>NC_090936.1:144708676-154708676 GCF_040938575.1 Ambystoma mexicanum
GGGGCATGAGCGGGGGGTGGGGCGAACACGAGGGAGACATGGGGCATGAGTGGGGGGTTGGGGGTAACACAAGGGAAACACGGGGCATGAGCGGAGGTGTGGGGGGCAACAGGAGACACACGGGGCATGAGCGGGGGTGGGGGGGTTAACACAAGGGAAAAACGCGGCATGAGCGGTGGGTGGGGGGTGACACGAGGGAAACACGGGGAATGAATGGGGGTGGGGGAACATGAGGGACACATGGGGCATGAGTGGGGGGCAACAGGAGACACACGGGGCATGAGCGGGGCGGAACACGAGGGAGACACGGGGCATGAGTGGGGGTGGGGGCAACAGGAGACACACGGGGCATGAGCGGGCAATGAGGAGAACACGAGGAAGACACGGGGCAGGAGCATGGCATGGGGGGCAACAGGAGACACACGAGGCATGAGCGGGGGCGGAACACGAGGGAGACACGGGGCATGAGTGGGGGGTGGGGGCAACAGGAGACACACGGGGCATGAGCGGGGGTGGGGAGAACACGAGGAAGACACAGGGCATGAGCGGGGGGTCAGGGGAACACGAGGGAGACACAGGGCATGAGCGGGGGTGAGGGGTACAGGAGGGAGACATGGGGCATGAGCGGGGGATGAGGGGAACAGGGAAAACACGGAGCATGGATTGGGGAATGGGAGGGAGACACGGGGCATGAGCAGGAGGTGGGGGAAAAGGAGGGAGACACAGGACATGAGAGGGGGGTGGGGGTAACACGAGGAAACACAGGGCATGAGCAGGGGCTGGGGGATCAAGAGAGAGACACAGGGCATGAGCAGGGGCTGGGGGGAACTAGAGGGAGACATGGGGCATGAGCGGGGCTGGGGTTAACACAAGGGAAACACGGGGCATGAGCTGGGGGTGGGGGGTAACACAAGGGAAACACGGGGCATGAGCGGGGGGTGGGGGAAACACAAGGGAGACACGGGGCATGAGCAGGGGGTGGGGGGTACAGGAGGGAGACACGGGGGGTGAGGGGTACAGGAGGAAGACACGGGGCATGAGCAGGGGGTGGGGGGAACACGAGGGAGACACGGGGCATGAGCGGGGGGTGGGGGCAACAGGAGACACACGGGGCATGAGCGGGGTCGTGGGGGTAACACAAGGGAAACACTGGGCATGAGCAGGGGGTGGGGGTAACACGAGGGAAACACGGGGCATGAGCTGGGGTGGGGGAACATGAGGGACACACGGGGCATGAGCGAGGGGTGGGGGGCAACAGGAGACAGATGGGGCATGAGCAGGGGTTTGGGGGAACATGAGGGAGACACGGGGCATGAGCGGGGGTGGGGGCAACAGGAGACACACGGGGCATGAGCGGGGGTGGGCAGAACACGAGGAAGACACGGGGCACGAGCGGGGGTGGGGGGAACACGAGGGAGACACAGGGCATGAGCAGGGGGTGGGGGGTACAGGAGGGAGACACGGGGCGTGAGCGGGCGTTGGGGGGGGTACTGGAGGGAGACACGGGGCATGAGCGGGGGTGGGGGGAACACGAGGGAGACAGGGGGCATGAGCGGTGGGTGGGGGAAACACGAGGGAGACACGGGGCATGAGCGGGGGGTGGGGCGAACACGAGGGAGACATGGGGCATGAGTGAGGGGTTGGGGGTAACACGAGGGAAACACGGGGCATGAGCGGGGGGTGGGGGGCAACAGGACACACACGGGACATGAGCGGTGTGGGGGGTAACACAAGGGAAAAACGGGGCATGAGCGGTGGGTGGGGGGGTGACATGAGGGAAACACGGGGCATGAGCGGGGGGTGGGGGAACATGAGGGACACATGGGGCATGAGTGGGGGGTGGGGGGACACAGGAGACACACGGGGCATGAGCGGGGTGGAACACGAGGGAGACACAGGGCATGAGTGGCGTGTGGGGGCAACAGGAGACACACGGGGCATGAACGGGCGATGAGGAGAACACGAGGAAGACACGGCATGAGCACGGCATGAGCACGGGGTGGGGGGCAACAGGAGACACACGGGGCATGAGCGGGGGCAGAACACGAGGGAGACACGGGGCATGGAGTGGGGTGTTGGGGCTACAGGAGACACACGGGGCATGAGCAGGGGGTGGGGAGAACATGAGGAAGACACGGGGCATGAGCGGGGGGTCGGGGGAACACGAGGGAGACACAGGGCATGAGCGGGGGTGAGGGGTACAGGAGGGAGACAGGGGGCATGAGCGGGGGGTGAGGGGAACAGGGAAAACACAGAGCATGGATGGGGGAACGGGAGGGAGACACGGGGCATGAACATGAGGTGGGGGAAAAGGAGGGAGACACAGGACATGAGAGGGGGGTGGGGGTAACACGAGGAAACACAGGGCATGAGCAGGGGCTGGGGGATCAAGAGAGAGACACGGGGCATGAGCGGGGGCTGGGGGGAACTGGAGGGAGACATGGGGCATGAGCGGGGCTGGGGTTAACACAAGGGAAACACGGGGCATGAGCTGGGGGTGGGGGGTAACACAAGGGAAACACGGGGCATGAGCGGGGGGTGGGGGAAACACAAGGGAGACACGGGGCATGAGCAGGGGGTGGGGGGTACAGGAGGGAGACACGGGGGGTGAGGGGTACAGGAGGAAGACACGGGGCATGAGCAGGGGGTGGGGTGTACAGGCGGGAGACACGGGGCATGAGCGGGGGGTGGGGGGAACAAGAGAGAGACACAGGGCGTGAGAGGGGGTTGGGTGGAACAGGAAGGAGACACGGGCCATGAGCGGGGGGTGGGGTTAACACTAGGGAAACACGGGGCATGAGCGTGGGGTGGGGGGTTCAGGAGGGAGACACGGGACATGAGCGGGGGGTGGTGGGTACAGGAGGGAGACACGGGGCATGAGCGGGGGGTGGGGGGAGCAAGAGAGAGACACAGGGCATGAGTTGGGGGTAGGGGGAAATACGAGGGAGACACGGGGCATGAGCGTGGGGTGGGGGGCAACAGGAGACACATGGGGCATGAGCGGGGGTTGGGGGGTACACGAGGGAAGACACAGGGCATGAGCGGGGGGTGGGGGCAACAGGAGACACACGGGGCATGAGCAGGGTGTGGGGGTAACACGAGGGATACACGGGGCATGAGCGGGGGGTGGGGCGAACACGAGGGAGACATTGGGCATGAGTGGGGGGTTGGGGGTAACACAAGGGAAACACGGGGCATGAGCGGAGGTGTGGGGGGCAACAGGAGACACACGGGGCATGAGCGGGGGTGGGGGGGTTAACACAAGGGAAAAACGCGGCATGAGCGGTGGGTGGGGGTGACACGAGGGAAACACGGGGAATGAATGGGGGGTGGGGGAACATGAGGGACACATGGGGCATGAGTGGGGGGCAACAGGAGACACACGGGGCATGAGCGGGGCGGAACACGAGGGAGACACGGGGCATGAGTGGGGGGTGGGGGCAACAGGAGACACACGGGGCATGAGCGGGCAATGAGGAGAACACGAGGAAGACACGGGGCATGAGCATGGCATGGGGGGCAACAGGAGACACACGAGGCATGAGCGGGGGCGGAACACGAGGGAGACACGGGGCATGAGTGGGGGGTGGGGGCAACAGGAGACACACGGGGCATGAGCGGGGGGTGGGAGAACACGAGGAAGACACAGGGCATGAGCGGGGGGTCGGGGGAACACGAGGGAGACACAGGGCATGAGCGGGGGTGAGGGGTACAGGAGGGAGACATGGGGCATGAGCGGGGGGTGAGGGGAACAGGGAAAACACGGAGCATGGATTGGGGAACGGGAGGGAGACACGGGGCATGAGCAGGAGGTGGGGGAAAAGGAGGGAGACACAGGACATGAGAGGGGGTGGGGGTAACACGAGGAAACACAGGGCATGAGCAGGGGCTGGGGGATCAAGAGAGAGACACAGGGCATGAGCGGGGGCTGGGGGGAACTAGAGGGAGACATGGGGCATGAGCGGGGCTGGGGTTAACACAAGGGAAACACGGGGCATGAGCTGGGGGTGGGGGGTAACACAAGGGAAACACGGGGCATGAGCGGGGGGTGGGGGGAAACACAAGGGAGCAGAGGGAGGGGGGAACACTAGGGAGACCGGGGGCATAAGCGGGAGGTGGGGGGTAACACGAGGGAAACATGGGCCATGAGCAGGGGGTGGGGGGAACACGAGGGAGAAACGGGGCATGAGCGGGGGGTGGGGGCATCAGGAGACACACGGGGCATGAGCGGGGGTCGTGGGGGGTAACACAAGGGAAACACTGGGCATGAGCAGGGGGTGGGGGGTAACACAAGGGGAAACACGGGGCATGAGCTGGGGTGGGGGAACATGAGGAACACACGGGGCATGAGCGAGGGGTGGTGGGCAACAGGAGACAGATGGGGCATGAGCAGGGGTTTGGGGGAACATGAGGGAGACACAGGGCATGAGCGGGGGTGGGGGCAACAGGAGACACACGGGGCATGAGCGGGGGGTGGGCAGAACACGAGGAAGACACGGGGCACGAGCGGGGGTGGGGGGAACACGAGGGAGACACAGGGCATGAGCAGGGGGTGGGGGGTACAGGAGGGAGACACGGGGCGTGAGCGGGCGTTGGGGGGGTACTGGAGGGAGACACCGGGCATGAGCGGGGGTGGGGGGAACACGAGGGAGACAGGGGGCATGAGCGGTGGGTGGGGGAAACACGAGGGAGACACAGGGCATGAGCGGGGGGTGGGGCGAACACGAGGGAGACATGGGGCATGAGTGAGGGGTTGGGGGTAACACGAGGGAAACACGGGGCATGAGCGGGGGGTGGGGGGCAACAGGACACACACGGGACATGAGCGGGGGTGTGGGGGGTAACACAAGGGAAAAACGGGGCATGAGCGGTGGGTGGGGGGTGACACGAGGGAAACACGGGGCATGAGCGGGGGGTGGGGGAACATGAGGGACACATGGGGCATGAGTGGGGGGTGGGGGGCAACAGGAGACACACGGGGCATGAGCGGGGTGGAACACGAGGGAGACACAGGGCATGAGTGGCGTGTGGGGGCAACAGGAGACACACGGGGCATGAACGGGCGATGAGGAGAACACGAGGAAGACACGGCATGAGCACGGCATGAGCACGGGGTGGGGGGCAACAGGAGACACACGGGGCATGAGCGGGGGCAGAACACGAGGGAGACACGGGGCATGAGTGGGGTGTTGGGGATACAGGAGACACACGGGGCATGAGCGGGGGGTGGGGAGAACATGAGGAAGACACGGGGCATGAGCCGGGGGTCGGGGGAACACGAGGGAGACACAGGGCATGAGCGGGGTGAGGGGTACAGGAGGGAGACAGGGGGCATGAGCGGGGGGTGAGGGGAACAGGGAAAACACAGAGCATGGATGGGGGAACGGGAGGGAGACACGGGGCATGAGCATGAGGTGGGGGAAAAGGAGGGAGACACAGGACATGAGAGGGGGGTGGGGGTAACACGAGGAAACACAGGGCATGAGCAGGGGCTGGGGGATCAAGAGAGAGACACGGGGCATGAGCGGGGGCTGGGGGGAACTGGAGGGAGACACGGGGCATGAGTGGGGGGTGGGGGCAACAGGAGACACACGGGGCATGAGCGGGGGTGGGGAGAACACGAGGAAGACACAGGGCATGAGCGGGGGGTCAGGGGAACACGAGGGAGACACAGGGCATCAGCGGGGGTGAGGGGTACAGGAGGGAGACATGGGGCATGAGCGGGGGGTGAGGGGAACAGGGAAAACACGGAGCATGGATTGGGGAACGGGAGGGAGACACGGGGCATGAGCAGGAGGTGGGGGAAAAGGAGGGAGACACAGGACATGAGAGGGGGGTGGGGGTAACACGAGGAGGGGGTGGGCGTGGTGGGAGACATGTGTGGGGGCCTGGTGGAGGGTGCCCCACACTGCTGGGGGGTGGGGGTGGTGGGAGACATGGGGCATGAGCGGGGCTGGGGTTAACACAAGGGAAACACGGGGCATGAGCTGGGGGTGGGGGGTAACACAAGGGAAACACGGGGCATGAGCGGGGGGTGGGGGAAACACAAGGGAGACACGGGGCATGAGCAGGGGGTGGGGGGTACAGGAGGGAGACACGGGGGGTGAGGGGTACAGGAGGAAGACACGGGGCATGAGCAGGGGGTGGGGGGAGCACGAGGGAGACACGGGGCATGAGCGGGGGGTGGGGGCAACAGGAGACACACGGGGCATGAGCTGGGGTCGTGGGGGGTAACACAAGGGAAACACTGGGCATGAGCAGGGGGTGGGGGGTAACACGAGGGAAACACGGGGCATGAGCTGGGGTGGGGGAACATGAGGGACACACGGGGCATGAGCGAGGGGTGGGGGGCAACAGGAGACAGATGGGGCATGAGCAGGGGTTTGGGGGAACATGAGGGAGACACGGGGCATGAGCGGGGGTGGGGGCAACAGGAGACACACGGGGCATGAGCGGGGGTGGGCAGAACACGAGGAAGACACGGGGCACGAGCGGGGGTTGGGGGAACACGAGGGAGACACAGGGCATGAGCAGGGGGTGGGGGGTACAGGAGGGAGACACGGGGCGTGAGCGGGCGTTGGGGGGGTACTGGAGGGAGACACGGGGCATGAGCGGGGGTGGGGGGAACACGAGGGAGACAGGGGGCATGAGCGGTGGGTGGGGGAAACACGAGGGAGACACGGGGCATGAGCGGGGGGTGGGGCGAACACGAGGGAGACATGGGGCATGAGTGAGGGGTTGGGGGTAACACGAGGGAAACACGGGGCATGAGCGGGGGGTGGGGGGCAACAGGACACACACGGGACATGAGCGGGGGTGTGGGGGGTAACACAAGGGAAAAACGGGGCATGAGCGGTGGGTGGGGGGTGACATGAGGGAAACACGGGGCATGAGCGGGGGGTGGGGGAACATGAGGGACACATGGGGGATGAGTGGGGGGTGGGGGGCAACAGGAGACACACGGGGCATGAGCGGGGTGGAACACAAGGGAGACACAGGGCATGAGTGGCGTGTGGGGGCAACAGGAGACACACGGGGCATGAACGGGCGATGAGGAGAACACGAGGAAGACACGGCATGAGCACGGCATGAGCACGGGGTGGGGGGCAACAGGAGACACACGGGGCATGAGCGGGGGCAGAACACGAGGGAGACACGGGGCATGAGTGGGGTGTTGGGGCTACAGGAGACACACGGGGCATGAGCGGGGGGTGGGGAGAACATGAGGAAGACACGGGGCATGAGCGGGGGGTCGGGGGAACACGAGGGAGACACAGGGCATGAGCGGGGGTGAGGGGTACAGGAGGGAGACAGGGGGCATGAGCGGGGGGTGAGGGGAACAGGGAAAACACAGAGCATGGATGGGGGAACGGGAGGGAGACACGGGGCATGAGCATGAGGTGGGGGAAAAGGAGGGAGACACAGGACATGAGAGGGGGGTGGGGGTAACACGAGGAAACACAGGGCATGAGCAGGGGCTGGGGGATCAAGAGAGAGACACGGGGCATGAGCGGGGGCTGGGGGGAACTGGAGGGAGACATGGGGCATGAGCGGGGCTGGGGTTAACACAAGGGAAACACGGGGCATGAGCTGGGGGTGGGGGGTAACACAAGGGAAACACGGGGCATGAGCGGGGGGTGGGGGAAACACAAGGGAGACACGGGGCATGAGCAGGGGGTGGGGGGTACAGGAGGGAGACACGGGGGGTGAGGGGTACAGGAGGAAGACACGGGGCATGAGCAGGGGGTGGGGTGTACAGGCGGGAGACACGGGGCATGAGCAGGGGGGTGGGGGGGAACAAGAGAGAGACACAGGGCGTGAGAGGGGGTTGGGGGGAACAGGAAGGAGACACGGGCCATGAGCGGGGGGTGGGGGTAACACTAGGGAAACACGGGGCATGAGCGTGGGGTGGGGGGTTCAGGAGGGAGACACGGGACATGAGCGGGGGGTGGTGGGTACAGGAGGGAGACACGGGGCATGAGCGGGGGGTGGGGGGAGCAAGAGAGAGACACAGGGCATGAGTTGGGGGTAGGGGGAAATACGAGGGAGACACGGGGCATGAGCGTGGGGTGGGGGGCAACAGGAGACACATGGGGCATGAGCGGGGGTTGGGGGGTACACGAGGAAGACACAGGGCATGAGCGGGGGGTGGGGGGCAACAGGAGACACACGGGGCATGAGCAGGGTGTGGGGGTAACACGAGGGAGACATGGGGCATGAGCGTGGGGTGGGGGGCAACAGGAGACACATGGGGCATGAGCGGGGGTTGGGGGGTACACGAGGAAGACACAGGGCATGAGCGGGGGGTGGGGGGCAACAGGAGACACACGGGGCATGAGCAGGGTGTGGGGGTAACACGAGGGAGACATGGGGCATGAGTGGGGGGTTGGGGGTAACACAAGGGAAACACGGGGCATGAGCGGAGGTGTGGGGGGCAACAGGAGACACACGGGGCATGAGCGGGGGTGGGGGGGTTAACACAAGGGAAAAACGCGGCATGAGCGGTGGGTGGGGGGTGACACGAGGGAAACACGGGGAATGAATGGGGGTGGGGGAACATGAGGGACACATGGGGCATGAGTGGGGGGCAACAGGAGACACACGGGGCATGAGCGGGGCGGAACACGAGGGAGACACGGGGCATGAGTGGGGGGTGGGGGCAACAGGAGACACACGGGGCATGAGCGGGCAATGAGGAGAACACGAGGAAGACACGGGGCATGAGCATGGCATGGGGGGCAACAGGAGACACACGAGGCATGAGCGGGGGCGGAACACGAGGGAGACACGGGGCATGAGTGGGGGGTGGGGGCAACAGGAGACACACGGGGCATGAGCGGGGGGTGGGGAGAACACGAGGAAGACACAGGGCATGAGCGGGGGGTCGGGGGAACACGAGGGAGACACAGGGCATGAGCGGGGGTGAGGGGTACAGGAGGGAGACATGGGGCATGAGCGGGGGGTGAGGGGACCAGGGAAAACACGGAGCATGGATTGGGGAACGGGAGGGAGACACGGGGCATGAGCAGGAGGTGGGGGAAAAGGAGGGAGACACAGGACATGAGAGGGGGGTGGGGGTAACACGAGGAAACACAGGGCATGAGCAGGGGCTGGGGGATCAAGAGAGAGACACAGGGCATGAGCGGGGGCTGGGGGGAACTAGAGGGAGACATGGGGCATGAGCGGGGCTGGGGTTAACACAAGGGAAACACGGGGCATGAGCTGGGGGTGGGGGGTAACACAAGGGAAACACGGGGCATGAGCGGGGGGTGGGGGGAAACACAAGGGAGACACAGGGCATGAGCGGGGGTGGGGGGCAACAGGAGACACACGGGGCATGAGCGGGGGGTGGGGGGTACACGAGGAAGACACGGGGCATGAGCAGAGGGAGGGGGGAACACTAGGGAGACCGGGGGCATAAGCGGGAGGTGGGGGGTAACACGAGGGAAACATGGGCCATGAGCAGGGGGTGGGGGGAACACGAGGGAGAAACGGGGCATGAGCGGGGGGTGGGGGCAACAGGAGACACACGGGGCATGAGCTGGGGTCGTGGGGGGTAACACAAGGGAAACACTGGGCATGAGCAGGGGGTGGGGGGTAACACGAGGGAAACACGGGGCATGAGCTGGGGTGGGGGAACATGAGGGACACACGGGGCATGAGCGAGGGGTGGTGGGCAACAGGAGACAGATGGGGCATGAGCAGGGGTTTAGGGGAACATGAGGGAGACACAGGGCATGAGCGGGGGTGGGGGCAACAGGAGACACACGGGGCATGAGCGGGGGGTGGGCAGAACACGAGGAAGACACGGGGCACGAGCGGGGGTGGGGGGAACACGAGGGAGACACAGGGCATGAGCAGGGGGTGGGGGGTACAGGAGGGAGACACGGGGCGTGAGCGGGCGTTGGGGGGGTACTGGAGGGAGACACGGGGCATGAGCGGGGGTGGGGGGAACACGAGGGAGACAGGGGGCATGAGCGGTGGGTGGGGGAAACACGAGGGAGACACGGGGCATGAGCGGGGGGTGGGGCGAACACGAGGGAGACATGGGGCATGAGTGAGGGGTTGGGGGTAACACGAGGGAAACACGGGGCATGAGCGGTGGGTGGGGGGCAACAGGACACACACGGGACATGAGCGGGGGTGTGGGGGGTAACACAAGGGAAAAACGGGGCATGAGCGGTGGGTGGGGGGTGACACGAGGGAAACACGGGGCATGAGCGGGGGGTGGGGGAACATGAGGGACACATGGGGCATGAGTGGGGGGTGGGGGGCAACAGGAGACACACGGGGCATGAGCGGGGTGGACCACGAGGGAGACACAGGGCATGAGTGGCGTGTGCGGGCAACAGGAGATACACGGGGCATGAACGGGCGATGAGGAGAACACGAGGAAGACACGGCATGAGCACGGCATGAGCACGGGGTGGGGGGCAACAGGAGACACACGGGGCATGAGCGGGGGCAGAACACGAGGGAGACACAGGGCATGAGTGGGGTGTTGGGGCTACAGGAGACACACGGGGCATGAGCGGGGGGTGGGGAGAACATGAGGAAGACACGGGGCATGAGCGGGGGGTCGGGGGAACACGAGGGAGACACAGGGCATGAGCGGGGGTGAGGGGTACAGGAGGGAGACAGGGGGCATGAGCGGGGGGTGAGGGGAACAGGGAAAACACAGAGCATGGATGGGGGAACGGGAGGGAGACACGGGGCATGAGCATGAGGTGGGGGAAAAGGAGGGAGACACAGGACATGAGAGGGGGGTGGGGGTAACACGAGGAAACACAGGGCATGAGCAGGGGCTGGGGGATCAAGAGAGAGACACGGGGCATGAGCGGGGGCTGGGGGGAACTGGAGGGAGACATGGGGCATGAGCGGGGCTGGGGTTAACACAAGGGAAACACGGGGCATGAGCTGGGGGTGGGGGGTAACACAAGGGAAACACGGGGCATGAGCGGGGGGTGGGGGAAACACAAGGGAGACACGGGGCATAAGCGGGGTTGGGGGCAACAGGAGACACACGGGGCATGAGCGGGGGGTGGGGGGTACACGGGGAAGACACGGGGCATGAGCGGGGGGAGAAGGGAACACGAGGGAGACCGGGGGCATAAGCGGGAGGTGGGGGTTAATACGAGGGAAACATGGGCCATGAGCAGGGGGTGGGGGAACACGAGGGAGACACGGGGCATGAGCGGAGGGTGGGGGCAACAGGAGACACACGGGGCATGAGCGGGGGAGTGGGGGTAACACAAGGGAAACACGGGGCATGAGCGGGGCCTGGGGTGGAACAGGGGAGACACGGGGCATGAGCGGGGGGTAGGGGGAACAGAGGAACCACAGGGCATGAGCGGGGGGTGGGGGGTAACACAGGGAGACACGGGGTATGGGTGGGGGGAACAGAGGAAACACAGGGCATGAGCGTGGGGTGGGGGTAACACAAGGGAGACATAGGGCATGGGTGGGGGGAACAGGGCAGAAACTGGACATGAGCGGGGGATGAAGGGTGAGGGATAAAGGAGGGAGACACGAGGCATGAGCAGGGGGTGGGGGTACAGGAGGGAGACACAGGGCATGAGCGGGGGGTGGGAGGAACATGAGGGAGACACGGGGCATGAGCGGGGTGTGGGGGAAACACAAGGCAAACACGGGGCATGAGCGGGGGGTGGGGGGAAAAACGAGGGAGACTCAGGGCATGAGCTGGGGGTGGGGGCAACAGGAGACACACGGGACATGAGGGAGGGTGGGGGTGGGGGGAACAGGGCAGATACTGGGCATGAGCGGAGGGTGGGGATACAGGAGGGAGACACGGGGGCATGAGTGGGGGGTACAGGAGGAAGACACGGGGCATGAGTGGGGGGAACAGGGCAGATACTGGACATGAGCGGTGGGTACAGGAGGGAGACACGGGGCATGAGCGGGGGTGCGGGGTACAGGAGGGAGACACGGGGCATGAGCGGGGGGTGGGGGGAACAGGAGGGAGACACGGGTCATGAGCGGGGGGTGGAGCGGTAACACAAGGCAAACATGGGGCATGAGCGGGGGGTTGGGGAAACACGAGGGAGACACAGGGCATGAGCTGGGGGTGGGGGGCAACAGGAGACACACGCGGCATGCGAGGGGGGTGGGGGGTGGGGGGAACAGGGCAGATACTGGGCATGAGCAGGGGGTGGGGGTTACAGGAGGGAGACACGGGGCATGATGAGCAGGGGGTGGCGTGTACAGGAGGGAAACACGGGGCATGAGTGGGGGGTGTGGGAGGAACAAGAGAGAGACACAGGGCATGAATGGGGGGTGGGGGGAACAGGAGGGAGACACGGGGCATGAGCGGGGAGTGGGGGTAACACAAGGGAAACACGGGGCATGAGCGGGGGGTGGGGGGTTCACGAGGGAGACACGGGACATGAGCGAGGGGTGGGGGGTACAGGAGGGAGACACGGGGCATGAGCGGGGGGTCGGGGGAACAAGAGAGAGACACAGGGCATGAGTTGGGGGTGGGGGGAACAGGATGGAGACACGGGGCATGAGCTGGGGGGTGGGGGGTAACACAAGGGAAACACGGGGCATGAGTGTGGGTGGGGGGTACACGAGGAAGACACGGGCATGAGCGGGGGGTGGGGGACAACAGGAGACACACGGGGCATGAGCGGGGGCTGGGGGGTAACACGAGGGAAACACGGGGCATGAGCAGGGGGTAGGGGGAAATACGAGGTAGACACGGGCATGAGCGTGGGGTGGGGGGCAACAGGAGACACATGGGCATGAGCGGGGGTGGGGGGTGACACGAGGGAAATACGGGGCATGAGCGGGGGATGGGGGAACATGAGGGACACATGGGGCATGAGAGGGGGGTGGGGGGCAACAGGAGACACACGGGGCATGAGCGGGGGCGGAACACGAGGGAGACACGGGGCATGAGTGGGGGGTGGGGGCAACAGGAGACACACATGGCATGAGCGGGCGATGGGGAGAACACGAGGAAGACACGGGGCATGAGCACGGGGTGGGGGGCAACAGGAGACACAAGGGGCATGAGCGGGGGCGGAACACGAGGGAGACAGGGGGCATGAGTGGGGGGTGGGGGCAACAGGAGACACACGGGGCATGAGCAGGGGTGGGGAGAACACGAGGAAGACACGGGGCATGAGCGGGGGGTCGGGGGAACACGAGGGAGACACAGGGCATGAGCGGGGGTGGGGGGTACAAGAGGGAGACACGGGGCATGAGCAGGGGTGAGGGGAACAGGGAAAACACGGAGCATGGATGGGAGAATGGAAGGGAGACACGGGGCATGAGCAGGAGGTGGGGGGGAAAAGGAGGGAGACACAGGACATGAGCGGTGGGTGAGGGGAACAGGGAAAACACGGAGCATGGATGGGGAACCGGAGGGAGACACAGGGCATGAGCAGGGGGTGGGTGGGAACAAGGCACACAAAGGGCATGAGCGGGGATGGGGGGAACAGGGAACACATGGGGCATGAGCGGGGGGTGGGGGGAACAGGGCACACACGGGGCATGAGCAGGGGGTGGGGGAACAGGGCACACATGGGGCATGAGCAGGGGATGGCGGGAAGAGGGGAGACACGGAGCATGAGCGGGGGGTGGGGGAAAGTAGGGAGACACTGGGCATGAGCGTGGGGTGGGAGGGAACAGGGGAGACACAGGGCATGAGTGGGGGTGGGGGATACAGGAGAGAGATACGGGGCATGAGCGGTGGTTGGGGGAATGGAAGGGAGACACGAGGCATGAGCGGGGGTGGGGGGGACAGGGGAGACATGGCGCATGAGCACGGGGTGGGTTGGAACATGAGGAAGACATGGGGCATGAGCGTGGGGTGGGGGAACAGGAGGGAGACATGAAGCATGAGCAGGGGGGGGGGGTTAACAAGAGGGAGACACGGGGCATGACCTGGGGGTGGCGGGTAACACAAGGAAACACGGGGCATGAGCAGGGGCTGGGGGGAACAAGAGAGAGTACGGGGCATGAACGGGGGTGGGGGGAACTGGAGGGAGGCACGGGGCATGAGCGGGGGGTGGGGGAAATACGAGGGAGACACGGGGCATGAGCGTGGGGTGGGGGGCAACAGGAGACACATGGGGCATGAGCGGGGGTTGGAGGGTACACGAGGAAGACACAGGGCATGAGCGGGGGGTGGGGGGCTACAGGAGACACACGGGGCATGAGCAGGGTGTGGGGGTAACACGAGGGAAACACGGGGCATGAGGGGGGGGTGGGGCGAACACGAGGGAGACATGGGGCATGAGTGGGGGGTGGGGGGTAACACGAGGGAAACACGGGGCATGAGCGGGGGGGTGAGGGGCAACAGGAGACACACGGAGCATGAGCGGGGGTGTGGGGGTAACACAAGGGAAACACGGGGCATGAGAGGTGGGTGGGGGGTGACACAAGGGAAATACGGGGCATGGGCGGGGGGGTGGGGGAACATGAGGGCACATGGGGCATGAGCGGGGGGTGGGGGCAACAGGAGACACACGGGGCATGAGCGGGGGCGGAACACGAGGGAGACACGGGGCATGAGTGGGGGATAGGGGCAACAGGATACACACAGGGCATGAGCGGGCGATGGGGAGAACACGAGGAAGACACGGGGCATGAGCACGTGGGTGGGGGGCAACAGAAGACACGGGGCATGAGCGGGGGCGGAACACGAGGGAGACATGGGGCATGAGTGGGGGGTGGGGGCAACAGGAGACACACGGGGCATGAGCGGGGGGTGGGGAGAACACAAGGAAGACACGGGGCATGAGCGGGGGGTCGGGGGAACACGAGGGAGACACAGGGCATGAGCGGGGGTGGGGGGTACAGGAGGGAGACATGGGGCATGAGCGGGGGGTGAGGGGAACAGGGAAAACACGGAGCATGGATGTGGGAACGGGAGGGAGACAGGGGGCATGAGCAGGAGGTGGGGGGGAAAAGGAGGGAGACACAGGACATGAGAGGAGGGTGAGGGTAACACGAGGAAACACGGGGCATGAGCAGGGGCTGGGGGATCAAGAGAGAGACACGGGGCATGAGCGGGGGGTGGGGGGAACTGGAGGGAGACATGGGGCATGAGCGGGGCTGGGGTTAACACAAGGGAAACACGGGGCATGAGCTGGGGGTGGGGGGTAACACAAGGGAAACATGGGGCATGAGCGGGGGGTGGGGGGAAACACGAGGGGGACACGGGACATGGGCGGGGGTGGGGGGCAACAGGAGACACACGGGGCATGAGCGGGGGGTGGGGGTACACGAGGAAGACACAGGGCATGAGCGGGGGGAGGGGGGAACAAGAGGGAGACCGGGGGCATGAGCGGGAGGTGGGGGGTAACAAGAGGGAAACATGGGGCATGAGCAGGGGGTGGGGGGAACACGAGGGAGACATGGGGCATGAGCGGGGGGTGGCGGCAACAGGAGACCCACGGGGCATGAGCGTGGGGGTGGGGGGTAACACAAGGGAAACACGGGGCATGAGCGGGGGGTGGGGGAAACACGAGGGAGACTTGGGGCATGAGCTGGGGGTGGGGGCAACAGGAGACACACGGGGCATGAGGGGGGTGGGGATGGAGGGAACAGGGCAGATACTGGGCATGAGCGGATGGTGGGGGTACAGGAGGGAGGCACGGGGCATGAGCGGGGGTACAGGAGGAAGACACGGGGCATGAGTGATGGGAACAGGGCAGATACTGGACATGAGCGGGGGGTACAGGAGGGAGACACGGGGCATGAGCGGAGGGTGGGGGGTACAGGAGGGAGACACGGGGCATGAGCAGGGGGTGGGGGGAACAGGAGGGAGACACGGGGCATGAGCGGGGGGTGGGGAGGTAACACAAGGCAAACATGGGGCATGAGCGGGGGGTGGGGGGAAACACGAGGGAGACACAGGGCATGAGCTGGGGGTGGGGGCAACAGGAGACATACGAGGCATGAGCGGGGGATGGGGAGTACAGGAGGGAGACACGGGGCATGAGCGGGGGGCGGGGGGTACAGGAGGAAGACACGGGGAATGAGCAGGGGGTGGGGTGTACAGGAGGGAGACACGGGGCATGTGCGGGGGGGTGGGGGGAACAAGAGAGAGACACAGGGCATGAGTGGGGGGTGGGGGGAACAGGAGGGAGACACGGGGCATGAGCGGGGGTGGGGGTAACACAAGGGAAACACGGGGCATGAGCGGGGGGTGGGGGGTTCAGGACTTAGACACGGGACATGAGCGGGGGGTGGGGGGTACAGGAGGGAGACACGGGGCATGAGCGGGGGGTGGGGGGAACAAGAGAGAGACAGAGGACATGAGTTGGGGGTGGGGGGTAACACAAGGGAATTACGGGGCATGAGCGGGGGTGGGGGGTACACGAGGAAGACACGGGGCATGAGCGGGGGGTGGGGGACAACAGGAGACACACGGGGCATGAGCGGGGGGTGGGGCATACATGAGTGAGACATGGGGCATGAGTGGGGGTAACACGAGTGAAACACGGGGCATGAGCGGGGGGTGGGGGGCAACAGGAGACACACAGGGCATGAGCGGGGGTGTGGGGGGTAACACAAGGGAAACACGGGGCATGAGCGGTGGGTGGGGGGTGACACGAGGGAAACAAGGGGCATGAGCGGGGATGGGGGAACATGAGGGACACATGGGGCATGAGCGGGGGGGCAACAGGAGACATACGGGGCATGAGCGGGGGCGGAACACGAGGGAGACACAGGGCATGAGTGGGGGGTGGGGGCAACAGGAGACACACGGGGCATGAGCGGGCGATGGGGAGAACACGAGGAAGACACGGGGCATGAGCACGGGGTGGGGGGCAACAGGAGACACACAGGGCATGAGCGAGGGCGGAACATGAGGGAGACACGGGGCATGAGTGGGGGGAACAGGGCAGATACTGGACATGAGCGGGGGGTACAGGAGGGAGACATGGGGCATGAGCGGGGGGTTGGGGGTACAGGAGGGAGACACGGGGCATGAGCGGGGGGTGGGGGGAACAGGAGGGAGACACGGGGCATGAGCGGGGGGGTGGGGAGGAAACACAAGGCGAACATGGGGCATGAGCGGGGGTGGGGGGAAACACGAGGGAGACACAGGACATGAGCTGGGGGTGGAGGGCAACAGGAGACATACGGGGCATGAGCAGGGGCTGGGGGTGGGGGGAACAGGGCAGATACTGGGCATGAGCTGGGGATGGGGAGTACAGGAGGGAGACACGGGGCATGAGCGGGGGGTGGGGGGTACAGGAGGAAGACACGGGGAATGAGCAGGGGGTGGGGTGTACTGGAGGGAGACACGGGGCATGTGCCGGGGGTGAGGGGAACAAGAAAGAGACACAGGGCATGAGTGGGGGGTGGGGGAACAGGAGGGAGACACGGGACATGAGCGGGGGGTGGGGGGTACAGGAGGGAGACACAGGGCATGAGCGTGGTGTGGGGGGAACAAGAGAGAGACACAGGGCATGAGTTGGGGGTGGGGGGTAACACAAGGGAAACACGGGGCATGAGCGTGGGTGGGGGGTACACGAAGAAGACACGGGGCATGAGCGGGGGGTGGGGGACAACAGGAGACACACGGGGCATGAGCGGGGGGTGGGGCGAACATGAGGGAGACATGGGGCATGAGTGGGGGGTGGGGGGTAACACGAGTGAAACACGGGGCATGAGCGGGGGGTGGGGGGCAACAGGAGACACACGGGGCATGAGCAAGGGTGTGGGGGGTAACACAAGGGAAACAAGGGGCATGAGCGGTGGGTGGGGGGTTTACACGAGGGACACATGGGGCATGAGCGGGGAGTGTGGGGCAACAGGAGACACACGGGGCATGAGCGGGGGTGGAACACGAGGGATACACGGGGCATGAGTGGGGGTGTGGGGGCAACAGGAGACACACGGGGCATGAGCGGGCGATGGGGAGAACACAAGGAAGACACGGGGCATGAGCACAGGATGGGGGGCAACAGGAGACACACAGGGCATGAGCGGGCGATGGGGAGAACACGAGGAAGACACGGGGCATGAGCACGGGGTGGGGGGCAACAGGAGACACACGGGGCATGAGCAGGGGCGGAACACGAAGGAGACACGGGGCATGAGTGGGGGGTGGGGGCAACAGGAGACACACAGGGCATGAGCGGGGGGTGGGGGAACACGAGGGAGACACAGGGCATGAGCGGGGGTGGGGGGTACAGGAGGGAGACACGGGGCATGAGCGGGGGGTGAGGGGAGGGGAACAGGGAAAACACGGAGCATGGATGTGGGAACGGGAGGGAGACACGGGGCATGAGCAGGAGGTGGGGGGAAAAGGAGGGAGACACAGGACATGAGAGGGGGTGGGGGTAACACGAGGAAACACGGGGCATGAGCAGGGGCTGGGGGATTTAGAGAGAGACACGGGGCATGAGCGGGGGGTGGGGGGAACTGGAGGGAGACATGGGGCATGAGCGGGGCTGGGGTTAACACAAGGGAAACACGGGGCATGAGCTGGGGGTGGGGGGTAACACAAGGGAAACATGGGGCATGAGCGGGGGGAAACACGAGGGAGACACGGGGCATGCATGAGCGGGGGTGGGGGGCAACAGGAGACACACGGGGCATGAGCGGGGGGTGGGGGGTACACGAGGAAGACACGGGGCATGAGCGGGGGGAGGGGGGAACACAAGGGAGACCGGGGGCATGAGCGGGAGGTGGGGGTAACAAGAGGGAAACATGGGGCATGAGCAGGGGGTGGGGGGAACACGAGGGAGGCACGGGGCATGAGCTGGGGGTGGGGGAACATGAGGGACACACGGGGCATGAGCGAGGGGTGGGGGGCAACAGGAGACAGACGGAGCATGAGCAGGGGTTGGGGAGAACACAAGGAAGACACGGGGCATGAGCGGGGGTGGGGGGAACACCAGGGAGACACAGGGCATGAGCGGGGGGTGGGGGTACAGGAGGGAGACACGGGGCGTGAGCGGGCGGTGGGGGGGTACTGGAGGGAGACACGGGGCATGAGCGGGGGTGGGGGGAACACGAGGGAGACACGGGGTATGAGCGGTGGGTGGGGGAAACACGAGGGAGACACGGGGCATGAGCAGGGATTGGGGGGTAACAAGAGGGAGACACGGGGCATGAGCAGGGTGTGGGGTGGAACAGGGGAGACACGTGGCATGGGTGGAGGGTGGGGGGAACAGAGGAAACACAGGGCATGAGCGTGGGGTGGGGGTAACACAAGGGAGACACGGGGAATGGGTGGGGGCAACAGGGTAGATACTGGGCATGAGCAGGGGGTGGGGGGTACAGGAGGGAGACACGGGGCATGAGCGGGGGGTGGGAGGAACAGGAGGGAGACACGGGGCATGAGCAGGGTGTGGGGGGTAACACAAGGCAAACACGGGGCATGAGCGGGGGGTGGGGGGAACCACGAGGGAGACTCGGGGCATGAGCTGGGGTGGGGGCAACAGGAGACACACGGGGCATGAGGAGGGGTGGGGGTGGAGGGAACAGGGCAGATACTGGGCATGAGCGGAGGGTGGGGGTACAGGAGGGAGACACGGGGAATGAGCGGGGGTACAGGAGGAAGACACGGGGCAAGAGTGGGGGGAACAGGGCAGATACTGGACATGAGCGGGGGTACAGGAGGGAGACACGGGGCATGAACGGAGGGTGGGGGGTACAGGAGGGAGACACGGGGCATGAGCGGGGGTGGGGGGAACAGGAGGGAGACAAGGGGCATGAGCGGGGGTGGGGTGTACAGGAGGGAGACACGGGGCATGTGCAGGGGGTGGGGGGAACAAGAGAGAGACACAGGGCATGAGTGGGGGGTGGGGGGAACAGGAGGGAGACACAGGACATGAGCGGGGGTGGGGGCAACACAAGGGAAACACGGGGCATGAGCGGGGGTGGGGGGAAACACGAGGGAGACACAGGGCATGAGCTGGGGGTGGGGGGAAACAGGAGACACACGGGGCATGAGCGGGGCTGGGGGGTGGTGGGAACAGGGCAGATACTGGGCATGAGCAGGGGATGGGGAGTACAGGAGGGAGACACGGGGCATGAGCGGGGGGTGGGGGGTACAGGAGGAAGACACGGGGAATGAGCAGGGGGTGGGGTGTACAGGAGGGAGACACGGGGCATGTGCAGGGGGGTGGGGGGAACAAGAGAGAGACACAGGGCATGAGTGGGGGGTGGGGGGAACAGGAGGGAGACACAGGACATGAGCGGGGGTGGGGGCAACACAAGGGAAACACGGGGCATGAGCGGGGGTGGGGGGTACACGAGGAAGACACGGGGCATGAGCAGGGGGTGGGGCAAACATGAGGGAGACATGGGGCATGAGTGGGGGGTGGGGGGTAACACGAGTGAAACACAAGGCATGAGCGGGGGGGTGGGGGGCAACAGGAGACACACGGGGCATGAGCGGGGGTGTGGGGGGTAACACAAGGGAAACACGGGGCATGAGCGGTGGGTGGGGGGTGACACGAGGGAAACACGGGGCATGAGCAGGGGGTGGGGGAACATGAGGGACACATGGGGCATGAGTGGGGGGTGGGGGGCAACAGGAGACACACGGGGCATGAGCGGGGTGGAACACGAGGGAGACACAGGGCATGAGTGGGGTGTGGGGGCAACAGGAGACACACGGGGCATGAACGGGCGATGAGGAGAACACGAGGAAGACACGGGGCATGAGCACAGGGTGGGGGGCAACAGGAGACACACGGGGCATGAGCGGGGGCAGAACACGAGGGAGACACGGGGCATGAGTGGGGTGTTGGGGCTACAGGAGACACACGGGGCATGAGCGGGGGGTGGGGAGAACATGAGGAAGACACGGGGCATGAGCGGGGGGTCGGGGGAACACGAGGGAGACACAGGGCATGAGCGGGGGTGAGGGGTACAGGAGGGAGACACGGGGCATGAGCGGGGGGTGAGGGGAACAGGGAAAACACGGAGCATGGATGGGGGAACGGGAGGGAGACACGGGGCATGAGCATGAGGTGGGGGGAAAAGGAGGGAGACACAGGACATGAGAGGGGGGTGGGGGTAACACGAGGAAACACAGGGCATGAGCAGGGGCTGGGGGATCAAGAAAGAGACACGGGGCATGAGCGGGGGCTGGGGGGAACTGGAGAGAGACATGGGGCATGAGCGGGGCTGGGGTTAACACAAGGGAAACACGGGGCATGAGCTGGGGGTGGGGGGTAACACAAGGGAAACACAGGGCATGAGCGGGGGTTGGGGGGAAACACAAGGGAGACACGGGGCATGAGCGGGGTTGGGGGGCAACAGGAGACACACGGGGCATGAGCGGGGGGGTGAGGGGTACACGAGGAAGACACGGGGCATGAGCGGGGGGAGGGGGGAACACGAGGGAGACCGGGGGCATAAGCGGGAGGTGGGGGTTAACACAAGGGAAACATGGGCCATGAGCAGGGTGTGGGGGAACACGAGGGAGACACAGGGCATGAGCGGGGGGTGGGGGCAACAGGAGACACACGGGGCATGAGCCGGGGAGTGGGGGGTAACACAAGGGAAACACGGGGCATGAGCGGGGGGTGGGGGTAACACGAGGGAAACACGGGGCATGAGCTGGGGGTGGGGGAACATGAGGGACACACGGGGCATGAGCGAGGGGTGGGGGGCAACAGGAGACAGACGGGGCATGAGTGGGGGTTGGGGGGAACATGAGGGAGACACGGGGCATGAGCGGGGGGTGGGGGGTAACACGAGTGAAACACGAGGCATGAGCGGGGGGGTGGGGGGCAACAGGAGACACACGGGGCATGAGCGGGGGTGTGGGGGGTAACACAAGGGAAACACAGGGCATGAGCGGTGGGTGGGGGGTGACACGAGGGAAACACGGGGCATGAGCAGGGGGTGGGGGAACATGAGGGACACATGGGGCATGAGTGGGGGGTGGGGGGCAACAGGAGACACACGGGGCATGAGCGGGGTGGAACACGAGGGAGACACAGGGCATGAGTGGGGTGTGGGGGCAACAGGAGACACACGGGGCATGAACGGGCGATGAGGAGAACACGAGGAAGACACGGGGCATGAGCACGGGGTGGGGGGCAACAGGAGACACACGGGGCATGAGCGGGGGCAGAACACGAGGGAGACACGGGGCATGAGTGGGGTGTTGGGGCTACAGGAGACACACGGGGCATGAGCGGGGGGTGAGGAGAACATGAGGAAGACACGGGGCATGAGCGGGGGGTCGGGGGAACACGAGAGAGACACAGGGCATGAGCGGGGGTGAGGGGTACAGGAGGGAGACACGGGGCATGAGCGGGGGGTGAGGGGAACAGGGAAAACACGGAGCATGGATGGGGGAACGGGAGGGAGACACGGGGCATGAGCATGAGGTGTGGGGAAAAGGAGGGAGACACAGGACATGAGAGGGGGGTGGGGGTAACACGAGGAAACACAGGGCATGAGCGGGGGCTGGGGGGAACTGGAGAGAGACATGGGGCATGAGCGGGGCTGGGGTTAACACAAGGGAAACACGGGGCATGAGCTGGGGGTGGGGGGTAACACAAGGGAAACACGGGGCATGAGCGGGGGTTGGGGGGAAACACAAGGGAGACACGGGGCATGAGCGGGGTTGGGGGGCAACAGGAGACACACGGGGCATGAGCGGGGGGTGGGGGGTACACGAGGAAGACACGGGGCATGAGCGGGGGGAGGGGGGAACATGAGGGAGACCGGGGGCATAAGCGGGAGGTGGGGGTTAACACGAGGGAAACATGGGCCATGAGCAGGGTGTGGGGGAACCCGAGGGAGACACAGGGCATGAGCGGGGGGTGGGGGCAACAGGAGACACACGGGGCATGAGCGGGGGAGTGGGGGGTAACACAAGGGAAACACGGGGCATGAGCGGGGGGTGGGGGTAACACGAGGGAAACACGGGGCATGAGCTGAGGGTGGGGGAACATGAGAGACACACGGGGCATGAGCGAGGGGTGGGGGGCAACAGGAGACAGACGGGGCATGAGCGGGGGTTGGGGGGAACATGAGGGAGACACGGGGCATGAGCGGGGGTGGGGGCAACAGGAGACACACGGGGCATGAGCGGGGGTGGGGAGAACACGAGGAAGACATGGGGCACGAGCGGGGGTGGGGGGAACACGAGGGAGACACGGGGCGTAAGCGGGCGGTGGGGGGGTACTGGAGGGAGACACGGGGCATGAGCGGGGGTGTGGGGAACACGAGGGAGACACGGGGCATGAGCAGTGGTTGGGTGAAACACGAGGGAGACACGGGGCATGAGCAGAGCCTGGAGGGGTAACACGAGGGATACACGGGGCATGAGCAGGGTGTGGGGTGGAACAGGGGAGACACGGGGCATGAGCGGGGGGTAGGGGGAACAGAGGAAACACAGGGCATGAGCGGGGGGTGGGGGGTAACACAGGGAGACACGGGGTATGGGTGGGGGGTGGGGGGAACAGAGGAAACAGGGCATGAGCGTGGGGTGGGGGTAACACAAGGGAGACATAGGGCATGGGTGGGGGGAACAGGGCAGATACTGGACATGAGCGGGGGTGTAGGGTGAGGGGTAAAGGAGGGAGACACGGGGCATGAGCAGGGGGTGGGGGTACAGGAGGGAGACACGGGGCATGAGCGGGGGGTGGGAGGAACATGAGGGAGACACGGGGCATGAGCAGGGTGTGGGGGAAACACAAGGCAAACACGGGGCATGAGCAGGGGGTGGGGGGAAAAACGAGGGAGACTCGGGGCATGAGCTGGGGGTGGGGGCAACAGGAGACACACGGGACATGAGGGAGGGTGGGGGTGGGGGGAACAGGGCAGATACTGGGCATGAGCGGAGGGTGGGGATACAGGAGGGAGACACGGGGGCATGAGTGGGGGGTACAGGAGGAAGACACGGGGCATGAGTGGGGGGACCAGGGCAGATACTGGACATGAGCGGTGGGTACAGGAGGGAGACACGGGGCATGAGCGGGGGGTGCGGGGTACAGGAGGGAGACACGGGGCATGAGCGGGGGGTGGGGGGGAACAGGAGGGAGACACGGGGCATGAGCGGGGGGTGGAGAGGTAACACAAGGCAAACATGGGGCATGAGCGGGGGGTGGGGGGAAACACGAGGGACACACAGGGCATGAGCTGGGGGTGGGGGGCAACAGGAGACACACGGGGCATGAGAGGGGGGTGGGGGGTGGGGGGAACAGGGCAGATACTGGGCATGAGCAGGGGGTGGGGGTTACAGGAGGGAGACACGGGGCATGACAGGGGGTGGGGGGTACAGGAGGAAGACACGGGGCATGAGCAGGGGGTGGTGTGTACAGGAGGGAAACACGGGGCATGAGTGGGGGGCATGGGGGGAACAGGAGGGAGACACGGGGCATGAGTGGGGGGTGGGGGGAACAGGAGGGAGACACGGGGCATGAGCGGGGAGTGGGGGTAACACAAGGGAAACACGGGGCATGAGCGGGGGGTGGGGGGTTCAGGAGGGAGACACGGGACATGAGCAAGGGGTGGGGGTACAGGAGCGAGACACGGGGCATGAGCGGTGGGTCGGGGGAACAAGAGAGAGACACAGGGCATGA
The DNA here is from genome assembly GCF_040938575.1 of Ambystoma mexicanum. Taxonomy (NCBI): domain Eukaryota; kingdom Metazoa; phylum Chordata; class Amphibia; order Caudata; family Ambystomatidae; genus Ambystoma; species Ambystoma mexicanum. Next base: position 144,733,216 of record NC_090936.1, read on the forward strand.
GTTGGGGGTGGGGGGAACAGGATGGAGACACGGGGCATGAGCTGGGGGGTGGGGGGTAACACAAGGGAAACACGGGGCATGAGCGTGGGTGGGGGGTACACGGGCATGAGCGGGGGGTGGGGGACAACAGGAGACACACGGGGCATGAGCGGGGGCTGGGGGGTAACACGAGGGAAACACGGGGCATGAGCAGGGGGTAGGGGGAAATACGAGGGAGACACTGGGCATGAGCGTGGGGTGGGGGGCAACATGAGACACATGGGCATGAGCGGGGGTTGGGGGGTACACAAGGAAGACACAGGGCATGAGCGGGGGTGGGGGGTGACACGAGGGAAATATGGGGCATGAGCGGGGGATGGGGGAACATGAGGGACACATGGGGCATGAGAGGGGGGTGGGGGGCAACAGGAGACACACCTGGCATGAGCGGGGGCGGAACACGAGGGAGACACGGGGCATGAGTGGGGGGTGGGGGCAACAGGAGACACACAGGGCATGAGCGGGCGATGGGGAGAACACGAGGAAGACGCGGGGCATGAGCACGGGGTGGGGGGCAACAGGAGACACACGGGGCATGAGCGGGCGCGGAACACGAGGGAGACACGGGGCATGAGTGGGGGGTGGGGGCAACAGGAGACACACGGGGCATGAGCGGGGGTGGGGAGAACACGAGGAAGACACGGGGCATGAGCGGGGGGTCGGGGGAACACGAGGGAGACACAGGGCATGAGCGGGGGTGGGGGGTACAAGAGGGAGACACAGGGCATGAGCAGGGGTGAGGGGAACAGGGAAAACACGGAGCATGGATGGGGGAACGGAAGGGAGACACGGGCATGAGCAGGAGGTGGGGGGAAAAGGAAGGAGACACAGGACATGAGCGGGGGGTGAGGGGAACAGGGAAAACACAGAGCATGGATGGGGGAACCGGAGGGAGACACGGGGCATGAGCAGGGGGTGGGTGGGAACAGGGCACACAAAGGGCATGAGCGGGGATGGGGGGAACAGGGCACACATGGGGCATGAGCAGGGGGTGGGGGGGAACAGGGCACACACGGGGCATGAGCAGGGGGTGGGGGGAACAGGGCACACATGGGGCATGAGCAGGGGATGGGGGGAAGAGGGGAGACACGGAGCATGAGCGGGGGGTGGGGGAAAGTAGGGAGACACTGGGCATGAGCGTGGGGTGGGAGGGAACAGGGGAGACACAGGGCATGAGTGGGGGTGGGGGATACAGGAGAGAGATACGGGGCATGAGCGGTGGTTGGGGGAATGGAAGGGAGACACGAGGCATGAGCGGGGGTGGGGGGACAGGGGAGACATGGCGCATGAGCAGGGGGTGGGGGGAACATGAGGAAGACATGGGGCATGAGCGTGGGGTGGGGGAACAGAGGGAGACATGAAGCATGAGCAGGGGTGGGGGGAACAGGAGGGAGACACGGGGCATGACCTGGGGGTGGGGGGTAACACGAGGAAACACGGGGCATGAGCAGGGGCTGGGGGGAACAAGAGAGAGTACGGGGCATGAACGGGGGTGGGGGGAACTGGAGGGAGGCACGGGGCATGAGCGGGGGGTGGGGGAAATACGAGGGAGACACGGGGCATGAGCGTGGGGTGGGGGGCAACAGGAGACACATGGGGCATGAGCGGGGGTTGGAGGGTACACGAGGAAGACACAGGGCATGAGCGGGGGGTGGGGGGCTACAGGAGACACACGGGGCATGAGCAGGGTGTGGGGGTAACACGAGGGAAACACGGGGCATGAGCGGGGGGTGGGGCGAACACGAGGGAGACATGGGGCATGAGTGGGGGGTGGGGGGTAACACGAGGGAAACACGGGGCATGAGCGGGGGTGAGGGGCAACAGGAAACACACGGAGCATGAGCAGGGGTGTGGGGTAACACAAGGAAACACGGGGCATGAGAGGTGGGTGGGGGGTGACACGAGGGAAATACGGGGCATGAGCAGGGGGTGGGGGAACATGAGGGCACATGGGGCATGAGCGGGGGGGTGGGGGGCAACAGGAGACACACGGGGCATGAGCGGGGGTGGAACACGAGGGAGACACGGGGCATGAGTGGGGGATAGGGGCAACAGGAGACACACGGGGCATGAGCGGGCGATGGGGAGAACACGAGGAAGACACGGGGCATGAGCACGGGGTGGGGGGCAACAGAAGACATACGGGGCATGAGCGGGGGCGGAACACGAGGGAGACACGGGGCATGAGTGGGGTGTGGGGGCAACAGGAGACACACGGGGCATGAGCGGGGGGTGGGGAGAACACAAGGAAGACACGGGGCATGAGCGGGGGGTCGGGGGAACACGAGGGAGACACAGGGCATGAGCGGGGTGGGGGGTACAGGAGGGAGACATGGGGCATGAGCGGGGGGTGAGGGGAACAGGGAAAACACGGAGCATGGATGTGGGAACGGGAGGGAGACACGGGGCATGAGCAGGAGGTGGGGGGAAAAGGAGGGAGACACAAGACATGAGAGGAGGGTGGGGGTAACACGAGGAAACACGGGGCATGAGCAGGGGCTGGGGGATCAAGAGAGAGACACGGGGCATGAGCGGGGGGTGGGGGGAACTGGAGGGAGACATGGGGCATGAACGGGGCTGGGGTTAACACAAGGGAAAACACGGGGCATGAGCTGGGGGTGGGGGGTAACACAAGGGAAACATGGAGCATGAGCGGGGAGTGGGGGGAAACACGAGGGGGACACGGGACATGGGCGGGGGTGGGGGGCAACAGGAGACACACGGGGCATGAGCGGGGGGTGGGGGTACACGAGGAAGACACAGGGCATGAGCGGGGGGAGGGGGAAACACGAGGGAGACCGGGGGCATGAGCGGGAGGTGGGGGGTAACAAGAGGGAAACATGGGCATGAGCAGGGGGTGGGGGAACACGAGGGAGACACGGGGCATGAGCGGGGGGTGGGGGCAACAGGAGACCCACGGGGCATGAGCATGGGGGTGGGGGGTAACACAAGGGAAACACGGGGCATGAGCAGGGGGTGGGGGTAACACGAGGGAAACATGGGGCATGAGCTGGGGGTTGGGGGGGAACTTGAGGGAGACACGGGGCATGAGATGGGGTGGGGGCAACAGGAGACACACGGGGCATGAGCGGGGGGTGGGGGAGAACGCAAGGAAGACACGGGGCATGAGCGAGGTGTGGGGGGCAACAGGAGACAGACGAGGCATGAGCGGGGGTTGGGGGGGAACATGAGGGAGACACGGGGCATGAGCGGGGGTGGGGGCAACAGGAGACACACGGGGCATGAGCGGGGGGTGGGGAGAACGCAAGGAAGACACGGGGCATGAGCGGGGGTGGGGGGAACACCAGGGAGACACAGGGCATGAGCGGGGGGTGGGGGTACAGGAGGGAGACATGGGGCGTGAGCAGGCGGTGGAGGGCTACTGGAGGGAGGCAGGGGCATGAGCGGGGGGGGAACAAGAGGGAGACACGGGGCATGAGCAGGGATTGGGGGTAACAAGAGGGAGACACGGGGCATGAGCAGGGTGTGGGGTGGAACAGGGGAGACACGGGGCATGAGCGGGGGGTTGGGGGAACAGAGGAAACACAGGGCATGAGCAGGGGGTGGGGGGTAACACAAGGGAGACCCGGGGCATGGGTGGGGGGTGGGGGGAACAGAGGAAACACAGGGCATGAGCGTGGGGTGGGGGTAACACAAGGGAGACACGGGGCATGGGTGGGGGGAACAGGGCAGATACTGGACATGAGCGGGGGTGGGGGGTAAAGGAGGGAGACACGGGGCATGAGCAGGGGGAGGGGGGTACAGGAGGGAGACACAGGGAATGAATGGGGGGTGGGAGGAACAGGAGGGAGACACGGGGCATGAGCAGGGTGTGGGGGGTAACACAAGGCAAACACAGGGCATGAGCGGGGGGTGGGGGAAACACGAGGGAGACTCGGGGCATGAGCTGGGGGTGGGGGCAACAGGAGACACACGGGGCATGAGGTGGGGTGGGGGTGGAGGGAACAGGGCAGATACTGGGCATGAGCGGATGGTGGGGGTACAGGAGGGAGGCACGGGGCATGAGCGGGGGTACAGGAGGAAGACACGGGGCATGAGTGGTGGGAACAGGGCAGATACTGGACATGAGCGGGGGATACAGGAGGGAGACACGGGGCATGAGCGGAGGGTGGGGGGTACAGGAGGGAGACACGGGGCATGAGCAGGGGGTGGGGGTAACAGAAGGGAGACACGGGGCATGAGCGGGGGGTGGGGAGGTAACACAAGGCAAACATGGGGCATGAGCGGGGGTGGGGGGAAACACGAGGGAGACACAGGGCATGAGCTGGGGGTGGGGGCAACAGGAGACACACGGGGCATGAGCGGGGGCCGGGGGGTGGGGGGAACAGGGCAGATACTGGGCATGAGCAGGGGATGGGGAGTACAGGAGGGAGACACGAGGCATGAGCGGGGGGTGGGGGGTACAGGAGGAAGACACGGGGAATGAGCAGGGGGTGGGGTGTACAGGAGGGAGACACAGGGCATGTGCGGGGGGGTGGGGGGAACAAGAGAGAGACACAGGGCATGAGTGGGGGGTGGGGGGAACAGGAGGGAGACACGGGGCATGAGCGGGGGTGGGGGTAACACAAGGGAAACATGGGGCATGAGCGGGGGGTGGGGGAACACGAGGGAGACACAGGGCATGAGTGGGGGTGGGGGGTACAGGAGGGAGACATGGGGCATGAGCGGGGGGTGAGGGGAACAGGGAAAACACGGAGCATGGATGTGGGAACGGGAGGGAGACACGGGGCATGAGCAGGAGGTGGGGGGAAAAGGAGGGAGACACAAGACATGAGAGGAGGGTGGGGGTAACACGAGGAAACACGGGGCATGAGCAGGGGCTGGGGGATCAAGAGAGAGACACGAGGCATGAGCGGGGGGTGGGGGGAACTGAAGGGAGACATGGGGCATGAACGGGGCTGGGGTTAACACAAGGGAAACACGGGGCATGAGCTGGGGGTGGGGGGTAACACAAGGGAAACATGGAGCATGAGCGGGGGGTGGGGGGAAACACGAGGGGGACACGGGACATGGGCGGGGGTGGGGGGCAACAGGAGACACACGGGGCATGAGCGGGGGTGGGGGTACACGAGGAAGACACAGGGCATGAGCGGGGGGAGGGGGAAACACGAGGGAGACCGGGGGCATGAGCGGGAGGTGGGGGGTAACAAGAGGGAAACATGGGGCATGAGCAGGGGGTGGGGGGAACACGAGGGAGACACGGGGCATGAGCAGGGGGTGGGGGCAACAGGAGACCCACGGGGCATGAGCGTGGGGGTGGGGGGTAACACAAGGGAAACACGGGGCATGAGCAGGGGGTGGGGGTAACACGAGGGAAACATGGGGCATGAGCTGGGGGTTGGGGGGGAACTTGAGGGAGACACGGGGCATGAGCGGGGGTGGGGGCAACAGGAGACACACGGGGCATGAGCGGGGGGTGGGGAGAACGCAAGGAAGACACGGGGCATGAGCGAGGGGTGGGGGGCAACAGGAGACAGACGAGGCATGAGCGGGGGTTGGGGGGGAACATGAGGGAGACACGGGGCATGAGCGGGGGTGGGGGCAACAGGAGACACACGGGGCATGAGCGGGGGGTGGGGAGAACGCAAGGAAGACACGGGGCATGAGCGGGGGTGGGGGGAACACCAGGGAGACACAGGGCATGAGCGGGGGGTGGGGGTACAGGAGGGAGACATGGGGCGTGAGCAGGCGGTGGAGGGCTACTGGAGGGAGGCACGGGGCATGAGCGGGGGTGGGGGGAACACGAGGGAGACACGGGGCATGAGCAGGGATTGGGGGGTAACAAGAGGGAGACACGGGGCATGAGCAGGGTGTGGGGTGGAACAGGGGAGACACGGGGCATGAGCGGGGGGTTGGGGGAACAGAGGAAACACAGGGCATGAGCGGGGGGTGGGGGGTAACACAAGGGAGACCCGGGGCATGGGTGGGGGGAACAGAGGAAACACAGGGCATGAGCGTGGGGTGGGGGTAACACAAGGGAGACACGGGGCATGGGTGGGGGGAACAGGGCAGATACTGGACATGAGCGGGGGTGGGGGGTAAAGGAGGGAGACACGGGGCATGAGCAGGGGGAGGGGGGTACAGGAGGGAGACACGGGGAATGAACGGGGGGTGGGAGGAACAGGAGGGAGACACGGGGCATGAGCAGGGTGTGGGGGGTAACACAAGGCAAACACAGGGCATGAGCGGGGGGTGGGGGAAACACGAGGGAGACTCGGGGCATGAGCTGGGGGTGGGGGCAACAGGAGACACACGGGGCATGAGGTGGGGTGGGGGTGGAGGGAACAGGGCAGATACTGGGCATGAGCGGATGGTGGGGGTACAGGAGGAAGACACGGGGCATGAGTGGTGGGAACAGGGCAGATACTGGACATGAGCGGGGGATACAGGAGGGAGACACGGGGCATGAGCGGAGGGTGGGGGGTACAGGAGGGAGACACGGGGCATGAGCAGGGGGTGGGGGTAACAGAAGGGAGACACGGGGAATGAGCGGGGGTGGGGAGGTAACACAAGGCAAACATGGGGCATGAGCGGGGGTGGGGGGAAACACGAGGGAGACACAGGGCATGAGCTGGGGGTGGGGGCAACAGGAGACACACGGGGCATGAGCGGGGGCCGGGGGGTGGGGGGAACAGGGCAGATACTTGGCATGAGCAGGGGATGGGGAGTACAGGAGGGAGACACGAGGCATGAGCGGGGGGTGGGGGGTACAGGAGGAAGACACGGGGAATGAGCAGGGGGTGGGGTGTACAGGAGGGAGACACAGGGCATGTGCGGGGGGTGGGGGGAACAAGAGAGAGACACAGGGCATGAGTGGGGGGTGGGGGTAACAGGAGGGAGACACGGGGCATGAGCGGGGGTGGGGGTAACACAAGGGAAACATGGGGCATGAGCGGGGGGTGGGGGTTCAGGACGGAGACACGGGACATGAGCGGGGGGTGGGGGGTACAGGAGGGAGACACGGGGCATGAGCGGGGGGTGGGGGGAACAAGAGAGAGACACAGGGCATGAGTTGGGGGTGGGGGGTAACACAAGGGAAACACGGGGCATGAGCGGGGTTGGGGGGTACACGAGGAAGACACAGGGCATGAGCGGGGGGTGGGGGACAACAGGAGACACACGGGGCATGAGCGGGGGGTGGGGCAAACATGATGGAGACATGGGGCATGAGTGGGGGGTAACACGAGTGAAACACGGGGCATGAGCAGGGGGGTGGTGGGCAACAGGAGACACACGGAGCATGAGCGGGGGTGTGGGGGTAACACAAGGGAAACACGGGGCATGAGCGGTGGGTGGGGGGTGACACGAGGGAAACAAGGGGCATGAGCGGGGATGGGGGAACATGAGGGACACATGGGGCATGAGCGGGGTGGCAACAGGAGACACACGGGGCATGAGCGGGGGCGGAACACGAGGGAGACACGGGGCATGAGTGGGGGGTGGGGGCAACAGGAGACACACGGGGCATGAGCGGGCGATGGGGAGAACACGAGGAAGACACGGGGCATGAGCACGGGGTGGGGGGCAACAGGAGACACACAGGGCATGAGCGGGGGCGGAACATGAGGGAGTCACGGGGCATGAGTGGGGGGAACAGGGCAGATACTGGACATGAGCGGGGGGTACAGGAGGGAGACATGGGGCATGAGCGGGGGCTTGGGGGTACAGGAGGGAGACACCGGGCATGAGCGGGGGGTGGGGGGAACAGGAGGGAGACACGGGGCACGAGCGGGGGGGTGGGGAGGTAACACAAGGCAAACATGGGGCATGAGCGGGGGGTGGGGGGAAACACGAGGGAGACACAGGGCATGAGCTGGGGGTGGAGGGCAACAGGAGACACACGGGGCATGAGCGGGGGCTGGGGGTTGGGGGGAACAGGGCAGATACTGGGCATGAGCAGGGGATGGGGAGTACAGGAGGGAGACACGGGGCATGAGCGGGGGGTGGGGGGTACAGGAGGAAGACACAGGGAATGAGCAGGGGGTGGGGTGTACTAGAGGGAGACACGGGGCATGTGCGGGGGGTGAGGGGAACAAGAAAGAGACACAGGGCATGAGTGGGGGGTGGGGGGAACAGGAGGGAAACACGGGACATGAGCGGGGGGTGGGGGGTACAGGAGGGAGACACGGGGCATGAGCGTGGGGTGGGGGAACAAGAGAGAGACACAGGGCATGAGTTGGGGGTGGGGGTAACACAAGGGAAACACGGGGCATGAGCGGGGTGGGGGGTACACGAGGAAGACACGGGGCATGAGCGGGGGGGTGGGGGACAACAGGAGACACACGGGGCATGAGCGGGGGGTGGGGCGAACATGAGGGAGACATGGGGCATGAGTAGGGGGTGGGGGGTAACACGAGTGAAACACGGGGCATGAGCGGGGGGGTGGGGGGCAACAGGAGACACACGGGGCATGAGCAGGGGTGTGGGGAACACGAGGGAGACACGGGGCATGAGCGGTGGGTGGGGGGTTTACACGAGGGAAACAAGGGGCATGAGGGGGGAGTGTGGGGCAACAGGAGACACACGGGGCATGAGCAGGGGTGGAACAGGAGGGATACACGGGGCATGAGTGGGGGGTGGGGGCAACAGGAGACACACGGGCATGAGCGGGCGATGGGGAGAACACAAGGAAGACATGGGGCATGAGCACGGGGTGGGGGGCAACAGGAGACACACAGGGCATGAGCGGGCGATGGGGAGAACATGAGGAAGACACGGGGCATGAGCACGGGGTGGGGGGCAACAGGAGACACACGGGGCATGAGCGGGGGCAGAACACGAAGGAGACATGGGGCATGAGTGGGGGGTGGGGGCAACAGGAGACACACGGGGCATGAGCGGGGGGTGGGGGAACACGAGGGAGACACAGGGCATGAGCGGGGGTGGGGGGTACAGGAGGGAGAAACGGGGCATGAGCGGGGGGTGAGGGGAACAGGGAAAACACGGAGCATGGATGTGGGAACGGGAGGGAGACACGGGGCATGAGCAGGAGGTGAGGGGGAAAAGGAGGGAGACACAGGACATGAGAGGGGGTGGGGGTAACACGAGGAAACACGGGGCATGAGCAGGGGCTGGGGGATCAAGAGAGAGACACGGGGCATGAGCGGGGGATGGGGGGAACTGGAGGGAGACATGGGGCATGAGCGGGGCTGGGGTTAGCACAAGGGAAACACGGGGCATGAGCTGGGGGTGGGGGGTAACACAAGGGAAACACGGGGCATGAGCGGGGGGTGGGGGGAAACACGAGGGAGACACGGGGCATGCATGAGCGGGGGTGGGGGGCAACAGGAGACACACGGTGCATGAGCGGGGGTGGGGGGTACACGAGGAAGACACGGGGCATGAGCGGGGGGAGGGGGGAACACGAGGGAGACCGGGGGCATGAGCGGGAGGTGGGGGTAACAAGAGGGAAACATGGGGCATGAGCAGGGGGTGGGGGGAACACGAGGGAGACACGGGGCATGAGCTGGGGGTGGGGGAACATGAGGGAGACACGGGGCGTGAGCGGGCGGTGGGGGAGTACTGGAGGGAGACACGGGGCATGAGCGAGGGGTGGGGGGCAACAGGAGACAGACGGAGCATGAGCGGGGGTTGGGGGAACACAAGGAAGACACAGGGCATGAGCGGGGGTGGGGGGAACACCATGGAGACACAGGGCATGAGCGGGGGGTGGGGGTACAGGAGGGAGACACGGGGCGTGAGCGGGCGGTGGGGGAGTACTGGAGGGAGACACGGGGCATGAGCGGGGGTGGGGGGAACACGAGGGAGACACGGGGTATGAGCGGTGGGTGGGGGAAACACGAGGGAGACACGGGGCATGAGCAGGGATTGGGGGTTAACAAGAGGGAGACACGGGGCATGAGCAGGGTGTGGGGTGGAAAAGGGGAGACACGTGGCATGGGTGGGGGGTGGGGGGAACAGAGGAAACACAGGGCATGAGCGTGGGGTGGGGGTAACACAAGGGAGACACGGGGCATGGGTGGGGGAACAGGGCAGATACTGGACATGAGCGGGGGGTGGGGGGTAAAGGAGGGAGACACGGGACATGAGCAGGGGGTGGGGGGTACAGGAGGGAGACACGGGACATGAGTGGGGGGCGGGAGGAACAGGAGGGAGACACGGGGCATGAGCGGGGTGTGGGGGGTAACACAAGGCAAACACGGGGCATGAGCGGGGGGTGGGGGGAAACACGAGGGAGACTCGGGGCATGAGCTGGGGTGGGGGCAACAGGAGATACACGGGGCATGAGGAGGGGAGGGGGTGGAGGGAACAGGGCAGATACTGGGCATGAGCGGAGGGTGGGGGTACAGGAGGGAGACACGGGGCATGAGCGGGGGTACAGGAGGAAGACACGGGGCATGAGTGGGGGGAACAGGGCAGATACTGGACATGAGCGGGGGGTACAGGAGGGAGACACGGGGCATGAACGGAGGGTGGGGGGTACAGGAGGGAGACACGGGGCATGAGCGGGGGATGGGGGGAACAGGAGGGAGACACGGGGCATGAGCGGGGGGTGGGGAGGTAACACAAGGCAAACATTGGGCATGAGCGGGGGTGGGGGGAAAGACGAGGGAGACACAGGGCATGAGCTGGGGGTGGGGGGCAACAGGAGACACACGGGGCATGAGCGGGGGCTGGGGGGTGGTGGGAACAGGGCAGATACTGGGCATGAGCAGGGGATGGGGAGTACAGGAGGGAGACACGGGGCATGAGCGGGGGGTGGGGGGTACAGGAGGAAGACACGGGGAATGAGCAGGGTGTGGGGTGTACAGGAGGGAGACACGGGGCATGTGCGGGGGGGTGGGGGGAACAAGAGAGAGACACAGGGCATGAGTGGGGGGTGGGGGGAACAGGAGGGAGACACAGGGCATGAGCGGGAGTGGGGGTAACACAAGGGAAACACGGGGCATGAGCGGTGGTGGGGGGTACACGAGGAAGACACGGGGCATGAGTGGGGGATGGGGGTTAACACGAGTGAAACACGAGGCATGAGCGGGGGGGTGGGGGGCAACAGGAGACACACGGGGCATGAGCGGGGGTGTGGGGGGTAACACAAGGGAAACACGGGGCATGAGCGGTGGGTGGGGGGTGACACGAGGGAAACAAGAGGCATGAGCGGGGGTGGGGAAACATGAGGGACACATGGGGCATGAATGGTGGGTGGGGGGCAACAGGAGACACACGGGGCATGAGCGGGGGCGGAACATGTGGGACACATGGGGCATGAGTGGGGGTGGGGGGCAACAGGAGACACACGGGGCATGAGCGGGGCGGAACATGAGGGAGACACGGGGCTTGAGTGGGGGGAACAGGGCAGATACTGGACATGAGCGGGGGGTACAGGAGGGAGACACGGGGCATGAGCGGGGGGTGGTGGGTACAGGAGGGAGACACGGGGCATGAGCGGGGGGGGAACAGGAGGAAGACACAGGGCATGAGCAGGGGGTGGGGAGGTAACACAAGGCAAACATGGGGCATGAGCGGGGGGTGGGGGAAACACGAGGGAGACACAGGGCATGAGCTGGGGGTGGAGGGCAACAGGAGACACACGGGGCATGAGCGGGGGCTGGGGGGTGGGGGGAACAGGGCAGATACTGGGCATGAGCAGGGGATGGGGAGTACAGGAGGGAGACACGGGGCATGAGCGGGGAGTGGGGGGTACAGGAGGAAGACACAGGGAATGAGCAGGGGGTGGGGTGTACAGGAGGGAGACACGGGGCATGTGTGGGTGGTGGGGGGAACAAGAAAGAGACACAGGGCATGAGTGGGGGGTGGGGGGAACAGGAGGGAGACACGGGGCATGAGCGGGGGGTGGGGGTAACACAAGGGAAACACGGGGCATGAGCGGGGGGTGGGGGTTCAGGAGGGAGAAACGGGACATGAGCGGGGGGTGGGGGGTACAGGAGGGAGACACGGGGCATGAGCAGGGGTTGGGGGAACAAGAGAGAAACACAGGGCATGAGTTGGGGGTGGGAGGTAACACAAGGGAAACACGGGGCATGAGCGGGGGTGGGGGGTACACGAGGAAGACACGGGGCATGAGCGGGGGGTGGGGGACAACAGGAGACACGGGGCATGAGCGGGGGGTGGGGCGAACATGAGGGAGACATGGGGCATGAGTGGGGGGTGGGGGGTAACACGAGTGAAACACGGGGAATGAGCGGGGAGTGGGGGGCAATAGGAGACACACGGGGCATGAGCGGGGGTGTGGGGGTAACACAAGGGAAACACGGGGCATGAGCGGTGGGTGGGGGGTGACACGAGGGAAACAAGGGGCATGAGCGGGGGGTGGGGGAACATGAGGGACACATGGGGCATAAGCGGGGGGTGTGGGGCAACAGGAGACACACGGGACATGAGCGGGGCGGAACACGAGGGAGACACGGGGCATGAGTGGGGGGTGGGGGCAACAGGAGACACACGGGGCATGAGCGGGGGTGGGGAGAACATGAGGAAGACAGGGGGCATGAGCGGGGGGTCGGGGGAACACGATGGAGACACAGGGCATGAGCGGGGGTGGGGGCTACAAGAGCGAGACACGGGGCATGAGCGGGGGGTGAGGGGAACAGGGAAAACACTCAGCATGGATGGGGGAACAGGAGGGAGACACGGGGCATGAGCAGGGGTGGGGGGAACAAGAGAGAGACACAGGGCATGAGTTGGGGGTGGGGGTAACACAAGGGAAACACGGGGAATGAGCTTGGGGTGGGGGGCAACAGGAGACACACGGGGCATGAGCGGGGGCGGAACACGAGGGAGATTCGGGGCATGAGTGGGGGGTGGGGGCAACAGGAGACACACGGGGCATGAGCGGGGGTGGGGAGAACATAAGGAAGACACGGGGCATGAGCGGGGGGTCGGGGGAACACGAGGGAGACACAGGGCATGAGCGGGGGTGGGGGGTACAAGAGCGAGACATGGGGCATGAGCGGGGGGTGTGGGGAACAGGGAAAACACACAGCATGGATGGGGAACAGGAGGGAGACACGGGGCATGAGCAGGGGGTGGGGGGGAACAGGGCCTACAAAGGGCATGAGGGGGATGGGGGAACAGGGCAGACCCAGGGCATGAGCGGGGGGTGGGGGGAACAGGGCACACACGGGGCATGAGCAGGGGTTGGGGGGAACAGGGCACACATGGGGCATGAGCAGGGGATGGGGGAAGAGGGGAGACACGGAGCATGAGCGGGGGGTGGGGGAAAGTAGTGAGACACTGGGCATGAGCGGGGAGTGGGAGGGAACAGGGGAGGCACAGGGCATGAGTGGGGATGGGGGATACAGGAGGGAGATACGGGGCATGAGCGGTGGTTGGGGGGGAATGGAAGGGAGACACGAGGCATGAGCGGGGGTGGGGGGACAGGGGAGACATGGCGCATGAGCAGGGGGTGGGAGGAACATGAGGGAGACATGGGGCATGAGCGTGGGGTGGGGGAACAGTAGGGAGACATGAGGCATGAGCAGGGGTGGGGGGAACAGGAGGGAGACACGGGGCATGAGCGGGGGGTGGGGGGTAACACGAGGAAACATGGGGCATGAGCAGGGGCTGGGGGGAACAAGAGAGAGTACGGGGCATGAACGGGGGTGGGGGGAACTGGAGGGAGACACGGGGCATGAGCAGGGGGTGGGGGTAACACGAGGGGAACACGGGGCATGAGCGGGGGTGGGGGGAACACGAGGGAGACATCGGGCATGAGTGGGGGGTGGAGGGTAACACGAGGGAAACACGGGGCATGAGCAGGGGGGTGGGGGGCAACAGGAGACACACGGGGCATGAGCGGGGTTGTGGGGGGTAACACAAGGGAAACACGGGGCATGAGCGGTGGGTGGGGGGTGACACGAGGGAAACACGGGGCATGAGCGGGGGTGGGGGAACATGAGGGACACATGGGGCATGAGCGGGGGGTGGGGGGCAACAGGAGACACACGGGGCTTGAGCGGGGGCGGAACACGAGGGAGTCACGGGGCTTGAGTGGGGGGTGGGGGCAACAGGAGACACACGGGGCATGAGCGGGCGATGGGGAGAACACGTGGAAGACACGGGGCATGAGCACGTGGTGGGGGGCAACAGGAGACACACGGGGCATGAGCAGGGGCGGAACACGAGGGAGACACGGGGCATGAGTGGGGGGTGGGGGCAACAGGAGACACACGGGGCATGAGCGGGGGTGGGGAGAACACGAGGAAGACACGGGGCATGAGCGGGGGGTCGGGGGAACACGAGGGAGACACAGGGCATGAGCGGGGTGGGGGGTACAAGAGGGAGACACGGGGCATGAGGGTGGGTGAGGGGAACAGGGAAAACACTTAGCATGGATGGGGGAACGGGAGGGAGACACGGGGCATGAGCAGGAGGTGGGGGGGAAAGGAGGGAGACACAGGGCATGAGCGGGGGGTGAGGGGAACAGGGAAAACACGGAGCATGGATGGGGTAACGGGAGGGAGACACGGGGCATGAGCAGGGGGTGGGGGAACAGGGCACACACAGGGCATGAGCGGGGATTAGGGGAACAGGGCACACAAGGGGCATGAGCAGGGGGTGTGGGGAACAGGGCACACAGGGGGCATGAGCAGGGGTTGGGGGGAACAGGGCACACATGGGGCTTGAGCAGGGGATGGGGGAAGAGGGGAGACACGGAGCATGAGCGGGGGGTGGGGGAAAGTAGGGAGACACTGGGCATGAGCGGGGGGTGGGAGGGAACAGGGGAGACACAGGGCATGAGTGGGGGTGGGGGATACAGGAGGGAGATACGGGGCATGAGCGGTGGTTGGGGGGAATGGAAGGGAGGCACGAGGCATGAGCGGGGTGGGGGGGACAAGGGAGACATGGCGCATGAGCAGGGGGTGGGGGAACATGAGGGAGACATGGGGCATGAGCGTGGGGTGGGGGAACAGGAGGGAGACATGAGGCATGAGCAGGGGTGGGGGGAACAGGAGGGAGACACGGGGCATGAGCGGGGGCTGGGGGGCAACACGAGGAAACACGGGGCATGAGCAGGGGCTGGGGGGAACAAGAGAGAGTACGGGGCATGAACGGGGGTGGGGGGAACTGGCGGGAGACACGTGGCATGAGCAGGGGGTGGGGGGAACAGGGCACACATGGGGCATGAGCAGGGGATGGGGGAAGAGGGGAGACACGGAGCATGAGCGGGGGTGGGGGAAAGTAGGGAGACACTGGGCATGAGCGGGGGGTGGGAGGGAACAGGGGAGACACAGGGCATGAGTGGGGGTAGTGGATACAGGAGGGAGATACGGGGCATGAGCGGTGGTTGGGGGGAATGGAAGGGAGACACGAGGCATGAGCGGGGGTGGGGGAGACAGGGGAGACATGGTGCATGAGCAGGGGGTGGGGGGAACATGAGGGAGACATGGGGCATGAGCATGGGGTGGGGGAACAGGAGGGAGACATGAGGCATAAGCAGGTGTGGGGGGAACAGGAGGGAGACACGGGGCATGAGCGGGGGCTGGGGGGTAACACGAGGAAACACGGGGCATGAGCAGGGGCTGGGGGGAACACGAGGGGAACACGGGGCATGAGCGGGGGTGGGGGAACATGAGGGAGACATGGGGCATGAGTGGGGGGTGGGGGTAACACGAGGGAAACACGGGGCATGAGCGGGGGGGTGGGGGGCAACAGGAGACACACGGGGCATGAGCAGGGGTGTGGGGGGTAACACAAGGGAAACACGGGGCATGAGCGGTGGGTGGGGGGTGACACGAGGGAAACACGGGGCATGAGCGGGAGGTGGGGGAACATGAGGGACACATGGGGCATGAGCGGGGGGTGGGGGGCAACAGGAGACACACAGGGCTTGAGTGGGGGCGGAACACGAGGGAGACACGGGGCATGAGTGGGGGGTGGGGGCAACAGGAGACACACGGGGCATGAGCGGGCGATGGGGAGAACACGAGGAAGACATGGGGCATGAGCACGGGGTGGGGGGCAACAGGAGACACACGGGGCATGAGCGGGGGCGGAACACGAGGGAGACATGGGGCATGAGTGGGGGGTGGGTGCAACAGGAGACACAAGGGACATGAGCGGGGGTGGGGAGAACACGAGGAAGACACGGGGCATGAGCGGGGGGTCGGGGGAATACGAGGGAGACACAGGGCATGAGCGGGGGTGGAGGGTACAAGAGGGAGACACAGGGCATGAGGGGGGTGAGGGGAACAGGGAAAACACGGAGCATGGATGAGGGAACGGGAGGGAGACACGGGGCATGAGCAGGAGGTGGGGGGAAAAGGAGGGAGACACAGGACATGAGCGTGGGGTGAGGGGAACAGGGAAAACACGGAGCATGGATGGGGGAATGGGAGGGAGACACGGGGCATGAGCAGGGGGTGGGGGGAACAGGGCACACACAGGGCATGAGCGGGGACGGGGGGGAACAGGGCACACACGGGGCATGAGCGGGGGGTGGGGGGAACAGGGCACACACGGGGCATGAGCAGGGGTTGGGGGGAACAGGGCATACATGGGGCATGAGCAGGGGATGGGGGAAGAGGGGAGACACGGAGCATGAGCGGGGGGTGGGGGAAAGTAGGGAGACACTGGGCATGAGCGGGGGGTGGGAGGGAACAGGGGAGACACAGGGCATGAGTGGGGGTGGGGGATACAGGAGGGAGATACGGGGCATAAGCGGTGGTTGGGGGGAATGGAAGGGAGACACGAGGCATGAGCGGGACAGGGGAGACATGGCGCATGAGCAGGGTGGAACATGAGGGAGACATGGGGCATGAGCGTGGGGTGGGGGAACAGGAGGGAGACATGAGGCATGAGCAGGGGTGGGGGGAACAGGAGGGAGCCATGGGGCATGAGCGGGGGTGGGGGGTAACACGAGGAAACACGGGGCATGAGCAGGGGCTGCGGGGAACAAGAGAGAGTATGGGGCATGAACGGGGGTGGGGGGAACTGGAGGGAGACACGGGGCATGAGCAGGGGACGGGGGTAACACGAGGGGAACACAGGGCATGAGCGGGGGGTGGGGGGAACACGAGGGAGACACAGGTCATGAGTGGGGGGTGGGAGGCAACAGGAGACACACGGGGCATGAGCGGGGGTGTAGGGGGTAACGCAAGGGAAACACGGGGCATGAGCGGTGGATGGGGGTAACACGAGGGAAACACGGGGCAAGAGCGGGGGGTGGGGGGAACAGGGAAAACACGGAGCATGGATGGGGGGAACGGGAGGAAGACACGGGGCATGAGAGGGGGAAGGGGGAACACGAGGGAGACACGGGGCATGATCGGGGGGGTGGGGGATAACAAGAGGGAAACATGGGGCATGAGTGGGGGTGGGGGGAACACGAGGGAGACACGGTGCATGAGCGGGGAGTGGGGGCAACAGGAGACACACGGGGCATGAGCGGGGGGTGGGGGGTAACACAAGGGAAACACGGGGCATGAGCAGGGGGTGGGGGCAACATGAGGGAAACACGCGTCATGAGCGGGGGTGGGGGGAACCTGAAGGACACACGGGGCATGAGCGGGGGATGGGGGCAACAGGAAGGAGACACAGGGGCATGAGCGGGGGTTGGGGGGAACATGAGGGAGACACGGGGGGTGGGGGCAACAGGAGACACACGGGGCATGAGCGGGGGGTTGGTAGAACACAAGGAAGACACGGGGCATGAGCGGAGGATGGGGGGAACATGAGGGAGACACAGGGCATGAGCAGGGGATTGGGGTACAGGAGGGGGACATGGTGCATGAGCGGGCGGTGGGGGGGTACAGGAGGGAGACACGGTGCATGAGCGGGGGTGGGGGGAACACAAGGGAGACACAGGTCATGAGTGGGGGGTGGGAGGTAACAGGAGACACACAGGGCATGAGCGGGGGTGTAGGGGGTAACACAAGGGAAACACAGGGCATGAGCGCTGGGTGGGGGGTAACACAAGGGAAACACAGGGCATGAGCGGGGGATGGGGGAACATGAGGGACACACGGGGCATGGCCAGGGGGTGGGGGGCAACAGGAGACACATAGGGCATGAGTGGGGGGGAACACGAGGGAGACACTGGGCACGAGCCGGGGTGTGGGGGCAACAGGAGACACACGGGGCATGAGCGGAGGGTGGGGAGAACATGAGGAAGACACGGGGCATGAGCGGGGGTGGGGGGAACACGAGGGAGACACGGGGCATGAGCGGGGGGTGAGGGGAACAGGGAAACACGGAGCATGGATGGGGGAACGGGAGGGAGACACGGGGCATGAGCAGGGGGTGGGGGGGAAAAGGAGGGAGACACAGGGCATGAGCGGTGGGTGAGGGGAACAGGGAAAACACAGATCATGGATGGGGGACCCGAAGGGAGACATGGGGGATGAGCAGGGGGTGGGGGGGAACAGGACACACACGGGGCATGAGCAGGGGTGGGGGGAACAGGGCACACATGGGGCATGAGCAGGGGGTGGGGGAACAGGGCACACATGGGGCATGAGCAGGGGGTGGGGGGAACAGGGGAGACACGGAGCATGAGCGGGGGGTGGGGGAAAGGAGGGAAACACCGGGCATGAGTGGGGGGTGGGAGGGAACAGGGGAGATACAGGGCCTGAGCGGCGGTGGAGTGTACAGAAGGGAAACACGGGGCATGAGCTGTGGTTGGGGGGGAATGGAAGGGAGACACGAGGCATGAGCGGGGGGTGGGGGGGACAGGGGAGACACGGCGCATGAGCGGGGGGTGCGGGGAAGACGAGGGAGACATGGGGCATGAGCAGGGGGTGGGGGGAACAGGAGGGAGACATGGGGCATGAGCAGGGGGTGGGAGGGAACAGGGGAGATACAGGGCATGAGCGGGGGTGGAGTGTACAGAAGGGAAACACGGGGCATGAGCGGTGGTTGGGGGGGAATGGAAGGGAGACATGAGGCATGAGCAGGGGGTGGGGGGGACAGGGGAGACACGGCGCATGATCGGGGGGTGCGGGGAAGACGAAGGAGACATGGGGCATGAGCAGGGGGTGGGGGGAACAGGAGGGAGACATGGGGCATGAGCGGGGGTGGTGTGAACAGGAGTGAGACACAGGGCATGAGCGGGGGGTGGGGGGTAACACGAGGAAACACAGGGCATGAGCAGGGGCTGGGGGGAACAAGAGAGAGACATGGGGCATGAGCGGGGGATGGAGGGAACTGGAGGGAGACACAGGGCATGAGCGGGGGTGGGGTTAACACAAGGGAAACACAGGGCATGAGCTGGGGGTGGGGGTAACACAAGGGAAACACGGGGCATGGGTGGAGGAAACACGAGGGAGACACGGGGCATGAGCAGGGGGTGGGAGCAACAGGAGACACACGGGGCATGATCGGGGGTGGGGGTACACGAGGAAGACACGGGGCATGAGCGGGGGTGGGGGGCAACAGGAGACAGACGGGGCATGAGTGGGGGGTGCGGGGTACACGAGGAAGACACGGCGCATGAGCGGGGGGTGGGGGGAACACAAGGGAGATACGGGCATGAGCGGGGGGTGGGGGGAACACGAGGGAGACACGGGGCATGAGCAGGGGCTGGGAGATCAAGAGAGAGACACGGGGCATGAACGGGGGGTGGGCGGAACTGGAGGGAGACACGGGGAATGAGCGGGGCTGGGGTTAACACAAGGGAAACACGGGGCATGAGCTGGGGGTGGGGGGTAACACAAGGGAAACATGGGGCATGAGCGGGGGGTGGGGGGAAACAGGAGACACACGGGGCATGAGCGGGGGTGGGGGATACACGAGGAAGACACGGGGCAGGAGCGTGGGTGGGGGGCAACAGGAGACACATGGGGCATGAGCGGAGGGTGGGGGGTACACGAGGACGAGGAAGACACGGGGCATGAGCGGGGGGAGGGGGAACACGAGGGAGACCCGGGGCATGAGCGGGAGGTCGGGGGTAACACGAGGGAAACATGGGGCAAGAGCGGGGCGTGGGGGGAACACGAGGGAGCCATGGGGCATGAGCGGGGGGTGGGGGAACAGGAGACACACGGGGCATGAGCAGGGGGGTGGGGGGTAACACAAGAGAAACACGGGGCATGTGCAGGGGGTGGGGGGTAAAACGAGGGAAACACGGGGCATGAACTGGGGGTGGGGGAACATTAGGGACACACGGGGCATGAGCGGGGTGTGGGGGGCAACAGGAGACAGACGGGGCATGAGCGGGGGTTGGGGAGAACATGAGGGAGACACGGGGCATGAGCGGAGGTGGAGGCAACAGGAGACACACAGGGCATGAGCGGGGGTGGGGAAAATACGAGGAAGACACAGGGCATGGGCGGAGGTGGGGGGAACACGAGGGAGACACAGGGCATGAGCGGGGAATGGGGGGTACAGGAGGGAGACACGGGGCGTGAACGGGCGGTGGGGGGGTACTGGAGGGAGACACGGGGCATGAGCCGGGGGTGTGGGGCAACAGGAGACACACGGGGCATGAGCGGGGGTGGAACACGAGGGAGACACGGGGCATGAGTGGGGGGTGGGGGCAACAGGAGACACACGGGGCATGAGCGGGGGCGGAACACGAGGAAGACACGGGGCATGAGTAGGGGGTGGGGCAACAGGAGACACACGGGGCATGAGCGGGGGTGGGGAGAACACGAGGAAGACACGGGGCATGAGCGAGGGGTCGGGGGAACAAGAAGGAGACACAGGGCATGAGCGGGGGTGGGGGGTACAAGAGGGAGACACGGGGCATGAGCGGGGGGTGAGGGGAACAGGGAAAACACGGAGCATGGATGGGGGACGGGAGGGAGACACGGGGCATGAGCAGGAGGTGGGGGGGGAAGGAGGGAGACACAGGACATGAGCGGGGGGTGAGGGGAACAGGGAAAACACGGAGCATGGATGGGGGAACGGGAGGGAGACACGGGGCATGAGCAGGGGGTGGGGGGAACAGGGCACACACAGGGCATGAGCGGGGATGGGGGGGAACAGGGCACACATGGGGCATGAGCGGGGGTGGGGGGAACAGGGCACACACGGGGCATGAGCAGGGGTTGGGGGAACAGGGCACACATGGGGCATGAGCAGGGGATGGGGGAAGAGGGGAGACACGGAGCATGAGCGGGGGTGGGGGAAAGTAGGGAGACACTGGACATGAGCGGGGGTGGGAGGGAACAGGGGAGACACAGGGCATGAGTGGGGGTGGGGGATACAGGAGGGAGATATGGGGCATGAGCGGTGGTTGGGGGGAATGTAAGGGAGACACGAGGCATGAGCGAGGTTGGGGAGGACAGGGAAGACATGGCGCATGAGCAGGGAGTGGGGGGAACATGAGGGAGACATGGGACATGAGTGTGGGGTGGGGGAACAGGAGGGAGACATGAGGCATGAGCAGGGGTGGGGGGAACAGGAGGGAGACACGGGGCATGAGCGCGGGGTGGGGGGTAACACGAGGAAACACGGGGCATGAGCAGGGGCTGGGGGGAACAAGAGAGAGTACGGGGCTTGAACAGGGGGTGGGGGAAACTGGAGGGAGACACAGGGCATGAGCGGGGGGTGGGGAGAACACGAGGGAGACACAGGGCATGAGCGGGGGTACAGGAGGGAGACACTGGGCATAAGCAGGGACTGGGGGCAACAGGAGACACACGGGGCATGAGCGGGGGTGGGGAGAACACAAGGGAAACACGGGGCATGAGCTGGGGGTGGGGGGTAATACAAGGGAAACACGGGGCATGAGCGGGGGTTGGTGGGAAACACGAGGGAGACACGGGGCATGAGCGGGGTGGGGGGCAACAGGAGACACACGGGGCATGAGCGGGGGGTGGGGGGTACACGAGGAAGACACAGGGCATGAGCGGGGGGAGGGAGGAACATGAGGGAGACCGGGGGCATGAGCGGCGGTTGGGGGGAACTGGAGGGAGACACCGGGCATCAGCGGGGGGTGGGGGGAACATGAGGGAGACATGGGGCATGAGCATGGGGTGGGGGATCAGGAGGGAGACATGGGGCATGAGCAGGGGGAAAGGAGGGAGACACGGGGCATGAGCGGGGGGTGGAGGGTAACACGAGGAAACACGGGGCATGAGCAGGGGCTGGTGGGAACAAGAGAGAGACACGGGGCATGAGCGGGGGTTGGGGGGAACTGGAGGGAGACACGGGGCATGAGCGGGGGGTGGGGGGAACACGAGGGAGACACAGGTCATGAGCGCGGGTGGGGGGTACAGGAGGGAGACACGGGGCATGAGCAGGGGCTGGGGGCAACAGGAGACACACGGGGCATGAGCGGGGGGTGGGGAGAACACGAGGAAGACACGGGGCATGAGCGGGCGTGGGGGGAACACGAGGGAGACACAGGGCATGAGCGGGGGGTGAGGGGAACAGGGAAAACACAGAGCATGGATGGGGGAATGGGAGGGAGACACGGGGCATGAGCAGGGGGTTTGGGGAAAAGGAGGGAGACACAGGACATGAGCGGGGGGTGAGGGGAACAGGGAAAACACGGAGCATGGATGGGGGAACGGGAGGGAGACACGGGGCATGAGCAGGGGGTTTGGGGAACACGGCACACACGGGGCATGAGCAGGGGGTCGGGGGGGAACAGGGCACAGACGGGGCATGAAAGGGGGGTGGGGGAACAGGGCACACACGGGGCATTAGCGGGGTGTGCGGGGAACAGGGCACACACAGGGCATGAGCAGGGGGTGGGGGGGAACAGAGGAGACACGGAGCATGAGCGGGGGTGGTGGAAAGGAGGGAGACACCGGGCATGAACGGGGGTGGGAGGGAACAGGGGAGACACAGGGCATGAGCGGGGGTGGGGGGTACAGGAGGGAGACACGAAGCATGAGCGGTGGTTGGGGGGAATGGAAGGGAGACACGAGGCATGAGCGGGGGATGGGGGGACAGGGGAGACACGGCGCATGAGCAGGGGGTGGAGGGAACACGAGGGAGACATGGGGCATGAGCGTGGGGTGGGGGGAACAGGAGGGAGACATGGGGCATGAGCGGGGGTGGGGGGAACAGGAGGGAGACACGGGGCATGAGTGGGGGGTGGGGGGTAACACGAGGAAACACGGGGCATGAGGAGGGTCTGGGGGAACAAGAGAGAGACATGGGGCATGAGCGGGGGTGCGGGAACTGGAGGGAGACACAGGGCATGAGCGGGGGTGGGGGTTAACACAAGGGAAACATGGGGCATGAGCTGGATGAGCTGGGGGTGGGGGGTAATACAAGGGAAACACGGGGCATGAGCGGGGGGTGGGGGAAACACGAGGGAGACACGGGGCATGAGCAGGGGGTGGGAGCAACAGGAGAAACACGGGGCATGAGCAGGGGTGGGGGGTACACGAGGAAGACACGGGGCATGAGCGGGGGGCAACAGGAGACACACTAGGCATGAGCGGGGGGTGGGAGGTACATGAGGAAGACACGGGGCATGAGCGGGGGGTGAGGTGAACACGAGGGAGACACAGGGCATGAGCGGGGGGTAGGGGCGTAACACGAGGGAAACATGGGGCATGAGCTTGGGTTTGGGGAACACGAGGGAGACACGGGGCTTGAGCGGGGGGTGGGGGCAACAGGAGACACACGGGACATGAGCGGGGGCGTGGGGGGTAACACAAAAGAAACACGGGGCATGAGCGGGGCGTGGGGTAACATGAGGGAAACACGGGGCATGAGCGGGGGTGGGGGGAACATGAGGGACATACGGGGCATGAGCAGGCAGTGGGGGGCAACAGGAGACTTACGGGGCATGAGCGGGGGTTGGGGGAACATGAGGGAGACACGGGGCATGAGCGGGGGGTGGGGGCAACAGGAGACACACGGGGCATGAGCGGGGGGTGGGGGTACACGAGGGAGACATGGGGCATGAGCGTGTGGTGTGGGGAACAGGAGGGAGACATGGGGCATGAGCGGGGGTGGGGGGAACAGGAGGGAGACACGGGGCATGAGCGGGGGTGGGAGGTAACACGAGGAAACACGGGGCATGAGCAGGGTCTGGGGGAACAAGAGAGAGACACGGGGCAAGAGCGGGGGTTGGGGAAACTGGAGGGAGATAGAGGGCATGAGCCGGGGTGTGGGTTAACACAAGGGAAACACGGGGCATGAGCTGGATGAGCTGGGGGTGGGGGGTAATAGAAGGGAAACACGGGGCATGAGCGGGGGGTGGGGGAAACACGAGGGAGACACGGGGCATGAGCAGGGGGTGGGAACACCAGGAGACACACGGGGCATGAGTGGGGCTGGGGGGTACACGAGGAAGACACGGGGCGTGAGCGGGGGGTGGGGGGCAACAGGAGATACACTAGGCATGAGCGGGGGGTGGGGGGTACATGAGGAAGACACGGGGCATGAGCGGGGGGTGAGGGGAACACGAGGGAGACACAGGGCATGAGCGGGGGGTTGGGGCTTAACACGAGGGAAACATGGGGCTTGAGTGGGGGTTTGGGGAACACGAGGGAGACACGGGGCTTGAGCGGGGGGTGGGGGCAACAGGAGACACACAGGGCATGAGCAGGGGCGTGGGGGGTAACACAAAAGAAACATGGGGCATGAGCGGGGCGTGGGGGGTAACATGAGGGAATCATGGGGCATGATCAGGGGTGGGGGAACATGAGGGACATACGGGGCATGAGCAGGCAGTGGGGGGCAACAGGAGACACACGGGGCATGAGCGGGGGTTGGGGGGAACATGAGGGAGACACGGGGCATGAGCGGGGAGTGGGGGGAAAATGAGGGAGACACATGGCATGAGCAGGGGGTGGGGGATACAGGAGGGAGACACGGGGCATGAGTGGGCGGTGGGGGGTACAGGAGGGAGACACGGGGCATGAGCGGGGGGTGGGGGAAACACGAGGGAGACACGGGGCATGAGCGGGGGGGAACACGAGGGAGACACGGGGCATGAGCGGGGGCTGGGGGGTAACACGAGGGAGACTCGGGGCATGAGCAGGGTTTGGGGTGGAACAGGGGAGACACGGGGCATGAGCGGGGGTGGGGGAACAGAGGAAACACAGGGCATGAGCGGGGGTTGGGGGGTAACACAAGGGAGACACGGGGCATGGGTGGGGGGAACAGAGGAAACACAGGGCATGAGCGGGGTTGTGGGGTACAGGAGGGAGACACGGGGCATGAGCCAGGGGTGGGGGGTACAGGAGGGAGACACGGGCCATGAGCGGGGGTGGGTGAAACAGGAGGGAGACACGGGGCATGAGCGGGGGATAGGGGGTAACACAAGGCAAACATGGGGCATGAGTGGGGGGTGGGGGAAACACGAGGCAAACATGGGGCATGAGTGGGGGGTGGGGGGACAGGGCAGATACAGGGCATGAGCAGGGGTTGGGGGGTACGGGATGGAGACACAGGGCATGAGCAGGGGGTGGGGGGTACAGGAGGGAGACACAGGGCATGAGCGGGGGGTGGGAGGTACAGGAGGGAGACACGGGGCATGAGCGGGGGGTGGGGGGAACAAGAGAGAGACACAGGGCATGAGCGGGGGATGGGGGTAACACGGGGCATGAGCGACGGGTGGGGGGAAACATGAGGGAGACACGGGGCAAGAGCAGGGGGGTACACAACGAAGACACAGGGCATGAGCGGGGGTGGGGGACAACAGGAGACACACGGGGCATGAGCGGGGGCTGGGGGTAACACGATGGAAACACGGGGTATGAGCGGAGGGGTGGGGGTAACATGAGGGAAACACGGGGCATGAGCGGGGGGTGGGGGGAACACGAGGGAGACACGTGGCAGGGGGTGGGGGGCAACTGGAGACACACCGGGCATGAGCGGGGGTGTGGGGGATAACACGAGGGAAACACGGGGCATGAGCGGGGGTTAGGGGGAAACACAGGGCATGAGCAGGGGGTGGGGGGCAACAGGAGACACACGGGGCATGAGCGGGGGGTGGGGGGGCAACAGGAGACACACGGGTCATGAGTGGGGGGTGGGGGGAAACACAGGGCATGAGCAGGGGGTGGGGGCCACAGGAGACACACGGGGCATGAGCGCGGGGTGGGGGGCAACAGGAGACACACAGGGCATGAGCGGCGGGTGGGGCGTAGTACGAGGGAAACACAGGGCATGAGCAGGGGGATGGGGGGTAACACGAGGGAAACACGGGGCATGAGCGGGGAATGGGGGAACACGAGGGAGACACGGGGCATGAGCGGAGGGTGGGGGGCAACAGGAGACACAGGGCATGAGCGGGAGGGTGGGGGGTAACATGGGGCATGAGCGGGGGATGGGGGGCAACACGAGACACACGGGGCATGAGCGGGGATGGGGGAACACGAGGGAGACATGGGGCATGAGCGGAGGGGTGGGGGGAACACGAGGGAGACACAGGGCATGAGCAGGGGGTGGGGGGCAACTGGAGACACACCGGGCATGAGCAGGGGGGGTGGGGGATAACACGAGGGAAACACGGGGCATGAGCGGGGGGTGGGGGGAACACGAGGGAGACACGGGGCATGAGCGGGGGTGGGGGGGCAACAGGAGACACACGGGGCATGAGTGGGGGGTGGGGGGAAAACAGGGCATGAGCAGGGGGTGGGGGGCAACAGGAGACACACGGCATGAGCGGGGGTGGGGGGCAACAGGAGACACACGGGGCATGAGCAGGGGGTGGGGGGGCAACAGGAGACACATGGGGCATGAGTGGGGGGTGGGGGGAAACACAGGGCATGAGCAGGGGGTGGGGGCAACAGGAGACACACAGGGCATGAGCGGGGGTGGGGGCAACAGGAGACACACAGGGCATGAGCGGGGGTGGAGGGCTACAGGAGACACACAGGGCATGAGCGGGAGGGTGGGGGGTAACATGGGGCATGAGCGGGGGATGGGGCAACAGGAGACACACGGGTCATGAGCGGGGATGGGGGAACACGTTGGAGACATAGGGCATGAGCGGGTGTGGGGGGCAACAGGAGACACGGGGCATGAGCGGGAGTGTGGGGCAACAGGAGACACGGGGCATGAGCGGGGGGTGGGGGGCACACGAGGGAGACGCGGGGCATGAGCGGGGTGTGGGAGGTACAGGGGAGACACGGGGCATGAGTGGGGAGTGGGGAGGCATGAGGGGGGCTAGGGGGGAACGGGAGGGAGACACGGGCCATGAGCGGGCGTGGGAGGAATGGGAGAGAGACACGAGGCATGAGCAGGGGGTGGGGGAACAGGGGAGACACGGGGCATGAGCGGGGGGTGGGGGGAACGGGAGAGAGACACGAGGCATGAGCGGGGGTGGGGAGAACAGGGGAGACACGGGGCATGAGCGGGGGGTGGGGGAGACATGAGGCATGAGCGGGGGGTGGGGGGAACAGGGGAGACATGAGGCATGGGGGAGGGTGGGGGGGAACGGGGGAGAGACACAGGCCATGAGTGGGGGTGGGGGGAATGGGAGGGAGACACAGGCCATGAGCGGGGGGTGGGGGGAACGGGAGAGAGACACGAGGCATGAGCAGGGGGTGGGGGGAGCAGGGGAGACATGGGGCATGAGCGGGGGTTGGGGGAACAGGGGAGACACGGGCATGAGCGGAGGATGGGGGGAACAGGAGGGAGACACGAGGCATGAGCGGGGGGTTGGGGGAGGAACAGGGGAGACACGGGCCATGAGCAGTGGGTGGGGGGAACGGGAGGGAGACACGAGGCATGAGTAGGGGGTTGGGGGGGAACAGGGGTGACACGGAGCATGAGCGAGGGTGGGGGGAACGGGAGAGAGACACGGAGCATGAGCAAGGGTGGGGGGAACGGGAGGGAGACACGGAGCATAAGCGGGGGGTGGGGGGAACGGGAGGGAGTCATGGGGCATGAGCAGGGGTGGGGGGAACGGGAGGGAGACACGGGGCATGATCAGGGGGTGGGGGGAACAGGAGGAACACATGGAGCTTACTGTGAAACGCTCCATGAACCGATGAACAAAGATGGGGGGCGTCTCTCACAATAGACGCACTGCACGCTTCACGACAGCCAATCAGAGCGCACGTCAGATGTCTGCGGACGTCACGCAAGCGCTTGCCCAATCCCCGTCCTGTCCGCGGAGCGAACAGGGAAGTGTGTCCGCACAGCCGACACAGATATCACTATTTTTTTGCACTTACATTTTTGTCATTTTTTAAAAAACTACTGGAAGATTTACACCAAAAACAAAAAGCATGCTTTCGGGACCAAGCTGCCGCTCCCGTGGCAAATTTGGTGTAAATCCGTCCAGCGGTTTGGGCTGTAGCAAAGTTTTTTCGCATTATGTCTAAGGGAAAAAAATAAGTTTTGGGACCCCCCTATAACTTTGCCCCCCCTGGACCAAACCTCACCAAACTTTGCAAATAAATTCAGAGTGGGCCAAATACTTTTTTTTGCAAAGTTTGGTGAGGTTTCGTCCAAAAAGTGCTCTTCCTATATATACTCATATATATATATATATATATATATATATATATATATATATATATGAAAAAACAAGGAAAGGTGCGCATTCCAATTCTCTGCATAACTGTCCAGGCCACTGGTGTACTCCTCGGACCGGTTTCTGTGCCAATACACGTCATCAGGGAGGCTGGGTGGACTTGCAGCTCACCGCAGGTGCAGGTGATAAAAAACTGCAGCAAGGGCTACTGGTAGATGTAGTCATCTGGTCAGCAGAGAAAACGCTCACGCCCAATCCCACATTGGAGAAAGGGGGGGAGTGTAGCCTCAAGTGAGGCACTCCAAAGCCGGGCATATATAACCCTGGTGCGCACCTTGTCAGGTCTTGAGGATTCCACCCCTCAAGGTCCTGTGAAAAATGAAAAAACAAGGAAAGGTGCGCACTCCAATTCTCTGCATAACCTTCCAGGCCACTGGTGTACTCCTGTTTCTGTGCCAATACACGTCATCAGGGAGGCTGGGTGGACTTGCAGCTCACCGCAGGTGCAGGTGATAAAAAACTGCAGCAAGGGCTACTGGTAGATGTAGTCATGTGGTCAGCAGAGAAAACGCTCACTTGAGGCTACACTCCCCCCCCTTTCTCCACTGTGGGATTGGGCGTGAGCGTTTTCTCTGCTGACCAGATGACTACATCTACCAGTAGCCCTTGCAGAAGATTTTTACCACCTGCACCTGCGGTGAGCTGCAAGTCCACCCAGCCTCCCTGACGACATGTATTGGCACAGAAACCGCTCGGAGGAGTACACCAGTGGCCTGGAAGGTTATGCAGAGAATTGGAGTGCGCACCTTTCCTTGTTTTTTCCATATTTTGCAGGATCTTGAGGGGTGGAATCCTCAAGACCTGACAGGGTGCCGCACCAGGGTTATATATGCCCGGCTTTGGAGTGCCTCACTTGAGGCTACACTCCCCCCCCTTTCTCCACTGTGGGATTGGGCGTGAGTGTTTTCTCTGCTGACCAGATGACTACATCTACCAGTAGCCCTTGCAGCAGATTTTTACCACCTGCACCTGCGGTGAGCTGCAAGTCCACCCAGCCTCCCTGATGACCTGTATTGGCACAGAAACCGGTCGGAGGAGTACACCAGTGGCCTGGAAGGTTATGCAGAGAATTGGAGTGCACACGTTTCCTTGTTTTTTCCATATTTTGCAGGATCTTGAGGGGTGGAATCCTCAAGACCTGACAGGGTGCCGCACCAGGGTTATATATGCCCGGCTTTGGAGTGCCTCACTTGAGGCTACACTCCCCCCCTTTCTCCACTGTGGAATTGGGCGCGAGCGTTTTCTCTGCTGACCAGATGACTACATCTACCAGTAGCCCTTGCAGCAGATTTTTACCACCTGCACCTGCGGTGAGCTGCAAGTCCACCCAGCCTCCCTGACGACGTGTATTGGCACAGAAACCGGTCGGAGGAGTACACCAGTGGCCTGGAAGGGTATGCAGAGAATTGGAGTGCGCACCTTTCCTTGTTTTTTGTATATATATATATATATTCAGTGAAAAAACTTTGTTAAAGGGACGTTATGGTTCAAAGTAAAACCGAAAAACCCCTGAAATTCCCAAGTTATGGTAAGATAAGCAACCATAACTCGTGCCACCGTGCACTGCTAACACTAACACCTAGGACATCAAAGATGACATCACAAATGTCATTGATGACATCACTGATGACATCACATGTCTGGCTCTCCCTTTTTTCCCTTTACTGACATATCTAGGCCGTATAGTTTTCTTCAGTAACAGTCATGGAGTAAAAATTGAAAAGATACTATATTTGTAGACTTAGGGTCAAGTCACATCATATGAAACATATACATAGCGGAAGACACAGGCTTGAAAGAGAGCAATCCTTTCTGTGCATGAAGATAATCATTAGGGTTATCAGCACTTTCTCATAGTTTTATTTTTATTACTCTCCCTTCCCTGTATATGCTCATATTTGTATACTTTATACTCACTCTCCTTTCCTTTGGGTGCAGTCACATCATGTGATACACATACATATGGTAAGTAGCAGCTTTGAAACAGAGCAATAGTTTCTCTGCATAAAGACAATCAGTTAGGTTATGAACTCTTTCTGCTACTACTTCTGTTTTTTTGTTTACTTCACTGTCCCTGTATATAGTCATATTTGTATGTGTTGTTGTCTCTTTGTGTTTTGTCTGTAATAATTATGTATTAAGTGGGTTTTATTATCTACATATTACATGTTTCACAGTACGCAAAACTCTAATAAGAAAGCAGTTATCATTTCACTATTCAACATGGCAAGATTATGAATATGGCACCTTCATCATGTATGATGCACACACTGCCTATGTTTCTGCATGAGTAGCTTAGTATACTGGATAGAACTTCATAATAGAATGCTATTTATATCAATGCATTGCTTAAGTCACTAATTAGCTCATGATATTTATCCCAATGATTCTTGACAGTTTTTGGTCAGCATTGTAAGAATGCCTTGTACAGAGTTTTTATGAAAAGTAAATGCACATGTGATTTCATCAGTGATGTCATCAATGACATTTGTGATGTCATCTTTGATGTCCTAGGTGTTAGTGTTAGCAGTGCACGGTGGCGCGAGTTATGGTTGCTTAACTTACCATAACTGCCGAATTTCAGGGGTTTTTCGGTTTTACTTTGAACCATAACGTCCCTTTAACAAAGTTTTTTCACTGAATTTCATAGGTTTTTAGTAGCGCAACTTAACCATAACATCCCTTTAACAAAGTTTTTTTACTGAATTTCATAGGTTTTTAGTAGCACAACTTAACCATAATATCCCTGACTTTAAATACATGTAACATAGAACATACTGAACCCCTAGTTAGTGATTTCGATGTACGCGGACTACCGCCATGTCCGCGGACATATCGAAAATCTGAGCGTGGTGAATGTAAATTTAAATAGTGTGCCCCATTTCCCCTTTGAGGTTCGCTCTGAAAAGAGCCATTTTGTTTTGTTTTTTTTGCAGATGCTTGACAGACACCTGTTATTTTGTATTTTTTTTCTTCTATTTTTCTTACTTTACTCCTAAAATCTTCACATAACCTTCTCCAAAGCAACCCTTACATTCCAAAACAGCATGGCATTTCCCATAAAAGATAAGGAAATGCCATCTTCTTTAAAATAAACAGCATTACTGGAATCAATATTCTTATTATTACAGAAGAACATACCAGCTCTAAGCATGAAGGCACACATGCCTCGGTTGATTACACACCTAGCATTGTTTTGCCGAGGACAAAAAACTGAACTATTGTACCATATTGCCATAGGTAGTAATCCAGAAATAATTACTTTGGCATTTGGAAGGATGTTCATTACTGCTTGAACCAAGTGTTCCAAATCTGCCAACAAAGTAGGGGCACTGACATAGCCCAAACGGAAAGCACCATAGTGCAAAACTACCACATGGGGACTATTGATCCTGCCCATATCTTCACAAACTTGTACAATTCCCTGTACATTGCAATCAGGCACAGTGCTCCACACGACCTCCACTCCTATAACATCAGAATTCTTTGCAACATGCCTGCATTGAGCATACCGTTGTAAACCATGCACAAACATATCTCTGAGCACCAACTCCCTGACTTTCTCCACTTCTGCCATCTTCACTACACACAGTCTCTTTCAACACAAATCCACAACCTCAACATCTGATTGGCTGATCCCTACAGTCGTCTTTACATGCTGGATTTGCTGGAAAACCCCGGATGTAGCACGCCCTGTCCACAGATAGCCGCGGTGTCCGCGGACCGCGTAACTCTTGGACAGCCCTTCTACCATTTCCACTTCACTCTCTGTGCCATTCCCTCATTGCATACAGCTAAGCAGTCACACAATACGGAGAATGTCCTCAGAACACCCCCATTTTGTTTATTTTCGAACATTTCAGGACACCGCGAGTGTTCTTACAACACATGCAACTTGCCAGCGAACAATACGGACAACGTCCTCAGAACACCCCCATTTTCTTTATGTACGAACATTTCAGGACACTGCGAGTGTTCTTCTGGCTCACTCTTTTTTCTTTTGCTGACATATCTAGGCCACATGGTTTTCTTCAGTAACAGTAAGAAACTAAAAATTGTATTTTATTTGTAGACGTATCCTACAAGTAGGTTCTTATAGTAATTCCCTTAGAGTCCAGTCACATCATATGAAATATATACATAGGGGAAGACACAAGCTTTAAAGACAGCATTATTTTCAAGCAAATAAATGATGATTTCTCTGTTTCAAAGCTGCTATTTACCCTATGTATATGTATATTGGTATGTGTTCTTGTCTCTTTCTGTTTTCTCTATAGTAATGCAATTATGTAATACATGGGTTTTATTAGCTACTTATTACTTTTTTCACAGTACACAAAAATCTATTAAGAAAACAATTATCATTTCATTATTCAACATATTAACATTACGAATATTATACCTTCATCTTGTACGCTGCACACAATGCTATGTTTCTGCATTAGTAGCTTAGTATACTAGATAGACCCCCATAATAGAACGCTATTTATATCAATGCATCGTTCAAAGCACTAATTAGGGTATGACATTTATTGCAATGATCCTTGACACTTTTTTCGCAACATTATAATAAGAATTCCTTGTACACATATTTCATGAAAAGTACATACACATGTGATGTCATCAATGACATTTGTGATGTCATCTTTGATGTCCTGGGTGTTAGTCTTAGCAGTGCACGGTGGTGCCGCGAGTTATGGTTGCTTAGCTTACCATAACTTGGGAATTTCAGGGATTTTTCGGTTTTACTTGAAACCATAACGTCCCTTTAACAAAGTTTTTTTATTAGCACGCAAACAATATACAAAGATGGAGTGTAAAAAGCAATTTCTCAGAGATGGCTGTACACAGAATGTTGCAAACTAAGAATTTATGGTCGTTTACAGTGAAGGTCAGCTGCTTCCATTTTTTGCTCGCGTGCCGGAGAGGCCCACGACTCGCACTATAAGGTTCTATTGTTTATTGATCTTGACAGACAGGGATCGTGCTAAAAGACTTCTTTTGAAGGAATGTTGCAAAAACGTAAGACACGATAAGGATGACATTTCTGAAACAAAACCACTTTTATATATTATATCACTATGAGAAAGATCGTTGGCACAGACGGAGTCGTATTTTGGGACGGCACTAGGCTTAGACAATGGAAAATGCCAATATAATGTAAGTAACCCTTTAGATAATTTTATACCAGAATATAATAACAATAGTGTGGCGTTAAAGCCCGGTTAAGTTGTACTTGTTCCTTCAATGTGGCATAGTGTTTTCTACCGCGCACTATCACCGCCGAATTGGTCCCCTGTTGCTTAGAGGGCTCTGAAAAAGGCAGAGGACAGAGGGTGCGTTAATGGGAATAAGTTAACATACTCCGTTGCACTATCCTCGCTAGCAAATAGTTTCACGCCCTAATAAATAAAATGAATATTTTAAATGAAGATCGGCTGGTGAGACTAATTTATGTTTTTTAAAACAGGTATGTCCTCCCGTACTGTGAATGCCACGATTTTCAGACCCCGGCCGACGGATTTTTGTAACTGCCAGGTGCAGCTACTTCTAAACAACTTCATGACCCTCACCATTTTATGGGACAATCGCTAAGGACCAATATGCCCTTACGCAGTACTAGCGGCTAGAAGCAACATACCAACCATTATGGTGGTCTAATGCCTCGTTGTTGGAACAGTCTTCCGATTATCAGTGCCACCATAGTGCTTATTTTATCATAAACCAACACCCTGTGTACCGCAAAGGAACAGCGCGTGACTCAAGATGAACTTTTGCGGATCGACAGCAAAGACAAATGCAACTCGCTGAATATTCTCTAACATTTGATGTCAAATAAAAGTACTTTACGAAATGTACAATCTTTCTGTTTGCTTTTAAATCACAGTTTCATATTCCAAATTGTTGCGCGCTGTGTTGTGAGATGATCTGAGTTGTTTTCTGGGTTCTGTGTAAAGTCGCGCAGGACTGGAGATGACTGGGCGCGTTTGGCTACGCACCCTGTACCGTCACGGAGAGAGACGGGGAATATGAATGCTTTCATAATGTCAGGCTTAGGGGCGGGAGATATGATTTAGTGTCGCAAAAGCAGGTCAGCCAGGTCGATGGGGCAAGTGATAGGATTATCACATAATGTCGACGCACAGCAGCCTGATTTATCGTTTGTTTAGTGGACAAAAAGTCGGGTAAGGGCCATAGGAAATTGTAATGTCAACGGACATAAGGAGGGTTCTTATAACACTTTCAACCTGACAACGAACAATATGAACAGCGTTCTCAGAACACCCCCATTTTGTTTATGTACGAACATTTAAGGACACCGCAAGTGTTCTTAGCTCAATTTTAGCTTGCTTGCGGACAAAATGTACACATACTCCGTCCTCAGAACACCCCACCATTTAGTTTATATAGAACATTTCAGAACAGCCGTGTTGTCCGCAGACAAATTGAACACAACAAAAGCATCTATTCAAAGCCCTAACACTGACCCACAAGTGCATTCACTTCACTGCTCCAGCATACCTCTCTCAAAGGATCCACCCTGTCGCCACTACCAGGCCAACCAGATCACCGTACACCAACATGCTCTCTGTGTCACTAGTAAAAAGAGTAAAAGCGGGGGGATCCAGCTTCCCCTATCTCGCGCCCACTCACTGGAATGCCCTACCTCCCACTATCCGTGGTGAGGACTCCCTCACCACCTTCCGCAAAACTCTGAAAACTACCCTCTTCACATAAGACCCGACACATCAGCACGAATACTTATCATATGTTTTGTAATATACGACCAAATGCAATATTTGTAACAACAGTATGATGTCTTGTAGTACTCATAATGTGTCAACAATCGCTATCATGTCTGTACCATGTAACTAAGTTATTGCAAGTAACAGCGCCTCAATGCCCCTGGGCTGCTTGGGCGCTATATAAATATAAATAAATAAATAAATCTAGCATATAAAAAAACAGAACATTGAACCTATCTCATACTCACCCGCCCTCCCCAATTTTTTTTACACACCAACACACTCCACTAAATACAATTTTTAATCCAAGTTTCAACGCGCTGTCCGTGGTCGTTCACGAATGCAAGATGGCGGGCGCCACAGAAAATCTGACGTGCTTCACGCACCACGCGGTCCAATCAGAGAACACGTCGGGTGTCCGCGGACATCGCGCAAGCCGCTCGGCCAATCAGGGCACTGTCCGCGGAGCGAACAGGGAAGTCTGTCCGCGAAGCGAACGGAGATATCACTAATTTTTTTGCCTTACATTTTGGTCATTTAAAAAAAAAAAACTACTGGACGGATTTACATCAAATTTGCAAAAGCACGCTTTTGGGACCAAGCCCCCGCTCCTGCCGCAAATTTGGTGTAAATCCGTCCAGCGGTTTGGACTGTAGGTGTGCGCAAAGTTTTTTCCCATTATGTCTATGGGAAAAAACAAAAGTTTTGGGACCCCCCCTATAACTTTGCCCCCCCTGGACCAAACCTTTCCAAACTTTGCAAAAATATTCAGAGTGGGCCATATACTTTTTTTTGCAAAGTTTGGTGAGGATTCGTCCAGAGGGAGCGAAGTTATAAGCCACCCAAAAAATGCTCTTCCTATGCAAACACCAACTTAACCATAACTACATGGATGCTACTGCATCCATGTAATATATATATACATTCTACTCCACCTCTGACTTTATTTTTTGTCCCACCTCCCTCCGTTACCTTCCCATATTTGTTCTACGGCATGCAACTTTTTGCCAAAGCATTTAGTCTTTTTCACTCACCCTTCGCATGTTTTTCCTCTCTGGATCGTCCGGATCACCGCCTTCGTCGCCGCCTCTCCTGCTTTTCTTCCGGAAGGCTGCTCGTAGAAGTGGGAAGGGATTTGTGGGTGAAAACACAGGTTCCGTCAGACCTCAACTACAGATTTTATAATTTACTCTAGCCACTATCTACGGGGAGCTTCTCTGTCTACTTAGCCGGAAGGCAAAGGACTTGTGATATTGACAAGGACCTAGAGTTACTTATGTCGATGGTCAATGGGTGTCTTCTCTAATCGATAGTCGATAAACCATCCTCTCTCTGCTACCAAGTGTGCACTATGACCCCAACTGGCCCATAAAGCTGGGGGTTGCCCAATTGCACTTTAAGATGAGTAGCAGCACCCGTGAGATGGATGGGGATGCAGATTAATACTCTTGCATCGAATCAATAATGACAACTCAATAGTTTGGCAAAGGGAGTCCGTTTAATGACAAGTACAAAAAACAGGGAGTTCATGAACATCAGCAGTCGCTCAATCTTCCTTCTACCTTCACAACCCCAACAAACTTCATAAAAAATCACATCTTTTATACCGAAAACTCGTCATTACTGGTGTTTAACGCTTAAAATGTTGCATGAAATTCTATTGGTTATAGTAAAGTAACTTTAATATAGGTACTATAGCTGTATATGGTAACGAGTGAGGGGATTGGACAAACAACGTCAGGTGGGGCATCTAAGCCCTACCTTCAAAATGGCTACTGTAGTCGTCACTTAAAGTACAACGTCATATTGGTTCTACTAACTATAGGACCCTAGATTACTTGGTCCATTTTGATTGGGTTGGCAACAACCCACTCATACCTTTCCACTAGAGTAGCAGCGTGCAGAATAGGTGCAGGGAACTCGTTCGCTCCCCCCAGTTTCCCTCCAATTATTGCAACAATCAATCATCATTTCAGTGGTCATGTGTCAATTATTTCTTTGTATCTTGGCCTTGAGACTGCTCTTGGTCTGGAAAAGTGAAGGCGCCTGGGCATGTGTAGGTGTGAAAGTTTCATCTCTTCTGCTGGCTCGGTCACGTGATTCTGACACTGTGAAATTGTCTTATTCCCCATGTAATTTGTGCATTTGATTTAATTTTGTCAGCCATCTGCCTCCTAAGGCTTATCTTGACCTTTCAGAATAGGATACACTGTTCTACTCTTCATTAAATGCATCTACTATTGGCCTACTTCAGCTGGTACGACTGTGGCTTCTTGGCATGACTTGTCTTCGTCTGAGTTTCTGTCTGTCCTTAATTCTTGATTTTCCTGCTGCGAAGCTCTCCTTGTGAGACCTTAAGTAACCTTTGGTCAGTTCTGCTCTTGTGCATAGTGGAAGTATACTTACATACAGTTCTTTTCTTGAGGTAGATATGTATAGGTGGTGCTTGCCGCACTCTATTTTACCATTAAGCTTTAGCAAGCCTCACAATTTTCTTAGCTTCTTGTGGTTCCTTGCATATGTACACGTGTAAGCTGGCTGAATATCTGCATCACACTCATGGCATAAGCATCTAACATTTGACATCATTATTTCGCTTTCAACTCAGGATGTCACTTATTCATGGTGTTTCGTCTCTTTTCATCATTCATAGGTCGTCGTATCTTTTATGTGTGAGTCAGTCCGGGTTCTTGTGATGTCACCATTCGTCTTCTTTTAGGACTTTCTTGGCTTCTTCCGGTATTGCATTTTGACAATCGTCATTCTGTCTCACTTGTCGATATGGTTTTCTCAATGGGTTCCTTACTGTCCATGGTTTCTTAGGTGCAGGTACTTCAATAGGTGCTGTCAGTCTGATAGGTACTGGGCAGAGCCCTGCTTCTGTTCTCTGCTGGTTTATTTGCTATTCATACGTCACATATTTTGGGGAGAATGTTCCTGGCATCTCAAAAGGGGCGATGAGGGTGCAAATCGTGTTTTGGACCTCCTTTTGGACTTCATCCTGCCAGACTTAGTGAGAGGGATAGGATAGTCGATAGAAAAGAAGTTAGAAAAGATAGGTGAGACAGAAAGCACCATAGAGGTTGCAGGGAGGAAAGAGACAGGGGGTAGGGAGAGGGGAGCCCATGCAGAGAGGTTAGAGGAGTTCACGCAGAGGGGGCAGACAGGAGGGAGGCACTGAGGGGGGACATGAAAGGGAGGGGTACACAACAAAGAACAAGAACAACAGAACTACAAATCACACACGGTCAAGTATATGCCCAGAACACTGGCAGAAAAGGAAGCAGTGGTCCAGGATTTCTATGGGGTGGCGCACTTTCCCCGAGTGCTAGCTGCTATTGATTGCACCCATGTTGCTCTAAGTCCACGAGAGCAACAGAGCACATCTACCACAACCGGACACATTGGCACTCCATCAATGTTCAGGTTGTCGCGCTCTGAAACACTTGTGTACGAGCGCGATAGAAATAAAATATCAATCAATCAATCAGGTTGTGTGTGATGCCTAGGGCATCATTACAGAAGAATGCCAACTATCCTGGTAGCACACATTATAGTTTCATCTTCAGGATGTCCGCGCTACACCGGGCCCTGGAAGCTAGAAAGCATGACAACACTTAGCTCAGTGGTGAGTATGAAAGGCCATGCACATGCATGCACGTTGCACACAGACCAATAGACACTGCGAACCAATGCCAATTACAACCATTCTCACCTCTACAGGGGACAGTGCCTACCCTCTGAGCACATACCTGATGACTCCCATACGCAATCCCACCACACCTGCTGAGGCAAGGTACAACATTGCCCATATTGCGACTCGGTATGGTGGAGCGCATATTCAGAGTGCTCAAGTCACGTTTCTGCTCCCTTGACCGCTCTGGCAGTATGTTGCTACATGCACCACCAACAGTCTGCAGGATCGTTGTGGCAGCATGTGTTCTGCACAGTGTCACAACATGGCGTGATGTTCCGATGGACATGGGGTGGCCCACCATCCACACCCAGAGGCACCCCTATTGCTTATGGCTGGGAAAAGGGCATATGTAGAAGCTGCACGTACCCAGCTTGTGCAATCTTTGTTCACCTAAATTCCTTCCCCTGTGGAGCGCACACGAACAAGCCAAATCACAGGTACCATTCAATGATGACAATGGGCCACTCCACTGTGCCCACAAAACCACCCTGAGAATGTGCCCTTGGAAGTGCAAATTTGTGTGCATCCATTAGAACTAAAAAGACATACTTTGGTGTGTCCAAAAGAAACACATTGAAGAGGGAGCACACCACTACTACCATGGCAACCATTGAATGACATCACCCCTTAGGCACAAAAAACATTCCACATGACTAATTAACATACCTGTCAAATGTGTAACCACTGATAATTCCATAAACTCAACAACGATCATATCTAAGCTGTTAGCCATACATGGCCTCCAAAAGTAACATGCCACCAGAATCCCAGAAGCACAATGGCATATTGCTGTACACCTGTTTGAGAATGTGCATGGTGTGCACAAACATGTCCATACTGTGGTGTGTGGAAAATCAGTGCAGTAAGGAGCCACATGTGACATAGAGTCTGGCAACACGACCACAACGCACCCCATCCCAAATGAACCACTGAACAAGAGGTAATTGGCGATTGTGACAAAGAGGGTGACACACCAGAATGGCCACATCTACACATGCAGGAACAAATGTAGCCATTCCATATGGTTCAAGATAAATGCACATCTTACCTGTTCCCTGGGCATGCAGTCGACAGTAAAAATGTATCCCATGAAATAGCCATCATTCCCTGACGGAAGGATCGGCAGACAATGAAAAATGTCAAACTGAGTGCAGCCAACACATCCATGCACCCAAAAAGTACAGATACACGTGCTCCCCTCTGTGACATGCAACACATAACAACTCACACGACACCCATCAACATGTGTCCCAGCACACATGCAGCAACACCTGCACACTGCATGCAATTCAAACACACAAAATGCACACACTGACAAACAACCACAACCCCCACACTGCCTGACCACCTAAATGCCATGCAGTGAATGTGCATGTCACATATCCCCATTTCCAAGGTGATGGCACATACACAACAATAGTATTATGAAAATAGAACGAGGATTGACAGGTCTTCGGTGTAACATCTAACAAAAATATTTTTTTATAAATTAAGGCTTAGATAAAACAAGTATTAAATCATTAGGCAAAAATCAAACAAAAGCAATGTAAGTCCTTCACGAGGTACTTGCTGAGATCTGAACATCACAACATAAAGCCTTCAATGGGCTAACATTTGATTGAACAGTAGAAAGGTGCAGCAAAGATCAATCAAAATTTGCACTGGTTATTACATTAACAAATGGTGCTTGGTTTATGACTCTGTTGGTATACAGAGACCTACAGTCTCGACATGTTTCAGCTCTAAAGTGTCATATATACAAATCTTTCTTCAGGCGGAAGGTGTTCATATCCAATTCAAATTCAGCATCCAGCTTATGTGCGGGTAAAATAAAAAAGGATGACCTGTCGAGATTAGAAAGAGAAAATCTACGTAAGATATCAGTGCTAATCTCAGTCTCTGAAAGTTCAACCATTAAACTTAGAACCACTACTCAAGGACAAAACAATTTACCTTGAAATGGTTCCAGTGGGGGCGTACAACTCTTCTGATGCATTGTAGAAGGAAGTTTCAATATTCCTTCAGAACAACTGCAAGAAAAGCAAACAAAATAGCCTTTCTAAACACAAACTAAGCACGTGGCTCTCTAGGACTACTATATTAGGGTACATACACAACTCACACATTAGTCAACATCCTGCATGAAAATGAGAATAAATCAGAAATGCAGATAATTGAGACCCAAAAAAAAAAACATGGACCCCCCTAGAAGACAAGCAATGAAATGACAAGGCATACCATCACCAGCATAGTAGTGGGACCATGCAGTGAACACAGTCACCGGAGCCCATGATGCAAAGCATAAGAAGGCCAGAACACAAATACTCACCTCTTGCACTCCAGGCAGGATCATGCTGTAGGCAGCATTTCACAGAGACTGATGTCATACTGGAAGGCTGGCCACCGAGGCAACTGCCATGGAAGACATAATCAGACATGACAAAGCAGTGTTACTGCAAACAAGGATAAATGCACACAAAAGGTAGGATGCAAGGGAAAAGTCTAAGGTCAATGCAGACTTCATTTTGACAACATACAATTGGTTCAATTGTGCATTCAATTGAATGTATCACCACCATGCAACCAGTTGCAGTCATCTTGAAGCTGCAAACAGCATGGTGCAACATGCATGGGACACACATGTGAAAATACCAACACTGCACAGAGTAGTGTTCTTGTTCACAAAATAGCATCCCAAAAATGTTCATCAACGGTGCCATGTTTGTGGATCGTAACTGGGGCTTCACAACATCAATGGGGAACCCTGAGCAAGAGAGTCCAAATGTGCCAATGAACCATTACCCCAAAAACATTGCATGAGATGCAAAGTGTCACTCAGTACACATGTGCAAAGTGCAATGAAAAACACACCAGCACAACCATCAACACCTGTCACAGGCCACAAATAGCTGGCCCTGCCACCGACTCACAATTTGGACACTGCAACCTGTGCCACCACGAATCCATAGAGACCACACCATGCACAGACATATGACCAGAACCACACCATGTGACACATGCACCCATGAAGTAGTATCCATTCCCCACAGGACAAGTCAATCTAAAGTGATCACACACAGTGCAAGACTCCCAGCCAACCACCACACAAGTGTCTGCAAATGTCCTTCACTTACCTGCACAGGGTACCCACCTGCATTGCATATGATGCAACCCACCGGGAGACACATTCCCTAAATGTAAAGACATGCATAGTAACAACAGAAAGAAACTGCACACCATGACAACACATGGATGGATGACGTAAATATGCAGAGACCACCTCCAGCTGAAGGACCACAGGGTGCATGAAGGTGACAGGACATAGATTGTTATCTGCCCATGAGTGCAGTGTAGCACAAAAG
This sequence comes from Ambystoma mexicanum, assembly GCF_040938575.1. Lineage (NCBI taxonomy): Eukaryota > Metazoa > Chordata > Amphibia > Caudata > Ambystomatidae > Ambystoma > Ambystoma mexicanum. Next base: position 144,775,456 of record NC_090936.1, read on the forward strand.
AGAGAGAGAGTGAGAGGGAAGGCCAACTGAAAACCACATCAAGGAGTACACTCTCTGGAGTGGAAATGGCCAAGAACATGCATTACACCACAGTAGGTGCGGGCACAGCTGAGTTGACTGAGGTAGGCAGACAGTGACATGAATACTACTTGAAAAACCATCCAGGCATGGTAGCATGCAAAGCACATACAAGGAAACTGCCACATGCAGCAAACATGGGGAACAATGACACATGCTCAACATGCAAGACATTGCTCATGCTTACCTGCTGACTGAGCTGGCATGATGTTAATCCTGCATCACTTCCACTGAGAACTGTGCTTCCAAATGAGTGAGAGGAGGGCCAGTGCCTGGCAGGGGGCATGGGGAGCATGGTTGTCAAAGGGTGCAGGGTATCTCCCCAGGGACTGCAGTCACCGCCTCATTACGTATTACTGAAACAACTTGGCACAAGACATCACAACAGGCATTGTACAGTACCATTACATGTGGCAGGATAAAGTGAGCCAATAGTTACCTGCACATGCCATCCTGAGCTCCAACATGCAAACATGGAAGTTGTCCTCACTCTGCATGACTGCATGTACACCACTGCATACGTCATGGCCTTGAGAGGGCAACTGCATAACTCACGTAAAAGAATTCAATAGAAAAAAAACGAAGAAAAAATGAAACCTGTAAAGGGCATCTCAAAAATAACATGGCAACATCCGGGCCTGGGTCTAGAAAAAGGGAGACAAATGTTTAGAAATCAAAAAATGTCCATCATGGACAGGGGGTGGGGGGTTTCCACCCAGGAGGGGGAGGAGGAGGAGGAGGGTTAGAGTGCTTGTCCAATAAAAATGTAAATCTCCTCCATGGGCTCATGGACCTCACGGCAACGGTGGACCAGGAGACGTCTGTGCTAGCACCCACAACCTGTGTTGAATCTGAAGGTGGAAGTGGTGCTGGAGGCTGACCATGCAGTACACTGGCCTGGTCCCCAGTGGCAGCCGCCAGGCATGACACTGATGAATGCACCAGTAGACTAAGTGCTGTGAGGTCTCTATGCAAAAACTCATGGGTGGCACAGAGTTCCTCAGAGATTGTCTGCCTCAATGCAAACACCTCCTGGTGGAACAGCCTTCTGGTGGCTGCTTGTTCTTCACAGACTGCATTCCTGTGGGCCAACATCTCACGCCTAAGGGCATCCTGTGTGCCCGACCCTCTGCAAGCAGGGATGCCTGCAGACACTGCAGATCTGCTGTCGGCCCTGATGTTGCCCTCCATCTGCACTCTGTGGAAGCGGCATGTGGACCGCATGACCTGCAGCAGTTGCGCCACCTTTGTTGCTGAGGGGGGTTCATGGAAGTAGCCACCCTATCCATGCCCTCAGCCAAGCTCTGAAAGGCATCACCCTGTTGGTGTGCGGAATGCAACATCTGCTTCTCCCACTCTGTCTGCACAGCCTGCACATGTCCGCCACGTGTGCGGGGCCCACATCTGCCTGATGCAAGGGAGCATGGCCCTTACTGTTAAGCCCCTTGAAACCCTCCCTTTGACATCTGTCCTAGGACCAGAAACCAATACATGGGATGGTGGCAATGCAGCCGTAACCACCGCAGACGGGGGGTGGGGGACACCACTGACAGGCCTTGAGAAGGCACCTGACCCCCTGCAGACTCACAGGCCCCAACTGCTCCACCCATTGGTGCACTCACCTCGGGCAGCATTGAGGACTACACATCCGGTTCAGCATCAGAACCAGCTGAGTCCAAAGAGTCAGGCGAGTGTGCAGCATGGCTGAGGATGGTCGGGAGCACCAGTGGGTTCTCACGCCCTGCCACGCCACGCCACCTCCTCTATTGGTGGTCTGATGCACCACACACTCTTCTTCGTCCTCCTCTGCATCTGGGGCATCCTCACCTACAAATGCACAGAAAAAGATATGTGGAGTCATGTGCAACGTGTCAACAGTAAATTTGCAGGGCATGTAGTCATAAGAAATACAGCATCCACATACTGTGGCCAACAAGCAATGGGAGCATGTCATATGCACACTGGCAACTAAATCCCCTGCCCAGGGCCAGGCTGGCAGTAGACACACTGCCAACCGACAGGGTCATTAAGAAACAAATGATGGCCCACGGTACCGCCCACTGTTGACTAATACCAGAGAAATGGTGATGGAAATGTGTCTCTGTGACGTGCAATTACATTACATGGCAACAGGCAGACACATATATCAACAAACAAGCCCTCAGCCATCACATACGACACCAGTGTTGTCTTTGGTACAGGGACTGGGGACAATGGGCCTCATTGCAACAGTGGCGGTAAGGCAACAATGGCGCTGGTAGTGCTAGCGGTGCTGTTGTATCAATGCCGCCACATTACGAGGTCTGCTCGCGGGGGCCGCTCTGCACGCCTGGTCAGGCCAGGCGTGCAGAGCAGCACTTGTGAGCAGAACAGGATGGTAGCAACAGTACCGTTATGGACGGTACCGCTGCTGCCATCCTCCCTATTCCCATTGAGCCCTATGGGGGCTCAAATGGGAATGGGGACGTACCGGCTCCAGGTCCCGCGAAAGGGAATTACTGGGCCCTCCAGGGTTGGAATGGCCTGGTAAGTCCCCTTTTGTGGGACCCGGAGCCGAACCCAAGTTTGGGGGTAGCCATGCCCTTATTAAGGGAATGGCTACCTCCATACTCGTAATGGGGCCCAATGAGAACATGCCGTAAGTTTGGGAAACAGGAAATAGTCCCAGGTGATGTATGACTCTAAGAGGACCTCATATGCAAGGTTTGTGAAGTGGAGAGAGTAAGTTAACTGAGTTGTAAATAGGAACAAGGTACAGTGACCCAGAAGAGGGAGAGGGGCGTGGGTCCATTGAGTGTGTCCTGAGTGTGAGATGGTAACAGGGAGCAGGAGTCACAACGATTTGCCTCTGGGTCACTGTCATTATGATATGATATGATATGACATTTATAACGCGCCTATACACAAGTGTTTCAAGGTGCAACGAGGCAAGGGAGGGGGAACAGAGGGAAGACAGACAACGATCTTACTAGTCCAGGTGTCATTCAGATCGTGCAAGGGAAGGGGTAAAAGAAAAGTGCCAGGCGGGGGGATGGGTGAGTGCATTACATGTGATAATAAAATAATAACATCAAATAAATAAAGAATGGCCAGCTGGTGGCAAGTGCAGGGTGAGTGCAGACATAAGTGCTGGTTTGGGGACTGTAGGGATACAGAAGAAAGTGCCCTGGGGTAGGGGTTGCCAGGAAGGCAGTGCAAGCGTGCAATTGGTGCAGTGGGGGATGTGTACAGTCTGAACATATGCACACTCACACAGGGCACGCCAAAAGGCATGTTGTGTGTCAGCTTGGATGGGTTATGTGGCATGGCAGCACATACGTACATGTGTGAAAAGAGATTCAATACCTGCATGGGATGATGTGTAACTAGGATTTAGGACACATGCATATGTCTAGCAGAGCAGAGTCACTCACATCAAGGATGCAACAAACTGTGCACGTTGTGGTATCATGTTGCAGATTTTGGGGGGGTGCTTGTGGGGGATGGGTAGTGCCACTGATATACCCCACATTGTTTGTATCCACTATTGTGTCCACTAGACATGAGTCAGTGCACCACATAACATAGTTCATCCATGTCAATTATTCCAATGCAGCCAGATGTGCACCAGAATTATACAACTGGGTGATGAATTACTTCACATATTCAGGATGATACACAATGTTGGTCACTCAGAGCCCAGGTTGACACTCAGCTTTTGCTTGGTGCGACTTGTGAGATCATTCCAGCGCTTCACTACCTGTGCAGCAGTGTGCTTCCCAAACCCTAAGATGTTGATCTCGTCTGTGACATGCTGCCAATGCACCATACGCTGAGCAGTTGTATGGGTGCCCCCCGGATGCAGGCACATGTCACTTGGTGAATGGTCACTTAGTCCATGAGGATCTGGAGTACTTCATCATGGAAGTTCTTCTTCCTCAATGTACCAGTGTCCTGTGCCGTGTTACAAGTAGTTGGTGCCACCCCTGTGTGGCTGGCACCACTTTGGGGTCCAGATGCAGCACCATAAGTGGCCTGGAGCATGGCATGACCCCCTGGGGCTGGGGCAGCTGCTTCCACAGCACGTTCCTGACCCCCTGGGGCTTGGGCTGCTGCTTCCACAGCATGTCCCTTACCCTTTTGGGCTGGGGCAGCTGCTTCCACAGGACATCCTTACCCTTTTGGGCTGGGGCAGCTGCTTTCACAGCACATCTCTGACCCCCTGAGACTTGGGCAGCTACTTCCACAGCACATCCCTGACCCCCTGGGGCTTTAGCAGCTGCTTCCACTGCATTGTAGGTCCCTGGACCTTGTCCCTGTCCCCGGCCCCGTCTGCCTGCTTTCCTTCTTGGGGCCTTTCCACTAATGTCACAGGTGTAACTGAAATATGGAAGACACACCAAGTTATTGTCCTGGGCAATATGAGTGAGGGGGCAGTCTACGTATTTTGAGGCGTAGTTCTGTGGTCCCTCAAGTCTCAAATGTACCCCAGATGTGGATAGTATGGTACGCGTAACACATAGGCACCCAGAAAACCAAAAGAATGTGTACACGATACCAGGATAGCTTCCGAAATAAGAAAAAAAGCGTTACACGATATGCAGTGGCACCCACCAACACGAAAAATGCATACGCTTAACCTGGAAAGCTACAAGAAATGTAAAAATAGTGGTATGCGATATACAGGGGCACCCAGAGATGAAACAAATGCATACACGACTCCCTGTTAGCCTCCCAAAAAACAAAAGTAAATGCGCGTATGCAAAGCCCCCCCAAAATAACAAGTATATACGGTACCTGAAGTGAACGGAATGAGTGGCACCCCAAAATACATGTGTACTACACTTGTCGCACGCACGTTCGGAGTTGCTTTTCCACATCCTTATGTATTTCCGACTATGGCATGGTCAACACCTGTGCGCAGCGTGTGTCACGTAAATTACACGCTGAGAGCCTTTCCTCTGTTTTCACGTGTCTACCCTTTTCTCAGTCCCTTCACTCTGTTTCCAGCTGCCTTCATTGCGAGACACGGAAACCCCACGCTCCCAACTCTGTGCCATTTTGACTGCCTCCTCCTGCCCTGTGCTGCCTCCAACTTTGCCATCACCTGCTACCTGTACATTGTGTGTGCCTGCTGCCCACCTGCACTGTGTTTAGTGTGCCTGCTGTCCAGCCATTGCCTATGCTCCTGTCTGCAGCCCTGTGATCACCTCAGCTGCTTGGTTGGACTCCCACCATGACATTCCACCACCACCACTCCACAGCCCATCTCCAAGACCACCTTTCCCACCCACACCTGCCTCAGGGGTTGCCATGTCAGCACCATCATCATCTGACCAGATTGCCAACCCCATTGCAGCGAGATAGAGGGCTGTCAACTTCAGAACCAGTGAAGTTGACATCCTGGTGGTGAAGGTACGGAGCATCATGACACCTTTTTCAACCCAGCGATGCAATGCAGCAACGAAGGACGTCAGCAGATCTTGGATGAGATCACAGATGCCATCAATGCGGAGGGGGGGCTTTCTGCACATTTAAGACCGTCCATAAGCGCTGGGAGGATCTGAAATCCAGGACCCACGGCAAGGGAAGGCTCTGCACTACATCAAGGCCGGTGCTACTGCAGAGGGGCACTGTGCATGCAGGTACAGGCTGTCAAGCAACAGCATGCAGGTCGTGGAAAGGTTCTACTCGGCGCTGCATTCCCAGGTCTGCGAATTACAACAACGGCTGAAGTAGGCATGTGGTGCACTGCTCTATGGTGCATGTGTGTTGTGCATGTGCCTGCATGTTGGCAGTGACCCTCTTAGGCTTGCAGCAAGTATGTTTCTGAGACAGATGTCTACATGCATGCCCCAGACATTGCTCCCTAATTGTGCATTCAGACATTTGCAGTTTTGAAATGTGCTCTTACTTGCAGTTTGTGTTATAGTGCTGTCTTGCAGACCGTGCACATGCAATATTACTTGTGTCTGAGACGTGCCAGGATGGCAAGGGTGCCATTTGAGGTAGTGTTGCCCACGTCATGTGCATGCATGATGCCCATGTGTATGTGCCCACGTGTATGTGCCCACAATGGGAATGGGTGACTGAGCATCACTCATGCCTGGATGCAACATATGCATTCAGATGTCTGTCTATGTCACGTTGAGGCATTGCAGTTCCAGGGACACTGATGTGATTGGTCATGGGGCTGCTTGGGCACTCTGTGTTGATGTATGTGCATGAGATGTGTATTTGCTTGGTGCTATGGCATGTTCACATGTGCATGTGCAATTGATGCATGTGTGTATAGCATACGCAATTGCTTGGTTGTGAAAGTGGCATGCAGTTTGATGTGATTTTCTGGAGTGACGGCCAGGCAGGTGTCTGCATGGCTATGCTGGGAGTGGTGCCAGTATGGTTGGCCACTGGTGGCCATGATTCAACTGTGTGTCTTGCACACAGTGTGTCCATGGCGGTGGCCCACCACTTCTGTACTCCAATGCTTTACATGTGTGTACGTCATTGCAGTTAGCTCCCTATGCACCCATGTGCTATGTCTCCCATGGATGTGCATCCAGTTGCATTGGGTCAGTTCGAGCTTTCCCTAGAATCCTGTGATTCATCTTGGTATGTGTCTGCACAATGGCCACATTGTGCCGTGTTTACATGGGGATGTGTTATGCATGTCTTTCATATCATGCCTGGGCTATTGTGTCTATGGATGTGGATTGCATGCCCATGTGTATGGGTGTGGAGGTTGATGGTTGTTCCTTTGACAAGTAATGTTCCTGTGAATGTTGGTGATGCCACACCGGCTTTGGTGCAGTACACTGATGTTGCTGTTCTGTGTCTCCTTTTCCACAGTTGCATCTGATAAAGATATTGGAAGCAGTTCTGTGGAGCATGGATACAGAGATGACTCCACCTGACAGAGGTGAAGTCCCCAGCCACGCCCTGTGCTAGCTTGTCTTCCTGAAGCGAGGTGGCTGTGTGCAGCACCAGTGACATCAGTCATGGCTGCTGGGGGTGAGTGCAAAAAGGTTTATTTGTTTGTTTGTTTCTTTATTTGTAGCGCACGCCAGACCCAGAGGTATCAGGGCACGCAGACAAGGATATTTTAAGCTTACAGATTACAGAGTATGTCACAGGAATTTACATCATTTACAAGTTGCAAAACTATTACATAAGGGAATATACAGTGTGAAAGAATATGTCACAGGGACTTTACAGCATTTACAAATTACATACTAGAAATACCAAAGCTAAAACACAAGTAATAGTGCAGAAGGTGAGTAAGAGGGAGGGAAGTCAAGAGGAGCTGAAAGTGGGGAGGAGACCTTAGATGGCCTTCGTTCTCAAGTCCGGGAGGCTTAGATATCATTTGATTTGAACAAGTTGATCAGATTGCACCTGAAGTGTCGGTATGTTTGGTTTTCCCTTAGACGTGGGGGCAAGGAGTTCCATAGTTGGGTGGCTTTGACCGGGAAGCTGTTGCCGCCTATGGTGGCTCGTCTGAATAGGAGAACTGTTAGGCAGTTTGAGTAGACCATTCTGGACGGTCAGATTGTTGGTCTTTTGTTAAACCTCTCTGTGAGATAGAGAGGTGCTGCGTTATTGAGTGATTTGAACGTTAGGGAGGCAGTATTGAGTTTTATTTTATCAAGGGTGAATAGGAAATTGTTATTTCTCCTCTCTGCGGAGATATGCTCTTTATTTAGCTATGCCTAACGCCGCTCTTAAGGCGTTTTTCTGGATATTTGGATTTTATTCATGATGTATTTATTATCTCTGATGTAAAGAGCATTGCAGTAGTCCAGTTTCGAGAGCACGAGTGCTCTTGCCAATGTGGTGCAACTACTCGTTGAAATGAAAGGCTAAGCTGATCTAATCAATTTACACATGTAAGCCGTGGCAGATGCCATGGCATTCACTTGTTTTGTCAGCGTAAGGCCAGAGTTAAGGTAAAAACCAAGTGTTTTAACTTCCTTCATTACCTTGATCGAGTTGCCATCTATGTTGAAGGAGGTATATTTATGGCCAAGTTTCTTGATATTAGGTGTGGTCCCTAGGATGATGAGCTCAGTTTTATCATCATTCGGGGATAGGCAATGTGATGCCATCCATGCCTGGATGATGAGGTATATCTTATTCACCAAGGCCAAATCCCGGTTGTAATCCCCTGTAAGTGGGAAGAGAATTTGAGTGTCATCTGCATAGTTAGTGTAGGTGACACCAAGACAATCCAGATCATCAAAGAGGGGCTTGGTGAATTTATTATACAGGGTGGGGGAGATGCAGGAACCCTGGGGATCACCACATGAGATAGGGATGGGATCAGCTGCTTCTGAGGTGGAGAAGACTCTCAGCGTTCTTTCACTCAAGAATGATTGTATCCATGCTATGGCATGTTGTGAAAAATGTGCCGCTGATTCTAGGTGGTTGCATAGAACAGTACGATCCACCAAGTCAAAAGCTGCTGAGAGATCTAGGAGGAGTAAGACGGTGCATTTACCCTGATCTCTCAGCTCGTCCACCTGGGCCTTGAGGTCAATAAGTGCTGTTTCAGTTCTGTGTTGGGGCCTGAAACCTGATTGCTTAGTAGTTGGTTCTGTTCCAAGAAACTCTGGAACAGAACAAACTGGTGGGGCCAGGTGATGTCACTCCATGACGGAAGACGTACCAGAGTCATCCAGGTTGACGGAGGGGGAGGTGGAAGAGGTGGCCGTTGCAGCCCAGCCCATGGGGTCAGGTGGGGTGTTGATGTGGGCATGCTTGCCATCAGGTGTCATTCGTGATGATGAGACAGATACTTGTAGTCTGCTTGCCGATCATCACAATGAGCTATACCGCCTTGTGGCCTTGCTTGCAGCAGGCCTGTTCCTTGGTGGACTCCATGGGCTGTTCACTAATGCAAACACCTCCTTGTCATCCTCCTCTGTGCACCAGTCATCCTCCAGGGTGCCTTCCAGGCAACATACCAGAAGGGCCTCCTGTGCACCAGTCTCACCCACAAAGACCCGTCTGGTGAAGCTCACATCCCTGGTGGGAGTCCCAGGCACAGCAGCAGAGGTGGACACCACGCCTACCTAGGCACCGACAGGGTCACAGGCAATGTAGGGACAGCAGGCACCTAGGAGCAGTGCAGGTGCGATACGCCCCCCCACAATCATCATCAAGTGGGAGGGTGTACCAATGCAGCATGCACAGCGACAGCAGGTGGCAACAAGGAGGAGGTGTTCAGTCACAGGGCATACAACACCAGGGAGGCAGGCTGCACCTTTGGGATAGGAGGAACACATAACTGTGATGCTGGCGATGTCTTCTATGTTCAGAGGCTATGAGAGGCGGCTGATGGCAGAGAGGCACCGGGCACAGGAAGCAAGGGTGATGGTGGTCAGGGCTGAGGTTGCGCAAGGAGGCGGGCTGCGTCGCGCAAGGAGGCGGGCTGCCGTCTTGGAGGCCACTTGCAAGGCAGCACAGGAGACTGAACAACAAATGCTTTCCATCCTGCAAGCCCTCCAGGAGTCTACGGATGCCCACCTGATGGAGGAGGATGTGGCGTGCAACTCAGCCCTGGTGGACAGCTTGGCTGACATTGAGGATGAGGGCTAGCCCGCTGCCTGTGTATATAGTTGTTTAGGTGTAGGTTTCATTTCTTGTTTTCCTTTTTTTCCCCAGGACTACTATGACTTTCCTTCCCTGCTTTTCCTGTATATTGTTCTTTAGGCGAAATGTTATTTGCATTTATTTAATATGCACATGGACGACTTGGACCTTCATTCTCATTTTTTGTACACACCTTTTATTTTTGTAAATACACATTTATTATGGTTGCATTCCACGCTTCTTGCAGTTCATTTGTGTGTCTGCAACTTTCATTGTTGACCTTTCAGCCAGTGCTTTTCTCCACTTCAGGTCATGTGTGTTGTGGCCTGCCTGCGTGTGTGTGGCTGTTGCTGTGACTGTTGCTGGTGGAGGGGTTGACTGGCGCAAACCATGTGGGGGTGGGTAGGTATAGCAGTCAACAGGGGGTTGCACAGGATGTTTGAAATTGCATTTACATGTGCTGCATCAATGTGTGTTTGGCATCATTGTGGTTGTGGTGTAGGGTTCGGGTGTGTGTAAGATGATCTGCATCCATTTTGGTTGCAGTGATGTGCAGATGTGTTTATTGAATTTTGTTTGGATATGATTGTTTGGATATGAATGTGGATGTCATACTACAGGTTCCTGTGTGTTTACCGAGTTCAACATTGTTTTCATTTCAAGTCCACTGTAGTTTATGTGTACCCTTTGCAAATGCTTGGGAATGTGTATGTGCACACAGTCTATTCACTGTACAGTGTATTTAGCATTGTGGTTGCTGCATTGGGTGGTGGGGTCAGTATGGATGGGTGGCCTGGTCACATCACATGCACATTAGTTTGTCATTGCTTTGCCACTCCCATTTCATGCACACACACACAGCAGCATGTGCAGTCATGCACTGCCTTCTCTCATGTGTTGCTCCACCACTACCACTGGAATGCAGTAGTGATCCATGTTTGCTCTTTTGGTGTGGCAGCATACTTTTCCTGTCTCAGTAACTCATGCACTCTCTGACTGCCCTCCCATCACCCATGCATGGGTCTGTTATGTTATTGTTCCCTGACAGGGATTTTGCCAGCCCTTCCACCCAGGTCAGTGATGCTCAGGCTGTGATTCACTTGCCCACTGTTTGTGGATCTGGCAAATGTTTAAGTTGGTTTACGTCTGTCGTGGGTACACATTCAGTTGGTGTGCTTTGATGCCTTGGCAATGTGCCATGGAAAACATGCACATTCCACTTGGCATTGCATTGGCTTGTCACATGTGTATGGGGTGGGTTTATAGTGATAATGTAGAAAGACAAAATGTAGAAAGTCAAAATGTCCAAAAATAAATGTAGAAAAAAAAATGTTGAATTTTATTTTATGATGTTTTTTTATTCGAAATGGGGGGGTTCCCCCCAACCCCCTTTTTTTTATTTATTTTTTTTTTACCTATTTTTTTTATTCCCGGACCCCAAAATAGATATATAATTTAAAAAAAGGGAATTCGACATTTTTTTTTCTACATTTATTTTTTGACATTATTGTCATTCTACAATTTATTTTCGACATTTTGACTGACCACCTATGGGGTGGGCGGGATTAAGTTCTGGCAGGGTGTGTCAGCCGGTGCTCCAGTCCTGGATGGATCCCCAGTGCTTCCTGTTGATCGTGTTTGTGGTGTACGAGTTGGTGGTCCACTTCATGGTGCTGACAGACCACAGAGGTTCAAGTGAGCTGCAGACATGCATTACACTGGTATTGTGGGAGACTGTCAGGGGGCTGACTGGGGTAATGACGGAGGTGAGGGGGGCTGCCCAGGATGATGTCAGAGGTGAGGGGGGGCTGATGGGTGGTGTTCAGACTGGAGGGGACTGCCTGGGGTGATGTTGGAGGTGAGGGGACTGCTGAGGGTGATTTTGGAGGTGAGGGGGGCTGGTGGGTGGTGTGCACACTGAATTGGGCTGCCTGGGGTGATGTCGGAGGTGAGGGGGGCTGGTGGGTGGTGTCCAGCCTGGAGGGGACTCCCTGGGGTGATGTCGGAGGTGAGGTGGGCTGCCTGAGGTGATGTCGGCAGTGAGGGAGGCTGGTGGGTGGTATCCAGACTGGAGGGAGCTGCCTGGGGTGATGTCAGAGGTAAGGGGGGCTGCCTGGGGTGATGTTGGAAGTGAGGGGGGCTGGTGGGTGGTGTTCAGACAGGAGGGGGCTGTCTGGGGTTATGTCAAAGGTTAGGGGTGCTGGTGGGTGGTTGGTGGTGTCCAGACTGGATGAGGCTGTCTAGGGTGATGTCAGAGGTGAGGGGGGCTGCCTATGGTGATGTCAGATGGGAGGGGGGCTAGTGGGTGGTGTCCAGTCTGGAGGGGGCTGGTGGGTGGTGTACAGACTAGTGGGGGCTGCCTGGTGTGATGTCAGAGGTGAGGGAGCTACCTGGGATGATGTTGAAGGTGAGGGGGGCTGGTGGGTGGTGTCCAGACTGCAGGGGACTGTCTGGGGTGATGTCAGAGGTGAAGGGGGCTGCTTCGGGTGATGTCGTAGGTAATGGGGGCTGGTGGGTGGTGTCCAGATTGGAGGGGCCTTCCTGGGGTGATGTCGGAGGTGAGGGAGGCTGGTGGGTGGTGTTCAGAGTGGAGGGGGCTGATGGGTGGTGTCCAGACTGGAGGGGACTTCCTGGGGTGATGTCAGAGATGAGGTGAGCTGCCTGGGGTGATGTTGGCAGTGAGGGAGGCTGGTGGGTGGTGTCCAGACTGGAGGGAGCTGCCTGGGGTGATGTCAGAGGTAAGGGGGGCTGCCTGGGGTGATGTTGTAAGTGAGGGGGGCTGGTGGGTGGTGTCCAGACTGGAGGGAGCTGCCTGGGGTGATGTCAGAGGTAAGGGGGGCTGCCTGGGGGGATGTTGTAAGTGAGGGGGGCTGGTGGGTGGTGTCCAGACTGGGGGGAGCTGCCTGGGGTGATGTCAGAGGTAAGGGGGGGCTGCCTGGGGTGATGTTGTAAGTGAGGGGGCTGGTGGGTGGTGTTCAGAAAGGAGGGAGCTGTCTGGGGTTATGTCAGAGGTTAGGGGGGCTGGTGGGTGGTTGGTGGTGTCCAGAGTGGAGGAGGCTGTCTGGGGTGATGTCAGAGGTGAGGGGAGCTGCCTATGGTGATGTCAGATGTGAGGGGGGCTGGTGGGTGGTGTCCAGTCTGGAGGGGGCTTGTGGGTGGTGTACAGACTAGCGGGGGCTGCCTGGTGTGATGTCAGAGGTGAGGGGGCTACCTGGGATGATGTTGGAGGTGAGGGGGGGCTGGTGCGTGGTGTCCAGACTGCAGGGGACTGTCTGGGGTGATGTCAGAGGTGAGGGGGGCTGCTTGGGGTGATGTCATAGGTGAGGGGGGCTGGTAGGTGGTGTCCAGATTGGAGGGGCCTGTCTGGGGTGATGTCGGAGGGAGGCTGGTGGGTGGTTTTCAGGGTGGAGGGGGCTGGTAAGTGGTGTCCAGATTGGAGGGGCCTGCCTGGGGTGATGTCGGAGGGAGGCTGGTGGGTGGTGTTCAGAGTGGAGGGGGCTGGTGGGTGGTGTCCAGACTGGAGGAGACTGCCTGGGGTGGCGTCACAGGTGAGAGAGGTGTGTGGAGGGGAGTGTACTGTCAGGTGGCTGCCTGGGGTGATGTTTGAGGTGAGGGGTGCTGGTGCGTGGTGTCCAGACTGGAGGGAGTTGGTGGGTGGTGTCCAGAATGGAGGGGGCTGCCTGGGGTGATGTCGGAGGTGAGGGGGGCTGGTGGGTGGTCTCCAGACTGGAGGGGGCTGCCTGGGGTGGTGTTGGAGGTGAGGGGGGCTACTGTGTGGTGTCTGGCCTAGAGTGGTTGATGTGCAGTAGGGGTGCCTATGGTGTAGGGGTGTGGACTCACATTTTTCACTGGGGTGCAGCCTGGGCTTGCGAGGGAGGGCCCGCGTTTTAGAAGGGGTGCAGCCTGGGCTTGCGAGGGAAGGCGCACATTTTTGCAGGGGTGCAGCTTGGGCTTTCAAGTTGAGGTTTGCATTTTCACAGGGGTGCAGCCTGGGCTTGTGAGGTGAGGTACGCAATTCCGCTGGGGTGCTGCCTCCACTTACTAAGGAGGCCCGTGTTTTCGCAGGGGTGCAGCCTGGGCTTGCGAGAGAGGGCGTGCCTTCTCGCAGGGGTACTGAATGGTGGGTCAGGGCTGGACACGGAGGGTTGAGACTGATTTGGGATTTTGCTTGTTTTTTTGGTGTGCGTGGGGGCATTTTGTGGGCGTTCCTCGCCCAGCTTGTTTTTACTTGCTCGAAAGCTAGAAATGCGCCTTTGAATCCATGAATACGCTCGGCATATATTTCTTTTATGCGCCACGGCTCGTGCAGGGTCATCGTCGGCATGCAGGACTTGGGGCAAAATGCGCTGATTTCCATGAATCGGGCCCTTAGTCTCTAGCTATGCTATGCCTACTCAGTGAAAGGGCTATGGTATGGCATTGCTCTCTGCTGTGTTTTAAGACACAGGCAACTAAATGGAAGCATATATAATGCCAAACCATTTGACCTTTAAACATAACAGTGTCTGATTCCATTATATTTAGCTGGACAGCAGTGCCAGGTTCTTTCATGCTCAATGAGCACAGCTGTGTTGGCTTCTGTTATTCCAGTTTAACAGAATGTGGCTGTACCGGTACAGATAGCTCAAAGGTTCCTGATTCCAGCGTGTCCAATTAGCAGCGTATGGGCCGATTCGAATATACCAGTTTAGCATTCCAATGGCACATTTCACTACTTCCAGGTAGCTGAGCAATGCTGCTGAAAGGTAAGGAGGAGATCGAAATATTGCCAATTATTCCAGTAAATACATATTACACAGTTCTAGCATCTGCACATACTCTGAAGTTTAATCGAACCACACACGCTTTTCATTTATTCAGGGCACTTCAGACTTTTCCTGACAAGCCAGAAAGGACCCATTTAATTATAAAAGGGCCAGTTGTCCGTTTCCCAGCACTCACACGTCGAAAACGTATGCCATTCTGGATTTTTTTTTCTTTTTGTCATGTTTATAAATATTCTTTATACGATTTATTTCAAGGATGGTAGAACGCTTCAATGTTTTCATTTTAGTTGTGGGCACAAGGTTCCTTGATCGATAATCTGCGACCAAAACAGATACACAGGATTATTACCTGGGTGAATGCAAACAAACACTCACCGCATGGCGGGCAGTAGACGCGGGGCCCAATGTTCCACAATGCATTGCAGGGGAACAGGAAGTATCAAGTCTTTCAACACACACCTGATTTAGCCATAATCCAACACGAGCAGCAAAGGAAATATGGACAAATTCCCATTAGCTCAGAGTTCTACCAAATCATAAGCAAAAATGAAAAACTGCATTACAATCTCAGTTTTCAAAAATTCCGTGTTAAGCAATATATTCTATTGTCGATGTCAAAGAAAACAAATGTAATCGAACATTGCATTGATACCACTAGGTAGCAGGCTACCGAATGTATGAATTAAAAATAACTCTCTATGCTTCCATTTCTTGACACAGTTATCACCCTCTGCATGATTTGTATGTGCTCTAACGGTTGAACATGCAATTGAGGGATAGAGTGATTTCCCTGTTTAAAATGGCTTCCAATGGGCGTGTTTTAAGGTTTGAGTTCCGCCCTCACTTTTATGCTCAATGATTCTTTCACACAAAAAATGGACTCGCCTACGCAGACCAAGATATTCACTAAAAAAATGCATACATTTAGAATGAGTGCATGCAAATTGATCTCATGAATATTAATGAGGGTTATCCGGAAAAGCCGACATGGATCCTGCCATCAAGGCCTGGAGTTGGACAACTCTGTGCCGTAGACCAATAATCGTGGGCACTTAATCAGGTAAACTACAAGTGCTATCTGATCTTGTGGTGACTTCTTTTCCAATACACATACATATTCCTTCACATTGTTGAATCAGATATAATTTAGACATGGATAGGTGACAACTTTTTTGATGCTAAGGTTCTTTGCAAGTTCGTTGGTTGGATGGTGTCAGCTTTGGCTAGTTTATCTCTTAAATTCTTCGGCTATTTATGGGCCAATGTGGGTAAATGAGGGAACAGTCATCCTCACTCACTGCTCTGTTCAATGGACATCGAGTGTTTGAGTGTGATTGTAAGTCTGTATTAGATGATACTTGCCAGTGCGTTGGTCCATTATTGATCACGTGCCTTGTCATCGAGCAAATCTGTAAAGTGTTTCCCACCAAAAATGAATTAGAAGAATCTTTCTCAGGAAAGAAAAGTAAAGGAAAACTCAAGGATATCTTTTTTAACTTAGTTTGGTGAAAATACTGCTAGAAAATGAATTGGTTTGATTTTATAAGCAAAAAATAAAAGAGGAAAACTCCAGAAAAGAAGGTTTGCACAAAAAATAAACACAATGGTTTCGATAAGTAGTTTAAAGTTTATTTTAATCCAGATAACCTTTGCAGGAGATTTTCTCAGCAAACTACTTGATACATTTTCACTGGGAAAATCTCCATCAACAGTGCTTGAGCTCACTTTTTTTTCTTCAATGTTGTGGGTTTTCAAAATGGGAGAACCTATTTGTGTCTACTTTTGTTACAATGACGTATTAATTATATTTTGTAAAAGTGTTTTCAGGAGTTCATCAATTTGGTGAAACTGGCATAAATGAGTGCTCAAAATGGGTAAATATAAAGTTGACCAATTGTGCATATCCCTATTTATGACTTAAAAGTGCACAATAGAAGACTGTATTTCCGGTAAACGTACGCACACACACACATTGCTCAATGAAAATTCACCAAACTCCCAAAACGTTGTTATTATTACAAAATCTCATGGAGTGTGGGGTTCACCAGCACAGCTGTCTAGTGCTGGTGAACCCCACCATTAATTATTATTATTATTATTATTATTATTATTATTATTATTATTATTATTATTAGCTGTCTAGTGCTGCTGTGCTCAACTGCCGGGGAGCAGGAGCAGCAGATTATGGTTGCAACAGCCAGGTTTTTAAGCCTATTGGAAGGTGAGGTGATTAGGGACAGTTCAGTTCATAACTGTGGAGGTGAGAGGGTGGTTCCAGATCTTGGATTGGAGGAAAGCAAAGGCTCTATTTCCTGAACACATTCTATTGAAGGAACGAGTGAAACAACCCTGGGCGGTGGAGGAATGAGATTCCGGCTGGAGAATAGTGTTGGAATTTAGACATAATGATAGTTGATCCTTTATTATGAAAGGTTCATCAACTTGCCGATAAGGGCAAGACAAAACAACTAATGAGATTTGTATTGACCGGGGTCCTATTCTCTTGGACACAGGGTAAGGAGCTGGTCTGGTGCTTTATTGGGTGGAGGAAGGTGTCATGTGGGATATCTGGTCCCAAGCAAAGTTGGGCGTACTACCTGGCTGGAGGGTAGTCTGGCTTGGTTTGGTTTGTCTGGTCCCCAACAACCTGAAGGATGGGAGGGGGCGAGAGAGCGGGAAACCAGGATGGGAGTGGGGGCAACCAGCACTATTATGTGAAAGAGTGCGAGAGGGGGATTAAATCTCGTATTCTTAAATCTAGACAGCTAGAGATGGCAAGTGCAAAAATGGAGGCATCGGGATGGTCATGTAATTTTATTTTAACCTTGATGACTCAAAAGTTCCTTGCAAGAGGGTGGTTGCCCGGGGGGTGGATTGGGTGATACCAAATTATCACTAAAAATGCACTATCCCACTAGTTATGGGATGGAAAAGCTAAATACGAGATTTAATCCCCCTCTCGCACTCTTTCACATAATAGTGCTGGTTGCCCCCACTCCCATCCTGGTTTCCCGCTCCCTCGCCCCCTCCCATCCTTCAGGTTGTTGGGGACCAGACAAACCAAACCAAGCCAGAATACCCTCCAGCCAGGTAGTACGCCCAACTTTGCTTGGGACCAGATATCCCACATGACACCTTCCTCCATCCAATAAAGCACCAGACCAGCTCCTTACCCGGTGTCCAAGAGAATAGGACCACGGTCAATACAAATCTCATTAATTGTTTTGTCTTGCCCTTATCGGCAAGTTGATGAACCTTTTCCCCAGTAAACCGTTCCCTGTGTATCAGTATCTCCCTACGGTTTGGGAAGGCAACTGCCACTCTGGCTCTTTGAGCTTTAATTTACCCTGTTGTTTTTTCCTTTATTATGAAAGACACGTTGTACTGTACATAGAAAATGTACCTGAATTTACTCGGCATCAGTTAGAGTAGGGACAAGAGAGACAAAGTAAAGTGGTTGCTGATACCAAGAATAGAGGTGTCATCAGCATTATTGATTTTCTGAATGAGGAAATAAAGCAGGACCTAGTAGACACAGTCCCTGCAATCTAATGTCGATGCAATAAGGGCAGTGGACTACCAGGGTGTTCCCAACCGTGTACAAATGGCAGACATCAGGGTCAGTATTGGCTTCTTTATCAATGGGCTTCCTCGGGTTAGAATAGTCTTTACATTAGGCACAGACGGGAACACTTTATGGCTCATCAATTGGCTTTTAGAACCGACAACTGCAGATCCTTCCTTAATCAATAGACTGGAAGAAGTTGGATTATACAAAACAGTGGATGAAGTCTTCCCTCACGGAGAGGACCCAAATCACCTGGCTTCCCCTTTTAGTTATAATTCACATAAAAGAACATGTGGAGTCCTGCAAGGATCAAGTCTATCACCCATCATTTTCAACATCTGCAAGGCCCTACAACTATGCAGTCGATAGAGAAGTCCTCTACAAAATGGCCATATTGCATCACTATCGGAAAATGACAAAAACAATGGAGGGGGGTGACTCAGCTGGCACACAGACTCTGAGAGGATGCGCTTCTTGCACATCTTCAACATCTGATGAAGTAACAGCAGTAACTTTTTTAATTGATGCTTTGAAGACCCTAGTGAACACTTTGTTGTCAAAATCCTTAGATGCTAGGTGGGATTTAAGGAATGGTGTTATGGACACATCTCTATCATGCAATACTGAATTTACCCCCAAAGTGATGAATTTATTCTCGGAACATTTGTGAACCAAGACATCTCACTGGACGGACAACACCAGTTGGAGAACTGACAATCAGGCGGTTATAGGACACTGTGATGTAACTATCATATTTGGGTTGTCAAAAAGCTTCCATTTGCAGAATTAAAATTTTAATAACTCCACTAAATTCAGTGATGACAACAAACTCAGGAAGGGAAATTATATAGTCAATTATCCCATTAATTTATAATATGGGAGAAATAATCCAGAGAAAGACAAAGTGATTTATTTGACTAAAGTCCCACAATTGCAAGATGGTACCCTAGCAAGAGGTGATGTGCTTTTAAAAAGTGCATTCACTGGTTAAGACACACACAAGCTGCCTAAGGGCCCTTCTATCCAAATAAAGACCTTCCCTCCAGCGCCACGGAGGCCGTACATGCCACAGTTGGAGGTGCCAACTGATAGTCAGACTAGAGGCCAGAAAACTGGAGAGCTAGCTCATCAAAATGGCATATGGCTCATTACCCCATTGGGAACCTAGAACAAAAACTATGCTCCAAAAAGCAATAAGTTGTCTTGCACAATTGTGCCAGAGGCTGATGACAATATGAACAATCCCAGTACTGTAGACTGACGTGCCAAGTGCCCCCGCTCCTTGGGGAAGCCAATATTACCAACTATTCCCTTTAACCCTTTGCCATCAAAGATGAATTCCAAATTCAATTGTGCAACATTGCTGGTTTAGAAAATAAGATGGATGGTAACATTTGGTTAGAAATCATGAGAACATCTAATTTCATCTTCCTGCAAGAATCATGGGCAACAGAAGCAGTTGCTTAAGACTATATGAACTTCTACTGCCCAGCTATTAAGGGATTGAGGGGCTGACCCAGTGGGGGTCTTGTAACATGGATAGGAGTACATGTATCACCTAAAGTCAAATTGTTAGAAAACGAGAGTCCGGATATTTTAGCCATTGTCCTGGAAGTGTCCATTGAATTGTACCTTATTGTCAATATTTACAATAGACCTTGGAGTAACTCTGCCTCTCGAACACCCTTCTAGTGCTCTAGAGCCTTGTAGAAAAATGAACACTGACTTTTAAGGGAAAAGGGGATGTACCACGTAATCAGTACGAACCACTTGATTCTATGGATGATATCGATGCTGAGGAGGAATCAGCATTTGATATTGCAGATACTAATCCATTGAAATCCAAAAGGTAACATCATTTTGCGCTATAAGTAGCTAAACTGTGGGCTAGAGCAGGCTTCAGGGCACTTAATGGTCTTTATAAGTGAGCATAGTGCCCTTTAGGAACGTACATGTAATGGATGGGATCATACAGAACAATTCTGAGTCCAAATAACTGAACCAACTCAGGAAGATGGCAAAGTACTGTTTTATTAACAATTATCTAAAACAGGGAGTTTACAACGAACATCAACGGACGTACGCTCAGTCTCTCAGTGATCTTTTCAAAAAACAAATATTTTATACCAAAAATATGTCGGAAGTGACATCATACTACGTGGAAATAATGAAAAACCTATCAAGGGCCGGGATTGGCTAAGGGGAACATCTAAGCATACTTTCTAGAGGAACTAGGGTTGTGACTGGATGTACACTATCAGGTGAACAGCAAATGCATACATCTAAAACGTTTCATCTTCAGAAACATTAGATACATAGTTTCTCATTGGTCTCCAAACTATAAGGTCCTTTGTTATATGGACCATTCGGTTCACTTAGCAACATGTAAGCTCAGAACCAGGTGCAGGGAGATGGGGCATGACACAACCCCACCACCCAATTAGCCCAGCATCTTTCATCGCCCATGCCTTCTGCCCTGACGATTGTTTTTGAACTTGGCCTTGCAAAGTATCCTTTTCTTTTAGAATACGTAGGAGTGAGAGCACTCACTATCGTGTTCTGGGACTCCAAGTTCAAACTCTATTTTCATCCTTGGCTCACGTGACAGGAGACCACAATGTTGTCCATTTAGCAACTTTTAAATGATTTAAATGAATTAAACTTGCCACTCTTGGTGTCCTTTCTTTGCAGCTTAACAAGGGATGATTCATTCTCCACACGTTCACTCATTTCCATAATAGATAACTGACCGTGACTGCTTCAGTCTTGACCCCAGGCCAGACAGCCTCGTCTTGCAGCTCCATGATTCTGCTTATTCTTGCTGTGACACAGTCCCTTCCCGCTTCATGGGTCCTGTCTTACTAAATTCATGATGCCGATGTCCAGCTTCTTTAGAATGGCAGCTTCGCCTGCCTTCTATTCACTTTATATATCCAGCTTCTTTGAGGACTTGATCTACCTTGCATGTCAGCGTCTGTACATTTATTGACCAGTTGATTTTCTGTAGCACTTTGTGCTCATGTAATCTTCTTTTTCGTATTTGAAAGTTCACTTGATTCCTAACTTCCTTATTAGTTTCTTTAGGATCTATACATCCTCTTCAGTCAGTATCTTGGGACGTCGTGCATACCTTTTGTGAGGTCACTAGCTTCTTTCCTTCGCTCTTTCTCATATTACTTCAGGGAACTCCTCCATTAGGTTGTCATCACTTCGGGGATACATTCGGTAGCGTTGTCTCAATGGGTATCTTCTCTCGAACACACGTTGTGGTATTGGCACAACGGCTGGTGTCAACCACGGTACGGTCTCCTGTCTCCAACATATCGGAGGAAGGGGGACAGGGTCTCCTGCAGAGGTATGCAACTGCTCCTCTACATAAGGAAGACAGCCCTGCTAGATCCACCTAAAGAGGTTTAGATCGCTCGAGTCATATTGACTATACATTAATGAATATCACATCATGGCATCGTATTAAATCATTCAAGGTTGTGCGTTGCAGAGACAGTGGCCATGAGCCACTTGTTTCTATTTTGTTTTTGATTCTATGACACTTGTTTCTATTTTAAATAGATTTAAGGCATTGCCATTCCACCTGCCATCGTCAGGGAGACGGTTCCAATACAATACACACATAATTGCAGAGTGATTCAATGATACGAATCGGATATGAACAGATTCCTTCCAACAATGTATTCAGATTTACTTCCAGTCTTAGATTCAGCAATAGGCTCAGTCTGATTGCGTATTTCTGAGATCGTAAATATTTTGCACACGATGAATAAAGTAAATTGATATGTGTTGATCGAGCACTCCCGGTTGAGACTTCCTGAGCAGTTTCGACTTTGTTAGCACTACTCCCTTGAAGTGCATTACATTATAATAAGCCTAAACCGTCCTCCTCGAACTCTCCGAATACCCATTGTTTATAGCAGTTTGCACCCTTGCAACCTTCATCACCCTATTAAACCTTACAACAATCCCATTAACGGGTGGGTAATAGAGTGATACCGTTTGTTGCCTCACACAGATATAGTCCACAAACTTTGCCATCTCTCTAGATGTTGTTTGGACACCATTGCCCGTCACAATCGTTCCATGCCCCTCTTCTCTCTCTCTCGAATGCCTGTCTGAATATCTGGATGACCATGGATGTGGCAATGTGGTCATCAAACACGCGCTCAGGTAATATGGAGAAATTGGGATGATCTGTTATCTCTCATCCTGCGAAAGTGTCGTGAATCTTCCTCAATGCTACTTTTTGCCAAGGACCTATTCCCCTTCTTCCTTTGTAAAATTCTGTGACTTGTACATACTATTCAAATTATTGCATTTTATAAAGTACAATTGAATAATGATAGGTTTGCTATGTATTTATTACATAAGATTTACTGTTGAAATCATAAATATCCATATATAACACATTTTCCGCTAGCGGCTGATTTACTCCGCGTCTGTTATTGTTCTAATTACATTCCTTTAAAATGTGCTTACTATTAACCTACTCCATATATTTACTATAATGTATTTTGGGGTGCATTGATGTTTTATGTACGCCTATGTCTAAAATGCAATAAAACATTTTGAACAGAAAAATGTTCATGCACCTGACTTGAAGACTTTTCGAAAACTATTGCTCTTCCAGACTACAAGTATGTGGGTGGGTAAAATAGGGCGCTGCTGGTGTGCTCAGCGCTTCCCACTCGAGATGCTCTCCACCTAAAATGGTGGTTTGAAAGTTCCTTTGATTTTTGAAAAAGAGACTTTATGAAAATGGAAATCCACCTCGCCATCTAATATTTGATTTTCGAAACTATAAATTAAGCGCAACAAAAATTCTCAAACATTTGACACGTTTCTTTAAACTGTCCGCATCAATGTTCACTTTTTTTGTTAGGCATGCAGGTGTCTATGTGAGCTGGGACATATTGCAGGAAGTTGTCCCACGCCCTCCACCCTGGCTCCAGCCTTGATGTTTTCCAAGGAAACAGTAGAAACTGCCACTACCTAGGAGGGCACCTCTGAGCCCCTGCAAGGTGAGGTTACTAGCTGAAAAGACAAAGAGGGTACATGGTGTAATCCCTGCTTTCTGGAACTTTCTGTCCCTAAGAGATCATCACCTCAGATATTGCATGCATCACTGCTCATCTCTAAGAATTGAGAAAAAATGAAGTGAAATAGGTCTCCTCCTTGCAATTGTTATCATTTGTATTCTAAAATGCAAAAGAAGGGTGTAAATAAAGACAGAAATCGCTTTTACACCTTCCTTTTACACTTCTGAATGCAAATTACGGTTAATTCCGTCTGCAAATGAACGTTTGCAGCAGGCCTTTAGAATGAAGATTATCTCTGCTAATAGCGCAGGGAGTCCTGATTGTATTAAAGACAAGGAGGCAAGCATTATGTTTCATCTTCTCATTTACTCCTGTCTCCAGCAAACCACATTTTTTCAAAACTACATTTCCCTGATACCCAGTCTTTCTGTAGTCCATCTTGCCCTGCACACATGATCATAGTCCTTCCTGTTCCTTCCAATTCCCTCTTCTTTAAATGCTCTTAACTGTACTCCAGCATGTAACCAAAACTCTGAACTTGTCAAATTACAGAGCCCCCTCTCTCATCCTGCACTGCTCTGCTCTCTCTTTCCGTATAAGCCTGAAGAGCTCCGCAGCTCAATCAGCCTGTGCTCTCGCTAGTCTGGCTCAGGTGTTCTTCTGGTCATCTCCTACCAAAACGTAAAGAGCACGTTTAGGGAGACGGATACAAAACCCTATTCCAAGTGAAAATCCATCATTAACACATTCATAGATATTGTTATCAACTCTCCCATGTATCTAGGGTGGGAACGTAATGCTCACCTTGTTGTCTTTAATAGAATCAAGGCTCCCTGCGCTATTAGCAGGGGGAATCTTCATTCTATGTCAAGACCAGAGGCGAGCATTATGCTTGTTCAAAGCTTGTCATTGCTGTCGCTGCTACTGATTGCACATGCTTGAAATAGAATGTTCTAAACTTAGTATTGCTGGCCCAGTCGCCCACTGGCAGAATATCTTGCAACTTTGCACGCTGCTCTAGCGCCTTTGAAGCCATCGGTCCTCTTACAGAATGCGCTCCAAGCCTAGACATGTCTACTCCTGCCAATTGCCTCACCTTGTGTACCCATCTTGCTATGGTGGCTGTCGCGACTGCTTTGTGCGGCTTCCTGCGCACTATCAGCAGCTGCGATGTCCCCATTGGTCTCATCTCTGCTGTCATATTCTCGTATTCCCTTATGCAGGCTGCTACGAACCACTTGGGGTGATCGTGCAAATAAGGATAAACTATTGTCGAGGAACCGGTCTTTCTTCTCCTGACCAGCGTGAAGGTAACTCCTTCTGGTCCATATTGCTTTCTGTTCACAGCTAACGCTCTGACGTCTGCTACTCTTCTACAAGTGTCTAGGCATAAAAGCATCACTTGTTTCCCTGACAGTTGATTCAATGATAGGTATCTGTTTCCTGGCCAGCTGGCAAGTAACCTCAGTACTATCGTTATGTCCCATAGGACGTCGTACCTTGGTTCTGGTAGACTCCTAAACCGGACTCCTCTAAGGAGTCGAACGACCAATGCATTCTCTCCTATGGGCATGCCCTCGACGGGCAGTTGTCCCGCTGATATGGCGGACATGTACACTCCTATCGTCCTGTACCCCTTCCCTTCTTGCAGCAGTTCTGCTAGAAAGTTCAAGATCTCTATGAAAGGGGCTGAAATGGGATGAAGATTTCTCCCTTTGCACCATTGAGACCATCTGCTCCAAGCTGCATCGTAGCTCCGTCTAGTGGACGGCACCCATGATTTGGCGATGAGGCAAGCAGCTTGTGGCGAAATGCCCAGGAGGGCCCAGCGTCTCCTGCTCTCATGCACACCATCACCAGGAGAGTCACTTTCACTCTCAGAGGATGATATGACCCAGCTGGGTCCATGAGTATGTTGTCTCCTGAAGGAAGTATTCTCGGATAATCGGTCACTAGTTCCATCAGCATCGGGAACCATACTGGCAACTAGCCACTACTATCATCTCTGCTTCCTCCCTGAGAATCTTCGCTAGCACTCTGTTCATCAATATGAATGGTGGGAAAGCGCAGTGCGTGGCTCCCCTCCAGTTCTGGAGGAAAGCATCTACTCCTGTCGCTGTCGGATCTAACCTCCAGTTGAAATATCTGCTCTTCTAAGCCTTCAACCTGGACGCAAATAGTTCTTTGTGAACCGGTCCCAATAACATCTCTATCTGTTGGAAAATACCCTTGTCCAGCATCCACTCACTGGAGTCCGATAAGTGTCTGGAGTTCCGGTCTGCTACTACATTAAGCGAGCCCAGAATATATTCCGCTTTCACTGAGGTTCCTGATTCGAGGCAGTAGTGCCAAAAATCCTTGGCTAGCTCCGCCAGCAATCTGGATTCCGTGCCTCCTAAGTGATTGATGTATCTGATCACTGATATATTGTCCATCTTCAGCAGAATACACAAGTTCATCTCGTCCTTTGTGAAGGCTTTGGACCCAGCTAGCACCTCGAGGCTGTTTATGTGCAGCTTGATCTCCTCTGAGCTCAATTTCCCTCTGTTTCTAATTCCCTGCAACGGGCTACCTAGCCTGCTCTGCTGGCTTCCGACTCTATTACCAGGTCGGGTTGGTCCGAATATTGCCTTCCCGTTCCAGGCATCTATATTCTGTATTTTCACACATAAAGAACTCAGGAAATGCAATCAGACAAAAATATTTAAAAAACCAATAGTTTTAATAGATAAGCCCTTGGTTGGATTCTTTTAAGTCCGTATAGCTGCCTATCCCCAGTGGTGTATCATACACACAGGGGCGGTATGCGATGGCGAAAAAGGAACAATCACTGTAGTCTTATTGGGTTAGTACAAACAAAGTTTAGAAAAAGATTTTAAAAAATGCATGTTGAAAATAATACCACATGTGTATACTATTAGGACAAGTGGAGGTTCTTGATCTTTATTGTTTCCTATTTCATATAGTCTGGTAAATAAAAAAGTGCTATTTGGACTTCCTGTCTATGATCAGGAGTACTGCTAGCAAATGGCCGAGCTATACTTTTTTTTTTGGGTGAACCCCTATTTGTGCTAGCACAGAGGACAGAATTTAAATCCATTCTCTGTGTCTAGCAACGTCCAAGGTATCAACAAAGTTAACAAAATATCCCTTTTTGCAGTTGGTCATTAAAGGCTAACTCCTAGGCCTTATGTCCAATTTCTTGATAATTCCTAGGCCAAGGAAAAGGCCTACTAATACGAATCTAGGCGATGCTGCTCTCATTCACCTGATTGTATTAACGCGGGAAGGACCATTCTAATGGTGAGACATCATTCTGTCCTGTGACTTCTCGCAGCTCAGGACTTCAGACATGTATTTCTATTTATATGTCTGTTCTTGTGTCTTTCCACCCCAAACCCCTCCCTTCCTCTCCTCTCTCTGCAGGTGAGGCCCTTCAATCATCTATAGCAGCCTCCGTGCAACTCACATTGGAGCAGCCTGTAAAATAATTCACTGCTACCTACCTTTCTGGCCCTGATGAAAGTGGTGCAATTGGATTTTACCACTGAAACCGGTAGGCCTTTTCCTTGGCCTAGGAATTACCTAGAAACTGGAGATAAGGCCTAGGAGTTACCCTTTGATGACCAACTGCAAAAAGGGATATTTTGTAATCCTTTTTGATACCTTGGACGTTGCTAGACACAGAGAACGGGTTTAAACTCTGTCCTCTGTGCTAGCACAAATAGGGGTTCACACAAAAAAAAATCAGAGTATAGCTCGCCCATTTGCTAGCGGTACTCCTGATCATAGACAGGAAGTCCAAATAGCACTTTTTTATTTACCAGACTATATGAAATAGGAAACAATAAAGATCAAGAACCTCCACATGTCCTAATATTATACAAATGTGGTATTATTTTCAACATGCATTTTTTAAAATCTTTTTCTAAACTTTGTTTGTACTAACCCAATAAGACTACAGTGATTGTTCCTTTTTCGCCATCGCATACCGCCCCTGTGTGTATGATACACCACTGGGGATAGGCAGCTATAAGGACTTAAAAGAATCCAACCAAGGGCGTATCTATTAAAACTATTGTTTTTTATATTTTTGTCTGATTGCATTTCCTGAGTTCTTTATGTGTGAAAACACTGAATAGGGTACACCTCAGGAGCAGTACCCGACTCGGTCCAATTGATATGTGGATAGTACATCTATATTCTGTAGCCACCATTCCAGTTCTGTCCTGGACTCCACATCGAGGGGTACTGTCTGGTGGTATTTTAGCCCCTGCTATAGGTCATTTATTTTCAGTATTTGCAGGGCTCGATAATGTAGGGGCCCTGGAAATATTGCTTGAATTGATGCCTCTAGTAGTCCCACTACTCTTGCTATCGTCCTCAAGGACACAGCGCTCTTGTCTAGGTGGCTTCTTATCTCTCTTTTTATATATCTTACTTTCCTGGCCAGTAGTTCTAAGGTGGCTGCCTTGGTGTCTATGATGAACCCGAGGAAATCTATTGGGATCACATCTGACTTCTCTTGATTCGGTGTGCAGTCAAAATGTCGAATCAATAATTTCGAATGCATTAAATTCGGAAAAGAAAATGTCGAAAAAAGAAATGTCGAATATTTATTTTTTTATTTGATATGGTTTTTTTGGGGTTTAGATAGTAAAATAAGGGTTATTTTTTTTAAAACGGAGGGTTGGAGGGGGAACCCCCCTTAAAAAAAAATAAAAAAATAAAAAAAATAAAAAAAAACATTTCGAATTTTTTTTCAACATTATTGATTCGAAATTATTGATTTCGAAAATATGACTATAAACCTCTCGATTCACTAGGAGACCTAGTGATGACAAAAGTTTCTTCACCCAGCCTGTCTGGTACTGGAGCCACTCTTTGTTTCTCGCCAGCAGCAGGATATCGTCCAGGTATATAATCATCCTGATCCCCTTTTCTCTGATTGCTGCCACTATCAGCCTCATGAGCTTCTCGGTACACTTTTATGGTGTCCCTGAACCGCTCAGCCTGGTCCATGATCTTGGCTATGGGCCCTGCGATGTCGAGGACCTTCTCCTGGCAGCTTCTCCAAGAACTGTCTATCCCCTTCCGGGGGTCTCTGGAGGTCTTTGATATGAACGCCAGCATTTTCAGGTCTAGTTCTGGTGCCTCAGCCACCTTTCCCGGCAACTCTGGCTACGGACATTCGGCCCGCATGCGCTGCTTCACTTCTCTCTCGAGAGTGCTTTGCGCAGCCTCTGAGTCATATATTTTGTGACTCGTGGTGAGTGCAGCCAGTCTGACGATTTTGGGTTTCTGATATTTTCTGGTTCAAGCATCTCTGCAATCTCATCGTTTTCATCGATGTTATTTTCTTTCCTTAGTCTTTTCTTTTGAGGAAGTTGTGGCTCGTCCTCTTCAGCTCTATCGTCCTCTTCTTGCGAGGATCATGGGGTCTCTCTGAGCTCTTCTTCTGAATCCTGCCTCTCATTTCCCTTATTTGTGTCCCCTGGATAGGGATCATGAGGCTCGGCACTCCTGACTTGCGCATGAATGCGTCTCTTAGTTTCATGAAGGCGTTGGTAGCGTCTGGTGCCTCATCATCTGCCCCGCCTGGTTGACCTGAGGGTCAGAAGAGGTCTCTCTCTTCCGGGTCTTGTTACACCCCTTGGGGACTCTGGTGTGGACCTTGTGGATGCACTTTCATTATTGTTGGTGCCCTTGTGCTTCTGGCTTAAAAATGTTTTGATAGTTGCCAGTCTCTCCTGCAGGGGTCTCACCCCCTGTGCCAATGCTTCTACCAGTGAGTTGCCCAGCACTTCTCTAAAGTTATAGGCCAGGTCCTCAGCCTGCTCCTCCTCACTTCATTCAAATTCTGCCATTGTATGTGCTGTGCCTGTGCCTTGTGTGCCTGTATTCAGGTCTTGTGGCACGTCCACTCTCTCACTGTGTCTTTTAGCGTGGCTGCACCGGGTTTGTCCTGCAGTGCAGGCTTCAGTACTTGCTCTGTGAGCTTTGTGTCATGCAGCACTAGTCTTGCTGCTAGTCAAGGGAGCGGTCTGGACGCGAGTATAGAAATGGTCCTATTCGTTCTTCTTTTGCTATACGACCTCTCCTTGCCTCAGGGGAGTTGAGATGAGTGCTCCAGTGTGCATGGATTCACTGTCTTAACAGTTTCAATATTGATAAGGTGTATTCTCCGGCGTTGCCAATCAATTTAATGTGCTCTGCGTAGTTTTGTACGCATTCACTTGGAGGTTGCTCCTCCCTGCCGAGGGTGGAGTTTCTTGCTCACCTGGTCGGCGTCTGGCACTTGATGCGCATTGGATAAAATTGGGAGGCACGGCCCGCCTCCCCGAGGGCTGGGAACGCTGCTCCCGCTCGCTCTGCCCTTCCGATGGAGGCGGCTGGAGTCTCCTATCCCTGGCAGATCCCGAATCATGCCATGAGTTCGGCATGGGGCCGCTAACTCTGTATTGTAATTAATTTCTTAGAAGCTACACTTCTCTATGTCTATATGCTACTGATTAATGCGTGTGCTTTATCATGATTGTTATACCTTAAGCACGCTTTATGTCAAAGTAAAAACAGTCACTAAGTACTGAGCTACGCACCTACAGAAAAGTTGCCTTATCTGCTTAGAGAGCAGGAAAGAAGAGGGAGATGGAAGGAACAGGAAGGACTGTGATCACGTGTATAGGGCAAGATGGACCACAGAAGGACTGGATTTAAGGGAAATGTAGTTTTGAAAAAATCTTATAATGTTTTGGTTTGTTGAAACTGCTGGAGACAGGAATACATGAGAAGATGAAGCATAATGCTCGCCTGCTGTCTTGACATAGAATGAATTCCAATGGAATCTGCGTGAAAAAGCAGGCGTATCCCATTGGAATCCATTTGTTTACAGTCATCCTGAAACCCTCATGCTGAAAAGGTGAACGGAACGGGAAAGGAGTAAGACACGAAAAGAACTCCAAGCTCCTCACCCTTGCCTGGCAAACCATGTACTAAATCTGAGGTAAAAGTAGCGGTAAACGTGGCAGTTCATTAAATCCATCTCTAGTGCCACTTTTTCCTGATCCAGTCGTTTAGAAAGTGACCAGTCAACATACTATAATGTCCGAAAAGGTGGAACACTGCTACACACACTGTACCAAACCTACAGTTTGTTCTTTTAATTGGTGCTGTGAGTATTTTTTTTAAAAAGGGAGCAGCACGCTCTCCCTCCCTCGCGTCAACGGGTTGGAGGGTAAGACTGGTGCTAACTGCAGGGCCATTTCATCTGAACGTTATCAAGTGAAAGCCATCTAGAGGGAGAAATGTAACGATGTTATTGGTATAAAATGGATGCAGGGACGTCATTTGGCGGTCGCCAGAGGTCACAAGTGCGACCTCTGAGGTCTCCCTTGCGACCTCTGTGGTCTCCCTTTCGACCTCTAAAAAAAAAAAAAAAGGGGGGGGGGTGTTTGTTGTTTTTTTTTTAAATGAAAGCTCCTGGGCTGTGGCCAGCACCATGTGGCTCTTTAATTCTGGGGAGGCTGGCTTTCTTGTTCAAGCCCTTTAAAAAAGAAGAAAAATAAGAACAGCAGTGCCACAAGTCGAACACTTTCAGCAATGAACCTAAATAAGAAAGAATAGGAATGCCAAAAAATGTGTCTTTCTGGAATTCTATTCAATAATTGCTGGACTCATTTAAGGTTTATTTCAGGCACACTTCAGTGGGTGAGTCACTGATTTAGTCTGTTCTTAAACGCCGCAACGGAGCCTTTCATCCTTCTGAGGTTGAGAAATGGGTACCAACACAGGTTGGGTGATATTGGGTGTATATTTCTTCTATGTAAAGCGCTTAAGCGTAAGTGCTATATAATAACACATCATTATCATTTGGTCATGGACGTCTGCTTGCATTCACAGTAATTTGGTAATATGGGCCTATACACACCAATATTAATGATACATATGGCGATCCATTCTTGTATGAAATGTACAACACATTATAGTGTATCGTAACCATATTTTTCGTAGTGTACAATGCTATGTGATGCCACTTCCTATTTTGTCAACGGGTGAAAGGTTGTGTTCCATTGCTTCCCGCAATATCACTTCGGGGTGGGATCAAATGACATCACTTCCTGTGATGTCACCGGGGATCAAGGGTCGTGTGATGTCATTTCCGCTACCCCTGGCATTTTGGTGAAATGACGTCCCTGAATGGATGCCGAGAGATGAGAGGCTAACTATTGCTTTTACTACATCACCAAACAGTTGCCTGAAATAGAGAGCTCACCATCAGTGTGCTGCCCAAGCCGCAGGCGGGTGAAAAGAAAGAAGGGCCGAGCCAACACTGACTAGCGCAGCACACAGCAGAAGGGCTATGGTGCTAGGACAGTTTTCTTGAACTCCTGTGGGACAAATGCTCGAATTGAAAGAGAGATAAAGAAAGAGGACAATCATTAGAATGTTGGCACAGAGGGAATGCAGAGCTATTGGGCCTCATCCCATGTTCAGGTGGAGTCTGTACACTTTTGGCAGTCATGAAATTATTGTCAGTTTCATGGCACCGGCGAATTCCAAACTGTCATGACATTGGAGGAGTTACATCCAGCCAAGTGCCGGTGGTAAATCAACGACTGTAAAACCAATATTTGGGCGAATTACCAGTCCCTTTAATTTCACCAAATGTGGACTACATTTGCCGCTCTTCCTCTCGTAATTTCGCGATATACCGCCAGACAGAGTCGCGGAATTTCGACAGCAAAAAAAACACCAAACACTCAACATTAAGTAGATATTAAGGTGAACTAAAAAGCATCTACAAACACACTTGCCCATTATAACGGGAGCCTGTTTAGAAATTTAAGAGGTTATTTTCATTGTAATTAGTTATTTATAACGTACTTAATACCCAGTGATTTGTAAGCGTTGACCCGAGGGATCGAACCTTCATGTTGCATTGCTTCCAAAAATAGCTCATTGCCCCTGAGCTATCCTGCTGAGACAATTAAGACGTCGAACCTGCATGGTGCATACACATAACATATTTTTTTCATGTTTTTGATGGAGCGTATCATTTTGATGGATTTGTGTGGCAGGGCAGGGGTATAGATTGTAACTGACAAATCCGCCATCCGCGTCCTTTCACCCTCAAAACTGCAACAGCGTCTCTGCCCTCAAGTGATTTTGAGGCTGGTAGAGATGTTGGAGATCCCCAGGGAATCGGCATGTTTTTGAAGCTTCAAAAAGCAGGAAGATTCCATAGACATCCATGCAGGAACATTGCCGGCGGAATTTACAGTCGATTGTGTTAATGGTGAAAATACAACAAAGAGGGGGTCATTTTGCTTGTGCCGTCCATCAATACCCATGGCGGTAAAAGTGGCGGTACACTTGTACCTCCATTTTTGCTGATCCGCAGGATTCTTGTCAAGTTGTCCGCTGGCGTTTGGGATCATGATGAACTTGACATGTCCACCTGCTTTTCCAGCTCCACCTCACAAATCCGAGATGGGGTTTCCCGCCAGCTTTTATGTTCATGAAGGTGGAAAAACCAATGGATTCATATGGAATCTGCCTGAAATGACCACCGAGTAACAGCAGGCAGATCCCGTAGGAATCCATTTTGAAATGCCTCAGGCAATAATGAAATGGCGGAGGCATTTACACTGTTTAAACTGCAAAGTGGAAAAGTAGAGAGTAACAGCGATTTTGCCTTTGTTTTACCCATCAGTTTTCCACAATGCAGCAGTTCGCACCGCTCCCGACCGCTCCCGTCCACTTCGACCACTGCCCACTGGGTATTAACAGTTTGGGGAACGTGACCCTCATAGACCTGTGTCTGCAGGGATTTCCGTGTTAGATTTACACA
Source organism: Ambystoma mexicanum (assembly GCF_040938575.1). Taxonomy (NCBI): domain Eukaryota; kingdom Metazoa; phylum Chordata; class Amphibia; order Caudata; family Ambystomatidae; genus Ambystoma; species Ambystoma mexicanum. Next base: position 144,808,339 of record NC_090936.1, read on the forward strand.
GATCAAAATAGCCCCCGCCCCCCATGCTATTTACATGGCCAAATATAAAAGCCATGGCTTTCAACCTCTGCTTTGCTGGTCTCATGCACCCTCTGAGGTCAATGTCCAAGCCTGCAAACACAGTTCTGGGTGCTAAAGAGCCGGCTGAGGTCTACCGCTGCATGCCTGTTTCAGATTTCACTGCAATACCCATATATCAGCATAACACGAAGAGTCAACGCGCCCTTTGTGCGCCAATACTGTTCTTCCTTAATCCTATAATCATTTTCTAATGCCTTTCATACCTCTGTCACTAGTAGTTAATTCAAAATTTGGCACACAGGTGCCCGGAGCAGACAAAAGGGCCATGTTGTGCAACAGGCGTAGAAAGAAAAGCGTGCTAAGAATCAAAAAAAAGAGGTTGGCCTATTTTTAGAGTACAAACAAACCCAATATTTATTCTTGCTCTTGAAGGGTTTTGATGACTAGGTTTGAGCCTTTAAGAACATTTTGGATTACAGAACAATCAGAGAGAGGAATCCTTCTTGGCGCTGGCAGCAGGGCAACCAGTTGACGTTCTCGCGTGGGGGACGGGCAACCTCCTTCGGCTGTTAGCAAAGGGAGGCATTGTAGCTCATGCCAGCGACCACCGTACAGTTGCTCTTGGCAAGCAGCCACACCGCAAGCCCTCCTCCGCTAAACGTTTATGGTCAAAGGAACCGCGGAGTGGCCTTCTCATCAGGAGACTACAGGGTGGGGATCCAGAAGAATTTTTGGGCCTGGCTCAACAGTGTCCTGTACATGGATATTAACCTCATGTACCTCATGGCCCCCACACCCCCCTCATTAATGTGGTATTACGCAGGCTAATGACAGCATTGCACACATAGTTTCCTGGAGTCAATGGCAAAATAACAAGGGGCTGGGGTCTGATCCATAAGGGAGACCATTCCAATGAATTCCAGCATTAGGTCAAACTCAAGGCAAGACAAAATGGCCGTGTAACCTGAAACTCCGGAACCATGCAAGCTGTGTGTGGTTGCGCCGTGGCCAAGCTGGCAGGGCAGCGGCGTGTACTATGCAAAAGAGGTGGGCTCGTGTTGTTTGTGCAATGCTTTGAAATAGAATTTCATGAAAGGCTCTGGAAAGTATTTATTGGACTTACGAGAGGCCCCAAGTTACACAGCTGCGAAGGATGAATGATTAAGGCTACTCTGAGCCCTGCTTTAATGCAGGGTTCTCGTGATGCCTTTGGAAGTCCTCCCGAAAGCTAGCTGCAAGTCTGGGAAGATGCAATGGCACTCACAGTGAGGCTTCTTAACTTAGTGTCATGCTCACGAAAGAGGTCACAGATTGGACGGTTGAGTCTTGTGTTCCATTCATTAGTTCATTCATTCAACCGCAATTTCGCTCATGTATTCACAGATCAAGGACAGCACGTGCTGCCTTGTTGGAAGTTCCTTAGCAATGGCACGCAATTATGGGAGGAATGTGGAAGCAGTCCCCTAGCAGTTCTTGCCTGGTCCTGCCGCACCTGGGCCCATACCATTATATAGGGTACGGCTAGGCAATTAGGAAGCTTGGAGGGCAGGCTGTTAAGCCCACATTCCAAGCAGCTACACGCTGCTCGGCCTGTGCCCTCTTCCCCTTCCCTGCTTCTCCTTCACCCCTCCGCACCCACATACCTTACACACGGGTTTCAATTAAACAAAAAGAGAAACAACTTTTGTCCTGCTGCCCAAAGTCTCTTTTCTATGTTGATGATGTCAGGGTTATCAACATGGGAAACGGACTGCTTCAACGGACAGCAGGCTAAGACTTCTTTTTTCTTTATATTAAAAATTGAAACACACCGTTAGCACCCTCATGTAAGTTAAGCATGTGTGAGGTGTCCCTCACACACAAATGTATCTACAAAGTAGCACCCACCTGCCTCAATGATTCACTTGCCCAAGCACCTTCTCCAACTGTTTTCTTTTGTTCCCAACCTATTTTTAACGTGTTTGTTATAGTGGCATTACAGGACTGGTGGAGAGAGCTGTGCCGGGTGTTACCACGCTAGCCTTCACCTCGGGCCCATAACTCAGGTGTGGGCCCAATTACCACATGTTGCATGGAAAAAGAAAATCTGGTCATTCATGGCTGTGACATCAGGGCAGCTCCGGCAAACTTTACATCGCTTCCTCCTGCTCTTAGAGGCGAGAACCCCCAACTTCCGGTCCCACCACTTTTCGGTATCAGCAAGGAGGCTCCTCTTGTGCCGCCACCTGGCTAATAATAATTAATAATTTGGCATTTATATAGCGCTAGGAACCCTCAGGCATCTGAGGGCTGCTTATTATTACCCACGGTGTGTGGTGCTCATTTATCGACCTCGGAAGGATGAAAGGCTGAGTTTGGCCCCGCCGGGATTCGAACTTGCGTTAGCAGACTCTGCACAGATGTCAAGGCCTACTCCCTGTTCCACTTCACCGGCTGTTCTTTATTTATTTATTTATTTTTTTATTTATATTTTTATTGGTTTGTTCAACCTTTAAAAAAGATAACCAAGGCAAACAACACAAAAACAAAAAGTACATCACATGTGAATTGTTTTGTTTTGTTTCCCTTCCTCCATCCCTCCCTCCACCATTTCGTCTTAACAACTCTATTAGCACTTCCATCGTGTCATATTAAGGGATAGTATCATGACAGCTACCAGAGAGTTCAAGTCTTTAATTGTACCAGATTTACTTTTTGATCGTCCAGACGTCCTTTTACAACACAGAGAAAATGTATTAATGCAAATAGAACTGCTCTATTAGATCCCTCAAATAAAGCTGCCCACCAGTCATCAGCCGTCATGCATTGATGCTCATTAATCAGCTCTCCAAAGTGGATTTGTCTTTGATGTTGAAAAGTTTGGCAGAACAGCGTTAGATGTTTTAAGGTCTCCTTATACTTGTTACAGAAACTACACCTTAGGTCGATGTCCGCGCACTTTGTCCAACTGCTCATACGCTCCTTTGTTTTTAGCATATTTAACCTGAAGTGCATGTATAGAGATCTTGCATGATGATCTGGAAGAAGGGTTAGATAAGTGTGCCTCTGATGATATGCTTTAGCTTCTCCTGGGACCTCTTGCATTAGAGTTGAATTAGCTCTTGAGTCGCAAGTTTTGATCCAGTCAGCTCTCCAGATTTTAGTTTTTGCCAACTCGGGATTCTCAGATAACATTGAGACAGAGATGTCAAACTCCTTTAAAAGTGTTTCACAAAGGAGATTCCATTGAAAGAAAATCGTATGTTCTTTGGCAGTATCCGGCCTGTGTAATATTTTAAATTGGATCGCTGGATCTTTTATCAATGTTTTCCTAAACAGGCTCAATAGGTTCCAGGTGACTCTTGCATTTATCGAAACGAGGCCCAATTCATATCGGAGACAGACCGTCGAGGTGCCTCTGGGAAGCTGTAGAACTCGCGTCCAGAATATGTTTTCGAGTGAGTTCCACAGGTCACTTGAACAACCAAATTCATTTTCACCGCCATAGATTAAGGCGGGTACCACCTTTTGTTGGAAAAATTCAATTACTGGTTTTAAGGAGAACTTTCTAAATTTTTTGTTAATTAGAATCGCTTGGCAAGCCATCTGTCGGCATTTGCTCTTTGCCAATTCTGCCCATGGTGCATCGTTTCTACTGGCACTGATCTTCATGCCCAAGTATGTAGAGTTTTTTACGGTCTGAAGTTGTTCGTTACCAAGACACCATCTGTTCTTTTTCCGTTGAATGCTACGGCCTTGCAGTTTCTCCGAAATTAAAATTTCGCATTTTTGTTTATTAATTCGGAGGCCGTTAGCTGTGGTATAGATGCCGAGACAATTTAATTTCCTCTGAAGGCCTATAGGAGTCAGATCGACTAGAATAAGATCGTCAGCGTAGACCAAGTAGTTGATAGGCGAGCCATGTAGTTTCGGAGGAAACATTGTTACACCAGTGAATGCCTCATTTATGTCAGATATAAAGAGGTTGAAAATAATGGCTGCCAAAGGGCACCCTTGTTTCACTCCCTTCTGTGTACTGATAGGGGTAGATAACGTGCCTTTAGTGTCCAAACGGATCTGGATAGTGGTATCCGTGTGTAATTCACGAATCGCTTCCACTAGACTTGGAGGGCAGTTCCATCTAATGAGTTTCTCCAATAACAGCTCCCTGTTTATGCTGTCAAACGCATGGGACAAGTCTATCAGAGCCAAATAGATCTTTGTGTTGGTTCTGATTGCTTCCATCTTTATGAGGTTTAATACCAATAGGTTCAAGCCGCATCCAACTCCCTTTACAAACCCTGCTTGTCTGGGGTCTACATGGTTGTGATCTTTAGCCCATTTTAACAGTTTCTGTTGCAAAAGGGTGGCATAAATCTTCCCCAACACGTCAAGAAGAGCTATGGGCCTGTAGTTTTTTGGATTTAGACGGTCTCCCTTTTTAAAGATTGGGACCACTACAGCTCTTTTCCAAGACTTTGGGGTTGATCGGCTCGCGATGACTCGGTCAAACAGAGTAACACAAAAGTCTGCCCATAAAGCTGGATTTTTTTTCAGTGTATAATTTGTTAGGCCATCAGGGCCGGGCGCTCTAGAGTCGTGCACATTCTTGATTACATCCAAGATGTCACTTCTCTCAAACGCCAGGTCCCACTTGTTTGACGTCGTAGGTACCCAAGTTGGTACGGGTTTATCACTGCAAAAAAGGTCTGTATAGAAAGTCGACCACTCAGCTTCAGTTACTGCAATGGCTTGGAGGGCTTGCTGTGGGGCCATAGTGTTATTTATCAGTTTCCAGTATGCTGCTGAGTTTTTATTAGCCATTTTTTGCAGCATCTCTTCTGAGTCATTTTGAAGCATAACCGCTGCATGTGATTTAAGCCAGCTTCGGTATTTGGCCTTGATCACTCTTTTGCTCTCTTTCATATTGTCGGTGTATGGACCTTTAAGTTTTCTTAGTTCTTGTCTCATCTCTCTTTTGCGTTGCAGAATAGAGACGTCGAATTTATGCTTTGGGCGAAACTCTACGTGTTTTTGATTACGTTTATGTTCCTCAAAGTTAGACAGAAGATTTTGATATTCCAGAGATTTAACAGTGTGTTGAAAGGCATTAGATATAGCCGCTACTTCTGTATCCAAAAGATTTAAACGTATTCTACCAGTCCCAGTGCACACCGCAAACAGCCAACAGATCTGCTCACCCAAACAAGGGTGATGAATTGATAATTTTACCATATCATGATCACTGTATTGCATTTTAATGACTTCCAGTTTCGTTGTTCTTTTATGGATGTTTTCAGTCACAAATATGTAATCAATGACCGATTTTTGATCATCTCTTCTCCACGTAGGGCAGGCCGGAATATCACCAACTGTTTGTCCATTGAGCATGTGCAAGCCTCTGAGATCTAGTTCCAGACACCATTGAGCCGCAGCTTGTTCGCGTTTGCAGTTGCCTCTCTTGTTTTCATCAGTTTTAGCAGTATCTGGAATACAGACAATGTTTAGGTCACCACATACAATTAAGTCTAGCGGTTGCTCCTTTGTAAGTAAATCGTCGATCAAAGTTGTTACAAGGTCGATAAAGGTACGCTCTTCATTGCGTCTGTGGTTCCAGTATAAGTTGATAATATACAGGCAAGCTTCCTTGTTTATTTCTTTCTGATAGACACCAACGGTGGAGACCTGAATAAATGGTGAAGGATTATATGAGTTGAGGATCCGAAATCCAACGCCTTTCCTCACAGCCAAGAGAAGGACAGCCATCGGCCTTCCCTTTGTTTGTTTTATAGCGGGATTAATAGCTATTTCGAATCCTTCCAACAACGGACTTTGAGAGAGCCATGTTTCTTGTAGACACAGAATGTCCAGTTCTGAGGCCCATGTTGTTTCAAATAGATGCATAAAGCCTCTAGTGTTCCAAGAACCTATATTACATTTGTGAGTGCATCCCGGTTCCTGGCATTATGTCATTGGTTCAGTGTTTAAGGTTTTGGCCAACCAGGACCAATCATCGCATTTGTTTGTTATGATGGCAGGGTTCCTCACATTGTCTCGTGTGGTAGATGAGCTTACCATTCCATTGACTGTAATTCTTATCAGATCACACCCATGTGGCGAAGCTGCTGAGTCCCATATTCTCGGAGGACTAAGCACTTGACTTTCCTTTGGTTGATTCTCGGTGCGGTTCTCCGGATCTTGAGTAGATTTTTTATTCACATTATTCATTGGTCTACTGCGGGACTTCTCTTGGGAGTCAACAAGCAGAACACCTCCTTCGGCGTTAGTTATGTCGAATCCTAGGGACATCAATACAGGACCGGCGTCCAATAGTGCATCTGCTACGATCTTAGAGTGCAAATGTAAAATCACCGCATCAGTTTTCATTTAATTTGGAAATTCCACAATTTTAAGGTCTTCAGAAGTTATCGCACGTAGGCTGGGAATCAGCTGACATAGCCGCAGCACGTTAAATCGATTTAGTATCAGGTCATCAGAGGATTCAATACGTTCCAATATTAGGCGATGAGGTGCTTGCCGCGTCGCTGGTTGATGTATTCTCTCCTTTGCCATTGGTTTTTGAGATTGTTTAGTTGATCGGTTCATCCACTCTGTTTGATTTTTATTTTTATCTATAGGCATAGGCAGTTTGAACCCAGGATTGCTCGCTGTATGAGCCCCGATAGGTGCAACATGTGTCGCACTTATAGAAGCTTGCAACACATTGGACACGGTAGATGATTTAGTCCCGACCTGCGGGCCTAGAAATGGGCTCTTTGTACGGATTTTGGCATCAAGCATCCGTCTTTTATCGTCCAGAGTCACAAAGCGGGGACTCTGCAGAACAACATCTGTGTTCTGCAGCAATGGTGGTTTAATCAATTGGCAGATTCTAGACACTCCCTTAAACGCTTTCTCAATAATAGGCACATGTTGACTAAGCTTCAGAAATGAGGTGCAAGGACTCTTGACTTCTTCCTGAGGTGTATTATCAGGCACGTCTGAATCAGTGTAGGTAGGTGCAGTGGAGCCTAATTTAAGTCCACCCTGCGAAGATGCCACTGACCTGTCTCTGACGGTAAGTTCTTCCTCGTCATACACAGATACATTCAGTAAATCATCAGAGCCATCACTGACACAATTTGATATCTCTTTGAGATCTAATGGCATAGATTTTGTTGAGCTTACGACCATCTTTTTTCCAATAGTGGTGTCTTTAGTGATGGCGCCATTGACAGTTACGTTAACTGTTTTGATGTTACGTAAACATTTTCGAGCGTCGATTCCTCTTCTCGCTTTCATTGCGGGTTGGTTTTTAGGTTTTTTAAGTGAACCACCTGTGGATTGTTTGTTGGCTGCGGGAGGCTTTTGTGCAGCAATTGGTTTCTTGAAGATGTCGTATATTGCAGACACGGGATTTGTCCTCGCAGATGGAGACCTCGATTGCAGTTGGGAACAAGACGGATCTTGATTAAGAGTCGGCTTAGAGGTTGATGCCTCTTGAGGATTTTGTAGTGCCATGTTCGTAACCGCCTGGCTCTCTTTTAGAGCAGTTGCAAACGGAGCACTAAGCTGGCATTCGTCTACCACAGTGATAGCAACATACGGATTTATAGACGGTCTCCTAAGTTTCTCCGTTGTCTCAGGTGTCAAGGTGAGATCTATCGAGTTTGCAATGGCGATGTGAGGCACAATAGACTCTGGAGTTCCCTTATTGCTTAAAATTGGCTCTTTTTGCACATTGGCAGGCCTGCATAATATGTTGGCAGCAGCAGTGTTGTTGTTACTAGCAGCATTCTCAGGTGGGTTAGTTGGTGTACATCTTTCAGTACTAAATGAGGAAACTGACATGACGCGTGACTGTTTCGCCTGGAGTGCAACATGAGGGGAGATACCCCCTGGTAGCCGTGTTCTTTTTTTTGTTGTTGAAAGATACTCAGCGCTTCTTTAGCTACTTCAGCTAAAAGTTTTTTGTCTAGGTTTGCATTTTTTGCGTGATCTGCTAGTGTTTCAAGCGCCCAATCTGTTTTTTTGTGTAGCTCTTGTAGAACTTCCTTACAATGGAGGTTTTTATTTTCCATGCTCTCCAGTTTGTGATTCATGGCAGTAGCCACCGTAGAAAGCTCTTTTATGTTGTCATTGAGATTCTTATACATTTTGATGAAGGGTGCGATGGAGATGGCCATAGAGGAAATTATAGTTGCTTGTAGGTCCTTAGTGTACTGAACAGTTCTTGGACCTTCTGGATTTATAGAGTCAAGTGGTGGCATTCGCCTACCACGATGTGCCGGTCGTCGGATCTTGGGGTATGGCCGTTCCATTATGGATGAATCCGTTGAGGTTTGATCAGATGAGGAATCCATTGTACAAGAGGTATCTTCAGTAGCTTGCCTTGGCACTAGGACTGTAGCTGGTGAACCCATTGCATTGCTAAGCTCTGTCAAGCTTCTTTTGCGTTTCTTGTTTTGAGAGCAGCTCAAACTGGGGGATACGCTCCCCCCAATCCTCCTTCGTTTATGCAATGAGCTTGACCTCAAGGTGAGCAATATGGGTTGCGTGGTAGAGGAACACGCCCCAGAGCCAGAATGATTTATTACGGGAACCTTTAAAGCCAGGTCACCGTTTGTAATATTTTTGACAGCTCTTTCTTTATTTAAACGAGTGAGGTCAAGTAGCAGTTTGTTAGCCACCTCAAGTGAGTTTCTTCTCTCAGATCCTATTATGGGTTTAGCAGTGACAGAGCTCGATGTAAAAAGAGGCAAGGCGCCACCCAAGACATTATTCAGACATAAATCAATACCCCTCTCTTCAACTTGTCGTGCTGCAAGACTCACGGGCACCTTGATCCCACACGTAACTTCACTAAAAAGTACATCTGGTTCCTCAAATGAAAAGGCCTCTTTGCTGTTGTGTGCTGAAGAGATGTCGGGGTTTCCAGGTGAGGCCAAGGCACTGTAGAACCCGGATCGAGGTGACTCGTGAGTTGTGTTTGTCTGTCCATTAACAGTTGGACTAGTAGTTCCTGGAGGCTTAAGAGGATTCCCAGGACGCAACTGCGAGTCACTCGAAACGGCCACGGCATCCAAAGAGCAGACCCCGCCAGGTTCGCAGGGCGTTCTGCTCAAGCAGGGCTGCCACGAGACGGCGCCCTCTGTAAAAGGCAGAATCCGCCCCTCCGCTCGCCCAGCAAAATCGGCATCACACGGAGCGACCACTCCGACCCCGGACGGCTCCAGGCATCCGGCGAGGGCAGGGACCTCCAAAACAGCAACGGAGACTTCGCCGTCCACGTTGCCACCGCCACCGCAGCCAGCACGTGGACTCGTGCGCTGCCATCGCGGAGTCGACATTCTTATTCTTATGCTCTGTTGTGTAATAACCAGTGGACCCATATGCAGACAGGACAGAAACACAAATCTGGATAGCATCTATCTCCCCCCTCCCCCCGTGTAATACACGGAAACATTGGGTGGGTGTTGGCAACAAAAAGGCTGTGGAATTTAATCGCACAAATGATGGTAATAAACCTAATCATAATTACAGTAAACATAATATGCTGTACTTTTTGGCACTGGGTCCTGAGGTTGCACCCTTTGGCCCGTGCCGCCTGCCTTGTCCCACGACAGTGTGGTCACCGTGTGGTGACCTGTCTTCTTTCTCTTTCTTCTCTCCCTTTTTCTAGGGTGGGAGGGTTCTGGGAAAAAGAAGAGAGAGATTCTGTGCACGCAAAGTACTCTTTTGCTTGGTTCCCCGTGCAGAGTCCCAAGCTGGTTTCTGCTTTTCTGCTGCCAAAGCAGCTCCTTATATGCGACCCAGGGGCTGGCCCTGGGTTTTTGTTGTGCCTGTGTGGGGGTCTGTGTTGCCAGCACCCTGGCCAGCTGGCGCCGACGGCATCCGCACCCCGAGGTGCTTTCTCTGGAAGTCCCTGCCTATTTCCTGCCTCCCCTGACACTGGGGGTTAGCACCTCCTTGGGAAGAAGGACAAGGTGTTGGTTCCACCTTGCCCTTCCTTCCTTCCTTCCTCCTACGTGGTCTGGCGTGGTTGTGACTGCCCCCAAGGGGGACATGAAAGACTGACTGGGGAGAGGGGGAGCAGCCCGTGTGGTGTCCTTGTGCTCAGGATGCCCCCGCCCTCTCCCCGACCGGCATGCACGGGTGGCTCCGCGGAGGGCTGTACTGTAACGAGAAAGCTGGCAAAGTGGAGGATGGCGGGCATGTGATGAGGATTGCTAACTGGCATGTGCTGCTGCTGGTGCGATGAGTGACTCCTGACAGGAATATCTGTAATGGAGGATGGAATGATGGGGGAGGGCGGGAGGGCTATAACTACACATTCACAGGTGCACAGAAATAATCTGCCCGCGCATCAAGAGATCAAACAATTGGCAGCAGTGCTCAGTGTAAAACCCCAGAGCCGAGCATAATTTGACTGCCTGCCAGCAAGCCAGCAGGCCCGAGGAAGGTGGAAGGGTAGACCCTAGTTACCTTTCCTGAGGAGAGCCGGTAGGGTGGTTTAGGAAGGCAGCCATTGGTTGGCCTAGAGCTGCAGTGTCTTCTCTCAAGACATTAAACCGAATCACAAAAAAGTCAAAAACTGTCTTCCTTAGTTTCTCGATGGGTGATATTCGGCATGCATTACAAGGAGTTTGCTTTTTTGTGAGACTTCTAATTTTCTCGGCTCATACATAATGCCACAGCATGCACACTGATTGCACTTTTTATTTTGTGGTGTGTCTTTTAGTTTTGGAAGAGGAGGTTCATCTCTGTGAAACAGAGCACACATGAAAGCCAAACACATATTTTAACAACCAGAGCTGAGCACTTAGCTATGTGGTTAAGTGCCTACATTGGAAACTGGAATCAAATCCTGGCTTCGCCACTTTTCTAAAGTGTGTGTGTGTGATCTTCTGCAAATTATATTATCTCACTGTGCCTGATTAACCTACATTGGAAGTGCCTAGAAGTGATTCAGTGCACAGAATACCATATTAAAAAAGTCTCACTCGTGGTGTCACTCATGTGTTAACAACACGTGTGACAACTCACATATTGTAGAGGGAGAATATATTTGTCTCCTGGTTTCCTGATGGCAACTTCTTGTAATGCAACTTCTCGTGATGACCTCAAATATGACAGGCTGACGCCAGGAGACACCAGGAAGTAGGTGTAACCGGGAGAATCAAGAATCAAAAGGAAGGCGAGTCAGGGTGCTAGTAGACATCAGGTATTTTTAAGGAAGAGTGGAGATGTGAGTGAAGTGGGGGTTGTGGCACAGGACACTATGGGGGTAATTGCACACCATCTGGCCCATTTTCAAGTTTACCAGTAATTGCGTCGATGCGACCTGTCATGTTTGCTCCTTGACTAGACACGTTCCCACTGTGTCACTTTCAACTTTACCTTTTTTTTTAAAGTATAAATATGTGTGAGGAATGAATGTACTGTGCTTTGAATCTGTAAGTGATGGAATTTTATACGGAATAATGTCTTTTTTTATATTTCTCTAAGGTGTTAATTTCTTAAACCAGTACACGGAGTGCAAAAGTGCAGCCTAAAAAGATGGCATGCTCACTTGGAGGCCGCCAGTTTGCACTTGGCCATGCAAAATGAGCAAACGCCGCCTGTCATGCGCGCATGGCAGGCAGCGTTTACAATGGATTCACGTGGAATCTGCCTGCTGTTACTGGTGTAAAAAGCAAGCGGATTCCACAGGAAGCCTGCAGCATTTGCGCCAGCATGATAATGCATGCTGCCGCAAACGCTTAGTATTTGCATGGAGGAGAGGAACTAGAGGCATAGAAATAGCTTAAGCTCCTCCCCTTCTCTCCACCATGCCAATGGTTGCATGCAAGTCGTACTCAGGACTTTCAAGCATTTAATTAACTGTACGGCTCCCCGAAAATGTGCCGCTACATGCTCATTTCATGCAGGGGACACAAGCACATGCACCCACGTGGTGTTGGTGCCCTGTATGCAATTTTCAAAACTCACAAAGCAGAGTGAAAATGCGAAGAGTAAGTCAAGGCAAACATCTCCCAGGGGGTCATTTTCAACTGAAGTGGAACGTAAAGCGGAACTCAAGTGGAGCACTCCACTTCATTTTATAGCTTCGCTTTCCTCCCCCACCTCAGAAGAGCACTTGGTTTCACGCCTGCCTGAGATTTTTATGCAGGTGTAAAACGAATGTATTCCAATGGGATGCGCCTTTCATGAGCATCTGCTGATGAGCAGACGAATTCCATGGAAATCCATTATAAAACACAGTGGAGGTCATTTTGAGCCTGCTCTAATGGAGCTAAATGTTTAAAAGCCTCGAATGGGGCTTTTACGCCACTCATTTTGGTTAAAGCTAATGTTCATTGATTTGTATGGCGGAGCGGAGGGACGGAACGTAACATACGCTTCCTCTGCACCCTTGCTCTCCTACAAATACTCCAGCATTTGCGCCGGCATGGATTTTTATGCTGGGGATTCCTATGGAGTCCGCCTTTTTTTCCACCAGCAAAATAGCAGGCGGATTCCCTATGAATCCCTTGTAAATGCCAGCTGCACCCATGGCAGGAGGTGTTCACTCCATTTGCATGGCGCAATGCAAAAGGGCAGTGTACAAATGTGCAAAACAGGAGGAGGAGTAGCTTGTGACTTGTGTAGCATTGTGACATGTTATATCCCTGTTGTGACAAGAGCCTCCCAGAAACAAAAAAGGAAAGGATGGACCTGTGGTATAGACCGGCTTCCTCTCCATCATAGAAATGAATGGAAGTGAGATGTGGCATCACAGGCTTCCCTTGACATTCCGGCTCTGATGAAAATGAGCCACAATGAGTAAAAGACTTACGCATGACTTTTACGCATTGAATTCAAGTTACGCCTGAAGCAAACTGAGCTCCTCAGAGTCTCGAGGGCACAGGTTCAATTTGTCACACTTATAGTGAAAATGTGTCTGAGGGTAATGGTAAAGAGAGAAGGGGGTATCGTTGCAGTGCTCACAGTTCACATGCAATGTTTAATGTATGTTATAATTTTGGAAATAATATATATATATATATTCAGTAACAAAAATAGACACGGTGCAAGTGGAATGGAAGCACAACAACACACGTGGAATCAATCACAACCCACAGAGCAGTAGCTACAAGAAAGGTGAGCAAATCTGACTTTATGAACAAGGCTGCATATTTCATCATACAGAAATTGCTCTGTATCTCTCTTTTTTTTAGTAAAAAGTCATTTTTAGGTATGTTGGGAAGGAGAGGGGTTCTTCCCACACCCCTTGGCAACTCTGAATGAGAAACAAACAATAAACCACGCCGGAGAGTACACAATTGTATAGTGCTTGTAATTAGGAGCTACATAGTAGAGGCGAGTGTAAATACCACCTTAGTTATTGGCGTCCATTTTGGAACGTAGGCCCAAGTGCAGGGAAAGCACCAAAACTGTTAGTATTAGGCTTGTATTATTGGCGCAGAAATAATTCCCACCACGAGTGAGCTTCAGAGAATTACAAGCATTTCATTGTCTCAAAGGCTGCAGATATTTGCAATGGTTTTGCCCTCCCCAATCTTAGCACTTTAGATATCTTTTGCAATTAAGGGGTTCCCCAATGCAGGAAGGCAAGATGCTTATTGGAATTCATCAACACTCCATGTAAATTGTAAAATGGGCTCTTATCCAGCGCTCTTTATTATCTCTTATGAAAATACAGAAAGAAAGAAAGGCAGAAATTGTAATACATCACCATTAGTGTTGTCTTAAAACACATCATCTCTGCCAAATCGCTTCACAGGCACCCCCAGGTTGGAAGAGAGCCATTCGCCAATGGGAACAGGCTGGCGCAGCACGTCTACTTACATCAGCCCAGCCAAAATTCAAGGTGACTTGCTCTTTCTCCATCTCTGTGATGTCTTCCCCTCAAAATGTAATCCAGTATTTTTCCAGAGATGTTTACCGTCAGTAGAACCCCACAGGTGTGTGGCCAAGGAGCATGTGAAACACTGCTCCCTACCTTAGATGTAACATACGCACAAAATCTTCCCCTGTCCACCTGCCCCTCCATATTAGTGCTTGGTGCATCTTCCCTCATTTCCCTCCCCACCTTATGTTCTAACCTCTCCTGCAAAAAATAAAAAAAATAATAATAAAGGCTCCTTTCGGAACCACCTTTCACAGTTAAAAAATAGAACAACAAAAAGAATTGTATAGACTCCATCTACTTTACATTTCTCAGTAAAGTACATAGACTCAATAAGATTTTCCAACATTACCATTAGCATTTTGTGTTATGTTAATGGTAATAATGTAGCGTTCATCCCCCGTTCCAGGGACTGGAATGGGGGATAACGGCCCGCCAGCCCAAGTCATCAGCCCAAGTGAAGCAAGGGTAGATAATGAGGGCTCCGGACCGTTATCCCCCGTTCCAGCCCCTGCAATGGTGGATGAAGGCCATTAGCCCCCCAGGTTGCCAAAGCGGTAACCCGGGGTGGTAAATAAAAAGGATTTTTTTTCTTCATCAGGATGTACGCAGCGTCCCACTGTAGGAAGGAAAATCCTTTTCCAAGATGGCCACCATGGAAAGGGAAGGCAGGGCTCTGTACAGAGCCCCTCTTCCCTTTCCATGGCAGCCTGCAGAAGGCGAAGAGAGAACTCTATGACCATATTACCACAAGCATATATTTTTTTCCCTTTCAAACCTATTCCAATTTCGAAAAATATTTACTACATAGCCAGACCCTAGTGGACATGGCCACTTTATCCCCATTGGTCTTCCCTCATGGTCATGACCAGTAGCCAGATTGTCCATGTCATGACCTTATGCCGTGACCCGGACAATCTGGCCACTGCCCATGGCCACAGGCTATACCTCAGTCACCAAAGGTATATCACTACTTTTTTGTACCTACATTATGACACTTGTCAAAAAATAAAACACCAACACATTTGCAAAACCATGCTTTCAGGCCCTTGCCAATGCTCCTTACACAAGTTTGCTGGAAATCTGCCCATGTTTTATTTTTCAAAAGTATCAAAATATCTGTACATACAATAGTCATGTAACTTAGCCCCCACTTGACAAAATCAATTCAGACTTTGCACATACATTCAAGGTTGGGTCTGTAATCTTTCTGAAAACCTCTGTCCACATTCGTCAAATGGCAACAAAGTTATAAGCCATCTAAAAATGTTGAGACGTACACTTTAATTTAACCCCCTAAAAATCCCACCAAACATTGCAAAACATTTATATCTAGATCTTAAATCTTTTTGCAAACTTTTGTGTAGATTCGTCAAATGGCACCACATTTATAAGCCTTTACATTATTTTGAGATCCTCCCTTTAATTTTGACCCCTCTTGACAAAATCCCACCAGACTTTGTAAAACATTTATATCTAGATCTAAATTCTTTTTGCAACCTTCTGTGCAGATTTGTCAAATGGCACCACATTCATAAGCCTTTACAATATTTTGAGATCCTCCCTCTAATTTTTCCCTCTCTTGACAAAATACCACCAGACTTTGTAAAGACATTTATATCTAGACCTGAAATTGTTTTGCAAACCTCTGTGCAGATTCATCAAATGGCACTACATTTATAAGCTTTTACAATATTTTGGGACACCCCCTCTAATTTTGTTCCTTCTTGACAAAACAGCACCACACTTTCCAGAACCATTCAGAATCAGGTCTAGAATGACATTCCAAAATTGTATGCAGTTTCATTGAGTGGCGCCAAAGTTATAAGACATCCAAAACCTGCTTTTCACCAACCCTGTAATGCACAAATAAGCATAGATGCCCGCGAACGTCTGAGATGTTTGCAGACATTACAGGAATGCCCACACTGTTTGCGGACATCGGAGTAGAAAACAGCCAATTTTTTGGCTTTTTAAGGCCATATCCCATCTTATCCTCATCACCCCTCATCACCCCACAGCGCCCCAAAGATTGATAAGTTTGACAAGTGCAATGTTGTGTTTTTCAATATGTTTTTACCACGATGTTAGCGGACATGCGGACATCGGGAGGCGTCCGAGAATCCAACATGGCGGGCGTTTCCAAAAGTATGACGCACTTCACGCTCTCCACCATCCAATCAAAGTGGTCCATCTGATGTCCGCTCACCTCGCATCGGCCCCTGGGCCAATCAGGGGGCCCATCCGCGGACCAAACAGGTAAGTGAGTACGCGGACCAAACCTAGATATCACTAATTTGAGGCTGAGAGAGGTTAATAACATTTGACTTGTTGGATGGATTTGCATGCCATTTTCTAAACCAAAGGTTAAAAAATGAAAAGGTTATTAAGAAAACATTGAAATTAACTTTTCAGCCTACCCCAATTCCTTTCCCCATAGAGAAAAATATCAGTGTTTTAAAACAGCCGTAGTGCCAAAACCACTGGGCAGATTTAGATTAAAAAAAAGACAAGATTTGGGTACAAAGCATTGACTTAATTTCCTTGATTGGTGTGGGGTAAATCCCATCCAGTAGTTTTTATAATATATTCAACAGAGACATGGGGGTGCTCCATGTTCCTTAAAACCTTTATATATATTGGCATTGGTGCTTTGCAGCAGAGAGGCTGAGAGACTTATCAGAAATGAAAACCTGCCTTTTTGTGTGCTGGATATGAGTGATTCCCACAATATTACCGGGAGAATTCGCAAATGAAAGAACTCAGAACGCTATTAGAAGGAGTAAAAAGGATGCCATTACACATTTGACTCAACTTCCCTATGACCTCAAAGAGTCTAATAACGGTCTGGACTTCAGAAACAGACTCAAAACATGTCTGTTTGTGTATTCACACCTATGAGAAAACTAATTGTTTTGAACCACAGCATGTAGATGGCCTGGCCGTAGGCGTGATATATATAGTAACAACAATGGCAATAGCAATCACATCAGGATAGAGGTCACCAGTGGTAAACGACACCATGTGAAGTTGGGGATTTGAGGGTGGGTTGGGGATCCAGTTATGGGTAGAAAATGTTCAGTTTATCAGGGAAGACCACGGGAATCTCTCGAGAATACAGCGGCAACCCAGCAAGACGTGCTCAGAAACAAATGTGCATCACACAAAGTGATGCATGATGGGGTAATGGGAGAGGGTTAGGGAGGGGAAAAGAAATTGAGTGAAATGAGGGCACCTAGAAAAAATAAAGGGGACACATGTTGAGTGCCCGTGCGGATGTGGTGACTTTTTAATTTTGACAATTCTTCGGAATCTGCAAACCGCTAATCCACTGCAGGAATTTCTGTTATTGTAAATTATTACTGTGAAAGTATCACGGCGAGAAGGAGTTAGAAAAAAATGGTTCAACATTTGCAGTGCCGATATCTACTGGGCAGAGGGTAGTGGGTATTTGGTAACAAATTAATGGTTTGACATGGCCAGTAGCCAAGGCTAGTGTGCCCAAAAGAAAGATATTGTGCAACACACATAGATGCCACGGTCGAAGGCCATAGCTAGTGAGACCTCAAGAAAATGTGCAACATGTTTGTCGATGGCCACTGGCCATGGCCGAAAGCATGGCTAACAAGCCCAAAAGAAAATTACTGGTTCAACATGTGCAGTGGCCACGGGTGAAGGCCATGGCTAGTGGGCCCAGAAGAAACTAAGGCATAGTAAACCCCTTGAAATTCAGTGAAAACCATTTTTTAAGAGAGAGTTAAGGTGATCAGATTTAATGAAACAAAACCCCTGAAATTCAGCAATCACATTTCAATCAAGTCCACCTTAGAGAAGAAAATGTGTCACACAAACCAAACAGTGATAAGGGGTAATAACCAGGAGAGTGGCAGGCAGGAAAAAAGCAATTTTGAGGATGGGGGGGACTATGGAAAGAAGAGGGGGGGCACTTTGCTGAGTGCCTATGAGGACAGGGAAGAGTTTTGGATGTTTTGCATTATCAGGGGAATACTGGGGAAATCCTGTGGGCATTGATAGTTCAATGGCGACTATTTCATTTCATTTCATTTCAATTCTGAAAAGCACCTCTCCTGCAAAGCACCATGGAAGATATAGCTAACATTTTGGGAGAAGCGGGCACCCCCTTCACCTTCGAATATTTTAAAAACTACTGGACGCAATAATACTAACCCCTCCCGGAGTCAACACTTCGTGCCCAGGTTGCTTTGTATCTCATCTAATTCCATCCAGTGGTTTTGGCTGTGCACTGCAGCAAAATGTTGTCTTTTTCTCTATGTGAAAATTAATAGGGGCTAGGCCGAAACAGCAATTTATTAATTTCTTAATAACTGTGTGGATCTTTCCCAAAATGTCCAGTTTGGGTAGGCTTTTCACAAACCCTTTGTTTGCAAAATTTCAGCAAAAATCGAAATTAGGTGCCCATACATCTGTGCAGCCATTTTAATTTTGTGTGTTTACAGTGCCTTTAAGCAAGATTCGATTGTAGGCGCAGATACATCTGTGCAGCCATTTTCGTTTTGTGTGTTGTCAGGCCTCTACACCACACTGCGGATTTACAAATCTTGAGGTTTAGCGATAGTAGCTGCTTTTTAATGTTTCTCATGTAAATCGAATCTAGTTGCTTCCAATTCTGATTTTAGTTCTAATCCGGCCATTAACTGCATTTGATACTTGAATCTAGACATTCTTGATACTATATGTATTACCCTAAATCCTCATTTCGTCTGTGTTCTGTGTGCAACAGCACACCAAGCCTACCTTTGTTGAGTCCACCTCTGCCAGGCTCTGATGAGCCAATGCAGTCTCTCCATTCAGATTCGCCTAGGAGCCGGTAGGCTATGCTATCCCCCACCAAAGGCCCATACATAAGGCATGGTGTTACTCCTGTGTCCTACCTGCTATTTACTGCATGCCGCTACTAAATATACATGCACAATCACCTTAGAAATGTCATATACGCTGCCCCACTCGCACAACATCCCACTGTCACTCTTCCTGCCCAGGGCACGGCGGTTCCACACCACCACTAACCTGCAGGGCACTGCGCACAAGTTTGCTCTGAGCCCTAGTAAACCATGGTCCTTTAAAAATTGGAAACAGATGATTAGCATCTCACCTAGCTATATGCCAGCAGCACCTACAGACAACCACCCCTCATTTCACATGGTGGAATGAACACCTTAGTTCCAGAACCAAGGCCCCCCTCGCCACAAGAGCTCAACGACAATTTTCCCTAACCCCATACAGCAAATCCAACATGAAAACAATTGGCACACGATCTAGCCTAGGTAATCAGATAGGATCCTATGGGGCGAAAAGAAGCAGCGCCAAAAATGTGCAACCCTTGGCTGACTTCCCAGAAACACAGAAACATGGTACCCCAGGCGCCTCGACCCTCACTTGTGCCCTGAATCTGTTTGCTCCTGCATACTCTAACAGCCCCTGCATTGCAAAACCCATGTCCCCTAACCCCTTCGCTGCCCCAGGCATGTGAAAAAGCTCTGCACAAGCACACACGGATATCCTCTTTATTCAGGAGCACTTTACCACTAAATCTAATGCCACTGGCTGCGCTCTAACGCCTACTGCCTCCAACTGTATTGCCAACCCACGATCTCTAAAGTCAACCAATCTTAATTGCGTGCTGGCCTATGTATTCTGATACCTACTGCCACTAATTGCACTACCGTCCACAAATGCACCGTGGCCACATATACTGGACTGCCTTATGCCGCCAATCGTGGCGATGCCTCAAGTATGTCTGAGCCTAATGCTATCAATTGTAATGGCGCCTTATGCATTTCTGAGCCCAATGTTCTCAATTGTCAATTGTGTTGCCCCCTCATGCATTTCTGTGCCCAATGCTCTTAACTATGATGCTGCCATATGCATTTCAGAGCCCAATGTTCTTAATTGTGATGATGCCATATGCATTTCTGAGCCCAATGTTCCTAAACGCGTTACTTCCATGTGCATTTTGTAGCCCAATGTTCTCAATTGTGATGCTGCCTTATGCATTTCTGAACCCAATTTTCTTAATTGTGATGCTGCCATATGCATTTCTGAGTCCAATGCTCTTAATTGCATTTTTGCCATATGCATTTCTGAGCCCAATGTTCTCATTTGTGATGCCACCTTATGCATCTCTGAGCCCAATGATCTCAATTGTGATGCTGCCACATTCATTTCTGAGACCATTATTCTTAATCGGGATGTTGCCATATTCATTACTGAGCTCAATGTCCTCAACTGTGATGCTGCCACATGCATTTCTGAGCTCAATGTCCTTAATTGAGAAGCTGCCATATGCATTTCGGAGCCCATTGTTCTCAATTGTGATGCTGTCATACGCAATTCTCACTGTACCCGCAAGATAGCTACCCCAGCAATAACCTACATCACCATCACCCTAGAAACAGCGCCCACAGCATGTGCTGTGGGTTATACCCAAACTATCAACCACTGCTATCCTAGAACACATATCTAACAAGCCTACTCCCATTGCTGACACAAACGTGGATGCTACAACACACCTCAAGGGAGCTCTCATCAATGCCAGGTCCCTCCTTGCCCATGCCCTCGACATATCTGACCTCATCACCCTTAACCACCTTGATTTCCTAGTAAACACAGAAACATGGCTGCATGCAGCTTCTGGCCCTTCCCTCTCCTTGGCCATCCCAGATGTATACACTAACTTGAAGAAAGACAGACTGATTTCTAAAGGAGGCGGAGTAGCTTTTATTACCAAAAATCTCTTACCCACTAGAGAAATCCCTAACCAAACTATCCGCTCAGTTGAGCTGCACTCTATAAAAATCTCCTTATCTGCTACAGCCACCCTTACAATCCATTTAATTTACAAATCCCAAGGCCCACTGTTTTCCTTTGAGGAAGACTTTGTGCAACTCTTCTCAATCGACACCAAGCCTTCCTGCAAAATCATTCTTTTGGGAGATGTCAACATAGGTCTTAACGACCCCTCCGATCCACATGCACATGCCCTAGCCAATACCATCAAAGCCCTAGGCTTCACCTACAAAATTTCAATCCCCACACATGATAAAGGCTGCACAATAGATTGGTTAGCTGATCTCAAGTGCAACACCAACATACTAGCTAACACTTCGTGCCCTTGGTCAGACCATAATGTTATCACATTCACTATTACCGAGATAGTCCAATCAGATGTCTTGATCCAACCAGCACCGGCTTCACTCTCAAGAAATTCATGTAACATCACTCCAGCCAACCGACCCCCCCTGCTGCTACCTCTAACAGCCTACTCACATTAACTCTGACCCTACCTCCATGGTCGAGCTTTATAAGCAAACTCTCCTAGAAGACATTAACAAGGTAGCACCCTTTAGCAACTGTAAACCCAAACCAATAGCCCACCTGAATTCTCGGTACACCCCCAATCTTAAAACCTTATGCTCCACAAAAAGAGCAGCTCAGACTGCTTGGAAAAAAAATACCCTCAGATGTGAACAAACAGCACTTCACTGCCCTAGCCAAAAAATACAAACAGGCCATTCTACAAACCAAAAGCGATACATACAACGAGAGAGTCGAAAAAGCAAACTCTGGTACAAGTGAGATTTTCGGTATCTTACGTGAACTTGAGACACCAGCTCCCTCACCAGATAACTGCATTAAAGACCTTCCTTGGTGCTCCAACACCCAAAGCGCACTCTGCCCAGCGCCCCCTACACCCTATTTCCACTCCCTGTTTGAATTCACCCCAGTCACGACTACTGAAACTATCAAAATTATTAAAGGCTTATAACCATCCAGATGCCACAGAGACATATGTCCAGCCTCTTTTGTTAAAGATTGTGCCGAAGAGCTTGCCCCTTTCATTGAGGTGCTGATCAATAACTCCTTCTCAACTGGCAATGTGCCAGAGAACCTAAAATCAGCGTGGGTACTCACCCTCTTCAAGAAGCCAACATTAGATGTCAACATTCCCCCCAAATACCACCCTATCATGACATACCCTTCCTCCTTAAAATACTTCACAGAGCAGCCTACCTGCAAATCCCAAAATACCTGGAAACTCACAACCTCCTTGGCGTACGTCAATCGGGCTTCCGCCCCCGTCACGGTACGGAATCCGCCCTCTTGGACCCAAAAATCCAAATGGATGAAATCAAAGACAAGGGTAACCTGGCCATCCTCCTCTTACTCAACCTCTGAGCAGCCTTTGACTTGATCAATCACAAAATCCTCTGCCACCACCTCTCCTCAGCTGCCCATTTATTGACCAAAGTCATAGCTTGGATAGAGTCCTTCTTATCTAACCATACAATGAGAGTGTTCTCCACCTCTGCTGCAGCCCCTCTAGCCCCAGTCACTTGCGCAGTGCCACAAGGCTCATGTGTCTCACTGACACTATACAATATCTTTACTAAGACCCTCTTTGACCTCCAAGAAAACTTAGGTGTCACCTACACTAACTATGCAGATGACACCCAAATCCTCCTACCTAGCTCCGGCAACTATGACACTGACTCCAATGCACTGAGCAAAATCTACCAAACCATTCAGGCCTGGATGGCACGACACAGACTATGCCTAAAAGATGAGAAAACCAAACTGCTCACAATCCCGGTTAAACAAACTGAAAGACTGCTACAAATCCTTTATTATCGACAGGAACATCATCACCATCGCTAAAGAGGTAAAAACCCTAGGAGTATACTTAGACTCTGCACTATCCATAACTAGACAGGTAAACGTTAGATCATCGGCGGCAGCATACATCTACAAACTGATCAAAGCCTGCAGGCCCTTCCTGACCACTGATAACTGCATCACATTTGCTAGAGCGCTTATACTATACAGGATTGACTATTGTAACTTCCTCTTTGCAGGCACCAACTCCCGCAACATAAAAAATAACAGGTTATCCAGAATAACACTGTAAGAGCCATGCTAAACATCCCTAAGCATCACTAACATTACCCCTCTCCCTCCGCTCACCCCGCCTCCGCCCCATCTCGCTCCAGCACCAAAACCATCCTTGCCTGCCGATATAAACTGTATCCTATTTAACGTCGATCTGTAGCAAAAAACAGACATCGCATCTTTGACCTCCTCGCCTCTGTCAAACCAGACCTAGTTTTCATCACTGAAACCTGGTTCTCTGATGACTTCAGCCCAATCGCTAAAGAATCCTTTCCCCCTGACTACTGCCTCATCCCACTGAACCGTCCATCCAGAGGAGGGGGGGTAGCATTCGTCTTCAAATCTCTCTTCCGCGCCTCAATCATGGACAATCAACCCTCCATTCCATCCTGCAAAGCTCTCCTCGTTAAACTTTCCCTCTCCCTGTCGCTCTCACACAGCTTCCTAATAATCTACAGGCCCCCTGGCTACGATAAACAATTCGCAAACAACCTGTGTGACTCTATCGCCACCCTCCAACTAAACCATCCCAACCTCACCTTTCTTGGAGACTTCAACATATGGCTCGACATCCCCACCAACCCTATGACACACGCCCTGGTTGACGGCTTAGATGCAATTAATCTCCATCCTCACATAAACGGCCCGACTCACTATAAAGGACACAGTCTTGATGTCATCTTTAGCTCCAACACCCTGATTCATTTAAACCCCTCCACCCCTATCATCTGGTCAGATCACTTCATTCTCTCGTTCGCCATCCACTCACCCGGCCTCCCTCCCGTACTCGCATCGGAACCTCCGAACCTACGCAAATGCTGGAAAAAACTAATAATCACCCCGAACCTAGCCGAGGCACTCCTCCAATCTCCACCACCCACCTGCCATCTCAACAACCATCTAAGCCCTGAGGCCTTTGACTCATGGCTCAACGCATCTCTGATGCGACTCACCCCCCCGTGCAAACCATCATCCCGCCATGGCCCTTTCCCCAGATGGTTCACTCCTGAGTTGAAGACCACTAAACGACATTACAAACACCTTGAACGCAATTGGCAGAAAGAGAAAACCCACGAGAGCAGGACCACCTAATCCCGACACCTGTATCGGTACAAGGCCGAAATCCGGAAAGCAAAAAAAGCCCACTACAACACCCGAATCCTAAACAGCAAAAACCCAAGCAAAGAACTCCACAAAATCATCTCCGAATTCACTAATCCATCTTGTAATACAACCGTACCGACTCCGTCACAATCACTGTGCGACTCACTCTCCCTCCACTTTTACACCACGGCTATTGAAAGGACAAAAACGCTTAACACCAAACTGGCTCTCCTACAGCCACCTGACAACCCGCCGCCCGTACCGGCCAGCCCATCAGCTGCGACCGCTACGCAACCAACTTTCGAATCTTTTAGTCTAATATCACCAGAACAATTTCTCAAACTTCTTTCTGCCCGCAAACCATCTGGATCACCACTGGACCCCTGCCCAGCCACAACCCTTAAAGAAATGTTCGCTTCCACCTGTGCAGGAGAACACGCAAGATCCATCATAAATGGCTCCCTTTCTTCTGATATCTTTCCCGAAGCATTTAAAATGGTGCACGTAAAACCTCTAATTAAAAAACCTTCGCTCGACCCTCTCGAGCCCAAAAACTACCGCCCAATCTCAAACACCAGGTTCCTTGCCAAACTCATTGACCGAACCGTCTACTATCAACTAAATGCCTTTGTCAAAGCCAACAATCTCCTAGACCCCGCCCAATCAGGTTTCAGAACACGTCATGGAACTGAAACCACCCTAACCTCGATCTGGGACGACCTTAAAATGACAGCAGACTTAGCGGGATGGGCCGCACTAATCCTTCTCGACCTATCCGCCGCCTTCGACACGATCAATCACTCAATCCTCCTAGACCGCCTCCACTCCATAGGAATCTGTGGAACCGCTCTTAAATGGATAGCCTCATTCCTCAAAGACAGGCACCAAATAACGACACTCTCCAGCTTTACCTCCCAAGCTCGACCAGTCGACACGGGAGTCTCTTAAGGAGCATGTCTATCCGCCCTCCTGTTCAATCTCTACCTGATCACCCTCCCACCAATAATTCGCTCACACAACATCCTATGTTACAACTACGCTGACGACACTCAACTAATTCTAAAATTCCTGAACTCGAAACCAAACTCCCAACCTGACCTGGCATCCTGCCTCCTTAACATAGATCTCTGGATGACCCAAAGCCACCTCTTGTTAAACCCATCCAAAACAGAAATCATGGTTTGCGGCAACTCCGATCTTCTTCCGAACCCACTACCCTGGCCACCCACCATGGGCAACTCACCAACACCCTCCAACACAGTGAAAAATCTTGGATCCACACTGGACTCCGACCTAACACTCTCAATCCAAGTCAACAATGTCTCAAAGTCCTGCCACTACCACCTTAAAACCCTTAGGCGCATCTTTCCATACCTCTCATTTCCCAACAGAGTCTCCGCGGTCCAATCAATCGTTATATCCAGACTGGACTACGGAAACCCCCTATACCTCGGAATCCATGCCTACCAACTGAATAAACTCCAAAGAGCGCAAAACGCGGCGGCCAAAATGCTACTTGCGCTCGGTCCAAGAGACCACGTATTCCCAGCCCTTAAGACACTGCACTGGCTCGCAGTAGCCCGTAGAGTGGCTTTCAAAACATTATGCCTCTCCCATCGAGCACTGCATAAAACTGGACCTCAATATCTTCAAGACAAACTAATACCTTATCATCCCACTCGCACCCTAAGATCAAGCTCAGCCGGCCTCCTTGCAATTCCTAAAACAAACTCAGTCAGGTTAGGCGGATCATCATTCTCAGCCCTGGCTCCAACCCTGTGGAACTCGCTCGCACCCCACATCCGCCTAACTGAGGACTTAACGTCCTTCCGCAAACTACTGAAAACCTGGCTCTTCCCATAAAACCATCCGGTTTCCAAACTAGCATCATCTCAATAACACCGACCCAACAAACTACCTGAAGTGAGAAATTGACAGCCAAATAAACTCGAATGGTAAAAAAAAAAAAAAAAAAAACAAACAGAGCTAAACGAGTAAAATAGATCAAAATAAGTAGAAGGGTGCATGAGCGGAAAAACAGACGACTAGAAAGACCATATGAGTATAAATATTGGAAGAAATAGATGAACAGCATAAAGCCAATGAGTTTATAGAATGGATGGGTGTGTAGAACGGTCGAACGTATAGAGTTGATGAGTACGTGTAGAGTTGACGATTGCGCAAATACAGAGAAGCGAACTGAACACAGGAGGGCGTAGAACTGTTGACTATACTGAACAGACAAACGTATTGACTGGATGAACGTTTGACCAGATGAACGTATGAGAGCGAACGAGCAAGTAGAGAGGATGAGCATGGGGATCGGATGAGCGTGGAGTGTGGATGAGCGTAGAGAGCAGATGAGCGTAGAGAGCGGATGTGCGTAGTGAGCGGATGAGCGTGGGGTTCGGATGAGCGAGGAGAGCGGATGAGCATGGAGAACGGATGAGCGTGGAGAACGAATGAGAGTGGAGAACGGATGAGAGTGGAGAGCGGATGAGAGTGGAGGGCAGATGAGAGGGGAGAGCGCATGAGTGTGGAGAGCGCATGAGTGTGGAGAGTGCATGAGAGTGGAGAGCGCATGAGAGAGGAGAGCGCCTGAGAGTGGAAAGCGCATGAGAGTGGAGAGCGCATGAGAGTTGAGAGCGCATGAGAGTTGAGAGCGCATGAGAGTGGAGAGCACATGAGAATGGAGAGTGCATGAGAGTGGAGAGCGCATGAGAGTTGAGAGCGCGTGAGAGTGGAGAGCGCGTGAGTGTGGAGGGCAGACGAGTGTGGAGGGCGGATGAGTGTGGAGGGCGGACGAGTGTGGAGGGCGGACGAGTGTGGGGGATGGACGAGTGTGGAGGGCGGAGAGCAGATGAGTGCGGAGAGCAGATGAGTGCGGAGAGCGGATGAGTGCAGAGAGTGAATGAATGCGGAGAGCGGAGAGCGTATGAGTGTGGAGAGCGGATGAGTGTGGAGAGCCGTTGAGTGTGGAGAGCGGATGAGTGTGGAGAGCCAATGAGTGTGGAGAGCCGATGAGTCTGGAGAGCCGATGAGTGTGGAGAGCGGATGAGTGTGGAGAGCGTAGGAGTGTGGAGAGCGGATGAGTGTGGAGAGCCGATGAGTGAGGAGAGCCGATGAGTCTGGAGAGCGGATGAGTGTGGAGAGCGGATGAGTGTGGAGAGCGGATGAGTGTGCAGAGCCGATGAGTGTGGAGAGCGGATGAGTGCGGAGAGCGAATGAATGCGGAGAGCGTATGAGTGTGGAGAGCGAATGAGTGTGGAGAGCGGATGTGTGGAGAGCAGATGAGTGTGGAGAGCGTATGAGTGTGGAGAGCGGATGAGTGTGGAGAGCGGATGAGTGTGGAGAGCGGATGAGTGTGGAGAACGTATGAGTGTGGAGAACGTATTAGTATGGAGAGCGTATGAGTGTGGAAAGCGCATGAGAGTGGAGAGCGCATGAGAGTGGAGAGCGCATGAGAGTTGAGAGCGCATGAGAGTGGAGAGCGCACGAGAGTGGAGAGCGCACGAGAGTTGAGAGCGCATGAGAGTGGCGAGCGCGTGAGTGTGGAGGGCGGACGAGTGTGGAGAGCGGATGAGTGTGGAGGGCAGATGAGTGCGGAGAGCGGATGAGTGCGGAGAGCGAATGAATGCGGAGAGCGGATGAGTGCGGAGAGCGGATGAGTGCGGAGAGCGAATGAATGCGGAGAGCGGAGAGCGTATGAGTATGGAGAGTGAATGAGTGTAGAGAGCCGATGAGTGTGGAAAGCCGATGAGTGTGGAGAGCGGATGAGTGTGGCGAGACGATGAGTGTGGAGAGCGGATGAGTGTGGAGAGCGGATGAGTGTAGAGAACGTATGAGTGTGGAGAGCATATGAGTGTGGAGAGCATATGAGTGTGAAGAGCGGATGAGTGCGGAGAGCGGATGAGTGCGGAGAGTGAATGAATGCGGAAAGCGGAGAGTGTATGAGTGTGGAGAGCGTATGAGTGTGGAGAGCATATGAGTGTGGAGAGCATATGAGTGTGGAGAGCGTATGAGTGTAGAGAGCGGATGAGTGTAGAGAGCCGATGAGTGTTGAGAGCATAGGAGTGTGGAGAGCGTATGTGTGTGGAGAACATATGAGTGTGGAGAGCGTATGAGTGTGGAGAGCGAATGAGTATGGAGA
This sequence comes from Ambystoma mexicanum, assembly GCF_040938575.1. Taxonomy (NCBI): domain Eukaryota; kingdom Metazoa; phylum Chordata; class Amphibia; order Caudata; family Ambystomatidae; genus Ambystoma; species Ambystoma mexicanum. The sequence continues at coordinate 144,836,433 of NC_090936.1, forward strand.
GCGTATGAGTGTGGAGAGCGTATGAGTGTGGAGAGCGTGGAGGGCGGATGAGTGTGGAGAGCGGATGAGTGTGGAGAACGGATGAGTGTGGAGAACGGATGAGTGTGGAGAACGGATGAGTGTGGAGAGCGGATGTGTGTGGAGAGCGGATGTGTGTGGAGAGCGGATGAGTGGGGAGAGTGGATGAGTGGGGAGAGCGGATGAGTGTGGAGAGTGGATGAGTGTGAGAGCGGATGAGTGTGTGGAGCGGATGAGTGCGTGGAGCGGATGAATGTGTGAAGCAGCTGTGTGTGTGAAGCGGATGATAGTGTAGAACAGATGGGTGTCGGAAGCGGATAAATACATAGAGCGGATGAGTGTGTCGAACGGACGGATTCGTAGAGTAGTACAGACGAGTGTCAAGCAGACAAGTGGTATGTTGTGCCGAAGAGTGGGTGGACCGGTCGAGTGTGGTGGACCGGTCGAGTGTTGTGGACCGGACGAGTGTTGTGGACCGGACGAGTATTGTGGACCGGACGAGTGTGTGGAACTGACGAGTGTGTATGGAGCGAATGAGTGTATGTGGCACGAACAAATGTATACGAAGCGGATGAACTTATAGAGCGGTTGGAGTTATAGATTGGATGAAGATGATGAACGGACGAATATGCTGAATGGATGAGTACGTAGAGCGGATGAATAGTATGGCGAGCGTGAATATGTCAAGCAGAGATGAATGTGTAAGGCAATCATGAGCGCCTGAAATGAACAAAATGCATAGAACAGACCTGTTCACACGGAATGCGTGACGTTCATAATATGCGTTGGAATATAGGGAACAGAGAATACATCATACCACACCCCACGCTCACTCTCTCCTTTACACCACCACTCATCTAGAACACAGAGATACTATGACACCATTCGGTATAACTGTTCTCATATCAACATCTCCCGCTCACTCCACATCACTCTATGTAAACATTACTGGTTTCACACCACCCAGCCAGGCGTTCTCCTCAGGCCTAACGCAGCCACACTCGATCTGTATAACTCTGGCCAGAGCGAACACATACTCCTGATCTCTTAACCACCACACCTACCGCTAAGAAGCAGCTACCACATGAAATCCAGACCAGATGTACACATACCTGGTGCGCACACGCACCTTTTGGACTATCTCTACTCTCTCTACTGACCTGAACTTCCGTTCCCAAGGGCGTTCAACCTACCAGCGCCTTCAGACCATACCAATGGTATATAAGGCGCTATGTAAATGCAAAATAACATCACATAACAACTAAAAAATACCTCATCTCCACAGCTAGACGAAATATCCACTGACTCCCTGTCCAAGAACGCATCATGTTCAAAACGCTGTCTCTCACCCACAAATGTCTATCAAACACTGCCCCGACTTACTTGTCTGGGAAATTCTCCAAGGCCCAATCCATCAGACATATGTGGGCTGCCTACTCACACTTACTCGTCATTCCCAGATAGAGGCGTCAGAAGACTGGAGGCAGCAACTTCCATGTGACCTCTGCCAAACACTAGAATGCCCTCCTCTAAGACCAGATGCTTCCTTCTGGTCATTCCGCAAGGGCCTCAAAACCTGGCTCTTCTCCCAAGACCTCCAAAAGTAATTGAACTCGCACAACTCTAAAAGCATGTGGCAATTGTCACCTTCACATAGACCAGAAACTCAGAGCTATGCACCACGTATGTACCACCTATGTTTCGCAACCAGCTGTAACCACTACTTTCAAGCAAACCAGTGCCCAGATGCCCCAAGGTACGGTGAGCTTTATAAATATCAAAATAGATAAATAAATCTGTCATGCGAGTCAAAGGTTATTAGCAATACTTGTTTTGGGTTTCCTATGTCTCTCGATACTCAAATGTAGTTTGGTTACCGCTGCAATACAATGTAAATATATATATATATTATAGTCTGACAAATGTTGCCCTATTTTTAAGGTGAAACCGATCATCCAAAGGAAATGCAAACATTCTTTGTCAAATTACTTTTGCCATGTAGGAGAGATCAGCATGAAATAGGGCAGATGACTTGGGGAAAGCTTACAGCCCAAACCAATGAACAGATTTTTACCAAATAAGATGGTGCAAAGAGCTCAAAGGAAATCCTTTGTTGGTTTGGTGTAAATCCAATGGCCCTCATTACGACCCTGGCGGAAAGTGACTGACCGGACCGCCACAGCGTAAATAGCGTTTCCGCCATTGCACGAAGGAGCAAAGTGCGGCCCATTCCGACCCATCGGGCACGAGCACCACGGCATGGCGGAAGTGCAAAGTCCGCGATGGCGGAAATGAACCCAAAACGGCCCACACCGCCGCCGTACGGCGCCCTAGGTGCAATACCGCCACCCATCACAGCGGACACCGCAGTGTGCGCCTACCGGAAAGTACGGTGACCGGAAATATACGGAAACGGAAGTTAAAACACGGGGCCGGAACGGAAAACATCCCGCCGTACACCTATAAAACCACTAAAACCACACAACCACTAAAATCACTACCCTGAGACACACCCCAACCCGTCATCCACCCTAGCGAAACCAAGAAAAATGGGAAAAGTAGCGAAGAAAGCGTGCGACCGCAAGCGGCAGGTCCACTTCTCCCGTGAGGAACTCACCGTGCTAACAGAGACCCTCCAGGAGAATGCTGCCGTCGTCTTCTGCACGCAAATGACCAGGACGGCACTTGCAAACAAGAAGGCCATATGGGCTCTGGTGGCACAGCGGGTAAGTGCGGTGGGGACCGCACCCCGCACCCCACAGCAATGCCGTAAGCGATGGGACGACCTGCGGATACGCGTCCGCAGCATACTCTCTGCCAACCGCAACATTGCCACAGCCACCGGGCTAGGTCCTGAATCACCCATCAAGTTGACCCCCTGGGAAGAAATCTGTGCCTCCACCATCGGAATGGAGAGCATAGAGGGAGTCGGAGGGATGGAGAAAGGAGTGCAGACATCCGAAGATTCAGGTAGGTGGCCCAAATAAAACAATGCCAAATCCACAAAGTCCATCCATGTGAAGTACCATGCGTCCACATAGTGCAACAGAAACACATGTCCAGGAGAACGGCCACACACATCGGCCTGATAGCGCACGTTAAAACCCACAATAAATACATAAATAATTAAAAACCCCTAAAACACGCACTACACGTGCAGCAGGCACACCCTAACTGCAGGCTGCCAAACAACTGCACCCTCACTCCACACACAAATGAGAGCACCTCCAAGGCCCCGACCCAAATCACCCTCAGGTACCACCCCAATGCATGTGATACAATGCCATTCCAATTCCCACAGACCCATCAATAACCCTCGCCCTCCTTTACTCCACCACAGGGTCCGATCCAAACGACGAGCTCCAGGACACCCCTACCAGCACACCTGCAAAGAGGGCCAAGACCAACGGCCAAAGACCCTCCACCTCAGCTGCACGCATCAAGACACGGCAGCAGCACAAATCAGGTGGCAGCACAGAGGAGGGAACATCAACAGGCACCCCAGCAGCCAGCATGCCCACAACACCACCACCACAGGTCCCCACAACGGATGCCACAGAAGGCACTGCTTCTGGTGGCAGCAGCACCATAGGTGACACCCCATTGATGGCAGCATGCTCCGACACAGAAGACGGGGATGTCGAAGTCAGATCCATCCATGACCTGTCCCAATCCCCCTGTCTGTCCCATCCCGTACAACATGAGGATACCACGCAGGGGCACCCACAAGACGACGACTGGCCATCCCCCACAAGCCCTGTGGCAGGGCAACATGAGGACAACAGCCCCTCTGTGACACCCCCGCAAATGGCCATGGCCCAGCAGAGGCAACAGTCCCTCGACCAGTTAATCGTGCAACAGCAGCAACTGGCCACGCTCCTCAAGGACCATGCCGATGAATGTGGGGGCACTAAGGCAGACATAGAAACATCAACTGAGACACTTAGGGCAGAAATGGAGAGAGGTGCAGAGACACTAAGGGCACAAATGGAGAGAAGCACCGAGAGCCTGAGGGGGGAACTGCATGCGACGTCCAAGGACGTATGTGCCGAACTTGCCGCTGTGCGCCGTGTGCTCACTGAGCTCTCGCAAACCCTTAGGGACATGCATGGACGTGAGCAGGCAGAGACATCATCCGTTGCAAGTTCCGTCCAGGGCAGCCCCCAACGTAGATCTGGGAGGAACCTGCGCTCCACAGGCAGGGGTGCCCCTGATACCCGCAGAGGGGGCTTGCAATAGCGACTGCCCACTGACAATGAGCATCTTTGGACACTGGTGTTCGGGGGGGAGGTGGGAGGGTGGAGGGGGTGTGTTGGGCTCACTTGGGTGGCGGGTCGATAGGGTGTACAACATGATATCACATATGCCATAAAAAGTGCACGATCAACCAATGAGATGTGTGGACATTGATCTTTGTGTACTAGGCCATCATAGGCGTACAGTCCATATTGTGCATGTCCCAGACACACACAGTGCCACGAGTCCCGTGTCCATGTATCAGCCACCAGGCGTGAGTGCTAGAAGCATACATCAATGAGATGCTGACGAATGTCACGGGCCTCCGGTGCCTCGCAGACTCCTTGAGGTGCTGCCACATCCCCACCCTCATCATGACCATCATCAGGTGCTTGCAGTTCTGCGTCAGGGGGCATGGGCACATTTCTACGTACGCACATGTTGTGGAGCATGACACATGCCATCACCATCTTTGCAACCTTCTCATGGCGGTACAGGAGTGCCCCGCCAGACCTGCTGAGGCAGCGGAAACGACCCTTCAGTAGGCCGAATGCCTGTTCAATGACTACACGGGTACGTGAGTGGGCATGGTTGTAGTCCTCCTCATGCTGGTCCCGTGGGTTCCGGACTGGTGTGAGGAGCCATCTCTTCAGTGGATATCCAGCATCACCTGTATGTGGACGAGAAACGTATGATGTGGAATGCCATTGCTACGTACGCACACCCCCCCCCCCTTCCTGCCAGGTCATTGCCGAATCACATACCCCACATTATCATGCATGAAATGAGACTCACCGAGTAGCCAGGATCTGTTCCCTGCGTGTCGCTCCATGTAGCGTGGTATTGTAGAGTTCCTCAAGACCATAGAATCATGGGTTGATCCAGGGAATCGGGCACAACAATGTGTAATGATCCTGTTGGAGTCACACACCATTTGTACATTCAGAGAATGAAATTGTTTTCGGTTGCGGTACTGGGCCTCCATGGCATGTGGGACGACCAATTCCACATGGGTGCAGTCGATGGCACCAATGCAACCCGGTATGCCGGCAAGTGCATGGAATCCCACTTTTGTGTTGGTAATTTCCTGCTCCGAGCGTGGTAGGGAGATGTAGTCGTCTGCGTGCTGCAGGAGGGCATCGAGCACTTGCAATAGTGTCCGTGAGAACAGTGGCTGAGAAATGCCATGCAACTGTCCGACTGTGTGCTGGTAGGTGCCTGTGGCCAGGAAGTGGAGTACAGACACCACCTTCAGTAGGGGTGGGATGGCGGTTGGGCTATCTATCATGCTGACAAGGTCAGCCTGTGTCATGTCCACAATGGCGGCTATGGTGTCCCGGTCCAGACGGTAGAGGGTGTGGATCTGCTCATCAGTGAGGTTGAACGGATGTGCTCGGAGGCGTGGGATTGCGGGCTGCCTGCGTGGTGGTAGTGGCTGTGCTGGCGGCCCTTGCTGGCCCTGCCTTGGCCTCCTCCTCCTCCTGCGTCTCCTCCGTGCGGCCGGTTGTAGTTGGTGTTCGTCTTCTTCTTGGTGTTGGAGTACTTGCAGTGCTATCAGGTCCCCCAGGGCCAACATCGCGAGTCCTGCCGGTAGCATTTCGGTCTGGTTGTGGGAGGAGACTGGCTGTGCAATTTATGTGTTTTCAGGCTGAATGGCCTCCACCTGTGGTGATTCATTCCACCTGTGCAAACTGCTCTCCCCTTTGGCCGAGCGCGTCCCGCGCACAACGCTGCAATTCGTGGAATGGCATCTTGCTATTGCAATCATGTATTTGTACCCGATGGCCGTGTAACATTGGTTGATATGTTCATTCTGCTGTGGTCCCATTGTTTCACATACTATCTGTGCAGTCGCGAACAGAGTTGTGAAGGGTCAGTGGAACGTAGTACTCGAGTAACGGTGGGCCCTCATTCATCACTGTACCGAGTTGCAACGACGGGCGGGGCGTCCCATTCGTGGGTGAAGGCAGTTGCCATTTTCACACACAGCCGCACTCGATGGATTAATTAGTGTATTCAAACGGCCACAGATGCCTCTTCGACGTGATGTTGCAAATGAGGAATTCGAAGGGCGGCGCTTTCGGTTTCCAGCTAGCGGCGAGGAGATGCCCACAGGTCTGACTGCAAATATAACGTTCTATTGTTCAATGTCCTTGGGACAGGGGCCATGGCGAGAATGCAATGATTGATATGAATGGTTTGGGATGCGCAATAGCGACGTGGGCGATGAGGCCGGACGTTCCCAAATACATGTTACTTCACTACACTGGAATTACGGGCTGGGGCACTGTGGATTTTGCAGGCTGCATAACGCACAGACTCAATGGATATTTCTAATGTTATGTGAGTAAATATTCAGGCGTTTTAATCCCGGGATGAGGGAATGATGAATGGATGCATGGGCAGGTGATTTGATACAGAGTTTGCCATGTACAGGGCTTCTTGGGATCTATCCGCCTCCCCTACGCTATGTGATACAGGGCTGCCATAGTGGGACCATCGTCTATCTGGCCTTGTTGAGCCCTCCCTGTCTCGACGCGCCCTCAGACACTTGTGTCCATGCACGTTACCAATCCCATCAGATGGATTCTGTTTTCACAGGCGCATGCACAGGTACACTCGTTTGTGATGGTGTTTACACCTCGATATGGATAGTTATGAGTCGCAAGTGGTTTTTGGGTGGTGATGGACCTTTGGAGTGGGCTGGCATGCATGTGGCTGTGGATTTAGTGTGATCATTGCAGTGAGTTGTTGGAATGTAGTACTGATGGCCATTCTGTTCTTTTTCTTTTCTTTTGGTTGACAGGTATCTCCTCCCCTTTTGCCACTGCCATCTGTATGCCACTCCTGCAGATGGGTTTTACTCCCGACACCTGCTGCTTCGTGTTAATCAGTGGAGCAGCATTACGATCTTATGGGACGATCGCCAATGGGCCACATGCCCTTACGCAGTACTGGTGGCTCGGAGCAACATTTCGGCCTTTCAGCTGGACTAGTGCCTCCCCATTGGGACGGCCCTGCGGTTCTGTGCGCTTCCATGTTGCCTTTTCGTACGTGAATGTGGCTCTGTGTACCATGAGGGAACAGGGCGTCACACAAGTAGTGGCTGGTCATTTCTTGCGGATGCAGCCCACAATGGTTTAATGTGTTTTGGAGTTCATGGCCTGATGGCTGTATGGGCTTGGTGATTTTGATGTGCATTAAATTTCTATTCTGATTTGGCCCGTGTAGCGTTCTTCTTTGCAAGTGATGTGGCATATGCCTATTTGGGGGGCGATGTATTGTGAGGAGATCTGCACTGGGTTCCAGCTTCGGAGTTTAGTTGCGTGGTACTGTACTGGGCGCGTTTGCCTACGAAGCCCGTGAGGTCAGGGATGGGGGCTGCCAATATGACAGTTTGAATGTTGTCATGCTCAGGGGCGGGGGATTGGGTTTTGTGTAACAGATGCCGGTCAGCCAGGTGGACTGGTGGAATGATGTGATTTTCGGAATATTGCTGGTCACAGGTGCCTGTGTTTGCGTGCGTTTCTTGGTGGGGGACTGTGGTCATGTCCATTGGGATGGCTTCTGTATTCGTGCCATCTGTGCCCTGCAGCTCCCATTGGCCCCTGTTGTGTTTCTATTGTACGTTGGCATGCATGGGTGACTTGTACATTTCACTGGTTGCATTGTGGCTTCATTGCACCTACGGGGAGTTGTACTTTGTGGGCAGGGAGCGGTGTACGGGCACTCAGTGGGGCCGTTTACGGTTGATTCGCGATGCCGTACTTCTCACCATGGCGGAATGGTGCATTCCGCCATGCTTGATGGCGTTAGGTACATGTCCGCTAGGGTCGGAATTGGCGTACCGTTGCGCCATGGTGGTGTTTACGGTTTGGCATGGCGCGCGCGCGCGTGCTTGGTGCAGTTAGCGTTGGCGTTCACTACGGTGTCGCTAATGGCATCGTACTTTGCGGTGACGGGTCATAGTCGCACCGAGCGCTATTCGATGGCGGTATTGCATTTCCGCCATCGTTTTCTGAATTCCGCCAGGGTCGTAATGAGGGCCAATCAGTTTTTAAAAAAATATGTGGTGGAGAGTGGGGTGCTCCTGCAAACCCAAAAATGTATATATATCTCCCATGATGCATTGCTGGAGTCAGGGCTTTTCATTTTTGCAAATCTGCCACATTGAAAATCGCAATTAGTGTGATAAAAAGATGGAGATCATTTTTTGTATTAATATGGCATTAAAAGGATATAAAGGGGAGTCGGGTAGTTTTGATGGAGAGGAGCACATTAGCATGGTAAGTGAAGAGGATTTGAGAAGGTTTGGGGTCTGATTATAGTGCAGATTTGTATTTTTGTCATGCTTTTCCCTGTAATCTAGATCTAAGATTTAAATCTTGATTGAGCGGCAAAAGAAAATACAAACTACTTTTAAATGATTAAATATTGTGGGGTGGCAGTCACAGTATAGGCTAGTGTGTGGGGACAGAAGTATTTTAAGTGAATTGAGGAAGCAATCCCTGGTTTTAATTATAAAGAAAATGCAGGGATAAATCAAAATATTTGGGGGGCTGGAATGAAGAGGATTTGGTGCTTTTGGGGTGTGAGATTGAGTACATCTCAAGTCCAAGCCAATCGCTGCATTTGGGCTAAGACTACCTCGGTTCAAGTTGCTGGCTGTCTCAAAGACAATGGGCCTCATTACAAGTTTGCCAGTACGGAAACTACGGTACCGGTAAGCTTGCCGGTACTGTAGTTACCGGACCGGCAAACTACGAGTTCTGCTTGTGGTGCCTTTTTCACCCGCCAGGTCGGACCTGGCGGGTGGACCGGCACCTGCGGGCAGAGATTGTCAGATGCACCGGCACCATTATGAATGGTCCCTGTGCATCCGGCCTCCCATTTCCCATTGAGCCCTATAGGGCTCAAATGGAAATGGGGAGTAAACGTTTCAGGCCCCTGGCAATGGGGAAACACAGGGTCCACCAAGGTTGGAATGGCCCTGTATTTCCCCATTGTCAGGGGCTGGAAAAATTCACAAGTTTGGCGACAGCCTGCGGTTTTTACCAGCAAGGCTACCGCAAAACTTCTAATGATGCCCAATATACTTAATCTTACAGGCTCAAATGATGGTTTCCTGGACTCTTGCCTGCCCTTATAACAGCAACGGCTATTACAGCAGACACACTAGCCCCAGTGAAACTGGGTCCATGTCATTCAAAGCCCTTAGCCCCTTGGTTCTCTCTCAAAATACAGCTTCTTAAGCAAGCATCTCGAAGGGCCGAACGTAAGTGGCATCTTACCTCTGAGTCTAGAGCCATCTACAAACATGCCCTCCGCAACTACCAGAAATCCACAAAATCTGCCAAAGCACATCACTATGCCGACCGTATCACCTCGGCCACCTGCTCCTTGCGTGAATGGTTTAAAATAGCTGAAGAACTGTCTATGCCCCTGTAGGTATTTGGAAATGAGAAGGCCAGCCTTCAACACTTTAGACCTACTGACTTTTATTTGCAGAAACAACAAGCTTCTTTGATTCTGGGGAAAATGGGGGACAACATGCCGTTTGCTTTTCTTTCTCAAAAGGTGAAGATACTGTTCACAAATCATTCTGTTGAGGCTAACAGTGTTCGGGAGTCTTTTCCAGGAGATGAGGCTCTATTGCCTTTTATTCTCTGGAAACCGTCTTCCTAGGGATCATTCATCGTCAATTCCTTAAAGTCTCGTATTGTCTCTCAAGCCTCTCTATTCATTTCTCTATAGTTCTCTAGAGAGGAGGTCTCCACCTCACATCCTCACTGGTGTTGGTTGTACTCCAGCCTCCTTGGCCCAGCCCCTCCCCTTGTTGGGAAGGCTTCCTGGACAACTGTTAGCATGGTCCTCTGCCTCTCTGTTCATTCAGTCTTCCTCTCATTCACTCGACGCTCACCTTTGTTTCCGGATGACAGACTGCCTCTAGCTGGGTCTCAAGTGCCGTTAGGGCCGTCAGCAGCAACTCTCTCACGGCTAACTTCTTCTTTGGGATACATGTCTTAGTAAGTCTCTATAAACGGGTTATAACAGGATAGGGCACAACGGGTGCAACTTGGACTACTGTTTCCTTATGGCCGGACGTCAATAGGCCCACTCATAGGCCACCTCCTCCTCAGGCCCCGGGCCCTCCTCCAACTCTTCTCTCTAATTCAAAAGACAAACACCAGAGACCTGTATCAGTATGACATCCTTGGAATCTTTCTTGTTCTAGAGCATTACCATTGGTCCAATTGTCTGTCTCTCCCAGGTTGTAGCCTCCCTCCATTATGACCTCCTCCCCCAAGGTCTCCCAGGTTGTAGCCTCCCTCCATTATGACCTCATCCCCCTATGACCTCATCCCCCAAGGTCTGATTGGCTTCTTGCTAGAGGTCTTGTCCTGGCTCTGATCTTCCTTCCTTTCCACCGCCTTGTCACAAATCCACCCCCTTAAGCCCTTATGATCGGGAAGGGCATGCAATCTGGATAAGCAATCAGCTTGAGCCATTTTCCTGCCCGGCTGATGGATGGTGTGGAAAGAGTATGGTTGTAGCGAGAGAAACCATCTTAAGACACAAGGATTTGTATCCTTATTCCTGGACAGCCAGACCAAGGGAGCGTGGTTCGTAACCAGAGTAAATGTTCTTCCCAATAGATAGTACTTTAGAGTTTCTACGGGCCATTTCACTGCCAGGCACTCTTTTTGATGGTTGCGTAATTCATTTCATGAGGTAAGAGCTTTCTGCTGATGAACAAGACAGGCCTTTCTTCTTCTTCCTTACTCTGGAAGAGTACAGCGCCTAATCCTGAACCAGAGGCATCTGTATGAAGGTAAAAAGGTTTCTCGAAATATGGACACCTTAGAATGGCCTTATCCGATGGGGCACTCTTAAGGGCCACAAATGCCTCTTCGGTTTCTGTATTCCTCCATTCTCTCTTACGTGGTGGATTGGCTTTCAGAAGGTTCGTCAGGGGGGGCAGCAATTGTCGAGAAGTGTGGGATGAATCGCCTGTAGTATCCTACGAAGCCCAGAAAGGCTCTGACCTGTCTAGTCGTTACAGGAACTGTAACTTCCTGATGGCCTCTACTTTCTCTTGTTGAGGACGGATTTCTCCTCAACCGACATAGTAACCAAGGTATTTGTTATATGTGTTGGCCAAATGCGTCTTTTTGGGATTGACATGTAAGCCGGCTTCCTTTAGGGTTTGGAATATCGCCTTTAAATGTTTTAAGTGATCCGGCCAACTTTGACTGTATACCACTATGTCGTCTAGATATGCTCCGATGTATTCTTCATGGCCCTTTATCAAATAGTTCATTAGCCTCTGGAATGTGGCTGTGGTACCATGTAGCCCGAAGGGTAACAGAATAAACTGGAACAATCCAGCCAGGGATACGAAAGCCGTTTTCTCGCGGTCAGCATGGAACAGTGGTATCTGCCAATACCCCTTTGTCAGGTCAATTGTCGACAGGTACTCCGCTTTGCCCAGCTTCTCTAACAGATCATCAATTCTGGGCATAGGGTATGCATCGAATTTCGAAACTTCATTTAACCTTCTAAAATCCATACAGAAGTGAGTGCTCCCATCTGGTTTAGGGACCATTACTAATGGTGAACACCACTCACTGTGAGATGGTTCTATTACCTTCAGGCGTAGCATCTCTTCTATTTCTTTATTAACCGCTTGTAGCCTGGCTTCCGGGATCCTATATGGTCTTAGCCTCACCTTTGTACCTGGGGATGTTTGTATGTGGTGACATGTCAATGATGTTCTCCCGGGGACTGAAGAAAAAATCCCTGTGTAACGATTGATTAGGTCACACCGTTCTTTCTTTTGACGTGGGCCAAGGTCTGGGTTGACATTCAGGGCTTCTTTTCCTATGTGGTCTTCCGCTGAGGGTAGATATTCTGGAGCTATTTGGTCATGCTCAGTATTAATATCCGAAGTTTCCTTAACGGCGTGACCCCCTAGCTTTAGTAGCTGCTTTGATGGGATCTCTTTGGTCTTGAATGCCCCTATTGTGGCCACCAGCTCCTTCCATTCCTTTAAAAGATTAATGTGGTATGTTTGAAAGGGAATTCTATTCCCAGGTTGATGGACTCGGTAAGTAACAGGGCCCAAAACTTCTTTTATCTGGTATGGACCCTTCCAAGATGCTAGCATCTTATTTTCTGTAGTAGGGAGTAGCACGAGGACTTGGTCCCCCACCTGGAAGGTACGTAACTTCGTTCTTTGGTTGTAATAACGCTCTTGTTTGGCCTGAGCTAGATGTGACTGTGCCACCTCCTGCAATTTCTCCACTCTGGACTTCAGCTGAGCCGCATATTCGGTCAACGACATTTCTGTACTTGGCTGCTCCTCCCAACTCTCCTTTAGGCTATCCAGGAGAGTCCTTACTGGTCTGCCGAATAGCAACTCGAAAGGAGCGAAGCCCGTTGATGATTGGGGGGTATTTCTCAGCCTCATCAAGATCCATGGTATTAGTCGGTCCCAATTCCTCTCTCCTGGCAGGATGGTTTTCCGCAGCATTTGCTTTATCGTCCGGTTGTATCTTTCGATGAGTCCATCCGTCTCCGGATGATATACTGCAATCCTGATTTGCTTGATACATGGGGTGTCGCAAACTTGCTTTAATATACTGGACATAAAGTTAGTGCCTCGATCCGTGATTATTTCTTTGGGGATCCCCACTCTGGCCATGAAAGGAACCAAGACGTCGCATATTTGTTGAGTATTCGCAGAACGCAAGGGAAAGGCCTCTGGGTACCTGTTGGCATACATGGGCGTCGTGCTCTGCTGTAGTAATTTCTGTTGTAATCAATTCTCTCACGGCATATGTTAAAGAGCAGTCAGGACAGCTCTCTCCAGTGGTGTCCCTACCAATTTTGTACATGTGTGCATGTTGTTGGTCACTTCTGCTATGTGTGTTATGTGTATGTTTTACTCCCTTTGTGTCTGCCCTTACCTCTCCTTACTTTAGCAGCAGCTTTTCCTCACCCACTGACGTCGTAACTGTTCCTGCTTAGGTTAGGGAATGTTAGCAGGGGATACAGCGGTAATGCTCACTGTTACATATAATTTTCAAATTACCACCCCCATTATTTCGTTCATCATTAATAGTCCCATCGTGGAGGTAAAAGTCCTTATTTGCGTGCCCATAACCACTTACGCTGCTGGGTCCTTGCAGCTGATGAGATGATAAAGTTGCCCGCCTGAAAATCGCAAGAAAGGCGTTAATACATTAGTACTTGTTAGTAACCTCATGCTCCGCAAACTAATCACTAAGGGCAAAAATGAAACCTCCCCCTGGACATTTCGTGTTTTCAAAATTTCTGAATATGGGTAGGGAAAATCTTGGGCTGTTTATTCAATGGAACCAAGGAAATATACTTCAGGGAAACATGCTCTAAGGGGTCTGAGGTTCCTGATAGGGTGGGCAATTGAGTGGGAAATGCTTCACGATGTTTTAATCAGTAGGCCTCACAGTTTCTAATGGAAGATAACATTAAGGAAATTTCCTACACATTTCTAATAGCATACATACGCAACAACCTGCATGTGCGGGGAAAAGAGAAGGAACAAAACAGTGTTACAGCTGTAGGTGCACAAAATGTAATATGAAACTCAATTAAACTTTGGACATGCGTGTGTCAGTCCCTATTCTAGTTGCTAGTGTGCGTTGGACCATAGGATGGCCATGTTTCCTTAACTCGGGAGTGTTCGTGCTATTTTGCAGTTCATGAAAATCTCTTCCGTTGGCCCTGTTGATCGTTGCTCCCTCGTTGCCAGGGTGGCCACCGCTTTGTAGGGCTTGACTCCTCACACATCTAACAAAGTCTGTCAGGAGGGGAAAATGTCCCACTGTAGTCCGTAGCCATTCGGTGTTAGTTGTCCGTTGTCTTCAGGCCTGCCCTGGGTCCTTTATGTCTGGCGAGAAATGAAATGGAAGCGCTTGAGACCTGAGAGTTTACATATTCTTCAATTTCTTGACCTAACCTCTCTGCACTACTCTCACACTATTCAGTGTCCTAGTGGGAGGAGCCAATGGTACACCTATGCACCATCCTGTCACCACCTGGTGGCGTTCAATGGCGGTCTGACTGTAAATTGTTACACAATTCGAAATGTACCCGGAAAATGGGTAGGCACTTAATTTATGTGAAGATACTCATTACACACTTGGATCATATATATGCAATTTAGGTGCTAGTGTACAAATGGGCCTTTGTCTCTTTATATTTACTGTGCTTTTGTTGTAAGCTATTTATAGTGCGTGCCTTTGTCCCGTGGGGCATCAGGCACTGACAAGCTAAACAGGGAAACATCAGGGTGGTAAATTTGTCATATAGGGTGGCTGTGTTTCTAAATTAAGTGGACCATGTTACTTAGTTAAGATAATCGCAGGGTTTTTACATCTTTTTTTCTATGGCTCCTCTCTCAACTTCTCAGGGCGTGTCTCACAGTGAACTGCAGGCACTTTAAGCTGGTACTAATGAAATTCACTACCAATTATTTGCTACCTGTCCCTCCCCCCTCTTTGTATTTTATTTATTTATTTATTTATTTACTTCCTCTTTTCTTTCAAACCCAACCGTCACAATTTACTCCCATTCTCTCTATCCCACCCCATGTCCACTTTTTAAACCCTACCTACTCTGTTAATTACTCATTTAGTCCAACCATCATTCTCCAGTTCGTGCAGCAATGACCTCTTTCCCTATGTGTGTTGGCTAATGCATTTGTGCCAGTGCTATTTTCAAAAGCGCTAGTGGCATTACCACTTACACTGTTATTTTGTCGCCAAATTCATTCTGTTGGGAACATGGATCATCCACCCTTTACCCCTATTTCTCTCCTCCCGTGGTGAACTGTCAATGAAATGTAGGCCTCCCCCCTCAAGTGCACCTTCTTCCACCTTGTGTGTCTCATTTAATTGTTCTGTGTTATTCGTGTATTCATGAGCCCAGTCTCCTCGCTGAAAGATGTGTGCTCAAAATGTAGCTAAATGTACTCTCTTGTGATGCACTATCATTATGCACCCCCCTCTGTACCGTGCACCCCCATTATGCTTAAACAATCTTCCTTACTTTCAACATGTGTATGCCTGGTGTTTAACAAGTTATGGATTTCTCTGTTAATAAGGTGGTCATATCCACATCGCTCATGATGTCACAAATGTCTCTTCCCTAATGCATGGCCTGGTTGCCCCACTGTCACACAGAAAAGAAAATGTTTTGATACCTATCACCACCCCTATGCAATTGTCCTCTGCATTATTGAGTGTGGGTGAGTGTGTGTGTCGGCGTGCGTCTCGCCCGCTCTGTCGGGGAAGTGGAGCATGAGTGTGTGTGGCAGAGTGAGTCAAATCAAGTTTGTCTTGGGCTGTCCTATTAGCGGTATAATGTCAATCTATGTCCTTTGAAAGGTTTGTTCCCCATCAGGAAGACCCCTCCCAGTCATGTAACCGGTACCATTGCTATTGTGTCAGTGTTCTGTATGGGTGCTGGCTGCTGTGCAGTGCCTCTGTGTTGTGATTCTTGTCAGTCCTGGGGTAGAGGTGCTGTCATTTGTTGTGTCTGTACATGTAGTGGTGACAGTGCCTGCGTTGGTGCTTGTGGTGTCTGCTGAAATGATCCCGTCCTGCCCCATGTATCCTCCCCACATGGGCGGTGCATATTGTGGTGGTTGTTGACACTGCTATTGTGATTCTTGTGCGTGTGTGTTGAGGTGTTTTTAACTGCCCCTCCCATTGCATACTTTAATAATTTATTTTGTGCCTACTTGTCCTCATCTGCCTTTCTCTGCCCCTGCCGTTTTATTTATTTATTAACTGTCTTCTCTTGCCACAATCTACAATGCACACAGTCAATGTCTAGCGCGTTATCCTTCCTTCCTCCCTTCCATAACCCCATGCATGCTGCACCACCCCTTACTGATCCTCTATCATGTTTGGCTGTGCTGTCTCGTTCAGTCCTTCTCTCCTCCTCCAATCCCTTTCTTCCCTTTCCAGTTCCCCCTCTCTGTTGCTATTGTTACTCCTTGCACCTCCCCCGTTATCTTCCCTTTAAATTTAATTCCTCTGTACCTGTGCCTTCAAATCTGCTTCCATGCACTGCAGCCCTCCCTTGCTCACTCCTGTGCTGCTAGTGGGTTGTTCTGCACCTTCCTGTTTGTTCGCTTTAGTGTATTGTGATTGTGTGTGTGTGTGTGTGTGGTGTTTAAAAGTCCTTCTGCTGTTTTCAGTTCTCTCATGCAATGCATTCCTTGCTTACCATCTGTGTCATCAAATATTACACTCCCGAAGGTTCAGAAGGGTGAGTCCCCTCTTCCCTCTGCTCGTGCTGGTTCAGCATCAGCTGACCCCTCGCATCTTCCCTTTCCTTCGTGCACACAGTTCAACTGTAGCCATGTGCTTTTAAAGCTATTCCCGTGTAAGTGCTGTGTATGTGTGTCCTTAGCGATTGCTGCACGCTTCTGGAGAAGCCGCCTATGAGCAGCCATGGTCTTTTTTAATTTACCTTCAGTACTTTTGAATCTTTGCACACTATGTTTTACTGACTTATTTTGGCATGGAAGCTGTGTGCTACACAACAGGTGAAGGGGAGTCATTTCTGTATTGTGTGATACATTTTACCTCTATTCAATTTGAAAATTTCGATAGTCCGCTGTTCAGGGAGCAAAAGTTAGAAGATAATTGAACATTTTTCAACTTCTGTGAGCCTTCTTGGCTCCGCACCTTAGCCAGTGCACTCCACGTGGAGCCCATCTTCATCAAACCATTGCCTTCTCCGGCACACCCCCACAATCTTGCGCATGTGTCTTCCACACACCGCCTCTGGGTCACCTATTCTCCAAATCCAAAACCACACCACTATCTCCTCACCATCAAAACTCTGTGTCCTATGCATCAATCTGAAGGTGACTTCACCAAACTAAAAACACAGTGCAAATGAACAGACAAATGTGCATACACAGAACAATAACCCATTTCTCCCAACCCCACAAAAATCCCAAAATAAAACCCCACAATCCCCACAGCTGTCTTCCTGTCTCAACTGGAACAAGGTAAACTACAATAAAAACTCTTATAATTGGACTGCACACACTGCGTCGCCTCACGTGTGATACGCTCCTCACCAGGGGACCTTAACCAGCCAACTATCTTCCGCACTCGGGAACAATCTAGCTACCTCCTGTGGGGAAACATCATCCGCTCACTGAGCTAAAACGCTCAATTAGCAGGGAACCTCATCTACTCATTGATCTACAACGTCAATTCATAGGAAATCCACACCCCCATACATGAAATCGCCATCCAGACCAACCAGCGCGGCACTCCTTTCTATATGTGGGGAGTCACTACCCCACCCAATATCCTCATAAACACAAGAAGGGACCACTGCCAGCGCTCCAGTCCCACCTACATTTTTCGTGCCGATCACCACCAATGCGCCGAATTTTGCGACAATGTACAACCTCCCACCACCCAATTTACAGTGCCTCCCCCAGTTTCTACCCAAACAAAAGAACTTAACATTTCTGCAACATACTGATCAACAATACATTATAATACTTGAAACATTTCCCCCCCTCAAAGCCCATGTTGCTGGCTGACTTACATTTCCTATGCGCACTGGCACTTGCTCTGCTGCTGGACACCCCCTCAAGGCGCTTCACCGGACCCCTTCTCCTGCAGGGCTCTCACCTGCCCTCAAGCGGGGTATTTCCAAGTGGCCCCCGATGCCTTTAGCCGGTTACGCGTTTTCTGGTGGTCTTCAGGTGCAGACGAGGGTCCCACAGCTTCCTTGAGTCGGCGGCAGGGAGTGGAGTTCAACGCAGGGCTTGCGCAGGCAGTGCTCATTCACCCATGTTACAATGAGCAATGAGCCTCACAGAGGGCACCAACTTGTTGGGGAGAAGCTGGACCCCCATCAGGGCTGTGGGGGGCCAGCAGCCATACCCTCACCAGCTATGGGAGACCCCAACACCTCCCATATGGCCCAAAGAAATGCAACAGAGACCCCAGCAGGCAGCCACATGTTCCAAACTACGTTTATTTCTGGGCAGCAAAAAAAGAAAAAAAACACGCAGAGCATCGTGCACATCGAGAGTTCTGGCGCCGTCTCCCCCGGGGCTGGCTTGCAAGCCAGCTTTGTAATCACACTGCAGGCTGACCTCACAGAATTGGATCAGCTCCCAGAAACCTATCTCCTCCTGCTATTGGCTGCTAAGTGATAGGTTACCTATGTAGCCCTTATAGAGAGTCTGACAATTGGATGTTAGCCTTTTGCGTCAGTATGTTGGTTTAGCTGTGCCAGCCCCCCATTACCTAATTCTAACTTGTTGCATTATGACTTTGTTCCCATAACTTTTTAGCTGAAACAAGCAGTTCGCACCTGAGCTCTGAGCACTCATTGGCTGGGCTGATCCATTCTTGTTACAATTATGTTTCAAATGTTGTGCGAGTCTTTGCGGAAATGTCTTTCTTTCCCAGAAAGAAAAGAAAAAAACACACTGGGTTGCCGTGGCTTATTCGCATTTGTGGAGAATTAAAAATGTTTGTCTGCAGAAAGCAATCTTATCTTGAATGCGCGACCTTGGCTGCTCGTGGGTTTTGCGAGGAGCATTGCTGAAGGCTTCTGCAGCCAGTGTTCAGTGAGAGAAATTAACTTGGCTGTAATTTTCCTGAAACATGGCTTTACACTGTGCAATTAGACCATGTTAATTCATATAGGCATTTGCAAGCCTTTAAACAGGGATTTTTGTGTTTGTAGATTCTGATATTGCAGCATTGATTCTAATGTAGCATGGAAGTTGCACTGTTGGTGAAGTGGGTGTGTTTCAGCATATTTGTCACCCATGGGTGCGCTGGGGCCTGGTTCAAATGATAAGTGCGCTCCTTGTCCTTCCTGCTGTTCTTCTGTATATGCGCCTGGGGTGAGGGGGCATGGGTTTGATCTCGATTTTCCCTCTTCACTACTATTACTAATAAGTATTTGTGGCCCCGACTTGAAGTGTCCAGAGGTCCGAATATGTCCATCCCTATACGTTGAAAGGGTTCCAATATCAACGGCATGGTTTGGAGGGGTGCCTTTAAAATTTTGGGATTGTTCTTCGTTTGGCACTCAGGACAACGCTTGCAAAAGCGTACCACCTGGCCATAAATCCCTAGCCAGTAGATTCTCGCCAAGATCTTCTGAGTGGTCTTCTCCGCCCCGAGATGTCCCTCTTCCACTTGAAGATGAGCCACTTCTAATACAGTCTGATAGTATTTGCTGGGGACCAAAAGTTGTCGTGTGGTTGCTTTTTCTGTAGATTCTGTAAGGCGATAATATAAGCCGTTCTCTTTCACAAAGCATGCCATTCTTCCATCCGGTTTGTCGACCACTGAGGCGCTTGCGTGTTTCAGGATTGGGTCTAGCTCTTGTGCCATGTGAAAGCTGTCCCCCTGTTCATCAATCCTCCAATCTATCGCCACCAGACACATATTTTTCTCTATCCAGCCCCTTTTTTCTAATCTCTTGGTAGACTAGTCTTCTTCAACTTAGGCTTTCCGGCGTTTAGGTCTTGGTCATAAAAGGGGGCTTCTTTCAGCCAGTGGTTTTCCAATTTGTGGATAAGGCGGGGAAGATCTCGGACATCAGAGCCAATCAAAAGCGATTCAGGCAACGTCGGCATCACAGCAGCTTTTACAGCCATTTGCTCACCTGCTAACTTTATCTTGATTTTCTTAAGAGTGTATATTTGAACATCCCCGTGAACACATCGAATGGGTATTTTCATTTGAACGTCTCACCTCTCTTACCAGTTCCGGTGGGACTGCTGTCTGTAGACTTCCAGAGTCCAACAAGGCTCTGGTTGGCCGACCTTCCACTTCAGCCTCAGAAACAAATGGATAGGTGATCTTGTGACTTGGGGTTGAACTGCATGGATCTACCTCCTTTCTCCCAGCTCTTTCAAAACTTCCAATGTCCATTGGCTCGACTTGATTATCTTTGGACATAACCTCGCCAAGTGCCCCCATTCTCCACATTCAAAACACTGGGGGCCCCGCCGTGGGGTGCTTGGGGTTCGGGAAGGGAAGGTTGATCCAGGAGTTTCATGGTTAGGTCGGGGTCTTGACGGGTCCCAGTCTGTTCTGCGGAACATCGAATTTGGCCAGCGTGGATTGTTGGCCTGTCCAGAGCCTGTGTTATTAGGGACTTCAACAGCCCTAACTTGAGGAGGGTAGGAGGCCATTCTCCCCTGTCCTGCTTTCTGGTAGGCGGAAGCTATGTTCACTGCTTCGAGTAGTGTGGTTTATGGTGTTGTCGCACCCATCTCTGCATTGGAGGAGGAAGGGCCTCCACGAATTGCTCGAGGACCACCTTCTCTGCCATCTCATGCACAGTAGCAGAAGTGGTTTGCAACCACTTGTCCCCAAGTTCCTTGATTCTGTAAAACAACTGTCGGGAGGTTTCCTCGGGCAACAGTTTGGTATCTCTGAACTTGATCCTTCTTCATCGTGGCCCATTCTCTCTAGGACGGCCCGTTTCATCTAAGGATATGTAGTGTCTCCTATGGGGTTAGCGGCCTGGTATGCGCTCTGCTTTTCCCCCATCATAAGGGGAGCAATACAGTGTGTCCACCTCTCGACTGGCCATTGAGCGTTTTGGGCTACCCTTTCAAAGTTAACAAAAAAATAGGGAGGATCTTCCCCTCGGGAAGTATTTCTGCAACACTGATGCAGGTACTTGTGGCTGGGCTCTAACTGCGGTAGCTTCTAGCAGCAGAGCCTGTTGCATTTGAATAGCTTGCTGGAAAGCTTGCCGGTCAGCCTGGGCTTGCTGGCTCTGTATCTGAAGGGCTTGTTGCAGCAGTTGTTGTCCCTCCGTTAGTGACTTTATCAGCTCTTCCATCGTGTTTCTTGATCCCACCCCTGCCACCAAATGTAGGTATTTGGAAATGAGAAGACCAGCCTTCAACACTTTAGACCTACTGACTTTTATTTGCAGAAACAACAAGCTTCTTTAATTCTGGGGAAAATGGGGGACAACATGCCGTTTGCTTTTCTTTCTCAAAAGGTGAAGATACTGTTCACAAATCATTATGTTGAGGCTAACAGTGTTCGGGAGTCTTCTCCAGGAGATGAGACTCTATTGCCTTTTATTCTCTGGAAACTGTCTTCCTAGGGATCATTCATCATCAATTCATTGAAGTCTCGTATTGTCTCTCAAGCCTATCTATTCATTTCTCTATAGTTCTCTAGAGAGGAGGTCTCCAGCTCACGCCCTCACTGGTGTTGGTTGTACTCCAGCCTCCTTGGCCCAGCCCCTCCCCTTGTTGGGAAGGCTTCCTGGACAACTGTTAACACAGTCCTCTGCCTCTCTGTTCATTCAATCTTCCTCTCATTCACTCGACGCTCACCTTTGTTTCCGGATGACAGACGCCTCGAGCTGGGTCTCAAGTGCCGTTAGGGCCGTCAGCAGCAACTCTCTCACGGCTAACTTCTTCTTTGGGGATAAATGTCTTAGTAAGTCTCTATAAACGGGTTATGACAGGATAGGGCACTACGGGTGCGACTTGAACTACTGTTTCCTTATGGTCAGACGTCAATAGGCCCATTCATAGGCCACCTCCTCCTCAGGCCGCGGGCCCTCCTCCAACTCTTCTCCCTTATTCAAAAGACAAACACCAGAGACCTGTACCAGTATGACATCCTTGGAATCTTTCTTGTTCTAGAGCATTACCATTGGTCCAATTGTCTGTCCCTCCCAGGTTGTAGCCTCCCTCCATTATGACCTCATCCCCAAGGTCTCCCAGGTTGTAGCCTCCTTCCATTATGGCTCATCCCCCTATGACCTCATCCCCCAAGGTCTGATTGGCTTCTTGCTAGAGGTTTTGTCCTTGCTCTGATCTTCCTTCCTTTCCACCACCTTGTCACAGCCCCCTCGTCCCGTGACTGACCCCTCCCGCTTTTTTTCCAGAATAAGATCTCTAATATTAGGAACTCAATTGTGGAGAATAGGTATGGCAGCTTATATACTGCACCTTTGTCATCAGTACACAGTGGGGACTCTCTCACTTCTACTTTCCTTTTTGAACCTGTTACAAATGAGATTATTGTCCAAGCCATTAACAAATTAAAATCTGCTTCATCTGCTGATCCTATTCATCTGCGTTTGGTTCCGCCCCTTGCCTTGGACTGTGCCACCTTTTTTACGGCAGCCCTATAGCACTCTTTTATGAATGGTGTTATCCCAGCTCCATTAAAACATGCCATTGTCTCCCCCTTTTAACAAAAACCCAACTTATCCCACCACTACCTGACAGTTATCGCCCCATCTCACTACTCCCTGAACTCATGAAACTCATGGAAACCATTGTGACCCCGCAGTTCTCTAGATTTCTGGAGACAAATGGTAATTTACACTCATTCCAAGCAGGTTTCAACCCGCTTATGGGAACTGAGTCAGTTATGATTTCGGTCCTCGATGACCTAGCACTAATGCATGTCCACAGAGAGGTCAGAGTTTTGATTCTCCTTGACCTCTCTGCGGCTTTAAATACAATCAACCACTCCATCCTTGTCCAGTGGCTGAAACAGATTGGGGTATCAAGCACACCTCTTTTTTATTACTATGCCAGCAGATGGTCACTTTGTTCCCTATCTTCTCCACTCCTACTCCCGTCTCATGCTGGGTACCCCAGGGGTCTCCTCTTCTTTTTAATCTTTAATTGCAGCCTCTTGCAAATCTCATCTCCTCTCATGGCATCTGCTTCTATACATACACGGATAACACTCATATGGTTTTCCACCTCAGATCCCTGACCTCAGAGCCTCCCAGCAAACTTAGAGAGTGTCTCTCGGGGATAGGGACCTGGTTGATGGAGAACTGGCTGAAGTTTAATGCTGGTAAGACTGAGGTCCATGTGACCAGCACTATTGATCCTCGGTCTGTCTGGAACTCTAGTTTCTGGCCGGACTCCCTTGGCTTACTTTCGGTCCCCAGTGCTGTGGTGAAAAGCTAAGGTATAAAACTTCTCCCCTCTGGCTCGTGTGAGGCCAAGATAGTGTCAGACTATAGTGCAAGTTTCCTCAGGTTGAAAATACTGAGGAAAGGTCTGCCTTTTCTCCCGGCTACCTACCGAGCTATGGTTGTCAAAGCCTCCATCATGGGCTCTCTGGACCATTTTAATGAACGTACCTGGGGCAGCATGAATTCCTGGTCCAGAGACTCCAGATTCTCCAAAACCCGGCAGCACAGTTGACACACCCAAGCTTACTCACTTGGCCCTGCTCCTTGCTGAGCTTCACTGGCTGCCGGCCACAAACCAGATTATTTTTGAGGTTCTATGCATCGTATATTGCGCCGCTTATTCTATAGGCCCACTTTCCTTCAGTCAAAACTTAAGGCGTATGCCTCATCATGCAGGTTACGCTCAGCCTTTAAAAATCACCTAGTGGTCCCACACCTCTGCAAAACAAGGTTCGTGGGTCGCTCTTTCTCCGTCCTGGCACCCTCACTGTGGAATTCTCTTCCATAGTCCTCACGAGAGATCCCGGTTCAGCTCTGTTTCGCAGAAAGCGCTGAGGACTCTTCTGTTTAGGGCTTAATCTCTGCTGTCTTCCTCAGTTTTCTGTTAGCACCTAGATGCCTCTGGGCCTTGGTTTTGGTGTGCTTTATACATTTAAATACATACATACATATATACATACATACATACATACATACATACATACATACATACATACAGTAGATAGGAAAAATAAATTGCCCCAAAGAAGTGTGAGTGGTGCTGAGATCGCGACATCCACAGCATGCCAGAGCTAACAACTGACATCTTCATATAAGACCGATGCATTTAAATGCATACACAAAACAGCAATTTACGATTTAATGGATCAAGCTTAAGATGAAAGAAGCATGAAAGAGAGGTATGGGTCATGTCATTTTGGAAACCGACACAGTGAGGAAGAAGAAACATATGCACGGTTTTTTCAAAGATCTCAATCTTCATCTTGATTCTGAGAGCAAGCCACCCGAAGATTGAGATGATTGCGATGAGAATCTCGATCTTCAGGTATAAATCATATATATATATATAGTTCACATAGTAAACACAAATGTAAAGTTTGAAAGAAACATAAAAGGAAGATGTAAGAAGTGTGAGCTAGATTTTTCCAGATATTGGTACCATATTTTGGGAAAGAAATCCACTCTGTTATATAAAACCTCGATTCCCATAAGAGTGGTATGTGAGGCAACTCAGGGACAGGGAAGACAGGGAACTGTATGCTGGAAATCTCAATCTTTGTATAAATAATCTATATAGTAATGTATATTTAGAAAATGGCAATCTATGTAAAATAGTTTATATGGCAAGGTGAGATTTGTTCAGGTGAAGGGAACAAGTAAGGAGAATGAAAGACAAAGAGAGGTATGAAAAGTTTCTTTTGGATTGACATGTTTATATATTTGTATCTTGTTTTTTAATTACTTTTATCATTTATAGAATTAAAAATATGCGGACGCAATCCCTCTTCCTCATCTCAATGACTCTATCTCATCACAGTCCCTGTACCTCTCCTCATTGCAGGGACTCTTCTTCATCTTGGTGCCTCCTCCTCTTCCTCTACCCAGCCTCTCATCCTCTTCCTTGTACCACACTCACTTAATCTTTATTGTTGGTGGCAAATCATGGTGGCCATGTTGCCCCGGGGCAACATCGCCAATGTCCTTGGACACAGCTCATGTTCAGTTGCCCAGGTGACCCTCAATAGAGCAAAACCTCACAATGGCAGGGAAAACCCATGTTGCATAGCTTAGAAACACACATTGAAAACAAAGGATATGACATAGGGAATGGCATCTTAAGAAAAACATGTAGAATTACAGGTGGTTGAGATGTAGCATACCTAAAATCTTGAAATTAGGTAAATACACTTTAGTTAATGGACAGTTCAGGTGCATAGGTTCAGTGCAACAGAATCCTTGCAATTCAGTGAAACAAGTTTAGTAGAAGGGGTGGTAAGGTGCCAATTTAATGCAATAAAACCCCTGATATTCGGTAGGTTTTGGAACCAATGCCACCTTATCTATGAGCCCCCTTTATGCAGCACCTAAGCACAATAATAACATCACATATTGCAACCCTGGCAATATTACATATGACAGAATCAGTGACAATGCTTTCCCAAGTCTGCGGACTAGTGGTGGAGGTTGGAGCAGGCGTTAGGCAGACTGGCTTTTTGTTCTTTAGATATTATTTCAGTGAAGGTATTTGGTCCATTTTTTGTCAGCCACTTATTGCGTAGACTTTATTTGCTGCCTTTCAGGTGCAGTCTGGTAACAATTGGACTGACTGGAGTATTGGGCCAGCAGGAGCAATGACATTGACATTGCTGTGTTGATAAGGTATATGTTACCCCAAAAAGTGGTCGTGCGTGCAATGAATATAGTGTGTGCTATGAATCCAGTGTGTGTGTGTGTGTGTGTGTGATGAGACCAGATTAGACAGGTTGATAAAAGAGACAATGGTCCTCATTGCGAGTTGTGCGCTTGGTTCAGCAGTAATTCCACCAGATAGAATTACTGTTACCGCTGTACTGTCCAGCACATTCACTGCCACATTACAAGTTGATGGGTGCGTGCACAAACCATAAACGTTAACAGTAATTCTGTCCAGTGGAATTACCACCAAAAAGCAACTCTGAACTGTAATTCTTTGAATTTTCAGCAGAATTACTGTTACCGCTGGAAAATATGACGAATTACCAAATGGTAATTCCGCCGGCGGAATTACAGCAGAGCTGAATTAGCATCATGCTGCATAACGGAAACTCAGCATCAGCCATCTTTAAAAATGCAATCCAGTTAAATCACTCAGTTCTTGGTGCCATCCACTGTTTTATTTTACAGGTATCATGCCAGGGATTAAGCAAAAAAGCAAAATGACAGAAATTAAGCTCTGGGAGCCAAAATACTTTGAAGCAGAGCTAACCACCTTGGCAGATGAGGCACTGGCACGCGCAGATGAGCTCTGTGGCCCAGAAAGCGACACTACATCAAACCACAGAAACATGATGTGCAGGAAAAGGTTGTGGCAGCTGGGACAGTGTCCCGGGAGGCTCAATACATAAGTAAGAGTTGTAATGACCTGAAGGCCGGGGTGCACTCACTGCTTGCACTTCACCATAAGGAGACAGCCTCCCCAGCAGCATGCACAGTGGATCACCCAAGCTAACCCATTTGGTGGACACTGTCAGCACCATCCTGAACATGGCTGGATGGCATTGCAGCGGCAGAGGTTGGAGGAGGCAGCCAAACAGACCCTGGTGAGTAGACGAATATTATATGAATGGGAAGCCATACATTTCATGGAATCCTGATGACCCTATGCCAGGCAATGCAATGAAAAATGTCGACAAACAAAACAGTCGTCCCAGCTATCAGGCCCCAAGGCAGATCACACCCAGGGAAGGGGACCTGCACCAACAAATAGCATGCATGGAACATCACTAACCTAACATTGATATCGAGCACCATTTCTCGGAGTGTCTGCTGGCCCCTGGCTCCTCCCCTACCACCATAGCATGTCAACCCCTCACACACATGCATGTCTAAAACATGATTAACCCTGACTGTCATTCCTGAAAGCCTTATGGTGGGCAATTATCCTCCTCTCATGATACAAACGCATTCCTGTCAGACATACAGAATCCAGCTAAACAAACACACAAGCAACAAGGCCTGCATAAGCTGGATCACTTACCAGCTGGGGACATAACATGGCTACTACCACCAGACCTCAAAGGCCACAATATTACCTGTCCACACCTGTAACCATCATGCTGAGCATATTCATAGGGCATCCCGAACATGACCAAGCACAAACATCCCCATGGCAACTTCCCTGTAAAGGCAATACATGCAAAGTCACAGCAATCCAAGACAGGAAAGGAGACGTTAGGTACATGTAGAGGCCATGATGGAAGTGGCACATGTCAGATGTGTGACGGCCAGGCCCTGCCCTGCATTGACCTCGAGCCACACACAATGATCATGACTAGATTGTACAATCATACCCTAGTCACATCATGCTCATCTCTCCCAACCTGAGGCCAAGGAGGGGAGGACGGTGCTAGCACATCAAACATACCACTGACTGTCACCTCCAATATGGGCCAAAAGTCTAGGAATGCATGATACCGTTCCTCCTATAGTGAAAGAATTCAGGCAAGACAAGTACTGGAACCTGGAAATGTGGTTTCCCTTCAACAGTTTAGTTACCCAGCGTGCACGCTGAATAAGCCATGCAAGACCGGGGTGCGTTTTACTCCCCCAACCTTGCATGACCCACTGGGGATGCAGGGTGGGGACCTGCACGTTTGTATGTGCAAGAAGCCACTCCTTCGGCTCCCCGCACATACAAACGGAGCGGGGAAGCATTTCAGCAGTGCTCAGGCTCCTGCGTCATGTGCAGGAACCAGGAAGTAGTCTGTGCTTCCTGTTTTATGTTCTTGTGCTAGGGAGTCAGAGGTCCTTGTCACAGGAGGCTGCATCAGAGAGGAGCAGGATCTAGACCAGGGCTGAGGTAAGTGTAAAATTGTAATTGTGTATGTGTGTGTTGTTGTGTATGTTTGTATTTATGTGTATATGGTTGCAAGAGTTTATGATGTATGTGTAGTTGGGTGCATGTGAATGAGTGAGTAACTTATGTGTGAATACTGTTTGAATGCAAATCTCTTGAATGAGCGAGTGAATACTGTGTGAATGCTGTTTGAATGTGCGAATGTGTGTTTCAATGAGCGGGTGAATGCTCAGTGAATGCGTAAATGTGTTTGAATGAGCGAGTGAATGCTGTGTGAATGCTGTCTGAAATCAAATCTCTTCACTGAGCGAGTGAATGGTGTGTGAATGCTGTTTGAATGTGTGAAAGTGTGTTTGAATGAGCTAGTGAGTGCTGTTTGAATTAATGAATGTGTGTTTGAATGAGCAAGTGAATTCTGTTTGAAATTAATGCTGTATGAATGAGCGAGTTGTCGGGGGGTTTCTCCCGGGGTCGGCTGGGCCTTCCGCGGACCTCCAGGCTGGGAGGCCCCAACTCCTCCCGGTATCCCAAAAATGAGTATGAGACACACACAAGAAGCAAGGTGGTTCTGCTGTTTATTGAGTAATGGCAGGGATGGGTCTAGGATCGTACGCGTCCGTCCAGACTCTCGAAATTCGTGGGGCTCGCAGGCCCTTTTTGCCTCAGTATGACGAGCTACTTGCGTCACCTGGGAAAGTTAGCAAAAACCTATCGCCACTCTGGATTGGTTCCTCGAGTGGTAGGGTTAGTATAGCATACGTATAGAGAACGCTGTTAGTGGTTAAGGGTCAGTCAGGTGGTATACTTGGGTTGTCCCTTCTATTCGATACTTGAAAATTGTTACACGAAGACCCCTAATGATTGGCTATGGTTAATGGCGTCAGTGATGAGTGCCCCATGTTCTGATTGGTCCACTCGCAAGCCCCCCAGCCTGGGCCCATCGTTGTTCCCAGCTCACGGTGTACCTGTCATTTGCAACAATATGTAACTATGTGTTCGTGCAGACAATGCGTGGATTTGCTCATATGCCTGAGAGCAGACCATTCCCATCGCTGTAGGTGTCTATTGGGTCATTTCAATGTTGCAGCCTGTGTCTTAACCGTGGGACCCAGGCGACTTCTCTCTCCTGGGTCTGGCACCCTGTCAGGTTTGGCTTGGTCACGTGAGGAGAGACCGTGGTTGAGACAGAATTCTGCACATTTAAAGTTGTATTTTCCAAGCACGCTTATCCTGCAACTTTACTGCTCTCGTAGATACCTCCTCTACCAGGTGGGGACCAGTGAAGCATGGGCTGTTCCACTTTCTATTGAAATTGCGGAGTAGCACGTGGTCACCTTTAGCAATTTTGCACAGTTTTTCCTTTTCCAGTTCTTTGTCCGCGTCTTCTTGTGATAACTCTTAGACCCGCCCCGCGTGCGCTCGAGCTGTTGAGACACAAACACTACACTAGTAATCAAAGAAGACACATATTGGTACATTTCATCACCAAGAACAGTTGCAGTGTTTTCATAGTCTGTGAATGCTCTTGATGTTGGCGTTAGAGGAAGGCGCATTTGACGTCCGGTCACCACCTCGTGAGGAGTGAGGTGGTGGTCGGAGCCTGGTCTATTCCTTAGCTCAAATAGAGCTAGCGGAAGGCAATACAACCAACTCTTCTTTGTTGTTTGCTGTATCTTTGCGATTGCCTCCTTCAATAGGCCATTCAGGCGTTCACATATACCATTGGCCTGCAGGTGATCTGCACACGCAAATTTATGCTTGATGTTCAGTAAGGACGTGATGTGCTGAAACATTTCATTAGCGAAATGTGGGCCGTTATCTGACCGCAATACTTCGCACACTCCCCACCTGGGGAAAACCTCCCTTACTAGAAATTTAGCTGCTCTGAACGCATCCGCATGTGAGCAGGGTCCTGCCTCAATCCACCTGGAGAATGGGCATACCACTACAATCATATACCTATTTCCTTGACATACGTTGATCATATCAACGTAATCAACATGAATGTGCAGGAAGGGTCCCTCTGGCCGGGGTATAGTACCTTTTATCACTGTGTGACCGGCCGTAAACTGTTGACATGTGAGGCAATTGCTGATAAAATGTGTTACATGAGAATTTAACTCGGGGCAGAACCAGTCTTCCCTAATTCGTGCTGCAATAACTTCCTTCCCTGTATGTGCTGGGTGATGGAGCTGGCTCAGGGCGGTGTTCAATAGTGCCAATGGCATGACCATCTTTCCAGTGTTACCCTGACGCCATAGTGCGTCAGTTGGCGACATTGTACATCCTCTTTTTACCCATATTTCTTTTTCTGCCATTGGTGCAGCCGCTTGTAACTCCATTATCTGTGTGGCTGGGAGGTCGGTGTACCCTTCTTTCATCAACATCTCTTTAGTTATCCCCCTCCCTCTCCCTCTCTCTGACTCTGGGGGGTTCCATATCTCACCAAAATAAGCCCCATACTTTGCATGTGCGTCTGCTGCTTCATTCCCTTTTGAGATATGATCTTCTCCATTAGTGTGTGCGGGACATTTGACCAAAGCTAGTTCTTGGGGATTATTTATTACTTCAATTAACTCAGCTAATAAGAGAGCATGTTGCACTGGGGTGCCGTCAGCCCTCCTGAACCCCCTTCTTCGCCATTTTGTCAACCCTGAGTGGACAGTTGACGTGACATATGCTCTGTCAAAATATATAGTAACTCTTTTGTCAAAGCTTTCCTTCAACGCCAAGATCAGTGCAACCAATTCTGCTGCTTGAGCAGAATAATGCTGTGGTAACTGACACATTTCACCGCAACACACACCAATTCCTCTGTCATTTTTACAACTGCTGCCCCAGTTCTCCTTATCCCATCACTCTGGTCTATTGTCGATGACCCATCAATGAACAAGAGCTCTCCTCCGTTTAGCGCATCCTCTTCAACTTTTCTAGTACATGAGTACATTTCAGTAGTCTGGGTACAATCATGAGCATAGTCCCCTTCCTCAATAACTTCCGCTATAAACCTTGCAGGATTAACTGTGCTGCATCTAACAATGGATAGTTCTGGTCTAGATAAGATGATCTCATAACCTGACGCCCTCTGCTTGGTTAATGTGGACTTAGTCTTGTTCAATATTGCATGTTCTACAAATAGTGTGGTTGGGCACCCCATTGTAATAGATGATGATTTCTCTACCGCGAAGGCAGCTGCGCCGAGTCCTTGTCCGCAAGGGAAATGACCTAACATAACAGGGTCCAAATGACCGCTGTAAAATGCTACTGGCTTGTATCCCATGCTTGTTTTTTGAGCCAACACTGCTTTCATTACTGCTGAGTCGCAATGTGAAAAGATAAAGAACTGTCGTTCATAATCTGGGGTGGCCAGTACCGAAGCAGTTGATATTGCGTGTTTCAATTCGTCAAAGGCCTCCTTCATTTCCATTGTCCACCCCAATTTTTCTCCCCTTTGTTTGCTTCTCTTAATGCTTCAAGTAGGGGTCCTATGTATGAGCTGTAATCAAATACCCATGCTCTACATAATTGCATAATCCCAGGAGCTGCTGCAGCTCCCTCACTGTTTGTGGTAATGGCGTATTTGATATAGCCTGTGCTCTTTGTGGTGCAATCTTTCTTCTGTGTTGGGATATCAGCTGACCAATGTATAATACCTGTTCCTGACAGTACTGTAACTTTTCTTTGTCTACCTTGTAACCCTTTTCAGCCAATATTGTCAGCACCTTCAATGAGTCCTCCCTGCACCTTTTTTCGCTTGTGCTGCAAATTATTATGTCGTCAACATATTGCAACACTGTACTTTCCAGTTCAATGTTTCCCAAGTCCATCTGTATTACTCTGTTGAAAATTGAGGGTGACTCGCAGTACCCTTGTGGTAACCTGGTGTGTTTCCATTTTGTATTTCTGTACGTGAAGCTTGTTAGATCTTGTGAATCTGGATGCAGGGGTATTGAGAAAAAGGCATTTTTGTGGTCAATCACTGTAAATCGTGAGGCCTCTGCTGGAATTCCACATAATATTGTGGCCGGGTTTGCTGCTATGGGGTATTCTGCTTCCACTATGTTGTTCAAGGGCCTGAGGTCCTGGATGAAGCGCCAAGACCCTCCTTTAGCTTTGCGCACTGGATACACGGCCGTATTACATGGTGATTCTGATGGTACCAATATGCCATTATTTATAAGGGCCGTTATTGTTTCATATATGCCCTCATCTGCCTCTTTTGATAGTGGGTATTGCTTCACCCTAGGGAGTATTGCGCCTTTTTTCAGTTTTATTCTTACTCCCACAGTTTTATTCTTAGTAGTCCACAATGATGTTAGAGCTTTTGCCATATCCTCCTCGAAAAAGGGAACTGGGGTGGATGTGGGTGCTTCAAGTGCCATTGCAATTTTCTGTGCCACTTGTTTGTATGTCACTCATAGCCATATATCTACACTCATCAGAAATACCATTTCACCCTCTTCCTTTTCTTCTGAAAAGAGCTCCTTGTCTGACACCTGGCTGAGCCTGCATCCCTCAGCTAGTGCTATCACTGCCCTCCATGCTCTTCCTTCCCAGTCTTGGGCATGTACTGCGATGTAATCAGCAGTCGCTATAATGCTCTCCATGCTCACTGAAATCACCTTTCCTTCTGGTTCATTGGCTGGTGTTTCGGGTCTGAACAGATAGGCTGTTGGCCTCCTCTTGATCTTCCCTTCTATTCCTGGCATCCATGCGAATGCCATGGCTGTTCCATACTGGAACAGTTCGCCATCTACTGGCTCAGCCCTAATCACTGTCTGCCCACAGTATGCTTGCATAATTTGCCGTGCAGTGAGCATGTTTATTCCAGGAGTGGAACAAATTATGCCGTCCTCCGTGAAGGAGATTGTCATATTCAACCTGCTCATTATGTCTCTCCCAAGTATGTTTACTGGCGAGTCCCTTGAATATAAAAGCGGAATAGACATGTCATAATCCCCTATCGATAAGGGGATGTTATCAGTAAAGGGAACCAACCCCCTAGCCCCAGAGAATCCTTGGGTGCTCATGGCCTCACCTGACATCTTAAATTTACCTTCCCTCATGCAAGACCGGGTTGCCCCAGTGTCAACAAGGAATGATAACTTTTTGTCACCTATCGTTACCTCTATGCGTGGTTCCTCCGCACTATTAGGTGTTACCGACAGGATGGGACACACCAAGGTCGTCTGTGGGCTGTCCTATTGTGGGTATAATGATTGACCACTTCCTGTGTAAGGGTTGTGTCCCAGGACCATCACCCTTCCCAGTTGTGTTTGCTGTAGCTGTGTATTAGTAGAGGTTACCTTATGGTCTTGAATTTGAGTGGGCTGCTGTACTTGCTGCACTTGAGGTTGTTGTGATATTGCAACCTGATGTTGCGGTAGTGAATATGTCTGCGGCTGTTGTTGTGTTACTAACTGTTGCTGCATATTTCCCGGTTGCAGTGCCTGCTGTTGTTGGTGGCCCTGCTGTTCCCTTGTAGGCTCTTGTTGTCCCTGTTCTCCCCATGCTGGTGTGCCGGGTCTCATTCTACATGTGCGTGACATGTGTCCTAATAATACACAAATCCAACATACAGGTGGTTCCCTGGTCTGCCATGGGAAATTCCCTGAATCGTCCTGGTATACTGGTTGCCCAGTGGGGTAGAAACTTCTGAATCCTCCCCCTTGCTGTTGTGCGTTGTAGCCGTATCCTCTCCCCCTCATCATTCCTCCCCTTCCCCTGTTGTAATTATAATATCCAGCTCCTGGTGTTGAGTATCCTCCTCCCATGTTAGTCGTGTATGGTGGGGGTGGTGGCAGCTGTTGTGCTATGATCTGTGATGATTGTATTTGGGAGGGGCTTTGTGCGGCCACCACTTGTGTGGGGTTTGGTGTCATTGTTCTAGGTGTAGTTATTAGTGCACCTTCCATCGTGTACTTAGTAAGTTTTTTCTGCACCAATTTAGCCTCTTCCGCTTTTCTATCCTCTTCCTTTTGTTTCATCTTTTCTTGCCATGTCCTACAATGATGTACTATCGTCAGTTGTATTTCTGGCCACGCCTTTGCTTCCATCCCCACTACTTTCTTCAATTGTTTCTGCACTGCTTCCGGGAGCCCTTGTATTAGTATATGATAAAATATTGCTGGTGTTTTGTCCCATTGCTCTCTAGTTTCCATACGCCACTTCTCTTGAATTTCCTGGATATAATCAACAGGATCTTCGTTCTCACGCATCTTGCGTGACGTAATTGCTCCTATGTCTGATGTGTCTGGGTATTGTACCCTCAGTGCTTGCCATAATGCATGTCTCCAGTTTGCGAATGGCGCCCCGTCGTGTGATTTGTTTGTTATTGTGACCCCAAGGAAGCCTGCTCTCTTCCAGATGTCATCTGCTGCATCCCCCAATATTGATATTAATAGGCCCTTCACATCTCCTACTGCCAATTTCTGTCCTGCGGTGTGTTTTTCCATTTCATATATCCATTTCCCCGCACCTCCACTTAATGATGGGAGCCTGCACTTTATATTTTCTTTGTCTGCATGCTTCCAAGGGACGTATTGTGGTCTAACCCCTCCCCTCTCCAAGAGTGGCATTAGGTTGTGTCCTATCTGACCCCCTGGGTTCCCCATAGTCGAGTCTGTATACCCCTCCTCTTCTTCCGTGTCGTCTACATCGTCTGTTATGTCCATATTTCCCCTGCTCGTACCTGTTTCTCCTCCATCTCTTCCCCTTCTTTTATCATTTCCTTCATTTGATGTGGGTGTGTGTACTCGTTCTTCCTGCCTGCGTCCAGGGAGATCTGTAAGCCTACCAGCGTAGGGTGTGTGTTCGTGAGGGGCGGGTGTAGGTGGGCATGTTGCACGGGATGAGTGTGGGGTAGTAGAGCATGTTGGACGGGATGATGAGGGTGTAGCTGCACGTGTATGCCTTCCCGCCATTCCTTGCTCTTCCCCCTCACTTCCCTCTAGTTCTTCCTTTCTTCTGCAAGCCCATGGTGATTCCCTGTTAGTTCGGGTGATGTACAATTTATCTAAGCTTTCCCTTTCCCTATTTCTTCCTTCTCTCTCCATTCCTTCTTCTTCCTCGCTGCAAAAGTCATCCAGGAGCGACAACCCCCAATCTGTCTTTTTCCCCCTAATCGTCACTGTTTTTAAATCTATTAAATCCGTTCCTCCCGTTTCTTCTTTACCAATTGCTCCCCTCTGTGCTGATGTTGTTGCTACTTCTGTGTCTCTGCGTACATATCTCCTTATTTCACTCTCCCCTCTCCTATCTTCTCTTTCCCCTTCTTTTTTCTCTACTATTTCTCTACCTATTTCCTCTCTTTTCTTTATCAATTCCTCCATTACTTCACTACTCATCTTTTCCAATATCCTTTCCTCTTCTCTCATCCTTTCCCATCTCTCTCTTTCTCTCTCTAATATGCTCTCTATCACCCTTCCTTCTTCGTACTTCTTGGTCGTTTCTGATAATATTTTCCTCTTCCATATTTCCATTTCCTTTTCTCTCTCTTCTTCCTCTCTTTTCTTGTCGCGCTGTGCTGCTCGAGATACCCTTTCTGCTGCTGCCTTTACCCTTTCAGCTTCTCTCTTTCGTTCTTCAGTTCGTTCCGTCATTTTTTCCAACTCATTCTTACTTTCTTTCCTTTCCCGTGCTCCTCTCTTTCTTCCCTCTCAAGCTGTTTGATCAGGGCATTTTGCTCATTTCTTAATTCTGCTAATCGTTCCTCTAAAATCTTTTCTTTTTCTCTTAACAGCTCTTCTTCCTTTCTTTTCCCCCCTTCCCCTTTCATCTCGCTCTTACTCTCATTGTCCTCATCCGTTTTCCTTACTACCTCCTTCTCTTCTCCTGTTAATGAACCTCGCAATTTTAATAATACCTGTGCAGCTACCCACTCATCATGTCCTATTGCTGCAACTTGTTCTTCGCTATTCTTTCCCTCCCCTGAGGGCATCTTCGTATAGGTTGATCCTACCGTACTTGTCGGCTCCCCTCCCGTGTAGCCACCTGTAGCTGTATATGGTGGTGGGCTGTATGCCAGGTTCGAATACCCCTCAGCCGCCCTTAATTGTTCTCTCACTATTTCTCATAGTTCCGTTAAAGGATATAACCCCCCTTCCTCTTTTTTCACTACCGTCGCTAGGGGCATGTCGTCACCCTGTTCCTTTTTTATCTCTTTTTCGTTTAGGTTGCTACTCTTTTCTCCTCCCTCTTGTCCTTTCTCTGTGCACTGTGTGCCTTCACTCTCTTTTTCCCCATTCTGCTCTTCCTCCTTAACCTTCTTCTCTTCCTTTGTTTTGCCCAGAGTGAACATTCCATTTGGTCCTGGTCGGGACCCCTGGAACATCCTCCATAAGTTAAACACCTCCACATGGTGTGTCAACTTCTTCCCCTTGCATGTGTTATATAGATGGGTCAATAGTGAATGTTGGATATATGGGTCGAAACTGCCATTAGGCGGCCATGGTGTCGTCATTTTGTTGTCCGTCCCCTGTGTCCATTCTATGCTGTATTTAATCAGTTTCTCCCTATGGGGTGACAGTGTTTTACCTATATGCTGTAGCGGGGTTGTCAGGGTGTTCCCCCACCCTCCCGATCCTGTCCCGTATGACAAAGTAGCACGGTGTTGTTACCTCCCTCAATATGGGGGCGGTTATCTTACTAATAATGAACGCTATACAATTTCAGATGTTTTACCTGGCCCCGTAATTTTGGGGACTTGCGATCGTCCGCTAAAAGAAAATAGTAAAATATAGCATTTGCATTTATATATTCTTTTCTCTCTTTTCTTCTTTCACCTAACACTGTTACGGCCCCCTACGGTCGAGGCGCACGTAGCCCCCTGTGGCTGCGTGCCCTGTGTGACGTTCTTATACAGCCGTCCCACTTTTATTTCACCCCTCCTCCTCCTCCTTCACTTGTCGTGGCCGGCGTTCTCCGTGCGCGGTCACGTCCCTCTCTTCACCTTGCCCCGATATAATTGTTACCGTTTATCTCCGTTTCCACTCCCTTACCATTATTCTCTTCCCCACCACTCTTCCACAATGCCTTGTGCTCGAGGTATCCTATGAAAGCCCTACTGGTGACGTCACCGACCTCTTCCAATACTAACGGTAAGTTCTTTTCATGTTTTAAAAGTTTGAAATAAGTTTGCAATCTATCCCCGTTAACCCCACAGCTGTCCTCTTGTCACGCCTGGAACAAGGTAATCAACAATATAATCAGACTGCGCACGCTGCGTCGCCTCGCGTGTGATACGCCCCTCGACAGGAGGGCTTAACCAGCCAATTATCTTCCGTATTAGGCAACCAACTAGCTACCGCCTACAGGGAAACGTCATCTATCTATCGAGTTTTCAGCTCGACCAATAGGGATCCTCATCTACTCATTGATCAATAATCGCCAATTAGTAGGAAACCGCACAGACACACAGACTCTTACAGGTGGTCGCGACCTAGGCCAATCAGTGTCCACGAGCGGCCGCACGTGATGTTTTCGTGCTCCGCCCACCCTTCTTCGTAACGTAGCGGACTGCTCTCGCACTTGTCCAGCTACCATTCACTTCACCGTCAACACTAATTTATCAAACCTTCGCCGCGCACCTTTGTAACACCTCCCACCTTCCGTATTCTATTCCTCCCCCCTCCCTCACAATTTCACATTGTTTGTTGGGTGTGGCATACTCCCCGAGTTCTCTTGATGCGGGGCCGCTCGACTGCGTGCACCCCTCCAAGCGGCTCGCCACCTCCCCTCGTCTGGACCACGTCTGGACACTTGCCAACCGCGGGCGGGATACTTCTCAACCGGCTCCCGAAGGCCAATATCCGGATTGCGCTGTCCGGTCTTCTCGCAGTTCCGCGATGGTCCTGTAGTCCTAAAAAAGGGGGCAGAGGGGGCCGCGCCGCCGGGCCTCCCCGCAACGAGAGAATTTGGAAAAATAAAATAAAAGGTAGATCTTAAACAGATCTCAGCAGTGCCTCCAACTTGTCGGGGGGTTTCTCCCGGGGTCGGCTGGGCCTTCCGCGGACCTCCGGGCTGGGAGGCCCCAACTCCTCCCACGTATCCCAAAAATGAGTATGAGACACACACAAGAAGCAAAGTGGTTCTGCTGTTTATTGAGTAACGGCAGGGATGGGTCTAGGATCGTACGCGTCCGTCCAGACTCTCGAAATTCGTGGGGCTCGCAGGCCCTTTTTGCCTCAGTATGACGCGCTACTTGCGTCACCTGGGAAAGTTAGCAAAAACCTATCGCCACTCTGGATTGGTTCCTCGAGTGGTAGGGTTAGTATAGCATAAGTATAGAGAACGCTGTTAGTGGTTAAGGGTCAGTCAGGTGGTATACTTGTGTTGTCCCTTCTATTAGATACTTGAAAATTGTTACACGAAGACCCCTAATGATTGGCTATGGTTAATGGCGTCAGTGATGAGTGCCCCATGTTCTGATTGGTCCACTCGCGAGCCCCCCAGCCTGGGACCATCGTTGTTCCCAGCTCGCGGTGTACCTGTCATTTGCAACAATATGTAACTATGTGTTCGTGCAGACAATGCGTGGATTTGCTCATATGCTTGAGAGCAGACCATTCCCATCGCTGTAGGTGTCCATTGGGTCATTTCATTGTTGCAGCCTGTATCTTAAACGTGGGACCCAGGCGACTTCTCTCTCCTGGGTCTGGCACCCTGTGAGGTTTGGCTTGGTCACATGAGGAGAGACCGTGGTTGAGACAGAATTCTGCACATTTAAAGTTGTATTTTCCACTGTGTATCTGGCTTAGCTTGCAGGTGTGACCTTGGCTTCGGCTTGTGGCATGCGAGCTGCAACATTGCCCCCTTGGCTGTCAGTTCTCGCTGGGCTCATTCTGCAGGGTCAGCAATTGTACTCTTGCTCGTTCAATGTTCGTGGAGGCTCTTGCTTGCGGCCTACTTGGGCCTGGTGCATAGGTGGGGATGTTTAATGCACGGCACTTTAAGTTGCGGTATCACATTTCTTCATAGGCAGTATCATGTCTTCGTTGTATTTTCATCACAATGCAAGGGTTAGGGGAAGAGTCAGCAAGCATTTTAGATGAATACTTTGTGCGTCTTGCGTTTCTGCATTTTGAAAAACCTATGTGAAAAATAATAAAGATGCGCGTCAGTGGGTGTGTCCGTCACCTACGTCATAGCACTGAATATGTTATTCGTGTGGATTGGTGTGGGGGTGTCCAGTGTGCATGGTTGCACGGGTGTTCTGGCAGTTGGCTAGGTTGTCATGGCATCTCTAACGATGTGTTTATTTACTGTTGAAAGGTTTAGTCGAGTTCATCCATGCCGCAGGTGTCGGCTTGAGCAGGGCAGGCTGGTGGGCAGGCTGATGGGCACATCCGTATGTTCCTGTACCAGGGTATTTGGTCGTCTGGTAGGTAGGCAAATTCATCTCGTGGCGGGTGTCTGGGTCGTGATCCTCTAGGCCAGGGGCGCGAGGAGATTGGGGGGAGTCTTTTGTCCCATTCTCCCACTTCAGAGTGAACGTGAAGGTTTGAATGAACGAGTGAATGCTGTGAGAATGCTGCTTTAATGTGTGTTTAAATGGGTGAGTAAATGTGTATGTGCTTTTGCTGGGTGTGCTTAATCCTATGGAGTCCTCACGAAAACCGTACATAAAGTCTCATCTCAGATGGCCAGGGAAAGGCAGATGCTTCCTGATCCTGACCCTGGGGGGCGGTGTTAGCCTGGAGGATCACCTGGGAGGAGTAGGGTCCCAGGGAAACAGGAGGACTTCATGGGATGAGATACAGTATTTGTCTATTTCGAGGAAGGGGATATTGTTAATGCCAGTACATGTAATGGCATGTTGCCAAAGAGAAATGGCACCCTCCCTCAAGGACTAATAGTCCGTAATGAACCAAGATTGTTCGTGGACAACATATATTTTGTGATCCAATGGAGAAATATTGCAAATAAACATGACTGTGATTGGGTGATCTTGATCTTCGACACAGCCAATGAGATGCCAGATAAAATTACTACTGATTTAGTATCAATAGAAGAAGAAATTCAAAAATGAGTCTCTTTGGAATACGTTTGAGAAAATGCTTCATGAGATACTTAAGGAAATCACAGAGTTTAAGGAATTCTCTACGCGCGAACAAATAAGGCGTATGAAAAACTATCTATCTAATTTCTCACATGAGAAAACCTTTAAATACACTCAAGATGGGTATGACCCTTTCCAAAACCAACCATTTCCTCAACAACAACGGAGAAAGAAAATGGTTAGATATTTGGTAATACATCATATAGTTCTGCTAGCTCAAGTGACGAAAGTACAACTGATGTTGTAGCCTAGAATGAGAATAGGACCCAAGGTCATTACCAATCGAGAGGCAGAGGTAGCTTTAACAATCGTAGAAGTTCCAACCACAGTAAACGGGGACATAGAGGTGGTACACAACAACATCAGCAGCATTTTTTAGCCCGGGACCCCATGAGGGGCGAATGGGAATACAAACCCCGCCAAACACTGAGTCACCAGACTTACTAGTCAATTTGTCAGTCGACGTATCTAGTCCTGGTAACATTTCTGTTCTTAATAAGGGGTTTGGGTTTGTACCCATGACAAATTTTGACAAGTACAAAAAGAGAACAGAGATCCACCAATTATTCAGGTAGATACACCTTAAACCATATTTTTCCAGCAATCGTAATGAGAGCTAAGAGAATCCTAGTGGACTGCGTAATCCTTCTACTTTTGGCCCTCAAGTTGTAAATTTCACTCCTGG
This sequence comes from Ambystoma mexicanum, assembly GCF_040938575.1. Classification (NCBI taxonomy): domain Eukaryota; kingdom Metazoa; phylum Chordata; class Amphibia; order Caudata; family Ambystomatidae; genus Ambystoma; species Ambystoma mexicanum. The sequence goes on from NC_090936.1 coordinate 144,877,008, forward strand.
ATCAATAGTTTTTGAGAATAGGGTGGTGTGTGACTTAGAGCTACACGAAACTCAAGATAAACAATAAAAAATGCAGAATCTGTCTAGAGGTGAACTCATTTAAGAAAAGCTGACAAAGGCAGAGCTATCGTTATGCTGGATCCAAGAATGCAAATGCCAGTTGAACGATCTATCGTTCTATGAAGAGATTAGTGAGGATCCAAACCCTTGTTTACAATCACTAATTGAAACTAAAGTAGACAAAGCTTTTAAATGAGGCTGGGTCACTAGACCAGAGTGTGAATTCTTGAAAGCAGAAAGTCTGACACCCCTACATGTTATGTGTTACCCAAATAAATACATCTATGATCAACATGTCCTATTGTTGCTGGCATAGGCTCGATATTAGAGCCACTTTCAAAATGTGCTGACTTCCATTTAAACACTATGTTAAGGAGAGGACCTCATTCTTACAAGATAGTACTGAGGTCATTAATCTAATCAAGCACTACCCCTTTGATATGAATACTCAGTTATTAGTGGGACTAAATAGGGCCTCATTATAAGGTTTGCGGGCTGGAAATGACAGTGCCGGTAGCAACGTACAGGCACCCTTTCTGGACCACCAAACTACGAGTCTGCCTGTAGGGGCACAGTACTCTCGGCAGGCCTGGCCTGCAGGGAGTTCAGGTCCCTACCAGCAGGCTTTTCACCGAAGGCTTTTCAGGTTTCCCATTCCCATGGAGTCCTACGGGAATTCAAGAGAATGGGAAATAACCGGACCGCCACCGCCTGTGATAACCCGGTAGCACTGAGATGTCAGGTGGCAGTAACAGTGTTACAGGGTTGCCAGTAACCAGCCGCCTAACGGCGGGTTTTACCAGCAACCCCATAATAGGGCCATTGTCTTCCTTTAGACACGCATCCCACAGCTGGCTACTTCGAATGTGAATGAAGAGCTGTTACTAACAAGACAAAATGATGGTAGTACTCCGAACAGCTTAATTCCTTGGGGCACTGACCGTGAATTATTTTGTATTCAACAACAAAATGTCTCATCTAAACCCTGCACTACTATGGGGTCAGCTGTAGTACTACAGTCCCTAATTTGTATGTTGAATCCCTCCAAGTACATACAGTCTGTCTGAGACCAATCCATTCATCAGGAATATCCAACAGTGGAAGCTTTATAGTGATGGTATCCTGGTAGCATGGAATGGTGATGTGCCCTCTTTTGAAGCTTTTCTTCTTTGGCTAAATGACCAAGACGTTTTTGAGATTTTACTACCTTTTTCTGTACTCACCTGGTCCTCTTTCTCCTGATACTGATCAAGGAGCTATTCATACACTTACTGTGTCCACTGGTACTTACCTTTTCTTGTTCTACTTGTCACTAATACTTACCTTTGCATAATGTTTCTTCCCATTATACCGCTATACTCTGCTAAGGCCATATAGACATTCCTTCCGTGTGCCAAAAACGACAATTTTTTCATCTGCAATACATAAATCAACATGTTTATATAAACATAAACAATTTTCTTGTTACTTACTCTCATATGTTCTTTTGTGCAATTCTGCTAGAAGTTCTCTCATACTGTTAGATCAATCTTGGCCATCCGTACCTTCTTGGCCTTTCATTAATCACATTTATTCGATCAAATATACTACACTGATCAATTTAAACAGGCACCATCCATTGCGGCTAATTTTTTTTAAATCAGAATATTTCATCAACCCCTTCTACCTTGTGTCACAATGTTATTTTGTTCCTTTATTTACACCTTCTATCAACTTGTATTATATTATTGCTTTAATATTCATTCATTTTCTTTCTTTCTTTCTTTCTTTCTTTCTTTCTTTCTTTCTTTCTTTCTTTCTTTCTTTCTTTCTTTCTTTCTTTCTTTCTTTCTTTCTTTCTTTCTTTCTTTCTCCCCCTGGATTGACGTCGATCTTTTGGTTAGGAACTTCTGGTTAGGAACTTCTTACTTCAGCGTTTAAGTTCCAACTGCTTATTATTATCTTATATTAGTTCATCTAAACAAAACACAAACTCTTATGCTTGACATATAATATCCCTTACAAATGTGTACTTTTACTTTGGACACCTATGTACATTTTCCTCCACTGTCTTAGTGGATGTATTGTCTTCTCTTTTTGTTACCCCTTCTGGGAATTTGATGTGCGCTCTTCTAACTGGCCCTGCCAGTAGGAATCCTTACCACTTTCATATGAAGTGTTATAGTGTGCACCCTTCCTGCCTCTTCTTGAGCCTGTAAATTCAAGGTATCTCTATCTCTCTTCCATTTATAGTCCCCAAAAATCCAGTTACTCTTATTTTGTGTTTCCGCAGGACATAATGTTTCTAACTGGTGTTCCTAAAGTAAAGCGAAAGCAGCTTGTGTGTGTGTGTGTGTTCTCATTGCAGTATTGAATTCCTTCTCTGCCTATCTAAATGTGTTTTGATGTGAATTGAGTCTGTGGCCCATTGATTGCCTGTGCTTCCAAAAGAGAGAGAGAGAGAGAGAGAGAGAGAGAGAGAGTGTGTGTATGTGTGTGTACATGTGTGTGTGTGTGTATCCTCTGGGCTTCATTACCTCGATTTGTTTGTCCCATCGATCTACAGCTACGAGATCAGACTTTACCATTCTCATCTACTTCAACATCTTAGGCAGCCCCTGTTGGGTGACTAGCTGGGCTATTTTATTCTTCACTGTACCCGCAAACCACGAGGTCTGCATTTCCAAGATGGCCGCCGCCTTATCAGATTTGGCATCTCCTTAACAGCTGAAAGTCCCTGCCGCAGGATTGGCTTGCCACTAGCAGATAGCCTATCACGGGGCACCGGCAGGCGTTAGCCGCCCCCCACGAAGGCAACCACAAAGGCTCCTGACTGAGCCTGACTGAGACGCTGTGCATCTGTGAGAACCCCTGCTCGATCCACTACGCCCACACAACCATCTGTGAGCACTTCTCGGCCAACCCTGGAACTATATCCCCGCTACCTCGACCTGGTAAGCACCCCTGACATTGCCAAAGTATTTTATTGTTCCGCATATTGAACATTACCTAGACGTTACTACCTGCTCAGTGTCCAACGCAGTCCAAATTGTGCTGTGCACTATCTAAGCTCTCTGTGTGAACACTACAAAATGTAAACGGCTCAATTGGATGAGTCCACTAACATGCATAGCATTAACGCCCTATCCCCCGCTGGCCTCTTTCCCTCTATTAATCTACCTCAGCTCCCGTCAGCATCTCCGCCACCCTAGAATACTTTGCTACCATATCTTAGGTCTCCAACATTGCCCGACTAGGGGGCATGTTTTGCTCATTTGTGATGATTAAAATATTGCGGTAATGCCAGCTGCTGTGTTGTCTGGTATGCCCCTTCACACCCAAAGTTGTGCTACTGTCAGACTCTCGCATATGCGTGCCTGCCCCCCTGCTACACGGGTAGGCACTATGCACTCTCTCACTGCCGAAATTAGCACTGCAGCTGCATACAAGGATATAGCAACCCTCTTTCAGGTGGACCGCCTTTTCCCGTACATGGTACTCATGCGATGCAGGAGCCGCCTCCGCTAACCACAAATATTCCTGTAATGCAACTAAGGAATCCTGTGATATAACAAAGAAGTATGCCTTTCATGATGCAATTAAGAAAATCTTCCTGTGATGTAACAAATAAGTATGCCTTTCATGATGCAATTAAGAAAGTATTCCTGTGATGTAACAAATAAGTATGCCTTTCATGATGCAATTAAGAAAGTATTCCCGCGATGTAACAAAATAAGTATGCCTGTCATGCAGTTAAGAAAGTATTTGTATGATGTAACAGAAATATCATGCTTGTAACGTAACTAAGAAAGTATTCCTGTGATGTAATTAAGTCAGTATTTTTATGATGTAACTAAGAAAGTATTCTTATCATGTAACCCTGCACCTACCAACTGTAACTAATCTCCCCACAAGTAACAGCGCTGCAATGCCTAAGGGCTGCCTGTGCGCTATACAAACGTCAAAAAATTAAAATAAAATAAATAAAATGTGTGTGTGTCTACATGTGTGTGTGCGTGTGTGTGTGCGGGTGTGTATCACCCCCTCCTTATAAGCATATCTGTGTGTGAGTGTGTGTGTGTGTGTGTTTGTGCGTGTACGTGTGTGTGTATGTGTGTGCATGTGTGTGTTTCTGTGTGTGTGTGTGTCTGTGTGCATGTGTGTGTGTGTGGGTGTGTATCACTCCCCCTCGTTATAAGCATATCATGACAAGGACTTTAACCTAATTATCTCTATTTTTCCCCATTCTCATAAAAATGCCTTCTCTTTTCATAGCTCCAAATTCAAATCTTTCTATTCCTTCTAATAAATCAATTAATCATGCATAGCAGTAATCCATATCATGCTCAATAATTGTGCCAAGCCTTCCTTGTTTTTCCCTGTCAGCTCCTAGCCTGCTTGCATTTATTCATGAATATGTTTCATCTAAACAAACCCTGAAAGAAATCTAAATAATGCACTCTTTATTCTTGAAAATCATACTAATCAGGGTATGTGCTCTATAACAAATAATAATAATAATAATAATAATAATAATAATAATAATAATAATAATAGTATTGTGATACAGTCCAAATTCGGACTTTACACAAACATAAAATACAATCACATAAAGTGTCACATAAGATGATAACAGAAGAAACATATCCTCCTTTGACCTAATGGAACACTCCTTTACATGTTCAGGCCTTAAAAATATGAGTGTGAATCATTGTGTGCCTACATAACTAATCTCTAAAACTAGTGCATGTTATCTCCTAGTTACTTACTGAGATCTTTCCTCAATACAACTGTTAATTTGTTTTAAACTATATCATGCTTTTTTTATCAATAGTGTGTGTAGCCTCAGGCCTTGTGTATTTGAGAGCACTTCCTCTCATTACTTGTTTCTTCCCCATTCTAGATACAAATGTTTGCAGCAATGCATGTATTTTTAACATTGTTGCTGAAACAAGGTGTTTTATCTTATTAATTATTGCTATTCCCCATAAATATTTACCGTGCTTATTCTAGTATCATTTGCTATTGTCTTAACCTACTTTTTAATGTAATTTGCATTCAAAATGTCTTTTTATTCTCATGTGACACAGATTGTGTGTTCTTGAGCACATTTTCTTTTTTGAATGCCTCTATGCTGTGCAATGGGGGAGATGCTGTCCCCCCTCTTGAAGCTTGCCTCATTTACTGTGGCTTTGGTGCATATGCTTGAGTCTGCATGTGTAATATCCCTATGACTCTATATTGTATTATGGCGCAAACCCCATTCCTCCCCTCTGTATCCTTAATTACCAATATTCTCACTGTTCTGGTTACTTATAGCACTCTCCTCTGCTTTCATTTTCCATCTCTGTCTTACTTTTGCTCTCCCAACACTGTGCCCCTTCTCATCCTCTTTCCTTCTGCAATCACCTTCCCATTTCCTTCTGCTGATATACTTCCTTGTCTTTTGTTACAAATTCTATGAAAATAAACTCTGTGCATCTTCTCTTTCTTTTGGTAGCGCACTGAAACTTGTTAGCGAAGCACCTTTCCTTTTTCCCAATTACTTTTCATCAATGTGTCCAGACCTTTTAAACATTTATATTTCCATTGCTTTTTCTCATGTATATAATTGTCCTATCCATGCTTATGATATATGCACTTTCAAAATGTCCCATTTATCACTAATAAAAAATACCTATATTGCTTAAAATGAGATTAACAAATCAAATCAGGGATGATCTAGTGTGTGCCTAACAGAGAGAGTATCTGGCATCAATTCCAAAATAATGAACAAACCCTTTAAAATGGGAAGTGGCAAGTGTCATTTTAAAAAAGTGACCTAATGGGACCAATCTATTTCACATATGTGTAATGACAATTTCTAGTGTAAAACAGCAGGCTCACAATATCATTTAGTCACATATAGCTTTCTTGGCAAAACAACAATGTTTCAAAATATATACCTTTACTTAACTAAACAACCAAAGGCTTAGTCACCACACAATCTCATATAATTCAATGATACCACCTGGCTTCAACATAACATGCACAAATATCACGAAAATGCTTTTCTCAAAACCTATTCAATTTTCTATTTGTTCAACTGGTGTTTGTCATTTGGACCTAAAGCTGAGCTTTCCTACTCAAGAAACACAAGCATTACATGCGTGTGTCACAAAAATCACTAAAAAATGAAAGTCAGTTCAATGAGTCCTGGTTCCAGGCTACATTTTCATAAGGGTGTCAGTCAGCCCTGGCTCACTTACAACTTTGTTCACAAGTCAACCAGTATAATACTCTCTTTATCAATAATGTTGATCCAAAATCACTCTACTAGTATACAAAACATAATATTTTTTTTAAAGATCTGTCCTTACCAATTCCTATACATTTTGATCACATTTTCAGGAATATTTACTTATTTTCTGTCTCAATGATAATACATATATACATCTACACCAAGCTTCTCCTTAATTCATAGACATTTGTCATTTCTCTAAGCTTCCCATATTTTTGCTGGTTTCTTATATAAGTTTGTCACTTTACAAAAAAACCCAGCATATTCCTCCTTTTTCATGCAGAACTGATCCACAGCTGCTTCAACACCAGAGCTACTTCATGTTTTCACTCGTCTCTTGTCTTTCACAAGAAATGCAAGAAGCTGTTTTCCTGCAACTATAATCACTCATTCGCGTTGTGTCAGCTCTTACGTCAGCTTTGAAAAAAAGAGCCTTTGTTTTCTTCAAAGAAACAGAATTCTGTATCCGTTTGAAATGTAAATCTCGTGCTGCACAATATGCACGGTTTCTGTCAACTATGCACACATCATGTTTTAAAATAAATATACTTTTATTTTATTTTCACTCCATATTCAAACTATCTTCATTTGTTCAAAGAAAAAATAGAATAACTGTTGTTATTTTAGCTCACAACCCAGCCTGGAATGCTTTTAACTGCACACTTTCCTAGCCAGATTTCTTTCACTCCTGTCTTATGTTATCCTTCATTGATATATTCTGTTAGTCGGATTTATATTGTTCTTGGTTTTATAATCTGTCTAGAGTTTTATCTCTATGCATATGTTGATTTTATTTATTTGTAACCCCTTACTTGATGTCCATCCTTTGTTTAAAACCTGTAACACAAATGGTGTTTTGCATAGGTGCATGATAGGAGGGTCCTCTACAATGACAAGCCTCAATTGACTATCAATACTTAACAGATCAATAAATAAACCTTTTACTTTAACTTAAATCACAACTTTTAATATTTTAAAACAACATATATGAGCAAGCACCATCAATTGCTGCTCAATCCTCTTATTTCAATGACCTATCTATTTTTTTGATTGGCGCCAATCGTTTTTCTACACTTTATCTTTAATCAATGTTACCTTCTGAACTCTGCACAATTCTATAGCTCCTCGATACTTTATTCAACAAACAATATTTAGACTAGTCACACATTGCATATTATAAAACACCATGATCACTCTTCCCTCTGCTTTATTTTACCCTGTACAGGGTTTGAGACATCACCTTACACTGTCCTGACCTGTGCGTTTTTTCTATTTTCTACTCCCGTTGGAGTTTGAAATGTCTCCTTCTAATTCCCTTAAATTAGGACTCCTAGGCGGTCTCTCTCATCATCACAATATTTCCCGTTACTAAACATGATCACATTCCCCTTCATTTGTACATAAACACGTTTATTCATTTTCTCCTACCTGTGTCCTTCACAATGCATACTATAATTCAACGATGGCAGGTGTCCTATGCTGGCGGTCATGAGGACTTGCTCTTGATAGAAATGAGATCATACTGCAGTTTGTCACTCACCTATCATCTTTTCAGGCATCTACCCCTGTCTGTCAGCACATCACTATCAAGAAAAAGGGTTTTGGGTTGTTGTCCCTGAATCTTATGAAAGCCTATGTCCCCACGTTGGGCACCACATGAACTGGGTGTCCTGCTTCCCATCTTCCATCAAGCACCAGACATCTATGAACACTTCTTAGAGAGAAACAAGAGGAGATCAGATGCCTGGGAGCATTTCATCATGGTCTTTATTTGCTGCAATAACAGAACAAACTCAAAGACATTTTTGCCTCTAACCGGCTTTATAGTCTTTTAAGATGATGCAACATGTTTATCCAAATGACCACCTTGTACATGGCATGCTTCTGATAGGTCCCTTTAGTCAGAGAAAAAACATTTCTTCAGTATCATTGGATGGCTTATCGTTTGTGTACAACAAGCCCACATTAGCATAGCTGACATCCACAATTTTCTCTGATGCATGAAACTGATAAGCTTATTTTAGACTTGGCTGGACATAAATATGACAGTGCTCAACTCCTGCCAAGAACATTTTCATGCACCAATATCTAATCCTTATCTAAATGCTGAGGTCCTGCCAAGTTAGTTATTGCTTTATACTCCCTTAGAGCAGATGTTATGGCTGCTAAAATAATACAGCTGGTCTCTCAGAATAGTTTGCATAACACACTTTGTGCCATCTTCAATAAGAACATAGATACATGTATCTAAAATTCACTTACTTATCTGGCCTCATCACAATCTTGTCTGCTTTTTCTCCCAATTTCCATTTTTAACAAATAAACCTAATTACATCACTTTGAGATGCTGCCAAAGACTGTCTCCAATGTATCAGCCTCTGTTGGGTGTCGGAAAACTGTTGGCATGGTTCATAGTCTTCCACAACTGACTTAGGACTGGAAACCATTCTGCACTTGAGTATCAATTTTGAAATATAGTTTTATCTGACACTGTATTTTTCTTCAGGGAGCTATTATTTATTTAACTAAGCATCTCCCACTTTGTATCCTTTATTCATAATATATCTTTATATACTTATGGTATGTATGTGATATTTAAAGCACCCTTTATTTCCTGGGCCATCCCAACCCAAATATGTGCAGTGCGATGTGAACGTTTTACTTTTAATAAACTCAATCTAATCCTGATTTCTACAAGGATGGAACTATTTGATCTGCCTATCATGTTATCCATATTCAGTTGAGAGGGAGGGGTTGGCATACCCTATACATTAGCTAGGTATAGACTGGCCAAGAAGCAGATTGCGCAGCAAAAGCTATTGGTGCATGATAATAAGGTCTGCCTTCTGGCACACGGATCAGGGACTATAAAAGTGCATTCAATTTTGCATAGACATGAAAACTATGCAGTGTGTAATGATTGGCACATGGTCTTGTTTCATTGATAATCGAATATTCCGCTATGAATTGGAGTGGGTACAACTCTGGTGACTGTGGAGACCACATTTCTATCTAAGCCCTGAGGATCTCTTGTGACTTTCTATCTTCCTTATTGCTCACCTACTGGCCAATCAAAGAAGTATGTTATTCAATAAAGAAAAGGACCACACGTAGGAAGATGTTTGTGTATATTTAAGCTCAAGGTGCTGGCAATTTCTTTTTTTTATCTATGTCCATTGCATGTTTAAACCCTTTTTCTTTTCTAAAGAATAAGCTTTTCCCTCATTTTTTTTCCTCTTTCGTTCCTTTCCTTGTTACCTCTTTTGACTCTCTCCTTTCTTCCTTTTTGTTTCCAGGTTCTCACTCCCTCTCTTTATCGATATTTGCTTCTCTTTTTCTCCTGGCCTTTCTTTCAGGAGATTGAGAAAGTGAGCTCGATTGCCCCTTAGCAGAACGATAAACTGCATCAGCGCCCATCATTAGTGTCATCCTGTAAGAGAATTGACCTTCATTATTTGTTAGTGATTTTATGAGGGGAGGGACAGATCGGGTCCACATTGGATGAGAGTTAAGGTTAGGGAGTTGTCATAGTTATATTTAAAAGCTAAATTTCACTAGCAGAGTGAGGAAATGGTAAAAAGAGGGGGTGCACGTGGATTTACAGGAAGTTATAAAAGAGTCTAAAGGAGCAAACAGAAAAGTAAACATAGTAATTTAAAGGACTGAGGGAAGCCATGCTACATAGAGCTCAGGTCCTGCAAAAATCAGGCACCTAAAAATAGCACAGATAATACACGATATTTAGCAATAAGCAGGTCACATTGTTCACAAAACAAAGGTGACCTGCTCATTTCTGCAGACGGTGCACTGTTAGGACTGATTTTCCATACTCTGGCCTGGTGGACAGATGTATAGAAGGCCAACCTATATTGTGACAGGAACAACTCTGGGAAACTGTAGCCTAACCAGTTTAGATAGCAGTGAAATGCGGTCTAGGCTCCGCTCTTCAGAGGCGGTGAGTGTGTAAAGGGTCCACAATGTGGTCACACAATGGGCATCACAAATTACACTTAGACAGGATGTATACAAATACAGTTATTTAATTATGTCCAAAACGCACTATAGGAAAATGACTACAACTCTATTAAACTAAATGCATATATACATTCACTGGGGTGTAAAGCATAGTACAAATCAAATATTCTGTAAAGGAAAGGTTAGACAAGTATTATGCACAAAAAGGTCTACAGAGATGGTCCCTAGCTAAAATTGTCCAGCCCTAAGTTGCCTGGGGCCTTGTGCCCAATTGTTCAGGATACAGTTCCACATAATTTAGGATGCAGGAAAAGATGCAGATAGGGTATCTGGGGTCCAGGGAAGGCTTCTTAGAGTTAGGGTTCAATGTAGACTAATGCTCAAAATGAGCCACAACAGTCAGAATTCTTGCCTAGGGAAGTTATGGCAAAGCCTAAAGTATTAGAAATAGGTTTATTATAAGCCCCTTGACTTATAATGGGAGTAAAGGGGTAGGTAAAAAGCTCAGTAACTTACCCCCCTTACTCCAAATCTTACCCAGACTTGGTAGAACAAAGGAAGGGTGTCCTACGTTGCTTTTCCTGCTGCAATCCACAGTCCTCGATTTCCAGACATTGCAGGTTCGAGCTCCACTCCGGTTGGTGTCTTTTGTTGGTGCAAGGACTCGCGGTCGAAGAATGCAAAAACTCTCAATGCAGCACCCCTCTCAGGATTGGACTCTGGTCAGGCAAGCAGGTTTCGAACGGTGCACGCTTTGCACAGGGATGGAACGGTACTCAGTAGCCGTGGTCGGACTTTCCAGGTCCCCTTTGTGTTAGGACGCCGGAGGAGGGAGCCTTGCAGTGGCAGCTGAGGGTCCACTAAGTTTCAGGACGATACTCGGTGCAGTGACTAGCACAGTAGCCCAGAAACTAAGCTGGTCTGCCTAAGGACAGTTCCTGTGCACTTCCGAAGGCTGTCTTTAGCAGGGCACCGAGCAGACATTGGGAATGGATGGCCCCTCCACTTCAAGGGTTGTAGAACCTTCGCAGGACTACAAAAGATCACAAGCAAGGCAGGGGTCCACCAGGGCTGCAGCAGAAGTTGGTTGCCAGGTCTCCTTCAGTCAGGTTTCAGGTTTCTTCGCAGGTCTCGCAGCTGGACAGGATACTTGGCTCATTCATGTTTCTACAGGATCACTGAAGAATGGGTGCAGAGGTCTTCTTATCCTAAAAGCCAGGTAGGAGCTGAAACTCCCACTAGCCAATAGAAGGACTAGCCCACACACACCCCAGCAGTGGTCCAATCAGGACCACTGGTGGGAACATTCATGCATACCACTCAGACACACAGAAACCAGAATCTGGATTGGAGTTAGACTGACCCAGCCCACATACTGCCTGCGAACACACATACCCCTCCAGTAGCCCACCAAAAGCTGCTGCTTTCCCGGGCACTGGAAGTCCTTATAAGGATTTTCCTTGCCTCTGAGGCCAGGAAGAAGACTAAACAACAAGATGCAAAAAGGGCGGGTGAAAAATCTTATGGCACAGCCATGTTTAACCAGTAGCCACAGTTAGTAGCCAACGGCGGTAAAAGCGGTAAAGCTAAAAAGTAATTCCCCAAAAAGTGGGGAAAAGTCACTGCTGCCACCAACCCATCTTTTAAGCACATCTAGAGTAACCAAAAAATCCTCTGAGTGTTAGTCTAGGGCAAAACAAAAATGCACCCCATTGCACTGCAGTATAAACTGCATTGTGCAATTATAAAAAGTTACTACAAGTGATACAAAAGTAACCAAAAGTAGTAAAGCAGTAACACGACTAAGGGAAACACTGTTTCCCAGTACTGATAGCCTGAAGGACATATCACTTTCCCCAATAACATATGAGCAAAGGGCAGTGCAGTGACTGCAAAAAGTACAAGTCAGATTCAAAAATAAAGAGCAAAACGTTTAGGGGTTACATAAAGATGGAAGGAAAGGTGCAGTGTGGCTGCACACTGCTGATGCCCCTGAACCTGTTCTAAGCAGGGATAGGAGAATGTTTTTGTTTTCTGGGCATTTTAAATCAGATCCAGTTCGTGAATTTGTGGTGCACTTTTAAATGTGCAGTAACGCCCCTTCTAACTCCCTGCCTGGCATAACCGCGCAAAGGGAGCCAAGTGATCTGAAAGTGCTAATTTATGATGCATGCATGCTGATGCTCTTTCTGCATTGTGCACATATTTCTGGGCAAAAGTGGATGCGATGCGCCGCCAGTGATTGCAAAAAATTTCAGAATCCGGCCGACAGCATGAAATGTAGTGTGTTGCTGGCTTTTTCATTCAAAGTCTGAATTTTGGCTGAAAAGAAACAGAACCGTCTCATTGAAATCCAAAATTCCCACCACTCGCCGTACTGTATTCGAGAACGCGATGCACTTTGCATGTGGAGTACGGGTGTGTGGGAGACCGCCCGTCGGGTAATATCAACAAGACCAATGATTTGTAATATTTCTGCGTCTCCTTTAAAAAAACATGGTTCACAATTACTATTCCTTTAGGGAGAGCTAAAAACTAGACTTCCTTAAAATACAAGGGGAGAACAATAAGAATGCAGAGAAATATATTAGATTTTTGCATAATTGAGATATCTAGTTGACTTATGTTTTATGTTACGTTATGTGATATTTGTATAGCGCCTACTGCCTGTGTTATTGCCGTGAAGCGCTGTGGGGTGGAAGGCCCTTCGGAAAACCTTAGTCTGTGCAAACATGAAAAGAAAAGATCATTGCATTTGAACTATAATTTAAATTTAGGTAATTAAATACAGCATAAAGGTATTGTAGAACAATAGCACAGATTGATGTACTGCTTCCTCCAACATAGTTCATTGACGTTAGAGCACATCACAGCACATAATGAGGCTCACTTTCTAACCCCCTCTCCCCTGCATTTTAAGCCGAGGGGGCCTGTTGCGTTTGCAATCATTTACATGGTGGAGTGCGAAAGGGAGGTGTAAAGTAGAGGGGTACTCGCCCTTTCGTCTGCTTTCTGTACTCCGCCGTGCAAATTGAGCACACGCTGCCTGCCTTTACGCATGGCAGGCAGCGTTTACAATGGATTCCTATGGGATTCACGCTAGCATAAAAATGCCGTATGGCGTAAATGCTGGAGTATTTGTGTGGCAGGCAGGGAGGGGGAGGTTGAATCGTAAATTACAGTCTGAGTCCCCTCTCCGCTCTACAAATGAATGAAAATATGGTGGGGCATGAAATGCATGTGTAACATTTGTAGGTGCGCATTTTACGCTTGCATTTCACGCAACGCCATGAGGAACACGAGCACCCATATGTCTTTATACAGTTTGCAAAATGTAACAAATTAGAAAGGGAGTCGTCTGAATCCCCGGCCCACCCTGGCACCGGATAGTCAGAGGACTCCATGTCACTGGGGTGTCAGTTTCCCAGCCCTGGGTCTATATTTAATGGACCGATGAAACCTGGGAGTTTCAGTTTGGGTTACCTTCCTGCCAGTTTCGCCTTGATGATCTGCGGGCCTCCTTCCGCTTCCGTTCATTTGCTCTCTTCACCCCCTTTCTCTGGAACTGCCTTCCGCTGTCTTTCCTCTGTTGTGCTCCCTCTGTTCAAAACTGGTCTTTAACTTCCTTTTACAGCTGGAATGACACTAGGCTTTCTCCATCACATCACCATATGTTTTGTACAGATGTTATGCTATGTTATACGATAAGGTGGTTTTATACTGCAAAAGAGCTTCAGAAATGCCATACATTAAAAATAAATAATTTAAGAAATGAAGCCTATGTACTTGGGGCAATGACTTGTGGGGGGAAAAAAACTCGCCCTATTTTCCCCCATAAGAAAAGAGCGGCGTTTTCTTACACTTGTCATTTTTATTTATAGAGCGCCTTTGCCAAGGACCTTTACAAAACAGAATGAATTGGTACAAAATTCAGCAATGATGAAATATAATAACAGGATAACAAAGAAAGAAAAAAGACAAAGAAAACCATAAAGAAGAAATGCAGTGATTGGCCAGTCGTCTGTCAAGTTGTAGGTCAAGCAACACAATGGGCCTCATTCCGAGTTTGGCGCAAAGGGATACCGGGCACCGGTAAGGACACCGGTGCCGGTAATCCCTTTGCGCCCTATTCCGAGGTCCCTTTGTGGGTCCCTTCCTTAACGCCTGGTTCTACCAGGCGTTAAGGACGGGACCCGTTAAGGGGCTTCAGAGCTAATAACGGTAACGCAATTTGCGGCACCGTTATTAGCACCTTCCCATTGAGCCCTATGGGGTCTCAAATGGGAATAGGGAATGACTTTTTCAATGGGGACTTACCGGTCCCGCAAAGGTCGGAATAGACCGGTAAGTCCCCATTGAACGAGGGCGGACTCGGTACCAGTATTGGAGGTAGTTATGGCGCTAATAGCGCCATGATTACCTCCAACCTCGGAATGAGGCCCAATGAATGGTTGCAAGGCATCATTCCAGCCACCCACAAACAAAAAGCTAATATTGAGGCAGCAGAGATTTAAAAGGAGCCTTGTCCAGGAATCCAAGGGGAAAAATAGGAAAAAACCTGGAAACAATGAAAATTGTCAGAATTCACAACGAAAGTATAAGCCGGCAGCACGGGTAGGGGTGGACTGGCCCATAGGGAACTCTGGAGATTTCGATAGGCCTGGAGATTTCTCGGTAGGCCTTTGCACCCTGGCCAGGGCTGGACTGGCCTGTAGGGAACTCTGGAGATTTCTAGGTCGGCCTCTGCACGCTGGGTAGGGCTGGACTGGCCTATAGGGAACGCTGGAGATTTCTTGGTAGGCCTCTGCACCCTCGTCAGGGGGGACTGGCCTATAGGGAACTCTGGTAGGCCTCTGCACGCTGGGCCTCTTTTGTGTGGCATTTCCACATTTTCTCATAGAAAATGGGTTGGGCTTGCTGAAAGGGACCTTACGCAAAGGCTTTTTATGCATTGAATTTCCAGCACGAGGGGCTGAAAATGAGCACCTATATATGTGCACTACCCTGTAAGCAGAGTGCTGCAGATTAAACATATCTTGCTGAAGAATGTCCCATGAGGCCAATGGGCAGCTGTGGTGATTTTCAAAGCTTCTGCGATGAATATCTGCAAAGTGTTATGTTTTTCTGTGTTTTTGTCCTAGGCTTAAAATCATTTTCGGGTCAGGATTGTGATTTTTAACAAGGAATATAATTTGACTGACACTTATAAGGAAAGAATAAATGAGAAAGCTCACCTGGAGAGCTTGATTCCAGAGAATGAATGGAATATGCACTTGAAATCCATGGGGAACTATTCCAAACCGTGTTTGATTCAGGAAATGAGAATCTTGCTCTTTAACTTTGTGGGAGTTCAATAGCCCAGTCAATAGACTCCTTTCTGAAGGAATCGACTTATACAGACTACAAAACCACGTAATGCACAAACCATATACAATATGCATGTGGTAATCTTGTAATCGTTCAGTGATGATGCCAGAGCAAGCTGATCGATCATAAAATAATCCTCCTTCTGTGGCATTATTATATTTTACACCAGAGGTATTGTTTCATGGCAACATTATCCATGGCATTCGGGAGACGCTAGTCCAAGCTTGATCTAACTTTGCATTGTGGGACTTGTTGTTCTGAATTTCCCCGTTATAAGCCCAGGACTCCAAGCCCCAGAATGTTGGGAAAGTTAGTCAAAGTACCAAAGTGTTCATTAACGAGTATGAGAAAAGGAGAGCTTGCACACTGGATTCTGGGAATTGTAGTTCAAGTACCAAGGTGTCTGATAAAGACTAAGAAGAGAAGGTCACATGCTGAATTATGGGAATTGTAAAACAACTAACAAAGTGTCCAAGAAAGACTATGAGAGGAGAAAAGTTTGGATAGTACTTATTTCACTTGAAATTTGAAAGGCAAATGCCACAACGCGGGGGTATCACAGCGCACAAATTACAAAGGAACAGAGTTGATTTAAAAAAAAAAAAAAACAAGAGGAGAAATAAGGCTTGTCCATGAGAATGTTTTGATCTGCCTCCAAAAAAGAAAGTAGATGCATGGTTCCACACATTCTCAGGGCAGGCTGTTCCAGAGTTTCACTGCTAGCCATTAACCAGATCGGCCAAGCACCCTGCGCTCGTGCAATCTGCAGCGGCCCCTGTTAATCGTGTTGTTGCATGTTGTGGACATATTGATGTACTAAGTAGATAGACGTTGGGCCATAGAGGGCTCTATGGACCAGTGTAAGTAATTTAAACTTAATTCAGCTATAAGTAGGAAGCCAATAAAGCTTCTTTAGAATCTTTGATTTATATGATATGATATGATAGGTTATTTATAAGGCGCTTAATACCTAGAGGTTTCTAAGCGCGGACCCCAGAAATCGAACCTGTGTTGCTCCGTGTCGTCTTGCTTCCAAGGCAAGCACGTGGCCCCTGGGCTATCTTCCCGAGATCACCTATGAGCTCACCTATGGGCATTAGTTACAATGAGAGCAACCATATTTTGGAGAAACGTCAAGTGTTTTGCTACATATTTTGCAGATCCTGAATATAAAGCATTGCAGTAAGCAATTTTGGATGCTAAAATGGCACAGGCAATGGTAGACCTATCGGTCTTTGACAGTAGTGGCCTAAACTGGCTAAGTATCGTGAGATCCTACTGACTTAACTACTAACATGCGGTCCAATAGAGAGAGATAAATCGCAAAACATCCCTAGTGATTTAACTTTACCAAGAATTGGTAGAGTCAGAGGGACTGTGTGATATGATATGATATGATATGATAAGTCATGTATAACGTGCCTGAACACAAGTGTTTCTAGGTGCAACAAGACAAGGGGGGGGGGAACAAAACAAACAATCTTACCAGGCCTTGTGTCATTCCGATTGTGCAAATGCAAACAATGAAAAGTGCAGGGGGAGGGAGAAAGGAGAAGTGCTAAGAAGAGGGAAGGGGGAAGTGCCATCAGGGCAGCATTGCTCTGAGGATGAGCAGCAAGGGCAGCACGGTTCTGGGTAAGTGCAAGGAGGTAGGTGACTGTAGGGTTTCAGTTACAGCCCCTACGTGCGCAGTAGGCCCGGAGGCAGTGCAGGGGAGACTGGTCATGGCGGAGCCTGGGTCCTAGTAAGACTCTGGGGTAGCCAGGAAACCAGTCAGTGCAGCGGACAGGAGGGTCAGCAGGGGAGAGGGAGAGAGAAAGCAGAGGCGAAAAGGAAGATCTTGAGCTACTTCTGGATTTTCAGGTGGTTTGGCTCAAGTTTAAGAGGGGCAGGGAGGCCATTCCAGAGGGAGGCACATGCAGAGGAGAGAGATCTACCCCCCACTCTCTGATAGTTGGGGGTGGCTGAGCGAAGGGCTCGAGAAGGAAGGTGTTTTGGAAGAGAGAGTTGGATGAAGCGTGTGCCCCGGCCCTAGAAATCCTTGTGGGTAATTCAGAGGGTCTTGAAATTGAACTGGGAGTCTTTTGAGGTATTTCAGGGCTGGAAAGATATGGTCCCTGGGCTTAAGGCCAAGGACAAGTCTCGCAGTCCTGTTCTGGATTTGTTGCAGAGGTTGGAGAGTAGAGGAAGGCAGATTGAGAAAGAGGTTGTTGCAGTAGTCTAGCCTAGAGAGAACCAGGGCTTTGGAGACAGTGAGCTTCTGGGGAAAGTGTGAAAAGGAAGAATACCTCTGAGGAGGTGCAGCTGGTAGTGGGCCTTCTTGGCAAGGTCCATGATGTGAGGAGAGAAGGAGAGGGTGGAGTCGAAGATGACACCAAGGGGTTTTGCCACACAGGAAGGCGCAGGAAGAGGATTCAAGGGGGACAGCCATAGTGAAAGAAGGAAAGCAGGAACATGGGTCCCAATGGGTCCCAATGAGAAGGATCTCAGTCTTACTGGTATTAAGGCAGAGATCGTTGGAGGCGCCCCAATCCTGAATCGCTGATAGACAGTCATGAATGAGCATGAGACAAGAGCTGGTCCCCGTACACATCATGGTTGAGGGTGGAATAAATAGATGCTCTGTCTTGTCCTGGTTTAAGCTAAGCCTGTTTTAAGACATTCCATTTTCAGTTTTTTGAGAACATGGTTTGGATGTGTAGGATTTTGTCCTGGGGAAGCCATTCTAATGGGAAGATGATCTGGGTGTTGTACACATAGGGCCTCATTACAAGTTGGGTGGTATTCCAGTGGTAAATCTGCCAGAATACCACCCAACTGAATTACATTTACTTCCACTTAGTCTGGCAGAATTACCACTGGCATATAAGTGGTGGTGGCGGAGTAAATCTCATTTTTTTCAGAGTCTGTTGGACTTTATGGGACTGTTTATGCAGAATTGCTGCTGGCAGAATTACAGCTGCAGTATTTCCACCGATTAGGCTGGAATTTCAGCAGACCGTGGGAGGATTTACTTCCAGCATTATGCTGGAGGTAAATTCGCCACTCCAATGCCATCCTTGTAGTATGGCGTGGGAAAAGTGGCAGTAATTCCATTACTGACAATTGTTTCCTGCACGGACATACTTGTAACGAGCCACATAGTTCTGGACGGTCAAACTGAGATGCTCCAAACATTCACAAAGGTGTTTGACCTCAATTTTAAAGTGAAGAGGGAAAATTCAGGATCCCTGGGGACCCGACATGTCACATTTCAGGCTCTGACTTAAGTCCATCCATCTTATCTCTACATGTTCGTTTGGCTGGAAAAGACTCAATCCAAGTGATATCACTACCTAACATATTTGCCCCACTGTAAAGACCCTACAGAATGACCTAAGGTATCAAAGGCTGCAGACATAACCTGCAGCATCAGAAGGCTGATGTTACCACCGTCGCCCAATCAAAGAAGATCATCCATCACATCAAATAAAGCTGATTTCAGACTTCTACATGGATGAAAACCTTCTGCATTATGGGAGACTATAAAAAATGGGGCAGCGAGAGAAGATCAACCCGGACACTGCATTGGAAGTCCCGAAGTTTGCAGGAGACATTGGGCCTCATCACGACTTTGGCAGTAACCCTTAAGTCCGGCAGTAGCGCTATTACCGCCGGATTTAAGGGTCCGCCGAATCAGGGCTTTGGCGGATTTCGCCCCAGCTCTGAGCTGGGGGGAAATCCGCCGAAAATTCGCGCTATTACCGCCGGCAGGAAATCCGCTGGCGGTATTAGCGTGAAGATTCCCCATTGAGCCCAATGGGGAATGGGGCATTCCCGAATGGGCTCAGTGGGGAATGGGGACTTACATTACCGCTGAACTCGTGATCCGGCGCTATTACTGCCGGGGAGTTCGGCGGTAGGGCTAATACCGCCCGCGCTATTAGCGTTACCGTTACCGCCCAAGTCGTGATGAGGCCCATTGTGAAAAAGCCAAAACACTGGGCCTCATCACGAGTCTGGTGGTAACCCTTAAATGCGGCGGTAGCGCTATTACCGCCGCATTTAAGGGTCTGCCAGATCATGGCCTTAGCGGATTTCTCCCCAGCTCTGAGCTGGGGGGGAAAGCCGCCGAAATTTCGCACTCTTATCGCCGGCAAGAAATCCGCGGGCGGTATGAGCGTGAAATTTCCCCATTGAGCCCAATGGGGAATGGGGAATTCCCGAATGGGCTCAATGGGGAATGGGCAATACTCGTTCCGCCGAACCCGTGATCTGGCGCTATTAGCGCCGGAGGGTTCGGCGGTAGGGCTATTAGCGCTGGCGCTAATAGCACCGGCGTTACCGGCCAACTTGTGATGAGGCCCAGTGTCTTGATAATATTTATTTCGAGAAAGAAAAGCAAATGTGGAAAAATAAATGACTTGTTCAGGTCAGGGGCAGGCAACCTGTGGCTCTGGAAATGTTTTGTCCTACAACTGCCATCAGCCTCAGCCATTATACTCAATAGGGAGGTGGCGGGAGCCTCACAAAACACTAAAATATCTGAAACGTCACGGTTGCCTACCACTGGTTTACGTGAACCTCTTTTGACGGTTTGCCACATAGCTTTGGCAAACACTCTTCTTAAGCCCATCCCGGTCCCTCACCCAATGTCCATCTGTCCCTCTTTATCGAAGATACAGCATACATTCTGCACCTGAAGCCCAGTCCTGCCTTTCTGATATGATATGATATGGCATTTATAACGCGCCTGTACACAAGTGTTTCTAGACGCGACAAGACAATGGGGATTGGGGGGACAAAGGGAGGACAAAACAACGATCTTACGAGGCCCTGCGCCATTCAGATTGCGCATGTGCGGGGAAGATGGAAGGGGAGAAGTGCCAGGGGGGAGGGGAAGGCAGAAGTGCAGGTAACTCAATAAGTGCAGCCAGTGAATGGCTCATAAGTGCAGAGAGAAGGGACTGTAGAGTTGCAGGGAAGACCCTTAGGTGCTGGGGGAGCCCAGAGACAGCGCGAGGGCAGCTGGACATGCTAGAGCCTGGGCCCGAGTTCAGAGGGTATCCAGGTGACCAGTGCATGGAGCAGTCAGGTGCATCAGCAGGGGAGAGGAAGAGAGAAAGTAAAAGCGAAAAGGAAGTTGCCACTGATAACCTGGGACCGATCAGGCCCATTCCAACCCCTGACCTCCATTATCCTCATCCATGATGCATCCCTACTACTTAACCAAGACCCGCCCATGCTCCTCACCTGAGGCCCATGCCTACTGCTCATACAAGACCCATCTGTGCTTTCTGCAAAGGTGCATTCTTCCTCCTGAGAGAGGTAGGCCCATCACTTCCTATCCAATTCCATAAGTAAAATCAGGCAGTTGTGTTTTTGTTCGCGCTCCGTACGCGTTGTGCTGCCCCCTGCCCCCTCCCTCCACCTCACTTCCTGGTCCTCCTCTCCCTATCCCTTCCCGCCTCCCTGCCCGCCCACACCCCCTTCCCCTTCCTCTCCTCCTGCCTTAAATCTTACCCCCCCGGGCAGCCCCCTTCCCGGCAGCCCCCTCGGCTAAGGGCGGCTCATATGGCTGCGGCTCCCAGTGTGTCTGCAGGTGTCCGCAGGGGACGCCAGCCGCCGTTCCGCCATTCTATCTGGTTAGCTCCACCTGCTCGCCCAGCCCACCTTCCTACACCTGCTCACCTCATGCGCATGGTTCTACACTTCACTGTGTTCTGCATTTGTGGTATAATAGTTCTGTTTTTCTGCCCTCGCAGGACTCTCAAACTTAGGTGGCCTCTACTCTGGGTACCTAATATGCATGACTGTTTTTACTGTTGCTCTGAAATGTGATAAACTAGTGCTTTTTTCTCCCCTCGCCGGATCTCAAACTTAGGTGGCCTCTACTCTGGGTACCTAATACGCATTACTGTGTTTGCTGTTGTTCTGAAATTGGTAAACTACGGCCTGCCGCTCACTCCTGTCCGCCTGCTCTCGCCTGTCTTCCCCTCCTCTCCCTCCTTATTCCATGGTGCTCTCTATCTCGCCTATCTTCTCTAACTGCTTCTCCATTGACTATCCTGTTCTCCTCACTAAATCTGGTAGGAAAAAGTTTAAAAAGGACATCCTGGTCTCCAACCCAGGCCTCCCTATCGCTGACACCTACACCAGTGACTCCTCCAAGGAAACTCTTACTGACATCCTCTTTTTCGTGCCATCCCCTGACTTATGGACCCTTCATATGGTCTCTGTGCTCTCTCCCTTCTCCTCTTCTCCCATTAATGGTGGCACCGGTTGGGATGTCCTCTTGGCCCCCTTCCGCTCCTCTAAGGCCATCATTAATGTCTACGCTAATGGGTCTGTCTTGGTCCAAGGCCCTCAAGCCAACCTCCACCTCTTTGATAGACGCTTCCTCCAGCGCCTCATCAACTTCCTTTCCTCTCCTGCTGTCCCCTCTTCTCTGTCCTCGGCTACCTTGCCTCCACCCTCTCACCCTGCCCTCTCTCGGGCTCCTTCTTCACCTCCACAGGGCGTACCTCTGATCTGTACCCCTCCCCGGAAGTCCTTCAAGGATGGCAACCTTTTCCACATTGCCACTCTCAACTCTCGCTCTGCCGTCAAACATTCCTCTCATATCTGTCGCCTTCTTGAGGAATTGGACCTTGACATCTTCGGTCTCACTGAGACATGGTTCACGGGCAGCTCTGTCACCAGCTTTGACCCCCTCCTACCTGACGGTTACAAGATCCTCTCCGTGCCCAGCCCCAAACCGTGCTGGGGAGGGTGTGGCCCTTATCTTCCCTGAGTGGATTCCTGCCACTGTCACTCCTACGCAGACCTACTCTTCCTTTGAATGCCTTGTCTGCCGACTCTCTCTCCTAGCCATTTCCTTACCGTGGCTACTATCTATCGGCCACCTGGTCAAATTTCCTCCTTCCTCTCTGAGTGGGCGGACCTCTCCTCCTCACTCCTGTCCTCAACCAGTCAACTCCTCTTTCTTGGAGACTTCAAGATCCACCTTGATGCCTCCTGTCCTCCCTCTGGACTCCTTTGCGACCTCTGCGACTCTCTCTCACTCTCTATTCTCCCGTCTGGGCCGACTCACTCTGCAGGGTACACTCTTGATGCTCTGATCTCTTCTGACCTTCCCCTCTCTGTCCCTCTCTCCACTTCTCTCTCCTGGAGTGATCACTTTCTCCTATCCTCCCACCTCACCCTCCCTACCCCACAGGCAAAGCCACCCTCATCACTGCCACCCACCTTCGCGGTCATCCGACCCATGAAGCGCGTGTCAGTTGAGGCTTTCGCTACCACCTTCTCGCCCCCCCCTCCTCCTCCGGCTGACTACCACCCTGACACAGCCCTCTCCACTCTCCATTCTGCCATATCTGATACTCTTGATATCCTTGCCCCTGTCATGAGAATCCACCTGAAGCCCAAAGCCAAATGTAACTCCTGGTATGACTCGGATCTCGTCACCCTTAAACGCAAGTGCAGGGTGGCAGAGAGGAAATGGCGTGCTTCATGTTCATCCTCTGACAAACTGGCCTGCCGTCTGCTCCAAAGGCAATACCGGCTCTCTGTTCTCACCAAGAAGAGAGCTCTTATCCAAGCCCGCATCTCTGCGGCATCTAACAATTCGGCCGAACTCTTTAAAATCTGCAAAGAGCTGGCCAGCCCTGCTGCAGTCTACACCTCTCCTGTCCCCTCCCAGGCCCTCTGCACGGCACTGGCCTCTCACTTCATTTAAAAAACTCAGGACATCCTGTCCTCACTCTCTTCCTATCACCTTCCCCCCCTCTATTCCCTGCTCTTCCTCAGGCCCTTCTGCAGCCTCCCCTCCTTCCTCCTTCTCTGCCTTTCCCCTTTTTTCTGCTGACGAGGTTTCGAGACAAGTCCGATTTATGAAAGTCTCGCCTAAACAGGTCCACCCCTGTTCCTCCAAAACTATCAAGGACCACATCAACACCTTGGCTCCTGCCCTGGCTGACTTCTGCAATCACTCCTTCGCCTCTGGAGTCTTCCCATCCCCCCTCAAGCACTCCCTTGTACACCCCCTTCTTAAGAAACCCTCTTCTGACCCCTCCTACCCAGCAAACTATCGCCCAATCTCTATCACTCCCTTCCTGGGCAAGCTCCTGGAGAAACTGGCCATCTCCCAGCTTAATCTCCATGCTGAATCTGTTGGTAGTCTTCATGACCATCAGTCTGGCTTCAGAGCTGCCAGAAGCATGGAAACTGCTCTCCGGAACATCCGTGAGGACCTGCTCTCAAACCTTGAATCTAGCACCCCTTTTTTTCTCATTTTGCTCGATCTCTCTTCTGCCTTTGACACTGTCAACCACACCATACTGCTCAACCGTCTCCGTGATAACCTGGGTATCACTGGTCAGGCACTGGCGTGGCTGACCTCCTTGCTCTCCAATCCACCCTCCCAGGTCCAACTGGGGTCCTTCCTCTCTGACATCTTTTTCTCTACCTGCTCCCCCTGGCTTTTCAACCAGTATCTGGCACTTCTTGCCCACCGCATCGCCGCTCTCTGTCCCAACTCTCAGTGCTACGTGGATGACACCCAGCTCATCTTCAGGCTACCCTCGGCCTCCTCTTCCCCTTCCATCATCTCTGACTGTCTTTCTGCTATCCATGAATGGTGTGCGCCAACGACCTCTGCCTTAATGCCAGTAAGACTGAGATTCTACTCATCGGCACACCCACTCCCTCCTTCCCTGCAGCTCTCTGGCCTGCCTCCCTTGGCCCTCTTCCTGCTCCTACCTGCAAGGCAAAAAACCTCAGGGTCATCTTCGACTCCACACTCTCTTTCTCTCCTCACATATCTGATGTCTCTAAGAAGTCACACTACCAGCTGCATCTCTTCAGAGGTATCCTTC
Organism: Ambystoma mexicanum; assembly: GCF_040938575.1. Taxonomy (NCBI): domain Eukaryota; kingdom Metazoa; phylum Chordata; class Amphibia; order Caudata; family Ambystomatidae; genus Ambystoma; species Ambystoma mexicanum. Next base: position 144,901,524 of record NC_090936.1, read on the forward strand.
CTTTCCTCTCCTTCCCCAGATGCTCACTGTCTCTAGAGCCCTGGTTCTCTCGAAGCTGGACTACTGTAACAGCCTCTGTCTAAATCTGCCTGTCTCTACTCTCCGCCCTTTGCAACTCATCCAGAACAGGACTGCGAGACTTGTCCTTGGCCTCAAGCCCAGAGACCGTATCTCTCCAAGACTGAAATCACTACACTGGCTCCCAGTGGCTGCGAGGATTAAGCTCAAAACCCTCTGCATTGTCCACAAGGCCTTCTGGGGCCTTGGGCCCAAATACCTTCAACTCTCTCTTCCTAAATATCTTCCTTCTCAAGCTCTTCGCTCATCCACCCCCAACTCCCTCAGGGTCAGCCGCTTCTCCAAGCAACGAGTTGGGGGTAGATCTCTCTCCACAGCAGGGGCCTCCCTCTGGAACAGCCTCCCTGCCCCCTGAAACTTGAGGAGAACCATCTCCGGTTCCGGAAGCACCTAAAAACCTTCATCTTTGCCTACACTTTCTCTCCCTCTCTGCCCTGCTAAAACCACTGAACCTGCACTGAATCACTGCACTACGGGACTGTCTCTGTATCCTACAGCCCCTCCTCCCGGCAGTTACCTTGCACTTTCCACCAGCTGGTCCTATTATTTATCTTGTATTCTACTAACCCCGTACTGCACTTTTCCCTTCCCCTCTACCCTTGCACTTGTGCGATCTGAATGACACCTGGCCTAGTAGGATCGGTGTCTGTCTCCTCTTGTTCCCCCCCCTTGCCTCGCCGCGCCTTGAAACACTTGTGTATAGGCACGTTACAAATGCCATATCATATATTATCATATATCTTTTCCGGCTTCTCACCCAAGTCCCATCCCTGCACCAAATAACTGAGGCACATACCTGCTCCTCAACCAAGGAACCCTCTTTGCCTCCCACTAGAGGGCTATCCATATTCATTATTAGGGTGAGAAGTTGGGAATTAAATAAAATGCTATTTTATCTAGAACACTATTCCCTTGAACGGTTCCACTATATTATTATTTTCGATATTCAAAATTAAACATGTGTAATGTATTGACTTTTCTTTGTTAGGGAATTATAGAATACAGTGCCCCATACAATATTAAGAGGTATATTTAATTCCGCACAAGAGTTCCGTAACTCTTAAGTGCTGCCATATGGCCTTGTGAATTACATACCACAGACTTTCTTGATGACCTTTAATATCCTTTTCATATATATTTGGGGAGCTGCATTATTATTCTGTATACGGCATGAAATGCATGTAATTAAACATCATTTTTATTTCTATTTGTTTGCATTTTTGAAGCGCTCACACAGCCCGGAGGCATCGAGGGGCTGTTACAGGAATATGTCTCTTAGTTGCGTATTTATAACGCACTTAATACCCGGAGGCTTCTAAGTGCGGACCCGTGGATCGAACCTGAGTTGCTTCCTGCCGTCTTGTTTCCAAGGTGAGCACGTTGCTGCTGAGCTATCCTCCCGGGACGGCACTATCCTCCCGCGACTCAGAATTTGCACAACTCCCTATAGGGGACATCACAACTGCCAGATTATATTATAATCCTCCTGCTATAATGTAGGTGAGCACTTGCTAAGACAAAGCAAAACTGAAAAGAGGCTTCCACAGCCCCTGGCACCCACCCACACTCTGGGGAAATGGTGCATGGGTGCCATGCCTCACAGACATCTTAACATCCCATAAACAAATGACCTACTGTGTACACACTGAACTATGTCCCTAGCTTGGAGGCACTGTTTGCCTACTTCAAATGCAAAAGTATGATACAGAATAGCAAACTCCCTTTCAGTACATGTAACTCATCTTGGAGTCCTGTCACTCTACAAGGCAGTTGTCCTGGGACTTCATGTTGTATGTAACATCGCAATACCAAATTCCTTGGGACTCATAATATGCTTATGATATACATGTGTCAAAAATGTGAGAGCCCCTCTGCTGGAAATGAACATGGCCAAACAACCTGCTTTGCGCAATGATGCCCAGGCTCGGACTGGCCTACAGGGCAATGCAGCAATGCCCGAAACAAAACCGCAAAAATGTGGGCCAGTTTGACGAGTTACTTCACTATGCGGCTACTAGATTTGACCACTGTTGTTGAATAAATATTCTTTAAATTGCACAATTTCCATTACATTTTTATAAAAAAAACTTCCCCTCGGGTACTATTCAAACAGTCTGACACAAAAGGACTGAATTGCCACTTGCAGCTGTGGTCCAATTTTTCATTGGTGCCTGAGACAATTGTATGGCCCAATCCGACCCTGATGATGGCCACTCACAAGGGTCTTCCACACCTCTCTGTGTCATAGCGGGGCCATCCCCCATTACCCACCCCCCTTCGGGGTCTAAGACATCATGCAATGGTTACACATACCCTAAGAATAACAAGGACAACTCGTGCATATTTGGAAACACAAGATCACATTTATTCGAGTCATGCAGCATGTTGAGGGGGCGGTCCCAGCTCTAAGGAAAGTCACATCTCCTTAGACTTCGAAGGCAGCCCATTGGTTTGTTGGGCTTGTCATTATCTTATAGTTCCCAGGGACACTTGTCACTTCTGGTTTTCAGAGTAGTGGGCATCTGTTTCTGATTATAAACTGTAAAGCAGTAATTCTTTGGGACCGCTGAATCTCGTTGATGAGGAGTCTCAACTGTTCGATAAGGACTCAGTGCCCGTCCTCTGAATTTGGCTCGAATGCATCCATCTGACACCGCCCACGGCCGAAACCGCAGCGTCAAACTCCTCCGTGCCTAGGACTGCTCCGTAACTCTGCCACTCTTTGGGGGTGGCCACCAGTGCCCCCAATACCCCCACACACTGAAGTAATACATACCAAAGCACCTAACTGCAACCAACCTTTAAAAATGCCCCAAGTATCGCTGTGAGGAAGAGATCATTCCCTGTGTCGGCTAAATGCACCCCATCAACATTTCAGTAGGAAGGGAGCGAATTCAAGCAACAGTGTCTAATGAATCCCAAGCCCTCAGCTTTCATACATTTTTTGATTCCTCTGTTCAACTTCCTTGTGGACTTCTCCATCCTTGCGAAGGATGCTGTACCCAGCCATTTTAGTCTGGGCGCAATTTACGACCAAATTATGTCCGTGCCAGGCAACTCTTGCACCGAGATGCGCAGAGCCACTAGTATCTGAGCAAACAGGCGGCCCCTCCCCATGATGGCGAGGGAATTTCCACCCCAGTGTATCACCATAACTCGGGGTGCAGGTCTCCACTGCAGCTGCCTGCGCACTACGGGCAACAAGGAATTCCACTTCATACTTGTTTACCCAAGCCAAACCACCCTATTTTTTAGAAATCCTAAATCAGGACTCAAAATCCATTGTCGGACTGCTTTCTCGGCCCGAGCTACAAACTAATGCCCCATATTCCATATTGCGTCATCTGTTGATACAAAAGCATAGTGTCATAAAGTGTGAAAAGGGCAAATCAATTTTTCCTATGCTGATACCTCCCTCTAGTCAGTATGAAAAGTGAGGTCAGGCTTGCCTTGCAGCGTCACATAGAGTTGGTAGCGGTTCAAGACCCATCTCCCTATTTTCTTAATTGCTGATGCGGGCACCCCTTGCATAAAGGCAGTGATGGCGGCACCTATCTGAACACTGTGTGAGGACCAGCCCTTACCATGTATTCCCACAGCTCCCAGTGCGGTACACTGAATTTTTCTAAATTGGTAGTTGGTCGGGGGCGCCTCACTAGCATGCATCAGAAGGGGGCCCCGGCTGTTGGGGCCTGATTGCCAAGAAGGACCTCAGTAACAAGACTGGACAGCCATCACTGCAAGGGGCCCCATACATAACTACCCACTTTCCTTTACCCTCTTGGTCAGTCTTACATTGCCTCAACTTGATGCTTAACCCCTCACTGTCACCCCTCGACACAAACTCAACATTCTCCAGGGTGAGGGTCTTCCCCAACTGGTCCCGCTGGCCAGCTGACACTAATTCACTGACCCAAAAAGCCCCAAAAAATGCCAGTGTGAATGCCGCCCTAAACAATGCTGCCTCAAATGTATCCGTGCACACCCTGGGCCGGGCAAGCAATAATATTTTCAATAATTCAAAGTCAATGGGTTTCCCACCATCCTGCTTGGGTCCCTCTCACCAGCCCCACCCCTTCAATGCCATGCGTACCACAAAACCTTTGGTGGGGTCACCTTTTCCCATTAATTTGCAGTAAAAGTCATTTTTTAGGCCTGACCCCAGACATATGGTGATGTCTCTGTGAAACTCCAGCTGTTGCCCTTGCCAACCTGCGGGCGAACACCCTACCTACAGGAATAACCTTGGAAGCAAAATGTAATTTCCCCAACAATTTTTGGACTTTTTCCAAAGTGGTCCTGTCCTTTGCTATGTTGCTCTCTATCTCATGTACTTTCTTCCGTGGCAACCTGCAAGTACCCTTTCTTGTATCTATTTCAATGCCTAAAAACGGTTAATGCTTCTATCGGTCCTTGCATTTTTTCCGATGCCAGCGGAATGCCCATCCTGCCCATCAAGTTTTTAAAGGAAGATAGTGCATGAGCGCAGTCCATTGACCCCTCCCTGCCCATGAATAGGAAATCATCCAGACAATGGATGATGCTTCCCCAAGGCTCTACCCCGTGTGCCGCCCATTCTATAAAGGTGCTGAAAGCTTCAAATAGTGCGCAAGACACAGAGCAACCCATTGGCATGCATTTGTCAATGTAGAAACTGCCATCCCATTGAAATCCCAAAAGATGAAAACTGTCGGTGTGTACAGGTAGGAGGCGGAATGCAGATTCTATATCTACCTTGGCCAAGAGTGCCCGTTTGCCCAGGCAGGCCACCATAACCATGGACTGGTCAAAGGACACATAATGCACTGAGCAGTGGTCCTGATCTAGCCAATCGTCGACCGAGGCCCCTTTTGGGTATGACAGGTGGTGAATCAATCTGAACTTGCCCTATTCCTTCTTGGTCACGATACCCAAAGGGGAAACTATGCAATTCGGGAGTGGGGTGGAAAAAAGGGCCTTCCATCCGGCCCAGTTCCAGTTCTTTCTTTATTTTTTCGCTCACCATTTGTGGCCATTTTTGGCCACCTGACCTGTCAGTGGTTCCCCATAAGGGATCTAGAACCGCTTGCTAAAGCCCTCAAACAATAAATCACACTCCTTCTTTTTGGGACAGTCTTGTAAACATTCCTGCAAAACTCTCCTGTCCACAGGGGAGGGCCCCTTCTACCACTTCCCACTATTGGGCACCTCTGTGTTGCCCTCTGCCCCTGGCTCCCCCTTCCGTCTTGAAGCAATTTGCAATTGGGTGATTCCCCCCACATTTAGAGCATTGGTGTTGAAATCTGCAACTGGCGCCCCAGCTACAAGACCCTTTGTTAAATGATCTGCAGGCCCATCCCGCAGACAAACCCCTGTATGCTTGCTCATTTACCCTCTGTGCCGAGGGACCTTGCTGAAAGGGCCACAAATCGGTTTTCTGGGTGTGCTCAGACTTACCATTCCTAGGCTCCCTTGTGCCTTTTGACACTTCAAAACTTGGTTTACTGGCCCTGTCCTTGCCACCCATGAATGACACCCAACCTTCCATGTCCTTCTGATCCCATGTCATGTCGGACACCATTACCATCTTAGACCTAAGATCCCTGTCATAATCTATCCAACCCATGGAGCCGTACTTCCTTTGCCCATTCACAATAAAATCCCTGTATTTCCATAGGCCGGCTCCTGTTCTGGATATTTTCCCATCAAAACCACTGCCAACAAAGAGAAAGCCTTGTTCCAATAAAAAATGTGCTGCTCAGGCCTATTTCTTCTCTGCCTCTTCGTATCCTCTTCCTTGCTTACGGTAATATAACAGAACAGCGAGAATATATCGAAATATTCCCTTTCCCAAATTCGCTCCTTCACTTTCCTGGGAACATGCCATGCTAAGGTGGACCGGCCAGATAATAGAGGTGCATTAGCTACTAACCGAGTGACAAACACGCGAAGACCATTCCCTCTGGTGCTGGTAAAACCTTCCATCCCTGCTAATCCCCACGGTTGCTGCTGTGTGTGTACCTCCAAAGCCGGGGCTGCAACCTCCTTATCCCCTGGGAACTGCACCCGCAGTCCCCCAAAGCTGTCCAAGTCTGCTGTTGTAACAGTGCTTAACAACTTGGCATGACCACCACCACCGCCCCTTCTAAGACCTCTGAGCTACCTACCCCCACAACCCACACAATTGCAGCAGGTTCTGGGGACCCTCTCAAACTCTTCTCACGGTCTCAACACTGGCCCCTTCCGTTGGTGCCTGCACCACTCCCCGTAGTAATTTCAGCATTTCAGGAAAAATATTGCTTCTTTTTTCACTTACCTCTGCATCACCTGTAGGCAATGTACTTAGCAACCCACTGCCCAACTGCTCCCCAGTTTGTGGAGTCCCCAACACAACTATAACCTCTAACTGTCCAGATGCAGGTGGGGCCACCTGCGGCACTTCCACAGGGAGCCCCGCGGGATTACCCGCCACCTCTACCAACAAAGGTTCTTGTTGCACGACAACCACTGCTTTAATCCTCGGTTTACGCACTGCCCGTTTTTGGTAGTGGTGCTTCAAGACGAACCTCCCCCTATGACAATACTGCTTCTTGTGACAAGACAAATATGACCTTACCCCAGGGTACGTGTGCCGCCCTTTTTGTTTTTGATGCTGTTGTGATGCAGGCTTCTCACTTGCAGGTGGAGTTTCCAGCGCTGGGGGGGGAGGGTGCACACCTGGGCCTGCACAAGCTGCTGCTGAGTGGGGGCCTCTTGCTCACCCTCCAGCATCCTTTTGGCCCAGTCTTTCCCCTTCCTGTGCATTTTCTGCTGGAAAAGTGCAAACATTTCAGCCTCTTCCTCAAACTCGCCACCGCTGGGATTGTTCAAACTAACATCAATGCTGGCAAACATGTCTGGTGAACCTACTTGTGACATTGTCATGTGTCCTAAAATGATGAAAACAATGTGTATTGGTAAATTGTGGGTGACAGGGAAAGGGGGACAAGAAGATTCCCTCCTTGGACTTTGTAGTATTAGGCCACTGGAATTAACAATTATGACATGATAAGAATGGTGGGCCAGGCTAATGTGTTGGGTGGTGGCCACGGTCCACTTTTTCCAATCATTAGGCCTAGATAGGCCCCATAAAGACTGAGGATTACTATTCACGGGAAGTAAAGTAAAACGGAGAACGAACAAATAAACCTGCAGGACACACCTATATTATTAAGAGCCAGACTAGGCAAATGTAATGGCCACACACCAAAGAGAGACTCAAGGATCTGGCTGCAAGCGTAGGTTCAAGGCATAGGTATTGACAGTCGACTCGGACTAGTAAAGGATTGATCAAAATGGACGATGGAAGGGATCTAGCATTCCTTTTTCCTTCTTTTGTAAATTTTTTTTATCAATTAAATCAAAAAAAAAAAAATACTCATTAAAATTTTCCGAATGCAATTGTAACTCCTACTTAGCCCGTAGACATTGCCAAGGTATTGAGCTCACCCAAAGCCTGATTTATTACCCTCTTCCTGATGAGGAAACCTTACCACTAATTTTCAGCCCCACACTTGTACTTTGACCGACCCACCAATAGACTCCTCTCCGGTTATCCTTAGACCTGTTTGTACAGAAAATACATCGTTATTAATACCTTGAACGTCATCCTAGAACATTCACCTTTAATCCGTCCCAGCATGGACAGGTATTTCTAAGGGGATTAAACTCAAAAAGCTACCCATTCGCTCACCAAATGCCTGAGGGTAGTTGCTGGGGATCGGGATTCAAACCTGTGTTGGGATGCATTGCCTTGCTTCCAAGCTAAGGTAACATACCTGTGCTTTGCTTCTGTTCAAACACAAGCAGTTCCTCCATCCCCTTGAGCGCCCCATTAAAACATCATCCTTCAGCAACTCAATCCAAAATGGCCCCTCATACCTCTTATACCCTGTTTGACTTGTACCTAAAGCAGAGGTTACGGCCCCCAGTTATTGCTTCATCATGCGCCTTGTAATCCCATAACCCAGAAAACGTGTGAGCTTTTAAAAGCTCATTGAAATTACACAGCGGCGCTACCGTGCTATTAGCAGAAACTCTTGTTTCCCCCACATCTTCGGACTGTCCTGTGTAGTTGCAGGGCGGTCAAGTAAGGGCTGGCCTGGATGAGAAAATCGGGGCTGGGTCAGGGTGCCTAGTATATCTGTCAAAACGTACCTAAGATTGCACCTTGCATGTACCTGTAACGGGTTCAGCAGACAGAGGGAAACTAATTAAGAACGGATTTATGGGGCGCCTATGTCGCCTTTCGCGTTCTACTATGCGCCGCACCCTAAAATCATGAAAGCACCCCTTAAACATACAAATCTAAACAATGCAGCGACCGTACTGCAACAATTTAAACATTGCACTTTCACCCGACGGCACTGCGACAAACCTGGGAACAATCAAAGCACACAAAACACCCTGATGCTGCAACAAGACTGTGCCATGATCCCTACCTACTGAGGACAACCCCAGGTGGCTTGGGCCAACACAGGACATAGATCTTATAAACGGTGTCCAGTCATAATGTCGAACCAATAATGTCGAATTACAAAAATGTCGAATCCAAAAAGTCGAAAACAGAAATATCGAATTTTTTATTTTTTTATTTATATATTTTTTTGGGGCTCCGGGGGTAAAAAAAAGGGGTAAAACAAAACAAAAAAATTAAAGAAAGGGGGTTTGGGGGGGAACCCCCCATTTAAAAAAAAAGCAACCAAAAAAAAAAATTTGACATTTTTGTTTTCGACTTTTTGTTTTCGACTTTTTGACTTTCGACATTATTGGATTCGACTTTTTGACTATAAACCCTTATAAACCATTGTTCTGAAAATACAGAGCGCATTGAAATGAATTTAGAACAAACCCTGGAGGTGCGTCGACTGCCCTGTGTGCATTAAAATCATTTTGACAAATCTTGCGCATAATTGAAATACAAATCCTACACGGCGGCGACGGCCCTGGGCACACGAAAAAACCCCTGCTATTAAACGTGTCGTGATCTAATGGCCCTTAAATAGGTAGCATATCATGCAGTAGATGGGATGCAGAGTAACTCCTACACTAAATAATCAAACAACTCAGGAAGAAGGCAAAGCCGTTTGCTGTTTTATTATCAATTGTCTAAAACAGGGAATTACAACGGACGTCAACGGACATCGCACAGCATAATATCATTTAGAACTCTCAAAGCATTTAATAAAAAAGTACATTTATATAGTAAAAATGTGTCATGTGTGATGTCACACTACGTGGCAAACTACAAAACATACGGGGTGTTGTGATAGGCTTAAAGGGAACATCTAAGTATACTTTCTATAAGGGATCGGGTTGTGATTGGGTCTCTACAGTCAGGTGGACAATTTATGCCCATCCCTAGAGCAAGTCATCTTCAACAGTTATTTGAGACACAGCTCATCATTGGCTATCAAACTATAAGGCTCTTCGTTATATGGCCTCCTATATTTGGTTGGCACGCTTGTGCCCATTTGGAACATTTGGCTCAATAGCAGCACACAAGCTGGTACCCCAGGTGTCAGTGGGTAGACTTTGACCATGTCTCCCCACCCAATTAGCTCAACATCTCTCATCGTCAATGTCTACTGCCATGGAGATTGTCTTTGAACTTGGCCGTGCAATGTTTTCTCTCTCCTGGGAATATATGGAAGTGTGAGCACACGCTATCAGTCTAGTGCTGCATGCCCAAGTTATATTTCTATCCATAGCCCACGTGACAGGAGACCGTAATTTGGCTCATTTTCTAGCTTTAATTGTATTAAATGAATAAGACTTGGCACTCATAGTGTTCTTTCTTTGCAACGTAACTAGGGATGACCCAGCCTCTTACGTTCAGTGTTCTGCAAGGATAGATAACTAGTTCTTGGCTGCTCCAATCTTTGAAACCAGGCCAGACAGCCTTTCTCAGTCCTTCCTTGATTACGGCTGCTTTCTTGCTGCAACATAATTTTCAGCCATTTTCTTCATGGGCTTAAGCTTACTAAAATTGTGACACCCAAGTACAGATTCTTTATAATGGTGGCACCGCCTGCGGTCTATTCACTACATGTAGCCAGCTTCTACGATCACTTAGTCTACTCCTGTTGCTGCATCTGTACAGTTAGTAAACAGCTTGCATTTTCTGCAGTGCTCCTCACATGTGCACTCTTCATTGTGCATGAGAAGGTTTACTCCATTCTTTACTTCATCATCAGATTCCATAAACTCTATACATCCTCTTCTTCAGCTACTCTTCTCAGTGCGTCATGCTCATGTCTTCTTTTATCTTCATATTCCTTCGAGGATCTCTTCCAAGAGATTGTCATCTCTACGGGGATACATCAGATATGGTTTTTCTTTGTGGATACCTTTTTTCATAGACTCTCTGTGGTATAGGCACAACCACTGGTTTCGTGCATGACGCGATTTCTGGTTTCCGACATATTGGCAGGATGGGGGCGGGACTTCCTGCAGAGGCATTTGGCTGCTCCTCTACAGTGTAATCCTAAGCATTACCCAGGTGGTGCGCCGATCACACTGGACATAAGAAAAAAGTTTGCCCCAGCTTTTCCGGCAATATTACTTTTAGAGCACCTCTTCAGTGCTAGACCCTGCTACTTTTATGGCGCGAAACGCGAATGTGCCAATGCGACATATCACCCATCAATATCGGAACTCGCCCAGGGGAAACGGCAGACAGCCAAATGCTGTGCATTGCAACCCCCTTCCAATGCGTGTTTCAACACAAAACTGCTGCCTTGATTTACTAGCCGATTCATTCTTTAAAAGGAGGCGACCCGGGAACTTCAAGAGAAAGCGAAACTTGAAAGAACCACCCTGCGGCACAGTGACGAGCCAGGAGCACCAAAAGAGAGAAATCAACACTTGACCTAACCCCCTCCCCGCTGCACGGCAACCGAACAGAGAAATAAAGAGAATCCAACATTTACTGCTACCCCCACCCCGCGGCAATGCGACCGAACAGAGAACACAAAAGCAATAATCACCCCGCGGCACAGCAACCGATGGGGCACACAAAGTGAAACCAAGATTCAAAATAACAGCCCCTGCAGCATAGCACCCCAACTGGGAGCACCAAGAGAAAACAACATTTGTAACAGCCCCCCGTGGCACGGCGACCGACAGACAAACCCAACAGGTAGGCAAAATATTGAATTGTCCGCCGACTGCGACTCGGCGACTGGACAGGGACGCATGGAGCGTGGGCAAACATCCAAGCGCCCCCTTCAATAACGCAAACCGGTTGCAAGCAACTTTGTCCATCCCCCGGTGAGCCGCAGCCTGCCAAAACACTCCTCGGGCCAGGGAACAATGGATACTCATCTTTTGACTTGACTTGTGCTAGCAAATCAACTCTGTCCGGGATCTGTGAGACAATTTAGGCAGGGGGGCTGCAACTTGGCCAGGATCCGTGAGACGACTTCAGGCGGGAGGCTGCAATAAGAGAATGAGCCAAGCAGCCCACTTGACTTATATCTATTACCCGGAGCCCAGTCGGATGTGGCTGGGCCTGGGGTCGCCCCTTCCCCTCAGAGGGAGAAGGCGAGGTGTAGGTAACCCCCGGGGTGGCCAGAAGGCCGGACCACTATGCAGGCTGTCCCTCTAGCGCTCCCCTGCGGGGGCAAGTCAGCCCCTACGTGAGGAGCGATATTCATTTGCATGTCAATGTATCCCACACGTGGGGGAAATGCCCCTCTAAAATGCCAGGCGTTTCTCCTCTGAACCAGAGAACCAACCACAAGCCCAGACACGTGTTTCAGCCTGGCTGGGCTGCATGAGTGGGGGCCAACTGTTGTGCAGTTTCGTTCTAGGCTCAGAGAGCAGAGCACAATTTTGGCTCGTGTTGAAACTCTTCATGTTTCCCCTGGGTAAATAAGGGTAAGTCGGATGCCGCTCAGCTCCACTTAACTGTCGCCCAACAAGGCAGAAACCGGCACCTGGGGAGGCTTCAATTAGAACTCTTGTTCAGAAGAGACTTGTCTGGCATTGCGGTGCTGGACTGCCCTTCTGGGCGTGACTACTTGATATGCAAACATATATTTCTCCTCTGGTGTAGAAGGGTGCTGAAATGTGATTGTCGACCCTTGTGAGTGGGTACCATCCAATAAAAAAGGTTATTTGGCCTTGTTTGCTCTCAACAGAGAAGGTCTCACACTTTGCCATACTGTAAGTACACAATTTACAATTGGGCTTACGCCTTACTATACAAAATCATACTATCTCCGAGCGTGAAAGGCAGTCCTGGGAACGTAGTGACGCATACGCAAGGATGTGATTAGTGCACACTGCATGCAGCAGACCCAACGTTGAGGTAATTCAGTACCCCCTCCCACTTCCAGCATCCCAATAATAACATCTCCTGATTCCCTTTTTGTTATAATTTAAGCCTCTCTCCTTTGGCTGAACCTCTCAGCTATCCTGGAGCTGAACAAAAGGAACGCGCTTACACTGCCAATCCTGGAGGCCTGGGGTGAGAGAAAGCCCCTCATTGTCAGATAAAGTATTTACTCTCAAGCTAGTTAATCAGGCCCCACAGAGCATTGTAATTCTCCTGATACTTTCATGCCAGTTTGAGCTCCCCGTGTCTGATCCCTAGCTCTGCCTTTCAAATCCGGCAATAAGCTAACTCAATTGTAACTTGCACCAATACTGGGAATTAAAGAGCCAGCCATTTTGATGTGGGCTCGCGGACAATGACACAGCATCAGGAGAGCTGTGGTGCTTCGTGTTAGCACCATGGACACCGGCTGGCTTTAAGGGAGCTGAAATGAAGGCGAAAAAACATTTCGGCTGAAATAAATTAAGACCAACTGCCAGACAAAGCGAGAAACGGTAAGTGCTACTTCAAACCCATGGAAGGAAGAACTGTCCAAGTGTGACCTTCCCTACAAAGAGCGCGCCACAAAGGAGGCACTTTTAATATGCCTTGCTGAATGAGGAGCCACTGGAAATCCAAGCCATGAACCAATTACCACGCTTGTTGAGCTGAATCCAGGCACAGAGGGGCGCCCGAAAACGGCATTCCAGCCAATGACTGGGGCTTTCTTTCCAGAGGCAGTTCCTATGTAGCTTTTCCGCTTCTGTTTCAACCACAGACAAGCTACCTCTAAAAAACGTGTCGAATTAAACTGAACAGTTTGGCCTATGCTGGAAGGATGTCACAATGTTGAAGAGTCATACTTTGCACAAGTTGTGTGTCCAGATGACTCCTCTGTGGGCCACCGGCAAGGCTCGCATTGGGCCGGGCAGTGACATCACAGAAAGTGAACATAGGAGACTTTTTCTAATGGCTTCATGCAGACTTCATCTAGGTGTTGGGTGTGACTCCTTTCAAACGACCGACCTGGGTTTGAGTTCCAGCGCTGCACTGCACCCTTCAAGTGTGTGCAGCAAAAGTGAACTTATTTCTTTAAATTCCTTAAATACACGGGGGCGGTGGGGGCGTCTGTCCTCTCAAAAAAAGCTCCCTCGACTTGTGTGGGTGGAAGGGTACTTTTTCAGTCCTGGGCTTTGATTTAACATACCATTGCCTTCTGTGAGATGTCTTCTGCGTAAACTTGGAATGCACACATTGGGCCTCATTACGAGTCAGGCGTTTAGGGGTTAACGGCGCTGTAAACGGCGCCGACCCTTAACGCCTGATTCCGTGTCCCTTTGCGCCATGGTGAGTTTAACGCCTGCTTTTTGCAGGCGTTAAAATACATGGTGCTAAGGGAACATGGTGCTAATTACGCCACCGTAATTTACGGTGGCGTAATTAGCGCCTTCTCCACTGCCATTATGCCCTATGTGGCAAAAATGGGAATGGGGAAGGGTAAATGGGAAATGGGGATTTACCGCCCCACTCACCTTGGAATGGGGCGGTAAATCCACCATCCACCATGGTGTAAACGTAGTTTACACCATGGTGGTAAGGGTACGACCCAGGCGGTAACTTACCGCCTGGGTCGTAATGAGGCCCATTGTACTTACGCAGCAGGCACAATTGATTTGCGTGGAGAGAAAGCCCTGTACTGGGAAAGTCGTGCCCCATTTCTTCTTATTAGCCTGTACACTGGGGGCTGATCTGCTTCTCTATGATATGATATATGATATGATATGATAGGTTATTTATAACGAGCTTAATACCCAGAGGTTTCTAAGCGCGGACCGGGGATCGAACCTGTGTTGCTCTGTGTCGTCTTGCATCCGAGGTGTGCACGTTGCCCCTGATTAGTATTATGTCTGGGCATGGGTCAAAGATGTACATGTTGCTTTCATTTTGCGTGACAAAAGGTCAGCAAATTATTTTGATGTGTGAAAGGGTTGACTGAAAAGCAGGGGTGGACTGTCCTCTAGGGAATTCTGGAGAGTTCCCCGTAGGCCTCTGCACCCTGGTCCTCTTTTGTGTGATAACCTATTTTATTTCCAAATTTTAATATAGGAAAAGAGTTTGGGCTCGCTGAAAATGTGCAATATGGGGCCAGTCTGAAAATGATTTCAAGGGCCTCTTTTGGTTCCTAGTCCACCCCCGCTCACAAGTGAGGGACTTTTGGTTTGGTTGAAATGCAGGTAGCTCAAGTTACAAATGTTCGCTCCATGCCAGAGGGCCAGTGAATGCTTGACTGCTTCCTAAATGTTGGTCCCTCCTCTCACAGGACGTGTGGGAAAAATCCAGATTAGAAAGTTAGTACAATTAAATATATATATATATATTTTTTTTTATATCGGCATTTGCAACATATTTGTATTTTGTACTCTGTTCACATAGTTGTCAGAAAAGGATGAAGTGGCTCTAGCAAACACGCACCTGACAACGTGAATCTCACGCACACAGAAAGAGACAGTGGCATGGACCGAGAAAGAGAGAGCGAGAAAGAGAAAGAGAACAAGAAAAGAGCGAGTGAGAGAGTGAGCGACAGAGAGAGGGAGAGAGAGAGAGGGGGAGAAGGCTAGATATGAGTATTTAAAGCCAGTTGCAACTAGTACTGTGAAGAGTGGGTTCCTGGAATGGCCCTTGTGACCCCTTTACGCATGACAGCCCGAAGACTGAGAGACAAGAGATGCCAGTCACTGGTCACTGTTTAGCCAGCCCCCAGGAGGGCCAGGACATCCTACATATTTGAGCAGATATTCTCTTAGACAACTGTTAAAACCCTATCCAGCGACGTCTTCGCAGACACAGGTGCCTCATCACTGGACCAGGTTGGCTAATGATAAATATCTAACTGTGCTGACATCGTTAGAGACACCATGACAGAGTAACATTAGCCACAAA
Source organism: Ambystoma mexicanum (assembly GCF_040938575.1). Taxonomy (NCBI): domain Eukaryota; kingdom Metazoa; phylum Chordata; class Amphibia; order Caudata; family Ambystomatidae; genus Ambystoma; species Ambystoma mexicanum. Next base: position 144,916,879 of record NC_090936.1, read on the forward strand.
GAAAACTCGCCTCCCTGCACGGAGCTACACGGACACACACATGCACACAAGTAGAACATGTATACACAGTTCTATAAGACGGAGAACAGATACACGTGCATACTGTCAGAAGTCTTTCTTATTTTCTTTCATTAGCCAAATGCAGGAACGAAGAAATGCAGGAGAGCAAGAGTTGCATAAAACAAGCTTGCAGCCACTTATTGCAACTAACCATATGGAACGTCAAGAACATATAAGAAACCTGGAAGAACCAAATACTACTAACCTCAAGAGAAAGCAATACAATAACATATATAGACATAGAGAAACCATACAACTGTAGTGGAATTGCACAAAGCCGCAGGCTTCAGAACAAGAAACGAAGACATGCAGACCCTGCAGCATGAAGCGAAGGGCCAGTGCTCGCAGTGTCAATGACAAAGGTGGGTGGAACATTCCAGAGTCCAGGGGCAAGGAGCCACCTGTAAAATAGCCGAATAAATCCTCACTAATTGCAGACCAAAAGGCTCAGTTTTGCAGTCCTCATACATGTGACGCAGCCGAGCTGAACTATAGCCATTTACCCGTCATGGGAAGATAAGTTGTCCCCAGCGAAGTAGAGAAGACCTGATATCTGTGTTGCCCAACAAACATTGCAAGCCACAGGCACTCACTCAGGATAGGTAGATATATCAGTGGCAACAACTGGGACACACAGTCTTTCTCACTACCTTGAGAAGGTACACTGAGCGCTGAGAACAGAGCAGGGTCACTGGCCTGAGGAGACTGGCACCAGCCAATCAGGGAGCACAAATCCTGTGGTGCAGGGTAATGGGCAATGGGCAATAGTAATCCTGCGACCCTACAACAATGTAATAGATAGTTTTTGGGTAAGTCACAGTCGAGACCACCTGACATGGAAGGACCAATTAGCTAACAGATATTGTTGCCTTCTATAGGTATTATCACCCCAGCCACCCAATAGAGTGGGCTCTTGGGTTTTTGGGGAGAGGTCAACAGCTATGATGCAATTTGATAACAAAAGCCAGTGACACAGGCCCAGGAGCTGTGATTGCTGGAGATTTTGTTTTCCTGTATGATTCCTGTCTGTTATGGAAAATAAAAGACAGTTCTAACTTGCCCTTGGCTAAGTCCTCCGCCATTACCGGGGGTGGGTTTGTTGGGCCTGGGCACTCTGCTAAACGGTGACTGTGCAGGACGAACCTCGGTCCTCTGGTATACCTTTTACAAATTGGTAAGAGAGGACGGTTCGCTGTGTTCATTTGTCACGAAGCTGCCTTTCCCGATGCAACACCTATAGATCTGTTAGGTGACCCACAGAGCGCGAGAGTCACACATAGGTGCACTCCATACAGAGGCCGTCAGGAGCCGCATTGGAGAAAATACTGCCCATGGTCCATGAGAAGCCCAGTAGACCAGAAGGGCAAAGTGGCAGCTTTGGGGAGAGCCGGTGGCCGAGCAGCATCAGCAGATCACAGAGTGTAAGTATTGTCTCAGCCACACAGCAATTGGGGAGGTGGTAAAAAGATATTGGGTGCGGTGTGGTGATGAGTATTGTTTAGTATTGTTGAAGTATTGTTGAGTGTTGTCAAGTACCATTGAGCAAGGAGTGGAAGTAGATGTTATTTGTTCATGGTTAGGGAACATGCAATCTTGAGGTAGAAGGTTCAGGCCGTTAGCCTAGACTATTGACTTAAGGGCACGGTTGATAGAAGTCAATTGTGGATTTCCTGTGGATTTGGCATTTTAGGTTGGGTCATGGATGATGGTATCTCCGTGTGTAGGGCTTAACAACTGAAGCTAACTTGAACCACGGAAGGTGTTGTTCTGGATAAGTCTCGCGGATGCGTTTTATCTATGAGGCAATGCTGTGGGTACAGATTGAGCACGTGAAATATTGGTATCCTCTGTTATGCGGCAGGATGACGGCTGTGGGTATATGTTGTTTATATTTGTAAATATAGCAGTGTCATTGGCAAATGGTATTTGTGAGCTCTGTTTCCTTCACTTATGCATTTTAGAGGTGACGTCACCAGTGAGGTTTCTGTGTAGGACTTGAAGAGCACAAGGAGGTGCGACAGTGTTGTGGTATTGTGAGACAGTGTGCGGAAGTCGCATGCACGAGAATAGTGGGTGTGCTAGAAAAAATAGAAGGCTATAAAGGGGAGGTGCGCAGAGTGCTCCCAGGATATTGATTGAGAGCTGGATAGGCTCGCCAATTTGTATAATGAACTGTCAATTTAACATTTGAAGAAAAGTGTATTTATTAAGTGAAAGCGGGAGAGTCGAAAGCCCTGACTTGGGGTCAAGTAAGGATCAAGAATAATATATCATGGAAGTAATGTAAGGGGGACACCCCTCCAGCATATGTGCTAGTGTCTTCCACAATATTAGGACAAAATTTGTAAATATACCTTGTGACCCCTATACGCATGACATCTCAAAGACTGAGAAACGAGAAATGCTAGTCACTGTTTGGCCAGCCCCCAGGAGGGCAAGTACATCCTATATATGTGAGCAGATATTCTATTAGACAACCGTTCAAAACCTATCCAGCTGACATCTTCGCGGACCCAGGTGCCTCATCACTGGACCAAGTTGTCTAATGATAAATATACAGCTGTGCTGACGTCGTTAGAGACACCATGACATTGTAACGTTAACCACGAAGCAAACTCACATCCCTGCACAAAGTTAGACATGCACACACGTGCACACACAAAGAACATGCATACACAGTTCTATAAAATAGAGGACAGATACGTACATACTGTCGAAATTCACATGTACATACTGTCAGAATTCTTTCTTATTTTATTTCATTAGACAAATGCAAAAACACAGAAATGCAAAAGAGCAAGGGTTACCCAAGAAAAGCTTGCAGCCGCTTACTACAACTAACCATGTGGAACTTCCGGGACATGTAATGAACCTGGAAGAAGTGAATTCTACTAACCTCAACAGAAAGCAATACAATAACATATATAAACATAGAGAAACCATAAACCAACTGTAGTGGAATTGCATGAAGCCACAGGCCTCAGAACAAGGAACAAAGACATGCAGACCCTGTAGAATGAAGCGAAGGGCCAGTGCTCGCAGCAACGGACAAAGGTACTTGGAACGTTCCTGACACCAGGGGCAAGGTGCCACCTGCAAAATAGCAAAATAAATCCTCACTAATTGCAGACCAAAAGGCTCCATTTTGCGGTCCTCACCCACGTGACGCAGCCAAGCCGAACAATAGCCATTTACACGTGGTGGGAAGAGTAGCTGTTCCCAGAAAAGCAGACAATAACTGATACATGTGTTGCCTGTCAAACATTGCAAGTCACAGGCACTCTCTCAGGCTAGGTGGATATATCAGTGGAAACGATTGGGACACAGAGTCTTTCTCACTACCTTGAGAAGGTACACTGAGCGCTGAGAACAGAGCAGGCTCCCATGCCTGAAGAGACCCGCTGCAGCTAATCAGGGAGCACAAGTCCTGGGGTGGAGGGTAATGTGCAATTGTCAATGGTAATCTTGCAACCCTGCAACAATATAATAGAACTTTCTTTTGTTTTCCTGTATGATCCCTGTCTGTTATGCAAAATAAAGAACAGATCTAACTTTCCCTTGGCTGAGTCCTCTGTCATTACCGGGGAGGGTTCCTTGGGCCTGGGCACTCTGCTGAACGGTGACTGTGTAGCACAAACCTTGATCCTCTGGTATACCTTTTACAATTGTAGGCCTTGCCTTCAGAAATGTAAATTCTCGTTCACATCTTCTAACTGGAAGAGCCCAGGGAGTTGGAAGAGTGAGATGGGGGGATGAGGAGCACTAAAATAAACAGGAGTCCAGAACTACTGTTTCCCCTGCGCTCCATGGACAACTTTTCATAGTGCAATAGCTTATAGGGTTAGTCTGCAGCAAGCACTATAAAAGTGAATAACATTGCATAAAACAATGTTCCCTTCTGCCATTTTCCTATTCCCTCCTATCCCTATTTCCTGTTCCCTCCTTCTCGCTCATGTCATCTCCTTCTCTCTTTTGCTCCCCCTTCCTACTCCAGTGGTTTATGATGGCCTAAAAGTGTCAAAAGCATAGGAAAAGCAAAACATATGACTTGACATCATTATCCCACCTTCACACTTAGGAGTTCTCCTCCCCTCTTCTGCTCTGCTTTAGTCCTTTGAGTTGATTTAAAAGGGGCAGAAGACTCCACAAGTAACTAACTTGTCTCCTCTACCCTCCTCCCTGATCTCTACTGGTGACTCAAGTCTCTACCTCTTTTCCGCAAAGAACTTTGGGGTTACCAGAAGGTGGACAAGTTGCTATGTTAGCAATGTTATAACACCATGCTTCCCCCCTTACATTTCTGCTGAACCCTCCTTCACCATTTCCTAAATACTACTTTACTCTCATGTCCCTTCGTATTGTCTCTCAGTTCTTTGAAGCAACATCAAAGAACACATGCTATACTAGCCACTTTTATGACATACATTGATACATAGGCATAAGTGCCAGGTTCAGCAAATCCCCTGAGGTTTATGGAGACAATAAGGCCCTGATTCAAGGAATTTATTGCGTGGCAAACCGTGCACGAAACCCTTTTTAAAGATTCGTGGAATCAACTGAGCAGGACTTGCAAGGGACTTGCGTGGACTTTGCACAGGCCTGTCACATCTCTGCGAGAGGAACATTGCCTTGCACAAGGCTCCTCGCATGGTGTGGGCCGGGCCTATGCAGAGGCTGGAATAGGGGGCGGAACATGCAGAATGAGTATAACACAGAAAATGTGGGCTTGTTGAGGGACATCCATGGCTAAGCAAGCATACGCCCATTCCTACGCAAACAAAAAAGAATTTGTGGATGTCAAGGTGCGACCTTGCATTGGGAAAAGGTACGCGCAAACCCTGTCATCCATCCGCCACATGATAGCAGGCATAAGTTTCAACTTGTATAAGAACCAATGCGTATAAAGCACACAGTGCACACCAAACTAACATCTACAGCCACGATGAACCCAGCAATAGTAGGAGCTATCGTGGACGGATACCGCAGGAGGAGTAGAATGCCCAGGGCCTGGATCTTCACAACATGAACCACGCTGTTTGCAATGCCAGATGACCAGGTATATGCTAGGTACAGGTCCCCCGCCATGTAATTCTACACCTCATCAGGGTGTATGAAGATGGCTTAATATCACCTACCATCTGCTGCGAGGCCCTTACTCCCCTAGAAAAAGTGCTGACTGTACTCAATTTCATAGCAACCAGGTCTTTCCAGCGAACCACTGAAATAGTTGGTGGGATATCGCAGGCCACTGCGAACCCTAATCCTGGAGCTAATATTGGCAGGCAAACCAGCGAGAGTTGCCCATACGGCCCTTACTCAACCAATAACGAAGAGAGGACTAGTGCTACCCGACCTGGAGTGCAACTACTGGGCCGCAGAAGCACAGTTCCTAGGTCATTGGTATGCCACCCAACCCATCCGTCCGCATGTCCAAGTTGAACAAGCCCTGATTAGCCCTAATCTTCTACGAGGAGCCATCATAGGCCATCTCCACGTACCCCTCAAAACTACGAATATAGTACTGACCACATATGAGATATGGAAAAAGATTGCACGAAAATGTGGTGTAGAGGTCCGGTTGTTCCCCCTGCTCCCGGAAAGATTCATCCCAGGGATACCACTTACAACCAAGAAAGTATACCTTCAATGGGCAGATAAATTACAAATAGACACACTAAACAACTGGTTCGTGGATGTTAATTTTCTAACAATTCAACAGGCAAGGGAGCGCGTGGCTGACTCAGCCTTAGACGTCTTTGTATGCTTCCGTCTCAGGCACACAATTAAATCACTACTCCCTACATTCCCAAAGCAACCACCCACATGGCAACTCCTGCACAGAGTTATTCAAACACAGGGTGTGGGCAGGATAGTGTCTAATATTTACAAAGATCTACTGCCAAATGTCATAAAGCAACTGTCTGCTCCAAAGGGGAGATGGGAGAGAGCACTCAGAGACATGATAGAGGAAGAGGACTGGACATACATACTAGGGCAAACACAAAAGGTGTCCCTAAATATAAACTGATCCATTTTAACTTTGTGCACCAGGTATATCATACACCAGCCAGACTGCATAGACATCGCATATCTGAATCAGCAGCTTGTGAAAAATGCAGTGGTTCCTTCACCTTGCCTGGGAATGTCCAGAGATCAGATGGTTCTGGAACAATATACTAGAGAAAACCTCAGCAATCATTGGGGAACACCTGGAGCCAGACCCCATGGTAGCAATGCTAGGGTACACAAAAAACCTGCAGCCTTCGGTGAGGAGATTAGCCGGGTTACTGCTAGTACTGGCACAACGTCGTATTGCCATAACATGGGGGAAGGGTCGCCCTCCCACATTACAACTGTGGCTACAAGATGTGGCATACTGTCAGGACATGGAGGCGAATTTCATCAGAACTCTGCCCCTTCATACAAGACCTCCATATATATGGGGGCCCTACTCAACCACTTGTTAACGGCAACAGACTTAATCTCTACTGAGATATCACTGTCCTACTTTTTAACCTGATTCCAGATCCCTTTCTATTTGTAACAACAGTGTAATAATCGTGGTATTGATTAATGTAGAAAAAAGACTTTCTTGGATATGCTGAGGGGTGGGTGGGGGTACAGGTATCACGCAGTGCAGCATTGTAATATGTTGTAATGTATCATTGTTATTATTGAAAATAACCAAAAATAAAGGTTTAAAAAAGAAATCGCAGGCCACCCAATCCCGCAAGGTATTGTCATGCATAACAGCACGTGCATGTGTGTCCTGGCACATATATATGCCCCGAACACTGGCGCAAAGGCAGACAGTGATCCAGGAATTCTATGCAGTAGCACACTTTCCCCGTGTAGAAGGTGCAATTGACTGCACACATCTTGTGCTATGCCCCTCACCCCCGATTGACGGAGCACATCTACCGGAATTGAAAGCAATGGCACTATATTAATGTGCAGGTAGTGTGTGATGTCAATAGAATCCTCATGGAAGTGTATGCCAATTTTCCAGGCAGCACACTTGATAGCTTCGTCTTCTGCCAGTGACCACTGCACGGGGCTCTGACATCTGGAAAACATGCCAATGCATGGCTCATCAGTGAGTATGTATGGTCATACACATGCATGCATGTAACACAATCAACAGCAGATCCTAACAATAAATGACAATGACAACTGACAACCATGTAAACATTTACAGGGGACAGTTCCTACCCGCTGTCAACATTCATGATGACACCAATCCGGAATCCCAGAGCACCAGCTGAGGGGACATCCAATACAGCACATGTTGCCACTATTGGCATAGTGGTGCACACATTCATATTGCGGAAGTCACTGTTCTGCTCCCTTGACCACTCTGGTGGGGTGTTGCTAAATGCACCACTAGTAGTATGTAAAATCATAGTGGCTGCATGTGTACTGCACAATGTTGCCACACAGTGTGGTGTACCAGGGGAAAAGTAGGTAGGACACTGCCTGCACCCACAGGCACCGCCCTTGCCCTTGTTTGGCCAAAGGGCACGTGGAGTGGCTGCATGCACCCAGCTGGTGCAATCATACTTCACATAAAAACCTGCCCCTGTGGAGCACACACAGTGAGACCACATCCCAGGTGCCATTCAGTGATGAATTGGGACCGATCCTCTGTGGCCATAACAACACCCTGGGAATGTGTCTCTGGGAGAGCCAAATTGTGTGCGTCCATTTGACATAACAAACAGAGCCCCAGATAAGAATTGTACATGGGAGTATTCCACTCCGCCTTTGCAAAGTTGGGAGTAAAATGATTTTGGAGGCATACAAAATGTAAGTACAAAACACAAAAGTGAGAAATACATAAACAAGTAAAATTATGTTGGTACAGAAAAAAACATCTACTTGGCAACATTCACTTCTTAGCAGCCAGTCATTCATGGCCATCAAAAGGTACATGTTTACTTTTTTCAATCAGCCAGTCAAAATACTATAGTACACCCGTGGAACTATGTACACTACAGGCCGAAACCTATCCATGCAGCTGCGAGTGTGAAAGAAGGGGTGCAAGATTCCACATGTCTCATACATACTGTGACCAGGGAGCATTTGAACTCCATATTTAAATTTCAACAGAGTATAAGCCAATTTGTAAGTGAGCAAAACTGTCAGATATACCCCAAATGTGTATGGCTGTGCACAAATCACAAACACAGTCATAGCAACTTGAACCAACAGCGCTGATGTAGTACACCCAAAAGCACACAGCACAAAAAACTAAGTCCCCGACTACCGTCACATGGACAACTGTTCTGCATGTAGACACCAAACTACACACATGAGACCACAAGTAGGAAGGCATAGTCCAAAATGGAAGTTTTCAATAAAGACATGTGAGAAGTGCCCTGGACCCACTATGCATGTTCCACCACAATAAACAGGTTGAATGGCCAACCCATTCCCTGACACCAACTATGCTCACAATACACAGTCATATCATAGCAGTCAAGCAGGTTCCGAAAAATGCAAGTGCACTGCAAGAAATATGGACATCTAGCCTCACACCTTATCCCTTGTCAGCCTGCACCAGCCAGACCCTGGAATCCATGGATGTCCCGCTCTGTAGGATGCTGTGTCCTGTACATACATATAGTAGCAACTTCCCCATCAATTGCAGTGACTATCGTCCACTGCAGAATGCCTCTGTACAGAAATATGAGAGCAGGCAGCACGTGCATGCACCCAATTACACAGCAACATGTGCCCCTCTGAGTGACATGCAACAAATGCAAACAAGAACTCACCAGCCACCCATCACCATGTCTCCCTGCACCCATGCAGCCAGATCTGCCCACCTCACACCAATACAATATGAACACCCCACATAGTGGGCCTCATTAGGAGTTTGCCAGTCCAGAAACAAGGGTGCTGGTAAGCTCACCAGCACCCTTGTTTCTGGATCAGCAAACTCTGAGTCTGCCTGCCATGGCCGCTGTGCCTGACAGGTCTGACCCTGCTGGGTTCTGTCACCACAGTAGGCAGACTGTTCACTCAAGCACTGGCACCATTGCTAACAGTGACCGTGCTTCCGTGTCCCCACTCCCATAGAGTCCCATAGGACTCAATTGGAATGGGGACTAACAATTTGTCGGCACCTGACTTCCCTGGCCGCCAGACTTGGAATCTCCTGGTGGCACCCGGGAGTCAGGCGCCAGTAAATTATTATAGGTCGAGTAGCAACCCACCGGTAGCACCGGCAGGGTTACTGCCAGTCCCGTAATGAGGCCCAGTGACACCTTACCCACCCACAACACCTACACTGCCTGCCCCCCCGCCCCCGAGTGCCATGCAGTGAATGACCAAGTGACACTTACCTTTTATCATTGTTATGGGACATTGTGAACCCTGTGATCCAGCGATAGTCAGTATGACACTGAGAAGGCTCCTAAAAAGAGACCACTAAGAGGTTAGAAACCCAGGATCACCTTGAAAGCACTCCCAGTGCCACTATATCGCATCTCCTGATTAACATGGCAGTGGGACAGTGCAGTAAACACTATCAGGGGATCCGGTGATGTAAAGTCCAAGACAATGTGATGGAAAAATATCAACAATTGCACAGAAGACAAGATCTGGCAGAAGGCAGCTCTTCGCAGAGGCGTTGTCATACTTGAAGGCAGGGAACTGAGGCAACTGGCTTGAAAGAGACAAGCAGATATGAGAAAGGAATGAGAAACAGAGACCAAGGACACTGCCACACAAAAGGGAGCGGACAACAGGAAAGCGGAGGGGAAGGCAGACTTCACCGGGACTGGATTGAATTGGATCCAATGTGCTTTGAACTAAAGAGAGCATTGAGAGGCACTCAGTAATGGTTAACAGGCCCCAACAAATCTGCTGGTGTACCATGCACAGTACATGTTCACCATGGCAAACAACATCCCCTGGCCAATGGTGTGTGCCTGGTATCTGTTGTGAACATTGCATTCCACAAATGGCCAGCAATGCTGTTCTGTGTGTGGAATTGTCTTGGGACAGCACCCCCAAGAAGGACCAAGATTGGACGGCCTGCGTGGGTAGACATGACTATTAAAAAAACATTCGATGGGATGCCACAATGACAGGCAAGACACATGTGAAAAGTGCAGGGAAACACTCCCCATCACTTCCATCACCATGTGTCACAGCACACAAACAGCCGGGCCTGCCACCCTCAACACAACTCACCAAGAAAGGCCCTACAGTGACAGCCTCCCTCACAACTATGAGCCCACAACCAGTGCCACCCTGATTGTCTTGACAAAACAGCATGCATAGACACACCAGCCTACCATCAGCATGTGTCACATGCACCCATGAAGCTGGACCCGCTTACTTCACTACAAGTAAAAGAAAATCAACCCCACACAGTGCCATACTCCCTGCCACCATCCACAACACAAGTAGCACCCTGACTGTCTGTAAATGGACCGCAGGACAAGATGCAGAGGTTCACTCCCCACCCAATAGACCACACACCCTTTGTGAGACCATCCCAGTAAGTGTGCATGGATCCCAGGGTGCACTCACTAGTCACATGGGGAGAACAGATGAAGACAAGCTGTGGGAAGTGGACGTGTAACACATGCATGGACCGAAGACGTGCACACACACTGTGCATTCACTCACAGTGCCGGCAGCTGTTTCGGTGCATAGGGAGTAGGGTAGAGGGTTAGCAGGATCACATGGGTGCAGCCGTTACTAACATGGGGCCTGGCGCGCACTGGCTGGGGTGTAGCCGTTACGGGGGAGCTTGCACAGGTTCACAGGGATGCCGTTGTTACTTACGTGGGGTGTCGCACAGATTGGCTGTGGTGCTGCCGTTACTTATGGGGAGCTCATGCAGGTTCTCAGGGGTGCAGCCGTTACTTGCGTGGGACATCACGCAGATTGGCTGGGGTGCTGCCATTACTTACAGGGTAGCTTGCGCAGGTTCACTGTGTAGCTGCACCTGCATTTGGCTGTCCTGTTCCTGTGCCACTGGTTGCGATGTACCAGGGAGTCCTGTGATGAGCTACAGACATGGATTCTGCATCAGTGCCCCCAGTTGTTATGACTATGGGTGGGTATGTGGCCAGTGTGGTTCATGTTGGTGGTAGGCCAGTGGAGTTGAGGTAAATTGTGAACTTTGTACTGGTAGGGGGGTCATTTGGCAGGGCCAGGCTGGGGTGTCATCAGAGGTGAAGTCGGATGGTGGATGGTGTGAGGACCTGTGAGGCTGTCTGGGGGTGGTGTCGGAGGTGAGGAGGGCTGGTGGGTGGTGTGAGGCCCTGTGGGGCTGCCAGGGGGGTGGTGTCAGAGGTGAGGGGCCTGGTGGATGGTGTGAGGGCCTGTGAGGATGCCTGGGGGTGGTGCCCGAGGTGAGGGGGGCTGGTGGGTAGTTTGAGGACTTGTAGGGGTGCGTGGGAGTGGTGTCAGAGGTGAGGAGGGTGGTGGGGGGTGTGAGGACCTGTGAGGCTGTCAGGGGGGGTGTCAGAGGTGAGAGGCCTGGTGGGTGGTGTGAGGGCCTGTGAGGATGCCTGGGGGTGGTGCCCGAGGTGAGGGGGCTGGTGGGTGGTGTGAGGACTTGTAGGGGTGCGTGAGAGTGGTGTAAGAGGTCAGGGGGGCTGGTGGGTGGTGTGAGGACCTGTGGGACTGCCTGTGGGTGGTGTTGGAGGTGAAGTGGGCTGGTGGGTAGTGTGAGGACCTTTGAGGCTGCCTGGGGTGGTGGCGGAGGTGAGGGGGTCTGGTGGGTGATGTGTTGTCCGGTGGGGCTGCCTGGGGTGGTGTCAGCGGTGAGGGGTGCTGGTGTGTGGACCTGTGGGGCACCTGGAGGTGGTTTTGGAGGTGAGGGGGTTTGTGGCTTGTGCCAGGATCTCTGGTGCTGCCTGGGGTGGTGTCGGAGGTGAGGTAGGCTGCTGGGTTGTGTGTGGACCAGTGGGGCTGCCTGGGGGTGGTGTCACAGGTGAGGAGGTGCTGGTGGGCATTGTGGCGATCTATGGGGCTGCCTAGGGGTGGTGTTGGAGGTGAGGTGGGGTGTTGGGTGGTGTCTAAGCTTGATGGTGCTGCTGTACAGTCTGAGTATTTGGTAACTGTTTCGGTGGGTAGAGACTAGGGTGGAGGGTTAGCAGGATTGCAGGGGTGCAGCCGTTACTAATGTGGGGCCTCGCACAGACTGGCTGTTGTGCAGCCGTTACTTACGGGGAAGGTTGTGCAGGTTCGCAGAGGTGCAGCGGTTACTTGCGTGAGGCATTGTGCAGATTGATTGGGGTGCTGCCATTACTTACGGGGGAGCTCACGCAGGTTTGCAGGGGTGCACCATTACTTACATGGGGCATCACGCAGATTGGCTGGAGTGCTGCCTTTACTTACGGGGGAGCTCACACAGGTTCTCAGAGGTGTAGTCGTTACTTGCATGGGGCATCATGCAGATTGGCTGGGGTGCTGGGTCACGGGGGAGCTTGCGCAGGTTCTCAGGGGTGCAGCCGTTACTTGCTTAGGGCATTGTGTAGATTGGCTGGGGTGCTGCTGTTTCTTACGGGGGAGCTCACACAGCTTTGCAGGGGTGCAGCCGTTACTTGCATGTGGCATCGCACAGATTGACAGGGGTGCAGCCATTACGGGGGAGCTCGCACAAGTTTGCAGGGGTGCAGCCATTACTTACTTGGGGTGTTGCACAAATTGGCTGGGGTGCTGCCGTTACTTACGGGTGAGCTTGCGCAGGTTCTCAGGGGTGCAACCGTTACGTACAGGGGAGCTCGCACAGGTCCGCAGGAGTGCTGGGTGTTGAGTCAATAGTGGACGCAGAGGTTTGCGGAATGGTTGGTCTGTGAACGCGCATTGGAAACTTTGCCCGTATGCCCGTGCAGAGCCGTTTACCGTGCGCACGATTTGCAGGATCAATGCACACTTTTCCATGAATCAGGGCCTAAGTATCTGGCCACGCCCTGCGACCTGCGGAGGGCCAAACAGATAAACTCACTGGACAGAATATAGGTCGTAAGGAGGACAGGGAGTTCATTGGTTGCTATGGGGTGCTGACTGCATATGAAAAGCAGCCAGGAAAAACACAGGGTCAGCGCAGGAAGAGGCCATGACGTCTACCCTTCACCTGCACCCTTCAGGAATCATCTCATGTTCCGCCTGCCTCCCACCCAATGCCTTACACTGTAACTGCACAGCCTTCACGGCCATCCATACTTTCAGTGTCAGCACCATGAAATAACTATGCCTGCACTCCTCTCACTCTCTTCACCATCCCGCCAGTCCTCCCACTAATCATTATGCACTTTCTTATTTTCTGAAGTATGCACTTTTTTCAAATTAAATTAATGTTGAACCTATGTATGTGGCTACAACATAAACAGTGAAACTGTGTATGTTCTGGCTCTGCCTGCACCAGTTCAGACCAGTCGTAAATCAGTAACAAGGGCACTACAACAGCTCATCTGACCACATGCCTATAGTGTTCACCCGTGTTGCCAGTGTCTTACCCCTGGAAAGGTGCAGCGCAGCTGCTATACCAGGACTCTCCTCTGTCCCCTAAAATGTCAGATTGCGCAGGTGGAGAGAGTTATGTGAAATGTCTTCCGCAATACAATGAAGGTGTGTGGGGGTATTCTTGAGTTAAACATCTCTAGGAACCACTGCCCCTTCTTAAGAATAGCATAATGCTCTAAGCCCTTGCGGTTCCCCCCGTGTATCCCTGACTGCTTCTTTCAGCTCATTCCACCAAGAGAAAAGTTATGCAAGTCAACACAGGGTTTTGGCAAAACAGAAAGGTGATGGCTGGAAGGTTTTGAATTAATCATAACCATGGGCAGAGCTCTGGGCAACCCTCCAGACCATCATATTTCAGCCTGCCAAGCCATTACAGAAGGGGAAGAACCGTAAGCAAAAAAGGGGCAGTCCAGCCTGAACTGCTAGGTCACATCCCTTCTGCACGAGACCACAAGCATCCCCAGACATGTTTCAGCCTTGTTGGGCATCATCAGTGAGGAGTAGCTTGGGTCGCTCGGCCCAGCAGACTCGGGACCCACGTCTGGGCATACCCTTCCCCCTCGGGGTAACTTTGGCAAAACAGAAAGGTGATGGCTGGAAGGTTTTGAATTAATCATAACCATGGGCAGAGCTCTGGGCAACCCTCCAGACCATCATATTTCAGCCTGCCAAGCCATTACAGAAGGGGAAGAACCGTAAGCAAAAAAGGGGCAGTCCAGCCTGAACTGCTAGGTCACATCCCTTCTGCACGAGACCACAAGCATCCCCAGACATGTTTCAGCCTTGTTGGGCATCATCAGTGAGGAGTAGCTTGGGTCGCTCGGCCCAGCAGACTCGGGACCCACGTCTGGGCATACCCTTCCCCCTCGGGGTAACTTTGGCAAAACAGAAAGGTGATGGCTGGAAGGTTTTGAATTAATCATAACCACGGGCACAGCTCTGGGCAACCCTCCAGACCATCGTTTTTCAGCCTGCAAAGCCATTACAGAAGGGGAAAACCATACACAAATCAGGCTGGGTCCTACCCCAAAAAAGTCATCACAGGGTTGCCTGGAATTGTGTCAATGTATGCATTTGACTGCCCTTGATGCATCCAATCCAAAAGGGCTGTACCCTGTGTTGCTATACAGACCCGCCCCCTACCTGTGCTTGCTCCCGAATTCTATCATGGCTTGGCAATCAGTGCTGGATCCTGCATACGTGTTGGCATCAATATAGTCTTCTTAAAGGGTCTTCCACATTCTTGTTCAATTCCTTTTCAAGCATTTGCTTTAAAAAAATGGCAGATGGCGAACAGTGCCCACCGTACAAAGCAATGTACAATCAGCTGTGCAAAGCATCTCCTTGGACCCATGTCTTCAGTGATGATGCCTGCAACAATACTCCTCCACATCCCCTCCACAACTTGCACGTCACATGTATCCATGATTGTCCATGGTTCCCTTACATGCCCTACCACAACGTTCACTACGTTTATAATTCTGCCACACACAGCTACAGGCAGGGCAAGTCATGTTCTGAACCACACCGGAAAGGTGTTCCCCACAAAATCTACCTGTGGGGATTAATTGTTTCATGCTCACACTTTCCTGTACCCAGGATCCTTCTTTCCCCTCCTCCACCGAATGAACATCCCGTGTCCACTCTGATTTCTCTCACATACTCAGCTATATGGTCTGTATTTTGGCTAGTCTCTTAAAATAGATAATTAATTGTAGACACAGCAACTCAATTACCAAGAAAAAAGAAAACGTGAATAGTCCCCAATAGTATAACTGCCAGAATACAATGGGGACAAGTGTGACGAGTACCTGCCAATATAAATGTCTGTCCAGCCTTGATGAGTTACATTTTAAAATAACTTTATTAAGTACAGAGTGGAGAAGGTTTCATGGAACTCTTCAGTTGCTTCACTTGAGATCCAAGAGGTTACTGTGACCTCTATTGGACTCCCATTGCTGTAGAATTGCTCCATGTTTCCCTCAATGATTCTACTTTTCTTTTCTTTTTAGTAGTCGTGCCAGACTGTAGGCTGACCTGGAATATTTCACCTATTTCCCCATTAGCAGCCTGAAAGGGGGTGCCAGCCAATTAGGAGGCTCGGAACGTGGGCTATACTGTATGGTACAAGCCGGCATTACGAGCTGCCTGGGAGGACAGCACCCCCTTCCCTTCCCTGTTCCCCTCTTCACTCTCACCATAGCACTTGTGTAGTGTGTAGTTTCCTACATGGGTCCTAATGCTGTCTTCAAAAAAGAGAAAAGAAACTTACCTTCGTTGCATGGCCCGCCACTGGCAGTGTAGCTGTCCCTTTTCCATGTTGATGATGTCAAAGTCATCAACATGGAAAATGGACTCAGGTTTTCAGCAGCACTGCGCAGCCTGGTTGGGGCAGCGCAGGAAAGGTATGTTTTTTTTCGGTGGTGGGCAGACCCTTTCAGTCACGGCACTGCCACTCTCGTTAAGGGACCCTTGCTGTGCTTGGGCCCTTAACTTGGGCAGTGAACCGTTACCTACAGGGTCGTCCCCCAACCTTGGTGCATATTGCCTCAGAATGTGACAAAACGTTCGCACAATCTATTTCAGTCTTGATTATTGTCTAGTCGGGATCTAAGACTTCAGTTACCAGAAGTTCACACAATGTTCACTTTCAATATCAATACTTGAGGCCCTCAAAGGAAAAGATTTAACTGCTTTCACTGCCTTTCGAAATATTTAACACTGGTTTTTCTATTAGTCTTTGGTGAACTGTCACACAATGAGTCAATTTCCATCAATCATACAAGTGGAACAAATGCTTTTCTATCAGTCTGCCACAGACTTGCACCTAGTGATTCAGTTCCTCATCTCATCTTCTCAAGACTTGGTTCAGATGGTTATACCTTTTTTTGACCCCTTTCCAGAAATTGGAACAAGCACTTTTTGGTCAGTCTTTCCAGATTTATAACCAATAATTCTCTTCCTATTGTAGTCTTCTTCTTGTAGGCTTGTAACACATCTTAAACTTCTCTTGAAGTCTTTCATTGCTTTGAAGCAAAGACATCCTTCTCAATCTTCATCAGATGTGCAGATATGGTTTCCATTAATCAACACTAGAATTGGGCTGGAGTGTTAGATGTATTTGTATAGCCTGCTTCAAATGTGGCTTTCTCACTGTTTATTGGACATGGACTGACTTCAGACCTTACACTCTCCATCCTCATGGGACTTTAATCAGAAGACTGAAATTAATTTCTGAACATGCATTAGACGTTGCTTTCCCAATGATTATAAGACTTTAGCTAGAGTAGTGAACTTCATTTCGCACCATGTATTAAACTTTCCTCTGACAATAATTGTTAGACTTAACCTGTAACATTGTACTTATCTACTCAGAATGCATTACACTTTTCCATGTGACATTGTTTCCAAGCATGTCATCTCTGTTATCTTTGCTCTGTGTATTGATTTGCTTGTCTTATCATGCAAGTATTCTCTCTCTCTTAATACTTGTTAGACTTGGGCTAGGCTGTAGGACTTTGTTTTCTAGCATTAAATAAAAGTTCAAGTCCTCTAATTGCATACTTTCTTAGCCTATTAATGGGTATAGAACCTAGTGTTCTGGGATATTTCAAATCTATCTCATACTGCTTCTTGGACTTGGACTGGGAGGGAGTGTGTACTTCATTTTATATCATACAAAAAGCGTTCCGGTCTTCTCTTTTCAATCTCTTCTAGCTGTGCGCTGGATATTGGGTTGTGCGTCTCAGCCTGCATCACATCTCTCTTTCACGGTCTTTGATACTCACATTATCCCCCCCCCACAACAGGTACAAATCGACTGCAGCTTTTCCCAGGGACCTCTCCCTGGTGTTCAGTCTCACATGGTAAGTGTTGTTATGTTGCTAAACTGGACTGCATTGCTGCAGCCATTCTGTTTAAAGTTTCTTACTGTGGCATGGCATTTGTTACTGGGCATGAAGGTTAAAGCAAGCATGTTATGTGTTATTACATGGCTAGATTGTCCTATGTTGCTGCAGACAGCCTGGTTAGGTTTTTTACTATGGCTTGGAATATTTTACTGTGCATCAAGGTTAAAGTAAACATAACAAGTGTTATTACATAGCTATACTGGACTTCATTGCTGCAGCCAGTCTAGTTGTGTTTTCTGCCTATGGGATGGCATTTTGTACTGGGCAAGAAGGTTAAAGCTAACCTAATTGTTGCTATATGGCTACATGGGTCCACATTGCTGCAGCCAGTATGGCTCCAATTTCTTCCAGTGACACAGCATGTTTTACTGGGCATCAAGGGTAAACTAAACATAATTAGTGTTATTCCGTGGCTACACTGGCCTACATTGAGCAGCTAGTTTGGATATACTTTCTAATTGTGGCATGGCATTTTTATACTGGCAAAGCAAAAAGCAGCATATTCTTATATGGTATTTCTGTCATGCATTAGTGCAGCCTGCATGGACATGTATGAGAACAGACAGCATGTAATGTGTTTATACTGGGGTATATTGTGGGCAAAGTAGTCATGAAAAAGAATTGGAAAATGGTCTGTGGGCTGACAGTGACTTGCATCTATTGAATTTTTCCATATGTTACTCTACAACTTCAAATGTATACTGTGTGGCTTTTGAACCAACCAATTTTCACAGAAATAAGCTGTGAAATACACCATTTTAACCCATTCTTTTTTTATCCCACAGTCTAAGTTTAAGCATAGGTGAACCGTATATTGTAGAACTAAGGGAAGCTCATGTGGGCATCGAGGGGGTGGGGTGAATAAAATGTACACGAGTGGGGCAAGTATCTTTTGTGCGAGTTTAGAAGGAGGGAGCAGAGGTGGGAGGATATGTTGTGCAAAAGCAGAGGAGGGGGTTTCATTCAGTAGAGCGCATGGAATACCCAATGGTAATGGAGGCCAGAGAGCTGTGAGTAGAAGGACAGGCATACGGGGATGCATAAGATGGATGTTTAAGTCGCTCCAGAATAAGCAAGAATCGGGACAGGAATCCAGGTCACAAGTTGTAAATTAACAAAGATTATAAAGGGGTCAAGCCCTAAACATTAAAGTGGGGGACTCATCAACAAACGCAATGAGATGCGACATCGCCAGAAATTAGCATATCAAGGTGGAATATGCACATTTCAGTAAATTGGCTTTGCATGTCCCCCCAAATTGCACAGGACGAATGGCCTTTTCCTTTCCTTAAATCACACCAAACCAAGGGAGCATATTTTCTACTAAAAGTGTTTTTGAAAACGTTAAAAGGTGTGCATGTTTTAAACTCCAGGGACCAATACAAATGTTTTCCCTGGGACTTGCAGTTCTGACATGGGACATTCCATCTTTAGTTGTTTGCAGGAGTGCAACAGGTTAAATAGTGCAGTGGTGAAGTGTCCGGCCTGAAAACCTGACGACTGTGGTTCAATTCATGAGCGCGGCTTTAATTGATAAGTTCAAAGTGGACTTTCAATGTTTGCAATTTTAGCTGGGGGGGACTGAGTCCACCCTCTGAAAAATGTGGGTGGACTCCGTCCAACCGCGTGTACCCTTGACTTGAACCCTGAGCATGTCCGCAAGCGACCGGATCAGCAGGGACCAAATGTAAACATGAGTCCAGTAGTGGCCAATGCTCTGATTACTTACCGGTGATCTTCATTACTCCTAGTCCTACTCTTCCTCGTCACAGTACTTACTTCATGAGGCACCCGCCTCCGACACAGGACCTTCTTCTATTTCTTTAAATCCCTATAACTCCTCCCCCACATCCATGTCACTCAGTTTCATATTACCAAGCCGGAGCATGGGACCTTCCCCGCAGGGAGGGTGAGGAGGGTCGTCAGTACTGTGAGGAGGAAGAGTAGGACTAGGAGTAATGAAGATTACCGGTAAGTAATCAGAGCATTACCTCCACGTCCACTCTTCCTCGTCCCAGTACTTACTTCATGAGGTATACCAAAGCATCAAAGGGGAAAAGGTCCCAATGAGACAGAGCCAAAAACAGTGCAGCAAAACACACCCACAATAACTCTTAAATCACATCCCCACAGACAAAAACTCCAACCACGAAGGAACCAACCCCCGAGTGGGAGAAACTCAACACATAGCGGTTGATGAAAATGCCTAGACCAGCCAAGGTGGCAGCCATACAAATCTCTTGCAGAGAAAAACCCTCCTTACACCGGGCCAGGAAGCTGCGAAACCCCTGGTAGACCGCCCCTGATTGTGCGCAGGCACAGGCAGGCCAGAAGCCACATAGGCCCTAGAGATCACAACCCGGAACCACCGGAAAATGGAAACCACAGATGCGTTATGCCCAGCCCCAGCCAGACCACAAGCAATCAGAAGACTATCAGATTGGTGGAAAAGGCAAACCAAGCCAAATACTCTAACGCGTCCCGCCGGACATCAATGTTAAGCCGAGCCACCTCCTCAGGCGTTCTTGGATCATGAAAGAAGTCAGGGAGAATCAGACCCTGAGAGGTGTGAAACCCGAGAGACAACTGAAGGGAGAAACTTCGGACCACACCCCGGCACCACCAAGTCTGGCAGCACCCTCAGGAAAGGAGCGTGCCATAAGAGAGACCCAATCTCCCCAAGCCTACGGGCAGAAGTGAGAGCAATAAGAAAAGCAGATTTCAGTGTAAGATGTTTGATATCAATCTCGGAAATGGGCTCAAAAGGAGGCCCGTGAAGGAACCGTAATACAAGAGGGAGATCCCAAAAGGAAAACCCTTTATCAGCACAAGGAAGGGAAGAAGAAAAACCCTGGATCAACTTCCCCACCAACACCTCCCCATCCAAGTGACCGTCAGAGTCCCCCAAAAGGAATTTCATGGAGGCCCGCTGAGAGCGAAGCCTGGAAAAACTGCCAGGCCCCTGTCAAAACCCCTCCTGGAGGAACCGAAGGATAGCAGAAGCCAGAACGCAGGGGAGGGATCCCAGACTGCCCATACCAGTCTCGGAAATGGCCCCAATGTCTGCCTAACACCTTCAGAGTGGAGAACCTAAGAGCATCCATTTGGACTCAACTACAGGATCTGAAAACCCCTGAGATATCAACCTAGACTGAGCAATAGCCACACCGCCCATTGCATCCGGTGGAATTCTAACCGCAGATCCCCTTGAAGGGGACACGGCCACCTCGGAACCAGCCAAGGTTCCTAGGAACGAAACTCCAACAGAGAGGGGAGCCAACTCCGGCGGCACCAGAACAGAGCTAACAACAACACAGTCACCCTGGACACTCAGATGCGCCAAACCACCCGGGGCAGAAGGGGAATAGGCGGAAAGGCATAAAGGAAAATCCCAAGGCCACTGTACAGAGAGGGCGTCCATCCCCCAATCCCCTCAACCTGAAACCGAGAACAGAAGAGGGGAACTTCTGCTGAGGCCGGGGATGCAAACAGGTCTAGAACCAAGGACCCTAATCTGACACAGGTCACCGCAAAGACCTGGGCCAAGGACCAGTTCTGCAGAGGAGTGAAAACCGGCGTCTGAGAAGATCCGCTTGAACATTGTCCACCCTTCTGATACGTGAGGCCAGCAGATACACCAGTTGAGATTCCTCCCAGGTGCCTATCAGCGCTGCCAGAGCATTCAAGGAACAGCCGGAACCCCTTTTGCAGTTCATATATGCCAAGGCCGTCGTATTGTCCGATCGGACCAAAAACCGCCGACCGTCCAGCAACTCCTCGAAGTACACCAGACCTTGCACAATGGCACAACTCTTGCCAATTGGATGATCACCGGCTCTCCCCAGATCTCACAACCCTTGAGCTGAGAGGACCCCCAATGTATACCCTTTCTGCTGGTGTTGGTAGTAGGAGAGGTCACAGGAGGAAGGACCATGCACACCTCAGCCTGTAGACCTGAAACCCCCCGCCACCATAGCAGGGACACTCGCAGCGCTGGGGACACTGAAAACAAAACTACGAAAGCCGAGATGTCGGGAGCCAGTGGGAGAGAGTATAAGACACCAGGAGACGTAACCGAAGACAGGCTCAAGGAACTGGAAAACATGTAAGACGCCACGTGCCCCGTAACTTCAGCAACAGGTGAGTCGAGACATACTGCCTTCTGAGAACCCAGCCCAGAACAGCCAGCAAGCGCCCCCCCCTGCACAACATCCAGAGTACGCTCTCCCCAGACGTCCGGACAAGCAGTGCAGGGTCTTGAGACTCATAAGCAGGTGACACATCCTAGAAGGCATAGGGACCAGGAACACCCGCAAGTAGAAAACTTGACCCTGAACAGGGAGAGGAACGGGCAAGACGGTAACCCACAACAACCGTTCGGAGAGAACGGATCCCATGGCCAACTTCTTGGACCGTGAGCTGGGTACCAAAGTCCTAACCATGCAAACCTGGACAGGAGGAGACAGGAACGGCAACTGATACCCCCTCCAGAAGGAGCCCATTACCCAGGAAGCCGAACCCCACCGGTCCCATACACCTCCGAGAAGATAGAGACGAGGAGCCAGGGAAAACCGCCAGTCACTGCACTTGCACCAGAGGGAAATCACAGGACGTTGAAAGAGGCCTGCGCCACAATATAACAGCATGCTTGTCAGCCCACAAAAAGATTTGACCTATCAAAAGGAAGATACTGGACAGGCCAGAAGTCCAGCAGACTATGGCCCCCTCAGCCGACAGAGGAGCCACCAGGCTGGCGTCAAAAGGGCAGAGTACTGTCACAAAGCGGGGCAAAGCAATCCATACCGGATAGCCGACATCAAAGGCAACCCCCTACCTGAGGTATGCCTATACTGGAAAACCCACTGAAGTGACATCCCCCTCCACCGGCACCAGGGGCTCTGAGAACCCCTCTAAGCACAGACATGTGCCACCATGTGCCCTATCACTTCCCACAAGTCTGAGAGGAGGCGTGAAAGCAACACGTCAGCACCGGAGGACCTAGGGCCTAAAAGAAGAGACACTGGGAACCCCCTGCATGGCCGTTACTTCCATGATCATTTTCCATAATCCCATGCCGGACAAGGGAAAAGCAAATCAACTCCTTTGACTTTCCCTTGCGCAGTTTAGAGGAAGAGGACAGGACAAGGAGTCTGCGTCCATAGCTAGCACAGACCCAAACACACCACTAACACACCACATGACTGAGAGGTGGCTTGAGCCCTGTATCCAGTAGCTGGCAGCCCCATGCTCTAAATCGTTCCAATGCATCGGTCTAGGAAGGATAAAGAACCGAGTCCGCACCGCTGAGACTCGAACCCGAAGTGTAGACTATGCCAGGCCGGTACCCTTCCGGCCGCTTGCAGACGTGTCCAAATCTGCGCCGTATTCACAGGCAGCACACAAAGAATGCAGCCAACATCTGGTGCATCCTGGGCTGTGTGTGTCTGTGGAGCGGGTGGTATGTGACATGCCTGTGACAGTACAGAGCCCCCGCACTTTCAAATACTCTGTCACAGTCACCCCACGACAAGAAGCAGAGAGTCCTCACAACAAAAAAGGAAGGCTAGCCCATACTGCCAAGTGCTTGCCATTATTTCCAATAAAGATGTGTACACAGAGCACGAGGTAACGGCCTTTCAAAGGAGTCAAGATGGCCATACCAGCAAGAGAGGGGAAAACATCAAGCACAGTCCTCCCCTCTCCTTACCTTCCCCCAGAGAATGCAGCTGACATCCGGTGCATCCTGGGCCGTGTGTCTCTGAGGAGCGGGTGGTATGTGGCATGCCTGCGACAGAACAGAGCCCCCGCACTTTCAAATACTCTGTCACAGTCACCCCACGACAAGAAGCAGAGAGGCCTCACAACAAAAGGGAAGGCTTAGCCCATACTGCCAAGTGCTTGCCATCATTTCCAATAAAGATGTGCACACAAAGCACGAGAAAACGGCATGTTGAAGGAGTCAAAATGGCCATACCAGCAAGAGAGGGGAAAACATCAAGCACAGTGCTCCCCTCTCCTTACCTTCCCCCAGATAATGCAGCCAACATCCGGTGCATCCTATGCTGTGTGGGTCTGAGGAGCGGGTGGTATGTGACATGCCCGCGACAGAACAGAGCCCCCGCACTCCCAAAGACTCTCTGCCACTGTCACCCCACGACAAGAAGCAGAGAGGCCTCACAACAAAAGGGAAGGCTAGCCCACACTGCCAAGTCGAATCAAGATGGCCAAAACAGGAGGAGAGGGGAAAAACACCAAGCCCAGTCCTCCCCTCTCCTTACCTTCCCCCGGGCCGTGCAGGACCCGGGACACAATGCTCACGCTGCTGTCCGGAGCCCAGCAAAGAACCGAGCGAGGCAATCCAGCTCAACTGTGACCCCAAGCCCCGCAGGGGGCCCAGGAGCAGTGCCGCACCTGAGGGAGCCGAGGGCCCCGCCACACAGCCCCCCCCAGGGGGCCAGCAATCGGTGCTCCCTGGTGCCCCGCACCGGGAAGAAAAAGTCCAACCTGCCGGAGGCAGGAAAAATTTAAACTGAGTGACATGGATGTGGGGGAGGAGTTATAGGGATTTAAAGAAATAGAAGAAGGTCCTGTGTCGGAGGCGGGTGCCTCATGAAGTAAGTACTGTGACGAGGAAGAGTGGACGTGGAGGTAATGAGTAGTGCAGCCCTCTGGTAATGTCGTGTATTAAATACGAGGCCGATAGGGAATGCAATACAATATTCCGTCACAAGCAACACATAATGCAAATGTCTGGTAGCAACTAAAATTAAAGTTGTAGCTTTTAGTGACCAACAAGTAACACAATGGCACAGTAGTGACACAAATAAATATTGGGCAGCTAGGGTGTAGCAAGTAATCCCCTTAGGGGAACAATAATGCATAGAGATGACTTCAGTGGGCAAGACTTTGTTGGTATTAAAATAGTGACGTTATGGCCAGGGTGGTAGAGGTCAGATAGAGACGGCCAGGGTCAGAGTACCTAGCCAGAGGGAGTAGCCATGTTAAGGTGGAGAGAGGACGGCAAACCAGACGAACAGGCTAACAGTGAGACCCTTTTCAAATAGCTCTAGGCTGGATGCCCTGGCATAGGACAGTTGTAGGTGGGGCATGTGTCACGTGGGCAATGTGGAACTCAGTACAGTGTGCAGATCCTCATCCTGGGTGATTATGGGGGGGGGGAACTCGGTAGGGAGGAAAACGGTCAAGTGTGTTTGATGCCCAGCACGCCATCGAAATTATGTAAGACTTCCTCTCTCTTTGTCCCGGTCATGTGAGCAGCCCAGGACCCAACCATCAGCCCCATGTGATTATAGGGGACATTTGGGAAGGAGGAGGTGTGGCGAGCCCCAAGTTGAACTGTCTGGAAGGATGATGTAAGGCGCCCCCTTAGCAATCTATAGCATGGATGGCACGGGAAACATTGTTTTCAATTGCAGTCTGGAGGTGCAGGATTGTATGACATTTCCTGTCAGCTCTTGCGTTCCATATACTTATTAATAAAGCACTATACTTCAATGTAGCAAAACACTTTTTTAGTAAAACGCCAATTAAATGACCCACTATTGACACAGTGTTACTACCACCCCAAATGTTGAGCAATAGCCCGTTTTAACTCTCCACACAGAAACTTTATAGCATTCTATAATATGTATGTTATTTATTTATTTATTGTGCATTTGTAAGGATACAGCAAGTCAAATATGCAATCAAGAGTAGGTAGGACACATTTCCCCATGTAGGGTACAGACTATACAGACTAGGATATGGACTATTCAGGCCCTGACTAGTGCAGTGTGATTTTATAGAATCTAAGACTTGCCTAAAATGTATCCTCTCCCTGAGGGAGCCATTTAAAAATCAGTGCTTCCACTTTGGTATTTGCAATGGGACCAGAGAAACCTCCAGTTTCGCGACGATTCGCTCTGTGTAGATTACCACAAATGAAAGAGTGCATGTACATTTAAAGAACTACGAGGTGTTTTAAACCTAATTTAGCCTTGCAGTGTCATGCAGCAACACGTGAAACCCAAAAACATATCCTGCACTTGACACATCAGTTATTCTCATTTAGTCCCCCTGGTTCTGTGATCCCACATCCCCAGTGCTGATAGCAAATCTCGGTGCCTTTTACATCCCCGTTAGCACTCAAGACACTTTTGATACAGTCCCTGGCTTATTTCTGGGGGTCTCTAGCAGGATGCCAATTCCAGGACCCATATCCAGCCCATAAGCCATCCCTGGGTGGAGTCATCCCACCAACTCCTATGGCAGCTAACATACCTGAATCCCCTTTCATCATGGAGAGGCAGGAAGGCTTATATCAGATCATAACCTCAATCTGTCAGGGTGTGGGGGTTGAAGAAGGAGCTGGAGACTGATGAGAATAGAAAAGTGCTTGTTTGGAACTGATTGGAGAAGAGAGCAGGTGGTTTACCAAGGCCCAGAGGACTGGAGGATGGATCCATAAGACTGAACTATATTGGTACTGAAGGGCTCAGGAGAAGAGGCTGCCGCAGGAACTCAAGAGAGGGCCTGAAGATGGCGTCCAAAAACCAGAAAGAGACTATGAGGCAACACACCAGCTGGGTTGGAGGGGGTGTCCAAAGAGGGCGATGTGGGTGAGGAGAGTGCTGCTCACAGGTCTAAGGAATATGCTCAAAGGTGGGAATAGCTTGAGGGTGGTAATAGTGCAGAAGAGGGTGGTGCTAAAAGTCAAGAGGAAGGCAAAGACAGTGGCAGCAATGCCCACAGCGATGAAGAAAGTGAGATGTGCGATTGAGAGCACATCAACGACAGATGGTCAGAGAATTTATGACAAAGAATTTGTGTAGTAGATGCATTAACCTTTTACATTAACATTTAGAATTGGGAGGTGTGTAGAGTGAGGTTAGAGCCGCAGGTGCATAAATATAGTTGGGTTTCGGAAACCCTAGTGAAATCAAATGTGAACAACAGTGCCTCGTGAAGAAAAAGATTTAGTGGGCCGAGCATGTATCAGAAATGAGATTGGTCTTGAAAGAAACCAGCCATTGTTTGTGCAATTTAGAACGGGAGGGAAGGAGTGGGAAGGAAAGGGATGTAAGAGTAACAATATTCCATGCATGGGATTGTGCCAAATAGAATCCTGTTCAAAGGTCCCTATGGGTCGAGGTAGGAGCTGGAAAATTGCACAAACTGGCACGTGATATCACATGAATCATGCGAGCTGTGATATCATATGAAGAAGCTGGGGAAATATAAAGAAAAGATACAGATGGGCATAGATGAATGTAGGGAGTTAAAATACAGGGCGAAAGGAGGATGCAGGGAGTTAGTGCTTGGAGTAGGAGCTGGCTGCTGGCTGTGCAGGGAGTGGGTGTTTTATGAAGGCTGTGACTGGGGAGGATTGGAGTTTGGGCTCAGGGGCCTTGGTCTGACAAGAGTTATATGACGCCTACCTAATATCGGCAAAGGAGATTGCTGGCCGAGAGCATGGGAGCAGAAATAAAAGACAAGGGCGAGATGGCCCATCTAAGATACTGAGGAAGGCACGGAAAGTGGCAGCAATGCCCACAGGGATGAAGAAAGTGAGATGTGAGATTGAGAGCACATCGACGACAGATGGCAAGAAATCATTTGGATGTTGAGTGTAAGAAATACATGAATAAATAAAATGCCTCCCGCAGAATAATTGGCAAGGTGTCAAGAGTTGGGAGATTGTCCATTTATCGTAGAGGCTTAGATTATAGCGAGACATTCAATGACAGATGAGACAGGAAGGTCCAAATAAAGGTGAAAAACTAATATTTTTTATGTTGTTGCAATAACCAAGGAATGCAGAAATCTAACAAATGATATATGTTTTGAATGCCATGCCAAAGTAAATGTTGATTACCTGTGCTGCACACCTTAAAATAGCTGTTTCATATGTGTTGGCGTCTGTGCACAACATGTGATACAACAAAACGGATGGATTCAGGCTTCTGGGTTTCCTTATATAGAGTGCATAGTTGCAAAAGGGTGTTGCAGTCTGTATTTGCATCTAGAAGTGAATACAGTACTAAGCCTGATGGTGCATAGCCGAAGGTCAGAATAAAACAATAAGATTAGCAAAGTGGATGAGATGAGCTACTTCTTCCTACAACTTAGCATCAACGAAGAATACTGAGGAAGGAGAGATCAACAGTTCGTAGACCTTTTGTGTAAGGGCTGTACTCTTGAGGAACTTGAGAAATGCACTAGGAGTGTGAGAGAGAGGGGGCAAGAGAAGAGAAATTAGAGAAGCAAAGGGAATTAGAAGCAAGTAGGACAGAAATCAGGATATTGGTTGGCATAACCATTGGCGTGGTAGGTTGCAGATTAGTTGTTTTACCCTTTACCCTGCCTCACTTCTTGGGCCAGCACTCAGATTTTGGGAGTCTCCTGACCTTCTCCTAAGTCCTATCTTTTCCCTGACAATGGACCCCAGCATCTCTTCTTTGGTCAACCAAGCAGAACAAGCAGTAGGAAACCTGAAAAGAATAAGGGGCTCATAACGAGTATGACGTGCAGGAAACAAGTAGCGGTTATGGAATTACCAGCACCTTTCCCGCTCCACCATACTACAAGTTTGGCCTTTCAGTGGGTGATTTACTTATAGCATCATGCTGGGCGTAAATCCTCCCACTTTCTGCCCAAAAATTGTCAAAATCGTTGGAACTACCGCTGATGGAATTACTGTCGCACTAATTGCACCGAAATCCCCAAGGGAGTCCCATGGACTCCAAATTAATGGGGACTAACACCGCCACCACCACTTGTAATCTGGTAGTAAATCCTCCTGACCAAGTGCCAGTAACAGCAATTCCACTGGTTGGTATTCCGGCAGAATTACCACTGAAATACTGCCCAACTGCTAATGAGGCCCAAAGAATGGATCACACAATGAAGGTCAACAGAGATGATGAAAAAAAAGGAGATGTACCCATAAACCAGTAAATGAATTACTGTCCTAAAAACCTGGAATATGGCAAGTCCTAGGTACTGGGACCCTTAAAGACTTTTTTGTTTTGTTGGGAAGACTTTTTTTCAGCTAAAGAATTTATTTTGCGATCACAGGAGCGGAAACTGTTGACCTTGAAAGGCTGAAAAGCCAACTTGAACTTCTTTAGTTGTTTCACAACCTGTAGAACCATTCTGAGGTTTCTGTTGCATTTTCTTTACTCCCTGTGCATTATTTTGCACGCTCACTGTACAGGTTACTAAATAAACCATGTGGACCCGCACATTTCTGAGGGTGTCTGGGAATTTGATCTCTGTCATCACGTAAAGCATTCATTGTTGAAGCATATGCCATTCACACTCAAATAGGCACTCAGACACCTGCAAGCACCTTGCATGCCACTACAAACACACTGCTATTCCAACTACTATACCAATATTCTCTCTCCCCAACTCCAGTGGCGTCACCAGGAATCAAATTTAGGAGGGGCACAGAGGGGGCCAAAGACAAAAGTAGGGGGGCACAGACAAAAGTAAGGGGAGAACATGGTCACTGAAAGTCTTATGTAGGGGGCGCACAAAGGGGAGCACAGGGTTTCACAAGGGGGGCCACGGCCCCCCCAGTCCCTCCCTAGCGACGCCACTGCCCAACTCCATTGTCTTATACTATTTGCCTACTCATTGGTATCCTACTCTCTCCTCTCCTTTTCTCCTGAGCTTTAATTTTCCTTTCCTCCGCAGACCACACTCTCATTCACCCGGGGCGAGGGCACAGTATGCCACTTTTCTAGACACGTGTCAGCCCTCAGAGCACTATAGTGATGATGAGTGCAGAGTAAATTTGTTTCGAAATGAAATTAAATTAAATAATATATTTATATTGCGCTCATACACAAGTGTTTCAGAGCGCGCCAGGCAAAGGGAAGGGAACAGGGGAGAACAAAAACAACGGTTTTACAAGGCCCAGTGACATTAAGAGCGTGCAAGTGCACGGGGAAGGGAAAAAGGGGGAAACTGCATGGAAGGTGGGAGAAGGGTAAAGTGCAGAACAGAGGAGAGAACAGAATAAATAATAATAAGTAAAATAAATAAATAAAGGCGATAGACAGTGGTAGTGCAGCCAGCCAGTGGCAAAGTGCTAGGTTAGTCAGATAGGGTGTATCTGATAAGTGTGGAAGAAGAGTGGATGGGGGACTGTATGGGTACAGATACAGACCCCAGTGCAAGGGGTGGCCTGGAGCCAGTGCAGGAGGGAGGCAGAGTGAGCTGGTACCTGGGCCCGAGGGCCAGAGGGTGGCCAGGTGCACGGTGCTGAGAGAGAGAGCAGATCAGCAAGGAAGAGGTAGGGCAAAGGCAGAAACGAAGAGGAAGGTCTTGAGCTGCTTCTGGAACCAGAGATGGTTCTTTTAACACAGCACATCAGGACAGAGGTTCTCTATATATCTTCTTGCCAGAAAAACCTGTCATTCTCATTAACTGTGTTATCCTTCTTATCCCCTGAGCTAGGGCTCAGGTATCCTGCTCTTTCCTGAGATTGTCACCTTAATCCCCTACTTCCGGTTCATGAAGGTGAACCACATCTTCTCGGCAGTCCCACACAACTGCCTTGTGCTAGGAGAAGCCTGACATGGCCAACCTCATGCACATTATGCATTTACACAGCACCCCTACATGATGAATCCCTGATCTCTCATTTGTGTCAGAGGACCTCCTACATTCCTAACTCCCCTGGAGTCCTTATCTATAGGAGCTTACTGTTCACCTATGTCATACTATGTTACTCTCTCAATGATTTGCTTGGAACAGAGAAGGGTTGCCTGCATGGGTTGACTTGGACCCGAAAGATGCCCTGGAAATCCTTTTCAAAGTGGCCCCAGGTTACACATTTCATCAAGCCCAACCCTTTTCCTATGAGAACATTTGGGAAAAGGGATGTTACTTCACAAAAGAGGCCCAGGGTGCAGAGGCCTACCGGGAAATCTCCAGAGTTCCCCATGGGCCAGTCCACCCATAGTTGTCTCAACTAAACCATACACTCTGGGGATATTCCTCTTGTAAATGGATAATACACCAGTAGCCACTGAGTAAGTGAAAATGCAAAGGGACCCTCTGCTCAGTGATAGTAGCCACTGAGTAAGTGAACATGCAAAGGGTCCCTCTGCTCAGTGATAGTAGCCACTGAGTAAGTGAACATGCAAAGGGTCCCTCTGCTCAGTGATAGTAGCCACTGAGTAAGTGAAAATGCAAAGGGTCCCTCTGCTCAGTGATAGTATCCACTGAGTAAGTGAACATGCAAAGGGTCCCTCAGCTCAGTGATAGTAGCCACTGAGTAAGTGAAAATGCAAAGGGTCCCTCTGCTCAGTGATAGTAGCCACTGAGTAAGTGAACATGCAAAGGGACCCTCTGCTCAGTGATAGTAGCCACTGAGTAAGTGAACATGCAAAGGGACCGTCTGCTCAGTGATAGTTTGTATCTCAGTCTCAAGTGCCCCAAAGGCCAACGCCCCAAAGGTTAAGCACCCATTTCCAAATCACAACCTCTTACTTTTTTTTAAATTTAGTGTGATGTAGTTAAAATTTCAACCTTACACACTATGCTTTAAATTCATACAATCTTTAAAATACATTAACATAATTCCAAATATACAACATTTTACAATTTTCTTTAAAAAAAAATATCATCTTGGTGTAATTGCTCTTAAGCCAATTATCATATTTTCTATAAATCTTTGTCCATAGTTTAAGCACTGCAGTCATTAGCCCCAGATTATTTCCTTATATCCAACGTACCCAGAATTCATCTGTTAATGGTTTCAATTCTATGAAAAGACCTGCTCTAATAAAGATAGTAATAATCAACCAATTTGTCGCATTCTGTCGGTATGTTGCGAGTTGTCTCAATCCCACCAGAGACCAAGCATATCCGACAAGTGCATTTTTCTCTGGGTATGTCTAATCTCAGGCACAATACTGCCAAACATGGCAGTTGATTTCATTGTAACAGCATGAACATTTTCATTTATTTATACTTTTGTGTAACGCCCAGACCAGGGGGTGGTATCACAGCGTTTGTGCAGCGATTGAGCGGTAGGTGTATGGACAGTCAGTGGTGAAAAAATGAGAAGATGGGTTAGTTGTATTTGCCAAACAGCCGGGTCTTCACAAGTTTTCTGAAGGCGAGATAGGATGGTTTGTTAGGGATGTGTGGTGGGAGAGTGTACCACAGTGTGGGTGCTCTGACACAGCAACTGGTGCCACCGGCTCATTGGAATTTTTATCTGGGAGTCAGCAGGGCTGGAGGAGGATCAAAGGGATCGCTTTTGGGGATTAGTAATGGGGTGAGCAAGAGGGGTGCTGAGGGGCGGGCCCAGGAGCTTGATAACACAAGGAATACCTCGAGTGGAGTAGAGGGAAAGCTCCCAGGATGTGTCAACGGCTCAGCAAGAACTCTTCATCCATGTAGGGGCAAGGACGTTGGCGACTGCTGGAGGCCACCCTTAGAAAAGGAGGGTACATGGTGGTCTCGGGTGCATGTGCCCCCTGCCTATACAGGCAGGACTAACCCCGCCCTCCGAGGTTCGCCCTCCTAGCAAACCCATACCATGGTCCTGGCACGCTTCTTTCTGGCCCGAGCTTGCTTTCCCTGGGGGTCACCTGGGGGCAGGGTCATCAGCAGTTGAGGAACAGGGTGCCAAGAAGAGTGGGGGTGCCTAGGATCTACCTGACCAATGTTCCATGCTTGGCAAGAGGGGCGTTTTAGGATGCTGAGTCCCTTAGAAATAAATGCCTATATTGGTTCAGGGATACTATGGGGTGCATCTCGTTAATTGGGAAGGACCTCCTAAAATGTGTTAGGGGCTCTATTGTGAACTCTTCCATAGATTATATCGACGTGCACCTGAGTTCCAAGGATTTAGTGGAGGGTATTTTAAGCATTAACTTGTGTGCCATCCCTCCTACGGGCGTTAAAATCTTGGTATGCTCTCAGCAATTCTTTGAATCTAATCATGGATACGTGGGCCCTTTCCCCCAGCAGCCCAATTGCGTGGCCCACATTATGGGGGGAGGTTGTGGCGAAAGTGCCTTGCTGGCTAATATAGGTGGTGCAGACACCACTCCTGACACCACCTCTGTTTCAGACCAGTTGGACTGACTATTGGGGGACAGATCAGATGTGGTGCCAATTACCCCCTAAGAATTCTTTCCTGGAACATAGCCAGCTTGCATCGAGTGACTATCGATCCGGCTTGGCGTAACTTCATTAGAGGATAACAGGTCATACTATTCGGGGAAACATGGGCTATAGACTCAGTTGGCTTCCAGGGCTACTGATCACCACAATTCCAGCCACTAAAGGCCAGATTCTTGCTCTTCAACTTATACAATAGGTCAAGTGTGAATATGGGCCTGGAGACCCTATTGAAGCTACAAGATTTGTATAACTCTGACATCCCCTGATTTCGAAAAGCCACTTCATTTTGGTGGCAGGCGACTTGAATCTACAAGTGGAATCCTTGGCGTCAACAGAAGATCTTTGGGAAGACCAGGACTTTGCATGGTCTATTCACCCATCGTCTATTCCCTCAAAAAGAGTTCACAAAGCAGCGGCAGAGTCAGCATGCATTATTGCCAACTTAAATCTTAGAGCATGCAAAGGCAAATTGCTAGGTGATCAACCAGCAGCTAAGATGTGAAGCTGTCCGAAGGGAGCATCCTGCATCCACTATATATTTATTTAGGCCAGCCACTGGCCAATAACCTGGAACCTGACTATCATTGATAAGATGGAGAGTAACCATAAACCCTTGTCCCTGTTCTGTTCCATTGGAACTGGTGGAATTTGGGGGGCAAGGGATTTGTGGGCAAGCCAACATATAGTGGTCGAGGGGCATGCCAGGAAATCGATAAAGTTGCCAGACTGGATCGACAGAGGTGTAAAGCCCTGCAATAGTGGTAAATCTGGGCAATTTTTGTAATATTTGTGTACCAGCATCCACCATAATCACAGAGTTCGAGATTTTGGGCAAAAAGCTGGTACCCCTTGTGTCCTCGACAAATGCAAAGACCAAACGTAGGGCTGTGGCAAAAATTAATTCTTTGGTACAATGGCGAATGCTCTAAATTGTCAGATCTCTGAGAACCGTGGACCAGGGGGTATTACAGTATCTGAGGTCCATGGAAGAAAGGGACATGGTGCAGTTCTGGAAGCTGGTTCCCCTGCGTGAGCTGAAGTGAGCTGGATGGCGACCAGTCCCTACAATGCTGCATCTCGGGTGCTGTCTGGAGAAGGCAGTTTTCAAATCTCTATGCAGGCCCGGGAAGGCAGCATCTCGACCAAATTGTGGAGGACCTGGACGCAATTCCCCCAGCAGCCTTGGTTATAACACAAGGAGGTGGAACAGGCATTGGTTTCACAAAAAAGGGGGAAAGCGGCTGGGCCTGATCTTATCCCTTTAGATTTCTATTGGGATGAACTGACCATCTGGGTACCAATTTTATGCAGAGTATTCAGTGCTGCTGTTCGAACCTGGTGGGAGGCCATAATAGTACCTATACATAAAAAAGGGCCCAAAGATCATTTCTCTGGGAAAATTGCAGAAATAAGTGAAGGATATAGGGCCCATGAGTAATGCCCAGGCAGGGTTTCGAACTGGTCGGGGCACTGTGGATCATTGCTTTTTGTTGACTTTATTAATCCAGAAATACACAACATTTTTAAAAATGAAATTATATGTCATTTTTTGGATCTCAAAACGGCGTTTGATTCTGTGCTCAGGAGCATTATTGTGGCTGATTCTGAAGAAGCGTGAAGTTCCGAAAGAGCTGCATGATGCAATTGAACTACTCTACGTGCACAGCCACACCACAGTGCGATATGGTCTGTGAGGGGGCCAGACCGATCGATTTGATGTATTGAAGGGTTCTATCTGGGATGCATTCTGGATCCGCTTATCTTCTTTTTATATATCCAGGAAATCATGGATGTACTGGAGGTAGGCGCCCTGGACGACCCAAAAATTGGGTCAAAATAATTGCCCACCTTATTTTTTGTCAATGACACGGCCATTCTCGCCACTACTCCAGCTGGGCTGAGAGTGGCCCTTAACATCTTCTCAGCAAAATGTAAGAGGCTTAGCCTCGAGCTCAATGGTACCAAAACTAAAGTTATGGTCTTTAAGCCCCCCTTTTCAAAGTCCTGCCAGGTGAAGATCAAGGTTGATAGCCTTGTATTGGACCAAGTTATACACTTTGATTATCTTGGGATTAGATTCAGCGGGGTGGTGGGGGGGTCAGACCAACTTGTTAAATCCAAGGTAAACGTAAGCAGAAATATCATGGCCATTTGTTGTTTTTTCCTAGGCCTTGATAGCGGGCAATCTCACTAGCCCTAGCGCTATTCGATAAACAAGCATTGCCTGCAACACTTCATGGTGCCAAGATTTGTGGATTTGCTAATACAAAAATGATATCTCCTGTTGAGAAAAACGTCCTAAAGAAGTTAGTGCTCTTGCCCAAGAATGCTCCAACCACGCTGATTCATTTGGAACTTAACATTTTGTCTCCAGCCGACTCGAATGCACTAAATCCAGCCCTGTGTTGTATTGTAAAGGGGTACTAGAATATAGAATGGTAATGGGTTAATGGTTAGAACATGGAATGCTAAGGAAGGACTATAATCTTGGGAAGTCAGTTATAATAATATGATTAAAGGAGTTGGTTCACCTTTACGAGGCTTAAGTTATTAATTGAATGTTCTTGAAGAGATATAACACCCTGTATTGGGTGAGACTTTGGTCTTCCCCGAGCCTCGCCCCCTATAAAGATGCTCTGAAGGATTTCTTGCAATTGGAAGGTGTAAAATACCAGGGCTGGGTTCTCCATGTGAAAAAAATGTTGTGTGGGCTAGGTGATAGACATTTTTGGTAAAACAACCTTAAGACAACTGCTAAAGACAACGCTTTTAGGCATCTAGAGATTCAAAGGTATGCCTTGAAAAATGGCCTGGTATTTCTCTTGCCCAACTTGCTGGAGAATTGCAAACCTTTTCTAGATGGAATGCATCCCCCTATGAGCGCTCTTTATACGCTTGTTTCAGGCTGGGCTTTTTGCACACTGCTTGGTATAATGGTCCTCACACAACTCTGGTGCATGCCCACTCTGTAACCAAGCTGATGAAACCCTAACCCTCTTCACGTTGATATGTTCAAGACTAATTGAGCCTAGGCGCAGGTACGTAAGACCCCTTCTAGTTGATATGTGGCTAAGAAGTGCAAGGGAAGCAATGCAGTTCCTTACCAGCACGCTGGAGTTGAAAGTTGTATTTGCTTCAGCTAGGTATGTCCACCGCGCTTGGCTCCTAAGAAGTAAGTTGATGGGCAATGAGCCAGTGCAACCATAAGCCACTCTTGAGGCTGCAGCCTTTGCTCTCCTCTAGAGGCCTAAACTCAATTGTATAGATGTTCTTTTAACTTGCATAATATTCGTTTAAAAATCTTGTGGTTTTATCCTTGAAGGTCCTTATTGTGTTGTATGTCAATTGAATGTGAATGTAGTAATTGTGATTGTGATGTTTTGTGCTGAAGGACCACTTTCAATAAAGCTTTAAACAATGACGATTAGTAATGGTGCAGGGGTTGAGGGATGGGAGGTGCCTCTTTGTAAACACATCAGTGAGCGATGGTCAGAGGTTTGAACTCAATCCCTGCTTTGATGGGGAGTCAGTGGGCCGCACGTCTAGCTGAGGAGATGTGGTCAGATTGTTTGAGGCCTGTAGCTGCTCTGAGGGCTTTATTTTGAAGGAGCTAAAGCTTGTCCAGACTCTTGGTGGAGGTGCCAGTGAACAGCGCATTGCAGTTTTCCAGCATGTTGCCGATGATGGCTCTGGCCAGGGTGAGTCAGCTGGTTAGACAGAGGAGTTGTCTGCTCAATGTGAGAAGTTTAGAGGTCTAGGCTGTAGAGCATGCCAGAGCATTGGCATGTTTGGTCGTGTTGAGATCGGCATCAATATATACATTGAGGGTTTTGATGTAGAGACCGGGATGTTTGTGCCATGGATGATGATGGAAGCAAATGCAGGGTTGAGGTTCTTGAGGCAGAGGGGGTAGTCTATGATGAGCAACTCAGTTTTGTCACCGTTGAGATAGAGGTTGTGGGTGGCCATCCAATTCTGGATAATGCTGTAAATCTGGTTTATGCTATTGGAGTCGTGGAAGTAGTTGTCGGAAATAAGGAGAAGGATCTGGGTGTCGTCGGCGAAGTTGGTGTAGGGGATGGCGAGAGTGTCGAATGGCACCTTGGTGTAGGTGTTGTATTGGGTGGGTGAGATGAAGGAACCTTGCAGTACTCTGGGTAGTACCGGGATGGGATCTGCGATGACAACTCTTGAGAAGACCCTCGAAGTGTGGTCACTGAGGAAGGACTTGATCCAGGTGGCTTTCTTCCATGGGAAATAAAAGGAAGTTGGAGGAGAGGTGCTGGCACAAGATGTTGTGGTTGACGGGGTTGAAAGCAGATGATAGATCAAGGAAGAGGAGGATTGTAAGTTTGTCAGAGTCACAGATGTCATTTAGTTTGATTTTTAGATCGAGGATGGCAATATCCATACTGTGCTTGGCCGAAAGCCAGATTGTCAAACTCCTAGCAGGTGATGTTGTCCTAGGAATAGTTGGATCTGGGAATAGGCCACGCAATCAAGAATTTTGCGAAGGAAAGGGACAGTGATGATGGGGTGGTAGTTGGTCGGGAGAGAGGGGTCGAGGGATGGTTTTCTGAGTAAAGGGGTGACCTAAGCAGTTTTGAGGCAGCTGGGGAAAGAGTTAGATGAGAATGATGCATTGATGAATTTGGTTATCATCAGTGTGAGGGTGGTAGCGCACATAACTTGAAAATGTGAGCTGGGTTGGTGTCACCTTTGCAATTGGATGGTTTAAGAAGCTGGAGGGTTTTAATCACTTTAGAAGGAATGACTAGGGAGAAGTTGAAGTGGGAGGTGGGAGGGTAGTGAAGGGAGATGGTTTTGATGCCAGTTGGATGTTTTTAGTCATGATCTTCATTGAGAGTTTGTTGATTTTGGCAGCAAGGGTGGTCTGGATGGTTGAGCACCATGTTTTGTCATTGGGGAATTGGGAGATGGCAAGGACTGGATTCCTAAATTCTTTGAGGATAGCGATTTGCTGGAGTTGGAGGAGGCTTCTGCAATTCTTGTCTTGTAGTTGCTGGCTTTGGTCTCTAGGATTGTATTTTTGTAGGTTTTGGATAGGATGGTGATGTAAGTGATTTCAACCCGGCACTCCACCTAAGTCAATGCCTAGCATGTGATGCACAGCTGGAACCCTTCATTATTTATTTATGTCTATAAGTTCTTTTATTTCTGAATGATGTACCCTTATATCACGCCCCTCTCTTTGAGTCACACCCCCATGCCCCCGTCCCACTGAACCAGGAGGCAGGCTGTTTTGCAAAGTTAGAAAGATTTATTTTAGGTATTTTCACAATATATATATCACACTATTTCATGGTTTATACAATGATCATCAATGGGGTGATGTCACAATAAATCTCTTTAATCAGAAGGAGTATGATAGGAAAAATAATGCAGCACAGAATAATACTTTTGTGGGTTCACTCAAAATGCAATGTGATCACTCTTTCCCTCTGCACACTACTCAATCCCCCCAATATGTAGTATAAAGAGATGGAAGGCGAGAAAACAGGTTTCAGGAATACACACTCAACAAATACAGTATCAATCCCAATTTCCCCCAGCAAACACAGAGAAAAACAGGAATGATTGCAACTTGTCAAAATGGTTTTGAATGTGGCTTTGAATGAATGGTAAAAAAACACTGAAAATTGATTTAATTCACTAAAATGGTTTCAATAGTAGTGGGAGCCGCTTTGTATGGTTTCAGATAAATGCTAACAATGATTATTGAGTAACTAGCAGGTTTAAAACTTAATTCTGAGGTCGGATGCAATGTAAAGCTGTTTCACACGTCATAGATTTGAGCCAAACGAAAACTTCACAGCAAACTTTTCTGCACGCGGTAAACACGATTGTGGAAGAACTATAAGGAGATGAGATGCGATTAGGAGTCCCTTGGAAAGCTGAGGGTGTTAGCTTCAATTTGACATGTAGATTCTGTTTCTAGCATACACGGTGAAGAAGTTATGAAGGTTTTTGTAGAGGTCGTTTTTTTAAAGAAAGAGTAGAAATGTGTAAAACAAGGTTGCGCTTTTTAAAATTACAAACAAGGTTTCTTAAACTAGGGAGACTATGAAGCCACAAACTACACGACAGCACAGCCACCAGCCCAGCGACGCCTCTGGATGGTTTTTACCCGCGGAGACGCTTGCCTTTCTTCAGCAAATATATTAGCGCAAATATGATTTTAACACTACTATTACCAAAGGACTATAGGGATGAGAGAAAGATTCAGGTAAAACAAAAGATTTTCTACCATGCAGTTCTGGATATAAGAGAATGGGTTTGGATAGGATTACTTATGGATAAGATATTTGCTAGGGACATTCCTTTGCTATGGGTACTCACTACCACTGTTTGGAATGGACCCGTGCGGGATCTGGTCAGGTATACTTTCTGGACTGGAATTCTGCTAGCACACTGGACTGGACTCAAGGCGCTCTGGTTCTGCACTCAGCAAGGCACTCTGGGCACTGCACGGCATGATTGGACTGGATCTGACGGGTTGGTTCTGGTTCGCTGCTATCTGGTCACAGCTCTGCTCTACTGGGTTGGATCTCTGTATTCTGGCAAGAATTCTTAGCAAGAAAGCAGCAATAGCACAGCTAGGCTGTTCTTTTATTTTGTTCCCCTTGGAGGTCTGGGGCAAAATCTGGTTTCAGGATTTATTAAAGGAAAAGCTGAGAAGGGTTCAGCTTTGGAAATGTGCCTTTCTGCTTTCAAAGTTCTGGAGTCTGGAATATGGATTTCTCTTGCAAAGTGCTCCGCCAGCACTCGGATGGTGGGTGAATGTCTGTGTGTGTAGGTCCTAAGCTGTCTCTATTTATGTATTTTCTAAATGGGTGGGTATGCTGACTTCTACTAGGCACACCCCCTAGATATTCTATTGGTTAGGGTATTTACTCTCCCCTGATTTGAGAATGAAACAGAGTGTCATGATGACGCTGTATTTTATGATCCAGGGACGACCTCCCCTTTGTTTCTGCATATGAAATCTATTTTTCATACAAGACATATTTACAATTTTACAAACTTGCTAGCAACAACATATTGATATCACATATTTGGTGGAGCAACTATTCATCCGAGCCCCGTCTCGGTGAGACCTAGGCTGTTATTTTTGCCAATTTTTTGCACTTTTGGTCTGGTACCAAATGTCAGATTTGTCAACATTTTTACACATATGTGCGCATGATATCTGGGCATAATCATGTGAAGTTTCATGTTTCTGGCATCACCACAATTGCTACAAAACCACACATTCTGTAGTCATGTCCCTGAACATAGCACAGAGTTCTGAGTAGTTCTAAAACGTGACCAGAATTTTCATATTAACAATACTGTATTTTACACATTTTTACAATTTTGCACAGTCCTCTGTCAGTCCTTTTCAAAAATATACTTTCTTGTGCTTTAAGAATACGCATAACTGTCTGTCCCGCCTCCAAAGTTTTGGTGGGTCAAGAGCAATCCCGGCCCCTGTCCTCTAGCAGGGGCTTCTGTTGACAGTTGCATCTGCATATCTTTTCAATCAAGGGAGTTTTTTGTCTCTCCCCAGAGCAGCAGAGCAAAATCCCCTCCCCTCTTCATTAACACCTGAATGGGAGTTCCTGGGGCAGAGAGCAGGAGGAAGGTGCCTTTTGTTTGGGGCATGCTGTGGAATTTGCTTTGAAGCTCTTTGGCTGCCATCAGATTTACTTTAAAGTCAATTTGTTTAATATTGTCTTTGATAAAATAAACTTACATTTTCAAAATAGGCAAACAGATCCCTAATTCCAGTCTTTTTAAACATAAAGATGAAATAGTTGCAACCTATATTGCTTTTGATAGCAAGTCACTTAATTTCAACCATGTGATTTTAACTACACAAGTTAAGCTTCAATGTAATTAATTGACAGCTGTCCACAGGCAGTCGGCGGTACTGCGCCCATATTCTGACAGATATTTACAGACAAGCACACTTTTTAATGTGGATATTCTTGTGATGGAATCTGTTTTTCCTGACATTTTGTGCTTATGTGGGTTATTTAAATAAAGTGACGGGTAACACCCAGCAAGGATGTTGGATCTTTTCTGATGTTTGGGAACCGTTATTTTGTAATTTCAGCAACCAAGGAAAAACGGATTTCAGAGCACTTCTGGGTTTCCTTGCAATGAAGCACTGCCTTTCATGTAGTTTCCCTTTTCACTCTGTGGGCAGCCCAATGACAGATTTTAGCAGTGTGGTCTCCTGTTCCACTACTGACACAGGCAAAGTAGATTGGCAGCCAAATTCCTTGTTTCACTGCGCAATTCTCAGAGGTTTAGCGTGCATAGGGCTTTTTGCGGCCATTTTGTTGGTTCTGGTGCCACCAGCACACAGTGATGTCGCAGAGCAGAGCCTAGTGGGTCAATGCATCCCACAAGCCCCACCTCGCGATTTGGCTTCGACCGTCCATCAAGGGAAGTCGCGAGATTGGGATGATCAGTTTCTTTTCTTTCTGGTCCAAATGTCAAAATTCATCAGCTTCTCCCATCAGTGATGGATCGACCGGTTCTCCTTGCCAATTCCTGATGAGAGTATAGAGCGATACCCCAGGCCCCTTTGGATCTTTCCTTCCGGTCCCTGGGTGGTCCTCCTTGGTTTTAGTCTCCATGGTTTCCAATTCTAGGATGACAAAGCAAAAGCATATTTGTAGACATTTCCCCACCACTATTTATGTAGTGGGGCAGATACATACATTTTGACAAATCAGGACAATTTTTTCTATTTGCAATTTATTGCCTATATAGATGGAATATTTTTATAGTTGGAATTCTAGGGAGCTGGAGTGACCCCCTCTGGGGTTCCAGGAGAATCCTCTAGTTGCTTCAGAGTGTGCCTAGGATGATATGGACCCACTTATCTTCCCCCTCTGCCAAACTGCCTCTGGGTATGCAGATTTTGTAGGCGACTGGTGAGATTTTGTCTACAATTTCAAAGGGACCTCTCCAGCTAGGAAAAAATGTGCGCTGTTTGGCATGGTTCCTTTGGAAATTGTATAAGTAGACCCGGTATCCTACATGGTATTCTTTTCTAGTAGTCTTTAAGTCATAGTGGGTCTTCATGCTGTCTGCAGATCTCTTTAGATTTTGCTGAGCATAGGCAAAAGCATGTTGAAAGTGTTTTCTCAGATTTTCAACATACTCATGAGTTGTGGAGGCATTGATCAAAGTCTGCTCTTGGGTTCTGTGGAGCAGATGCTGGGGAAGCACCATCCTGTGTCCAGTCATCAGCTCAAACAGTGACATTTTAGTTGCAGATGGAGGGGTAGATCTGATGGCCATCAGTACAAGAGGTAGTCAGATATCCCAACTTGGCCCCGAATCTGCCACAAACTTTTTTAATATGCTCACAATTGTCTTGCTGTATCTCTCCACTGTACCACTAGATGCTATCCGGTAGGCAATGTGTAATTTCCTTTTGACCCCAAGTATCTCCATATCTTTGTTATTACTTCGCTAGTGAAGTGGCTACCTCGGTCTGACTCGATCCTTTGGGGTAGTCCAAAACGCGAGAAGATGTGGTTGATCATCAGGGCAGCTGCTGTTTCTACCTTGCAATTTGGGGCCGGGAGACATTCCACCCATTTAGTAAACAAGCATGTCATGGTCAACATTTACTTGTTCCCCCTACAGGAGCGAATCACGGGCGCGATAAAATCGACTTGCAAATCTGACCATGGCAGTGTCATCCCCCTCTTTTGGAGAGGCACACGGTGTGTGAGGGATGTTGGCTGAAATTGTGCACACACAAGACACCCCTTCAAGTATTGGTCAAGGTCCTGCCCCATGTGTGGCCAGTATGCAACCTCTCTTAAGATTTCAAGTGTTGTACGAAACCACCTATGACTGGCTGTGGCCGCATCATGGGCGTGACTTAACATCAGGCTTCGGAATAAGGTAGGGACACCCACTGCTCATGGCCAGCTAGGGATCTCCTTACCAACAAACCGTCTTGGATTTGGAACATTTTTGGACATTTCATCAACACTCTGAGGTCCTCTTTCCCTATGTAATCGGTATCCGTCAGGGGAAAGTTCTCAGGGTCCTCAATGTGTTGATAAAACTTACCAATTATTGGATCCCCTTTTTGAGCCGTAATCAAATCAGCATCTGGGGTCTCCTTATACTCCATTGTGCAGTTGAGAGTTCATTGTGAGCATTTGTCTGGGACCTAGTGATCGCAGTGACCTGAATTTCCCCCAACAGGGACTCGATCTCAAGTAGATCCCTTTGGATGGCTCTGGTTTTGGCCAGCTGATCAGCTAGGTCATTTCCAGTTTGTCTGGTCCCTCTACTTTAGAATGACCCTTGATCTTTTTCCAGTAGATGGTCATCCCATTCGAGGTGACCAGATCATCAATATTTTGGATTAATTTTCCATGTTTCAATGGTTTGTTATTAGCACATAGCATGCCTCTGGTTTTCCAGTTATCCAGGTGCTCCACGAACCCATTCCGTACATAATCCTAATCTGTGAATATGACCAGTTTGTGGAGTTGATGTTGGACAACAGTGAGGATGGCTTGATGCACAGCCATCAACTCTGCCACTTGACTACTTCGGAGACCAATCTTGTACCCAGCGGAGGGTTCTGGGGCGTCATTCACGCAGGCATTCCCTACACCTGCCACAAGTTCTTTTTCCCTGTTGTTGTCAGCATGGTAGGAACTTCCATCCACATAGACAGTGGGCATTCCCTCACACTTGTGTTCTTCAAAGAATTTGTGTGGGGAATTAAGGTATGCCTCCATGTTGTTCAACAAAGGTAGCAGGCGCCCCTCTCTCCGAAGAACAAGGCATGATAACCTGTTCAGTGGTTGTCAACCACATTGAGAGTTCGCAGCCATCTGCTTTTTGCTCACTGTACCTTTCACAGATGGGAAATATCCATTTGCATATCAGTCTTTGTCCCGCCCACATGGGCAGTCCAGCACCGAAATACTATGGCAATTCCTCTCTGAACAAGAGTACCTACAGCAACCCCATACACGTGTTTCAGCCTTGTTGGACATCATCAGTGAGGTGAAGCTGAGCCTCTCTAAGTTCAGTGAACAGGGAGTCCATGTCTGGTTGCCCCCAGATAACCTAGGGTGACCAACCCCAAGTTCCTTCAAAGGTAGCAGGCGCCCCTCTCTCCGAAGAACAAGGCATGATAACCTGTTCAGTGGTTGTTAACCACATTGAGAGTTCGCAGCCATCTGTTTTTTGCTCACTGTACCTTTCACAGATGGGAAATATCCATTTGCATATCAGTCTTTGTCCCGCCCACATGGGCAGTCCAGCACCGAAATGCTATGGCAATTCCTCTCTGAACAAGAGTACCTCCAGCAACCCCATACACGTGTTTCAGCCTTGTTGGGCATCATCAGTGAGGTGAAGCTGAGCCTCTCTAAGCACAGTGAGCAGAGAGTCCACGTCTGGTTGCCCCCAGGTAACTTAGGGTGACCAACCCCAAGTTCCTTCAAAAAATTCAACAAAGATAGCAGGCGCCCCTCTCTCGGAAGAACAAGGCATGATAACCTGTTCAGTGGTTGTTAACCACATTTAGAGTTCACAACCATTTGCTTTTTGCTCACTGTACCTTTC
Source organism: Ambystoma mexicanum (assembly GCF_040938575.1). Taxonomy (NCBI): domain Eukaryota; kingdom Metazoa; phylum Chordata; class Amphibia; order Caudata; family Ambystomatidae; genus Ambystoma; species Ambystoma mexicanum. The sequence goes on from NC_090936.1 coordinate 144,961,113, forward strand.
ACAGATGGGAAATATCCATTTGCATATCAGTCTTTGTCCCGCCCACATGGGCAGTCCAGCACCGAAATGCTATGGCAATTCCTCTCTGAACAAGAGTACCTCCAGCAACCCCATACACGTGTTTCAGCCTTGTTGGGCATCATCAGGGAGGTGAAGCTGAGCCTCTAAGCACAGTGAGCAGGGAGTCCACGTCTGGTTGCCCCCAGGTAACCTAGGGTGACCAACCCCAAGTTCCTTCAAAAAATTCAACAAAGGTAGCAGGCACCCCTCTCTCCGAAGAACAAGGCATGATAACCTGTTCAGTGGTTGTTAACCACATTGAGAGTTTGCAGCCATCTGCTTTTTGCTCACTGTACCTTTCACAGATGGGAAATATCCATTTGCATATCAGTCTTTGTCCCGCCCACATGGGCAGTCCAGCACCGAAATGCTATGGCAATTCCTCTCTGAACAAGAGTACCTACAGCAACCCCATACACGTGTTTCAGCCTTGTTGGGCATCATCAGTGAGGTGATGCTGAGCCTCTCTAAGCACAGTGAGCAGGGAGTCCACGTCTGGTTGCCCCCAGGTAACCTAGGGTGACCAACCCCAAGTTCCTTCAAAAAATTCAACAAAGGTAGCAGGCGCCCCTCTCTCCGAAGAACAAGGCATGATAACCTGTTCAGTGGTTGTTAACCACATTGAGAGTATGCAGCCATCTGCTTTTTGCTCACTGTACCTTTCACAGATGGGAAATATCCATTTGCATATCAGTCTTTGTCCCGCCCACATGGGCAGTCCAGCACCGAAATGCTATGGCAATTCCTCTCTGAACAAGAGTACCTACAGCAACCCCATACACGTGTTTCAGCCTTGTTGGGCATCATCAGTGAGGTGATGCTGAGCCTCTCTAAGCACAGTGAGCAGGGAGTCCACGTCTGGTTGCCCCCAGGTAACCTAGGGTGACCAACCCCAAGTTCCTTCAACAAATTCAACAAAGGTAGCAGGCGCCCCTCTCTCGAAAGAACAAGTGATCAAAAAGCAGATGGCTGCGAACTCTCAATGTGGTTAACAACCACTGAACAGGTTATCATGTCTTGTTCTTCAGAGAGAGGGGCGCCTGCTACCTTTTTTGAATTTTTTGAAGGAACTTGGGGTTGGTCACCCTAGGTTACCTGGGGGCAACCAGACGTGGACTCCCTGCTCACTGTGCTTAGAGAGGCTCAGCTTCACCTCACTGATGATGCCCAACAAGGCTGAAACACGTGTATGGGGTTGCTGGTGGTACTCTTGTTCAGAGAGGAATTGCCATAGCATTTCGGTGCTGGACTGCCCATGTGGGTGGGACAAAGACTGATATGCAAATGGATATTTCCCATCTGTGAAAGGTACAGTAAGCAAAAAGCAGATGGCTGCGAACTCTCAATGTGGTTAACAACCACTGAACAGGTTATCATGCCTTGTTCTTTCGAGAGAGGGGCGCCTGCTACCTTTGTTGAATTTGTTGAAGGAACTTGGGGTTGGTCACCCTAGGTTACCTGGGGGCAACCAGACGTGGACTCCCTGCTCACTGTGTTTAGAGAGGCTCAGCTTCACCTCACTGATGATGCCCAACTAGGCTGAAACACGTGTATGGGGTTGCTGGTGGTTCTCTTGTTCAGAGAGGAATTGCCATAGCATTTTGGTGCTGGACTGCCCATGTGGGTGGGACAAAGACTGATATGCAAATGGATATTTCCCATCTGTGAAAGGTACAGTGAGCAAAAAGCAGATGGCTGCGAGCTCTCAATGTGGTTAACAACCACTGAACAGGTTATCATGCCTTGTTCTTTTGAGAGAGGGGCACCTGCTACCTTTGTTGAATTAGTTGAAGGAACTTAGGGTTGGTCACCCTAGGTTACTTGGGGGCAACCAGACGTGGACTCCCTGCTCACTGTGCTTAGAGAGGCTCAGCTTCACCTCACTGAAGATGCCCAACTAGGCTGAAACACGTGTATGGGGTTGCTGGTGGTACTCTTATTCAGATAGGAATTGCCATAGCAGTTCGGTGCTGGACTGCCCATGTGGGTGGGACAAAGACTGATATGCAAATGGATATTTCCCATCTGTGAAAGGTACAGTGAGCAAAAAGCAGATGGCTGCAAACTCTCAATGTGTTTAACAACCACTGAACAGGTTATCATGCCTTGTTCTTTCGAGAGAGGGGCGCCTGCTACCTTTGTTGAATTTGTTGAAGGAACTTGGGGTTGGTCACCCTAGGTTACCTGGGGGCAACCAGACGTGGACTCCCTGCTCACTGTGCTTAGAGAGGCTCAGCTTCACCTCACTGATGATGCTCAACTAGGCTGAAATACGTGTATGGGGTTGCTGGTGGTACTCTTGTTCAGAGAGAATTGCCATAGCATTTCGGTGCTGGACTGCCCATGTGGGTGGGACTGTGAGGGATCCATTCAGAACGGCACAAAACACGTATCAGGCACCGGCTCTGGTGAAACTAGCTGGAGAAGGCTAAACAGTGCAACAAGGGGTTAAGAAAATCCTGTCAACCCGGGTGGGTGGAGTGACAGCTTTTGTGACCAATCACCGACAAAGCTCAAGTGTTGTGTTTTCTCTTTTTTTCGTTTTTCTGGTTGCTAGGAGACGGGAGAGTCGGAACTTGAAGGTGACAGTTATGAATGGGCGTATTAAGAAGCCCGGCTGTGGCATAACGAAAAAACAAGGTTATTTTATTATATTTGCGTTTTGAAGAAGGCGAGGCGCCGTTGCGCTTTGTTAACGTTATTGGTGGCGAAGAATGTGAGATGGCCACCCCTGTGTGAGGGAGGTCAGGAGGCGCCGATCCGACGAGAGGAGTGCATCGTCCGACGAAGGTACGGAGGCAGCTGAAATTCTCATGTGAATTCCCAAGTCCCGGGGATCACTCAGCGGGGAAGCCTCAACGCAATCCAGTAGCGGCGTCGTCAGCTGAGGAAGTCAGCTGAGGAGAGGGGGCGGAGAGACTCGACGCGAACCCGTCTCGGCATCGCCAGGTGAAGAAGTCAGCTGAGGAGAGGGGGCGGAGAGACTCGATGCAAACCCGTCTCGGCATCACCGGGTGAAGAAGTCAGCTGAGGAGAGGGTGCGGAGAGATTCAATGGTCATCCGAAAACAGACAGAGGCAGAGGGAATTCGACGACGGAACCAACGCAGAGGCAGCAGCTGTGAAAAGGTATGAAAAGGACTCATACGAAAGGGGGAAAAGGCGAAAGAACTATATGTTGACAAGATGCAGTGAATGTGCTGTAATAACCGGCGGAGCAGAGCAATATTAGCAAGGGGCCTGTTCATCTTCCCCAGAACATTGACGTTTGAATAAGGGGCGTGTAAATCTCTGAAGCAAGGGAAAGGATATACATTAAAGAGGTGGGCCAGGTAAATATAAGCCTGAGAAGATGAAGGGAAAGTCAAATTAAACATAACAAGGAAGAGAAGTGAGTCAATATAGAAATGAGAAAGTACTGATATTAAGTGGGTAGTCATATACACTGCCAAAAGAACCACAGAGTCAAAGATATAAGAAAATGCTGATGGAAGACCAGCTGAGAACCCAAAGACAGTAGAAAGAAGAAGATAGAGGAGGGGCAGTTCGGAGGAGACCGAGTATAAGAAGTCTAGAGATATTTTGGACTATGAGAAAAGAACTGTAGTATTCAACGATACCTGAGAGACTTACCTGAAGTTACCTTCTTCTCAAGGCAGCCGAGTGAAAATTCAAGACGTATCCTTTTTCCTATAGAGAAAGAAAAGTTAACGTTTAAAGTTAATAAAAGTCACTGGTTTTACTTGAAACAGAATACCCTACTTACAGTCTCCGAGTAGTCTTTTCAATAGCCAGAGAATACCAGGTTACAGGGACAAAGACTGATATGCAAATGGATATTTCCCATCTGTGAAAGGTACAGTGAGCAAAAGGCAGATGGCTGCGAACTCTCAATGTGGTTAACAACCACTGAACAGGTTATCATGCCTTGTTCTTTCGAGAGAGGGGCGCCTGCTACCTTTGTTGAATTTGTTGAAGGAACTTGGGGTTGGTCACCCTAGGTTACCTGGGGGCAACCAGACGTGGACTCCCTGCTCACTGTGCTTAGAGAGGCTCAGCTTCACCTCACTGATGATGCCCAACAAGGCTGAAACACGTGTATGGGGTTGCTGGTGGTACTCTTGTTCAGAGAGGAATTGCCATAGCATTTCGGTGCTGGACTGCCAATGTGGGTGGGACAAAGACTGATATGCAAATGGATATTTCCCATCTGTGAAAGTACAGTGAGCAAAAAGCTGATGGCTGCGAACTCTCAATGTGGTTAACAACCACTGAACAGGTTATCATGCCTTGTTCTTTCAAGAGAGGGGCGCCTGCTACCTTTGTTGAAAATGCCTCCATGTTGTCCTTGATTTTAAGTCTTTCGTCCTCGAGACAGTTTTCTCTGGCACAATCATGCAAGTCAGCCAGACCTTGCGCGAGGGGACTCTTCTTGTTTTGGCCATATCTGACCTCCACAGAAAAGCATTGCATTGATAGAATCCAGGAAGTAATTTGGGAATGACTCACATTTCCGGCCCGGATTCTGTCACTTTGGAGTAATTGCAGAGGCTGGTGTGGAGTCTCCACTATGATGTGTTCCCGCTTGATAAACTGGTGGTAATTCTTCAATGCCCACATCGTTGCCAGGAGTGCCTTCTCACAATCGTTGAATTTTTCCAACATAGAGGATAAAGTTTTACTCGCCTAGGAGATTACTTTAGTGCTTTTGGTATAATACTGCCGTCAAGCATGTATTTGAGAACCCTGTCTCCAAGAAGAACTCCTTGTTTTTGACAGGGTAAGCTAGGCAAGGCGCTTGTGAGAGGCTTCTTTTGAGTTGTCTTACTGCCTCGGCTTGTTCTGGACCCCACTCCCACTTGACCCCCCCTTCAAAAGATGGATCAGGGGTCTTGTGATCTCTGCGTAGTCCTCAATGAACTTTCTGCTGTAATTAGTCAGTCCAAGGAGGCTCCTTAGTTCCCGCAGAGTTGTGGGGTCTTTTAATTTCTGAAGTGCTTCCACTTTCTTTTCCTGGGGACAGAGACCCTGAGGAGTAATCTCATGCCTCAGGAAATTGACACGGGTTCTGCACCACTGTGCCCTTTGAAAGGAAAGTTTTGCTCTGGCGGCCCTCAACTGTGTCAGGACATAACGGATCTCCGCTATGTGTTCCTCCACAGTAAAGCTTTTGACTAGAACATCATCTACATAGGCCAGGTTACCCCTTTGACCCAGGTCGAGCATGGCCTTATGTAGAAAAATGTTGAATTAATTGCCGGAGTTGATGTATCCGAAGGGAGTCTGGGTCCATGTGTACTGCTGCCCCCCGAAGGTGAAGGCCAGCTTGTATTGGTCCTCCATACTGACAGGTACAGTCCAGTACCCATTGGTTAGGTCTATTGCAATGAATACCTGTGACCCCTGGATCTGGGCCAACCCTTGGTCAATGTAGGGAAGAGGCCATCGGGAAGTATGGACCCGTTTGTTGAGCTCCCTAAGGTCGGCTCAGAGTCTCCACTGACCGTTTGGCTTCAAAATCCCCAGCACCGGATTATTGAAGGTGCTGTGGACTGGACGGAATATTCCACGGGACTCAAGGTTCTTAATGATTTCAGTAAGCGACTCCATTGATGTGAGAGGCAAGCGATATTGCTTCACAAACACTGGAGTCATGCCAGGGTCTGTGGGAATTGTTGTTGTGTGGATGTCGGTGCGACCACAGTCATATGAGTCCACTGCAAAGAGATCTTGAAAATCCAAGAAAACTTGTCTCAATTTTTGCTTTTGCTCCAGACTCTCAATTGCATCAGCTAGGTTGACTCTCTCTTCAACCATCTGCCTGAAGCCTGGAAAGACTTCTGGTTTTGCTATCTCAGTGGCCTCCTCCAGCTGGGTGGTAAAGTCCCTGGTCAAAGTGGTGATTTGGACTGGTGGCTTCAGGTGGGGAAGGCAGTCCTCACGGACTTGGAAAATCACCTCATCCCTCCTAAAGTCACAGGTCACATCTTCCTTACCATAAGGGCAGGAAGTGTAGACCAGGAAATTCCCCCCATGCTGGTTAAGATCCTGTCTGGTGTTGTGTTGGCATCACTATCACTGTCAAAACAGTCCTTGGGGATTGGTCCTAACAGTTCATTACCTAAATCTATGGAAAAATATCAGTCATCAACCGCCATTCCAATAATGGTGCCTGCGGCTACAGTGATACTCTTTAAGTCGCTGTTATACACCTCTATTGGAATTGTGGCATGTTCTACGTTGACTAGTGGTGTTGGAAGTAAGCATTCAGATGAACATAGGCGTCAGGGTTTTTCAATTTCTGTCCTCTTTTAACTTTCACTCCCAGGGAGAATTGTCGGGTCCTTTCTGGGCTGGTGACTTCCTCTCCAATTTGAATTTCAACTGCATAGGGCAGCAGTTGAGCTGACCTAAATGCTTTCTCTGGGTCATCAATGCCCATGGGATTATTCGCTAATCGGGACCAAGCTTTGAAGTTTATTAGGTCCAAACTAATAGCAAAGCGATTGAGAATGTCACTGCCTAAGTAAAAGGCGGCAGTGACGTCTCACACGACCCAACAATTATGGACTATGCTCTTGTTGCCTATGGAGATTTTGAGCATACACCTGCTTGGCAGGAGATGTTTGGAATTGGGTGTTTCCAGATCCATTTCCCATTTGTCTATCAGTTTAAATGTGGGAATGGCTGGTTCTTTTGGGAGTTTGCGGGGCATGGCTTCGCTGATGAAGCTCTTACCGTTGTTCACACACACTCAGGCGAGAACAGAGTCCTTCCCTTCATTTAACTGAATAGGGATGAACTGCTCTCCAAATATCTGAATATCAGCCAGGCTCTGAGCTGATTTCTCATCTTTCTGGACTATGGGAGTGGGAATTTCTGATTGTGAATTTGTAAAGAATTTCAGAGTGTTTCCTTCCAGTGTGGAATGCCACCTTAGACTGGAACGAAGGTTGATTTTCAGAAATAGAGAGGACCCCCCATCACCAGTTTCTTGTCCTACTGCTATTACTGTCACGTCTGGGATCTGGTTGTTCTGGAAGTGAAATTTTATCTGGTCAGATTTTTGTTCAACCATGTGGCATGTGCCGTGTAAACTAACATGGTTGACACTCTGTTTTACTTTTATTGGTCGGCTAGTCTCGGTCCAGAGGATCTTGTTTACACAATCTATTAGGGGTGACAACCTACGCAGGATGTCATTCCCTAGTAAACAAGGGGTGCCCTCTGGAGTTACAACTATGACCGGGTGCTTCACCTTGTGTCGCCCAATCCTAATGTCCAAATCTGCAGTCCCCTCGATGGGAATTTCCTTCTCGTCAAAGTTCTGAAGTTGTCCAGGAAGAGGGGTGAGAGGAATTTGGTAATTCTCCCCCCTTCCCGAATTCAGTTTATCAAAGGCCCTTTTTGACAGAAGGGTAGCTTGGGATCCAGTGTCCACCAGTGCCAAAATTGTGCACTGCCCCGGTATCTGGATCGGGGCATAGAATCTTCCCTCCTGCTCCTTAAGGGGGCACAGATAATGTACATTTTTGGACAACTGTTGGGTTAGTTTCTTGGTTTTGGACACTGATAGAGAGGTGATTTGGGCAAAATTCTGTTTGGAGTTTCGGGAATCTGAAAAGAAAAGGTGGCAGCTAGATATGGGTGAAATTTTGGGTTCACCTGGTTCTGGGCCGCCCCCTCACTTTTTGGAGGCAGTCACCAGGATGGGTTTGAACAAGGGGATTTTCATGTTGGTGATTCTGGGGTTGGATGATGGCTGATGCTAACTCAGTCCCCACATCTACCCAGTCTGGATTTGGATCCTTTGGGACCCATTTTTCTTTGGGAGGAGTTCCCCCATCTCTGAAGGAGAAGATCCTTTTCCCAGAATCCTCTGAGGACCCCTCTCCTTCAAACTGGAAGACTTGTATCTCCTCCTCAAAATGGGTCTGTTTGGGCTCTTTATTTCTCCTACCTCCCTCTGCTCCTTGGGTGGCAGACTTTCAGGGACAAGAGATTTTGGTTCCGGTTCCTGGGTTTCTAGGGGCTTTTTACAAGTGGGGAAGGAAGCTTCCTCCAAGGCTTTACACCCCCCCTTTCCCTTGTGCCTCCTCCCTGGGAACCAGTGGGTTGTCGGGGTTCTTCCCCCGTCATTGCTCTGGAGTACTAGGTCCGGAGTTTGAGGCATTCTGCACCGGCATGCTCATCTGAGTGTTCTGTTGAGCCCTCAGCATGTGACCCAGCTCCTGTGCCATGTTTTGGACCTGGTACTCTAGTTGTGGCACCCGCTCAGGCTGATACAGGGTTCTGTTGTCTCCCTTGGGCTGATCCCGGGAAGGGTAGCTATCCCTTCTCCCAAAATACCCTGGGTTAGTGAAGTTTGGGTACCCCTCCACTCTTGGCCTCCCCTCTCCCAGATTAGGTTGTCTGGGCTCAGGAAATTGGGAAAAGAAGGATGGATTGTTCTGGGGTTGAAAGTTTTGCGGGTACCTGGGGAAGAAATTCTGTCCAGTATTTGGGGAATTGCTGCCCTCCTGGGGGAAGTGAGGAGGGAAGTTCCCTGGGTTAGCTGCTGTTTGGTTGGATCCCCCCCCCCTGGGGCGGGAGGAATCCACACATAACCCAGGATAGGTCTATTCCCCTTGTAGCGGGGGCTGATGTAGTCAGGAGAGTTAGGGGTCCCATTTGTGGGATTGCCTGCCTGGCTCCCTGTTTGTGACTGCCCAAGGGTCTTCTGGGCTTGGGGTTGCTCTGATTCTGTGCAGCCAGGCTTTGAGGCCCCCCCATCTCTAAATCTAAAATGGGGACAACCTTCACATCTGCCACTTTAGCAGCCGCAGGGGTGTTGGTTGTTTTGGGGCTTTTTTGATTATTTTTGTTGTCCATGGGCTTGTGCACCTCATAAATTTGTGTGGCTTGTTCGATGACCCAGCCTAGTGATCTTTTCTTGTGAAAGTCTGTCACTAGCTGGGTCATGATGTACTTGGGGAGAGCGTGGAAAACAGTATTCACAAACTCTTTGCTGTCAGTGCGCACCCTTCTGGTGGTCTGCGCAAAGGCACTCTAATTCTTGAACAAATTCTTGTGGGGCCTGATCTTCCCCAGATTGCAAGTTGTAGGCTGCTTTGCGAGCCTCCTGAGGATTTCTGTGCACAGAAAAATGTTTCAAGATGGCCGCCCTGTAGGTGGACCATCTAGAATAATTTTGGTCCTCCAGTCCCGCAAAGAAGCTAGAGTATTCTGGAGAGAAGGTCCATTTCACATATTGAATACAGCTTTTGCTGTCCTTCAAATGGAAAGTTTCCATCATCTGTTCAAAGAGCTCTAGGTGCTCCCAAACTGAATACTTCACATTCTTATGATAGGGCGTGATGACGCTCCTTATCGCTTTGATTTGCTTTAGGGGACCCTTGAGCAAGGGCCTTTTTACATTATTGGCCTTTTTGGTTCGGTTGACCCTGGTACACTCCTCCTCTGACTCAGAGGCACTGCTACAAGAGGTGCCCGTCTGGTCTTCTAGGCTCTCCCGGATTGTGCAAGCCTGGGAATGGCTGGCAGAATGTGGGGGCCTAGTTTCCTGTGTCCTGGGACACTCAGAGGAGTCTTCTGATTCCTCCTTACTCCCAGGATTTGATGAGTACCCCCCCTGCTGTCCTAGCTGGGCAGAGGTTTTCAGGATGCCCTTAGTGGGCCTATTCTCATGGAGTTCCCCACTAAATTTTACAGTACTTGGGAACCCATACCCAGATGCCCGCCCATCCATTCCTGAGAGGTGCTGGTCTATGAGCCCCATATTCCTCATTGGATTGAAGTCTGACTTCCCTGTGGCCCTTGACTCATGTGTGCCAGTAGACCTGGGGGTGGCAGAGTCCAGGGATTGGAAGAGATGAAGGCCTCTGGTACTAGGGTTCCTGATGTTATGCTCAGGTGTTTCCCTTTCCCAGCAAACCTCAGCTCTCTCAGCCCCTGCTCCCTGTTGTCATGCAAGAATTTTAGCTTTCTTTTCCTCCATCAAGGCCTTGCTTGTTTCTATCAATTGCTCTTGCATAGCTACCTGTCGGTGGAGCCTGTCATTTTTCTCACAGAGAGCCTCATTGTCTCTCTGTGCTTCCTGTGTCATTTCAGAGTACTGGGCCAGTTTTTGCTGCAGGAGGGTTACCTCCTGAGTCCTGTCCATACTGGCCTGGTCCATCCTTGCTAGAGCATCTTCCACCCTCCTGAAGTGCTCTAACAATTTTCCATGGTCTTTTTGGAGTTCACCCAGTCCCTGAAGGGCCAGGTGATTTTCTTCTATCTTCTCTTTTAAATAACAGACTTCCTGGCCTAAGGTGTCCCTTTCCTGAGCAAGAGTATGCCTCTGTGCAGTCAGGTCGTCCCTCTGTCTTTGGAGCGTGTCAGCTTTCTGGCACTCTTCATCAAATTCTACCTGCGTGTCCAGGTCTTTCAGAATTAGTTTTTTCTTCTCTTCCTTTTCTTTGTCTAGGCAGCTTTGCAGGGTGACTACCTGCTCCGCGCATGCCCTGTTGAAATTTATTTGCTGTTCCAGCTTTGTTTGGCTCTGCAGTAGATAATCCAAAATTTCTTAGAACTCCTTCTGCAAGGCCAGCATTCTGGTATCCTGTTCTACCTTCTCCTGCTGCAGGATACCCATGTCTTCTTTTATTTTGGTTAGGTACTGCCTACGTCATTTTCTGATTTCTGGCTGCTCTGTAGCCTCTGCTCTACAGAGTCCAGATCAGTTTGGGCTTTTTCTAATGCCTGCAGTTGCTTGTTTACCAGATCTTGGCCCTCGGCATATTTGACCTGTATTGCTCCAATATGGAGGAACAAATATGCCACTAATCTTGCTTTCCTCTTCCTTTACCTTAGGGGCCATATACAGTTCACTCAGGGCCACATGTAATGGACCCTGATCTTGCCATATGTCTAACCCTGTTGCAGTGATCTGTTCTGTGATTGCGTGCAACCACACATTCTGATCCTGCTCTGTCCATTCACCCCTTACAAATAATTTATGCAGTAGGTGTTCTTTAGCCATATTGATTTCTAGCAAGGTCGCCATTCCGGAAATATTGATTTCCTTTCTGATTTACAGGATTTTATTTTATTTTTGCAAAACAGACCAATTCCTTAGAGCCTTCCTATTGAGGGGTGCTTTTCACAGTGTAACACAGCGTGGTAGCCCAACAGGGTTTATTTACCCCATTAGTTAGCACATTGTATTAGACTGTCACAAGTGGTATGTCCAATTCAGAAATCTCGTGACGAGCCCCCAATCTTGTAAGTGATTTCAACCCGGCTCTCCACCTAAGTCAATGCCTAGCGTGTGATGCAGAGCGGGAACCCTTAATTATTTATTTATGTCTATAAGTTCTTTAATTTCTGAATGATGTACCCTTATATCACGCCCCTCTCTTTGAATCCCCCCTGGTCACACTGAACCAGGAAGCAGGCTGTTTTGAAAAGTTAGAAAGATTTATTTTAGATATTTTCACAATATATATATATCACACTATTTAATGGTTTATACAATGATCACCAATGGGGTGATGTCACAATAAATCTCTATAATCAGAAGGAGTATGATAGGAAAAATAATGCAGCACAGAATAATATATTTGTGGGTTCAATCAAAATGCAATGTGATCACGCTTTCCCCCTGCACACTACTCAATCCCCCCAATATGCAGTATAAAGAGATAGAAGGAGAGAAAACAGGTTTCAGGAATACGCACTCAACAAATACAGCATCAATCCCAATTTCCCCCAGCAAACACAGAGAAAAACAGGAATGATTGCAACTTGTTAAAATGGTTTTGAATGTGGCTTTGAATGAATGGAAAAAAAAACCCACTGAAAATGGATTTAATTCACTATAATCGTTTCAATACTAGTGGGAGCCGCTTTGTATGGTTTCAGATAAACACTAACAATGATTATTGAGTAACTAGCAGGTTGAAAACTTAATTCTGAGATCGGATGCAATGTGCAGCTGTTTCACATGTGATAGATTTGAGCCAAACGGAAAATTTGCAGCAAACTTTTCGGGTGCTGTAAATGCAATTGCGGAAAAACTATAAGGAGCTGTGATACAGTTTTAGGTTCCTTGGAAAGCTGAGGGTGTTAGCTTCAATTTGACACTTAGATTCTGTTTCTAGCATACATGGTGAAGAGGTTATGAAGGTTTTTGTAGAGGTCGTTTTTTTTTAGAAAGAGTCAAAATCTGTAAAACAAGGTTGCGCTTTTTAAAATTACAAACAAGGTTTCTTATACTAGTGAAACTATGAAGCCACAAACTACACGACAGCACAGCCACCAGCCCAGCGACGCCTCTGGATGGTTTTTGCCCGCAGAGACGCTTGCCTTTCTTCAGCAAATGTATTAGCGCAAATATTATTTTAACACTACTATTACCAAAGGACTATAGGGATGAGAGAAAGATTCAGGTAAGACAAAAGATTTTCTACCATGCAGTTCTGGATATAATAGAATGGGTTTGGATAGGATTACTTATGGATAAGATACTTGCTAGGGACAATCCTATGCTATGGATACTCACTACCACTGTTTGGAATGGACCCGTGCGGGATCTGGTCGGTATACTTTCTGGACTGGAATTCTGCTAGCACACTGGACTGGACTCAAGGCGCTCTGGTTCTGCACTCAGCAAGGCACTCTGGGCACTGCACTGCATGATTGGACTGGATCTGACGGGTTGGTTCTGGTTCGCTGCTATCTGGTCACAGCTCTGCTCTACTGGGTTGGATCTCTGGATTCTGGCAAGAATTCTTAGCAAGAAAGCAGCAATAGCACAGCTAGGCTGTTCTTTTATTTTGTTCCCCTTGGAGGTCTGGGGCAAAATCTGGTTTCAGGATTTATTAAAGGCCAAGCTGAGAAGGGTTCAGCTTTGGAAATGTGCCTTTCTGCTTTCAAAGTTCTGGAGTCTGGAATATGGATTTCTCTTGCAAAGTGCTCTGCCAGCACTCGGATGGTGGGTGAATGTCTGTGTGTGTAGGTCCTAAGCTGTCTCTATTTATGTATTTTCTAAATGGGTGGGTATGCTGACTTCTACTAGGCACACCCCCTAGATATTCTATTGGTTAGGGTATTTCCTCTCCCCTGATTTGAGAATGAAACAGTGTGTCATGATGACGCTGTATTTTATGATCCAGGGAGGACCTCCCCTTTGTTTCTGCATATGAAATCTATTTTTCATACAAGACATATTTACAATTTTACAAACTTGCTAGCAACAACATGTTGATATCACAAATTTGGTGGAGCAAGTATTCATCCGAGCCCCGTCTCGGTGAGAGCTAGGCTGTTATTTTTGTCAATTTTCCGCCCTTTTGGTCCGGTGCCCAATGTCAGATTTGTCCACATTTTTTCACATATGTGCGCATGATAGCTGGGTATAATCATGTGAAGTTTCATGTTTCTGGCATCACCACAATTGCTACAAAACCACAAATTCTGTAGTCATGTCCTTGAACATAGCACAGAGTTCTGAGTAGTTTTAAAATGTGACCAGAATTTTCATATTAACAATACTGTCATTTTACAAATTTTTACAATTTTGCACAGTCCTCTGTCAGTCCTTTTCAAAAAATATACTTTCTTGTGCTTTAAGAATACACATAACTGTCTGTCCCGCCTCTAAAGTTTTGTTGGGTCAAGAGCAATCCCGGCCTCTGTCCTCTAGCAGGGGCTTCTGTTGACAGTTGCATCTGCATATCTTTTCAATAAAGGGAGTCTTTTGTCTCTCCCCAGAGCAGCAGAGCAAAATCCCCTCCCCTCTTCATTAACACCTGAATGACAGTTCCTGGCGCAGAGAGCAGGAGGAAGGTGCCTTTTGTTTGGGGCACGCTGTGGAATTTGCTTTGAAGATCTTTGGCTGGCATCGGATTTACTTTAAAGTCAATTGGATTAAAATTGTCTTTGATAAAATAAACTTACATTTTCAAAATAGGCAAACAGATCCAGAATTCCAGTCTTTTTAAACATAAAATTAAATAGTTGCAACCTATACTGCTTTTGATAGCAAGTCACTTAATTTCAACCATATGATTTTAACTACACAAGTTAAGCTTCCAATGTAATTAACTGACAGCTGTCCACAGGCAGCCGGCGGTACTACGCCCATATTCTGACAGATTTTTACAGACAAGCACACTTTTGGATATTCTTGTGATGGAATCTGCTTTTCCTGACATTGTGTGCTTATGTGGGTTCTTTAAATAAAGTGACGGGTAACACCCAGCAAGGATGTTGGATCTTTTCTGATGCTTGGGAACCATTATTTTGTAATTTCAGCAACCAAGGAAAAACGGATTTCAGAGCACTTCTGGGTTTCATTGCAATGAAGCACTGCCTTTCATGTAGTTTCCCTTTTCACTCTTTGGGCAGCCCGATGACAGCTTTTAGCCGTGTGGTCTCCTGTTCCACTCCTACCACAGGCAAAGTAGATTGGCAGCCAACTTCCTGGTTCCACTGCGCAATTCTCAGAGGTTTAGTGCGCATAGGGCTTTTTGCAGCCATTTTGTTGGTTCTGGTGCCACCAGCACACAGTGATGTCGCAGGGCAGAGCCTAGTGGGTCAATGCATCCCATAGTGAAGATTTGGAGATTGGTGGGGTTTTGGTGTTTTCTCCAGGTGTGATCTGCTGCTCTTTGTGTCTGCGTAGTGTGATCAACTTGTGGGGGAACCAGGGGCTGGCATGCTTGCCGGGTTTCAGTGTTTTGGCTTTAAGAGGGGCATGTTGGTCTAATGTGAGTTGGTGGACACGGTTGGCATGGAAGGCTAGGGTCTGGGGGTTGCTGTCTGTTGATGCATGTGCGGTATACGGTATGCAAATTCTGTAGAGTAGGGGCAATGATTGCTTCAGTGAGTTTTCGGGTGTTGCGGGAGAGAACTGGGGTGATTGGATGGTGGATATGGGATGGGAGCATGAGACACTAGGAATGTGATAAGTGAGCTGTAAAACCAGGGCAACGGGCTGATGTCTGAGATTGTGAGTGTGGTGTTGAGAGTGATGACCCAGTCAGGGGTGCGGTCGTTGGTGTGGGTTGGGCCCAAAACGGGCCGGGTGAAGTTAATTTCTGATTAATGTCATTTGGGTCACTAAGTCCCAAATTAAAGTCACTCAGAAGGATGCATTTGGTGTTGCGTTTGATGAGAGGTGTGAGTAATAATGGAATGTCCAGTTCTGGGGAGCCCTGAGGGTTAGGCTGCCTATAGAGGAGTAGGAGGATGACAGTGGTTTGCGGGTTGAGGGCGAGTTTAGAGAGATGTAGTAGTCTTTATGTGCTGGTTCATGGATGAGTCTTGAAGGCTGGATGTTTGGAAATGGAGGGCATGGCTGGTGGAGGTCTGGTTAAGCTGAGGGGAGGTGGAGGAGTAGATAGAAGGTAATGAATGAGTGGGGTTAGATGGTGGTGCATGGTCAAAAAGGGGGGAGGAATGGCATGGGGGTCTATAACGTGAGCATTGCCATGTGCAGTATTGTCAGAGTCTAAGCTGGTGACTCGGTAGAGTTGCTGTGGTGGAGGGGGGCCAAGAGGTGGAGTTGCTGGTAGCATAGTTCGGCTAGGAGAGGCATTAAGAAAGAGGTAGGTGTGGGGTGGTAAAGTGTGCCCTGGGGGACTGAGGAGGTGAGCAAATATAAAGCAACATTCCATGGAACATAATTGCTTACCTCGTGTGAAGTAGTGTCTCTCATCTGGACCAGGTTGCGGGTGAGGAGGGGGACATTGAAGGTTTGAGGGGTGATGTTGAGGTGGGGGTGGTGTGGGTGGATGAGGCTGTGGCTTTGTAGATGTAGGCAAGCTTGCGGTGGGGAGACGTGGGATGTCGATGGAGTGGTCGGACACAGGCGCAGCAGGCATAGGCCCTGCAACATGGCCAGCTTCGCCTGCCAGTGAATGGAGATGTCGGTAGTTGAATGCTACTTGGCCCAATCAGAGGGGCCATTGAGGAGAGCTTGAGCGCATTTTGCGGGTGATGCAGATGCAGCAGAAT
Source organism: Ambystoma mexicanum (assembly GCF_040938575.1). Classification (NCBI taxonomy): domain Eukaryota; kingdom Metazoa; phylum Chordata; class Amphibia; order Caudata; family Ambystomatidae; genus Ambystoma; species Ambystoma mexicanum. The sequence goes on from NC_090936.1 coordinate 144,977,174, forward strand.
CCATGGGGAGCTACAGGTCTGTGGCAGACATCTTTAAAGGGAGCGAGTGCTCCTGAGTCTCAAACTCAACCGGTTGGCTGCTTGAGGAAAGCAGTGTAGGGGTACCAGGAGTGGTGTCTTTCCTGCTGTGGTGGTTGTTCTTAGCAGAGATGCATCTTCGTTCATGGGATTCAGTGAGTGGCTTGCAGGTAAGCTGGCCCAGACAGGCAAGGACCTTAAAGGGTGGCCTTACAGGGTGGTCAGCTTTGCCGGCCGGCAATGGCGAGGTCGGTAATTGGGTGCTTCTTGGCCCAATTAGAGGGGTTGTTGAGGAGAACTGGAGCGCATAGTGCAGTTAATGCAGATGCTGCAGGATCCATGAGGAGCTCTGGGTCTGCGGTGGCCATCTTTAACAGGAACGGGTGCTCCTGAGCCTCAAACTCAAGTCCAGGTGGGCTGCTTGAGGAAAGCAGTGTAGGAGCACCAGAATGCAGCGTCTCTCCTGCTGTGGTTGTTGTTTTTGGCAGAGATGCGTCTTCGTTCATGGGCATCAGTGAGTGACTTGCAGATAAATTGGCCCAGACAGGCACAGGCCGTAATGGTTGGCCGGATTTGCCTGCCGGCGAATGGTGAAGTCAGTATTTGGATGCTCCTTGACCCAATTAGAGGGGCCATTGAGGAGAGCTGGAGCGCATACTGCGAATGATGCAGATGCTGAAAGCAGGACTCACTGCAAGGCAGTCCGTGGGGAAACAGAATCAAAGCAGCACAGGTCCGGGCTGCAGTAACTGCACTCTCTCTGCACTGCATGGTGCTCTGCGCAAGATAGCAGCTTTGAGAGATCCCTACAGGCAGAAGGACTCACTGCAAGGAAGTCCATGGGGAAACAGAATCAAAGCAACACAGGCCCGGCTGCCGCTGGGCGAGAATCGATGGGATCGCAGTGAGGGACGGGAAATGGTGTCCCTTGGCAGTCACTCTCAAAGGTAAAGTGCAACTTTAAAGAGTGGGACATGGATCCAATACCTCCTGTTTGGGCACCATGGCAGTTGAGTGTGGAAAAATTGAAAATTATAATGTTATGTGCAAGTGAGGTTGGTAAAGGAAAATATAGAGAGGGTTGGTTAGGAAATCTTAGATCGGGGAGACCCCTTGCAAGGAATAAGAATGTATTCCTTAATTGGGGGTGCAGCTAATATGCAAGCTCAGCAGAATCCTAAAGTGGTGACATTCAAGTTACCGCAAATCTGTAAGAATCCTCCTGCCCAATAAAGCAGCTGCTGTCCACCTTCTACCCACTCCATTAAGTTGCGTGCATGGTTATTTAGTTGGTGAGGGTAGGAAACTGGCAAGTCGGGTTAGATGGTGGCACACACATAGGGTTTAGGCTGAATCTGGTTCGCCCCGCACTGCAGCGCAGCTCACGGTTGGGTCTGATGCTTCCATACCACGTAAGAACACCAGAAAGGTAATATTGACCTAATACTGCCCGCCCCCTGTGGTCCATACTTGGTCCTTGGAGACTGGGTAAGTGACTTTTGCACTGTTTTCCACATATGCTTTTATTCATTGTGGTTGCTTCCTGTCTTTTCACCCCTGTTTCTTTACCCAGAGTGATGCATCGTCTTTCTATTACATATTCTGTGTTCCCGCTTTCGGCAGTGGGTTTTTTATAGTTATTGGTACAGTGGTGTGTGTAATTAAAGTATATACGTTTTTATAGAACCTTGATTGAACCTCTCAAAAGTATAGGACTATGTATCTTACATTTCGGCTAAATGTGCTACCAACACTGGAAGTAATTGAGCCAAAACTGGAATGACCAAGGTCTATGTGTGGTTGCAAAGCCTGTGGTGATTCAGAAATGGCATCTCTGTTTCATTTAGTACTGCCCTGCACTGCTTTTGGGATGACAGGATTAGATTATTGCGCCCTTTTGTTCACTCGACTGATCACGTTCTGACATTATTGTTGTGGAACAGGTTAATAACCACGTCCAACCAAGCTCTGATATGAGCTTTGAGTAAGCTATCAGAAATCATTATTCTGAAATTAAAATTGTTTGTACAACATGGAGAGAAAGATTGGCGAAGTATTTGGGATTAAGGTTAGGCACAAAATACTTTGTACTGTTTTATGTTGCTCTTTTTTGTTTCTGATTTTTTTTTGGTAATAGTATTTGTTTTCATTGGATCTTGTATCCTCATAGCATTTTATATAAATTGTTGCTACAACAAGGAATGTGTAATGGAATAGAGTGTAAAAAGTTTCAATGTAAATTGAAAACACTCATTTCGTTATTTTTTTATTTTTTTAAAAAGAACCTTATTTGGACATTTTGCTGTTTGGGTGGCTACTGGATGACATTAACACCCCTTGTGAGATTATAGCCTTCCCTCAGCCCACCTTACCACAAACGGCCAAGGAAGCCTATCTCTTGGCTGTGTCTCTTTTACCTTTTTGGGTGGGGTCCCATTTGGTTTGTAGAAGTGTGGGGACTGGGTAGGCGGGTTAGCCTCTACACTTCTTATTGTCCTGCAAAGCAGAAGCCATTTCGTCACAGAGCAGTTACTTTGTGAGTAGATCATTTTTGTGCAGCAGAAGGGAAAACATTTACCTTTCTCTATTAAATGGCTTCATCCACAGGTACAGATATAAGTAGATCTCCAGAGATCTTTGTGCAACCTGTATGCGTATGCCAGAATTGTGGGAGGTCCTTGCCTGCCTTTAATCCTTAGGCAGAACAAAATGATTACCATTTAGTGGGGCAAAAGTAACATCGGTCATTCAGATGCCTCTGGGCCAGGTGTGCAATAGAAATAAATAAACTAAACTAAACAATACAGTGGGGCTTGTGACACTTGCTGTGACTCAATGAGGTTTGCTTCTTACTCCAGATAGCCTGTAGACAGCATGGGGTCTTTCAGGGTCTCTGAACATGCAGGCACTGTGTGCTTCTTAGGAGAACATGGGGGCGTCTGGGTCGGAGCCTCGGGACCCAAGGACTGTAAATTTGATTGCTCATAACCTTCTTTGTGACCTCAGGTTTTAGCATAGGTCTGGGTGATACCAGGGACCAGCCAGAAAAACAGGTACATTTAAAAAGTTTGTAAAAATGTGTGTGGGGGGGCAGGGAGTCCATTTGTGGACACAGGGAGACACAGGACAGAACTAGGGGCACTATGGACATATATATTGTTTTGGCAGAGGTCATAATTTGCTTTGAGCGCTAGCAGCATGAAGGGGGCATCATGAGGATATATGTTTGAGCTACAACACATAATTCCGCTTGAGCACAACCGCCTGAAAAGGGGAGCAGCATGGATACATTGTTCATGTTGTAAAGGGAGGAGCAGAGTCATGCATGTATTGCTGAAAGAGACATGATTTGCCTCAGGCACAGCCAGCAAGAAGGGGGCGAGGACAGGCACACATGCTTGAAATTGGCTTAATATTCTCTTTGATACTATCAGCCTGAACAACTGTTTTGCCATGGCAATGATATCATGCATTGTTGGTCACTAGCATCATGGAAATGTGGTTTACAGGGGCAATGCCGGTATATCTTGTTGAGAAATGCACCACATTTTGCTTTTGACGCAAGCAGCATAAAAGGGGGAGCAGTGCTGGCAAATACTGTTGACAAGACTCATGATCTGCTATGTGTAAAATTGAAAGGGGGGCAGTGCCGGCATATTGTGTTGGCTACCTGAACAAATAGCACAATACAAAAGCGGTAACATGGAAATACGGTAAACAATAGTGGGGCTCATTAAAGGTTTGGTGGTATCCTGGTGGTAAATCTGCTGAGATACCACTAAACTGTATTACCGTTATCGCGACTTAGTTTGGCGGTATTCCTGCCTGATTACGAGTGACGGTATGGTGGTGTAAGTACCCATTCATGGCGTCTATAGGATTCCATGGAGATTTTGGTGTTATTACCGCTGGCAGTAACACAGACAATGGTAATAGTTCCAAAATGTACAAATTATGGCAGTAAGGTGGAGGAATTACCACCAGCATTTTACTGGAGATGTTTTCCCTCCACCTTACCGCCATACTTGTAGTTGGGCAGTGCGGTAATGTGGCAGTAAGCGGTATCACCGCTGTATTTGACCTTTATCGTCCAACTTATAATGAGCCCTGGCTCATTACAAGTTTGCCAGAATCCTGCCAGTAATTGCAGCGGGATACCGGCAAACTGCCCCTACTGTTTCTACCACCTGATATTCCGGTATTATCGGGATATTGCAAGGGACGGAAATGGGGGTAAATCCCATTCCATGGAGACCCATAGGACTTCATGGAGAGCGTTGCCGGAATTACCACTACCGGTGCCAGTAATTCCAGCATTAATTTGCCGGTGGGGGACTGATATACCAGCAGGTCAAGCCTAGTGGTAAGTCAGTGCTCCCACCCCCAAACTCGTGGTATCCTGGTCCGGAAGAAATGCTGGTGCCGTAGTTGCCAGCAATTTTACTGCCATTTTTGCTGGACCGGGGAACATGTGATGACCCCTATGGAGCTTGAGCAGCTACCACTTTCCACTCTCCCCCATTCCCAACACACACCCCCGTCCAGAAGTTGGAACCGACCTCCCGAGCATCATCTGAGGCGACTTTGTTTTTCATGGGGGTCTCTCATAACTCGTCAGGGGGCACACAGAGTGCATTGTCACTCGTGGGCACAGGGAAAACACCCCATCTGACTGCACAATAGTGAATCCAAGTTGAATGGTGCTGGGGACATTTTCCATCCTGGAAGCTTTTGTGGCATAATAACCTCTGGTCCCCTTTCTGTTTTCTTGTTGTGCTGTCCGTGGTGTCAGGTTTGTGAATCTGTGCCCCTCACGGTGGTTGCACTGATGCTCAATGTTCCTGGTCTGGTCATAAAGCATCCGTAAATAAAGAATACTAGGAAAGAAAATCCGTCATGTGATGTCACTTCCAGGCAAACCTCGGCTTCCTTAATGAAAGAAGCTGACAGCCAATGAGGACTGCCGTTGCTGGCCAGTCTGCGTGCTCTCGGTCCGCCCTTTATCCTCACAACTAGAGGGCTGCGGAACTACAACAGACAATGTGAACGTTGTGACCATTTTGCAAATAATATGGCATTCTGCTGGTGAACACAGCGGCGAACAAAGCCTAAAAGAGGTGTGTTTTTACACAAACTATTCACAACTAAGTCATTTTGGACGCAAAATGGATGAAATATTGAGAAAATGCTAATATTTGTGTGAGAAGTGGCCTGTTTGCGTGCCACGCGCTAGAAGTTTCCGCAAATTCCCATAAAATCTTCACAAACCGAATTCACAGGAATTCGCTCACCCTTACGAACAGCCTAATGGCCTAATTCACAGAACGTTTCCCAATGGGGTTTTGCCATCCTAAAATGCTTCTGTGAACTTGAAAGTGTTTCTCGTGTTGTGCTCAGTACTCTTCATCTCCTGTCTTTGTACCTGGCCGAAATGAATGAATGTAATATGTCCTTTCTGCACCACTTCTGCGGGGCCCTGCACCCATGCACCCGTGCTGTCTCATGTATCCATTACCATGAAACCAGATGTTTTAATGCTACTCATGCCTTCCAACATTCCTTCAGCTCTGCCATGGTCCTGCCACATCCTTTTGAACCCTTGAGGTTATCCGATACAGTAACTTGTTTTCACTGAATTTCTGGCTCAGGGTCTAAGTCCCGGCCTCTCCACCCTTGCGTCAAACGCTGCGCGCCGCCGCGCAGCACCGGCCCAAAGTCGTTGACAATTGAATTGCCTATAATTTGCATGTGTCAAAAGGTCCTGGTGGCTAATGGGACCAACAGGGAAAAATGTGTTATGTTTCTTTGCGTTAGCATAGATTTTAATATATTTGCATAAGTATGATTTCAGAAAGTTTCTTTTCCATGTTTTAAGCAAATGAAAACACCAGTCGTAAGAGAGTGTGGTTTTCACAAATATAATCACAGCAGACCACAATGTATGCCAACCGAAGACATGTGAGAGCCTCCTACTGCATACATGTTAAATGCGACATACCCTTGCGCCCCCCAGGGACACCTTCCATGGCCCCTTACACCCCCCCTTCGAATTTCCAAAAGGGTCAACACACACTCATCTGCACATGACCGCGAGATGACACCTACTCATGACAAAGCTGTCATAAAATATGTCAGTAGAGCTACAGCTGACTCAACAGCGTTGGCCAGTGGGCATCACCGTACAAGGGCAGCACGTAAGGGCAAGGAAGTGGGGGGGCACAGTGCACAGTTGTGGGAATGGGGGTATGGATGCAGTGACAGACCAAGGTGAGCTCAACATCACGTGGGGCGCTCATGTGACGCAAAGGGTTGGGGGTCAGGAGGGTCGCCTTTCATCCAAGGGAGGCGCCATGTTCTTCTGATGGCCACTGGGTCGGCCATCACTCGCTTCTCCAAAGGGATTGTGGTCCACAGGAGGGAAGCCAGGAAAGAAAATGAAGGTTATTGGGAAGCGGTGCATTGAGATAAAAAGGGCTAGGTTGGAGATGGCGCTGTTTGGGGCGCTGTTTGAGGTGCCAGAGGGTGGGCATGGACTGATTCAAACACTTGTACGTTGGTCGGAGCAAGGATGATTTTAGGCTGTGAGGAGCATGGCTTGTTTGAACACTAGAATGTGCACTTTAACCCGCATCTGAAGGGCCATGTTTGGCTTTCTCATTCGTGTCATTCTGCATTGACGCACGCGCACCCTTTAACTGCGGCAGTCACTCGCTCCCTTAATCAGACAAAGGAAGTGATGCTTATGACACCGTCTGCTGTTTGATGTCTTTAATCAAGCACATCTGCCGGTGAAGAGCCTGCATTTCCTTAAGGAGGCACAGTGCAGAGGTTGCTTTCACCATTGTGTCTTTGCACCACTGAGAGGAGGATGCAGTTCTCTCCCAGTGCTGAATTGTGATGTGGAATGCACACCTTAATTGCTGGTAATTTAGATTGGGAGAATAGATAAAATGGTTTCCAAACAAGGAAGTTTAAGTGAATTGAGGGTGCACGGGAGAAAGTGACTCTAGTATAACAAGTTACATTTAAACATAGCAAAACATGTGTGTACAAGACTTATCGACACTCCCATCCCATCCACACCTATTTTACTGAAGAAAGCTTCAGACAGTATATTAATTGTGTTCATAGATGGTCATTTGATACATATTGTGTGAAAAAGTCATTCAACGTGTGATTTACTGGTACTGTTGATAAAACAGTCATATCTTTCATTCATAGGTACATTCAAATTTGCGTGAAAACAATCAATTCAAAAGTAACAATTAAAAATAATGAGCTCTACGCGCTTTGAGATAACAATCTCTTCTTGACAAGTCAATAGTCTATAGATATTTTGAGTTAAAAAAAAACATACGATAGCGCAGCTTAAAGTTGTAGTCTTAGAGACCATTACCAAACCACCGAGCGGTGGTAATTTAACAGATCTCATCACACAAAGAGAGATGTTCTGATTCACAAACTCGATTCCCTAGAACCATGAGGAATGAATGAGGAATTTTCCCTGACACCATTTTTATTGTATTCGTATTTGTATTTATTAAGTTTATGTAGCGCTTTACGCCAAAGCGCTTTACATTTCAACAACAAGAATACATAGGATAATAGAAGCATACAATTACAAGAAATGAAACAAACCATAAAAAACATTATACAGAACAAGTTACCGCAGATAATGTAAGAGATATAGATATGGGGAAGGAAAGATGGATGAAGTAAGGGAGGTCAGGGAGGAAGATGCGATTACAGGGGGAGGGGAAGTAGGAATGGGGAAGAAGGGAAGTTGTAGGGAGGAAGGATGGAAAGAGGGATAAAAGGGGGATAGGAGAAATTAAAGAGGGAGGTCAGGACGGGGGTGAAGAAGAAAAGAGTTCAAGGAGTCACGGAAGGAGGAGTACGAGGAAATGGAGCAGATAGAGAGAGGAAGAGAGTTCCAGTGCAGAGGGGCAAGGATCTGAAAGGATTGGAAACGAGCAGAGGCACAAAGAGAAGGTGGAACAGTGAGTAAGAAGAGATCAGCAGACCGGAGGGAGCGAGAAGAAGTGTAGAAAGAATTGAGAGAGGAGAGGTAGGGGGGAGCGAGACCATGAAAAGATTTAAAAACGAGGCAGAGGAAGTTAAATTTAAGTTGGAGTGAAAGGGGAGCCTGCCCAGAAAAGAAAGCGAAGAAGAGATGGAATCATGAGGGGCAAGAAGACAAAGGGTGTGAATAGCAGAGTGGAAGAGGGATTTGAGGGGGGCAAGATGAGAGGCGGGGATACCGAAAAGGAGAGAGGAACAGTAGAAAAGACGAGAGAAGATGAGGGAAGAGATTAAGAGGGTAATTCATAGAATTCAGCGCACAAGTGGCGCACGCGGCTGGCGCACAGTGTGCGCGTGCGAATCCCTGCGCCAGCCGCGTGCGCCAAAACCCATTTCCGCGCACAGCGTTTTCATGAATTCCAGCTACCAAAACCAGCCGTGGTGCACAGTGGCGCAGCGATCCTGCAGCAGTGCCAGTTACGCCCCCAAGAACGCCTCTCGCGCAGGGAAAAGCCATCAAAATCCCCAATCCAGCCAAAGGGCTGCGCTAACCCTGTACCAGCATGGCAAGCGGGCTACGTGTATCACTGGGGTGCGCGGGAAGTACCTCCCGTCATTTCAGCTGGGTATGCGCATTTCAGGGGTGCGCGGAAAGTTCCACACGCAAATGTCCTGGCTACGTGTATTTCGGGGTGCGCGGGAAGTTTCACACGCGATATCAGCAGGGTACGTGTATTCCAGGGGTGCGCGGGAAGTTCCACACGCGAATGTCCTGGCTACGTGTATTTCGGGGTGCGTGGGAAGTTTCACACGCGATATCAGCAGGGTACGTGTATTCCAGGGGTGCGCGGGAAGTTCCACACGCGAATGTCCAGGCTACGTGTATTTCGGGGTGCGCGGGAAGTTTCACACGCGATATCAGCAGGGTACGTTTATTCCAGGGGTGCGTGGGAAGTTCCACACGCGATTCCATCAGGGTACGTGTACATCAGGGGTGTGCGGGAATTTTCACACGTGAATTCAGCAGGGTACGTGTATATCAGGGGTGCGCGGGAAGTTCCACACGCGAATGTCCTGGCTACGTGTATTTCGGGGGCGCGGGAAGTTTCACACGCGATATCAGCAGGGTACGTGCTTATCAGGGGTGCGCGGGAAGTTCCACACGCGAATGTCCTGGCTACGTGTATTTCGGGGTGCGCGGGAAGTTTCACACGCGATATCAGCAGGTTACGTGCATATCAGGGGTGCGCGGGAAGTTCCACACGCGAATGTCTTGGCTACGTGTATTTCGGGGTGCGCAGGAAGTTTCACACGCGATATCAGCATGGTACGTGTATTCCAGGGGTGCGCGGGAAGTTCCACACGCAATTTCAGCAGGGTATGTGTATTACAGGGGTGCGCGGGGAGCACCACACGTGAATTGCACGTGTGGGTCCTCCCAGGTGTTCCCTCTACACCCTCCACGGCCCCTGCAGGTGGCTCACACCACAGGGGCCTACCCTGCACATGTCCTGCAGGCACCCCATCCACCATGGCCATGCCCCCCAGCCAACCCACATGTCAACTTGCACTACTGCCCACCAACGCATGTCCCCGTACTGCCCACCAACGCATGTCCCCCTGCACCCCCAGCCACCAGGGGCACCCTCCACCAGGCCCCCACCCATGTCCAACTCATGTTCCCCACCACCCCCACCCCCCAGCAGTGCATGGGCACCCTCCACCAGGCCCCCACCCATGTCCAACTTATGTCCCCACCACCCCCACCCCCCAGCACTGTGGGGCACCGGCCAGCAGGCCCCCACCCATGTCAAACTCATGTTCCCCAGCACCCCCGCCCCCCAGCACTGTGGGGCACCTGCCAGCAGGCCCCCACCCATGTCCAACTCATGTCCCCACCACCCCCATCCCCCAGCACTGTGGGGCACCTGCCAGCAGGCCCCCACCCATGTCCAACTCATGTCCCCCACCACCACCACCCCCCAGCACTGTGGGGCACCTGCCAGCAGGCCCCCACCCATGTCTCCCACCACCCCCACCCCCCAGCAGTGCAGGGGCACCCTCCACCAGGCCCCCACCCATGTCTCCCACCACCCCCACCCCCCAGCAGTACAGGGGCACCCTCCACCAGGCCCCCACCCATGTCCAACTCATGTTCCCCACCACCCCCACCCCCCAGCACTGTGGGGCACCTGCCAGCAGGCCCCCACCCATGTCTCCCACCACCCCCACCCCCCAGCAGTGCAGGGGCACCCTCCACCAGGCCCCCACCCATGTCTCCCACCACCCCCACCCCCCAGCACTGTGGGGCACCTGCCAGCAGGTCCCCACCCATGTCTCCCACCACCCCACCCCCCAGCAGTGCAGGGGCACCCTCCACCAGGCCCCACCCATTTCTCCCACCACCCCCACCCCCCAGCAGCGCAGGGACACCCTCCACCAGGCCCCCACCCATGTCCAACTCATGTTCCCCACCACCCCCACCCCCCAGCACTGTGGGGCACCTGCCAGCAGGCCCCCACCCATGTCTCCCACCACCCCCACCCCCCAGCAGTGCAGGGGCACCCTCCACCAGGCCCCCACCCATGTCTCCCACCACCCCCACCCCCCAGCACTTTGGGGCACCTGCCAGCAGGCCCCCACCCATGTCCAATTCATGTTCCCCACCACCCCAACCCCCCAGCACTGTGGGGCACCTGCCAGCAGGCCCCCACCCACGTCCAACTCATGTCCCCACCACCCCCACCCCCCAGCACTGTGGGGCACCTGCCAGCAGGCCCCCAGCCATGTCCAACTGATGTTCCCCACCACCCCCACCCCCCAGCAGTGCAGGGGCACCCTCCACCAGGCCCCCACACATGTCTCCCACCACCCCCACCCCCCAGCAGTGCAGGGGTACCCTCCACCAGGCCCCCACCCATGTCTCCCACCACCCCCACCCCCCAGCACTGTGGGGCACCTGCCAGCAGGCCCCCACCCATGTCCAACTCATGTTCCCCACCACCCCCACCCCCCACCACTGTGGGGCACCGGCCACCAGGCCCCCACCCATGTCCAACTCATGTCCCCACCACCCCCACCCCCCAGCACTGTGGGGCACCTGCCAGCAGGCCCCCACCCATGTCCAACTCATGTTCCCCACCACCCCCACCCCCCAGCAGTGCAGGGGCACCCTCCACCAGGCCCCCACCCATGTCTCCCACCACCCCCACCCCCCAGCACTGTGGGGCACCTGCCAGCAGGCCCCCACCCATGTCCAACTCATGTTCCCCACCCCCCAGCACTGTGGGGCACCTGCCACCAGGCCCCCACCCATGTCCAACTCATGTTCCCCACCACCCCCACCCCCCAGCACTGTGGGGCACCTGCCAGCAGGCCCCCACCCATGTCTAACTCATGTCCCCACCACCCCCACCCCCCAGCACTGTGGGGCACCTGCCAGCAGGCCCCCACCCATGTCCAACTCATGTCCCCACCACCCCCACCCCCAGCACTGTGGGGCACCTGTCAGCAGGCCCCCACCCATGTCTCCCACCACCCCCACCCCCCAGCAGTGCAGGGGCACCCTCCACCAGGCCCCCACCCATGTCTCCCACCACCCCCACCCCCCAGCAGTGCAGGGGCGTGTTAGGCGGAAACCTGTGCAGTTCCCTCTGGGACCACTGCAAAAGATTTAGGACTACAGGCGTTGGCGGTGAACCCACTTGGTAGCAGTCTGTACCACACAGATTCACTTGGTAGCTGTGGCTGAGCAGTCAGACTTCTCTCAAGAAAAGTTGAGCAGTATGTGGAGTATACAAAATAGGGCAATTCTTCACAGCAAGACAAGCAAATACGCAACAAGGCTTAGTGTAAAGATATCAAGGTATTTATTTATAACACAACATCTAGGGAAAACACTAAAGAAAATCACGGCAAACAAATCAAACACAATTACTCTACGAAGTAGAAAACGATCAATCCCTCTAGCAAAATATCGACAACTCTAGGTTCTACTGGTACCACTTATTTTCAGACAGAGGTGTATACCTCAACCTAGATGACACTCGAATATTAGTTAGGAAGGGAGAGAAAAAGATAGGCAGGTTATGACATCAACACAGTTCAATCCTACGCGGATAAAATGCAAGGCAGGAAGGCAAGAATCGCAATAGATCATAAAGTTCAGAGGCCAGGCCCACTCGGAGAGAGGCAAGGCGCGATGTCCCGAAAAGTCTCTAGTGGAGATGCATTCAAGTCTTTATAGCAAATTGTTATCGGCAGATTGAACCAGTTCAGAACAAAGAATGAGCAAAGCTTGGAGGCGACCCAGCGGAACGGAGAGGATTAAGACACCTCACTCGAACCGAACGAAAGGGAAGCCAGGCGGACACGGTACCTTGTTGTGGAGGGCAGCTCCGGCGGGGGCAGTTGTTCCTGGTGGTGGATGCACGTCGGGTCTTTGCCAAGAGTAGAGATGATCTCGTCGTCGAAGGAAAGTGAAGTCCGGTGCACCACAAGGGAAGAGACCAGCCGCGGGGTGCTCCGTCACAAGGCACCACCTTTTGGTCGCGGTACAGGGGTAGTGGCTATCCGGTTGCCAAGGTGCTCTGCACAGGCAATTCGACCACTGCGTCCTGAGGCGAATAAAAAGCAAAGGGGACTGGTTGCTCCCACCAGTCAGGGGAAGAGACTCTCCGGCAGGGTGATCTCCTCTGTCGTCGGGAAGTGGTGAGTCGGCTCAGCAGGGCTCCACCGGAGGTGTCGTCGTTGCAGGTCGGCTCAGCGTTACCCTCGTCGGATTCTTAGGTCCTGTGGCGACTTCTGAAGGTCCAGTCCCAAAAGCCCTGCTTTTATGCAGAAAACCCCCATTCATTCAGCCTAGCTGTCAATCAACACATGCTAAGTGGTGAGCGGGAAGGCTCATCACCTGGGCCAATCACTCCAGAGTGCGACCGGAGTTGGCAAGGCAACTCGGTCCAGGGTGCCTAAACCCCCTCCCACACCCCTGTGGTAACCCAGACAGAATGGCACCACTTTGGAGGGTCTCTGTATAGAGGCCCCCCAAAAGTGGAACAAAAGGCTCGACCGTTGGTATAGGAGTCACAGAGACGAACACAGACGCCATTTTACAAACCGAGTTCTGGCAGAAAATACCACTCGATAAACCTACTTAAGATAAGTAGATCGGTGGTACGTTAGAGATTAACGAGAAAAAGAGCCAGTGCCCCCTCGAGTAACAGATCCAGGAGTAATCGAATTACCCCTACTAGTACGTCCACAATAAGATGGTTGGTACTAGTTCTGTTAGTAAATTTAGGTCTAGTAAAGCCAATGGTGACTTTACATGCCCGGGGAGACAGTAGTCAGTCCCCGGGTATGGAGTCTATGGTGGGGGACCCGCTAGGGCGCCCCCGTGTTACGGCACGTAGGGTGCGGTGTAACACACAAAGAAAAACATATGAGACCCTATGGAGTAAAAGACTCCATAGCCCATCGAACACATTGACATTTCAAAGGAATTACACACATACATGTCCAAGAGTGGGAAAAAACAAGTCTCACTCTTGGCAGGATGGAAAAAAACAAACTCCAGAAATCCAGCAAAGCTGCTGGGGGACTCACTAGGTTAGGAAATTCAGCCTAAACAGAGAATTCTCCCTAACACTCGCCCCCCCCCCCAGACTAAGGGACAGGAGGATTTAATCCACTCCTGGATGAATCTCATACCTCTAGTCGATGACATACATCCTAGAGAGACCATCAGCATTTTGGTGGTGACACCCTGACCTGTGCTCAATGGTGAAATCAAACCCTTGCAGGCAGATCGACCATCTCAATAGTTTTGGGTTTTCCCCTTTCATTTGCATTAACCATCTCAAGGGTTGGTGGTCAGTCTGAATAACAAAAGTAGAACCATACAAGTACGGCCTAAACTTCTTCAGAGCCCACACGATAGAAAAGCACTCTCTTTCGATTGTTGCCCACCTTGTTTCAGGATCCTTCAGCTTGCGGCTGATGAAGCAAACGGGGTGCTCCCTACCTTTCCCATCCAGTTGACTGAGTACGGCACCTATCCCTACATTGGAAGCGTCTGTCTGCACAATGAAGTGTTGGCGGTAGTCAGGAGCTCTGAGTACTGGGGCTTGGCAAAGAGCCTTTTTCAGGTTTTCAAAAGCCTGATTGCACTCCTCGTTCCATTTAACCTTTTTAGGAAATTTGGGCGAGGAGATGACATTCAGTGGAGAAGCTATGGTCCCATAGTTCTCTAGGAAATTCCTGTAATACCCAGTGAGGCCTAGGAAGGATCTCACCTGGGTTTGAGTAGTCGGTGTTGTCCAATTTTGCACAGCTTCAATCTTACTGAGCAAAGGCCTTATTTCTCCACCGCCTACCTCATGCCCAAGATTGACTACCTTACTCTGTCCAATTTGGCATTTACTCGCCTTCATGGTCAGATTGGCTCGTCCAAGAGCCTGCAAAACATCTCTCAGGTGGGTTACATGTTCTTCCCAGGAATTGCTGAACACTGCGATGTCATCCAAGTATGCCATGCAGAAGTCCTCCATCCCATTCAGGGCCTGGTTTACCATCCGTTGAAACGTAGCAGCTGCATTCTTCAGTCCGAAAGGCATTACCTTAAACTGGTATAAGCCAACGGGGGTAGAAAATGCAGTTTTCTCCTTGGCATGGTCTGTCAGGGCTATTTGCCAATAGCCTGACGTCAAGTCAAATGTGCTGAGGAACTTGGCGGCGCCAAGTTTATCCACCAACTCATCTGTTCTTGGCAAAGGGTGGGCATCAGTCTTGGTGACTGCATTAAGAGCTCTATAATCCACGCAGAATCTAAGTTCTTTAGATCCGGCCTTTGGTACTAACACAACTGGGCTAGACCATGGACTAGTAGAGGGCTCTATTACCCCGAGATCGAGCATCTTGCTGACCTCACCTTTGATGTGGGTTCGTACGTTTTCTGACATGCGGTATCCTCTGCTTTTGACCGGCAGACAGTCACCAGTGAGTATGTCGTGCTGGCCCCAAGGGGTCAAGCCTGGCGAAAGCGAGAACAGAGAGGCAAACTGATTCAACATAGATTTGCACTCTTCTTGTTGCTCGGGTGTCAGATTGGAGGAGAGATTCACTCCTTCAATTTTTTCATCTAAAGGTAAGCCTCCGAGGAGATCCGGAAGAGCTTCATCTCTTCTTCTTCCTCGGATGATGCTAGAAGCAACGCTCCTACATCAGGTCGCGAGACATACGCTTTAAGTCGGTTGGTGTGAAAGACTGTCGGAGCCTCCTTGGGATTGCCCAAGTCCACCAGATAGTTAACCTCTCCGAGTTTACCCACTACTCGGTAGGGTCCCATCCACTTATCTTGCAAGGCCCTCTGCCTTGTGGGGATCATAACGAGAACGAGCTGGTCTTGAGCGAACTCAACCATGTTAGCCTTTTGATCGTGCCAGTGCTTGACCAATGCTTGTCCAGCTTTCAAGTTATCGCTTGCTTCCGTCATCATGTGCGACATTCTCCTCCGGACACCTATCACGTAGTCAGTCACTCTGACTGGCTTGGGGGAAGGAGCACTCTCCAACCCCTCCTTAATCAGGGCCAATGGACCTCTGACGGGATGACCATAGAGTAGTTCGAAGGGAGAGTAACCTACTCCCTCCTGAGGGACTTCTCTATAAGCAAAGAGAAGGCATGGCAATAGAAGGTCCCACTTACGCTTAAGGGGTTCCTCTAAAGCACCTATCATGCTCTTCATGGTTTGGTTGAACCGTTCTACCAACCCATTGGTTTGTGGGTGGTAAGCCGTTGAGAACTTGTAAGTTACTCCGCAGGTTTTCCACATGGCTTTCATGTAGTGGGACATAAAGTTTGACCCCCTGTCAGAGATTACTTCCTTAGGAAACCCGACCCTGGTAAAAATACCAAGGAGGGCCTTAGCCACAGCCGGAGCTGTAACAGTCCTCATAGGAATTGCCTCAGGATACCTAGTAGCATGGTCTACTACAACAAGTATAAACCTGTTGCCTGAGGAGGTTGGAGGATCAAGGGGACCAACGATGTCAATCCCTACTCTCTCAAATGGGACTCCCACAACTGGGAGGGGCACTAACGGTGCCACATTCTTGGATCCAACTTTACCAGAGATCTGGCAGGTGTGGCAGCTCCTGCAGTGTTTTTCTACTTCGGCCCCCATCTTTGGCCAATAGAAGTAGAGCGAGAGCCTTTCCTTAGTCTTCTTGAAACTCAAGTGACCAGCCAAAGGAATCTCATGGGCTAACTGCAAGAACTGTGGTCTGTTCTCTTGGGGTACTACAAGTCGTTTGTAGTCTCCAGGTGCAGACTCGGTCGGTTCACTGTAGAAGAGGCCATCTTCCCAGTGCAACCTGTATTTCCCAGGCTCTTGCCCTTCAGCCTGAGCTTCTGCCTGATGGCGAAGACCTTCCAGAGTTGGACATTCTCTCTGTCCCTTACTGAAGTCTGCCCTGCTGGATCCACCTTCTGCCAGTAAAGACTGCAGTTCAGGATGGTCAACAGGATCCAGATCTCCAATGAGTTCCTGGCCTTCCATTAGCTCTTCCTCAGAGTCTAATTCTACCACGCAGGGTTGTACCTCCCTCTCAGCCTCGGCTGGAGGTGGAGTTACGGGTGTGACGTTGGACAACCGCGGGGAAGTCCGTGTCGGCTGCACTGGAATGCTGGCGGCTGGTTTCGGGATAGAAGTCTTAGGTTTCCCCTTCGCTTCTGATTTCTTGGAGACAGCGGCCGACAATTCCAGTGGAGCAGGAGTGAGTTCTTTCCTCATCATCTCCTGGAGAGTACCGCGCATGGTCCTCTCTCTTGCGAGTCTGGTTAGCTCCTGTAACCGTTTACTAGGAGGTCTGGGAGTATGCGATACAACTCTGAGAGTTTTCAAATCGTTACTCAACAGTACGCGTCCTGGTACCTCACTCTGTATGCTGACAGGTATCTTCACAGTCATGTTGTTACACTGGATGAGAACTGGTAATTGGGGAAGCATCTGCACAGGCCCTCCAGCTAACTTGGTGAGGCGTTTGGGTGCCTTAGCAACATCCTCAGCCTGAAAAAACGATTTATCCACCACAGTTATGCTGGCCCCAGTGTCCCTAATGGCAGGAGTCTCCTGACCATTCACCTGGACACTGTCCTTATAATACTCTTTAGTATTATCGGGGATAGAATTATAGACATCTAAATTCTGTTGTTCCCACAACCCCAGAGATACTAAAGAAACGCTGGCTGAGACTCCAATGGGTTCGTCAGCTAGCAGTAGAAAGTTTCCACTTGCCATTTGGACTTCCTCCTCTGGAGCGAAGGCTAAGGAGACAAGTTGGACCCCTGAAGGTTTACCCTTACATCTGGGATCTCCTTTCACGTGGTCAGTCAAGCCACAAACAAAGCATTTACCGAATGCTTTCTGGAATGGGGGCTTGTTCTGACCTCCTTCCGGTTTGGCACCAGAAGACACACTATTCTGCTGTGGTTTTCCCGGTGGCTTACCCTTCTGGTTTTGTTTGGGGCCCTCTTTGGAATGTGAGTTATTCGAATTCTCTTTTGAGTCTTTTTTAGGCTGTTTTCCCTCATCCTTTTTCTGAGTTGCCCCAGAATCCTTATGACTAGCCCTGTTGGCAACCCACAAATCAGCAGCCTTAGCTAGTGCCCTGTAATCCAATTCCTTCGAATCAGCCAAGTGCTGTCTGAGCTCAGGAGAACAGGCATCATAAATAGACTCCAACATAAAAAGATTTCTGATACCCTCATAAGTGTTCACTTTGTAACCCTTAATCCATCCCTCTAAGTTTTTCAACCCTTCACTCACCCAGGTAGCCCAAGGGGTACCATCATGCTTTTTGAGGGTTCTAAACCTCTTAAGATACTGGGAAGGGGTCTTCCCGAATCTAGCTATCAAAGCTAGTTTCACACTTTCGTAATCCGTCTTATCCGCCTCCCCCAACTCCATTACCACATCAGTCGCAACAGGAGGGAGCCTAGAGAACAACCAGGGAAGCAACGCATTCCCGTTGAGGTCCTGGAGCCCATGATTGTATTCAAACAGTTTCAGCCAATCCAACACATCCAATCTCGGTTCATACATACCCACTAATTCCTTCGGCATCCGGGGTCTTTTGGGACTGGAGCTCCTAGAGGAACCAGAGGAGAGAGAAGCATTTTCCATAGACAACTTTTTCATCTCTAATTCGTGATTAAGTTCTATTTCTCTGAGTCTCAACTCAGCTTGCTTCTGCTCAGCCTGGGCATTCATCCGTCTGAACTCGAGTTCTTGGTTTCGTTCAGATTGAGCCAAGAACCGTTTGTATTCTAGTTCGAGCTTCATTTTTTCAAGTTCAAAATAAGCAGGGTTACTTGTGGGACCTGGTATGGGCCCCGTAGGCACAGCTGGTAAGGCAGGTAGAGGAGCGGGGGAGACAGTTTCGTTAGCCTCTCCGTCCTCGTCAGCCTCTTCATCGCCATCATCAGAATTACGATTCAGATCAACACCATTACTGTCGTCTACATTCGCTGGGGAGATTGGTTCCTCTGAACCAGTACCCAGACTTTGGTTCGCCAGCAATCTCTCTATTAGTTCTAACTTCTTGCCTCTTACAGAAAGATTTGCTTGCCTACAGAGAGCTCGCAAACTCTCAGTATTTTCACCTGACAAAGACTCTTGACTGTAAGTTTCCATCGTAGACATGTTTTTTGAAAGTTGCTTTTTGTGCAAAGTTTTGTGGTTAGTTATCTTACAGTGTCGAAAAGCACTCTAAACTGTATACTCAATACAAATCCCACCGCTGTACACCAGTGTTAGGCGGAAACCTGTGCAGTTCCCTCTGGGACCACTGCAAAAGATTTAGGACTACAGGCGTTGGCGGTGAACCCACTTGGTAGCAGTCTGTACCACACAGATTCACTTGGTAGCTGTGGCTGAGCAGTCAGACTTCTCTCAAGAAAAGTTGAGCAGTATGTGGAGTATACAAAATAGGGCAATTCTTCACAGCAAGACAAGCAAACACGCAACGAGGCTTAGTGTAAAGATATCAAGGTATTTATTTATAACACAACATCTAGGGAAAACACTAAAGCAAATCACGGCAAACAAATCAAACACAATTACTCTACGAAGTAGAAAACGATCAATCCCCCTAGCAAAATATCGACAACTCTAGGTTCTACTGGTACCACTTATTTTCAGACAGAGGTGTATACCTCAACCTAGATGACACTCGAATATTAGTTAGGAAGGGAAAGAAAAAGATAAGCAGGTTATGACATCAACACAGTTCAATCCTACGCGGATAAAATGCAAGGCAGGAAGGCAAGAATCGCAATAGATCATAAAGTTCAGAGGCCAGGCCCACTCGGAGAGAGGCAAGGCGCGATATCCCGAAAAGTCTCTAGTGGAGATGCATTCAAGTCTTTATAGCAAATTGTTATCGGCAGATTGAACCAGTTCAGAACAAAGAATGAGCAAAGCTTGGAGGCGACCCAGCAGAACGGAGAGGATTAAGACACCTCACTCGAACCGAACGAAAGGGAAGCCAGGCGGACACAGTACCTTGTTGTGGAGGGCAGCTCCGGCGGGGGCAGTTGTTCCTGGTGGTGGATGCACGTCGGGTCTTTGCCAAGAGTAGAGATGATCTCGTCGTCGAAGGAAAGTGAAGTCCGGTGCACCACCAGGGAAGAGACCAGCCGCGGAGTGCTCCGTCACAAGGCACCACCTTTTGGTCGCGGTACAGGGGTAGTGGCTATCCGGTTGCCGAGGTGCTCTGCACGGGCAATTCGACCACTGCGTCCTGAGGTGAATAAAAAGCAAAGGGGACTGGTTGTTCCCACCAGTCAGGGGAAGAGACTCTCCGGCAGGGAGATCTCCTCTGTCGTCGGGAAGTGGTGAGTCGGCTCAGCAGGGCTCCACCGGAGGTGTCGTCGTTGCAGGTCAGCTCAGCGTTACCCTCGTCGGATTCTTAGGTCCTGTGGCGACTTCTGAAGATCCAGTCCCAAAAGCCCTGCTTTTATGCAGAAAACCCCCATTCATTCAGCCTAGCTGTCAATCAACACATGCTAAATGGTGAGCGGGAAGGCTCATCACCTGGGCCAATCACTCCAGAGTGCGACCAGAGTTGGCAAGGCAACTCGGTCCAGGGTGCCTAAACCCCCTCCCACACCCCTGTGGTAACCCAGACAGAATGGCACCACTTTGGAGGGTCTCTGTATAGAGGCCCGCCAAAAGTGGAACAAAGGGCTCGACCTTTGGTTTAGGAGTCACAGAGATGAACACAGACGCCATTTTACAAACCGAGTTCTGGCAGAAAATACCACTCGATAAACCTATTTAAGATAAGTAGATCGGTGGTACGTTAGAGATTAACGAGAAAAAGAGCCAATCTCCAACAATGGGATGAATCCCATAGGGTTATGTTCGGGGTCGAACATAACAAGTAGTTTCCACTGCCACCAGCCAAAACTCGACGAGGGGGGACGGGACAGTGCCCCCTCGAGTAACAGATCCAGGAGTAATCGAATTACCCCTACTAGTACGTCCACAATAAGATGGTTGGTACTAGTTCTGTTAGTACATTTAGGTCTAGTAAAGCCAATGGTGACTTTACATGCCTGGGGAGACAGCAGTCAGTCCCCGGGTATGGAGTCCATGGTGGGGGACCCACTAGGGCGCCCCCGTGTTACGGCATGTAGGGTGCGGTGTAACACACATAGAAAAACATATGAGACCCTATGGAGTAAAAGACTCCATAGCCCATCGAACACATTGACATTTCAAAGGAATTACACACATACATGTCCAAGAGTGGGAAAAAACGAGTCTCACTCTTGGCAGGATGGAAAAAAACAAACTCCAGAAATCCAGCAAAGCTGCTGGGGGACTCACTAGGTTAGGAAATTCAGCCTAAACAGAGAATTCTCCCTAACAGGGCACCCTCCACCAGGCCCCCACCCATGTCTCCCACCACCCCCACCCCCCAGCACTGTGGGGCACCTGCCAGCAGGCCCCCACCCATGTCCAACTCATGTCCCCACCACCCTCCAGCACTGTGGGGCACCTGCCAGCAGGCCCCCACCCATGTCCAACTCATGTCCCCACCACCCCCACCCCCCAGCACTGTGGGGCACCTGCCAGCAGGCCCCCACCTATGTCCAACTCATGTTCTCCACCACCCCCACCCCCAGCAGTGCAGGGGCACCCTCCATCAGGCCCCCACCCATGTCTCCCACCACCCCCACCCCCCAGCACTGTGGGGCACCTGCCAGCAGGCCCCCACCCATGTCCAACTCATGTTCCCCACCACCCCCACCCCCCAGCACTGTGGGCACCTGCCAGCAGGCCCCCACCCATGTCCAACTCATGTTCCCCACTACCCCCACCCCCCAGCACTGTGGGGCACCTGCCAGCAGGCCCCCACCCATGTCTCCTACCACCCCCACCCCCCAGCAGTGCAGGGGCGCCCTCCACCAGGCCCCCACCCATGTCTCCCACCACCCCCACCCCCAGCAGTGCAGGGGCACCCTCCACCAGGTCCCCACCCATGTCCAACTCATGTTCCCCACCACCCCCACCCCCCAGCACTGTGGGGCACCTGCCAGCAGGCCCCCACCCATGTCCAACTCATGTTCCCCACCACCCCCACCCCCCAGCACTGTGGGGCACCTGCCAGCAGGCCCCCACCCATGTCTCCCACCAACCCCACCCCCCAGCAGTGCAGGGGCACCGTCCACCAGGCCCCCACCCATGTCTCCCACCACCCCCACCCCCCAGCAGTGCAGGGGCACCCTCCACCAGGCCCCCACCCATGTCTCCCACCACCCCCACCCCCCAGCACTGTGGGGCACCTGCCAGCAGGCCCCCACCCATGTCCAACTCATGTCCCCACCACCCCCACACCCCAGCACTTTGGGGCACCTGCCAGCAGGCCCCCACCCATGTCCAACTCATGTTCCCCACCACCCCCACCCCCCAGCAGTGCTGGGGCACCCTCCACCAGGCCCCCACCCATGTCTCCCACCAACCCCACCCCCCAGCACTGTGGGGCACCTGCCAGCAGGCCCCCACCCATGTCCAACTCATGTCCCCACCACCCCCACACCCCAGCACTGTGGGGCACCTGCCAGCAGGCCCTAACTCATGTTCCCCAGCCAACATGTCATCACAATCTAGATCCCTGGTCCCTATGGTCAGCCTCCAAATGCAAAACACCCACCCGAGTATTGCCTCCACCCACTCAGAAATGGCAATTACATGAAAGAACACCAATTGCAAGTTTCGAAACAAACATGTGTCCCTCACATACACCCAATGGGTGTCAGTGAATCTCAAAACCCATATCATGATATGCATGAAACCAATGAGATGATACTACACATTGAAGTTCGATAAAAAAATATGTATTAAAGGAAACATAAATCGATTCAAAAATAAAGAAACAGAAATGGGAATGTACAAAAATGAAAAGAAGCATGTCTGTGAAAAAAAGCAAAACCAAAAATCATAATCCAAAGTAATGGTGTCCAAAGTCACTGTCCACAAAAGCAAATCCAATGGGAAATAATAATTGAAAGCCATTGCTCCATGGGTAAATTGTGAAAGAAAAAGAAAATCCAACAGTGAACTATGTACAGACGAACAAGCCAGGGTCCATTATCCCAACAAAAAAAATGAAACCTATCTAACAACACTAACTAATAAAATAAACTATATACAAAAATGTGGCCAATGTCCAAAAGGTCCAAAATAAATCAAAAAACAAAGGAAACCTAACACTACCTACATAACTATGTACAAGGGCAGCGGGCTAGTCTGACGGCTCACTTTCGGATGTCCCGGGCCAGGGCATCATCGAACTCCTGCTCAATGTCCCGGAGGCGGTCCTCCACCATGGCCCCGAGGGTCCGCAGGGCCGTCGACGTGTCCACCTCCAACCCCCTGCGGATTGCCTCGAGGCACTCGGCCCGCCTCAGGGTCCTCCGCATGGAGTTCTCCGCCCTGACCATTGTGAGCCGTGCCTCTTCCGCCCGCTGCCGCTCCACATCAATGGCGTGGCCCAACCGCTGCCACACGGAAGACACTCTCTGTCCTGGGTCCTCCTGCCCTCCGGCCGATGCCTGCCCCTCCAATGTTGAAGGCCCCGAGCCTTCATGGCTCCCACCACGTTGCTGCTGCTGCTGTGCCTCTGCCCGTGCACTGCCTCCTGCCTGCACATCCTCCGCCGCCTGGGGTGCAGTCGTTGATGTGGCCACCCCTGCTGGATGTCCGACTCCCGACTGTGGCAGGGATGCCTCCTCCACCAGCCTGGCCGCACCGTCAGAGGCAGCTCCACAGGGCACCCAGGTGACTGATGGGTGGGAAGATGGCACGGAGGACGACTGGCGCGAAGGGGGTTCAGTTGAGGAGGGGGTCGTAGCAAGCCCCATCAAACGGAGGAATCCGGCCTGGGTGACCTGTCCCAGCAGGCTGACGTGGTCAACGAGCCATTCAAGATGACGTGCAGTCTCCTCATGAAAAGACTGCAGGTCACCTCGCATGGCCCGTTGACGCAACACCACACCAGTCAGGACAGGCTCAACCCGGACCCGGATAGCCATGTCTGCAGGCATTGGAAGGCCAGTTGTCGTTTGCTCATCCCCTGCCTGAAAACGGGTCTGGACGTAGGCATCCCTGCTGGTGCAAGATGATGCAGGGACAGGATCAGGGACAGGATTGCACACAGGTTCCTCCGCGGCGGCCTGTGCTGCCTCCTGTCCCTGGTCCTGCACTGCACCACTAGCACCAGTGGGATCCCCACCTCCAGACCCCGTCTCTGTTGCTTGCACGGCCTCCTCCTCCACCAAACCCCCCACCAACCTGGATGACTCCGTGCCATCTTCCCCCGTTGGGCCCTGTGGGGTCCCAGCTGCCCCTTCTGCTGCCGAGGAGTCCAACTCCAACCTCCGCCTCTTGGACCTCCCCCCGGCAGCTGCGGCCTGGGACACGGCACCGGACTCCTCACTCCCCGACGAGATGCCAACATGGGAGGGGAGCCGGGCCTTGCGTCTCCGGCTGGCGGTGGGATCCCCGCCGCTGTGCTCCACAGTACCTTCTCCGCCCTCTTCATCAGTTGACGCTGCAGACAGGGAGAAATAAAACACAGGCATCAGGGCACTGTACAATGGACACATACACACATGACAGTTGTACATGAGTGGCATTGGCAAACCTCAGACATGCCATCACAATCCCCAACACACATGTCATTTCAACTCGCACACATGAGCCATACCACAGCCATATCGCAACTGCCAGCACCATCCATACCCATACAACAGCATGAGCAGGCAAAGCTGAGCCAGACATCACATGCAACACAGGAAGTGCACCACACATGTACACACACCACCACACTTGCATGCATGTGTACACCTCTGCCAAGTGTCGCAGTGTTCAGATGAGCATCCATGTCACATCTGCCAATCAGGCTTCCACATCCCGCTGTCACATGCATCCATGTTGCATCACTGTTGCACCCTTGTCAAATACACACAAATGCACATGTACACAGTGCTGATACATGCAGCTGAAAACAACATACATGCGTGACATCACGGACATGTCTACTTACATACACATTCATCCAAACATGTGTGCCCACACAACTGCATTTGGCATGCAAGCCTGCACACACAAGCACCATCCATGTCTCACACATTACAGCCCTCGCATGTGTTAGCCCCACGGCCCTGTACACCCCCACCATACTCGACTCCATACAAACAGATGTGCAACCTGCACACTACTGAAACATCACCACATGCACAGCTCACAATCAGGATGCATGTACACTTACCGCTCGACTCCAGACGGGTCTGCCTCTCAAAGACCTGGACGTGGAGCGCTGGGGATATGCGTTCCAGGACCCTCATCTGATCTTCCGACAAGTGGCCCCGGCGCCCCTTGACATCCGCTGCCTTCAAGAGGCGCCGGGCCTTGTTCAGGGTCCTGGACCTGAAGTCCTCCCAGCGCTTCTTGACATGTTGGAAGTCGCGGACTGCCACCCCCTCCGCGTTGATGGCAGTCACGATGTCAGTTCAGATCCGAGTCCGTCCTTCCTTGATGGCGTGGGAACTTCCGAAGAGGGCATCATACTGCCCCAGGACTTGCTCCACCAGGACACCAACTTCGGTGGCACTGAAGCTGGTGCCCCTCTGCCTCTCTGGCCGGGGGTTGTCAGTGGTGCCAGATGTTGCAGTGCCCGACATGACAACCCCAGAGGCAGGAGTGGGTGGGCAACTGGGTCCTGGTGCTGGGCTGTGGAACGATGGAATCCCAGTCGAGAGTCTTCTGTTCCAGCAGGGGTGGTCACAGCAACAGCACCCCTGGCTGATGTGCAGGCAGCAAATGGCAGGGCACGTGGGCAGCAGGCAGTCAGGCAGCAGCAGATGGCAGATGGGAGCGTGCTTGGGGCTCTGGGGGGCAGTAGTTCGGCCTTCTGGGCAGGAGCGTGGTCTTCCGTGTGCTTACGCGTGGCCAGCTTGATACAGAGTGATTTGGCACGTGAAAATTCGGCGAGTCAGCGTGTAATTCGAGGAAAGGCCCTTAGCGCGTAAGCGCGTCTGCACGCATACGCAATTTCATTGTACAGAAGGCCCCTCAAGCGCAAGCGCCCCTGTGACGTGACGCGCACAGGCGTGCATGGGCATTTCAGCGCGCGTGAAAAACTGCACGTCCGCGTGTAATACGAGGAAAGGGCCCATGTGCGTATGTGACGTGACGCGTGCGTGCGTTTCCCTCAGCACGGGTTAAAGGTGAGCGGGCCCAGCAGTTCGCTCTACGTGCCTTTCGTGGAGACCGACGTGTGTTGCTGCTTCCTGTTTTTTCGCGCGTCATCACAACTTCACAGCTATCAAGGACGTATCTCTTCTTTTAGCGGGGGTATTGGCTACGCGTGTTTTTCTGCATCGCGCTAGTCAGACGGTGAGACGCACACGCTCTTTTTCCCACTGCGGGTGCCCCTGTGTATCGCACCCATTTTCGATGTCATAGTAGCCTGCGTGTCCCACGTGTACGTGTTATTCGTGTTACTGGGTGCCACCGCGTACTGCGGGAGGTTGAATCCACGCACGTAGGCTGCAGGGTTGCGTGCATGGATTTACTGCAGTTTTGGGGTGCCTGAGCTTTGCGTGACCCGTCACTACATCACCGGGGTCACATACAGCCTTGCAGGTGCAGGGGGGCTGTTAACATCTTGCTTCCCACCCCCTTCACCCCAATTGCCCAGGTCAATTGTGGTGTACACCTCCCATTGGCACCACTCCATCTGTGCCGGCACTACTACATCTGTGCCATGGTTGGGAGGACACCAAAGGTGAGGGCGCCTCAGCTGGGCGTACTCCTCGTGGCGGGCGTGGTCGGGGACGTGGCCATGGTGACCAGGGAGTAGGGGGACTCCAGGGTGTCCAGGGCGGCCACAGAGGGGGAAGAGGCAGGGGTGCGCCACTTGAGCACAATGTTGTGCCATGTGTCGGTGCAGTCATGCCACCAACCCCTGTGGTTCCGGGGGATGCAGCTTCTGCATCTGGCACTGGCGCCTGTGTGACCCGGCAGTCCGTTCCATCGACTGCCACGGGCCCAAGGGTAGTGGTAGCTGCAGGTGCAGCTGTGGAAACCGCCACCCAGGCTCGGGGTCTGCCAGCGCAGGCTGCGTTGGCACTTGAAGAGCCCTTGGTAGATCTCCAACAGGCCAGGGGGGAAACCATAGGGGCATTCCGGGCTGCTCAGACCAAGACAAGTGTCCCTGGGGCAGTCATGTCATCTGCTGCCCCGAACAGCCGGGTGTTGCCAAATGCAAGGGCAGATGCACCCAACAGCACCCCGGTTGTGAGTATGCCAACCAAGACCGTTGCGGTCAATGACCCTGCCACAGCTGATGTTGTTGCGCAGGGTCCATTAGTGGGCACCCAGCTGCCACCGACATAAGTCAGGCCTTTGGTCATCCCTCCACCTGCCACTCCCTTGGCTCAATCCACCGAACCCACTGGCCATACTGGTCAGGGCGGCATCAGCCAGCCAGGGTCTGCGCCACAGTCCAAGAGGAGGAAGGTTGCACCTGCAGCACAGGCTGGGACCCCACACACAGCCACGACCTCCTGCACGTTGAGGAAGAAGCCTTTCTGTAAGCAGGAACTGGACTTCCTCGTGGACTACATGCGGGGCCACAGCCGTGACATGCTAGTGGGTGCCAATAGTCAGACTTCGGCTGCCCAACGTGACACCCACTGGAAGCATGTTGCGGAACATGTCAGTTCATTCGGCCATGAGGTGCGCACGGCGCAAGAGTGCAAAAAGCGTTGGAATGACATCAAACGCAGCACAAAGGCTAAGCGTGCCTCTAATTACAACTTGACTCTGGTGACTGGCGGTGGGCCTGCACCAGAGGAGGAAGAGCTCACTCCGCATGAGGCACTCGTTGCGGAGTTCATACCACCTGAATTGGTCGAAGGAGTGGGAGAGATGCTGGACTTTGATGCCCAGTCCAGTGAGTGTTGATGCGTGTTTGTTGAGGACGTGTGTGTTTCACTTGTGGGATGTGTTGTGCATGATTGCCGCTACATGTGACGTGTACATGGTTCTGATGTGTAAGTAATACATTGCTTCCGTCATGCATGTCTCCTCTGCCTGCATGCGGGGACTCCATGTAGGCATGCTCCCTTGCCCCTCCTCCGCCACTCTGCACCCCAGTTCCACCTTTGCACTGGTGTTCTTCAATCTTGCCAATGTGTACTTTCTTGTTCATGCGTCCTGTGTAGATGCTAACTTCCAGCGTAGAATCTGCCAAACATATGCCGTGTGGTACAGCCAGGGTATCTCACTTGTACTGTGCATAGGTCAGATGTCCCGCAGAGACATGAGTGCCCATTCATGCTCCATGTGCATTGCACGCATGCCCCTATGTGTCCTTGACTGGATGATCACTGTAATACAAGTCCTTGGTTACATACATTGCCTGCCATCTCATCAGCCTTCCCATGTCAACTGTGGCTCAGTCCTGCGTTGCACACATGTTTAGGGTCTGACAATCTGTGTGGCTCACAGGCCTCAGCCTGTTCAATGGCCAATGACTCTGTCCAACTGTTGCTGTGTCTTCTTCACACATGGGCGGAATCCAGAGTTTTCATCATGTGTCCTGCTTACTGTCCCAGCATCATTTGCAGTGTTGTCACTTGATTCACATTAAGCTGTTGATGCCAGTCAACACTGCCTGTCAATACACAGGTGTATGGTCAGCTTTTTGATACCATGCTAGGCATCCCTGCTTTGGTACTGGGGTGGAGGGGTGCTTGGCTTCTAGATATGGTACACATTGAATGCACAATGCACGTGATGTCTGAATTTGACATTGCACTGCCTTCACATTTCCTGGCACACACCATGGAGTCCTTGTACATGTAGGTAGTGAGTGGCGTACACATTTTCTGCACTGCATAGACCCACTTCCATGGAAACTGCCACCTTTCAACAGGTCTGATCACAGAAGCAATTCAAAGTTGACCCAGCATGCATGCCAGGTTATATGTTGTGTGTCACATGTCTGCCTGATGCGTTTGCTGTTGGTGTGTGTGTGTGTGTTGTGTGCTTCTGACATGTGTAGTGACCTTTTTTCTCTCTATTTTTCAGGTGATGACGCGATGGAGGCGGAGGATGGTGTTGTCATGCCAGACACAGGGTTGTTACCACTACATCAACCCGGCACTAGTGGGGGTCGTGGGGTGGTAGGCCACGAAAACCCCCAAGTGCTACAGTCCATCTTGTCTCTGGCTGCCTATGAGTCCAGCCTTGATGACGACTCTGACGTCCATGTTGAGTTGGATGAGCATCAAGTCCATGTGTCAGGGGTGAGTGATTCTGATGTGGACACTCCTCTGTCTGCGACACCTGCACTGAGGGATCAGACAGTCTTGGTTCCTCCGCTCATGGTGGATCGGGACGCAGGGTCACCCTCCACACCAGTCACTGATGTGCCTGGGACATCACGTCGATGGGGGCATGTAGTCGTGCAGCCACGGGCAGTGCCAACACAGCGAGGACCCCCGGTCCTTGGGTCCCGCAGGGGTCAAGCCCGGCAACGCGGTCGCCGTGCGCAACCGCAGTATACTGAGTGGGAGCAAGACATGACTGCCAATTCAGAACGGCAGAGGGCAGCAATGGAGAACATCGCTGAGAGCATGGAGCGTGTGGCCCGATCTGTGCTCCCCCCTGCTAGGCAGGTGCTTCTCCAGCAGCAGGCGGCACGGTCCACGGCCCGCTCACTCAGGCTGGGCATGGTGGCCTCAGACAGGGCACGCCAGGCTGAAATGTCGTCTCTGCGTCAAGCAATTGCTGCTCACGCAGAGGCGCACATGGATGCCCTGAGGGAGGAGTATGCTTCCCTCAGATCCACTCTGGGTGTCCTTATGATGTCCCAGAGGCAGCAGGCAGAGGAGAGGTTTGAACAGCTTGAGCGTACCATCTCGGCTGAGCTACAGGCTTGCCGGGAGGTGCAGCGGTTGTCCAGACAGGCCTTGCAGGAGGAACTCCGTGTTACACGTGCTACCTTGCAAGAGGAAGCACGTGTATCACGTGAGGTTCTGCATGCAGACCTACGTCACATCACCACACAGAACCAGGCTCACCCGTCCGGCAGACTTGCTGCCGACGAGGGGCAAGCTGCGGCTAGGTGTGGCCAGGCTACTGTGCCACGTCCTCCTTTCCAGGATGAGCCAGACTCAGATGACCATCTATCTCCCACATAGGTCGGGCTGTGCAGGCGTTGAGCCCATGGAGGTTTTTTTTTTGGCTCAGCATCATCGCATGTGGATGTTGAGCAGCACCCTGTAACTCCCCCCTCCTGGGTGCCTCCCCTCCCCCCCGGGTCGTATGTGGCCATTTTTGATTTTTCTTTTAGTTTAGTTAGTTAAGTTTCTGTTTGATAGTTAGTTTAATTAGGTAATGTAGGTTTTCCATAGTTAGTGTAATTAGTTAATAGTTAATATTGTTTAAAATTGCTTGTCTATTGTGCTTTCATGTGACGGTGCAGTGCTTTGTGGCTTTTGAAGGCATCCACTGTCTGTTCCAGCTGGGCCCTTCAGGCTTGTCTTGTGTATGTGTTTGCTGCTTGGGGTCCTTGACTCACATATGCCACTCCTGCCTCCCTTATCCATGGGCTCGCAAGGATGGTTCGGTGTCACAAACTTTAACACAAGGGCTTTGGACTGTCATATCTGTGGCATGTCTGGTGCTGTGTGACTTGTGTTTACACCCCTAGTGGGGATGATTTTGGTGTTATTGTCCACTGTTCAGCTTTTGCTAGATGGGGTGTTTCATGATTAATGTGTACATTAATTGCTATGCATTGTGTAGTATGTTTCTTATCTTTACTGTACACGTGCTTGTTGCAATTCATGCCGTAGATAGTGTGTTCCACACTTTGGATGTGAAAGACGGACTGCTGGTGTGATTTATGATGTGACTCTCTGACATGGTGAAGTAATGAGATGCCTGAAGAGACACACACAGATGACTTTGATGCATTAATCATGTGTTTCATGCCCTTTCTGCAGGGGGACGAGCCTCCAGAGCATCTTTGCCAGCAGACATGGCCCATTGGACGACGGAATTCTGGACACGTTTGTTGGTGCCCACATGCACATGTGTGCACAAGCAGAGGCACAGGGATTGCAGACCTACATCCTAGAACTGCTGACGTGTTCCAAGGAACTCCAGGCAAGGTGAGCAGCACAGGGGGGCCACAACACAGCAAAGCTTGCACCAGGCGAGTTGCACATGCAGGCTTAGTCACAGCACTGAGGGTGAGCTTGGACGAATATTGGTGTTGAAGCACACAATGCAGCTCAGATGTGTTGGTGGACTGATGGCTGTTGATTGTAAGGTTGTCTGGGACACCTGCAGGGGCAGTGGCACATACCCTCCGGTACACCAAGGTCCATTGAGGCACTTGTATCAACCATCTAGCCTTCCGAGACATGGAAAGGGGCAGCTCACAGGGACATACAGCAAGGGACATACTCGGGTGCAGTGCCTTTCATTTCCATGTACTTTATGATAAATGCACTGCCAACTTTGTTTCGGTCATGGTGTTACGCAACTTGCTCTGAAGTCATGGCTTGCTATATGGGTCTGTCTGCTTACCCAGGGAACATTGCATGTTGTGTGAATTGTGACACATTGGTGTTCCATTTGCCACGCACCCACCGGCGGCTGACTTACTGCATTGACTGTGTATGACCCGTCACACAGGTAATAATGTTATATATGGGTACGAAGCATCTACACCAGATTGTCTGTTTGTAGAGTAGTTTGTTGCTATGGGGCATGTTTGGTGGTGTGTTTTTGTGTAATTGGTACGTACAGGTTGTTGACTGTGGCT
This sequence comes from Ambystoma mexicanum, assembly GCF_040938575.1. NCBI lineage: Eukaryota > Metazoa > Chordata > Amphibia > Caudata > Ambystomatidae > Ambystoma > Ambystoma mexicanum. Next base: position 145,008,628 of record NC_090936.1, read on the forward strand.
CTCTTTGCAGCATTGCAGTGCTCCTGTAACCGGACCTGAGAGTGCGCAGGCAGGAGGCCAGCACTCAAAACCAGAGCTAAGTGTCTTGTTGTTTTTCTTTCAAACTGCTCTGCATAGGCTTGCTGGGGGGTGCACTAATGCATGGATGTATGTGTGATTCAATTTGGTATGTTTTTCTCCCCCTTATCACCCGGAATCCTATGCAATTTTGAACCCTGTACCCTCTACCTGTTCCTGCTTCCCGTACCTATCCAAGCAACGTTCCCTAACCCTCTTTCCCCGCTGGGGTTGCGGATGCCTGTGTAAACCCCGAACTTGTAGGCACCAAAACCCTAGAGGGGGTGGTTGGTTCATACCACTCCTAAGCCTGGACTACAGAAGGCCATGACAATGATGTCCAAGTTTGTTTGGATGGTGTATGTGTTCATGCAGGTAGTACATTTTCGTGCATTCCCTACTTTCATGTGTCATTCCTCCTCCCCTCTCCTGCCACTCATTCCAGTTATCCAGTGTGGCAACTCCTGTCCCGACTGCATATCCCTGAACCTCCTTCCCCACCAGGGTCTCAGTGGCCTGTGTGAGTTTGACCTTGCAGGCACCCGGGACACGGTGGGGGTGGTTGTTTCGTGACACTCCCGCGCCTGTACACGGGACCTGTGACAGTACACATCCGTTCATGGTGCATCATCCTATGTTATGTACCACACATGGTTCACATCCTGTTGTGACATTGTTTTACTGTGCTACCTTGGTTGTTGCATCATTGTGGTAGTACTTGGCCTTTGTGAGGTACTGCTACGTCAAGTCATCTACTGGAGGGTGTTCTGGTTCGTTTTTATGCCTTCGATTTTGTGATTTTGGAAATGAGTGTGGATTCTGAGGGTGCAGGCACCTTTTTACACACAAGGTGGGAGATGGTGACGAAGGGTAAAGGTGATCCTGTGGCCAGGTGGAATTGAGGGTTGAAGGCTCCATGACCCAGGTGCAGTTGTTCAGTGGGTCATGGTCATTTGTGAGAGAGGGGGGGGGTTGTTGTTGATAGTTGCCTTGCCCTGCAGTGTGATGGGAACTCTGACATTGTAATGGTGGTATCCTATGTACATGTTGTGTTCTGCTGATCAATGCCTGTTCATGTGTTGTGTTTACCTTTCAGGTGCGAGGGGATAGTTGTGGTTTGACATGCTGGGGTGTACACATGGTGAATGTTCACATGTGATGTGTAGAGAACACTGATGGTCACTTGAATGCACATGCATATGTTGAGTGCATGTCCTTGCAGACCCACACACTTGCACTCTGATGCACTACATGTACTCCCACCCTTGCATATCCACGTGTACACTGTTTGCCTTCTGGTGGCCACTGTGTCCCTGCAGCACATGTTCTGTGACCAATTATGGATCCTGTACATGCCTAATTTGCTTTTTGATGTGGTCTGTTGCTTAGATGTGATGCTCAGGGTGTGCATCACACACAATGGCTGTTCACTGTGCTGTGCGCTGAGCAGTGTGTTGCAGGAGTAGGACACAGCACACAGAAGCTGCAGTGTTGATTTTGCAATGCACAATGTGCATGTAGACAGGCATTCATTGTTATGTTACGTCTACAACTCTTGTAATGCATTTGGAAATGACTTATTTTGGGTGGGAGGTTGTTGGTCTGTCATTTTATCTGATTCCAGGTCAGGCATCATTGTCTGATGCCACTGTACATTTTGGACATGGCAAGGTGTACCTTATTGTTACTGTGTTGGTGTATGGGTATTGCTTGCCATGTCTTGTTGTGGTTTGGGAGGGTTTGAGTGACATAACAGTGATGGCCATGGCCTGTTTTGCAGGTGTGTGTGATGCACACCTTGCATGTCAGGGTCATCCGCTTCTCAGAGCAACTAGCTGGGGGTAGATCTCTCTCTGCGGCAGGGCCCTCCCTCTGGAACAGCCTTCCTGCCTCACTTGAACTTGAGGGGAACCATCTCCGGTTCGGGAAGCACCTCAAGACCTTCCTCTTTGCCTCTGCTTTTTCTCTGCCTCTCCCTTGCGGAATTCTTCACTGGAACTGCACTGGATCTGCAACTGGGCCACCCTCACCAACATCGGTCCCTGGCCCAGCCACTCTCCACTTGCACTGCCTCCCTGGCAACCCCTGCACTGCGGTACTGTCTCTCTATCCCTACAGCCCCCCCTTCCCAGCACTTGTCTGCACTTACCTTTGCAGTTGCCACCAGCTGACCTATGTATTTGTTTTTTGGTCTACTTCCCCTGTACTGCACTCCCCCCCCCTCCCCTTCCCCTTGCACTTTTCCCTTCCCCCTACCCCTGCACTTGCACAATCTAAATGACACCTGGCCTAGTAGTACCGTTGTCTGTCTTCCCTTGTTCCCCCCTCCCTGCCTCATCGCACCTTGAAATACTTGTTTATAGGCCATATCATGTCATATGTCTTTTGGTCACACAGGATAGCTTGTGTTTAAGTAGCTAGGGATGCAGACGATGTGGCACTTCCATGGCAACTATCTCAGGGTGGTAGGGTTGTGACAGTTGACTGTCTCTTTGTCATCATCGATTGTCACCTGGTATGTGCCAGGCCTGTGTGCACTCCGCAGGGGTGGGAGTTTAGGTGAAAAATGTGGCCACAAGCTGGGTCCGGGCTTCCTCGCCATGTGCCCTGTCCCCTCCCATGGGCAGCGCATGTGCCTGTGGTTGGGGATGTGGGGGCACCACCATGTCCACCGGGACGCCCTGCCGTGTTGCAACATTGTGCAGGACACATGCTGCCACAATGATCCTGCACACTACTGGTGGTGCATAGAGTAGTTGCCCGCCAGAGGGGTCAAGGGAGCGGAAACGTGACTTGAGCACTCCAAATGTGCGCTCCACTATGGCCCTGGTTGCAATATGGGCGGCGTTGTATCTTACCTGGGGTGGTGTGGTGGGGTTCCGGATTGGCGTCATCATGTGGTTGCTCAGAGGGTAGGCACTGTCCCCTGGGGAGGTGATAATAGTTGAGATTATTAGGGTTTGGGTATTTGTCTGTGTGTGACGTGCATGCATGTGCAAGGGCATTTGTACTCACCTAGGAGCCATGTGTCGCCATGCTGCCCAGCTTCCAGGGCCCGGCTCAGGGCGGACATTCTGTATATGAAACTGTCATGGGTGGAGCCAGGGTAGTTTGCATAGACAGAGGTGATGATTCCCTTTGCATCGCATACCACCTGTGCATTGATGGAATGCCAGTGCTTGCGGTTTCGGTAGATGTGCTCAGTGGCCCTAGGTGGACGTAGGGCCACATGGGTGCAATCTATGGCACCGAGCACTTTGGGGAAGTGTGCCACCCTGAAAAAATCCAGGACAACGGCCTGCCTTTCTGCGGGTGTTCTGGGCATGTATATGTGCCTGCGGACTGAGGGGCGCGCTGTCATGATTGCCAGTACCTGGTGTAGGCAGCGTGACTTCGTGGCCTGTGAGACCCCCCCCCCCACTATGGCAGAAGTCCGCTGAAATGACCCAGTGGCCAAAAAATGCAGGACATTGAGCACCTTCTCCAAGGGGCTCAATGCTTGGGAGCAAAGGGTGGGGGATGTAAGGTCATCTTCCCACTCCCTGACCAGGTCTAGGATGATGTGGGGTGGAAACCTATACCTGCCATAGACCTGGTCGTCAGGCATCCCAAAAAGGTTTGTCCGTGGTGCGAAAATGCGTGCCCTGGCTATTCTCCTCCTCCTGCGGTGTCCCACGATCAGTGCTGCGACAAATGGGGCATTCATCGTAGCTGTATATACGTGTTTGTTGTTTGCGCGCACTTTTGTACTGTGCGCGGGACGCTTCCGCCTGCCTTCGTGTGGCGGACGCGTTGACGCCTGTGTGCGTCTTTTGCCGAGCGCGGGTTTCCTGTATTCGGATCCATGAATACGGGTTGTTCGCGTGCGTGTGGGCATTCCGTGTAGTTCCCTGCAGTACTTCCCCAGTTACGCCTTCTTTTTCACGCATTGTTCCCCATTCCGCGTGTTACGCCCACTGTTCCGCCCACTTTGGTTGTGTGCGTCGCGCTATGTGCGCTTTTGCTGTGTGCGTAGCGCACGCCGTGTATGCCTGCGTGTGCCATGGCTGGATTGGGCGCATGGACACCGGGAAACAAACGCAGCGTCTTCCTTGAATCGCACGCGTGCACGTGCACTGCGTTTCTCACGCTTGCGCTCCCTTGCGCCTGCTTGCGCATGGATTTTCGGCGCACGTTTGTTCCATGAATCAGCCCCTAAGAGTTTAGTAGCATGGAAGGTAAGGGAGGAACAGATTTTGCAAACATTAAAAAGGTGGTAGCGGCAGGTGCGGGAGGTAAGAGAAATGTGGTGTGTAATGGAGAGGGTGGAGTCACACCGTGACCAACTGTTAAAACTTGTGTAAACATATTATGATACCTTACAGAAATACCGAACACAACTTATAATCAATGCCATGTACAAAATTCTGAAACATTGTTATCTCACATTATAGAACCTTAATGTTAAATGATTTTTCTTATACATGAATGCTCGAGTCCGCAAATACTTGCATCTATGACATCTTTTACTCTCTGTTACTAAGATGCACAAACCATGCAATGTTGTTATCCCATATTACGGATCCTCGATGTTGAATGTATATTCTTATGCATGAATTCTCACATCTGTAAATACTTACATCGATGACATCTCTAACTCTCTGTTATCAAGATTTACAAACTGGCCATTACTCTGACTAGGTATAATATGGAAATAGAGGCCGATAAGTTATGAGTTTAGACAACCATAGATATAATAGTTGTTGAAGATGATTTTTATACATAATCAACCCCTGACTTTACACACCATATGCTGATACTATTGACTGGTAGATACCCCAACATGATTTAGTTCGTAGTTTCATTAACATTATGCATAACGCTGATGATATATTTTACAGACTGGAGGATTAATGACCGGTTTTAGGTAATCAGATAGATAAGGATATTTAAGTGTCATTACTCTACCATCAACAACCGTGATCCCTACTGTGAACTATTACAGACTGAGATTAAATAAAATAACACATTAGCTTCTCAAACGAGTATATGAATATTGTTCCATCCGTACTAATCTTCCAAAATCTCCTTGAGGTTGCACAACCTCTAATTGTATTGTATAACTTAACGGGCACTTTCCAGCCCAAGTGATTAGTATACGTATTTCTCCTTTACTTAGATGTTCTTAGTTGAATCACAGAATAACATAAGCTCTGCCTTGCACAAAACTACATATCCCAGCAAACTAGGTCGTTACCGTCATTACCTCATCGCACGCTCTACGATGCACAAAATTGCCTAGCAACAGTTGCAGCAATATATCCGAGCAACGAGGAATGCTCGCGTACACGTAGGCTGGAAACGGAGAGTGCCGTCCTTCAGACCACAGAATGCAAGATTCGAACTGAGTAAATCCAGAAAGATTACATATCCTTTTAATAATCCGTCATACGGTTACACACATTTTTATTGATTTTAACATTTCCAACAGTAAGGGGGACTGCGCTACGATGACGCCCAAGCCACTATCATGCACAGCCAGAAATTAAGCATCTAACTAATGTCCGGATGCCTTGTAGATTTGTATGTACTGCTATTTATACCCTTGAGGTATGCGAATATTTAGTACTACATGTGCATTGATCTAGACCGATCCTTTATTCAGGCACACCAATTGAGAGGGATTCCTACTACTTGAGGACCTCGGCAATATATTATATTTGATTAATTATCACAACAATGCTGACATCAGCTATTGCTAATACAAGAGGCTCTTAAAGGTAAACAATTCTATTTTACAGAAATGGTGAATCAGAAAATCAAATTGAGATCTGAATTTAGACCATCCTTTATCAATATATCATTCACAGGGCACCCGCCGTAATACTGTATCGCTGCGGCACAGATGGACTGCGCAGTGAGAACTCCCTTTTCCTAATTCAGTGAACACCATTAGGTGAAGTTTCATAACGTCTATTACTATCTGAAGATAAGCTACACACCGTAATAAGAATGAGGTTTCTTCCATTTCCTTCCAGATTTTATTGATAGAACTGGATGGTAGAAAACTGAAGAAGGGTTGATCCTTCTATGCTTAGCTCCTGAAAAAGAGATTGTTATCTCGAAACCTGTAGAGCTCATTCTTTTGAATTGTTACTTTTGAATTGATTGGTTTCATGATAATGTTGCACACAAATTTGTATGTACATATGAATGTAAGATATGACTGTTTTATCAACAGTACCAGTAAATTAAACATTGAATGACTTTTTCACACAATATGTATCAAATTACCACCTATGAACACAATAAATATACCAACTGAAGCTTTCTTCAGTAAAATAGGTGTGGATGGGACAGGAGTGTCCGTAGGTTCTCTCCCAGTGCTCATGTGGCCTTTGATGTCCATATGTAAGACCTCCATTTGGGAGTTCAACAAGTGGTGGTGGATGGCATTTGCTGTGTGTGAAGAGCTCTGTTACAGTCATGGAAGAATCAGGAGAGAAAATGGTTCCGTTTGATCCCTGGTCCTGTGGGAGTAGATCAGGGTGCAATGTCATGCCTCCAACAGCAGCTCAGTCTGGTCAGGAAGGTGGACGGAGCGTCCCAGTCCCAATGGAGTAGCCCGCTGCTAGAGGTAGGTAAGAGCCACAAGCAAAGATGCGAGGAGGATAACACGCCTGTAAGGGGGGGGCTGGAGTGAGGAGGTAAGAGCCTGTGCATGGCCTGTGACAGAGAGGCTCCTTGCTGGGGAGTGCCTGAAGCCCCTCTCAGAGAGAGCGGGAGAGAGAAGGAGAGGGAGAGGAAAAGGGAGCGGGAGAGACAGAGAGAGGGTGAGATGGAGAGGGCAAATGAGAGAGAGAGAGGGGATAGAGGTGGAGGGGAGAGAGAAAGAGCAAGAGAGAAGGAGACAGAGGAAGAGGGAGGGGGGAGACAGAGCAAGAGATAAGGACAAGGAGAAAGAGAGCGAGAGAGAAGGAGAGGAAGAAGAAGAGAGAGGGAAGAGGAGGCGGAGAGAGACAAAGAGAGGGAGAGAGAGCGACAGAGAGAGAGAAAGGGAGTAGGGATGCAAAAAGGGAGAGGGAGAGAGAGAAGGAGAGGGATAGAGGGAGAAAGAAGGAGAGAGAGGGAGAGCAAGAGAGACGGTGAGGGAGGAGGAGGAGAGAGAGAGATGGAGAGAGAGCAAGAGATAAGGAGAAGGCGAGAGAGAACGAGAGGAAGAAGGAGAGAGAGAGAGAGAGAGAGAGAGAGAGAAGGAGATAAAGAGGGGGCAAGAGAGAAGGAGAAGGAGAGAGAGAGAAGGGGAGAGGTTGAGGTCAGAGAGAGAGGCAGAGAGGAGAGAGAAGGAGAGGGATAGAGGTTGAGGGAGGGAGAAGGAGAGAGAGCGAGAAGAAGAGGGAGGAGGAGAGCAAGAGAAGGAGAGGGAGAGGTGGAGAGGGGGAAAGAGAGACAGGGGGAGAGGGAGAGACAGAGAGAAAGGGAGAGAGGGAGAGAGAAGGAGAGAGAGAGAGAGAGAGAGAGAGGGGGAGGGCAAGAGAGAATAAGCGGGAGGAGGAGAGAGAGAGGGAGAGAGTGAGCAAGAGATAAGGAGAGGGAGAAGGTGAGAGAGAAGGAGAGGAAAGACACAGAGAGAGAAAATGAGAGGGAGAGAGGGGGGCGACAGAGAGAGAAACCGAGAGAGAAAGAAGGAGAGAGAGAATGATAGAGAGGAAGAGGGGGAGAGAGAGGGAAAGAGAGAGAGAGAGAGAGAGAGAGAGAGAGAGAGAGCAAGATAGAATGAGAGCCAGAGAGAGAAGGAGAGGAAAAAATGAGAGAGAGTGAGAGAGATGAGAAGGAGAAGGAGAGACACAGACAGAGAGGGGCAGAGAGCGACAGAGAGAAAGTGAGAGACAGGGATGGAAAGAGAGAGAGATGCGAAAGAGGGAGAGAGAAGTAGAGAGAGGGAGAGAGAAAAAGAGAGAGAGAGAGAGCGAGAGAGAGAGGGGGTAGGCCTGTCAGAGCCACTGGCAGGATATGGTAGCTGAGGAGGGTCCAGTTGACAGTGCGCTCGATATACATTTTTTAATTTTCTTTATTTGAATTTGGTTTAAAGAAACACCTTTACAAAATCCATATAATACATCCATTAGTATATATGCATAGAATAGAACAAAACATCAAAATAAGAAAAAAAGGAAGACAAGAAAGTAATCTCAAAGCAATACATCAAATGTTCAATATCTTTCAACAATTCAAATCTTATTGCTGCTAGCGGTATAGCATTCGGGATTTTCAATATGTTGCGCCATAGTTTCACTTCAATAAGATTGAGAGCATTGCAGATAGATTCATCAACCAGTTTCAGACCGTAAATTAGTTTCAGAACTATCTTACCTCCATAGAAGTTAAGAGCCGATTTGATTGAGAAGCACCCATATTTCCAATCAATTGTTAATACTTGATTGGTCAGGAACATCCCTTTATTTATTAAGATCTCTCTGGTGATAGACCGCCCGGCTGAGCACTTATCTGAAAACCCAAGTAAACTAGAGAGTCCATAGTTCCTATCGCCTTATTCTCCAAAGACCAAACCCTCCGTTTAGGTTTTTGCCCCCGGGAAATTGCTAAGATCCTGGTCTTATAAGGGTTAATCACGAGGCCATTGTCTTAAGCAAATAGGGTGAATTTGGCCAAGAGCCGTTTTAAACCGGTCCAGGAATTGTCAAATAACAAAAAATCGTCAGCATATGCCAACCATTCCACTCTCATCGATCCTATCCTAGGTGCAATCAACCCTGCCCCTGCAAGGTAATTTACTACATCTGAGACGTAAAGGATAAACAGGCACAGTGCCAAATTACAACCCTGCCTCAAACCCGTGAAGGCTTTAATGCGTTCCGACAGGCTACCGTCCATGTTTAATCTAACGCAAATACCAGAATCCTCGTAGAGGCCCATTAAGAGCCTCAACAATCCACTAGGTAGACCCCAACTAGGAAGTTTGCTCCACAGTCTGTTCCTAGATATCTTATTAAAGGCCAATGAAAGGTCAATGGAGGCCAGATAAGTGCATCATTCCCCCTTTTCCAGGCTGAATCTTCAAGGGCCCTCACTGTCAAACCATTCAAGTTAGCGGAGTGTCCCTTCCGAAAACCCGTCTGAAACTGGTTGAGTCTGGCAGTTGCTTGTGCCCACTCTTCTACCTGCGCAGTTGAGGAACAGCCGTCGGTTGCCAGCTGGGTCAATCGAGAGCTCCCCCAAGGAACGCAGGGCCTCCTTGCTCTAAAAACACGCTCCACGAAGAACAGTAGCAAGCCATAACAACATTAGCTTTCCCAGCAGAAATGGCCTTTACCGCATACCAGGTTTTGGAAAAGCATGTTTGTCTCAGCACTGTGAATCTAACACTTCAGCAAAATGTGTGCAGCCTTTCACTGCGGTGTGAAGTAAATATCCAACATGGCTCCGAGCACTCCCATAGTGCATTGCGCACCCGCGCCATTTTGAATCAAGCATAAATCAAGCATAACACACAGTTCTGTTATTTCTCAATACTTCACACACCAAACAATAATTAAAATATTCACACATTACACATTAGTAACCCCCTTAATATTAACCGTCTATAATAAGGGGTATACTTCTTTTGCCTCTACTTATTTTACCCTATACAGGGGTTAAGACATCACCTTTCATGGTCGTGACTGTACGTTTTGTCTTATTATCACCTACTCCCGTTGGAGTTTGAAATGTCTTCTTCCAATTCCCTTGAACTAGGATTTCTAGGCACTATCCTTGTCTACACAATATTTTGCGTTACTTAAAACATCACGATCCCACCCATTTATATTGCCATTTCCCTTAGTTTAATTACATCATTCATTAATGAAGTCGAGGCCTTCGGTATCGACTCCTCCTTCAATCCGACCACTTTGCCTTTCATCGGCAGAACGCCCATGGAAACCAAGCAGGGATTTCTTCAAAGAGGGACCTGCCCACCGTCTCGATTCTTCATGCAAGTTTATTTCTATCAGCTGCTCTCCACATAAAACTGCGATCTTCCAGCTAATGGCGGAGGATACTCGATCAGCTGAAACTCTGGAGCTGAACTAGTTTGGATCTTTAAACCATCCGCACTGCTTCCATGTGAGCTTATGGCCCTTTAGGAACATGCATATGTAATGGATGGGATCACACCAGAGTAAAATAACGGAACCAACTCAGGAAGATGGCAAAGTACTGTTTTATTAACTATTATTTAAAACAGAGAGGTTACAATGAACATCAACAGACATACACTCAGTCTCTCAATGTTCTCCACACAAAATAAGATCTTTATACATAAAATGTGTGAGAGTGACATCAAACTACGTGGCAATAGTAAAAAACCTATCAAAAGTTGTGATTTGTTCAGGGAGACATCTAAGTATACACTTCTATAGGAGCTAGGATTGTTATCAGCTGTCTGTTATTAGATGGATAACTTATGCCTACCTCTAAAAACATGTCTTTTCAGAAACATCAGATACACAGTTTCTCATTGGTCTTCAAACTATAAGGTCCTTTGTTACATGGACTAATATAATTGGTTGGCACCCTTGTGCCATGTCTGGAACATTTGATTCAGTTAGCAGCACATATAAACCCAGACCCAGGTGCAAGGAGATAGAGCATGTAACTTCCTCACCACCCAATTAGCCCAGCATCTCTCATTTCCCGTGCCTTCTGCCATGAAATTGTCTTTGTACTTGACCTTGCAGAACATCCTTGTCTTTAAGAATGTACGGGAGTGCAGGTACTCGCTATTGTGTCTGAAACTCTAAGTTCAAACTTTATTTCCATCCTTGGCTTACGTGACAGGAGACCACGATTTGGTCCATTTTGCAGCCTTTAAATGCTCTAAATGAATTAAAGTTTGGCATCTTTTGTGTTCTACCTTGCACCTTAATGTGCGCATACTTTTCTTCTTCAGAATAGATAGCTGACCTTGGTTGTTTCAGTCTTGACTTCAGGTCAGACAGCCTCGCCATGCAACTCCACGACCCTACTATTCTTGCTGTGACACAGTCCTCTTTGAGACAGCAGGTAAAGGTGTGGTGTTTGCTTCCACACTCTGCTGGCACTGCAGCCTGTGCATAACCTGCACAACACGCAGAGGGCAGCAACTTTACATGCAGGGCCCTAAGGGCCATAGTCTGCACTCATGCTTTTATGGACTGTTCAATTCCTTAGATATGTTGCCTGTCCAATCCATGTCTGCAACACCTGAAGAGTATAATACCTCTAACAGATAAAGTAAAGCCTCTTGGGTTTTTACTTACACAAAAGAAAGGGAAATCAGCAATGTAATCATGATGCAAACAAAAGGTCGCTCACAATTGTTGTGATATCATCTTAACTCCCAGTGGTGCTGTAGGTTTCTTAGAGGTTCCAGAAACCGAGAATCTCTCTTAATAGTACATTGAGGGTTTTCCAAGCTCTGGTGCGTCCAGAGTCCTTTTGATAAGCCTTCGGGTCTCGTCCACAACCCACATGTATAACTGTAGTTTCTGTGCTGAGGTAAATTGGAATTAGGAGTACCCACCTGCACTTTCAATGACTTAGCATATGTCTGGGGCCTGTTGGATAGACCTTGACCCCCTTTCCTCTGTCATACTGACTACACCCTCTCTGGCCTCTTTGCTGGGATCTTGTATTCCCTCCGGTCTTGGGAGGATAGCTCAGCGGCAACGTGCTCGCCTTGGAAGCAAGACGACACGAGCAACACAGGTTCAATCACCGGGTCCATGCTTAGAAACCTCTGGATGTTAAGCACATTATAAATAACCCCTCATATCATATCATACCTCCTCTCCCACCTGCCTTGGTCCAAGCCGGCCACCTTGCACCTTTGCAGTTTTTCTAACTATTTTCATCTGAAGTCTCCCTTTCGTTCCTGCAATTATCTATTCCTCCTCTATGCTATATTCACCTCCTGATATTACCACCTCTTCCCCAATACCACCTCCGCCTCCTGATGCTATGACTTTTACCATTCACCTCCAGCACCTCAACACCTCTCATGTCCCTATCCAAAGCTCTCTAACTGCCTGTCACAACCCCCATTTCCAACAGCCCAGACTGGGTGACTGAAGTCTCTGGATTTTACAGTGATTTGCCCCACTCTCACTGGGATGGGCTCTTTGGGAGGGTCAGCACTGATCTTCTGAAACTGATGTGGGCAAGGATTTGGTTGCCTTTGCTCAGTCAGCTGAGCCTACTTTGAACTTTAGGAGCCATACCAAGAGTTTATCAGACCTGTCAGCCATCTTGGCATCAACATTCCCTTCTTTCTATTACACCGCTCGGAAAAGACACAGGTCTCCTGATTCAGCAGTTTTCGAACCCGCTACTGGTAATCATCCCCTGCCAGTCTCCATAAACCTCCTGATAGTGAGTAGAATGCTGTCTCTTGATACATGTGCAACTTGGTATACTCTGTGAGGTACATTCAGCCAGTGGACAATGGGTTAGTCATTGGGCCTCATTACAAGCCTGCCGGGCCGGATACAACGGTACCGGTAAGCTTGCTGGTACCATTGTATCCGGACCGGCAGACTCCAAGCTGTGCTCTTGGCTGCCTTTCATTCCGCCAGGTCTAACCTGGCGGAATGAAAGGCACCCGTGAGCACAGCAAGCCGGTAATGAACCGTGCCGGTGCTACAGGCATTCCCATTCGTATTGAGCCCTATGGGGCTCAAATGGGAATGGGATCTACCAGTTCCGGCACCCGCAAAAGGGCAATTACTGGGTGCAGGGAGGTGGCGGCGGAATGCCCCGGTAATTTCGCAGTCGGGGGTGCCAGATATTTTCAGAAGTTTGGTGGCAGCTTGCCTGTTTTACCGGCAAGGCTACCGCCAAACTCCTAATGAGGCCCATTGTGTACTATGTGTGGGCAAGCTTTCTGCTGGAAAACCACAAAGAGGCAACATTACAACATGAATGGCACTTGAGGTGTATATCTCTAGACTTTGAACTGGATTCTCTACAGCGAAATGTTTTACAACTTTAGCAGAATGCGTTTAAGGGTACCTTCTGGGTAAAGCTACCTGCCATCGAATTGATGTGTTTTCTATGTTGGGGATTCGCATCTCACTTGAGGGGCTTTCTGGCTCTTTCAGTTGGGGAGGGATTATGCATAAAATTCCTCTGTAATTGTCATGTAACCGGGGCTAAGGGAGGGTAAACAGGGTCCCTCCCCTTTACACCACCAAGCCGACCATGCACTGGATAGAGGAGGCACCAGGACACCTTAGGCCTTCTGTTGGTGGCCCCCAGGGTCAGACAGGGGACCTTGCCGCACTTTTCAGACAAAAGCATTGAGTGCGTTGATAATCACAATGGGCCTAATTACAGGTCGGGCGGTCCAGAATTAACAGTGGCGGTAAACCCGCCGCTACTGTTAATTCCGGACCGCCCGATCCCGACTCCTGCAGGCGGAAGGTGATCTTCCTGCCAAGCCTGACCTACGGTTTGAACACCTCCCGCCTGCAGGCGGACGTGGAAACACCAGCACCATCACGAGATGGTGCCGGTGTTTCCACTTCCCCATTCCCATTGAGTCCTATAGGACTCAATGGGAATGGGGATTTACACCATTCCGCCTCCGGGATTCCCAAGACACCAGGGTCGCAATGCCCTGGTATTTCCGTGAGTCACGGAGGCGGAATGGTAATACGAGTCCGGCAGTAACCAGGCGGTTTTACCGCCACGGTTACCGCCGGACTCGTAATGAGGCCCAATGTATTGAAGAAAGTGTGTGACCCCTTGCGGGATAATACATCATTCAGAGAAAGCACAGCTCTGCATGCATTGTTATTGTCCCTTCCAGGGCACCCAGGGACGTCATTTCACCAACATACCAGGGGTAGCGGAAGTGACATCACATGACCCTTGACCCCCTGATGACATCACAGGAAGTGATGTCATTTGACCCCACCCCGAAGTGATATCGCGGGAAACGATGGAACACGACCTTTCACCAGTTGACAAAACAGGAAGTGAAATCACATAGCATTGTATGCTACGAAAATATGGTTACGGATATCACTATAATGTGATGTACATTTCATACACGAATGGATCGCCATATATATCGTTAAGATCAGTGTGTATAGGCCCATATTACCAAATTACTGTACATGCAAGCAGACGTCCATGACCAAATGATAATGATGTGTTATTATATAGCACTTACGCTTAAGCGCTTTATATAGAAAAAATATACACCCAATATCACCCAACCTGTGTTGCTACTCATTTATCGACCTCAGAAGGATGAAAGGGTGAGTTGAGGCGTTTTAGAACGGACTAAATCAGTAACTCACCCCCTGAAGTGTGCCTGAAATAAACCTTTAATGAGGCTGGCTATTATTGTATAGAATTCAAGAAAGGCTCATTATTTGGTATTCCTATTCTTTCTTATTTAGGGTCAGTGCTGAAAGTGTTATGGCATTCCTGTTCTTCTTTTTCTTGTTTTTTTTAAGGGGCCTGAACAAGAAAGCCAGCCATTCAAGAGGAACTATTTTCAGTCCCTCCGTAATGCAAATGGAGTTTGCAGTGCAGAGTAGTTTCATTTAAAGAATCTATTCATTGCAAATGCAAAGACTAATGCCCCAGGTCAGCTTCCGCAGTGCTATGAATGGGTAAGGACCAAGGCCATTGCAAAACAACCAACCCCTGATGCATTTCCAGCTCGGTCATGCCATCAGGGACAACTGAGCGCCAGTGATGGGAATGGCCCAGCCATTATTGTGCTTGAGGTGTTCCAAAGAGTGCAGGCCATAGGACATAATGAAGTCCTTCACCCCTCGCTCTTCCCGACTGTCTCAGCCAGGGCTGATTGTCAGAATACTGACCCTACTCATGGCCTGATTCAGAAGCATTGAGAGTGAAGCGTGAAGCGTAGATTGCACTACTGAGCCCCCCAACCATATGTGTTTCCTACCTGATGTGAAGAGAAGAATCACCAATCTGTAGACAGGAGAAATCACCCTGACCCAAAGAGGTGAGTGTAAAACAAATAGTGTGTGCATTTATTTGTTTGTTTATGTGTTAGGATCTGCCATCATGAAAGTGTGTTTTATAGGTGAATGCTAGTATATTTTGATGGGGAATGGCAGCATGAAACAAAGTTTTACGGGGAACATGTGGCATACATTTTGTACACCCAGCATGTAAAGGTGTTTTATGAGGCAATTCTGTCAGATATTGGACACAGCATAACAATGGGCCTCATTCCGAGTGCAGCGGTAAAGGGTTAACGTAACTGGTAAGGATGCCGGTGCCGTTAACCCCCTACCGCTGCATTCCGAGGTCCCTTAGCGAGTCCCGCTAAGGGACCAAGGAGCTAATAACGGGCCCGCTATTTGCGGGCCCGTTATTAGCTCCTTCCCCATTCCCATTGAGCCCTATGGGGGCTCGAATGGGAATGGGGAATGGTTTTCGGAATGGGGATTTACTGGGTCTGCAAAGGTCGGAATGTTCCGGTAAGTCCCCATTCCGACACCACATCCCCGGACACGGGTTTGGAGGTACCTCCAAACCCGTAATGACCCCCAATGTCTTTTGCAGGGCAATGCTGGCATACATTGTCGGACACTCGGCTGGCTGCAATAAACGTGGTACAGCACTGGCCGGGTCATCTGCCTTGGCCACCAGCAGTACGATCATGTGTTTTACAGTGCCAATGCTGACATATATTCTGCATAACCAGCATACAATTGTTTTGCAGGACATTAAGAATTCTTAATAGTTCATTTCATTATTCCTGCCATACCTCATGTCCAAGAGTGAACTAGGGATTTACTGCCTCTAAAACTATCACTGGGAGTTCTCTCAGGAGTGCGAGCCCTGTTTCAGTGTTCACCATAATCTGCGCTCCTTACAATAATGTATGCACAATTCATTAACTCTTAGCTGACTATCATACCAGTCATTAATTAGCTGAGAAACATTAATCCAAACTGACTATCACCTACCCAATCAACAGCCCAAGAATGAGCAGATACCTTTTATGGTTCTCATAGCTCCTGCCCCCAAGATGAAGCATGTTCAGAGATCTCCTCCTAAAGTGTCTGAATTCAGAGCTTGCATGGCATAAACAGCTAGACCCTACCAGCCGAAAAGCACCAGCAGTGGCATGCACTTCAATACCCCCTAATAAGAGTGCTACCTGCCCCTCGAATGCGCTACCCAGGCAGAATCCCTGCACGCCATCTGCCAATAACTCAAGGCACCGCATCAGCAGGACTGGTTGAAAGAAGGAAAATGCTCGGCTACTCCTCGCACATACAGATCTACCTCAAGTTGATTGCGGGCTCTATGCAACAACGTCAAATGCGCCAAATCAGTGACTCAACTCAGAGCACTGATTACGGAAGATTGTGAAAATGAATGTCAGCAAACTGGAGGGGAATACCTTTTATGATTTCACCATGACTCAGACCTGAAGAAAGTCTCCACCAGTCATATGGACCCAACCAAGAGGTAGGGAATTGGACCAATCAGTGACCAGGACACAACCACAAACCTTGGAGAAAGCCTATCTAAAGCCACAGTTTAGAAGAGGTATGGTGGGCATAGCAAGAGGTTGGAGACTGGTGTGCTTCTGGCTGAGGATGGAGTGAGAAAGTAAGTGAAAATGCTGGGAGAAACTGGAGGAGTCCAAGAAGGATCAACAAGGAACACCTGGCGTATTGTGACAGCCAATGGGCCAGAGAGCCTGCATAAGTACCTGAGCGAAGACTACAGGTGGCGTGAGGTGAAGACCAAGACTGTGTGGAGATACCTCAAGTAAGTTTTCAGGATATGGAGACAATTGGAGATCCTGACCAAGGCTACCATACTTGTCAGAGGAATTTTGGCCCTGACTCCTTTGCAGAAGGTGAAAAAGACATTATGGGCCTCATCAGGGTTGGGCGGAGCAGCAGAAATGCAGCAGTAATGCTATTACCGCTGCATTACAACTACGCCCGATCCCGAGATTGGGCAGAAAGTAGTAGATTTACCTCCTACTTTAAGCTTGAGGTAAATCTTTCCACTTTCCAACCATTTGCAGCACTATTACTGCTCACAATTAGCGCTGGCGGTAATAGCACCGATACTGCCCCATAGAGTCCTATGGACTCTTAACAAAATGGGGAGTAACAGCCTTACCATAACTCATAGCTAATAGTGCTGGGCCGAGTTGCAGTAACGCTATTTGCATTGGTGGTATGCCGGTGGATTCACCGCCGGATACCGCCAAACCGCCAAACTTCTGATGAGGCCAGATATCATTTGTGGGTGAGATGGGCATAATATCCATTAGACAGCGAAAGAGGGGTTAAGAAATCCCTGCCTCACTGAGCAGGGCCCCGCCCTCCGGAATGGACAGACGGGGAGAAGGAGACCATGTCCATCTTGGTACGGACTGATTGAGAAGACCGCCATAGCTATATTTATAAAAGTGAGAATGTGTGGGTTTATGGCTGGGTTTGTGACTTGGTGAAGCGTTGTTCCTTATACAATTTCACACTGTTTCACCAATCTGCACAAAACGTTGCATAGCTACCTGTTAGGACACCCCAGACAATACTGGCTACATGACATTTGGGCACCCCACCCCGTTCCGTGGATTTCAGCAAAAGACCAAATTTGTTTGTGGGTTTGTGGCTTGGCAAAGCGTTGTTCCTTATACAATTGCACACCGTTTCACCAATCTGCCCCACATTTTGTATAGTTACCTGTTAGGATCCTCCAGACACTGCTGTCTACATAACATTTGGTCACCCCACTCCTTTCCCAGGATTTCAGCACCTTCACTCATGAGACGGTTGCCTGAAATCAGCATGACATCAATGTGGTCATAGAATGACCTGTCCTCAACCCTAGAATGCACGGTTTCTGGGACATTGGCACTGCAATGCACCGCAACAAACTGCACCATGCCAGGGTGAGGCAACAGGCTCGGAGAGAGCACACTAGGTCCCAGTATACAGCAGCACAAAAACTCTTGCCTCCCCCCAACGTCTGCTCCGGGGAATGTCAGCCAACCACACTCGCCCATTCTCAGTGCAGTCTACTTCCAAGGGCAAAGCACAACAAGCGATAAGCGAATCTGAACAGCAACCTACAGGATCATTGATTTTCAACAATTGATGAGAGTGTTGTCATGTCTGTCCACACCGAACGGGCACTTTTTGCTAGTCCTTTATAATACCATTATTCACAACAAAGGCCAGCAAATAAATAAATAAATAAATAAATAAATAAATAAATAAATAAATAGTACCACAGACCAGTAAGTAGCGGACCAGTCATGTTCCTACTAGTGTGAATTACAAATATGAAGCAGGGTACCATACTCTTTGGTGCAAAACGCTTTATAAATAAATCAAACAATCAATCAAAGAAGGTGCTGTGTGTTATATATCTATGACTGCAGCTTCAGTTTAGAAGCAGCTGGGTACTATATGCCTATGAATGGGGACTAAGAAAGTGCTGAGTGCAATATCCCTGATACTGTTTTGTGTTTATAGATCCTCGCGGAGAGCAGTGTCCCCATGCTATAGAAACCCCGGACACTTTGTCATTTGACACATACTGACACTGCTTCTGTACACCAAGCCCAAAGAGAGAAATCATCTTTTGTTGCAGAAAGGCCCCTTTGTCCAGAGGCTTAGCCAGAATTTTCTGACAAGTGGGGCCCGAAGCTAATGAAGTTGTGCCCACCGCAGTGACATTAACATCTGCAAATGCCCACACAGTGCTGCAGAGTGGGCATTGTTATTGTTATTTTTTTGTTATTGTTATTTTGCACTTATATAGCGCCTTATATACCATTGGTATGGTCTGAAGGCGCTGGTAGGTTGAACGCCCTTGGGAACCGAAGTTCAGATCAGTAGAGAGAGTAGGGGGAGTCAAAAAGGTGCGTGTGTGCACCGGATATGTGTGCAGCTCGTGCGGTACGCGTGTAATAGCTGATTCTTATCGGTAGGTGTGGTGGTTGAGAGATCAGGAGAATGTGTTCGTTCTGGCAGGATTAATCCGGAACGGATGTGGCTGCGTTAGGCCTGGGGAAAACGCCTGGCTGAGGGTGTGAGACCAGCAGTGTTTACATAGAATGATGTGGAGTAAGCGGCGGATGTTCGTATGAGAACAGTTATACCGAATGGTGTCATAGTATCTCTGTGTTCTAGTTGAGTGGTGATGTAAAGGAGAGAGTAAGCGTGGGGTGTGGTATGACTGGTTATATGCTCTTTGAGTGTGCAAACTTCTAAATGCAACTTTCCCAGATAGGGTACTGGGCGAACTTCTAAGTTCTATTTTCCACAGAGAGGCAACTAGGCAAACTTTTAAGTACAATTTTCCATACAGAGGCTATAGGGAACATTTCTAAATTCACTTTTATCAACGAGGCTACTGGGCACACTTCTAAGTGTAATTCTCGCAGAAGTTATTGGGTACACTTCTAAATGCAATTTTCGCAGGGCGTCTACTGGGCACATTTCTAAATTCAATTTTCCAGAGAGGTTATTGGGCGAACTTCTAAATGCAACTTTCCAGAGTGTCTATTGGATACACTTCTATAATCAACTTTCACAGATGCTATTGGTAGCACTTCTAAATGCAGCTTTCACAGCGTGGCTAATGGGCACACTTCAAATGCGGCTTTCACAGAGGATATTGGGCCCATATCTAAATTCAGTTTTCCACAGAGAGGCTAGGCCCTGCCCTGTCTCTGCCTCTGCCTTAATCACATTGGCCTTTTGTCCTAACCCTCTTCAACTTGTAAATTGGCCACGTTTGAACGCAGAATGAGTGAGCCGTAAAGTGCTCAACTCAAATGCCGGTTTGCACAGTGCAAGAAATTGCTTATTCTGGCTCAAGCTAATGGAGCCTTCAGTGAGATAGCTTGCGAGTTGAATCAAGCTGAGTAAATGTCTGACTCAACTCGAACCCAGCCCGAATCGTCTCAATCCAATTTCCACCAGTGGGTCACTATGGTTGAATTGGGTTAACACATTTCTTTAGCAATAGCCATGTATCGATTTGCAACAGCTTTTTCTAACCATAGGAAACTATTGATTCAAACCATGTCGAGTCGGCTCTACCAGTAAGAGAAACTGAAAGCAGAAAAACTGGCTATCATGAGCAAAGTTCTCAAATGAACATGGCAAAAAGACAGACTGCTGACTAAGCATTGGCTCAATGGGGCTCAATTTGAGTTTGGTGATATGGTAAAAAATGTCAATCATTCCTTTTACTGACATGTTTTTGAAGGTAATGGAATCCTTTCCACTTTTACTGCACCTCCGAATTCCAGGTTTGGTGTTACAGCGGAGAATATACCTTTGGTCAAGTGCTGGAGGTGTAGAGGTCTATCCTCACCTTTAATGCCAAAAAGTGTAGGAATTACCGCAGGCAGGATTGCCACTACAGTATTTCATCCAAAACACCGATAACGTCCTATGCACTCTGAAAATGAGGAGTAACATCTCAATTACCACACTTGTAATCAGGCATTCATTCTGCCAGACCGGGTTGTGGTAACGGGAAATGAGTGTGACAGCTTTTTCACTGGAAATACTGCCAAACCCCATAATGAGCCCCGATGAATCAGTCCCAGCTTTCTGTTAAAAGTAAATTAAACCAAATGTAAAACAGCGATATAGATTTGGAAAGGATTTCACCACATGTATGTATATATTTAACTAGATAGAGATTTTGAGAAAGGATGGCTTTAGATGAAGCACAGAAGACCTAGAAAGGCTCAAGGTAGGAAATGATGGCCCTTTTGTATAATTTCCTTAGCCAAGAGTATCCCTGCATTCAGTATTACCATGAAGTTTTACTCGGCCGAGTCAAGCCATCCAACACTCTTATCTGTTAGAACTGCTCATATTACGGTTTGAAGGTTTCCAGTGATTTTGAGCTTCAGCGAAATGATTTGAATAGTTCCAGCTGGTTCAAACCCCGATTGTCTAGACTGGCTCAAATCTGATTTCAACCAGTTCACCCACCCCTTGTATGAACATTGACCTTTCAGGTCATGTGTTTTGCTGATCCACCACTTAACCATCAAACTATTTTTACTGCTAAGCAGGAATTCTATTCCTGAAACGTGAAAGGCCATAAATTAGCCTTGAGAGGTCTTTAAAACGCTCTTTCCTGCATCTTTTCTAAGATGCCGGAGAATCATGAAATTGGGGGCCAACCTCTCCTCATTTTAGACCAGAAAGCGGCCATTGCATTATTCCTCCTACTGAACAGACCAACTGCCTATTGAACCATTGCAAACGACACGCCATCAATTCCTATATTTGACTTTCAACAGGTCTCAGAGAACTAAGCGTTCAAGCTTCTCATAGCATTATGACATCACAATGTTTTGGAAACTCCTTCCCTGTTTTATAGCAAGTACCCATGCAGACATATCCGCTAGCATCGTGCTGGAATTTATCAACACCTCATTGCCAATGGGTTTGGTACCCAGCACATTGAAATATTCCTTGATAACTCAATTACTAACAGAACGACTGCTTAGAGCCCATTGATCCTTGAAACTGTTGACC
The DNA here is from genome assembly GCF_040938575.1 of Ambystoma mexicanum. Taxonomy (NCBI): domain Eukaryota; kingdom Metazoa; phylum Chordata; class Amphibia; order Caudata; family Ambystomatidae; genus Ambystoma; species Ambystoma mexicanum. The sequence goes on from NC_090936.1 coordinate 145,030,239, forward strand.
CATAATTGGTCTTCCTTGGTTAGTCAAAGTCATAGAAATGGTCGTCTCTGCTGAGCTTCAGAAATATGTTGAAGGAACTAATTCCTTGACTACTACCATTTAGGCATCCTCCCCCATTGCAGCACATAATAAGCTTTGTTCTCATTGAGGGGCATCACACTGAAACCTCCCAACTCTAGCAGCTTATTCATGCTGATCAGTCTTCACCTGTCCGCAGTTTTCAACGCCATTGACCACCCTATCCTGCTGCTTAGACTTCACTCAGTTGCAACTCTAGCAGCTCAATCAAATGGTTTACCTCCTTAATCTCAGACTAGACAGCTTAACTTCCCCATTTCTGTGAGTTCAGGTGTCTAACGCCATCAGATGGCATGGACGGGGGTTGGCAGCCCAGGAAAACTAGCCTACCAGTGAGGCAGTTCAAGGTGGGACCTTCTGAGTTCCTCTCCTGATCCATGACCACTTTTCGGCTTAGATTCTAATAGTAAGGAAACTGTGGAGTTGAAGCCACACTTTCCCAAGATCATACCCATTTCTGAATATTCAACCAAAGGGAAACCCAGAGATCCTGGGGAAAAGTACTATATTTAAGAAATGAGAATTGCAGGATCCTCTGTGATCCCAGGTGTTGTGGCGGAGATAGACTGCATCAGTCGATTAACCCTAATTCAAGGCAGGAGAGAGAAAGAAAGAGAGAGAGAGAAGGAGAGAGAGAGAGATAGAGAGAGAGAGAGACAGAGAGAGAGAGAGAGAGAGAGAGAGAGGTAACCTGCAGTCACATGATTTTGCAGACCAACAACTACTCTATAGATTCTTACCGAAACAAGCTGAACAGCAGGTGCCACAGCAAGCACAGCATTGCTGTAAGCAGTGGCACTGGGTTACTATGGGGCTGTGAGACACTAGAGAAAAGCCAAAGAGCAGGGAAGGGGGACTTACACCTGACCGAAAATTGCCTACTGGGCCTTTCCAGCCCATGAAAAGCTACAGACTCACAGCAGCTGGGACAAATTACTTTATAAACAATAAGAAGATCTGGAGGCTCCTTACAACAACAATCAATGAGCATCCCCTGGGCTCAAATCAACGATTTGTTCAAATCGGATCAGATCCAATCAGATCATCGACTCCCTGGCTCCTGCCCAGGCTGACTTCTGCAATCACTCCTTCGCCACTGGAGTCTTCCCATCCCCCCTTAAGCACTCCCTTGTGCACCCTCTTCTTAAGAAACCCTCTTCCGACCCCTCCTGCCCAGCTAACTATCGCCCAATCTCCATCACTCCCTTCCTGGGCAAGCTCCTGGAGAAACTGGCCATCTCCCAGCTTAATCTCCACACTGAGTCTGTGGGTTGTCTTCATGACCATCAGTCTGGCTTCAGAGTGGCCAGAAGCACAGAAACTGCTCTCCTGAACATCCGTGAAGACCTGCTCTGCAACCTTGACTCTAACACTCCGTGTGTTCTCATCTTGCTTGATCTCTCTTCTGCCTTTGACACTGTCAACCATGCCATCCTGCTCAACCGTCTTCGTGATAACCTGGGTATCACTGGTCAGGCTCTGGCATGGCTGACTTCCTTCCTCTCCAATCGACCCTCCCAGGTCCAACTTGGGTCCTTCCTCTCTGACATCTTTTTCTCTACCTGTGGTGTCCCCCAGGGATCTAACCTCTCTCCCTGGCTGTTCAACCAATATCTGGCACCCCTTGCCCACCGCATCGCCGCTCTCTGCCCCAACTTTCAGTGCTATGTGAATGATACCCAACTCATTTTCAGGCTACCCTCGGCCTTCTCCTCTCCTTCCCTCATCTCTGACTGTCTGTCTGCTATCCAGGAGTGGTGTGCCGCCAATGACCTCTGCCTTAATGCCAGTAAGACTGAGATTCTACTCATCGGCACACCCACGCCCTCCTTTCCTGCAGCTCTCTGGCCGGCCTCTCTAGGCTCTCTCCCTGCTCCTACCTGCAAGGCAAAAAACCTCGGGGTCATCTTCAACTCCACACTCTCCTTCTCTCCTCACATTTCTGACATCTCTAAGAAGTGACACTGTCAGCTGCACCTCCTTAGAGATATTCTTCCTTTCGTCTCCTTCCCCCAGAAGCTCACTGTCTCCAGAGCCCTTGTTCTCTCTAAGCTGGACTACTGTAACAGCCTCTATCTAAATCTGCCTGCCTCTACTCTCCGCCCTTTGCAACTCATCCAAAACAGGACTGCGAGACTTGTTCTTGGCCTCAAGCCCAGGGACCGCATCTCTCCAGGACTGAAATCTCTGCAGTGGCTCCCACTGGCTGCGAGGATTAAGTTCAAAACCCTCTGCATTGTCCACAAGGCCTTCTGGGGCCTGGGGCCGAAATACCTTCAACACTCCCTTCCTAAATATCTTCCTTCTCAAGCTCTTCACTCATCCGCCTCCAACTCCCTCAGGATCAGCCGCTTCTTCAAGCAACGAGTTGGGGGTAGATCTCTCTCCGCAGCAGGGGCCTCCTTCTGGAAGAGCCTTCCTGCCTCCCTGAAACTTGAGGAGAACCATCTCCGGTTCCGGAAGCACCTCAAAACCTTCCTCTTTGCTTCTGCTTTCTCTCCCCCTCTCCCCTGCTAAACTCCGGATTGAAACTGCACTGACTCGGCACCGGGCCACTCTCACTGATCTCGGGCCCTTGCCCAGCCACCTGCTCCTGGCACTTCCTTCCTGGCAACCACTGCACCGCGGGACTGTCTCTCTATCCCTACAGCCCCCCTCCGAGCACTTGTTCTGCATTTACCTTGCACTTGCCACCAGCTGGCCCCTTATTTATTTATCTTATTTTCCACTATCCCATGTACTGCACTTTCCCCTCTCCCTTGCCCCCAGCACTTTCCCTTTCCCCCCTTCCAATACACTTGCGCGATCTGAATGAAGCCTGGCCTAGTAAGATCGTTGTCTGTCTTCCCCATGTCCCCCCTCCCTGCCTCGTCGCGCCTTGAAACACTTGTGTATAAGCGCGTTATAAATGCCATATCATATCATATCATATCATAATGATGGGTATGGAGTGCTAAGAACATTAAAGAGAGAAAAATGAAAAGCAGGAGAGTAGTGTTCCAGGCGTTGGCAAACCATGCAGATGCTACAACAGCAGTCCAGCCACATAGACTGCAATGGAGAATCACAGACCGAGATCACTTGTGCAGATTGGCAGAAGAGTAAGCAGTGAAGGCATTAGGCAGGCTTGCTAGGTTGAAAAAACTGTTGTTGCGTAGAATATAAGGCCTGAGGATCCTCCATGAACTGGAACTGCTAAATAGAACATTGAGAGTCACTGTATCTCTTGAATAGTGGAAGTGGAACCATATACCTTAAAATATTGAGACGGTCACTATATCCCATATGGAAGGATGGCATATACACCATCAGAACAGCAATAGGTTGGCCAGGCCCTATCCTCCCAATGTGTTTTCATACAGCTAGCTGGACATTATATCAGGATGAAGGTGAACTAGACAAAGAAGGAATCTGGACGCTACAGTCTTGTGACAGTGAGTGGAGCGAAGAAGGATATATATGTACTTTCATTTGTATTTGGATATTTATTGTGCACAATCTAGCTTTGGGAAGCAGAGTAGGGTGCATCTGCGGGCATAGAGTGTGATGGCCTTTCTTCTGATCCTTTCCTTCCTGCAACTGTGTTTTTCCAGTCTGTTCAGGTCCTGGCTTTTGATGAATTGTTTGCCATCAGAGATCCTGAGCTTTGCCGAGTGGTATTTGGGAGACTTGAGGGCCATCACCTTGTAAATGATGCAGAAGGTTTTGAATGAGATGCATGCATCCAACCAAAGTCGGTGCAGTTCGATAAGAGAAGGTGTGATGTTTTCGAAATTGTGGTCGAAATTGCAGATCCCTTCGATGAGAAGTGCTGCAGTATGTAGGACACCCTACATTTGAAGCTCTTCCTTTAGAAATCCATACACTGCCACTCCCCAAATCCCCGGCTATGCTGTTTGCAGAGATGACATTCACGTTGTGGGTTAGGTGGCCCAAATTGACACTTTGTCTCCAAATGTTGCCATTTTCCAAATGGCCAGGCATTTCCTGGCCCAATGATTATCCAATGCTCTTGGAGCCCCCTATTTAACTCTGCGCTTTAATTTTAAGGACAGAGTTCATGAACAGTGTATTGGCTAAGGGGGTCATTAGCCATCAGTTTGTGATATTTCCATTTGTATTTTGGGTCGGATGAGTTAGCTAATCCAATTGCCTATGCAGATGTTGCCAAAATGTTTAGCACCACAAAAGAGTTCTTCCAACGAGAACATGGTTTTAACCATCAACTGCAATGATTGCCCTATGGTAGCCTCTGTAACATTTATGTACACATTTACAGCCAGGTGTAATTCTATCGGTCCAGGTGAACAGAACATAGGTATTCATGAGTGGGCTGTGATTAGGAAGTGCTTTCCAACTATGTAAAATTGATGCAAAGTATGGGAACCTTTCAGTTATTCCATTTTTAAGGTTTTATGAGGATAACATTGTCCCTAAGGATTTACGTGGTATTGAAGTTTGACATTTATGGCTCAGTGACTTTCTTCCCAAACTTGAAGGTCTTGTCTTATTTGGCAGTGGGCTTTGCGAATTCCAAACTCTGTTCCTTTTGCCGCAATTAGATAAGAGCTAGGAGTCATGTCTTTGGTTAGTAGGGCAAGATGGCAGTTTTTATAGTTTTATTATAAAATGTTGTGTCCCATCAAAAATTCAGTATATGATGATTTGAAATGTTATTTTTATGCGACAAGGGGACAAGAGTATGAAACTTTGTTCTGAGTACACAGACAATATACTGAGCTTAGTTTGTCTGACAAAGAATGACCTTATGGAAAATCCATGTAAAGTAAAGACCATGCTGTACCAATGGGACTGGAATTTCACTCTCAATGAACTTCACAGCTTTGTTTCGTTGAACCATCTTATTGTTTAGCATAAAAAGCTGGGATTGGTGGCCCTTTATTTAAACATTCATCGTAATAGATTTATCTGTAATGTCTTCTCAAAATTTAGATGTAATTTGCATCCTACTAAGTAAATATTGGCAAGATATAGGTTGATGACATTTTATCAGGCAGTTTGAGGGTTTTTTAATGAACCACATGAGCCTAAGTCCATGAAGCATCTATTAGTATTCTGTCCAACAATACAAGTTAAACTAATTATGTATTTTAAAAGTATTGTTTATCAATTCATTTTTTTTGTAGTGAATCTTAATAGTCGAATTACTTGAGTGGGCGTACTACCTCTGTCGTCTTGGTAGTGGGTGCTTTATAAAATCCTTGAACATGGGCGATTTACAGTCTTTGTATGCATTAGGATTTTGTTTGTTGAAACGTAGTTGCAATGTATTACTGTTGGTTTTAAGATTTCATGTTCTGTGTTTTAAATTTTAATGCTTTAATATATTTGTGAGATTCAATATTGTGATGAAATTAAGAATTGTTTTTCCTCTTACGTTTTCCTGCTGATGTAAATTTATAAAAAGGTTATGTTTTTGTAAACAATGAAAATAAAGGAAAAAAAGAAGTGCTTTCAAATTAGATTAGATGGGCTTAAGACATATATTGGAACTTTGAAGCAGCAGACTCTATTTGGACTGCACATGAGGGGACAGAGGGGGTTGGACCCTTTAAAGAAAGGTCACTTACTATTTAGCTTTCATGCACAATGACCCAAGAGCTATATCTTGAGTTGGCCCCTTTCTATCTCTGTATATATAAAAGGGAAAAAGTGTGTGCGTCTGTTCAAAATGATCGGCGTACTTCCCAACATGCTACAAACCAGAAATGTGGCATGTGGGTAGGTTCCATGGTGTAGATAATGTAAAAAGTATAAAATATTCATTTTTAGATGTTCTTTCTTTAAGCAATCAGCAATGCTTACCTCTGCCATATGTGGTTATGTGTGCGTCTGTTTGAAATGTCCCACCATGCTACAACCCTGAAATCTCGCATGTGGGTAGGTTCCATGGTGTAGACAATGAAAAAAGTATAAAAGATAAGCGGGCTGCAATATTTACCCCTACCATATGTGGATATGTTTGTGTGTCTATTCAAAATGTTCAGCATACTTCCCAACATGCTACAAACCTGAAATATGGCATGTGGGTAGGTTTCTTGGTGTAGACAATTAAATAAGTATAAGATAAACATTTTTCTAATTTTTAATTTTTTCAAGCGGTCTGCAATGCTTACCCCTGCCATATTTGGATGTGTGTGTCTGTTCGAAATGTTTGGCATACTTCCCAACATACTACAAACTGGAAATGTGGCATGAGGGTAGGTTCCATGGTGTAGATAATGTAAAAAGTATGAAATATACATTTTTCTGTGTTTTTATTTTTTACCCTGTTATACCGTAAATGAAATTGCATAGGCCGAACTTATGAATAGTATGTTGGCCAGAAGGAAATCGCATCATGTGACAAACATTGCAAACCGTGAAACCTGAATGTGGCCACTGGGAGTCCATTTTGTAGATTCCAGCCATTTTGTTTTTGTAATGTTTTGCAAATATATTCTATGCTTCAGATCCACACACGGTGCAAGGCCACAGCTTGAACTCTGAAAATGCTAACGTAGACAGGAATGTAGAGCCATACAGAAATACATTGTTTTCCTCTTTCCTAGTCCTTGAAGCTGTGCAAGAGCCGCGCCTAATCCGTAGCCCAGGTGCCAGGTTTGTCTTGCAAGCGCTGTTGTAAAAGGCAGTCAAATGTGAATTATATGCAACCAACGGTGCTCCTTCACGAAGGATGGTATTTTCTGTGCCTCAGAACCGTCTGACCCTTAGCTCATGAGCCGCAGCAAACAGATAATGTTGGTTGGAATGTCTCCCTGATAGAACATGATATCCTTCCCTGTGCCAGCGCCCCGTGTTCCCGATAACAGAAAACTGTCTCTGCAGCCTCTGCTAGAATACTAATGTTTAGACTGAATGAAGACTTGTCATAACTGTCAATTACCAAACCCTAGCTTGTTCGTCATGTATAAGGGTGGGCGGGCCGAATGATATTGTAAAAGATGATGTATTATGTATATATATGACTGTTTTGCCACTTCTTGCTCTCATCTCACGGTGTCTGGGAACACACGTCGTGAGGCGTGGAGACCCGGTCGGCCGACTGAGATACTTTATGAATAAACCAGACTTGTTTGGAATTCGAACCTCACGACTGGCGTGTCAATTCGTATATGATTATTGTGCCTTTATTCCATATATGGTCTAACAAAAATGGCACCCGAATAGGGACTCTTCCTGTGATGCTCCATCGCATATGTTGAAGGCAAGGACGAGTCGAGGACGAGGCTGTCGGACCGGGATCGGAAGGTGTTCGGGGCGCCCCTGCAGAAGTGATTAGAGACTCCTCTGCAGATCTGTACACAGCCGATCCCTGATCGATGAGCAGCGGCTAGAGAGCATCGAGGCGAGGGTCCTGGAAGCGAGGCAAACTGTGCCAGACACGCGGTCATGACGATTCTTGGTTGCGCCTGTATATGGGCGAATTGCGTCCTGAGAGACGAATTGATTGATCAGGTGAGCCATGTCCCGATTCTTAAATGTTCTGATATTGGTTGAGTATTGCACTTGCAAGTACAAAAGCCCAGGGTAAGACCAGGTAAGAGTTAACCATGCCTGGGAAATTGTCTTCCTGTCTAGTTAGATTTTTTCACTGCAGTAGACAATCTTTGGAAACTGGCCAGGCTGTGCCACCCGATGGGTCACCGGCACATGATATGTACATTAAATATGGAATAGGGGCAATAGTGTTTAATGCGGTTTGGCATAGGCAGACCAGACGTGTATCAGACCTTCAGTGGCCGAATAATGGGAGCTTCGAACTAGCACGTATAGAACATTTAGAATCAGTTTTACTACGGAAAAAGGCCAGACCTGCAGCGTTCGACATTGTAAGGGACTGGAGGAAAGAAGCAAATCAACGCTTGAAAAGTAGAGAGAAACATGCACGTCGACATCAATCAACCGTAGAGAAAGCGCTAGAGCATGATCAGCAGAAGCAGACAGAAGCCATTAGGAAATGGATAGGGCCTTCCAGTTAGACATACAGAAAATATATCCTTCCCAAGATTTGCATACATCAGACAAACTGATAAATAAGATACTAAATGAGCGAAAAAATGATCATCCAAGTACTGACACAGTTGCACCACCTCCCTATGTATCTCCTCCTATTGTTATTCCCATGATTCCGTCTGCACCTGTAGTAGCCGTCCCATCTGTGCCCATGACATCATTCCCTCCACCTCCTTCAGAGCTTGAGTTGTATGCTTTAGCTGGAAGTTCTGCATCAATGGGTCCCGAAAGAGGAAGTATTAGACTGACTCGTAGTACGATTAGCAAGGAACGGAAAGAGGAACTGAAATGGTGGGCTGAGACCTATATTGATGATGGTGATGAAGTGACTGTGCAAAGTTCCATATCTGATCATAGAGGCCCTGGTGAACAGCAGGTATTGTTAGAATGTATGGGAGATTATCTTGTTAAAATGTGGAGTGATTTGACTAATACAGTGCTACCGCAAGAGTTGTGTGATTTGATTGTCCTTTCCAATTTGCGAGATAATGCAGCAAAAATACGAGAACAGGTAGGGCGAATATTTGTGTTTAAGCGAGAACTTGATCGATTGCATAAAGAGATCATGAATAAGCGTCAACCGCATATGTCATATGTTCAGAAGCGATTTCTTCTGGCGTTGAAACCTGTTAGTGAAGAGATGCGAATTTGTACCTGAGATGCGCTTAAATGGATTATGGATGCCGCCATTTCCCCGATTGAGGTGCATGATACGTTTAGCCAATACACACCGGAAATGCAGAGAAAAGTGTTACAGGTTATGGTTGAGTATTTACAGGATGAATGCATGAAGAAGCAGGTTTGTTGTCCTGCTGATTTGATGATGATTTATAAAAGAGCATTTTTGTCTAACACTGGAACGGCTGCTTTTTCTCTTGATTTGGCTTTGTTGCTTAATAAACAAACAGATGTAGAACCCCCTACTTTGCAATTACCTATGAGGGAGGTGCCTCCCATGTTTGTCCCAAAAGTAGAGATTACTGATGATGGAGCGAGTCCAGGGCGAATGATAGAAGCCCATTATATCGCACAATTTGTACATGTTCCCTTTTCCAGGCAAGAAGTGAACACTATAAAGCAGACGGTCCCTGACATTTGGAAAAATCCTGCAGGTTTCTATAAGCAAATTGAATCTGTTTTGAATTCATCCGTTTTTACACTGAGTGACATTGATCTGTTGTCCCTGTGATTCTTCCTGCGGACATATGGAAGCAGATTATAAATAGAAATGATGCGCCGATGTTAGGCGATACATGGGAAACTTTGATTAGAGTTGACAATGAGAGAAAGGCTGGGGAGAAAGCGCCGCAAGTAATTTTAACTTTGCCTTCACGTATTGTAGAGAAATTGAAAACTTTAGTATCTGAGAAGAGAATAGTTTGGGATAAATGAACTGCTTGTTTACAAGGCAAATCGGAAGGAGCAACAGATTTTTAAAACTGGTTTGAAGATGTATTTGCAGATTTTACTGGTCAAGATCGAAGTACCGAACCTGGGTAGAGATTGTTTGTTGATAAGTTTTGCGAGGATTGTTACCGGAAATTCAGACCTTAATAATGACATCTGAAAGTGCATGGCTAGCAAAATCACAAAGTTAAGTATTACATATGGCCCAATATTATGAGAACCGAGTAAATTCAGAAAAGGATAAAGAAATAAGGAAGAAAGGAGATGTGAAAACCAGAGTGTTACTGCAGCAGGTAGCCAAAAACAATAGAGGGGGCAGGAATGTACTGCCTAGAGTCCAATTTGCATTATTATCGAACATGCAAGGGGGTCCAATAGGTATACATCAATGTGCCTATTGCAGACAAGAAGGCCATTGGCGAGCACAGTGCCCGCAATCACAGATTAGAAATGGGACTATTTCGAGAAGACCGTCCAGGGATAGCGGGCCAGAATAGAAATCAGATGCAGCCACATTTCAGGATAATCAGGTTAATTAGAATCAACAAAAAAATGCCATGAATGGTGGAAATGTTTTTGTTAATCCCTCCAATGCATATTACTCTGGAGACTTTTCATCTGATGATGTACTGTTCCCCTAGGACAGCCCGAAACAGGGCTTGGAACCAGCGCCTATTCCCGTTGACCAGAAAGGGCCCTATGTAGAAATTAAGGTTGGGAATAGGGAGCACCTTTTTCTAGTGGACACAGGTGCACAGAAATGTTCGATCGACCATAAGCGGGTTCCGAATGTACCACTGTCAGGACATAGAAATGTTTCAGTAGGGTTCTCAGGTACGCCAGTAATTAGCCCCATTTCACAACCAGTGCCAATCACACTGGGTCCATTTATTGAATCTTGTTCGTTTCCTCTGACAACAAATTGCAGCAAAAATTTGTTAGGATTGAGTTTATTGAAGAAATTGAATGCAGTAATATATTGTTCTCCTAATGTAGTGTACTTGACGATTTCGCCACAACAAACTCCCGTATCGCAATTTGTATCTCTGCCATTGCCGACTGAATTGAGTGAAGTGACGACTTGTATATGGGCAGTGAACGATAATGATGTAGGATGTTTGGAAGTAGAAGCAGTAAAAATTATTTTGAAGGAAGGAATTACATTACCGCGTATTCCGCAATACAAAATTTCGAGTGAAGGAGAAAGAGCATTGTAATGCATTGTGTCAGATTTAATTACTAGAAATGTAGTTGAAGAGATTTCTGGTAGCATTTGCAACAGCCCGATTCTTCCAGTTTACAAGAAAGGTGGGAATGAAATCCCTTACCGTTTTATAATTGATTTACGTACGGTGAACAAAGTAGTAGATCCCCAATTCCAATTAGTCCCAGGTGTGACCACGATTTTAACTATGATTCCAGCTTCTGCATCACATTTCAGTGTCATTGACATGAAAAACGCGTTCTTTGGTATTCCCGTTCATCCAGACAGCAGATATTTGTTTGCATTCACATTAGAAGGGCGCTCATTCACATTTACACATACTCGTTACACTGAGAGTCCAAGTATTTACAGTAGAGCATTGAAGGAACAATTAGACATGCTTGAATTACCGGCAGGATGCATATTATTGCAATATATTGACGACCTGCTTATAGCAGCAGATTCAGAGGACATTTGCAAAGAAAGCGCTGTTGCACTATTGATACATTTAGCGACACACGGTCACAAGGCATCATTGAAGAAATTCCAGTATTGTCGACAGGAGGTGGCCTATTTGGGCTACCTCCTATCAAAGGAGGGAAGAATATTGACACCAGAACGCATAGAAAGCATCTCTGATATGCCTATTCCAAACACGCAAAAGGTAGTCAGGTTTTTAATTGGCATGGCTTCATATTGTAGGCAGTGGATTGCTAATTTTTCTATGATTGTGAAACCCATAGTGGCATTGACAAGGAAGGATGTTACCTTACCTTTGCCATGGAACATGGAATGTCAAAAAGCTTTTGACCTACTCAAAGCTGCGTTATGCTCAGCTCCGGTTTTGGGCACGCCAAATTATGAGAAGTGTTTTATGTTGCTTGTACATGAAAATTGTGGATGTGCTTTGGCTGTTTTGACTCAGGAACACGGGGACAGAAATAGACCATGTGGTTATTTCTCTTCCACGTTGAATCCTGTTGCATGTGCTTTGCCACGTTGCTTCGAGCTGTTGCTGCAGCAACTGTGTCGGTAAAACAAACCAAGGAGATGGTTTTAGGTCACTCTTTAACCGTATTGGTACCCCATTCAGTAGACATTCTTCTAAATAGAATGCAGACGCAACATTTCAGATCTGCATGACTAACTAGGTACGAAATATCCTATTTGCACCACATATTCAAATTAAGCTTTAAATCCGGCTGAGTTATTGCCACCTCCCAGTGAAAAAGGGAATGAGAAACGATTATTGCATGATTGCTTAATTATTACTGAGCAAGAGACACAAGGAAGAATTGATTTAACTGATACACCCCTGAAAGAGCCAGATCGAGAACTGTTTGTGACAGCTCCTGCTTTAAATTGCCAGATGGCATATCAACTGCTGCTTATGCCATTACTACACTGAAAACTATTGTAGAGAGCAAACGAATCCCATATAACTCGCCACAAGCTGTGGAAATAATAGCGTTAGCCAGAGCATGTGAGATTTCTGAAAACCTTAGTGTAAACATATATACTGACAACCAGTATGCCTTTGGGGTGGTCCACAACTTTGGCCAATTATGGGCTGAAAGAGGCTTTCTGATGTCACATGGAACTAAGATTCAACATGGCACTTTGATAGTGAGACTGTTGTCAGCACTTGCAGTCCCCAAGTGGTTAGCAATAATGAAATGCAATGCACATAAAAAGATGTGTAACCTAGGAAATGGAAACGCATTTGTCGACCGAATCGCGAAACAAACTGCCACTGATTTGCAACCAAAAATGTATTTTGAAACAACAGAAAGAGTGTCCTGCATGATAAAGGATGGAATTGAGACAGTTAAAGAGATACAAGCAGAAGCCACCCTGAGGAAATAAAACAATGGTCAGAGGGTCCAGCAGAATTAGATCCCGAGGGTTGTTGGGTAGACAAAGAAAATAATAGATGGAATTTGCCAAATGCATATATTATGGCAATGGTTACCATGGCCCATAGTCCAACACATATATGTGCAAAAAAGATGTCTAAGCACCTTGACTCTGTATGGTGCAATGACAACCTTAAGAAAACTGCTGAAAGATTGGTTCAGAATTGCATGACTTGCTTACAACATAACATCAGAAAAGGGACAGTGACACCAGTAGGAAGTTTTGGTCCTCGCTCTATGCCATTTGAGGTCATCCATTTTGACTTGTTAGAAATGCAAAGATGCCACAACTATAAATATGTCCTTGTAGTGGTCTGTGCATTTAGTAAATGGGTGGAGGCCTATCCCCTGAAAGATTGTTCAGCTATGTAAACAGCAAATTCCATGCTAAAAGAATATTTTTCCAGATTTGGGCTGCCCCGTGTCATATGGTCAGACAATGACCCGCATTTTATAGCGTCCGTGATATTACAGGTTTGTGCAGGCCTACGAATCGATAAATGATTCCATTCAGCCAGACACCCGATAAGTGCCGGTTTGGTAGAATGCCAAAACGGTATCTTGAAAAATAAGTTGGCCAAGATATGTGCCGAAAGTCATTTGAACTAGCCTGATGCATTACCACTGGCTTTATTGTGTATGCACACATCTGTGCAGGCAAGAACTGGTTTATCACCATATGAAATAGTTATGGGAAGACCGGCCAATGTGTGGAATGTGCCACGTCCGAGAAGATTGAAGGATGTTGAATACCCGTTACTCACTGACTATTGTAGACAGTTGACTCAAAACGTGCGGTTGATTCATCAGCAGCTGCAGGGGGCTCTTCCTGTCAGATACATGGGCCCAGGACATTGTCCGCAACCTGGAGATTGGGCTCACGTGAAAAACTTTGAAAGAAAATCTTCGATTGCACCGCGCTGGAAGGGACCGTACCAGGTGCTTATGGCCACGCAGACTGCAGTCCGAGTGAATGGTCGAAAGCATTGGATCCACGCAACACACACAAAAAGAATCCCGTTTCCTTTGCCACATGAGAAAGAGAACGATAATCCTGATTTACAGAGAAAACCAGTCTTGATCGTTCACAAAGATATCGCCAAAATTCAGCCGGAAATACTTCCTAAGCCTGAGAAGGGGCCTGGGGAGATTGCAACATCAGGTTTACCTCAACTTTGCTCGCCTGCTGAATCATCATCACTGATTGCATCGCCAGTTGGCACTGTCTTTGCATCTGCGGCAAACAACGACAGTGCATTGTTCATCGATCACACTGTACCTTGAGCTTTAAGGTACAATCTGCATTCATGAAATCGGATGTAATCGGCAGCCTTTGTTTCTAGCTCACGGACGGAGCTGGAAACAGAGGCCTAGGGAAAGGGAGCGTATGAGCTGTATCGGATGAGGGCTCTGACACGCGGTTTCCCGGTGCTATCTTTGAAAGTGAAGAACTTTGCAACCTAGTATGAACAAGCGGGGGAAAAAGGTACCGACACTATGAAAAATTGATATTTATACTTGCTCCTGCTTTTTTGGAACTGTTGAGGTAAACATCAGCTTGCTGCCATCTTAAGCAGGCTGAACTGAACTTGGTTGAACTTTGCTGACTACTCATGTGTTGCCGTGGAAAACTTTTTCGACGGACGCTGAGAAACTTGTCTTGAAATAAACTTTGTAAATCATGCCTGTATTCGCTCCTGCTGCCGCCTCACTGATGTTGTCATTGATAGAACAATAGACACTAACATTGAGCCTGCTACAAGAAAGACTTTGTCTACAAAGACTAGTCTGCTCCTGATCGTTATGTCTATCTGTTTCATATATGCATTAATCCTGATGTTTTGGTACTTAGAAACTATGCATCCCATGAACACGATATTGGCCACTGTTAATGCTCCAACTATGAATACCCCAGCTCATGTGCTTTCTTACACTCTACCGCCATGAGATGTGAAACATAGAAAAGGTTCTGATAATAACGGTCTATTACTGATTATGAATATGACCCGTGCTATCCTGAATAGATCCAATTGCTGGATGTGCTCGCATTTACCCCAGCATGGAGAACGAGGAATGGGTTGGTATATACATCCTCTACCCCTTAGTACTACCTGCTATGCATCATTAAGAGCACTGTTTATTGGGATATGGAATGATAGTATTACTGGAAACTTTGATGGAACAAACATAAATGAATTCGAAAGAGTGGGATTAACACCACTGGGTTGTTCTGTGTTTACAAATAGAAGTAAAACGAACACTGTATTGCCTAGTCCCACTGATAGACTCTCTAGGCCTTACCAGTCCCTTATTACTTTCAAAATGACTCCAGTTGGAAACAAAGATGCCATGCCTCCATCCTATACTATTAATCATAGTCCACATTCTGTTCCATTTTGCTTACGGAAAAAAGGATCCCACTCAGTGGGAACATTTACTAGATGCATGAATACTGCTGTGCTTGAGCACGAAGAGAAACCATTATATATAGGAGGTTCTGTTTATTTTGTGTGTGGAGACCAAGCTTATCCATGGTTACCTAGGAATTGGGAAGGTACCTGTTATTTAGGAATACTATTACCTGGTGTATTCCTCGCCAAAACCTCTGAAATAGCAAAAATATCTAGATTTCGGCCACAACGAAATTATACTGCAAATTTTTGGAGACATAGCAAAATCCTTTATACCTTTCTGGGGACAAGCAATAAACTCATGGAATATAAGAAAACTGTCCAGGGTGTTACAGAAAACAATTAATGGAACCACTGACATAATTTACAATATGACATTAGAACAGAAAGCAATCAGGCTAGTTGCACTTCAGAATAGAATGGTCCTTGACATTATTTTGGCTGACCGTGGAGGTGTATGCAAATTAGTGGGATCAGCTGGAATCTAAACGTAAGTTCATGGTTCTGGGACCTGTCACGATCCTGGGGATGGAAACTAATAGCAATTTTTGTTATGATATTCAGTATCCTCATATTTTGTTGTTGCTGTATACAATGTTTGCCAGCATTTGTTCCACAATTACCAGTGAATGTGTACAGACACTTAGTACAAAGATGGTGCAGCCCACACCTGATATGATAAATGGTGGTCCCAAACATGATAATGAGATAATCAAAGAGGTTATGTCAATCAATATTTCTGAAGATGATGATGGTGATAGCGACATGGACAGTTCCGAAAGTGACACTTGGTCTGATGAGGACTCAATGTTTGGATGATGTTGACATTGGCTTATGGACAAAAGGAGAGTTTGTTATACCGTAAATTAAATCGCATAGCCCAAACGTATGAATAGTATGTTGGCCATAAGCAAATCGCATCATGTGACAAACATTGCAAACCGTGAAACCTGAATGTGGCCATTGGGAGTCCATTTTGTAGATGCCTGCCATTTTGTTTTCGTAACGCTTTGCAATTATATTCTATGCTTCAGATCTCACACGGTGCAAGGCCACAGCTTGAAATCTGAAAATGCTAACGTAGACAGGAATGTAGAGCCATACAGAAATACATTGTTTTCCTCTTTCCTAGTCCTTGAAGCTGTGCAAGAGCCACGCCTAATCAGTACCCCAGGTGCCGGTTTGTCTTGCAAGTGCTGTTGTAAAAGGCAGTTAAATGTGAATTATATGCAACTAACGGTGCTCCTTCATGAAGGATGGTATTTTCTCTGCCTCAGAACTGCCTGACCCTTAGCTCATGAGCCGCAGCGAACAGGTAATGTTGGTTGGAATGTCTCCCTGCTAGAACATGATATCCTTCCCTGCACCAGTGCCTCGTTTTCCCCATAACAGAAAACTGTCTCTGCCGCCTCTGCTAGAATACTAATGTTTAGACTGAATGAAGGCTTGTTATAACTGTCAATTACTGAACCCTAGCTTGTTCGTCATGTATAAGGGTGGGCGGGCCGAATGATATTGTAAAGGATGATGTATTATGTATATATATATGACTGCTTTGGCACTGCTCACTTTCTGTCATTTCACAGTGTCTGGGAACACATGTCGTGAGGCATTGAGACCTGATCGGTCGACTGAGATATTTTATGAATAAACCAGACTTGTTTGTAATTCGAACCTCACGACTAGCATGTCATTTCGTACATTCCATATATGGTCTAACAACCCGTTCTGCAAATATTACCCCTGCCATATGGCTCATCACGCCGTAGCTCTGCCGTAGTCCAAATTTTAATTTTAGCAGTTCATTGTTCTTAAACTTTCCACACTATCAGCATTCTAGCTGAAACTAGTGGCACTCACTTTTGAAGTCAGTGGGGTGACACAAAACAGTGCTTTTGTTGTAATGCAGGTGACAGAAAAAGGTGCATGTCTCTTAAATAGTGTCCGCAATGACATTGTCCATCACATCGTGGCAAATCTCTCCCTATAATTACAGAAACTTCATTTCCCACGGAAGTTCATGAATGTATGCCATCTCAACAGTGCGAAGTTTACATGCTTCCGCCATACACATACGGGTATGGCACTTCAAGCTTACATGATTCCGGTCACTTGATTGAGGTCACTGCTGCCTCGACTGTAGATTGGGACACCAATAATGTTGCTACACAATCTCAATGCTCCCTCTCAAAGTAGCTGGAATCGATTTAAGGCATTCATGCTTTTCTCATGGTCAGCTTTATGTGGCCAGAGTTAGAAACAAAGACAATTTGTTCACACTAGCTCCTATAGGAAGGACTTGCAATATTGTCTACAAAGAAGCATTGGTTCAGGGATAATAGTATACCAATGACGGCAGTAGGGAAAGGGGGCCGTCCGGTACAAATAAAACTCCCCATAACTCTCCATCAAATACAATTTGGTATTGCCCAATTTGTTTGAATTTATTTGAATGCATGGTAGATTAGGTGAATTTGGCCACTAGCATTTGTTTGACCAAATTCGAACAAATTGGACAATCAATACCGTTCATGGGGAGTGGGGGTTTGTGGGACTGTCCCCTGCACCCCATGTTTGGTAGTGATTGACTTGGGGGGTGGCGGGGTGTCCCTGCTTCCTGAGGACTGAAGGCAGGGTACAGGGAAAAAAAGAGAAAACTGGACCCTGCGGCGTCGTATCCAACCCGCGTAAGTGGGACGGATCTGACACTGCAGGGTCAGAAGGAAATGAAGAAGCAAAAGGTAAAGGGGGGTTGAGGTGATGTATGAGGGGTTGGGGTCAAGGTTTTGCTGGATTTGGCCACAGCAAAATTTTATTCACTGTGAAATAGACTATGGTTAGTTTCGCCGTGAACAATTCTGCCACTGTCAAATCACACATATCCTACAATTCTCAAACACAGTAGTAATCAAAAGGGCCTGCCAGGACAAATCAAACTCACCATAAGGAACGATACATGGTCACCTCCACGCGTTGCTATCTGGATAACACAAAAAAAACATGCAACATCATCATCAATATTCATTCATTGAACAAACTTCAAACTCGGACTGAAGGAGGAATTACTGTGCGAAGCATGGGTACACCTGCTAGTCTATTACATTTACTAAATCCCATAGAATATCTTATTATGATACAGGAATAAAGCTCCATCAATTAATACAGTGTAAATATGTCATTGCTTAACACATAAAGCCTTATTAGGCTTGGCACTAAGGTGGTGCTTAAGCCAAAACTCTACCCTTGGTGTACAGCTCAGAGGAAGATAATGTGATGAGATACACACAGTTTATCGGTGGATTATTTACCCACCCATTGAATCCCTATTGCCTTTCCCCCACTATCTCCCCCTAACCCCACCAAACACACTCCCTCGAGGGATCTCGATGAAGCAGCAACATCACACTTTGGCCTGCCAGTGTTATTTATTAGCATTCTGCTGAGCGTTAATGGCTGAGTTCTAGATGTAAATGGTTTCCTGGTGTAATAAAAATGTCTTAACCAAGTGTGCCTTCAGCCACTTGATTTGTATCTGTTCCTTGCACTGAAATCCTCTTAAAAACTTGCACTGACAAAGCTAACAGTGTTGGTTTATCTATTAGATAGGCATTTGTCAGTCGCTGTTATCGTATGCCCAGGTTATCACACCATTTTCCAGCATATGGCCAGGTCCTACCACCATGGTTGTGCCGGGCAAATGGTTATTCCATGCCATTACAAACAACAAAACTATTGGCTTTGCCAATACATGTTTTATTGCATTTGAGTAATTGGAAACAACCTACACAATGACTTGATCCACCAAGGTGCATTACTTTGGCAGTTTCTTTTGCGGGGCATGGGGGCGTTGTAGAAACAAATACTGATTTTTGAACGTGCAATATACTACAATCTTGGCTAAAAAAGGCTTTATTTTATTTTATTTATATACATTTTTAAAGTACTCACACAGCCCAAGGGCATTGAGGCGCTGTTACAGGAATTGTTGGGGTTTTTTTTGTTCTTTTTAGTTGTGTAATTGTTTTTTTTGTCTTAGTTGTGTATTTATAACATGCTTCAATACCCAGAGGTTTCTTAGCGTGGCCCTGGGATCGAACCTGTGTTGCTTCATGTCGTCTTGCTTCCAAGGTGAACGCGTTGCTGCTGAGCTATCCTCCCGGGTTTCTTTCTCCATTCATCAGATCAGTGTTTTCCTGCTTACGAAAGGAAGGAAAAATGGTCGTCTTACTGAAAATCAAATATGGCAACCAGCCATTTAAAACAATGGCACCATTTTGCTTGTCTCAGCTGATGCTGCGCTTAGTGAAAAGGGGAGATGGACAGTCATTAATAGTTCTGAGTTCATTCAGTCACAAACAGGCCAACTGCCAATGACCTATCTATTCTGGTTCAGATTGTACACTTTCTGGTGCACAGGTGTTCACTAAAAGAGTTTAAGTTGAACCAGTGTCTAACAAACACCTCCATTGTTGTGTCAATCCAGCCAAAGTATTTTTAGTTTTGACTCCTAGGTGGCACATAAGCGCCTTCTGTAAGCTGAAACTATTGCATTTGAGAACAGATGAGAAGGAGATGGTGTGTGAGGAGGGACACATGGCTTTTGAGTGTCATTTGATTATTTATCCACCCAGTAACTTGTACGTCCATCCTCATCAACTACCTGCGCATCCAGGCCAAAAACATATCTTCCTAGGATCTCTTTGAGCTAGGTCTATCAAGTAATAACCTCAAACGATGTGCTGCACAGGGCTTGTCAGTGTGATTTCTAAGCAGTCATGGAGTTATTGGCTTAATTGAATTTGTAAATGTGCTAATGCTAAAATAAAAATGTGCCCTAAGCTACTTGATTTGTAAGCAGCTTATGCATCCTCACATCTGGTCCTTCAAAGTCCTTTTAAAAACAATCAGTGGCAAAGGCAGCAGTTTTGGTATTTGTATAGGTATAAGATCGGTATTTGCTAGCCACAGATATCATATGACCTGCTGTTCACAGCATTTTCCAGCTATTGCCATCTTATGGACAGGTGGTACCATTGTGGCTGGCACATGTTTACCCCATCCCTACACAAAAGGTAACAGTGTATGCTCTGTCAATGCTTGTTCTCTGTCGCAGTGAAAAAATATATGTCGGAGTCTTCATCTCTGTATATAAAAGTGAAAATGTATGGGTTTGAGGCTTTGTGTATGTTCCCTATACAATTCCACACTGTTTCACTAATCAGCACAACATTAAGCACAGTCGCCTATTAGGACCATTTGGGCGTTACTGGCTACATGGACATAAGGAATCACCACCACTTTCCATGGATTTCAGCAAAAGTGCAAATTTGGGTGTGGTTTTGTGTGTTTGTGGCTTCGCATATGTTCCCTATACAATTCCACACCGTTTCACCTATCTGCACCAAATCGTGCACAGTCACCTGTTAGGAGTCTCCAGACATCGTTGGCTACATGACATCTGAACACCCCACCCCTTACCTCAGATTTCAGCAAAAAGTGAAAATGTAGGTGTGGGCTAGTGGGTTTGTGGCTTGATGTATGTTTCCAATACAATTCTGCACCATTTCACCAATCTGCACCATATTTTTCACAGTCACCTGTTAGAACCCTCTGGACATTACTGGTTACATTACATTTGGACAACCCCCTCCCCTTTCCCCAGATTTCAGCAAAAGTCAAAATGTGTTTTTGGGTTTGTGACTTGGTGAAGCGTTGTTCCTTATACAATTCCACACCATTTCACCAATCTGCACCACAGTTTGCACAGTCGCCGGTACCTATGAGGGAATATAAGACCGGCAACACCGGCTATATCACCTAGTAGGAAATGAAAATAAGTTTCCCTCAGTTCTATAAACCCTACCTATGAACCATAGATACATAGGCACATTCACCACCTCACTAATGTATATTCTGAGAACAGAGTAAAGGAGATGTTGCCATTAGGATCGAAAACCTACAGCTACTGGCCTGCACTAGTTATGCTTAGTAGTGGAACCATAACTCATCACACCCCACCGGCACTGCCCAAAACCTCACACAGAACATTACACATGACAACAGTACCATTGCATATGACATCATCATCATTAGCATTCTTGTAAATATCAATGCAGTCCTGCTCTACTAGCACTGCACATAGAGAATGTACCACAGACATGCCCACATAGCATAAACATGTGCTCACAGGGATTTACCAGAGTGGGCAGTAGGATATATGCTGAGTGTACAGTTTAAAGGGCCTGGAATGCAGCCACGCCCTGCTCTAACCCCGCCCTCCGGTCAGTAAACAAGGCTGTAGATAGGGTACATGGGCATGGTTGGTGGCCATGCCCTAGATGCAGCATCCTCATTTATAGTGCAGAGGCATTTCATGGCCCTACACCTTTGTCGTGTGGGTATTGCACACCTCATACACAGCGCTGCTATCCTTGGTGTGCAATGGTGCACTGTTATTTGCACAAGCGAGTGAATGACAAGATTGTAGCCATGGCCCAGTTTCAGTAGCTCTGGCTCCACTGCCCACGGGGCGCAGTACTACTGGATGCACTCTCTGCCAATATGGTAATCCAGGGCATGCAATCATGCCCCGGGCAATCCCCCATGTGGGCCTTGCATCTGCTTTGGTTAATATCTCTCCATGGTTACTTTAACACATTTTGGAAAGGGAGCACAGGGTCCTCATTTTCATCTGTGTTCTTGGGGGCAAGCAGGTTTTGCACTCAATCTCAACCTTCACCCAGTGCTTCAATCTTATCCTTCACCCAGTGCCTCAATCTCATCCTTTACACAGTGCCTCAATCTCATCCTTCACCCAGTGCCTCAATCTCATCCTTCACCCAGTGCTTCAATCTCATCCTTCATCCAGTGCCTCAATCTCATCCTTTACACAGTGCCTCAATCTCATCCTTCACCCAGTGCCTAAACTGGATTGGCAATAGGAAAACAGAAGTGTCCCCTTTCCGTCTACCACGCTCCTTGTTTGTGTTCCCAGCAGTCACTCGTAAACTGACATATCTTGGCACTGGCACTTCTGGACAGTTGGTTTGGCACCCACAGATTAGTCTCTGCTTTTATAAGAAGAGAGGCTTAACAACTTTATCTGTCAAAGAAGCCTCCACACTTCAAAAGGATACATGAGCATATCTCAAGGCCACCACAAAACCACGCTCCGACGGACGTTAGCATCACACCTACATTGTTAATGTTAAAGGTACTCGTACTGTCACCAATGGAGTGGTCCTCAGGCGCTCTGGTGGATCTGAAAAGGAGGGAGTGAAAAAAAGGGTGTGTGGTGGGGTTAGTAGGGTGTAGTGGGAATAGGAAAGTAAGGATTTTGATGTCTTGTTTGCAGCTTCTGTTTGGTTTGCACTGTTCGCTGAGCTTAAGTGCAAGCTTTGGGTGGGTGTGAACTCCCATGTGATGTTGTGCCAGATTATGTGTTGTTTGAATGTTGTTGCAGTGTGGTGAAGTACATGCGTATTGCTGTGCAGAGAGGTGGTTGTGTGAGTTTCTGTATGAGGGTGTATAGGGAAAACTGAGGTTTTAGAGCTGGGTTAGTGGGTTATTTCTTACCTCTTAGCTTTGCGTTTCTGCGCTCAACATCTGTGATTATCCAGTGTGATTAGAATTGTTTGGCCGCCTAGTTGGCAGGCACGTTGCGGGGCGGCAGTTTTCCTCTGTAGTACTCTAGTGGTATGTGTACATGGTTGATGGAGGCCTGTTCCCCCCCACCGTGAGGATGGCCATGGTTAGGTTAGAGGATTATAGTCGCTCCCTGCCCATCCCGTGGGGGGTCCTTACCTACCTTGGTTTCCTCTCTGGACTAGCGTTGTGTGGACATGGGTGGTCGGGGCATCCTCCCCCCACTCTGCAGTTAGGGAGGATTAAGTTGGGGATCATTGATTCCTATCTGGGCTTCTTATTGTAATTAAACGGTCTTAAAAAAATTGCTGACCATCATGGTTAAGGAGCAGTGGCTGCCCCTCCAGCTGAGGGAGGTTGGTAGGAGGAGGGTTTGTGAGAGAAAGGTCAAGTGACCGGGCAGATCTCCAAAGATGGAGACAGTCTGAGGCTTATTTAGGACCCTCCCTGAACTCCTTGCCACCATTGATGTTGTTCAGTAGCCTCAATCCGATGGCCGATGTCTGTGCCATGCAGCAATAAGACCTGGTTCCAGAGGCATTGCTCAGGGATGGGCTGATGGGGCTATAGCCCGGGTCGTTTGGTTGTAGCCCTGTATAAAAGCTCAGTTGTCACAACCCAAAAGGCTAGCTAGCCCCGAGTCCCGACATTCCCAAAATTAGCGTAGCCTTGGATCATTTCCAGACCCCTGCCTGGTTCACAAATGTATATAGAACATGGATTGCCTTATCACTACCCTCATATTCTAACATCGCCCTGTTTTGCCCCCACCCATAGACTTCGGTATCCTTAAAAATCTATGGAAAAAAATAGAACGGTAGAAAATGCCGTCTACGGCATTGGAAAATAAATAAATGCAAAAAATGTCGATCAAGGTGAGCGGGGATTGCGGGAGTGTCCCCTGCTCCACTTGATTGACATTGTGGGACATTGGGGTGGCGGGGTGTCCCGGCTTCCATAAAAAGGAAAGCAGGGGACAGGTAAAGTAAAAAAAAGAAGAAGAAAAAAAAGGAAAGTACCCTGCAGCCTGGTTCCCTTCCATGTGTGTGAAGGCAACCAGTGTCGCAGAGGGATGACGAGGTGACAGCACACTTCACTGTGTGCCGACGGAAGGTAAGTTTATTTCTCCCTCGGTAATTTTGGATTCAATTATATCATGGCGATCCATAGACTTCCTCTGCTTATTGCAAATATGCCTGTTACCAGTCAGCCCTCTTGATAAAACCATGTTTGCCCCCTCTCTCAGGCACTCAATGGTTAAAAGGCCCTGTGCCCAGAGACAGAAGAGAAATGCCAAACAGGAGAACCTAAGTGGGCTCAACCATATGAGTTGTAGTTACTAGAGCACACTTATTCAAACACGAGAGCCAACGTGGGCTCAACCCTATGAAATGCAGACACTAGAGCACATTTATTCAAACAAGAGAGACTAAGTGGGCTCAACCATATGAGATGCAGACACTAGAGCACATTTATTCAAACAAGAGAGCCTAAGTGGGCTCACCCATTTGAGATGCAGACACTAGAGCACATTTATTCAAACAAGAGAGCCTAAGTGGGCTCAACCATATGAGATGTAGTTACTAGAGCACACTTATTAAAACCAGAAGTAAGGAGGCCAGGCATCATCAAGCCAAGACAAACAGAAAGGAATAGCCAACCTGATACATAAGATGTCATTATAAACTCAACCCACACAACATGGGAAGTGTTTTCAAGCAAAGGAGAGCTACTTGGGGCGCCAACTATCCCAAGGAAAACCACCTACGATCTATACTTCAGAGTCGCACAAATAGGCAGTGATAGCTGGAGATGAGCAAAGAGGATGATAAATATATTGGCAAACAGTGGACTGCAGAGCACTGCAGGCATTTGAAGGGCTTATTGCAGGGTACATCAGTGGTCTCCTGAGTGACCATTAGGGAAAGAGGTAGCAAAACACCAGAGATAGAGTCGACTTCTATGCCAACTAAGCATCCACCTGAAGATGGAGGTCCAAGCACGGCCCTCATTATCCCCACACTACTCTCAGGCCGCAGACAGAGAAACGACAGGTGCACCTCACTCTTAGGCCCTTCATCGCCATCATCAATGTATAGCAGAGGTGATAAACGTTATTCTCTCAGAAAGCCATTACACCCATACCCAATCGATGATATGGAGGAGATGAAGATGTCATCAATCCAACAAGTTCATTGACCACAATTTGAGAAATCACTGACGTCATCCCTGACATCCCGACGTTTTCTCACTTTTACACAAAGTACATAGCCATCCATTCACGATGTTACACGAACATGCATTAATTTATTGCATATAGATACGAAACACATGCTTATGACTCATGCAGGTAGATGACTGACAAACATACATATCTCTATATATATTTATATCCTTCGCCAAAGCTGAACAGCAGCACAGAAAGTATACATATGCCTAGCTTGCACATGCTTTATTGCCACTAAAATGGAAAGCAATAAGGGTGAATATGGAAGCTATAGGCACACTGAGGTTAATGGAAAGGGGGAGACAGACTTTAAATACATGTAAGGGATGACAAGATCGCTGCAGGCAGAGGCAGGCAGATGCGATGCACCCCAGCCGAGGACGAGGGGAGATGGAAAGTTCTGGTTATCAAGACGATAAGCCACCTGCAAGAAATGTAGGCTAAAATCCTCATAATTACAATCTAGAGAGCTTCATTTCGTGGTCTCAACACACGTGACCCAGCTGAGCAGAACAATGCCTATTCATACAAGGTAGATGGAGAGAAGCTATTCCCATTGAACCAGAGGTGGAAAGATACAAGTGCTGCTTACGAACCAACAAGTGAATGCACTCTCCCAGACTTAGGTGATCAGAGATGCAACATAAGGGAACAGACAGCACCTCCATTTTTATTTTCATTGCATCGAAAAGGTACACTCAGCCTGGTAACTGTCCAGTGTCACAACACTGGGGGGATACATTTGCCCAATCCAGTGTCACCTTTCACATGAAGACATAATGGGCCTCATTACGAGGTCGGTAGTAATGCTGGTGCTACTGGCGGTTGTTGCCAACCTCATAACACTTTTTCCGCCGCCTGATACCCCGGTGCCACCCGTATATTACATGTGGCAATGGGCTGGGATGTCAGGTGGCAGAAATTGTAAGGCGCCATTCCCGTGGAGTCCACTAGGACTCCACGGGAATGGGGACATGGAAGCACTGTCACCGTTGCTAACGGTGCCAGTGCTTCCATGAAAACCATGCCTGCAGGGGCCGGTTCTCCCAGCAGGTCAGATATGCTGGAAGATTCGGCCCCTTCAGGCAATCGCGTAGTCTGGTGGTCCGGAAAGGGTGCCGATATGTTGCTACCGGCACCCTTATTTCTGGACCGTCAAACTTGGAATTAGGCCCAATATGTTGCAGGAGCCAATAGTCTCCCTACGGTCCTGCAACTTTGTATTTTGTAGAATGTAGAGGTGGTCCCAGGGAGAGCCACCAGATATGGCTACCCAGTAGTAGAACTAACCCTTGTGCATATAGTTCAGCTAAACTGACCAATCTGAACACCCATTAGGTTTCAGGGACCGAACTTGATTTTGTGACATCCCAGTTGGATAAAACCAGGTGAAACATGCCCAGAAGACGAGAGCTCTGGAGAATGTATGTTTTTCTGGTGTGATCCCTGTCATTTTGTTAGATAATAAAGACAGTAAACTTTGCCCTATGGGTGTGTCTTCCATTCTTGCGGCAGGGAGTTTTGGATGGGCCCAAGTGTCTCTGTGCTGTTAATTGGGGTGACTGCTATAGAGTCCCTGCCGCTCCTCCACAAGTCGGAGCAGAGGATGGTTGCTTCATCCCACTGCCTCATCCCACTGTATGCCCAAGGGCACCCGTGTAAACCGACGATTATGACGCGGTGACCCGTGTAAACCGACGATTATATCCACACTTGGGGGAAAAAAGAGAAGAGGTGGACAGGAGCCACCTTTGGAGGGAATTCCTGCTTGCTTCCTGTGAGGTGCCTAGCAGACCAGATGTCAGAGTGGCAGATTGTGGGATAGTCAGAGTCAGAGGGGCCTCACAGAGTGTAAGTATAGACTCAGCTATACGGCAAATGTGGTGGGAACGAAATATTCTGCTTGATATTGTATTTTGTGCTATTCTGTTTTGTGTAAGGATTACCCGTCTTTTAAGTGGTCATTTTGGGCAATTAGCTTAAACGATGTCCCCAGGCTGTGGATCACACGCGTCCCCTGCACACTCGATTTTTTTGTCCAAAGACAAGCAATAGGTAAGTTTCACTGATAGTTTTCAAAACATATTCTGATTAGCAAATAATCCTCTTGCAAGTGATTGAATAGGGACAGTTAATATTGTTACTCTGAAGACTTAATAATTCAAGGCTAGTTTAGTTAAATGAAGCTGTCATAAAAATATTGCAGTCATCTCTTCTGTACAACTTTCAAAAATGTATACAATTTATTAATACATGCTACTTCTTATTCAAATTGATATTGGTGTTCATGTACAGTAATACAATCTATTATAACAATATACCATTCATATTGTGATATACAGATATCAGTCTCTGCATGTGATAGTATTCAGTACAGTTATACAAGCTCTACGCGATTCCCGAAACAGAAGAGATGACTGCAATATTTTTATGAAAGTTTCATTTAACTAAACTAGCCTTGAATCATTAAGTCTTTGGAATAACAATATTAACTATCCCTATTCAATCACTTGCAAGAGGATTATTTGCTAATCGCAATATGTTTTGAAAACTATCAGTGAAACTTACTTACCTATTGCTTGTCTTTGGACAAAAAATCGAGTGTGCAGGGGACGCGAGAGATCCACAACCTGTGGACATCCTTTGTCTCTTTGCTCTTTTGACCTTCACAACCTAGTGTCAGGGTTGTGTCCCTCTCCTCTGCACCTCACTACTTTCCCTAATTTTCTACAACATATATCAACATTGGTGTGCAACAGTGCTTATTCCTTTTTTCCAGTTAGCTTAAAAGGTCAGCTTATTTTACAGATGAAAAATAAATTGAAAACGAAAAAAACGGTTTCCCTGTGAGTTAGGCAATTCAGCTTGGTTCATGGAGGATTTTGTTTGGTTGTCTGTATACAGGTGTTAGCGGATGAAGCAACCTATATTATGGAAGGATGTTTCCTAGTTTATCTCTTAGAGATGCATTCCTATGTGGCGACGCTATAGAAGAGGGACCACGTGATTTCTAGGTTTACCCTGTTTGTGAGGCAGGAAGACGGCCATGTGCGTTACGTCATGTTTGTCATTGTGTTTTTGTGATTAAGAACGGATATATTTTTATTTTTTATTTTTATTTTATTGACCTTAGTTTAGTACAAGAACACAAAGTTTTTTGTCATTCTCATTCTCATCTACAATATCATAAAAAAAGAAAGAAAAATCCTTACATAACTTTCCTTTATCATAACAGACCTGCGCATATTATCTACTTTGTTTCAAATCCTCTATTCTTGCCTTCAAAATAAACAATCATGTGCACATGTCCTCAACCAAGGTAGTCAATCCACTCAGGTAGAACTTGGTAAAATCATGTCTACGAAATTGATGACAGCACAAGTTAAGTGAGCATTTGTCCCCGAAATTAAATAGCTCCACCATTCAAGCATATTTCCATTTTTTGGGGCATAGCGTGCTAGATGAAGCGAGCGCTGATCAGCATTTTTAGGACACTCAATTATCAAATGTTTAATTGATTCCACCTCTGTCCGACAAAAACGACAAATGTTACTCTTAGTCGCCGGGTCGTTTCTTCTCATCAACCTCTCCTGAATTTTATAAAGATTTAGATGTAATCTTAAGAACTGATTCCGATGATAAGGTGAAGGGAATTTAGAAAGATACTTCAGCAGTTCCCCCACTTTTTGCGCTGACATTCCCAAGTCTATTGCTGATGACAATAACATTTTTTGTCCATGTTGATTATCCAGTTCCATTGCCGGAACTTTTCTTTCCCACTTGAGGAATTTGCAGCACAAGGGACATGTTTATATCCGCTGCATCTAGAATTGACATCAATTTTTCCTCCCAACTATTTAGCAGGGAGGCCGACGAAACATTACTTTTATTATTCAAGATCAGGTAAGATTTCATTACAAGTATTATTCTCATTTTTTGAAGGACTGTTATAGATTTCCATAGAACAAGGGAATGTAGAGAGTCAAGTCCCAGCTCGTGTCTAATTGCCACCATTGAGACTCACTGAGGTAATTTGAGTACCTTTTGCCAAAATATCCCCTCTAGTTGGGGCCAGAAGTTGGCATCGATATTCCACCATGCTTCGCTGCCAAAGCATACGACAGGAGTCACTTTTTGTCGATAAAAGGTTATTAAAGGCTGTAAGGTGAATTTGCCATATTTTACGTGGCGTTTTGTGCCTTGAAGTGCAAAGATCCTCAGTCACGAACGACTTTGTTGGTCCAACTCCACTCTCTTATTGAGATGTTAAATGGGACTCCCAAGTAGCGAATTGCGTCTGTTTTGGTCAGTGGCTCATTATACACTTTCCACCTGAAAACACCTTTCTTAGTTTTACTTTTCGGACCTAAAGGAACAACTTGCGACTTCTTCACATTTATGGCCAACTGGTTAGCCGTTAGATATTCTTGCAATGCTATCAGCAGTCTTTGGAGTCCTATTTCGGTGCCATCTAAATGAACCACATCGTCCGCATAGATTACGTGGCTTAAATGATTCCCGTTGACTTTGGATATATATATTGAAGGGACAGATATCGAGAATGTTTTCCTCTTGGGTATTGGTGACATCACCTGAGAGGTTGTTTAATAGGACTTGAGGTTCACCAAAGACAGTGAATTTCAGTTGTTGAACTATTAAGTGAGCCGAGGACCAGTGTTGGGCCATTGGATCAGAGCTTGAGAAGCACATGCGTGGAGTTGTGCTTTGAGCCTTTGGGCAGAGGACGCAGTGGGGGGTGGTGCGCAAAGCCCCCCTGTGTTGATGGTGGTGAGTCTGAGAGGCTGTTGAGAAGATTTGTTGCTTGTGAATTGCAAAATTGTAAGGTAAACTGGATGTGTCGAAATCCCGATTTGAGGTCAAGTAAGTTTTGAGAAGTGTTAAATAAAGTGACGAATTGAGGGATACACCACTTATGCAAGTCCCTCCCGCCATATAAAGACAAAATACACAAGTATAGCGCAGAATGGATTTGCGATACAGAGGGCAAGTTGGCAAAGCCATTGCCCAAAGACGGAAGCTTTTCCAAATGTGTGCAGCAACATAGGACCACTTATTTATGTGCATCCTCTAAGGGGAACAAAGTAAGTAAGCAACTGGCCATACTAGAGTTATGGAAAATGTTTCAGGACGAGGAAGGGGACCTGATTCAGCGCCATTGGATGCTGAGTCAACGCGATATGGGAAGCGAACCGCCCTCAGCTCCCCCTCCTCCTCTTCAAACCGTGGATGAAGGTCCGGTAGCAGAAAGTAAGGGATTTTACCCCATAAAGGAGTTGAAAACAGTGGCGGGATACACCAATCCCACCTTCGCACCTCTAGCATATAGTGGTGAAGATACACTTAGTGGCGCAAAACAATGGAGTAAATAAGTGCTGGATATCAGCAGCGAATGTAGGGAGCACCGTGAACTGCAAGCAAAATTAAAGGAAAATTACTTGGGAAGGACAGGCCTTAGTGTGGGCCAAGAATCGATAGTTTCAAATGAATGGGTAGGCAGACAGATATTGCTCACACTGGATGGGAAGGCCACAAGTGAGACAGAGCACACGGGGAAGGAAGTACCAAGTCGTAAAAACACAGAGGAGGAAGCGGAGGAATGGGCGAGATAATGGAGGAAGTACATATGAGAAAAAGGGAAGAAAAGCATGAAAGCGAGAGGTTGTGAAAAGAGATAGAGCAAGCAGAATCAAGACAAAGAGAGAAGAAAAAGAAAGGAGAAGACAGAGAGAGCTAGGGGAGATATCAAGGAGGAAAGCAGAAGAAGAGCGAGAAAGGCAATTGCAAATAAAGAAGGAGATAAGGAAGGTAGAAGTAGAGCAGCTCGTTAAAGAGCGCTGACGCAGGGAAGAAGAGGAGCGGAGACATGAGCAGGAAAGAGATGAAAGCAGAGAGAGATGCTCTTCGAAGGTGGTGGAGATTAAAGCAGACTTGGCACATTTAGATGATGAGCATGGGGAAGGAATACGAAGAAGGTTAGGGGAAGTTTACAGGAGCAAGAAAGACAGTGCGGCTGACCCACAGGTGGTTAGGAATGCCAATGGATGCTTATTGAGTGGGGAACGTGGGAGTACAGATCTACTAAAGTGAAAACAGTGGGAAGACCCAATGTTAAGGACACTCAGTTTCGAGGACGATAGAGATGGAGACAGTGACAGTAGTATTGGGACCATGGGGTCGGACGAGGATTGACAGGAAAGTGACAATGACGAAGAGGGGAGGCCTTATCGCCGCTCTAGGGAAGCAAGTCTTGACATAGACACAGCGTGGGGAGACAGAGAAGACAGGGGGAGAAAAGAGGGAGAAAACAAAGGCTGACTGACGTATCCCAGGGACAGATTGCACAGTGCAGACGACATTACTCCATATGCACAGAAGCTCATGGCCCTACCAGGATAGAAATGTATAGAGATGACAAGGGCATTCACCACCACTAAAGACATGGGGAGACAGGATGATGGAACGAGACTGACACAGTTCCCATTATTGAAAAAGGGTGGTGGGCGGCCTCAGTATATTCCATGTCAACAAAATGATAAAGACAACTTAAGATGTAAGCAATCTTTGTTGAGTGATGGGACTGGGAAATGGATTTATGAGCTTGAAAGATTGACAGCAGGGACGACATTATCAGTGGGTACATGAAGAGTCTACCTTCAGCCATTCTTTTGGAGGTAGCAGAGGATGTATGAAGAAGAGCAGGGTGCCCTGAGTGACAGCACAAAACATGGCACATGTTGGCGCGCCGTTCAATAACTGCTGAGCAGCCGTATGGCAAGCTCTAATGGTACAATACCCAGAGACCTCTGATATAAGTGCGATAATGACATGCAAAATGCATGAAGATGAAGACCCACTTCAATACATTCAAGACATTCAAGAGCGATGGCGTCTCGAGACGAGAGGACCATGGGACAAAACAGTGGGGTTATTTTACCACATATTATGCCAAGGGTTACCTGAGCAGGTGCAAAACAGCTAAAGAAGTTGGTGGGGATGGAGACTAAGCCGTGGTCAGAAATTCAGCAAACCATAGTGCACAATAGTCAGCTAATGCAATAGAATGCGAGAACAAAGCGTGAGGAGAAAGAACAGGGAGAAGCGAAGTTAGTGCCAAAAATATTATCAAAGTCTACAATGGAAGGGAGAATGCTAACGAGTGGCAGGTAGTAGTCACCCAGCATGCACAGAACAGAACTCCACTCCGATGGTGATAGTGAGCGGCACAAATGTCCTTTAACATTAACGATCAGGGAAGACTTTCAGATATTCTGAAATCCTCTTTTCCCTGGTAAATATTTAATTAACATAATACTCATGTTGCAACAATATCTTACTGCAACACACCCTTGCTCCAAAATGTCATATGCAGAGGATATTACAAGGTCTACTTTGCAGTTTTTTTAATGTTTTTATTATTTTTATTATTTATTATATTCGTTTAATCTAATATAATATTTAGTTTTAGGCAGGAAATAACCACAGTGAGTGATTTGCAACATGTAGTGGTACTGATAGCATTTATTCTCTGCTTTTGACAGGTCAAGGTGCTTGTTCTGCCCGTACAGTGCACTAAGCACATGATGCCAGTGAATGCATTCACTAAACAGTACATTTACTGCCTGAGCTATCCATGTGTGTGACGTAAACATGAATTGAAGCACAGAGGCATTCAGGCGTCACATCAGAGGATGCAGGTTTGTTTTCCTGGCTAGCTACCCATAATGGATTGGTGGCCAGGGTTTGGGCCTTGTGAGCACCTCATCAACTGGACAAATGCCTGATCAACTGGTTGATCACTCAATCAACGAGGCACCAGGTTTTGATTGGCTACACCAATTAATTGTTCATATTTCTCACAATCAGGAAAGACTTTTAGATATTCAGAAGCCCTCTTTATCCCTGTTAAATATAAAGTAAACGTAACACTCATGCTGCAACAATATCTAAGCATAGCAAACCCTACACCAGAGGTCTTCAAACTGTGGGAGGCGCCCCCCCAGGGGGGGCGCCGCCGCATCCCAAGGGGGGGCGCCAGAGCCCAGCATGAAATGTAAAAAAATAAAAATAAATCACTTTTTTTTTTTAGATTGGAGGAAATGGGAAGGGGCAGCTCACATGGTCAGAATGGGCCATAAAAAGGTCTTGGGCACCAATGAAAAAATGGCCAGCAGTTGCAAATGGATATTCGGTGTTTAGTCACAGACTGTTTGAATAGTACCAAAGAGGTTGTTTTTTGTTCAAATGTAAACAAATGGTGATATTTAAAGAATATTTATTCAGCAACAATGGTCAAAACTACTAGCTGCATAGTGAAGTACCTCCTCAAACTGGCCCACATTGGCCAAAAAAGTGGCCCATTTTTACTGGCCTGCACTAGCATTTTGCATTTTTGGTATGGTCATCTACCTTTTGCCCTATAGGCCAGTCCAAGCCTGCCGACTCATCCATAATGGGTGACGGGGCGTCCACCCACTGGACACCTCACCCATTATGGAGGAGCCGAGGAGCCAGCCCAGTGAAACACGGAGCACTCCCTCAGCTGCTTTTTCCAGCTGAGGGAGTGCTCCTGTGCTGACTGAACTGTCAAAGGGAAACACTGTTTGCCTTTGAAAGTTCAGTTCACCAGCCGCACATGTTCACTGAGCCATGCAACGCTGGGGGTGTTTTGATTCGCCAGCCTTACATAGCTCATTGGAAATGCTAGCTGGGGCACTGCATGTATGTATGTGCGAGGGGGTGCTCCTGCGCCTCCTCGCACATACGGGCAGAGCAACCTGGAGCGGGGCATTTTAGCAACCACGCGAGGTACGTTTATGGCAATTTATTTTTTATTTAAATGTGTATGGATGTGTGTATGCTTGTGGTATGGGACTGTGGTGGGAGCAGGATGGGCGGCAGCACTGGGATAGTGGTGGGAGTAGGGTGAGGAGAGCCCAGGGTCTGTACTGGGAGTAGGGTGCAGTGACGGCACGCAAAAGTTCATAGTGATTTCTACATACTGTCCATCTGGCACTTTTGGGGGGGGTCCGGCCTGCCCGGACTTTGCTCAGGGGGGGCCCAGGCCAAAAAAGTTTGAAGACCACTGCCCTACACCCCAAATCACTCCAATGATACAGAAAGTGCTCAGTATTTTTTATACTTTATTGTTACTATTAGTTATGTGCTGTTTTGAATTAGTCCCTCTTTTTTCAGGTCAATATAACAGTCAATGGGCCTCATCCGGCGCTAGCCGTGCCGGTAAAATTGGCACGGCTGCCGCCGGTATAATTTTTTTGCCAGCACCCGGGAATGGGCAATTACCAGGTCAAGTACAACCCCGCCGGACCGGGTAATCGCCCATTCCCGGGCACCGGAAAAAATGCTCCCCATTCCCATTGAGTCCCATAGGGCTCAATGGGAATGGGGAGGCCGGATGCACCGGCACCATTCATAATTGTGCCGGTGCTGGTCCACCCGCCAGGTCAGACCTGGCGGGCGAAAAGTCACCCGCGAGCAGACCGCGTAGTTTGCTGGTACGGTAACAACGGTACTGGCAAGCTTACCGGTACCGTTGTTACTGTACCGGCAAACTCATAATGAGGCCCAATGTATAAGTCCTACATGTACAGTGCGCAGGGGACTGCGGTCAATGCTTTCAATAAGCAGTCTATTTTACATGCAAGTAAATTATCCGACCATTGTTTTCTTATTTGTTTTAATGTGCCCCCTACTTTTTTTGCACATGGAAACTGTTTTTTGCACAACACATTTTCAGACACATATAAACACCAGGCTCTATTTAAATCTAAGGACTGTGCTACAAGACACTAACGGTATACGCTATTATTATTATAATTTTTCTTTTATAACGCGGTTAATACCGTTAAAGGTTTCTAAGCATGAGCCCGGGATTCGACCCTGTGTTGCTAATTGTGTTGTCTTGCTTCCAAAACAAACACGCTGCTCCTGAGCTATCCTCTCGGCCCTATGTAATATTCCCAGTGTAACTGTAAAAATGACGTTATGGGCAGGGCGTCCAAGAGTAGGTAACACATGATGAACTGCAGAACATTCTCCCACTCCCTGTGTGGCTTCTTTTCTCAGTAATCCTCCCCTACGTAGTTGGGAACACACCTTAAGCAGCCCTCCCTCACTTATTCACACTGTCTGATTTTTAATGGACTGTGCAGCCAGAAACAATGGGCCTCATTACTAGGAAGGAGGTAACCATGCCGCTTTTTGTGGCATGGCTACCCCCTCTCCGGATACCGGATCCCGGTTCCCTGAATGGGGAAATACCAGGCCATTCTGACCTTGGAGGGCCCGGTATTTCCCCATTCAGGGAACCCAGACCCGGTACATCCCCATTCCCATTCAAGCCCTCATTGGGCTCAATGGGAATGGGGAGGATGCTAACAACGAGCCCGTTAATAACGGGCCCGTTGTTAGCATGATGGCCCGCTCGCGGGACAAGCTATGGTGCCTGGTTTTACCAGGCGTCCTTACTGAGTCCCACGAGCGGACCTCGTAATGAGGCGGTATGGGTTTTACGGGACCGGCAGCTCTACTGGCCCTGTTAAACCCCTACCACCTGGGTCGTAAAGACCCCCAATGTGTACAATTTAACCAAAACCCTCTGCCATCTCTGTTAAATTTTGTACAGTGACGATTCCAGGGAGTCATCAATATTCATGACTAATTGCAGCACTCAAACCTTAGCCCATGCTGATAATGATAGCAGTCCTAGTTCTGATCAAAGCATTACAGTGGAATCTGTCTATGTTTCTCAATAGCTTTGCTTTTGGGTCAGCACAACTCCTTGCCCTTTTACAGCTATCCCAGCCCACCCCACCCCATGTCACGCTTTGCCACAATGGTGACTGAGGAAAACGTGGCATGGCCAAAGGCCGTAACACACCCCCTTGTGCCATTCACTTCCCCAAAGGTAGCTCTGAGAAGAGAATGTGAAAGAGCTTGATCATGTTTATTCTATTAAGTAACTCTGTATAGTTCAAGGGCTTATGCATACACTTTAAATATCCCTCTGGGCGTGCACACAATCATTTTAGAATTAATTCAGGTGGAGATAGGACCCACAAAAGGCACAGGCCCTAAATAGATCCTGCAGCCCATGAATGTTCTGGATTATTGTCCTATTTATTCCTCCATTTTTGGGTGTCCTGAATCCTTTGCACGTGTGCGACCAGCACTCCACAATGTGCTCCTTGATGAAGGATGTCCATATTATGCCGTCAAGGATGACCACCGGTCCTAAGCCTTTCTTGCAGATGTCCCTTGAAACATGGACTTGCATCAGGTGCTTCACCTGTGGTTAATTAGACAGCTACCCTGTCTTCTGAAATGCCGTTGTGTTGAACCGCTCGAGTGTGATGGATGTCTCATCTGTGAACAGCATGTGCTCTGAGTCCTCCCCTGTCTGGATCCACTGTTTTCTGCACAGTATCTCCTTTGCAGATGGCTTTAGTCATTCCAGGTGCAGCACAAACTGCAGATAAAGGGGCTCATGAGTTGCAACGCATAATGCAATGGGGAAGGAGTCAGGGGCCCAAGGCGTATACAAGTCTGCAGTTGAACTACTTCCTAGAGTACCATCTTAAGTACTACCATCACTGGTTGCTGCCTTAGTCAGGCTCTATTGACATTATTCACCATAGCTAGACAGAAATTGCCCACCTTGCTAGAGGCTAAAGGTGGTGTCTGGCACTCAGCAGGAGGTTCACCGGAGGTTAATTATAGACAGAATGGTGAATGTCAGCTTGCACCACACCTAGACAGGATTGTAAAGATTAGCATTACGTCATATTTAGAGAGAAATGTAATACTACCTTGCGTCACATCTAAACAGAATTGTGAAGATTAGCTTGTGTCACATCTAGGCAGAATTGTGAATATTAGCATTGGTCAGATCTAGACAGAATTGTGTATACTGGCATTGCGTCACATCTAGACAGATTTGTGAAGATTAGCATTGAGTCATATCTAGACAACTGTAATGTAAGCTTGCGTCACATCTAGACAGAATTGTGACGATTAGCATGCGTCACTTCTAAACAGCGATGCCACTAACCAACCCACTTAACAATATCACACCTCTGCATACACATCTCAAACTCTAATTAAACACAACCATACCTCTAATGCACAACAAATCACACACACTTCCCCACAGTCCAACAACAAAATATACTATACGTAGCCTCACACGACGGCACCCAACCGAAAAGCACACCTAAGCTCAGCTAATGGTGCAAATCGAACTGATGCTGCCAACAGCACATGACCGCTCTCTTGCCTTTCTCCCGCTCAATCCTACTAACGTTCCTACTGTCTTCCCTTTTCAGATCCACCAGAGCGCCAGGGGGCCACTCTGGTGTTGATGGTGCACGGTACAAATACCTTCAACATTAAAATCCTATAGCATTGGGGGCCCTCATGTTACAGCAACCCAACACAAAATTCATGAAAGAAATTAAACAGGCAGGCCAGTCATTAGCACGCATTTCAACAAAGAGACTCCATTAGAAGATTCAGAATTGATATCTGTTAAGCAATGTGTGATAGTCTTGTAATAAACCACATCTAGTCCAAAATTGAAAGGAAAAACATTTTAAAAGATGGACCAAACTGTTTGAAGAGATGGAACTAAAAATTGACATTGGGTGTCAAGGGTAACCTAAACACTATGATCCACAAAAGGACTAATTCAAATGATCAACTGTTGTTACACAGGTTGTGGCAGATCCCATCTGCCACAAAACCAAAATGCCAAATCCTGTCCAGTGCTTCATAGTATTGTGCTTGTAACCCGAAAACAAAACATTGTTGTTTACCAAGGGGCACAGAAATACTCCACCGCCAAGCTGAGAGGCCTGGTCCAGCCGCAACCGTACACATGCTTGGGCTCCATATTGTCTACCACTGTTTTTCTGTACTCTTTGCAGACATGAAAACAAAGGCAGCAAAAGAAAAGAAAAATACAAGGGCAATTAAAAACAAGGTGCTGAAGGGGGTGAGATTCAAACCCTGCTCCATTGCTACATATTTTTTTGCGGGTCAGCACCTAAACATCTTTACAACTATTGCCCGCACAATCGATCCTGAGCTTGAACACAGCCCACTTCACCATGCACTCAGATCCACCAAACCCTTGCACATGGGAAGCACGGTCCACGTTTAGAACCACACGATGACGAGAGTCGAGATATGCCATTAGTTTCTCCTTAAGTCCATCAGGAATGGAAATTGACTAGGTAAACCAAATGCTGGCCCTCTTCAAGGTAACGTTTCTTGTATCACGGCAAAGGGTGTACTGCATGAGGGGTGAGAGTTCAAATCTTGATGACAAATCCTGAATCTGAGATTATTATGCCCATGTGTACCAAGTAACCATCAATTTGAGTGCATTACCAGTGTTTCCCTCCAGGTCTCCCTGTATGTGTGGATGTATGTGTTGTGACAAAGTGCCCTGCCTGGTCGTGGGGACTTCTAGGCAGGTGACCCAGAGGAATCCCTGATCACCTTCCCTTAGCCCTGTCACATGGAAGGGGACTGCCCTCCGGACCACCTTATTGAGGGCTGGCATAATGAGGGAAGATCACTATGGCCCCTAAATTGCCTAACCTCCTTCCACTCAGATACTAAGTCCTGGCACCTCAGGGTTGATAGGGTGAGGGATTTATTCGGACCCCATCCCCTTGTTAGAGTGCCTGAAGAGCCAAATAGCCAGACTCAAAGTCCCCAAGAAGAAAAACAAACACACTGATATATCAATGGTAACCTTTGCATAAGAGATACTTTTCAAACCCACACTGTTATTAATGCCATAGATACAGCAGTAGGGAATCATTAAATCCAAGTTCCAGAGAAATTCTACCTAAGCCCTGAGTGCCCAAGCATGATACAATGTGGTCAGTTTGAGGATTTCTGGCCACACCTTTACACCAAACTGATACAAGCTTTCCGGCCCACTGCCCAAGGCATAGTTTTCATTGCCAGTTGATACTTAGGTGCAATTTTACAGAGGAGAAGCATTCCATTCACGTTCATTGGGATTAAAACAACTGTTAAAATATTTACCATGATAAAGTTCACACATTCTAGGGAAACTAGAGATCTGTGTCGAAGGGAAAGGGGATTCCAAGATAGCAAACAGGTAGATAACACTTTGATCCAGACCCTGGAACCTAAAGTGAGCTCAGGTGAAACTCTAAAGGTTCACCAATTCTAGCCTCTTATTAAATTCTGATCACAAGTGATGATCCTCAAAAGGAGTCCACTCAAGGGGTGGCGGATGGCACAGGACTAATAAAAAATCCCACGTGATCAGTCTCGCAGGGCAGGAGTTTAGAGGAAGGAGATCAGTGTTTCCAGAAGAATCTGCAGGGAGGCGTGTAGATGGATCTGGAGATGGGAGTTTGAAGCAGGAATCAGGAGGGTAGGAGCTTTGGGGCCAGAGGGCAGGCAGCCCTTGAGAATCTAGGTGAGTTTAAGGAGGAGGTGGTGGTAATTACTAAGGAAGTGGCTGGAGGAGACCAGGAAGCATAAAGAGGTTAGTGGTAGGTAAGGAGGAAGTTTATGAAAGTAAGGAGAGGTTTTGTTAAGTGAAGGAGAGGCTTTTAATATTTAGGAAGGACGCTGGTGAGAGTAAGGAGAGGGTTGGTTAATTCAAGGAAGAGGTTGGTAAGGAGCCAAAGGAGATGTCAGGAGAAGTTCAGCAGGGGGATATTTATGAAAATCTAGAGGAGAAAGTTGATGAATATTTTGATAAAGTGGTGTCATGATGAACTAATCAGGAGATTGGTGAAAAGCTTACGGGGGATCTTGGTGAGATTAAGGTGTAGGCTTATGGGAGTAAGAGGAAGATTGGTGAACATCGTACAGAGGAGGTTGATGGGATTAACAAGGAGATGGCTGAGCATTCTAAAGAGAAGGTTAGTGGGATTAAGGAGGAGGGCCATGAAGATTGAGAAGATGTCAAGGGCATTTAAGGCAGTGGTAGGAGGATAACGTCAGAAAGTGGTAGGACAGGAACATCACAAGGAGGTAAGAGGAGAACATCCCAGGCTGCTAGGAGGAGAATGTCTACGGGTGATTGAAGCAAGTTCAATAAGTGTAATGTAGGTAGTGAGAGGAGTTTGGAGAGAAGTTTAGAAACAGGGAAGACATCAAAAACCAGAGGGGGGAGAGTTATTTGAAAAATATCACAAGAAAATGGCAGGACAGACTAAGCAGCTGGCTAAAGTTTACCAGGTGTAGGCAGTAAAGAAAAAGGTTGAAGTCTGTCAGGGAGGCTGAAGATAACCAAGCGAGGAAGGTGTGAGAGGGCCTGTCTGGCCCTAGGCAGCAGTTAAAGGAAGGGGAGGAATGTAGCAGGCAAAAGTAGAGAGGTGACAGAGAGGGGAGAGAACAAGACCCCACAAGAGGGAGGGATCTCTTGATCACACTGGTAACCAGGGAGAGGTCAAACCAGCTGGCAGCAGCCTCTACTCGCGGAGAAGCTACATCTCCTCGTAACTCCAGGAGAAGGCTCCCAAAAGATGGAAACACTCTTCTAACAAGCAAGGATCCAAGATCCCGAGAGGCAGTGTCAGATGCCTGGTTCAGGAACCCAAGAAGTTCATACCAAAAGGCTCCCGAGAGTCTCTAGGAATGGTGTTATGTTACCTTCATCTGCCCCATTTATTATTTAGGCATCCTGTACATGAATCCCCAGGAAACGGTGTGATATCCAATAACGTTGGCCTGCATGGCCTGTTGATGCAGTCACCTATGTGACAGTGTTTAGAACAGCCTGTTTCATTAACAGTGTGTGTCCAGATCTGTGTGTGGGTGAAACAGAGTGGTAAAATGGAAATTAATGTTACTTCACTATATTCACTTACTGTTTGTAAACAATAATGTTAGCATGTACTGCAGTTGTTTGAAGAACTTGAAATACAAACCTTACTGTTTGCAGCAGTGCAAAAGACACAAAAGATATTGGAGGGCTACAAGATGAGCAACACAACTGTCTGTTACCCAAAGAGTGTAACCAACAACCGGTAGCATGGCTGTTTCTGCTTTGCATCTTGGTCATCGGACTGGCCTATCACCTGCAGATTGTTGTCTGATCAAACCATGGACTGGCCTATCACCTGCAGTTCGTTGCCCGATCAAACAATGGACTGGATTATCCTCTGGTGTTTATCTATGGCCAAACAAATGACTTCAGTGGTATTGCAAAACATTTTATTCTAGGTATTGCAGGATTGCAATGGACATTAGCTGCTATGGTTGACGGTTAATCTTTTCTTCAGGGATTACTTTTCTGCCTGTGAGGCTGCTTGGAAGGCCTTCCTGACATGATGATAACTGGGTTATTTTAGCCAAGCTTGGACCAATGATAAAAGAGGCAGGTAGTTACTGAATCAACAGTTTTTTTGTGTGCAGGTCACCGCAATGAAATTACGGTGACTTGCACACCACAATTTTTATGAAATTAAACCAATCTATGTAGTCTTTCCTCGCATATCACTGCAAGAAAAGTGCCAGAAAACAAGTCTTCTCTGCATGCGCACCAAGACTATGGAATCTCCTCCCGTCAGTATCAGACTCGCCTACAATTCAGAAAATAACTCAAGATCCACCTCTTCAAGGAGTCTCTCCTACTCAACACCTATTCCATCACGTCACCCCTCGTGCCAGCTATCTCGCTAGGCGCCATCTGCTCCTCTCCTCTCCACCACGGTGTACAGCTGCACCCCTCCTCTGTGCCCATCTGTATTCTACCCCTGCTCTACATCTGTTTTGTTGTTACCTCTGTAATGCGCTTCGTTATGCATCTGTACTGCTGTATACTTCTTTAACGCACCCTGTTGTGTATCTGTATTGTTGTGTACATTTGTAAAGCACTCCGTTGCTTCTCAAAGCTTGGTCTGTGCTCAATAAATACAATAATAATAATAATAATAATAATAATAATAATAATAATAATAATAATAATAATAATAATAATAAAAGGTTGGCTGTTGTGAAGAATCCAAGTTTGTTTCAAATCTTGGACAGTTTTCAGAGAAGATTCTGGTGGATTATGAACCTTTATATGGGCAGTAGGACATATCTTTGGGGAGCAGAGGGCACGTTGTTTTTGGGAGCTTTTATGGCTTCATCTCAGTAGACATAATGAAGGTCGCTAAGCTATGATAATGTTGTTATTGTACTGTTGCACCGTTTGTTTGAGAGTATTTAAAGGTAAGTCATTTTGATTGTGCCTTTATGAAAGACTGAGGCCCTCATTACGACCCTGGCGGAAAGGGTTTTACGCCAGCGTAATGCATGGCGTACCTTTCCGCCTTACTACGAATTCCCGTAGCGCCATGGTGGTTTTTTCGCCTGGTTTTTCCGGGCGGAAAAATCCATGGCGCTACGGGACCTGTTGTTAATTACGCCACCGTAATTTACGGTGGCGTAATTAACGCCTTCCCCACTCCCATTATACCCTATGGGGCAAAAATGGGAATGGGGAAGGGTAAATGGGGATTGGGGACTTACCGCCCCGCCAAGGTCGGAATGGGGCGGTAAGTCCGCCAACCCCCATGGCGGAGTTGGCAGCTCTGCGCCATGGACCATGGTGCAAATTGCACCATGGTCCTCCGCCAGGGTCGTAATGAGGGCCTGAGTGTTTCATGCTTGTAGGTGGAAGGGATTAGGGAGTGGGCTAAGCAGTCTTTTGGCCCTGGAATATCTGCCTGGGAAGAGTCATTCGACACAGCAAGGTCAAATACTGTTCTAGCAGTGCAGGTGGGCTCTGTGCAGTGCTGGCCAGTTTATTATCTTTTAAGCAGTTCTCAGAGCTTAAGTGTGGCTGGCTTAGATGGTAGGCTACTGTTTCACAACAGTGTGCTGTGGCTAAAATCTGTGAGTCATGATTATGAAGGAACTGTGTATCATTTGCTGAAGGCTAGGAGGAGATTTTGAGTTTTATGTTGTAGAACATGTAGCACCATATACTGTGTGCCAAATGTGTTGGAAATCACCCTCAAAAGTAATTCCAACTGAATTTTCAAACTTCGATTTGAGATGTTCTTTTTGCATGTTTTGAAAGTCGTTTATAAATAAATGTAATCAAACTTTGAAAATGCATCCACATATCCGGTCATATGGACCATACGCAGGTGTCTGAAAAACAGAAAGGGGCAGATTCATGG
This sequence comes from Ambystoma mexicanum, assembly GCF_040938575.1. Classification (NCBI taxonomy): domain Eukaryota; kingdom Metazoa; phylum Chordata; class Amphibia; order Caudata; family Ambystomatidae; genus Ambystoma; species Ambystoma mexicanum. The sequence continues at coordinate 145,073,369 of NC_090936.1, forward strand.
AAATGTGCGCAGAAATCCTGCAAGGGCCGTGCGCTGAGAAGGACGCTGCGAGCGCCTGCACGCAGAGTGAAAAATGCGCCCATCGCATATTCATGGAATTCACTGTGCAAAGTAACCGTATTTGTAAGTCACGCCCAGAACGTCCCTGACACACCCCCACGCAAAGCATAAACAGCCAGAACAGCTACATTTGTGCGCTCACCCTGGTGCGAATACACATACCCTTCAAACAGTTTGTGGGGTCCCCCGCAAGCTGGCCTGCATCTTGGGGACCCAGCGCAAGGTCCCCCATAATGTTGACGGCACCTCGACAACATGCGCTGACACTTCATAGCTCAAGTATAACTCAGAATATCTGCATGCAAACCCACTTAACTGGCCCAGCACTCCACTATGCAGCGTACGCGCATGCCTAAGTCCGATCGGAACCCCATCAGCATGCACAAACCCCTAAATCTGACATGCAAACTCACCTCTGTTCTGTGAATACTATGGGCAAGTGAACTTACACCAGCCTTCGGCTGGTGGAGAGATTGAGGTATTTGCCTGGGCATTTCGCAAGCAAGAGGTTGCGCTGTCACATCCATGAATGCGCTTTCTCGTGCACATTTGTGGATGTGCTAAGGACTTGTAATGCCCACTTTTTCCCTTGTTCTTCCTCATTTTCTGAGTTCCACCCACTACTACGCCCTCGCAGAGACGTGCCGTGGCAGCGCAACGTGCACGCAAGTCCAAGGAATATCCCGTGCATTAGATTCCATGAATCAATGAACGGGATTTTGTGCGCAGTTTGGCGTGCAAGTACCCTATTTTCCGCTCAAATATTTCCATGAATCGGGCCCATAATGTGTACAATGTTAAAATACCTATTGTGCAAATCAAAGGCAATGTTAGATTCATGCATTATTCAAATATTATAAACAATACTCTTGAGTTTATGGCCCTTGGAACGTGCACCTATGGCTGGATGGCATTAGACCCAAGTAATTCTGAGTCCAAATAACCAGACAAACTCAAGAAGATGGCAAGTTGTTGTTTTATTAGCAATTATCTAAAACAAGGAGTTTACAACAAACATCAATGGACCTATGCTCATTCTCAGCGATTAAAACAAAAAATACAATGATATACTTCTTTATACGTCAGAATGATGTCATGCTACGTGGCAATAGTAAAAAACCTATCAAAGGTTGGGATTGGTTAAGGGACATATGTAGATATATAACCATATAGGAGCTAGTTTTGTCAGTGGCTGTCAAACATCAGATGGACAACTTATGCCTACCTCTTCATCCGTGAAGATTGGGGGATGGAGGGCACTACTAGGTACTATAGGTACGTGTTCTTTTTTTTTGGTCGGCAACGTCCAGGGTGTTTTGTACCTCTTCATATGTGTCATTTAAGGAAAATCAGTTACACAGTATTTCATTGGTTTATTAAGCTATAAGGTCCTTAGTTACACAGACTTATACAATTGGTTTGGCACGCTTGTCCCATTTCTGGAACATTTGGTTCAATTAGCAGCATGCAAGCCAATACCCAGGTGCAAGTAGATAGGACATGAGGCTGCCCTACCACCCAATTAGCCCAGCATCTCTCATCACCCATGCCTTCTGCCATGAAATGCTCTTTGTACTTGGCCTTGCAGAGTATTCTTGTCCTGGGAATGCAACGGGAGTAAGGGCATTCACTATCATATCTGGAACTCCAAGTTCAAGCCCTGTTTCCATCCTCGACTCACATGACAGGAGACCACGATTCTGCTCATTCCGCAATCTTTAAAATGTTTTAAATGAATCAAGACTTGGCATCCTTTGTGTTCTTTCTTGCACCTTAACGTGAAAGGATTCGTCCTCGGAACGCATCCTCCTCTTCAGCCTAGATAACTGACCTCGAATTCTCAGTTCTTGGGCCTCATTACGACCCTGGCGGTAAGTTACCGCCAGGGCCGTGACTTTACCGCCATGGTGCTAACTACGTTAACGCCATGGCGGTAAGGGGATTTACCGCCCCATTCCGACCTTGGCGGGGCGGTAAATCCCCAATCCCCATTTACCCTTCCCCATTCCCATTTTTGCCCCATAGGGCATAATGGGAGTGGGGAAGGCGTTAATTACGCCACCGTAAATTACGGTGGCGTAATTAACACCAAGTTCCCTTACCGCCATGGTTTTTTACACCCGCTAAAAGCAGGTGTAAAAACCGCCATGGCGGAAAGGGAACTCGTAATTGGCGGTAAGGGGTCGGCGCAGCTAACGCTGGCGCTAACCCCTTACCGCCAGGGTCGTAATGAGGCCCCTTGACTTCAGACCAGACAGCCTCCCAACACAGCTCCACTAACCTGCTATTCTACTGCGACACAGCCGGTCCTTATTTCTTAATGATTCTTTTGCTTACTATTTCATGATATCAATGTCCAGTTTCTGGATAATGGCGGCTCCGCCTGTATTGTATTTACTAGTTGTAGCTGGCCTATGTGATGACTTGATTTATCTTGCGTTCCAGCATATGCACATTCTTCATGCTTCTGATTTCTTCTTTTACACTTTAAGGTTCACTTGATTCTTTACTTCATCATTTCTCCTCTAGGATCTACACATCGTCTTCATTCAGTATCTTGGGACGGCGTGCACACTTTCTTATGACGCCATCAGTTCATTTTCTTAGCTCTTTCTCATATTCCTTCAGGGATCTGCAGGCTGTCATCATCTCAAGGGTACATTCAATATGGTCGTCTTAATGGATACCGCCTTCCATATGCTCGCTGCAGTATTTGTATAATAGCTGGTGTTAGACAGGGCACAGTCTCATGACTCCAATACAGGAGATGTAGGGGGTAGGATCTCCTGTGGATATGTACGCTCTTCTACACTCTCCTATATGGATATCACCAGGAGACATAACATTCTTTCAACTAATAAACACGGTTAACTACTTGCCATTCCTGAATTCCCACATGTGTTTTTAAATGAGTTGCTGTAATCGAAGTACATCCTCGTCCCAACCCATTTGCCTTTGTTTGTTACTGTCATTCAATCCCCTTTCTGTTGAGCTGTCATGAAATATACGATTATTTTGCATGATCCCATTCCTAGTTGTATTTCTATGCTTAGCAATGCCACTGATCGGTCTGCATGATCACGTGATGAGTTCAGGTGACAGTGAAGACTTGCTTGTCTGTTTATTTCAGATTTATCCATATAAAGTCCCAAAGAAATAAAGGGGAAAAAGCTCTATATTTAAAATGCTTTGGAATACGAACATAATGCTCCAATTTCTTACTGGCAATCTTCCTTACTCCTAGTCCTACTCATCCTATTCCCAGTACTTACTTGTGAGATACCCTTATATTCCTTCAGGAACCCTCTTTCAGTTTTGCATTATTTTCATCCCACTCCCACCTCTTCCCGTTAGGGCATATCAGTCCCCCTTACACAACATATGCCAGTTATTACCAACTCCATTGGTAGGCCCATTCATCTTTTTCTTTTTTGTCAGGCGGGAGGGGCGAGACATAAATACTAGGACGAGGACTAGGTATAATGAAGATTACCAGTAAGTAATCCTAGCATTACCTCCACGTCCCTCTTCCTCGTCCCAATATTTACTTGTGAGGTATATCAACTTCAAGTAATAAATGGGCCTACAACAGGAAGCACCGGACAAAAAGGTGATGTGCACAGCTGTGATCACCAATTTTATGCAAGAGCAATAAACCCCAATCCTAGTGTCCAGGGCCGAATAATTACGGGAGTACTTCACTTAGTACTCCAGTTTCAAATGCCCCAGCCTCCTGTCGATGTACATTAAACCAATAGTCCCTGATAAATGTGTTTGGGTCTCCCCAGGAAGCGACCCTGCAAATGTCTGGAATGGAAGTCCCTCTAGCTTCTGCCCAAGAGGCTGACATGCTGCTGGTGGACATTCTCTGCACCTGTGAATGAGCGCTGAGCCCATGGACACATAAGCAAGGGAGATGGCATCTCACAACCAACGACTGATCGCGGGGACAGTGGCTTTCTTCCCTGGTAAAGTCCCATAGAAAGTGATAAAACAAGCAATAGAAGGAACTGAGATTTTTACTCTTCTATAAGCAGGTAAGTAAAGCCCTTCTGATGTTTAGTTTTCTCGATCACCGGGAGGAAGAATTGGGAAAAAAGGACGGCAAAACTATTTCTTGGCACCTATGAAATTTTGAGACCATCTAAAGAAGGAAGAAAGGGTGTCACCTAAGGAACAAGAGTGGTAGTCCTGGTTTAGGAATGGGCCTGGAAAGGGGGAAGCTCTTCAGGAGTCTACCAGATAAATCCTGCAGTTTACAATTATTATTCCACATGAACCTGAAAAAGAGGATGGCTGCCAACTGTGCCCGAAGTGTAGAGACTGACAGTCCCTTGTTAAACCCTTCCTGAAGGAACTGAAGGAGGCTCACCTCTGTGCCTGTGAAAGAGTCGAGACTCTTAACCCTACAACAGGCATCAACATTCTTCCAGAGCCTCTCACAGGCATTAATGGTGAAGTGTCTTTTATCATTTTGTGTAGAACAGACTACTTCAGCAGAGAAACCACCTAGCCACAGCCTTTCCCTTTCAATCTTTAAGTCTTTGAAGCCAGCTTCTTCGGATGGGCCAAGCCATGGCGTTGAGCCGTGGATCTGGATGAGTCGGGAGGGGGAATATCAGAGTTCCAGCTAGGTCTAGGAGGGGACAGAACATGCGCTAACACCAGAAGGACCACTGCCCCAGAATACCTGATCTCGAACAGAAACCTTAGCATAAGTGGAGGGCGGGCGAAAGACATTACGAAGACTCTCTGGTCAGAGTATTGATATTGCGCTCATTCCCTATGCTCCCAGGGAGAGAAAGATGGAGCAGAACGGGGGAACGTTGGCATTTTGCGTGGAGGCAAATAGATATAAACTCTGTGACCCCCAGTAGTCTGAAAATGCTCAGAATACTTCTGTTCTCAACTCCCAGTCTGCTGAGAGGAAAGCCCTGCTCAGTCTGTCCACCACTGAGTTGTCCTGCCTCTGATATGAAATGCTGACAGTGCCAGGTGCTTTGATTCCATCAAGTTCTGCAGTTCCAGTACAAGCCTGCCCATGGATCCTGAACAAAGTCCCCCCTGTTTGTTTTGATGTATACTACTGTGGTGGTGTTGTCTATCTGAAGGAGAACCAACTTCCCTCTGAGGAGCAGTGAGAATGTCTGCGGGGCTCTGGAGACTGCTGCTAGAGCTTCAATTGGAGGAGCGGGTCGCCTCTTGTTCTGCCCACTGCTCCCAATAGACTTGACCTTGCAACACCACCCCAGCTCATCTTGTTGCAGCTAATGGCCTGCAACGATTGCTTTAGTGGAAATTCCTTCAGGAGGATGGGCATTTGGAACCACATCTGTAGCTCTTGGCAAAGAGATTCCTCCTTCCAGAATGAGTATAGGTAGATCAAGAGGGGTCTCAAGTGCAGGCAGACCCAAGCTACATGGAAGACCTAGGAGGCCATCTGAGCTTGACATTTTAGGACGACCCTTGCAGTTGCCTAGGGTTGGAACAGCAGCTGTTTTGGAGTAGTCTGAAGCTTGAGTATTCTGTCAATTGCTAGCAGCACCTGCCCCTCTGCAGTTCCGAATCATGCCCCAATGAATTGAATGTGCTGCAAAGGTTGGAGTTGGGACTTGGTTCTGTTGAGAAGAAACCGTATGCTCTCAAGAAGGGTGCAGCATATTTCCACATGACATACCAGTAGATTCCAGGAAGGAGCCATGTGAAACCAGCCGCCCAGATATGGAAACACCTGGACCCCCCACAGATGGAGTAAGGCCGCAGTTGAACCCATGACTTTGGTGAAGACTTGAGGGGCCGACCTAATTGGAAATTAAGTTTGCCTAGTGAATTTAAGAAATTGTTTCTGTAGCCTTGAGATTGGGATGTGGAAATAGGCATCCGGAAGACCCAGAGAGGGTATGAAGTCCATCTCTTTTGCCCAGGGAATGATCCGCTAGAGACATTCCATTTTGAAGTGTTGTGCTACCACTCTCAGATTTATATTTGGATTGTTTAGGCCTACGATGAGGCTGATTGCTTGGGAACCAGGAACACAATGGAGTATATTCCCTTGCCCTTCTCTGCAGTGAGTACCTTTCTGATGGCCTTCTTTAAATGAAGTTCCTGGATCACCTAACACATTGCTTTCTTCTTGGCCGGGCCCCTGGAAAGTGGAGAATGGATGATTCCTCAGAAGATGGACATTCTATTTTGTACCCCCAGCGGACAAGCCTGATGACCCAGACATCTCCAGAAAGCTGGCTTCACTGGTTCCAGAAATTTTTAAGGCAACCTCCTACTAGCCTGGCATTAGGATTTCCCTGAAGGGGCATTGGGACTGTCACTTCTGCCCATTATTGGAATGTCTATGGGCGCTCTTTCCAGACCCCAGGATTCTGGGAGCTAGGTCCGTGGGCATACAGCTTTCCATCCCACTGGAGACCCCCGGTATTCAACATCAGGAAAGTAGCCCCTCCTGGTACAACCCAGGAAGGGATTGGGTGGTGGAAAACTGCCACTGGTTTCCTGCCAGAGACAGGAACATCTTTTAACCGGAGTGTGTCGCGTGGCAGGGTTTGATATGCCCAGAAAGGAGGGCGTTCTGTTGTTTTGTCGAAGTGAATTATTTTGTTGCAATTCACTTCGATGCAGTTACTTTGGTGGGAGGCAATTGATATATGTGTTTCGAGGTACGGGGTATAAGGTTGTGATGTGAAGTGTAGGGGGTGGGTGAGAGGTGGCTATGTAGGTCTGGGGGAACCCCGTATTATAAGTAAAAAAAGAAGAATGAAAAAAACATTAGAAGTAACCACATCGAAATAAGTTACAATAAAGTAATTCACTTAGTTGAAACACCTCAGAACCGAAGGGAGGAGGCAGGGCCAGGACACAAATAATGGAAAGTGAAAAGGTGTTCGCAAGGGGAGGTAAGGTTACCTCACAAGGGAGTACTGGGAGAGTAAGAGGGATATGGCGGTAATGGATATTTCATCACCTTTTCTCTATGACATAGTCAAAGCATGTCTGATTTCAAACTAATGTAACTATTTACATAAGCATATCAGAAGTCTGCACAATCACCTGGAAAACTCAAATCATATGTTTACTGATCTTCACTTTTTTTGTTTCCAAATACTGAATGAGGTCTAGAGAATAAGTTAAAAGAGTTTGACTGAGTGTGACTGAGAGTCTTGGTGGAGTGTGGAGAGAAGGAGCTGCCGGCGTGCTTTACCGGGACCAGAGCACAATTCTTTTCACTGTTTCTGCCATCCTTACACTAACGCCCGCCGATTTCACCAGTGTTTAGAGCAGGGCGGAGCGGAGTGTGACTGAGTGTCTTGGTGTCTGGGCTTTGGGCGCCGGCGGCGCTGGTCCTGTCGCTGGTCTCATATGGTCTTCCGTGACGAAATGCTGCAGTAAGTGCTTTTATTTGTTTTCTGTTGTGGATTATTTGGTGGCACTAGAACCTCGAGCTGTGCAGGACATCTTCCTTGGGGACAGGGACTCATTTTTTGGTCACAGAGAGAGATTGTATACGTCTGTCTTTATTCTCATACAGACAGGAACTGCCCCTCTTCCCAACACCCGCTTCCCTAACCACAGCGTCACTTCCCTTCGCAGATGACTGCAACAGCAGCCATCCCACATAACGATGTGGTGGGGTTGTCTGCAAGTTGCCTGCACTCCATGACGACTCCTTTGATTTATCCATGCAGCTGTCTATCTAATGCCAAAGCGTGGCACTACAAGAACTGCTGCGGATGGCACTGCCAAATGGCAGCAGTTGGTAGGCGCAGGCCAAGGCTAGATCTCTCACGGTCGAAACCTACAGCACTGGAGGTGGAGTCAGAAAAGAGGGCTATGGCAGAGTCTGCTTCCAATCTGTGCTCCCCTCCCCCCTTGGATGGATCATCGTATCTTGCAGTGGTGGGACCCACCTTTAAAGAAGTGAAAACTATAAATACATTGGACCCCATGCAATCACCAAAGGGGCGCCCACAAAGAACTGTGCAATTATTGGAGGTGATTGAGCCAGTACAATCTGTTACAAAAATCACGGATTACTATCCACCTCAGAGCTCTACAAGCAATGAGACAACGTTTGAGCTAAGTGCAGAGCTAGCGGCGGAGCTCATGGCAGCCGTTCCCTGCCTGGGCTCCAAAACCATAGAGACTTTGCTTAAGGCCCTGATTACTCTGAGCACGGACCTGCTCACTGAAACATCTGCCAGCTCTCCTATCTCGCATGACTCATTGACGCCACAGAATAGCACCTTGGTGGCTCCAGGAGCAGAATTAAAGTCGATGACACAGGGACTGACTGGCTTACAAGCGGGAAGGACCCCAACTGATAAGATCTCTCTGGACGACAGTGGAAACAATGGTACTAACTTGAATGTAGAAGATTTTATCAACTCCTTCCCAGATCTTCTGATGTCTAACCTCTCTGTGGTAATGGATGCTGGAGATGAACCAGCTGAAATTTAGAGTTCCTCCACACAAGATTCAGAGGCAATCAACTCGTCAGCGGCTATGTTTTCTATTGTGGAATCTTTGTTGTTGGATTTAATACACAAGTGTGATGCTACGGCTGAAAAGCTGAATGTCCTGTGCAGTAAATTTGATAAGATCGCTAGACAACTTAATGAGCGCCTGAAGGCCTCTTACCCACTATCAAGACGTATGGGTGCCATTAGTAAAGAAGTTAATGCCATCTCTGCTTTACTCCTAAAGGAAGCACGAAAGAGCAAGATTGCACAAAGAGAAACCTCTAACCTAATTGCTGAGGAGGCCAACACGCTGACCTCCCCCTCATGGTATCAAAGACCTAGAAAGAGGGTAATAAAACCGGCGTTGATGTATGAGACCCTCACGGAAAAAAAAGAAAGCAGCCAAGGACTTGGCGTTGGAACCCTCAGCGAAGCGCAATATGGATGTGGCCCGTAACAGCCCTCTTATCAACGACTGTCCCACATCAAAGAGGAGTGGGAGAGTAAACGAGCCTGCAATGCTGTCAAACTGTTCAAACTGTGTAACATTAATTTTGCAACAAGTGGAGTGTGTTGAAGGCGATGCCCCTGATGGAGTGGCGAGCCAGGGGTCCCACCAATAGTCAAGTAAGGGCCAACACCCTAATTAAATCCATCAGGAGCCCCAATGGGGCAAACAAGCAGTCAGGATGTGGTCAACCAGCAGCCCAGCATTCACAGGCAACTTGCATTGCTGGGGGGTCGAATGAGGACTTGGTATATATGATATGATAGGTTATTAATAACGCACTTAATACCCAGAGGTTTCTAAGCGCGGACCGGGGATCGAAACTGTGGTGCTCCATGTCGTCTTGCTTCCAAGGTGAGCATGTTGCCCATGAGCTATCCTCCCGGGACTAATTTGGAAGACCTATTTTTGGCCATGTTGTGGCAGAGGGTGGAAGCTTGAAGCACAAAATGACTAAAACAATCAGTGTTATGACTCAAGCTAACTTGGGCAGCGGGGACTCAATGAGTCAAGAAGTGGAACCTTCCACCAAGTTACGAGCTGTGTTAAACCCTGTACAGGCCATGCAGATTAAAGGTTTGTTCTACAAGGGCAGCAGCTTCTTTTTAAATCGCTCATGATTCTTGGCACTTCTTCATGCCGTGTTGCCTTTCCGGTATATCAGTAGTTGTGACATCATGATCGTGGATATGTCTGAGGAGGAGAATCTAGCTACTTCCCCCTGTGTACTTTTATGCTGAGAGTACTTTATTGTACATTGTGGAACATAGTCGGCCATAAATAAACTTAGCTATGATTGTTCCATCGTTGATCAAAGGGGCTTCACAGATCAGAAATATCTGAATGTTTGGGATGGGAACCAAAATGTGCCTGGACTACTCCGTAGGGTTGCTGAGGGGACACAGGCATCTGTGGCCCCTACATCATCGTTGGCCCAATTGACGCAAAGATGTTGCACTGATGTGGGGTTGAGAGCCTGGGGTGATTATTCACACTGGGCTTGGTTGGCGACTTTGGTGGAGAGGAACACGCAAGGGCATACTCACTTATTTCAGGGTGATGGGCTCTTCAATTACATAGATGGGCTCAATGTCATTTTGCTCCAGGAAACCTGGCTAACTGGGCCGCTGGTGGTGGATGGATTCAATTTCGTCACTCAGCCGGCAAGCTAGGGGCTGAGAGGTTGGCCCAATGGGGTCTCGCAATAGGTGTTAAGCTTCCGATGGGTTTAGTGAAAATACCCTCTCTCTCTGTGAACATCCTTATTGCGAAAGGTATCCTTACTCAAGCAGAAAGGTGCAATTAGTCCCCAGGAATTGTTGTATATAAATGTGTATGTACTACCCTACGCATGGGATGTTGTAACTACATTAAGGGAGATGGAGCTTCTACTTGGGAAAATGAATTTCGTAGGACCAATTTTGCTCTGCAGAAATTTTAACGCTAGGATCTCCTTACCGTCAGGGCATGGAGTGAAAAAAGGACGCAGGCGGGAGCCTCTGGTGCGAATAGGAGGGTTGAACAGAGTGCAAAAATGGGGGATGAGATGGCCTTGTCTGCTGGCCTCATATGGCTTCTTTGCTATCAATGGTGCCCTTCAATCTGACAATCCCCCCAACTTCAGAAGAGTCGGTACAGGTGGCAGTAGCACACTAGATTATATGTTTACCACCAAATGCTCCACTTTAGTGGAAGATATGTGCATATAGCAGTGCCCGGAGAGTGATCACTTTCCCATCCTTGCAAACTTGAGGTTGCAGTCCTTTAATCCTGGGCCGAGACCGCCCAGTGTTTTGACTGCATTTCATGGAACAACCAAAATTTGGATAAGGCAACACTGATTGCAAGAACTATCTTGGGGCCCTTCATAACAGACGCTGAGCTGCCACAATTGCCACAGTTGAATCCAAGATGGTCATGATCCAAAAATATGCGATGAGATCCCCTTGCTCGTTGAGCAGGGTGGCCATGGGGCTTAAATACCCCCATCACCACCATTATGATATGCAAATAAGGGATCGCAAAAGGTGTCTAAGGGCTGAGTTACGTGCAATAGACAGACCAAGACCCTGCTGTCAAAATACAGTGAGAAGTTCAAACGGGCCAAACTAATTACAATAAATTTATTAAGAAATACAGCTATGTCTTCGAATGCCACAGATGGCGGGAGATGGTATGGGCAGCAGTGAACAAGAACACTATTGACTTTTGCAAGGTTGTTAATGGTAGGGAGTTCATGGACAGTGATATTAATGGGCTATGAGTAAATTACATATAGAAGACCCTGGGAGGAAGCAAGGAGAATGCCCAAAGTTGCAAGCTCCCAAACAATACCTCGGTTTATGATCTGGGTCCAGATGATATCGAGGGGATTATTAGCACCAGCAAAGCATCTAGGGCCCCTGACTGTGATGGAATTTGCAGCACAATTATCAAGGCTGACCCGTCACTCTGGACCCATGAGCTGCACCACCTCTTTCACGGCATAGCAACTCTGAAGAATATTCCTGCTTCATGGCAGGACAGTATTATTATCCCAGTACTAAAGAAGGGCAGGCATGACGACACGAAGAACTATCGTCTGCTTGCCATGTTGGAAGTACTAGCCAAAATCTTTGCTAGAACCCTATTGGAGGAATTGGAGTCATGGGAGGAATCTTCTAACATCATTCCACAGTGCCAGACTGGGTTTCGCAAAATATCTAGCACTCAGATCAACATCTTAGCTTGAATTACCACCATCCAACAAGCTTGGATGGTGAGGAAACTCTCGGTCAATTTGGCCTATATAGATCTAAGTTTTGCCTTTGACACCGTGGACCGTATTAGGCTGTAGGTAAAATTGCAGGAGATGGAAATCCCGCCTGGCTTGCTCAGGATGATTGTTTTATTGTACTTCCAGGCCAGGGTTAAAATAGGACTAGATCACCATGGGGGTTCAATCGAGTGGATTTCTACCTCAAAGGGCCTAAAACAAGGCTGCACTCTAGGCCCTATGTTGTTTAACCTTTATCTGACTGATCTGGAGGTGGCTATTAAAAATCCAGCTGCTATCCCTCCAAAATTGGGCTGTGCAGTGGCTAGGTTATACGGATGACCTGGCGATACTGGACCTGACTCCTGAAGGGTTACACGCCTCTTTAGGCAACTTAAAACAACATACGGATGACAGTTCTCTTGCCATCAATATAGCAAAATCTAAAATAATGGTCTTTAACGCTCCACTGAAGAGGGCAAATAACAGCTTAAACTGGGAGATGGCGGGTGGTAGACTGGAGGTGATAACATCCTACAAATATTTGGGCATTCATTTAGACGCCAGACTGAGTGGCAGTGTCCACTTGGACTGTGTCAGATTGAAGTCCAACGCAACGTTAGGGGGTATCTGCTCTTTTGCACCGAGGTGTGGAGGATTTTCACCCGGGTCATTGGTCCAGCTTTATTAAGCGAAAGTGGTGCTGTTGATATAATACAATGAGAAATCATGGGCACTATTGAGAGCGGAAGAAACGGGCAGACGTGAAAGAGCCCTATTGAAGGGCCTTCTGCACCCCCCCTGCCCGGTACAACAATTGCGATGGTCTTCCTGGAGTTTAATATTATGTTCATCCAAGCCAAAATCTATCTTTGCTATTTAAGTCTATTTTGGAAATTGACCAATGAAAGGTTCCTTTCAAAATGTAATTTTGGAGGCGTATAGGCATAGAGCAGACATGATGTTGGGCAGTAGTCTTGCCAAAATATGGCAAAGGGCCAAGAAATGGTAAAGCTTTGTTCCTGAGACCACCATGGGCTTGTCCCTACAGAGCTTCAAACAAACTCTGAAGCCCATAGTAGCCGGTGATGGTACAGAGCAGGCACTAGTGAAACTTGGTACCAAAAATAATTCTGCAGAATTTGTGTCCTATATATAGGAAAGAACCAATGTGCCCTCTTACATCCAACAATTCCTGGGTAACTACTTGATATGGGATTATTAAAAGTTGAAATTTAATACGGTAAGAACAAGGGAAATTAGGGGGGACTGGCATCAGATTCCTAAGGTAAACAGGGAGTGTCGTTTGTGCAGGGAGGGAGTACTAGAATCTGTAAGGCATCTCCTGTGCTGTGTGCGGCCTTGGGGGAGCTCGGGGCTGTGGTATGTACACACGTAGGATGGGGAGGGAATCCATGTGGGGTCTGGGTGTGGGAAGAATTTATGAAGGGAAACAATCATGCATGTATTGTTTTTTTTTTGTTTTTTTTGGAGGACAATCGTATACCTGTTGGAGGACTTATCGTGAGATGAGTCGAAGGGGGAATTATGTAAATGTTGTTTTTAATGTGGATTTATATTGTCTGAGTGAATTAATTGGTTCAAGATGGGATACAATGTTTTAAGTTGTGAAAAGCTGAATAAACTATATCACAAATAAAAAATAAAAAAAAGTAGAAGAGTTTCAATGGCATATTAGCAATGCTCTGAATTATGTCCACTCCTCATCGTGCATCCGATTCACTTTTATTTCCTCATTGTTTTGCCCTGCCTCTGTAGCGAGACTCCGATATAACACTTAAAGGACAAATAGCATGATGTCATGAATTATCAACATATTTCAACTTCTTAAACACTCATACTGTATCTTCAATAAAGCAATTTCAAAAATCATATACTGTTTCCACTATTCTCCATTACTCAATGCGATAATGCCTAATGTCGTTAATGTTCCAGTCAAATCCTTTAGACATTACAGAAAACAGCATATATTCCCAACTTCATTCATGCCTTCTAGACAAGTGCTTTGGAGTTTATTAATCCCATCATAATAAGCACATATTCACACTCCCCCCCCTAGAGTTTGACCAAAAATCATACATATTTTACATTTTAATTGTGTAACTTGATGATTTGTTTTCACAAAAATGTCTTGCCACTGGAGCGCTTGTGCTTTTATTGTGAATGCCTTTCTGCACTGTATATTTCGAGAATCATGTAGAATAACTTTTAGCTAAATTTCTTTGCCAGAAAGTATATGATAGAACCATGCTCTATGGTCCATATATAGCGCTATTGCAATTCATACAACCCAAACATAGGTATTGTCCCGTTTTAGTGTGCTTAGGAAGGTTTGGTCATCTCTTGAAAAATTATGCATGCTTGTATGAAAGGATATTTTAGATTATGTTGTCACTGAGAGGAAATGCCTTCTGAAGCCATGACTTTTTTATCTGTATTAATTAACACAAATGATGCAGGCAATTCCATCTCAGAGAGGGTGGTCTGCTAACCAGAACCCCTTTCATTAAGTTGCATGCCAAAAGCATAATGACACATGTGCCCTGCTGTATCAGTCTCCTAATCTGAGCCCCTGTTATACAGTGGCACAGAGCAGACTCAAAAGGTAACAGATGCCCTATTGACTGCTGCTGTCACTGTCAAGTTACAGCAGCACAGAGGTTATATTTATATCTGCACCTCTGATCCAAAATGACATACTTATGATGAACTATCATCCTGGTGGCAGTTTGCTCTATAAACATAAACCATACCTCCCTTGGAGTATGGTGGCTAGCAATTCACATAGTTATTGAAGCCACATCTGATCTGTATCATACAATATGTCAACACTGTGAGCCCATGCCAGCCATGGACAGGCTGTCAGTATTCTCTCTAGACTGGCTGTGTATGCTGAACCTAGGAGGACAATAGCCAGTGGGAGCTGCCTCTCTTTTGATCCATTGCGATGCCGGTGTAACACCTATCTCCAGCAGGACAGTCCTCAGCAGGATTTGTCTTGGGGAAAATTATTCAAAGGGCACATCCTAAACAAAAGGTCTAGTTGTAAGGAATTCAACCATCCACACAGGGAGTGTTCGCTCACCTGGGCTTTTTTGAAATTTTGTAAGAAATGGAATGATAGGAGATTAACCTCAGAAAATGTGTGGGGATAATACGCACACATTTTCCTATGCTCGCTGCACAACAAACACATAGTCAAGTGTACTGTGGGGGAACACAGCCTACAGGCACAGTCCTCCCTGTCACATTTAGTTGGAATGTGACAGTCAGGAGTACATGAAAAGCATCAAGAGGAGGAGTGCAACACCTTCCTCCTGTAATGGCCAGACTAATTAAATATCAAAGAATCCATGGATCAGCCCTGCCCATTGTTGTTCTGTGCGGTGACAGCGCATACTGATGAGAGTTAATTGAAACAGGCCTATGAAGAGGCCTGATCACAGAACTAACAAAGGACAGGAAACCCCAACACCTCTTTGATGTACAATGTGTCAGCTTGAAGCTAGCTCCCACCCCTCTGTATGAAGGGCCGTGAATGTCATGTCTGGGACAGCTGGTTACAGTAGGCAGCCCCTGCAAGGGGACCCCATTTCAGAGAGAGTGATTTGATGGAGACAGAAAGTCTGTTCTCGCACAAACGTCAAGGGAGACCTGCGCTTTGATCAGGAGCCACAGAGAGCCCAATGAACCACAGAGACACTTGGATCCATAACAGACAGGAAGATGGGGGGGACTTAGTGGTACATGTTGTCAGCCCTTACCTCTCCTGTTGCAAAGCACTCTGGTTATGACCTCACCCATAACAGAAGATAGTTGGTGGGGACCCAGGATTGGGTCATTAAGGTAGGCTTAGCCTGCACCAATCACAGTGGCCCATTTGGCTTTAAAAGAGGGCTGAGCCCCTCTCTTAGCAGATCATCTGATGACTTTCAAAGGAGTAAGAAGAAGGACTCATGTGGACCCTGGTTGAAGCTACAGTCTGCCTTACAGCTTCCGCCAGTGAAGGAAGGCCAGGATTTCCAGAAGGGAAGCAAGATTCCTCCCCTAAACATCTCCCAGGCAACAGAGGGAGATATTGACCTCAAAGGACCAATCCAGCATCTCCAGAAACTGTACTCAGCTAGCAAACAGTTTGCCCTTTTAGGTTCTGCCAACAAGCTTCCTTGGTGGGAAGTGCCAGAAAGTCTCTCACCAAAGGACAAAGCCGTTGCCTGCAAAACTCTCCTCACCTTTGGGCCGTCCACTTTAAAAGATGACAGTGAAGAAGCTAGGAGGAGCGCTACAACCAGCATCAACAAGTATCCATCTTTTAGGGACATTTTCAAGGCAGTCAAGCCCTCGAACGCTACTGGCTGCACCACAGACTATTGTCATGCTGCGGTCACTAAAGGCATTGGAGACACCTCGACCAGCATTCCAGATCCGCCAACCAGCACAGAGACAGTGATTCTTACCCCAGAGCCGCTATGTAGGCCAGCCTGCAGCTGTCTGTCAAGCCTTGCTTGCCGAACTGCCTGCCGCCTGATACCTGCAGCTGTCTCCCATCTTGAACTCTGTCGCACGAATTGCAAGGCATCCTGGAACTGACTCAGCGCTGTTGAGCATCAAGATCATCTCAAGCACCAGGCACATCTCCAAAGGCCCATAGTGACGTTTACGACCACTTGCTCCCTTGGTGCTGAAACGAAATAACCTTGAACAGTTAAGAGTGCTTGTTTTACCAACTGCCCTCCTGTCAGTATCCAGAGTGCATCCCTTTCTTCGTGAAACTGTGTGTCCTCTGTGTTCCTTTACAGGGTGGGTTGTATTTTGTACTGTGCTAGAACTACCTGTTGTAATAATAGTTAAGCAGATATTTGTATACACCCTGACTGGACAGTCCCTTATATCATTGGGTAATAATTGTATTTTCGCTTTGTTGCAACTAGCCAACGATCCACGACCTTGCCGCTTCATCCACGTTACCATAATTAGACAAGGAGGTTTATAATTGACTTGTGTTTCCAATCTGTTTGGATCCCTCTGGTAAACTAGAGGTGTGCGGCTGATTGATGTTTGAGAAACAGATATAGGTCCCTGGGCAACTTGTGCCCTGGAAGTTGATTCATCACACTAGCCTCACTCCAGGGTATTTCATGCCAAAGGGTCTTTGATACTATGGGTTTGAGTGTAGCCAGAGGGATCTCAGCACAGTTGGGGGAAGGATTCCACCAGGGGAGTTGCTAGGTCTGGAAAAGACCCAGGGCTAAGCTGATGTCGGACCTGTCGGCACTGGGGGCTAGTTAGTCTTTTGGCTGTAGCTCCTGAGATTCAATCCGGGGCTACAACCAAAAGATCAGGGGCTATAGCCCCCTTACCCCCCCCCCCAGTAACGCCCCTGGATTCCACCATCTTGCTTTTCTCTGTACCTCTCTTTCCTTCCAATCTCCTAGATTGCTTTTAGCATAATGCACTTTGGGTATGATGCAATCAGCCAAATACCACTTATCACGGGACAGGGATTGGACCCCTCAAAGCTGGCTCGATTAGGGCCATTCAGGACTTAAGAAAGAACTCATTTGGAGCGCTTTTAGGCGAGCAGCCCCCTGCCAGTTAGGTGAAGATGAGGATGAAGTGTTCCAAAGGCAGAGGCTAACCCTACTCCCTGGCTCTTGTCAGGACACATTGTGGGTGAACTGCTGATAAAGCAAGACCTGCTTCTCTGCCAGCTTCACTGGTACCCAGGATCTCACTGAAGGAGAAGGATCCCTGCAGGTGTCCATCTCCAGCCGGTGTCCGACTATCTTGCTGCTGCATCGCACTGCACAGGTGCAATTCCCAAGTATATCCAAGAGAAATTCAAGTACTCACAAATGCAGTGTACAAGTTGCAAGAAATAACACACCTTCATTTTGTGCATAACGCGGTGGGGAGAAAAATGCAGACAGCTCCATGGAACCAAACTGAGCACCATCTCAATTTGTCACTTCTGAGCTACAGTATTTAGGGCCAAAAAACGCAAATTAGCATTTTCTACAATTTGCAACAATTAATACAATTCTAGCATAGTGTTTGGATGCTCGTCATCAAGCCCCTAAAGAACACTATATATTTTTAAAAAAACATTGTATGTTTCTTGGAATAAAAACATACCACCCCTCAATGACATCATACTTTGCTGATCAGCAGAAAATGCAGGTTCCTGATTGGCACACTTCAAAATGAAGTTTGATATACCCCTGGATGCTAATTGGACAGTGATTGTGGCGACTGCAAATGCAGTAACACCCCACTGAGGCCGGCCAATGAAATTGTGAGTGGACATCTGCAAGGTCAAGAACATTGTTGCATTTCCTGGAACACCCAACCCCTTGCTCCTGATTGGCTCCCTCTGCCTCTCACCCCTCTACACCTGCTCGGCCATCACCTCCCCATCTCCCATTTCACGCAATGCTGCCAACCTAGTTTTAAAAAACATATGTGCACCCCTGCTGCTGGAAATTAATTCCTGCTATTGTATTCGTTCTACAAAAGCACAATCATTGTGCATTCATACGTTTTGTCTCTTGGGAACGCACCTGCCGCCTGGAGTTCAGCTTTGTATCCTTGGGAAAATCTTCCCTTGCAACAACCAAATGGGGCCTGTTAGGCATCCCCTTCCCTATTGACCATCACTGTTTGAGCCTTTCTGCTCAGCAGCATGACTAAACTGCAATTAAAATGATGCCCACAGCCTTTATTATAGGATGGCAGACAATACGACTGTTAACATGGGCCCGCTAAAACATGGCCGTTGTCTAGCTCTCTGTAACACCAACCAACTATAATTAATAAAACAACCCCCACCTACCTGCCCATCATCTAATAATATAAATATGCCAACCACAAAGGCCCATTGCACACTATCACTCTGCACGTGTGTTATTCTGTGCAGCTCCGGCTCTCGGATGTGTGGCCCAAGCATAATGTACCCTACCCTAAATACGCCATGACATCACAGGGGCGCGTGAACCCTGCGTCACTACTGGGCCTTTGTTAAAACTACTTTCTTCGTTTGTACTTGTGCCCCCCTTCGGGGCGTTGTATTTGCACCTGCACAGTAACAGACATAGCATGTCACCTGTTCAACCAAACAACCAGCTCGCTGCTGTGAACAACTTTTTACTACCATAGCTTGAACATCACATCGGACCATCAGGATCACAGTTTTGAACCGCCGGACTACGACTCGAACTGCTGGAGCATAACATCACACGCTGACCAGAACCAGTGGTTACCAATGTCACAAACTTACTCGACCTTCAAACCTATCCTGGTGAGCCATGTGAACTGCTCAATGGCCACCTTTGAACCGCATTGATTACCTGCTTCTAACCAACTTGATGCCAGCTCACCGGTTTGACCAAAACAACTCGTCACACACGAACCTGGTGTCACCTCGTTGCGTCTCGAAGTCTGGCATGATGCCATTGAACTGCCTAAAACTTGGAATCAGGAACTTTAAAGTGATCCTGTGCCCCTGGTACACCCTTTGGGGCCCCAGGGATTGGTGAAGTCCCTTTTCCACCTGTTTCGTACAAAAACCATCCTTTTTGAAGTTCTTGTTGCATTTCTTGACTGTTTTTCCTCCCTGCTAAGTATCAAGAGTGCTGCTTCATTACATTCTGAATTTCTCTGTCTTTCTTTACGGGGATGGGTTTTTGATCGTGTTTTTGGTAGTTAAGTGTACATTTGTTTTGTATAATTAAATTATACATATTTTGAGAGAACTTTGGTTAGACATTCTTTTATTTTGGAACTATTGTACTTTTGCTGTTTGTGTTGCTACCGGCTCACATTCACTCCTCTTCTGACAGTATAGTCTTCCCTCGGCCCATGTTACCACAAAAGGTGAAGGGGGTATATCTCTCAGCTCTGCCACCTTTACCTGTATGTGTTGGGATCACTGTTGGTTTGTAGAGGTGTGGGAGACTAAGTAGGCAGTTTGGCCACTATTCATCCTGGCACTCCTGCAGAGACGAAGCCATTTCGTCACAGTCACTTATATGCTATCTTTGTAAGTTGTTACACATAATTTTCAGATCTTGATCATTTTGTAGAATTTGTAAATGTTTCTTAATGAGTTTAACCACTTCTTTTTAAACAGTACCAATAGTGGTGCGACGATTACCTCATCTCAGTGTTTTTTTTGCTGTGGTTTCAACTAATCACTCCTAGACTTTCGCAAAACTTTATGTTGAGTGTTGGATGTTTTGAGGCAGATAGTTGTAGTTCTGCTACCAAGCCTGCAAATTGCCGAGTCTTAAGCAGCACTTAATGCGGCAAGCTGGATTGTCTAGTAATAGCCGGAGACTCAAATTACAGGCCCAAGCAAATTTGGGGCCTTACGCCAGGCCCCATTGCCATTACCGGATGACCCAACCCACCACCCTGGGTGTTCTTGCTGTTATTACCTGGCAGCTAAGCCCTGTGGTGCTAATAGCATAAATAAATTGCACTGCCGCGTGCATGCAAATAGCAGTACAGCGTGTCATAGAAACGAAGGATTGGCTCGGCACCACGGAGGTCTTCCATTTAAGGAAGGTGTGGCTGGGGATTGAGGGGAGCGATCGAGGATGGGCAAGGGTTTGAAGATGTTTGGGAGGGGTGCCAGACCACTCGGACTTTAAGGATGTCTGGGGACTCGAAGAGAAAGGTGCGAGCCTCAGAATGGACTGCAGGCTTATATCATGAGATAACCTGTGTTCCTCTGATCCTTATTTTATTCTCATCAGTTGCTAATGTTGGATCAAGCACTTGCTTGCAGGAGTATGTTTACTTTTGCACAATCAAAATTCCTCCTCAATTTTTGCCTTCACCATCGAGTCGCAAAATGGAGTAGCCCTAAAAAAGTTGGGACATGAGGCAGGAATTGATCAAAGAATAACTTAACTACTAAACTACAGTATGAGCTGACATGACTGATGGATCATATCTCAAAGCGCTTTATGAAAGCAGATTGTCCATGGTTTTCATAGACACTATAATCAAGTGATGAAGATACTTGTTAACGGGTAAACCATGAAGGCCTCGTCCTACTCTGATTACATACTTGCTACACTTCAAGGGTATCAAAGCATAAAATTACTGTGCCACAATCGTGCTTTTGTCAATCTGACAATTAGGCTGTATGGGCCTCATTCCGAGTATGGCGTTAAGGGATAGCGGCCACCGGTAACGAGACCGGTGGCGGTGATCCCTTACCGCCATACTCCGAGTTCCCTTTGCGCCCTCGCCCTTAACGCCTGCTTTGAGCAGGTGTTAAAGTCGAGGGCGCAAAGGGGCCTCCAAGCCAATAACGGTGACCGTAATGAACGGTCATCGTTATTTGCATCTTCCCCATTCCCATTGAGCCCTATGGGGGCTCATTTGGGAATGGGGAAGAGCCTTGGTGAATGGGGAATTACCGCCCCGCCAACCTTGGAATGGGGCGGTAATTCCGCCATCCACCAAGGCGCTACCGGTCCGGGTACGGCGTCAACCAAGGCGTTAATAGCGCCATTGGTTAGCGCCGTACTCGGAATGAGGCCCTATGTCTTTTTTTTAGATTTGTATGGGACACCTAACAAAAGACTGATTTTTTTCGGCCGGTTTTAGGCGGCCTACAAAAATCGAAAATAGGACATTCTTCAACCCCCAACATCGCCCCCTCTTGCGAGTTTTCTTCGAAATCGGGGGGTTTCACCCAGCACATCCACCCTCCCTCAGCCACCGCCTCATCCCTCTCCACCCAAGACTCCCCCCTCAACTCAAATGCACACAAACACGAACACACAACACACACACAAACACATAACACACCAAACACCCGTTCTTCTGGTCCTGCGCTTCCGAGTCCTGGCCTGCGTGTCAGCCCCTGAGCACACTCATGTGCGGCAGGGGCATGACGATTTGATTTAGAAAAAGAGCGCTATGTGCGCTCTTTGAGCGGTCTTTCTAAATCAGTCTTTTTGTCAATCTTTTTTTTTAAGCAATTATTTGACTTAAGACCGACAATTATTCTTTGTGTCAATACAGGTAGCATATGCAACCATTAATACATTTAAGATTTTATGAAATTGGTTCCAAGGCTCAAATTATGACCATTGTCCAATTTCATTTTCCAAAATTAATATTCAGAAAGAAGTACCATTGAAAATTCCCTATACCAGAAAGCCAATAGGCAAGCGTAGAGGAGGAGCCAAGTACCCCCACTCCACCTACCCCATCTACATTGCCTGAGAAGTACGAAGCAAAGTATGTGACGTATACTACACCAATCAGAGAGCAGGAAGAAGAGCAACGACTCTGTGCAGTACCCATAAGAATACCCATACTTAAAAGAATATGGGAAGTGAAGAACCCATTGAGGAAACCATGCCTACATCCAAGACAATATGATGGCCATTTGAATGTGATTCCTGATGAAACAAAGAAACTGAATGACCAGGATGAATGGTGACATCATACGAAACTGAATCGACTCCATATAGAAGATAACCAGACCTGACAGGCAGACGATTTATGAAGAATAAAGAAGTACCAAGGATAAGTGACATCTTGGGATCAAGATAAAGAGATATGTGCCATAAGTATGATGAAGATATTTAGTTAGTTTAAACGTGTACAGATGCAACGAAACCCAAGCAGCAAAGCATTCATGAAGCTAGCCAAATGCTTATAGTGAATAGATCGCGGCAAGCGCCAACATATAAATATATACCTCATAGATACATATGGATTAAATAAAGAATGAATGTTCCACTACGTATATAGCAGTCTTCAACAATGAGGAAGGCCTCAAATGCAGTGTCGCAGTTACAAAAGCAATTGAATTAAACAGAATATATTTCAGCTAAGGAGTTGGATGAGCCAAGAGAGCCAAGGTCTCATCGGAAACTTGAATTGGCTGACATTTGATACAATTAATGTGAAAGAACAGAAGCTCCTGTTCAAGAAGATCAAGTAAAAACAAAAGACGTCAGAGGACTATTAGAGAATAAAATCAAATACACAAAAAGGCTCAAATCATGGTGTCCAGTCATGTGATGGAAGAAAGTTGGACGCATGAGGAGATCACACCTAGCACGGAAGCCAGACAGTACCCATACTCCTTAAAAAATGTCAGAGAACAGTACAGACTCAAGGTCAACTTCAAACACTAATTGACACTGAACCATTGAGGTGATGATGGAGTGTACTTTTAATTGGTGGGAAGCAATTGTAGAGGACCACGTAGTTGGAGGTCCTATAGTTTGTGTAGCCATTGGAACGTTGTACATTTAGTGACGTGCATAGTGGCCATTTTGAAGGGAGTGCTTAGTTGCCCCACCTGATGTTAAGTATCCAATTATTTCTCTTTGTTACTCTATACAGATATAACACCTATGCTTAGTTATTCAGTCAATCCCGCTTTCTGATAGGTTTTAGAAGTTTGCCACGTAGGATGACGTGGTAATGACGTGGGACAACACGTCAGCTAAGACAAATTTTGGGTTTAAGAACCCAGCTTTTTTATGAAATGATTGAGGGTTGAGTATCGAGTGATTGCTGATGTTCGTTGTACTCCCTGTTTTAGTTACTTGCATTAAAACAGACAAACTTTTACCAAGCTATTTGTGTCATCTGAATTATTGATGTTTGATTAAAATCTGCATCCCCATCCATTTTAAGGGCATTGCTACTCATCTTAAAGGGCTGGAAGTCTCCAGTTCACATGTTGTAATCTTCTTAAGTCTCCCACTACCCTTTAAACCCAATCATATGAAGAATACCCCCTTTTGACCTCGAGAAAGACCCTATTGGTCGAAACACATATTGGCAGTGATAGCGTTGAACTGACCGTCGTTTACTGAATATTCATTTTGGAAAATGAAATTGGACAGTGGTCACAGTTTGAGCCTTGGAACCAATTTCATAAAATCTTACATTTATTAGTGGTTGAATATGCGGCCAGTATTGATGCACGGGCGATTAGTCTACAGTAATTTTGTGCTTTGGCATCATTTTCTGGTGACATAAGGGCATCGTCAGCCCTACCAGTGAGTGTGCATGCAATGACTCAGCCCTAAACCAATTGCAACAATAGGTGCGGTTAGAAATGCGTTGTAGTGCCCCCCAGCTGATGTATTTACACTTAAAGGGCAGTTCAGTAAGAGGAGGGGGGTGGTTACTGGAGCTGAAAGGTTTCTGCAGTGTGCTAGTACATACCGGCTGAGAGTATATGTTAATCTTGGAGTCAATCGCCAGGTCAGAGCAGACACAGGGCCCGTGTACGCTGCTGGTGTTCAGGGGTGGACTGGCCTATAGGGAGCTCTGGAGATTTCGCAGTAGGGCTCTGCACCCAGGGCCTCTTTTGTGTGGTACTTCCAAATGTTCTCATAGGAAAAGCATTGGGCTTGTTGAACATGTGTAATATGGGGCCATTTAGAACATTATTTCTAGGGCCTCTTTTGGTTCCCAGTCCACCCCTGCTGGTGTTTGGTCAGCTTGCACCCTTATCTGTGCACCCTTTCCATCTAGGCAGCATGAGACATTGATTTTTTTTTTTTTTTAAATGTGTCGGATTCTTGGGGGAAACTGGGTGTGGCATCTGATGACATCATCCTCCAGGTTTTTCTTTAACAAATGCCGGCAGGTATGTGTGGCATGCTGGGTTGTCCAACTCTGGGCCTCGAGGTGCAGAATCCTGACAGGGTTTCAGGATATCCCTTGTGAATATTCAGGAAGAAAAATGTGCATACATTGACAATCATTGTATGCAAATGTACCTCATGAATATTAATGAGGGGTATCCTGAAAACTCGCATGGATCGGCCCTCAAGCCCTGGAGTTGGACAGCCCTTGTAGCCAAAGGACCATGGCAACTCCACAGAGCTCTCGGTCGCAGAGGCAGCAGTGGTTTCCTAAGAGATTATAATAATGGACGCTAAAGCTTGTGTATATCTTCAGGCGCGTTCGTCATTTGCCATAGTACAAATTTATGTGGTAATCTGACAAACTGGCTTGCATGCATCTGGCCCATTGGGTAATTGCATGCATGCTCTAATATTTCTAACGTTTTTCAACCCTTCTGGGCGGCGCACTGTAATCATGATATCACGGGTAAGACAGCACGAGAAACACGCACGCGTAGATTTGAATGCGGTCTTCCTGTAATAACAAACGGGGCCAATGGCATCGTTTGCCCACTTGAGCAGCTCCATGGCGGCGCAGCTGTGAAGATTTTTCACTCTTTGCAACACATTATTTCTTTCAAGAAAAACAAGGCAGATAAGGTTGTCCATTAGGAAGCTGCTGAACCTAGTATTATAAATTAAGGAGGGCTGCGAGCCTTTAAAAAAATATAGCACGACCTTGAAAAAAATGAACATTACATTTCGAAACTCCTGCTTGCCAGTGATCTGATTGCAGGGTATGGTGTCCAACTAATTCCAGTCTTTGCTGCCAGGGCGAGATCTGGATCCCAAAGTACTGCCCTGGTGCGTCCATGTGTTTCCTCACCCTGGTATTCCGCTTATAAGAGCATGGGTCCGAGGAAAGTGAGGGGGGGAGGGAGGGAGGAAGGAAGGAAGGAAGGAAGAAAGGGAGGTGTTATGGATGAATATTGAGGCCCCTTTAAGAGGGCGGGTCTGGGAGGGAAAGGGAAGGGATGGGGAACAGATAGTAAATGTAAGAGGAATAAAGAGGAAAGACGTGCTAGCTTTGTGTCCTGTATTTATTTATTTTGCATTTTTAAAGCGCTCACACAGCCCGTGGGCATCAAGGCGCTGTTACAGGAATTGTTCGTTTTTTTAGCTGCGTAATTGTTATTTTTTTTTTCTTAGTTACGTATTTATAACGCGCTTAAACACCCAGAGGTTTCTAAGCGCGGACCCAGGGATCAAACCTGTGTTACTTCGTGTCGTCTTGCTTCCAAGGCACACACGTTGCCGTTAAGCTATCCTCCCGGCGGGGAAGCACTGGAATCTTGCGACGAGCACAGGCCACGTTGTTGCATAGGAGAGGAACCACTGTAGCCGGAGGAGGTGGCCAGCACACCAGAGGAACCGTGGAAGCCATAGGAGGTGGCCAACGCAGCAGATGTGGCACCAGGCACGACCGTGAGAGGAGGCCGGTGCCCACCAAGCAAGCCTAGAAGTCGCTGCAACATAGGACGCGAGCAAACAGAGGAAGTACCAGCGGTGGAAGGGCTGTGCAGAGAGAGACGCCCAGAGGGACCTCGGCTGCCAATTGAGAGGCCCCCAGCAAGAAGGGACAGCCGCGACTGCAGGGCACCGACAGCAGCGAACGGAGCAGGAAACAACAATGCTTACCACCGATAAGGAGGACCGTGTGGGGGAGGAAGGAAGAGCACAGACGGTGGCAGCCTGCAAAGAAGGTCCCGATCACACCGCGTATGACATGGCGTACACGACTCAGCCCACTAGAGCACGAGGAGAAACAGCAACACGAACTGTGTTGAGCAGCTGCCTCACAGATTACAGGCATGAAAGATATAGGCCCGAACCGCTCGTAGTCACGGAAGTCAAGGGACCAATGTTCACGGCCCTGGGAGAAGACGGGGTGATCACCAGAATTGCCTCATTCGTCGCCAAGCTATTCCAAGAGAATTCTGACAAAGAGACACAATTGCTGATAGAAGAAGAAGAGGAACCCATGATGGAACCGCCTGAGGATCCCCTTCCGAGGGCGCCCGAGAGCCACAGCACCGACCCCAGCGAGCCATACGCAGGCCCCCCCCCCCCCCCCCCCCCGCCTCATTGAGCAGATGTAGGCCACAAACTTCTGTGATAAGCAAGGGGGGATGTTATGGATGAATAACTCGGCCCCTTTAAGAGGGTGGGACTGGGGAGCGAGGGAGGGAGCTGGGAGGGAAAGGGGAGGGGACGGTGAAGGAACAGTTAGTAAATGTAAGAGGAATAAAGAGGAAAGGCGTGCTGGCTTTGTGTTCTGGGTTTATTGGAAGCACTTGCAACAGGAGGGAAGGCAGGAAGAAGGAAGGAAGGAAGGAAGGAAGGAAGGAAGGAAGGAAGGAAGGAAGGAAGGAAGGAAGGAAGGAAGGAAGGAAGGAAGGAAGGAAGGAAGGAAGGAAGGAAGGAAGGAAGGAAGGAAGGAAGGAAGGAAGGAAGGAAGGCGGGCGATAGGGAGACTGAGGACAGAAAAAAGGACGAAAAAGGGTGGAATAGAGGTACAGAGGGAGGCATGGAGGGAAAGAGAGAGGGAAGGAAGAAAGGGTGGGCTAAAAAAAGACTCTGCAATACCATACCATATATCTGAACGGTAATGGGGGACATTAGTAACAGCAAACGATAGCAACAAGGAATGGAAGATGGAAAAAAGAAAAGAAGGGGGTGAGGAAAAAGAGAGGGAAACCCGGACGAACTAAATCGAAGAAGGGCACAATAAAACATAAGCAACCAAGGAAATATAAACAGATTGGAAAGTACATGTAAAAAGAAAGAAAAGCGATAAAAGGACAGAGAAGGGAGAGGTGGCCCCAATCAGCCGTCTCTGAATTGCACTCATGTTCAGAGCCGCTAATCATTCGTTTAATGGAAGTCTTGGATGGAGCCCGTGTGGTGGCTTGGCCTGGCGTGCTCCTCCTACCCGCCAGGAGACTCCGTTGCTGGAGCAATGCTGCATCCCGGGTCGGTGGAGTCCTGCTGACCACATTTCCTGGGAACGCGCGCCAACATTTGAAACTTGTTCAAAGGGTGGTTGGGCGAATGAAAGAGCCGAGTGTCTGCACGCATTCTGCGCCGTTTCTTCCCCCATTATAGAAACACAGACAAGTCATCGCAACCTGCCAACCAAATAAAGAGCATATATTAGGCCTCGGAATAAGGACAGTTGGCAGCGCTCACTGGAACCAATCGCCAGGAGGATGGGCTGGGCCGGGTTCTCAATTTCTTTCCAATTTTACCACAAAGCGTTTTGGAATTTCTCAGTGGGAATCCACATTTTAGCAGTTCCTTACACATTTTAAAAAAGGGGGAAGTTGGGCACATTTTGGAGAACGTTCAAAGTAGATGACTTCACTTCATTGCTATGTTTTCTCATAATATATTACCCTCTCACATGCAACTTTATAATTCATAAAACAATGCAACCTTCCATTTTGTTGTCACAATTGTAGGGGTGCATGGCCCTGGAAGTTTGGCGGAAAACCAGGCTCTAAATGTTTCCAGCACTCAACATGATGGAAAATCAGGAAGCAGGACTGTGTATTGGAGTGCAATATATTGTGTGTTGGAGTGCATGTCCGGAAGCAATCCGCATTACTTCCTTTGCAGGGCTAGTCTTTTTCTCGCCATGCCCATGTCCCCTCTCCGTGGACGTCATTTGGGGGTCGCCAGGGTTCTCCCTTGCTACCCCTGTGGTCTCCCTTGCAACCCCTAAACATAAGCTCATGGGCGGTAGCCAGCGCCATGTGGCCCTTTGTTTATAGTTGGCTGGCTTTCTTGTTCAGGCCTCTCAACAAAAAAAGCAGGGGGTTCCACAAGTGTAATAATTTGAGCAGTGACCCTAAATAAGAAAGAATAGGAATAACAAATAATTTGTCTTTCTGGAATTCTATACAATAATTGCTATATTCATTAAAGGTTTATTTCAGGCACACTTTGGGGGTGAGTCACTGATTTAGTCTGTTCTCAAACACCTCAACTCAGCCTTTCATCCTTCGGAGGTCATAAATGAGTACCAACACAGGTTGGGTGATGTTGGGTGTATATTTTTTCTATATAAAGCGCTTAAGCGTAAGTGCTATATAATAACACATCATTATCATTTGGTTTGGACGTCTGCATGCATTCACAGTAATTTGGTAATATGGGCCTGTGCACACTGATTGATGTTAATGATACATATGGTGATCCATTCTTGTATGAAATGTATATCACATTTTAGTGATATCGTAATCATATTTTTCTTAGTGTATTTAGGAACACTGCTATATGATGCCCCTTCCTCTTTTTTCAAGTGGTGAAAGGTCGTGCTCCATTGCTTACTGTGTTGTCACTTCAGGGTTGGGTCAAATGACATCACTTCCTGTGAGGTGATCAGAGGTCAAGGGTCGTGTGATGTCACTTCCGCTACCCCTGGAATTTTGGTGAAATGACGTCCATGCCCCTCTCTACCTTTGCACACTGTTGGGGGAGTGGTAGGATTGAACGGCTGCTCCGTCCAGTGCACCCTGGCGCCCAGAGGAGGCCCCCGGGGTTCAGACACCACCCTCTCCCCTTATGAAATAGCTGGAAAGGGATGGGTGGCAGCAGCCAAACCGGTCCTAGGCTAAGACGGCTCAGTACTTCTCTGGCACAGCCCCGTTGTACTCACCTGCAATGTATGACCGGGAGACTGGTGCATCCATGCTGGGAGCCGAGTCCTTGCTCACCCAAGCACATGGATGACATCACTCCTCCCCATGACCTCAACGTTCAGTTATATTAGATCTGCGCACACATATATAACTTGCTAGCTTAGGTAGACGTGCAACCCCCACAGTCCAAGGCACCCTCCCCACATACAGCCCATAAGAGAAGAATGCAATGGGTGTCTTTGCACACAGGAATGGGATTCCACAAGAATGGCTATCCCAAAACGTACACTTTCCTTCCGCTATTTTTCCAGCGGCTCGCGTGTTCTTTCATTGATACTTCTGTCCGTTGGTGAGTACTGAGTACTCTGTGGACAATCCTTGTCCTACAGCCTAACCAAGATGTGCCCTCAGGCCTCTGACGTATTATCATGATGGCCTATAGTCGAGCTGGAGCACCTAAGCTTTAGCTCAGTAAGCGTGATTGACCCCCAGCTATAGGTAAGGGAAGGTAAGGCCTCTACATCTCTAGCAGCCGGGCGTTCATTACACTGGAGCCCCTAAGCTTTAGCTCAGTAAGCGTGATTGACCCCCAGCTATAGGCAAGGGAAGGTAAGGCCTCTACATCTCTAGCAGCCGGGCTTTCATTACACTGGAGCCCCTAAGCTTTAGCTCAGTAAGCGTGATTGACCCCAGCTATAGGGGGAAAGGCCTTCTACATCTCTATCAGCCGGGCTTTCATTACACTGGAGCCCCTAAGCTCTAGCTCAGTAAGCGTGATTGACCCCCAGCTAAAGGTAAGGGAAGGTAAGGCCTTGTACATCTCTAGCAGCCAGGCTTTCATTACACTGGAGCCCCTAAACTTTAGCTCAGTAAGCGTGATTGACCCCCAGCTATAGGTAAGGGAAGGTAAGGCCTTCTACATCTCTTTCAGCCGGGCTTTCATTACACTGGTACCTACATTGTATGTGTGAGCATCATGTTGCCTATACAGTTACAGATATAAGCACCCTTACTGTTCTCTTACATAAGTTATCTATTTCAAACTATGGGGCTGGAGACCTATCCATGCTTGGTACTAAAAATGAAAGTGAACTAATTCAGCCTGGTTAGTTATGTATAACTAAACCATTTGAACAGAAACAAATGCCTACTCGTGTTTCACCTACACAAGCTTTTTCAAGGCCAGTGACACAGAAAAAAGGTTTTCTTAATGTGCACAGACATATTCCATTACAAGTGAGTTACTACATTAGGTGATTGCATAACTGGTTATGCATAGCACATGCGCGAGTCAGAAGATCACGCATATTTGATCAAAATGACCACAAACAGAAGAAATATGATGATTTTCAGTGAAACCTGCAAAGAAAGAAAAACATATTCTGATTAGTAGATGCACAATCACCAAACACAAATATTGCAATATTCCTCTGAATGAAAAACTGTATATTTTGTTTCACTTGCCTTGAGAAGGCCTGTGTGGGCAAAGCAGCCGGGAGCACGGATTAGTTATTTATACCTAAGAAGGGTGCCTTAGGTTCATTTTTAGCATCAAGCGCAGACAAGTATCCAGGTACATTATTTGAGAAACTGTACAACCTTGGAATAAAGCTTCTTCCTCTTCCAGCAAGATGTCCCCACTTCTCACACCTTTACAGAACCGTCCAGTCCAAAAGAATGAAGCATGGCCTTGCGATCAGAGTCCCAGAGCTGCACAATTATGGCACTGCGTCACGTCTACTAAACTAAGAGCATGGAGCAATGTGTATTCTGATTCAACACCGAACCCTAGATTACACTGTCCCAACGGAACTCCATTGAGTCACACACGTAACCCTGTTTGACGAATGGGGATTTGCGGGCAGACTGGCACACAAATCCCCGTTTTACACGTACATAATTCCATGAATCAGGGCCTAAATCCATACTGAGCTATAATCGGCCCAGATCTCTAGGCCAATTCTATCAAGTTAGTCAGGGGAGGGCAACGTTTGGCTCTCCAGATGTTTTGGACTACAACTCCCTTCAACCTTATCTACAAAAGTCAATGGTGCAGGATCATGGGAGTTGCAGTCCAAAACATCTGCAGAGCCACAGGATGCAGACCTCTCACGTAAGTCATCGATCTTTAGAGTTGAGTCTGCTAATCGAGGTTCATCTCCAGATGCTCAGAGCCCACCAGGAACATGGTCTGTTTCTCTCAGCGGGGTTCGGCAGTGATTCTGAAGCTATGCATGGTATTTATATCAATTGATAACATTAACATTGCATGTATTTGGAACATGGGCCAGCCTCATAGCATAGGAACATAGGCCGGGTTTCTGATCTCTGAAGAAAAGCTCCTTTACCTGTTGTCTGGAGGCCAGGCAACTCTTGCTTTACAAAGAATATTCCATAACAGTTTCAGATGTCATGTAACTACTTCATTTATTTTAACAGCTGAACGTGCGGGTCCACCCCTTTTACTTGGAAGGCTGAAAAATAAATGGCAACATTAGGCTACAAAGACTGCCCACAAAATGAAACAGCAATTGCATCAGCTGCCTAGAAACGTTCAGCTCACTCGCTAACGAAACATACTCTGCCAATACAAATCAATGGCGACTCACCCTCACCTGTTCAGAAATGCAGATATTGCACTAAAAACGCCAATGCATCACCCCACACTTCATGTTGCCCAGTTTGTTAGCACTAAATGGTCACTTTGCTGACCCTTCCTGCACCCTGAACGAGTAACACATTGGGTCTCATTAAGAGTTTGGTGGTCATTCCGGAGTAAATCTGCCGAATGACCTCCAATCTCATTTACCGCTACGACCACTGTGTCCCCTGGGTTTGCCACAGGATCACAAGTGGTGGAAGGACGGTGTTAAGCCCCATTTTTGGAGTCCCTAGGACTCCATGGAGATTTTGGCGGAATTACCATGAGCTGTAATAGTGCTGTGGTGATTCCACTGAACTTTGGTCTTAAATTGACAAATTTACCTCCAGCATGATACTGGAGGCATATCCTTCACTTCAAGGTCAAACTTGCAGTTCAGCGGTGCAGAAAATCTGCGGTAATTCCATTGCCGCCCAAAAAAGTGTCAGCAACAGAATTACCACCATTTTCTCCCACACGTCCGAACTTGTAATGAGCCCATTGACATGTCAAAACAGCCCCGTTCAACAAATACAGTTTCTTCACAACAGAAAAACAGCTTTCTCTTACTAAGAAGGTTGACTTCAACCCCAGAAACTGACAAGGAGTGTGATGAAGAAGCACAAGAGGGAGCAAAGGCTTCTAAGAGCTACATTTGGACTTGTAGCAAAACCCAGGTCCGCTGCGTTTTAGTCATAATAGTGAAAGAGATAGAAAGTGAATAGTACACCTCTGTTGCTCTCTACTGGTAGTATGATCAGACGTGGGTCCCGTGCCTGTTGGGCCTAGAGACCCAAGCTTTTCCACACTGATGAGGCCCAACAAGGCCGAAACATGTTTCAGGATGCTTGTGGTCTCGTGCAAAAGGGATGTGACCTAGCAGTTCGGGCTGGACTGCTCCTTTTGTGGTGGGGCCAAGCCTGATTTGCATATGGTCTTTCCCCTTCTGTAATGGCTTGGCAGGTGAAGAATCATGGTCTGGAGGGTTGCCCAAAGCAATGCCAGTGGTTAGGATTCATTCTAAACCTTCCAGCCATCACCTCTTTGTTTTTGCTTTGTCACCCGAGTGTGACGGGTATGCCCAAACGTGGGTCCCGTGCCTGCTGGGCCTAGAGACCCAAGGTACTCCTCACTGATGAGGCCCAACAAGGCCGAAACATGTTTGGGATGCTTGTGGTCTCGTGCAGAAGGGATGTGACCTAGCAGTTCGGGCTGGACTGCTCCTTTTGTGGTGGGGCCAAGCCTAATTTGCATATGGTCTTTCCCCTTCTGTAATGGCTTGGCAGGTGAAGAATCATGGTCTGGAGGGTTGCCCAAAGCAATGCCAGTGGTTAGGATTCATTCTAAACCTTCCAGCCATCACCTCTTTGCCTTTTGAGTATGATCTACGGGCAGGTAGGCCGTCGGGAATTGTGGATCGGCAGCCGAAGCCCACAAACAATGAAAGTATGATGAGTACCAAAATAAAAGGATTGTTGAAGCAAGGCATTATAGAAACCACACGTTTTACTAAAAATATAGAAACACCAAACAGACTCATCTACCAACCATCTCTGCAAGGGAAATCGTCCACAGAAATACAGGTTGAACCTATAGAATAGGCAGAACTGGGGATCCCGCTGCATGAGGGATTTCAACAGCAGGCAACCAGATTAATGAAAAAAGGAAACTACAAAAGGAAAAGGGTTCCTTTAAAATGTCTTGGGATAAAGTGACCTAACCAGTTCTTAGGGTCATGGGCAAAGCGATTTTTCTCGGGGAGGATAGCTCAGCAGCAACGTGCTCGTCTTGAAAGCAAGATGACACAGAGCAACACAGGTTCAATCCCCGGGTCCTTGCTTGGAAACCTCTGGGTATTAAGAACGTTATAAATAACCAATCATATCATAAATAAATAACCAATCATAGCCAGGAAATCTAGGGAACATCTGCGAAAGGGCTACCTAAGGTCATCGGAGTCTCTTCAGCAGGCTCAACATCACCAGGAAAGCTTCTATGCGCGACTGATGCAGTGACTGGCTCAGAAGGCAGCCAGGTGTGTGAAGCATCAGGCAGCTCAGTCAGAGGAGTGCATGGAGATCACTGTCTCAAGCATGCTCTCATTCTTTGAGCTTTGGTGAAGCGCGCAAAGGCTGAGAAACAGCCAATGACATGGGAAGTGCCTTGGACTTTAAAATGCTGGGGTTCCGAATACAGTTTCCTTATAAGATGGGGGGCCCTTTTCTGCTCTTCCAAAGTGAGGGAAGCTTGCCAAAGTCACCCGAAGGCACCTGGTGACATGGGTACCAATTCTTTATCTGCATTCAGGCTTCTGGTGTATGGAGTGGGCACTCAATCTGTTTCCCGGACACGCTAGAGGAAAGGGCCTTGCAGTGTTCTAGAGCCCTATCTTCTCCCATATGCAAGAGTATTTGGAACTGGCCACTGCTCCACCGAGTATTCACCAGGGCAATGACTAACAGCTCTATACAGAGCATAATCCTATCAGGGGATGAGTGAATGTTCAAGTCCACTGCTAAGAGGCAACCATCAACACTTTTTACTACAGTGTCTATCCTCTTTTGGTGACATATCTAGCGGCCATAGCAGGGATCTGCTATCTTTGGCTCACCCCGGTGCTTTGGGCTATAACTCTCATGATCCTTCACCATTGATTATGCAGGTTAGGACTGATGGGAGTTGTAGTCCTAGAATTCTGACGGGCGAAAGGTTGCAGAGCCCTGGGCAAGAGTCTCCAGGAAGCCATGACGTTGGGGGACGGGATGCAGAAAAGCACATTGTGACGCAATGCTTTCTTTCTGTGCAGTTTGCTTGCTTGCTATCCTTAGCCCCCTCATCACTGCAACTCCCTTCCCTTTTCTCACCCAACCCCTCGAAGCAGGCTTGCTTTGAAAATTGACCATGCTCGGCCATTTCGATGGAGCCCAGCCCCTCCACACTGGGTGACGCTCGGCCATTTTGATGGAGCCCAGCCACTCCACATTGAGTGACGCTCGGCCATTTTCAGCCCCTCCACATTGGGTGACGTTCGGCCCTTTGATGGAGCCCAGCCCCTCCACTCTGGGTGACGCTCGGCCATTTTGATGGAGCCCAGGCCCTCCACATTGGGTGACGCTCGGCCATTTTGATGGAGCTCAGCCCCTCCACATTGGGTGACGCTCGGCCATTTTGATGGAGCCCAGCCCCGCCACATTGGGTGACACTCGGCCATTTTGATGGAGCTCAGCCCCTCCACATTGGGTGACGCTCGGCCCTTTGATGGAGCCCAGGCCCTCCACATTGGGTGAAGCTCGGCCATTTTGATGGAGCCTAGCCCCTCTACATTGGGTGACGCTCGGCCATTTGGATGGAGCTCAGCCCCTCCAGATTGGGTGACGCTCGGCCATTTTGATGGAGCCCAGCCCCTCCACATTGGGTGACGCTCGGCCATTTTGATGGAGCTCAGCCCCTCCACATTGGGTGACGCTCGGCCATTTTGATGGAGCCCAGGCCCTCCACATTGGGTGAGGCTGTACTTGATCACTTGGAGCTGCACAGGAAGTCCTGGTTGTAGTTCAGCTTTATGTGTATCCGCCTGTGAGGAAGAACATACAGTTAGCACTGGTCTATATCATGTCATCTGCCAATTAGTGCGAGGATAAATATCCGGTCAATATTTAAAAGAACACATTTGAACATTTGAGCTTGACTGTAACTTGAATTCTCTTCATGCCATATTACTCTTCTTTAGTAGAGCACTTCTCTAGGCTATCCAGTCTTTCTATTGCAAAATGGCACCCGAGCTTGTTTACCACCTTTTTTTACCCAAATAGTTGCCACAAAATGCAGTAGGTGGGGTGTTTGGGTGAGGCAATGCGGTATGGGGGAAGGTGGGTGGGGAAAGGTGGAGGGGGAGTCTCCTCAAGCATTGTGTGGCGAAAAAATCAAAAAATAAAATGCCCTGAACAATTCTGCAGTGAAATGTCCGTGGTAGAAACACATGCTGTATCTATCTTCACATGGATGACGCTCCAATGTGTAGACGGATAGGAGTCTGCCATCAGCTATGACAGGCACAGCCAAGAGACCATGTGAGCTACATGCAGTCATAGGGCTGCTAAGGTGACTGTAGCTTTGGCAGACAGGCGCCTACTCACCCTCACTATTGGTTGTTTACTGCAGTATAGAGTGAGAGGTTCCAATACACACCGGCATGATAGTTATGTCAGATAGCCTAGCGAGTAGAGCACTCGCTTTGACATCATGCAGTGTTTGTTGACTCAGGTTCGAATCCCGGAAGAACCAACCTCAGCCTTTCCTCCTTCCGGGGTCAATAAATGAGCACCACACACCGTGGGGAGTAAAAAGCAGCGCTCGGGTGCCTGAGGGTGTGTAGTGCTATACAAATGCAAAATTACTATTATGTGTTCTCCTAGAATCTGGATGGGACTTAATATGAAAAATAGCATTAGGTTTTTTATTCGCACACATTTTAAAAAGTTAAATGCGCAATTGGCCATAACGTTGCTGCTGTATGCACTGACGAAACAAACACACGGGGGAAAACCTCTTGACAATCACTTCCAGGTATATAACCTCCAACCTTAAGGCGACTACGACACTGTTAGAAGTTTTGACAGACAATATGATATGTAAATATATGATTTTAATTGATTAAATTGTGCTTTGTTTTACATCAACCTTTCACAATAAAACCATTAAACTTTTAGAAGGCAGTCAAAAGGCTACACTTGGAAATGAGAATATTATCAATAAATAGACACAAAATCCATTGCAATAGAAGAAAGTGAGTCAAGTCAAAACAAAGTTCCAAAGCGAAAGTAAACAATACAACACGATGACCAGTTAGATGAACGACTCCAAAAAGAATCAGTGGATAGCATATGAATCCAGCCTGCACAGGTACATTTAAAGTGCCAGGGCAATTAATAATGAGAAGTTTCCAGGTTTCCACTTGCCCGGCAATTTGCAAAATCTGCACGTTCGAAAGGTGGAATGAAATCATGACCCACTATTTCAAGCTTCCACCCGTCTGATCATTCATTTAACATTGTGTTTATTACCTTTGTGGCTGCACATTGAAACTGAAGCCCCCCTGTGATTATTATGGTTTGGGCCTTAGCGGCCATTTCAAGTAAATAGCCTGTGTTCCCTGGATAATGGCTTTTAGGTCACCACATCAGCGGTGCCGAGTGACAACTGGGTAGTATTAGG
This sequence comes from Ambystoma mexicanum, assembly GCF_040938575.1. Taxonomy (NCBI): domain Eukaryota; kingdom Metazoa; phylum Chordata; class Amphibia; order Caudata; family Ambystomatidae; genus Ambystoma; species Ambystoma mexicanum. The sequence continues at coordinate 145,110,359 of NC_090936.1, forward strand.
CCACTTTGCGTAAAGCCAGCAGGGATTTTAAAGTATACTTGATTGCGCGGTTAAGCCTTCACATGTTCTCAAAGTATGTAAGTTCCCTGTTGGGAACCTATGTGGCCTAAGAGCTGCTGACATTTCAAATACATGGTGCACATGAAACAGTATACATATTTATCATATGTATGGATGTTAGTGATCAGGTTACGCACTTAAGGGTTTGGCAGAATCCACCAACACAGTCTTTTAAAGCTCAAGACACTTTATGAAAGTGAGGCTGTGTAGCAGACCGTACTTTTATGCATAATCCATTCACTTGAGTTTCTGAAAATGACAAAAAATCCACAAGGTTTCACCTGATGGAAATCCAGTGGGGGGCAGGGGAGTTGGTGGCGGTGATGTGGTCTCCCACTCGAGGGTCTGATAGGCCCATCTGCATACAACTGACTAGCACCGCTTTTTAGAGCACAAGGCACTTGTGAAAATGAGGCTGATTAGCAGTCCGTAATTTTATGCATAATGCATTCACTTGAGTTTCTAAGAATTTGAAAAAATCCACAAGGGTTCCCATAGCTAATGGAAATCCATCACAATGGGGTTGGGGGTTGGGGGGTAGTTATGATGTGGTCTCCCACTCTAGGGTCTGGTAGGCCCATCTGCATAGAATCCACTAACACAGCTTTTTAGAGCATAAGGCACCTATGAAAGTGAGGCTGATTAGCAGACCGTGCTTTTATGCATAATCCATTCAAGTCAGTAACTGCTCATTGGAAAAAATCCACAATTTTTCCCATAGCTAACGGAAATCCATCACAATGGGGATAGTGGGTGTTATGACGTGGTCTCCCACTCAAGGGTCTGGTAGGACTATCTGCATAGAATCGACTAACACTTCTTTTTAGAGGACAAGGCACTTATGAAAGTGAGGCTGTGTAGCAGACCGTACTTTTATGCATAATCCATTCACTTGAGTTCCTGAAAATGAGAAAAAATCCACAAGCTTTTCCATAGCTGACGGAAATCCAACAGGGGGTGGGGGGAGGAGGGAGTTGTGATTTTGTCTCCCACTGTAGAAACTTGTAGACCCATCTGTATAGAATCCACTAACGCCGCTTTTTAGAGCACAAGGCACTTATGAAAGTGAGGCTGATTAGCAGACCGTACTTTTATGCATAATCCATTCAAGTCAGTTATTGATAATTGGAAGAAATCCACAAGGTTTCCCATAGCTGATGGGGGGTTGAGGAGGGCTGTGGTGATGTGGTCTCCCACTCTAGGATCTGCAGATCCATCTGTACAGAATCCACTAACACAGCTTTTTGGAGCACAAGGCACTTCGTTAAAGTGAAGCTGATTAGCAGACCGCACTTTCATGCATAACCCATTCAAGTCAGTTACTGAAAATTGGAAGAAATCCACAAGATTTGCCATAGCTCATAGAAATCCATCACAGGGGGGCTACACACCTCCTTGAAGTTCATGCCCGCTGACAGGTAAGGGATGAAGTTTATCATGGAGAATGTTGCGCTACATTGCAGTTGTTGGATCAAAGAGATGTGGTTGCTTATATCTTCCATTGAAATTCGTTGGATACAACTGCCTAATCTAAACCTAGCTGCTCACCTACATGAAGTCATTACAGTGCACAACCAGATGTGTGTACATTCCTAATCTGACAGGGAGCCCCTTTACAGAGCTGCTGAAGACGCCTAGAGAAACAGATCTCTGTCCAGTGTCTACCCAAAGCTCCACTCACTCTGAGCTCTGTCACCGCTCCGCGGCCTCGGCCTCTCAACCACATCACCTCATCCCATTAAACAGGCAGCGGACATTTCTGAACCAAGTCTGCCTCAGGATGGGAGCAGCTTTTACATGCTGCGACACCAATAACTGCACCCTGCACTGCAAATGGTGTACATAGGTTGGCAGCCGCCAAGGGGTTCTTTTTCCCAAAATTCAACCTAGAGGACACTAAGCTCGAAGTGCCCGTTCATGTTCTGCTCCATAATCAATTCCATACATGTTTGCTCAGCCAGCGAAAAATGACGTGTTCTAAGCTTTTCAAAAACACCTTTGCTTCAGATATTGTCCCTTTATCGAGAAAAAAATGCGGAAAGCTACTACCCAGGTCGTCATTCTCAAAGGATTGCACTGGAGAAAAGCAGGCGACGCCTGTGATCGTCTGGGGGCATAAGGAGAAAACAATGGCCAAGGGGATCAAGCAGGCGTCGAGGAGCGGTCCTCACCTGTTCTCACGTTCCATGTTTCAGGGCCGCCATGTTGGGTAATTAGATTCTGAAACTCTCTTCTCCCCTTTTGCTTCTCCCCTGCTCTCTCGCTCTCTCCTTTTATTGTTGCTCTTTGCAATCTTTCTCTCTCCTGGTCTTTCCCTCCCCGACATTCCCCGTCTACCTCATTCCTTATCTCTTTCTCCCTTTCTCTCCCCTGCTCCCTCCAGCCACTCTTCTCGTGTCCTCTCTATAGCGACTCTTTCCTCACATTTATAACATTCCTCTCTCTCTCAATCTCTCTCCCTCTTTTTCTCTCGCGTTTTCACCCTCAATTCCTGTCCTCTTTTTCATTTTTCTTTGTCTCTCTTTCACGCCCTGTCTTACCCTTTTATTTTCCCCTTTTCTGTCTTTCTCCCTCTTTCTCTTTCTATTCATTGATCATTCTCCCTCCTCATTCCCTGATTTCCATCTTTCTCTCTCTTTCCCTCTGGTTTGTTTAGATCTCTCTTTTACATGCACACACATGGATGTCCTCATGCATGCCTTACAGCACATATTTACACAAAACACTATATTTAGTAACAACTGCATAGAAAACACACTACAAGAAGAACACTGCCCAAAAAGATATTTACTCATGTTGTGTCAACTCCACATGAAAACAAGGCTCTATATTATGCACAAGTATGAGTGGAGGCCTACGCTTTTGAATCTCTTTCAGAACATGACATGGTCAAGTGCCATTTTCAAAACCGAAAAAACCTCAGAAATTCGCCAGTTCTGCTCATTGTCAATAAAAACAAAAAACTAGCCTAATCATGTCAGTAACCAAAAACAAGTGGCCCAGATATGTGATGTCATCAGTGATGTCATCAATGACACTTGTAATGTCATCTTTCATGTCCAGGGTGTTGTTAGTCTTAGCAATGCACTGTGGTGGCACGAGGTATGGTTGCTTAGCTTAACATAACTGGCGAATTTCTGAGGTTTTTCAGTTTTACTTGTAACCATAACGTCCCTTTAACAACGTTTTTTCAGTAAATTTTATAGGTTTTTAATGGTGCAACTTAACCATAACGTCTCTTTAACAACTATTTTTTTCAGAGAATTTTCATGGGTTTTTACCAGTGCATGCTATTTTCCTACAACTTACTAATATTCTACTTACCAGAATATAGCAACATTTTTTTTCCAATTTACAAAGTTTCACCTTAAAACTCGGCCAACTTTCTAGCATCATTTTTAACACTTCTATACTTTTTCCACTGTTTTTGCTTCCGTCCACGTCTGCGAACATCTGACGTTATTGCAGGCTTTTCCAGACAGTGTCACGTGACCATGGCTCGCGCGCCATGATTTAGTGTCCATGAACCCGTTTGCTTAGAGGAAAGTTCGGAACTGCATTTTATGCTGAACTAAGAACTTTCAAGCTCAACATGTACCCTTGCACAGCTCCTACACCTAATTCTTACTCATTATACATTCACAATCTAGTACAAAGAACATACTTGGAAGAATAGTAGCAAAACTGCTATTTATCTTAAAAATGGCATCAGCTATTGCCATCCCTCCTCCCCAAGAGCCACCACCACCAGCTGGAGGAGCCCACACAACAATAAAAGCGCAGTATTTCCAAAGACAATGAAGAGGACCAAGAGGATGAGGTAGAGGAAGTGCCTACCTCTGGCACCTGGAGAGAATCATGGCTGTGGCAGTTCTTTACCACTGTTGGGAATGTACCAAAGGCTAAAGCTACAAAAGTGAAATGCACTGAGTGTAACTTTGTACGCAGTCGCGGACTACCTGGACATTACTCCTACAGGACCACCTCCATGTGCCGCCACACCAAATCCAACTACCGCAATGCTCTCAGAAAGATTGTTCCTTTCTTAGCAATTAGTAGGCTGTCTTCCTCCACATCATCTTCCTCAACCAATACTGTAACCTCACATCCTACATCTGTGGGACACAAAATCCCACCAGCTACCTTACCTTGCAAGCAAAACAAGAGGCTGTTGATCCATATCTTTGGAAGACAAAAGTCCTCTGTATATACTGCAACACACCACTCTGCAGAGGGAAGACATTTCGAAGTGCGTTTGAAGCTGTAATCAAGGAGCATGAAAAACACTACCCACTACCTTAGAAGTAACACATGCGCAACATATTCCCCTGTCCACCTGCCCCACCATATTAGTGCTTGATACCTCTTCCCTCATTTCCCTCCTCCCCTTACGTTCTAACCTCTCCTGCAAAGTTTTTTTTTAAAAAAACAAAAGAAAGGTTCCTTTAGGAACCACCTTTCACACTTAAAAAATAGAACAAAAACATTCTGATAGACTCTATCTACTTTACATTTCTCAGTAACGTACATAGACTCAATACGTTTTTCCAACATTTGCATTAGCATTTTGTGTTATGCTGATGGGAATAATGAGTCGGTCATCACCCGTTCCAGGGACTGGAACCCTGATGCCTGCGGACTTCGGCGTGTTATAAATAAATAATAAATACAACAAGGGCTCCAGACCATTATCCTCCGTTGCAGCCTTGCAATGGGGGATAAAGGCCATTAGCAACCCTGGTTACCAAACCGGGAACCTGGGGTGCTAAAAAATAGATTTTTCTTCCTACTGCGACACACCTGCTGCATCCCGCTGTAAGAAGGAAAAATCTTTTCCAAGATGGCCACCATGGAAAGGGAAGGAGGGCTCTGTACACAGCCCCTCTTCCCTTTCCATGGCAGCCTGCAGAAGGTGAAGACAGAACCCTATGACCATATTACCACAAGCACATTTTTCCCCTTTCAAACCTATCCCACTTTCGAATAACTTTACCACATAGCCGGTCCAAGGTGGGCATGGCCACTTTAACCTCATTTTACGTTCCTCATGATCATGGCCAGTAGCCAGATTTTCTGGGTCATGACAATCTGGCCACTGCGCATGGCCACAGGCTATACCTCAGTCACCAAAGGTATATCACTATTTTTTGTAACTACATTGTGACACTTGTTAAAAAAGAAAACCCAGGCACATTTGCAAAACCATGCTTTAAGGTCATTGCCAATGTTCCTTACATGAGTATGCTTGAAATCAGCCCATGTTTTATTTGTTCAAAAGTGTCAAAATATGTGTACATACAATAGTCATATAACTTAGTGCCCACTTGACAAAACCCATTCAGACACACAAACATTGAAGGTTGGCTCTATAATCTTTCTGAAAAGATTTGACCACATTCGTCAGACGGCAACAAAGTTATAAGCCATCTAAGCATATTGAGACGCCCCCTCTAATTTAGACCCCCCCTGACAGAGTCCCAACAAACTTTACAAAAATATTTATATCTAGATCTAAAATCTTTTTGCAAACTTGTAGGTAGATTCATCAAATGGCACCAAATTTATAAGCCTTTACAATATTTTGGACACCCCCCTCTAAATGTTTCCCTCTTGACAAAACAGCTCCTCATTTTCGGAAACCATGCAGAATGAGGTCTAGAATAACATTCCAAAATTTCATGCAGTTTCATTGAGTGACGCCAAAGTTATACGCCATCCAAGAATTGCTTTTCACCAACCCTGTAATGCAGAACTAGGCAGAGATGTCCCCGAACATCTGAAGTGTTTGCAAACATCACAGGACCGTACCCCTGAACATCTGGACTGTTCGCGGACCTCGGGGGACGAGAAACACCCCTTTTTTGGCTTCTTATGGCCATATCCCATCCTATCCTAATCACCCCTCACCTCCCCAGAGATTGTTTGATAAGTTTGACAAGTGCAATGTTGTGTTTTTTTATATGTTTTTACAGCGATGTCCGCGGTCACCAGCGGATGTCTGCGAATCCAACATGGCGGGCATTTCCAAAAATCTGACGCACTTCACACTTTTCACTATTCAATCAGCGAGCGCCTCCGATGTCCGCGTACATCACGTAGCCCTCTGGTCCAATCAGAGTCCTGTCTGCAGACCGAAAAGGGAAATGGGTTGGCGGAGCGGAGCCAGATATCCCAACATTTTTTTTACCTACATCTTTCCTGTTTTAAAAAACAAATACTCAACAGATTTTCCCCAAATTTACAAAAGCACGCTTACGGGACCAAGCCACCGCTCCTGCTGCAAATGTGGTGAAAATGTGTCCAGCAGTTTGGGCTGTAGGAGTGAACAAAGTTTTTTTCCATTCAGTCTATGGAAAAAAAAATGTTTGGACCCCCCCTATAACTTTGCCCCCCCTTGACGAAACCTCACCAACATTGCACAAAAAGTTCAGAGCAAGCCATATACTTTTTTTGCAAAGATTGATGAGGATTCGTTAATGGGGGAGCAAAGTTATAAGCCTCCCAAAAAGTGTTCTTCCTATGGGTTTAGCAACTTAACCATAACTATACGCCGCTACTGCAGGCCGTGTAATATGTAGGAAAGTCCATTTGAGCCAAGTCACACATTTCACAATGCCACCTAGTAGCCATCTCTAGAAGTTCACATTGAGCAATCATACATCATTTCATGGGTGATCTCTGCTTGTCTCTCCAAGGGTCTTGACCCCATGAATGCTCAAGCTGCCATGGAGGGCGCAGTCCTCCCTGGCAGGACATCCTGCTCAACGAACGGGCCAATTCAAGATTTCTTGCTGGATGCACTAGACATCTTAAAGTACTTCCAGCTAATACAAAAGACCACGCTGCTCTTGCGTAATCCCACTCAATGCGAATTCAGGGGCCATAATGGGCAGTATTGAGGCTGATAATTTGAATATTATTTATAAAGTGTGATAATCTAACCTTCTTCTATGATTCTCCACACCACACATTCAATTAGAGTTTATCTCTAGGCTGTTCTTCATAAAATCTGAATCCTCTAGCCCACCTCTCAACTAATTCCCCCAAGCTGAAATCAAAATGACGGCCATCTCAGCTCTACTTCACCAGCCCTAACGCATCATTTTGTTTGTTCTCTGTTCACAACTACCACTCTGTCATGCCTCCCTTTTATGTCAGCGAACCCCAACACCCATAGAGGCTTGTCCTCCCACACAGATTTCATCAATGAGCAAACTTAGTAAAAACTGATCCTCTGACATCCTAGTAATGGTGATAGACCAACCCTCAACTTCCGAACTTCATTAGTCATCCCCTTGCCCTGTGGGCGCTTTGAAACAGTATTTTACTTGCTGTACAAGCGCCTAACAAGCAAACAATAAATAGATACATCTATGCCCTAGTCAATCAGTCAGTGCCAGCTCAGCTGAAAATCACTTCATGCCATCACCATAAAGGTAAGGCCAACTGGTAACAAACCACTCCTCAATGTGTCAAACTAGAAATTATATCGTGCCTCCAATTGCTATGAATATATGTATATTGGCCTACGCCAAGCTGCTAACGAGCTGCTTATAAACTACATGTGAATAAACTCGCATTGCAAGGTCCTGACCTTAGAAACCATGTAAACTGTCATTTTGGGTCAAGCCGCCATTTTAGGTTTTCTTGCTCTATAAAGTCACCATGTGAGCTAAAATGGTAGCCTATGTTATTCAGAACAGAACTCGATTGTCATGACCTCTGTACAGCTAATGTATAACTTGCCTGCAGGCCACTTGTTAGGGTCATGAGCTGAGACCTTGTCCTTCTGCTGACCTGTGTGCAATGGATTACCTGTATCACCAAAACTGATCTATAATTGAATGAGAACACCTGCTTAACTATATTGTATAAATTAAGTCCCGCATTTTAATGTTAGGCCTAGAGCATACTTTATTACCATTTCTTCTTGTTAATGTATAAACCTAAGATGAACTAGATTTGACCTGGCAAGGGACCCTAGAGCAGTAACTTATTTATGGAATGGTTAACCTGCAGAAAGGCTGGACAACAGGCTGGAGAAATGTATAAAAGCCTGACTGTTTCAATGAATATTTGCACTCACTGAGCACACCGAACCACGCCGGAGTTTGCTGTGTTGTACTGAGGGTCGATAGCTATCTGAATTTTGTTCTGTTCTTTTGTAACTGGATTCAGTATAAAATAAAGTGCTTTGTATGTTCCTTTGTAACCTGTGTTTGGTGTGTTTCCTTTTTGGTTACCCTGCCTCATATTATTTCCTTGTTTTCACAGTTGGCGCCCGGAATAGGGACCCTCAAGATTGATGCAGGATTATTGAAGGTTGACGCACGCTATCGGACCGGGATCGGACGGTGTGACATAACGGGCCCGACTGAACGAGACGCGACACCTCAACAGCGCTGCACGATCTGTTCCCTGGACGATAGCCGTGTGGTCTGAGACGGCATCTTGACGAGGGTCAATTTTTTGAGGCGGGCAGATTTGCCGAAATCACCATACACAAGGTAAAATTCGTTAGGCAAGTCCTTTGTAAACCGATCGGTCCTCCTTAGGTTTGGTCAGGTGAGTCGTTACCCGACTCTTAATTCAACCCTGACAATTTGAATTTGGCGCATTGTATCTGCAGACACAATTATTGACCAGGTAACACCGAGTATTTGAGAAATGCCTGGGAAATTGTCTAGCTGCTTTAGGGCATTATTCCGCAACGATAGACAATCTTGGGAATTTAGCCATCCGGCACCACAGGAGGGGTCTCCGGCATGTACTATGTACTGTAAGCATGGCATTGGAAGTGTAGTATTTAATAAAATTTGGCACAGACAAACCAGACATGCCTCCGAACTTCAGTGGCCAGTCAATGGTAGTTTTGAGATCCCTCGTATTGAATATTTAGAGTCAGTCTTGTTAAAAATGAAGGCCAGACCTGCAGCATTTGATGTTTTGCAAAATTGGAAAATAGAAGTGTTGCAGCAGCTTAAAAGTAGGGAAAAACATGTGCGCCGTCATAAAACAAATGCTGAAAAGGCGTTGTTATATGATCAGGACAAACAGTCTGAGTCGGTTAGGAATATGGACAGGGCTTTCTCACTCGGTATTCAGAAAATCTATCCTTCTACAGATCTTCATGTTTCTGATGAGTTTATCGACAAATTGTTAAATGAACGAAGGCCTGGTGCCTCTGTACCACCTCTGTATGTTCCTCTTCCTCCTGTTGTACCTCTTCCTGCTGTTATTCCTGCTCTTCCTGCTCAACCTGTTGTTCCTATTCCTCCGGTTGTTGTTCCTCCACCTGCTCCTCTGCTTCTTCCCATTGCACCAGTAATAGTACCTACATTGAATTTGCCTGCACCCTCACTCCCAAGTAGTTCTGTACCGCTTGTAGTTGATCAGGGTGCGGGGTCGAGGATTGTTACTCATCATACTGTTCCTACAGAAAAGAAACAGGATTTGTTTGCATGGGCTAAGCATTGTATGGAGAGAGATGATCGAGCTAATGTTCTTGCCACACTTTCTAATATGGATAATTTTCCTGAGAAAAATGTTTTCATTGAAGGTTTAGGGATTCATTTATGTGTTATGTGGGGTAAATTAAATAATGCAGACCTCCCACAAGGGTTCAAGAGACACTGTGGAGAAGGTACATGAGCATGTTGAGAGGATATTTGAGTATAGAAAGGAGTTGGAAAGGTTAAGGAATGAGGATGACGAAGAAGAAAGTATGTATGTACAGAAACGATTTCTTCCGTGTCGTAAATCGGCATCTGAGGAGGCGCGAATTTGTACAAAAGATGCGATTAGATGGATTTCAGACATATCGATAACTCCAGTTGAGGTATATGACACATACAGTCAATATACGCTAGAAATGCAGAGGAAAGTGATACAGGTAATGGTAGAGTACCTGCAGGATGAATGTTTAAAGAGAAAGGTTAGTTGTCCCACAGAGTTATTGAGCATTTATAAGAGAGCTTTTTCACTTGACACTTCTTCAACTGCTTTAGCGCTCGACTTATCTCCGTTGCTTAGTAAGCTTTCGGAGTTGCCTACATCTCAGTTGCCTATGAGAGAGGTTCCTCCGACATTTGTCCCAAAGGTTGAGATTCCTACTAATGCTGCAGCAGGTACACCTGCTGTGGACATTCCTGCACATTATGTATCGCAGTTTGTTCACGTCCCGTTTTCACGACAGGAAGTGAATACTATTAGACAAACTATTCCTGACATTAAGAAAAATCCGACAGGGTTCTATAAAGAGATAGAGTCCGTTTTGCAGTCCTCAGTGTTTACCCTAGGTGACATTGATTTGCTATTCCCTGTACTCCTGCCTGTAGATTTGTGGAAACAAGTTAGAACTATAGACGATGTACCAGGATTGGGAGATACATGGGCTAACATAGTTAGGCTTGATGGGGAAAGGCCAGCTGGTGAGAGACCACCTCAGGTGATCCTAACTTTGCCTGACAGAATCATTGCAAAACTGAAAACTATAATCCCCGAAAAGAGAATTATTTGGGACAAGCTTACGGCCTGTGTCCAAGGAAAATCTGAGGTTGCTACTGAGTTCTTTAATCGGTTCGAACAGGTATTCTCGGATTTCAGTGGACAAGACTTAGGCACAGAGTCTGGGAAAAGATTATTTGTGGACAAATTTGTACGTGGATTGCTGCCTGATATCCAGTCACAAATTATGTCTTCTGAGAGCGCTTGGCAGGCAAAATCCCAATCAGAAGTACTGCACATGGCTCAGTACTACAAGAACCGTGTCAATAATGAAAAAGATAGAGTCGAGAAGAGAAAAGGTGATTTGAAGACTAAAGTATTGTTACAGATTGTAAGAGGCCCCAGAGGGGGTAGTTCGCAGATTAGAGGTCAGTATGTTCCACAAGGGAATGTGCCCTGGGTCCTCTGAATATTAACCAGTGTGCCTATTGTCGCCAGGAGGGTCATTGGTGTGCACAATGCCCCGTCCTTCGTCAGAGGTCGAATAACACATTTGAAAATATGGGTAGACGATCCAGAGGTCGCCCGGGTGTTGGGGGCCCTGGTAGAGGCCAGTTTTCGCAGGATCCCCAACAACCTTTTTCACAGGATAATCAGACTTCGAGTGTGGATACTAGAAACATATTTGATCATCCTTCTGCTGCATATCTATCTGAAGAGCTTCCTTTTGATGATATTTTGTTTCGTTAGGATTGCCGAAGCAGGGTTTGGAACCTACACCTATTCCCGTTAATCAGAAAGGTCCCTACGTCGAAATGGTAGTGGGAAATTGGAAACATCAATTTTTGATAGACACTGGAGCACAGAAGTGCTCCATTGATCATTCTCGGGTTCCAAACATTCCACTGTCAGGGCAAACCAATGTTTCTGTAGGGTTTTCTGGCACACCAGTTGTTTGTCCGGTTTCTTCACCGGTACCTATTTCTTTGGGTCCCTTTACGGACCACTGTCCATTTCTCTTGACTTCGAATTGTGGAGAGAATTTGCTGGGGTTGAATCTGTTGAATGAATTAAATGCGGTAATTCATTGTTCTTCTGATGGAGTGCGTTTGACGATTTCACTACAGCAATGTTCTGTTTCGCAATTCTTGACTAGACCTTTGCCGCCAGAATTCAGTAATGTACCAGAGTGTTTGTGGGCAGTTGATGACAATGATGTCAGTGTTTTGCAGATTGAGCCTGTTAAAATAGTTTTGAAACATGGAATTAAGCTGCCCCGTATTCCACAGTATAAGATCTCAGTTGAAGGCGAGCGAGCTTTGAAGAGCATTGTTTCCGATTTTGTTTATCGTGGGGTGATTGAGGAGTTTGCAGGAAGTTTGTGCAATAGTCCGATTTTACCCGTGTACAAAAAAGGTGATAATGCAATTCCATTTCGTTTTATAATTGATTTACGTGCCATTAATAAAGTCGTCGCTCCGCAATTTCCAATTGTGCCTGATGTGACGACAATATTAACCATGATTCCAGCTACAGGTACTCACTTCAGTGTTATGGACCTAAAGAATGCTTTCTTCAGTATTCCTATACATTAGGATAGCAGATACTTGTTCGCGTTGACCTTAGGGGGACGCTCATTCACATTTACTCATGCACCTCAAGGTTATACTGAGAGTCCTAGTATTTATAGTAGGGCTTTGAAAGAGCAGCTTGATACCCTTGGATTGCCCTCTATTTGTACGTTGCTTCAATATGTTGATGATTTGCTTTTAGCCGCTGACTCTGAGAGCTCTTGTAAAGAGGGCACTGTGTTGTTGCTCATCCATCTAGCTAAGCATGGTCACAAAGCTTCGCTTAAAAAGTTTCAATATTGTTGCCAGGAGGTCGCCTATTTAGGCTATCTCCTGTCAAAGGAGGGAAGAAGATTGACACCTGAAAGAATAAAACACATTTCTGGCATGTCTGTCCCAAATACACAAAAGGAAGTTAGAGCCTTGATAGGTATGGCTTCTTACTGTAGGTTATGGATCCCAAACTTCTCACTAGTGATAAAACCGATGTTGGCCCTGACGAAGAAGGGTATGTCTTCGCCATTGCCATGGAATACGGAGAATCAACATTCATTCGAGTTGCTCAAGACTGCATTATGTTCAGCGCCAGTTTTGGGCACACCAAACTATGAGAAGGCCTTTGTGTTGTTTGTGCATGAATGTGATGGATGTGCTTTGGCTGTATTAACGCAGGAACATGGAGGGAAGAATAGGCCATGCGGTTACTACTCTTCCGCCCTTGATCCTGTTGCATGCGCTTTGCCAAGATGTTTGTGCGCTGTCGCTGCTGCTGCTGCGTCTGTAAAACAGAGTGAGGGAATGGTCCTAGGCCATGATTTAACCCTGATGGTGCCTCACTCTGTAGATATTCTATTGAACAAAACCCAAACGCAACACCTCACTTCCGCACGACTGACAAGATATGAATTAATCTTGTTTGCTCCCCACATTCAAATTAGGAGGTGCTGCGTTCTTAATCCGGCTGAACTCCTACCTTTCCCGCAAAATACTGTTTGCGATGACGAAGAGTCACATGACTGCCTGTATACTACTGAACAAGATACAAAAGGCAGAGTTGATTTGAGGGACACTCCTTTGGATAACCCACAAGGGGAGCTGTTTTGTGATGGCTCCTGCTTCAAACTACTGGATGGTACATCCACAGCTGCTTATGCAGTCACTACATTGAGTATGATTGTGGAGACCAAGAGAATTACGCATAACTCTGCGCAGGCCCCAGAGATTATAGCATTGACTCGAGCTTGTGAGCTTTCCGAGGGGCTAACAGTAAACATATATACTGATAGCCAGTATGCCTTTGGGGTGGCTCACAACTTTGGGAGACTTTGGTCAGAGAGAGGGTTTTTAACTTCGCATGGCACCAAGATCCAACATGGCTCCCTGATAGTACAATTGCTTTCAGCGCTTGCGCTCCCTAGTCAGTTAGCAATCATTAAATGCGCAGCACATCGCAAGATTATAGATAATGTAGGGAAAGGGAATGCTTTCGCTGATCAAATAGCTACAAACTGCCTATGATCTCTTCACGGAGATGTATGTTTCAAGGGAGACTGTAGATGCCTATGCAATGGATGAGGGTGTTGGGTCTGTACGGGATATCCAAGCCGATGCCACATTAGAAGAATCCAAGAGGTGGGCTGAGGGCTTGGGGAAAATCGATGATGATGGGTGTTGGGTGGACATGGTTGAAGGGAAATGGTTGCTTCCTAATGCCTATATAGTAATGATGGTTACCATGGCACACGGTCCCACACATGTGTGCACTCAACAGATCACGAGAAAGTCTGGGTAAATGATAAGATTTTAAACATTGCCCAGCATTTTGTCCAAAATTGCATGATTTGCCTACAACACAATGTGGGAAAGGGGACAGCAACTCCAAGCGGTAGCTTTGGGCCTCCTTCTGTCCCGTTTGAAGTGATTCACTTTGACTTTATTGAAATAGAGCGATGTAACAATCTAAAATATGTCCTTGTGGTCATTTGCGCCTTTAGTAAGTGGGTCAAGGCTTTCCCTGTTAAAGACGCTACAGCCATGACCACTGCAAAGACCATGTTAAAGGAATTCTTCCCACGGTTCAGTTTGGCGAGAGTTATCTGGTCGGATAATGGTCCGCATTTTATCGCTGCTGTAATTCTACAGATATGTACGGCATTGCAAATTAACAAACGATTCCATTCGGCCAGACATGCTCAGAGCGCCGGATTAGTGGAAAGACACAATGGTATCATAAAAAACAAGCTCGCTAAGACGTGTGCCGGCACCAAACTAAAATGGCCGGACGCCTTACCGATCGTGTTACTTTCAATGCGGACAACCCCTCAAACTAAGACTGGGCTCTCTCCCTTTGAGGTGGTAATGGGGGAGATGCTAATATTTGGGGTTGCCTAAAAGCTGCGCATTGCGCGATGTAGAAAATGTACTTCTCTCCGACTATTGTAACCAATTGACTAAAAACCTGTTTTCAATTTATCACCAGGTGCGAGAGGCATTGCCGATGAGGCACGAGGGCCCCGGTCACAGTCTACGACCGGGGGATTGGATCCTCGTTAAATCCTTAGATAGAGCGTCTTGCCTCGCACCACGTTGGAGGGGCCCCTACCAGGTGCTCCTGGTCACTCAGACTGCGGTGCGGGTAGGAGGACGTCGCCACTGGATCCACGGCAGCCACACCAAACGGATCCCACACCCACTGCCATACGATACAGAAGACGCAGAACCCCTTTCCGACATTGAAACCAACATACCCGAAACGGCAGACGGTGGAGAGAGAGTATCGGAGGCCGTTCCGGAAGTTGTAAGGCCCGACAAAACGGCCATCTTGCCTCCTTGCTCTCTCACTGCATCGTTTGTGGATCATCCATCTTCTGATCCAACTTCCGTTCACTCGCCACCTCCTGTGGGAAGTGACGACATCCTGTCTGCTGATTCTTTTGCACCGGAAACTGTGAAGTATAATCTCCGCCCAAGGAGATAGGTTTGCAATACGGCTCTTGCTGTACAATTGAAAGAATTTGAGGGCTTGCCTTTTTTTGGCCCAATTGCATAAAGGGTTCTGCTGGCTAAGGGTTGTGGGAAAAGACATTAAGAAGACGCGCGACCGGAGTCGCCAGCAAACGAACAATTGGTGTTTCTCGATTGAAGATGACAATGCCCGCATCCGCTACCATTCGTACTGAACTTTTGGACAAAAATGTGACTAGGAGAGACAATGAGCAGATATGTATGGGGGCCCTGAAAACGTTTTGTTGTCTACTGGTGATAATCACGGGACTTTTAGTAACTGTTGGTTGTGGGTTTTGGTATTTGGAGAGAATGTACCCTTTGAATGATTTCCTACCTGTTGAAAATATAACTGTTGTTCCCACTCCTTCTGTGCAACTACATACCTTGTCACCTAGAGATCTTTTGCATAGACGGAATTATCAAAATAACACTCTACTTCTAATTATGAATGCTACCCATGCAATCTTTAACAGAACCAATTGTTGGATCTGCTCGCATTTACCGCAACATGAGGATAAGGGGCTAGGTTGGTATATTCACCCTTTACCTTTGACAACTGCTTGTTATGCTTCACTTAGAGCACTGTTCTTTGGCCGATGGAACGATAGCATCTCGGGGAACTTTGATGGCACTAATTTGAATAGTTTTGAGAAACGTGTTCGGACTCACCTGGGATGCTCGCTTTTCGCAAATAGGAGTAAGCTCAATATTGCTTCTATTTGGCCTTCTGATAGACTGTCTCGTCCTTTCCAATCTTTGATTTCCTTTAAAATGGCTCCGATAGGCAATAAGGATGCCGTGCCTCCTTCTTATACTGTTAACCATAGCCCCGATTCAGTTTCTTTCTGCATACAGAGGAATGGCACCCGGTCAATGGGAGATTTTAAAAGTTGTGCCAACGTTGCAAATTTGACTGGGGAAGACAGACCTTTGTATGTAGGCGAACCTATCTATTTTGTTTGCGGTAATGTAGCATTTCCATGGTTGCCCAGGGATTGGCAGGGAACTTGTTATCTAGGAATCCTGTTACCTGGGGTGTTTATAGCAAGTACTGTAGAGGTTTCGAAGGCTCGTCCACGGCGGGACGAGAATGGCGACACTCCAGCACAGGTTTTAGGAGATGTAGCGAAATCATTCCTTCCATTTTTTGGGCAGATAGCGAATTCCGAGGATATCAGGAAACTAACGAGAGTACTGGAGAGAACCATCAACCGGACCACAGATATACTCTATAATATGACTTTAGAGCAGAAAGCGATCAGATTGGTAGCGCTTCAGAACCGGATGGCATTAGATGTCATTCTGGCTGAACGTGGTGGAGTATGTAAACTAGTGGGGTCCGCTTGCTGTGTTTTCGTACCGGATTCCTCCCCAACTATTTTTAAGGCAATACAGAATCTGCACATTCTTAGTTCGGAAGTGCATGTTCCCGAGGGAAATTGGGATATTAGCGCTTGGTTCTGGGACTTCTTGCGGTCTTGGGGTTGGAAAGTGCTTTCAGTCTTGCTGATTATTTTGGGAATTCTGCTATTTCTTTGTTGTTGTATCCAAGGTCTACCAAGTATATGTTCAATGCTAGGGGGATGTTGCGCTCAGGCGATAGGTACAATAGGACATAAAGTGTATGCCCCGGATAAAACCTCTAAGGAGTATGTACTGAAAGAGATCTTATTAAAGATCTAATGGTGATAGATATTTCTGACAGCTATTCAGGGTGTATGGACGATGACACATGGAGTTATTTGCAGGGAGATCAGAAGTAGTTTAGCACTTGGCATAGGCCAAAAGGAGGGTTTGTCAAACTAGAAATTATATCGTGCCTCTTATTGCTATGAATATATGTATATTGGCCTACGCCAAGCTGCTAACAAGCTGCTTATAAACTACATGTGAATAAACTCGCATTGCAAGGTCCTGACCTTAGAAACCATGTAAACTGTCATTTTGGTTCAAGCCGCCATTTTAGGTTTTCTTGCTCTATAAAGTCACCATGTGAGCTAAAATGGTAGCCTATGTTATTCAGAACAGAACTCGATTGTCATGACCTCTGTACAGCTAATGTATAACTTGCCTGCAGGCCACTTGTTAGGGTCATGAGCTGAGACCTTGTCCTTCTGCTGACCTGTGTGCAATGGATTACCTGTATCACCGAAACTGATCTATAATTGAATGAGAACACCTGCTTAACTATATTGTATAAATTAAGTCCCGCATTTTAATGTTAGGCCTAGAGCATACATTATTACCATTTCTTCTTGTTAATGTATAAACCTAAGATGAACTAGATTTGACCTGGCAAGGGACCCTAGAGCAGTAACTTATTTATGGAATGGTTAACCTGCAGAAAGGCTGGACAACAGGCTGGAGAAATGTATAAAAGCCTGACTGTTTCAATGAATATTTGCACTCACTGAGCACACCGAACCACGCCGGAGTTCGCTGTGTTGTACTGAGGGTCGATAGCTATCTGAATTTTGTTCTGTTCTTTTGTAACTGGATTCAGTATAAAATAAAGTGCTTTGTATGTTCCTTTGTAACCTGTGTTTGGTGTGTTTCCTTTTTGGTTACCCTGCCTCATATTATTTCCTTGTTTTCACAAATGTCGATTTAAAGGATACTGGGTTATCATTATCGTCATCACAGAAACCATAGAAAAACAGTTCCGGACACAACATCGCCCTATAAAATATTCCCTTCCCTAGCAAAACCGAACTGCCAGAAAGGGTCAATGGAATTACCATTAATGTTCCGCCCTTTCTCCAATAACACACTGCCCCCAATACGATAAGATCTGTTTCTCGGTATAAGGCACCACTTCACATGTGCACATACTTATGTACATGGGTATGTTTTTCAACAAACACACACTTCTTTATTTATTTATAATCAGAGGTCGAAGTGGGCGGGAGCGGTCGGGAGCGGTGCTCCTATACTTTTTATTTTTAAGTTTCACTGTTCCCATACTTTGATTTTTAACAGAAACCGTTCTGGAATTGTTTAGTTTTAAAATAAAAGTGTAGTAAGAAGTTGAAGCTTGCTCTTCAGTGCACTGCACCCAATAATCCCTTAAATAGCAGGTGTGTTTGTTTGGGGGTTTAGGTTGTGCGTGGGAGGGGGCGCAGTGATGGTGTTTGTGGAGAGCGGGGGCAGGCCAGCAGGGAACATAGTTCCACTACTTCTTTTCGTACACTACGACCACTGTTTAAATTGTTGTACGAGGTATGAACTTTTCTGACAAGTAAATGCTACAATTAATTGTGTTGTATATGTGTATACTATATTGTGCGCTAGCATTTACTGTTGTAGCATATTTCTTTTAAAAGACAAAATACATTTATTGTGTAGAAAATTATTTATTTCTTGGTTATTGAAAAGTGACCAGAGGGGTAGGTAGCCAAATGATATCTTCTCTGATTACATTGATGTTCTACACAAGGAGCATGAAGTAGCGCATAGCACATTCTTACATGTGATAGTGGCATTAGTGCCAGGTCTGTAGTACCCCATGTCACACAGCCAAGTGGGATCCATAAAGAGGACACATTAAAGTACAAAGCAGTTTTGTTTTAACACAACAGTACTCTTGTACTGGCTAAAAGATACAGAGGTACCTGCAGGCTCTGCTGTATCCTCTTCACTCCAGCAGGTGTCACTAGGGTTGCCAAACGGGAGGCAGTAGCAGAGTTTTTTCTCAATGTCTACTTCCAAGCTTAAGCGTTTCCCACACGCTTCCCACACCCTTCCGCAGAGTCTCGGTCCTCGTGTTTACCATACCCTGTGATGGTCTCTCAAATGCCGATATGCTCCTCAACTCTTGTTGTGGGGCTTACAGGTTTCCTGTGCCCAATGCTGGTGTCCTCAGCAAGGTGATTCTCCAAAGTGCCTCTGTCACCTTCTTCATTTGGGGTCATGGCTCCTACCTTAAGCCCCACTTCATCACTACACTTCTCCTGCTCATCGCCACACCACATGCTTCCTCTACTCTGAACTCAGCCCCTCCCAAAGCAGGGCTCCACCCCTAACCCCTGCTTTCTGTGCCCACACAAACCTTCCTGGTCTTACTGGCTAAAGCCTCCCCAGTTTCTTTTAGATGTGCCCTAATCTCTTCCTCTTAGTTCTTTCGAACCTCCTAACAATGTTTTTCAACCTCCTCCTCTGGGTGCTCTCCAGCTGACCTCCCCCTTGTTATTTCCCAATGTCCTCCTCTGGACTGTCATCAACCTCCTCCCAACCTCATCCTTCAATCTCTTACCAATCTTTACCTGATGTTCCCCAATATTCTCCTCAGGATTCTCATCAACCTCTCCTGATGTATCGCCTCATTCCATCTCTAACTCCCTCCTTCCTCTAATCTGCCTTCAATTTTGTCCTCGCTCTCCAACTTTTGCAAACTCTTGTTGCCAGCTCGTGCTCCAAACATCCACCCTGATTGTATGAGGCTCTGGGACTATAAATCACTATGGACCCCCCTTTCCACCTTGGGCTGGGCTCCCTGTATAGATCCGCACCTGTGTCTGGTATTGAGTAAGGAGCTGTGTTTAGTGGTCCGGGACAGCTGCACCTGTGGCAACATGCATCTAGACCGAGCCTTTAAAGGTCTTGTCCATCATTTTAAAATTTTGTCTGACCCCCAGCCTGGCTTTCTCGCCATGACTTGTGCCTTGATGAAATGGAGCGGAATTTCCCCCTGTAGCCAAGCATGCACCAGAGAGGAGTGGGAAATCTCCATGGCTTTGGAACAGGCTCGATACGCAGCTGCTGTGGCTCACTCATGTAGCAGGCACTGGGAAACATTGTAATGGACTCTTGGGGGGGGGGGGGGGGGGGTGTGTGTGTGTGTGTGTGTGTGTGTGTGTGTGTGTGTGTGTGTGTGTGTGTGTGTGTGTGTGTGTGTGTGTGTGTGTGTGTGTGTGTGTGTGTGTGTGTGTGTGTGTGTGTGTGTGTGTGTGTGTGTGTGTGTGTGTGTGTGTGTGTGTGTGTGTGTGTGTGTGTGTGTGTGTGTGTGTGTGCGTGCGTGCGTGTGTGCGTGCGCGCGCGCGCGCGCGCTACAGGTTTCCTTCAAATACTATGTTCGAATTGCTGAAAGGGCCCATAATTAGAGGTTCCACTGTGCATAAAACTAGGAGAAGGGACTCTAGATGGACTCCTGTGACTCTTCACGACTTGGGCGGTAACGCTATTAGCGCAGGCGGTATTAGCCCTACCGCCGAACTCCCCGGCGCTAATAGCGCTGGATCACGAGTTCGGCAGTAATGTCAATCCCCATTCCCCATTGGGCTCAATGGGGAAATTTCGCGCTAATACCCCCGGCGGATTTCCCGCCGGCGGTAATAGCGAGTATTTTCTGCGGATTTCCCCCCAGCTCAGAGCTGGGGAGAAATCCGCCGAAGTCCTGCTTTGGCGGACCCTTAAATCTTGGCGGTAATAGCGCTACCGCCGGATTTAAGGGTTACCGCCCAAGTCGTGATGAGGCCCAAAGGGGAGGAGGCCATGCAAGTCTCCTCATACTATCCCCGGGCGGTTATAGGTCAAAGGATCGATTAAAAAGGATCGAATGGTCAAAGGATCGATTCAAAAGGACCGAAAACAAAAGGATCGAAAAATATATATTTTTGTTTTTACATTTTTTTTTTTTTGGGGGGGTCCCACCCAACCGCTGTTTTGTGGTAAAAACCACTTTTCTTTACCTATACAAAAACCCCCCCAAAAATATATAATTTAAAAAAAAATGTGATCCTTTTGTTTTCGGCCCTATTGCGTCGATCCTTTTACATTCGATCCTTTTACATTCGATCCTTTAACTGGACACCTCCCCGGGCCCATCAGTTACTTTCGCGGTGAGGCACCTGGCTCCCTCATACACCCCACTAGATGTCCCAATTGCTGAGCACTTTGTCACACTCCTTTTACCTACATGTCATGAGGATTACAGGATTTTACTTTATTGTTGTTTAGTTTATCCCAATTTCCGCTTTTTGTGAGGCGATAATATTATCACGCAATCAACACATTTCTGATTTTTGCTAAGCTGATGATCGCGCAATCAACAAACTGACACTTGTTCTCAAGTTTCAAGGTTTTTATCTTTATTAGATGTTTTATCCAGATTTTCCAGTCCCAAAGAGGATTTTCAAAGTATTTGGCCTTAGTCTGCAAGATAATTCTGTGTATGACACACTGGTGAGTCTCAATCTTTGGAAAGGGTTTTTTGCCTATAACTCTCACTCAGTACAGATATAAGTGTTCTCATTCTTTTCACTGTTTATCTTGAGGATGATTCCAATTAGGCAATTGCTATGACTCTCTCCCCCTTCATACTTACTATGATTTGGAATTTCAATACTCTTGCTCCGAATCTCAGCCGCTTGCCATTGTGTAGCAATTGTAGTTCTCAATAAACAATTACTGTGACTCTTATTCTCTCTGCCTTTCAAAGTATTTGTAGCACTCAATAAACAATGGGTTTATATGTTATCTTCTGTTCTTTGGTATTAATTATAATTCTCAAAAAACAATTTCACTGAATCATGGCCTCCTCAGAGGTTTGTCTACAGTAGGCAATTGTGTTGTAGCTCATTCTCTTGATACTTCATACTGATTACAATTCTCAAAAGTCAATTGCTCTGAATGTTAATCTCTTGAAAGTGATTCTGACTTTCAGTAGGCAATTGCCCTGAATCATGTTCTATTTAGAGTTTGTTTTTCAGTAGGCAATTGTGTTGTATCACATTCGTATTATTAAGGGGACCAAGAAGTGTGAACATATAACAGCAGGAAGGAAATCCTTACATTGGCTGAGAATTGAGTATAGAATTAAATTTAAGTCAATGACAATAGTTCACAGATGCCTATTTGGGGTTGCACCTCTTTACTTCAGGAAACAATTCTCAAGATACAACCCCCGGCAACATCTAAGATCAGCTGAGCAGGGCTGGCTTAATGTGTCATGCTTCAATCGGGTCACTGGCTTTGCTAGATCCTTTCCAGTGTAGGCTGCTCAATATTGGAACAAGCTCCCCTCCACCCTCCGGCTAGAGGAAAACTACCAGACTTTCAGGAAATTACTGAAAAACCATGTGTTCCAATGAGTTAATTCACCTGATAAAACAGTCTGCTAGTTCTTTCATTAGTTGTTTGTAATCCGTCCGTCTGCTGTTCTATGTTCCCACGCCCTGATGCCAGCGGGCTTCCAACGTGATACAAGCATACAAACATAAACATAAACAACACATTCTCTTAATACTTCATACTGATTACAATTCTCAAAAGTCAATTGCTCTGAATGTTACTCTCTTGAAAGTGGTTCTGACTTCCAGTATGCAATTGCCTTTAATCTTGGTCTCTTGAGAGTTTGTTTTTCAGTAGGCAATTGTGTTGTATCTCATTCTCTTGATACTTCATACTGATTACAATTCTCAATAGTCAATTGCTCTGAATGTTACTATCTTGAAAATGGTTCTAAATTCCAGTAGGCAATGGCCCCAATTCCCAAGTCTCTTGATGTAGTTTTCCTTGACCTGTACCTACATAACGAATGGGGTGATTCACCAGTTCTCTGCATCCCACCACTTGTTATTTATTTTTCACTGCCATTTTTGTTCTGTCTTCTTTAACATGGTTATGGTGAAACCATAGGGTTCGTACTTTCAATATCATCCTTCCTTTGAACGTCTGATTCCCAATGGTTATTTTCACTAGGGGCTTAACATTTACAATATAGTCTCTCACAATAGCCCTCCTCCTACTCATTGGGTTATTATTGCTACCATAGTGCTCACCTGTAATTGCATCTCACTTAGTAACCCTCCTCCTCTGAAGAGATACTGTTTCAACATGACTCTTGCCTTTTCAATTCTATATCTCCAAATATTCCTCTGCATTTCCTTAAGAATTATCAATTTTAACATGGCTTTCCCATTTGCAATCGACTCAAAAGGCTTGCCTCTCCCAGTACACCCAACCTCTTTTCTAATTGTTCAAAGAGAACTCCTACACAAAGGCTAGCCACATTTCAGTCTCTCCACTTTACCTCAACCCAGCAGCCTCATCGACTCAGCTAGCATTGGATGATCCACTTCTATCTCTACTACCCAGTCTATCCCAGGAGGATGTGGATTTCAGTGCCCTGCAATAAGGATTTTCTATCCTATCTGTTCTTGCGTTTCTCTCTCTCCCAACTCTGGCATTCACCAATCTGCGTCTCCTCCACCTAGTAGTACTCTACTCCGAATATGCCAGAGCTTCCTGCCTCTTCTGTCCTCTGAACTACAGGCCACTTGTTGTTTGCCTTCTAGTGCAGTTTCACACCAAACAACTTGAATATCCATATGTGGCACCCCCTATTCACAGGTTGGATGAATACATTGAAGGCACGTCCCTTATTTGTACGTCCCAAATAATTGCAATAATAATAATAATAATAGGAATGCACCCCATCAGGGAATGAGACCAAGAGATAGTTTTGCAAGGATAACAATGTTTATATAATATAGAAAAATGCCAGCAAAGAACTCTGCTGCCCGAGAGGACTCTGCCAAAAATGTCACAGGCAGCACATTATAAAAGACAATCACATCATCGATGATGATTTTAGGTGGTGGTAGATGCAAGGTTGCTGGTTGGTGGTGAACATATAGATGCGCCTGCTCCATAGGGGATGCCAGACACCTATTGGTCGTTACTCCCCCAGTCGATCTTGTAGCAGGTGCGTCAGCTGGGCACATTGCTGAAGTGAAGGTCAGTTCAAGCTGGTGTTCCATTTCTAACTATCTAAGCTAAACAACAGGAATTGAGTAATGGCAAATACCTGGACATCACACGCAATGGGGTTCATTGCAAATAGAGGATAATATATTGGCATTACGACCTCCACATTCAGGGCTTCAATGATTCTGCACCTCTGAGTATCTCTTCTGGGGGTTGATTTACTACCTGTCTTTCTGGTGCCTCACGATACGAACAGACGTGTTGTTATTTGGATCAATATATTGCCACCTAAGTTTAGGCCTAGGGTGGGTGTTCTGGAATGGTCAAAGAGAGGGTGTTAGATGCTTATCATGAAAGGAATGGTGATGTTGGGGCGGGTGAGCTCTGGCCTGGCGGAGTGGAGGGTGAGGGGGCACGGGCGGTTTAGTGGAGATGGATGGCATTTGTGCTGCAGCCTGTCCCTGTCCCACACTCTTTGCTGAGCGCATTCTGTGCAAGTATGATACGCAAGAATTGCAACATTGAAAGGACAGTGAATGGATGGACTTCCGTGAGAACAAGGCTCATGCAGAGCTGATCTAATGTTTGAATGGCTCGGTCCCTCTGTAAGAGAGAGACTGGGGGTGCGAATCCCGCAGCCTTGTGGCGTGGTGGATTTTGGGCCTAGTAGAATGCTGGTGTTTAGGCCTGGTACAAAATGGAGTCCTAAAGACGAGGCATGGATGTTGTTATTAGTTATGTTATAGGGCTCTTACATGTACAGTGTAGGAGGGGGCTTCTTCCGCATGGCTGTAATGACGTTCATTCTATTGGGCGATCATTAGGACCATATCCTTCCCAACATTCCCCCCTTTCCTTACTCCTTCAGTAACGAATACTGTCCCACAGCATTTTTACGTCCATTCGCCCTTCTCTCTGCTTCTTTCCAGGCAGGAATACCCTTTATAGGCATCCATGCTCGGCACACACTTCTTGGGCTCTCCCCACGCTGGGTATATTCTTCAGGAGTACAGGTCATATATATACATCCCCATCCCCATCTAAGTCTACCCATACTTCTTTGTAGTTTGTGAGGTCTTCAGGTTGTCTAATAGTTGTATGATAATAATTGCCAACCTCATCCCCAGTGTGGTATATTGCTACCATGCAGTATTTATGTTAATCACTCTCTCCTGTTTGTATTTGTGCTTCCTGAGTATTTTGAGGCACCTTATGATTATTTCTATTACCAATAGTCACCATCATCATTGTACTATTAGGAACCGCCTTTGCGCAGCATCGGAGACCTAACTGGCACACACAAAAGATCAGAAAGATGGACACAATGATAGGGATCAGCATCTTCATAATTGTCCCCAGCCCTGAGGGTACCCAACCAAATGCCATGCTAAACCAGTAATTTTCCTGCACTCTGGCCTCCTTCTTCATTTTTGCACCAAGTTCGTGCACTGCGGCTATTACGTATGATAATGTCCCGTTTTCAGTATCTGCAGAAGCTACAAATGTGCAACATGAACACCCGATCTTTTTGCAAACTCCGCCCTCCATTGCTGTGAGGAGGTCTAAGACATACCGGTTCTGCATCCTCATGAGCCGGAGTGCTCTGAGTTCCACCTTGATAACATTGAATCCTTCTTCAGTGTTTTTCGCCAACTGGATCAGCTCCCACTGCACGATTTGCAGACACTTAGCATTTGCTCTTGCTTGGATGCTGGGCACGATTGATGCAAAAAATGTCTCTACGCAGTTGAAAAGTTTGTATTCATCTGGGATCTGTGTAAGGAGATCAGATGACTCTTGAGACAGGTAGTTTGAGGAGCGCCTTTTTCGGAACAGGTGATCATGCCCTTGTTCTCTGATAGTATGTGAAAGATGGGGGTGATGCTGTGGGTGGCGTTTCTGTCTGTCTCAGTGCCACATGTCCATCTGCGGGCACAGCTCCCCCCCTTTAGGTGCTTCTGCGGTACCACAAGCAGTGCGTAATGTAGTGTTGCCAGAGCACAGTAGCCCCTCCAGGATTATGGGTTGTGCAAGTATGCTTTTCTGCTGCACACTGAGTAATAGTGCATGAGTGCTGCAGTACCTTTTCGAAAATCTGGAATGATGATGGTTTGGTCGCAATGTTTGTTAGAACCCATGGATATATTTCGTTTGCCATAGAAATGAACAAAGTTCATAATTCTCCTCTTGCTGTACCTTGATGGGTTTCTCAAGAGCTGTGACCCATGTTAACTTGGTGATGTGTTCTGTCCATATATGTGCACACATTTTTCCCCACAAAGTGCCGTTTTTCATCAGAGAGGCCACGGAGCCCCTCTGCCTTGCACATAAATGTTGACTTTTGCCACTTGTTCTCTGCGAAGCTTGTGCTGTCTATGGCAGGAATGGTTCTTTGAAGCAGCTTATAGACCTTTCATCCCTTTTTACATTTCCTCTCATCTGGTGGGAGAAGCTTCATTGTCACTGTGCGTGCCTGAAAGGTGCTCTTTATCCTTCATTGTGCAAGGTGGATGAGACATTGTGACTCTACTAGGGGTACCTCTTGAGGCACTAGTACCTTGGGCACGCCGGATGCATGCGGTATCAAGGAACACATGTAGCAACTCCCATTGGTCGTTTGCCTTCCTGTTGCACTCATATCAGAGTGCCAACTGTTAGATTGCCCAGGATGGTGAAGGTCCTCCACTTTATCTAACCCTAGGCAAGGTAGGCATCATACTTGTACTACTGTGTTTGCCTTCTCTTTCTACTGTTACATAAAAGTGATTGTCGTTTCCCTGCCGCTCTTCTACATAATCTGTCATTGTTGCATAGTGACCGGTATTCATTCGATGGTAACAGCAGGACCATTAAGCTACTACACAATGTGGATTGGATTCAAAGACATAATACTGTTCCATACCCAGTTTAACCCCTTATCCCTTCTTTCATATGGGAGCCCCAGATAAAAGATGCTCACCTATAGATTCCTAAACCAAGCATCAAAATTGTGAATAATATGGCACTAAAGTGCAATCAGAAATAACTGTAGGCGCGGGTTGCACTCACCTATCCCTATTGCTATCTATCTGAATATGTTCTTTAAGTGGCATTAACTCCAACATCGTTGCAGAAAATAATAAAAGGGGGTGGGCATTAATAAGGTATTAGACAGGAAAGAGAGAGAGAGAGAGAGAGAGAGAGAGAGAGATGCATCACTTTAAATTTTTCACATTTGTTTACACTATTCTTTTTCATGTATTGCTGCGTTTATCAGCTAATGTTCACCATGGTTACCATCTAAGGTACCGCAGCACTTGTTTGCGTGTTATTTTCTACATCTGGTGCCACACTATCATGTGCTTTTTGGACACCTGAGGTCTGAATCCACTACTGCAACCCTTTCACTTTTACAGCGAGCGGGGTGCTGTAGATTACTTCATCTGGACTGCAGAATCTCAGAGAGCTCAATTTTCTGACAAAACTTTGTATGTACACTAACTCTTCTGGCATCAGAGGTTGTGCTGGGCTATCTCGAGCTGCAGTTCTTGTGCCTATTTTGTTTTCTGTCGTGAAGGGGGGTGCGATTTGTTTGGTTATACTCCATACTGCTCGTGTGAGTTGCGTGAGATACTCCTTGAACTCCTCCCCCAACACTGTGGCTGTTCTGTGTGCATCAGAAGCCCTTCTCACTGGTGACAGTGGTGTTTGCATGCGTCTACCAGTAACTATTTCATGGGCTGACAGGTGGTGGTCCTTACTAGGCTGTGTGCGCAGCTGAAACAGTGCTAGGGGCAGACAGTAAACCCCATTTTTCTTTAAGGAATTGCACAGTTTTGATAGTCTATTATTAAGGAGGCCGTTGATTTTCTCCACTATCCCATTTGCTTTTGGGTGGTAAATCAAACACATTTTGTGTTTTATTCCCAATAATGATGTGACCTCCTTGAATAGGTTGTTTAAAAAACGAGTCCCATTATCTGATCATATCACTTCACATATCTCCCACCGGGGGAACACCTCTCTGACCAAGAACTTCATCGCACACTTTGCATCCTGGTGGGAACAGTGCCCTGCTTCCACCCATCAAGAGAAGGGACACACACCACAATGAGATATCTGGCACCATTACATCTCTCTCCCATGTCTGCGTAATATATATGCAGGTCACGGAAGGGTCCTACAGGGCGGGGCAATGTACCTTGTAGTGTTCTTAGAGTCATCCCTGAATTGAACACTTGGCACGTCGTACATTTGACCACCATTTTGGTAAGCTATTCTTGAAGGTTCGGGATAAACCAATCTTCCTGGAGATCGGCTGCTATGTGCTGTTTTGAATTGTGGGCGGGAAAGTGTAATTGTTCTAACACAATGTACAGGAGCTCTTCTGGCATGACAACCTTTCCTGTAGTATCCTGTCTCCATAACAGATCAGTGGGCCACTGTGTGCATCCTCATTTGGTCCTTAATTCTTGTTCTGTTAGTGGGGCTCTACTCTACAGCTCTATCACTTGCACAGTGGGCATTGCATTGTAACCCTCTGCTTTTGGTTCCTCTTCCTTTCTTGTTAGGATGCATTCCATGGCTATGGGTATTGGAAGATAGGCTGCTTCTTTGGCTGCCGCATCTGTGGCTATATTTCTTAAAGATATTTCATCTGCATTGTGTGTGTGTGCGTGTGTGTGTGTGCCTGGCATTTCACTATAGCTACTTCAGAGGGGTCTGCAAGGGCTTCAATTAATGTATTTAATAGTTCTGCATGTTGTACTGGGGACCCATCTGCTCTTCTCCTTTCCCATCTCGATAGTCCTACATGTACCATTGTGGTTTCATATACTCAGTCTGAATATATTGTTACTGCACACCCTTTCGCTGTGTGGAGAGCCTCAATCAACACTATTAGCCCTGCTGCTTGGGTAGAGTAGTACATGGTCAGGCGTTTCATGAGCAATACCTCATACTCTCTATCCTCCATCCTCACTACTGCGTCACCTACATGTTTTTCACCAGTGTCTTGGTCAATGGACGCTGACCCATCAATGAAGAACACTTCTCCTTCCTGAAGGGCAATTTACCTTGCTTTTGGAATGTCATCCCCTTCGCCCTTGTATGTTGCATAATCGTTTTCTTGCATGTCTTATACAGTGCATGGTTCAGTGAGGAACATGGCTGGGTTCACAGTTCTGCATCTTACCACATGTATATTGGGGCTTGACAGGATGATCTTGTATGCTATGCCCTTTGTGTGGTCAGTGTGGATTTAGATATTTCTAATATTGCAAACAGGGAGTGCTCCACGCATAGGGCGATGGAGCACCCCGTGACAATAGTCAAGCTTTGTTCAATAGCGAAGGCGGCTGCTGCAAGAGCCTGTTCACAAGCGAAATGACCTTGCATTACCGCATCAAGTGTGCCACTGTAGTAGGCCTGTCATAAGGGTGCCATTGGAATGCGAGGAAAGGTAAAATTCTTGGTCATAATCAGGTGTTGCTAGGACTGGGGCGGTAGAGATCAGTTCTTTTAGGATTTTGAATGCTGTTTGCATTTCTGCTATCCACCTGATATATGTTTTTTCCTTCTGTAGTTCTTTCAAACCTTGCAAGAGGGGACTGGTATATGCTGCCTAATCTAGGATCCACGCCCTACAGTAATTGCAGATTCTGAGGAACCTCTGCATGTCCTTCACTGTGTTTGGTCTGGCAGAGGCGTGCACTGTTGCGGCTCTGTCTGGGATTATTCTTTCGACATCTTTTGAGATCAATTGGCCCACGTTCAGAACCTCGCTCAGACAGTATTGTAAATTTTTCTTGTCTTCCTTGTACCCTTTTTGTGTAAGGAGTTGAAGAAGGACAATGGAATCTCTCCAACAACTTTCGTCGTTCTCACTGCAGACTAACAGATTGTCAACATATTGAATGATGGTACTCGGAACTTAATTTTTGCTGAGATCTAGATCTTCGTGCAATATCCTGTTGAATAGACTTGGGCTTTTGAAATACCTCTGGGGCAAACCACAGTGTTCATACCTTCTCCCCCAGGGTAAATGCTTTGATATACTGTGATTCTGGGTCAAGGGACACTGAGAAGAAAGCATTCTTGAGGTCCACTATGGTGAAATGGATTGCGTATTTTGGGATGCTGCACAAAATTGAAGCAGGATTAGGGACAAGAGGGAACTCCTTTTGGACAATATCATTCAGGGGCGGAGGTCCTGGATCATATGCCAACTCCCCCTGTCACTTTCTTAGTGAGGTACACAGCCGTATTGCATGGAGAGTTTGAGGGGAAAAGTATTCCTTGCTCTAGGAGCACCTTTCTTGGATCCCTTCCTCAACCACTCTGGACAGGGGGTATTGTTTCACTCTGGGCAATGTGGCTCCTGGCTTAAGTGTTATTTTTAAAGGTGTCACGTCTCTCAATAATCCCACATCATGGAGGTTGGTGGTCCATAGGTGGGATGGTACTTTTTACATGTCTGTGTCGTAAAAGGGAGATGGTCCGCTGATGATGGTCACGAGGGGGCTCGGCACCTTTTTACTTTTGACCGTAATATCACAAGGGATGCTAATTTCCAGCACAATCTCCCCATCAGTGTCATTGTCAGTGAACAATTCTTCATCAGTTAATTCACTCAAGGGTACATTGGGGTCGATGCATAACACTATGCGCCACGCGCAACCATGGATGTCTGTATCCATTACAACAACTCTTTTGGCAGACACATGTACCCCTTCGAGATCTAAAGACACAATTGTACCAGCAACTATCTCTGGGGTTGCTACGGGCGGAAGACAAAATCTGATGGCACTCTCCATTCTTTTCTAGTGAGCTCAGGTACAGCTTTAGCTAGCACTCAAATTCCATAAAAAGCATTTTGGAATTCACTGGTATTCCTCTCACCTTTACTTCATTGGCCATTGCATGTATAATCAACATAGCTCTCAGGGAACATATACCAGGGTTGGAACAGACACTCCCTCTTTCGGTAAATGACATGGTCATGTTTAATTTGCTGAGGAAATCTCTTCCTAATAAATTGACAGGGGAACTTTCATAATACAATAGGGGTGCTTGCACAACCCAACCTCCTATTTTAACGTCCAAATCTTCTGTGTAAGGAACCGTGACCACAGCCCCAGAGAATCCTTGCTTATCGAGAGTTAGGCCAGATAATGGAAAATCACTTTCGCAGATGCATGAATCCTCCACCCCTGAGTCCACCATAAAGATGAACGATTGGTTTCCTATCTCTGCCCCCACCAGTGGTTCCTCTTCTGGATGCACGGTAGTGGATAGTACTGAAAATGCAAGTGCTCTCTGTGGGCTGTCCTAGTCAGGATAGGTGTCTGTCCCTGGGCAAGAGAAGGTTTCTTCTCTAACCACGCATGCTCCTTGATAAGGTGTGGTGCACCATTTCGGATGATGGCGAAAGGATTATTATTGCGTGTTGCTTGTTGATTGGGGTGATTTTGAGGTGCCTGCATCGAGTGAGGGGGTGGCGGCGTGTATTATAGCCAGGCATTGGAGGTGGTGACTGTGGGTACTATGAGGGTATTTCGTATTGGCTTCCCGGGTGCGGGTTTGCATAATGCTGCAGGTTATGATAAGGTTGGTTGTATTGGTAGCTCCCTCCCTGCCTGCTGCGGCATTCCCATGAAAAGTGCCTCCACCTCCCACACGACCAGCATTGCCCTTGGTTCCCCGCTCTGGGCCTTGTCCTCCTAATCCCCCTACCCATGGTCCGCAGTACACCCACCTCATCCTCTTGCAGGTCTTCCTTGCTACTGGGGTCCCAGGTATTGTTGCTCTCCTCCCCACTGGTCTTGCCCATTGTCTGCCCACACCACTGCCATTCTTGCCTTTGTGGCCACAGAGACACCCCCCTCCTCCTCTCTTTGTAGCAGGGGTGGAACTGCTGTTACCGCTGCGACCTTCACTAACGTTGTCTGGACGAGTTTCGCTTCCTCAGCTAACCTCCTCGCAATTGCTTCTTTTTCTCTCTCTTTGATCCTCCTACAATGGTGCACTATGATGCTTTGAATCTCAGGCTACCCTTTAGCTTCTATTCCCACTATCTTGTCAAGAGCTTTCTGCAACCCTCTCTTTATAATAAAATAGAATAGGGAGGTGCACTGGTCCCACGCAGTGCCCGTTTCTGCACGCCACATCTCCTGGACCCGAAGAATGAATTGCGCAGCATTCTCCTCGTCCCCCATTGAACATTGCATTGTGGAGTGTAAGTCAGGGTCCTGAGCAGTCCATGCCAAACTTGTGTTCTTACGTTATTGGATGATGCCCCATCATGTATGTCGTTACTTATAGTCACACCCGGATAACCTGCTTTCAACCACACCGATTCGGCTTGATCACCTATGGCCGATACCAAGAGGATTTTAATATCTCCTATGGTGAGGGGCACCTCTGCAGTATTTTTCTCAAAGGCATAAATCCATTTCCCTGTGCCCGCCGTCAGTGGGGGAGGTACTTGAGGAGGTTGTTTTTATCCATCTGTGCCCATGGGATATAATGGGGCCGCCCGTTCCCTTGTGGATGAGGGGCATCTGTAGTTTTGTTTTCCCCATCCCACCCTTCACTCCTGCTCCCTTTTTTTTGGCTAGGGCCATCCTCCCCATCTTGGTTCTGAGTCTCCCCTCCCATGTGTCCTCCACTCTAGGGGTAGACGACTGTACTTGCTGTATCCCTCCTACTGCATCTTCTTCTGATTCGTCAAAGTCGCTCCAATACTCCATGCCCCTCACCAACCCCACGTTCTCATACCCCAAACTATCAATTTCCCCTTCTCGTTCCACTTGCAATGCCCATATGGGTGCGCTGTCAACCCTGAAGAGGAAATCTCCTGATTTCCATTCATCTTCTGGTAGGGCAGGGGTGGCACTTGTGGGTCGGGCCCTTCTTCTGATCCCTGTGTTACTTCACATACAGCCAATTCTGTGCGAGTGGAAGTTAAGGCCACCTCAAGGTCTCCGTTGTTTACTCCAGTGTGGGCAGTCAATGGATGGTAAGGTGAAGGTGGTGCTGTGCTTGGTGTGGTTGGTGCCTTCCACAAGACATATAAATTGGGTTTGAGTACCCTTCGGCGGGTCTTCTGAGCAAGTGATAGAATTTCCTGGGCTCTTCCTCCCCCTTCCTCTTTTCGCCCATGTTTCCTCCATCCATTGCTACTGTTTCTGGCCCCTTCTCCCTTTTAGCAGTGGCTGAAGTCTCTTCGAACATCTGCCACAGATCTAATTCCTCCCTTCTATTTTGTAATTGTTTCCCTTTTTATTTTGCTGTTAGATATGTGGATAAATGTTCTAATGTTCCTTTATCAAAAGACATGTCCTCCGGCCAGGCATGTGATAGCCCCTCCCCTTTTTTCAGTCACCCATTGGCCGTGGTATTTTTTCATTTGCTCGCTATATAGGGGGAGGTGCTTGAAAATGTGGGACAGCGGGGGGTCTATCCCCATTGTTAGTCACTTTAGGCTCGGGTTTAGTGGTCCCCCACTAATCGGATGGGCCATTCTTCCTTTTCCTTCCCTCTATACCTTGATCTTTTTGTGTTTGGCAGTCAATAAGTGATTGTCACATGTGTCTCGATCTTGTTGTGTATGAAATAGTCAAACATATAAAAACATGAAACAGTGTTTAACCAACAAAACAAGGACACATAAACAGAAAACATACAATCAATCCGCCCTATTTTCCCCTTAGAGCAATATCCGCATTCTTACCCACTCACTTATCATTCACATCACGTTTTGACCCTCCTAGGCCTTCCTCCATATGTGTAAAAAAAACACTGAAAATAATAGGTTAAAACAATAAGTTAAAATAATAACCACTACTTATTCCTGAGCCCTCTAATTATATGGGGCTCTTATTTTTATCTCCGATTAATTCTCTGCACTGGTCGAAACACTGCACTATGGCGCCACCTCCAACCCCTTTCGGGGTTAGATTCCTGTATTTCCTCTGTATAGTCTCTTCACTTGCTTAATAAAAATCATAATAAATGGCCATCAAAGAAAAAAGCACTGTTACTTCCAATAACCACCCAATTCATTCACATTCAACCAAAGCGTGTTCCCTTCAATCACACTGTTCTATGTTCCCCAAACCACACTATTTGTCTATCCTTGCAATTTATACTCACGTGCCTGTGTTAATCCACAACGCCTGAGCCTCTCTTTGGGGCCACACCCGACTCCAACGAGCAGCGGGGTATTTGCAAAGCCGGAACCCGCAAGAACCATTTTCTTCTGCGTAACTGTTTTTTGGGACTGGTTGGCTGTAGGTGGGCACAGCCATTCCCAGAGAGACCCTGGATCTTGCCGCAGGTACGGGGGGCCAAGGAAATGAAGGTAAGGGGTCACCAAATGAAGGCACAACCCTTATTTGCACGTCACAAATAATTGCAATAATAATAATAATAGGAATGCACCCGTCAGGGAATGAGACCAAGAGATAGTTTCGTAAGGATAAAAAAAGTTCATATAATTTTGAAAAATGCCAGCAAAGAACTCTGCTGCCCAAGAGCACTCTGCCAAAAATTACACAGGCAGCACATTATAAAAGACAATTACATTATCGATGACGATTTTAGGTGGTAGTAGATGCAAGTTTGCTGGTTGGTGGGGAACATATAGATGTGCCTGCTCCATACGGGATGCCAGACGCCTATTGGTCGTTGCTCCCCCAGTCGATCTTGTAGCACATGGGTCAGCTCGGCTCATCGCTGCAGTGAAGGTCAGTTCAAGCTGGTGTTCCATTTCTAACTATCTAAGCTAAACAACAGGAATTGAGTAATGGCAAATACCTGGGCATCACATGCAAGGGAGTTCTTTGTAAAGGTAGGATAAAATATTGGCATGCCGACCCCACATTCAGGGCTTCATTCTGCACTCACTATCCCTTCTAGGGGCTCGATTCAATACCTGTCTTTCTGGTGCCTCATGATATGAACAGATTATTTGGAAGAATATTTTGCCACCTAAGATTAGGCCTAGGGTGGGTGTTTTGGAATGGTCAAGGCGAGGGGATTAGATGCTTATCATGAATGGAATGGTGAGGATGAGGCGGGTTAGCTCTGGTCTGGTGCGTTGGAGGGTGAGGGGGCACGGCAGTTTAGTGGAGATGGATGGGCATTTGTGCTGCAGCCTGTCCCTGTCCCACGCTCTTTGCCGAGCGCATTCTGTGCAAGAATGATACTAAAGAATTGCTACATTGAAGGGACAGTGAACGGATGGACTTCCGTGAGAACAAGGCTAGTGCAGAGCTGATCTAATGTTTGAATGGCTCGGTCCTTCTGCGAGAGAGAGACTGGGAGTGTGAATGCTGCAGCCTTGCAGTGGGGTGGATTTTGGGCCTAGTAGAAAGATGGCGTGTAGGCCTGGTACAAAATGGAGTCTTAAGGATGAGGCATGGATGGTGTTATTATCTCGTTATGTTATAGGGCTCTTACCCAGACAGTGTAGGAGGGGGCTTCTTCCCGCATGGCTGTGATGATGTTTATTCTATTTGGCAATCCCTTGGCGGGTGGGATAGAACCATATCCTTCCCAACAACATCCACTATATCTAGAAAACATGGATGTCAACTAAAACCTAGAACATGGAAATAATAGCTATGCAAATTACAACCATCCATTTTGATGATTAATAAGACAACCAATCTTGGACAATAGAAATCATTAATTCATTAATCAAGAATCAGATTAATGCGTAATATGAATTTTGAGTGAATGAATGCATGCCACCTAGGATTACATGTACCTATTTTGAACATTAGACCATTTGTTTAGCCAAGCGTATTTGCTGAGGGAAACGGTGTGACACTTTGATTAAGTTGAAAATGGTCTGCTAACAAGAGTGTGATCATTCATAATGCATTGAAAAGGGTCAGTGTTCGTAACGTGCGTTGGCACAGTGCCATAGAGGCATATTCATATTACATTTTGATTCAACACTATTATTTTCTTGATACTGTTTTCTTTGAATATATTGGCCCTGATGAGTATAGCAAGTAGCAACATTTTGATGTAAAATTTGTATTTGAGAAGGTACAACATGAATAACTGTGAGCGCTAGAGGGCACAGATTGTTTTGTCTTTACTTTAACTTGCAATGGCGTTTGCAGTTTGATTTCTCACAAGTTTACTTATGCAGCTATGCACCTTACATAAGAATGTAACTTATCACTAATATCTAGGGTACTTTGGTGTGAAACAACAGCAGGAACTACAACCATTCACTGAAGTTGAATATCCACACTGCTGTCTACTAGCTCCATGATGTACATCTCAGACTGGCCTTCCATGTCGTCTTGAGCCCCAGTTCTCATTGTTTTTGTCTCGGGTCAGCATAACAAAGCTTGCAAGATTAGGAGGATAGCTCAGGGGCAAAGCATTTGTCTTGGAAGCAAGACAAGGCATAGCAACACAGCACACAGGTTTGAATCCTGGTCTTGCAGCTTAGAAATTGTTCTCCAGTATTAATCGTGTTATAAAAGAACAATTATAATGATAATTTTTAAACACCACGCCTACCAGTGTCCATTTTCTCTCTCTGCAACTCTGCATTCTTGATCACCAGAAGAAAGCAGAAAAAAGACTATGTACAATGCCTTTTCCAATTGATCACATTATGACAAGAGAGAGAATCAGTGGCTCTGGTGGAGAATTTGAAGTGAATGTCCTGTAGCGTAAGATAAATCCCAAAAACAACTTGAGCTCTTTCTTATTTTCGGGTAGTTTGATGTTCCGGATGGCCTGCAATTTGTGGTTTTATGACCCCATTTTCCACATGGAACCCCTGAACTCTGCTGTTGTGGTAGTAAGGTACACTTGACAAGGTTGAGTGTAAGGCAGTCATTCCGAAGTCTGCAACATACCAATAAGCGACTTAAGTGCCCTTCACATATTTGGTTGTGGATCACAACATTGTCATGTTTATCGCCAACGTAGTCTATGGGAGGATCCATTAGCCACTGGAATTCTGCGGGTGCCACGTGGAGTCCAAATGGTCATACTTTGATCTGAAAGTGGTCTTGGAGAGTGGTAACAAAGCTTATCTATGCATTGATCATCACTGATATCAAGTTGGCTTTTGAATGAGTGCATGACCTCCAGCAGGGCCATCTGGCTTCAGAACTAGAAGGGGGAAAGATGCCCACTCATAAAAGGATCCCCTTTTGGTGCCCATCTTAAACACCTTTTCTACTGCATCTTGTGCAATAACACAGTGCGATGCTAGTAGGCGGTAGGGTCTCTGACAGGTTTCTTTCCCCATAGCT
Organism: Ambystoma mexicanum; assembly: GCF_040938575.1. Taxonomy (NCBI): domain Eukaryota; kingdom Metazoa; phylum Chordata; class Amphibia; order Caudata; family Ambystomatidae; genus Ambystoma; species Ambystoma mexicanum. Next base: position 145,147,419 of record NC_090936.1, read on the forward strand.
TGTATCATGCTGTAGCTAATGTAATTAACTTGCTCAGGATTCTCAGAGAAGGTACAATGAAAATCATTACGGAAGGTCTGCAATTGTTTTCCTTGGTCTCCCATCAGTTTTCTGGGGCTACAGGAAACATCTTCCCTTTAAGGTACCCATAAGTTCTACTAGCCTTCTTCCTGTTTGGTGATGCACATTCTGTACTGTCTTTTCACCTCTTTAGGCCACCATGCCCCCTGCCCTAGTCAGTTCTGGCAAGGGTTCCCTCGTCTGGTGTGTGGCTGATAGCTGTTGGACCATTGTCCCTCAGCTTCTCACCTCAGAATCTACATGGTCTTCCACTCTGCATGACAGGAGATCTTCTCTTGGACTCCACCACTTCTCAGTGAGGTTACGCCTCACAGAGACTTCACACTGAGAACCGACCCCTCGCCTCTTAAAGACCTCCCCTCCAAGTCTGCTGGACTTTCTTCAGCCAGTCACAGTCTTGTGGTCAGGTCGCCTAATTACAATAATGGTAGACAGTCTCCATACACAATCTCTCACTGTCAGATCAAGGTGGCATATTCTCAAAGGATGGTTGGGGTATTTGCTTTCAGTACTGCATTGTAAATGGATAGTGGGTTGGGGGTATGCAGTCTCAGAACTGCCCTATATGACAATAGGCCAATGACCGAAGTATTGCACAGATATAATGCCAGTGTAGATAGTTTTGTGAGTCAATGTGTTCTGGTTTAATGTGCAACTAGTTGTTTGGGAAAATGTTACTAGCCCAATGTGATTTTAAATGTACAATTTCCACACATGCTGTTATAAATGCACCACCAAGTGGCAAACAGTGATTCAATAATGTGAGCTACGTTGCTTTTTTGGCGACTGGGCATATTTGTTGTCCTAGTCTGACTCTGGTGTTATGGTGGAGGGGCTGTTGGGTAGGTGTAACTTTTTAAGAGTCACGTAATTGGCCATTTTACAAGGGAAAAAATAGACTTGAATATAAAGTCTCGCCTGACTCCTTTACAATCAATTTCTAATTCAGCTGTTTGGGTCCTGATGCTGCACTCGACCTCAATGAGATACTAAGAAAATACTCTGAGGTGGTCATTAATACCATGTGCCCGAAAAGCAAAAATGTATGGTCTGTGTTACACCTACACCTGGAACGAGAAGGGAGAAAGCTGGAAGCCACCTGGTGTAAATCACATAAACATGAGGACAAAGCTAAATGCATGGTCCAAGCTAGGACCTATAAACCCACCATTCTACTGAAAAAGACAGTATTTCAACATCAACGGATCAGCTGAGCCAGCACCAAAACTAAAGAAGTCTTCCCCAACTACAACAAACTGTCCCCCTGGTCAAACAACATCCAAAGGATAACCCTCCCAATCCATGGCTGGAAAGCTGGTAATCCTGTTCAAATCTAAGATAGAAGACATTTGTAATTCTACCTCCTGACAAACGCCATCATTAGTTCCCACAAAACCAGGCAGTGAACCGGCTCCAAGTCCATCCACCTTTAGGCCTATCAAAGCAGAGGAGATGTGGAAAACGCTAATAATACCTAAAGAACTGGGAGCTACTCTGCTTCTCCCTCTGACAATCTTAAGCAATACCTGCCTGTCCAGCAGCAAATTCCCAGGGAGCCTAAAGTCAGCCATGATCATACATCTGTTGAAGAAACAAGATATGGCTCCAATGGTGCTTTGCAACTGTCGCCCCATCGCCTCCCTCCCATTTGGAGGCAGGATGATCAAGAAGCTAGTATTGAAGCAACTCCAGGAACACAGAGAAGAAAATTAACCTTTCATGGCAAGCAGTTGAGCTTCTGCCCAGGCTTCTGCCCAGGAAGAAACACACATCTGTTCTTCTAGACAAAGGTGAGGCATAGCATAACCCTTTTCCAATGATAGCATCTCCCTTAATCTAATTCTATTCCAGTTCTACTTGCTGAATACCTGTTACACACACTGAACCTTAAAATCGTTTGTTTAATAAAACCTGGATTTTTTTTTACTAGAGCCTTAAAAGAGCCTGAGGAGTTCAACTTTAACAAAGGCCATAAATGTTCATGCGATTAGGAGTTCATACAAATAAATACACCCAGGACTAGGTAAAGGTGTGACCAAAAATATGAAATGGCTGACCAAGTACTATGAAAGATGTTGAAAAGGAAATCCACAAAACATGACGGGGAAGGAGGATATGGAATATTGTAAGGAGTTATAGTTGGGGGTCACATACTAGTAGATAAATAATTTGTAAATGTCAATATCTTTTGAATAAACAGACATCTAAAAACTCCATATGTTGATACCTATAAATAGAAAGCATGCTAAGAGGGTAAAGTGCAAACCCTTTCAACATGTCCCATTCTCTTTCATCATTTAGCAGTAACCCAATGAACAGAGCAAAGGCCACTGACCAAGCTGTCAATGACATTTAAAATGGTGCATTTAGCTTCATTGGTAAAGGAGAAGCTACCAAATGGAAAAGGTGACGAATGTATGCAATGGTGAAAAGAGCGTCCTTTTCCTAAGAACAATAAATCATGCAGCTGGGCCGAGTTAGCTTAGAAAACATAACAGTAATCAAGGAGAACCAACTGAGAACTGAATCTACATGGCAGTGCAATTTTAAAAGGCAAATGCATCTATTACACTGCATTAGCTAAACAATTCAATTGTCATTGGGTCATTAAAATGACCAGACATTACTTGGCTGGAGCAATCCGTTTGTGCTCTGTCATGTAGATGAATGGAACAACAGTCCAGGCAGACTAAGCATCTCTTTTAACCAAGACATTATTGAGGGTAAGTGTACAATGGGTGCCAAAATAACAAAGAAAACACGTCTTCACCAACTTTCACAGTTAGGCTGGATACTCTCAGAAGGGCATGAGTAGTGTTTTGGAAGTTTAATAGAAAAAGTGTCTCTTGGGGGAAAATAAGCTGCTCAAACCGGAAGTTACTGATAGGTCAGAGACTGGGCTTTCCCTTAGTCGTTAGTTGCAGGTTTTCAGAGTTCCTAAATCCTGGTGCTGTAGGTTTTCAGGGGTTCCCAGAAACCCTATTTTTGCCTTCTCTTAATGGCCCTCCAGGCAGGTTCAACTCATGGCCTGCAGGTGTAATAGAGTCTCCTCAAAGTCGGAGCAGTTGAGCTGGAGTTTCTGCTCCAGAGGAGCGCTCAGTTTTCCTTCAGGTATTTTGGCTTTGTGGGAAATCAATTCCCTGACGTTAGTCAACGTCATGTAAGTGCTTCTTCTTGACTCCCAAGAGGTGGAGTCTACCAAACCTTACTATTTCTTCCTGCCAGCGTCCTGAAATCAGATAGCACTCTTAACCACTCTGAAACTCACAGACACTCCGTTCTCTGGGCTTGTTTCTCCTCCCACTGCTAACACCTGCGTGGGACAAATCTTTCTGGTCTGGCAAACTCCCCAGTTTCTCTGTTCCACCACCTCCTGACATCCTTAAACCTTCAGTTGCTCTCCTCAACCACCTCCTGGTGTTCTCTACTCTCCCCTCCTCACTCTCTCTAGCCTATTCTGAGTATTCTCCTGTCGCTTCCTTACTTTCAAGAGTCACATCCGTCTTCCCTTCTCATCTCCACCCTTCTCACCAAACTCGCTTTGAATTTCTGGAAGGTTTCTACCTCCTGCCTAATATCTCCTGATTGTGGCGTTGCCCCGTGAGGGGATACGCACGCGGCGGCGTGACGTTGCACGTCGCCGCGTGCGCCTTAAATAAACGGGGCGTTCCCGGCCGCGTCATGAGCGACCGGGGAGCCCGAAGCGTACAGACGTGTCCGAGTCGAGTCTGTGTGCGGATGGGCTCGCGAGCACGCAGTGGGGGCACCCAGAGACCCCCAACAGTGGCGACGAGTGTCGGATGCCCGGGCCCGGCGGTGAGCGCGATCCCGGACAATTTTTCACATTACGAGTGAAACATCCGCGGATGTTTCACATCACGCCGAGGCCGCGGACCACACGCGGCTGGCGGCCATCTTGCCCACGAGGTGGAGGATCTTCCAACAGCTCCGGTTTGGAGCAGGAAGGCCATCCAAACCTAATTTTTGGATTTACTGACTGCGGGCAGTACAACCCGCAGGCCCATGCCAGAGTTTTGACATTTTGGCAAATTTTCAGGCGATGACGTCGTGTTGTAGCTGGAAGATGGACTGAGGTGGCTGGGCCTTCTCAGCCCATTCCTTTTAAAAGCTCAATTTTTGGGGACATTTATCTACGGAACCTTTTCAGGACCCTCTTCAACCCCTTCATCATCATCACGTGGGGGATGACGCTCCAGTTTCTGCGGCCCACGTGGACACAAGGCGCCTCGAGGTACTATTCTTCAACCCTTTCATCATCACGTGGGTGGTGGCAGTATGGGGAAAGGTGCAAGTTGCGGCCCTTAGGAGTGGAACAAGGGTGCCTGTGCGCTTGCGCCTATGAGTGATCCGGGTGCCCTGGAGGGTGCGACTGCCACGGCCTCGGAGGATTCGCAGGATGAAGGCCTAGCAGACCTGTTCCAGCAGATACCCCCACAGCAAATCCCGCGTCCGACGACGTCTGGACTGCCTGCACAACCGGTGGGTGCCGCTCCCCCTCCGATCCAACCACCACCCCTGGCCATGGCCCAAGCCAGGGCGCAAGCGGCCCTACAACCGATTCCGGAGTTTGATGCTACGGGCCCCCCCTCCAGCCTGGGGCCCCGATGGAGGAGGTGGATTGGACGGCTGGACATGTACTTTCGGGCCGCCCAGGTCACGGACAATGACAGCAAGGTGGCCACGATGCTGTACTCCGCAGGAGCGACCGTGCAGGAGATCTTTGAATCACTAACTCCAACGGACAACTCCTATGATCAAGCCAAAGCCGCCCTCCTCGCGCACTTCATCCCCCTTGCCAACGTGGACTTTGAAAGGTTTGTCATGCTGTCGGCCAAGCAGAAGGAAGAGGAGACGCTTGACACCTTCTATGGCCGCCTGCGCCGCCTGTCACAAGGGTGTGCGTGGGGGGATGCGGAGGACATGATAAGGACCATGTTGATCCAGGCATGCTCATCAGGCAAGCTGAGGCGACAAGTCCTAAGAGAGCCCGGACTCACTCTGCCCAGGATCCTGGAGCTCGGGAGGTGCCATGAGGTGGCGGAGGCTCGAGCCAACAAAATGGAGGCCGGATCCCGCGCTGCGAGACCGGAGGAGGTGTGCGCTGTCTGGCGGGGCGGCAGAGGAGTGCGAAAACCCGGCATACCTCCCAGAGACAGAGCGGGGAAGCCGGTAGAGTCGTGCCAGAAGTGCGGATATGACCTCCCCCACTCATCGGAGTGCATGGCAAAAGGAAAGATTTGCGGACGCTGTGGTGTGCCTGACCACTTCTCGAGGGTGTGCAGGGCGACTCTGCCTGTACTTATTCCGAGAGGACAGCCCCGTCTATGGGCCCCGCGGCAATACCGCCCGCCGAATGTAGCTCAGGTGGAACAAGGGGAACCAGAGGAGGCGCCGGCGGAAGAAGTGGAGGAGGAGGATGAGGAGAACATCTTCTTCGTCTCCAGCATGGAGGTCCTCAAGGGAAGGAGCAGAAGACAGCCGAGATGTGTCGTGGAGGTAAACTCCTCGCCGGTCCCAGTGCTAGTCGACACGGGAGCCTCTGTCAATGTCATGGCGAGAGGACATTACGCTGCGCTCAACCCAACCCCGAGTCTGGCGACGCCAAGAGCCCGCATCTTCGCATTTGGTGGGCGGGAGCCCCTGCCACTCGACGGGGCGTTCGTCGCCAAGGTGGAACACGACGGGTCGAAGATCAGGGCCCGCTTCTATGTGACCCCGGTGAGCAGCAACACCCTACTCAGCTGTGCGGCAGCGGAGGCCCTTGGCATAGTCAGCTTCGTCTATTCAGTATACTTGGAGGACATCAACGACCTGCTGGACAAGTATGCTGACATCTTCAAAGGGATCGGGAGGATGAACGGCGACCCCGTGAGGCTCCACATTGACGAGTCGGTACAGCCCATAGCCCTGAAGCACAGGCGAATTCCATTTCATCTAAGGGACCAGGTGGACAAGGAACTCGATAACCTGGTGAACCTGGACGTAATTGAAAAGGTGGAGGGCCCCACACCATGGGTATCCCCCATTGTCGTAGCGAGGAAACCGAAACAACCGGACTCCGTCCGAATCTGTGTGGACATGCGATTGCCCAACAAGGCCATCAGGAGAGAACGACACCTGACCCCGACAATCGATGACATCATTGCTGAGGTGCAAGGGGCCCGGTTCTTCTCGAAGTTGGACTTACGAGCTGGGTATCACCAAGTTGTTCTCCACCCCGAGTCCCGTTATATAACGACCTTCACCACCCACAGGGGACTCTATAGATACAAGCGTCTGAGCTTCGGAGTGTCGTCTGCTGCCGAGGTATTTCAGAACCTAATCCGAGGCGCTCTCGCAGACCTGGAGGGCGTCCTGAACATTAGCGACGACATTCTGGTCTTTGCGAGGACCGAACCAGACCACTTGAAACGCCTAGCCAAGACCCTCGAGAGGCTGCAGTCGCTGGGGCTCACCCTCCACAAGGACAAGTGTGAGTTCCTCCGCCCGACCATTGAGTTTTTTGGTTTCATCTTCAAGGAGGGCGGGGTATCTCCTGACCCCAAGAAGGTCCAAGACATCAAGACGGCACGCCCACCTGAGTCCGCATCGGAGGTGCGGAGCTTCCTGGGAATGGTGACGTACTGTGGGCGCTTCATCAAGAATCTCGCCTCGAGGTCGGAACCTCTGAGGGCCCTGACGAAAAAGGATACCATCTGGCAGTGGGGCCCGTTAGAACAGTCGGCATTCGAGGACATCAAGGGTGCCCTGACAGCAGATGACACCGTGGCTTTCTTTGACCCCGCCCTGGAGTCGGAGATTGTGGTGGACGCCAGCCCGTTTGGCCTCGGGGCGGTCCTCACCCAGGTGGGCAGAGATGGGGGAATAAGGCCCTTGGCATATGCGAGCAAGGCCCTCTCCGAGACCGAGCAGAGGTACTCACAGATTGAACGGGAGGCCCTGGCGGTTCTGTGGGGCTGCCGGCATTTTCGGCTCTATGTACTGGGGAGACCCGTGACAGTGGTAACAGACCACAAACCACTGATTCCGATCATGGCCGGATCCTCCTCCAAACCACCAGCCAGGATCGAGCGATGGATGCTGGCCCTCCTGGAATATGGCGTCACCTTAATCTACAGGCCGGGGGCCAATAATGCGGCTGACTACCTGTCCAGGCATCCGGTGGGCAGGGACGGACCCGCACAAGAGTCGTGTGCAGAGGAAGCCGATGATCACGTCAGCATGGTGGTCGAGAGCACCACCCCCAATGCAATGCCGCTACCCGAGCTGGAGAGCGCGGCAGCCAATGATGAATGCTTCCGCATCCTGAGGAGCTCGATGCAGTCGGGGTCCTGGAAGGCCGTGCTGGAGTTGGTGGCAGGGCGCACTCAAGAAGCCAAGGTGACCCTCGAGCAACTGTGGAAGGTGAAGGATGAACTGTCCTTCACGGAGTCGGGCCTGCTGCTGCGGGGTGATCGCCTGGTGGTGCCGGGCGCCAAGGTCCACGAAGTCATCAACCTGGCACACCAGGGACACCAAGGGGCCGCCAAAACGAAGGCGAGGCTGAGGCTGAAGGTGTGGTTCCCCGAGCTGGAGAGAAAAGTGGACGACTTTGTAGCGGCCTGCGTATGGTGCCAGGCGGCTTCCCCAGTACAGCGGGAGCCCGAAATTGAAGTGATGCCACGGGGGACCCGCCCGTGGGAGGTCGTACATGCGGACTTCGGATCCACGGCCGTGGGTACTCACTTCCTAGCCATCGTCGATGAGTACTCGCGATACCCGGAGGTGGAATTCGTCGAGTCGGTGGCGTTTGAGCACGTGGTGGGCGCTGTGGAGAAAATCTTTGCCACCCATGGGTTTCCCGTGACCCTGTGCTCGGACAATGGATCCCCATTCCAAAGCGCGAGGTTCTCGGAGTTTCTCGAGAGCTGTGGAGTGGCCCACCGGAAGGTGTCCCCGTTGTGGCCCCGCGCGAACGGGGATGCAGAGAGGCTGATGAGGACATTAAACAAAACGTTCCGGATAGCCCAGGGACAAGGCCAGCCTCTCCAGCGGGCGCTGTACCAGTTCCTAAGAGTGTACCGCACCACCCCACACGCCTCGACTGGGGTGGCCCCGGCTGAGGCTCTATTCCGTAGGTGCCCCCGAGGTCTCCTCCCGGAGGTGCAGGAAAAGGTACCCGGCGTAATAGACGACCAACGGGTGGAAGCGGAGCGACAGGCCAGGACACATCAGGAAAATCTACGGCGGGGTCTTCGTCCGCAGCGGCTGGAACCGGGCGACGAAGTGCTGATTAGGAATCGGCATCCCCATGGGAAACTCTCGCTTCCATATGAGCCCGAGCCGCTGGACGTAGTGGCAGTGAAGGGATCGATGGTGACGGCCTCGGACGGGAAGTCGGCCGTCACCAGAAATGTGAGTTTCTTCAAGAAACTGGGGGACTCTCGGACTGAACTCCCGCCTGACCTGGATGAGACTGTCCTCCCGGATGAAGATACCCCCCGGGGGGAATTCTTGGGGTCACCAGAACGAGACACTGGAGCGGCGGGGAGTCCGGCGGCTGAGGTAGGTGGGAGGTACCCCCAGAGGGCTGGGCGAGGGAGACCTGCCTACCTCGGAGACTACGTGCTGGGGCCGATTGACTGTGTTCCGGAGTGAAGGGGATCTGGGAGGCTGATAATAAAAGGGGGCATGGGTCTTGTAAGTTCACAAAGGACATGGTGTGCAGTGATATGTTTGACGTGTCTGTTTGTTATTGTTCCTCCCGGAAAAAGGAGGAGTGTGGCGTTGCCCCGTGAGGGGATACGCACGCGGCGGCGTGACGTTGCACGTCGCCGCGTGCGCCTTAAATAAACGGGGCGTTCCCGGCCGCGTCATGAGCGACCGGGGAGCCCGAAGCGTACAGACGTGTCCGAGTCGAGTCTGTGTGCGGATGGGCTCGCGAGCACGCAGTGGGGGCACCCAGAGACCCCCAACACTGATAATCTCCCCCTGGTTTCCTCCACCCACCTCCTATCAATATTTTCATACAGCCACCTGATTATATGCACTAACTTTCCTATGATTTTTTTTCTTTTCTTATTGTGTTATAGTTTATCAACTTTTCACAAAAATGTATTCACATCAACACTGTTTAAGAAAAATAATCTAATCAGCAGGTCGCAGCTAAAATAGCCAAATACACCTGTCAGGTTCCAATTCATGTTAATATTTCCAAAATGTTCCCAATTTTCCTCCATAGCACACAATAAAATACTATGCATGGGTGGTCATTCCCCATCATAAAACAGTTCCTCTGCTCCCCCTCCAATAAGTCCCTTTCCCATCCAATGGCCAGGACCGCCTCCCTTCTCAGAACTGTCAGATCAACACATTGACACAACAGGTGTCTAGCTGTCTCCATTTCGCCCTCTCCACACAATTAACAGTCCCTCTGCATTATTGGGATCGAGTGTCATGCTCCCTAACTTCCCTAGTTGTTGCTACATTACACTTGATCTTTAAGTAGTCCCAAATGCGTACATTTCCCAAGAAGTCCCATCTGTAGGTTGCCGGTTGAGACCTTTGTTGGACATGCCACACCAACTCAGCAGCGCTATTCTTTGTTCCCAAGTCCAATAGTTCAGCCCCATGCTCCACAATTATCGCTTTCAGTGCAGGTTTGTAGTGTCGTAGGGGTTTACCGAACAGGTCGGCTGCGGCCATCTTCAGCCATTTCCCTGCTATTTCACATATTCTGGCCAAATTACTCACCCGCATATTTTCAGCCTGTGGCATATATGCCTCCAATGTTAGATTTAATAGTGAGCCTGCTGGCGCATAGTTCATTTTCCAGTAAGCAATGAGGCACCCCAAAGCTAGTCTTTGCTCAACCGATAAAAGGTTACATTCCATCATTATCATCTCAAAAGCAGTGAGAGTGGGCAAGCGGAGCAAGCTCTTTATCGGGGTTGGCTCCAGCTTAGCCAAAGCACTAGCATTAGATAGAGCCTATGATTCAAGACCATAAATGATGGTTGGTGCCACCTTAGCTTTATAGAAATGAAGGATGGAGCCCACAGAGTATCCTCCACCCTTCTGTGCAAAGGAACAAAACCCCCAATATAGCGTGGCTCTTTAGCTTCACTGGGCCATGCCATTCAAGTTGCAATCCAAATGGATGCTCAGGTATTTTCAGATCTTGACCTCTTCCCATTTTTCACCTGCCAGTTCCCAAGAACGTATGAACTTGTGATTCTTCCTTGGGGGATGGTCAAAAATCATGACCTTGGACTTAGCAATGTTAACTATCAAGGAGTTGTCATTTGCCTAGCTCTTTAATCTTCTCAAGGTGGTTTGAAAACCCCCTGGAGTCACGTCCAAAATCACCACGTTGTCTGCATAGCCAAGCCATTGGATTTACGTCATTCCAAGCATCAGTGGAATGGCAGTTCGATTGAACATAGCCGGTCCCATGTCTGCCGTGTATAGATTGAAGGAAATCGGGGCAAGGGTGCAGTCCTGTTAAAAGCACATGGAAGTTGGAATCCAGGCAGTGCTACTCCCTTGTTGATCCATCCTCACCTTTACCCTCGTCTCGGAGTAAAATAACACCAGCATCTTGAGCAGACCCAGTGAGATACCTAGCTTTTGTAGTTTACCTATTACGATCAACAGCGTCGAAAGCTGCACTTAAATCTATAAATGCAATGTATACCGTAGCATTCCTAGACCTCTTGAGAAACCCGGTTTGGAACACAGGAATTATATCAAGGCTTTCCTCCCCGTGTGTCATTTAATTTCAATAATATTTTGGCAAAGATTTTACCCGACACATCCGGCATGGCCAGCATGGCCAGCATGCGATCGTTTATACGGTCATCGTGCCTGCCCTTTTTTTAGAACTGTCTTGCCATAATGCAGGTAATCACTGTAATGCCTCAATTCCCTTAAAAAGAGTATGGGCCTCATTCCGACCCTGGCGTTAACCAAGGCGCTATTAGCGCCTTGGTTGACGCCGTTATCATTCCGACTCCGCCATGGTGAATGGCGGAATTACCGCCCCATTCCAAGGTTGGCGGGGTCGGTAATTCCCCATTCAACATGGGCCCTTCCCCATTCCCATTTTTGCCCCATAGGGCTCAATGGGAATGGGGAAGGTGCTAATTACGGCACCATAAATTACGGTGCCGTAATTAGCTCCAAGGTCCCTTTGCGGGTTGGTTTTTTAACGCCTGCAAAAAGCAGGTGTTAAGTTCCAACCCGCAAAGGGAACTCCGAATAGGGCGGTAAGGGTTTAACGGCACCGGTCTCGTTACCGGTGACCGTTAACCCTTACCGCCAGACTCGGAATGAGGCCCTATGTAATGCAACTGACCAAACTGGCGTGTCCGCCTTGATTACGTTGCTACATATTCCATCCAGGCACTGGGCCCTTGATGCCTTTCATGCTTTTTATTTGCCGTTGTCCTTATTCCCAACAGCCAGGTATTTTTTTCCCATCTTAATCAGTGCATTGAAAAATTGTATTTTCTTCGAATCTAACTCCTGCTCTGGGTGCTACTGGTTGCTCATATCTTATTACCTGGTTTACTGTCTCCTTTTTATCATTGACCTAATTCCTTGTACATAATTATCTTCTCGATGTGAGTTTGCTTTATTTACCCATACTAAGGATGCAGTTTGCCCTTGGAATTGTCCTCGGGTTAAACAGAGTGCCGAATGTGTCAGGCAGTATGCTCTTTCTTCAGGTACTTCTGTGGCTATAAAGACCCTGGAAGCGCCCAGGGCATAAGAATCAAAGAACACACGTAACAGTTCTCATCAAATGTCCCTCTCCATACCTGGGTCATGGGCTGACACCACATATTATTACTTATTTGGACAGAACCAGCCATGTAAGCATTTATGTGCTCAGAGTTGGTACCAGTATATTGTCTTAAACGTTTAATCTGTTTAGTAGCAAAAGGGAAGAGTTGGGCCTGTGTTGCATCCAACATAGGTATAGGTGTTATGTTAGTATACATATTTTTAGGTAAATTATATAGGATTACTTCTTGTAGTGGCAGGAAGATAAAGTGTTAGAGACAGCAGAAGGTAAAAAAGACAGCAACAGTAATTTCTGCTAATGTGTCTACCAGTTGCAAGAGGGCACAGGCGTTAGGCTGTCTGCCTGGCAAAAGCTATACTTGATCTACTTGACAGAGTTAAAAAGATCAATTTTCTTCAACTCTTATTCACTACTTTCATGTTGATGTTCTGGTCATCAGTGGGTACCTATAGGAACAATTGCTTCATGATTGCTAAAAGAATGCATTAAAAAAAAAAACATAGTCTTAGGGTCCACTAACAGTAACATGAGAGGCACCTTGCTTTTATTGAATATCTTATAGCTATTGATTCTAAAAGCTAGTATTATATATAGTAGTGTTCATGCAGGTAACATTTAGTGACAGAGTGTGATCATGTGTTTGATTATTCTGATTTCTTGAAAGTGTGAGCCATTTTTTACTGTGCAGGTGAGAATGTCTTTTGGGGGAAGGTTTGTTACAACTGGTCACTTATCTCTTGTGGGAAGGAAAAGAATGTCTTATGGGTTTCCCCCTAAAAGTTGTCTACTTCTTATTGTCGATCTTGTCTGGACCCTTGTCACTTCTTCTTCTGTCTTGGTGTCTGGGGTTAATGGCAGGTGGGTCTCGCCTTTACAGGGTTTCAAGTAACTGAGATGGATCCAGGCTTCACCTCCTCTACTAAAAAGGGGCCTTCAAAGCGTGGTTTATGCCAGAGTCTAGCAAAGTTCCTTACATAAACACGATCACCAACATATAGGGTGGGGGGTTGGAGCAAACTTTGTAGGTCAGGTTGTTGGTTGTCTTCATCATTCTTCTTTGACTGCACCTGCCGTGTATGAATCTTTTGGGACATAAAAGGAATTCTCACTGCAATAGCAGCCAAATATTCATGCATTTCATTTCCAAGAACAACAGCGGAACTATAGGCATCTGTTCGCACTCTAGTGGGAGGGGCAGGAGGTACTTGCATCTGGTGTCCTGTAACCAGCTCATGAGGAGTCAGGTGATGGTCTGAATCAGGGTGATTTCTTAGCAAAAATAAGGCTAGGGATAACAGTGGAGCCATCCTTTGTTGAGGTTCATTTTTAATTTGGCTGTCCTCTCTTAGAGGATGCCATGGAGCCTCTAACAAATCCTATTTGCCTGCGGGTGATAAGGGCAAGACAATGTGTGCTTAATACCCAGTAGGATTGTGATGTACTCAAACAATTCATTCACAAAGTGAGGTCCATTATCAGACTGAAGGACTTTGCACTCTCCCCATCTCGGGAAAACCTCTCTTATGAGGAATTTAGCAGCAAAGGTGACATCGGTGTGTGTTCATGGATCCGCTTCGATCCATCGGGAGAAAGGGCACACGACAACCAACATGTATCTGTAGCCGCTGCAATTTTGGAGCATATCCACATAATCGATGTGCAAATGATGGAAAGGTCCAGTAGAATGGGGTATTGCTTCTCTCACTACTCGCAGTATATGCTCTGCAGTATATTTCTGGCACACTGTGCAATTTGCTATGAATGCAGCAATATGCTCAGCAAGATTAGGCAAAAACCAATCCTCAGAAATCAAGGCTGCAAGACTTTCTTGTGTTATATGTGCAGGATGGTGGAGCTGATCTAATGCTACCATCAGAATTGTGAGGGGCATGACCAGTTTTGCCAGTGCTGTCCTACCACCAGATTGCTTTAGTAGGGGATAACAAACACCCCTTTTCTTTCCAAAGCTCCTGCTCTTATTGTGGTGCACGTCCCTGCAGTTCACTTTTTGCGTTATGGGTAGTGAATTAAACCCCACTTTCATTGTCATGCTGTGCACGTGTCAAATTCAGACACTTTGAAAATGATGCTGCTTTGTCGGCTTCTATGTCAGCAGCATCATTCTTGCAATAAATTAGATCCCTGCCCCATGTGTGGGTGGTGCACTTCACCACTACGATGGACAATGCGAGTTTTAGTGTGGCAATGAGCCTGCCCAATAATGGTGCGGGCTGCACTGGTTTGCCGTCTGCACGAAGGAAGCCCCACCTTTTGACAGTCCTGCATGTAGTGTTGAGATCACATAGGTGGAGTCTGAGCACACTGGAATCTATTCCTTCTCATGCATTTCAAGGGCTACAGTAAGCACCACTAGCTCTGCTGCTTGTGCTGAAAAATGCAAGAGCAGTCTCGCATTCACCACTACCCCAAATTTGCCATTCAGTTTTAATTTGACCACTGTAGTGCCAGTGTGTCTCTCCCCTGAATTCTAATCAATGATTGAAGAACCATTAATAAAAAGGATTTCCCCTCCTCCGAGGGCATTTTCTCTAACATGGGGTATGTTGTCATAATGTTGAGTATATTTTGTGCAGTCATGTATGTGATCTCCTTCCTCGATTTACTCTGACATAACGCTGCTGGATTTACTATCTTGCACCTCACTATCTTGACTACTGGGTTAGAAATAATCACTTCATACCCCAATGGTCTCTGCATAGTCAATGTGCTTTTGGGTTTCTCAAGAATGGGGAACAGGGCATGCTCCACATACAAAGTAAATTCGCAGCCCATTGTGATAGCCACTGATTTCTCACTAGCAAAGGCTGCCGCAGCCAGTGATTACTCAGAGGGATAATGGCCTCTCATCACTGGGTCCATTATCCTGCTGTAATAAGCTAATGGTTTGTGTCCAAAGGACATTTTCTGAATGAGTACTGCTGTTATTACCACTCCTTTTGAGTCAGGGATTGCTGAAACAGGTGCTTCACATATTGGTTGTTTTAATTCATTAAAAGCTTCTATCATTTCACTGGTCCAAATTACAGTGCTGCTATCTCTCTGAACTTCTTTGAGTCTCTTTAGAAGGAGTCTGGTGGATGTGTTGTAGTCAAAGTGGAAATGCCTTGCAATATTTAGAAAGACCTAGGAATTGCTGCATCTCCCTTACTGTACTTGGCTGAGGTGTTTTAATGATCAGTTCTGCTCTTTCAGGGATCACCTTCCTGTCATCTTCTCACCTTCCTGTCATCTTCGGATCTCACTTGTCCAATGTACAATACTTCCTGCTGACAATGCTGTAGTTTCTCCTTGTCTACTTTATACTCCTTGTCTGCCATGATTGTCATCAGCTGTACTGAATCTTTTCTGCACTGTTCCTCCAAAATATCATCCACATACTAGATGACTACTCTGGCAAGATATAAGTTTCCCAAGTCCATCTGGAGTACCGTGTTAAAGATGGATGGCAACTCACAATACCCTTGTGGTAAAGTATGTTTCCACTTGGTAGTTCTGTATAAAAATGAAGTTAAGTCTTGTGACTTTTCATGAAGGGGGGGTTGAGAAAAGCACATTCTTCAAATCAATAACGGTAAAACATCTGGCTTTGGCTGGGATATTGCATACTATTGTGGCTGGGTTTGGGACCAATGGAAATTCTGCTGCAACAATATTCTTTAAGGGGTGTAAATCCTGGATAAATCCCCACAACCCCCATGTCAATTCTTTAACTGGGCACACTGCTGTGTTACATGAGGATTCAGAGGGAACCATTATTCCCTGCTGCACAAGTGCTGAAATAGTCTCATGAATGCCCTCATCTGCCTCCTTTGACATAGGATATTGTTTTACTCCTGGCAGAATTGCCCCTGGCTTTAACTTAATCTTCATTGCTCCTATTCTTTCCAGCATACCAACGTCATAGGTACTGTTGGTCCACAATGTGTCTGGCACCTGTGTCAAGTCTTCCTGGAAGAAAGATGGTCTTGTTTATCATTGCCATCCTCTGTGGCACTTCTGTGTTCTCAATCTTTACCCAATATGTGAGGTTTATGAAGAATATTACTTCATCATCTGAGTTTTCATTTGCGAAAAATTCCTTATCTGTCAAGTCAGTCAGTCTGTGTCCTTCGTCCAAAGCTATTACTGGTCACCAAACCTATCGTTCATTATCAGTCCCATGGATAACCACACTTTCTTCTCTTACTATGACACTTCTAACTTTAATGGAAATAAATGTCCATCTTCCTCATCTATAGGAACTTCTGGCCTAAATAAGATATCTAAGGGGACTCATTATAGTTTGCCCTGATGCCAGCAAGCCATGCAAATAGGAGATTTACCCTGTATTGAAACACCTGTAAATACATGGGCACACCCCTCAGTGCTTTCCGTCCTGAAACGGCCAATACAAATTTGCGTGCATTCATATAATGGATGCCAGGAATGCAAAACACTAGTCCCTGGTCAGTGAATGAAATAGTCATATTGAGTTTACTCATCATGTCTCTTCCCATGATATTGACTGGTGTTTGACGAGAATATAATAAGGACATGGACAGATCATGTTCCCCTATTGTAATGGGTAAGTTGTCAGTGAATGGAACTAAATTTGTAGCCCCAGAAAAACCTTGTGTTTTCATGGCAGCGCCTGACATTGCTTGCCCTCCCTAACTCACGATCGGGTTGCCCCTGTATCTACAATGAAGGAAAAAGTTGTGTCACCTATGGTTACTCCAATCCGTGGTTCCCCTTATGGTTCAGGTGTAACAGATAGGATTGAACATATCAAGTGAGTCTGTGGGCTGTCCGATTGTGGGTATAGGGTAATTCCTATCCAAGTGAAAGGGTTTCCCCTACTACTGTCACATTCCCTAATCTAGGTGTGGTTGCTTGTTTTTGTATTTGGATTCAGGACACCATAGTATTCTGTTGTACTGGCGCTGGTGTCTGTATTGGTGCTTGTTGTGTTTGTATCAGTGGCTGTTGTGCTTGCATCTCTGGCTGTTCTGTTTGCATCTGTGGTTGTTGTGCAGGTTGTATTTGTGGCGCAGGTGTCTGATACTGTGTGTGATCTTGGACATAATATTCTGGTGGCTCTGCACTATAAGGTGGAGGATGTGTTTTCCCCCCTCTTGGATTTATTGTATTTTAATTGTATTTATTGTTCACTTGTTAGGTGCATATACAGCAAGTAAATACTGTTTCGAAGCACCGACAGGGCAAAGGGAGGGGAACACAGGAGGGAAGAACACTAACAAAACCACAAAATATTAAAAACAGTGGGGTGGGAGAACGAACCTACTATGCCTTGTGAGTATTCAGAACGTGCAAGCGCAGCAAGGAAGAGGGAAAGGTGGAAGTGCTGCAGTGTCCGTGCTCGTGAGTGAGCCACAGATAAGTGCATGGTGGAAGTGCATGGTGTGGAGAGTGCTACATGGCCAGGGGCCGCAATGGGTATAAGTGCGAGCCTCCAAGGAGGAGGGAGTGCCAGGGCAAATGCAGGTAGACTGACCTGGAATGATTGGGTGTGGGAGGTCAGGGACCAGAGGATGCATTAGGGTCCAGGACACCAATCACAGCAACTATGCAAATTAGCAGAGGAGAGAAGAAGGGAAGGAGGAGGTAAAGAGGAAAGTCTTGAGGAGCTGCCTGAATTTAAGAAAGTCCTGCTCAAGGCGCAGAGGGAGGGGGATGCTTTCCCATAGGAGGGAGCCAGCTGACAAGAGCGACCAACCACCTATCCTCTGTTTAGTTAAACACTTTACACACAGAGAGTTGGTGCCAGAGGATGGTAGAGGTCAAGAGGGAGAGTATTTAATGAGATAAAGTTGAAGATAGTCTGTCTCATGTCTGAGGTTTGGGGTATTGTATTCGGAGTGCCCGCCATACATCTGTCCTACAATTATTAAATGGTTCCCCGTCATTGGCAGTATTTTGCGCATTTACTCGCGGGTTTCCCACCATTTTCCATTTGTCGTTAGCCCGCTCACCTATGGTAACGGCAACCAAGCTCTTTATGTCACTGATTGCTAGCGTTTTCCCTGATGTCAGTTTTTCTAGCTCATAAACCCACTTTCCCGCCCTGGAAATCAATGTTGGTAGCTTGCCCATCAGATTGTCCTTATCCATTTGTGGCCATTGTATATTTTTCGGTCGCCCTCACCCCTTCTCTAATAATGGAAATTGTGTCACTCCTCTGCTGTACCCAGAACTGGTTGCGACCATCGTTTTAGTGAATGCTCCTAGCAGATTTTCTTTCTTTCATCCTGGTAACGTTCTCAACCTGGTTGTATACAGGGTTATCTCTCCTGTGCCCGGCCTGCGTTCCTTTGAGAGCTTGGCGGCTGGTATGGGCTCTGGTCTTTCTTCTTCTAATTCTTCCACATCAGACAACTGTCCTTCCCTTCTTGGTTCACCCTTATAGAGGGGCCTTGTGCAGCCCTTTCCTCTCCCTCATCTTCATTTCCATACCTTTCCTCATCTGAAAACATTGTTACACAATTATGTTCACTCCCTTTGTCCATCCTGTCTTCAAAGTCTTCATATATTCCCCTTAATTCTCTCTATAGTAATCTTGGTTCTCACTGCGGCAATCCCACTATGTTTAAGGTTATCCTTATGGTAGCACTGCTATCTCTCCTGCTTCCATATAAATTACCAATCCTCCTTTGTATCGTTGCTCCCTCATTTTTGTCTGGAAGTGTATTGTTTCTCACTATCTCCTCCATTTCCTTAAAGCATCTGTCTAGATTCTTTTCTCTCTCCCGCTCCTGTTCTTTGTTCCTCTCTTTCCTTCGAAGTTCATATTCTGCCGCAATTTCTTCAACTTTCCTTTGCCGTCTTCCTCTACTCTGCTCTGTCTGTCTTTCTCTTTCCTTTATTATTTCCCTTACTCATTTCTCTTCTGTTTCCTTTTGTTTCTCTCATTCTCCCTTTTGTCTTTGCTTCTCTTCCCTCTTTTTCTCCTACTCTCTTTCATTCACTTCCTTCATCATCTGTTCCTGATGTCACTGCTCCTTCTCTTAGTTTGCTCATTGTTTTCACTCCCTTTCTTCTACCTCCTTCATTATGTTCCCCCATTCTCTTTCTTCCACCTCCAACTTCCTCATCTGTCTCACTTCTGCTTCCTCCTTTTCTGTCCTTTTTACCCTCCCCTTCCTTATCTCTTTACTCATCTGTATTCTTTCCGTCCAATGTGTATTTGTCCTCCCACCCACTCATTGATGTGATCGCTGTCCTTTCATTGTCCTTTGGTTTATTTATCTGTCTTTGCATTCCCTCTTCAAGCTTCATCAATCTTGCTTGTAATTCATGGCACACACTATATTCTTTGAGCATAGACACTGGGTTTTGACAGTTTAACTGAGCTCCATGTAGAGTATCCTAACCTGTAAGCAGGTGTCGCATATGTGGTGTGGGGTCAGTGTACCCTGCAGTTGCTTTTAATTCTTTTAATGGATAAAATCCCTGTCCCTCCGTTGGTGGATCGATGCTCTGGAGAGGAGAAGGAGTAGCAGAAGGCCCTGTGTCCTCCCCTTCATGCTGATTAAGCATCCACTCCTTCAGGAGTGGATCTTCCACCTCGTTTATGAACATTTCCACGATTCCAGAATAGCTCATCATTTCTGCAACTTTTTCACCTTATATGCAGCTTGTAAAAATGTTGTCATGTGTTGCAGCACTGATTTCGAAAGGGTTCCCTCTTGGGGCCAAGGCAAAAATATTGTATCTGCTGTTGATCGAACCCACTGCGCATGATACTTTTGGATTGTAACCTTGTATCTTGGCAAGGATGTGCATAAATGGGTAAGGGGAGTATCTCCTCCCATAATGGCAAAATACACTCTTGACTGCCAATACTTACCGATCTTAAAGCCACAAACTGTTCAAATCTAATATCACCCCACCTTATTTACCATCTTTCTTATCAACAATGCTTTAGTTCACTGTGTCACTTTTCTATAGTCCCTTCGAAGCCTCTCAGCCAACAATCATGTGGCTCCACAATGTAAAACATTGTCCATGCTTCACACCTCTGCCTTTCAGGTCACAATCAAAACCTCCTCACATCCTATAATGTACACCAATTTTAGCACAACCTTGTTTCCTGCACTCTAAAATAATTTCATCCCCTGCTGCTGGCCAGCAATCCCTAACATGTGTATATACATCTACATAGGTGCACCTTCAAAAGTCCACAATCAAAATTGTCACAGCTGTTCTCTTGTCATAGCAAGGGAATCGTCTCTTATTTTATACCCAAACGCGATGTCTGCAACTCATTCTTCCAAGCCCCATGGCTAAGGATATCCTTTTATCAATCACTACTTAAATACTTCATTCCGAGGTTTAATGCATCACCTGCAACTCTTGTTAGAGGAAATCTTCTCATAAATACAACACTTTATCACAATCTCCTGCTCTATACAACCAATTCCCCCCACCTTCATTTGTCACTAGAATACTCTCATACTTTTATCTGTGGATTGACCAAGGCCTTTGGTATCGCTGCTCTCTCAACAGCCTTGCGGATCGGGGCAGGATTTTCACCAAGGGGGCTCCTGATGACTGTTTCAAGATTCACGGGTGATTCTCCAGTCTACATGGCTTACTCTGCAGTCCTCAGGTTCGCGATGGCAAAGAGTCGACCATCCGGGGGTCCTGGTCAACCATCTGGCTCTGCTATCATTATGTAATGGAGGGCCCAAAATCCAAGCCCTGTGCAGACTAGGTAGGCCGGGAAATACCGGGTGCAAAAACAGAGGACTCAGAGTGAATGACAAAGGCTGTTTTTATTTTTATTTATTTTATTGTTATTACAAACCCCCCCTTTACAGAGGCAAAACTGCCGATTATCAAGGGCGCCCTCATCAACGCCAGATCCCTCCCAGCGCACGCTCTAGATATAGCAGACCTTATAACATCTTCAGATCTTGACTTCATTGCCATATCTGAAACTTGGCTTCATGCCGCATCCGGTCCCTCCTTGTCCCTTGCCATACCACCCGGCTTCGGCATCATGAGATGTGACCACACCTCTGCTTCCCACACCAGAGGTGGTGGCCTAGCCATCATCCACAAAACCACTCTGGATTTAAGAGTATCGACCAACACTAAACTCGAGTCCGCTGAACTTTTATCAGTCAAACTCGCACTTACACCTAATCAAACAGCCACACTCCACCTAATCTACAGGCCCCCAGGCCCTGCACCCTCCTTTGTCGGTGAAATTTCTACCCTCCTCCTTGATAATGCAAAAACTACCTCACAAATTATCATCCTTGGAGACCTCAACCTGGGACTTGGCGATCCCAAAGATCCCATTGCACTAGACTTGGAAAACGCCCTTTCTAATTCTGGCTTCATCGTGCACATCCAAGAGCCCACGCACTCTAAAGGCAGGACCCTAGACTGGCTAGCCATCTCTAACTGCAATATCAACGTCCTGGCCAACACCCCGTGCTTATGGTCAGACCACCACATCATCACTTTTAATATTGAAGCTTCCCCCCGTATCCCAACCTTGATAGCGCCTGCTCTCCCGACCAGAAATAAAAAGGACATAACCAAGGAGAAACTTCTCCCTCTGCTACTCCCTTTGCTTAAAGCGGCCACTGACTCCTGTAATGACCCCACCACCCTAGCTGACATCTATAACTGTAGCATGCTCACAGCTATAGACTCTGTTGGCCCCATTAAACTGAGGAAGGCCAAACCACGGGCACACCTTAACGCTTGGTTCACTCCACAGTTAAGAGTACTCTGCAAAATCAAACGCTGTGCCGAAAATCATTGGAAAAGTCACCCTTCTGACACGCACAAAGACAGTTTTTTTCTTGGCATCGCTCACCTACAAAGCAGCCATTATAGAGGCAAAAAAGAGTCCCTTAATAATTGCATCTTGCAAGCTGACTCCAACTCTAAGGAACTCTTTAAAATCCTAAAAAGAGCTTGAAACTCCCGTTAGCCCTCATTACACTTGCATGAAAGATAGTAAATGGTGTGCTAACATTCAGGCAGCGTTACTGAATAAAATCACCACGCTTCAAGCTAAAATCATAGCTAAACAAGACACCCTGAAATTGGACAATCACCCCCCTACCCTAGCTGGGGCCCTCTCCCCTGACTTGCCTAATCTCAAACGGTTCGCCTTCTCACCGCTCACCACTGCGGAGGTGGAAAACATTATCCTGAGGATCAGACTTTCCAGCTGCCAGGGTGATCCCTGCCCTGCACCAATCATTAAGGAATCTGCCCATGATTTGGCCCCATTTATCACTTCCTTCATCAATGCCTCCTTTAAAACAGGAACTCTCCCTGACAACCTTAAGGACGCATGGGTGATCCCCCTGCTCAAAAAAACCCTCCCTTGACCCTAGCATACCCACCAACTACAGACCAACTACTACTGTCCCGTTCCTGCTAAAAATCCTAGACCGTGCAGCATTCTTGCAAATCCAAGAGTACTTGGAAGCCAATAATCTTCTAGGTCTTAGACAATCTGGCTTCCGCCCCAGACATAGAACAGAGACAGCTCTACTAGACCTAAAAACTCAAATTGAAGTCTTAAAGGACAACGGCAAACTTGCCCTCTTACTTCTACTTGACCTCTCTGCGGCATTCGATTTGGTCAACCACCAAATCCTATGCAAGCATCTTAACTCTGCTGCCCTGGATCAAATCATTCTTGAGTAATAGATCTATGTGGGTCTTTTCTCAATCTGCAGCTGCAGATCCTTCCCCATATTCACTGCGGCGTCCCCCAGGGCTCTTGCGTATCGCCAACACTCTATAATATTTTTACAAAACCACTCTTTGATGTACTTGACTACCTGGGTGTCTCTTACATGAATTCCCCTGACGACACCCAGATACTCATTCCCATCACTGGTGACTACTTTGCTGACACCAAGGCCCTGAATGATGTCTACCTGGTCATCCAAGCTTGGATGGCACAACACCAGCTATGCCTCAATGATGACAAGACTGAGCTCCTCATCTTGGGCACCACCCAACGCCTTAGTAAACTTGAGCCGGCCTACCAATCGTTTGTCATCGATGGCAACACCATCCAAGTTTCGAAAGACACTAAAACCCTAGGCGTCTACCTTGACGCCACCTTATCCCTTTCCCGACAAACAAATGCAGTCATATCTGCCTCAGCATACACCTGCAAACTCATTGCAGCCTGCAGGCCATTTCTGACCACCCCAAACTCGGTCACACTGGCCAGAACCCTCATCATGGCTAAAATCGACTATGGTAGCGCCCTCTACCTAGGAACCAGCCAAGAGAATCTGAACAAATTGCAATTCTCCCAGAACAACGCCATTAGAACGCCCCTAAACATCCCGCGAAACCACCACTTCTCGGAATCTAGATCCAATCTACACTGGCTACCGGTCAAACAGAGAATTGCACTGAAAGCCTTAGGCCTTACCCACAAATGCCTAGCTAACCAAGCCCCCCGTATCTCTGCAGCTGGCTATCCCGCCACGCGCCTACCCGCCCTCAAAGAACCGCCCAGACCCACTGTTTAACCATCCCCAGGTTCAAATTACAAAAAGCGGGTGGATCAAGCTTCCCCGTCTTAGCTTCCAAGCTTTGGAATACCCTTCCCCTCACCATCAGATCAGAAGAATGCTTTAGTGCCTTCAAGTCCAAAACAAAATCCTGGCTTTCAATCAGCCTTGAAACTCAGATTTCGTATGTACATGGGAGCCCTGTCCCAGTAAAACGCCTGCTCTAATCTCCACTCTGTAAATGATGTATATTTCTGTATGTTCTGAATACTTTGCACTGTATATAAATTTGAATATATGTATGCTTGTTATGTAACCATGTCCTAAGTTGCGCCCTGATGCCTCCGGGCCTGACGGTGCGCGTTGCAAATAAAACAAATACAAATTATTTAACAATTATAAATACAGGTGAAGCAGTCAACCGCACAATTCTCAAAAACTCCATAACTTCATAATGCGAAACAATGGTTTAAAAGGCAAAAATACGTCACTTCTGATGTCACAATATTATCTTGGTTAGTACAACCTACTAGAAGGTGCAATTGGATTAGTTGTATCATATACCTAAACACTCGATATGGGTCCACATTCTGATTGGTTTCACCTAAAACCACCTCTAAATTGATAATGACCGTCGTATATCATCGTCACATCTTTGGATTGGTTCATGTAACTGCTGCAAACAACATCTTTTGAGAACATCAATTGTTTGACACTGGCTTTGTCAACCTTGATTGCTTGGCAGGTCATCAGCACATGAGCAACAATTTATGGCTTGGGGATCTACATCCAGGTGCCGCGTCTCCTAATTATAACACACCATCTCTGCTCTCCTAGGCCACGGGCTAGGGCTTCAGCTTTGGACTAGGTTTTATCTTGTGTCTTTTATTTTGGGAATTCGGAGGGAGTGAAGGTCTTGGCTCCTGCATGTCTGGAACTAATGAATAGCCCTTGTCCTCAACCAGAGTCACATGTGAAGAGACCACCTTTTGAGTTATTGTACACAGCTTTTACCAGGAACAACCTATTTTACTATGGGTCCTATTACCCTTTCTGCCCGCTGGAGACTTGTTCGAGCTATTGTTCTCTCAGTATTAGCCTTAATTAATAAGCACCTGGTCCTCGCAGGTTGTCGGTTACTTTAATTCATCTAAAAGAAATATGTCTTGTGCTTGGGAACTGTTTGTCTTGTGTGCCCCTCTGTATCAGTCCAGGCCTCCCTTTTCCATAATAACCTTGGCGAGCTGATGCAGCTACTGTCCGACTCGTTCATCTTTGCTCCTTTTTAGCTAATTCGGCAGAGTTTGTTTTACTTGCAACTTCGATGTTACTTCAAGCTTCCCTGTTCATCTGGGCATTGCAGCACCATCCATTTTATCCAAAATGTCTTCCCTTCGTTGTTGCGTTTATTGCATTAAGCAAGCATTATGTGTGTTCTCAGGTATCTTGTGTTACAGAGGATATACTTGAGTATATGTTTTCCTCTATTAGGGCTCAGGCCCCCAGGACTGGAAAGTTTTGTGCGCATCTGTCTTACAGTTCAAAAGATATAAAGGGTCAAAGAAAGGGTGTGTTTTTCTCTTTTCAATTCATTTTCCCATAGGACGGATTTGCGCCAAATAAAAAACAAGTCTGGCACGAAGCGCTCGAAGGAAGTCCTTTCTTGTTTTGGCGAAAATCCATATAGTGTTTTTTTTCATTTGGCACAGATCAGGGTGCACTTGTAGCCAAAATGTTAATCATATCTCCCATGATGCAAGACTGTCAAGCTTTTTCAGTTCTGACAGTCTGCATTACGCGATCCGAGAATCAAGTTTTGAATCGACATTGGAAAATTCCCTAAAATTATATAAAGGTTGTTAATAAGGGTGTTTTGAGAGCAGAGATCGCTTGAGCTGGGCAAGGAAGAATGATTGGTGAATGTTTGGGGCATGTGGATAGCGTAGTTTTGTTTAGGTTTTATTTTGCGTTTTGTCGAGATCGAGAAGCGGCACAAGAGGGGAAAAATAATAAATACTCAAAATCTATGATACATTGAGATGTGGTAAACAGTGCACGTGCTAGCTTAGAGGAAGATGATGTTTCAAGTTAATTTAGGACATTATTGGGGGGGAAATATATATTAATAGATGCTTTCTAAAATGACTTAAAAAGTGTCATAGGAGGGTTGTTAAGGTGATTTAATGTTCTGCTTTTGTGTACTGAGATCGAGAACTATTTACTTAACTTTGTTTTGTGAATATAACAGGGTTCACTGAGACATGTTATGGCAGAGCTGTGGTTACATTTTGCCTTGTTTTGATTGGATGAGGTTTTCACGTGATCTGAAGGAATGCTTCTCGATTCAGTTTTTTCTTCAGAACGGTTCTCAAAGTTATGCTATGTACAGAAGTTGTAAAAGTTGATTTCAGAATTGTTTAAGGTTTGATTTGTTTGAAGGCAGGGTGTGAGGTGTATAAAGGAGGTAGATTAGTGCTGTCAGTTTTTGGAAAGAGGCAGTGGTCACAGAGATACATCTGAACTATTTTGTATGATTTCTCGATTAGTAAGACATGATTAACAAAGAGAAAACAATGTAAAAAGGTTGAAATATCAAATGTAAACAATAAGATCGAGATCTGTCTTATAAAAGTTTATGATGTGATCTGAAGGAAGGCTTCTTTATTCAGTGTTCTCCTCAGCATGGTTCATGGAGTCAGGCTTTGTAGAAGTTTATTTTCCAAAAGTAAAAGATGCATGAGCTTTGATTCAGGAAGTATGATTCTCGATTAAGATTACATATTTGTATATTAGAATTTGATGGTGTTGTGTTCATTTTGTTACATTTATATTTGTATGAAAAAGAGTTCAGGAGGATTGACCAGTGGTGAAGCATAAGCGAAAGGTAAGTTTTGCTTTTTTATTATGTCCCTGGAAAGGGGCACTTGGCAATCAGGATGCCTGGACAGCGAGTTGTATTCTCTGGTATAAACCTGCACTACTAGTAGCCTGAGTGCTGCTGGCCAGCACCCACTTCCGCTGTGCATCCTTCCTCTCCCAACTCCTCACTCATCTCTTCGCACCTGTGTAGTTTCCTAGGCTGCTGCTAAGAGTGTTTAGTAAGAACAAATACACATGAGCTTATGGTGTGCCACTGTGCCGTGCCACACCTTTAGATGCCTGTTTCCCTGTTAATGATATCACAGTTTCTTTTCAATTAACCATCCTTAGCATCTGCATTGGGCTTAAGGTGTTCAATTAGAAAAAAAGAGAGACAATGAGCCTCATTACAGGTCGGGCGGTCCGAAAATAACAGTGGTGGTAAACCCGCCGCCACTGTTAATTCCGGACCGCCCGATCCCGACTCCTGCAGGCGGGAGGTGATGTTCCCGCCAGGTCTGACCTAGCGGGTTTAACACTGCCGGCCTGCCGGCGGATGTGGAAACACCAGCACCATCACGAGATGGTGCCGGTGTTTCCACTTCCCCATTCCTATTGAGTCGTCCTATAGGACTCAATGGGGATTTACCGAATTCCGCCTCCGGAATTCCTGGGACACCAGGGTCGTAATGCCCTGGTATTTTCGGGAGTCACGGAGGCGGAATGGTAATACAAGTCCGGCGGTAACCAGGCGGTTTTACCGCCTCGTTACCGCCGGACTCGTAATGAGGCCCAATGACTATCTGAATTTGTCTCCAAAGCATATATATATATATATATATACATCAATGTATTTTATTCTACTCTACGTGCAACCCTCATCTAACTTTTTCAGTGCACTATGTACTTATTGTGTGTGTAATTGTCCTTTTTCGACCAGGAATCCATAGTGGAACTTGGGGTGCATTTGGTTTGGTTCATGTGGCTTAGCCCATTCCCTTGGTCGCCTCCCTTATTATTTTAGGGCTGCCTTTATATTGTGTGCACTTTGCACTTTATTTTTTGGCTTACTTTGCTCATCCCGCATTTCTTTCTTGGCTCCAGTGTGGGTAGATTTCTGCCCCCCCATTACAATATGGCTGCCATTGAATCCATGCCTCCATGCACCCTTCGTTCCATTGACACAGTGAAAGGACTACATGATTTTATAACTATACTTTGGTCCTTTTTTCCTTTACGTGACCAAGCGCTCCGTTGAGCGTGAAACGCGTTGTCTGCAGGTCGTACCTACGGGCGTCCTGCCTCTGTTTCTGCTGCTTTCCCAACTGTGTTTTTTACACACTTTTGTGTTTGTTTCATTAAATTTTCTTATGACCTTCCTCGTGTGAGCTGCGCCTTTTTTGTTTGGATTTTGCCATAGGTTCCGCGGAGAGTGCGGTCTTCCCTCTCTCCTCTCTTTTCTTCTGAATATATATATATATATATATATATATATGTGATTCACGATCTGTGTGTCTATGAACCAATTCGCTCTCCAATTTCAGACCATGCACGTGCCCTTAGGCCAATCTGTTTGCAGATGTTTTGTGTACCCATGAATCGTGCTTTGAAAAGAAATTAGTCCGCTTTTACTCTTTTTATATTAAGGATTTTTTTACACGCTGGGTGTTGCGAATACTTATTTCTACGAATATTATATGTATGTTTTATCTTATATTAATATTCTGACAAAAACGCAAATTGGTAACCGAATGTCAAAGTTCAGTGTTGCTCACATTGCGGTTTGAATCGCGAAGTTAAGCAAAATAGTGTGTTTTTTCTCTGTTTTCATTGAACATTTTCAAAAAGAAAGTGAAATTTTCAATGTTTTTGCCAGTGTTTACTTTCTCTCCCAGACATAAAATCTAGTTATTGTGAGATTAAGATGCAGTTTGTATTTCATTGAGTGTATATTCTCGAACTGCATTGTTGTTCAATGTACTCTTCCTCGTCCCAGTATCATCTGAATAATTCATAACAATGTGAGTTCCCGATTCATTTTGGGTGGGAGATCAAAAGAATGTACACTCTGAAAAGATTTTATCTGCTTCTCAATTCACATAGTGTCTTCATATTTTTCCTTTTTTGTTAATTCTCTATCTCAATAGTCAAAGTCATTAAATCTAAAAACTATTTAAAACTCATGCACATATGATATGGAGATGAGTGATCAATGAAAATAGGCAATATTTTGAAATGTGCATGTAATTTGGCTGTGCTGATAAAGTATTTTTTGTTTGTATGTGGAATTTGTGATCCAATAAAGAACTGGGACAAGTAAGAGTGCTGTATTGGCATGAGATCTAGATTTGTGATGAGCGCTTAAAGTGGACAAACAGAAAGCAAGAATTTCACATGTTAGGACTAGTGTTTTTTCTTTACATGTGAATAATGTTCAATTTATACAGTGTTTACCTTCCTTTTATAGATGCTGTTCATGAATCTAGATTTCATATTAGCACATCACTCTTCCTCTTCCCAGTGATTTCGTAGATCTCGCTCTGAGTATTATTTTTGAAAAGAAAGTTA
Source organism: Ambystoma mexicanum (assembly GCF_040938575.1). Classification (NCBI taxonomy): domain Eukaryota; kingdom Metazoa; phylum Chordata; class Amphibia; order Caudata; family Ambystomatidae; genus Ambystoma; species Ambystoma mexicanum. The sequence continues at coordinate 145,176,261 of NC_090936.1, forward strand.
ATATTTATAGATAGTTGTTAAAAGGAGTTCTGTGTTTATAGCATGTAAGGTATATGTGTGTACCAACTTATTCTTCCTCATCATGGTCCCCCACTAACCACACCTCACTATTCCTCATCACAGTTCCCAACTATCTCACCTCACTCTTCCTTGTCACAGTTCCTAAATACCGCAACTCACTCTTCTTTGTCACAGTCCCCAGCAACACAACTTTAGTCTTCCACATCATGGTTCCCCAATATCCCCACCTCACTCATTCTCATCACAGTACACCATTACTAATCCCTTTCTTTCTAGAGGTCACAAAAAAAAAAGAAAAAATAATTGGCAAACCCAATGTTGCATAGCTCAAGAACAGATATTGATAATAAATTATATGACATCAGGTATGTTATCAGAAAAAAAAGAGAAAATTGTGGGTGGTGGGAGGTAAAGCATAACAAACCCCTTGAATTCACTGAAGAAACTTGAATTAAGGGACAGTTATGGTGAATAAGTTCAGTGCAACAAAACCTTTGATATTCAACGTAAAAACGTTAGTAGAAGCGATGTTAAGGTGAAACAATCTGATGGGAATTTGGTGTAAAAACGTTAATTAAAGTGATGCTATGGAGCTGATTTAATGCCACAAAACCCCTGAAATTTGGCAGGTGCTGGAAGTTACGCCACCTTAATTATGATGCCCTCATTGTGCTGTCCCTAGACATACTGATGACATCACAAATGACATCAATAATGATATCACATATGACATCACTTATGGCATCACTAGTGACATCACTGGTACAGCAGATCACATGTGCAAGAAAGATGCAACATCTAAAAAATCAAGTTTCTGCACATAAGGGTGGAGTCCGGTTGGTTGGAGTATGCATTGAAAAAATATTGTCCCTGTGATATGGCAAAGTATCCGGCTAAGCTGCCTGCACAGTTACATTTCCCAGTATGCTGCCCATATACATTGACATTGCACTGTGCCTGTCACTATGTGACTTTCAAAGATAGGCCACTTTTGCATGCACGCTCACCTTGATATCTACATATGCGTGTACTCCAACCAAGCACTGAATGTAGGCCACTGTATGTCCACATCTGACAATACTTTCAACATTTACAGCCCTTCCACATAACCGTACTGCCTAGCCACTTAGGACACGTCGATACCACCAGTGACTGTCACTGACCCTACTGGTATCAGACATGAGGGAAACATGTTTAACTGTATTTGAATATATAGCACAGATACAATATACCCAGTCTTTTATGAGGGCCCGAAAACATATAATAAGCATTGTAAATAATTGTTGGGCAGCTACAGAAAGTTGCTCTTGCACACAGCACTTAACAATTTAGATGCGATATAGATGTCTCCAAGGTTTGTATCTCCAGAAGGTTTTACATTACAACTTCCACTAGCCCTACCCAGCGTAGGCAATGGTGAGAATACATGCTGCAATATGTTTAGTGGAATGCTGGCGGCGAACCCTGGCACTAAAACGATAACGTTTGTCCATCCAGTACATTAGCGACTCTAGTCTTGATTATCATGTGTCCTCAAAACATGAAAGTGTTTTTTAACATTGTTGAACCTTGCAGGCCATGTGCCCGAGCACCAAGCTCATGCACCGCGCGGTTTATAGTGAATATTTCGAATTACATTTTTTCGAATGCAAAAATGTCGAAAAAATTAAGTCGAAAAAATCTTTTGAATGTTTCTTTTTTTTTATGGGGGGGTTCCCCCCCAAGCCACTGTTTTTTTCTTTAACACTTTATTTTTCTTACAAAACCCCCAAAAAACGTATTAAATAAAAAAAAGAATACATTCGAATTTTTTTTTTTCGACTTTATGTTTTCGACATTTTTGCATTTCGAAAAAATGCATTCGACATATTGACTGGACACTGCACCGCACATTGATGAGAATACTACAGCCAGCAGTATTGTCATAAATGTGCAGAATGCATACCGGGCTCCTGGGTTTTTCTGCATGTCCACATGAATGTGGGCACACAGCAGCCAACAGCTTCCACCCTAGGGAAAGCCATTGTCCTTATGTTTGTTCGTGCACCATTAAAAGGGTACAATAAGAGCTTTAGTAGGATATGATATGTTATTTATAACGCGCTTAATACCCAGAGGTTTCTAAGCGTGGACCCGAGGATCGAACCTGTAGCGCTTTGTCGTAATGTTTCCAAGACGAGCAGTTGCCCCTGAGCTATCCTCCTGAGACGAATGCCAACGGAATATTAGGACCAGCATCATTTATGTTCAGGTGGAGGCAAGAACCCATGTGTGGCTGCACTCTGCATGTTCAGGAGGCCCAACTTAACTTTTTCTGTTCAGATAAATAAAACGCTTAAGTTTGACTTTGAAAATCTGTACAATGCAAAATCACCTGGCACAGACATTGCAAATGTCTGCATGAAAGCTCCTGATTCACAGTGACGTTTGCATTTTGCAAGAATCATTCTGTGCAGCACAGAATGACGCTGCCACTCACTGGATTACAATGCAGGGGCCTGGTGCAGTGCATTGCAGAGCAGAGATGATAAAAGTCAGACCAGGAGAATTGATCCATAGTGGGCATTGCAGCCCACAGGGCCTACTTTGACCTCTGTGCACGGTGCTCTACCACTTCGGTGCGGGCCAGAGCAGGGCTAAATGAAAATGCTAAGTGATAGTGCACAATTTCCTTATTTATTTATTTAATGTGATTAGGTTTACATAATAAACTTTACACATAATATCAAAATGTCAATATAACATATTATCCATAAAACACAAATGGAAGAAGAAAATCAAACAACTTCATTTTCTCATAACATATAGAGAAATAAAAAATAAAAAATATATATGTAAAAAGAGAACATATTTCCAAAATCCACATAACACCTGTCTTATGCAGATACGCAATAAAACACTTAGAAATTACAATCCCAAGTCGCATTCAAAACTTCCCTTTGATTCCTTTAGTGATATACCTCACTCCTTATCCTAATGAATAACATTAGATAATATTACATTGGTACTCCAAAAGAACAGCAGCTTACAAGGGGGATTTCTAAAGACTCCTATTCAGCTAGCAGAAGTACTTATTGTTGATTATACCCTCAAGCACTTATAATGATATGCCCAACTTGGCTTCTATCTTTAACCAAATATTATACAGGGCAATCAGCAAACTCATACTGCTCGTATTAGTACAGTGCAACCAGAAAGCCCTCTGCCAATACACAATGCCAGCATACTCCTTCTCGCATGTAGGTCTCGCTGGCACTGTGGCAGACTGTGCAGACCATGAGCTGCTCCACTGGCAGAGGTTCGCCCCATGTAGTGGCATGCATGTCTCATCACCAATGCGCTTGTCCAGTAAAACCCATAGGTTTTAGCGTTTGTACACAGTGACATATACTCTGGCAGACGTGCCATTGGCGCACGCGTAAAATGCGTGCAGTATTATGAATCCAGCCCCTTGAATCTGGTAGACTGCCAGTGAAGGGTGTCCTGCCCCCTGCCAGTCATGCCAGGATGATGGAGGCCCCTTGCTCCTCCACCCATGCGGGCCAGTCTCATATTCCAGCAGTCACGCTCAGCTGCTGCCTTGCTTTGGTCAGTGCGTTCCACGTCTTTCTAACATAAGAATTACCATTGTTTGTTCTGCATTTCTTGAGAAACCAAATCTTCTCTTCCGCATAGCGCCGCCATTTTCTGCCGAGTGTTCGAGATGTGCCAAGCGAGACTCCGGTGTTTGTGTTCCGCTTATATCTTTTCTTTCTTGCCCACAGGTGCTCGGCTGAAACGTACTTCTGTTTGTTTATCATATGCAGGACAAAGGGAGGCTATTGCTTAACAGTTTGCATTGTTTCACATCAGCTGACAGGCTTTAGACTCTGGTGGAACAGGGTGGGTGCCAAATGGCACACTCGGTGACAAATTCCACATGCCTCCTTTTGTCCTTGTGGGAGGCGCTGTAGGGGTGGCAGCGGAACCTGCATTCCTGCATTTTTTCACAGGACATATAGACCGAGGTTGGCAGCAGTGGCAACATCAGGCATGCTGCCAGCATAGCTTAATAAGCAGTGCTTCAGTTAACTTAAGACCGTTTTAGACGATGAAGTCTGGAAAATAAATACTCACACAAACCATAAAGACTATCAGTGGCGAAATCAAAGACTTCTACAGATTACACCGTCTTCAGAATAGGACTTCCAGTTGTGGAGCCTCAGAAGTATTCTGAAACATGCTGATGGCATTTTTCCTTCTTCCTGAAACCTCTGCCGAAGCCCCTCCTGCCACTCTTTGTGGCCGCATTTGGAATTTTTACAAATTCAGTTGTATCTTAATCTTCCGGTTTGTCCTCAGACTTAAAAACACAAAAGACAAGATAAGTTGACCCCACTTCTTACCCAACTATTGACTTGCGTCTTTCTTTGTCACGCGTCCCAACATTTTAAGTGGGCCAGTATTTTGGCTTCCAAAAGTAATGGACTGACTTCTAAAATATTAGGCTTTGAGATTTGTGATTTTCCTCTTACAAAACATGACTGGAAGCAGGGATAAAAAGATTGCCCTAACTTTGTTTTCCAGAACCACTCGACTTCTCACTGTAAAACCACAGCAACTGGAGGACAGCACAAGGTCCCTCAGCGACATTAAGATGATATACGGGGAAGACCTTGCAGGCCTTTCACCCAGAGCCTCGGGATGCCCACTGACTTCAAGACTAAAACTCCCATTGGCACGCCATCTTCCCAACTGGGAAATAGGGCGCATACCCACTGTACTGGGTGCTTAACAGGAAAGGCCTTGTTTGCATTCGGAAGAGTTGTGGAGGATATCGAAGGTGCTCACTGGGACTAGAATGGGTCTCCCTTTGGCAAGGAGCAGAATGTGAAATATTCAAATTATGAGAATGTGGAGACCTGCAAAGTGGGTAGCCAATAAACATAGTATTAATAACATGACTTTGAAGGGCATATGTTGGTTGGCATGCACAGACAAACTATGGACTAAAACCATAGTGCTGAATAGGCAATTAGGGCAACAATTGGCACAACTATTCAAATACTTTGGTGGAAAAATCATGATGGATTACGTCCCTCGCCTTCTAACTCTGCGCCTTTGGGCCAGCGTACTCTGGTTAGAAACAATTGTCTTTGTCTTACAGGGCTGTGTTACTTTATGCATAGCATAAGCAACCCAAGACAGACATTTCTCAAGACTGCACACAGCCACATACCTGGTGTCACCCTTACTAGGGATCATCCGTGTAGTATATGCTGATAGTCTTGTGGTTGGAGCATTGGGGCATGTTTAACTAACACCAGCAAAGTTATAGTGGGTCTAAAACGCTTGAAAATAAAACTTCCACCTGAAATGTGAAAGTAGAATATTCCATTTGGACCAAGTCACACATCCGCAACGCCACCTAGTAACCATCCATGGAAGTTCACCTCCAGTACGGATCCATGTCAGCAAGGCATTGTGGGATTGCAAATTAGCCCAAATGCAAGAGCCTTTTGTTCTAGAAAATGTACCTGTCATTGCTACGTTTTACAGAGCTTAATCAACCCAAGAAAGACATTTCACAAGACTGAAAAAAGGGGTGGGTGAGGGTATAACCGTTTATGAGTGCGCTTGGGCTGTTAAGCTTGTGGTGTTGCGAGCTGCGTGTCTAGTACAATGAGGTTTTACCCTAAACCTCTTGTGATATGTAAAAGCTAATTATTTGTACCGGTGGTTCGCGCCAAGCCTGTGAGTAATATTTGATCATTCTCAAAGTTATCACAGAGTTCTTCTGTGCAATACATACATTAAAATGATCAAGATTTCTTCTGCTCCAGATTTATTTTCTTGTTACAGCCGACACGTGTTTTAACACTGGGTCATTTTCAAGGCTGTTAATTTAAACAGAATCCTGTCGGAGTCATCACATGTGGCGACAGTATCAAAAGAAAAGTAAAAGTACATACCAAATTCATAATGTGTGGGCAGGTAGGTGTCACATGAGGAAAAACAAACAAAAACACATATCATTCAAGTATTAATATGAAGCCTGATTGTCATTATCCTCATTTTCCCAGAGATTTATATGCAGATAGTGTGACGCACCCAATAGCCCGTGCCTGGTCCATACGTCCCTGGTCCCTGTCTAGTGCTCGTGGTGCTCCCAAAACCCTCTTGTGTTTGTGTCTTGGTTACAGATTCTCCCCGGTGAACAATTACACTGTTTGTTGGTGCCACCTGAATAGTAGAACCCAGTGAAGCCCACTTCCGTGCCCCAACAGGATCGGCGAAGAAATATTAGATAGAACTCGCGACTGGTAATATATTAGTGTTGCCTAAAAAGCAATTATTGGGCAAGATTCTGTCTCTGCGTTTACTCTGTTAATGTTGTCACATCTTTGATGTGCATGTAGCTAGTTGGTCACTTGCCCATTGGGTGTGTGCTATCTTGTCTCTATTATCCAATATATTACGGTTCTCCTAATGTTACATTTACTTCGGTTACTAAAAAAGAGTAATAGACACTGGACTAAGTATGAGTTGACCGCTATGCCCAATTGGCATGTAGGGCCGGAACAAATCTGCCATGGCTTACCTCGAATAATGTCTCAGTCCATTACTATTGTAACATATAATGTCTAGGATGTAGCCTTGGTCTCTTTTGCATAGATCTGTAAAATGCAGTGTGCAATAAGCATACAACTGCATAAAATTGATATATTGCATTTGATTTTGCAATGAAGTACAAACTTGGTTAGAGTGCTATGCGCACAACATTACCTCATCAAATATTTTTTCTCTAGCTAATGCGGCAGGTACTCCACCCCTCAAAGTAGCTTATAAAATGTAAAAGAGGTTGCTATTCCTGTAAGAATTTGACTGAAATATTGCCACTTGCAGACCTTTGACAGGAATGTCATCAGATAAAAGACAAAAAAAGTGATCTTAGGTTCATTGGTCTCATGAGGGCCAAATGTGGTAAAAGAGGAGGTGATTTGAAATTGAAACGGAGGCATCTGGAATCTGAATGTATCTGTTACCTACGGTATGTTACCTACGGACTGAATACTGAACATGAGATGAATGTCTTTCTGTGATTATGGACCCTCACATCAGCACCGACCCATGTTATTGCAAGCTGCTTCCTATGTCACATGTTGAGATATGAATGACCATAATAACCTAGAGTGTTACAATATACTTTTGGGTCAGTTATGTAATAACATATCCAAACCAGAGGGGCTGGACGGAGCACCCAATATACCACTGCCAGGTTTACCAGAGACCTCTGGGAATTAAGTAACTGACATTCATTTCTTTGTATTCATCTGATAATCAGAGGACCTATTATCCCTAACTTCAATGACGGGATTAATGCAATATGTCAGCTAAATTGCACATAGGGACAACTGGCAAGGTACATCGATATACTCCACAAACAAAGGAGACGTAATGACCATGCACTAACATGTGACTAATACAGGATTGGCACCCATGGAATACATAGCCACTATGTAGCTTGATAAATGAAAATGAGGACACGTTGAGCTGTATGGAATGCAACCCTGGTTTATCAGCCAACAAATATGTATTGCCAGCATAGCACTCACTCACCATCACTCCCCCATACATCTTCATATATACATTTATAATTTATTGACACATATTCTTCATCAGTAATATACAAGGTAATTCGAAAATATAGCATGATAAAAATAATGAGGATATCATGAGCTGCACATATATTTACAATCCATCCACACATACCATCAATCAGTAACACACGAGAGGATTCGAATACTTAACCGCATCAATGCAACTTCACAGAATGGTGTTGTTGAAAACACAGCTGTGGCGACACATGCTACGTGCGTGTGATATCACATGCACGTATTACTACATAAGTAAATAATCGAAATGGCACCAGCGTACTCCACACACGCAGGGTGCCCAGATTAATCCTGTTGAATAGGAAAGCAGGACATATTAAGGGAAGAAGGAGGGTAACAAGTCTGCTGCTTCAACAGGAATATCAACCTATTTTTTATTTTATAAGCTACTTCGAGGGGTTGAGTACCTGCCACATTAGCTAGAGAAAAAATATTTGATGAGGCACCATAGTGCGCATAGTACTCTAACCAAGTTTGGACTTCATTGCAAAAACACATGCAGTTTTTCAATTATATGCAGTTGTATGCTTATTGCACACTGCTTTTTACAGATCTATGCAAAAGACACCAAGGCTACATCCTAGACATTATATGTTACAACAGTAATGGACTAAGACATTATTCGAGGTAAGCCATAGCAGATTTGTTCCGGCCATACATGCCAATTGGGCATAGTGGTCAACTCATACTTAGTCAGTGTCTATTACTCTTTTTTTTAGTAATCGAAGAAAGTGTAACATTAGGAGACCCGTAATATATTGGATAATACAGACAAGATAGCACACACCCAATGGGTAACTGACCAACTAGCTACATGCACATCAAAGATGTGACAACAATAACAGAGTAAACGCAGAGACAGAATCTTGCCTAATAATTGCTTTTTAGGCAACACTAATATATTACCAGTCGTGAGTTCTATCTAATATTTCTTCGCCAATCCTGTTGGGGCACGAAAGTGGGCTTCACTGGGTTCTACTATTCAGGTGGCACCAACAAACAGTGTAATTGTTCACCAGGGAGAATCTGTAACCAAGACACAAACACAAGAGGGTTTTGGGAGCACCACGAGCACTAGACAGGGACCAGGGCCGTATGGACCAGGCACGGGCTATTGGGTGCTTCACACTATCTGCATATAAATCTCTGGGACAATGAGGTTAATGACAATCAGGCTTCATATTATTACTTGAATAACATGTGTTTTTGTCTGTTTGTCCTCATGTGACACCTACCTGCCCACACATTATGAATTTGGTATGTACATTTACTTTTCTTTTGATGCTGTCACCACATGTGATTACTAGGACATGATTCTGTTCAAATTAACAGCGTTGAAAACGACCCAGTGTTAAAACACGTGTCGGCTATAACAAGAAAATAAATCTGGAGCAGAACACATTTTGATTTTTTTAATGCATGTATTGCACAGAAGAACTCTGTGTTATACTTTGCAAATGATCAAATATTACTTACAGGCTTAGCGCGAATCACCGGTACAAATAATTATATTTCTCAAGACTGCCAGACAACTTCATACCTAGCTTCACCCTTAATAGAGATCATCAGTGTAGTATAGCCTGACAGTCTAGTGGTTGGAGCGTTGGGGCATGTTTAGCCAATATGATTAAAGTTATGGCGGGTTTAAAAAGACCTGAAAAAAGCCCTTCCACTGGAAACGTGAAAGGAGAATATTCCACTTGAGCCACGTCACACATGCCACAACACCACTTAGTAGTCATCGCTGGAAGTTCACCTCCAGTTCAGAGCCACATCAGCAAGACATGTGTGATTTGGCTCAAATGGAATATTCTCGCAGTGAATATTCTGCGAGGAAATCACAGGTGGGTCATACTAGGCAGGCATCGTTATTTTCTTGCACAGTGGCTTAGTGGCAGAAGCATGATTTACATGTCATAGTTGCAATAAACTTTGGGAACTGATAGTCTGCGACTGCTGGTTCTACATGCTGAGTAGTGCAGTGCAGTGCTCCCAAGGGATTTGGCTGATGTGCAGGTTCAGTTCCTGGCAAAAGCAATCAATGACAAATGGCATGTTGACATATTGCTAAAACCATTAGGGGCCTGCTCTCTTCCGGTATCAGAGGTGTACAATGTCGGTGCTCTGTTTGAATCTGATCTACATTTGGCCCTGCAAGGGATAGCAGTTATCAAGGCTATGTTCAACAGAGTTTGAAATCAAAATCCAATTAGCAGGCGCCGTAACCAGTTCCTGTGTGTCAGGCATCACCCAGTAAGCAGCAGCTACCACTGGGGAACCAGTATCGAGAACCCAGTGCACTGCGCATCTAACTTGCACATGAGATGCACACTTTAACATTTTGTTCATAACGTTAAATGTCTACTAGGTTGTCCAAAGTCTTCTATATTAGCATTCGCAAAGTTCATGTCACGTATGCATGTTTGGAAGGCACCAATTGCTGGGGAGCCAAAAGGAGCTCCTGGTAGCTGTTGCTTTCAAGCTAACCAGTCTCTCGTAGGCATGAAACAGGAGCAAAATAGCTGCCAGCTACCCTCAATTTCGAACCCTGTTCTAGTACTTCAAGATCCTTAAATAAATATTTCAATGTCAGGCTTTCTCGCACACACCCCGAGCTGTAATGGCATTGTTTTTCCCTATGCTGGATTGTGCCAAGACCCTGTATTTCAAGCTCCCTTGTCATGTGACCAGCCACCTGCAGAATTTGCAAACTCACCCTCTTCTCTACCTAATATATTGAGATCACACCTGCATTTGGATTGCTTTATTACCTGTTATTTGCATACTGAATTAAATATTAGAACATGTGTATCATTCATTACATTTACTACCCATGAGGATCACTAATCTGACATGGTTTTCATCATACCCACTGAAACCTAATCTCGACTCCAGAAGTAGTCAGTATACCCAGCAGATGTTGTGGTAGGTTATGCAGCAGTTAATCCCACTATCCATGATGCAGGAATTCAGAGAGGTGGTTTCTGCCCTGACAGCAAGAAAACGATATACTCTTTTGTACCAGGTAGGCATACTATTAGTCAGCAATATGTTCACAGGCCTACTGCCAGAGCAACTGTGAATCTACTTCTGGTACCTTAATGTAAATTGCCAACATGTAAAGCTAATAAATGACCCCTTAGTTTTATCACTAAAACAACAAACATGTACACTTGCAATATAGTGTCCCTTATGCTCATAAAAAGGAACACATAGAACATTATCTCACACTTCTATTTAGCAGTCAAGTATATTTAATCTCATAGAAAAATAATATATGAGCATTCCAAATAGTAAAGACAAACAATAAACAATTTTCCAACAGAATGGAAAGTATACATGAATATAGTCTTAGCATACTGTTCATTTCTAAAATTCGTATCCCCACAGCCAATGTGTATATCCATCTAAAATGTGACACAGTAAAACAGAAAATACACACTCAGATGTGTGTGACTTGGAAAGGCATGACAGTATCCATGTGATGCCACTCCAGAGACTGCTAACCTTCTTAGTTTCAGCTAGAACCTATGGCTATTTACGGCATAGAGAGAGAGAGCTAGAGAGAAAGAGGGAGAGAAAAGAAGAAGAGATTTGGAGGGGAGAAGGCAGGTAGAGAAAGGGGGAGTGGAGTCATAGGCAGAAGAGTGGGAATGATGGTATGAAGAGCCCAGAGGTAGGAGAGTGGAGATAAATATAGTAGGAGGAATGGAGGCAGATTAGAGAGCGTGAAGGGGAGGGACTGACAGAGGAATCCTGGTGACATTGGGCAGTAAAAACATACAATAAGTAACCTGTAGATAAATCCCAATGGGTGATAGATAGAAAAGGCCACAGCCTTTAGGTTTCTCCCCCAGAATAGAGAAGACTTATACAGTAGGGTTTGATTTCTGTTAGAATACATCAGGGTTTTTTTGGTGGTCAGGGGCGCCTGGACTAAGCTGAAGGGAGCCCACAGGGAGGTTGAGAGAGCTGTAGAGACTGCATATGTTTCAAACATCCCAGTTTTCAAAAAACAAATTCTGATCAAATTCTTTAAAACACACATTACATCAGTCATCTTTGTATGTGGATTTCTGAGACCAACTGTGGCATTTTGTGGCCCCTAAACTGCTGCAATATTAGGTTTGAGTCTGGATCAACCCTTGCCTCTGAGTATATAGAGTGGCTGTAATTGATGTTATGAGCCTACCTTGGTACTTAAACATTAGGGAATTAGTTAAAATATTGAATCCAGGAGATATCTGGATACACCCTCTTAAAATTTGAAACATTGGCCCTCATTACAAGCTGGGCGCAAAGGGATACCGGGCACCGGTAATGACACCGGTGCCGATAATCCCTTTGCGCCCTACTACGAGTTCCCTTTGCCGGTCCTTCCTTAACGCCTGCTTTTAGCAGGCGTTAAGGACGGGACCCTCAAAGGGACACCAGAGTCAATAACGGTAGCGTAATTTACGGTACCGTTATTTCTGCCTTCTCCCTTCCCATTGAGCCCTATGGGGGCTCGAATGGGAATGGGGAATGGCTTTTCAAATGGGGACTTACCAGTCCCGCAATGGTCGGAATAGACCGGTAAGTCCCCATACCACCAAGTCGGTGGCGGTACCGGTATTGGTGCTCGTCACCAACCTCGGAATGAGGGCCATTGTCTTAATAATCATGGAGTTAGATTGCTGAGTGAGGCAAAAGAATTATGTAAAACTGCAAATTATGGAGACATGGTTTACTCTGTCTCAATTTTCATTGTAAAATTGTGTTTCAGGGGAAGTCGCTTTTTAAGGAACTGTTAGATTGTTGCACATGATGACCTTTACTAATATTGATGATCTTGGAAAGGATTGTAATCCATTTAATCTATTTTGTGATCTATATTCGTGTGACAGGTGTATTCATTTTTTTGTTAGATGTATTTGTGTTTTATAAGCTTGTATGACAATTGTTTTTGTAAAATAAAAGATACATTGCTATTGATATAAATCCATACTCTTCCCCATAACCAAGGGAACACATAGGTTTAACGAGGATTTTGTGATTGTGTTGAGAATGGAAGCGACTCATTATCTTGGGGTAATGATCCAAATGTTCTATTTAAAAAAAAAACTTTAGTGTTGCAGTTGAAAAGTTAAGAACATTTGTATCTAGAAGGAGCAACATTTCCCCTTTTGCTGATTTTTATGATTTCTCTTAGCAAGTTGACAATACTAAAGTTCTTTCCTTATTTTTCAATGTGCCATCAATAATTACAATTAGCTCCCTTAAATACCTAAGAAGTATACTACTGGAGTTTGTTAGGGGTGACATAAAAGCCAGGATAGGTTGGCATAAACTGATAGTGACTTTGGAGTTGGGTGGCTCGACTATCCCGGACATCAAAAGCTACTAGTTGCTTAAATGCAATGCTTATCACATCGGTTCTCCCCTCATTCATATTGTCCCCATGTCGAGGTTGAGTGAGCAGTGGTAGCGCCCGCATTAACTAAGACTGTAATACTCCAAGGAATGAAGTGTGATTGATGTAAAATTGAAGCTGTGCTTTGTTCTTGTCATGCAGAATAGCTGCCAAACTAGAATGAACATAGCAGAAGTCAGCATTTCCTCCTAGAAAGTCTACATGCAAACAATAAATATGTTAGGGATTGCCACAGTGGGGGATTTTTTCCATGAAGGCCATTTTCTATCGCTTGGTGCCTTTAAGAAACTGGGGGGAGGGGTTACTTCCCATTAGAAGTTTTTTGTGTTTTAGAATAGGCAATACATGGGGAAATGTACTTCCTACTTCTCTGACACAACCACAAAGAGATAAATACTCCATGGCACTACATTTGCTCAAGGCGTAGGTCGACTGAACTCTACCCGGCATGCTAAACTAATTAAGAGGAATATGGGGAACATAGACGATGCCAGTAGGGTGTGGGCACATTGACTATAAAGAGCGCTAACTGAAGGGCAGTGGAAATACATACTTCCACAGACTAAATGCATGTCCTTTAATGCTAGCTACAAATACCTTAATTCCAGGTTTTTTGCATCACATGTATCACTTTTTGCCAAGATGCATAGCTATTACCCAGAGGTCTCTATTAACTGTACTCTTTGTCATGTGGAACAAGATGGTTTTGTTTATATGCCCTGGCAATGTATGGATAATGGTTTGTGGCAGGGGTTTTTGGGTAGGATTTTAGGTGAACAAATAATGATCTACCCTGTCACCGCTTGCCTGGATATGTACAATATATTCCCTCACGTGCTCAGAGATTAGTTGGACTATAGCTCATGCTGACGCAGATATTTATCGCCGATACCTGGTGGAGCGGTCCATCAACACATGTAAAGCCATGTCTATGAGATGCAGCATTTTTCTATGATGCAGAAGAAGCATATGTCTATGCAATGCCGCTGGTAGCATGGACTACAGACGTTCTGGGCCCCTCATAGGATCTATCTAGTGAACACGCGTCACCACAATTGAGATAGACATAATGCTGCATGAAATGTAAGAATGTTCTGATGGACGGGAAATGTGATATTATGCTAAGACTGATTTGGCACATTGCATATGCATGCACTGGCCGGTGGATCTGGTAGTACTGTTCCAGGTGCTATTATGTAACTCTAGTACCCAACCCACTCTGTGGGCTCAGTTAAACCTAATCCCTTTTTGTTTTGGCATGCAATCCCTTACATCTTGGCATCAAGTTGTTTGTTGTTTCCTTGCCATCGCTTTTTAATATCTGTGGCCTAATGAACAAGAATTGGCAAAGCCAATAGTTTTGACTTTTACTGCTGTTCTTTGCATTTGGCAGTAACAGGGTGCAGGGATGAGTGCAAAGTTTCAAAGAAGTATGTGATAAGAGGCGCAGGTGTGCAAGAGAATGAGAAGGAAGGACAATAGAGCAAGGGAGGAAACGATTGAGAGAGGGTGCCATTGATGATGAGCAAGAGGAAATATAAGCGAGACAGATTGCGGGTAAGAGGGTAATAAATAAAGCAAGAGTCTGAGAGGAAGGATGAGAGGCATAGAGAGTGGGGCAAGGTGGGTAGGTGGGTTGTAGAGACAGTTGGGTGGGTGGGAGTATAGGGGTAGGGTGGCTGGGAGTAAGGGGTAGGGTGGCTGGGAGTAAGGGGTAGGGTGGGTGGGAGTAGAGAGATTGGGGAGGTTAGGTGGGGATAGAGAGAGTGAGGCTAGAGTAGGTGGAGGTAGAGGGAGTGAGTGTAGGGAGGGTGGAGGTTGCAAGAGGTGGGGTAGGGTAGGTGGGAGTAGAGAGAGCAGAGTTAGGGTGGGTGATTGGGGATAGAAAGAGGTGGATTAGGGTGGGCGGGGTAGAGAGAGTGGGGTAGGGTGTGAGTAGAGAGGGGAGTAAGGTGGACAGGGGCAGAGAGTGAGGGTATGGTGGTTAAGGGCAGAGAGTGGAGGTAGGGTGAATGGGTGGGAGTACAGAGAGTGGAGGTAGGGTGGGTGGTTGGATGGATGGGGTAGAGAGATTGGGGTAGAGTGGGTGGTTGGGGAAAGAGAGAGTGAGGGGTAGGGTGGGTGGGTGGGGGTAGAGGGTGGGGCTAGGGTGGGTGCGGGTGGAGAGTGGGTGTACAGTGGGTGGGTGAGGGTTGAGAGTGAAGGTAGGGTGGATGGGTGGGAGTCGAGGGAGTGAAGGTAGGATGGGTGGGCGGGGTAGAAAGAGAGAGCTGGTACGGTGGGTGGGTGAATGTACAGAGTGAAGGCAGGGTGGATGGGTGGGAGTAGAGATAGTGGAGGGATGATGGGTGTTACAGGGTAGAGAGAGTGGAGGTAGGGTGAGTGGATGGGGTAGAGAGAATGGAGCCAGGATGGGTGGATATAGATAGAGAGAGTGGATGTAGGGTGGGTGGTTAGGGGTAGAGAGAGTTGGGAAACAGTGTCTGGAGTAGAGGGAGGTGGAGGGTGGGTGGGCAGTAGGGGTAGATAGTGAGGGTAAGGTGGGTGGGGGTAGAGAATGGACATACAGTGGGTGGGTGAGAGTAGAGAGTGGAGGTAGGATGGGTGGGTAGGGGTAGAGAGTGGATTTAGGGTGGGTGGTAGGTGGATAGTTGGTGGTAGAGACTGGGTGAAGGCTGGATGGGGTAGATAGAGTGAGTGTAGGGTGGGTGTGGTTAGAGCGAGCGGGAGTAGGGTAGGTAGGGTTAGAAAAAGTTGGGGAGGGTAGGGAGGTAGATGTGGTAGACAGAGTGTAAGTAGGGTGGGTGGGTGGAGAGAGAGTGGGTCTAGCAGCCCTCCAAATAAGATGCGTATTGGGCCTTTTTACACACTGAATTATTGTAAATACAGGACCTTTCTTTATTTTATTTATTTATTTATTGGACATTTGTATGACGCCTATAGATAAGTGTTTCCAGGCCCCACAAGACAAGTTGGGGGGGGGGCATGGGAATCACAAATATAAAACAACAAAAATACTTATATTGGCTTTCTAAAAATCATACCATGCAAGATTTTTGACAGGGTGGTAAGTGCAAAGGGCAGAGGGTAGAGAGGGAAGTGCAGGAGTGGGGTGTCCCCAGGGAAGGGGGTGGGCAAGTGCTGGGTGAGCCAAGGTGGCAAGTGCCAGGAGAAAAGGGGAAAGGGGGTATGAGTGCAGTGGACAGGCAGGACCAAATTGGACTAGTCTGGTAAAGGGAGCCAGAGGGAAAGTGCTGGCGAAGGATGCTGGGGGGACTGGTAGGGGGTGGCCTGGCCACTGTATGACTCTGAAGGGACCAGGCCCCAGTTGCAGCGGCAGAGGGAGTGTTAGCACAGGATGGGGAGAGGGAAGGAAGAAGGGAGAAATGGAAAGTCTTGAGAAGATTCCGGAACTTAAGAAGATCTGGCTCAAGTCTGAGGGGGGAGGGATGCTGTTCCAGAGGGAGTAGCTAGCTGAGGATAGGGATCTACCTTCCACTCTCTGGTTGGAGAAATGTTTGACTTACAGAGTTGGAGCCAGAGGACCAAAGGACTCTGGCCGGGAGGTATTTAGGGAAAGCTGGATATAAAGAGTTACCAGGCCCCAGACAGCCCTGTGGATGATGCAAAGGGTCTTGAATTTGATCCTTGCGGTCACCGGGAGCCTGTGGGGAGATTTTAGGGCTGGAGAGGTGCAGTCCCTGGGCTTGAGGCCAAGGATAAGTCTTGCAGTCCAATTCTGGATTAGTTGAAGGGGGCAAAGGGAGGAAAGAGGCAGAGTGAGGAAGAGGCTGTTGCAGTAGTCTAGCCTAGAGAGAACCACGGCTCTGGAGATGTTTCGTTTCTGGGGGAAGGTGAGGAAAGGTAGAATGCCCCTGAGAAAGTAGAGCTGAAAGTTGGACTTCTTGGCAAGGACTGTCATGTGTGGAGAGAAAGTGAGAGAGGAGTCAAAAATTATCCCAAGGTTTTTTGCCTCACAGGTGGGTGAGTGGAGGAGACCCAAGGAGTTAGGCCAGAGAGTGTGGGGGCGGGGGAGGGCAAGGAGCAGGCGTCCCAAAGAAAAGGATCATATTTGTATTGATTATGAGGCTATTCCTGACATAACACTCATAAATCATGGAGTTCACTGCTGACTTCGAACTGGGTTGAGTTATGATCCCTTTATTTAGCACTTTCCTCTGTTGGTTATTTCATCTAGGGAATACCTTTAGAGGTTGTAAAGTGTAACACTTGGAAATAAATTAGTGTGTGTTTTTCACTTTGTTCAAATTCTTTATATTCTCCATTTTACAATGTTATTTCGGAATGTTACATCACCAATGTGCATTGCAAATTGCTTTGACACTTTAGAAAGTTTCATTAGAATTGGCTTTCTTATGGAGACTGATTTTGGAGACTGGTGTAGTAGCTGTTTTCATCGATTTTAATAAAGGCTGCTCTGCTTAAGTATAATTTTTCCAAGTTTACTAGTGATTTGCATAGGCATTTCATAATATGTTTTCTTTTTATCTCACAAGCACATCAATGGCATTTAATGTCTTGAGGCTTTTTATGCATTTAAGTTTTATGAGAGCTTCTGAGCAAGCAGCTGTTTGGCATGTCTTATTATGAAAGGTTGTTGATGTTAAATGAGTAGATATGTTTTGGTATAGTTTTAAAGCATTGCAAGTGTTTGCATGTGTGTGTCTGTGTGCAAGTGCATGCATGAAAGGGCACATTCACTTGTTAGTCATAGCCGAGCAAGCAAGGAACGACTTGACAAGTGGCTTGAATGTTACTCTTACTACCGCACCGTCCGCCTGAGCAGGTATAATTCATACAGATAGGGAGGGTGACAATCTACCAGCAATTCTTTGATGGACCTTTATATGATTTTAATGGGACATTAGCAGTCCTTCCAAAATCAGGACTAGCAATCATTTTTTTAAATGAGACCAGGGCATCACTTCCCAACATTGCAGTATATATTTTTAGTAGGGTTGACTGAACAAGTACTTCTGAACAGCTCTGCTATATCTTTAAGCACAGTACTGTAGCTGCTCAGCAGAGCTGCCATATGGGACAATGAACTATTCACAGCAGGGTTAAAGCACATTTAGTGGCATCATCGCCAGATTTCTTGGCAGGACTGCTATGTTTTGGAACAATACTTGCATTTTTCAACAGTGACATTGTAATGACACAGTACACACGTGTTTGCAGTTTCAGTGTTTAGGTACAGCACTGAAGAGAAACAGTCTCTAGGCTCTACCCTCCATTCTCATGAGGAGGTAGTATGCACACTGGTGGACAGCATGAGCGAAAGTGCATTGCTTTGGTAGGCTTCAAGCCATCCTGCTCTCAGTATTGCGCTTTTCCTAAGTTCTGATTCTCCCGTGCATGCCAAATCTCTAGGAACCTCTATACATCTCCTGCTTCATCTGTAGGATAGTTAATTGAAAGAGGCATGGAGCTTGGGACGAGCCAGTTATGCCAGGTAAGCCATGGATGGGACTGCCGATGTCCCAACCCTACAAGCCTTTCAGACAAGTTAGTTTCCTGACTAAGGCCATAAGGAAACTTAGTTCAGTGGGTTGATAAACTTGAAACACAGATCAATGTTTCACCTGTGAGTTCCAAACCTGTCAACAGTTCAGTGTGCTCATGCATCTGCATGCAGTGATATGTGCTTAAGATGGAGTGTGGCAGAACAGACTTAGCTTTCCAGAGGGTACATGTTTGATGATCCAGAAGTCACATATCTCATCAGTGCTGCCATATTTGGCCTTCAGTGCAGGTAAAGCATTTGCATGGAAACAAATTCAGCATCTGCTAATAGGAAACTCTAAATCTGCTATTTTCAGCCTAGCTTCCAAATGCAAGTTTGCATACATTTAAATGACCCCCCACCTCAATTTTCAAACTGAACTATATTTATATATGGAAACATGCATTTTCAGCGTGTATCACTTATTGTTGCTTTGTCAAATTCCAAATAAAAAGAAGAGATAAAGAGCAATTACGACCCTAGGAGACACAAGACAACAAAGGGCTGAAGTTGCGGCAGACAGAACAGAGAAAGTAATGGAAAGGAGGGAGAACCACAGTAACACATTTTGCGAGGAAACATAGGAATTAACACGAGCGAGAGGCACTGGAGTTACAGCAATGGAAACAGCAAGACAATGGAGAGAAACACCAATAATAGTATTCCAAGACAGGATATGCAGAGTGATACTGAGCAAGAGACCCCAACAGTGAGAATTGCGGTTGGGTGGGTGGCTGTGGGTCAAGGGAGTGGTGGTAGGGTTTGTGAGGGTAGAGAGAAGGGAGTTGGGGTGGGTGTGTGGGTGTAGACAGAATGAAGATAGGGTTAGTGGGTGGGGGTTAAGAGAGTGGAGGTAGGGTGGGGAGTGTGGGTAGAGAGAGTGTGGATAAGGTGGGTGGCTGCGGTAAATAGAGTGGAGATAGGGTGGGTGGGTGGAGTTAGAGAGAGTAGAAGATGGGTGGGTGAGTGGCAGTAGAGAGAGTGTGAGTAGGGTGGGTGGTGGTAGAGAGAGTGCAGTAGGTTGGGTGGGTGGGGGTCAAGACAGTGGGGATTGGTTGGGGTGTTGAGAGAGTTGGTGTAGGGGGTGTGGGTAGAGAGAGTGGGGGTAGGGCAGGTGGTAGGGTCAGAGGGTGGGGGTAGAGAGAATGGGATAGGGAGAGTGGATAGGGGTAGAGAGAGTGGATGTAGGGAGGGTAGGTAGGTGGGGTTAGAGAGAGTGAGGGTAGGGTAGGAGGACAGCTGTGGTAGACAGAGTGGGAGTAGGGTGGGTGGGGGTAGAGAGGGTGGGTGTAGCGTGAGTTTGTGTTTGTAGAGTGGGGATAGGTTTTGTTGGGGTATACGAATGGAGTTGGTGTGCATGTGTGGGGGTAGAGCGAGTGGAGGTAGGATGGGTGAGTGTGGGTAGAGAAAGTGGGGGAATGCTTTGTGGAGGTAGGAAGAGTGGAGTTAGCGTGGCTGGCTGGGGTTGAATAGAGATACGGTGGGTGGGTGAGGGTAGAAAGAGTGTAGGTAGGGTGCATGGTGGTAGAGAGAGAGGGATTAAGGTGGGGTTATAGAGAGTGGGAGAAGTGTGGTGGGTGGTGATAGAGAGAGTGGGAGTAGGGTGGGTGGGGGTAGAGAGAGTGGGGGTAGGGTGGGTGGGAGTAGAGAGAGTGGGGTGGGGTGGGTGGGGCTAGGGTGGGTGGGAGTAGAGAGAGTGGAGGTAAGTTGGGTGGGTGGCAGTAGAGAGAGTGGAGGTAGGTCGGGGTCGAGAAAGTGGGGATTGGTTGGAAGGATGGGGGTTGAGAAAGTGGGGGTAGGGTGTGTGGGTAGAGAGAGTGGGGGTATGTGGGGGTAGGGTGAGTGTATGGGGTAGAGAGAATGGGTTTAGGGCGGGTGGATGGGGTAGAGGGAGTGGAGGTAGGGTGGGTGGTTGGGGCAGAGAGAGTTGGAGTAGGGTCTGAAAAGAGAGGGGGGTAGGGTTGGTAAGTTTGGGTAGGGTGGATGGTTGGGAAAAGAGAGGGTAAGTGTAGGGTGGGAGTAGAGGGTGGGGTAAGGTGGGTGGTGGTAGAGAGTGGGGGTATGGTGGGTGGGTGAGGGTAGAGAGTGAAGGTAGAGTGGATGGGTTGAAGTAAAGGGAGTGGAGGTATGTTGGGTGGATGGTGGAAGAGAGAATGCGGGTAGGATGGGTGGGTAGGGGTAGAGAGTAGGGTACGATGGGTGGGGTTTAGAGATTGGGGTATGGTGGGTGGGGGTACAGTGGTTGGGTGAGGGTATAGAGTGGGAGTAAGGTGGATGGGTGGGTGTAGAGAGAGTGGGGGCCTAACCAGAGCCAAAAAGACGTGTTCAATGTATTCTCTTTATATGAGTTACAGCCTAATTCTGACATAGCCGCTGAAAGCCCTAGAGACACTGCCTGTTGTTGAGAAAAAGGCTCATGTATAATATACAACTATATATGTGACAAGAAATAAAACATGGGGTGAGATGGCGAGAGTGACCATATCAGATCAAACAATGATCGCACATCCGGGAACAGCTGAGGAAGGCGGGGAAGTTAAGCACACCTTGGGCGCTCATTTGGACAGAACCTTGAAGTCGCCCCCTTACATTCCCATAAGCAAGAGCTGCTTATCCCAGGAGCAAACCCAAAGTGGAAGATCACGCCATGTCATACTGCTTTGCCAGTACAGGAACAGGTGGCAGAAGCTCATTCTGGGAATATGATTTCTAATAACGAGGAGGGAAAGTTCTCTCTGCTCAATCAAGTGGTGCACAAAAGCAACCCCCCATTGCTGACAGTAATAACTTGTTGTTAGGACTCTGTTACAGCCTGCAAAGGGAGGCTTGCGAATTGACACACAACTGAGCCACCAAACCCATCTGAGAATATAATTGACGAGATCGAAAGGGATGCTGAGGCATTGGGGCAAAGCTCCATATAGATTAGCTCTTCAGATTGTACTTATTCTATGGAAAATATAGCTAGAAACCAGGGGCAGGATATAGTGATGCCACAAGACGACCTCTGATCACTCCTCAAGGCCATTTTGGAGCTATGCACAGAAATTTAGGAGGGTCAAAAACACTGCATAGATAAGATCTACTGTTTAGAAAAATTAAGAGACGCATTGGAACTGCACTCCTCGACTTTTGTGGGAAATGGAGAGGAACGGCCATCATATAGAGAAGTGAGACCAATCTTCAATGCTGCCTGAGGTGAAATCTCTATTATAGAGTTTGGAATGGAGTGGAGGAAGAAGGAAAAACGAATACCTCGAAGAACAGCATGAGGAAACGTCTTATCATGTAGTGCACGAAAGCAGAATGGAAACACTGGTTGAAATGTAACCTGTCTCGATGGAAGACTGGGATGCTCTAGAGGTGAAATTAGCTTCTATCGACACAGATTTCTATTGCCCAAAGCGAAGGGGGCAAGGAGAAATAAGAAAGCTAAAGTGAAATCACTAGCGAAATAAAATAAAAGAATTCGAAATAAGCGGAGGAAAATAGCTTGTGCGTTGGCAGAGGTTGCATCAGATCAGTTTGAATGTATTTGTACGGATGAAATTATTGAAGTCTGAGAGGTAATTGCATAAGGGACGGCTGGAGCAGCAGGATATAAAAAAGGAAGACGGTGGGCGGCCCCTGGGATGTGTGGGTTTGTCAAGCGAGGCCCACCACAAACGATGTCTCGAATAATCAACATCAGTTGATGAGGCACAGATGCACAGCGATACATTGGAAGCCTCATTGGAAGAAGTTGATGTACTTCCTGTTTCAAAATTGGAAGGACGGACAAAATGAAGTAATAGAAGGAGCACCCATGGCTCCTCCTCATCCTCCTCCTGAGAGCACTGACCCACCAAGCGAGAGACAGGGATTCTGCTCATTGAAAGAATTAAAGGCAGCAGTAGGATACACCAACCCTTTGTATGTACCTCTCGCATATAGGTGTGAAGACCAACTAAACTGAGCAAAACTAAATAACCCCAAGTCACTTCCCAAGTGAGATTAATATAAAGAGCGCTGGGAATTACAGGCATAAGTAGCAGAGTGACAAGGGAGGGCCGACAAGGGTGAGCTGGTAGGAGCACAGATATTGCTTAAAGTTGACAAACAGCACAGGACCGACCATAAGGATAAGGAAAGGGAAGCTAAAGCTAAATGGGATAAGGAGGAAGAAGAAGCATGACAGAAAAGTAAGTTAGAGGAGGAGGAACGATAATGGGAAAAAAGCAATAAGAGAAGTAGAGAAGGAGGAGAAGAAAAAGGAAAAACGGCAACAAGAGAAAAGAAAGGGGGAGTTAGAAGAAGCAGCAAGAGAAGCAGAGGAAGAGAGGCAGAGACAGGTGCAGCTGAGTGAGGAGAGAAAGAGACGGGAGGTTGAAAGGCTTTTTAGAGAGAGCCTGCACAAGAGCGGGAGGAAAATAAGCAGCAGGAACGGGAAAGAGGCAGGAACTGGGAGAGATGAGTTATTGAAATGGAGGCAACAATGAGAAACAATACACTTCCTAATGGGGATAGAGGAGAAGGGATATGGAGGAGGATTGGGACACTATATAGAAGCAGAAAGAATGACCGTGTTACTTCTAAGACAAAAAAGAGTGTAGCGGGGTCGCCATAAAGGGAGGAGACAAGATTGTCAGACCGAGTCAGAAAAGGGCAGAGGCGAGAAGTATGTTAAAATTACTGAAATTTGAAAGCAATGAGGGGAGGGATGATAGCTGCAGGACAGTGGGGTCAGATAAAGAAGGGGAAACAATCAAAGATGCAGAAATGGTGAGAGGCATATTGGGCCCACAAAGGGGGTAGTTATGGAACGGGAGTCAGAATGGTCAGAGGGGCAAGAGACAGATGAAGAAAGGGCAGCCCTTAAGACATATACTGAACGCATAAAGGGCTGCTTCTGTAGCTTAGATGAATACACCCCATATACCCAGAGATTGAGGGCGCTATGAGTGCAAAAGAAGGCGAGCAGGACCGGAGCATTTAATGGTGACGAAGGGTCTGGGCATGCCCAAAAGTCACAGAGGGATAATACCTGCTGCTGGTGAAAGGGGGAAGGTAACCACAATACATACAATGGTGTCAGATGGATAAGGATAATTTCAGGTGTAAATTGCCATCGCCGATGGCAGGGGCAGGGAAATGGATATACAAGAAACTGTCACCAGGATGACCATAGCAGTAGGCAACATTAAGATCTTACTCTCCACCATCCTTGGGGAGAAGACGGATGATATTTGGCAACAAGCAGGGTATACTGGGGTGACCGGACAGGCAGGGTATACTGGGGTGACGCACAGAACACATCACATGACAGAGCAACAATTAATAACTAAAGAGCAGCCATGTGGCAAGCACTCAGAGTACAGTATCCTAACAAGTAAGACATAAGCGTGATTATGGCATGCAAAATATGTGATGATGAAGTCCCCATTGCATATTTTCAAGAGATTCAAGAACGTTGGTGTCTCGAGACTCGTGAACCATGGGACAAGACAGTTGGTCTATTTTATCACATATTGAGTCAGGTACTGCCCGAGTATGTACAGAAACAATTGAAGAAATTAGTAAATTAGTGGAGATGCAAGCAAAACCATGGCAAAGATTCAGTTGGTTAATGCAAGAGAATGCTAGAAAGAAACATAAGAAAGCAGGACGAAGTAAAATTAGTTCAGAAAAAGTTATCGAAGGGATGCTGCTGACGAGCAGAGAGGGGGTGGTTATGTAGGACCCGCTTCACGGGCAGAAAAAGGGAGGAGGGAGTTGTGCAGGGAGGGGAGGATACGATCAGTAGCCATGAGGAAGAGGGGTGTACCCAGAGGAAGAGGGGGAAGGTTTCAAGCTCTTCCAGGAAGGGGGGATTTAACAGGGGACAGACCAGACCCATGGGATCCATACAACATTGGACATGTAGGAAGATTGGACATATATCCCGAGTGTGTAGGTACACGATGGAGCAACCTTACTATGATGTAAAGACCACACACTGCACACTGCATCAGGCACATGCACCACAAACACAGCAGACCACTCAAACCCTAGAGCAACCACAGCAAGCACACACACAGATGCCACCACAGCAGATGCACCAACCACAAGCACCACCCCAACCACTGGCACAGCAGAATGCCCTGTCTGCATGGAACACAATCACAACAGCACAGACTCCCGCACCCAAGCTAGTGAATGTGACAGTAGTTGGAGGGAATCCTTTCACCGGGACAGAAATTAACTTATACCCACAATAAGACAGCCCACAAACTGACTTTATGTGTTCCAGCCTATCCATACATCTGACTGGTAAGAGAGTTACCAAGGGTGACAAGACGTTCTCTTTTCTTGTAGATACAGGGGCCTCCAAACCCTCTGTTAGGGAAGAGTGATACTTAATGTCATTTGTTGCCATGAATGCACAAGGATATTCTGGGGCTACAAATGTGGTTTGATTTACTTATGAATTGCCCCTCACAGTGGGGGAACACGATCTCACCATGCTCCTGTTATATTCTCATCAGACACCAGTGAACATAATGGGAAAAGATCTGAAGAACAATCTGGACATGACCATCTCTTTCACTGAACAGGGTGAATGTGCTCCACTCCAGGGATCCATTACATGAATGCACATTAATTCATCCTAGCATTCTCTGGGCATAGAGTGCAGAGGGGAGCACCCCTAGATTCCTTTGGCATTTCAGTATGAAGTGAGTATTATACTGGCATGGCTTCTATGGATACAGGGTAGGACATTAAGCTTATCTGCAGATATTTTGTTCAGGCCAGAAATCCCCATGAACGAGGAAGAGGGACACATGTTTGCATTACAATTAGAAGTGGTTATAATAAAGGACGAGAGAGTGGTCCTCCATGGGACAGATGATGAGGGGAAAGCATGGCCGGCAGTATTTGCCCTGGATGAAGGACACAGATTGACTGACTTGACTGATGAAGAGCTGTTCAGAGACAACTATTCAGATATGGAAGTAGTGTTTTCCATAAGCATTACTTATTGGATGAGAATTGAGACCAAGGAAGTGATGCAGAGAATGGCACTCGTTAAAAAGACACAGTCATTTCCTGAAGACGACTTGGCACAGGATCCAGCTGTTTTGTGGACCAATAGCCCATAGGATGTTGGTCTTCTGAAGGGAGTAAGGGCAGTCAAGATCAAATTAAAACCAGGAGCAATTCCACACATAGTGAAACTATATCCCATGTCTAGGAAAGCAGACAAAGGCATTTTTGAAACAATTTCAGTGCTCATACAACAGGATGTATGCACCTAAACAACATTGTTGAGGCACAGTTTCCATTAGTACCTAGCCCAGCAACCATATTGTGCAATATCCTAACAAAAGCCACACATTTTGCTGTAAACTCATTTGTTCTCAATTCCCCTTCACAAAGAATCACAAGATCTAAGATTGTTTTCATATAGGAACCGGAAGTAGAACCATACAAAATTACCACAGGGATACTGTGAGTCCCCATCCATATTTAACAGAGTGCTTCAGATGGATTTGGGGAACGTACACATGGACAGTGCAGTAATTCAGTATGTGGTCGACATTATGATATGCAGTGAGATAGACAAACAGTGCCAGCGTCTCAATACAACTGATGACAGTTTTAGCGGATAAGGGATACAAGGTGGACAAAGCAAAATTACAGTACTGTTTGAAAATTGTTTCATACATTGGACAGCTGATTTTGCAGGAGGGCAGGAATGTAACCCCAGAAATAGCAGACGTGATCACCAAAACACCACAGCCAAAGACAGTAAGGAAGATGTAACAGTTTCTAGGCCTATGCAATTATTATTGCAGGGTGTGGGCATTTGATTACAGTATGTAAGTTAGGCCCCTCCTTGCAGGACTTAAGGAAGCTTAGAGAGACAACAGTCAGGTAACCTGGATGAGTGAAGGACAGGAGCATTAGACGAACTGAAAAGAGCAACATGCACAGCACCAGTCTTAGGGATCCCCAATTAAAATGAAGAGTTTTACCCGTTTTCCCACTCCAATCGAGTGGTGATGACTGCAGTGCTCACACAGATGACAACCCTGGGACACAAACCATTAGCATACTACAGTGGGCTTTTGGATCCAGTAATGAGGGGTCATTACCCATGTGAGCAAGCGTTGGCTGAAGCAATCTTTGCATTGGCTAAGTCGGCAAATATCATCATGGACTGCGAAACAACACTCTACGTGGATCATGCCCTTTTTGTCATTCTTGAGAAACCCAAGAGCACATTTATGACACAGAAAGAGGTCGGGTTACAAAGTGATTGAACCTTGCAACATTCATAGCAGAGCCAGTTGAGGAAGGAGGCTATGTACATGATTGCACCAAATACACTGAACAATATGACAACTTATTCCACGTGAGACAAAATGCCCTCGGAGGGGGGAAGTACTCTTTATTGACCTGTCTTCAACAATTGACCAGACTTCAGTTGAAATACATACTGGGATGGCAGTAGTAAAGGCAAGGCTGAGTGGGACCTTTGTGGTGGTAGCAAGCACAAGACTGCCCTCATATTTCTTAGTGCAAGCAGCAGAGCTAGTAGCGCTTATTGTAGCCCTTGAATCACATGAGGGTGAGAAAATCACAATATCTTCTGACTCTGCCTACGTGACAATAACAGTACCTGCAGGACTGTCACAGT
The DNA here is from genome assembly GCF_040938575.1 of Ambystoma mexicanum. Lineage (NCBI taxonomy): Eukaryota > Metazoa > Chordata > Amphibia > Caudata > Ambystomatidae > Ambystoma > Ambystoma mexicanum. The sequence goes on from NC_090936.1 coordinate 145,203,536, forward strand.
GGAAAAGGCGGGGCTTCCTGCGAGGTGATGGCACACCAGTACAGCACGAGCCCCTGTTGGATAGATTCATAAATGCACTTCAATTCCCGGTGGCCACTACCATTGTGAAGTGTGCAGCCCATAGAAGGGAGGTGAACCTAATCTCCTGCGGCAACGAAGCCGCAGATGTGGAGGCCAAAACAGAGCAGCATATTTTCCTGAAATTACTGAGTTTGACACCCCACCCAACAAGCGCATGAAATCACAAAGCATGAAACTGAGGGAAGGTTTAAACTCACTGCCCCTCAACCAAATAGAAAAATTACGCCAGAAGAGGAGGAGCTGTGGTGGAGAAGGGTGCGTTGAGTGTCCCCCACAGATGCCCTATGACACCAAGGAAGTACTGGTAAGATGGTTATGCCCATCACACTGTTACAGACAGTGTTAGAGCAGCTCAATCATCCAACCCACACAAGTAAAGAAAGTCTTGCAGCACAGATTGTGGAAACTTGGTATTCTCCCAACTTAGCGGAGCACGTTGCTGCCTTTGTTTTCAAATGTATAATTTTCTAACAGTTTACAGCAGGACATACGCTACAAGCAATGAGAGGAGCAATAGCCTGGCCCACAGGGCCCTTTCAACATCTACATATCGACGATGTAGATATGATCCAGATTTGTAACGGCTACCTATACATGCTTGTAGTTGTGTGCCCTTTCCCATGCTGGATTGAGGCTGGTCCATGCGCACACCCGACTCCACCTCTGCTGCTAAATTCCTCATAAGAGAGGTATTTTGTAAATGAGGTTTTGAGCATATCACAACTCTATTGGGGATTAAGCATACATTTTTGCAAATGGCGTTTGTGAGTGCCTGAATGGCCTGAGAAAATATCCAACAGAAAATATCCTGTGTGGAATAACTCTGTGCTGTGCATCCTTTTCTTCTCCTCTTCTCCCCAGCGCTCTCCCATCTCTTCGCACCCTCAATGGTGCTCTCAATTTCCCCCATCTTCTCTAACTGCTATTCTATCTTCTATCTTACTCCTGTCACTAAGATTGGAAGGAAGAAGCTCAAGAAGGATACCCTGGTCTCCAACCCAGGTCTTTCCATCGCTGACACCTATGTCAGTGACTCCGCCAGACAGACTCTCACTGACATCCTCTTTGTCAATTCTTCTCCCGACCTATGGATCCTTCATTTGGTTGTACTTCTCTCTCCTTCTTCCTCCTCTCTCAATAATTGTGGCACCCGGTGGGAGTTCCTCATGGCCTCCTTCCTGACCTCCAGAGTCATCATTAATGTCTATCTAAATGGTACCTGAGAGAAAGAGACCAAGGCTATGTAGTTTTTGGTGTGGGCCGCACACCCTATTGCCCATGAAGGGTTATCATAAAGTTCCAATATTTTCAATGTAATTATACTGATTACTTCAAAAATATATTTCTCAATTCGTTAGTTTGTAAGAAAACTTGTATTCTTCGTCACTGAATGCAATTTCTAGCAAAAAAGCAAATGATGGTCTATGCATTTGGGATAAAATATCCTTCGTCAGGGCCTTATAAATGCCTGATAAATTGTGTCCATATAGTTATACATATCCATAGATTCATCAACATCATATATAATGACATATTATAGCATCATTGTTCACCGTGATTCAAATTTAATTGTGTTTAAATGTAATATAAGTGGATCACATCCACATCAAAACAGGGTACCCACAAGACGTACGTGTACATGTAACACAGAAGATAAAATTAGAAGAAAACATAAGCCAGATACTCACAAAATACTTATATAAGTTTGGTTCAAAATTGGTAGTGAACAGTATTAAAAAAACAATTGAGTAAACAATTCTGTTTGATCCTTTACAACCACACCTTTAGCACAAGTGCATAGTTTTCCAGGTTTATGAACAATTTGGTATTCTTACTTCTAGACTTATACTGTATGCCCACTAAAGGTTGATGTGTGCAACTGTCATTATTTTGCCATATCACTGTGCTATTTAGTTGTAAGCCGTAGTGTGCTGTTTGTGAGTTACGCATCTTATCACCACAACCCTGTGTGTGTTTCTGATTGGTAATGATTACAGAATCTGACCTTTTCGATGTGTGAATGTGGTTCGCAATAAATGCTCCAGCTGAGCGATCTGTTGGAAAGAGTGTATGCTGTAATTCATATTGAGATGAGGAGATCTCTCGCTATATCTGCATGTGTATATTAGCTGCAGTTACCTTTTGATCGGTACAGGATTGTCTGCATCTACGCGTGCTGCAGCAGTAAACGACGACTGTCGCGCTCCATTACCGAGTAGTGTTATATTGCTATGGTAAACTTGTAACTGTTGCCTGACAAGATAGTCGGTATGTGTGGACATGAGCGGCCATCTTCGAGCGGGTTATGTCTGGCATATGTAGGAGCATAGTTGTTCAGTATTAGTTCTATTCATATGTGGGCAATATGTATAAATTACAACTCTGGCTACAACGAGGAAGCCGAAAACTATCTGTCTTATTAACAATATGTATGGATAAAATCTGTGTCTAACTTCAGATCTCTATTAACCAATACTTGGACATGTGGTGGTGGACTGGATTCTATCGTGTCATCAGTGACTTGACTATACATAACGGCAATAAAGAAAAATATCTGCAATAAAGAAAAATATTGGAAATAAAGAAAAATATCTAAAGTATGTGCACGTGTGTCTCCCATAGGTGAGTCAAATTAGTGAACCTATTAAAAATATGATCTTGTGGCCACTATTGTGAACTAAAGGATATGAGAAAACGTATTTGAAGCATAGGATGGTAAAATATGGTTGGGGCATGTGCATTATAGTAGGGAGATAACAAAATCTTCCAGTACCTTTTTGTGTTTGTGACTTATGACATATGTTCCCATGCTTATTTACATAACATACAGTATTAAGTGAACATATGCTGTTATCTGTCAATCATTGTTTAATTAAGTTCTTTATGTTAGGAAAACTCCTGATTAGATTGCAGGTTGGTCCTGCGGATCCTGTCATCTATGCTTCACTCTCACAGAATTCCAGACGTCTGTATCCTTAGACACTGTTATATATGTTGAACTCATTGTGTATATTATTCTGCTCTACAAAAAGCAATTGAGGTCCCATTCCTCGTTAATTCCTTTTGGCACTAGTGTGTCCAACCGAACAATCCAGTATGCTTCTCGTTGTTGTCTTTTCTTCTTCATATCCTGTTGGTGATCTTGGCCCTCATTCCGAGTATGGTGGTAGTCATGGCGCTATTTGCACCATGATTGCCTCCCATACCAGTACCAACTCCGGTTTGGTTCATTGGGGACTTACCGGTCCATTCCGACCTTGGAGGGACCAGTAAGTCCCCATTTACCAAACCATTCCCCATTCCCATTTGAGCCCCCATAGGGCTCAATGGGAATGGGGAGGGCGCAAATAACGGGCCAGCGTATGCCAAGCCTGTTATTTGCACCCAGGTCCCTTAACGGGTCCCATCCTTAACACCTGGTCAGACCAGGCGTTAAGGAAGAGACCCGCTAAGGGACCTCGTAGTAGAGGGGTAAGGGATTCCCGGCACCAGTCTCCTTACCGGTGCCTGGTATCCCTTACCGCCCTACTCGGAATGAGGGCCCTTGTCTTGGTATTATCTCCAACACTTGGAATTTCATTTGAGTGACCTTATGGTTCTTCTCTATGAAATGTCTTGCTACTGCTGAGATCATATTCTTATTTCTAACGCATGGCTTGTGCTCATTCACCCGGATTCTTATTTTCCTTACCGTTTCTCCCACATAGTAGATGCCTCACGAGCATTTTATGCAGTATACAGTATTCTCACAGTTACAAGTTGCAAACGCTCTGAGTCTAATCTTTTCTCCTGAACGTGGATGTGACACAATTCCTCCTTTAATGATATTGTTGCAGTTACTGCAATTAAGGCAGGGGTAGGTGCCTGGTCTGCTGTTCGTTGGTATCTTACTGTTCCTTTCCTTAGTGTTTACCAATAAATCTCTCAAGTTACTAGATCTTTGGTGTGCAAATACTGGTTCTGTTGAGAATAGTTCCTTTGTCCTGTTGTCGCTGGTCAGTATTTGCCAGTGTTTATGGATGCATCTTTTCATTTGTGTGCTCTGTGAGGAGAATTTAGAAACATATACCACTGTGGGCGATGGTGGCTTCGCTCTAGGTTGTAAAGGGCTCTCCCTCGTTCTAGTGTGCACTTTTTCAGTTACCGTCTGTAGGTCCTCATTCCGATATCCTCTGTCGTGGAGTATTTTTCTGTCATTTTTCCAATTCCATCCGACATTCTTCTGGGTCACTGGTTATCCTTTTCAATCTTAACATGTGCCCATTTGGTAGATTTTTTAGAGTATTTTGGGGATGGAAACTCAATCTATGCAATAAGTTATTACTATCAGTTGGCTTCATAAACAAGGATGTTTTGATTTGTATATTGGTGACTCTAATCTTAACGTCCAAATAATGGATGTCTGGATCCTATCTGTGCCGTGAATTGAATCTTCTGATCAATGGTGTTCATATACACCAGAAATTACGTAGGTTCAGCTCTAGTACCATGCCATATACCAAAAATGCCATCAATGTACCGAACCCAAGTCTTGATGTTACCTTGCCATTATGGATTGTCTAGGATGTGTGCTTTTTCGAATCGATAAGTGAAACAATTTGCGTAAGGCAGTGCCATGGTGGCCCTCATGGCTGTCCCTGATGTTTGTAGGTAAAATTAATTTTCATATTTGAAGTAGTAGTTAACAGAGATGAATGTCATGATGAATGACATTTAAACGCAAATTAAAATCGAATGACGGTGAGCAATGATGCTATAATAAGTCATTATGTGTTATGTTGATGAATATCCGGATATGTACAACTATATGGACAAAAATTATCAGGCACATATAAGGCCCTGACAAAGGATATTTTATCCGAAATGCATTGGCCAGAATTTGCTTTTTCGCTGGAAATCATAATCAGCGACAAAGAATAACAGTTTTCTTACAAACTAACGAATTGAGAAATATATTTTTGAAGAAATCGGTATAATTACATTGAAAATATTAGAACTTTATGATAACCCTTTGTGGGCAATAGGCTGTGCGGCCTTGGTCTCTTTCTCTCACGTATAATCTCTGCCTCAAAAAGTGGCACGAATTAGTGGGCTGCACCCCACCCACAGATAGCAAACTCGATGTCTGAAAGTTTATGAAAGATTAACAGATATTGGATACAAGAAGCGGTGTCCACTCACCTCCATAGTTCTAAATAGTACCGTCATGGTCCAGGGTCCTCAGCCCAATCTCTCCCCATTTGATAGGCGCCTCCCTCACCTCATCAATTTCCTTCCTTCTCCTGCTACTCCCTCTAGCACCTCGCTGGCTCCTCTGCCACCTCCTTCTTCCACCTCACCGGCTCCTTTGCTATCTACTACCTCGCTGGCCCCTTGGCCACCTCCTCTGGCCCCTCTGCCATCTACTCTGGCCCCTCTGCCACTTTCTCTGGCTCCTCTGCCACTTCCTATGGCTACTCCTCTCTCCTGAACCCTTGCCCGGAAATCTTTCAAAAGTGGCAACCTGCTTCACATAGCTACTCTCAACTCTCGCTCTGCTGTAAAACACTCCTCCAACATTTGCCATCTCTTGGAACTCCTGGACATAGATGTTGTTGCTCTTATCAAGACATGGGTCAAGGCCAACTCTGTCACGCTTTTTTGACATTCTCCTCCCTGAGGGCTACAAGATTTTGTCTGAGCCCACGCCCAGAAGCGGAGTGGCCCTGATCTTTCCTGAGTGGATCCCTGCTTCTGTCATCCCTGCTCAGACCTATTCCTGCTTTTAATGCCAGGTCTGTAGGCCCTCTACCTCTTCTGGCCTCTCTCTGATCTTGGCCCACCATCTACAAGCCACATGGCCAGGTCACCCTCTTCCTCTCTAAATGGGCTGACCTCACTTCCTCTCTCCTTTCCTCTTCCTCTCAGCTGCTCCTTCTTGGGGATCTCAACATCCACCTCGACTCCCCAGACCCTTCCTCTGGGCTCTTCGGCAACCTATGCGACTCTCTCTCTCTCTCAGTCTTACCCTCTGGTCCGACACACTCAGCCGGACACACCCTGGGTGTTTTCATCTCCTCAGACAGCCCCCTCTCTAATCCTCTTACTACTTTGCTCTTCTAGACTGATCCCTTTCTTATTTCTTCTCACTTGAAACTTCCTGTTCCCTTGGCAAAGCCCCACCCAGCACTGCCACCTTCCTTCGCAGTCATTCGACCTATGGTGCAAGTGTTAGTAACCGATTTTGCCTCCACCTTCTCTTCCTCCTACCCCTGCAGTTGACTCCCACTCTGACACAGCCCTTTCCAACCTACACCTCTCTATCTCTAACACTCTTGACATCCTTGCCCCTGTCATGAGGATCCACCTGAAGTCTTCTGCCAAGTGCAACTTTTGGTATGACTCCGACCTGGCCACTTTGAAATGCAAGTGCATAGTAGCTGAGTGGAAGTGGGGAGCTTTGGGTGCACCCTCTAAGAAACTGGCCTGAAGCCTGCTCCAAAGGCAATACACACTCTCCATCTTCTCTAAGAAGAGGGTCCATATTCAAGCCTGCATTGCTAAGGCCTCTATCAACATGGCCAAACGTTTCAAAATCTGCAAGGAGCTGGCCAATCCTTCTGCAGTCTCCACCTCTTCTTCACCCACCGAGGCCCTCTGCACAGCTATGGCTTCTCACTTCACCACTTAAACCCAGGACATCCTGTCCGCACCCTCCTCTTCTTCCCATCTCTCTCCCTCTACCTCTCTCAGCCCCCAATTGGCCTCCCCCCTCCTCTGCTTCTGTTATCCACCTCTCCTATAACACCTGATGATGTTTCTTGACAAATCTGGTCTATAAAAAATTCATCCAAACAGGTGACCCGCTGCTCCTCCAGAATCATTAAGGACAACATTTTGTCTCTCACCCCAGCTTTGGCTGATTTCTTTAATCACTCTGTCGCCATTAGATCTTTCCCCTTTCTTCGTAAGCACCCGCTTCTAAAAAACCCTTCTGCCGACTCCTCCTGTCCAGCAACATATCGCCCGATCTCTAACACTTCTTTCCTGGGCAAATTCCTAGATAAATTGGCTGTCTCCCAGCTAACCCTCCACACTCAATTTGTGTTGTGTCTAGAGACGTGTCAGCCACCAGTACCAAACCAACAGGTTATTCCACGTGGTCTTTGATTCTTGAAAAATGGTGAAACAAAGACTTTCCCCACAAGAGCGCAGCCGGCAGGACACTAATGAACCTGACCAGCTAGGGGCTTGAGTGGAAAGGCAGGGAGCAGCAACAGAGCTAATGGAAAGAAAAACAAACAGACACAGTGGAAAGGAATAAATTGACAAACCACTGGTAACCAACCGCACCACCCTCCACCTTCCCACTCTTATCTGCAGTGAAAGTTGAAATCGCTGTAAACCTACTTGTCTACACAATGAGTGTCTTTAGAAGTGAGAGTCACAAATCCTGAAGAAAGGTCCAGTTCAACAACCCTGACCCGTACGGAACGAGGACGCAAACTAAAGTCCAGGGAAAAAGTGAAAACAGAAAACACACAGCAGAGAGCGCCAGAGTGTTTCTCTTGTCTCCTGGAGGTGATTTGTGAAAAGGCAGCAGAGCGTCCCAACCAATCCTTGATTAAGTCAGTAACCACCAAAATAAAATAAAATAAAAACAAAAGCCAGCAAAATCCTCTCTAAATCCTCAGCAAAGCGTCCATAAAAGAAACACCAAGTGCATCCCCGCAGAGCGTCCATGAAATATGCCACCAAATCCAATGCGAGAAGAAAAGAGGTGTGGAGCAGTGTATGTTTCGAGGATACGATAGTTAGAGAGATGCAGGGAAAGTGTGGCAAACAGCTGATCAATTCCCATTGGTACACAAAATGCGTAAGGTGTAACCACCAACAGGAGAACATTGGCCACGGAATAAGGCTTGTAGAGTGCCATTGTATACAAGAAGGGGTCCTGCAACAGAGTTTAATGGACGTGAAAAACACAATTCAGGTACACAGTCTGGGGTTAGAATACCAGGGAGACACGAAGCAACACGCCGACAGAAAACGTTCAGCGAGGAAATCCAAAGGAGCGGTCCGGGTCGGCAACTGGGAATCCAAGGAAAACAGAAATGCAAGAAGCGCTGCTTCCGAGACAGAGCAACGGTTTAGGAGCACGGAAGCCGTGGAATGACTGCTGTATAAACAGACAGGTCATACGCACGTAGGGAGATGGTAGTCCAGATCAAGTGACCGCTAGTCTGCTTGGGAAATGTAGTCTTTCACAATGCAGGCGGTGATAAGGACGTTGTAATAAACGCCAAGGTAAAGACCAGGCATTACGGAGGGAGAAGCGGTGTTGGAAGGGAAAAGAACAAGTCATGACAATTTGTTGATTGTTTCCATGACCATAAGTCTGTCTTTAGAGCAGCCAGAGGCATGGAAACTGCTCTCCTGAACACCCATGAAGATCTGCTGTCCAACCTTGACTCCAGCTCTCCCTCTGTCCTCATCCTCCTTGACCTTTCCTCTGCTTTTGACACAGTCAACAACCCCATACTGATTAATCGACTCTGTGAGAACCTCTGCATCATGGATCAGGCCCTGGCATTGGTGACCTCCTTGCTCTTAGACCGACCCTCCCAGGTCTACCTTGGGCCCTTACTCTCCACCAATACTCTCTCCACATTTGGTGTTCCTCAGGGCTCTATCCTCTCACCCTGGCTCTTCAATGTCTGTCTGGCCCTTCAGATCTGTACCTTCTCCTCTAACTTTCAGTGTTATACGGATGACACACAGCTCTCTTTCAGGCTACCCTTTCCCTCCTCCCCGTCCTTGCTCATTGCTGACTATCCACTATTCAGGCATGGTTCGCCTCCAACGATCTCTGCATTAATGGCAATAAGACAGAGATCCTCCTCACTGGGACCCCGGCTCCTGCTTTTCCTCCCTCACTCTGGCTGCTCTCCTTGGGCCCTCTCCCCTCACCCTCTTATGAGGCAAAAACCCTTGGTGTCATCTTCAAGTCGACTCTCTCCATCTCTCCACACATCACAGACCTTGCCAAGAGGGCCCACTTCCAGCTGGAGCTCCATAGAAGTATTTGCCCTTTTTTCACCTTTCCCCAGAAGCTTTCTGTCACCATAGCCCTGGTTCCCTCTAGGCTGGACTACTGCAACAGCCTCTTTCTCAATCTGTCTAACTCTACTCTTCGCCATCTGCAACTTATCCAGAACAGCACTGCAAGACCTGTCCTTGGCCTCAGGCCCAGGGACTGCATCTCTCCAGCCCTGAAATCCCTCCACTGGCTCTTGGTAGCTGCAAGGATTGAGTTCAAGACCCTCTGTATCATCCACAAGGCCTTTTGGGGTTGTGGCCCTCCATATCTTCAACTCTCTCTACCTAAATTCCTTCCTTCTAGAGCCCTCTGTTCATCTACCTCTAACTCTCTGTGGATCAGTCGCTTCTACAAGCTGATAGTGGCAGTAAGATCTCTCTCCTCTGCTGGTGCCTCCATCTGGAACTGCCTCCCTCCTGCTCTCCATCTTGAGCCGGACCTCCTTAGGTTCCGGATGCTCCTCAAGACCTTCCTTTTCACCTCTTCTTTCTCGCTCCCCCTCACCTGCAAACCCACCCTTGCTCATGCTCTTCTTACTCTGCTGAATGGCTGATTAGTGCCCTCTGAGTCTTACAGGGCACCAGGCACCAGCCCTCCCCCACTGACCAGTACTCATGCATTTGCTGCTTAGCCCACCTTGCACTGCCACCTGGCAAACCTTGCACTACCTGGCTGGGATTGCACCCTGTTGTCCCAGCCTCCCTCGCACTTAACTCAGAGCTCTGCTGCCCTGGTTGCACCTACCCCTGCACCCTCTCCACTGCACTTCTCGTTGCGCACTTGCACGATCTGAATGTCACTAGGCCTAGTAAGATCGTTTGTCTCGTCCTCCCTGGTTCCCCTTCCCTGCCTGATTGTGTCTCGAAACACTTATGTATAGGCACATAATAAATAACCAAATCTATCAATCAATCCCACTGAAAAGGGCATGTCTCCATTTCCTCCCCCTATCACTCTTTGCACTACGAAATCAACCCATCTTTGATCACACTCCTCATGAGTTGGTGACAGGACGCTGCATGCGTATCCTGCTTGCTCATCCCACTAGAACGTTCACTGATGCCCAGAATGCTGCTGTTATCTTAGGGAGTGAGATACATAGATATTGCATTGTGTGCGCTCATCTGAGAGTTGCCACGAAGACGTGTCTGAAATATTAGACTTGGTTCCCTTGATCCTGTGACATCAAAATTGCACAATGGAAGTTCTATTATAGAAATAGGTAAACCACCCTGAACACATAGCATCTCATCAGCCTCATCTCTAATGAAACATGTCATTGACAGTATCATTGATATGCTAGGGTTGGTTGCCTTGGTCCTATAGCATTACAAATGTACAAGGGAAGTACTGTGTCACATCATTTCAAACAAGTCTATGGGCCTCATTTTACGGATTGCGGTAAGGGAATAACGATACCGGTAAGGGAATACCGGTATCGTTAAAAACCCTTCCCAATTACGACCCAGCCAACCGCAATTAGCGGGACCGCTAACAACGGTGCCACTAATAGCGGCTAGTCCGTGGGCGCGCAGCCCCTCATCCCAAAATAGCGGCATGCCGCTATTAGCACACCATCACAAGCCATGCGGACATGCTAATAGCGGCATGGAACAGCCCCAAAAAGCCCATACCGGCATGGCGTATATACCGGCATCGCGAACCCACCGCTAAGAGAAATGAGCAGTGTTCCCAGCTGCCACAGGTGGACACAATCAGCACAGGTGGAGGCAATGGAGACTGTGGCAGCACAAAAGGAGCACACCACACCCCTTCCCACACCCCTTCCCACACCAAGATGGTGCCAATACTAGCAGCATTACATGGGCTGGAGGACATGATTGCATTGCAGCACCAACAACAACAGGCAGCACAGAGGAGACGCAGGAGGAAGAGGAGGAGGGCGAGACAGGCACAGCAAGCCCCACCAGTGCATCTAGTAATACCACAGAGGCAGCCAGCAATCCCCAGGATCCGAGCCAGTCCATTCAACCTAACCCCTGAGCAGATACACACCCTGTACCGTCTGGACCGGGATACCATCACCAGCATCGTGGACATGATACATGACGACATTGTGAGCCTCATTGACATCCGAACTGCCATCCCCCCTCAACTGAAGGTGGTAACTGTGCTCCACTTCCTGGCCACAGGCACCTACCAGCATACAGTAGGGCAAATGCATGGCATCTCACAACCAGTATTCTCATGCATGCTGACTCAGGTGCTCAATGCCCTCCTCAAGCACACAAGTGAACACATATCCCTGCCACGGACTGCCCAGGAGATCTCCCACACCAAAGTTGGCTTCTATTCACTGGCAGGCATCCCAAGTTGCATCGGGGCCATCGACTGCACCCATGTGGAATTGGTGGTCCCACATCACAATGAAGCAGTCTACCGAAACAGAAAGCAATTCCACTCCATCAATGTCCAAATGGTATGCGACTCAAACAAGATAATCACACATTGTTGTGCCCGATATCCCAGATCAACCAATGATTCAATGGTCCTGTGGAACCCAACGATACCACGCTACATGGAGCGACAAGCCGGACAACGTTCGTGGCTACTTGGTGAGTAGCAGGGCAAGCACATGGCAGTGTGATGTGGGTTGTGATATGGGGGGCGGGAAGACATGCATACTTCAACTGGGTGTGATTGGGGGGGAAGAGATGCATACTCCAACTGGGTGTGATTGGGGGGCGGGAGATGCATACTCCAACTGGGTGTGATTGGGGGGAAGAGATGCATACTCCAATTGGGTGTGATTGGGGGGGAAGAGATGCATACTCCAACTGGGTGTGATTGGGGGGGAGAGATGTATACTCCAACTGGGTGTGATTGGGGGGGGGAGATGCATACTCCAACTGGCTGTGGACTGTCATCTGTAGAACAAATGGACATACAGATGTAGGCCAATGCCCACCAAGGCAGGCCACAATTGACCGGAAACAAAACAACATGCAATTTGAAGCAGCACAACATTGAAAATATTCCAAAATGCCAAACATGACACATCCACCCACATGCACATTGCACTTCATACCACACCCCATATGACACAAATCAGCAACATGGCACCAATATGCGATTAGAAAATTTGCGCTGCACAACATCACTACAGCTATGCGCCCTTGAGTGCATGCGAATGGATCACCTCTAGCCATTGTACTGAACCACACCCCACACCAGTACTGAAGTGACGCTTCACAGCATGGCGACATCGATTTCAGAATGGCAGTACACTAGCAGTGTGGTACCAATTTTGCCTGGGCCCAGGAACACCTAAGACCTGTCCATACCCAGGACATGGCAATTACTGGTGGAGGCATGCATGGTGCGTGTCCACTTGCAGGGACTAGCTCACCTTCTCACATTGCAGTTACACGGATCGTCTCCATGCATGCTGGGATTCGTTGATGCCAATTACAATCCAAACTGGATTAGTGTGATATGTACAGGTTGCACTTGAGGTGAACAGTAACAAGTCCCCATTGTTCCACCCATGCAGGTGATGCTGGCTATCCCCTGAAGAGGTGGCTCCTTATCCCTGTACGGAACCCACAGAACAGGCACGAAGAGGAATAGAATCGTGCACATACCCATACCCGTGTCCTGATTGAGCAGACATTTGGCCTTTTGAAGACACGGTTCCGATGCCTAAGCAGGTCGGGTGGGGCTCTCCTGTACGGCCATGAGAAGGTGGCCAAGATCACCATGGTATGTGTCATGCTGCACAATATGTGTATCAGATGGAATGTGCCACTGCCCCCTGATGTCGAAATGCAACCACCTGATGAGGATGATGATGGGGATGAGGAGGGAGGGGACGGGGCTACAGGTCATTCAAGAGGCGATGCCCAGGAGGGACGAGATATGCGTCAGAATCTGATCAACCAAGTATTCTGAATCACATGGTTCAACTCTGTTGGATGGATGTGGGTATTAGTGCACTGGTGTTTGTGGTGAAGCGCACAATGGGCCTTGTCCCCCAATAAAGTTCATATACACAATGATGAAGTCCAAGCCTGTGTCTTAACTTGTCACTAGTGTATTAAACCTATTTTGAGAAGAAAAAGTGCATGGCCCCGAATATGCAACCGCCCTTTCCCCCCTCCCCCCACAACACACCCAAAACACCCTTTCCCCCCTCCCACCACAACACTCCCAAAACACCCTTTCCCCCCTCCCCCTACAACACTCCCAAAACACCCTTTCCCCCCTCCCCCCACAACACCCCCCAGGTGTCCTGCTGCACATGTGCCAGCTAGATCCTGCTGGCCCTACTTCCCATGCCCACCACCACCATTTGGAGGTTGGGAGGGTATGCGCCTCATGGTGCGCAAGGAGTGGCAGCAGGGGCTTGTCTACCTTGAACTTGCAGAGGAGGAGGTGCCTGGTTGTTCCTGTGGTGGTGGTGGGTACTGTCGGTCCATCGCGTCTGCTATGCGGGTGAGGACCTGCCTCAGTTGTGCCATCTGCTCGCAGAGCCTGTTGGTGTAGGCTTCCATGCCCTCCCTCGACTGCCTAGCATTCTGCCTGAACTCCTCCCTCAGACGGGCTGACTCATCTACATGCTGGCCAACTAGCACTGTAATATCCTCCTGGCGCTGCCTGATGGTGGCCAGGTCATGGCCACTGTGTCCAGCTCGTGGGGTGGCTGCTGCACCTTGGTGTATGTCGCGGCCATCAGGTGAGGGCACCTGTGGGCTCCAGCACCATGCCATGGTCTCGTCGCCAGACTAGCCATGGCTACTGGATCGTGGTGTTGGCCGTGGGCTTTCTTCTCTGGATCCTGGGGGGCTGGGGGTCTGCATTTGCATGGGCAAGTCACTGGTCTCCTCCACGTCAGACCGCGGCGCAGTGGCTGCTGCCTCACCAGTCAAACTGGTGGCAGCAGAGAGTGGGCCCTCCGTGGGTGTTTCATGTGTTGGGGGGATCACAGCAGTGGGTGCAGCAATTGTTGCAGCCGTAGCTTCACGTCTTGGTGCAGTGGCTCTCTTGCTGTGTTTGCCCCTCTGCAGGTGCTCACTCCTCCCTGTGCCCCTTGATGTGGTGGCGGTGTTCCCTGTCTCCTGTACCCTGGCTTGTTTTTTGGCAGGGGGAGCCTGTGTTGCAGTGTCCTGCTCATCGCTGTTGGTCTGTGAGCCTGTGGGAACAAAGAGGGGGATGGCAATGGTGATGGTTCAATGTGCTTCATGCAGATTTTGTTCATCATGCTGTTCTGTGCATTGGGACTTCATTAGTGGGCATTCAGGTCATGGGGCTGTTGGGTGGGTCATCCATGCATGGGTCTGTGTGGCACGTGTCTGTGGTGATGCATGCATGTGTGTGTGTTGGGGTGTGACACTCACATGGGCAGGGTTGTGTGCATGTATGTTTGTTGCCGCATCCATGAGGTGATTCTGGGCTCACATTTGGGGGGTGCCTCACCTTTCACAGTGCATTGTTTCATGTGTACACTCATCTCCATCTGATGTTGTGGGTGCACCACGCTCCATGCCCCAGACTCCCTCTATGGATTCTACGCCAATCGTGCTGGCGCAGGTCTCCTCCCACTCCCTGAGTTTGATGAGGGAATCAGCGACACCTCCTGTGGCCATGGCCAGCTTACGATTTGCAGACAGTATGCTGCGGACTCGGAGGCGGAGATCGTCCCACCGCTTCCTGCAGTCTTTAACGGTGCGGGTGGTGCTGCTCACCGCACTGACTTTCTGGGCCACCTCTGCCCAGATGGACTTTTTTTTTATCAGGGTCTCACGCCGCATGTCAATCGCGAAGACAACATCCACGTTTGCAGCAAGGGTCTCCGTCAGAATGATCAGCTCCTCATTTGTGAATTTCTCCTTGTGCTGGCGATCTGCGGTTTTCTTGATTGCCTTGGGCATTGTGAGGGGATCCTTGATGCTTTGGTATGGCACTGGAGTGGAAACAGGTCCTGGGGGCAGAGGGTGGCAATGGATTGTGTTTTTAAAGATGGCCACCGTGCTCTTTCCCGTTCCTGTGCGATGACGCTATTTCCGTTTCTGCAATTTTACGGTGACCGCTAATAGCGGTCACCGCAGATAGAGGTGACCGCTATTTGCATGTTTCTGGAGGTCGGAAGTGCTATCAGCACTTTCGTCGGTGCCGTTAAGGGTCTTTTTGGGGTCTTTAGCGGCATGGCGGTAGGGTCATTACCGGCATGGCGCTGTGCTTGTGTCCGCGTACTCGTAATGGCACGCAATTAGCCGCCTCTTGCCAGGCGGACACTTTAATAGCGCCATGCCGGTAAGGGCAGTATTTTACTGCATTCCGTGTAATGAGGCCCTATATCTTCGTGCCAACTCTCAGGTGAGCACACACACTGGAATATACCTGCACACATCCGTCTATACCCCAGCCACTGGCACAGCGTGTGAACCCTAGTAGGTGTGTAATACACATGTAAATGTTACCGCCCCACACTAATTTGGACATGTGGGGTTTACTGAAAATATGTGGAATAAACGCATGACCAAAAATGACCTTATCACTGAATAGGTAACACTGGGAATGCTTCACAGGCATTAGAGGTAGCACGCTTACCGCTGACTGATTAGCATGATAAGAATGCAAAGAATGTCACAACTTTATTAACAAAACAGCATATTTATCAGATTGCCAAGAAGACCAAAGGGCGTTGACTGATGGCAACATTGCTTTATGAATTACATGTTCTTACATATTTTTTATTTTCCACTTTCTCTTTGCCTTGTGATCCTCCCCTTCTGCTAACCCTATTTTCTCTGTGTGTTATCAAGTATGTGCGTATTTACGGCGGGACTAACCACTAGGTGTATGCCTACTTTTAAGAATGTAGCACCATGATTTGAATGACTTTCATATGTATCTCTATTGTTTTTAACAATGGCTGTACTATTTGTGTTTAACATTTGATATCAATTAGTACCCCTGTTTGCTTTTACAATGGGTGGTACTATTTGTGTTCAATGTCTGATCTTGTTTTGTTTGTTTTCTTTAATGCCTTCTTATTATTATATTTTTATATGCAAAGCCCTAGTTTGTAAAATGCCCAAGTAGGGCCGAAACATGTGTCACAAAAAGGGCATTCTTTTGTACCAATATATATGACCACAATTAAAGGAAATTTGTTTTCTGAAAACATACACTTCAAAAAAATGTATTCTATACTCTCGAATAACTTAATTACCAATCGGCTGCATTTAGGAGATTGCCAGGCGCTCAGCTCAGGGTTCACTTTTAAACTACTTTAATAAAGAAAAGCAGTATGATCCACAAATTGTAAGGATAAAGAAGGAAAGGAGAAATTAAGGATGATAAGGAAATTAACAAAGCTACAAAAAAATCATTTCCGTCACTGAATGTGATAAAAGGATTAGAAATTTGAAAGCTGAATATAACAATTGGACAAGAACACACAAATCATTCTGTAAGACTGCTAGATGGCAAACATTATTTCTTTCACTAAGAAAGAACGATATGAAAGAAGTTATGGTATGAAGTAAAATAAATTACTGGACCTACTAATCGTGTCTTAGTGAACCCAATTAAGAAAGCTGGTTGGGAGTGTTATTTGAAATGGGGTTAAGACTATTAGCACACCACAATTCTCTGTACTTCAAAATGTCATGGAAATAGAATTGTTTTCACTGAGGGAGGGACTGAAAGTTCAATTAGGAAATTGAAAGCATATAAGAAAGCCATCATCACGCACAAAGCAAGCTCCTACAACACTAGAATCTCCAATGCGAGTTCTAACTCTAAGGAACTATTTGTGATCTTAAAAGAATTGGAAAAGAATCATGTCCCCAAATACCCAGACCAACTCCGACAAAGCATGGTGTAGCCCCATTCAGTTTGCACTCTCTAACAAGATCGATCTACTACGCAGCAAGATCAATGCCAAAAAAACTCTCCTAGCTGCAAAATCTTCCCCTCTACCCTCGTTGCAACCCCCATCCTCTCCAAACCTGTATCGCTCCCATTATTCTCTTTCTCAGAAGTCACCCAAACATTTGTACTGCAAGTCATCCAGTCTCTTCAATTGTAAAGGTGACTTTTGCCCCGCACATGTTGTAAAACTCTGTGTCCCCACCTTAAACCCAAATATCACAAACTGTGAACGCTTCCTTCAAGACCAATGTGCTACCTACCAGTATCAAAACAGCCTGGGACACTCCCCTTCTCAAAAAGCCCTCTTTGGACCGCTCCCTTCCTACTAACTACCACCCCATAAACACTGTCCCATTCCTACTGAAAATCCTAGAACGCATTACCTACCTGCAGGTGCAACAATTCCTTGAACACCACCACCTCATGGGAGCCAGACAACAGGACTTCCCTCTGAAACATAACATCGAAATTGCACTTCTCGACCTGAAAATGCAAAATGACAGCATGCACAACACAGGCAACTTAGCCATCCTCCTCCGACTCAACCGCTCCTCGGCTGCCTTTGATCTCGTTGACCATGACATTCTCTGCTCACACCTCAGATCCCATTTTTATTTCTCTCCTAACACTGTCAACTGGTTGAAATCGTTCCTAACTGAACGATCCTCAAGAATCTTCATTGCGAGCTCCACAGCTGATCGCACCTGTCTCAATCGGAGTCCCCCAAGGCTCCTGTCTCTCACCCACCTTATACAACGCATATACCAAACCCCTGTTGACATCCTGGATTCACTTGCCATCATCTACACAAACTTTGCTGATGATACGCAAATCCTTATCCATCTCTCTGGCATACACTTTTAATATACTGCCAGAATCAATAATGTCTACAGCACTATCCAGATGGCCAACAACAACCTCTGCCTTAATGACACCAAGACAGAGCTACTCGTGGTGGGCCCTTCCCTCCGCCTCAAACGACTTGACCCTGCCTACTCCTCCTTCACCATTGATGGCTCTGTCAATCCAGTCCTCAAACAGGTTAAATCATTAGGGGTATCTTGACGCAGAGCTCCCCATGTCTAAGCATATCGGCATCCTTATCTCTACGGCTTATACCTCCAAACTCAGTGCACTGAGTAGACAATTTCTGTTCAATAATAACTGCCTCACACTCGCCAGAGTTCTGATACTCAGCAAACTGGACTATTGCAATGTTCTTCTCAAAGGCACATCAGCCACCAACCTCGCTAAACTGCAGCTTCTACAAAGTATAGCACCATGTGCTGCATTGGGACTTTGTCGATCTGAGCACATTACAGCTGCATGTAAAGACGCACACTGCCAGCCCATCAGAGCCCATATTGACGTTAAAACCCTTGCCATTGCCCACTGCTGCATCTACAAAGAAGTCCACCTGTATTTGAACACCAGCATCACCAAGAGATATAAATCACGTTCCCTCCGCTCATCTAACCACACCTCCTTGGTCACTCCCCATTTCAAATGTGCCAGAGAAGGCAGCGTGAGTTTCAAGGCCACAGCCTTCTCTGGAACTCTCTGCCATCCCATATAAGAAATGAGCCCTCCTATCCTTCCTTTAAGAGACTTGTGAAAATGACTAGCTATGCTGCTACGTCCTACCACATACCTGTACTACTATCTCTCTATTCTATAATTTAACCTACTGAAAACTTAGGTCTACTGTTTTGGTCCAAACTCTGTGATACCCTTGGGTCTTGGACGTTACCTAAATGCTATAAATAAAAAATAAATAAATAAACGAAAGCCTTGAGAGCTCCCGGGCCAGACGGCCTGTCTAATAAGGTGCTGAAGGATAATCTTGAGGTGTGGACTTCAATTCTTACGACGTTGTTTAGAAAGATTGGGGCAGAAGGTATTATACCTTCATCCTGGAAAAAAATCTTTATTAATCCTAGTGCATAAAAAGGGAGATTGTGGTAGTGCTATCAACTACAGGCTACCAGCTATGCTAGACGCCCCAGGAAAATTATTCTGGACCTTATAATTAGACAGATTAAAACATTTGGAAGAACGACCCAATTTACTTTCCCTGCAGCAATGATGCTTTTGTAAGGAGATGGGTACCTACCAAAATATTTGGGCAATACATTATTTAAATCGACAAACCCTGACCCACACAGATAAAAACCTGTATATTGCTTATGTTGACTTCTCAAAAGCCTTTGATAGTGTTGATAGAACTAGACTATGGTCTAAATTAATAAGTTGGGGTATTGAAGGGGATCCTCTGTACCTGATTAAGCTTTTTTACACTGAGGCATCGGCAGCTTTTAAAACTAGCCTGCATGGTTTTATAACTGACTTTATTGAAGCAAGAAAAGGCGTGAAGCAAGGTTGCGTCCTTGTGCCCGCGTTCTTTAACCTTTACGTAGCTGACCTAGGGTCTACTTTGGATTCTTGTCATTCCTTCTCGCCTGAAATTTTTAAGAGGCGGATGGGCTGACTTCTGTATGACGATGATACAGTACTCCTCGACAGAACACCAATTGGTTTACATTACACTTACTCCAAAAGGAATGGACTTGAATTGAACAAAGTGAAGACAAAGATTACAAAGGTAGGCCGAAAGAGAATAGGAAAGAAATTTGTGTGGAAAGTCGATGGTGAAAAAATAGAAAAAGTAGGTGCACATATACATATGTATATATATATATATATATATAGGTGCAATCATTGCCCCTACTTGTTCAAGTCAAGCAAGCAGAGACTATATCACGACAAGGGCAACGCAAGTTTGGGATGATTAGAAAACTCACTATGACTAATCCTGGTTCCACCATTGAAGGTCTAATTCAAGGATATTGATCTACTATTGTTGTGAGCATTTTATATGGCTTGGAGATGCACAAGGACAAATAATTAAAATATCTTAAGATTCTGTAAGTCAATATCTGGCGACGTGCACTGGGCCTTCCCCAAGGTACTCGAGTGGGGGCCATTTGTTTAAAATTAGGTCTGGTTTTGTTAAGCGCAGCACTTAACATTAGAGAAGCACGTTAATGCATAAGATACTAAACGATTTTGGCGGCACTCAAAATGGATGGCATAGTAATCCAATGGAGGAGCAGACTGTTGATTGTGATCAAATGAAAGAGTGGAAGGCAGCCATAGAGGAATTGTATAGAAAGATTGGCTTGGCCATGGATTACTCTGAGAATCAGACTTTAGCTAAGAATAAGGTTTACGAAAAAGGCTTGTTTATGCGATTGAATATCAAACACAGAATATCTCCAGGGGAAAAACACATTAGAAAGCAATGCCGAACAGAGAATTTAGTTTCTTTCACCATTTCGCAACCTTATTTTTTGGGACGATCCCTGGACGAGATACTTTGGTGTAAAGCTTAGATTTAATCTTTTGCCTTCCCTTATGAGGATAGATCCAAGATTACAAATCCCTCAGGAAAATAAAATATGTAGGTTATGTATCCTTCACCTAGAATCTATAGAGCATCTTCTTACGGGATGCTCGGTTTTAGGTGAATATTATTTGAAAAACTATGCTGAAATGGGCCGACTATGGGTCAGGGGAAATGAGTTGATATAATGCAAATCTAGTTCAAGAGGTTTAACATGTCTGGAATCATGTAATTAACAAGATCGAATCAGAGATTATGATAGTTTGAGGGAATATACTCAAAATATGTCTAAGATTGTAGGGATGAAAATATGTAATTGTTTTGAGAAGCTCAAATGCTAGCTACATTCTCTAAATAGTAGACAAAATTGGAAGGATTGGATATAATATTTATCTGCATAAGTATGTTTAGCTTGTTTAGCATTACTTTTAGATGAGTATAAGAGTATTACATGTTAGGGATGATCTTTTTATGTACGTTGTGTGTGATATGTACTTTTAATTTTTTTAAATGTGTTGAACTGATGAAATGATATTAACTACTTATTATTGTGGTGCAAACAAGTTTAAATGTAAACTGTAATGCACAATAAACAATAAAAAAGATAGGGTGGGTGGCAGAGAGAGTGGAGGAAGGGTGGGTGAGAGTGAGTAGAGAGAGTGGCGGTAGGGTTCATGGGAATAGAGAGTGGAGTTAGGGTGGGTGGGTAGGAAGAGAGTGGAGGTAGGTTGGGTGGGTAGGGGTAGAGAGAGTGAAGGTAGGGTGGGTGAAGAGAGGGTGGGGATTAGTTGGGAGTGTGGGGGTAGAGACAGTGGGGGTAGGGTAGTTGGAGGGGGTAGAAATGGTGATGGTAAGGTGGGTGGGGGTAGAGAGGGTGGGTGAGAGTAGAGATGGTGGGGGTAGGGTTTGGGGTGGGGCAGAAAGGTTGGGGGCATGGTAAGTGGGTGGGGTAGAGAGAGTGGGGGTAGGGTGGGTTGGGGTAGAGAGAGTGGGGATAGGGTGGGTGGGGGGTAGAGAGAGTGGCGGTAGGGTGGGTGGCAAAGAGAGAGTGAGGGTAGGGTGGGTGGATGGGATAGAGAGAATGGGGGTAGGGTATGATGGGCTTTGGTAGAGAAGGTGGGTGGGGGTGGTGGTGACAGGGTTTTGGGTAGAGCGTGTGGGGATTGGGTGGGTGAGGACAGAGAGGGAGGTATTGGGAGGGTCGGGTAGGGGTTAGCGTCAGAGGGTGGACTAGGATGGATAGGGGTGGGTGAGTGTGTGCGGTTAGAGAGAGTGATGGTAGGTGGGGTGGATGATGGTAGTTGGATGGGGCAAGGAACATCAAGAGCAAAGCAGCCTCAGGAGGACTTATCAAAGTATCCCAAAATAACCCAAACAATCCAACCAGCACATGTAATGTGGGTGGTGTCGGTGTGTTAGGGTAGAGAGAGTGGGAGTGGGTTGGGTAGAGAGAGTGTGGGGTGGGTGCAGAAAGGCAGCCTCAGGAGGACAAACAGATGAACTGTCAAAAGTAGCCTGAAAATAGCCCAATTGTCCACACAAAAATAGCCCAATGTGAAATCACTGTGCAGCTGGGAAATGGAAAGCCGGCACCTGACTTGCTTTTTACAAACCTGCTGACTGGGGCATATATTGCTGGGAAATTCTCATTGGGTAGTACAGCGGCGGAGTTTGGAAAAAGAGATTTTAGTGCTTTGGCAGTTCATGCCATGACATTGCCCATTGCTATGCCAACCAGATATTATACGTTCAGAACCTCCGTTACCTAGCCCTCTTTTCTGTAACAGTGGTTTTGAATATTTTGTGGCACATGCACCACTCAAATTTCCCAAAACCAAAAATGTACCAGCATCCTTAATGGAAGGGGTCTTCTACTACTGCTGATTAGTGGCATTCTATTTCTATCCAAACTGATAGGGAAGGCATGCACACCTGAGGAATGGGAATAAGAGACAGAAAACCGTGAAATGCACTAGTCAATACACAAGGAACCATACAACGTTACCATGCATCCTGTGGCCACAGTCAATACAGGCCGAAAGTTAGCAATTGTAGTGCTTTTGCTGCCTGACCTCAGTGCCCTCCACTGGCTTTACTCTTCAGCATGCGTTTGGACTGTGAGTTATAACCAGTAACCTGTCCTCATGGGAAAGCAACCTGTTTTTTCTAAAGTGCATCTTGTGAGCTAACCTTTTTCTAGCTGCAATGATCTCTGATGGGCGTTTTGGGGAACCAGTTCTTTTACTTTTGATATTCTGTGATGCACATAAAATATCAAGTTAATGTTCATGGGTCATGTACCGTGAACCGTCTCCACTTGCGTGGTCTCTTGGCGCTCTGGCGGATCTGCTATGGGAGGGGGTTCGCGGGTTGTTAGTAGGGTTGAGAGGGAGAAGAGCAAGCGAGTTTTGATGTGCTGTTGGCAGCTTCAGTTCAGAGAAACCGGTCACTGAGCGTTGGTGCGTTTCCGGTCTGGAGCCATCATGTCGTGTTGAGGTCTGGTTGTGTACGGTTTGGTTTCATGTTGGGTGTTGCAAACTTTCAATGTGCTGCAAACTGAAGAGAACCAAAACGGAGCCAAGTCTGTCTCTATGGTAATTGCTGTTCTCAAAGAAAGAGCGAGAGAGACAAAGAGAGAGAGTGTGTGTGTGTGTGTGTGTGTGTGTGTGTGTTTGAGCAAGAGTGTGTGCGTGTATGCTCTTATATGGTACATGCTACGCGTATACACATGCTGTGCCTTTCTGTGTACTTAAGAGCATGCCTGTTGTTTATAGCAGCATTCTTTCTTTGTTTGTCTATAAAGGCCACCTTTTAGCGCACGTCCTGTTCAGTAACTCACGATCAGGTGACATGTCCTTTCCTCTCACACCCTTTGTGGTGACTACATTTAGTGACGTTATCTGCTAGTATGCAAACCATGGTTCATTGTGCCATATACATTTTTAGTCTCGACCAGGAGTAAAACTAGTCTTTTCTGGGGCTGCAGCTTAGAATAAGACGTGAGCGTGAGGGAAGCTACCACATCGTCTTTGGAGATGTTCCTGCTAAAACAATTGTAAACAGATGCTAAAGTACCTCGAAAAGGATAGTGCATTAAACAAATGGTTTATACTTCCAATGCCCAATAAAACATTCAATGTTTCTGTAAGAAATGAAGTTACACACATTTCATGTAATAGTATAGTTCTCTGTCCTTGGGGCCAAGGCCATCTCCAGGGATCAAGCACGAACCTCCAGGCGCGGCTCGTGAGAAATCTTGACCACTCAGCTTTTTCTATGATTGACAGGGGTTGGCCTTTATCTATTCATGGATAGAGTTGGCCTCTTTGGCTGCATCTCCTCTACACGTACATTGAGGGATTTCATGGGCACAATTTAGCGTGTGTGTGGCACCTATTGGAAAGTGCTCCACCAGGCCGCCTTTCCTTACAGATTCATGAATATCAGTCCTATCCCTTTTCAGTGAATTTCTTTTGTCCTTTTTGTTGACTGAGATGCCTCGGCCTCCTGGTCCTTACTGAGGTTCCCCTTTCTTTTTCCACCACTATTCTGCTTTCATCCATATCATGGTTAACCATTATGTGACCCGCCAGACGTGTTGAACTTCAACTCCCATGACCCCTAGCTATCACCATAGTCAGTGGTGAAGGATCTTGGGAGTTGTAGTTCACAACATCTAGAGGATGATGAGTAATACTTACTACCCAGGCATCTTTTTTTCTTCAACGCTTTATGTATTAACCGCAATTCAATTTTTTTGATTTCAGGCAATGATTTTAAATAAGCTGCATTAACCCTCTCCAGGTCTAGCATGAGGGCTTCATTACACGTTCGGAGGTATGGGATAAAACGGGTGGTCATTCGGTTACTGCCGAACTACAAGTTTGACCTTAAAGTGGAGGATGCTGGAGGCAAATCTGCCACTTTAAGGGCAAATTGTGGTGGAATGACTGCGGCAGAATTACTGCTCAGCCTAATTTCACCAAAATCCCCATGGATTCCCATGGACTCTGAAAATGGGGGTTAACACCACCCTTCCACCACTTGCAATCATGTGGTAAACCCACAGGACCAAGTGGTGGTAACGGTAAGCGTGTTTAACAGTAACTCAGCAGATTTACCACCAAATTAGCCTCAAACCCCTAGTGAGGCCCATTGTATACAGCATATGCCTTTTGTTGATTATATCCAGATATATATTCATGCATAGGTTTAAGTAGAATTGCTTGGTTAGAACATTGACATGTGATGTTATGACACTGTTAACGTTGCTTTTTGTTGTTGTACACAGATTGTAATACTGTCCACTATGACATTTTGATGAATTTGTTGAACTTTTTATGCGCCATAAACCCAAAATAAATACATTTAATAATACTAGCAAATTACCGGTGGTAATACACCCACCAATCGAAATAGCCATTACTGCATGCAATAACGTGAAGGGTCAGCGTGAGTCTGAGTCATGTGGACCTTTCCGTTATTCCCAATTTTGGAGTCCCATTGGACTCCGCGGGGAAATGCCTTGTTAGTACGTGCAGGATCATTGCTTGTTTGGCACACAAAATCAGGCGTAAATGACACGTTTCCGTAATCAACGTCACAGCTTGGTGGAGCGTAAAACATGTGATGTTTGGAAATTCTGCCTGTTTTACGACTCCACAAAACTTGCATTCCTCTCCTCCCCCAAGAGTATAGTGCTGCAGAGTCTCAGGAGAGTTAAGATTGGTAGAACGATGGAATCTGTGGCAATCATTGAAGAATCTGTCCTAAGTAGCTTGAAGCTGACAGAGGAGCTTCTTGAACAATGCGCCGCCGTCGGAATCTCATGGCTGGCAATCTGATAAAGGCACCATATGTGAGCATTTATCTATGAGATCGGTCTGCAACCTGCAGCTCTCCTGATGTTTTGGACAATGACTCCCGTTATCCCTTATCATTGACTATGCAAGCTAGGCATGATGGGAGTTGTAGTCCAAAACATATGGAGAGTCAGAGGTGGCGGACCCCTGGTCGATGTCAAAGGAAGCGAGCCCAAACTCTTTAAGATGAAGAAAGAGTCAACCTGCAATCCATAAAGCTTGAGACCTCCACTGTCTACACTTCACCTTCACACGGCTGCGGCTCAACCAACTGCAACTGCACCTTCAGAGCACACAGTTGGCAGAGCAGAAAGTGAGACAGCCTCCAGATGTTTTGAGCATCCTACACTTTTTTGAGACTGAACCACCTCAACAGGGATCCAGAACTTCACAAAGAAACCCCAACGGGGTCACATCAGCCCCAAATGCTGATGCAGGCAAGGGGTCAAAGCGACTATCAAAAGAAGAACCAATCTTTTAAAATAGTCAAAAAAGTCAAGGTTGCACAACATTATTTTATTTATGTATTTATTTATTGTGCATTTGCAAGGTGCTTATAAATAAAGTCAATTGTGTTTCAATGCGGCCACATGGCAGCGGGGAGGGAACATGGGAATATGGCAATGAAAGAGAGAGGCGGTTCAACCAGGCTGTGTGAGCATTAGCACGGCAAGTGCAGAAGCAGAGAAGGGATGCGGGATGAGCGGTAATTGCTAGTAGTACCCCAGAGGGAAGTGCTAGGGAGTCATTTGCAAGCAGCCGTTAGGTGACTGGCAGAGGTCACTTTGTGGGAGTGGTCAACTGCCAATAAATAAGGGCAGGCCTGTTATAGTACAGGCCAGTGGGCGACAAGGCAAGTGCTGTGGCGGGTGGAGGTTGAATGCTATCGGGGATGGGAGGCCAAGACCGAGGTGGACACATAAGAGCCCTGGTCATCAATCTCAGCGACTGTGGGGTTTAGCACAGGAAGGAGGGATGGAAGGAGGAGGTGAAAAGGAAAGTCTTGAAGAGCTTCTGGAATTTGAGAGGATCCGCCTGAAGACAAAGAGGAAGGGGAGGCTGTTCCATGGGAGGGACCCAGCTGAGGAAGGAAATCGGCCACAGCTCGCGGTTTAGCGAAGCGAATGACATGGCAGAGCTGCTGCTGAGGTACTGCAATCTGTGGCAGCCTCTCTACTACCCTTATCGCTTTGGAAAATGAGGAGCCAGCACATAAAAAGCCCTTTTCACTGTGCAGTGGCTGCAGAGCTGCTGCTGAGGTACTGCAGTCTGTGGCAGCCTCTCTACTACCCTTATCGCTTTGGAAAATGAGGAGCCAGCACATAAAAAGCCCTTTTCACTGTGCAGTGGCTGCAGAGCTGCTGCTGAGGTACTGCAGTCTGTGGCAGCCTCTCTACTACCCTTATCGCTTTGGAAGAGGAGGAGCCAGCACATAAAAAGCCCTTTTCACTGTGCAGTGGCTGCAGAGCTGCTGCTGAGGTACTGCAGTCTGTGGCAGCCTCTCTACTACCCTTATCGCTTTGGAAGAGGAGGAGCCAGCACATAAAAAGCCCTTTTCACTGTGGAGTGGCTGCAGAGCTGCTGCTGAGGTACTGCAGTCTGTGGCAGTCTCTCTACTGGCCTTATCGCTTTGGAAGAGGAGGAGCCAGCACATAAAAAGCCCTTTTCACTGTGGAGTGGCTGCAGAGCTGCTGCTGAGGCATTGCAGTCTGTGGCAGTCTCTCTACTGGCCTTATCGCTTCGGAAGAGGAGGAGCCAGCACATAAAAAGCCCTTTTCACTACAGAGCGGCTGCAGAGTTGCTGCTGAGGTACTGCAGTCTGTGGCAGTCTCTCTACTGGCCTTATCGCTTTGGAAGAGGAGGAGCCAGCACATAAAAAGCCCTTTTCACTGTGGAGTGGCTGCAGAGCTGCTGCTGAGGCATTGCAGTCTGTGGCAGTCTCTCTACTGGCCTTATCGCTTTGGAAGAGGAGGAGCCAGCACATAAAAAGCCCTTTTCACTGTGGAGTGGCTGCAGAGCTGCTGCTGAGGCATTGCAGTCTGTGGCAGTCTCTCTACTGGCCTTATCGCTTTGGAAGAGGAGGAGCCAGCACATAAAAAGCCCTTTTCACTGTGGAGTGGCTGCAGAGCTGCTGCTGAGGCATTGCAGTCTGTGGCAGTCTCTCTACTGGCCTTATCGCTTTGGAAGAGGAGGAGCCAGCACATAAAAAGCCCTTTTCACTACAGAGCGGCTGCAGAGTTGCTGCTGAGGTACTGCAGTCTGTGGCAGTCCGCCAGGTCCGGCTACAGGCAATACAATGAGCCGTGCCCCTCCAGAGGAAGAGGGTCATTGGCTGAGAAGCAAGAAAACCCGCAGCGAGGATAGCGGGCTGGAACAGCACAGCCCCCATAAATCTCTTCTAAGACAAAAGAGAACTTATCAAGGGAACTTCCTTGCTGCAACGAAGCTTGCTGCAAAACATTCTAATACAAACATGTAAACTAATACACTAGCTGATAGCCCAAAGAGCACAGTATGTCAGCTACCCCAGAGCGATACTTGTTCTAGATCAATAGACTCGTTGAAGGAAGAACCATCTTCAGGCTTGCTGCTTGACCCCAACACCTGCTGCTTACCTCCGCGGCAGGTCCCTTGGGAGGTCCTCGGGGGCAATGGGGCCTCGCTTGTGGATGAGGGCTTGGCAGCAGGGATGGCCGCTGTGGAGGCTCCGGATCTGCACCCTTCCCTTCGCGGTCTGGGAGCATCGGCTAGGTCGCCGATGGGCGGGGCATCAGGGGACAGCGTCGTGAGCGATCTGGAGCCTACCCCTCGGGGGGTCCTTGATGTCTGCGGGTCTGTGCAGGCCTGTGGGGCCTGGCGGGCGTGGTGGCTGTGCTGGATGTTCTGGCTCCATGCCCCTCTCCTTGCGGGTTCGGAGCATCAGCTCGATCACCTGTGGGCGGGGAGACTGGGGTCGGCGTCACACACATTTTGGAGCGCGCCCCCCAGGGTTTCCTTGACGGAGATGAATCCGTGCCAGCTTGTGGGGACCCAGAGGACGGGGTGGCTCCGCGGGACGCTCCGACTCCGTGCCCCTCCACTTGCGGTCTGGGAGCGTCGGCTCAATCACTCGGGGTGGGGCTTCTGGAGATGAAGTTCTGTGTGAATGGGGCAGGGGCAATGGGGTCCCGTCGTGGGCCCAGGAATTACAGGCCGTAAACAACAACTTCACTCAGCGGCCCCCCAGCCCAGGTAGGAGTCCTAATGAAATAATCACGACTCCAAATGACTTCATAAACCAACAAAATGGGAAAAATGTCTTCCTGAAACCTTGCCAAACAGAGAACATTGGCCTCACAGCAGGGGAACCACGGATCAACACTGAAGAACTCACCCTTTCTCCAGCTGTGGATCAGAGCCCTCCTGCTAAACCAAGGGTCACGTCCCCCATAGCAGCTTTGGGAACTCTGTATCCCCATAAGGATAAAACTTTAAAAATTGAAATCGAGATACATCCAGTTGATGCCAGGGGGGCCTTAGTGAGCCCCAATTCTACACACGATATAGATGAGCTCGAATGGTCAGGAGACTGTTCCGACTCTACGATCGATGATGCAGAGACCGACAGCCCCTCGGACTGTGAAACACCAGCTCCTACAAACTACTTGCACCTAGAAGTGCCCCTAGACACAGACACGGCAAGCAATTTTGTTCATAAGGGGGCAGAAACAAATGCCACGACAATAAGAAATACCTCAAAAAAATAAATATTCTTGAAAACACAGTGCCAGGGAATAAAGAAAGAAATGCAAAAGCACGAAAACTCTTTAGCTAACAACCAGCAGCCCCAGGATTTGTTTAGAAAGTCAGCTACAACAGCTTAACAAAAAAAAAAAATGATCCCGGTCCAAAAACCAGCTGCAGGCGCACTAGCTAAGTTCTTGTTTAAACAAGTCAAACAATCAGCGAATGAAAGAAACAAAGTTTCTGATGTGGATCTGCTTGAGGGGAAAATAGAAGATCTGGAATGTGTCCCTCCGACCCCAAACCTTGCACGGCTGTGCCCCAACTCCAAAACGGGATCCCAGCCCCTCATCTGCCAAACCCTTTTATCACCAAAAAATGGCACTTTGGGCAAGCACCCCCAAACAAAGAGCAGGTGGCTACCAAACTACAGAGCACTCCACAGCCCCAAGGGCGAGCCCCCGAATCTCCAAAGCTTTTGCACCCAACGACAAAGCCAACCTAGAATTCTCGACGGGAGTTCCCTCTGGTCCCCTGCCCATCCATTGAGAGGCTAGGTTGCCCACGCCTACTGACCAGTGCGGTGAGACGGACAATCTTGCAAACAAAGATATTGCAGAAAAACCTATCCAGGATGTGCCTACATTGGACCTGAGAGCTTCAAATCCTCGCTCGTGCAACAACAAATGTTTGGAAGAATTGCACGAAAAAAAGTCACAGAAAACACAAACCATCCCGCAATCCCCTCCCACAACACCGTTGAAAAATAGAAGATGCAGCGAGATAGCATAAGAAGGTGGCAAGGACACACCAACCAAGAAACTAAACCTCTTCTCGAACAGGTCCACGCTCACAATAGCCTTGGCTCCATTTACAAAACTATATAAAGCTCTAAATGATACCTTAAAGGACCAGCTAACAATGGCAGCCTTCGCACAGTCTAAACTGACCTGTATAGAGGGGTACATCACTTCAAGAGTGCAGAAAAGGTCACACTTCAATGAGATAGGTAAGCAAACCTATGAACACCTCTAACCACAAACGAGGCCAGTTCAATCAGACTGTTAGGGAAAAATAAAACTAAGAAGCCTCCCAAATGAAAAGGAAAGCGGAATCGCCCCTGAGGAATCCTGCCCTAACGACCCCAGTCAAAAAGGTAAGAATGATGGATCCCGGATCACCAGACTTTTTCTCACCTTAGAAGAAAAGAAACATCTGGTTTTGGCCAGGGACATGGAAATCAAGGGTCCATAAAAAACAAGATACAGATCATTGACAACATAAAGAGGGAGACTACAACAGATGTTGAACCCTGAGAAACTACATTGATAGAGAAGTAAAACAAACGCACATTTTGAGAGAGAACAGAACATCGAAAACTTGCACTTTTACCCTGGAGCCCTGCCAGAAAAGGGGAAACAACATAATTTTGAACAGAACTTTTATTCTGAACATGTTTCATCAAATCCCGTCACTCCGATCGCTAGACTCAGATGACATAGATGTGGTAGAATTTGTCAACCAAAATCAATTAACAGCGTATACGTCCACATCTCCTCATCTACAGTCTGAAGAATGCTCAAAGAAGAGACTCTTAAATTAAGAAAACTGGGCTACGACTTGAGAGAAGTCGACAGTCACTTTTACACAACAGATAAAGAGCCCAAAAGATCATACTGTCCTAAGAACTCTCTTAGCAACCCGATGGGGAGTCGAAGACATAGCGAGTACTCAGTTAAAAGAGCCCTTCCATTGAAAAACTTGGGATCATCAAACTTCCAAGCATCACAGAGTTCGGTCCATTGGAGAACTCCAACTGACAAAAAGAAAGACACAGACCTAAGGCCAGGCCCGTCGACGAATCAACACAAGGATCACCAAAGCAGACCCCTAAGGGATGGGAAACATGGCCAATCAGATGTACACAGGTCTAAACAACTTTCAGAGCTGCATAAAAACAAAGGAACCTGGAAAACAACTCACACTCACAGTAAGGAGTTTGATACTTCCCTTGAACACGAACGAGTCCTGCACGGCTCCTTGCCGAATTGGAACAGAACCATTGATCAAGTCCGCATAAGACCCAGGAAAACGAATCATACAACCACTCACGTCTCAATCAAAGAGACAGCGAGAAAAAAAGCTGGACCTGGCTTTCAGAAACCTTGTCAACCCAACGAAGGTCATAGCCATGATCAATTCTAACAAGACAGAAACATGAGCCACTGGGAACATCAGAAAACCAACAAAAACTAACCATGGGATCATGGAATACTTGTGGCTTTACTCATTTGACATCAAGGTCGGACGTGAACCTAGGAGTGTTCGACCTAATATGCCTTCAGGAAACGTGGCTTCTAAGAAACCCAACAATTGACGGCTTTGAAATCGATTTTGCGCCAGCAAAGCAGGGACCACTGGGCAGGCCGTGTGTATGTCTGCTTGCTGCTATTCAATCATGCAGCGGACTACAACTGGAAAAAACACCTGTGAACAACGCTTTCATTTTGGCATCTCTGATCTCGTGGCATTCAACCCCAGCGCCTAGAGTATTAACCAAACCCAGACTCTACTTGGTTGTCAACATCTACTGGAACCCGAAAGTTCTCAAGGAATCAGCCTTCATGCTCTAGATAGAAAATCTAATCAAAGACACCACAAACTCAATGGAAATCGATCATATCATAATCTGTGGAGTTCTAAACGCAAAGATACCTACTATCAATCTGAACAAAGAGGTTCCACACAGTGCTCCCGACGCTTTCAGGGCAGGTGCAGGAGCGACAGTTCGACAATCAGACCAGAGAGGAAAAAGCTGGGTGATCCTTATGGAAGGATTAGACCTACACAATCTTCACACTCTAAATCCCACAACAGCAACTACCATTCCTACCAGGGAACAGGGCAACCGTAAAGTGTTTCTGGATCATGTTTACATATCTAGACACTTGTTTGCAAGAGTCACCTCATTTAAGGTGATTAGGACTCAAAACAGTGACCATAACTTGCTGACGACCACCTGAACACTCCCAGAAACTCAAGAGCTGCCCAAAAGGAAAGCCATGACTTTAAAAATTAACTCAAACAATGAGGGTACCAGATTGAGACTCAACACCAAGGCGCTAAGAACAACAACAAAACAATATGCACTGGCGACCACAGAAAATACATTGTAGACACTAATCCCAAACTTGGACTATTGCCCTCTGCTAATCCCATTCCAACAGCAAAGGAAAAACCTAAGAGCATCTAAAAATAATTTACATGCTACGAATTAGCACTTGATTGAAAAAAGGAGAGAAATGCGAAGGGCCCTCTGAAGAGCCAAAACTTCCCCTTCTACAACCAACTACGAAGCAGCTAGGAAAGCAAAGAAAATCTGCACAAATTGGGTCAAATCTTACAAAATCAATCTTTATCAAGAGGACTCTGAAACCATGCTGAGAAGCCTTAATGGCAAACAACCTAAAGCCTTTTGGACACTCATTGATTCTAAAGGTAAAAGTACGATGGACGCCTTGACCAATGGCATTGGTGAAAATCACTGGATATCATACTTCTCAGAAATGTTTGCTCCAATCATGGCTAAATCCCAGATCGCCTCAATCAGACAGCATTGCTGGGACACAGAACAAGACAAAACCGAGATCTGCCGAAGAATACGTAAGTTTAACAACTCTCGAGCGCCAGGGCTGGACGGAATCTCCAACATGGACCTGAAAAACAACATCGAATCTTGTGGGGTCTTAGTAGCATAAATATTCAAGAACTCTGCTATTGCCCGTACGATTCCAAATTCATGGAAGACAGCCAATGTTGTCCCAATCTACAAAAAAGGGTAATAAGGGCAACCCAAGTAATTACAGCCCTATTGCCCTACTGGACACTATTGGGAAACAATTTGGATCCTTCCTTCTTGACAAATTTAAGATCTGGGCAGCAAACTTCAAAGGCCATGGCCACTTCCAAACCGGTTTCGTTAAGAACATGGGAACAACAGCAAATATAATGCTTTTGAGCATCCTAAAAGCCAAGGTAATGGAGGGAAGTCCAAAAATACATCTGGCGTTTGTGGACCTCTCCCAAGCATTTGAGGCAGTCAATAGGGAGAAACTATGGTCCAAGTTGAGGAGTTGGCTATGCCCGCCCGCGATTCTCAACCCGATAATCGAACTATACTCCAGCACATCTATGAGAGTTCGCTTAAACAGGGCTGGTCAATTATCCGAATCCATCCAAACACACAGAGGAGTTTAACAAGGATGTCCTCTGGGGCCAGCATTTTACAATGCATACATTGGTGACTACCAGACATTGGAAAATACGATGCAAGTCTTTCCACCATCTGCTGGGAATTAACAAATAAGCAGACGGTTCTACACTGACGACATTCTTCTGCTTGATCAAACACTGGTTGGACTTCAAAGAAAGCTGGACACCCTGCTAGCCTATCTGCAGACAAACGATTTGAAACTCAACTCTACAAAAACCAAGGTGATGAAACTAGAAAAAACTACTACCATAAAGGCAAAAACAAAATGGTATATAGCAGGTGACCAACCAGAGAAAATTAAGGCCTTCAGATTTCTGGGCGTTTCAATCAATTCCAACCGCATCGAACTCCCAATGCAAGAAACAATGCTAGCGAACACCAAAACCATGACAGTCCAAATACAAATCCTTGACAAAAAATGTGGCAGATTTTCACTAAAACCAGCATTCAAGTTTTACAAGGCAAAGGATGTCCCTGCAATTACGTATGGAACAGAAGCTATGCCTCTGATACCACAAAACATCTGGACCAAATTAGAAGGATACTTTTGGAGAAAATTGCTAATACTCCCGCAATCTACTCCCATGGTTTCTATACGAAGAGAACTTAGCCTGACATCTCTAAAAGGAATGGTTGAACTGAATGGTCTGATGCTACACAGAAAGATAAGACTCTCAAACCAAAACATTTTTGAGGTGATTCGAGAACAATTGAACGCAGGCTCCAACAAAATGCTGACCACGTGGAAAAAAAAATGCCTTAATCTTGGAGAAAATAGGTAGCTCCTGCGTGGAACTGGAATCCAACCCAAATAAAACAGCAAAAAAATTCAAGGAGTACGACT
Source organism: Ambystoma mexicanum (assembly GCF_040938575.1). Classification (NCBI taxonomy): domain Eukaryota; kingdom Metazoa; phylum Chordata; class Amphibia; order Caudata; family Ambystomatidae; genus Ambystoma; species Ambystoma mexicanum. Next base: position 145,237,700 of record NC_090936.1, read on the forward strand.
GGATCAAAACCTTAGAAACCGCTTCAAAAAACAAGCTTACCATTGACCTCCCAACTCATTCTCAAAAAGCTAACAAACCCATGGGATACCTGCTGAAATGCCCAAGCAAGAAAATCAGATCTACTTATCTGAGGGCTGGGCTCAACCTTCTAAAGACTAAGGAGATACTAGCTATCAGAGGTCTAGCCAAAAATAAAATCTGCAGCTTCTGTGACCAGGCGGATGCCATCAAGGCTTTAAGACATCTTCTACTGCCATGCCCAGGTTTGAGTTCGAAAAGAACGCTGCACATGGGCCACTTGTTTAAGAACATACAATACTGGGAAGAAGAACATTGGTGGAACTTGTTGATGTCAGGAAAAGATACCAAAACAGTAATCGCAGTTGCGCAATTCCTTCAAAACATAAATCTAAGCTCTAGAGAAAGGTCGTCTCCTAGGCGCAACTGAAACTGTGGGACAAGAGACAAGCTAGACCCAAAGGAACGATGATTGACTTCTTGTAAAAACTGTCTAAAAAAACTGTTAAATCAAGTACTAAAAAAAAATAATAATAATAATTGACACGCAGACAGTTTGTGCCAGAGGACTGTAAAGATCTGGAGGAAGAGTATGTTTAATCAGACTTGAAAAAGTGAAGATGTGCAGAATGTGTGACATGCTTGTCAACCGGTCAACTCGCATGCACAAGCCTTAAAATAAGCAATTAAAGAGAAGGGAAACTTGGAACTTAAATTCCTTAGATTCAGTGGAAGACCAGTTTCAGCCCATTGGGCGCTCATGTCTCAAATCAAGCAGGAGCCTATACACCTCCCACCTAATCAGCCAAACAACATCCCTTCAAACTACATGCATAGGTGCATACGCTGGAACATCTGACCTGCCACTGACACATTCTTTTCCATCTTGCTCACAACCGACTTTCTGGAGCCCAGGAGTAATACCAGAAGTGGCATGATCATTTTACCAAAATGGGGGATGGTTTGATGTGGCCAGGTTATAATACTAGACTGTGACCGAGAAGGCCAGGAAGAAGCAATCTCAGGTTGTAGTTGACTGCCACGGCCAGAGCCATCACCTCACTCAGATTTCTCACACTATACAATGATGGTGGTTTTTCATCTGGTGAGCGAGCAGTACTGTTGCTCAGGTTCCATCCATTCCTGTTGAAGCAGCTGTTCGTCTGCAGCGCAGGCTTCTGTGCTACTGTCGTTTTCCAACTGGTGAACAGTGAATTCCCAGTAGAAAACATCAGGCGAGGTGTCCCCTTACTCAAAGGCGTATGGCTATCTGTGCACCCTTCAGTGACGTGATACTAATAGGCGGCCATTTTGAATCCCTCATTAGCAGCCTTGTGTAAATGCTGGTCGGATGCAGTCCTTGTTAAGAAGATCTTTAAAAGATGTCGGTAAATATATGTAATAAATCATGCACTGATGGGTATAACTTAGATATCCCACTACTTTTGACTTAGAAACACAGTTGGGAGAGTGCTATTTTAGCCATATTGACAGCATTCATACCAATTCTACACAGATTATCTGACCTATGAGATCCCTTCACAGAGAGGACAACTTCCTAATTCCAAGCACTTTGATAAGAAACCACCATTATATGGGTGAGCCCTTGAAAATGTTGCTATAAAAACAGAACCTTTGATGTAAATGAATATATGGACATTTTACATCTCCCTAACGTTCTGTATTCTCACTTAATGTTACAAGACGCACTAAAGCAGACTTCACTAGAACATTTAATAGTGAATTTAAGAGGTAATGGCCAAAAATGTCACCCACACAATTACGATGGCCGAAAATGCCGACTTTTTTTAGACCCCCCTTACACCATATATATATATATATATATATTTGTGGTGTGGGTATGTAATATAATGGTAATATGGGTGGGGGGTCTCCCCCTACATATGTATGTGGTGTAAGGGGGGGGTTTAAAAAAATAAAAGAAGGCTGGCATTTTCGGCCGTCGTAATAATAGTGGTTGCAATAATCACATAGATCCAATTTAAGATGATACTTTATGTGACCTTCACACATATACGAATAGGTAAGCATAAGCATGTCATGAAAATAATCACGCTGTGGTACTTGTGAATCAAGCTCGGGAGGATAGCTCAGGTGCAACGTGCTCCCCTTGGAAGCAAGACATCGCGGAGCACCACATATTCTATCCCAGGTCCGTGCTTAGAAACCTCTGGGTATTAAGTACATAATAAATAGCCTCTCATATCAAATCAATCCAGAATACTCGTTAGGGCTTCTACTACATTTTTTTACCAGAGAATTCAAGGAAGTTACACATTAGAAGTGAATTGAGAAAGGCATCCTTTTGGAAATGGGCCACGGGAACTCGCATGGCATGGGCTAGCCAGGTGATTGCCACTTTTGACTCCATGAACGCTCAGCAACAATCCGCGCTAGCCGGTCAGCGTGTTCCCTGGTCTGGAGACGCACAAGTTTGTTCCTAAAGCTAAGTTATCCTGACTCATCCAGGAATCTATTATAATCAACAGTTGGCTGATCCGAAGAAATATTATCAGCACGCTCAACCCTTTCTCCCTGCAGGCAACAGTCTTTACTTGATCAGCAGTACCAAGGGTCTGCATCTCCCAGCAGGACCAAACCAGAGGAAGTCCCTTGCTCAGCCCCTGGTCTCCTAGTGAATCAGAACCGAGAACTTGGGATCTATAGCACCGGCAGGGTCGCCCCCACGGAGCCCTGATGAAGGCGGACGCAATTTGATGCATATCCTCCGAAACGTGATACGAACTGGGAACACCTGTTTTGTATGGTTCCCTACTCCACCAGATTCTGTACCTTCAGTTTCTGCCAGGTTGGCCTAAAAGATATCTTGTTTTTCCTAAGACCCTGGAACATTTATTGTTACAATTAGAAGAAATGCTAATCATAAACAGGAAATATCCTATGAATTAGGAAACTTTATGAAATTGGGGAAGCTGTTTAGTCCCTTCCGTTTTGTTTCTTTCTACTCTTTTCCTCTGGATTTATTCAGAAAACACTCATCCATATATATTAACATGTATACTGTCATACAATAATGAAACTATTGAAATCTATCTGTATACTGATCATACAGGGTTTTATGTTCACTTTGTTGTATAAACTACACTTTTCTTTTGTTATTTGATGTCATTATGAATTACTATTGTTTCTGCACATGTATGCTGTACCTTACAGCACTGTTTTAAAATCCATGCACTATATGTTAGTCGGTATGCGAAAATAAATTTATGTTTTTGAATCTCTGTATTCTTGACACAGTGAGTTTTTTGTACATGTCCTTGACTGCCTGTTTGAATCTGCCACTTAGCAGACCAACCTTTTCACTAAATTTTTGGACCACCCTAAATACTTGAACCGGTCCACCAAAACAATTGCCTTGAGTATTGTTCACTAGCAAGGGTACATCTATTTGTTTTCATAGCCAGGTGATTGCCACTTTTTGACTCCATGTGAAAAATGGATACAAAGTTTTGATAACTTTGAAAAAGTCAAACAGTAATACTGATTATATTCTCTAACTTATTGTTTACAACATATTTGAAACTTGTGAAGACCCATAGAGAATATTATTTCGCTCCTGAAGAAGGGAGCCTACCGAAACGTGTGTAACAATTTTGTTTATACTTTATTCTGGAAATGTATTGTATTTACATTGATAAATTGATTGTTCATCTCTTGGAATTTTCCAAAAAGTATTTTCTGATTTTGAAATGTACACCTATTTGACTTTGACCGCCTCAAGGGATGGCAGTGTCTACCACTAAAGGACACTGCAATTGTGCTGTTCACCCTTCAGTGACACACACCTTCTCACAATGAAGCATATCCAGACGCATACTAATGTTCCCGTTCAACATGTCCATGCAGCGACAGCACGCGCTTCATCCCTGGAACTTCAGCATGGAACAAAACTGCCCACCGGGAACCAGGAACAAGCTCAGAGGTGTAACCAACAATGTAGCTTCATGCTCACATGTCTCCCAAAGCTCCAAATATAAACATTGCAAAGCATCCAGAACTAGGCGCACAGGATTAAAAAATAGGCCCACATCGCCCGATCTCTGCATTGGCTCCCGCCGAAATCGGGTCCGGGTTCCCAGGATGGGGAATTACTGGGCCATTCCGAGTTTGGAGGGCCTGGTAATTCCTCCCTCCAGGAACCCGGGCCCGGACCTTCCCCATTCCCATCTGAGCCCCCATAATGCTCAATGGGAATGGCAGAGGTTGCAAACAATGGGCCGATTACGAGCGGCCCGTTGTTTGCTCCATCTTCCCCTCGCGGGACCCGGTAAGGATGCCTGGTTTGACCAGGCTTTACTTACCGGGTCCCGCAAGGGAGCTTGTAATGAGGTGGAACGGGTTTAATGGGCCCGCCTCTTTTAGCGGAGCCCGTTAACCCGTTCCGCCTCACTCGTAATGAGGCCCTATGAGTCTAATTGTATGCGCATTTTTTTCTCATGACTATTAATGAGTGATATCATTATCCCTCATTATCCCTGTTATTACGTCTGTACAGTTTACACTGTGAGCGCCATGATGCCCTAGTTGGTGAAGGCAACGCTTTGTGAATGCAGATAAAATACCATTGAGTGATGGGGAGAATGAGGGAGTGAGGTGTGAGTTTGGGGATTGTTGGGGGATGGGGATGGGACGGGTCACATAAAAATACTCATGTCTTTGTCCAAGTAGGAATAAAGATATTTCAGCAAACCTTTGCTTCTCTTCCGATATGTGTAAGCGAACCCCTGCTTGTTGATGTCAGTAATGGACTGCATTGTGGGCAAAGGATATGCGCCTGGTTGTTTGTACCTCCAATGCATGGTCTTCCAGACTGACATGGCCAATATTACATGTTTGCGTTCAAATGCACGTCCACATGCAGGGTTCATGGGTGCCTGTGGCTTGTCCTAGCTTGTGTAACTCATGTTCCTAGCTGGTAGTAGTCAAACAGATGCATGCAACAGACAGGTCCATGCAGACTTTGCTGTGTAGCCAAGGAGTTGCAGTCCAGAGTGTTCTTATTAATGGGACTCAGTGTGCATTGCGTTCACAACAGGCCTCTGGGACATGTACAAAACCCGTATACGCACCCATCCATGCCATCAGTGGTTTCTATACCATTATGATTACGTGCTTTCAGTACCCGGCAGGAATATCTGTACTGTCCCAGATGAGGAGCAAGCGGGACCAGTGTGCACCGATATAGCCACAATGTGCAAGTTGGCCTAGCAAGGACCTCACATCTGCAAGCAGAAGCATGCATTTACCCAAGGACCTCAGATCTGCAATCAGAAGCATGCATTTACCCAAGGACCTCAGATCTGCAATCAGAAGCATGCATTTACCCAAGGACCTCACATCTGCAATCAGAAGCATGCATTTACCAAAGACTGCCGGGTGAGTAAGCCCTCCCACTCATCCCATTGGGCATGCACAGTTGTGTTGTCATGACGATCATCAGCACTATCTGCAGGAATTGTAGACTTGTGGGGCCGGGGCAAATTGAGGGTTATGCAACGATTGTGTAGCTTGTAGCCCTCAATGATAATGTGGCGCCAGTGGGTTTCATGCGCCAGGACAGGAGTGGATGTCCAGCATCACCTGTAAAGATATGGATGGGAGCTGAGTTCGGGCTTCATGTCACTTTCAATTTAGTGGCACAAGGCTGCTGTCTCTAGCTAACCTCCTCCCCAGGGACTCCCTCTTTCCAAACCCCCATGCACTAACTGTTTCCAACCCCTTCCCCAGGGACCCCCTCTTTCTTTACAAACCCTATGCACTGTTTCCAACCCCCCTCCACAGGGATTCCCTCTTTCCAATCCCCCATGCACTGTTTCCAACCTCATCCCCAGGGACCCCCTCTTTCTTTCCAATCCCCATGCACTGTTTCCAACCCCCTCCACAGGGACTCCCACTTTCCAACCCCCCAGGCACTAACTGTAACTACCCCCCTCCACAGGACCTCCCTCTTCGCAAACCCCAATGCACTGTTTCCAATCCCCATCCACAGGGACCCACTCTTTCCAATCCCACAGTTTCCAGTCTCCCTCCACAGGGATCCCCTCTTTCTTTTCAAACCCCATGCACTGTTTCCAATCCCCCTCCACATGGATCCCCTCTTTCTTTCCAAACCCTATGCACTAACTGTTTCCAACCCCCCCTCCACAGGGACTCCCTCTTCGCAAACCCCAATGCACTGTTTCCAATCCCCGTCCACAGGGACCCACTCTTTCCAATCCCACAGTTTCCAGTCTCCCTCCACAGGGATCCCCTCTTTCTTTTCAAAGCCCATGCACTGTTTCCAATCCCCATCCACATGGATCCCCTCTTTCTTTCCAAACCCTATGAACTAACTGTTTCCAACCCCCCCTCCACAGGGACTCCCTCTTTCCAAACCCCATGCACTGTTTCCAACCCCTTCCCGAGGGACCCCCTCTTTCTTTACAAACCCTATGCACTGTTTCCAACCCCCCCTCCCACAGGGACTCCCTCTTTCCAAACCCCCATGCACTGTTTCCAACCCCCTCCCCAGGGAGCCCCTCTTTTTTCGAATCCCCATGCACTGTTTCCAACCCCCTCCACAGGGACTCACACTTTCCAACCCCCAAAGCACCAACTGTGACTAACCCTCTCCACAGGACCTCCCTCTTCTCAAACCCCAGTGCACTGTTTCCAATCCCCCTCCACAGGGACCCACTCTTTCCAATCCCACAGTTTCCAGTCTCCCTCCACAGGGATCCCCTCTTTCTTTCCAAACCCCTATGCACTGTTTCCAATCCCCCTCCACATTGATCCCCTCTTTCTTTCCAAACCCTATGCACTAACTGTTCCCAACCCCCCCTCCACAGTGACTCCGTCTTTCCAAACCGCCATGCACTGTGTCAAACCCCTTCCCCAGGGACCCGCCTCTTTCTTTCCAAACCCCCATGCACTAACTGTTTCCAACCCCTTCCCCAGGGACCCCCTCTTTCTTTACAAACCCTATGCACTGTTTCCACCCCCCTCCACAGGGACACTTCTTTCCAAACCCCCATGCACTGTTTCCAACCCACTCCCCAGAGACCCCCTCTTTCTTTCCAATCCCCATGCACTGTTTCCAACCCCCTCCACAGAGACTCCCTCTTTCCAACCCCCCAAGCACTAACTGTAACCACCCCCCCTCCACAGGACCTCCGTCTTCGCAAACCCCAATGCACTGTTTCCAATCCCCCTCCACAGGGACCCACTGTTTCCAATCCCACAGTTTCCAGTCTCCCTCCACAGGGATCCCCTCTTTCTTTCCAAACCCTATGGACTAACTGTTTCCAACCCCCCCTCCACAGAGACTCCCTCTTTCCAAACCCCCATGCACCGTGTCCAACCCCTTCCACAGGGCCCCCTCTTTCCTTCCAAACCCCCATGCACTAACTGTTTCCAACCCCTTCCCCAGGGACCCCCTCTTTCTTTACAAACCCTATGCATTGTTTCCAACCCCCCCTCCACAGGGACTCCCTCTTTCCAAACCCCCATTCACTGTTTCCAACCTCCTCCCCAGGGACCCCCTCTTTCTTTCCAATCCCCATGCACTGTTTCCAACCCCCTCCACAAGGACTCCTACTTCCATCCCCCCAGGCACTAACTGTAACTACCCCCCTCCACAGGACCTCCCTCTTCACAAACCCCAATGCACTGTTTCCAATCCCCGTCCACTGGGACCCACTCTTTCCAATCCCACAGTTTCCAGTCTCCCTCCACAGGGATCCCCTCTTTCTTATCAAACCCCATGCACTGTTTCCAATCCCCCTCCACATGGATCCCCTCTTTCTTTCGAAACTCTATGCACTAACTGTTTCCAACCCCCCCTCCACAGGGACTCCCTCTTCGCAAACCCCAATGCACTGTTTACAATCCCCGTCCACAGGGGCCCACTCTTTCCAATCCCACAGTTTCCAGTCTCCCTCCACAGGGATCCCCTCTTTCTTTCCAAACTCCATGCACTGTTTCCAATCCCCCTCCACATGGATCCCCTCTTTCTTTCCAAACACTATGCACTAACTGTTTCCAACCCCCCCTCCACAGGGACTCCCTCTTTCCAAACCCCATGCACTGTTTCCAACCCCTTCCCGAGGGACCCCCTCTTTCTTTACAAACCCTATGCACTGTTTCCAACCCTCCCCCACGGGGACCCCCTCTTTCCAAACCCCCATGCACTGTTTCCAACCCCCTCCCCAGGGAGCCCCTCTTTTTTTCAAATCCCCATGCACTGTTTCCAACCCCCTCCACAGGGACTCCCACTTTCCAACCCCCCAAGCACCAACCTTAACTACCCCCCCCTCCACAGGGCCTCCCTCTTCGTAAACCCCAGTGCACTGTTTCCAATCCCCCTCCACAGGGACCCACTCTTTCCAATCCCACAGTTTCGAGTCTCCCTCCACAGGGATCCCCTCTTTCTTTCCAACCCCCTATGCACTGTTTCTGATCCCCCTCCACATTGATCCCCTCTTTCTTTCCAAACCCTATGCACTAACTGTTTCCAACCCCCCCTCCACAGGGACTCCCTCTTCGCAAACCCCAATGCACTGTTTACAATCCCCGTCCACAGGGGCCCACTCTTTCCTATCCCACAGTTTCCAGTCTCCCTCCACAGGGATCCCCTCTTTCTTTCCAAACTCCATGCACTGTTTCCAATCCCCCTCCACATGGATCCCCTCTTTCTTTCCAAACACTATGCACTAACTGTTTCCAACCCCCCCCTCCACAGGGACTCCCTCTTTCCAAACCCCATGGACTGTTTCCAACCCCTTCCCGAGGGACCCCCTCTTTCTTTACAAACCCTATGCACTGTTTCCAACCCTCACCCACGGGGACCCCCTCTTTCCAAACCCCCATGCACTGTTTCCAACCCCCTCCCCAGGGAGCCCCTCTTTTTTTCAAATCCCCATGCACTGTTTCCAACCCCCTCCACAGGGACTCCACTTTCCAACCCCCCAAGCACCAACCTTAACTACCCCCCCTCCACAGGACCTCCCTCTTCGCAAACCCCAGTGCACTGTTTCCAATCCCCCTCCACAGGGACCCACTCTTTCCAATCCCACAGTTTCGAGTCTCCCTCCACAGGGATCCCCTCTTTCTTTCCAACCCCCTATGCACTGTTTCTGATCCCCCTCCACATTGATCCCCTCTTTCTTTCCAAACCCTATGCACTAACTGTTCCCAACCCCGCCTCCACAGGGACTCCCTCTTTCCAAACCCCCATGCACTGTGTCAAACCCCTTCCCCAGGGACCCGCCTCTTTCTTTCCAAACCCCCATGCACTAACTGTTTCCAACCCCTTCCCCAGGGACCCCCTCTTTCTTTACAAACCCTATGCACTGTTTCCACCCCGCCTCCACAGGGACTCTTCTTTCCAAACCCCCATGCACTGTTTCCAACCCCCTCCCCAGAGACCCCCTCTTTCTTTCCAATCCCCATGCACTGTTTCCAACACCCTCCACAGGAACTCCCTCTTTCCAACCCCCCAAGCACTAACTGTAACCAACCCCCCCTCCACAGGACCTCCGTCTTCGCAAACCCCAATGCACTGTTTATAAATTCCCCTATTTCTTTCCAAACCCCCATTCACTGTTTCCAATCCCCCTCCACATGGATCCCCTCTTTCTTTCCAAACCCTATGCACTAACTGTTTCCAACTCCCCCTCCAAAGGGACTCCCTCTTTCCAAACCTCCATGCACTGTTTCCAACCCCTTCCCCAGGGCCCCCCCTCTATCTTTCCAAACCCCCATGCACTAACTGTTTCCAACCCTCTTCCCCAGGGACCCCCTCTTTCTTTACAAACCCTATGCACTGTTTCCAACTCCCCCCCTCCACAGGGACTCCCTCTTTCCAAACCCCCATGCACTGTTTCCAACCCCTTCCCCAGTGACCCCCTCTTTCTTTCCAAACCCCCATTCACTAACTGTCTCCAACCCCCTCCCCAGGGACCCCCTCTTTCTTTCCAATCCCCATGCACTGTTTCCAACCCCCTCCACAGGGACTCCCTCTTTCCAACGCCCCAAGCACTAACTGTAACCACCCCCCTCCACAGGACCTCCCTCTTCGCAAACCCCAAAGCACTCACTGTTTCCAACCTCTTCCCCAGGGACCCCATCTTTCTTTACAAACCCCCATGCACTAACAGTTTCCAACCCCTTCCCCAGGGACCCCCTCTTTCTTTCAAAACCCTATGCACTAACTGTTTCCAAACCCCCCTCCACAGGGACTCCCTCTTTCCAAACCTCCATGCACTGTTTCCAACCCCTTCCCCAGGGACCCCCCTCTTTCTTTCCAAACCCCCATGCACTAACTATTTCCAACCCCTTCCCCAGGGCCCCCTCTTTCTTTACAAACCCTATGCATTGTTTCCAACCCCCCTCCACAGGGACTCCCTCTTTCCAAACCCCAATGCACCGTTTCCAACCCCTTTCCCAGTGACTCCCTCTTTCTTTCCAAACCCCCATGCACTAACTGTTTACAACCCCTTCCCCAGGGACCCCCATCTTTCTTTCCAAACCCCCATGCAGTAACTGTTTACAACCCCTTCCCCAGGGACCCCCATCTTTCTTTCCAAACCCCCATTCACTAACTGTTTCCAACCCCCTCCCCAGGGACCCCCTCTTTCTTTCCAATCCCAATGCACTATTTCCAACCCCCTCCACAGGGGCTCCCTCTTTCCAACCCCCCAAGCACTAACTGTAACCACCCCCCTCCACAGGACCTCCCTCTTCGCAAACCCCAATGCACTGTTTCCAATCCCCCTCCACAGGGACCCACTCTTTCCAATCCCACAGTTTCCAGTCTCCCTCCACAGGGATCCCCTCTTTCTTTCCAAAACCCCATGCACTGTTTCCAATCCCCCTCCACATGGATCCCCTCTTTCTTTCCAAACCCTATGCACTAACTGTTAACAACCCCCCACCCCTCCTCCACGGGTACTTCCTCTTTCCAAACCCCCATGCACTGTTTCCAACCATTTCCCCAGGGATCCCCCTCTTTCTTTCCAAACCCCCATGAACTAACTGTTTCCAACCCCTTCCCCAGGGACCCCCTCTTTCTTTACAAACCCTATGCACTGTTTCCAACACCCCCTCCACAGGGACCCTCTTTTTTTTTCCAATCCCCATGCACTGTTTCCAACTCCCTCCACAGGGACTCCCTCTTTCAAACCCCCCAAGTACTAACTGTAGCCACCCCCCCTCCACAGGACCTCCCCCTTCGCAAACCACCCCAATGCACTGTTTCCAATCCCCCTCCACAGGGACCCACTCCTTCCAATCCCACAGTTTCCAATCCCCCGCCACAGGGATCCCCTCTTTCTTTCCAAACCCCCATGCACTGTTTCCAATCCCCCTCCACATGGATCCCCTCTTTCTTTCCAAACCCTATGCACTGACTGTTTCTAACCCCCCCCCTCCACAGGGACTCCCTCTTTCCAAACCCCCATACACTGTTTCCAACCCCTTCCCCAGGGACCCTCCTCTTTCCTTCCAAACCCCCATGCACTAACTGTTTCCAACCCCTTCCCCAGGGACCCCCTCTTTCTTTACAAACCCCCATGCACTGTTTCCAACCCCTTCCCCAGTGACCCTATCTTTCTTTCCAAACCCCCATGCACTAACTGTTTCTGACCCCCCCTCCACAGGCACTCCCTCTCCCGAACCCCCATGCACTGTTTCCAACCCCTTCCCCAGTGACCCTCTCTTTCTTTCCAAACCCCCATGCAGTAATTGTTTCCAACCCCCCCCTTCAGAGGGACTCCCTCTTTTCAAACCCCCATGCACTGTTCCAACCCCTTTCCCAGGGACCCCCTCTTTATTTCCAAACCCTATTCATTAATAGTTTCAACCCCCTCCACCCCCCCACAGGGACCCTCTCTTTCCAAACCCCCATGCACTGTTCCAACCTTTTCCCCAGTGACCCCCTCTTTCTTTACAAACCCCCATGCACTAACTGTTTCCACCCCCTTCCCCAGGGACCCCCTCTTACTTTCCAAACCCCCATGCACTAACTGTTTCCAACCCCCCCTCCACAGGGACTCCCTCTTTCCAAACCCCCATGCACTGTTTCCAACCCTTTCCCCAGGGTCCCCCCTCTTTCTTTCCAAACCCCCATGCACTAACTGTTTCCAAACCCTTCCCCAGGGACCCCCTCTTTCTTTCCAAACCGTATGCATTAATAGTTTCAACCCCCTCCACCCCCACAGGGACTCCCTCTTTCCAAACCCCCATGCACTGTTCCAACCCCTTCCCCAGTGACCCCCTCTTTCTTTCCAAACCCCCATGCACTAACTCTTTCCAACCCTTTCCCCAGGGAACCCCATCTTTCTTTCCAAACCCCCATGCACTAACTGTTTCCAGCCCCTTCCCCAGGGACCCCCTCTTACTTTCCAAACCCCCATGCACTAACTGTTTCCAACCCCCCCTCCACAGAGACTCCCTCTTTCCAAACCCCCATGCACTGTTTCTAACCCCTTCCCCAGGGTCCCCCCTCTTTCTTTCCAAACCCCCATGCACTAACTGTTTCCAACCCCCCTCCACAGAGACTCCCTCTTTCCAAACCCCCATGCACTGTTTCTAACCCCTTCCCCAGGGTCCCCCCTCTTTCTTTCCAAACCCCCATGCACTAACTGTTTCCAACCCCTTCCCCAGGGACCCCCTCTTTCTTTACAAACCCTATGCATTAATAGTTTCAACCCCCTACACCCCCCCAGTGACCCCCTCTTTCTTTCCAAACCCCCATGCACTAACTGTTTCCAACCCCTTCCCCAGGGACCCCCTCTTACTTTCCAAACCCCCATGCACTAACTGTTTCCAAACCCTTCCCCAGGGACCCCCTCTTTCTTTCCAAACCCTATGCATTAATAGTTTCAACCCCCTCCACCCCCCACAGGGACTCCCTCTTTCCAAACCCCCATGCACTGTTCCAACCCCTTCCCCAGTGACCCCCTCTTTCTTTCCAAACCCCCATGCACTAACTGTTTTCAACCCCTTCCCCAGGGACCCCCTCTTACTTTCCAAACCCCCATGCACTAACTGTTTCCAACCCCCCCTCCATAGGGACTCCCTCTTTCCAAACCCCCATGCACTGTTTCTAACCCCTTCCCCAGGGTCCCCCCTCTTTCTTTCCAAACCCCCATGCACTAACTGTTTCCAACCCCTTCCCCAGGGACCCCCTCTTACTTTCCAAACTCCCATGCACTAACTGTTTCCAACCCCCCCTCCACAGGGACTCCCTCTTTCCAAACCCCCATGCACTGTTTCTAACCCCTTCCCCAGGGTCCCCCTCTTTCTTTCCAAACCCCCATGCACTAACTGTTTCCAGCCCCTTCCCCAGGGACCCCCTCTTTCTTTACAAACCCTATGCATTAATAGTTTCAACCCCCTCCACCCCCCACAGGGACTCCCTCTTTCCAAACCCCCATGCACTGTTCCAACCGCTTCCCCAGTGATCCCCTCTTTCTTTCCAAACCCCCATGCACTAACTCTTTCCAACCCCTTCCCCAGGGACCCCCATCTATCTTTCCAAACCCCCATGCACTAACTGTTTCCAACCCCTTCCCCAGGGACCCCCTCTTTCTTTCAAAACCCTATCCATTAACTGTTTCTACCACCCCTCTCCACAGGGACTCCCTCTTTCCAAACCCCCATGCACTGTTTCCAACCCCTTCCCCAGTGACCCCCTCTTTCTTTCCAAACCCCCATGCACTAACTGTTTCCAACCCCTTCCCCAGGGACCCCTCTTACTTTCCAAACCCCCATGCACTAACTGTTTCCAACCCCCCTCCACAGGGACTCCCTCTTTCCAAACCCCCATGCACTGTTTCCAACCCCTTCCCCAGGGTCCCCCTCTTTCTTTCCAAACCCCCATGCACTAACTGTTTCCAACCCCTTCCCCAGGGACCCCCTCTTTCTTTCTAAACCCTATGCACTAACTGTTTCCAACCCCTTCCTCAGTGACCCTCTCTTTCTTTCCAGACCCCCATGCACTAACTGTTTCTGACCCCCCCACAGGGACTCCCTCTTTCCAAACCCCCATGCACTGTTCCAACCCCTTCCCCAGTGACCCCCTCTTTCTTTCCAAACCCCCATGCACTAACTCTTTCCAACCCCTTCCCCAGGGATCCTGTCTTTCTATCAAAGCCCTATCCACTAACTGTTTCTACCCCCCGTCTCCACAGGGACTCCCTCTCCCGAACCCCCATGCACTGTTTCCAACCCCTTCCCCAGTGACCCTCTCTTTCTTTCCAAACCCCCATGCAGTAATTGTTTCCAACCCCCCCTTCAGAGGGACTCCCTCTTTCCAAACCCCATGCACTGTTCCAACCCCTTTCCCAGGGACCCCCTCTTTATTTCCAAACCCTATTCATTAATAGTTTCAACCCCCTGCACCCCCCACAGGGACCCTCTCTTTCCAAACCCCCATGCACTGTTCCAACCGCTTCCCCAGTGACCCCCTCTTTCTTTCCAAACCCCCATGCACTAACTGTTTCCAACCCCTTCGCCAGGGACCCATCCTTACTTTCCAAACCCCCATGCACTAACTGTTTCCAACCTCCCCTCCACAGGGACTCCCTCTTTCCAAACCCCCATGCACTGTTTCCAACCCTTTCCCCAGGGTCCCCCCTCTTTCTTTCCAAACCCCCATGCACTAACTGTTTCCAAACCCTTCCCCAGGGACCACCTCTTTCATTCCAAACCCTATGCATTAATAGTTTCAACCCCCTCCACCCCCACAGGGACTCCCTCTTTCCAAACCCCCATGCACTGTTCCAACCCCTTCCCCAGTGACCCCCTCTTTCTTTCCAAACCCCCATGCCCTAACTGTTTCCAACCCCTTCCCCAGGGACCCCCTCTTTCTTTACAAACCCTATGCATTAATAGTTTCAACCCCCTAAACCCCCCAGTGACCCCCATCTTTCTTTCCAAACCCCCATGCACTAACTGTTTCCAACCCCTTCCCCAGGGACCCCCTCTTACTTTCCAAACCCCCATGCACTAACTGTTTCCAACCCCCCCTCCACAGGGACTCCCTCTTTCCAAACCCCCATGCACTGTTTCTAACCCCTTCCCCAGGGTCCCCCCTCTTTCTTTCCAAACCCCCATGCACTAACTGTTTCCAGCCCCTTCCCCAGGGACCCCCTCTTTCTTTACAAACCCTATGCATTAATAGTATCAACCCCCTCCACCCCCCACAGGGACTCCCTCTTTCCAAACCCCCATGCACTGTTCCAACCGCTTCCCCAGTGACCCCCTCTTCTTTCAAAACCCCCATGCACTAACTCTTTCCAACCCCTTCCCCAGGGATCCCCATCTTTCTTTCCAAACCCCCATGCACTAACTGTTTCCAACCCCTTCCCCAGGGACCCCCTCTTTCTTTCAAAACCCTATCCATTAACTGTTTCTACCCCCCCCTCTCCACAGGGACTCCCTCTTTCCAAACCCCCATGCACTGTTCCAACCCCTTCCCCAGTGACCCCCTCTTTCTTTCCAAACCCCCATGCACTAACTCTTTCCAACCCCTTCCCCAGGGATCCTGTCTTTCTTTCAAAGCCCTATCCACTAACTGTTTCTACCCCCCGTCTCCACAGGGACTCCCTCTCCCGAACCCCCATGCACTGTTTCCAACCCCTTCCCCAGTGACCCTCTCTTTCTTTCCAAACCCCCATGCAGTAATTGTTTCCAACCCCCCCTTCAGAGGGACTCCCTCTTTCCAAACCCCATGCACTGTTCCAACCCCTTTCCCAGGGACCCCCTCTTTATTTCCAAACCCTATTCATTAATAGTTTCAACCCCCTGCACCCCCCCACAGGGACCCTCTCTTTCCAAACCCCCATGCACTGTTCCAACCGCTTCCCCAGTGACCCCCTCTTTCTTTCCAAACCCCCATGCACTAACTGTTTCCAACCCCTTCGCCAGGGACCCATCCTTACTTTCCAAACCCCCATGCACTAACTGTTTCCAACCCCCCCTCCACAGGGACTCCCTCTTTCCAAACCCCCATGCACTGTTTCCAACCCTTTCCCCAGGGTCCCCCCTCTTTCTTTCCAAACCCCCATGCACTAACTGTTTCCAAACCCTTCCCCAGGGACCACCTCTTTCATTCCAAACCCTATGCATTAATAGTTTCAACCCCCTCCACCCCCACAGGGACTCCCTCTTTCCAAACCCCCATGCACTGTTCCAACCCCTTCCCCAGTGACCCCCTCTTTCTTTCCAAACCCCCATGCCCTAACTGTTTCCAACCCCTTCCCCAGGGACCCCCTCTTTCTTTACAAACCCTATGCATTAATAGTTTCAACCCCCTAAACCCCCCAGTGACCCCCATCTTTCTTTCCAAACCCCCATGCACTAACTGTTTCCAACCCCTTCCCCAGGGACCCCCTCTTACTTTCCAAACCCCCATGCACTAACTGTTTCCAACCCCCCCTCCACAGGGACTCCCTCTTTCCAAACCCCCATGCACTGTTTCTAACCCCTTCCCCAGGGTCCCCCCTCTTTCTTTCCAAACCCCCATGCACTAACTGTTTCCAGCCCCTTCCCCAGGGACCCCCTCTTTCTTTACAAACCATATGCATTAATAGTATCAACCCCCTCCACCCCCCACAGGGACTCCCTCTTTCCAAACCCCCATGCACTGTTCCAACCGCTTCCCCAGTGACCCCCTCTTCTTTCAAAACCCCCATGCACTAACTCTTTCCAACCCCTTCCCCAGGGATCCCCATCTTTCTTTCCAAACCCCCATGCACTAACTGTTTCCAACCCCTTCCCCAGGGACCCCCTCTTTCTTTCAAAACCCTATCCATTAACTGTTTCTACCCCCCCTCTCCACAGGGACTCCCTCTTTCCAAACCCCCATGCACTGTTTCCAACCTCTTCCCCAGTGACCCCCTCTTTCTTATCAAACCCCCATGCACTAATTGTTTCCAACCCCTTTCCCAGGGACCCCCTCTTACTTTCCAAACCCCCATGCACTAACTGCTTCCAACCCCCCCTCCACAGGGACTCCCTCTTTCCAAACCCCCATGCACTGTTTCCAACCCCTTCCCCAGGGTCCCCCTCTTTCTTTCCAAACCCCCAGTCACTAACTGTTTCCAACCCCTTCCCCAGGGACCCCCTCTTTCTTTCCAAACCCTATGCATTAATAGTTTCAACCCCCTCCACCCCCCACAGGGACTCCCTCTTTCCAAACCCCCATGCACTGTTTCCAACCCCTTCCCCAGGGACCCCCTCTTTCTTTCCAAACCCCCATGCACTAACTGTTTCCAACCCTCTCCAGGGGGTTTCCCTCGTTCCAAGCACCAAGCAGCCCTCTCCAGGTCCTCCCTCTTCGAAATCCACAAGCCTCTGTTCAACGTACATAATGATAATTATGTATTTTGTACATAGTGCTTATGCTGAAGTTCTCTACATAGAACATATATGCATACAATATAACCCAACCTGAATTGGTACTCATTTAACAACATCAGAAGGATGAGAAGCTGCTGAGTTGGCCGTGCTGGTGTTCGAACCTGCGGCCCCCAGATGACACCCAGATCGCAGCAGCGAGCGGTCAATACGCTGAGCTATCTTTCCAGCTCAGTCATGTCCATTGACCCCTGTTTGAGGCCATGTGTGCAGGCAGTTTATTGTTGCACTGTACCATGGAATCATGCATCGACCAGGGAACCAGGCACAGTAGTGGGTTATGGCAATGTTGGCAATGCAGGACTTCTGTATATTACAGCTACGCTGCTGTTTCCAATTGCCAAAGACCTGCTCCTACGCCTGGTGGTGGGAAGCCCTACTGAACATAGGTGCGGTCAGAGGCACCAATTGTGTTTGTGAATCGTGTAACATTGTATAATAGACCATGGCCCTCATTACGACCCTGGCGTTAAGGGATTACCGGTACCGGTAAGGGTACCGGTAATCCCTTAACGCCTGATTACGAGGTCCCTTTGCGGGTCCCGACCTTAACAGCTGGTCTGTACCAGCCGTTAAGGTAAGGACCGGCAAAGGGACCTTGAAGGTGATTACGGTACCGCATTTTGCGGTACCGTAATTACCGCCTTCCCCATTCCCATTGAGCCCTATGGGGCAAAAATGGGAATGGGGAAGGGCAAATGGTAAACGAGGAATTACCGCCCCGCCAACCTTGGAATGGGGCGGTAATTCCCCATGTCACCATGGCGGATCCGGTAAATTACTGGCGTTAACCATGGTGCTAATAGCGCCATTTGTTAATGTCAGGTTCGTAATGAGGGCCCATGTGTTCTGATGCATGTCATAAGAGAGCTTATAACACCTGTGTCAGTATGTGTGAAAAGGTTGGCAGTGCTAGACCATGCACCATGTCAACAGTGTGTTGGAAGGTGCCTGTTGTGAGGGGATACTTATTTTTTTTATTTTTACATTTATAAAGCGCGGGCATCAAGGCACTGATGCAAGCAAAGTTGCACATAACACAAATAGATGCATACAGTAACATAGTAGTACATTTGGAAACTGAGGTAATCAATCTCTGAGGCCCGCGTGGCCATTGTCCAAGTGTTGAGGCTGCGTTGATGAGCGGGCCGTTAGGTGAACAGGAAAGTTTTTAGTGATTTGCGAAAGGTCCAGTATGAGTGCTCAGCTCTCAATGAGTGAGAGAGTAGGTTCCAGTGTTTGGCAGCTTTGGCAGGGAACCTGGAGCCTCCCACTTTGGCCTGTTTGATTTTAGGTTGGATGATGCGATGAGTGTAGGCAGAGCTCGTCGGTCTAGAGGAGGTAACTTTTGAAAATGTCTGTGCAAGGTAGGTGGGACATCTTTGGATATGTATGTGTGGGTGATGGAGAGTGTTTTAAAGGTAATCCCCTCATGGATTGGGAGTCAGTGGGCTTGTTTTCTTGCAGCTGTCATGTGCTCTGGTTTAGGGATATTCCAGGCTGCTCTTAGTGCATTATTTTGAATTATCTGCAGCCTTTTAATGTTTTATGCCAAGGTGCCTGCAAATAGGGCATTGCAGTAATCAAGACTAGGTCCTATTGTGGCCCTGGCTATAGTGAGACAACTCTCTGGAGAGAGGAAGAGTCTGGCTCAGCTGGTCAGTTTTGTTGTGTAGGTGGCTGAAGATGCCATGGCACTTACTTGCCAAGAATGGGACATAGTATCATCTAGGTACACTCCCAGGGTTTTCACAGAAGGTGATACTGGTATCATGGTACCATCTATATTAAAGGCAGAGTTTTGAGAGTCGAGTTTCTTGATCGTGGATAGGGTGCCCACCAGCAAGATTTCTGTTTTGTCATCACTTAAACATAAGCGGTGGGTTGCCATCCAAGCCTGGATGGTAGTGTAGATGGAATTAAGGGTAGTGGAGTCTTGGAGATAATTTCCTGAGAGGGGGAGTAATATCTGAGTATCATCGACGTAGTTAATATAGGATATGCCGATTGAGTCTAGGAAGATGAAGAGGGGTTTTGTGAAGATGTTATAAATAGTGGGGGACACACAGGATCTTTGTGGCACACCATCAGGGAGCAGGCGTTCTCAGCAAATACTCTGATGACTCTGTCGCTTAGGAAAGAATCAATCCATGAAGAGGCTTCTGGGGAGAGGTTTGCTGCAGATGAGAGGTGATGACCTAGGATTTTGTGGTCTACCAGCTGAAAGGCTGCAGACAAGTCTAGGAGTAGCAATAGTGCCGGCTTCCCATTGTCTCTGATCTCATCGATCTGGATTATAGATCCAGTAGTGCTGATTCGATCCCAGGGCCTGCCCAGAAACCAGACTGGTGCAGGCCAAGAATATGGTTTGCTTCCAAATAGTTTTGGATTTGTAGATAAGCTGTTCGGTCTAAGATGTTTAGGCGGAAGGGGACGGTGGCTGTAGGTTGGTAGTTAGTAGGAATTGTGGGGTTCAGTGATGGTTTCTTGATGAGACAGAGTACCCAGGATTCCTTCAGGTTAGATAGGACAATGGCAGTGGTGAAAGAGGCATTTAGGAGGGAGGCCATGAATGGTGCATGGATTTCAGCGCAGTCTGTGACAAGGCTGGCAGGGTAAGTGTCACCTTTACAACGGGATGGTTTAAGATCTTTTAAAATCGATTTAACATTGATTTCCGTGATGTTAGTGAAATGGAACATCGGTAGTCTATCTGGTGGACCTCTTTCTGCTTTTCACAGTCTGGCCCTGCCTTTCGGAGCGGGGGGGACTCGGCCCGCCTCTATGTCTTCTACTTTATGAGTGTAGAGCCCTTGTGCAAGTACTGTCTGAAAGCATCTGGGATTCAATGGCCTATCCCTGATCCCCCTGTTTCTTTGCATAAATTTGGGGCTGATTTCTGAACCCGCGTGAGGAGAGCCAAGCATGCAGATGCTGCTGGCTCCATCGGACTGCCATTCCTTGATTCCCTTAAAGGTCCAGCACTAGGTAGCTACAGAGTTAAAAGATTTAGTGGAAGGCAAATCTCTGTGCTTGGGTTTGGAGGGATCCATATGGTTACTACTTTATTGGTGTAGGGGTTTATCGGACTGGGACAAGAAATAGGCCTGGTCACCCAAAAAAAAGTGTCCCACTGCTTGCCTCAAAAAAGGGACCCATCTCTCACCTCACGACCCTTGGGCCTCTGATGACATCACCGGAAGTGATGTCTTTTGACCCTACCCCAAATTGCCATCCCGAGAAGTGATGAAACACAACCTTTTATCCCTTGACAAAATAGGAAGTGGCATCAAATGGCATTGTTCCTAAGTACACTACAAAAATATGGGTATGATTTCACTAAAGTGATATACATTTCATACAAGAATGCATCAGCATATGTATCATTAATATCTGTGTGTATAGATCCATATTATCAAATTACTGTAAATCCAAGCAGACGTCCAAGGCCAAATGATAATATGTTATTGTATAGCACTTACGCTTAAGCTCTTTTTTATAGAACAAATGTGCATACAATATCACCCAACCTGTGTTGGTACTCATTTATCGACCTAAGAAGGATGAAAGGCTTTTTGAAAAAAAGAAAAAAATGTAAATTTGTTTTTTTTTAAAAAGAAATGTTTTGTCCATACCGGCCCAGGCGTGGCCAGAAATTGGTCCCCACTCCCCAGGGACGATTTCGGCCATGCCACGGGCCAAAAGGCCGAGGGGCCAATCCGACCCTAGTTGTGGCTCTAAACGGGACCCGTTCCCTAGTTGATGCCATGTGACTGTCCTGAGATGGGACTAAGTGAGGGTGAACAGGGGATCCTCCCCATATCACCTGGGTCCATCATCCCCTAGCTTGGGGAGGTACCCAGCTCCATTGGTCACATCACATCACTTGGAAGTCCAAAGAAAGAGATGCTGGGGTTTTCTTCACAATACACCTACACAATGCATAGGCACAAACGTGCACACACACACACACACACAAGTTCAAACATCAAGCGAGCCATACAATGAACAATGAATCCCAATGGAGTGGCCAGGATCGGGTGGTAACGGCCCATGATCCAAGCTATAGGCATAATGACGGATGGAGTTTAAAGACGTGGCTCCATTAGTCCCTCTTCCATTTTCATGGCGGCCGGGAATACGGCAGCGATGCAAGCAGAATAAGATAAGTGGAGTGCGGAAGGGGGAGGAGGTGGAGGGGTTGAAGTGTCTGAGACAAGAGGGCGGGGAAAAGGGGGAATGAGCAGGAGGTGGGAGAAGATGGTAGGGCAGATGTGAGCCGCCTCCAGGTTGCTTGGAACGTGGGCATGGATTGCAGGATTCAGCTCTCGATCTGAGCAACCTGATTGGCTGTGGGGTCCGCACTGTGTGCAAAAGACTGTTATCCTTACGTATATAATAAATATGAAAGAACTGAACAGAACAACATGAATAGGCATGGCTTAAGGATCCGGTCCAACTGGAGCAATAGATGAAATAGATTTAGGGACATGCTGAGACCCAAACTCTGAAACCTTGTTGCTTTTGTGCCAGAAATCAGTTATGTATAGGCCAGGTCTGTGATTGGACACCAAGTTCCTAATCTCTATCTGAAAGGGTCATCAGATCATTCTCGAAAGGTTGTCATAATTTCACACTGTGGGCCTCATCACAAATTGGGCGGTAGACCTGAAATGCAGCGGTAACGCTATTACCGCCGCATTTAAGAGTCTGCCCAATCACGAGCCTGACAGCATTTACCACCAGCTCTAAAATGGGGGTAAATGCACCAATTTAACGCCCATTATCCGGTGCAATCAGCGCAGCGCTATTAGCGTGCGCTAATTGCGCTGAAAATGCCCCATTGGGTCCCAACGGGGAATGGGGAATACCCATTACCGCCCAACCCTGGGTGGCAGTAATGTTATTAGCCTGGGCCGTATCCCGGCGGTACCGCCCAACTGGTGATGAGGCCCTGTGTCACTGCTATGATAAAATAATTAGGCTTTGAAGGCCTCATCAAGAGTTAGGCGGTAGCCCTTAAATGCTGCAGTAACGGGGTTGCTGCCGCATTTACATCTCCACCCATTCTCGAGTACGGCCTGTTTACCCCCAGCGCAGACCTGGGGGTAAACACACTGGGAAAATGCCAATTTTCGGGGCAATTACCGCCGGCAGTATTACTACCACACGGTAATTGCACCAAAAGTTCCCCATTGAAACCATTGGACCCAATCCGCAATCGGGAGCAATGGTTAGCGCACCAAGCCGTGATCCGGTGCTAATACCGCCAGACAGGTGGGCGCTAACACAAATAAAGTAGGGTGGTATCCCAGTCCGGATACCGCCCAACTCGTGATGAGGCCCTCTGTATCCCTAGACTTCCATCTATGCTTGACTACGTACAAAGAGGATTTGCAAAAACCCGTCCCCACGCTAGCTACTGCTTCATCCATTATATTTGAATTAGATTCTATTTGATGTGAATTGGGGGGATTCTATAGTGCTAAACAACACTGAGGGTATCACAGCTGAGTGAACAGCATCAGTAAGAAAAGGTTTTATTTACAGTTAAAATAATATTTATTAATTCAGTAGTGAGCTCTGTTACAGTTCAAAAGTTGTGCCATTTTGTAAAGCTTACTCAGAAAAAATACATTGAAGATAAAATCACATCCGAAGGCGGTGGCACAAACTGTTTTACCTCCAGATTGTTCAAACAGAACTTTACTACTTTTCTGGAATAATTGCCAGTGGGGGCGAAAGAGATTCTGGTAAATGTAGAGCTATTTAAATGGAAATAAATCTGCACAGTGACAACTCATCTCTCTGCGTCATTCAGGCGGGAAGGCAGGGTGTCGGCATGTGTAACAGGCAGATCTGATCATCAGCAAAGCATTCGCAAGCCATGTTCACTCCTGCCGGCGAAGAGCTGCTCCCCTTGGCCCGGGTCCTGGCTTCCCCAAGGCTACACTGCGGCTATCCCTGCAAGTGCAGGCTGTGTTCCTTCAAAGATCTCTGTGTGATTACAGCTATTATGGAAAGTGGCCAGAAGGCATCCTTGGAAGAATAAATAAAAATGGCACTCAATGGTATATCATTCAAGGTTCAGCAGTGGTACTTGTGAATCAATATATAATCTCGGGAGGATCGCTCAGGGGCAACGAGCTCGCCT
This sequence comes from Ambystoma mexicanum, assembly GCF_040938575.1. Classification (NCBI taxonomy): domain Eukaryota; kingdom Metazoa; phylum Chordata; class Amphibia; order Caudata; family Ambystomatidae; genus Ambystoma; species Ambystoma mexicanum. The sequence goes on from NC_090936.1 coordinate 145,261,315, forward strand.
TGGAAGCAAGACGACACAGAGCAACACAGGTTCAATCCCCGGGTCCACGCTTAGAAACCTCTGGGTATTAAGCGCGTTATAAATAACCTATCATTTCATATTATAAGAGGCTCAAGTCCAGCATTCAGTTTGAAGACAGGTCTCAAAAGGAACAGCTTTTGGCCATTGTGGTTCACGCGTTTTCTTAACCCCTTTACTACTGGGCATACAAAGAGCATCCATTCCAAGTGCAAGCGCGATTCATGGAATTATCTGCGTGGAAAATCGGGACTTTGCATGCCAAACTGCGTTCGAAATCCCATTTATCGACTGCGCTGCACTTTTTCAAACTTTGCAGTGACTTCGTGCAGGTTCAGCACGTCACTGCGAGAAGGCCGAGTGTGTTGCGTGAGACTCCACACAGAGGATAGCTCTGGCTTGCGCAGAGGGCAGGGTGGTGAAACACGGAAAATGAAGAACGAGGAAAAAGGTTGGCGTTACGAAGGACAGCCCGCAGGCAGTCCATCGCACGCCCACTATTGCATGGAGCGATACATATTGATGGATCCGAGCTTGCATCCTCTCGGCGGGGAAATGGCTGCACAAAGCCTTCATACTATTCGCCACCCGAGACAGGCGTACAGACACTTGCCCATAAGATTCACTGTGCAGAGGTAACATTGGTTGTCAGATTTAGGGGTACGTATATGCAGCTTTGGTTCAGATCTGACTTAGGGGTGCAGTAATGGTTTACAGGGTTTCACATGCAGATTTTCTGTGCTTTACCTTAGTTATGATCAATTGTAGGCATGTTGTCGTGGTGGCAGAAACAGTAACAGTAACAGGGGAACCCGTGCAGGTTACCCGAGATGTAGGCCTGCTTGTGGGTGACCCGATACACTGTTTGAAGGGTGTATGTATTTGTGCCGGAGGAGCATGCAAAGGTAGATGTTCTGGCTGTTTTTGCTTTGCGTGGGGGCGTGTCAGGGGCGTTCTGGCCGCAACTTGCGTTTACGGTTAGTTTGCTCAATTCCATGAATACAGAGATCGTGCAAAATAAATTGAGCGCGCAGGCTCGCGCATTGTCGTTCTCGGGGCGCAGCCTTCGCGGGATGAATACGCACTTTTCCATGAATTGGGCCCAATGTTTATAATCTGAGCTTGAATGTTACCCTTATAGTGCTGTAGGTGTGAAACTTTAGCTATGCATGTAGTGTTCCATGGATGTTGCCAGCATCTCGGTAAACCCCACTGAACCACCCTTCAGAGTCAAATCGCTCCCACTCAAGCAGCTGCTGTGATAGTATCAAGGAATTGTAGTAATGGCATGATAGTAACCGTTGCCAATTGAGGCCACTAGAATAGAATTAGGCCTTATGTCCCTGATAATGTACTGCAAGATGAAATGCCTCTTATTTCGAATAAAAATGATACAGGCTACTGATTAATCAGAGTTTATGGTCATTGCATCGAATTCCTTGCATCGACATCTAAAAAATGTGAATTGAATGCATTTTTTCTTTTCTTTTCTTTTTCTTTTCTTTTTTTTGGGAGGGGGGGCTAATGCACCTAAACAAAAATTCAAAAATTAAGCCTTCACCCCCCAAAAATATGCATTTGATGGACATTTTTTAGATGGAAAATTTTCGATCAAATGGCATTAGATGCAACAGCATTAGATGCAATGACCAGATACCATTAATCCGCAATATCCAAATTTGGTAAATCATTGCCCTTCCTCAAACTCACGAAACCAATATAGTAAATATATTCGAGAAAGCCTGATGTGAGTTCCATGACGCTATTCAGTGGAGTGTGAATATAAAAAGTAACGACTGGCTATTAAAAAAAACAGCTGACTGAAAAGGCATATTTAAATGAACGAATAAATAGCATAATGCGTTTACCGTACAAATACATTTACACCTACAGCCGTCACTTATGGCCAAAGGTGCTTAATTAAAGAATGTGTAGGATATGTTGCAAATGACCTGAAACCACGAGACATCTGTTGAGCCAGTGCATGGGCGTGGTCAGGTCATGCAGGAAGAAGTATCACAGTCAGACTCCTGAAAGGACTAGGATGTCTGCTGATGAGTTCTGGTCGCACATCACCTCTGCTAAATCAATTGCATTTACGAATGTAATCGACCAGCGGTGGAAGCAGATACTGGGAAGCTGCCATCCACTCAGGGTGAGGATCACACAATGAAAGTCATTTCTAACTTTGCGGAAATACATGTTATGCAGGATCCGTATGAACTCGTGAACTATTCACATCATATGTTCATAATCTTCTTTTAACTATGTATTGACTGTTAATGTTTGTGCAAAAGGGTAATTGCCTAGTCATAAATCCACTAATAGAATAGAAATAAAATAAAAGTATCATGTCACTTTGGTGCATCACCTCACATCTGCCCACGGTTGTTTTATAGAAGACTCGTAGGCACGAGGCCCGCACGTAAAATGAGGCAATGGTTCCTTCCAATCCTCACTTTTCTCATTTCCGGTCTTGGAAGAAACCAGCGAAAAACTAGAAGCCAGGCAAACGGAAGTGGTCTTTAGGGGTGTCCTGAGACAACACAACTACAGGCACACACACACACACAGACCTCAGTGAGTAACAGTTTCCCAAAAATCCAACACCATTTTAGACCCTACAAAAAATAAGACACTAAATATATTCCCCCTCCCCCGCACAATTGAGCCCCGAGATTAAAAGTGCATTTAATTAGAAGAACTATCTACATTTTCCTCTTCTAATGATGCCAAGCATCTCTCAAATGTTGAGCAATAATGACAGAAGTGTGAAAGCTGTCAGGTCTCCCTCTTGTGTGACTCAGATCCCCACTCCTGCAATAGCCTTTATTTTTATTTGAGATGATCTGCTAGACAGAGAGACGCCCATTTTATTGAGGCAAGGAGAGACTGGTTCATGGTCTGCTAATGGATAGGAATGACTTTAAAAAGAGAACAGGTCACTCATGTGCTGTGATTTGCCCCACCGAATCTCTGCCCTGACGGCTTCTGGCAGCTGATTGGTGAGGGCTTCTCCTTTTGTGGTGAAGTATAAGCGTGTTGAGAGGTGGGCTTGCCCCGCAGTGGGGGCTCATGGCCAATAAAGGGCAATTCCACCCCTCAACAATGTGCTTAAGGACATTAACATGCAGGGCTCCATCTGGAGTGCTGATATAGAAGTTGGGCACCCTTTTTTTAGGAAGAATCATGTTTGCGCTGCACTCACCAGCTAATTTCCCATATAAAACACAAAAAATAAATGGTGTCACAAAGATGCGTCCCCAGTGGGTTAAGGCGGTGTGTACTCAGTGGACGCGATTGAACGATTGAACGGGGTGGGGAGAGGGGGAAAGAAGGGCCTGCGGCTGACAGGGAAAAAGATGGCGGATTTGGCATGGACGTCATTTCACCAAAATGCCAGGGGTAGTGGAAGTGACATCACACGACCCTTGACCCCCTGATGACATCACAGGAAGTGATGTCATTTGACCCCACCCCGAAGTGATATCGCGGGAAGCGATGGAATACGACCTTTCACCCGTTGACAAAACAGGAAGTAGCATCACATAGCAATGTACACTACGAAAAATATGGTTACGATATCACTATAATGAGATGTACATTTCATACAAGAATGGATCACCATATGTATCGTTAGGATCAGTGTGTATAGGCCCATATTACCAAATTACTGTGAATGAAAGCAGACGTCCATGACCAAATGATAATGATGTGTTATTATATAGCACTCAAGCTTAAGCGCTTTATATAGAAAAAATATACACCCAATATCACCCAATCTGTGTTGATACTCATTTATCGACCTCAGAAGGATGAAAGGCTGAGTTGAGGCGTTTAAAAACAGACTAAATCAGTGACTCACCCCTGAAGTGTGCCTGAAATAAACCTTTAATGAGTCTAGCAATTATTGTATAGAATTCCAGAAAGACACATTATTTGGTATTCCTATTCTTTCTTATTTAGGGTGAGTGCTGAAAGTGTTAGACTTGTGGCACTCCTGTTCCTATTTTTCTTCTTTTTTAAGGGGCCTGAACCAAGAAAGTCAGCCACCCCAGAAGTAAAGAGCCACATGGTGCTGGCCACGCCCAGGAGCTTGCATTAAAAAAACAAAAAGAAAAAAACTATTTTTTTATAGAGTTCACAAGTGAGACCTCAGAGGTCGCAGTTGCAACCTCTGGCGACCCCGAAATGACGTCCCTGGGATTTGGTAGAGGTGCTGCAGGCCTCTCTTGCATTCCAGGCTGCCTCATTGACCGGCGCCGCTCCCCAGGAGAAAATTAGGATGTAAGGACATATCATCCACTGGCGGAAGCTGTGAATCTACATAAGAATTTTTGTACCACTAATTTAAAGCAGAGTTCTGGAAACTATATGTATGAAGATTATAATAGTTTGGGGTCTATAAAAAGTCAATGTATAATGTTGGTTCAACTACCCAAGCTGGGGATATGGGAAATGATTGGCCGTGACTTTACACCTTATAGGTGATTAGATTAACCATAGATAACAGCTGATAAAACATAAACGTGGATGTGTGCTTAAGAGGGGTCCCAATGCTACAGTCAGCTGGGCTAAAAGAGAGAAATACTCACAATATTGAAAAGAAAGCCTATGTGGCAGTGACTGCTAAATAGCAAAGTCTAAATAGTTTGAATGGTCCAAAATGCAACCAGATACTTAGAATTGCATGCAGAATTCCAGTTCCCCACAATGCCTCCCATATGAAATCTGCTCCATCAGTAATTTGGATTCCAATATATCTGTGGCCATTGACTAACTGACACTATCAGCAATCTGGTATGTGCATCTGACATTTAACCAGCACATTTACTTCTAAGAAGGTTTTCATTTCACTCAACAGAAGCTTAGCAACATTTCTGAAAAAAAGGTTTGGTGAAGCCCACAGTTTTGGTTTTTGTGAAGGCATGGGATAAGCATTTGCCATAATAATAGTAATAAGTATAATTGGTTATTTATAACACGCTTAATGCCAAAGCGGTTTCTAAGCACAGGTGCGGGATTCGACCTGTGCTGCTCTGCGTCGTCTTGTTTCCAAGACGAGCGCTTTGCCACTGAGCTATACTACCCATGCCATCGCCATAAGATGGCCACAGCTGAAAAATGTTGTAAGTGCCAGGTTATATGATGTTAATGCCTGGCAAATGTCCATCTAATGTCTATACACAAGCCTTTAATAGATCTTCACTGCAAGGAATTCACTGCAAGGAACGAATGCACATATATTTCTTATAAATCAAGTGACTGAAGGCATACCTGGTTAAGACATTTCTATTATACCAGAATCTCATTATAGGTGAAATTAAGCCATAAATGATCAGTACACTGATTTGTTTTAAAACACTGGCAGGCTGAAAACAGCACAAAGACTGCTGTTACTGCTTGATAGTTCTAATGCAAAGCTATCCCAGTACAAGCATCATAATAAAGAGCACATCTCAAAATACAGATGTCTACATTTTGTATACTAAGCCTGCCATACATTTGCTCCATTTAAAGTATAGTACTTACATGTGCAATCCCCTCCAGTGGGGTAAGGGTGTACCAAAAGATGTTGTGTACATAAAATAACAGTGAAGAAAAAGGAGAATAAACCTGCATTGACCAAAAACTAAAAACTAGTTGAGGGGCGCATCCATCTCGCTTAGGTCTTAACTGGTCCAGTTTTCGCTTTTAGCAAATCATGCTTATCGCTGACTACTCTGCATTCATTCAGACAGGCAGTGTTTATTTTGGAAGAAATCGATAAGACAAGTACAAAACATGAACAAAAACATCATAAAACCATGACAACCAATTAAAAATACAAGGTCAACTTTTACAACCACTCAATTAAATTCATTGATATCAAGTATACATTTTGCTGTTCAAGCACTTCCTTGTTATTCTTTCTCCCTAGATACATTAAGTCGCACAGGAAGGATCCCCCCTCCCAGTCAACCATTGGGAGCACACAGCCTGTCTCACAATACATGTGTCAATGTGTCTCCCGATTTGTTCCCAATACTCACATTTCACGTTCAGTCCCCCATGGTGCAAACATGATGTCCATTCCCCTAGTGCCCTTAGTACATCAAAAAGACAGGCCTTTATACAGATTTCTGCAGGTACCAATTCTATAAATCAGCCATTAACATTCAACGTTCGTGCACTCACTGGGCCTCATTATAACTGTGCCGGTCCGGTAACAATGGTGCCGGTAAGCCTTCCAGCACCATTGTTACTGGAATGGCACAGTACAATGCCGCAGACGGGTACCGTCCTGCCTGCCAGGGTCAGGACGGCACCTGCTCACAGAGTTCTCACAGGAGCACTGGCACCGTTGTTAACAGTGCCGGTGCTCCCGTTTCCCCATTCCTATGCGACTCCATGGGAATTGGGACTAACAAAATTACTGGCGCCTGACTTGCCGGCCACCGGACTTGGAATAGCCTGGTGGCATCGGGAAGTCAGGCACTGGTAATGCATTACAGGTCCGGCAGCTCCCTGCCGATTTTACCGGCACAGCTACCGACAAACCCGTAATGAGGCCCACAGATAGTAAAATGAATGTCCAAAGCGCCTTCATGGGAGTTGGCAGATATGTGACAGTTGAAGCTATATAAGTATTACTAACAGCCAGGGTACTTGAGAGCGGCTATACATCTGAAGTGTTCCCTCTATGGTGGTCTTCATTATTAGACAAGTCTTCCTCTGTCATCAATCACCAATGTATCAATTGAAAAGGATACGGTAACCAAAAAAGGATACAATTGGTAGGGCTCTTCCGGATTCTTTTTCACACGACTTGATTGTAGTTAAGTCAAATTAGACGTTCCAAATGATACAACTCTCTGACTGATGAAACAGGCAGAGAGATGGATCACTGGAAAGGGCATGGGTATTGTATCGGAAGTCAGCCTAGGATAGATAAAGTATCATAAGAAACTGTCCCAAACTCAACTCACTATGATAGCACAGTATTAGCATAAATTCAAAACACTGACCTTATGGCAAAAACTGAAGTATTCAACGAAAGTCTCTTGAAGAAAACCAGGAGTTGAACCAACGACAAAGGAGGGGAAGATTAGTAAGGGAGACTTATCCCGAACGGCACGAGGCTCACGCTAGATACCGGGTTAGTGCACCACAGGATAGCATCCAAAGTACTGTGCACAATCACCTTCCAATAGTTCATGAAATACTTCCTTTCCCATGAAGAACAAAAATAGAAGTTTACCTGTTAACTATCACAGGTACCAAAGGTTCAACGAAGTTCAAAAAACCACGTGCAGGATTGCACGCGACAGCGTACACGCAGCCAGGACAGCCGCGCTTGGAGACAGCGTTTGCGCGTGGAGATTTGGCACGTGAACAGGATACACGCAGCACAGGGCAACCGTGCTTGAAGACAGCGTCCGCGTGTGGAGATTTGGCACGCAAACAGGATACACGCAGCCCAGGACAGCCACGCTTGAAGACAGCGTCCGCGTGGAGATTTGGCACGCAAACAGGATACACGCAGCCCAGGACAGCTGCGCTTGAAGACAGCATCCGCGTGTGGAGATTTGGCACGCGAACAGGATACACGCAGCCCAGGAAATCCGCACTTGGAGACAACGTCCGCGTGGAGGTTTGGCGCGCAAACAGGATACACACAGCCCAGGACAGCCGCGCTTGCAGACAGCGTCCGCGTGGATATTTGGCACGCGAACAGGATACATGCAGCCCAGGACTGCCGCGCTTGGAGACAGCGTCCGCATGGAGATTTGGCACGCGAACAGGATACACGCAGCCCAGGACAGCCGCGCTTGCAGACAGCGTCCGCGTGGAGAGTTGGCACGCGAACAGGATACACACAGCCCAGGACAGCCGCACTTGGAGACAGCGTCCGCATGGAGATTTGGCACGCGAACAGGATGCACGCAGCCCAGGACAGCTGCGCTTGGAGATAGCGTCTGCGTGGAGATTTGGCATGCGAACAGGATACACGGCTCCAGAAATTAGCGTGTGGCGGAAAACACGCTACAAAAGGCCAAAGAAGTTGCTGAAGGGAATGCGAGGACGCAGGTCCAGAGTTCAGCTACAAAACGCCAAAAATGAATTAATCAGAAGCAGCGATTGACGTTTCCACGCTGCTTATGTACGTACTGCCGTGACACATGTGACGGTACTAAGTCACGTGAATTTAGCGACGTGAAAAATGCAGATGTTGTTTTCCTGGCAATGCATCGAACAACCTCCATTTCGAATAGAACGGTCTAGCGGTTCTATGGGCGTAACTCATTCTGTATGGAGAGGTTGTTCCCGGTCCAGAGATATGTCCAGCAGGCATGACAGTGCCACCCCCCAAAGGAGCAACCTCTCCCCTTTTCGAGTGGAATTGCCTTAATAAAGCAGGAGCATGAATGTTAGACAGAGGTTCCCAGGATCTATCCTCGGGACCATAGCCTTTCCAATCCACCAGATAATACGCCTTCCCAGACCGTAGCCTCATGTCCAGTATGTCCTGTACCTCATATTCGTCTGAGGCTTTCACAGAAATAGCAACAGGCCGTATAGGCAATCTAGTAGCATCAGAGCACGGTTTGATGAGTGACACGTGGAATACAGGATGCACTCGCCACCATTGTGGCAATGCCAGACGGACTGCAGCCGGATTTATAACGTGGAGCACTTCATATGGCCCGATGTATTTAGGCAACAATTTCTTTTTACCGGGTATCCTCAAGTTTTTAGTGGACAGCCATACCTTCATACCTGCTTTGTAGACAGGTGCAGGGATTCTATGAGCATCGGCATAGGTCTTATCTCGTTTTTTAGCTTGCTCCAATTGCTGCTTAACATTCGTCTGTAGACTCTTTAGATCTCTAATATTACGTCCTGCTGCAGGAGTATCCAAAGACAAACTGGAATCCAAAGGAATGGATCGGGGGTGTTGCCCATACAGAGCATAGAAAGGCGAAGTACCTATGGCACTATGGTAAGAATTATTATAGGCAAACTCTGCTGCCGGCAGGACATTGAGCCAATCTGACTGAAACTGCAGGCACAAACATCGCAGATATTGTTCCATAGTGCTATTGACTCTCTCAGTCTGTCCATCCGTTTGAGGGTGATAAGCACTAGACAACTTGTCATCAATTAGTAATGCTGAATTTAGTGTTCTCCAAAAACGTGACGCAAATTGTGAGCCCCTGTCAGTGATTATCACTGAAGGTAGGCCAAAAAAACTGAATATATGCCGGATGAATAAATCATCCAGACCAGCAGCTGTTGGTAAACCAATACAGGGGATAAAAAGCGCCAATTTTGTAAAGTAGTCCACCACAACCCATATGGTATCGTTGCCATTATTTCTTGGAAGTTCTACCACAAAATCCATTGATATCATGTCCCATGTTTTTTTAGGAACAGGTAGGGACTGGATTAAACCCACTGGTTTGCCAGGAGTGTTCTTGCATTGAATGCATACAGAACATGTTGAAACGTAATTTATAACATCTTGTGTTATGGAAGGCCACCAACACCATCTTTTAAGCAACTCTAGGGTTTTCTTCTGTCCAGGATGGGCTGCAATCAAGGAATCATGACCCCAACTGAGGGCCTTATCCCGAGTGGTACCAGTTGGTAGATAGAGTACTCCTTGTTTGAAAGGCAAACCATTGTATTTATCAAGATTCAATCCCTGAATCAATTGTGGATTTAGTTTCACCCACTCCTGTAACTTGTTTTTTAGGGAAGGTTGTGTAGAAAAACTACATATCACGTGATCTGCCAACAATTTATTTTGCACCGATGGTTCTTCCTTCACCTCTTCACCGATGCGAGACAAAGCATCCGATTTGACATGTTGTCTGGCAGGGTGATAAGTAATTTGGAAATTGTATTGAGCAAAAAAGACATGCCATCTGGCCTTTCTAGCTGTAAGACATTTCATAGTTTTGAATGCCTGAAGATTTCTATGATCCGAGTACACCAGCACCTGATGTTTGGCCCCAAGAAGATGATGTCGTCATTCTCGGAAAGCATCCTTGATTGCAAGTAATTCCCGCTCAGTGACAGTATAGTTCTGTTCGTATGAGGTAAGCTTACGTGAGAAGAAAGCAACTGGATGCTCCTCCTTGGTTTCTGCACAAACTTGAGAAAGTACAGCTCCTGTAGCGACACTGGAAGCATCTGCTTCAATGATAAACTGACAATCCGGATCAGGATGTTGAAGTACAGGTGCAGTGGTAAATGCTTCCTTTAACATCTCAAAAGATGTTTGGGCATTCTGGTTCCAACAGAATGGAACTTTGGAACTAGTTAAAGCTGTCAATGGGGCCACTGTTTTGGAAAAAGAACAAATAAATCTGCGATAAACATTCGCAAAACCTAGGAATGACTGTAATGACTTGACATTGTGTGGAACGGGCCAATTCAATATGGCCTTCACTTTGGAATGACTCATTCGAACCCCTTGATTGGTAATGTCGTAACCCAGAAATTCCACTTCTTGTGTATGAAAGACACATTTCTCGGCTTTAACAAAAAGCTTGTTCTCTCTGAGTCTTTGTAAGACAGCTAACACGTGTTTAACATGTTCTGGAAAAGACAATGAATATATCAAAATGTCATCCAAGTAAATCACCACGAATTGGTCCATCATATCTCTGAAGATATCGTTCATGAAGAACTGAAATGTGGCGGGAGCGTTACAAAGACCAAAAGGCATCACTAAATATTCATAAAGGCCGTACCGCGTCTTAAAAGCGGTCTTCCATTCGTCTCCTTCACGAATGTGAACCAGATTGTAAGCACCGCGCAAGTCCGATTCAGAGAAGTACTTGGAAGTTCCTAATTGATCTAACAGAACATTTATCAGTGGTAAAGGGTACTGATTCTTTATGGTGATGACATTAAGAGCCCTGTAATCAATGCAAGGCCTTAGATCTCCTTCTTTCTTCGGAACAAAGAATAAAGGAGAGGCAGCAGGTGATTGAGAGGGTCGTATAAATCCCATATCAAGAGCTTTATCGATGTATTCTTTCAAGACAACATCTTCTTTGGGAGTTAAAGAATAGACTCGACCAGTAGGGATTTTAGCTCCAGGAATTAGTTCAATTGGACAATCATACTGCCTATGTGGAGGCAGCTGTTCTGCCTGGCCTTTGTCAAACACATCAGCAAAATCTGTATATTCACTTGGTATATGTGTACCACTCTGATGTACCACACTAATAGTGGAAATTCCCTCCATAGAGGCCAAAATATGTGGTTTATTTGACACCTCCTGACTGGTAAAGCAATGTTCATTGCAAAAAACGGAAGGATATTGGACCAATCCCGTAACCCAGTCAATGGCGGGATTATGAAGAGTCAACCAAGCAAGTCCAAGTAATATTTTGTACTGAGGAGCCGCAATGACATCGAAGACCATTTCCTCCGAATGGCCATTTAATAAAGTCATCTGAATAGGTACAGTCTCCGGAGTTACCATACCGGAAATCAAGACCGATCCATCCACAGTATTAACAGTTTCAGGTTTGTTCTTGCCTACAAGGGATATAGAACATTTCTTGCCATATGTGATATCGATGTAATTATTAGGGGCTCCAGAATCAACCATATCCTTGGAAACCAATTCTTGATCATCAAAACGTAAAGTCATCTCTACAGCTATAGGTGCGTGCACTGGAAATGTAATGGAGTCCGATGTAACACCCGACACAGGGACTCCTGCTACTGTCGAGTTTTGGCGTTTCCCGAAGGCTTAACTGGTTTTTTAGGACATGCCGCCAGTAAATGCTCAGATGAACCGCAATACATACATACATTGTTTTTTCTTCGGTTCTCTCTTTCTGCTCTAGACAACCGGCCTCTCACCGCACCAATTTGCATTGGTTCAGGATCATTCGAGGAAGCTGCTGGTGTCTCAGAACGAACCGGTGCATGCAGGAAAGGTTTTCTCTCTCCTTTGCGAGTATTTCTTCGGGCATCAATTTGTAGAATCAAATCAAGAAATTCTGAGAAACCTGTAGGAACCACTGTGACCGTGGACAAGGCATCTTTGAGTTCTTCTGAAAGACCCTTGTAGAAAACAGCCGTCTTCTTGTCTTCAGGCCATTGGGTTTCGGCTGTTAATTGGTTAAATCGGGCGATGTAAGCCAACAGAGGTTGACTGCCTTGTTGTAGATTCAGCAACTCCAGATCTGTGGCTTGAGTAGCGTAGCGCATGTCAAAGACTTTACTCATAGCAGCCAGAAGATCATCGCAATCGTACAACAAGGGGCTATTTGATTCCAATAAAGGATTAGCCCAAGCAGCAGCTGTACCCCCCAAATGGGAAAGCACAAATGCTGCTTTAGTAGTTAGGTCAGGAAACAAATTAGGCCGGCAAAGAAAATGGAGTCGGCACTGATTGACAAAAGTTCTATAGGTTTTAGGATCACCTGTGAACCTTTCCGGGGGAGCCAAGGGAAACTGTGTTGGCATAACCACTTTAAGAGTTTCCTGTGATAATGATGGTGCCGTAGTCCCAGATCCAGATGCAGTGGCTACTGGAACCTGTGCTCCCTGAGGAGTGGCATGCATGGCATCTTGCATAACATCCATTCGATGCCGTAGCATGTCCTGTGCTGTAATCAATTCATTTCTCAAGTCAGTGATTAACTGAGTCAAAACAGTTAAAAGATCCGCACCCTCCATGGCTTCTGATTCTGTCATCAATCACCAATGTATCAATTGAAAAGGATACAGTAACCAAAAAAGGATACAATTGGTAGGGCTCTTCCAGATTCTTTTTCACACGACTTGATTGTAGTTAAGTCAAATTAGACCTTCCAAATGATACAACTCTCTGACTGATGAAACAGGCAGAGAGATGGATCACTGGAAAGGGCGTGGGTATTGTATCGGAAGTCAGCCTAAGATAGATAATGTATCATAAGAAACTGTCCCAAACTCAACTCGCTATGCTAGCACAGTATTATCATAAATTCAAAACACTGACCTTATGGCAAAAACTGAAGTATTCAACGAAAATCTCTTGAAGAAAGCCAGGAGTTCAACCAACGAAAAAGGAGGGGAAGATTAGTAAGGGAGACTTATCCCGAACGGCACGAGGCTCACGCTAGATACCGGGTTGGTGCACCACAGGATAGCGTCCAAAGTACTGTGCACAATCACCTTCCAATAGTTCATGAAATACTTCCTTTCCCACGAAGAACAAAAATAGAAGTTCACCTGTTAACGATCACAGGTACCAAAGGTTCAAAGAAGTTCAGAAAACCACGTGCATGATTGCATGTGACAGCGTACACGCAGCCAGGACAGCCGCGCTTGGAGACAGCGTTTGCACATGGAGATTTGGCACGTGAACAGGATACACGCAGCCCAGGGCAACTGCGCTTGAAGACAGCATCCGCGTGTGGAGATTTGGCACGCGAACAGGATACACACAGCCCAGGACCGCCGCGCTTGAAGACAGCATCCGCGTGTGGAGATTTGGCACGCGAACAGGATACACGGAGCCCAGGAGAGCCGCGCTTGGAGACAGCGTCCGCGTGGAGATTTGGCACACGAACAGGATACACGCAGCCCAGGACAGCCGCGCTTGCAGACAGCATCCGCGTGGGGATTTGGCACGCGAACAGGATACACGCAGCCCAGGACTGCGCGCTTGGAGACAGCGTCCGCATGGAGATTTGGCACGTGAACAGGATACACGCAGCCCAGGACAGCCGCGCTTGCAGACAGCGTCCGCGTGGAGAGTTGGCATGCGAACAGGATACATGCAGCCCAGGACAGCCGCGCTTGGCGACAGCATCCGCGTGGATATTTGGCACGCGAACAGGATGCACGCAGCCCAGGACAGCCGCGCTTGGAGATAGCGTCCGCGTGGAGATTTGGCACACAAACAGGATACACAGCTCCAGAAATTAGCGTGTGGCGGAAAACACGCTACAAAAGGCCAAAGAAGTTGCTGAAGGGAATGCGAGGACGCAGGTCCAGAGTTCAGCTACAAAACGCCAAAAATGAATTAATCAGAAGCAGCGATCGACGTTTCCACACTGCTTATGTACGTACTGCCGTGACACACGTGACGAACTAAGTCACGTGAATTTAACGACGTGAAATATGCAGACGTCGTTTTCCTGGCAATGCATCGAACAACCTCCATTTCGAATAGAACGGTCTAGCGGTTCTATGGGCGTAACTCATTCTGTATGGAGAGGTTGTTCCCGGTCCAGAGATATGTCCAGCAGGCATGACATCCTCATAGACGGCAAAATCAAATAAAATCATATTACTTTTATTGGTTTAAGTTAGTAGCAGTCCCACAGAGCATACCTAAAAACACCAACAACCACCCTAACCAGCCAATGCAGGAACTATCTACAAGACTAAACAACTTCCCACCAATTTCGAAACATTCTAGTGGGCAAAAGCAACAGAGATGGCTCCCCAGCAGACTCCTGCTGACCAGACATATACAAGACTATCCTCACCCAGAAAACACCTGCAGAATATTTCTTCAACCTCTTCCACCTCTCACTAGCAACAGGAACTGTGCCACAAACCTTCGAATCGGCATACATCAAGTCTCTCCTTAAAGACCCATCTGGAAACACTGAAGACCTGACCAATTAGTGACCAATCTCAAGCATCCATACCCGCTGAAACTCCTACAAAGCTACGTTTAGAAACAAGTACTGGAACATGTAGAAAACAATCGGATACTAGAGTAGGCACAAGTCGGGTTCAGACCCATGAGAGGAACCAAAGCAGCATTATTATGAATATGGGATGACCTAATAGGCAATGCACACTCCAAGTGCAAATCAGCACTAATACTACTTGATCTGTCAGAAGCCTTCAACAAAGTCAAGCACGCAACACTTATCAAAAGGCTAGAAGATATAGGAATCAGCAACAAAGCGTTACTTTCGCTGAAATCCTTCATGGCAGAAAGAACGTAAACAACCTGGCCAACCCCCTCAAACTCAACATCCTGCAAAACAACTTACAGAGTGTCACAAGGCTCAACCCTCTCACCACTGCTATTCAATATCTACATGACCACTCTTATCAAACTCATCAAAAGATACAGCCACACCTGCTACAACTAAGCAGACGATACACAGATTGTCTGCAAAATCAATATGCTAGTGAATAACAGAACCCAACCCAACCCAACCCTTACCAAATGCCTCACAGAAAAAAAAACAATGGATGAGGACTAACAGCTTTAAACTCAACCGGGACAAAACAGAAATCATGATTGCGCCAAATGACCTGACAAATCAACAACACATTCCATGGCCTACTGAAATGGAAAACCGACCAGAACCATCCAAAATGGTGAAAAGTCTCAAAATATTAATGGACACATTCGAACCGCAAGTCAAAGCAGTAGTAAAGAAATGCATCTTACAACTACACACAATGAAGCAGATACTCCCCCTTTTCATCTTTCTACATAGAACACTTGCTGTCATTTTTCTCGTCATGTCTAGAATAGACTATGCTAACAGCATGTATCTTGGAATGGCAGACTACCTTATCAAAAAACTACAACGAATACAGAACGCAACAGCAAGACTACTTCTCAGTCTCACTAAGAGAAAATACATCACATCAGCACTGAAAACCCTACATTGGCTACCTGTCAAAAAGCTATTTTTCTTCAAAACGCTTTGGAAAACACACAGAGCAATCCAGAGCATCTGGAGACAATGAAAATGGCAGGCATGTGTGGTATAAATCACAGTAACATATCATAACATGAGGTTGCCATGTCTAAGATTAGTATTAGAGAGAAAAATGTGGGTCTGCATTGCACAAATCCCTTGGTTTATAAAAGTAAGATAGGGGTTTTTCTTCTGGATTTAAGAGTCATTTTTCTGCCACACTCTAAAATTGTGGCAAATACATATGCTGTTCTAATAAAAAAATGTCACCAGCTGCCACTGGTGAAATGATTCGTCCTCTATTGTAAACAGCAATGTGAGCTGGCCCACCAAGACCACTGCCTCGCCACTACTCACACAGTATATTTTAAAGTATGCATCTGTAGAATAGAAATGAAAGAAACAATGTTCACCAACAGCTCCAGACACAGCCCCCTCCGGCACGTCTCCTACTGCTGAGACTACCTTGTTGCTACTGCCCTATACGATAAATATATAATCCTAAATATGGTGGGAAAATGACCTGCTTCTATCATCACATGAGACATTCAATGTACTGCCTTATGATAGATCAATAGTAAATGTATATGCTAAATATCTCTGCATTTTATGTTTGCCATGTCCAATTTTAGGGCTCTGCAAACTTAGGCTCTCCCGATGTTTTTAACAACAACTCCCATCAACTTTACCTGGCATATTCAATGCTAATTGTAATTGGTTATTTATAACGTGCTTAATACCCTGAGGTTTCTAAGCACGGACCCGGGGATCGAACATGTGTTGCTTCGTGTTGTCTTGCTTCAAAGGCGAGCACGTTGCCCCTGAGCTATCCTCCCGAGATAGTAAGGGAACATGGGAGTTATAGACCAAAACCATCCGGAGAGGCAGCAGTTTGCAGACCTGGTGCTTAAGATGGAGTGGGAAAGCTTACTTCATGGTCAATCACGTGACCTTGGTAAGGAAAAGCCTTAAAATGCACTCGCACATGCTGGTGATGGCAAGTATAACGATCATCTTTTTCAAATGACCCAAGTTGGGGCTAAAAGAACTTCACATTAAAAACCAACCAATTGAGCAAGTCAGAGAATGAATTGGTGATTTGAAATATAGCCAGCACTGTGCTTTGAATCGACTCTAAACAAGAAAAAGACATGTAACAAAGTGTTGAAAGAATGGCCTTAGTTGAAGAAAGGGTATGTTCATGGGAACTGCAAAGGAAACCAAATAGTAAAGTAATAAGTACAGTATTGGATAATGATGGAACCTTTAAATATTTTGATCCTACCTAAGGAAAAAACACAATCCTGCATAGGTAAAAAACACAATCAAAACTAAGAAAAAAACACAATCCTGCCTAGGTAGAAACCACAAACCAAACTAAGAAAAAAACACAATCCTGCTTAAGTGATAACAACACTACTCATGCTGAACCCTTAGGGGCCTCAGAAGTACAAAAAGGAACACAGTTCCAGCACCCATCCAATTCCCAACCAGAGCTTTGCCTGATGCAAGGATGGCAGAAATAGACCATGCTGACAGCTCCATCAGCAGGGCAGCCTTTACCTTTAAAGGACTGTACATTCAGTGGTGTCATTGGTACAGCATTTGCCAGACTGGAGAAATCACCTCAGAAACTAAGGACTTGTTTTGCCAGGGGAAAACTTGCTGGTGGGTTTTATATTGTGTGCTGTTTTCCTACTGTTTTTCTTCATAGTTTGTTAGATCTGGTTTCTCATGAGGGTGGTAAGAAGGATCTGGTAGTTGTCACTGTGCTTACTATTTTAAATTGGCAACACCTAGTTCAGCTGCTAGCTGCCCGAGGTGTTGGATGAAGCCCCTTTCAAAAGTAACAGGATTCTCGTCAACCTGCATCACACACACCTGGTGAATAGGAGAGGAAATGGTTGACAGAAAAAGATAGTTGTCAGACAGGCACAGTTGCTATGTGCAGAGGATATCCTTTATAATATAAAGACATTTACAAACATTGTCTGTTAAAAACAAGGGCTATGCACGAGATGTGGGATGTCTGTCTGTGGGGAGGCCCTTTCCTTATCCAGATGATTTTGCTTCAAAGCAATTATACAATTAAACCACATGAGCTAAAAAAAAGAGCTAGAAAATGGGAATTTTCCATCAGTAGTCCTTCCTTTCCCTTGAAATACCAGATAATTCCATGACAATATATACTAAATATCTTACATGTACATCCTTTACAAGAAAAGTGCTTTTTGTGGCCATCAAATGTCTTGCTGCCCAAAATGTATGGGGGCAATGAAAGGGAAGATATTTTGAAAAGGCTAGAAGGGCCTTAAAATCTCTACTTGTGTGAGGGTAGAGCTCCCCAGTTTCTCTCAAAGGGTGATATACATGTGACTTTGTCACACTAGGTTTTAACAAGAACATTACAGTGAGTTATTAGTCTCAAGAAAGAAATAGAAAGTGAATTGAATATTTTGAGCAGATCTTTAAATCTTTAACTAGGAGAGAGGTCCCTAAGGAGTTCATCAAATAAATTATGTATAAGCTCTTGGGCAGTTTGCTTCCCTAGCTTAATCCAACATATTAGGCAGGTCTTTAGATCATTAACTAGGAGAGAAGTACCTAATGGGATTTGCAGGATAGTCATCAAATAAAATATTCGTCAACTCTGGGGCAGTTTGCTTCCCTAGCTTAATCCAACATATTTGGCGGGTCTTTAGATTGTAAGGCAAGTCCAAAATCCAATCATAAAAATCAATACAAGGAGCCAAAAATCAATGCACAAGATGTGAGGAAAACAAATGCTTATTACACATACACAGCCGGGCCGGGGAGTAATCACAAAGACATTCAACATGGCTTCTGAAAATGGTTGCAGTTATAGTAAATATCGGGTAAAATGACAACAAATGTTACAGTTTATTTACAGATCCCCAGCATGTGATTGGGCATTGTGATTTGCACTATTGGTTGAATCTAAAGAATAAATAGCCCTATTTGCCTATCCTATCCTCGTGAGCACACCAAGACATCAGTTTATTAATGAATTGACACTGAGATCATCTTCTTTCCCACGATGCTGATGGGATGTTACTCTTTATAACTTGTATCCTCTGAGCTTACGTGGTGATTGGCTATTTCATGTAGCATATCCTTGGAGTGAGCGACTTGATGGTTTTCAACCATTGCCTGTGTGCGGTGTGACAGTGTGGCAACAATAATGATAACTTTGCATCCTCTCCCAAGAATTCATTGGTTGGCATCAACTTATCATTCCCACTGTTATGAACTATCCACTGACAGTTAACATTGGAACTCCTCGTTAGAAAAATTACTTGCTTCCCTTTCACACTTCCTTTCTCATAACTTGTACATGACTTAATTGATCCTGCCTATAACATTATGAATCTGACACTAAAGTATCTACAGACTTCAATTCTTTGCAATTATATATTTGTGTATGAATCATAATGACATCAATATATTTCTAAACTAAAACTGATGTGTGTTGTTAGGTTCATCCACAAATCTTCTTAAAATGGCCATCAATGCCTAATCACTTGCACTGTATTTGCAATGGTGTCTTAGATGGCTCCTGTCTGGGTGGTTGGATCTTTTTCAATGTGTTTTTTCCTACAGAGGGCAGTATTGCTCTTTGCTCATACTTCCCTAATGCACATGCATTTTACTGCTCACTATTTCATCCCTACCAAAGTGTGACCTTCATTGTGTTACATTTTGATGTACCGCTAGGAACACAATTTGTTATATAAGTTTCAACACAAGATTGGGAACTCAGCTGAGCTGATGTGTCTCAACCAATCGGTGTGCAGTATCTGTCTCTTAGCTCAAGGGTCTGTTACTTCTATGTTGCCTTTGTATGACCTCACTGCTGAAATTCAGAGCTTGAGAATGTGTTGACCAACCTGTCCTAATAAATCACTGCACAGCAGTCATTCTTGCTTTTGAAAGTTACAGCTTTGTATATGTGTTTTTCTTTGCAATGGCCTGGTTAAAAATGTTCTGCTAAATTATGATGATTTTTAGGCTTCAGGGATGGCTGTGTCTGTCTCAAGGCCTATTTTTGTGTCATTTATTCAGTAAATGTGAAATTTCACTTGTATTTACTATCATTATTAGTGCCCTAATGATTTCCTGGCTAGTGTTAAGTGATGCTATTTTTGTTAAGGATGTGTGATTATACTCAGGGATATAGTCTGTGCCTTCTAGCTTATCTTGTCCATCAGGGACATTGTTTACTGAAGCATGTTTACTGTTGCTTTTTGGGCCTGCAAAGGGAATTGTAAGTGAGCGTGGCTGCTTTCTTTATAACCTTGCTGTTTCTCAAAGGGACATTCAAAGCTCGTATTTCCGTGAATGTTGGGGGCATTGGATGTACTCCCCAACATTCCCCCCTTTCTATATATTTTTAATCTTTTCAATCAACTTCTTGATACCAATCATATATAGTGTTGGGTAACAAAATATCTTGAATACATTTCTTAGGTTCCCTCCCCCTTGGCATAATCCGATAAATGACATCCTAAGAAGTTGTAGTCTCCTTCTGAATTTGGGTTTACATAACATTCCAGATCATTTTCTGGATCAGGGGTTAGTAACTAGAGGCTGACTTCTGGGCCTATGGGATGGGCTATTGGAACAATTTTTGTTTCCCCTACCTTTGATTCCGGATCAGTTTTAAAGATTTCAGTTTTCCAAGGAGGAGTAGCACCACCTACCATAACTGCAAGGAGATTTACTTTATTTCCACGGGACACACAACATGTTATGACTATTTGGTAAACACACCAGATTATTATCAAGACAATGAAGATGGGAAATAGAACTTGGCATATGTTAGTAAGCCATTGTGGCATCCAGGAGGTAAGGACTGATAACCTTCTTTCATCTTTACTGATCCCCCCTGCTGCTCCCATGTCTGTTTTCAGTTTTGCCATCTGTTTAATTGCAATTGTCAGAGTGCCATTATCTTCATCATTAGAAGGCACGTATGTGCAGCAGGTGCTGCCAATCCTTCTGCACATGCAGCCTCCATTGCTGTGATTAAATCTATTACTATACAATTTTGAAGAGCCATACGTCACAACACACGCAGTTCTTCATGGATTGCGTTGAGTCCATGCTCAGTGGCATTCAAAAGTTTCATCAAGTTCCAGTGGACTATTTGGATCCATTTAGTGTTTGTGGCTGTTTGTATTCCACGGGCTAAGAAGGAGGCAAAGAAAATCAGGTTGTTCATGTTGATGTAGGCTGGTCAATGTATTCACATGTGATGCCCATATTTTTCCACAACGTTCATCTGTTTTCATTATGGCTTCTTCTATATATCTCATTAGTCCCTGTGTATTGAATACTGCTTGCCCATTCACCCATTTCTTATTCCAATACATTCTTATTCCAATACGTTGCTCCCTCTAAGACCATTTGTGGTTTTGCAAAACATTGCACACTGCAGTTTTCCCCTACATTTTGCATTCTTCTTTGGATTTCTCTTCCATCTTAATTTGTACTGTTTGTCCCTGAAACTGCCCTTGCACCTTGCAAAGTACTAAATGTGCTAAGCACTGTGCATCTAAAGTTGGCACTTCCTTAGATAAGAATAGTTGGTGGTGCCAACCGCATGTGGTATAAACCCACATATATAACCTGATTCATTCATTCACGCCCTACTGATTGCTTTCATTGTGTCATACCAGATGTTAGTGCCATCAGATACTTATCTAATGAGTTAGTAGTTACACCTGTACTTAGTTGTCGTTTGTGTCTGATCACGAGGTTATAGCAGCTACAGTCACTTCTTCTGTATCATTATTTCCTTTACTTCTAAGACCTAAACTCATAAATGTCATTAACGAAAAGGAAGAAGAAGAGAAAAGGATAAACAATATATCCCTAAAAACATATTCTTGACATTTCTATAATTGTTCATTTTTGGCTTCCTGAATGTTTGCTGCTACGCTGACTCTGATGTGCCCAAAAGGTTGCATTCTCATAAGGCAAAATTTCATAGTGTAAAGGTTAAACTCAACTTTGGCAGGTGTTTCCTGTTCTGATCTTGATGTCTGTTGTGGTTCAATGCTGTGATAATATTCTGGTATCCTTGCATAGATCGGTAAGGTGCACCCAGACATGGCAGTTCTTTAACTTTCTCCACTTTGTAGGGTGACCTTGCATTACTGGGTCTAAAATACCTTTATTCATTTATTTATTTATTTATTTAGATTTATAAAGTGCACAGCAGGTATGTCTAAGTGAATACTTTGGTTTTCAGTGCTTTTCAGAATACTGTGCATGAAGTTTCATTTCTGAGTGCTGTAGGGAGAGCGTTCCAGTTTTTGGATGCTAGGTGTTGAAAGCTGGTGCCTCCTGCTTTGGCTCTTTTGAAGGAAGGTACGTAGATCTGGTTGGCGAGGTGAGACCTTGTGGGTCTGGAGGATGTGATGGGGATAATCCTTTCAGATAGATAAGGGGGGGGGCACTGTTTGAGAGACACTTGTGTTTGATGGCAAGGGTTTTGAAAAGGATGCCCTGTTTGACCGGCAGCCAGTGTGCCTCTCTCCTAGCCTGGGAGATATGCTCCCTTTTGGGGAGGCTCAGTGCTGCCCAGAGGGTGTTGTTTTGTGTGACTTGTAATTTGTTGATATTTTTGGAAGAAGTGCATAGGAAGAGGGCATTACAATAGGCGAGTTTGGTGCCGCCTGTGGCCCTGGTGATAGTAAGACAGTTCTTGGTTGATAAGAAAGGTTTGTAGGGTCCCATAAACTTGGGCTGATTCCAACGACGCATATGATGTCTGGTGTAGACACTGTCGCCTTGCTGTAGCTGAAGGGGTTCTTCTGTCGCTGTGTCATGTTGGTCCATGAGAGCTCATTGGTGCACTTTGATATTTATCTGGGAAGATAAAAGCTTATCACAGTGCGACATGTTTTTGAGATATTCAAAACAAAGGGGGGTCTGGGAATCTCTCTACCAGCACGAACACAGCCCAATGACTTGTTCTTGGGTGAATAACCCCTGGGAGAGACTCTACCAAGTCTTTAGCTCACTGTCCCTTTCACAGAGAAGACATTTCCCCGCATATCAGCCTTTGTCCTGCCCAGGGGCAGTCCAGCGCCGAAATGCTAGGCAATTCTCCTCTGAACAAGAGTACCATCAGTAACCCCATACACGTGTTTCAGCCTTGTTGGGCATCATCAGTGAAGTGAAACTGTTGCCTCTTTAAGAACAGTGAGCAAGGGGTCCACGTCTGGATCGCCCTGTTAACTTAGGGTGAAACCCAAAGTTAATTTATTCAAAACAAAGGGGGGTCTGGGAATCTCTCTACCAGCACAAACACAGCCCAATGACTTGTTCTTGGGTGAATAACCCCTGGGAGAGACTCTACCAAGTCTTTAGCTCACTGTCCCTTTCACAGAGAAGAAATTTCCCCGCATATCAGCCTTTGTCCTGCCCAGGGGCAGTCCAGCGCCGAAATGCTAGGCAATTCTCCTCTGAACAAGAGTACCATCAGTAACCCCATACACGTGTTTCAGCCTTGTTGGGCATCATCAGTGAAGTGAAACTGTTGCCTCTCTAAGAACAGTGAGCAAGGGGTCCACGTCTGGATCGCCCTGTTAACTTAGGGTGAAACCCAAAGTTAATTTATTCAAAACAAAGGGGGGTCTGGGAATCTCTCTACCAGCACGAACACAGCCCAATGAAATGACTTGTTCTTGGGTGAATAACCCCTGGGAGAGACTCTACCAAGTCTTTAGCTCACTGTCCCTTTCACAGAGAAGAAATTTCCCCGCATATCAGCCTTTGTCCTGCCCAGGGGCAGTCCAGCGCCGAAATGCTAGGCAATTCTCCTCTGAACAAGAGTACCATCAGTAACCCCATACACGTGTTTCAGCCTTGTTGGGCATCATCAGTGAAGTGAAACTGATGCCTCTCTAAGAACAGTGAGCAAGGGGTCCACGTCTGGATCGCGCTGTTAACTTAGGGTGAAACCCAAAGTTAATTTATTCAAAACAAAGGGGGGTCTGGGAATCTCTCTACCAGCATGAACACAGCCCAATGACTTGTTCTTGGGTGAATAACCACTGGGAGAGACTCTACCAAGTCTTTAGCTCACTGTCCCTTTCACAGAGAAGAAAATTCCCCGCATATCAGCCTTTGTCCTGCCCAGGGGCAGTCCAGCGCCGAAATGCTAGGCAATTCTCCTCTGAACAAGAGTACCATCAGTAACCCCATACACGTGTTTCAGCCTTGTTGGGCATCATCAGTGAAGTGAAACTGTTGCCTCTCTAAGAACAGTGAGCAAGGGGTCCACGTCTGGATCGCCCTGTTAACTTAGGGTGAAACCCAAAGTTAATTTATTCAAAACAAAGGGGGGTCTGGGAATCTCTCTACCAGCACGAACACAGCCCAATGACTTGTTCTTGGGTGAATAACCCCTGGGAGAGACTCTACCAAGTCTTTAGCTCACTGTCCCTTTCACAGAGAAGAAATTTCCCCGCATATCAGCCTTTGTCCTGCCCAGGGGCAGTCCAGCGCCGAAATGCTAGGCAATTCTCCTCTGAACAAGAGTACCATCAGTAACCCCATACACGTGTTTCAGCCTTGTTGGGCATCATCAGTGAAGTGAAACTGTTGCCTCTCTAAGAACAGTGAGCAAGGGGTCCACGTCTGGATCGCCCTGTTAACTTAGGGTGAAACCCAAAGTTAATTTATTCAAAACAAAGGGGGGTCTGGGAATCTCTCTACCAGCACGAACACAGCCCAATGACTTGTTCTTGGGTGAATAACCCCTGGGAGAGACTCTACCAAGTCTTTAGCTCACTGTCCCTTTCACAGAGAAGAAATTTCCCCGCATATCAGCCTTTGTCCTGCCCAGGGGCAGTCCAGCGCCGAAATGCTAGGCAATTCTCCTCTGAACAAGAGTACCATCAGTAACCCCATACACGTGTTTCAGCCTTGTTGGGCATCATCAGTGAAGTGAAACTGTTGCCTCTCTAAGAACAGTGAGCAAGGGGTCCACGTCTGGATCGCCCTGTTAACTTAGGGTGAAACCCAAAGTTAATTTATTCAAAACAAAGGGGGGTCTGGGAATCTCTCTACCAGCACGAACACAGCCCAATGACTTGTTCTTGGGTGAATAACCCCTGGGAGAGACTCTACAAAGTCTTTAGCTCACTGTCCCTTTCACAGAGAAGAAATTTCCCCGCATATCAGCCTTTGTCCTGCCCAGGGGCAATCCAGCGCCGAAATGCTAGGCAATTCTCCTCTGAACAAGAGTACCATCAGTAACCACATACACGTGTTTCAGCCTTGTTGGGCATCATCAGTGAAGTGAAACTGTTGCCTCTCTAAGAACAGTGAGCAAGGGGTCCACGTCTGGATCGCCCTGTTAACTTAGGGTGAAACCCAAAGTTAATTTATTCAAAACAAAGGGGGGTCTGGGAATCTCTCTACCAGCACGAACACAGCCCAATGACTTGTTCTTGGGTGAATAACCCCTGGGAGAGACTCTACCAAGTCTTTAGCTCACTGTCCCTTTCACAGAGAAGAAAATTCCCCGCATATCAGCCTTTGTCCTGCCCAGGGGCAGTCCAGCGCCGAAATGCTAGGCAATTCTCCTCTGAACAAGAGTACCATCAGTAACCCCATACACGTGTTTCAGCCTTGTTGGGCATCATCAGTGAAGTGAAACTGTTGCCTCTTTAAGAACAGTGAGCGAGGGGTCCACGTCTGGATCCCCCTGTTAACTTAGGGTGAAACCCAAAGTTAATTTATTCAAAACAAAGGGGGGTCTGGGAATCTCTCTACCAGCACGAACACAGCCCAATGACTTGTTCTTGGGTGAATAACCCCTGGGAGAGACTCTACCAAGTCTTTAGCTCACTGTCCCTTTCACAGAGAAGAAATTTCCCCGCATATCAGCCTTTGTCCTGCCCAGGGGCAGTCCAGCGCCGAAATGCTAGGCAATTCTCCTCTGAACAAGAGTACCATCAGTAACCCCATACACGTGTTTCAGCCTTGTTGGGCATCATCAGTGAAGTGAAACTGTTGCCTCTCTAAGAACAGTGAGCAAGGGGTCCACGTCTGGATCGCCCTGTTAACTTAGGGTGAAACCCAAAGTTAATTTATTCAAAACAAAGGGGGGTCTGGGAATCTCTCTACCAGCACGAACACAGCCCAATGACTTGTTCTTGGGTGAATAACCCCTGGGAGAGACTCTACCAAGTCTTTAGCTCACTGTCCCTTTCACAGAGAAGAAATTTCCCCGCATATCAGCCTTTGTCCTGCCCATGGGCAGTCCAGCGCCGAAATGCTAGGCAATTCTCCTCTGAACAAGAGTACCATCAGTAACCCCATACACGTGTTTCAGCCTTGTTGGGCATCATCAGTGAAGTGAAACTGTTGCCTCTCTAAGAACAGTGAGCAAGGGGTCCACGTCTGGATCGCCCTGTTAACTTAGGGTGAAACCCAAAGTTAATTTATTCAAAACAAAGGGGGGTCTGGGAATCTCTCTACCAGCACCAACACAGCCCAATGACTTGTTCTTGGGTGAATAACCCCTGGGAGAGACTCTACCAAGTCTTTAGCTCACTGTCCCTTTCACAGAGAAGAAATGTCCCCGCATATCAGCCTTTGTCCTGCCCAGGGGCAGCCCAGCGCCGAAATGCTTGGCAATTCTCCTCTGAACAAGAGTACCATCAGTAACCCCATACACGTGTTTCAGCCTTGTTGGGCATCATCAGTGAAGTGAAACTGTTGCCTCTCTAAGAACAGTGAGCAATGGGTCCACGTCTGGATCGCCCTGGTAACTTAGGGTGAAACCCAAAGTTAATTTATTCAAAACAAAGGGGGGTCTGGGAATCTCTCTACCAGCACGAACACAGCCCAATGACTTGTTCTTGGGTGAATAACCCCTGGGAGAGACTCTACCAAGTCTTTAGCTCACTGTCCCTTTCACAGAGAAGAAATTTCCCCGCATATCAGCCTTTGTCCTGCCCAGGGGCAGTCCAGCGCCGAAATGCTAGGCAATTCTCCTCTGAACAAGAGTACCATCAGTAACCCCATACACGTGTTTCAGCCTTGTTGGGCATCATCAGTGAAGTGAAACTGTTGCCTCTCTAAGAACAGTGAGCAAGGGGTCCACGTCTGGATCGCCCTGTTAACTTAGGGTGAAACCCAAAGTTAATTTATTCAAAACAAAGGGGGGTCTGGGAATCTCTCTACCAGCACGAACACAGCCCAATGACTTGTTCTTGGGTGAATAACCCCTGGGAGAGACTCTACCAAGTCTTTAGCTCACTGTCCCTTTCACAGAGAAGAAAATTCCCCGCATATCAGCCTTTGTCCTGCCCAAGGGCAGTCCAGCGCCGAAATGCTAGGCAATTCTCCTCTGAACAAGAGTACCATCAGTAACCCCATACACGTGTTTCAGCCTTGTTGGGCATCATCAGTGAAGTGAAACTGTTGCCTCTCTAAGAACAGTGAGCAAGGGGTCCACGTCTGGATCGCCCTGTTAACTTAGGGTGAAACCCAAAGTTAATTTATTCAAAACAAAGGGGGGTCTGGGAATCTCTCTACCAGCACCAACACAGCCCAATGACTTGTTCTTGGGTGAATAACCCCTGGGAGAGACTCTACCAAGTCTTTAGCTCACTGTCCCTTTCACAGAGAAGAAATTTCCCCGCATATCAGCCTTTGTCCTGCCCAGGGGCAGTCCAGCGCCAAAATGCTAGGCAATTCTCCTCTGAACAAGAGTACCATCAGTAACCCCATACACGTGTTTCAGCCTTGTTGGGCATCATCAGTGAAGTGAAACTGTTGCCTCTCTAAGAACAGTGAGCAAGGGGTCCACGTCTGGATCGCCCTGTTAACTTAGGGTGAAACCCAAAGTTAATTTATTCAAAACAAAGGGGGGTCTGGGAATCTCTCTACCAGCACGAACACAGCCCAATGACTTGTTCTTGGGTGAATAACCCCTGGGAGAGACTCTACCAAGTCTTTAGCTCACTGTCCCTTTCACAGAGAAGAAATTTCCCCTCATATCAGCCTTTGTCCTGCCCAGGGGCAGTCCAGCGCCGAAATGCTAGGCAATTCTCCTCTGAACAAGAGTACCATCAGTAACCCCATACACGTGTTTCAGCCTTGTTGGGCATCATCAGTGAAGTGAAACTGTTGCCTCTCTAAGAACAGTGAGCAAGGGGTCCACGTCTGGATCGCCCTGTTAACTTAGGGTGAAACCCAAAGTTAATTTATTCAAAACAAAGGGGGGTCTGGGAATCTCTCTACCAGCACGAACACAGCCCAATGACTTGTTCTTGGGTGAATAACCCCTGGGAGAGACTCTACCAAGTCTTTAGCTCACTGTCCCTTTCACAGAGAAGAAATTTCCCCGCATATCAGCCTTTGTCCTGCCCAGGGGCAGTCCAGCGCCGAAATGCTAGGCAATTCTCCTCTGAACAAGAGTACCATCAGTAACCCCATACACGTGTTTCAGCCTTGTTGGGCATCATCAGTGAAGTGAAACTGTTGCCTCTCTAAGAACAGTGAGCAAGGGGTCCACGTCTGGATCGCCCTGTTAACTTAGGGTGAAACCCAAAGTTAATTTATTCAAAACAAGGGGGGTCTGGGAATCTCTCTACCAGCACGAACACAGCCCAATGACTTGTTCTTGGGTGAATAACCCCTGGGAGAGACTCTACCAAGTCTTTAGCTCACTGTCCCTTTCACAGAGAAGATATTTCCCCGCATATCAGCCTTTGTCCTGCCCAGGGGCAGTCCAGCGCCGAAATGCTAGGCAATTCTCCTCTGAACAAGAGTACCATCAGTAACCCCATACACGTGTTTCAGCCTTGTTGGGCATCATCAGTGAAGTGAAACTGTTGCCTCTCTAAGAACAGTGAGCAAGGGGTCCACGTCTGGATCGCCCTGTTAACTTAGGGTGAAACCCAAAGTTAATTTATTCAAAACAAAGGGGGGTCTGGGAATCTCTCTACCAGCACGAACACAGCCCAATGACTTGTTCTTGGGTGAATAACCCCTGGGAGAGACTCTACCAAGTCTTTAGCTCACTGTCCCTTTCACAGAGAAGAAAATTCCCCGCATATCAGCCTTTGTCCTGCCCAGGGGCAGTCCAGCGCCGAAATGCTAGGCAATTCTCCTCTGAACAAGAGTACCATCAGTAACCCCATACACGTGTTTCAGCCTTGTTGGGCATCATCAGTGAAGTGAAACTGTTGCCTCTTTAAGAACAGTGAGCGAGGGGTCCACGTCTGGATCCCCCTGTTAACTTAGGGTGAAACCCAAAGTTAATTTATTCAAAACAAAGGGGGGTCTGGGAATCTCTCTACCAGCACGAACACAGCCCAATGACTTGTTCTTGGGTGAATAACCCCTGGGAGAGACTCTACCAAGTCTTTAGCTCACTGTCCCTTTCACAGAGAAGAAATTTCCCCGCATATCAGCCTTTGTCCTGCCCAGGGGCAGTCCAGCGCCGAAATGCTAGGCAATTCTCCTCTGAACAAGAGTACCATCAGTAACCCCATACACGTGTTTCAGCCTTGTTGGGCATCATCAGTGAAGTGAAACTGTTGCCTCTCTAAGAACAGTGAGCAAGGGGTCCACGTCTGGATCGCCCTGTTAACTTAGGGTGAAACCCAAAGTTAATTTATTCAAAACAAAGGGGGGTCTGGGAATCTCTCTACCAGCACGAACACAGCCCAATGACTTGTTCTTGGGTGAATAACCCCTGGGAGAGACTCTACCAAGTCTTTAGCTCACTGTCCCTTTCACAGAGAAGAAATTTCCCCGCATATCAGCCTTTGTCCTGCCCATGGGCAGTCCAGCGCCGAAATGCTAGGCAATTCTCCTCTGAACAAGAGTACCATCAGTAACCCCATACACGTGTTTCAGCCTTGTTGGGCATCATCAGTGAAGTGAAACTGTTGCCTCTCTAAGAACAGTGAGCAAGGGGTCCACGTCTGGATCGCCCTGTTAACTTAGGGTGAAACCCAAAGTTAATTTATTCAAAACAAAGGGGGGTCTGGGAATCTCTCTACCAGCACCAACACAGCCCAATGACTTGTTCTTGGGTGAATAACCCCTGGGAGAGACTCTACCAAGTCTTTAGCTCACTGTCCCTTTCACAGAGAAGAAATTTCCCCGCATATCAGCCTTTGTCCTGCCCAGGGGCAGTCCAGCGCCGAAATGCTAGGCAATTCTCCTCTGAACAAGAGTACCATCAGTAACCCCATACACGTGTTTCAGCCTTGTTGGGCATCATCAGTGAAGTGAAACTGTTGCCTCTCTAAGAACAGTGAGCAAGGGGTCCACGTCTGGATCGCCCTGTTAACTTAGGGTGAAACCCAAAGTTAATTTATTCAAAACAAAGGGGGGTCTGGGAATCTCTCTACCAGCACGAACACAGCCCAATGACTTGTTCTTGGGTGAATAACCCCTGGGAGAGACTCTACCAAGTCTTTAGCTCACTGTCCCTTTCACAGAGAAGAAATGTCCCCGCATATCAGCCTTTGTCCTGCCCAGGGGCAGTCCAGCGCCGAAATGCTAGGCAATTCTCCTCTGAACAAGAGTACCATCAGTAACCCCATACACGTGTTTCAGCCTTGTTGGGCATAATCAGTGAAGTGAAACTGTTGCCTCTCTAAGAACAGTGAGCAAGGGGTCCACGTCTGGATCGCCCTGTTAACTTAGGGTGAAACCCAAAGTTAATTTATTCAAAACAAAGGGGGGTCTGGGAATCTCTCTACCAGCACGAACACAGCCCAATGACTTGTTCTTGGGTGAATAACCCCTGGGAGAGACTCTACCAAGTCTTTAGCTCACTGTCCCTTTCACAGAGAAGAAATTTCCCCGCATATCAGCCTTTGTCCTGCCCAGGGGCAGTCCAGCGCCGAAATGCTAGGCAATTCTCCTCTGAACAAGAGTACCATCAGTAACCCCATACACGTGTTTCAGCCTTGTTGGGCATCATCAGTGAAGTGAAACTGTTGCCCCTCTAAGAACAGTGAGCAAGGGGTCCACGTCTGGATCGCCCTGTTAACTTAGGGTGAAACCCAAAGTTAATTTATTCAAAACAAAGGGGGGTCTGGGAATCTCTCTACCAGCACGAACACAGCCCAATGACTTGTTCTTGGGTGAATAACCCCTGGGAGAGACTCTACCAAGTCTTTAGCTCACTGTCCCTTTCACAGAGAAGAAATTTCCCCGCATATCAGCCTTTGTCCTGCCCAGGGGCAGTCCAGCACCGAAATGCTAGGCAATTCTCCTCTGAACAAGAGTACCATCAGTAACCCCATACACGTGTTTCAGCCTTGTTGGGCATCATCAGTGAAGTGAAACTGTTGCCTCTCTAAGAACAGTGAGCAAGGGGTCCACGTCTGGATCGCCCTGTTAACTTAAGGTGAAACCAAAAGTTAATTTATTCAAAACAAAGGGGGGTCTGGGAATCTCTCTACCAGCATGAACACAGCCCAATGACTTGTTCTTGGGTGAATAACCCCTGGGAGAGACTCTACCAAGTCTTTAGCTCACTGTCCCTTTCACAGAGAAGAAATTTCCCCGCATATCAGCCTTTGTCCTGCCCAGGGGCAGTCCAACGCCAAAATGCTAGGCAATTCTCCTCTGAACAAGAGTACCATCAGTAACCCCATACACGTGTTTCAGCCTTGTTGGGCATCATCAGTGAAGTGAAACTGTTGCCTCTCTAAGAACAGTGAGCAAGGGGTCCACGTCTGGATCGCCCTGTTAACTTAGGGTGAAACCCAAAGTTAATTTATTCAAAACAAAGGGGGGTCTGGGAATCTCTCTACCAGCAAGATTGGGCTGTGTTCGTGCTGGTAGAGAGATTCCCAGGCCCCCCTTTGTTTGCATACATTAACTTTGGGTTTCACCCTAAGTTAACAGGGTAATCCAGACGTGGACCCCTTGCTCACTGTTCTTAGAGAGGCAACAGTTTCATCTCACTGATGATGCCCAATAAGGCTGAAACATGTGTATGGGGTTACTGATGGTACTCTTGTTCAGAGGAGAATTGCCTAGCATTTCGGCGCTGGACTGCCCCTGGGCAGGACAAAGTCTGATATGCGGGGAAATTTCTTCTCTGTGAAAAGGACAGTGAGCTAAAGACTTGGTAGAGTCTTTCCCAGGGGTTATTCACCCAAGAACAGGTCATTGGGCTGTGTTCGTGCTGGTAGAGAGATTCCCAGGCCCCCCTTTGTTTGCATACATTAACTTTGGGTTTCACCCTAAGTTAACAGGGCAATCCAGACGTGGACCCCTTGCTCACTGTTCTTAGAGAGGCAACAGTTTCACCTCACTGATGATGCCCAACAAGGCTGAAACACGTGTATGGGGTTACTGATGGTACTCTTGTTCAGAGGAGAATTGCCTAGCATTTGGGCGCTGGACTGCCCCTGGGCAGGACAAAGGCTGATATGCGGGGAAATTTCTTCTCTGTGAAAAGGACAGTGAGCTAAAGACTTGGTAGAGTCTCTCCCAGGGGTTATTCACCCAAGAACAGGTCATTGGGCTGTGTTCGTGCTGGTAGAGAGATTCCCAGGCCCCCCTTTGTTTGCATACATTAACTTTGGGTTTCACCCTAAGTTAACAGGGCAATCCAGACGTGGACCCCTTGCTCACTGTTCTTAGAGAGGCAACAGTTTCACCTCACTGATGATGCCCAACAAGGCTGAAACACGTGTATGGGGTTACTGATGGTACTCTTGTTCAGAGGAGAATTGCCTAGCATTTCGGCGCTGGACTGCTCCTGGGCAGGACAAAGGCTGATATGCGGGGAAATTTCACCTCTGTGAAAAGGACAGTGAGCTAAAGACTTGGTAGAGTCTCTCCCAGGGGTTATTCACCCAAGAACAGGTCATTGGGCTGTGTTCGTGCTGGTAGAGAGATTCCCAGGCCCCCCCTTTGTTTGCATACATTAACTTTGGGTTTCACCCTAAGTTAACAGGGCAATCCAGACGTGGACCCCTTGCTCACTGTTCTTAGAGAGGCAACAGTTTCACCTCACTGATGATGCCCAACAAGGCTGAAACACGTGTATGGGGTTACTGATGGTACTCTTGTTCAGAGGAGAATTGCCTAGCATTTCGGCGCTGGACTGCCCCTGGGCAGGACAAAGGCTGATATGCGGGGAAATTTCTTCTCTGTGAAAAGGACAGTGAGCTAAAGACTTGGTAGAGTCTCTCCCAGGGGTTATTCACCCAAGAACAGGTCATTGGTCTGTGTTCGTGCTGGTAGAGAGATTCCCAGGCCCCCCTTTGTTTGCATACATTAACTTTGGGTTTCACCCTAAGTTAACAGGGCAATCCAGAGGTGGACCCCTTGCTCACTGTTCTTAGAGAGGCAACAGTTTCACCTCACTGATGATGCCCAACAAGGCTGAAACACGTGTATGGGGTTACTGATGGTACTCTTGTTCAGAGGAGAATTGCCTAGCATTTCGGCGCTGGACTGCCCCTGGGCAGGACAAAGGCTGTTATGCGGGGAAATTTCTTCTCTGTGAAAAGGACAGTGAGCTAAAGACTTGGTAGAGTCTCTCCCAGGGGTTATTCACCCAAGAACAGGTCATTGGGCTGTGTTCGTGCTGGTAGAGAGATTCCCAGGCCCCCCTTTGTTTGCATACATTAACTTTGGGTTTCACCCTAAGTTAACAGGGCAATCCAGACGTGGACCCCTTGCTCACTGTTCTTAGAGAGGGAACAGTTTCACCTCACTGATGATGCCCAACAAGGCTGAAACACGTGTATGGGGTTACTGATGGTACTCTTGTTCAGAGGAGAATTGCCTAGCATTTCGGCGCTGGACTGCCCCTGGGCAGGACAAAGGCTGATATGCGGGGAAATTTCTTCTCTGTGAAAAGGACAGTGAGCTAAAGACTTGGTAGAGTCTCTCCCAGGGGTTATTCACCCAAGAACAGGTCATTGGGCTGTGTTCGTGCTGGTAGAGAGATTCCCAGGCCCCCCTTTGTTTGCATACATTAACTTTGGGTTTCACCCTAAGTTAACAGGGCAATCCAGACGTGGACCCCTTGCTCACTGTTCTTAGAGAGGCAACAGTTTCACCTCACTGATGATGCCCAACAAGGCTGAAACACGTGTATGGGGTTACTGATGGTACTCTTGTTCAGAGGAGAATTGCCTAGCATTTCGGCGCTGGACTGCCCCTGGGCAGGACAAAGGCTGATATGCGGGGAAATTTCTTCTCTGTGAAAAGGACAGTGAGCTAAAGACTTGGTAGAGTCTCTCCCAGGGGTTATTCACCCAAGAACAGGTCATTGGGCTGTGTTCGTGCTGGTAGAGAGATTCCCAGGCCCCCCTTTGTTTGCATACATTAACTTTGGGTTTCACCCTAAGTTAACAGGGCAATCCAGACGTGGACCCCTTGCTCACTGTTCTTAGAGAGGCAACAGTTTCACCTCACTGATGATGCCTAACAAGGCTGAAACACGTGTATGGGGTTACTGATGGTACTCTTGTTCAGAGGAGAATTGCCTAGCATTTCGGCGCTGGACTGCCCCTGGGCAGGACAAAGGCTGATATGCGGGGAAATTTCTTCTCTGTGAAAAGGACAGTGAGCTAAAGACTTGGTAGAGTCTCTCCCAGGGGTTATTCACCCAAGAACAGGTCATTGGGCTGTGTTCGTGCTGGTAGAGAGATTCCCAGGCCCCCCTTTGTTTGCATACATTAACTTTGGGTTTCACCCTAAGTTAACAGGGCAATCCAGGCGTGGACCCCTTGCTCACTGTTCTTAGAGAGGCAACAGTT
Organism: Ambystoma mexicanum; assembly: GCF_040938575.1. Lineage (NCBI taxonomy): Eukaryota > Metazoa > Chordata > Amphibia > Caudata > Ambystomatidae > Ambystoma > Ambystoma mexicanum. The sequence goes on from NC_090936.1 coordinate 145,295,804, forward strand.
TCACCTCACTGATGATGCCCAACAAGGCTGAAACACGTGTATGGGGTTACTGATGGTACTCTTGTTCAGAGGAGAATTGCCTAGCATTTCGGCGCTGGACTGCCCCTGGGCAGGACAAAGGCTGATATGCGGGGAAATTTCTTCTCTGTGAAAAGGACAGTGAGCTAAAGACTTGGTAGAGTCTCTCCCAGGGGTTATTCACCCAAGAACAGGTCATTGGGCTGTGTTCGTGCTGGTAGAGAGATTCCCAGGCCCCCCTTTGTTTGCATGTTTTTGAGATACACATGAAATCCTTCTCCAAAGAAATCAGTGCTGCTATGCATGTCAGATACTGTTTAAGTGGGTGCAGCAAGGGTATGTCTCCTCCTTCCCATCACCACCTCATGAGGTTACAAGTTGTGATCCTAGCTTGGCTGGTTACACAGACTGACCCGTGTGAGAGGGAGGCAATCGAGCCAGCTCTTCTTTAGTGTGCCACACAATTTGGCCAACTTAACCTTAAGCAAACAGTTCTGATGTTCTATCAGTCCATTTGCTTGTGGGTGGTAGGCTGTGCACAGCCTGTGTTTAATACTTAACAATCTGGTTACCTCATTGAAGAACTCATTTAAAAATGAGGTCCATTATCTGACCTCCGTTTTTTACAAATACCCCATCGAGGGAACACTTCCTTTACCAAGAATTGGGCGGCAGATTTGGCATCTGTATTCACAAAGGGTTCTGCTTCGATCCAATGGGAATATGGGCAGACAACTACTATTATGTACCAGTAGGTGCTACACCTATTTACCTTGTTGATGTATTTGATGTGGTGCTCTCTGAAAGGCCCTGTGGGGCGGGGTATTGTTGCTTTTAATGTCTTAAGAGTATGAGCTGGTTGAAAACTGTGGCATATGATGCAATTTGCCACAAATGTGTTGACTTTTTTGGCAATGTTGTGCACAAACCAGTCCTCACTAATACCAGCAGCAATGTGCTGCTTAGGTGCATGCGTGGGATAATAAAGTTGTTCCATAGCGATATTCAATAGTTCCAGGGGCATCATTATTTTACCTGTGTTGTTTTGTGTCCAAATGATGTCAGTGGGTGATAGGGAATTTCCCCTTTTTACCCACAGCGCCTTTTCCGCTGGCGGTGCTCTTTCTGGGAATTCAATAAAGTGTTCTTTTTATTAGGCACTATGAACTTCTGGTAATCGCTCTTTTTGTACTGCTGTGACAGGCATTTGACTTTCCTCCTCAAAGGGCTTATAGGCTGCCTGTTTGGAGGCTGCGTTAGAAGCTTGTTTCCATGTGAGCTCAGGTCCTTCCCCTGGGAGTGCACTGCACACTTCATGATGGCTACATGAAGAGGACTTTTCAATGCTTCTATTAATCTGGCTAGTAGGGCGGCATGTTGGACCGGAGATCCATTTGCCCTTCTGTATCCTCTTCTCTTCTACCTTGATAAGCCTGAAAATACTCTAGATAGCATGTAAGCTTAGTCGGTATATATGGTGATGTAATCATCTGATGATGCCTCTAGCGCTTCTATAAATTCTGCTGCTTGTGCTGAATAATGTGAGGGTAATCTCTGTTGCATCACTATTTTAAATTCTTCCTCTTCGTCCGTCACATATCTCACTACTGCTGTTCGAGTACATCGTTGGCCACTCTTCTGATCTATACTCGATGACCCGTCTACATAGAGCGCTTATCCTGTGTCTAGGATGTCCTCACTCACCCTGCTGTATTCATCTGGTTCTCCTTCATACACTGCACAGTCATGCACCTGGTCTTGGGGATCAACTGGCTTAGCTATGAACGTTGCTTGGTTCACAATGTGGCATTGCCCTATGGTGATAGCTGGTTTTATCAATATTATCTCATATCCACTAGCTCTCTGGGTGACGAGAGTTGATTTGTTTCTCTCTAAAATGGAGAATACTGCATGTTCAACATACAAAGTGACTATGGTGGCAGATTTCTGTACATCAAATGCCCCAGCGGTTAAGGCTTGCTCGAATGGGAAGTGACCATGCATTGCTGGGTCTAAAAGACATTTATTTATTTATTTATTTATTTATTTATTTATTTAGATTTATAAAGTGCACAGCAGGTATGTCTAAGTGAATACTTTGGTTTTCAGTGCTTTTCAGAATACTATGCATGAAGTTTCATTTCTGAGTGATGTAGGGAGAGCGTTCCAGTTTTTGGATGCTAGGTGTTGAAAGCTGGTGCCTCCTGCTTTGGCTCTTTTGAAGGAAGGTACGTAGATCTGGTTGGCGAGGTGAGACCCTGTGGGTCTGGAGGATGTGATGGGGATAATCCTTTCAGATAGATAAGGGGGGGCACTGTGTGAGAGGCACTTGTGTTTGATGGCAAGGGTTTTGAAAAGGATGCCTTGTTTGACCGGCAGCCAGTGTGCCTCTCTCCTAGCCTGGGAGATATGCTCCCTTTTGGGGAGGCTCAGTGCTGCCCAGAGGGTGTTGTTTTGTGTGACTTGTAATTTGTTGATGTTTTTGGAAGAAGTGCCTAAGAAGAGGGCATTACAAAAGGCGAGTTTGGTGCCGCCTGTGGCCCTGGCGATAGTAAGACAGTTCTTGGTTGATAAGAAAGGTTTGACGGCATTGATAATTTTATTGGTGAGTGGGGCCAAGGAGGCGAGGTCATGGACAAGGAAGAGTCGAGGAATACCGTAGTGTTTTAACTGATGGTGATACAGTGATACAAGTGTTGTCAATGTTGAAGGTGGAGTATTGAGGGGACAATTTATTGAGTGTCTCTTTGGTGCCTTCCAAGAGGATCCCAGTTTAATCTCCATTGAGACAAAGACCGTTAGCTGCCATCCATATCTGGATGGCTGCATAGATTTCAGTTAATGCTTTTGCGTCTTGTTCAAAGGACCGGTTAGCGGGCGAAGGTCTTGTGTATCGTCGGCATAGTTAGTGTAGGCTATGCCGCGATGATCCAGGTCATTGAAGAGTGGGAGGGTGAAAATATTGTATAGGGTGGGTGCCGTGATTAAGCCCTGCGGGACTCCACAGTGAATGGTGGTGGGTGCAGCACAGGCAGAGTCTGAGAAAACCCTCATAAGTCTTCCTTGGAGGAAGGACTCAATCAAGGCTATGGCCTGAGGGCAGAAGTGGGCATCATTTTTGAGTTGCTTGCAGAGGATATCATGGTTGACAAGGTCAAAGGCAGCCGATAGATCTAGCAGAAATATAAGTGCCAGTTTGCCTTTGTCCATAATGTCGCCCAGTTGTATGTTGAGTTCAAGTGGTGCAGATTCTGTTCTATAACCTGGGCGGAAACCCGATTGCCTTTTGCCTAGGATGTTGTTCTCTTCAAGGAATTGCTGGATTTGGTTATAAGCAATCTTATCCAGGATTTTAAGCAGGAACGGGATGGTGGTGACGGGTCTGTAGTTGTTAGCTATTTCAGGGTCTAGCAAGGGTTTTTTCAAAAGTGGACAGACCCAGGCCTCTTTTAGGCTGGCAGGCACTGGGTTGGCTTTGAAAGAGGCACTGATGAATGTTTTGAGGAAAGGTGCTAGGGTTTCTGTACATTCTTTGACCAGCATGGCTGGGCAGGCATCACCTTTACAGTTGAAGGGTTTGATTTTCCTCATGATGTCCAGTACTTCGGATTAAGATACTTCTCTGAACGAGAATAGTTTTTGTTATTAGCGTCCTTACTTTCAATGTGGGATACTGTCATGATATGCTTAGAGAGGTTGTTGTGATGAGCATTGATATTTTTCTGCAAGAGTTCAATTTTGTTAATCAAGGCCGTTTTAACACTGGTACACTAAGCTTCGTCTTTGATGACCTCTTGTGAGTTGGTGACTGGTGTGGACAGTTCTTTAAAGATGACAAAGAGTTCTTTGGATTTTACAGGTGGGATTGGTGATCCTTTCGTTATAGGATAATGATTTTGCTGTGACTATAGCTTTCTTGTATTGCGTGGCTAGAGTTTTATAGGCGATTAGCGTGGAGTCCTGTGGAGCTCCTTGCGATATGCTCAGGGCTTTGCACTTTACGGAGCGTAATTCTTTAAGTTCTGAGGAGAACCATGATTTGGAGGGGTTTTTTTTGTTGCTTTTTTGTTCTCCAACGGGAGATGGTATCCACAGCAGTTTTAAGATTTGCGTTGTTGATATCGGCTAGCACTGTCAAATGAGAAATTATATCATGCCTCCTATCGCAATGAATATATGTATATTGGCCTACGCCAAGCTGCTTATAAATCGCTTGCGAAGAAATCCGTGTTGCAAGGTCCTGACCTTAAAATCAATGTAAGCCGCCATTTTAAGTCAATCCACCAAACTTGCCTCCAGGCCACTTGTTGAGGTCGTGAACTGAGACCTTGTCCTTCGTTGACCTGTGTGTAAAGGATTACTCGTGCAATGAAACTAATCTGCGAGCATACGTTAAGAACAATGTATTCAAATACTGAACGTAGAACACTTGTTTAACTACATTGTATTAATGTTTGAAAAGACCTGCATGGGAAATCCCAGAATACACAGTTGCTGTATAGGCTTGTTGATATATGTATTAAAAGCAAACCAGTTATATGCGGATGTGCGAGACTTGGCATGAACCCTAGATCGGTGATGTATTAGCAGAATATTAACCCGAAGTGGGGCTGGACATCGTGCCCATAGAGAGTATAAAAACCAATGCATTCTAATGTACAGCGTCTCTCACTGAACACACTGAACCATGCTGGAGTTCGTTGTGTTGCACTGAGGGCCATTAGCTATCTGATTTTTCTCTGTTCTTAGTAACTGGATTCAGTATAAAATAAAGTACTTTGTATGTTCCTTTGTAACCCGTGTTCGGTGTATTTCCTTTTGGGGTACTCAGCCTCGATATTTTGATTTTGTTTTCACAGTTGGCACCCGAATAGGGACCCTCAAGATTGATGCCGGATTGTTGAAGGTTGACGCAGGCTATCGGACTGGGATCGGACGGTGTGACAAAAGGGGGCCCCACTGAACGAGACGCGACACCTCAGCAGCATTGCACGACCCGATCCCTGGACGATTAGCTTGTGGTCCAAGACGGCATCTTGACGAGGGTCCACTTATCGAGGCGGGCAGATTTGCCGAAATCACCATACACGAGGTAAGATTAGTTAGGTAAGATTTAGGTAAGATTCTTTGAAATCAGATCGGACCTCCTTAGGTTTGTTCAGGTGAGTCGTGACCGAACTCTTAATTCAACCCTGGTAATTTGAATTTGGCGCATTGCATCTGCAGACACAATTATTGACCAGGTAACACCAATAATTTGATATGCCTGGGAAATTGTCTACCCGCTTCAGGGCATTGTTCCGCAGAGATAGACAATCTTTGGAATTTAGCCGTCCCGCACCACAGGAGGGGTCGCCGGCATGTACTATGTACTGTAAGCATGGCATTGGAAGTATAGTATTTAATGACATTTGGCACAGACAAACAGACCTGCATCTGAACTTCAGTGGCCAATCAATGGTAGTTTTGAAATCCCTCGTATTGAGTATTTAGAGTCAATTCTATTAAAGAAAAAGGCTAGACCTGCAGCATTTGATATTTTGCAAAATTGGAAAAAAGAAGCATTGCAGCAACTTAAAAGTAGAGAAAAACATGCACACCGTCATAAGACAAACGCAGAAAAAGCATTATTGTATGACCAAGATAAACATTCTGAATCGACTAGGAATATGGATAGGGCTTTCTCACTTGGAATTCAGAAAATCTATCCTTCCAAAGACCTCCATGCTTCCGATGAATTCTTAGACAAATTGTTAAATGAACGAAGGCCTGGTGCCTCTGTGCCACCTCCGTATGTACCTCTTCCTGCTGCTTTGCCTCTTCCTCCTGCTATTCCTGCTCTACTTGCTGTTGTTCCCGTTGTTCCTGCTCCTCCTAATGTTCTTCTTCCTCCGGCTCCTCCACCTCTTCTTATCGCACCAGTTACAGTACTTCCATTGAATTTGCCTGCTCCCTCTCTTCCAAGTGGCCCTGAGCCGCTTGTAGTCAATCGAGGTGCAGGCTCAAAGGTTGTCACTCGCAATACTGTACCACCAGAGAAGAAACGTGATTTGATTGCATGGGCTAAGCATTGTATGGAGAGGGATGATCAAGATAATGTTTTTGCCACACTTTGTAACACTTTTTATTGAAGGTTTAGGGATTCATTTATGTGTAATGTGGGGAAAATTAAATAATACAGATCTCCCGCAAGGGTTAAGGGATCTAAACACTTTAGCGCTTTCTAGAGACACTGTGGAGAAAGTAAATGAGCATGTCGAGAGGTTATTTGGGTATAGAAAGGAGTTAGAAAAGTTGCAGAATGAGGATGACGAGGGGGAAAGTATGGATGTGCAGAGTACTTCCCGCGGTTCGGGCTACCAAGAGTTATCCGGTCAGACAATGGTCCACATTTTGTCACTGCTGTAATTCTGCAGATATGTGCGGCATTACAGATTGACAAACGGTTCCATTTGGCCAGACATGCTCAGAGCGTCGGTCTAGTAGAAAGACACAACCATATCATCAAGAACAAGCTCGCTAAAACGTGTGCCGGCACCAAACTAAAATGGCTGGATGCCTTACCGATCGTGTTATTATCCATGCGTACAACCCCTCAAACAAAGACTGGGCTCTCTCCATTTGAGGTGGTAATGGGGAGCCCTGCCAATATCTGGAACATTCCTAAATGCAATTCATTGAGAAATGTTGAAAATGTATTACTTTCAGATTATTGCAGCCAGTTGACTAAAAACCTGTATTTGATTTATCACCAGGTACGAGAAGCTTTACCTGTGCGATACGAGTGCCCGGGCCACAGTATACGGCCTAGAAGTTGGGTGCTCATCAAGGCATTTGAGCGCTCTTCCTGCCTTGCGCCTTGCTGGCGTGGCCCGTTCCAGGTCCTGTTGGTCACCCAAACAGCGGTGCGGGTCTCTGGAAGAAAGAACTGGATCCACACGTCCCACGTCAAGAAACTTCCTCACCCAGTGCCACACATTACAGAAGAAACAGAACCCCTTGCTAATGCTGCAACCAATGATCCCAAAGCAGTAAATAGCGCAGAGAGTGTGTCGGAGAATCTCTCTGAGCCCGTGAGGCTTGGTGAAGCCGCCATTTTGTCTCCACACTCTCCAAAAGTTTTGCATCCGGAAACTGCTGTTTCAAATTCGGCATCTTCACTTGTCTCTGATACGTTGCTTCCAACGGGAAGTGATGACACATTGTTTCCGGATCAATCAGTACCGGGAAATGTAAGGTACAATCTGCGTCCAAGAAAATAGACTTACGGCACGGTTTTGCTGTGCATCTGATAGACTTACGGCACGGTTTTGCTGTGCATCTGATAGACTTATGGCACGGTTCAGCTGTGCATTCAAAGAAGGAAAGGATCATCGAGGGCTTGTTTTTGCCCAAATTTGAGAAAGGGGATTCTGTTGGCTAGGGTTGTGGAAGGGCTAAGAAGTTGCGCGGCCGGGAGGTCGCCAGCAACGGACATTGTGGGTATCCGTGTGAAGACTACAATGCCTGCTACCGCTACCGCTCGTATGGGACTTGTAAATGAGGGGGTGACCAACCGGGACAATGGACAATATGCCTGGGCCCTGAAAATGTATTGCTGTGTTTTTATACTGATATTTGGGTTTATAATAGTCACTGTTTTAGGAGTGTGGTACCTTGAGGAAATGCATCCTTTAGAATCCTTGTTGCCCACTGAAAATGTACCTGCTGTTCCTACTCCCTTTTTACATTTGCCTACTCTGTCCCCTAGGGACTCTCAGCATAGACAAAGGTACCACAATAATACGCTACTACTTATCATGAATGCTACGCATGCCAATTTTAATAAGTCTAACTGTTGGGTCTGCTCACATTTGCCGCAAAACAGGGATAAGGGGCTAGGTTGGTATATTCATCCTTTACCTTTGACAACTGCTTGTTATGCTTCTCTTAGAGCACTGTTCTTTGGCCGTTGAAATGATAGCATCTCAGGGAACTTTGACGGCACCAATTTGAATAGTTTTGAGAAACGTGTTTTGACTCCCCTGGGGTGCTCGCTTTTCGCAAATAGGAATAAACCTAACGTTGCCTCTATTAGGCCTTCTGATAGACTGTCTTGTCCTTTCCAATCTTTGATTTCCTTTAAGATGGCTCCGATAGGCAATAAGGATGCCATGCCTCCTTCTTACACTGTTAATTGTTATTGTTATTGTTATTTTGCACTTATATAGCGCCTTATATACCATTGGTATGGTCTGAAGGCGCTGGTAGGTTGAACGCCCTTGGGAACCGAAGTTCAGATCAGTAGAGAGAGTAGGGAGAGTCAAAAGGTGCGTGTGAGCACCGGATATGTGTGCAGCTTGTGCGGTACACGTGTAATAGCTGCTTCTTATCGGTAGGTGTGGTGGTTGAGAGATCAGGAGAATGTGTTCGTTCTGGCAGGATTTATCCGGAACGGATGTGGCTGCGTTAGGCCTGAGGAAAACGCCTGGCTGGGGGTGTGGGACCAGCAGTGTTTACATAGAATGATGTGGAGTAAGCGGTGGATGTTCGTATGAGAACAGTTATACCGAATGGTGTCATAGTATCTCTGTGTTCTAGTTGAGTGGTGATGTAAGGAGAGAGTAAGCGTGGGGTGTGGTGTGATGGGTTATATGGTCTTTCAGTGTGCAAACTTCTAAATGCAACTTTCCCAGAGAGGGAACTGGGCGAACTTCTAAGTACAATTTTCCATACAGAGTCTAATGGGAACACTTCTAAATTCATTTCATCAGAGAAGGTAATGGACTCGTATCCGCAGTCATCCGCCCTCCGCAGTCATCCGTCCTCCGCAGTCATCCGCCCTCCACAGTCATCCGCCCTCGGCAGTCATCCGCCCTCGGCAGTCGTCCGCCCTCGGCAGTCGTCCGCCCTCCGCAGTCGTCCGCCCTCCGCAGTCGTCCGCTCTCCGCAGTCGTCCGCCCTCCGCAGTCGTCCGCCCTCCGCAGTCGCCCGCCCTCTGCAGTCGTCCGCCCTCTACAGTCATCCGCCCTCCATAGTCATCCGCCCTCCATAGTCATCCGCCTTCCACGGTCACCGCCATCCACACTCATCTTCCAAAGGTATCTGCCCTCCACAGTCGTCCGCCCTCCACAGTTATCCGCCATCCACAGTCATCCGCCCTCCACAGACATCCGCCCTCCACTGACATCCGCCCTCCTCGGTCATCCGCCTTGCATAGTCATCCGCCCTCCAGGGTCATCCGTCCTCTATGGTCATCCGCCTTCCACACTCATCTTCCACAGGCATCCGCCCTCCACACACATCTTCCCCAGGCAACCGCCCTCCACAGTCTTCCGCCATCCATACCCATTTTCCAAAGGCATTCGCCCTCCACAGTCGTCCGCCTTCCCCAGTTATCTGTCTTCCACGGTCGTCATCTGCCCTCCACAGTCATCTGCCCTCCACAGTCACCTGCCCTCCACAGTCATCTGCCCTCCACAGTCTTCCGCCCTCCACAGTCTTCCGCCCTCCACAGTCTTCCGCCCTCCACCGTCATCCGCCCTCCACAGTCATCCGCCCTCCACCGTCATCCGCCCTCCACCGTCATCCGTTTTCCACCGTCATCCGCTCTCCACAGATTACCGCTTTCCAAACGGACATCCGCCCTCCACAGTCATCTTCCACAGGCATACACCCTCCACAGGCACACACCCTCCGCAGTCGTCCGCCCTGCCCAGTCATCCGCCCTCTACAGTCATTCGTCCTCCACAGTCATCCGCCCTCCACAGTCATCCGCCCTCCACAGTCATCCGCCCTCCACAGTCACCCGCCCTCCGTATTCATCCGCACTTCGTAATCATCCGCACTCCGTAATCATCCGCCCTCCGCAATCATTTGCCCTCCGCAGTCATTCGCCCTCTACAGTCATCCGCCCTCCACAGTCATCCGCCCTCTACCGTTATCCGCCTTCCACAGTCATCCGCCTTCCACAGTCATCCGCCTTCCACAGTCATCCGCCATTCCACAGTCATCCGCCTTCCACAGTCATCCGCCATTCCACAGTCATCCGCTCTCCGTAATCATCTGTCAGCCGCGTTCATCTTCCACGCGCATTCCACTCGTCGGTACTCAGTCGGTCTCCCACTTCCGGCCTCTCACCCTACACATTCCTCTGCTTTCGACATTCTTCCGCTCTTCCACACCCTGTCGCTCACCCATTCAGTCGCTGATACTTTTCTCTATTCATTACGCGCATCTGCTCTAGACGTTCTTCTGCTCTGTATGCTCTCTTCGATCAGCAAGTTCCTTCGCTCTGCATGCTCTTCCAATTCTCCACCTTCCTCCACTTTCTACACATAGCCGCTCTTCATACTTGGACCGCTTTCTACAGTCAATTGGTTTACATACTCATCCGTCATCCCCATCGGTTTTGCTCGTAATTATTTATCGGGTCTCCAGACCCAGCCGTCTGCCAGACGCACCAGTCAACCGCTTTCATCCTCCACAATCATTTATACTTGTCTAGAATCATCTTTATTCATTCGCCCTTCTCAATCATCCGTTCACCACACTCATCGTCTTTCCAAGCTCGTCCATGCTCTATTTTTCTTTTATCCAGTGGTCAATTCGTGTTATTGACTTCACTGTTTACATCTACATTACTCGCTTTAATTTATTTTTTTCTGAATATTTGATACAATCCGTATATTTTTTTTTTTTTTTTTTTTTTTTTTTTTAATTTTTTTTTTTTTACATTTGGTTTTGCTTTGGGTGCTTCGCTGGGTCGGTGTTATTTTGATGATGCTAGAATGGAACCGGTTGGTTTTAGGGAAAGAGCCAGGTTTTCAGTAGTTTGCGGAAAGCTGTTAGCTCCTCGGTTAGCCTGATGTGGGGTGGGAGAGAGTTCCACAGGGTTGGGGCTAGGGCTGAGAATGATGCTCCGCCTAACCTGACTGAGTTTGTTTTAGGAATTACTAGGAGGCCGGCTGTGCTTGATCTGAGGGTGCGAGTGGGGTGATAAGCTATTAGTTTTTCTTGAAGATATTGTGGTCCAGTTTTATGTACTGCTCGATGGGTGAGGCATAAGGTTTTGAAAGCTACCCTACGGGCTACTGGAAGCCAGTGGAGTGTCTTGAGGGCTGGGGATACGTGGTCTCTTGGACCAAGCGCAAGTAGCACTTTGGCCGCCGCGTTTTGTGCTCTTTGAAGTTTGTTCATTTGGTAGGCATGGATTCCGAGGTATAGGGGGTTGCCGTAGTCCAGCCGTGAGATGACGATTGATTGTACCGCAGAGACTCTGTTGGGAAATGATAGGTATGGAAAGATGCGCCTAAGGTTTTTGAGGTGGTAGTGGCAGGACTTTGAGACATTGTTGACTTGGCGCGAGAGTGTTAGGTCAGAGTCTAGGGTGCATCCAAGATTTTTCACTGTGTTGGAGGGTATCGGTGAGTTGCCCATGGCGGTTGGCCAGGGTAGAGGGTGCGGGAGAAGATCTGGGTTGCCGCACACCATGATTTCTGTTTTGGAGGGGTTTAACAGGAGGTGGTTTTGGGTCATCCAGCGTTCAATGTTAAGGAGGCAGGATGCCAGGTCAGGTCGTGAGTTAGGATTCGTGTTCAAGAATTTTAGAATTAGTTGTGTGTCATCGGCGTAATTGTAACATAGGATGTTGTGTGCACGAATTATCGGTGGGAGGGTGATCAGGTAGAGATTGAAGAGGAGGGCAGATAGACACGCTCCTTGTGGGACTCCTGTGTCGACTGGTCGGGCTTGGGAGGTAAAGTTGGAGAGTGTCGTTATTTGGTGCCTGTCCTTGAGGAATGAGGCTATCCATTTGAGGGCGGTTCCACGTATTCCTAGGGAGTGGAGGCGATCAAGGAGTATTGAGTGATTGATCGTGTCAAAGGCGGCTGATAGGTCGAGAAGGATTAGTGCGGCGCATCCCGCGGAGTCAGCAGTCATTTTAAGGTCGTCCCAGATAGAGGTTAGGGTGGTTTCAGTTCCGTGACAAGTTCTGAAGCCTGATTGGGCGGGGTCTAGGAGTTTGTTGGCTTCAACAAAGGCGTTAAGTTGAGAGTAGGCGGTTCGGTCAATGAGTTTGGCGAGGAACCTGGTGTTTGATATGGGGCGGTAGTTTTTGGGCTCAAGCGGGTCGAGCGAGGGTTTTTTAATCAGGGGTTTGACGTGCGCCAATTTGAATGCGTCTGGAAAGGTACCGGAAGAGAGGGAAGCATTTATGATGGATCTTGCGTGTTCTCCTGCACAGGTGGAGGCAAAGATTTCTTTAAGGGTAGTGGCAGGGCATGGGTCCAATGGTGATCCGGATGGTTTGCGGGCAGATAGGAGTTTGAGAAACTGTTCTGTTGTTAATGGACTGAAGGAGTCGAACGTTGGTTGCGTGGAGGTTGTAGCTGATGGGTTGGGTGGTAAGGGCTGAGGATTGTCTAGTGGCTGTAAGAGTGCTAGTTTGGAGGTTAGAGTATTTGTCCTTTCTATAGCAGTGGAGTAGAAGTGGAGGGAGAGTGAGTCACAGAGTGATTGCGATGCGGTCGGGATGGTTGTGTTACAAGCTGGGTTGGTGAATTCGGAGATAATTTTGTGGAGTTCTTTGCTCTGGTTTTTGCAGTTTAGGATTCGGGAGTTGTAGTGGGCCTTTTTTGTTTTCCGGATTTCGGCTTTGTACCGATACAGGTGTCGGGCTAAGGTGGTCCTGCTCTCATGGGTTTTCTCTTTATGCCATTTGCGTTCTAGGTGTTTGTATAGTCGTTTAGTGGTCTTCAGCTCGGGAGTGAACCATCTGGGGAAAGGGCCACGGCGGATTGATGGTTTGCAGGGGGGGGTGAGGCGCATCAGAGATGCGCTAAGCCATGAATCAAGGGCCTCAGGGGTGAGATGGTTGTTGAGAGGGCAGGATGGTGGTGGAGATTGGAGGAGAACCTCGGCTAGGTCTGGGGTGATTATTAGTTTCTTCCAGCATTTGCCTATGTTCAGAGGTTCGGATACGAGTAGGGGGAGGGGATCGGGTGAGTGGATGGTGAAAGAGAGAATGTAGTGATCAGACCAGATGATAGGGGTGGGCGGCATTAGCTGAATCAGGTTGTTGGAGCTAAAGATGGCATCGAGGGTGTGTCCTTTATAGTGAGTCGGTCCGTTTATGTGGGGTTGGAGGTTAATTGCATCTAATCCGTCAACCAGGGAGTATGTCATAGGGTTGGTGGGGATGTCAAGCCATATGTTGAAGTCTCCAAGGAGGGTGAGGTTGGGATGGTTTAGTTGGAGGGTGGCGATAGAGTCGCAAAGGTTATTTGCGAAGTGTCTATCGTAGCCTGGGGGCCTGTAGATTATTAGGAAGCTATGTGAGAGCGATGGTGAGAGGGATAGTTTAACAAGGAGAGATTCGCAGGAAGGAATGGAGGGTTGGTTATTGATGATTGAGGCGCGGAAGAGAGATTTGAAGACGAATGCTAGCCCTCCTCCCCTGGACGGACGGTTCAGTGGGATGAGGGAGTAGTTGGGGGGAAAGGCTTCGTTGGCGATTGGGCCGAAGTCGTCAGAGAGCCAGGTTTCAGTGATGAAAACTAGGTCTGGTTTGTCAGAGGTGAGGAGGTCAACGATGGAGTGTCTGTTTTTTGCTATTGATCGGGCGTTAAATAGGATGCAGTTCACATCGGCAGTCGGGGATGATCTTGGTGGTGGGGGGGGAGGGTGCAGTGGTGGAGAGTTTGGGGGGGGGAGGGTGGGTTGGGTGATGATGGATGGGAATAGTGGGCGAGCAGAGAGATTGGCAGGCTTCGGGAGGGGTTGGGAGGCTGCGTGTGATAGGATGGTCGGGTTTTGGAAGGGGGATTTGAAAGAGGGATGTTGACGGTAAGGAGTTTCAGTTGCAGCTGATGAGAAATCGAGGGAGAGGGGTTTCAGGTGGGGGGAGGCCGCGGGGGAGAGGGGGGATTGCGGGATAGATGTGGTTGGTCGAGATAGGGGGGGCGAGGAGTGCTGTGAGATTGAGGGGGACCTGGGACGTTTCCTCTTTAGTTTCCTTGTTGCGACTGGTGTGTGGGAGAGAGTGGGGGGGTCGGAGGGTGAGTGGGAGGCAGCTTCGGTTCTTGCTAGGGCTAGCCGTGCAGTTTTTAGGGAGGGGAAGGGGTGAGGTCGAGTGGGGATGGTGGCAGGGGTATAAGGGGAGGGCGGGAGTTGGGTGGTTGCGGGGTGGGGTGTGGCAGGTATGATAGAGAGGGGAGCGGGTATGGGTAATGCTGGTGGGTCAGGGGTGGGGTTCAGAGGATGAGTGGTCTTGGGGTGGGTGGCTCGCCATCGTGCCCCCCTTGCTTGGTGTTTGGAGAGGGGAAGAGCAGGGGGTGCGAGATAGGGTGGGGGGGTTTGGGTGCGGCGGGAGGGGACGGGAGACAGATCGGAGAGTGGGGGTTGTCCATGGGTGGTGTTTCTGACTGATTCTGGTGGAGTGGGTGCACTCATGATTGGTGCGAGTTTTAAGATTGGTTTAGGAGGGTTTCCTGATTGTAGTTCTAAGGTCGGTGGTGACACCCTTTTAGGCACCCTTCAGGGTTCAACTGCTCAAACCTGAGATCCTTCCTATAACATGGGATGTGATATCAACTCCTTCCTATTCCAATCCTGAGACCCTTCCTATACCATGAGATGTGATATCTTAGGCACACTTCAGGGTTCGACTGCTCAAGAAGGTATAAGATTTATTTGGTGCTTACTAGCTAGAGTTTTAAACAGAGATTATTTTAGTTTGTTGGGTACCTTTCTAGGTTCCTCTGTCGCCAGGGAGGATATTCGGACAGCTTCAAGATTTTATTTGCTTAGAAGGGGTATTAGGTTGTTAGTCTCAGAGAGATTTCTTAGAGGGATTATTGGGCACAACTTCTACATACGCACGTAGGCTCTAGGAGTGTAATACTTAATGAATGTAATTCGGAACACTACTAAAATTTAACTTTTTCAGAGAGGTTATCGGGCACAGTTTCTAATTGTAGTTTCGGGAACAATTCTAAATGCCAGTTTCTTAGAGAGGCTATTGGGGGTAGCTTCAGAAATGCAATTGGGAACACTTCTAAATGCTGTTTTCTTAGAGAGGCTATTTGGCACAGCACCTAAATGCAGTTGGGAAGACTACTAAATGCAATTGGGGACACTTCTAAATGCAGCTTTCTTCAGAGAGGCTATTGGGCGCAACACCTAAATGCACTTGGGAGCACTATTAAATGCAGTTGTGAACACTACTAAATGGTATTGGGAACACTTCTAGACGCATTGGGCGCAACTCTTACATGCAATTGGTAGCAATACTTAATGTAATTGGGAGCACTACTCAAGGCTATTGGGCGCAACTCCTAAATGCAATTGGGGACACTTCTACATGCAATTTTCTTCAGAGAGATTATTGGGCACAACACCTGAATGCAATTGGGAATACTTCTAAATGGAGTTTTCCTCAGAGAGGCTATTGGGCCCAACACCTAAATGCAATTGGGAACACTATTAAATGCAGTTGGGAACACTACTGAATGCACTTGAGAACACTTCTAAATGCAACTTTCCTGCGAGGGGCTATTGGGCACGACTCCTGAATGCAGTTGGGAACACTTCTAAATGCAATTTACCTCAGAGAGACTATTGGGCACAACACCTGAATGCATTTGGGAACATTATTAAATGTAATTGAGGACACTTCTAGATGCAATTTTCATTAGAGAGGCTAATGGGCTTAACTTCAGAATGCCATTGGGATCACTTACTAAATGCAATTGGGATTAGGTGAGAGGCTATTCTATACGCAATTGGGAACACTTCTAAATGCAACTTTCCTGCGAGAGGCTATTGGGCGCAGCTTCAGGATGCAGTTGGGAACACAGCTAGATGCAATTGCGAATACTTCTACATGCAACTTTCCTCAGAGAGGCTAATGGGCACAATACCTAAGTGTGGGAACATAGCTAGATGCAATTGTGAATAATTCTACATGCGACTTTCCTCAGAGAGGCTAATGGGCACAGCACCTAAATGCAATTGGGAACACTTCTAGATGCAACTTTCTTCAGAGAGGCTATTGGGCGCCACCCCTGAATGTAGTTGGGAACGGTTCAAAATGCAATTTTTCTTAGAGAGGCTAGTGGGCACAATATCAGATGCAATTGGGATCACTTCTAAATGCAATTTGCCTCATAGCCCCGATTCAGTTTCTTTTTGCATACAGAGGAATGGAACTCAGTCAATGGGAGATTTTTTAGGTTGTGCCAACGTTGCAAATTTGACTGGTGAAAACAGACCTTTGTATGTAGGCGAACCTGTCTACTTCATCTGTGGTAATGTAGCATTCCCATGGTTGCCCAGGGATTGGCAGGGAACCTGTTATTTAGGGATTCTGTTACCTGGGGTGTTTATAGCTAGTACAAAAGAAGTTTCAAAGACTCGTCCACAGCGGGACGAGAATGGTGACACCCCAGCACAAATCTTGGGAGATATAGCAAAATCAGTTGTGCCATTTTGGGGGCAGATACCGAATTCCGAAGATATCAGAAAACTAGCGAGAGTACTGGAGAGAACCATCAACCGGACCACGGACATACTCTATAATATGACATTAGAACAAAAGGCGATAAGACGAGTAGCACTTCAAAACCGGATGGCATTAGATGTCATTCTGGCTGAACGTGGTGGAGTGTGTAAATTAGTGGGGTCCGCTTGCTGTGTTTTCGTACCAGATTCCTCCCCAACCATCATCAAGGCAATACGGAATCTGCACGTCCTTAGTTCAGAAGTGCATGTTCCCGAGGGAAACTGGGATCTTAGCGCTTGGTTCTGGGACTTCTTGCAATCTTGGGGTTGGAAGGTACTTTCGGTCTTGCTGATTATTTTGGGAATCCTGTGGTTTCTTTGTTGCTGTAATCAGTGTCTACCTAGTATATGTTCAATGCTAGGGGGATGTTGCACACAAGCGATAGGTATGATAGGACATAAAGTGTATGCCCCAGATAAAACTTCCAAAGAATATGTGTTGAAAGACATTTTGCCGAATGATCTAATGGCAAAAGATATCTCCGACAGCGATTCATGGTGCATGGACGATGATACATGGAGTTATTTGCAAGGGGATCCAAAGTAGTTTTAGCACTTGGCATAGGCAAAAAGGAGAGTCTGTCAAATGAGAAATGATATCGTGCCTCCTATCGCAATGGATATATGTATATTGGCCTACGCCAAGCTGCTTATAAATTGCTTGCGAAGAAATCTGTGTTGCAAGGTCCTGACCGTAAAATCAATGTAAACCGCCATTTTAGGTCAATCCGCCATTTTAGGTTCGCTTTGTAAAGTCACCCTGTGAGTTAAAATGGTGGACGATGTCATTTCAAAATACAACATGGCCGTCTTGACCTCTGTATGTAGCTAATATGTAACTTGCCTCCAGGCCACTTGTTCAGGTTGTGAACTGAGACCTTATCCTTCGTTGACCTGTGTGTAAAGGATTACTCGTGCAATGAAACTAATCTACTAGCATACGTTAAGAACAATGTATTCAAATACTGAACGTAGAACACTTGTTTAACTACATTGTATTAATGTTTGAAAAGACCTGCATGGGAAATCCCAGAATACACAGTTGCCATATAGGCTTGTTTATATATGTATTAAAAGCAAACCAGTTATATGCGGATGTGCAAGACTTGGCATGAACCCTAGATCGGTGATGTATTAGCAGAATATTAACCCGAAGTGGGGCTGGACGTCGTGCTCACAGAGCGTATAAAAACCAATGCATTCTAATGTACAGCGTCTCTCACTGAACACACTGAACCACGCTGGAGTTTGTTGTGTTGCACTGAGGGCCGATAGCTATCAGATTTTCCTCTGTTTTTAGTAACTGGATTCAGCATAAAGTAAAGTACTTTGTATGTTCCTTTGTAACCCGTGTTCGGTGTATTTCCTTTTGGGGTACTCAGCCTCAATATTTTGATTTTGTTTTCACAGCACTGAGGGGTCTGATGAAGATGGGTGGTTGAGCGCTGGGATGTCTAGGAAGGGGAGGATCCTGTCTTTGGTGAGGTTCTATGCACTTCTGGCTAAGGCCGGTGGAACAGGGCTGGGGCTTTTAGGGGTGTTGGTAGTGGTGGGGATGAGGAAGTGTATGAGGTGGTGGTCGGTCCAAGGGATAGGTGTATTGGAGATGATGTCGACACTGCAATTGTGGTCAGCTACCCAATCTAAGGTGCTCCCCTTCCACTGGGTGGGAGAGAGGATTTTTTGGTGGAAACCGAGTTCCTGTAGCGCTTTGGCTAGGGCTTTGGATGGTTTGTCTTTCTGGTCATAAAGGCTGAGATGGAAGTCGCCTAAAAGAATAGAGTTGGGCATTGATTTCAGATTTTCCACTAGGAGGTGGATAAGGTTATCATAGAAATCCACCATAGGTCCTGGAGGGCAGTAGGCTAAATGAATAGCGATGGTGGTGTTGGGAGAGATTGTGATCTTGACTGTGAGGGAGTCTACGTTCTCACTGAGGAGTGAGGGGGTTTGCCTTGCTGCTAGGCTATCTTTAACTATGAGAGCTACTCCCCCGCCTTTGGTATTAGGTCTGTCTTGTCGAAAGATGGTATAGCCTGGTGGGAGTGCTAGCGAAAGGGCTGGGCCTGAAGCTTCATGGAGCCATGTCTCTGTGATAGCTATTGCATCAAGTTCAAGATTGGTGATGATTTCATGGATCTCTGTGGCGTGTGCAGGGAGTGATCTAGCATTAATCAGTGCACATTGCAGAGGCGCCAGATTGAGTTTGTTATTACATTTGTCAGGTTGTGTGGTGGTATCTGTTTTAGTGGTCTTGGGCAGTGCAGGTGTAGAGACTTTGATAATATCAGGCGACACAGATTTCTTTGTCTTCACGTGGAGTGTCTGTGGTGGGATGGAGACGGAGACCGTGGTAGCATAAGTATAACGGGAGCGCTGGTCTAGGAGTGAGTTTCTAGTGCCAACAGACCTTGGGCGTTTGGGTAGTTGGGAGGTATTGAAGCGATTTTCTGGTCGGTGGAACCTGGCATTTGAGGAGAGGTGGCAGTGCACAGTGGTGCTGTGAAGATCAGCCATTGGGGGAGTAGGTTGGGAGAAGAATGAGAGTAGGAAGAGGGTGGGCGGGATCTCTGTAGTGTTTGGGAGTGGTTGGGCAGCCATGATGTGTTCTGGTGTGAGCGGTTGGCCAGGGAGGTAAACTAATGTAGCTGCTCATAGGGTATCAATACGTATAATGCAGGCAGGCAATATGGCCAGCATGGAGGGCATCAATACATATGATGCAGGCAGTCGGTATGGCTAGCATGGAGAGTATCAATACATAGAATGCAGGCACGCAGTATGGCTAGCATTGAGGGTAAAATACATATATAATGCAGGCAGTTAGTATTGTAGCATGGAGGGTATCAATACATAAAATGCAGGCATGAAGCATGGCTAGGATGGAGGGTAGCAATACATATGATGCAGACAGTCAGTATGGCTAGCATGGAGAGTATCAATACATAAAATGCAGGCACGCAGTATGGCTAGCATGGAGGATATCAATACATAAAATTCAGGCATGCAGTATGGCTAGCATGGAGGGTATCAATTCATAAAATGCAGGCACGCAGTATGGCTACCATGGAGGGTACACAGATACAATACATGTACATTAGGCAGTTGTAGCAGCAGGCAGAATGTTGGTAAAGAGGCACATGTTTAACGGGGTACATTCAACACTACAAATCTGGGTAGTTATGAGACAGATATTATACACAATAGAACTAGTTCAGTGTAACCGGGTGGTTAATTCGGTGCAAGCTCACTCTGTTCTGAGCAAAGTTATGGGGAGATATCAGGTCTGACTATTGGTGACAGGCCCTCAGTTACTCTGGGCAATGCTGATTTTATATATGGTAATGTTCCTAGGATGTGAAGCTGCACAGGCCGTAGTGTAAGTAGAACTGCAACTGACTATGTTGTGGAAAATACAGGTGACGGCAGTAGGATCCTGAGCCAGAGACATGGTGCTTCCTTATCCTCGGGCTGTGAATGGGGCAGACATTTGATGTTTACGATGCAGTTGCCGGGCATGGCCTATCAGCAAAATACATAGAGTCGGAGAGGAGACTCAGTGACGGGAGTGCATCGGACGTGATAGGGCAACTGTTGTAGACAAAGAGAGTAAGAGATGGCGGTATGAAGGGTTTGTGTCTTTGTGAATATCGTTGTGTGAGTACTGCTTTCATGACCTGTCCTCCTTTTGAATGCGAAAATAAGAAAAACTGTTTGTTGTAGTTTGGGTTGCTAGTACTGGTGCAATGCTGGTAGCTGTGTGGAGGTCCTCAAAGCATTCTTTCATCTCCTCTGTCCATTCAAGAGTGCCTTTCATTTTCTGTGCTTCTTTGAGTGCGTGTAATAGGGTTCTAACATAGGTTGAATAGTCAAATACCCATGTTCTACAGTAATTACACAGGCCAAGGAATTGCTGCATTTCCCTGACTGTTTTAGGCTGTGGCGTGTTTCTTACTGCTGTGGCTCTGTTGGGGCTTATCCTTCCTCCTGCTGAGTATATGATCTGTCCTAGGTACACCACTTCCTTTCAACAGTACTGCAATTGTTTCTTTGTCCACTTTGTACCCCTTGTCTGCAAGGATTGTCAGGACTTGTATTGTGTCTTTCCTGCACTGTTCTTCTGTGGTGCTGCATACTCATAGATCATCTACGTAATGTAGCACTGTGCCGGCCTTGTGGATGTTTCCTAGGTCCATCTGGGGGACTATGTTAACGACAACAGGGGATTCACAGTATCCTTGTGGTAAACCACTGTGCTGGAATCTTTTTCTGCGATATGAGAATGCAGTCAAGTACTGGGAATCTGGATGTAATTGTATGGTGAAGAAGGCATTCTTGAGATCAATTACAGTGAAATAGACTGCATCTGCAGGGATGTTATATAGTATTGATGCAGGGTTAGGCACTAGTGGATATTCTGCTTCCACTATGTCGTTCAGAGGATGGAGATCCTGGATGAATCTCCATGATGACTCTTTAGCTTTCTTCAGGGAGTGTATGGCCATGTTACATGTTGAGTTGGAAGGCACTATAATGCCTTGGTCAAGTAGTACTTTGATGGTATCGTAGACTCCCTCATCTGCCTCTTTTGATAGTGGTTATTGCTCCTGGTTTGAGTTTGAGTTTTACTGCCTCTATACAGTTCAGTCACCCTCCATCGTGTGGATTGCTTGTTCATAGTCGACTGAGCGCTTGTGCCAGGTCCTCCTGTAATTGTGATGGTGTTGCTGTGGCTGTCAATATTGAATGTGGTACTTCTCTGTTGTGCACTACCACGTGGCAGGGTATTCTAATTTTCAAATGTATCTCTCTGTCCATTTCCATGTCTGCAAATAACTGTTCATCTGTGATGTCTCTGAATGGCAGTGCAGGGTCTATGCAAATGACTGTCCTCCACTCCATTCCTTCTTTATCTGTGCCTGTTAGGATGACTGGTGTCTATGTGCTGTAGAGTAATGGTGCTACTATTTCTTGAATCCCTATAGTAAGGGGAAATTACCTATATAAAAGGAACCTTTACAAAAGCCCCAAAGAACCCCTGTATGTCCAAAGTATTGTTTGTCAAAGGAAACCATCTCTCCCTTACACAGGATCGGTTGTCTCCTGTGCCCACCATGAAGGTGAACATTCTGTCCACTATCCTCACTCCCACTTTAGGTTCCTTGTCTGGTTCCGAGGTGATTGAGAAGACTGGGCATGTCAGGGCTCACAGTTTGCTGTCCTACTGTGTAGATGTGGTTGACCCTGGAAGAGGAAAATGATTGCTCCCTAGGATACTGGCTCCAATAAAATGTGTCACTGTTCCTCATGGAAGGGCATTTTGTTCCCATGGTATTGTACTAGCTTGTGATGGAGCCGGATGTGTGACATACTGCATTACATTCAGGGTTGGGTATTTTATGGGTTGTTCCAGTGTAGGTGTGGTTGCCTACATTGGGTCTACGTTCTGGGGCTATATGGGTTGTGGGAATATGGCTTGGTTTGGGATATAAACTCTGTGTGCTGGTCAACAGTATGAGGGGTCTGGTGCATAATACCGAGTTGGGGGTGCTCCTGGATGGTATTGCATGGGGAGGTCTGCTTTTACATGCCTTGGCTATGTGCCCACCTTTCCACATGTCCAACATGATCCTCCAAATGGTGGTCATAAACCCCCATATACTCCAACTCGCCCTTTAAGTGACTTGCTCCTTGCTCTTTGAACCCCTCCCTTGTCTTTATCATTGCTATCTGGGTTATTTGCACACTCCTGTGAAGGCCCTGATTGCTGTTGGGCATCTGTGGGATTGGTTACTACTGCGCCTTCCATGCTCACCTTTGCCAATTTTCCTGTACTAATTTTGCTTCTGCGCGCTGTGCTTTTCCTCCACTGCTCTTTCATTATCGAGCTTGCGTTTACAGAAATGTACTCCGTGCACCTGTATTTCGCCCCACCCTTTTGCTTCCAACCCTACTAGTCTGGCTAATTCTGCTTACACCTCTGTGGGAAGACCCTTTCGCATTCTATTCTATTTCATTTTTATCGAGCGCTAAATCGCCCACAGGCCTCAAAGCACTGACATGAATATATAGAACAGACAAGCCAGTAATCATAGTGCCTTTTGCATAGTTCAGTATGCCAGTACATTTGTGGATCCAATAGGGCAGTTGGAGCAAGAACCAATTAAGTAGCGCCGCCATCAAATTGGCTGGTTTTCATGGTCTTTACAAATTGAAGATAAGATGGCAATTTTCAGGCAGCATTTGGAAGGTCATTCCAAATCTTAGGCCCCCATGCATTAAAACTGCAATCTCCATACAATTTAAGTATGAAACAAGGTTGTTGTAACAGATCTTTCTCGTTTGAACTGAGGATAAGTCTATAAGGCGTTTTCTTAAGGCGGTCTTGTAAATACTGGGGGGCAGATTGGGCAAGGCACTTATAAACTAGGCAAGAGGCCTTGAAGCGGATCCTTTGAGCCAATGGGAGCCTATGCATCTTCCACCGTTCATTGGTCACATGCTCTCTGAGCCTTAGCCCACATACAGCCCTGAAAGCTCCATTTTGTAGGGTCTGCAGTTTCTTGATATTGGTAACAGAAGTACCAGCCAACAATCCATTGCAATAGTCCAGCCGCGTATTTATAGTTGCTGTAGCCATTAAAGCACAATTTTCTTCAGAGAGGTACGGTCTAATCTATCAAAGCAGATGGATTGTGTAAGTGCAGCCTGAGAATATATGTAACATGTTTATCAAAACTCAGGTTGCAATCGAAGATTACTCCCAAGGTCTTAACTTGGCTGGAGACTTTGACAGAGACCCTTCCAACTTGAAAAGCACTGTAACAAGAGTCAAGGGATTTGATCTTGGCTGGACTTCCCACTATCAAGATCTCTGTCTTCCTGTTGTTTAGGGCTAGGAGGTTATCAGACATCCAGGCCTTGATAGCAAGAAAGACTGAAGAGACTAACTCTGCATGATCTTCATATAAGCCTGTAAATTCGTAAACCAACTGAGTGTCATCGGCAAAATCTGCATAGCTGACTCCCATACTGCACAAAAAATAAAAAAATAGCTTGGCGTAAATATTGTACAATAAAGGAGACACACAAGAGCCTTGAGGCACTACACAATTAAGTGTGGCTTCCTCTAACTTAAAGTCTCCATAAGTTACTCTGGCCTTGTACATGGTAGAAGAATGGTATGTTCTTTTCTCATATCCCCCCTATCTCCTCCCACCACATCTCTTGGATGGACTGAATATATAAAGCTGGGTCCTCATTGTGTTTCATTGTGCGTGCCATCACAGAACCTACATCAGGTTTATATGTCTTCTCAATACTTCCCACACACATGCTCGACAGTTGTTAAATGGAACTCCATCTTGTGTGTCGCTCTCTAATTGAACCACTGGGTAGCCTGCTCTTTCTCAAACAATGTTTGTCTGATGCCCTATGAAATGGGCTTATAAACATTGCAAATTTCCTACTGCTAAACTGGCCCCTGCTGTGTGTTTTTCTATTGCGTGGATCCACTTGCCCACCTCTCCTGTAAGAGGTGGTAGGGTCTTTATTAAATTAGTTTTGTCCACATGGTGCCATGGTATGTACTGTGATTTGCCTCCCCCATTTTGAATTCATGGAAACTGCCTCTGCTTTTTGGGCTACAATGTGTTCTAGCCTTTTTCTTCCCTCTGACTACTGCCATTGTTCTGGGGCAATGTCTTAATCTTCCTGATCCTCTTATGTTTCCCAATTCTCCTCACTCTCTTCCTGCTCGTCTTCACTTTCAATCACCTCCGATTAATACTCTACATCCTGTTGCTCTGGCTCTTCTGTTTCTACTTTCACATTTTGTATCACTGCCTTATTCAATTTTAATAATATTTCTCCCTCTGCCCATGTGTCAGCATCTATCATACGATATCTATCTTTGTCGTTGACCTTCGCAATTCCTCTTCTGTTTTATGTATCGCTGCTTCTAAATCTCTACACACTTTATTTTCTATTTTTCTATAGCGGGATTTCACTTGTCACTAAGCGCATCTGTTCCTCGAAATGTGTTTGTTTCTGAATAGGCTGGTTTTTTTTATCAGGGGTTAGTATACACTGCTGCAGGTCTTAAAGTATAGGTTCTGTTTGTGGGTGGGGTTGTCGGCTGCGCAGGTGCTGGAGCATGTGCCGACTGGGTGTTTTCTTCTGAGGTTGTCTCGGGTGACTACTGTGAAGGCGTCACAGCCTGTGTCGTAAATCTGCTACCTGAAAGGGTTGGGGTAGCTGTACCTTCTGTGCCTTCCTTTCCTTTATTCCCACCCTCAACCTCCTCATACAATTTCAACAATTCTAGTACACTCTGGGCCTCATTACGGGTCTGGCGGTAGCCGCGCCTGTAACAAAGGCACGGCTGCCGCCAGACCTGTGATTTTACCGGCACCTGCGAATGAACAATTACCGGGTCACGCCGACGTCGGCAGACCCGATAATTGCCCATTTGCAGGTGCCGACAATAAGGGACTCCCCATCCACAATCGGCCCCATTGGGCTGAATGGGAATGGGGAGCTTGGATGCAGCGGCACCGTTCATAACAGGGCCGGTGCATCCACGAGTTGTGCTCACGGGTGTCCCACTGCCCACCAGGTCAGACCTGGCGGGCAGAGCGAGTCCCGCCAGCACAACTCGTAGTATGGGGGTATGGTTGCAACGGTGCCAGTAGCGATACCAGTGCCGTTGTTGCCTTATCGCCATACTTGTAATGAGGCCCTCTGTCTATTCTATAGCTTTTAACCCTTGTATGTGGACAACAAATGGGTGTACATATGCTGCATTATATTTTTACTATGTGTGCCTTCAACGGGCCAAGCTGTAAAAATGTTCCCAGTGCCCACTCAATATTATACTTAATTACCTTCTCCCTATATGTAGGGGGCTTGTTGCACCTATGGTCTGCTAGTTTGCTCATTTCCTTCTACACAATAAAATCACAAACGTAACTGCCTGCTCCTCACAAAAAACTAAAACAATGATCACCATTTCTAAGGGTCACCCCCCCACCCCCCATGGTCCACCCTAAGGTTACCTTCAAACACAAAATGCAAGAAAGCATAAAAGGAAACAAAACTGAAGACAAAATAACAGCGCGTCTCTGCACACAAACAAAATTACCAAAACCACACCCCCACCCAAAGCAGTCTCCACCCCAATGATTTCCCCTTACTCAAACCTTGCATCAAACATTTGCCTCTGATCACCTGATACCTTTTTAGATACATGTTGCACAATACAATTAAAAACCCCACTTATTTACACAATTTCTAAAGTTATCTTCCTCTTGTCCCTCACATTGGACAGAGGGTACATTCCTAGCTAGTGCGGGACTTTACAATCTATTTCTAAAGGAGCACTTCCCTCCCACTTCTTACTGAGGGATGTGTACACTTCACTTACCAAGTCTATGACTACTATGATGTCACCACTCCTCGCTATGGGAGCCGTCTTCAGTTTCTAAGAAAAGGAAAAAGTATGGAAAAACAAGGCAGAAAAATACCACGTGGTTCACACTGTCACTTACTCCACTCTCAAATTAATGCTCACTCTCCCGCTGTAGTTCTAGGATCAGGTGCACTGGCTAGCTATGGTCTTCCGAAGTCCTCTGGGGCTGCCTCTCCCCACAGTGCACCTGCACTCGTGGGAGCGGGCTGAGGCATGAAGCAATCAGGCAAGCCTCTGGGTAACCCTGGCGCTTACTGCCTTCTTGTGGTCTACGCAGTCTTCTCTGTGCCCTGCAGGTGGGCTTTGCTTGCCCAGGAGAGCGGCGGAGGAGCCCAGAGCTGTCTGGAGCAGACTTGGATCCCCGTACGGGCCCCCAAAATATGTAAGGCAAGTCCCAAATCCAATAATAAAAATCAATACAAGGAGCCAGAAATCAATGCATGAGATGTGAGAAAAACAAATGTTTATTGCACACACACAGCCCGGGCTGGTGAATAATCATGAACCAGTTCAACATGGCTCATGAAAAACACTGCATTTATAGTAAGTATCAGAGGTGAAATGACAACAAATTTTACAGGTTATTCACAAATCCCCAGCATGTGATTGGACATTGTCATTCACACTTTAAGTGAACCGATACAATACCTAGCCCTATTTGTCTATCCTATCCTTGTGAGCACGCCAAGACATCAGTTCACTAATGAATTGCCACTGAGATCATCTTCTTTCCCATGATGCTGATGGGATGCTACTCTTTATACCTTGTATCCTCTGAGCTTACTTGTTGATTGGCTATTTAAGGTGGCATATCCTGAGAGTGAGTGACTTGATGATTTTCAACCAATCCTAATTTGAGGGGTGACAGTTTTTCAACAATAATGATAACGTTACATCCTTTCCCAAAGACTTAATTGGTTGGCATCAACTTACCATTCCCACCATTATGAACTGTCCATTGACAGTTAGCATTGCAACACCTCGTTGGAAACATTACTCACTTCCCTTTCACACTTCCTTTCTCACAGCTTGTGCATGACTTCATTGATCCTGCCTTTAACCTTATGAATTGGAGACTAAAGTGTCAGCAGACTTCATTTCTTTGCAATGATATATCTGTGTATCAATCAAAATGATATGAATATATTTCTAAACTAAACTGCATGTGTATTGTAAGGGTCATCCGCGAAACTTCTTAAAATGTCCATCAGTGCCTACTCGATTGCACTGCATTTGCAATGGTGTCTTACATGGCACCTGTCTGGGTGGTTGGATCTTTTTCAGTGTGGTCTTTCCTACAGAGGGCAGTGTTGCTCCTTGATCTTACTTCCCTAATGCACATGCTTTTCACTGCTCATTGTTTTCACTTTAGCAATGTGTGACCTTCATTGTGTTACGTTTCAATGTACTGGCTAGGAACATAATTTGTTATATATATTTTGAACACAGGCTTGGGAACTCAGCTGAGCTGATGTGTCTCAACCAATCGGTGTGCAGTATCTGTCTCTTAGCTCAAGGGTTTGTTACTTCTTGGTTGCCTTTTTATGACCTCACTGCCGAAATTCAGAGCTTGAGAATGTGTTTGCCGACCTGTCTTAACCAATCCCTGCACGGCATTCATTCTTGCTGATGGAAGTTACAGCTTAGTATGTGTGTGTTTCTTTGCAATGGCATGGTTAAAATTTTCTGCTAAGTCATGATGATTTTTAGACTTCAGGGATGGCAGTGTATGTCTTGAGACCTTCTCGTGTGTCATTTATTCGGTGAATGTGAATACTCACTTTTATTTACTATCATTATTAGTGCCCTTATGATTTTCTGGCTAGTGTTTAGTGTTGCTATTTTTGTCAAGGAAATGTGATTATACTCAGGCATATGGTCTGCACCTTACAGCTTATCTTGTCCCTCTTTGGCATTATTTACTGAATCATGTTTACTGTCAGGTTTTGACCTACAAAGGGAATTCTAAGTGAGTGTGGCTTGCTATTTTCCAATGGGACTTTCGACACTTGTATTTCTGTGCTCGTTTGGAGCATTGGATGTACACCCCTACAAGTTCTTTAACTAGGAGAGAGAGAGAAGTCCCAATTTCCCACAGCATTAATTCAGTGTTTGCACAGGGTGACACAACAGAATATAGAGAAGGATGTCCTCACTAGTGGTTGTGGTTCGGTTCCTCTGAGGTCACTGAAACACGTGAAGTGTAATGGAATGTTTTATCTCTCGATAAGAATTAAGGGGGCATCACCGCTGAGTCTGCATTTGTTGAGCAGCCCCCATTGGTTAAGCAGACCAATGGTAATTTTAGGAAATCCCACTACGGATCACACATTATTGTTCTAAAATTTATTTTTGGTCCTCTGCCATTATCTTTGATTTGGTGGCATAATCATGTAGGGCTCAAGAGTGCTGCTCATTAGCCCGAAGGACTTTGTGGAGTGAGTTTTCTGTTTTTGAAATCAGTATATAATTTTCTGGAAAAAAAACAGGCGTAGTACCTGCACGGCCCAACCTTTTGCACAGCTGTGTTGATATCACTGAAGTCTAAGATAAACAGTAATGCAGTAAGTATGCAACCGTTCTTTACTTCTCTGTGACAACAGATTGCGATAACTTACCTTTAAAGGCATATTCAATAATGACTGCATTGACTCTATACATTTCATTGCCTAAATTGACCAAAACCACTGAAATGATGGTGCCAAGTATTGTCTACAAATCCTACTTAAGGATCTGCCCCCTTGTGCCATTATGACCTGGAAAGCCATACGTCAATGGCAATAGGATTTTGGATTAATCAAGCCAATTGATCTGCCTTTAATAAATTACTGTAGTGTATAGTTTAGAATTTACATCCAAAAGATATATTGGTCTATACAATGAAGGTGATGAATGTATGAATGTTGGCACTTACGGCTTTTTGCCATGAGTCTGTGACAGTGTTAATTTCAGTCCAATACCTTTGAGAGGATGTGAGCCAAAATGTCCATTGTTTGCTATCCTCTGGTAAAATGAATCCCTACCAGCTGCCTTTCTTACTGTGTGTTTACTGCAGTTCGCACCTCTCTCAGTGCAAAGCCCGGAGCATTTTAGCTGCTATTATTCATGATAAAGAATTCACAGATAACAAAAAAGTGAGAAATAGCAACAAGTGTGTTCTGGTACATGGCCGAGAAGTGCTTGACCAGAAAGTTTCCTTCAAAGCAGTCTCAGATGCCTGGCCAGGCAGCCATGGTTTGCTTGGCAACTATTGTCCAAGAGGCTTTTGAACATCTCTATTCAAGGGCTTCCAGCAAACCTGTCCAGTTTATCTTTTTTGCCTCTCGTTTCTCCCGCAGGGCTTATTTCTATTTCTTATGCGATTGCCTAACGTTTCCAGGGCTTACATTCGAGGATATGATTACTTCCCTCAAATCCTTTTTTTAAAATCTTTGCATTTGTGATCAAACCAAGGTTTACCTTTTTTTCTTGGACTTTTCATGTTTTTTTCTTTTGCCAAAATGTCATCCCCTCGGTGGAGGTGATCCCACACTATTTAGCAATATTTCAAATTCAATGAAAAGTATTGTATTCTTTGTTTCTGGCACACCGCAAATTGCTGTAAGGAAATTGCATAATGTCTGTCAGGCTTTCTTCAGGTTGTATGTTGGTGCATCTGAATGACTGTCTATTGTTGCAAAGCTTTCCACTCAAGGAGCTCAAACCAGAGGTTCGTATTAACTGCAATAATTCGGTTAGCTTGCTGTTAGATTTCAATGCTGGCATTACTTGTGGAGGAAAGCCAAATACTTCTTCCTTAATGGCAACTTTCTACAGTAACTTTGCTTTTTCACATAGACCAGTGTAAACAGTTTCCATTGAAAATATGATGGAAATGGAGTTAGGTTTACACAGTACTAATTCAGTTTAAACTGAGTATAGAACCTTGAACCCCGCGTCCGACCCTGCAGATGTCAATGCGCAGTTCAGCACACTCGGCCACATCATAACTTAGACCACCAACACCTATGCAGCAATGAAACTTTGACTCAATAAACATTAGCCCATCACACCTTGGTACACACATGAACACAGGAACTCAGCGACAGCAAGAGCAGCAAATGCAGAAGAGAAAAGTTGTGGGGAAAAATCCTAACTAGAAGACGTCATTCTGAGGATAGACCGGAGAAAACCGCTTGATGCTGCAGATACCCAAGGACTTCCAACACACACGCACGCAGTGCATAGAGAAACTCTTTGAGAACAAATCTCCTTGAAGTACTATTGTCCATATACAGAGCAGATTAGGTGCAGTTAAACCTATCAACAAGAGGGTGTCCAAGATTCAGAAAGCAAGGTGCCAGTGGCATCAGAAGAAGGAATTGAATTCAAGAACATATGTATTGTTGGAACAAATAGTGTCATTGGCCCTGAAGATGGACTGTCAGAAAAGTCGGAAACGCGTTGTCAACACATTGACAAATCTTGATACTATTTTGGTTTGGTGACTTTAACCAAGAAATTTGTTGACTTTATTTTGTCGTTACTTAAAAAGGGATCTTGTGAATTCATGTATGAGAGAAAAAAAGTCTTATGATTTAGAGTGTGTCTAACAATAAGGTTTTGAAAAAATTATATATTTTGATTAAAACAACCCATGAAGGGTTTTTCTACTTTTCCTAAAATTGTAATGTTTTATATCAAATAACTGATCTATGAATTGTGAAACCCTGTGAACTGAATCAAAAAAGTAAAACACAACTGTTTGGTAACTCAACAGTTAAGCGGTGGCTACACACCCACTTCAACCCCCTCGTACCTTAGTAACTTAAAACCCTGAGATAAGAAACAATATCCTCAGTTAAACTCAGAACTGCAAGCAGTGAGAATCCCATTAAAGCTCACGTGCCTGCGACACTAATACGTTTTGGGATTGTATTCCCTTGGGAGTGCACTAAGGGTTGGCAGGTATTAATACATGCCGTTTCTTTCTAGTCATTCTGAGGACCCACAGTTCAGCCCACAGGACGCTCACCACCACCCCCAAAGCAAAGTGCTGCAAAAAAGTAATCTTGGAATCATCACACAAGAACCAAGCAAACTCTTAGGCTGTGAAGCACTTCATCAACTCCCAGCTTGCTGTGCCAATATTGTAATCCACTGACATATGCAACAGCAGCCACAACTTCTTCACAGACAAGAAAGACAATGTACGGCAACACAATGGCAGATGGAAACACACTACAGCTGTCCCACCCATGCCATTATGCAACGTACCAAGGTTGTTCAAATTCAGGACAATGACTCTAGGAGAACTGACAACACTCTTGCAGACCTCAAACCCACACCTACAAAGACAACACCCTCTTCTCCTCCATTCTGACGGTCATCACAGGTGAAGCACACACTTCCTTCTCAACATCATGAAACTATCCCTCAAACCAGGCACCCATCCCACATAAACTTAAAATGGATCAGACCCTCCCCCTGCTGAAGAAGCCTGCACTCCACCCAGATGAGCTAATCAACTATCACCGAGCATGCATCTGCCCTTCCTCGCAAAGTGATTACAAAGACTGTAACCATCCAGTTGCATGAAAGGATCACTCAGCACAGGACTTCCAATCTTCTTTCTGACCATGATGTAGCACAGAGACCACCACCATTCAAGTGAGTTATGATGTTGTATGCCTGCTGGACAACTCAGAACATTGCTAACTTCACCTACTTGACCTCTAATCCACCTTCATTGCTGTTGACCATAATGCCCTCCTCAATATCCCATGATGCTGATGGGCTTCCATGGAACAGTCAGGTCCCTACTGGATGTTCAACCCAACAAAGACTGAATTGATTCACCTAGGAAACCCCATCAAGAATGCCCCAATGCAGAAATGTCGGGCTGACATTAGGCTTGACATACCCCTCACCTCTCACGCAGTGGAACATCTCTCAGCATTACCATTGACCATGAACTTTCATGGAAAACACACATGCCAAAAAGACCCAAGCAGTATGGTACCAGCTTGTCTAACTCCACAAATTCAAGACTTTCAGCCCTCAGAAATTTTAGGACAGTTGACCAAGCCTTGGTCATCTTGCACCTGGACAGTGGTAACGCCCGATTCTCAGATGTCACTGAGTTACCATTAGTCACTTTGAAAACCATGCACCTTTCTGCAGCACACCACAGCACAAGACTAAGAAAACAGAATCATATCACAACCATCTTCAAGGAACTACACAGGCTACCCCTTTAAGTACACATAATTTTACAGGCAGCCTGCATCACCTTCAAAGCAGACACAATCAAAACACCACTACACCTGGCCGAAACACTCACCATCTCAGAAAACTAGCAGGCCATCACAAGCCGCAAAGTCACCAGACTGGAAACAAACAACTGAAAGAGGGAAAAAATAGAAAAAGCCCTTTTCCTGATTTGCCCCTTGTTTCTGGGACAAGTTACCACTATAAATAGGACTGGCTCCCTCCTTCCTACACTTCAGAAAGGACTTGAAGGCTCTACTCTTTAAGGATATATGTGATCACTGAACAGCCGAAAATACCGCAAACTGAAATTCTAAATGCGAAAATGCAGGGCAAAAATTGACATAGTACAGAAAAGATATATTTTCACTACATTTTTGCACAAGGACAAAGTTTGCCCTAGTGCTAATATGGAATGGTATTAGCACTAGGGCAAACTTTGCCCTGATGCAAACATGCAACAAAAAAATCATCTTTTTAGCACTAGGGCAATTTTAGCTTTGGTGCTTTTAATATGCCAAACTGCACTTGTCGTGGTGCAATGATTTTTAATGTGCCCCAGTGTTTTTATAAATAGGGCAAACTTTGCGTTAGTGCTAATACTGTGCAAACTGTGCACTTGCACCAGTGAAACGTTTCTGTAATCTGGCCCCTGGAGATTAGAAGCTCTCACATTCTCAACAGCCTGACATGCACTAGATCCAGGCCCATGTGTCTAAAATTCCCCCTTCTCTTTCTGATCCATCTCTACCTCATTACTACTCGCTGTACATTTCACTCCTCTGCTCCTTGTTCATCTACCCACAATATAAATAACCTTACCTGTCTTCCTTGTTTCCCCTACTCTACCTCTATCAATCTTGCCCTTTGCAATACTCGTTCGCAATGCAATGAATCCCATTAAATTTGTGATATTTTTCGCCATCTAAATCTTCACCTCATGTGTATTACTGAGACTTGACTCTCATCCTTCAATACTTAAATTCCTTATTTTCTTTCTCCCCCTGCTACTACTTTCGTGCACACTCCCCATCCTGCGGCACATGGAGGTGGTACAGGCATTCTCTACTCCTCATCCTTTGTTACTTCTCCCTCACCTCCTCTTCCCATCTTTCTGTCATTTGAATATTCTTTAACTATGTTTTTCGTCCACCCATTCCTCACTTCGATTCGTTGCTATCCTTGATCAGTACCACCTTTCTCCTCTTTCCACTCCTTCTTCCCATGTTTCTGGCCCCAGTTTGGACATTATATTTGTCTCCTCACTACTGTGCTCTCCTGTCTCTGCTCTACCTTTCTATTCGTTTGATCATCTTCTTTTCTTTTTCTGTATTGTACCTCGTCCTATTTTATCTTCTTTAGCTGGTTCTGAGGCAACCACCTATTTTCATCGCGATCTTCGCGCTTTTCAAACCCCTCTATTTATTTCATCCTGCATTTCTGCTCTTCCGTCTCATTCCACATTCTCTGCCCTCTCTGCTGATGATGCTGCAACTTCACTTTCTCTTCCCTTTCCTCTTCTCTTGATACCCTTTATCGTGCTTCTTCTTTCTCTCCCTCTCGCAAACCCCCCAACCGTGGCTCTCTTTCCATCTCCACTCAATGCTGCAAGTTCTTCGTCACCTCAAGCGCTGCTGGTGCAAATCCCACTCTGATTCCCTTACTTTTTCATCCTATCACTCTCTTTATGGCAAGACTCTTCTTGATGCTAAGCGTAACTATTACGCTGACCTTCTGCATGCCCAATCTGCTCACCTGGTGTCTTTTTCAACCTCTTTCTCGTCGCCTAACAACTCCTACCCTGATCATTCCCTTCACTCTACTCTTACTGATTCTTACTTGGCAAAATATATTTCTACAAAAGTCGTTTCTCCTTGTGCTACCATTGATCCCTCAACCTTCTCTTCTGCTCCTTTTTCCCCACCTCCTTAATGTCTTCCTTTTTCCCGATTACTAACCTGGAGACCACTTCTCCTTTGACTCGCCATCCCACTGATCCTATTCCATCTTCTCTTAATCTTAAAGTTGAACCTTCTCTTGCCTACCTTACCACTCCTTAACACCTCTCTTTTCACATTGATCTTTCCTTCTTGCTTTAAGCATGCTTCTATTCTCCCTACTGTTGAAAAATCATCTCTTGACCCTTCTTTTCCTTCTAACTTTGTCCAATTTCACTTCTTCCCTATCTCTCGAAATTACTCGAGAGGTTAGTCGATACTCAGGTTTCTACCTTTGTTAATGATAACTCTACTCTTCCCTCTCTCTAGTCTGGCTTCTTCCTTGTCACTCATCTGAGACTGCTCTTCTCTCTGTTTGTGATTCCTTGGTCTCTGCTCGTTTTTCCAAGCATTCCTACTGTCTCATACTTTTAGATCTATCTGCTGCTTTCGACATGGTTGGTCACACTCTACTTTTGGCTTCTTTGGCTTCTTCTGTGTTTGCTGACTCTGTTCTTGCTTGGTTTCGCTCCCATCTTTCTAACCGCACATATTCTGTCTACTGGGCTGGTTCCTACTGTCAAACATTTCCCCTTCTTCATGGCGTCCCTCAAAGCTCTGTTCTTAGCATCTTCCTTTTCTCTCTCTATACTTTTCCTCTTGCTGCGATTATCTCGTCTTTTGGGATTTCCCACCACTTTTATGCCGATGACACACACCTTTTTCTCTTTTTCTCCTCTTTTACTCCAGCTATCCACAATAATTTATCTTCCTGTTTGCTTGCTATCAAATCTTGGATGTCAGACCACTTTCTTGTTCTAAACTCAGCAAAAACTGAAGTTCTCTTCTTCCCTGCCAACACTATTCCCCCTTCACCCCCCTCCTCTGTCTCCTTCGCTCCCACCTCTCTATCTCTTTCCAACACTACTCGTAACCTCGGTCTTTACCTTAACACAGACCTATCCTTTTCCCTTCACATTTCTACAATCTCCCGTTCTTGTTGCTTCCATCTTTTTAATATTCGTAAAGCCTGCCTTTTTCTGACCAATTGAATGCGGTGTCACCAGAAATAAGCATATCAGGGTGCCCTCTGAAAAAGTGGGGGTACTCAGTCCACCTTCATGTACCCTCCATTTGAGCCCTATTTAAACTCTTGATTAATCTCTTATTTTCTCTGGCCTTTTTTATTGTTCTACTATTCTCTTTGGTCTTTCTCTTTCTCATTTGGCCAACCTTAAGTGCATTTTCAATGCTTCTGTTCACCTTCTCTACCAGTTATCCCCCGTGATTCCATTTCCTAATCTCTGGTCTCGCTTGGTTGACTGCCTTTCTCTTCCCGGCTCAAATTTAATTTTCTTTCTATGGTGTTTAAGTCCCTCTATGGTCTTGCTTCCAATTATCTGCCATATCTTGTCTCCTTGTACGCCCCTACTTGTTCCCTTCGTTCTCCACTACCTGTTCCTTTTCCTCCTTGTGCCCAATCCCGATTCCGTTCATTTTCTCTTCTTGCTTGCTCCTTATCACTGGAACTCTCTCTGCTTCCCTCTCTGTTCAACTACTTCTTACCATGCGTTCCATACTTCTCTGAGGAACAATCTTCTTCCGTCTTAATTCTTTCCTTGACAATGTTTTGTAACTGAATCAATCTTCATTTTATTGTACTGTCACTTTTCATGTATAGCGCTTTGGAGTAAAGCGCTCAATAAATACTGAAGAAATACAAATACCTTTTCTTTTCTCTTCCCCACTGGAATCACCCGATGCAGGGCACCACCCTTTTCTTCCTCCCCATCATATGGTGTACTCTGAGGTACTTCTGTCACCAGATTAAGTTCCCTCTCTCCTCCACTTTTCACATCCTTCAGTTCTTTTGGTCAGATTCTTTCTCTTCTCCACCACGCAGTCGACATCTTTACTCAACGTCTCTGGGTGGTTTCTGTTGTCTATATTTGAATTGCCTTTCTATTTTGCTCCACATTCTCCTTTCTTGCTATTATTACCCTTTTGAACCTCCTCTGCTTTCTTCTCTCCATCTCCTCTACCCCTCTTATGTTTTTTGCATTCATGTCTACTTTCTGATGTTCCATTTTTCCCTTTGTGTTACATATTCTCCCTCCACATACTCATTCTCCTCCATTCTTTCTGCTTCTGATGTTACCCATTTTCTCTGTTCTTCTCTCCTCCACAGCATTATGTATATCTCCTCTACCTCCTCCTCCTCATGCCTTTTCTCCTTCACTTCCAGCTCTCTTTCACCTTCCTCTTTGCAGTCACAACATGCTCTGACCTTGTTCTGTTCACTCAGACAACTGACTCCCCACACCCTCTCTAGCAGTAATTGGCTCCTTTCAAAAGGAGTGACCCTATCACTTGGTGTCAGTAATTGGGAATGGGTTGTCAGTTTTCCACGAACACTGATTAGGGACTGAGGATGAGTGACCTGAGCCCATATCTAGGCTGGCTGCCATCTTGAATTTATTCTGATCCCCACAGTCAACTGCACTGTCCGGTAGTAGCACGCCATCATAAGCACAACCACCAAATGTAATTCCTTCTGGTGACAACTCTCCAGACTTGTCAGCTCACCCATGACCTCCAGGCCTGCAGGTTAGATGTGATGAGACTATTAGCGGGTTTGCGCTGTGTACCTAATGCACAATGCTTTCCCATACTTTTGTGTTTCTCTATGTGCCAGGCAATGCTATGTCCCTCGAGGATTCTCTGCATCACAAGCCAAACAAGCATGGCGGGGCCCGTAGGGCCTCTGGCTAGAACATTGCACATGGTTTATGAGAGGTTTCTATTTTTAGGTACAAGAGAAATGGCGGTTGTGGGCACCACTGGTAGTTTTCTAAAGAGGTAATACTCTCACATAAAGATACTCAATATATCAATCAGTATTTGCTGTCTATCATATTAATATGTTAGCACATGTGTGACTAGGGCCCTAGTTTTTACAACGGTCGTCACCAGAAATGATGAGTGGACTCATCAGTCAATAGTCTGATTGTTCGTATTTATAGGTGTCACTTTTAACACTCTAGGGGCCTCATTACGAGGTTGGAGGTAGCCATGGAGCTATTAGCTCCATGGCTGCCTCCAAAACCCTACCGACTCCGCCCTGGTGAATGGAGCAATTACCGGTCCATTCCAAGGTTGGCGGGACCGGTAATTCCCCATTCACCAGGGCCCTTCTCTATTCCCATTTGAGCCCCCATATGGCTCAATGGGAATGGGGAAGGCACTAATAACGGTATCGCAAATTGCGGTACCGTTATTAGCTCCAGAGTCCCTTTGTGGGTCCCATCCTTAACGCCTGGAAAAAACAGGCATTAAGGGAGGACCCGCAAAGGGAACTCGTAGTAGGGCGGTAAGGGATTACCGGCACCGGTGCCCTTACCGGTGCCGGTAATCTCTTACCGCCCACCTCGTAATGAGGCCCTAGGACTCCTGGGTATTAGAGTTCCACTTGTGGAAGAGCGATTGGAGCAAGTTGGCCGAATTTTGCCTCAACTTTGGAATTTCTCTGTCTTATGTGCAGGTGTATTGTTGCAGACTAACCACTTGTAAGTAAGCAGTGAGCTATATTTTTGTATTTCATGTGAGTGGCAGCCAAGTAGTACTACTGTTTATTTGGCGTGTTGAGAGTAGATTATATTTTAAAGCGCTGATACATTTTGTAAGAAGATTCAGGAGTATTTGGCATAATTGTGTGGTCTTGGTCTATTTCATTGAAGACCAATTACTACAGCAAAGTTACTTGGTGTTTCAGTCTGTATCTGTTCTTTGGGCAGTAAACATTTTGTCATGGCTTCATGTCAGATGTCTGGTGAGGAGGCTCTCAACTTACTGGTGCAGTCTGACTCAGAGCAAGGCACAGAACAGAAGCAGAATCTGAAACAGAATCTTCTTCTGAGGGTGAGCATGAAGTAGATTCGGGAAGTGAGTTTTCTGATGAGGCTAGTTCAACCTCCTCATCTGATGAGGAAGGGAACGGAGGGGTATATGCACCTCGTGTGGCGCTTCTCATACAAAGTTCACCTGCAAGGTTGACGGGACATGCAAGGAATATACCAGTTTATCACATGGCTGATGAGTCTGACTGGATGCCTCCAGCAATGGCTCAGCCTGTTGTGCCACCTTTCACTGGAGTATTGGGATGCACAGAAAATACAGATGGTTTTGAACCTATTGACTTTTTCAACCTTTTTGTGGATGATGGGTTCATTTCAGATATGGTTGAGCAAACCTATCTGTATGCTGAACAGTCCTTTAGGGAGGGAGGTGCCTATCTGAAACCCCATTCCCAAGCACACCTTTGTGTTTCAAATACGAGTGTTGAAATGAGAACATTTTGGGGTCTGACTCTGCTCATGGGACAAGAGGGGAAGCCGTCTATCTCACTGTACTGGTAAACTGAAGCTGTATTTTCAAGCCCTTTTTTTCCAGCAACAATGAGTAAAGATCGCTTCCTAGCACTGGAACGTATGCTACATTTGCATTGCCAAGAACGGACCCAAAATGTGATAGGCTATTCAAAATTCAGCCATTACTGAAGCACTTTGCACAGCGATTTTCTGAGGTGTATGTTCCTAGCCAGAACATCCATTGATGAACCTTTGGTATTGTTAAAAAACCAGCTACTGATCAAGCAGTATATTTCAAGCAAGAGAGCACGATATGGAATCAAGGTTTATATGTTGTGTGAAAGTACCATTGGGTATGCCTACAACATGAAAGTCTATACTTGAAAAGACTCGAGTATAAACCCTCCCGGCTGCCCAGCCCATTTAGGGACCTGTGAGAAGATTGCGTGGGATCTTGCCACATCATTGTTCCACAAGGGTCACCAATTGTATGTGGATAATTTCTACACAGGAATACCACTGTCCAAGGAATTGTACAACGTGGGCACACTGGCATGCGGTACAATCCGCAGTAACTGCAAAGGCTTCCCCAGACAACTTGTGTGTAAGAAGCTGGACAAGAAAACATGTATGGCATTGCGGCATGATGAACTGTTGGCAGTAATATTCTGGGACCGAAGGGATGTATACATGCTGAGTACTATTCATGATGAAAGTACTTCCCTTGTCACTATACAGGGGCAGGCTCGGCAAGTGCTAAATCCCAAGTGTATTCTGGACTACAACAGGTACATAGGGGGAGTAGACAAAATAGACCAATTACTTGAGTTATACCATGTAGAACGTAAGACATACACGTGCTACAAGAAGTTTGCAGTTTTCCTTATGCATGTAGCTACATACAATGTATATGTTGTATATCGTGCAGCTGCTCTAGAAAACAAACTGACATTTTTGAAGTTTGAAACAGCAGTTGAAACTTTGCTGACCGTTGTGCATGTACCAACTCCCAACTTTGCAGAAGTAGAGGATGTAGCCAGATTGTAAGAACGACACTACTGATTATGTGCCTGCTACACCCAGGAAGACACAACCATATAGAATTTGTAAGGTGTGTACAAAACAAGGCAGGATGAGGAATGCTCAGGTGTACTGTCCCCAATGCCCTTCAAAGCCAGCCCTCTGCCAACAGCCTTGCTTTGCTTTGTATCATAAAAAGAAAAATATTTGGAGATCGAGTGATTTCCTGAAATGCCCATCTTTCCTACAAAGTGACCCATAGACTCTCGATTCATGCAACACCCAATTTATTTTTGTCTTGGAAAAGGCAGAAACACCATTGAGGCTTCCTCCACTTGAGGCGTGCCTTTGAAGAGCAGGTCCCAACACCCTCTCACCGAACCTTGGCACCCCGAGATCAGGAAAGGCACGCTCAAACACATCAGGACACTTAGACTGGTTTTCAAGAGACATCAGTTTATTATTTTCAGCAGACCAGGATGCAGCATACAGCACATTGAAGACAAATCTGCAACTTCCAATGTCCCCTGATTTATATACTATTTTAAAAAGTGAGGTAATGCAATGATCAATATAAAACATCCTGATTGGCTTTGGTATTTGAAGACAACCCCTTTTCCAATCCCTAGTTGGTTGCCTTAGCTCCCACTCAGAGCAAGTTTAAACAGGTTCCACCTAGCTCATTCTACACCAGTGGACTTTCCATGAACTTCTCTGAAAAGATTATCCACTGACATCATCATGACTATGTACAAATCGACCATTTTGTATGCTCAAGCATCCATTTTACAGTTGCCTGACTTGTCTTAACAAAAATGGCCGACCAAATTACGAAATGCCTGACCAACCTATTTTTACTCAGAACTTGGTACCTGCTCAGTTTCAAATCTAGTTTGTTTGATAATTTATGATAAACATGTAGCACTTGACATAATCTGGTGGGTTTGTCTAGTGTTTTTGTGGCTTTTGACCCTGTTCTTATGTGCTGGTCTGCATCCAGAGGGTGCAGTCTGTGTGTTGTAGTCCTTTGTTTGTGTCTTGCCTTTTCCCAGTCCCACCCTCCCCTCTTGAAATTTGTTGGAAAAGTCAGGTGTGTTTGTGCCGTGGCTCCAGCAGCCATTTTACACTTGCTTTGTGGACTGCCATGAAGAAGGATGTGGCAGAGAAACCAGTTTGGAAGCAGCTTTAGGGGCTGGTTGATGCTGAGTGAGTAGTTTCAGAATGATTGTACTCCGTTTTTGGCCTGCTTTCTGTACTCTATTGAAGTGGTGTGAGTGTTTTTTCAATCGTTTTTGGTGAGCACTGTATGCTAATCTAGTGGGTTTGTCTAGTGTTTTTGTGGCTTTTGACCCTGTTTTTCTGTGCTGTCCTCCATCCAGAGGGTGCAGTTCATGTGTTGTAGTCCTGTTACGCTCCCCTCTTCTCCGCGGGTGCATTGGGGCATGGTTGGAGCCCTCCCTTGAATTGACTCCTCAGAATCGCCTTTCCCTCCAGATAGTGGTTGGACCTGTGGCTCGGGAGATGGGTGTTTCCCCTGAGTGAAGAGGAGAGGCAATGAAAACGGAGTGGGGATATCGTGACTTCCCCCAACCCTTTCAAGCCAAAATACATTGTGCAAGAGCTTTCCCATGTAAGCTCACCTGTAATCTTGTAATGTTGAGCTACC
Source organism: Ambystoma mexicanum (assembly GCF_040938575.1). Lineage (NCBI taxonomy): Eukaryota > Metazoa > Chordata > Amphibia > Caudata > Ambystomatidae > Ambystoma > Ambystoma mexicanum. The sequence continues at coordinate 145,337,072 of NC_090936.1, forward strand.
CGTCCTGCTTATCCTAGCAGGGGTGCATAGAATGGACCACGTTACTTCACTGGTCCGTTGGAGTGTTGATCCAGACCAGCTGCGACCAATCCACTTATAAGGTGAGTCTTTTATTATGGCTGTTGTTCGATTAGACTGTCTGTATTTCGTCTAATAATAATTCTTGCAATGTCTCATTCCATTTCCATAGGTACGGAGAAGTAAATTGGGACCAAAGAGAGTCCGGAAGACCTAGAGGCTGATGGAGTTTCAACAGTGACAGGTAAGTTGTCTTTATAAGGGAACTCTAATCTCTTGGATGATGCGGCCGTGCATTCGATATGCATATGAGTTCTAACCTGTTGTGTTCTTATTTCCTTTTAAGTGCAGGCCAACTATGAAGAATGGTGTCCAGATTCTTGATGAAGATTTGCAGTTGCAGGATGAAGACTCCGACTCTGACCGTGATGGAATGCCGGTGAGAAAGAAGACTTCGGCTCTGACCGTGATGGAATGCAGGTAAGAAGAAGAGTCCGGCCGCAATGGGTTGCAGGTAAGAAGCGCACACAGCGATGTAGCGGCTGGCAGCAGGTAAGATGCGCGCCCAGCAATGTAGAGGCTGGCAGCAGGTAAGATGCGTGCCCAGAAATGTAGTGGCTGGCAGCAGGTAAGAAGCGCCCACAGTGATGGAATAGTTGGGGTGAAAGGCGCTCACGGCGATGTAACGGTAGACTGCAGGTAAGGAGCGCTCTCAGGATTATCTTCAGGATGGGGCTGCTGGAATCCAGTGATGTGCAAGTAAGCATAGCGGGGAGCGTTACGCTGCTGAAAGCAGAATAACGTGAAGCGAAGGCATGTGGATGGGCTGGCCTCATATAGGCTGGCTCAGGCCCCTCCCTTTAGCCCTGCCTACTGACTCCACCTTGCCCTTCTTTGGGACTGTAGCACGTGCCTTCCAGTTCTGTTCTGTGGCCACGCCCGGCCCAGCTGCACACGCCCTTGGCATAGGGTGTGGAGAGCACACTTTTACATGAGCCTGGCGCCGGAGGCGCCAGGACTGGGTCCAATGGGACCCTTGGGATGAGGAAGGACTGGCCCTTTGACTAGTGGCCATGACAGCACTCCCCTGCAAGGCCCCTCTCACGGGCGATCTTCTCCCTGGTCCAGGCTTGGTGAGGTTATTGCGATGATACCGCCTGATTAGTCGAGGCACATGGATAAACTCCACAGGCTCCCAAGTGCGATCTTGAGGTCCATAACCCTTCCAGTCGATTAAGTAGTACAGGTTTGACCGCACCATTTTAGAGTCCAAGGTGTCCTTAACCTCATACTCAGGTTCTCCCTCAATAATTTCGGGTTCCAGTGGTTGTGTAATTATTATACAGGGTGGATTCACAAATTGTCAGCTAGTTCTAGCTTTAACGCGGCTGGGTTGATGATGGCTTTGATGGGATAGGGCCCAAGATACCTGCGGTGGAAGGCCCGAGGCCCGAGGCCTTTTTAGCAGGATGTTTCTGGTCGCTAACCATACTTTATCGTTGATTTGGTACTGTGGAGCTTCCCTTCTATGCCGGTCAGCAAACTTCTTTCGTTGTTCTTTAGCCTTAGTTAAGCTCTTCATTGCTTCCTTGAGGGTTTGAGTAATAGTTGTATGTAGGGAGGTAATTGCCGGCTTTTCTAGCTCATCAAGTGGGTCAAAGGAAGATGTCCGAGGGTGCCAACCATTCATGATGTAGAATGGGGTTTGTCCCGTGCTAGTGTGGATAGAGTTATTGTAAGCAAATTCCGTTAGCCAAAAGAACATCTTTCCAGAATCCTTCAGTCAGTTGCAGCAGGTATTGCTCCAGTGTCTAGTTAGTCCTTTCAGTTTAACCATCGGTCTGGGGTGGTGACTGGTAGAAAGGCAGAGGTCAATTTGCGCTATCTTGCAGCAACTCCTCCAGAAGGCTAAGACAAATTGTGTCCCCCGATCAGAGATCAGTACTGAGGGGAAGCCATGCAATTTGACTACTTGTTCCAGGAACACAGTGGCCAGGATTCCAGCCGTAGGAAGTCCTTCTATTGGAATAAAGAAGGGAAACATGATATACAGGGTGGATTCCAGCCATAGGAAATCCTTCTAGTGGAATAAAGTGTGCCATTTTAGAGAATAAGTCCACCACTACTAAAATGGTGTTGAAGTCGTCACAAGGAGGTAATTCTGTAATGAAGTGCATGGACAAAGTATGCCAAGGAACCGGTGATAAGCTTAGGGGATGTAATAATCCTGCATGGCAGGTCTTTTGAGATTTTTGCTGTGCGCAGACTCCACAGGTCGCAATGAATTGGGCCACATCCTTTCTCCAAGTTGGCCACCAATAATTCTTCCTGATCTTGGCCCGTGTTTTAGTAATCCCGGGGTGTCCCTCCACTAGTGAGTCGTGGTAGTTGGCGATGATCTTGTTTTGGGTTTCTTTATCCTTAATGTATAGTCTCCCCTAAAAATAGGGTAAGCTGTCCACGACAGAGTACTGATCTCCCTTATTCAACCATTCTTGTTGGGTGGTCTGATCCATTTGCAATCGGAGGTCGGTCTTTAATTCTTCCCAACAGGCAGTTACTGCAATCTGGTTCTGAATCCGTTCTTCCAGAATAATGGGTACTGGTTCTGATGGTATAAATGCATCTGGTTATCGCACATTCGTGACAGAGCGTCAGCTTTTTCGTTCCGCACTCCAGGTCGGTACGTGATTATGAAATCGTACTCTGCGAAGAAGAGAGCCCAGCGAAGCTGACGAGATGATTGGGCTTCGCTGTCTTTAAATACTGAAAGTTGCAATGGTCCGTGATAATGGTGACAGAATGCCTAGCCCCCGGGAGGTAATGTCTCCAGTTTTTAAGGGCTCCTTTGATTGCCAATAGTTCTTTGTCAGTTATAGCATAGTTCTTCTCAGGTGCTGTAAACTTGTGGGACCAAAATGCTATAGGATGTAACTGTCCGGTGTCTGGGTCTCTCTGTGATAACACAGCCCCCATGGCCACATTGGAGGCATCGGTCTCAACCACATAAGGTAGATCGGGTCGAGGATGCCGGAGAATAGTGGCTGAAGTGAAAGCCGATTCCAATTCCTGGAATGCCTTTTCAGTAAGCATAGCGGGGAGCGTTACGCTGCTGAAAGCAGAATAACGCAAAGCGAAGGCACGTGGATGGGCTGGCCTTATATAGGCTGGCTCAGGCCCCTCCCTTTAGCCCTGCCTACTGACTCCACCTTGCACTTCTTTGGGACTATAGCACGTGCCTTCCAGTTCTGTTCTATGACCACACCCGGCCCAGCTGCACATGCCCTTGGCATAGAGTGTGCAGAGCACACTTTTACATGAGACTGCCACCAGAGGCACCAGGACTGGGTCCAATGGGACCCTGGGAATGAGGAAGGACTGGCCCCTTGACTAGTGGCCATGACAAGTCCTTTGTTTGCGTCTGGCCTCTTTCCAGTCCCACCCTCCCCCTCCTGCCTCCCAAGCCCCCACTTTCCCTGATTGGTACTTCCACCTGGTCATAACTGACCTTCCCAGGGCAGCTCTCTACCCGGCAGCCCCAAGGCTAAGGGCCCCAAGGCAAAGGACAGCTCCCACAGAGGCAGCTCCAGATTGTGTCTGCAGGTGTCAGCAGGGGAAGCTAGTGGCCAGCCGTCAACAAGCTGTAGATCCCAAGATAAGTGTGGCACGGGTGGGGAGTAGAGCAATTACTCTACTCCGGAAAACCCAGCCACTCAACATTACCTTACCTCCCAAATGTGAATATTAGCCTGCATTGCATCTAGATATTATTGTGAATATTAGCAATGCCTCACTTAGTTAGAGTTGTGAACATTAGCCTGCGCCAGACCCAAACAGGATTTTGAATGTTAAGCTGTCCATCTTTTAGAGAGAAATGTGAAGATTAGCCTGCGTCGCAGCGAGATAGGATTGTGTTTGTTAGCAATGCCACACTTAGAGAGAATTGTGAACATCAGCTTGTGCCGGACACAAGCAGGATTATTAATATTGGCAATGCCCCACTCAGTTAGAATTGTGAACATTAGCCTGCATCGCATCTAGACATGATTGTGAATGTTAGCAATGTCACACTTAACATGAATTGTGAACATTGGCCTGCATTGCATCTAGATAGGATTGCGAATGTTAGCAATGCCGCACTTAGAATTGTGATTATAAGCCTGCGCCATACCCAGACAGGATTGTGAATATTAGCAATGCCTCACTTAGTTAGAGTTGTGAACATTAGCCTATGCCAAACCCAGACAGGATTGTGAATGTTAGCAATGCCGCCCTTAGCATGATTTGTGAACATTAGGCTACGTTGCATCTAAATAGGATTGTGACTGTTAGCAATGCTGCACCTACAAAGAATTGTGAACATTAGCCTGCGCCAGACCCAGACAGGATTGTGAATATTAGCAATGCTGCACTTAGCATGATTTCTGAACATTAGGCTACGTCGCATCTAAATAGGATTGTGACTGTTAGCAATGCCCCACTTAACATTCATTGTGAACATTAGCCTGCATCGCATCTAGATAGGATTGTGAATGTTAGCAATGCCACACTTAACATGAATTGTGAACACTAGCCTGCATCACGTCTAGATAGGATTGTGAATGTTAGCAATGCCACACTTAACATGAATTGTGAACACTAGCCTGCATCACGTCTAGATAGGATTGTGAATGTTAGCAATGCCACACTTAACATGAATTGTGAACATTAGCCTGCATCGCATCTAGATAGGATTGTGAATGTTAGCAATGCCCCACTTAACATTCATTGTGAACACTAGCCCACGTCACGTCTAGATAGGATTGTGAATGCTAGCAATGCCGCACTTAGAGAGAATTGTGAACATTAGCCTGCATCGCGTCTAGACAGGATTATGAATGTTATCAATGGCGCACTTGGTCACAGTTGTGAACATTAGCCTGTGCCAGACCTAGTCAGCAATGTGAATGTTAAGCTCTCCATCATTTAGAGAGAATTGTGAACATTAGCCTGCGCCATACCCAGCCTGGATTGTGAATGTTAAACTGGCCATCATTTAGAGGGAATTGTGAACATTAGCCTGCGCCAAACCCAAACAGGAATGTGATTGTTAAGTTGTCCATCTTTTAGAGAGAAATGTGAACATTAGCCTGCCCAGGCCCATACTAGATTGTGAATGATAGCAATACTGCACTTAGTTAGAATTGCAAACATTAGCCTGCGCCGGACCGGTTAAGATTGTGAATATTGGCAATCCCGCACTGAGTTAGAATTATGAACATTAGCCTGCACCAGAACGTGACAGGATTGTGAAGGTTAGCCTGAGTCGCTTCTAGATAGAAATGCAAGTGTTGGCTTTTCCCACTCTTGAGTGGAACTGTGAACATTAGCCTGATTCGCAGCTGGATGGGAATGCGAATGTAAATGTTAACATGCCCCACAAGGGTATCACTGTTTACCCTGCTTTCCTGTTCCCCATGCTGTTACTATATATCTGTATCCCCCCTCCTGTGGCTGGCTGTAAGCCCAGCCCCCTGTCTCTGTGTCTGTGTGTCGCTCTGTTCCCTGCCATTCTGTTCACGTGCCTGATCTCAAGCACTTTAAAGATAATCATTATATCACATCACTATGCTTACTCTCTACTACACACCATCATTCGACTAGAACACAGCTATACCCCTGATTAATTCGGCCTAGCTGTTCACATACAAATACGACCACATGAACACCTCATCACCCTAATAGAACGCAGCTAGCCAAGCGCATTCCCACCTACTTGCTCACATATGCTTCCTTTCAGGCCTAACGCAGCCAGAGCCCAGTCTGGGTGTCCACCCACCAGACTGCACACATTCAACTGATATCTTCAGCACCACACCTAACGCTAGGATGCAGCTACCATCCGGCAATTACATCAGCTGCACACATATCTGGTGCACCCATGCACCCTACCACACTATCTCTCTCTCTACTGACCAGAACTACGGTTCCTGGGGGTGTTCAACCTACCAGCGCTTTGAGGTCATACCAATGATATATAAAGCGCTATATAAATGCCAAGTAACATAACATAACATAAACCCCTAGGGTGAGGGAGAGAGCTCTCTTACTACAGAGGAACACTAGGTCAGTCAGGTATCCAGTGATGTTACAGAATTGACAACAACGAATGAAATGTTATCGAAAAAAATACTGAAAAGTAAATATATAGGCGTTGGGGATAAAGGGTTAAAAGGTATAGGGTTGGTTCAAGGTGGGGTTAGAAGCGTGGGGAAACATGGGATTTGGGGGGCCAATTTAAAATAAAATCTAAATGTGTTTTCTTTTCAGTGAGATTTCATTCCTTGAAATTCTTTTCGGTAAGATCACATAGATCCGGTCAGTCAGAGTATAGTGTCTTTGACATCAAACCTGCAATATTCCAAATAAGGATAAGGATGCTCCTTAGGGCAGAATATTCCAGCATACATTCTAATAAGGCATAGAAGATCCCTCTAATTGCAGCTCAGCAAGGGATTAATATGTTTTAAGCAAGAACCTTCGGATGTGATTTTGTTGTTGCAGGTCGCCTTGAGGATTATCACAACACTATTTATTGTTATTGAAGGGTCAAAGAGAAGCCCAGAGAAGCCCTGAATATTAAGTCAATAGCCGAGTAGCTACCACCATGATTCCTTACAAGTAGCAAACTCATGGCTTGTGTTTGGAGTTATTTTCTGTAGCCGAAGACAGTGTAAAGCAGAATCCTGAATCAATCGGGCTCACTAAACACATCAAGGAACAGATAAAATAATCTAATTTAAAAAAATCCGAAAGGGTGTATTTAGAAGAGTTGGTAATATTTTAATCTTATTGAAATGTCCCCAGGCCCAGCATTCTTTTAGCCATTCAAGGTACTTTGAGGGAGATTATGATTCTCTCTCTGTTGTAACCTTTCACACCTGCATCCACCCGATCCCACTGAGGCTGTGTACATCTATAAAGGTTACAAGTGGGAGGCTTCAACTGGCTCAGTGAAGAGCTGGATGAATAACTGAATATTGTGCATGCTGTCTGTGTGTGGAAGTGTGTGGGTCACATTAGGTATCACCAGTGAAATGGGTGTCATTGTATGATTATTGTTTCCATTAGGCCTAGTAACAGGGGGGGCACAGGTAGGGAGGGGCTTTCGAATTGGAGTAGCTGAGGCCTGGGAGATGTGTGTTGTGTGCTAGGACATTGCATTTAAATAGCTGCCAGGACTGTCTACAACATGATTTGCATGTTCTGTAGAGTTTTATATCAACCTCATGTGAGCAGCTAGATTCAGTTTCCAGTACTGTGCTTGAAAGCCTGCTTAATGGCATGTTGGTACTCATCAGTTCTGGTTCTACTTCTGCAGGGGGTAACACAGTTTAAATTGGGTCACATTGGATGTAGAGTTGGTGTTGTATTTAACAAGAGAATCTAAGATTGCAACTATGTTCTGGACTGTATTCCGAATTCTTCGATCAGGTCCATGCCTCGTGATTTATTTTGTGAGGATATAAAATGGGGAGCAGCATCCAATGAAAGTCTATAGGCCTCATTACGAGGTTGGAGATAGCCATGGCGCTATTAGCGCCATGACTGCCTCCAAACTCGTTCCGACTCCGCCCTGGTGAATGGAGCAATTACCGGTCCATTCCAAGGTTGGCGGGACCGGTAATTCCCCATTCACCAGGGCCATTCCCCATTCCCATTTGAGCCCCCATAGGGCTCAATGGGAAGGGGGAAGGCGCTAATAATGGTACTGCAAATTGCAGTACTGTCATTAGCTCTACCATCCCTTTGCGGGTCCCGTCCTTAACGCCTGAAAAAAACCGGCGTTAAGGAAGGACCCGCAAAGGGAACTCGTAGTAGGGCGGTAAGGGATTACCGGCACTGGTGCCCTTACCGGTGCCGGTAATACCTTACACCTTACAGGGCAACCTCTCACAGGGATTTGAAGTGGAGAGGGCTCACAGGTCTCTACAAATGCGACCTCCTCCAGAACCGCACCCTTTGCCGATGATCACAAAGAATCTGAATTTCCAGAACAGAGAAATCATACTGAAGCACTCAAGAGAAGGAGGAGAGATACTGAGGGACAACTCCAAAAAAATATACCCAGACAATACGCCTATGGTACAAAGAGCTAGGAACTCCTTCGTGCCTATAAAAGCCAGACTTAGGCAATTAAATCTGAAATACATGCTGATGTATCAATCCAGACTTAAAGTACTCTACAAGGGCTGCACTGTTTTCCTTGAGACTCCAGCTGTGGCTGCAATGTGGCTGGAGCACAACAACCTAGACAAAAGAGAAGAAGCCGTCACTTGAGTGCCACACTACCCTGAAGAGGAACGGGATAGGGGGGCATGGCAGACTACTGAAGGGGTCCAATCATTCACTGCATGTATACAAATGCACACTGAAACCACGTGAATGCAATCCAAACTTTGAGGGGGGCAATGCCTGGCCACTTACCTTGGGCTCAAGGGTCTAACCCACAGAATGAATAGTGTTAGCCTGTTGCTGACACAAGACCACCCGCACACAACGGTTCTGGATGGGCCATGAGGGAGCGGTGGCGCCTGAGTGCCGCGAGGTTGAAGCGGCAGCTGTGCGAGCTTGTTTCAAATCTTTAATTTTCATTGTTGTTCGAAATGTTTGGTGCTATCCTCTTGTACAGGCAAAGATGACAAAATGGTCACTTGAATGGAAGGGGAGCAAGAGGGTGTCAGAAACATCAGAATGGCGTATCGAGGTAGACATGGGTGTAAATGGGGGATGGTGGGTCGATGGTGTAATGCTAGGGAGGACAACTCTGAACAGCCATGGCAGCTAATGTCAGGGTACTAAGCTGGAACATACGGGGAATGGGCACTTATTTACATAGGAATCAAGGGAAATCCTATCTTACTAGGAAGAAAGTGTCCATCGCCCTGATACAGGAAACTCACTTAACGACTGATGCTATGGCTGAAATGACGGAACACTGGGGGGGACAGGGATATGGAGTGGCATACTCTAAATGTGCTCGGGGTGTATTCACTTGGATAAATGCTAATGTGCCCTTCCAACTCCTTGGGATGGAGACTGACACAGAAGGTAGATACCTGATACTCAAGGGATTTATAGAACAAACAGAAGTATGCATAATTAACTCCTACTTCCCCAACCGTGGAATCCCATTACACATCCACATGATAGGCGCCAAGATAAGCCTGTACCGAGAATGTTTTTTTATCTGGGGGGGGGGGTGACTTCAACTGTGTAATAGATTTGGACTGAGACAGATCCAGTCCACCAATGAACCAGACATCAGCAGCCACAATAGCACTGAATGCACTGACAGGGAGTCTGGACCTGTTAGATGTATGGAGGGAACTACATCCTGATTTTTCCTTTCCCCATGGTTTGTATACCAGAATTGACTACTTATTTGTGGACAAGTCTCGGGTGGCACATGTGGAATCAGCGCAATATCTGGGCAGATCGGTCTCGGAACATTCACAAACTGTTGCTGGAATGGAAGAGCCTGGGTCCGCGACCCCTCATACCATTATGGCGTATGCCCACAGATGCCCTAACGGACCGAGTTTTCAGAGATGACCTCCAGAACAAACTGGAGGAATACATGAATAGGAATGTGGGTAGTGTACAAGATTGGAGTACAGTCTGGGAGGCAATGAAGGTTGTGTTAAGGGGGGAGGTTATTGCCAGTGTGGGTGGTATTAGGAAAACACTAAGAATGGAACTTGAGAAATGGGAGGAGGACATCAGAAGAATGGAAACGGGTGCAATGGGCAGCCCAGGCAGGGAAACAGGCCTAGCAGAAACGAGACATAAATGCCAGGAAGCACGTGGGAGGTTATAAATATTTGATTACATGGTGAAAACGGCCAGTGCACATGCAGAAGGGTACAGGCCAGGCAGGTTACTATCATGGTTGTGCAAGAGAGAACACCCTAGGCACCTAACAACAGTGCTGAAGGACAAAGAGGGAAAACTACATAAGATACAGCAAACTATAAATGATACCTTTAAGGAATTCTACTCCCAACTATACAGCCACCGGAGACTAGTGACGCAGGAGGACATTCAAGGTGCGCTAGAAGAAGTAGGGCTGCCTAGATTGGGTAAAACGCAAACTGAAGCACTAGAGCACGATATTTCGGCCAAAGATATCAGCAAGGCCATTAGATCACTGGCCACAAGCAAGACTCCCGGAAGCGATGGTCTCCCCTAGAATTCTATAAGGCATATGTGTCAGAGTTAAGCCCAGTGTTGCTCGAAGTATTTAAAGAGGCATACAAAAAAGGGGTTTTGCCAAAGAGCATGAGGGAAACACAAGTAGTTCCCATACCCAAACCAGGGAAATCCACTGATGAATGCGACTCATATCGACCGCTGCCAAGGTTAAATTATGAAGTCAAGATTCTGACAAAAATATTAGCTAAGAGACTGTCCAGAGTCAACGGGATCTGGTACACAGGGACCAAAAACGGCTTCATCCCCGGCCGCAGCACAGCTATGAATCTCTGCTGATTACAACACATAATAGCATATACGGCAGACACACATGCGCCCTATGCAATAACATCACTCAATGCTATAAAAGTGTTTGATTCGATCTATTGGGAGTGGCTACTCACGGTCCTGAGGGAGTTTGGGTTCGGAGAACAGTTCATCAAATGGGTGAAGTTATTATACACTGCTCCAGTCGTGAGGGTGAAATCAGGTAGAGTGGTATCATCAACCTGGGACATACAAAAGGGCACTAGGCAGGGGTGCCCGGTATCACCCATGCTTTATGTTCTGGGGCTGGAGCCCATAGCAATTTATCTTCGAAAACAGTTCTTGGAGGCAGGCATCTGGGTGGGAGGTGTTCACCATATAATCTCGCTATATGCGGATGATGTACTTCTGTTCTTGAGAGACGCGCAACATAATGTCCTAGTGGTACTGGATGTACTAGATAACTACGCAAAGGTGTCTGGGATCTGCTTCAGTAGGAAGAAATCTTGCATATTTCCCCTGGCAGGTCTACGGGGGAGGAACATTGAAGAACTACCAGAAGTGGGGCTCCAATGGCAGCTGGAGACGTTCAGATATCTGGGGGTGAATATATGGCACATGCATGAGAGCGATACAGCGGCTGTGGTGAAGGGCTTAAGGAAATCTATGGTGTTCTGGTCCAGATTACCATTGTCGCTGATGGGCAGGGTGGCTATCACCAAAATGATAATGTTTCCAAGATTCCTGTACCACTTCCACAATGTCCACCACTATACAAAAGCCTCATTTTTCCGATTGTTGGAAGTGTTAATGCGGGAGTTCCTGTGGGAAGGGGCCAGACACAAACCGCCACTCACCACCCTATGCCTACCATACAGGGAGGGAGGAATGCAACTGCCAGACTTCAAAAAAATTATCTTGCAGCACAACTCAGCTTCGTAACCAGATTGCTCTCAGATGAGGCCACATCGGAATCAGAATTGCTGCAGAAACTAGTCACCCCTGCGCGCCTGAAAGAAATACTCTGGCTACCCCTGGGCTGCTTAGGCAATACTCCCATGATTGTCACGCTGGGCACAGAGCTAGGGCGCTGCTGAAACTTGGGCATCCCTACTCACCTGAGACACCATTAGCCGCTGACTTGTGCAGGGATAGGACGGACCTAGCAGTGGTGAGGCACTGGGAAGGCTGGGGCATATACACCTGGGGAGACATGTATGATGAGGGAACCTTTAGGGAATATGAATCTTTGCAAGAGAAAGAAGGGCTACCCAAGGGACAATTTCTGTGGTACCAGAGGGCTTGGAGGGTAGCTAAAGGGAAATGGGGAAGTTGGCCTGAGGAACCGGTAGACAGCCCACTGCTGACCCTAATGCATAATCTGAACAATGGCTGGAAACCGGTGTCCAGACTATATGGCCAACTGGCGGTTAGACCCAACCCCAACAGTACAATGTTGAAAGAGAGGTGGGAGGTGGACTTAGAAGAGAGCATAACAGAAAAGGAATAGGAGAGGATACTGATGTACCCCCTGTGAGGTGTCAAGGAACGTCTGGTTTAGGCTGATTCAGTTGAATGTCTTGTACCGTACCTATATGACACCACACAGGGTGGGCAAATTCAGCAAAGACATGCGCCCACTATGCCCTTGGTGCGGGAGGGTGGAAGAATGGCTGATGCGTATGTTTTGGGGATGTGCATGGGTTCAAAGGTTCTGGGCATGGATAGAGTAGGCTAGCTGGAAAGAAGGGATAGTGAGATACGACTGGACCCCGAAGGAATGCTTGCTAAGAGCGTACCCAAGAGTCAGCAAATTCAAACATGTGGTCAAGTTTATGGACATGGTCTGCATGCTGGCCAAGAGAACCATTGCAAAGGCTTGGAAATCGGCAGTGGGCCCGCAATACCCATGCTGGCACAAGGAACTTGTCCGCTGGGCAGAAGCGGAAACCAGGGCATGGGGGCAGGGGTGGCTGGGTCTGAGATGAATACGAGTGATACCTAGGAAGCCTGGAAGACACTGGTCTGGGAGATGTTCCACCCATCGGATGACAGACCCCACTGAACACACAATAGATACTCAGAGACATTAATCAATGATGAGAGCAGCACGCAGTTGGTACTACCCGGGAGATTATCCCTGGACAGAAACAATACTTACCTCAACTTGACCCTGACTCACCTACAAAGTTAAATGATGCCTTAGATGTTAAGATGCTAGACAAGCGGAGAAGCCTTTTGTTTGTTACTACGTTTTGTTGTTTGTTTTGTGGCAATATTAGAATAACGGAATGTTTTGATTGAAATGTTGCACGGAACGTTTGTGTAACTGCACCTACATAAATGCCAATAAAAACATTTTAAAATAAATTGCTTGTAACACAAAAAACACAACTAGCAATTCAAAACAAACTCAAGGTGTTCTTTTGGGCACCTGGTGGTCCAGGAGATTGATGCCTGCCACCAGGCATATCCAGATGGCTTCAGAGCTCTTCTTTGCCTCCGACAGCGGGCTTTCCACTGTCCTTGAGCTCTGTCGATTGCAAGCTGGACGTTTGCCCCGCCATCTTTTTTCATTCCTTCCATAAATGATCAATTCTCTTTCTCTTTTTATTGTGTATAACTCAGCCAAAAAAGTCCTATTTCCGCTTGGACGAATAGGAATCATTTAAGAAGTGTTCAGTAATTGTATTTGAAAAGACCATTGTTGCGCAGAAAAATATTGGGCCTCATTACGAGTCCGGCGGTAACCGAGCCAGAAAAACCGGCAGATTACCGCCGGACTCGTATTACCATTCCGCCTCCGTGATTCTCAGAATTACTGAGGCATTACAACCCTGGTGATCCGGGAATTCCGGAGGTGGAATTGTGTAAGTCCCCATTCCCATGTAGCCCCATAGGACTCCATGGGCATGGGGACCATGGAAACACTGGTTCCGTCTATGAGAGAGCCGGTGTTTCCATGTCCGCCTGCAGGCGGGTGGTGTTAAACCCGCCAGGTCAGACCTGGTGGGAATGACACCTCCCGCCTGCAGGACTCTTAATCAGCCGGCCTGGAAAGAACGGTGATGGCATTTTACCACCACCGTTCTTTCCGGACCGGCAGGGTTGTAATGAGGCCCATTGTCCTTTTTGTAGCTGTGACAACGCCCCTTTTCCTGCTTGCTTTTGGTGGTTGCCTGGAAGTAGCGTGACCGAATGCTGCTCAGCGGCCCCTTCCTCACATTAATGCCCAGCTGCGAATGCAGGCATCCATCGGTGTTCGGTTGTTTCATCGAAGTCAAGTACTTTGTTGTAATTCTCTTTCTTGCATTTACTTTATGGGGAAGTAATTTATATACCTATATTTTGGGGTAAGGGGTAGGGCGAAAAGTGTAGTGGTGAGTAGGTGGTGGTTGGGGGGATACACTGGAAACCCCCATCATAAAAAATAAAAAAAAAGAAGTCGACGCGAATGCATCGAAGTGAATTACATCGAAGTAATTGACATTGATCAAAACAAATCAGAATCAAGGTGAGCAGAGGGTTTCAATGGACTGTGAGCCATAAGGCCTGTGTTTTGCTTTTAAAATACATTGGTGCTATATGACTGGAGCTCCAGGATAAAGTCCTGTTCAAAGAAAACAGTAATTCAGATTGCCACCAATATCAATTATTTGTCAAGTGTTTATTCACTGCTTTTGAAAGTCCAGTCTGCCACCGCAATATAGGGCCTAATTCACAGAAGTGTTTTATAATGGCAAACCCCCCATTGGAAAAAGCTCTGTGAATAAGGGCCATAGTATTTATTTGCGTTTGGTTGAGCTAGAAGTATTGAACAGTGCTGTCAGCCTGCAGTAGTTTGGCCAGCGGACTCTCTCCACCCCATCACACACAAACCTCTGCCATCAAGTGGAATGTTTCTGCAAGTGGCCTGCTACGGAGCACCCAAACACATGAATGAAAGGGGCGGCCCTACATAATCATGGGTGCTGGGTGCTTTTGCAGGGTGTCACCCGCAGTGGAGGTCAGCTTGAGGCTACACAGCACCACGCATGGGCAATCAATGTCAGCGTCAGAGTCTAGCGCCTTTGCCAAAGCACCCCAAGAGGTGAGGGCTAGCGGTGCCCCTAACGTTATGCTGGTGGAACGCAGTTGCAACAGGGTCTAGTTGGTTGGCTGCGTTCTCCTAGCATGGTGTGGGGGAGTTGGCTGCTTTATTCCGGTGTACTGCCCAATCTGCTTTTCCACATTTTAACTTTTCTCATCTTAACTATTATGACGGGCTGTTGGCTTGCATCTTATTTTCCAAAATCATCTTCAATATCCCTTCTGCAACATTAAGGCCTGGTTTATATCCCTTACGCAGCTAGCAGTGTTGAACAGGGGGCTCGTATGTTGCTGAGGTTCTTGTGGACCCTATCCCCTGCACGACATCAAAGGCGGAGGTCACAGCTCTCAAGACCACTTTGCCCTTAGGGTTACATGTCAACACCCAACAAAGCCTCCTCTCACCACAAACCCCATCCAATTTTTTTTTTTTTATTTATTTATTTATTTGTATAGCGCTAAAGCCCGCGGGCATCAGAGCGCTTCCGAAAAAGACAGGACAACAGAAAATTAAGACGGGACAAGATATGAAGTGGCCAAAGTTACCTCATACTCGGTTAGTGTGCCAATGCACACACAATACATATTCAATATGCATAGCCATGTTGACGTGGTAACGGGCAGGAAAAGTAGGGGCAATGTGCCCTGTAGTCTGGAATTTCATCGTTTTTTTAGCTCTGATATTTGCACAAACACAAACTGAAGGCCCCAAGAATCCGCACTCATTGACATTTGCATCCTGAGTAGACAAGAATTGACCTTCTGAAACTAGAGAATAAATACCTTGCAAGACACCTTATTGTTTCAGCCAGAATACTGCAAATAGGAATGACCATGAAAGAAAGCATCACTTTCCACTGCAAATAAGGACATCTCAAGAGCAGGCACAGGATTTTAAGAATCACTCAGCAACGTCCTGGTAGCGCTTGCAAAATTCAAAAAAGTGCGAGAATCAGGCACTCTTCTAGTATCCCCAAGAACGAGTGGATAGCAGCATTCTCTGGAACCCGAAGAGAATCCGGGAGGTGTGATGGGAGTCCACTACAGGCGGCATCCAGCATCTTTGGAGACGTGCTTTGCAGTTATGTGTTCTCTGCACAGCACGTCATGTGTTGCTGGTGGGTGGAAGGTGCTGTGGAATGCTGTGTGCTGGTTGAGTGAGTGAGTGTTCTGTGAGGGCAGTTGGTGGAAGCTGGCTTGGTGTGTGGATGGGCCAGTGTTTGGGCTGTATCTCCGTGTCCTACACTTGAGCTAATAAACTTACCATCATTCACCTGTTCTTGTGCTTGGTACTTGATACTCCCTCTCTCTCTCTCTTCACTTGCACATTCTGAATGCTCACAAGGCCTAGTAGGTCCGCCTCTGTCTTTCATTATTTTATTTGCTTCCCATGTTCCCTCCCTGTTGCCCTGTGGGCGCTTTGAAACACAATTTACTTGATTTATAAGCACCTTACAAATGCACAATAAATAAATAAGCCCATCTTCGGTTATTTCATGCCTTAAGAGCCTGTTGCTGAAAATCATTTGCGCCTCTTTGAAGCACAATGCAGTTTGATTTTCTGAAGTAATGCAACCATGTTATTGGGGTGTGCAAATGTCATCTACCTAAGTATGCGTCTTAGGTCCTGATGAATAGAAGCGTTTTATAATGCTGCAATCCCATAGGAAAACGTTCTTTGAATCAGTCCCTTAGTTGGAAGGCCACCATCTCGTGTTGACACTAGGATAAGTGCAGGTCAGGTCTTTGTCATTTTATAGCACTGTATTTACTTCTCGCATCTGGGTTCTAAGTGATCCTGTGCCCCATTCTTAGAATACCTGGGGCCAGATTGCAGAAACTTTGCACCAGTACAAGTGAAAGTGCAAAGTTGCACAGTATTGGCAATAGGGCAACATTTGGCCTATTTCCAAAAAACACTGGGACATATTAGAAAATCATTGGATCATGACAAGTGCAGTCTGGCAAGGTATAAGCAGCATGGCAAAGTTTGCGCTAGTGCAAAAATGCAATGAAAATGTATCTTTTTTGCACTGGGGCAATGTTTGCCCTGGTGCTTATATCATGCCAAACTGCACTTGCCCTGGTGCAAAGGTTTTTAAATATGTCCAAGTGTTTTTAGGAATAGGGCAAACTTTGCCCTAGTGTCAATAACGTGCAATTTTGCAATTGCACGGTGCACAGTTTCTTTAATCTGACCCCTGAAGTGAAAGAAATTAGTGTCCATTTCCTGACGTCTTGGGAAACAAGACAAAAGAAAATGTTTCTTCCAGAAGGGTGATCTTGGTCAATGTATGGATCTGAGATGGTAGGCATGACTTTGTCAGACTTCCCTTTATCTGTACCAGTGAGCCCTCAAAGACTCTTCCGTATCTCCAAAATATCCTACCAGGATACGCGGCGTCGGAGGGCAGTCCATACTTCCCGGCTACTGCCTAGATCCTTTTTATCAGATTCAAGGACCTCCGGTCTGAGCATCCAGGGAGATACTCTGACGACGTCAAGACTTCCTTGAAAATCGCTGCGGCTCCAGCCCACTTGAGAGTAATTTGCACCATAAAATCATCACCAGAGAAAGGTGATGGAGACCTTGCTTTACGCTTCATTGTCCAAAAAATCTGCTGCCTAGAGAATTTGCTCCACTGTAAGCCTCCTTACACACTAGTAAGACCGGCTGGCCTTAAACAAGGATGTCAAGACTTCACCAGCACTTGCTTGTGAGTCCTTTAGTTTGCAGGTTATCCCTATAGCATACATTGGCTTGGTCACCTTTTAGCCGGGCACTGACCTGTGCTGCTTTATCGAAATGTTTCCACTTTCGAAGATCTTTATAGGCCTTTTAGCATAAACCTGTTGTGTACAGTCCAATAGGAATTGACATTGTTTGGTAATAAATTCCAGGGACGTCATTTGGGGATTGCCTGCGACCCCTGCAATCTCCCTTGCTATCCCTTAAAAATAGAAATTTTTTTTTATTTCATTTTTTTTTTTATTTGAAGCTCCTAGGCTGTGGCCAGCATCATATGAGGCTCTTTGTTTCTGGGAGTGGCTGGCTTTCTTGTTCAGGCCTCTCAAAAAAACAAGGAGTTCCACAAATCCGTGTGCCTAAAAGCTTGTGTACAGTGTAGAAATGTTTGACCATATCCCATAATGTGACCCTTGATTTCATTGTGCCACTATTAATGCTCTGTTGTAATATGTCTATCTTTCCTATCTCCCTGGCGTGCTGTTCAGGGTGTTTGTTTACATGTATCAGGTAACAAGTACCCAGAGTACGGAATGCCGTGTGAGTGCGCTGCTTTGCCTACGCTACTCTAAATTCTTTAATATACAGTTATGAACCCTTCCAACAGTATATATTTTGCCAACCTCTGAAGCCTGAAAAGTAGATCCACGCAGGCTTGACATGGGGCTGACTTTGCACCAGACCTGCAGATGAACTGGCCTGCTGTTCAATCTCAGTTACCGGTTTAATGACATCTACTACAGAGTGTAATTAATTTGCTTTCTGACTTTGAGAACATTCAGACATGTAATTGCTCATTTTACTATAGCCGGTAAAATAGCTATAGCTGGTGAAATAGCTCAGTGGGTTTAGCACTCGCTGCTGCGATGTACGTGTGATCTGCAGGTTCTCATTTGAGCTTAGATGTCTGCTTGAACTCACAGTAATTTGGTAATATGGGCCTATATACACTGATATTAACAATGCATATGGTGACCCGTTCTTGTATGCAATGTATATCACACTGCAGTGATATTGTAACCATATTTTTCGTAGTGTACTTAGGAACAATGTTATGTGATGCCACTTCCTGTTTTGTCAAGGGGTGAAAGGTCGTGTTCAATGCTTCCCGGGAAGTCACTTCATGGTGGTGGCAAATTACACCACTTCATGTGATGTCATCAGTGGTCAAGGGGCGTGTGATGTCACTTCCCCTTGCATTTTGGTGAAATGACATCCCTGCTAAATTCCCTGAAAATCGCTGAAAAATAAAAGTTTAAACAAAATCATGTTTTAAAAACACAAAAGTTTGAAAACCAAAAATAAAAAAAAGCAAGAGAAAGTTCGAAATAATAAAACAACTAGTAACAATAACAAGGATAAAAACGGTCAAGCCGGTGCGGGCAGAAAACGAGGGGTGCCATCTTGTTTTAATATTGTAAGTATTTATTAAGGGTAGAGGGACACATGCCTTCAGGGAAAAGAGGGACATGGTAAATTGGCAGCCACAGGGTGTCCCCATAATGAAACCTTAAGAACCAAATGCATGACCACAAGTTGCGGAAGAAAGGGTAGAGGATAGGAGGTCAGATTTAAAGGAGAGTTCCGGGACTTTTTTTTTATTGTCCCTACGGTTCGGCCATGTGTTTTTAAGCATAACTCGGTAGATCGTGGAAAACTTTCCTATGGACCTTACCCGACTTTTCGTCCATTAACGCACTCGAAATCAGCCGCCATTTTATGATAATCCTATCACTTGCCGCATCGCCCTGGCTCACCTGCTTTTGCGGCACTAAATCAAATCCCCCGCCCCTGAAACAGACTTGATCAAAACATTCATATTCCCCGCCTCTATCCGTGACGTGACTGAGCTGCGTAGGCAAACGCGCCCAGGCGTCTTCTACGCGACTCCACACAGAACCAGGAAATCAACACAGATGAGCTCAAACAACACAGCGCGCCACAATTGGGAATATGAAACTGTACTTTTAAATTAAACCGCAAGATTGTAAATTTGGTAAAGTAAATTTATTTGACATCAAATGTTTTGAGAATATTCAGCGATTAGCATTTTTATTTGCACATGTTCCAAAAAGTTCCGTTTCGAGGCACACGATGTTCCTTTGCTGTACACAGGGTCTTAGATCATCTCACAATACAGCGCCACAATTCGGAATATGAAACAGTGGTTTAAAAGCAAACGGCAAGATTGTACATTTGGCAAAGTACATTTATTTGACATCAACAGGGTAATTCATAGAATCCAGCGCACAAGTAGCGCACGCGGCTGGCGCACAGCGTGCGCCTGCGATAGTCTGCGCCAGGCACGTGCGCTAAAACAGATTTCCGCGCACAGCGTATTCATGGATTTCAAGCTCCCAAAACAGCCGTGGCGCAGAGAATCGCAGCGAGCCTGCAGCAGCGCCAGTAACGCCCCCAAGAACGCCCTCGCGCACGGAAAAGCCATCAAAAGCGCTAAATCATCGCTAAGGGCTGCGCTAACCCCGGACCACTTCACAGGGCAGGCAAACAAGGAAAGCAAAGCGGGCAATCTCCAAATCAGGAGTACGCGGGAAGTACTACACGCGACTAGGCAGGGAACGTGAATCACAGGGGTACGCGGGAATCATCACACGCGAACAGCCAGGGTGCGTGTATTACAGGGGTAGCGGGAAGTACAACACGCGATGGGCCAGGGAACGTGTATTACAGGGGGACGCGTGAAGTAGAACACGCGATAGGCCAGGGAACGTGTATTACAGGGGTACGCGGGAATCATCACACGCGAACAGCCAGGGTGCGTGTATTACAGGGGTAGCGGGAAGTTCAACACGCGATGGGCCAGGGAACGTGTATTACAGGGGGACGCGTGAAGTAGAACACGCGATAGGCCAGGGAACGTGCATCACAGGGCTACGCGGGAATCATCACACGCGAACAGCCAGGGTGCGTGTATTACAGGGGTAGTGGGAAGTTCAACACGCGATGGGCCAGGGAACGTGTATTACAGGGGGACGCGTGAAGTAGAACACGCGATAGGCCAGGGAACGTGTATTACAGGGGTACGCGGGAATCATCACACGCGAACAGCCAGGGTGCGTGTATTACAGGGGTAGCGGGAAGTTCAACACGCGATGGGCCAGGGAACGTGTATTACAGGGGGACGCGTGAAGTAGAACACGCGATAGGCCAGGGAACGTGCATCACAGGGCTACGCGGGAATCATCACACGCGAACAGCCAGGGTGCGTGTATTACAGGGGTAGTGGGAAGTTCAACACGCGATGGGCCAGGGAACGTGTATTACAGGGGGACGCGTGAAGTAGAACACGCGATAGGCCAGGGAACGTGTATTACAGGGGTACGCGGGAATCATCACACGCGAACAGGCAGGGTGCGTGTATTACAGGGGTAGCGGGAAGTTCAACACGCGATTGGCCAGGGTACGTGTATCACAGGGGTGCGTGGGAATTATCACATGCGAATAGGCTGGGTGGGCCCCCACAGGTGTACCCTGTACACCCTCCCCGGCCCCTGCAGGCAGCCCACAAAACAGTGGACTACCCTGCACACCTGATCATGTCCCCCTGCACCCCCATCCACCAGGGGCACCCTCCACCAGGCCCCCACCCATGTCTCCCACCACCCCCACCCCCCAGCAGTGCAGGGGCACCTGCCATCAGGCCCCCATCCATGTCTCCCACCACCCCCAACCCCCATCCACCAGGGGCACCCTCCACCAGGCCCCCACCCATGTCTCCCACCACCCCCACCCACCAGCACTGTGGGGCACGTGGCCAGCAGGCAGTCAGGCAGCAGCCGATGGCAGGTGGGAGCGTGCTCAGGGTTCTTGGGGACTTAAATTCGGCCTCCTGGCCAGGAGCGTGGTCTTTCGTGTTAGAACGCGTGGACAGCCTGATAGGGAGTGATTTTGCACCTGAAAACCCCACACTCATCGCGCGAAAACCCGTCACCAGCATATGTGCGTCAATAGTTACCTGCACGTGCAGTGTCAAAGCGTGTGATTGGTGAAAAGTGAGCGACACGCAGGAGTGTCGAAGCGCGTGATTGGTGAAAAAGGATCCACATGCAGGAGTGACAAAGCGTGTGATTGGTGAAAAGTGAGCTACACGCAGGAGTGTCGAAGCGCGTGATTGGTGAAAAAGGATCCACATGCAGGAGTGACAAAGCGTGTGATTGGTGAAAAGATACCTACACGCAGGAGTGCCAAAGCGTGTGATTGGTGAAAATGGGCCAAGCACGTACACGCCGTAAGTGACGATGTACGTGTGGGCCTGTATAAAAGGTAGTGTTGAACACAATTTCCTTGTACGTGCTTTTCGTGGAGAGCGAGTGGGTGAATTCGGTACTTCTTGTCGTTTCACACGCGATTTACTTCACGGCGTTTCCAGTTCGTACTCCCTGTTACCTCTGACAGCTCTTTTCTCTTTTTCCTCTTGTACTGGTTTTCCTGGGCCTGTTCCCTCAAACAGTGTCCCCTTCTACAGTTGTCCTGTCTCCTCAGACAGCGTACACCTCTTCTTTTGGCGGGGGTGTTGCCAACCAAAAGTGCTATTTTTTCACGCTCTTTTACCTGGCAGACGGTGAGTCACGCACGTATCTAACATCTGTGCTTGCCCCGTGTGTAGCCTACCCCTTCAGAGGTCAATCTAGGCCGCGTGTGACACGCATACGTTCATTGTGTTACTGGATGCCACAGCGTAGTGCAGGGTTTTCCATCAGCACACGTGGTCTAGGAGGGGTATTGTGCACGTTCCTTAACTTTTTTGGGGTGCCTGTGCGTTGCGTGACCCGTCATCTTTCCCCAGGGGTGTCATATAGCCTTGCCACTGCACTAGGGTACGAATACCATCTGGTACCCAACCCCTTTGACACCCAATTGCCCAGGACAATTGTGCACACCCACTCCCATACGCACAATACCATCAGTGCCATGGTTGGGAGGCGTGCAAGCCGTAAGGGTGGCAAAGGTGGCCGAGCCACACGTGGTGGCCGTGGAGGATCCAACAGGGGACGTGGTTGTGACTTGCAGGGCGCCCCTGTTCCCCCCAGTCTGGAGGAACAGTCAGGGACACCCATGCCCCCCCCCCCCCCAGTTGAGAGTCATGTGGCTGATACCAACCCTGATCAGCCCATGTCGGACCAGGCCATTGTGGCACCAGACCTGTCCGAGGGTGATTCCATCGCTGACATCCAGGTCAGCAGGTCCACTGCACGTGCACCGGTGCACATTGGTGTCATCAGGGCACGCGCATCTATGCCAGATAGGTCATCTGCTGGCCCCCGTAGCCAGGGTGTGGCTCAATCCACCCCACCTCTCATACACCCTGCCAAGACTGTGTCGGTCCTAGTTCATGCACCTCAGATCAGGCCTGACCCCATCCCACTACCCCCAATGCCTGCACCTACTCCCATGCTGAGTGGGCAATCACACACACCCAGTACAGAGTCCACCACGGCTCCTGCCCCTAGTGTCCACAGCGGCGTAGGACACTCTGGATCCCCACCCCCTTCCAAGCGCAAGAGGAAGAGTGCACGTCCGGCACAGGCTGATGCCCCAGACACGGCTGCACAGTCCGGCCCATCAAGGAAGCCAAGCTTCACAGACGCCGAACTTAATGCACTTGTTCAGTATGTGTCAGATCATGATAGGGAAATGGTCATCGTTGCAGGGTCCAAGACCACACATGCCAGACGCCAGGCACACTGGCAGACCATTGCTGACAGAATAAGTGCCCTTGGAGTAGTGAGGCGCACAGCTAGTGATTGCCAGAAGCGCTGGAATGACCTTAAGCGCAGGGCAAAGGATAAGCTGGCCTCAAGTCATGCCGCAACCTTGGTGACTGGAGGTGGGTCCCCAGCACAGGAAATAGAACTCACACCACACGAGTCCGTAGCTGGATCCTACGTCACCGAGGGACAACTCCAAGGTGTGGGAGACCTCCCTGATTACGAGGCATCATCCGGTGAGTGCACATGCATGTGTGTATTATCCATGTGCATGGTGTGTGTGTGAAGCATTCATGTTGGGTGCCTGTCAAGGGGGTGTGTGGCAGAGTTGATAGTGGCACCCATGTGCCTCATCCAGTATGTTCAGTGCAACACCATCTGGCCACAGCACTATCCCTACTGGCAACAGTGCACATATGGGCCAACACCATGGAAGTCGACCTTGATTAGTAATTTTGTCACTACATTGTTGCTCATACTCCCCTGTCTATTCATCTGATGTCTTACATACCATTCCTCTCCTTTCCCCCAGCCATTCAAGTTTCATCTTCACATGCCTGACATGCAATGATACCACATGCTAATGCGTCCTCTGTATATAAATGCCTACCAACATGCAGTCATACTGTGGATGTAGCCTTGACATCCACCTCCTTCCTGGGTCCTTTGGTACCGTCTGGTTCCAAGCCCCATTCCCTCACACTCCATGCTGCTCTTCATGGTCTATCTTCCATGACTTCTACAGTTCAGACCATCGTGCCCTACGCACGACACCTGCTTGCCAAAAGTCAAATGAGGGCAGCCTGCCCTCCAATGCGACCCACCCTATTGCTGACCAGTGCATCTGAGCCTACTCTAAGCTAACTCTCACTGACATCTGCTCATACATGCCTTTGCCTGTCCCATAGACCCTTCACATGGTCCCTGTCCTCTCTCCTTGCTCCTCTTCCACCATCATAGGTGGGACCCGTTGGGGTGTACTCCTGGCCTCCTTCCAATCCTCAGATACCACTATTGATGTGCATGGTAATGGGAGCGTCTCAGTCCAAGGCCCTTAGGCCAACCTCAATCTCCTTGAGAAATGCTACCCACATCTCATCAACTTCCTTACCTCTCCTGCTGTCCCCCCTCCTCTCTCCTCATCAATCCTGCACTGCCTCCCTGCACCCTCCCATGAACCTTCTCCGCCTCCCACTCCAACTCCTACACATGCGGCACCTCTGATCTCTAGCACTCCCCGTAAGTCCTACAAGGCTGTCAACCTCCTCCACAATTACACTCCTTTCACTGCGGCTGCATCAGGCATTCCTCCGATAACTGTCACTTACATGAGGTTATGCACCTTGACATCCTTGGTCTCATGGAAAAATGTCTGACGGCCAGCTCTGTCTGCATCCTTGACCCTCTCCTTGGCCCGCCACTACTGTGCAGGGGGGGTGTGCCCTTGGCTTCCCTGAGGGTATTCCTGCCACTGTCACACCTACTTAGACCTACTCCACTCTGGAATGGCTTGTGTGAGGTTTCTGTCCACCACACCTTGACATTCTCAAACAGTGCGTACTGTGTCTGGGAAAACTGGTCAAATGTACTACTTCCTTTCTGAGTGTCCTCACCTCTCCTCCTCACTCATGTCCCCAGACACAGAATTCCTCATCCTTGGTGCGGTACGCATCCACCTGCATGCCTGTTGACGCCCCCACGTGACCTTTCTGTGACCTCAGCAACTCCCTCTCACCCTCTAGACTCCCGTCTGTCCCTACTCATTCTGCAGGGCACACTCTTGATGCTCTGATCTCATCTGACTTTCCCCTCTCCGTCCATCTCTGCACTCCTCTCTCCTGGAGTGATCACATTCTCCTCACCTCCCAGCTCACCCTCAACACCCCACAGGCAAAGCCACCCTCACCACTGTCACACACCTTCTTGGTATTCCGACCCATGAAGTGTGTGTCAGTCGAGGCTCATGCTGCCAAAATCTCCCCCCCATCCAGCTCCCCCTTAGGCTCACTCCCATCCTGACAGGGCCCACTCCATGCTCCACTCCATGTCAGGTACACTGGATGTCTTAGCCACGGTCATGACCACCTGTCTGAAGCCCCATGCCAATGCAGAGTCCTGGCATGACTCGGATCTTGGGAACCCAAACCACAGGTGCCGGGTGGCAGAGAGGGAATGTCCTGCATCATGGCCATCCTCTGGCAAACTGGCCTGCCACATGCTCCAAAGGCAATAGCGCCTCACCCTTCTCACCAAGATGAGATCCCCAATCCAAGGGCACATATCTGCGGCATGTGACAACTCTGCAGGACACATAGAAATCTGAAAGGACCTTGCCGAGCCAGAGGCAGTGTGTACCTCCCCTGTCCCCTCCGAGCCCACAGCACAGCATGATTGTCTCTGTACCCCTATAGGCCACCCCCCCAGCACTTGTCTGCGCCTAACACCATCTGCCCTTGACGTCAAGTCCTACTTACCTTGTACAGCACTTCCAGCCGCCACTCCCCCTTGCACTTCATTGTGCCACCCACCCCTGCACTTGCGTGACATGAATGACACCAGCACCAGTAGTATTGTTGACTGGCATCCCCTTCTGCCCCACCACCCCTCAGTGCTCCGCTGCACCTACAAACATTACTTGACCGGTGCTTCACGAATGCAAAATTATTCCGTTACAGGTGTTGGGGAGGTGGAATCACAATGTTTACTGCATTATGTTGATGTAGACAAGGCACTGTGCATCGTTGCCAATTTGGACTAGCAGATCCATGTACAACATGTATACTAATTGATGTGACGATGCAATGTCAGGACCAGAGTGGTTGAAATCCAAAAAAGTAGCCCTCCTCTCCCTCTTCACTTGGTGGCTATGTCACATGCCATGTGTGTGATGGCATGTGCCTTTGACATGGCAATCACCGCCCAATGTGTGATGGCAGTGCTAGGCATCAAGGTGAGCAGGCGTTGCTCTCCAATCAGTACATAGTATGCCCTGAGCCTCCCCTACAGACCCAGTGATGGTGAATGCATAGGAGGACTCCCAGTCATGTAGGACATGTGTCGTAGGACTACTGCCTATGTTGTTCATCAGCCCTTGTTGCATGCCATGGTGCTAATGCCTGTTTCCATTTTTCTCTTTCATGTCTTTGCAGGGGACGAAGCACTTGTTGATGCTGGGGATGTGGTGGTGGAGCCGTCCCAGGAGGGCAACCCGGGCCGAC
Source organism: Ambystoma mexicanum (assembly GCF_040938575.1). Classification (NCBI taxonomy): domain Eukaryota; kingdom Metazoa; phylum Chordata; class Amphibia; order Caudata; family Ambystomatidae; genus Ambystoma; species Ambystoma mexicanum. The sequence continues at coordinate 145,363,372 of NC_090936.1, forward strand.
CTACCACAAGTGAGGGACGTGGTGTGTTTGTGGGTGAAAACCCACAAGTGCTGCAGGCCGTGCTGTCGAGGGGTGTCTCTGGGGGTTCCTCCCCCGAGCAGTATTCAGGTGTAGACTCGGAGGATGACACCTATGTGCAGTCGCAGGTGAGTGTTCTTGGGAGAGAATCTCCTCTGTCCGACCCACCTGCAGCCAGGCCATTGGCCTCAATGGGGATGTCAGTGTCGGCAGATCAGCCTCTGGTGGTTACGGATGCAGGGCCACACCACCCAATCTCTGATCCTGTTCCTGGGGCTGCAGATCAGAGAGGGAATGCAGTCCTGCAGCCTGAGGCCTTGCCGGCACAGCAAGGCGCAGTCCGCCTTGCCCCAGGCAGGTGTGGTGCCCGTCAACGTGGTGGCCGTATGCCACCTGGCAATACCGTATGGGAGCAATCCATCTACGGTATGGCCACCCAACAGGCAGCATCATCCGAGATGATTGCACAGGCCATGGATAGGGTGGCCACTTCCATTGTCCCCCCAGAAAGGCTGATGGAGCGACTGGAGCAGGCTACAGAGTCCATCTGCCAGGCACACAGGGAGGATATGTTGGCGTCCAACATGGACAGGCGGGCGGCACTGGCGACTCTGGGGGAATCACTTTCCATGGAGTCCCAGCGCCACAGGGAAGCCCTGAGGGAAGAACTCCGTCACCTCAGGTCGACCCTGTTAGAGCTTGAGGCTTCATCCCATAGAAGGACAGAGGAGCAGCTGGAGCGTCTGACACGGACGCTCTCGGCCGAGATGCAGGCAACTCGTGCGGAGGTCAGGTCATCCCGGGAGTTACTGCATGGGGACCTCCGCATGATTATAACCCAGAACTACCAGACCCGCCTGCTTGCAGCCATGGAGGAGCAAACTCGTGCTTTGCGTGGGCTGCCTCCCATTGTCACACCATCTTCTGAGGCAGCTCCCCCACCTCCAGAGTCAGCTGCAGGGTCTGGCCAGAGCCATAGCGACTCATCTCCCACAACAGAGTAGCCGTGTGGGCCACGAGCCTATGGGGTGTTTTCCTTTCCCATGATCCACACAGGTGGATTGTGGCGTGCATCCTGTCCTCGGACCTCATAGGTGGCCCCCCCCCCCCCGCCGGCCCTTTCATGGCCATTTTTTCTCTTTTTCATTTTTATTTTGCAAGAGTGTTGCCTTGTGTGGGTACCTGGGCATACACTGTATTGTGGCTGGGCACATGCAGGCTTGTCCTGAGTTTGGTTTCGATGCTTGGGTAGCAGACATCCACACCCCTCCTGCTTCCCTTTCCATGGGCTTGCAAAGGGTGTGCCCAAGTGACAGCAAATTACACGGTGACATTGGACTCCCATGAGCTGTTGGCCAGTCCATAGTCAATACTGTGTAGACATTCATAGTGTTCATTGTTGTTGCACCTAACTATGCATGATGGTATGATATGTGCCTCTACTTACATATGTTGCTCATGTTTTGCAGGTATTTCACACAGATCTTCACAAGGGTATACTCTCTGGAGTCACACTACATGTCGGTAGATGTGCACTGACACTTTTGCATGGCGCCATCACTGTACATCTGGACGGTGAGGACATACCAGCTGAATCAGGTAATGAGACTACCATTGATTACATGCAATGTGTCTTGTTTGGGTGGGCTTCAGGGTGGGTTGGTGTGTAATTTGATAGAAATTACTCTTACACAGGTGTGTAGTAGTGGCTCCAGGGCGGTTAGCTGCTCAAGTGCGGCTATGTTCCATTTGGGGCACTGCTATTTGTGACACTGGTGTCATGTTGTGATGGCCAGTTTGTTTGCTGTCACATACCATGACATGGTGTCCTCAGTGGCGGGACTGTGAAGGGAGTGGGTGACATGGCAATGTTGTCATGTAGTGAATCGCCCGTGGCAATGCATTTTAGATTGAAGGAGTTGTGTCTTTGCGTTGTGATGCATAGCTGGTGTATGTGTAGCTAGGGGTGCACACATATTGACACTTCCATGTTAACAATCTCAGGCTGATGTGTATCTGACAGTTCATTGTCAAGTAATTTTCAGACATTGTCAGGTAGAGTCATCATTGATTGTCAGATGGTATGTGCCAGAGCAGTGTGCACTAGCCAGCACTGTGATTCCTAGGTGAAGAAGTTGGCCACCAGTTGCGTACGGGCTGCCTCCCCCGTGCCCTTTCCCCTCCCATGCGCAGCGGGCGTGCATGTGGTTGTGGATGTGGGGGCACCACCATGTCCACGGGCAGGCCCCGGCGTGTTGCAACGTTGTGCAGGACACATGCTGCCACTATGATCCTGCACACTATTCGGGGAGCATATAACAGCTGCCCGCCAGAACGGTCAAGGGAGCGAAAGCGTGACTTGAGCACTCCGAATGTGCGCTCCACTATGCCCCGTGTAGCAATGTGGGCTGTGTTGTACCTTACCTGGGGTGGCGTGGTGGGGTTCCGGATTGGGGTCATCATGTGGGGGCTGATAGGGTAGGCACTGTCCCCTGCGGAGGTGGTGATGGGTATCATTAGTGGTGTTGTGTCATGACCCAGTATCTGACATGCATGCATGTGGAGTGGCATTCATGCTCACCAAGCAGCCATGTATCTCCATGCTGGCCAGCCTCTAGGTCCCGGCATAGGGTAGACATTCTGTAGATGAAGCTGTCGTGGGTGGACCCTGGATAGTTGGCATATACTGATGTGATGATTCCCTTGGCATTGCATACAACTTGGACGTTGATGGAATGCCAGTGCTTGCGGTTTCTATAGATGTGCTCTGTTGCCCTGGGTGGACGTAGAGCCACATGTGTGCAGTCAATTGCACCAAGCACTTTGGGGAATTGAGACACACCATAGAATTCCTGGATGCACGTCCGCCTTTCTGCATGAGTCCTGGGGAGATATATGTGCCTGCGGACTGAAGGCCGTGCAGTGATGATGTTCAAGACCTGGTGTAGACAGCGTGACTGCGTGGCCTGTGACACACCACCCACTATGGCACTTGTCCGCTGAAAGGATCCAGTGGCCAAGAAGTGCAGTACATTCAGGACCTTCTGCAGGGGGCTGAGTGCTTGGGAGCACAGGGTGGGTGATGTGAGGTCATCCTCCCACTCACTGACCAGGTCCAGTATGATGTGTGCTGGAAACCTGTACCTCCCATACACCTGGTCATCAGGCATCCCGAATAGGCTGGTTCTGGGTGTGAATATTCTGGCCCTGACTCTCCTCCTCATCCTCCTTTGGTAGCCCACTGCCACTGCTGCTAGGAACGGTATGTTCATCCTGGCATCTGGCTTGTTTATTGAAAAGTGCGCAAATTAATGCCTTGCGCGTGTAGTAGGCAGCGTGTGAGCCTCGCACCCCTGGAATCGGGTTCCCACTCCTATCGCGTGTGGAAATTCCCACGCTGCAGGCATACAGGTGCGCTGACGTACTTGCCTGTGTAAGTGGCCGCGCGCCCCTGAAATACACGTACATAGGCCAATGGCGTGTAAGCGCACTTTTGGCCAATTACACGCGATGAAATACACGTACATAGGCCAATGGCGTGTACGCGCACTTTTGGGCAATTACACGCGATGAAATACACGTACATAGGCCAATGGCGTGTACGCGCACTTTTGGCCAATTACACGCGATGACACTCTGACGTGCAGGATTTCCACGTGTGCTCCGTCTTCACGTGCTGAGTGGGGAACGCCCGTGCGGATCACGTCAGACGCGCTTACGCGATGAGGGACTCTGGTCCAATAGAATCGCGTATGCGTGCTGACGCACTTACGCGCTAAGGGCCTTTCCTCGGATTTCACGCTGACGTGCAGGAATTTCACGTGCCAAATCACTCCGTATCAAGCTGGCCACCCGAAAACACACGGAACACCACGCTCCTGCCCCGAAGGCCGAGTTACTGCCCCCCAAGTGCCCTGAGCAGCCTCCCACGTGCTATCTGCTGCTGCCTGCCTGCCTGCCTGCCTGCTGCCACCGTGCCCTGCCATTTGGTGCCTGCACATCAGCCATCTGCAGGGGTCCAGTTGCTGTGTCCACCCCTGCTGGAACTGAAGACTCCCAACTGGGATTACATCGCTCCACAGCCCAGCCCCAGGACCCAGTTGCCCACCCACACCTGCCTCTGGGGTTGCCATGTCGGGCACTTCTACATCTGGCACCAGTGGCAACCCCAGGCCAGAGGGGCAGAGGGGCACCAGCTTCACTGCCACCGAAGTTGGTGTCCTGGTGGAGCATGTCCTGGGGCAGTATGATGCCCTCTTTGGATCGTCCCGCGCCAGCAAGGAAGGACGGGAGAGGATCTGGGCCGACTGTGTGGTTGCCATCAACGCGGAGGGGGTGGCAACCCGCAACGTCTTGAAGATCAAGAAGCGCTGGGAGGACTTGAGGTCCAGGACCCTTGTGAAGGCCCGGCGCCTCGTGGAGGGGGGCCGGGGCCACATGAGTTCCATCCAGAAGAGGGTCCTGGAACGCGTACGCCCAGCGCTCCACGCCCAGATCCTTGAGAGGGAGACCCGTCTGGAGTTGAGCGGTAAGTGTCCAAGCATCACTGTGTGAGACAGGGCATGTTGCGGTGTGCTGGTTCTATGATACTTGCCTGTATGTGTGCCATGTGCCATGTATGCATGTATGTGTGCTGGGACATCATGGTAATGCATGTGCGACCAGTGATGTGTGACCCACATGGTTGTTGCATGTGTAGAAATGCGGCATGGGGAGCACTATGCAGATTTGGGACATGAGAGCATGCCAGTCTCTGTACCTGGACATGGATGGGGGTGAGGATGGGTGCTGATGCCAGGTACATATATGGTAGCCATGTCTGTGTGCCTGACCTGCATGTCTGTGACTTGTGCATGCCATGGATGCATGACTCATGTGTGTGACAATGCACAGATTCAGTGACACACCCACCTTACCCTTGTTTTGCCTGTGTTTGGTGTGATTGTGGCCAGATGGATGTGACTGAGGTGTAGTGTGTGCATGTGATATGCATGAGCCATGATGCATGTGAGTTACATTTCATTGAATGTTTCAAGAGTCAATTGGACATGCATGGAAATGTGCATGGCATGCACCATGCCTGTTACTGTGTGTGTTTTGCCTGGACTGACCCATGTGTTGTGGAGGGACATGATGGAAGTGTACTTTGACAGGGGTGCTCATCTGCTATTGCTTCCTGTCTAGGGGACCATTGTACAGTAGCCTGATGCTTGTGTTCTTTGTCTCCCTCTACGCAGCGGCTAGTGAAGAAGAGGGCGGAGACGGCGCTGTGGAGCAAGGCGGCGGGGATGCCCCCACGGCTGCAGCGGAAGGGGTGGGTGAGCCCCCACAGGGGCCTGCTACGGCGGGAGACGGTGAGGAGCCATCCAGGTTGGTGGTTTGCACAGAGGAGGAGGAGGCCGACACTGGTGCACACATGGGCCCTGGTGGGAGCATCCCTGCTGGTGCAAGTGGTGCAGTCCAGGGCCAGGGGCAGGAGGCAGCACAGGTCACCGTGGAGGGGCCTGTGCATGTCGCTGTCCCTGACCCTGTGAGTGCACCACCATGCACCAGCAGGGATGCCCCGTCCCAGGCCCGTCCGCAGGTAGAGGGGATGTCCATGTCAACTGACTCCCCTCCACCTGCGGCCGTGGGAACCCCTGGCCGCGTGGAGCAGGTCCTGATTGGGGTCGCGATGCGCACGGCTGTGATTCGTGATGCCGTGCGTGCTTCCCGGGAGGAGCACGCACGTCATCACGAAGTGCACCGTGCCGACGTGGCCCAATTGGGATCGGCCATGTTCGGGGGGTTCCTGCATGTGTTGGCCAATCTGACGGCCCTCTCCTCCTCTGTGCAGGCTATCCACCAGTCGTTCTCCTTGCCGTCTTCCGGCCCAGATGCCACCATGGCCCCCTGTGGACCTGCCCCGACCAATGCAGCCAGCTCGGTGGGGATCCCATCCCTGCCACAGTTGGGAGTCGGAGGTCCAGCAGGGGTGGACGACACAGCAAGTGGACCCCAGCAGATGGAAGATGTGCCGGCATCATCGGGCAGGGCACGTGCACGACGGCGTCGGTGGTTACCATCAGCCTGGATGCCGTCGTGCTGGCAGAGGCAGTGGCGTCGCAGGCAGCAGCGGGCTCGACGTGGGAGGCATCATGGCTCAGGGCCATCAAGATCGGAGGGGCAGGCATCGGCCGGAGGGCAGGGCAACCCTGGCATGGCGGTGTGTTCCGTGTGGGAGGAGTTTGGCCAGCGGATAGGTGCGGAGCGGCAGCGGGCGGAAGAGGAGCGGCTCGCCATGGCCAGGGCGGAGATCTCCATGCATCAGGCATTGAGGCGGGCTGAGTGCCTCGAGGAGGCTCGCAGGGAATTTGGAGAGCACATGGGGTTGTCCCTGCGAGACCTCGGGGCCAGGACTGAGTCCCGCCTCCAGGACATTGACGTGGAGTTCGAGGATGCCCTGGCCAGCATCACCAAGTGAGCCGCAGGACTAGCCCGCTGCCTTTGTATATAGTTTTTTAGTTAGTTAGTGCTAGGTTTCCTTTATTTAATTTTTTTTTTTGGACCGCTTGGACAATGGCCACTTCTTTGTACATATTTTTTTAAATAGTTAGTATTAGGTTTAATTTGTGGTGTTGGGCTCATGGACCCTTGAACAATCCTGTAAATATAGTTATTTTTTGTGAGATAAATTTTTTAACTTTCATATTGGTCACACCATGTCGTAATGGTTTATCTTTCATTTCATTCTACATGTGTTTACTTTGGACAAAATCTATTCATTTTTCTATCCTTTGTTTTTTGGTTTCTCATTTTTGTTCCCGGACATGGACCTTTTATTTGCTTTACCAGATAGTTGTCAGAGTTTACTTTATTTTTATTTTTTAATACATTTTGATATTATCTTACACTTGTGTCATTTTTTCTTTGGTTTCTTACATGCCATGATATGGGTTTTGACATTGACTTGCACCCATTGTGTATGTGTGTGTGGCGGACATGTGTTCTTTTGCTTACTTGCCTTTGGGGTTGTGTCATGTGATTGCATTCACTATGTGGGTGCATGCAATCCTTGCCTGGGTGTTTGTGCTGGGTATGCTGGTCATTACTGCCATTATTGTGTATCGTCAGGACCAGGGGCCAGGGGGACATGGGTGGGGGCCTGGTGGCAGGTTCCCCACAGTGCTGGGGGTGGGGGTGGTGGGAGACATGGGTTGGCCATGGGTGGGGGCCTGCTGGCAGGTTCCCCACAGTGCTAGGGGTGGGGGTGGTGGGAGACATGGGTTGGCCATGGGTGGGGGCCTGCTGGCAGGTTCCCCACAGTGCTGGGGGTGGGGGTGGTGGGAGACATGGGTTGGCCATGGGTGGGGGCCTGCTGGCAGGTTGCCCACAGTGCTGGGGGTGGGGGTGGTGGGAGACATGGGTTGGCCATGGGTGGGGGCCTGCTGGCAGGTTCCCCACAGTGCTGGGGGTGGGGGTGGTGGGAGACATGGGTTGGCCATGGGTGGGGGCCTGCTGGCAGGTTGCCCACAGTGCTGGGGGTGGGGGTGGTGGGAGACATGGGTTGGCCATGGGTGGGGGCCTGCTGGCAGGTTCCCCACAGTGCTGGGGGTGGGGGTGGTGGGAGACATGGGTTGGCCATGGGTGGGGGCCTGCTGGCAGGTTGCCCACAGTGCTGGGGGTGGGGGTGGTGGGAGACATGGGTTGGCCATGGGTGGGGGCCTGCTGGCAGGTTCCCCACAGTGCTGGGGGTGGGGGTGGTGGGAGACATGGGTTGGCCATGGGTGGGGGCCTGCTGGCAGGTTCCCCACAGTGCTGGGGGTGGGGGTGGTGGGAGACATGGGTTGGCCATGGGTGGGGGCCTGCTGGCAGGTTGCCCACAGTGCTGGGGGTGGGGGTGGTGGGAGACATGAGCAGGTGTGCAGGGTAGTTCCCTGTGGTGTGTGCTGCCTGCAGGGGCCGTGGAGGGTGTACAGGTAATGCCTGGGAGCTCACAGCCAAATCGCGTGTGCAACTTCCCGCTCACCCCTCAAATCCACGTTCCCTGCCATATCGCGTGTGGAACTTCCCGCGCGCCCCAGAAATCCACGTACCCGGCCATTTCGCGTGTGCAACTTCCAGCGCACTCCTGCAATCCACGTACCCGGCCATATCGCGTGTGGAACTTCCCGCGCGCCCCTGAAAACCACGTACCCGGCCATTTCGCGTGTGCAACTTCCCGCGCACCCCTCGAATCCACGTTCCCTGCCATATCGCGTGTGGAACTTCCCGCGCGCCCCAGAAATCCACGTACCCGGCCATATCGCGTGTGGAACTTCCCGCGCGCCCCTGAAAACCACGTACCCGGCCATTTCGCGTGTGCAACTTCCCGCGCACCCCTCAAATCCACGTTCCCTGCCATATCGCGTGTGGAAATTCCCGCGCGCCCCAGAAAACCACGTACCCGGCCATTTCGCGTGTGCAACTTCCAGCGCACTCCTGCAATCCACGTACCCGGCCATATCGCGTGTGGAACTTCCCGCGCGCCCCTGAAAACCACGTACCCGGCCATTTCGCGTGTGCAACTTCCCGCGCACCCCTCGAATCCACGTTCCCTGCCATATCGCGTGTGGAACTTCCCGCGCGCCCCAGAAATCCACGTACCCGGCCATATCGCGTGTGGAACTTCCTGCGCGCCCCTGAAAACCACGTACCCGGCCATTTCGCGTGTGCAACTTCCCGCGCACCCCTCGAATCCACGTTCCCTGCCATATCGCGTGTGGAACTTCCCGCGCGCCCCAGAAATCCACGTACCCGGCCATATCGCGTGTGGAACTTCCCGCGCGCCCCTGAAAACCACGTACCCGGCCATATCGCGTGTGCAACTTCCCGCGCACTCCTGCAATCCACGTACCCGGCCATTTCGCGTGTGCAACTTCCCGCGCACCCCTCGAATCCACGTTCCCTGCCATATCGCGTGTGGGACTTCCCGCGCGCCCCTGAAATCCACGTACCCGGCCATTTCGCGTGTGCAACTTCCCGCGCACCCCTCGAATCCACGTTCCCTGCCATATCGCGTGTGGGACTTCCCGCGCGCCCCTGAAATCCACGTACCCGGCCATTTCGCGTGTGCAACTTCCCGCGCACCCCTCGAATCCACGTTCCCTGCCATATCGCGTGTGGGACTTCCCGCGCGCCCCTGAAATCCACGTACCCACCCATTTCGCGTGTGCAACTTCCCGCGCACCCCTCGAATCCACGTTCCCTGCCATATCGCGTGTGGAACTTCCCGCGCACCCCTGCAATCCACGTACCCGCCCAGCCCATATCGCGTGTGGAACTTAACGCGCACCCCGGTATGCACGCACACGTTTATTTTTTCTCTCTGCGCGTGTCTGTGTTTGTGGGTACCCCTTTGTACGTCATTTGTCCAGGAGGGCAACAGTATTGTACATTGGTCATGTCTGTATATAGGTGCTATTTGTTGGCGCGCCTTTTAGCGCACATTTCTTGCAGGCGCAGACACGCTACCGCCTGCTTTCTTGTGGCGATCGTGTTTGTGCCTGTTTGTGCCTGTGCGCTGCTTTGAGCGTGCGCTTTTTTGCCCTATTCTATTCCATGAATACGTGTTGTATGCGAGCGTGTGGGCGTTCCGCGCACTTGCCTCCTGAACTTTCCCCGTGCCGCCCACATTCTTCCCCATTCCGAGTGTTGTGCCCCATTTTATTCCCCATTCCGAGTGTCCCGCCCTGTGTTCCGCCTACTTTAGAGCTGTGCGCTGCGCTCGGAGTGATGGCGCAGTGGCCGTGGCGCACGACGTTGGTTGACCTGTGCGCCGGCCTGCGCCGCGCGTTATTTCCGCGCACGTCCTCTGCTTTTCTTGCGCAGGGACTTCCATGAATCGACGTGCGCTGGTTTCCCTGCGCTTTGCGCTGATTTTCGGCGCAGCGCACGCATTGGCCCCTCTGCGCCGGGATTTTCGGCGCACATTTATTCCATGAATCGGTCTGCATATGTTTTGAGAATATTCAGCGATTTGCATTTTTATTTGTTCACGTTCCGAAAAGTTCGTTTCGAGGCACACGATGTTCCTTTGCTGTACACAGGGTCTTAGATAAATGAATTTTTATTTGCTCTCGATCCAAAATATTTCGTCTTGAGGCAAGCGATGTTCGTGTGCAGTAGACATGGTGTTGGTTTACGATAAAATAAGCTCTTCGGTCGCACTGATAATCGCATGGCTATTCCAACAACGAGGCACTAGGGCACCACAACGGTCTGTATGTTGCATCTAGCCATTAGTACCGCGTAAGGGCATACTTGTACTTGGCGATCGTCCCACAAAATGGTCAGGGTGCTAACGTTGTTCACGCGGAGAAGCAACTGGCGATTATAGAAGCCATCCGCCGGTGTCTGGTACTCGTGACACAGACAATAATGGACGATGTATCTATTTGAAAAACATAAAAAAAGGAAATTAGTCTCACCATCAGATCTTTATTAAAATTATTCATTTTATATATTAGGTCTGGAAATTATTTCATAGCTAGGACAGTGCAACTGGGTTTTAAACGTCAAGGGGGGCTGTAGGATACTGAGACAGTCCCCCAGTGCAGGGGTTGACAGGGAGTGCAGGTGGAGAGTGGAAGGGCCCAGGACCGAGATCGCAGACAGTGGACCAGTTGTAGCAGGGGAGAGGGAGAGAGAAAGCAGAAGCAAAGGTTTTGAGGTGCTTCCGTAAAAGTATGATATGATATGATATGGTATTTGTAACGCGCCTATACACAAGTGTTTCAAGGCGCGACGAGGCAGGGAGGGAGGGGAACAAGGGGAAGACAGACAAACGATCCTACTAGGCCAGGTGTCATTCAGATCGCGCAAGTGCAGAGGTAAGGGGAAAAGGAGAAAGTGCAAGGAGAGGAGGTGGGGGGGAAGTGCAGTACAAGGTAAGTAGCGTAATAAAATAATAAATAATAAATAATAAATAAAAAGGGCCCGCTTGAGGCCAAGGACAAGTCTCGCAGTTCTGTTCTGGATAAGTTGCAGAGGGCGGAGAGTGGAGGCAGGCAGATTAAGATAGAGGCTGTTACAGTAGTCCAGCCTAGAGAGAACCAGGGCTCGGGAGACAGTGAGCTTCTGGGGGAAGGAGAGGAAGGGAAGAATACCTCTGAGGAGGTGCAGCTGGTAGTGTGACTTCTTAGAGACGTCAGATATATGAGGAGAGAAGGAGAGTGTGGAGTCGAAGATGACCCCGAGGTTTTTAGCCTTGCAGGTAGGGGCGGGAAGGGGGCCAAGTAGACGGTTCTCCCCAAGATAGTGCGCGGTACAAAACAACATGCCACATAGAACGAACAAGTACAACTTAACCCGTCTTTAAAGCAACTGTATAGTAATTAAATTGCGGTATAAACTCATCTAAAGAGTTACTTACATTATATTTGCATTTTCCATTGCGTCTGTGCGTAGGGCAGCCCCGAAATACCACTCCTTCTATGCCGACGTTATTTCTTCTAATGAACGAACATGAAATGGCTTTCGTTTCTGAAATTATATTCATTATCGTTTCTTACGTGGTCCAGGCCTGTCAAGGTCAAAATACAATAGAACCTTATTCTGAGTCGTGGGCCATTCTGGCACCCGAGAAAAAATCAAAGCAGCTGACCTTCACTTCGAACGAGCACACATTCCAAGTTAGCTACATTCAGTGTAAGGCATTCTCACAGGACTTGAAATTTACACTCCATCTTTGCATTTTGTCTGCGTGCTTTGCAGCCACACAGAACCATAAATACGGAGAGATTCTATATTTATTGAAAAATGATTTATATTACTGTTTGGTTTAATTTAATGCGCAAATGAACAAGGGTGGAGAGACACATTGCATGTACACTGAGCAATCACTTTTATTTACACAATACATAGATACACATATTCAATGGGCCTGCGACATGAAGAGACTTGAGAGAACAGACAATCAAATTACAATCATTTAAACCGTGATGTGTATTTCTCAATGAGTTCTTCTTTAGGTGGACATGGAACAGATGCAATGTTGGGTGGCAATGCAGTTGTCCCCTGCACAGGTTCGTTCACAACTCCATTTATGTGCCTATCTAGGACGTCAACAATAAGTTTCTCAATAAACTCATATTGCATATCCTCAAACACTGGTTTGATCACCCATTGTTTACTTCTTTTAGTGAAGGCCTTATTGTAGCGAAGCGTCCCTAAAGTTCCGGTCGTCCTACTTTGTTGACGGCCAACATTATGGTTATGTGCCAAGACCGCTAAAAGAGTCCGATTTATCATGCCCTCCATGCCAAAATGCAATCGTTTTGGCCTGTACTTTAGGCACATATTGTGGAACACCTCCAAATCTCCTGTGTGGCAGAATTCCGTGAGTCCCCTCAAAGCTTTTGTTATAGTTTTATCAAATACAATCTTTTCAATGGCTTTGTGAGTGGGTGATGAAGGAATCAACCACTTCTTCTTCCGTGCCTCCTCTGTGGACAAATGGCCATGTTCACAATTGTGGAAATGTTGGTTCGTGTTCCATCGGTGAACATTTGTACAGTGTGGCATTACTGACCGCCATTTTTCCAGTAGAATTTCCAACGACCCTCCACATGTTTTTGAGCTCCACCAAAGATGGTTGCTGATTGACTTGGACCACTGTGAAATACCTTGCAATTCTTTTTTTTTACCTGCAGCCGACAATTTTTTATTGATTGATTTTGCAAGATGCCAAACGTCAAATTGGTGATTTATATTTTTGTACTGTTCTCTCATTGTCTTGGCAATTGAAACGTGTCTGTCCGTGGCTATCAGGTCGATCACCATTCCCCGCGATTGTAGTTCTTGCAATGATGCTACAAAGCCAACTTTCTCCATGGCCACTGAGGATGTACTTTGTGACACCTGCACGACCACCGAACTCACAATTTTCTTACTTTCCATGTCCTGAAAGTGGTAGGTGCAGTACTTGGCTGAAAATCCCGGGCTGTCGCACTGTCCATCACCGGCTAGCCTGAACCGTTTGCCCGCGAATGTACTATCAATAGACATTTTTTCCATTCTCCAAGCTTCGCTAATGGCTGGAAATAGATAATCGGTTTGGTATTTGTAGAACTGAGTTTTCGCAATGAAATGGATTCCCACAAACTGAAAGAAAGACTCTAATTTTTTAAAACTTGAACCACTAAAAAGTGCAGCCGCTGCACAAAGTAGATTGCCTGCTGGCAGTTGTCCCAGCATAGGTTGTGCAGACCATGTGAAAGGATGATATTTTGTACAGGTGGCATGTATTTTAAGGTTAGTGCCTCGAATTGCACGAGTCACATTAATCAATGGCTCCCCACATACTTCCCCACCTACCAAATGCCCACATTTAATCTGAATAATAATATCAATCAAACAACTATCGAATACAATGAATTTGGCCTCTTTCCTTATACTGTCACTCTGCATCCCAGCTGGTTCGGCCTGTAACGTTGAGGACATGTCACTCACATGAAAGGTAGAATCTCTGATATCGTCTTCCGCTATGTTCAGTGATATTGATGGTGTTTCATTGTCGTCTACTTCATTCTCTTCCATTGCAACATCTGTTCCTTCTCCGGCGATGGGTGAATAAAACAATTTCTTCAACTTTCTCGCCGTCTTAGTTTTTGCGGGTGTGGATTCTGTGAATTGATCTCCGACTGCATCCGAACTACCAGGAGGACATTCACTATCAATGGCTGGTGGTGGTATAGCTCCGTTGTCAATCACTTCATATTCTTCCCATTGGCACGATGCTTCTCCAGTCTCAAGTCCCTGCCAAAAGGTTTGACAAGCAACATCTCTCGTTCGCTTCACTGTCTGTGTAGATCTAGTTCGTACACCCACTCGCAACTAGAGGACAGATTGGAAAAGGGGTGTTCAGTTTAAACACAATTTACAGTATTGAACTATTAACAGTGAAAAACAACATAATATAGTGACCAGGACACTAACCTTCTTTTGCTTTCTTTTCTTTGAAACTTTCTTGCCTCGAACTTCAACATCAGGACGCTGTTGCTCCGACTCGTGTGTGCATGTCTCCACTTCCTCTTGCGCTGCAACGACTATGTTTTCCTGATAAGCACATCCATCACGCACTGACGCTCCATGGACTCCCTGAAACATAGAACTTTCATTAGTATGTATAATAATATCGAAAACACAAAATGTACTTGGGGACCAATACCCACGTACATCTCAATAGCAAAACACGAATGAACGCTTTGTGTAGAACATTCAAACGACAATTATTCACGCATTGTTGATCTAGTTAGATGGAACTGTCAAGATCCATACCTCGGGCTCCTCATAGACTTCCATTGATGATATTATTGAAGATGATGCTTCAGTGACTCCCTGAAACACAGTAATTGCATTAGTATGGTTTTCTATTTTGATAAAAAGAACAGAAAGTTTGTGCAGGCGTGAACAGCTCATCTAAATAGACCTGCACAAATGATCAGTTGTCTAAAATAAATAATGGATATCTAAATATGATTCGATTTGCTCGATCGTTGGAAGTGTCACCACCCAGAAATCTGCATCAACTACTAGGGGTGATGTTCTTGTAGAAGAAGCTCCGTCATCTCCCTGAAACATAGTACTTGCGTTAATAAAGAAGGAAGTATAGCGGATGTAATCACGTCATATGATCTCGCTTGATCGAGCTGTCAGTATCCATACCTCGAAATGCATAAGAACATCAAGGGACGATGTAACTGCGGTGCACACTTCTGCAAGCTGTTGCGCCGACCCGTAACTGCACGCTCCCCCTTCTTCTTGGACTAATGCTCCATCGACTCCCTGAAACATAGGACTTTCATTAGTAATGAACACAATATTGAAAAAAGAAGACACATAGGAGGGCGACGACAGAAGGACATATCAATGGCTAAAAACGAAAGAAACATTGTGTGTAACAATCACGCTACAAGAATGCAAGATCTGATGATCTCCATCGATGGAACTGTCCTGAAACGTACCTCGAGCATCTGAGTGACATCAACGGTAGTCGTCAATACGTTGGACTCCTCAGCATCTCCCTGAAAGACAGTACTTGAATTATTTTGGATAACAATAATTATAACTGAAAACAAAGACTAGAGGACGAGTACAAGGGTGTACCATTAGGTAAAATAATTACACGATAAATTAAAACTATTGATTTACATGCCTAAAACAAGTCAGTGGCAGAATAGCCAAGTAATATTACCCGATAGGCGCTTGAAGTGGCTGATGACTGCAATAACGACACGGATGGAGAATCTTCCGCCTTCATATTGAGTGGATACATAAATGGGGAAATTATTGTTAGCTAATGCTACACACTACCGCAAGGCCGAGAGATAAATACGTAAACTTGACTCACCAGTGGAGGGATGTGGACGAATAGAGTGGGAATAGCGGTTGAGAGCAATTTTCGCCTCGCTCGCGGTGTGTTCTTCTTTATTAGCAATGATGTGGAGTACATGTCAGAGGTAAAGTGCCTGCTGCAGATGCGGTATCGATCACCCCTCTTGTCCGCAAAGACTTCTAGGACTCTACTTTCAAGCTCAGAGTGTGGATATCCGCAATATCGGACCCATTCTCTTATCTGATCTATTGTCTTAGGGAAAACATGCATTATAGTACCTTCAGATTTATTATGGGTCTTCGAAGGACAACCGCCAATGGAACAGGCAGGCATTGTGGAAAGTTCTGAAAAGTAAAGATCAACAATTCTCTATGAATACCAATGTGTTAAAAAATTAAATACATAAAAGGTTCAATGCAAGGTATGTTTTGGTTTTTGGAACTATACACGGTATTCACAGGCGGATAAGTATTTGAATAACTTTAAAAAAATACAAAAATAATTTGACTAAACTCAGAACATGTGACTAGTTCCTTGCATGTACTGTCTTGAACGAAAAGAAATTGGACGCAAAATGAGTATGGTACATGGCCTTACCTTGACGAGCAAACAGTTAGATGCAGGGATCAGAGTAGTTTCTTGTCGTAGAACAGGGAGCAGTTCACAGGTTGCAAACTGATGAGTTTGCTCAAAGTGGTCACGGAAGTTCACAGAGACGAAGAGCAGACAACCAGCACCTTCACGGGTTGACTAGCAAAGCGCAAAGAAGTTCTCATTAGAAATATGAAGTGGGTTATAAAGAATTCGAAACAGGGGTGTGTTTGTGAATGAATGACGTGTGGGGAGATGCTTGGCAGGAGACACAGGGTCTGGCGGTAGACATGGGAACAACAACCCATGCTCTATAGACCACTTTGAAGTGTACATGGTCTTTGGCACCTCTTGGCCTTTATCGCTCCCTGACAGCTCCACTTGCCAGCGCAAGTACCCCGGTGCGAACTGCCTTTGATAGGGCGGGGGGTGGATTGGGGCGGTGGTCATGCAGACAAGACACAGGAAGACTCGTGAATGGAGACACACTTATGTGGATTGCAGGGGGCCGTCCAGCGTGAGGGGAGATGCTTGGCAGGAGACACAGGGTCTGGCGGTAGACATGGGAACAACAACCCATGCTCTATAGACCACTTTGAAGTTTACATGGTCTTTGGCACCTCTTGGCCTTTATCGCTCCCTGACAGCTCCACTTGCCAGCGCAAGTACCCCGGTGCGAACTGCCTTTGATAGGGCGGGGGGTGCATTGGGGCGGTGGTCGTGCAGACAAGACACAGGAAGACTCGTGAATGGAGACACACTTATGTGGATTGCAGGGGGCCGTCCAGCGTGAGGGGAGATGCTTGGCAGGAGACACGGGGTCTGGCGGTAGACATGGGAACAACAACCCATGCTCTATAGACCACTTTGAAGTGTACATGGTCTTTGGCACCTCTTGGCCTTTATCGCTCCCTGACAGCTCCACTTGCCAGCGCAAGTACCCCGGTGCGGGCGGTGGTCGTGCAGACAAGACTCGTTTGCCGTAGGGCCTCACCAAGGAGAGGCCATCTAACTGCATGTAAGAGGCAGGCTGCAGGATCTAGTACATGGAAGGCAGGGGGGTGAGTTTATAAATACCTCAGCCTCCCAGGAGAATATATGGGTGCAGTTCACCCTGGAGACCCTGAACAAAGTGGTGTGGTAAGTATTTTTGGGGGAGGAGGCAAGGCCGGGAGGCTTGATGCCAACCCGCAAAATAACATATGTATGTCTGCTGCATATGGGTTCAACGGTTATGTGGATTGAAGGTGGGCGGCCAGCGTGAGGGAGGATGCTGGCCGGAGACATGTGGTGTGACAAGACAAGGCACAGGAAGACTATTCAATGGAGACACACTAGATTCATTTAAAAAATCAAAACAACCATTGTTAAAATATATGTTGGGTTTTATTTTAGATCTTAATTTCAATTGAACATAAATAATAAACATTACACATTGTAAAGTTGCGGTTGCAGCACATCCCGGGAAAAGCCGCGTTATTGTCCACTGTCGCTGGGGAAATGTTGTCTAATGGCAAGTACCGCACAGGCAGGTATTACTCTCCGAACGCGGTGTCCGAGCCTCCCGTGAAGCCACCAAGTGAAGCAACGATAGGCCACCAGCCTGTACCACCTGTGAAAATGAAAGATGCAAACTGTATTAAAATGACAACTTTCTTATCACTGTCGATTCAGGTACAAAAATGTCATTCTGCTTTGAAAAAAATTCTATCTAGAAAATGCACAACATGGAACCAATTTACATGCATTCGAATGATATGTAGATGTAGTTTTATATGTGGGAGACGACCATGAAATAGTAGTGGCATCACTGACATCACAACCAGAGTATACTTACTCGTTACTCGGATTACGCGGACGAACAGTGCCGCAAAGTTCGTGCATAAGCACCATCATCATCCTCAACACTGTCCGTGAGAGGCAGGCTTCCCTGAACTCTGGCAGCTCGGTGATGCATTGCGGACTTGGCTCGCCTTCCGAAATGTAGGCCAAGCACCCGGAATTTTCACGGCAGCAGCAGTTCTCCTCCTCAGTTGGCATTAGCTCGCAACGATTGCACGTGCACCAGGTGGAGACGCCGTCCATGCGACATGGTCCAGGCTCTTCATCCGTTGACTGGTCCTCCCAACTGCCGTCCGAATCCCCATCGTTTTCGCGTGCTTGCCTTTCCAGTAGTTCTTCCTCGGTGTACTCGGGCTCGTACATATACGGCATTATTGTAGCCATTGTGTGGTAAAGAAAGTAAAATAATTTATAGCGGTGGTACTGGTATCTGTTCACACGGGCTACAATCAACGAAGGTAGCTGACCAGAGCACAGAAACGAGTCACAGAATACTCAAAGTAACACAGCGAGAGTAATGGAATCGAAAATCTGCTGCTGTGTGTTGTGAAACGGTGTGTTTATACTTATTGAGGAAAGAGGCGTCCTGCCGTTTCCATGGCGACACTTCATTAGCTGAGGCGCAGCGATTGTTGACACGAAACGTGCTTTGGCGTTGGGAAATGGGCGGTACGCGTCTGCTGATGTCAGCCTCGGGGACGGGGGATTTGATTTAGTGCCGCAAACGCAGGTGAGCCAGGGCGATGCGGCAAGTGATAGGATTATCATAAAATGGCGGCTGATTTCGAGTGCGTTAATGGACGAAAAGTCGGGTAAGGTCCATAGGAAAGTTTTCCACGATCTACCGAGTTATGCTTAAAAACACATGGCCGAACCGTAGGGACAATAAAAAAAAAGTCCCGGAACTCTCCTTTAAATTGACTTCAAACATAACATTTACAAGTGGAATTCAGAAAGCAAAATAATATTGTCAAACGTGCATGTTCTTCTAGTATAGAAACATCCAGTGCATGGACAGATTTGTGTGAAACAAGTGAAAGCCACTTTCAGGAACAGACACCACGCTCTTCGGAACATTTTGGCTTAACCCATCTAGCGATTGCGACTGTAGACACAGAGTCGTTGCTAGGTAGGGGCTAGGGGCGCTATAGCCCTGGGTCTTTTGGTTGTAGCCCTAGATAGAAGCTCAGGGGCTACAGTCGAAAGGCTAGCTAGCCCCCAGTTCCGACAGTCCCAACATTAGCTTAGATCTTTTCTAGAGCTAGCAACACCCCTGCAATACGACCTAGCTGCACACATAATCTCTCAATGCATCTATCCCCATGACAATTCGGCATAGCTGCACACATAATCTCTCAGACGAGCACCACGTCTGCTAGAATGCAGCTAACCCCCATGGCAATTCGGCCTAGCTGCACACATAATCTCTCAGACGAGCACCACATCCACTAGAATGCAGCTAGCCCCCATGACAATTCAGCCTAGCTGCATACATAATCTCTCACACGAGCACCACCTCTGCTAGAATGCAGCTCCCC
Organism: Ambystoma mexicanum; assembly: GCF_040938575.1. Lineage (NCBI taxonomy): Eukaryota > Metazoa > Chordata > Amphibia > Caudata > Ambystomatidae > Ambystoma > Ambystoma mexicanum. Next base: position 145,382,716 of record NC_090936.1, read on the forward strand.
CCATGACCGTTCAGCCTAGCCACACACATAATCTCTCACACAAGCACCACGTCTGCTAGAATGCAGCTACCCCATGACCTATCTACCGCCTTCGGGATGTCGGTAAGTGCATGCCCGCGTAACTTGTGATGTCCACCTATTACCGACATCCCGGTATTTCCTCCGCGAAGGGGCACGTGTATGCACGCATGCCGGTATGAAGGGGCACGGTACGGGCGGTGGCGGTATTGGTGGGTTGTCGGATCGTAATAGCCCAGACCCGTTAACGATGCCGGTAATACCATTCCGCCCTCCTATTTTCATTACCTCCATGCTCGTAATGAGGCCCCATGTGAGCAGCTAGGCCGAATGGTCATGTGGTAGCTGCATTCTGGCGGAGGTGGTGCTTGTGGGAGAGATTATGTGTGCAGCTAGGCCGAATGGTCATGGGGGTAGCTGCATTCTAACGAAGGTGGTGCTTGTTTGAGAGATTATGTGTGCAGCTAGGCCGAATGGTCATGGGAGAAGCTGCATTCTGGCGTAGGTGGTGCTCGTGTGAGAGATTATGTGTGCATCTAGGTCGAATGGTCATCGAGGTAGCTTCATTCTGGCAGAGGTGGTGCTCGTGTGAGAGACTATGTGTGTAGCTCTGAGTGTTTAGCTCTGAGTGCATTGTCCACTCACCGCCCATTCCCACACAGGTGGAGTATGCATGCCCCCCATTCCCACACAGGTGGAGTATGCATCCCCCCATTCCTACACAGGTGGAGTATGCATCCCCCTCATGCATTCCCCCCATGCATCCCCCCATTCCCACCCAGATGGAGTATGCATCCCCCCATTCCCACCCAGGTTTAGTATGCATCCCCCCACATCACAACCCTGATCCACTGCCATAGGCCAGTCAGGCAACTCACCAAGCAGCCAGGCACGTCGTCCAGCATGTCGCTCCATGTGACGGAGTAGCATGGAGTTACGCAGCACCATGGCATCATGTGTGGATCCGGGATATCGGCACAACAATGTGTGATGATCTTGCTGGAGTCACATACCATCTGCACATTGATGGAGTGGTATTGCTTGCGATTGCGGTACACCACCTCTATGGCAAGAGGGACTACCAATTCGACATGGGGGCAGTCGAGGGCACCAACCCAATTGGGCATGCCTGCCAGTGCATGGAAGCCTACTTTAGTGTCGGCAAGCTCCTCGGCAGTCCGTGGAAGCGATATGTGGGTGATAGCGTGCTTCAAGCGGGCTTCCAGCACTTGGGTCAGCATGCGTGAAAAGAGTGGTTCTGATATACCATGCAGCTGGTCCACTGTGTGCTGATAGGTGCCTGTGGTCAGGAAGTGGAGCACAGACACCACCTTTAGTAGCGGGGGATGGCAGTGCGTATTTCAATGAGGCTGACGATGTCGTCATGTATCATGTCCACAATGGTGCTGATGGTGTGGGCCGCGACAATTCGGCCTAGCTGCACACATAATCTCTCCCACAATCACCGCCTCCACCAGAATGCAGCTACCCCCATGACCATTCTGCCTAGCTACACACATAATCTCTCAAATGAGCACCACCTCTGCTAGAATACAGCTACCCCCCATGACAATTCGGCCTAGCTGCACACATAATCTCTCCCATGAGAACCACCTCTGCCAGAATGCAGCTACCCCCATGACCATTCAGCCAAGCTGCACACATAATCTCTCACACGAGCACCACCTGCGCCAGAATACAGCTACCCCATGACCATTTGGCCTAGCTGCACACATAATCTCTCACACGAGCACCACCTCTGCTAGAATGCGGCCTAGCTGCACACACAATCTGTCACACGAGCACCACCTCCGCTAGAATGCAGCTACCCCCATGACAATTCGGGTTAGCTGCACAAGCACCACATCCGCTAGAATGCAGCTACCCCCATGACAATTCGCCCTAGCTGCATGCATACTGCTTGTCTCAACCTGCACAATGCTTCTAGCATTAGAAGGCAGCTACCCGCCGCGTAAAATGCAGCCTAGCTGCACACACACACACAGTGCACACACGCGCTATTTACTACTCTATTTCCACTGACCTGGACTACGGTCCTCGAGTGCGTTCAACCAACAGCGTGCGTTGAGACCATACCATATGGTGAAAGGCCCTGTACAGATGCCCAATAACATAACATATGCATCACTTTCCCGAGCAACATCACCCCAAGTTGGGAACTAAAAGGGCCCCAAGAATAGCCCTCCTCTCGAGGATCCAGATGCATGGTAGCTTCGCTATCAATAGAGGATACAGTACACAGTATTGTTTTTGTTGTTGTGCTAGGTTCACCGGCCTTAGGGAAAGTATTCATGCTAGGAAATACCCCCTCCCAGAAGGGTTCTGCAACCAATAGCTCGGCCCTCCGTCTCTGGGATATAGCAGCATGGTTCTGAACCAGTCTCAAACATAGAGCTACCAGCACGTTTCTTTGCTTTTCAGACTCACGCATCCAGTTCGCAGAATCCTTCTTGACTTCTCAGGGATATAACGCCCAGCATGCCTCTTGAATTAGCATCCAGGGATAGAGTGCCCACCTCACTAACCAACTGCTCACACAGTGCCACTATCACAATGCCACTGAGGGCTACATTGTTCTCTGCTGACTATGTAGCTTATCACACAGTGTTTCTAGGAAGACACTCTACTTAGTCTAAACCTCACACTTTGTCTCCACGGATATCGCACACAGCTTTCCATGTAATCCAGGTATATGTTGCTCTGCTCAGTATGCCTCATTTCACAGTTCCATCAGAGATAGAGCACTACAGCTTGGCTGTGAATCTGGCACTGTGCCTTCCAGGGATATAGTGCCCAGCTCATTATGCCACATTGCACAGTTCCATCAGAGATAGAGCACCACAGCTTTGCTATGAATCTGGCACAGCGTCTTCCAGGGATATAGCGCCCCGCTCATTATGCCAAATTGCACAGTTCAATCAGAGTTAAGCACCACAGCTGTGCTAAGTATCAGGCAATGTGTCTTGCAGGGATATAGCGCCCAGCTCATTATGCCACATTGCAAAGTTCCATCATAGATAGAGCACCACAGCTTTACGATGTATCTGGCAATGTGCCTTCCATGCATATAGCGCCCAGCTTAGTATGCCACATTGCACAGTTCCATCCAAGATAGAGCACCACAGCTTTGCTATGCATCTGGCACTGTGCCTTCCAGGGATATAGCGCCCACGCAGTATGCCACATTTCACAGTTCAATCAGAGATAGAGCACTACAGCTTTGATGTGTATCTGACACTGTGCCTTCCAGGGATATAGCACCCAGCTCATTATGCCATATTGCATAGTTCCATCAGAGATAGAGCACCACAGCTTTGCTGTGTATCTGGCACTGTGCCTTCCAGGGACATAGCGCCAGCTCATTATGCCACATTGCACAGTTCCATCAGAAACAGAGCACCACAGCGTTGCTATGTATCTGGCACTGTGTCTTCCAGGGATATAGCGCCCAGCTCATTATGCCACATTGCACAGTTCCATCAGAGATAGAGCACCAAAGCTTTACTATGTATATGGCAATGTGCCTTCCAGGCATATAGTGCCCAGCTTAGTATGCCACATTGCACAGTTCCATCAGAGATAGAGCACCACTGCCTTGCTATGCATCTGGTACTGTGCCTTTCAGGGATATAGCTGCTAACCCATTATGCCACATTTCTCAGTCCCATCAGAGATAGAGCACTAGAGCTTTGCTATGTATCTGGTACTGTGCCTTCCAGGGATATAGCGTCCATGCAGTATGCCACATTTCACAGTTCAATCAGAGATAGAGCACTACAGCTTTGCTATGTATCTGGCACTGTGCCTTCCAGGGATATAGCGCCCAGCTCATTATGCCACATTTCACAGTTCCATCAGAGATAGAGCACTACACCTTTGCTATTTATCTGGCACTGTGTGTTTCAGAGATATAGTGCCCAGCTCATTATGCCACATTTCACAGTGCCAACAGATATAGAGCACTACAGCTTTGCCATGTATGTGGTACTGTGCCATCTAGGGATATAGCGCCCACTCAGTATGCCACATTTCACAGTTCCATCAGTGATAGAACACTACAGCTTTGCTATATCTGGCACTGTGCCTTCCAGGGATATAGCAGCTAGCTCAGTATGCCACATTTCACAGTTCCATCAGAGATAGAGCACTACACCTTTGCTATGTATCTGGCACTGTGCCTTCCAGGGATATAGCGCCAGCTCATTATACCACATTGCACAGTTCCATCAAATGTAGAGCACCAAAGCTTTTCTATCTATCTGGCACTGTGCCTTCCAGGCATATAGTGCCCAGCTTAGTATGCCACATTGCACAGTTCCATCATAGCTAGAGCACCACAGCTTTGCTATGTATGTGGCACTGTGTCTTCCAGGGATATATCGCCAAGCTCATGATGCCACATTGCACAGTTCCATCAGAAATAGAGTGCCACAGCTTTGCTAAGTATCTGGCACTGGGTCTTCCAGTGATAAAGAGCCCAACTCATTATGCCACACTGCAAAGTTCCATCAGAGATAGAGCACTACAGCTTTGCTATGTATCTGGCACTGTGCCTTCCAGGAATATAGCGCCCCGCTCAATATGCCACATTTTTCAGTTCCATCAGAGAAAGAGCACCACAGTTTTGCTATGTATCTGGCACTGTGTCTTCCAGCGGTATAGCACCCAGCTCATTATGCCACATTTCACAGTTCCTTCAGAGATAGAGCACCAAAGCTTTGCTATGTATCTGACACTGTGCCTTTCAAGGATATAGCGCTGAGCTCATTATGGCACACTGCACAGTTCCATCAGAGAAAGAGCACCACAGCTTTGCTATGTTTCTGGCACTATGCCTTCCAGGGATATAGCGCCCAGCTCATTATGCTGCACTGCACAGTTCCATCAGTGATAGAATACCACAGCTTTGCTATGTATCTGGCACTGTGTCTTCCAGGGATATAGTGCAGAGCTCATTATGCCACATTGCACAGTTCCATCAGAGATAGAGCACCACAGCTTTGCTATGTATCTGGCACTGTGCCTTCCAGGGATATAGCACCCAGGTCATTATGCCACATTGCACAGTTCCATCGGAGATAGAGCACCACAGCTTTGCTATGTATCTGGAACTGTGTCTTCCAAGGATATAACACCCAGCTCATTATGCCAAATTTCACAGTTCCATCGGAGATAGAGCACCACAGCTTTGCCATGTATCTTGCACTGTGCCTTCCAGGGATATAGTGCAGAGCTCATTATGCCACATTACACAGTTCCATCGGAGTAGAGCACCACAGCTTTGCTATGTATCTGGCACTGTGTCTTCCAGAGATATAGCGCCCAGCTCATTATGCCACATTGCAAAGTTCCATTAGAGATAGAGCACCACAGCTTTGCTATGTATCTGGCACTGCGTCTTCCAGGGATATAGCACCCAGGTCATTATGCATGCCACATTTCACAGTCCCATCAGAGATAGAGAACCACAGCTTTGCCATGTATCTGGCACTGTGCCTTGCAGGGATATAGCGCAGAGCTCATTATGCCACATTGCACAGTTCCATCAAAGAAATAGCACCACAGCTTTGCTATGTATCTGGCACTGTGCCTTCCAGGGATATAGCACCCAGCTGATTATGCCACATTGCACAGTCCCATCAGAGATAGAGCACAACAGCTTTACTATGTATCTGGCACTGTGCCTCCCAGGGATATAGTGCACAGCTCATTATGCCACATTGCAAAGTTACAACAGAGATAGAGCACCACAGCCATGCTATGTATCTGGCAATGTGTCTACTAGGGATATAGCGTCCAGCTCATTATGCCACATTGCAAAGTTCCATTAGAGATAGAGCACTACAGCTTTGCTATGTATTTGACACTGTGTCTTCCAGGGAGATAGCTTCCAGCTCATTATGCAACATTTCTCAGTTCTATCATGGATGCAGCACCTCAACTCCTGCATCTGTCACTGTGGGTTCCAGGGATACAGAACACCGCTCTTTTTACACTGGAGGTCATCTTGAGTGGACATTCATCTCAGCCTTGCCCTCTGACCCTCTACCTGCGCTCTGCTCTTCGGTCCATGCACAACACTTTCCATGCTCACCGCTCTCCGTGATCGTCCCTCTCCTTTTGTTCTGTGGTTCCTCACGCTGGCTCACTCTCTGTTAGTTCCAACGCATGGATTTACATACATTCAGTTTCTATTGAACTACCTGCAGGTACTTCTAAGGCTGGGAAGTCTGCGTTTCATTCATTTTTATGCGTGCGGCTCCACAGTGCTTACGAGCCTCAGTGAAGGATATCTGCTCTGGTAACTTATTGGCGGACATCTCTGTCGGTGGATATCCCAGTTTCTCTCATCAAATGGGGTCCAAGCAGAGATCTCTGCCAGTCGAGCCAACCAAGAATCTTCATGATAGTTGTGGCAGATGCCAGATAGAGGTTTCCAAAGCTTTTAACCATGCTCATTTGTGGGAGTCTTGGCGCCTCTCAAACCTGATCCATGAGTGCAAAAACCTTTCCTCATTCCAAAAACAATATTTGAATAGTCCCCATGGATGAAAACAAGTAGCTGGCTTAATCATAGGGCCTCCACACCTTTGGAAAGTGTAAAAGAAAAATGTGGGGTTTCAGCATAATTTAGTAAGGGAAATCCAGATGTGGACCGCTTGCTCTCTGTGCCTAGAGAGGCTCTGCACCTGTGCCATGCCTCACTGCTGATGCTCAACAAGGCATAGACATGCCTGGGGTTGCTGGTGGCACTTTAGTTTAGATGAGTATTACCGGGTATTCGCATTCTGGACTGTCCCCAATGGTAAGTCCCGACTGATATGCAATTTGATATTTCCCCTCTGGTGCAGCATATGGAGATAAAACGTGATAGTAGTAGATGCTCATGAGGGGCACCATCCAACAGATCAGTTTATTTGCCCCTTTACCTTATCATGCGAGGGGCTCTCAAACCTTTAGTCATAGATAGTAACAGATAGAGAGATAGCAATACACATAGAGATAAAGGTAGAGATACACATAGAGATATAGATACACACAGAAGATATAAACACACAGAGGTAAAGATAGGGATACACATATAGATAGAAATAAACATAGAGATAGAGATATGCATAGAGATAGATAAAAATTTACAGAGCTAGAAATACACAGACAGAGATACAGGTAGCGATAGAGATATACATACACATAGAGATAGACATACACAGAGATAGAGAAAGGAATACACAGAGATAAAGATAGAGATAGAAATAAACAGAGATAGATATATGCATAGAGATAGAGATATACACAGAGATAGATATACAGAGAGATAGACTGCGATAGTTATAGAGATAGAGATGCACTTAGCTAGAGATACACATAGAGATACACATAGAAATACAGATACACATAGGAATAGAGATACACAAAGAGATAGATATAGAGCAACACACATGTAGAGATACACATAGAGCTATGCAGAGATACACATATATATATATTACGAGTAATGGTTGCTTAGCTTACCATAACTGGTGAATTTCTGAGGTTTTTCAGTTTTACTTGTAACCATAACGCTCGTTTAACAAAGTTTTTTCTTTGAATTTAATAGGTTTTTATTAGTGCAAATTAACCATAATGTCCCTTTAACAATGTTTTTTCATTGAATTGTATAGGTTTTTAATAGTGCAACTTAACCATACTGTCACTTTAACAAAGTTTTTTCAGTGACTGAATATATATATATATATTTGAAGAAACAGAAAACCATTGATGGGTTCCTCAAGAGGATTGCACTCCAACCGAACAAACGCCAGCACGTAACTCCTCAAGATATAGAAAACCAACCAGACAATTAGCAAGTCCTCAGAGTGTCCAGCTTGTTTGATGACAAAAAGTAGTAAAAAAAGAGAGAAAAACACGGTACAACGTGTTTCGCAGAGTCCTAGCCGCTTGCTCACATACAAATGTAAAAACAACCACTGGCAATAAATATACAAACATTTAGTCTCTATGGTTAACGTTTTCCAGTTGTCCTCTTTCCCTTTCAGTGATATGTAGCTTTCGCTGTTAAGTAAAATATTGCACAATACGTCGGCCATTTTGTAAAGACTTTCCATAATATGGTTTTGCATTTGTTCCTACATCCTGAGACATATGTTTATAAATACGGAACGTCAGGAGTAAAGAATATTTTCAGAGTAGGGAATATTCATACATCAATCCAAAAGCAATTCCAGAATGTTTTCGAATTTTTTGCCAAAGTGCTCCATTATTATAACATTATAAATAATTTACTAAATCTCAAATCGGAAACATAAATTTAAAACCAAAATTAGCCATACCGCCATTCCTAAAGTGCTTAGTGCATACGGTTTATAGTTGCCATAATCATATCCCACATTCTAAAATGCTTAGTGCAATATCTTTACAATTGCCATTAGAGTGTTCATCAAATGAATCATATGTAAACTCAAAGGATATTTGCACTTTTTGGCAAAGAGAATGGACACACGGCCAACATACTGGAAAATCTTAATACGTGCAGTTATATACTTGCTACCGCAATACCCATTGGCTTTGAGAAAATGCATAGTGCATCTACTGCATAACTGTCTTTTTAGTACGATAAAATGTATGATGTCTAGACTTAAAACCATTCCCTTTCTCCTGAAGTACAAATTACCGAATGACAGAAATCGGAATTGATTATCTCCTCAATACACAATATGGTTTATTAAACATGGTCCTACCGTAACATAATTCACTATAATTTGATTCACCTACATAGGTCGTATTGTATATTTAAGACCTCAACAACATATATAAAATAAATAATTGCATTATATTGCTTCAAAAATAGACAATGCTGACTTGACAAGCTTTTTGCCAGGAACAATCACATGGACCGGCCTAACTAGTTAATAAAGTGCATAGTGCTTATCTGATCTCATAGACATGTCTCTTTGCAATACTAATTATATGTATTTATTTGCGGTCTCAATAAAATATTAATCAATATAAACAGGACAACTGTTCAAGCAAGACTAAAAACCACAATCTAACAACATATCTTCCAATATCAAAATCTACTAAAAGGTTTTATAAAAAAAAGTTATTTAAGTGAAACACCATTCCATGAGAAAAACAGCTGACTAGTTCGAATCCATATTTTGTGCAAATAGCCAATTCTTTTTTGGGATAAGGACATGGAGCAAACGAATGCATGCATTTCATTTACACCACTTAATATACATTTCACATTCTTTCATCATCTTAGGTTCCCACTTATGTGTACAGTTCCTCATCAAGGTTATTTCCCCTTCTCTTTTTGGTTTCAAGATCTAAAATGAACCTGGTTTCCATTTCGCGTAGTTCAAGCTCTCGATTGCCTCCTCGAGGATTATCTTTAATATGATACAGACCAAAAAATGTCAAACTTTCAATTTTTCCCTCATGGACATCTAGAAAGTGTACCGCCATTGGATATGATGCATCGAAATTCTTGATGGCTCTCATTTGCTTTAAAATTCGAAGTTTCAATTTGCCAATGGTACTACCAATGTACCAGAGATCACAAGAACACATGTGAGCATATACAATGAATTCCGTATTGCACGTAATGCTTGTTTTAGTTCTACCTTGTGGCCTAGCACCGGATGTGCATAATTTTTGTTTAAGGCATGTTGACACGCCTTGCACTTCGTGCATTCAAAGAAGCCACAGGTATTATTGTTGAGCCAGACAGTAGTATTCGAAATTTTGGTTATAGGGGGCATGTAGCTGCTTACAAGTAAGTCCTTTATGGAGGGAGATTTTCTGAAAGTAATATTTACTCTTTGCGCAAGATGTGATGACAACATTTTGTCTGGTAATAACGCATGCCAATGTTGATGTAAGATCCTTCGGTTTAGCATTGGAGTGAGTACCATATGTGACGATTAGTCGGATTACATTATCTTTTCCTGTTTCTTCTGCTTTCGATTAGTTGAAAGTAAAGTAGTTCGACTCAAGTTTTGAGCTTTCAAATAAGCTCTCCATAATATTGCTTTTGGATATCTTTGTTTTACAAAGTTGTTTGCAGTGTACTTGCATTCCTTCTCGAAACATTCTAATCTTGAGCAGTTATGCTGAATCCTCACAAATTCCCCATATGGTATACTCCATTTTAATGATGTCGGGTGATTGCTACTTGCAAGAAGTGGCATGTTTGAGCTCGTTGGTTTTCGGTACAACTCGGCAATGATTTCATTTTTGTCCGATTTTACCAAAAACATACAGGAAAATTATTGACTCCTGACTATGTGTTTCTGTACATTTTAATTTCAGATCGTTGATGTTCAAAATATTTACAAAGTTGAGCCAATCTTTCTCATCGCCATTCCAAAGAATGAACAAGTCATCTATGAATCTAAGCCATAGGACCACCTGGTTTGTATATTGACTATTTCTTTCTGCCCAAACTATGGACTTTTCACACCACCCCATTGTCAAATGTGCGTAAAATGGAGAAAAACACATCCCCATGGCTCTACCTCGTAGCTGGTTATAGTATATTTATATATGTCATCTGGATGTTCCAATAGTGTTAGCTACTTATAGGATCACGTTGTTGAAATATGGGGTTTTGTGCATCTCAAATGCTCTAAAGAAAGTTTCAGTTGTGAGTTTGCACCTTCCCTCCCTCCCTACTCCATTCTCCTCTCCCGTGTCGCCCATTTTTTCTTGCTCTATCAAGGGTAGATTCTGTCTTTCTCTCCTTGCTTAATTAAGGGTCAACTTGCTGGTGACGTATCGAGCTCTACGAGTGCTTTGGGACAGTGTAAACATACAGAAATGTACAAGGATAATGGCGAGACCATGACACACACACTCAATGTAGTTGGCAGGTTGGTGGCTTCCCGGTGTAAAATACATTAATTTAGGGGTTCATGAAGAATAGCAATCACATTTTTCTGGAGTGTTTTTTCACCGTGTGTAGACAAGATAATGCCAGGCAAAAATATAACAGGACCCTCCCTTAAAAAGGGCTCTCCTGTTACTCACACCTTATTCAGGGATTCCCTGTATGTAGTCATTCATGTATTGAATATTTGTGTTTTGTACCTTTATTGGATTTGGTTGACTTTCTGAAATAAAGGTAACGCACATACATACATACATACATACATACATGTATTTAATTATCTCATTAAACGTTTCCTATGGCATGCTCTTGGCATATTTGAGACTGCCCTTGACATATTACAGCCAAAGCGTATTGACTTCGTCAATACTTGTTTGAATCCTTTTGTGGGCTCCATGTCAATAAAAAAAAGGATCCCAGTGTCCAAGACTTCTTGTGCCATAGCTCTAAGCCCCAGTATACAGAATACAGGTTGCAGAGGAAGTGACGTAGATATTTTTGGGAAGAACCATATACTCCCAGCCTTAATCACTGCTCCTTGATTGCACTACAATGAAAGACATTCAGTTCTCATACACTTGTTAGATAAGTGTTTGCATTTTTAACCTATTATGTGCTGGAAATTTCTACTCACATCCTTACCTCTTTTTTTGGTTACGCCTTGTCACTCACATCTGTCCCTATTAACTAACCACAAAAACGTGCCCTAAAAAACTGTTTGGGCAGAACTAACTGTGCATTAGGCCAAGGGTCAGTCTTTACCATCTCTATGTGACTACGAAACTACCCCATTTACTCCAGTGTGAAACAGAGCGCTCTAGAAAGGGCCTTTTTCTAGAAGACTATAAAAAAAATCAAGAGCGTTGCAAAGAATCGATCCTGCGCTGGCTTTCATAAACTGCACAGGTTGGTGCAAATTAGGAGTCGTTTGTCAAATTGCATTCCAGTGATGCCAAATTAATTTCTTTTTTAAATGTTTAGTCGATAAGCACACAAATAGACTGGAGATTAAATAAAAACGGAACCCGTGTCAACCTGCGCAATTTACGACCTCCCGGCTCTATAGTCCCATGTGCAATTTAGCACCGATGAGGCAGTAACATTTAATCTGAGAATATTCATTTATTGCAATTTATCAACATGTGCATTATACCGCAGCGCAATTTAGCACCAGTGGAGCAAAATAACATCTACATTCAATTTAGCGCAACAGTCTTAATTCGCAGCACAGGTCCTGCAATCCAGTGTATCGCCTGTAGAGGTTGTGTTTTCGATTTGCTGTAGTGAGATGTGGGCGCTGCAGCACGTGGTGCCCGCGACGAGGAGCGCCGGCATCTTCGATGCGCCTCCCTGGATTGGGGCCTATTTGTCAACAGTGGAATGCGCGCGCCCTTCTGTCTCTGACAAGTCCTTTCAGGAGCCTCTTGCGTTGAAAGCGCGGGAATCCCACCAGGCCGGGTCGCCCCTGCATCTCGGCTCGTCGGACTCCCCTTTCCCATGCGGGTGAGAGCCAGCTGTTCCATTGTTACTGCGCATCCATGTTTGAGCAGCTTCGTGGCGTTTCTGAAGAGAGGCCAAGGCGCGTGAGGGCGCTGGCATTCCTGGACACTGTTACCCAGTGATGGCATTCTCAGGGTACAAGCCCAGGTATTCAAATGCCATTGGCATTGTGACTTTGGCACACAACTTGCCTCTAGGTGGCTGGGAAAAAAGCGAACAGAGCACAACAGAATAATAACGAAGTGTGTGATAATGTGGTTATTTACGGAACGATTCATAATGAATTGTTCAGCTTCTAAGAGCTGTAATAATCCGTGTCACGTTTATTACCCGCTAGTGGTCCTCATTGTATCAGCCGCAGCAGGATGAAAAGCTGCTTTGGCCCAATTGGTATAAAAAATCAGGTGCACTGTATCTTCCGGTTCCCAAGGCAACAGTGCTTTACTTCAGCTATCCTCCCAGTATGTATGGAACTGTGAAGGCTCTTTCAAAGTATTTCTTATACAATTTAGGGAGTTATGTCCATCGACAAGCAGGTTGCACAGCACTTTCCTGTTCCCAAGGCAAGAGTGCTGTAGTTCAGCTACCCTCCCAGTCTGTATGCCACTCTGAAGGTTCTTTCAAGGCATTGCTTATGCAATTGAGGATGTTATATCCATCCAAAATCAGGTTGCACTGCATCTTCCTGTTCCCAAGGCAAGAGTGCTGTAGTTCAGCTACACTCCCAGTCTGTATGCCACTCTGAAGGTTCTTTCAAGTCATTGCTTATGGAATAGAGGATGTTGTATCCATCCAAAATCAGGTCGCACTGTATCTTCCTGTTCCCAAGGCAAGAGTGCTGTAGTTACGCTATCCTCTCAGTTTGTATGACACTGTGAAGGCCGTTTCAAAGCATGTCTTCACAATCATATTGCACAGTATTTTCCTGTTCCCAAGGCAGGCGTCCTGTAGTTCAGCTACCCTCCCAGTCTCTATGCCACTGTGAAGGTTCTTTCAAAGCATTGCTTATGCAATAGAGGATGTTATATCCACACAAAATCACGTTGCACAGTATTTTCCTGTTCCCAAGGCAGGCGTCCTGTAGTTCAGCTACCCTCCCAGTCTCTATGCCACTGTGAAGGTTCTTTCAAAGCATTGCTTATGCAATAGAGGATGTTATATCCACACAAAATCACGTTGCACAGTATTTTTCTGTTTCCAAGGCAAGAGTGCTGTAGTTCAGCTACCCTCCCAGTCTGTATGCCACTGTGAAGGTTCTTTCAAGACATTGCTTATGCAATAGATGATGTTATATCCATCGAAAATCAGGTTGCACTGTATCTTCCTGTTCCCAAGGCTAGAATGTTGTACTTCAGCTACCATCTCAGTCTGCATGCCACTGATGTTATATCGATCTAAAATCACGTTGCACAGTATTTTCCTCTTCCCAGCGCAAGAGTCCTGTACTTCAGTTATCCTTCGAGGCTGTTTGCCACTGTGAAGTTTCTTTCAAAGCATTGCTTATGGAATAGAGGATGTTATATCCACCCAAAATCACGTTGCACTGCATCTTCCTGTTCCCAAGGCAAGAGTGCTGTAGTTACGCTATCCTCTCAGTTTGTATGGCACTGTGAAGGCCTTTTCAAAGGATGTCTTACACAATAGAGAGTGTTAGTGTTATATCAATCCACAAAACTGTTTGTGGAGGCCTACGCCACACTGAGAGGGTGTGCCAACTGCTAACCTACTGCATTGCTCCAGTAAAAGAAGGCAGCTTCAAACAGAGACAATGTACATGAGAATAAACTGTAACTGCAGTAGTGCCTTCAAGGGCTTTACATAAAGGACTAAGTGGTACATGACCAGTTTGGGGTCCATTTCATGGGGATGGATACATCATTGTGGAACAGGAAAAGGGGAGGCCATGAAAACACAACATGAATCATGTACAGAATCTGCAGATATTTGCAATGCGGCTTAATATAGGGTCATAACTATGTTTTGGGTAGGAGAGATGTTTCTTTCACGCGAGAGGAGATGGAGTTTGAGAGTAAATGTGGATAATATTATAGCTGTGAAATCTTTGATTTTAGGGGGAAGGGCGTTCGGGTGGAAAGGGGCAAGGATGGTGAAGGAACGGGTGGAAGCGCTGGGTGGATGAGAGGTATTGAGAATGGCGCCGGAGAAATAAGTACAAGTGGAGGAGTCACATGGTTGGATAGATAAGGAAGGCAAGGCCATGAATATCTTTAGAAACGACTGGAAGAACGGTGACGCGTGTGCGGTGCTGCACAGCGAGTCAAACAGCATGGAGATGGTGGGCTGAGGGTTGAGCGAAATCGTAGAGGTTATAGACGGGGAGGAGCAAAGTTCGGATTTTTGCTAAGGTGTGTAAACGAGTCGAGGAAGGCCCAGTAGTAGAGTAGAGCAGTAGTCAAGGTAACTGAGATAATAGTTTTACTGGAATGGTGGTTAGAAGGTGGCAGATTTGTATGATATTAAGAAGGCTGCTAACGATGCAGAAGTAATGAATTGGTGAAGATTTAGATTGCTGTCAAGGAGGACAAAAATGTAGCAGGTCTTGACGATGGTGGAAAAGGTCAGGGGAAAGGGAATGGAGGTACAAAGGCGGCAATGGCATGGTGGGCGGGAAGGTGGATGGCTTCTGTGTTAGGCAGCTGAGCATAAGTAAACAGAGGCATCCAATGGTGGGTTGATGATAGACAGTCAGATATATACAGGAGCCATCAGGGTCATATGATGGAAAGAAGAAGTATATTTGCGTACCATCACCATCAGAGAATCTGTGGTGCGAGAAACTGATGGAGGAGAGGAGCGTTCTAAGAGAGGAGTTGTAAACTGTGAACAGAAGCATATCCAGGATGTAACCTTGGCGGACTCCCACTGAGAGATGGATGGGATCAGAGGTGTTCATGGTCCCGGAGATGAACAATAATCTATCAGAGAGGAAAAAGACTATCCTGGGGAACGAAGTGCCTTGGATGCCGAGGTGAGAAATGGATTGAACAGTATAGATGGTCAACAAGAAATCAAGATAGATGAGGATACAGGAGAGTCGAAAGTTATGGGCAGAGTTTAAGATGACAGAGACGTGGATCAGTGCTGTGAAAGCTGGATTGCAGAGGGTTGCAGATATGGTTGGCCTCAGGGTGGTTTGTGATTCAGTTATAGACAGGATCCTCAAGGAATTGTGAGTCGCTGTATTGAAGCAAGCAGGGAAGATGTATGTTACAAGAAAGGGCTTAAACAGAGGAAAGAAGTTGACGCAGGTGAGGAGTGACAGTGCTTTTATTGTTTGGCCTTTTATTGAAAATTGTTTATTTGCTCAGTTCCATGAATCAGGGTTGGTTTTGGCAGTGCAAAGTCACTTTTCAGCACTGCATAGTCACTTTGATCCGTGCAAAAAATTCCATGAACCGGGCCCTAAGACCTTACAAATGTCAATAGACGAGGGGAAACCTATTGGCACAAACTCGGAAAATCCCAACATACCGGGTGATACATATATCAGTGAATCATTGTACATTTGCAGTGATTCAGGCCAATATGGTTGACCTGAAGGGCCCGTGGAGGAGCACAGTGCACAGTATGGACTTTCCCCAAAAATATTTCTGGCTTGGGAGATTTCTAATGCAACTTGCCCTAAAAATATTTGTAGTCCTATTTTTCCCATGAGTAGACGTCATAAACAGTTTTTTGCGAAACTTGTAACATGACCACACCTGAGCGAAAAATATCCAAAAGAATGTATTGTGTGCCCTCCCACAAGAGAAACTGTAAAAATACTGTTTCTAGCACCGGGACCATGTCAGCAATATTATTTGTACTATTAAATTGTTTTGCAGGTATTACTACAAGTTCAGTGGTGTTCTGGATCCTAGCATGTATGTATTTGCTATGGAACCTGGAAGCCCAGAGAGACCTGCAAATATTTGTGATTGTGCTACCTTTGCACAAGGGTACCTATGACTCCCACTTTATTAAAGTTCACCTGGACTAGTTGCGAATCATCATCATTCACAAAGAAAGGTCTTCAAAAACCACAATCCATTTATGAGATACTAGTCATGTTCGGTGTTCCATGACAATTGACAGTCTCTGGAGGATAACTCAGGGGCAACGCGCTCGCATTGGAAGAAAGACATCGCGGAGCAACACAGGTTCGATCCCCAGGTCCGCGCTTAGAAACCTCTGGGTATTAAGCGCGTTATAAATAACCAATTACATTACATCACATCTTCCCAACCACCCAGATTTCACTTTTCCTGATAGCAAGATATACCACCCTGGATTAAAGGAAGCTCTCCTATTCCAAGGCTAATCTCAAACTGCCGTCTAAACCCACAAACACAAAGGAGTGGTTTAGATGTTTCTTCTCAGCACCAGGTTCGCCAGTTAGCCTTATGTATCTTTAAATCATTCATATATGTCCCCCTAATGCGATTGCAGCTCTTATGCTACCCCTACACCCCGTGTAAGCTTTGAAGGCGTGCCATTTGTGCAGTGCGCCATTTCTTCTGAGCTAGGTTTGCACTATATAAATCCCATGCAGACATCTGAATGTGTGTCTTCCATATCACCTGCAGGTCAGCTATCGTAAAGTGAGGAGGAGGAGGACATGTTTACCTCACTGTTCAAGTGTTTGGTAAAGCTCAAAGAGATACATACACATTATTCTGTCTTACCTTCAGCTCAGTGCTATCATTGGGTGCTATGCTATGTTGCTATGTTCAAAAGCAGATAGTGAGGGAAATACCATATTTTCTTAATCAAGAATCTTATAGCTTGCCATGGCCGCACAGCATTCCGTTGAAATCCTCCATTGTTCCAGTCCTCAAAAAACAATAAATGGAAGAAATCTGCATATGTATTCACACACACCAATCAAACACCAGGTTTTATTGAAATACCTTGGCCTTGTCTAAGAGGGAAGGTGGTAACCCAACTACAAACAGTCCTAACCCAACCCTTATCTCAGGCTCCCCCTGCTGGCATGTGTGTGTGTGTGTGTAGACCCTTGCCTCCCTTCTTAACTGAAGGTTCTTCTCTTTGCCTGTGTATGGGAACCACAGGGCAGCTGACAATGGAGACCTCACAGCGGCCCTCAGACCACACAACAATGGCAGAGGGGAAAGGCGGCATTGCAACATTAACATTATGGGGAGGCCTGGATGCTCCCATTGGGAGTTGGATGGGACTGCCAGCCGAAGCCATGAAAAGGTCAACTCACCAGAGACCCAGATGCAAATACTAGGAGATGCTGGCTCCTTGCGAGAAATAGAAGGAGCTGCTGGGACCCCACAAAGCAGTGTCCTCGATTATACAGCACTGCTGGAGGGAGTAGGTGCACCCAGGGATAGCTGAGGAAAGCCACCAGACCACCTGGGGCCAGGAAGCAAGGAGGGGCCAACCATCCCTAATGGATTTGACAGAGCAATGAATGCTGCACCTACTAGGAGAAGGAAAGAACGATCAAAAGAGTGTGGAGTAGACTTGTGGAGTGAGTTTGCTATTGGAGAAAGCTTGAAAGAGGGTATGTCTTTAAAATGCAATGGACAGCGTGACAAATCAAATTCCAGGGTACCATTGGTCCATGGGTGAATATCAGTTTCTAAACCATCAATCATCCCCACACCTCTAATACACTAGAATGGATCCGAACAGATTGGATGAAACAAGCATACAATTAAAATTATAAACCTTCTTGTCCAATTTTGGTAACGTGGATGGAACTGCAGGCTTATCTCCTCTAAAGGTCGTGGTTATTTGCAACACAGTGAAAATACAATTATTACCCAATGATAAAAGGAGTGTCCAGTCAAGGTTGTATAAAAATATCTACTTTATTATTATCACAACAGACAGTCTAACAACACTACTAAATTACAACCCACCCTGTAAAAGAATGCAGAGGACAGACAGTTTCTACAGAGGAAAAGGGGTGCACTCTCGGTACTGACAGGAGGGTAGTTGGTATGGTTAATAACCACAATAGATTTTTAAAGGCTCCTTGGCTTCAGCAAAAAGAGAGAAAGAGTCTTAAAATGTCCCTAGTGGCTTTCTGAGAAGGACCAGGGGGACAGAACCACAGTGTACCTTTTTCTGTAGGTGTTCTATGACTTCTGTGACAGAGTTCGAGACAGGAGTCAGCTGTGGGTATCAGATGGCTAGACGGTTCGTTGAGCGAAGCTTGCGGAACGGTTGCAGGATGTCCTACATGGTGACTCAGGAATCTTTGTCTCAGTGCTGTTCAGTGGATCTGAAGCACTGGTCGAGACGTCTCGGGTTTCTTTAAGCGGCTGCGGCTTAACAGCAGTCAGCATTGCAGTCGATTGCGGATTGAGGAACTCGACTGGCTCAGGAATGTCCTTTAAGGCAGACGGTGGTACATGCGTGTCGATATACTTCTCCCATCATCTTCAATGGACTCATGTCTTCCTTTAAGGAGGATGGCCCAAAGCTCGGGAGTGTGTTGCAGGCTGCTGCCCTGTCCTTGGTTTTGGGTTTAGAGACCTTCTGGCAGTCCCTATCCAGGAAGCTTGCTACAGAGCCTAGCAGGGTACACTGTGTGCTGACTGGGTACCAGTTCTGAAGCAACTGGAGGGGGCTCTGAATTATTTTCTCTCTCTCTGTTCCCTGGGAGAATTAAGGGGAGGAAGCTTGCTTCCCTCTTGGGATGGCCTGGCCTTCCTTTACTTGCGGAAGCTGTAAGGCAGACTGTACCTTCAGCCAAGGTTCAAGTTCGACTTTCTTACTTCTTCTGACGTCTTCAGATGATCAGCCAAAAGAGGAGCTTGGCCCTCTTTTAAAGCCAGGTGGCCCACAGTGATTGGTGTAGGCTAAGCCTACCTTAATGTGTCATTCTTGGGGTCCCTACCAACAATCTCCTGCATGCATGAGGTCACAACCAGAGTGCTTTGCAGCAGGAAAGGTAAAGGGGTGAAAACAGGAACAAGGTTTTCCTCTATAACTAAAATGGCAGAATCCTCGTTCAACAGAAAGAGCTCTGGCTCACTCCCTTGTGACACTAAGTCCCACCCATTTTCTTGTCTGTTGTTTTCAAAGAGTCTCTCTGGTTAATGGTTCCTTCTCTGTTGTCCCTGTTAAAGCAGCAGGTCTCCCTTGAATCTGCGGCAAGACCATACTCACTGGCTCCTGCAAACCACATTCTCATACCTTATAAATGGGGTCCCACCAGTGATATGACTGACTGTAAGCAACAGCCCCAGACATGACAGTTCACTGCCCTTGTTGCTACGGGGTGGGAGCTGGCTTCAGGTTGACAAGGTTGCACATGAAAAGTTGCTGGGTTTTCTGCCCCCTTTATCATCCTCTGCAGCCAGGCCCCATGTGAGCCTTTGAAATACCTCGTGTTGGTATAATAATTTCTGCCACCAGCTGCAGGGCCTAACAAAAGAGCAGAGCAAATCAATGGAGCCTTTGTCAGTTGATCAGGCTTACTACGTCAGGAGGAAGGTTGGTCCTCCCCCTTCCTGGTGATGACATTGTGCACTCCTCGCTTTCATGTTCCAACTAAATATGTCAGGAGTGGACAGTGCCTGTAGGTATTGTCCAGCCCCGGATTACATAGGTCTATGCTTTGTCAAGGTCTGAGCATAGAAAACGTGTGTGGATTAGCCCCACACATTTTTCTGAGGTTGCCCTACCATCTTTCCATTTAATTAAACATTTCAAAAAAGCCCAGGTGAGTGCACACCCACCGTGTGGATGGTCAAATTCCTCACAGACAGGTAGGAACATCAAGAACAGTGGAAAGCTCAGACAAATCAGCACTGTTCCCAGTCTCTCCCCTGCTTTCATAATCCATCTCACACAATTTACTTCTGACTTGGGAAAGACTTCTTAAAGAAGATTCCCTTGAGCTCCCTTCATCTGCAGATTTCCCAAGAATTCTCCCTGTTTCGTTGTGTTTGACCTTAAATAAATCATATACTCTCCCCATGCAGCGTCATTTGATGCAGCATTTGGTCGGGCCTATCACTGGTTCTCTCACAGACAGTAACACTCCCAATTATCCCTCCTTGATATTGATTGTTATAGTGTATTTTGCCATGTTACAGTGGAGGTTTTTCTTCCACCCATCTGTTTTTCCCTCATACCATCTCATATAGAATTCTCCCATTATTGATACCCACATATTTGCAATCCCAAGAGAATTCTGAACCCACAGATATCCCACATGTTCCATTGACTTATAACATGAGGAGGTTATTGAAATATGTAAATGTATTAATAATGTACACATATGAATATATCATGTTTCCATTTATATGTTGTGGAATGCTTTGCTGAATTCAAATCTGTTTGGGCGTTTAATTCAAGTTAAGTGTTACAAAGTTATGATTAACAATGTGATTTCATTTAGGTACAAATCCAATACTGATTTTCATTTTTTTCCATTTCTGTGCATGTTATGACTACATCTAAGTTAAATATTAACTTAAAGGCTGACTTAGGCCCAGTGGGTCGCATCCATTAAACAGACTTGCATTGGTCATGTAAATATCCAAACCACAGTTCAAAAAAGGTCAAGGTCTGCTGGACGCTTAAGGCAGATTCGCAAAAAGTAGTGCAAAATAAAGGAGCACAGAAAATGCACTCTTTTGATTTGTGCTACTTTCAGAAATGTGCAGGTCACCATATTCTGAAAGGTGACCTGTGCATTTCAGGAAGGGCTAGACACTAGCGCAAAGAGGTGCTGTCCAGCCCCTTGAATCCATAAATTTTGGGGATGCGCTCCCAACACTAATTTATGACAGGCTCCCTGCAAAAATGTGGACACTTTTATCTGTGAAATGCTCAGAAATAAATATGTTCATCATGTACTGGGGATAGAAATGCAAGTGTGCAAGTGTGACAGCTGTGGTTCAAACAGAGGCTGTCATACATATAGAAAAAATTCTGACATTTGTGCCTCTGTCTGTACCTGCTTCCAACAGGCACAGGAGGCTGACCCTCCTTTGTGCGAATTTAAAAACCTGTTTCTAAATTCCTGTGCTTTTTCAATGCACAGAAACCCCCTAATTTGCGCAAATGTGCCAAGGGGAGAAAAAGGGCATCTGAATGAGTGCATATAAGATGCACTCATTCAGATGTCCTTTGTGAACTGACCAGCTCCTTTGTTTGGCATATGTGGCTCATCACTTGCATTAAAAAGGATTTTGAGTCATTTTTCTGTTGTCTTATTAAGAAACAGATCAATTTAAAAGTGCTCAGGCACTGCAAAACTGAGCATTTTGGAATGCAAGGGCTCTGTTTGTTCAATTTCTTTGGCATATGCTCTGAATACCTTATCTGTGTGTCCAGCTTGGCTTAATGGATTAGCTATGGGTTAATGATGTGTCTTTACTTTACCAGGGAACTGAACATTGAACCTCTTTGTCTTGAGAAACAAGCTTCAAATGATAGAGGCCAGGTTTTAACCTGCATTTACCATTTAAAGTGACGTACAACAATAGCAAGCAAGGCTTTGGGGTATTGTTCTCTTCATTCAGCAGTTGAAATGTATTTTCATTCAATAATTACAATGTCTATTGCATTTTAAAAGACAGTTTTGACTTTCTTGTGCATATTATAATACAGCCTTTGATGCATTTGTGTAATATGGCTGGGCAAAAGGAACACTGTTTGATTTTAACATTTGCTTCAACATAGGACTTTGCCAGATGTACCTTATAGAAGTGAAAGAGCTACGCGCAATACATAATTTTTGGCGAAAACATGTTTACGTTGCATTAAATAACCTGACAGGAGAGAGAGACCATAATGTTTGGAATACTGCTGCTCCACAGGATCAAGGAGTCATGTGCAAAGCTAGGAATGTATGTGTTATGTTGCGTGATCAGTAGGATACTAGTGTGTACCGTTTGCACCTTAATGGGGTAGTTCTTTTTACGGTTGCAGAGCATCTCTTCATATGCACACAAAAGAACAAGGATGGTGTGCATATAATCAACAGTTCAAGGGATGTTAGGGAAGTGGGCCAAGGAATAGAACCCCACCTTTATGGTGTTGACTTCCTGTTCGAAGGTGGGGAATAAAATATACAGGAGAAAGCCAAATATTTATACAGCCTTTCAAGATACAGCAGAATGGTGGTTGCATAATTCCTGCTGTAAATGAAATGGTGTCTTAGAAGGAGCCCGTAGCAAGTAAGCGAAGAACAGCCAGCATCTACATCAAGTGGCCAGGGAAAGCTGTGCTAATGTGAATACTTGGCTCCAATTTATCCTCGATTGAACCCAAACTCTGGATGACTGTCTGTCAATCTGTCAAATTTGAGCACCTGCTTATCAGAAATATTGGAGATGTTGACTCTGTTTCGATATATGTCTGTTCCCATCTCCGCTTATGCATATGTGAAGGTAGGTGCACCCTCAACTATCACTTTTCCTTCCATCCTCCTTGTCCCCTCATGTCCAATCCCACACTTTTCCAGCAACACTGCGAGCAACAATGTGACAGAACAGTTCATTTGTTGAAGGAGGGTCTGGCAGACAAGCAGAATCTCTTTTTTTTTAATGGTTTTATTAATTTTTAAAACAAAAAAACAATACAAACCAAACTGGCAGCGCTTTTTGCAACAATCACATGAACATCAATTAGTCAAGACCACTGCTCCCCCAATCCCTCCCCCCTCAAGAGCTTGTTTGTCCTTCATATTCCGTATCTGCTATGTGTAGCACGGTATCACCTCCTTCTGAGACTGCAGAATCCGTTATTGTTCCAAACAGTCCTGCTATTAATACTCTCCATGCCATCAGGGTACCCACTTCTTCTTCCCCACACAGTCTACCTGCCTCCTGCCATACCACCGTTTCAGCCTCCGCCCATTTCTGCAATTCCCGCCACCATACATCCACCGGTGGCTTATGACACTGCTTGCATCCCATGGCAATCCTTTGTTTTGTGAGCACATATGCAAAGTCCTTCAATTTCCCAACATGTTTAAGTTTCCGTGGTCTGGGAAACCCTCCCAACAGGCTGGCCCAGGCCGTATCTATAATGAGCGTGACCCCTTTGTCCGCAAGTTTTTGCGCCACTTCTCCCCAGAAACTCTCAATCACTGGGCAAGACCAAAACATGTTTGTCAAATCAGCATTTTCCTTATCGCATTTTGGGCACGCTTGTCATCCCGCATTTACAAACTTCGATATTCTCATCGGGGTCATGTAAGCTCTGTGCGTTATATACAACTGTATTTGTTGTAATCTAGCATTTCTTGACACCTTCTTGTGGTATCCCATAGCACGCTCCCACATCCCATCCTCCATCTGTGCTCCCACCTCTGTTTCCCAATCCAACCTCAAATGCGTCAACTCCTTCCCATTCCGGGTCATCACCATCTCATACAATCTAGAGATCTCATGCCCCCTTTCTGATATGTCATATATTGTCCCCATAGCGGCGTCTGGTTCCTCCGCCAATACAGTCTCAGGCCAGATTTTACGAATATTCTGCACCAGCCTTAGGTACGTGACATACTGGCCCCTATGCAAGCCCACTTCTTCCCCTAGACCTTCAAAATCCCTAATGGTCCCCTTTTGCCAAACATCCCCCAATGTAACCAGCCTGACTGACCCCCAGTAGGTCCTGATTATCATCCTTAGTTGCTTGTCTTCCCCTGCCAAAGTAACCAACGGCACCTGCGGGGAACACGGGTACGGGTCCTCCATCATTCGACATACTCTTCGCCACATCTTCCACCCCAGCAACATCATTCCCGGGCGCTCCTTCATTTCTGACCTAGGCAACCAAATAATTTCCTTCAGGTAAAACGGAGTGCAGTCCTGTCCAAACAGCCTAAATTTGGGAGTTACCTCATCAGAGAGCCATTTGACCACATATTGCAACTGACCAGCTACATAATAGGCCTCATATTTAGGCAGCTTAATACCCCCCCTCTACTAGAAATTCTGCAACTTCCATAGCGCCACTCTATTCCGGGTGCCATGCAATAGGAAGTCTCTGCACATGCTTTTCAGCTTGGCAAAAAACTTCTTAGGTATCATATACAGAATATTTCTGAAAAAATGTAAGAGCCTAGGCAGGACCACCATTTTAAGCATCGCCCCTGTCCCATCATCGCCAACGGCAACTTCTCCCAAAACTTCATGCTTATACGGATTTTTCCCACAGCCACCTCGGTGTTATGCAAATGTTCCTCCTCTACCGTGTGATACACATCTATTCCAAGGTAGCGGAAGGAACCAACCGCCCATGGTATCGGCAACACTGGCAACCGCTCCGGAAGGGTTCCTCTGTAGCTACCCAATGGGAATATGCTCGATTTTTGGGGGTTCACCGCTATGCCAGACAGTTCTGCATGCCTTTCCATTACCTCCAGAATATATTGAAGATTTTCCTCCGGATATTTCAAATATAATAGCAAATCGTCAGCATACAGGGATATTAGGTGTTTCTCTCCCCCTACCTCAATGCCTATCATGTCATATTGTTGCCGAAGGTACACTGCCAGGGGCTCCAGGGCCAGAATATATAACATCGGGGACCAGGGGCACCCTTGTCTGGTGCCTCTGCTAAGTTGCCACCTCTCGGATATCACCGCTCCTGTACGTACCCTAGCTAGCGGCTCACTGTACAGAAACTTCACCCACCTAATGTAGCCCGGCCCCATCCCGTATTCCCTCAGGGCCTCCAGGAACCACGACCACCTGACTGAATCGAAAGGTTTGACTGCATCTAAGTACACAACCTCCATTTCACCCTCGCTCTTGCTCCCCCATTCAACCACCTGGTGGAGTCGCCTATGATTGTGGGTTATATTCCTGTTGGGGACAAAACCTGTTTGGTCCGGATGTATCAATTTACTAATAACTCTCCGCAATCTATTAGCCAGGACCACCGTCAATATCTTGCCGTCCTGGTTCAGCATTGACAAGGGCCTGTAGGAGCCGCAGCTATGCCCTGGTTTGTTGGGCTTAGGGAGCGGTATTATAATCGCTTCTCTAAGCGATTCCGGCAACCGGCCCACCTCAAACGATTCATTAAGCATTTCTAGCATGGGGGGAGTACCTCCTCTCTATATGCTTTATAAAATTCGCTAGGAAGTCCGTCCGCTCCCGGGGTCTTACTGGTGGGAAGCTGCCTCACCATCTCCTCCAATTCCTCCAAAGTAATCAGTACATCCAGCTCTTCTTTTTCTTCGGCACTAATCTTAGGTAATCCCATATCTCTTAAAGTTTCTCTTATCTCCTCTCGGCTGCCCCCCTTTGTCCTCATATAGTGCCCTGTAATAATCCAAGAATGCCTCATTGACTCCTTCTTGGGTGTTCGCTACCTCTCCATCCTCTCTGGTTATCGTCCTAATCGGGGGCCTAGGGGTTTCACTCTTGTATAGCCACGCCAAGAGATGGCCCGTTTTATCCCCACCTGCATGCTGTCTCTCAACATACTTCTTATAGTTGAGGTTGCAGAGCCTTTCCCAAAGTTTCGCACACCGCTGCTGTAGTTTAAGTACTAGCTCTGCATCCCCCCTCCATTATTGAGTTCCCTTTCCAGTTCATCCTCAGCTCCCCCTAACTCTGTCAGGACCTCACCATGCAGGCCCTTTGATTTAGCAATGGCAGCACCCCGCAACACCACCTTAAAGGCTTCCCAGAGCGTGCCCGCCGAATCCACACTGCCAGTGTTCTCTTTGAAATAATGTATGATCTCGTCTCTGATATCCTCTCTGAAGACCGGATCCTTGAGTTCCTCAGCCCGGAGGCGCCACCTCGGTATCCGCGCTCTGGGGCATCAGTACTGCCACCCCAGGACCAGAGGCGAGTGGTCCGACAGGACCCTCGCTTTGTATTCTATTTGGGTGGTCTCTACCACCACATCTGGCGTGGCAAAAAAATAATCAAGTCTCGTATGCAGTTGTTGCGGGGCTGAGTAATGCGAATACTGCTCCCCATTAGGATGTTTCAGCCTCCAAACATCTGCCAGCCCAAAGTCGTCGAGCAGCGTCTGCAATGCCCTGGCTGCTGGGGTGGGCCTATCAATCTTATCATCAGATCTGTCTACCCTGGGGTTCATCACACAATTAAAATCCCCTCCCCAAATAACCGTCCCACCCACACATGTACCCAGGTTGGTACACAGAGTCCTAAAATATGCCGCCGTGTTTTGATTGGGGGCATACGTATTTACAATGCACACCTCTTTATTCTCCACCAGTGCCTTCAATATAACCATCCTCCCCTCTGTATCCACCACCTCTTGTGTAAGTTGGAGCGGAACATGCAGTGCCACCCAGACCAACACTGCCCTAGCGTAGGCAGAATACGGAGAACCCACTACAATACCTCTCCACTTCTTCCCCACCAGTTCCAACTTTTCCCGAGTCAGATGCGTCTCCTGCAACAGTGCAATATCAATCTTCTGTCTTTTCAAATACATCATGACCTTGTTCCTCTTTAAGTAACTATTGAGTCCCCTGACATTCCGCGTTACGATTTTAAGATCCCCCATAGCTCATAAGTATCCTCCCCCCTTCCGTGCAGCCAATCCCACCTGCCCATGCAATACAGATACAGCCCTCTAGCTTTTTCTTGTAGCCTCATGTACAAACTCGAACTCCCCATAACTATGTACACCCCGAACTCCCCACTTCCCTCCCCACCCTCTACCCATCCCTTCCCCAACACCACACTCCCCAACTGCTGCCCAGCTCCATCCATGGAACTCAGGCACCCCCACATCTAGCCCTGCAAGCACCAACCAGTGCCCAGAGCTCAGTAGGGTGAAGTCACCCTAATGGCCACTTAACTAAGGTTACTAAGTGGGGTAAAGAGATCCGCTCTGCAAGGCTCCCCTAAAAACAGCAATAGTCACAGTGCTCATAATATATTGTTTAACAGTCTGACCTTCTCTGCCTAAGGCCGCTCAAATGACTATAATCAAGTCCCAGAGTCCTATTCCGCGCCATCTTGTAGCGCCCTCCTCGTGCACTACTTATCTCCTCCATCTCCTCTTCCCGTCCGAACATCAGGCTCCTGAGGGCATCCCTGCGCGTCGAGCCATCCCATGGCATCCTCCAGAGTCTCAAAAAACAAATTCCTGTGTTTGTGAAAAACTTTCAATTTCGCCGGATACAGCAACATGTATTTATGGCCCGCCTCTCTCAATCTCCGCTCTACCGTCCCAAAGTTCATACGGCTACGCTACACAGTCAGGGTATAGTCCGGGTAGGCCGTTATGTTTGCCGCTCCTCGTGTAATCGTTCCACCCTTGCAGAAGTGTTCTAGTATCCTCTCCCGGTCCTGGTAATTAAGGATTTTGGCAATTACTGGCCTAGGTGGGTTTCCCGGCGGCAGATTCCTTGTCAGAGCTCTATGCGCACGTTCCACCGCGAATCCCTGAGATAAAGCTCCTCCGGGTATTTCCTGCAACAGCATAGATTTGATGAATTCCGTGGGATCGTGGCCCTCTGATCCTTCTGGCAGGCCCACAATGCGAATCTTATTCCGTCGGGCGCGTCCTTCCGCCTCCTCCGCCCTGTTCTCCAAGTTGCCCACTCTCTGCACTAGGGCATGCAATTCGGCCTTATGGGAGGCACAATCCGCGGTGTACGGGCTCACCTCTTTCTCGAGGGTCTCAGTGCACTCCGCCAGAGACCTGACGTCCTGTCGAAGTAAATTCACCTCTTCCTACACCTCACCGACCTTAAGGTCCAATGCCGTTTTCAGCTCAGTAACGGCCAGTTCAAGTTTAGCCTCCCAGGCCGCCTTCAGGTTCGCAATCGCAGCCAGGACCTCTTGGTTAGTCCCCGTCACAGGCATGCCGGCGACTTATCCTTGCCCTTGGGACTTTCCGGACCAGGGGACATCTTGGCGAAGACGTCCAACGTGGGCTGCTTCGCCTTCGGTCTCATGGTTCTATTAGACATGATTCTGCAGCCAAATAGGCCGATTCGCGTTAGTATCTCAACATAGGGGACCTGCGTTCCGCGCAAGGTACAAATGCGCACACAGTCCGCTCCTATCGCCCGACCACCATGCGGCCTGCTCCTTCCTTTGTTCCGGTCGTTGATCGGCCATTTTGTTTCGTCTTCCGTCTCCGGCGCTCCTTATCTTTTTCGCACAAAACTCCACCACCATTCCTCCCTCGCCTTCCAAAAGTTCACCAAGCGCAGTCAGACCGTTCACACACCAACATGTGTGTTTTCATCAGTCATAGGCACGTTGTTATGCACTATTTCGCCAGGATCATTTCAGGATCTCGGGAGCTCCTCCAGATCGCGTCCTCCTACATGGCCCTCATAGCCACACCCCCGACAAGCAGAATCTCTTAGGATAGTAAAAGTGAAATAAAAAATGTTTTTCACATATACCTTCTTCAGAATCCACTCATGCAAACTCATCTCTCACATCTCGCACTCAACAGGCTACTTTCGAATGCACCCAATTCACATTAGCAACCTGGTTCACACATTAACTACTACTTCTGGTAACTCAGTACATTTTGTAAACATACACAGCAGAGATAGCCCTATCATTTCAGAGCTAGACACATCAATGCTGCAAGAATTAAGCTCCCCATCTTCTATGACGTCACGTACAACAAGCAAACTTGCTGATTGACAGCAACCAGGTTGGAAATGAATGATGCTTCTGCTGCAGTCAACATACTATACAAGATTCTCTGGTGCACTGGCTGGCTGGTGAGACAAATCAAGTGACATGGGAACCGTGGGAGAGTCAGTGCCGCAATAACGCTATGCTAGGGAACTGCTTCAGGGGCCACCACACAGAAGCTGGAAGGGACACATTTTTGTACCTAAAATTAATAAAACAGTCACATGTTAAGGGACACTTTTATCCAAACAGTGTAAAAATAATCACTTGCAATGAATCAAATGTCTGCAGTTATATCAGAGAGATAAAAAATTACTTGCCCTGGATCACACATTTTATTTAAGCAGTGAAGCCAGCAACTTAACTCGATCTGCAATCTAGGCACTTAAGCCTATACTTTAGCAGAATTACTTGGCTGAAATAATTACAGTTTGGCTTTGGAACGATCTTTTAATTGGTACTTTCCATAACAGCTATTGCAAGCTGACAGTTATGTAAAAAAAAATGCCAACTTATTACTTACTACTCAGCCACATAAATGTATATTTTCAACTCTGGGCAACCTCCTGTATATTTTGTTGAACCGTAATGCAACAACTATGCTCTCAACAACCTTTGCTAATGCCCATATATCGCCTGTACAATCTGTACATCTACAAACCATGTAAATAATTCACAATGTCTATACCACAAGTAATTGTTTGCATATTGTCATTACTACCTGCAATGCCTGTTTGTACTGTTTTTGCAACTTTGTAACCATGCAAAGCGCCTGGATGCCCCAGGGCCAGGCGGCGCTATACAAATAATAAACTAAACTAAACTAATACCTTTTAGCGACATGTTAAACCAGGAGAATATTAATGTGGCTGTATTTCCACTTTAAATGAAAAACTACGAGCTAAAAAAGAAAATTTAGAAGTCAGCAGTAACCCGCTGGTGCCCCCGGTAGGTTGCTGCCGACCCGGAAACACTGAATCTGCCCCCTGATTCTCGATGCCACTAGGACATTACAAGTCTCAGTGGCGCGGGAAGTCAGGCTGCAGGTTTGGTAACTCGCTATTCCCACGGAGTCCCACAGGACTCCATGGGAGTGGGGAGATGGAAGCAGTGGTACCGTTGCTAACAGTGCCGGTGCTTCAGTGAAAAGTCTGACTGCAGGGGCGTTGGCCCGGCAGGTCTGACCATGCCGGGCGCAATGCCTTCTGTAGGCAGACTTATAGTGTGGCGGTCCGGAAAACAAGGGTGCTGGTAGTCTTACCATCACCCTTGTTTCTGGACTGCCACACTTGGAATGAGGCATGTGTTGTAATGTCATCTGGGTACAGTGTTAGGGAGTGGCCCTGATTTAGAGTAGTATGTTGGCCTGAAATGGGGACAGACTGCCACCCCCCATGCACTCTCCATGCTCCTGGTACTGGGCGTGAGATACCCCTTACCAGGGACTTTGGTCAGCCGTTGCTGTGTGATACCTAAAAGATGACGCCTGGCAGTGGAGAATACTGCCTGAAAATCACAGAGCACTGAAATGACTAAATTAATAAATGGGGTGTACTGCTCCCCTTAGCAGCAGATGCCATTTGACGTGGACGCTGTGCATGGTTGCTATGCAACACAAATGTGCAGTGCAACCAGCATTCAGTCCAGCGATAATGGAGATCGGGGAAAGGGAGCCCCATCATGGCTGCAACTATAAATGAGGCTGACACACTTTCTCACATGCGCCCATTTTACTCCGGACACTACCCTAAATCAGGGGAAATTCATTCTCCAATGCAGAGAAGGAAAGTCTCAGAGTGGTAATTGCTATGTTTATGGCAAGGAATGTATTATTTGTATGGCTCAAGGGACATTAAAAACTATTTATGTAAATTCTAAATAAAAAATGCCTACATGCTTTGGGAAGTGGGGTTTTGGGATACACGATAAGAAAAATAACAATCATTCACAATTCTCAGACTATGGGCCTCATCACGAGTCTGGTGGTAACCCTTAAATGCGGCGGTAGTGCTATTACCGCCGCATTTAAGGGTCTGCCAGATCATGGCTTTGGCGGATTTCCCCCCAGCTATTAGCTGGGGGGAAATCCACGGCAAATTTGCCGATTTTCTGCGCGATTAACGCTGGCGGGAAATCCGCTGGCGGTAATAGCATGAATTTTCCCCATTGGGCCCAATGGGGAATGAGGAATTTCCGAATGGGCCCAATGGGGAATGGGCAAAACCCTTCCGGCAAACCCGTGATCCGACGCTAATAGTGCTGGGGTGTTTGGCGGTAGGGCTATTAGTGCCGGCGCTATTAGCGCCGGTGTTACCGCCCAACTCCTGATGAGGCCCTATTTCACCTGCCATCCCCGGCAGTGATCTGAATTTGGAGTGTCCATCGCTAAGAAAGTCATAGATTTTGTTATTCGGCGGGCAAGACATCTGCTAATACTGTTGGACATTATGAAAGCATGTAAGGGCTATGCTACAATGCTGATTGCTTTATAACTAGTGGTTCAAACTTACACGTGGAGAATACCAATGAGTTTGTGTAAAAGAAGGACGCAGTCAACATTAACAAGATGAAGTTATTGAGGCTTATACAGACAAAACTATCAATGAGCTCAGAGAGTTCACCGACAAGAGGCAACAAAGACCATAAATATTCCTATAATTGGTAGACTTAGAAAAAGATGCAAAATCCATAGTAGATGTGTTAAATGAAGACCAAAAGAAAGTCTTGAAAAAGATATGGTTCTAATTGGCCATTTGTTAGTAAGGCAGATAAGGGAGGAAGCAATGTTCCCTCTAAACTGCGTGCATGTGCACTTGTCCAGCTTCCTTCTGGGTGCTGCTCAGATGAGCTTGAGCAGTGCACGCAGACAATTCCGACCTATTCAAAAAGATTTAATAAGGCGCAAAACCTAAGAACCCTAAACACAGAATAGAGCCGCAAGAGGTTAAACACTCATGTGAAAAAGTGGCTCCTTGATTAGAAGGTCTAACGAAGAACTGCATGTGCACATTAACCAAATTATCTTCCCTCCCCACCCACGACTCCTATACTTGGCACTACCGCACTTATACCTTATGACAAAATTCCTGCCCAGGCCACATTTAGATATTACCGGACAACCTTAACACTGCATACCTTGGCTCTGCAAAAGATTATCAGACCTGTACCTACATAGACTTGTTTTTTGTTTGTTATAATATCAATAACTTTCAAGCCATGAATTTCTGTTACTCATAATCACCCACAGTATACACCCCAAAAGTCAGCTCCAATATTGGATACTGACTGTAAGTACGCAGGCTACTTAGATGTGTAACCTCATCCTATGATTCCTGCTCTTTGTACATATGTGATACAAGCACTTTCAACTCAAATATTAATTTTCACTCTAAGGATTTTGAGTACATAAATGGCATGCTCAGTGTCTCCTACTTTAGCATTGCTAACGTTACCCTATAAATGGAGAGCAACATTGAAATATCATATCCTTGGTCTGCAATGGATATTGGGTGCGGGCAATGCCTGGCATACAAATATGGTATTATTTGTATATAGTATTAAGGCAGTGGATATTCAGAAAGCTAGAATCTTTTTGTTACACAATCTGTATCCTTTCCAGGTTTTCAGAATTCCATTGGGCATAGTCCTTAACAAATTATATGGTAACTTGCTGCTATACAAATATGGTTTCACTGAGCACTTGTATAATTTTACCCAACAACATATGTAAACAATCATGTAAACACTTCAGCAAAATAGTGCACATGCAGATTTATGACATTTAATTTTCTTTAACTGCACATACTATCATAGTGAGGCTTTAAACAGGCTTTGCTTGCAAGGTATTGTGGGTATGCAAATATCCCAGTGAGTGCTACTGCTTCAGTCCCTCCATTTTTACAGAGCCCTATCAACAAGTATTGGAGGCTAGAAAAGGAGCCGGGTAGAGGTACGAGTCAAAGGGCATAGGAAAACATTTACTCAGGGTGATGAACAAATCAGCAACTTTCAAAAACCTAGTCAAACATTTCAGCACTACAGTACAGTGAAGGAAATGTGTGGTTTGATTGCTAAAGGACAGGAAACTCTAGTAACAGTCCAGGAAACTGCATCTTCTGTTTCTTTCTATGCTCAGCTGCTGAGGGCTCTTCAATATATTTATGTGCTCTGTGTTTATTGCCTCTATAATACCCATGTATCTTGGTTAGTGAATTGCAGTAAAGAGGCTCCTAGTTACAGAAGAAGGCACTCAATCTGATGTACCTCTGAGCACTTCTGCTATTAACTTAAATGGCAAAAATGTGTGATGTTCTTCAACGGGCTCCATAAGAAACCTCAGTAAGGCTCTTTGGAATATTGTCTATGCTCTGGTGAGGAAGTGTGGGCGAAACTATAAGCTATATTATGTGCCCTCTCATTTCACTTCCTATGCCAGGTTGACAAGCAGGGCTCTGATAAGATTGTACTCCCTACTTGAAATCAAATGACTTTTCAAGGAGTAAAAAAGTAACTAGCTTTTCCAGTAGGGATACTAAGGCTTATTTAAAGATATTCGTTCCCCTTAAAATTCCTCTTAAATTCGGGCAGTAATATTATTAGAGTTCCTTCATGTAGCACTGCTCTGCTGGTCACCAATTTCAAAAAATATCATTGGAACTTTGTAGGTAGAAGCAGGGGGTAAACTGCTCTATGTTCATTGTTTCCCATTTTTGTTGGGCACATTTTCTACTTTTAAGGAGTAAATATGTATGCTGTATATGTCTCTCAACTGAAAGGCCGGTTTTCAGTAAGTGCTGTCAAAACTCCCATGACAACGTAATGTGGATAGTAAGCAGAGGCCCACGAATTCTGATCATAATATTCAGGGGTGCAGCCATTCTGAAAAATGATCGTGCCTACACAAAGTATAAAAAGGCATGTTCTCCTGGCCCTTGAATTACTTCATCAAAATGTCACATGAACTACTATTGTCATGTTTTCTGACCCATCCCTTTTAGTTGCCATTACTCCATCTGCAAATGTTATGTTCTCTGAATTTTTGGACAGCCACATCAGTGATAAGCAATATTTGTGTTTCATAAAACGTGAGTGTTTTATTCCAATGTCATAAAACATTTTTTACATTGTCTCTGAGCAGTGTTGACAAATGAATAGCCAGAACTAAACCTTTTGTTTATACAGAGAAAACAATGATTTTTTGGTGTGGATACACACCTCTGGTAGATATACAATATTTGCTTGTTAAGCCTTTTTGTTTGGAAAACATGCTCTACACTGGTTTGTAAAGTATTGCAATGCTTGGGATTCATGTGCTTTGTGATAGCCTGAGGTGCATCAAAGCTACAAAAAGACAAAAAGACAAAAAGGCATGATTTCTGACATTTGGCTCAATGGTTCGGGGCACATCAAGCCTTGAACCATTGTGGATGACAGCTGGTAAAATAACTCAGCGAATTGAGCACTCACTCCTGTAATCTGTGTGTGATTTTCAGGTGACATGTTCAAATCTCTGTAAGGCCAACTCGGCCTTTCATCCTTCCGCGATTGATAAAGGAGAACCAACTTCAGTTGGGTAATAATTGTATGGGATATCCCAGCTACTATTTGCTATAACTCCCAAATTCCATTAACCTCTATTAACTCCCAAATCACTTTTACCGTAATCTGTTGCTTCCTAGCTAGGCTCACGCTATATAAATCCAAATACAAATGAAAACAAATTGGGCCAATCAAGAAAACTAGTCAGAAAAACCATCTAACCACGGAACATGTGTTTAATGCTCTTAAATTACCATAACATTCCTCATGGTAGGTCAAACAAGTGCTCTTGAGAATTGCTGATGGATCTTCTATCCATCTGACGGCAAAAAAAAAGTTCAATTGATTTGGGAGATGTGGTGTTGGGTCAGCCACATGCACACAAAAGCAATCATTTTGACTGATCTTCAGCCACTGATGACTGTCGGGCAGATGGGAGTGTAAGGTTTCAGCAGAATGACAAGACAAGATGGTTACTAGAAAGTCTTCTTTTTCAAAAAGTATGACAGGGTCATTGCACCAATCCCAGATGACAATGATCGGGTGACCAAAATGGCAGAGATACTGTAATTGTCTGCTTTGAAATTGTACTGTAAGTATTGCTAAGTTCAAGATCCTCGGTGTAACATCCTGAAAGGTGGACTGAATAATCAGTGTAAGGAAATGTCACAGTCCTGAAACTATGTCTTATGTCCTATGTCCTGTGGGGATCAATTACAGAAGACACGATTTGACATGTTATGTTGATATGCTTTCATGCTGCACCAAATCACCCCCATAGTTGTATCAGAGTGCCTAGGCTTGTCCAGGGAATAGCATACTGTGGCCCTGCCAGAGGTATTTAGTCGCTGGAAGATAGAAAACGAGCAAGGGGAAGATGAGAGGATGCGAAAGTGGGAAATAGACTCTACGAACACAGAAAACGAGGAATGCAGTAGGGAAGAATGTTTTGAGATAGCATAGGTGCTTGTCAGTCCTGTTGGGTAGAACATGGTTCTGCAAAATAGAAGAGGCAGATAGGTCCTAAAGTGGAATGATAATTAGTTTTGTTTCCAAGGTAGATTTGGAGGAAGTTAGTACACAAGAATGAGGGACACGAGAGTGTGCTGGGGCATATCTAAAAGCTTAGTGGCTTGTTTGTTTGGGCGCTTCTATACTTTGTACCCCAACTCAAACTCCAGGAGGTTAAATCTGTGACTGCCAATCCTGAGCCAACAGTGGCACAGTCAAGGCTAGACTATGTACAACGTTGAATGGTTGCAAGACAGAGCACGACAGGTATACCTTCTTTGCCTCTTGGTAACGTAGATCGAGGGCAGGCTATATTCATCAAGAGGGGTGTGCGCTGATACAGTTGAAATGAAAAAAAAACAATAGCATTGTGCTACCAAAATAAAGATATAGTCAACCAAAAATATGAACTTTAATTAAAACTATCAATGCATACAAATAATTTAAAAGACTGTAGACCCACACCTATAAAGGAAATACAGAGAATAAAGACTTTATGAGGAAGGGGGGCAGTTTGTGTGAAGACAGGGTTGAAGGCAATTGATTCAAGCAGCAAATGTCAAAAGTACTTGAAAATGTCTTAAAAAGGCAAAGAGTGGGGATGAATCAGTCACTAGGGTCCTTAAAGATGGGCCAGGGACACATGCCTGTGGCAAATACCTTTCTCTCTTGGGTTTGGGGTTGAATCGTACCAAGCTGAGCTTCTTGGAACTTTTACTGGATTGAGTCTATGTTGAGGAGTTTTTAATTAGTGTTTCCCCTAGATTGGGAATGTTGGGACAGGTCAAGTCAGCTCAAAGCAGTCCAACGATGCAGTGTGTTCTCTGCAGCGATGTTCGGCTCGATCAGGAGAAGCGCAGGCAATCAATGGGTTGAGTTTGTGCCTTGAACCAGTCAAGTCAGCTTGAGGCGGTATAAAGCCGAGTTACCATGTTTCAGCTGCGATCTGCCCATACATGTTGGAGAACAGGCAAGTGATGGGTTGAGTGGATGGCTTGACAGTAGGTTGGAAATTTAAGTGATGAGGGTCAAAATCAGCTCCTTTTGCTCATGGCAGCTGAAAAGGCATTTCAAAGCAGTCAAGCCATCACGAAAACAGAAACAGTGCAGAAACAGGATCTAGAGCTGCTCCTTGACTTCTGGGACCTGGGAAGGCCCAGTCCAGCATCTACACAGGCCAAAAGAGTCCATTCTACACCTCCCAGCCAGGAGTGTTGCAGAACACACTGGCAGGGTTATACCACCTCCAGTGGCAGGAATTGGGTGCCTCAGTTGCAAATGTCCTGATCCAGCCAGCTTGTCACACCAAATGTGTCCTTGGGATGGGAATGGAGCAGAGCTTGCCCGCTGCCTTGGAGCCCTTTGATCTGCTA
This sequence comes from Ambystoma mexicanum, assembly GCF_040938575.1. NCBI lineage: Eukaryota > Metazoa > Chordata > Amphibia > Caudata > Ambystomatidae > Ambystoma > Ambystoma mexicanum. The sequence continues at coordinate 145,419,669 of NC_090936.1, forward strand.
TTTCATACTTTTCACAACCTACCATTTTGCTGAATTACATTTAGCTGCATTTCTACTGTTTTGTAACCACAAAATAGAAATATTTCAGGCTTGGGTATGGTTTAAGGAAATGGGGTATGAGACGATAGGTGAGGGTGGTGCGAGGGGTCTACCACCGTTTTTTGCTTTAAAAAACCCCAGCAAAAATTGTAAAAAGAACTCAGCACAATGTCATTCATCCATAAAAAGTAGAGAAAACCTCATGGATCCTTTGGTCTTCACCTCTATTGCAAAGGACTTTGAAATTGACTGTATTCGCAACAGAGTTCCAGTGAATCCTCCTCCTTCTTCTTCTTCTTCGTCTTCTTCTTCTTCTTCTTCTTCTTCTTCTTCTTCTTCTTCTTCTTCTTCTTCTTCTTCTTCTTCTTCTTCTTCTTTTTCTCCAAAGAGGAATCCACTAAGGTTAGCATTCCCTCCTGCTATAAAGACAAATTGCTACAGTGGGTTGATCCAAAACACGTTTGTTGTCTGGAGTCCACTTCAGGCTGCTGTAAACAGATTTCCTTTGCCTTCTGATGTCATACACAGAGTGCTTTATCTGCAGTAAGAGAGGAGCGGTTGGTGGTGATAGGAGCTCTAGCATTATCTAAGATAGTGGAACCCCTCTCTTGGCATAAACCTTCCCATGTCTGTTTACTTGAAAAGGACTCAAGTGATCAGCGCCCTTGGTGGGTGTGGCTTTGTTATTTAAGGACATTCTTTGAAGCACTCTTACCTACGTGACCTCCTCAGAGAGTTCCTGTACTCTGAAGGAAGGAGTCTTCCTCAGGGGGATCAAAAGAGCAGCTTTCTTGGGGCAGGGACCCACATAGTTGATGTGGAAGCACCTGGGCCAGACAGCCAGCTAATACACACTGGCTGTATCAAGCCTTTAGCACTGCTCACCAAGTTGACAATATGACATCCAAATGCTTTGGCTGTATAATTGTGTGATCCCGGTAGTCATCATGTCACAACCAGGCATGGCTTATATTTACAGTTTAATGTGCCACCAGAGTGATTGAGGTACTCAATTATTATGTTTAGAACCAGAGGACCAGATTATTAAAACGCAAAGCTCTGCCTGTTGGTACTTTGTGTTCCAGCAACTGTCAGGAATGCACATGTTACCTTTGGACCTGCACTGCTGGCACTGCTGGGCAGTTGATGGAGATGTCAGGTGGCAGTCACAGCAGATTTGATTTTGACATGGAGCATTAAAAAAGGGGATTCTGATTGCCAGACCTCTCCTTAATGAACAGGATTACCATATAACTTTATCTCTAAACATCACACGAGTTCCGACTATCGCAACATCACCAGATGGCATGCACTCACACTCTGTGCACTCTGGACTCATGGAGTCAGTGAGTCTGCACTTTGGTCATCCCTGGCCCACTCATCTCAGTTCTGTTCCATTCAGACTGCCTGATGAAGAGCAGTTGTTTGGCAAAAGAGTGGCCCGATTCAAAACCCATCATCGGAAATTGAAAAATCCCTAATGCTTTACTTTAGAGAAGAAGAAAAAGCAGTCAGACATGTCTGAGCATGTGTCTGTGCTAGCAGAAACAGAGAAGTTGTCATTCTATTTCATTTTGCAGTTTGCCTATACCTCCATTGTTGAACTATTACAATATATTATGGATCAAGGGGTGCAAAGCTATTGACTTCTGGAAAGGTTGGCTTAATGCCCTGCCTCCATACCAATGACTGTTCATGTGTGCAAAACTCGCTTGTGCCAACAGAGCTCTAGCCAACTTGTCAATGACAATGATAGCTCGTCATTAACTCCTGAGTGATGACCATCATGCAGGTTTTTGCTGCTTCAGTCGAAGTGATGTTTTTCCCGCCATCCTTGAAGATGGCTCCAGATTGGGTGTTGCAGAGGACATTTGGTGCCCCTGTCTGCAAGCGCCCCAGAAGGCTGACTACATTGCTGTCCATGTTATTCTACATTCATCTGTGCATGACGTAAACAAGCTATTGTGAGTGGCTTACCATTTCAATCATCAGAGGAGAGGGAAAGCCACCAAAACAGAAGCTGAAAAAATAGAAGAATCGTGTGGATAATAAAAATGGCGCCTGTGACAAATTCCCTTCGCATTATAATCAGTCATCCTTTACTTAAACAGGGACGTGAGCTGGACAAAATGACAGGCGAGCAGATTTGACATCGGATGACCAATTAATGGCATGACTGGCGAGAGACAAGTGCCCTTTGACACGGTTGACAATCAACGCTATGTACTAAAAACTAAAGGACGTAGCTTGCTTTTTAATATACTTATGTTGATAAGAGAACAAAATGGTTATGACAAATTTGAAAAAGCTAAACACATACTTACTACTAACAGATAATAATATTAATATAAATAATATCATCAGATTATTACATAATGTTTTAAACCAGCACCGTATTTTACTTTGAAGACGCCATTTTGTTTGTTGTATTCCCACTGACAGGTTGCATGGACTTAGCACGAATAAAATCACCCTATACTGCTAAACGTGGCCAGCTAAATCCTTCATTTCCTCCCAAATCTGTTGCGTGTTACTCCTCTGAAAGCTTTAGTTGTACTAATAATTGTCTGGATTAAATGAAGCGAGGGAGGGGGACCAAGCAGCAGCCCGCTATTAGCGCGCGCGGCCTAACTCAATGGGCCCGCTAACGGAATGTGTTGATTTCCAGGGAAAGAACATGGCAGCCTGTTGAAGGTACGGCAAGCGAGGGCGGGCTTCCTTGCTAACCACACAAATAAGCCATCGTTCAAGGATCTCTGCTGCAATTATTGAGACGGCTTGCAGCAATTGTATAACATTTTTGGGCTGGGCGCGGTATAACGATCAGAATCTCTCATGTGTGCTGTGGCTCGTCTAATGATACGTCTGGTCCCACGGTGTTTATTTACCATTATCTCTCGCGCAGCGCGAAATCGGAACTAACCAAATGCACATGGAGGTCGTTTCCACGACCTTCAGTGCGGGCAGCAGAGGGCACGGGAGGTCACGTACATGTCGAGGAAGGGAATCGCGCGGCAGGCCTTGCCACTGGAGCAGAGGAATGGGTGTTTTGGCATGTGGGCCTCGGTTGTGCAATGTGGACGGTTGGATATTTCAGGAACGCCATCGGTAGCAAGCAACTGAGAGCTGAAACCTCCTGGTGTGCGGGTGCACGTTCCCAAATGTGAGCGTAGCCCTTGTGCATGTGCCCTTTTGTAATCAGAAAACTAGCAAGTTTCTGTGCCTTATTTAAATGCCATTTGGGGGGAGGAGATAGCGCTGGAAATAGTTTCCCATGATGGTGGCTGAAAGCACTAAGATTTTGTCAAATTCTGCCACTTTAGCTATTTTGCTCCTTCTTGATTTGCACAACTTTTGCACTGGCGAGCCTTCATCGGGGTACCCTTCTCAAAGAAGGGAATACCATGTAGGCCAGAGAAAAGGAAGAGGACCCAAAGTTGGAGTCCTCCCATCCCCCGCACACTCTTTATGTCCGCCAAATAGATGGTTAATTAATTAATATAGACAGTAATAATCAGTCTTGTAGTTTGCAATTTATTGATTAAATAAGTAATGCGCATCAACAAATTATATAAAACAACAATTCTTTAATCACAAAAAATTGTGGAAGCAAAGAAAGGCACATCAAGTTGTCCAATATTGAAGGCCGACGCGTTTCAAGGTTGTCCCTCTTCTTCTAGAGCCTAATAGGACCTCGTTAGTTTACGCAGGCAGATAATGTCGCGCTCAAGCATCCGTAATAACAGTGACAATCACTTCAACATGTAGCCAATTGAGCCGCATATGATTAAAAAATCGGATCTCTTGAGACGACTCTGCACGCTGAACCCAACGGGTTCGTGGTAGGTAACCATAGGAACCCTTGTATGCGTCGTCCAAAGATGACAAATGTGGGTAGTCAAACAGGGTGTACCTGCAAGTTGTTCGGGAAAGAAGTGCAGCGAGGATGTGTAGCGTCCGTATCCAAGGAAACAATACCATGTATGACCCCAAAATATATACACCATTTATCCTGTTTTCTCCGTTGAAGCTTCTTTGCACGGTTTGCTGCTTCATTTCCACTAGTTGGTGGTTTTTTAAAATCATTTTAATGGTCTACGGGCTGCTGTGCCCGGGAGGTTTTTATAACAGGAACACGGTGAGAAAGCCAGGTCCTGAGTCCCGTGGCCATTCCTTGTCCTATGATTGAGGTCAGGTCATGTATGGTCATGGCTACGTCTTGCCTCGTAGAGCACGTGCACCAGTTGCCAAAACTAGGTACAACCTATTTGTGAATGAGGATTGGGTTTCAAGCTTGAATCCACACTTATGAGAATACCCTAGAAGAAGCTCATGAAAATTGCATGTGGCATTTCCACTGATTAGATGGGCGCCAAAAATGTGATTGAATGCATCCATCTGATTAGGACCTGTGTCCCCTCCTATCCCCAATAGCGCTCAAACGTTCAGGGGTCTGCCCCATTGGTTTGCAAAGACCCAGGATGTGTCCCGAAGCATGGCCAAAAATGCTGATCTGAAAACTGGTTAAAAAATATGCCTTACGCTGAGGAAGAGAAGAGCCCACAAAATTCCTGGGACCGATTTCCTCACCTCCTCTGCAGCGCAACCCCTTTGGACATCTGCCACCACCCCATGTGAGGCCTGCATTCCTCGAAGGGCTCCCACTTCCTTGCTCAACACTGGTGCGAATGCCTGCATTGCATTGGTCACCTGGTCCCTGGGTCCTCATTACCCAACAGAACTGCACCACACTCAAGCAATGCCAAGCAATCGCCGGTGACTATGTCACCACTTGGACACCAAGAACTACAGTCACAGGTAGAGCAGCGGCCCACAGGACCAGCAGACCATCACAGCTGAAACTGAAAAGCCTGCATGTTGGGTCATTGTCATCAACAAAGGTGCAGTCTTCCTACACAAGAGACTAAACTAATGTTTACTATGTAACAAAAGCTTCTCTTCGAAGCCCTGTGTTCTGTACATAGTCACTGCCTTGCACAGCACATATTTTCTTAATCATCTTTATGAGGGTTATGAAATATTTAAACAATACACCTGTGATAACTGTGTTACCCGCTACGCCGTCAACCAACCCTCCTTCTGGAAAGCTAGGCTTCAGTTGTTTTACCAGCACCTAAATAGATGAGCCAAGGGAGCTGGAAAGAATACCTGTTTGTTTCTTTTTCAGAACCTACTGTAGACCTTATCCTGGGGCCAGGGGAAAACTCCTGACATATGGTGCCAATGGTGGAGAACTGGTGACAGACTTCACTTATAACCGCAGATAAATTCCACACAGTCTCACAAGAACAGCGAGATCGTTGTGAAGAAGAAGAACGTAACAACCATCATTTGCCAGTCCATCCTAAGCACCATGAAAACGGACAAGGTGCTCAAACGACGGCTGGGGATGCTCAGAGTGAGCCACCCAGTCAAGATCAAACTTTGGGAAAGTCTTCAATGGTAACAGAAGGACGCACACAGGAGGATGAAGCTCAGATTCCCATGTGAGTAGAATCTCAAACCTTAGAAGCCACTGACCTCCACCACTTCCCTACTCCACGCCAGGATATCAGTGCTCATCAACGCTGTCTCCTGAAAGAAAACAATAGAAAATATCACAATGATAACAAGCACTGAACTTAAAACATGTTGAGCTGGACCTACAAGGAGGCCTTATGGTAGAATAAAAGTTACCATAGTCTCCTTTGGAAATCTGTATCATGAACACTTGGCGACTGCTACCAATGGGTGAGTAAAGGAAGCAGACAAGAATCACTGTTTGCCTTTATTGGGACCTTCTCTAGACCCTAAGATAGGGTCCAGGGAAATCCCGCTAGCCTGTATTTCAGCGAGGTAGGAACTTGCAGAAGACATGTGCCAAACTGATGTCAGTAAAACAAATGAAGCATCATTTTGGGAAATATTTTTCTTTCTTTATTGGTTACCAGATAATCACATTGATCCAGGTTGGTATAAAGCGCTTCATTCCTCCGCCTTTGCATTCTCAAAAGGTTTGTTACTGACCTTTGTATTCATTGTCAGTCTTGGCAGTTTCACAGAGCAGAGTGTTTGCCATTGATTACGCATTTCTTCTCAGGAATGGCTGTCTCGTGATCCAACCTCTATAATCTTTCCCAAGATTGGCAGATTCTCAGAGGCCGAGTAACTAACCTCTGAAATACTTCTCAGGATAGGATTGGGCATCTCTCAGAGTCTTTGTCATCGTCCTCTGCATTCCTCTTCAGGTTTGACACATGATTCAGAGAGGCTTTGTCACCCTCTAGGCTTTGACAGGATTCGCAAGGTGTCTCTGCCATACCTTGGGAGTTTGCTGTTTTCCTCACGTTACTACAATTGTTTAAGCAGCAGCGGCAGCTTCTTCTCAACACACAGCTCCCCCAACATGTTCGATCAACTCGGACCCTGAGCATTCGCCTCTTTTTAGCGATCTGTTTTTTTAGTTCTTCTCCAGACCCCAGATTTATAGGAGACTTCCTTTGACTTTCTTTAAACACAATTTGCTTTTAGCGCTTTTTGGTTTCTGCCTCCGACCCAAGATCCACAGCGCCTTCTCCCCATCACCTAATGTCTTTGACCAAGCTCATAAAGTCCTTAGTAAACATTTTGAAACTTGAGTTGCAAGCAATTTTCACCTCATCTTTGCAACACACCTCACTTTCCCATGTTTTGGTCTTGGCATCTTCTTTCCCCCAGAACGAGATTGCCTGCCAAATAAATGCAGGCGCACTGTGTTGTATCCCGCCCCACACCACGCAGAGAGTACACTAACCACCTTTCCCCAGTACAGTAGCATCCACGAGTGGCTGCAAAGCAAATTTGAGTATGTTTCAGTGATTTGAGTTTCCAGTATCACAGAGATCATTTTGTAACCTAGGTTAAGATTTCACTCCCGGCAAAGGCATTTAAAGCCATACATCCGTACTTGGTTGATAAATTGAGTAAGGTCGATTTGATGCTGATTTATTGAATAAAATACCCCACCTATACATTATAAAAATATTGTAAGTCACGGAGGAGTACTGTGATCATAGGGAGGCACTTGGCTGCAGGGTGATTTCTAAGTGATTTCAATCGGCACTTCACCTAAGTCAATGCCTAGCGTGTGATGCACAACTGAAATCCTTATTTATTTTGTGTCTAAAAGTTCTTTTATTCTGAACGATGTACTACTTATATCACGCCCCTCTACTGGAACCCCCCCTGGTCACACTGAACCAGGAATCAGGGTGGTTTGCAAAGTTAAAATATTTATTTATGTATTCACAATATAATCACACTATGTTTAATGGGTACACAATAATCACCAATGGGGTGATGGCACACTAAGCAATCTCTTTAATCACAAGGAGTAATAATGAGCAAAACAATTCAGCACCAAAATAATACTTTTTTGTAGGTTCAGATCAAATAGCAGTATGGTTACTATTTCCCCCTGTACACCCTGAGCCCCCCACCAAGCAATGTAAAGAGATAGGAGGAGAGAGAGCAGGTATCTGGAATGCAGAATTCAACAAAATGTCAATCCCAATTTCCCCCCAGCAAACACAAGAGAGAAACAGAACTGATTGGTAAACTGTCAAAATGGTTTTTAAAGTTATCTGAGAATGGAATGGGTAAAACACTAAGGGGGTAATTCATAGAATTCAGCGCACAAGTGGCGCACGCGGCTGGCGCACAGTGTGCGCGTGCGAATCCCTGCGCAAGCCGTGTGCGCTAAAATACATTTCCGCACACAGCGTATTCATGGATTCCAGCCACCAAAACCAGCCGTGGCGCACAGTGGCGCAAGCGACCCTGCAGCAGCGCCAGTTACGCCCCCAAGAACGCCCCTTGCGCAGGGAAAAGCCATCAAAATCCCCAATCCAGCGCAAAGGGCTGTGCTAACCCTGTACCAGCACGGCAAGCGGGGTACGTGTATCACTGGGGTGCGCTGGAAGTTTCTCACGTGATTTCAGCTGGGTACGTGTATTACTGGGGAGCGCGGGAAGTTTCACACGCGATTGGCCCTGTGCGAGCGGGGTACGTGTATTACGGGGGGGTGCGGGAAGTTTCACACGCAAATTCAGCAGGGTACATGTATTTCAGGGGTGCGCGGGAAGTTTCACACGCGATTGGCCCCGTGCGAGCGGAGTATGTGTATTACTGGGGTGCGCGGGAAGTTTCACACGCAAATTCAGCAGGGTACGTGTATTTCAGGGGTGCACGGGAAGTTCCACACGCGAATTCAGCAGGGTACGTGCATTTCAGGGGTGCACAGGAAGTTTCACACGCGATTCCATCAGGGTATGTGTATTTCAGGGGTGCGTGGGAAGTTCCACACGCGATTGGCCCCCGTGCGAGCGGGGTACGTGTATTACTGGGGTGCGCGGGAAGTTTCACACGCGATTTCAGCTGGGTACGTGTATTTCAGGGGTGCGCGGAAGTTCCACACGCGATTCCATCAGGGTACGTGTATTTCAGGGGTGCGCGGGAAGTTCCACATGCGAATGTCCTGTGTACGTGTATTTCGGGGTGTGCGGGAAGTTTCACACGCAAATTCAGCAGGGTATGTGTATTTCAGGGGTGCGCGGGAAGTCTCACACGCGAATGTCCTGGGTACGTGTATTTCGGGTTGCGCGGGAAGTCTCACACGTGATTTCAGCAGGGCACGTGTATTTCAGGGGTTCCGGGGAGTACTACACGTGAATTGGCAGTGTGGGTCCTCACAGGTGTTCGCTCTACAACCTCCACGGCCCCTGCAGGCAGCCCACACCATGGGGGACCCCTGCTCATGTCCCGCAGGCAGTCCATCCACCATGGGCATGCCCCCCAGCCAAGCCACATGTCACCTTGCACTACTTATCAACAATGCATGTCTCCCAGCACCCCCACCCCTCCAGCACTGTGGGGCACCCTCCACCAGGCCCCCACTCCTGTCTCCCTGCACCCCCACCCCCCACCAGTCAGGGGCACCCTCCACCAGGCCCCCACTCCTGTCTCCCTGCACCCCCACCCCCCACCAGTCAGGGGCACCCTCTACCAGGCCCCCACACATGTCTCCCAGCACCCCCACACCCCAGCACTGTGGGGCACCCTCCACCAGGCCCCCACACATGTCCCCCTGCACCCCCACCCCCCAGCACTGTGGGGCACCTGCCAGCAGCCCCCCCCCTCATGTCCCACACATGTCTCCCAGCAACCCTACCCCCCAGCAGTGCAGGGCACCCTCCACCAGGCCCCCACACATGTCTCCCAGCACCCCCACCCCCCCAGCAGTGCAGGGTACCCTCCACCAGGCCCCCACACATGTCTCCCAGCACCCCCACCCCCCAGCACTGTGGGGCACCCTCCACCAGGCCCCCACTCCTGTCTCCCTGCACCCCCACCCCCCACCAGTCAGGGGCACCCTCCACCAGGCCCCCACACATGTCTCCCAGCACCCCCACCCCCCCAGCACTGTGGGGCACCCTCCACCAGGCCCCCACTCCTGTCTCCCTGCACCCCCACCCCCCAGCAGTGCAGGGCACCCTCCACCAGGCCCCCACACATGTCTCCCAGCACCCCCACCCCTCAGCACTGTGGGGCACTCTCCACCAGGCCCCCACTCCTGTCTCCCTGCACCCCCACCCCCCACCAGTCAGGGGCACCCTCCACCAGGCCCCCACTCCTGTCTCCCTGCACCCCCACCCCCACCAGTCAAGGGCACCCTCCACCAGGCCCCCACTCATGTCTCCCAGCACCCTCACCCCCTAGCACTGTGGGCACCCTCCACCAGGCCCCCACTCCTGTCTCCCTGCACCCCCAACCACCACCAGTCAGGGGCACCCTCCACCAGGCCCCCACACATGTCTCCCAGCACCCCCAACCCCCAGCAGTGCAGGGCACCCTCCACCAGGCCCCCACTCCTGTCTCCCTGCACCCCCACCCCCCACCAGTCAGGGGCACCCTCCACCAGGCCCCCACACATGTCTCCCAGCACCCCCACCCCCCAGCAGTGCAGGGCACCCTCCATCAGGCCCCCACACATGTCTCCCAGCACCCCCACCCCCAGCAGTGCAGGGCACCCTCCACCAGGCCCCCACTCCTGTCTCCCTGCACCCCCACCCTCCACCAGTCAAGGGCACCCTCCACCAGGCCCCCACACATGTCCCCCTGCACCCCCACCCCCCAGCACTGTGGGGCACCCTCCACCAGGCCCCCACACATGTCCCCCTGCACCCCCACTCCCCAGCACTGTGGGGCACCTGCCAGCAGGCCCCCACACATGTCTCCCAGCACCCCCACCCCCCAGCACTGTGGGGCACCCTCCATCAGGCCCCCACTCCTGTCTCCCTGCACCCCCACCCCCACCAGTCAGGGGCACCCTCCACCAGGCCCCCACACATGTCCCCCTGCACCCCCAACCCCCAGCACTGTGGGGCACCTGCCAGCAGGCCCCCCCCTCATGTCCCACACATGTCGCCCAGCACCCCCACCCCCCAGCAGTGCAGGGCACCCTCCACCAAGCCCCCACACATGTCACCCAGCACCCCCACGCCCCAGCATTGTGGGGCACCTGCCAGCAGGCCACCACTCCTGTCTCCCTGCACCCCAACCCCCACCAGTCAGGGGCACCCTCCACCAGGCCCCCACACATGTCTCCCAGCACCCCCACACCCCAGCACTGTGGGGCACCCTCCACCAGGCCCCCACACATGTCCCCCTTCACCCCCATGCCCCAGCACTGTGGGGCACCTGCCAGCAGCCCCCCCTCATGTCCCACACATGTCTCCCAGCACCCCCACCCCCCAGCAGTGCAGGGCACCCTCCACCAGGCCCCCACACATGTCACCCAGCACCCCCACCCCCCACCAGTCATGGGCACCCTCCACCAGGCCCCCACTCCTGTCTCCCTGCACCCCAACCCCCACCAGTCAGGGGCACCCTCCACCAGGACTCCACACATGTCCCCCTGCACCCCCACCCCCCAGCACTGTGGGGCACCCTCCACCAGGCCCCCACACATGTCCCCCTACACCCCACCCCCCAGCACTGTGGGGCACCTGCCAGCAGGCCCCCCTCATGTCCCACACATGTCTCCCAGCACCCCCACCCCCCAGCAGTGCAGGGTACCCTCCACCAGGCCCCCACAGATGTCTCCCAGCACCCCCACCCCCAGCAGTGCAGGGCACCCTCCACCAGGCCACCACTCCTGTCTCCCTGCACCCCCACCCCCCACCAGTCAGGGGCACCCTCCACCAGGCCCCCACGCATGTCCCCCTGCACCCCCACCCCCCAGCACTGTGGGGCACCCTCCACCAGGCCCCCATACATGTCCCCCTGCACCCCCACCCCCCAGCATTGTGGGGCACCTGCCAGCAGGCCCCCCCTCATGTCCCACACATGTCTCCCAGCACCCCACCCCCCAGCAGTGCAGGGCACCCTCCACCAGGCCCCCACACATGTCTCCCAGCACCCCCACCCCCCAGCACTGTGGGGCACCCTCCACCAGGCCCCCACTCCTGTCTCCCTGCACCCCCACCCCCCACCAGTCAGGGGCACCCTCCACCAGGCCCCCACTCCTGTCTCCCTGCACCCCTACCCCCCACCAGTCAGGGGCACCCTCCACCAGGCCCCCACACATGTCTCCCAGGACCCCCACCCCCCAGCACTGTGGGGCACCCTCCACCAGGCCCCCACTCCTGTCTCCCTGCACCCCCACCCCCAGCAGTGTAGGGCACCCTCCACCAGGCCCCCACACATGTCTCCCAGCACCCCCACCCCTCAGCACTGTGGGGCACTCTCCACCAGGCCCCCACTCCTGTCTCCCTGCACCCCCACCCCCCACCAGTCAGGGGCACCCTCCACCAGGCCCCCACTCCTGTCTCCCTGCACCCCCACCCCCACCAGTCAGGGGCACCCTCCACCAGGCCCCCACTCATGTCTCCCAGCACCCCCACCCCCTAGCACTGTGGGGGCACCCTCCACCAGGCCCCCACTCCTGTCTCCCTGCACCCCCAACCCCCACCAGTCAGGGGCACCCTCCACCAGGCCCCCACACATGTCTCCCAGCACCCCCACCCCCCAGCAGTGCAGGGCACCCTCCACCAGGCCCCCACTCCTGTCTCCCTGCACCCCCACCCCCCACCAGTCAGGGGCACCCTCCACCAGGCCCCCACACATGTCTCCCAGCACCCCCACCCCCCGGCAGTGCAGGGCACCCTCCACCAGGCCCCCACTCCTGTCTCCCTGCACCCCCACCCCCCACCAGTCAGGGGCACCATCCACCAGGCCCCCACACATGTCCCCCTGCACCCCCAGCCCCCAGCACTGTGGGGCACCCTCCACCAGGCCCCCACACATGTCCCCCTGCACCCCCACCCCCCAGCACTGTGGGGCACCTGCCAGCAGGCCCCCCTCATGTCCCACACATGTCTCCCAGCACCCCCACCCCCCAGCAGTGTGCGGGGTACCCTCCACCAGGCCCCCACACATGTCTCCCAGCACCCCCACGCCCCAGCACTGTGGGGCACCCTCCACCAGGCCCCCACTCCTGTCTCCCTGCACCCCCACCCCCCACCAGTCAGGGGCACTCTCCACCAGGCCCCCACTCCTGTCTCCCTGCATCCCCATCCCCCGCCAGTCAGGGGCACCCTCCACCAGGCCCCCACACATGTCTCCCAGCACCCCCACCCCCAGCACTGTGGGGCACCCTCCACCAGGCCCCCACTCCTGTCTCCTTGCACCCCCACCCCCCACCAGTCAGGGGCACCCTCCACCAGGCCCCACACATGTCTCCCAGCACCCCCACCCCCCAGCAGTGCAGGGCACCCTCCACCAGGCCCCCACTCATGTCCCACTCATGTCCCCCTGCACCCCCACCCCCCAGCATTGCGATGCACCTGCCAGCAGGCCCCCACTCATGTCCCAATCATGTCCCCCTGCACCCCCACCCCCCAGCATTGCGAGGCACCTGCCAGCAGGCCCCCACTCATGTCCCACTCATGTCCCCCTTCACCCCCACCCCCCAGCATTGCGAGGCACCTGCCAGCAGGCCCCCACTCATGTCCCAATCATGTTCCCCTGCACCCCCACCCCCCAGCATTGCGAGGCAAATGCCAGCAGGCCCCCACTCATGTCCCTCTGCACCCCCACCCCCCAGCATTGCGAGGCACCTGCCAGCAGGCCCCCACTCATGTCCCAATCATGTCCCCCTACACCCCCACCCCCCAGCATTGCGAGGCACCTGCCAGCAGGCCCCCACTAATGTCCCACTCATGTCCCCCTGCACCCCCACCCCCCAGCATTGCGAGGCACCTGCCAGCAGGCCCTGACACATGTCCCCCAGCCAACACGTCATCACAATCTAGATCCCTGGCCCTTATGGGCAGCCTCCACATGCCAAACACCCACCCAAGTATTGCATCCACCCACTCAGAATTGCCAATTACATGATACAACCCCAATGGCAAGTATGTAAATGAACACATGTCCCTCACATACACACAATGGGTGTAAGTGAATGTCAAAACCCATATCATGACATGCATGAAACCAATGATATGATACTACACATTGAAGTTTGATGAAAAAAATGTATTAAAAGCAACATTAATGGGATTAAAAATAAACAAACGACAATGGGAATTAAAATCAAAAAAGCAGCATGTCCGTAAAATAATGAAAAACCACAAATCATAATCCAAAGGAAAGGTGTCCAAAGTCACAGTTCAAAAAAGTACATCCAAGGGAAAAACAAAACCAAAAACCATTGCTCCATTGGTAAATCAAAAAAAAAACATAATCCAACAGTCAACTATATACAGATAAACAATCCAGGGTCCATGATCCCAACTGAAGAAATGAAACCTATCTAAAAATACTACGTAATAAAAAAACTATATACAAATATGTTGGCCATTGTCCAAAAGGTCCAAAATCAAGAAAAAAGCAAAGGAAACCTAACACTAACTACATAACTATTTACAAGGGCAGCGGCTAGTCCAACGGCTCACTGGATGTTGTCATGTGCCAGGGCATCATCGAACTCCTGTTCAATGGCTTGGAGGCGAGCATGTTCCCTGGCCCCGAGGTCTCGCAGGGATAAAGCAGTGTCCAGCTCCAACTCCCTGCGAAGACCCTCGAGGCACTCAGCCCGCCTCAGCGCCCTCTGCATGGAGTTCTCCGCCCTGATCATTGTGAGCCGTTCCTCCTCTGCCCGCTGCCGCTCCGCACCTATCTGCTGGCCCAACCGCTCCCACACGTAAGCCACTCCCATTCCAGGGTTCTCCTGCCCTCCGGCCGATGCCTGCACCCCTGATGTTGATGGCCCCGAGCCATGATGCCTCCCACGTCGAGCCTGCCGCTGCCTCCGACGCAACTGCCTGTGCCAGCACGACGGCATCCAGGCTAATGGAATCCACCGACGCCGTCGTGCACGTGCCCTGCCCGATGATGCCGTCACATCCTCCATCTGCTGGGGTCCAGTTGCTGGTGTGTCCACCCCTGCTGGACCTCCGACTCCTGACTGTGGCAGGGATGGGATCCCCACCGAGTTGGCTGCATTGGTCGGGGCAGGTCCACAGGGGGCCCTGGTGGCATCTGGGCCGGAAGACGGCATGGAGAACGACTGGCGCATAGCCTCCACAGAGGAGGAGAGGGTCGCCAAAGTGCCCGACACATGTACGAGACCCCCGACCACGACCGCTCCCAACTGGGCTACTTTGGCATGGTGCTCTTCGTGATGACGTGCGTGCTCCCCCCGGGAAGCACGCACCTCATTACGAATGACACCCGTGCGCAACGCGACACCAATCAGGACCTTCTCCATACGGCCAGGGGTCCCCTCATCCGCAGGTGGAGGGGAATCAGATGACATGGACATCCCCCCTACCTGCGGACGGGCCTGGGATGGGGCATCCCTGCTGGTGCATGGTGGTGCAGTCACAGTGTCAGGGACAGTGACATGCACAGGCACCTTCACGGCAACCTGTGCTGCCTCCTACCCCTGCCCCTGGACTGCACCACTTGCACCAGCAGGGATGCCCCCACCAGGCCCCATGTGCGGCTCAGTAGCGGCCTCCTCCTCCTCTGTGGAAACCACTAACCTGGATGGCTCCACACCGTCTTCTGCCGTTGCAAGCCCCTGTGGGGGCTCACCCACCCCTTCCGCTGCAGCCGTGGGGGCATCCCCGCCGCTTGGCTCCACAGCGCCGTCTCCGCCCTCTTCTTCACTTTGCGCTGCGTAGAGGGAGACATAGAACACAAGCATCAGGGTACTGTTCAATGGTCCCCTAGACAGGAAGCAATAGCAGATGAGTGGCACTGTCAAAGATCACTTCCATCATGTCCCTCCACAACACATGGGTCAGTGCAGGCAAAACACATGCAGTAACAGGCATGGCGCATGCTATGGACATATGCAAACATGTCTAAGGGACTCTTGAAACATACAATGTTGTTTTTGAACTCACATGCATCATGGGTCATGCCTATCACATTCACACACTTCACTGTACTTTCATCCATCTGGACTCGTACACCCCAGACACAGTGGATGCAAGGATCGCTAGGCTGCATCAGTGGATCTGAACATTGACACAGACATGTGTCATGCATCCATGTCCATTCACAAGTCACAGACACGCAGGTCAGACACACAGACATGGAAACCATACATGTACATGGCATCATCACCCATCCCTCACCCCCACCCATGTCCAGGAACAGAGACTGGCATGCTCTCATGTGTCCATTCCGCATAGGGCTCCCCATGTAGCATTTAAACACATACACCAACTGTGTGCTTCACACATTACTGGTGTCACATGCATGACCATGATGTCCCTGCACACACACACGCGTACATGGCCTATGTCACACATACAGGCAAGTATCAGACAACCAGCACACTACAACATGCCCTGTCTCACACAGCAATGCCTGGCCACTTACCGCTCGACTCCAGACGGGTCTGCCTCTCAAGGACCTGAACGTGGAGCGCTGTGGATATGTGTTCCAGGAACCTCATCTGATCTTCCGACAAGTGGCCCCGGCACCCCTTAGCATCCGCTGCCTTCAAGAGGCGCGGGCCTTGTTGAGGGTCCTGGACCTGAAATCCTCCCAGCGCTTCTTGACATGTTGGAAGTCGCGAACTGCCACCCCCTCCGCGTAGATGGCAGTCACGATGTCCGTCCAGATCCTGTCCCGTCCATCCTTGTCGGCGCGTGATGATCCGAAGAGGGCATCATAATGCCCCAGGACATGCTCCACCAGGACACCAACTTCCTTCTGACTGAAGCTGGTGGCCCTCTGCCCCTCTGGCTGGGGGTCACCAGTGGTCTCGGATGGTGTTTGCCCCGACATGGCAACCCCCGAGGCAGGCGTGGGTGGGCAACTGGGTCCTGGGGCTGGGCTGTGGAGCGATGGTATCCCAGTCAGGAGTCTTCTGTTCCAGCAGGGGTGGACACAGCAACTGGACCCCTGCAGATGGCTGATGTGCAGGCACCAAATGGCAGGGCACAGTGGCAGCAGGCAGGCAGGCAGGCAGGCAGGCAGGCAGCAGCAGATGGCTCGTGGGAGGCTGCTCGGGGCTCTGGGGGGCAGTAATTCGGCCTTTTGGGCAGGAGCGTGGTCTTCCGCATGCTTACGCATGGCCAGCTTGATACGGAGTGATTTGGCACGTGAAAATTCTGCACGTCAGTGTGTAATTCGAGGAAAGGCCCTTAGCGCGTAAGCGCGTCTGCACACATACGCAATTTCATTGGACAGAAGGCCCTTCAAGCGCAAGCGCCTCTGTGACGTGATGCGCGTAGGCGTGCATGGGCGTTTCAGCGCATGTGAAAAACTGCACATCCGCGTGGGAATGCGTGTAATCCGAGGAAAGGGCCCATGCGCGTAAGTGACGTGACGCGCGCTGGCGTTTCCCTCAGCACGGGTTAAAGGTGAGCGGGGGCAGCAGTTCGCTGTACGTGCCTTTCGTGGAGACCGACGTGTGTTGCTGCTTCCTGTTGTTTCGCGCGCCATCACAACTTCACATCTATCAAGGACGTATCTCTTCTTTTGGCGGGGGTATTGGCTATGTGTGTTTTCTGCATCGCGCTAGTCAGACGGTGAGTTGCACACGCTATTTTTACCACTGCGGGTGCCCCTGTATATTGCACCCATTTTCGATGTCATAGTAGCCTGCGTGTCCCATGCGTACGCGTTATTCGTGTTACTGGGTGCCACCGCGTACTGCGGGAGGTTGATTCCACGCATGTAGGCTGCAGGGTTGCGTGTACGGTTTTACTGCAGTTTTGGGGTGTCTGAGCGTTGCGTGACCCGTCACTACATCACCGGAGTCACATACAGCCTTGCAGGTGCAGGGGGGCTGTTAGCATCTTGCTTCCCACCCCCTTCACCCCAATTGCCCAGGTCAATTGTGATGTACACCTCCCATTGGCACTACTCCATCAGTGCCGGCACTACTACATCTGTGCCATGGTTGGGAGGACACCAAAGGTGAGGGGCGCCTCAGCTGGGCGTACTCCTCGTGGCGGGCGTGGTCGGGGACGTGGCCGTGGTGACCAGGGAGTAGGGGGACTCCAGGGTGTCCAGGGCAGCCACAGAGGGGGAAGAGGCAGGGGTGCGCCACTTGAGCACAATGTTGTGCCATGTGTCGGTGCAGTCATGCCACCACCCCCTGTGGTTCCGGGGGATGCAGCTTCTGCATCTGGCACTGGCGCCCGTGTGACCCGGCAGTCCGTTCCATCGACTGCCACGGGCCCAAGGGTAGTGGTAGCTGCAGGTGCAGCTGTGGACACCGCCACCCAGGCTCAGGGTCTGCCAGCGCAGGCTGTGTTGGCACTTGAGGAGCCCTTGGTAGATTTCCAGCAGGACAGGAGGGAAACCATAGGGGCAGGCAGGGCTGCTCAGCCCAAGACACGTGTCCCTGGGGCAGTTATGTCATCTGCTGCCCCGAACAGCCGGGTGTTGGCAAGTGCAGGGGCAGATGCACCCAACAACACCCCGGTTGTGAGTCTGCCAACCAGCACCATTGCGGTCAATGACCTTGCCACAGCTGATGTTGCTGCGCAGGGTCCATTAGAGGGCACCCAGATGCCACTGACACAAGTCAGGCCTTTGGTCGTCCCTCCACCTGCCACTCCCTTGGCTCAATCCACCAAACCCACTGGCCACACTGGTCAGGGCAGCATTAGCCAGCCAGGGTCTGCGCCACAGTCCAAGAGGAGGAAGGTTGCACCTGTAGCACAGGCTGGGACCCCACACACATCCCGAGGAAGAAGCCTTTCTGCAAGCAGGAACTGGACTTCCTCATGGGCTACGTGCGGGGCCACAGCCGTGACATGCTAGTGGGTGCCAATAGTCAGACTACAGCTGCCCAACGTGACACCCACTGGAAGCATGTTGCGGAACATGTCAGTTCATTCGACCATGAGGTGCGCACGGCGCAAGAGTGCAAAAAGCGTTGGAATGACATCAAAAGCAGCACTAAGGCTAAGCGTGCCTCTAATTACAACTTGACTCTGGTGACTGGCAGTGGGCCTGCACCAGAGGAGGAAGAGCTCACTAAGCAGGAGGCACTCGTTGCGGAGTTCATACCACCTGAATTGGTCGAAGGAGTGGGAGAGATGCTGGACTTTGATGCCCAGTCCAGTGAGTGTTGATGCGTGTTTGTTGAGGACGTGTGTGTTTCACTTGTGGGATGTGTTGTGCATGATTGCCACTACATGCGAGGTGTACATGGTTCTGATGTGTAAGTAATGCAATGCTTCCGTGATGCATGTCTGTTCTGCTGGATGGTGGACATGTGGAGCAGATGGGGACTGTCCGCATCAACACTATTGCACCCTACTGACATGCTGGTTACAAGTATGCCCCTCCGGTCCATGTTCCAGCTCACTGGCCCATCTGCATGTGGCGTGGGGTGACCTTCCTCTCAGCCCAGGCACAATGTCATTGCATGACTGACGTGCATGTCTCCTCTGCCTGCATGCGGGGACTCCATGTAGGCATGCTCCCTTTCCCCTCCTCCGCCACTCTGCACCCCAGTTCCACCTTTGCACTGGTCTGCTTCAATCTTGCCAATGTGTACTTTCCTGTTCATGCGTCGAGTGTAGATGCTAACTTCCAGCGGACAATCTACGAGACATATGCCGTGTGGTACAGCCTTAGTACTTGATGCAGGGTATCTCACTTGTACTGTGCATAGGTCAGATGTCCCGCAGGGACATGAGTGCCCATTCATGCTCCATGTGCATTGCATGCATGCCCCTATGTGTCCTTGACTGGATGATCAATGTAATACAAGTCCTGGGTGACATACATTGCATGGCATCTCATCAGCCTTCCCATGTCAACTGTGGGTCAGTACTGCGTTGCACACATGTTTAGGGTCTGACAATCTGTGTGGCTCACAGGCCTCAGCCTGTTAAATGGCCAATTACTCTGTCCAACTGTTGTAGTGTCTTCTTCACACGTGGGCGGCCTCCAAAGTTTTCATCATGTGTCCTGCTTACTGTCCCATCATCATTTGCAGTGTTGTCACTTGAATCACATTAAGCTGTTGATGCCAGTCAACACTGCCTGTCAATACACAGGTCTATGGTCAGCTTTTTGATACCATGCTAGACATCCCTGCTTTTGTACTTGGGTGGAGGGGTGCTTGGCTTCTAGATATGGTACACATTGAATGCACAATGCACGTGATGCCTGAATTTGACCTTGCACTGCCTTCACATTTCCTGACACACACCATGGAGTCCTTGTACATGTAGGTAGTGAGTGGCGTACACATTTTATGCACTGCATAGACCTACTTCCATGGAAACTGCCACCTTTCAACAGTTCTGATCACAGAAGCAATTCAAAGTTGACCCAGCATGCATGCCAGGTTATATGTTGTATGTCACATGTCTGCCTGATGCGTTTGTTGTCGGTGTGTGTGTGTGTTGTGTGCTTCTGACATGTGTAGTGACCTTTTTTCTCTCTATTTTTCAGGTGATGACGCAATGGAGAAGGAGGATGGTGTTGTCATGCCAGACACAGGGCCTCATTACGACCCAGGCGGTAAGTTACCGCCTGGGTCGTACCTTTACCACCATGGCGTAAACTATGTTTACGCCATGGTGGTTGGCGGACTTACCGCCCCATTCCGAGGTTGGCGGGGCGGTAAGTCCCCATTAACCCATTTACCCTTCCCCATTCCCATTTTCGCCCCATAGGCCATAATGGGAGTGGGGAAGGCGTTAACTACGCCACCGTAAATTACGGTGGCGTAATTAACAACAAGGTCCCTTAGCGCCATGGATTTTAACACCTGCTAAAAGCAGGTGTTAAATCCTCCATGGCGCTAAGGGACCACGGAATCAGGCGGTAAGGGTCGGCGCTGTTTACGCCGCCGTAAACCCCTTACCGCCTGGGTCCTAATGAGGCCCACAGGGTTGTTACCACTACATCAACCCGGCACAAGTGGGGGTCGTGGGGTGGTAGGCCACGAAAACCCCCACCTGCTACAGTCCATATTGTCTCTGGCTGCCTATGAGTCCAGCCTTGATGACGACTCTGACGTCCATGTTGAGTTGGATGAGCATCAAGTCCATGTGTCAGGGGTGAGTGATTCTGATGTGGACACTCCTCTGTCTGCGACACCTGCACTGAGGGATCAGACAGTCTTGGTTCCTCCGCCCGTGGTGGATCAGGACGCAGGGTCACCCTCCACACCAGTCACTGATGTGCCTGGGACATCACGTCGACGGGAGCATGTAGTCGTGCAGCCGCGGGCGGTGCCAACACAGCGAGGACACCCGGTCCTTGGGTCCCGCAGGGTCAAGCCCAGCAACACGGTCGCCGCACGCAACCACAGTATACTGAGTGGGAGCAAGACATGACTGCCAATTCAGAACGGCAGGGGGCAGCAATGGAGAACATCGCTGAGAGCATGGAGCATGTGGCCCGATCTGTGCTCCCACCTGCTAGGCAGGTGCTTCTCCAGCAGCAGGCGGCACGGTCCATGGCCCGCTCGCTCAGGCTGGGCATGGCGGCCTCAGACAGGGCACGCCAGGCTGAAATGTCGTCTCTGCGTCAAGCAATTGCTGCTCATGCAGAGGCGCATATGGATGCCCTGAGGGAGGAGTAGGCTTCCCTCAAATCCACTCTGGGTGTCCTTATGATGTCCCAGAGGCAGCGGGCAGAGGAGAGGTTTGCACAGCTTGAGCGTACCATCTCGGCTGAGCTACAGGCTTGCCAGGAGGTGCAGCGGTTGTCCAGCCAGGCCTTGCAGGAGGAACTCCGTGTTACATGTGCTACCTTGCAAGAGGAAGCACGTGTATCACGTGAGGTTCTGCTTGCAGACCTACGTCACATCGCCACACAGAACCAGGCTCACCCGTCCGGCAGACTTGCTGCCGACGAGGGGCAAGCTGCAGCTAGGCGTGGCCAGGCTACTGTGCCACGTCCTCCTTTCCAGGATGAGCCAGACTTGGACGACCATCTATCTCCCACATAGGTCGGGCTGTGCAGACGTTGAGCCCATGGAGGTTTTTTTTTTGGCTCAGCATCATCGCATGTGGGTGTTGAGCAGCACCCTGTACCTCCCCCCTCCTGGGTGCCTCTCCTCCCCCCCGGGTCGTATGTGGCCATTTTTGATTTTTCTTTTAGTTTAGTTAGTTAAGTTTCTGTTTGATAGTTAGTTTAATTAGGTAATGTAGGTTTTTCATAGTTAGTGTAATTAGTTAATATAGTTTAAAATTGCTTGTCTATTGTGCTTTCATGTGACGGTGCAGTGCTTTGTGACTTTTGAAGGCATCCAATGTCTGTTCCAGCTGGGCCCTTCAGGCTTGTCTTGTGTATGTGTTTGCTGCTTGGGGTCCTTGACTCACATATGCCACTCCTGCCTCCCTTATCCATGGGCTCGCAAGGATGGTTCAGTGTGACAGCCTATTACACAAGGGCTTTGGACTGTCATATCTGTGGCATGTCTGGTGCTGTGTAACTTTTTTTTGACACCCCTAGTGGGGATGATTGCAGTGTTATTGTCCACTGTTCAGCTTTTGCTAGATGGGGTGTTTCATGATTAATGTGTACATTCATTGCTATGCATTGTGTAGTATGTTTCTTATCTTTACTGTACACATGCTTGTTGCAATTCATGCCGTAGATAGTGTGTTCCATACTTTGGATGTGAAAGATGGACTGATGGTGTGATTTCTGATGTAAGTCTCTGACATGGTCCAGTAATGAGATGCCTGAAGAGACACACACAGATGACTTTAAAGCATTAATCATGTGTTTCATGCCCTTTCTGCAGGGAGATGAGCCTCCAGACCACCTTTGCCAGCAGACATGGCCCATTGGACATCTGAATTCTGGACATGTTTGTTGGTGCCCACATGCACATGTGTGGACAAGCAGAGGCACAGGGATTGCAGACCTACATCCTAGAACTGCTGACGTGTTCCAAGGAACTCCAGGCAAGGTGAGCAGCACAGGGGGGCCACAACACAGCAAAGCTTGCACCAGGCGAGTTGCACATGCAGGCTTAGTAACAGCACTGAGGGTGAGCTTGGACGAATATTGGTGTTGAAGCACACAATGCAGCTCAGATGTGTTGGCGGACTGATGGCTGTTGATTGTAAGGTTGTCTGGGAAACCTGCAGGGGCAGTGGCACATACCCTGCGGTACACCAAGGTCCATCGAGGCGCTTGTATCAACCACATAGCCTTCCGAGACATGGAAAGGGGCAGCTCACAGGGACATACAGCAAGGGACATACTCGGGTGCAGTGCATTTCATTTCCATGTACATTTTGAAACATGCAGTGCCTACTTTGTTTCGGTCATGGTGGAACACGATTTGTTCTGAAGTCATGCCTTGCTATATGGGTCTGTCTGCTTACCCAGGGAACATTGCATGTTGTGTGAATTGTGACACATTGGTGTTCCATTTGCCACGCACCCACCGGCGGCTGACTTACTGCATTGACTGTGTATGACCCATCACAGGGGTAATGTTACATATGGGTACAAAGCATCTACACCAGATTGTCTGTTTGTAGAGTAGTTTGTTGCTATGGGGCATGTTTGGTGGTGTGTTTTTGTGTTATGGGCACGGACAGATTATTAACTGTGGCTCTCTTTGCAGCATTGCACTGCTCCTGTAACCGGACCTGAGAGTGCGCAGGCAGGAGGCCAGCACTCAAAACCACAGCTAAGTGTCTTGTTGTTATTCTTTCAAACTGCTCTGCATAGGCTTGCTGGGGGGTGCACTAATGCATGGAGGAATGTGTAATTCAATTTGGTATGTTTTTTTTCCCCTAATCAACCAGAGTAGAGTCCTATCCAATTTTAAACCCTGTATCCTCTACCCGATGTTCCTGCTTCCCGTACCTATCCAAGCAACGTTCCCTAACCCTCTTTCCCTGCTGGAGTTGCGGATGCCTGTGTAAGCCCCAAACTTGCAGGCGCCAAAACCCTAGAGGGGGTGGTTGGTTCGTGCCACTCCTAAGCCTGGACTACAGAAGGCCATGACAATGATGTCCAAGTTTGTTCGGATTGTGTATGTGTTCATGCAGGTAGTACATTTTCGTGCATTCCCTACTTTCATGTGTCATTCCTCCTCCCCTCTCCTGTCACTCATTCCAGTTATCCAGTGTGCCAACACCTGTCCCGACTGCATATCCCTATCCCTGACCCTCCTTCCCCACCAGGGTCTCAGAGGCCTGTGTGAGTTTGACCTTGCAGGCACCCGGGCCACGGTGGGGGTGGTTGTTTCGTGCCACTCCTGCGCCTGTACACGGGACCTGTGACAGTACACATCCGTTCGTGGTACATCATTCTATGTTATGTACCACACATGGTTCACATCCTGTTGTGACATTGTTTTACTGTGCTACCTTGGTTGTTACATCATTGTGGTAGTACTTGGCCTTTGTGAGGTACTGCTACGTCAAGTCATCTACTGGAGGGTGTTCTGGTTCGTTTTTCTGGCTTGGATTTTGTGATTTTGCAAATGAGGGTGGACTCTGAGGGTGCAGGCACCTTTTTACACACAAGGTGGGAGATGGTGACGAAGGGGAAGGGTGATCCTGTGGCCAGGTGAAATTGAGGGTTGAAGGCTCCATGACCCAGGTGCAGTTGTTCAGTGGGTCATGGTCATTTGTGAGGGAGGGGGGGTTTGTTGTTGATAGTTGCCTTGCCCTGCAGTGTGATGGGAACCCTGACATTGTAATTGTGGTATCCTATGTACATGTTGTGTTCTGCTGATCAATGCCTGTTCATGTGTTGTGTTTACCTTTCAGTTGTGAGGGGATAGTTGTGGTTTGATGTGCTGGGGTGTACACATGGTGAATGTTCACATGTGATGTGTAGAGGACACTGATGGTCACTTGATTGCACATGCATATGTTGAGTGCATGTCCTTACTGACCCACACACTTGCACTATGATGCACTACATGTATAACCACCCTTGGATATCCATGTGTACACTCTGTTTGCCTTATGGTGCCCACTGTGTCCCTGCAACACATGTTCTGTGACCAATTATGGATCCTGTACATGCCTAATTTGCTTTTTGATGTGGTTTGTCACTTAGATGTGATGCTCAGGGTGTGCATCACACACAATAGCTGTTCACTGTGCTGTGCGCTGAGCAGTGTGTTGCAGGAGTTGGACACAGCACACAGAAGCTGCAGTGTTGATTTTGCAATGCACAATGTGCATGTAGACAGGCATTCATTGTTATGTTACGTCTACAACTTTTGTAATGCATTTGGGAATTACTTATTTTGGGTGGGAGGTTGTTGGTCAGTCATTTCATCTGATTCCATGTCAGGCATCATTGTCTGATGCCACTGTAAATTTTTGACATGGCAATGTGTACCTTATTGGTACTGTGTTGGTGTATGGCTATTGCTTGCCATTTCATGTTGTGGTTTGGGAGGATTTGAGTGACATAACAGTGATGGTCATGGCCTGTTTTGCAGGTGTGTGTGAATCAGACCTTGCATGTCAGGGTCATCCGCTTCTCAAAGCAACTAGCTGGGGGTAGATTTTTCTCCGCGGCAGGGGCCTCCCTCTGGAACAGCCTTCCTGCCTCACTGGAACTTGAGGAGAACCATCTCCGGTTCCGGGAGCACCTCAAGACCTTCCTCTTTGCTTCTGCTTTCTCTCTCCCTCTCCCTTGCAAAATTCTTCACTGGAACTGCACTGGATCTGCAACTGGGCCACTCTCACCGACCTCGGTCCCTGGCCCAGCCACTCTCCACTTGCACTGCTTCCCTGGCAACCCCTGCACTGCGGGACTGTCTCTATATCCCTACAGCCCCCCCTTCCCAGCACTTGTCTGGACTTACCTTTGCAGTTGCCACCAGCTGGCCTATTTATTTGTTTTTTAGTCTACTTACCCTGTACTGCACTCCGCCCTCCCCTTCCCCTTGCACTTTTCCCTTCCCCCTACCCCTGCACTTGCGCAATCTAAATGACACCTGGCCTAGTAGTATCGTTGTCTGTCTTCCCTTGTTCCCCCCTCCCCGCCTCTTTGCACCTTGAAACACTTGTGTATAGGCACGTTACAAATGCCATATCATGTCATGTCATATGTGTGCCTTTTGGTCACACAGGATAGCTTGTGTTTAAGTAGCTAGGGATGCAGACAATGTGGCACTTCCATGGCAACTATCTCAGGGTGGTAGGGTTGTGACAGTTGACTGTCTCTTTGTCATCATCGATTGTCACCTGGTATGTGCCAGGCCTGTGTGCACTCCGCAGGGGTGGGGTTTAGGTGAAAAATGTGGCCACAAGCTGGGTCCGGGCTTCCTCGCCACGTGCCCTGTCCCCTCCCATGGGCAGCGCCTGTGCCTGGGGTTGGGGATGTAGGGGCACCACCATGTCCACCGGTATGCCCTGCCATGTTGCAACATTGTGCAGGACACATGCTGCCACAATGATCCTGCACACTACTGGGGGTGCATAGAGTAGCTGCCTGCCAGAGCGGTCAAGGGAGCAGAAACGTGACTTGAGCACTCCGAATGTGTGCTCCACTATGGCCCTGGTTGCAATATGGGCGGCGTTGTATCTTACCTGGGGTGGTGTGGTGGGGTTCCGGATTGGCGTCATCATGTGGTTGCTCAGAGGGTAGGCACTGTCCCCTGGGGAGGTGTAAATGGTTGTGATTATTGGGGTTTGTTTATTTGTGTGTGTGTGACATGAATGCATGTGCAAGGGCATTTGTGCTCACCTAGGAGCCAGGTGTCGCCATGCTGCCCGGTTTCCAGGGCCCGGCTCGGGGCAGACATTCTGTATATGAAACTGTCATGGGTGGAGCCAGGGTAGTTTGCATAGACAGAGGTGATGATTCCCTTTGCATCGCATACCACCTCTACATTGATGGAATGCCAGTGCTTGCGGTTTCGGTAGATGTGCTCAGTGGCCCTAGATGGACGTAGGGCCACATGGGTGCAATCTATGGCACCAAGCACTTTGGGGAAGTGTACCACCCTGAAAAAATCCAGGACAACGGCCTGCCTTTCTGCGGGTGTTCTGGGCATGTATATGTGCCTGCGGACTGAGGGGCGCGCTGTCATGATTGCCAGTACCTGGTGTAGGCAGCGTGACTGCGTGGCCTGTGAGACCCCCCCACTATGGCAGTAGTCCGCTGAAATGACCCAGTGGCCAAGAAATGCAGGACATTGAGCACCTTCTCCAAGGGGCTCAATGCTTGGGAGCGAAGGGAGGGGGATGTAAGGTCATCTTCCCACTCCCTGACCAGGTCTAGGATGATATGGGGTGGAAACCTATACCTGCCGTAGACCTGGTCGTCAGGCATCCCAAAAAGGCTTGTCCGTGGTGCGAAAATGCTGCCCTGGCTATTCTCCTCCTCTTGCGGTGTCCCACGATCAGTGCTGCGACAAATGGGGCATTCATCGTGGCTGTATATACGTGTTTGTTGTTTGCGCGTACTTTTATACTGTGCGCGGGGACGCTTCCGCCTGCCTTCGTGTGGCGGACGCGTTGACGCCTGTGTGCGTCTTTTGCAGTGCGCGGGTTTCCCGTATTCGAATCCATGAATACGGGTTGTTCGCGTGCGTGTGGGCGTTCCGTGTAGTTCCCTGCAGTACTTCCCCAGTTACGCCTTCTTTTTCACGCGTTATTCCCCATTCCTCATGTTATGCCCACTGTTCCGCCCACTTTGGTTGTGTGCGCCGCGCTATGTGCGTTTTTGCTGTGCGCGTAGCGCACGCCATGTGTGCCCGCGTGCGCCATGGCAGGATTTTGCGCACGGACAGCGGGAAACACGCGCAGCGTCTTCCTTGAATCGCAAGCGTGCACGTGCGCTGGGTTTCTCACGCTTGCGCCACCTTGCGCCTGCTTGCGCTGGGATTTTCGGCGCACGTTTGCTCCATGAATCTACCCCTAAATATGGGCTAATTTGCTGAAATTGTTTACATTCTAATGGGAGCCGCTTTAGATAGTTGCAAACAAACTCTAAAATGAATAAGCAATGTGAAAACTTAAAATTGAGGTTGCACGCAATCAAAAGCTGTTTTACACGTTATAGAAATTTCCTAAAACAAAATTTGCGGCAAACTTTTCCCGCCGCGGTAATCGCGAGAGAACTATATGGGTTTGGAATGCAGTTTTAGGTTCTATGGAAAGCTTAGGATGTTAGCTACAAGCAGAAATTTTGTTTCTAGCATAACATTTGAGGAAGTTATGGACTTTTTATTGGAGGTCGTTTTTCTCACATAGACGCAAGAATGAGAAAAAAGGGATGCGCTTTCAAAAGACAAACAGGATTTCTTTGCACTAGGGGATGACCATGAAGAAGCAAATACCACACAGAAGCACATCCACTGGACCAGGGCGCCACTGGATCCAGGCGACTGCCTGTCGAGGAGCTTGCTTTCTTCAGATGAAATATAGGAGCGCAAAGATATTTAACAATACTAGTACCGAAGGAGATAGTAGGGATAATATAGAGAGTTCAGGCAATTCAAAAGATTTCTAACAATGCAGGTTCTGTAGACAAGATCGTATGGATTTAGATAGGGATAGACTATGGATAGTACATATGCTAGTGACACAGTCCTATACTATGGATACTCACAATATATGTTTTGAATAGAACCGTCAGGAATTCTGGTCCGTCAAGATTTCTGGACAGGAATTCTGCTGGGCACACTAGAGTGGACTGGGTCTGCAATCAGCAAGGCGCCCTGGTCACCGCACAAAAGGACTGGACAGGATCGGCACAGCACGGCACAGCACTGCACAGCACAACTGGATTGGATCTTTTGGTTCTGGTAATAATTCTTTTAGCAGGAAAGCAGTTACAGCCCAGCAGTTTTTTTTGTTCCCTTTAGATTTTGTGGGATTCTTTCTGGTCCTGGAAACTCAAGGCCTAGTTGAAAATGGTTCAACTAATGGAATGGGCCTTTTTGCTTGCCAAGTTTCTAGAGTCAGGAGCAAGGAATATGGATGATCTGCTTCAGGGTGCTTCGCCAGGATCAGGATAGTGGGTGCATCTGTGGTCCTTCTAAGTCTTCAGCTTTTTCTATTTATGCATATGGTAAAGGGGTGTGTGCGCTGGACTGTCCTAAGCACACCCCCTATGCAGGCTATAGGTAAGAATCTCTTCTCCCCCTTGATTGGAGAAGAAAACAGGGTGTCACCATGATGATGTGGGGTTATGAGTCAGAGAATCCTCCTCTTGTCCCTTTGAACATAAAATCTACTTTTGGTACAATACATATTTACATGTGTGCAATCTTTATAACAATAACATATAGAAATCACATGTTTTGTGCAGCAGATGCTCCTTCGAACCTCGTCGCTGTAGGATCTTGTGCCTGCTTTTGACAGAATTCTGCCCTTTTTGGCTTAAACACCATATCTAGTTTATCGAAAAATTTGTACAAATGTGCGCTTTGCATATTTGCATAAGAGTATGAAGTTTCATGCTTTTGGCATATATACATTTGGAGTAAGACCATTTTTTCCACTACTACTTCCCAGAACATGTCAAACAGTTTTGCCGCCTCTTAAAATGTACAGTCAGAATTTAGATACACAAATATGTGATTTTTGTAATTTGAACAATTTTCAGTGGTAAGTTAACAAAATGTTTCTTTGTGAATGTCCAACCCCAACTGACTGTTTGTCTCCGCCTCCTCCTGGCTCTCTGCAGTTAGAAGCAATCTCCGCCGCCTTTCTTCTGAGAGAGGCTGTTTATGACTCTTCACACTATGCATATCCTTTCAGCCAGAGGAATTCCATTGTCCCCTTCTGGCTCCCCAGCAATTGACACCTCCCTGTGAGTTTCAGCTGTGGGAAGTGTCCTCCTTCTGGGCAGAAACGTGCCTTTCAAGTTCTTGCAGCTCGGCCAGGCTTAAAATTAAATGATATTTCTGTTGCAAATGCTTTCTTGGTTTAAAATAAACTTGCAATTTCAAAACAAGCAGCTAGAACACGTATTCCTGCTTCTAAACCATGGGATTTAAATAGTTACAACCTAGGTTACTCTCAGTAACAGGTCACTTAGTTTTCAGACATTTTATTTCAGTTGCACAAGTTTAAATCTTCTGATGCAAGCTACTGACAGCTGTCCACAGGCGGCCGCTGGTACTGCGCCCAGCTTTTGACAGATTTCACAGGCAGGCACATTTTTGCTGCGAATGTTCTGGTGACAGATTCCGCTTTTCATGACATTGTCTGGTCATAATGATATCTTGAATGAAGTGACTTGTAACACCAAGCAATAATATTGGATGTTTGATGGTGTTTTGTGCCAGCATTCTGTAGTTTCAGCAACCAAGAAAAAGATTTGAAAACAATATTCTGGATTTCTTTCAGAAAAGCACTGCTTTTCACATGTGCTCCATTTTTACTTGTTGGACAGCCCAATGACATGTTTCAGGAGTGAGGTCTCTGTTCCACCACTGACAACACGCATGGTAGATTTGGCAGCCATCTTTTTGTGTTGCAAAACGCAATTTCCATAGGTTTTGGCGCGCCCAGGGGGTTTGCGGCCATTTTGATAATTCTGACACCATCAGCACACAGTGATGCCGCAGGGCAGAGCATAAATGGGTTAATACTTCCCACAGATTATCTTTGTAAAGTCACCGAACAGAGATGTGATTTGTCATATCCTTTTTCTACCCTGGTAGGGTATTTTGTTCCTTATTTATTTATTTATTTATGTTTACATTTGTATAGCGCAATAAACCTGAGGGCACCAAGGGTTATAATTCCACAACATATAACATTTTTCTGATCTTGTGCATATGTGTTGGTATGTACCCGACAGTACTAGTACCTTCAGTCCTGAAAAAATAGACCCGGTACTTATTATTTCTGTTATAAAAAGTTTTTAGTTTTTAATCATTAATTCACAAGCATAAAAACACTTATAAAAGTGTTTGGTATGAGTCAAACCCAACCTCACACAGCATGGTTATAAAAAACAATACAAATCACAAAATACACATCCATATATCCACATACAACAATAAAAAGAATTACAGAAGACCACAATGAATGGATTTAACAATGTTCCAAACCCTGAGTATAATGACTCAGGTATAAACAGCTCCCGACATGTTTCAGTTCTTAGTTGCTCAGATGCATGAACTTTCTTCAGGGGAATATTTCAATTTTCAGTTTTCCACCATGCAATCCAAGGTCACAATTAAAGGTTCTCACACACTTCCTAAACCAGGAAACAAACAAGGGGGAGTCACCAACCATATACAACAGTCAGATAAGCTCAGAAACAAATTCCATGCATCAGTGCAGTTTGTCTAGTGAGTCACAAAGCACTGATGAAATTAGGACATGATTGCACTCAACCTGTCCCCAATAGCAAGCTACATACCTCTTAAATCGGGACCCATAGCGCCGGTGTATCTACACCAAAATTAGGCCGATGACTCCAACAAGTTGAGTCTTGATTATTCAATAGCTCTCTAGTAGCTGAAGGTCAACTTCAATGCTGCAAACCAGTCAAGACATACATTTCATCACAATCAGACCACAAAGCGTTTCTCCCTTCATCAGAGATATACCAAAATGTCACCAAAACAGCCCTTTTAGCTGCACCAAAGTGTATCAACACCAACACCGTGTTAGTATTCCATGGCCGACCTGTGCCCAACACCCCCACTCGTTTCACCTAGGCGTGACCAATGCCATCACCTGCACACCAACAGTGATAAGAACAATACATCGTACCTCCTTTACCAATATATGCCGTGTCATTATATATCATGTTTCTCTTAGAACTGGATCAAAAATCGCTGTATTCAAGTATCCAAGGCTAAAAACCTGTATGGAAGGCAAAACGGGATAGCCTCTGTAAACATAAACCTTTCCGTGCCGCTATACTCATTTAATTTATAGACGAATCAAACAGCCCCGGTCCAGACCGCTCATCAAATTGCTACATAGAAACTAAAAACCCTTAAAGGCATACCTGTGACAGGCATAGCAAAAAATGCTCCAGAGCAGCCGTGTCTGCCGTACCAGTGTAAAACACGCTGTAAAACATGCTGGACTTAGAATGTCCGATCTAGCGTTCAACCCGGAAGTGAGTAACGCGACACTAACAAAGGACTACAGAGATATTTATACCACGAGGGCGCTAAATAGCATCCCTGTGGCAAGCGTAGCAGAAAAATGCTCCGAACCAGCCGTGTCTGCCGTACCGATATAAAACACGCTGTAAAACACAGTGTACTTAAATGATCTAATCTCGCGTTCAACCCGGAAGGGTGTAGCGCGACATAGAAAAAGGACTGCAAAGGCAGTGCCATACGGAAGAAACACAAAGAAGGGACTTCCTTATAGGGGATCTACGGCTATTACAATTTACACAAGGTCCCCGGGAGGCAACGCTGGGAGTGTAATACAAATGAAAAAAAGGGGCAGAAATGCCATACAAATGAAGGTGTGCCATCGTACGGGCCAGCATAACAGGTCCAATAGTCCAAATGTGCAATAAAATAACCTGTCACCTCAAACCAGTACCATCCTCACACGAAATCCAACAATTAAATACAAGTGCAAAACACATATGAAAAAATTGGAGGTGCAAAAACAAATATGAAGAAATTAAATAACTATAAAGTGGCCAGATCACAGGGTATCTACCAGAATCACACTACCTCCTATACCAAGCAAAGTCAGGACATTCAAAGAATGGCTACCACAGTGATGCTGGATTGCATGTGGGACTGCAGAAAAAACCCTAGGCCTTTATCCTGCACATAAGTATAGCATTTCACATTACATCAAATGTATGCCCACAATGATTGTATCATGGAAGGTATTACTTGTGTGTATGTTGCCATTCAATTTCTTCATTTAGACCCACAACGTGGCTTTGACATTTAAATATAATTTTCTGTTCAAACAATAGCAATTTCTTATCTGTTTCACACTTGTTCTTACCCACCACTTTCTTCAAGATTACCCATCTAAAATGCTCATGTGTATGCTTCATTTGTGTAAAATGTTTGACCATGGGGGCTGTAAGAATCTGATTCTTTATACAGCTACGATGTTCCAACACTTTCTATTCATTTTCCCAATATATTGCAATCCACATGGGCACGTGATTAGATAAATTACATTTTCCGTGTTACAATTCGTCATGTCATCAAGGGACCACATCATAGTCGGTTTCAGTAAGACCTGTTTAGTTTCTTTTGTATAGGCACACTTAATGCATTGTCCACATGGGAAATGTCCTTTGACAGGAGGGAGACCCCATAGTGTAGTTTGTCTAGGTGCTGTCATCTGTTTCACCGATATATCGTTCCTAATCAACATGTTTCTGATGTTTTGGCTTTTTTTAAAAGCTATTAAAGGAGGATGTATAGACTTGTCATTATAAACCTTTCTCCAGGTTTTGTTAATGATACCTTTGATTTTATAAGAAAGATTCAAGAAGGTATTTACAAACACAATGCGGTTCTCTTTATTTTCCCCTTCCTTCTTTTTCTCTAGTAGAGCTTCACGATTATTGTTAAATGCTCTTTTGGAAGATGTTTTTACCAATTTGGCCGGATAACCTTTGTTGCATAATTTTTTGGACAATACGGCCGCACTACTACAGTAGTCCTGTTGTAGGCTGCTATTCCTTTTTAATCTTAAAAATTGTCCGAAAGGTAAGTTAGTTTTGATGTGGTTGGCATGATGACTCGAGAAATGTAACAAAGCATTTTTGTCCGTCTTTTTGTTATATGGCTTCACTTTTAATTTCCCTTCATGATGAAAAATAGTAATGTCTAGGAAATTAATTTCTTGAGTATTTATTTCCTTAGTAAATTTTAGAAAAGGATTTTGCACATTTAGCCATTCCACAAACAACTGAGCCTCAACTTCTGCGCCTTCCCATACTATGAAAATATCATCTATGTATCTTAGCCATTTGACTAGATGTTTTTTTAAAGGATTAGTGTCGGGGTAGATGACCAGTTTTTCAAAATATTCTACATAGAGATTGGACAAATTTGGAGCCATGGCTGCGCCCATTGCAGTACCCTCTATTTGTTCATAGAAGTTTCCTTGAAATTGAAAGAAGTTTCTAGTCAGTGCCACTTCGGCACACCACATTATAAAAGCACTACTGACTGGATGCCCATCTTCTCTGTCTCTCAGAATTTCTTCGATTACTTCAAGAGTAGCTCTTTGTGGAATAACCGTGTACAAAGATTGTATATCAAGGCTGATCAATAGACAATTGTTACAATTGTAGGGCAGATTCTCAATTTTATTGATGGCATCCGAAGTATCTCTCAGGTAGCTACTCATTTTCAGTACAAAGGGCCTCAAATAAAAATCCACAAATTTCGACAGAGGTTCTAGTATGGAATTAACCCCTGAGACTATAGGTCGACCTCGGGTGTTAATCAGACTTTTGTGTACTTTGGGAAGAATGTAAAACACAGGCACACGTCCTTACTTTCTGGTAAGGTAGTCGTATTCCTGCTTACTGATCATCTTAGCCTCATAAGCACTAAATACCTTGGTTTCTATAATGGTCATCAAGGTGATGGAAGGGTCATTAGGGATGGGACGATAGCTTCTGACATAATTGAGTAACCGTAAACATTCCCCAACATAATCTGTGCGATTAAGGTGGACAATAGCTCCTCCTTTGTCAGCTTGTCTCACGATGACATCATCTGTTCTAGCCAGTTTGAGAATCAATGCCCTTTGAATATTACCAAAGTTAGAATGATTGGGTATACCTTGTTGTTCCAGTTTGAGGACTTCCTTAAGAACCTGTTTCTCAAACACCTGGGATTCAGACGTATAACTATGGGATGGGGCACAGAAAGTGGATTTATTTCTTAAGCTGGTGTGATTAAGAATTTCATAGACATTGTAATTCTGAAAATATTCATTTAAATGAACTTTGCGCATAAAGCTATGGAATTCAGATCTAAACTCGAAAGGATCATGGAATTTCATGGCGACAAAATTAAGGCCTTTCTTTAGTACTTGTTCTTCATCGCTATTCAAAGAGTAATTAGATAAATTAATTACCACTGATTCCTCGCCGTGCTGCGAGTTTGTATCTGAGTACCCCAATCTCCTCGGTTGGGTCCCTGTCCTAAAAAAGGGCGAGGAATCAGTGGTAATAAATTTATCTAATTACTTAATTTTGTGACCACGAAATTCCATGATCCTTTCGAGTTTAGTCCTGAATTCCATAGCTTTATGCGCAAAGTTCATTTAAATGAATATTTTCAGAATGACAATGTCTATGAAAATCTTAATCACACCGGTTTAAGAAATAAATCCACTTTCTGTGCCCCATCCCATAGTTATACTTCCGAATCCCAGGTGTTTGAGAAACAGGTTCTTAAGGAAGTCCTCAAACTGGAACAACGAGGTATACCCAATCATTCTAACTTTGGTAATATTCAAAGGGCATTGATTCTCAAACTGGATAGAACAGATGATGTCATCATGAGACAAGCTGACAAAGGAGGAGCTATTGTCCTCCTTAATCGCACAGATTATGTTGGGGAATGTTTACGGTTACTCAATGATGTCAGAAGCTATCGTCCCATCCCTAATGACCCTTCCATCACCTTGATGACCATTATAGAAACCAAGGTATTTAGTGCTTATGAGGCTAAGATGATCAGTAAGCAGGAATACGACTACCTTACCAGAAAGCAAGGACGTGTACCTGTGTTTTACATTCTTCCCAAAGTACACAAAAGTCTGATTAACACCCCAGGTCGACTTATAGTCTCAGGGGTTAATTCCATACTAGAACCTCTGTCGAAATTTGTGGATTTTTATTTGAGGCCCTTTGTACTGAAAATGAGTAGCTACCTGAGAGATACTTCGGATGCCATCAATAAAATTGAGAATCTGCCCTACAATTGTAACAATTGTCTATTGATCAGCCTTGATACACAATCTTTGTACACGA
Source organism: Ambystoma mexicanum (assembly GCF_040938575.1). NCBI lineage: Eukaryota > Metazoa > Chordata > Amphibia > Caudata > Ambystomatidae > Ambystoma > Ambystoma mexicanum. Next base: position 145,455,144 of record NC_090936.1, read on the forward strand.
TTATTCCCCAAAGAGCTACTCTTGAAGTAATCGAAGAAATTCTGAGAGACAGAGAAGATGGGCATCCAGTCAGTAGTGCCTTTATAATGTGGTGTGCCGAAGTGGCACTGACTAGAAACTTCTTTCAATTTCAAGGAAACTTCTATGAACAAATAGAGGGTACTGCTATGGGCGCAGCCATGGCTCCAAATTTGGCCAACCTCTATGTAGAATATTTTGAAAAACTGGTCATCTACCCCGACACTAATCCTTTAAAAAAACATCTAGTCAAATGGCTAAGATACATATATGATATTTTCATAGTATGGGAAGGCGCAGAAGTTGAGGCTCAGTTGTTTGTGGAATGGCTAAATGTGCAAAATCCTTTTCTAAAATTTACTAAGAAAATAAATACTCAAGAAATTAATTTCCTAGACATTACTATTTTTCATCATGAAGGGAAATTAAAAGTGAAGCCATATAACAAAAAGACGGACAAAAATGCTTTGTTACATTTCTCGAGTCATCATGCCAACCACATCAAAACTAACTTACCTTTCGGACAATTTTTAAGATTAAAAAGGAATAGCAGCCTACAACAGGACTACTGTAGTAGTGCGGCCGTATTGTCCAAAAAATTATGCAACAAAGGTTATCCGGCCAAATTGGTAAAAACATCTTCCAAAAGAGCATTTAACAATAATCGTGAAGCTCTACTAGAGAAAAAGAAGGAAGGGGAAAATAAAGAGAACCGCATTGTGTTTGTAAATACCTTCTTGAATCTTTCTTATAAAATCAAAGGTATCATTAACAAAACCTGGAGAAAGGTTTATAATGACAAGTCTATACATCCTCCTTTAATAGCTTTTAAAAAAAGCCAAAACATCAGAAACATGTTGATTGGGAACGATATATCGGTGAAACAGATGACAGCACCTAGACAAACTACACTATGGGGTCTCCCTCCTGTCAAAGGACATTTCCCATGTGGACAATGCATTATGTGTGCCTATACAAAAGAAACTAAACAGGTCTTACTGAATCCGACTATGATGTGGTCCCTTGATGACATGACGAATTGTAACACGGAAAATGTAATTTATCTAATCACGTGCCCATGTGGATTGCAATATATTGGGAAAATGAATAGAAAGTGTTGGAACATCGTAGCTGTATAAAGAATCAGATTCTTACAGCCCCCATGGTCAAACATTTTACACAAATGAAGCATACACATGAGTATTTTAGATGGGTAATCTTGAAGAAAGTGGTGGGTAAGAACAAGTGTGAAACAGATAAGAAATTGCTATTGTTTGAACAGAAAATTATATTTAAATGTCAAAGCCACGTTGTGGGTCTAAATGAAGAAATTGAATGGCAACATACACACAAGTAATACCTTCCATGATACAATCATTGTGGGCATACATTTGATGTAATGTGAAATGCTATACTTATGTGCAGGATAAAGGCCTAGGGTTTTTTTCTGCAGTCCCACATGCAATCCAGCATCACTGTGGTAGCCATTCTTTGAATGTCCTGACTTTGCTTGGTATAGGAGGTAGTGTGATTCTGGTAGATACCCTGTGATCTGGCCACTTTATAGTTATTTAATTTCTTCATATTTGTTTTTGCACCTCCAATTTTTTCATATGTGTTTTGCACTTGTATTTAATTGTTGGATTTTGTGTGAGGATGGCACTGGTTTGAGTTGACAGGTTATTTTATTGCACATTTGGGCTATTGGACCTGTTATGCTGGCCCGTGCGATGGCACACCTTCATTTGTATGGCATTTCTGCCCCTTTTTTTCATTTGTATTACACTCCCAGCGTTGCCTCCCGGGGACCTTGTGTAAATTGTAATAGCCGTAGATCCCCTATACGGAAGTCCCTTCTTTGTGTTTCTTCCGTATGGCACTGCCTTTGCAGTCCTTTTTCTATGTCGCGCTACACCCTTCCGGGTTGAACGCGAAATTAGATAATTTAAGTACAGTGTGTTTTACAGCGTGTTTTATATCGGTACGGCAGACACGGCTGGTTCGGAGCATTTTTCTGCCACGCTTGCCACAGGGATGCTATTTAGCTCCCACGTGGTATAAATATCTCTGTAGTCCTTTGTTAGTGTCGCGTTACTCACTTCCGGGTTGAACGCTAGATCGGACATTCTAAGTACAGCGTGTTTTACAGCGTGTTTTACACTGGTATGGCAGACATGGCTGCTCTGGAGCATTTTTTGCTATGCGTATCACAGGTATGCCTTTAAGGGTTTTTAGTTTCTATGTAGCAATTTGATGAGCGGTCTGGACCGGGGCTGTTTGATTCGTCTATAAATTAAATGAGTATAGCGGCACGGAAAGGTTTATGTTTACAGAGGCTATCCCGTTTTGCCTTCCATACAGGTTTTTAGCCTTGGATACTTGAATACAGCGATTTTTGATCCAGTTCTAAGAGAAACATGATATATAATGACACGGCATATATTGGTAAAGGAGGTACGATGTATTGTTCTTATCACTGTGGGTGTGCAGGTGATGGCATTGGTCATACCTAGGTGAAACGAGTGGGGGTGTTGGGCACAGGTCGGCCATGGAATATTAACACGGTGTTGGTGTTGATACACTTTGGTGCAGCTAAAAGGGCTGTTTTGGGGACATTTTGGTGTATCTCTGGTGAAGGGAGAAACGCTTTGTGGTCTGATTGTGATGAAATGTATGTCTTGACTGGTTTGCAGCATTGAAGTTGACCTTCAGCTACTAGAGAGCTATTGAACAATCAAGACTCGACTTGTTGGAGTCATCGGCCTAATTTTGGTGTAGATACACCGGCGCTACGGGTACCGATTTAAGAGGTATGTAGCTTGCTATTGGGGACAGGTTGAGTGCAATCATGTCCTAATTTCATCAGTGCTTTGTGACTCACTAGACAAACTGCACTGATGCATGGAATTTGTTTCTGAGCTTATCTGACTGTTGTATATGGTTGGTGACTCCCCCCTTGTTTGTTTCCTGGTTTAGGAAGTGTGTGAGAACCCTTAATTGTGACCTTGGATTGCATGGTGGAAAACTGAAAATTGAAATATTTCCCTAAAGAAAGTTCATGCATCTGAGCAACTAAGAACTGAAACATGTCGGGAGCTGTTTATACCTGAGTCATTATACTCAGGGTTTGGAAAATTGTTAAATCCATTCATTGTGGTCTTCTGTAATTCTTTTTATTGTTGTATGTGGATATATGGATGTGTATTTTGTGATTTGTATTGTTTTTTATAACCATGCTGTGTGAGGTTGGGTTTGACTCATACCAAACACTTTTTATGCTTGTGAATTAATGATTAAAAACTAAAAACATTTTTTGTAACAGAAATAATAAGTACCGGGTCTATTTTTTCAGGACTGAAGGTACTAGTACTGTCGGGTACATACCAACACATATGCACAAGATCAGAAAAATGTTATATGGTGTAATTAATGATCTCCTTTACATATTAATATATTTGGGTCATCCCCTGACCGTGTGAGAACGTTTTAAAAAAAAAAAAGGGGTTTGTTGTGCCTTAATTAAAGTGGTATAATTCCTCAACACCATACCCCTCCAATGCCTGGTCTTTTGATAACCCTGAGGTGTAGCATCTTCCAATAAGACGTATGTAGATATCATGGCAAACCTGTACTCCTAGAGAGTCATTATAATTGTATCAGTAAACCAGGGGAAATCACAATATGTAGTGGTTCTTGTTACCGCATTTGTAATCAGAGGAAAGCCGCACAATAATACGTTTACTGCGGCAGTGGTTTACAGAGATCAGTAAATTAGGTACATTCGGAATCTGCCACACACAGGAGACATCCACCAGAAATGGCTGCTGCAGGCATGGGCACGAAGGATTACCAACAGGTAAAAAGAAAATGGACTGTTCACGTGCTCAAGGTACTAGCAAATGAGTGGTCAAGGGGGCACCAAAGTTGTTTGACAACCTGATGCCCAGAACTGCCTCACGCAAGCATGTAGCACAATGGAGTAGGATACCAGACTGCAGTATTCCGCAAGTCCAGAATACATTTTCTTTCTCAAAAATTCTTGAATTACCTTAAGAGTTAAGAGCACATTGATCCAGAGCATTTGTGTTCGAGCATTGCCAGTGGAGGAGGGGGTGTGCCCTCACTTGTGCATAAGCTCTTGGAGGAGAAGGAAGCTTTTGTGATGATCTGATTGGGCTTCAGGGTTCTGGGAGCCAAGATGTTGTGAAAGGATGCACCACAGACTGTGTTGAGTAACATTGTCAAACAGTGACCACAGTCTATTTACCTCAGAAAGATCTGGCTGCTCGTGCGCATCTAACCAAAAGCCATGTGTAGATTGCAATACTTATCTGCTTCTGGACAGCAAGTCCATGCATGTCAGAACAATGTCCACTGCATCAGCATGCAATTGAGACATGAATTAACATAATCTGAAGTAATATTGTCATGGACATGGCAAGTTGGCAGCGCCCATCAGCCTTGCAATGCACAGCTATGGCATAACAAGCAAAGTGTAGGACTGAGTGAAGGATCTCCAATTTGCACGCAGTGCATTTTGCACCGCATTCATGTCAGTGCATCCCCTTTCTGCCCCTCACACTGTGCTGCCCAGGACGAGGATGAAGACTCCCAGGATCCTGGTGCTTGCACCAGTGCTACAACATTGCCTCTGTCTCCTCAACTGCAAACACGACCACCTCTGCCACAACTACCACCACTGGTGATGCCACAACCACTTCCACACCACTACCTCTGCAGCAAATATACAATCATGTATCATTAAAACATTCTGAAGTCAATTTTCAAAAATCTAGAGTGTGTAGTATCAGCGATATCTGCTGGCCATTTTGGATGCCATCTCAAAGTTCTTCCTTATTTACAAATGATAATGATAATGATGTGTTATTTATATAGTGCCTTAATCCAAAGCGCTTTACAGAGCACATATTTTACATGCACTATCGCCCAACCGAAATTGGTACTCATTTATCGACCTCGGAAGGATGAAAGGCTGAGTTGGCCTTGCCGGGATTCGAACCTGCAGATCACGCTCAGATCACAGCAGCGAGCGCTCAACCCACTGAGCTATTTTACCAGCAAATGAGACGTTGTTGACTCATTTCCCAAAATAATAATATTGCTTCTCACCAATCCTCTCAGAATATATTAATAAATGTTTCAAGGTTTGAATCTTGATTTCCTTTCTTACATATTTGGCAGACTCTAAGTTCCAGAGGAATATATGCTCTTTGTGCCCAGTAGTTCTCTAGTTTCTAATCTGTTTAAGAGCAAATGCTGCGTACATTCCCATTGTTTGAACTCTTTTTAGGTATCACCTTACATAAGGATGTAATGGCATAAATGACTGTCAAGTCAGCACAATGGGCACAGATAATGACTCAGGGCCACATTACGAGTTTGCCGGTAACCCACCTGTACTACCGGCGGGTTACCGGCTTACTCGCCTTACCGCTACTGGTGCCCGATATCCCAGTGTTACAGTGTTAATGGGATATCACGGGTACGGGCAACAGCGGTAAATTCACCATTCCATTGAGTCCCTTCGGATTGAAACTACTGATTCACCGGCACCTATGTTACGGTGCCAGTGATTCAGTCATTTCTCTGCCGATAGGGGCCTGAACTCCCCCTGCCGGTAGTTCACTGCCTCTACCGGCAGGATCGGAGTGAGCCGGTCTGGTAAAAAGGCCAGAGCCGGTAGTACCAGCATTTATTCGGGCATTTTTACTGGACCGGATCACCCGTAATGAGGCCTTAGTCTCTAAATATTTAACATTTCGATACTAATCACTCCTAATTGCTCTCTTCTTAATGTTTTCAATATCATTTCGATGTGGTGAGACCAGTCCACTTCTGTTTCTAATGCAGAAACCCAAACCAAGTTTTCTTTTAAAACATTATTTAGCTCTTTATTGTGACCCTTGTTTAAAATTGATTACAATGGTGTGTATGTGGTTGCAGTAAACTCGAAATAGTTTAAATCCACATAAACTTAAAATTCTCTTAACATAAGTGAGGCAGTGTTCCAGCCTAATCATTTGTAATGGTCGGCATTGTGGAAAGCCCAGAGTCCTTTGCCAAAGAAGATCCAAACAATGATTAAAATCAAAGAGACAACTTTTCAAGCCATTAGAAAACGAAGGATAACGTTTTGTTTTTAATATAAAAATGCTGGGTAATAGAGAAAAGCCACTATGTACTTGGTAAAATCATTTTATAGATGTTATTCATTGTTTTACTTTAATCTGTTTGACCGCTTGCAGGCCTGTGACATTGTTTGCTGCATAACTGTAAAGATCCAAGTGGCATCATTTATCAACCATTTTAGTTGGTGCATTACCAGACTCCCTTTCTTGGTATCTTTCAGTTTATTCTGGAATATGCACAAAAAGGTGTGGGAGCCCCTCTACCGAGATCGAACACAGCCAAATAACCTGTTCCATGGGAAGGTGCCCACTCGAGAGGGTCTACAACCACGTATTATCTCACTGTACCTTTCACAGAGGGAAATATCCATTATCAGTCTTTCTCCTCCCCAAAAGGGCAGTCCAGCACCGAAATGCTAGGCAATTCTCCTCTGAACAAGAGTACCAAGAGCATCCCCAGACACGTGTTTCAGCCTAGTCGGGCCCCATCAGTAAGGAGAATCTGGGCCCCTCTAAGCACATTGAGCAAGGGGTCGACGTCTGATTACCCTGGGTAACTTAGGGTGACAACTAAAGTTCCTAAAAATGCACAAAAAAGGTCCAGGAGCCCCTCTACCGAGAACAAACACAACCAAATAACCTGTTCCATGGGAAGGTGCCCACCCAGGAGGCTCTACAAACACGTTACAGCTCACTAATAATCATTTGCATATCAGTCTTTGGCCCACCCCCAAGGGCAGTACAGCACCAAAATGCTAGGCAATTCTCCTCTGAACAAGAGTACCAACAGAAACCCCAGACACGTGTTTCGGCCTAGTCGGACCTCATCAGTGAGATGAAGCTGTGCCTCCTTTGGAAATTGCCCTTTCGGAAATGTTGCTTTCCTCCTTTTGTTTGATAATATGATTTCTTAATATCTGTCTCTTATGGTTCCCATGAGTGTTCTTATCGTCAGCATCTTTTATTATATTTTGTTGTGTATTGTTCTGCATCTGATCATTTTTAATCACTTTAAATGCATCCACGTCAAGGACTAACACATCTTCCAATTAGGATGCAAGTATTGTTCGTCAATTAGCTGAGATCCCATCACAGAGTTAAAGGTGATATCTGCTAGTTGAGTGGATGTATTCTCTGTTGCCATACAACGATTGAAGCAGGTGGATTATTATCTAGTGAAATTGATATGGGTAATAGGATTAGTTCAGCATTTAGTGTCATTTTCCAATCAATATTGTGGCATTCCCTTTCGATAGTTGTTACACTTGAACAGCCCAAGGGAAGCTATGAGTGGAGGGGTCAGAGGATTTGGAACCATAGATGTACAGCCTGAGTTACTGATCTTGCTCATAAAGAACGCGTTGATAGCCTCACACATCAGCAGGATTCTAGTACCTCTGGGTCTGGTTTTTGTAGGGGGCATTGTGTTGGGTTGACAGTGTGCTTGTTGGGAGCTGTGTATCTGGGGGTATTGGTTGTGGTGGCATTGTGTGTAGGGGCAGTGTGTCTGTACATAGTTGTGTGTTGGCAGATGTGTGTGAGGGTCAGTGTTTGTGGTAATAGTATATGTGGGAGCAGTGTGTGTGGTGCGTAGTGTGTGTGTTTGGGGACTGTATATGTGCATGTATATGGGTATGGGTATATGGGTCAGTGTGTGTGATTTTGTGTGTGTATCATGCCAGTACGTGTGGGTGGGGTCAGTGTGTGTGAGTGGCATTGTGTGTGGGTATAGAGTGTGTGGGCATTGTGTATGGACAACAGTGGGTGAGCGTAGTGGAAATGTGGAAGTGTATGTGTGTGTTAGAATAAACCACTAACTCACCCTGCTCTCTCTCTAACATTTTGTTCATGTCAGAAATGTTTTCTTGTATTGTATTCATAAAGAAAGTATGAATATGAAATAAGTGACTCAGGACACATTTATTGTTTATAGACCTATCCTATGAATGAATTCCCTTCTCAGGTACCTTGTTGGGAGACTGGATGCCACAATAAAGATCAGATCAGCTCATGGCTATCTATACCTGTCCTTGTTCTACACAGACCTAAAATGTGGTAAAAAAAAAAAAAAGAAACCTCTATCAATTTAGAAAAAAGCCCACACAAACACAGATCGACAAAACAAAGCAAACAGGCTCAACAAGAGAAAAATAATTTAACTGGTTACCAAAGGGTCATGGTGTGCAGGGACCTAGCAGAGGGGAGTAGTGTGGTCATGCTTCAGTTTCCTGTTTCCCCCATTGCCGATGAGCTGCAAATCGCAGACTTGCTGACGAGCCAGTGAAAAACACAGCTGGTTCATAACATGGTAAAAGAGTCTGCAATGGGCGTGGGTTTGGAAGAGAAGGGCAGCAATGGAGAGGGAAGTGACATAGGCCTCAGCATGGCCATGGACATCAGTGGGAAAATACACAACCAAACATTATCTGCAGGATTTGCGTCCCTCATTACTTGCCATCTCACCTATATCTTCTATTCCAATGCTAATAGTTTTGGCTATATGGGTGGTGCATTTGGTGCCACCTAATAGCCCAAACTAAACATGGCATTTAGTGTTGCAAGAATAAAACACATGATCAAGCTGGCATCAACATTACCCACAGTAGTGCTCATATCATTTCACACACCCATGGCTCTGGTCCTTGCCACTCAAATTACCCTTACATTGTCCTCATCCCTCAAGGGCTGGCTGAGAAACTTTCTATGTTTCTTTACATTACCCATGGATTTACCCAATAGAACTCACATTGGCCCCAGCATTGCCCAGGCTGTATACATTTCCCCTAGGACTGCCACATCCATCACCCACATAAGTCTCCATGTTTCACTTTGTCCTTTGTCTTGCCCCATTTCACCAATTTTGCTGACAGAATTGCCCCATTACTACTAGATTGCCCCCAGAACTGGCCGTGTTGGTCTCAGTGCCCTGTGTCCTCATGTCAGCTCAGTAGCCCGATTTCTCCTTCATTTGGACCCTTGGGACCAGTTCTTGAGGTGCATTGCTGGCTTCCGGCCACGTCGCCTTCAAAAACCCATGCATTTCTTACTCGGCATTCCTGGCACCGGCCTGACGGTGCAGGAATGCATCTAGAATGCAAGCCTTTCATCATCATCATCCTCAACACACTTTATTTCGGCAAGAAAAGCCACAATAGTTCATTAAAATACACAAGTATGCTTTTATAATACCAGTAGGAGATACAAACAGTAAATCAAGGTACAAAGATAGCAAACAGTCCTAAAATACCAGCTGTTGGTGAAATATTAGAAATTCTGATTCTTCACAGTTACAGGATGAAGTGGAAATGAAATAGTTCTGCCTGAGTCACATTAGAGCAAATTAAAACCAGACTGATGATAGATAAAATATTATACTATAAAAGTGGTTAAAAGCCAGTTCTAAGGGGGTAGATTGCCATGTTGCTTTTTCATTTATCTTACGGCTATAAAATTAAGAATTTAGCCCGACACAGCCAAGCTCTGTGAATGTATTTTCTTGCACAACACAGTAGTCTAAGATCTGACTTTTGTTTAACAAACGAAAGGGCTTGGTTTGCACAGCGTATATCAGCAACGTGGAGCAAGGGCTTTAAATAAAGGGGAAATTCATCACACCCCAAACATGGCGGCCCGGGCATACAAGGTCGGCACTGGAAATGCTACAATATTATAGGCTCTGTGCTTCCTTCCGCGCTATGTGGCCTTGCTGCCCAGATCAGCCCCCCCACAAGCCAGAAATACGCTACATAGCCAACTCCAGTGGGGTTCATGGGTCTGATGATAATCCATGTTCATTAGAACTGCGTCTACTTGCGTCACCCCCCTAGCCCACAATATGCAGACAAGTGGCATCTCTCTATAGCTATATCACGCCCCACAATTATTGACTAACCCTATGTAACCTGTCTGTATATATATATACATGGAAAGAAACGCCTAAACATGTATGCTGTAAGCTTTTGCCAATAAATAAAAGTTGAAAAAAAGAAAATATATCTGTGTCACATAGATGATTTGATCTTTTCAGCTCACTTGGCAGCCAGTGCTGACCCGTTAGAGTCAAGGTTTCCAGATCATCTTGAGCTAATGAAAATGTTGGCGTAATAATATCATGTCTGAATACAGCGCTTCATGCTGGTTTGTTTCTGCTTCTTGTCACAGTAATGATCTGTGTTAGTACCCATTTAGTGGGACTCATTTTATCAACCTTCATGCAGGCTGAAAACAGATGTCTGGGCAGACACTACGCTATCTTGAGGGCTTCATAATTTTGAATCCTTGGATTTTGGGTGATTACTCTCCTTTGAGATGATCATTGCATTATATGAGAATTGTCAAACACCCAGGTAACACGGGATCTGACAAAGGCTAAGCCTCACTTTCCTTTTTATTTACATCCTATCCTCTAGCAATAGCTGCACATACACAATGAGTTTATCAGTTGGTCAGGAAAGAGCAAAATGTTTTTGGTTGCTGTTCATAGCTTGTATCAAAATAGACACTATCTGATAGTTTAATTTGTATAGACCATCTGTTCTTTGCACCAAAGTCTGTTTACGTTTATGTGAAGGAGTTCTTCTTGAATATGAATTTGGAAAACAAACACTGTCTTGACAATATATTTATATCCCTATTATTATTCAGCTATTCATTTGCCAGACAAGATATTTGATTATATCACTAATATGCTTGAAGTTGTCTCAGTCTTTGAAAAAGCAGCCCCAAAAAGGTTGCGAATAGCATGACTTCATTTGTTCCTTTCAATCAATCCATTTATTTGAGGGAAACCGCCACAGTCACCAGTGTGATTAGAAAGGCAAATAAATTGTGAGGTGCCAAGATGGCGTATGGGCTGGATAAAGCCCCGTGAGGCTCCCACCAGCGGATCCGAAACACCTGAGCCCATGGATTACCGAACATCCAAAACACTCATGAATTGATTGGCAAAGCCCATGTAGGCGATCGGGGTGCCGAGTTTGCAGCAGTGTGGTCTGCAAGCGGGGTGCAGCACCCATGAGAGAAGCTTGGGTGGAGACCCACGGTTGCCATATTGGGGGAAAAAGCAGAGGCAGGCAAGGACACGTAATAGACAGAAGGCACAGGATGAGATCGAGAGGGGCTGTTGGCCCTCTACCAGTGAGGAGACACCAACTCCAGTCTGGCTGGAGCTGTGGAGGAGCGGGCACGACAGCAGTGCCCAGGTCCCTAAGGCAGAGCATGGTGGACCGACGTTGAAGAGTCGAGGCTCGAAGCAGGGGGCGGGGAGTGTCTACCTTCCCAGGCTGGGTGCTATGACAAGGCTCGTATCCGTGAGTCAATGGTGCTGTTCTGAATATGGAGGAGGCAAGCACCAACCTCATGAACTTAGAGACAAAGAAGTAAGGCGACTGACGGAACCGACTCCGGAACGGTGAGAGCCACACAAAAACAAGATTCGGTCTCTGAATAAGACATGAATGTCTAAAGTTAAAAGAACGTGGATCCATCCTCCGCATGAAGTCTCAAAGAAGGCCCTAGCCTCAGAAGCTTGACTATGGCCTGCTAATTATAAGGACCAAGGTGGCTGTGGTACACAATTGCTGCACAGCATATTGTCTGCAGGGAGGTTTCTGCAGTGAGACAGTGCTGCAGGCCGACCATTGTGCTGATACAAGGAAGGCATTGATGAGAAGCATCTGCATAAAACTACAGCCTAGCACAAGAGCTTGCTGAGCCCAGATGAAAAAAAGCAAGCAGAACTGCGCGCAAGCAACAAAAAGACGGCATTGAGAAGTTCATGAGAGAAGCAACTGGAGGTGAACCTATTGTTATGTCTTCTCCCCGGGCGGAACTGAGTGGCTTTCAAGGTCAGGGAACCCAGAGGCCCTTACTAAAGAGGATCTGAAGGACTGTCTACAGGACGTGCAAGACAACCTAGCCAGGGAGATGTCAGACCTCAACGAAGGGGTGGCCAAAGGCTTGGAGGGGCTACAAAAGGAAATGGATGCTTTGGGAGACTGAGTGCATGTGGGAGAGCAGACGCTCACAGAAGTGACAACGCATTCCCTCCAGGACGTTTGCAGAGACTGAGAAGCTTCGTCAGAAGATGGCAGTTCTGGGGGATAAGTGTGAAGACCTAGAAAATAGGTCAAGAAGGGGCAACCTTAGGTTGAAATGTTTCCAAGAAGGAGCTGAAGGGGAACAGTTGAATTACCTCCTACAAGAGCTCTTGACATTATTGTGCCCAGAGGACCCTCCGGAGAGGTTGAAGTTCGACAGTGCCCACAGGGTCGGCCCTCTCAGATCAGCACAACAGAACCATGAGACCGAGGGACATTCTCTTTAATTCACATTACTTTGTACTAAAGGAGATGTTACATGAAGCTAGGACAAAAGGTTTAATAGACTTCAGAGACTCGAAAGTACAATTATTTCAAGATGTCTCCAACTCCACCCTGCAGAAGAGATTCCGCCTCAAGCCAATAACGGAACGATAAAGGAAAGATAAGGTACACTACAGATGGGTATTCCCCATTGGCCTACAGTTAGAGAGGAAAAGCCATCAAAAGAAGGTTGGACTATAGGCAAGGCCAGGCATTTAAACCAGAGTAAGGGGCATGTGTCTGAATATCAAGCACCCACGTCAGCGGGGGCACAAACAAACTGTACCGAGCAAGGTGTTATTTGGGTACCTGATTAATTGTTGTCATGTGACAAGGGCTTTGGTCGGGAGGCCGCAAGGTGTTCGGGGGTTCAAAGGGAACATTCCAGGTGAGGGATCCTGATGAGGGGAGGTGGTCCCTGGATCCCTATAGAATGGTTATGTTATAAAGTTGAGGGAGCTCTAGCGGAGATTGGGGAGGGAAGGGGGTGGGATAGGAGACAACAACGGGGTGTCTAGTTCTGGGCAATGGGGACGTGGCAAAGGCTAATCTTTGGTCATGGAATGTTGTTAATAAGGGATTATGCAAATTCTATATTTGAATGTTAGGGGCTTGAACTCCCCAGGCAAGAGGGTGAGACTACTTCAACTGCTATGCAACCAAGGTGTAGATACAGCCCTAATACAAGAGACACATTTTCTACAAAAGGACTGAGGACGCATGTGACCCAGGGGTTTCAGCACACAGTGCTTTGACTAAGCACCGGGGCAGAGAGCAGCAGTGGCGATAATATGCAAAAGTGGTTTAGGCCTATTAGTAGAAGACTCCCGGGCTGACCCTGACGGCAGATTTGTCATGGTGAACTGTAAGCTGGGCCCTCGGTTCCTGACCCTGGCATCTGTTCCCAACACCGGGCAGGTTAGCTTTATGCTGCAAACCTCACGAAGATTGGCCCATTTTACAAAGGGGGTGCTGATTGTAGGAGGTGACTTAAATATGGTCATGAACCAATAGTTGGACTACTCTGAGGGTTTGAGGGCGCAAGGGACTGAAGAATGAGCTAACTAGTCCTGGGGTGATGGACATTTGATGAGACACACACCATGAGAGGTACTACTTCTACTTCTAACACGCTCACAGGGTCTATACAATAATAGATTACATACTGCTATCCGACACTCTGCGCGGTCATGCATCGTAAGTAAGGATAGGTGACATTATGCTTTCTGATCAGGTACCAGTTTCATTACAGTTAGATGTAGACTCCTCAAAAGTGCAGGAACGCTTGTGGACCTTACTGCCCCACCTGCTGAGGGACCCTGTTATATCACACAACAACACTCAGGATGCGTGTAAGGCAGTGGTGAGGGGTAGATTCCTATCAATGGGAGCGCACTTGGCTAAAGTTAGGAGATGTGAAAGTGAAAAGCTCCTCGCAGAACTTAGAGACACAGAAAAAACCTGTAGATAGAACGGTTGCCCCAGACTGCTTAGGAAACCTATGACCCTGAGGGGCCAAATCAATACTCTGGACACTAACATAGCCACAAAGTCCCTGCTTGTTTTTAAATGCTTGTTTTACGAGAAGGCTAATAAATTTGATATACCGTTGTCCAGGGCATTAAGGGACTATAGAAACAGGAAAAGTATTAAAGCGGTGAGAAATATGAAGGGCAGTCTGACCCATGACACCGACAGTGTAGTTGAGACATTCTGCATCTTTTATGAGAAGCTACACTCAGCTGAGGAGGCGGGACTTGGAGCTTGCCGAGAATATATTGCAGGGGCAGCTCTGCGGCATTTCACGGAGCAGTAAAGAGAAAAATTAGAGGCCCCTATTGCAAAGGAAGAGGTCATTTGTGCGATTAAGTTGCTGAAGACAAACAAAGCTCCAGGACCAGGTGGCCTGACTAACCAATTCTGTATAACTATGGCAGGCAAGCTTTTGAATTCCCTAGTTAACTTATTCAATTCCTACGTAACAAACGGGACTATATCAGGCACTATGAATCAGGCCATGATCAGCGTGATCCATAAACCAGGAACGATCAGGGGAGCTGTGGGTCTTACCGACCCAGTGTGTCGCTTAATGCGCATGAGAAAATGTTCACTAAAATTCTGGCGCTACGGCTAGAAAGTGTACTTCCAGACCTGATCCATTCGGACCAGACGCCGTCAGGCATTTGAGAACATCAGAAAGTTGACCCACTTAATAGACAAGGCCACGAAATTCGGCAGAGACCAAATGCTCTTGTTGTCCCTGGATGCCGAGAAGGCTTTTGATAGGGTCAGGTGGACCTTTCTTAAAGAAGTTTTGAGAGGAATGAGAATAGGCCCTAACCTGGCAAAATGGATCACGGCTATCTATGAGGGACTCACCGCTAGAATGAAAGCCAATGGCACACTCTCAGTCCAGTTCACATTGAGCAGGGGAACCGGGCAAGGATGCCCTCTGTCACCACTCCTTTTCACGATGGTGATGGAATCCTTCTCTGAAAGAGTGAGAGCACGACAAGACATACAGGAATACAGTTTGGACGAGTGGAACCCAAGCTGTCGCTACCAGTGGTACAAGACAAACTGAGTAGGTACGGGACAGTCTCTGGGTTTAAGGTAAACCTGGAAAAGTCCGAAATTCTGAATCAAACTACTTCACCAGAGACTAGCTCCCACTTGAAAACTACACTCCCGTTTCAGTGGGCTAGGGAAAGCATTACATATCAGGGCACACAATTATCTGCCAACTTAACCAGATTCTATGCCATCAATTACCTCAAGGTTATAGAGCAAAAAGGGTGGGTCTAGGAAGATGGGGCAAAGTTACTATTTCCTGCTTTGAAGAATCAATGTTGTAAAAATTAATGTACTTCTGCGATTATTAAACCTATTCCAGGCACTGCCTATGGTGGTCCTTAGTCGAGTAATTCTGCTTCTACGGAGTGAAGGCACCTGGTTTATTTAGAAGGGGCAAGGTGGTAGACTAGCCAGGCTTACTATTGGGGCCTAAATGGATAAAGGTGGGCGGCAGGCCCCGGATTTTCAGACAAACCACAATGCAGCACACCTGCGCATACTTAGAGAATGATGCCAAACTGCATCAGCAAATCAGTGCTGGGCTATGGATACAGCAACTGGGGGCATTCCGTTTAGAGGATCTTTCGGCTCCCCAAGCACCTGAGACCGCAGTCGATTTATAGGAATTTGATTAACGGAGCCACCGGTGCAATAAGGGAAAAGGTGGCCACACATAAAATCCCACCACGTTTCTGTCACCGCTAACCCCGATCCACCACAACCCAGACGTCACTTCTGCCACGCAGAGAGGACCATTCAGAGGCTGGAGGGAAAACAGGGGCTGGTGCATAGCCGACATGTTTAAAGGAAACGTGATTAAATCCTTTCTGGAGTGTAAGTGGGAATATGGTCTAGGGGAACTGGACCGTTTGCAGTCTTTCAAACTACGGCACTGGGTGATGAGTAAAATGGTTAGGGAAGCGGCCACAATGGTGTTGACTGCCTTGAAGAGATTTGGAACTGAGTCGGCCTCCACAAAAGGTCTCATTTCCATCCTCCACATACGGCTTAATGCTGGGTGGAAGAAGCAATGGGCAGACATGAACGCATGGGAGAGGGATTTAAGGAGGCGCATGGGAGAGGGATTTAAGGAGGCGCACGGGAGAGGGATTTAAGGAGGCACACTTATTTATTTGTATTTATTTATTTGCATTCATAAAACACACTTGCTGCCCACGAGCATCGAGGCGCTGTTGTTAGAAGGGATTGGCTTAGTTACAGGTTACAAGTACTGACAGTGCTGCTGGTTACATGAGGCCTAGCAATGTTGGGCAAAGGGAACAACGGTTTGCACAGTTACAAATGACATGGTTCTCAGTGGGGAACATACAAGAAGAACAGTTCAGTGCATAGAGTGCAGTTTAGGATTTTACGGTGGGAGTTCAGTTAAATAGGCGTGTTTTGATTACTTTGTGGAAAGCTAGGTGGGAGGGGATTCGCCTGAGGTTGGGTGGAAGGGCATGCCATTGAGTTGCTGCGAGAAAAGGGAAGCTAGTGCCTCCGGCTCGCGCTCTGGAAACCTTGGGCACCGAAAGTAGGTTTGGGTATGGGGTTCGAGTAGGTCTCAATGTAGGAGGTAAGGAGAGTCTCTGAGAAAGGAAAGGTGGTGCTTTGTGATGGATGCATTTATGTGTGAGGGCCAGGGTTTTGAAAATGACACGCTATATGACAGGAAACCAGTCTGCTTGTTTTCTGGCCTTAGAAATGTGGTCTCTTCTGGGAATACCAGTGGCCGCCCGAAGAGCATTATTCTGGACAATTTGCGGTTTTTCCCCGTTTTTTAGGGAGGTCCCGACCAGCAAGGCATTGCAGTAATCTAGTCGGCCACTGATAATAGCTCTGGCTATCGTTAGGCTGTTTTGCTGTGTGAGGAATGGCCTCACTGCAGTGAGGAGTTTAGAGTGGAAGGCTTCTGAGGATGCAATGGCATTTACTTGACTAGTCATGGATTGGTTTGCGCCTAGGTAGACTCTAGTGTTTTGAAAGCTTGAGAGACTTTGATCGGTATGTTATCTATGGTGAATGTCTCGTATTGGTGGTCAAGTTTCTTTAACGTTTCTGGTGACCCGATAAGCAGGAGTTCCATTTTGTCTCAGTTTAGACAAAGCCAGTTTTGTGCAATCCAGGTTTTTATTGTGGCGTAGATGGCGTTCAAGGTGTTTGGAGTCAGCAACGTAGTCGCCAGAGAGAGTTAGGAGGATCTGTGTATCATCAGTGTAATTGGTATACGTGATGCCTAGTGTGTCGAGGAAGATGAATAGCAACCTTGTAAATATGTTATACAATGTGGGCGAGATGCAGGAGCCTTGGGGGACACCACATTGGATCGTGCTAGGGTGTGCGCAAGCTGAGTCTGAGAAGACTTTCATGGCTCTGCCTTGGAGAAACGACGTGATCCATGCTGTCACCTTATGTGAGAAGTGTGCGGTGGTCGAGAGGTGTTGGCATATGGTTTTATGGTCGAGATCAAAGGCCACAGAGAGGTCGAGAAGGAGTAGTAGTGCTGGTTTCCCAGAGTCTCTGATGTAGTCCATTTGGTTCTTACGGTATAAAAGGGCTGTTTCAGTAACATGACCTGGGCGAAAGCCAGATTGGCGGAAGCTGAGGCTGTTGTTAGCCTCTAGGAACTGCTGGACTTGCAGATAGGCTGCTTTATCAAGTATCTTTAGGAGAAAGGGTACTGTGGTGATTGGCCTGTAGTTACCCAGTGCCTAGCGTGGGTTTCTTTAGGAGAGGGCAGACACAGGCTTCTTTCAAGCTTGCTGGGACAAGACCTGTTGAAAATGAGGTGTTAATAAATGCCTTGAGGAAAGGAGCCAGGCTGGTGGCACATTCTTTGATTAGAGGGGCTGGGCAAGTGTTTCCTTTGAAATTGGAGGGTTTTATGTGTTTAGTAGTGCAAGGACTTCAGTTTTGGTGACTTCTCTAAATGAGAAGGAGGGTACATTTTCATCAACACACATAGCGGTGTGAGGCGGTTGAATGTTCAATGACTGTTGGTGCATTAAAATGTTGTTGTGTAGTGTGTCCAATTTGCTAAGCATCACCTCTTGGATGCTGTTGCACCAGGCTTCATCTTTTATGAAGGGTTGGGGAGGGGCTGTAGGGGTTTCTAACTCCCTAAAGATTGAGAAGATCTCTTTGGTGTTGGAGTTGGCTGCGTCAATCCTGGTGTTAAAGGAGGTGGCTTTAGTTTGAATAATGGAGTATTTGTGTACTTTAATTAGTTTGTTAAATTCACTTTTAGTAGAGTCGCAAGGGTTGGCTTTCCAGGTGGAAAGTGCTTCCCTCTTTTTGGTGTGAAGTTGGAGAAGCTCAGGGGTGAAGCAAGTATTGGAATGCTTAGTCCGTTTGGCTTTTTTAATGATGAGTGGGGCAATAGCCTCTATGGCTTGGGAAATGATCGAGTTGAATGTTTGAACTAGAGCTTGTGGAGCAGGGGGAAGGGTGGCCTGAGGGCCAGGACAATGAGGTGATGTAGGAGTCACTCCTTGGTGAGCTGACGTGCACTCCTGGTGACTGCAGACGGGAGGGGTGTAGTCAGTTTGTGGACTGGTTTAGCGGTAGGAATATCAAAGAGGATGACATGGTGTTCAGTCCAGGGCAAGGGTCTGTTGGCTGTGATGGTGACCGGGCAGCTGTGATGGGCTATCCAGTCCAGGGTGCAACCCTTAATGTTGGTAGGATCAGTGATGGCTTGTTGGAACCCTAGGGTAGCTAAGGCATTGTCTAGGGAGGTGACTGGGGCATCTTTCCTATCGTTTAAACCCAGGCTGAGGTCTCCTAGGAGGATGGCGTTGGTGGATTTTTTTCGGTTGTCTGCGGGCATGTGGGTCAGGGCATTTTGAAAGTCTTTGACAGACCCAGGGAGCGGTACACGAGGTGGAGGGTAATGGTGCAATTCAGGGAGGGGTTAGGTTTAAAGAGTAGGCGGTCAGTGTTGATTCAGAGGTCTTGTCAACCTTTTGAATGCGTATAGATTCTTTAACTATGAGGGCGACTCTGCCGCCTTTGAGGTGGGGGCGATCTTCCCTAAAAATGGTGTAGCCTGGGGGAAGGGCTAGTGAAAGGGCCAGGCCAGAGGCTTCGTGGAGCCAGGTTTCACAGATAGCCAAGAGGTCGAATGTGGTTGGTGATGATCAGGTCTTGAATGTCCAGGGCATGGGCTGTGAGTGAGCGGGCATTGATGAGGGCGCATCTAAGCAGTTGGGGTGGCGGTATGCTAGCGGTGGTGGTATGAGGTTTATGCTGGGTTGCAGTGTGACTGCGTGAGGTGGCAAATCTATGTATGGTAGGGTTGGCTGTGCAGCTTTCTAAATGCTGAGCTGTATAAGTAGAAGTTAGGTGGGTGATCCAGTGGTGTGGTTGGGCAGTGGCGCAGGAAAATCAGGCAATGCTGCAGGCAATGGCAGATACGTTACTGGGGGCACAGCCGTATGCGTTTGGGTGGGTAATTTGATGGACTGGGTGGACAAGGGTACAGATGAGGGAAGAGACACTTCATAGGTAATAGATTACAGATTACAGTAGGTAGTGGAACAGGTATTTCAATTAACGAGCTGAACGGAGGCGTGAGTGAAGCAGGCCACATAGCAGGCAGAGCCTCTTCCAGTTCTGTAGGCACGGCAGTAAGTAGTTCCGTGGCCTGGCTGGGCAGGGGCACATGTAAAGCAGGCAACAACATAAGCAGAACATCATACATATCAACTGATACTTGAATGGGCACATGTAAAGCAGGCAACACCATAGGCAAAACATCATACATATCAACTGGTACTTGAATGGGCACATGTAAAGCAGGCAACACCATAGGCAAAACATCATACATATCAACTGGTACTTGAATGGGCACATGTAAAGCAGGCAACACCATAGGCAAAACAACATACATATCGACGGGTGCTTGAATGGGTAGTTTAGTATCTCGCTCGACATATGCGTATGTAGAGCAGGCATTGCAACATGTGGGGCTCCACACAAATCAATAGGCACTGAAGTGGGTAATTCAATGGCAAGGCAGGGCAATGGATCAATTAAGGCAGGCAACATAACGGAAAGAACATCACGTAACATAATCGGAGGAACATCATGGGGGCAGGTAGTATTAGCAGTTGGTGTTTGTGTCGGGGGTTCAAGAGCCTGACTAGACAAAGGGGCATGCAGTGTGATATGCAATGCAGAGCATATTAAGGTACATTGTGCGGTGGGTGCTAGAGAAGGCAGTACAGGCTACTGCCTGACGAAAGATGCACAAACTTCGGTAATTGTTGCGGCAGGAGCATGAAGTCGATGTTTAGATGAATTGACCCTTTGAGGGGCGCAGTGTTCATCTATGGGCGCTGGTGAGGTGCCATGTAAACCCACAGGAGGTTCCTTGATGATGGTTTTCCGAGGGGCATGGGACGTTGTGGGCTTTTGGGGTACATCAAATCAATGAGAGGGAATGGGAGGGGATCTGGCTAAGAACAACAAAAGCTGCTAGGGCGGTACAACATAAGGAAACGGCATACAAGGTGATGACACGCTGCTATCTAACGTGGTGCAGGCTGCGGAAAATCTACCCAAGCTCAGGAGGGCAGTGTTGGAGGGAATGCAGGACTGAGGGCTCTTATATACACATTTGGTGGGAGTGCCCAAGGGGAACGGTAATAGGACATATTTTGAACATTATTTCCCGTAACTTCCCTTTTAACCCAGAGTTGGCATTACTGGGTATTCTGGAAAAAAAACATGTATCCACTATTCTCGACAGACAGCGCGACAATAACTCTACTGCTCCTCATGGCCAAAATGCTAATTCCAGCAAACTGGAAAAGCAAGGACACGCTGCATGTTCGGTGGGTAAGACTATGGTTGATGCTGGGAATGGAGAAGTTGACGGTGTCCGGACATTTCGTCGAAAGACATTTCGTCAAAAGACATTTGGTCGACGTAATTTCGTTGAAAACCAAATGGTCGAATTTTTTATTTTATTTATATATATATTTTTAGATTGTAGTTTAGGGAAAAAAAGGTTTTTTTTAGAAAAAAAAGGGGGCTGGGGGGGGACCCCACCAAAAAAAAAAAAAAAAGTGAAAATAAAAAATAAAAAAATGCGACCATTTGGTTTTCGACCAAATGGTTTGGACCAAATGTCCTGTCGACAAATTTTTTTCGACGAAATGTCTGGCAACCGAAGTTGACGGCGGACATAATAGGTGACCGAGGGGGTTTCATGCAGAAGTCGAGATCATTGATGTCCTACCTGTCGTCAGAATGTATGTACATCACTTGTCCTGGTAGATATAAGGCTAACTTTTTTGATATACTAGACACTTGAAAGAGCTAACCTTTGAGGGTAGGGGGATCACAATAATCCACCGAGGCAGAATCTGCTTAAGTGCTGGAGAAGAGGTTTGATCGAAATATGCTAGAGAAATGGTCACCCACGCTGGCCCCCTAGATTAGTACAATGTACTAGACACAAGCTGTGTAGAAGGTGGAAGCGAGGGTGTGGTTTCACTGGGGTGGGAGTTTACAAGCTTTGAGAATTTCTGATGATGACTATGATCTCACAAAGGCCTTTGATTCATGTAGGAAAGAAGTATATTGTCTGCTTGTCTTCTCAGAAATGCAAATCTAATAAAAATGCTTTAAACAAAAAAGAAAAGCAAATTAGTTAATACTTTGTTACCTTCAAGACATGCTCAAAGCCGCTATTTGCAGTCTGAAACAGAATGAGCTGGAACAATAAGCATTATGTGCAAATTAATCAATGATCTGATGAGATTACAAGGGGGCACATTCCTGTTCCTTCATTGATCAAGCAGTGACAACAAAATTGTTTCGTCAGTACCCAAGCAATACATGCTGAATTTAACATTAGTACCCGGCGAGAGGGGTGTGGGGGCCTCCCAGCCAATGGGGATGCTCAGAATGCAGGCATTACCACATGGTAATCCTACTGCCCTGAGCCTCCTCTTGGCTGGCGGCTGCCACCTACCCTTGCCGGGGAATCAAGTAAGTCTCCTCCCACCCACCTCCCCGATCCACAGAATTCCCTTACTGCCCTCCTACACCAACTTACCTTCTTTTTTGTCAATTGCGAGAGTTGGCGCGCTGGTAACACTTCAGTCCCCAGGGCATCCACTCCCGATCTGCAACAGGCCGTCATGGAAAGTGTGATGTTGCGCGGGGTGTGCCTGGCAGGGCAGGCCCAGGCGCGCAAAACAATGATTGAGGAACAAACACACAGCTTGCAGTCTCGGAGTGGCAGTGTCCTTGTGGGCTTTGCAACTTCCTTTTATTTCCTTTCTCAGGTGGTCTCTTTCGGCCACGTCCTTTGGCATCACGTGACTTATCACACGTGACTATGACATCCCTCCCCAACTTGGATAACAAAATGAACATTTGTTTAAACATCATAACTGTTGCCTCATGTTGCATGTCCAGAGACATTTCTTTTAACCTTAGAGTCTCAATGTTTCTGGTTCTGATTCTAACCGGCTCCCGCCTTCTGATAGATGCCATTCAGGTTGAATGCACACAGTCGCGTGGAAGGAACACGTCGCTGGTGGAGCGATTAGTGTCCCCCATCTTCTCTCCTCGGGGTGGCTGGCCTGGTGGCGTTCATCTGAGTTTATTCTACTCCTGGACTTTCTCCTGGTGGTGTTCTTGGTGGTTCTCTTTGGTCTTCTATCTGGGGAGTTTGCTATGTTGTCATGGGGCCTGCTCTCATTTGGGCTTCTTCTTCTTGAGTCTCGTGCCAGGTGGTGTTTGGTATCTGCCTGAAATATACATGTTCCGCATGACTGTCCCTGAGCCCAGAGAGGCAGTTAGCAGTCCATAGTCTCAATGGGTGATCGTCGAGGGTAGTGATTCATAGGGGAGTGACATCTTTCTGGGACTGGCCCGGTTCTTGATTAGTGCTGTATCCCCTACTTGTAAGTGGTTTGGTGTTGCTCTCCTTGTGTGATCTTCTTTTTCATTGTGTTCTTGCCTCCTCTGTTCAACCTTCTCTAGGTCTGAGTGGGGGGCACCAGGAGTGGTAGAGGAGAACCCTGCCTGGATGGGACCCTGAACTTGAGGGCCACAGGGCTCACTTGTGTGGCCGGGTCAGGTGTCTGTCGGTACGACAGGAGAAACAGGTACAGTTCCTGTAGCCATGGCCGTCCTCTGTCCTTGGTGATTCGCACGCATTTATTCACGGATGCCAGGAAACTCTCAGCATCTCCATTGGCTTGAGGGCAGTACGGTGTGACGTGGTAGTGTCAGACTCCTATATTCTTGTGGAATCACTGGTATTCTTTGCTTCTGAACTTTTGGCCATTGTCGCTCTTGAGCGATGAGGGGATGCCATGGACGAGGAACATTTTTTCCAGTGCAGTTGTCACTGAGGCTGCATCAGTGGACTTGACTGGGTCAACCTCTGGGTTTCGTGTGTATTCATCAACCCCTACCAAGAGGTATGCCTCGTTGGCGAGTGTGCAGAAGTCCACACTCATGGTGTCCCATATGCATTCACTTCTGGATGGGCAGGCCATGGGCTCCGGTGGTCCTGGCCGGCGGGTGGCTTGGCATGATGAGCAGGTTTCTACAATGGATATGAGGTTTTACTGTATTTGTGGCATCTATACTCGTGACTTGAGGAATGCCTGAGTCTTCATGATCCCCTGGTGCCCTTCATGCACGAGTTGGAGCACCCGGTCCTGCAGAGGGCTGTTGGGGGTTTTGTCATAGGGCTAATATATAACGTGGGTGATATTTTAGTTTTGTGGTAAATTGGTGGTAAAGTATTGTGGTATAAAAGTGGTGAGCATATTTGTAGTACTTCCCTATATGATGAGATAAACCTTCCCCCTTTTTATGTTGGTATTCTGTTTTAGGGTTGACTGTAAGTATAAATTACTGGATCTTACACAATTAATAGGAACAAAATATTACCATATGTTGTGCTGATGACTTATATATGACATCAGCCTACCGTATTTAATGGTTCTGTTCAGCTTCCAGCATGCACCGCTGAACACACTCACACATGTACCACATGCTTTCTAGCTTGCTTTTCTGGTTCTCTAACTTTTATTTTTTATTCTACCACCGGCGGTAAATGTCCTTACCAATGTGGTATATGCACTAAAGCACTTCCTGGTTACGTTTCCTCATTTAGAAATAATCACCAGAGAAACAATAAAACAATCCCACCAGTTCAGCATTTCACCATTTTTATACATGTGTTAAAATAACGGTAGTTGCAATAAAATCTAATTTCAGTTCACAATAACACATTTGTTTGTTCTTACCAATACATCAACACTGACGAGGCTATCTAAGAGAAGAAATATGAAGCACAGCACACTACATGGAAAATGTTTCTTTCATCAGCATTTGTCATTTACCATTGAACATGTGAGAGAAAAATAGCAAACATTTTGTTAAAAATAAACATTTGTCCTGACTAGCTAATGGGAACCGCACATGCAATCGTCCGTACTCCTCAGTTTTCTACAGATACTGACATTGAATTATGAAATCTCCGGGCTTTATCAGGAAAACTCCCTCTCTGCTGTGGGTTATCAGCAAAGAAGTGTTACAAACTCTGCACTGCTTTCGTGCCCCTGAAGGTCAGCAGAGGGCACCAGCTGCATCTAGGGCTTAGGCAGCTCGGCTCTCCCCTCTGCTCTTTCCCGCCCTCTTCTCCAGACAGCCAGCAGCAAAAAGCCTTGCACCCTTTCTGTCACCTACATTTATGCCTGACCCTTGTCAGTCAAGACTAATTCCTGCCCTTTTTTCTGACGTTTTCTATCACCCCAGTAAACTTCCAGACCCATAGCACTTCTCTGTCCAATCAGCCCGCAAGAGCTTATCTTATGTATCATTTTATTTCCTGCAAGAACAATAATCTCTCTGAATGGAAAAGGCAGCCCATTCATTTTGCACGCATGTTTACTTCCACAGAACGAAAAACAGAATTTTCCATCTGAGTCATTTCATTGTTAAAAGGGAACATTACTTAATTACTGGGATATTATTTAATAGGGAATAGTTAGTTGATTAATCTGGGTTAGTTTGATCCGAAACTACACAGATGGTGAATTCATTTATAACATGAATCATTTTTACATGAGCTCAGTGCATTTTAAATCTGATATTTTTGCATCCATTTGCTGACACCATTGAAAGTCTAATTCACTGCTCCACATGCCTTCACTTGCACTAAATAATTTTCTGGCACTATTTACATTTATCTATACTGACCCCACTGAAAATAATGTCATCTTTAAATAATTTGCTGTTCCCTTCTGCATTCATTTTTACTGGCTGCCTCCATTGAAGTCCCGGGAGTATAGCTCAGTGGCAACATGCTCGCCTTGGAAACAAGACGACACAAAGCCACACGGGTTAGATCCCTGAGTCTGTGCTTAGAAATCTCTGGGTATTTAAGCGCGTTACAAGTATGCAACTAAGACAACAACAAAAAATAACATTCTGTAACGGCACCTCGATGCCCCCGGGCTGTGTGCACGCTTTAAAAATGCAAATAAATAAATTAAGTGCTGTCATATACCATAACATCTTCCATCTTCCCTCCTTTTCCATCTGCAGTTTATCGCTTACGACAACATAACTAAAATGCATTTTTTCTCTGTGAGAGCTCAATATTCTCCACCCTCCTTTTCCACAAACCATCATAAAACAACAGTTGCAAATAATAATAGAGTAATAAAATAAAATAGGTGTATCTCTCATTGAAGAAATATCCATATGGAAAGTAAAAAGAAAAATGTGTACATTACCCCACATATGCATGTAATAAAATAAAATAAAATGTGCACTCCCGACTGAAGTGTCCATACTTAGATGTCCATATATAATCAAAAGAAAATAAGCCATGCACTCCTGATTGAAGTGTCCACATTTAAATGTACATTTGTGCATGGAAAGTCCTTATTACAAAATAAACACCATAGACTTTAAATCATACTCTCATCACATATGTACGCATTCCATGGAATAAGCAGTCTCTCCCACGGAATATAATATCAGTATGAATGTACAAAAAAACTTCAAAAGAAAAAAAAAAATAATTAAACAACATCCTTTGTCCACAGTCCAAGTCCATTTTGGTGGAACACGGCATAGTAAGCAATAAATGAAAAATGAAACAAAAGTGAAAATAAATAAAACAAAATCAAGATCATGTATTTTAGTTCCTGGTATCCAGAATATAGGAACACGCCTCTGGAATGTCCTGTCCATTAGTCTCTGCACCCAGACTGCACATAACGCTTGCTGTCATCATCATAATTCCTCCAGTTTGGTACTCCATGGAACCTCCTCCACAGATGTCATCTTTTTGGCATCTCAGGCTCCTTATCTTCACCCCCATTCTTCGGTCCGGGGGCTTTCCCGTGGCCTCCTCCTGTGGCATCCTCCAAGGGTCCAGTGCGCCAAGAATCCGGCCCTGCCGGGGTAAGGAATGAGTCATCTCTAAAGTGAATAGAAAAAGAACAGATTAAGTACTTAGCACAGAACAATTGTCTATCCCTCTTCTTCTACAAGGCCTGAAAATATAATCGGAATTCTGATTATTGCACAGTGGCTCCCTGAATTTGCCATTTTGGAACACCTGAAATCAAATTCATCATTATACAAAAATAAACAATATTTCACCAGGCACTCAAAAGAATAAAAAGAATACACACCCCTCCATAATATTTCACATTTCTAACATCCCTTACCATTTCCCATCAATTGCTTGAAATACATGCAAAAAAAAACTACACAATAGTAAGAGAGCCCAGTTTAGTTCAGCCTCTCTTCCTGAATATAATGGACAATGTTTTAAAAATGTTACATGTGTGCCTTCATTCACTTCTGCTTGCTCAACATGCCTCACATTTGTTTACATATGGAGTGAAATCTTGTGTATACTATATTACACTTGCTCTTGTGTCATTGTGTTACATGTACTATGAATAATTCTCTGTTCAATGGGCATGCTAGCAAACCAAACTACAATGTGTTCTCATGATCTCATTATATCATTATAAGGCACGCTTACCCTAATTCCTCTGTTAGCTCTAGTTTGACTACATCTACTATTTTCATTCAACCAGTCTCAACTTGCTCAAGCCTTTTCATCTCATGCTTCGGGTGGCAGGGCTTAATTTGGTTGACATGAACAAATTGCTCGGTCACGATTTCACCTCCCTTCTTGATAATTTTATATACCACAGGGGATATTTTGTCTACAATTTCAAACGGCCCTTGCCATGCCACAAGAAATTTAGAGTTTTTATGTTTATTTTTCCCAAAGTGGTATTTCTACACCTGATCACCTATCTTGTATTCTCTCACAGATGTAATCTTATCATAATAGGTTTTTGCACCATCAGCAGCTCTCTCCAGATTTTGCTGGACAAACGCAAATGCATGTTGCAAGTGTTTCCTCAATTCTTCCACATATTCATCAATTGTGCATGCATTTACAAGTGTTTGCTCATGCGTCTGTACAGCAAATGTTGTGGCAATACCATTTTTCTTCCTGTCAATATCTCCTGAGGGCTGATACCTGTTGCCTGCCTTAGCGAGTTGATCTAATGGCCATCAATACTAAAGGCAACCGAAGATCCCAACTAGACCCTGCCTCAGCAAAAATTATTTTAGTATGTCTACTATGGAACTATTGCTTCTCTCAACCCCCCCGATGAAGATGGTTGATAAGATATGTGCAGGAAGCGATGCTGCCCCTCAAGCAGAAAGAACACGTCTTATCGCCATGTTTCTGTCCCTGTTGAACTGTAATAACTTGGAAGCTGATGAACACCCGAACCAGCAGGTAAGTTATTAAGTAGGTTTATTGTAGTTCAATTGCCAGGAACAAAACATTGGCATGTCCTATCAAAGTCAGCATACCTCGAACTGCCAAACATAGACTCCCCTTCAGATCACAACACACCAACACTCCACTCACACTGACCTCACTGCATTCCATGTACAGTGATGTCATCCCCTCAGCTAGCAAGACACATTACAACGCGAACTTGTACTGTTTCGCCCTGGCACGCAGTTTCCTGCCGATTCCCATTCCTGCTGCCACTCGAAAGCTGGCATTGCCTTCCCTTCAACTGGCATGTCTATTCGGCTCTCTATTTCCTGAATTCTGACCATGACGTGGACACTCCTTACCCAAATCCGCCAAAGTCACTGATTCAGGCTGTAAGCATCACTCTCTGTCTTAGTGACCCATCCACGTCATGAGGAATGCCTTGCCATTGCAGTAATGTCCGGGCTGAAAAAATTGTGATAGACGCACATGAGAGTTATGACTTTACACCTTCTCCGTCCTCCATTGCTCTCAATACATATCAACTGGATCCCACTGATAAGCAAGGCAGAACATGTCTGTGATTGTTGAACATTGTTTCGGGATGTCTGTTTTAGGCTCGAGGAGCCACATTAGTAGATGCAACTAAATGTGCAGTGTTTTGTTTAAAAATTGTATAATATGTGCATCCATGAGTATATGCAGTGTCTGAGTGTATTAGTAGTGTGTGATTGTATGTGCACTGTGGACCTATTGTGGCTGCCTGTGTTGTGTTAGGGTGTATGTGCAGTGTGCAAATTCATATACAGTGCATGGATTCTTGTGTGTGGGTGGTGCATATAAAGTCCGATGTGCCTGCAGTTTGAGGTTGTGTGTGCAATGTGAACATGTGTGGGCAGTAAAAGCGCATCTGTGTACTGCGAGGATGCTTGTGTGGTGTGAGGGTGGACGTGCACAGTGTATGGGTGCTGCGTGGGTCTATGCCTAAATGTGCAGCGTGAGGAGAGCTTATAGCAGGCCGAGACTACAGGACAAGTAGATTGAGGGAGGAAAACAGCTAAGAGGCTGGAGAGGCACTAGCAGCAGTGGTGGGGGTTGAGGCCTAGATATTCTGCACCAGAGATTGGACTACCAGAAACTGTGGTGCATGCCACAACCTTCCTGTCTGCACAAACAAGCCCTGACCAGCATCTTCCAGTGTAAGGAGCCTCCTTCTCTGCCACACTTAAACACTGCTTACACATGCCGTCAGAAGGCAAGGGACCCCTTCTCCATTTTGCATGCAATAAGAGCCCTCGCTCCCAATGCACTGGTATTCCAATTCATTTGTACCCAATTCATTCTTTTATTAAATGTATGTCACATTACAGTGATATCGTAACCATATTTTTCTTAGTGTACTGAGGGATGATGTTATGTGATGCCACTTCCTTTAATGTCAAGTGGTGATAGGTCATGTACCACCACGTCTTGTGATGTCATTTTGATTTGAAGTCAAATGACATAATGACATAATGTCCCTCGGGGCAGGTCAAATGACATCACTTCCTGCGATGTGATCGGGGAGCTCAAGGGCCGTGTGATGTCTCTTCTGCTACCCCTGGCATTTTGGTGAAATGACGTCCCTGGCTATATTCCAAGAGATTAATCTCACTTCTCTCTCTATTGACTGTCACTCTAGTTGGGTCAGGAATATGTCAATCTACATCCTCCAGGTTTGTGCCATCCCTTGTGTTGATGGGCTCTAACCTGGTAGGAGCCTTCGCTATGGGGTCATCAACACAAACAGTGGGATTTATATTCTGAAAATCTACAATCTTTCTATTGGTAGTCATCCTGATTGTCATTCGAGAGCCTGGGGGATACGCCCTATATTCTATGGACAATAAACCTTCCCTCAACCCCTCATTTTTTAAGTGGACCAAAATCATATCCTCACTATAGTCTGGCATGCTCTGCCTTTCACATTTTAGTATATCCGTTCTAATAAAGGATATGCACCCTCTTACATGCCTAAAATAGTGAATACACTTATTTATCAGGGACTCCTGTGTTTCATAGGCCCCCTTTGTGAGCTTCCCTACGTTATGCATTGTAATTGATGGAAATGGCTACCCCAACCCCCTGAAAGGAGGGCCCTTTGGGGTGCTTGCTGGGGTCCTTAAATGGCTCGCTCGTTGACCCTTACACTCTCCTATTGCCCAGCAGAGTTTTGTTGGGTGGGCTGATCCATGCAAGGGTGGGATTATGTGTAGTTGGGTTGTGCATTTTGGCATTTCCCACAAGGGGGAAGTGTCCATCCAACCCACTCCTGTGTCCTCTATACACATGATTCAACATGCTCATGTTTCCATTTGGAGGGCGGGGAAAGCTTCTCAGCTCTCCCAAATGATCACTATCCACTTGGGACAACACAACTCTCCCTCTGTTAACCTGCAAGCAGGGAGGTAAACTACTAGCGGGCCATCTGTGATTGACACGGTCATCTTTAGGTATTATCTCTATCACTGGGTTCCTCTCAATCCCATCATGTCTGATGCTACTCCCATCGCCGGTTACACACAAATAGAAAACCTTTCCTTTATTCTGATCAAGTCAGTAGAAAAGAGAATGAAGTGTTCCTGGATTACTTTTTCAAGTGACCCCAGTGGTCGAAGTGTACGAAAAAAGTTCTGTGCTAGCCTGTACCCCTTCCCCACAAACCCCATCACCACCACCGCCTCCCACGCACAATACACACCCCAAACACATGCCCCTGCTGTTTAAGGGAACGTTCAGTTCAGTGCACTGAAAGTGTAAGTTTAATCTGCTTCCTACACTGTTATTTTAAAACGAAACTGTTCCGGAACGGCTTCTTTTTAAAATAAATGTATAGGAGCAGCAAAACTTATTTAAAAAAAGTAGAGGAGCACCGCTCCCAACCGCTCCCTCTCACCTCGACCACTGATGTGACCCACATATTGTTTTCAATGATTGTAAATCATCCTATACTGATTCCAATGTATGGTTACCTAATCCCAGCTCAGTGGTACTCGGTTCATTAAAGCCGTCAGTTTGTGTGCCAATGCTGTTTGCTGTAATAATGCCATTACTATTGTTTAGGTCAATGCAAAGTTGCTATTTCTCCTCTGGCGATTCCAGGAGATACAGGGATATAAAATTAATCTTCAACTTGGTCATCTCTGCATCCGGGGGCTGGCCGTCTCCCAGAACCTGATACCTATTCGATGTTGGGACCATAATTTCTATTTTACCATCACCCTCTAGGATGGGCTCTTGGAGCTCACCTCATGCTGTGGGCCTTGATTGGTGCCATCGTCAGATGGCTTGATTGGGCTATCAAAAATTAATAAGTCCCCAGCTTTGGTATGTAGTTAAATCACCTGGGCCCCTGTCTCTCTATTGGTTACTATTCGTATTGCATAATTTCTCCCCCACCCTCCTGCCCGTCAAAGTGTCCTATCTCAGATGGGTCCATGGGGTCTTTTCATTTCCTGGCATGCCTCTGGATTTTTAAATGGGGAATAGGTACTAAAATGGGTGCTACCCTCTCTGGAAGGATTTCAATGTCTTCCATGACCGATATAGAGTTTGATGCTGCTGCAGCCCTTCGTCCAATTCAGATTTCTACTGGTTTGTCATTGGTGCCCTCCATTTGATGCAGTACATCTTTTATTTCGGTTATCAATGTGTTTACATCCCTTAGGGGTTCGCAAAGTCTAAATATCCTTTTACCACCCCGCTTGGGAGAGATAGATTACACTGCTTTTCGTTTTGACATTTTGCCAAATTGTATAGCAGAATGACAGAAAGACAAACACTATGGGCCTCATTACAAGTTTCCCGGTCCGGAATGCAGTGATTCTGTGGCAACGATAACAAAGTTTCCGCGTCCGCAAGGTTGCAGAAAGACCAGCCGATCACGGGCTGTCAGTCGCGCGCACCACACGGACGCGGAAATGGTGTCACCGTCGCCACGTAAACACCCACAGAAATGGACAAAGCGGCCCCACAAGCAGTGTAAAAACCGTGTCCACCGCCGTCATCACGGACATGGAAACAGAAATACCATGTCTGCGAAAACCGGAAACAGAGAGAAGGCCATCATATAAATCACAATCCACTGCCATCCACAGTCAGCACAAGCTAAATCAACACAGTGAGAAGGCAAAAAGGACCACCATCATGTCTGCCACGATCCCTGCCCAGAGGCAACGCAAACAGCGCTTTGGTGAGGCGGAGATCACTGTATTGGTTGACCATATAGTGCTGCATGCTGAGATGCTGTTTAGTGCAGACCAATGGCGTGCAACACAGCAGCGCAGGAAGGAAGTGTGGGCGGAAGCTGCACGCAAGTGCACCGCTGTGGGGGTGACTACGGGGAGCGTCAAGGACTACCATAAGAGGTGGGACGACCTCAGACTGAGGGTGCGGAACCTGATCTCAACACACTGGCAACGCAGCAGTGGGACTGGTGGGGGCCCCCTTCCCCACTGAGGAGGCAGACATGGGAGGAGCGCTGCAGCAGTGTCCACCACCTTGAGGCCATCCATGGGATTGGGGATGCTGAGGCAGGAGCAAGCCCACCTGCAGATGCTGGTAAGTGCACAAATATGAATGCAATATGAGTACATGTGGAGGCCAGGAGTGCCCCAAAGGACCCATTAACAACCCCCCCCCCCAAGCCAGTGCATGAGTGCCCCAATGGACCCATTAACAACCCCCCCAGCCAGTGCATGAGTGCCCCAAAGGACCCATTAACAACCCCCCTCAGCCAGTGCATGAGTGCCCCAAAGGACCCATTAACAACCCCCCCAGCCAGTGCATGAGTGCCCCAAAGGACCCATTAACAACCCCCACCCACCAGCCAGTGCATGAGTGCCCCAAAGGACCCATTAACAACCCCCCCGCCAGTGCATGAGTGCCCCAAAGGACACAATCATGATCCAGATGACGATCCACATCACTACAATACATGACCGTTAACAAGCATATGCGTGTAAATGCAATTGTTCACCGATCAACCTGTCTGATGTATGTGATGCACCCATCAGGCACCACCACACAACTAATTGCATGCCCTCTGTGTCTCCACAGCCATATCAAGTGACAGTGACACCGCACAACAGCCCAGGCAATCGGCTCCTGCACATGTGCAAGCCAGCACCCCTGCCCAGGAGGATGCCGCTAGCAGTTCTGCAACTCTGCCCCCAGTAGCATCTGGTACACATGTACCGGCCACCAGCACCACCATTTCCACCAACCCCATGCCGCCTGCTGCAACACAGGTGCCACGGGTAGCCATCATGCCCACACAACCCACCACAGATAGTATCTGCACTGCAGAGGGGCAGCAGGTAGCGACAACAGTGCCCCAGCAGTGCAGTCTGATTTAGGGCCACAGGGGGATGTGCCCAACCTGGATGACTTGGCATCGTTTCATGACCTGGAGTTCAGCCCAACATCACTCCACAGTCCAATGAGGTTGCCTACCCCCTCAATGGCTGAGCTCAATGCCTGCATGCAGGTGGTGGAAAGGCAGCTTGAGGAATCCTGGCTGCAGAGGGAGAGCTACAGCACATCTGTGCATCGGCTCTCAAGGTCAATTGGACCCTTCGCCAACACAATAGTGACCCTGGCACGGCATGTGCGGGAGGGCAATAACAACACTTCGAGTATTGCAGAGTCAATGTTGCTAGCTCACCAGGCATATCTTGGAGGTTTGCCACCAATGCCAGCAACAGTGCCATCCACTAGCACCACTCCATCCAGCTCAACCTCTGCCAGTCCACGGAGGCACTCAAGTCGCCTAGCAGGGCCCTCGGGCAAGGAAGCACAAGCGCTGAAGCGCACATGCAAATGATGGCATGTGTATTTGGCACTGCAGCACACATGGGGACTAGAAGGGTGTAAGGGGGTGGGTACGTTTGGGTGGTGGGGGAGGTCCATTAGGGGGTTAGTGAATTGGGGCCTGTTTGGCGGTGGGTATGTTTGGGTGGTGGGGGAAGTCCATTAGGGCGTTAGTGCATTGGGGCCTGGTTGGGTGTGGGTACGTTTGGGTGGTGGGTGGGCATGGGTGTACAGCTTTCCTACCCATTGCACCTCCTTCCCTGTTGTAATGTTATCAATATATCATCATTGAAAAAAAACATTCATGAGTGGACATCCATCATTTCATTTGCAGTACATCAATTCATTTACTGGAATCGTCATATCCATGCAATGCTGTTAATGTGCAGTCTCTCAAAAGTAAATGCGAATCAGTGCATCCCGTGCTCGTTGTCCATCTAGTGCACCCCCGGGAGGAGGTGGAGCCATCCCATCCCCATCCCCATCACCATCTCCATCCCCATCCCCATCCCCATCTCCATCCCCATCTTCATCCGCTGCGTATGGGGCATCGGAATGTTCCTGCGCAGGCACAGATTGTGCAGCATGGCACAAACAAGGGTAATTTTACCCGTCTTCACTGGGCTGTACAGCAGTGAGCCACCAGATCTGCTCAAGCAGCTGGACCGGGCCTTCAGTAGTCCAAATGTCCTCTCAATCATGCCATGTGTGCCGACGTGTGCCCTGTTGTACACCTCCTCATGTCTGTTCCTTTGCCTCCGTACAGGCGTCATCAGCCATGGCGTGAGTGCATATCCAGCATCACCTACATGGGATGTAGATGTGGGGGACATGTCAGTGTTTGTCGTATCATGGCTTCATCAGATGCATTGCAATGTTGTGTCATTGTTCATTCATGCATATGTGGCATGCAGTGGTTGGACCGGTGGGTGAGTGCCATTACTCGGTCATTGTAGTGGACGTTGGCATCTGGACATTGACCAACGCATTGGTGTGCATGTTTACTTTGCCCTGCAGGTGACATAGGTTGGTAAGTATGGCATTGTGCAGTGATGTGCACACATGGCAGAGTCAATCAGTCCACTGTGATGATGTTGTCGATGCAGGAAGTGTCATGTGCAGGCATCATGTGCATTGGGGGGCAGTGGTGCCTATTGTGGTTGGATGTATGCAGTGGCTCCAGGTGTATGGGCCAGTGATACTATCGGCTGTGTGTGTCATGTGGCAGTGTGTGTACGGGCACACTGTGGTAACCTGTCATGTGTAGGTTTGAGATGTTAGGGTTGTGCTGTCTAGTCAGTGGATGGGCGGGGGGGTAATGCATGTGCAGTCGTAGCAGCCCACTCACATTGTTCGTTGCCCTGGACACACACACCCTTCTACAGGGCCTGACCATTGGCAGCTGTCCTCACCCAATAGCCACGTGCTTTGTCCTGTATTGCGTTCCATGTACCGTGGCAATGTCGAATTCCGCAGAACCATTGAGTCATGTGTTGAGCCCGGGAAACGTGTGCAGCAATGTGTTATAACTTGTGCGGCATCACATACCATCTGTACATTCAGTCAGTGGTACTGTTTCCTATAGCGGAACACCATCTCGATGGCACGTGGTACTGTCAGCTCGATGTGGGTGCAGTCGACTGCACCTATGCAATTTGGCAAGCCTGCAATAGCATGGAAGGCCAACTTGGTGGCAATGACCTCAGGAAGGGTACGGGGTAGGGCAACAATGTGTTCAGACACATGGCGCAACAGGGCATCCAGTACCTGTACCAAGATGTTAGAGAAACAGGGTTGTGATAGCCCATGCAGCTCACCAACTGTGTGCTGATAGGTTCAGGTGGCAAGAAAATGCAGTACTGACACCACCTTTAGGAGGGGGGGTGGCGGTGGTGATGTCAATGTGGCTTGTGATCTCGTCCGCTATCATGGCGGTCATGTACAGGATTGTTGGATGGTCCAGCCGGTATATTGTGTGGATCTGTCCTGGGGTAAGGTTCCAGGGTGAGGCCCGGATGCGTGGTATTGCTGGCTGCCTGCGGGGTGGTGCCAGCTGGACAATAGGGTTTGCCATGAGTACAGGGTTAGGTAGTTGCCGCCTGCACCTCCACCGACTCCGACTCCTCCTCTGCACCATTACTGCCAGCATACGCAGTGCTGCCTGTTGGTTGAGTAGCCCCAGTACCACTGCTACTAGAGCTGCTACCTGCATGGTTCTGTTTGGAGTTGGCCTGCGTGTGGGCCTTTTGTAGGCTCCCAGTGGCCTGCTGGGTCCAGCTGGGCTCATTTGGTGCACCTGTGGCCTGATTCAGGTCACCAGGCACTGTTTAACGTCATGTTGGCGGTGGTAGCGATACCGCCACCGTGGTCACGGTTTTAGCACCATTTTTGTGGCGGTGTTTACATGTCCATGCTATTTGTGATGCGCGCGGTGTTTCGTATTGTGGGTAACGGGGGGTTTTCCATGCAGGCGAAGTTTACGGGCGCTTTCACTCCGCGGTGGCGGTTTGTGGTGGTGCTATTTCCGGGTCTGTAGGTCATAATTGGGCGGTCACAGAAACGGTGCCGGTATGGTTATACCGGCAGCGTTAAATCCGGACCGGAGTACTTGTAATGAGGCCCTATGCCTTTCTAGGCTGTTTCTGGGTGATATGCAGACGATAAAAATTGGATAAATCAAAACATTTTTAAAAAAAGTTAAAACCTCTAAACCTCTAAAAACTGTAGGATCACTTTAATTAAAACGTAATATCGCTAATTTAAAATTTCTATTAGCTAAAAGTTCACACCTCAATAATACGATATATACACAAAATCAAAGTCAATTTGCTCAATTATCCAAAGACTCATTGAAAAATCAAGGTTAAAAAAATACTCTGGGGTCCGTGAGGCACACTGAGCCCAGCCTCTAGCAGCAGGCCACCTTGTTGCAAGGAAGAGAGGCAGTGAAGTCTCTGGAGTCACACTCGGTGGCTTGGAAGTCCCCCCTCTCCTCAAACCACACTTCCGGTTTCTTCCCCAATACTCGGTCCCTTGGCTCCTCAAGTCACAGATGGAGTTTTAGGACCATAAATCCAGGTCACAAATCATGAGTTGTGGTGGAGATCGAGTGGATACCAATTTTCAAAAATAATGCTATAGAATGGCCCAAACTGGGGAGGCTAGGGAGGCATACTCGACAGCTTAGGAAGCTTGCATAGTCCGAGGCTCACTCCTCCCATCACCTGCGCCTGCTCAATCTTGTTACATTGAGGTACTTTCTTTACACTGTTTTGTGCATCTTGCTTCGTGGCAAGGGACGAATATGCAAAGCAAAAGGTGTCAGGGATAAAGGAAGGCACTTCCCTGGTCAAACGACAGAGTACTATGTACAATATGCAGCGCTTTCTGTCAAAGGTGGGGGGTGGGTTAGTGGGTAAAGAGGGCATACAAATGTGAGAGGTGGTGTACTGTTGGCAGCTTCAGTTTGGTTTTCACAGTGCGCTGAGCTTGGGTGTGCATATAGGATCGATGCGAGTTCTCACGTGCAGTTATTGCGATCTATGTGTTGATTGTTTGTTTTTTACAGTGTGGTGAAGTCCATGCGGTTTGCTGTGAGAGAGGTGGTTGTGTGGGTTTTTGTGTGAATTAAGTATACAGAAATGTTAGGTTTTGGTTTGTGGGTTATATGTCTCATAATCCTTGTAGTTTAGTATTATGTATCAGGTTATCATACTGGGTGGGTATATTCTTACTCTTGGTTTACTGATTGTCTAGTTTCTGGGTGATACCGTGGCTGGAATCCAGCAGATAAATTGGGCTTAGTACCCCAGGTCCGGCAAGCATTATCCCTCGAGTTCGATAGTGGTGGTATATTATCATAAACCAGCTTCTCTCTGTCTATTTACTTTCAGTAGTCCATTGGTGGTATATTCTTATCTTCCCTTTCCTGACTGTCTAGTTTCAGGGCAGTGGTGAGGCTGTCCTCCAGCTAAATTATTGAGGTTAGTACACCCAGGTGGCGATCATAATCCCTGCTTTGGTAGTGGTATTTTATTATCATTTCCGCACCTTCCTAACTATTTACTGTTGGTGGTCCATTGCTGCATGTGTTTACGAAGAGGGCCAGGTGCTATTACAGAGTCATACCTTTCTCTCCCTTCCAATTGATCTGTGGGTGTTCTTTGGTATGATTCGATGTGGTTTGTCTATTAATTGATAAGTGGATATGTTACAGATCTGCATATTCTTATTTTATAAGGGTTGAGGACTTAGGGAATCAGGGTAGGTTCTTCTCTCGGCCTAGTTCCTCTGTGTATGTCCTTATGGGTATTCTTTCTGGTTATGGGTTGAAGAGCCATGATTTTAGGAGCTTCCTGAATTGTAGGTGATCTCCTGTGTTCCGTATGTTCTTTGGTAGTTCATTCCAGGTTTTTGGGGCGAGGTGCGAAAAAGAGGATCCTCTGAGTTTTCTCTTGTTGAATGATTCGGGATCCAGGCGGATGTCGCTGCTGGATCTGAGTGGCCTTGTAGTGTGATGTACGTTTAGTTTTCTTCTGAGGAACTCTGCACCTTGGTCATGGATTGCTCTGGGGGTTATGCCTATTGATTTGAACTTGATCCGCTGTTTGATGGGTTGCCAGTGTAGCATTTTCAGCGCTGGCGTGATGTGTTCTCTTCGAGGTAGTTTAAGGAGCACTCTGTCCGCCGCATTTTGTATGCGTTGGAGTTTATTTAGGAGTCGTTGAGGCATGCCTAGATATAGGCTATTGGCGTAGTCTAATCTGGACATGATGAGGGCGATGACGGCAGTTGTTTTGTTGGTGAATGAGAGGAATGGTAGGATCCTTTTAACCGATCACAGGAGGAAGAAGCATTTCTTGATTAGGACGTTTACTTGTGGCTCTTGAGTGAATTTGTTGTCCATCAGGACTATCGTTCCAGGACCTTGGCTGTGAAGCTAGCAGTGCGGGCTGCACTCCCCTGTCCACAGTAATGTGGTTACTCTTGGTTCGTAAGTATATATCCAACATAAAAAATATTCATGTATCCAGTCTATTTCATCAAATTTTGCTGAATTTTTATTCTTAGTAATCTGAGATTCTAATATCTCTCTTTTTATGCAGGTGCCATAAAGAAGGCCAATGCATTTCGGAATGTGTTGTTACCAAAGTCAACCACCATTTAAATAATCCAAATTGGCCATAGTACATGAGTTAATGTTTTAAACATGCAGTTATCATAACCATGTTCATTTCACATAAAGTTCCATTCCAAACATAAACATTTATAGTAATCATTGCAATCATATCCCATTAATTGACATAGCAAGAGTGGATTTATCCCCATAAGTGAAAGTATTAATTCCATGTTATCAGTTATGCCGCCAAACATGATATCAAATAGCATTTATCACAGTAATAAGTTAATTTGTACATACGGATCGAGTTGATTAATCGCAGTGATGTGATCACGGAGTTAGCAAACAGTAAAGAAAAAGAATAATATATTACAATTAGTAATTAGTTCCGTCACAAGTAGTGAAATAAGGAACGTTGAAATTGAGACTGACCTCTATTGTAGGTAACGTGGCATCTGCATGTGTAACGTGTCTCTAAAAATTTTCTGAATGTTGCAAAAAGCAATCGTAGGCATTCAGTACGATCCCTTCAGGAAGATCTGAAAATATTGCAATTACGGGGGATGGTCACACACTGTAATTAATGTAAGTAGAGTATAAAGTCCTCAATAGATCTCGTGCTTACCTCACATCTAGTGAAGACTCGCAATGAAAACGCTGTGAAGTCGCGAGGACGCTCGTTACACTGCGAGTGGCAGAGTTGTTATGATGTTGCTATGGGAACGTCTCGTGTAGGAAAAGGTAAAAGCTGGTGGCCATGTTTTAGTGTGTAATGAGTCAATTGAGGTGATCATGTTATGTATACCATGTGTATGTTAGTGTGTGAGACCGTGGCTTTGATACCACAAAAAAGCAGGTATATAATAAAACAGCAGTAAGACAACATGAAAAATGTTGGAACCACGTAAAAAAGCATACCGCGTTCATATGCAAAAGATATTATATATGCACCTCTAGAAATCTGTTTTCACTCCTGATCTACATAAAAGACCTAAAGGGGTAACCTTGAATGTATAGTGCTACTTGTTGTGCGGTGCAGCATGAAATATTGTTTAAAGGTCAACACACACGATTTCTGAAGTATATGGTAGTTAGTGATATGGAGAAAGTACTTAAAAAAGTGCAT
Source organism: Ambystoma mexicanum (assembly GCF_040938575.1). NCBI lineage: Eukaryota > Metazoa > Chordata > Amphibia > Caudata > Ambystomatidae > Ambystoma > Ambystoma mexicanum. The sequence continues at coordinate 145,495,150 of NC_090936.1, forward strand.
TCAATTATAAAGTATTAGTACATAAAATACGCAGCATGAGGTACAAATTAAAAAAACTAACAAATGTTCTCCCATTGCTGATACTATAACTGTTCAAAGTTCAGCAGAAAATCTTGAATAGGGAATACTCAACACTGCAGGTCTATGTCGAGGAGACATAAATCAATTAAATTATTATTCAATTCACGACCGAATAACTGTGATGCACATGTATCATAATGATCTCATATACATCTACTATAATACCTAAACAGTTAGTTACTAATAGCTTATGCCTATCACGGCACTGTCTTACTGGGATAGAATGTTAGGTCACACAAATTAGTGATCATTTAAATAGTATATGAAGAACTTAAATGGTTCGATGAAGAACCATGTGGAAGAGGGTATGGTTGAGCATCATTTACATCATTCAATGGTAACTAGGTTGCCAATCCCGTGTAAAATCACAAAAAACAACTTAAATCAAACTCCTCATTAATTCCATCAGGGGATAATGAGTCTAATCTGTCGATCCAGAAAGCTTCTTGCTGAGCCCTCCATTTTTTCATGTCTTTGTTGGACCCTTTGGTTGATTGCACCTCCAACACTGCAAACCTCAATTGAGTTATGGAATGTCCATTCGCCTTAAAATGTCTTGCTCCTGCTGAAGTTAAATTGTTGTTACGTATGCATGATTTGTGTTTGTTGATCCTCACTCGTATTTTACGTGCTGTTTTCCCTACGTAATAGATACCACAAGGGCACTTAATGGCATAAATTACGTTTTCTGACATGCAGGTGGCATGGTACCTGAGTTTGATTTTGGCTCCTGTTTTTGGGTGCATTATCGTGTTACCTTTCATCACGTTGTTGCAATTGCTGCAGCTCATGCAGAGGTACGTGCCAGGGTGTTTATTGGGTTTCCTGATAGTATTCTTGCCTCTTGTGTTGACAAGCATATTTCGTAGGTTATTGCTTCTTTTATAAGCAAAAACTGGTGGTTGTGGAAACAGATCTTTAATCCGTGTATCACTTGTAAGTACACTCCATCTGTCTCGAATTATCAAATTATTTCTTTGATTTTTTTACTTTGTATAGCATATGTTTTAATGAATACTAGTTCTGGGTTCTGTCAATCTGTTTTTTTGTTGAGCAGTTGATCACGTGTCTTTATTTCTGTTTTTTCACATGCTCCTTGCAAATCTGTTTGTGGGTAACCTCTCTCCTTCAATCGCTCTTGAAGTAGTTCCAATTGTCCCTCACAGTCTTCTGGGTCACTGACGATTCGTTTTATCCTTAACATTTCTCCAAATGGTAGGTTACGCAGAATGTTGGGTGGGTGAAAGCTCATATGATGTAAGAGATTGTTCTGATCTGTTTGTTTAGTGTAAAGTTTTGTATTAATTCTGTTTCCGTTTATCACTGTTTGTACACCCAAATAGTGTATATTGGGATTCCCAATTTCTAGGGTGAATTGTAATTGTGTATCTATACCATGCTCGGAAAGTGTCCAAGTCTTTCTTTTCACCTGACCATATTCCGAAAATATCGTCAATATAGCGAACCCAAGTTTTCAGGTGTGGTTTCCATCTTGTGTTTCCCAGAATGTTTTTGCTTTCGAATTGGCACATAAAACAGTTAGCATACGCTGGCGCCATGGTTACCCCCATGGCTGTTCCGGATATCTGTCTGTAGTACTTCTGGTCATACCCAAAGCAGGAGTGCATAGATATAAATTCCAAGAGAATCATCAGGAACTCTTTATTTGCTCCAATCTGTCCAGCCTGAAGCAAGAGGGTCTGGACTGCCTCTTGGCCATGATCGTGGCAATCGTGGGGATTGCTCGTGTATATGTTTACAACATCTATGGTGAGCAAAATATCTTGATCTTCCAACTCAATTCGGTTCAGTATCTGTAAGAAATGCGTAGTGTCCTTAACAAATGTGGGGGTTGCTTGAACGATGGGTTTTAAAAAGTAATCAATGTATGTACCAAGGGGTTGCAGAATGCTTTCGGTTGCAGCAACTATCGGTCTTCCTGGGGGTTTTTCCATACTTTTGTGTATTTTGGGAAGAATATACAAGTGAGGCATTTTCGGGTGTGATGTAAATAAGTATGATTTCGTTTTTTCGGTGATCCAATGGTTTTCCAGTGCGTCATCCAAAAGTGATTCTAGTTCATTCTTTATCACCATGGTGGGATTGTGCGTTTATAAAGTATATGTCTTTGTATCGGCCAATTGTCTTAAGCATTCGTTGTGATAATCTTCAGTGTCTTGTATTACTATGGCTCCACCCTTGTCCGCCGGCTGAATGGTAATCGAATCATCCATAAACAAACTTTTGATTTGTGAAAGTTCTCCTCTGATCAGATTGTATTTATTTGGACTCTTGAATTGAATTTTGGATAAATATTTCATCACCATTTTCTCGAAAATATCTATGACTGGTACATGAACTGGTGCACAAAATGTACTTTTTGATTTAAATTCTGTGTATTCGACGGTTGTATCAGGAATTGGCGCATTGGCTGTTTCTGCAAAATACGTCTTAAGTTTAAGCTTACGTATTAGTTTGTATATTTTGACTTTCGTCTGGAATTTATTCGTGCTATGAGTAGGCACACATTTCAAACCTTTCTCCAATGTTTGTAGACTAGAAAGGGTTCTTTTGGAAAGGTTCACAACTAATTTCGACTCGTTTGTTGTCTGGTTTGAACTCCTTGATACATTTTTCTTCCCTCTCCTTATCCTCTTCCTCTTTGTTCTAGAAAACCACCAGTACTTGGATTAGAAGGTTGAGGTTGTCTTGTATCTGTCCCTGAGCCGCTTGCCGTCTGGTTGCCTGTACCTTGCTGTGATCTTGGTTCCGTAATGTCAGACTCGGAGCTGCTATTGTCACTAGTTGGTTTATTTGGTCTTGTATTTGGTTGTGCGTATTTATCTGCCCAGGTGTACACTTCGTTATTTAGGTAGTCGTACGTATCCCTCCGAAACTTCCTGACTTTTCGGGCTTCGACGTCTTGTTCGTAACTTTCAAGTTTTGTATTGATATCTGCTAGAATTTCAGTGAAAGATTCTGCATTGGTCATATCTGTGATTTCCTTTGCTAATGTCTCAATTTCATTTTCTAGTTGTTTGATATTCCCTGAAAGCTCTTTGATGGTCAATAATATTAGATCCAGTGAGCATTTGTTAAGGATCTGCTCCCATTTGTCGACAAAGTTTGTTGTCCATCAGGACTCCCAGGTTTTTTACAGTGGATGATGGGGCTGGGGTTTCACCAAGTTCAGTTGGCCATGGGATGTAGAGGTTGTCTTCTCTGTTTTTTGTGATGATCATTATTTCTGTTTTGCCTAGGTTGAGTTTAAGGTACTTTAAGTTCATCCAGTTGTATAGACAAGAAGTGCATTCGACCCTTTGAATCTCCAAAAACTGAATGTGAATTTATTTAAACGTTTCCGGGTGACAGAACCATGACCATGAGCTATTGTAAACTAGGGAACATGGACATGACACTGTGGTCCACCTTGAGACTACGATTTGAACATTCGCCTCACTTTTAGACCGAGTATTGCACCTATTTTGGGAAAACCCTGTCTGTGAGACATCCAGGCCTCAATCCCACCTATGTATTGTGTACACTTGATGAGAGGTACACCCCACTTATCAATCTCGAGTCTTCTGTTGATCCCTCAGCCCATGACAAATGACGCACTTCGCTTATAGTAAGTATCAACTGCAACTACCTAGTTGTAACAAACTATTACAGGGGATAGGGACCCAATAATGCATTTCATTCAGGCAGAGGGTCCCCAGCTGTTACCCAGAGAGTGATTGCATGCAGGTGAAGAAGATTGGCAAACATCTTACAATCAGTCATGGGCTGCATTCACTTGTCTCCTTCACATGAAAATCATGCAAAGCAGGTGCTTCAACGGTATCCAGTGATTATAACGAAAAAAAAAGAGAGAATGATTTTGTAATGAAACAATTATAATGAAAAATCATCTAATTCTTTTTATATATGGGGTTGGGGTAAGGGGTTAAAAAGGGTGGGGAGGGGTTAGGGTGCTGTTAAAAGCATAGGGAATGGGGGTTGGGTGGGACACCCCCAGAAAATAGAAAATACAAAATTCAATGTTTTTTCGTTATAAATGTTATGTTAAAAATCATTCTCTGAAAAGGTGCAAAATGGTGCGAGTACCTGGGCATCTAAGAGCAGTGGCTGGCAAATGCCTAATACTTATATACAGGCCAAAGCTGTTGACTTTGCCAATGCTTATTTTTAACAGACTTCTGTGGAGGACATGCATAGTGCGTATAAATCGAGTGGCTAAAGGGAGAGCTGGTTAAGACATTTTTATTACACCAGTGGCGTGTTTACACCTCAAATAAGGCCATTGACTCTCAGAGGACTACTTTGAAAAACACTGGCAGGCACTTTGAGTGCAAAGTTTGACGGTAATGCATGATTAAAGCAAGCTCAAAGAGTTCCCATGTGGAGGGATTTTGTGCAGGGAGGGGCAGGAACTGGGTTCGAATGGCCACAGAGATTAGAACGCTTGTGGGCAGCCAATCGGTGGGCAAATAATCAAAAAACACCTACAAGCTGTGTGTCCTTCCTCATATGCCATTGCTCCCTATCTGTAGTCTAATGCAATAGTTTTGTCTCATAGGTGGCGCAAATAGCCCAAACTAAACATGGATTCTGGAAGTCACCTCAGGGTTCTGTAATCTTACAAAGGCAGATGGCCTGCAACTTTGTGCCTCTGCATGGCCACAGAATTCCCCCGGTGGCAGGCAATACCCTTATGACGTCCCATTGGCAGTACTGCGTCCCATATGTAAAATAACACAATGATCTCTGAGAAATGAATGTGGTCTCAACGTTGGACTCTCTGTCTGTACAGTATTTAAAGCATGTGCTCGCTAAATTGTGGCGCCTAATTCATTTAATTACATCAACGTGTTTGGCGTCTTCAATGTCTAGTGTCGTATTGCTAAGAAGTATATTTTTAATTACTGGAAGCATGGTGCCAATTTGAATGCCAGCTCTCGGTTGCAATGCTAATGTCTGTGTTTAATAATTAGAAAATGTATCTGTGATACAGAAATGAGATTCCCTCTTAACAGGCCTGACACCCGTTTTAACCTATTTGAATCAATGTTTATTTTATTTTATTTATTTATTTAACATTAATGTGTGTAGATAATTCTCTCTGTAAGAAGGAGTCTGATAAAAGTCAGCCCACTGTTATCCACACCTTCCTTTTTGATGTCCTGGACCCTCAAGAGCAAAGCAAGCAGTGGACACATTTATTGCATCGATTTGTCAGATAATGACACAAGGTCCTTTACTGGTGTGTAGGGGTTGCATAAGCTTTACTAGAATAGACACTTCTGAACATTTGTGAAGTAGGTGTGAAAAGAGTCTAGCTTCAAATGCTTAATAAAAAAGGCGCATGGAATACCGCTTTCTCTGAAATCGTTTTTTTGTACTATAAATCTGCCAGTTATATGCCTGTTAGTAAAATCTCAGGTTGCAAAGAGAGGACCCAAGACACTCTGAGAACAACATGGATGTAGGGTGCGCTGGAGCTTGCCTTAGAGTTAGGGCATGGAAGGGGTTTGCTGACCCTAGCTGTAAAGCAAGCTCCTCACTCACTCCTATATTAAAGACTATGGGCTGGACTGCCCCTTTAAGGGGCGGGGCTAAGCCTGATTTGCATATGAAAAGAAATGAAGAAGAGAATATTGCGCAGTGCGCCTACCTCATGTGTTATATTTTCTAAGTAAGTCAATAGCATATGGTAGCAGTGTTTGAGGGTATGTAGGTAAGTGTTCTGCGCCTTGCTCAATTTCTATAAAATCACTATTGGTTTTTTTCCAAAGTGATTGGTGTATTGTGTGTTTCAAGAGGGGCCAACATTCTCCAAATGGTGGCCGTGCACATGTTTCTCCGGTACGTGGGCTTTCTCAGGGCACAGTGAATTACACACACGTAACACATTAGTTTTGATTCTTATACTGTCATTATATCTGCACATGTGTCTCACAAACACATGTTAATCATACATATTGTTGTATTGTTCCTACACAAATTATGTCATATTTGTCCCCTGTGTCATAGCAACTGTTACTGTTTCTTCAGAATAACATGCCATCCACAAAATAAATCTACATTTCTTGCGTCTTAAAAATATGTAGTTGTCTACCGGTTAGTTAATATAGGATTATTGTATGTTTTAATTAGGCTTTTCAAAGTATAACACTTAATTTCTTCCATTGTATCAAATTTATACAAAATCATGATTGCACAAGGCAAGAATAGTATTAACAATGTAAGCGTGCAACTTCCCAGCCCTACCAATTAAATGTGATATTCATTTATTTATTTATGTATTTTATTTACATTTTTATAACGCGCCCCATGCCCGTGGGGACTAATACAAATCTTAATAGGGAGCTATTTAAAGTGAAAAACTATGGCCCAGAACCAATGGACTAACCAAGAAATCTCCTACTTCATTTTACATTATTTCCAAGTAAAAGAGAAATCAATAGAGTGATAGAGTGATAGATGTAGAGTGATAGGAGGATGCCTTGCAACTAATAAGACCTCTGTAAAAAAGGAGCCAGTTGGCTAGTGTCAGGCATTCAATAAGCCAGCTAATTTAACTCTGACCAACAAAGGCACATTTAGATGATTCCAGAACTTTGATTGCTCAAATCAGTTCTCAGTCGCCAGCGACGCCGCAAAGGCAGAGTAGCAGTAAGCATGGTCTTACTGGCAAGACACTCATGTTCACTCTGGTTGTGTGCAGTTGTACTGGTGTACCAGTACATCAACGCTTTAGTGCTCATCTCCATCGGCCACACCTTTGAGCGGTTGTAGCGAGGGCTATCTGATCACTCTCCCAGTGGCGGAGGGAGGGGATGCTCATCCCCCGCCCTGGCTTCACCCTGGTGCTCGGTGCGTTCTCCTGGCTCCCATGGGGCCAGTGGGCCTTGCTGCAAACCAAATAATGCTATGCATTGCAAAATAAACGCATGTGCCCCATGGGTGTTGCTAGGTCTGGAAAAGATTCAGGGCTATGCTAATTTTTGGACTGTCAGGACTGGGGGCTAGCTAGCCTTTTTGGTTGTAACCCCTGAGCTTCTATCCAGGGCTACAACCAAAAGACCCCTGGCTGTACCCCCCCTTAGCCCCCCCTAGCAAAGCCTCTGATGCTCCCACTGTCTGGCCCGGCCAACCGTGCATGCACACTGTCACTCGCCTGGCAGCAGGTGCTGCCTACAGGCAGCTGCTGAGTGAGCCCTGCTGCTGGACCCGGCCCGGAACCGCCCCTTCCCTTGCCTCGCTCACTCTGTTTTCATAGGCTGTGTAGTGTGGGCTTCCCCTTGCTCTTGGTTCATACCTCCTATACTATGGAATGAATTACAGACAGTTTTGTTGTGGACAAAGTATTGGCCGTAGGCATTTATTTTCTACAGAAAATACACAAGCAAGAATTATGTAACAACATGTGTGTGTGCTTTTGGGCACACCGTGTCCAGGGTTGTAGATGCCAGCCTTCTCCTTGGCCAGTCTCGGTTACCCTCGGGTGTCTGTTCCTGGACACGTGCCGCCTACGACTTTCTTCTACCGTGTACCGAAGAAAGTACTTGGCGTTCAGGCTCCTTCTGTGTTTGTCTCCTTCAATTTTGAAATTAGCAGGGTGGGTTGGGTGGAAAACGTTTCTTTCTCCCTTTCCAGGCCCTAAGAAGCTTGCCCGAGCAAGGCGAGCTTCTTGCCTGGTTTGTGCTTTCCTCTCAGAGTTGGGCCATACTTATACTCCTTAGGCCTTCTGTTATTCTCGTGGGGGGCCGGCCCGCCCCCGGGCCCCCTGCTGGTTCCCTTCAGACATTTCCTGGTGTTGGTAGCTGCTGCCCTGGCAACGTTGGGGTGGTGGTGCCACCGTGCTGCTCCTCCCCTTGCCTTTATGCACTACCTCACCCCCACCCTACGCCTAACCCCCCAGGCCCTCCATCGGGCCATACTTTGTACGGCCCGGGGCCTGGGGCATTTCATGTTAAGTGTCAGACACACACACACTCAGGTTTCTGCATCAAGCTATTTTTTGCTATCAGAGAGAGTAAGCACAACATGCCCGTCCACATTGCGTTGCCGACGCCAACATTAGCATTTAGTATGTTTCTTTGCTGGGTGTTGAGTCGACTGAGGACTTCAAAAACATATCAGTGGTCTGAAAGTAAGTATGCCTGCAAAAAGGCACGTGGCCACCGGGCCGGTCATTATAACATTATTGGTGGCAGAAGAGACGAGTGTACTGTAGATGTATTGTTAACACCGACTGACCCGACGAAGGAATTGTGTCTGGATTAAATAAAGACATTAATTTTCCATGCCTTCTTGGTTTCTTTCCTTGCAGCAATGAGTTTATGTGTGGAGGATCATGTATGTTCGTCTACTCGGTTAGGTTTAGCTTTGAGTTTGATTGACACTGCTCGAGCCAGCGGCCCACCCACCCCGCTGAACTGGAAATGTTATTGATCCCATCCGCTTGGCAAGGCAGAGGAGTCGGATCATCATTAATTGCCATGCAGCTGGCGGTAGGCCCGCCACTGACAGCAGCACTTGACCGTACACAAGTCACACTCACACACACAACAAAGACAGCCGGGCCGATGAGGCACCGTTGGGTGCACCACCAGCGAGCCGGCACGTGGCCCCTGGGCAGAGCCGCACTTGCAGGTGCCATAATTGAACCAAAAGTGCCAGCGCGGGCAGCGGCCAGTCTTTTATTAGTACAGTGCATGTGCGTGCTGACGTGCAGGTGCAACATGTATGCATTGCAATTGCATTGCAGGGCAGGGCTGGCTGGTGACTCAGGTGTTATAATCCACACTACAGTGACAGAGTTGAATGCATTGCCTGCAGGCCTGGTAAGACATGCTGCAGGGCAGGCTGCAGAGTCAGTCAGTCAGGCCAGCCAGCCAGCCAGCCGACTGAGCCTGCTCGCCTCATGGTCATGCCGGCCGGTTATGTCGCAATGAAATTGAAAATCGCACTATGCTTGCAGTTTGGAAATTATTTCCCCCCTTCCCCGGGCCGGCCCGACCCAGGCCAGACTATCTGGAGCCATCCACAACCCAACACAGCTAAACCAGAGCATTTGCTATAAATGCAGCAAAAATCTGTGCCCAGCCCAGAAATAAGTGCGTGCGTGCCATGCCTTCTTCGTCCACAAGGGTCCGCACTCCCATTACATACACGCACACCACGCAAGTCAGTCAGCCGAGCCACTGTCAGCCAGCCCCAGCCGTACTGCCCTGCCAGTGATGTTGGCCTGCCTGGCTCTGGCCTGCAGTGCAGTCTCAGTGCTGTGCCGCTGCTGCCCCCCTGATAGTGCAGCTGCTACGCCTGGCCACCTGCCTCCCTGCCTAGTCCGTGCCGCCACAACCCAGGAGTCTGGTTGGAGACAGTCAGTGGAGGAAACTCAGGAGGAGAGACTGAGGACCCCTGGCTGGCTTGCTGCTGCTGCCTGGCAGTCACAGTGCTGCAGCTGCGGCCCGCTGGTGGTGCATCGCTGAATTGCCGCGGCCCCAGATTCACTCATTCCCAGTGGGACCACTCCAGGAATTTGGAAAATGAGATGAGTGGGTCGACGTCGACACGACACAGACCGACGACTGACTGCGTGGCCAGCCCAGAAGGCTCACTGAAGAAAGTAAGTCCATTATATGTGTGTCCATCATGTTCATCGACGTGTGTACCTATGGTGTATTCTGATATATTGGTAAAATACATGTTTGCTTTGCATAAAAAGGGACATACATTTTTTGTCAAACTAGTAATAGAAACGTGAATGCACCATCCCCACTAAGTGTGCCCTGTAGTACAAGTACAGTTAGCAAATGAGCTACAGGCTTGGCTCCGACCGGGTCCACCAGGTGTGTCGTGTTCGTTGCTGTTGTTGGGCAGAGGCGAGCCAGCTGCTTGTGGGCAGGGGCCAGGCACACACAAGTACTGGCCTGCCCTCGGCTGCATTTGTCAAGGCTGCAAGGAGCAACTGGGCAAGGGGGTGTGCTGGCTGCTGCTGTTTGCGCTGCAGCATGCTGCTGCACAGACAGTGCTTCTCACAGTGCTCAGTGCTCACTCAACTGCTGTCTGGCCTGTGCATGGACGAGGGACCGTCGAGACGAGTCCAACCGGACCAACACTGAGTCCGTGACTAGTGTATATATTTTCACCCCCATTTTCTGAGGGCCCAGGTGGTGGGGCTGGCTGGCAGTTGGGACAGGCCAGGGCACGCTGCACACACACTGAGGCAGAGGCAGATTGTTGTTTTTGCAGAGTACCTGCCACTTAATTAATGGCACTATTAATGCTAATCTATTGTTGCGCCTCTCCTCGTCAGGGGTAGATTAAGGAGGTACTCGGAATGCCTTATCAGCTCCTACGAGCTGGGAGCATGCACGTCCAGCCAGATGTCAGACGAGCAAGACACAACACCTCCCTTTTACAGCGTTCAATCGCAACACATTTTTATTGGGATCATAGGTGCTGCAATACCCTAATGTTATTTTTTATTTTTTATTACATGTATTCTGTGCACAATGGGCCGGAAGGCATGCTGGCGCATACAGACGAACAACACCAAACTGAACAACATAAAAACACAAAAAAGAAAAAAAAAATATGGCCAGAGGATATGGTCCAGGGAGGGAAGCACAAGAGTCACAACAAGGCAAGTAGGACTAGTGAGAAACAGATGAGTTGAAAATAATGTTTAGTTTAGAGCTTGGTGCCAGATGTTTCAGCATCAATGGGCCAACACTTCTAGGCTAGTGAGTGAAGATCTTTGTGCTATTTCTATGCCAAGGTACAGATGCCCTTTTCTTTTAAGGCACCCACCAGGATGAGGGTTGGAACAGATAGTCATATGTCTGCCTCCGATGGGGCTCCAAGTAACCAATTGTTCACATCAGTGCCTAGAATCACGGTTTTATTTTCTAGGGACCGGGGAACATTACCACTCGCAAGCGTGCACTGAAGATTTAGGAAATGACTCATGTTAAGATACATGAGATGAGCCTATTTGGCCGTGGGTGGATTTACTTTGAGGCCGAGTCAGAATTCCCGAGATGGACTGAGCTGAAGCAGCTGAAAGCAAATGCAGATTGCTTATTAGCGGGGCTTTAGGGGGGGAGAGAGAGAGAGAGAGAGAGAGAGAGAGAGAGAGAGAGAGAGAGAGAGAGAGAGAGAGAGAGAGAGAGAGAGAGAGAGAGAGAGAGAGAGAGAGAGAGAGAGAGAGAGAGAGAGAGAGAGAGAGAGAGAGAGAGAGAGAGAGAGAGAGAGAGAGAGAGAGAGAGAGAGAGAGAGAGAGAGAGAGAGAGAGAGAGAGAGAGAGAGAGAGAGAGAGAGAGAGAGAGAGAGAGAGAGAGAGAGAGAGAGAGAGAGAGAGAGAGAGAGAGAGAGAGAGAGAGAGAGAGAGAGAGAGAGAGAGAGAGAGAGAGAGAGAGAGAGAGAGAGAGAGAGAGAGAGAGAGAGAGAGAGAGAGAGAGAGAGAGAGAGAGAGAGAGAGAGAGAGAGAGACTCTCCCTGCGCCCGGACACTTGTTAGTATTCAATTTTTCCCAGTACGTGCTTGCAAGTCCAAGCTTGCAAGGTGCTGCTTCTGGCTAAGCAGCCACCAGCCAAGCCAGCAATGGATAAATGGCAAGTCATTCCTTTTTGTGGAAGACAGTTTGAGTAGGACCCAAGGGGAATGTTTTTGATGAAATGTGATTCAAATTGTGCATTTTAAAGAACATTAATTTCAGTAATACTGTTGAAACTACTAGCTGCATGGTCAAGTAACTATCAATATGGCCCACAAATAAGTGCCCCACTCTGACCCCAGAAACTGTCCCACAATGGGATTTTGCATTTTTTGCTCAGGCATTGCCTTATACCCTCCAGTACGAGCTTGTCTCTGTAGTAACAGCCAAGCATTGTAGTGCAATCCAGCCTGGCGGGAGCCAGGAGGTCTTTAACATGTGTTTAGCTCATCACTTTATTTGAGAGAGACAATCTTGTTTCAGTACAACTTGAATCATTGGTAAGTTAGCTGTGTAAACTTAATTAAAACGTGCACTTTTCTGTGTTGCTTTCCTTCTCTCTCTGCAGGAGTAGGGAATAGAGCAAAATTATGGATCCAGATTCATCAGCATCTAAACCAAACACGTCTGGTGCCACAAGACAAAAACAGGTCAACAAACAGAAACTTGCCAAATTATGTCTGCTTTCAGGATCCAGCCCAAGGGTTCCACTAAAAATCAGGAGCAAAGGTAAGTTATTGCCCATTCATGTAATGCCAATGTTTTTAACCACTGAATGATGTTATTGTAGTTACAAGATTCTTTCAATCCTTGCTTTCAGAACTCAGAAGGAAAATCCCCTTCATTCTGTCCACTATGCTTATGGTGATGAACATATGTCTACTGCCTACTGCTTCTCCTCCTATCACAATACATTCCACATATCACTCATCATGTACTGACATTCCTGAGTATCCACAATGCTCTACTGAATCTACAGAGGGTCTGACTCCTGATCACTCAACAGACACTGTTACCCTGCCTGGAGTTATGCTTGGTTGCACAACTGCTGATTGCACTGAAATTGTTGAAGATACCAATGTTGGCACACAAGTAGTACAAGAAGACAAGGACACTGTGGACATTGGGAAATGCAGTGGGAATGTAAAAATGCAGGTCACATATTGAAATTCATCTGGGGGGGAAACCTTGTATAGCTAAGTGTATTATGCTCCGTGGGAGGGGAACTGGTGGGCTGAGGATCCCAGATGTGTCCAGGTATCAGTAGGCAGCTCAATTGTCAAACGCATTTGCATGGGCGTTGATGGTGGACCAGCCACGCTGGAAACAAATTGAGGCAGCATGTTGCTCGTCCCTTCTTTCTGACCTCCCACATATATCAGCCCTGTAAACCTCAACAAATCCAGACCCCCTCACAGCTATAATAAACACAGTGTCAAACTGTAAAAATGCAGCTTGCATGTGCTGATGCACCCGCAATCTTGGTTCTCTTACCCCATTCTGGAACAACCGAACTTTACCCCAGTCATTCCCCCCAAAAGTTTTGCAGTCTGGAGGGAAGAAGGACTACGGAAGGTATCAGACTTCCTGGTGGATGGTAGTCCCCTTACATTTGAAGAATGCAAAGTGAAATTTAACATTTCAGAGGCACAGCGTTACCAATATACACAGCTAAGACATTGGACATCACATGGGCCAATCAGGGAGAAAGGAGGGAGGGCGCTAACAGCACTGGAACGGACCCTAACGATGGCACCAACAAGGGGAACATTTGGACTATATACCTACAGCCTGCTAGACAAATCGGACCCAACAATAAAAGAAAAATATATGCTCAGACGGGAGGGGGACCTTAGTTGCACAATGAAATAGAAGACGGGGACAGAATATGGGCTAGATTCCACAAAAGCACTTAATGCATTACGAACAGAGAGGAGAGATACAAAGTATGTTATAGGTACTACATAACGCCAGAGCAGCTTCATAAGAGCAACCCGGCAATTCCCCTGGGATGCCGGAGAGGTTGCGCAGCCACTGGCTCTCTGTTTCACCTGCTATGGGCTTGCGAGAGGTGCTGGATGGGAGGTGCTGGACCAAATCAAAATGATCACAGGGTTACAAATCCCATGGAACCCGTGAATAATACTGTTGGGGGACACTGGGGCCGGGGCATTGCCACTCATGGGCCAGATAGCTCACCTATGCCCACAGCTTCTCACGGCCGCCCAAATCTCTTTGGCCCGGCTATGGAAGAATCCCGTGGAACCCTCAATACCCATGTGGTTGACGAAATGTTGGGCCATAGTTGTATCAGGAAAAATTACAGCGTTCCGCTTGGAAAACATCAATACATTTCGGAACAACTGGGCCCCATTCATGGGCTATGCAGAGAAATTCCCAGGAAATGCCCGTCGTCCGCCCATGACCCACTGGCTCCAGTAAAGAGTCATTACCGAGGAAAACAGCAACCTACCCCCAACCCCACTACAACAGTGGGACAAGAGAGCGCTCGGAAGTTCGGACCCACAAACACATTCGCTGGATCCCCCATGTATCTGTGAAACTTAATGTCATGAATGCACTGATATGATGTTGATTTACCTTCTATTCAAATGCTTAATAAAATGTTTTGTTGAAAAGAAAAATGCAGGTCACACTTGACATGCTCCAAGATTACCTGAAAGATCCATACCTGTTTCAGAGCAGGGCAATGTCAGCACTTTTAGTTCAAGCAGTTCTTGCAACTGGTCCATGTCAGCCTGGATTAAAAGATGGCTGTAAACAATTTCCATGTGATTCCAATCTTCTAAGATTTAGCCCAGAGTGGTATAAAAAAAGTTGCAGGTGGATTCTCTGTAGTAAGGCAGTGGTTGGTATATTCTGCTAGAAGTAGCTGTCTTTTTTGCTTTGCATGTTGGTTGTTTGCTGATAATAAAAATTATCACTTTCAAAGGTTTGGTCTGATCCTAGCTGTGTTTTTTACAATTTTAAAAAAGGAACAGAAAAAATTGTAATGCATGAACATTCCAAGATACAATGTGAAGCTGAAAAACAGCTGCAAATAGCCAAATTTAGAATTAGTGAAGATAGAACTATTGTTTCCGAGCTAAAAAAAAAGCTGAAAGGGACAGACAGAGAAAGACAGTGGTATTCTAAGGTGACTGCTTGATGCTATATTTTATCTCCCCAAGCAAGGGATGCATCAGAGGAGGATAGTTCAGGGGCAACGTGCTCGCCTTGGAAGCAAGACGACACAGAGCACCACGGGTTCGATCCCCGGGTCTGCGCTTAGAAACCTCTGGGTATTAATCGCATTATAAATAATCTATCATATCAAATGATGCCTCTCCGTGGACACGTAAACATGCAGATTTGGGAAATACATCCAATGAAGGACATTTTTTGGAGCTACTCTAGATGATGTCCAAGTATGGCAATGTTTTAGCACAGCATATTGCTCATGGTAATCAGAATGAAACCTACTTGAGCCATGTCATCCAGAATGATTTCACTAGTTCACCGGTTAAAAAGACAATGTGCATTTTTCTTGAAAATTAAAAATGGCCAACTTCTATATTCTAAATTGATGAATGGAATTGTGATGTCTACCTTTTTAAATTAGGTAAACTCATTAAAAATCCTTTTTGGGTCAGAATATATTCGGGCTCACCCTGATAATTTGTTTTTTGTCCTAATCTTTTTGCCTGAACGGATCAGGGAAGTGCCAGGAGCCCTTGAACGCATTATTACAAATTCTATAGAGTCATTGTTGACTCAACCATATATGTCAGCAGAGTTGATCTATTTTCTTTATCTCTTATATGAGTTACATCACCTGGTCATGCAGCTGAACATTTTGAAACATTTGCTGAACTTCCTGGAGCAGAATCAGCAGTCTTTTATAAACTATTGGCAGTGATTTTAGAGTCCATGGAACTGGATGTTTCCTTAATCCATGGGCAGGGGTATGATGCTGCAAGCACTATGTCCGGATGTATTGCTGGACTGCCAGCACTTGTGAAAGAAGTCTCGCCCAGAGCTATATATGTTCACAGTTTTGGGCACAATTTAAACCTTGTGCTGATTGATGCTGCACAGTCATGTATAAAAGGAAAGTTATTTTTTGGTGCACTTGAGGCACTGTACACTTTCCTTACTGGCAGTCTGCCTCGCTTGAAAGTTCTGCAGAAAGATCAACAGGAGCAGGACCTACAGGAAACAGCCCTGACATTAAAAAAGCTATCTGACACTAGATGGGCTAGTTGTAAAAGGGCAGTACAGGGACGTCATTTCACCAAAATGCCAGGGGTAGCGGAAGTGACCTCACATGACTCTTGACCCCCCCTGACGACATGACCCCACCCCAAAGTGATATTGTGGGAAGCGATGTAACACGACCTTTCACCCGTTGACAAAACAGGAAGTGGCATCACATAGCATTGTACACTACGAAAAATATGGTTACAACATCACTATAATGTGATGTACATTTCATACAAGAATGGATCGCCATATGTGTCATTAAGATCAGTGTGTATAGGCCCATATTACCAAATTACTGTGAATGCAAGCAGACGTCCATGACCAAATGATAGTGATGAGTTATTATATAGCGCTTTATATAGAAAGAATATACACACAATATCACCCAACCTGTGTTGGTACTCATTTATCGACGTCAGAAGGATGAAAGGCAGAGTTGAGGCCTTTAAGAACAGACTAAATCAGTGGCTCACCCCCTGAAGTTTGCCTGAAATAAACCTTTAATGAGTCTAGCAATTATTGTATAGAATTCCAGAAAGACACATTATTTGGTATTCCTATTCTTTCTTATTTAGGGTCAGTGCTGAAAGTGTTAGACTTGTGGCACTCCTGTTCTTATTTTTTTAAGGGGCCTGGACAAGAAAGCCAGCCACTCCAGAAGTAAAGAGCCACATGGTGCTGGCCACAACCCAGGAGCTTGCATTACAAAAAAGTTGCGACCTCTGGCGATCCCTAAATGACGTCCCTGGTGCAGTAGATTCTGTGAAACAAAGCACTGTACCAAGTAGTACAGCATTGCACCGAATATCCACTGGATGCATCCCAAATGCACACAGAAAAGCACGTTGGGATGCACAGAGGCTCTGGAACACAATTGAAATTATAGTTTAAATTCTTAATATGTTTTTGGCACAACATACTGCAAACTGTGCATACAATGTCAACATATTTGCAAAGTAGTAGATACAGAACGCATGGTTGTGACATGCTGTAAGGAACTAGAGAAGCTTTTGTCAGATGATATATTTGATCAGTTTCAATCAGATGCTAGAAACATGGCTGAAGAGCGAGGGCTAAGAAAAGCTTTCATGATGAAGCAGCCGATGATAATCCTTTAGAGAGTGGGAGGCAGACATTCAAAGTAGAAACCCTCGATGTTCTTGTTGATACCTTCATTGCTCAGATGACAGTGAGGTTTCAACATTTTAGAAATACTGTGAATACATTCTCAGCACTTGATGCTAAACATTTTACTAGCTCAGATAATTCTGATGCATTGAAAGAGTTAGCAACATTTTATGAAGGTGATGTCTCTGTGGAAGAGGATTCTTCTTTTTGTGCACTGTATGCGGAAATATTCTCTGACAACAAGCAGTTAGTAATAAACAATGTGCTGCCTTTCTTGACAGCCAATGATATGCAGGGGTTTACCAAACCTTTCTAATTTGTACACAATATTTCTCACTTTGCCTGTAAGAAGCGCCGCTGCAGAAGGAAGTTTTAGCAGGCTGAAGTTGATCAAAAGTTACTTACGGTCAACAATGGGCAAAGAGAGACTTTGAAATGTAGCCTTCCTAAGTATTGAAAGAGACCTGACTGACTCTGTGGACTTTGACAAAGTAATTCTGACATTTGCTTCAATGAAATCATGCAGGATCTGTAGCGCAGACGCTCCATAGGTTTTTTGTTGCGGTGGAGGGCTTCTTGGTCCTAATCTGGCACAGCAAAACATCTTCAAGCACGTTAGTCTTCCGTAGCCTACCGCCGCATGGGACACAACCTCATTCTCACCTTTCATTTGAAGGAACAGTTTCATCCGCATTACATGTATTGTATTTGTGTGTATTTATTGAGTCATTATTTTATTTATTTATTTATTTATTTATTTGGATTTATTTAAAGCGCACATCAGCCCGGGAAGCATTGCGGCGCTGTTACATGAATACGTGATCTGGTTACAATGGAAGGAAGATGGTTACAAAGCAAATTTTCTTACATAAAACATTTCGTAGCATAGGTATGCGAGCCAGAGTAGGCGAAGGAGGGAGGACGTTAGTTGAATAGCATAGTTATGTTATGCAACAAGCGTTTGATATTAAGGATATTTATTTTAAGCTCAAATGTTTGGCCACACATTGGCATTTTGGTACTAAGAAATGTTTACAAACGATATTTCACTGATGCACTCAGGGAATAATGACAATTACATTGAAAGTTGTACATAAGTTGTTTGCTAATGTTTAACTTTGTTTCAGGAGGATCCATATGTCTGTTGCTGGGACAAAAGGTTATTTTTGCTCCCCTTCCCAATCTGGTATTGTATTGATATTTATAGTATTAGAGTATTTTATTTTAAACCCAAATGTCTGGACAAATGGCTTGTTTGTGCCAAGCAGACGACCTTGTGTAATGTGTCAGAGAATCTAGGAAAATTATTAAAACATTTTTCCTTTGCAGTCTGTGGTTTTGTATTGTTTGGCCCGGCTACCACCAGCACGGTATGGTATGTTCCTTGCTTTCGAATGTTTATTGAATTGTTCTTTTTTGCCTTACTGATGGATGGATCTGATTTGGATCTCTAGATTTCATTGTCAAATTGAAATTAAATTTTAATTGGACGTTCCCTCCATAACAAATATGTGGTCTGTAACTGATAATAGATGTGGCTTGTAGTGTAAGGTTTTATAAATTAAATATATATCGGGTAAAAAACCCTGCCAGTTTTTGCCTTGAATATTAAGCATCAACAGTTTCGAGTTATATCCACAAAATTAAGTAAATGCTAGTGACCCCCGGCCAGACCCTGACCCCTCTCTGACCTGACCGGCACGCCGGTGGCGCCCCACTGAGCGGCACTTCGCCCCGCTCAGCAGCAAAACCTAGCTCTGACAGTTGCACTCTCCTATCTGTAAACCATTAACATTGGTGAAGATTTCTCACTTGTAAAGTGTTTCATTAGATAGTGTGATGCAGTGCATGAAGGGGGTCCGTTGAAGAAGACAGGTGGATTCTGGGAAACAGGGAAAGCTCTGTTAAGTGATGTAACCCTTTGAGTTGGTACATAATGCATTCCCTAGATTTCATTAAGCCCCCCAAGCCCTGTGAGCAGGTTACCCTAAAACACCCACTTAAGGGAAATCCTCCCCTTATGGCTCAACCGGAGTGATCTTATACAGCTGACATATTGGGTTAACACACGTTACAGGCCCAGTAGTTGTGCTGTACCAGCGCTCCAATAGACATAGAATACTAGCCCCAGGATGATTTTCGGGAAAAACTCTTCAGGTAGCGAGTACACCAGTCGCTGAGTGCAAGATCCAAACCAGCTTGTGGAGCAGGAGAAAATGTCACTGTGTGTTCTGAAGGCAGGGGAGCTTGGTGTATGATCGTGGGTATTGAGACTGAGAGAAGCTGTTAACACAAGCATGTGTGAGCAAGTGGGTAACACATAAACAACATGTTACAGACAATAGCAAAGGGAAGCCTTCACTGGCAGAACAAGGAGCCGGTCTGAGTAGCCTCTCTAGGGTCGTGGAACCCCTGCCTGAGGCTAAAATGGCAGACAACCTTTTTAAGCCCCCAGTTTGCAGCGCTGAAATCATTACGACGCACCATACTCCCTCTGAACACATCAGAAAGATGACAAAGAAAGAGGGCACCGATGGAAGGGAGGTATCTATTAATTGGATGCCCACTTTCCAAATTGTATGTGAGTTTTACCTACGCCCATGGTATTGTTTCCATGGTGCCCAGCAACTGCATTATTCCAGTGCATCGACCCATCCCCTAGAGCACTCAACCACGTGGGACCAATGAAAGTATAGACATCAGCCAAAGCAGCTTAAGTGCACTCTCTGGACCTACCCATACTTAGACCCCAACTTCTGAGACTCATTACAGATGACCAATTGCGCTCCTATTACTGGGGCCACAGACAGAGTTTTGCACTCCTCAAATTAACACATCAGCTACAGCAGCTATCTAGATCCTACTTCTCCAGCAGGTCCAAACAACCAAGAAAGATAAAAAGAAATTGAAATGGTTAATCATAACGAACGACTGTGTATTTGATTTGTATTTTATTAGGATTTATATAGTGCCTAAATCCAAAGTGCTTTAAATGAGGACAAAAGAATACATAACAAGCATAAGCAACAATGAAACAAGTATCAGAAAACAGTACTTAGAACAATGGACATGAAGAGTAAGGTATTACATGACTGGACCGGGACCGAGGTGGGGAGGTAGTAAAAATGTAGGAAGCGGGGTAGGACCAATGTGAAAGAGATAGCTCAGGTATTATGATGGAGATTGGAGGAGGTAAGACTTGAGAGAAGTGCAGAAGGAGGTGTAGGAGGAGATGCAGCGTATGGGGTGGGGAAGACGGTTCCAGTGGAAAGGGGCGAGAAGTTGAAAAGTTCTGAGGCGGGACGGGCACAGGGCAGGGGAGGAGAGGTGAGAAGGAAGAGATCAGCAGAACGAAGTGGACGGTGGGGGAGAGTGGAAGGTGAGGAGAGAGGAAAGGTAAGGTGGGGCGAGACCATAGAGGGATTTAAAGACAAGGCAGAGGAAGTTGAATTTGAGAATGGAGGGAAAGAAGAGCCAGTTTAGAGAGGCGAGAGAAGAGGAGATGTGATCATGAGGAGAAAGAAGACAAAGCACGCGGATAACGGAGTGGTAGATAGATTTGAGATGGGAGAGATGGGAGGAGGGGAGACCGAAGAGTAGGGAGGAGCAGTAGAAGAGTCTAGAGAAGATGAGGGAGGAAAGAAGGAGTTTAGTGGCATGGAAGGTGATGAAGGGACATACTTTACGAATGTTATAGAGGTGGAAGCGGCAAGAGGGGGCGGTGAGGGAGATGTGGTGGGAGAGGGAGAGGTTGGAGTTGATGTGAAGGCCAAGATTGCGGGCATGGGGGGAAAAGGGGAGTTGGGAAGAGGAAAAGAGAATGTGTGGAGGAGGAGGGGGGAGAGTGTTAGCTGGGAAGAAAAGGACTTCAGTTTTATCAGCATTGAGGGTCAGAAAGTGGGAGGACATACAGGATTTGACAGCGGAAAGACAGGAGGAGAGCTTGAGATGGATGTTGTGGGAGAAGGAAGAAAAGGAGAGGAATAGCTGAGTATCATCAGCGTAGAAATGGTGAGATATACCAAAAGAGGAGACAATCGGAGCTAAGAAGGAAGTGTAGAGTGAGAAGAGAAAGGGGCCAAGGACAGAACCATGGGGGACACCGTGGTTGAGAGTATAGGTAGGGAAGGTGCAACCTCCCAAGGAGACTGAAAAGGTGCAGTTGTACAGGTAGGAGACGAGGCAATTGAGGACAGAGTCTTTGAAGCCAAAGGAAGAGAGGGTGTTAAGAAGTAGAGGATGATCGACAGTATCAAAGGCAGCTGAGAGATCGAGAAGAATGAGTATGGAGGAGTGTTTTGAGTAGCGGGCAGATAGGAGTGAGTTGAGAACAGAGGTGAGTGCAGTTTATGTAGAGTGCAGAGGGCGCAAGCCAGATTGAGTAGGGGGGAGAAGAGAGTGGGTAGAAACGAAGGAGGAGAGTTGAGAATAGACAATAAGTTCGAGGAGTTTAGATAGAAAGGGCAAGAGGGAAATGGGGCGAAAGTTAGAGACAAGGTGGGGATTTGCAGATGGCTTTTTCAGGATAGGGATGATAGTGGCATGCTTGAATGAAGAAGGAAAGGTAGAAGTGGATAGACAGGAGTTGAAAAAGGATGTGAGGTACGGAAGGAGGAGGGGTAGATTTTAGGAATGAGGGAGGTGGGGATGGGGTCTGAGCGAGAGGCAGTGGGGTGAGTTTCAGATTAAAGGAGGGACACTCTGAATGGGTGAGAGTAGTAAAGGAGGACAAAGTGGAGGGCGGGAGAGAGGGAGGGAGTGACGGGGGAGAGTAGGAAGGGGAGTCGAGAATGTCTTGCCAAAGATTGAGAACTTTATCAGAAAAGAAGTTGGCAAAGTCAGTGGCAGAGAGAGGAGAGGCAATAGAGTTTGTGCATAGCTAAAGACTCTTAACCTCTTAAAACTGGTAGCTACTGTTGATATATGTCAAGCACAACATGAAACCGCCACCCTGCCGACCAAGAAGAGTATCACAAAGGCAAAAAATCAACTCATAATACCCATACCACAATAATAACCTGAGGACAATACTTTATCACATCAACAAAGAATCCCCTTGCTCAAACTACAATAGAAAATCAAACCATAACACAATCAAACAGCAGGCGTCACCAACTCTCATCATGATAGACACCCTACTAAACCGGCCAAACCTACCAACTCTCAAAATACCTAAACAACACTATGTAGCTCTGAGCACAAAAAGAACATGAGATGCATCACCAGAAATTCCTTGCACTTATGCAAAATAACTTCACCAAGTTGGTTTGGGATATTCTAACTGAACTTGCTTGAAACAGAACAGATAACAGATATCCTGAATGTTATGGCACTATGCCCACTATGCTACCATCATGCATCAGTTGGCAACCTCTAGGGAACATGCCAACAAAGCCAGTGTAAATAAACACCAGGTGCTCTGTAACCAAATTGTCACTCACATAACAGACACCTGCTTGCTACCAAAACCTATGTTCAGCCTGATGTTATGTTATGGTATTGATAACTAGTGTTGGGTTCTTATTGCTTGGTGTGATGTGTTTTCTCTTAGTAAGTATGAGGAGTAGTATTGCTGCTGCATTCTGTATTCTTTGTAGTTTTGGTGAGGTAATCTGGCATTCCAAGGTAGATGCTTGTGGTGTAGTCTATTCTTCACATGAAGAGGGAAATGATAGCAAGTGTTCTGTGCTGTAAGGTGAGGAAATGTTGCATCTGCTTGATTGTGCGCCGGTGGTAGATGCACTTGCCTTTGCGTTGTCATGTGGATTGAGTGTTAAGCCGTTGTCCATTAATATTCTGAGGTGTTAAACTACTTTGGAAGGTTCCAGTTGAGTTCCCATTTTGGCAGGCCATAGGATGTGAATTTAGGTTGACGGGTTGTTAGGCGTGATCATGATTTCCATTTTGTCTGGTGCTCATCCATTCATTTATTTCTGTGAAGTAGTTGGTATGGGTTTAGTCTGGTTCTCCAATAGTGTTGCTTTCATAGATTATTTGTGCGTCGTCTGCATAGATGTAGAAGTCCAGGTCTTTTGATGAGATTGATGAGTGGGGTCATGTAGATGTTGGAGAGTAGTGGCGAGAGTGATGAGCCTTGTGGAACTCCACAGGTTGGTGTGCGTGGTGCTTAGTTGAAGGGGGTTTGTCAGGTTGTTTCTGTTCTTTCTTTGAGCAAGGACTTTAACCATAGTAAAGCCGTGTTGCTGATCCCTATTTCTCAGAATCTATTGATGAGGGTTTCATGGTGGACTCTGTTGAAGGCTGCTGATAGACTCCAACGTCACTTCGGCGTAAATACTACTAGAGCTATGTTATTTTTTAGTTCAATGGATAGTACTGCTGTTTTTGTTCCTCTCATGGGCCTGATTTAGTATGTGATTGCTTTCTATATATCCCAGGATTTGTTTGTATACTTAGCTTTCTAGGAGTTTCGCTGTGTATGGGATATTTTATATCGGTCAGTAGTTGGTAAGGTCCTCTGCGTTTCGTGAGGGGTATTAAGGAGTGGTTTAATGTATGGCACTTTGAATCTTCGTGGTACATATCCTGTTGGTAGTGAACGGTTAAAGAGGTTCTGAAAGTATTCTCTAGGCAATTTTTGGGTGAGAATAGTCTTGTATGAAGTACCAACCTCTGTTGAGTTATATTGTATGTAAATATGTTCTATGTAAAGGGATTTGGTGAAAGCACTATATAAGTAACACATCATTATCATTGTACAGGTCTGGTGGCAACGGTCTGCTGGTGAACCTACTTTGTTGATTTGATCCACTGGGCTGGTGAATTGCTCTGTCGAAATTATTGAGAAGTATTTTAGTCTTGTGGTTGGTTCCGGAGTTGGCTGGTTAGAGGGGTTGTTGGTGTTCTTGGGCATACTCTTGATGACTCTGATGCATGATTGTCACTGATGCCAAGGGCCGCCATGCTGATGGTCTTACTTGTTGTGTCAGGGGTATTGACCCACGTTTGGACTATGTAACGCTCACCTGGCTCCCACGGAGGCGCTGGTCTGGGTTGCTGTGGCCTCTTCAAGCGTGATGTGCAGAATTCGGACCACCGATTGAACTGGACCCCCAAATCTTGCTTGTCTGACCCGTAGGAATATCCTTCTGCAGATGAGAAAGGGGATTAACTGTCTGCTGAATAGTGTGCTTGCTCCCCCCTTTTCCCCTTCGTTCTTCTCTGACTTCCTCCAAAACCCCCGGTTTAAGCTCACCTTATGGTTTGGAAGGATGAACTCTCCATCCTGCTTCTGGTGCAGGGGCGCGCGTTCGTCCAGTTACTTCACTGGTTTTCAGAATGGCGCTGGCAAATCCACTTGACTTTTCTGAGCGATACGCCGTAAGTATGAAGATGCAAAAGTTCAAGTGTGAGCCCCCTTTTATGTTGTTTTTTCTGTCCTTTATTTCAGGTGCAGAACAAAGGCGATGCGTTGAGGGGTTAAATTGCTGGTGGTAAAATCAGGTGAGTAGTGATGAGGGCGACCCCTCTAAATGTCTTTATAATTCCCCAGTAATGTCTTTTGTCCTTTCCCCATAGGGGCCGGGGTGCGGTACCTGCCAAAGATGCGGCGCCGACCCGAGATGTGGAATGGTTCATCAAGAAAAGCCGGTAAGTAATATGGCTGAAAATTCGGCTTTCCTCTTGTGTTCCCTTGCTCACCTTTTGTCTCTTCTTCTCTCCCCTAGGTGCAGAGATGTGGCGACCGGTGCTGAGAGCCGCGATGGAGCCGGGCGGCGTCTCGGGAACAGGTGAGTGAAGCGCGGCACTGCAGCGAGCAACACTGTGATTTTAAAGGGAAGTCTTCCTTCAGGAATGCTGGCGTGAAGATTCCGGATGCAGGTAAGAAGGTTGAATAAGTTCTTGGTTTTCACCTTTCTCTTCTCTTATTCCCTTACAGGTGTTCCAGGTTCGAGGCGGGCGTGGCTGGAGTCCAGGTGCAGGAGCAGACACGGTTAGCATTCAGCTGCTGGGATGCAGAACAATGCGAAGCACGTGTGGTTGTCCGGGCGTGGCTTAAATAGCCTTGGAAGAAGTTCCAGGTGAGTATTCTTCCACAGCCCCACCCAAGTAACAAAATAGTTCCTTCAGAAAAATAGTCCCTCCTAAGCCTCATTTGGCTTGGTTCTTCATGCAGCATGGTCTGCATCAGGTGAGTGTGCAGCATGGTCTGCTTCAGGTAAGTGCACCAAACACTTCCCCTTATGAGCCTGGCGCCTATGGTGCCAGGACTGATGTCCAACATGAGCCTGGCGCCAACGGTGCCAGGACAGAGTCCAAAGAGCCCCTATAAAGGGCCACTGGGCTTTTACCCGGGGGCGTGATGCCTGCTCCCGGGGGTGCTGGGCCTGGCCTGGTGCTCTGGGGGTAGGCATCATGACAGCACTCCCCCCCAAGGCCCCTCCCAAGGTGGTTTCTCCAGGAGGTTTCGGTTTGTTTGGGAAATTCCGATGGAACCTTTTTACTAGCCGAGGTGCATGTACGTGGTCGCTGGGTTCCCAAGATCTTTCCTGAGGCCCGTACCCCTTCCAATCAATTAGATAGAAAAGTTTTGATTTTGAGATCTTAGAGTCCAAAATGTTCTTCACCTCGAATTCAGGCTCCCCATCCATCTGGATTGGTTCTGGTGGCTTTATTAATCTGGTTCCTGGTTGCACTGGTTTCAAAAGCGACACATGAAAAACGGGGTGAATCCGCATGTTAAATGGTAGATCTAACTTGACTGCCACTGGGTTAATTATAGCTTCGAACGAGTAAGGGCCTAAATACCTTGGATTAAAAGTCCGAGGTCCCTTGAGCGATAAGTGTTTGGTAGCCAACCATACTTGATCCCCTATTTGGTATGGAGGCGCCTCCTTTCGATGCAGATCCGCATTCTTTTTGTATTTCCCTTTCGCATGTTGTGTGCAGTAGCATCCTTGAAGGCTTGAGTAATCGTAGAATGCAAATGGTCCACTGCGGGCATTTAGAGGCTCAAAGGTGAGTCCAAGTCTGAAGTACGAGGGTGATGTCCATATAGGGTATAAAAGGGGCTCTGACCAGTTCCAGAGTGTATCGAGTTATTGTATGCATATTCAGCCACCCATAAAATATCCTTCCAATTACCCTCGATTGGTGCAACATACATCGTAGATATTGTTCAAGGGTCTGGTTCGTTCTCTCCGTCTGACCATCGGTCTGTGGGTGGTGGCTGGTTGAGAGTCTTATGTCGATTTGTGCCAGTTGACAACACTTTTTCCAAAAATGAGAAATAAACTGGCTTCCCCGATCGGAGATTAGTATGGACCGGAATCCATGCAGACGGATGATATTTTCGAGGAATTCCTTGGCAAGAACAAAAGCTGAAGGTAATCCTTTCAACTGAATAAAATGGGCCATCTTGGAAAATAAATCCACCACAACCAGAATAGTATTGTATCCATTACAAGAGGGCAGGTCCGTGATAAAATCTAGTGACAAGGTGTGCCAAGGTGCTGGTGGAATGTCTAAGGGTTGAAGAAGACCGGCGGGTTTTGTTTTTTGACCTTTGTTTTGGGTGCAAACTCCACAGGACATCACGAAAGATTTAATATCCTTTCGCCAGGACGGCCACCAGAATTGTCGTTTAATTTTTTCCTCTGTTTTGGCAATGCCAGGATGTCCTTCCATCAGAGTATCGTGATGACAGGAAATAACCAGTTCTTGCAATTCCTTTTCTGGCAAAAATAAACGTCCTTGGAAGTAAGGTAAGCCATCGTTGATTGAAAAGGCAGACCCCCTTTTGATCCAATCCTGCAAGGCTGAAGAGTCCAGGAATAGTTTTACCCGTGCTTGAATGTCTTCAAGGGTTTGTAAAGTGGTTATCCCCAAGATTCTTTGTTCGGGAATTATCGGCACAGGTTCTGAGTTTGTGTCCATTTCTCCCATTCCAATTCGAGATAGCGCGTCCGCTTTGCCATTCTTACAGCCGGGACGGTAGGTGATTACAAAATCGAACTCAGCAAAGAATAAAGCCCATCGGAGCTGTCGTGAAGACTGAGCCTTGGCAGTTTTTAAATATTGGAAATTTCGGTGATCATGGTGATGGTATGCCTGGCGGCAAGAAGATAATGCCGCCAAGCCTTAAAGGCGGACTTAATGGCTAATAATTCCTTATCGGTGATTGCATAATTTATCTCCGGCAGCGAGAACTTTCTGGACCAAAATGCTACGGGGTGCAGTTGGTTGGTTTCGGGGACTCTCTGAGACAGGACAGCTCCCGTGGCTAATCTGGATGCGTCGGTTTCGACTATATATGGGAGATCAGGACGCGGGTGTTTCAAAATAGGTGCAGACGTAAATTTAGCTTTTAATTCCTGAAAGGCCTGTTCAGCTTCCTCGGTCCATTCAAAACGTTTATTTTTCCGCAAGAGTGCAGTGATGGGTTGCACCACCCGTGAAAATTCCTGGATAAACCTGCGATAAAAATTGGCAAAACTAAGCATGCTTTGGACACCATTCACCGAACTAGGTAATGGCCATTTGAGGATGGCATCCACTTTCCGTGAGTCCATTCGGATCCCTTTAGGTGTCAGGATGAATCCAAGAAACTCAACCTCAGTGGTATGGAAAACGCATTTTTCCAGCTTTGCAAACAGTTTGTGCTGGCGCAATTTCTCAAGGACGGCCCTGACATGTTTTCTGTGATCAGATTCCAAAGAGGAGTACACCAGAATGTCATCGATATACACGACAACACAGACATCGATGAGTTCCCGAAGGACATCGTTCATGAAGAATTGGAAGGCAGCAGGCGCGTTGCACAACCCGAAAGGCATCACCTGGTATTCGAATAGTCCATATTTTGTACGGAAGGCCGTTTTCCATTCATCGCCTTCTTTTTTTGGCACGAAGAACAAAGCCGAGGATGCCGGAGACTTTGACGGGCGAATGAAACCATTGGCTAGGTATTGATCTAAATATTGTCTCAAATGCAGATTCTCCGGCTCAGTAAGGGCATAAATCCTGCTACAAGGGGGTTGTGCACCGGGCACCAGATCGATTTGGCAATCGTACGATCTGTGAGGAGGTAACGTGTTGGCCTGTTCCTTTTGGAAGACGTCCTTAAAGTCTTGGTATTCTGGAGGTAGTTGCATGGAGACAGAGGTTACTGATGCTAGACTGATCTTCAGATTTTCTTGGTAGCAGGTTCGTGCACACTCCGGAAAGGTTATTCTCTTCGCTCGCCAATCAATTCGAGGATTATGTGTCTCGAACCAAGGGATTCCGAGAATAACCTGAAACTGTGGAGCCTTGATTACATCAAACACAACTGCCTCCCGATGGCCGTCCAGACCTACAAGTGTCACCTCAGCTGTGGAATGTGTTACCGGTCCCCAGTCAATTTCGGTTCCATCAACTGTGGTGATGACATCTTTGCTGGTTTTAGGACGCAGGGGAAGGTTAATCCTGGAGACCAATTCACGATCCACGTAGTTTCCTATAGCCCCACTATCGATGTATGCCTTTATTGCAAGCAACTGCTTAGGCTGTTCCGGATCTACGAGGACCATTGGCACAGTGAAATGCGAGGTCTGAGAGTTCGTTTTCAAGCTCGGCAAGCGTACCCCTACGCTTGTCGGGTGGGATCGTTTCCCGATACAGAGGTTTTATGGATTTTATCAGTGGCTCCTACCACCTTCCTAGGCGGCCTTGCCGGGCAATCTCGTAGAAAGTGTCCAGAGGATCCACAATAAAGACATAAGTGCATCTGCCGTCTTCTTTCACGTTCCTTTTGCGTTAAAGGTCCTTTAACTCCTCCGATTTGCATTGGCTCAGAGGCTTCAGCCCCCTTGAGGTTAGCGTGAGTCTTGATTAACACCCGGGTCTCAAACTTGGACCGATCTGCTTTTCTGTTTTGCAGTCTGTGATCCAATTGGACCACTAAGTCTATATATTCTGAGCATTCTTGGGGCGGATTTACAACTTGGGCCAGGACATCTTTAAGTTCTCCGCGTAGACCTCGATAAAATAACGTGATTCTTTTATCCTCTGGCCACCCAGTTTCCACAATTAGTCTATTAAAGGTTGCAATGTAGGAAAGGAGGTCTTGATTGCCCTTTCGCAGAGATAGAAGTTCGTCATCTAGAGCCTGCCCCTGGGAGTGACGAGCAAATAACCTTTCCATGCTTGCTTGAAATCCTTGAAAATCACGAAGAATCGGGTCATCTTGAGTTACCAGTGGAACTGACCAATTGGCAGCACTGCCGCTGAGATATGACAATACAAAGGCTACCTTGGTCTGGTCATTAGGGAAGGCCCCAGGTCTGCACAGGAAATGCAAACGACACTGATTCATGAATACGGCGAATCATTTGGGGTCCCCAGCAAAGCGTTTGGGTGGGGCCAGCGGCATGTTTCCAAGTAGATTAATCTGCACCGGGTTACTGGAAAGCACAGGAGCGGGGTTCCCTCCGGAACCGGGTAAAGGAGTTTGTCCAGCTTGACCTTGCAAAAGCTGTATAGCCAGGTCATCAGCTCTTTCCTTTGTTACAATCACTTCCCTCCTGAGAGCATTAGTCTCTTGACGAGCGGCGTGTACTTCGGCCCGTAATTCCCCCAGTAGTTGGGCCAACTGGTCAGTCTCGGAAGTTTCCATAGCGCCTGGGTGGGAATTTGTAGGAAGGCTTCGCGTTCTGTAATGCTCACCTGGCTCCCACGGAGGCGCTGGTCTGGTCTGGGTTGCTGTGGCCTCTTCTAGCGTGATGCGCAGAATTCGGACCACCGATTGAACTAGACCCCCAAATCTTGCTTGTCTGGCCCGTAGGAATATCCTTCTGCAGATGAGAAAGGGGATTAACTGTCTGCTGAATAGTGTGCTTGCTCCCCCCTTTCCCCCTTCGTTCTTCTCTGACTTCCTCCAAAACCCCCGGTTTAAGCTCACCTTATGGTTTGGAAGGATGAACTCTCCATCCTGCTTCTGGTGCAGGGGCGCGCGTTCGTCCAGTTACTTCACTGGTTTTCAGAATGGCGCTGGCAAATCCACTTGACTTTTCTGAGCGATACGCCTTAAGTATGAAGATGCAAAAGTTCAAGTGTGAGCCTCCTTTTATGTTGTTTTCTCTGTCCTTTATTTCAGGTGCAGAACAAAGGCGATGCATTGAGGGGTTAAATTGCCGGTGGTAAAATCAGGTGAGTAGTGATGAAGGCGACCCCTCTAAATGTCTTTATAATTCCCCAGTAATGTCTTTTGTCCTTTCCCCATAGGGGCCGGGGTGCGGTACCTACCAAAGATGCGGCGCCGACCCGAGATGTGGAATGGTTCACCAAGAAAAGCCGGTAAGTAATATGGCTGAAAATTCGGCTTTCCTCTTGTGTTCCCTTGCTCACCTTTTGTCTCTTCTTCTCTCCCCTAGGTGCAGAGATGTGGCGACCGGTGCTGAGAGCCGCGATGGAGCCGGGCGGCGTCTTGGGAACAGGTGAGTGAAGCGCGGCACTGCAGCGAGCAACGCAGTGCTTTTAAATGGAAGTCTTCCTTCAGGAATGCTGGCGTGAAGATTCTGGATGCAGGTAAGAAGGTTGAATAAGTTCTTGGTTTTCACCTTTCTCTTCTCTTATTCCCTTACAGGTGTTCCAGGTTCGAGGCGGGCGTGGCTGGAGTCCAGGTGCAGGAGCAGACACGGTGAACGTTCAGCTACTGGGATGCAGAACAACGCGAAGCACGTGTGGCTGTCCGGGCGTGGCTTAAATAGCCTTGGAAGAAGTTCCAGGTGAGTATTCTTCCACAGCCCCACCCAAGTAACAAAATAGTTCCTTCAGAAAAATAGTCCCTCATAAACCTCATTTGGCTTGGTTCTTCATGCAGCATGGTCTGCATCAGGTGAGTGTGCAGCATGGTCTGCTTCAGGTAAGTGCACCAAACACTTCCCCTTATGAGCCTGGCGCCTATGGCGCCTGGACTGATTTCCAACATGAGCTGCGCCAACGGCGCCAGGACAGAGTCCAAAGAGCCCCTATAAAGGGCCGCTGGGCTTTTACCCGGGGGCGTGATGCCTGCTCCCGGGGGTGCTGGGCCTGGCCTGGTGCTCCGGGGGTAGGCATCATGACAGACTATTATGCTGCAACAGTTGGTGCTGTGGGCTTAGAAAATCCAAGATGGCCGAAAAGCCCACATTGCGCCAGAATCCAGGAGAATCGCTCAGTTTTGCGCACACCAAAATGGTCGCCTGACCTACCACCCACCAGTGTGAGCGTGATGGGCCAGGAGTGCCACGAGTGGAATGTGCGCCAAAGGAAAAACAGCAGTGCCGGTTAGCTCAGAAAGCGCTTTGAAATCACCTTTGTTTCTCTGAAATGCAAAAATCTCAATGAACACCAGCAGACATTTGGCAGAAGGTAGACTTGTGTGTACACAAAATCTGGAAAGAGAAACAGCCCAAAATAATGTTCATAATGAAACTGGCTGAGCTGTGGATGTCAGCAGCTGAAGTGAAATTGGACTTAATGCCACTTAAATCGAAATGTTTGAAATAAATGAGTGACCTACTGTTGAGTGTCACATAGTTTGCAACTGTTAAATGTCATAGTTTTGAACTTCGAATCAGCATTCTAGCTGCATGTGTAAAAATTGTAAGTTTGATTTGGATGAAGAAAAACAGGGAACAAAAGTGACATTTAGCTGAAGCCTGGCTTGAAGAGATTGAATTCTGCCTGGCAACTACCCCCGACAGGAGTTGAAACTTGCTCAGCCACTCTTCCCAGGCCTGGCCTGCATTCTCCTGCCCTCACCAAAGGGAGATGACACCTCTCTGATTGGATTAGGGGAGGAGCAGCTAGGGACTGCAGGAAACTGAACAATGAGCCTTCCTTGGCTCAGGCAAATGTTAAATTAGGGGGGGTTGTAAATGGCTTCCTCTTGAGAGAAATGGGGAGGGGCAGTGCCTCTGTGAGCAACCTGAGTTGGAGGAAGTGTACAAACCAGAAATTCCACCATGTGCTTTGAGAAACCACACCCCTCTGGACCAGAGCATCATTTTAAAAAGATGGATAATTCATAGTACGGAGCACTTAGATTTCAAATCCAGACAGAGACCAGAACTTAGAACTCAGACTCCAGAACTTAAAGCAAAGGCCTAACCCACAAGCTGAGTTCTCTTCAGCAGGCCTCAAAATCCTTTGCAAACTATTCGACCGCCGGGCTGCACGGTTTGCTGCTTGCTAAGAATCCTGTGTATCCAGAACCGTCAGATCCAATTCAAGAGACCCAGACCAGACCACTGTGCAGTGCCGAGACCAGAACCAGAGATCCAGATCCGCTAGTAGACCCAGACCAGATCGCTGTGAACAGAACTGGTGCCTGATTGACCCGCCGAGCAGAGAGAACCGCAGCTAAACTTGTTGACCAGATCCGTGACGAGGCCTTTCCTTTCAAATTTATAGTGTGAGTACCCAGCTAGAACTGTGTAGAACCCATCTCTTAGCTTAAAATAATCTGATTCAAAACATTTGAACCTGTCCAGAACTGCATCATAGAAATCGTGTGTTCCTTCTCCGATTTTAAACCTGTAAAAGTGTCATTTGCCATTTTGAATCATTATTTAATTTCTGAAAAACTACCTTCATAAAATCGTCCGTATCTCTGGAACCGTTTGTGCTAGAAGCGGAACTTAACTTTCATTTTAAAGCTAATATTCTAGGCTTTCCAACGAACCCAGAACTGACTTTCTATTCATTTTACTTTTTCCGTAATCGCGCTCGACGCACTCAGAAAAAGTGCCGCGATTTGCGATTTGGCTCAAATTTCTTCACTTGTCAAAATACCAGCTTCTTCCTTTCCTTTGCTGAAATTCGTTTGCAACCTGACAATCATTCATAGAGCATTGCTAAAGTGATCCTGAACTAATTTAAAGTAGCTATCACCCACCCTGAACCTCTAGAGGGAATTAAAATCAATTTTAGCATATTTCTCTCACTTGCAAATCACCTGAAAGTCGTTCGTCTGTGTTTCAAAATCATCCCTGGTGCTATAAGCTTGCTAGGGGGGAACTGAATTTGCATTGTACTGTGATTGTATTCCTGAAGACTGTGTGTGTTACTTCCATCTCCTTACATTGCATAGGGGAGGGGGGAGTGAATTGTCAGAGAAAAAGTGATCATATTATCTTTTGCTGAAATCATATCAAGTTTACTTCTGTACTGCCTTTTATTCATCTTTGCATCTCCTTAAACCATAAAGCATTCCCAGCTACCTTGTTCTTTCCATACCAACTCCTAAGTACTAAAATAAGTGTGCTAGTGTAAGATTATCCATTGTTGAACATCATATTCTTAAGTGTGATATCAAATATTAATTTATTATAAAAGTGTGATATATATCTGTTGTTTAATTTTTCAAATAAACCTTTTTAATTTGCAAAACAAACCTACTTCTTGGCTCAGTGGGGTCAGGGGGATTCTAAGAGAGGGGCGTTATACAAGGGTTCATCATCCAGATTATAACTTGTCATAAAAATATATAAATAAGGGCTTCCCTTGAGAAATCCCAGACAAGGCACTGACTTAGTGGGAATGCTTGATTGGAGTCATTAACAGTTGCCAAGATGTGAAAAGAGCACTGAAAATGTTAGCCCTGCCAGTTCCTAGTAAATAGAGAATTCAAAGGAGGAAAACTAGTGAGCTAACTGACCTAAAATGAGAGTGACAACTAGATCGGAAATGGTGTGAATCTCTCTAGGACCTAGACAAATTGGAATGCAGAAATGATGTGGACAGCTACCACAACAAAATCAAACAGACATAAATCAATAGTACTCCAGCTGCATCATGAACATCACCAACAAAACAACAGAAGTATTAAACAATTTCAAAAAAAGGGCAAACCCACACCAAGCAAAAAAAGTTATAGCATCCTATAACTTATCTGATCGCCGAGCTGCTTTCATTAGTGAGAAAATTGCCAAAATTAAAAATAGAATCAGCTTGTAACTTCAAACACTAATACCCAAAACCATATTATCCATACATGAACTAAAAGGATGGCAAATCACATCAAGGCCTACTCATGCAAAGGCCCTGTTCCAAGAATGATAAAAAGAAGCGGATCAGCAGCCTCTAACCAGCCCTTATAACTCCCTGCATGATCACTTGTTTCTTTTCGCTCTTTCCCTTCCACCATATGAAATAGTTGCACCACTGCGACTTTGCTTCTTAAGTTTCTGGTTTTGTTCTTTTGCCTCCCCAATTCAGCTTGATCAAAGCCTTGCTCTTCCATGGGGTGTTTCACATTCTCTTTTTCAGCCCCCTCATGTCCTTGACTCTCTTCTCCTGTGTGGTCAGCTTCTCCAGTCCTTTGGCCTTGCGGATGTCTTCTCCTGCTCCTGCTAACCCAACACTGGTTAATTCTTCCAACTCTGCCATTCAGGGCTTGGCCCATGTCTGATTAATCCAGGCCTAACGTGGCCCTAAGGGCTAGTTCCAATAAGGGTAGAAGATTGGTTGGTCATACTCTCTGTGCCATAACTCCAGTCTCCACCCCAGAGGCTATGCAGGCCCGAGTGCCCCATACAACCCCCTACCTCCCCTACAATGGGCCTGATACCTTCCACTAAGATGCCTATCCCCGCCCCACACTGCAGACTAACCAATCATTCAAGAAACCTGCATGACTATACTGCCCTCTGGCTTGATCTGGCCCAGAGAGCAGGCCAAACTGAATTCTGAGGGAAAACCTCCATTCTACCACCCAGCTGCACATAACGTATGTGAATGCTGGCGTGGCAACCCCCCATGCCCTATATACTCTCCAGAGCAAGCAAAGGATTTTGGGGGGATGGTATTCCTGCAAGGCTGCACTTCATCACCTTTTCCAGAAAGGCTTCTCTCCTGACCTGTAAGGCCCTATACACCTCCTCCATCTGCCCCAATCCCTTCATTTCAACCCTCTGCCTGAAGGTCATATTTAATTAACATGAGTAGATGGATTGGGGAGCTGCTGATTTCCTATCAGTCAGACTTTGCTGCTACAAATTTGTGGTAAATATTAGGTGTACAGGTTGACTGGGCATTAGCCTGTCATCCCTAAATATAATGAGTCACAAGTTGGTCAAGGATGTAAGGATTCAATAATTGTTTATTAAAATATCAAGCAGAATAAAACCTTAGTTTTCTATAATTGTGCAGACAGTGCAAGTCATAGTACCAGGAATATGAATTTAATGAGAACAAGTCTAGATTTCTAAACTGATGTGATCATATGGACAGTGTGAGTCTTGGTGTCAGACTCAAAGTCCAGATCTGTTTCACCAAAAACATCTTCTGTAGGGAATGGTTCATGGGTGCATGTTGTCCTTGTAGGGCGTCTGTGTGTTTAGGCTCAGTGATGATGGGATGCATTGCAAGGTCGATGCTAAGAGCTTATTGAAATTGATTCAATTCATCCAGTCGATCTTGGAAGCAATCTTTGGTCACATAAATCCTGGGCACCTCCAGAAGATTTGTTTTCCATAAATCGGATCGGAGATACAACCACTAGCAGCACATTTTATTTAAAGTCCATATACTTTGTCCTGGCTGCATGGCCAATCAACCTGTACACCTCATACCAAACAAAAGTAGTTAGAATTTGCGGAATCAGCAACAGAGAAGATTGGAAGAAAGAGGAACTCAAAACCAGCACAAAGAAATTGATGCCATAAAAACAGGAGCACATTGGAAGTACGATTTTAGAAGGATCATCTTTTGTGAAAAAGTACAGCAAGTGCAGTATACACATTTATACAGAGGTGATATCAAAGCAGAGGTAGACTGGTTAAAGGAAGAGACAATGTGGGTCATCCCGGGGTTGCTAGTATCCTGGCGCTAAATGCACCAGGATACCGGCAAACTGACCTACCGTTACCGGCACCTCATATCCCAGTATTACCAGGATATTCCAGGTGCTGACAATGGCAGTCCTTCCCCATTCCATGGAGTAGGACCCCATGGACGGGATGGCTGCCGTAAATACCATTTATTTTCATTCGGTGGGGGCCTGATTTACCTCCAACTCTTGGCTGGAGGTAAATCAGTAAACCTCCACCGGCAAACTTGTACTCTGTCAGTCTGGAAAAGTACCGGCATATGGAAAAACCGGCATGCTTCTTCCAGACCGGAAGAATGAGCCCCAATGTCAGATAAAGTTGTGACAAGTCAGAACAAAATGATTATTTTTGTCTGGTAGTCCACAACACTAATTTCTGTCTCTGACATGTCATCAGGTTTCCTAGCCACAATGCTCTTGGGAGCTTCTGACTTCAAATACCATCATACAGTGGGTTTCAATATCTCAATGTTTCTTAGAACATTGGGCTTCACGTCCCAGTGGGCAGCATCTCGCTTGATACTCCAGATCTGTCTTTTGGGAGTCTGAATTTAAAGTCCCTGAGTAAATTAGTTCTGGAACTCGGCTTTGCAGCATCCCTTGGGACTTTCTACTGTACGTTCCACTGTCCAATGTAATTCTCAATAATCAATTTCTCAATGGATCATGGAACTTTGAGTTTTAAATTCTCCTGCGCAGCACTCCTGGTTATACTGCATTCCTTTACTGGTTGTTGGAACCATCAAAATCAAGTTCCAACATGCAGCACATCTTGTCTTATTCTATTCCTTGAACAGCTCCAGGAACTTTGAACATCAACTTCCAGCATAAAGCACATTTTCACATACCCATTTTTAATGGATTTAGGAACTTTGATCACAAGTTCTAGCATTCATCGCTTCTAGTTATACTCCATATCCTAAGTGTGGTGCTTAATGTATCTTCACATGAGATGGATTAACGTTTAAAAATATTCAGTAGGAAGGTTGAGCAAAGATACAACACAATCAAAAATCAAGTTAAAAGCGTATTTATTACGATAGGAGGTTTTAGGGTATGGGTGATCAAATGTCTATAGGGACTGGGGAAATGATTTTGAAGTGATAAGTAAAAACTCTGTAAAACAGTGTCAGGCATTGGATAACAACGTGCAGATTTCCAGGTGCTCCTAGCAATTTAGAGTATGAAGCAATGTTTACATAAAAGTCTTAACCTAATCGTACAAGTCTCTGTTGCTCCAGAAATGCCCTATTCTAATAAATCAAGGCAAAATGTGATTGCCGAAAGAAATGTCTCAACCTATCCAGCCTCCTTGCTAGCCCTATGCTTTTAAATAAATGTTCATAGTCTAGCTGACAGAAATGTTTCTGAACCTTCTTTATACATATTCAGTCCTAATCTACAACAAAACACAAGTTGTTCCACTGGTTCCATTCCAGGGGTACTCACAATTCTGGTCTTCAAGTTTCTTCTTCTTTTTTGAAACCACTTCCTTCAGGTCACCTCACAGCCTGTGGCGTTCAATTCATTTCACTTCTTAATAATTCTTTTTGACCTCTCAATGGCCCTTTTGTTCATATATCGAAATTCTTACGGCTACTCCAGAGCATGTGGTCCTTAATAAATTTCGCTCCTGGCAATTGTCCCAGACCTCTCCACTGCCTGCGTGTTGACCATTTCCAGGTCCTTTAGGGTATTATGTGGCCTATGGAACACCTTCAACAATTCTCTCAGGCCTCTTGCCTTTATATGCTAGAAAGAGTATTTCTACCCCTTTAATCTGGTTACTTGTTAGGCAAATGAAAGTCTCACCCTTCTTCCGGGGTCTCTCCTTCTCGGTTTCATCACCAATTAGGCTTCTCTTGGGAGGGTTCCTGCATTCGGCCTCCCTTCACCCGTTTGATGTTAAGGCAATACCCATCAACATGTATCATGTCTGGCCCAGCATGGGTCTTAACGGTGTGGATCCTTTCTTGTATCTTGTATCTGGCCGAGGTTCTGTTTTGCTACTGCCAGATAGACTGTGAGGTGTGGTGGGGACCTCCTCTGGATTGTACAGTTGTGTGCTCAGAGTTCGGGGGAACATGTTTGTTTACTCCCCATTTGGGAGGTATGTGGATTTCCCCAGATGTTCACAGTCTTCAAAGATGTGCCTGTTCCGCCAAACATCCATCACTCTGAATATACGTTTGTTCCACCAAGCCTTTACTAAATTGAAAGAATGTTTGTTCTAATTAACATTCACGGTTTGTACCAAATAATTGCTTCACTGAACATTGTTTGTTTGGGGTATATTCCAGTTTGTGTTCTTCTTTCTTCAAAGCCCAAGGCTGCTGGGATTCGTAGTTTCTAACTAATGGTTGTGGGTCATGGGTCTTCCGAAAGGAGGAATGTATGCCGCATCTCAGAAGGGTTGGCAAGCCCTGGGAACCCCACTCCATCCGCCCCGTGGGATGTTCATTGGGTAGGATCTGGACCATCTCTGTCCCCTGTGACACAAACCCTCATATAAAAGGATTGGAGTTCCTCTACCTCGGCCGCAATACAACCATTTGTGTTTATCCTAGCGGATTCCACACAGCAAAATCTCATTAGGATTCACTTTCAGAATAGCAAAGAAAAGGAGGAAAGTCGTCTCTCTCTCTCTCTCTATATATATATATATATAATAGAGTTTGAGAAATTATTATGGACTTGTAGTTTGACTCTTCTCCTGAATCACATTTAAAATATGTTTGCTAAAGTGCATCCACATTGTTTAATTATATCAGTATGTTTGGCCGTTTTTAATGTCTGGTGGTTTATTACTAAGAAGTTGATATTCCATAACTGGAAGGGTATTGCCAAATTGAATTCTTGGGCTTGGTTCCAATTGCTAATGGCTGTGTATGAGGGTTAGAAAATATATCTGTGTCGCAAAGATGAGATAATGTCCTCAAGCTGACCTGGCAGCTGCTACTGACTCATTTTGATCAACGTTTACAGATCTTCCAGAGCTAATGAAATTTCGATATGATGATCTTTCCTTTTTGAAATGTTGGCTCCCCTGGTTATAGATGATCAGTGCATGTTAGCAGAATGCAAATTACCCTATTAAGAAGGGGTCTGATAAAGGACAGTTCTCGCCCTCCCACATGCCATTTGTTTGCCTTTGATCGTTTAGGACAGCAAGAGTGTGTGGCCATCTGTTATTTGGGTGGTGGGCAGATAATGGATCAGGCTGTTTTGCTTATGCGCGGCACTGCACAAGATTGATTATAATAGGTACTATCAGATATTGTACTTTGTACTTAACATGCATTATTTGTTATGTATTCTGGTTATGTATATATGAAGGAGCTTCTTCTGATGCTGCCCAAATAAAAGAGTTTAGAAAAAATATCCTTCCTGATGGTGTACTGTTATCATGCAGTTGGCAGACCCAGACATCACATCTAATTCTGCCATCACTAACACCTCTGCAGCCATAACCGTTTAGAATTGGAACAAATAAACAGAAAAAAACCTTTCTAATTCTCATGCAAGCATTAAGATGGATTTCCAAAATCAACCCTGAGATTTTGGGAGGCCAAACTTTGGTGGTGAACAGGAAAGGCACTGAAGTCTAGCCAAACCTAATCAAGGTAGCTAAGTAGGTAGCAGAGTGGTAAGGCTTAGACTTAGGACAGAGTTCGAGAGTGGTTTATGGCTAAAATGAGTCCACACAGAGCAATGCCAATAATTCCAGTTACATACAAAAACATACCTTGATTTATTAGGCTTTTAAAATACACACTAAGCGACGAACCCTCTAGACAAATATTGTCACACAGTTATTATAAAACATATATACATGCATTTACCCTTAGAAGAAGAAAGAAAGCATACGATTCATTAACCAGTGTGATATAAGCAAATAGATGAATAAAGTTCAGTAGATACACCTTCCCTAGTAAATCCAGTACTAAGTTGGATTGAGACATTGTGCCCTAAAGTCATCATATACTTTTCAGGTAGGTTTGCTATATGATTGGACAATGTCAGTGGTTGAGACTCAGAGTTCCAAAAATGTAAGGAAAGTTCAGGTAAGTAACTCACTCAATCCCACAACTTTGAGAAGATAGGTCGCAGGGGGGCTCTTTGACCAGATCACCACCGATCTAAAGCAGGAAAAGGGGAGACTGGAACAGGACTTTACACCCATGTAACCCTATTTATGATAACAGGGAAAAGAAACAGATGTGTTAACTTACTCCCCTTACTCGGGTTTCTCAATTAGACCACTGAAGTAGGTGTTGAATCCATTGGGGACACGCTCTTCTGTGCTTTTTCTGGTTGAGGGAGGCCCAGGGCTCCTGGGTGAAGAGGTCACTTTTGGCTGTCGGATTTCGTTTTGGTCAATCAGGTTGCTTAAATCTTGTTTCCAGGCCCCGTCCAATTGAGCACCCATGTGAGGAAAAGATGAGGACTTCTGCGGAGCAGGTGACCTGAGGACACCTCCAGGAAGCAACGAAGTCAGATTCCAATTGGAGACACAATTATCAGGTGGTGACAGGCGATCTTCAATGTACAAACAAAGAAGCAGGTCCTGCATGGCGTCCGTTGATGCAAGAAGGCTGAAAGTGCGGACACAGGCATCTTGTTGGACAATCTAAAGATCCTCTAGGTTCTAAGGATGCACTTGGAATGGCGATGACTGCAGCGAGATAGCCAGGGAGAGAACTCATTAGTCCATCGGTTGGTCCAGGGGAACTTTCGAAGGCTTGAAAGGCACAGATCCTCGAGCAGAGGACAAGATTGGTTGTTCCCATTGGCCCAGGGGTTGAAGCATGATGAGGGTCTTCTTGAGATCAGGGAGAGGTGCTGGACTTCACCAGAACTTTACTGGAGTTGGTGCTGGTCAGCTGCAGGAGTTGTCCTTGGGTCATCAGCAGCTGTATTTCTTGGTAGGGGTCTTGGCTGTAATGATGATCTGTCCAATGGCTGAAGGAGTCCTCTTTTTATCCTAGATTTGGACCAGAAGCTCGCCCAGGTCCATCAATGGCAACGATCTGCACCATTCAAAGTGGTAGTGGCTATTCAATAATGGATAGCCCCTAGCCATGGCATCTGCCCACCAACAGACATTCATGCACCAAGATATGGACTGGGACCAGACAGCTCCATGCCCCATATCTTAGCTCACACAAAGACCTCCCCTTAGCCTGCGAAAGCAGAAGCTTTATGCAGGAAAGGGCATTCCATATAAGGCAATTCTTGCCCTGACAGGGCAGGAAAACTGCCAAAGAATAGGCAAAAATGTTGTGCCATGGCCATCTTAGAGTGCTGCCCATTCCTAACAGCCATTTGCATTAATTGCAAATGAACATGAGTAAATAGTTTAAAACACAGTAGGAAAATATCCGCTGGCACCAGCCCATGCTGGACACGTATTTGTAACCAAAATGTTACAAAAGAAAGAGTTATAAGGATACAAAGTATCCTAACCACACTCCATTTTAGGGTGATGTACTCAGTTGTAAAAATACAATAAATCCATAAATAGAGGCAAAGGGCCTCATTATGAGTTTGGTGGTATCTTGGTGGTAATTATGCTGAGATACCACCAAATGGATTTACTGTTAGCGGCACTTGGTTTGGCGGAATTACTGCCGGATTAAATGTGGTGGTATGGTGGTGTTAGTCCCCATTTATGAAGTCCTTAGTACTCCATATGGATTTTGGCAGAATTACCACTTGCGGTAATTCTGCCTAAATGCCCAGTGTTTGGCAGCAAGGTAGCAGATTACCTCGAGCATTTTGCTGGAGGTTTTTCCTCTAGCTTACCTCCAAACCAATAGTTTGGCGGTGCGCTAAAGTGGCGGCAATGCAGTGCCAACACTGTGGTCTGGGTGAGGAGTGCAGCAATTACTGTATTCCAACAAAGACCTACCACTCTTATCACCTTACGCAACGCCCATTTTAGTCACCCATTATACTCGTTTTCAATCACTGCTGTATGGCAAAGTAAGATGGCGTTCCATAGACTATTCACTCTCAAATGAGGCGTCTTCTCCAGCTGGCCAAATGTTTCAAATCAAGCTGCTTATTCATTTGCTGCTCTGTTTCAAATCTAGGTGTCACTACATTTACTGTTGAAGTCCCAAATGTAGGTGCTTCTCCATTTATCCAGGTTCCCCAAAAGGGACGTCATTTGGGGATCCAGGGGTTACACTTGCACCCCCTGAGGTCTCCTTTGATACCCCTGTGGTCTCCCCCGTTACCCCTAAACACATTTTCTTTTATTTTTAAATTCAAGCTCCTGGGCTGTGGCCAGCGCCATGTGGCTCTTTGTTTCTGGAGTGGCTGGCTTTCTTGTACAGTCCTCTTGAAAAAATCAGAGGGTTCCACAAGTGTAACACATTGAGCAGTTACCCTAGATAAGGAACAACAGGAATAACAAATACTTTGCCTTTCTGGAATTCCATACAATAATACAGACAAAAACTTCCAAAAAGCCTTTAGAGTAGAATAAGCATCCATTTGGGACTATGTATTTTGCTTTTCACAAGTTGCAGTTATAGCATGTTTTTTCTGTCGTTGGTTCTGTTATTATTATCACAAGACATTTCACCTCAGTGTCCTCGGTCACTTGACAAAATCCTTGTGCCTAAAAGCTTGTGTACAGTGTAGAAATGTTTGAACATAGCACATAAAGTTCATTTCATTGTGCCACAATTAATGCTTTTTTGGAATATGTCTATCTTTCCTATCTCCCTGGCATGCTGTTCAGGATGTTTGTTTGTATGTATGAGGTAACGAGTGCCCAAAGTACAGGATGCCGTGTGAGCGCGCTGCTTTCCCTGCGCTACACTCTGTTCTTTAATACACACTTATGAACCCTGCCAATGGTATGTATTTTGCCAACCTC
Source organism: Ambystoma mexicanum (assembly GCF_040938575.1). Lineage (NCBI taxonomy): Eukaryota > Metazoa > Chordata > Amphibia > Caudata > Ambystomatidae > Ambystoma > Ambystoma mexicanum. The sequence continues at coordinate 145,537,831 of NC_090936.1, forward strand.
TGAAGCCTTAAAAGTAGATCCACGCAGACTTGACATGTGGCAAATTTGCACCAGACCTGCAGATGAACTGGCCTGCTGTTAAATCTTAGTTATCAGTTTAATGCTATCCACTACAGAGTGTAATTTGCTTTCTGACTTTGAGAACATTCAGACATGTAATATAGCTGGTAAGATAGCTATAGCAGGTAAGATAGCTAAGTGGATTGAGTCGCACTGCTGCGATGTGTGTGTGATTTGCAGGTTGCAGGTTCAAATCCCGGCAAGGCTAACTCAGCCTTTCATCCTTCTGAGGATAGAAAATGAGTATCAACACAGGTTGGGTGATGTTGTATGTATATTTGTTCTATATAAAGCTCTTAAGCGTAAGTGCTATATAACACATATTTATCATTTGGCCTTGGACGTCTGCTTGCATTCACAGTCATTTGGTAATATGGGCCTGTGCACAATGATAATAAAGGTACATATGGTGATCCATTCTTGTATGAAATGTATATATCACATGACAGTGATATTGTAACCCTAGGTTCTGTATTGTACTTAGGAACATTGTGATGCCACTTACTTTACTATTTTGTCAAGGGGTCAAAGGTCGTGTTCCATCACTTCCTGTGATGTCACTTCAGGGTGGGGTCAAATGACATCACGTCCTGTGATGTCATCAGAGGTCAAGGGTCATGCGATGTCACTTTCGCTATCCCAGGCATTTTGACGAAATTATGTCCCTGTACCCCAAAAATGTAGTGTTTTATCACTGGCCGCTGTGTTTCAAATCTAGGTGCCAATGCATTTACTATTGAAGTCCCAAATTTGGGTGTTTCTCCATTTATCCAGGTACCCTAACAATTGAGCGTTTTATCACTGACTGCTATGTTTCAAATCTAGGTGTCACTGCATTGCTGGTGAGTCCCAATTGTAGGCATCCACCCATGAGAAGGAATGGAAAGAATGTAAAATGGGAAACAGTGAGGAAAGATGGGTCCAACCTAATTGGGCCACTGACATAGAGCCTTAGAGGAGAGAGAGGCATCCTGATCTCGGAACTGATGGACCGCAGGGCACAGGGAGGCATCACCCCCTGGAGGAGCCCGTGGGGTGGTGGTTGCTGCACACCAGGGCGTGCTAAGGGGGAAGGGATATGGGCAGTACATGGTCAGCATGCTGTGGGTGGAAAGGCACCGCCACCGAATAGCCAATTGAGGATCCCCTCTTGTACACACAACATAGGAGTGGTAAGTGTAGCAGAGCAGAATATATGACGGGAGGGGACACGGGTCACAGTCAATCAAAACAGTGAGGGTAGAATAGGGTACCACCACTAACCAACCCTACTGAAAAAACTCACCCTTCACATACACCTCTCAAACTCTAAACTAAACACAACCATACCTCTACAGCACAACAAACCACACACTTCACTACACCACAACAATGAAATAAACCACACATAGCCTCGCACAACAGCACATAATGGCTACCAAATGAAAATCACACCTACACTCAGCGAACAGTGAAAACCAAACAGAAGCTGCCAACAGCACATCACAGCTCCCCCGCTATTTTCTCCTGCTCAGTCCAACTAACTTACACCCCCCCTTACCCTCTTGCTTTACGGATGCACCAGAGCACCAAGGGACCACGCAGGTGACAGTGCGCAGCATAAAAACCTTTAACAGAACATACACAACCTTTTGGCCGCACTGCCAACCTCACAATGATGCCCATAGTTTCTCAGTGCTGATGGTTGCATGGACTGATCACTCTCAGCCTAAAACTTAGCACGAAACAAGGGAAGTAAAGCAGAAGGCTTTACTAGCCTCCAAAAAAACAGGTTAGGAGAAAAAACAAAGCAAAAAGAAAGGGTGTCCTATAGAAGTTTATGGAAGGAAAGAAGCAAAAAGAAAATCTTTCCTAAGAGTAAGCAGCCCATTACACATTGTGGTTATACAAGCACATAGGGCCTCATTACGAGCATGGCGGTCCGGGAACTACGGTACCGGTAAGCATGCCGGTACCGTAGTTCCCGGACCGCCATACCACGAGCTCTGCTCGCGGGTGCCGCCTCACCCACCAGGTTTTTCCTGGCGGGAGTAACGGCACCCACGGGCAGAGCACGTTGGATGCACCAACACAACTCTGAATGTGGCGGTGCATCCGACGTCCCCATCCCCATTCAGCCCTATGGGGCAGAATGGGGATTGGGAGGCCCTTGATTCCGCCACCCGTGAATGGGTAATTACCGGGTCCGCCGAGTTCGGCATGACCCGGTTCTTGCCCATTTGTGGGTGCCGGAAAAAATGCAACTCCGGCGGCAGCGTGCCGTTTTTAACTGCACAGCTACCGCCAGAGTTGTAATGAGACCCATAATCTTGTTATACTTTCACCTTAAAGTCACGTGGAAGGGAACCATTTACAGGCTTGCAACCTGGAGCAAAATTCTTGATGTCAAAGTCAATCATGATGTGATATTAATCTATTCGTAAATCCCACTTCAAAGACCTCATTAATTGTCCAAGCAATGGCCGCAATCCACTCGTTGTCTTGAGAGATATGCTGAACCCAACAGTATTGCAACTCTTTGAGGTGTCTTTAGATGTGTGGGCGGCATCCCAGTATAGGCTAAGAATTAAAACGAAGGTGCAGGGTTTCCACCATCACACGTGCATGTGTGCCCTGATGAAGATTAGCATTTCTGAATGTTTAGTTCAGGAATTGAACTCACAAAGTGAACATATACCTCCGCCAAAGGTCCTAGAGTATGTATTCATTTGGTAAAATGTATTATCTAGTGTAAAAAAGACACACGAAGGTTTGTCAGAGCTCTGTAAAAACGTAATTAAATCCAAACTTTAAAACAAAAAAATAAAGCATCATAAACACTTCATTAAAACAAATCATGTACAAAAATAGTGCCGGATAAAAAGGTTTGAGGTTATAAATGATGTCTTTAAAAATTACTATCGCAAGCCATATACTCCTTCCCCTGCAGACTCGCTAGGAATTTTTCTAGGCACAATAACTCTCTGACAGGTTTTCACAATCGTATTTAGGAGTGTTAAATGCCCCAGTGCAAGTGAAAGAGATTCAAATGACAATTACGACCCTAAAAAGGGAAAGGCTGAGGGTCCCAATGAGATGCAGAATGATCTATATCATGGATTGATAGACACATTTGCACCTAAATTGGAGATATTTTGAGAAGCTCCCACTCATAGATAGCCACCGACTTCTGCAACAATGTCCCCTGCCTCACGGCAGGTATATGGGGAAGTGTTGCAATGGGGGAAGTGTGCTGCCACTTGCTCTGTGTTGCAGAGTCCTGCGTGGTGTGGGCAGGATTCTGTGGTCACCCTCCAAGACCAACCTCTGGGAAACATAGGCTCATCATATTTGCACCTTAGGGACATTGGACCCTACAATTGTGCCCCAAAATAATTTCATGGTGCCAGTAAAGATATCAGGTCCACCAGAATATTTAGGCCCCTCAGCTCTTGCAGGCGTCATATAGACTAAAGGAAATAGACACGGAAACAGAGGTATAGCTGGGAGGGTGGGGGGGACTGAAGGGTCGATAGCCCTGGGTCTTTTGGTTGTATCCCCGGATAGAAGCTCAGGGGCTGCAACCAAAAGGCTAGCTAGCCCAGAGTCCCCACAGTCCTGACATTAGCATAGCCCCGGATCTTTTCCAGACCTAGCAACACCCCTGCACAGAAAGGACAGCCACTGGTCTGACACATGATTTTAAATCACTGGAAGCTGCTCGGTGAGCCGCAAAGCGCAGGCTCCTGTGCGCATGTGCAAGCTAACACTGCAATCTAAAATGGCCCACTGGGCCTTTGAAGCCTTGGTCTGGGAAATGTGGAAGCCCATGCGTTCACAATACCAACACCTGCAATCAATAGGCAGTGTACAGTCAGCTAATGCGTGGACATAAACCAGTATGAGACACACCTGCAGGCCGTCACCGAAAGTCAGGCCCAGGGGTAGGGAAAACAGGGGTATAAAACCCAACCCAGGGAAGGCATTGGTGTGGGACTGTGGAGAACGAGCAAGTTTAAGGAAAGAGACGCTATTGAAGTACAGATGGAGAGAATCACGAGGAGGTGGTGGTGACGAGAGGAAGGAGTAAGATCTGAGCAGGAGGTGGTGGTGGGCAGTGGCCGTGGTTCGGACCGGATTGAAGTTGGAGATACCGTAGGGTACCAATGGAAGAGTGGCCCCAAGGTAAGGGTTAGTCCGCAAGTATGAGAGATTGTGTAGGACTTGGTACAAGCGTCTTAATAGCACTGATGAAGCCAAAACATTTTTTTGTTGTGTTGGTTGTCATATAATTAATTTTAATTGCAAAGAAGATTGGGCTTGTGAACTCACAAGGTGTCAACAAATGTACATATAGCTTGAACAAGGTTCATATGTCATGTTAAGTTGTGTTACTAGGAATTTGTATAGCGCCTTTTACCATTGGTATGATTTCAAAGAGCTGTAGGTTGAACACCCTTGGGCACCGCAGTCCCGGTAAGTGGAGAGAGTAATGTAGTAAAACCTGCTTGGATGCACTCGGTATGTGTCAGCCAGTGTGGAATAAGTGGTGTGCAGCTACATACAAGTGCTAGGTGTGGTGCAGTGGTTGTGTGAGATCAGTAGAATGTGTGCAGTAAGGCCGATGAACTTGGGTATCTGCATTCTGGTGACGCTGGAGTTTGTGAATGAGATTATGTGTGCAGCTAGGCTGATTTTGAGGGATATAGCTGCGTTCTAAAGACCGTTGAGGTGAGTGTGTAGGTGTAGAAGTATGCGTACAGCTAGGCATTTTCAAGGCTTACAAAGCGAACATATTGGGGGACATTACAAGGTTGCCGGTCCGGACACAATGGTGCCGGTATGTTTGCCAGTAACATTGTTTCCGGCCTGGAAAACTACGAGTTCTGCGAGCGGGTGCCTTTACACCCGGCAGGTCTGACGTGGCAGGCGGAGAGGCACACGCTGGAATACCTTGACAGATGCACCGGCACCATTCATGAATGGTGCCGGTGCATCCATCCTCCCCATTCCCAATGGGACTCGAATGGGAATGGTGAGTCATGTTTTCCGGCACCGGGCAAGGGGCAATTACCGGGACCACCGGGGCCGTAATACCCGGTAGGTTCCCATTGCCGGGGAGCCAGAAAAAAATTACTCTGGCGGCAGCCATGCCGTTTTTACCGGCACGGCTACCGCCGGACTGGTAATGAGCCCCATTGTCTTGCTGAATCAAGTATTAGTCCATAGATTTGGTTAAGTACTCATTGATAACTATTCTTGATATTCCTTTGAAAATGTTACTAACCAAAGATGTATGTTTGTCTCCAGGAAAGTTTTAGGGTTTTTGTGGATAATATTCTCAAGTCTTCATGCATATATTTGATAATAATAAAGTTAGGATGTATATCCATTTGCCAATGTCTGGCTTGTAAGGTTACGGGCCTGATCACGACCTCGGCGGTAAGGCTAACGATATTAGCGCTGGGGCTATTAGCGCGACCGCCATAGCCCCCGGCGCTAATAGCGCAGGATCACGAGTTGGGCGGACTTGGAAGTCCCCATTCCCCATTGAGCCCATTCGGGAATGCCCCATTCCCCATTGGGCTCAATGGGGAAAATTTGCGCTATTACCGCCGGCGGATTTCCCGCCGGCGGTAATGGCGCAAAATTTCAGCGGATTTCCCCACAGCCAAGAGCTGGGGTGAAATCCGCCGAAGCCCTGATTCGGCGGACCCTTAAATCCGGCGGTAATAGCGCTACCGCCAGACTTAAGGGTTACCGCCGAGGTAGTGATCAGGCCCTGGTAGGTACTATTCTTCCATGTTCCTCATGTAGCGTGTGATGCATGTGCATCCCGCCGTGTTCGGCATATTTTGGCGTTCTGCGACATACACATATCAACTTTCAGAGGTTGTACGAGATCTCCTGGTTTTACGCATATCACAGTCCGAGCATTGATGAATTGGTCAAAAGACAGAGACTAGCAAGGTTTTCTTCAATGCGCCACCTCACAAAAGGCTACTGGCAGGTACCTCAGGATGAGAAGGCTAAAGCCATGACAGCCTTCTCAAACCCACAGAGCCTGTATCAGTTTACTGTAGTTCCCTTCGTATTCCATGTTGCACCAGGCAACCCCAGTAAGTGTCATCTAGCCCAGAACTCTTAAAAATATTTGGGCTTCCAGGTCACAAAGTGTTAGGTCCTGTCCCAGAGAAGGAAATACAAGCCTTTTGGGGTTTAGGCAGCTATTATTGCTCTTTCATACCAAAGTTCTTGGATACTTTGCCCCTGACTCCTGACTAACAAGGTCTAGAAGGAATGCCCCAACATTGCCAATGGGGATGATAAAGCCCAGTAGACCAGCCGTGTGCAAAACTCTGATCCTCATCACGCAGGACTGCTCTAAAGAGTTCATCCTAACTGACCGACACCCCACCTGTAAGTCTCAGATCTGCATTAATGCAAGCCAAAAATGGAGAAGAGAAGCCTAGCAAATACATCAGTCGTAAGCTCCAGCCTAGAGAAATTAACTATCCTATATTTGAAGTGGAGGCCCTTTCCATCAAGTGGTTAATATACAGCCAGAGAAACTATCTCACTGGTTGAAAGTTTAAATTGGTGACAGACCATGCTCCGCTACTGTGGATGGTCAGGAATAAACACAGCAATCCCCTGGTCCAGAAGCGATTCCTGGCCTTATAGACATTTTCAATCAATTTACAGCACTGGGCAGGAACCCAGAGACGGCATGGGTGTGGGAGTATGGAGAAGGAACAAGTTTAAGGAAAGAGACACTGGTGGAACAGAGGAGGGGAGAATCACAAGGAGGGGATAGTGAAGGGAGAAGGGAGCAAGAGGGTATGGTGATAGGAGAAACAGAGGAATAGGAGGGGGGAATAATACCTATGAATGAGGTGACAGTGAAGGGAGTGGTAGAGGAGTGGGAGGGATAAAAAGAGTGGAGGAGGAGGAGGAAGTAAAAAACTAAACCGAAAAAGGACACTCACACCCAGAGACTAAAGGGCGCGTGAGAGAGGGATTGAGGAGGAGCAAGCATATGGCAAAGAATCAAGAAGGTTTTTGAGGAGCCAAAAATAGAGGAGGAACCAAAATGCAACAGCATACATCTAGTGATGAAGGGAGTCATAGAGGACGAACAGGCAATTGCCATGGGACCCTGGGAGAAGGAAGTTCACCAGGAGTTAGGTGAGAGGCCCTAAAGCTTCCAATCCAGCCTCCATTCTGGCATTGACCACATAAACCCTGGCTTTCAAGCTGTAGTTTTCTACAGCCTGGCAATTTCGCCAAACTATAGTCCACCTATGTTTGCACGCTATGGAAGAACTTGGGACCAAAATCCACTGGACAGTCCACAATGAGGTCCACTGAGAAGCGAATCAGATATGTCAAAATCCATGAAACATCGTGGACCAAGAAACACAGAGTATGTGAGTAATGCATGGGAGAAACCAAGAGCAACGTCAAGAAATTATATATGAAAAAAGAAAGTACCCGCCATTTTGGTTTGTGAATCAAGAAACTTTTTGGTGCATCATCAAGTCTGTTTGGCAAGAATACCTGCTCACAAAAACCTATGGAAATATTTTTGGGGGGTTTCCCATTTCTCCCCTTTGTCCTGAAGAAACTTCATTCTGGCACCCAATCAACTCTGGAGACTAGTTATAGAAGTCTTTGATGCCAGCTGCACTCTTCCGTGTTAGTTAGTGTTATCAGGGAGGTCAGCATAGGCTAATACATTTAATCACAGTGAATATACTCCTTAAAGATTCACACACACTAGGAGGCAGACGAGAGCACTTGCAATATGATGACTTCTGCCCACCTACAAATGCCGCTTTTCATAAGAAAGTGAGAACATAAAACACACTAGGGGAAAATACATCATAATCGAGGCAACATGGTTTCATGGCAAAGACATGTGAAGTACAATGTGCCGCCTCGCCTCACACAAGCTAGAAGCAGTGGTTTCAACATAGCAGTTTGCAGCGCATGCTCAATGGTACACTTGAAACACTTGTGTATAGGCGCGTTACAAATGCCTTATCATATCATATCATGGTATACTGTGGCAATATGCTAGGGAAGGACATAACATTTGCAGTTCCTAAACCTTTCCTCCACATAGTTCACGTTTGTTTTAAGGATTTACATTTCAGAGGTGATCCAGGGCTGCGGATGGGAACGGCAGGTTGTGGATGTGCAAGCAGGATAGTATTGGCCAAATGGAGTCCTACATGCATAGGGAAAGTCAGAAAAGGCATGGTCAATGGAAGAGGGAGAGAAACAGGAGAGAGAAGCTTTCAATATCAAATTCAAGGGCAAGAGAGACCGGGCTGAATTTCCTCTTATTCATTGATGGAGGCAGAGGAGGAGTTGAAGGTGGAGTGGCAGAGATATTTAAATGAACAATGGGGTGATCAGCAGGCACGGGGGTCAATAGAGGATTCAGAGGAAGAGAGCGAATTAAAGAGACAGACAACATCAAGAAAGTTCCCACCAGAGTGGGCAGCCCAGCCGTGGAGGGAATAGTGGGTGTAATCAGATAGGAGGGAGTTAAGTTCAGGCAGGTGGCTGCAACAGTCTTGGGTTAGTTGAAGTCCCCCAGCATAACAATAGAAAAGTGGCTCAAGGAGAAGGTTCAGATCAGGGGAAAAGGTGTTGAGAGCACCAGGGGTTCTACAGAGAGCCAGAACAGTGAGAGGAGTAATATGGAGGAGCTGAATAGTGACAAATTCGAAAGAGAAAGAGGTATCTCTTTGTATTCATATTTATTAGAAGACCAGGGATGTCAATTTCGATCACACTAACACATTTATAGATAGCAGAGGCATTCCTCTGAAGAGTGCCTGTACAATAGCACGCAGATGAGAACAAGTGTTGAATAATTTATGAGGATGTGAACATAGTGGTTAATAGACCAGCGAAGAAACAAAATGATAACAGTAACAGGTGATTTACAAAGGTAACATTATCCTAAGGGGGAGGAGTACTTCAAAATAAAGAGGGGTACTCTGTAAACATGCAGAAGTATGTTATTAAGAGTCACTTGAGGGAGTGGTCGGTTCAGGCAGGAAAGATGTGGAAGGGACAGGGAGAGCTGCCTCGTTAGCCCACAAGTTGAGCTTTGAAGTGATCCGCAAATAGGCAGCCTTTGATTTTAATGGATCAATCACCTACATGAGTAGGGCTCCTAACACCAACCTTAAACAGAATTGAATAAAAAATAAACATTAATACAATTCAATAGTAGTGGATACAAAACTACATGGGTGTCATACCTCTATATGTCGTATATATACACATCAAGACATATAGAACATTTACTTGATCAATACTGCATTACATAAAAATCAACTAATGGATCACATAACAGACAAAGACCATAATAGACCATTACATGAAACAACCCCGAAACATATGTAGAATATGTGGGGGTGATAAGGATCAACGCGTGTAACTGTTCCACAAGTGAATATCGTTCACACCACAATGTTTCATGCATGTGCTTTGTCCATCGCGGATGTGAATTATTAAACATTCACTTGGAAAAATGATCTTTCCAAAACACATGATCACCCGTTTTAAATATCCATTAAAATAAATCTACTAACATGAACGGCAACCTCTACTTGCTATAATGCAAGCACTTTAGGTGTTCTTTTTGGGATAACATGCAGGTTGCTAGCTGACATCTTCACCTCCAAACTAGCTATGCTGTTGTGTGGGTTGCCATTGAAGACAGCTCAGGATGAGGGTGATATGCTTGGCTCTGCGGGTCCCTGCCAGTACCCACGATATGGCATTCCAGAGAATTTCAAGATGTTAAATAAGAAAAGTTCTTAAAAATTGGGCTCAGGCATAATCCAGACGAGGAGCAATTGTGGCAGATACTATAGTCATCCGGACCAATGATGATAAGGCAGAAGTAAGTAGAGACGTTTGGGCACTAGGCTTTGACTCAACTTTGCACTGCACTTGGGTATTTCTAGTGACATTGAATTAGTTGGCTGTAAAGTCACGGGTAGGGGAGCTGTTGCCCACACCTCGTGCTAAGACTTGAACGCATTTGGACCCAGATACCTTGCGCTTAAAAAATTACTCTTCACATTCCTGTTTGCAGTGGGTTGCGTGCATTTTATTTGTGTGATTAAGTGTTCAGCAGAAGCGTGTTTCGACCTCTCAGGGTCTTATCAAGGCTGGGCTCTATTGTGCAACATATTGTGATACTTGGTGACAGTGGTTATTAGTATTCATTGTTAATAATATTTGAGGCATGAAAGAGAAGAAGAGGGGTCATTATAAATTATACACAGTCACATAATTATTTAAGGTATTCATTGCGAGCATTGCAGAGGGAAAAGGGAGGGAAGAAGAGAGGCAAGAATCACAGTTAGTTTATGCTTTTGCTTTTAGTGTTTGTTTCTTTTTTAAACTAGTGTATTCAATTTACCATCTTACAAACACATTGTAGAATACATTTCAACTCAAGCATCCCATCCACAAATAGAACAATACATTGAAAGCAAGCGATAATTCTTCCCCCAACCACTTAAAAACAATCATAAACCTAGAAGTTAAAAGAAGGAATGAGGAGAAGTGGGTGGAGAAAAAGAGAAAGAGGATAATGAGATCTGCAGCAGCATTCAGAGCTCAGTGCCAGGGGGAGCACAAAGCCCAAACTCCTAAGCGCACAATAGGAATAGTCAAGTATAGTTCAAGGAATCTTAAAATGTGTGCCCATGTGGGAAACATTATGAATAAGCCAAGCGCAAATGCTAAAGGTAAGGTCATTCAGACCAATGTAAAACTATGCAAAGTTGAGGCAAAGTGCTCCTGAGAATCTACAGATTCAGAGCGAGACCAATGAAAGATACGTTCACACCAAAACAAGATGTCTTCCACTTCCGTGATGGGAACCCAGCAACCCTGTGCTTAAAAAGATTGACAATGTTAGATGGAGTGGAGGAGAGATTTGTAAAGATGCTCGGTGGAGTTAGAACGTGAGTCGTGCAAAAACTCCCATGATGGCAGCTTTGCAGTGGTCAGAGATGGATAAGCCAGGTGGCTAAGTGAGGGGGTGTGGCCGGACAAGCTGGTAGAGATCAGATACTGAGCCATTGACCGAGACTGTGGTCAAGCATGACTACAATAGTGGTAGATGCTTGAGAGGGATGGAAGGTCGAAGCAGTCCCAAGAATGAGAGGTTCTGGAGCTCAGAGAATCAGAAGTGGAGAAGACATCCAATGTGCAACGGCAATGCTGCACTTTGGGAGACAGAGCCCACTCACACAACAGAATGAAAGTCATTCAAGGAATAGTGAATCACGGTCCGGTGGAGTAAAAAGTCCAGTGCAAGGGAGAAAGAGATTAAGAGCCTGCATTCTGGGAAACAGTGGCCAATTGATGAGCATTACAAAGCCAAGAGAAGGAATAATGAACCATTCTACTCTGATGAAGCAAAAAAAAAAAAGTTAAAGTGTAAACAAGAACCTGCTTAAGAGACTGCATTCATGAAATCATGAATCCCTAAGTATTAGGAAACCAAGAGAAGGAACATTGAACTAGTGTACTTTGGTTTAGAGAATTAGTCAAGTGTGAGCGTGAAAGTGACTGAGATGTTTTCTGGGAAATGGAGTTCTAGCCCAAAAGAACAGAGGAATTATAAAATAAATAAATCCTGAAATGCAGGAACAGGGGGCAGGGGGCGGCAACTGGAACTGATGTAATCTGGAAATAGAAACAGAATCCCAAAAAAATAACCAAGGCAGAAATGGTCTGAAAATACCAAGACTGAGGAGAAATGAGGCCGTGCTCCAAAGTGGGTTAATGGCCTTAAATAATGGTAAAACCAGGCGTCCAGAGCGGGTCCCACGAGGGAACCTCGTAATAGCGCGGAATGGATTTAACAGCGCCGGCACCATTACCGGCGCCATTAAACCCATTCCGTCCTTCTCGTAATGAAGCCCACTGATCCAATACTGTCAAGTGTTATTTTCTTTAATAAATATTTTAACTATATTTTGAGTTGCTTTGTGATCAGTGAGACACTCATTCACATAGTGTATGCATGGTGTGTATTTGTTAGCGCATGCACCACTGTGTGTTGCAGCAAAAGGTGACACTATCATACAACTTACATTGATTGTTTTCTCTTTCGGCTATTAGCCTAAATCCCATGTCTTAGACTTGTAGATGAAGTTGGGGAGATGAAGTGGTCGGGTGCCACCACTTATTGTGCGATGTAGACTCCAGAGAAGGAACAGGTATGGTGCCCAAGGTTCTGAAGTCCACCTCTAACATGTGATGCTCACCATGTTACACTGACCCTTACTTAAATTCCTTTCATGCACCAGGCACGTTCAGAGTCCATGCCAGCCACAAACACTCAAAGTCTGCGAGTTACATAGCGCTTTCCCCAAGAAACGCCTGAAGCATAACAGACTTGTCTTCATGTGATTTGGTACATTTTGAAAATCAATGTTCTTATACCCAAGAGAAGCAAACCATTACAGCAGGACACATGAGTGAGTCATCGGCTGCTGGGTCCCTACGCCGACAGTCAACAAACATTCAACACAGGTTTAGTGTTACTTACGTTTATTGACCAGCAAGCTCCTAGGGAATCCATCTATGGAGAGGTGCTGTACCAAGCATGGTGTAACATGGATGAGACAAGAGGCAGCAGAGGAGCCTAGACTGGTATGCATGGCAAGATGGTGCATACTCCTAGTGACAGGTGGCCCGCTGAGCTGTGCTGTCAATTGTGGAAGAGGTGCAACAGCAGAGGGTATTAATTCAAATGGTTGTGACCAATACCTACACTGCATCATATGTGCACTGTAATGGGGGGTGCATTTAAAGTCCCCAAACAGAAGTCCCTTTCACCTGAACAGCAGCATTTAAACACTGCAACCAAAAATGGCCTTGCTTTGCCTTCCCTGTCACATGAATGGCAAGAAATTATACACTGCAACCATAAATGGCCTGGCTTTGTCCCTTTTACATGAACAGCAGCCCTTTAAACACTGCAACCAAAAACGACCTGTCTTTTGCTTTCCTTTTCACATGAACAGCAGCTCTTTAAACACTGCAATGAAAAACGTCCTGGGTTTTTCTTTTGTGCTTAGGTAAAAGTAAAGAACCATGTGGAAAGGGACCTAGCCATCATCATCTATGGACAAGCAGCAGTGTAATGCACCCAGAATGAGGAATTAAAGAATCCTGTGACCTGCAAGACAGGATTTTTAAACATTAAAAGCAAAAATGGCCGGCACTTGTATTTGCAAATAAAAACGGCTTTAAAAAGCCACAATGGAAAAAGATATCAGTGCTCACACAGAAAATGTCAGGAAAACATGATGTGGGGAGTGACCAAAGCAAATGTATATTAGGTTTCACCCACAAAACTCCTGTAGCCTGTGAAGAGACACTACTTCAGGAAAAAACGGTTTTGGCTGAGGCAGAAACTTCACAATTAAAAGCTCTAATTCCAGTTGGATATCACACCTCTCCTCGAACAACCCTGTAATAAAAAGTTATGCTGCAAGAGGCGTCATAATTCCCTGTTCTGCACGCATGATGGCAGGAATGCAGGGATTTCATAGAAGGTAATCCTTGGCATTACGAAAAGGTGTGAGTTCTTGTTGCACCCACTTCAAAGAGCAAACTGTCAATTTCAAAGGGACTCATAAAAAACCATCTGGTCACAGGCTGACCCAGGGGAACAGATGGTTGTGGGGGATGAAGCAGCCCTCCCATCTGTTGAACAAGACAATCCAAATTAATATTAAAAGACTATTTTGTTTTAGGCATTTTGCGCAGCCATCAGACTAAGGATTTATTTCCATTTTATGCTATTTTTCATGTTATTTTCAGTCGGTTTTAAGGATATAAATTGCATTTACCTGGGACTTTGGGAACTGTAATGGGCATTTAGATTAGGTTTCTGGCTGATCTGAACATGTGACAATTATGAGATTTGATGAAAAGGTGGAAATTGAAATTAGGAATATACCTGATGATTTACATATTCATAACTGTTGTAGATTTTATGAACATGACCAAAATGTGCCACATGGCCATAATACATTGCATGGATTTGGCGATTGGCTTATCTAATTCCCCATGATTAACAAAAACCGAATATATGTTGCATATGGCAGTTGCTTGTACAATTATGAAGTTATGATACATAACTAGTTTTTGCCAAAAAGTTGAGCTGATAACAAAGCAGGGTAATAAAGGGGAAAGACAGATTGTGCTCCAAAATCCTTGATCCAATCCTGACTGGGGGCGGAGAGAGAGGGAAACTGTCCAATCCTGGCGGCAGGGATAATTACAGGTTACTCCCCCTAGATTGTAAAGTTAGTGATGTCATTTCTGCTATATAAGGGGGACTGCACTATGACTCAGGAAACACACAAAAACCAGGGGGACAGAAAAGGAGGACCCTTGCCCATTCTTTCCAGAGTGTAATCTGTGATCCAGCTGGCTTTCCTGAATCCTAAACCAAGGCTTGTTATGTAAGTAGCATATATCCCCAGCCCTAAATTGCACAATTCCTTCATTCCTGTAGCAGTGCATCCAATATCCCTTGAAAACCGCAAATTGTCAGTGTAATTCAATCATCTCCACATAGAATAATCTCTTGTTTGCCTGTGTATGTTAGCATATCTCCTTTGAAAAACCTCTCAGTTGTCTATGTAAATCCTTGGTATTTTTTCAAGTAAATCAATTAATTCCCACATTGAAATTCACAGTTCAAGATTGTTGCATTTCGAAAACAAAACATCTTGTCCCTGGTGTTTTTTTTAATTGTTAGAGTCATTAAAGTGTTGCCTCAAAATAATTATTCTCCTTGTAACTAAAAACCGAATTTGCCCATGCATTCTGTGCATTACCAAACACATTCCTATTTGCTTCTGTTCTATTAAACCCAAACCGTTTTTCCCATTGTGAGCAATCACTTTTGCCTAGAAGTCTACCTGTTTTGAGCCTCTGTCCTTGTCACCAAAAACTGATTTTCCTATTGTAAGGTAAACCTCTTCCCTGAGCTGCCTGTCATTGTAAGCCTCAGTATAAACAAATTTCCATTTGCCAGTGTATTTTCCCTTTGCATTTGCTTTTCTCGCAAGAACCGATTTTCCCACTTCATGTCTATTTTGCAGTGGTGTGCTGATTAGTATTCTCTAAAACATTTCCTATCTTCTAAGTGTAAGCAATACGAATTTTCTTCTTTTCTCTCCCCTAGCACTTGTGAGTAATAATCAAAACCCCAATCTGCCATTTAGCTCCAAAAAACGGTTTTCCCTTTCTTTGCTGGCTTCCCATCTTGTGGTGGTGGGCTTTACCCAAAACCGATTTTCTTTCTATATTCCTACTCCTTGCCACTGCCTTCCATTCAAAGGAATCAAGTCCAAATGGATGTTTAGGGGAGGTGTGTTGGAAGGGGGGGTGCTTAACTGTTGGTGCTATCACTGTCTGAAGAATTGTTATTTTCCTGTTTTGTCATTAAACCAAAAGCGAGTGTAACAGTCTATTGCAACCTGATTGTATTTTCGTGTTTGTCATTATAAAAAAAAGAGAGTGTAACAGCCCATTTCCACTTGGTCGCTCCAAATAGGTTATTGCATTTTTGTTGCAACAATATTGGTGGCTGTTGTATTTTGATTATCCTCATTTACATTCAATAATAAATTCATAAAATATCTTATTAATACACACCAGCCTGGTTCCTAGTCCATTGTGACATAGTGTGTTTGCGGAGGTTGGGTGCGGGACGGGTTGGAGGCCTACTCAAAAGAATCTGCAGTATATTAAAAAATAAAATGTGTTTTATTGTGCTCCACATTAATTGTAGGGGAAGGAGTTCCCTGGCTGGAGTTTGTGCGGTGTAATAAACCGTGACAGTAACTGAATATAATGTGTAATTTGCTGACTAAAGAGGTGGTTCAGCGGAAGCCTAAAAGAGAGACGCTGTCCATAGGTGGTGCAAGATGAGGAAGTAGGGCGAGCAGAGGGAGGAGTATGAGTGGACGTCCGAGGTGGGGAGTGCTAGGAAAGAGTGTGGGAGGAGGAGGAACAGAGTAAATAAAGCGTGATAGAAAAGGAGAAAGCAAAAAATGTGGGATAGGCCTGGAGAGCAAATGAGTGGGTGAATAAAGTGGAAGAGATGTTATAGGGAGGATTAAGAGCAGAGCAGACAGGACAGAAAGGAGACATCAAAAAAGGGGTCTACCAAGTGGAGAAGAACTGAGAGACATCAGGCGAGAACTGAGAATCAGGGAGAAGCAAACTGAAAAAGAGACAGACGGAACAGCGAGGAGTAAAACAGACTCACCCAGGGAAGAAGCTACAAGGAGAGGTAAAGATGGCCGAATTGTTGACAAGGGTTGAGGAGAGGAGTAGACAAGACAGAAAAGGTACTAGAGAGGGAGGTTGAGAAGGGGAAAAGACGAACCCTGTCCACCCTCTGCTAGCAGTGACTCTTGAAAACATGGTCGCAAGCCTTACCCATGGTCAGACTACCTAGTAGTAGCATTATCACTAATAATTGAGCAAATGCACTTAGTACCAATTAGTACCAGTTTTGCAGCTTGTGTAACATGGAATTAATCTTTTTGCCCCAATCTAATTTAGAAAACATTTTTGCAGTGGAGTGAAATGTTTGCACCCATTTTTCTGCCAGTTGCAAATGTATTAAAAGAAAATAGGGCTTGTACCACATTTCGATAGGACGCCATTATATACAATTCTGAAGAAAACAAATGGAAGAAAACTGAACCCACAAACTGGCATTTCATTTGTCTCTGTTTATGAAATAAGGGACAAAAGAAAGTTGCTCAATTTTACCAACATGTCTGAGGCAAACTCTATTTCTGTTTAGGTCCCACACAAAGTACATCAAACTCCTTTGTTTTTTCGCTGATTCAAAAATCTAAAATCTTGATGTGAAAAGGACTGGCAGCAAAATCTGCTTCATTCTGTTTCACACAAGCAGAAAAAACGGTGCACAGTGCATTTGCTTAGTTTTTCGTGTCAGTGTACACCTGGGGTAATCTGTCCTCACATATGCAATGATCTTCTAAATTTACTGTCAAGAAATTTTGCATTTTAGGCCGCCCTTCTACCACATAAAACCAGATTCTTACTTTCCTTGAAGGATTGTTACCAAGAGTAAAATTCCCCATGATATCTTCTCAAAAATACATAACATTCAAAGCGATCAAATTTGATGATCAGTCAATTTCCATCTACCATCAGCAAGAGCAGCGATAGTCTCACAGCGGTCCTACAACCAAGTTCGCCTTCCTCCCTACATTTCTAGTAAGCCTGCATTGCCCCCCGACAACACAAAGGACAGTGGAGCCATTCCACGGTTTGCTGGATCCACCAAACACATTACACAAAGTATGTTTCAAAGACTTTGGGGGGATTTATCAATATAGGACTGGGTTACACGGCTATTTGAGTTAGGGCTTTACCCACAACTTAAAAGGATGTTCTTCTCTCATATCAATGTAAGCAAAGGGTTTGATGGTGGGGTGAATTATCAGGTGGAATGGTTCCTAATCTTGTAGGGATACTGGTCTCCCTCAGGTTCTCTGATCTAATGTATAGTCCCAGTGATTTAGTGTCTAGAATGCTTCTTGACTCCATTTTACGAATAAGAAGAGGTTTGAAGAAATGCTGATGTGTCTAGGGGAGTTTCTATAGGACAGGATGAAAAACAAAGTGTCAGGGTTACTTACACCGATAGTGGGATACGGGTCTCCCCCTGGTTCACTTAAGCACAATAAACTCTCAGAGCGATAGCACCCAGCTACTTCTTGGCTCAAGTCACAGTCTCGGGGACTACGCTGTTTCTATTTTCAGACAACACTGGCAGGGATTTAGGACTCATCTGCTTCTTTGTGACAAATCCTTTTCGCCATACTTACTGTTCTTAATCCGCAGCAGAACAATAATATCTGGCAGCTAGCTTACTGATCCAAATTCCTAGTACCCCAGGTCCTTCATGGGGGTTAGCGTGCCCTCGCCCCTCACCTTCAGTCAAGGGTCATACTGTCCTGCCCACCAGGGGCGGCTTGTCCATAATGGGTGGCAGGGCACCAACCAGACACCCTTAAGAAAGAGCCAAACTTTGCTAGTAAAACATTGAGTGATTCTTTAGCTGCATTAAGCAGCTGAGAGAGGGCTCTGATACATGGAAACAGGAGTTTTGCTTCCCCAATGCTGAATGTGTGCCTGGGGTGCTCTTGCATCTCTTTGCACTTTCAGAAGCAAAGAGGGGCGGCCCTGCACATGTGAAGGAACCAGGAAGCTTTCCTTGCTTCCTAGTTCCTTTTGCATGCAATACCGCAGCTGGAGGGCCATCGTAAGAAAAATAAATTACAGGTATGTATGTATGCATTTGTATATGAATGTATGCGAGCATGTGAGGCATTTAAGCTGTAAGTGTGCATGTGAAGGTTGTATTATTCTTCTTCTTATTAGGGTATTTAATGAGCACGGACCTAGCTTCAGGAAGCAAGGGAGCCTTTTACAATCATAGAGGGAATAACATAGTGGAGGAAGCAGAGAAACAAGGGAGTGAGGAGCTAACAACAGGGTAGCCAAAGGCGGGTCATTTCTCAGCAAGGGATCTAGAAGTAACCAGGGGAGGAAACAGTGGGATTCAGATCACCCATTCTCGGGGAGGGTGAGGAGTGGAGGGTATGTGGCCTAGATGTTAGGGAGGAGCCATTTCTTGACGAGGACGGCCTTGAGCTCCTTCCTAAACTGTTCAAGTGAGGGGCGGGTCTGATATTGAGCGGGTGGAGGTTCCAGAGTCCTGGGGCATAGACAGTGAAGGCCTGTCTTCTGGTTCTTTACTTCCTGCACCGGCAGAGTTCAATTCTGCACATGTCCTTTTTTCGGGTGGATCTTAGGCCTCCAGAGGTGCTCTGTTTGCCAGTGAGGTAGCTTGGGGGCTTCAGGGTGACATCCTTGTAAATGATGCAGCAGGATTTGAAGATGGTACAGGCTTGCAGCTGGAGCCAGAGTAGTTCGATGAAGGTCGGAGTTGTGTTGCCGAATTTGCAGAGTCCTTTCATGAGTTATGCTGCAGCATGTAGGACACATCTCTGGAGTACCAACATAGTCGCCGGAAGGCCTTCAAAGAGGGCATTACCACCATCCAGCTAGGAGAGGACCAAGACTTGGACAGCTGATCTGAAGTTGTTTTCTGAGATGATTTTCCACAGGAGAGAAAGCTGGTACAAATCTTTTTGTGTCTTCCTTGCTATATGCTGTTTGAAGAACAGTCATCTGTTGATGTTGAACCCAAGAGATATAGTGCTCTGGAGGTCAGGGTGTTCAGTGCTGTTGGTAAGCAGTAGGAATTCAGTCTTGGAGGGGTTGAGCTTCAGGTAGGCACTAGACAACCACCACTGGATCACAGAGAGGCAAGCCTTGAGCCTCTGGATGTCTTCAGTGGGTGATATCTTGAGGTAGAGATGCATGTCATCTGCATATTGATGGATGTGTCTGTTGTGTGGAGCAAGGAAAGTTCAATTTAAAGATTGAAGATCACAGGGAAGAGGACAGATCCTTGCGGGACCCCATAGGTGATGGGTAGAGTTGGTGATCTGGAGGAATCCATTTGTACAAACTGGTGCTGATTAGCAAGGTAGGATTTGAACTAGCTGACAATGATATCACTGATCCCCATGCAGCAATGTAGATTGTTGGTGAGAGTCTGGTAGTATACTGTGTTGAATGTTGCTGATAGGTCAAGGAGAACAAGGAGAACCAGGAGGCAAGGATGGCCATCATCAAGGATTTTAAGGGCCTTATCAATCACCTTGATGATAGCCGTTTCTGTGCTACATCTGGGTCTGAGTCCAGGTTGTATGGGTAAATGAGAGAGTATATGTTTGTAGGGTTGCATGTGTGAATGAGCGAGTGTATGATGTATGAATTTGTGTGCTTACTTGAGTGTATGAGGGCAGCAAAACAAACGATGGGTTTCCCCTACTTCGCTGGCTGGAGGGAAGCAACGAATAATATTACATGGAGGTCAAGCCAACGGAAAGGCCAAAAAATTCATTCAAAGGACATCATTCAACCATATATACAAGGAAAGAGGCTCCCCCAGCTGCACAACAGATCATCACACATAGAACAAACAATTCATTTGTAATATTATATTTATTTTATACAAATAGTCTAAAAGAGTATTAAATTGTCTAAAGCTCTAGTACAATATACAAAATTGTATCTTACAGTTGGCTAAAAAGGTGCATACTGTTAGTAATATTAATGTCAAATAGTGACTACTGCGAAAGGTCGCAAGTCAGTTGATCACATGAAACCTAGGAATTAATCTGGGCATGCACTGTACTGCACTGTAAGATACAATTTTGTATATTGTACTAGAGCTTTAGACAATTTAATACTCTTTTAGACTATTTGTATAAAATAAATATAATATTACAAATTAATTGTTTGTTCTATGTGTGATGATCTGTTGTGCAGCTGGGGGAGCCTCTTTCCTTGTATATATGGTTGAATGATGTCCTTTGAATGAATTTTTTGGCCTTTCCGTTGGCTTGACCTCCATGTAATATTACTTGAGTGTATGAAGCCCACAGATTTGGCACTTGGAGGGGCTACATTGGTGCAGTGGTGGTCAGTCTGGGCATATTTTTTAGTGTCACATGGTATCTTTTACTGGCATCAAGGGAAAAGCTAACATGAGGAGGGATATGAACTACATAGGTGCAGCTGGTCTGGATTTGTTTTAAACATGTCAAGACTGGTTGCACCAATGTAGGCCAGTAGAGCCACATAAGAACACGTCCTTACTGTGACATGTCATTTTTACTGGCATCAGCAGTAAAGCCAACCGGATGAGTGTACTTACATGATACACTGGGTTACATTGGTGTAGCCTTTCTGGACATATGTTCTTAGTATGGCATGTCATTTTTTACTGGCAACAAGAGTATGTTCTCATATGGTGATACTGACACATATTGGCAGAGCCACCATGGACATGATTTCTTATCATTACTGGCGCTATGGGCAAAGCAAACATGAATATGTTCTTATTTGCGAACACAGGCAAATATTGATGCAGTAATTATGGGTACAGCCAACATGAAAATATTTTTGATTCTGCCATATATTGTGGGCAACGGCATCACGAAAATGTTTTGGAAAATGCTCCTGAACCCGGGTGTGTTGAATCTATTGGGTCTTTTATCTGTTACCATGCAAAACCGATTGCAAATTGTGTGGCTCTTTACCAACTATTTCACAGAATGCGCGCATAAAATGTACCATTTTAACCCATTATCTTCAACATTTTGTCAGGGGACTAACACCCTTCCCCACTTTCCCTTGGTTCAAGATCCCTCGCAACGCTCAGTCGCTTATGCATATTCCTGTGAATCATTTACCGCTCTGATTAAAAACAAAGTCACCAGCAGCCACTGCTTCCAACCATAAGTGTTGTCTCACTATTTTCAACTTTCTAAAAAGATATATCGCTCTTCTCTCTCAATCAGGGATTCCTACCGCCGTCTCTCCTATTAAACAATAGGGAATATGATGCCCTTCGCCCACTCTCTGGCAGGGAGCTCTATGCCCCTGTAGCTCTCTAGGCTCATGTTCTCCTCTGGTTCAGCCAGTCTGCTCCATCAGATGGCACCTGTCTCAAAGTTCTCCCAACAGATCTACTCCTCCCGATCCAGCTTTTCCAAACCATGGCTGCACTGCTGCTTCTCTTCACCCAAAGTGGGGAAATGGAGCCTCCCGTACTCTCCCTGAGCCAGCTACAGACACCCGAAATGTCTAGGGTTTGTCAGGGTTTCCTTTGCCAAAGGTTTATCGACAGTGAGTCTTTGAAGGCCAGAAGGAAGGTAGCAGGATTTAAAATAACTAGAATCTCCACCATGTGTTTCCAGTGTTTGCTGAGCGGCCTGGTGTCCCCCTCTCCAAGATTACTGCTTACTTTTCAGGTAAAAGGGGTGACCACTGGGGAATTGTGGGTTGTTGTTGTTTCCCTTATGCCCTTTCCCTGAGAATTTGAATTGCTGTTCACCAGGTCATTTGAAGGTCGAGGTCAGTGTTGTTTTCATGTGCATACCCTGCTGCTGAATGGGGGATGTTTGAGCACTTTTCTTCTGAGGCGGCATGTGGGGGTTATCAGGGTGTGTTTCTCTCACCTTTCACTGGTACTCAGTGTAGTTAACATTTTATCCCCGGGGAACAGAGCTAGCCCTGTGATTAACATCAGTTGGATCTGTCCCTACTGGATGTTGGAGTTGTGCATAGGGGGGGGGGGGGGTTCTCGTTCAGTGTGAATGGGTGTGGAGGGGGTCTTGATGTGTAACCCCTGGTAACAGGGAAGGTGATTCCACCAAGGTCAATGGAATATCACAGATCTTGTATCTTCCACCCATTTCTGACGGCCATGTTGTTCTTCAGGGGAGGGCAAACAGTACTCTGGCACAGGGCCAGGAATCAGCACTGGAAACTGAGCCTTTTTAGGTATTTTAAATCAGACTGGAGTTAGAATCTAAGACTTAGCCAACAAGTCGGGTAAAATAGCTTCTTACTTAGCTATAACAAATTGATCTGAGGAGTTGAGAGACTGACTACAATACTCTTCTGTGCCAAATCAGCCAGCCCACCTGTGGGCTTTTCATGCTCCCCAGCACAAGCCTAGATGAGAGGACATCTGTGTGCATGTCAGGATACGCATAGCCTTTTCTACGTGCACATCTTCTGAAACACCAAGTGTGGGTGTGTCCCGTTTCTTCTACAAGACGGAGTGAGATCTTAAAATGCATGGACCCTTCTGTGTTCCTCTGCTGACCCCACTATACCAATATACCAAATCTACATAGCTTGTGAAAAGCGACACTATAGAAAGCAATGTCTACTAATGACAAACATTTGAATGTAGTGTGAGAAATAAAGATTCATTTGGCCCTTGCAATTGGACCGTTTACCCCAACCAGATTTAAAGTATGTGCTTGATTAATTGTCGTGTCTGAACCGTTTAATTGCATCAACATGCTTGGAGTTTTTCATGTCTGGTGGTTTATCTCTGTGATGTTGCCAATTGCTAATGTCTCTGAATAAACATTAGAAAATGAATCTCGGTCACACAAAGAAATATGATGATCAGTTTCAGAAGACTTGGCAGCCCATGCATGCTGAAATATGTTGCTCAACGTGTACACATCTTCTGGAGCTCATCAAAATACCAATATGGTAACCTTCGCTCCTTTCATTTTGGACCCTCTGGTTTTGGGTGAACAGTGCATTATGCCATCATAGTAAAATGGGGTCTGAAGAAGGGCATTTCTCAACCATGCTCCCTCTTTGTCTTCAATCCCCAAGTGCAAAAAGATGTGGATAGTTAAAATGTATAAAAGAAAATGAAGCGACACTGTTTGGGACTGATGTTATAAATTGCGTAGGTCGTGTCCCACTACAACTCTGGTAACTAGTGTGATTCTAAAGCCTACATGGAGATACTCGCTGGCTGACTGACTACATTTGTCACAGTCCTGGTAGGACCAGTTCCAACCGGTTTTACCCATGGGTGCCATCTTGTGTCAATCCCACGGATTCTAAGTGATGTATTGAGTGGGCTAAGAGTGTAGGAGAGGTCACTGGCCATCCTGGCATTAGATACAGAGCAAACCTTGACATAGTGACCTAGGAATTCTTGTCAACAGTGCTGGATAAGGTGGCAGAAAACCTTAGCTTCCTTTTCCTTACGCTAGCTGGATGCCCTAGTAATTCAGGTGTGGTGGCAAATCTGTGGAAAGATTTCAAAAGGCCACCCCACCGGTATCCAGTGATATTACCGAATAGGGAATATCGAAAAAACATTTTTAACGAACCGTTTTTACTGAAAAAATACAGAATAAAAAAAATATATATGTATCGGGGTGGGGTAAGGGGTTAAAATGGGTGGGGAGGCGGTTGGGGTGCGTTTATAAAGAAAGGGAAACAGGGGTTTGGGGATTTCCCCCCAAATTAAAAAAATCAGTAGCATTAGGGTCAAATTGTTAATAATGTACATAGCGCTACGAACCCTCAGGCATCTGAGCACTGCTTATTATTACCCACGGTGTGGTGCTCATTTATCAACCTCGAAGGATGAAAGGCTGAGTTTGGCCCCGCCGGGATTCGAACCAGTGTCGCAGGTTCTGCACGGATGTAAAAGGGAGAGCTCCACTTGCTGTGCTATCTGGCCGGCTTATCGTTAAAATGTTTTTCGTTAATTATTAATTCCTTAATATCACATGCAACCGCCACCACCGCATGCACGTGTGGAATGTTACAAGCAACCTGTATAAGTAGGAGATGGGTCACACCGCTCAGAAGAGGGTCCCAATATCTTGGGATAATTAGGGAGCAATGTGGGGGCTGTACTTGAATCGACATGAAACTCGCCCTGTGCTTTTAATACCTGAAAATTGGTGGCCCCTCCACCTGGGGTGTAAAGTGGTGCCAACTCCAGAATCCTCCTTTGTAGAAAGCGCGATAATATGCAAAGCGTTAACAATGCAGGGAAATTACAAATACAAAAGAAATTGCCACGTGAAATTGTGAAATAACACACACGCACACACAAAAAGTGAACTAACGCCACCTTACAGGGTATTTTATCATGTCGTATTCTTGGGTTGCTTGAAGGGGGTGAAGCACTGTGCTTTGGTATAATGGTAACACCAGAGTAGTGGCCAAGGGCATTTTACCACAGACTTTTAAACGTGAACAGAATGGATTTCTAAATGCAATAACTTTAATCACTGCACGTGGCATACCGTATACCTGAGGGATCTTTGAAGCAACTTACATGCATAAATGGTGTAAGTCAAAAATCCATAAACAAAGTCAGGTAAACATCAATAATAAACAAATAAATAGTCTTACCACAATTTATATTAGTGAACGCTCCGGGATCTGCAGAAAGTAAACAGAACTGTATTTGCTGTCCCTGGGTTTTGTCAGTTCCTAATGGGTACCACACTTGTTACAGTCCTGGGAAACTGTAGATGTCAGAAGGGCACTGGCCCTCTTTCAAATTGAGTGATCTTTAGTATTAAGATGCACACACAGAAAAATCCTTAAACCGAAATGTCCCAACGAACTAATGGCAGCTGCTGTCTGCCAACAACAAGAAAGAAAGCCAATTGCATTAGTCACCCCGAAAAATGAAAAAAACTTAAAGCAAGATTGCAGCTTCCAGCCTCTGGTGAGCCTCTCTATTTTACTGGTGTGATTGCAGCTTCCAGCCTCTGGTGAGCCTCTCTATTTTAATGGTGTGATTGCAGCTTCCAGCCTCTGGTGAGCCTCGCTATTTTAATGGTGTGAATGCAGCTTTCAGCCTGCCTCCGATGAGCACTCTATTTTCATGGTGTGATTGCAGCTTCCAGCCTCTGGTGAGCCTCTCTATTTTAATGGTGTGATTGCAGCTTCCAGCCTCTGCAGAGCCTCTCAATTTTAATGGTGTGATTGCAGCTTCCAGCCTCTGATGAGCCTCTCGGTTTGAATGGTGTGATTGCTTCTTCCAGACTCCGGTGAGCCTCTCTGGTGAGCCTCTCTATTTTAATGGTGTGATTGCAGCTTTCAGACCCTGGTCATCCTCTCTATTTTAATGGTGTGATTGCAGCTTCCAGCCACTGATGAGCCTCTCGGTTTCAATGGTGTGATTGCTTCTTCCAGCCTCCGGTAAGCCTCTCTGGTGAGCCTCTCTATTTTAATGGTGTGATTGCAGCTTTCAGACTCTGGGGATCCTCTCTAGTTTAATAGTGTGGTTGCAGCTTCCAGCCCCTGGTGAGCCTCTCTATTTTAATGGTGTGATTGCAGCTTCCAGCCTCTGGGGAGCCTCTCTAGTTTAATGGTGTGACTGCAGCTTCCAGCCTCTGGTGAGCCTCTCTATTTTAATGGTGTGATTGTAGCTTCCAGCTTCTGGTGAGCATCTCTATTTTAATTGTGTTTGCAGCTTCCAGCCTCTGGTGAGCCTCCCGGTTTTAATGGTGCGATGGCTGCTTCCAGCCTCTGATGAGCATGTGATGGCAGGCTCCAGCCTCTAGGGAGACTCTCCGTTTTAATGGTGTGATGGCAGCTTCCAGCCTCTGGGGAGACTCTCTATTTAAATGGAGGGATTGCAGCTTCCCGCCTCTGTGAGCCTCTTTAGTTTCATGGTGTGATTGCAGCTTCCAGCCTCTGTGGAGACTCTCTATTTTAATGGTGTGATGGCAGCTTCAAGCCTCCGATGAGCCTCTCTATTTTAATGGTGTGATGGCTGCTTCCAGCCTCTGGTGAGCATTTGATGGCAGCCTCCAGCCTCTGGGGAGACTCTCTGTTTTAATGGTGTGATTGCAGCTTTCAACCTCTGGGGAGCCTCTCTATTATAATGGTGTGATGGCAGCTACCAACCGCTGGTGAGTCTCTCTATTTTAATGGTGTGATGGCAGCTACCAACCGCTGGTGAGTCTCTCTATTTTAATGGTGTGATTGCAGTTTCCAGCCTCTGGTGAGCCTCTCTATTTTAATGGTGTGATGGCAGCTTCAAGCCTCCGGTGAGCCTCTGTATTTTAATGGTGTGATGGCAGCTTCCAGACTCTGGTGAGCCTCTCTATTTAAATGGTGTGATTGCAGCTTCCAGCCTCAGGTGAGCCTCTCAGGTGAGCATCTCTATTTTAGTGGGGTGATTGCATCTTTCAGCCTCTGGCGAGCATCTCTATTTTAATGGTGTGACTGGAGCTTCCAGCCTCTGGGGAGACTCTCTATTTTAATGGTGTGAACGCAGCTTTCAGCCTCTGGTGAGCCTTCCTATTTTAATGGTGTGTTTGCACCTTCCACCCTCTGGGGAGATTCTCCATTTAAATGGTGTGATTGCAGATTCCAGCCTCCGGTGAGCCTCTCTGGCGAGCATCTCTATTTTAATGGTTTGATTGGAGCTTCCACCCTCTGGAGAGCCTCTCTGTTTTAATGGTGTGATGGCAGCTTCCGGACTCTGGTGAGCATCTCTATTTAAGTGGTGTGATTGCAGCTTTCAGCCACTAATGAGCCTCTCTATTTTAATGGTGTGTTTGCACCTTCCAACCTCTGGGGAGATTCTCTATTTTAATGGTGTGATTGGAGCTTCCAGCCTCTGGTGAGCCTCTCTATTTTAATGGTGTGATTGCAGCTTCTAACCTCTGGTGAGCCTCTCTATTTTAATGGCGTGTTTGCACCTTCCACCCTCTGGGGAGATAATCTATTTTAATGTTGTGATTGCAGCTTCCAGTCTCTGGTGAGCCTCTCCATTTAAATGGTGTGATTGCAGCTTTCAGCCTCCGGTGAGCCTCTCTATTTTAATGGTTTGATTGGAGCTTCCAGCCTCTGGTGAGCCTCTCTATTTTAATGGTGTGAACACAGCTTTCAGCCCTGGTGAGTCTCTCTATTTTAATGGTGTGATTGCAGCTTCCAGCCTCTGGGGAGACTCTCTATTTTAATGGTGTGATTGCAGCTTCCAGCCTCTGGGGAGCCTCTCTATTTAATGGTGTAAAGTTTCCTTAGAGTCCTTGTGTGTGCACAGTCTACAAAGGAGACCAGCTTCATTCTCCACCTCCCTGACTCCCTAGATCTCTCTAGTTGGAAGGAGATTTAATCGGAAGCGCGTGAACTGTGCACGGTAGTAGCTGCTTTGGAATTTTGACAGATATTTGGGAAGTGAGTTCAGCCAAAGGGCTTCAAAAAGGGCTTTCCATAACACGTGAAGGCTGTCCCCTCAATAATGAAATCCAGGGTCAAGCATACTGCCAAACGGCAGGTGAGCGTTGCTGGCTATCGGACTGCAGGAAGTGATGGACACCCAGTTTACAAATACACTAACTGATGGCACTATAAGGGAGGTGCTATTGCGGGGTGCTACGACAACCCGACCTAATGCTCAGTAGTTAGAGGAGGGAAATGGGGTGTGTCTTCCTCCAGCAATGGTGGCTCCTCCTGCGTCAGCTGGGTAACACATGACTAACACCCTAAGTTTGATCAAACAGTCAGCACAGGGGAAACAAAAGCTGATCTCTGTTACGGGGACTAACCGACCCTCGGTTAAAAGAACCACAGGCCAGCCCTTGTTAAAACAAAATACAACGCCTACCTCAAAAAATATCAACAACGCTCAACATCAGCAAAGAGTTACTCAATCTTAGGAGCCCTGGCTGATGAATGCTCAAACTCCTCCATGGTACATTTGGGATAGTCAGAGGTCACCTGGTCATGCCACAAGGAAGGGCTTTACCCGCCCTCTAAATATCTAAAAATTGTAGAAATGGCGTCAACTGAGCACAGTCCTTTTTTTAATAAATCGCAGTTATTGGACTTATTTAATCTCATTCCTGATCTAGAAACGATCTATAATAAGGACATAGAGTGTGTAGAGCTCCCAAAACGCCATAGCCACTCCAACTTGGGTCTGATCACTTTTATCTCGCCCATGATAACAGAAACAGTGTGCACGCATGCTAAGTCCTTCTATGAACTCGGCCTGGAAGTCTCTCTGTTCGTAACAAACAATGTATTGAGCGAAGAGGGGATGAAATACAGGACTAAGAGATCATATAATGGAGGCTCTCTAGGGCTGATACTATGAGGGTTAAATATGGGGACGAAGACTTTGCCAAACTGCCTGAAAATCCAGGACAGTGGAGACTGACCACTAGGTGTCCTGGAGCTCTCTTGTTCTGTTCTATCCTGGAACACACGTGGCTATCGTTCTTTCTTGGTTAACCCACTTGGTGGATGTCTAACCTTTACATTTTACAGGAAACTTGGTTAACTGCCCCTTTTTATAAGGATGGTCACATCACTATTTTTTGCCTTGCTTTTCCTGTACTCAGGGGCCACCCAAAGGGTGGCTTGTGTATAGGGGCACAATCTGAGTATTTACCTAGGCATTATAAGTGTATCACAGAAGATGTAAACCTTTTGGCAGTAACACTGAGGGGGTTCTTAATCAACTCTGCCAGTTCTGTTTTTCCGTTTAGCATCAAATTGTGTTGAATTTTGGGTTTGTCTCTCAAAAGATATTTGCTTCTCAATTCTTGCATTGTTGCTTTATAGAACATATCAATCACATTATCTGTAGCGAGGTCTGGAATGAACTTGGACTTAGGTTTTAGTTTGATTTCTTCTGATAGTCCTGTTGTGATGTTGAGATCAGATGAGAGTTATTTCTTGTATGTTTGACAGATTCACTGTATCTTCTACATGCATTACTGATAATTCTGAGGGGATTTCTGGGTCTGAAGTTGTCTGCCTGAGGTCATGTTGGAGAAATACGTTTTAAGCTTTAGACGCCGGCAACATTTGTAAATATCAATATTAGTTGTAAAGCAGTCCGATGGGCCTGATGGACAAAATGACAATCCTTTGTTTAAGGCCAACGTTAGTTGTGGAGAAGGCTCCATGTTGATAAGGTGCTCCATTAGATTTTCTTGTTGTGGTGTATATTTCTGAATCTTGTTTGCATACCTTCGCTGCTTGATGCGAGATTTAGAGAGGCTGACGGTGCCCCTCCCGCCCCTCCTAGTCCTCCCCCTCTTGTGGTAGATTGTTGTAATTTGTTGATCTCAGCTGATTCCGTAGTGGTTGAAATTGCAGATAGGTCCTTGTATTTTTGTATTTTATGAATTCTTCTAAAAAAGAACAGTGTTCTGGAGTAATTGTTGAAGATACAGATGTTGTAGCTGTTTCTAAATCTGTTTTGCTAGATGACTCCACATCTGATGATTGAGACACAATTTGTGGTGATGTGGGTGTCATTAGTTTTGCTTTAGGTATTGATATGTAGTTCCTAGATGTTTTTGGGTTTTGGAAGGTATATAATCGTTTGAACTTATAATCCATCTCATCGCGAAATTGTTTTTTTTTGTTTTGCTATCAATTCCTTTGTATAGTTGGATAGGAAATCATCCAGTATTTGCTAATTTTTAAACGTAGCTTCCGGTATATTTTTTGGTGGTGATGATTTTCTCAGTAATTCTTTCATGTGGCTTTTTTGGCATGCTGTATTACTCTATGCATCATCTCCTTAGATGTATTTATTAGAAGTTATATTGTATATATATATATAGTGTATCCTCGCCACTTCTAAATATTTTTCCATTTTTTTGACTTCCCACCACCTAGATCATTCTTGTTTTTGTAGTTGTTCTAGTTTTTCGAACAATTTCCTTGGAGATTGAGTGTTGGAATTGTTGGTAGCGGTTATGGGCAATTTATGTCCCAAGAATAGCAGTTCAGCCTCTTCATCATGAGATTGGCAATTTGTTGTCATTGTGGATTGTTGTTTAATTTGATAATTTGTTTTTGTTTCCTTTCTTATTTTGAGCTATTTGGAATTCTGCCTCAGTTGTGTTTTGGAAATGACTTATAATGTGTAAACACAGTCTTATAGCAACTGGTGGCGATTCCCTGATTTCGAAAACATATATTTATAAATTCTTGAGCTGGTTGATAGGCTGCAAAGTTGGTTTCTACTGATACTGAGGCTGTCCAGTATCTACAATGCTTACTTTATGAAAAAACCAAAAGAATCTGAATTTATGCACCAAATCCAATTTTTATATAGTTATAAGGTTCAATTAGTAAATCAGATTCATCTTATATGCTGATAATAGAAATCAGTTTGTTGTTATCCCTTTTATTATCCCTCAACACGTGTTTCTCCACCTTTTTTATGGTGGTTCATCAGGAGGGTTTGTGATACAAATCAAATGTTTTGGCCAATCTTAATATAGAGTATTAAACTTTTGATTTCAGACTCAACATCTTTTTGTAAATAGTGAAACTTACTATTAGATAGATGCTTTGGCTCAAAATTCACTCCATAATGGCCATTTAAAGTTTAGAAAGGAACATTTCTTAGTTGTGTTCGTAGATTTGTCAAATATATTTCTACAAAAATATAAAGAGACATGTTCCAATTAGTTAAAATAATCTATTTGCTGCATAGCAGAATTCATATATTCAAGAATTGTATATATTTCATTATATTAGCATCACGTCCGCTTACCTTGAATTTCAAATTGCAAGCTGGTTTCCCAATTGAAAAGCTTTTCCTCGCGGCAAGTTAATCACAGGAAAACTAGCATCAAGTGCAATTTTTGGTAGCCACAATGTGTGCATTTTTACCTCAGCACAGGTATTTGCAGCCACAGAAAAGCTTTGTTCATCAGCCAATTATTTTAAATGTTTTCATTTCCTAATGCTGGTGCCTGATTTTATTAATCTCATTGTAAATAATGTGCCCCCCCATAGAATCTATGCTTATCAGCATTACACCCCATGAGAATTCCTTGTTCTTAACATACCAGGAAAGGCGGGAATGGTTTTTAGGAATTAGCTTCAGGTAATAGATTGCCCGCCCTCTGGCCCTGCAATAAATCAGAATGTTTTGCTTTCCAAAGACAACTCAACCCCTGGTTGCTATTAAGCCTATCTCTTATCCGGTTCCATGCGAATATCTCGCCTACGAAATTTCGTCAGGGGGGCAACTGTTTTTCCTGGCCGCGTAAAATACTTTCCCCAAATATTCTAGGAGGCGTGCCCTTTACGATATTAAACCCCAATCCTAGAATACTTGGGGAAAGAGTTTGATTATAGTCAGGCTGCAAATTTGGGTAATTATCGCCTCCCTGGTGGCATTTTCCTTAACAACATTTTCACTGGATACCAAGTATTTCATTGTGTTCACATATTAGATTACAAATTGGACTATTTATTCTGTCAAATAATCCATGGATGATTATCAAAACACCATTGTCTTGCCATATTGTTTGGCAAAATTATATAAGCTCTAACTCAGGGTGTGCAACCTTTGTCTCTTCAGATATTTTGGATCACAATTCCTATCAGCTCTAGCCAGCATGGTCAATGGTGAGGGAACATGAGAGTTGTAGTCCAGAACATCTGGAGAACCACAGGTTGCAGACAGCTTCTCTAACGTAATCAACATTCCATACATCTGCTGAAATATTTTATCTCTGCTGCTCCTTGGGTCAACATAAACCAAATAAGGATAGCCCAAATGACACAACCA
The DNA here is from genome assembly GCF_040938575.1 of Ambystoma mexicanum. NCBI lineage: Eukaryota > Metazoa > Chordata > Amphibia > Caudata > Ambystomatidae > Ambystoma > Ambystoma mexicanum. The sequence goes on from NC_090936.1 coordinate 145,569,974, forward strand.
ACAAATGTAGGCTAACAATACCAATAGTGTTGGCGAACAGGTGTGGAAACTATTAGGGAGAACACCCTGTATTTTCAGACACTACAACCACTTTAACAGGCATGTTGTGTGGATGTTACATCCATGTTAAGTGAAACATGCATGAATATAATTCAAATGTATGTCATGTCACTAGACAATGTATAAAAGTAGATTTACTTGGTCACATTTTGCACACGCTAACTCTGGTAACAACAACAAATGACAATAACAATTCTGGAACCTGAGGTAATGTGAAACAATGATGCGGAGAGAGTACAAAATGGCACTGACAGAGAGGGGAAATGTAAACATGCTGCTACGCCCAATAAACGTCAACATGGATGTATGGGCCCTGCGTTCACAACAGACAGCGAAACACAGGGTGGAAACATTCATTTGTACAGATGTAGCTAATTTTGAGGTAGTGCACATTTCGCTTGCATCTAAAGTTCTAGACTGAGCTGGTGCATTTGTGATGTTTCACATATTAGTGATATTTCTATATCAACTTGACACCAGGATGTAAACTGTCTAATTAGGAAACATTAATTAGTGCAAGGAGAATGGTGTCTATGCTTGAGGAAATGTGTATATCACACTACCCACCCCAGGCTAAAATCCAAATGGGTTCATAGAAACAAATACCTCGAAAGCAATGCACGCCTCCGTTATGTGTGAGTCAACCGTGTCCTATGAGAGTCAACCCTACTCTGTTTGAGTCCACCATGCTCTTTGTGAGTCAGCCCAGCTCTGTGTGAGTCATCCCTGCTCTATGTGAGTCAGCCCTGCTCTATTTGAGTCAGCCCTTCTCTGTGTGAGTCAGGCCTGCTCTGTGAGTCAGCCCTACTCGGTGTGAGTCAGCCCTGCTCCCTGCTCCGTGTGAGTCAGCCCTGCTCTATGTGAGCCAGCCCTGCTCTATGTGAGTCATCCCTGCTCTGTGTGAGTCAGGCCTCCTCTGTGAATCAGCCCTACTCTGTGTGAATCAGCCCTTTTCTATGTGAGTCAGCCCTGCTCTGTGTGAGTCAGGCCTGCTCTGTGTGAGTCAGCCCTGATCCGTGTGAGTCAGCCCTGCTCTATTTGAGTCAGCCCTTCTCTGTGTGAGTCAGGCCTGCTCTGTGAGTCAGCCCTACTCTGTGTGAGTCAGCCCTGCTCCCTGCTCCGTGTGAGCCAGCCCTGCTCTATGTGAGTCAGCCCTGCTCTATGTGAGTCATCCCTGCTCTGTGTGAGTCAGGCCTCCTCTGTGAATCAGCCCTACTCTGTGTGAATCAGCCCTTTTCTATGTGAGTCAGCCCTGCTCTGTGTGAGTCAGGCCTGCTCTGTGTGAGTCAGCCCTGATCCGTGTGAGTCAGCCCTGCTCTATTTGAGTCAGCCCTTCTCTGTGTGAGTCAGGCCTGCTCTGTGAGTCAGCCCTACTCTGTGTGAGTCAGCCCTGCTCCCTGCTCCGTGTGAGTCAGCCCTGCTCTATGTGAGTCAGCCCTGCTCTATGTGAGTCATCCCTGCTCTGTGTGAGTCAGGCCTCCTCTGTGAATCAGCCCTACTCTGTGTGAATCAGCCCTTTTCTATGTGAGTCAGCCCTGCTCTGTGTGAGTCAGGCCTGCTCTGTGTGAGTCAGCCCTGATCCGTGTGAGTCAGCCCTGATCTGTGTGAGTCAGCCCTGATCCGTGTGAGTCAGGCCTCCTCTGTGAGTCAGCCCTGCTCAGTGTGAGTCAGCCCTCCTCCGTGTGAGTCAGCCCTGCTCCGTGTGAGTCAGTCCTGCTCTGTGTGAGTCAGGCCTGCTCTGTGAGTCAGCCCTGCTCTGGGTGAGTAGTCCTGCTCCATGTGAGTCAGCCCTGCTCCGTGTGAGTCAACCCTGCTCCGTGTGAGTCCGCCCTGCTCTGTGTGAGTCAGGCCTCCTCTGTGAGTCAGCCCTACTCTGTGTGAGTCAGGCCTGCTCTGGGAGTCAGCCCTGCTCTGGGAGTCAGCCCTGCTCTGTGTGAGTCAGGCCTGCTCTGTGAGTCAGCCCTACTCAGTGCGAGTCAACCCTGATCCGTGTGAGTGAGCCCTGCTCTATGTGAGTCAGCCCTGCTCCATGTGAGTCAGGCCTGCTCCGTGTGAGTCAGGCCTGCTCCGTGTGAGTCAGCCCTGCTCCGTGAGTCAGCCCTGCTCTGTGTGAGTCAGCCCTGTGAGTGAGGCCTCCTCTGTGAGTCAGCCCTGCTCTGTGAGTCAGCCCTGCTCAGTGTGAATCAGCCCTTTTCTATGTGAGTCAGCCCTGCTCTGTGTGAGTCAGGCCTGCTCTGTGTGAGTCAGCCCTGATCCATGTGAGTCAGCCCTGATCTGTGTGAGTCAGCCCTGATCCGTGTGAGTCAGGCCTCCTCTGTGAGTCAGCCCTGCTCAGTGTGAGTCAGCCCTCCTCCGTGTGAGTCAGCCCTGCTCCGTGTGAGTCAGTCCTGCTCTGTGTGAGTCAGGCCTGCTCTGTGAGTCAGCCCTGCTCTGGGTGAGTAGTCCTGCTCCATGTGAGTCAGCCCTGCTCCGTGTGAGTCAACCCTGCTCCGTGTGAGTCCGCCCTGCGCTGTGTGAGTCAGGCCTCCTCTGTGAGTCAGCCCTACTCTGTGTGAGTCAGGCCTGCTCTGGGAGTCAGCCCTGCTCTGGGAGTCAGCCCTGCTCTGTGTGAGTCAGGCCTGCTCTGTGAGTCAGCCCTACTCAGTGCGAGTCAACCCTGATCCGTGTGAGTGAGCCCTGCTCTATGTGAGTCAGCCCTGCTCCATGTGAGTCAGGCCTGCTCCGTGTGAGTCAGGCCTGCTCCGTGTGAGTCAGCCCTGCTCCGTGAGTCAGCCCTGCTCTGTGTGAGTCAGCCCTGTGAGTGAGGCCTCCTCTGTGAGTCAGCCCTGCTCTGTGAGTCAGCCCTGCTCTGTGTGAGTCAGGCCTCCTCTGTGAGTCAGCCCTGCTCCGTGTGAGTCAGCCCTGCTCCGTGTGAGTCAGCTCAGCCCTGCTCCGTGTGAGTCAAGCCTGCTCCGTGTGAGTCAGGCCTCCTCTGTGAGTCAGGCCTCCTCTGTGAGTCGGGCCTCCTCTGTGAGTCAGGCCTCCTCTGTGAGTCAGCCCTGCTCTGCGTGAGTCAGCTCTGCTCCATGTGAGTCAGCCCTACTCTATGTGAGTCAGCCCTGCTCTGTGTGAGTCAGGCCTCCTCTGTGTGAGTCAGCCCTGCTCTGTGTGAGTTAACCCTGCTTTGTGTGAGTCAGCCCTGCTCTGCGAGTCAGCCCTACTCTGTGTAAGTCAGGCCTGCTCTATGTGAGCCAGCCCTGCTCTGTGAGTCAGCCCTGCTCTTGTGAGTCATGCCTCCTCTGTGTGAGTCAGCCCTGCTCTGTGTGAGTTAACCCTGCTCTGTGTGACTCAGCCCAGCTCTGTATGAGTCAGCCCTGCTCTGTGAGTCAGCCCTGCTCTGTGTGAGTCAGCCCTGTTCTGTATCAGTCAGCCCTGCCCTGTGTGAGTCAACCCTGCTCTGTGTGAGTCAACCCTGCAACCCTGCTCTGTGTGAGTCAACCCTGCTCTGTGTGAGTCAGCCCTGCTTTGTGAGTCAGCCCTGCTCTTTCAGCCCTGCTCTGTGTGAGTCAGGCCTCCTCTGTGAGTCAGCCCTACTCTGTGTGAGTCAGCCCTGCTCTGGGAGTCAGCCCTGCTCTGGGAGTCAGCCCTGCTCTGTGTGAGTCAGGCCTGCTCTGTGAGTCAGCCCTACTCAGTGCGAGTCAACCCTGATCCGTGTGAGTCAGCCCTGCTCCGTGAGTCAGCCCTGTTCTGTGTGAGTCAGCCCTGCTCCGTGTGAGTCAGCCCTGCTCCGTGAGTCAGCCCTACTCTGTGTGAGTCAGCCCTGTGAGTGAGGCCTCCTCTGTGAGTCAGCCCTGCTCTGTGAGTCAGCCCTGCTCTGTGTGAGTCAGGCCTCCTCTGTGAGTCAGCCCTTCTCCGTGTGAGTCAGCCCTGCTCCGTGAGTCAGCCCTGCTCTGTGTGAGTCAGGCCTCCTCTATGAGTCAGCCCTGCTCTGTGTGAGTCAGCCCTGCTCCGTGTGAGTCAGCCCTGCTCCGTGTGAGTCAAGCCTGCTCCGTGTGAGTCAGGCCTCCTCTGTGAGTCAGGCCTCCTCTGTGAGTCAGGCCTCCTCTGTGAGTCAGCCCTGCTCTGCGTGAGTCAGCCCTGCTCTGTGTGAGTCAGGCCTCCTCTGTGAGTCAGCCCTGCTCTGTGTGAGTCAGGCCTCCTCTGTGAGTCAGCCCTGCTCCGTGTGAGTCAGCTCTGCTCCATGTGAGTCAGCCCTACTCTATGTGAGTCAGCCCTGCTCTGTGTGAGTCAGGCCTCCTCTGTATGAGTCAGCCCTGCTCTGTGTGAGTTAACCCTGCTCTGTGTGAGTCAGCCCTGCTCTGTGTAAGTCAGGCCTGCTCTATGTGAGCCAGCCCTGCTATGTGAGTCAGCCCTGCTCTTGTGAGTCATGCCTCCTCTGTGTGAGTCAGCCCTGCTCTGTGTGAGTTAACCCTGCTCTGTGTGAGTCAGCCCAGCTCTGTATGAGTCAGCCCTGCTCTGTGAGTCAGCCCTACTCTGTGTGAGTCAGCCCTGTTCTGTATCAGTCAGCCCTGCCCTGTGTGAGTCAACCCTGCTCTGTGTGAGTCAACCCTGCAACCCTGCTCTGTGTGAGTCAGCCCTGCTTTGTGAGTCAGCCCTGCTCTTTCAGCCCTGCTCTGTGTGAGCAGCCCAGCTCTGTGTGAGTCAGCCCTGCTCTGTGATTCAGCCCAGCTGTGTGTCAGCCCTGCTCTGTGAGTCAGCCCTGCTCTGTGAGTCAGCCCTGCTCTGTCTGAGTCAGCCCAGCTCTGTGTGAGTTGGTCCTGCTCTGTGTGAGTCAGCCCTGCTCTGTGAGTCAGCCCAGCTCTGTGTGTGCTCTGTGTGAGTCAGCCCTGCTCTATGTGAATCAGCCCTGCTCTGTTTGAGTCAGCCCTGCTCTGTTTGAGTCAGCCCTGCTCTGTGAGTCAGCCCAGCTCTGTGTGAGTCAGCCCTGCTCTGTGATTCAGCCCAGCTGTGTGTCAGCCCTGCTCTGTGAGTCAGCCCTGCTCTGTGAGTCAGCCCAGCTCTGTGTGAGTTGGTCCTGCTCTGTGTGAGTCTGCCCAGCTCTGTGTGCATTAGTCTTGCTCTGTGTGAGTCAGCCCTGCTCTGTGTGCATTAGTCTTGCTCTGTGTGAGTCAGCCCTGCTCTGTGAGTCAGCCCAGCTCTGTGTGAGTCAGCCCTGCTCTGTGATTCAGCCCAGCTGTGTGTCAGCCCTGCTCTGTGAGTCAGCCCTGCTCTGTGAGTCAGCCCAGCTCTGTGTGAGTTGGTCCTGCTCTGTGTGAGTCTGCCCAGCTCTGTGTGCATTAGTCTTGCTCTGTGTGAGTCAGCCCTGCTCTGTGAGTCAGCCCAGCTCTGTGTGAGTCAGCCCTGCTCTGTGAGTCAGCTCTGCTCTGTCTGAGTCAGCCCAGCTCTGTGTGAGTTGGTCCTGCTCTGTGTGAGTCAGCCCTGCTCTGTGAGTCAGCCCAGCTCTGTGTGTGCTCTGTGTGAGTCAGCCCTGCTCTGTGAGTCAGCCCTGCTACGTGTGAATCAGTCCTGCTCTGTGAGTCAACCCAGCTCTGTCTGAGTCAGCCCTGCTCTGTGAGTCAGCCCATCTCTGTGTGAGTCAGCCCTGCTCTATGTGAATCAGCCCTGCTCTGTTTGAGTCAGCCCTGCTCTGTGAGTCAGCCCAGCTCTGTGTGAGTCAGCCCTGCTCTGTGAGTCAGCCCTACTCTGTGTGAGTCAGCCCTGTTCTGTATCAGTCAGCCCTGCCCTGTGTGAGTCAACCCTGCTCTGTGTGAGTCAACCCTGCAACCCTGCTCTGTGTGAGTCAACCCTGCTCTGTGTGAGTCAGCCCTGCTTTGTGAGTCAGCCCTGCTCTTTCAGCCCTGCTCTGTGTGAGCAGCCCTGCTCTGTGAGTCAGCCCTGCCCTGTGTGAGTCAACCCTGCTCTGTGTGAGTCAGCCCTGCTCTGTGAGTCAGCCCTACTCTGTGTGAGTCAGCCCTGTTCTGTATCAGTCAGCCCTGCCCTGTGTGAGTCAACCCTGCTCTGTGTGAGTCAACCCTGCAACCCTGCTCTGTGTGAGTCAACCCTGCTCTGTGTGAGTCAGCCCTGCTTTGTGAGTCAGCCCTGCTCTTTCAGCCCTGCTCTGTGTGAGCAGCCCTGCTCTGTGAGTCAGCCCAGCTCTGTGTGAGTCAGCCCTGCTCCGTGTGAGTCAGCCCTGCTCTGTCTGAGTCAGCCCAGCTCTGTGTGAGTTGGTCCTGCTCTGTCTGAGTCAGCCCTGCTCTGTGAGTCAGCCCAGCTCTGTGTGAGTCAGCCCTGCTCCGTGTGAGTCAGCCCTGCTCTGTGATTCAGCCCAGCTGTGTGTCAGCCCTGCTCTGTGAGTCAGCCCTGCTCTGTCTGAGTCAGCCCAGCTCTGTGTGAGTTGGTCCTGCTCTGTCTGAGTCAGCCCTGCTCTGTGAGTCAGCCCAGCTCTGTGTGTGCTCTGTGTGAGTCAGCCCTGCTCTGTGAGTCAGCCCTGCTACGTGTGAGTCAGTCCTGCTCTGTGAGTCAACCCAGCTCTGTCTGAGTCAGCCCTGCTCTGTGTAAGTCAGGCCTGCTCTTTGTGTGCTCTGTGTGAGTCAGCCCAGCTCTGTGTGAGTCAGCCCTGCTCTTGTGAGTCATGCCTCCTCTGTGTGAGTCAGCCCTGCTCTGTGTGAGTCAGCCCAGCTCTGTGAGTCAGCCCAGCTCTGTGTGAGTCAGCCCAGCTCTGTGAGTCAGCCCAGCTCTGTGTGAGTCAGCCCAGCTCTATGTGAATCAGCCCAGCTCTGTGTGAGTCAGCCCAGCTCTGTGAGTCAGCCCAGCTCTGTGTGAGTCAGCCCAGCTCTATGTGAATCAGCCCAGCTCTGTGTGAGTCAGCCCAGCTCTGTGTGAGTCAGCCCTGCTCTGTGATTCAGCCCAGCTGTGTGTCAGCCCTGCTCTGTGAGTCAGCCCTGCTCTGTCTGAGTCAGCCCAGCTCTGTGTGAGTTGGTCCTGCTCTGTCTGAGTCAGCCCTGCTCTGTGAGTCAGCCCAGCTCTGTGTGTGCTCTGTGTGAGTCAGCCCTGCTCTGTGAGTCAGCCCAGCTCTGTCTGAGTCAGCCCTGCTCTGTGAGTCAGCCCAGCTCTGTGTGTGCTCTGTGTGAGTCAGCCCTGCTCTGTGATTCAGCCCAGCTCTGTGTCAGCCCTGCTCTGTGAGTCAGCCCAGCTCTGTGTGAGTCAGCCCAGCTCTGTGAGTCAGCCCAGCTCTGTGTGAGTCAGCCCAGCTCTATGTGAATCAGCCCAGCTCTGTGTGAGTCAGCCCAGCTCTGTGAGTCAGCCCAGCTCTGTGTGAGTCAGCCCAGCTCTATGTGAATCAGCCCAGCTCTGTGTGAGTCAGCCCAGTTCTGTGTGAGTCAGCCCTGCTCTGTGATTCAGCCCAGCTGTGTGTCAGCCCTGCTCTGTGAGTCAGCCCTGCTCTGTCTGAGTCAGCCCAGCTCTGTGTGAGTTGGTCCTGCTCTGTCTGAGTCAGCCCTGCTCTGTGAGTCAGCCCAGCTCTGTGTGTGCTCTGTGTGAGTCAGCCCTGCTCTGTGAGTCAGCCCAGCTCTGTCTGAGTCAGCCCTGCTCTGTGAGTCAGCCCAGCTCTGTGTGTGCTCTGTGTGAGTCAGCCCTGCTCTGTGAGTCAGCCCAGCTCTGTCTGAGTCAGCCCTGCTCTGTGAGTCAGCCCAGCTCTGTGTGTGCTCTGTGTGAGTCAGCCCTGCTCTGTGAGTCAGCCCAGCTCTGTGTGAGTTGGTCCTGCTCTGTGTGAGTCAGCCCTGCTCTGTGTAAGTCAGGCCTGCTCTTTGTGTGCCAGCCCTGCTTTGGAGTTTGCAATACTATGAAAGGGAATAATTATGTCCGTGTCACTTTAGGTAATACATGCAAACGCCTCTGTCCGGGGCATCTTTTCTTCATGTTTTTTTATTGATATGTTTGTAAATTGTTGTTGAATCACTTTCATCCTGCCACATTAGACTGCAGACTTCAGAACCAGTTCCTCGCTGGACCCTCAGAGATGACTTCATCTTCATCTTCACACCAGGCAAGCCTTGTGTATCTTAACATGTGTTTCCACTTGTGGGGTCATACTTCATGCCATTGGTTTACTCGAAATGGCCGTGGGAGCTCACGTAAAAAAGACAATGGGACATATAAGTTAGTATGCCTTTAAAGCTTACCTGTTGATGGGTAAACCCAAAAACCAGTGCCAGATTATTGTGGCTGACCTAACTGATAGACGTGCCAGAGAAAGAATGATTTTACCTCAGCTAAGAACCCATCTGTATGATGAGAACAGGAAATTCTGGGAAAGCAAAGTACCTTAGCCGGTCCAACAAATGTTATGTTATGTTAGTGTTACTTGTAGAGCGCTCGTACACCACTGATGTCGTTTTTGGGGGCTAAGTGTTCACAAAACAGGAAAGGGAAGATAGGGAGGGGGGCTGGGAGAAGAGCCCGGGTTTGAGATGAAGGTAGAAAGAGTGGTGGCAGTAAATAAAGTGGTGCGAGAGAGCGGTAGCTTGTACCAAGCTGAGGCAGCAAGAAATGAGAAAAGCCTTTGCAGCAGAGAAGGAAGGATGGAATGATGGGGAGAAGGTGGATAAGACAACAAAGATTACAAGAAGGGGAAGAGTAAGAGAACTATTAGATGAGGAATAGAGGTGAACGTGAATAGAAGGAACGGTGAGTGATACAGAGAGGTTTAAAGAGGACTGTGAAGTCAAAGGAGTGATGTGTTCCTGTTTACAAAGGCCACAAATGTGGCTTTCATCAGCATTCTGAATGAGCTCAATACGATATAGGTAGTAGGAAGGAAGCCCAAGCTAGACATAGCGCTATGACTACCACCAACCTCGGAATGAGGGCCAATGTATGCAAAGACCTAGAGCGATGGGACACCCTAACGCTCTCACAAACAGGAAGAATAAACGCTCTGCCATAGTCTAAGCGAGACTGGGCCAGAGTGGTGAATACAGATATTTTAGCTGAAAAAGAAAGAAAAGTGAAGAGTTGACAGAGAGCGTGAAGTTGTAAAAATCGCAAGGAGGATACATGGTTAATCTGGGGGAGGAACATGAGGTGAGAATCAAATTTTACACCCAGGTTACTAACTACAGTGACTACGGGTGGGCATGGGCGGCTGAAAAGGTGGCCAAAGACTGGGAGTCCAAAGAGAGGGGGCATTGCCTATGACCAGAATCTTTTTTTTATTTTTATCAAAGTTAAGTTTCATATAGTTGTTACTCATCCATTACGAAATAGCAAGCATACCTGAGGGAAACCTTGAGAGTAAATCAGACTGTGGACCATTGAGATGGCGGATGAGTTGAGTATCATCAGTGTATGTATAGAAAGTAAAACCAAAGGATGAAGCAAGAAGTTCAACATAAATGTTAAAGAGCAGAGAAGAGAGAGAGGAACCCTGTGGGACAATGAAGGGTAGGTTGGTGGAAAGTAGGTGAAAATGATAATAGATACTGGTTGATATTTGACAGGAAGAAAGGATGAAAACCAGGAGAGTGCAGACCCAGCAATACCCACAGAACTGAGTCGATCTCAGAGGATGGAATGGTTGACCGCATTAAATTCCACTGTCATATCCAAGATGACTAGGCAGCTGTTTAGCCAGTGTTAGCCGCTAGGGGAATACCATCAAGATTGGTGTTAATGATCGACTCAGTGCATGACCTGAGTTGAAACCATCTTGCAGTCGGTGAAGGAGGGCATGAGATTCCAAGATTTTCGCTGGAGAAGAGAGAGATTAGATGGAGATTGGCAGGGAGGTGGGGTCAAGGGGATGTTATTTCACCATGGCAGTTTTAAACGCTGTTGGCACAAAGCCAGTCGAAAGATCAGAGTTAAGAAGGGTTAAGAGTGAATTTAAAATAATGGGGGATCTAAGCTCTAAGCTTAAGAAGTTGTATAGGACAAGCATTGAAAGGAGGCCAGATTCAATGTTTGTGATGATGGTATTCAAATAGTCCAAAGTAAGTGGGTTGAAATCACAGAGAGAGTAGGTGGTCAGAGTTACTGTGATTGATAAGGGGGAGAGGAGGAGTATGAAATTGAAGCTTGAATGTTGGAGACTTTGGCAGTTAAAAAGGAGGTGTGCCGGTCACAGTCATCTTGGAAGGGGTCAATGGGAGAAACAAGAGCAGGTGGGTTGGTGAGTTCATTGAGTATTTTGAAAATGTATTTTTGTTTATTTGCTGCTGTGTCGATGCACAAGGAGTAGTACGCTTTTTTGCACAGTGAATGGCTATTTTATATGTTTTAGTTGTTTCATTTAAGAGATTTTATATTGCTCACTACAAGTAGAGCACCACTGATGTTCTGATCCCTTAGTGAGGGTGTTTTCCATAGCTGGAGGGGTTAAACCACAAGGAATGTTTAGGTCTAGGGGATTTAGTGCATCAGAGAATCTGGAAACAACGAGATTCAGTGGCTGAACCTGTCAAAAGCAGAGCCAAGATCGGAAGGGGAGGTGATCAAGTCAGACCTGAGGGAGTCAGGAGCGTTTATTCCAAGGACAGATCCAGGATTTGTTTTTTTTTTTTTTATTTATTTTTAAATCAATTTATTAAATATTAACAGAAGAAATCAGTGTAACAAAGAGATACAATAGACAATTATCCATACAATAATAATGAAAAATATATTGAGAAAACATTTCGGATTTTGAAACTAGAGTTTGATTTACCTACATGTACTTATGGCGAATACAGAAAGTTAAGGAGAGCTGTGAACATTCGATCTTTGGTTATCTCTGATTTGGCTCTAACTATTCAACAGATTGGCAGAAGTGATCATTCAGCATCTAAAATGTATAAAATGTTGAGTGGTTTCACTAATGCTAATGCAAAGCTCCAGGACAAATGGTCTTGCTATCTGAGAGAAGAGATGACTGCAGAGAGGTGGAGTGACTTATGTAGGACTATTAAAAGAATGTCCCTGAATGTTGGAGAGAGATCCAGACAAGTAATGCTCTTGAATAGAGTTTTCTGGACACCAGTAAGACTTAAGGAACGAAATTTCGTGGCACTATGGAACACATGCTATGGGAGTGTCACAGGGTGAGGAATTTCTGGTCGGATGTGACAAGTATGATGAACAAGGTTGTCAATGCAGATTTGGAATTTGACTTTGAAACTCTAATACTGGGGGAATCCACCATGCTGGACGACTTAGGGAAACATCAGATTACATGGATTTTACGTGGGGCTATGATGGCGAAAAAACTGATCCTGAGAAATTGGAAATCAGATGTTCACCCGACGTTGAACATGTGGATGGAGGAGATGTATCGCACGAGCAATATTGAAAATGTGATATATTCTGTGAATGGGGAAGGACGTATTTTTGATAAAATATGGAATGCCTTTTGGATAAGGGTTAGTCAGTCGTTGGAGCTTCCTGTGTCGAGTTTACCTGTATTCAGATAAGTAGACATGCATGTTTCAATTTACTCATTATAATGTTCATGTCTTTTGCTTCTTGGTTTGTTGCTATGCCAAAGTTTTCTAGAAGGTTGTTTTCAGGTCAATGTTATGAATTGCTATTGCTTTTTGACTTTTGCATCACACCTTTTCTGCCCCCTTTTATTGATTTATTTATTATTATGATTTTTATTATTATTTTTGCAGATCCAGGATTTGTGATAGACTGAAGTAGTAGAAGTTGGGAACTGGAGGAGAAACGAGAAGGTTAAACTGGAGTGGTCTGTACAGGGTACGGGTCTCAGACAGAAATAAAGTCCCGGGAGCCAAAGATAAGGTTGAACTAGTGCCCAGTAGAATGACTAAGGCCAGAAACTAATTGCAGCAGGCCTAGAGGCTTTGAATTGCCTCACAATTAACGAGAGGCAGGGATAGAGGGGAGATCAGCCCAGCTGTTAAAACCACAAAGAACTAAGGTGTGAGTGTGGTGGATGGCAAAAGGAGTGTTAAGTATGGGTCCTGACCAAGCATGAAACTGACACCATGGTAGGAACAGGAAACATCTTTACTGAGTTCCAGCTCCGGGTACAGGGTACAGGAAGACATTTAGGCCACATCATGCAAGTTACATTGACAGACATACACCTGCATTCTCCCCCAGTCAACCCATCTTCTCAACTGACATCCACAGAACCATTCAGAACATAACATTCTCACACACATCATTCCATGTCAGTCACTCCTAGCATACTTGCAAGAAGGGGGTAGAGTCAAAGGCAACCTTAGTCATGGACGTGACAGGAGGTCACCAAGTAGTTGCAGCGGAGCTAAATGGCTGCTAGCTCAAGAGAGATCACTGTGAGATACAGGAATATCATTGTATATTGGCAATGTTAGCGTATTGCTACTTTAAGCAATACATGAAATTAACTGTTAACTAACTCACCAATATGCAGACTACTATGTACTCCATAATGCTTATTTCTCGTGCTACGGCACATGTCAATTTGTGTGAATATGTCCTTGTGTTAGTTTAAATAAAACCTCTTTTTAAAAATAAAAATATGTTTATTTTGAACAAGGCAGGAAACAAATACAGTTGTACATTGCTGTGACCTTCCGGACACCTTTAATCAAATTACGAACACTCTACCCTCCCTGCCCCCATCCCATCCTGAATGCCCATCCAGGTTACGATCCCGGTGATTGGTGCTCCCCTCCCTCCCCCTCACGCCTTGCACCCCCTCTCGGAAGTGTCTTCACTATCCAGAATCCGCTTGGCTTGTTGGGGCTTGTATGTGAGAGCCGGGAATTTTTGGTCATAGTCAAGAAATGGGCCCCAAATGTTCTAAAAGTGGTGGAGAGTCCCTGCTTTTGCTGCCGTCAGCTTTTCTGCGATGAGGGTATCCCACATTTTGGTCCACCAGAAGGGCAGGAGAGGTCCCTCTCTGGCTTTCCAGGAGCGGATGGGTGTTATTCTTTGGCATTGGGACAGGAGCTTGGCTTTGGGCCCTGACCTCGAGTATATTCCCGGGATTGCAGCGCACAGCAAAATGGGTTCAGGCTCTAGAGGGAGCGTCGTTTCAGTAATGTCTTCAATGATGTTCAGGCATTGTTTCCAAAATTGTTGGGCTTGTGGGCATGTCCACCACATTTGGAAGAAGGACCCCGTGTGTCCACATTGTCTCCAGCATGCCGGGTCCAGGGAACTGTTCATGTGGTGGAGCCTGAGGGGGGAATAGTACCAGCGTAACAATATTTTATAAGCACATTCCCTGTTGGTGATGCAGGCTGAGGAGGAGTGTGCCTGGGACCATATCTCTGTCCAGGCCTGGTCTACTATCGGATGGCCCAGATCTGCCTCCCACTGTGCCATGGCGCGGGTTTTAGAGGTGAGGAAGTCCCCTTGGAAACGTTCATATAGGGCCGAGATCTTACCTCGGGCCGGAAGGTCCATCATGGTTAGTTCCTGAGCTGTAGGCGGGTGGACTGCTGCAAGACGAGTTTGCAGGTGGGAGCACCAGTGGCGAAACTGGATATAGGAAAACTTGTTGGTCTTGTGTAGTTGAAAGGTCTCCTTGCATTGTGAAAACGTGCACGGTTCCCCCCTTCAAACAGTTGCCCCAGTGATTCCAGGCCCCCCGCGATTCAGTTCTTAAAGTTCCGGGGGTTCATACCCGGAGAAAAAATTGGGTTGAGAAAAATTGCCGATGGGGGGCTCAGTCTCTGGGGACCCCTTTTTTCCTTAACACTTTATCCCATGCGTCCACGGTGTGTCTGGTGGCAAGCAGTAGTTTCTCTGTCTGTCGCATAGGTGGCGGAATGCACGGGAGGAAGCGCAGTGGGAGGGCAAGGCGAGACTGTTTGAGTTCCACCCACCTTGGCCGGTCAGAGGAAACCTCTTTTTTGATATTCCTGTATCTCACGGTGATCTCTCTTGAGCTAGCAGCCATCTAGCTCCGCTGCAACTACTTGGTGACCTCCTGTCACGTCCATGACTTTGGTAGCCTTTGACTCTACCCCCTTCTTGCAAGTATACTTCCTAACCCTCTGGAGCCAGGCCCCCTTATAAAAAAGAGGGTTCCGCCCTTATCTCTCACACAGTCACTCCTAGCATTCCTTGCATACAAGGCAGGGTGCAGAAAAAGACAAGACACAACAAAATGCTAGTGCATCAGCCAGATTCTCGCTGAAGGAAGAGTGAGAGTGAAGGGGCAATAGACGATGACCAAGAGAAGTGTGAGAAATCTGAAGGAGTCTCCGTGACTAGTCCCCGGGGACCTGTAATCCAGGTGGACAAGACATGGCCATCGCTAGTGGATCCAGTACCTAGGGGTGGAGCAGCGAGGGAGGATAATTTGGATGATGGGTCCTGGGAGAGTGGAAGCAGGACACCGACAGGTGAGACGCGGTATCCCCTTAAAACATCTGTTCCCCAGCCTACCACGTAGGATACTCAGCACTCTACCCCCACCCCTCTTTTCTGACACAAACACTTTCTTACACCACGAAAGGCAACGGACTAACACTAATATGATATGATATGATATGATAAGACATTTGTAACGCGCCTATACACAAGTGTTTCAAGGCGTGACGAGGCAGGGGGGAAACAAGGGGAGACAGACAACGATCTTACTAGGCCAGGTGTCATTCAGATCGCGCAAGTGCAAGGGTAGAGGGGAAGGGAAAAGTGCATGGGGGAAAGGGAGAGGGGAAAGTGCAGTACAGGGTTATTAGCATACAGCATACAGGATAAATAACAAGGGCCAGCTGGTGGCAAGTGCGAGGTAAGTGCAGACAAGTGCTGGGAAGGGGGGCTGTATGGATACAGACACAGTCCCGTAGTGCAGGGGTTGCCGTGGAGGCAGTGCAGGGGAGAGTGGCTGGGCCGAGAACGGTGAATGACCCAGTTGCAGATTCAGTGCAGTTTCAGTAGTATTAGCAGGGGAGAGGGGGAGAGAAAGCAGAGGCAAAGAGGAAGGTTTTGAGGTGCTTCCGGAACCGGAGGTGGTTCTCCTCAAGTTTCAGGGAGGTAGGAAGGCTGTTCCAGAGGGAGGCCCCTGCAGTGGAAAGAGATCTGCCCCCAACTCGTTGTTTGGAGAAGCGGCTGACCCTGAGGGAGTTGGAGGCGGATGAGCGAAGAGCTCGAGAAGGAAGATATTTAGGAAGAGAGAGTTGAAGGTATTTTGGCCCAAGGCCCCAGACGGCCTTGTGGACAATGCAGAGGGTTTTGAACTTGATCCTCGCAGTCACTGGGAGCCAGTGTAGTGATTTCAGTCCTGGAGAGATACGGTCCCTGGGCTTGAGGGCAAGGACAAGTCTTGCAGTCCTGTTCTGGATGAGTTGCAAAGGGCGGAGAGTAGAGGCGGGCAGATTAAGATAGAGGCTGTTACAGTAGTCCAGCTTAGAGAGAACCAGGGCTCTAGAGACAGTGAGCTTCTGGGGGAAGGAGAGGAAAGGAAGGATACCTCTGAGGAGGTGTAGCTGGTAGTGTGACTTCTTAGATATGTCGGATATGTGAGGAGAGAAGGAGAGTGTGGAGTCGAAGATGACCCCAAGGTTTTTTGCCTTGCAGGTAGGAGCAGGAAGAGGGCCCAGAGAGGCCGGCCAGAGAGCAGCAGGGAAGGAGGGAGTGGGAGTGCCGATGAGTAGAATCTCAGTCTTACTGGCATTAAGGCAGAGGTCGTTGGCGGCACACCATTCCTGGATAGCAGAAAGACAGTCAGAGATGAGGGAAGGAGAAGAGGAGGCCGAGGGTAGCCTGAAAATGAGTTGGGTATCATCCGCATAGCACTGAAAGTAGGGGCAGAGAGCGGCGATGTGGTGGGCGAGAAGTGCCAGATACTGGTTGAACAGCCAGGGAGAGAGGTTGGATCCCTGGGGGACACCACAGGTAGAGAAGAAGATGTCAGAGAGGAAAGACCCCAGTTGGACCTGGGAGGGTCGATTTGAGAGGAAAGAGGTCAGCCACGTCAGAGCCTGACCAGTGATACCGAGGTTATCACGGAGACGGTTGAGCAGGATGGTATGGTTGACAGTATCAAAGGCAGAAGAGAGATCAAGCAAAATGAGAACACATGGAATGTTAGAGTCAAGGTTCGAGAGCAGGTCCTCACGGATGTTCAGGAGAGCAGTTTCCGTGCTTCTGGCAGCTCTGAAGCCAGATTGATGGTCATGAAGACTACCAACACATTCAGCATGGAGATTAAGCTGGGAGATGGCCAGTTTCTCCAGGAGCTTGCCCAGGAAGGGAGTGATAGAGATTGGGCGATAGTTAGCTGGGCAGGAAGGGTCGGAAGAGGGTTTCTTAAGAAGGGGGTGCACAAGGGAGTGCTTGAGAGGGGATGGGAATACTCCAGAGGCGAGGGAGTGATTGCAGAAGTCAGCAAGGGCAGGAGCCAAGGAGTCAATGTGGTCCTTGATAGTTTTGGAGGAACAGGGATGGACCTGTTTTGACGAGACTTTCATAGATCGGACTTGTCTTGAAAACTCGTCAGCAGAAAAAAGGGGAAAGGAAGAGAAGGAGAGAGGAGGGGTGGCTGCAGAAAAGCCAGAGGAAGGGCAGGGAATAGAGGGGGGGAGGTTATAGGAGGAGAGTGAGGACAGGATGTCCTGAGTTTTTGAAATGAAGTGAGAGGCCAGTGCCGTGCAGAGGGCCTGGGAGGGGACAGGAGAGGTAGAGACTGCAGCAGGGTTGGCCAGCTCCTTGCAGATTTTAAAGAGTTCGGCCGAATTGTTAGATGCCGCAGAGATGCGGGCTTGGATAAGGGCTCTCTTCTTGGTGAGAACGGAGAGCCGGTATTGCCTTTGGAGCAGGCGACAGGCCAGTTTGTCAGAGGATGAACATGAAGCACGCCATTTCCTCTCTGCCACCCTGCACTTGCGTTTAAGGGTGACGAGATCCGAGTCATACCAGGAGTTACATTTGGTTTTGGGCTTCAGGCGGATTCTCATGACAGGGGCAAGGATATCAAGAGTATCAGATATATCAGAGTGGAGAGTGGAGAGGGCTGTGTCAGGGTGGGAGTCAGCCGAAGGGGGAGGAGGGGGCAAGAAGGTGGCAGCGAAAGACTCAACTGACACGCGCTTCATGGGTCGGATGACCGAGAAGGAAGGTGGCATTGATGGGGGTGGCTTTGCCTGTGGGGTAGGGAGGGTGAGGTGGGAGGAGAGGAGAAAGTGATCACTCCAGGAGAGAGGAGTGGAGAGAGGGACAGAGAGGGGAAGGTCAGAGGAGATCAGGGCATCAAGAGTGTGCCCTGCAGAATGAGTCGGCCCAGACGGGAGAATAGAGAGTGAGAGAGAGTCGCAGAGGTTGCGAAAGAGTCCAGAGGGGGGACAGGAGGCATCCAGGTGGAAGTTGAAGTCTCGAAGAAAGAGGAGTTGAGTGGTTGAGGACAGGAGTGAGGAGGAAAGGTCCGCCCACTCGGAGAGGAAGGAGGAAATTTGACCAGGTGGCCGACAGATAGTAGCCACGGTAAGGGAATGGCTAGGAGAGAGAGAGAGTCGGCAGACAAGACATTCAAAAGAGGAGTAGGTCTGCATGGGAGTAACAGTGGCAGGAATCCACTCAGGGAAGATAAGGGCCACACCTCCCCCCGCACGGTTGGGCCTGGGCACAGAGAGGATCTTGTAACCGTCGGGTAGGAGTGTGTCAAAGCTGGTGACAGAGCTGGCCGTGAACCATGTCTCAGTGAGACCGAGTACGTCAAGGTCAAGTTCCTCAAGAAGGCGGCAGATATCAGAGGAATGTTTGACGGCAGAGCGAGAGTTAAGAGTGGCAATGTGGAGAAGTTTGCCATCTTTGAGGGACTTCCGGGGAGGGGTACAGATCAGAGGTACGCCCTGCGGAGGTGAAGAAGGAGCACGACAGGGGGTGGGGAGGGAGGGAAGAGGCAGGTTAGTCGAGGACAGAGGAGGGGGCACAGCAGGAGAGGAAAGGAAGTTGATGAGGCATGGGAAGCGTCTATCGAAGAGGTGAAGGTTGGCCTGAGGGCCTTGGACCAAGACGGTCCCATTAGCATAGACATTAATGATGCCCTTAGAGGAGTGGAAGGAAGCCAAGAGGACATCCCAACGGGTGCCACCATTAATGGGAGAAGAGGAGAAAGGAGAGAGCACAGAGACCATATGAAGGGTCCATAGGTCAGGAGAAGGCACGAAAAAGAGGATGTCAGTGAGAGTTTCCTTGGAGGAGGCACTAGTGTAGGTGTCGGCGATAGGGAGGCCTGGGTTGGAGACCAGGATGTCCTTTTTAAACTTTTTCCTACCAGATTTAGTGAGGAGAGCAGGATAGTCAATGGAGAAGCAGTTAGAAAAGATTGGTGAGATAGAGAGCACCATAGAATAGGAGGGAGTGGGTGGGGGAAGACAGGACAAGCGCAAGCGGACAGGAAGAGAGCGGCAGGCGTTAGTTTACCACAAATTCAGAACATAGTAAGCGTATCAGGTACACAGTGGAGAGGCCACTTAAGTTTGAAAATCCTGCAGAGGGAGAAAAAACCCTAGTTTACCACAAATTCGGAACACGGTGAACACAGTAAGGTGTATCAGGTACACAGTGGAGAGGCCACCTAAGTTTGAAAATCCTGCAGAGGGAGAAAAACCCTAGTTTACCACAAATTCGGAACACGGTGAACACAGTAAGGGGTATCAGGTACACAGTGGAGAGGCCACCTAAGTTTGAAAATCCTGCAGAGGGAGAAAAACCCTAGGGGAAAAACAATGGCAGCAGCCCAAGAATGGGCAGAAAAACAACACACGGCCCACGGAGGGCTCAAATACCTTTGTCTGGGGGCCTGCAGTCACCGGCTCTGCCTGATGGAAGTGGCGAGCGCGGTGGACTGCAGGCAGCCTAGCCTCGAGAACACACGGGCCGGCAGCCAATCAGGGGGGAGCTGGGAGGATTGGAGGCGGGAGGGAGGGAGGGGACCAAGGAGAAACACGGAAGGGGAGAGAGGGGGGCTGGGGAGAACACACGAGGGGAAAAACAATGGCAGCAGCCCAAGAATGGGCAGAAAAACAACACACGGCCCACGGAGGGCTCAAATACCTTTGTCTGGGGGCCTGCAGTCACCGGCTCTGCCTGATGGAAGTGGCGAGCGCGGTGGACTGCAGGCAGCCTAGCCTCGAGAACACACGGGCCGGCAGCCAATCAGGGGGGAGCTGGGAGGATTGGAGGCGGGAGGGAGGGAGGGGACCAAGGAGAAACAAGGAAGGAGAGAGAGATTGGCTGGGTAGAACACACGAGGGGAAAAACAATGGCAGCAGCCCAAGAATGGGCAGAAAAACAACACACGGCCCACGGAGGGCTCAAATACCTTTGTCTGGGGGCCTGCAGTCACCGGCTCTGCCTGATGGAAGCTGTTTACCTGGCATGTCCCAACACAAGAGTCAGGCAGAGTCAGGCAATTGACCAGAACCACACATGCCTGATGACCCTTTCCCTTCCCCACAGGGATAAAAGGTGGAGCACAAGAGCACGCTACGAGCAAGGCAGACCGCATAATGAGACAGCTATCTAAGCACAGCAGTTCAAGATGAGGAGAAAGGCATTGAGAACCGAAAGGGTGGCAAGGAGATAGGCGACCTTGTCCTTTCTGACCCAGACCCGCAAAGCCTCAGTGGAAGGAATCGTAAAACGGCAAACAATAGCCAGTGTGTGTTGCAGTAGATGTCAACGGAGCATGCCTACAATGATAATCAGAATAGGGAGAGATGCTTGCTACCGTGGTACCGGCCATGACTTCAGAGATAAGAAAAGCGAAGCGGTTCATCACAGCCGGTGAGTCGAGCGGAGAGCCGATAAGAAACCGAACTGTGTTGAACAAAATTTGCAAATGGCAAATTAAGTTGAAAGAACTGTTAACATGAAGGGAAAACCAGCTACAGAGGGGTTTGGCACCACATGAGTGCTCATTCTAGAGACTGTGTTGGATCCCACGTTTGTTGAAACCACCGATACCAGAAAGGCCCTAGGAGAGCTGGAAGGAAAAGGCCAAAGTGGTCATACAGGGGTCTAGCAAAACCCCCGGCAGAGTCAAAAGTCTTTGACCTGCACATAATTGAAAAGCTAAGGGAGATGAATCCTGCATAGTGAGAAGTGTGAAAAGAGAAAGGACTGTGTGATTGGCAAGGGTTGGCAAGCGTGAACCCGACGGAGGGATGCTGATGGAAAGGGGGCAAAGTCTGAAGTCCCAATGAACAGTGTGGAGTGAACCCGACAGAGGGATGTCCACAGTGAACTGTTTAAAAAGACATTAAGGCTTGTGAATGCCACAGGTGAAATTGTTTTGAGAAAAAGCTGTAGTGAACCCGACAGAGGGAGGCTGATATTTGAGAGGGGTCTGAGCTCGGAAGAGGGGGACCCAGGGGTGAAAATTCATCACCAAATGTACATTTGGAAAGGAACTTTTTGTTTGTTATTTTGAACACATCAGGTCCTCGGAGGCAAGAGACTTTTTGTAGAAAGGAGACTTAACCACCGAAGGTCCAGATAGCTGAAAGTGGAACTGTCATCTTGTGCTGGGAAAGCTCGAGAATGTGCTGTGCTCAGGAGTCCCCCCTTGTCTCGTTCTCAAAATGTGGGGAAGGGAGACCCCTCGCTACCACATCCTGACTTATCATTTGTGAACACTTCTTTCTTTCTTTCCACACTCTTTTTGTTTTTAGTTGTAAGGATTGGCAATATTTTTTTATATAGTATAGGCCCTTTTATTTGACAAGACACCACTAGGACTGCCTTATTATTTGATGGTCGTAGCTTGCTCCCATCTTAGATTTAGGTTTAGATTAGGTGTTTTTCCAACTTGCACATACAGTTTAATAAACAACTTTGAACTGTGATCATTTGTGTCTGTCTTTACCGTGCCACAATGATGTTCCTTACAGAAGGGAGAAAGAGGAAATCCAGGGAATACAAGAGGCAATAATGTCAAAGGGCTAGAGAGGGGGGAATGAGATCTGTTTGAAATTAAGAGTGTGTTTGTGAATAAGTGCAATGCCCCCGCATGGCCACTCGGGTGATCTACGTGTAGCCTGAAAGAATGACTGTCTAGATGACAGGTGTTGGAGCGGGGTGAAGCCAACTTTCAGTAATACAGAGAAAGTCAGGGGATTCTGATTAAAGAAAATAAAAAAGATTGTCCTGATATTTAGTTAAAGAGCATGCATTCAGCAGGTTAGCTTTTTAGGAAAATGGGGGGTGAGGTGGGAAGAGTGGGACCGGCAAGGTATAAGACTGGCAGAGGCAGGGGGACACAGAGGGGTGAGCTATATTATTCGCAAAGATAGCAGACAAAGTGGTGTCAGTAATAAGCTGAGCTAAGGATGGGGGACATTTTAGTTGGGTAAAAAATACAATCTTGAGTGAAGCTTACTGTAGAAGTGTGTGGCAGAGCATGGGGTCAAAGCCTGTTCCTTGCCTGGATAGACACAGAAGGGCTTGCTTCTGGCGTGTACAGATGACATGTCCAGTGCGCCCACCCTCTGCAGGGACAGGAAAGGCATATAATAAGTAGGTTAAAGGACATGTCATGTGGCCTGTCCTGAACCAATCGAAGCGAGCGATAATTTAAAAGACGATAGCCATGGAGCCCAGAAACACTCCAGAATACAAGGAACAGAAAGCAACAAAAGTAAACCACAGCGAGGCCAAGCACCCTCACGATGCTAGAGTAGTACAAAATAATTAAAATCCAAATAAACTAAAATATAAAGATAAAATAACTGGTTTAAACAGAATAAAAGCAATTTAAAATGTTAGCGAGGAAATTAAAAGAGTGAGCGGGGAAAGAAGTCTAAGCCGGTTCCAGTGATACATGGATGTGTGTGTCCTGTGTGCCTGTGATGGGGCTGGGTTCTGTCCAGGGTTAGGAAAAACGCTCTTGTGATCACTCACTAGCCTCTAGCAAGCTGTGCTGGACAATTTCAAGATCACTATCACCTAACCTAGTTCCTTGTGAGTATCCCTTTCTGAATGGGGGGATTCCCCCCCGCCCCAAATGCCAATATCCACACCTATCTGCTGCCAGATCCTACTTCAGATCGAAAATTCATAGGACCTGGTGAACACTGCCTGGAAATGGAAGACTGAATTGGCAACATCGATTTTCAGTCATCTTTCGATCTGGGACACACCGCCTCAACTTGACCAAGGACACCTGGCATTTAGAACCCAGCGGGTGTTCCCCTCTGCCTGTGAAAGTTTGTTATCAGCCTAATCTAGGGTTAAAGGCAGATTATAACCTCCACCAGGCGGCTCGGCCATTGGACTATCTGTAGGCTATTAAACGTATAGCTTGGAAATTCTCACAATAGCCTGCACATCGTTTAATGATCTTACACACTGTGTGCTACCTGCTACCACCTCCACCCTCATTAAAAGGAGAACCGTCTCCAAACCCACTGAACTGTCCAGTCAGTGCCCTCCTCGCTCAAATCCTGGGCTATTTGCGCAGCCTCGCAGCGCCTCCCTGGTGCCTCCTTCTCACAGGCGCTGTCAAATGTCGGACATTGGTGAATTATACAGGAGTCACGGCCACTTCAATGCACCATCCAAGGTGGATTTGCATAGAAAAGAAGGGTAAGGCACAGCCAGTTCCCCACAATCGCCCAGACAGATTCATCTCAAGTTACGCTTGTCACCGGATTTTACCACAAGATATGCATTAGAATAGTTTTATAGACAGCCCTTGGCCCCTAGCTATGAGGTTCCCTCAGGGCCCATACCTCGCAGTGAAGCCCTTGGGCTGGGTCTATAAAGCATACATATAACACTGGAATGTTGGCAGTTCCTTTGCAGACAATCCAGTGGCAGAGGGCTGGAATGGCTGGTATACGGTTTCTGTCTCAGCATTCAAATTGCACTGCTTTGTTTTTTAGTCTTTTGAAAGAGATGGCATTTTCTAATAGAAATAAGTCCTCCATCCTCTGCCCATTAACGGGTGTTAAGATCCCTTAGCCCCTGTTAAAGGCCCCAGATTGCTGAAGTCTATTAACATTGGCCAAGCACTGATACCACCTGAAATTCCCTGAGTATGCAGGTGTATTACTTACATGACAGAGATCAGAGCCCTCTGAAGAGGTAGAGTGGGTGCAGTATGGTATTGCATGGCATGGTGTTTAGATACACAGAAGACCTATTAGTCCAAATAGACACCATTACCCAGTAGGAAGCTGTACAACATTTGAGTAAGACAGTGGTAATACAAAACGCAAAGGTCCATAATGTCCTTCTGAGTCTATGGTGGGAATTAAACAGAACACGTATCTATCAGATACAGCAGGAAGTGTAACCGATATTGACAGAGACGTGGAACACATGGTTCCCCTTCAGTAGAAAACCCCTAATGGGGCATATGCACTGCGTTCCCTGCTTACCAGCCAAGTTTGTGCTTTCTAAATGCCATACATACGTGCAAGGTGAGAAGGATCTATTTGGGGGGTGGGGAGGAGGTGGAAGGGTACAAGATAGTCATTGCAACCTACACCTGTTAACAAGGTCCCCCAATTCACATCATAGCATGTCGGCTGGCTGAGTGGATGGCCCGAGGAAATTACGTTCTGATAGTCCTGCTATAAATTCCTTGGGATCTCAATGTCTATGTTCACCAGGAGGGAGATGAGGATAGACAAAAGAGTGAGGAGAGAGTGTAAAGAATTCACCCTTTTGACTTCAAAGCCTCAATTAAGATAGGCACACACCCTTCTGGTACCCATGATAACATCCTTAAAATAGTGGACTTGCAGGGCGCTCCAAGCACTGCAAAATACCAGCTAGCAGTGGATCGGGATACTACCAGTCTCAGAGTGGCTCACACTATTAGTCTCCAAATTAGAGCTCGATTCCCACTACAATATCCCTTCCAGTCCAGTTGTCATGCCGCTAAGTGACTTCCCTGTGCGATTTCATGTAGACTCATCCACGTGTTCCATTCCTCTTTCTCTGACGTTTTTGCTTGGCGGGCAAGCAGGCGAAAGCACATGGTAAACAAAGTTCCAGGTCCAATGTAGACGTCATCATCACTGGCATGGGTGTGGAACTGTAAGGAAAGCCTGCATAGCTCGAACCTGCAAGTTCTTCAAATCGAAGACTACAAAGATCCAGAGGTTCTGCAGAAACATGACAGCATGCATGGTCCCTGACGGACCCTCAGAGACTGGTAACAATCTGCATCCGTCCGTCCGTCCGTCCATCCATCCATCCATCCATCCATCCGGTCACCCATGGAAAATGTGGCAATGGAACTTGCTTACACTAGTCATCAAGGACTCGGCTAAAGCTGTCCCAGGCCCAATGAGCAGCCCTGGCACCCGTCCCACAGTCTGACGTTTATGCTTCCCTAAGATTTGGCACTTGCCTAAACTTTTTTAGATTCTAGGCAGCGATCTTACCATTAAGAATGTTAAATAAGAGTTTAGAACACTAGAGCGGGTGGGTGTTGGGTTTGAAAATATTTTGTAGACTTTTGAACTTGGCAGCAACTTCTTCCCTCAGCTTGAAATGTTAAGAAACATGAGCATTGAAGATTCTTTGGGACTCCACAGTTTTGTTCGTATGAAGTGGATATGTAGGCTATATGATCCGAATATGTAGGCTATATGATCCAAGAGTTTGTAAGCAATCCATTATGTTCGTAACAGTCGCTAGGGTGACTGCATATATGTACATATGTACATTTATTTTGTCATTGCTACTGTATGTGTGCACTGTTTCCACAACCACAACCACTCGTGTTCCGGAAGTGGTGCCTTGTCCAAAAGAGCCAGCCAAATCTGATCCTGTTGGAGCAAATTTTCACCTCTTTATACAGAGTGTTTTTCAGCCAGGTTTGGCTTCATGGTAGTGCTTGCTAAGCCTGGCCAGGGCCTGCAGCCTGTGGCTCTCCAGATGTTTTGGAGTAAGACTTCCATGATCCCTCTCCATTGTCTATACAGAGTTTTTTCAGCCAGGTTTGGCTTCATGGTAGTGCTTGCTAAACCTAGCCTGGGCTTGCATCCTGTGGCTCTCCAGATGTTTTGGAGTAACGCTTCCATGATCCCTCGCCATTGTCTATACAGAGTTTTTTCAGCCAGGCTTGGCTTCATGGTAGTGCTTGCTAAGCCTGGCCAGGGCCTGCAGCCTGTGGCTCTCCAGACGTTTTGGAGTAAGACTTCCATGATCCCTCACCAATGTCTAGGCTGGCAAGGACTGAAGGGAGTTGTAGTGTAAGGCATCTGATGAGCCAATGGTGGCAGACTCTTGGACTAGACTTACCCTTTCATTTACTGAAAGGGGACAAAGCACTTTGCGCATTCAGTGTTGAATAGGTTTCCTGTGGCGTGGACAATTGTTTATTGCCTACTAAAATTGGGCTAACGCTGACAATTAAGTTGAGTTGAATGCTGAGCGAGCCGTTGCATGGTGATATGTTTTTGATCATTCCTAAGCATGGCTGTATTTCTTCCTACACTTTGAGGGGAAGACTTGCTAAATCTCTGCCAGACCACTTTCTATCCTGGAGTGTGGGCTAAACTAGTCTGAATGTTCCAAAGGTTCACTCACAGAGCAATTTTGCTGCGGTTCTGGTGAATCAGAAGTCGCGGCGCACTAAACCTCTGAGAACAGTGCTTGGTGTACATCCAAGTCACAAACAGTTTGTTATGCGCAACACAAAACAGTCTTGGCAGAGGGACAGTCAGTTGAAAGACACAATGACATCCATTTAATGAAAAAGGCTCCATCCTGATCCACTTTAATACGGGATCTTAGACCAGTGGGTGAACAGAGAGCCGGGGGAGGAATGTAGACATGAGGTTACACAGCAGAGAAGATTTGAGGAGGATTGCAAAGCTGCCAAACTGCCGCTGGTGCAAGGATGCATCGGCGTCCCAATAAATGGCTGTACTGGCATTTCAGTTGATTAAAATCGTATCCTTACCGCCCCGGCAACTGATTAAAGACTGATCAAGCTTGTGTTGGTATCCAAGATATCTCTAACGGCGGCAGTGGGCGAAGCCTACAATGATTTCTTATGGGAATTCAGGAGGAACATACATAGTGTGGGCCACTCTAAAGATGAACCGTACAGAGAGCATTCTAATGGGCTGGCAACTAGACGATCTTACAGGCTCTGGAGAAAGATGTCCTGTTTCCACAGCATCGTTTAAATTGTGAGTTACTGCGACCATGAAGCGCGGAAGCAGTGCTTGAAAGAGCCTTTAGTTCACCTGTTCAAGCGATGACCTCAAGACGCAAAGCCACCTCTCAGGGTGTTTCTTGGACACAGTCAACGGCACTAGCCACAGGTATGAAGATGAATAAGACGAGAAGGACTGAGGCCTTGCTGCCCGCTGAAATTGTATGGTGTGAAAATGTGAAATGACGGCCATATTGCTTCCGTTATATTTATTTATTTTATTTATTGTATTTCCCGAGGTATCACGTATTTTAGTAGACTACTGTTTAGAAGTTTGAATTTTGTTTGTCCACTTTTGGTAGAATTTGAACAAATACAAATGCATATACATGAATATGGGTGTGGGGAGAAGGGGCGCAGGGGTGTGTGGGCTAGAGGGGGTATAGTAGGGACCGGCCCGTTTAAAAAAAAAAAAAAAATCTGGTCGGATTCATGACGACCAAAAGTCCACGGAAAAAAGCAGACTTTTAAGTAGCAGTCTGCATAAACGCATAGAACCTGTTGCATCATGTGCTTGCGATGGAAAGTGCAGGCCCGGTGCATAACGCGTAATATAGGTGAAAACAAGTGCAACAGCGAGAGAGCGGGCAGAGACTCAGGGTGGCCTGCTGCATCCCGCAATATGCGAACCAGACGGAAATGTGCTATGAGGGGCCTACGAGACTGCAACCTGGGGGAGTCTGAGGGCCTCGTTACAAGTCTGACTGTCCCAGTTACTCTGGCTAAAGGAGGCCAACTATCAGCGAGAATGCGGACCAAGACCCAGGGTGGCCGGCATCCCGCAATATGCGAACCAGACGGAAATGTGCTATCAGGGGCCTACGAGACTGCAACCTGGGGGAGTCTGAGGGCCTCGTTACAAGTCCGACGGTCCCAGTTACTCTGGCTAAAGGATGCCAACCAACAGCGAGAGTGAGGGCAGAGACCCAGGGTGGCCGGCATCCCGCAATATGCGAACCAGACGGAAATGTGCTATGAGGGGCCTACGAGACTGCAACCTGGAGGAGTCTGAGGGCCTTGTTAAAAGTCTGACTGCCCCAGTTACTCTGGCTAAAGGATGCCAACCAACAGCGAGAGTGAGGGAGGAGACCCAGGGTGGCCGGAATCCCGCAATATGCGAAGCAGATGGAAATGTGCTATGAGGGGCCTACGAGACTGCAACCTGGGGGAGACTGAGGGCCTCGTTACAAGTCTGACTGTCCCAGTTAATCTGGCTAAAGGATGCCAACCAACAGCGAGTGTGAGGGCTGAGAGCCAGGGTGGCCGGCATCCCGCAATATGCGAAGCAGACGGAAATGGGCTATGAGGGGCCTACGAGACTGCAACCTGGAGGAGTCTGAGGGCCTCGTTACAAGTCTGACTGTCCCAGTTACTCTGCCTAAAGGATGCCAACCAACAGCGAGAGTGAGGGCCGAGACCCAGGGTGGCCGGCATCCCGCAATATGCGAAGCAGATGGAAATGTGCTATGAGGGGCCTACGAGACCCCAACCAGGGGGAGTCTGAGGGCCTTGTTACAAGTCCGACGGTCCCAGTTACTCTGGCTAAAGGATGCCACCCAACAGCGAGAGTGAGGGCAGAGACCCAGGGTGGCCAGCATCCCGCAATAAGCGAACCAGACGGAAATGTGCTATGAGGGGCCTACGAGACTGCAACCTGGAGGAGACTGAGGGCCTTGTTACAAGTCTGACTGTCCCAGTTAATCTGGCTAAAGGATGCCAACCAACAGCGAGAGTGAGTGCCGAGAGCCAGGGTGGCCTGCATCCCGCAATATGCAAAGCAGATGGAAATGTGCTATGAGGGGCCTACGAGACTGCAACCTGGAGGAGTCTGAGGGCCTCGTTACAAGTCTGACTGTCCCAGTTACTCTGGCTAAAGGATGCCACCCAACAGCGAGAGTGAGGGCAGAGACCCAGGGTGGCCGGCATCCCGCAATATGCGAACCAGACGGAAATGGGCTATGAGGGGCCTACGAGACTGCAACCTGGGGGAGACTGAGGGCCTTGTTACAAGTCTGACTGTCCCAGTTAATCTGGCTAAAGAATGCCAACCAACAGCGAGAGTGAGTGCCGAGAGCCAGGGTGGCCTGCATCCCGCAATATGCGAAGCAGATGGAAATGTGCTATGAGGGGCCTACGAGACTGCAAACTGGGGGAGTCTGAGGGCCTTGTTTAAAGTCTGACTGTCTCAGTTACTCTGGCTAAAGGAGGCCAACTATCAGTGAGAATGCGGGTCGAGACCCGGGTGGCCGGCATCCCGCAATATGCGAAGCAGACGGAAATGTGCTATGAGGGGCCTATGAGACTGCAACCTGGGGGAGTCTGAGGGCCTTGTTACAAGTCTGACTGTCCCAGTTACTATGGCTAAAGGAGGCCAACTATCAGCGAGAATGCGGGCCGAGACCCAGGGTGGCCTGCATCCCACAGTATGTGAAGCAGATGGAAATGTGCTATGAGGGGCCTACGAGACTGCAACCTGGGGGAGTCTGAGGGCCTCGTTACAAGTCTGACTGTCCCAGTTACTCTGGCTAAAGGATGCCAACCAACAGCGAGAGTGAGGGCAGAGACCCAGGGTGGCCTGCATCCCTCAATATGCAATGCAGATGGAAATGTGCTATGAGGGGCCTACGAGACTGCAACCTGGGGGAGTCTGAGGGCCTCGTTAAAAGTCTGACTTCCCCAGTTACTCTGGCTAAAGGAGGCCAACTATCAGCGAGAGTGCGGGCCGAGACCCAGGGTGGCCGGCATCCCGCAATATGCAAAGCAGATGGAAATGTGCTATGAGGGGCCTACGAGACTGCAACCTGGGGGAGTCTGAGGGCCTCGTTACAAGTCCGACTGTCCCAGTTACTCTGGCTAAAGGATGCCAAGCAACAGCAAGACTGAGGGCCGAGATCCAGGGTGGCCTGCATCCCGCAATATGCGAAGCAGATGGAAATGTGCTATGAGGGGCCTACGAGACTGCAAACTGGGTGAGTCTGAGGGCCTTGTTACAAGTCTGACTCTCTCAGTTACTCTGGCTAAAGGAGGCCAACTATCAGCGAGAATGCGGGCCGAGACTCAGGGTGGCCTGCATCCTGCAATATGCGAAGCAGATGGAAAAGTGCTATGAGGGGCCTACAAGACTGCAACCTGGGGGAGTCTGAGGGCCTCGTTAAAAGTCTGACTGCCCCCGTTACTCTGGCTAAAGGAGGCCAACTATCAGCGAGAGTGCGGGCCGAGACCCAGGGTGGCCGGCATCCCGCAATATGCGAAGCAGATGGAAATGTGCTATGAGGGGCCTAAGAGACTGCAACCTGGGGGAGTCTGAGGGCTTCATTACAAGTATGACTGTGGGCCTCATTAGGACCCTGGCGGTAAGGCGTTTGCGCCAGCGTTAGCTACGCCGACCCCTTACCGCCAACTACGAGTTCCCATAGCGCCATGGTCATTTTTCCGCCCGCTTTTTGCGGGCGTAAAAATCCATGGCGCTATGGGACCTTGGTGTTAATTACGCCACCGTAATTTACGGTGGCGTAATTAACGCCTTCCCCACTCCCATTGAGCCCTATGGGGCCGAAATGGGAATGGGGAAGGGTAAATGGGTCAATGGGGACTTACCGCCCCGCCGACCTCGGAATGGGGCGGTAAGTCCGCCATCCGCCATGGCGTAAAGGGACTTTGCGCCATGGCGGAAAAGTCCGCCGACGGCGGAAAAAATCCGCCAGGGTCCTAATGAGGGCCTGTCTCAGTTACTCTGGCTAAAGGAGGCCAACTATCAGCGAGAATGCTGGCCGAGACCCAGGGTGGCCGGCATCCCGCAATATGCGAAGCAGATGGAAATATGCTATGAGGGGCCTACAAGACTGCAACCTGGGGGAGTCTGAGGGCCTCGTTACAAGTCTGACTGTCCCAGTTACTCTGGCTAAAGGTTGCCAACCAACAGCGAGAGTGAGGGCCGAGACCCAGGGTGGCCTGCATCCCGCAATATGCGAAGCAGACGGAAATGGGCTATGAGGGGCCTATGAGACTGCAACCTGGAGGAGTCTGAGGGCCTTGTTACAAGTCTGACTCTCTCAGTTACTCTGGCTAAAGGAGGCCAACTATCAGCGAGAATGCTGGCCGAGACCCAGGGTGGCCGGCATCCCGCAATATGCGAAGCAGATGGAAATATGCTATGAGGGGCCTACAAGACTGCAACCTGGGGGAGTCTGAGGGCCTCGTTACAAGTCTGACTGTCCCAGTTACTCTGGCTAAAGGTTGCCAACCAACAGCGAGAGTGAGGGCCGAGACCCAGGGTGGCCTGCATCCCGCAATATGCGAAGCAGACGGAAATGGGCTATGAGGGGCCTATGAGACTGCAACCTGGAGGAGTCTGAGGGCCTTGTTACAAGTCTGACTCTCTCAGTTACTCTGGCTAAAGGAGGCCAACTATCAGCGAGAATGCTGGCCGAGACCCAGGGTGGCCGGCATCCCGCAATATGCGAAGCAGATGGAAATATGCTATGAGGGGCCTACAAGACTGCAACCTGGGGGAGTCTGAGGGCCTCGTTACAAGTCTGACTGTCCCAGTTACTCTGGCTAAAGGTTGCCAACCAACAGCGAGAGTGAGGGCCGAGACCCAGGGTGGCCTGCATCCCGCAATATGCAAAGCAGACGGAAATGGGCTATGAGGGGCCTATGAGACTGCAACCTGGAGGAGTCTGAGGGCCTTGTTACAAGTCTGACTGTCCCAGTTACTCTGGCTAAAGGATGCCAACCAACAGCGAGAGTGAGGGCAGAGACCCAGGGTGGCCAGCATCCCGCAATATGCGAAGCAGATGGAAATGTGCTGTGAGGGGCCTACGAGACTTCAACCTGGGGGAGTCTGAGGGCCTTGTTACAAGTCCGACGGTCCCAGTTACTCTGGCTAAAGGATGCCACCCAACAGCGAGAGTGAGGGCAGAGACCCAGGGTGGCCAGCATCCCGCAATAAGCGAACCAGACGGAAATGTGCTATGAGGGGCCTACGAGACTGCAACCTGGAGGAGACTGAGGGCCTTGTTACAAGTCTGACTGTCCCAGTTAATCTGGCTAAAGGATGCCAACCAACAGCGAGAGTGAGTGCCGAGAGCCAGGGTGGCCTGCATCCCGCAATATGCAAAGCAGATGGAAATGTGCTATGAGGGGCCTACGAGACTGCAACCTGGAGGAGTCTGAGGGCCTCGTTACAAGTCTGACTGTCCCAGTTACTCTGGCTAAAGGATGCCACCCAACAGCGAGAGTGAGGGCAGAGACCCAGGGTGGCCGGCATCCCGCAATATGCGAACCAGACGGAAATGGGCTATGAGGGGCCTACGAGACTGCAACCTGGGGGAGACTGAGGGCCTTGTTACAAGTCTGACTGTCCCAGTTAATCTGGCTAAAGAATGCCAACCAACAGCGAGAGTGAGTGCCGAGAGCCAGGGTGGCCTGCATCCCGCAATATGCGAAGCAGATGGAAATGTGCTATGAGGGGCCTACGAGACTGCAAACTGGGGGAGTCTGAGGGCCTTGTTTAAAGTCTGACTGTCTCAGTTACTCTGGCTAAAGGAGGCCAACTATCAGTGAGAATGCGGGTCGAGACCCGGGTGGCCGGCATCCCGCAATATGCGAAGCAGACGGAAATGTGCTATGAGGGGCCTATGAGACTGCAACCTGGGGGAGTCTGAGGGCCTTGTTACAAGTCTGACTGTCCCAGTTACTATGGCTAAAGGAGGCCAACTATCAGCGAGAATGCGGGCCGAGACCCAGGGTGGCCTGCATCCCACAGTATGTGAAGCAGATGGAAATGTGCTATGAGGGGCCTACGAGACTGCAACCTGGGGGAGTCTGAGGGCCTCGTTACAAGTCTGACTGTCCCAGTTACTCTGGCTAAAGGATGCCAACCAACAGCGAGAGTGAGGGCAGAGACCCAGGGTGGCCTGCATCCCTCAATATGCAATGCAGATGGAAATGTGCTATGAGGGGCCTACGAGACTGCAACCTGGGGGAGTCTGAGGGCCTCGTTAAAAGTCTGACTTCCCCAGTTACTCTGGCTAAAGGAGGCCAACTATCAGCGAGAGTGCGGGCCGAGACCCAGGGTGGCCGGCATCCCGCAATATGCAAAGCAGATGGAAATGTGCTATGAGGGGCCTACGAGACTGCAACCTGGGGGAGTCTGAGGGCCTCGTTACAAGTCCGACTGTCCCAGTTACTCTGGCTAAAGGATGCCAAGCAACAGCAAGACTGAGGGCCGAGATCCAGGGTGGCCTGCATCCCGCAATATGCGAAGCAGATGGAAATGTGCTATGAGGGGCCTACGAGACTGCAAACTGGGTGAGTCTGAGGGCCTTGTTACAAGTCTGACTCTCTCAGTTACTCTGGCTAAAGGAGGCCAACTATCAGCGAGAATGCGGGCCGAGACTCAGGGTGGCCTGCATCCTGCAATATGCGAAGCAGATGGAAAAGTGCTATGAGGGGCCTACAAGACTGCAACCTGGGGGAGTCTGAGGGCCTCGTTAAAAGTCTGACTGCCCCCGTTACTCTGGCTAAAGGAGGCCAACTATCAGCGAGAGTGCGGGCCGAGACCCAGGGTGGCCGGCATCCCGCAATATGCGAAGCAGATGGAAATGTGCTATGAGGGGCCTAAGAGACTGCAACCTGGGGGAGTCTGAGGGCTTCATTACAAGTATGACTGTGGGCCTCATTAGGACCCTGGCGGTAAGGCGTTTGCGCCAGCGTTAGCTACGCCGACCCCTTACCGCCAACTACGAGTTCCCATAGCGCCATGGTCATTTTTCCGCCCGCTTTTTGCGGGCGTAAAAATCCATGGCGCTATGGGACCTTGGTGTTAATTACGCCACCGTAATTTACGGTGGCGTAATTAACGCCTTCCCCACTCCCATTGAGCCCTATGGGGCCGAAATGGGAATGGGGAAGGGTAAATGGGTCAATGGGGACTTACCGCCCCGCCGACCTCGGAATGGGGCGGTAAGTCCGCCATCCGCCATGGCGTAAAGGGACTTTGCGCCATGGCGGAAAAGTCCGCCGACGGCGGAAAAAATCCGCCAGGGTCCTAATGAGGGCCTGTCTCAGTTACTCTGGCTAAAGGAGGCCAACTATCAGCGAGAATGCTGGCCGAGACCCAGGGTGGCCGGCATCCCGCAATATGCGAAGCAGATGGAAATATGCTATGAGGGGCCTACAAGACTGCAACCTGGGGGAGTCTGAGGGCCTCGTTACAAGTCTGACTGTCCCAGTTACTCTGGCTAAAGGTTGCCAACCAACAGCGAGAGTGAGGGCCGAGACCCAGGGTGGCCTGCATCCCGCAATATGCGAAGCAGACGGAAATGGGCTATGAGGGGCCTATGAGACTGCAACCTGGAGGAGTCTGAGGGCCTTGTTACAAGTCTGACTCTCTCAGTTACTCTGGCTAAAGGAGGCCAACTATCAGCGAGAATGCTGGCCGAGACCCAGGGTGGCCGGCATCCCGCAATATGCGAAGCAGATGGAAATATGCTATGAGGGGCCTACAAGACTGCAACCTGGGGGAGTCTGAGGGCCTCGTTACAAGTCTGACTGTCCCAGTTACTCTGGCTAAAGGTTGCCAACCAACAGCGAGAGTGAGGGCCGAGACCCAGGGTGGCCTGCATCCCGCAATATGCAAAGCAGACGGAAATGGGCTATGAGGGGCCTATGAGACTGCAACCTGGAGGAGTCTGAGGGCCTTGTTACAAGTCTGACTGTCCCAGTTACTCTGGCTAAAGGATGCCAACCAACAGCGAGAGTGAGGGCAGAGACCCAGGGTGGCCAGCATCCCGCAATATGCGAAGCAGATGGAAATGTGCTGTGAGGGGCCTACGAGACTTCAACCTGGGGGAGTCTGAGGGCCTCATTACAAGTCTGACGGTCCCAGTTACTCTGGCTAAAGGAGGCCAACCACCTGCATGTGTGTGTGGTTGAGTTCCTTCGCACATATTTTGATCTGCCTCTGTAATAGTTGAACGGTGGAAGCGCTGCATACTTCGAATAAAGGAACAGGAACCAAGGATCTGCCCAGCTTTCTCTGACTTTCAGGGTTGTGACCCGTAGCACCAGGACCATTATGGTGGTCAAAGGCATTGTTGCGGACTGGAAGTTTGGGGTTCCAGGATGTGCCTTTAAGCTTGGGACATGTGGTCTGGGATTGTTATCATTTGATTATGGCTTTGGCTGGCGCCTTTGCCCTCCAACTCATCCATTTTACAGGAGATGCCAGGCCCTTCACCTACTTGTGTATGATTTCCTACTGTATAAAACTCCTTATGGTTTTGAATCTCAAACCTGCCTTTTCTTGCCACCTTTTGCCTTCTTTGCCTTTTGGAGATCCATTCCAATTGCCACCCCAGAGGAGTGTCCTCGGTAGGAAGTCTTCTGAAATATGGCACATTCACCCATAAGAGAGGGGGTTTGGCTAACTGCTATGATATGGTATGATATGATAGGTTATTTATAACGTGCTTAATACCCAGAGGTTTCTAAGCGCGGACATAGGGATCAAACCTGTGTTGTTCCGTGAAGTCTTGCTTCCAAGGTGAGTGAGTTGCCCATGAGCTATCCCCCCGAGACCTATCAGCAGGACCATGGCCCTTCACCCACATTGATGCTGGTGACCAATACATCATTTGTCCAATAATTCGTTTTGCTGGAGGACCGGGCAGTGTTGAACTATCCTACAGGCCCTTTGTATTGTTCAGACTGGTCCCACAATGCGATGCACATCAAGCAGCGAGCCCAGTTTGTGGATTAGATTGACAAGGCAAGGCCCATTCATATGATTCACACTTACAGATGAAAACTTCCAAGTGAAAAACGAACAGAACTAGGAAAGGATGATCAGGTTAAATTACATACATAAAAAGATAGGATTCCTCAGGGAGCCAGAAGGAAAGGACGACTGTAATGCAGGTACCCCAATCCATGGATCCTTGTGAATTAAAAAAGACTCTCTTTATGAACACACCACAAAAGTGGGTTTCAGATCACTTGGGACATAACAGCAGACAATACTTTGGGCCTCATCCGAATTTGTCAAGGCAGGAAAAAAGTGGCAGTAATTCTGTTACCGCCACATTTTCCCTGCACCTCCAAATTACACGTCTTGGTGTGAAAAGGGCCCCTAGGGGTCCCTCGTAATATGGAAACAAGGCAATAACCATACACGAAAAGATGCGCCAGACACGGTTCAAATTCCCAATGCTAGGGTTTATTGCAATCAAAAAAAATATCAATTGGCCAATTCTGATCTCACGCCCCGCGACGTGAGTTTCCTAGAACTCGAGGGACGCAAGAGAGCGAATTACGTACATCAGTTACATATATACAAAATGCATATCATACAATCAGCAATGTCATGTTTAACACCCCTCTTTATTAAGTTTGTTTGAACTCGAGATGACGATGGACATATCTGACGAGTATGACGATTATGACACTTTTTCGATGTCTATTCTAGTAACAATGTGCAATTAGAAAGTGCGGAGGCATCTTTTAGTTGTTGAACAGAACACGGTGGTTCTGTTCTTGGAAGCAAGCTGCACACGGGGGAAGAGCCACATTCCAAGCTTTGCTATCTATGAGGTACTATTCGTGTCCTGGGAGCCGACACGTTCTAAAGGGTTTTGCGAAGGGGGGCCGTAGGAAGAGCATAATTCAAGCCTTTAGCTGTTTTATTCTAACATATTCTACCATCGTACCAGACTGGCTGGCAGCTGTCAAGTGATTAAATGCCCTGCAGCTCTCTCCCAAGGCTACAGAGAGGGAGCGTGGGCATTCCTCTCCGGGCTACTCATGAGGACTTTCAACGAACTCTTCAGTCCCGCGACCTTGTCCTTTCATATTCAGACAACAATGTTAACAGTTTGAGCAGAGTAAGCAGAATTCGCAAGAATTGCAAGCTGCAAAGCAGTTTTAGACAGAAAGCAATGAGCAGTGGTTAACAAGCAAAATGGCGATTCTTGCTACGTTTAAAATGGCCGCTTGTTGGTCAAGCCTAGCAGATTACATTTCTATAATTCGGTGCATAAGACGGTTGGCCTACGGCAATCAAGTTACGTCTGTTATTCAAATGAAGGGTATTCATTTTTCCAGATTGACAAACCCTCCTTTTGGCCGTATGCCAAACGTTTTATTCATCCATTGTATCCTCCTCCGATGAGGATAAGTCTGGGCAATCTATGTCTGAACCATCTTCATCATTAATGTCTATAGCCATGAATTGTTTTACTGTTTTTGTTTCCTCAGTGTCTGTTATTTCGGCCATGCGTTTGTTTTCCTCTCGACACCATGTGCACACATCCCTTAGTACATCCATCAGTTATTTCAGTGCAAACTATTGGTAAGCATTGTATGCAACAGCAGCATGTTATGAATATCCCAAGTACCATCATTAGTATCGAAATTAACTTCCATCCTCAAGACCGCAATAATCCCCAAAACCAGGATCCTATCCCCCAACCCCCTTCTTCAGTAGAGAGTGTGGAACTTATGACATGTAATTTCCGGATCGCTTTAAATATCGTAGGGGAGTAATCATCTATATACACACAGCATGCAGTTTTTACGAGTTTGCAAACTCCCCCACGATCAACTAATATTATATCGAGAGCCATCCTGTTTTGAAGTGCCATTAGTCTTATTCCTTTTTCTTCTAACGTCATATTCAATAAAATATCCATTGTTGAATCTATTGTTTTTTTAAATATTCCAGACAGTTTTCTTATATTGTAAGAATTTTCTATTTGGGACAAGAATGGTATAAATGATTTGGCTATATCCATTGCTATCATTCCATCCTCGCTACTCCTTTGAGTTCTACCTTTTGTTCGTCTGGCTACTTCTGCTGTCTCCAAGAGGAACACTCCTGGAAACAGTAGACCTAGGTAGCATGTATCTCCCCAGTTCCTAGGTAACCATGGATATGCTTTTTCTCCACATATAAAGTAAACAGGGTCCCCTACGTACACGGGTTCTATTTTGTGCTTTAAAACCACTGTGTTCAGGCAGTTGCTAAACGTTCCTACTTTATAGGAACCCTTTTTCTGCAGACATAGGGGAGCAGTTTTGGGGCTGTGATCCACTGTATAGGCAGGGGGCACAGCAATTTGATTCCATTCATCCCTCATTCGAAATGTCATTAGTGATGTTTTTCTGCTGGCAGGGTTGCTCTATTTTGCCTATGTAATCTATCTAGTCTTGTTATCTTTCGTGTATTCTTCCTCATGGGTTCTAGTGAAAACACGCAAGCTTTTTGGAATATGGAACAACCCACAGGTCTCATGATCACTTCCTCAAATTCATTTATATTGGTCTCATCTAGCTGACCCGTATTACTCTTGTTCCATTTGCCAAAGAACATTGCACTTAATGTTACTTCACATGAATAAATCAATGGCAACGGTTGTACATACCAGCCTATCCCTTTCCCACCGTGCTGTGGTAAATGGGCGCAAACCCAGCAATTAAAAACCGCATGGGTCATGTTCATGATGAGCAACAATGTATTGTTGCCGTATCCTTCTCTATGTCTCTCTTCCATTGGGGGCAAAGTACCAGTGATTACATGAACCGGGCTTTCAGTAGCTGCTTTTGGCAAAAGTGTTTCTAATGGGTGCACGTACTCCAGGAACCATAGTGTAATAGCTGTTATTGTTGGTACTACCATACTTAAGAAATACAGGACCAATGTCCAAATCAGTACCTTATTCTTTTTACCATGCTTTTGTCCTAAATTTACAGTCTCTAAATCTATCATCTTTTCAGCAGGGCTGCAGGAGGAGGCTGAAACCAGTCTTGCCTTGTTCTTCATCGTCCTTCTTCTTGCTGGCAAAGTTCGTCGCAAATGTCTCTCGTTCTTGATGCCAGAAAAGTTCAACGAAAAATGTCACAGTTCAATTCTGCCAGCCTTTTCACAACCTAGATCACTTATCCATTCCGAGCAAGATTAGTTGTTCTTTCTCCCACTGCTCAGACGATTTCTCAATAGTTCTTTATTGATAGAGTACTATGTGCATCAAGCTTGTCCCACTCTGGCTTAGGACACATGTACTCTATCAGCCTCAGTACTTATGTGCGTCCAGCTTGTCCTGCTCTGGCTCCTGACACATGTACTTTTATAAGCGCACCGAGGAGCCGTGAGTCTTGAATTGTCCGACTTGCACAATTCTCACACTTCTCTCCTCTATGCCCCTGGCTCCTACTCTGTCCGTGAGTGGAACCAAAGGCAAAAGAAAAGCACCAAAGATCTGTGGATCACTTTGCCTGTCGAGGCCGCAAATTATACCGATTCACCCCTGGTATTGTATGATCCGTGAATAGTGCCGTTGCATTTCCAGTATCAGGCTCAGTGTCAGCCTGTGGCACAATGATGGGTAGCGATGAGCGCCGTGGCAATGATGTAGTTTCTTTCTCTGGCTTTGGTGCATTTGCAGAATCTGGTGGGCACCAAAGGGGTACACGCGTTGTTTCTACTCATGTTTGCAATGCAGGGTTTGTGTCGCTCGGCAGTGATGTTGTTTCTGCTGAGCAACATTGGGGCACTTTTTTCGCCCTCTCCCCTTACTGGCAGCCTCCTCAGGCTCTGTTTCGAGTTTCACTTCTCGCTTGCGCTTTGTTTCAACTTTCACTTCTCGTTCAGGCTGATGCTGTGGCAATGGACTGGCAACAGTTTCTTTCATTTCCGAGACCGTTTCCTTTCTCTGGTCGTCGGAAGTGGTCAGCAGTCCTGGGAATCTTTTTGCATGTGTTGCATGGATCCATGCCTTCCGTCCGTCTACTCGGATGGCCGTTTGCGTCACCAAAAGTACTTGGTAGGGGCAGCGCCACCTGGGTGCTAATGCTGTCTTCCGTTCAAAGTTCTTTATTAAGACCCAACTTCCAGGCTCCAGCGAGTGCCCCGGTCCGGTATATCGCACTGGTAACGCCTCCTGCACATGCTGATGAATCAAACGCAACTTCTGTATTAAAAGTCCACAGTACGTGCTTAACATAGGATGCTCGACCTCACATAATCTTTTGGGCTGCGGTGCGCACCATACATTTGCTGGTCTCCCCATTATAATCTCATAGGGGGAGAGCCCAGTCTTAGCCTGCACAGACGTGCGCATGCACAACAGCGCTAGGGGCAATGCATCCACCCAACTGAACTTGCTCCCAGCGCATATATTTGCTATCTTTGACTTCAAGATTCCGTTATGTCTCTCCACAAGCCCGGCAGAACTGGGATGCCTGGAACTGTGGAATCTCTTCTCTATCTGCAGACCTGCACAGATCTGTAGCACTACTGCACCCACAAAGTGGGGGCCGTTGTCTGATCACAGGACACGGGGCAATCCAAACCGGGAGAAATACTCCTTTAACATTACTTTTGCCGTTGACATGGCAGTACAGTCTTTTAAAGGATATGCCTCCACCCACTTGCTGAATGCACAAATCACCACTAACACATATTTGTAGTTCTGGCACCTTTCCATTTCTATGAAATCAAAATGGACCACCTCAAATGGCATAGAGGGTGGGCTGAAACTACCTGCTGGAGTCACTGTTCCCTTCCCTACATTGTGTTGCAGGCACGTAATACAATTCTGCACTAGTCTTTCTGCATTCTTTTTATGTGCTCATTTTTCCATACAGTGGATAAATGCTGTACCATCTTCTTCGCGCAAATGTGGGTAGGGCTATGCGCCATTATAACCATTGCAGTCACGTAACAATTTGGCAACATCCAGTTCTTTGTTTCTTTGTCCACCCAAGATCCTTCCAAATCTAACTCAGCAGAGCCCTCAGCCCACCCCTGAATCTCTTCGGTCGTGGCCTCAGCCTGCATTTCTTTGACTATGGCAACTCCATTCTCTATCATACAAGGTACTTCCTCAGTCTGTCCTGTCATCATTTTATTTCCCAAATCTGTGGCTGTTTGCTTCGCAATCCTGTCTGCAAATGCGTTTTCCTCTACCACTTTACATGTTACTTTCTTATGCGCCTCGCACTTCACTATAGCTAGGCGCTTTGGAAACGTGAGTGCAGACAACAATCGGACAATCAAAGGGCCATGCTGAAACCTGGCCCCATGTGATGTCAAGAAACCCCTCTCAGCCCAAAGTCGGTCAAAGTTATGAACCACGCCAAAGGCGTACTGGCTGTCAGTATAAATATTCACGTTCAAATTCTCACAGAGTTCACAGGCTCGGGTCAGTGCTATTATTTCTGTGGCTTGCGCCAAATTGTAGGGGATTCTTCTGCTTTCTACAACACTCTCTAGGGTAGTAATTGCATATGCGGCCGTTGATGTGCCATCAGGTAATTTAAAACAAGAGCCATCACAAAATAACTCCCCATCTGGCTCTTTCTGTGGGATATCGCTCAAGTCAATTCTTCCCTTTGTTTCTTCTTCAGAGACCATTAAACAATCATGGGGTGGTGATTCATTGTCACCAATTCTGCTATGGGTAGTGGCATTAATTCTGCAGGATTCAATGCGCTACACCTCATAATTTGGATCTGGAGTGCAAACAAGATGAGCTCATATCTTGTCAGTCTAGCTGAGGTGAGGTGTTGCATCTGTGTCTTATTTAATAGAACGTCTATAGCATGTGGCACCATCAGAATTAAAGTGTGCCCCAATACCATTCCTTCCGTTTGTTTCACTGACGCAGCAGCCGCTGCGACAGATCGCAAACATTGTGGTAGTGCGCACGCTACAGGGTCCAACACGCAAGAAAAATAGCAGCACGGCCTATTTCCTCCACCCTGTTCTTGTGTCAAAACCGCCAATGCACATCCTTCACTCTCACTCAAAAATAGTCTGAAGATCTTTTTATAGTTAGGAGTGCCTAAAACTGGCGCAGCACACAATGCAGCTTTCAACTGCTCAAACGCTTTCTGACATTCCTCATCCCACTGTAAAGGCATCTCTGCATCCTTTTTAGTTAACTTTATCATCGGCTTCACAATCAACGCAAAATTACTGATCCACTGCCGACAATAAGAGGCCATGCCTATTACAGCTCTCACTCCTTTTTGAGTTTTTGGAATAGGCATACTAGAAATACTTTCTATGCGTTCTGGTGTTAATCTTCTCCCTTCTTTCGAAAGTAGGTAACCCAAATAAGACACCTCCTTCTGATTATACTGGAATTTCTTCAAACCTGCCTTATGACCATGGGTCGCTAAGTGTGTCAATAGTAATATAGTACTTTCTTTACAGATCTCTTTCGTGTCAGCAGCTAATAACAAATCATCTATGTACTGCAAGAGTACGCAACCTTCGGGTAATCCTAGCATGTCTAGCTGCTCTTTTAGCGCTCTGCTGTAAATGCTCAGGCTTTCTGTATATCCTTGTGGAATGCGTGTGAATGTGAATGATCGACCTCCTAGAGTGAACTCGAACAGATATCTACTGCTTTTATCCACTGGAATGCTAAAGAACGCGTTCTTCAAATCAACTACACTAAAGTATTCTGCAGTGGCCGGTATCATTGTCAGTTTTGTTGTGACATCTGGGACCAAAGGGAATTGTGGGTCTACCACTTTGTTTAATGCGCGCAGATCAATTATGAAACTATAGGGTACCTCATTGCCTCCTTTCTTGTAAACTGGAAAAATCAGACTGTTGCACGTGCTACCTGCAATTTCCTCAACCACCCCCAATCTCACCAGGTCAGTAACAATGCTTTTCAATCCCTTCTCACCTTCAACAGAAATTTTATACTGGGGAATTCGTGGTAGTGTGACACCTTCTTTCAAAGTTATTTTTGCTGGCTCTATTTTCAAGCATCCTACATCGTTATCATGCATTGCCCACAGACAGGTTGGTACTCTACTTAGCTCTTCTGGCAACTCTTTTGACATAAATTCCGTCACCGGTGCATCGTGAGGCCACATCGTGAGGAACAGCTTCGGACATGGGGTTAATTACTGGTGTACCTGCGAACCCTACAGAAACATTCTTCTGCCCCAACAGTGGTATCTCCGGAACCAAGTGGTGGTCTATCGAGCACTTCTGTGCCCCTGTATCTACAAGGAAACGGTGCTCCTTATTCCCGACTCTCATTTCTACGTAGGGTCCTCTCTGATTCACGGGAATAGACACTGGTCCGACTCCTGCCGTGGGCTGTCCTATCGCGAAAATAACACATCGTCCGTTGGCTGTGTATCAAAAATATTCCCATTTCCCCCTCGATGTCCTCCACTCTGATAATTTCTCTGTTGACCCTGCCCACCCTGATTTTGGTTCGAAACACTTTGGTTCAATGCCTGGTTCTGTTGCGCTTGGTTTTGACCATAGGATTGGGTTTGAGTACCTCCATTGGTATATCCCAGCTGCTGCTGCATGCTATTTCTGCTTGGGCCGTTTGACCCCTCATGTCCTCTATGAGGCCTTCTCTGACCAAACCCACCTCTATTCTGTAGTTGCGGGCATTGCGCTCGCCAGTGTCCTTCCTCCTTACAGTACGCACATTGATTTAATCCCAATGACATCCCATGCATATTATTCAAATTTCCTCTGCCTTGTGCATTTCCTCTACCTCTATTGTATCCAATGACCTGCTGCAGTAACACCCCTACTATCGTTCGCATCGCTTCTTTTCTCATCTCCAATGGGTACCCATTACATATCTCACTTACTTCCTTCACTGACGTTCTTTTGTTCGACATCCATCGCATTGTTTCCCCTACCCATACCTGCAATCTTTGTTTATCACCTATTTGTCCCGGTACCGGCAAATGCTTTGTGCCACGTGGAAAATCTCTCGCCCATGATTTTTGCATATACAACCTTGACGCCTCCTTCCTACCTTTCTTAATATACTCACTACTATATTCAGGTGTAGCAAACATCTCAGCATATCTGTTTTCCATTTCATTTTTTACTTCAATGAGTTTGTGCACATGTTTTCTTACATCCTCATCTCTTTGCTCACTGCGCGCTAACTTATTCAAATCTAACAATCGCTGTGGCGGTAAATTCCCGAGTATCTTTTTCCATTCTCCCACCAAAATTTCTCCCATGCATTCCAACACTACCTGTCTCTCGTCGCTTCTTCGGCACCCATACAATGAGGCCAATGCTGCCGTCCCATCGTTTCCTTCTATGT
This sequence comes from Ambystoma mexicanum, assembly GCF_040938575.1. NCBI lineage: Eukaryota > Metazoa > Chordata > Amphibia > Caudata > Ambystomatidae > Ambystoma > Ambystoma mexicanum. The sequence goes on from NC_090936.1 coordinate 145,613,279, forward strand.
ACATTTCTGCCTCTTGCCATAATTCAATCTTTCTTTCTTTGCTGATCGCACTGCGAGTTACCCGTCCAAATCCTGTTCCTTCAGCCCCGCCTCTCGCCTCGCCGGTCTCAATTTCGACTTCGGGAGGGGCGGATGGTGCTGAATCTGTCTCTGGAGCGGGAGGTGCGGATGGGACAAGTGACACAGGTGGCATCTGTGAAGGGCCTTCCTGGATGCTGGGAAATTGTGTGTCCGCGGTCTGCACTTGTGGGAGTGCTCGCGCTGTGGGTGGGGCTTGGGTTAATGCTTGCATGAGGGGAAGTGCTTGGGCTACGGGAGGGGGTATGAGAGCTACTGGTTGGGCCTGGCCAGTCACTGCTGGCGTGTTTGGTTTTGATTCTGGTTTTGGGCCTCGACCCGTGTTAGTTAACAAATGTTCCATTAATTCGTCTGCTATGTGTAGTTCCCGCTGCGGGTATATTCTTTCTATGTTCATTTGGTCACGTCTCCCTTCCCGTCTTAGACTTGCCGTCCACTCCTCCTCTTCCTTTTCTTCTGCTACCTCAAGCTTCATTTTGTGCCTACGCGCATGCTTCTCTCTACTCCTAAGTCGGAGCATTGCTTCCCTCCTCCAATCTTTGACAGTCTCAAAAGCTGCAGGTCGCGCTTTCTTTCTAATTAGCACCCTTTCTAGGTTATCTATCCTCCCAATCTCAAAACTACCATTAATCAGCCACTGATGGTCGGGTTGCTTTCTAGTTTGCCTATGCCAAATTTCACAAAATATTATCGCACCCACACCATATTTTGCATACATATCATAAACCGGCATTCCCCCAGGCGGTGCACTTTGGCCATATTCCAAGGACTGTCTACCGCAGCTGAAAAGCCCTGCTAAAGTGGACAGTACTCCAGGCATGTTTCTTTAACTTTCCCCTTTGGTTAGCTAACTTTTACCTGGACGTTTGAATTTGCAAAATCAACACTCTACCAAGAATCAGGTTTTTCTTTGAATCGGGGAATGACTCACCTGATAAAACAAGTCCCCTGTCCTAACGCAACCTCTCCCAACGTCGTGTCTGCGCTTCTCTGGCTTCTGCCTCGTCTCGGGACCCTCGCCTCCTTTGCCCTCTGGCCAGGTACGTCGATCAGGGATCAGATGTGTGCAGATCTGCGGAAGGAATCTCTCCTCACTTCTACAGGGCGCCCCGTACACTTGTTGAGCCCGGCTCGACCGTCCCGTCCTCGCCGTTCTTCCGCCTTGATTCCGTTACAATGTATACGATGGGGCAAGTGGGGGAGGGTCCCTATTCGGGCGCCATCTTGAAAGGGGCCCCTAGGGGTCCCTCGTGCTATGGAAACAAGGCAATAACCATACATGAAAAGATGCGCCAGACACGAGGTTCAAATTCCCAATGCTAGGGTTTATTGCAAGCAAAAATAATATCAATTGGCCAATTCTGATCTCACGCCCCGCGACGTGAGTTTCCTAGACCTCGAGGGACGCAAGAGAGCGAATTACGAACATCAGTTACATATATACAAAATGCATATCATACAATCAGCAATGTCATGTTTAACACCCCTCTTTATTAAGTTCCTTTGAACTCGGGATGACGATGGACATATCCGACGAGTATGACGATTATGACACTTTCGATGTCTATTCTAGTAACAATGTGCAATTAGAAAGTGCAGAGGCATCTTTTAGTTGTTGAACAGAACACGGTGGTTCTGTTCTTGGAAGCAAGCTGCACACGGGGGAAGAGCCAGATTCCAAGCTTTGCTATCTATGAGGTACTATTCGTGTCCTGGGGGCCGACACGTTCTAAAGGGTTTTGCGAAGGGGGGCCGTAGGAAGAGCATAATTCAAGCCTTTAGCTGTTTTATTCTAACATATTCTACCATCGTACGAGACTGGCTGGCAGCTGTGAAGTGATTAAATGCCCTGCAGCTCTCTCCCAAGGCTACAGAGAGGGAGCGTGGGCATTCCTCTCTGGGCTACTCATGAGGAGTTTCAACGAACTCTTCAGTCCCGCGACCTTGACCTTTCATATTCAGACACCAATGTTAACAGTTTGAGCAGAGTAAGCAGAATTCGCAAGAATTGCAAGCTGCAAAGCAGTTTTAGACAGAAAGCAATGAGCAGTGGTTAACAAGCAAAATGGCGATTCTTGCTATGTTTAAAATGGCCGCTTGATGGTCAAGCATAGCAGTTTATGTTTCTATAATTCGGTGCATAAGACGGTTGGCCTACGGCCATCAAGTTACGTCGGTCATTCAAATGAAGGGTATTCATTTTTCCAGACTGACAGGTGGAACCACTACTGGCGAATTGCTGAGTGGTAATTCCGCAGATTTTTGGAGGATAGGTAGAGGATTTATCTCCAGCTTCAATCTCTCGACTGCTGCTAAGGGAGGGCCAAAAGGATCTAATGTTTTCAGGGCACTATGTAGGGGGTCTTCATGTCAAATGATGGTATGACAAAGGTTTGAGGTATATCTTTATCAGATGTTTACACCTGCACTCTTTCACCCTCTCCCACTCTCTCTTTCTTCCCTCTCCTCCCCCTTTATTTCCACTCTCCTCCCCCTTAGTCTTACTAGGTGTTCTCTCTCTTTCTATCTTCCTTGCCTCTCTCCCTCCATGTCCTGCTCTTCTCCCATTCTCTACTCCCTCCCCCGATCTCTATCTTAATCTCTCACCCAACCTCTACTTGCTCTCGCGTTCCCTTCTTCTCCCGCTGCTACCTTCCTCCTCCTTTATTCTCTCCATACTACCACCTCTCTTCCTCCACCTTCCACTCACTCTTTCTTTCCTCTCACTTTCACACCTACACAGTTCTCACTCAACCTTCCACACTATATAACTTCTCCCTTCTACTCTCACACTCCCCTTTCTCTCACACTACACTCCCCTCACCATTACCTTGCCAATGCACAATTTCTACATACTACACTTTGGTACCATTCTCCTTCTTAAACCTAATACCTCACCTTCACTCTCCTCCAACACTGCCACAGTCTCTTTGGTATGCATCTCCACCTTCTGTTCACCACCGCTTGGTCTCTCGGTCCAACGCCCCACCTGAGCGTGTCTGGTCTTTCCATCTACTGCCATTGCATCTAATGCCATTCCATCATATTTTTTCCATCTAAAAACTTTGCATCTAATGCATATTTTTATGGGGGGAAAGGGTTAATTTTTGTTTAGGTGCATTATAAAGGGTAAAAAAAACAAAAAGAATTAAAAGAAATGCATTAGATGCAAAGTTTTTAGATGGAAACATTTCGATGGAATGGCATTAGATGCAATGGCATTAGATGGAAAGACCATAAACCCACCTGACCTCACCCAAACACTTCTCATTCATCTCTTTAGAAAACAAGGCATGTACACGCCAGCCTATCATGCTCTGCCCTCCCCTCTGGCTTCCATTGCTTTCTCTCATCGCCTTTTCTTGTATGCCAATGTTGTCCTGCTCTTTCCCAGGGGGTTGGAATGTAGATGCAGAACTTTCACGGCGTCCGGAAAGCCTGCCCCCTTTTCGACCTCCAGAATCCATTGCGTAGTTATAGCGGGAAGTCGTGCGGCATCTGCCAGTCTGTTTTTCACCCCATTTAAGGAGATTCCTTTTTCCTTATGGGCATTGCGGTGTGTGCATCTGACATGGGGACTTGAGGATATTTTATTTGACTGCTTCTCCAATGAGTATTCCATGGTGGTTTTACCAGTGCTCTAGGATGCGGGTCAGTCTTCTTGCTGGCTGGGATGCTCTGGGAGCTGCAGTAATGCCAAAGAGGTAAAATAAATCTGACCAGATAAGAAGCTGCCAGGCCTTGCGGGAGGGATATTGGTACCAATACTTTCATGCCACATAAAACTCTGGCGTCCCACTAAACTACCACACCCCAACTCTGGGGTAGATCAGGCTCTCGCAATGCCCTGGTAGTCTGCCTACCGCAGGTTGAGAGTGTCCCCTGCTCCCCTTTGATGAGGTCATGACCCTGGCCATGTCAAATACTAGAGTCAAGAAAAAACCCTGAAAGACTGCCAGCGTGATCACTGTAGCATTGGAGAGAAGGGCGCAGGGTCTCAAATGGGAAAATGCAAGGGAAGCAAAGAACTGATAGCAGATAAGCAGACAGGCAACACAAGAAGAGAGGACACGCAAAAGGACTTGAGCATGGTGGTCAGGCAATGCAGAGCATTGCAGAACCAGGGCACTGTGGGAAGCTCTGCGCCGCGGCAGTGGCTCGGGCAAGTGTGCGAGAGCAAGCCTCGCCAGACACCAACGCACAGAAAGGCAGGAGAGGGGAGCATAGAGGGCAATAAGGGGAAGGGAAGGAACAAAAAAAGAGAAGCAAGGGAAGGCTCTGAACCAACAGGGGAATTCACAGAACTACATAAAGCCACCAAAATAAGTCCAGAGAAAAGCCCAAGAGCTTCAGGTGTGTTTCCACATTGATTGTGGCAATGGTTCATCAGGAGAGAAATGGGTATTCCTAATTCTTTTTTCAAAAAATGTTTCTTATCGTATCCAATTTATTAGGTTAGCGTGATACTGGAAATCCAATTGGTTCAATGAAGATCCTAAGCCAAGTTCTGTCAAATGTCAGTCTATGTTAAAACTTTAGGCTTTAGATGTATGCTGTGATAAGCGCTGAAATGCTGGTGTCCAGGTGGATGCACCACCATAGTGCATCCACCTGGACACCAGCATTTCAGCTAATGAGTTCCCTTAAATGCCCCTATGTCCTTATAGAGTTTTGTAAAAGCCCCAGGTGTCATCCAGTTACACAATTATGAAGGTGTCCAATAGGTTTTGGAACACATTGGCCCCATTAGGAGTTTGCCGGTCCGGAAACAAGGGTAGCGGTAAGCTCATCGGCACCCTTGTATACGGATCGGTAAACTCTGAGTCTGCCTGCCGTGGCTGCTGTGCCCAACAGGTCTGACCCTGCCAGGCGCAGCAGCCACAGTAGGGAGACCTGTCATGGAAGCACCGGCACCGTTAGCAACAGTGCCGGTGCTTCCGTGTCCCCACTCCCACAGAGTCCTATGGGACTCTATGGGAATGGGGACTTACAATTTACCGGCTCCTGACTTCGCGGGCCGCCTGACTCTTAATCAGCCGGTGGCACCTGGAAGTCAGGCACAGGTGAAATATTACGGGTCCGGCGGCAACTCACCAGTAGCACCGGCAGGGTTACCGCCGGAGACGTAATGAGGCCCATTGTTAACCAGATGTTAAAACATTGTAGGGGCATTACGCAGCTCGAATGATATTACCAAATACTGAAAGCGTCTGTACCTGGTGCTAAAGGCCCTCTTCCATTCATCGCCTGCTCCTATTTGAACCAAATTATATGCCCCCCTCCAAGTCCAACTTAGATTGTTTTTCGGCTGTTCATGACTGATCCATCAACACCGAAATAAGTAGCAATGAGAAGTGATTCCATACCGTCAGGTTGAATTCATGAATGATAATCAACACATGGTCTCAACAAATGGTCTGCCTTGTTGACCAAAAATGGGGCCTTCTGCTGGTAAAGCCACAAATCCAACTATAAGAAATTTTAGACTCGGTAATAGGTCAATTGGTTAGAGTCATATTCCCTGTGTTGGGGTCATTATTTCACGTCATTCTCACATTACATACTTGAACTCGTGACGTTGAGGAGGAAGACCAATATCTTCTACTTCTTCTTCCTTTACGACCCCTTCCATGATTTGCTGACAGATCTTGCCTGGCTGTGGGCTACAATTGTCTTTACACCAATCGGAGGAAAAGGTCAGAATGTGTTTTTTTACCAATCACTATATGGGTTGGGTCTCCTCAGCCATGATGTGCCTAAAATGACAGGGAAGACTGAAGAATGTATAACATCAAACTCAACCTTCTCCAGATGACTGGCTTGTGTTAGCATGTTCAACAGTTTAGATTCCTTCTGAGGAATTGCCAGCTGGCAAGTGTGTAGCGCCCACGGCGTTTTTGATTTGATTAATTAATAAAATGATACAGGTAATTCCATCTCCGAAAGGGCAATCTGCCAATCAGATTACCCTTTCATGAGCTCCTTGCCAAAAGCATGGTGTGAACCTGTGCCCTGGTGCATCAGTATCCTGATCTGCAGCACCTGCTTTACCAGTGACACAGAGCTGGTCCAGAGGACACAAGTGCTCAGTTGACAGTTGCAGTGACAGCCACATATCTGCAGTGCAGGCTCTTCATTTAAGACATGCACCCCTGTACCGAAACACATAGTTACGAGTCTACTGTTCTGGTGGCAGAATAATCCCTAAATATAAGACATATCTGAGTTATGATATGGTGAATGTTATTTCCCATAATTATTACAGCCACCGCAATTTGACATTGTATGTGTGTCATTCCTCTGAGCCCAGCACAGCTGGGAAGGGGTTATGTGTATTCTCCCTAGACATGTCTGTTCTTGCCACTTCTGGCAGGATGCCAGCCTTGGGGATTGCCTATCTGTGTTCCTTTTGTGAGGGCAGGTATCACGTTTCCGAGAGAGATAGTCACTATACAGGAAGCTGGACTGGTAACAGGAGTCAAAGTGGGTGTCCAGTCAAATGGTCGAAAATAAAAGATCGAATGACCATTTGATCGACAGTCAAATGGTGGGAAAAAAAAAGGTCGAATTTTTTATTTATTTATTTATTTATATATGTTTAGTTTTGGTTGGTTAAAAAATATTTTTAATAAAGAAAACAGGGGTTTGGGGGAAACCCCCCCATTAAAAAAATAAATAAATAAATCGACCCTTTTTTTCAACCATTTGACTGTCGATCAAATGGCATTCGATCCTTTGGTTTTCGACCAAATGACTGGTAACCGTCAAAGTGCACCATCTTGTTTCTCTCTGCCTTTAGCTTTGTTTCCAGTGCCCTCCACTTCCAGTATCGCAAAGCACTTAAGTGAAGTCATAAGGCAAAGGCCACGGATTCCAAGCGCAGGGAATGGACCCCTAAAGCAGGCTCACTTTTTTCAATGGAGCCATATCTCTTTGTTTTATGACCCTGGCCCGGGGTAGCACACTTTAAACTTACCCCAGGCCAGTAATGGGCACACTGGAACCACTCCACCATCCCAGACAAGCTGGTAAGGTGAGGCACGAAGTAACCTTCAATTTAAAGATGTTAGTACAGGAGATGGGCCACAATACTGGGTTCCTGATATTAAATAATAAACACTACACCAAACACGCAGTATTTTACTCTTACAGGCTTTCATATAAAAACATGCAAATTGATTAAACAGTTAGCCTTTCTTCCATTCAATGCAAGCCTCATTTCATGGTCCCATTCGGTGTTGTTGCTTCATTTGTAAAACTTTGAGCAAGTTCTTACTCACACATTCTCTGGGCTCCACCCCTCATTTCCAACATTCTCCTTTATTTCCCAATACACATTTAACTGACTCATAATACGGCAGCTGCTGTCTGTCCGTAATTGTCAATTTCCTATTGGTCGGTCAGATTAAAAATGGCAAGTCCCCAAAAGTACAGTACCTTACTACTGAAGTCTGTTGTTTTTTCTGTCCCTATCTGCCATGGGTGCTTGCCATGGGTTCAACCCTCTGTTCTGTTGAGGCACTGAATGACAGGGAGTGCCTGTTCCAATTTCCTCTATGGCAGTGTTTCCATTGTATGGGCTTATGTAGCCCTTGGTTTCCTCCATGGTGCTTTGGTTTTACTCTGTGGCGGCGTGTTTACATGTATCTTCAGTACTGATGGAGCCCTAAATCTATTTCCTCTGGGGTGATGCATTCATGATGTCTCAGGGCTTCTATAGCCCTCATTTCCTTCATGGTGGTGCCTCAAGGCATTTCATCAGTGGCAGCGTGTTTATTTCCAAACAGGAGATGTTAATTGGGCTACGTGCAGGCCCCCGCCCACCTAGGTGGAGCCTCGGAGTGAACTGCTGCAATTTGTGCTGAGCCCGAGCCACGTCGGAAGCAGTGACCAGTTCTCCAGGTAAGTTCAGCTCAGTGATGTCCTCCCTGTGTGGCCCCAGTGAGGACGTAGACCTCACAGGCCCTCTGGCAGTGCTGGCAGACTTTCACTTCCTCCAGTCTGCCTGGTCTGGTCCCCCGGCGGACCGTATCAGCACAGGCCACACCTTGGTTTGGGGACACCCGCTTACACGACCTCAGGCTAGGGGACTATCGTGATCTCATTCCCAGCCCATCCGGTCTTGACACCAGGCCGGCTGTTGTGTCCTATGCCATGCCAAAAATGGAGACTCCTTCTTTTAAAGGCAACAGCACACAGACAGAAGGGGTCTCCCAATTCCTCTTTGATTCACTCGGAACAAACACCTCAGAAGGATTAATTTGGACTGCTTTTGGGAGCATTTTACTTTCCAAAGCCCACAACTACTTAGGTGAAGTAGGAGGGTGACTCTTGCTATGAACAGAACCTGCCATTCTGGGCTAAGAGAGCAGACCCTGCAAGGACTCATCCTGTCTTGTCCAAGAGCCCCTGGACTGGGTCTCACAGCATCTGGAGGACCAGATCAGTTTAGACTCCCTGTTCTGCCACATCGAACCGGCTGAACTACCTTCACACTGCATTCACCATCATCTAACCGGGAGGATCTCACCTTGAATGAGGTCAACACTGCATTGTGACCTTTCCGAGCTCGTCACCTGCTCGGCTCAAAGCATCTGCTCACCATCAGACCCTACTCAAACTGCTGCAGTGCCAATCGCCAACTCGAACCAGGATTTACACCACGACTCGGCCCGTTGTCAAACAGCCACTTTGCCAAACCGCACAGTGGAGCAATAGGAGCATCACTTTTCAACCATCGCTCTGCAGCGACTCAAACTGCTGGAGCATTACTCATTAACCATCTCCGGCGGTTACAATCCAAACTGGCTCAAATTTGAACAGATCCTTGCAAGCGCCCGAACCTGCTTCTTGGATCACTGTCTTCTACTGATTGTAGCTACCACATTCAAACCTGCTTGACACCCTCATGCTGCTTGGGCCCATATGATCTAACGTAACCGAACCAAGCTCGTGCCACTTCTGGAAGCCGGGTTCAACAACGTTGAACTGCCAAAGAACTGGAACAAGGTACTGTTGGTCACTTATTGCACCTCCCTCCCCCCCACACTAGTCTATTTTGGGCCCTAGAAACTGATAAGGTCACTTGTACACCTTTTCCATCCAATGTAATATCCTTTTGTGGTTACATAGTTAGCTTATCACCCCATTACTGATATTCAGAGTGCTACATTTCTGTATCTGTTGCATCTTCTCTGTGCGTTCCACAGGGGGGGGGGTTGTACTTTGCTTTCTATTTTAGTTGTCTTGCAGATGGCGTGTTTGATTAAAGTATGTTTATTTTTTATAGAACTTTGATTGTACATTCCCTTTATTCTGGACTGCGTTGCTTTACTGTGTAATTCACTATTGGATCACATAGCTTTCCCTCATCCCACATTACCACAAAAGGCAAAGAAGGCATATCTCTTAACTGTGCCTGTTTTACCTTTTTTATTGTGTTGGCTCTTGGTTTGTAGAAGTGTAAGGGTTGAGTAGGCGCATTAGCTACTACTCATTCTTGTTCTCCTGAACCGCCAGAGGACCAAAATGAGTGGCAGAAATATCTGTAAAAAAATTCTTTTACTGGGAAAAGGATGAACCACTTCTAGCATCAACCTATGCCGTATTTCACAGTCAGGCTTTGCTGTTTCCCAGTAATATAGACATAACTTTTCTTGCTTCTGCCCCTTTCTGCCAGGTAAAATGTCTCCTAAGGTTCCCATGCTGAATGCTTCTATTCTCCTGATACTGAGGGGTTTCCTACTGGAGCTGCCCACATGTAAGGCCTTTTACATTCTATATTGTTTTTCTTGACCTCTGGGTTGAGCCTGCTGGTTGATCTTTAATTAGTTTTCTATTTTATTTATTGTGTTTTAGTAAAAAACGTAGACTTTTCACAAAACAAAATAATCATTACAGTATGATATGATATGATATGGCATTTGTAACGCGCCTATACACAAGTGTTTCAAGGCGCGACGAGGCGGGGGGGGGGACAAGGGGAAGACAGACAACAATCCTACTAGGCCAGGTATCATTTAGACCACGCACGTGCAGGGGTAGGGGAAGGGAAAAGTGCAAGGGGAAGGGGAGGGGGAAGTGCAGTACAAGTAAGTAGAATAAAAATAAATAAATAAATAGGGCCAGCTGGTGGCAAATGCAAGGTAAGTGCAGGCAAGTGCTGGGAAGAAGGGGGGGCTGTAGGGATACAGAGACAGTCCCTCAGTGCAGGGGTTGCCAGGGAGGCAGTGCAAGAGGAGAGTGGCTGGGCCCAGGACCGAGGTCGGTGAGAGTGGCCCAGTTGCAGATTCAGTGCAATTTCAGTGTAGAATTTAGCAGGGGAGAGGGGGAGAGAAAGCAGAAGCAAAGAGGAAGGTTTTGAGGTGCTTCCGGAACCGGAGATGGTTCTCCTCAAGTTTCAGAGAGGCAGGAAGGCTGTTCCAGAGGGAGGCCCCTGCCGCGGAGAGAGATCTACCCCCAGCTCGTTGCTTTGAGAAGCGGCTGACCCTGAGGGAGTTGGAGACGGATGAGCGAAGGGCTCGGGAAGGAAGTTATTTAGGTAGAGAGAGTTGAAGGTATTTTGGCCCCAGGCCCCAGAAGGCCTTGTGGATAATGCAGAGTATAAAAGCAATATCTGTGAATACATATAAAAACACGTTAATTAAAAAAAGAGGCGCACATATCAACTCATTTAGCTATCTTGTTAGTCATTACAGTCACGACAGACAAAGAAAGTAAGCAAAAGAAAAAGAGAGAAAAGAAGAAAAAATAATTCAAATTTAATCAGATACATTACCGCTATAAACATAAACAATTGTAAATGAGAATCATAGACATTTAGCGAAATAACACTCATGGCCTGATTCACAGTTGAAAACCGGACAGATTTAGCTCTTTCAGCAATTTCACTATTTCCATCGTTAAAAGAGTTTCATTACCTGAGACTAGCCTCTCCCAGAAGCGATCGGTTGTTAACCACCAATCTTTATTTTAAAAGGAGTGATACCCTACTCACCCTCTTTTGTAAGGTCCCCGCTCAGTTTCTGAGGGCAAGTGCCTAGAGGTCAAAGTGTATGAAAAGAAGTAGTGGAACTATGTTCCCTGCTGGCCTGCCCCCGCTCCCCACAAACCCCATCACCATGAACCCTCCCACACACAATAAAAATCCAGAAACAAATGTGCCTGCTCTTTAAGGGAACGTTCAGTTTCAACTGCTTCCTACACTATTATTTTGAAACGAAACCATCCTGGAACTGTTACTTTTAAAAATAAATTATAGTAACAGTAAAATTGAATTAAAAAAAGTAGAGGAGTACCGCTCTCAATCACTCCCACCCACTTCGACCACTGCGAGTGCCCTCACATAAGGGGCAGACATTATCCCCAAACTTGTCTTTCTATCTAATGTGTAGGATTTCACGAGTAGGCAAGAGATTGAGACAAAATCTAAACAAATCAGACCTACAAGAGGGGTCTGGGAATCTCTTCAAATATGAGGGTAGCCATGCTCGTGGTTTATCCATACTTGATAGCGATGGGGACACAATTGAGGACCGCATTACCGCTATCGTCTTGATCCAGTCGGCCCTTTTTATGCACTCTTTCACATTCCCCGGGTTTTGAATCAAATCCATTTCTATGCATTCGCATCTTGCAAGAGTTGCCAAAGCCAGGGCATTCAGGCCATTCAAATAGTGATTAAGTTGTCCCTCCAGGGCCAAACCAACATCCTCATACAGCGACGATTTAGGAGGAACCAGGATCAATCTATACAAGTATACCCATCACCATTCCATCAGTGATTTCATTGACTGAAGACCCATTTCATACATCAAGCTAGCAATCGGAACACAATTGGGAAGATGAGTACACGTTTCCAAAATGTGCCCTCAAATCGATTGCAATCCATTAATTTCGACAGAGGATTTGCATCAAGGCCAAATAACAGTGACGGAATAACTGTGCTAATGTACTATTTTATGACTGGACACAATGAGAATGTACAGAATGTATTTATATATTTTTTCATTTCGGAACCCAGTTGAAGAATGTTTTCCTCCAAGTTTGCTGTTAAATTAACTTCAGCTGGAAAGGATCTAACTACTGAACCCATATGTGACTTCTTTTGCGATCGGTATCATTGGATCACCCAGGCACCACGAAAAATGCTTGGTAGTTTAAAGGGTCCTCTTGAAAATCTCAATTTTTGATTTTGCCGGCAATTGTTGAACCAAGCAATACAAGTAGCCAAAGCCATAGAACACTGCCTTAATGTAAGCCGTTCTTTATGTGCTGTTTGAGTAACTATTTCTGCTGAAACATAGCTTTCAACTGTGCTTAGAAAACATCATAGTTTTGCAACTATGGGCTTTTATTTAGAATCTAAGACACAGTCCATACAAATACATTTTTACACAAAAAGGACACCATGAAGGTGACTTTTAGTTTCCTGGAAACAAGTCGTGATTTGACCTTAAAATGTAGATGAGACTGGGCCAGGAAGCTATTAAAGATCCACAGGTTCACTGAAAATGTTTCCAGATTAGCCAAACGTAAAGCCATAGGAGATCTGTTTAGGCAAGGAGACATATTGCTCCCGGATGCCCTTGCATGGTCAGTTTCTTGCTGCATAGTAGGGGATAGCCTCATTTGAAATTGAATGGTTCTGTCACACAGGATGCTTTGTTCAGCCCCTGCATGCCCATGCATGCTCAGTTTCTTGCTGCGTAGTAGGGGATAGCCTCATTTGAAATTGAATGGTTCTGTCACACAGGATGCTTTGTTCAGCCCTGGCATGGCCAGTTTTCTTGTTGCTTAGTAGGGGATAGCCTCATTTGAAATTGAATGGTTCTGTCTCACAGGATGCTTTGTCCAGCCCCCGGATGCCCCTGCATGGTCAGTTTCTTGCTGCAGTTTCTTGCTGCAAAGTAGGGGATAGCCTCGTTTGAAATTGAATGGCTCTGTCTCACAGGCTGCTTTGTTCAGCCCCTGCATGGTCAGTTTCTTGCTGCGAGGTAGGGGATAGCCTCGTTTGAAATTGAATGGCTCTGTCTCACAGGATGCTTTGTTCAGCCCCTGCATGGTCAGTTTCTTGCTGCGTAGTAGGGGATAGCCTCGTTTGAAATTGAATGGTTCTGTCTCACAGGATGCTTTGTTCAGCCCGAGCTGTTTTGGCTTGTTCGGAATCTGCTGGATCACCTGAGCCAAGCACCAAAAGACTTCCGTTTTTACAAAACGAAGGAGGGCCTCTCATCGTTGCCATTCAAAAGTGGGTGCCAATCTATCCATTCCTGAGAAACCGCTGTTAGCATACAATAAAAAGCTGCATCGCTTTCAAACGCCTACCATTAACCTGGCAATGCCTACACTGCTCTACTCCCTTGTGCCTTCAAGACAGGATTCAGCCATATAACCTGGCTAGGGGCCCACATTCTTCTGATGAACTACCCCTAAAGATGCCCGCTGCAAGTTCCACCAGAAGAGGTTGCCCCCACTCAATGGAACCTTTCGCTCATTTGTATTAGTTTAGGCTATTTGGTGGTGCTTCAGCTGTTGTCGTTACTAATGCTTGTTTGTCAATTTACGTCCTTATAAAATCCACAGCCACGTTTATAGAAAATAAAAACACAGACCCTTCTTTATTCCAACAAATGAGAGAACAAAGCTATGTAAAACTATATGACTAAAATCAATTTGTTTAGCTGTTTGGAAATATCTACATGTTAAATGCACCTCGTTACTCATTCTTCCCGTGAGAAAAATTATCTGTGGAACAAAGATGTAAAGCCCAGCCCAATTGGGCCCCTTCAGGAAGGGGGTTATGGGTAGGTTCATGTAGGAGGTAAAGTCAAGAAAGAGCTTGACTGTACTTACTTGACTGAACCATTATCCCTAGCACAGGGGACACATAGAACTCTGGGACAATGGGCAGTTCTCTCCTGCCTGCACGAATGGACTTACATTTTTAAGATTCCAAAAGGGAATGATAAACAAGAATAAGACAGTTGGAAGTGTCAGTTGGATGAAGAAGCTAACAGAACTAGACAGTCAAAGAAAGAGAGAAATAATAAAGAAATAATAAAGAAGAAGAGACAAGAGACAAAAGAAGATACGCACTCCATGGGGGCTGCAGCTTCGAGCACCCTTGCAGGGCATCCAAGAGTTGGTTGTCGGGGCTGCATATGCCAGCTACAGCCTGGTGTGGATCGGAAGCCCTGGCGACTTGTGAAGTGTAGCCCATGTGATTGTGATGGCCCAGCCTTGGGCCGTGTGTGTGGGGCGACCCCCCAATCAACAGCGTGGCATTGGATGCAATATCTGGCACGGGGGCAAGTCCGGACGGGTTGGAAATGAGATGAAGATAGTGCCCTAGGCTGGGGCTGTGTAAGCGGCTGTCCCCAAACCAGGGTATGGCCTGTAATGATACGGTCCCAGGTGGGGCTGACTGTGATTGTGGCAACTACAACCTTTTTGTCCACTGTGTTCGCAGCAGCCCGCACCACACACACCCTCATACATCTATCACGATTCTGCCTTCCCTCAAGCGCCACTAGCTGATTCACAGCACCCTCATAGGCAATGTCACAGGATGACTGCACCAGGCAAACCAACAGAAAACGGGATAATCACAAAAATAGTAGTAGAAGCACAGTATTGTGATTGAATCATCACCTCCTCCACTGCAATCCAACAGCTAGCCCACATAGAAGAATCGGGCCTCCTGATGTGTTTAGTTGGAAGATAGACTGTTGTTGCTGCTAACTGTTTCTATCACAGCCGCAAGATCCAACAGAAGAAGCCAAATACCAGAGCGGTCGCCATAACATCAATGCGCCTCCGATGGATGGCAATGGTATGTATAATACACCACTCCACTGGCCACAGGCACAGCTATCCACACACATCAGTATACAGCAAGGAGTATGACAACAATCCGGTTGTTCTGTTCACATGAATTCTCTGCCTACCTACACCCGACTACGCCTCAACACCTCTTAACAGCAGAATGCGGCGCAGTCCTAAGATAAATTTGGTCACGCTGGGCACATAGTGAGTCACTAGAACGACCCCTAATCTTCTCAGCACCCATCCACATGCCTGACTACATGGGTTGCTTTTCTACCAGAACCTGGCCAGCACTGCTAAGCCTTTTTCACCAAATGCATACACGCATCATAATTGTGCCCCATGGCCTCCAATACTCTGGACTTCGGTCCTCCAAGGGCGTTCCCACGGTTTATGGTCTTTGCATCAAATGTATTCCATCAAGGGTCTTTTCCATTGAAAATTTTGCATCGAAAAAATGTGCATCAAATGCGTTTTTTTTTTAGTTTTTTTAATGGGGGGGTACCCCCAACTCTCTGTTCTTTACCCTTTAAACCCTCCACCCCCAAAAAATAACCCTTTACCCTTTAAAAACATGCATTCAATGCATATTTTTTCAATGCAAATCCCTCGATGGAAAGTAATTCGATGGAAAGTCCAATGATGGATTCACCATATACCCATTCCCACTAACAGCACATAGAAACTATAATAATGGTAAAATTGGTGCTATGCAAATGACAAGTGCAATACAATACAATACAAAAACAACTAATTAAAGCGATGACTCTTCCTCTTGAACTAATTCACTGTAGCACTCCACAGTCATTAGTTGGCAAATCAGGAACCGTTTATGGGAACATCTCTATCCAATGCAATGTGGGAGTTCGTGTCAAGGAGCCACGCAGCAGTAATTATGGTACAGGTAGGTAGCCTGCGAGGGAGCTTATTTCTATTCTAGACAGTTAGGCAGTTCTAACTTGAAATACCAGACAGATTCTATGGGTCACAAATGCTGTCACATTTTATGTCCTATGCCAATTTCACGGAAAATATTGAATGTACTGCGTGGTCAACCTTGGTTGGAGTAGGCACTTACGAACACATCTGCATTACAGTCATCCGTAATGCTTTTCAGCTACTGTTTAACTGCAGTCCCTGTCTTCTCACACCCTCCTGCTATTGCTTCTCACGTGTACCATTTCCTCAAACCACTTGTTAAACGCACCTCAAACAACCTCTAATGTGAAACAATATACAAAAAAAAAAAAAATTAAATGTTAACATGTCTTCTAAAGCATACATCTTCCTTGTAAATGCTTTTTATTAAACTGCCATGCATATTGCATTGCAACATTTTACAAACTCTGTATCTGTGTGGGGTTCCCCCAGCTAAACAGATCCTACACTTATTCCACATGTCAACAACTGAAATATCAATTATTAAAGGGGATTATGTGGAGACCATGGGCCTCATTACAACTCAGGCGGTAAGGGGTTTACGGCAGCGTTAACAGCGCCGACCCTTACCGCCTGATTACGAGGTCCCCTAGCGCCATGGTGCTTTTAACACCTGCTTTTAGCAGGTGTTAAAATCCATGGCGCTAAGGGACCATGGAGTTAATTACGCCACCGTAATTTACGGTGGCGTAATTAACGCCTTCCCCACTCCCATTATGCCCTATGGGGCAAAAATGGGAATGGGGAAGGGTAAATGGGGATTGGGGACTTACCGCCCCGCCTAGGTCGGAATGGGGCGGTAAGTCCGCCAACCACCATGGCGTAAACGTAGTTTACGCCATGGTGGTAAAGTCACGGCCCAGGCGGTAACTTACCGCCTGGGTCGTAATGAGGCCCCATATGTTATTGGGAATTAAATTTCCCTTACCATACATTAAAAGGATTTTGCAAGTCACATTGCCCCTTGTACTCTATTTCATCATGGAACTCCTTGTTGACTTGCAAGGATCTATGAAGTTCCTGGTCTTTTTTTGGCCAAATTACATTTTTCTAATTGTATTTTACAGCAAAAACCCAGCAGAAACCCCCCACATCCATTTTCACCCACTCTAGAACTAACGCAAACCAACCATCTATCTTTTTTTAAGTTAAATTATGCAGCAAAATGTAATTCGGCTAAATGTTTGGTCGAAGAAAGAGGAGACTACCCACTTGCAATCCCCTTACAACGTATTGGAAGGAATACCTTTTCCCATTCATTTAATGGATAAGCAAGAGGGACATTTTACTGTATATAAATTCACATTGCTGAGTTACTAGTCCCTTTGAACTGAATATAACACTGGCTAGTGGTGTGATTTGAGTATGATTAAATCAGCAACAGGTACAGTGAATTTTTCAAATCCTTTATCAATGAGGGCTCTACAAAGGAGGGCAGGCTGTTAATCGCTGCAGAGTCCAGGGACACAACTCATCTCATCTCTTGCACCAAAAATGTTGCACCTCAATTATTAGGTTAATACGTTTTATTACATTTCAGGTAGTGTGCATAAATAGCATAACATATAACCCAGTACATATCTATTATATAATCTAGAACAGATTTTGCAAAGAACATATGAAAACAGATAATTAAAATAATACAAATTAATCAAGGATGATAACCTATAATTAATTTTATAAACATATTATAAAAAGAGTAAAAACACACAATTTTCAGCAGATAATGTAAAAAGCCAAAGGTGTCTCACCCGCTAGTCCCCAGGGATCTGTCATCCAGATGGCCAGGTCACTGCCATCTCTATTATAACTGGTTCCTGGTGGTGGACCAGTGCGGGATGATTACCTGGATGGGGGGTCTTCGAGGAGAGGAAGTGGGACACCGAAGGTTGAGACGCAGTATTCCCCTTCCCGTAACACATTTTCCCCATCTTACCAGGTAGAATGCTTGGAAACTGAACCCCTGCCCCATTTTTCGGCACAAAAACTTTCTCACAGACAGTTCATTGTTGAGCAACAATGGACTAACACCAGAGCCGTATACCTGACATGTCCCAACACATTAGCCAGGCATGATCAGGCAATTACTAATCATTACACACATCTGACTCACATCACACTTCCCCACACAGATAAAAGGAGGAGCACGAAAGTACACTTTGAGCGAGGACGAGCACACAAGGAAGAAGCAGTTCCAAGGTGGCGATTTAACACGAGGAGAAAGGTAGCAAGATCGAAGAGGATTGCAAGGAGGGAAGAACCCTTGACCTTCAGAAACCACTATTTACACGAGCCTTGGAAAGTGAGACACCTAAGATAAGGAACGAAAGCTGAGCAGACCTACGCTGTGAAATTAAAGGTATCCGGGGTGCTCCTGTGTCGATAAGCAAGTCCCGGAGGAGCACTTCCCACCATGGTACTGTCCTTGGCTTTAACAAGAAAGCTGTGCCAGTAAAGGTAGCACAGCCGGTCAGTTGAAGAAGTTGATACCAAAACACCCTATGTTTGAACCAATGTTACAAGCAGTGACATAGTATGAAGAACTCCACAAAGAACTGTGCCTGCAGCGCATGTGTTAAAGGGTGTAAACAGGTGGAAACCAAAGAAGTGAATGAACTGTTGAAAACTAAAACAGATACTGTATACAGAGTGGTCCGGCACCAAGGGGGTGCTCATTCAAAGGTCTCTGTTGAGGATCTCACCGAAGGGAAACTGCATTGTCAGAAAAGAACTTTGAATCAAAGTGGTCCTGCAGCAGGACGAACTAAAACCTGTGCACAACCAAAAGTCTTCGATATGCATAAAAGTGAATTACAATTGGTCCGAACCCGGCTGAGGAAGACTAGTTGAATGTGAAGAGGGATCTGAGCCTGCTTGAGGAGTATCCGGGGTGAACCGTGAGTCACCCAAGAAAGAACAGTTTTGTAAATAATACAAGGAAAGGGGATCTGAGCCTGGCTGAGAGGGGTCCAGGAAGAAACATACAAGATGATTTAGTCACAGAAAGAAAGGAACTTTCTACATATTTGATTTGTATATCAGGCCCCTCTGAAACAAGAGACTTTGATAAAACAAGAGACTTGAGCATGGAAGGCCCGGATTCGTTACCTGCCAATATATCCTCATACCGCAGATGCCAGAATGTGCACTAGGCTCAGAGTGAATCTCCTCACCCCATGCTGAAAACACTGGGAAGGGAGGCCAACAGCCTAATTATCCTGATTCTCATTTTTTTAACAGTTCTTTTCATGAACTACACACCACACTATTTGTAACTTGTAGTAAGGACTGGCAATATTTTTTTTTAGTATAGGCCCTTTTATTTGGCTAGACTCCACCAGACTGCATTCTTCATTATTTGATGGTATAAGCTTGCTCCTATCTTAAAATTCAGTTTAGATAGGCGTTAATCTGCCCTTTTTGAAAGTTCAATAAACACCCTTGAAGTGTGGTCACTTGTGTGTTTCTTACTTTGATACCATGCCTTTCTTACAATACGCACTCAAAATAAGTAAAAAAAAGTCATCACTGCACAAATTCATGTAAAGTATAAGATTAACCTGAATTTAAACTGAAAAGAAAGACAAATACAGAATGACATACATAGACCAAAGACACAGGAAAAGACAAAAGGAGGAGAAATGTTATATAGATATAAAACTAAATTAAGTACCAGAAGACATGCTAACAATATTATGTCATGTTTAAATACTAATCAATTGGTTTGATTATTATCATTACTACAAGTTAAATAATTAATAAATACACACAATTATTTTCATATTTAGCAAAATGCATTTTCCATTGTAAGAATATTACAAATACTATTCCATCAACCCTTAATTGTGATTTTTTGTAAAATTCTTCCAGTTAGATGTTATCTTACAAATTGCTGTTAGGATAAATATATCGAAAATAATATATGAATAATTGATTTAGATTGAATTGATTGAAAGAGGATATGAGCTTAGAGGTTATGAGAATGGGCTAGGAAGATAGCTCAGTGGCAACTTGTTTGTCTGTGAAGAAAGCCAACATAGAGCAACACAGATTTGGATTCCCAGTCCTGTGCTTAGAGACTATTCTCTGGTATTAAGGGTGTTGCAAAAAATGTATGAATTAAAACATCCTAATAAAAATGTAAATACGGTTTAAAGGGATAATTATCATGAAAATGCATTGGAGCAACTTTCAAACTTGAGACCAGAATGGTTTAACAAAAATGCATCAAAAAAACATGTGTTTAAAAGAACCAATCTTCAAATGACAAGACCAACAATTCCAACTATCACTACATTTAGCATTAAACCGTTTCTGAAAAGTTATAAATGCTCTGTGTGAGATGAAGAAAAGTGTTAAAATGATGAAACTGCTTTAATTTGAGACCAAATAGAGGCCAATCTAAGCTCTATAAAAAACCTTTTCACAGTCAATGTCCCATTGTAATCCGAGGACCATTGCATATTCAATTGTCTATCTCTTATTAGCAACTTACAGAGATCTGAGTCTCTACATAAGTAAGAAGGTTTCATAAAATCCATCCTGGGGATCTGGTACCATTTCATTTTCTGTAAAGGAATTTAAGTTCTCAATACACACATTGATAATGTTAATGTATTCATTAAAAGCAGAATTAGAAAGTAAAAATGGACTGTTAAGTTCTTTAAAAGAAAGAACTTAGCCCCGTAAACAAGATGATTAATAAACGTACCTTTATTCAACCAAGATCTCCATAATAAGGATCTGCCATTAACGGTTATGTTAGTATTGTACCATAAATGTTCTGAAAAGGACCTAGATGGTTGATCAGTATGAATCAAAAGGAAATCTCTTAGAATAGATGTGGTTATATAAACCGTTTTAGATGAAATGTACTTATTACTTTTCTGTATATAGAGTAAATCTCTAATAACAAAAGAAGCAACAAATTCCTTCTCCACTGTCAGCCAGCTGTCAGCACCCTCTTCTAATACAGTTGTAGTACCCTTTTTTATCTCTTCAACCTCCTCACCTGTGGAGTCGAAATCCTCCTCAACTGGGCTGAGCGCTCGATGGGCCGTGTAGTCCTTTTCTTTTTTCCGAGGCTGAGCGTGTCTCCCACAAGAGGAAGCCACAGAGAGAGCGTGTAAATGCGCCCTGACCGTGTCCCACTCCCGGGAGGGACAAAAAAGGGGGAAAAAAGCCAGAATAGGCAAAAAAAACCCTGGAACCGGCAGGTATCCTGATGGCAGCTGGGCGTGTAAGCAGATGATCAACGGGAGAAGGCAGCAACAGGACCCAGCAGGATATGTACACTCCAGCAAACACCGGAAGCGAAAGTAAACAAAGCCAAAGGCAGAAAGCCGGGCACGAAGGAGGGAAAGTAGGGAGGAGGGAGAGAACAGAAGGCGGGGACCGGAGAAGGACCGGGAAGAGTAAGAGAAGTGAAAGAGGAAAGGCTCGAGGAGCAAGAGGAAAACAGCGTGTAGCAAGACCGCGGCCGCGAGGAAAAGCAGCTGACCGTGGAAGGTTGCAACGCGCTGGACCCAGGGAGAGGAGTGGTTAAATACCGCTATGGTCCTCCTAGCGGAGAAAGACTAGACCGCTTAGTGAACGTAGCATCAACGTGCCGGAAATCAGGAAGTTCGTAAGCGGCAGCGGGGCCAAAGACGCCAGGTGAGAAAGCGGCGCATGACAGCATGCCCCCCGCCAAGGCCCAGGCTACCCGGTTTACCGGGATGTAAACGGTGAAACTTCCGGAGAAGGACAGGAGCATGGATGTGTGCATTTGGTTCCCAAGAGTCCTCAGCATGGGAAAAACCCTTCCAATGCACCAGGTATTCCAGGCGCCCTTTGCGGTACCTGGAGTCCAGCAACCTGGATACTTCATACTCAGGTGTATCAGGTGAGTGAGAGAGAATGGGAAAAGGGCGAGCCCTTAGTGACTGTTCGGCACTCTTCAAAAGAGATGCGTGAAACACTGGGTGAATTCGCCTAAGAGAATGTGGCAGCTTTAGGCGGAAGGCCACTGGATTAATCTTGGCAGTAATGGGATAGGGACCAATAAACCTGGGGGACAGCTTAGACGGGCGAGACCATCTAGGAAGGTATTCGGTGGATAACCACACCTTGGAGCCAACGTCCCAACCAGGTACTACCTGCCGGTGCCGGTCGGCTTGCCTCTTATATGCCTGGAGGCTATCTCTGAGGTTCACCTTAGCTTTGTCTTGGATGTCCCTTATACGGAGTAGTACCTCCTCTACCGCCGGAAGTGCAGGTTTGCAGGAAAAATGGGGAATGATGGCTCGGGGGTGAAATCCATATGAGCAATAGAAAGGAGACATCTTGCTTGCGGAATGACTGGCATTATTATATGCGAACTCCGCCGTCGGCAGCATATCCACCCAGTTGTCTTGTTCCAGATTGGTGTAGCTGCGCAAATATTGTTCCAAGGTAGCGTTTAACCGCTCTGTCTGCCCATTGGTATGGGGATGATATCCTAATGATAATGCGCGGTGAATATTAAGAGCGGCACATAAGGACTTCCAAAATTTGGAGACGTATTGGCTCCCTCGGTCTGATACTATCTTGTCTGGGAGACCATGGAGTCGAAACACATCTTTAATGAAAACCAATGCCATAGCATCGGCAGTTGGTATACCAGGGAGTGGAGAGAAATGAGCCATCTTGGTGAGGGAGTCGATGGACACCATTATGCATGAACATCCTTGAGACAAAGGTAAGTCCACAATGAAATCAGTAGATACATGACTCCACGGACGCTCCGGGATGGAATCTTGCTGCAGCAAACCTATGGGTTTTTTTGTGTTGTTTTTACTTTGACAGCAGACTCTGAAGGACCTGACGTAACGCTTAACATCTCCCGACAAACCTGGCCAGTAAAAGGCTCTACTGATCAAGTCCAAGGTACTCGCCTGTCCCCTATGGCCTGCCGTCAGATGATCATGGCACCAGGACAATATGTCTTTCTGAAGAGGTTTAGATGGTACCCAGATCCTCTGATTCTTCAGGAACAAACCACCCTTTTGAATCATGCCGCGGGGTTCTGGATGTAAAGAGACGGCTTCTTTTATCCGTTGAAACAAGGAGGAGATAGTGGCAACAATGCGGTTTCTGGGAAACAACTTCTCCGGGCAGGATGGGGCAACCTGGGAGGAGAAAGACTTCCTGGACAGGGCATCTGCCAAAGCATTTTGGCTTCCAGGAATATAAGTGATGGTAAAGTCATATTGTGAGAAAAAATGCGCCCATCGGGC
The DNA here is from genome assembly GCF_040938575.1 of Ambystoma mexicanum. NCBI lineage: Eukaryota > Metazoa > Chordata > Amphibia > Caudata > Ambystomatidae > Ambystoma > Ambystoma mexicanum. Next base: position 145,636,378 of record NC_090936.1, read on the forward strand.
TTGTCTGGAATTGATGCACTCCATAGACTGTAGAACTTGTAAATTCTTATGGTCAGTCCGGATTACAAAAGGGTGGCTGCACCCCTGTAGGAGGTGTCTCCAAACTTCACATGCTCTTTTCATGGCCAGAAGTTCACGTTCAATTACGGAGTAATTCCGTTGACTAGTAGTGAGAGTCTTAGACAGATACGCTATTGGGTGTTTCGCGTTGTCATGCTCTTGTAGTAGAACAGCTCCTATAGCTGCAGCAGAGGCATCTGTCTCAACGATAAAAGGCTTGTTTTGGTCCGGCTGGCATAGGATGGGAGCGCTGCAGAAGCTCTTCTTCAAGAGTTGAAAGCTCTCTTCAGCCTGAGGGCTCCAGAGGAAAGGCACAGATGTCTTCTTCAACAAGTTTGTAATTGGTAGAACAGTGTTGGAAAAACCTGGCACGAAACGCCTGTAAAAATTAGCCAGGCCCAGGAATCTCTGAACCTCTTTGACTGAGGAAGGAGCCTGCCAATGGAGAATAGCCTCGACCTTCTTTTGATCCATTTGCACTCCTTGTGGTGAGAGGATAAACCCCAAGTAAGGGACCGAAGATGCCCCAAATACACATTTTTCACGTTTGGCCAATAAATGATGTTTCTTAAGGCACTCCAGGACCTCTGTGAGATGCAGTAGATGCTCCGACATAGACTGTGAAAAAACATGTATGTCGTCAAGGTAAACTACTACTGAAATAAACAATAAATCTGAGAATATTCGGTCTATGAACCTTTGAAATATTGCTGGAGCATTGACCAGTCCGAAGGGCATAACGTAGTATTCGTACAGACCAAATGGTGTCCTGAAGGCCGTCTTCCATTCATCTCCTGGACTTACTCTGAGTAAGTGATAAGCATTGCGCAGATCCAATTTGGAGAAAACTGTCGCTCCCTGTACTGATTCCAAAATGTCAGGAATGAGGGGCATGGGATATCTGTCCTTGCAAGTTACCTTATTGAGTCCCCTGTAATCGATGCATGGCCTGAGGTCCTTGGTATCCCTCTTAGGTATAAAAAATAAGGGAGCACCCGCCGGGGATTTAGAGGGTCTGATGAGACCGTTGCACAAGTTGTCATCCAAATACTTTCGTAAAGCGTCCTTTTCAGTCTTGGATAAGGCAAACATTCGGCCAAATGGCACTAGGGCATTGGGTATCAGCTCAATGGAGCAGTCCTCCGGTCTGTGAGGTGGTAATGCCATGGGGGCGGATTCAGCAAACACCATAGGGTATTCTTCCAATATCTTGTCAATGGAATGCACCCCTATACTCGTGGGGAGAACAGTGGGAGATATTTTTACCTCCTGGTAATGTGCCTCTTGAAAGCAGTGTGTCTGGCAATAACTGGAATTAAAATGCAAACTATTGGACTTCCAGTCGACATGGGGATTATGTTGTCGCAGCCAGGTAATCCCCAAGATTAAGGGAAAATGGGCTGCTCGAATGATGTCAAAAGTAATGACTTCTGAATGCTGAAATATAGTTAGAGGAAGGGGTTCGGTAGTCTGAACAATGAGTCCTGAGCTCAAAGGTGTGCCGTCTACCCCTTCTACTTTCTGGCCGTGTCCGCGATCTATCCGTGAAGCCCCTACTTTGTCAACCCAAAGGGTGTCAGCGAAGTTCCCTGCGGCACCGCAATCCAAGAGAGCCAGCGTCTCTACCGGGCTGCCATTGATAGTAACCTTAACCGTTATAACCATCAGGCGGGAATCTTCTGAAGGGTTCGAGGAATCAATAGACATAGTAACGTAGGGACTGGAAGACTGCCCTCGATAACCTGTCCCAACTAGGTTCGAGGGTTTGCGTTTCTGCCGGTTTCTTGGTAAGTTCAGTACAGTTATGCACCGTGTGGCGATCAGAGGCACAATAGGCACATAGGCCCTGTTCCCTTCTCCTCCTTCTTTCTTCAGGCGTAAGAGAACGGCGAGTAGTGCCAATTTGCATGGGCTCATCGTGAGGTTTGAGCGCTGTTGAAGGTGGTGAGGAGGTCCTTGAAAAGGAGGTACGCGTCTTTCTTCTTTCCTGGCGTCTTTCTTGCATCCTGAACTCCATCTGAAGGGCGGCCGTCATCAGATCCTGCAGGGAAGTAGGCCGAGGAAAATGAGCCATTTCATCTTTTAATTCTTCCCTAAGACCTCGGCGGAACAGAATAAATTGGGACTGCTCAGACCAACCCGTCTCCATGGCCAATCTCTTAAAGGAGGAGATATAAGACAGCACATCAACTTGTCCTTGACGAATGTCCATCAAGTCTTCACCAGCTGCCATTGAGATTTCGGGTCTTTCAAAGGTTTGTTTGACATAATCGATAAAGGCATCGAAATTCTGTAGGACAGGGTCATTTCCGGTTACTAGAGGGGTGGCCCAAGCAAGAGCGTTCCCTGTCATATTAGACACCAGGAATCCAACCTTGGCATGATCAGAGGCGTAGGTGCGGGTTCTGAAAGAAAAATACACCTTGCAAGCGTCAAGAAATTCTTTCAGGGTCTTGGGGGAACCATCGTACTTCCCCGAAGACAAAGGCATAGGAGGCAGGTCTGTGTTGGGGGGCTCCCTCACTGCTACCATTTGTTTTAGCAGGTTGTTTTCGGTCTTTATATTTTGCATTTCTAGAGAGAGGCTTTGTACTGCAGCAATTAGTTCCTGCACTTGCTCAGGAGTTGCCATGGTTGTTGTTTGTTGGCGTTGCAAACTGTCAGCACCCTCTTCTAATACAGTTGTAGTACCCTTTTTTATCTCTTCAACCTCCTCACCTGTGGAGTCGAAATCCTCCTCAACTGGGCTGAGCGCTCGATGGGCCGTGTAGTCCTTTTCTTTTTTCCGAGGCTGAGCGTGTCTCCCACAAGAGGAATCCACAGAGAGAGCGTGTAAATGCGCCCTGACCGTGTCCCACTCCCGGGAGGGACAAAAAAGGGGGAAAAAAGCCAGAATAGGCAAAAAAACCCTGGAACCGGCAGGTATCCTGATGGCAGCTGGGCGTGTAAGCAGATGATCAACGGGAGAAGGCAGCAACAGGACCCAGCAGGATGTGTACACTCCAGCAAACACCGGAAGCGAAAGTAAACAAAGCCAAAGGCAGAAAGCCGGGCACGAAGGCGGGAAAGTAGGGAGGAGGGAGAGAACAGAAGGCGGGGACCGGAGAAGGACCGGGAAGAGTAAGAGAGGTGAAAGAGGAAAGGCTCGAGGAGCAAGAGGAAAACAGCGTGTAGCAAGACCGCGGCCGCGAGGAAAAGCAGCTGACCGTGGAAGGTTGCAACGCGCTGGACCCAGGGAGAGGAGTGGTTAAATACCGCTACGGTCCTCCTAGCGGAGAAAGACTAGACCGCTTAGTGAACGTAGCATCAACGTGCCGGAAATCAGGAAGTTCGTAAGCGGCAGCGGGGCCAAAGACGCCAGGTGAGAAAGCGGCGCATGACACCAGCTAGGTGATCGATCAGAATTATCTGACAGAACAAATGTTGAGCTTTTTTTAGAATGAAAGCCCAATGAAAAAATCTAATGTCAGGACACCCAACACCTCCGTACTCATATGAATTTTTTAATTTACTAATAGATATTCTCCTTTTCTTTTTATTGCCCCACAAAAATCCTAAAAGAATTGCATTTATGATTTTTAAAAAGATGCTGGAAGAGGAATCATTTGTAAGTACTATTATATTAATGGTGCCAGCATGAACTTGATAGATTATAACCTACCCCACCACGTTAAATATAATAGTGACCAGTTTGCTAACAAATAGCACAGCCTAGCTAATAGAGATTCCATATTAACTTTAACCATTTCTGCATTTAAAGAAGTTATGGAACTCCGTAGATATTTAACAGTTCGAGCTAAATGTATCCAATTTATGTTTCTAGGCATATAGAATTTAGTAGCAACATTTCTGATTTGTCTTTATTTATTTACAGCCTGAGATGTCTGAGAACAGCTTTTTAGTATCAAATAATTTGGGTAGATTGACATTGGGGTTTCACATAAATATTAGCATATCATCCACATATGCTGCAAGTTTAACTTCATATTTATCACAGGCAATACCAGGAATATCTCTATTACTTCTAATAAGTTCTAATAATTGTTCGAGAGAAAGGATGAAAAGAATTGGTGATAAATGGCACTGTCGCCGAGTGCCTCGCTGCAATGAAAAAAAGGAGGAAAAATGACCATTTGCAATAAGAGATGTTTTGGGATCAGAATATAGTAATTTAACTAACGATATGAAGAAGTTACCCCATCCATGTCATTTTAATGACTCAAACAAAAATCCCATTCCACCCGATCAAAAGCTTTTTCTGCATCAATGGAAATCACTGCATAACTTTCATTTTGCCTCTTTTTGGACATTTCAATGCGAATCCACAATTTACAAGGGGATGCACTTTAAAATGCATAGAAAAAGGAACCCTTTCCCTCAGCCTCTTTTGCATCCACAGGGGGAGATTTGGTATTTGAGAGTATCATTTCTGACTCTTTCATCCACTGTTATTTTGATTGGGACAGCAGTGATATGGACCACTCCTGTCCCACTAGTATTTATGTCCCTAAACAGGGTTGGTAATGCCTTTTTTTCTTTTTACCTATTTCACAATGACATACCCTCGAACGGCCTGCCACTGTGCAATGTGCTTCCAGCACCAACACCTTGGAGCCTGTCATATATTATTATCGGGTGCATGCAAAGCGGCTGGCCAACACATCCTTTGCACTGCCACCAAAAAGTGCATCCCCTGCAAAGTATTTATTTATATACACATTTTTGTATTTTTACCAGAGGGGGTGCAGGCTAATGTATGGATGCTTAAGAGCTCACTGGCATTATCATTAGCAGCCAGCCTCAGACACTGCATTAAATAAAAAATATGCATGTTCCGGTACAGAGACGCTGACTACAGGAATGTGAAGCGCCCACTGACAGAGTGGCAGGTGAGCAAGCCACTCTGTCACTGTCAATTAAGTTGAATGGAGCCCTTATGAGATGTGCTAGCAGGAAAGAAAAAGGGCGGGAACAGTCACAGGCTACTTCTACACTCATGGTTGCCCACAACCCTTTGTCAAAGTCCAGAGTGCTGAGTGCTGATTCACAAGTACTGTCAGTGTGGCCCCTGTCACAGTGGCAGTGATTGTGCTTGTGCTCACCTGGCCTGTATTTTGGATGGCCCAGGGCCTCTAAACTTTAGATGAGGAGGCTGAAGCCTGTGACTGTAGTGGGGTGGTCTAGTGGGTCCCTGGGACCCTGCATAGCCTTTCCAAAAGTGAATGCTGTATAAGCTCCCAATGTCTGCCACCTTTGTGACTTTAACTAAGGCTTATTTTCTTATGGGCTTGGTTCAGTAACAGCACTATGTATAGATGTGCAGGAAATACCCCCATTTGCATGCAGACAAGCCCTCCCCCTACTCTGATTCTGGTAAACAGCCTGAGCAATGTTTTCTTTTACTATTTAGCTGTGTACAACCACTTATTACCAGTAATAGATGCTGCCTCAGAATCGAGGAGCAAGCAGGCACTTTGAGTATACATTGTTTTATTGGAAAACACTCATGAGCTCATTTTGCGCCAGTGAGTAGTGGTGGTGGGGACCCGTTACGTACAGACATATACGTAGGTGGCTCACCGCTGCAACATTTTGTCATTTGCACAGCAGAGTGTAAATGTGCAGAATAGAATGCCCTGCACAGTTGCACTCCACATGTGCAAATGAGTAAACGCTGCCTACCATGCTCGCATGGCAGGCAGTGTTTACAATTGTAATTAAATGCTGCCGTCCAAGCGCACATAAAGCCTGCAGACTCTATGGGGATCCCGAGCATTTGCACTGGTATGAAAAAGGATGCTGGTGCAAATGCTGCGCTATTTGTATGGGGGAGAGGAAGGGAGGCAGAGGAAATGCAAGTTGCATTCCACCCCTCCTCTCCGCCATGCAAATGAACAGAAATGGGCCATAGCATAAGCAAAATGCATAGAAGCCTTTGCACAAGGCGTATCCACATGTTGCTTATGCTATGCCCCAACGAAAATGAGCCCCTCCCTGTCTGAGCTTCAGTCATTCCAAGAAAAAGCTCAGTAGTGCCATCTTTCTTTAAGAAATTTCATGTCAAATAGCGAGACATCCATCCACATCTAAAAGATGCTCAAGAACCGCCAGCATTTTTCACAAGTGCTTGGAGCTCTTCTTTGTGGCACTGCAGTCTGCACCTGTTATTCTGTTCATAACCATACCTCAAAGGTCAATGGGGGGTGCAACTTTTTTCTTGGGTAAAGATAGGGTGAGAATTGATCAGGATTACTGGAGTTTATGTTTATGTTTATTATTAGGCATTAATAGAGCACACCTGGTACCCGAAGGCTGATGGGCGCAAACTAACACACAGGAACCATAGAACGAAGAAAAGACATGGCAAAGATCAGAATATTTATCAGCTAAAGCGCATGTGTATGGAAAAACTCTCCAAGCAAAAAGCAAGGTCTTCAACTGCTTCTTAAAAAGTTCTGTCGAGGCTGTAGTTCTTAGCGTGGGCGAAAGGGCATTCCAAGTGATTGGGGCTTCTGCTTCGAATGACCCCTGCCAGGCCTTTTTAGAGTTGCTGCGCGGAACTCTAAGAAGATTGGTATTGTCTGATCTTAAAGACCTGCTGTTATGTTTCATGACAATGGCTTCTGTTTATTGATGACCAAATTCATTCTCCAACAGTAGATATAACATAACTGTCAAAGAAGTCACACAGAACACAATATTTACTGAATAGGTGTCTGGATTTTAAACAATGCTACATGTTTTTATCGCTCTTGGAAAGATGAGAGATGGAGTATGCCTTATCGTAATGCCAACCCGCGATCTGTTGATAAGGCACTGAACCTTTCAGATGGTCCTGGTGCCAATGGCCTACTGTGATACAATTACTACTGCTCTGCAGGAGTATAGGGCTGAATAGTGACTAAACCACCTACTCAGCCCCACACTCCTACTAAACCAACAGTGAGCCCAATGACACGTGAAGCAGGCACAGCACAAGGTTGAGGGCAGGCTTTATCCTCAAGTGGAGTGTGAGCTGATAACAGTAGCAAAGCAAACATCTTTAGTACAATGGTTCCAAAATAAAAGAATTTCCAATCAAGATTCTATTAAGAAATAGGAGCTTTAATAAAACCATCAAAGCAACAAACTAAAAACACTACAAACCCACTGCTGTAAAACAAGCCTAGATAATGCAGAACTTGGTGTGACAGGGAACTCTGGGTTGATCACCAGTGGTGTTCAGGCAAGAGACCTTGCAACAATGTGAATAGTTTGAGGTTATGTATTTGTAGAAATAAGGAAGAGAATGGGGGCTTAGAAGTCACTATGGTCTCAAAAGGTGGACTAGTGGGACAGGGCCTCATCACAGTTCTTTCGTCTTTCAGCATTCAAAGATAAATCAAACGTGGGGATGCCCCTCCCCTTATAAAGGAACATTTTCACAGGGGACTGGTCCAAAGCACGCCTGCTATAAGGGTCCAATGCCTGCTGTTGTTACAAGTGCCCTTTGCCCTATGACATCACATCCAGGGTGCCTTGCATGCACAGAAATGGGGCGAGGAGACAGGAACAGGGAGAAGACATTAACAGAAACCAAGATGGCCGACCTCTTCTCTCAGCCCACCCCTCCCTTCTTGCTACTCTAACTCCATCCCATTCCCATGCCTGCTAACTTCAAAGGGTCACTAGTGCACAGCAGCCTGCTGTGAGAGTAGTTTTGGCATTTCGAGAACCAGTTCTCGGGAGATCTCCTGGAAAGCGCTTCTGTAAATGTGGGAAAGGTTTTACCTTCCTGCGGGATAATGAAAGCAGCATCCTGGCAGCATCATGGCCATGGTTCCACATGGCTGTAGTGGAGATAATCAGACCAGACACTTATACGCATCAGTCCTGTCCTAATTGGACCCTTCTCACATGAGTTAACAAAAGTGAGATACCAAATTGCTGTGGCTGTTTCATTTTGTACTATGCGTAGCCAACATTTCAAACAGGCATTGGCTATATTTGATGATTTACATGTCACCAGACTGGCTAAGGCATACAATTATCATTTCAATCAAATTGCCTGTAAAGCTCTCTGGTTCCCAAAAACCTGTAGTATATCACCCACGGTACTTCCCTTCTCCTGTATGAGTTTTTCTCTGTTTTTGCAATCATTTGTTTAATATAACTTCAAACCTCCTGCTAAATCCATACTGATCCACACCCTATTCTATTCATAACGTGTTATGCATAAGCATAGCCCTTTGTTTGACCCTTGCAAGCTCCTGTTGAGCCCATGAGCCATGCACACTCATGCACGCAAGTGACCCCTCAAAAAGAACTGGAGCAACATCTGGCGATGAAGATGGTATCCTGGGGTTATGGGGAGCCTACAATCCCTAGGAGAAAGCATTACCTCATGCAGAGGTTAATGGCAGCACCTTGCCTGTACAACAAGCCAGAGAGGGAGCCAAACATTGCAGACTGCTGACTGCCTTGCGGACAGCAAAGCCTCAGGAAAGACTGACTAACTGGCCAGGTAATAGATAAAGTGCCCCTTTTCTCTTCACTATGTGCCAGCCTCCTACCTATAAGGAATCAAACGCTTGATTGAGAGCTTGGGAGAGCGGAGTATCCATTACATGTGCTAACAAAAGATCTGTAGAGCTACCCTGGGCTGCAACAGTGATTTCTGGCTACCTAACTAATTCAGCATGCTGCCCCCTTTGACTTAAATCTGCCATAGATCGTCTAGCTGCCGGACCAATACAGTGCATTAACTACCGTGAGATTAGCATGCCTTAGTGACAGTCCAGATACTTGTGTGGCCCAAAAAGTCACACAAAGGAGCACCCACACCATACATCCTGACAGGAGAACGCAATCCACCGTAAGGTCCGTAGAGAGAATCCCCCAACACCCGGACACTGCATAGATGCTCTCAACCAACCGGCAAGTATGAATTGCAGAACAATACACAGTCCAAGTGCAACCAAAAGTATCCTCCCTGTACAATATTGCACGGTGCCCACCCAGGGACTAGACAGATACTGCAATAAATCCTCTGCTGAAGCAAACCATCTAATACTAGCCACAAAACACTGTAAGGTCAGAGAATAAGGCAAATTACCTGGGGGTGTCATAGTGGTTTGCAAAGACTTGTATTTAATTCACAAACCTCAAACTAAAAATGTAAGGATCTGTCGGAATGTCTGTAAAATGTCAATACTCTACATCTGTCCCTTACACGATAATTAAAGAGTCGTAATCAAAAGTAAAGTTCTTTCACCAGGAGAATGATTCACCTTCTCCTGGTGTCTTAAAGGAAAGTGCATTTAGTACTCCACTCTCTACCCGGGGGAATGACTCCCTTCCCCTGGCCTTGATTTACCTACAGTTCCAGAAGTGGCCAGGAGGAATGACTCCCTTCCCCTGGCTTCTCTGATAATGTTCAAGCTGGTTCCAGGGGGAATGACTCCCTTCCCCTGGATAATGGTTTCAACAAAGTTCCAACTGTATCTGGGGGGAATTACTCCCTTCTCCTGGATGTTAGTATCAACACAGTTTTATCTGTGCCCAGGGGGAATGACCCCCTTGCCATGGGTATTAGTTTCAACAAAGTTTCAATTCAGGTCAGGGGGAATGGTTCCCTTAACCCGTATTCTTAGGTAACTTCAACAACAGTCCCAGGCTCTCCTTAGCCTGTCAGTCATCTTTCCCACTGTTTGGAGGGTTCCTCCTTCCAATATTCACATTGTACTTGTTTGGGTCCCAGACCCTGTTTGCTCTTCCTTTCTTGTCAAACCCATTGGTTCACTCAACTGCCATGAAGAGGATGACTTGTATGCTGACTTTGATTTGTGTCCTGGACCCTGGTTTCTTTTCTTCTTTCATTAGGCCCACTTGGTTGACTCTCTTCCCAAGTATTGCCAAAATAAAGATGCTTCATATTGTTATTCTCATGTCTCTCTCCCGCACCTCCAAGCTCATACCGGCCCCCGTGACATTCCCTTTGTCATTCATGTTAGCCTGTGGCTCCTCTCCACAAAGTCCTTTGTCAGTTTTAATGTGTCTTAAGACGACTCTAACGTGGAAGTCTCTACCGTTCCTGTATCTTCTGTGAGCCATGCTTCATAGTTCCTGGTAGCCACCTCGTCTCAGTGCTGGCTTCGCTGTTAATCATCATGATTTGGGGGATCTTTTTCTTGCCAGTAATGGAGTTAGTCACACTACCTGTATTGTTAGCAATTTTCTTCATCCCATTAGAAATAACTGGTATAATGTTACAATAACAAGTAGAAGTGCTAACGTAGGGATAGAGGGGTTGGTGGAAAAGTGGCAAAGGGCTTGAAAGGGTTAGGTTTGGGGTTTTGTGCTGACTTTTATCCAGGTTGTCGTCCTTGTCCGCAGGAGGGTAATTCCTCCTCATGAGGTCCTCCCACATTAAACCAACCTCAGGGGGAATACGGGGTAGCTGTGGCACCTCCTTGGCTGCATGAGAAGGGGCTTCCCCTGGGGAGATGTGACACCTAGTGAATCATCACATACCATTCCCCTTATGCTGCTGGACTCCCCATCTCCTTCTATAGGGAATCGTGACAGAAAATCAATGTTGCCCTGTTCTTTTTCTTTCCTGTGCTCAACATTAAAGCAGAGGGGCTGTAGGTCTAAAAACCAGTGCATTATTATTGGGTTGGTGTCTTTTCTAAGCTGAGCCAAGTGAGTGGTTAATGGTCTGTTATCAACTTTAATTTCTTGCCTGTCAGGTAATACTTGAAGTGCCCAATCGAAGACTTAATGGCCAATGCCTCTACATCGATGGTAGCTTAGTTCCTTTCCCGTGGGAAGAGCTTCGAACAAATGTATAGAACGGGACGCTCTATCCCATCATACTCTTGAGACAGTACGGCTCCTATCCCCACCTTAGAGGCATCAGTTTGAAGTATGAATTTGTTGTTGAAATTGGGTGCCTTTAGTATTGGCTCACTGCATGGGATGGACTTTATTGTGTCAAAACTAGCCTGATCTTCTTTTTGCCATTGCAGCTTTTGTGGTTCATCATTTTTTAACTTGGCAGTAAGACAGGAGGTGATGGCAGAGTAATTTGAAATGAACTTCCTATAGTAGCTGTTAAGTGCCAGGAATTATTTCAGATCCCTCTTGGTTTTTGGGGCCGATGTTGTCTGGAAGGCTCAAACTTTTTCCACTTGGGTTTGGAGTAGCTCATTCCCCACAAAGAAGCCCAAGTACTTCACCGTTGACTGGGCTAGATGACACTTTGTGAGATTGATGGTTAAGCCCACTTCTCTGAGTGTTCTTGTTATCTCATAAAGGTAGAACATGTGGTCCTCCAAGGTATTACTATGGATCACTATATCATCTAGATATGCACCACAAAAAGTGGAAAAGGGCAGCAATATCTGATCCATAAATCTTTGTAAGGTTGCCAGTGCGCAATGGAGTCTGAAAGGAAGGTCTTTGAAGTGAAATATTCCTCTTGAGGTGGAGAAGGCCGTCTTTTCTTTCTCCGTGGGGTTTCATGGCACCTGCCAATAGCCCTTGGTGAGATTAATCATGGGGATATAGACCGCCAATCTCAGTCAATCACTGCAGTCATCAATCCTGGGCATCCGGTAATTGTTGAACTGGGATTTAGCATTTAGTTTCCTAAAGTATATACTAAACCTCCAGGACTGATCAGGTTTTGCGACCAGGACTTTTAGAGAGGACCACAGACTTTGAGAGGGTTCAACGATGCCTGTGGCAATCATTTTCTCCACGTCTTGGAGGACTATTTTCTTCCTGGCTTCTGGAATCTTGCAGGGTGTAAGATTGACCACCTTGCCTAGGGGCGTGCAAATACAGTATTGGATTCCTTTGTTAAGGATTGCAATCAGGCAATACACCTTGGTCTCAGCCTAGTATGCAGTGCGCAAATGAAATACTTATTTTATTGTGTCTATAGGTTCAATATTCTGAGTGATATACCACTCATATCACACCCCTTCTCAAAATACCCCCAGGTCACAATGGACCAGAAATCTGGTTGGTTCGTAAAGGTAATACATATTTATTTATTTAAAATTCAAATCAAACACAGGTTTTAATATATGGGGCACCAATCACCAATGTGGTGACAATACAATTAAGAAAGGAGGTAAGGCAATTGAATTCACTTTTTAGAAACACAGAATATAAACACAGAGAAAAGAACAGTTTTGACTTGTTTGAAAGATAGCATTTAAGTTAAGATTTCCCCCTGCAAATTTCTCAACTCACAAAGAAGCAATTCTACACAGTTGTAAGTAAGCAGCAGGTATTCAGGAACAAAGAACAGTGTACAGGGTTTGAATACAATCTTCCCTCCCCAAATAAGAGAGAGAAACGTTTTGGAAATGTTACACTTTTAAAATGACCTTTGAAAATGGCTGAGCAAAACAATGAAAAGTGGGCAAAAGTCTTTAAATCAATATAATCTCTATGGGACCAGCACTGAAAATATCCTAACAAACATAAGCTATAATATGAGCAACAGTACACACTTTGAATCAGAATGGAAGTTTGGAAATAGATGAGATTGGAAATCACATGTGAAAAACTGCAGAAATGCAAATTCCCGCCTAATTTTCACTAAACGGTTTTTAAGAAAAACGAGTCAAATACACTGTTTTTGGATGCAGTGAAATGAGGAAGTTATGCAAGTTTTAATGAGAGGTTAGAAAAATAGAACAGAGAAAAACAGAAAATTGGTTTTGAAATGACAGGTTGAATTCACTTAAACTAGATTAATGGCTAAGAAAAAGAGAATGCCACCCATGAATCTCCACAGTCACTTGGCCACTGTAACCCTTCACGTGGTGGATACCCCGGTTTCTTTATGGGAATTATTTTATTTAATCCAAATCACTAATGGCTTATGGTCTAGTAAAACAAAAATGAAGAAAAATCAGCGCTAACACTCGGAATCACAAATAGGGTTGCAAGAATGGTTCTGACAATATTATAAATTCTTAAGTTAAAGATGAGATAGGTTATAGATTGGGATAGGACCAGGCATGGCAAATATACTATCGTTTACCATGATTCCTATTGATAATTACAGTCCACTTTAATTTAATATTTTAGACCGTCAAGAGCTCTGGTCATCACGGATCGGGTCTAAGGACAGCATGGTGCATCTGGTGGAATTGGATCAGCAGACTAGCACCTCGGACTGGACTGGCACCTCGGACTGGGCTGGACTGGATTGGATTGGCCCTTCTGGTTGCTGGACACTGTAGATCAGTGGGATGGCGGGTTTCAGCAGGCAAGCCTTTATGGTAGCAAGCCAAACTGGATCAAAATGTTCCCTTAAGTATTGGGATTGCTTCAGAATTTGGGCCTAGCTGAAAAAGAGTTCAGCAAATGCTGAGGCCTTGGCTTTGCAAAGAAATCTGGAATCAGGGACAAGATGGAGGATTCAGGAACAGGGCGTCACGCAAAAATCAGGATGGAGTCAGGAATCAGTGTGTATCTGTGTGTTGTGAGGTTCCCTTATTTATCTTGCCAAATGACATCACTCAGTTTATGGTAGGGGCGGACATACAACCCACACCCACAAGACTATGATTGGTCAAAGGCACAGTTCCCGCCTTGCTCTTTGCTGGTTGGATGACAGAAAGGGTTGTCATGTTTTATGATGTGACTGGAAACCTCCCATACTTATTGGGACCAAAATGTAACTTTCCCACAAATACATGTTTATATACTTATGCCCTCTAAGAAAATCAGATACATAAATTACATATTTCGTGGGTCACATTTACATCCAACTCCCAAATCGGTGGGACCTGGTCTTGTCTTTCTATGGAATTTTGGCAATTTTAATCATAAAGATTTGGCCTAAAAATTCCTAATTTGGTACATATATGTGCAATCACCCCTAGAACATGGGTACACAATATTAGATTTGCAGCATTAATAGTTTCTGTGCAATTAATCATTTTTCATAACTTCAGTTCCTTACGCAGTAAGAAATCCTACCAGGTCTTCAAATGGCTAGCATAAGTTCAGATTTATATGTATGTATTTTTCACTTGTTTACTTATTTTTGCTGCCAAGTTAAATGTCTTGAAGTTCAGTGGCAAATGAGCATTTTAAATCCAAAAATCAAAAGTCTGTTCTTTTTTTCTTCCTTCACAAGTGTGAGCAAATGGCAGGTCCTTTGAAGTTCAATGAGAAGCCTCTCCTAGCATCCTACCCCTCCCCTGGAAGGAGGAGTGTCCAAGCCTTCTATTGTCTTTGCCCGGGGCAAAGATGAATGTCTAATGAAGCGCATTGTCATGAGTATGTGAGGCCTCCCAGCAGCAATTAGTCCTTTCCTGTTTCCTGCCAGCAGCGAAGAGTCAACCTTTTCCAGGCTGAGGACTGTCAAAGCAGAATTGTTTTTTTTTTAAATAGATAATTAACTCAAACTGGGTTACTTTAAGTTTCACCTAAATCTTTCATTTAAACATATAAAATGAACACAGTTTATTGGTGGATGTTTACATTAGCAATCCTTTGACATTTCTTAAAGGATTAAGCCTTTAAACAAAACATACTTTCACAACAGGGGATTTTGCACTTCATTCATAAAAAGCACATCAAACTGCTTTCTTTAAACCCAATTTTCCTATGCAGCACATACACCCTTTTATTCAGCTTAGGTCTTCCCTTGAGTGCTGGGATTGTTTGCAGTCTGGATACATGTATCCTGCCTTTGTTTAGAGTTTCTCTCTGCACAGCTGTTTCTGTTACTTGTTGCAATTTTAGCCGCATTTCCACCCACCAACCCCTCTCCCCCACCGTGAAAGATGAAAACAAGGGTTCCTGGGCTGCTTTTTCCTTAGATACAGTTTAAAGAGCTGTCAGTCAATGAGACCCGGTTCCCCTAAGCCACACTGGATGATTCTAGGCATTGCAGTACACTTTTAATCTCAATGATTCAATGGAAATAAATGGATCTAGTGCCAAAGACAGCACTTTTGAAGGTTGCAAAGCTAACATTTTAAAAGGCATTTTCGGTTTTCAGCACAATTCTGCTGCTTTGCTCCATGTTGAATGTGGCAGAACCCACTGGCATGCTCCTGCAGTGATATCTCTGTTTTCACACCCACCCCCTGACTGTGTGTGGTAGGGTGTGCCCTTTTCTGGGTTGTGGCCCAAACGCAGTTTTGAAGATTTTGGCGCACAAAGGGGTCAGCACATCCATTTTGGGCTATTTCTTTCACCATTTGTACAGTGATGCAGTGGGGCACATTGGAATGGGTCAAAATATCCCACACCTTTCACCTGTCAATGTTCTTTCCTAAAAACATCTTGGAACTTATCAAATAGATCTAGTATTTCTTGTTTTCTTATTATTTTGATAGATCTGTGGGGACCAAGTTGTTTTCAGTTTCACCTTATGACTTAAGGTGAACATCAATACGGTTGAGGACTCTATTGGGTCTTCCCTCCACTCCTCCAGGAGATTAACATGATATAACTAAGACTTTAGTCTCTTGTTTGGGGAATTCAGTAGTTATAAAGTTCAGTTCTTTCTGAGACCTCATAGTGTCCATGCCAATGAGATAGCAACTAATATTCATGCGTGGGTAGAAGGACTAGTACTTTCTGACCAATACTGAAGGACCGGGGTACTGCTTTTTTATCATAGTAAGCATGTTGGTTTTCTTGGACTATTTCTAAATGTGCATGAACCAAGTCTCTTACCACTGCCATGTGTTCTTTGATCCGCTGCATGGTCTGGGAAAGTGGTAAAATAGCTTCTTCCCTGTCCTCCCATGTTTCTCGTAACTTGTCTAGGACGTCCCGTGGATCGTGTCCATAGAGGAGTCTGAAGGAGGAAAATCCTAGGGTGGCTTGGGGTGCTTTCCAAATGGCAAAAAGGGCCCACATACCATTATTTCCCAATTATGGCCATCTGCTTCCACACATTTTTAAGAACACTTTTTACTATCTTGTTGAAGTGTTTGCCCAAGCCAGACATCTGTGGGTGGTACACAGAGGTATGCAAGCTCTTAATGTGTAAAATGTGTTTTACCTCAGCCATCAATTTGCTACTAAAATGTGGTCCCTTGGTCCATTAGTATTTCCTTTGGAAAGCCCACCTGTGACAGAAAAGAAATCAGATGTTCCAGAATCTATTGTGACATGTTGTTTCTCATCCGGAAGGCCTCCAGATAGTTTGTGGCATAATCAACAATCACTCGGATACTTGTTTCCCAGTTTGGACAGTTCTAAAGGACCCATGATGTCCATTCCAATTCTAGAAAAGGGGACATCTATGATAGGTAGGGGTTGTAATGGTGCAGGTGGAGAAGAGCGTGGGACTGTTTTTTGGCAGAGGCAGCAAGTAGCGAAAACGTTTTTGACATCAGCATAAACCCCGGCCAATAGAATCTGCAAACTGCCTGTCCTTGGGTGTTTGCCATTCCCAGATGTACTTTTGTTAGATGGGTGTGGGCAAGTTCTCAAACTACCCTTCTATAGCTCCTTGGAACCACAATCTGCATTCTAGGTGTCCCTTTGGTGTTAGTGTCTACCCTATATAATAGACCCTGTTTAAGAAAATAAAATGTGCTGTCTTTTGTTTGAAGGAATTGAAGAAGGCTTCTGCCAGAATGGGGTCATCGGTTGTGCAAAAGTGATGTCAGGCATTATCTCAGGTACATCCTTCTCTATCGGAGGTATTGGAAGGGCTACCACAGACAGAGGATTTTTATCGGCTTCCCCAAAACCTTTTGTTCTCCTTTCTGAGAGGTCTTGTTCTTGATCCTCAGTAGGCTTGGGAAAAAGGGTGTTTTCAAGTATCCCTTGTGCAATTATCTCCCCAGCTTTAACATGGTAGACTTGTTTACCATTATTCTGTATCAGAACCTTGAAATCCCCTCGATAGTCTTGATCTGTGACCCGTGCCAATACATCCAGACCATGCCTACAAGCTAAGCCCTATTTAGATACTAAGCGAATGTAGGTGCCTTTCGGTGGTGCTGGTATTAACTCAGTGGGAACTGTAAGGAACTCATGGTGGCAACAGTAAAGACAGACACAAGTGATCACAGTTCAAAGGTGTTTATTAAACTGTATGCAGGGTCAAAAAACACCTAATCTAAAACAAAATCTAAGATGGGAACAAGCGTCGACTATCAAATGAAAATAAGGCAGTCCTAGTGGCGTTTTGTCAAATAAAAAGGGCCAGACAAATAAACCTATTGCCAAAACCTTACAACTAATACAAAAAAGGTGTAGGATAGTTCTCAAGAAAGGAAAGAAGAGTTAACAGACAATATGTCAGAATGAAGTAACTTGGGTCTCCCTTCCCCACATTTTAAGCACAGGGTAAGGTGGGATCTTGGAGCACAGTACAGTCTCGAGCTTCCCCAGCACGAGATGACAATTCCACTAGCCGCTATCATGGTTGTCGATGGCCAAGTCTCGTTTCTCCAGAAAGTCTCTTGCTTTCAAAGGGCCTGATGTACTCAAACAATAAAACAAAAGTTCCTTCAACCAAAATGAAAGTTTGTTTCCTGTGGTGTCTCAAGTTGAGAATTCTTCACTCCTGAGTCCTCCTCTGTCGGGCGCTGACGAGTGTTCCTCGTGGTTTTGGGTGATAGCTTTTCACCTCCTGGATCTCCCTCTACCGGGCTTGGATCTCAAAACAGTTCCTATCAATATCAAGGCCTTGAGTGGTTGCGATTTCCTGTTCCCAAGGACCTGATTGGTGTACCAAAAAAAAAACAAACACAAAGTTCTGTTCTACGTATTTCTCGAGTGATAGATTCACCCCTGGGTCCCACTATTCCGGGCACATACCCCTCTTTGCTTTCAGCCTACCTCCACCAAGTTCCCTATGGCTTTTCTCAGGATATTTGGATTCACCCCTCGGTCCCCCTCTTACGGGTGCTGACCTTTCTTTTACTTTCAGCCACCCTCCACCGGGTTCACTATGGCTTTTGTTTCATTCTGTTTAAATAATCACCTGCCAAGTCTAACATTACCATCCTTCATCATTGAGATTCAATGTACTGTTCCTGTGTTCGTCCTTGTCTTTGCGTAATGTGCCCTGATGCCCGCGGCGCCATAGAAATAAATAAATAAAAATAAAAAATTCATAAATCTTAATGTCTTTTTAAACAGTTCCAGTGGACATCCCTCAACCGGGTTAATTCTTGACAACACACTGTTTCTTGGGGCTTTGAACTTGCCCCCTTCTCATCAGCATCCTTTTTCCGGGTTCACTCTTGACAACTTAACATTCACATTTGTTTTCAATGTTTGCGGAATTCACTTCCCTTGCTTTCTCACAGTTCTTAGGTCAAAGGCTTTCGACTGTACGGGGATTTTGCTTGAACTCCTGTATGACCACTTTGACCTATCTTGGCGGCTCTCCTACTGGCTTCTGGTATCTGTAGTTTCACTCAGACGGGGATTGACCAGAGTTTCTTGGAGCAGCACTCATGAGGTATTGGCCCCCTTTTGCAGCTGGTTTCCCCTTTACTCTGTTACAGTTCTTCTCACTTTGCCACTTTGCAACTTTCATTCACCACAGCCCGGTTCTTATCGGCTCTCCCCTCAACGCACCGGCTATCATGAACCGCTTGGCGTTCCTCCTAACTAGAGTCAAGGCCGGTACAACGGAAGCAAGAGTCTCTCTCGCTCCGGCTTATCAACGTCAATATGCTCTGTGTACCGTTGACATTTGCTGCAGCACACTTGGGCTATTGTCCTCGGCCTTACGAATCTTTCAGCGGAGGGTTCGCACAGTTCTGTTGAAGAGGGCAAGGACGTGTCCCTCCTCATCAGTCTCTCTATATTTGCCGCATTTCTCCTCCTCTTGAACTGCTAGGTCTGGATAGCTGTCTCGTTGTGCGGTCTTCCTTGCTTGTACTGTGCTCTCTTGCTCCACCTTTAATCCCTGTGGGGAAGGCAAAGGGCCGTCAGGTGTGTGTGAATCTGATCAATTGCCTGACTTTGCCTGACATTTTTATTGGGACATGTCAGGTGAATGGCTTTGGTGTTAGTCTGCTGTTTTCCGTGGGGAAACAAAGTGTTTGTGTGAAAAAGAAAGGGTTTGTCATGGGAAATGATATTCTTTGTCCTAGGGGTGTTGGTAAAGTTAGAAGGGTGAGATTGAAAGGGGTTGGGAAGCAATCGGGAATGAAATGAAAATATATTTTACTTATATCCTGCTCATAAACAAGTGTTTCAGAGCGCGAAATTGTCGGAAATCATGTAAAAAAATAAGCAAGGAGGATTGTCTTTCATCTTAGTAGACGTGGAGTGCAGGAAATTGCAACTTTAGGGGCATGGAAAACAATGACCAGGAGTATGCGAGTAGGGAACAGAAAAACAGAGATTATGAGAGAGATGATTTTTGGGTGTGATGGGGTTTGGATTCCTGGGGAATTTGTTGGATATGGAGGGATCAATAGAGTGGGGAATAACGTAAAAAGGAGGCTTCTCGCAGTTGGGGTGCTTGAGGTTACATACGGAGGGATATTTGGCTCTCGGTCAGAGGGATTCACTAGGAGGAAGGGAGGTAGATGTCATATAGCCTTTGAGGTCTCGTCTTCCTCTCTCTCTTCCTCAGTGTAACACCGAGTCTCACCTGTGGTTTTTTCCTGAACACAACCTCGGATTCCCCTTTACAGGTGCTGCTCTCTCTTCCATCCACCCCTGGTGTTGGGGGTCTGAGAGCAATGGTCCTTTCTGAGCCACTTGAATAAGGGATTCTCAGGGCTGGTTAGAGAGAATACCCACAGGTTTCTCACAGAACTAATTGATCCTCTCACACCCCTCTGGAGATGGCTCTTCTACTGTGTATGTCAAATCCTATGGACACTTTACCCAGGTGGTCGTCCCTCCCCATGAGGTCCTCTCGCATTAAACCAACCCTAGGGGGAATATTGGGTAGCATCCTCACCTCTCTAGCCTCATGAGAAGGGGCTGCAAGGCATCAAGGTGTTGATGGAACCTCATGCATAAACCCCCAACTACTGGTGCACTTTAGGGAGTCAAAACACAATCTGGACACTTACAATCACCCTTTACGTGCGTTGCAACCCTTTCCGAAATTTAGATCCAACTATATCAATCTGCTGAGGTCTGCCTATGATTAGCCCACTGGCGCTTACTCACCCTCACGAGACCCCTAGTATAGACACATTACTGTTCTGCCTATTTTTGCTCTTGTGGACATTTTCACTCTGCCCATCTGGCCGATGAGCTAATTTCCACTTAGTGCCTGTACATATACTGTCCTCATTGTACTTGTACTTACTATGCCTGTATGTAAACGTAAACTTCAATTGCCTCTCTACCTGTAATATACTATATTTTATATGTAACCCATGACCCTACCCTGTAAATTAAGCCTTGCATTTTCTGTACTGCTGCGCCCGGCTACCTTCGGGTTTGGTGTGCATTATAAATGAATAAAACAAACAAACAAACAAACAAACAAACAAACATTGCACAAAGACACTCAATCACCTTGAGAATGTTTCCAAGGGCTGGTATAATAGGGTGTGTACCATTTGAATGTATGTCCCCTTAATATACAGCCCGCTCACTGACAGCTCAGTGCCGATTCATTGATGAGCCTGATTGACACTAGAAGTGGGCAAAACGGCAAAAATTCACACTGCTGATAAATTGGCGAATTCTGGGAAATGTTTGACCTGCTTTTTCAATTTCACCTGGGCAGCCACATTGCCCATTTCGGATATTTTGCCATCCAAAATGTTGCAGTCTTCCAGAAGTTTCGTTGTGAAAAAAAAATGTTGTGGAAAAAACCAAAATGACGTTCAAAAAACAATATTTTGAGGAAAAAACACATTTTACCTAAAAGTGGAGAATCAGGCAAAAAAGTCTGCCTTGACAGTAAAGCGAAATTAGAGGTGATTTCACCAGCAGTAAGTTCAGCGAAATTAGAGGTGATTTCACCAGCAGTAAGTTCGCCCATTGCCAAGTGGGAGAGCAAGCAGCAGAAAACAGCACAGAAGATTTGCAGATATTGCAAAGGAGGAAAAAGTACCAAAATTGAACTGCAGCCAAACTAACATTGAGAGGACTGTCACACTCACAATCGGTCTAAAAGCCATTAGAGCTATTAGGGGGAAAGACACCATGATGTTGAGCCAAAATGAAGCAGTCAAAAGAAGAAAGAGGAGCATGATGCTGAACCAGCACATCCCTCCTCACTACAACCCAGAGATGCTACTAGAAATGTGCGGCATTACTCAACCGCTGGCAGACATCTTGGTGAAGGCATCCTGCACTCAGATGTCTATGAGGAGACACTGCAGTTTTGTCAGGAACATAAACTTGTGCACCCTTTGCAGATACTTCAAGAATAGAGAGGATCGGGCGCTTTGCAGGAGAAATCACCTCACTTGTAACCTTTTATGAGTGACATTCACCCAGCGCAACTCCCACCCAAATGCTTCAATTATCTTGTGACAAACAGCCAAGATTCCACATCGACGTGAATCAGGTATATATTGATATAAAACCCTAGGTTTCTTTGTAAAGAAAATATTGAAATACCAATCCAAGATGAAGTTCCCAGAAAATGTGTTTCGTTCGGGGGGGGGGGGGGGTTGTGGTTGCAACTGCATACCCTGATCATAGTGTCCATTTTGTTTCCTATCACAGTGACTCTGTTTGACAGGAGGCATTTTATGATCAACGTGTGGAGGTGTACGTTCCATGGTCACATTGAAGGGGATGTTGTTGACCAGCACTAGATTTTGTTTGGTCCTCGCAGACTCCTGTTGATCCCAGGAGCTGTGTACACCCACCCGTGCATGCAAGCATGGCCTCTTTGTGGATTTCATCCTGGGCCATCATTAAAAGCACCACCACTGCCCCACATGCATGCAGTCTCTTAGAGCTGGAGATGTGACCTCTGGCAGTCTCCCATATGTGTCATGATGTGCTACAAATGCAGCACTAACCCTTAGTGTCCAGTATCGATATAACACACAGCACCATAGAAATTCACTTTTTCTACAGGCCACAATGTGAAACCGACCATAAAATATGATTTTGTCAGACGCGGCATACATGCCCTGTTTCTGTAACTGTATTGGGGTAGCCATCAGATAGGGTGCTCCGCTGCCAGCAAACTATACAGAAGGCCGGCGGTAGCTCATCAATCACCGGCTGTGGCTCGGGACAGGCTCCTTTGTCTCCCTAGCAATGCCTCCACTGACCAACACCCAAACGAGTCCTAGCACCAGTGAACGCGACAGGTTATTGACTCGGAGGTTTGGCGCTTGTTGACTTGCTTGCTTGCGACCTCCACAAAGAGACCCAGGTGCCACTTTCTTTCCTCATGACTGTTGCCTCGCCAATCGCTTCTAGCGCTGCCCTTATCTGTTACTGATTAGCCTGCTTGAGAATATCAAATATCTTTAAAAAAAATAAAGTTATAAAAGGAACCTTGCGATGCAATGACCAATCAGAGGTATCTTCTGCATCAAAGAGCATGTGATTTAACACCAGCCTTCGACTAGATACTCTTCCAAAAGATCTTGCAGAGAGCTAAAGCTCTCTAATGCCAGACGTAAAACGGATCTAGAAAAATCAAAAGAGGAAATGGGGAACAAGGGCAGATATCTCCCTTAGACGGTAGTAAAAACAATATTAGTGCTTTAACAAGTATTCAGTTTCAATGCACGCCGTCTCCATTTGCTACTTGCAAACAGGCAAGAAATACACATAACGTTCAGCAACAGCTGTTTTAGAGGCTGTAACAGCATAATTTGTAGGTCTGTTCCTAACTACATTCAGATGTTATTTCCAAGGTTGCACACAAGGCGTGCAACAGCCTGGCTGAACGGCATGAGAGCTAAGACAGCACTTTCACGATCCAAGTCGTTACAGCTCCTCAGCATAAACCACCAGAAGAAAACATACTTTAACATTTGATACCAAACAGCTTAGCCATAATCTAGCTAGAAAACCAAGTGCTACAAACTGCACTAGGAAAAATAAAACTGAAATAGCACGCCCACATTTGTGGGTGGACGGCTGTACCATCACAGGCCTTTTGCTTACGCGGTGGTTCCATTGGCGATACAGCTTCAAGGCATGGCCACAGGTTCCCCTTTTAGGGAAGACGTTCTCCTCCGAGCGGCAGAGGCTACATCTGGCCAGGATCAGTGCCAGCTATCTATGAGACAAGGGCTATTGATCTGAGGCCCGCTGGCCTCCATTCTAATTAATAGAGCTCCCCTGAGAAGAACTACTGGAAAACAATGCCAATCCTTTGTGTCTTCACGCTCGCTTTGGATCCAAGAGAAATCTAGATTTTATTATTTCTTGTCCTTGTTATTTTGGCACATCCAGTCATGGCGTAGGGCGCCGCTGTGGTTTATGTAGTGTTCATTGTTTGCACAGTGCTTTGGTCTGACATTTTAATGTACCTCCTGTTGAGTTTCACTGTCCTAGACGCTATTAAGGCATGTCTCGCTCTCACGCTATGAGCCACAAATTTTCTTTCCCAGAAGGTTACTAAGCTGTCCTTTTGTCCCTCTTCCTTGTCGCAGTAGCAACAGATGTGGGGTTGATAATGGTTACTTTTAAGATCCCCTCCCTTTTCGTAGAATGAATCCTGCGCCTCTCCATAATCCCCCGAGTATCCAGCATGTGGCCATTGGCTTTCTTGATGAGAGCGCCAAAGCTTTTTAGGTGAGAGGACACATTATGATGTACTGTTGTAGTGAGCTCAAATTCAGGCTTGGGCTTTTGTAGGTGTTGCCTCTTTGTGGGAATGTCGCGCATCGGCACCAGCGTGGTACGCTAGCTATTGTACACCTTCCCTTTGAGCCACGGAATGAGGTTTGTGAGAGACACAGAAATGGCACCTCAGCAGTATCTTCTTCCATGCAGCCTGCAACGGTGAGTACAAACAGGTCTGTTAATTTAGCTTGTGTGGCACGATTGTTAGTTCTTCTGCAAGTGCATGGCTGTGTGTATCCTGATGGAGGTGTGAAAAGGGAACTAAAAGAGGCTCCATGTTTATCATGCCTTCTCCTCACCTCAGAAACAGCACCATAAGAAATACAGAAGAGAGGACAAATTGCCTCATGTCTCTGTGAATCTAGACATGATTTTGCCTGCAGCTTTACCTCCAATCCTCAAACTCCATTGTGGACCATTATTGTCTATTGCCCATGCCTTCCCTTTGTTTGTTCCAACTGCAACAACTATCAATCTAATACTGTTTGCCTGTCTGACTTCTGCTCCTGGACTGCCCCGCTGCCTGGCTACAACCTGTACACAGTACGAATGATCAAGGCTTTTATGTCACACACCAATTACTTCAATATACTTCTGTTATTTAGCTTTTCACTTTATTCCACAAAATATATTTGAATTCATCCAACAGAACATATTTTCTTTTAAAAACAATTCATATATACACACATTCTATGACCCATCTTTAGGCCTTCGTACAATATTAAAAATGAACAATAAAAACTAAATTTCATTCTCAGACACAAAAGAACCCGTTTGGGCATATTTTGGATCTCCCCTCTCAGTGTGATTTGTAAAATAAACCCTGACAAAGTACAGAATATCTTTGAATTCTTGTTTTTGCTAGACCTGCCCTTTGCTTGCAGTGTCAATTGTTGCTATAGTTATAGTCGACAGAGTGTGTTCATCAGGACATGTTCAATTTGTGTGTACTTTGTGTCGTTGGTAGTTGCCCAGCCCCAAGAGGGTGTGCCGATAGCCCTCCTGTATGGATGCGGTCTGACGTTATCCAGACCTACAGATCACTGCCTACACATTGCAGGATGATCCTTCTTGGAGCTGATTTCTTCTTCTGCGGTCAATAGTTGAACCCGGCATTCCTATACCATGCATCCGGTTACTAACCCGGTTATTAACCTGTGTGTTGTTCCGAGGTCTGCCAGTAAAGGAGTGAGTGCACACAACCTGTTCTGTCTATGCTTCCTACAGTTGCATTTTAGCATTAAGAGATACTATCTCTTTACAAAAGGTTGAGGGACTCAGTTGAAATATCTTTGTCAGCAGACTTCACTAGGGAGTAGGAACCCATGACTAAAAGAACCACAGGATTTACAGATGTGGCCTGCAAGACTCCTGTGGTCGATCCAGGGGACCTCACATAATCTAAAGGTCGCTGTTTTTGCCACGCGGTTCTGGAGCTGCCCATGGCCCATCATGGGTCTTGTTTGGGTTTTTCAGACAAGGTTCAACCCACTACTTTCGAGGACGTTTCATCACGACAGGTTAAGGCTACATCAGTGGGTCTTCCATCTTCTAGAACGTCCAGAATGCCTTGTTCTTGAGTGAAAGCAAATAACCCATTCTAACTTGCACAGGCTCCTTGAGCAGCTCTATCTATTAAGGGCTTTGTGGGAAATGGTCCCACTGACCTTCAATTAGATTCTTTATTACCCAGAATGGTAGGCAATATGGACATGGTCTCTCAGCCCTTCCAGTGGACCAACTCTTTAAAGAGCATTTGCACACTCTCACTTATCCATCCAACCTCCACTTACACTGCATATGCCCTGCAGTTTGTGATGCAGAATTTCAATAGCCATTGGGTCTCATTGTGGGATGATTCCGAGTGCCCATACCTGTGAGTGAATAATGATGAACAAATGGTCCCAATGCTTATCGAACGTGGCCAATCCTCAGAATTGGCCTGGTCCTTCAATGTCCGGGTTAGGTGACAGATGAGGAGAAGGTTGTCATGTTTCCCATTCAAATCATCTTCAAAGAATCGATTCAGCACAGCAAAAAGGTGTTGCTCAACACGCTTTGGACCAGACGTGCCTTTATCACAGTAACCTGCTATTGTGAGATTACAGAGGGAACAGGAAGGGGGAGAGTAAGAAATGTGGGCAGATTCTCAATTTTCCACATATGAGCCTTTGTGAGGAAATCCAAACAACCATCGACACATGCTCTTGATAAAGGACGTCTGATCCGACACCTGTTGAGCAACACCCTTTTGCTGAGCTGAGTCCAATCTTTGAAGATGGTTTGGAGGTAAAACATGGCCCCCTTCTGTTTTGAATGAAGAATAAAGAATATTAAGGACTGTCATTTCTAAAGTTTGGTGGCTTTGCTATTGTCCCCAAGTTGGTGTGCACACCCTTGGTGGGGGACTCCTCCACTGATTTCTGAAAGTTAAGATGCAGACAGCTCCAAAGAATTTGCTGAAGCTCCCTTTCTTGGGATAGAGGTTTTTTGGCATGCAGCTTGGAGAGATTATCAAATAACCTGTGGAAGACCAGAAACTGGGTGATATGTTTAGACCACGTGTCTCTCTGGAGATCTCTGGAGTGCTAAGGGGTTATCAAAGGTCCATGCCCCTTACATGCACATCTTCTGTATCATGCAGAACTCCTGCAAGAGGTAGAAGTCAGGGCACATTCCTCAAGGTCCACCCAGTCCCAGCAATGCCACCCGCAATCCGTGCCTCTTGCAGTCCATATTTCCCTATCAGAAGGGTCAGCAGAGGCCAAATACAGTCTTTTTGTAAAACCTGGTAAGAAAACATCACAGACTGTTGGGTTTTGAAAAACATAACCTGGGGTCATGCAATGACCCCTCCCAGATCATGATTGATCAGCATCCCTGGGACAATAAATCCTATAAAGGCTCGAGACATGCTTGCAGATATAAAAGACCTCTTGCCAAAGAGTGCAATATCATTGGTGTGCATCACAAAGAGAGAGAGACATGTATTATGCAATCATCTTTTCAGTCAAAAAATCATCAGGCGATTGATGACCAGTTCTGCACCTAAAGAGGCTAGAATATATTGGTCAAGGGCATAACCAACCAGATGGTGCCCATCTCACCCATACGTTTGCTTCTATCCCGAAGAGACTTTAAAACATCCCTCGTTTTGA
The DNA here is from genome assembly GCF_040938575.1 of Ambystoma mexicanum. Classification (NCBI taxonomy): domain Eukaryota; kingdom Metazoa; phylum Chordata; class Amphibia; order Caudata; family Ambystomatidae; genus Ambystoma; species Ambystoma mexicanum. Next base: position 145,663,332 of record NC_090936.1, read on the forward strand.
AAGATGTTTACCTTCATGTCCCCATCCCACAGTAGATCTGCATCAAACGTTTATATGTTCTGCAGTGTTGAATCAACACTGTACCAGCTTCGAGTCCTTCCTTTTGTACTGAAGTCTGCCCGACAAGTGATTACTTCGAGTGTAGGTCATCAAGTGGCTATTCGACAATGGGTGGAACTCATTACCCATCCAATGCCTGGATGATTGGTTAATCCATGCACCTTAAGGTTTTGCACACTATCATTTAGGTTGTACTTGCTCTCAAGGGAATCGAAATCTGTTTATAGAAATCTTTTTGAGTTTGATATTGTTCCTCACCTTGCCCAGTGTTGCCCACATTTATTACTGTAATATGCAGTTTTTGGTGCATTCAAAAGGTTACACAGTTAGGAATTGGACTTAGGAACAAGCCTCTTCCGGCAATTGTCCCCAAATGAGTTGTTCTTTTTATCTACAGTTTTCCTGTGCTCACTGAACCAGCGATCTACCTGTAGAACTAAATCCACAGGCTGTTCATGTGAGATATGCTAATTCCACGCTGCTAGAGTGACCTTTAACGCATCCCTCAAAATCAGGTAGAAGAAAGAGGCCCTGTTCTCCTCTGATCATTATCTTTCAGTAAGCAGAGCATTGAACTGGGAGATGTAGTCCACCAGGTCCCTAAGCCCCTTTTTTAATTCTAGTAACTCGTTGTCCAGAGCTTAGGTGGAGGGGTTGGGGGGGGGGTTGGTTTACAGTCAAACCTTTTCTTCTTCTCGCTCTGGAACAGTTTGCAATTTTATAATATAGGACTATTCCAAGCGGCCAAAGTCAAGGTCCAAGCAGTCCAAAATCAAAGAGATCCAAAGCTTCTTGGGTTACACCAATATCTACAGATCCAGGGACTCTGTCAGGTAGTGTCATCCATTGACAAGCTCTTGAAAAAGGGAGTTACGTTTGATTGGGACATTCTACTGTGAGTGCTTGTGAGTTGCTTAAAGGAAATTCAGCTCAAAACCGGTGCTTTTGCACTCAATATCTACGAGACCTTCTTTTTAGAGGGCAATGCTTCTAACCGAGACTTGTGGGTAATTCTGTCAGAGCGTCACAATAGCGTTGGGCACCTTCATGGTGTGGTTTTTCACTCCAGAAAGGTGACAGAGGCTGCAGTCAATTATACAATTGCAGACCATATGTTGTTAGCTATCAGAGCGGCTTTCATGGAGTGGCAACATAATTTGATGAGGAAGGATCATACCACAACTGACCATCGGAATGTTTTATTTCTGCAGTCAGCTATAGTTACCTTTCCCAAGACAGATACACTGGACATTGTTCTTTGCAGAATGTGACTTTGGGATAAACTTCAAGCCTGGCGGTCAGAATGGAAAAGCAGATGTGAACTGGCAGCAGATGTCAGGAAGCTTCACAGGCATCAGAAAGAGTCTGATGGAAGTTATTTGATAAGAACATTTCATTTTAGAAATCTCTAGCTCCAGGATCCAAGAGTATATCAGATAAGATGTAATAATGGACTAGATGGTTGAGTGGGTGAGAAAGGACCAATCCTTCAGGGTTAAGAATTGGTTGCTGTACACTGAAAGCTAGCTCTACTTGTCTAGGGAAGAGGCTTTTTCATAATTACATCAGAAAGGTCATGATTCATCTTTAGCAAGATACCTGGTATATAGTAAGACTTTAGAACTGTTTCAGAAACGTGTGGTGTGGTTCGATTAGAAAGTATTCAATTAACTATATGGGCACATGCAAAGTTTGTGATAGAAGATGGGAGCCAGCTGGGCTGCTGCAGCTTGATTCCATCCACCTATACACTGACATACTATTTCTTTGGATTGAATTACGGATTTTCCTAATGACGCGAACACAGAGCAATCTTACTGGTAGTGAGTCCATTTTTTCTTGGTGTACTTAATTCCCATAAAGGTAATTGTTAACTCTATGAGGCTTTCTCCAAGAAGTGTTTCGTCTTTATGATCCCTGTGAGGGCATTATCTCAGATTGTGAGATTCAGTTAGTCTCCTTGTTCTGGCATGCCTTTTGCAAGCGGTTGGAAATAGAGGTTTGTTTGTCCTCTGCCTACCAACCCCACTCTGATTGGCAAACAGAACGAGCAAACCAAGAGCTGGAAACATACTTAAGGTAATACTTACTTGCAGGGAAGTGTTGGCTAGATCTTATCTAGTTAGCTGAGTTTTGTTACAATTATACCACCAAAGAGTCAACTGAAATCTCCCCTTTGATTTGTAACCACGGTTATCACCCTAAATTTCTTCTGAAATATAATCTGAATGAGACTCCCAACCTGGATGCAGACAGTAGGTTAAGATTAAGGAAAGAGAATGTAGATAGAGCTCTGCATGCTCTAGTGGGCAGTAAGGCAAGATTCAAGAAATATGCAGATCATAACAGGTCAGAGCATAGTTTGGCAGATAAAGTTTGGTTACCCACAAAAACGTTTTGTTTTAAAGGGGAAAAAACGGGCTCAATTTACTGAGCCGTTTCTCATAAAAAAAAAGATCATTAAGCCTGTGGCTGTGAAACTAGAGCTTCCTAAAAGGGTTTGCATCCAACCAGCATATCATATCAGTTTAGAGTGAGACCTGAAGCAAGATAGTGTGGTTGGTGAGAGGTGCTATTGCAGTTTCTTGAGTCTTTTTCTTGAAGTCATTCTTTGGCACAGGCATTTCTCCACCCTGCCATGAACGGAATGACTCGGAGCCACCAGGCGTCCATGCAGTGATCAGAAGTTGATGAACAGGCGCCAGGCTGGAGAGAAAACGGACACAGTAATTCAGGAAGGAATAAGGTGATAGGGGAATGTACTTGTATTGAACTCAAAATCGTGTTCATGATTTTCAGATTCCAGTTGCCTGAATAGGAAGCAGTGTTTTTAAGTAATCCCACTCCGTTTTCCTCAGGCACCATAATGTAGTGTGAGCAAAAGCTCAGGGCACAGGGGGTGTCTGCGAGTATAGCAGCTCCTGTGAATCTAAACCATGGATCTTATTGATTTCTTCTGCAATTTCCTGAGAAATTGTGAACAGTATGGGAGTGCAAGGAGTCTTTTCTATCCCAATCGACTACATATGTATGTCCTCCAGGTAAATCTGCCATCCTAAAAAAATATTACATGCAGTAGAATACTTAAACAGTTAACACATTAGACATTGGGATTGTCAGATTACTGTGCGGCCTATTTGGTAGCAAGAGAATTTGTTGCAGATTTCTTTAATGAATTTTCCACATATATTTGTGGGGGGGGGTACAGAAACAAATATTGTAGGGCGTTGAGAGGGGCCCCACATATAATATGCAGCAAAACCAACCTGTCAACAAAATAAATTCGACAAATTCTCCTACAATCAAATATAGTCCCTGTAATCACCCTAAGCCTATCCATTAATACACAAAGATACTCAATGACAGTACATTAATTACTAAGAAGAATAGCGTACATTTTATTTTTAATAACAGTAAAGCAACCCTCAGAAACTACATCGTCTACCTATATACAAACTTAATTGCACTCATTGGAATAGATCCATCCAGTTTTGCTGCTCTTGAAGGCTATGAATAAGTTGATCGTCCCCAATGCCTAATTTCAACTGGTACTGTATAACATTCTAGGGAGGATAGTTCAGCGGCAACACGCTCGCCTTGGAAACAAAATGACATGGAGCAACACAGGTTCGATCCCCGGGTCCACGCTTAGAAACCTCTGGGTATTAAGCGCGTTATACATAACCTATCATATCATTCCTTCATCTCGTACATGCCAAGTGAGAACCCAAAAGATTCTTCTGGTTTGTCATGTTTCAGTCCTCATGTGTGACAGGGGAACTTCGTCCTGAGGCTATGCATCATACAGACAATTAAGTAATATAAGCTCTAATGTACCTGAACTCCTGCATCCATACAGTAAATCCATTCCTATGTGCATCAAACATATATTGATTTGGATCATAGGTCAGTAGACATCATAAGTACTACCACTTCTCAGCTAAAGTAGTCCAATTCGATGCATCCTGGCAAGAAAACTGGATGTCATGACAAGTCAGGGGGGCCTTCTCCATTTGGAATGGTTGGTCATTAGAAAGCGAGCATTCCTTCATGCTGCTACATGAAGCAGCAAAATAGTTTTTTGTGCCGACTCTGGTAACATTTGATCGAAGAAGGGATGCTATACAGTAGCGCTTAAACTTGAGGGTTGTGGACGATTTATTTATGATTTACATGAGCAGCGAAACTGAAGTGGATCTCGAAAAATGTATGCATCCAAGGTTGCAAATCTTCCCAAAATATTTGATCTCAAGAGTTTTACTTATGAGATGTTTAACTTTTGTCTTACTAATAAATGCACTGTCATAGAGTATGTTTGTATATGAATGTCTAATGTGCAAGGTGTTTAAGTGTTAACTGCCACAATTGTACGTTTTTGAGGTGGGCAGATTGTACTGGAGGGCCAATATGTCTAGTTGATGCGTTTTGTCTGTCGCTTTACCCTATCCTCCGGTATATTTTGACTAAATTATAGGTCAAGATACATCTTGTGTTGTATGTTATTCTGTTGTGCCTGGGCATGAGAACCAGCAGTGTGCTGGGGCCAGTGTAGCTTCTAGAATTGCGAGGATTAGCATCTTGCCAAGATTGTCGGGCTCAATGTTGCATCAAAAGACCAACCTGAAATGCAAAGGGCATCGGCAACTTTCCCTAATACAGTGCTACAACCCTACAGGCTGCTACGATACCACACCGTAATATTCAGAACAGTTGTAGATGGCACTTTTGGGCATGCATGAGGTTAGTCGGTAGAATGCGGAACTCAGTTCTTTATGTATTTCTTTTTCTTTCATGTTCTCGTGTGTCTGTGCAGACCGTTCTACGGCCTTTTTAAGCTCTTAGCGTATGAGCGGCCGCTTATGGCATAGAGATGGCTTCAAACACGTTCCCTCCTACATAGGATTTCGGTTTCTTTCTGTGGATTTCAGGTCTCTGCACATCAAACTCTTGCGGAATTTCATATCTTTCAAGAGATGTTATGTCATTGGGCTGTTTCCCATTGTGGAGACCACTTCCTTTAGTGTGCTGTCTTGAATCAGCAGGGTGGCCTTCTGTAGCGGTTCCTGGCAAGGAAAGCACTAATATACCCTGCTAAGATCTGAGTTCAGGTCAGAAAAGTCCATGATGATCTCGGTGTTGCCCTGTTTGACAGAATGCCTCAGTTCCCTCATCTTCATTAATGGTGTTTACACAGAGATGGCATCTTCCTCTATCTCAGTTTCCCTAAAAATGGCTTCTCTTCTCGAAAACAGACACCTGAGCGTCTCTTTTTAAATGTGGAGAGGGTGATTTGCTCATTAAATGCCTTTCTGAGGGTCAACAGGTAGGCATTGAATAATCTGGTTGTCACACAACACTCAAATTTTCCAGCTAGCCTTGGACCTCCATGTTCACCTCAAGAAGATCAATCAACCTTCTCACCCACTCCATTTGCAATAACCTGTGCTTTCTGGAGTCCTTGCAGTGGTATATAATATGATAGGTTATTTATAACGTGCTTAATACTCAGAGGTTTCTAAGCACGCACCCGGGGTTCGTACCTGTGGTCCTTGTGTCCTCTTGCTTCCAAGGCGAGCGTGCTGCCCCTGGGCTATCCTCCCGAGATGGCTCTCAAAGCAGAAGCTGATGCATTGCCATAGTTGGGTTCTTGCATTCGTTATTCAGAATTTTCAGACTCCTCCTGTGAAACACTTTCAAATTAAATGTCTTTAAAAGTCCTCTTTATTTTGATATAACTTGTTACTCGGACATGGAGGTTCCTGGGGCACTGGTAGGCACGGAACCCAACCTTAGTTTCACGCTGAAGGCCTGGTTATGAGATCTCGCTAGTGCGTTGAGCCTAAACTCCTAACTGCATTTCAATCAGGAACTAGGTTTGCTGGTATGTTCCCCTTCTCACTCATCTACAACCTCTGCATGCAATAGGGTGGTCTCTATCTATCTTGATCATACATTTACTTGTGAAGAGCCAGATTTTCTTTTCCTTCTTTTTACCCAAGGTGCAAGGGCAAGAAACCTTCTATGTTGAGCAGGTGGGTCAGGAATATCATTGATTCCTTCCCTCAAACAAATGAGTGTTGTTCTACTGAGGAGATGGCTGCCCGCACCATGAAAGAAAAGATTGTTTGCATGGTTAAAAATGTGCACAGCAGCAACAAAGGAACTGCTCTCCGCCTTTGCTCTGTATTAGAAGCTTAACGTGGGAGGGGTTTGAACTGAGGTATTTGGGTCTGCTGGGGTTGGATCACAACCTTTGTGACTGCCATTTATTCAATAAAAGGTGAACCTGTGGTACTATTCTGGCCTTGGAGACTACTGATCAAAGTATGCATGTTTCTTTATCCCCGGCAGAATACAGGACTAAGACAAAGAAGGGCTAATGCACTAATACACGGATTATGGACCAGTAATCCTCAGTACACGGAGCAGTGCTCTTCAGAGTTCTCGATCCCTCGTCCCTCTTTCTGTTTGTCCTTCCGACTGCCATCTCAACTATTGCTGAAGAGGGTGGCATTGTTCTGGTGATCCAATCTCGTACACCGAATATAGGACTGTGACATGGAAACATAGGGCGCCAATTAAGGACGCTTCCTTTTAAAACCTCACACTCTGTCTAAGGCAACACAGTCCTGTATTGATGAATGTCTCCTGACATAATTCCTGAGCAATCAAGACCTGTTTGGAGAACAGAAGGCTGCACTTGCTGTGGACACCCTAGAGGATGTTTGAAGGGACACTGCTGTGAGTACTTCTTCCTTTGGGAAATTGAGATAGGTAACGCAAGGAAGCATTGAGGCACCAATGTTGCCATTACGGGGCCAATTTAATCTTTATTTATCCTTTGGGTATCATATTACTGGATGATCTTTTCTCATGGTCTTCATGGCATGTGTTTGGAGCTTTGGGCAATTATGTTAGTTGTGTTGGACTTATAACTGAGCTACTCCACTTCTGACACACGGCCTGCAGAACTGACATGCACAGAGGTGCTATATGGATTATCTTGATTACTGCACCTTTTTTGGGACTATGTGAATGATCCTACTGGAATGGATGGCCTTTCTGACAGAATATTAACCAACACTATCAAGCAAATGTGAAAAGTGTTGGGCCCTTTTGTAAGAACGTCAAGCATCAGGGCAACTGGAAACAGTAGTAGCAGCGGCGAACGGCATGCGTGACAGTGAAGTGAGGCGTTCTCCGCACACAGCACAGGGTGGTAGACTTGGGACAGGAAAATGAAATAAACGAGTGCACATGAAGATGAAACAAGATTCAGAAGAAAAATGAAGATAGTCTCAAAAGAATGATAGCCACATCCTCGCCAGTTCATACATTCAAGGCAATTGGCCATCATTACGAGTTTGACGTTAGCTCGTGTACAGTTACGGCTTCTCAGGCCTGTGAATTTACAGCGGGATTGGACGTGGAGTAACAGCAGTGTTAGTCTCTATTTTTTTGAATCCATAGACCTACATGGGGATTTTGTCAGATTTATTGCAAGCAGAAATCTGCCTCGAAGTGGAGGATTGACTTCCAGTTGAAAACCTCCACTCCAAGACAGAACCTACGATTGGAAGATACAGTAAACGTGGCAGTAAGTCTGTCACTTCCAAAATTAGAGGCGATAATGGAATTACCACCACTTTCTTACTGCACAGCTGAACTTGTATTGAGGCCCTATGAAAACAAAGACTCGGCTACATGCCTTTTCAATCCCTGCACCCAAACTATAGCTAAATTCCCGTTGCTGCACACGCTGCCCTCTCTTTTCTCGCATAAACAGGCCCAATTGTACCCAACGTATCTCTTTACATGGCTTCCATACCATACCTGCTACTTCATATATTGTCGTGTGCATGCCTATTTAGGCTTCCCCGCTCTTTATAGGGTTTAGGAATCTTGTGAAGGGGGAAAATAGAGTGCAGCTTTCCTTTTTTCACCAAGAGGTGGAAAAATGATGAATTGCGATTGTGGGATTCTACAATAGTAGGATCCTTTTGGAGTCTCATATTGACAATTAGAAAATGAAAAACAATTGCTCCAATGAAAATTGGTAATCCTTCACCTCATAGCTGTAACCCACCTAACAGAAGGGTTGTGCATGAGATGAAGGGCCTGATTCATGGAGGTTTTCCTATGGGATTCCGCTATTATAAAACACTACCATGAATCAGGCCCTAAGAGCGGTGAGCATTAGGGAAGGCATTGTGATGGTGAGCCCACTGTTCACTGAGTTGGTGGTGCCTGTAGAGTGTGATGGTGTGGAGGGTTTCAATCAGAGAGTGTCTATGGAAGTGGTTTGCTAATATTTATAAGACAGTACATATTATTGATGTGGCAAAGCTTACCAGCAGGTGGCAGTTGTACTAAGGAGCGTTCTGGAAGAACTATGTGCACTGTGTGCGTATTTGACACTTCGGAGCGGGTGATGTGTGTGTGAATCTGACCGAAATGCACTAAGGAATCTCTGTGGCCTTAGACACATCCCAGCTTGTAAAAACACAAAGGTTCTAATATGACAAGTCATGACAGACTAATAAATTAGGAGGTCAATCAGACAAGCAGCTGTGATGACATGTTGTACCTGAATACAGCCTGGATGACGTGGACTTTTGCCTTCCTGGGCCCCTTACCTCAATAAACGTATGCACCTTAAGGATCAAAATTAGCACTCTCCCCCTCAAGAGTCTTTTATCATGCCTTCACTAGAATTGATCTGTTCAAATACACACGTAAAATTAAATTGGCAAAATTTCACGCGGCAAAATAATGCAGAACAGCTCATGTGAAGGTAATTAAAACAATTTCACATGCTCCACCGATTGGGGATACTCCAACTCTGTAGGCTCTGCTCATTCTAAACTTGAGGGGAGAAAGTGAGTCATTAGCACTAATGAGTTGAAATAACTGGGAGCAGAGGTACAGAGCATTCAAACTATTCCTACCAGTCTGAAATTCCATTCAAAGTGAAATTGATGTTCTGTCTGCAACCAATAGTGTTCTTATCAATGCCTTTCAGAATGTGTTAATGATTCGGTTATTTTCAAATTGGATATGAAAAAGATTGTAATAATAGAGTGGAGGCTAACCAAATCCCAAGGATCTTCCCTAAGACGTCTTCAGAAAGGCAACAAAATCAGCATTAAAGTGGCAGATAAGGGGCGTGTGGTGGTCATCGTGCACAGGCAAGGATATGTGGAAGAAGCATATAGAGAATTTCCTGATACTGGCTGCTATTGTCCTTTGCCTAAGGAGCTTACCATGGAATATAAACAAGAGTATGGTGTATGCTTGACAGCTGGATTGTAGCAGGATTGTTAGTTCTGATGAAATGGCCTTTCTGGCGTTCTCCTATCCAGTGGAACAAAAAATATGTTTTCTACTCAAAATACAGAAAATTCTATTGGACCTATTGTGTAGACCAATTGTTTCATCTGCCAACTAATTTTTAGAACATACCTCTCAAACTTTGGGTGGGTATCTGCAGAAATGTATTGCAATGCAAAAACATTATCTGTGACACACTAAATGTAGTGTCGCTTTATATCAGCATCAATCATGGTTGTGGTTTAAAAGCCTGTAAGTATTATCTGAATCACAGATCACTTGGTTGCTATCAACACGCATGCATATTAATGAATTTTGATTGAACAATAGTGATTGATTATTTCATGGTCATATTTGTTTCGTAGAAGATCGGTATGCCCATGAGCTTGTCTCTGATACCAAACTGCGCCATCCTGGACAGGGTCGCTGAGATCAAGCAGCAGCATGGACTACTGGGAACCAGAAATATCTGGGAGACTGCATATGGCGGTAGACATGTTAATGGCCTGTTAATAATCTGGGAGGGCTCCCACGCTGAGTTGGTTGAGTTTGTTTCTGGGCTGAATAGTAATGAGTTCAATCTGAAGGTGGCACTAAATTATGACACCAAAGAGCAAGTATTTCTGTATGCCAAGTTAGAAGTTAAAGACAGTGGTTTCGAAAAGTGTTCTTTATCGAAGTCCAACACGCATCAGCACGGCGTTACATAATAACATAATAGAAGCAGTCACCCATACACATGAAATCAGAGTATTCATATTATCTTTAGAGAATTTCAGCGGGCTAAACGCAGCTGCTCAAGGACTTTGTTAATGAAACAAAAGACATTGCTCAGTGAATTTATAACCATGGCTAGCTCGAAGTGATTCATTAAAACAGCTTTTCTGGAAAAAGAAACATTGTAGCAGAGTACACTTCCAGATATGCATGAGCATTTCCAATAGCTGTTGAAGCACCAACTGAGAAAACAAGGAGTGAGCATGTTGGATCCATCCCATATTTCTGTGAATAAGCATCACAGATTAGGGCAATCATTTGTAAGCAGAGGCCTATCTTGAAAACGCATCCCGGTATATCACCATGGTTCAGAGGCCCCGACTTACAATACGTTTTCGACATCTCCCTCATTAAAAGACATCCTGTCTCCCAGCTTGTGGCCAGTCACTGGTACAACTACTGTCTGGCTGCAAAAAAACAACAAACCAGCCAATAGGGATTTAAGAAAGGAAGTCATTGTGCAGTGTGCCTATATGCCAGTAACTCTAATGCTATCCTATGCCCATGTGACCTAATGTACATTGGGACAAGAATAGCTGTAAATAGCAAAATTATTGGGTTGGGAGGAATAAAGATCAATTTGTTCTGTTGTAGTGCACTTTGACAATAAATGCAACCACGCACCCTCACAAAAGGTATTTTTGTGAATTAATCAAATTCCTGCAGCCCCCTGAGGTTGGAAGAAGACGCATAACTCGTGTCAATTTTCATCTCACTACATTGTAGATGGGGGGTGGCTAAAGGCAGTAGGCACTAGGCTATAAGCATAGGGAAGAGCTTTATATGTGTCTGAAATTAGAAAGCTCCGTCAGAATAATGAGTCTAGCCTATGCAAAATGTACATCACATACTGGCAAAGGGCACAATATATATGTATATTGTATGGTCATTGAAAACCTTAAAAATATTATTTATCCTTTCATCCACTGCAGCACCACTTTGGGTGTTAATAATGACTCTTATGTGTCATTTCAAAATTTAAATAGTATACTTTTGTAGCCCACTGAGGGGTGGGGGTGTGATTGAACTGCGCATTTTGACCATTTTGGTTATCATGAATAGAAGTGAAGCTGTTTGCTGTAATTGGACTCACAAAACTTCCAGCAGGGCACTAAAGGGAATTTGAATTGAACGTATCTATCTATCTATTTATCTATCTATATACATAAAAATGTAAATGTTCGTTTGTTCAAAATCTTAAATCTCCGAAAGTTCTTCACTGATTGCTTTGAAATTTTGACACAACGTTGCACTCGAATAGGCGCGAGTTGTTATATACCTACTATACATAGATGTCACACCTGTGACAGGTAAAAACATGCTTTTTCTGAAAAACAGTGGCATCTGTTGGACATAAAAGCAACACACGCTATACTAAACATTTTACTGAAAAACAGTACCATCTGTTGGAGGTAAAAGCAACACATGCTATACTAAATATTTTACGATTCCATTTCAATGTTTCTGCTCAAACACGTGCCGAGGAAACAGCAGAGCGATGTGCAGCCAGACTTCAGGATGCACGGTTGCGAGCACAGTGATCACGTTCTGCAGCTTCAGATCTGCTTCGTTCTCAAGCGAATGAACACGACAGGCTGAGAGTGGCTGAAAGACGTCAACGAGAAACAGCAAATCAGCGTCAAACACGACTCCGTGCTCAGCAATGATGCGATTACAATCGCCTTGCATTCCGCTACAACCTAGCTGATGATTATAGTTTGAGCCGGCATGTTCTCATCAGCACCATGACTGAAGTGTGTCCTTATTGCAAGGGTCTGAAATGTAATGGAGAAACTAAAGGAATGTGTTGCGCCGCCGGGAAAATTAAACTGCCTCAACTTGGAGAACCGCCAGAGCCATTAAAAACTACCCACAAGCATTGTGAAATTAAACATATTAGAAACGTGCGATTTCTCTTTTCTTTCTTTTCCATTTAACCAGACTGAGCCACAGCAACGCGAGGCCGGGGACAGCTAGTAAGGGATAAAGAGAAAACAATTGTTGTTCCTTTCCCTCTTGTTTATCTTAGCACTTGAGAATAGGGCTTGTTTTTGAAAAAAACGTCCTCTTTTTTACGTGCAGAAAGAAAATGCAATGTTTCTAAGTGACTATAATAAGTCACAGAATATTTATGGCAATGGAAAATTAATGTAATATGTAGAAAAGAAGGGGGCGCTGTTGCTCACTAGCTGAGATGGTTGGCTCTTCATTAGAGCTCCGACACCCGGCACTGTCAAGAACCTGCAAGTTGCCTCGCATTACTTTCCCCACAGCCGCAATCCCTACCGACGTGCCATTAAAGGCACCAGTGAACTACTGACCCTGGTCTGCCTCTCCGGTGTGCCTGCTGTGCAGCGGGGCGAGCACCTGAAGTTTCGGCCCAGCTCAGGCACGTAAGTGCAGGACAAATGCCTGCACCGCATACTTCACTGGACTCCGATGCCCATATCCTGGCAGGCTTCCAACCCCCCTCGTCGGATGGACCCAGACCCTGGGCGGATTCCCCTACAGCCTGAACATTGAGGGTGCACTTCAGAGTGGGCCCTCCATCTGGTGTGACACCCCCGGGGCGGCCCTGCATTCACCTCCAGTGTCCATTTCTCCTGCTGTGGGAGGCAGAGAACCTGATATCACGGCCGCCTGGGAGGCCGGCAGAAGACCGAGGCTGCTGGGTCTCACTGTTGCGGTCCCTGCTTCCTTCCTGCCTGCACTGAGGGATTCCGGTGGTGGGCCTAGAGCCCTGAACTGTGAGCCAACTCTGAGGGTGGTGCCTTCTGGGATCTTCTGGGCCACATCGCAACATCTGTGTGGCACCCCGTCGGGGCCTCTGCATTGGAGGTGAGCCCAGTGTATGGCGCATTCTGGACCTCGGGGGCCCTTGTGCCCCCCTTTTTTTCTTTACCGCTCTGGACACCATCTCACTGCCTGGTCCTTGGAGCCCCCCCGGCAATCTACCGTACTCCTGTGAGGCCTGGGTACACCTAGTAGAGCGCAGAGCGTGAGCAATCACCCCACCCTGTGCCCCGCAGTCATTTGCTTATTGTGCCCATACTTTTGCCTCAGGGGTCCGCCTGTTAAGCCCACTCCCTTGACTCTTTCAGGCTGATATTAGAAGACAGACTCCTTTTTAGTGTGAGGACGGGACTTGCTGAGTGTGCCTGTGACACGCAACAACCCGGATCACTGCCTGCCAGCTAACTACCTGGCATCTGTTGCGGGCTTCGCTCACACTGTGATTCCTCCTGCAGGCCGACCCCGGACCTAACTCCTTGGCAGTCACCAGACCAGCTTCACCACACTCGGCCCCTCTGCCCACCTGAGAGATTAACTCCACACTCCCTGAGAGTCGCAGACAGACATATCTCTGCATGTGAAACTCTGCATAGCAGGAAACACTGGGACCACCTGTGTCGCTCTCCACCACCGTAGACTGCCCTGTCCACTTGCTCAAGATGACCAAAGAGAGCTCCAAAAATCAACACTCCATGAATCAATACATCAGATCCACCCTCAAGCCTCCGACAGCCGGCGGTGCTCCTTCCAAAATGAATCCTGATCCCTCACTGCCTGAACTCTCAGAGACCCAACACATGCTGGCCTGTATGCAGGAAGGTTTCGCTAAAGTGCATAGTAAACTTGACGACATGACAAACACTATTGACTCTATAAAATCCTGCATTGACAAAACCGACCGACGCATGCCAGAAGCGGAGGTCAAGGTGGGCTCTGTAGAAGACAAGGTATCAACTATGAGAGGGGAACACATGACTCTTACCAGACAGGTACTCCAGGTCGAAAGGAAGAATGACGACCTGGAGTCGAGATCATCCGGTTTGTTGGGGTTCCTGAGAGCAGCTCAGAATACCTCCTGGAGCAGTGGATAGAAACTACCCTATTACCGATACTGGGTAACCCATCACTATCTCTGCAATTTGCTATTGAACACGGTCACAGATGCCTGGCCCCCAATCCAAGACCTGGTGCCCCTCCATGTCGGATGATCGTCCACATACTCCTGTACACCATTCTGTGTGCAGCTCTTGAACAAGGTGACTTGATGCTGGGCTCCAACCGAATTCATATCTATCCCTATTTTTCTGTGATGGTTCAACAGGAGAAGAAATCCTTTCTTTCGGTGAAGAGATGACTTTGTCACAATATTATGAAATACGCAATGCTGTTTCTCACCAAACTGAGAATTGAATGGAACAACAAAACTTTCTTTTTCACAATGCCTAACGAAGCCATGAAATTCTTAGACGAAACCCTACCAACATCTGGACTCATTGACTAACCATTTGAGTCTGCATTCATTAATAAGGGCATGGTGCCGACCCTTTTTTTTTTGCCTGCCCCGGCCTAGGCTAATGGAAGTTTATCACGCATGCCATGGGGGCTGCGACCATCCCGGGATCAAGACAACAAGGGGTTCCCCCTCACCTCAACTTAATATGCAGTGACTACATCACACCTCTGGGGAACAAACCTAGATCCTTATTGGTATTGTCCTTGTTTTAAGCTCAATGACAGCCCGGGTGAGCCTGTGCCACAGTGACCCCAAGCAATGTTGTGCTTCAGATTGGGAAGGTTCTTTATGGGTAAACATCACCCCGATTGGAGGGAGGCGGGGGTCAGTGGGAGGGTTTGATGTTAAAATTGGTTATAAAGAACTTGGAGCACACTATGGGCTTCATCACGAGTTGGGCAGTAGCGCCGGCGCTAATAGCGCTGGTGCTATCTGCCCTACCGCCAAATCCACCGGTGCTATTAGCGCTGGATCACGGGTTTGGTGGATTTGGAAATCCCCATTCCCCATTGAGCCCATTCGGGAATGCCCCATTCCCCATTGGGCTTAATGGGGAAATTTTGCGCTCATACCGCCGGCGGATTTCCCGTATCCAAGTCCCGTAACAATTGACGGTTTAAACCATCAGACTCTGAGATACCGTTTTTTGTTACCATAATTAAAACACACATCCAACTTTCTTTTAGAAGAATGTAGGATCGGTAACCTATTTCAGGGTGATTTGGGAGGCCTTTAAGGTCTATATTAGAGGGATCACAATGGCTGCAGAGTTTAGCATCCTAAAAGGGACTGCAGTATAGAACAGAGTGAGGATGACCAGAAATCGCTGGACGGTCTCACGGCCGACTAGCCCACAGCCAACCTAGCCCTAATCAAGGAAGCACCGGGCACCTTTATAACACATGCTCATAGAGAAGTGACATTTTTTTACACCCACGTGCTATCCAGGAAATAAGAGGAGGGAGATAGGCTGGGCAAGTTGCTAGCCTGCATAGCGCACAGAGCAAACTGTAGTATGTGCAGTCCCCTAATTACTGACACAGCCGGAAATGCGGTCCATACACCCATTGACATTAACAGTGTCTTCACCCAGTTTTACACCGGTCTCTAATCTAACAAAGACATATGCACTTCCGAGAACATCAACGCATTCCTCGATGCGCTCCCACTCAGTCAGATCTCGAGGGGAACAAGAGATCGACTGGAACTTCCGATAACATTAACGGAAATAAACCAGGCAATTGATAGTCTGCCAACTGGCAAGGCCCCAGGCACTGACGGCCTCTCGGCCGAACTATATAAGCAGTTCAAGGGGACACTCATCCCTCATCTGCGGCAGGTGTGGCAGGAATCCCTGATGACGCAAGTACTCCCTGTCAACATGCGGGAAGAAGTGATCATGGTACTGCTGAAGCCAGACAAGCCAGCGGACCAATGTGGCTCCTGACGCTCTACACTGATGTGAAGGTGTTTGCAAAGATTGTAGCTACTCAACTGATGCCAGCAATGCCATATATTATTCATCCAAGTCAAGCAGGATTTATCCCCGGTAGGTCCACAGCATTGAACTTAGATGTCTATTGAACATACTAGCACGCAGTTTCCCAGTCAGTGGCTACCTCACTCGATATTCAAAAAGTCTTTGACTCAGTGTCATGCCAGTTCACGTATACAGTATTGATGAAATACGGATTTGGTCCACAATTCCTCAGGGTGGTGCACCTTCTTTATTAAGCACTGATGGCTAGGGTTAGCACAAATGGGATTACCTCTTCACAATTCAAGATAGAGAGGGGCACCTGTCAAGGCTGCCCCCTCTCCCCTCTAGTATTCACTATCTATCGTTATAGAACCATTAGCAGATGCACTCCGCCTTAGACATAGTCACTGAGGGATACGTAGAGCTGGAGAACCACAAATAATGAGGTTTCAGGTGCCCGGGTGAACTGCACAAAATCATAACTCTTCACCTTTATGGATGCAACTATCCCCCCCTCAGAACTGCTAGGCTTCAAATGGGCCCCTGAGTTCATACGCTATATGGGGGTGACTGTGACATGCAACTACCTCACGCTACATGACTACAATTACACCAGCTACATGACCCAGCGGCGAGGCAAACTTCTGACATGGTCAAACCTTCCCATCACTATTGCGGGCAAAATAGCGCTAATAAAGATGCTTGTATTACCTAAGCTCCTATATCTTTATCTCAATATACCCCTATGGCCTGGGTGGATCTTTTATCAGGAGCAACACAGTGAGACCTTAACATTTGTCTGGCACTCCAGTGCAGTTCTGCTCAAATGGGACACACTAACCCAGTCACACGAGGGGGGGGAATAGCTGCACCTAACTTCCAGCTATACTGTATTTGCATCTGCTTGGTTCTGAGATGGCCACCCTGCCCCTCACATATAATGGGAGAGACATTCAGCAGGGAACAGGGATCGCGGTTCGTTGTTTTCCCAACATGTTTCGCAGATGACTGCAGATTTGACCCTGCCAGTGTCAATGCGTTGGTGCGGCACAAAATATGGGTGGAGGTGGGTGTCCCGAATTCCTATCACGAAAACCTTCCTCTCTGGAACTGTGTCTCCTCACTCCCATGCCCGGACACTGGCTCCCGGAAAATCTGGTCACAACACGGGTATCATACAGTAGGTTCGCTGTATACAGAGGTTAACTTCGTTCAGGCCACCGAGATACCAGGCTTGAGACGGGGGAGATAGTCTCAATGGCTGCACTATGCTGGCCTGAGGAAAGCATGTAAGAAGCTCTGGCCCACCTTCCCGGTGGAACCCGACTGCGACCCTCTCCTTGGGTTCTTCCTAACTGCACATGACACACGTAGCCGTGTGTCTACCCTATATTAACTGCTTCAGGTCTGCCCTGGCATTCTCTGTAAGGCACGAGGCAAGTGGGCATTGGACCTCCAACTAGAGATTAACGATGACCTCGGGAGTGAAATGTGCTCTGTGACACCTAGGGTGTCGTGTAACTCACGATTCCATTTGATCCAACTAAAAGTGCTGCACAGATACCAATATACTCCTAGCCGGCTTCATTTGTTTTCAGGTGAGGGAACTGGTACATGCCCGTGCTGTAGATCCCAAAATGCTAGATATCTCCATATGATTTGGGACTGCCCCTTGATAACCCTATTTTGAAAGGATGTATGTACCATGCTATCAGAGATGATATGTGAGCTGGTTAATCCCACCCCCTGCTGTGCCTATTTCATATCCCTGATCCCCCCAAACCTGCTACACGTAAATTTGTGAAATTGTGTTTACTGTTGGCAAAACGCTGTATTTTATTGCGGTGGACAAACACACAAATACCTAATAAGGAACAATGGGTGAGGGATGTGGTGTGGGCAAATAACAGGAAGGAACAATGGATACAAATGCAATCACTCAACTCCCGTCCTAAGGACATATGGGCTCCACTGAATCTATTCTTGCTACGGACTGCGTCTGGACCTTGTCACACCTCCGCTCTCCATCCCCTATAACACTCATGCCCCCCCGTGCTATCTCCTCTGCTGTTGCTAATATTTTGATGCAATGTGACAATGTGATTCCAAGTGTGTTAATAAAGAAAGTGTTAAAAAAAGAAAATATGTAGAAAAGAAAATGAAGGAAATCACATGGTTATGGTTAGTACTTTTACAATTTTAATTAATGTTTGGGAAAATGGAACGTGGCAAAATGGCAGGTATATTTGGTACCTTTTTTGGGTTCATGTTTAACTGAGGAAGCACCCGGTGTGGGAGTTGAAATGCATTGTGTGTGCAGCTGGTGTCCAGTCTGCTCTGCTACTATGCAGGATTCTTCTGTCTTTGTGTGTTGTAAGGGAGGCATGGTATCACATGGAGACACTGACACAAGAGTTGCAAGTTTCAAAACCTTTATTGTTAGATTGCAGGGGGTTGGCAAAACTCCTGTCTGGCCCTATAACTAAGATGGCAGAAATCTCAACCATCAAATAATAAGGAAACAGAACTAGTCAGTCTTAGTCAAACAATAAGTGCCTATACTAACATAAGCTAATGCCTGTCCTCACTCTAATGCGAACTAATGTTACATGGGGATATGTATTTAAAAAGGAAAAATCATTGGTGATACAAAATGTCAGAATGTCAATATTAATCAGTATTAATTCTCGGTTGTATAGCAATGGGTTAGATGGAAGGCTTGATGGATGAACACACTTTGGCTTGTGAAAACAGTTGGGTGCCTGGCTCTGTCCTCCAGAGCGTTCTTGGCCATTCAAGTCTGAGTCACAAGTTCACGGGTTTAACCTCTCGGGTTCCCATCACCCACCCTTCAAGCTTCCATAGTTTCAACAAAAAGTGTCTTAGTATTTGGTCGTAGTTCCCCAGTCGGGCTCAACCCTTTTCTCCTTGGTGGGATTCCCTTCCCCAAGCTTTCTTCACATTCCACACTATCGGGCTCCCTCAATCGGGCTCAAACCTTTTCTCCTTGATGGGATTCCCTTCCCCAATCTATCTTCACATTCCACACTACAGGTTCCCCCAATCGGGCTCAAACCTTTTGTCTGTTTTCTTCGCTGTCAAAGACTTTCAAAACAGGGAGGATTTTTGCTCTCACCTCCACAAGACCACTTCCACCCTCCTTTCTTTCTTTACTTCCACTTTACATATTTTCCTCCAGTTCTAGTGCCTCTTGGAAAATGTACTTGCTACATATGCCTTGCTTTCACATCAATTGCTCCTATATTAAGTCTTTTAAACTTTTCTTTCATGCGGTTTTGTGGTTACTTTCTTTCAAACAGTAACGGGGAGAGAGGAAGAGAGAACGAGAGAGAGAGGGAGAGAGAGAGAGAGAGAGAGAGAGCGAGAGAGAGAGAGAGAGAGAGAGAGAGAGAGAGAGCGAGAGAGAGCGAGCAAGCTCCAAAAAAGGAGGTGCCAGATTGCCTGAGATGGAGAGGCAAGAGAAAAGGTGTTCCAGCGAGGAACAGAGGAGGAAAACACCAGCGCAGCGAACCAAAGCAGAGGGAACAAACCTTCATGGTTGCAACGTGCCAGCTGCCGGGAAGGGAGTGATTATGATCATCCTGGCAGCGGCCATCTTAGGTAATGACTAGACCGCTGAACAGACGCGGAAGGAAAATGTGGCGGAACTGTTCAATGGTGGTCCGACCAAAGCTACCACGAGCCGGGCGCATGACAAGCGAGCAGTATCTTGCTTTTTCACATTAAGATAAACAAAGAGACACTAACTAGATGACTGAGAGTTTACCCCCACAGAAGGGGGACCTTTTCACCTGAAAGCAGGATCGGACTGGGCTGTAGGACAATAAGGCAATGCCGAACCAAAAATGCAAAATGCTAGTGTGGGCCATTTTTTTGGGTTTTTTGGGTCAAAGTGGGCCACTTATTTGGCCAATGTGTGCCGGTTTGATGAGTTACTTCACTATGCGGCTAGTAGTTTTGACCATTGCTGCTGAATAAATATTCTTGCACAATTTGCATAATATTTTATATTATATGATATGGCATTTCATATCATATCATAAAATGTAATGCCAATCAAAATCAAAACACTCCCCATTGGGCAGTACCTTAAGTAGCACTACAAATCAAGCCGGGGCTCATCGAGGGGGCGTGGCCTAACAACGGGGGTCTTGATGGCCCGTTTGGCCACGCCCCCTTGACGAGCCCCGGCTCAATGGGCTACTGGCACCCCTGCTAGGCAGTCTTTTGTAGAGATTGGCACCCTCTCCCCTATGGAGGAGAGGGTGCTGATCTTTGCATTTATTTTGTATAGGCTTGCCTGGCAGGGGACAGCGCCTCGCCTATTCAGCCTTAATGGTGGTGCTGCCCCTCGCCAGCTGGGGAGGGGCAGCATCACCATTAAGGCTGAAAGGGTGAGGCCACTGGAAGCTGAGGCCCTTTTTCTAAAGACTGAAACTGCCGCAAATCCACGGGAGATTCAGTATTTAGAAAGCAAGGCCTCTGCTTCCAGCAGCCTCACGTTTTCTCCATAATGGTGGCGCCGGCCCACGTGCATCCCTTGATTAAAGGGATGCCTCGCAGGTGCGGCGCCACCATTATGGCTGAAAGGCATTTTTTTCTGAAGCCTGAAGCTCTCGCACACGAGCGAGAGCTTCAGACTGTAGAAAAAAATGCCTTTTCGTGTAGTGGCCGGGGCTGCCAGTGGAGATTAGTGGGACCCGGCAGGGCCCCGCCTCAAAACGAAATTTCAGAGCCTGCCGGGGCCCAGCCCCGGCAGGCCCCGGCCCACTTAAAACCCTGCCCTTGGGTACTATGCAAACAGTCTGTCACAAACGGAATGAATTGCCTTTTGCAAATGTGGGCCACTTTTTCATTGGTGCCTGAGACAATTCTATGCCCCAGTCCGACCCTGACTGAAAGCAGCACAAAACTACTGAATAATTTCCTCAAGTAAAGCACTGGAGAGAGCAGGGCTCGAATTCAGATTGGTTTGGGGTTTATTCAAGAACAAGCGAGAAGAATATTTGCAACAAGAAGTAACTGACAGAAAGTAGTTCTGCTAGCTCAGTGAGGAGTTCCTTTGACTCCCAAGTTATTAAGTGCAAGAACTCTGAGATAAGAAAAGTTAACCCAGTCAGAGGAGCGTCTTTTTGCCAGAGAGTTTCAACTTATTTTGTTATAGTTAGAGACATTGAGAGAAAGTTGTGTTTCCTGTTAGATGTATCCAAGTCCAGCCGCATGATACTTTGAACTGTGGAAAAAATAATACACAGCATTTGGGACATTAAGGAACATCAAAAGATTAATCTGCACCTATATCAGCTGGCGGATCTTCAAGGTCTACCTGGCAGAAATTTGACCACAACTTTTCTAACCCTCGAGCTTTTTGTGAGGGTTATCACAGTAAGTCAGAGTTGTGGGTAAGTGGTACACTGAACATTCTAGAGATACTTGAGAATTAGAATGAGAAACCAAGTTATCTAAATAACATATACCCTTCTTGTTTCCCTTTGCAGGGTGCCTGCAGATTCTGAAGGAAACCCCCGGAGATGGTTATTTTGTCCTGTTCCCACTTCCTCTGGGGAAGGGGAGTTCGTAACTCCCTGATGATCCTAGTAGGGGTTAAACACAACCTGGGGGCGGAGGGGGGTCGGTTGAGGTTGGCGATAACTCCTGCAGAAATTGGCCTACTGGGATCCTGACACTTCTATTCCTATATCAAATTACTTCAACCAATACACTCACAATTACTAACATCAATATAGTCCTACTACCATCATCATGCCATTGTTCACATCAAAGGACTGCTAACATTCACAGTCTACGAACAATCAAGCACAAACACAATCAATATACAACCAAAACCCAAAACACTATTCATTTATGGACATATTCGCCCATTAACACCAAGCCAAAAAGACAGTAAGTTAAGATTAACACAATGCTGGATTTATTGTAGTTTTTATTTTATGTTATTTTTACTATGAATGCTACTTTTATGTTTAATCATTTCTTTAACCTTAATATTGATATTTCAGTTGTTCAGTTTTTTTAGATAGGAATCTTGTTATTTTAAATCTCTCCCTCTATTTCTCTATGCACATATATTAATGATATATGTCACCCTATAGTTAAGGTGGAACCTATCATCCATAGGAAATGTGAACAATCTATGGCTAATAACCTTTGAGCCGTAGGATGGATTAGCGCAACATTTGACATATGTAATTTGGGGCCCAGGCCCCCCAGAAGTGGAAATTGTAATGTAAATACATCTTATGATTCAAAAGATATAAAGGGTCAAATAAAGGGTGTGTTTTTCACTTTTCCATTCATTTTCCCAAAGGGAAAATGTCAAATTTTAGCTCAATCACACAGCATAAACCGCTGGACGGATTTGTGCTAAATAAGAAACAAGTCGGGCACAAAGTGCTCGAAGGAAATGCTTTGTTGGTTTGGCATAAATCCGTCCAGTCATTTTGTTTTTTAGTTTATCATAGAGCAGGGTGCAAGTTCTCGAATTCATTTTGGAAAGTGCCCTAAAATGCTATAAGTGGCATATGTCCTTTGTTTTGATTGGACAAGCTTTTCACATCACATGACAGTGACATTCTCGATCCTGAGATCAGTGGGGGTGTCAGGACATCCCTTTTCTTCGTCACAATACCTCATTAGTAATCCCACCTGAACCCCTGAATCCCTCTTCCTAGTCCCAGTACTGAATAGTAATATTCCCTATATACCTCCACATCCTTCTCCCTCCTCCCAGTACACAATGGTAATCTTACATGTACATTTACCAAAAACAAAGGTGATGGCTGGAAGGTTTAGAATTAATCTCAACCTCTGGCAGAGCTCTGGGCAGCCCTCCAAACCATCATTCCTTAGCCTGCCAAGCCATTAGAGAAATGGGAAAGACCATTGCAAATCAGGCTTGGTCCCACACCAAAGGGGGCAGTCCAGCCAGAACTGCTAGGTCACATCCCTTTTGTATGAGACAACAAGCATCCACAGACATGTTTCAGCCTTATTAAGCATCAACAATGAGGAGTAGCTTCAGTCTCTAGGCGGAGCAGGCTCCGAACCCACATTTTGGAACACCGGTCCCACTCAGGGTGACTATAGCAAAACAAAAGGTGATAGATGAAATGTTTAGAATGAATCTCAACCATTTGCACAGCTGTGGGCAAACCTCCAGACCATTACGAGTGGTGTAGATGTATTCAAAATCTTACCTTAATCACTTTTTGGTTATAGTTTGCCTCCCTGTGTGAGAGAGGGGATGCCCTGACATGGGTTCCTTGCTCACTGCACCATAGGGAACCAAGAAGCACCTCACTGATGAGGATCAACAAGACCAAAACATGTCTGCGGTTACTTGTATTTTACGTGTAGAAGGAGCCTGGGGTAGCAGTTTGGGCTGGGCTACTCCCATTGGTAGGCGTCCCTGACTAACGTGCATATGTATGGTCCCTTTTTGCAATGGCACAGATGGGCTAAATAAAACAGTGGCGTTGAAGGTTGCCCAGAGCAGAGTCAGTGGCTCAAATGTATTCAAAAACTTTCAACCACCACTGTTTTGGTTATAGTTTGTCTCCCTATATGAGAGAGGATATGCCCAGATGTGGTTCCCTTGCTCACTGCACCACAGGGAATCAAGCTGCACCTCACTGATGAGGCCCTACAAGGCCAAAACATATCTGGGGTTGCTTGGGTTTCCGTGCAAAGACTACTCCTTTTCCAATGGCGCAGATGGGCTAAAGAACGGTGATGTGTGAGGTTGCCCAGAGTAGTGCCAGTGGTTCAGATTTATTTAAAACCTTTCATCCATCGATTTTTGGGGTATAATCCTACCTTTATCCTAACTTCCCTCTTCCTGTTCACAGTCCCCCACTACCCCATCTCATTCTTCCTTGTCACAGTACTCCACTACCACAAAATCACTCTTACTCAACAGTCCCCCACTACTACCACTACACTCTTCTTTGTCACAGTACTCAACTACCACTATGTCACTCTTCCTTGTCAGTGACCCCCTACTACCACATAACTCTTCCTTGCCATAGTACCCGACAGCCACCAACTCGCTCTTCCTCATCACAGTACCCACTACAACCAACTCACCCTTTCTCATCACAGAACCCCGCTACTACCATCTCACATTTTCTCTTCACGGTCCCCCACTACTGCCACATCACTCTTCTTTGTCACAGTAGCCCACTACCACCACTACACACTTCATTGTCAGAGTACTCCAGTAACACGTCACTTCTTCCTCGTCTGTCCCCCACTACCACCACATCACTCATCCTTCTCACAGTACCCCACAACCACCACTTCACTCTTCCTCATCACAGTACCCACTATCACCACCTCACACTTTCTCTTCACAGCCCCCACTACCACCACATCACTCTTCTTTGTCACATTACCCCACTACCACCATCTCAAACTTTCTCTTCACAGTCCCCCACTACCACCATGTCACTCTTCCTCATCACAATATCACACTACCACTCACTCATGCTTTGATTTCACAGCCCCCCACTACAACCATGTCATTCTTCATCATCGCAGTACCCCCATACCAAGTGACTCTTATCAGAGTACCCAACTACTACCATATCAATCGTCCTCATCACAATACCTCACTACCACCAATAAACTATTCATCATCGCAGTCCCTCATGACCACCACCTCACTCTTCCTCGTCACAGTTCTCCACTTCCAGCACATCACTATTCCTTGTCACAGTACCCTACTACCACCTCTTCACGCTTACTCATCACCCTACCCCACTACCAACACCTCACCCTTCCTCATCACAGTTCCTACTAGCGCCACGTCACTCTTCATCTTCACAGTACCCCACTACCACCAACTCACTCTTCCTCTTCACAATCCCCTACTACCAGCACCTCACTCTTGCTTATTACAGTACCCCACTACCACCAACTCACTCTTCCTCTTCACAGTCCCCCACTACCCCATCACTCTTCCTCACCAAAATCCACCCCCACCTCACTCTTTCGCATCACAGTCCCCAACTACCCCGCTTCAGTCTTCCTCATCACAGCCTCCCACTAACCCACCTCACTCTTCATCATCACAGTACACCTTTAGTAATCCCTTTTTATCTAGTGGACACAGAAAAAGATGAAATACTTAAAAAACCTGATGTTGCAAAGCTGAAGAACAAATATTGGTAACAAATTTTATCACATTAGAAAAAAAGGCAGAATCACAGGTGGTGGGAGGTAGCATAACACAATCCTTGCAATTCAGTGAAAGAACTATAATTGAAGCACTGGTAAGATAAAACAATCTAATGCAAAGAAACCCTTGAAATTGCAGCACTGGTCCATGACATCACAGGGAGCCAGTGCAGTGATCCCATTCCTGGAGGGGAGCGGTCCCAGGGCTTGGCAGGGGGATTGATTCAGTGTGTGATGGTCAGGTCCGCATCACAGACAAACTGTACATTCATTGAGTGGTAGAGCTTTCTGTTACGATCTACCTCCTCAATGGTGTGGCCGGCCACTAGCTCGATGTGTGTGCATTCAACTTCTCCAAGTACATTGGGCAGGCCAGCAAGGGCATGAAAATGGACCATGGTGGCAATGACCTGGGCCTGTGTTGTGGGAAGGGTCGACGTGCTGGGATACAGGAGGGCATCCAGGACCTGCACAAGCACCTTTGAAAATCAAGGCTGGGAGATTCCATGCAGCTCATCAACTGTGTCAGGTATGTGCCGGTGGCAAAGAAATGCAGCACAGACACCACCTTCAGCAAGAGGTGTATTGCAGTCCGGATGCCAATTATGCTCCGGATGTCATTGAGGATGAGGTCCACTATAACGAGCATGGTCTCCCTATTCAGGCAATACAGTGTGTGTATCTGCCTGTCAGTCAGGTTCCAGGGTGTGGCCCTTGTACAGGGTATAGGTGCTTTCCTAAGGGGTGGTACTTGCTGTATCATCATTATCCTCCTCCTGCTCCTCCTCCTCTGCCTGTCAGCCTGTTGCCACTGTTGCCCCTCATGCTCATGGAGCTGCATTCCTGCATGGAGAGCCTCATGGCCCATGACTGCTGCTACTAGTGGCAGCCTGGTTGTGTTGGAAGGGGCATGGGTGTGGTCCTTTTCAGCAGTCACAGTGCTCATGGTGTGCAGATGGGTTAATTGGGTGCACCTGTAGGTTGTTTCTTCAGTCCTGGGCCTTATTACTGTCTGCTCTGCACTGCCAGTGTTTCCGGTGTGGTTTTCACAGTGTCACCAACATTTTTGTGCCAGTTTTTCTGTGAAGACAGCAGTTGTAATGCGGGTGTTGTCGGCAACAGTCACACATGGTGCAATATTGCAGGCAACCTTGTTACCGGCATCACGTCTCGTAGTTATACTGCCCAGAAGTCGTGCCGGTAATCAGTATTACCGTCATGTTATTTCCAGACCACCAAGCTTGTAAAGAGACCCATATATTTCTTAAGTTGGGTTTGGTAAATGAGATTCTGACACTACATCCTCCACAATACATGCAGTCTGAGTGAATTCTCATAGATGGAAATGTGAAATAACGTGGTACCAGAAGTAACACCCGGACCAGCAGGTAAGTTATCTGTAGGTTTATCGGTAAGTATATGCAAGGAAGACATCGGCACGTCCCTTCATGCCAGCTTACATCTCCAACTGTAACTGTTAGAACAGTACTTCAGAACATAACACCTCAGCACTCTACCCTCACTGACATCCCCACATTCCACCATCAGTGATGTCACCCACACTCAGAGACACACTACAACAAAATGCTGTATTTGTATGAAAAGACTGAACTGTTGTTCAGTGGTAATTCTTTTTAGCATTGAACACAACACAGGAACAAAATAACTGCCTCGACAACTGCCTCACAGACATCTAGAATTGGATGACAATGAACAACCTTAAACTGAACCTGGCAAAAACAGAAATAATGCTTTCACTAGCAGAAATCGACACAGGCAACCCACCACTGGACTTGCCGGCCAGGATGGGAACACAACCCGGAGACTACCGATTAATAAATAACCATGGAATACTCATAGACAATGGAATATCCCTGGAACCGCAAGTCAATGCAATCACCAAAAATGCTTCTTCATCCTAACACTACTCAGAGGATTACTGCCTTACCTCTCCTTCCCTCCTAACCCTGAAAATCATATCCCTGATACTCACAAGCATTGACTACACAAACAGCCTCTACCTAGGAATGCCAGAAAGACTCACCAATAAACTACAAAGGGTGCAAAATACAGCAGACAGGATTCTATTAAGACTAAACAGAACATACCACATCACTCCAGCACTGGAAAACCTACAGTGGTTACCAGTAAAAGAACGCATTCAATTCAAAGCACTCTGCATTACCCACAAAGCCTTGCACAGACAAGGAGCTGAATTCCTCCAACACAAAATCAGACGGTACCACCCAAAAAGGGGCCTAAGATCCAGAAACAACCTACAGACAGAGACAAAACATTATGAAAAAAAGGAAATTCGGTGGAACAGCCTTTCTCACATCTAATTGCAAACTTCTGGAACACCATGCCCAAAATAATTAAAACCACAGAAACCACAACACCTTCAGGAAATGACTCAAAACCTGGTTATTCAACAAACAATGACTTCCGCATCGGACACCGGCAGCAATAACATTAGAGACCAAGGAGGGCATGGCTAGGCAGCCATGCTGTAAGGACAACTCCTCTTGAGCTCCTGCAGATCAGTAAAGATCCTGGCCTTCTATAGAGGACAAGATGGCGGATGAGGGGCTGGGTCCAGTGAATGCCTGAAAGATGGGGAGACCCAGAGCTGAGAGAAACCTGCAGCGCGGGTGTAGGCAGTCCAGCTGGCCCCCCCTTACAAGCGGTTGCGGGTGTTTTTCCACCCGGGGCAGGGACAGGGATCGGAGGGGTTGCCTGGACATAGGCAGTGCCTCATGTAGTGCGGGGCTGCTGCCACAACAAAGTACCGCATACAGAAAGTGCAGAGGTGCCCACTCAGGAACAGCAGAGGTGATGCATGCATGGCAGTAGTCGAGGAGGAGTGCCTGTAGCCCGTTGACTGAGGGGGACCTACTGAAAAGTGGAGGAAGATAGTAACGGCGGAAGGGTGCTAGAAGCACTTGCGATCCGAACATCTGAAAGGCTGGCAAGCCTAGGTACAGTGCCCTGGCGGATCCCGGCACCGTGTCTGATATGTGCGGTGTCCCTGCCCGACTGAGCTGAGGGACAGAACCTGTGGTCGCTGCAGCACTACATAGCAGTGGATTGCAGAGAAAAGACCTGGTAATAACTAGATGGTGGCAACTACAAGAGAGAATGTGGGAGGAGCACCAGCAGAAATACGAGAGAGGCGGTGAGGAGCAGGGAAGAAGTGACAGCCCCAGGCACAAGTGTTCCGGCAGGGAGGAGGTGTGGGCCCCAATAGCCCGGTGGTGCAGCAGAGACCTGAGCCCAAAGAGGCTGTGAGGCACTTGGTAACAGCATTGCTGCTGTTCCTGCTGCTGCCAGACGTTTGTGCCAAGTCCATGTAGGGTGACACCAGCGGATCCAGGAGTGTATCTTGAGCAGCCGGAGGCTGAAGTAAGCCCTTCACCAGGTCAGTAACAAGCAAGGCAAGGACCTGGGAACAAGCCGCCAGAGCATATTGCGTTTAGTGCAATCCAACATCCATACAGGCAAGACCTGACAAGGGGGACTGGGGAAAAGATATGAAAGTGCATTAATGCAGTCAGAAGATGGGCTGGGACATATCAGGAGGTGCGGAAAGTGGCGGCACAAGAGTGAACGGACCCCTAAGGACTGTGACTTATCGTGAATAGCACAGACAGGTGTCACAGCGCTGAAGGCCAGGTGAAGAGAAAACGATCACCGGCAAGGTGCGGGGGCACATACCCGAAGGCATGACAGGATGCAGAGAGTCTATTGTCAAGAGGGTCCCACGCAGAAGCACTTGAGAGAGGCATAGGTGGGCTGCTAGCCCCTAAGAGGCAACCAGAGAACCCAAAGTGGGGGTCGCAGCTGGAATATATCTCAGGAGTCAAGACCCAGTGGAGTGCAATGCAGCCATTAACCCATCTGGCGCAACCTGTGCTGGGGATCATCCAAGGAGAAACACAGGGTAGGCAACATACTGCCTCCAACACCAGGCCTCAGGCCGGACACTGGAAGCAGGACATAGAGCACTGCACCAGCAGGATACAAAAGTTGTAGAAGGTGGAAAGGAGCTCCCACCTAACATTAGGGCAGATAGGTAACACCAAACGACAAGGGTGGACCCGGAGGTCGCAGAGGGTGTGGGCGCCGAGTTACACAGATATGGCGGTGAAGGCGTAAAAGAATAAAGCTAAGCAGCCTACTCTGGACAATTTCACTAAAACTGCGAATCCAGGTGAGAAGGGGATGCCAGGAACACCAACTCTGCAAAGCAAACAGCACCAAGCAAAAGGGGACCAACAAGTACTGCATGCTATCGCAGCTCTGAAGATTGCATTGGAATCCAAAATGGATGCCATCAGTCTGGACGTGAATCTTCTGAGGCAAGAGGTTTGGTCACTCGCAGAGCGCACTGGGGCACTTGAGAAGGAGGTCGCAGTGAATACGGACAGCCTCAAGGAACCTCAAGAGACGTAGCGACACTTCAGCAGCAAATGCGAAACCTGGAAGACAGAATGGAGGATGCGGAGGGGCGGGCGAGATGCAATAACATCAGAATTGTGGGGCTCCCAGAAGGTGAAGAGGATGCAAATCCCACTAACTTCATAGAAAATATGTTGCTACAGGAAATCAGCCCAGGCACCCTTAGACAGGGTTTTACAGTGGAGAGGGCTCACAGGGCCCTGATGAGGAAACCACCGCCGGGAGCCCTGCCACGGCCCATCATCGCCCGAATCTTAAACTACAAGGACCGAGAAAAGATCCTGAAACATTTCTGTAGAGGAGGCACGATACAGAGAGCATCAGCGACCATCACTGCATGTCCGGATTACGAAATACATGCTGCTATATCCGGCACGGCTGAAAATCCTACACAAAGGGAGAGCCATCTTCTTCGACTACCCTGAGGAAGCCCATACATGGATGGACATGGAGAACTTGTCAAGTGGAGGGATCAACAAGATGATGGACAAGGGGGACACAGGCTTTAAGCAGAAGGAGTAACAGTAAGGTCAAGGATGGACCTGGCTGTCAGGGTGCAGCGCATCATACACATGTCACCAATGTCTAAAGCACCAACAATTTGCAGACGCAGGAGCCAGCAGTGTGGGTCCATCAGGAGATGCACCGGGAGGATAGTTCTTCACCCCAGAGTAGATTTGTTTAAGGGTACCAGTTGTTACGGTACCAGCCCGCTGTACCCCATGCACCAGGACAACCTACTGGGGTGGTGGTGAGAAGCGGGGATGCCTGAGTACAAGGTATTGAGCTGGTCATTTGTTGGGGGGCGGGTACGGGTCGTTGGGGTAGTTAGTTGGGAGTTAGCCTATAGAACCACTCAAGAACTGCGCAATGAGTGCATCCGACGATTGAGATATGTAAGAGTACTAACGTATGATGGGGAACTTAGAATAGCCTTGTGTAATGTTATAGAGGGCTGAACCGCTACATTAAATGAATTAGAACAATGACGTATCTAAAGCGTCAAAAAATTGATATAGCACTCCTCCAGGAGATTCACCTCACAAGATTGAAGCTAAATGCACTGGCTCAGAAGTGAAGGGGTATGACCTTAGGCTCATCATACTCAGCTTATGCACGGGAGGTCTTGATATGGGTGGTGCCGATGTTGCCATTTAAAGTCCTTCAGACCGTTAAAGATGAAGAAGGGAGGATGCTAGTGGTACAGGGGCTGATGGAACAAAGAGGGCTTTATATTATTAACACTTATGCACCAAACCATGATACTGCAGCCTACTTCTGCTCATTGTATCCACAGCTTTGCACACATATAGATGGGACTTTAGTATGGGGGGATGGTTTTAACTGCACATTGAACCTGGTACTAGACAGACCAGATGAAAAACTAGTGCATCCAGGCCCAGTGGCTAAAGCTATGAACGCACTGCTGCAGGCGTTCGATTTGGCGGTCATATGGAGGGCCCTGCACCTGCACGCCCAGGGGTATTCCCACTATACGGCCCCAAGTGATCTATATACTCGACTAGATTATGTCTTTTCAGGGGCTGACACCTTGAGGGAATTCAGAATAGCAGAGTACAAAGCACGGGTGCTATCTGACCAAGCCCCTCTAGTGGTCACATGGCAGTTTTCCCTCGGTAGAGCAAGTATCCCGACCTGGAAACTCAGGAGCGAATCCTTGATGGACCCAATGTTCTGCGGACACCTAAGGAAGGTGGTAAAGGTCTATTTCATAAACAATACAAGAAGTGTAAAATCAGATGGCACGCTATGGGAGCCCTTTAGTGATTAGAGGGATGGTGATTGCGACGAGGAAGTGTGCAGGATGCAAGAAGGGATAAATATGCGCTTTCAGGAATATTACAAGGTGTTATATCGTTATATGCAGAGAAATCAGTAATGCAGGTGGAGGACATAGAAGACGCCCTTGCACAGATAGACACCCCCAGGTTAGGGACAGCAGGCAAGCTGAAGGCCCATATAACCAGGGAAGAGCTAGTAATGACCATCAGAGGATTGCCAACCGGAAAGTCCCCAGGGACAGATGGGTTACCAAGTGAATTCTATAAAGAATTAATGGGAGAGGTAGTGGTAGAGGTTGCTAGCCATGCTGAACGAGGCACTGGAAACAGGCATGTTTCTATTGTTGCTGTGGGAGTCTATTATTGTCCCACTGCTGAAGCCTAATAAGCCAGGCAGTAAACCACAAAAATGAAAGTAGTCCCACAACTTGCCCACCCACAACCGGGCCAACTGTAACCTATTACCATGGGCTGCCGACCGAGCACCATCCCCGCTATATTTAGAGCTCCTGCTGCACACCCCCTGGGAGCCGACCAGACATCAGTTCTGTACCCTAAGACCACAACTAACCTGTTTGAATTACAAGGAGCACACTAGGTTTCAACCACCAACCTGTGACCATAACCCTAAAGGGAAGTCAGCCTGGGCCTGTAGAGGAGGCGAGATGGGCCGACAAACTGCAACCAATAATATGGGTAGATACCATCAAGGAGCAACCAAAGAGTCACAAAAGAGGCTCCACCAAACCAACCAACTTACTATCCCACTTCCCCTTCCTGCTCCTCTAACATAACTAACGCCACTACACTAGACCTTGGGCTAGCCACACTACACATAAACACACCAAGAATTAATTCAATGTTCACACCCCACCATCTCTCTGAGATTCTGGAAGCACACCTTGAGTGAACTATCCACCACATGAAACCATCAACGACACAAGTACACACCAAGACACCAGATAGTCATACAGCAACAGCCACCTGCGACTGGATACAATCTAACCAATGCGCACAACCACAACCAACCCCAACATCACACCACACACTAACACCAACACAAACATTAGCACACACCAGAGGCACTATGTCTTACCCATAAAGTTATAACGCACAGGGCCTCCTGTACCAACTCCCACATGCAAAACATCACTCACAGATGCCAGCTACTCCTGGTTCTGAAGCTATTCTCTCATCCTAATCCTCCACCCCCTTCTCTTGCATTGTCACGCAAGTTCATGGAGACTGCCCGTTGGTGGTAGTGGTGCATGGAATACATCAACAAAGTAAAGGGTAGGTTGGGCTCTAGAAGTGAGCACTCCTGTGCTGTGCTCGTTGTTTATGTTTAAAAGTTCTGGATATATCTATGCAAGGTGACAGGTGGGTAGAGGTGAACCCACACCTCTAGTCTGGAAATTGTAGACAGTCCTGGTTACCTTGCAATTCTTGGTATTCAGTGAATCTTATGCATAAAAAGATTCTCACACCAGGTGGGGTATTTATCAGTAAAGTTTTTTTTTATTTTTAAGTAGTGTAGACACATGGTCTAGTGGTGGTCAGCCGACACGTGTTTCTACCCTGGGGGGTCCTTATCAAGTCAGGCTTTGTTGTAGATAAGGAGGGGATGTTGCCCCAGGATATGCCTCATATGGATTGGTAAGGAAATGCCTGTCCCAGGATTGGGTCTGTCGTTTTCAGAAATTGATGCTCTCGAACGCAATGTGTTCGAGAGCATCCGTTTTTGAAAACAATAGACCATATCCTTGGACAGACATATAAATAAACATAACATAACATGGAAATCCCTTTGAAAGTGCTCATATTTTTTTTTCCCTTCCTTCTAAGAGATTATTGTTATGTTCAGGGGTGTCTGGGGATGTGTACTTTCTTGTACTTACCATTTGGCACATTTTCAGCTTTTATTATGCTCGTTTGTTGATGAAATGGTTAGCTATTGCTATGGTCTTATGTCAAGCCAAATAGCTATGGTCATTTGCTATGCAGAGTAAGCATCAGTTCTAATTTCATTAGTTCTACATTCATTGACCAGGAGCGCCACTTCAGCAACTTTAAATTATGCAAAATGAGCTTTAGTTGTAATTTTGTCCACTAGGGGCGACACTTCCGCAACTTTCAACCACACCATCAGTTTCCTTGTATAAAACGTAACCCTGTTAGACCCCTGTGGAGCCCTTTAGATAATCCCCCTTAAGTCATATGACGGATATGCAGACAGACAGACACCCTTTCAAAAATATATATTATATTTAAAGCACATGATGACCTGGGGGCAATGGGGTGCTGTACGATAAAATGACAAACACAAAATGTTATAACAGTTAAACAAAGAACGAGACATGCATAAAACAGCATGTAAGGAAACATAAACTCAGACATTTCAAGAAAGGAAGAGACAAAATAATGAAACAAGAAACACAAAAACGGAGGGGCTAAAGATCCTAAAGATTAGCAAGCAAAATAGCCCTGACTGTAAGAAAACCCAGTAACGAGAGGGGAGCAAGCAAGAAGAGTGGAGCAAAGCATCCAGGGCACAAGCTGTAGTAGTGGGAAAAGGCCTGGGCAGAGAAATGGGCCTGTTTTAGATTGTGGATGGTTAATCTTAAAATATCTGAACTGCGAATTGACAGTGACCATCTAGAGATATGAAATTTAGCAGCCTGATAGGTCGGCTGGCCCACTGCCACGGCCTGGTAAGTTATTCATCAGATCTTGAAAGGGAATGGCTAACCAGTGAAGAGAAATTAAAAGGGGTAATGTGCTCACATTTTTGGGCGCCAGAAATCAAGGGTCTGCAATGTGTAAAATTGCCAAAGATGAAACTGGGAGGGCCTAGAAAGGTGGCATTGTCGCTGTTGGGGCCGGATAGTGCGAGGAAATCTGAAGCAGGAGGCAAAAAATGTCTTCATCTTCTGAAGAAGAGTCAATTGGAAAGAAAAGCAGGACTGGGAAAGATGGGAAATATGAGTGGAGTCAAGAATAAAACCAAGAGCCTCTATTAATAATTCCTGCACACATTCTACGGAACAAATCCAAGCTTTTTGCCATCAAATGTTGATTCTGGGTCCTCATAAAACAGCTTCTATGGCAGCTGTGTTCAGCTCCTTAATTGCAAGCTACATTCCCAGTAACTAGTTGGAGGCCCCGTCCAAGTCTAAACTTGTTAACTCTTTATCGCCTTCCTCATTTTCATCTTGCACTAGCCAAAGATACTCAGATTCTTGTTTTATTGTTTGTGGGTTTGGCGCGCTTTCAGAACCTGTTCAAGAATCAAATCCTTTAATTTCCTTAATTTCTTCAGGCTGCAACTCTCCTAACATACTTCATGACAGGCTATTTAGGGCCATTCTTTGTATTTCTTAAAATAACACAGATGGAATTTGCGATAAAAAATTACTTGATTGGTGGAGGTATTCACAGGAAGGGAGACTGTACAATAGCACAAATATGAGAACAAGTGGTGAGCCAGTATGAGGGTGAACAAACTGGGATATAGACCAGTGACAAAACTAAAAATAGCGTGACTTACAAAGGTAACATTAGCCTAGGAGATGGAATTCTGCAAACTGTAGAGGAGTACTGTAGGAAGATGCAAAATGACATTATTACACAGAACTCGAGAGAGTGGGGGGTCAGGTAGGGAGGAAAAAAGGGGGGGATTGCTAACTCTTTGGCCAGTAGATGAAGTGTAAGCGGAGCTTTGAAGTGATCCACAGTCAGTCTGGGTTTTATTGTGATGGCCAGCGGGTTCCAATGGGGCGGCATAAGTGGGGGGAGGAGAGGAAGCAAGAGGAGGCATGTGGGCATGGTATATTGAGGAAGAGTGGAGGAAATAATATGTGGGTAGACAGAGATACAGTCAGGCATATACTGAGGAGCAAAACTCTTGCTGGCTTTGTAGACTGGGAGAAGGAACTACTTTAAAAAAAGAGCAGTTATGCATGAAGAGCTATCCAACATGGTGTCAATAGGTAGAAGCAAAGGAGTATCTTGGTAGGTTGTAGAGAGTGCAGTAGTGAAGTTGAGGACTTTTTCTAGAGAGAGGAAGGAATAGAGAGGAAAGCCAAGGAGTAGGCCCAAACACTGACGGAGATAGATTGGGGATTTTTAAGAGTGGTGAGTAAGAAATTGACACATTTTTCTGATTGTTGTGTTAATGCAAGCAGCAGAGGCTGTGGTAGAGATGAATTGTTGTAGTTTGAGCTGGTTATCAAAAAGGACTCCAAGGTTGCGAACCTCAGGTAAGGTAGCAAGAAGGTCAAGCTAGAAGCAGATATGAGAGGGTAGGCAGGATGTTGGAATTTCGGAGAAAGATGACTTACATTTTCGAAGAGTTCAGCATGAGGCCGCAGAGAGTCATTCAGTGACCGATCCAAGTTGAACTGTTGATCATTCATTCCAAGGTGGTTAGGGTGTAGGAGGGAAAGGAGAGAGATAAGTCTACATAGATCAGATGTATAGAGGGTGAAGAGCAGAGGTACAAGGACTGATCCTTGGGGAATTCCCCCAGGGTGAGAGGTGGGTTCAGAGGTTTGTGAGTTCCAAAAGATTTTAAAGGAATGGCCTTTCTGGAAGGAAGGAATCCAGGCTAGAGCAGATTGGGAAAACCCAAGATCATGGAAAGGCAGGATGAGAGGAGTACCCAACAGTTTTGAAATAGGCATAGAGAATGAATAGAGAAGGATGACACAGGAGTTTTGGAGTGGTGAGCATTAGAGAGAAATTTGGAGACATACATAAGTGCAGTCTTGGTGGAGTGCTTATCACAAAAGCCAGATTGAAGGGGATTTTCAAAGCCATTATCCTCGAGGTCATCAGTTTGAAGGCCACCTGCTCAGAGACATTTTAAGAATGGGATTAGATGGAAACAGGGCAATAATTTCGATCAACAGATGGTTTCTTCAAAATGAGTAGTACTGTTGCAGATTTGAAGGAGGCAGCGGAGAGAGGGGAACAAATTGATTGAAGCGTAAGATGGGATGATGCCACAAAGGATAGATGCACATTTTACAGAAGATAAAGGGGAAAAGTAGTTGATAGTAGAGGTAGTGGACAGAAGGAGGGTATTGAGAGAGAGAGTAGGAGTTCAAGTGTCTCACATTCTAAGATTTTAGAGGAAGGGTTTTGAGCAAAGTCATTAGCAGAGAGTGAGGAGACAAGGGATACTGGCCATAAGGTATTGTCCAATTTGTTCATATTTAATTAAACATACAGTAGATTTGGGCACATTTGGCCACTACCATTTGTTTGATTAAATTCTAACAAATTGGATAATTAATTCCGAACATGGGGAGCAGGGGTTGCGGGGTTGTCCCCCGCTCCCTATGTTCGGTAGTGACTGCCTTGGGGGGTGGCAAGGATGTCCCCCACTTCCTGAGCACTACAGACGGGGGACGGAAAAAAAAAAGAAAAAGAGAAAAGCAGATTCTGCAGTGTCGGATCCGACCCGCAGGTCAGAAGGAAACAAACAAGCAAAAGGTAAGTGTGGGGGGAGCAGTAGAGGGGATGTTATGGAGGGTGTGGGGGGGGTCAAGGTTTTGCCAGGTTTGGCCGTAGCAAAATTTTATTCACAGCAAAAATTCCCACTGTCAATTCCGCCGCAAACTATTTTGCCAGGGCCAAATCATGCATAGCCGGATAGAATGGTGCCACCAAAGAATGGAAGGTGGATGAAAGTTTGTGTAGTGATTGCGAGGAGGGGATTAGGTTCATGAAGTAGGTGAATTTGGCAGAATCTAGTGCAGATCAGAGAACAGTGAGGGAATTTGTGTAAGTTAGACATAAGGTGGGTGTCCAGGATTTACACCAGCATCTCAGCTCATGGCACATGTTTGTTGTATGTGGCTGGATCTCAGAGGTGAGAATCAGGTAGGGAAGGTGTAAATTTGTGGGCAGGATAGTTTTAGTCAAAGGAAGAGGTCTGCAACCTGTCACATCCCAAGGTGCTTTGAACTATGACACCCATAACCACTCACCATTGACAATTCTGTCTGGGGCTGATGTGTGTTGTAGTTCAAAACAAGTGGAGACAAAGATTGCATATACTTGGTCAAAGGGAGTTATACGTACAGGATTCAAAATTGAGAGGAGCTGGAAGCTATTTAGCTCCTGCTTGTAGCCTAGAAGTGCCTGGATAGCTTGACACCAACAGTGACCAGGAGCAACTCTCAGCTCTCCAAGCCAAATGATGGCAAACAAGCACACTTATGCAAATGCAACTCTGTGCATTTGGGTAAATCTATAAATAAATATTGAGAAACATCTATACAACATTTGATGCAAAAGGGATCATAAATAATGGCCAACATTATATGTTTCCATCTTATGCAAAAGTTAGATTTGTGGAATGCTATTTACCAGTTCCTGGTCACTGGTTAATACTGGATACCCAGGAGCAGCTTTTAGCTCCTGCTTATCCAATCTTAATTGTGAATTGTGAGCCGTGGAAGTACATTGTGAAAGTCAGAAAAACCAAGGTCAATGGAAGAGGTATGAATAGGGGAGTGACACAGGTGTGAGGTCATCAAGTGAGGAGCAAGAAAGTCCTGCTTGAATTTCCTCTTGGACACTGAAGAAGGGAGATGAGGAGTAGAAGACAGCGGGCAGAGACTTAAAAGTGAACAATAGATTTTATCAGAGGGGTAGAGCTCAATGGAAAAATCAGGAGAGACGTTTGAGATAGAAAGACATAGTCAAGTGAGTTTCCAGTGGGTAGGCTGGTCATGAAGGGTTAGAGGGAGTGGTCAGAAAGGAAGGGGTTGAGCACAACTGAGAGAGCTTTTGGAAGGTCTATGCCCCCAACATGACAACAGGGATATTGGTGGAAACTGACTCAAGGAGATGGTGCAGGTCAGTGAATGAGGAGTTCAGAGGGCAAAGAGGTTGATAGAGAGCCAGACCAGTGAGAGGAGGAGAAGGGACATGTTTAATTAAGGCATATTCAAAATTGGGAGAGGTTTCATCAGAGTGGAGAGACTGGCAGTTATGAGGGCCTTATTGGCAAGGAACCCCACTCCTCCACTCTTACCGACAGGTTAGAGAGAGTCGGAGAAGGGAGAAGAGTCCATTCTGGGAGGACAGTTCAGAGGAAACGTGTTTGTCTTGGAAAAAAAACAACGCAGCACAACACACGTTCAAATCCTGGTCCCGAGCGCAGAGACTGGTCTCCGTTATTAAGCGGATTATAAAAGATTCATTTAATGTAATTCCGAGAGTCAATAGTGTGGCAGTCATGAGGGGGGATGCAGGTTTCTGTTATAGCAAGAAGTGAATGTTGAGAGTGATAAGAGTCAGAGTAGTCGGTAATGCAGTAAAACATGTTGCAGAAGGATTGTGCATTTGAGAGGCCATGTGAAACTGTTGTGGGAGGTGGGGGAGAAGAGCAGGAATTGTGCAGTAGGCAGAGGGGATAGATGAGGTTGGAGATTCTGGAAAAGCAGGGGCATCGTTATGAAAGGTACAGGGATAGCAGAGGGCAATAGGGAGGAGGGAAAGGCAGAAGTTACAGTTTTGGTTGAAGGATACAAGCGTGGCAAGTGAAGGGTGAAGTAGGGGGAAAGTTGTCTGGGAAGGAGTGTGTAAATATTCTGAGTTGGTCTAGATTTTAGACTATGGTGAATGAAAGACAGCGGGCACAAGCAGTAGTGAGGAGGACCAAAACAGGAATGTTCCTTGATTCTGTGAGTTAATAACTCTGCAGTAAATGGAAAGTCGCTGGTTCAAAGGAGCTCTCTTAGTGGAAGCCTTAATTCAATAGGAACCCGATTGCAGTTGCCAGTATTCAATGTTGCACCATATTTCCTTTCCCAGCTGTGTTCCTCCAGCAGTTACTGGGCATTAGTCCCAAACTATTTGAGATATTCACTAAAATCTCTTCCAAACAATGTTGATAATTTACCGAGTGTAACAAGTCCTGACTGGATACTACTGCATTTGCCATGTCAGATAGCAGCGGACCTTCGACCACATACTACTCAAATGTAGATCTTTCGGAATGTATTCTGGGGTCAGGGTCTGTGATTGTTTCTAAAGTGCTTTGGTCGTTCAGAGATTCTTTCATTTTTCCTCAAGCGTTTTTTTTTTGTACTCATTGAATGGGGCCCGAGTATCCTGGAGCATAATTATTGACATTTTCATTATAGATTCCCCAATGTGAAAAGGTAATCTGTCCATTGTCCTCGGCTGGGAAAGTCTGGGTACCACTGGGGGCCACATGCATGTTCCTTGTTTCACCTCCTGACGATGCAAAAGGAGCAAAGTTTAGAGGTTCCCCAGCCCCTCCTCATTGAGATCAAGGGAACGGGCAGCACTTAACATGAAGAGAGGTTCCTGTATGGACAGAGGTGGCATCAGCTTCCTGGAGGGCCAAAACAAGACTTGCTGAAACTCTAAAACCTAATATCACCCCATGCATGAGAAAAGCACAAGAGAAGAGGCCTCAGAATAAGGGTGTCCCTTTTAAAACAGTGATTATTTTCCAGTGCACAAGTCCTCTCCTAAGGTCCATACCCAGAGCAGGAGTTCAGAGTCAGTACACACCAGGTGAACAAGCACTGGCATGGAAGCTGGAGTGGGGCTGGGCTGATATCCTTCGGGAGGCAGTGAACACCCTTGTGGCATTTGCTCACATTCCACACAGCAGGTACACAGATACTAAGATTATGCCACCTGATTGAGACATGCCAGAGTATTTCTCACTTATGCCTGTGGTGACCAAGGAACTTGCTGAATCTCATTGAAACAACATGCACAACACTGGCAGAGAATATCTATCACCAGACACGCTAAAGGGGAGTAGCTGGATTTACTGAGCAGGGATACATGACACATTTTTAGGGATAGTGACAAAATCCAACTTAAAGTTGCCTCACTCACATTTAAATGTTTGAACAATGTAGCACCTTGATCCCTTGTAGACAGATTCACCAAAACTATCCCTACTAAGTACACCAGATCATCTAGTTCGAATAGTCTCTTTCTACCAAGATTTAAATTGTCCAGAGTAGGGGGACAATGTTTCCAGGTTAAAGCAGCATCACTCTGGAACTCTCTGGCCCCTCTTCTGCCCGTGGATCAAACTTACTGGAAATTCCGGCAGAATTTCATAACATGGCTCAAAAACTCTGACAAATATTGACTGACGCCATTCCCCCCTGACCTACTTTTGCAATCTATGAACCATTCTGTAATAGTGAAATACTATCTAAATAAATTGTAATATATGACTCTACGATATTGCATAATGTGTATTTAACCTGTATATAAGCATACTATCCTGTCTACTGCGTAGACAAGTGGTAGTCGTACGACACATTGTCATTCTTATTTTTATGTGCTGTGTAAATGGATAATATGATGTGTAACTAAGCTGTAAGTCTTCTTTTGCAACGCGCCTTATACCTACCGGTCTGGAGCGCAATACAAATAATAAAATATAAATACAAATACAAAATAGTACCCCATGAACATGTTAAGGTTTTCACTAATGGTCTGACCAAATCTGTAAAAGAAGGATGATAAAACAGCCGGCATTTGGCAAATTCTGCTTGCTTGTACTTCGTAACGAGTCCCTTAATGTTGTGACAGGGTCAGGAACATAACCATGCTAAGGGGGCTGAGGCCACTCTCAAAGTGGGGCAGGATGCCTACCGGGTTGTTTTCTAGAGCCAGACCTGCCCAGAGGTGGGCTGAGGAAGTAGGGAGGGCCCCAGTCTCTGTCCCATTGTTCCTGTGCCTGAATGCCACTGTCAAGTACCACTTGATATCACCCCATTCCGCCATGCCTTGTTCTGGCCAGTTTTCCTGTTCCTCTCTTCTAAGACTACAGAGCCCAGAACTGGCAGAGGAGGGAATGAGGAACCCAAAAGCGAGAGGGCCGGCGATGAACAGCAGGGCTGCAGAGTGGTACGCGCTACAGACTAGCAACCAGGAAGCTCAACACCAAGAGCCTAAAAACTTGGAGTGGGGCTGTGTTTTTCACAGACCGCCACTGCAGAACTCCAGTGGACCTGCTTTTGAAGATCACACACATAAATACTTTTGAGATAGACTGTTAGAGGCCGCCATTGCAGAACTCCAGCAGACCAGAATTGTAGGAGGCGGTGGGACTTCAGAGGCATTTTAAGACTTGCACCTCTATGGCACGACCCCTTGGTAACAAAAAGATAGCGAATGGCCTGGATAACTACATGGGTGCCATTGCCAATAGGAGGGAGGAGGAGTAGAAAGGTGGACAAGGTAAACAGTGCTGTGTGAGTTGTTTGGGAGAAGGCAGACCAAGAGACGAACAAAAGAAGGACAGTGCAGCATGTCTTGGGGGAGGATTATATAGAGTGTTTGCAGAATGAGGTATTGGTTGGTGAGAGACAGTAGTACTTGGGTGTTAGAGTTTGTATATGTTGTGGAAAGGTGAGTGAATGAGGCTGAGTGGGGGTGTAAAGGAGTAAGTGACGCTGAGTGGGAAAATTGATTGAGAGAGTGAAAGGAGGATGACTGTGGAAGGAGGAGGGGTGTAGTGTATAGGAAGGAGGGAGCAGCAGAAGGGAGAAGTTGTGGGGAGAGTGAAAAGTAGTAAAGTGGAGAAGAGTAGAGTGGATAGTAGCAGTTGAGGGAAGAACATTGGAGGGTCAGAGAGAGAAGTGGAAAGGGAGAAAAAGAAGAGAGTGAAAGGAAGGGTAGGGAGGAGAGTATGAAGAGTGGAAAAGAAGGAGAGAATATCAGGGCAAGAGTACCAGAGTGTGAGAGGTAAAGACCAATTGAGACCTGGGTAATCGAGGTAACTGCATGAGAGTAGGAAGATGGGAAAGATATTAAAGGAAGGAGAGAATATCAGAGCAAGGAGTACCAGAGTGTGAGTGGTAAAGAACAAGTGAGAACTGGATGATTGAGGTAATTGCAGCAGAGTAGGAAGATGGGAAAGATAGTAAAGGAAGGAGAGAACATCAGAGCAAGGAGTACCAGAGTGTGAGTGGTAAAGAACAAGTGAGACCTGGGTAATTGAAAGACAAACTTCTAGAGTCTAGAGATCTGTTATTCTTGTTGAACCTCAAGAAAGTCTCCACTGAGAAATTCACAGAGGGAGTAAGAGAGATCAGGCAATTCCTTCAGGCCCTCACTAGTAGCCATTAAGAACTTAGGTAGTACA
This sequence comes from Ambystoma mexicanum, assembly GCF_040938575.1. NCBI lineage: Eukaryota > Metazoa > Chordata > Amphibia > Caudata > Ambystomatidae > Ambystoma > Ambystoma mexicanum. The sequence goes on from NC_090936.1 coordinate 145,705,925, forward strand.
GTTACCAATCTCTAGTGACCACCTTCAGATTTAGGGATGTGTGGGCTAGAAATGAAAAAGCCCACGGGAGAGACAGAAGAACAACCCTTTGTGAGACCCTATTCGAACTTGTTTATAACAACACTTGAACCATCTTTAAGATTTGGAGTGCTCTTGAGGACATCTGTGACAATGTGTTTAGGGATAAAATGGCCTTCTTTGCTGGTGGCCCCAGTCTAAACTTTTATATATGATTCCTAATTTGCAGGCATTTTATTGTTACAGTGAGTATTGTGACAAATGAAATGAGCACAAAGCTCAATGTGCATTGGGTTCTCAAAATAGTTGCATGTTTGCAACACTATTAAATATCAAAATTGATGGTTATTTTTATATTCTCCAAATGCTCTGTGATTTTATGCAAATCGGGCATGAACTATAGTGTATTTATCACCATGTCCTTTCCCATAGAAGATTTGTTTACAAAATGAGGGAGATTTTTTCACTGGTTGAATTGTTTCTATAGTGAGAGCATATTATATTTTATAAAGAGCGATTTGTTTCCAAACTGAGTCAAAGAAATGTAATCACTTTGTGTTGACTGGATGCAAACAGGATCACCGAAGACCACGCTGAAAGACCCATTAATAACATGTTTGCAATGCCTCAGGATTTATCAGGTGAGTGTGTCTTTATGTTTGTGTGTGGGTGGGGGTGTGAGTGATGTATGAGTATGCACAATGTGTCCATGTGTTTGGTGGCAGGGGGATGCATCATGGAAGTTACTGTTAGTGAGAAAGTTGGCTTATTGTGTTTGCGAAACATTATCCAGCGTGCTATATTGGTCATTCTGGTGTAGGTTGGTATAGATTGCGATAGCTGATTCATGAAAGTGATTTTCAGTGATCATACTGGCATAGAGTGTTGCGTCAACTTCATGAAAGTGATTTACAGTAATCATACAGTCAGAGCTTGTGGACACAGGGTAATGACAGCGATTTCAAGTGACCATACTGGTATAAATAGTGGTTCCAACACCATGAAAGTGATTACGGAACCAAACTAGCAAAGATTATGTTTTTAGCTTCATAAACATTATTTATAGTTACTATAATGGCATGGATTGATGCTGCAAAATAAAAATGATTTAGTCTGGGAATGCTGGCATTTATTATGGACCCTGCAGAGCAGCGGCATAAAAAGGACTCACAATGGAAATTCAGGCGTATGTTGTGCACACAGGCATCATGAACATGTTGTCCAGTGCACCTGTTGGCGACATGGCATCTACTGTATTTTGTTGGTGTTACCCTAAAGAACCAATTCTAAATTGTATGGCTCAAAAATGGTTCTGTAGAATGCACCATTTCAACATATTAATGCAAAGATAATGTTTTCCCCAGCATTACTAATGGTTCTCTTGCAATGCTTGGTCCCTTGTGCTACTTCGTGGGAGTTGTTAATGTACTAAGAACATTCTCCTGCTGCCACTCACCTGGAATCTATTACAATGCCTGTGTCTCCCAGAAGCCATCTCACCCCAGGCACTAAAAGCTGCCCGCGATACTGGCATCCGTATTAAACAGGCTGCATACAGTGGCGGCTGGAACATTTGGGTCAGGCACCCCCTTAGTTTCTAAGATAGTTGTAAGATTTGATTTAAACACGTACATCTTTCACCTAGTGCAGTGCACAGCATGCCCCTAGGGCAGCAATATCTTCTTAAGTTTTAGACATGATTGGTGGTCCGGGCTGGCCTGGCAGTCTGAGGCACAGTATATGCTCCTTCACGGAGATTGGGAGAGGGGCTCAGCAGGGCTTGCCAGGGGTCCCCTCATTTTATCTTAAGCCACTGTGTAGAGCTGTGTGTGTGTGTTAACACAACTTTATTATTGTTAGTATTTTTATCTGATATTGGGAGTTATTTGTAAGGCTGCCACATTCCCGGGATGGACTTCAAATGCGCCTCCTTACATCCTTAGGGAGTCAGCCGTGTCCCGCCACGAAAGCCCCCCCGCATGCACATCCTTTTCCCCCTCCCCTTCCGTCCCTACTTCTCATGGTCTGTTCTGAACTCCTGCAGGCTGAAGAGGTAGTTTCTCACTGTGATTAATTCCCCCCTGCCTCTTTTCACTCCCCTCTCTGCCTTTCCAAAACTTTGACAAAACTAATTTCAAGTTAATTAATTCGAGAGAGCCCGGAGAATAGAGAGGCCGGCTTCTTCATTCGAGGCCCTTGCCTAGATTGTTTCTGAGCCCTGCCCCCCTGGAATGCGGCGGTGAATGAGATGGGCGGGAAGCATGCCAAGCAATTAGCTATTCCTGCTGAACACGATGCCCCGCTTCGGCTATGTTAAGCAGCAGAGTTTTAAAAGGGGCTTCCATTGTACAGATTTGCTCATCAAGATGTTCGTGCTCGGGTAAAGTTAAGAAACTTTCTTTGGCTGACTTTGAATGCTCCCTGACGTTGTCTCCACGTTTGGTTGCAAACAATATTAGGATTAATGACAATGTTATTCTGCCTTGATGTCTACTGGGTTAAATAATTGTGCTGCCAATGTTAGTGAGTGGCTGTATTTTTTTTTAATGGTGTCTTTAAAGTGAACCCTATGACATGATCATGACATGAAAGGTTATTTATAACGCGCTTAATACCCAGGAGGTTTCTAAGCGCGGACCCGGGGATCGAACCGGTGTTGTCGTCTTACTTCCAAGGCGAGCACGTTGCCGCTGAGCGATCCTCCCGATAACTTTGTGCCTCCACCCTCATCCTTGTGGAAATCTAGACAGGCTGGACCGCCAGAGCCATCTATAGGGTAAGGCCTTAATAACCCATAGACGGTAATTGTTAGGATGTTCATCCTGAGTCCTCCGGATGCCCACAATAAGCTGAGCCCTGGTGGGGGTATGGATACCGGAACGCAAGTTTAGTGGTCGGGTTTATGGTCTGATGATGAGCTAGAATTTTGGGGTAAAACTAAGCCATTGCTGTAGGACATTGCAGTTGACTCCTTTTAAACCAGTTACACTGCTTACAGTTGTAGCATATGGCTTTATGGACCTTTGACTATATATGTCCAAATGTCCCATCAGGAATCCAAGGCATCTCTACGGCACTTTAACGACGCCTTGGCTAATCGCACTACATACATCCCAAAATTCCTCAAATATGTGGCTCCTTCGTATGAAGTTTGCAGGGCTAATAGCTCAAAACCTATCCTCCATCTTAGCGCTCCCTGGATGGCTCATGCCATCCATGCCCCTGTTGCTAGGGCAAAGTTGCCCATGGGGCTGATCACATCCGCAGGAGATCCAGCCATACCGGGCACTTTGAAACCCACTGCAGGTCTGGTGGGCAGCTAAAGCACTAGACACTGCAATGTCCTCACAGCTCTGGTCCCGGATTGACAACCATTGCCTCCTATGCGACAGGTAGTCACGGTTTCTGTCTGCATAGAGATCACTCTCATTGGCATTCGTGAAGGACTCCTAACCATCTGGGTAAGGGGATGCCTAGTGCTTCGATGTGCTTTGGTCTTTCGCCGGCATTCAGTAGTGTGGATGAAATCTTGCTAGGTCACCTGTAAGGCCATATGGGAATTAAAGTTAGAACACTCAACTGGTTGGCATCATTACTTTCCAAAAGAACCCAGGAGGTGAAAGTGGCTCTATTGTTTTCCATTCCCACACCATTGTGCAGTGTCTCCCACGGTTCAGCACTAGATGTGCTTCTCTTGAATGTTAGATAGCTGCACTACCCTACATCCTTACAGATTGGAAAATCAGGTGCATGCTCATGATGAACAAGGTGCATCTCGATTGCAACGTTTTTTTTCTGGAGGAAGCCAATCAGTTGGGGTTGCCTGTAGAACATACATTCCTGGATCGCCTCCATCTTAACTTGGCTAAAACGGAAGTCCTGCTGTTTGCTCTCTTCACGCCACACTCTACTTTACACATGGCCGTGGCCACTTCTGCAACCCACCCGTCGAGCCCGCAGCATAGTGTGACATTTGACTCTGGTATCTCTTTCGGCCCACAAGTAAACTCAGTGACCAAGATGACTTTCTTCCTCTTCTGGCTTCCTTGAGGCATTCGGACCATACTGCATACTCCCCCCCCCCCAACCACCAAGGGATCCTTCTAATTGCAGTCATCCCATTCAATCAGGATCATTGCAATGGTGTTTACGCTGGTCCGCCAGGGGACTTAAAGAAGCTTCCTAACATTCAGAGGGTTCAGTCATGGCAGCTAATCCTGATTTTGATCTGAAGCCAGCATGTGATATCTCTCCAACCTAGAAATCGCTTCACTGACTGTCTGTAAAATTCTGCACTGACTTCAAATGTCATGGGAGTGCGCCTGGGTACAGCACCCACGTCTTCCCGTAAGACATCAAAATGCTCAAGGTGGGCAGCCTGAAACCTTCTGGTTTTCCACCAGTACATTTTCAAATAGTTTGGAAGAAGATCCATCCATTGTCTCGGGAGGATAGCTCAGGGGCAACCGGCTAGCCTTGGAAGCAAGACAACACAAAGCAACACAGGTTCGATCCCGTGTCTGCCTAAGTGCGATATAAATAACCTATCATATCATATCATGCACAAGGCTCATTGCTGTGGAACTCCACACCCCTCTACCTCCAGCTAGAACCAGGTTTCCTAAAGTTCTGCAAATTCCTGTAGACACATTTGTTTTCCGAACCGGCCCTGGCGGTATCCAGTTAAAATGTCGAAAAAATAATTTCGAATGACAAAAATGTGGAAAACATTTAACCTAGAAAATTTTTTCTAATGTATTCTTTTTTAATTTACATGTTTTTTGTTTGTTTCGCGAGTAAAAAAAAGGGTAAAAAAATTTATAATAAACGGGTGGTTGGCGGGGAACAAACAAAAAAAAGATACAACATTTTTTTTTTAGGTAAAATGTTTTCGACATTCGAAATTATGTAATTCGAAATAGTCACTATAAGCCGGCCTTGGCACCTGACTAGCTGCATCTCCCTATCTTTTCTTTTCGTACACCTGTAATGTGCTCCTGTGCCCTGAAGCGGCTGCAGAGGTCCAGGATGCACCACAAATACCCTTAATAAAAATACATTTCAAAAAATCAAATGTCCACAAGAAAATGAGGAACAATCTACTCTGTTAAATATACTTCCCAACTGAAACTATTGGACACCAATAACCAGCTTCAAGGTGCAACTGTAGCGAGCTGAAATCTTATACAAGGCAGTACATCAGGTGGCAAAAACCCCTTTGTAGCAGTATCTGAATATGCCAGAACCGATTTCAATTTTCGCAACGGAGTGAAACAAAAAATGTTAATATATAGAATGCATTTTGGGTCAGTGTGAATGGTCCTGGCTGTCCTTAACATATTTTCAATGTTTATATTTCTAATGCAAATGTTGGGGGGTGGGGGTGTGTGTGTGTGTGTGTGTGTGTGTGTGTGTGTGTGTGTGTGTGTAATTGTCCTTTCTAACTCACCTCTATTCTGAAAATCCTTGGGTTAATAGAATCATTACTAATTCATCAAGACCACCGTTTCGTCAGAATGGCAATGTGCACAACTGCAACACTTGACACGAACAGAAGCGACAACAGAAGATGGCTGAAGATGAAAATCCGCACAAGTGGTACATGATGAGACACTCCCCTCTGGGAACCTAAACTCTGCCCCCCCCCGCCCCCTGGTGGAGAGGCTAGTGCCATTAAGATCATGGTGTGATGTCAGGAACTGACATGTACCTGAGCTACTCTCGGCATAAACAAGTATATTTGTGTGGTTACATGTCATTTTAACAAGTTAAATTACAGAGAATGCTGTAGTAACAAAAATGTTATAACGAAAAATATCGATTTTATTATTTTTTTTTATTTTGGGGGGGTCCAACCAAATGCCCGCTTCCCTATGCTTTTAAACGCACCCCAAACCCTCTCCACCCGTTTTAACCCCTTACTTTAACCCATATACATTTTAAACAAAAATTTGATATTTCTTCCTTATAACATTTTCGTTATTACAGCATTCTCTGTAATTTAATTAGTTAAAATCACTAGATACCTATTTGTGCAACGTGGCGGCTCATCGACGTATGAGGAACCTCGATTTTCAAGAAGACTGAAACTGTAGCTCAACTACAATGTGAGTATGTTTCCAAGGCTTACTTTGTAATGCTACTGTAGTTCCAGTGTGCAGTTGTTGAATTTGAAAAACATCTTCAAATAGGTACATTATGTCTGTGACTTTCAGTACAGTGCTATGCATCAGCCAGTACCTCACTGCTTGCATATGAGGAGCACTGTGCAAGGAGTCAGAGAAATGGGATGTACCAGAAAATTAATTGGCAGCTTCATTGACCAATATGGAGCCTCGTGGGACTCCCTCCCGCACTGACTCCGGCCCACCCCTTGCAGGGCCTCGGTCCAAAATACCTTCAGCTATCCCTCCGCAAATACCTCCCCTCTCGAGCTCTTCGCTCCTCTGCCTCTAACTCCCTCAGGGTCAGTCGTTTTTCAAAGAAACAAGCAGGAGGTAGATCTCTGTCTTCAGCTGGGGCCTCCCTCTGGAATAGCCTCTCTGCCACTCTAAAACTTGAGGAGAACCATATCCGGTTCCGGAAGCACCTCAAAACCTTCCTCTTTGCTTCTGCCTTCGCTCCCCCTCTCCCCTGCTGATCTGTTCTCTCTTGGCACCATGCACCTGGCCACCTTCTGTCTTCCAGGTCCAGGTACCTGCTCACCCTGTCACCCTCCCGCACTGCCTCCGGGCCACCCCAGCTGCTCACCCTGCCACCCTCCCGCACTGCCTCCGGGCCACCCCTTGCACTGGGGTCTGTATTTTTATCCATACAGTCCACCCCCCTTTTTCTTCCTGCACTTATCTGACCTACCCCGTCTGCTGCCTTAAACCCACACTTGCCACTTGCTGGCTGCACTACCACTGTTTGTTGCCTTTTATTATTTATTTATTTATCTGTTTCTCCTTTGCTCCGCACTTTCCACTTCTCCCCCCTTCCATGCACATGTCCCCTCCCCCTCTCCCATGCACTTGCACACTCTCAATGTCACTGGGCCTAGTGAGATCGTTGTTTTGTTCTCCCCTGTTCCCCTCCCTTGCCTTGTTGTGCTCAGAAACACTTGTGTACAAGCGCGATAGAAATAAAATATCAATTCAATTCAATGGGACAGAATCAAGACTATTCTTGCCTATCACGATGAAGAGGAGGAGGGGTCATCACTCTGAAGGGACAGCATCATTGACTGTGTGACTGCCCTTCCTGGTAGGGCTGGTCTTAAAGGCCAGGAGGGGAGCTGCATATAGCACAGTGTGGCCCTTCACCATGGCCTGCTGCTGTATGTGGTCAGTCTTTGATGTTAGTTTTGATGCACATAGAAGGAGTATACGTGCATTCCATACAGTTACGTCACCTACAGGCTTGAATGATTGGGAGTATTCGGATAGGGAACAGGAAAACGGGGATTCTGGGATGGATAATCTTTGAGTGCAAGTGGATTGGAGATTGGCTCTGGACGGATGGGTCATTTGATCTGGGTAGGAGAGATTTAATGGGAGGCTGGCGAGGTAGAGGTGTTGCATCCTACAAAAGTCTCAGAGATTTCATCCTCCTCCTCTTTTTCCTCGGTACAAAACCGTATCTGCCTTGGGTTATTCCCCTGAGTACGACCTCAGGTTCTCCCATCCCGGTGAGCTTTTCTCGCTGTTTCACCCCTTGAGTTGGGATCTGAGTGGATCAGCCCTTCATTGGCCACCTGATTATGGGTCTCTCAATTTTCGTTATGTGAGATACCCTCAGGTATTTCACACCACAGACTGCCAAGATGTAGGGCAGACTGTTGCCTTTGCAATATATGTGAAGAGCCTGAATAGAATATCAGACCACAGACCCTGATTGTCTTTATAGACACAGTTGGAGACCCCGTCTGTACCACATGCTCTTGACATATTTAGGTCTCCTATAGCCATTTCTATGTCTATTTTATCAAATTAGGGTTGCCACCCACACCTCCTTCCTGGGTTTTCTTCCAGGGGATTGCAATTACCAGATTTCACATTAAATGTATTGTTCATATCCTCCACCCAACCCTTTCTGACACACAGCAAGTTAATTTTGTAAGCTAATCTGAGGATCATCTACCCCATTCAGAGTTCTCCAAATAGCACAGGTGTCTTTCTTAATGATCTTCTTAAACAGTACCTGATTCTTCAGAATATCTTTTTCAAGTTTATAACATTTTAACCATCTAGAGTAAGACGGTCTTACTCGCTTTATTCCACTTTTAAAATCTGCCCTTCTTAAATTCAGATAACACCCCATTAAAGCTTTGATACCTTTGTGCAGTTCTTTTTTTTTCTCATTCATCTGATAATCAAACAATTGTATATGCTTACCTGGAATGAATCCCCCCCACCAATTTGTCTTGCCCAGTTTCAACTGGTCCCAGTTTGCGCATTACCTGATGGAAGACATTGGGGACAGTTCATATATTTTTAGTCACATTTGGTAGGGAGCGCCACCATGTTCTCAGATTCGTATATGCTCTGTTCAGATTCTTAATTGGTAGAAGCCTGTTATTCTGTCCCTGTATAATAAGATTTCTGGGTCCCCCACTCTAAGGAGGCCTAGGTCCAAGACCATTTACAACATTGCATGATCACTTCGACAAGTCCCAATTATTTCAAACATGTAAATATTCATTGACTCCACATTCCCCACAAATAGATAATCAATACTATAAGCCCCCATCGAGGACTGCCAAGTAGGTACATTCTTCCATTTTTTTCATCAAAGAGCAAGTTTGTCTGTGATGGGCCCCATCTGGCAAACAACAAAGACCAAGTTTTATCATGGGAGCTTCTCTTGGACCCATCCTTTGTTATAGGTACTATGGCGGATCTCTCACATAATACAGCATTTGCTACAGTGCAATTACATTCACAATTAAAATCGCCCCCCACAACCACTGGACATCTGGGATGTAATTGCTGACATTCATCAATATTTCATCGATCTCAACAATGAGAGAATCTAGCTTGGTACACACCGGATTAAAATAGATATTTAAAATTAAGGTGTGCATTGAGGAATCACTAATGGACTGAAAAACCTCTTTTGCCAGGACTGCATCAGATATACACTGCCAATTTTGCACGGCACTATTCCGAGTTGCCCTTATTGCCATGACCAAACCTCTCCTGGGATGCCCCCTGATCCCTTTGTTTGCTAGTTTCACATTTAACATAAAACCACCCAATACTGGCCAAGTAGTCAGCCATGTCTCTTGCAACAAAACAAAGTCATAGTTACTAAAAACATGTACTTTTTGCAGAAAGGAGATGTATCCTCGTGAGTTCCAACTGAGGACCACCACTTTAGAATCCTGGCCTTGGGATTGGAATTCCTGGGAGGGAATTTACAAGCCATTCCCACCTGAGGTATTTTTTTCTCTGTAGGAATGCCTGCGATAGTCATCTTCGTAGTGACAAGCTACTACTAGGTTCCTTTGTTGCTCCAATCACCACTTGTTATTTGCAGGCTCATATAATAGCTCTCAAAGCCTTTCAACAAAATATCCTCTTGATGTTGAAACATTAGATTTTCCACAAGTTTTGAATGGAAATGAACTGCGCATTTCCCCATGCAAAGGCTGTCAAATAGATGCACAAATCTCAATTCTCCCGACGATATCGAGGAGCGTTCTGGAACTGTGGAAAGAATGCTCAAAATCCTGGATCTATTTAACGGAACCCCACATTCATTATCAAGGACGGATTCCAAAATAATCGGCCTCAGGCTGGGTGATCCAGCCTCCAGGTTCGTTCTCCCAGAATGCCACACCCTCCTGTTTCCCCCTTGTGCAACATTAGACGTTCCTCGCTTGTCACTTAAAATAACTTTTTTGCTGATGACATCAACAGGATTGCTCCACACTCCCACCAGCCCTGTCATCCCCGCCACATCATGAGCCTTTCTAGAAGGCTGTTGGCACATATCAGACTGCTGAAGCCTTCTATCCTGCTCTTTCTTAGCCTGTTGGCTCTGTTTCCTCGTCCTTTTCGTAAATTGAATGGCAAGGAACTCGTTAATCCCAGAGGTTCTGTCGGATGGTATAGACACAGAGTCTGTAAACCTACCCTCTTTTGCTTCATTGGTTCCCAAATGTGTCTCATTACCAGGAGGAGGGGGAAGCGCCGGTCTACTCCATTTCACCCGGCCAGATTCCTTCGCCTACTTAGCTGCTCGTAGAATTATGCCTACACATTTCCTAGAGCTTCCATTGTTGAGTTTTGTTGAACCCTTTTTATTTTTAGGTTTCTTCCTTGATACATTCCGAGCTGGTGCTTCTTTGGCATCTAGACAGGGATCTTTTACACCTGTCTCCTTCTGTGCCAATGTTGTTTCTACAGAGGTAGTCGGAATCATGGTAGGAGACAGAACTTCACTGGATCTCTCCACAGGTACCTGTCCCGTTTCCTCATTTGCATATTGTTGTTACCACTTGAGCTTGACACGGGCCCTATTAAAAGTGTCCTAGGTTCAGCTAAAATCGCTGAGTTAGCTCTCACCTCATAGACCACAGTGTCGTATAGGCGTATAAACGACTGTAAGACTAAATTCAAAGCCGCTAGTGAACTCAAGCTGACATACAAGCTTTCTTTACAAGCCACATTATCACCCTCGAAACAGAGCGAGGAATGCTCAGCTCGAAGAGGCGAGTCAATCCAGTTTCCAAGTCATTTCCTGTAGTATTGGGAGAAATACTGATGGCCTGGCTATTGACCAGCCCAGGCGACATGCTCAATCTTTCACTCAAGCTGTTGTGTGCTTCCAGCTCTTGCTCTAAACTAATCCCAGACTTTGGCCGCAGGATACTTAGGGCCTCATTACACGGACGGCGGTGGACCAAGGTGCTATTAGCACCTTGGTCCATGCTGGTAAAATATCGGCACCGCCTTGGAGGAAAGGGGAATAACCGCCCTATTCCAAGGTTGGTGGGGCGGTAATTCCCCTTTCCCCCATTGCCCTTCCCCATTCCCATTTTTGCCCCATAGGGCATAATGGGAATGGGGAAGGTTCTAATTACGGCACCGCAAATTGCGGTACCGTAATTAGCTCCCTGGTCCCTTTGCGGGTTGGTTTTTAACGCCTACGAAAAGTAGGCGTTGAAGCCTCCAACCCGCAAAGGGACCTTGTAGTAAGGCGGTAAGGGTTAACGGTCACCGGTACCATTAACGGTGACCGTTAACCCTTACCGCCGTCCGTGTAATGAGGCCCTTAGTCTCCATTCAATATTGCTAAGCACAGGGCCAGAGATTTCGTACATATTTTCCTCCGTTATTAGCGTTCCAACAGACAAAGGTCTACTACGGAAGTCTCCAGTGTGGCAGCTGCACTATAGGTTTTCGCAGGAGCTTGTGGAAAAAACCTTGTGATTTTCCCCGTTCACTAGTGACCCCATCTGTGTCCGAGCATGAAATTACTTGGTTTTTCCTCTCACTTCTTAGGGAGTATCCCTTGTCTTTCCCCCTCATTTTAAACAACATCCTTCTCCTCCACGTGTTTCAGTAGAGTATAATATCCGCAAATGATAATGGAAGCAGGCAGCACAGATTCTTTACTAATGGTCTGCTTTGCTGTGTATGTACTGTGGCTGCAAGCAGGGATTCTGTACCAGATCTTTCCAAGACTTACCCACGACACACTTGGTTGTCTGTACACCTTGCTGCTGGTTTTCCGTTCACACCCCATAAGGTTTAACAGAGAAACACTGCTGCAGCCTCCGGACAGCACTGGAAACACTGAAACACTCCAGCTGCACTCCAATGTCTCTCTGCTGATTAGCTGGGTCTTTCAGTGATAAGCTCCTCCTCCTCACAATAGAGACCATAGACAGACTTCCAGATAATGAACCACACCGAAACACTCCAGCTGCACTCCGCTGTCGCTCTGCTGGTTAGGTGGGTCTTTCAGTGATACGCTCCTCCTCCTCACAATAGAGACCGTAGACAGACTTCCAGATAGTGAACCACACTGAAACACTCCAGCTGCACTGCTTTGTCACTTCACTTGTTAGCTGGGTCTTTCAGTGATGCACTCCTCCTCCTCACAATAAAGACTGTAGACAGACTTCCAGATAATGAACCATACCGAAACACTCCAGCTGCACTTAGCTGTCGCTCTGCTGGTTAGCTGGGTCTTTCAGTGATGCAGTCCTCCTCCTCGCATTGGAGACCGGCGTAGACAGATTTCCAGATAGTGAACCACGCCGAAACACTCCTGCCGCACTTAAATACAAAACATAAAAAATGAATGTCATAACGAATAGGAAATAGTTGAGATAAAAAACAGAGGAGTTGAATTTGAATAGTTCAAACGAAAGAGAATACCAGCATTGAACGGAACCTACCGGTCGTATGGCATAACAAGGAAGACCTATGTACACAGAATAGCAATGGTTCAAACGAGAAACAATGACAGCTTGGGGAAGCAATTTGGTAACAGAGAAAATGAGTAAATTCTCATTGTTCTAAATACTCTAAAGCTAACGATGGCGTAGCCACACAACAGCCGCAATCTGGTCCCAATAAGATAGCGATGTACTGAAAATAGAACCTAAATTACGAGCTTCAAAACAAAACGGGAGAGAGAGGAGGAAAATAAATACACGTAGGAGAAGAAAAAAGAGACAAGAAAAGAAACTCAGTTTTCTTTAGATTAAGATGAAGACGTACAGGAATTAACCGCGAGAAGGCCAGCAGATAAGCATTGATGAAGTTGTGGAGCAAAAGAGTAAAAATGTGGGTATCATCGACGAAGAGAAAATGCACATGTATGGTCTGTACATGCACATTTCAGATAGGAAATGCACATTCATTCGGCGCATGTGTGAGATGTAGGTAAAACTTAAAACTTGAATATCGCCAAAAATATTTAAAATGTACATCGCATCTAGATTTCATATACGTGGTTACTACGTATGAGTGTGTCGCGTATGAATATTTGATGTGTCAGAGTCTGTTTTATGAGCGTATGGTATGCGAACGTATGGTGCATGCATGTATTGTGTGTAGGAGTAGCGTATGAATGTGTATTAACTCATATGACATGCACATGCCCTACACGACTCCTACACACATGACAACTCACATTAAAGCGAAGACTGACTTTGATGTGAGGTTACATTTGATATAGGAGATAAACATTAATGTTGCACATGGGAGGGATATAAGTAAATATTAAAACTTGAATTTAAAAATGTCCCAGCTCGATTTTAAAATGTGCATGTCCATTTCATTGATGTATATTTACATGTATATTTCATATAGGCGATGGACATTCTTTCTGTGCATGGCATGCATGAAATACAGATCCATCTTGAAACTAGAATATTTCTAAATGGACCAGCTGAATTTTCGAATTTATTTCAGGATAACGGATCCTAATGAGATCCAAGTGCATGCCTCGAATCTCAAAAATTGAAGCAGTGAATTTTCAGATATTTGGGGTGAAAAGAAAATCTTGTTTTCCGTAAGGCACCACCCCACTTGAAAAAGTGTTTAAAACGCAATTAAAACAACATTTAAAAAAGAAAAAATGAAGTAGTCGATCGACAATTCTGAAATGTTCAGTTTTGGTCCAGATGGTCCTAAAAATGACTCTGGCTATTTATTTTTTTTCCCATGGAAGTCTTCAAATGTTCTTGGGAACTGTAATTTTCTGAAACTCCATAGACAAGTCATGGGGTCATTACGAGGTTGGAGGTAGTCATGGTGCTATTAGCGCCATGGCTACCCCCTTACTGCATACCGGGTCCGGGTTCCCTGAATGAGGAAATACCGGGCCATTCCAACCTTGGAGGACCTGGTATTTCCCCATTCAGGGAACCCATCCCCATTCCCATTCGAGCCCCCGTAGGGCTGAATGGGAATGGGGAGGGAGCTAACAACGGGCCCGTTGTTAGCTCCCTGGTCCTTTAGCGGCTCCCACAGAGGGTGCCTGGTAAAACCAGCCGCCCTTAGCGGGACCCCCTAAAGGACCTCGTAATGCGGCGGTAAGCGGTTAACCGCACCGGCACCCTTACCGGCACCGTTAACCCCTTACCCCCAACCTCGGAATGAGTCCCATAGTAACTGTAACTGCTTCTACGCTAGGCTCCAGCGCATTGGGGTTGCACTGGGGGTAGAACTGGGGGCAGTGAGAGTCAGATGGGGAAAAGAACAGTGGCAAAGGTACCACCGGGCAACTGACATATTGGGATACTACTAGTTTATCCCTGGAGAAATGATTGTATAGCCTATGCTCTTTCAAAACATTTTTTCTTATCAAAGATACAAAATCAAATGAAAAAGTACTAAATACTTACACGGCCCTCTCATGATCACCCAAAACAAGTACATGGGTTGTTGTCTAACAGGTGAATACAGGTGACTGATACAGAACTATGCATGAGCCAAATCTAAGGGTGTGATAGACATGTACACAAAAATCCCATGTTTGTAAAATCTTATTCCACCCATTTGGCCCATTTTTAGTTTTGGCTGCAAGGTGGGGCTACAGAACCACCTATAAGCCCAAACTATTGCATTTGAGTACAGCTATGAGGGTGCTGACGTGAGGAGGGATACACAGCCCATGGATGGTTATTTACCCACCCATTGACTGCCCATGTCATGCTAATCCCTATAGCATTCCTGCCCATTTCCCAGCTATCCCTGCCCAAAACACATGCTCCTGGATTCTCTTGGAGCTGCCTCTATCAAGCAGTAACATCTAACTGTGGCCTGCCAGTGTTATTTCTAAGAAATTGTGCTGAGCGTTAATGGCTTAATTGCAGCTGTAAGTGTGCTTCAGGTGGAATAAACATGTTGTAACCAAGTCTGTCCTCTGCTGCTTGATTAATATCTGTTCCTGAAGTCCTGTTAAAAGCAAGCATTGACAAAGTCAACAGTTTTGGTTTGCATACAATATTAGGTAGGCACTTGCTAGCCACTGCTATCACATGGCCATAAAATGAGTGAGTGAGTTTGGTCGCGCTCTCTGTGCCCTGAGCCACTAGACTATGCAGATGGGTGTACCTAGTGGGTTGGGGAGGCTGAGGTCGTGTTGATATTAGTAGTCTTATCTTTGCTAACTGTGTTGGTATTAATTCAGAGACAGGTATTTTCACGACTGCTCATTTTCTTCTGAATCTGAACATAAAGTCACTTCTATCACAAACATTGGTGGATGACTGTTTTTTTTTCCTCCCTCTTCGTGACTTGTTATATACAGTCTTCGCCATAGGGAAGGCAAGCACCCTCATGTTGGCGTTGCTGAGAAGCAATAGAATGATTGCCCTTAAAACGTCAAATCAGAGTCCAACTGCAAATGCAAATTTGAAAGCTGGACACAGGAGACTAGCATCCAGGTACAAAACGAGACAATGGGCCTAATTACGCGTCCGGCGGTAACCGTGCCGGTGCTACCGGTGGGTTGCCGACAGCCCCGTAAATATTTACTGGCGCCTGACTTTCTGGTGCCACTGGGAGATTACAAACCCCACGGCCCGGAAAGTCAGGCGCTGGTAAAATGTAAGTCCCCATTCCCATAGAGTCCCAGAGGACTCTATGGGAGTGGGGACACGGAAGGACCAGAACTGTTGCTAACAGTGCTGGTGCTTCCGTGACCAGTCTGCCTACCATGGCCACTGTGCAGGCAGAACGCTGTGCAGGCAGACCTGTAATATGCTGGTCCGGAAACAACAATGGCGGTAAGCTTACTGGCACCCTTGTTTCCGGACCGGCAGGGTCGTAATGAGGCCCAATGACTTATATTTGTCTCTGGAGGATAGCTCAGAGGTAACGGGCTTGACTTGGAAGCAAGACGACACGGAGCAACACAGGTTCTATCCCCGGGTCTGCACTTAGAAACCTCTGGGTATTAAGCACATTATAAATAACCTATCATATCATATCATTTACGCAGTACTGAGAGCTTCCTGTAACATAAATAGCTGCACATTTCTTAATTATTATGGTGGATAGTGGCAATGTCCTTTACGAAGGCCTTCCGGCAACTACACTGGCTCCCCTGAGATGTGTACTTCATGCAGCAGCACGACTCATCAAAGGACTCTGCAAATTCGTCCACATGATATGATATGAGTTGGCATTTATAACGTGCCTATACACAAGTGTTTAAAGGCGCGACGAGGCAAGGGAGGGGGAACACAGGGAAGACAGACAGCGATCCTACTAGGCCAGGTGTCATTCAGATCGCGCAAGTGCATGGGAAGGGGGAAAGTGAAAGGAAGAGAGGGAGGGGAAAGTACAGTACATGGGATAATAGACTAATAACAAAAGTAAGTACGGCCAGCTGGTGGCAAGTTCAAGGGTAAGTGCAGACATCCAGTGTCAAGTGCTGGTAGAGGGACTGTAGGGATACAGAGACAGTCCCAAGTGCTGGGGTTTCCAGGAAAGCAGTGCATGTGTGCGACTGGCGTAGGAGGGAACCAGGGCCCGAGACCAGAGTGTGGCCAGGAAGCCAGTGCAGTTTCAGCCACGGGTTCAGCAGGGGAGAGGAGGAGAAAAAGCTGAAGCAAAGAGAAAGGTTTTGAGGTGCTTCCGGAACCAGAGATGGTTCTCCTCAAGTTTCAGTGAGGCAGGGAGGCTGTTGCCCCAGCTGAAGAGAGAGATCTACCACCAACTCGTTGCTTGGAGAAGCGACTGACCCTGAGGGAGTTGGAGGACGATGAGCAAAGAGAAGGAAGATATTTAGGAAGAGAGAGTTGAAGGTATTGAGGCCCCAGGCCTCAGAAGGCCTTGTGGACAATGCAGAGGGTTTTGAACTTAATCCTCGCAGCCACTGGGAGCCAGTGCAGGGATTTCAGTCCTGTAGAGATACAATCCCTGGGCTTGAGGCCATGGACAAGTCTGGCAGTCCTGTTCTGAATAAGTTGCAGAGAGCGGAGAGTAGAGGCAGGCAGATTTAGAAAGAGGCTGTTGCAGTAGTCCAGCCTAGAGAGAACCAGAGCTCTGGAGACAGTGAGCTTCTGGGGGAAGGAGAGGAAAGGAAGAATATCTCTGAGGAGGTGCAGCTGGTAGTGTGACTTCTTAGAGACGTCAGAGATGTGAGGAGAGAAGGAGAATGTGGAGTCGAAGATGACCCCGAGGTTTTTAGCCTCTCAGGTGGGCGCAGGAAGAGGGCTAAGAGAGGCCAGCCAGAGAGTGACAGGTAAGGAGGGAGCGGGTGTGCCGATGAGGAGAATCTCAGTCTTACTGGCATTAAGGCAGAGATCATTAGAAGCACACCACTCCTGGATGGCGGACAGACAGTCAGAGATGAGAGAGGGAGAAGAGGTGGCTGAGGGTAGCCTGAAAATGAGCTAAGTGTCATCTGCATATACTGGAAGTTGGGGCAGAGTGCGGCAATGCAGTGGGCAAGAAGTGCCAGTTATTGATTAAACAGCCAGAGAGAGAGGTTAGACCCCTGGGGAACACCACAGGTAGAGATAGAGATAGAGGAGAGGAAGGACCCAAGTTGAACCTGGGAGGGTCAGACAAAGAGGAAAGGAGCCAGCCATGCCAGGGCCTGACCGGTGATGGCCAGGTTATCACGCAGAAAATTGAGCAGGATGGCATGGTTGACCGTATCAAAGGCAGAAGAGAGATCAAGTAAGATGAGGACACAGGGGGTGTTGGAGTCAAGGTTAGAGAGCAGGTCTTCACAGATGTTCAGGAGAGCAGTTTCCGTGCTTCTGGCAGCTCTGAAGCCAGACTGATGGTAATGATGACAACCAACCGATTCAGTGTGAAGATTCAGCTGGGAGATGGCCAGCTTTTCCAGGAGTTTGCCCAGGAAAGGAGTGATGGAGATTGGGTGATAGTTGGCCAGGCAAGACGGGTCAGCAGAGGGTTTCTTAAGAAGAGGGTGCACAAGGGAGTGCTTCAGGGGAGTGAACCTGTTTTGAAGAGACTTTCATATATCGGACTTGTCTGGAAACCTTGTCAGGATAGAACAGGGGAAAGGCAGAGAAGGAGGGAGGAGAGGTGGCCAAAGAAGGGACAGAGGAAGAGCAGGGTGTAGAGGGAGGAAGGGGAGAGGAGGAGAGAGAGGACAGGATGTCCTGAGTTTTAGAGATGAAATGAGAAGCCAGAGCCCTGCAGAGAGACTGGGAAGGGACAGGAGAGGTAGAGACTGTGGCAGTATTGGCCAGTTCCTTGCAGATTTTAAATAGTTCAGCCGAGTTGTTGGATGCCGTAGAGACGCGGGCTTGGATGTGGGCTCTCTGCTTGGTGTGGACAGAGAGCCGGTATTGCCTTTGGGGCAGGCTGCAGGCCAGTTTGTCAGAGGATGTACCAGAAGCACGCCATTTCCTCTCAGCCACCCTGCACTTGCGTTTAAGGGTGACGAGGTCTGGGTCGTACCAAGAGTTGCACTTGGCTTTGGGCTTCAAGCGGATCCTCATGAAAGGGGAAAGAACATCAAGAGTATCATATATAGCAGAGTGGAGCATGGAAAGGGCTGTGTCAGGGTGTGAGTCAGCCAAAGGAGGAGGGGGTGAGAAAGTGGCGGTGAATGCCTCAACTGACACACACTTCATATGTCGGATGACCTAGAAGGTGGGTGGCAGTGCTGGAGTTGGTTTGGCCTGAGGGGTAGAGAGGGTGAAATAGGAGTAAAGGAGAAAGTGATCACTCCAGCAGAGGGGAGAGGTGAGAGGGATAGAAAGGTGAAGGTCAGAACATCCAGAGTGTGCCCTGCAGAGTGAGTCAGGCCAGAGGGGAGAATAGTGAGTGAGAGAGAGTCGTGTCGGGGTGATTATCCCGGGGTCGGCTGAGCCATCCGCAGACCTCCGGGCTGGGAGGCCCCAACTCCTCCCGTGTTCCCCAAAAAATGAGTATGAGACACACACAAGAAGCAAGGTGGTTCTGCTGTTTATTAAACAACGGCAGGGATGGGTCTAGGATCGTACGCGTCCGCCCAGACTCTCAAAATTCGTGGGGCTCGCAGTCCCTTTTTGCCTCAGTATGACGCGCTATTTGCGTCACCTGGGAAAGTTAGCAAAAAACCTATCGCCACTCCGGATTGGTTCCTGGAGTGGTAGGGTTAGTATAGCATACATATAGAGAACAATATAAGTGGTTGAGGATGAGTCAGGTGGTATACTTGGGTCGTCCCTTCTATTAGATACTTGAAAATTGTTACACGAAGACCCCTAATGATTGGCTAATGTTAGTGGCATCAGTGATGAGTGCCCCCATGTTCTGATTGGTCCACCCGCGAGCCCCCCAGTCTGGGACCATCGTTGTTCCCAGCTCGCGGTGTACCTGTCACTAGCAACAATATGTAACTATGTGTTCGTGCAGACAATGCGCGGATTTGCTCATAGGCTTGAGAGAAGACCATTCCCATCGCTGTAGGTGTCCATCGGTCACTTCATTGTTGCAACCTGTGTCCCAGACGTGGGACCCAGGCGACTTCTCCCTCATGGGTCTAGCACCCTGTCAGGTTGGCTTGGTCACGTGTGGAGAGACCGTGGCTGGGGCAGAATTCTGCACATTTAAAGTTGCATTTTGCTTCTGTGTGCTTGGCTTTGCTTACAGGTGCAACCTTGGCGCCGGCTGGTAGCATACGAGTTGCAACATCGCCCCCTTGGCTGTGACCTCTCGCTGGGCTCGTTCTGCGGGATCAGCACTTGTATTCTCGCTCATTCAGTGTTCATGACGGCTCTTGCTTGCGGCCTACTTGGGCCTGGTTCATAGGTGGGGATGTGTAATGCACAGCACCTGTGTTGCGGTGCGACATTGCTTCATAGGCAGTATTAAGTCTTCTTTATATTCTCATCACGATGCAAGGGGTGGGAGAAGCATCAGCAAGCATATACGCGAGTGCTTTATGTGTCTTGCGTTTCTGCATTACGGAAAACTTACGTGAAAAATAATAAAGATGCGCGTCAGTGGGTGTATCCGTCACCTACATCATAGCACTGAATATATTCTTCGTGTGGGTTGGTGCGTGAGTGTCCAGTGTGCATTTTGGCACGTGTGTTCTTGGCATTTGGCTAGGTCGTCATGGCATCTCTAACGATGTGGGTGCTTGTTGTTGAGGTCTTAGTCGAGTTCATCCATGCCGCAGGTGTCGGCTTGAGTAGGGCAGGCTGGTGGGCATATCCTTATGTTCTTGAACCAGGGTATTTGGTCGTCTGGTAGATAGACAAATTCATCTCGCAGTGGGTGTCTGGGCTGCGATCCTCTGGGCCATGGTCGCGAGGAGATTGGGGGGAGCTTTTTCTCCCATTCTCCCACTTCAGTCCCCCCTCTGGTCGACTTGTCGACCACAAACATATCTTTTTCTTTATCTCCTCTTACTCTCAATATTTTGGTCACTCCTCCCAGGTGTCCATAGTGGTTGACATGGTCTTCAAATGACCAGTACATGTATACACAGCTCCCTCCCGGTTTGCAGTATACCCATCTTCCGATATAGCTCCTCGGGTTTCTTGGGTTCTCAAGGTTTACGGATGGTGGGTCTAAGTGATTGGTGATGATCTGTTTGCGCATTTTCTCTCTTTCCTTTATTATCACGTCAGTGTACTGGTCATCGTCAGTTGGCATCAAGGGGTGCATGCCGACCATTTCGATCATTTTGTCTGTAGTGCGTGCCTTCCTGGCCTTCCAAAACCTTATTACAATCAATACAGCTGCAACCAGTATTATGCATCCAACTATTATCTTCAGCCCGTCCGACAGCCATGATGGCATCCATGACCATAATAATGAAAACCAGCTATCATCCTTTTTTACTCCTTTACTTTCTTCCATCATCTTGGAGTGCATCTGGGCCAGTTGTGATACTGCTTCGGTAAGTGTACCATTATCTGCATCGTTAGCAGGAATACATGTGCAGCATGATTGTCCTATTTTTGCACAAACTCCTCCTTCCATCGCTGTGAGAAGATCCAGTACATATCTGTTCTGTAGTGCTACCATTCTTACCGCTCGCAATTCTTCTTTTATGGCATTGAATCCGTTTACTGTTGAATTAATCGTCATCATTAGTTCCCATCGGGTGATCTGGAGCCATTTAGCGTTTGCATAATCTTGCAGTCCAGGGTGTATTATTGACGAGAAGAACATAGCAGCCCTGCTGAATAATCTGTTCTAGTGGAATAGAAGGGAGTGCTGTTTCCGACCTTCCCCACAGGTAGTTTCCTGTCAGGGGTTCTCCTTGTCCCTTTTTAGGACATTATTGTTGTTGTTGTTGTTCTCTCCCTCCTGTGATTGTACGGATCTCTTCTTCCTCTTGTTCCCTTCATCCTTTTTGGGGAAATTGGCCATGTTGACATGTGTTTGGGGCACCACTAGTGATGGTACGTTGATGTGTACCATTGTGCATATACCATTCCACAATGGGGGCAGGGTGTGATATGCCTTATTTCCACAGGCCCAATAGTGATCCATTATCACTGCCGTTCCAGCACCCCCCTCTGGTAATTCTAACACACTTCCACAGTTGGTGTTGTATCCCACCTCCACATCTCCTCTGTGTCGGTAGCATAACCTAGGCGCGGTCAGCCGTAGTATGCTTATTGGGTCTTCATCCTTCTCCATCCATGTCAGCATGGGTACGTATTTGCCCCATGTCATCCAACGTCTGTCGTTGTGTTCCTGTGTGGTGGTAATATTCTCTCTGGTTATCATGTTGCTACCGACCACTCCTATTTCCCATTCATTGTTCATGTATACCTTCCCTGTTATTGTTATCAGTGGCCTTTCCCAACAGCCTTGTATACCAGGAACTTCAGTGGCGTACCAATCAAATGGTAGGTATTGTAGGGTTACTTTCTTCGTTTCTCCCTTTTCAGGGCCACTTGTCAAGTATCTGAACGCTTCAGCGTGTAAACTGCTCTTATGGTAACTCAAATATAACTTGAGGAAATTGTTTTCGTATGGGTATGTGTCTCTTGTTTCCCACTGCATTCTCACCACCGTTCCTTGAAATCGTCCTCTTGTTTGAAATAGTGCCAGATATACTATACATCGCGCCGTCTTTTCTTGTATTTCTGTGGCGACGAAGGTTCGTGAGGTGCTCATGGCGTATGGGATCAATGAGCACACATCAATCTTCTGTTGTCTGCTTACCAATTTGGGTCATGTGCTGGTACCACATGTTGTTTGAGACGTGTGCTGAATCTGTTATGTAATAATCAATACTCTTGTTATCTGTATATGTGCTGTGTTTAACTCTACTTCCCTTATGCGTAGGGTTGCTAGTACCACCTGACGTTTCAGCCGTGGGAGGGGGCATGTTAGTTTTGGGTGCAGCCATAATATTGATAGCATAACTTTTCTGCCATACAGGGGCAGCCAATAGACCAGTGATGACCAATGCTCCTATCATTTTTATTACAAAAGCTAGTCTCATCGGCATTTTGCTCTTACCTTGCTGCAGTCCAGCAGCTTATTCTTGCGACGTTAAAGGTGCCCGCCTGAAAATCTGCTATACGCTTGTTATTTATTGTTAGTCGTTGTTATTAAGCTCTCCCTATCAAGTAATCGTTCAGTGCCCAGGCGAAGACCTGTTCCCACGCTAACCTTAGTGATCTATCTCTTAGAGCAGGTAAGTGCTGGTGAAGATGGGGAAATGATTGTTCTATGGCCAAAACAAATGCGGTGTAATATACGCGTACTCTCCTTCTTTTTAGGTACTTTGGCCTTCTTATATGATATACAAATTGGTGTGATAGGGCTTCAGGGGTGTTATCATCCATGGGTAGCATCTACTCCTGGGCAATGTACACTGTTAGTTACTTATTTTCTTAACAATACAATTATACACGGTACCTGCATGTGCGAGAGAAGAAAAAGAGAACACATACAAGTGTTTTACATGTGTGTATGTGCAATGCCCAAGTTTGTTATACAACGTCCTTCAATCGGGGGTGACCTTAGAGGGGAGGGGGCTGGGGCTCAATTGGCGAAGTTTTCTTTATTTTGTGAACTTGTGACCATGGGATGGGCTGTGGGCAAGCGTCCAATGTCTATTTCAGTAGTTGCCTCTGGTGAATCTGGGGGGTGATCAGGTGTAGTGACACTAATGTCATCAGCTGTGGTCGACGTCTCCTTCTCTGTAGCCGATGCTGTCGCTGTCGTTGCTCTTCCAGTGGCCGTGTCGTTAACGCTAGGGCGGGTCTGGAGTTTGTAGATCTTCACGTCGTGTAGGTGATTCCAGGCACGCTTATCCTGCAATTTCACCGCTCTGGTTGCTACCTCCTCTACCAAATGAGGACCAGTAAAGCATGGGCCATTCCACTTTCTATTGAAGTTGCGGAGAAGCACATGGTCACCTTTAGCAATTTTGCTTAGTCCTTCCTTTTCCAGTTCCTTGTTGGTGTCTTCTTGTTGAGAACTCTTCGACCCACCCCGCGTTCGCTCGAGCTGTTGAGCTACAAACGCTACACTAGTAATCAAAGAAGACACCTATTGATACATTTCGTCACCAAGAACAGTTGCAGTGTTTTCATGGTCTGTGAATGCTCTTGATGTAGGCGTTAGAGGAAGGCGCATTTGACGTCCTGTCACCACCTCGTGAGGAGTGAGGTGGTGATCAGACCCTGGCCTATTCCTTAGCTCAAATAGAGCTAGCGGAAGACAGTACAACCAGCTCTTCTTGGTTGTTTGCTGGATTTTAGCTATTTCTTCTTTCAATAGGCCATTCAGGTGTTCACATACACCGTTGGCCTGCGGGTGAATTGCACATGCAAATTTATGCTTAATACCCAGTAAGGACGTGATGTGCTGAAATATTTCATTAGCAAAGTGTGGGCCGTTATCTGACCGCAACACTTCGCACACACCCCACCTGGGGAAAACCTCTCTCACTAAGAATTTAGCTGCTCTGAACACATCCGTGTGTGAGCAGGGTCCGGCCTCGATCCACCGGGAGAATGGGTACACCACTACAATCATATACCTATTTCCTTGACATACATTGATCATATCAACATAGTCAATATGAATATGCAGGAAGGGTCCCTCTGGCCGAGGTATAGTACCTTTTATCACTTGCAGCGTGTGACCAGCCGTAAACTGTTAGCATGTGAGGCAATTGCTGATAAAATTTGTTACATGAGAATTTAACTCGGGGCAGAACCAATCTTCCCTAATTCGTGCTGCAATTACTTGCTTTCCTGTATGTGCTGGGTGATGGAGCTGGACTAGGGCGGTGTTCAACAGTGCCAATGGCATGACCACCTTTCCAGTGTTATTTTGATGCCACAGTGTGTCAATTGGGGACATCGTACATCCTCTTTTTACCCATAGTTCCTTTTCTGCCATTGGTGCGGCTGCCTGTAATTCCATTATCTGTGTGGCGGGGAGATGGGTATACCCTTCTTTTATCAACATCTGTTTTGCCATCCCCCTCCCTCTCCCTCTCTCTGACTCTGGGGGGTTCCATATTTCACCAAAGTATGCCGCATGTTTGGCATGTGCGTCTACTGTTTCATTTCCTTTCGAGATATGGTCGTCTCCATTAGTGTGTGCCGGGCATTTAACCAAAGCTATCTCTTGGGGATCATTAATTACTTCAATTAATTCTGCTAACAAGAGAGCATGTTGCACTGGGGTGCCATCAGCTCTCCTAAACCCCCTTCTCTGCCATTTTATCAACCCCGAGTGGACAGTTGACGTGACATATGCGCTATCAGAACATATAGTAACTCTTTTGTCAACGCTTTCCTTCAACGTCAAGATCAGTGCAACCAATTCCGCTGCTTGAGCCGAATAATGCTGTGGTAACTGCACACATTTCACCGGGACATACATCAAATCTTCTGTCATTTTTACAACTGCTGCCCCAGTTCTCCTTATCCCATCACTTTGGTTTATTGTTGATGACCCATCAATGTACAAAATCTCTCCACCCTTAAGTGCATCCTCTTCAACTTTTCTAGTGCATGAGTACATTTCGATAGTCTGTGTACAATCGTGAGCATAATCACCTTCCTCAATAACTTCCGCTATAAATCTGGCTGGGTTAACTGTACTACATCTGACAATTGACAGTTCAGGTCTAGACAAAATGATCTCATAACCTGACGCCCTCTGCGTGGTTAGTGTGGATTTAGGCTTATTCAATATTGCAAACAGCGCATGCTCAACAAATAGTGTGGTTGGGCATTCCATTGTAATCGATGATTTCTCTAACGCAAATGCAGCCGCGGTGAGACTGTTCGCAAGGGAAATGTCCTAACATAACAGGGTCCAAGTGACCACTGTAGAACGCTATTGGCTTGTGTCCCATGCTGGTTTTCTGAGTCAATACTGCTTTCATTACTGCTGAGTCGCAATGTGAAAAGATAAAGAACTGCGTTCATAATCTGGGGTGGCTAGTACCAGAGCAGTGGATATGGCGTGCTTCAACTCGTCAAATGCCTCCTTCATTTCCCTTGTCCACCCCAATGTTTTGTCCCCTTTGTGTGCTTCTCTCAATGCTTCAAGTAGGGGTCCTATGTATGAGTTGTAGTCAAAAACCCATGCTCTACAGTAGTTGCATAATCCCAGGAACTGCTGCAGCTTCCTCACCGTTTGTGGTAGTGGTGTGTTGGTTATAGCTTGTGCTCGTTATGGTGCAATCTTTCTTCCGTGTTGGGATATTAGTTGACCAATGTATAGTACCTGTTCCTGACAGTACTGTAACTTTTCTTTGTCTACCTTGTAACCCTTTTCAGCCAACACTGTCAGCATTTTCAATGAGTCCTCACGGCACCTTTTCTCGCTTGTGCTGCAAATTATTATATCGTCAACATATTGCAGCACCGTACTTTCTAACTCAATGTTTCCCAAGTCCATCTGTATTACTCTGTTGAAAATTGAGGGTGACTCACAGTACCCTTGTGGTAGGTAACCTGGTGTGTTTCCATTTTGTGTTCCTGTATGTGAAGCTTGTCAAGTCTTGTGAATCTGGGTGCAGGGGTATTGAGAAAAAGGCATTTTTGAGGTCAGTCACGGTGAACCACGAGGCCTCTGCCGGAATTCCACATAATATTGTTGCTGGGTTTGCTGCTATCGGGTATTCTGCCTCTACAATGTTGTTCAAGGGTCTGAGGTCCTGGATAAAAAGCCAAGACCCTCCTTTAGCTTTGCGCACTGGGTACACGGCCGTGTTACATGGTGATTCTGATGGTACCAATATGCCATTATTTATTAGGGCCGTTATGGTTTTGTATATGCCCTCATCTGCCTCTTTTGCTAGTGGGTATTGTTTCGCTCTAGGTAGTATTGCACCCTTTTCAGCTTTATCCTTACTCCCCCGATACTCTTTATGCAGCCCACGTCATAGGGACTGGTAGTCCACAGTGATGCTGGAACTTTTGCCATATCTTCCTCGTAGAATGGCACTGGGGTAGATGCGGGTGCCTCAAGTGCCATGGCCATTTTCTGTGCCACTTGCTTTTAGGTTACTTTTAGCCATATATCTACACTCATCATAAATACCATCTCACCTTCTTCCCCGTCTTCTGAAAAGAGCTCTTCATCGGACACCTGGGTGAGCATGCACCCCTCAGCCAGAGCTATCACTTTCCTCCATGCTCTCCCTTCACGGTCTTGGGCGTGTACTGCGATATAATCAGCAGTTACTATAATACTCTCGATGCTCACTGAAATCACCTTCCCTTCTGGTTCATTGGCTCATGTCTCAGGCCTGAACAAATATGCTGCTGGCTTCCTCCAGATCTTTCCTTCTATTCCTGGCATCCAGGCGAATGCCATGTCTGTTCCGTACTGGAACAGTTCGGCATCCACTGGCTCAGCCCGAGCTACTGTCTGGCCACAGTACGCTTGCAGTATTTGTCGTGCAGTAAGCATGTTTATTCCTGGTGTGGAACAAATTATGCCATCCTCCGTGAAGGAGATTGTCATATTCGACCTGCTCATTATGTCCCTCCCAAGTATGTTCACTGGCGACTCCCTTGAATACAGGAGTGGGACAGACATGTCATAATCTCCGATAGGTAAGGAGATGTTATCAGTAAAGGGAACCAACCCCATAGCCCCAGAGAATCCTTGGGTGTTCATGGCCTCACCTGACATTTTAAATCTACCCTCCCTTATGCAAGACCGGGTTGCCCCAGTGTCAACAAGGAATGATAATTTTTTGTCACCTATCGTTACCTCAATGCGTGGTTCCTCCGCACTATTAGGTGTTACCGACAGGATGGGACACACCAAGGACGTCTGTGGGCTGTCCTATTGTGGGTATAATGATTGACCACTTCCTGTGTAAGGGTTGTGTCCCAGAATAGTCACCCTTCCCAATTGTGTTTGTTGTAGCTGTGTATCGGTGGAGGTTACCTTATGGTCGTGTATTTGAGTGGGCTGCTGCACTGGCTGCACTTGGTGTTGTTGTGTTATTGCTACCTGTTGTTGCGGTAGTGAATATGTCTGCGGCTGTTGTTGTGTTGCTAATTGTTGCTGTGTGCTGCTCTGTGGTAGCCCATGTGGTTGCTGGTAACCCTGCTGCTCCCTCATGGGCCCTTGTTGTCCTTGTTCCCCCCATGCTGGTGGGGAGGGTCTCATTCTACAGAACGTGACATGTGTCCTAACATCCCACAAACCCAACATACAGGTGGTTCCCTGGTCTGCCATGGGAAACTTCCTGCATTATCTTGGTACACTGGTTGTCCAGTGGGGTAGAAGCTTCGCAATCCTCCCCCTTGCTGTTGTGTAGGTTGGCCATATCCCCTCCCCCTCATCATTCCTCCCCTTCCCCTGATGTTTTTATAATATTCATTTCCTGGTGCCATGTACCCTCCTCCCATGTTAGCCGTGTATGGTGGGGGTGGTGGCAGTTGTTGTGTTATAAGTCGTGGTGATTGTGGTAGTGGTGGTATTTGTAGTTGTGAGGGATCCTGTGCGGCCACTACTTGCGTGGGGTTTGGTGTCATTGTTGTTGGTGTAGTTATTAGTGCACCTTCCATGGTGTATTTAGTCAGTTTTTTCTGCACTAATTTAGCCTCTTCTGCTTTTCTATCTTCTTCCTTTTGTTTCATCTTTTCTTGCCACGTCCTACAATGGTGTACTATTGTCAATTGTATTTCCGGCCAAGCCTTTGCTTCCATCCCCACTACTTTCTTCAATTGTTTTTGTACTGCCTCCGGGAGCCCTTGTATTAGTATGTGATAAAATATTGCCGGTGTTTTGTCCCATTGCTCTCCTGAATCTCCTGGATATAATCAACAGGATCTTCATTCTCACGCATCTTGCGTGACGTAATTGCTCCTATATCTGATGTGTCTGGGTATTGTACCCTCAGAGCTTGCCATAATGCATGCCTGCAATTCTCAAATGGCGCCCCGTCATGTGATGTGTTCGTTATTGTGACCCCGGGGAAACTCGCTCTCTTCCAGATGTCATCTGCCGCATCCCCTAATATTGATATTAGTAGGCCCTTCACGTCTCCTACTGCTAGTTTCTATCCTGCAGTGTGTTTTTCCATCTTGTATATCCATTTTCCCGCTCCTACACTTAGTGATGGGAGCCTGCACTTTATATTTTCCTTATCGGCATGCTTCCAAGGGACGTATTGTGGTCTAACCCCCCCTCTCTCCAATAGCGGCATTAGATTGTGTCCCATCTGTCCCCCCAGTTGTCGTGGTGTGGAGTCTGCATACCCCTCCTCTACTTCTGTGTCGTCTAGATCATCTGTCATGTCCATATTACCGCAGCTCGTTGCAGCTTCCCCTTCATCTCTTCCCCTTCTCTTATTATTTTCTTTATTTGATGTGGGTGTGTGTGTCCGTTCTTCCTGCCTACGTCCGGGAAGATCTCTAAGCCTGCCGGCGTAGGGGGTGTGTTCAGGAGCGGGTGTGGGCGGACATGTTGGACGGGATGATGCTGGTGTAGCTGCACGTGTTTGCCTTCCCGCCACTCCTTGTTCTTTCTCCTCACTTCCCCCCAGTTCTTCCTTCCTTCTGCATGCCCATGGTGATTCCCGGTTGGTGCGGGTGATGTACAATTTGTCTAAGCTTTCCCTATCGCCGCTTCTTCCTTCTCCCCCCATTCCTTCTTCTTCTTCGCTGCAAAAATCATCCAGGAGCGACAACCCCCAATCTGTCTTTTTCCCCCTAATCGTCACTGTTTTTAAGTCTATTAAATCCGTTCCTTCCACTTCTTCTTTACCAATTGCTCCCCTTTGTGCTGATGTTGTGGCTACTTCTGCATCCCTGCGTACATATTTCCTTACCCCACTATCCCCTTTCCTATCTCTTCTTTCCCCTTGCCTCTTCTCTACTATTTCACCACCTATTTCCTCTCTTTTCTTTTTTAATTCCTCCATCACCTCACTACTCACCTTCTCTAATATCCTTTCTTCCTCTCTCTCTCTCTCTCTCCCTTTCTAATATGCTTTCTATTACTTTGCCTTCCTCGTATTTCTTGGTGGTTTCTGATAATATTTTCTTCTTCCATATTTCCATTTCCTTTTCTTTCTCTTCTTCCTCTCTTTTCCTATCACGCTGTGCTGCTCGAGATACCCTTTCTGCTATCACCTTCATCCTTTCAGCTTCCCGCTTCCGTTCTTCAGTTCGTTCCCTAATTTTTTCTAACTCATCCTTCCTTCCTTCCTTTCCCTCCTTCTCTCTCGTTCCTCCCTCTCAAGCTGTTTGATCAGGGCGTTTTGCTCATTCCTTAATTCTGCTAATCGTTCCTCCAACATCTCCTCGTCTGCTCGCAACAGCTCCCCTTCTTTCCTTTTATCTTCCTCCCCTTTTATTTCACTGCTACCCTCATCGTCCTCGTTCATTTTCTGTAAAACCTCCTTTTCTTCTCCCGTTAGTGTCCCTCGCAATTTTAGCAGCACCTGCGCGGCTACCCAATCGTCGTGTCCTATGGTTGGGATTGGTTCTTCACTATTCTTCCCTTCCCTTGCGTGCATCTTCGTATAGGTTGGGCCTACCGTACTTGTCACCTCCCCCCCTGTGTAGCTACCTGTAGCTGTATATGG
This sequence comes from Ambystoma mexicanum, assembly GCF_040938575.1. Taxonomy (NCBI): domain Eukaryota; kingdom Metazoa; phylum Chordata; class Amphibia; order Caudata; family Ambystomatidae; genus Ambystoma; species Ambystoma mexicanum. The sequence goes on from NC_090936.1 coordinate 145,735,913, forward strand.
TGGTGGGCTGTACGCTGGGTTCGAATACCCCTCAGCCGCCGTTAGTTGTTGCCTTACCGCTTCTCGTAGTTCCGTTACAGGATATAACCCCCCTTCCTCCTTTTTCACTACTTTCGCTAAAGGCATGTCGTCGGTCCTTTCCTTTTTTATTTCTATTTCATTTGCGATGCTAAGCTTTTCTTCCCCCCTCTGTCTCTTCCCGCGCATTGTGCGCTGTCAACCTCCTTTTCCCCATTTCCCTCTTCCTCCTTAATCTTCTTCCCCTCCTTCGTTTCCTCCACAGTGAACATTCCGGTTGGTCCTGGTCGGGACCCCTGGAACATCCTCCATAAGTTAAATATCTCCACGTGTTGCGCCAACTTCTTTCCCTTGTATGTGTTATGTATATGTGTCAGTAGTGAGTGTTGGACGTACGGGTCGAAACTGCCGTTAGGCGGCCAGGGTGTCGTCATTTTGTTGTCTGTTCCTTGTGTCCATTCTATGCTGTATTTGATCAGTTTTTCCCTATGGGGCGATAGTGTTTTACACATATGCTGCAGCGGGGTAGTGAGGGTATTCCCCCACTCTCCCGATCCTGACCCGTATGACATGGTTACACTGTGTTGTTAGCTCCCTTCAGTATAGTTGTCGTTACCTGGCCCTGTAGTTCGGGGACTTTCCACCGTCCACTAAAAGAAAACCAGTCAAATATCACAATTGCAGATATGTTACCTGGCCCCGTAGTTTGGGGTCTTGCGACCGTCCGCTAAAAGGGAAAACAGTCAAATATAACAATTGCAAATATCCTGTATTTGTTTTTCTTCCTAAATACCGTTACGGCTCCCTGCGGCCACGGCACATGAAGCCCCCTGCGGCTGCGTGCCCTGTGTGATGTGCTTATACAGCCGTCCCACCTTTTTTTTTTTTTCTCCTCCCCTCCTCCTACCTCGCTCGGCGTGACCGGCGTTCTCTGTGCACGGTCACTTCCCCCTCTCCACCTGTCCCGTATTTAGGGTGGCCGACAACCTCCGTGCACACCCCCTGTCCATTATTCACTTCCCCACCACCCCTCAACAATGCTGTGTGGTCAAGGTATCCTATGAAAGCCCTACGGGTGACGTCACCGACCTCTTCCAAAACTACCGGTAAGATCTTTTACACTTCAGAAGGCTCGAAATAAGTTTTGCTGTTTGTCCCCGTTAACCCCACAGCTGTCCTCTTGTTGCGCCTGGAACAAGGTAACCAACAATATAAACGGACTGCGCACGCTGCGTCGCCTCGCGTGTGATACGCTCCTCAACAGGAGGGCTTAACCAGCCAATTATATTCCGTACTAGGCAACAAGTTAGCTACCACCTACAGGAAAACGTCATCTATCTATCGAGTTTCACTGCTCGATCAATAGGGATCCTTATCTACTCATTGATCAATAACCGCCAATTCGTAGGAAGCCACACACACACACCCCTCTTACAGGTGGCCACGAACTAGGCCAATGAGTGTCTACGAGCAACCGCACGTGATGTTTTCTTGCGCCGCCCATCCTTTTTCCGTGACGTGGTAGCGGACGGCTCTCGCGCCTGTCCTGCTACCATTCACTTTACCGTTAACACTAATTGATCAAACCTTCACCGCACACCTTAGTAACACCTCCCACCACCCTTATTTTACTCCTCCCCCCTCTCTCACAATCTCACATTGCTTGTTGGGTGTGACATACTCACCAAGTTCTCTTGATGCGGGGCCGCTCGACTGCGTGCACCCCTCCAAGCGGCTCGCCACCTCCCCTCGTCTGGACCACGTCTGGACACTCGCCAACCGCGGGCGGGATACTTCTCAACCGGCTCCCGAGGGCCAATATCCGGATTGCGCTGTCCGGTCTTCTCGCAGTTCTGCGATGGTCCTGTAGTAATCAAAAAGGGGCAGCAGCAGAGGTCGTCATGGCATCTCTAACGATGTGGGTGCTTGCTGTTGAGGTCTTAGTCGAGTTCATCCATGCCGCAGGTGTCGGCTTGAGTAGGGCAGGCTGGTGGGCATATCCTTACGTTCTTGAACTAGGGTATTTGGTCGTCTGGTAGATAGACAAATTCATCTCGCGGTAGGTGTCCGGGCCGCAATCCTCTGGGCCATGGTCGCGAGGAGATTGGGGGGATCTTTTTCTCCCATTCTCCCACTTCAGTCGCATAGGTCATGGAAGAGTCCAGAGGAAAGACAGGAGGCATCCAGGTGGATGTTGAAGTCTCCAAGAAGGAGGAGTTGAGTGGTTGAGACCAGGAGGGAAGAGGAGAGGTCCGCCCACTCGGAGAGGAAGGATGAGATCTGACCAGGTGGCAGATAGATAGTAGCCACTTTAAGGGAATGGCTAGGAGAGAGAGAGAGAGCCTGCAGATGAGGCATTCGAAAAAGGAGTAGGCCTGCGTAGGAATGACAGAGTCAGGTATCCACTTGGGGAAGATCAGGGCTACACCCCCTCCGGAACAGTTTGACTTGGGCGCAGAGAGGATCTTGTAGCTGTCAGGGAGGAGAGTCTCAAAGCTCGTGACAGAGCTGGTCATGAACCATGTCTCGGTGAGACAGAGGACATCGAGGTCAAGTTCCTCCAGAAGGCGGCAGATGTCAGAGGAGTGTTTTACAGCTGAGCGAGCGTTTAGGGTGGCAATATGGAGAAGGTTGCCATCCTTGAAAGACTTCTGCGGAGGTGTAGAAGAAGCCCAAATGGGGGCAGAAAAGAAAGGAGGGCAAGGTAGCCAAGGAGGAGGGAGCAGGCGAGGAAGCAGTGGAGGGGGGAGAGGCTACAGCAGGAGAAAAAAGGAAATTGATGAGACACGGAAGTGTCTCTTGAAGATGAGAAGGTTGGCCTGAGGGCCTTGGACCAAGACGGTGCCATTCACATAAACATTAATGATGACCTTAGAGGAGTGGAAGGAGGCCAGGAGGCCATCCCGCTGGTGCCACCATTAATGGGAGAGGAAGAGAAAGGAGAGAGCACAGAGACCATATGAAGTGTCCATAGGTCTAGTGAGGGAACAACAAAAAGGATTTCGGTGAAAGGTTGCCTGGAGGAGGCACTGGTACATGTGTCAGAGATATGTAGGCCTGGGTTGGAGACCAGGATGTCCTTTTTAAACTTCTTCCTACCAGATTTAGTGAGGAGAGCAGGATAGTCGATAGAGAAGCAGTTGGAAAAGATAGGAGGGACAGAGAGCACCATAGAGTAGGTAGAAGGAGAGAGGAGGATGAGAGTGGGAAGGGGAGAACACTAGGAAAGGACACAGGGCAGAGAGCAGGCAGACGAGACAGCCAAGGGCAGAAGAGAAAAGTTGACAATGGGCAAGAAAACTAGCACTAAAATTTAAGTACTTACACAGTGCAATTTTCAAACAAGAGAAAACACACCTAGGTTTGAGAGTCCTGAATAGTGGAGAAAAGGCCTAGGTTTCACAATGCAATTTTAAATACTTCCACAATGCAGTTTTAAACAGGGGAAAAACACACCTACGTTTGAGAGTCCTGAATAGTGGGGAAAAGGCTTAGGTTTCAGAATGCAATTTTAAATACTTCCATGATGCAGTTTTAAACAGGGGAAAACACACCTACGTTTGAGAGACCTGAATAGTGGGGAAAAGGCCTAGGTTTCACAATGCAATTTTAAATACTTCCACAATGCAATTTTAACAGGGGAAAAACACACCTAAGTTTGAGAGTTAACTATAAGGACAGGATTGCAGGGTGGAGGAGGGTCTTTGCCTAACATGGGTCACTCCTACCTTCCTAAATAGCTGCGGGGGGACGGCTGGCTGGCATCACCCTGGTCCTCATCAAACCGCACTGGCTCCTGTTGCAAGCCCGTATTAATTTCAAATCCTGCTGCATCATCTACAAGGCTGTCACCCTGAAGTCCCCAAGCTACCTCACTGAGAGATTCAGCATCTCCAGAGACCTACGATCCAACAGAAGTAAGGACATATGCAGACTTGAACTCTTCCAGTGCAAGAAGGAAAGAGCCAAAAGACAGGCCTTCTCTGTATACGCTCCAAGACCCTGGAACTCCTCCCTATCAACATCCGACTCAACCCCTCGCTTCTAAAGTTCAGGAGGAGCTCAAGACCCTCCTCTTCAAGGAATGGCTCCTCCCTAACCCTAGGTCCACACACCCTCCAGTCCTCACCGTACCTGAGAGTGGGTGCTACAATCCGCACTATTTCCTCCCATGGTTACTTGTAGATCCATTGCTGACTATTGCCCTCCGTTCCCTGTTAGATCCCTACTCCATTGTTTCACTGCTCTCTAACCTTCTTCTTCTCCTTATGGTTGTAAAGTTCTCCATTGCTTCCTGAATCCAGGTCAGCGCTCAAGAAATACCCTAATCATAATAATTATTATTATTGTTGTTGATGTTACTACTTTATTTCGGCATGAGCCATAAAAGCATACAACACATAAAACAATGCATGATCAAGAACCACCATCTTTAAGATTTACAAATAACATGTTTTTTATTTACCAGAGACCAAAAACGTTTAAAATAATGACAGTACACAGGTTTGTGACAATACTTGTGTTAAGTACATACACATTGGCAATATAACTGCAATTAATCTCCTAGAAATCTATGAGACTCAAAAGCTTCCAGACTCCCAGGTGTGTAGATGAAAGGAGATATAGACCTGCTATCTCTAAACGCCTACTATTGGGATGACCCAATGCTCCTGAATCGATACAGCCACAGGAGCCATCTTTAGGTTATGAAATATCTCAGGAGTATCATAATGTAAACAGATGCAACCTCCCAAATGTGCAACATATAAAATACATCACGGCTCCAATGGTGCACACACCGGGCAATAACAGCCCTTTGTTTAACAATGGCCGACTGTACCTTCTTGCCTACATAATTAATTCAAGCATGTCACACGCAAGACTATATTAATAAAACAAATCTTCACATTTTACCACCAAATTTTAAGCTGCAAACATTTAGTATGTGATAAACCCATAATTCTTTCATGCTGTTAACCCAGCTTTCACGAGAAAGGCTCAGTTTTCTCTTCAATAATTAGAACATTCTATCAATGCACTGTATTAGTGTGTCTGAGTGAATAAAATGTACAGGCCCCATTTAAGAATCATGAAAGGCTAGCCAACTACTTATAAAGGGCCCTAGTGGTTCTACAAAGTATCCTCATAGATATAAAATCGATAGACCACGTCAACTGAGAACCCCTGCAAACTTGTTCGCTGCTGCCGCATAAGGGAATATTTGCATTGCTTCTGCCATACTGCTGTTGGATACTTGGCAACATAATTTAATGTTTCCCAGTCTTTATAGGCCATGCAAAGGCTTAGTGCTACTCATACATTTCTTATTATTTTATTCATGAACATTGGTTTCAGCTTGTTGTACACAAAAGTGGCATTTCGCGAAGCTATATCCCGGAAATCTCACCGTAAATGTTTGAATGCCCAAAATGCCCATCCTCAATTTAAGTAGACGGGCCCAATCCTTTACTTCCAGTAAATCCAGATAGTCCTGTCACTAGCAACAATATGTAACTATGTGTTCATGCAGACAATGCGCGGATTTGCTCATAGGCTTGAGAGCAGACCATTCCCATCACTGTAGGTGTCCATCGGTCACTTCATTGTTGCAACCTGTGTCCCAGACGTGGGACCCAGGCGACTTCTCCCTCGTGGGTCTGGAACCCTGTCAGGTTGGCTTGGTCACGTGTGGAGAGACCACGGCTGAGGCAGAATTCTGCACATTTAAAGTTGTATTTTGCTTCTTGGTGCTTGGCTTTGCTTACAGGTGCAACCTTGGCACCGGCTGGTAGCATATAGTGACTGTCACCACCTCGTGAGGAGTGAGGTGGTGATCAGACCCTGGCCTATTCCTTAGCTCAAATAGAGCTAGCGGAAGACAGTACATCCAGCACTTCTTGGTTGTTTGCTGGATTTTTGCTATTTCTTCTTTCAATAGGCCATTCAGGCGTTCACATTCACCGTTGGCCTGCGGGTGATATGCACATGCAAATTTATGCTTAATACCCAGTAAGGACGTGATGTGCTGAAACATTTCATTAGCAAAGTGTGGGCCGTTATCTGACCGCAACACTTCGCACACACCCCACCTGGGGAAAACCTCTCTCACTAAGAATTTAGCTGCTCTGAACGCATCCGCATGTGAGCAGGGTCCGGTCTCGATCCACCTGGAGAATGGGCACACCACTACAATCATATACCTATTTCCTTGACATACATTGATCATATCAACGTAGTCAATATGAATGTGCAGGAAGGGTCCCTCTGGCCGGGGTATTTTTTTTTTTTTTTTTTTTTTGATTCAACTGTTTTCACAGTTTTTACAAATGGTGTGAACATGAAAAGACTGTTTTTATCTTCTCTTTTGCGCTTCACCGCCTGGTCAAGTGGAGATTTACTTTCCAGGTTGCTCTCAGATTGAGTCTTCTTTCTTCAGGTTTATGTTCTGAAAGAACTGACCGACTGCAGATACTGATTTTACATTTGCCCCTGACATCAAGATGTTCCACCAGTATTCTTCCTCCCGCACCTGCTGTTTTTGGATAAATGGCCCATGTGTGTCATTCTTTTTGCGGCCAGTTCCGGGCATGACAGCAAAAGGTGCCTCAGGGTTTCTCCTGTTTCAGGTTTGTTGCAGAATCTGCAGAGGTTGTTAGGAGCAGAACCCCTGATGAATAGGATTTCTTTCGTATGTAAAAGATTCAGCCTAGCCCTTAGGAATGTATTTCTGATTTGCTTACTAGGCCCTTGTAGTAAATAGCTCATGGGTTCGTTTTGTTTTTGGTGGTTGACTGGTAGGTCTGCAGTCAGTTTGTATTTAGCGGCCTCTTCCAGCGTTTTAATCCAGTCCATTTGTTTGAATTTTTTTGTTGTTTTGGTGGGGTTACTTTCCAATTCTTCCCATGAGCTTCCGATTTCATCGAGGGTTTCCGTGTTTCTTTGCTCCCAAGAGGCTAGAGTGTTATTCTCTCCTTTTTTGAGTTCTTCATTTATTACCTTGAAGATCTTCTCAGAGGATAGCCTGATTTTCCGGCTCAGCATTAGGGTGTTTAGCTTGACTCTTCCTTTTAAAGAGATGACATTGATTTCTCTGCAAATAGAAGCCATCGGGGTAGAATTTGGAAGTGTTAGAATTTTCCTCCAAAATAGGCCTTCCAGCTTGAGCCAGATTCGCTCAGGAATCATGGGCATCGCCTCTACACCATAAGTGATGGCGGGTACTGCTTTCGCTGTGTAGAAGTTCAGCACTGGTTTTAATGAGAATTTTCCATATTTTTTGTCCATGAGTCGAGCTTGTGTCATCATAATTTTAGTCTTGGCGATCAAGGATTCCTGCATGGGAGTTTCAAAGCGGTTTGCATTTATCGTGACTCCCAGGTATCGGAATGATTTTACTTTCTCCAATCTCTCTCCCGCCAGAGACCATTTTGATTTTTCTTTTTGTATTATGGTTTTTTCAAGAGTCATTATTTTTGTTTTTGATGAATTTAGAGTCAGGTCGTTGGCCTCAAGATATTCTGAAAGCGAGGTAAGTTTACGTTGTAGCCTTATGGTGGTTTGGCCAATAATAAAATATCGTCGGCGTAGAGTAGTCTGCCAACCTTTTCATCTCCAATTTTCGGGGGGAATGTTCTCACAGTGAGGTCCCAGTTTTGGTAGTCGCCAATGAACGCATTGTACAATGCGGGGGCCAGTGGGCACCCTTGTTTTACGCCTCTGTAAGTGTTGATCTCCTTTGAAAGTTGGCCGTTTCCATTGAGTCTGACCCTCATAGATGTTCCGGAGTACAGCTCGATGATTGGGTTCAGGATTGGTGTCGGACAGTTCTGTGTCCTCAGTTTTGTCCAAAGTCGCTCTCTATTGACCGTGTCAAATGCATGAGAGAGGTCTATAAAAGCCAGGTATATCTTTGGTCGTCCCTCTAACACCTTGGCTTTCAGTACACTGAGTAGCATTATGTTGGCCAGTGTTCCGATATTTTTTACAAATCCTGTCTGAAAGTCATCGTGTAATTCAGAAGTGGCTACCCAGATCTTGAATTTATCCAGAAGAAAAGCTCCGAACAGTTTCCCAATGGTGTCCAGTAAGGCGATTGGCCGATAGTTTGATGGATTGGCTTTATCGCCTTTCTTGAAAATTGGGACCATGTTTGCTAATTTCCAAGATTTCGGGATAGATTGAGTGTCGGCGCATTGTTGGAATATTCGGGCTATAAGTGCGCCCCATACTTCGGTATTATTTTTGAGATCCACGTTGGAGATTCCGTCGGGTCCAGGTGCCCGGGAGTTGTTCAGTTTCCTTATTTTTTCGCAGATTTCCTTTTCATCCTTTTCAATATCCCATCGATTTTTTTGGAGCTGTATGGTTTCTTGGGTGTTACCCTTTGGTAAGGCAAACATATCCGAGAAAAAAGATCTCCAATGCGTCTCTCCAATTGAGTTGGCTAAAGCATCATTTGAGTTGTTTCCTTTCGGGTCAATCAGGGCCCAGAAGGTTTTGGATTGTTTCCCACTTAGGGTCTTTGGCATGTTCTCAGAGTCTTCTTGGTACAGAATGGCACGGTGTGATTTAAGCCAGTTTTTGTAGGATTTTTTCGCGAATACTGCTGCCTCCTCTGTTTGTTTTGAGGGGCGAGATTTCGCTTTGCGTAAGATTCTTCTCAATTCTCTTCTTTTCTCCACCAATGGCTTATTATGCGTGTGGTGTGGCTTTTTGGCTAAGGCTTGAGCATTCCTTTGTTGGTGATAGGGGATCAACAGGGGGTAATAGTCAGGTGTGTTTACTTCCCCTGGAGCAACAATAATTCTTTCGTAGGACCTTGTGATGGTTCTTATTGCTTCAGTGGTGAGTCTTAATCTGGTCCCTGAACCGTTAGTAAGAATTGACGAGGTCATTTCCTGTCTGTTTACCTCTGATTTCCGTTCTGGGGCTGACCATATGGCCATCAGGAGGTTGTGGTCACTGTTTTTAGTTCTTATGACTTCGAATGCAGATGTCTTTGCGAGCAGGTTTCTGGATACGTATATGTGATCCAGAGAAGCCTTACGAGAGCCTTGTTCCGAAGTTGGAATGCAGTTTGGTGTGTGAGAGGTCAAGTAATGAAGATTATGAAGATCAAGTGCATCCATAAGGAATTCCCATCCTTTACCTCTCAGATCAGAGTCTCGAATTGTCGAAGAGTCTTTGGGTACCAATGCGGAGTATAGATCACAGTTTGGTGTAGTTTGGCCAATGTTGGGTAGTGTCAAGTTTAAGTCTCCGCATATTATGATGTGGTCTAATGCCATTGTGTTTAGGCAGGACTCTATCGTTTGGCCGATGGTTTCAAGGAGTGCTGCTTCCTTCACGACTTTTGGATTCCAGTATGTGTTTATCACTAGATACGATGTTGGTTTGTTCCCGTTCTCCAACTCTCCAGACTTCGGTTCTGATATCAAGGAAGCCAGGATTGACACATTCGATAGTATTGTTTGTTTAAGTTGTAGGCCACTGCAGATTCTGACTGCTGTCAAGAGGCCTGAGGTGGGCCTTCCCAATGTTCCTTGTGTAGCTGGAGAGAAGTCGATTTCGAAGCCGTCTATTGTTGGCTTCTTAAGGAGCCACGTCTCCTGTAGACAAAGAAGGTCGAATGACCCCAGTTGCACGTCTGATTTGAGTGTCAAGTGGGAGAATCCTCTTGTGTTCCACGACCCCATTTTTAATTTGCTTGCGGTCTGATGAAGGTTACCGGATTCTTCGTTGACTCCTTTCGTGGTCGATCGTGGCTATCTTCTTATTTCTGTTAAGAGTCTTTCCTGCGTCCAGGACCCTCTTTATTTTCCGAATCTTGCCGATAGAGTCGTGAATGATTGTATAGTTCGCTTGTACTATTTCTGGAGTGTACTCGGTCCTTTGGTGACTTCCAGTTCTGCAGGGATCCCTTCAGGTCACGATCTGAAACCGTGTTACTCTGTTTTTCGATGTGTTCGCTCCTGGTCCCGCTCGGAGCACTTTTATGCCATTGTTGGGTTTTAATTGGAGTGAACTGCGATTCCCATCTGTCTCTGTAGTTGACAGTTCTTCTCGTCTCCCAATTAGGTGCCCTTCCGTGCTGTTTTCCGAGTGGACTCTTAGCTTCATGGTCCCAGGTTCTAGTTTCCTCGACGTTTTTATAAGGTCTATAATGCGAGACCCGATGTCGTGCGGGATCGTCTTGGTTGGCCTCAAATGTCTTCCTTTCGCTCCTGACTTGAGCTTTAGTTCCTGGGTGAAAATTGGAAGAAGCGTAATGTGAAGCTCGGTCTCTTGGGGAAGTGTCTGTCTTATATGGGGGCACACGGCCTCTAGTGGATGTGTGATCTCTATCCTTTAGTCCAAACGATGTGTGGCTAGGATTCACCCTGTCACCGTGTAATTCTTCCAAATAGTAGCCTAGTTCTTTGAGGGCTTTGGCCTCCGCCTTGAGTTTAAGTCTCGTGCTAGCTGAAGATATGTGGATATATACGCTGTCTATGCTGTGGGGACCCGAGAATTCAATGACGTCTAGACAGTCAGATGTTACTGATCTGAGAGCCGGGATTTGATGAAATAGGTCCAATATTACGGTTCTATTTAGAACCTGATTATGCTTTGATTTAAGGCTGGGCTGCAGGAAGAAAGAGCATGTGTCTGTTGTTCTGTTGTTTCTCGTTAAACAGGTGCGTTTCCATTCTCTTTCACGGATTTTCGGAGGGATCTGCCAGGATCTTTCCCTTTTTTGACTACGTTCTATGGAGTCTCTTTTTGTTTCGTGTGCACTCGAGTTTTCCACCTATTGGGAGTGTGCTTGTTTTTCCCGTTAATGGCTTCCTCCCGTTTTTTGGGGCTCAAATAATGTCTTTGTTTGGTCCCGGCCGAAGACGTTTGTTTCACGTCTTCCGCCCTGTGTGGTGCTGAGGATTTGGGCTCCAACTGTCTGATTTTCTTTGGGGGTATGTCGTTGTCATGGCTTCGTTCAAAAGACACTGTTTTTCTTTTAGCTCCCCGGTTATTATCCGGTTTTGGATCTTTGGCCCGCCATGGAGACGCGAGTTCCAAGGCGTCTTCCATTAGGTCGCTTTCGGTGAAAGAGGGAGATCTGTTGATGTTTTGACTAGCAATATTTTGCTGGGTGGCTTTTGGAGTCGGCGGTTTAGGGCAAATTTTGATATATTTTCTATCAGGTGATGATGAGGATTTTTTCGAGATCTGGGGTTGGGCCATAGCCGATTTAGGTTGCACAGGTGGTCCGCTTTTTACTTTCTTTATTGGGACCAGAAGCGTAGGTGGGTCATCCGAGGAGACTCTGAGATCTTGGTCTTTCTCATTGATGATGCAACCATTAGTTTTTTTTATAGTCTTGCTCGATGAGAGTTTTGAGAATTTAAGAGTGCTTTGGTTTCCACTGTTGTGGCCTTCCTGTGCTTTCTTTGTTGGCTCAAAGTTAAGACTTAGGAGAGGTGTTTTTATGCTCCATTTGCCCATGGTCGTGGACACTGCTGGGATGTTGGCGTGAGCCTCCAAGCCAGAGTTGCTAGTCTTGTCATCAGTGCCTGCTTTGAAGTAGAATATTTTCTCCGAAGAGAAGTCAGTCTGGGACTGAACTGCTTTCGTTTCTCGATGTTGTTGGTCCATTGTTTGTGTGCTGGCGTGTTTTGAAGTCTTCCTATTTTCAATTTTTGAAGTGATGAATCCTTCTAGAAACGTAAGTTTTGTTTGGGCCAGTGCCGCCAATGATGCTTGGTCCTTTACAGAATCGTTCAATGATTCGTATAGTTTTGTGAATGGAGCTAAGGCTATGGTGATAGCTGACATTATCATCATTAAGTCTGGTTTTTTGTTTGGTGTTTCTTTTGTTGAATTTCCCACAATTTCGCTTTGTCTCCTGTTCTTCAGCGGAGGGCTTGACATGCGCGGGTTAGGAGTTTGAGTTTCCGATTGTCGACTGGTCGTGGGCGTTTTAAGCGTTATCAAGTGCTCCGGATGAGCATTGGCTTGTATTTGCTTACAAAGCAAGGGTTGCGTTGTAGGTCTCATCGGGTTAGGATTTGTTAGGTCCAAGTTCCTGGTTGGCGAACTGAGACTGTCTAATTTGGTCACTGTGGGTGTTGATTCTAACACCCCCCGTGTAAGGGATTTTCTTTAGGCAGATTTGCCTTGTTGAAATTGTATGATGGAGCTAAGGTCTGTACGGGAATGTCTAAAGCTGTGAGTTCCATGGTCTTTGCCGGCGGTTTCCCAAAATGCCATCTTTTATTGGTGCGAGACTGAGGACTCGAGGTATTGGGGTTTGGGGGGTGTACATTGAAAGTAAGTCTCATTGGAATAGCAGGAGAGTTGAAGTGAGCTGATTCTTCTAGGGACCCCTCCAGAAGGTCTGCGTCTGAAATCTCACTTTTCTCGTTCTGGTTTCTTTTTCCTTGTTTGCTAAAGAATTTGTCCAGAGTGCCCGCTAGGGGCTTCAGGACCTCTTTGCTCCGTTTTGTGGGAGCTGGCTGCTGATAATTCTTTAGTATCTTGTGCGTAAGGGGGTTTGTTGTGGTCGTTTTGCCTGAGGTGGTTTCTTCTTCCTTCTCCGGCGCTTGTTTGTACTCCCTTGGGATTAGGACTTTCTGCGACATTCTGTCGATAGTGGATGAGGGGTCCTTCTCGAAGAGCTCCGATGGCACTGCCTTTAAGATGACTGGCAGAAGTGCTGGGTCTTGGTTTAGCGTGGGATCGTTTTCTGAATCCTCTATTGATGAGCAAGAACAGTCGTCCGACCAGACTGTTTCCAAGTTTCCCAAGCTGGAGGGAGGGCTAGCTAAGTCCTCTCTTGCTACTATTGGATGAATCTCAAATTCGATTTTAATTTTATTGGCCCCGTCATTGGGGGCATCTTTGTTAATCACGTTTTTGGGGTCGGAGCCCTTGTTGAGCTCAGGTGTAGTGGTGCACTCCAAGTTCTTGGATGGGTCTTGTGGCGCCACTAGATCTGGCACAGCGCCCCTTCCCTCCCATCCAGGGCTCTGGAGTCCCTGGCCCGCCCCTGTTGAGCCGGCCCGCGCCGGGGAGCTCACGCCCGCTGACCCCTCACTGGCGACTCCTGGGTCAGAGGGTCCGCCCGTAGGGCGACTCGCCACACCGGGAGAAACTTCACCCTCGGCGACTGTCTCCTTGAAATGGACCCCGTGGCCTGCCAGCAGCGGAGGGATCTGCACACATCCCGCGGGTGGGACCAGCGTGACCGCCCCTACGACGATCGGGGGAGGTCGAGCCGGCGCATCCAGACCAATAGGTAGGTACGGGTAGGGCTTTGGGGGTGGGCGATCCTCTCTGTCTTCCCTTTTACCAGACGCTGCGGTTGGCAGTCGAGCCAACGCTCCCAGACCGTCTGTTATGATTGTGGCGTCCTGCTGCGGCTGGGTTGCCTCCGCAATCTCCTTGCCCAGCTCGTTGTCTCCAGGCAGTCGAGCTGAAGCGACCAGACCGTCCAGGGGAAGGCTATAAGCTGGTGCTGTAGAGTTCATACCCTCCCCGGCTCGGTTTTGATCCTCCGTCCTTAGTGCACGAACCGCCACTCCCTGTCCCATCGAGGCTTGTGGGAGGACCGTGTGGGAATTGAGGGTATCGTCCAGAGACCCCCCCTGTACCTCAGGTCCTGGAGGTCGAGCAGACGCTCCCAGACCAGCCAGGAGTTGAGGGGAGGTCCCGGCCAGCCTGTCTTTCTCCGTCAAGGTGACCCCCAGCACCGCCGGCACTGTGTAAAGGGCGGGCCTTTCCCGCCCTTCCGAGTGAGGCTGAGTGGCTTGCGGGTGCGCTTGCGGGATCACAGGCAAGCGGTATGTCTCCGACTTGGGGTCCCCAGTTGGTCGCACCAGTGACCCCCATTCCCCTTGACTTTGGAGGTTTGTCAAGTGTTTATACATCTGTTGAGAGGGGATAGGCGGCCTCGCATCCTGTGTTTTCTTATTTCTTGGCAAATGTTTGTGAGGGCTACGGTGCTCAAGCCCGCTGTCTTCACTGCGGGTTCTCTGGCTTCTTAGCCAGTGTGCTTCTACTTCTGGTACGCGAGCCGCATGATTCATCTTGTCCGGACGTGGGGACCGCCCCTGGCGGTCCTGACTCGGACTGCCATGGACTGCCTTGACTCTGCAGCCTTGACTCCGCGGCCCGCTCCGCGGTAAGGTTGATGTTTTGTAGACACGCCTTGCTGAAACAGCAACTGTAGAGAGACTGCCACGGACTGGCTTGCCTCGACTCTGCAGCCTTGACTCCGCCGGGGTATAGTACCTTTTATCACTTGCTACGTGTGACCTACCGTAAACTGTTGGCATGTGAGGCAATTGCTGATGAAATTTGTTACATGAGAATTTAACTCGGGTCAGAACCAATCTTCCCTAATTTGTGCTGCAATTACTTCCTTTCCTGTATGTGCTGGGTGATGGAGCTGGGCTAGGGCGGTGTTCAACAGTGCCAATGGCATGACCACCTTTCCAGTGTTATTTTGACGCCACAGTGCGTCAGTTGGGGATATCGTACATCCTCTTTTTACCCATAGTTCCTTTTCTGCCATTGGTGCGGCTGCCTGTAATTCCATTATCTGTGTGGCGGGGAGATGGGTATACCCTTCTTTCATCAACATCTGTTTTGCCATCTTCCTCCCCCTCCCTCTCCCTCTCTCTGACTCTGGGGGGTTCCATATTTCACCAAAGTATGCCGCATGTTTGGCATGTGCGTCTGCTGTTTCATTCCCTTTCGAGATATGGTCGTCTCCATTAGTGTGTGCCGGGCATTTAACCAAAGCTATCTCTTGGGGATCATTAATTACTTCAGTTAATTCTGCTAACAAGAGAGCATGTTGCACTGGGGTGCCATGAGCTCTCCTAAACCCCCTTCTCTGCCATTTTATCAACCCCGAGTGGACAGTTGATGTGACATATGCGCTATCAGAATATATAGTAACTCTTTTGTCAACGGTTTCCTTCAATGCCAAGATCAGTGCAACCAATTCCGCTGCTTGTGCCGAATAATGCTGTGGTAACTGCATACATTTCACCGGGACATACATCAAATCTTCTGTCATTTTTACAACTGCTGCCCCAGTTCTCCTTATCCCATCACTTTGGTCTATTGTTGATGACCCATCAATGTACAAAATCTCTCCACCCTTAAGTGCATCCTCTTCAACTTTTCTAGTGCATGAGTATGTTTCGATAGTCTGTGTACAATCGTGAGCATAATCACCTTCCTCAATAACTTCCGCTATAAACCTGGCTGGGTTAACTGTACTACATCTGACAATTGACAGTTCAGGTCTAGACAAAATGATCTCATAACCTGACGCCCTCTGCGTGGTTAGTGTGGATTTAGGCTTATTCAATATTGCAAACAGCGCATGCTCCACAAATAGTGTGGTTGGGCACCCCATTGTAATCGATGATGATTTCTCTACCGCAAATGCAGCCGCGGCGAGACTTTGTTCGCAAGGGAAATGTCCTAACATAACAGGGTCCAAGTGACCGCTGTAGAACGCTATTGGCTTGTGTCCCATGCTGGATTTCTGAGTCAATACTGCTTTCATTACTGCTGAGTCGCAATGTGAAAAGATAAAGAACTGCCGTTCATAATCTGGGGTGGCTAGTACCAGAGCAGTGGATATGGCGTGCTTCAACTCGTCAAATGCCTCCTTCATTTCCCTTGTCCACCCCAATGTTTTGTCCCCTTTGTGTGCTTCTCTCAATGCTTCAAGTAGGGGTCCTATGTATGAGCTGAAGTCAAAAACCCATGCTCTACAGTAGTTGCATAATCCCAGAAACTGCTGCAGCTCCCTCACCGTTTGTGTTAGTGGCGTGTTGGATATAGCTTGTGCTCATTGTGGTGCAATCTTTCTTCCGTGTTGGGATATTAGTTGACCAATGTATAGTACCTGTTGCTGACAGTACTGTAACTTTTCTTTGTCTACCTTATAACCCTTTTCAGCCAACACTGTCAGCATTTTCAATGAGTCCTCACGGCACCTTTTCTCGCTTGTGCTGCAAATTATTATATCGTCAACATATTGCAGCACCGTACTTTCTAACTCAATGTTTCCCAAGTCCATCTGTATTACTCTGTTGATAATTGAGGGTGACTCGCAGTACCCTTGTGGTAACCTGGTGTGTTTCCATTTTGTGTTCCTGTATGTGAAGCTTGTCAAGTCTTGTGAATCTGGGTGCAGGGGTATTGAGAAAAAGGCATTTTTTAGGTCAATTACGGTGAGCCGCGAGGCCTCTGCCGGAATGCCACATAATATTGTGGCTGTGTTTGCTGCTATGGGGTATTCTGCCTCTACAATGTTGTTCAAGGGTCTGAGGTCCTGGATAAAACGCCAAGACCCTCCTTTAGCTTTGCGCACTGGGTACATGGCCGTGTTACATGGTGATTCTGATGGTACCAATATGCCATTATTTATTAAGGCCGTTACGGTTTCGTATATGCCCTCATCTGCCTCTTTTGATAGTGGGTATTGTTTCACTCTAGGTAGTATTGCACCCTTTTCAGCTTTATCCTTACTCCCCCGATACTCTTTATGCAGCCCACGTCATAGGGACTGGTAGTCCACAGTGATGCTGGAACTTTTGCCATATCTTCCTCGTAGAGTGGGACTGGGGTAGATGCGGGTGCCTCAAGTGCCATGGCCATTTTCTGTGCCACTTGCTTATAGGTTACTTTTAGCCATATATCTACACTCATCATAAATACCATCTCACCTTCTTGCCTGTCTTCTGAAAAGAGCTCTTCATCGGACACCTGGGTGAGCCTGCACCCCTCAGCCAGAGCTATCACTGTCCTCCATGCTCTCCCTTCCCTGTCTTGGGCGTGTACTGCGATATAATCAGCAGTTGCTATAATACTCTCGATGCTCACCGAAATCACCTTCCCTTCTGGTTCATTGGCTGGTGTCTCAGGCCTGAACAAATATGCTGCTGGCCTCCTCCAGATCTTTCCTTCTATTCCTGGCATCCAGGCGAATGCCATGTCTGTTCCGTACTGGAACAGTTCGCCATCCACTGGCTCAGCCCGAGCTACTGTCTGGCCACAGTACGCTTGCAGTATTTGTCGTGCAGTAAGCATGTTTATTCCTGGTGTGGAACAAATTATGCCATCCTCTGTGAAGGAGATTGTCATATTCAACCTGCTCATTATGTCCCTCCCAAGTATGTTCACTGGCAACTCCCTGGAATACAGGAGCGGGACAGACATGTCATAATCTCCGATAGATACGGAGATGTTATCAGTAAAGGGAACCAACCCCCTAGCCCCAGAGAATCCTTGGGTGTTCATGGCCTCACCTGACATTTTAAATCTACCCTCCCTTATGCAAGACCGGGTTGCCCCAGTGTCAACAAGGAATGATAATTTTTTGTCACCTATCGTTACCTCAATGCGTGGTTCCTCCGCACTATTAAGTGTTACCGACAGGATGGGACACACCAAGGACGTCTGTGGGCTGTCCTATTGTGGGTATAATGATTGACCATTTCCTGTGTAAGGGTTGTGTCCCAGAATAGTCACCCTTCCCAATTGTGTTTGTTGTAGCTGTGTATCGGTGGAGGTTACCTTATGGTCGTGTATTTGAGTGGGCTGCTGCACTGGCTGCACTTTGTGTTGTTGTGTTATTGCTACCTGTTGTTGCTGTAGTGAATATGTCTGCGGCTGTTGTTGTGTTGCTAATTGTTGCTGTGTGCTGCTCTGTGGTAGCCCCTGTGGTTGCTGGTAACCCTGCTGCTCCCTCATGGGCCCTTGTTTTCCTTGTTCCCCCCATGCTGGTGGGGAGGGTCGCATTCTACACGTACGTGACATGTGTCCTAACAGCCCACAAACCCAACATACAGGTGGTTCCCTGGTCTGCCATGGGAAACTTCCTGCATTATCTTGGTACACTGGTTGTCCAGTGGGGTAGAAGCTTCGCAATCCTCCCCCTTGCTGTTGTGTAGGTTGGCCATATCCCCTCCCCCTCATCATTCCTCCCCTTCCCCTGATGTTATTATAATATCCATTTCCTGGTGCCATGTACCCTCCTCCCATGTTAGACGTGTATGGTGGGGGTGGTGGCAGTTGTTGTGTTATAAGTCGTTGTGATTGTGGTAGTGGTGGTATTTGTAGTTGTGAGGGATCCTGTGCGGCCACTACTTGCGTGGGGTTTGGTGTCATTGTTGTTTGTGTAATTATTATTGCACCTTCCATGGTGTATTTAGTCAGTTTTTTCTGCACTAATTTAGCCTCTTCCGCTTTTCTATCTTCTTCCTTTTGTTTCATCTTTTCTTGCCACGTCCTACAATGGTGTACTATTGTCAATTGTATTTCTGGCCAAGCCTTTGCTTCCATACCCACTACTTTCTTCAATTGTTTTTGTACTGCCTCCGGGAGCCCTTGTATTAGTATGTGATAAAATATTGCCGGTGTTTTGTCCCATTGCTCTCTAGTTTCCATACGCCACTTCTCCTGAATATCCTGGATATAATCAACAGGATCTTCATTCTCACGCATCTTGTGTGACGTAATTGCTCCTATATCTGATGTGTCTGGGTATTGTACCCTCAGAGCTTGCCATAATGCATGCCTGCAATTCGCAAATGGCGCCCCGTCATGTGATGTGTTCGTTATTGTGACCCCGGGGAAACCCGCTCTCTTCCAGATGTCATCTGCCGCATCCCCTAATATTGATATTAGTAGGCCCTTCACGTCTCCTACTGCTAGTTTCTATCCTGCAGTGTGTTTTTCCATATTGTATATCCATTTTCCCGCTCCTCCACTTAGTGATGGGAGCCTACACTTTATATTTTCCTTATCGGCATGCTTCCAAGGGACGTATTGTGGTCTAACCCCCCTCTCTCCAATAGCGGCATTAGATTGTGTCCCATCTATCCCCCCAATTGTCGCAGTGTGGAGTCCGCATACCCCTCCTCTTCTTCTGTGTCGTCTAGTTCATCTGTCATGTCCATATTACTGCAGCTCGTTGCAGCTTCCCCTTCATCTCTTCCCCTTCTCTTATTATTTTCTTTATTTGATGTGGGTGTGTGTGTGTCCGTTCTTCCTGCCTACGTCCGGGAAGATCTCTAAGCCTGCCGGCGTAGGGGGTGTGTTCAGGAGCGGGTGTGGGCGGACATGTTGGACGGGAGATGCGGATGTAGCTGCACGTGTTTGCCTTCCCGCCACTCCTTGTTCTTTCTCCTCACTTCCCCCCAGTTCTTCCTTCCTTCTGCATGCCCATGGTGATTCCCGGTTGGTGCGGGTGATGTACAATTTGTCTAAGCTTTCCCTATCGCCGCTTCTTCCTTCTCCCCCCATTCCTTCTTCTTCTTCGATGCAAAAATCATCCAGGAGCGACAACCCCAATCTGTCTTTTCCCCCCTAATCGTCACTGTTTTTAAGTCTATTAAATCCATTCCTTCCACTTCTTCTTTACCAATTGCTCCCCTTTGTGCTGATGTTGTGGCTACTTCTGCATCCCTGCGTACATATTTCCTTACCCCACTATCCCCTTTCCTATCTCTTCTTTCCCCTTCCCTCTTCTCTACTATTTCACCACCTATTTCCTCTCTTTTCTTTTTTAATTCCTCCATAACCTCACTACTCACCTTCTCTAATATCCTTTCTTCCTCTCTCCTCCTTTCCCATCTCTCCCTCTCCCTTTCTAATATGCTTTCTATTACTTTGCCTTCCTCATATTTCTTGGTGGTTTCTGATAATATTTTCTTCTTCCATATTTCCATTTCCGTTTCTTTCTCTTCTTCCTCTCTTTTCCTATCACGCTGTGCTGCTCGAGATACCCTTTCTGCTATCACCTTCATCCTTTCAGCTTCCCGCTTCCGTTCTTCAGTTTGTTCCCTCATTTTTTCTAACTCATCCTTACTTTACTGCCTTTCCCTCCTTCTCTCTCGTTCCTCCCTCTCAAGCTGTTTGATCAGGGCGTTTTGCTCATTCCTTAATTCTGCCAATCGTTCCTCCAACATCTCCTCCTCTGCTCGCTACAGCTCCCCTTCTTTCCTTTTATCTTCCTCCCCTTTTATTTCACTGCTACCCTCATCGTCCTCGTTCATTTTCCGTACTACCTCCTTTTCTTCTCCCGTTAGTGTCCCTCGCAATTTTAGCAGCACCTGCGCGGCTACCCAATTGTCGTGTCCTATGGTTGGGATTGGTTCTTGACTATTCTTCCCTTCCCTTGCGTGCATCTTCGTATAGGTTGGGCCTACCGTACTTGTCACCTCCCCCCCTGTGTAGCCACCTGTAGCTGAATATGGTGGTGGGCTGTATGGTGGGTTCGAATACCCCTCAGCCGCCATTAGTTGTTGCCTTACCGCTTCTCGTAGTTCCGTTACAGGATATAACCCCCCTTCCTCCTTTTTCACTACTTTCGCTAAAGGCATGTCGTCGGTCCTTTCCTTTTTTATTTCTATTTCATTTGCGATGCTAAGCTTTTCTTCCGCCCGCTGTCTCTTCCCGCGCACTGTGCGCTGTCAACCTCCTTTTCCCCATTTCCCTCTTCCTCCTTAATCTTCTTCCCCTCCTTCGTTTCCTCCACAGTGAACATTCCGGTTGGTCCTGGTCGGGACCCCTGGAACATCCTCCATAAGTTAAACATCTCCACGTGATGCGCCAACTTCTTCCCCTTGTATGTGTTATGAATATGTGTCAGTAGTGAGTGTTGGACGTACGGGTCGAAACTGCCGGTAGGCGGCCAGGGTGTCGTCATTTCGTTGTCTGTTCCTTGTGTCCATTCTATGCTGTATTTGATCAGTTTTTCCCTATGGGGCGATAGTGTTTTACACATATGCTGCAGCGGGGTAGTGAGGGTATTCCCCCACCCTCCCGATCCTGACCCGTATGACATGGTTACACTGTGTTGTTAGCTCCCTTCAGTATAGTTGTCGTTACCTGGCCCCGTAGTTTGGGGACTTGCCACCGTCCGCTTAAAGAAAACCAGTCAAATATGACAATTGCAGATATGTTACCTGGCCCCATAGTTTGGGGTCTTGCGACCATCCGCTAAAAGGGAAAACAGTCAAATATAACAATTGCAAATATCCTGTATTTGTTTTTCTTCCTTAATACCGTTACGGCCCCCTGCGGCCACGGCGCACGAAGCCCCCTGCGGCTGCGTGCCCTGTGTGATGTGCTTATACAGCCGTCCCACCTTTTTTTTTTTCTCCTCCCCTACTCCTCCTACCTCGCTCGGCGTGACCGGCGTTCTCCGTGCACGGTCACTTCCCCCTCTCCACCTGTCCCGTATTTAGGGTGGACGACAACCTCCGTGCACACTCCCTGTCCACTATTCACTTCCCCACCACCCCTCAACAATGCTGTGTGGTCAAGGTATCCTATGAAAGCCCTACGGGTGACGTCACCGACCTCTTCCAAAACTACCGGTAAGATCTTTTAAACTTCAGAAGGCTCAAAATAAGTTTTGCTGTTTGTCCCCGTTAACCCCACAACTGTCCCCTTGTTACGCCTGGAACAAGGTAACCAACAATATAATCGGACTGCGCACGCTGCGTCGCCTCGCGTGTGATACGCCCCTCAACAGGAGGGCTTAACCAGCCAATTATCTTCCGTACTAGGCAACAAGTTAGCTACCACCTACAGGAAAACATCATCTATCTATCGAGTTTCACTGCTCGATCAATAGGGATCCTCATCTACTCATTGATCAATAACCGCCAATTCATAAGAAGCCACACACACACACCCCTCTTACAGGTGGCCACGACCTAGGCCAATCAGTGTCTATGAGCAACCGCACGTGATGTTTTCTTGCGCCACCCACCCTTTTTCCGTGAAGTGGTAGCGGACGGCTCTCGCGCCTGTCATGCTACCATTCACTTTACCGTTAACACTAATTGATCAAACCTTCGCCGCACACCTTAGTAACACCTCCCACCGCCCATATTTTACTCCTCCCCCCTCCCTCACAATCTCACATTGCTTGTTGGGTGTGACATACTCACCAAGTTCTCTTGATGCGGGCCGCTCGACTGCGTGCACCCCTCCAAGCGGCTCGCCACCTCCCCTCTTCTAGACCACGTCTGAACACTCGCCAACCGCGGGCGGGATACTTCTCAACCGGCTCCCGAGGGCCAATATCCGGATTGCGCTGTCCGGTCTTCTCGCAGTTCCGCGATGGTCCTGTAGTCCTCAAAAAGGGGGCAGCGGCAGAGGGCGTCATGGCATCTCTAACGATGGGGGTGCTTGTTGTTGAGGTCTTAGTCGAGTTCATCCATGCCGCAGGTGTCGGCTTGAGTAGGGCAGGCTGGTGGGCATATCCTTATGTTCTTGAACCAGGGTATTTGGTCGTCTGGTAGATAGACAAATTCATCTCGCGGTGGGTGTCCGGTCCGCGATCCTCTGGGCCATGGTCACGAGGAGATTGGGGGGAGCCTTTTCTCCCATTCTGCCACTTCAGTCGCAAAGGTCATGGAAGAGTCCAGAGGAAAGACAGGAGGCATCCAGGTGGATGTTGAAGTCTCCAAGAAGGAGGAGTTGAGTGGTTGAGACCAGGAGGGAAGAGGAGAGGTCTGCCCACTCGGAGAGGAAGGATGAGATCTGACCAGGTGGCAGATAGATAGTAGCCACTTTAAGGGAATGGCTAGGAGAGAGAGAGCCTGCAGATGAGGCATTCGAAAAAGGAGTAGGCCTGCGTAGGAATGACAGAGGCAGGTATCCACTTGGGGAAGATCAGGGCTACACCACCTCCAGAACAGTTTGACTTGGGCGCAGAGAGGATCTTGTAGCTGTCAGGGAGGAGAGTCTCAAAGCTCGTGACAGAGCTGACCATGAACCATGTCTCGGTGAGACAGAGGACATCGAGGTCAAGTTCCTCCAGAAGGCGGCAGATGTCAGAGGAGTATTTTACAGCTGAGCGAGCGTTTAGGGTGGCAATATGGAGAAGGTTGCCATCCTTGAAAGACTTCTGGGGAGGGTTACTAATCAGAGGTATGCCCTGTGGAGGTGTAGAAGAAGCCCAAATGGGGGCAGAAAAGAAAGGAGGGCAAGGTAGCCAAGGAGGAGGGAGCAGGCGAGGAAGCAGTGGAGGGGGGAGAGGCTACAGCAAGAGAAAAAAGGAAATTGATGAGACACGGGAAGTGTCTATTGAAGAGGAGAAGGTTGGCCTGAGGGCCTTGGACCAAGACGGTGCCATTCACATAAACATTAATGATGACCTTAGAGGAGTGGAAGGAGGCCAGGAGGCCCTCCCGCTGGTGCCACCATTAATGGGAGAGGAAGAGAAAGGAGAGAGCACAGAGACCATATGAAGTGTCCATAGGTCTAGTGAGGGAACAACAAAAAGGATTTCGGTGAAAGGTTGCCTGGAGGAGGCACTGGTACATGTGTCAGAGATATGTAGGCCTGGGTTGGAGACCAGGATGTCCTTTTTAAACTTCTTCCTACCAGATTTAGTGAGGAGAGCAGGATAGTCGATAGAGAAGCAGTTGGAAAAGATAGGAGGGACAGAGAGCACCATAGAGTAGGTAGAAGGAGAGAGGAGGATGGGAGTGGGAAGGGGAGAACACTAGGAAAGGACACAGGGCAGAGAGCAGGCAGACGAGACAGCCAATGGCAGAAGAGAAAAGTTGACAATGGGCAAGAAAACTAGCACTAAGATTTAAGTACTTACACAGTGCAATTTTCAAACAAGAGAAAAACACACCTAGGTTTGAGAGTCCTGAATAGTGGAGAAAAGGCCTAGGTTTCACAATGCAATTTTAAATACTTCCACAATGCAGTTTTAAACAGGGGAAACACACACCTACGTTTGAGAGTCCTGATTAGTGGGGAAAAGGCGTAGGTTTCACAATGCAATTTTAAATACTTCCACGATGCAGTTTTAAACAGGGGAAAACACACCTACGTTTGAGAGTCCTGAATAGTGGGGAAAAGGCCTAGGTTTCATAATGCAATTTTAAATACTTCCACAATGCAATTTTAACAGGGGAAAAACACACCAAAGTTTGAGAGTTAACTATAAGAACAGGATTGCAGGGTGGAGGAGGGTCTTTGCCTAACATGGGTCACTCCTACCTTCCTAAATAGCTGTGGGGGGACGGCTGACTGGCATCACCCTGATCCTCATCAAACCGCACTGGCTCCTGCTGCAAGCCCGTATTATTTTCAAATCCTGCTGCATCATCTACAAGGCTGTCACCCTGAAGTCCCCAAGCTACCTCACTGAGAGATTTAGCATCTCCAGAGACCTACGATCCAACAGAAGTAAGGACATATGCAGACTTGAACTCTTCCAGTGCAAGAAGGAAAGAGCCAAAAGACAGGCCTTCTCTGTATACGCTCCAAGACCCTGGAACTCCTCCCTATCAACATCCGACTCAACCCCTCGTTTCTAAAGTTCAGGAGGAGCTCAAGACCCTCCTCTTCAAGGAATGGCTCCTCCCTAACCCTAGGTCCACACACCCTCCAGTCCTCACCGTACCTGAGAGTGGGTGCTACAATCCGCACTATTTCCTCCCATGGTTACTTGTAGATCCATTGCTGACTATTGCCCTCCGTTCCCTGTTAGATCCCTACTCCATTGTTTCACTGCTCTCTAACCTTCTTCTTCTCCTTATGGTTGTAAAGTTCTCCATTGCTTCCTGAATCCAGGTCAGCGCTCAAGAAATACCCTAATCATAATAATTATTATTATTGTTGTTGATGTTACTACTTTATTTCGGCATGAGCCATAAAAGCATAGAACACATAAAACAATGCATGATCAAGAACCACCATCTTTAAGATTTACAAATACCATGTTTTTTATTTACCAGAGACCAAACACGTTTAAAATAATGACAGTACACAGGTTTGTGACAATACTTGTGTTAAGTACATACACATTGGCAATATAACTGCAATTAATCTCCTAGAAATCTATGAGACTCAAAAGCTTCCAGACTCCCAGGTGTGTAGATGAAAGGAGATATAGAAGTGCTATCTCTAAACGCCTACTATTGGGATGACCCAATGCTCCTGAATCGATACAGCCACAGGAGCCATCTTTAGGTTATGAAATATCTCAGGAGTATGATAATGTAAACAGATGCAACCTCCCAAATGTGCAACATATAAAATACATCACGGCTCCAATGGTGCACACACCGGGCAATAACAGCCCTTTGTTTAACAATGGCCGATTGTACCTTCCTGCCTACATAATTAATTCAAGCATGTCACACGCAAGACTATATTAATAAAACAAATCTTCACATTTTACCACCGAATTTTAAGCTGCAAACCTTTAGTATGTGATAAACCCATAATTCTTTCTTGCTGTTAACCCAGCTTTCACGAGAAAGGCTCAGTTTTCTCTTCAATAATTAGAACATTCTATCAATGCACTGTATTAGTGTGTCTGAGTGAATAAAATGTACAGGCCCCATTTAAGAATCATGAAAGGCTAGCCAACTACTTATAAGCTCCCTCACCGTGTGTGGTAGTGGCGTGTTGGATATTGCTTGTGCTCGTTGTGGTGCAATCTTTCTTCCGTGTTGGGATATTAGTTGACCAATGTATAGTACCTGTTACTGACAGTACTGTAACTTTTCTTTGTCTACCTTGTAACCCTTTTCAGCCAACACTGTCAGCATTTTCAATGATTCCTCACAGCACCTTTTCTCGCTTGTGCTGCAAATTATTATATCATCAACATATTGCAGCACCGTACTTTCTAACTGAATGTTTCCCAAGTCCATCTGTATTACTCTGTTGAAAATTGAGGGTGACTCGCAGTACCCTTGTGGTAACCTGGTGTGTTTCCATTTTGTGTTCCTGTATGTGAAGCTTGTCAAGTCTTGTGAATCTGGGTGCAGGGGTATTGAGAAAAAGGCATTTTTGAGGTCAATCACGGTGAACCGCGAGGCCTCTGCCGGAATTCCACATAATATTGTGGCTGGGTTTGCTGCTATGGGGTATTCTGCCTCTACAATGTTGTTCAAGAGTCTGAGGTCCTGGATAAAACGCCAAGACCCTCCTTTAGCTTTGCGCACTGGGTACATGGCCGTGTTGTTAGCAGCCTAAAAAAGACCTTAAAATGCATCTTAGGCTGCACAAATGTTGAAAACTTTGGAGGTCCAAAAAAGGGGTTTACAGGCATCGTAGAACCCCTAAAGTCCAGAAAATGTTGTTGGCCCAAAAAACTGTCAAAGAGCGCTGAATGGCCCAAAAACATTTGTAGCCTATAAGGGGCATTAACCTGCATCCTAGACCACGGAAATTCCCAAAAATAGTTTTGGCACGAAAAATGCATCTTATACCCTGAAAGTTCAGAATATGTTAGAAGCCCAAAAAATGCCTTAAAATGCATCTTAGGGCTGCAAAAATGTAGAAAACTTTTGAGGCCCGAAAAAAAAGGGGTTTACATGCATCCTAGACCCCCTAAAGTCCAGAAAATGTTGGTGTCCCAAAAAGAGGGTCAGAGAGCTCTGAATGTCTCAAAAACATGTGCAGCCTGAAAGGGGCATTAACCCGCATCCTAGACCACTGAAATTCCCAAAAATATTTATGGCACGAAAAATGCATTCTACAACATTGAAAGTTCAGAATATGTTAGCAGCCCAAAAAAGGCCTTAAAATGCATCTTAGGCTGCAAAAATGTTGAAAACTTTGGAGGTCCAAAAAAGGGGTTTACAGGCATCCTAGACCCCCTAAAGTCCAGAAAATGTTGGTGGCCTAAAAGCTGTGTCAGAGAGCTCTGAATATCCCAAGAACATTTTCAGCTTGAAATGGGCATTAACCCGCATCCTAGACCACTGAAATTCCCAAAAATATTTATGGCACGAAAAATGCATCCTACACCGATGAAAGTTCAGAATATGTCAGCAGCCCAAAAAAGGCCTTAATATGCAACGTAGGCTGCAAAAATGTTGAAAGCTTTGGAGGCCCAAAAAAGGGGTTTACAGTCATCCTAGACCCCCTAAAGTCCAGAAAATGTTGGTGGCCTAAAAACTGTGTCAGAAAGCTCTGAATATCCCAAAAACATTTGCAGCCTGAAATGGGCATTAACCCACATCCTAGACCACTGAAATTCCCAAAAATATTTATGGCACGAAAAATGCATCCTACACCGATGAAAGTTCAGAATATGTTAGCAGCCCAAAAAAGGCCTTAAAATGCATCTTAGTCTGCAAAAATGTTGAAAACTTTGGAGGTCCAAAAAAGGGTTTTACAGGCATCCTAGACCCCCTAAAGTCCAGAAAGTGTTGGTGGCCCAAAAACAGGGGCAGAGAGCTCTAAATGTCTCAAAATCACTTGTAGCCTGAAAGGGGCATTAACCGGCTCCCTAGAGCATTGAAATTCCCATAAATATTTATGGCAGGAAAAACGCATCCTACACCGCTGAAAGTTCAGAATATGTTAGCAGCCCAAAAAAGGCCATAACATGCATCTTAGGGCTGCAAAAATGTAGAAAACTTTGGAGGCCCAAAAGGGGTTTACAGTCATCCTAGACCCCCTAAAGTCCAGAAAATGTTGGTGGCCCAAAAACTGTCAGAGAGCTCTGAATGTCCCAAAAACATGTGCAGGCTGAAATGGGCATTAACCTGCATCCTAGACCACTGAAAATCCCAAAGATATTTTGTGCACGAAAAATGCATCCTACACCCCTGAAATTTCAGAATATGTTAGCAGCCCAAAAAAGGCCTTAATATGCATCTTAGGCTGCAAAAATGTTGAAAACTTTAGAGGCCCAAAAAAGGGGTTTACAGTCATCCTAGGCCCCCTAAAGTCCAAAAAATGTTGGAAGCCTAAAAACTGTGTCAGAAAGCTCGGAATGTCCCAAAAACATGTGCAGGCTGAAATGGGCATTAACCTGCATCCTAGACCACTGAAATTCCCAAAAATAGTTTTGGCACAAAAAATGCATCTTACATCCTGAAAGTTCAGAATATGTTAGCAGCCCAAAAAATGTCTTAAAATGCATTTTAGGGCTGCAAACATGTTGAAAACTTTGGAGGTCCAAAAAAGGGGTTTACGGCATCCTAGACCCCCTAAAGTCCAGAAAATGTTGGTGGCCCAAAAAACTGTCAAAGAGCTCTGAATGGCCCAAAAACATTTGTAGCCTTTAAAGGGCATTAACCTGC
This sequence comes from Ambystoma mexicanum, assembly GCF_040938575.1. Classification (NCBI taxonomy): domain Eukaryota; kingdom Metazoa; phylum Chordata; class Amphibia; order Caudata; family Ambystomatidae; genus Ambystoma; species Ambystoma mexicanum. The sequence goes on from NC_090936.1 coordinate 145,764,016, forward strand.
ATCCTAGACCACTGAAATTCCCAAAAATAGTTTTGGCACGAAAAATGCATCCTACACCGATGAAAGTTCAGAATATATTAGCAGCCCAAAAATGCCTTAAAATGCATCTTAGGCAGCAAAAATGTTGAAAACTTTGGAGGTCCAAAAAAGGGGTTTACAGGCATCCTAGACCCCCTAAAGTCCAGAAAATGTTGGTGGCCCAAAAAACTGTCAAAAAGCTCTGAATGGCCCAAAATATTTGTAGCCTATAAAGGGCATTAACCTGCATCCTAGACCACTGAAATTCCCAAAAATAGTTTTGGCACGAAAAATGAATCTTACACCCTGAAAGTTCAAAATATGTTGCCAGCCCAAAAAAGGCCTTAAAATGCATCTTAGGCTGCAAAAATGTAGAAAACTTTGGAGGCCCAAAAAAGGGGTTTACAGGCATCCTAGACCCCCTATAGTCCAGAAAATGTTTAGGCCCAAAAACGGTGACAGAGAGCTCTGAATATCCCAAAAACATTTGCAGCTTGAAATGGGCTTTAACTCGCATCCTAGAAAACTGAAATTCCCAAAAATATGTATGGCACGAAAAATGCATCCTACACCACTGAAAGATCAGAATATGCTAGAAGCCCAAAAAAGGCCTTAATATGCAACTTAGGCTGCAAAAATGTTGAAAACTTTGGAGGCCCAAAAAAGGGGTTTACAGTCATCCTACACCCCCTAAAGTCCAGAAAATGTTGTTGGCCAAAAAACGGTGTCAGAGAGCTCTGAATATCCCAAAATCATCTGTAGCCTATAAGGGGCATTAACACGCATACTAGACCACTGACATTCCCAAAAATATTTTGTGCACGAAAAATGCATCCTACACCCCTGAAATTTCAGAATATGTTAGCAGCCCAAAAAAGGCCTTAATATGCATCTTAGGCTGCAAAAATGTTGAAAACCTTAGAGGCCCAAAAAAGGGGTTTACAGTCATCCTAGACCCCCTAAAGTCCAGAAAATGTTGGTGGCCTAAAAACTGTGTCATAAAGCTCTGAATGTCCCAAAAACATTTGCAGCCTGAAATGGGCATTAACCCGCATCCTAGACCACTGAAATTCCCAAAAATATTTATGGTACGAAAAATGCATCCTACACCGATGAAAGTTCAGAATATGTCAGCAGCCCAAAAAAGGCCTTAAAATGCATCTTAGGCTGCAAAAATGTTGAAAACTTTGGAGGTCCAAAAAAGGGGTTTACAGGCATCCTAGACCCCCTAAAGTCCAGAAAATGTTGGTGGCCCAAAAAACTGTCAAAGAGCTCTGAATGTCTCAAAAACATGTGCAGCCTGAAATAGGCATTAACCCGCATCCTAGACCACTGAAATTCCCAAAAATATTTATGGCACGAAAAATGCATCCTACACTGATGAAAGTTCAGAATATGTTAGCAGCCCAAAAAAGGCCTTAAAATGCATTTTAGGCTGCAAAAATGTTGAAAACTTTGGAGGTCCAAAAAAGGGGATTACACGCATCCTAGACCCCCTAAAGTCCAGAAAATGTTGGTGGCCCAAAAACAGGGTTAGAGAGCTCTAAATGTCTCAAAAGCATTTGCAGCCTGAAAGGGGCATTAACCGGCTCCCTAGAGCACTGAAATTCCCAAAAATATTTATGGCAGGAAAAACGCATCCTACACCGCTGAAAGTTCAGAATATGTTAGCAGCCCAAAAAAGGCCATAACATGATTTTAGGGCTGCAAAAATGTAGAAAACCTTGGAGGCCCAAAAAAGGGGTTTACAGGCATCCTAGAGCCCCTAAAGTCCAGAAAATGTTTTGACCCAAAAACGGTGTCAGAGAGCTCTGAATATCCCAAAAACATTTGCAGCATGAAGTGGGCATTAACCCGCATCCTAGACCACTGAAATTCCCAAAAATATTTATGGCACGAAAAATGCATCCTACAACACTGAAAGTTCACAATATGTTAGCAGCCCAAAAAAGGCCTTAAAATGCATCTTATGGCTGCAAAAATGTAGAAAACTTTGGAGGCCCAAAAAAGGGTTTTACAGGCATCCTAGACCCCCTAAAGTCCAGAAAATGTTGGTGGCCCAAAAAACAGGGTCAGAGAGCTCTAAATGTCTCAAAAACACTTGCAGCCTTAAAGGGGCTCCCTAGAGCATTGAAATTCCCAAAAATATTTATGGCAGGAAAAACGCATCCTACACCGCTGAAAGTTCAGAATATGTTAGCAGCCCAAAAAAGGCCATAACATGCATCTTAGGGCTGCAAAAATGTAGAAAACTTTGGAGGCCCAAAAGGGGTTTACAGTCATCCTAGACCCCCTAAAGTCCAGAAAATGTTGGTGGCCTAAAAACTGTGTCATAAAGCTCTGAATGTCCCAAAAACATTTGCAGCCTGAAATGGGCATTAACCTGCATCCTAGACCACTGAAATTCCCAAAAATATTTATGGTACGAAAAATGCATCCTACACCGATGAAAGTTCAGAATATGTCAGCAGCCCAAGAAAGGCCTTAAAATGCATCTTAGGCTGCAAAAATGTTGAAAACTTTGGAGGTCCAAAAAAGGGTTTACAGGCATCCTAGACCCCCTAAAGTCGAGAAAATGTTGGTGGCCCAAACAACTGTCAAAGAGCTCTGAATGGCCCAAAATCATTTGTAGCCTTTAAAGGGCATTAACCTGCATCCTAGACCACTGAAATTCCCAAAAATAGTTTTGGCACGAAAAATGCATCCTACACCGATGAAAGTTCAGAATATATTAGCAGCCCAAAAATGCCTTAAAATGCATTTTAGGCTGCAAAAATGTTGAAAACGTTGGAGGTCCAAAAAAGGGGTTTACAGGCATCCTAGACCCCCTAAAGTCCAGAAAAGGTTGGTGGCCCAAAAACAGGGTCAGAGAGCTCTAAATGCCTCAAAAACATTTGCAGCCTGAAATGGGCATTAACCCGCATCCTAGACCACTGAAATTCCCAAAAATATTTATGGCACGAAAAATGCATCCTACACCAATGAAAGTTCAGAATATGTCAGCAGCTCAAAAAAGGCCTTAAAATGCATTTTAGGCTGCAAAAATGTTGAAAACTTTGGAGGTCCAAAAAAGGGGTTTACAGTCATCCTCGAACCCCTAAAGTCCAGAAAATGTTTTGGGCCGAAAACGGTGTCAGAGAGCTCTAAATGTCTCAAAAACATTTGCAGCCTGAAATGGGCATTAACCCGCATCCTAGACCACTTAAATTCCCAAAAATATTCATGGCCCGAAAAATGCATCCTACAACACTGAAAGTTCAGAATATGTTAGCAGACCAAAAAAGGCCTTAAAATGCATCTTAGGCTGCAAAAATGTTGAAAACTTTGGAGGCCCAAAAAAGGGGTTTACAGTCATCCTAGACCCCCTAAAGTCCAGAAAATGTTGGTGGCCTACAAACTGTGTCAGAAAGCTCTGAATGTCCCAAAAACATTTGCAGCCTGAAATGGGCATTAACCCGCATCCTAGACCACTGAAATTCCCAAAAATATTTATGGCACGAAAAATGCATCCTACACTAATGAAAGTTCAGAATATGTTAGCAGCCCAAAAAAGGCCTTAAAATGCATTTTAGGCTGCAAAAATGTTGAAAACTTTGGAGATCCAAAAAAGGGGTTTACAGGCATCCTAGACTCCCTAAAGTCCAGAAAATGTTGGTGGCCCAAAAACAGGGTCAGAGAGCTCTGAATGTCTCAAAAACATTTGCAGCCTGAAAGGGGCATTAGCCCGCATCCTAGAGCACTGAAAATCCCAAAAATATTTTGTGCACAAAAAATGCATCCTACACCCCTGAAATTTCAGAATATGTTAGCAGCCCAAAAAAGGCCTTAAAATGCATCTTAGGCTGCAAAAATGTTGAAAACTTTGGAGGCCCAAAAAAGGGGTTTACAGGCATCCTAGACTCCCTAAAGTCCAGAAAATGTTGGAGGGCCAAAAACAGGGTTAGAGAGCTCTAAATGTCTCAAAAGCATTTGCAGCCTGAAAGGGGCATTAACCGGCTCCCTAGAGCACTGAAATTCCCAAAAATATTTATGGCAGGAAAAACGCATCCTACACCGCTGAAAGTTCAGAATATGTTAGCAGCACAAAAAAGGCCATAACATGCATTTTAGGGCTGCAAAAATGTAGAAAACTTTGGAGGCCCAAAAAAGGGGTTTACAGGCATCCTAGACCCCCTAAAGTCCAGAAAATGTTTTGGCCCAAAAACGGTGTCAGAGAGCCCTGAATATCCCAAAAACATTTGCAGCATGAAATGGGCATTAACCTGCATCCTAGACCACTGAAATTCCCAAAAATATTTATGGCACGAAAAATGCATCCTACAACACTGAAAGTTCACAATATGTTAGCAGCCCAAAAAAGGCCTTAAAATGCATCTTATGGCTGCAAAAATGTAGAAAACTTTGGAGGCCCAAAAAAGGGGTTTACAGGCATCCTAGACCCCCTAAAGTCCAGAAAATGTTGGTGGCCTAAAAACTGTGTCAGAAAGCTCTGAATGTCCCAAAAACATTTGCAGCCTGAAATGGGCATTGACCCACATCCTAGACCACTGAAATTCCCAAAAATATTGATGGCAGAAAAACGCATCCTACACCGCTGAAAGTTTAGAATATGTTAGCAACCCCCAAAAAGGCCATAACATGCATCTTAGGTCTGCAAAAATGTAGAATACTTCGGAGGCCCAAAAAAGGGGTTTACAGGCACCTAGACCCTCTAAAGTCCAGTAAATGTTGGTGGCCCAAAAACGGTGTCAGAGAGCTCTGAATATCTCAAAAACATTTGCAGCCTGAAATGGGCATTAACCCGCATCCTAGACCACTGAAATTCCCAAAAATATTTATGGCATGAAAAATGCATCCTACACCACTGAAAGTTCAGAATATGTTAGCAGCCCAAAAAAGGCCTTAATATGCATCTTAGGCTGCAAAAATGTTGAAAACTTTAGAGGCCCAAAAAAGGGGTTTACAGTCATCCTAGACCCCCTAAAGTCCAGAAAATGTTGGTGGCCTAAAAACTGTGTCAGAAAGCTCTGAATGCTCCAAAAACATTTTAAGCCTATAAGGGGCATTAACCTGCATCCTAGACCACTGAAATTCCCAAAAATAGTTTTGGCACAAAAAATGCATCTTACATCCTGAAGGTTCAGAATATGTTAGCAGCCCAAAAAATGCCTTAAAATGCATTTTAGGGCTGCAAACATGCAGAAAACTTTGGAGGCCTAAAAAAGGGGTTTACAGGCATCCTAGACCCCCAAAAGTCTAGAAAATGTTGGTGGCCCAAAAGCAGGGTCAGAGAGCTCTGAATGCCTGAAAAACATTTGCAGCCTGAAATGGGCATTAACCCGCATCCTAGACCACTGAAATTCCCAAAAATATTTATGGCACGAAAAATGCATCCTACACCGATGAAAGTTCAGAATATGTCAGCAGCCCAAAAAAGGCCTTAAAATGCATCTTAGGCTGCAAAAATGTTGAAAACTTTGGAGATCCAGAAAAGGGGTTTACAGGCATCCTAGACCCCCTACAGTCCAGAAAATGTCGGTGGAACAAAAACAGGGTCAGAGAGCTCTGAATGTCTCAAAAACATTTGCAGTCTGAAAGGGGCATTAACCCACATTCTAGAGCACTGAAAATCCCAAAAATATTTTGTGCACGAAAAATGCATCCTACACCCCTAAAATTTCAGAATATGTTAGCAGCTCAAAAAAGGCCTTAAAATGCATCTTAGGCTGCAATAATGTTGAAAACTTTGGAGGCCCAAAAAAGGGGTTTACAGGCATCCTAGACCCCCTAAAGTCCAGAAAATATTGGTTTCCTAAAAACTGTGTCAGAAAGCTCTGAATGTCTCAAAAACATTTGCAGCCTGAAAGGGGCATTAACCGGCTCCCTAGAGCACTGAAATTCCCAAAAATATATATGGCACGAAAAATGCAACCTACACCAATGAAAGTTCAGAATATGTTAGCAGCCCAAAAAAGGCCTTAAAATGCATCTTAGGCTGCAAAAATGTTGAAAACTTTGGAGGCCCAAAAAAGGGGTTTACAGGCATCCTAGACCCCCTAAAGTCCAGAAAATGTTGGTGGCCTTGAAACTGTGTCAGAAAGCTCTGAATGTCCCAAAAGCATTTGCAGCCTGAAATGGGCATTAACCCGCATCCTAGACCACTGAAATCCCCAAAAATATTTTGTGCACGAAAAAATGCATCCTACACCCCTGAAAGTTCAGAATATGATAGCAGCCCAAAAAAGGCCTTAAAATCAGACCCTCCAGCTTATTGCGATTATTACGATCCCGCAAAATGCCGCAAAAATGGCCGTTTTGCGCAAAATGCAGCAAAAATGGCCGTTTTGTGCAAAAACAGCATCTTTAAAAAAAAAATTTACTTTTTTTTAAATTTCTTTTTTTTTAAGTAATCTGCAAAAATTACTGTTTTGAAAAAAAGAATCCTCAGGGTGCCAGGTTCTCAACTTTTTTTTTTTTTATTTACACAAGAAATGAAATCACTTGCGCCCCAAAAATTGCAGCCCAATCCACAAGGGACACATGAATGGGCACATTTTATATGTGCGCCCATTCAGATGGCCTTTTTCACCTCCTTGATCAAATAAAGTGGCGTTTCTGTCAATTTAAAAGCACATCCCTCATTTCCAAGCAAGATGCACTTTTAAATGTGCAGAAATTGTAGGCAACCCTACGCGCACGGGATGTGGGGCTGACACTGCATGACAGGGTCTTTCCTGACCCTGTCATGCATTTCTTTTAAGGTATGAACCGCTGCTGAGTCGCTTGCATTTCTGTTCCTCAAACAGGATAAAAATGCATTTTTTGGGTCACATTTTACAGCGGCAGGCACCTAGAGTGCCTGTCCCTGTGAAAGGCACTGGGAGCTTGCAGAACACTGTCGGGAGAGCGATTGTATTCAAAGTACTGCCCATTTTGATGACAAAAATCTATCGAATGTTACAATTTGACCAATTACGTCCAGTACTATTCGATCGATTTTTATAAATACTGAACATGTGTTGCGGGGGTGTCACCCGCTCCCCTTGTTTAGTATTTTTGGTCTAGGGTGGTTGCAGAAGTGTTTTCCCCTTTTTCCTCAAAATTGGAGGCGGGGACAGAAAAAAAAAGAAAATAACGAAAAAAGGACCCTGCAGAGTCGGATCCGACCCGCGTTAGAGGGACGGATCCGACCCGCGTTAGAGGGACGGATCTGGCACCGCAGGGTTGCAGGGGAAGCGGCAGCGACCAAGCAGTTAAGTAGGGGAGGGGGTCGGGTGGTGGTGAAAGGTACATTTTGGGTTGTTTGGCTGAAGTGCAAATCAATTTGCAGCAAAATTGACTACGGTCAATTCCGCCGCAAATAATTACACTTCGGTCAAACAACCCAGAACACCATTCAAGGCAGCTGCCAGCGCACAATTTGCGCTACAGCTCAAGCCTGTGGAAATGCGCCGGTCACCTTTGAGAATAAGGTCACCTGCTCATTTCCAAAAATGGGTTGTCTAAAAATAGCATATCCTTCGTTCTTTTTTAAAATGCCCCATCATTTGAGGAACTGGGTCAAAATCTACATTTAAAAAAAAATTAAAAAAATGGTTACACTATGAGAGAGAGGGAGAGTGATGGGTGAGATGTGAAGTGATGGGCAAGAAAGCAGAGGAAGAGCAGTGGGTCAGAGGAGGAAGTGCTGCACAAGAGAGCAGAGGAAGCAGTGATGCGGTGGGCCAGAAATCTGGGAGCGAGCAGAGGTGCAGAAAGTAGAGGAAGCGGTTGGCCAGAAAGAGGCAGTGAGCTGCAGATTGGGAAAAAGGATGAGGGAAGAATGTGATAGAATGGGAGAAAAAATGCAAGATGCAGAAGCAGCACAAAAGAATGAAGGACTGTATATTGAGGGAGGAATTGTAGAGTGTAAGGTGTGAGTTGGGAGTATGATTTGGTGTGTGGCAGGGGCTGGGCAGTGCAGATTGTGACTTGACAGTGTGACATAGCACGTGAGTATTTGTATGACAGAGTGAGAGGTTAAGGAATGTAAGTTGTGATGGAGAGTTGGTGAGATGTGTGTGGGTGTTTGGGGGATTGGAGAGCATAGAAGGGGAATATTTTCAGCATTACAATTGATAATGATCAATTTAGTTAATACTATTAAATAGGCATGAACATTAAACCAGAAATGTAGCCAAATCAAACACTGTTCTGCCAAGCCAGAGACATCTGGGACTCTTCATATTAAATTAATACAAAAGACACATAATAATGATACCCTGGCTCTCTTCTAGCCTTGCGCTCTACCTATTTCCTGCAATGTGGCAATCTTACACCCTCCAGTTAATACAAAATGTCCCGCAAAAATGCCGCAAAAAATAAAGGTTTGTGCCGCAAAATTTGCCATTTAATGCCGCAAAATTTGCCATTTCATGCCACAAAATCCTGGAAGGTCTGTAAAATCCATCTTAGGCTGCAAAAATGTTGAAAACCTTGGAGGCCCAAAAAAGGGGTTTACAGGCATCCTAGACCCCCTAACATCCAGAAAATGTTGGTGGCCTAAAAACTGTGTGAGAAAGCTCTGAATGTCCCAAAAACATTTGCAGCCTGAAATGGGCATTAACCGGCATCCTAGACCACTGAAATTCCCAAAAATATTTATGGCAGGAAAAAATCCTACACCGCTGAAAGTTCAGAATATTTTAGCAGCCCAAAAAAGGTCATAACATGCATCTTAGGGCTGCAAAAATGTTCAAAACTTTGGAGGCCCAAAAGGGGCTTACAGTCATCCTAGACCCCCTAAAGTCCAGAAAATGTTGGTGGCCCAAAAACTGTGTCAGAGAGCTCTGAATGTCCCAAAAACATTTGAAGCCTGAAATGGGCATTAACCCGCATCCTAGACCACTGAAAATCCCAAAAATATTCATGGCACGAAAGAAAAATGCATCCTACACCGCTAAAAGTTCTGAACATGTTAGCAGCCCAAAAAAGGCCTTAAAATGCATCTTAGGCTGCACAAATGTTGAAAACTTTGGAGGCACAAGAAAGGGGTTTACAGTCATCTAGACCCCCTAATCCAGAAAATGTTGGTGGCCTTGAAACAGTGTCAGAAAGCTCTGAATGTCCCGAAAGCATTTGCAGCCTGAAATGGGCATTAACCGGCATCCTAGACCAATGAAATCCCCAAAAATATTTTGTGCGCGAAAAAAATGCATCCTACACCCCTGAAAGTTCAGAATATGATAGCAGCCCAAAAAAGGCCTTAAAATGCATTTTAGGCTGCAAAAATGTTGAAAACTTTGGAGGTCCAAAAAAGGGGTTTACAGGCATCGTAGACCCCCTAAAGTCCAGAAAATGTTGGTGGCCCAAAAAACTATCAAAGAGCTCTGAATGGCCCAAAAACATTTGTAGCCTATAAGGGGCATTAACCTGCATCCTAGACCACTGAAATTCCCAAAAATAGTTTTGGCACACTTACATCCTGAACGTTCAGAATATGTTAGCAGCCCAAAAAATGCCTTAAAATGCATTTTAGGGCCGCAAACATGCAGAAAACCTTGGAGGCCCAAAAAAGGGGTTTACAGGCATCGTAGACCCCCTAAAGTCCAGGAAATGTTGGTGGCCCAAAAACAGTGTCAGAGAGCTCTGAATGTCTCAAAAGCATTTGCAGACTGAAAGGGGCATTAACCCGCATCCTAGAGCACTGAAAATCCCAAAAATATTTTGTGCATGAAAAATGCATCCTACACCCCTGAAATTTCAGAATATGTTAGCAGCTCAAAAAAGGCCTTAAAATGCATCTTAGGCTGCAAAAATGTTGAAAACTTTGGAGGCCCAAAAGGGGTTTACAGTCATCCTTGAACCCCTAAAGTCCAGAAAATGTTGGTGGCTCAAAAAAACTGTCAAAGAGCTCTGAATGGCCCAAAAACATTTGTAGCCTATAAGGCGCATTAACCTGCATCCTAGACCACTGAAATTCCCAAAAATAGTTTTGGCACGAAAAATGCATCTTATACCCTGAAAGTTCAGAATATGTTGGTGTCCCAAAAACAGTGTCAGAGAGCTCTGAATGTCTCAAAAACATTTGCAGACCGAAAGGGGCATTAACCCGCATCCTAGAGCACTGAAAATCCCAAAAATATTTTGTGCATGAAAAATGCATCCTACACCCCTGAAATTTCAGAATATGTTAGCAGCTCAAAAAAGGCCTTAAAATGCATCTTAGGCTGCAAAAATGTTGAAAACTTTGGAGGCCCAAAAGGGGTTTACAGTCATCCTTGAACCCCTAAAGTCCAGAAAATGTTGGTGGCCTAAAAACTGTGTCAGAAAGCTCTGAATGTCCCAAAAACATTTGCAGCCTGAAATGGGCATTAACCCGCATCCTAGACCACTGAAATTCGCAAAAATATTTATGGCAGGAAAAACGCATCCTACACCGCTGAAAGTTCAGAATATGTAAGCAGCCGAAAAAAGGCCATAACATGCATTTTAGGGCTGCAAAAATGTAGAAAACTTTGGAGGCCCAAGAAAGGGGTTTACAGGCATCCTAGACCCCCTAAAGTCCAGAAAATGTTTTGGCCCAAAAACGGTGTCAGAGAGCTCTGAATATCCCAAAAACATTTGCAGCATGAAATGGGTATTAACCCGCATCCTAGACCACTGAAATTCCCAAAAATATTTATGGCACGAAAAATGCATCCTACAACACTGAAAGTTCAGAATATGTTAGCAGCCCAAAAAAGGACTTAAAATGCATCTTAGGCTGCTAAAATGTTCAAAACTTTGGAGGGCCAAAAAAGGGGTTTACAGGCATCCTAGACCCCCTAAAGTCCAGAAAATGTTGGTGGCCCAAAAACGGTGTCAGAGAGCTCTGAATATCCCAAAAACATTTGCAGCTTGAAATGGGCATTAACCCGCATCCTAGACCACTGAAATTCCCAAAAATATGTGTGGCACGAAAAATGCATCCTACACCACTGAAAGATCAGAATATGTTAGCAGCCCAAAAAAGGCCTTAATATGCAAATTAGGCTGCAAAAATGTTGAAAACTTTGGAGGCCCAAAAAAGGGGTTTACAGTCATCCTAGACAACCTAAAGTCCAGAAAATGTTGGTCGTCTAAAAACTGTGTCAGAAAGCTCTGAATGTCCCAAAAACATTTGCAGCCTGAAATGGGCATTAACCCGCATCCTAGACCACTGAAATTCCCAAAAATATTTATGGCACGAAAAATGCATCCTACAACACTGAAAGTTCAGAATATGTTAGCAGCCCAAAAAAGGCCTTAATATGCATCTTAGGCTGCTAAAATGTTCAAAACTATGGAGGCCCAAAAGGGGTTTACAGTCATCCTAGACCCCCTAAAGTCCAGAAAATGTTGGTGGCCTAAAAACTGTGTCAGAAAGCTCTGCATGTCCCAAAAACATTTGCAGCCTGAAATGGGCATTAACCCGCATCCTAGACCCCTGAAATTCCCAAAAATATGTGTGGCACGAAAAATGCATCCTACACCACTGAAAGTTTAGAATATGTTAGCAACCCCCAAAAAGGCCATAACATGCATCTTAGGTCTGCAAAAATGTAGAATACTTCGGAGGCCCAAAAAAGGGGTTTACAGGCACCTAGACCCTCTAAAGTCCAGTAAATGTTGGTGGCCCAAAAACGGTGTCAGAGAGCTCTGAATATCTCAAAAACATTTGCAGCCTGAAATGGGCATTAACCCGCATCCTAGACCACTGAAATTCCCAAAAATATTTATGGCACGAAAAATGCATCCTACACCACTGAAAGTTCAGAATATGTTAGCAGCCCAAAAAAGGCCTTAATATGCATCTTAGGCTGCAAAAATGTTGAAAACTTTAGAGGCCCAAAAAAGGGGTTTACAGTCATCCTAGACCCCCTAAAGTCCAGAAAATGTTGGTTGCCTAAAAACTGTGTCAGAAAGCTCTGAATGCTCCAAAAACATTTTAAGCCTATAAGGGGCATTAACCTGCATCCTAGCCCACTGAAATTCCCAAAAATAGTTTTGGCACAAAAAATGCATCTTACATCCTGAAAGTTCAGAATATGTTAGCAGCCCAAAAAATGCCTTAAAATGCATTTTAGGGCTGCAAACATGCAGAAAACATTGGAGGCCTAAAAAAGGGGTTTACAGGCATCCTAGACCCCCTACAGTCCAGAAAATGTTGGTGGAACAAAAACAGGGTCAGAGAGCTCTGAATGTCTCAAAAACATTTGCAGTCTGAAAGGGGCATTAACCCACATTCTAGAGCACTGAAAATCCCAAAAATATTTTGTGCACGAAAAATGCATCCTACACCCCTAAAATTTCAGAATATGTTAGCAGCTCAAAAAAGGCCTTAAAATGCATCTTAGGCTGCAATAATGTTGAAAACTTTGGAGGCCCAAAAAAGGGGTTTACAGGCATCCTAGACCCCCTAAAGTCCAGAAAATATTGGTTTCCTAAAAACTGTGTCAGAAAGCTCTGAATGTCCCAAAAACATTTGCAGCCTGAAATGGGCATTAACCCGCATCCTAGACCACTGAAATTCCCAAAAATATTTATGGCACGAAAAATGCATCCTACACCGATGAAAGTTCAGAATATGTTAGTAGCCCAAAAAAGGCCTTAAAATGCATCTTAGGCGCAAAAATGTTGAAAACTTTGGAGGTCCAAAAAAGGGGTTTACAGGCATCCTAGACCCCCTACAGTCCAGAAAATGTTGGTGGCCCAAAAACAGGGTCAGAGAGCTCTGAATGTCTCAAAAACATTTGCAGCCTGAAAGGGGCATTAACCGGCTCCCTAGAGCACTGAAATTCCCAAAAATATATATGGCACGAAAAATGCAACCTACACCAATGAAAGTTCAGAATATGTTAGCAGCCCAAAAAAGGCCTTAAAATGCATCTTAGGCTGCAAAAATGTTGAAAACTTTGGAGGCCCAAAAAAGGGGTTTACAGGCATCCTAGACCCCCTAAAGTCCAGAAAATGTTGGTGGCCTTGAAACTGTGTCAGAAAGCTCTGAATGTCCCAAAAGCATTTGCAGCCTGAAATGGGCATTAACCCGCATCCTAGACCACTGAAATCCCCAAAAATATTTTGTGCACGAAAAAATGCATCCTACACCCCTGAAAGTTCAGAATATGATAGCACCCCAAAAAAGGCCTTAAAATCAGACCCTCCAGCTTATTGCGATTATTACGATCCCGCAAAATGCCGCAAAAACGGCTGTTTTGCGCAAAATGCAGCAAAAATGGCCGTTTTGTGCAAAAACAGCATCTTTAAAAAAAAAATTTACTTTTTTTTAAATTTCTTTTTTTTTAAGTAATCTGCAAAAATTACTGTTTTGAAAAAAAGAATCCTCAGGGTGCCAGGTTCTCAACTTTTTTTTTTTTTATTTACACAAGAAATGAAATCACTTGCACCCCAAAAATTGCAGCCCAATCCACAAGGGACACATGAATGGGCACATTTTATATGTGCGCCCATTCAGATGGCCTTTTTCACCTCCTTGATCAAATAAAGTGGCGTTTCTGTCAATTTAAAAGCACATCCCTCATTTCCAAGCAAGATGCACTTTTAAATGTGCAGAAATTGTAGGCAACCCTACGCGCACGGGATGTGGGGCTGACACTGCATGACAGGGTCTTTCCTGACCCTGTCATGCATTTCTTTTAAGGTATGAACCGCTGCTGAGTCGCTTGCATTTCTGTTCCTCAAACAGGATAAAAATGCATTTTTTGGGTCACATTTTACAGCGGCAGGCACCTAGAGTGCCTGTCCCTGTGAAAGGCACTGGGAGCTTGCAGAACACTGTCGGGAGAGCGATTGTATTCAAAGTACTGCCCATTTTGATGACAAAAATCTATCGAATGTTACAATTTGACCAATTACGTCCAGTACTATTCGATCGATTTTTATAAATACTGAACATGTGTTGCGGGGGTGTCACCCGCTCCCCTTGTTTAGTATTTTTGGTCTAGGTGGTTGCAGAAGTGTTTTCCCCTTTTTCCTCAAAATTGGAGGCGGGGACAGAAAAAAAAAGAAAATAACGAAAAAAGGACCCTGCAGAGTCGGATCCGACCCGCGTTAGAGGGACGGATCCGACCCGCGTTAGAGGGACGGATCTGGCACCGCAGGGTTGCAGGGGAAGCGGCAGCGACCAAGCAGTTAAGTAGGGGAGGGGGTCGGGTGGTGGTGAAAGGTACATTTTGGGTTGTTTGGCTGAAGTGCAAATCAATTTGCAGCAAAATTGACTACGGTCAATTCCGCCGCAAATAATTACACTTCGGTCAAACAACCCAGAACACCATTCAAGGCAGGTGCCAGCGCACAATTTGCGCTACAGCTCAAGCCTGTGGAAATGCGCCGGTCACCTTTGAGAATAAGGTCACCTGCTCATTTCCAAAAATGGGTTGTCTAAAAATAGCATATCCTTCGTTCTTTTTTAAAATGCCCCATCATTTGAGGAACTGGGTCAAAATCTACATTTAAAAAAAAATAAAAAAAATGGTTACACTATGAGAGAGAGGGAGAGTGATGGGTGAGATGTGAAGTGATGGGCAAGAAAGCAGAGGAAGAGCAGTGGGTCAGAGGAGGAAGTGCTGCACAAGAGAGCAGAGGAAGCAGTGATGCGGTGGGCCAGAAATCTGGGAGCGAGCAGAGGTGCAGAAAGTAGAGGAAGCGGTTGGCCAGAAAGAGGCAGTGAGCTGCAGATTGGGAAAAAGGATGAGGGAAGAATGTGATAGAATGGGAGAAAAAATGCAAGATGCAGAAGCAGCACAAAAGAATGAAGGACTGTATATTGAGGGAGGAATTGTAGAGTGTAAGGTGTGAGTTGGGAGTATGATTTGGAGTGTGGCAGGGGCTGGGCAGTGCAGATTGTGACTTGACAGTGTGACATAGCACGTGAGTATTTGTATGACAGAGTGAGAGGTTAAGGAATGTAAGTTGTGATGGAGAGTTGGTGAGATGTGTGTGGGTGTTTGGGGGATTGGAGAGCATAGAAGGGGAATATTTTCAGCATTACAATTGATAATGATCAATTTAGTTAATATTATTAAATAGGCATGAACATTAAACCAGAAATGTAGCCAAATCAAACACTGTTCTGCCAAGCCAGAGACATCTGGGACTCTTCATATTAAATTAATACAAAAGACACATAATAATGATACCCTGGCTCTCTTCTAGCCTTGCGCTCTACCTATTTCCTGCAATGTGGCAATCTTACACCCTCCAGTTAATACAAAATGTCCCGCAAAAATGCAGCAAAAAATAAAGGTTTGTGCCGCAAAATTTGCCATTTAATGCCGCAAAATCCTGGAAGGTCTGTAAAATCCATCTTAGGCTGCAAAAATGTTGAAAACCTTGGAGGCCCAAAAAAGGGGTTTACAGGCATCCTAGACCCCCTAACATCCAGAAAATGTTGGTGGCCTAAAAACTGTGTGAGAAAGCTCTGAATGTCCCAAAAACATTTGCAGCCTGAAATGGGCATTAACCGGCATCCTAGACCACTGAAATTCCCAAAAATATTTATGGCAGGAAAAAATCCTACACCGCTGAAAGTTCAGAATATTTTAGCAGCCCAAAAAAGGTCATAACATGCATCTTAGGGCTGCAAAAATGTTCAAAACTTTGGAGGCCCAAAAGGGGCTTACAGTCATCCTAGACCCCCTAAAGTCCAGAAAATGTTGGTGGCCCAAAAACTGTGTCAGAGAGCTCTGAATGTCCCAAAAACATTTGAAGCCTGAAATGGGCATTAACCCGCATCCTAGACCACTGAAAATCCCAAAAATATTCATGGCACGAAAGAAAAATGCATCCTACACCGCTAAAAGTTCTGAACATGTTAGCAGCCCAAAAAAGGCCTTAAAATGCATCTTAGGCTGCACAAATGTTGAAAACTTTGGAGGCACAAGAAAGGGGTTTACAGTCATCTAGACCCCCTAATCCAGAAAATGTTGGTGGCCTTGAAACAGTGTCAGAAAGCTCTGAATGTCCCGAAAGCATTTGCAGCCTGAAATGGGCATTAACCGGCATCCTAGACCAATGAAATCCCCAAAAATATTTTGTGCGCGAAAAAAATGCATCCTACACCCCTGAAAGTTCAGAATATGATAGCAGCCCAAAAAAGGCCTTAAAATGCATCTTTGGCTGCAAAAATGTTGAAAACTTTGGAGGTCCAAAAAAGGGGTTTACAGGCATCGTAGACCCCCTAAAGTCCAGAAAATGTTGGTGGCCCAAAAAACTATCAAAGAGCTCTGAATGGCCCAAAAACATTTGTAGCCTATAAGGGGCATTAACCTGCATCCTAGACCACTGAAATTCCCAAAAATAGTTTTGCACACTTACATCCTGAACGTTCAGAATATGTTAGCAGCCCAAAAAATGCCTTAAAATGCATTTTAGGGCCGCAAACATGCAGAAAACTTTGGAGGCCCAAAAAAGGGGTTTACAGGCATCGTAGACCCCCTAAAGTCCAGAAAATGTTGGTGGCCCAAAAACAGTGTCAGAGAGCTCTGAATGTCTCAAAAGCATTTGCAGACTGAAAGGGGCATTAACCCGCATCCTAGACCACTGAAATTCCCAAAAATATGTGTGGCACGAAAAATGCATCCTACACCCCTGAAAGATCAGAATATGTTAGCAGCCCAAAAAAGGCCTTAATATGCAAATTAGGCTGCAAAAATGTTGAAAACTTTGGAGGCCCAAAAAAGGGGTTTACAGTCATCCTAGACAACCTAAAGTCCAGAAAATGTTGGTCGTCTAAAAACTGTGTCAGAAAGCTCTGAATGTCCCAAAAACATTTGCAGCCTGAAATGGGCATTAACCGGCATCCTAGACCACTGAAATTCCAAAAAATATTTATGGCACGAAAAATGCATCCTACAACACTGAAAGTTCAGAATATGTTAGCAGCCCAAAAAAGGCCTTAATATGCATCTTAGGCTGCTAAAATGTTCAAAACTTTGGAGGCCCAAAAGGGGTTTACAGTCATCCTAGACCCCCTAAAGTCCAGAAAATGTTGGTGGCCTAAAAACTGTGTTAGAAAGCTCTGCATGTCCCAAAAACATTTGCAGCCTGAAATGGGCATTAACCCGCATCCTAGACCACTGAAATTCCCAAAAATATGTGTGGCACGAAAAATGCATCCTACACCACTGAAAGATCAGAATATGTTAGCAGCCCAAAAAAGGCCTTAATATGCAAATTAGGCTGCAAAAATGTTGAAAACTTTGGAGGCCCAAAAAAGGGGTTTACAGTCATCCTAGACCCCCTAAAGTCCAGAAAATGTTGGTCGTCTAAAAACTGTGTCAGAAAGCTCTGAATGTCCCAAAAACATTTGCAGCCTGAAATGGGCATTAACCCGCATCCTAGACCACTGAAATTCCCAAAAATATTTATGGCAGGAAAAACGCATCCTTCACCGCTGAAAGTGCAGAATATGTTAGCAGCCCAAAAAAGGCCATAACATGCATCTTAGGGCTGCAAAAATGTTGAAAACTTTGGAGGCCCAAAAAAGGCGTTTACAGTCATCCTAGACCCCCTAAAGTCCACAAAATGTTGGTCGTCTAAAAACTGTGTCAGAAAGCTCTGAATGTCCCAAAAACATTTGCAGCCTGAAATGGGCATTAACCCGCATCCTAGACCACTGAAATTCCAAAAAATATTTATGGCACGAAAAATGCATCCTACAACACTGAAAGTTCAGAATATGTTAGCAGCCCAAAAAAGGCCTTAATATGCATCTTAGGCTGCTAAAATGTTCAAAACTTTGGAGGCCCAAAAGGGGTTTACAGTCATCCTAGACCCCCTAAAGTCCAGAAAATGTTGGTGGCCTAAAAACTGTGTCAGAAAGCTCTGCATGTCCCAAAAACATTTGCAGCCTGAAATGGGCATTAACCCGCATCCTAGACAACTGAAATTCCCAAAAATATGTATGGCACGAAAAATGCATCCTACACCACTGAAAGATCAGAATATGTTAGCAGCCCAAAAAAGGCCTTAATATGCAACTTAGGCTGCAAAAATGTTGAAAACTGTGGAGGCCCAAAAAAGGGGTTTACAGTCATCCTAGACCCCCTAAAGTCCAGAAAATGTTGGTCGTCTAAAAACTGTGTCAGAAAGCTCTGAATGTCCCAAAAACATTTGCAGCCTGAAATGGGCATTAACCCGCATCCTAGACCACTGAAATTCCCAAAAATATTTATGGCACGAAAAATGCATCCTACACCGATGAAAGTTCAGAATATGTTAGCAGCCCAAAAAAGGCCTTAAAATGCATCTTAGGCGGCAAAAATGTTGAAAACTTTGGTGGCCCAAAAAAGGCGTTTACAGTCATCCTAGACCCCCTAAAGTCCAGAAAATGTTGGTCGTCTAAAAACTGTGTCAGAAAGCTCTGAATGTAACAAAAACATTTGCAGCCTGAAATGGGCATTAACCCGCATCCTAGACCACTGAAATTCCAAAAAATATTTAAGGCACGAAAAATGCATCCTACAACACTGAAAGTTCAGAATATGTTAGCAGCCCAAAAAAGGCCTTAAAATGCATCTTAGGCTGCTAAAATGTTCAAAACTTTGGAGGCCCAAAAAAGGGGTTTACAGTCATCCTAGACCCCCTAAAGTCCAGAAAATGTTGGTCGTCTAAAAACTGTGTCAGAAAGCTCTGAATGTAACAAAAACATTTGCAGCCTGAAATGGGCATTAACCCGCATCCTAGACCACTGAAATTCCCAAAAATATTTATGGCACGAAAAAAGCATCCTACACCGCTGAAAGTTCAGAATATGTTAGCAGCTCAAAAAAGGCCTTAAAATGCATCTTAGGCTGCAAAAATGTTGAAAACTTTGGAGGCCCAAAAAAGGGGTTTACAGTCATCCTAGACCCCCTAAAGTCCAGAAAATGTTGGTCGTCTAAAAACTGTGTCAGAAAGCTCTGAATGTCCCAAAAACATTTGCAGCCTGAAATGGGCATTAACCTGCATCCTAGACCACTGAAATCCCCAAAAATATTTTGTGCACGAAAAAATGCATCCTACACCCCTGAAAGTTCAGAATATGATAGCAGCCCAAAAAAGGCCTTAAAATGCATCTTAGGCTGCATAAATGTTGAAAACTTTGGAGGTCCAAAAAAGGGGTTTACAGGCATCGTAGACCCCCTAAAATCCAGAAAATGTTGGTGGCCCAAAAAACTGTCAAAGAGCTCTGAATGGCCCAAAAACATTTGTAGCCTATAAGGGGCATTAACCTGCATCCTAGACCACTGAAATTCCCAAAAATAGTTTTGGCACACTTACATCCTGAACGTTCAGAATATGTTAGCAGCCCAAAAAATGCCTTAAAATGCATTTTAGGGCCGCAAACATGCAGAAAACTTTGGAGGCCCAAAAAAGGGGTTTACAGGCATCCTAGACCCCCTAAAGTCCAGAAAATGTTGGTGGCCCAAAAACAGTGTCAGAGAGCTCTGAATGTCTCAAAAACATTTGCAGCCTGAAAGGGGCATTAACCCGCATCCTAGACAACTGAAATTCCCAAAAATATTTATGGCAGGAAAAACGCATCCTACACCGCTGAAAGATCAGAATATGTTAGCAGCCCAAAAAAGGCCTTAAAATGCATCTTAGGCTGCTAAAATGTTCAAAACTTTGGAGGCCCAAAAAAGGGGTTTACAGGCATCCTAGACCCCCTAAAGTCCAGAAAATGTTGGTGGCCCAAAAACGGTGTCAGAGAGCTCTGAATATCCCAAAAACATTTGCTGCTTGAAATGGGCATTAACCCGCATCCTAGACCACTGAAATTCCCAAAAATATGTATGGCACGAAAAATGCATCCTACACCACTGAAAGATCAGAATATGTTAGCAGCCCAAAAAAGGCCTTAATATGCAAATTAGGCTGCAAAAATGTTGAAAACTTTGGAGGCCCAAAAAAGGGGTTTACAGTCATCCTAGACCCCCTGAAGTCCAGAAAATGTTGGTTGTCTGAAAACTGTGTCAGAAAGCTCTGAATGTCCCAAAAACATTTGCAGCCTGAAATGGGCATTAACCCGCATCCTAGACCACTGAAATTCCCAAAAATATTTATGGCAGGAAAAACGCATCCTACACCGCTGAAAGTTCAGAATATGTTAGCAGCCCAAAAAAGGCCATAACATGCATCTTAGGGCTGCAAAAATGTTGAAAACTTTGGAGGCCCAAAAAAGGCGTTTACAGTCATCCTAGACCCCCTAAAGTCCAGAAAATGTTGGTCGTCTAAAAACTGTGTCAGAAAGCTCTGAATGTCCCAAAAACATTTGCAGCCTGAAATGGGCATTAACCCGCATCCTAGACCACTGAAATTCCAAAAAATATTTATGGCAGGAAAAACGCATCCTACACCGCTGAAAGTTCAGAATATGTTAGCAGCCCAAAAAAGGCCATAACATGCATCTTAGGCTGCTAAAATGTTCAAAACTTTGGAGGCCCAAAAAAGGGGTTTACAGTCATCCTAGACCCCCTAAAGTCCAGAAAATGTTGGTGGCCCAAAAACGGTGTCAGAAAGCTCTGAATGTCCCAAAACATTTGCAGCCTGAAATGGGCATTAACCCGCATCCTAGACCACTGAAATTCCCAAAAATATTTATGGCACGAAAAATGCATCCTACACCGATGAAAGTTCAGAATATGTTAGCAGCCCAAAAAAGGCCTTAAAATGCATCTTAGGCTGCAAAAATGTTGAAAACTTTGAAGGTCCAAAAAAGGGGTTTACAGGCATCGTAGACCCCCTAAAGTCCAGAAAATGTTGCTGGCCCAAAAAACTGTCAAAGAGCTCTGCATGGCCCAAAAACATTTGTAGCCTATAAGGGGCATTAACCTGCATCCTAGACCACTGAAATTCCCAAAAATAGTTTTGGCACGAAAAATGCATCTTACACCCCGAAAGTTCAGAATATGTTACAAGCCCAACAAATGCCTTAAAATGCATCTTAGGGCTGCAAAAATGTAGAAAACTTTTGAGGCCCAAAAAAGGGGTTTACATGCATCCTAGACCCCCTAAAGTCTAGAAAATGTTGGTGGCCTAAAAACTGTGTCAGAAAGCTCTGAATGTCCCAAAAACATTTGCAGCCTGAAATGGGCATTAACCCACATCCTAGACCACTGAAATTCCCAAAAATATTTATGGCACGAAAAATGCATCCTACACCGATGAAAGTTCAGAATATGTTAGCAGCCCAAAAAAGGCCTTAAAATGCATCTTAGGCGGGGCGGCAAAAATGTTGAAAACTTTGGAGGTCCAAAAAAGGGGTTTACAGTCATCCTAGACCGCCTAAAGTCCAGAAAATGTTGGTGGCCCAAAAACAGGGTCAGAGAGCTCTAAATGTCTCAAAAACATTTGCAGCCTGAAAGGGGCATTAACCGGCTCCCTGGAGCACTGAAATTCCCAAAAATATTTATGGCACGAAAAATGCATCCTACACCGATGAAAGTTCAGAATATGTTAGCAGCCCAAAAAAGGCCATAACATGCAGCTTAGGGCTGCAAGAATGTAGAAAACTTTTGAGGCCCAAAAAAGGGGTTTACATGCATCCTAGACCCCCTAAAGTCTAGAAAATGTTGGTGGCCTAAAAACTGTGTCAGAAAGCTCTGAATGTCCCAAAAACATTTGCAGCCTGAAATGGGCATTAACCCGCATCCTAGACCACTGAAATTCCCAAAATTATTTATGGCACGAAAAATGCATCCTACACCGATGAAAGTTCAGAATATGTTAGCAGCCCAAAAAAGGCCTTAAAATGCATCTTAGGCGGCAAAAATGTTGAAAACTTTGGAGGCCCAAAAAAGGCGTTTACAGTCATCCTAGACCCCCTAAAGTCCAGAAAATGTTGGTCGTCTAAAAACTGTGTCAGAAAGCTCTGAATGTAACAAAAACATGTGCAGCCTGAAATGGGCATTAACCCGCATCCTAGACCACTGAAATTCCAAAAAATATTTAAGGCACGAAAAATGCATCCTACAACACTGAAAGTTCAGAATATGTTAGCAGCCCAAAAAAGGCCTTAAAATGCATCTTAGGCTGCTAAAATGTTCAAAACTTTGGAGGCCCAAAAGGGGTTTACAGTCATCCTAGACCCCCTAAAGTCCAGAAAATGTTGGTCGTCTAAAAACTGTGTCAGAAAGCTCTGAATGTAACAAAAACATGTGCAGCCTGAAATGGGCATTAACCCGCATCCTAGACCACTGAAATTCCCAAAAATAGTTTTGGCACGAAAAATCCATCTAACACCCTGAAAGTTCGGAATATGTTAGCAGCCCAAAAAAGGCCTTAAAATGCATCTTATGCTGCAAAAATGTTGAAAGCTTTGGAGGCCCAAAAAAGGGGGTTACAGTCATCCTAGACCCCCTAAAGTCCAGAAAATGTTGGTGGCCCAAAAACAGTGTCAGAAAGCTCTGAATATCCCAAAAACATTTGCAGCCTGAAATGGGCATTAACCCGCATCCTAGACCACTGAAATGCCCAAAAATATTTATGGCACGAAAAATGCATCCTACACCACTGAAAGTTCACAATATGTTAGCAGCCCAAAAAAGGCCTTAATATGCATCTTAGGCTGCAAAAATGTTGAAAACTTTAGAGGCCCAAAAAAGGGGTTTACAGTCATCCTAGACCCCCTAATGTCCAGAAAATGTTGGTGGCCTAAAAACTGTGTCAGAAAGCTCTGAATGTCCCAAAAACATTTGCAGCCTGAAATGGGCATTAACCCGCATCCTAGACCACTGAAATTCCAAAAAATATTTATGGCACGAAAAATGCATCCTACAACACTGAAAGTTCAGAATATGTAAGCAGCCCAAAAAAGGCCTTAAAATGCATCTTAGGCTGCTAAAATGTTCAAAACTTTGGAGGCCCAAAAGGGGTTTACAGTCATCCTAGACCCCCTAAAGTACAGAAAATGTTGGTGGCCCAAAAACTGTGTCAGAGAGCTCTGAATGTCCCAACAACATGTGAAGCCTGAAATGGGCATTAACCCGCATCCTAGACCACTGAAATTCCCAAAAATATTTAATGGCACGAAAAAAAATGCATCCTACACCGCTAAAAGTTCTGAACATGTTAGCAGCCCAAAAAAGGCCTTAAAATGCATCTTAGGCTGCACAAATGTTGAAAACTTTGGAGGTCTAAAAAATGGGTTTACAGGCATCCTAGACCCCCTAGTCCAAAAAATGTTGGTGGCCCAAAAAACTGTCAGAGAGCTCTGAATGCCCCAAAAACATTTGTAGCCTATAAGAGGCATTAACCCGCATCCTAGACCACTGAAATTCCCAAAAATAGTTTTGGCACAAAAAATGCATCTTACATCCGGAAAGTTCAGAATATGTTAGCAGCCCAAAAAATGCCTTAAAATGCATTTTAGGGCTGCAAACATGCAGAAAACTTTGGAGGCCCAAAAAGGGGTTTACAGGCATCCTAGACCCCCTAAAGTCCAGAAAATGTTGGTGGCCCAAAAACAGGGTCAGAGAGCTCTGAAAGCCTCAAAAACATTTGCAGCCTGAATGGGGCATTAACCCGCATCCTAGAGCACTGAAAATCCCAAAAATAGTTTGTGCACGAAAAATGCATCCTACACCCCTGAAATTTCAGAATATGTTAGCAGCTCAAAAAAGGCCTTAAAATGCATCTTAGGCTGCAAAAATGTCGAAAACTTTGGAGGCCCAAAAAAGTGGTTTACAGTCATCCTAGACCCCCTAAAGTCCAGAAAATGTTGGTGGCCTAAAAACTTTGTCAGAAAGCTCTGAATGTCCCAAAAACATTTGCAGCCTGAAATGGGCATTAACCCGCATCCTAGACCACTGAAATTCCCAAAAATATTTATGGCACGAAAAATGCATCCTACACCGATGAAAGTTCAGAATATGTTAGCAGCCCAAAAAAGGCCTTAAAATGCATCTTAGGCGGCAAAAATGTTGAAAACTTTGGAGGTCCAAAAAAGGGGTTTACAGGCATCCTAGACCCCCTAACGTCCAGAAAATGTTGGTGCCCAAAAACAGGGTCAGAGAGCTCTAAATGTCTCAAAAACATTTGCAGCCTGAAAGGGGCATTAACCGGCACCCTGGAGCACTGAAATTCCCAAAAATATTTATGGCAGGAAAAACGCATCCTACACCGCTGAAAGTTCAGAATATGTTAGCAGCCCAAAAAAGGCCATAACATGCAGTTTAGGGCTGCAAGAATGTAGAAAACTTTTGAGGCCCAAAAAAGGGGTTTACATGCATCCTAGACCCCCTAAAGTCTAGAAAATGTTGGTGGCCTAAAAACTGTGTCAGAAAGCTCTGAATGTCCCAAAAACATTTGCAGCCTGAAATGGGCATTAACCCGCATCCTAGACCACTGAAATTCCCAAAAATATTTATGGCACGAAAAATGCATCCTACACCGATGAAAGTTCAGAATATGTTAGCAGCCCAAAAAAGGCCTTAAAATGCATCTTAGGCGGCAAAAATGTTGAAAACTTTGGAGGCCCAAAAAAGGCGTTTACAGTCATCCTACACCGCCTAAAGTCCAGAAAATGTTGGTCGTCTAAAAACTGTGTCAGAAAGCTCTGAATGTCCCAAAAACATTTGCAGCCTGAAATGGGCATTAACCCGCATCCTAGACCACTGAAATTCCCAAAAATATTTATGGCACGAAAAATGCATCCTACAACACTGAAAGTTCAGAATATGTTAGCAGTCCAAAAAAGGCCTTAAAATGCATCTTAGGCTGCTAAAATGTTCAAAACTTTGGAGGCCCAAAAGGGGTTTACAGTCATCCTAGACCCCCTAAAGTCCAGAAAATGTTGGTGGCCTAAAAACTGTGTCAGAAAGCTCTAAATGTCCCAAAAACATTTGCAGCCTGAAATGGGCATTAACCCGCATCCTAGACAACTGAAATTCCCAAAAATATTTATGGCACGAAAAATGCATCCTACACCACTGAAAGTTCAGAATATGTTAGCAGCCCAAAAAAGGCCTTAATATGCATCTTAGGCTGCAAAAATGTTGAAAATTTTAGAGGCCCAAAAAAGGGCTTTACAGTCATCCTAGACCCACTAAAGTCCAGAAAATGTTGGTGGCCTAAAAACTGTGTCAGAAAGCTCTGAATGTCCCAAAAACATTTGCAGCTTGAAATGGGCATTAACCCGCATCCTAGACCACTGAAATTCCCAAAAATATGTATGGCACGAAAAATGCATCCTACACCACTGAAAGATCAGAATATGTTAGCAGCCCAAAAAAGGCCATAACATGCATCTTAGGGCTGCAAAAATGTTGAAAACTTTGGAGGCCCAAAATAGGCGTTTACAGTCATCCTAGACCCCCTAAAGTCCAGAAAATGTTGGTCGTCTAAAAACTGTGTCAGAAAGCTCTGAATGTCCCAAAAACATTTGCAGCCTGAAATGGGCATTAACCCGCATCCTAGACCACTGAAATTCCAAAAAATATTTATGGCACGAAAAATGCATCCTACACCACTGAAAGATCAGTATATGTTAGCAGCCCAAAAAAGGCCTTAATATGCAACTTAGGCTGCAAAAATGTTGAAAACTTTGGAGGCCCAAAAAAGGGGTTTACAGTCATCCTAGACCCACTAAAGTCCAGAAAATGTTGGTGGCCTAAAAACTGTGTCAGAAAGCTCTGAATGTCCCAAAAACATTTGCAGCCTGAAATGGGAATTAACCCGCATCCTAGACAACTGAAATTCCCAAAAATATGTATGGCACGAAAAATGCATCCTACACCACTGAAAGATCAGAATATGTTAGCAGCCCAGAAAAGGCCTTAATATGCAACTTAGGCTGCAAAAATGTTGAAAACTTTGGAGGCCCAAAAAAGGGGTTTACAGTCATCCTAGACCCCCTAAAGTCCAGAAAATGTTGGTCGTCTAAAAACTGTGTCAGAAAGCTCTGAATGTCCCAAAAACATTTGCAGCCTGAAATGGGCATTAACCTGCATCCTAGACCACTGAAATTCCCAAAAATATTTATGGTAGGAAAAACGCATCCTACACCGCTGAAAGTTCAGAATATGTTAGCAGCCCAAAAAAGGCCATAACATGCATCTTAGGGCTGCAAAAATGTTGAAAACTTTGGAGGCCGAAAAAAGGCGTTTACAGTCATCCTAGACCCCCTAAAGTCCAGAAAATGTTGGTCGTCTAAAAACTGTGTCAGAAAGCGAATGTCCCAAAAACATTTGCAGCCTGAAATGGGTATTAACCCGCATCCTAGACCACTGAAATTCCAAAAAATATTTATGGCACGAAAAATGCATCCTACAACACTGAAAGTTCAGAATATGCTAGCAGCCCAAAAAAGGCCTTAAAATGCATCTTAGGCTGCTAAAATGTTCAAAACTTTGGAGGCCCAAAAGGGGTTTACAGTCATCCTAGACCCCCTAAAGTCCAGAAAATGTTGGTGGCCTAAAAACTGTGTCAGAAAGCTCTGAATGTCCCAAAAACATTTGCAGCCTGAAATGGGCATTAACCCGCATCCTAGACCACTGAAATTCCAAAAAATATTTATGGCACGAAAAATGCATCCTACACCACTGAAAGATCAGAATATGTTAGCAGCCCAAAAAAGGCCTTAATATGCAACTTAGGCTGCAAAAATGTTGAAAACTTTGGAGGCCCAAAAAAGGGGTTTACAGTCATCCTAGACCCCCTAAAGTCCAGAAAATGTTGGTGGCCTAAAAACTGTGTCAGAAAGCTCTGAAAGTCCCGAAAACATTTGCAGCCTGAAATGGGAATTAACCCGCATCCTAGACAACTGAAATTCCCAAAAATATGTATGGCACGAAAAATGCATCCTACACCACTGAAAGATCAGAATATGTTAGCAGCCCAGAAAAGGCCTTAATATGCAACTTAGGCTGCAAAAATGTTGAAAACTTTGGAGGTCCAAAAAAGGGGTTTACAGGCATCGTAGACCCCCTAAAATCCAGAAAATGTTGGTGGCCCAAAAAACTGTCAAAGAGCTCTGAATGGCCCAAAAACATTTGTAGCCTATAAGGGGCATTAACCTGCATCCTAGACCACTGAAATTCCCAAAAATAGTTTTGGCACACTTACATCCTGAACGTTCAGAATATGTTAGCAGCCCAAAAAATGCCTTAAAATGCATTTTAGGGCCGCAAACATGCAGAAAACTTTGGAGGCCCAAAAAAGGGGTTTACAGGCATCCTAGACCCCCTAAAGTCCAGAAAATGTTGGTGGCCCAAAAACGGTGTCAGAGAGCTCTGAATATCCCAAAAACATTTGCAGCTTGAAATGGGCATTAACCCGCATCCTAGACCACTGAAATTCCCAAAAATATGTATGGCATGAAAAATGCATCCTACACCACTGAAAGATCAGAATATGTTAGCAGCCCAAAAAAGGCCTTAATATGCAAATTAGGCTGCAAAAATGTTGAAAACTTTGGAGGCCCAAAAAAGGGGTTTACAGTCATCCTAAACCCCCTAAAGTCCAGAAAATGTTGGTCGTCTAAAAACTGTGTCAGAAAGCTCTGAATGTCCCAAAAACATTTGCAGCCTGAAATGGGCATTAACCCGCATCCTAGACCACTGAAATTCCCAAAAATATTTATGGCAGGAAAAACGCATCCTACACCGCTGAAAGTTCAGAATATGTTAGCAGCCCAAAAAAGGCCATAACATGCATCTTAGGGCTGCACAAATGTTGAAAACTTTGGAGGCCCAAAAAAGGCGTTTACAGTCATCCTAGACCCCCTAAAGTCCAGAAAATGTTGGTCGTCTAAAAACTGTGTCAGAAAGCTCTGAATGTCCCAAAAACATTTGCAGCCTGAAATGGGCATTAACCCGCATCCTAGACCACTGAAATTCCAAAAAATATTTATGGCACGAAAAATGCATCCTACAACACTGAAAGTTCAGAATATGTTAGCAGCCCAAAAAAGGCCTTAAAATGCATCTTAGGCTGCTAAAATGTTCAAAACTTTGGAGGCCAAAAAGGGGTTTACAGTCATCCTAGACCCCCTAAAGTCCAGAAAATGTTGGTGGCCCAAAAACAGGGTCAGAGAGCTCTAAATGTCTCAAAAACATTTGCAGCCTGAAAGGGGCATTAACCGGCTCCCTGGAGCACTGAAATTCCCAAAAATATTTATGGCAGGAAAAACGCATCCTACACCGCTGAAAGTTCAGAATATGTTAGCAGCCCAAAAAAGGCCATAACATGCAACTTAGGGCTGCAAGAATGTAGAAAACTTTTGAGGCCCAAAAAAGGGGTTTACATGCATCCTAGACCCCCTAAAGTCTAGAAAATGTTGGTGGCCTAAAAACTGTGTCAGAAAGCTCTGAATGTCCCAAAAACATTTGCAGCCTGAAATGGGCATTAACCCGCATCCTAGACAACTGAAATTCCCAAAAATATTTATGGCACGAAAAAAGCATCCTACACCGCTGAAAGTTCAGAATATGTTAGCAGCCCAAAAAAGGCCTTAAAATGCATCTTATGCTGCAAAAATGTTGAAAGCTTTGGAGGCCCAAAAAAGGGGGTTACAGTTATCCTAGACCCCCTAAAGTCCAGAAAATGTTGGTGGCCCAAAAACGGTGTCAGAAAGCTCTGAATGTCCCAAAACATTTGCAGCCTGAAATGGGCATTAACCCGCATCCTAGACCACTGAAATTCCCAAAAATAGTTTTGGCACGAAAAACGCATCCTACACCACTGAAAGTTCAGAATATGTTAGCAGCCCAAAAAAGGCCTTAAAATGCATCTTATGCTGCAAAAATGTTGAAAGCTTTGGAGGCCCAAAAAAGGGGGTTACAGTTATCCTAGACCCCCTAAAGTCCAGAAAATGTTGGTGGCCAAAAAACGGTGTCAGAGAGCTCTGAATATCCCAAAAACATTTGCAGCCTGAAAGGGGCATTAACCGGCTCGCTAGAGCACTATAATTCCCAAAAATATTCCTGGCAGGAAAAACGCATCCTACACCGCTGAAAGTTCAGAATATGTTAGCAGCCCAAAAAAGGCCTTAAAATGCATCTTAGGCTGCAAAAATGTTGAAAACTTTGGAGGTCCAAAAAAGGGGTTTACAGGCATCCTAGACCCCCTAAAGTCCAGAAAATGTTGGTGGCCCAAAAACGGTGTCAGAGAGCTCTGAATATCCCAAAAACATTTGCAGCATGAAATGGGCATTAACCCGCATCCTAGACCACTGAAATTCCCAAAAAATATTTATGGCACGAAAAATGCATTTTACAACACTGAAAGTTCAGAATATGTTAGCAGCCCAAAAAAGGCCTTAAAATGCATCCTAGGCTGCTAAAATGTTCAAAACTTTGGAGGCCCAAAAAAGGGGTTTACAGGCATCCTAGACCCCCTAAAGTCCAGAAAATGTTGGTGGCCCAAAAACGGTGTCAGAGAACTCTGAATATCCCAAAAACATTTGCAGCTTGAAATGGGCATTAACCCGCATCCTAGACCACTGAAATTCCCAAAAATATGTATGGCACGAAAAATGCATCCTACACCACTGAAAGATCAGAATATGTTAGCAGCCCAAAAAAGGCCTTAATATGCAATTTAGGCTGCAAAAATGTTGAAAACTTTGCAGGCCCAAAAAAGGGGTTTACAGTCATCCTAGACCCCCTAAAGTCCAGCAAATGTTGGTGGCCAACAAACGGTGTCAGAGAGCTCTGAATATCCCCAAAACATTTGTAGCCTATAAGGGGCATTAACACGCATCCTAGACCACTGAAATTCCCAAAAATATTTATGGCACGAAAAATGCATCTTACACACTGAATGTTCAGAATATGTTAGCAGCCCAGAAAATGCCTTAAAATGCATCTTAGGCTGCAATAATGTTGAAAACTTTGGAGGCCCAAAAAAAGGGTTTGCAGGCATCTTAGACCCCCTAAAGCCAAGAAAATGTTGGTGATCCAAAAACGGTGTCAGAGAGCTCTGAATATCCCAAAAACATTTGCAGCCTGAAATGGGCATTAACCCGCATCCTAGACCACTGAAATTCCCAAAAATATTTATGGCACGAAAAATGCATCCTACACCACTGAAAGTTCAGAATATGTTAGCAGCCCAAAAAAGGCCTTAAAATGCATCTTAGGCTGCAAATATGTTGAAAAATTTGGAGGCCCAAAAAAGGGGTTTACAGTCATCCTAGACCCCCTAAAGTCCAGAAAATGTTGGTGGCCTAAAAACTGTGTCAGAAAACTCTGAATGTCCCAAAAACATTTTCAGCCTGAAATGGGCATTAACCCGCATCCTAGACCACTGAAATTCCAAAAAATATTTATGGCACGAAAAATGCATCCTACAACACTGAAAGTTCAGAATATGTTAGCAGCCCAAAAAAGGCCTTAAAATGCATCTTAGGCTGCTAAAATGTTGAAAGCTTTGGAGGCCCAAAAAAGGGGGTTACAGTCATCCTAGACCCCCTAAAGTCCAGAAAATGTTGGTGGCCCAAAAACGGTGTCAGAAAGCTCTGAATGTCCCAAAACATTTGCAGCCTGAAATGGGCATTAACCCGCATCCTAGACCACTGAAATTCCCAAAAATAGTTTTGGCACGAAAAACGCATCCTACACCACTGAAAGTTCAGAATATGTTAGCAGCCAAAAAAAGGCCATAACATGCATCTTAGGTCTGCAAAAATGTAGAATACTTTGGAGGCCCAAAAAAGGGGTTTACAGTCATCCTAGACCCCCTAAAGTCCAGAAAATGTTGGTGGCCAAAAAACGGTGTCAGAGAGCTCTGAATATCCCAAAAACATTTGCAGCCTGAAAGGGGCATTAACCGGCTCGCTAGAGCACTATAATTCCCAAAAATATTCCTGGCAGGAAAAACGCATCCTACACCGCTGAAAGTTCAGAATATGTTAGCAGCCCAAAAAAGGCCTTAAAATGCATCTTAGGCTGCAAAAATGTTGAAAACTTTGGAGGTCCAAAAAAGGGGTTTACAGGCATCCTAGACCCCCTAAAGTCCAGAAAATGTTGGTGGCCCAAAAACAGGGTCAGAGAGCTCTAAATGTCTCAAAAACATTTGCAGCCTGAAAGGGGCTTTAACCGGCTCCCTAGAGCACTATAATTCCCAAAAATATTCCTGGCAGGAAAAACGCATCCTACACCGCTGCAAGTTCAGAATATGTTAGCAGCCCAAAAAAGGCCATAACATGCATTTTAGGGCTGCAAAGATGTAGAAAACTTTGGAGGCCCAAAAAAGGGGTTTACAGGCATCCTGGACCCCCTAAAGTCCAGAAAATGTTTTGGCCCAAAAACGGTGTCAGAGAGCTCTGAATATCCCAAAAACATTTGCAGCATGAAATGGGCATTAACCCGCATCCTAGACCACTGAAATTCCCAAAAAATATTTATGGCACGAAAAATGCATTTTACAACACTGAAAGTTCAGAATATGTTAGCAGCCCAAGAAAGGCCTTAAAATGCATCCTAGGCTGCTAAAATGTTCAAAACTTTGGAGGCCCAAAAAAGGGGTTTACAGGCATCCTAGACCCCCTAAAGTCCAGAAAATGTTGGTGGCCCAAAAACGGTGTCAGAGAACTCTGAATATCCAAAAAACATTTGCAGCTTGAAATGGGCATTAACCCGCATCCTAGACCACTGAAATTCCCAAAAATATGTATGGCACGAAAAATGCATCCTACACCACTGAAAGATCAGAATATGTTAGCAGCCCAAAAAAGGCCTTAATATGCAATTTAGGCTGCAAAAATGTTGAAAACTTTGCAGGCCCAAAAAAGGGGTTTACAGTCATCCTAGACCCCCTAAAGTCCAGCAAATGTTGGTGGCCAACAAACGGTGTCAGAGCTCTGAATATCCCCAAAACATTTGTAGCCTATAAGGGGCATTAACACGCATCCTAGACCACTGAAATTCCCAAAAATATTTATGGCACGAAAAATGCATTTTACACACTGAATGTTCAGAATATGTTAGCAGCCCAGAAAATGCCTTAAAATGCATCTAAGGCTGCAATAATGTTGAAAACTTTGGAGGCCCAAAAAAGGGGTTTACAGGCATCTTAGACCCCCTAAAGTCCAGAAAATGTTGGTGATCCAAAAACGGTGTCAGAGAGCTCTGAATATCCCAAAAACATTTGCAGCCTGAAATGGGCATTAACCCGCATCCTAGACCACTGAAATTCCCAAAAATATATATGGCACGGAAAATGCATCCTACACCACTGAAAGTTCAGAATATGTTAGCAGCCCAAAAAAGGCCTTAAAATGCATCTTAGGCTGCAAAAATGTTGAAAACTTTGGAGGCACAAGAACGGGGTTTACAGTCATCTAGACCCCCTAATCCAGAAAATGTTGGTGGCCTTGAAACAGTGTCAGAAAGCTCTGAATGTCCCGAAAGCATTTGCAGCCTGAAATGGGCATTAACCCGCATCCTAGACCACTGAAATCCCCAAAAATATTTTGTGCACGAGAAAATGCATCCTACACCCCTGAAAGTTCACAATATGATAGCATCCCAAAAAAGGCCTTAAAATGCATCTTAGGCTGCAAAAATTTTGAAAACTTTGGAGGTCCAAAAAAGGGCTTTACAGGCATCGTAGACCCCCTAAAGTCCAGAAAATGTTGGTGGCCCAAAAAACTGTCAAAGAGCTCTGAATGGCCCAAAAACATTTGTAGCCTATAAGGGGCATTAACCTCCATCCTAGACCACTGAAATTCCCAAAAATAGTTTTGGCACACTTACATCCTGAACATTCAGAATATGTTAGCAGCCCAAAAAATGCCTTAAAATGCATTTTAGGGCCGCAAACATGCAGAAAACTTTGGAGGCCCAAAAAAGGGGTTTACAGGCATCCTAGACCCCCTAAAGTCCAGAAAATGTTGGTGGCCCAAAAACAGTGTCAGAGAGCTCTGAATGTCTCAAAAACATTTGCAGCCTGAAAGGGGCATTAACCCGCATCCTAGAGCACTGAAAATCCCAAAAATATTTTGTGCATGAAAAATGCATCCTACACCCCTGAAATTTCAGAATATGTTAGCAGCTCAAAAAAGGCCTTAAAATGCATCTTAGGCTGCAAAAATGTTGAAAACTTTGGAGGCCCAAAAGGGGTTTACAGTCATCCTCGAACCCCTACAGTCCAGAAAATGTTGGTGGCCCAAAAAACTGTCAAAGAGCTCTGAATGGCCCAAAAACATTTGTAGCCTATAAGGGGCATTAACCTGCATCCTAGACCACTGAAATTCCCAAAAATAGTTTTGGCACGAAAAATGCATCTTACACCCTGAAAGTTCAGAATATGTTGGTGTCCCAAAAACAGGGTCAGAGAGCTCTGAATGTCTCAAAAACATGTGCAGATTGAAAGGGGCATTAACCTGCATCCTAGACCACTGAAATTCCAAAAATTATTTGTGGCACGAAAAATGCATCCTACAACACTGAAAGTTCAGAATATGTTAGCAGCCCAAAAAAGGCCTTAAAATGCATCTTAGGCTGCTAAAATGTTCAAAACTTTGGAGGCCCAAAAGGGGTTTACAGTCATCCTAGACCCCCTAAAGTCCAGAAAATGTTGGTGGCCTAAAAACTGTGTCAGAAAGCTCTGAATGTCCAAAAACATTTGCAGCCTGAAATGGGCATTAACCGGCATCCTAGACCACTGAAATTCCCAAAAATATTTATGGCAGGAAAAAATCCTACACCGCTGAAAGTTCAGAATATTTTAGCAGCCCAAAAAAGGTCGTAACATGCATCTTAGGGCTGCAAAAATGTAGAAAACCTTGGAGGCCCAAAAACGGGGGTACAGGCATCCTAGACCCCCTAACGTCCAGAAAATGTTTTGGCCCAAAAACGGTGTCAGAGAGCTCTGAATATCCCAAAAACATTTGCAGCATGAAATGGGCATTAACCCGCATCCTAGACCACTGAAATTCCCAAAAATATTTATGGCACGAAAAATGCATCCTACAACACTGAAAGTTCAGAATATGTCAGCAGCCCAAAAAAGGCCTTAAAATGCATCTTAGGCTGCTAAAATGTTCAAAACTTTGGAGGCCCAAAAAAGGGGTTTACAGGCATCCTAGACCCCCTAAAAGTCCAGAAAATGTTGGTGGCCCAAAAACGGTGTCAGAAAGCTCTGAATGTCCCAAAAACATTTGCAGCCTGAAATGGGCATTAACCTGCATCCTAGACCACTGAAATTCCAAAAAATATTTGTGGCACGAAAAATGCATTCTACAACACTGAAAGTTCAGAATATGTTAGCAGCCCAAAAAAGGCCTTAAAATGCATCTTAGGCTGCTAAAATGTTCAAAACTTTGGAGGCCCAAAAAAGGGGTTTACAGTCATCCTAGACCCCCTAAAGTCCAGAAAATGTTGGTGGACTAAAAACTGTGTCAGAAAGCTCTGAATGTCCCAAAAGCATTTGCAGCCTGAAATGGACATTAACCCGCATCCTAGACCACTGAAATTCCCAAAAATAGTTTTGGCACGAAAAATCCATCTTACACCCTGAAAGTTCGGAATATGTTAGCAGCCGAAAAAAGGCCTTAAAATGCATCTTATGCTGCAAAAATGTTGAAAGCTTTGGAGGCCCAAAAAAGGGGTTTACAGTCATCCTAGACCCCCTAAAGTCCAGAAAATGTTGGTGGCCCAAAAACGGGGTCAAAAAGCTCTGAATGTCCCAAAACATTTGCAGCCTGAAATGGGCATTAACCCGCATCCTAGACCACTGAAATTCCCCAAAATATTTATGGCACGAAAAATGCATCCTACACCGATGAAAGTTCAGAATATGTTAGCAGCCCAAAAAAGGCCTTAAAATGCATCTTAGGCTGCAAAAATGTTGAAAACTTTGGAGGTCTAAAAAAGGGTTTACAGGCATCGTAGACCCCCGAAAGTCCAGAAAATGTTGCTGGCCCAAAAAACTGTCAAAGAGCTCTGAATGGCCAAAAAACATTTGTAGCCTATAAGGGGCATTAACCTGCATCCTAGACCACTGAAATTCCCAAAAATAGTTTTGGCACGAAAAATGCATCTTACACCCAGAAAGTTCAGAATATGTTAGAAGCCCAAAAAATGCCTTAAAATGCATTTTAGGGCTGCAAAAATGTAGAAAACTTTTGAGGCCCAAAAAAGGGGTTTACATGCATCCTAGACCCCCTAAAGTCTAGAAAATGTTGGTGGCCTAAAAACTGTGTCAGAAAGCTCTGAATGTCCCAAAAACATTTGCAGCCTGAAATGGGCATTAACCCGCATCCTAGACCAGTGAAATTCCCAAAAATATTTATGGCACGAAAAATGCATCCTACACCGATGAAAGTTCAGAATATGTTAGCAGCCCAAAAAAGGCCTTAAAATGCATCTTAGGCAGCAAAAATGTTGAAAACTTTGGAGGTCCAAAAAAGGGGTTTACAGGCATCCTAGACCCCCTAAAGTCCAGAAAATGTTTTGGCCCAAAAACGGTGTCAGAGAGCTCTGAATATCCCAAAAACATTTGCAGCTTGAAATGGGCATTAACCCGCATCCTAGACAACTGAAATTCCCAAAAATATTTATGGCACGAAAAAAGCATCCTACACCGCTGAAAGTTCAGAATATGTTAGCAGCTCAAAAAAGGCCTTAAAATGCATCTTAGGCTGCAAAAATGTTGAAAACTTTGGAGGCCCAAAAAAGGGGTTTACAGTCATCCTAGACCCCCTAAAGTCCAGAAAATGTTGGTGGACTAAAAACTGTGTCAGAAAGCTCTGAATGTCCCAAAAGCATTTGCAGCCTGAAATGGGCATTAACCCGCATCCTAGACCATTGAAATTCCCAAAAATAGTTTTGGCACGAAAAATCCATTTTACACCCTGAAAGTTCGGAATATTTTAGCAGCCCAAAAAAGGCCTTAAAATGCATCTTATGCTGCCAAAATGTTGAAAGCTCTGGAGGCCCAAAAAAGGGGTTTACAGTCATCCTAGACCCCCTAAAGTCCAGAAAATGTTGGTGGCCCAAAAACGGTCTCAGAAAGCTCTGAATGTCCCAAAACATTTGCAGCCTGAAATGGGCATTAACCCGCATCCTAGACCACTGAAATTCCCAAAAATATTTATGGCACGAAAAATGCATCCTACACCGATGAAAGTTCAGAATATGTTAGCAGCCCAAAAAAGACCTTAAAATGCATCTTAGGCTGCAAAAATGTTGAAAACTTTGGAGGTCCAAAAAAGGGGTTTACAGGCATCGTAGACCCCCTAAAGTCCAGAAAATGTTGCTGGCCCAAAAAACTGTCAAAGAGCTCTGAATGGCCCAAAAACATTTGAAGCCTATAAGGGGCATTAACCTGCATCCTAGACCACTGAAATTCCCAAAAATATTTATGGCACGAAAAATGCATCCTACACCGATGAAAGTTCAGAATATGTTAGCAGCCCAAAAAAGGCCTTAAAATGCATCTTAGGCTGCTAAAATGTTCAAAACTTTGGAGGCCCAAAAAAGGGGTTTACAGGCATCCTAGACCCCCTAAAAGTCCAGAAAATGTTGGTGGCCCAAAATCGGTGTCAGAAAGCTCTGAATGTCCCAAAAACATTTGCAGCCTGAAATGGGCATTAACCTGCATCCTAGACCACTGAAATTCCCAAAAATATTTGTGGCACGAAAAATGCATTCTACAACACTGAAAGTTCAGAATATGTTAGCAGCTCAAAAAAGGCCTTAAAATGCATCTTAGGCTGCAAAAATGTTGAAAACTTTGGAGGCCCAAAAAAGGGGTTTACAGTCATCCTAGACCCCCTAAAGTCCAGAAAATGTTGGTGGACTAAAAACTGTGTCAGAAAGCTCTGAATGTCCCAAAAGCATTTGCAGCCTGAAATGGACATTAGCCCGCATCCTAGACCACTGAAATTCCCAAAAATAGTTTTGGCACGAAAAATCCATCTTACACCCTGAAAGTTCGGAATATGTTAGCAGCCCAAAAAAGGCCTTAAAATGCATCTTATGCTGCAAAAATGTTGAAAGCTTTGGAGGCCCAAAAAAGGGGTTTACAGTCATCCTAGACCCCCTAAAGTCCAGGAAATGTTGGTGGCCCAAAAACCGTGGCAGAAAGCTCTGAATGTCCCAAAACATTTGCAGCCTGAAATGGGCATTAACCCGCATCCTAGACCACTGAAATTCCCAAAAATATTTATGGCACGAAAAATGCATCCTACACCGATGAAAGTTCAGAATATGTTAGCAGCCCAAAAAAGGCCTTAAAATGCATTTTAGGCTGCAAAAATGTTGAAAACTTTGGAGGTCCAAAAAAGGGGTTTACAGGCATCGTAGACCCCTGAAAGTCCAGAAAATGTTGCTGGCCCAAAAAACTGTCAAAGAGCTCTAAATGGCCCAAAAACATTTGTAGTCTATAAGGGGCATTAACCTGCATCCTAGACCACTGAAATTCCCAAAAATAGTTTTGGCACGAAAAATGCATCTTACACCCAGAAAGTTCAGAATATGTTAGAAGCCCAAAAAATGTCTTAAAATGCATCTTAGGGCTGCAAAAATGTAGAAATTTTTTGAGGCCCAAAAAAGGGGTTTACATGCATCCTAGACCCCCTAAAGTCTAGAAAATGTTGGTGGCCTAAAAACTGTGTCAGAAAGCTCTGAATGTCCCAAAAACATTTACAGCCTGAAATGGGCATTAACCCGCATCCTAGACCACTGAAATTCCCAAAAATAGTTTTGGCACGAAAAATGCATCTTACACCCAGAAAGTTCAGAATATGTTAGAAGCCCAAAAAATGCCTTAAAATGCATTTTAGGGCTGCAAAAATGTAGAAAATTTTGAGGCCCAAAAAAGGGGTTTACATGCATCCTAGACCCCCTAAAGTCTAGAAAATGTTGGTGGCCTAAAAACTGTGTCAGAAAGCTCTGAATGTCCCAAAAACATTTGCAGCCTGAAATGGGCATTAACCCGCATCCTAGACCAGTGAAATTTCCAAAAATATTTATGGCACGAAAAATGCATCCTACACCGATGAAAGTTCAGAATATGTTAGCAGCCCAAAAAAGGCCTTAAAATGCATCTTAGGCAGCAAAAATGTTGAAAACTTTGGAGGTCCAAAAAAGGGGTTTACAGGCATCCTAGACCCCCTAAAGTCCAGAAAATGTTTTGGCCCAAAAACGGTGTCAGAGAGCTCTGAATATCCCAAAAACATTTGCAGCATGAAATGGGCATTAACCCGCATCCTAGACCACTGAAATTCCCAAAAATATTTACGGCACGAAAAATGCATCCTACAACACTGAAAGTTCAGAATATGTTAGCAGCCCAAAAAAGGCCTTAAAATGCATCTTAGGCTGCTAAAATGTTCAAAACTTTGGAGGCCCAAAAAAGGGGTTTACAGGCATCCTAGACCCCCTAAAGTCCAGAAAATGTTGGTGGCCCAAAAACGGTGTCAGAGAGCTCTGATTATCCCAAAAACATTTGCAGCTTGAAATGGGCATTAACCCGCATCCTAGACAACTGAAATTCCCAAAAATATTTATGGCACGAAAAAAGCATCCTACACCGCTGAAAGTTCAGAATATGTTAGCAGCCCAAAAAAGGCCTTAAAATGCATCTTAGGCTGCAAAAATGTTGAAAACTTTGGAGGTCCAAAAAAGGGGTTTACAGGCATCGTAGACCCCCTAAAGTCCAGAAAATGTTGCTGGCCCAAAAAACTGTCAAAGAGCTCTGAATGGCCCAAAAACATTTGTAGCCTATAAGGGGCATTAACTTGCATCCTAGACCACTGAAATTCCCAAAAATAGTTTTGGCACGAAAAATGCATCGTACACCCCGAAAGTTCAGAATATGTTAGAAGCCCAAAAAATGCCTTTAAATGCATCTTGGGCTGCAAAAATGTAGAAAACTTTTGAGGCCCAAAAAAGGGGTTTACATGCATCCTAGACCCACTAAAGTCTAGAAAATGTTGGTGGCCTAAAAACTGTGTCAGAAAGCTCTGAATGTCCCAAAAACATTTGCAGCCTGAAATGGGCATTAACCCGCATCCTAGACCACTGAAATTCCCAAAAATATTTATGGCACGAAAAATGCATCCTACACCGATGAAAGTTCAGAATATGTTAGAAGCCCAAAAAAGGCCTTAAAATGCATCTTAGGCTGCTAAAATGTTCAAAACTTTGGAGGCCCAAAAGGGGTTTACAGTCATCCTAGACCCCCTAAAGTCCAGAAAATGTTGGTGGCCTAAAAACTGTGTCGGAAAGCTCTGAATGTCCCAAAAACATTTGCAGCCTGAAATGGGCATTAACCCGCATCCTAGACAACTGAAATTCCCAAAAATATTTATGGCACGAAAAAAGCATCCTACACCGCTGAAAGTTCAGAATATGTTAGCAGCTCAAAAAAGGCCTTAAAATGCATCTTAGGCTGCAAAAATGTTGAAAACTTTGGAGGCCCAAAAAAGGGGTTTACAGTCATCCTAGACCCCCTAAAGTCCAGAAAATGTTGGTGGACTAGAAACTGTGTCAGAAAGCTGTGAATGTCCCAAAAGCATTTGCAGCCTGAAATGGACATTAACCCGCATCCTAGACCACTGAAATTCCCAAAAATAGTTTTGGCACGAAAAATCCATCTTACACCCTGAAAGTTCGGAATATGTTAGCAGCCCAAAAAAGGCCTTAAAATGCATCTTATGCTGCAAAAATGTTGAAAGCTTTGGAGGCCCAAAAAAGGGGTTTACAGTCATCCTAGACCCCCTAAAGTCCAGAAAATGTTGGTGGCCCAAAAACGGTGTCAGAAAGCTCTGAATGTCCCAAAACATTTGCAGCCTGAAATGGGCATTAACCCGCATCCTAGACCACTGAAATTCCCAAAAATATTTATGGCACGAAAAATGCATCCTACACCGATGAAAGTTCAGAATATGTTAGCAGCCCAAAAAAGGCCTTAAAATGCATCTTAGGCTGCAAAAATGTTGAAAACTTTGGAGGTCCAAAAAAGGGGTTTACAGGCATCGTAGACCCCCGAAAGTCCAGAAAATGTTGCTGGCCCAAAAAACTGTCAAAGAGCTCTGAATGGCCCAAAAACATTTGTAGTCTATAAGGGGCATTAACCTGCATCCTAGACCACTGAAATTCCCAAAAATAGTTTTGGCACGAAAAATCCATCTTACACCCTGAAAGTTCGGAATATGTTAGCAGCCGAAAAAAGGCCTTAAAATGCATCTTATGCTGCAAAAATGTTGAAAGCTTTGGAGGCCCAAAAAAGGGGTTTACAGTCATCCTAGACCCCCTAAAGTCCAGAAAATGTTGGTGGCCCAAAAACGGTGTCAGAAAGCTCTGAATGTCCCAAAACATTTGCAGCCTGAAATGGGCATTAACCCGCATCCTAGACCACTGAAATTCCCAAAAATATTTCTGGCACGAAAAATGCATCCTACACCGATGAAAGTTCAGAATATGTTAGCAGCCCAAAAAAGGCCTTAAAATGCATCTTAGGCTGCAAAAATGTTGAAAACCTTGGAGGTCTAAAAAAGGGTTTACAGACATCGTAGACCCCCGAAAGTCCAGAAAATGTTGCTGGCCCAAAAAACTGTCAAAGAGCTCTGAATGGCCAAAAAACATTTGTAGCCTATAAGGGGCATTAACCTGCATCCTAGACCACTGAAATTCCCAAAAATAGTTTTGGCACGAAAAATGCATCTTACACCCAGAAAGTTCAGAATATGTTAGAAGCCCAAAAAATGCCTTAAAATGCATTTTAGGGCTGCAAAAATGTAGAAAACTTTTGAGGCCCAAAAAAGGGGTTTACATGCATCCTAGACCCCCTAAAGTCTAGAAAATGTTGGTGGCCTAAAAACTGTGTCAGAAAGCTCTGAATGTCCCAAAAACATTTGCAGCCTGAAATGGGCATTAACCCGCATCCTAGACCAGTGAAATTCCCAAAAATATTTATGGCACGAAAAATGCATCCTACACCGATGAAAGTTCAGAATATGTTAGCAGCCCAAAAAAGGCCTTAAAATGCATCTTAGGCAGCAAAAATGTTGAAAACTTTGGAGGTCCAAAAAAGGGGTTTACAGGCATCCTAGACCCCCTAAAGTCCAGAAAATGTTTTGGCCCAAAAATGGTGTCAGAGAGCTCTGAATGTCCCAAAAGCATTTGCAGCCTGAAATGGGCATTAACCCGCATCCTAGACCATTGAAATTCCCAAAAATAGTTTTGGCACGAAAAATCCATCTTACACCCTGAAAGTTCAGAATATGTTAGCAGCCCAAAAAAGGCCTTAAAATGCATCTTAGGCTGCAAAAATGTTGAAAACTTTGGAGGTCCAAAAAAGGGGTTTACAGGCATCGTAGACCCCCT
This sequence comes from Ambystoma mexicanum, assembly GCF_040938575.1. Taxonomy (NCBI): domain Eukaryota; kingdom Metazoa; phylum Chordata; class Amphibia; order Caudata; family Ambystomatidae; genus Ambystoma; species Ambystoma mexicanum. The sequence goes on from NC_090936.1 coordinate 145,805,313, forward strand.
AAAGTCCAGAAAATGTTGCTGGCCCAAAAAACTGTCAAAGAGCTCTGAATGGCCCAAAAACATTTGTAGCCTATAAGGGGCATTAACCTGCATCCTAGACCACTGAAATTCCCAAAAATATTTATGGCACGAAAAATGCATTCTACACCGATGAAAGTTCAGAATATGTTAGCAGCTCAAAAAACGCCTTAAAATGCATCTTAGGCTGCTCAAATGTTCAAAACTTTGGAGGCCCAAAAAAGGGGTTTACAGGCATCCTAGACCCCCTAAAAGTCCAGAAAATGTTGGTGGCCTAAAACTGTGTCAGAAAGCTCTGAATGTCCCAAAAGCATTTGCAGCCTGAAATGGACATTAACCCGCATCCTAGACCACTGAAATTCCCAAAAATAGTTTTGGCACGAAAAATCCATCTTACACCCTGAAAGTTCAGAATATGTTAGCAGCCCAAAAAAGGCCTTAAAATGCATCTTATGCTGCAAAAATGTTGAAAGCTTTGGAGGCCCAAAAAAGGGGTTTACAGTCATCCTAGACCCCCTAAAGTCCAGAAAATGTTGGTGGCCCAAAAACCGTGTCAGAAAGCTCTGAATGTCCCAAAACATTTGCAGCCTGAAATGGGCATTAACCCGCATCCTAGACCACTGAAATTCCCAAAAATATTTATGGCACGAAAAATGCATCCTACACCGATGAAAGTTCAGAATATGTTAGCAGCCCAAGAAAAGGCCTTAAAATGCATTTTAGGCTGCAAAAATGTTGAAAACTTTGGAGGTCCAAAAAAGGGGTTTACAGGCATCGTAGAACCCCGAAAGTCCAGAAAATGTTGCTGGCCCAAAAAACTGTCAAAGAGCTCTAAATGGCCCAAAAACATTTGTAGTCTATAAGGGGCATTAACCTGCATCCTAGACCACTGAAATTCCCAAAAATAGTTTTGGCACGAAAAATGCATCTTACACCCAGAAAGTTCAGAATATGTTAGAAGCCCAAAAAATGCCTTAAAATGCATCTTAGGGCTGCAAAAATGTAGAAATTTTTTGAGGCCCAAAAAAGGGGTTTACATGCATCCTAGACCCCCTAAAGTCTAGAAAATGCTGGTGGCCTAAAAACTGTGTCAGAAAGCTCTGAATGTCCCTAAAACATTTACAGCCTGAAATGGGCATTAACCCGCATCCTAGACCACTGAAATTCCCAAAAATATTTATGGCACGAAAAATGCATCCTACACCGATGAAAGTTCAGAATATGTTAGCAGCACAAAAAAGGCCTTAAAATGCATCTTAGGCAGCAAAAATGTTGAAAACTTTGGAGGTCCAAAAAAGGGGTTTACAGGCATCCTAGACCGCCTAAAGTCCAGAAAATGTTTTGGCCCAAAAACGGTGTCAGAGAGCTCTGAATATCCCAAAAACATTTGCAGCATGAAATGGGCATTAACCCGCATCCTAGACCACTGAAATTCCCAAAAATATTTATGGCACGAAAAATGCATCCTACAACACTGAAAGTTCAGAATATGTTAGCAGCCCAAAAAAGGCCTTAAAATGCATCTTAGGCTGCAAAAATGTTCAAAACTTTGGAGGCCCAAAAAAGGGGTTTACAGGCATCCTAGACCCCCTAAAAGTCCAGAAAATGTTGGTGGCCCAAAAACGGTGTCAGAAAGCTCCGAATGTCCAAAAAACATTTGCAGCCTGAAATGGGCATTAACCTGCATCCTAGACCACTGAAATTCCAAAAAATATTTGTGGCACGAAAAATGCATTCTACAACACTGAAAGTTCAGAATATGTTAGCAGCCCAAAAAAGACCTTAAAATGCATCTTAGGCTGCTAAAATGTTCAAAACTTTGGAGGCCCAAAAGGGGTTTACAGTCATCCTAGACCCCCTAAAGTCCAGAAAATGTTGGTGGCCTAAAAACTGTGTCGGAAAGCTCTGAATGTCCCAAAAACATTTGCAGCCTGAAATGGGCATTAACCCGCATCCTAGACAACTGAAATTCCCAAAAATATTTATGGCACGAAAAAAGCATCCTACACCGCTGAAAGTTCAGAATATGTTAGCAGCTCAAAAAAGGCCTTAAAATGCATCTTAGGCTGCAAAAATGTTGAAAACTTTGGAGGCCCAAAAAAGGGGTTTACAGTCATCCTAGACCCCCTAAAGTCCAGAAAATGTTGGTGGACTAAAAACTGTGTCAGAAAGCTCTGAATGTCCCAAAAGCATTTGCAGCCTGAAATGGACATTAACCCGCATCCTAGACCACTGAAATTCCCAAAAATAGTTTTGGCACGAAAAATCCATCTTACACCCTGAAAGTTCGGAATATGTTAGCAGCCCAAAAAAGGCCTTAAAATGCATTTTATGCTGCAAAAATGTTGAAAGCTTTGGAGGCCCAAAAAAGGGGTTTACAGTCATCCTAGATCCCCTAAAGTCCAGAAAATGTTGGTGGCCCAAAAACGGTGTCAGAAAGCTCTGAATGTCCCAAAACATTTGCAGCCTGAAATGGGCATTAACCCGCATCCTAGACCACTGAAATTCCCAAAAATATTTATGGCACGAAAAATGCATCCTACACCGATGAAAGTTCAGAATATGTTAGCAGCCCAAAAAAGGCCTTAAAATGCATCTTAGGCTGCAAAAATGTTGAAAACTTTGGAAGTCCAAAAAAGGGGTTTACAGGCATCGTAGACCCCCGAAAGTCCAGAAAATGTTGCTGGCACGAAAAACTGTCAAAGAGCTCTGAATGGCCCAAAAACATTTGTAGTCTATAAGGGGCATTAACCTGCATCCTAGACCACTGAAATTCCCAAAAATAGTTTTGGCACGAAAAATGCATCTTACACCCAGAAAGTTCAGAATATGTTAGAAGCCCAAAAAACGCCTTAAAATGCATCTTAGGGCTGCAAAAATGTAGAAATTTTTTGAGGCCCAAAAAAGGGGTTTACATGCATCCTAGACCCCCTAAAGTCTAGAAAATGTTGGTGGCCTAAAAACTGTGTCAGAAAGCTCTGAATGTCCCAAAAACATTTACAGCCTGAAATGGGCATTAACCCGCATCCTAGACCACTGAAATTCCCAAAAATATTTATGGCACGAAAAATGCATCCTACACCGATGAAAGTTCAGAATATGTTAGCAGCCCAAAAAAGGCCTTAAAAAGCATCTTAGGCAACAAAAATGTTGAAAACTTTGGAGGTCCAAAAAAGGGGTTTACAGGCATCCTAGACCCCCTAAAGTCCAGAAAATGTTTTGGCCCAAAAACGGTGTCAGAGAGCTCTGAATATCCCAAAAACATTTGCAGCATGAAATGGGCATTAACCCGCATCCTAGACCACTGAAAATCCCAAAAATATTTATGGCACGAAAAATGCATCCTACAACACTGAAAGTTCAGAATATGTGAGCAGCCCAAAAAAGGCCTTAAAATGCATCTTAGGCTACTAAAATGTTCAAAACCTTGGAGGCCCAAAAAAGGGGTTTACAGGCATCCTAGACCCCCTAAAGTCCAGAAAATGTTGGTGGACTAAAAACTGTGTCAGAAAGCTCTGAATGTCCCAAAAGCATTTGCAGCCTGAAATGGGCATTAACCCGCATCCTAGACCATTGAAATTCCCAAAAATAGTTTTGGCACGAAAAATCCATCTTACACCCTGAAAGTTCGGAATATGTTAGCAGCCCAAAAAAGGAATTAAAATGCATCTTATGCTGCAAAAATGTTGAAAGCTTTGGAGGCCCAAAAAAGGGGTTTACAGTCATCCTAGACCCCCTAAAGTCCAGAAAATGTTGGTGGCCCAAAAACGGTGTCAGAAAGCTCTGAATGTCCCAAAACATTTGCAGCCTGAAATGGGCATTAACCCGCATCCTAGACCACTGAAATTCCCAAAAATATTTATGGCACGAAAAATGCATCCTACAACACTGAAAGTTCAGAATATGTTAGCAGCCCAAAAAAGGCCTTAAAATGCATCTTAGGCTGCTAAAATGTTCAAAACCTTGGAGGCCCAAAAAAGGGGTTTACAGGCATCCTAGACCCCCTAAAGTCCAGAAAATGTTGGTGGACTAAAAACTGTGTCAGAAAGCTCTGAATGTCCCAAAAGCATTTGCAGCCTGAAATGGGCATTAACCGCATCCTAGACCATTGAAATTCCCAAAAATAGTTTTGGCACGAAAAATGCATCCTACACCACTGAAAGATCAGAATATGTTAGCAGCCCAAAAAAGGCCTTAATATGCAATTTAGGCTGCAAAAATGTTGAAAACTTTGCAGGCCCAAAAAAGGGGTTTACAGTCATCCTAGACCCCCTAATGTCCAGCAAATGTTGGTGGCCAACAAACGGTGTCAGAGAGCTCTGAATATCCCCAAAACATTTGTAGCCTATAAGGGGCATTAACACGCATCCTAGACCACTGAAATTCCCAAAAATATTTATGGCACGAAAAATGCATCTTACACACTGAATGTTCAGAATATGTTAGCAGCCCAGAAAATGCCTTAAAATGCATCTTAGGCTGCAATAATGTTGAAAACTTTGGAGGCCCAAAAAAAGGGTTTGCAGGCATCTTAGACCCCCTAAAGCCAAGAAAATGTTGGTGATCCAAAAACGGTGTCAGAGAGCTCTGAATATCCCAAAAACATTTGCAGCCTGAAATGGGCATTAACCCGCATCCTAGACCACTGAAATTCCCAAAAATATTTATGGCACGAAAAATGCATCCTACACCACTGAAAGTTCAGAATATGTTAGCAGCCCAAAAAAGGCCTTAAAATGCATCTTAGGCTGCAAATATGTTGAAAACTTTGGAGGCCCAAAAAAGGGGTTTACAGTCATCCTAGACCCCCTAAAGTCCAGAAAATGTTGGTGGCCTAAAAACTGTGTCAGAAAACTCTGAATGTCCCAAAAACATTTGCAGCCTGAAATGGGCATTAACCCGCATCCTAGACCACTGAAATTCCAAAAAATATTTATGGCACGAAAAATGCATCCTACAACACTGAAAGTTCAGAATATGTTAGCAGCCCAAAAAAGGCCTTAAAATGCATCTTAGGCTGCTAAAATGTTGAAAGCTTTGGAGGCCCAAAAAAGGGGGTTACAGTCATCCTAGACCCCCTAAAGTCCAGAAAATGTTGGTGGCCCAAAAACGGTGTCAGAAAGCTCTGAATGTCCCAAAACATTTGCAGCCTGAAATGGGCATTAACCCGCATCCTAGACCACTGAAATTCCCAAAAATAGTTTTGGCACGAAAAACGCATCCTACACCACTGAAAGTTCAGAATATGTTAGCAGCCAAAAAAAGGCCATAACATGCATCTTAGGTCTGCAAAAATGTACAATACTTTGGAGGCCCAAAAAAGGGGTTTACAGTCATCCTAGACCCCCTAAAGTCCAGAAAATGTTGGTGGCCAAAAAACGGTGTCAGAGAGCTCTGAATATCCCAAAAACATTTGCAGCCTGAAAGGGGCATTAACCGGCTCGCTAGAGCACTATAATTCCCAAAAATATTCCTGGCAGGAAAAACGCATCCTACACCGCTGAAAGTTCAGAATATGTTAGCAGCCCAAAAAAGGCCTTAAAATGCATCTTAGGCTGCAAAAATGTTGAAAACTTTGGAGGTCCAAAAAAGGGGTTTACAGGCATCCTAGACCCCCTAAAGTCCAGAAAATGTTTTGGCCCAAAAACGGTGTCAGAGAGCTCTGAATATCCCAAAAACATTTGCAGCATGAAATGGGCATTAACCCGCATCCTAGACCACTGAAAATCCCAAAAATATTTATGGCACGAAAAATGCATCCTACAACACTGAAAGTTCAGAATATGTGAGCAGCCCAAAAAAGGCCTTAAAATGCATCTTAGGCTACTAAAATGTTCAAAACCTTGGAGGCCCAAAAAAGGGGTTTACAGGCATCCTAGACCCCCTAAAGTCCAGAAAATGTTAGTGGACTAAAAACTGTGTCAGAAAGCTCTGAATGTCCCAAAAGCATTTGCAGCCTGAAATGGGCATTAACCCGCATCCTAGACCATTGAAATTCCTAAAAATAGTTTTGGCACGAAAAATCCATCTTACACCCTGAAAGTTCGGAATATGTTAGCAGCCCAAAAAAGGAATTAAAATGCATCTTATGCTGCAAAAATGTTGAAAGCTTTGGAGGCCCAAAAAAGGGGTTTACAGTCATCCTAGACCCCCTAAAGTCCAGAAAATGTTGGTGGCCCAAAAACGGTGTCAGAAAGCTCTGAATGTCCCAAAACATTTGCAGCCTGAAATGGGCATTAACCCGCATCCTAGACCACTGAAATTCCCAAAAATATTTATGGCACGAAAAATGCATCCTACAACACTGAAAGTTCAGAATATGTTAGCAGCCCAAAAAAGGCCTTAAAATGCATCTTAGGCTGCTAAAATGTTCAAAACCTTGGAGGCCCAAAAAAGGGGTTTACAGGCATCCTAGACCCCCTAAAGTCCAGAAAATGTTGGTGGACTAAAAACTGTGTCAGAAAGCTCTGAATGTCCCAAAAGCATTTGCAGCCTGAAATGGGCATTAACCGCATCCTAGACCATTGAAATTCCCAAAAATAGTTTTGGCACGAAAAATGCATCCTACACCACTGAAAGATCAGAATATGTTAGCAGCCCAAAAAAGGCCTTAATATGCAATTTAGGCTGCAAAAATGTTGAAAACTTTGCAGGCCCAAAAAAGGGGTTTACAGTCATCCTAGACCCCCTAATGTCCAGCAAATGTTGGTGGCCAACAAACGGTGTCAGAGAGCTCTGAATATCCCCAAAACATTTGTAGCCTATAAGGGGCATTAACACGCATCCTAGACCACTGAAATTCCCAAAAATATTTATGGCACGAAAAATGCATCTTACACACTGAATGTTCAGAATATGTTAGCAGCCCAGAAAATGCCTTAAAATGCATCTTAGGCTGCAATAATGTTGAAAACTTTGGAGGCCCAAAAAAAGGGTTTGCAGGCATCTTAGACCCCCTAAAGCCAAGAAAATGTTGGTGATCCAAAAACGGTGTCAGAGAGCTCTGAATATCCCAAAAACATTTGCAGCCTGAAATGGGCATTAACCCGCATCCTAGACCACTGAAATTCCCAAAAATATTTATGGCACGAAAAATGCATCCTACACCACTGAAAGTTCAGAATATGTTAGCAGCCCAAAAAAGGCCTTAAAATGCATCTTAGGCTGCAAATATGTTGAAAACTTTGGAGGCCCAAAAAAGGGGTTTACAGTCATCCTAGACCCCCTAAAGTCCAGAAAATGTTGGTGGCCTAAAAACTGTGTCAGAAAACTCTGAATGTCCCAAAAACATTTGCAGCCTGAAATGGGCATTAACCCGCATCCTAGACCACTGAAATTCCAAAAAATATTTATGGCACGAAAAATGCATCCTACAACACTGAAAGTTCAGAATATGTTAGCAGCCCAAAAAAGGCCTTAAAATGCATCTTAGGCTGCTAAAATGTTGAAAGCTTTGGAGGCCCAAAAAAGGGGGTTACAGTCATCCTAGACCCCCTAAAGTCCAGAAAATGTTGGTGGCCCAAAAACGGTGTCAGAAAGCTCTGAATGTCCCAAAACATTTGCAGCCTGAAATGGGCATTAACCCGCATCCTAGACCACTGAAATTCCCAAAAATAGTTTTGGCACGAAAAACGCATCCTACACCACTGAAAGTTCAGAATATGTTAGCAGCCAAAAAAAGGCCATAACATGCATCTTAGGTCTGCAAAAATGTAGAATACTTTGGAGGCCCAAAAAAGGGGTTTACAGTCATCCTAGACCCCCTAAAGTCCAGAAAATGTTGGTGGCCAAAAAACGGTGTCAGAGAGCTCTGAATATCCCAAAAACATTTGCAGCCTGAAAGGGGCATTAACCGGCTCGCTAGAGCACTATAATTCCCAAAAATATTCCTGGCAGGAAAAACGCATCCTACACCGCTGAAAGTTCAGAATATGTTAGCAGCCCAAAAAAGGCCTTAAAATGCATCTTAGGCTGCAAAAATGTTGAAAACTTTGGAGGTCCAAAAAAGGGGTTTACAGGCATCCTAGACCCCCTAAAGTCCAGAAAATGTTGGTGGCCCAAAAACAGGGTCAGAGAGCTCTAAATGTCTCAAAAACATTTGCAGCCTGAAAGGGGCTTTAACCGGCTCCCTAGAGCACTATAATTCCCAAAAATATTCCTGGCAGGAAAAACGCATCCTACACCGCTGCAAGTTCAGAATATGTTAGCAGCCCAAAAAAGGCCATAACATGCATTTTAGGGCTGCAAAGATGTAGAAAACTTTGGAGGCCCAAAAAAGGGGTTTACAGGCATCCTGGACCCCCTAAAGTCCAGAAAATGTTTTGGCCCAAAAACGGTGTCAGAGAGCTCTGAATATCCCAAAAACATTTGCAGCATGAAATGGGCATTAACCCGCATCCTAGACCACTGAAATTCCCAAAAAATATTTATGGCACGAAAAATGCATTTTACAACACTGAAAGTTCAGAATATGTTAGCAGCCCAAGAAAGGCCTTAAAATGCATCCTAGGCTGCTAAAATGTTCAAAACTTTGGAGGCCCAAAAAAGGGGTTTACAGGCATCCTAGACCCCCTAAAGTCCAGAAAATGTTGGTGGCCCAAAAACGGTGTCAGAGAACTCTGAATATCCCAAAAACATTTGCAGCTTGAAATGGGCATTAACCCGCATCCTAGACCACTGAAATTCCCAAAAATATGTATGGCACGAAAAATGCATCCTACACCACTGAAAGATCAGAATATGTTAGCAGCCCAAAAAAGGCCTTAATATGCAATTTAGGCTGCAAAAATGTTGAAAACTTTGCAGGCCCAAAAAAGGGGTTTACAGTCATCCTAGACCCCCTAAAGTCCAGCAAATGTTGGTGGCCAACAAACGGTGTCAGAGCTCTGAATATCCCCAAAACATTTGTAGCCTATAAGGGGCATTAACACGCATCCTAGACCACTGAAATTCCCAAAAATATTTATGGCACGAAAAATGCATTTTACACACTGAATGTTCAGAATATGTTAGCAGCCCAGAAAATGCCTTAAAATGCATCTAAGGCTGCAATAATGTTGAAAACTTTGGAGGCCCAAAAAAGGGGTTTACAGGCATCTTAGACCCCCTAAAGTCCAGAAAATGTTGGTGATCCAAAAACGGTGTCAGAGAGCTCTGAATATCCCAAAAACATTTGCAGCCTGAAATGGGCATTAACCCGCATCCTAGACCACTGAAATTCCCAAAAATATATATGGCACGGAAAATGCATCCTACACCACTGAAAGTTCAGAATATGTTAGCAGCCCAAAATAGGCCTTAAAATGCATCTTAGGCTGCAAAAATGTTGAAAACTTTGGAGGCACAAGAACGGGTTTACAGTCATCTAGACCCCCTAATCCAGAAAATGTTGGTGGCCTTGAAACAGTGTCAGAAAGCTCTGAATGTCCCGAAAGCATTTGCAGCCTGAAATGGGCATTAACCCGCATCCTAGACCACTGAAATCCCCAAAAATATTTTGTGCACGAGAAAATGCATCCTACACCCCTGAAAGTTCACAATATGATAGCAGCCCAAAAAAGGCCTTAAAATGCATTTTAGGCTGCAAAAATGTTGAAAACTTTGGAGGTCCAAAAAAGGGGTTTACAGGCATCGTAGACCCCTGAAAGTCCAGAAAATGTTGCTGGCCCAAAAAACTGTCAAAGAGCTCTAAATGGCCCAAAAACATTTGTAGTCTATAAGGGGCATTAACCTGCATCCTAGACCACTGAAATTCCCAAAAATAGTTTTGGCACGAAAAATGCATCTTACACCCAGAAAGTTCAGAATATGTTAGAAGCCCAAAAAATGTCTTAAAATGCATCTTAGGGCTGCAAAAATGTAGAAATTTTTTGAGGCCCAAAAAAGGGGTTTACATGCATCCTAGACCCCCTAAAGTCTAGAAAATGTTGGTGGCCTAAAAACTGTGTCAGAAAGCTCTGAATGTCCCAAAAACATTTACAGCCTGAAATGGGCATTAACCCGCATCCTAGACCACTGAAATTCCCAAAAATAGTTTTGGCACGAAAAATGCATCTTACACCCAGAAAGTTCAGAATATGTTAGAAGCCCAAAAAATGCCTTAAAATGCATTTTAGGGCTGCAAAAATGTAGAAAACTTTTGAGGCCCAAAAAAAGGGGTTTACATGCATCCTAGACCCCCTAAAGTCTAGAAAATGTTGGTGGCCTAAAAACTGTGTCAGAAAGCTCTGAATGTCCCAAAAACATTTGCAGCCTGAAATGGGCATTAACCCGCATCCTAGACCAGTGAAATTTCCAAAAATATTTATGGCACGAAAAATGCATCCTACACCGATGAAAGTTCAGAATATGTTAGCAGCCCAAAAAAGGCCTTAAAATGCATCTTAGGCAGCAAAAATGTTGAAAACTTTGGAGGTCCAAAAAAGGGGTTTACAGGCATCCTAGACCCCCTAAAGTCCAGAAAATGTTTTGGCCCAAAAACGGTGTCAGAGAGCTCTGAATATCCCAAAAACATTTGCAGCATGAAATGGGCATTAACCCGCATCCTAGACCACTGAAATTCCCAAAAATATTTACGGCACGAAAAATGCATCCTACAACACTGAAAGTTCAGAATATGTTAGCAGCCCAAAAAAGGCCTTAAAATGCATCTTAGGCTGCTAAAATGTTCAAAACTTTGGAGGCCCAAAAAAGGGGTTTACAGGCATCCTAGACCCCCTAAAGTCCAGAAAATGTTGGTGGCCCAAAAACGGTGTCAGAGAGCTCTGATTATCCCAAAAACATTTGCAGCTTGAAATGGGCATTAACCCGCATCCTAGACAACTGAAATTCCCAAAAATATTTATGGCACGAAAAAAGCATCCTACACCGCTGAAAGTTCAGAATATGTTAGCAGCCCAAAAAAGGCCTTAAAATGCATCTTAGGCTGCAAAAATGTTGAAAACTTTGGAGGTCCAAAAAAGGGGTTTACAGGCATCGTAGACCCCCTAAAGTCCAGAAAATGTTGCTGGCCCAAAAAACTGTCAAAGAGCTCTGAATGGCCCAAAAACATTTGTAGCCTATAAGGGGCATTAACCTGCATCCTAGACCACTGAAATTCCCAAAAATAGTTTTGGCACGAAAAATGCATCGTACACCCCGAAAGTTCAGAATATGTTAGAAGCCCAAAAAATGCCTTTAAATGCATCTTGGGCTGCAAAAATGTAGAAAACTTTTGAGGCCCAAAAAAGGGGTTTACATGCATCCTAGACCCACTAAAGTCTAGAAAATGTTGGTGGCCTAAAAACTGTGTCAGAAAGCTCTGAATGTCCCAAAAACATTTGCAGCCTGAAATGGGCATTAACCCGCATCCTAGACCACTGAAATTCCCAAAAATATTTATGGCACGAAAAATGCATCCTACACCGATGAAAGTTCAGAATATGTTAGAAGCCCAAAAAAGGCCTTAAAATGCATCTTAGGCTGCTAAAATGTTCAAAACTTTGGAGGCCCAAAAGGGGTTTACAGTCATCCTAGACCCCCTAAAGTCCAGAAAATGTTGGTGGCCTAAAAACTGTGTCGGAAAGCTCTGAATGTCCCAAAAACATTTGCAGCCTGAAATGGGCATTAACCCGCATCCTAGACAACTGAAATTCCCAAAAATATTTATGGCACGAAAAAAGCATCCTACACCGATGAAAGTTCAGAATATGTTAGCAGCTCAAAAAAGGCCTTAAAATGCATCTTAGGCTGCAAAAATGTTGAAAACTTTGGAGGCCCAAAAAAGGGGTTTACAGTCATCCTAGACCCCCTAAAGTCCAGAAAATGTTGGTGGACTAGAAACTGTGTCAGAAAGCTGTGAATGTCCCAAAAGCATTTGCAGCCTGAAATGGACATTAACCCGCATCCTAGACCACTGAAATTCCCAAAAATAGTTTTGGCACGAAAAATCCATCTTACACCCTGAAAGTTCGGAATATGTTAGCAGCCCAAAAAAGGCCTTAAAATGCATCTTATGCTGCAAAAATGTTGAAAGCTTTGGAGGCCCAAAAAAGGGGTTTACAGTCATCCTAGACCCCCTAAAGTCCAGAAAATGTTGGTGGCCCAAAAACGGTGTCAGAAAGCTCTGAATGTCCCAAAACATTTGCAGCCTGAAATGGGCATTAACCCGCATCCTAGACCACTGAAATTCCCAAAAATATTTATGGCACGAAAAATGCATCCTACACCGATGAAAGTTCAGAATATGTTAGCAGCCCAAAAAAGGCCTTAAAATGCATCTTAGGCTGCAAAAATGTTGAAAACTTTGGAGGTCCAAAAAAGGGGTTTACAGGCATCGTAGACCCCCGAAAGTCCAGAAAATGTTGCTGGCCCAAAAAACTGTCAAAGAGCTCTGAATGGCCCAAAAACATTTGTAGTCTATAAGGGGCATTAACCTGCATCCTAGACCACTGAAATTCCCAAAAATAGTTTTGGCACGAAAAATCCATCTTACACCCTGAAAGTTCGGAATATGTTAGCAGCCGAAAAAAGGCCTTAAAATGCATCTTATGCTGCAAAAATGTTGAAAGCTTTGGAGGCCCAAAAAAGGGGTTTACAGTCATCCTAGACCCCCTAAAGTCCAGAAAATGTTGGTGGCCCAAAAACGGTGTCAGAAAGCTCTGAATGTCCCAAAACATTTGCAGCCTGAAATGGGCATTAACCCGCATCCTAGACCACTGAAATTCCCAAAAATATTTATGGCACGAAAAATGCATCCTACACCGATGAAAGTTCAGAATATGTTAGCAGCCCAAAAAAGGCCTTAAAATGCATCTTAGGCTGCAAAAATGTTGAAAACCTTGGAGGTCTAAAAAAGGGTTTACAGACATCGTAGACCCCCGAAAGTCCAGAAAATGTTGCTGGCCCAAAAAACTGTCAAAGAGCTCTGAATGGCCAAAAAACATTTGTAGCCTATAAGGGGCATTAACCTGCATCCTAGACCACTGAAATTCCCAAAAATAGTTTTGGCACGAAAAATGCATCTTACACCCAGAAAGTTCAGAATATGTTAGAAGCCCAAAAAATGCCTTAAAATGCATTTTAGGGCTGCAAAAATGTAGAAAACTTTTGAGGCCCAAAAAAGGGGTTTACATGCATCCTAGACCCCCTAAAGTCTAGAAAATGTTGGTGGCCTAAAAACTGTGTCAGAAAGCTCTGAATGTCCCAAAAACATTTGCAGCCTGAAATGGGCATTAACCCGCATCCTAGACCAGTGAAATTCCCAAAAATATTTATGGCACGAAAAATGCATCCTACACCGATGAAAGTTCAGAATATGTTAGCAGCCCAAAAAAGGCCTTAAAATGCATCTTAGGCAGCAAAAATGTTGAAAACTTTGGAGGTCCAAAAAAGGGGTTTACAGGCATCCTAGACCCCCTAAAGTCCAGAAAATGTTTTGGCCCAAAAATGGTGTCAGAGAGCTCTGAATGTCCCAAAAGCATTTGCAGCCTGAAATGGGCATTAACCCGCATCCTAGACCATTGAAATTCCCAAAAATAGTTTTGGCACGAAAAATCCATCTTACACCCTGAAAGTTCGGAATATGTTAGCAGCCCAAAAAATGCCTTAAAATGCATCTTATGCTGCAAAAATGTTGAAAGCTCTGGAGGCCCAAAAAAGGGGTTTACAGTCATCCTAGACCCCCTAAAGTCCAGAAAATGTTGGTGGCCCAAAAACGGTGTCAGAAAGCTCTGAATGTCCCAAAACATTTGCAGCCTGAAATGGGCATTAACCCGCATCCTAGACCACTGAAATTCCCAAAAATATTTATGGCACGAAAAATGCATCCTACACCGATGAAAGTTCAGAATATGTTAGCAGCCCAAAAAAGGCCTTAAAATGCATCTTAGGCTGCAAAAATGTTGAAAACTTTGGAGGTCCAAAAAAGGGGTTTACAGGCATCGTAGACCCCCTAAAGTCCAGAAAATGTTGCTGGCCCAAAAAACTGTCAAAGAGCTCTGAATGGCCCAAAAACATTTGTAGCCTATAAGGGGCATTAACCTGCATCCTAGACCACTGAAATTCCCAAAAATATTTATGGCACGAAAAATGCATTCTACACCGATGAAAGTTCAGAATATGTTAGCAGCTCAAAAAACGCCTTAAAATGCATCTTAGGCTGCTAAAATGTTCAAAACTTTGGAGGCCCAAAAAAGGGGTTTACAGGCATCCTAGACCCCCTAAAAGTCCAGAAAATGTTGGTGGCCTAAAACTGTGTCAGAAAGCTCTGAATGTCCCAAAAGCATTTGCAGCCTGAAATGGACATTAACCCGCATCCTAGACCACTGAAATTCCCAAAAATAGTTTTGGCACGAAAAATCCATCTTACACCCTGAAAGTTCAGAATATGTTAGCAGCCCAAAAAAGGCCTTAAAATGCATCTTATGCTGCAAAAATGTTGAAAGCTTTGGAGGCCCAAAAAAGGGGTTTACAGTCATCCTAGACCCCCTAAAGTCCAGAAAATGTTGGTGGCCCAAAAACCGTGTCAGAAAGCTCTGAATGTCCCAAAACATTTGCAGCCTGAAATGGGCATTAACCCGCATCCTAGACCACTGAAATTCCCAAAAATATTTATGGCACGAAAAATGCATCCTACACCGATGAAAGTTCAGAATATGTTAGCAGCCCAAGAAAAGGCCTTAAAATGCATTTTAGGCTGCAAAAATGTTGAAAACTTTGGAGGTCCAAAAAAGGGGTTTACAGGCATCGTAGATCCCCGAAAGTCCAGAAAATGTTGCTGGCCCAAAAAACTGTCAAAGAGCTCTAAATGGCCCAAAAACATTTGTAGTCTATAAGGGGCATTAACCTGCATCCTAGACCACTGAAATTCCCAAAAATAGTTTTGGCACGAAAAATGCATCTTACACCCAGAAAGTTCAGAATATGTTAGAAGCCCAAAAAATGCCTTAAAATGCATCTTAGGGCTGCAAAAATGTAGAAATTATTTGAGGCCCAAAAAAGGGGTTTACATGCATCCTAGACCCCCTAAAGTCTAGAAAATGCTGGTGGCCTAAAAACTGTGTCAGAAAGCTCTGAATGTCCCAAAAACATTTACAGCCTGAAATGGGCATTAACCCGCATCCTAGACCACTGAAATTCCCAAAAATATTTATGGCACGAAAAATGCATCCTACACCGATGAAAGTTCAGAATATGTTAGCAGCACAAAAAAGGCCTTAAAATGCATCTTGGGCAGCAAAAATGTTGAAAACTTTGGAGGTCCAAAAAAGGGGTTTACAGGCATCCTAGACCCCCTAAAAGTCCAGAAAATGTTGGTGGCCCAAAAACGGTGCCAGAAAGCTCCGAATGTCCAAAAAACATTTGCAGCCTGAAATGGGCATTAACCTGCATCCTAGACCACTGAAATTCCAAAAAATATTTGTGGCACGAAAAATGCATTCTACAACACTGAAAGTTCAGAATATGTTAGCAGCCCAAAAAAGACCTTAAAATGCATCTTAGGCTGCTAAAATGTTCAAAACTTTAGAGGCCCAAAAGGGGTTTACAGTCATCCTAGACCCCCTAAAGTCCAGAAAATGTTGGTGGCCTAAAAACTGTGTCGGAAAGCTCTGAATGTCCCAAAAACATTTGCAGCCTGAAATGGGCATTAACCCGCATCCTAGACAACTGAAATTCCCAAAAATATTTATGGCACGAAAAAAGCATCCTACACCGCTGAAAGTTCAGAATATGTTAGCAGCTCAAAAAAGGCCTTAAAATGCATCTTAGGCTGCAAAAATGTTGAAAACTTTGGAGGCCCAAAAAAGGGGTTTACAGTCATCCTAGACCCCCTAAAGTCCAGAAAATGTTGGTGGACTAAAAACTGTGTCAGAAAGCTCTGAATGTCCCAAAAGCATTTGCAGCCTGAAATGGACATTAACCCGCATCCTAGACCACTGAAATTCCCAAAAATAGTTTTGGCACGAAAAATCCATTTTACACCCTGAAAGTTCGGAATATGTTAGCAGCCCAAAAAAGGCCTTAAAATGCATCTTATGCTGCAAAAATGTTGAAAGCTTTGGAGGCCCAAAAAAGGGGTTTACAGTCATCCTAGACCCCCTAAAGTCCAGAAAATGTTGGTGGCCCAAAAACGGTGTCAGAAAGCTCTGAATGTCCCAAAACATTTGCAGCCTGAAATGGGCATTAACCCGCATCCTAGACCACTGAAATTCCCAAAAATATTTATGGCACGAAAAATGCATCCTACACCGATGAAAGTTCAGAATATGTTAGCAGCCCAAAAAAGGCCTTAAAATGCATCTTAGGCTGCAAAAATGTTGAAAACTTTGGAGGTCCAAAAAAGGGGTTTACAGGCATCGTAGACCCCCGAAAGTCCAGAAAATGTTGCTGGCACGAAAAACTGTCAAAGAGCTCTGAATGGCCCAAAAACATTTGTAGTCTATAAGGGGCATTAACCTGCATCCTAGACCACTGAAATTCCCAAAAATAGTTTTGGCACGAAAAATGCATCTTACACCCAGAAAGTTCAGAATATGTTAGAAGCCCAAAAAATGCCTTAAAATGCATCTTAGGGCTGCAAAAATGTAGAAAACTTTTGAGGCCCAAAAAAGGGGTTTACATGCATCCTAGACCCACTAAAGTCTAGAAAATGTTGGTGGCCTAAAAACTGTGTCAGAAAGCTATGAATGTCCCAAAAACATTTGCAGCCTGAAATGGGCATTAACCCGCATCCTAGACCACTGAAATTCCCAAAAATATTTATGGCACGAAAAATGCATCCTACACCGATGAAAGTTCAGAATATGTTAGCAGCCCAAAAAAGGCCTTAAAATGCATCTTAGGCTGCAAAAATGTTGAAAACTTTGGAGGTCCAAAAAAGGGGTTTACAGGCATCGTCGACCCCCTAAAGTCCAGAAAATGTTGCTGGCCCAAAAAACTGTCAAAGAGCTCTGAATGGCCCAAAAACATTTGTAGCCTATAAGGGGCATTAAGCTGCATCCTAGACCACTGAAATTCCCAAAAATAGTTTTGGCACGAAAAATGCATCTTACACCCCGAAAGTTCAGAATATGTTAGAAGCCCAAAAAATGCCTTAAAATGCATCTTAGGGCTGCAAAAATGTAGAAAACTTTTGAGGCCCAAAAAAGGGGTTTACATGCATCCTAGACCCACTAAAGTCTAGAAAATGTTGGTGGCCTAAAAACTGTGTCAGAAAGCTCTGAATGTCCCAAAAGCATTTGCAGCCTGAAATGGACATTAACCCGCATCCTAGACCACTGAAATTCCCAAAAATAGTTTTGGCACGAAAAATCCATTTTACACCCTGAAAGTTCGGAATATGTTAGCAGCCCAAAAAAGGCCTTAAAATGCATCTTATGCTGCAAAAATGTTGAAAGCTTTGGAGGCCCAAAAAAGGGGTTTACAGTCATCCTAGACCCCCTAAAGTCCAGAAAATGTTGGTGGCCCAAAAACGGTGTCAGAAAGCTCTGAATGTCCCAAAACATTTGCAGCCTGAAATGGGCATTAACCCGCATCCTAGACCACTGAAATTCCCAAAAATATTTATGGCACGAAAAATGCATCCTACACCGATGAAAGTTCAGAATATGTTAGCAGCCCAAAAAAGGCCTTAAAATGCATCTTAGGCTGCAAAAATGTTGAAAACTTTGGAGGTCCAAAAAAGGGGTTTACAGGCATCGTAGACCCCCGAAAGTCCAGAAAATGTTGCTGGCACGAAAAACTGTCAAAGAGCTCTGAATGGCCCAAAAACATTTGTAGTCTATAAGGGGCATTAACCTGCATCCTAGACCACTGAAATTCCCAAAAATAGTTTTGGCACGAAAAATGCATCTTACACCCAGAAAGTTCAGAATATGTTAGAAGCCCAAAAAACGCCTTAAAATGCATCTTAGGGCTGCAAAAATGTAGAAATTTTTTGAGGCCCAAAAAAGGGGTTTACATGCATCCTAGACCCCCTAAAGTCTAGAAAATGTTGGTGGCCTAAAAACTGTGTCAGAAAGCTCTGAATGTCCCAAAAACATTTACAGCCTGAAATGGGCATTAACCCGCATCCTAGACCACTGAAATTCCCAAAAATATTTATGGCACGAAAAATGCATCCTACACCGATGAAAGTTCAGAATATGTTAGCAGCCCAAAAAAGGCCTTAAAATGCATCTTAGGCAACAAAAATGTTGAAAACTTTGGAGGTCCAAAAAAGGGGTTTACAGGCATCCTAGACCCCCTAAAGTCCAGAAAATGTTTTGGCCCAAAAACGGTGTCAGAGAGCTCTGAATATCCCAAAAACATTTGCAGCATGAAATGGGCATTAACCCGCATCCTAGACCACTGAAAATCCCAAAAATATTTATGGCACGAAAAATGCATCCTACAACACTGAAAGTTCAGAATATGTTAGCAGCCCAAAAAAGGCCTTAAAATGCATCTTAGGCTACTAAAATGTTCAAAACCTTGGAGGCCCAAAAAAGGGGTTTACAGGCATCCTAGACCCCCTAAAGTCCAGAAAATGTTGGTGGACTAAAAACTGTGTCAGAAAGCTCTGAATGTCCCAAAAGCATTTGCAGCCTGAAATGGGCATTAACCCGCATCCTAGACCATTGAAATTCCCAAAAATAGTTTTGGCACGAAAAATCCATCTTACACCCTGAAAGTTCGGAATATGTTAGTAGCCCAAAAAAGGAATTAAAATGCATCTTATGCTGCAAAAATGTTGAAAGCTTTGGAGGCCCAAAAAAGGGGTTTACAGTCATCCTAGACCCCCTAAAGTCCAGAAAATGTTGGTGGCCCAAAAACGGTGTCAGAAAGCTCTGAATGTCCCAAAACATTTGCAGCCTGAAATGGGCATTAACCCGCATCCTAGACCACTGAAATTCCCAAAAATATTTATGGCACGAAAAATGCATCCTACAACACTGAAAGTTCAGAATATGTTAGCAGCCCAAAAAAGGCCTTAAAATGCATCTTAGGCTGCTAAAATGTTCAAAACCTTGGAGGCCCAAAAAAGGGGTTTACAGGCATCCTAGACCCCCTAAAGTCCAGAAAATGTTGGTGGACTAAAAACTGTGTCAGAAAGCTCTGAATGTCCCAAAAGCATTTGCAGCCTGAAATGGGCATTAACCGCATCCTAGACCATTGAAATTCCCAAAAATAGTTTTGGCACGAAAAATCCATCTTACACCCTGAAAGTTCGGAATATGTTAGCAGCCCAAAAAAGGAATTAAAATGCATCTTATGCTGCAAAAATGTTGAAAGCTTTGGAGGCCCAAAAAAGGGGTTTACAGTCATCCTAGACCCCCTAAAGTCCAGAAAATGTTGGTGGCCCAAAAACGGTGTCAGAAAGCTCTGAATGTCCCAAAACATTTGCAGCCTGAAAAGGGCATTAACCCGCATCCTAGACCACTGAAATTCCCAAAAATATTTATGGCACGAAAAATGCATCCTACACCGATGAAAGTTCAGAATATGTTAGCAGCCCAAAAAAGGCCTTAAAATGCATCTTAGGCTGCAAAAATGTTGAAAACTTTGGAGGTCCAAAAAAGGGGTTTACAGGCATCGTCGACCCCCTAAAGTCCAGAAAATGTTGCTGGCCCAAAAAACTGTCAAAGAGCTCTGAATGGCCCAAAAACATTTGTAGCCTATAAGGGGCATTAAGCTGCATCCTAGACCACTGAAATTCCCAAAAATAGTTTTGGCACGAAAAATGCATCTTACACCCCGAAAGTTCAGAATATGTTAGAAGCCCAAAAAATGCCTTAAAATGCATCTTAGGGCTGCAAAAATGTAGAAAACTTTTGAGGCCCAAAAAAGGGGTTTACATGCATCCTAGACCCACTAAAGTCTAGAAAATGTTGGTGGCCTAAAAACTGTGTCAGAAAGCTATGAATGTCCCAAAAACATTTGCAGCCTGAAATGGGCATTAACCCGCATCCTAGACCACTGAAATTCCCAAAAATATTTATGGCACGAAAAATGCATCCTACACCGATGAAAGTTCAGAATATGTTAGCAGCCCAAAAAAGGCCTTAAAATGCATCTTAGGCTGCAAAAATGTTGAAAGCTTTGGAGGCCCAAAAAAGGGGTTTACAGTCATCTAGACCCCCTAAAGTCCAGAAAATGTTGGTGGCCCAAAAACGGTGTCAGAAAGCTCTGAATGTCCCAAAACATTTGCAGCCTGAAATGGGCATTAACCCGCATCCTAGACCACTGAAATTCCCAAAAATATTTATGGCACGAAAAATGCATCCTACACTGATGAAAGTTCAGAATATGTTAGCAGCCCAAAAAAGGCCTTAAAATGCATCTTAGGCTGCAAAAATGTTGGAAACTTTGGAGGTCCAAAAAAGGGGTTTACAGGCATGGTAGACCCCCTAAAGTCCAGAAAATGTTGCTGGCCCAAAAAACTGTCAAAGAGCTCTGAATGGCCCAAAAACATTTGTAGCCTATAAGGGGCATTAACCTGCATCCTAGACCACTGAAATTCCCAAAAATAGTTTTAGCACGAAAAATGCATCTTACACCCCGAAAGTTCAGAATATGTTAGAAGCCCAAAAAATGCCTTAAAATGCATCTTAGGGCTGCAAAAATGTAGAAAACTTTTGAGGCCCAAAAAAGGGGTTTACATGCATCCTAGACCCCCTAAAGTCCAGAAAATGTTGGTGGACTAAAAACTGTGTCAGAAAGCTCTGAATGTCCCAAAAGCATTTGCAGCCTGAAATGGACATTAACCCGCATCCTAGACCACTGAAATTCCCAAAAATAGTTTTGGCACGAAAAATCCATCTTACACCCTGAAAGTTCGGAATATGTTAGCAGCCCAAAAAAGGCCTTAAAATGCATCTTATGCTGCAAAAATGTTGAAAGCTTTGGAGGCCCAAAAAAGGGGTTTACAGTCATCCTAGACCCCCTAAAGTCCAGAAAATGTTGGTGGCCCAAAAACGGTGTCAGAAAGCTCTGAATGTCCCAAAACATTTGCAGCCTGAAATGGGCATTAACCCGCATCCTAGACCACTGAAATTCCCAAAAATATTTATGGCACGAAAAATGCATCCTACACCGATGAAAGTTCAGAATATGTTAGCAGCCCAAAAAAGGCCTTAAAATGCATCTTAGGCTGCAAAAATGTTGAAAACTTTGGGGGTCCAAAAAAGGGGTTTACAGGCATCATAGACCCCCGAAAGTCCAGAAAATGTTGCTGGCCCAAAAAACTGTCAAAGAGCTCTGAATGGCCCAAAAACATTTGTAGTCTATAAGGGGCATTAACCTGCATCCTAGACCACTGAAATTCCCAAAAATAGTTTTGGCACGAAAAATGCATCTTACACCCAGAAAGTTCAGAATGTGTTAGAAGCCCAAACAACGCCTTAAAATGCATTTTAGGGCTGCAAAAATGTAGAAATTTTTTGAGGCCCAAAAAAGGGGTTTACATGCATCCTAGACCCCCTAAAGTCTAGAAAATGTTGGTGGCCTAAAAACTGTGTCAGAAAGCTCTGAATGTCCCAAAAACATTTACAGCCTGAAATGGGCATTAACCCGCATCCTAGACCACTGAAATTCCCAAAAATATTTATGGCACGAAAAATGCATCCTACACCGATGAAAGTTCAGAATATGTTAGCAGCCCAAAAAAGGCCTTAAAATGCATCTTAGGCAGCAAAAATGTTGAAAACTTTGGAGGTCCGAAAAAGGGGTTTACAGGCATCCTAGACCCCCTAAAGTCCAGAAAATGTTTTGGCCCAAAAACGGTGTCAGAGAGCTCTGAATATCCCAAAAACATTTGCAGCATGAAATGGGCATTAACCCGCATCCTAGACCACTGAAATTCCCAAAAATATTTATGGCACGAAAAATGCATCCTACAACCCTGAAAGTTCGGAATATGTTAGCAGCCCAAAAAAGGAATTAAAATGCATCTTATGCTGCAAAAATGTTGAAAGCTTTGGAGGCCCAAAAAAGGGGTTTACAGTCATCCTAGACCCCCTAAAGTCCAGAAAATGTTGGTGGCCCAAAAACGGTGTCAGAAAGCTCTGAATGTCCCAAAAACATTTGCAGCCTGAAATGGGCATTAACCCGCATCCTAGACCACTGAAATTCCCAAAAATAGTTTTGGCACGAAAAATGCATCTTACACCCCGAAAGTTCAGAATATGTTAGAAGCCCAAAAAATGCCTTAAAATGCATCTTAGGGCTGCAAAAATGTAGAAAACTTTTGAGGCCCAAAAAAGGGGTTTACATGCATCCTAGACCCACTAAAGTCTAGAAAATGTTGGTGGCCTAAAAACTGTGTCAGAAAGCTCTGAATGTCCCAAAAACATTTGCAGCCTGAAATGGGCATTAACCCGCATCCTAGACCACTGAAATTCCCAAAAATATTTATGGCACGAAAAATGCATCCTACAACGATCAAAGTTCAGAATATGTTAGCAGCCCAAAAAAGGCCTTAAAATGCATCTTAGGCTGCAAAAATGTTGAAAACTTTGGAGGTCCAAAAAAGGGGTTTACAGGCATCCTAGACCCCCTAAAGTCCAGAAAATGTTTTGGCCCAAAAACGGTGTCAGAGAGCTCTGAATATCCCAAAAACATTTGCAGCATGAAATGGGCATTAACCCGCATCCTAGACCACTGAAATTCCCAAAAATATTTATGGCACGAAAAATGCATCCTACAACACGGAAAGTTCAGAATATGTTAGCAGCCCAAAAAAGGCCTTAAAATGCATTTTAGGCTGCTAAAATGTTCAAAACTTTGGAGGCCCAAAAAAGGGGTTTACAGGCATCCTAGACCCCCTAAAGTCCAGAAAATGTTGGTGGCCCAAAAACGGTGTCAGAGAGATCTGAATATCCCAAAAACATTTGCAGCTTGAAATGGGCATTAACCCGCATCCTAGACAACTGAAATTCCCAAAAATATTTATGGCACGAAAAAAGCATCCTACACCGCTGAAAGTTCAGAATATGTTAGCAGCTCAAAAAAGGCCTTAAAATGCATCTTAGGCTGCAAAAATGTTGAAAACTTTGGAGGCCCAAAAAAGGGGTTTACAGTCATCCTAGACCCCCTAAAGTCCAGAAAATGTTGGTGGACTAAAAACTGTGTCAGAAAGCTCTGAATGTCCCAAAAGCATTTGCAGCCTGAAATGGGCATTAACCCGCATCCTAGACCATTGAAATTCCCAAAAATAGTTTTGGCACGAAAAATCCATCTTACACCCTGAAAGTTCGGAATATGTTAGCAGCCCAAAAAAGGCCTTAAAATGCATCTTATGCTGCAAAAATGTTGAAAGCTTTGGAGGCCCAAAAAAGGGGTTTACAGTCATCCTAGACCCCCTAAAGTCCAGAAAATGTTGGTGGCCCAAAAACGGTGTCAGAGAGATCTGAATATCCCAAAAACATTTGCAGCTTGAAATGGGCATTAACCCGCATCCTAGACAACTGAAATTCCCAAAAATATTTATGGCACGAAAAAAGCATCCTACACCGCTGAAAGTTCAGAATATGTTAGCAGCTCAAAAAAGGCCTTAAAATGCATCTTAGGCTGCAAAAATGTTGAAAACTTTGGAGGCCCAAAAAAGGGGTTTACAGTCATCCTAGACCCCCTAAAGTCCAGAAAATGTTGGTGGACTAAAAACTGTGTCAGAAAGCTCTGAATGTCCCAAAAGCATTTGCAGGCTGAAATGGGCATTAACCCGCATCCTAGACCATTGAAATTCCCAAAAATATTTATGGCACGAAAAATGCATCCTACACCGATGAAAGTTCAGAATATGTTAGCAGCCCAAAAAAGGCCTTAAAATGCATCTTAGGCTGCAAAAATGTTGAAAACTTTGGAGGTCCAAAAAAGGGGTTTACAGGCATCGTAGACCCCCTAAAGTCCAGAAAATGTTGGTGGCCCAAAAAACTGTCAAAGAGCTCTGAATGGCCCAAAAACATTTGTAGCCTATAAGGGGCATTAACCTGCATCCTAGACCACTGAAATTCCCAAAAATAGTTTTGGCACGAAAAATGCATCTTACACCCCGAAAGTTCAGAATATGTTAGAAGCCCAAAAATGCCTTAAAATGCATCTTAGGGCTGCAAAAATGTAGAAAACTTTTGAGGCCCAAAAAAGGGGTTTACATGCATCCTAGACCCCCTAAAGTCTAGAAAATGTTGGTGGCCTAAAAACTGTGTCAGAAAGCTCTGAATGTCCCAAAAACATTTACAGCCTGAAATGGGCATTAACCCGCATCCTAGACCACTGAAATTCCCAAAAATATTTATGGCACGAAAAATGCATCCTACACCGATGAAAGTTCAGAATATGTTAGCAGCCCAAAAAAGGCCTTAAAATGCATCTTAGGCAGCAAAAATGTTGAAAACTTTGGAGGTCCAAAAAAGGGGTTTACAGGCATCCTAGACCCCCTAAAGTCCAGAAAATGTTTTGGCCCAAAAACGGTGTCAGAGAGCTCTGAATATCCCAAAAACATTTGCAGCATGAAATGGGCATTAACCCGCATCCTAGACCACTGAAATTCCCAAAAATATTTATGGCACGAAAAATGCATCCTACAACACTGAAAGTTCAGAATATGTTAGCAGCCCAAAAAAGGCCTTAAAATGCATCTTAGGCTGCTAAAATGTTCAAAACCTTGGAGGCCCAAAAAAGGGGTTTACAGGCATCCTAGACCCCCTAAAGTCCAGAAAATGTTGGTGGACTAAAAACTGTGTCAGAAAGCTCTGAATGTCCCAAAAGCATTTGCAGCCTGAAATGGGCATTAACCCGCATCCTAGACCATTGAAATTCCCAAAAATAGTTTTGGCACGAAAAATCCATCTTACACCCTGAAAGTTCGGAATATGTTAGCAGCCCAAAAAAGGAATTAAAATGCATTTTATGCTGCAAAAATGTTGAAAGCTTTGGAGGCCCAAAAAAGGGGTTTACAGTCATCCTAGACCCCC
Source organism: Ambystoma mexicanum (assembly GCF_040938575.1). Taxonomy (NCBI): domain Eukaryota; kingdom Metazoa; phylum Chordata; class Amphibia; order Caudata; family Ambystomatidae; genus Ambystoma; species Ambystoma mexicanum. The sequence continues at coordinate 145,830,260 of NC_090936.1, forward strand.
TAAAGTCCAGAAAATGTTGGTGGCCCAAAAACGGTGTCAGAAAGCTCTGAATGTCCCAAAACATTTGCAGCCTGAAATGGGCATTAACCCGCATCCTAGACCAATGAAATTCCCAAAAATATTTATGGCACGAAAAATGCATCCTACACCGATGAAAGTTCAGAATATGTTAGCAGCCCAAAAAAGGCCTTAAAATGCATCTTAGGCTGCAAAAATGTTGAAAACTTTGGAGGTCCAAAAAAGGGGTTTACAGGCATCGTAGACCCCCTAAAGTCCAGAAAATGTTGCTGGCCCAAAAAACTGTCAAAGAGCTCTGAATGGCCCAAAAACATTTGTAGCCTATAAGGGGCATTAACCTGCATCCTAGACCACTGAAATTCCCAAAAATAGTTTTGGCACGAAAAATGCATCTTACACCCCGAAAGTTCAGAATATGTTAGAAGCCCAAAAAATGCCTTAAAATGCATCTTAGGGCTGCAAAAATGTAGAAAACTTTTGAGGCCCAAAAAAGGGGTTTACATGCATCCTAGACCCACTAAAGTCTAGAAAATGTTGGTGGCCTAAAAACTGTGTCAGAAAGCTCTGAATGTCCCAAAAACATTTGCAGCCTGAAATGGGCATTAACCCGCATCCTAGACCACTGAAATTCCCAAAAATATTTATGGCACGAAAAATGCATCCTACACCGATGAAAGTTCAGAATATGTTAGCAGCCCAAAAAAGGCCTTAAAATGCATCTTAGGCTGCTAAAATGTTCAAAACTTTGGAGGCCCAAAAAAGGGGTTTACAGGCATCCTAGACCCCCTAAAAGTCCAGAAAATGTTGGTGGCCCAAAGACGGTGTCAGAAAGCTCTGAATGTCCCAAAACATTTGCAGCCTGAAATGGGCATTAACCCGCATCCTAGACCACTGAAACTCCCAAAAATATTTATGGCACGAAAAATGCATCCTACACCGATGAAAGTTCAGAATATGTTAGCAGCCCAAAAAAGGCCTTAAAATGCATCTTAGGCTGCAAAAATGTTGAAACCTTTGGAGGTCCAAAAAAGGGGTTTACAGGCATCGTAGACCCCCGAAAGTCCAGAAAATGTTGCTGGCCCAAAAAACTGTCAAAGAGCTCTGAATGGCCCAAAAACATTTGTAGTCTATAAGGGGCATTAACCTGCATCCTAGACCACTGAAATTCCCAAAAATAGTTTTGGCACGAAAAATGCATCTTACACCCAGAAAGTTCAGAATATGTTAGAAGCCCAAAAAATGCCTTAAAATGCATGTTAGGGCTGCAAAAATGTAGAAATTTTTTGAGGCCCAAAAAAGGGGTTTACATGCATCTTAGACCCCCTAAAGTCTAGAAAATGTTGGTGGCCTAAAAACTGTGTCAGAAAGCTCTGAATGTCCCAAAAACATTTACAGCCTGAAATGGGCATTAACCCGCATCCTAGACCACTGAAATTCCCAAAAATATTTATGGCACGAAAAATGCATCCTACACCGATGAAAGTTCAGAATATGTTAGAAGCCCAAAAAATGCCTTAAAATGCATGTTAGTGCTGCAAAAATGTAGAAATGTTTTGAGGCCCAAAAAAGGGGTTTACATGCATCCTAGACCCCCTAAAGTCTAGAAAATGTTGGTGGCCTAAAAACTGTGTCAGAAAGCTCTGAATGTCCCAAAAACATTTACAGCCTGAAATGGGCATTAACCCGCATCCTAGACCACTGAAATTCCCAAAAATATTTATGGCACGAAAAATGCATCCTACACCGATGAAAGTTCAGAATATGTTAGCAGCCCAAAAAAGGCCTTAAAATGCATCTTAGGCAGCAAAAATGTTGAAAACTTTGGAGGTCCAAAAAAGGGGTTTACAGGCATCCTAGACCCCCTAAAGTCCAGAAAATGTTTTGGCCCAAAAACAGTGTCAGAGAGCTCTGAATATCCCAAAAACATTTGCAGCATGAAATGGGCATTAACCCGCATCCTAGACCACTGAAATTCCCAAAAATATTTATGGCACGAAAAATGCATCCTACAACACTGAAAGTTCAGAATATGTTAGCAGCCCAAAAAAGGCCTTAAAATGCATCTTAGGCTGCTAAAATGTTCAAAACCTTGGAGGCCCAAAAAAGGGGTTTACAGGCATCCTAGACCCCCTAAATGTCCAGAAAATGTTGGTGGCCCAAAAACGGTGTCAGAAAGCTCCGAATGTCCCAAAAACATTTGCAGCCTGAAATGGGCATTAACCTGCATCCTAGACCACTGAAATTCCAAAAAATATTTGTGGCACGAAAAATGCATTCTACAACACTGAAAGTTCAGAATATGTTAGGAGCCCAAAAAAGGCCTTAAAATGCATCTTAGGCTGCTAAAATGTTCGAAACTTTGGAGGCCCAAAAGGGGTTTACAGTCATCCTAGACCCCCTAAAATCCAGAAAATGTTGGTGGCCTAAAAACTGTGTCGGAAAGCTCTGAATGTCCCAAAAACATTTGCAGCCTGAAATGGTCATTAACCCGCATCCTAGACAACTGAAATTCCCAAAAATATTTATATCACGAAAAAAGCATCCTACACCGCTGAAAGTTCAGAATATGTTAGCAGCTCAAAAAAGGCCTTAAATGCATCTTAGGCTGCAAAAATGTTGAAAACTTTGGAGGCCCAAAAAAGGGGTTTACAGTCATCCTAGACCCCCTAAAGTCCAGAAAATGTTGGTGGACTAAAAACTGTGTCAGAAAGCTCTGAATGTCCCAAAAGCATTTGCAGCCTGAAATGGACATTAACCCGCATCCTAGACCACTGAAATTCCCAAAAATAGTTTTGGCACGAAAAATCCATCTTACACCCTGAAAGTTCGGAATATGTTAGCAGCCCAAAAAAGGCCTTAAAATGCATCTTATGCTGCAAAAATGTTGAAAGCTTTGGAGGCCCAAAAAAGGGGTTTACAGTCATCCTAGACCCCCTAAAGTCCAGAAAATGTTGGTGGCCCAAAAACGGTGTCAGAAAGCTCTGAATGTCCCAAAACATTTGCAGCCTGAAATGGGCATTAACCCGCATCCTAGACCACTGAAATTCCCAAAAATATTTATGGCACGAAAAATGCATCCTACACCGATGAAAGTTCAGAATATGTTAGCAGCCCAAAAAAGGCCTTAAAATGCATCTTAGGCTGCAAAAATGTTGAAAACTTTGGAGGTCCAAAAAAGGGGTTTACAGGCATCGTAGACCCCCGAAAGTCCAGAAAATGTTGCTGGCCCAAAAAACTGTCAAAGAGCTCTGAATGGCCCAAAAACATTTGTAGTCTATAAGGGGCATTAACCTGCATCCTAGACCACTGAAATTCCCAAAAATAGTTTTGGCACGAAAAATGCATCTTACACCCAGAAAGCTCAGAATATGTTAGAAGCCCAAAAAATGCCTTAAAATGCATGTTAGGGCTGCAAAAATGTAGAAATTTTTTGAGGCCCAAAAAAGGGGTTTACATGCATCCTAGACCCCCTAAAGTCTAGAAAATGTTGGTGGCCTAAAAACTGTGTCAGAAAGCTCTGAATGTCCCAAAAACATTTACAGCCTGAAATGGGCATTAACCCGCATCCTAGACCACTGAAATTCCCAAAAATATTTATGGCACGAAAAATGCATCCTACACCGATGAAAGTTCAGAATATGTTAGCAGCCCAAAAAAGGCCTTAAAATGCATCTTAGGCAGCAAAAATGTTGAAAACTTTAGAGGTCCAAAAAAGGGGTTTACAGGCATCCTAGACCCCCTAAAGTCCAGAAAATGTTTTGGCCCAAAAACAGTGTCAGAGAGCTCTGACTATCCCAAAAACATTTGCAGCATGAAATGGGCATTAACCCGCATCCTAGACCACTGAAACTCCCAAAAATATTTATGGCACGAAAAATGCATCCTACACCGATGAAAGTTCAGAATATGTTAGCAGCCCAAAAAAGGCCTTAAAATGCATTTTAGGCTGCAAAAATGTTGAAACCTTTGGAGGTCCAAAAAAGGGGTTTACAGGCATCGTAGACCCCCGAAAGTCCAGAAAATTTTGCTGGCCCAAAAAACTGTCAAAGAGCTCTGAATGGCCCAAAAACATTTGTAGTCTATAAGGGGCATTAACCTGCATCCTAGACCACTGAAATTCCCAAAAATAGTTTTGGCACGAAAAATGCATCTTACACCCAGAAAGTTCAGAATATGTTAGAAGCCCAAAAAATGCCTTAAAATGCATGTTAGGGCTGCAAAAATGTAGAAATTTTTTGAGGCCCAAAAAAGGGGTTTACATGCATCCTAGACCCCCTAAAGTCTAGAAAATGTTGGTGGCCTAAAAACTGTGTCAGAAAGCTCTGAATGTCCCAAAAACATTTACAGCCTGAAATGGGCATTAACCCGCATCCTAGACCACTGAAATTCCCAAAAATATTTATGGCACGAAAAATGCATCCTACACCGATGAAAGTTCAGAATATGTTAGAAGCCCAAAAAATGCCTTAAAATGCATGCTAGTGCTGCAAAAATGTAGAAATTTTTTGAGGCCCAAAAAAGGGGTTTACATGCATCCTAGACCCCCTAAAGTCTAGAAAATGTTGGTGGCCTAAAAACTGTGTCAGAAAGCTCTGAATGTCCCAAAACATTTGCAGCCTGAAATGGGCATTAACCCGCATCCTAGACCACTGAAATTCCCAAAAATATTTATGGCACGAAAAATGCATCCTACACCGATGAAAGTTCAGAATATGTTAGCAGCCCAAAAAAGGCCTTAAAATGCATCTTAGGCAGCAAAAATGTTGAAAACTTTGGAGGTCCAAAAAAGGGGTTTACAGGCATCCTAGACCCCCTAAAGTCCAGAAAATGTTTTGGCCCAAAAACAGTGTCAGAGAGCTCTGAATATCCCAAAAACATTTGCAGCATGAAATGGGCATTAACCCGCATCCTAGACCACTGAAATTCCCAAAAATATTTATGGCACGAAAAATGCATCCTACAACACTGAAAGTTCAGAATATGTTAGCAGCCCAAAAAAGGCCTTAAAATGCATCTTAGGCTGCTAAAATGTTCAAAACCTTGGAGGCCCAAAAAAGGGGTTTACAGGCATCCTAGACCCCCTAAAAGTCCAGAAAATGTTGGTGGCCCAAAAACGGTGTCAGAAAGCTCCGAATGTCCCAAAAACATTTGCAGCCTGAAATGGGCATTAACCTGCATCCTAGACCACTGAAATTCAAAAAAATATTTGTGGCACGAAAAATGCATTCTACAACACTGAAAGTTCAGAATATGTTAGGAGCCCAAAAAAGGCCTTAAAATGCATCTTAGGCTGCTAAAATGTTCTAAACTTTGGAGGCCCAAAAGGGGTTTACAGTCATCCTAGACCCCCTAAAATCCAGAAAATGTTGGTGGCCTAACAACTGTGTCGGAAAGCTCTGAATGTCCCAAAAGCATTTGCAGCCTGAAATGGTCATTAACCCGCATCCTAGACAACTGAAATTCCCAAAAATATTTATATCACGAAAAAAGCATCCTACACCGCTGAAAGTTCAGAATATGTTAGCAGCTCAAAAAAGGCCTTAAAATGCATCTTAGGCTGCAAAAATGTTGAAAACTTTGGAGGCCCAAAAAAGGGGTTTACAGTCATCCTAGACCCCCTAAAGTCCAGAAAATGTTGGTGGACTAAAAACTGTGTCAGAAAGCTCTGAATGTCCCAAAAGCATTTGCAGCCTGAAATGGACATTAACCCGCATCCTAGACCACTGAAATTCCCAAAAATAGTTTTGGCACGAAAAATCCATCTTACACCCAGAAAGTTCGGAATATGTTAGAAGCCCAAAAAAGGCCTTAAAATGCATCTTATGCTGCAAAAATGTAGACATTTTTTGAGGCCCAAAAAAGGGGTTTACATGCATCCTAGACCCCCTAAAGTCTAGAAAATGTTGGTGGCCTAAAAACTGTGTCAGAAAGCTCTGAATGTCCCAAAAACATTTACAGCCTGAAATGGGCATTAACCCGCATCCTAGACCACTGAAATTCCCAAAAATATTTATGGCACGAAAAATGCATCCTACACCGATGAAAGTTCAGAATATGTTAGCAGCCCAAAAAAGGCCCTAAAATGCATCTTAGGCTGCAAAAATGTTGAAAACTTTGGAGGCCCAAAAAAGGGGTTTACAGGCATCCTAGACCCCCTAAAGTCCAGAAAATGTTTTGGCCCAAAAACGGTGTCAGAGAGCTCTGAATATCCCAAAAACATTTGCAGCATGAAATGGGCATTAACCCGCATCCTAAACCACTGAAATTCCCAAAAATATTTATGGCACGAAAAATGCATCCTACAACACTGAAAGTTCAGAATATGTTAGCAGCCCAAAAAAGGCCTTAAAATGCATCTTAGGCTGCTAAAATGTTCAAAACCTTGGAGGCCCAAAAAAGGGGTTTACAGGCATCCTAGACCCCCTAAAGTCCAGAAAATGTTGGTGGACTAAAAACTGTGTCAGAAAGCTCTGAATGTCCCAAAAGCATTTGCAGCCAGAAATGGGCATTAACCCGCATCCTAGACCATTGAAATTCCCAAAAATAGTTTTGGCACGAAAAATCCATCTTACACCCTGAAAGTTCGGAATATGTTAGCAGCCCAAAAAAGGAATTAAAATGCATCTTATGCTGCAAAAATGTTGAAAGCTTTGGAGGCCCAAAAAAGGGGTTTACAGTCATCCTAGACCCCCTAAAGTCCAGAAAATGTTGGTGGCCCAAAAACGGTGTCAGAAAGCTCTGAATGTCCCAAAACATTTGCAGCCTGAAATGGGCATTAACCCGCATCCTAGACCACTGAAATTCCCAAAAATATTTATGGCACGAAAAATGCATCCTACACCGATGAAAGTTCAGAATATGTTAGCAGCCCAAAAAAGGCCTTAAAATGCATCTTAGGCTGCTAAAATGTTCAAAACTTTGGAGGCCCAAAAAAGGGGTTTACAGGCATCCTAGACCCCCTAAAAGTCCAGAAAATGTTGGTGGCCCAAAGACGGTGTCAGAAAGCTCTGAATGTCCCAAAACATTTGCAGCCTGAAATGGGCATTAACCCGCATCCTAGACCACTGAAACTCCCAAAAATATTTATGGCACGAAAAATGCATCCTACACCGATGAAAGTTCAGAATATGTTAGCAGCCCAAAAAAGGCCTTAAAATGCATCTTAGGCTGAAAAAATGTTGAAACCTTTGGAGGTCCAAAAAAGGGGTTTACAGGCATCGTAGACCCCCGAAAGTCCAGAAAATGTTGCTGGCCCAAAAAACTGTCAAAGAGCTCTGAATGGCCCAAAAACATTTGTAGTCTATAAGGGGTATTAACCTGCATCCTAGACCACTGAAATTCCCAAAAATAGTTTTGGCACGAAAAATGCATCTTACACCCAGAAAGTTCAGAATATGTTAGAAGCCCAAAAAATGCCTTAAAATGCATGTTAGGGCTGCAAAAATGTAGAAATTTTTGGAGGCCCAAAAAAGGGGTTTACATGCATCCTAGACCCCCTAAAGTCTAGAAAATGTTGGTGGCCTAAAAACTGTGTCAGAAAGCTCTGAATGTCCCAAAAACATTTACAGCCTGAAATGGGCATTAACCCGCATCCTAGACCACTGAAATTCCCAAAAATATTTATGGCACGAAAAATGCATCCTACACCGATGAAAGTTCAGAATATGTTAGCAGCCCAAAAAAGGCCTTAAAATGCATCTTAGGCAGCAAAAATGTTGAAAACTTTGGAGGTCCAAAAAAGGGGTTTACAGGCATCCTAGACCCCCTAAAGTCCAGAAAATTTTTTGGCCCAAAAACAGTGTCAGAGAGCTCTGAATATCCCAAAAAGATTTGCAGCATGAAATGGGCATTAACCCGCATCCTAGACCACTGAAATTCCCAAAAATATTTATGGCACGAAAAATGCATCCTACAACACTGAAAGTTCAGAATATGTTAGCAGCCCAAAAAAGGCCTTAAAATGCATCTTAGGCTGCTAAAATGTTCAAAACCTTGGAGGCCCAAAAAAGGGGTTTACAGGCATCCTAGACCCCCTAAAAGTCCAGAAAATGTTGGTGGCCCAAAAACGGTGTCAGAAAGCTCCGAATGTCCCAAAAACATTTGCAGCCTGAAATGGGCATTAACCTGCATCCTAGACCACTGAAATTCCCAAAAATATTTGTGGCACGAAAAATGCATTCTACAACACTGAAAGTTCAGAATATGTTAGGAGCCCAAAAAAGGCCTTAAAATGCATCTTAGGCTGCTAAAATGTTCGAAACTTTGGAGGCCCAAAAGGGGTTTACAGTCATCCTAGACCCCCTAAAGTCCAGAAAATGTTGGTGGCCTAAAAACTGTGTCGGAAAGCTCTGAATGTCCCAAAAACATTTGTAGCCTGAAATGGTCATTAACCCGCATCCTAGACCACTGAAATTCCCAAAAATAGTTTTGGCACGAAAAATCCATCTTACACCCTGAAAGTTCGGAATATGTTAGCAGCCCAAAAAAGGCCTTAAAATGCATCTTATGCTGCAAAAATGTTGAAAGCTTTGGAAGCCCAAAAAAGGGGTTTACAGTCATCCTAGACCCCCTAAAGTCCAGAAAATGTTGGTGGCCCAAAAACGGTGTCAGAAAGCTCTGAATGTCCCAAAACATTTGCAGCCTGAAATGGGCATTAACCCGCATCCTAGACCACTGAAATTCCCAAAAATATTTATGGCACGAAAAATGCATCCTACACCGATGAAAGTTCAGAATATGTTAGCAGCCCAAAAAAGGCCTTAAAATGCATCTTAGGCTGCAAAAATGTTGAAAACTTTGGAGGTCCAAAAAAGGGGTTTACAGGCATCGTAGACCCCCGAAAGTCCAGAAAATGTTGCTGGCCCAAAAAACTGTCAAAGAGCTCTGAATGGCCCAAAAACATTTGTAGCCTATAAGGGGCATTAACCTGCATCCTAGACCACTGAAATTCCCAAAAATAGTTTTGGCACGAAAAATGCATCTTACACCCCGAAAGTTCAGAATATGTTAGAAGCCCAAAAAATGCCTTAAAATGCATCTTAGGGCTGCAAAAATGTAGAAAACTTTTGAGGCCCAAAAAAGGGGTTTACATGCATCCTAGACCCACTAAAGTCTAGAAAATGTTGGTGGCCTAAAAACTGTGTCAGAAAGCTCTGAATGTCCCAAAAACATTTGCAGCCTGAAATGGGCATTAACCCGAATCCTAGACCACTGAAATTCCCAAAAATATTTATGGCACGAAAAATGCATCCTACACCGATGAAAGTTCAGAATATGTTAGCAGCCCAAAAAAGGCCTTAAAATGCATCTTAGGCTGCAAAAATGTTGAAAACTTTGGAGGTCCAAAAAAGGGGTTTACAGGCATCGTAGACCCCCGAAAGTCCAGAAAATGTTGCTGGCCCAAAAAACTGTCAAAGAGCTCTGAATGGCCCAAAAACATTTGTAGTCTATAAGGGGCATTAACCTGCATCCTAGACCACTGAAATTCCCAAAAATAGTTTTGGCACGAAAAAAGCATCTTACACCCAGAAAGTTCAGAATATGTTAGAAGCCCAAAAAACGCCTTAAAATGCATCTTAGTGCTGCAAAAATGTAGACATTTTTTGAGGCCCAAAAAAGGGGTTTACATGCATCCTAGACCCCCTAAAGTCCAGAAAATGTTGGTGGCCCAAAAACGGTGTCAGAGAGCTCTGAATATCCCAAAAACATTTGCAGCATGAAATGGGCATTAACCCGCATCCTAAACCACTGAAATTCCCAAAAATATTTATGGCACGAAAAATGCATCCTACAACACTGAAAGTTCAGAATATGTTAGCAGCCCAAAAAAGGCCTTAAAATGCATCTTAGGCTGCTAAAATGTTCAAAACCTTGGAGGCCCAAAAAAGGGGTTTACAGGCATCCTAGACCCCCTAAAGTCCAGAAAATGTTGGTGGACTAAAAACTGTGTCAGAAAGCTCTAAATGTCCCAAAAGCATTTGCAGCCAGAAATGGGCATTAACCCGCATCCTAGACCATTGAAATTCCAAAAAATAGTTTTGGCACGAAAAATCCATCTTACACCCTGAAAGTTCGGAATATGTTAGCAGCCCAAAAAAGGAATTAAAATGCATCTTATGCTGCAAAAATGTTGAAAGCTTTGGAGGCCCAAAAAAGGGGTTTACAGTCATCCTAGACCCCCTAAAGTCCAGAAAATGTTGGTGGCCCAAAAACGGTGTCAGAAAGCTCTGAATGTCCCAAAACATTTGCAGCCTGAAATGGGCATTAACCCGCATCCTAGACCACTGAAATTCCCAAAAATATTTATGGCACGAAAAATGCATCCTACACCGATGAAAGTTCAGAATATGTTAGCAGCCCAAAAAAGGCCTTAAAATGCATCTTAGGCTGCAAAAATGTTGAAAACTTTGGAGGTCCAAAAAAGGGGTTTACAGGCATCGTAGACCCCCTAAAGTCCAGAAAATGTTGCTGGCCCAAAAAACTGTCAAAGAGCTCTGAATGCCCCAAAAACATTTCTAGCCTATAAGGGGCATTAACCTGCATCCTAGACCACTGAAATTCCCAAAAATAGTTTTGGCACGAAAAATGCATCTTACACCCCGAAAGTTCAGAATATGTTAGAAGCCCAAAAAATGCCTTAAAATGCATCTTAGGGCTGCAAAAATGTAGAAAACTTTTGAGGCCCAAAAAAGGGGTTTACATGCATCCTAGACCCCCTAAAGTCTAGAAAATGTTGGTGGCCTAAAAACTGTGTCAGAAAGCTCTGAATGTCCCAAAAACATTTGCAGCCTGAAATGGGCACTAACCCGCATCCTAGACCACTGAAATTCCCAAAAATATTTATGGCACGAAAAATGCATCCTACACCGATGAACGTTCAGAATATGTTCGCAGCCCAAAAAAGACCTTAAAATGCATCTTAGGCAGCAAAAATGTTGAAAACTTTGGAGGCCCAAAAAAGGGGTTTACAGGCATCCCCCTAAAGTCCAGAAAATGTTTTGGCCCAAAAACGGTGTCAGAGAGCTCTGAATATCCCAAAAACGTTTGCAGCATGAAATGGGCATTAACCCGCATCCTAGACCACTGAAAATCCTAAAACTATGTATGGCACGAAAAATGCATCCTACACCACTGAAAGATCAGAATATGTTAGCAGCCCAAAAAAGGCCTTAATATGCAACTTAGGCTGCAAAAATGTTGAAAACTTTGGAGGCCCAAAAAAGGGGTTTACAGTCATCCTAGACCCCCTAAAGTCCAGAAAATGTTGGTCGTCTAAAAACTGTGTCAGAAAGCTCTGAATGTCCCAAAAACATTTGCAGCCTGAAAAGGGCATTAACCCGCATCCTAGACCACTGAAATTCCAAAAAATATTTGTGGCACGAAAAATGCATCCTACAACACTGAAAGTTCAGAATATGTTAGCAGCCCAAAAAAGGCCATAACATGCATCTTAGGGCTGCAAAAATGTTGAAAACTTTAGAGGCCCAAAAAAGGCGTTTACAGTCATCCTAGACCCCCTAAAGTCCTGAAAATGTTGGTCGTCTAAAAACTGTGTCAGAAAACTCTGAATGTCCCAAAAACATTTGCAGCTTGAAATGGGCATTAACCCGCATCCTAGACAACTGAAATTCCCAAAAATATTCATGGCACGAAAAAAGTATCCTACAACACTGAAAGTTCAGAATATGTTAGCAGCTCAAAAAAGGCCTTAAAATGCATTTTAGGCTGCAAAAATGTTGAAAACTTGGAGGCCCAAAAAAGGGGTTTACAGTCATCATAGAAACCCTAAAGTCCAGAAAATGTTGGTGGACTAAAAACTGTGTCAGAAAGCTCTGAATGGCCCAAAAACATTTGGAGCCTGAAAGGGGCATTAACCTGCTCTCTGGAGCACTGAAATTCCCAAAAATATTTATGGCAGGAAAAACGCATCCTACACCGCTGAAAGTTCAGAATATGTTAGCAGCCCAAAAAAGGCCATAACATGCAACTTAGGGCTGCAAGAATGTAGAAAACTTTGGAGGACCAAAAAAGGGGTTTACAGGCATCCTAGACCCCCTAAAGTCCAGAAAATGTTTTGGCCCAAAAACGGTGTCAGAGAGCTCTAAATGTCTCAAAAACATTTGCAGCTTGAAATGGGCATTAACCCGTATCCTAGACCACTGAAATTCCAAAAAATATTCATGGCACGAAAAATGCATCCTACAACACTGAAAGTTCAGAATATGTTAGCAGCGCAAAAAAAGGCCTTAAAATGCATCTTAGGCTGCAAATATGTTGAAAACTGTGGAGGTCCAAAAAAGGGGTTTGCAGGCATCCTAGACCCCCTAAAGTCCAGAAAATGTTGGTGGCCCAAAAAACTGTCAAAGAGCTCTGAATGGCCCAAAAACATTTGTAGCCTATAAGGGGCATTAACCTGCATCCTAGACCACTGAAATTCCCAAAAATAGTTTTGGCACGAAAAATGCATCTTACACCCTGAAAGTTCAGAATATGTTAGAAGCCCAAAAAAGGCCTTAAAATGCATCTTAGGCTGCAAAAATGTTGAAAACTTTGGAGGCCCAAAAAAGGGGTTTACAGTCATCCTAGACCCCTTAAAGTCCAGAAAATGTTGGTGGCCTAAAAACTGCGTCAGAAAGCTCTGAATGTCCCAAAAACATTTGTAGCATATAAGGGGCATTAGCACGCATCCTAGACCACTGAAATTCCCAAAAAAATTTATGGCACGAAAAATGCATCCTACAACACTGAAAGTTCAGAATATGTTAGCAGCCCAGAAAATGCCTTAAAATGCATCTTATGGCTGCAAAAATGTAGAAAGCTTTGGAGGCCCAAAAAAGGGGTTTACAGGCATCCTAGACCCCCTAAAGTCCAGAAAATGTTGGTGGCTCAAAAACAGGGCCAGAGAGCTCTGAATGTCTCAAAAACATTTGCAGGCTGAAAGGGGCATTAACCCGCATCCTAGAGCACTGAAAATCCCAAACAAAAATATTTTGTGCACGAAAAATGCATCCTACACCACTGAAATTTCAGAATATGTTAGCAGCTCAAAAAAGGCCTTAAAATGCATCTTAGGCTGCAAAACTGTTGAAAACTTTGGAGGCCCAAAAAAGGGGTTTACAGTCATCCTAGACCCCCTAAAGTCCAGAAAATGTTGGTGGCCTAAAAACTGTGTCAGATAGCTCTGAATGTCCCAAAAACATTTGCAGCCTGAAATGGGCATTAACCCGCATCCTAGACCACTGAAATTCCCAAAAATATTTATGGCATGAAAAATGCATCCTACACCGATGAAAGTTCAGAATATGTCAGCAGCCCAAAAAAGGCCTTAAAATGCATCTTAGGCTGCAAAAATGTTGAAAACTTTGGAGGTCCAAAAAAGGGGTTTACAGGCATCCTAGACCCCCTAAAGTCCAGAAAATGTTGGTGGACCAAAAACAGGGTCAGAGAGCTCTAAATGTCTCAAAAACATTTGCAGCCTGAAAGGGGCATTAACCGGCTCCCTAGAGCACTATAATTCCCAAAAATATTCCTGGCAGGAAAAACACATCCTACACGGCTGAAAGTTCAGAATATGTTAGCAGCCCAAAAAAGGCCATAACATGCATTTTAAGGCTGCAAAGATGTAGAAAACTTTGGAGGCCCAAAAAAGGGGTTTACAGGCATCCTAGACCCCCTAACGTCCAGAAAATGTTTTGGCCCAAAAACGGTGTCAGAGAGCTATGAATATCCCAAAAACATTTGCAGCATGAAATGGGCATTAACCCGCATCCTAGACCACTGAAATTCCCAAAAATATTTATGGCACGAAAAATGCATCCTACAACACTGAAAGTTCAGAATATGTTAGCAGCCCAAAAAAGGCCTTAAAATGCATCTTAGGCTGCTAAAATGTTCAAAACTTTGGAGGCCCAAAAAAGGGGTTTACAGGCATCCTAGACTACCTAAAGTCCAGAAAATGATGGTGGCCCAAAAACGGTGTCAGAGAGCTCTGAATATCCCAAAAACATTTGCAGCTTGAAATGGGCACTAACCCGCATCCTAGAACACTGAAATTCCCAAAAATATGTATGGCACGAAAAATGCATCCTACACTACTGAAAGATCAGAATATGTTAGCAGCCCAAAAAAGGCCTTAATATGCAACTTAGGCTGCAAAAATGTTGAAAACTTTGGAGGCCCAAAAAAGGTGTTTACAGTCATCCCAGACCCCCAAAAGTCCAGCAAATGTTGGTGGCCAAAAAACGGTGTCAGACAGCTCTGAATATCCCAAAAACATTTGTAGCATATAAGGGGAATTAACACGCATCCTAGACCACTGAAATTCCCAAAAATATTTATGGCACGAAAAATGCATCTTACACACTGAAAGTACAGAATATGTTAGCAGCCCAGAAAATGCCTTAAAATGCATCTTATGGATGCAAAAATGTAGAAAACTTTGGAGGCCCAAAAAAGGGCTTTACAGGCATCCTAGACCCCCTAAAGTCCAGAAAATGTTGGTGGCCCAAAAACAGGGCCAGAGAGCTCTGAATGTCTAAAAAACATTTGCAGGCTGAAAGGGGCATTAACCCGCATCCTAGAGCACTGAAAATCCCAAAAATATTTTGTGCACGAAAAATGCATCCTACACCCCTGAAATTTCAGAATATGTTAGCAGCTCAAAAAAGGCCTTAAAATGCATCTTAGGCTGCAAAACTGTTGAAAACTTTGGAGGCCCAAAAAAGGGGTTTACAGTCATCCTAGACCCCCTAAAGTCCAGAAAATGTTGGTGGCCTAAAAACTGTGTCAGAAAGCTCTGAATGTCCCAAAAACATTTGCAGCCTGAAATGGGCATTAACCCGCATCCTAGACCACTGAAATTCCCAAAAATATTTATGGCATGAAAAATGCATCCTACACCGATGAAAGTTCAGAATATGTCAGCAGCCCAAAAAAGGCCTTAAAATGCATCTTAGGCTGCAAAAATGTTGAAAACATTGGAGGTCCAAAAAAGGGGTTTACAGGCATCCTAGACCCCCTAAAGTCCAGAAAATGTTGGTGGCCCAAAAACAGGGTCAGAGAGCTCTAAATGTCTCAAAAACATTTGCAGCCTGAAAGGGGCATTAACAGGCTCCCTAGAGCACTATAATTCCCAAAAATATTCCTGGCAGGAAAAACGCATCCTACACCGCTGAAAGTTCAGAATATGTTAGCAGCCCAAAAAAGGCCATAACATGCATTTTAAGGCTGCAAAGATGTAGAAAACTTTGGAGGCCCAAAAAAGGGGTTTACAGGCATCCTAGACCCCCTAAAGTCCAGAAAATGTTTTGGCCCAAAAACGGTATCAGAGAGCTATGAATATCCCAAAAACATTTGCAGCATGAAATGGGCATTAACCCGCATCCTAGACCACTGAAATTCCCAAAAATATTTATGGCACGAAAAATGCATCCTACAACACTGAAAGTTCAGAATACGTTAGCAGCCCAAAAAAGGCCTTAAAATGCATCTTAGGCTGCTAAAATGTTCAAAACTTTGGAGGCCCAAAAAAGGGGTTTACAGTCATCCTAGACCCCCTAAAGTCCAGAAAATGATGGTGGTCCAAAAACGGTGTCAGAGAGCTCTGAATATCCCAAAAACATTTGCAGCTTGAAATGGGCATTAACCCGCATCCTAGACCACTGAAATTCCCAAAAATATGTATGGCACGAAAAATGCATCCTACACTACTGAAAGATCAGAATATGTTAGCAGCCCAAAAAAGGCCTTAATATGCAACTTAGGCTGCAAAAATGTTGAAAACTTTGGAGGCTCAAAAAAGGCGTTTACAGTCATCCCAGACCCCCAAAAGTCCAGCAAATGTTGGTGGCCAAAAAACGGTGTCAGACAGCTCTGAATATCCCAAAAACATTTGTAGCATATAAGGGGCATTAACACGCATCCTAGACCACTGAAATTCCCAAAAATATTTATGGCACGAAAAATGGATCTTACACACTGAAAGTTCAGAATATGTTAGCAGCCCAGAAAATGCCTTAAAATGCATCATATGGCTGCAAAAATGTAGAAAATTTTGGAGGCCCAAAAAAGGGGTTTACAGGCATCCTACACCCCCTAAAGTCCAGAAAATGTTGGTGGCCCAAAAACAGGTCCAGAGAGCTCTGAATGTATCAAAAACATTTGCAGGCTGAAAGGGGCATTAACCCGCATCCTAGAGCACTGGAAATCCCAAAAATATTTTGTGCACGAAAAATGCATCCTACACCCCTGAAATTTCAGAATATGTTAGCAGCTCAAAAAAGGCCTTAAAATGCATCTTAGGCTGCAAAAGTGTTGAAAACTTTGGAGGCCCAAAAAAGGGCTTTACAGGCATCTTAGACCCCCTAAAGTCCAGAAAATGTTGGTGATCCAAAAACGGTGTCAGAGAGCTCTGAATATCCCAAAAACATTTGCAGCCTGAAATGGACATTAACCCACATCCTAGACACGGAAAATTCCCAAAAATATTTATGGCACGAAAAATGCATCCTACACCACTGAAAGTTCAGAATATGTTAGCAGCCCGAAAAAGGCCTTAATATGCATCTTAGGCTGCAAAACTGTTGAAAACATTGGAGGCCCAAAAAAGGGGTTTACAGTCATCTAGACCCCCTAATCCAGAAAAAGTTGGTGGCCTTGAAACAGTGTCAGAAAGCTCTGAATGTCCCGAAAGCATTTGCAGCCTGAAATGGGCATTAACCCGCATCCTAGACCACTGAAATCCCCAAAAATATTTTGTGCATGAAAAAATGCATCCTACACCCCTGAAAGTTCAGAAAATGATAGCAGCCCAAAAAAGGCCTTAAAATGCATCTTAGGGCTGCAAAAATGTAGAAAACTTTTGAGGACCAAAAAATGGGTTTACATGCATCCTAGACCCCCTAAAGTCCAGAAAATGTTGGTGTCCCAAAAACAGGGTCAGAGAGCTCTGAATTTCTCAAAAACATGTGCAGCCTGAAAGGGGCATTAACCCGCATCCTAGACCACTGAAATTCCCAAAAATATTTTTGGCACGAAAAATGCATTCTACAACATTGAAAGTTCAGAATATGTTAGCAGCCCAAAAAAGGCCTTAAAATGCATCTTAGGCTGCAAAAATGTTGAAAACTTTGGAGGCCCAAAAAAGGGGTTTACAGTCATCCTAGACCCCCTAAAGTCCAGAAAATGTTGGTGGCTAAAAACTGTGTCAGAAAGCTCTGAATGTCCCAAAAACATTTGCAGCCTGAAATTGGCATTAACCCGCATCCTAGACCACTGAAATTCCCAAAAATATTTATGGCACAAAAATGCATCCTACACCGATGAAAGTTCAGAATATGTTAGCTGCCCAAAAAAGGCCTTAAAATGCATTTTAGGCTGCAAAAATGTTGACAACTTTGGCGGTCCAAAAAAGGGGTTTAAAGGCACCCTAGACCCCCTAAAGTCCAGAAAATGTTGGTGGCCCAAAAACAGGGTCAGAGAGCTCTAAATGTCTCAAAAACATTTGCAGCCTGAAAGGGGCATTAACCGGCTCCCTGGAGCACTGAAATTCCCAAAAATATTTATGGCAGGAAAAACGCATCCTACACCGCTCAAAGTTCAGAATATGTTAGCAGCCCAAAAAGGCCATAACATGCATCTTAGGTCTGCAAAAATGTAGAATACTTTGGAGGCCCAAAAAAGGGGTTTACAGGCACCTAGACCCTCTAAAGTCCAGAAAATGTTGGTGGCCCAAAAACGGTGTCAGAGAGCTCTGAATATCCCAAAAACATTTGCAGCTTGAAATGGGCATTAACTCGCAACCTAGACCACTGAAATTCCCAAAAATATTTATGGCAGGAAAAACGCATCCTACACCGCTGAAAGTTCAGAATATGTTAGCAGCCCAAAAAGGCCTTAATATGCATCTTAGGTCTGCAAAAATGTAGAATACTTTGGAGGCCCAAAAAAGGGGTTTACAGGCACCTAGACCCTCTAAAGTCCAGAAAATGTTGGTGGCCCAAAAACGGTGTCAGAGAGCTCTGAATATCCCAAAAACATTTGCAGCCTGGAATGGGCATTAACCCGCTTCCTAGACCACTGAAATTCCCAAAAATATTTATGGCAGGAAAAACGCATCCTACACCGCTGAAAGTTCAGAATATGTTAGCAGCCCAAAAAGGCCTTAATATGCATCTTAGGCTGCAAAAATGTTGAAAACTTTGGAGGCCCAAAACGGGTTTACAGTCATCCTAGAACCCCTAAAGTCCAGAAAATGTTGGTGTCCCAAAAAACTGTCAAAGAGCTCTGAATGGCCCAAAAACATTTGTAGCCTATAAGGGGCATTAACCCGCTTCCTAGACCACTGAAATTCCCAAAAATATTTATGGCACGAAAAATGCATTCTACAACATTGAAAGTTCAGAATATGTTAGCAGCCCAAAAAAGGCCTTAAAATGCATCTTAGGGCTGCAAAAATGTAGAAAACTTTTGAGGCCCAAAAAAGGGGTTTACATGCATCCTAGACTCCCTAAAGTCCAGAAAATGTTGGTGTCCCAAAAACAGGGTCAGAGAGCTCTGAATGTCTCAAAAACATGTGTAGCCTGAAAGGGGCATTAACCCGCATCCTAGACCACTGAAATTCCCAAAAATATTTATGGAACGAAAAATGCATTCTACAACATTGAAAGTTCAGAATATGTTAGCAGCCCAAAAAAGGCCTTAAAATGCATCTTAGGCTGCAAAAATGTTGAAAACTTTGGAGGCCCAAAAAAGGGGTTTACAGGCATCCTAGACCCCCTAAAGTCCAGAAAATGTTTTGGCCCAAAAACGGTGTCAGAGAGCTCTGAATATCCCAAAAACATTTGCAGCATGAAATGGGCATTAACCCGCATCCTAGACCACTGAAATTCCCAAAAATATTTATGGCACAAAACAATGCATCCTACAACACTGAAAGTTCAGAATATGTTAGCAGCCCAAAAAAGGCCTTAAAATGCATCTTAGGCTGCTAAAATGTTCAAAACTTGGGAGGCCCAAAAAAGGGGTTTACAGGCATCCTAGACCCCCTAAAGTCCAGAAAATGTTGGTGGCCCAAAAACGGTGTCAGAGAGCTCTGAATATCACAAAAACATTTGCAGCTTGAAATGGGTATTAACCCGCATCCTAGACCACTGAAATTCCCAAAAATATGTATGGCACGAAAAATGCATCCTACACCACTGAAAGATCAGAATATGTTAGCAGCCCAAAAAAGGCCTTAATATGCAACTTAGGCTGCCAAAATGTTGAAAACTTTGGAGGCCCAAAAAAGGGGTTTACAGTCATCCTAGACCCCCTAAAGTCCAGAAAATGTTGGTGGCCAAAAAACGGTGTCAGAGAGCTCTGAATATCCCAAAAACATTTGTAGCCTATAAGGGGCATTGACCCGCATCCTAGACCACTGAAATTCCCAAAAATATTTATGGCAGGAAAAACGCATCCTACACCGCTGAAAGTTCAGAATATGTTAGCAGCCCAAAAAGGCCATAACATGCATCTTAGGTCTGCAAAAATGTAGAATACTTTGGAGTCCCAAAAAAGGGGTTTACAGGCACCTAGACCCTCTAAAGTCCAGAAAATGTTGGTGGCCCAAAAACGGTGTCAGAGAGCTCTGAATATCCCAAAAACATTTGCAGCCTGGAATGGGCATTAACCCGCATCCTAGACCACTGAAATTCCCGAAAATATTTATGGCAGAAAAACGCATCCTACACCGCTGAAAGTTCAGAATATGTTAGCAGCCCAAAAAGGCCTTAATAGCATCTTAGGCTGCAAAAATGTTGAAAACTCTAGAGGCCCAAAAAAGGGGTTTACAGTCATCCTAGACCCCCTAAAGTCCAGAAAATGTTGGTGGCCTAACAACTGTGTCAGAAAGCTCTGAATATCTCAAAAGCATTTGCAGCCTGAAATGGGCATTAATCCGCATCCTAGACCACTGATATCCCCAAAAATATTTATGGCACGAAAAATGCACCCTACACCGATGAAAGTTCAGAACATGTTAGCAGCCCAAAAAAGGCCTTAATATGCATCTTAGGCTGCAAAACTGTTGAAAACTTTGGAGGCCCAAAAAGGGGTTTACAGTCATCCTAGACCCCCTAAAGTCCAGAAAATGTTGGTGGCCTAAAAACTGTGTCAGAAAGCTCTGAATGTCCCAAAAACATTTTCAGCCTGAAATGGGCATTAACCCGCATCCTAGACCACTGAAATTCCCAAAATATATATGGCACGAAAAATGCATCCTACACCACTGAACATTCAGAATATGTTAGCAGCCCAAAAAAGGCCTTAAAATGCATCTTAGGCTGCAAAAATGTTGAAAACTTTGGAGGCCCAAAAAAGGGGTTTACAGTCATCCTAGACCCCCTAAAGTCCAGAAAATGTTGGTCGTCTAAAAACTGTGTCAGAAAGCTCTGAATGTCCCAAAAACATTTGCAGCCTGAAATGGGCATTAACCCGCATCCTAGACCACTGAAATTCCCCAAAATATTTATGGCAGGAAAAACGCATACTACACCGCTGAAAGTTCAGAATATGTTAGCAGCCAAAAAAAGGCCATAACATGCATTTTAAGGCTGCAAAGATGTAGAAAAATTTGTAGGCCCAAAAAAGGGGTTTACAGGCATCCTAGACCCCCTAAAGTCCAGAAAATGTTTTGGCCCAAAAACGGTGTCAGAGAGCTATGAATATCCCAAAAACATTTGCAGCATGAAATGGGCATTAACCCGCATCCTAGACCACTGAAATTCCCAAAAATATTTATGGCACGAAAAATGCATCCTACAACACTGAAAGTTCAGAATATGTTAGCAGCCCAAAAAAGGCCTTAAAATGCATCTTAGGCTGCTAAAATGTTCAAAACTTTGGAGGCCCAAAAAAGGGGTTTACAGGCATCCTAGACCCCCTAAAGTCCAGAAAATGATGGTGGCCCAAAAACGGTGTCAGAGAGCTCTGAATATCCCAAAAACATTTGCAGCTTGAAATGGGCACTAACCCGCATCCTAGAACACTGAAATTCCCAAAAATATTTATGGCACGAAAAATGCATCCTACAACACTGAAAGTACAGAATATGTTAGCAGCCAAGAAAATGCCTTAAAATGCATCTTATGGATGCAAAAATGTAGAAAACTTTGGAGGCCCAAAAAAGGGCTTTACAGGCATCCTAGACCCCCTAAAGTCCAGAAAATGTTGGTGGCCCAAAAACAGGGCCAGAGAGCTCTGAATGTCTAAAAAACATTTGCAGGCTGAAAGGGGCATTAACCCGCATCCTAGAGCACTGAAAATCCCAAAAATATTTTGTGCACGAAAAATGCATCCTACACCCCTGAAATTTCAGAATATTTTAGCAGCTCAAAAAAGGCCTTAAAATGTATCTTAGGCTGCAAAACTGTTGAAAACTTTGGAGGCCCAAAAAAGGGGTTTACAGTCATCCTAGACCCCCTAAAGTCCAGAAAATGTTGGTGGCCTAAAAACTGTGTCAGAAAGCTCTGAATGTCCCAAAAACATTTGCAGCCTGAAATGGGCATTAACCCGCATCCTAGACCACTGAAATTCCCAAAAATATTTATGGCATGAAAAATGCATCCTACACCGATGAAAGTTCAGAATATGTCAGCAGCCCAAAAAAGGCCTTAAAATGCATCTTAGGCTGCAAAAATGTTGAAAACATTGGAGGTCCAAAAAAGGGGTTTACAGGCATCCTAGACCCCCTAAAGTCCAGAAAATGTTGGTGGCCCAAAAACAGGGTCAGAGAGCTCTAAATGTCTCAAAAACATTTGCAGCCTGAAAGGGGCATTAACCGGCTCCCTAGAGCACTATAATTCCCAAAAATATTCCTGGCAGGAAAAACGCATCCTACACCGCTGAAAGTTCAGAATATGTTAGCAGCCCAAAAAAGGCCATAACATGCATTTTAAGGCTGCAAAGATGTAGAAAACCTTGGAGGCCCAAAAAAGGGGTTTACAGGCATCCTAGACCCCCTAAAGTCCAGAAAATGTTTTGGCCCAAAAACGGTGTCAGAGAGCTATGAATATCCCAAAAACATTTGCAGCATGAAATGGGCATTAACCCGCATCCTAGACCACTGAAATTCCCAAAAATATTTATGGCACGAAAAATGCATTCTACAACACTGAAAGTTCAGAATACGTTAGCAGCCCAAAAAAGGCCTTAAAATGCATCTTAGGCTGCTAAAATGTTCAAAACTTTGGAGGCCCAAAAAAGGGGTTTACAGTCATCCTAGACCCCCTAAAGTCCAGAAAATGATGGTGGTCCAAAAACGGTGTCAGAGAGCTCTGAATATCCCAAAAACATTTGCAGCTTGAAATGGGCATTAACCCGCATCCTAGACCACTGAAATTCCCAAAAATATGTATGGCACGAAAAATGCATCCTACACTACTGAAAGATCAGAATATGTTAGCAGCCCAAAAAAGGCCTTAATATGCAACTTAGGCTGCAAAAATGTTGAAAACTTTGGAGGCTCAAAAAAGGCGTTTACAGTCATCCCAGACCCCCAAAAGTCCAGCAAATGTTGGTGGCCAAAAAACGGTGTCAGACAGCTATGAATATCCCAAAAACATTTGCAGCTTGAAATGGGCATTAACCCGCATCCTAGACCACTGAAATTCCCAAAAATATTTATGGCACGAAAAATGGATCTTACACACTGAAAGTTCAGAATATGTTAGCAGCCCAGAAAATGCCTTAAAATGCATCATATGGCTGCAAAAATGTAGAAAATTTTGGAGGCCCAAAAAAGGGGTTTACAGGCATCCTAGACCCCCTAAAGTCCAGAAAATGTTGGTGGCCCAAAAACAGGTCCAGAGAGCTCTGAATGTATCAAAAACATTTGCAGGCTGAAAGGGGCATTAACCCGCATCCTAGAGCACTGGAAATCCCAAAAATATTTTGTGCACGAAAAATGCATCCTACACCCCTGAAATTTCAGAATATGTTAGCAGCTCAAAAAAGGCCTTAAAATGCATCTTAGGCTGCAAAAGTGTTGAAAACTTTGGAGGCCCAAAAAAGGGGTTTACAGGCATCTTAGACCCCCTAAAGTCCAGAAAATGTTGGTGATCCAAAAACGGTGTCAGAGAGCTCTGAATATCCCAAAAACATTTGCAGCCTGAAATGGACATTAACCCACATCCTAGACCACTGAAATTCCCAAAAATATTTATGGCACGAAAAATGCATCCTACACCACTGAAAGTTCAGAATATGTTAGCAGCCCGAAAAAGGCCTTAATATGCATCATAGGCTGCAAAACTGTTGAAAACATTGGAGGCCCAAAAAAGGGGTTTACAGTCATCTAGACCCCCTAATCCAGAAAAAGTTGGTGGCCTTGAAACAGTTTCAGAAAGCTCTGAATGTCCCGAAAGCATTTGCAGCCTGAAATGGGCATTAACCCGCATCCTAGACCACTGAAATCCCCAAAAATATTTTGTGCACGAAAAAATGCATCCTACACCCCTGAAAGTTCAGAAAATGATAGCAGCCCAAAAAAGGCCTTAAAATGCATCTTAGGGCTGCAAAAATGTAGAAAACTTTTGAGGCCCAAAAAATGGGTTTACATGCATCCTAGACCCCCTAAAGTCCAGAAAATGTTGGTGTCCCAAAAACAGGGTCAGAGAGCTCTGAATTTCTCAAAAACATGTGCAGCCTGAAAGGGGCATTAACCCGCATCCTAGACCACTGAAATTCCCAAAAATAGTTTTGGCACGAAAAATGCATTCTACAACATTGAAAGTTCAGAATATGTTAGCAGCCCAAAAAAGGCCTTAAAATGCATCTTAGGCTGCAAAAATGTTGAAAACTTTGGAGGCCCAAAAAAGGGGTTTACAATCATCCTAGACCCCCTAAAGTCCAGAAAATGTTGGTGGCTAAAAACTGTGTCAGAAAGCTCTGAATGTCCCAAAATCATTTGCAGCCTGAAATGGGCATTAACCCGCATCCTAGACCACTGAAATTCCCAAAAATATTTATGGCACAAAAATGCATCCTACACCGATGAAAGTTCAGAATATGTTAGCTGCCCAAAAAAGGCCTTAAAATGCATTTTAGGCTGCAAAAATGTTGACAACTTTGGCGGTCCAAAAAAGGGGTTTAAAGGCACCCTAGACCCCCTAAAGTCCAGAAAATGTTGGTGGCCCAAAAACAGGGTCAGAGAGCTCTAAATGTCTCAAAAACATTTCCAGCCTGAAAGGGGCATTAACCGGCTCCCTGGAGCACTGAAATTCCCAAAAATATTTATGGCAGGAAAAACGCATCCTACACCGCTCAAAGTTCAGAATATGTTAGCAGCCCAAAAAGGCCATAACATGCATCTTAGGTCTGCAAAAATGTAGAATACTTTGGAGTCCCAAAAAAGGGGTTTACAGGCACCTAGACCCTCTAAAGTCCAGAAAATGTTGGTGGCCCAAAAACGGTGTCAGAGAGCTCTGAATATCCCAAAAACATTTGCAGCCTGGAATGGGCATTAACCCGCATCCTAGACCACTGAAATTCCCGAAAATATTTATGGCAGAAAAACGCATCCTACACCGCTGAAAGTTCAGAATATGTTAGCAGCCCAAAAAGGCCTTAATAGCATCTTAGGCTGCAAAAATGTTGAAAACTCTAGAGGCCCAAAAAAGGGGTTTACAGTCATCCTAGACCCCCTAAAGTCCAGAAAATGTTGGTGGCCTAACAACTGTGTCAGAAAGCTCTGAATATCTCAAAAGCATTTGCAGCCTGAAATGGGCATTAATCCGCATCCTAGACCACTGATATCCCCAAAAATATTTATGGCACGAAAAATGCACCCTACACCGATGAAAGTTCAGAACATGTTAGCAGCCCAAAAAAGGCCTTAATATGCATCTTAGGCTGCAAAACTGTTGAAAACTTTGGAGGCCCAAAAAGGGGTTTACAGTCATCCTAGACCCCCTAAAGTCCAGAAAATGTTGGTGGCCTAAAAACTGTGTCAGAAAGCTCTGAATGTCCCAAAAACATTTTCAGCCTGAAATGGGCATTAACCCGCATCCTAGACCACTGAAATTCCCAAAATATATATGGCACGAAAAATGCATCCTACACCACTGAACATTCAGAATATGTTAGCAGCCCAAAAAAGGCCTTAAAATGCATCTTAGGCTGCAAAAATGTTGAAAACTTTGGAGGCCCAAAAAAGGGGTTTACAGTCATCCTAGACCCCCTAAATTCCAGAAAATGTTGGTCGTCTAAAAACTGTGTCAGAAAGCTCTGAATGTCCCAAAAACATTTGCAGCCTGAAATGGGCATTAACCCGCATCCTAGACCACTGAAATTCCCCAAAATATTTATGGCAGGAAAAACGCATACTACACCGCTGAAAGTTCAGAATATGTTAGCAGCCAAAAAAAGGCCATAACATGCATTTTAAGGCTGCAAAGATGTAGAAAACTTTGGAGGCCCAAAAAAGGGGTTTACAGGCATCCTAGACCCCCTAAAGTCCAGAAAATGTTTTGGCCCAAAAACGGTGTCAGAGAGCTATGAATATCCCAAAAACATTTGCAGCATGAAATGGGCATTAACCCGCATCCTAGACCACTGAAATTCCCAAAAATATTTATGGCACGAAAAATGCATCCTACAACACTGAAAGTTCAGAATATGTTAGCAGCCCAAAAAAGGCCTTAAAATGCATCTTAGGCTGCTAAAATGTTCAAAACTTTGGAGGCCCAAAAAAGGGGTTTACAGGCATCCTAGACCCCCTAAAGTCCAGAAAATGATGGTGGCCCAAAAACGGTGTCAGATAGCTCTGAATATCCCAAAAACATTTGCAGCTTGAAATGGGCACTAACCCGCATCCTAGAACACTGAAATTCCCAAAAATATTTATGGCACGAAAAATGCATCCTACAACACTGAAAGTACAGAATATGTTAGCAGCCCAGAAAATGCCTTAAAATGCATCTTATGGATGCAAAAATGTAGAAAACTTTGGAGGCCCAAAAAAGGGCTTTACAGGCATCCTAGACCCCCTAAAGTCCAGAAAATGTTGGTGGCCCAAAAACAGGGCCAGAGAGCCCTGAATGTCTAAAAAACATTTGCAGGCTGAAAGGGGCATTAACCCGCATCCTAGAGCACTGAAAATCCCAAAAATATTTTGTGCACGAAAAATGCATCCTACACCCCTGAAATTTCAGAATATGTTAGCAGCTCAAAAAAGGCCTTAAAATGTATCTTAGGCTGCAAAACTGTTGAAAACTTTGGAGGCCCAAAAAAGGGGTTTACAGTCATCCTAGACCCCCTAAAGTCCAGAACATGTTGGTGGCCTAAAAACTGTGTCAGAAAGCTCTGAATGTCCCAAAAACATTTGCAGCCTGAAATGGGCATTAACCCGCATCCTAGACCACTGAAATTCCCAAAAATATTTATGGCATGAAAAATGCATCCTACACCGATGAAAGTTCAGAATATGTCAGCAGCCCAAAAAAGGCCTTAAAATGCATCTTAGGCTGCAAAAATGTTGAAAACATTGGAGGTCCAAAAAAGGGGTTTACAGGCATCCTAGACCCCCTAAAGTCCAGAAAATGTTGGTGGCCCAAAAACAGGGTCAGAGAGCTCTAAATGTCTCAAAAACATTTGCAGCCTGAAAGGGGCATTAACCGGCTCCCTAGAGCACTATAATTCCCAAAAATATTCCTGGCAGGAAAAACGCATCCTACACCGCTGAAAGTTCAGAATATGTTAGCAGCCCAAAAAAGGCCATAACATGCATTTTAAGGCTGCAAAGATGTAGAAAACTTTGGAGGCCCAAAAAAGGGGTTTACAGGCATCCTAGACCCCCTAAAGTCCAGAAAATGTTTTGGCCCAAAAACGGTGTCAGAGAGCTATGAATATCCCAAAAACATTTGCAGCATGAAATGGGCATTAACCCGCATCCTAGACCACTGAAATTCCCAAAAATATTTATGGCACGAAAAATGCATCCTACAACACTGAAAGTTCAGAATACGTTAGCAGCCCAAAAAAGGCCTTAAAATGCATCTTAGGCTGCTAAAATGTTCAAAACTTTGGAGGCCCAAAAAAGGGGTTTACAGTCATCCTAGACCCCCTAAAGTCCAGAAAATGATGGTGGTCCAAAAACGGTGTCAGAGAGCTCTGAATATCCCAAAAACATTTGCAGCTTGAAATGGGCATTAACCCGCATCCTAGACCACTGAAATTCCCAAAAATATGTATGGCACGAAAAATGCATCCTACACTACTGAAAGATCAGAATATGTTAGCAGCCCAAAAAATGCCTTAAAATGCATCTTAGGGCTGCAAAAATGTGGAAAACTTTAGAGGCCCAAAAAAGGGGTTTACATGCATCCTAGACCCCCTAAAGTCCAGGAAATGTTGCTGGCCTAAAAACTGTGTCAGAAAGCTCTGAATGTCCCAAAAACATTTGCAGCCTCAAATGGGCATTAACCCGCATCCTAGACCACTGAAATTCCCAAAAATATTTATGGCACGAAAAATGCATCCTACAACACTGAAAGTTCAGAATATGTTAGCAGCCCAATAAAGGCCTTAAAATGCATCTTAGGCTGCTAAAATGTTCAAAACTTTGGAGGCCCAAAAGGGGTTTACAGTCATCCTAGACCCCCTAAAGTACAGAAAATGTTGGTGGCCCATAAACTGTGTCAGAGAGATCTGAATGTCCCAAAAACATTTGAAGCCTGAAATGGGCATTAACCCGCATCCTAGACCACTGAAATTCCCAAAAATATTTATGGCACGAAAAAAAAAATGCATCCTACACCGCTAAAAGTTCTGAACATGTTAGCAGCCCAAAAAAGGCCTTAAAATGCATCTTAGGCTGCAAAAATGTTGAAAACTTTGGAGGCCCAATAAAGGGGTTTACAGTCATCCCAGACCCCCTAAAGTCTAGGAAATGTTGCTCCCCTAAAAACTGTGTCAGAAAGCTCTGAATGTCCCAAAAACATTTGCAGCCTGAAATGGGCATTAACCCGCATCCTAGACCACTGAAATTCCCAAAAATATTCATGGCAAGAAAAATGCATCCCACAACACTGAAAGTTCAGAATATGTTAGCAGCCCAATAAAGGCCTTAAAATGCATCTTAGGCTGCTAAAATGTTCAAATCTTTGGAGGCCCAAAAGGGGTTTACAGTCATCTTAGACCCCCTAAAGTCCAGAAAATGTTGGTGATCCAAAAACGGTGTCGGAGAGCTCTGAATATCCCAAAAACATTTGCAGCCTGAAATGGGCATTAACCCGCATCCTAGACCACTGAAATTCCCAAAAATATTTATGGCACGAAAAATGCATCCTACACCACTGAAAGTTCAAAATATGTTAGCAGCCCAAAAAAGGCCTTAATATGCATCTTATGCTGCAAAACTGTTGAAAACTTTGGAGGCCCAAAAAAGGGGTTTACAGTCATCCTAGACCCCCTAAAGTCCAGAAAATGTTGGTGGCCTAAAAACTGTGTCAGAAAGCTCTGAATGTCCCAAAAACATTTGCAGCCTGAAATGGGCATTAACCCGCATCCTAGACCACTGAAATTCCCAAAAATATATATGGCACGAAAAATGCATCCTACACCACTGAAAGTTCAGAATATGTTAGCAGCCCAAAAAAGGCCTTAAAATGCATCTTAGGCTGCAAAAATGTTGAAAACTTTGGAGGCCCAAAAAAGGGGTTTACATGCATCCTAGACCCCCTAAAGTCCAGAAAATGTTGGTCGTCTAAAAACTGTGTCAGAAAGCTCTGAATGTCCCAAAAACATTTGCAGCCTGAAATGGGCATTAACCCGCATCCTAGACCACTGAAATTCCCCAAAATATTTATGGCAGGAAAAACGCATCCTACACCGCTGAAAGTTCAGAATATGTTAGCAGCCCAAAAAAGGCCATAACATGCATCTTAGGGCTGCGAAAATCTTGAAAACTTTGGAGGCCCAAAAAAGGCGTTTACAGTCATCCTAGACCCCCTAAAGTCCAGAAAATGTTGGTTGTCTAAAAACTGTGTCAGAAAGCTCTGAATGTCCCAAAAACATTTGCAGCCTGAAATGGGCATTAACCCGCATCCTAGACCACTGAAATTTCCAAAAATATTTATGGCACGAAAAATGCAGCCTACACCGATGAAAGTTCAGAATATGTTAGCAGCCCAAAAAAGGCCTTAAAATGCATCTTAAGCTGCAAAAATGTTGAACACTTTGGAGGCCCAAAAAAGGGGTTTACAGTCATCATAGACCCCCTAAAGTCCAGAAAATGTTGGTGGCCCAAAAATGGTGTCAGAAAGCTCTGAATGGCCCAAAAACATTTGCAGCCTGAAATGGGCATTAACCCACATCCTAGACCACTGAAATTCCCAAAAATATTTATGGCACGAAAAATGCATCTTACACCCTGAAAGTTCAGAATATGTTAGCAGCCCAAAAAATGCCTTAAAATGCATCTTAGGGCTGCAAAAATGTTGAAAACTTTGGAGGACCAAAAAAGGGGTTTACATGCATCCTAGACCCCCTAAAGTCCAGAAAATGTTGGTGGCCCAAAAGCAGGGTCAGAGAGCTCTGAATGTCTCAAAAACATTTGCAGCTTGAAAGGGGCATTAACCCGCATCCTAGAGCACTGAAAATCCCCAAAATATTTTGTGCACGAAAAATGCATCCTACACCCCTGAAATTTCAGAATATGTTAATAGCTCAAAAAAGGCCTTAAAATGCATCTTAGGCTGCAAAAATGTTGAAAACTTTGGAGGCCCAAAAAAGGGGTTTACAGGCATCCTAGACCCCCTAAAGTCCAGAAAATGTTGGCGGCCAAAAAACGGTGTCGGAGAGCTCTGAATATCCCAAAAACATGTGTAGCCTATAAGGGGCATTAACACGCATCCTAGACCACTGAAATTCCCAAAAATATTTATGGCAGAAACACGCATCCTACACCGCTGAAAGTTCAGAATATGTTTGCAGCTCAAAAAAGGCCATAACATGCATCTTAGGGCTGTTAAAATGTAGGAAACTTTGGAGGCCCAAAAAAGGGGTTTACAGGCATCCTAGACCCCCTAAAGTCCAGAAAATGTTGGTGGCTCAAAAACAGTGTCAGAGAGCTCTGAATATCCCAAAAACATTTGCAGCCTGAAATGGGCATTAACCCGCATCCTAGACCACTGAAATTCCCAAAAATATTTATGGCACGCAAAATGCATACTACACCGCTGAAAGTTCAGAATATGTTAGCAGCTCAAAAAAGGCCTTAAAATGCATCTTAGGCTGCAAAAATGTTGAAAACTTTGGAGGCCCAAAAAAGTGGTTTACAGTCATCATAGACCCCCTAAAGTCCAGAAAATGTTGGTGGTCTAACAACTGTGTCAGAAAGCTCTGAATATCCCAAAAGCATTTGCAGCCTGAAATGGGCATTAACCCGGATCCTAGACCATTGAAATCCCCAAAAATATTTATGGCACAAAAAATGCATCCTACACCGATGAAAGTTCAGAATATGTCAGCAGCCCAAAAAAGGCCTTAAAATGCATCTTAGGCTGCAAAAATGTTGAAAACTTTGGATGTCCAAAAAAGGGGTTTACAGGCATCCTAGACCCCCTAACGTCCAGAAAATGTTGGTGGCCTAAAAACTGTGTCAGAAAGCTCTGAATGTCCCAAAAACATTTGCAGCCTGAAATGGGCATTAACCGGCATCCTAGACCACTGAAATTCCCAAAAATATTTATGGCAGGAAAAAATCCTACACCGCTGAAAGTTCAGAATATGTTAGCAGCCCAAAAAAGGTCATAACATGCATCTTAGGGCTGCAAAAATGTTCAAAACTTTGGAGGCCCAAAAGGGGCTTACAGTCATCATAGACCCCCTAAAGTCCAGAAAATGTTGGTAGCCCAAAAACTGTGTCAGAGAGCTCTGAATGTCCCAAAAACATTTGAAGCCTGAAATGGGCATTAACCCGCATCCTAGACCACTGAGATTCCCAAAAATATTTATGGCACGAAAAATGCATACTACAACACTGAAAGTTCAGAATATGTTAGCAGCCCAATAAAGGCCTTAAAATGCATCTTAGGCTGCTAAAATGTTCAAAACTTTGGAGGCCCAAAAGGGGTTTACAGTCATCCTAGACCCCCTAAAGTACAGAAAATGTTGGTGGCCCAAAAACTGTGTCAGAGAGCTCTGAATGTCCCAAAAACATTTGAAGCCTGAAATGGGCATTAACCCGCATCCTAGACCACTGAAATTCGCAAAAATATTTATGGCACGAAAAAAAAATGCATCCTACACCGCTAAAAGTTCTGAACATGTTAGCAGCCCAAAAAAGGCCTTAAAATGCATCTTAGGCTGCAAAAATGTTGAAAACTTTGGAGGCCCAATAAAGGGGTTTACAGTCATCTTAGACCCCCTAAAGTCCAGAAAATGTTGGTGATCCAAAAACGGTGTCAGAGAGCTCTGAATATCCCAAAAACATTTGCAGCCTGAAATGGGCATTAACCCGCATCCTAGACCACTGAAATTCCCAAAAATATTTATGTCACGAAAAATGCATCCTACACCACTGAAAGTTCAAAATATGTTAGCAGCCCAAAAAAGGCCTTAATATGCATCTTATGCTGCAAAACTGTTGAAAACTTTGGAGGCCCAAAAAAGGGGTTTACAGTCATCCTAGACCCCCTAAAGTCCAGAAAATGTTGGTGGCCTAAAAACCGTGTCAGAAAGCTCTGAATGTCCCAAAAACATTTGCAGCCTGAAATGGGCATTAACCCGCATCCTAGAGCACTGAAATTCCCAAAAATATATATGGCACGAAAAATGCATCCTACACCACTGAAAGTTCAGAATATGTTAGCAGCCCAAAAAAGGCCTTAAAATGCATCTTAGGCTGCAAAAATGTTGAAAACTTTGGAGGCACAAGAAAGGGGTTTACAGTCATCTAGACCCCCTAATCCAGAAAATGTTGGTGGCCTTGAAACAGTGTCAGAAAGCTCTGAATGTCCCGAAAGCATTTGCAGCCTGAAATGGTCATTAACCCGCATCCTAGACCACTGAAATCCACAAAAATATTTTGTGCATGAAAAAATGCATCCTACACCCCTGAAAGTTCAGAATATGATAGCAGCCCAAAAAAGGCCTTAAAATGCATCTTAGGCTGCTAACATGTTGAAAACGTTGGAGGTCCAAAAAAGAGGTTTACAGGCATCGTAGACCCCCTAAAGTCCAGTAAATATTGGTGGCCCAAAAAACTGTCAAAGAGCTCTAAATGGCCCAAAATCATTTGTAGCCTATAAGGGGCATTAACCTGCATCCTAGACCACTGAAATTCCCAAAAATAGTTTTGGCACACTTACATCCTGAACTTTTAGAATATGTTAGCAGCCCAAAAAATGCCTTAAAATGCATTTTAGGGCCGCAAACATGCAGAAAACTTTGGAGGCCCAAAAAAGGGGTTTACAGTCATCTAGACCCCCTAATCCAGAAAATGTTGGTGGCCTTGAAACAGTATCAGAGAGCTTTGAATGTCTCAAAAACATTTGCAGCCTGAAAGGGGCATTAACCCGCATCCTAGAGCACTGAAAATCCCAAAAATATTTTGTGCATGAAAAATGCATCCTACACCCCTGAAATTTCAGAATATGTTAGCAGCTCAAAAAAGGCCTTAAAATGCATCTTAGGCTGCAAAAATGTTGAAAACTTTGGAGGCCCAAAAGGGGTTTACAGTCATCCTAGAACCCCTAAAGTCCAGAAAATGTTGGTGGCCCAAAAAACTGTCAAAGAGCTCTGAATGGCCCAAAAACATTTTTAGCCTATAAGGGGCATTAACCTGCATCCTAGACCACTGAAATTCCCAAAAATAGTTTTGGCACGAAAAATGCATCTTACACCCTGAAAGTTCAGAATATGTTGGTGTCCCAAAAACAGGGTCAGAGAGCTCTGAATGTCTCAAAAACATGTGCAGCCTGAAAGGGGCATTAACCCGCATCCTAGACCACTGAAATTCCCAAAAATATTCATAGCACGAAAAATGCATTCTACAACATTGAAAGTTCAGAATATGTTAGCAGCCCAAAAAAGGCCTTAAAATGCATCTTAGGGCTGCAAAAATGTAGAAAACTTTTGAGGCCCAAAAAAGGGGTTTACATGCATCCTAGACTCCCTAAAGTCCAGAAAATGTTGGTGTCCCAAAAACAGGGTCAGAGAGCTCTGAATGTCTCAAAAACATGTGTAGCCTGAAAGGGGCATTAACCCGCATCCTAGACCACTGAAATTCCCAAAAATATTTATGGCACGAAAAATGCATTCTACAACATTGAAAGTTCAGAATATGTTAGCAGCCCAAAAAAGGCCTTAAAATGCATCTTAGGCTGAAAAAATGTTGAAAACTTTGGAGGCCCAAAAAAGGGGTTTACAGGCATCCTAGACCCCCTAAAGTCCAGAAAATGTTTTGGGCCAAAAACAGTGTCAGAGAGCTCTGAATATCCCAAAAACATATGCAGCATGAAATGGGCATTAACCCGCATCCCAGACCACTGAAATTCCCAAAAATATGTATGGCACGAAAAATGCATCCTACACCACTGAAAGATCAGAATATGTTAGCAGCCCAAAAAAGGCCTTAAAATGCATTTTAGGCTGAAAAAATGTTGAAAACTTTTGAGGCCCAAAAAAGGGGTTTACAGGCATCCTAGACCCCCTAAAGTCCAGAAAATGTTGGTGGCCAAAAAACGGTGTCAGAGAGCTCTGAATATCCCAAAAACATTTGTAGCCTATAAGGGGCATTGACCCGCATCCTAGACCACTGAAATTCCCAAAAATATTTATGGCAGGAAAAACGCATCCTACACCGCTGAAACTTGAGAATATGTTAGTAGCCCAAAAAAGGCCATAACATGCATCTTAGGTCTGCAAAAATGTAGAATACTTTGGAAGCCCAAAAAAGGGGTTTACAGGCACCTAGACCCTCTAAAGTTCAGAAAATGTTGGTGGCCCAAAAACGGTGTCAGAGAGCTCTGAATATCCCACAAACATTTGCAGCCTGAAATGGGCATTAACCTGCATCCTAGACCACTGAAATTCCCAAAAATATTTATGGCAGGAAAAACGCATCCTACACCGCTGAAAGTTCAGAATATGTTAGCAGCCCAAAAAGGCCTTAATATGCATCTTAGGTCTGCAAAAATGTAGAATACTTTGGAGGCCCAAGAAAAGGGTTTACAGGCACCTAGACCCTCTAAAGTCCAGAAAATGTTGGTGGCCCAAAAACGGTGTCAGAGAGCTCTGAATATCCCAAAAACATTTGCAGCCTGAAATGGGCATTAACCCGCATCCTAGACCACTGAAATTCCCAAAAATATTTATGGCAGGAAAAACGCATCCTACACCGCTGAAAGTTCAGAATATGTTAGCAGCCCAAAAAGGCCTTAATATGCATTTTAGGACTGCAAAAATGTAGAATACTTTGGAGGCCCAAAAAAGGGGTTTACAGGCACCTAGACCCTCTAAAGTCCAGAAAATGTTGGTGGCCTAAAAACCGTGTCAGAAAGCTCTGAATGTCCCAAAAACATTTGCAGCCTGAAATGGGCATTAACCCGCATCCTAGAGCACTGAAATTCCCAAAAATATATATGGCACGAAAAATGCATCCTACACCACTGAAAGTTCAGAATATGTTAGCAGCCCAAAAAAGGCCTTAAAATGCATCTTAGGCTGCAAAAATGTTGAAAACTTTGGAGGCACAAGAAAGGGGTTTACAGTCATCTAGACCCCCTAATCCAGAAAATGTTGGTGGCCTTGAAACAGTGTCAGAAAGCTCTGAATGTCCCGAAAGCATTTGCAGCCTGAAATGGTCATTAACCCGCATCCTAGACCACTGAAATCCACAAAAATATTTTGTGCATGAAAAAATGCATCCTACACCCCTGAAAGTTCAGAATATGTTAGCAGCCCAAAAAAGGCCTTAAAATGCATCTTAGGCTGAAAAAATGTTGAAAACTTTGGAGGCCCAAAAAAGGGGTTTACAGGCATCCTAGACCCCCTAAAGTCCAGAAAATGTTTTGGGCCAAAAACAGTGTCAGAGAGCTCTGAATATCCCAAAAACATGTGCAGCATGAAATGGGCATTAACCCGCATCCCAGACCACTGAAATTCCCAAAAATATGTATGGCACGAAAAATGCATCCTACACC
The DNA here is from genome assembly GCF_040938575.1 of Ambystoma mexicanum. Taxonomy (NCBI): domain Eukaryota; kingdom Metazoa; phylum Chordata; class Amphibia; order Caudata; family Ambystomatidae; genus Ambystoma; species Ambystoma mexicanum. Next base: position 145,865,461 of record NC_090936.1, read on the forward strand.
ACTGAAAGATCAGAATATGTTAGCCCAAAAAAGGCCTTAAAATGCATTTTAGGCTGAAAAAATGTTGAAAACTTTTGAGGCCCAAAAAAGGGGTTTACAGGCATCCTAGACCCCCTAAAGTCCAGAAAATGTTGGTGGCCAAAAAACGGTGTCAGAGAGCTCTGAATATCCCAAAAACATTTGTAGCCTATAAGGGGCATTGACCCGCATCCTAGACCACTGAAATTCCCAAAAATATTTATGGCAGGAAAAACGCATCCTACACCGCTGAAACTTGAGAATATGTTAGTAGCCCAAAAAAGGCCATAACATGCATCTTAGGTCTGCAAAAATGTAGAATACTTTGGAAGCCCAAAAAAGGGGTTTACAGGCACCTAGACCCTCTAAAGTTCAGAAAATGTTGGTGGCCCAAAAACGGTGTCAGAGAGCTCTGAATATCCCACAAACATTTGCAGCCTGAAATGGGCATTAACCTGCATCCTAGACCACTGAAATTCCCAAAAATATTTATGGCAGGAAAAACGCATCCTACACCGCTGAAAGTTCAGAATATGTTAGCAGCCCAAAAAGGCCTTAATATGCATCTTAGGTCTGCAAAAATGTAGAATACTTTGGAGGCCCAAAAAAAGGGTTTACAGGCACCTAGACCCTCTAAAGTCCAGAAAATGTTGGTGGCCCAAAAACGGTGTCAGAGAGCTCTGAATATCCCAAAAACATTTGCAGCCTGAAATGGGCATTAACCCGCATCCTAGACCACTGAAATTCCCAAAAATATTTATGGCAGGAAAAACGCATCCTACACCGCTGAAAGTTCAGAATATGTTAGCAGCCCAAAAAGGCCTTAATATGCATTTTAGGACTGCAAAAATGTAGAATACTTTGGAGGCCCAAAAAAGGGGTTTACAGGCACCTAGACCCTCTAAAGTCCAGAAAATGTTGGTGGCCCAAAAACGGTGTCAGAGAGCTCTGAATATCCCAAAAACATTTGCAGCCTGGAATGGGCATTAACCCGCATCCTAGACCACTGAAATTCCCAAAAAGATTTATGGCAGAAAAACGCATCGTACACCGCTGAAAGTTCAGAATATGTTAGCAGCCCAAAAAAGCCTTAATATGCATCTTAGGCTGCAAAAATGTTGAAAACTTTAGAGGCCCAAAAAAGGGGTTTACAGTCATCCTAGACCCCCTAAAGTCCAGAAAACGTTGGTGGCCTAACAACTGTTTCAGAAAGCTCTGAATATCCCAAAAGCATTTGCAGCCTGAAATGGGCATTAATCCGCATCCTAGACCACTGAAATTCCCAAAAATATTTATGGCAGGAAAAACGCATCCTACACCGCTGAAAGTTCAGAATATGTTAGCAGCCCAAAAAAGTCCATAACATGCATCTTAGGGCTGCGAAAATCTTGAAAACTTTGGAGGCCCAAAAAAGGCGTTTACAGTCATCCTAGACCCCCTAAAGTCCAGAAAAAGTTGGTTGTCTAAAAACTGTGTCAGAAAGCTCTGAATGTCCCAGAAACATTTGCAGCCTGAAATGGGCATTAACCCGCATCCTAGACCACTGAAATTCCCAAAAATATTTATGGCACGAAAAATGCATCCTACACCGATGAAAGTTCAGAATATGTTAGCAGCCCAAAAAAGGCCTTAAAATGCATCTTAGGCTGCAAAAATGTTGAACACTTTGGAGGCCCAAAAAAGGGGTTTACAGTCATCCTAGACCCCCTAAAGTCCAGAAAATGTTGGTGGCCCAAAAATGGTGTCAGAAAGCTCTGAATGGCCCAAAAACATTTGCAGCCTGAAATGGGCATTAACCGACATCCTAGACCACTGAAATTCCCAAAAATATTTATGGCACGAAAAATGCATCTTACACCCTGAAAGTTCTGAATATGTTAGCAGCCCAAAAAATGCCTTAAAATGCATCTTAGGGCTGCAAAAATGTGGAAAACTTTGGAGGCCCAAAAAAGGGGTTTACATGCATCCTAGACCCCCTAAAGTCCAGAAAATGTTGGTGGCCCAAAAGCAGGGTCAGAGAGCTCTGAATGTCTCAAAAACATTTGCAGCTTGAAAGGGGCATTAACCCGCATCCTAGAGCACTGAAAATCCCCAAAATAATTTGTGCACGAAAAATGCATCCTACACCCCTGAAATTTCAGAATATGTTAATAGCTCAAAAAAGGCCTTAAAATGCATCTTAGGCTGCAAAAATGTTGAAAACTTTGGAGGCCCAAAAAAGGGGTTTACAGGCATCCTAGACCCCCTAAAGTCCAGAAAATGTTGGCGGCCAAAAAACGGTGTCGGAGAGCTCTGAATATCCCAAAAACATGTGTAGCCTATAAGGGGCATTAACACGCATCCTAGACCGCTGAAATTCCCAAAAATATTTATGGCAGAAACACGCATCCTACACCGCTGAAAGTTCAGAATATGTTAGCAGCTCAAAAAAGGCCATAACATGCATCTTAGGGCTGTTAAAATGTAGGAAACTTTGGAGGCCCAAAAAAGGGGTTTACAGGCATCCTAGACCCCCTAAAGTCCAGAATATGTTGGTGGCTCAAAAACAGTGTCAGAGAGCTCTGAATATCCCAAAAACATTTGCAGCCTGAAATGGGCATTAACCCGCATCCTAGACCACTGAAATTCCAAAAAATATTTATGGCACGAAAAATGGATGCTAGACCACTGAAAGTTCAGAATATGTTAGCAGCCCAAAAAAGGCCTTAATATGCATCTTAGGCTGCAAAAATGTTGAAAACTTTAGAGGCCCAAAAAAGGGGTTTACAGGCATCCTAGAACCCCTAAAGTCCAGAAAATGTTGGTGGCCAACAAACGGTGTCAGAGAGCTCTGAATATCCCAAAAACATTTGCAGCCTGAAATGGGCATTAACCCGGATCCTAGACCATTGAAATCCCCAAAAATATTTATGGCACGAAAAATGCATCCTACACCGATGAAAGTTCAGAATATGTCAGCAGCCCAAAAAAGGCCTTAAAATGCATCTTAGGCTGCAAAAATGTTGAAAACTTTGGATGTCCAAAAAAGGGGTTTACAGGCATCCTAGACCCCCTAACGTCCAGAAAATGTTGGTGCCCTAAAAACTGTGTCAGAAAGCTCTGAATGTCCCAAAAACATTTGCAGCCTGAAATGGGCATTAACCGGCATCCTAGACCACTGAAATTCCCAAAAATATTTATGGCAGGAAAAAATCCTACACCGCTGAAAGTTCAGAATATTTTTGCAGCCCAAAAAAGGTCATAACATGCATCTTAGGGCTGCAAAAATGTTCAAAACTTTGGAGGCCCAAAAGGGGCTTACAGTCATCATAGACCCCCTAAAGTCCAGAAAATGTTGGTAGCCCAAAAACTGTGTCAGAGAGCTCTGAATGTCCCAAAAACATTTGAAGCCTGAAATGGGCATTAACCCGCATCCTAGACCACTGAGATTCCCAAAAATATTTATGGCACGAAAAAAAAAATGCATCCTACACCGCTAAAAGTTCTGAACATGTTAGCAGCCCAAAAAAGGCCTTAAAATGCATCTTAGGCTGCACAAATGTTGAAAACCTTGGAGGTCCAAAAATCGGTTTACAGGCATCCTAGACCCCCTAAAGTCCAGAAAATGTTGGTGGCCCAAAAAACTGTCAAGAGAGCTCTCAATGTCCCAAAAACAGTTGTAGCCTACAAGGGGCATTAACCTGCATCCTAGACCACTGAAATTCCCAAAAATAGTTTTGGCACAAAAAATGCATCTTACATCCTGAAAGTTCAGAATATGTTAGCAGCCCAAAAAATGCCTTAAAATGCATTTTAGGGCTGCAAACATGCAGAAAACCTTGGAGGCCCAAAAAAGGGGTTTACAGGCATCCTAGACCCCCTAAAGTCCAGAAAATGTTGGTGATCCAAAAACGGTGTCAGAGAGCTCTGAATATCCCAAAAACATTTGCAGCCTGAAATGGGCATTAACCCGCATCCTAGACCACTGAAATTCCCAAAAATATTTATGGCACTAAAAATGCATCCTACACCACTGAAAGTTCAGAATATGTTAGCAGCCCAAAAAAGGCCTTAATATGCATCTTAGGTTGCAAAACTTTTGAAAACTTTGGAGGCCCAAAAAAGGGGTTTACAGTCATCCTAGACCCCCTAAAGTCCAGAAAATGATGGTCGTCTAAAAACTGTGTCAGAAAGCTCTGAATGTCCCAAAAACATTTGCAGCCTGAAATGGGCATTAACACGCATCCTAGACCACTGAAATTCCCAAAAATATTTATGGCACGAAAAATGCATCCTACACCGATGAAAGTTCAGAATATGTTAGCAGCCCAAAAAAGGCCTTAAAATGCATCTTAGGCTGCAAAAATGTTGAACACTTTTGACGCCCAAAAAAGGGGTTTACAGTCATCCTAGACCCCCTAAAGTCCAGAAAATGTTGGTGGCCCAAAAATTGTGTCAGAAAGCTCTGAATGTCCCAAAAACATTTGCAGCCTGAAATGGGCATTAACCCGCATCCTAGAGCACTGAAATTCCCAAAAATATATATGGCACGAAAAATGCATCCTACACCACTGAAAGTTCAGAATATGTTAGCAGCCCAAAAAAGGCCTTAAAATGCATCTTAGGCTGCAAAAATGTTGAAAACTTTGGAGGCACAAGAAAGGGGTTTACAGTCATCTAGACCCCCTAATCCAGAAAATGTTGGTGGCCTTGAAACAGTGTCAGAAAGCTCTGAATGTCCCGAAAGCATTTGCAGCCTGAAATGGTCATTAACCCGCATCCTAGACCACTGAAATCCACAAAAATATTTTGTGCATGAAAAAATGCATCCTACACCCCTGAAAGTTCAGAATATGATAGCAGCCCAAAAAAGGCCTTAAAATGCATCTTAGGCTGCTAACATGTTGAAAACGTTGGAGGTCCAAAAAAGAGGTTTACAGGCATCGTAGACCCCCTAAAGTCCAGTAAATATTGGTGGCCCAAAAAACTGTCAAAGAGCTCTAAATGGCCCAAAATCATTTGTAGCCTATAAGGGGCATTAACCTGCATCCTAGACCACTGAAATTCCCAAAAATAGTTTTGGCACACTTACATCCTGAACTTTTAGAATATGTTAGCAGCCCAAAAAATGCCTTAAAATGCATTTTAGGGCCGCAAACATGCAGAAAACTTTGGAGGCCCAAAAAAGGGGTTTACAGTCATCTAGACCCCCTAATCCAGAAAATGTTGGTGGCCTTGAAACAGTATCAGAGAGCTTTGAATGTCTCAAAAACATTTGCAGCCTGAAAGGGGCATTAACCCGCATCCTAGAGCACTGAAAATCCCAAAAATATTTTGTGCATGAAAAATGCATCCTACACCCCTGAAATTTCAGAATATGTTAGCAGCTCAAAAAAGGCCTTAAAATGCATCTTAGGCTGCAAAAATGTTGAAAACTTTGGAGGCCCAAAAGGGGTTTACAGTCATCCTAGAACCCCTAAAGTCCAGAAAATGTTGGTGGCCCAAAAAACTGTCAAAGAGCTCTGAATGGCCCAAAAACATTTTTAGCCTATAAGGGGCATTAACCTGCATCCTAGACCACTGAAATTCCCAAAAATAGTTTTGGCACGAAAAATGCATCTTACACCCTGAAAGTTCAGAATATGTTGGTGTCCCAAAAACAGGGTCAGAGAGCTCTGAATGTCTCAAAAACATGTGCAGACTGAAAGGGGCATTAACCCGCATCCTAGACCACTGAAATTCCCAAAAATATTCATAGCACGAAAAATGCATTCTACAACATTGAAAGTTCAGAATATGTTAGCAGCCCAAAAAAGGCCTTAAAATGCATCTTAGGGCTGCAAAAATGTAGAAAACTTTTGAGGCCCAAAAAAGGGGTTTACATGCATCCTAGACTCCCTAAAGTCCAGAAAATGTTGGTGTCCCAAAAACAGGGTCAGAGAGCTCTGAATGTCTCAAAAACATGTGTAGCCTGAAAGGGGCATTAACCCGCATCCTAGACCACTGAAATTCCCAAAAATATTTATGGCACGAAAAATGCATTCTACAACATTGAAAGTTCAGAATATGTTAGCAGCCCAAAAAAGGCCTTAAAATGCATCTTAGGCTGAAAAAATGTTGAAAACTTTGGAGGCCCAAAAAAGGGGTTTACAGGCATCCTAGACCCCCTAAAGTCCAGAAAATGTTTTGGGCCAAAAACAGTGTCAGAGAGCTCTGAATATCCCAAAAACATGTGCAGCATGAAATGGGCATTAACCCGCATCCCAGACCACTGAAATTCCCAAAAATATGTATGGCACGAAAAATGCATCCTACACCACTGAAAGATCAGAATATGTTAGCAGCCCAAAAAAGGCCTTAAAATGCATTTTAGGCTGAAAAAATGTTGAAAACTTTTGAGGCCCAAAAAAGGGGTTTACAGGCATCCTAGACCCCCTAAAGTCCAGAAAATGTTGGTGGCCAAAAAACGGTGTCAGAGAGCTCTGAATATCCCAAAAACATTTGTAGCCTATAAGGGGCATTGACCCGCATCCTAGACCACTGAAATTCCCAAAAATATTTATGGCAGGAAAAACGCATCCTACACCGCTGAAACTTGAGAATATGTTAGTAGCCCAAAAAAGGCCATAACATGCATCTTAGGTCTGCAAAAATGTAGAATACTTTGGAAGCCCAAAAAAGGGGTTTACAGGCACCTAGACCCTCTAAAATTCAGAAAATGTTGGTGGCCCAAAAACGGTGTCAGAGAGCTCTGAATATCCCACAAACATTTGCAGCCTGAAATGGGCATTAACCTGCATCCTAGACCACTGAAATTCCCAAAAATATTTATGGCAGGAAAAACGCATCCTACACCGCTGAAAGTTCAGAATATGTTAGCAGCCCAAAAAGGCCTTAATATGCATCTTAGGTCTGCAAAAATGTATAATACTTTGGAGGCCCAAAAAAAGGGTTTACAGGCACCTAGACCCTCTAAAGTCCAGAAAATGTTGGTGGCCCAAAAACGGTGTCAGAGAGCTCTGAATATCCCAAAAACATTTGCAGCCTGAAATGGGCATTAACCCGCATCCTAGACCACTGAAATTCCCAAAAATATTTATGGCAGGAAAAACGCATCCTACACCGCTGAAAGTTCAGAATATGTTAGCAGCCCAAAAAGGCCTTAATATGCATTTTAGGACTGCAAAAATGTAGAATACTTTGGAGGCCCAAAAAAGGGGTTTACAGGCACCTAGACCCTCTAAAGTCCAGAAAATGTTGGTGGCCCAAAAACGGTGTCAGAGAGCTCTGAATATCCCAAAAACATTTGCAGCCTGGAATGGGCATTAACCCGCATCCTAGACCACTGAAATTCCCAAAAAGATTTATGGCAGAAAAACGCATCGTACACCGCTGAAAGTTCAGAATATGTTAGCAGCCCAAAAAAGCCTTAATATGCATCTTAGGCTGCAAAAATGTTGAAAACTTTAGAGGCCCAAAAAAGGGGTTTACAGTCATCCTAGACCCCCTAAAGTCCAGAAAATGTTGGTGGCCTAACAACTGTTTCAGAAAGCTCTGAATATCCCAAAAGCATTTGCAGCCTGAAATGGGCATTAATCCGCATCCTAGACCACTGAAATTCCCAAAAATATTTATGGCAGGAAAAACGCATCCTACACCGCTGAAAGTTCAGAATATGTTAGCAGCCCAAAAAAGTCCATAACATGCATCTTAGGGCTGCGAAAATCTTGAAAACTTTGGAGGCCCAAAAAAGGCGTTTACAGTCATCCTAGACCCCCTAAAGTCCAGAAAAAGTTGGTTGTCTAAAAACTGTGTCAGAAAGCTCTGAATGTCCCAGAAACATTTGCTGCCTGAAATGGGCATTAACCCGCATCCTAGACCACTGAAATTCCCAAAAATATTTATGGCACGAAAAATGCATCCTACACCGATGAAAGTTCAGAATATGTTAGCAGCCCAAAAAAGGCCTTAAAATGCATCTTAGGCTGCAAAAATGTTGAACACTTTGGAGGCCCAAAAAAGGGGTTTACAGTCATCCTAGACCCCCTAAAGTCCAGAAAATGTTGGTGGCCCAAAAATGGTGTCAGAAAGCTCTGAATGGCCCAAAAACATTTGCAGCCTGAAATGGGCATTAACCGACATCCTAGACCACTGAAATTCCCAAAAATATTTATGGCACGAAAAATGCATCTTACACCCTGAAAGTTCTGAATATGTTAGCAGCCCAAAAAATGCCTTAAAATGCATCTTAGGGCTGCAAAAATGTGGAAAACTTTGGAGGCCCAAAAAAGGGGTTTACATGCATCCTAGACCCCCTAAAGTCCAGAAAATGTTGGTGGCCCAAAAGCAGGGTCAGAGAGCTCTGAATGTCTCAAAAACATTTGCAGCTTGAAAGGGGCATTAACCCGCATCCTAGAGCACTGAAAATCCCCAAAATAATTTGTGCACGAAAAATGCATCCTACACCCCTGAAATTTCAGAATATGTTAATAGCTCAAAAAAGGCCTTAAAATGCATCTTAGGCTGCAAAAATGTTGAAAACTTTGGAGGCCCAAAAAAGGGGTTTACAGGCATCCTAGACCCCCTAAAGTCCAGAAAATGTTGGCGGCCAAAAAACGGTGTCGGAGAGCTCTGAATATCCCAAAAACATGTGTAGCCTATAAGGGGCATTAACACGCATCCTAGACCGCTGAAATTCCCAAAAATATTTATGGCAGAAACACGCATCCTACACCGCTGAAAGTTCAGAATATGTTAGCAGCTCAAAAAAGGCCATAACATGCATCTTAGGGCTGTTAAAATGTAGGAAACTTTGGAGGCCCAAAAAAGGGGTTTACAGGCATCCTAGACCCCCTAAAGTCCAGAATATGTTGGTGGCTCAAAAACAGTGTCAGAGAGCTCTGAATATCCCAAAAACATTTGCAGCCTGAAATGGGCATTAACCCGCATCCTAGACCACTGAAATTCCAAAAAATATTTATGGCACGAAAAATGGATGCTAGACCACTGAAAGTTCAGAATATGTTAGCAGCCCAAAAAAGGCCTTAATATGCATCTTAGGCTGCAAAAATGTTGAAAACTTTAGAGGCCCAAAAAAGGGGTTTACAGGCATCCTAGAACCCCTAAAGTCCAGAAAATGTTGGTGGCCAACAAACGGTGTCAGAGAGCTCTGAATATCCCAAAAACATTTGCAGCCTGAAATGGGCATTAACCCGGATCCTAGACCATTGAAATCCCCAAAAATATTTATGGCACGAAAAATGCATCCTACACCGATGAAAGTTCAGAATATGTCAGCAGCCCAAAAAAGGCCTTAAAATGCATCTTAGGCTGCAAAAATGTTGAAAACTTTGGATGTCCAAAAAAGGGGTTTACAGGCATCCTAGACCCCCTAACGTCCAGAAAATGTTGGTGCCCTAAAAACTGTGTCAGAAAGCTCTGAATGTCCCAAAAACATTTGCAGCCTGAAATGGGCATTAACCGGCATCCTAGACCACTGAAATTCCCAAAAATATTTATGGCAGGAAAAAATCCTACACCGCTGAAAGTTCAGAATATTTTTGCAGCCCAAAAAAGGTCATAACATGCATCTTAGGGCTGCAAAAATGTTCAAAACTTTGGAGGCCCAAAAGGGGCTTACAGTCATCATAGACCCCCTAAAGTCCAGAAAATGTTGGTAGCCCAAAAACTGTGTCAGAGAGCTCTGAATGTCCCAAAAACATTTGAAGCCTGAAATGGGCATTAACCCGCATCCTAGACCACTGAGATTCCCAAAAATATTTATGGCACGAAAAAAAAAATGCATCCTACACCGCTAAAAGTTCTGAACATGTTAGCAGCCCAAAAAAGGCCTTAAAATGCATCTTAGGCTGCACAAATGTTGAAAACCTTGGAGGTCCAAAAATCGGTTTACAGGCATCCTAGACCCCCTAAAGTCCAGAAAATGTTGGTGGCCCAAAAAACTGTCAAGAGAGCTCTCAATGTCCCAAAAACAGTTGTAGCCTACAAGGGGCATTAACCTGCATCCTAGACCACTGAAATTCCCAAAAATAGTTTTGGCACAAAAAATGCATCTTACATCCTGAAAGTTCAGAATATGTTAGCAGCCCAAAAAATGCCTTAAAATGCATTTTAGGGCTGCAAACATGCAGAAAACCTTGGAGGCCCAAAAAAGGGGTTTACAGGCATCCTAGACCCCCTAAAGTCCAGAAAATGTTGGTGATCCAAAAACGGTGTCAGAGAGCTCTGAATATCCCAAAAACATTTGCAGCCTGAAATGGGCATTAACCCGCATCCTAGACCACTGAAATTCCCAAAAATATTTATGGCACTAAAAATGCATCCTACACCACTGAAAGTTCAGAATATGTTAGCAGCCCAAAAAAGGCCTTAATATGCATCTTAGGTTGCAAAACTTTTGAAAACTTTGGAGGCCCAAAAAAGGGGTTTACAGTCATCCTAGACCCCCTAAAGTCCAGAAAATGATGGTCGTCTAAAAACTGTGTCAGAAAGCTCTGAATGTCCCAAAAACATTTGCAGCCTGAAATGGGCATTAACACGCATCCTAGACCACTGAAATTCCCAAAAATATTTATGGCACGAAAAATGCATCCTACACCGATGAAAGTTCAGAATATGTTAGCAGCCCAAAAAAGGCCTTAAAATGCATCTTAGGCTGCAAAAATGTTGAACACTTTTGACGCCCAAAAAAGGGGTTTACAGTCATCCTAGACCCCCTAAAGTCCAGAAAATGTTGGTGGCCCAAAAATTGTGTCAGAAAGCTCTGTATGTCCCAAAAACATTTGCAGCCTGAAATGGGCATTAACCCACATCCTAGACCACTGAAATTCCCAAAAATATTTATGGCACGAAAAATGCATCTTACACCCTGAAAGTTCAGAATATGTTAGCAGCCCAAAAAATGCCTTAAAATGCATCTTAGGGCTGCAAAAATGTGGAAAACTTTGGAGGCCCAAAAAAGGGGTTTACATGCATCCTAGACCCCCTAAAGTCCAGAAAATGTTGGTGGCCCAAAAGCAGGGTCAGAGAGCTCTGAATGTCTCAAAAACATTTGCAGCCTGAAAGGGGCATTAACCCGCATCCTAGAGCACTGAAAATCCCCAAAATATTTTGTGCACGAAAAATCCATCCTACACCCCTGAAATTTCAGAATATGTTAGCAGCTCAAAAAAGGCCTTAAAATGCATCTTAGGCTGCAAAAATGTTGAAAACTTTGGAGGCCCAAAAAAGGGGTTTACAGGCATCCTAGACCCCCTAAAGTCCAGAAAATGTTGGCGGCCAAAAAACGGTGTCGGAGAGCTCTGAATATCCCAAAAACATGTGTAGCCTATAAGGGGCATTAACACGCATCCTAGACCACTGAAATTCCCAAAAATATATATGGCAGAAAAACGCATCCTACACCGCTGAAAGTTCAGAATATGTTAGCAGCTCAAAAAAGGCCATAACATGCATCTTAGGGCTGCAAAAATGTAGAAAACTTTGGAGGCCCAAAAAAGGTGTTTACAGGCATCCTAGACCCCCTAAAGTCCAGAAAATGTTGGTGGCCCAAAAACAGGGTCAGAGAGCTCTAAATGTCTCAAAAGACATTTGCAGCCTGAAAGGGGCATTAACCGGCTCCCTAGAGCACTATAATTCCCAAAAATATTCCTGGCAGGAAAAACGCATCCTACACTGCTGAAAGTTCAGAATATGTTAGCAGCCCAAAAAAGGCCATAACATGCATTTTAAGGCTGCAAAGATGTAGAAAACTTTGGAGGCCCAAAAAAGGGGTTTACAGGCATCCTAGACCCCCTAAAGTCCAGAAAATGATGGTGGCCCAAAAACGGTGTCAGAGAGCTCTGAATATCCCAAAAACATTTGCAGCTTGAAATGGGCATTAACCCGCATCCTAGACCACTGAAATTCCCAAAAATATGTATGGCACGAAAAATGCATCCTAAACTAATGAAAGATCAGAATATGTTAGCAGCCCAAAAAAGGCCTTAATATGCAACTTAGGCTGCAAAAATGTTGAAAACTTTGGAGGCCCAAAAAAGGCGTTTACAGTCATCCCAGACCACCAAAAGTCCAGCAAATGTTGGTGGCCAAAAAACGGTGTCAGACAGCTCTGAATATCCCAAAAACATTTGTAGCATATAAGGGGCATTAACACGCATCCTAGACCACTGAAATTCCCAAAAATATTTATGGCACGAAAAATGCATCTTACACACTGAAAGTTCAGAATATGTTAGCAGCCCAGAAAATGCCTTAAAACGCATCTTATGGCTGCAAAAATGTAGAAAACTTTGGAGGCCCAAAAAATGGGTTTACAGGCATCCTAGACCCCCTAAAATCCAGAAAATGTTGGTGGCCCAAAAACAGGGCCAGAGAGCTCTGAATGTCCCGAAAGCATTTGCAGCCTGAAATGGGCATTAACCCGCATCCTAGACCACTGAAATCCCCAAAAATATTTTGTGCACGTAAAAATGCATCCTACACCCCTGAAAGTTCAGAAAATGATAGCAGCCCAAAAAAGGCCTTAAAATGCATCTTAGGGCTGCAAAAATGTAGAAAACTTTTGAGGCCCAAAAAATGGGTTTACATGCATCCTAGACCCCCTAAAGTCCAGAAAATGTTGGTGTCCCAAAAACAGGGTCAGAGAGCTCTGAATGTCTCAAAAACATGTGCAGCCTGAGAGGGGCATTAACCCGCATCCTAGACCACTGAAATTCCCAAAAATATTTATGGCATGAAAAATGCATTCTACAACATTGAAAGTTCAGAATATGTTAGCCGCCCAAAAAAGGCCTTAAAATGCATCTTAGGGCTGCAAAAATGTAGAAAACTTTTGAGGCCCAAAAAATGGGTTTACATGCATCCTAGACCCCCTAAAGTCCAGAAAATGTTGGTGGCCTAAAAACTGTGTCAGAAAGCTCTGAATGTCCCAAAAACATTTGCAGCCTGAAATGGGCATTAACCCGCATCCTAGACCACTGAAATTCCCAAAAATATTTATGGCACAAAAATGCATCCTACACCGATGAAAGTTCAGAATATGTTAGCTGCCCAAAAAAGGCCTTAAAATGCATTTTAGGCTGCAAAAATGTTGACAACTTCGGCGGTCCAAAAAAGGGGTTTACAGGCATCCTAGACCCCCTAAAGTCCAGAAAATGTTTTGGCCCAAAAACGGTGTCAGAGAGCTCTGAATATCCCAAAAACATTTGCAGCATGAAATGGGCACTAACCCGCATCCTAGACCACTGAAATTCCAAAAATATTTATGGCAGGAAAAACGCATCCTACACCGCTCAAAGTTCAGAATATGTTAGCAGCCCAAAAAGGCCATAACATGCATCTTAGGTCTGCAAAAATGTAAAATACTTTGGAGGCCCAAAAAAGGGGTTTACAGGCACCTAGACCCTCTAAAGTCCAGAAAATGTTGGTGGCCCAAAAACGGTGTCAGAGAGCTCTGAATATCCCAAAAACATTTGCAGCTTGAAATGGGCATTAACTCGCAACCTAGACCACTGAAATTCCCAAAAATATTTATGGCAGGAAAAACGCATCCTACACCGCTGAAAGTTCAGAATATGTTAGCAGCCCAAAAAGGCCTTAATATGCATCTTAGGCTGCAAAAATGTTGAAAACTTTGGAGGCCCAAAAGGGTTTACAGTCATCCTAGAACCCCTAAAGTCCAGAAAATGTTGGTGGCCCAAAAAACTGTCAAAGAGCTCTGAATGTCTCAAAAACATGTGCAGCCTGAAAGGGGCATTAACCCGCATCCTAGACCACTGAAATTCCCAAAAATATTTATGGCACGAAAAATGCATTCTACAACATTGAAAGTTCAGAATATGTTAGCAGCCCAAAAAAGGCCTTAAAATGCATCTTAGGGCTGCAAAAATTTAGAAAACTTTTGAGGCCCATAAAAGGGGTTTACATGCATCCTAGACTCCCTAAAGTCCAGAAAATGTTGGTGTCCCAAAAACAGGGTCAGAGAGCTCTGAATGTCTCAAAAACATGTGTAGCCTGAAAGGGGCATTAACCCGCATCCTAGACCACTGAAATTCCCAAAAATATTTATGGCACGAAAAATGCATTCTACAACATTGAAAGTTCAGAATATGTTATCAGCCCAAAAAAGGCCCTAAAATGCATCTTAGGCTGCAAAAATGTTGAAAACTTTGGAGGCCCAAAAAAGGGGTTTACAGGCATCCTAGACCCCCTAAAGTCCAGAAAATGTTTTGGCCCAAAAACGGTGTCAGAGAGCTCTGAATATCCCAAAAACATTTGCAGCATGAAATGGGCATTAACCCGCATCCTAGACCACTGAAATTCCCAAAAATATTTATGGCACAAAAAATGCATCCTACAACACTGAAAGTTCAGAATATGTTAGCAGCCCAAAAAAGGCCTTAAAATGCATCTTAGGCTGCTAAAATGTTCAAAACTTTGGAGGCCCAAAAAAGGGGTTTACAGGCATCCTAGACCCCCTAAAGTCCAGAAAATGTTGGTGGCCCAAAAACGGTGTCAGAGAGCTCTGAATATCACAAAAACATTTGCTGCTTGAAATGGGTATTAACCCGCATCCTAGACCACTGAAATTCCCAAAAATATGTATGGCACGAAAAATGCATCCTACACCACTGAAAGATCAGAATATGTTAGCAGCCCAAAAAAGGCCTTAATATGCAACTTAGGCTGCCAAAATGTTGAAAACTTTGGAGGCCCAAAAAAGGGGTTTACAGTCATCCTAGATCCCCTAAAGTCCAGAAAATGTTGGTGGCCAAAACACGGTGTCAGAGAGCTCTGAATATCCCAAAAACATTTGTAGCCTATAAGGGGCATTGACCCGCATCCTAGACCACTGACATTCCCAAAAATATTTATGGCAGGAAAAACGCATCCTACACCGCTGAAACTTCAGAATATGTTAGCAGCCCAAAAAAGGCCATAACATGCATCTTAGGTCTGCAAAAATGTAGAATACTTTGGAGGCCCAAAAAAGGGTTTACAGGCACCTAGACCCTCTAAAGTTCAGAAAATGTTGGTGGCCCAAAAGCAGGGTCAGAGAGCTCTGAATGTCTCAAAAACATTTGCAGCCTGAAAGGGGCATTAACCCGCATCCTAGAGCACTGAAAATCCCCAAAATATTTTGTGCACGAAAAATGCATCCTACACCCCTGAAATTTCAGAATATGTTAGCAGCTCAAAAAAGGCCTTAAAATGCATCTTAGGCTGCAAAAATGTTGAAAACTTTGGAGGCCCAAAAAAGGGGTTTACAGGCATCCTAGACCCCCTAAAGTCCAGAAAATGTTGGCGGCCAAAAAACGGTGTCGGAGAGCTCTGAATATCCCAAAAACATGTGTAGCCTATAACGGGCATTAACACGCATCCTAGACCACTGAAATTCCCAAAAATATATATGGCAGAAAAACGCATCCTACACCGCTGAAAGTTCAGAATATGTTAGCAGCTCAAAAAAGGCCATAACATGCATCTTAGGTCTGCAAAAATGTAGAATACTTTGGAGGCCCAAAAAAGGGTTTACAGGCACCTAGACCCCCTAAAGTCCAGAAAATGTTGGCGGCCAAAAAACGGTGTCGGAGAGCTCTGAATATCCCAAAAACATGTGTAGCCTATAAGGGGCATTAACACGCATCCTAGACCACTGAAATTCCCAAAAATATATATGGCAGAAAAACGCATCCTACACCGCTGAAAGTTCAGAATATGTTAGCAGCTCAAAAAAGGCCATAACATGCATCTTAGGGCTGCAAAAATGTAGAAAACTTTGGAGGCCCAAAAAAGGGGTTTACAGGCATCCTAGACCCCCTAAAGTCCAGAAAATGTTGGTGGCCCAAAAACAGGGTCAGAGAGCTCTAAATGTCTCAAAAGACATTTGCAGCCTGAAAGGGGCATTAACCGGCTCCCTAGAGCACTATAATTCCCAAAAATATTCCTGGCAGGAAAAACGCATCCTACACTGCTGAAAGTTCAGAATATGTTAGCAGCCCAAAAAAGGCCATAACATGCATTTTAAGGCTGCAAAGATGTAGAAAACTTTGGAGGCCCAAAAAAGGGGTTTACAGGCATCCTAGACCCCCTAAAGTCCAGAAAATGATGGTGGCCCAAAAACGGTGTCAGAGAGCTCTGAATATCCCAAAAACATTTGCAGCTTGAAATGGGCATTAACCCGCATCCTAGACCACTGAAATTCCCAAAAATATGTATGGCACGAAAAATGCATCCTACACTAATGAAAGATCAGAATATGTTAGCAGCCCAAAAAAGGCCTTAATATGCAACTTAGGCTGCAAAAATGTAGAATACTTTGGGGGCCCAAAAAAGGGTTTACAGGCACCTAGACCCTCTAAAGTTCAGAAAATGTTGGTGGCCCAAAAAAGGTGTCAGAGAGCTCTGAATATCCCAAAAACATTTGCAGCCTGAAATGGGCATTAACCTGCATCCTAGACCACTGAAATTCCCAAAAATATTTATGGCAGGAAAAACGCATCCTACACCGCTGAAAGTTCAGAATATGTTAGCAGCCCAAAAAAGCCTTAATATGCATCTTAGGTCTGCAAAAATGTAGAATACTTTGGAGGCCCAAAAAAGGGGATTACAGTCATCCTAGACCCCCTAAAGTCCAGAAAATGTTGGTGGCTCATAAACGGTGTCAGAGAGCTCTGAATATCCCAAAAACATTTGCAGCCTGAAATGGGCATTAACCCGCATCCTAGACCACTGAAATTCCAAAAAATAGTTTTGGCACGAAAAATCCTTCTTACACCCTGAAAGTTTGGAATATGTTAGCAGACCAAAAAAGGCCTTAATATGCATCTTAGGCTGCAAAAATGTTGAAAACTTTAGAGGCCCAAAAAAGGGGTTTACAGTCATCCTAGACCCCACAAAGTCCAGAAAATGTTGGTGGCCCAAAAAACTGTCAGAGAGCTCTGAATATCCCAAAAACATTTGCAGCCTGAAATGGGCATTAACCCGCATCCTAGACCACTGAAATTCCCAAAAATATGTATGGCAGAAAAACGCATCCTACACCGCTGAAAGTTCAGAATATGTTAGCAGCCCAAAAAAGGCCATAACATGCATCTTAGTGCTGCAAACATGTAGAAAACTTTTGATGCCCAAAAAAGGGGTTTACAGGCATCCTAGACCCCCTAAAGTCCAGAAAATGTTGGTGGCTCATAAACGGTGTCAGAGAGCTCTGAATGTCCCAAAAACATTTGCAGCCTGAAATGGGCATTAACCCGCATCCTAGACCACTGAAATTCCCAAAAATATATATGGCACGAAAAATGCATCCTACACCACTGAAAGTTCAGAATATGTTAGCAGCCCAAAAAAGGCCTTAAAATGCATCTTAGGCTGCAAAAATGTTGAAAACTTTGGAGGCCCAAAAAAGGGGTTTACAGTCATCCTAGACCCCCTAAAGTCCAGAAAATGTTGGTCGTCTAAAAACTGTGTCAGAAAGCTCTGAATGTCCCAAAAACATTTGCAGCCTGAAATGGGCATTAACCCGCATCCTAGACCACTGAAATTCCCCAAAATATTTATGACAGGAAAAACGCATCCTACACCGCTGAAAGTTCAGAATATGTTAGCAGCCCAAAAAAGGCCTTAAAATGCATCTTAGGCTGCAAAAATGTTGAACACTTTGGACGCCCAAAAAAGGCATTTACAGTCATCCTAGACCCCCTAAAGTCCAGAAAATGTTGGTCGTCTAAAAACGGTGTCAGAAAGCTCTGAATGTCCCAAAAACATTTGCAGCCTGAAATGGGCATTAACTCGCATCCTAGACCACTGAAATTCCCAAAAATATTTATGGCACGAAAAATGTATCCTACACCGATGAAAGTTCAGAATATGTTAGCAGCCCAAAAAAGGCCTTAAAATGCATTTTAGGCTGCAAAAATGTTGAAAACTCTAGAGGCCCAAAAAAGGGGTTTACAGTCATCCTAGACCCCCTAAAGTCCAGAAAATGTTGGTGGCCCAAAAATTGTGTCAGAAAGCTCTGAATGTCCCAAAAACATTTGCAGCCTGAAATGGGCATTAACCCACATCCTAGACCATTGAAATTCCCAAAAATATTTATGGCACGAAAAATGCATCTTAAACCCTGAAAGTTCAGAATATGTTAGCAGCCCAAAAAATGCCTTAAAATGCATCTTAGGGCTGCAAAAATGTGGAAAACGTTGGAGGCCCATAAAAGGGGTTTACATGCATCCTAGACCCCCTAAAGTCCAGAAAATGTTGGTGGCCCAAAAACGGTGTCAGAGAGCTCTGAATATCCCAAAAACATTTGCAGCCTGAAATGGGCATTAACCCGCATCCTAGACCACTGAAATTCCCAAAAATATTTATGGCAGGAAAAACGCATCCTACACCGCTGAAAGTTCAGAATATGTTAGCAGCCCAAAAAAGCCTTAATATGCATCTTAGGTCTGCAAAAATGTAGAATACTTTGGAGGCCCAAAAAAGGGGTTTACAGGCACCTAGACCCTCTAAAGTCCAGAAAATGTTGGTGGCCCAAAAACGGTGTCAGAGAGCTCTGAATATCCCAAAAACATTTGCAGCCTGAAATGGGCATTAACCCGCATCCTAGACCACTGAAATTCCCAAAAATATTTATGGCAGGAAAAACGCATCCTACACCGCTGAAAGTTCAGAATATGTTAGCAGCCCAAAAAGGCCTTAATATGCATCTTAGGTCTGCAAAAATGTAGAATACTTTGGAGGCCCAAAAAAGGGGTTTACAGGCACCTAGACCCTCTAAAGTCCAGAAAATGTTGGTGGCCCAAAAACGGTGTCAGAGAGCTCTGAATATCCCAATAACATTTGCAGCCTGGAATGGGCATTAACCCGCATCCTAGACCACTGAAATTCCCGAAAATATTTATGGCAGAAAAACGCATCCTACACCGCTGAAAGTTCAGAATATGTTAGCAGCCCAAAAAGGCCTTAATATGCATCTTAGGCTGCAAAAATGTTGAAAACTTTAGAGGCCCAAAAAAGGGGTTTACAGTCATCCTAGACCCCCTAAAGTCCAGAAAATGTTGGTGGCCTAACAACTGTGTCAGAAAGCTCTGAATATCCCAAAAGCATTTGCAGCCTGAAATGGGCATTAATCCGCATCCTAGACCACTGATATCCCCAACAATATTTATGGCACGAAAAATGCACCCTACACCGATGAAAGTTCAGAATATGTTAGCAGCCCAAAAAAGGCCTTAATATGCATCTTAGGCTGCAAAACTGTTGAAAACTTTGGAGGCCCAAAAAGGGGTTTACAGTCATCCTAGACCCCCTAAAGTCCAGAAAATGTTGGTGGCCTAAAAACTGTGTCAGAAAGCTCTGAATGTCCCAAAAACATTTGCAGCCTGAAATGGGCATTAACCCGCACCCTAGACCACTGAAATTCCCAAAAATATATATGGCACGAAAAATGCATCCTACACCACTGAAAGTTCAGAATATGTTAGCAGCCCAAAAAAGGCCTTAAAATGCATCTTAGGCTGCAAAAATGTTGAAAACTTTGGAGGCCCAAAAAAGGGGTTTACAGTCATCCTAGACCCCCTAAAGTGCAGAAAATGTTGGTTGTCTAAAAACTGTGTCAGAAAGCTCTGAATGTCCCAAAAACATTTGCAGCCTGAAATGGGCATTAACCCGCATCCTAGACCACTGAAATTCCCCAAAATGTTTATGGCAGGAAAAACGCATACTACACCGCTGAAAGTTCAGAATATGTGAGCAGCCCAAAAAAGGCCATAACATGCATCTTAGGGCTGCGAAAATCTTGAAAACTTTGGAGGCCCAAAAAAGGCGTTTACAGTCATCCTAGACCCCCTAAAGTCCAGAAAATGTTGGTCGTCTAAAAACTGTGTCAGAAAGCTCTGAATGTCCCAAAAACATTTGCAGCCTGAAATGGGCATTAACCCGCATCCTACACCACTGAAATTCCCAAAAATATTTATGGCACGAAAAATGCATCCTACACCGATGAAAGTTCAGAATATGTTAACAGCCCAAAAAAGGCCTTAAAATCCATCTTAGGCTGCAAAAATGTTGAACACTTTGGAGGCCCAAAAAAGGGGTTTACAGTCATCCTAGACCCCCTAAAGTCCAGAAAATGTTGGTGGCCCAAAAATGGTGTCAGAAAGCTCTGAATGGCCCAAAAACATTTGCAGCCTGAAATGGGCATTAACCCACATCCTAGACCACTGAAATTCCCAAAAATATATATGGCACGTAAAATGCATCCTACACCACTGAAAGTTCAGAATATGTTAGAAGCCCAAAAAAGGCCTTAAAATGCATTTTAGGCTGCAAAAATGTTGAAAACTTTGGAGGCCCAAAAAAGGGGTTTACAGTCATCCTAGACCTCCTAAAGTCCAGAAAATGTTGGTGGCCCAAAAACAGTGTCAGAAAGCTCTGAATGTCCCAAAAACATTTGCAGCCTGAAATGGGCATTAACCCGCATCCTAGAACACTCAAATTCCCAAAAATATTTATGGCACGAAAAATGCATCCTACACCACTGAAAGTTCAGAATATGTTAGAAGCCCAAAAAATGCCTTAAAATGCATCTTAGGGCTGCAAAAATGTAGAAAACTTTGGAGGCCCAAAAAAGGGGTTTACATGCATCCTAGACCCCCTAAAGTCCAGAAAATGTTGGTGGCCCAAAAGCAGGGTCAGAGAGCTCTGAATGTCTCAAAAACATTTGCAGCCTGAAAGGGGCATTAACCCGCATCCTAGAGCACTGAAAATCCCAAAAATATTTTGTGCACGAAAAATGCATCCTAGACCCCTGAAATTTCATAATATGTTAGCAGCCTAAAAAAGACCTTAAAATGCATCTTAAGCTGCACAAATGTTGAAAAGTTTGGAGGTCCAAAAAAGGGGTTACAGATATCCTAGAACCCCTAAAGTCCAGAAAATGTGGGTGGCCAAAAAAACTGTCAGAGAGCTCTGAATGTCCCAAAAACATTTGTAGCCTATAAGGGGCATTAACCTGCATCCTAGACCACTGAAATTCCCAAAAATAGTTTTGGCACGAAAAATCCATCTTACACCCTGAAAGTTCAGAATATGTTAGCAGCCAAAAAAATGCCTTAAAATGCATCTTAGGCTGCTAAAATGTTCAAAACTTTGGAGGCCCAAAAGGGGTTTACAGTCATCCTAGACCCCCTAAAGTACAGAAAATGTTGGTGGCCCATAAACTGTGTCAGAGAGATCTGAATGTCCCAAAAACATTTGAAGCCTGAAATGGGCATTAACCCGCATCCTAGACCACTGAAATTCCCAAAAATATTTATGGCACGAAAAAAAAAATGCATCCTACACCGCTAAAAGTTCTGAACATGTTAGCAGCCCAAAAAAGGCCTTAAAATGCATCTTAGGCTGCAAAAATGTTGAAAACTTTGGAGGCCCAATAAAGGGGTTTACAGTCATCCCAGACCCCCTAAAGTCTAGGAAATGTTGCTCCCCTAAAAACTGTGTCAGAAAGCTCTGAATGTCCCAAAAACATTTGCAGCCTGAAATGGGCATTAACCCGCATCCTAGACCACTGAAATTCCCAAAAATATTCATGGCAAGAAAAATGCATCCCACAACACTGAAAGTTCAGAATATGTTAGCAGCCCAATAAAGGCCTTAAAATGCATCTTAGGCTGCTAAAATGTTCAAATCTTTGGAGGCCCAAAAGGGGTTTACAGTCATCTTAGACCCCCTAAAGTCCAGAAAATGTTGGTGATCCAAAAACGGTGTCGGAGAGCTCTGAATATCCCAAAAACATTTGCAGCCTGAAATGGGCATTAACCCGCATCCTAGACCACTGAAATTCCCAAAAATATTTATGGCACGAAAAATGCATCCTACACCACTGAAAGTTCAAAATATGTTAGCAGCCCAAAAAAGGCCTTAATATGCATCTTATGCTGCAAAACTGTTGAAAACTTTGGAGGCCCAAAAAAGGGGTTTACAGTCATCCTAGACCCCCTAAAGTCCAGAAAATGTTGGTGGCCTAAAAACTGTGTCAGAAAGCTCTGAATGTCCCAAAAACATTTGCAGCCTGAAATGGGCATTAACCCGCATCCTAGACCACTGAAATTCCCAAAAATATATATGGCACGAAAAATGCATCCTACACCACTGAAAGTTCAGAATATGTTAGCAGCCCAAAAAAGGCCTTAAAATGCATCTTAGGCTGCAAAAATGTTGAAAACTTTGGAGGCCCAAAAAAGGGGTTTACAGTCATCCTAGACCCCCTAAAGTCCAGAAAATGTTGGTCGTCTAAAAACTGTGTCAGAAAGCTCTGAATGTCCCAAAAACATTTGCAGCCTGAAATGGGCATTAACCCGCATCCTAGACCACTGAAATTCCCCAAAATATTTATGGCAGGAAAAACGCATCCTACACCGCTGAAAGTTCAGAATATGTTAGCAGCCCAAAAAAGGCCATAACATGCATCTTAGGGCTGCGAAAATCTTGAAAACTTTGGAGGCCCAAAAAAGGCGTTTACAGTCATCCTAGACCCCCTAAAGTCCAGAAAATGTTGGTTGTCTAAAAACTGTGTCAGAAAGCTCTGAATGTCCCAAAAACATTTGCAGCCTGAAATGGGCATTAACCCGCATCCTAGACCACTGAAATTTCCAAAAATATTTATGGCACGAAAAATGCAGCCTACACCGATGAAAGTTCAGAATATGTTAGCAGCCCAAAAAAGGCCTTAAAATGCATCTTAAGCTGCAAAAATGTTGAACACTTTGGAGGCCCAAAAAAGGGGTTTACAGTCATCATAGACCCCCTAAAGTCCAGAAAATGTTGGTGGCCCAAAAATGGTGTCAGAAAGCTCTGAATGGCCCAAAAACATTTGCAGCCTGAAATGGGCATTAACCCACATCCTAGACCACTGAAATTCCCAAAAATATTTATGGCACGAAAAATGCATCTTACACCCTGAAAGTTCAGAATATGTTAGCAGCCCAAAAAATGCCTTAAAATGCATCTTAGGGCTGCAAAAATGTTGAAAACTTTGGAGGACCAAAAAAGGGGTTTACATGCATCCTAGACCCCCTAAAGTCCAGAAAATGTTGGTGGCCCAAAAGCAGGGTCAGAGAGCTCTGAATGTCTCAAAAACATTTGCAGCTTGAAAGGGGCATTAACCCGCATCCTAGAGCACTGAAAATCCCCAAAATATTTTGTGCACGAAAAATGCATCCTACACCCCTGAAATTTCAGAATATGTTAATAGCTCAAAAAAGGCCTTAAAATGCATCTTAGGCTGCAAAAATGTTGAAAACTTTGGAGGCCCAAAAAAGGGGTTTACAGGCATCCTAGACCCCCTAAAGTCCAGAAAATGTTGGCGGCCAAAAAACGGTGTCGGAGAGCTCTGAATATCCCAAAAACATGTGTAGCCTATAAGGGGCATTAACACGCATCCTAGACCACTGAAATTCCCAAAAATATTTATGGCAGAAACACGCATCCTACACCGCTGAAAGTTCAGAATATGTTTGCAGCTCAAAAAAGGCCATAACATGCATCTTAGGGCTGTTAAAATGTAGGAAACTTTGGAGGCCCAAAAAAGGGGTTTACAGGCATCCTAGACCCCCTAAAGTCCAGAAAATGTTGGTGGCTCAAAAACAGTGTCAGAGAGCTCTGAATATCCCAAAAACATTTGCAGCCTGAAATGGGCATTAACCCGCATCCTAGACCACTGAAATTCCCAAAAATATTTATGGCACGCAAAATGCATACTACACCGCTGAAAGTTCAGAATATGTTAGCAGCTCAAAAAAGGCCTTAAAATGCATCTTAGGCTGCAAAAATGTTGAAAACTTTGGAGGCCCAAAAAAGTGGTTTACAGTCATCATAGACCCCCTAAAGTCCAGAAAATGTTGGTGGTCTAACAACTGTGTCAGAAAGCTCTGAATATCCCAAAAGCATTTGCAGCCTGAAATGGGCATTAACCCGGATCCTAGACCATTGAAATCCCCAAAAATATTTATGGCACAAAAAATGCATCCTACACCGATGAAAGTTCAGAATATGTCAGCAGCCCAAAAAAGGCCTTAAAATGCATCTTAGGCTGCAAAAATGTTGAAAACTTTGGATGTCCAAAAAAGGGGTTTACAGGCATCCTAGACCCCCTAACGTCCAGAAAATGTTGGTGGCCTAAAAACTGTGTCAGAAAGCTCTGAATGTCCCAAAAACATTTGCAGCCTGAAATGGGCATTAACCGGCATCCTAGACCACTGAAATTCCCAAAAATATTTATGGCAGGAAAAAATCCTACACCGCTGAAAGTTCAGAATATGTTAGCAGCCCAAAAAAGGTCATAACATGCATCTTAGGGCTGCAAAAATGTTCAAAACTTTGGAGGCCCAAAAGGGGCTTACAGTCATCATAGACCCCCTAAAGTCCAGAAAATGTTGGTAGCCCAAAAACTGTGTCAGAGAGCTCTGAATGTCCCAAAAACATTTGAAGCCTGAAATGGGCATTAACCCGCATCCTAGACCACTGAGATTCCCAAAAATATTTATGGCACGAAAAATGCATCCTACAACACTGAAAGTTCAGAATATGTTAGCAGCCCAATAAAGGCCTTAAAATGCATCTTAGGCTGCTAAAATGTTCAAAACTTTGGAGGCCCAAAAGGGGTTTACAGTCATCCTAGACCCCCTAAAGTACAGAAAATGTTGGTGGCCCAAAAACTGTGTCAGAGAGCTCTGAATGTCCCAAAAACATTTGAAGCCTGAAATGGGCATTAACCCGCATCCTAGACCACTGAAATTCGCAAAAATATTTATGGCACGAAAAAAAAATGCATCCTACACCGCTAAAACTTCTGAACATGTTAGCAGCCCAAAAAAGGCCTTAAAATGCATCTTAGGCTGCAAAAATGTTGAAAACTTTGGAGGCCCAATAAAGGGGTTTACAGTCATCTTAGACCCCCTAAAGTCCAGAAAATGTTGGTGATCCAAAAACGGTGTCAGAGAGCTCTGAATATCCCAAAAACATTTGCAGCCTGAAATGGGCATTAACCCGCATCCTAGACCACTGAAATTCCCAAAAATATTTATGTCACGAAAAATGCATCCTACACCACTGAAAGTTCAAAATATGTTAGCAGCCCAAAAAAGGCCTTAATATGCATCTTATGCTGCAAAACTGTTGAAAACTTTGGAGGCCCAAAAAAGGGGTTTACAGTCATCCTAGACCCCCTAAAGTCCAGAAAATGTTGGTGGCCTAAAAACCGTGTCAGAAAGCTCTGAATGTCCCAAAAACATTTGCAGCCTGAAATGGGCATTAACCCGCATCCTAGAGCACTGAAATTCCCAAAAATATATATGGCACGAAAAATGCATCCTACACCACTGAAAGTTCAGAATATGTTAGCAGCCCAAAAAAGGCCTTAAAATGCATCTTAGGCTGCAAAAATGTTGAAAACTTTGGAGGCACAAGAAAGGGGTTTACAGTCATCTAGACCCCCTAATCCAGAAAATGTTGGTGGCCTTGAAACAGTGTCAGAAAGCTCTGAATGTCCCGAAAGCATTTGCAGCCTGAAATGGTCATTAACCCGCATCCTAGACCACTGAAATTCCCAAAAATATTTATGGCAGGAAAAATGCATCCTACACCCCTGAAAGTTCAGAATATGATAGCAGCCCAAAAAAGGCCTTAAAATGCATCTTAGGCTGCTAACATGTTGAAAACGTTGGAGGTCCAAAAAAGAGGTTTACAGGCATCGTAGACCCCCTAAAGTCCAGTAAATATTGGTGGCCCAAAAAACTGTCAAAGAGCTCTAAATGGCCCAAAATCATTTGTAGCCTATAAGGGGCATTAACCTGCATCCTAGACCACTGAAATTCCCAAAAATAGTTTTGGCACACTTACATCCTGAACTTTTAGAATATGTTAGCAGCCCAAAAAATGCCTTAAAATGCATTTTAGGGCCGCAAACATGCAGAAAACTTTGGAGGCCCAAAAAAGGGGTTTACAGTCATCTAGACCCCCTAATCCAGAAAATGTTGGTGGCCTTGAAACAGTATCAGAGAGCTTTGAATGTCTCAAAAACATTTGCAGCCTGAAAGGGGCATTAACCCGCATCCTAGAGCACTGAAAATCCCAAAAATATTTTGTGCATGAAAAATGCATCCTACACCCCTGAAATTTCAGAATATGTTAGCAGCTCAAAAAAGGCCTTAAAATGCATCTTAGGCTGCAAAAATGTTGAAAACTTTGGAGGCCCAAAAGGGGTTTACAGTCATCCTAGAACCCCTAAAGTCCAGAAAATGTTGGTGGCCCAAAAAACTGTCAAAGAGCTCTGAATGGCCCAAAAACATTTTTAGCCTATAAGGGGCATTAACCTGCATCCTAGACCACTGAAATTCCCAAAAATAGTTTTGGCACGAAAAATGCATCTTACACCCTGAAAGTTCAGAATATGTTGGTGTCCCAAAAACAGGGTCAGAGAGCTCTGAATGTCTCAAAAACATGTGCAGCCTGAAAGGGGCATTAACCCGCATCCTAGACCACTGAAATTCCCAAAAATATTCATAGCACGAAAAATGCATTCTACAACATTGAAAGTTCAGAATATGTTAGCAGCCCAAAAAAGGCCTTAAAATGCATCTTAGGGCTGCAAAAATGTAGAAAACTTTTGAGGCCCAAAAAAGGGGTTTACATGCATCCTAGACTCCCTAAAGTCCAGAAAATGTTGGTGTCCCAAAAACAGGGTCAGAGAGCTCTGAATGTCTCAAAAACATGTGTAGCCTGAAAGGGGCATTAACCCGCATCCTAGACCACTGAAATTCCCAAAAATATTTATGGCACGAAAAATGCATTCTACAACATTGAAAGTTCAGAATATGTTAGCAGCCCAAAAAAGGCCTTAAAATGCATCTTAGGCTGAAAAAATGTTGAAAACTTTGGAGGCCCAAAAAAGGGGTTTACAGGCATCCTAGACCCCCTAAAGTCCAGAAAATGTTTTGGGCCAAAAACAGTGTCAGAGAGCTCTGAATATCCCAAAAACATGTGCAGCATGAAATGGGCATTAACCCGCATCCCAGACCACTGAAATTCCCAAAAATATGTATGGCACGAAAAATGCATCCTACACCACTGAAAGATCAGAATATGTTAGCAGCCCAAAAAAGGCCTTAAAATGCATTTTAGGCTGAAAAAATGTTGAAAACTTTTGAGGCCCAAAAAAGGGGTTTACAGGCATCCTAGACCCCCTAAAGTCCAGAAAATGTTGGTGGCCAAAAAACGGTGTCAGAGAGCTCTGAATATCCCAAAAACATTTGTAGCCTATAAGGGGCATTGACCCGCATCCTAGACCACTGAAATTCCCAAAAATATTTATGGCAGGAAAAACGCATCCTACACCGCTGAAACTTGAGAATATGTTAGTAGCCCAAAAAAGGCCATAACATGCATCTTAGGTCTGCAAAAATGTAGAATACTTTGGAAGCCCAAAAAAGGGGTTTACAGGCACCTAGACCCTCTAAAGTTCAGAAAATGTTGGTGGCCCAAAAACGGTGTCAGAGAGCTCTGAATATCCCACAAACATTTGCAGCCTGAAATGGGCATTAACCTGCATCCTAGACCACTGAAATTCCCAAAAATATTTATGGCAGGAAAAACGCATCCTACACCGCTGAAAGTTCAGAATATGTTAGCAGCCCAAAAAGGCCTTAATATGCATCTTAGGTCTGCAAAAATGTAGAATACTTTGGAGGCCCAAAAAAAGGGTTTACAGGCACCTAGACCCTCTAAAGTCCAGAAAATGTTGGTGGCCCAAAAACGGTGTCAGAGAGCTCTGAATATCCCAAAAACATTTGCAGCCTGAAATGGGCATTAACCCGCATCCTAGACCACTGAAATTCCCAAAAATATTTATGGCAGGAAAAACGCATCCTACACCGCTGAAAGTTCAGAATATGTTAGCAGCCCAAAAAGGCCTTAATATGCATTTTAGGACTGCAAAAATGTAGAATACTTTGGAGGCCCAAAAAAGGGGTTTACAGGCACCTAGACCCTCTAAAGTCCAGAAAATGTTGGTGGCCCAAAAACGGTGTCAGAGAGCTCTGAATATCCCAAAAACATTTGCAGCCTGGAATGGGCATTAACCCGCATCCTAGACCACTGAAATTCCCAAAAAGATTTATGGCAGAAAAACGCATCGTACACCGCTGAAAGTTCAGAATATGTTAGCAGCCCAAAAAAGCCTTAATATGCATCTTAGGCTGCAAAAATGTTGAAAACTTTAGAGGCCCAAAAAAGGGGTTTACAGTCATCC
Source organism: Ambystoma mexicanum (assembly GCF_040938575.1). Taxonomy (NCBI): domain Eukaryota; kingdom Metazoa; phylum Chordata; class Amphibia; order Caudata; family Ambystomatidae; genus Ambystoma; species Ambystoma mexicanum. Next base: position 145,893,785 of record NC_090936.1, read on the forward strand.
TAGACCCCCTAAAGTCCAGAAAATGTTGGTGGCCTAACAACTGTTTCAGAAAGCTCTGAATATCCCAAAAGCATTTGCAGCCTGAAATGGGCATTAATCCGCATCCTAGACCACTGAAATTCCCAAAAATATTTATGGCAGGAAAAACGCATCCTACACCGCTGAAAGTTCAGAATATGTTAGCAGCCCAAAAAAGTCCATAACATGCATCTTAGGGCTGCGAAAATCTTGAAAACTTTGGAGGCCCAAAAAAGGCGTTTACAGTCATCCTAGACCCCCTAAAGTCCAGAAAAAGTTGGTTGTCTAAAAACTGTGTCAGAAAGCTCTGAATGTCCCAGAAACATTTGCAGCCTGAAATGGGCATTAACCCGCATCCTAGACCACTGAAATTCCCAAAAATATTTATGGCACGAAAAATGCATCCTACACCGATGAAAGTTCAGAATATGTTAGCAGCCCAAAAAAGGCCTTAAAATGCATCTTAGGCTGCAAAAATGTTGAACACTTTGGAGGCCCAAAAAAGGGGTTTACAGTCATCCTAGACCCCCTAAAGTCCAGAAAATGTTGGTGGCCCAAAAATGGTGTCAGAAAGCTCTGAATGGCCCAAAAACATTTGCAGCCTGAAATGGGCATTAACCGACATCCTAGACCACTGAAATTCCCAAAAATATTTATGGCACGAAAAATGCATCTTACACCCTGAAAGTTCTGAATATGTTAGCAGCCCAAAAAATGCCTTAAAATGCATCTTAGGGCTGCAAAAATGTGGAAAACTTTGGAGGCCCAAAAAAGGGGTTTACATGCATCCTAGACCCCCTAAAGTCCAGAAAATGTTGGTGGCCCAAAAGCAGGGTCAGAGAGCTCTGAATGTCTCAAAAACATTTGCAGCTTGAAAGGGGCATTAACCCGCATCCTAGAGCACTGAAAATCCCCAAAATAATTTGTGCACGAAAAATGCATCCTACACCCCTGAAATTTCAGAATATGTTAATAGCTCAAAAAAGGCCTTAAAATGCATCTTAGGCTGCAAAAATGTTGAAAACTTTGGAGGCCCAAAAAAGGGGTTTACAGGCATCCTAGACCCCCTAAAGTCCAGAAAATGTTGGCGGCCAAAAAACGGTGTCGGAGAGCTCTGAATATCCCAAAAACATGTGTAGCCTATAAGGGGCATTAACACGCATCCTAGACCGCTGAAATTCCCAAAAATATTTATGGCAGAAACACGCATCCTACACCGCTGAAAGTTCAGAATATGTTAGCAGCTCAAAAAAGGCCATAACATGCATCTTAGGGCTGTTAAAATGTAGGAAACTTTGGAGGCCCAAAAAAGGGGTTTACAGGCATCCTAGACCCCCTAAAGTCCAGAATATGTTGGTGGCTCAAAAACAGTGTCAGAGAGCTCTGAATATCCCAAAAACATTTGCAGCCTGAAATGGGCATTAACCCGCATCCTAGACCACTGAAATTCCAAAAAATATTTATGGCACGAAAAATGGATGCTAGACCACTGAAAGTTCAGAATATGTTAGCAGCCCAAAAAAGGCCTTAATATGCATCTTAGGCTGCAAAAATGTTGAAAACTTTAGAGGCCCAAAAAAGGGGTTTACAGGCATCCTAGAACCCCTAAAGTCCAGAAAATGTTGGTGGCCAACAAACGGTGTCAGAGAGCTCTGAATATCCCAAAAACATTTGCAGCCTGAAATGGGCATTAACCCGGATCCTAGACCATTGAAATCCCCAAAAATATTTATGGCACGAAAAATGCATCCTACACCGATGAAAGTTCAGAATATGTCAGCAGCCCAAAAAAGGCCTTAAAATGCATCTTAGGCTGCAAAAATGTTGAAAACTTTGGATGTCCAAAAAAGGGGTTTACAGGCATCCTAGACCCCCTAACGTCCAGAAAATGTTGGTGCCCTAAAAACTGTGTCAGAAAGCTCTGAATGTCCCAAAAACATTTGCAGCCTGAAATGGGCATTAACCGGCATCCTAGACCACTGAAATTCCCAAAAATATTTATGGCAGGAAAAAATCCTACACCGCTGAAAGTTCAGAATATTTTTGCAGCCCAAAAAAGGTCATAACATGCATCTTAGGGCTGCAAAAATGTTCAAAACTTTGGAGGCCCAAAAGGGGCTTACAGTCATCATAGACCCCCTAAAGTCCAGAAAATGTTGGTAGCCCAAAAACTGTGTCAGAGAGCTCTGAATGTCCCAAAAACATTTGAAGCCTGAAATGGGCATTAACCCGCATCCTAGACCACTGAGATTCCCAAAAATATTTATGGCACGAAAAAAAAAATGCATCCTACACCGCTAAAAGTTCTGAACATGTTAGCAGCCCAAAAAAGGCCTTAAAATGCATCTTAGGCTGCACAAATGTTGAAAACCTTGGAGGTCCAAAAATCGGTTTACAGGCATCCTAGACCCCCTAAAGTCCAGAAAATGTTGGTGGCCCAAAAAACTGTCAAGAGAGCTCTCAATGTCCCAAAAACAGTTGTAGCCTACAAGGGGCATTAACCTGCATCCTAGACCACTGAAATTCCCAAAAATAGTTTTGGCACAAAAAATGCATCTTACATCCTGAAAGTTCAGAATATGTTAGCAGCCCAAAAAATGCCTTAAAATGCATTTTAGGGCTGCAAACATGCAGAAAACCTTGGAGGCCCAAAAAAGGGGTTTACAGGCATCCTAGACCCCCTAAAGTCCAGAAAATGTTGGTGATCCAAAAACGGTGTCAGAGAGCTCTGAATATCCCAAAAACATTTGCAGCCTGAAATGGGCATTAACCCGCATCCTAGACCACTGAAATTCCCAAAAATATTTATGGCACTAAAAATGCATCCTACACCACTGAAAGTTCAGAATATGTTAGCAGCCCAAAAAAGGCCTTAATATGCATCTTAGGTTGCAAAACTTTTGAAAACTTTGGAGGCCCAAAAAAGGGGTTTACAGTCATCCTAGACCCCCTAAAGTCCAGAAAATGATGGTCGTCTAAAAACTGTGTCAGAAAGCTCTGAATGTCCCAAAAACATTTGCAGCCTGAAATGGGCATTAACACGCATCCTAGACCACTGAAATTCCCAAAAATATTTATGGCACGAAAAATGCATCCTACACCGATGAAAGTTCAGAATATGTTAGCAGCCCAAAAAAGGCCTTAAAATGCATCTTAGGCTGCAAAAATGTTGAACACTTTTGACGCCCAAAAAAGGGGTTTACAGTCATCCTAGACCCCCTAAAGTCCAGAAAATGTTGGTGGCCCAAAAATTGTGTCAGAAAGCTCTGTATGTCCCAAAAACATTTGCAGCCTGAAATGGGCATTAACCCACATCCTAGACCACTGAAATTCCCAAAAATATTTATGGCACGAAAAATGCATCTTACACCCTGAAAGTTCAGAATATGTTAGCAGCCCAAAAAATGCCTTAAAATGCATCTTAGGGCTGCAAATATGTGGAAAACTTTGGAGGCCCAAAAAAGGGGTTTACATGCATCCTAGACCCCCTAAAGTCCAGAAAATGTTGGTGGCCCAAAAGCAGGGTCAGAGAGCTCTGAATGTCTCAAAAACATTTGCAGCCTGAAAGGGGCATTAACCCGCATCCTAGAGCACTGAAAATCCCCAAAATATTTTGTGCACGAAAAATCCATCCTACACCCCTGAAATTTCAGAATATGTTAGCAGCTCAAAAAAGGCCTTAAAATGCATCTTAGGCTGCAAAAATGTTGAAAACTTTGGAGGCCCAAAAAAGGGGTTTACAGGCATCCTAGACCCCCTAAAGTCCAGAAAATGTTGGCGGCCAAAAAACGGTGTCGGAGAGCTCTGAATATCCCAAAAACATGTGTAGCCTATAAGGGGCATTAACACGCATCCTAGACCACTGAAATTCCCAAAAATATATATGGCAGAAAAACGCATCCTACACCGCTGAAAGTTCAGAATATGTTAGCAGCTCAAAAAAGGCCATAACATGCATCTTAGGGCTGCAAAAATGTAGAAAACTTTGGAGGCCCAAAAAAGGTGTTTACAGGCATCCTAGACCCCCTAAAGTCCAGAAAATGTTGGTGGCCCAAAAACAGGGTCAGAGAGCTCTAAATGTCTCAAAAGACATTTGCAGCCTAAAAGGGGCATTAACCGGCTCCCTAGAGCACTATAATTCCCAAAAATATTCCTGGCAGGAAAAACGCATCCTACACTGCTGAAAGTTCAGAATATGTTAGCAGCCCAAAAAAGGCCATAACATGCATTTTAAGGCTGCAAAGATGTAGAAAACTTTGGAGGCCCAAAAAAGGGGTTTACAGGCATCCTAGACCCCCTAAAGTCCAGAAAATGATGGTGGCCCAAAAACGGTGTCAGAGAGCTCTGAATATCCCAAAAACATTTGCAGCTTGAAATGGGCATTAACCCGCATCCTAGACCACTGAAATTCCCAAAAATATGTATGGCACGAAAAATGCATCCTACACTAATGAAAGATCAGAATATGTTAGCAGCCCAAAAAAGGCCTTAATATGCAACTTAGGCTGCAAAAATGTTGAAAACTTTGGAGGCCCAAAAAAGGCGTTTACAGTCATCCCAGACCACCAAAAGTCCAGCAAATGTTGGTGGCCAAAAAACGGTGTCAGACAGCTCTGAATATCCCAAAAACATTTGTAGCATATAAGGGGCATTAACACGCATCCTAGACCACTGAAATTCCCAAAAATATTTATGGCACGAAAAATGCATCTTACACACTGAAAGTTCAGAATATGTTAGCAGCCCAGAAAATGCCTTAAAACGCATCTTATGGCTGCAAAAATGTAGAAAACTTTGGAGGCCCAAAAAATGGGTTTACAGGCATCCTAGACCCCCTAAAATCCAGAAAATGTTGGTGGCCCAAAAACAGGGCCAGAGAGCTCTGAATGTCCCGAAAGCATTTGCAGCCTGAAATGGGCATTAACCCGCATCCTAGACCACTGAAATCCCCAAAAATATTTTGTGCACGTAAAAATGCATCCTACACCCCTGAAAGTTCAGAAAATGATAGCAGCCCAAAAAAGGCCTTAAAATGCATCTTAGGGCTGCAAAAATGTAGAAAACTTTTGAGGCCCAAAAAATGGGTTTACATGCATCCTAGACCCCCTAAAGTCCAGAAAATGTTGGTGTCCCAAAAACAGGGTCAGAGAGCTCTGAATGTCTCAAAAACATGTGCAGCCTGAAAGGGGCATTAACCCGCATCCTAGACCACTGAAATTCCCAAAAATATTTATGGCATGAAAAATGCATTCTACAACATTGAAAGTTCAGAATATGTTAGCCGCCCAAAAAAGGCCTTAAAATGCATCTTAGGGCTGCAAAAATGTAGAAAACTTTTGAGGCCCAAAAAATGGGTTTACATGCATCCTAGACCCCCTAAAGTCCAGAAAATGTTGGTGGCCTAAAAACTGTGTCAGAAAGCTCTGAATGTCCCAAAACATTTGCAGCCTGAAATGGGCATTAACCCGCATCCTAGACCACTGAAATTCCCAAAAATATTTATGGCACAAAAATGCATCCTACACCGATGAAAGTTCAGAATATGTTAGCTGCCCAAAAAAGGCCTTAAAATGCATTTTAGGCTGCAAAAATGTTGACAACTTCGGCGGTCCAAAAAAGGGGTTTACAGGCATCCTAGACCCCCTAAAGTCCAGAAAATGTTTTGGCCCAAAAACGGTGTCAGAGAGCTCTGAATATCCCAAAAACATTTGCAGCATGAAATGGGCATTAACCCGCATCCTAGACCACTGAGATTCCCAAAAATATTTATGGCACGAAAAAAAAAATGCATCCTACACCGCTAAAAGTTCTGAACATGTTAGCAGCCCAAAAAAGGCCTTAAAATGCATCTTAGGCTGCACAAATGTTGAAAACCTTGGAGGTCCAAAAATCGGTTTACAGGCATCCTAGACCCCCTAAAGTCCAGAAAATGTTGGTGGCCCAAAAAACTGTCAAGAGAGCTCTCAATGTCCCAAAAACAGTTGTAGCCTACAAGGGGCATTAACCTGCATCCTAGACCACAGAAATTCCCAAAAATAGTTTTGGCACAAAAAATGCATCTTACATCCTGAAAGTTCAGAATATGTTAGCAGCCCAAAAAATGCCTTAAAATGCATTTTAGGGCTGCAAACATGCAGAAAACCTTGGAGGCCCAAAAAAGGGGTTTACAGGCATCCTAGACCCCCTAAAGTCCACAAAATGTTCGTGGCCCAAAATCAGGGTCAGAGAGCTCTGAATGTCTCAAAAACATTTGCAGGCTGAAAGGGGCATCAACCCGCATCCTAGAGCACTGAAAATCCCAAAAATATTTTGTGCACGAAAAATGCATCCTACACCCCTGAAATTTCAGAATATGTTAGCAGCTCAAAAAAGGCCTGAAAATGCATCTTAGGCTGCAAAAATGTTGAAAACTTTGGAGGCCCAAAAAAGGGGTTACAGGCATCTTAGACCCCCTAAAGTCCAGAAAATGTTGGTGATCCAAAAACGGTGTCAGAGAGCTCTGAATATCCCAAAAACATTTGCAGCCTGAAATGGGCATTAACCCGCATCCTAGACCACTGAAATTCCCAAAAATATTTATGGCACTAAAAATGCATCCTACACCACTGAAAGTTCAGAATATGTTAGCAGCCCAAAAAAGGCCTTAATATGCATCTTAGGTTGCAAAACTTTTGAAAACTTTGGAGGCCCAAAAAAGGGGTTTACAGTCATCCTAGACCCCCTAAAGTCCAGAAAATGATGGTCGTCTAAAAACTGTGTCAGAAAGCTCTGAATGTCCCAAAAACATTTGCAGCCTGAAATGGGCATTAACACACATCCTAGACCACTGAGATTCCCCAAAATATTTATAACAGGAAAAACGCATCCTACACCGCTGAAAGTTCAGAATATGTTAGCAGCCCAAAAAAGGCCTTAAAATGCATCTTAGGCTGCAAAAATGTTGAACACATTGGACGCCCAAAAAAGGCGTTTACAGTCATCCTAGACCCCCTAAAGTCCAGAAAATGTTGGTCGTCTAAAAACTGTGTCAGAAAGCTCTGAATGTCCCAAAAACATTTGCAGCCTGAAATGGGCATTAACCCGCATCCTAGACCACTGAAATTCCCAAAAATATTTATGGCACGAAAAATGCATCCTACACCGATGAAAGTTCAGAATATGTTAGCAGCCCAAAAAAGGCCTTAAAATGCATCTTAGGCTGCAAAAATGTTGAACACTTTTGACGCCCAAAAAAGGGGTTTACAGTCATCCTAGACCCCCTAAAGTCCAGAAAATGTTGGTGGCCCAAAAGCAGGGTCAGAGAGCTCTGAATGTCTCAAAAACATTTGCAGCCTGAAAGGGGCATTAACCCGCATCCTAGAGCACTGAAAATCCCCAAAATATTTTGTGCACGAAAAATGCATCCTACACCCCTGAAATTTCAGAATATGTTAGCAGCTCAAAAAAGGCCTTAAAATGCATCTTAGGCTGCAAGAATGTTGAAAACTTTGGAGGCCCAAAAAAGGGTTTTACAGGCATCCTAGACCCCCTAAAGTCCAGAAAATGTTGGCGGCCAAAAAACGGTGTCGGAGAGCTCTGAATATCCCAAAAACATGTGTAGCCTATAAGGGGCATTAACACGCATCCTAGACCACTGAAATTCCCAAAAATATATATGGCAGAAAAACGCATCCTACACCGCTGAAAGTTCAGAATATGTTAGCAGCTCAAAAAAGGCCATAACATGCATCTTAGGGCTGCAAAAATGTAGAAAACTTTGGAGGCCCAAAAAAGGGGTTTACAGGCATCCTAGACCCCCTAAAGTCCAGAAAATGTTGGTGGCCCAAAAACAGGGTCAGAGAGCTCTAAATGTCTCAAAAGACATTTGCAGCCTGAAAGGGGCATTAACCGGCTCCCTAGAGCACTATAATTCCCAAAAATATTCCTGGCAGGAAAAACGCATCCTACACTGCTGAAAGTTCAGAATATGTTAGCAGCCCAAAAAAGGCCATAACATGCATTTTAAGGCTGCAAAGATGTAGAAAACTTTGGAGGCCCAAAAAAGGGGTTTACAGGCATCCTAGACCCCCTAAAGTCCAGAAAATGATGGTGGCCCAAAAACGGTGTCAGAGAGCTCTGAATATCCCAAAAACATTTGCAGCTTGAAATGGGCATTAACCCGCATCCTAGACCACTGAAATTCCCAAAAATATGTATGGCACGAAAAATGCATCCTACACCGCTGAAAGTTCAGAATATGTTACCAGCCCAAAAAGGCCTTAATATGCATCTTAGGTCTGCAAAAATGTAGAATACTTTGGAGGCCCAAAAAAGGAGTTTACAGGCACCTAGACCCTCTAAAGTCCAGAAAATGTTGGTGGCCCAAAAACGGTGTCAGAGAGCTCTGAATATCCCAAAAACATTTGCAGCCTGGAATGGGCATTAACCCGCGTCCTAGACCACTGAAATTCCCAAAAATATTTATGGCAGGAAAAACGCATCCTACACCGCTGAAAGTTCAGAATATGTTAGCAGCCCAAAAAGGCCTTAATATGCATCTTAGGCTGCAAAAATGTTGAAAACTTTGGAGGCCCAAAAGGGTTTACAGTCATCCTAGAACCCCTAAAGTCCAGAAAATGTTGGTGGCCCAAAAAACTGTCAAAGAGCTCTGAATGTCTCAAAAACATGTGCAGCCTGAAAGGGGCATTAACCCGCATCCTAGACCACTGAAATTCCCAAAAATATTTATGGCACGAAAAATGCATTCTACAACATTGAAAGTTCAGAATATGTTAGCAGCCCAAAAAAGGCCTTAAAATGCATCTTAGGGCTGCAAAAATTTAGAAAACTTTTGAGGCCCATAAAAGGGGTTTACATGCATCCTAGACTCCCTAAAGTCCAGAAAATGTTGGTGTCCCAAAAACAGGGTCAGAGAGCTCTGAATGTCTCAAAAACATGTGTAGCCTGAAAGGGGCATTAACCCGCATCCTAGACCACTGAAATTCCCAAAAATATTTATGGCACGAAAAATGCATTCTACAACATTGAAAGTTCAGAATATGTTATCAGCCCAAAAAAGGCCCTAAAATGCATCTTAGGCTGCAAAAATGTTGAAAACTTTGGAGGCCCAAAAAAGGGGTTTACAGGCATCCTAGACCCCCTAAAGTCCAGAAAATGTTTTGGCCCAAAAACGGTGTCAGAGAGCTCTGAATATCCCAAAAACATTTGCAGCATGAAATGGGCATTAACCCGCATCCTAGACCACTGAAATTCCCAAAAATATTTATGGCACAAAAAATGCATCCTACAACACTGAAAGTTCAGAATATGTTAGCAGCCCAAAAAAGGCCTTAAAATGCATCTTAGGCTGCTAAAATGTTCAAAACTTTGGAGGCCCAAAAAAGGGGTTTACAGGCATCCTAGACCCCCTAAAGTCCAGAAAATGTTGGTGGCCCAAAAACGGTGTCAGAGAGCTCTGAATATCACAAAAACATTTGCTGCTTGAAATGGGTATTAACCCGCATCCTAGACCACTGAAATTCCCAAAAATATTTATGGCAGGAAAAACGCATCCTACACCGCTGAAACTTCAGAATATGTTAGCAGCCCAAAAAAGGCCATAACATGCATCTTAGGTCTGCAAAAATGTAGAATACTTTGGAGGCCCAAAAAAGGGTTTACAGGCACCTAGACCCTCTAAAGTTCAGAAAATGTTGGTGGCCCAAAAGCAGGGTCAGAGAGCTCTGAATGTCTCAAAAACATTTGCAGCCTGAAAGGGGCATTAACCCGCATCCTAGAGCACTGAAAATCCCCAAAATATTTTGTGCACGAAAAATGCATCCTACACCCCTGAAATTTCAGAATATGTTAGCAGCTCAAAAAAGGCCTTAAAATGCATCTTAGGCTGCAAAAATGTTGAAAACTTTGGAGGCCCAAAAAAGGGGTTTACAGGCATCCTAGACCCCCTAAAGTCCAGAAAATGTTGGCGGCCAAAAAACGGTGTCGGAGAGCTCTGAATATCCCAAAAACATGTGTAGCCTATAAGGGGCATTAACACGCATCCTAGACCACTGAAATTCCCAAAAATATATATGGCAGAAAAACGCATCCTACACCGCTGAAAGTTCAGAATATGTTAGCAGCTCAAAAAAGGCCATAACATGCATCTTAGGGCTGCAAAAATGTAGAAAACTTTGGAGGCCCAAAAAAGGGGTTTACAGGCATCCTAGACCCCCTAAAGTCCAGAAAATGTTGGTGGCCCAAAAACAGGGTCAGAGAGCTCTAAATGTCTAAAAAGACATTTGCAGCCTGAAAGGGGCATTAACCGGCTCCCTAGAGCACTATAATTCCCAAAAATATTCCTGGCAGGAAAAACGCATCCTACACTGCTGAAAGTTCAGAATATGTTAGCAGCCCAAAAAAGGCCATAACATGCATTTTAAGGCTGCAAAGATGTAGAAAACTTTGGAGGCCCAAAAAAGGGGTTTACAGGCATCCTAGACCCCCTAAAGTCCAGAAAATGATGGTGGCCCAAAAACGGTGTCAGAGAGCTCTGAATATCCCAAAAACATTTGCAGCTTGAAATGGGCATTAACCCGCATCCTAGACCACTGAAATTCCCAAAAATATGTATGGCACGAAAAATGCATCCTACACTAATGAAAGATCAGAATATGTTAGCAGCCCAAAAAAGGCCTTAATATGCAACTTAGGCTGCAAAAATGTAGAATACTTTGGGGGCCCAAAAAAGGGTTTACAGGCACCTAGACCCTCTAAAGTTCAGAAAATGTTGGTGGCCCAAAAAAGGTGTCAGAGAGCTCTGAATATCCCAAAAACATTTGCAGCCTGAAATGGGCATTAACCTGCATCCTAGACCACTGAAATTCCCAAAAATATTTATGGCAGGAAAAACGCATCCTACACCGCTGAAAGTTCAGAATATGTTAGCAGCCCAAAAAAGCCTTAATATGCATCTTAGGTCTGCAAAAATGTAGAATACTTTGGAGGCCCAAAAAAGGGGATTACAGTCATCCTAGACCCCCTAAAGTCCAGAAAATGTTGGTGGCTCATAAACGGTGTCAGAGAGCTCTGAATATCCCAAAAACATTTGCAGCCTGAAATGGGCATTAACCCGCATCCTAGACCACTGAAATTCCAAAAAATAGTTTTGGCACGAAAAATCCTTCTTACACCCTGAAAGTTTGGAATATGTTAGCAGACCAAAAAAGGCCTTAATATGCATCTTAGGCTGCAAAAATGTTGAAAACTTTAGAGGCCCAAAAAAGGGGTTTACAGTCATCCTAGACCCCACAAAGTCCAGAAAATGTTGGTGGCCCAAAAAACTGTCAGAGAGCTCTGAATATCCCAAAAACATTTGCAGCCTGAAATGGGCATTAACCCGCATCCTAGACCACTGAAATTCCCAAAAATATGTATGGCAGAAAAACGCATCCTACACCGCTGAAAGTTCAGAATATGTTAGCAGCCCAAAAAAGGCCATAACATGCATCTTAGTGCTGCAAACATGTAGAAAACTTTTGATGCCCAAAAAAGGGGTTTACAGGCATCCTAGACCCCCTAAAGTCCAGAAAATGTTGGTGGCTCATAAACAGTGTCAGAGAGCTCTGAATGTCCCAAAAACATTTGCAGCCTGAAATGGGCATTAACCCGCATCCTAGACCACTGAAATTCCCAAAAATATATATGGCACGAAAAATGCATCCTACACCACTGAAAGTTCAGAATATGTTAGCAGCCCAAAAAAGGCCTTAAAATGCATCTTAGGCTGCAAAAATGTTGAAAACTTTGGAGGCCCAAAAAAGGGGTTTACAGTCATCCTAGACCCCGTAAAGTCCAGAAAATGTTGGTCGTCTAAAAACTGTGTCAGAAAGCTCTGAATGTCCCAAAAACATTTGCAGCCTGAAATGGGCATTAACCCGCATCCTAGACCACTGAAATTCCCCAAAATATTTATGACAGGAAAAACGCATCCTACACCGCTGAAAGTTCAGAATATGTTAGCAGCCCAAAAAAGGCCTTAAAATGCATCTTAGGCTGCAAAAATGTTGAACACTTTGGACGCCCAAAAAAGGCATTTACAGTCATCCTAGACCCCCTAAAGTCCAGAAAATGTTGGTCATCTAAAAACGGTGTCAGAAAGCTCTGAATGTCCCAAAAACATTTGCAGCCTGAAATGGGCATTAACTCGCATCCTAGACCACTGAAATTCCCAAAAATATTTATGGCACGAAAAATGTATCCTACACCGATGAAAGTTCAGAATATGTTAGCAGCCCAAAAAAGGCCTTAAAATGCATCTTAGGCTGCAAAAATGTTGAAAACTCTAGAGGCCCAAAAAAGGGGTTTACAGTCATCCTAGACCCCCTAAAGTCCAGAAAATGTTGGTGGCCCAAAAATTGTGTCAGAAAGCTCTGAATGTCCCAAAAACATTTGCAGCCTGAAATGGGCATTAACCCACATCCTAGACCATTGAAATTCCCAAAAATATTTATGGCACGAAAAATGCATCTTACACCCTGAAAGTTCAGAATATGTTAGCAGCCCAAAAAATGCCTTAAAATGCATCTTAGGGCTGCAAAAATGTGGAAAACGTTGGAGGCCCATAAAAGGGGTTTACATGCATCCTAGACCCCCTAAAGTCCAGAAAATGTTGGTGGCCCAAAAGCAGGGTCAGAGAGCTCTGAATGTCTCAAAAACATTTGCAGCTTGAAAGGGGCATTAACCCGCATCCTAGAGCACTGACAATCCCCAAAATATTTATGGCAGGAAAAACGCATCCTACACCGCTGAAAGTTCAGAATATGTTAGCAGCCCAAAAAAGCCTTAATATGCATCTTAGGTCTGCAAAAATGTAGAATACTTTGGAGGCCCAAAAAAGGGGTTTACAGGCACCTAGACCCTCTAAAGTCCAGAAAATGTTGGTGGCCCAAAAACGGTGTCAGAGAGCTCTGAATATCCCAAAAACATTTGCAGCCTGAAATGGGCATTAACCCGCATCCTAGACCACTGAAATTCCCAAAAATATTTATGGCAGGAAAAACGCATCCTACACCGCTGAAAGTTCAGAATATGTTAGCAGCCCAAAAAGGCCTTAATATGCATCTTAGGTCTGCAAAAATGTAGAATACTTTGGAGGCCCAAAAAAGGGGTTTACAGGCACCTGGACCCTCTAAAGTCCAGAAAATGTTGGTGGCCCAAAAACGGTGTCAGAGAGCTCTGAATATCGCAAAAACATTTGCAGCCTGGAATGGGCATTAACCCGCATCCTAGACCACTGAAATTCCCGAAAATATTTATGGCAGAAAAACGCATCCTACACCGCTGAAAGTTCAGAATATGTTAGCAGCCCAAAAAGGCCTTAATATGCATCTTAGGCTGCAAAAATGTTGAAAACTTTAGAGGCCCAAAAAAGGGGTTTACAGTCATCCTAGACCCCCTAAAGTCCAGAAAATTTTGGTGGCCTAACAACTGTGTCAGAAAGCTCTGAATATCCCAAAAGCATTTGCAGCCTGAAATGGGCATTAATCCGCATCCTAGACCACTGATATCCCCAACAATATTTATGGCACGAAAAATGCACCCTACACCGATGAAAGTTCAGAATATGTTAGCAGCCCAAAAAAGGCCTTAAAATGCATCTTAGGCTGCAAAAATGTTGAAAACTTTGGAGGCCCAAAAAAGGGGTTTACAGTCATCCTAGACCCCCTAAAGTGCAGAAAATGTTGGTTGTCTAAAAACTGTGTCAGAAAGCTCTGAATGTCCCAAAAACATTTGCAGCCTGAAATGGGCATTAACCCGCACCCTAGACCACTGAAATTCCCAAAAATATATATGGCACGAAAAATGCATCCTACACCACTGAAAGTTCAGAATATGTTAGCAGCCCAAAAAAGGCCTTAAAATGCATCTTAGGCTGCAAAAATGTTGAAAACTTTGGAGGCCCAAAAAAGGGGTTTACAGTCATCCTAGACCCCCTAAAGTGCAGAAAATGTTGGTTGTCTAAAAACTGTGTCAGAAAGCTCTGAATGTCCCAAAAACATTTGCAGCCTGAAATGGGCATTAACCCGCATCCTAGACCACTGAAATTCCCCAAAATGTTTATGGCAGGAAAAACGCATACTACACCGCTGAAAGTTCAGAATATGTGAGCAGCCCAAAAAAGGCCATAACATGCATCTTAGGGCTGCGAAAATCTTGAAAACTTTGGAGGCCCAAAAAAGGCGTTTACAGTCATCCTAGACCCCCTAAAGTCCAGAAAATGTTGGTCGTCTAAAAACTGTGTCAGAAAGCTCTGAATGTCCCAAAAACATTTGCAGCCTGAAATGGGCATTAACCCGCATCCTACACCACTGAAATTCCCAAAAATATTTATGGCACGAAAAATGCATCCTACACCGATGAACGTTCAGAATATGTTAACAGCCCAAAAAAGGCCTTAAAATCCATCTTAGGCTGCAAAAATGTTGAACACTTTGGAGGCCCAAAAAAGGGGTTTACAGTCATCCTAGACCCCCTAAAGTCCAGAAAATGTTGGTGGCCCAAAAATGGTGTCAGAAAGCTCTGAATGGCCCAAAAACATTTGCAGCCTGAAATGGGCATTAACCCACATCCTAGACCACTGAAATTCCCAAAAATATATATGGCACGTAAAATGCATCCTACACCACTGAAAGTTCAGAATATGTTAGAAGCCCAAAAAAGGCCTTAAAATGCATTTTAGGCTGCAAAAATGTTGAAAACTTTGGAGGCCCAAAAAAGGGGTTTACAGTCATCCTAGACCTCCTAAAGTCCAGAAAATGTTGGTGGCCCAAAAACAGTGTCAGAAAGCTCTGAATGTCCCAAAAACATTTGCAGCCTGAAATGGGCATTAACCCGCATCCTAGAACACTCAAATTCCCAAAAATATTTATGGCACGAAAAATGCATCCTACACCACTGAAAGTTCAGAATATGTTAGAAGCCCAAAAAATGCCTTAAAATGCATCTTAGGGCTGCAAAAATGTAGAAAACTTTGGAGGCCCAAAAAAGGGGTTTACATGCATCCTAGACCCCCTAAAGTCCAGAAAATGTTGGTGGCCCAAAAGCAGGGTCAGAGAGCTCTGAATGTCTCAAAAACATTTGCAGCCTGAAAGGGGCATTAACCCGCATCCTAGAGCACTGAAAATCCCAAAAATATTTTGTGCACGAAAAATGCATCCTAGACCCCTGAAATTTCATAATATGTTAGCAGCCTAAAAAAGACCTTAAAATGCATCTTAAGCTGCACAAATGTTGAAAAGTTTGGAGGTCCAAAAAAGGGGTTACAGATATCCTAGAACCCCTAAAGTCCAGAAAATGTGGGTGGCCAAAAAAACTGTCAGAGAGCTCTGAATGTCCCAAAAACATTTGTAGCCTATAAGGGGCATTAACCTGCATCCTAGACCACTGAAATTCCCAAAAATAGTTTTGGCACGAAAAATCCATCTTACACCCTGAAAGTTCAGAATATGTTAGCAGCCAAAAAAATGCCTTAAAATGCATCTTATGGCTGCAAAAATGTAGAAAACTTTGGAGGCCCAAAAAAGGGGTTTACAGGCATCCTAGACACCCTAAAGTCCAGAAAATGTTGGTGGCTCAAAAACGGTGTCAAAGAGCTCTGAATATCACAAAAACATTCGCAGCCTGAAATGGGCATTAACCCGCATCCTAGACCACTGAAATTCCCAAAAATATTTATGGCACGAAAAATGCATCCTACACCACTGAAAGTTCAGAATATGTTAGCAGCCCGAAAAAGGCCGTAATATGCATCTTAGGCTGCAAAAATGTTGAAAACTTTAGAGGCCCAAAAAAGGGGTTTACAGTCATCCTAGACCCCCTAAAGTCCAGAAAATGTTGGTGGCCCAAAAAACTGTCAGAGAGCTCTGAATATCCCAAAAATATTTGCAGCCTGAAATGGGCATAAACCCGCATCCTAGACCACTGAAATTCAGAAAAAATGTTTATGGCACGAAAAATGCATCCTACACCGCTGAAAGTTCAGAATATGTTAGCAGCCTAAAAAAGACCTTAAAATGTATCTTAGGCTGCACAAATGTTGAAAAGTTTGGAGGTCCAAAAAAGGGGTTTACAGGCATCCTAGACCCCCTAAAGTCCAGAAAATGTTGGTGGCCAACAAAACTGTCAGAGAGCTCTGAATGTCCCAAAAACATTTGTAGCCTATAAGGGGCATTAACCTGCATCCTAGACCACTGAAATTCCCAAAAATAGTTTTGGCACGAAAAATCCATCTTACACCTTGAAAGTTTGGAATATGTTAGCAGCCCAAAAAAGGCCTTAATATGCATCTTAGGCTGCAAAAATGTTGAAAACTTTGGAGGTCCAAAAAAGGGGTTTACAGTCATCCTAGACCCCCTAAAGTCCAGAAAATGTTGGTGGCCTAAAAACTGTGTCAGAAAGCTCTGAATGTCCCAAAAACATTTGCAGCCTGAAATGGGCATTAACCCGCATCCTAGGCTACTGAAATTCCCAGAAATATTTATGGCACGAAAAATGCATCCTATACCACTGAAAGTTCAGAATATGTTAGCAGCCCAAAAACAGGGTCAGAGAGCTCTGAATGTCTCAAAAACATTTGCAGCCTGAAATGGGCACTAACCCGCATCCTAGGCCACTGAAATTCCCAAAAATATATATGGCACGAAAAATGCATCCTACACCACTGAAAGTTCAGAATATGTTAGCAGCCCAAAAAAGGCCTTAAAATGCATCTTAGGCTGCAAAAATGTTGAAAACTTTGGAGGCACAAAAAAGGGGTTTACAGTCGTCCTAGACCCCCTAAAGTCTAGAAAATATCGGTCGCCTTGAAACTGTGTCAGAAAGCTTTGAATTTCACAAAAGCATTTGCAGCCTGAAATGGTCATTAACCCGCATCCTAGACCACTGAAATCCCCAAAAATATTTTGTGCACGAAAAAATGCATCCTACACCCCTGAAAGTTCAGAATATGATAGCAGCCCAAAAAAGGCCTTAAGATCCATCTTAGGCTGCAAAAATTTTGAAAACTTTGGAGGCCCAAAAAAGGGGATTACAGTCATCCTAGACCCCCTAAAGTCCAGAAAATGTTGGTGGCTCATAAACGGTGTCAGAGAGCTCTGAATATCCCAAAAACATTTGCAGCCTGAAATGGGCATTAACCCGCATCCTAGACCACTGAAATTCCAAAAAATAGTTTTGGCACGAAAAATCCTTCTTACACCCTGAAAGTTTGGAATATGTTAGCAGACCAAAAAAGGCCTTAATATGCATCTTAGGCTGCAAAAATGTTGAAAACTTTAGAGGCCCAAAAAAGGGGTTTACAGTCATCCTAGACCCCACAAAGTCCAGAAAATGTTGGTGGCCCAAAAAACTGTCAGAGAGCTCTGAATATCCCAAAAACATTTGCAGCCTGAAATGGGCATTAACCCGCATCCTAGACAACTGAAATTCCCAAAAATATGTATGGCAGAAAAACGCATCCTACACCGCTGAAAGTTCAGAATATGTTAGCAGCCCAAAAAAGGCCATAACATGCATCTTAGTGCTGCAAACATGTAGAAAACTTTTGATGCCCAAAAAAGGGGTTTACAGGCATCCTAGACCCCCTAAAGTCCAGAAAATGTTGGTGGCTCATAAACGGTGTCAGAGAGCTCTGAATATCCCAAAAACATTTGCAGCCTGAAATGGGCTTTAACCCGCATCCTAGACCACTGAAATTCCCAAAAATATTTATGGCACGAAAAATGCATCCTACACCACTGAAAGTTCAGAATATGTTAGCAGCCCAAAAAAGGCCTTAAAATGCATCTTAGGCTGCAAAAATGTTGAAAACCTTGGAGGCCCAAACAAGGGGTTTACAGGCATCCTAGATCCCCTAAAGTCCAGAAAATGTTGGTGGCCCAAAAAACTGTCAGAGAGCTCTGAATATCCCAAAAACATTTGCAGCCTGAAATGGGCATTAACCCGCATCCTAGACCACTGAAATTCCCAAAAATATTCATGGCACGAAAAATGCATCCTACACCGCTGAAAGTTCAGAATATGTTAGCAGCCTAAAAAAAACCTTAAAATGCATCTTAGGCTGCACAAATGTTGAAAAGTTTGGAGGTCCAAAAAAGGGGTTACAGGCATCCTAGACCCCCTAAAGTCCAGAAAATGAAATGTTGGTGGCCAAAAAAACTGTCAGAGAGATCTGAATGTCCCAAAAACATGTGTAGCCTATAAGGGGCATTAACCTGCATCCTAGACTACTGAAATTCCCCAAAATAGTTTTGGCACGAAAAATCCATCTTACACCCTGAAAGTTCAGAATATGTTAGCAGCCCAAAAAAGGCCTTAAAATGCATCTTAGGCTGCAAAAATGTTGAAAACTTTGGAGGCCCAAAAAAGGGGTTTAGAGTCATCCTAGACCCCCTAAAGTCCAGAAAATGTTGGTGGCCTAAAAACTGTGTCAGAAAGCTCTGAATGTCCCAAAAACATTTGCAGCCTGAAATGGGCATTAACCCGCATCCTAGACCACTGAAATTCCCAAAAATATTCATGGCACGAAAAATGCATCCTACACCGCTGAAAGTTCAGAATATGTTAGCAGCCTAAAAAAGACCTTAAAATGCATTTAGGCTGCACAAATGTTGAAAGCTTTAGAGGCCCAAAAAAGGGGTTTACAGTCATCCTAGACCCCCTAAAGTCCAGAAAATGTTGGTGGCCCAAAAAACTGTCAGAGAGCTCTGAATATCCCAAAAACATTTGCAGCCTGAAATGGGCATTAACCCGCATCCTAGACCACTGAAATTCCCAAAAAAATGTATGGCAGAAAAACGCATCCTACACCGCTGAAAGTTCAGAATATGTTAGCAGCCCAAAAAAGGCCATAACATGCATTTTAGGGCTGCAAAAATGTAGAAAACTTTGGAGGCCCAAAAAAGGGGTTTACAGGCATCCTAGACCCCCTAAAGTCGAGAAAATGTTGGTGGCTCAAAAACGGTGTCAGAGAGCTCTGAATATCCCAAAAACATTTGCAGCCTGAAATGGGCATTAACCCGCATCCTAGACCACTGAAATTCCCAAAAATATTCATGGCACGAAAAATGCATCCTACACCGCTGAAAGTTCAGAATATGTTGGCCTAAAAAAGACCTTAAAATGCATCTTGGGCTGCACAAATGTTGAAAAGTTTGGAGGTCCAAAAAAGGGGTTACAGGCATCCTAGACCCCCTAAAGTCCAGAAAATGTTGGAGGCCAAAAAAACTGTCAGAGAGCTCTGAATGTCCCAAAAACACTTGCAGCCTGAAATGGGCATTAACCCGCATCCTAGACCACTGAAATTCCAAAAAATATTCATGGCACGAAAAATGCATCCTACAACACTGAAAGTTCAGAATATGTTAGCAGCCCAAAAAAAGGCCTTCAAATGCATCTTAGGCTGCAAAAATGATCCAAAAAAGGGGTTTACAGGCATCGTAGACCCCCTAAAGTCCAGAAAATGTTGGTGGCCCAAAAAACTGTCAGAGAGCTCTGAATGTCCCAAAAACATGTGTAGCCTGTAAGGGGCATTAACCCGCATCCTAGAGCACTGAAAATCCCAAAAATGTTTTGTGCACGAAAAATGCATCCTACACCCCTGAAATTTCAGAATATGTTAGCAGCTCAAAAAACGCCTTAAAATGCATCTTAGGCTGCAAAAATGTTGAAAACTTTGGAGGCCCAAAAAAGTGGTTTACAGTCATCCTAGACCCCCTAAAGTCCAGAAAATGTTGGTGGCCTAACAACTGTGTCAGAAAGCTCTGAATATCCCAAAAGCATTTGCAGCCTGAAATGGGCATTAATCCGCATCCTAGACCACTGATATCCCCAAAAATATTCATGGCACGAAAAATGCACCCTACACCGATGAAAGTTCAGAATATGTAAGCAGCCCAAAAAAGGCCTTAATATGCATCTTAGGCTGCAAAACTGTTGAAAACCTTGGAGGCCCAAAAAGGGGTTTACAGTCATCCTAGACCCCCTAAAGTCCAGAAAATGTTGGTGGCCTAAAAACTGTGTCAGAAAGCTCTGAATGTCCCAAAAACATTTGCAGCCTGAAATGGGCATTAACCCGCATCCTAGACCACTGAAATTCCCAAAAATATATATGGCACGAAAAATGCATCCTACACCACTGAAAGTTCAGAATATGTTAGCAGCCCAAAAAAGGCCTTAAAATGCATCTTAGGCTGCAAAAATGTTGAAAACTTTGGAGGCCCAAAAAAGGGGTTTACAGTCATCCTAGACCCCCTAAAGTCCAGAAAATGTTGGTGGCCTAACAACTGTGTCAGAAAGCTCTGAATATCCCAAAAGCATTTGCAGCCTGAAATGGGCATTAATCCGCATCCTAGACCACTGATATCCCCAACAATATTTATGGCACGAAAAATGCACCCTACACCGATGAAAGTTCAGAATATGTTAGCAGCCCAAAAAAGGCCTTAATATGCATCTTAGGCTGCAAAACTGTTGAAAACTTTGGAGGCCCAAAAAGGGGTTTACAGTCATCCTAGACCCCCTAAAGTCCAGAAAATGTTGGTGGCCTAATAACTGTGTCAGAAAGCTCTGAATGTCCCAAAAACATTTGCAGCCTGAAATGGGCATTAACCCGCACCCTAGACCACTGAAATTCCCAAAAATATATATGGCACGAAAAATGCATCCTACACCACTGAAAGTTCAGAATATGTTAGCAGCCCAAAAAAGGCCTTAAAATGCATCTTAGGCTGCAAAAATGTTGAAAACTTTGGAGGCCCAAAAAAGGGGTTTACAGTCATCCTAGACCCCCTAAAGTGCAGAAAATGTTGGTTGTCTAAAAACTGTGTCAGAAAGCTCTGAATGTCCCAAAAACATTTGCAGCCTGAAATGGGCATTAACCCGCATCCTAGACCACTGAAATTCCCCAAAATGTTTATGGCAGGAAAAACGCATACTACACCGCTGAAAGTTCAGAATATGTTAGCAGCCCAAAAAAGGCCATAACATGCATCTTAGGGCTGCAAAAATCTTGAAAACTTTGGAGGCCCAAAAAAGGCGTTTACAGTCATCCTAGACCCCCTAAAGTCCAGAAAATGTTGGTCGTCTAAAAACTGTGTCAGAAAGCTCTGAATGTCCCAAAAACATTTGCAGCCTGAAATGGGCATTAACCCGCATCCTACACCACTGAAATTCCCAAAAATATTTATGGCACGAAAAATGCATCCTACACCGATGAAAGTTCAGAATATGTTAACAGCCCAAAAAAGGCCTTAAAATCCATCTTAGGCTGCAAAAATGTTGAAAACTTTGCAGGCCCAAAAAAGGGGTTTACAGTCATCCTAGACCCCCTAAAGTCCAGAAAATGTTGGTGGCCCAAAAATGGTGTCAGAAAGCTCTGAATGGCCCAAAAACATTTGCAGCCTGAAATGGGCATTAACCCACATCCTAGACCACTGAAATTCCCAAAAATATATATGGCACGTAAAATGCATCCTACACCACTGAAAGTTCAGAATATGTTAGAAGCCCAAAAAAGGCCTTAAAATGCATTTTAGGCTGCAAAAATGTTGAAAACTTTGGAGGCCCAAAAAAGGGGTTTACAGTCATCCTAGACCTCCTAAAGTCCAGAAAATGTTGGTGGCCCAAAAACAGTGTCAGAAAGCTCTGAATGTCCCAAAAACATTTGCAGCCTGAAATGGGCATTAACCCGCATCCTAGAACACTCAAATTCCCAAAAATATTTATGGCACGAAAAATGCATCCTACACCACTGAAAGTTCAGAATATGTTAGAAGCCCAAAAAATGCCTTAAAATGCATCTTAGGGCTGCAAAAATGTAGAAAACTTTGGAGGCCCAAAAAAGGGGTTTACATGCATCCTAGACCACCTAAAGTCCAGAAAATGTTGGTGGCCCAAAAGCAGGGTCAGAGAGCTCTGAATGTCTCAAAAACATTTGCAGCCTGAAAGGGGCATTAACCCGCATCCTAGAGCACTGAAAATCCCAAAAATATTTTGTGCACGAAAAATGCATCCTAGACCCCTGAAATTTCATAATATGTTAGCAGCCTAAAAAAGACCTTAAAATGCATCTTAAGCTGCACAAATGTTGAAAAGTTTGGAGGTCCAAAAAAGGGGTTACAGATATCCTAGAACCCCTAAAGTCCAGAAAATGTGGGTGGCCAAAAAAACTGTCAGAGAGCTCTGAATGTCCCAAAAACATTTGTAGCCTATAAGGGGCATTAACCTGCATCCTAGACCACTGAAATTCCCAAAAATAGTTTTGGCACGAAAAATCCATCTTACACCCTGAAAGTTCAGAATATGTTAGCAGCCAAAAAAATGCCTTAAAATGCATCTTATGGCTGCAAAAATGTAGAAAACTTTGGAGGCCCAAAAAAGGGGTTTACAGGCATCCTAGACACCCTAAAGTCCAGAAAATGTTGGTGGCTCAAAAACGGTGTCAAAGAGCTCTGAATATCACAAAAACATTCGCAGCCTGAAATGGGCATTAACCCGCATCCTAGACCACTGAAATTCCCAAAAATATTTATGGCACGAAAAATGCATCCTACACCACTGAAAGTTCAGAATATGTTAGCAGCCCAAAAAAGGCCGTAATATGCATCTTAGGCTGCAAAAATGTTGAAAACTTTAGAGGCCCAAAAAAGGGGTTTACAGTCATCCTAGACCCCCTAAAGTCCAGAAAATGTTGGTGGCCCAAAAAACTGTCAGAGAGCTCTGAATATCCCAAAAATATTTGCAGCCTGAAATGGGCATAAACCCGCATCCTAGACCACTGAAATTCCCAAAAATGTTTATGGCACGAAAAATGCATCCTACACCGCTGAAAGTTCAGAATATGTTAGCAGCCTAAAAAAGACCTTAAAATGTATCTTAGGCTGCACAAATGTTGAAAAGTTTGGAGGTCCAAAAAAGGGGTTTACAGGCATCCTAGACCCCCTAAAGTCCAGAAAATGTTGGTGGCCAACAAAACTGTCAGAGAGCTCTGAATGTCCCAAAAACATTTGTAGCCTATAAGGGGCATTAACCTGCATCCTAGACCACTGAAATTCCCAAAAATAGTTTTGGCACGAAAAATCCATCTTACACCTTGAAAGTTTGGAATATGTTAGCAGCCCAAAAAAGGCCTTAATATGCATCTTAGGCTGCAAAAATGTTGAAAACTTTGGAGGTCCAAAAAAGGGGTTTACAGTCATCCTAGACCCCCTAAAGTCCAGAAAATGTTGGTGGCCTAAAAACTGTGTCAGAAAGCTCTGAATGTCCCAAAAACATTTGCAGCCTGAAATGGGCATTAACCCGCATCCTAGGCTACTGAAATTCCCAGAAATATTTATGGCACGAAAAATGCATCCTATACCACTGAAAGTTCAGAATATGTTAGCAGCCCAAAAACAGGGTCAGAGAGCTCTGAATGTCTCAAAAACATTTGCAGCCTGAAATGGGCATTAACCCGCATCCTAGGCCACTGAAATTCCCAAAAATATATATGGCACGAAAAATGCATCCTACACCACTGAAAGTTCAGAATATGTTAGCAGCCCAAAAAAGGCCTTAAAATCCATCTTAGGCTGCAAAAATTTTGAAAACTTTGGAGGCCCAAAAAAGGGGTTTACAGTCGTCCTAGACCCCCTAAAGTCTAGAAAATATCGGTCGCCTTGAAACTGTGTCAGAAAGCTTTGAATTTCACAAAAGCATTTGCAGCCTGAAATGGTCATTAACCCGCATCCTAGACCACTGAAATCCCCAAAAATATTTTGTGCACGAAAAAATGCATCCTACACCCCTGAAAGTTCAGAATATGATAGCAGCCCAAAAAAGGCCTTAAAATCCATCTTAGGCTGCAAAAATTTTGAAAACTTTGGAGGCCCAAAAAAGGGGATTACAGTCATCCTAGACCCCCTAAAGTCCAGAAAATGTTGGTGGCTCATAAACGGTGTCAGAGAGCTCTGAATATCCCAAAAACATTTGCAGCCTGAAATGGGCATTAACCCGCATCCTAGACCACTGAAATTCCAAAAAATAATTTTGGCACGAAAAATCCTTCTTACACCCTGAAAGTTTGGAATATGTTAGCAGACCAAAAAAGGCCTTAATATGCATCTTAGGCTGCAAAAATGTTGAAAACTTTAGAGGCCCAAAAAAGGGGTTTACAGTCATCCTAGACCCCACAAAGTCCAGAAAATGTTGGTGGCCCAAAAAACTGTCAGAGAGCTCTGAATATCCCAAAAACATTTGCAGCCTGAAATGGGCATTAACCCGCATCCTAGACCACTGAAATTCCCAAAAATATGTATGGCAGAAAAACGCATCCTACACCGCTGAAAGTTCAGAATATGTTAGCAGCCCAAAAAAGGCCATTACATGCATCTTAGTGCTGCAAACATGTAGAAAACTTTTGATGCCCAAAAAAGGGGTTTACAGGCATCCTAGACCCCCTAAAGTCCAGAAAATGTTGGTGGCTCATAAACGGTGTCAGAGAGCTCTGAATATCCCAAAAACATTTGCAGCCTGAAATGGGCTTTAACCCGCATCCTAGACCACTGAAATTCCCAAAAATATTTATGGCACGAAAAATGCATCCTACACCACTGAAAGTTCAGAATATGTTAGCAGCCCAAAAAAGGCCTTAAAATGCATCTTAGGCTGCAAAAATGTTGAAAACCTTGGAGGCCCAAACAAGGGGTTTACAGGCATCCTAGATCCCCTAAAGTCCAGAAAATGTTGGTGGCCCAAAAAACTGTCAGAGAGCTCTGAATATCCCAAAAACATTTGCAGCCTGAAATGGGCATTAACCCGCATCCTAGACCACTGAAATTCCCAAAAATATTCATGGCACGAAAAATGCATCCTACACCGCTGAAAGTTCAGAATATGTTAGCAGCCTAAAAAAAACCTTAAAATGCATCTTAGGCTGCACAAATGTTGAAAAGTTTGGAGGTCCAAAAAAGGGGTTACAGGCATCCTAGACCCCCTAAAGTCCAGAAAATGAAATGTTGGTGGCCATAAAAACTGTCAGAGAGATCTGAATGTCCCAAAAACATGTGTAGCCTATAAGGGGCATTAACCTGCATCCTAGACTACTGAAATTCCCAAAAATAGTTTTGGCACGAAAAATCCATCTTACACCCTGAAAGTTCAGAATATGCTAGCAGCCCAAAAAAGGCCTTAAAATGCATCTTAGGCTGCAAAAATGTTGAAAACTTTGGAGGCCCAAAAAAGGGGTTTAGAGTCATCCTAGACCCCCTAAAGTCCAGAAAATGTTGGTGGCCTAAAAACTGTGTCAGAAAGCTCTGAATGTCCCAAAAACATTTGCAGCCTGAAATGGGCATTAACCCGCATCCTAGACCACTGAAATTCCCAAAAATATTCATGGCACGAAAAATGCATCCTACACCGCTGAAAGTTCAGAATATGTTAGCAGCCTAAAAAAGACCTTAAAATGCATTTTAGGGCTGCAAAAATGTAGAAAACTTTGGAGGCCCAAAAAAGGGGTTTACAGGCATCCTAGACCCCCTAAAGTCGAGAAAATGTTGGTGGCTCAAAAACGGTGTCAGAGAGCTCTGAATATCCCAAAAACATTTGCAGCCTGAAATGGGCATTAACCCGCATCCTAGACCACTGAAATTCCCAAAAATATTCATGGCACGAAAAATGCATCCTACACCGCTGAAAGTTCAGAATATGTTAGCCTAAAAAAGACCTTAAAATGCATCTTGGGCTGCACAAATGTTGAAAAGTTTGGAGGTCCAAAAAAGGGGTTACAGGCATCCTAGACCCCCTAAAGTCCAGAAAATGTTGGAGGCCAAAAAAACTGTCAGAGAGCTCTGAATGTCCCAAAAACACTTGCAGCCTGAAATGGGCATTAACCCGCATCCTAGACCACTGAAATTCCAAAAAATATTCATGGCACGAAAAATGCATCCTACAACACTGAAAGTTCAGAATATGTTAGCAGCCCAAAAAAAGGCCTTCAAATGCATCCTAGGCTGCAAAAATGATCCAAAAAAGGGGTTTACAGGCATCGTAGACCCCCTAAAGTCCAGAAAATGTTGGTGGCCCAAAAAACTGTCAGAGAGCTCTGAATGTCCCAAAAACATGTGTAGCCTGTAAGGGGCATTAACCCGCATCCTAGAGCACTGAAAATCCCAAAAATGTTTTGTGCACGAAAAATGCATCCTACACCCCTGAAATTTCAGAATATGTTAGCAGCTCAAAAAACGCCTTAAAATGCATCTTAGGCTGCAAAAATGTTGAAAACTTTGGAGGCCCAAAAAAGTGGTTTACAGTCATCCTAGACCCCCTAAAGTCCAGAAAATGTTGGTGGCCTAACAACTGTGTCAGAAAGCTCTGAATATCCCAAAAGCATTTGCAGCCTGAAATGGGCATTAATCCGCATCCTAGACCACTGATATCCCCAAAAATATTCATGGCACGAAAAATGCACCCTACACCGATGAAAGTTCAGAATATGTAAGCAACCCAAAAAAGGCCTTAATATGCATCTTAGGCTGCAAAACTGTTGAAAACCTTGGAGGCCCAAAAAGGGGTTTACAGTCATCCTAGACCCCCTAAAGTCCAGAAAATGTTGGTGGCCTAAAAACTGTGTCAGAAAGCTCTGAATGTCCCAAAAACATTTGCAGCCTGAAATGGGCATTAACCTGCATCCTAGACCACTGAAATTCCCAAAAATATATATGGCACGAAAAATGCATCCTACACCACTGAAAGTTCAGAATATGTTAGCAGCCCAAAAAAGGCCTTAAAATGCATCTTAGGCTGCAAAAATGTTGAAAACTTTGGAGGCCCAAAAAAGGGGTTTACAGTCATCCTAGACCCCCTAAAGTCCAGAAAATGTTGGTCGTCTAAAAACTGTGTCAGAAAGCTCTGAATGTCCCAAAAACATTTGCAGCCTGAAATGGGCATTAACCCGCATCCTAGACCACTGAAATTCCCCAAAATATTTATGACAGGAAAAACGCATCCTACACCGCTGAAAGTTCAGAATATGTTAGCAGCCCAAAAAAGGCCTTAAAATGCATCTTAGGCTGCAAAAATGTTGAAAACTCTAGAGGCCCAAAAAAGGGGTTTACAGTCATCCTAGACCCCCTAAAGTCCAGAAAATGTTGGTGGCCCAAAAATTGTGTCAGAAAGCTCTGAATGTCCCAAAAACATTTGCAGCCTGAAATGGGCATTAACCCACATCCTAGACCATTGAAATTCCCAAAAATATTTATGGCACGAAAAATGCATCTTACACCCTGAAAGTTCAGAATATGTTAGCAGCCCAAAAAATGCCTTAAAATGCATCTTAGGGCTGCAAAAATGTGGAAAACGTTGAAGGCCCATAAAAGGGGTTTACATGCATCCTAGACCCCCTAAAGTCCAGAAAATGTTGGTGGCCCAAAAGCAGGGTCAGAGAGCTCTGAATGTCTCAAAAACATTTGCAGCTTGAAAGGGGCATTAACCCGCATCCTAGAGCACTGACAATCCCCAAAATATTTTGTGCACGAAAAATGCATCCTACACCCCTGAAATTTCAGAATATGTTAGCAGCTCAAAAAAGGCCTTAAAATGCATCTTAGGCTGCAAAAATGTTGAAAACTCTGGAGGCCCAAAAAAGGGGGTTTACAGGCATCCTAGACCCCCTAAAGTCCAGAAAATGTTGGCGGCCAAATAACGGTGTCGGAGAGCTCTGAATATCCCAAAAACATGTGTAGCCTATAAGGGGCATTAACACGCATCCTAGACCACTGAAATTCCCAAAAAT
This sequence comes from Ambystoma mexicanum, assembly GCF_040938575.1. Classification (NCBI taxonomy): domain Eukaryota; kingdom Metazoa; phylum Chordata; class Amphibia; order Caudata; family Ambystomatidae; genus Ambystoma; species Ambystoma mexicanum. The sequence goes on from NC_090936.1 coordinate 145,921,608, forward strand.
ATTTATGGCAGAAAAACGCATCCTACACCGCTGAAAGTTCAGAATATGTTAGCAGCTCATAAAAGGCCATAACATGCATCTTAGGGCTGTTAAAATGTAAGAAACTTTGGAGGCCCAAAAAAGGGGTTTGCAGGCATCCTAGACCCCCTAAAGTCCAGAAAATGTTGGTGGCTCAAAAACAGTGTCAGAGAGCTCTGAATATCCCAAAAACATTTGCAGCTTGAAAGGGGCATTAACCCGCATCCTAGAGCACTGAAAATCCCCAAAATATTTTGTGCACGAAAAATGCATGCTAGACCACTGAAAGTTCAGAATATGTTAGCAGCTCAAAAAAGGCCTTAAAATGCATCTTAGGCTGCAAAAATGTTGAAAACTTTGGAGGCCCAAAAAGGGGGTTTACAGGCATCCTAGACCCCCTAAAGTCCAGAAAATGTTGGCGGCCAAATAACGGTGTCGGAGAGCTCTGAATATCCCAAAAACATGTGTAGCCTATAAGGGGCATTAACACGCATCCTAGACCACTGAAATTCCCAAAAATATTTATGGCAGAAAAACGCATCCTACACCGCTGAAAGTTCAGAATATGTTAGCAGCTCATAAAAGGCCATAACATGCATCTTAGGGCTGTTAAAATGTAAGAAACTTTGGAGGCCCAAAAAAGGGGTTTGCAGGCATCCTAGACCCCCTAAAGTCCAGAAAATGTTGGTGGCTCAAAAACAGTGTCAGAGAGCTCTGAATATCCCAAAAACATTTGCAGCCTGAAATGGGCATTAACCCGCATCCTAGACCACTGAAATTCCCAAAAATATTTATGGCACGAAAAATGCATGCTAGACCACTGAAAGTTCAGAATATGTTAGCAGCCCAAAAAAGGCCTTAATATGCATCTTAGGCTGCAAAAATGTTGAAAACTTTAGAGGCCCAAAAAAGGGGTTTACAGGCATCCTAGACCCCCTAAAGTCCAGAAAATGTTGGTGGCCAACAAACGGTGTCAGAGCTCTGAATATCCCAAAAACATTTCCAGCCTGAAATGGGCATTAACCCGCATCCTAGACCACTGAAATTCCCAAAAATATTAATGGCACGAAAAATGCATCCTACACCGCTGAAAGTTGAGAATATGTTAGCAGCTCAAAAAAGGCCTTAAAATGCATCTTAGGCTGCAAAAATGATGAAAACTTTGGAGGCCCAAAAAAGTGGTTTACAGTCATCCTAGACCCCCTAAAGTCCAGAAAATGTTGGTCGTCTAAAAACGGTGTCAGAAAGCTCTGAATGTCCCAAAAACATTTGCAGCCTGAAATGGGCATTAACCCGCATCCTAGACCACTGAAATTCCCAAAAGTATTTATGGCACGAAAAATGTATCCTACACCGATGAAAGTTCAGAATATGTTAGCAGCCCAAAAAAGGCCTTAAAATGCATCTTAGGCTGCAAAAATGTTGAAAACTCTAGAGGCCCAAAAAAGGGGTTTACAGTCATCCTAGAGCCCCTAAAGTCCAGAAAATGTTGGTGGCCCAAAAAACTGTCAGAGAGCTCTGAATATCCCAAAAACATTTGCAGCCTGAAATGGGCATTAACCCGCATCCTAGACCACTGAAATTCCCAAAAATGTTTATGGCACGAAAAATGCATCCTACACCGCTGAAAGTTCAGAATATGTTAGCAGCCTAAAAAAGACCTTAAAATGCATCTTAGGCTGCACAAATGTTGAAAAGTTTGGAGGTCCAAAAAAGGGGTTTACAGGCATCCTAGACCCCCTAAAGTCCAGAAAATGTTGGTGGCCAAAAAAACTGTCAGAGAGCTCTGAATATCCCAAAAACATTTGCAGCCTGAAATGGGCATTAACCCGCATCCTAGACCACTGAAATTCCCAAAAATATTTATGGCACGAAAAATGCATCCTACACCGCTGAAAGTTCAGAATATGTTAGCAGCTCAAAAAAGGCCTTAAAATGCATCTTAGGCTGCAAAAATGTTGAAAACTTTGGAGGCCCAAAAAAGTGGTTTACAGTCATCCTAGACCCCCTAAAGTCCAGAAAATGTTGGTGGTCTAACAACTGTGTCAGAAAGCTCTGAATATCCCAAAAGCATTTGCAGCCTGAAATGGGCATTAACCCGGATCCTAGACCACTGAAATCCCCAAAAATATTTATGGCACGAAAAATGCATCCTACACCGATGAAAGTTCAGAATATGTCAGCAGCCCAAAAAAGGCCTTAAAATGCATCTTAGGCTGCAAAAATGATGAAAACTTTGGATGTCCAAAAAAGGGGTTTACAGTCATCCTAGACCCCCTAAAGTCCAGAAAATGTTGGTGGCCCAAAAATGGTGTCAGAAAGCTCTGAATGTCCCAAAAACATTTGCAGCCTGAAATGGGCATTAACCCACATCCTAGAAAACTGAAATTCGCAAAAATATTTATGGCACGAAAAATGCATCTTACACCCTGAAAGTTCAGAATATGTTAGCAGCCCAAAAAATGCCTTAAAATGCATCTTAGGGCTGCAAAAATGTGGAAAACTTTGGAGGCCCAAAAAGGGGGTTTACAGGCATCCTAGACCCCCTAAAGTCCAGAAAATGCTGGCGGCCAAAAAACGGTGTCGGAGAGCTCTGAATATCCCAAAAACATGTGTAGCCTATAAGGGGCATTAACACGCATCCTACACCACTGAAATTCCCAAAAATATTTATGGCAGAAAAACGCATCCTACACCGCTGAAAGTTCAGAATATGTTAGCAGCTCATAAAAGGCCATAACATGCATCTTAGGGCTGTTAAAATATAGGAAACTTTGGAGGCCCAAAAAAGGGGTTTACAGGCATCCTAGACCCCCTAAAGTCCAGAAAATGTTGGTGGCTCAAAAACAGTGTCAGAGAGCTCTGAATATCCCAAAAACATTTGCAGCCTGAAATGGGCATTAACCCGCATCCTAGACCACTGAAATTCCCAAAAATATTTATGGCACGAAAAATGCATGCTAGACCACTGAAAGTTCAGAATATGTTAGCAGCCCAAAAAAGGCCTTAATATGCTTCTTAGGCTGCAAAAATGTTGAAAACTTTAGAGGCCCAAAAAAGGGGATTACAGGCATCCTAGACCCCCTAAAGTCCAGAAAATGTTGGTGGCCAACAAACGGTGTCAGAGCTCTGAATATCCCAAAAACATTTGCAGCCTGAAATGGGCATTAACCTGCATCCTAGACCACTGAAATTCCCAAAAATATTTATGGCACGAAAAATGCATCCTACACCGCTGAAAGTTCAGAATATGTTAGCAGCTCAAAAAAGGCCTTAAAATGCATCTTAGGCTGCAAAAATGTTGAAAACTTTGGAGGCCCAAAAAAGTGGTTTACAGTCATCCTAGACCCCCTAAAGTCCAGAAAATGTTGGTGGTCTAACAACTGTGTCAGAAAGCTCTGAATATCCCAAAAGCATTTGCAGCCTGAAATGGGTATTAACCCGGATCCTAGACCACTGAAATCCCCAAAAATATTTATGGCACGAAAAATGCATCCTACACCGATGAAAGTTCAGAATATGTCAGCAGCCCAAAAAAGGCCTTAAACTGCATCTTAGGCTGCAAAAATGTTGAAAACTTTGGATGTCCAAAAAAGGGGTTTACAGGCATCCTAGACCCCCTAACGTCCAGAAAATGTTGGTGGCCTAAAAACTGTGTCAGAAAGCTCTGAATGTCCCAAAAACATTTGCAGCCTGAAATGGGCATTAACCGGCATCCTAGACCACTGAAATTCCCAAAAATATTTATGGCAGGAAAAAATCCTACACCGCTGAAAGTTCAGAATATTTTAGCAGCCCAAAAAAGGTCATAACATGCATCTTAGGGCTGCAAAAATGTTCAAAACTTTGGAGGCCCAAAAGGGGCTTACAGTCATCATAGACCCCCTAAAGTCCAGAAAATGTTGGTAGCCCAAAAACTGTGTCAGAGAGCTCTGAATGTCCCAAAAACATTTGAAGCCTGAAATGGGCATTAACCCGCATCCTAGACCACTGAGATTCCCAAAAATATTTATGGCACGAAAAAAAAAATGCATCCTACACCGCTAAAAGTTCTGAACATGTTAGCAGCCCAAAAAAGGCCTTAAAATGCATCTTAGGCTGCACAAATGTTGAAAACTTTGGAGGTCCAAAAATCGGTTTACAGGCATCCTAGGCCTCCTAAAGTCCAGAAAATGTTGGTGGCCCAAAAAACTGTCAAGAGAGCTCTCAATGTCCCAAAAACAGTGGTAGCCTATAAGGGGCACTAACCTGCATCCTAGACCACTGAAATTCCCAAAATTAGTTTTGGCACAAAAAATGCATCTTACATCATGAAAGTTCAGAATATGTTAGCAGCCCAAAAAATGCCTTAAAATGCATTTTAGGGCTGCAAATATGCAGAAAACTTTGGAGGCCCAAAAAAGGGGTTTACAAGCATCCTAGACCCCCTAAAGTCCAGAAAATGTTGGTGGCCGAAAAACAGGGTCAGAGAGCTCTGAATGTCTCAAAAACATTTGCAGGCTGAAAGGGGCATTAACCCGCATCCTAGACCACTGAAATTCCCAAAAATATTTATGGCACTAAAAATGCATCCTACACCACTGAAAGTTCAGAATATGTTAGCAGCCCAAAAAAGGTCTTAATATGCATCTTAGGTTGCAAAACTTTTAAAAACTTTGGAGGCCCAAAAAAGGGGTTTACAGTCATCCTAGACCCCCTAAAGTCCAGAAAATGTTGGTGGCCTAAAAACTGTGTCAGAAAGCTCTGAATGTCCCAAAAACATTTGCAGCCTGAAATGGGCATTAACCCGCATCCTAGACCATTGAAATTCCCAAAAATATATGTCACGAAAAATGCATCCTACACCACTGAAAGTTCATAATATGTTAGCAGCCCAAAAAAGGCCTTAAAATGCCTCTTAGGCTGCAAAAATGTTGAAAACTTTGGAGGCCCAAAAAAGAGGTTTACAGTCATCCTAGACCCCCTAAAGTCCAGAAAATGTTGGTCGTCTAAAAACTGTGTCAGAAAGGTCTGAATGTCCCAAAAACATTTGCAGCCTGAAATGGGCATTAACCCGCATCCTAGACCACTGAAATTCCCAAAAATATTTATGGCACGAAAAATGCATCCTACACCGATGAAAGTTCAGTATATGTTAGCAGCCCAAAAAAGGCCTTAAAATGCATCTTAGGCTGCAAAAATGTTGAAAACTTTGGAGGCCCAAAAAAGGGGTTTACAGTCATCCTAGACCCCTAAAGTCCAGAAAATGTTGGTGGCCCAAAAATGGTGTCAGAAAGCTCTGAATGTCCCAAAAACAATTGCAGCCTGAAATGGGCATTAACCCACATCCTAAACCACTGAAATTCCCAAAAATATTTATGGCACGAAAAATGCATCCTACACCCCTGAAATTTCAGAATATGTTAGCAGCTCAAAAAAGGCCTTAAAATGCATCTTAGGCTGCAAAAATGTAGAAAACTTTGGAGGCCCAAAAAAGGGGTTTACAGGCATCCCAGACCCCCTAAAGTCCAGAAAATGTTGGCGGCCAAAAAACGGTGTCGGAGAGCTCTGAATATCCCAAAAACATGTGTAGCCTATAAGGGGCATTAACACGCATCCTAGACCACTGAAATTCCCAAAAATATATATGGCAGAAAAACGCATCCTACACCGCTGAAAATTCAGAATATGTTAGCAGCTCAAAAAAGGCCATAACATGCATTTTAGGGCTGCAAAAATGTAGAAAACTTTGGAGGCCCAAAAAAGGGGTTTACAGGCATCCTAGACCCCCTAAAGTCCAGAAAATGTTGGTGGCCAAAAAACGGTGTCAGAGAGCTCTGAATATGCCAAAAACATTTGCAGCCTGAAATGGGCATTAACCCGCATCCTAGACCACTGAAATTCCCAAAAATGTTTATGGCACGAAAAAAGCACCCTACACCGTTGAAAGTTCAGAATATGTTAGCAGCCTAAAAAAGACCTTAAAATGCATCTTAGGCTGCACAAATGTTGAAAAGTTTGGAGGTCCAAAAAAGGGGTTTACAGGCATTCTAGACCCCCTAAAGTCCAGAAAATGTTGGTGGCCCAAAAACGGTGTCAGAAAGCTCTGAATGTCCCAAAAACATTTGCAGCCTGAAAGGGGCATTCACCCGCATCCTAGACCACTGAAATTCCCAAAAATATGTATGGCACGAAAAATGCATCCTACACCACTGAAAGTTCAGAATATATTAGCAGCCCAAAAAAGGCCTTAAAATGCATGTTAGGCTGCAAAAATGTTGAAAACTTTGGCGGTCCAAAAAAGGGGTTTAGCATCCTAGACCCCCTAAAGTCCAGAAAATGTTGGTGGCCCAAAAAACTGTCAGAGAGCTCTGAATATCCCAAAAACATTTGCAGCCTGAAAGGGGCATTAACCCGCATCCTAGACCACTGAAATTCCCAAAAATATTTATGGCACGAAAAATGCATCCTACACGACTGAAAGTTCATAATATGTTAGCAGCTCAAAAAAGGCCTTAAAATGCATCTTAGGCTGCAAAAATGTTGAAAACTTTGGAGGCCAAAAAAAGGCGTTTACAGACATCCTAGACCCCCTAAAGTCCAGAAAATGTTGGTGGTCTAACAACTGTGCCAGAAAGCTCTGAATATCCCAAAAGCATTTGCGGCCTGAAATGGGCATTAACCCGCATCCTAGACCACTGAAATTCCCAAAAATATTTATGGCAGGAAAAAATCCTACACCGCTGAAAGTTCAGAATATTTTAGCAGTCCAAAAAAGGTCATAACATGCATCTTAGGGCTGCAAAAATGTTGAAAACTTTGGATGTCCAAAAAAGGTGTTTACAGGCATCCTAGACCCCCTAACGACAAGAAAATGTTGTTGGCCTAAAAACTGTGTCAGAAAGCTCTGAATGTCCCAAAAGCATTTGCAGCCTGAAATGGGCATTAACCCGCATCCTAGACCACTGAAATTCCCAAAAATATTTATGGCAGGAAAAAATCCTACACCGCTGAAAGTTCAGAATATTTTAGCAGCCCAAAAAAGGTCATAACATGCATCTTAGGGCTGCAAAAATGTTCAAAACTTTGGAGGCCTTAAAGGGGCTTACAGTCATCATAGACCCCCTAAAGTCCAGAAAATGTTGGTAGCCCAAAAACTGTGTCAGAGAGCTCTGAATGTCCCAAAAACATTTGAAGCCTGAAATGGGCATTAACCCGCATCCTAGACCACTGAGATTCCCAAAAATATTTATGGCACGAAAAAAAAAATGCATCCTACACCGCTAAAAGTTCTGAACATGTTAGCAGCCCAAAAAAGGCCTTAAAATGCATCTTAGGCTGCAAAAATGTTCAAAACTTTGGAGGCCCTAAAGGGGCTTACAGTCATCATAGACCCCCTAAAGTCCAGAAAATGTTGGTGGCCGAAAAACAGGATCAGAGAGCTCTGAATGTCTCAAAAACATTTGCAGGCTGAAAGGGGCATTAACCCGCATCCTAGAGCACTGAAAATCCCCAAAATATTTTGTGCACGAAAAATGCATCCTACACCCCTGAAATTTCAGAATATGTTAGCAGCTCAAAAAAGGCCTTAAAATGCATCTTAGGCTGCAAAAATGTTGAAAACTTTGGAGGCCCAAAAAAGGGGTTTACAGGCATCTTAGACCCCCTAAAGTCCAGAAAATGTTGGTGATCCAAAAACGGTGTCAGAGAGCTCTGAATATCCCAAAAACATTTGCAGCCTGAAATGGGCATTAACCCGCATCCTAGACCACTGAAATTCCCAAAAATATTTATGGCACGAAAAATGCATGCTAGACCACTGAAAGTTCAGAATATGTTAGCAGCCCAAAAAAGGCCTTAATATGCTTCTTAGGCTGCAAAAATGTTGAAAACTTTAGAGGCCCAAAAAAGGGGATTACAGGCATCCTAGACCCCCTAAAGTCCAGAAAATGTTGGTGGCCAACAAACGGTGTCAGAGCTCTGAATATCCCAAAAACATTTGCAGCCTGAAATGGGCATTAACCTGCATCCTAGACCACTGAAATTCCCAAAAATATTTATGGCACGAAAAATGCATCCTACACCGCTGAAAGTTCAGAATATGTTAGCAGCTCAAAAAAGGCCTTAAAATGCATCTTAGGCTGCAAAAATGTTGAAAACTTTGGAGGCCCAAAAAAGTGGTTTACAGTCATCCTAGACCCCCTAAAGTCCAGAAAATGTTGGTGGTCTAACAACTGTGTCAGAAAGCTCTGAATATCCCAAAAGCATTTGCAGCCTGAAATGGGTATTAACCCGGATCCTAGACCACTGAAATCCCCAAAAATATTTATGGCACGAAAAATGCATCCTACACCGATGAAAGTTCAGAATATGTCAGCAGCCCAAAAAAGGCCTTAAACTGCATCTTAGGCTGCAAAAATGTTGAAAACTTTGGATGTCCAAAAAAGGGGTTTACAGGCATCCTAGACCCCCTAACGTCCAGAAAATGTTGGTGGCCTAAAAACTGTGTCAGAAAGCTCTGAATGTCCCAAAAACATTTGCAGCCTGAAATGGGCATTAACCGGCATCCTAGACCACTGAAATTCCCAAAAATATTTATGGCAGGAAAAAATCCTACACCGCTGAAAGTTCAGAATATTTTAGCAGCCCAAAAAAGGTCATAACATGCATCTTAGGACTGCAAAAATGTTCAAAACTTTGGAGGCCCAAAAGGGGCTTACAGTCATCATAGACCCCCTAAAGTCCAGAAAATGTTGGTAGCCCAAAAACTGTGTCAGAGAGCTCTGAATGTCCCAAAAACATTTGAAGCCTGAAATGGGCATTAACCCGCATCCTAGACCACTGAGATTCCCAAAAATATTTATGGCACGAAAAAAAAAATGCATCCTACACCGCTAAAAGTTCTGAACATGTTAGCAGCCCAAAAAAGGCCTTAAAATGCATCTTAGGCTGCACAAATGTTGAAAACTTTGGAGGTCCAAAAATCGGTTTACAGGCATCCTAGGCCTCCTAAAGTCCAGAAAATGTTGGTGGCCCAAAAAACTGTCAAGAGAGCTCTCAATGTCCCAAAAACAGTGGTAGCCTATAAGGGGCACTAACCTGCATCCTAGACCACTGAAATTCCCAAAATTAGTTTTGGCACAAAAAATGCATCTTACATCCTGAAAGTTCAGAATATGTTAGCAGCCCAAAAAATGCCTTAAAATGCATTTTAGGGCTGCAAATATGCAGAAAACTTTGGAGGCCCAAAAAAGGGGTTTACAAGCATCCTAGACCCCCTAAAGTCCAGAAAATGTTGGTGGCCGAAAAACAGGGTCAGAGAGCTCTGAATGTCTCAAAAACATTTGCAGGCTGAAAGGGGCATTAACCCGCATCCTAGACCACTGAAATTCCCAAAAATATTTATGGCACTAAAAATGCATCCTACACCACTGAAAGTTCAGAATATGTTAGCAGCCCAAAAAAGGTCTTAATATGCATCTTAGGTTGCAAAACTTTTAAAAACTTTGGAGGCCCAAAAAAGGGGTTTACAGTCATCCTAGACCCCCTAAAGTCCAGAAAATGTTGGTGGCCTAAAAACTGTGTCAGAAAGCTCTGAATGTCCCAAAAACATTTGCAGCCTGAAATGGGCATTAACCCGCATCCTAGACCATTGAAATTCCCAAAAATATATGTCACGAAAAATGCATCCTACACCACTGAAAGTTCAGAATATGTTAGCAGCCCAAAAAAGGCCTTAAAATGCCTCTTAGGCTGCAAAAATGTTGAAAACTTTGGAGGCCCAAAAAGGGGCTTTACAGGCATCCTAGACCCCCTAAAGTCCAGAAAATGTTGGCGGCCAAAAAACGGTGTCGGAGAGCTCTGAATATCCCAAAAACATGTGTAGCCTATAAGGGGCATTAACACGCATCCTAGACCACTGAAATTCCCAAAAATATTTATGGCAGAAAAACGCATCCTACACCGCTGAAAGTTCAGAATATGTTAGCAGCTCAAAAAAGGCCTTAAAATGCATTTTAGGCTGCAAAAATGTAAGAAACTTTGGAGGCCCAAAAAAGTGGTTTACAGTCATCCTAGACCCCCTAAAGTCCAGAAAATGTTGGTGGTCTAACAACTGTGTCAGAAAGCTCTGAATATCCCAAAAGCATTTGCAGCCTGAAATGGGCATTAACCCGGATCCTAGACCACTGAAATCCCCAAAAATATTTATGGCACGAAAAATGCATCCTACACCGATGAAAGTTCAGAATATGTCAGCAGCCCAAAAAAGGCCTTAAAATGCATCTTAGGCTGCAAAAATGATGAAAACTTTGGATGTCCAAAAAAGGGGTTTACAGTCATCCTAGACCCCCTAAAGTCCAGAAAATGTTGGTGGCCCAAAAATGGTGTCAGAAAGCTCTGAATGTCCCAAAAACATTTGCAGCCTGAAATGGGCATTAACCCACATCCTAGAAAACTGAAATTCGCAAAAATATTTATGGCACGAAAAATGCATCTTACACCCTGAAAGTTCAGAATATGTTAGCAGCCCAAAAAATGCCTTAAAATGCATCTTAGGGCTGCAAAAATGTGGAAAACTTTGGAGGCCCAAAAAGGGGGTTTACAGGCATCCTAGACCCCCTAAAGTCCAGAAAATGCTGGCGGCCAAAAAACGGTGTCGGAGAGCTCTGAATATCCCAAAAACATGTGTAGCCTATAAGGGGCATTAACACGCATCCTACACCACTGAAATTCCCAAAAATATTTATGGCAGAAAAACGCATCCTACACCGCTGAAAGTTCAGAATATGTTAGCAGCTCATAAAAGGCCATAACATGCATCTTAGGGCTGTTAAAATATAGGAAACTTTGGAGGCCCAAAAAAGGGGTTTACAGGCATCCTAGACCCCCTAAAGTCCAGAAAATGTTGGTGGCTCAAAAACAGTGTCAGAGAGCTCTGAATATCCCAAAAACATTTGCAGCCTGAAATGGGCATTAACCCGCATCCTAGACCACTGAAATTCCCAAAAATATTTATGGCACGAAAAATGCATGCTAGACCACTGAAAGTTCAGAATATGTTAGCAGCCCAAAAAAGGCCTTAATATGCTTCTTAGGCTGCAAAAATGTTGAAAACTTTAGAGGCCCAAAAAAGGGGATTACAGGCATCCTAGACCCCCTAAAGTCCAGAAAATGTTGGTGGCCAACAAACGGTGTCAGAGCTCTGAATATCCCAAAAACATTTGCAGCCTGAAATGGGCATTAACCTGCATCCTAGACCACTGAAATTCCCAAAAATATTTATGGCACGAAAAATGCATCCTACACCGCTGAAAGTTCAGAATATGTTAGCAGCTCAAAAAAGGCCTTAAAATGCATCTTAGGCTGCAAAAATGTTGAAAACTTTGGAGGCCCAAAAAAGTGGTTTACAGTCATCCTAGACCCCCTAAAGTCCAGAAAATGTTGGTGGTCTAACAACTGTGTCAGAAAGCTCTGAATATCCCAAAAGCATTTGCAGCCTGAAATGGGTATTAACCCGGATCCTAGACCACTGAAATCCCCAAAAATATTTATGGCACGAAAAATGCATCCTACACCGATGAAAGTTCAGAATATGTCAGCAGCCCAAAAAAGGCCTTAAACTGCATCTTAGGCTGCAAAAATGTTGAAAACTTTGGATGTCCAAAAAAGGGGTTTACAGGCATCCTAGACCCCCTAACGTCCAGAAAATGTTGGTGGCCTAAAAACTGTGTCAGAAAGCTCTGAATGTCCCAAAAACATTTGCAGCCTGAAATGGGCATTAACCGGCATCCTAGACCACTGAAATTCCCAAAAATATTTATGGCAGGAAAAAATCCTACACCGCTGAAAGTTCAGAATATTTTAGCAGCCCAAAAAAGGTCATAACATGCATCTTAGGGCTGCAAAAATGTTCAAAACTTTGGAGGCCCAAAAGGGGCTTACAGTCATCATAGACCCCCTAAAGTCCAGAAAATGTTGGTAGCCCAAAAACTGTGTCAGAGAGCTCTGAATGTCCCAAAAACATTTGAAGCCTGAAATGGGCATTAACCCGCATCCTAGACCACTGAGATTCCCAAAAATATTTATGGCACGAAAAAAAAAATGCATCCTACACCGCTAAAAGTTCTGAACATGTTAGCAGCCCAAAAAAGGCCTTAAAATGCATCTTAGGCTGCACAAATGTTGAAAACTTTGGAGGTCCAAAAATCGGTTTACAGGCATCCTAGGCCTCCTAAAGTCCAGAAAATGTTGGTGGCCCAAAAAACTGTCAAGAGAGCTCTCAATGTCCCAAAAACAGTGGTAGCCTATAAGGGGCACTAACCTGCATCCTAGACCACTGAAATTCCCAAAATTAGTTTTGGCACAAAAAATGCATCTTACATCATGAAAGTTCAGAATATGTTAGCAGCCCAAAAAATGCCTTAAAATGCATTTTAGGGCTGCAAATATGCAGAAAACTTTGGAGGCCCAAAAAAGGGGTTTACAAGCATCCTAGACCCCCTAAAGTCCAGAAAATGTTGGTGGCCGAAAAACAGGGTCAGAGAGCTCTGAATGTCTCAAAAACATTTGCAGGCTGAAAGGGGCATTAACCCGCATCCTAGACCACTGAAATTCCCAAAAATATTTATGGCACTAAAAATGCATCCTACACCACTGAAAGTTCAGAATATGTTAGCAGCCCGAAAAAGGTCTTAATATGCATCTTAGGTTGCAAAACTTTTAAAAACTTTGGAGGCCCAAAAAAGGGGTTTACAGTCATCCTAGACCCCCTAAAGTCCAGAAAATGTTGGTGGCCTAAAAACTGTGTCAGAAAGCTCTGAATGTCCCAAAAACATTTGCAGCCTGAAATGGGCATTAACCCGCATCCTAGACCATTGAAATTCCCAAAAATATATGTCACGAAAAATGCATCCTACACCACTGAAAGTTCAGAATATGTTAGCAGCCCAAAAAAGGCCTTAAAATGCCTCTTAGGCTGCAAAAATGTTGAAAACTTTGGAGGCCCAAAAAAGAGGTTTACAGTCATCCTAGACCCCCTAAAGTCCAGAAAATGTTGGTCGTCTAAAAACTGTGTCAGAAAGGTCTGAATGTCCCAAAAACATTTGCAGCCTGAAATGGGCATTAACCCGCATCCTAGACCACTGAAATTCCCAAAAATATTTATGGCACGAAAAATGCATCCTACACCGATGAAAGTTCAGTATATGTTAGCAGCCCAAAAAAGGCCTTAAAATGCATCTTAGGCTGCAAAAATGTTGAAAACTTTGGAGGCCCAAAAAAGGGGTTTACAGTCATCCTAGACCCCTAAAGTCCAGAAAATGTTGGTGGCCCAAAAATGGTGTCAGAAAGCTCTGAATGTCCCAAAAACAATTGCAGCCTGAAATGGGCATTAACCCACATCCTAAACCACTGAAATTCCCAAAAATATTTATGGCACGAAAAATGCATCCTACACCCCTGAAATTTCAGAATATGTTAGCAGCTCAAAAAAGGCCTTAAAATGCATCTTAGGCTGCAAAAATGTAGAAAACTTTGGAGGCCCAAAAAAGGGGTTTACAGGCATCCCAGACCCCCTAAAGTCCAGAAAATGTTGGCGGCCAAAAAACGGTGTCGGAGAGCTCTGAATATCCCAAAAACATGTGTAGCCTATAAGGGGCATTAACACGCATCCTAGACCACTGAAATTCCCAAAAATATATATGGCAGAAAAACGCATCCTACACCGCTGAAAATTCAGAATATGTTAGCAGCTCAAAAAAGGCCATAACATGCATTTTAGGGCTGCAAAAATGTAGAAAACTTTGGAGGCCCAAAAAAGGGGTTTACAGGCATCCTAGACCCCCTAAAGTCCAGAAAATGTTGGTGGCCAAAAAACGGTGTCAGAGAGCTCTGAATATGCCAAAAACATTTGCAGCCTGAAATCGGCATTAACCCGCATCCTAGACCACTGAAATTCCCAAAAATGTTTATGGCACGAAAAAAGCACCCTACACCGTTGAAAGTTCAGAATATGTTAGCAGCCTAAAAAAGACCTTAAAATGCATCTTAGGCTGCACAAATGTTGAAAAGTTTGGAGGTCCAAAAAAGGGGTTTACAGGCATTCTAGACCCCCTAAAGTCCAGAAAATGTTGGTGGCCCAAAAACGGTGTCAGAAAGCTCTGAATGTCCCAAAAACATTTGCAGCCTGAAAGGGGCATTCACCCGCATCCTAGACCACTGAAATTCCCAAAAATATGTATGGCACGAAAAATGCATCCTACACCACTGAAAGTTCAGAATATATTAGCAGCCCAAAAAAGGCCTTAAAATGCATGTTAGGCTGCAAAAATGTTGAAAACTTTGGCGGTCCAAAAAAGGGGTTTAGCATCCTAGACCCCCTAAAGTCCAGAAAATGTTGGTGGCCCAAAAAACTGTCAGAGAGCTCTGAATATCCCAAAAACATTTGCAGCCTGAAAGGGGCATTAACCCGCATCCTAGACCACTGAAATTCCCAAAAATATTTATGGCACGAAAAATGCATCCTACACGACTGAAAGTTCATAATATGTTAGCAGCTCAAAAAAGGCCTTAAAATGCATCTTAGGCTGCAAAAATGTTGAAAACTTTGGAGGCCAAAAAAAGGCGTTTACAGACATCCTAGACCCCCTAAAGTCCAGAAAATGTTGGTGGTCTAACAACTGTGCCAGAAAGCTCTGAATATCCCAAAAGCATTTGCAGCCTGAAATGGGCATTAACCCGCATCCTAGACCACTGAAATTCCCAAAAATATTTATGGCAGGAAAAAATCCTACACCGCTGAAAGTTCAGAATATTTTAGCAGTCCAAAAAAGGTCATAACATGCATCTTAGGGCTGCAAAAATGTTGAAAACTTTGGATGTCCAAAAAAGGTGTTTACAGGCATCCTAGACCCCCTAACGACAAGAAAATGTTGTTGGCCTAAAAACTGTGTCAGAAAGCTCTGAATGTCCCAAAAGCATTTGCAGCCTGAAATGGGCATTAACCCGCATCCTAGACCACTGAAATTCCCAAAAATATTTATGGCAGGAAAAAATCCTACACCGCTGAAAGTTCAGAATATTTTAGCAGCCCAAAAAAGGTCATAACATGCATCTTAGGGCTGCAAAAATGTTCAAAACTTTGGAGGCCTTAAAGGGGCTTACAGTCATCATAGACCCCCTAAAGTCCAGAAAATGTTGGTAGCCCAAAAACTGTGTCAGAGAGCTCTGAATGTCCCAAAAACATTTGAAGCCTGAAATGGGCATTAACCCGCATCCTAGACCACTGAGATTCCCAAAAATATTTATGGCACGAAAAAAAAAATGCATCCTACACCGCTAAAAGTTCTGAACATGTTAGCAGCCCAAAAAAGGCCTTAAAATGCATCTTAGGCTGCACAAATGTTGAAAACTTTGGAGGTCCAAAAATCGGTTTACAGGCATCCTAGGCCTCCTAAAGTCCAGAAAATGTTGGTGGCCCAAAAAACTGTCAAGAGAGCTCTCAATGTCCCAAAAACAGTGGTAGCCTATAAGGGGCACTAACCTGCATCCTAGACCACTGAAATTCCCAAAATTAGTTTTGGCACAAAAAATGCATCTTACATCATGAAAGTTCAGAATATGTTAGCAGCCCAAAAAATGCCTTAAAATGCATTTTAGGGCTGCAAATATGCAGAAAACTTTGGAGGCCCAAAAAAGGGGTTTACAAGCATCCTAGACCCCCTAAAGTCCAGAAAATGTTGGTGGCCGAAAAACAGGGTCAGAGAGCTCTGAATGTCTCAAAAACATTTGCAGGCTGAAAGGGGCATTAACCCGCATCCTAGACCACTGAAATTCCCAAAAATATTTATGGCACTAAAAATGCATCCTACACCACTGAAAGTTCAGAATATGTTAGCAGCCCAAAAAAGGTCTTAATATGCATCTTAGGTTGCAAAACTTTTAAAAACTTTGGAGGCCCAAAAAAGGGGTTTACAGTCATCCTAGACCCCCTAAAGTCCAGAAAATGTTGGTGGCCTAAAAACTGTGTCAGAAAGCTCTGAATGTCCCAAAAACATTTGCAGCCTGAAATGGGCATTAACCCGCATCCTAGACCATTGAAATTCCCAAAAATATATGTCACGAAAAATGCATCCTACACCACTGAAAGTTCAGAATATGTTAGCAGCCCAAAAAAGGCCTTAAAATGCCTCTTAGGCTGCAAAAATGTTGAAAACTTTGGAGGCCCAAAAAGGGGCTTTACAGGCATCCTAGACCCCCTAAAGTCCAGAAAATGTTGGCGGCCAAAAAACGGTGTCGGAGAGCTCTGAATATCCCAAAAACATGTGTAGCCTATAAGGGGCATTAACACGCATCCTAGACCACTGAAATTCCCAAAAATATTTATGGCAGAAAAACGCATCCTACACCGCTGAAAGTTCAGAATATGTTAGCAGCTCAAAAAAGGCCTTAAAATGCATTTTAGGCTGCAAAAATGTAAGAAACTTTGGAGGCCCAAAAAAGTGGTTTACAGTCATCCTAGACCCCCTAAAGTCCAGAAAATGTTGGTGGTCTAACAACTGTGTCAGAAAGCTCTGAATATCCCAAAAGCATTTGCAGCCTGAAATGGGCATTAACCCGGATCCTAGACCACTGAAATCCCCAAAAATATTTATGGCACGAAAAATGCATCCTACACCGATGAAAGTTCAGAATATGTCAGCAGCCCAAAAAAGGCCTTAAAATGCATTTTAGGCTGCAAAAATGATGAAAACTTTGGATGTCCAAAAAAGGGGTTTACAGTCATCCTAGACCCCCTAAAGTCCAGAAAATGTTGGTGGCCCAAAAATGGTGTCAGAAAGCTCTGAATGTCCCAAAAACATTTGCAGCCTGAAATGGGCATTAACCCACATCCTAGAAAACTGAAATTCGCAAAAATATTTATGGCACGAAAAATGCATCTTACACCCTGAAAGTTCAGAATATGTTAGCAGCCCAAAAAATGCCTTAAAATGCATCTTAGGGCTGCAAAAATGTGGAAAACTTTGGAGGCCCAAAAAGGGGGTTTACAGGCATCCTAGACCCCCTAAAGTCCAGAAAATGCTGGCGGCCAAAAAACGGTGTCGGAGAGCTCTGAATATCCCAAAAACATGTGTAGCCTATAAGGGGCATTAACACGCATCCTACACCACTGAAATTCCCAAAAATATTTATGGCAGAAAAACGCATCCTACACCGCTGAAAGTTCAGAATATGTTAGCAGCTCATAAAAGGCCATAACATGCATCTTAGGGCTGTTAAAATATAGGAAACTTTGGAGGCCCAAAAAAGGGGTTTACAGGCATCCTAGACCCCCTAAAGTCCAGAAAATGTTGGTGGCTCAAAAACAGTGTCAGAGAGCTCTGAATATCCCAAAAACATTTGCAGCCTGAAATGGGCATTAACCCGCATCCTAGACCACTGAAATTCCCAAAAATATTTATGGCACGAAAAATGCATGCTAGACCACTGAAAGTTCAGAATATGTTAGCAGCCCAAAAAAGGCCTTAATATGCTTCTTAGGCTGCAAAAATGTTGAAAACTTTAGAGGCCCAAAAAAGGGGATTACAGGCATCCTAGACCCCCTAAAGTCCAGAAAATGTTGGTGGCCAACAAACGGTGTCAGAGCTCTGAATATCCCAAAAACATTTGCAGCCTGAAATGGGCATTAACCTGCATCCTAGACCACTGAAATTCCCAAAAATATTTATGGCACGAAAAATGCATCCTACACCGCTGAAAGTTCAGAATATGTTAGCAGCTCAAAAAAGGCCTTAAAATGCATCTTAGGCTGCAAAAATGTTGAAAACTTTGGAGGCCCAAAAAAGTGGTTTACAGTCATCCTAGACCCCCTAAAGTCCAGAAAATGTTGGTGGTCTAACAACTGTGTCAGAAAGCTCTGAATATCCCAAAAGCATTTGCAGCCTGAAATGGGTATTAACCCGGATCCTAGACCACTGAAATCCCCAAAAATATTTATGGCACGAAAAATGCATCCTACACCGATGAAAGTTCAGAATATGTCAGCAGCCCAAAAAAGGCCTTAAACTGCATCTTAGGCTGCAAAAATGTTGAAAACTTTGGATGTCCAAAAAAGGGGTTTACAGGCATCCTAGACCCCCTAACGTCCAGAAAATGTTGGTGGCCTAAAAACTGTGTCAGAAAGCTCTGAATGTCCCAAAAACATTTGCAGCCTGAAATGGGCATTAACCGGCATCCTAGACCACTGAAATTCCCAAAAATATTTATGGCAGGAAAAAATCCTACACCGCTGAAAGTTCAGAATATTTTAGCAGCCCAAAAAAGGTCATAACATGCATCTTAGGGCTGCAAAAATGTTCAAAACTTTGGAGGCCCAAAAGGGGCTTACAGTCATCATAGACCCCCTAAAGTCCAGAAAATGTTGGTAGCCCAAAAACTGTGTCAGAGAGCTCTGAATGTCCCAAAAACATTTGAAGCCTGAAATGGGCATTAACCCGCATCCTAGACCACTGAGATTCCCAAAAATATTTATGGCACGAAAAAAAAAATGCATCCTACACCGCTAAAAGTTCTGAACATGTTAGCAGCCCAAAAAAGGCCTTAAAATGCATCTTAGGCTGCACAAATGTTGAAAACTTTGGAGGTCCAAAAATCGGTTTACAGGCATCCTAGGCCTCCTAAAGTCCAGAAAATGTTGGTGGCCCAAAAAACTGTCAAGAGAGCTCTCAATGTCCCAAAAACAGTGGTAGCCTATAAGGGGCACTAACCTGCATCCTAGACCACTGAAATTCCCAAAATTAGTTTTGGCACAAAAAATGCATCTTACATCATGAAAGTTCAGAATATGTTAGCAGCCCAAAAAATGCCTTAAAATGCATTTTAGGGCTGCAAATATGCAGAAAACTTTGGAGGCCCAAAAAAGGGGTTTACAAGCATCCTAGACCCCCTAAAGTCCAGAAAATGTTGGTGGCCGAAAAACAGGGTCAGAGAGCTCTGAATGTCTCAAAAACATTTGCAGGCTGAAAGGGGCATTAACCCGCATCCTAGACCACTGAAATTCCCAAAAATATTTATGGCACTAAAAATGCATCCTACACCACTGAAAGTTCAGAATATGTTAGCAGCCCGAAAAAGGTCTTAATATGCATCTTAGGTTGCAAAACTTTTAAAAACTTTGGAGGCCCAAAAAAGGGGTTTACAGTCATCCTAGACCCCCTAAAGTCCAGAAAATGTTGGTGGCCTAAAAACTGTGTCAGAAAGCTCTGAATGTCCCAAAAACATTTGCAGCCTGAAATGGGCATTAACCCGCATCCTAGACCATTGAAATTCCCAAAAATATATGTCACGAAAAATGCATCCTACACCACTGAAAGTTCAGAATATGTTAGCAGCCCAAAAAAGGCCTTAAAATGCCTCTTAGGCTGCAAAAATGTTGAAAACTTTGGAGGCCCAAAAAAGAGGTTTACAGTCATCCTAGACCCCCTAAAGTCCAGAAAATGTTGGTCGTCTAAAAACTGTGTCAGAAAGGTCTGAATGTCCCAAAAACATTTGCAGCCTGAAATGGGCATTAACCCGCATCCTAGACCACTGAAATTCCCAAAAATATTTATGGCACGAAAAATGCATCCTACACCGATGAAAGTTCAGTATATGTTAGCAGCCCAAAAAAGGCCTTAAAATGCATCTTAGGCTGCAAAAATGTTGAAAACTTTGGAGGCCCAAAAAAGGGGTTTACAGTCATCCTAGACCCCTAAAGTCCAGAAAATGTTGGTGGCCCAAAAATGGTGTCAGAAAGCTCTGAATGTCCCAAAAACAATTGCAGCCTGAAATGGGCATTAACCCACATCCTAAACCACTGAAATTCCCAAAAATATTTATGGCACGAAAAATGCATCCTACACCCCTGAAATTTCAGAATATGTTAGCAGCTCAAAAAAGGCCTTAAAATGCATCTTAGGCTGCAAAAATGTAGAAAACTTTGGAGGCCCAAAAAAGGGGTTTACAGGCATCCCAGACCCCCTAAAGTCCAGAAAATGTTGGCGGCCAAAAAACGGTGTCGGAGAGCTCTGAATATCCCAAAAACATGTGTAGCCTATAAGGGGCATTAACACGCATCCTAGACCACTGAAATTCCCAAAAATATATATGGCAGAAAAACGCATCCTACACCGCTGAAAATTCAGAATATGTTAGCAGCTCAAAAAAGGCCATAACATGCATTTTAGGGCTGCAAAAATGTAGAAAACTTTGGAGGCCCAAAAAAGGGGTTTACAGGCATCCTAGACCCCCTAAAGTCCAGAAAATGTTGGTGGCCAAAAAACGGTGTCAGAGAGCTCTGAATATGCCAAAAACATTTGCAGCCTGAAATGGGCATTAACCCGCATCCTAGACCACTGAAATTCCCAAAAATGTTTATGGCACGAAAAAAGCACCCTACACCGTTGAAAGTTCAGAATATGTTAGCAGCCTAAAAAAGACCTTAAAATGCATCTTAGGCTGCACAAATGTTGAAAAGTTTGGAGGTCCAAAAAAGGGGTTTACAGGCATTCTAGACCCCCTAAAGTCCAGAAAATGTTGGTGGCCCAAAAACGGTGTCAGAAAGCTCTGAATGTCCCAAAAACATTTGCAGCCTGAAAGGGGCATTCACCCGCATCCTAGACCACTGAAATTCCCAAAAATATGTATGGCACGAAAAATGCATCCTACACCACTGAAAGTTCAGAATATATTAGCAGCCCAAAAAAGGCCTTAAAATGCATGTTAGGCTGCAAAAATGTTGAAAACTTTGGCGGTCCAAAAAAGGGGTTTAGCATCCTAGACCCCCTAAAGTCCAGAAAATGTTGGTGGCCCAAAAAACTGTCAGAGAGCTCTGAATATCCCAAAAACATTTGCAGCCTGAAAGGGGCATTAACCCGCATCCTAGACCACTGAAATTCCCAAAAATATTTATGGCACGAAAAATGCATCCTACACGACTGAAAGTTCATAATATGTTAGCAGCTCAAAAAAGGCCTTAAAATGCATCTTAGGCTGCAAAAATGTTGAAAACTTTGGAGGCCAAAAAAAGGCGTTTACAGACATCCTAGACCCCCTAAAGTCCAGAAAATGTTGGTGGTCTAACAACTGTGCCAGAAAGCTCTGAATATCCCAAAAGCATTTGCAGCCTGAAATGGGCATTAACCCGCATCCTAGACCACTGAAATTCCCAAAAATATTTATGGCAGGAAAAAATCCTACACCGCTGAAAGTTCAGAATATTTTAGCAGTCCAAAAAAGGTCATAACATGCATCTTAGGGCTGCAAAAATGTTGAAAACTTTGGATGTCCAAAAAAGGTGTTTACAGGCATCCTAGACCCCCTAACGACAAGAAAATGTTGTTGGCCTAAAAACTGTGTCAGAAAGCTCTGAATGTCCCAAAAGCATTTGCAGCCTGAAATGGGCATTAACCCGCATCCTAGACCACTGAAATTCCCAAAAATATTTATGGCAGGAAAAAATCCTACACCGCTGAAAGTTCAGAATATTTTAGCAGCCCAAAAAAGGTCATAACATGCATCTTAGGGCTGCAAAAATGTTCAAAACTTTGGAGGCCTTAAAGGGGCTTACAGTCATCATAGACCCCCTAAAGTCCAGAAAATGTTGGTAGCCCAAAAACTGTGTCAGAGAGCTCTGAATGTCCCAAAAACATTTGAAGCCTGAAATGGGCATTAACCCGCATCCTAGACCACTGAGATTCCCAAAAATATTTATGGCACGAAAAAAAAAATGCATCCTACACCGCTAAAAGTTCTGAACATGTTAGCAGCCCAAAAAAGGCCTTAAAATGCATCTTAGGCTGCAAAAATGTTCAAAACTTTGGAGGCCCTAAAGGGGCTTACAGTCATCATAGACCCCCTAAAGTCCAGAAAATGTTGGTGGCCGAAAAACAGGATCAGAGAGCTCTGAATGTCTCAAAAACATTTGCAGGCTGAAAGGGGCATTAACCCGCATCCTAGAGCACTGAAAATCCCCAAAATATTTTGTGCACGAAAAATGCATCCTACACCCCTGAAATTTCAGAATATGTTAGCAGCTCAAAAAAGGCCTTAAAATGCATCTTAGGCTGCAAAAATGTTGAAAACTTTGGAGGCCCAAAAAAGGGGTTTACAGGCATCTTAGACCCCCTAAAGTCCAGAAAATGTTGGTGATCCAAAAACGGTGTCAGAGAGCTCTGAATATCCCAAAAACATTTGCAGCCTGAAATGGGCATTAACCCGCATCCTAGACCACTGAAATTCCCAAAAATATTTATGGCACTAAAAATGCATCCTACACCACTGAAAGTTCAGAATATGTTAGCAGCCCAAAAAAGGCCTTAATATGCATCTTAGGTTGCAAAACTTTTGAAAACTTTGGAGGCCCAAAAAAGGGGTTTACAGTCATCCTAGACCCCCTAAAGTCCAGAAAATGTTGGTGGCCTAAAAACTGTGTCAGAAAGCTCTGAATGTCCCAAAAACATTTGCAGCCTGAAATGGGCATTAACCCGCATCCTAGACCATTGAAATTCCCAAAAATATATATGTCACGAAAAATGCATCCTACACCACTGAAAGTTCAGAATATGTTAGCAGCCCAAAAAAGGCCTTAAAATGCCTCTTAGGCTGCAAAAATGTTGAAAACTTTGGAGGCCCAAAAAAGAGGTTTACAGTCATCCTAGACCCCTAAAGTCCAGAAAATGTTGGTCGTCTAAAAACTGTGTCAGAAAGCTCTGAATGTCCCAAAAACATTTGCAGCCTGAAATGCGCATTAACCCGCATCCTAGACCACTGAAATTCCCCAAAATATTTGTGACAGGAAAAACGCATCCTACACCGCTGAAAGTTCAAAATATGTTAGCAGCCCAAAAAAGGCCTTAAAATGCATCTTAGGCTGCAAAAATGTTGAACACTTTGGACGCCCAAAAAAGGTGTTTACAGTCATCCTAGACCCCCTAAAGTCCAGAAAATGTTGGTCGTCTAAAAACTGTGTCAGAAAGCTCTGAATGTCCCAAAAACATTTGCAGCCTGAAATGGGCATTAACCCGCATCCTAGACCACTGAAATTCCCAAAAATATTTATGGCACGAAAATTGCATCCTACACCGATGAAAGTTCAGAATATGTTAGCAGCCCAAAAAAGGCCTTAAAATGCATCTTAGGCTGCAAAAACGTTGAAAACTTTGGAGGCCCAAAAAAGGGGTTTACAGTCATCCTAGACCCCCTAAAGTCCAGAAAATGTTGGTGGTCCAAAAATGGTGTCAGAAAGCTCTGAATGTCCCAAAAACATTTGCAGCCTGAAATGGGCATTAACCCACATCCTAAACCACTGAAATTCCCAAAAATATTTATGGCACGAAAAATGCATCTTACACCCTCAAAGTTCAGAATATGTTAGCAGCCCAAAAAATGCCTTAAAATGCATTTTAGGGCTGCAAAAATGTGGAAAACTTTGGAGGCCCAAAAAAGGGGTTTACATGCATCCTAGACCCCCTAAAGTCCAGAAAATGTTGGTGGCCCAAAAGCAGGGTCAGATCGCTCTGAATGTCTCAAAAACATTTGCAGCCTGAAAGGGGCATTGACCCGCATCCTAGAGCACTGAAAATCCCCAAAATATTTTGTGCACGAAAAATGCATCCTACACCCCTGAAATTTCAGAATATGTTAGCAGCTCAAAAAAGGCCTTAAAATGCGTCTTAGGCTGCAAAAATGTAGAAAACTTTGGAGGCCCAAAAAAGGGGTTTACAGGCATCCTAGACCCCCTAAAGTCCAGAAAATGTTGGCGGCCAAAAAACGGTGTCGGAGAGCTCTGAATATCCCAAAAACATGTGTAGCCTATAAGGGGCATTAACACGCATCCTAGACCACTGAAATTCCCAAAAATATATATGGCAGAAAAACGCATCCTACACCGCTGAAAGTTCAGAATATGTTAGCAGCTCAAAAAAGGCCATAACATGCATCTTAGGGCTGCAAAAATGTAGAAAACTTTGGAGGCCCAAAAAAGGGGTTTACAGGCATTCTAGACCCCCTAAAGTCCAGAAAATGTTGGTGGCCCAAAAAACTGTCAGAGAGCTCTGAATATCCCAAAAACATTTGCAGCCTGAAAGGGGCATTAACCCGCATCCTAGACCACTGAAATTCCCAAAAATATTTATGGCACAAAAAATGCATCCTACACCACTGAAAGTTCAGAATATGTTAGCAGCTCAAAAAAGGCCTTAAAATGCATCTTAGTCTGCAAAAATGTTGAAAACTTTGGAGGCCAAAAAAAGGCGTTTACAGTCATCCTAGACCCCCTAAAGTCCAGAAAATGTTGGTGGTCTAACAACTGTCCCAGAAAGCTCTGAATATCCCAAAAGCATTTGCAGCCTGAAATGGGCATTAACCCGCATCCTAGACCACTGAAATTCCCAAAAATATTTATGGCAGGAAAAAATCCTACACCGCTGAAAGTTCAGAATATTTTAGCAGCCCAAAAAAGGTCATAACATGCATTTTAGGGCTGCAAAAATGTTGAAAACTTTGGATGTTCAAAAAAGGTGTTTACAGGCATCCTAGACCCCCTAACGACATGAAAATGTTGGTGGCCTAAAAACTGTGTCAGAAAGCTCTAAATGTCCCAAAAGCATTTGCAGCCTGAAATGGGCATTAACCAGCATCCTAGACCACTGAAATTCCCAAAAATATTTATGGCAGGAAAAAATCCTACACCGCTGAAAGTTCAGAATATTTTAGCAGCCCAAAAAAGGTCATAACATGCATCTTAGGGCTGCAAAAATGTTCAAAACTTTGGAGGCCTTAAAGGGGCTTACAGTCATCATAGACCCCCTAAAGTCCAGAAAATGTTGGTAGCCCAAAAACTGTGTCAGAGAGCTCTGAATGTCCCAAAAACATTTGAAGCCTGAAATGGGCATTAACCCGCATCCTAGACCACTGAGATTCCCAAAAATATTTATGGCACGAAAAAAAAAATGCATCCTACACCGCTAAAAGTTCTGAACATGTTAGCAGCCCAAAAAAGGCCTTAAAATGCATCTTAGGCTGCAAAAATGTTCAAAACTTTGGAGGCCCTAAAGGGGCTTACAGTCATCATAGACCCCCTAAAGTCCAGAAAATGTTGGTGGCCGAAAAACAGGATCAGAGAGCTCTGAATGTCTCAAAAACATTTGCAGGCTGAAAGGGGCATTAACCCGCATCCTAGAGCACTGAAAATCCCCAAAATATTTTGTGCACGAAAAATGCATCCTACACCCCTGAAATTTCAGAATATGTTAGCAGCTCAAAAAAGGCCTTAAAATGCATCTTAGGCTGCAAAAATGTTGAAAACTTTGGAGGCCCAAAAAAGGGGTTTACAGGCATCTTAGACCCCCTAAAGTCCAGAAAATGTTGGTGATCCAAAAACGGTGTCAGAGAGCTCTGAATATCCCAAAAACATTTGCAGCCTGAAATGGGCATTAACCCGCATCCTAGACCACTGAAATTCCCAAAAGTATTTATGGCACTAAAAATGCATCCTACACCACTGAAAGTTCAGAATATGTTAGCAGCCCAAAAAAGGCCTTAATATGCATCTTAGGTTGCAAAACTTTTGAAAACTTTGGAGGCCCAAAAAAGGGGTTTACAGTCATCCTAGACCCCCTAAAGTCCAGAAAATGTTGGTGGCCTAAAAACTGTGTCAGAAAGCTCTGAATGTCCCAAAAACATTTGCAGCCTGAAATGGGCATTAACCCGCATCCTAGACCATTGAAATTCCCAAAAATATATATGTCACGAAAAATGCATCCTACACCACTGAAAGTTCAGAATATGTTAGCAGCCCAAAAAAGGCCTTAAAATGCCTCTTAGCCTGCAAAAATGTTGAAAACTTTGGAGGCCCAAAAAAGAGGTTTACAGTCATCCTAGACCCCCTAAAGTCCAGAAAATGTTGGTCGTCTAAAAACTGTGTCAGAAAGCTCTGAATGTCCCAAAAACATTTGCAGCCTGAAATGCGCATGCATCCTAGACCACTGAAATTCCCCAAAATATTTGTGACAGGAAAAACGCATCCTACACCGCTGAAAGTTCAGAATATGTTAGCAGCCCAAAAAAGGCCTTAAAATGCATCTTAGGCTGCAAAAATGTTGAACACTTTGGACGCCCAAAAAAGGTGTTTACAGTCATCCTAGACCCCCTAAAGTCCAGAAAATGTTGGTCGTCTAAAAACTGTGTCAGAAAGCTCTGAATGTCCCAAAAACATTTGCAGCCTGAAATGGGCATTAACCCGCATCCTAGACCACTGAAATTCCCAAAAATATTTATGGCACGAAAATTGCATCCTACACCGATGAAAGTTCAGAATATGTTAGCAGCCCAAAAAAGGCCTTAAAATGCATCTTAGGCTGCAAAAACGTTGAAAACTTTGGAGGCCCAAAAAAGGGGTTTACAGTCATCCTAGACCCCCTAAAGTCCAGAAAATGTTGGTGGTCCAAAAATGGTGTCAGAAAGCTCTGAATGTCCCAAAAACATTTGCAGCCTGAAATGGGCATTAACCCACATCCTAAACCACTGAAATTCCCAAAAATATTTATGGCACGAAAAATGCATCTTACACCCTGAAAGTTCAGAATATGTTAGCAGCCCAAAAAATGCCTTAAAATGCATTTTAGGGCTGCAAAAATGTGGAAAACTTTGGAGGCCCAAAAAAGGGGTTTACATGCATCCTAGACCCCCTAAAGTCCAGAAAATGTTGGTGGCCCAAAAGCAGGGTCAGATCGCTCTGAATGTCTCAAAAACATTTGCAGCCTGAAAGGGGCATTGACCCGCATCCTAGAGCACTGAAAATCCCCAAAATATTTTGTGCACGAAAAATGCATCCTACACCCCTGAAATTTCAGAATATGTTAGCAGCTCAAAAAAGGCCTTAAAATGCATCTTAGGCTGCAAAAATGTAGAAAACTTTGGAGGCCCAAAAAAGGGGTTTACAGGCATCCTAGACCCCCTAAAGTCCAGAAAATGTTGGCGGCCAAAAAACGGTGTCGGAGAGCTCTGAATATCCCAAAAACATGTGTAGCCTATAAGGGGCATTAACACGCATCCTAGACCACTGAAATTCCCAAAAATATATATGGCAGAAAAACGCATCCTACACCGCTGAAAGTTCAGAATATGTTAGCAGCTCAAAAAAGGCCATAACATGCATCTTAGGGCTGCAAAAATGTAGAAAACTTTGGAGGCTAAAAAAAGGCGTTTACAGTCATCCTAGACCCCCTAAAGTCCAGAAAATGTTGGTGGTCTAACAACTGTGCCAGAAAGCTCTGAATATCCCAAAAGCATTTGCAGCCTGAAATGGGCATTAACCCGCATCCTAGACCACTGAAATTCCCAAAAATATTTATGGCAGGAAAAAATCCTACACCGCTGAAAGTTCAGAATATTTTAGCAGCCCAAAAAAGGTCATAACATGCATTTTAGGGCTGCAAAAATGTTGAAAACTTTGGATGTTCAAAAAAGGTGTTTACAGGCATCCTAGACCCCCTAACGACAAGAAAATGTTGGTGGCCTAAAAACTGTGTCAGAAAGCTCTAAATGTCCCAAAAGCATTTGCAGCCTGAAATGGGCATTAACCCGCATCCTAGACCACTGAAATTCCCAAAAATATTTATGGCACGAAAAAAAAATGCATCCTACACCGCTAAAAGTTCTGAACATGTTAGCAGCCCAAAAAAGGCCTTAAAATGCATCTTAGGCTGCACAAATGTTGAAAACTTTGGAGGTCCAAAAAAGGGGTTTACAGGCATCTTAGACCCCCTAAAGTCCAGAAAATGTTGGTGATCCAAAAACGGTGTCAGAAAGCTCTGAATATCCCAAAAACATTCGCAGCCTGAAATGGGCATTGACCCGCATCCTAGACCACTGAAATTCCCAAAAATATTTATGGCACGAAAAATGCATCCTACACCACTGAAAGTTCAGAATATGTTAGCAGCCCAAAAAAGACCTTAATATGCATCTTAGGCTGCAAAACTGTTGAAAACTTTGGAGGCCCAAAAAAGGGGTTTACAGTCATCCTAGACCCCCTAAAGTCCAGAAAATGTTGGTGGCCTAAAAACTGTGTCAGAAAGCTCTGAATGTCCCAAAAACATTTGCAGCCTGAAATGGGCATTAACCCGCATCCTACACCACTGAAATTCCCAAAATATATATGGCACGAAAAATGCATCCTACACCGCTGAAAGTTCAGAATATGTTAGCAGCCCAAAAAAGGGCATAACATGCATCTTAGGGCTGCAAAAATCTTGAAAACTTTGGAGGCCCAAAAAAGGCGTTACAGTCATCCTAGATCCCCTAATGTCCAGAAAATGTTGGTCGTCTAAAAACTGTGTCAGAAAACTCTGAATGTCCCAAAAACATCTGCAGCCTGAAATGGGCATTAACCTGCATCCTAGAGCACTGAAAATCCCAAAAATATTTTGCGCACGAAAAATGCATCCTACACCCCTGAAATTTCAGAAAATGTTAGCAGCTCAAAAAAGGCCTTAAAATGCATCTTAGGCTGCAAAAATGTTGAAAACTTTGGAGGCCCAAAAAAGGGGTTTACAGGCATCTTAGACCCCCTAAAGTCCAGAAAATGTTGGTGATCCAAAAACGGTGTCAGAAAGCTCTGAATATCCCAAAAATATTTGCAGCCTGAAATGGGCATTGACCCGCATCCTAGACCACTGAAATTCCCAAAAATATTTATGGCACGAAAAATGCATCCTACACCACTGAAAGTTCAGAATATGTTAGCAGCCCAAAAAAGGCCTTAATATGCATCTTTGGCTGCAAAAATGTTGAAAACTTTGGAGGCCCAAAAAAGGGGTTTACAGTCATCCTAGACCACCTAAAGTCCAGAAAATGTTGGTGGCCTACAAACTGTGTCAGAAAGCTCTGAATGTCCCAAAAACATTTGCAGCCTGAAATGGGCATTAACCCGCATCCTAGAACACTGAAATTCCCAAAAAAATTTATGGCACGAAAAATGCATCCTACACCGATGAAAGTTCAGAATATGTTAGCAGCCCAAAAAAGGCCTTAAAATGCATCTTAGGCTGCAAAAATGTTGAACACTTTGGAGGCCCAAAAAAGGGGTTTACAGGCATCCTAGACCCCTAAAGTCCAGAAAA
This sequence comes from Ambystoma mexicanum, assembly GCF_040938575.1. Lineage (NCBI taxonomy): Eukaryota > Metazoa > Chordata > Amphibia > Caudata > Ambystomatidae > Ambystoma > Ambystoma mexicanum. The sequence continues at coordinate 145,950,764 of NC_090936.1, forward strand.
TGTTGGTGGCCTAAAAACTGTGTCAGAAAGCTCTGAATGTCCCAAAAACATGTGTAGCCTACAAGGGGCATTAACCTGCATTCTAGAACACTGAAATTCCCAAAAATAGTTTTGGCACGAAAAATCCATCTTACACCCTTAAAGTTCGTAATATGTTAGCAGCCCAAAAAAGGCCTTAAAATGCATCTTAGGCTGCAAAAATGTTGAAAACTTTGGAGGCCCAAAAAAGGGGTTTACAGTCATCCTAGACCCCCTAAAGTCCAGAAAATGTTGGTGGCCCAAAAACGGTGTCAGAAAGCTCTGAATGTCGCAAAAACATTTGCAGCCTGAAATGGGCATTAACCCGCATCCTAGACCACTGAAATTCCCAAAATTATTTATGGCACGAAAAAAGCATCCTACACCGCTGAAAGTTCAGAAAATGTTAGCAGCCTAAAAAAGACCTTAAAATGCATCTTAGGCTGCAAAAATGTTGAAAACTTTGGAGGCCCAAAAAAGGGGTTTACAGTCATCCTTGACCCCCTAAAGTTCAGAAAATGTTGGTGGCCCAAAAAACTGTCAGAGAGCTCTGAATGGCCCAAAAACATTTGTAGCCTATAAGGGGCATTAACCTGCATCCCAGACCACTGAAATTCCCAAAAATAGTTTTGGCACGAAAAATGCATCTTACACCCTGAAAGTTCAGAATATTTTAGAAGCCCAAAAAATGCCTTAAAATGCATTTTAGGGCTGCAAAAATGTTTAAAACTTTGGAGGCCCAAAAAAGGGGTTTACATGCATCCTAGACCCCCTAAAGTCCAGAAAATGTTGGTAGCCCAAAAACTGTGTCAGAGAGCTCTGAATGTCCCAAAAACATTTGAAGCCTGAAATGGGCATTAACCCGCATCCTAGACCACTGAGATTCCCAAAAATATTTATGGCACGAAAAAAAAAATGCATCCTACACCGCTAAAAGTTCTGAACATGTTAGCAGCCCAAAAAAGGCCTTAAAATGCATCTTAGGCTGCAAAAATGTTCAAAACTTTGGAGGCCCTAAAGGGGCTTACAGTCATCATAGACCCCCTAAAGTCCAGAAAATGTTGGTGGCCGAAAAACAGGATCAGAGAGCTCTGAATGTCTCAAAAACATTTGCAGGCTGAAAGGGGCATTAACCCGCATCCTAGAGCACTGAAAATCCCCAAAATATTTTGTGCACGAAAAATGCATCCTACACCCCTGAAATTTCAGAATATGTTAGCAGCCTAAAAAAGACCTTAAAATGCATCTTAGGCTGCAAAAATGTTGAAAACTTTGGAGGCCCAAAAAAGGGGTTTACAGTCATCCTTGACCCCCTAAAGTTCAGAAAATGTTGGTGGCCCAAAAAACTGTCAGAGAGCTCTGAATGGCCCAAAAACATTTGTAGCCTATAAGGGGCATTAACCTGCATCCCAGACCACTGAAATTCCCAAAAATAGTTTTGGCACGAAAAATACATCTTACACCCTGAAAGTTCAGAATATTTTAGAAGGCCAAAAAATGCCTTAAAATGCATTTTAGGGCTGCAAAAATGTGGAAAACTTTGGAGGCCCAAAAAAGGGGTTTACATGCATCCTAGACCCCCTAAAGTCCAGAAAATGTTGGTGGCTCAAAAACAGTGTCAGAGAGCTCTGAATATCCCAAAAACATTTGCAGCCTGAAATGGGCATTAACCCGCATCCTAGACCACTGAAATTCCCAAAAATATTTTGTGCACGAAAAATGCATCCTACACCCCTGAAATTTCAGAATATGTTAGCAGCTCAAAAAAGGCCTTAAAATGCATCTTAGGCTGCAAAAATGTTGAAAACTTTGGAGGACCAAAAAAGGGGTTTACAGGCATCTTAGACCCCCTAAAGTCCAGAAAATGTTGGTGATCCAAAAACGGTGTCGGAGAGCTCTGAATATCCCAAAAACATGTGTAGCCTATAAGGGGCATTAACACGCATCCTAGACCACTGAAATTCCCAAAAATATATATGGCAGAAAAACGCATCCTACACCGCTGAAAGTTCAGAATATGTTAGCAGCTCACAAAAGGTCATAACATGCATCTTAGGCTGCAAAAATGTTGAAAACTTTGGAGGCCCAAAAAAGGGGTTTACAGTCATCCTAGACCCCCTAAAGTCCAGAAAATGTTGGTCGTCTAAAAACTGTGTCAGAAAGCTCTGAATGTCCCAAAAACATTTGCAGCCTGAAATGAGCATTAACCCGCATCCTAGACCACTGAAATTCCCCAAAATATTTATGGCAGGAAAAACGCATACTACACCGCTGAAAGTTCAGAATATGTTAGCAGCCCAAAAAAGGCCATAACATGCATCTTAGGGCTGCAAAACTCTTGAAAACCTTGGAGGCCCAAAAAAGGCGTTTACAGTCATACTAGACCCCCTAAAGTCCAGAAAATGTTGGTCGTCTAAAAACTGTGTCAGAAAACTCTGAATGTCCCAAAAACATTTGCAGCCTGAAATGGGCATTAACCCGCATCCTAGACCACTGAAATTCCCAAAAATATTTATGGCACGAAAAATGCATCCTACACCGATGAAAGTTCAGAATATGGTAGCAGCCCAAAAAAGGCCTTAAAATGCATCTTAGGCTGCAAAAATGTTGAACACTTTGGAGGCCCAAAAAAGGGGTTTACAGTCATCCTAGACCCCCTAAAGTCCAGAAAATGTTGGTGGCACAAAAGCAGGGTCAGAGAGCTCTGAATGTCTCAAAAACATTTGCAGCCTGAAAGGGCATTAACCAGCATCCTAGAGCACTGAAAATACCAAAAATATTTTTTGCACGAAAAATGCATCCTACACCCCTGAAATTTCAGAATATGTTAGCAGCTCAAAAAAGGCCTTAAAATGCATCTTAGGCTGCAAAAATGTTGAAAACTTTGGAGGCCCAAAAAAGGGGTTTACAGTCATCCTAGACCCCCTAAAGTCCAGAAAATGTTGGTGGCCCAAAAATGGTGTCAGAGAGCTCTGAATATCCCAAAAACATTAGTAGCCTATAAGGGGCATTAACACGCATCCTAGACCACTGAAATTCCCAAAAACATTTATGGCATGAAAAATGCATCTTACACCCTGAAAGTTCAGAATATGTTAGCAGCCCAAAAAATGCCTTAAAATGCATCTTATGGCTGCAAAAGTATAGAAAACTTTGGAGGCCCAAAAAAGGGGTTTACAGGCATCCTAGACCCCTAAAGTCCAGAAAATGTTGGTGGCCAAAAAACTGTGTCAGAAAGCTCTGAATGTCCCAAAAACATTTGTAGCCTACAAGGGGCATTAACCTGCATCCTAGAAGACTGAAATTCCCAAAAATAGTTTTGGCACGAAAAAAATCCATCTTACACCCTTAAAGTTCAGAATATGTTAGCAGCCCAAAAAAGGCCTTAAAATGCATCTTAGGCTGCAAAAATGTTGAAAACTTTGGAGGCCCAAAAAAGGGGTTTACAGTCATCCTAGACCCCCTAAAGTCCAGAAAATGTTGGTGGCCCAAAAACGGTGTCAGAAAGCTCTGAATGTCCCAAAAACATTTGCAGCCTGAAATGGGCATTAACCCGCATCCTAGATCACTGAAATTCCCGAAATTATTTATGGCACGAAAAAAGCATCCTACACCGCTGAAAGTTCAGAATATGTTAGCAGCCTAAAAAAGACCTTAAAATGCATCTTAGGCTGCACAAATGTTGAAAACTTTGGAGCTCCAAAAAAGGGGTTTACAGGCATCCTAGACCCCCTAAAGTCCAGAAAATGTTGGTGGCCAAAAAAAATGTCAGAGAGCTCTGAATGTCCCAAAAACATTTGTAGCCTATAAGGGGCATTAACCTGCATCCTAGACCACTGAAATTCCCAAAAATAGCTTTGGCACGAAAAATCCATCCTACACCCTGAAAGTTCGGAATATGTTAACAGCCCAAAAAAGGCCTTAATATGCATCTTAGGCTGCAAAAATGTTGAAAACTTTGGAGGTCCAAAAAAGGGGTTTACAGTCATCCTAGACCCCCTAAAGTCCAGAAAATGTTGGTGGCCCAAAAAACTGTCAGAGAGCTCTGAATATCCCAAAAACATTTTCAGCCTGAAATGGGCATTAACCGGCATCCTAGACCACTGAAATTGCCAAAAATATTTAAGGCACGAAAAATGAATCCTACACCGCTGAAAGTTCTGAATATGTTAGCAGCCTAAAAAAGACCTTAAAATGCATCTTAGGCTGCACAAATGTTGAAAAGTTTGGACGTCCAAAAAAGGGGTTTACAGGCATTCTAGACCCCCTAAAGTCCAGAAAATGTTGGTGGCCCAAAAAACTGTCAAAGAGCTCTGAATGGTCCAAAAACATTTGTAGCCTATAAGGGGCATTAACATGCATCCCAGACCACTGAAATTCCCAAAAATAGTTTTGGCACGAAAAATGCATCTTACACCCTGAAAGTTCAGAATATGTTAGAAGCCCAAAAAATGCCTTAAAATGCATCTTAGGGCTGCAAAAATGTTGAAAACTTTGGAGGCCCAAAAAAGGCGTTTACAGTCATCCTAGACCCCCTAAAGTCCAGAAAATGTTGGTCGTCTAAAAACTGTGTCAGAAAGCTCTGAATGTCCCAAAAACATTTGCAGCCTGAAATGGGCATTAACCCGCATCCTAGACCACTGAAATTCCCAAAAATATTTATGGCACGAAAAATGCATCCTACACCGATGAAAGTTCAGAATATGTTAGCAGCCCAAAAAAGGCCTTAAAATGCATCTTAGGCTGCAAAAACGTTGAAAACTTTGGAGGCCCAAAAAAGGGGTTTACAGTCATCCTAGACCCCCTAAAGTCCAGAAAATGTTGGTGGTCCAAAAATGGTGTCAGAAAGCTCTGAATGTCCCAAAAACATTTGCAGCCTGAAATGGGCATTAACCCACACCCTAAACCACTGAAATTCCCAAAAATATTTATGGCACGAAAAATGCATCTTACACCCTGAAAGTTCAGAATATGTTAGCAGCCCAAAAAATGCCTTAAAATGCATCTTAGGGCTGCAAAAATGTGGAAAACTTTGGAGGCCCAAAAAAGGGGTTTACATGCATCCTAGACCCCCTAAAGTCCAGAAAATGTTGGTGGCCCAAAAGCAGGGTCAGATCGCTCTGAATGTCTCAAAAACATTTGCAGCCTGAAAGGGGCATTGACCCGCATCCTAGAGCACTGAAAATCCCCAAAATATTTTGTGCACGAAAAATGCATCCTACACCCCTGAAATTTCAGAATATGTTAGCAGCTCAAAAAAGGCCTTAAAATGCATCTTAGGCTGCAAAACTGTTGAAAACTTTGGAGGCCCAAAAAAGGGGTTTACAGTCATCCTAGACCCCCTAAAGTCCAGAAAATGTTGGTGGCCTAAAAACTGTGTCAGAAAGCTCTGAATGTCCCAAAAACATTTGCAGCCTGAAATGGGCATTAACCCGCATCCTAGACCACTGAAATTCCCAAAATATATATGGCACGAAAAATGCATCCTACACCGCTGAAAGTTCAGAATATGTTAGCAGCCCAAAAAAGGCCATAACATGCATCTTAGGGCTGCAAAAATCTTGAAAACTTTGGAGGCCCAAAAAAGGCGTTACAGTCATCCTAGATCCCCTAATGTCCAGAAAATGTTGGTCGTCTAAAAACTGTGTCAGAAAACTCTGAATGTCCCAAAAACATCTGCAGCCTGAAATGGGCATTAACCTGCATCCTAGAGCACTGAAAATCCCAAAAATATTTTGTGCACGAAAAATGCATCCTACACCCCTGAAATTTCAGAAAATGTTAGCAGCTCAAAAAAGGCCTTAAAATGCATCTTAGGCTGCAAAAATGTTGAAAACTTTGGAGGCCCAAAAAAGGGGTTTACAGGCATCTTAGACCCCCTAAAGTCCAGAAAATGTTGGTGATCCAAAAACGGTGTCAGAAAGCTCTGAATATCCCAAAAATATTTGCAGCCTGAAATGGGCATTGACCCGCATCCTAGACCACTGAAATTCCCAAAAATATTTATGGCACGAAAAATGCATCCTACACCACTGAAAGTTCAGAATATGTTAGCAGCCCAAAAAAGGCCTTAATATGCATCTTAGGCTGCAAAAATGTTGAAAACTTTGGAGGCCCAAAAAAGGGGTTTACAGTCATCCTAGACCCCCTAAAGTCCAGAAAATGTTGGTGGCCTACAAACTGTGTCAGAAAGCTCTGAATGTCCCAAAAACATTTGCAGCCTGAAATGGGCATTGACCCGCATCCTAGAACACTGAAATTCCCAAAAATATTTATGGCACGAAAAATGCATCCTACACCGATGAAAGTTCAGAATATGTTAGCAGCCCAAAAAAGACCTTAAAATGCATCTTAGGCTGCAAAAATGTTGAACACTTTGGAGGCCCAAAAAAGGGGTTTACAGGCATCCTAGACCCCTAAAGTCCAGAAAATGTTGGTGGCCTAAAAACTGTGTCAGAAAGCTCTGAATGTCCCAAAAACATGTGTAGCCTACAAGGGGCATTAACCTGCATTCTAGAACACTGAAATTCCCAAAAATAGTTTTGGCACGAAAAATCCATCTTACACCCTTAAAGTTCGTAATATGTTAGCAGCCCAAAAAAGGCCTTAAAATGCATCTTAGGCTGCAAAAATGTTGAAAACTTTGGAGGCCCAAAAAAGGGGTTGACAGTCATCCTAGACCCCCTAAAGTCCAGAAAATGTTGGTGGCCCAAAAACGGTGTCAGAAAGCTCTGAATGTCGCAAAAACATTTGCAGCCTGAAATGGGCATTAACCCGCATCCTAGACCACTGAAATTCCCAAAATTATTTATGGCACGAAAAAAGCATCCTACACCGCTGAAAGTTCAGAAAATGTTAGCAGCCTAAAAAAGACCTTAAAATGCATCTTAGGCTGCAAAAATGTTGAAAACTTTGGAGGCCCAAAAAAGGGGTTTACAGTCATCCTTGACCCCCTAAAGTTCAGAAAATGTTGGTGGCCCAAAAAACTGTCAGAGAGCTCTGAATGGCCCAAAAACATTTGTAGCCTATAAGGGGCATTAACCTGCATCCCAGACCACTGAAATTCCCAAAAATAGTTTTGGCACGAAAAATGCATCTTACACCCTGAAAGTTCAGAATATTTTAGAAGCCCAAAAAATGCCTTAAAATGCATTTTAGGGCTGCAAAAATGTGGAAAACTTTGGAGGCCCAAAAAAGGGGTTTACATGCATCCTAGACCCCCTAAAGTCCAGAAAATGTTGGTGGCTCAAAAACAGTGTCAGAGAGCTCTGAATATCCCAAAAACATTTGCAGCCTGAAATGGGCATTAACCCGCATCCTAGACCACTGAAATTCCCAAAAATATTTTGTGCACGAAAAATGCATCCTACACCCCTGAAATTTCAGAATATGTTAGCAGCTCAAAAAAGGCCTTAAAATGCATCTTAGGCTGCAAAAATGTTGAAAACTTTGGAGGACCAAAAAAGGGGTTTACAGGCATCTTAGACCCCCTAAAGTCCAGAAAATGTTGGTGATCCAAAAACGGTGTCGGAGAGCTCTGAATATCCCAAAAACATGTGTAGCCTATAAGGGGCATTAACACGCATCCTAGACCACTGAAATTCCCAAAAATATATATGGCAGAAAAACGCATCCTACACCGCTGAAAGTTCAGAATATGTTAGCAGCTCACAAAAGGTCATAACATGCATCTTAGGCTGCAAAAATGTTGAAAACTTTGGAGGCCCAAAAAAGGGGTTTACAGTCATCCTAGACCCCCTAAAGTCCAGAAAATGTTGGTCGTCTAAAAACTGTGTCAGAAAGCTCTGAATGTCCCAAAAACATTTGCAGCCTGAAATGAGCATTAACCCGCATCCTAGACCACTGAAATTCCCCAAAATATTTATGGCAGGAAAAACGCATCCTACACCGCTGAAAGTTCAGAATATGTTAGCAGCCCAAAAAAGGCCATAACATGCATCTTAGGGCTGCAAAACTCTTGAAAACCTTGGAGGCCCAAAAAAGGCGTTTACAGTCATACTAGACCCCCTAAAGTCCAGAAAATGTTGGTCGTCTAAAAACTGTGTCAGAAAACTCTGAATGTCCCAAAAACATTTGCAGCCTGAAATGGGCATTAACCCGCATCCTAGACCACTGAAATTCCCAAAAATATTTATGGCACGAAAAATGCATCCTACACCGATGAAAGTTCAGAATATGGTAGCAGCCCAAAAAAGGCCTTAAAATGCATCTTAAGCTGCAAAAATGTTGAACACTTTGGAGGCCCAAAAAAGGGGTTTACAGTCATCCTAGACCCCCTAAAGTCCAGAAAATGTTGGTGGCACAAAAGCAGGGTCAGAGAGCTCTGAATGTCTCAAAAACATTTGCAGCCTGAAAGGGCATTAACCAGCATCCTAGAGCACTGAAAATACCAAAAATATTTTTTGCACGAAAAATGCATCCTACACCCCTGAAATTTCAGAATATGTTAGCAGCTCAAAAAAGGCCTTAAAATGCATCTTAGGCTGCAAAAATGTTGAAAACTTTGGAGGCCCAAAAAAGGGGTTTACAGTCATCCTAGACCCCCTAAAGTCCAGAAAATGTTGGTGGCCCAAAAATGGTGTCAGAGAGCTCTGAATATCCCAAAAACATTAGTAGCCTATAAGGGGCATTAACACGCATCCGAGACCACTGAAATTCCCAAAAATATTTATGGCATGAAAAATGCATCTTACACCCTGAAAGTTCAGAATATGTTAGCAGCCCAAAAAATGCCTCAAAATGCATCTTATGGCTGCAAAAGTATAGAAAACTTTGGAGGCCCAAAAAAGGGGTTTACAGGCATCCTAGACCCCTAAAGTCCAGAAAATGTTGGTGGCCAAAAAACTGTGTCAGAAAGCTCTGAATGTCCCAAAAACATTTGTAGCCTACAAGGGGCATTAACCTGCATCCTAGAAGACTGAAATTCCCAAAAATAGTTTTGGCACGAAAAAAATCCATCTTACACCCTTAAAGTTCAGAATATGTTAGCAGCCCAAAAAAGGCCTTAAAATGCATCTTAGGCTGCAAAAATGTTGAAAACTTTGGAGGCCCAAAAAAGGGGTTTACAGTCATCCTAGACCCCCTAAAGTCCAGAAAATGTTGGTGGCCCAAAAACGGTGTCAGAAAGCTCTGAATGTCCCAAAAACATTTGCAGCCTGAAATGGGCATTAACCCGCATCCTAGATCACTGAAATTCCCGAAATTATTTATGGCACGAAAAAAGCATCCTACACCGCTGAAAGTTCAGAATATGTTAGCAGCCTAAAAAAGACCTTAAAATGCATCTTAAGCTGCACAAATGTTGAAAACTTTGGAGCTCCAAAAAAGGGGTTTACAGGCATCCTAGACCCCCTAAAGTCCAGAAAATGTTGGTGGCCAAAAAAAATGTCAGAGAGCTCTGAATGTCCCAAAAACATTTGTAGCCTATAAGGGGCATTAACCTGCATCCTAGACCACTGAAATTCCCAAAAATAGCTTTGGCACGAAAAATCCATCCTACACCCTGAAAGTTCGGAATATGTTAACAGCCCAAAAAAGGCCTTAATATGCATCTTAGGCTGCAAAAATGTTGAAAACTTTGGAGGTCCAAAAAAGGGGTTTACAGTCATCCTAGACCCCCTAAAGTCCAGAAAATGTTGGTGGCCCAAAAAACTGTCAAAGAGCTCTGAATGGCCCAAAAACATTTGTAGCCTATAAGGGGCATTAACATGCATCCCAGACCACTGAAATTCCCAAAAATAGTTTTGGCACGAAAAATGCATCTTACACCCTGAAAGTTCAGAATATGTTAGAAGCCCAAAAAATGCCTTAAAATGCATCTTAGGGCTGCAAAAATGTTGAAAACTTTGGAGGCCCAAAAAAGGGGTTTACAGGCATCCTAGACCCCCTAAAGTCCAGAAAATGTTGGTGATCTAAAAACGGTGTCAGAGAGCTCTGAATATCCCAAAAACATTTGCAGCCTGAAATGGGCATTAACCCGCATCCTAGACCACTGAAATTCCCAAAAACATTTATGGCACTAAAAATGCATCCTACACCACTGAAAGTTCAGAATATGTTAGCAGCCCAAAAAAGGCCTTAAAATGCATCTTAGGCTGCAAAAATGTTGAAAACCTTGGAGGCCTAAAAAAGGGGTTTACAGTCATCCTAGACCCCCTAAAGCCCAGAAAATGTTGGTCGTCTAAAAACTGTGTCAGAAAGCTCTGAATGTCCCAAAAACATTTGCAGACTGAAATGGGCATTAACCCGCATCCTAGACCACTGAAATTCCCCAAAATATTTATGGCAGGAAAAACGCATCCTACACCGCTGAAAGTTCAGAATATGTTACCAGCCCAAAAAAGGCCATAACATGCATCTTAGGACTGCAAAAATCTTGAAAACTTTGGATGCCCAAAAAAGGCGTTTACAGTCATCCTAGACCCCCTAAAGTCCAGAAAATGTTGGTCGTCTAAAAACTGTGTCAGAAAGCTCTGAATGTCCCAAAAACATTTGCAGCCTGAAATGGGCATTAACCCGCATCCCCTGAAATTCCCAAAAATATTTATGGCACGAAAAATGCATCCTACACCGATGAAAGTTCAGAATATGTCAGCAGCCCAAAAAAGGCCTTAAAATGCATCTTAGGCTGCAAAAATGTTGAAAACTTTGGAGGCCCAAAAAAGGGGTTTACAGGCATCCTAGACCCCCTAAAGTCCAGAAAATGTTGGCGGCCAAAAAATGGTGTCGGAGAGCTCTGAATATCCCAAAAACATTAGTAGCCTATAAGGGGCATTAACACGCATCCTAGACCACTGAAATTCCCAAAAATATTTATGGCATGAAAAATGCATCTTACACCCTGAAAGTTCAGAATATGTTAGCAGCCCAAAAAATGCCTTAAAATGCATTTTATGGCTGCAAAAGTATAGAAAACTTTGGAGGCCTAAAAAAGGGGTTTACAGGCATCCTAGACCCCTAAAGTCCAGAAAATGTTGGTGGCCAAAAAACTGTGTCAGAAAGCTCTGAATGTCCCAAAAACATTTGTAGCCTACAAGGGGCATTAACCTGCATCCTAGAAGACTGAAATTCCCAAAAATAGTTTTGGCACGAAAAATCCATCTTACACCCTTAAGGTTCGGAATATGTTAGCAGCCCAAAAAAGGCCTTAAAATGCATCTTAGGCTGCAAAAATGTTGAAAACTTTGGAGGCCCAAAAAAGGGGTTTACAGTCATCCTAGACCCTCTAAAGTCCAGAAAATGTTGGTGGCCCAAAAACGGTGTCAGAAAGCTCTGAATGTCCCAAAAACATTTGCAGCCTGAAATGGGCATTAACCCGCATCCTAGACCACTGAAATTCCCAAAATTATTTATGGCACGAAAAAAGCATCCTACACCGCTGAAAGTTCAGAATATGTTAGCAGCCTAAAAAAGACCTTAAAATGCATCTTAGGCTGCACAAATGTTGAAAACTTTGGAGGTCCAAAAAAGGGGTTTACAGGCATCCTAGACCCCCCTAAAGTCCAGAAAATGTTGGTGGCCAAAAAAAATGTCAGAGAGCTCTGAATGTCCCAAAAACATTTGTAGCCTATAAGGGGCATTAACCTGCATCCTAGACCACTGAAATTCCCAAAAATATTTATGGCACGAAAAATCCATCCTACACCCTGAAAGTTCGGAATATGTTAGAAGCCCAAAAAATGCCTTAAAATGCATCTTAGGGCTGCAAAAATGTTGAAAACTTTGGAGGCCCAAAAAAGGGGTTTACAGGCATCCTAGACCCCCTAAAGTCCAGAAAATGTTGGCGGCCAAAAAACGGTGTCAGAGAGCTCTGAATATCCCAAAAACATGTGTAGCCTATAAGGGGCATTAACACGCATCCTAGACCACTGAAATTCCCAAAAATATTTATGGCAGATAAACGCATCCTACACCGCTGAAAGTTCAGAATATGTTAGCAGCTCAAAAAAGGCCATAACATGCATCTTAGGGCTGTAAAAATGTAGAAAACTTTGGAGGCCCAAAAAAGGGGTTTACAGTCATCCTAGACCCCCTAAAGTCCAGAAAATGTTGGTGGCTCAAAAACAGTGTCAGAGAGCTCTGAATATCCCAAAAACATTTGCAGCCTGAAATGGGCATTAACCCGCATCCTAGACCACTGAAATTCCCAAAAATATTTTGTGCACGAAAAATGCATCCTACACCCCTGAAATTTCAGAATATGTTAGCAGCTCAAAAAAGGCCTTAAAATGCATCTTAGGCTGCAAAAATGTTGAAAACTTTGGAGGCCCAAAAAAGGGGTTTACAGGCATCTTAGACCCCCTAAAGTCCAGAAAATGTTGGTGATCCAAAAACGGTGTCAGAAAGCTCTGAATGTCCCAAAAACATTTGCAGCCTGAAATGGGCATTAACCCGCATCCTAGACAACTGAAATACCCCAAAATATTTATGGCAGGAAAAACGCATCCTACACCGCTGAAAGTTCAGAATATGTTACCAGCCCAAAATAGGCCATAACATGCATCTTAGGACTGCAAAAATCTTGAAAACTTTGGAGGCCCAAAAAAGGCGTTTACAGTCATCCTAGACCCCCTAAAGTCCAGAAAATGTTGGTCGTCTAAAAACTGTGTCAGAAAGCTCTGAATGTCCCAAAAACATTTGCAGCCTGAAATGGGCATTAACCCGCATCCTAGACCACTGAAATTCCCAAAAATATTTATGGCACGAAAAATGCATCCTACACCGATGAAAGTTCAGAATATGTTAGCAGCCCAAAAAAGGCCTTAAAATGCATCTTAGGCTGCAAAAATGTTGAACACTTTGGAGGCCCAAAAAAGGGGTTTACAGTCATCCTAGACCCCCTAAAGTCCAGAAAATGTTGGTGGCCCAAAAATGGTGTCAGAAAGCTCTGAATGTCCCAAAAACATTTGCAGCCTGAAATGGGCATTAACCCACATCCTAGACCACTGAAATTCCCAAAAATATTTATGGCACGAAAAATGCATCTTACACCCTGAAAGTTCAGAATATGTTAGCAGCCCAAAAAATGCCTTAAAATGCATCTTAGGGCTGCAAAAATGTGGAAAACATTGGAGGCCCAAAAAAGGGGTTTACATGCATCCTAGACCCCCTAAAGTCCAGAAAATGTTGGTGTCCCAAAAGCAGGGTCAGATAGCTCTGAATGTCACAAAAACATTTGCAGCCTGAAAGTGGCATTAACCCGCATCCTAGAGCACTGAAAATCCCCAAAATATTTTGTGCACGAAAAATGCATCCTACACCCCTGAAATTTCAGAATATGTTAGCAGCTCAAAAAAGGCCTTTAAATGCATCTTAGGCTGCACAAATGTACAAAACTTTGGAGGCCCAAAAAAGAGGCCCAAAAAAGGGGTTTACAGGCATCCTAGACCCCCTAAAGTCCAGAAAATGTTGGCGGCCAAAGAATGGTGTCGGAGAGCTCTGAATATCCCAAAAACATGTGTAGCCTATAAGGGGCATTAACACGCATCCTAGACCACTGAAATTCCCAAAAATATATATGGCAGAAAAACGCATCCTACACCGCTGAAAGTTCAGAATATGTTAGCAGCCCTAAAAAGGCCATAACATGCATCTTAGGGCTGCAAAAATCTTGAAAACCTTGGAGGCCCAAAAAAGGCATTTACAGTCATCCTAGACCCCCTAAAGTCCAGAAAATGTTGGTCGTCTAAAAACTGTGTCAGAAAGCTCTGAATGTCCCAAAAACATTTGCAGCCTGAAATGGGCATTAACCCGCATCCTAGACCACTGAAATTCCCAAAAATATTTATGGCACGAAAAATGCATCCTACACCGATGAAAGTTCAGAATATGTTAGCAGCCCAAAAAAGGCCTTAAAATGCATCTTAGGCTGCAAAAATGTTGAACACTTTGGAGGCCCAAAAAAGGGGTTTACAGTCATCCTAGACCCCCTAAAGTCCAGAAAATGTTGGTGGCCTAAAAGCAGGGTCAGATAGCTCTGAATGTCTCAAAAACATTTGCAGCCTGAAAGGGGTATTAACCCGCATCCTAGAGCACTGAAAATCCCCAAAATATTTTGTGCACGAAAAATGCATCCTACACCCCTGAAATTTCAAAATATGTTAGCAGCTCAAAAAAGGCCTTTAAATGCATCTTAGGCTGCAAAAATGTTGAAAACTTTGGAGGCCCAAAAAAGGGGTTTACAGGCATCCTAGACCCCTAAAGTCCAGGAAATGTTGGTGGCCAAAAAACTGTGTCAGAAAGCTCTGAATGTCCCAAAAACATTTGTAGCCTACAAGGGGCATTAACCTGCATCCTAGAACACTGAAATTCCCAAAAATAGTTTCGGCACGAAAAATCCATCTTACACCCTTAAAGTTCGGAATATGTTAGCAGCCCAAAAAAGGCCTTAAAATGCATCTTATGCTGCAAAAATGTTGAAAGCTTTGGAGGCCCAAAAAAGGGGTTTACAGGCATCCTAGACCCCCTAAAGTCCAGAAAATGTTGGTGGCCCAAAAAACTGTCAAAGAGCTCTGAATGGCCCAAAAACATTTGTAGCCTATAAGGGGCATTAACATGCATCCCAGACCACTGAAATTCCCAAAAATAGTTTTGGCACGAAAAATGCATCTTACACCCTGAAAGTTCAGAATATGTTAGAAGCCCAAAAAATGCCTTAAAATGCATCTTAGGGCTGCAAAAATGTTGAAAACTTTGGAGGTCCAAAAAAGGGGTTTACAGGCATCCTAGACCCCCTAAAGTCCAGAAAATGTTGGTGGCCCAAAAAACTGTCAAAGAGCTCTGAATGGCCCAAAAACATTTGTAGCCTATAAGGGGCGTTAACATGCATCCCAGACCACTGAAATTCCCAAAAATAGTTTTGGCACGAAAAATGCATCTTACACCCTGAAAGTTCAGAATATGTTAGAAGCCCAAAAAATGCCTTAAAATGCATTTTAGGGCTGCAAAAATGTTGAAAACTTTGTAGGCCCAAAAAAGGGGTTTACAGGCATCCTAGACCCCCTAAAGTCCAGAAAATGTTGGCGGCCAAAAAACGGTGTCAGAGAGCTCTGAATATCCCAAAAACATGTGTAGCCTATAAGGGGCATTAACACGCATCCTAGACCACTGAAATTCCCAAAAATATTTATGGCAGAAAAACGCATCCTACACCGCTGAAAGTTCAGAATATGTTAGCAGCTCAAAAAAGGCCATAACATGCATTTTAGGGCTGTAAAAATGTAGAAAACTTTGGAGGCCCAAAAAAGAGGTTTACAGTCATCCTAGACCCCCTAAAGTCCAGAAAATGTTGGTGGCTCAAAAACAGTGTCAGAGAGCTCTGAATATCCCAAAAACATTTGCAGCCTGAAATGGGCATTCACCCGCATCCTAGACCACTGAAATTCCCAAAAATATTTATGGCAGGAAAAATGCATCCTACACCGATGAAAGTTCAGAATATGTTACCAACCCAAAAAAGGCCATAACATGCATCTTAGGACTGCAAAAATCTTGAAAACTTTGGAGGCCCAAAAAAGGCGTTTACAGTCATCCTAGACCCCCTAAAGTCCAGAAAATGTTGGTGGCCCAAAAATGGTGTCAGAAAGCTCTGAATGTCCCAAAAACATTTGCAGCCTGAAATGGGCATTAACCCACATCCTAGACCACTGAAATTCCCAAAAATATTTATGGCACGAAAAATGCATTTTACACCCTGAAAGTTTAGAATATGTTAGCAGCCCAAAAAATGCCTTAAAATGCATTTTAGGGCTGCAAAAATGTGGAAAACTTTGGAGGCCCAAAAAAGGGGTTTACATGCATCCTAGACCCCCTAAAGTCCAGAAAATGTTGGTGTCCCAAAAGCAGGGTCAGATAGCTCTGAATGTCTCAAAAACATTTGCAGCCTGAAAGGGGCATTAACCCGCATCCTAGAGCACTGAAAATCCCCAAAATATTTTGTGCACGAAAAATGCATCCTACACCCCTGAAATTTCAGAATATGTTAGCAGCTCAAAAAAGGCCTTAAAATGCATCTTAGGCTGCAAAAATGTTGAAAACTTTGGAGGCCCAAAAAAGGGGTTTACAGGCATCCTAGACCCCCTAAAGTCCAGAAAATGTTGGCGGCCAAAAAACGGTGTCGGAGAGCTCTGAATATCCCAAAAACATGTGTAGCCTATAAGGGGCATTAACACGCATCCTAGACCACTGAAATTCCCCAAAATATTTATGGCAGGAAAAACGCATCCTACACCGCTAAAAGTTCAGAATATGTTAGCAGCCCAAAAAAGGCCATAACATGCATCTTAGGGCTGCAAAAATCTTGAAAACCTTGGAGGCCCAACAAAGGCGTTTACAGTCATCCTAGACCCCTAAAGTCCAGAAAATGTTGGTCGTCTTAAAACTGTGTCAGAAAACTCTGAATGTCCCAAAAACATTTGCAGCCTGAAATGGGCATTAACCCGCATCCTAGACCACTGAAATTCCCAAAAATATTTATGGCACGAAAAATGCATCCTACACCGATGAAAGTTCAGAATATGGTAGCAGCCCAAAAAAGGCCTTAAAATGCATCTTAGGCTGCAAAAATGTTGAACAATTTGGAGGCCCAAAAAAGGGGTTTACAGTCATCCTAGACCCCCTAAAGTCCAGAAAATGTTGGTGGCCCAAAAGC
This sequence comes from Ambystoma mexicanum, assembly GCF_040938575.1. Taxonomy (NCBI): domain Eukaryota; kingdom Metazoa; phylum Chordata; class Amphibia; order Caudata; family Ambystomatidae; genus Ambystoma; species Ambystoma mexicanum. The sequence continues at coordinate 145,967,451 of NC_090936.1, forward strand.
AGGGTCAGAGAGCTCTGAATTTCTCAAAAACATTTGCAGCCTGAAAGGGCATTAACCAGCATCCTAGAGAACTGAAAATCCCAAAAATATTTTTTGCACGAAAAATGCATCCTACACCCCTGAAATTTCAGAATATGTTAGCAGCTCAAAAAAGGCCTTAAAATGCATCTTAGGGCTGCAAAAATGTGGAAAACTTTGGAGGCCCAAAAAAGGGGTTTACATGCATCCTAGACCCCCTAAAGTCCAGAAAATGTTGGTGGCCTAAAAGCAGGGTCAGATAGCTCTGAATGTCTCAAAAACATTTGCAGCCTGAAAGGGGCATTAACCCGCATCCTAGAGCACTGAAAATCCCCAAAATATTTTGTGCACGAAAAATGCATCCTACACCCCTGAAATTTCAAAATATGTTAGCAGCTCAAAAAAGGCCTTTAAATGCATCTTAGGCTGCAAAAATGTTGAAAACTTTGGAGGCCCAAAAAAGGGGTTTAAAGGCATCCTAGACCCCTAAAGTCCAGAAAATGTTGGCGGCCAAAAAATGGTGTCGGAGAGCTCTGAATATCCCAAAAACATGTTTAGCCTATAAGGGGCATTAACACGCATCCTAGACCACTGAAATTCCCAAAAATATATATGGCAGAAAAACGCATCCTACACCGCTGAAAGTTCAGAATATGTTAGCAGCTCACAAAAGGCCATAACATGCATCTTAGGCTGCAAAAATGTTGAAAACTTTGGAGGCCCAAAAAAGGGGTTTACAGTCATCCTAGACCCCCTAAAGTCCAGAAAATGTTGGTCGTCTAAAAACTGTGTCAGAAAGCTCTGAATGTCCCAAAAACATTTGCAGCCTGAAATGGGCATTAACCCACTTCCTAGACCACTGAAATTCCCCAAAATATTTATGGCAGGAAAAACGCATCCTACACCGCTGAAAGTTCAGAATATGTTAGCAGCCCAAAAAAGGCCATAACATGCATCTAGGGCTGCAAAAATCTTGAAAACCTTGGAGGCCCAAAAAAGGCATTTACAGTCATCCTAGACCCCCTAAAGTCCAGAAAATGTTGGTCGTCTAAAAACTGTGTCAGAAAACTCTGAATGTCCCAAAAACATTTGCAGCCTGAAATGGGCATTAACCCGCATCCTAGACCACTGAAATTCCCAAAAATATTTATGGCACGAAAAATGCATCCTACACCGATGAAAGTTCAGAATATGGTAGCAGCCCAAAAAAGGCCTTAAAATGCATCTTAGGCTGCAAAAATGTTGAAAACTTTGGAGGCCCAAAAAAGGGGTTTACAGGCATCCTAGACCCCCTAAAGTCCAGAAAATGTTGGCGGCCAAAAAATGGTGTCAGAGAGCTCTGAATATCCCAAAAACATTAGTAGCCTATAAGGGGCATTAACACGCATCCTAGACCACTGAAATTCCCAAAAATATTTATGGCATGAAAAATGCATCTTACACCCTGAAAGTTCAGAATATGTTAGCAGCCCAAAAAATGCCTTAAAATGCATCTTATGGCTGCAAAAGTATAGAAAACTTTGGAGGCCCAAGAAATGGGTTTACAGGCATCCTAGACCCCTAAAGTCCAGAAAATGTTGGTGGCCAAAAACTGTGTCAGAAAGCTCTGAATGTCCCAAAAACATGTGTAGCCTACAAGGGGCATTAACCTGCATCCTAGAACACTGAAATTCCCAAAAATAGTTTTGGCAGGAAAAATCCATCTTACACCCTTAACCCTTTAAGTGCCATGGGTATTTCTCCCCAGTGCCAGAGCCTTTTTTGGTGATTTTGGTATGTGGCCATTCAATGGCTTGTAACTTTTTTGTTACATGAGATATCTCGGCCAAATTTGGCTCCTTTTTTTCCCACATGTAGGCGGTCATAACGCCACCCGGGAATTCCAGGTTGCTGTAGGGGGGGGAGTGAAAATAAGGAAAAAGTGCGAAAATTTTGTGTTTTTTCAAAAAATGCCAATAAAATGATGTACAAAGAAGCCTGTGGTTTTTTCCTTGTAAGAGCTAGAAACAAATGGTTTGCTGTGCTGAGTTCCCCAATGTGTTGGATTTCAGGAACAGGTTGAGTGGAAATGGAAAAAAATTATTTTGATGGGGTTATCAACCGTTTTGTGAGAGGTAGGCGATTTTTGCCATTTTTGCCAATTGGACATGCATGGACGGAATGGAAGAAAAGGGCAGGAAAGCCAAATTGGAGGACAGAAAGGCATATATTTCTGAAAAGTAGACAAAATTCCAAGTTTAGGAAGGGGTGATTTGTATAGGTCAGCCAACAACTAGGTAGGGGAAACTGCCATTGAATGGGGGAAAAGCGGGAAATTGACTGAAAGAAAAGGTATGTGTTGGACATGGTTGGCTTGGTACGGCAATGGCTTCTATGAATTCTGAGAAAAGCAATGCTCCGCTACATTCCCCCGACTCTTGCAGTTAGGAGAGCATACCATTTTTGTAGTGTTTGTACAAAACAAGCAATACCACAAGCCAAACACTGAGCCATGGTACACAGGAGTTTTACGCTCACGGCCTGACTAGACGCATTTAGCATGTGTAAATTGGGAAAACCAATGTGGTGAGGAACGGCAGCCATACATTTTTTGAAAGAGCACAGGCAGACCTTTTCAAGGGTAGGTGACTTGTGCAGGTTACATAAGTGTATGGTGCCTAAAGCAGCGACTAAATGTAGGTCACATTTGGGAAAAGAAAGGGTTGTGAGAAAAAGGGCTCCAGCAAATGGGTCAAAACGTTATGAAAACCACACAAACACAACACATGGCCTACCGTCCCGCGTTCCCACAGCTGTCCCGATGAAAACGGTACCTCACATGTGTGGGTGCACCTACCTGGCCGCCAAGGGGAAAGCCTAAAACACAAGTAACCCCAAGTCTGTTGTCAGAGGGAAATCTCAGACATTCTGCCGACCGGCGCAACTTACAGATATGGGCCTCGGGTGTCCAAGCCACCGAGGAAATCAGGGAACCCCATGCATTTTCGAAAAGAGGACACCCGTGGGAATCCGCAGAGGTGTGATTTGCGCCCATCGCCCCAGATTTTTTTACCCAGACAGCCCTGCAAAGTCGGAAATGTGGGGAAAAAAACGCTTTTTCCGCACATTTTGCTCGCCGCACCCATCGAAACACGCCCCCCACAACACATGGCCTACCGTCCCGCGTTCCCACAGGTGTCCCGATGAAAACGGTACCTCACATGTGTGGGTGCACCTACCTGGCCGCCAAGGGGAAAGCCTAAAACACAAGTAACCCCAAGTCTGTTGTCATAGGGAAATCTCAGACATTCTGCCGACCGGCGCAACTTACAGATATGGGCCTCGGGTGTCCAAGCCACCGAGGAAATCAGGGAACCCCATGCATTTTCGAAAAGAGGACACCCGTGGGAATCCGCAGAGGTGTGATTTGCGCCCATCGCCCCAGATTTTTTTACCCAGACAGCCCTGCAAAGTCGGAAATGTGGGGAAAAAAACGCTTTTTCCGCACATTTTGCTCGCCGCACCCATCGAAACACGCCCCCCACAACACATGGCCTACCGTCCCGCGTTCCCACAGGTGTCCCGATGAAAACGGTACCTCACATGTGTGGGTGCACCTACCTGGCCGCCAAGGGGAAAGCCTAAAACACAAGTAACCCCAAGTCTGTTGTCAGAGGGAAATCTCAGACATTCTGCCGACCGGCGCAACTTACAGATATGGGCCTCGGGTGTCCAAGCCACCGAGGAAAACAGGGAACCCCATGCATTTTCGAAAAGAGGACACCCGTGGGAATCCGCAGAGGTGTGATTTGCGCCCATCGCCCCAGATTTTTTTACCCAGACAGCCCTGCAAAGTCGGAAATGTGGGGAAAAAAACACTTTTTCCGCACATTTCGCTCGCGGCACCCATCGAAACACGCCCCCCACAACACATGGCCTACCGTCCCACGTTCCCACAGGTGTCCCGATGAAAACGGTACCTCACATGTGTGGGTGCACCTACCTGGCCGCCAAGGGGAAAGCCTAAAACACAAGTAACCCCAAGTCTGTTGTCAGAGGGAAATCTCAGACATTCTGCCGACCGGCGCAACTTACAGATATGGGCCTCGGGTGTCCAAGCCACCGAGGAAAACAGGGAACCCCATGCATTTTCGAAAAGAGGACACCCGTGGGAATCCGCAGAGGTGTGATTTGCGCCCATCGCCCCAGATTTTTTTACCCAGACAGCCCTGCAAAGTCGGAAATGTGGGGAAAAAAACGCTTTTTCCGCACATTTCGCTCGCCGCACCCATCGAAACACGCCCCCCACAACACATGGCCTACCGTCCCGCGTTCCCACAGGTGTCCCGATGAAAACGGTACCTCACATGTGTGGGTGCACCTACCTGGCCGCCAAGGGGAAAGCCTAAAACACAAGTAACCCCAAGTCTGTTGTCAGAGGGAAATCTCAGACATTCTGCTGACCGGCGCAACTTACAGATATGGGCCTCGGGTGTCCAAGCCACCGAGGAAAACAGGGAACCCCATGCATTTTTGAAAAGAGGACACCCGTGGGAATCCGCAGAGGTGTGATTTGCGCCCATCGCCCCAGATTTTTTTACCCAGACAGCCCTGCAAAGTCGGAAATGTGGGGAAAAAAACGCTTTTTCCGCACATTTCACTCGCGGCACCCATCGAAACACGCCCCCCACAACACATGGCCTACCGTCCCGCGTACCCACAGGTGTCCCGGTGAAAACGGTACCTCACATGTGTGGGTGCACCTACCTGGCCGCCAAGGGGAAAGCCTAAAACACAAGTAACCCCAAGTCTGTTGTCAGAGGGAAATCTCAGACATTCTGCCGACCGGCGCAACTTACAGATATGGGCCTCGGGTGTCCAAGCCACCGAGGAAAACAGGGAACCCCATGCATTTTCGAAAAGAGGACACCCGTGGGAATCCGCAGAGGTGTGATTTGCGCCCATCGCCCCAGATTTTTTTACCCAGACAGCCCTGCAAAGTCGGAAATGTGGGGAAAAAAACGCTTTTTCCGCACATTTCGCTCGCGGCACCCATCGAAACACGCCCCCCACAACACATGGCCTACCGTCCCGCGTTCCCACAGGTGTCCCGATGAAAACGGTACCTCACATGTGTGGGTGCACCTACCTGGCCGCCAAGGGGAAAGCCTAAAACACAAGTAACCCCAAGTCTGTTGTCAGAGGGAAATCTCAGACATTCTGCCGACCGGCGCAACTTACAGATATGGGCCTCGGGTGTCCAAGCCACCGAGGAAAACAGGGAACCCCATGCATTTTCGAAAAGAGGACCCCCGTGGGAATCCGCAGAGGTGTGATTTGCGCCCATCGCCCCAGATTTTTTTACCCAGACAGCCCTGCAAAGTCGGAAATGTGGGGAAAAAAACGCTTTTTCCGCACATTTCGCTCTCCGCACCCATCGAAACACGCCCCCCACAACACATGGCCTACAGTCCCGCGTTCCCACAGGTGTCCTGATGAAAACGGTACCTCACATGTGTGGGTGCACCTACCTGGCCGCCAAGGGGAAAGCCTAAAACACAAGTAACCCCAAGTCTGTTGTCAGAGGGAAATCTCAGACATTCTGCCGACCGGCGCAACTTACAGATATGGGCCTCGGGTGTCCAAGCCACCGAGGAAAACAGGGAACCCCATGCATTTTCGAAAAGAGGACACCCGTGGGAATCCGCAGAGGTGTGATTTGCGCCCATCGCCCCAGATTTTTTTACCCAGACAGCCCTGCAAAGTCGGAAATGTGGGGAAAAAAACGCTTTTTCCGCACATTTCGCTCGCCGCACCCATCGAAACACGCCCCCCACAACACATACCCTACCGTCCTGCGTTCCCACAGGTGTCCCTATGAAAACGGTACCTCACATGTGTGGGTGCACCTACCTGGCCGCCAAGGGGAAAGCCTAAAACACAAGTAACCCCAAGTCTGTTGTCAGAGGGAAATCTCAGACATTCTGCCGACCGGCGCAACTTACAGATATGGGCCTCGGGTGTCCAAGCCACCGAGGAAAACAGGGAACCCCATGCATTTTCGAAAAGAGGACACCCGTGGGAATCCGCAGAGGTGTGATTTGCGCCCATCGCCCCAGATTTTTTTACCCAGACAGCCCCGCAAAGTCAGAAATGTGGGGAAAAAAACGCTTTTTCCGCACATTTCGCTCGCCGCACCCATCGAAACACGCCCCCCACAACACATGGCCTACCGTCCCGCGTTCCCACAGGTGTCCCGATGAAAACGGTACCTCACATGTGTGGGTGCACCTACCTGGCCGCCAAGGGGAAAGCCTAAAACACAAGTAACCCCAAGTCTGTTGTCAGAGGGAAATCTCAGACATTCTGCCGACCGGCGCAACTTACAGATATGGGCCTCGGGTGTCCAAGCCACCGAGGAAAACAGGGAACCCCATGCATTTTCGAAAAGAGGACACCCGTGGGAATCCGCAGAGGTGTGATTTGCGCCCATCGCCCCAGATTTTTTTACCCAGACAGCCCTGCAAAGTCGGAAATGTGGGGAAAAAAACGCTTTTTCCGCACATTTCGCTCGCCGCACCCATCGAAACACGCCCCCCACAACACATGGCCTACCGTCCCGCGTTCCCACAGGTATCCCGATGAAAACGGTACCTCACATGTGTGGGTGCACCTACCTGGCCGCCAAGGGGAAAGCCTAAAACACAAGTAACCCCAAGTCTGTTGTCAGAGGGAAATCTCAGACATTCTGCCGACCGGCGCAACTTACAGATATGGGCCTCGGGTGTCCAAGCCACCGAGGAAAACAGGGAACCCCATGCATTTTCGAAAAGAGGACACCCGTGGGAATCCGCAGAGGTGTGATTTGCGCCCATCGCCCCAGATTTTTTTACCCAGACAGCCCTGCAAAGTCGGAAATGTGGGGAAAAAAACGCTTTTTCCGCACATTTCGCTCGCCGCACCCATCGAAACAGAGGTGTGATTTGCGTCCATCGCCCCAGATTTTTTTACCCAGACAGCCCTGCAAAGTCGGAAATGTGGGGAAAAAAATGCTTTTTCCGCACATTTCGCTCGCCGCACCCATCGAAACACGCCCCCCACAACACATGGCCTACCGTCCCGCGTTCCCACAGGTGTCCTGATGAAAACGGTACCTCACATGTGTGGGTGCACCTACCTGGCCGCCAAGGGGAAAGCCTAAAACACAAGTAACCCCAAGTCTGTTGTCAGAGGGAAATCTCAGACATTCTGCCGACCGGCGCAACTTACAGATATGGGCCTCGGGTGTCCAAGCCACCGAGGAAAACAGGGAACCCCATGCATTTTCGAAAAGAGGACACCCGTGGGAATCCGCAGAGGTGTGATTTGCGTCCATCGCCCCAGATTTTTTTACCCAGACAGCCCTGCAAAGTCGGAAATGTGGGGAAAAAAATGCTTTTTCCGCACATTTCGCTCGCCGCACCCATCGAAACACGCCCCCCACAACACATGGCCTACCGTCCCGCATTCCCACAGGTGTCCCGATGAAAACGGTACCTCACATGTGTGGATGCACCTACCTGGCCGCCAAGGGGAAAGCCTAAAACACAAGTAACCCCAAGTCTGTTGTCAGAGGGAAATCTCAGACATTCTGCCGACCGGCGCAACTTACAGATATGGGCCTCGGGTGTCCAAGCCACCGAGGAAAACAGGGAACCCCATGCATTTTCGAAAAGAGGACACCCGTGGGAATCCGCAGAGGTGTGATTTGCGTCCATCGCCCCAGATTTTTTTACCCAGACAGCCCTGCAAAGTCGGAAATGTGGGGAAAAAAACGCTTTTTCCGCACATTTCGCTCGCCGCACCCATCGAAACACGCCCCCCACAACACATGGCCTACCGTCCCGCGTTCCCACAGGTGTCCCGATGAAATCGGTACCTCACATGTGTGGGTGCACCTACCTGGCCGCCAAGGGGAAAGCCTAAAACACAAGTAACCCCAAGTCTGTTGTTAGAGGGAAATCTCAGACATTCTGCCGACCGGCGCAACTTACAGATATGGGCCTCGGGTGTCCAAGCCACCGAGGAAAACAGGGAACCCCATGCATTTTCGAAAAGAGGACACCCGTGGGAATCTGCAGAGGTGTGATTTGCGCCCATCGCCCCAGATTTTTTTACCCAGACAGCCCTGCAAAGTCGGAAATGTGGGGAAAAAAACGCTTTTTCCGCACATTTCGCTCACCGCACCCATCGAAACACGCCCCCCACAACACATGGCCTACCGTCCCGCGTTCCCACAGGTGTCCCGATGAAAACGGTACCTCACATGTGTGGGTGCACCTACCTGGCCGCCAAGGGGAAAGCCTAAAACACAAGTAACCCCAAGTCTGTTGTCAGAGGGAAATCTCAGACATTCTGCCGACCGGCGCAACTTACAGATATGGGCCTCGGGTGTCCAAGCCACCGAGGAAAACAGGGAACCCCATGCATTTTCGAAAATAGGACACCCGTGGGAATCCGCAGAGGTGTGATTTGCGCCCATCGCCCCAGATTTTTTTACCCAGACAGCCCTGCAAAGTCGGAAATGTGGGGAAAAAAACGCTTTTTCCGCACATTTCGCTCGCCGCACCCATCGAAACACGCCCCCCACAACACATGGCCTACCGTCCCGCGTTCCCACAGGTGTCCCGATGAAAACGGTACCTCACATGTGTGGGTGCACCTACCTGGCCGCCAAGGGGAAAGCCTAAAACACAAGTAACCCCAAGTCTGTTGTCAGAGGGAAATCTCAGACATTCTGCCGACCGGCGCAACTTACAGATATGGGCCTCGGGTGTCCAAGCCACCGAGGAAAACAGGGAACCCCATGCATTTTCGAAAAGAGGACACCCGTGGGAATCCGCAGAGGTGTGATTTGCGCTCATCGCCCCAGATTTTTTTACCCAGACAGCCCTGCAAAGTCAGAAATGTGGGGAAAAAATGCTTTTTCCACACATTTCGCTCGCCGCACCCATCGAAACACGCCCCCCACAACACATGGCCTACCGTCCCACGTTCCCACAGGTGTCCCGATGAAAACGGTACCTCACATGTGTGGGTGCACCTACCTGGCCGCCAAGGGGAAAGCCTAAAACACAAGTAACCCCAAGTCTGTTGTCAGAGGGAAATCTCAGACATTCTGCCGACCGGCGCAACTTAGAGATATGGGCCTCGGGTGTCCAAGCCACCGAGGAAAACAGGGAACCCCATGCATTTTCGAAAAGAGGACACCCGTGGGAATCCGCAGAGGTGTGATTTGCGCCCATCGCCCCAGATTTTTTTACCCAGACAGCCCTGCAAAGTCGGAAATGTGGGGGAAAAAACGCTTTTTCCGCACATTTTGCTCGCCGCACCCATCGAAACACGCCCCCCACAACACATGGCCTACCGTCCCGCGTTCCCACAGGTGTCCCGATGAAAACGGTACCTCACATGTGTGGGTGCACCTACCTGGCCGCCAAGGGGAAAGCCTAAAACACAAGTAACCCCAAGTCTGTTGTCAGAGGGAAATCTCAGACATTCTGCCGACCGGCGCAACTTACAGATATGGGCCTCGGGTGTCCAAGCCACCGAGGAAAACAGGGAACCCCATTAATTTTCGAAAAGAGGACACCCGTGGGAATCCGCAGAGGTGTGATTTGCGTCCATCGCCCCAGATTTTTTTACCCAGACAGCCCTGCAAAGTCGGAAATGTGGGGAAAAAAATGCTTTTTCCGCACATTTCGCTCGCCGCACCCATCGAAACACGCCCCCCACAACACATGGCCTACTGTCCCGCGTTCCCACAGGTGTCCCGATGAAAACGGTACCTCACATGTGTGGGTGCACCTACCTGGCCGCCAAGGGGAAAGCCTAAAACACAAGTAACCCCAAGTCTGTTGTCAGAGGGAAATCTCAGACATTCTGCCGACCGGCGCAACTTACAGATATGGGCCTCGGGTGTCCAAGCCACCGAGGAAAACAGGGAACCCCATGCATTTTCGAAAAGAGGACACCCGTGGGAATCCGCAGAGGTGTGATTTGCGTCCATCGCCCCAGATTTTTTTACCCAGACAGCCCTGCAAAGTCGGAAATGTGGGGAAAAAAACGCTTTTTCCGCACATTTCGCTCGCCGCACCCATTGAAACACGCCCCCCACAACACATGGCTTACCGTCCCGCGTTCCCACAGGTGTCCCGATGAAAACGGTACCTCACATGTGTGGGTGCACCTACCTGGCCGCCAAGGGGAAAGCCTAAAACACAAGTAACCCCAAGTCTGTTGTCAGAGGGAAATCTCAGACATTCTGCCGACCGGCGCAACTTACAGATATGGGCCTCGGGTGTCCAAGCCACCGAGGAAAACAGGGAACCCCATGCATTTTCGAAAAGAGGACACCCGTGGGAATCCGCAGAGGTGTGATTTGCGCCCATCGCCCCAGATTTTTTTACCCAGACAGCCCTGCAAAGTCGGAAATGTGGGGAAAAAAATGCTTTTTCCGCACATTTCGCTCGCCGCACCCATCGAAACACGCCCCCCACAACACATGGCCTACCGTCCCGCGTTCCCACAGGTGTCCCGATGAAAACGGTACCTCACATGTGTGGGTGCACCTACCTGGCCGCCAAGGGGAAAGCCTAAAACACAAGTAACCCCAAGTCTGTTGTCAGAGGGAAATCTCAGACATTCTGCCGACCGGCGCAACTTACAGATATGGGCCTCGGGTGTCCAAGCCACCGAGGAAAACAGGGAACCCCATGCATTTTCGAAAAGAGGACACCCGTGGGAATCCGCAGAGGTATGATTTGCGCCCATCGCCCCAGATTTTTTTACCCAGACAGCCCTGCAAAGTCGGAAATGTGGGGAAAAAAACACTTTTTCCGCACATTTCGCTCGCCGCACCCATCGAAACACGCCCCCCACAACACATGGTATACCGTCCCGCGTTCCCACAGGTGTCCCGATGAAAACGGTACCTCACATGTGTGGGTGCACCTACCTGGCCGCCAAGGGGAAAGCCTAAAACACAAGTAACCCCAAGTCTGTTGTCAGAGGGAAATCTCAGACATTCTGCCGACCGGCGCAACTTACAGATATGGGCCTCGGGTGTCCAAGCCACCGAGGAAAACAGGGAACCCCATGCATTTTCGAAAAGAGGACACCCGTGGGAATCCGCAGAGGTGTGATTTGCGCCCATCGCCCCAGATTTTTTTACCCAGACAGCCCTGCAAAGTCGGAAATGTGGGGAAAAAAACGCTTTTTCCGCACATTTCGCTCGCCGCACCCATCGAAACACGCCCCCCACAACACATGGCCTACCGTCCCGCGTTCCCACAGGTGTCTCGATGAAAACGGTACCTCACATGTGTGGGTGCACCTACCTGGCCGCCAAGGGGAAAGCCTAAAACACAAGTAACCCCAAGTCTGTTGTCAGAGGGAAATCTCAGACATTCTGCCGACCGGCGCAACTTACAGATATGGGCCTCGGGTGTCCAAGCCACAGAGGAAAACAGGGAACCCCATGCATTTTCGAAAAGAGGACACCCGTGGGAATCCGCAGAGGTGTGATTTGCGCCCATCGCCCCAGATTTTTTTACCCAGACAGCCCTGCAAAGTCGGAAATGTGGGGAAAAAAACGCTTTTTCCGCACATTTCGCTCGCGGCACCCATCGAAACACGCCCCCCACAACACATGGCCTACCGTCCCACGTTCCCACAGGTGTCCCGATGAAAACGGTACCTCACATGTGTGGGTGCACCTACCTGGCAGCCAAGGGGAAAGCCTAAAACACAAGTAACCCCAAGTCTGTTGTCAGAGGGAAATCTCAGACATTCTGCCGACCGGCGCAACTTACAGATATGGGCCTCGGGTGTCCAAGCCACCGAGGAAAACAGGGAACCCCATGCATTTTCGAAAAGAGGACACCCATGGGAATCCGCAGAGGTGTGATTTGCGCCCATCGCCCCAGATTTTTTTACCCAGACAGCCCTGCAAAGTCGGAAATGTGGGGAAAAAAATGCTTTTTCCGCACATTTCGCTCGCCGCACCCATCGAAACACGCCCCCCACAACACATGGCCTACCGTCCCGCGTTCCCACAGGTGTCCCGATGAAAATGGTACCTCACATGTGTGGGTGTACCTACCTGGCCGCCAAGGGGAAAGCCTAAAATACAAGTAACCCCAAGTCTGTTGTCAGAGGGAAATCTCAGACATTCTGCCGACCGGCGCAACTTACAGATATGGGCCTCGGGTGTCCAAGCCACCGAGGAAAACAGGGAACCCCATGCATTTTCGAAAAGAGGACACCCGTGGGAATCCGCAGAGGTGTGATTTGCGCCCATCGCCCCAGATTTTTTTACCCAGACAGCCCTGCAAAGTCGGAAATGTGGGGAAAAAAACTCTTTTTCCGCACATTTCGCTCGCCGCACCCATCGAAACACGCCCCCCACAACACATGGCCTACCGTCCCGCGTTCCCACAGGTGTCCCGATGAAAACGGTACCTCACATGTGTGGGTGCACCTACCTGGCCGCCAAGGGGAAAGCCTAAAACACAAGTAACCCCAAGTCTGTTGTCAGAGGGAAATCTCAGACATTCTGCCGACCGGCGCAACTTACAGATATGGGCCTCGGGTGTCCAAGCCACCGAGGAAAACAGGGAACCCCATGCATTTTCGAAAAGAGGACACCCGTGGGAATCCGCAGAGGTGTGATTTGCGCCCATCGCCCCAGATTTTTTTACCCAGACAGCCCTGCAAAGTCGGAAATGTGGGGAAAAAAATGCTTTTTCCGCACATTTCGCTCGCCGCACCCATCGAAACACGCCCCCCACAACACATGGCCTACCGTCCCGCGTTCCCACAGGTGTCCCGATGAAAACGGTACCTCACATGTGTGGGTGCACCTACTTGGCCGCCAAGGGGAAAGCCTAAAACACAAGTAACCCCAAGTCTGTTGTCAGAGGGAAATCTCAGACATTCTGCCGACCGGCGCAACTTACAGATATGGGCCTCGGGTGTCCAAGCCACCGAGGAAAACAGGGAACCCCATGCATTTTCGAAAAGAGGACACCCGTGGGAATCCGCAGAGGTGTGATTTGCGCCCATCGCCCCAGATTTTTTTACCCAGATAGCCCTGCAAAGTCGGAAATGTGGGGAAAAAAACGCTTTTTCCGCACATTTCGCTCGCCGCACCCATCGAAACACGCCCCCCACAACACATGGCCTACCGTCCCGCGTTCCCACAGGTGTCCCGATGAAAACGGTACCTCACATGTGTGGGTGCACCTACCTGGCCGCCAAGGGGAAAGCCTAAAACACAAGTAACCCCAAGTCTGTTGTCAGAGGGAAATCTCAGACATTCTGCCGACCGGCGCAACTTACAGATATGGGCCTCGGGTGTCCAAGCCACCGAGGAAAACAGGTAACCCCATGCATTTTCGAAAAGAGGACACCCGTGGGAATCCGCAGAGGTGTGATTTGCGCCCATCGCCCCAGATTTTTTTACCCAGACAGCCCTGCAAAGTCGGAAATGTGGGGAAAAAAACGCTTTTTCCGCACATTTCGCTCGCCGCACCCATCGAAACACGCCCCCCACAACACATGGCCTACCGTCCTGCGTTCCCACAGGTGTCCCGATGAAAATGGTACCTCACATGTGTGGGTGCACCTACCTGGCCGCCAAGGGGAAAGCCTAAAACACAAGTAACCCCAAGTCTGTTGTCAGAGGGAAATCTCAGACATTCTGCCGACCGGTGCAACTTACAGATATGGGCCTCGGGTGTCCAAGCCACCGAGGAAAACAGGGAACCCCATGCATTTTCGAAAAGAGGATATCCGTGGGAATCCGCAGAGGTGTGATTTGCGCCCATCGCCCCAGATTTTTTTACCCAGACAGCCCCGCAAACTCAGAAATGTGGGGAAAAAAACGCTTTTTCCGCACATTTCGCTCGCCGCACCCATCGAAACACGCCCCCCACAACACATGGCCTACCGTCCCGCGTTCCCACAGGTGTCCCGATGAAAACGGTACCTCACATGTGTGGGTGCACCTACCTGGCCGCCAAGGGGAAAGCCTAAAACACAAGTAACCCCAAGTCTGTTGTCAGAGGGAAATCTCAGACATTCTGCCGACCGGCGCAACTTACAGATATGGGCCTCGGGTGTCCAAGCCACGAGGAAAACAGGGAACCCCATGCATTTTCGAAAAGAGGACACCCGTGGGAATCCGCAGAGGTGTGATTTGCGCCCATCGCCCCAGATTTTTTTACCCAGACAGCCCCGCAAACTCAGAAATGTGGGGAAAAAAACGCTTTTTCCGCACATTTCGCTCGCCGCACCCATCGAAACACGCCCCCCACAACACATGGCCTACCGTCACGCGTTCCCACAGGTGTCCCGATGAAAATGGTACCTCACACGTGTGGGTGCACCTACCTGGCCGCCAAGGGGAAAGCCTAAAACACAAGTAACCCCAAGTCTGTTGTCAGAGGGAAATCTCAGACATTCTGCCGACCGGCGCAACTTACAGATATGGGCCTCGGGTGTCCAAGCCACCGAGGAAAACAGGGAACCCCATGCATTTTCGAAAAGAGGACACCCGTGGGAATCCGCAGAGGTGTGATTTGCGCCCATCGCCCCAGATTTTTTTACCCAGACAGCCCTGCAAAGTCGGAAATGTGGGGAAAAAAACGCTTTTTCCGCACATTTCGCTCGCCGCACCCATCGAAACGCCCCCCACAACACATGGCCTACCGTCCCGCGTTCCCACAGGTGTCCCGATGAAAACGGTACCTCACATGTGTGGGTGCACCTACCTGGCCGCCAAGGGGAAAGCCTAAAACACAAGTAACCCCAAGTCTGTTGTCAGAGGGAAATCTCAGACATTCTGCCGACCGGCGCAACTTACAGATATGGGCCTCGGGTGTCCAAGCCACCGAGGAAAACAGGGAACCCCATGCATTTTCGAAAAGAGGACACCCGTGGGAATCCGCAGAGGTGTGATTTGCGTCCATCGCCCCAGATTTTTTTACCCAGACAGCCCTGCAAAGTCGGAAATGTGGGGAAAAAAACGCTTTTTCCGCACATTTCGCTCGCCGCACCCATCGAAACACGCCCCCCACAACACATGGCCTACCGTCCCGCGTTCCCACAGGTGTCCCGATGAAAACGGTACCTCACATGTGTGGGTGCACCTACCTGGCCGCCAAGGGGAAAGCCTAAAACACAAGTAACCCCAAGTCTGTTGTCAGAGGGAAATCTCAGACATTCTGCCGACCGGCGCAACTTACAGATATGGGCCTCGGGTGTCCAAGCCACCGAGGAAAACAGGGAACCCCATGCATTTTCGAAAAGAGGACACCCGTGGGAATCCGCAGAGGTGTGATTTGCGCCCATCGCCCCAGATTTTTTTACCCAGACAGCCCTGCAAAGTCGGAAATGTGGGGAAAAAAACGCTTTTTCCGCACATTTCGCTCGCCGCACCCATCGAAACACGCCCCCCACAACACATGGCCTACCGTCCCGCGTTCCCACAGGTGTCCCGATGAAAACGGTACCTCACATGTGTGGGTGCACCTACCTGGCCGCCAAGGGGAAAGCCTAAAACACAAGTAACCCCAAGTCTGTTGTCAGAGGGAAATCTCAGACATTCTGCCGACCGGCGCAACTTACAGATATGGGCCTCGGGTGTCCAAGCCACCGAGGAAAACAGGGAACCCCATGCATTTTCGAAAAGAGGACACCCGTGGGAATCCACAGAGGTGTGATTTGCGCCCATCGCCCCAGATTTTTTTACCCAGACAGCCCTGCAAAGTCGGAAATGTGGGGAAAAAAACGCTTTTTCCGCACATTTCGCTCGCCGCACCCATCGAAACACGCCCCCCACAACACATGGCCTACCGTCCCGCGTTCCCACAGGTGTCCCGATGAAAACGGTACCTCACATGTGTTGGTGCACCTACCTGGCCGCCAAGGGGAAAGCCTAAAACACAAGTAACCCCAAGTCTGTTGTCAGAGGGAAATCTCAGACATTCTGCCGACCGGCGCAACTTACAGATATGGGCCTCGGGTGTCCAAGCCACCGAGGAAAACAGGGAACCCCATGCATTTTCGAAAAGAGGACACCCGTGGGAATCCGCAGAGGTGTGATTTGCGCTCATCGCCCCAGATTTTTTTACCCAGACAGCCCTGCAAAGTCGGAAATGTGGGGAAAAAAATGCTTTTTCCGCACATTTCGCTCGCCGCACCCATCGAAACACGCCCCCCACAACACATGGCCTACCGTCCCGCGTTCCCACAGGTGTCCCGATGAAAACGGTACCTCACATGTGTGGGTGCACCTACCTGGCCGCCAAGGGGAAAGCCTAAAACACAAGTAACCCCAAGTCTGTTGTCAGAGGGAAATCTCAGACATTCTGCCGACCGGCGCAACTTACAGATATGGGCCTCGGGTGTCCAAGCCACCGAGGAAAACAGGGAACCCCATGCATTTTCGAAAAGAGGACACCCGTGGGAATCCGCAGAGGTGTGATTTGCGCCCATCGCCCCAGATTTTTTTACCCAGACAGCCCTGCAAAGTCGGAAATGTGGGGAAAAAAACGCTTTTTCCGCACATTTTGCTCGCCGCACCCAACGAAACACGCCCCCCACAACACATGGCCTACCGTCCCGCGTTCCCACAGGTGTCCCGATGAAAACGGTACCTCACATGTGTGGGTGGACCTACCTGGCCGCCAAGGGGAAAGCCTAAAACACAAGTAACCCCAAGTCTGTTGTCAGAGGGAAATCTCAGACATTCTGCCGACCGGCGCAACTTACAGATATGGGCCTCGGGTGTCCAAGCCACCGAGGAAAACAGGGAACCCCATTAATTTTCGAAAAGAGGACACCCGTGGGAATCCGCAGAGGTGTGATTTGCGCCCATCGCCCCAGATTTTTTTACCCAGACAGCCCTGCAAAGTCGGAAATGTGGGGAAAAAAACGCTTTTTCCGCACATTTTGCTCGCCGCACCCATCGAAACACGCCCCCCACAACACATGGCCTACCGTCCCGCGTTCCCACAGGTGTCCCGATGAAAACGGTACCTCACATGTGTGGGTGCACCTACCTGGCCGCCAAGGGGAAAGCCTAAAACACAAGTAACCCCAAGTCTGTTGTCAGAGGGAAATCTCAGACATTCTGCCGACCGGCGCAACTTACAGATATGGGCCTCGGGTGTCCAAGCCACCGAGGAAAACAGGGAACCCCATGCATTTTCGAAAAGAGGACACCCGTGGGAATCCGCAGAGGTGTGATTTGCGCCCATCGCCCCAGATTTTTTTACCCAGACAGCCCTGCAAAGTCGGAAATGTGGGGAAAAAAACGCTTTTTCCGCACATTTCGCTCGAGGCACCCATCGAAACACGCCCCCCACAACACATGGCCTACCGTCCCGCGTTCCCACAGGTGTCCCGATGAAAACGGTACCTCACATGTGTGGGTGCACCTACCTGGCCGCCAAGGGGAAAGCCTAAAACACAAGTAACCCCAAGTCTGTTGTCAGAGGGAAATCTCAGACATTCTGCCGACCGGCGCAACTTACAGATATGGGCCTCGGGTGTCCAAGCCACCGAGGAAAACAGGGAACCCCATGCATTTTCGAAAAGAGGACACAAGTGGGAATCCGCAGAGGTGTGATTTGCGCCCATCGCCCCAGATTTTTTTACCCAGACAGCCCTGCAAAGTCGGAAATGTGGGGAAAAAAATGCTTTTTCCGCACATTTCGCTCGCCGCACCCATCGAAACACGCCCCCCACAACACATGGCCTACCGTCCCGCGTTCCCACAGGTGTCCCGATGAAAACGGTACCTCACATGTGTGGGTGCACCTACCTGGCCGCCAAGGGGAAAGCCTAAAACACAAGTAACCCCAAGTCTGTTGTCAGAGGGAAATCTCAGACATTCTGCCGACCGGCGCAACTTACAGATATGGGCCTCGGGTGTCCAAGCCACCGAGGAAAACAGGGAACCCCATGCATTTTCGAAAAGAGGACACCCGTGGGAATCCGCAGAGGTGTGATTTGCGCCCATCGCCCCAGATTTTTTTACCCAGACAGCCCCGCAAACTCAGAAATGTGGGGAAAAAAACGCTTTTTCCGCACATTTCGCTCGCCGCACCCATCGAAACACGCCCCCCACAACACATGGCCTACCGTCCCGCGTTCCCACAGGTGTCCCGATGAAAACGGTACCTCACATGTGTGGGTGCACCTACCTGGCCGCCAAGGGGAAAGCCTAAAACACAAGTAACCCCAAGTCTGTTGTCAGAGGGAAATCTCAGACATTCTGCCGACCGGCGCAACTTACAGATATGGGCCTCGGGTGTCCAAGCCACCGAGGAAAACAGGGAACCCCATGCATTTTCGAAAAGAGGACACCCGTGGGAATCCGCAGAGGTGTGATTTGCGCCCATCGCCCCAGATTTCTTTACCCAGACAGCCCTGCAAAGTCGGAAATGTGGGGAAAAAAACGCTTTTTCCGCACATTTCGCTCGCCGCACCCATCGAAACACGCCCCCCACAACACATGGCCTACCGTCCCGCGTTCCCACAGGTGTCCCGATGAAAACGGTACCTCACATGTGTGGGTGCACCTACCTGGCCGCCAAGGGGAAAGCCTAAAACACAAGTAACCCCAAGTCTGTTGTCAGAGGGAAATCTCAGACATTCTGCCGACCGGCGCAACTTACAGATATGGGCCTCGGGTGTCCAAGCCACCGAGGAAAACGGGGAACCCCATGCATTTTCGAAAAGAGGACACCCGTGGGAATCCGCAGAGGTGTGATTTGCGCCCATCGCCCCAGATTTTTTTACCCAGACAGCCCTGCAAAGTCGGAAATGTGGGGAAAAAAACGCTTTTTCCGCACATTTCGCTCGCCGCACCCATCGAAACACGCCCCCCACAACACATGGCCTACCGTCCCGCGTTCCCACAGGTGTCCCGATGAAAACGGTACCTCACATGTGTGGGTGTACCTACCTGGCCGCCAAGGGGAAAGCCTAAAACACAAGTAACCCCAAGTCTGTTGTCAGAGGGAAATCTCAGACATTCTGCCGACCGGCGCAAGTTACAGATATGGGCCTCGGGTGTCCAAGCCACCGAGGAAAACAGGGAACCCCATGCATTTTCGAAAAGAGGACACCCGTGGGAATCCGCAGAGGTGTGATTTGCGCCCATCGCCCCAGATTTTTTTACCCAGACAGCCCTGCAAAGTCGGAAATGTGGGGAAAAAAACGCTTTTTCCGCACATTTCGCTCGCCGCACCCATCGAAACACGCCCCCCACAACACATGGCCTACCGTCCCGCGTTCCCACAGGTGTCCCGATGAAAACGGTACCTCACATGTGTGGGTGCACCTACCTGGCCGCCAAGAGGAAGGCCTAAAACACAAGTAACCCCAAGTCTGTTGTCAGAGGGAAATCTCAGACATTCTGCCGACCGGCGCAACTTACAGATATGGGCCTCGGGTGTCCAAGCCACCGAGGAAAACAGGGAACCCCATGCATTTTCGAAAAGAGGACACCCGTGGGAATCCGCAGAGGTGTGATTTGCGCCCATCGCCCCAGATTTTTTTACCCAGACAGCCCTGCAAAGTCGGAAATGTGGGGAAAAAAACGCTTTTTCCGCACATTTCGCTCGCCGCACCCATCGAAACACGCCCCCCACAACACATGGCCTACCGTCCCGCGTTCCCACAGGTGTCCCGATGAAAACGGTACCTCACATGTGTGGGTGCACCTACCTGGCCGCCAAGGGGAAAGCCTAAAACACAAGTAACCCCAAGTCTGTTGTCAGAGGGAAATCTCAGACATTCTGCCGACCGGCGCAACTTACAGATATGGGCCTCGGGTGTCCAAGCCACCGAGGAAAACAGGGAACCCCATGCATTTTCGAAAAGAGGACACCCGTGGGAATCCGCAGAGGTGTGATTTGCGCCCATCGCCCCAGATTTTTTTACCCAGACAGCCCTGCAAAGTCGGAAATGTGGGGAAAAAAACGCTTTTTCCGCACATTTCGCTCGCCGCACCCATCGAAACACGCCCCCCACAACACATGGCCTACCGTCCTGCGTTCCCACTGGTGTCCCGATGAAAACGGTACCTCACATGTGTGGGTGCACCTACCTGGCCGCCAAGGGGAAAGCCTAAAACACAAGTAACCCCAAGTCTGTTGTCAGAGGGAAATCTCAGACATTCTGCCGACCGGCGCAACTTACAGATATGGGCCTCGGGTGTCCAAGCCACCGAGGAAAACAGGGAACCCCATGCATTTTCGAAAAGAGGACACCCGTGGGAATCCGCAGAGGTGTGATTTGCGCCCATCGCCCCAGATTTTTTTACCCAGACAGCCCTGCAAAGTCGGAAATGTGGGGAAAAAAACGCTTTTTCCGCACATTTCGCTCGCCGCACCCATCGAAACGCCCCCCACAACACATGGCCTACCGTCCCGCGTTCCCACAGGTGTCCCGATGAAAACCGTACCTCACATGTGTGGGTGCACCTACCTGGCCGCCAAGGGGAAAGCCTAAAACACAAGTAACCCCAAGTCTGTTGTCAGAGGGCAATCTCAGACATTCTGCCGACCGGCGCAACTTACAGATATGGGCCTCGGGTGTCCAAGCCACCGAGGAAAACAGGGAACCCCATGCATTTTCGAAAAGAGGACACCCGTGGGAATCCGCAGAGGTGTGATTTGCGCCCATCGCCCCAGATTTTTTTACCCAGACAGCCCTGCAAAGTCGGAAATGTGGGGAAAAAAATGCTTTTTCCGCACATTTCACTCGCCGCACCCATCGAAACACGCCCCCCACAACACATGGCCTACCGTCCCGCGTTCCCACAGGTGTCCCGATGAAAACGGTACCTCACATGTGTGGGTGCACCTACCTGGCCGCCAAGGGGAAAGCCTAAAACACAAGTAACCCCAAGTCTGTTGTCAGAGGGAAATCTCAGACATTCTGCCGACCGGCGCAACTTACAGATATGGGCCTCGGGTGTCCAAGCCACCGAGGAAAACAGGGAACCCCATGCATTTTCGAAAAGAGGACACCCGTGGGAATCCGCAGAGGTGTGATTTGCGCCCATCGCCCCAGATTTTTTTACCCAGACAGCCCTGCAAAGTCGGAAATGTGGGGAAAAAAATGCTTTTTCCGCACATTTCGCTCGCCGCACCCATCGAAACACGCCCCCCACAACACATGGCCTACCGTCCCGCGTTCCCACAGGTGTCCCGATGAAAACGGTACCTCACATGTGTGGGTGCACCTACCTGGCCGCCAAGGGGAAAGCCTAAAACACAAGTAACCCCAAGTCTGTTGTCAGAGGGAAATCTCAGACATTCTGCCGACCGGCGCAACTTACAGATATGGGCCTCGGGTGTCCAAGCCACCGAGGAAAACAGGGAACCCCATGCATTTTCGAAAAGAGGACACCCGTGGGAATCCGCAGAGGTGTGATTTGCGCCCATCGCCCCAGATTTTTTTACCCAGACAGCCCTGCAAAGTCGGAAATGTGGGGAAAAAAACGCTTTTTCCGCACATTTTGCTCGCCGCACCCATCGAAACACGCCCCCCACAACACATGGCCTACCGTCCCGCGTTCCCACAGGTGTCCCGATGAAAACGGTACCTCACATGTGTGGGTGCACCTACCTGGCCGCCAAAGGGAAAGCCTAAAACACAAGTAACCCCAAGTCTGTTGTCAGAGGGAAATCTCAGACATTCTGCCGACCGGCGCAACTTACAGATATGGGCCTCGGGTGTCCAAGCCACCGAGGAAAACGGGGAACCCCATGCATTTTCGAAAAGAGGACACCCGTGGGAATCCGCAGAGGTGTGATTTGCGCCCATCGCCCCAGATTTTTTTACCCAGACAGCCCTGCAAAGTCGGAAATGTGGGGAAAAAAACGCTTTTTCCGCACATTTCGCTCGCCGCACCCATCGAAACGCCCCCGACAACACATGGCCTACCGTCCCGCGTTCCCACAGGTGTCCCGATGAAAACGGTACCTCACATGTGTGGGTGCACCTACCTGGCCGCCAAGGGGAAAGCCTAAAACACAAGTAACCCCAAGTCTGTTGTCAGAGGGAAATCTCAGACATTCTGCCGACCGGCGCAACTTACAGATATGGGCCTCGGGTGTCCAAGCCACCGAGGAAAACAGGGAACCCCATGCATTTTCGAAAAGAGGACACCCGTGGGAATCCGCAGAGGTGTGATTTGCGCCCATCGCCCCAGATTTTTTTACCCAGACAGCCCTGCAAAGTCGGAAATGTGGGGAAAAAAACGCTTTTTCCGCACATTTCGCTCGCCGCACCCATCGAAACACGCCCTCCACAACACATGGCCTACCGTCCTGCGTTCCCACAGGTGTCCCGATGAAAACGGTACCTCACATGTGTGGGTGCACCTACCTGGCCGCCAAGGGGAAAGCCTAAAACACAAGTAACCCCAAGTCTGTTGTCAGAGGGAAATCTCAGACATTCTGCCGACCGGCGCGACTTACAGATATGGGCCTCGGGTGTCCAAGCCACCGAGGAAAACAGGGAACCCCATGCATTTTCGAAAAGAGGACACCCGTGGGAATCCGCAGAGGTGTGATTTGCGCCCATCGCCCCAGATTTTTTTACCCAGACAGCCCTGCAAAGTCGGAAATGTGGGGAAAAAAACGCTTTTTCCGCACATTTCGCTCGCCGCACCCATCGAGACACGCCCCCCACAACACATGGCCTACCGTCCCGCGTTCCCACAGGTGTCCCGATGAAAACGGTACCTCACATGTGTGGGTGTACCTACCTGGCCGCCAAGGGGAAAGCCTAAAACACAAGTAACCCCAAGTCTGTTGTCAGAGGGAAATCTCAGACATTCTGCCGACCGGCGCAAGTTACAGATATGGGCCTCGGGTGTCCAAGCCACCGAGGAAAACAGGGAACCCCATGCATTTTCGAAAAGAGGACACCCGTGGGAATCCGCAGAGGTGTGATTTGCGCCCATCGCCCCAGATTTTTTTACCCAGACAGCCCTGCAAAGTCGGAAATGTGGGGAAAAAAACGCTTTTTCCGCACATTTCGCTCGCCGCACCCATCGAAACACGCCCCCCACAACACATGGCCTACCGTCCCGCGTTCCCACAGGTGTCCCGATGAAAACGGTACCTCACATGTGTGGGTGCACCTACCTGGCCGCCAAGAGGAAGGCCTAAAACACAAGTAACCCCAAGTCTGTTGTCAGAGGGAAATCTCAGACATTCTGCCGACCGGCGCAACTTACAGATATGGGCCTCGGGTGTCCAAGCCACCGAGGAAAACAGGGAACCCCATGCATTTTCGAAAAGAGGACACCCGTGGGAATCCGCAGAGGTGTGATTTGCGCCCATCGCCCCAGATTTTTTTACCCAGACAGCCCTGCAAAGTCGGAAATGTGGGGAAAAAAACGCTTTTTCCGCACATTTCGCTCGCCGCACCCATCGAAACACGCCCCCCACAACACATGGCCTACCGTCCCGCGTTCCCACAGGTGTCCCGATGAAAACGGTACCTCACATGTGTGGGTGCACCTACCTGGCCGCCAAGGGGAAAGCCTAAAACACAAGTAACCCCAAGTCTGTTGTCAGAGGGAAATCTCAGACATTCTGCCGACCGGCGCAACTTACAGATATGGGCCTCGGGTGTCCAAGCCACCGAGGAAAACAGGGAACCCCATGCATTTTCGAAAAGAGGACACCCGTGGGAATCCGCAGAGGTGTGATTTGCGCCCATCGCCCCAGATTTTTTTACCCAGACAGCCCTGCAAAGTCGGAAATGTGGGGAAAAAAACGCTTTTTCCGCACATTTCGCTCGCCGCACCCATCGAAACACGCCCCCCACAACACATGGCCTACCGTCCTGCGTTCCCACTGGTGTCCCGATGAAAACGGTACCTCACATGTGTGGGTGCACCTACCTGGCCGCCAAGGGGAAAGCCTAAAACACAAGTAACCCCAAGTCTGTTGTCAGAGGGAAATCTCAGACATTCTGCCGACCGGCGCAACTTACAGATATGGGCCTCGGGTGTCCAAGCCACCGAGGAAAACAGGGAACCCCATGCATTTTCGAAAAGAGGACACCCGTGGGAATCCGCAGAGGTGTGATTTGCGCCCATCGCCCCAGATTTTTTTACCCAGACAGCCCTGCAAAGTCGGAAATGTGGGGAAAAAAACGCTTTTTCCGCACATTTCGCTCGCCGCACCCATCGAAACGCCCCCCACAACACATGGCCTACCGTCCCGCGTTCCCACAGGTGTCCCGATGAAAACCGTACCTCACATGTGTGGGTGCACCTACCTGGCCGCCAAGGGGAAAGCCTAAAACACAAGTAACCCCAAGTCTGTTGTCAGAGGGCAATCTCAGACATTCTGCCGACCGGCGCAACTTACAGATATGGGCCTCGGGTGTCCAAGCCACCGAGGAAAACAGGGAACCCCATGCATTTTCGAAAAGAGGACACCCGTGGGAATCCGCAGAGGTGTGATTTGCGCCCATCGCCCCAGATTTTTTTACCCAGACAGCCCTGCAAAGTCGGAAATGTGGGGAAAAAAATGCTTTTTCCGCACATTTCACTCGCCGCACCCATCGAAACACGCCCCCCACAACACATGGCCTACCGTCCCGCGTTCCCACAGGTGTCCCGATGAAAACGGTACCTCACATGTGTGGGTGCACCTACCTGGCCGCCAAGGGGAAAGCCTAAAACACAAGTAACCCCAAGTCTGTTGTCAGAGGGAAATCTCAGACATTCTGCCGACCGGCGCAACTTACAGATATGGGCCTCGGGTGTCCAAGCCACCGAGGAAAACAGGGAACCCCATGCATTTTCGAAAAGAGGACACCCGTGGGAATCCGCAGAGGTGTGATTTGCGCCCATCGCCCCAGATTTTTTTACCCAGACAGCCCTGCAAAGTCGGAAATGTGGGGAAAAAAACGCTTTTTCCGCACATTTCGCTCGCCGCACCCATCGAAACACGCCCCCCACAACACATGGCCTACCGTCCCGCGTTCCCACAGGTGTCCCGATGAAAACGGTACCTCACATGTGTGGGTGCACCTACCTGGCCGCCAAGGGGAAAGCCTAAAACACAAGTAACCCCAAGTCTGTTGTCAGAGGGAAATCTCAGACATTCTGCCGACCGGCGCAACTTACAGATATGGGCCTCGGGTGTCCAAGCCACCGAGGAAAACAGGGAACCCCATGCATTTTCGAAAAGAGGACACCCGTGGGAATCCGCAGAGGTGTGATTTGCGCCCATCGCCCCAGATTTTTTTACCCAGACAGCCCTGCAAAGTCGGAAATGTGGGGAAAAAAACGCTTTTTCCGCACATTTTGCTTGCCGCACCCATCGAAACACGCCCCCCACAACACATGGCCTACCGTCCCGCGTTCCCACAGGTGTCCCGATGAAAACGGTACCTCACATGTGTGGGTGCACCTACCTGGCCGCCAAAGGGAAAGCCTAAAACACAAGTAACCCCAAGTCTGTTGTCAGAGGGAAATCTCAGACATTCTGCCGACCGGCGCAACTTACAGATATGGGCCTCGGGTGTCCAAGCCACCGAGGAAAACAGGGAACCCCATGCATTTTCGAAAAGAGGACACCCGTGGGAATCCGCAGAGGTGTGATTTGCGCCCATCGCCCCAGATTTTTTTACCCAGACAGCCCTGCAAAGTCGGAAATGTGGGGAAAAAAATGCTTTTTCCGCACATTTCGCTCGCCGCACCCATCGAAACACGCCCCCCACAACACATGGCCTACCGTCCTGCGTTCCCACTGGTGTCCCGATGAAAACGGTACCTCACATGTGTGGGTGCACCTACCTGGCCGCCAAGGGGAAAGCCTAAAACACAAGTAACCCCAAGTCTGTTGTCAGAGGGAAATCTCAGACATTCTGCCGACCGGCGCAACTTACAGATATGGGCCTCGGGTGTCCAAGCCACCGAGGAAAACAGGGAACCCCATGCATTTTCGAAAAGAGGACACCCGTGGGAATCCGCAGAGGTGTGATTTGCGCCCATCGCCCCAGATTTTTTTACCCAGACAGCCCTGCAAAGTCGGAAATGTGGGGAAAAAAACGCTTTTTCCGCACATTTCGCTCGCCGCACCCATCGAAACACGCCCCCCACAACACATGGCCTACCGTCCCGCGTTCCCACAGGTGTCCCGATGAAAACGGTACCTCACATGTGTGGGTGCACCTACCTGGCCGCCAAGGGGAAAGCCTAAAACACAAGTAACCCCAAGTCTGTTGTCAGAGGGAAATCTCAGACATTCTGCCGACCGGCACAACTTACAGATATGGGCCTCGGGTGTCCAAGCCACCGAGGAAAACAGGGAACCCCATGCATTTTCGAAAAGAGGACACCCGTGGGAATCCGCAGAGGTGTGATTTGCGCCCATCGCCCCAGATTTTTTTACCCAGACAGCCCTGCAAAGTCGGAAATGTGGGGAAAAAAATGCTTTTTCCGCACATTTCGCTCGCCGCACCCATCGAAACACGCCCCCCACAACACATGGCCTACCGTCCCGCGTTCCCACAGGTGTCCCGATGAAAACGGTACCTCACATGTGTGGGTGCACCTACCTGGCCGCCAAGGGGAAAGCCTAAAACACAAGTAACCCCAAGTCTGTTGTCAGAGGGAAATCTCAGACATTCTGCCGACCGGCGCAACTTACAGATATGGGCCTCGGGTGTCCAAGCCACCGAGGAAAACAGGGAACCCCATGCATTTTCGAAAAGAGGACACCCGTGGGAATCCGCAGAGGTGTGATTTGCGCCCATCGCCCCAGATTTTTTTACCCAGACAGCCCCGCAAACTCAGAAATGTGGGGAAAAAAACGCTTTTTCCGCACATTTCGCTCGCCGCACCCATCGAAACACGCCCCCCACAACACATGGCCTACCGTCCCGCGTTCCCACAGGTGTCCCGATGAAAACCGTACCTCACATGTGTGGGTGCACCTACCTGGCCGCCAAGGGGAAAGCCTAAAACACAAGTAACCCCAAGTCTGTTGTCAGAGGGAAATCTCAGACATTCTGCCGACCGGCGCAACTTACAGATATGGGCCTCGGGTGTCCAAGCCACCGAGGAAAACAGGGAACCCCATGCATTTTCGAAAAGAGGACACCCGTGGGAATCCGCAGAGGTGTGATTTGCGCCCATCGCCCCAGATTTTTTTACCCAGACAGCCCTGCAAAGTCGGAAATGTGGGGAAAAAAACGCTTTTTCCGCACATTTCGCTCGCCGCACCCATCGAAACACGCCCCCCACAACACATGGCCTACCGTCCCGCGTTCCCACAGGTGTCCCGATGAAAACGGTACCTCACATGTGTGGGTGCACCTACCTGGCCGCCAAGGGGAAAGCCTAAAACACAAGTAACCCCAAGTCTGTTGTCAGAGGGAAATCTCAGACATTCTGCCGACCGGCGCAACTTACAGATATGGGCCTCGGGTGTCCAAGCCACCGAGGAAAACGGGGAACCCCATGCATTTTCGAAAAGAGGACACCCGTGGGAATCCGCAGAGGTGTGATTTGCGCCCATCGCCCCAGATTTTTTTACCCAGACAGCCCTGCAAAGTCGGAAATGTGGGGAAAAAAACGCTTTTTCCGCACATTTCGCTCGCCGCACCCATCGAAACGCCCCCGACAACACATGGCCTACCGTCCCGCGTTCCCACAGGTGTCCCGATGAAAACGGTACCTCACATGTGTGGGTGCACCTACCTGGCCGCCAAGGGGAAAGCCTAAAACACAAGTAACCCCAAGTCTGTTGTCAGAGGGAAATCTCAGACATTCTGCCGACCGGCGCGACTTACAGATATGGGCCTCGGGTGTCCAAGCCACCGAGGAAAACAGGGAACCCCATGCATTTTCGAAAAGAGGACACCCGTGGGAATCCGCAGAGGTGTGATTTGCGCCCATCGCCCCAGATTTTTTTACCCAGACAGCCCTGCAAAGTCGGAAATGTGGGGAAAAAAACGCTTTTTCCGCACATTTCGCTCGCCGCACCCATCGAAACACGCCCCCCACAACACATGGCCTACCGTCCCGCGTTCCCACAGGTGTCCCGATGAAAACGGTACCTCACATGTGTGGGTGTACCTACCTGGCCGCCAAGGGGAAAGCCTAAAACACAAGTAACCCCAAGTCTGTTGTCAGAGGGAAATCTCAGACATTCTGCCGACCGGCGCAAGTTAC
Source organism: Ambystoma mexicanum (assembly GCF_040938575.1). Taxonomy (NCBI): domain Eukaryota; kingdom Metazoa; phylum Chordata; class Amphibia; order Caudata; family Ambystomatidae; genus Ambystoma; species Ambystoma mexicanum. Next base: position 145,995,715 of record NC_090936.1, read on the forward strand.
AGATATGGGCCTCGGGTGTCCAAGCCACCGAGGAAAACAGGGAACCCCATGCATTTTCGAAAAGAGGACACCCGTGGGAATCCGCAGAGGTGTGATTTGCGCCCATCGCCCCAGATTTTTTTACCCAGACAGCCCTGCAAAGTCGGAAATGTGGGGAAAAAAACGCTTTTTCCGCACATTTCGCTCGCCGCACCCATCGAAACACGCCCCCCACAACACATGGCCTACCGTCCCGCGTTCCCACAGGTGTCCCGATGAAAACGGTACCTCACATGTGTGGGTGCACCTACCTGGCCGCCAAGGGGAAAGCCTAAAACACAAGTAACCCCAAGTCTGTTGTCAGAGGGAAATCTCAGACATTCTGCTGACCGGCGCAACTTACAGATATGGGCCTCGGGTGTCCAAGCCACCGAGGAAAACAGGGAACCCCATGCATTTTCGAAAAGAGGACACCCGTGGGAATCCGCAGAGGTGTGATTTGCGCCCATCGCCCCAGATTTTTTTACCCAGACAGCCCTGCAAAGTCGGAAATGTGGGGAAAAAAACGCTTTTTCCGCACATTTCGCTCGCCGCACCCATCGAAACACGCCCCCCACAACACATGGCCTACCGTCCTGCGTTCCCACTGGTGTCCCGATGAAAACGGTACCTCACATGTGTGGGTGCACCTACCTGGCCGCCAAGGGGAAAGCCTAAAACACAAGTAACCCCAAGTCTGTTGTCAGAGGGAAATCTCAGACATTCTGCCGACCGGCGCAACTTACAGATATGGGCCTCGGGTGTCCAAGCCACCGAGGAAAACAGGGAACCCCATGCATTTTCGAAAAGAGGACACCCGTGGGAATCCGCAGAGGTGTGATTTGCGCCCATCGCCCCAGATTTTTTTACCCAGACAGCCCTGCAAAGTCGGAAATGTGGGGAAAAAAACGCTTTTTCCGCACATTTCGCTCGCCGCACCCATCGAAACGCCCCCCACAACACATGGCCTACCGTCCCGCGTTCCCACAGGTGTCCCGATGAAAACCGTACCTCACATGTGTGGGTGCACCTACCTGGCCGCCAAGGGGAAAGCCTAAAACACAAGTAACCCCAAGTCTGTTGTCAGAGGGCAATCTCAGACATTCTGCCGACCGGCGCAACTTACAGATATGGGCCTCGGGTGTCCAAGCCACCGAGGAAAACAGGGAACCCCATGCATTTTCGAAAAGAGGACACCCGTGGGAATCCGCAGAGGTGTGATTTGCGCCCATCGCCCCAGATTTTTTTACCCAGACAGCCCTGCAAAGTCGGAAATGTGGGGAAAAAAATGCTTTTTCCGCACATTTCACTCGCCGCACCCATCGAAACACGCCCCCCACAACACATGGCCTACCGTCCCGCGTTCCCACAGGTGTCCCGATGAAAACGGTACCTCACATGTGTGGGTGCACCTACCTGGCCGCCAAGGGGAAAGCCTAAAACACAAGTAACCCCAAGTCTGTTGTCAGAGGGAAATCTCAGACATTCTGCCGACCGGCGCAACTTACAGATATGGGCCTCGGGTGTCCAAGCCACCGAGGAAAACAGGGAACCCCATGCATTTTCGAAAAGAGGACACCCGTGGGAATCCGCAGAGGTGTGATTTGCGCCCATCGCCCCAGATTTTTTTACCCAGACAGCCCTGCAAAGTCGGAAATGTGGGGAAAAAAACGCTTTTTCCGCACATTTCGCTCGCCGCACCCATCGAAACACGCCCCCCACAACACATGGCCTACCGTCCCGCGTTCCCACAGGTGTCCCGATGAAAATGGTACCTCACATGTGTGGGTGCACCTACCTGGCCGCCAAGGGGAAAGCCTAAAACACAAGTAACCCCAAGTCTGTTGTCAGAGGGAAATCTCAGACATTCTGCCGACCGGCGCAACTTACAGATATGGGCCTCGGGTGTCCAAGCCACCGAGGAAAACAGGGAACCCCATGCATTTTCGAAAAGAGGACACCCGTGGGAATCCGCAGAGGTGTGATTTGCGCCCATCGCCCCAGATTTTTTTACCCAGACAGCCCTGCAAAGTCGGAAATGTGGGGAAAAAAACGCTTTTTCCGCACATTTTGCTCGCCGCACCCATCGAAACACGCCCCCCACAACACATGGCCTACCGTCCCGCGTTCCCACAGGTGTCCCGATGAAAACGGTACCTCACATGTGTGGGTGCACCTACCTGGCCGCCAAAGGGAAAGCCTAAAACACAAGTAACCCCAAGTCTGTTGTCAGAGGGAAATCTCAGACATTCTGCCGACCGGCGCAACTTACAGATATGGGCCTCGGGTGTCCAAGCCACCGAGGAAAACGGGGAACCCCATGCATTTTCGAAAAGAGGACACCCGTGGGAATCCGCAGAGGTGTGATTTGCGCCCATCGCCCCAGATTTTTTTACCCAGACAGCCCTGCAAAGTCGGAAATGTGGGGAAAAAAACGCTTTTTCCGCACATTTCGCTCGCCGCACCCATCGAAACGCCCCCGACAACACATGGCCTACCGTCCCGCGTTCCCACAGGTGTCCCGATGAAAACGGTACCTCACATGTGTGGGTGCACCTAGCTGGCCGCCAAGGGGAAAGCCTAAAACACAAGTAACCCCAAGTCTGTTGTCAGAGGGAAATCTCAGACATTCTGCCGACCGGCGCAACTTACAGATATGGGCCTCGGGTGTCCAAGCCACCGAGGAAAACAGGGAACCCCATGCATTTTCGAAAAGAGGACACCCGTGGGAATCCGCAGAGGTGTGATTTGCGCCCATCGCCCCAGATTTTTTTACCCAGACAGCCCTGCAAAGTCGGAAATGTGGGGAAAAAAACGCTTTTTCCGCACATTTCGCTCGCCGCACCCATCGAAACACGCCCTCCACAACACATGGCCTACCGTCCTGCGTTCCCACAGGTGTCCCGATGAAAACGGTACCTCACATGTGTGGGTGCACCTACCTGGCCGCCAAGGGGAAAGCCTAAAACACAAGTAACCCCAAGTCTGTTGTCAGAGGGAAATCTCAGACATTCTGCCGACCGGCGCGACTTACAGATATGGGCCTCGGGTGTCCAAGCCACCGAGGAAAACAGGGAACCCCATGCATTTTCGAAAAGAGGACACCCGTGGGAATCCGCAGAGGTGTGATTTGCGCCCATCGCCCCAGATTTTTTTACCCAGACAGCCCTGCAAAGTCGGAAATGTGGGGAAAAAAACGCTTTTTCCGCACATTTCGCTCGCCGCACCCATCGAAACACGCCCCCCACAACACATGGCCTACCGTCCCGCGTTCCCACAGGTGTCCCGATGAAAACGGTACCTCACATGTGTGGGTGCACCTACCTGGCCGCCAAGAGGAAGGCCTAAAACACAAGTAACCCCAAGTCTGTTGTCAGAGGGAAATCTCAGACATTCTGCCGACCGGCGCAACTTACAGATATGGGCCTCGGGTGTCCAAGCCACCGAGGAAAACAGGGAACCCCATGCATTTTCGAAAAGAGGACACCCGTGGGAATCCGCAGAGGTGTGATTTGCGCCCATCGCCCCAGATTTTTTTACCCAGACAGCCCTGCAAAGTCGGAAATGTGGGGAAAAAAACGCTTTTTCCGCACATTTCGCTCGCCGCACCCATCGAAACACGCCCCCCACAACACATGGCCTACCGTCCCGCGTTCCCACAGGTGTCCCGATGAAAACGGTACCTCACATGTGTGGGTGCACCTACCTGGCCGCCAAGGGGAAAGCCTAAAACACAAGTAACCCCAAGTCTGTTGTCAGAGGGAAATCTCAGACATTCTGCCGACCGGCGCAACTTACAGATATGGGCCTCGGGTGTCCAAGCCACCGAGGAAAACAGGGAACCCCATGCATTTTCGAAAAGAGGACACCCGTGGGAATCCGCAGAGGTGTGATTTGCGCCCATCGCCCCAGATTTTTTTACCCAGACAGCCCTGCAAAGTCGGAAATGTGGGGAAAAAAACGCTTTTTCCGCACATTTCGCTCGCCGCACCCATCGAAACACGCCCCCCACAACACATGGCCTACCGTCCTGCGTTCCCACTGGTGTCCCGATGAAAACGGTACCTCACATGTGTGGGTGCACCTACCTGGCCGCCAAGGGGAAAGCCTAAAACACAAGTAACCCCAAGTCTGTTGTCAGAGGGAAATCTCAGACATTCTGCCGACCGGCGCAACTTACAGATATGGGCCTCGGGTGTCCAAGCCACCGAGGAAAACAGGGAACCCCATGCATTTTCGAAAAGAGGACACCCGTGGGAATCCGCAGAGGTGTGATTTGCGCCCATCGCCCCAGATTTTTTTACCCAGACAGCCCTGCAAAGTCGGAAATGTGGGGAAAAAAACGCTTTTTCCGCACATTTCGCTCGCCGCACCCATCGAAACGCCCCCCACAACACATGGCCTACCGTCCCGCGTTCCCACAGGTGTCCCGATGAAAACCGTACCTCACATGTGTGGGTGCACCTACCTGGCCGCCAAGGGGAAAGCCTAAAACACAAGTAACCCCAAGTCTGTTGTCAGAGGGCAATCTCAGACATTCTGCCGACCGGCGCAACTTACAGATATGGGCCTCGGGTGTCCAAGCCACCGAGGAAAACAGGGAACCCCATGCATTTTCGAAAAGAGGACACCCGTGGGAATCCGCAGAGGTGTGATTTGCGCCCATCGCCCCAGATTTTTTTACCCAGACAGCCCTGCAAAGTCGGAAATGTGGGGAAAAAAATGCTTTTTCCGCACATTTCACTCGCCGCACCCATCGAAACACACCCCCCACAACACATGGCCTACCGTCCCGCGTTCCCACAGGTGTCCCGATGAAAACGGTACCTCACATGTGTGGGTGCACCTACCTGGCCGCCAAGGGGAAAGCCTAAAACACAAGTAACCCCAAGTCTGTTGTCAGAGGGAAATCTCAGACATTCTGCCGACCGGCGCAACTTACAGATATGGGCCTCGGGTGTCCAAGCCACCGAGGAAAACAGGGAACCCCATGCATTTTCGAAAAGAGGACACCCGTGGGAATCCGCAGAGGTGTGATTTGCGCCCATCGCCCCAGATTTTTTTACCCAGACAGCCCTGCAAAGTCGGAAATGTGGGGAAAAAAACGCTTTTTCCGCACATTTCGCTCGCCGCACCCATCGAAACACGCCCCCCACAACACATGGCCTACCGTCCCGCGTTCCCACAGGTGTCCCGATGAAAACGGTACCTCACATGTGTGGGTGCACCTACCTGGCCGCCAAGGGGAAAGCCTAAAACACAAGTAACCCCAAGTCTGTTGTCAGAGGGAAATCTCAGACATTCTGCCGACCGGCGCAACTTACAGATATGGGCCTCGGGTGTCCAAGCCACCGAGGAAAACAGGGAACCCCATGCATTTTCGAAAAGAGGACACCCGTGGGAATCCGCAGAGGTGTGATTTGCGCCCATCGCCCCAGATTTTTTTACCCAGACAGCCCTGCAAAGTCGGAAATGTGGGGAAAAAAACGCTTTTTCCGCACATTTTGCTCGCCGCACCCATCGAAACACGCCCCCCACAACACATGGCCTACCGTCCCGCGTTCCCACAGGTGTCCCGATGAAAACGGTACCTCACATGTGTGGGTGCACCTACCTGGCCGCCAAAGGGAAAGCCTAAAACACAAGTAACCCCAAGTCTGTTGTCAGAGGGAAATCTCAGACATTCTGCCGACCGGCGCAACTTACAGATATGGGCCTCGGGTGTCCAAGCCACCGAGGAAAACAGGGAACCCCATTAATTTTCGAAAAGAGGACACCCGTGGGAATCCGCAGAGGTGTGATTTGCGCCCATCGCCCCAGATTTTTTTACCCAGACAGCCCTGCAAAGTCGGAAATGTGGGGAAAAAAACGCTTTTTCCGCACATTTTGCTCGCCGCACCCATCGAAACACGCCCCCCACAACACATGGCCTACCGTCCCGCGTTCCCACAGGTGTCCCGATGAAAACGGTACCTCACATGTGTGGGTGCACCTACCTGGCCGCCAAGGGGAAAGCCTAAAACACAAGTAACCCCAAGTCTGTTGTCAGAGGGAAATCTCAGACATTCTGCCGACCGGCGCAACTTACAGATATGGGCCTCGGGTGTCCAAGCCACCGAGGAAAACAGGGAACCCCATGCATTTTCGAAAAGAGGACACCCGTGGGAATCCGCAGAGGTGTGATTTGCGCCCATCGCCCCAGATTTTTTTACCCAGACAGCCCTGCAAAGTCGGAAATGTGGGGAAAAAAACGCTTTTTCCGCACATTTCGCTCGCGGCACCCATCGAAACACGCCCCCCACAACACATGGCCTACCGTCCCGCGTTCCCACAGGTGTCCCGATGAAAACGGTACCTCACATGTGTGGGTGCACCTACCTGGCCGCCAAGGGGAAAGCCTAAAACACAAGTAACCCCAAGTCTGTTGTCAGAAGGAAATCTCAGACATTCTGCCGACCGGCGCAACTTACAGATATGGGCCTCGGGTGTCCAAGCCACCGAGGAAAACAGGGAACCCCATGCATTTTCGAAAAGAGGACACCCGTGGGAATCCGCAGAAGAGGACACCCGTGGGAATCCGCAGAGGTGTGATTTGCGCCCATCGCCCCAGATTTTTTTACCCAGACAGCCCTGCAAAGTCGGAAATGTGGGGAAAAAAATGCTTTTTCCGCACATTTCGCTCGCCGCACCCATCGAAACACGCCCCCCACAACACATGGCCTACCGTCCCGCGTTCCCACAGGTGTCCCGATGAAAATGGTACCTCACATGTGTGGGTGCACCTACCTGGCCGCCAAGGGGAAAGCCTAAAACACAAGTAACCCCAAGTCAGTTGTCAGAGGGAAATCTCAGACATTCTGCCGACCGGCGCAATTTACAGATATGGGCCTCGGGTGTCCAAGCCACCGAGGAAAACAGGGAACCCCATGCATTTTCGAAAAGAGGACACCCGTGGGAATCCGCAGAAGAGGACACCCGTGGGAATCCGCAGAGGTGTGATTTGCGCCCATCGCCCCAGATTTTTTTACCCAGACAGCCCTGCAAAGTCGGAAATGTTGGGAAAAAAATGCTTTTTCCGCACATTTCGCTCGCCGCACCCATCGAAACACGCCCCCCACAACACATGGCCTACCGTCCCGCGTTCCCACAGGTGTCCCGATGAAAATGGTACCTCACATGTGTGGGTGCACCTACCTGGCCGCCAAGGGGAAAGCCTAAAACACAAGTAACCCCAAGTCAGTTGTCAGAGGGAAATCTCAGACATTCTGCCGACCGGCGCAACTTACAGATATGGGCCTCAGGTTTCCAAGCCACCGAGGAAAACAGGGAACCCCATGCATTTTCGAAAAGAGGACACCCGTGGGAATCCGCAGAGGTGTGATTTGCGTCCATCGCCCCAGATTTTTTTACCCAGACAGCCCTGCAAAGTCGGAAATGTGGAGAAAAAAACGCTTTTTCCGCACATTTCGCTCGCCGCACCCATCGAAACACGCCCCCCACAACACATGGCCTACCGTCCCGCGTTCCCACAGGTGTCCCGATGAAAATGGTACCTCACATGTGTGGGTGCACCTACCTGGCCGCCAAGGGGAAAGCCTAAAACACAAGTAACCCCAAGTCAGTTGTCAGAGGGAAATCTCAGACATTCTGCCGACCGGCGCAACTTACAGATATGGGCCTCGGGTGTCCAAGCCACCGAGGAAAACAGGGAACCCCATGCATTTTCGAAAAGAGGACACCCGTGGGAATCCGCAGAGGTGTGATTTGCGTCCATCGCCCCAGATTTTTTTACCCAGACAGCCCTGCAAAGTCGGAAATGTGGAGAAAAAAACGCTTTTTCCGCACATTTCGCTCGCCGCACCCATCGAAACACGCCCCCCACAACACATGGCCTACCGTCCCGCGTTCCCACAGGTGTCCCGATGAAAACGGTACCTCACATGTGTGGGTGCACCTACCTGGCCGCCAAGGGGAAAGCCTAAAACACAAGTAACCCCAAGTCTGTTGTCAGAGGGCAATCTCAGACATTCTGCCGACCGGCGCAACTTACAGATATGGGCCTCGGGTGTCCAAGCCACCGAGGAAAACAGGGAACCCCATGCATTTTCGAAAAGAGGACACCCGTGGGAATCCGCAGAGGTGTGATTTGCGCCCATCGCCCCAGATTTTTTTACCCAGACAGCCCTGCAAAGTCGGAAATGTGGGGAAAAAAACGCTTTTTCCGCACATTTTGCTCGCCGCACCCATCGAAACACGCCCCCCACAACACATGGCCTACCGTCCCGCGTTCCCACAGGTGTCCCGATGAAAACGGTACCTCACATGTGTGGGTGCACCTACCTGGCCGCCAAGGGGAAAGCCTAAAACACAAGTAACCCCAAGTCTGTTGTCAGAGGGAAATCTCAGACATTCTGCCGACCGGCGCAACTTACAGATATGGGCCTCGGGTGTCCAAGCCACCGAGGAAAACAGGGAACCCCATTAATTTTCGAAAAGAGGACACCCGTGGGAATCCGCAGAGGTGTGATTTGCGCCCATCGCCCCAGATTTTTTTACCCAGACAGCCCTGCAAAGTCGGAAATGTGGGGAAAAAAACGCTTTTTCCGCACATTTTGCTCGCCGCACCCATCGAAACACGCCCCCCACAACACATGGCCTACCGTCCCGCGTTCCCACAGGTGTCCCGATGAAAACGGTACCTCACATGTGTGGGTGCACCTACCTGGCCGCCAAGGGGAAAGCCTAAAACACAAGTAACCCCAAGTCTGTTGTCAGAGGGAAATCTCAGACATTCTGCCGACCGGCGCAACTTACAGATATGGGCCTCGGGTGTCCAAGCCACCGAGGAAAACAGGGAACCCCATGCATTTTCGAAAAGAGGACACCCGTGGGAATCCGCAGAGGTGTGATTTGCGCCCATCGCCCCAGATTTTTTTACCCAGACAGCCCTGCAAAGTCGGAAATGTGGGGAAAAAAACGCTTTTTCCGCACATTTCGCTCGCGGCACCCATCGAAACACGCCCCCCACAACACATGGCCTACCGGCCCGCGTTCCCACAGGTGTCCCGATGAAAACGGTACCTCACATGTGTGGGTGCACCTACCTGGCCGCCAAGGGGAAAGCCTAAAACACAAGTAACCCCAAGTCTGTTGTCAGAGGGAAATCTCAGACATTCTGCCGACCGGCGCAACTTACAGATATGGGCCTCGGGTGTCCAAGCCACCGAGGAAAACAGGGAACCCCATGCATTTTCGAAAAGAGGACACCCGTGGGAATCCGCAGAGGTGTGATTTGCGCCCATCGCCCCAGATTTTTTTACCCAGACAGCCCTGCAAAGTCGGAAATGTGGGGAAAAAAACGCTTTTTCTGCACATTTCGCTCGCCGCACCCATCGAAACACGCCCCCCACAACACATGGCCTACCGTCCCGCGTTCCCACAGGTGTCCCGATGAAAACGGTACCTCACATGTGTGGGTGCACCTACCTGGCCGCCAAGGGGAAAGCCTAAAACACAAGTAACCCCAAGTCTGTTGTCAGAGGGAAATCTCAGACATTCTGCCGACCGGCGCAACTTACAGATATGGGCCTCGGGTGTCCAAGCCACCGAGGAAAACAGGGAACCCCATGCATTTTTGAAAAGAGGACACCCGTGGGAATCCGCAGAGGTGTGATTTGCGCCCATCGCCCCAGATTTTTTTACCCAGACAGCCCTGCAAAGTCGGAAATGTGGGGAAAAAAACGCTTTTTCCGCACATTTCGCTCGCCGCACCCATCGAAACGCCCCCCACAACACATGGCCTACCGTCCCGCGTTCCCACAGGTGTCCCGATGAAAACGGTACCTCACATGTGTGGGTGCACCTACCTGGCGGCCAAGGGGAAAGCCTAAAACACAAGTAACCCCAAGTCTGTTGTCAGAGGGAAATCTCAGACATTCTGCCGACCGGCGCAACTTACAGATATGGGCCTCGGGTGTCCAAGCCACCGAGGAAAACAGGGAACCCCATGCATTTTCGAAAAGAGGACACCCGTGGGAATCCGCAGAGGTGTGATTTGCGCCCATCGCCCCAGATTTTTTTACCCAGACAGCCCTGCAAAGTCGGAAATGTGGGGAAAAAAACGCTTTTTCCGCACATTTTGCTCGCCGCACCCATCGAAACACGCCCCCCACAACACATGGCCTACCGTCCCGCGTTCCCACAGGTGTCCCGATGAAAACGGTACCTCACATGTGTGGGTGCACCTACCTGGCCGCCAAGGGGAAAGCCTAAAACACAAGTAACCCCAAGTCTGTTGTCAGAGGGAAATCTCAGACATTCTGCCGACCGGCGCAACTTACAGATATGGGCCTCGGGTGTCCAAGCCACCGAGGAAAACAGGGAACCCCATTAATTTTCGAAAAGAGGACAACCGTGGGAATCCGCAGAGGTGTGATTTGCGCCCATCGCCCCAGATTTTTTTACCCAGACAGCCCTGCAAAGTCGGAAATGTGGGGAAAAAAACGCTTTTTCCGCACATTTTGCTCGCCGCACCCATCGAAACACGCCCCCCACAACACATGGCCTACCGTCCCGCGTTCCCACAGGTGTCCCGATGAAAACGGTACCTCACATGTGTGGGTGCACCTACCTGGCCGCCAAGGGGAAAGCCTAAAACACAAGTAACCCCAAGTCTGTTGTCAGAGGGAAATCTCAGACATTCTGCCGACCGGCGCAACTTACAGATATGGGCCTCGGGTGTCCAAGCCACCGAGGAAAACAGGGAACCCCATGCATTTTCGAAAAGAGGACACCCGTGGGAATCCGCAGAGGTGTGATTTGCGCCCATCGCCCCAGATTTTTTTACCCAGACAGCCCTGCAAAGTCGGAAATGTGGGGAAAAAAACGCTTTTTCCGCACATTTCGCTCGCGGCACCCATCGAAACACGCCCCCCACAACACATGGCCTACCGTCCCGCGTTCCCACAGGTGTCCCGATGAAAACGGTACCTCACATGTGTGGGTGCACCTACCTGGCCGCCAAGGGGAAAGCCTAAAACACAAGTAACCCCAAGTCTGTTGTCAGAGGGAAATCTCAGACATTCTGCCGACCGGCGCAACTTACAGATATGGGCCTCGGGTGTCCAAGCCACCGAGGAAAACAGGGAACCCCATGCATTTTCGAAAAGAGGACACCCGTGGGAATCCGCAGAAGAGGACACCCGTGGGAATCCGCAGAGGTGTGATTTGCGCCCATCGCCCCAGATTTTTTTACCCAGACAGCCCTGCAAAGTCGGAAATGTGGGGAAAAAAATGCTTTTTCCGCACATTTCGCTCGCCGCACCCATCGAAACACGCCCCCCACAACACATGGCCTACCGTCCCGCGTTCCCACAGGTGTCCCGATGAAAATGGTACCTCACATGTGTGGGTGCACCTACCTGGCCGCCAAGGGGAAAGCCTAAAACACAAGTAAACCCAAGTCAGTTGTCAGAGCGAAATCTCAGACATTCTGCCGACCGGCGCAACTTACAGATATGGGCCTCGGGTGTCCAAGCCACCGAGGAAAACAGGGAACCCCATGCATTTTCGAAAAGAGGACACCCGTGGGAATCCGCAGAGGTGTGATTTGCGCCCATCGCCCCAGATTTTTTTACCCAGACAGCCCTGCAAAGTCGGAAATGTGGGGAAAAAAACCCTTTTTCCGCACATTTCGCTCGCCGCACCCATCGAAACACGCCCCCCACAACACATGGCCTACCGTCCCGCGTTCCCACAGGTGTCCCGATGAAAACGGTACCTCACATGTGTGGGTGCACCTACCTGGCCGCCAAGGGGAAAGCCTAAAATAACAAGTAACCCCAAGTCTGTTGTCAGAGGGAAATCTCAGACATTCTGCCGACCGGCGCAACTTACAGATATGGGCCTCGGGTGTCCAAGCCACCGAGGAAAACAGGGAACCCCATGCATTTTCGAAAAGAGGACACCCGTGGGAATCCGCAGAGGTGTGATTTGCGCCCATCGCCCCAGATTTTTTTACCCAGACAGCCCTGCAAAGTCGGAAATGTGGGGAAAAAAACGCTTTTTCCGCACATTTTGCTCGCCGCACCCATCGAAACACGCCCCCCACAACACATGGCCTACCGTCCCGCGTTCCCACAGGTGTCCCGATGAAAACGGTACCTCACATGTGTGGGTGCACCTACCTGGCCGCCAAGGGGAAAGCCTAAAACACAAGTAACCCCAAGTCTGTTGTCAGAGGGAAATCTCAGACATTCTGCCGACCGGCGCAACTTACAGATATGGGCCTCGGGTGTCCAAGCCACCGAGGAAAACAGGGAACCCCATTAATTTTCGAAAAGAGGACACCCGTGGGAATCCGCAGAGGTGTGATTTGCGCCCATCGCCCCAGATTTTTTTACCCAGACAGCCCTGCAAAGTCGGAAATGTGGGGAAAAAAACGCTTTTTCCGCACATTTCGCTCGCGGCACCCATCGAAACACGCCCCCCACAACACATGGCCTACCGTCCCGCGTTCCCACAGGTGTCCCGATGAAAACGGTACCTCACATGTGTGGGTGCACCTACCTGGCCGCCAAGGGGAAAGCCTAAAACTCAAGTAACCCCAAGTCTGTTGTCAGAGGGAAATCTCAGACATTCTGCCGACCGGCGCAACTTACAGATATGGGCCTCGGGTGTCCAAGCCACCGAGGAAAACAGGGAACCCCATGCATTTTCGAAAAGAGGACACCCGTGGGAATCCGCAGAAGAGGACACCCGTGGGAATCCGCAGAGGTGTGATTTGCGCCCATCGCCCCAGATTTTTTTACCCAGACAGCCCTGCAAAGTCGGAAATGTGGGGAAAAAAATGCTTTTTCCGCACATTTCGCTCGCCGCACCCATCGAAACACGCCCCCCACAACACATGGCCTACCGTCCCGCGTTCCCACAGGTGTCCCGATGAAAACGGTACCTCACATGTGTGGGTGCACCTACCTGGCCGCCAAGGGGAAAGCCTAAAACACAAGTAACCCCAAGTCTGTTGTCAGAGGGAAATCTCAGACATTCTGCCGACCGGCGCAACTTACAGATATGGGCCTCGGGTGTCCAAGCCACCGAGGAAAACAGGGAACCCCATGCATTTTCGAAAAGAGGACACCCGTGGGAATCCGCAGAGGTGTGATTTGCGCCCATCGCCCCAGATTTTTTTACCCAGACAGCCCCGCAAACTCAGAAATGTGGGGAAAAAAACGCTTTTTCCGCACATTTCGCTCGCCGCACCCATCGAAACACGCCCCCCACAACACATGGCCTACCGTCCCGCGTTCCCACAGGTGTCCCGATGAAAATGGTACCTCACATGTGTGGGTGCACCTACCTGGCCGCCAAGGGGAAAGCCTAAAACACAAGTAACCCCAAGTCTGTTGTCAGAGGGAAATCTCAGACATTCTGCCGACCGGCGCAACTTACAGATATGGGCCTCGGGTGTCCAAGCCACCGAGGAAAACAGGGAACCCCATGCATTTTCGAAAAGAGGACACCCGTGGGAATCCGCAGAGGTGTGATTTGCGCCCATCGCCCCAGATTTTTTTACCCAGACAGCCCTGCAAAGTCGGAAATGTGGGGAAAAAAACGCTTTTTCCGCACATTTCGCTCGCGGCACTACCGTCCCGCGTTCCCACAGGTGTCCCGATGAAAACGGTACCTCACATGTGTGGGTGCACCTACCTGGCCGCCAAGGGGAAAGCCTAAAACACAAGTAACCCCAAGTCTGTTGTCAGAGGGAAATCTCAGACATTCTGCCGACCGGCGCAACTTACAGATATGGGCCTCGCGTGTCCAAGCCACCGAGGAAAACAGGGAACCCCATGCATTTTCGAAAAGAGGACACCCGTGGGAATCCGCAGAAGAGGACACCCGTGGGAATCCGCAGAGGTGTGATTTGCGCCCATCGCCCCAGATTTTTTTACCCAGACAGCCCTGCAAAGTCGGAAATGTGGGGAAAAAAATGCTTTTTCCGCACATTTCGCTCGCCGCACCCATCGAAACACGCCCCCCACAACACATGGCCTACCGTCCCGCGTTCCCACAGGTGTCCCGATGAAAACGGTACCTCACATGTGTGGGTGCACCTACCTGGCCGCCAAGTGGAAAGCCTAAAACACAAGTAACCCCAAGTCTGTTGTCAGAGGGAAATCTCAGACATTCTGCCGACCGGCGCAACTTACAGATATGGGCCTCGGGTGTCCAAGCCACCGAGGAAAACAGGGAACCCCATGCATTTTCGAAAAGAGGACACCCGTGGGAATCCGCAGAGGTGTGATTTGCGCCCATCGCCCCAGATTTTTTTACCCAGACAGCCCCGCAAACTCAGAAATGTGGGGAAAAAAACGCTTTTTCCGCACATTTCGCTCGCCGCACCCATCGAAACACGCCCCCCACAACACATGGCCTACCGTCCCGCGTTCCCACAGGTGTCCCGATGAAAACGGTACCTCACATGTGTGGGTGCACCTACCTGGCCGCCAAGGGGAAAGCCTAAAACACAAGTAACCCCAAGTCTGTTGTCAGAGGGAAATCTCAGACATTCTGCCGACCGGCGCAACTTACAGATATGGGCCTCGGGTGTCCAAGCCACCGAGGAAAACAGGGAACCCCATGCATTTTCGAAAAGAGGACACCCGTGGGAATCCGCAGAGGTGTGATTTGCGCCCATCGCCCCAGATTTTTTTACCCAGACAGCCCTGCAAAGTCGGAAATGTGGGGAAAAAAACGCTTTTTCCGCACATTTCGCTCGCCGCACCCATCGAAACACGTCCCCCACAACACATGGCCTACCGTCCCGCGTTCCCACAGGTGTCCCGATGAAAACGGTACCTCACATGTGTGGGTGCACCTACCTGGCCGCCAAGGGGAAAGCCTAAAACACAAGTAACCCCAAGTCTGTTGTCATAGGGAAATCTCAGACATTCTGCCGACCGGCGCAACTTACAGATATGGGCCTCGGGTGTCCAAGCCACCGAGGAAAACAGGGAACCCCATGCATTTTCGAAAAGAGGACACCCGTGGGAATCCGCAGAGGTGTGATTTGCGCCCATCGCCCCAGATTTTTTTACCCAGACAGCCCTGCAAAGTCGGAAATGTGGGGAAAAAAACGCTTTTTCCGCACATTTCGCTCGCCGCACCCATCGAAACGCCCCCCACAACACATGGCCTACCGTCCCGCGTTCCCACAGGTGTCCCGATGAAAACGGTACCTCACATGTGTGGGTGCACCTACCTGGCCGCCAAGGGGAAAGCCTAAAACACAAGTAACCCCAAGTCTGTTGTCAGAGGGAAATCTCAGACATTCTGCCGACCGGCGCAACTTACAGATATGGGCCTCGGGTGTCCAAGCCACCGAGGAAAACAGGGAACCCCATGCATTTTTGAAAAGAGGACACCCGTGGGAATCCGCAGAGGTGTGATTTGCGTCCATCGCCCCAGATTTTTTTACCCAGACAGCCCTGCAAAGTCGGAAATGTGGGGAAAAAAACGCTTTTTCCGCACATTTCGCTCGCCGCACCCATCGAAACACGCCCCCCACAACACATGGCCTACCGTCCCGCGTTCCCACAGGTGTCCCGATGAAAACGGTACCTCACATGTGTGGGTGCACCTACCTGGCCGCCAAGGGGAAAGCCTAAAACACAAGTAACCCCAAGTCTGTTGTCAGAGGGCAATCTCAGACATTCTGCCGACCGGCGCAACTTACAGATATGGGCCTCGGGTGTCCAAGCCACCGAGGAAAACAGGGAACCCCATGCATTTTCGAAAAGAGGACACCCGTGGGAATCCGCAGAGGTGTGATTTGCGCCCATCGCCCCAGATTTTTTTACCCAGACAGCCCTGCAAAGTCGGAAATGTGGGGAAAAAAACGCTTTTTCCGCACATTTCGCTCGCCGCACCCATCGAAACACGCCCCCCACAACACATGGCCTACCGTCCCGCGTTCCCACAGGTGTCCCGATGAAAACGGTACCTCACATGTGTGGGTGCACCTACCTGGCCGCCAAGGGGAAAGCCTAAAACACAAGTAACCCCAAGTCTGTTGTCAGAGGGAAATCTCAGACATTCTGCCGACCGGCGCAACTTACAGATATGGGCCTCGGGTGTCCAAGCCACCGAGGAAAACAGGGAACCCCATGCATTTTCGAAAAGAGGACACCCGTGGGAATCCGCAGAGGTGTGATTTGCGCCCATCGCCCCAGATTTTTTTACCCAGACAGCCCTGCAAAGTCGGAAATGTGGGGAAAAAAACGCTTTTTCCGCACATTTCGCTCGCCGCACCCATCGAAACACGCCCCCCACAACACATGGCCTACCGTCCCGCGTTCCCACAGGTATCCCGATGAAAACGGTACCTCACATGTGTGGGTGCACCTACCTGGCCGCCAAGGGGAAAGCCTAAAACACAAGTAACCCCAAGTCTGTTGTCAGAGGGAAATCTCAGACATTCTGCCGACCGGCGCAACTTACAGATATGGGCCTCGGGTGTCCAAGCCAACGAGGAAAACAGGGAACCCCATGCATTTTCGAAAAGAGGACACCCGTGGGAATCCGCAGAGGTGTGATTTGCGCCCATCGCCCCAGATTTTTTTACCCAGACAGCCCTGCAAAGTCGGAAATGTGGGGAAAAAAATGCTTTTTCCGCACATTTTGCTCGCCGCACCCATCGAAACACGCCCCCCACAACACATGGCCTACCGTCCCGCGTTCCCACAGGTGTCCCGATGAAAACGGTACCTCACATGTGTGGGTGCACCTACCTGGCCGCCAAGGGGAAAGCCTAAAACACAAGTAACCCCAAGTCTGTTGTCAGAGGGAAATCTCAGACATTCTGCCGACCGGCGCAACTTACAGATATGGGCCTCGGGTGTCCAAGCCACCGAGGAAAACAGGGAACCCCATTAATTTTCGAAAAGAGGACACCCGTGGGAATCCGCAGAGGTGTGATTTGCGCCCATCGCCCCAGATTTTTTTACCCAGACAGCCCTGCAAAGTCGGAAATGTGGGGAAAAAAACGCTTTTTCCGCACATTTTGCTCGCCGCACCCATCGAAACACGCCCCCCACAACACATGGCCTACCGTCCCGCGTTCCCACAGGTGTCCCAATGAAAACGGTACCTCACATGTGTGGGTGCACCTACCTGGCCACCAAGGGGAAAGCCTAAAACACAAGTAACCCCAAGTCTGTTGTCAGAGGGAAATCTCAGACATTCTGCCGACCGGCGCAACTTACAGATATGGGCCTCGGGTGTCCAAGCCACCGAGGAAAACAGGGAACCCCATGCATTTTCGAAAAGAGGACACCCGTGGGAATCCGCAGAGGTGTGATTTGCGCCCATCGCCCCAGATTTTTTTACCCAGACAGCCCTGCAAAGTCGGAAATGTGGGGAAAAAAACGCTTTTTCCGCACATTTCGCTCGCGGCACCCATCGAAACACGCCCCCCACAACACATGGCCTACCGTCCCGCGTTCCCACAGGTGTCCCGATGAAAACGGTACCTCACATGTGTGGGTGCACCTACCTGGCCGCCAAGGGGAAAGCCTAAAACACAAGTAACCCCAAGTCTGTTGTCAGAGGGAAATCTCAGACATTCTGCCGACCGGCGCAACTTACAGATATGGGCCTCGGGTGTCCAAGCCACCGAGGAAAACAGGGAACCCCATGCATTTTCGAAAAGAGGACACCCGTGGGAATCCGCAGAAGAGGACACCCGTGGGAATCCGCAGAGGTGTGATTTGCGCCCATCGCCCCAGATTTTTTTACCCAGACAGCCCTGCAAAGTCGGAAATGTGGGGAAAAAAATGCTTTTTCCGCACATTTCGCTCGCCGAACCCATCGAAACACGCCCCCCACAACACATGGCCTACCGTCCCGCGTTCCCACAGGTGTCCCGATGAAAATGGTACCTCACATGTGTGGGTGCACCTACCTGGCCGCCAAGGGGAAAGCCTAAAACACAAGTAACCCCAAGTCAGTTGTCAGAGGGAAATCTCAGACATTCTGCCGACCGGCGCAACTTACAGATATGGGCCTCGGGTGTCCAAGCCACCGAGGAAAACAGGGAACCCCATGAATTTTCGAAAAGAGGACACCCGTGGGAATCCGCAGAGGTGTGATTTGCGTCCATCGCCCCAGATTTTTTTACCCAGACAGCCCTGCAAAGTCGGAAATGTGGAGAAAAAAACGCTTTTTCCGCACATTTCGCTCGCCGCACCCATCGAAACACGCCCCCCACAACACATGGCCTACCGTCCCGCGTTCCCACAGGTGTCCCGATGAAAACGGTACCTCACATGTGTGGGTGCACCTACCTGGCCGCCAAGGGGAAAGCCTAAAACACAAGTAACCCCAAGTCTGTTGTCAGAGGGCAATCTCAGACATTCTGCCGACCGGCGCAACTTACAGATATGGGCCTCGGGTGTCCAAGCCACCGAGGAAAACAGGGAACCCCATGCATTTTCGAAAAGAGGACACCCGTGGGAATCCGCAGAGGTGTGATTTGCGCCCATCGCCCCAGATTTTTTTACCCAGACAGCCCTGCAAAGTCGGAAATGTGGGGAAAAAAACGCTTTTTCCGCACATTTCGCTCGCCGCACCCATCGAAACACGCCCCCCACAACACATGGCCTACCGTCCCGCGTTCCCACAGGTGTCCCGATGAAAACGGTACCTCACATGTGTGGGTGCACCTACCTGGCCGCCAAGGGGAAAGCCTAAAACACAAGTAACCCCAAGTCTGTTGTCAGAGGGAAATCTCAGACATTCTGCCGACCGGCGCAACTTACAGATATGGGCCTCGGGTGTCCAAGCCACCGAGGAAAACAGGGAACCCCATGCATTTTCGAAAAGAGGACACCCGTGGGAATCCGCAGAGGTGTGATTTGCGCCCATCGCCCCAGATTTTTTTACCCAGACAGCCCTGCAAAGTCGGAAATGTGGGGAAAAAAACGCTTTTTCCGCACATTTCGCTCGCGGCACCCATCGAAACACGCCCCCCACAACCACATGGCCTACCGTCCCGCGTTCCCACAGGTGTCCCGATGAAAACGGTACCTCACATGTGTGGGTGCACCTACCTGGCCGCCAAGGGGAAAGCCTAAAACACAAGTAACCCCAAGTCTGTTGTCAGAGGGAAATCTCAGACATTCTGCCGACCGGCGCAACTTACAGATATGGGCCTCGGTGTCCAAGCCACCGAGGAAAACAGGGAACCCCATGCATTTTCGAAAGAGGACACCCGTGGGAATCCGCAGCGGTGTGATTTGCGCCCATCGCCCCAGATTTTTTTACCCAGACAGCCCTGCAAAGTCGGAAATGGGGGAAAAAAACGCTTTTTCGCACATTTTGCTCGCCGCCACCCATCGAAACACGCCCCACAGACATTACATGGCCTACCGTCCCGCGTTCCCACAGGTGTCCCGATGAAAACGGTACCTCACATGTGTGGGTGCACCTACCTGGCCGCCAAGGGGAAAGCCTAAAACACAAGTAACCCCAAGTCTGTTGTCAGAGGGAAATCTCAGACATTCTGCCGACCGGCGCAACTTACAGATATGGGCCTCGGGTGTCCAAGCCACCGAGGAAAACAGGGAACCCCATTAATTTTCGAAAAGAGGACACCCGTGGGAATCCGCAGAGGTGTGATTTGCGCCCATCGCCCCAGATTTTTTTACCCAGACAGCCCTGCAAAGTCGGAAATGTGGGGAAAAAAACGCTTTTTCCGCACATTTTGCTCGCCGCACCCATCGAAACACGCCCCCACAACACATGGCCTACCGTCCCGCGTTCCCACAGGTGTCCCGATGAAAACGGTACCTCACATGTGTGGGTGCACCTACCTGGCCGCCAAGGGGAAAGCCTAAAACACAAGTAACCCCAAGTCTGTTGTCAGAGGGAAATCTCAGACATTCTGCCGACCGGCGCAACTTACAGATATGGGCCTCGGGTGTCCAAGCCACCGAGGAAAACAGGGAACCCCATTAATTTTTGAAAAGAGGACACCCGTGGGAATCCGCAGAGGTGTGATTTGCGCCCATCGCCCCAGATTTTTTTACCCAGACAGCCCTGCAAAGTCGGAAATGTGGGGAAAAAAACGCTTTTTCTGCACATTTCGCTCGCCGCACCCATCGAAACACGCCCCCCACAACACATGGCCTACCGTCCCGCGTTCCCACAGGTGTCCCGATGAAAACGGTACCTCACATGTGTGGGTGCACCTACCTGGCCGCCAAGGGGAAAGCCTAAAACACAAGTAACCCCAAGTCTGTTGTCAGAGGGAAATCTCAGACATTCTGCCGACCGGCGCAACTTACAGATATGGGCCTCGGGTGTCCAAGCCACCGAGGAAAACAGGGAACCCCATGCATTTTCGAAAAGAGGACACCCGTGGGAATCCGCAGAGGTGTGATTTGCGCCCATCGCCCCAGATTTTTTTACCCAGACAGCCCTGCAAAGTCGGAAATGTGGGGGAAAAAAACGCTTTTTCCGCACATTTCGCTCGCCGCACCCATCGAAACGCCCCCCACAACACATGGCCTACCGTCCCGCGTTCCCACAGGTGTCCCGATGAAAACGGTACCTCACATGTGTGGGTGCACCTACCTGGCGGCCAAGGGGAAAGCCTAAAACACAAGTAACCCCAAGTCTGTTGTCAGAGGGAAATCTCAGACATTCTGCCGACCGGCGCAACTTACAGATATGGGCCTCGGGTGTCCAAGCCACCGAGGAAAACAGGGAACCCCATGCATTTTCGAAAAGAGGACACCCGTGGGAATCCGCAGAGGTGTGATTTGCGCCCATCGCCCCAGATTTTTTTACCCAGACAGCCCTGCAAAGTCGGAAATGTGGGGAAAAAAACGCTTTTTCCGCACATTTTGCTCGCCGCACCCATCGAAACACGCCCCCCACAACACATGGCCTACCGTCCCGCGTTCCCACAGGTGTCCCGATGAAAACGGTACTCACATGTGTGGGTGCACCTACCTGGCCGCCAAGGGGAAAGCCTAAAACACAAGTAACCCCAAGTCTGTTGTCAGAGGGAAATCTCAGACATTCTGCCGACCGGCGCAACTTACAGATATGGGCCTCGGGTGTCCAAGCCACCGAGGAAAACAGGGAACCCCATTAATTTTCGAAAAGAGGACAACCGTGGGAATCCGCAGAGGTGTGATTTGCGCCCATCGCCCCAGATTTTTTTACCCAGACAGCCCTGCAAAGTCGGAAATGTGGGGAAAAAAACGCTTTTTCCGCACATTTTGCTCGCCGCACCCATCGAAACACGCCCCCCACAACACATGGCCTACCGTCCCGCGTTCCCACAGGTGTCCCGATGAAAACGGTACCTCACATGTGTGGGTGCACCTACCTGGCCGCCAAGGGGAAAGCCTAAAACACAAGTAACCCCAAGTCTGTTGTCAGAGGGAAATCTCAGACATTCTGCCGACCGGCGCAACTTACAGATATGGGCCTCGGGTGTCCAAGCCACCGAGGAAAACAGGGAACCCCATGCATTTTCGAAAAGAGGACACCCGTGGGAATCCGCAGAGGTGTGATTTGCGCCCATCGCCCCAGATTTTTTTACCCAGACAGCCCTGCAAAGTCGGAAATGTGGGGAAAAAAACGCTTTTTCCGCACATTTCGCTCGCGGCACCCATCGAAACACGCCCCCCACAACACATGGCCTACCGTCCCGCGTTCCCACAGGTGTCCCGATGAAAACGGTACCTCACATGTGTGGGTGCACCTACCTGGCCGCCAAGGGGAAAGCCTAAAACACAAGTAACCCCAAGTCTGTTGTCAGAGGGAAATCTCAGACATTCTGCCGACCGGCGCAACTTACAGATATGGGCCTCGGGTGTCCAAGCCACCGAGGAAAACAGGGAACCCCATGCATTTTCGAAAAGAGGACACCCGTGGGAATCCGCAGAAGAGGACACCCGTGGGAATCCGCAGAGGTGTGATTTGCGCCCATCGCCCCAGATTTTTTTACCCAGACAGCCCTGCAAAGTCGGAAATGTGGGGAAAAAAATGCTTTTTCCGCACATTTCGCTCGCCGCACCCATCGAAACACGCCCCCCACAACACATGGCCTACCGTCCCGCGTTCCCACAGGTGTCCCGATGAAAATGGTACCTCACATGTGTGGGTGCACCTACCTGGCCGCCAAGGGGAAAGCCTAAAACACAAGTAAACCCAAGTCAGTTGTCAGAGCGAAATCTCAGACATTCTGCCGACCGGCGCAACTTACAGATATGGGCCTCGGGTGTCCAAGCCACCGAGGAAAACAGGGAACCCCATGCATTTTCGAAAAGAGGACACCCGTGGGAATCCGCAGAGGTGTGATTTGCGCCCATCGCCCCAGATTTTTTTACCCAGACAGCCCTGCAAAGTCGGAAATGTGGGGAAAAAAACCCTTTTTCCGCACATTTCGCTCGCCGCACCCATCGAAACACGCCCCCCACAACACATGGCCTACCGTCCCGCGTTCCCACAGGTGTCCCGATGAAAACGGTACCTCACATGTGTGGGTGCACCTACCTGGCCGCCAAGGGGAAAGCCTAAAATAACAAGTAACCCCAAGTCTGTTGTCAGAGGGAAATCTCAGACATTCTGCCGACCGGCGCAACTTACAGATATGGGCCTCGGGTGTCCAAGCCACCGAGGAAAACAGGGAACCCCATGCATTTTCGAAAAGAGGACACCCGTGGGAATCCGCAGAGGTGTGATTTGCGCCCATCGCCCCAGATTTTTTTACCCAGACAGCCCTGCAAAGTCGGAAATGTGGGGAAAAAAACGCTTTTTCCGCACATTTTGCTCGCCGCACCCATCGAAACACGCCCCCCACAACACATGGCCTACCGTCCCGCGTTCCCACAGGTGTCCCGATGAAAACGGTACCTCACATGTGTGGGTGCACCTACCTGGCCGCCAAGGGGAAAGCCTAAAACACAAGTAACCCCAAGTCTGTTGTCAGAGGGAAATCTCAGACATTCTGCCGACCGGCGCAACTTACAGATATGGGCCTCGGGTGTCCAAGCCACCGAGGAAAACAGGGAACCCCATTAATTTTCGAAAAGAGGACACCCGTGGGAATCCGCAGAGGTGTGATTTGCGCCCATCGCCCCAGATTTTTTTACCCAGACAGCCCTGCAAAGTCGGAAATGTGGGGAAAAAAACGCTTTTTCCGCACATTTCGCTCGCGGCACCCATCGAAACACGCCCCCCACAACACATGGCCTACCGTCCCGCGTTCCCACAGGTGTCCCGATGAAAACGGTACCTCACATGTGTGGGTGCACCTACCTGGCCGCCAAGGGGAAAGCCTAAAACTCAAGTAACCCCAAGTCTGTTGTCAGAGGGAAATCTCAGACATTCTGCCGACCGGCGCAACTTACAGATATGGGCCTCGGGTGTCCAAGCCACCGAGGAAAACAGGGAACCCCATGCATTTTCGAAAAGAGGACACCCGTGGGAATCCGCAGAAGAGGACACCCGTGGGAATCCGCAGAGGTGTGATTTGCGCCCATCGCCCCAGATTTTTTTACCCAGACAGCCCTGCAAAGTCGGAAATGTGGGGAAAAAAATGCTTTTTCCGCACATTTCGCTCGCCGCACCCATCGAAACACGCCCCCCACAACACATGGCCTACCGTCCCGCGTTCCCACAGGTGTCCCGATGAAAACGGTACCTCACATGTGTGGGTGCACCTACCTGGCCGCCAAGGGGAAAGCCTAAAACACAAGTAACCCCAAGTCTGTTGTCAGAGGGAAATCTCAGACATTCTGCCGACCGGCGCAACTTACAGATATGGGCCTCGGGTGTCCAAGCCACCGAGGAAAACAGGGAACCCCATGCATTTTCGAAAAGAGGACACCCGTGGGAATCCGCAGAGGTGTGATTTGCGCCCATCGCCCCAGATTTTTTTACCCAGACAGCCCCGCAAACTCAGAAATGTGGGGAAAAAAACGCTTTTTCCGCACATTTCGCTCGCCGCACCCATCGAAACACGCCCCCCACAACACATGGCCTACCGTCCCGCGTTCCCACAGGTGTCCCGATGAAAATGGTACCTCACATGTGTGGGTGCACCTACCTGGCCGCCAAGGGGAAAGCCTAAAACACAAGTAACCCCAAGTCTGTTGTCAGAGGGAAATCTCAGACATTCTGCCGACCGGCGCAACTTACAGATATGGGCCTCGGGTGTCCAAGCCACCGAGGAAAACAGGGAACCCCATGCATTTTCGAAAAGAGGACACCCGTGGGAATCCGCAGAGGTGTGATTTGCGCCCATCGCCCCAGATTTTTTTACCCAGACAGCCCTGCAAAGTCGGAAATGTGGGGAAAAAAACGCTTTTTCCGCACATTTCGCTCGCGGCACCCATCGAAACACGCCCCCCACAACACATGGCCTACCGTCCCGCGTTCCCACAGGTGTCCCGATGAAAACGGTACCTCACATGTGTGGGTGCACCTACCTGGCCGCCAAGGGGAAAGCCTAAAACACAAGTAACCCCAAGTCTGTTGTCAGAGGGAAATCTCAGACATTCTGCCGACCGGCGCAACTTACAGATATGGGCCTCGGGTGTCCAAGCCACCGAGGAAAACAGGGAACCCCATGCATTTTCGAAAAGAGGACACCCGTGGGAATCCGCAGAAGAGGACACCCGTGGGAATCCGCAGAGGTGTGATTTGCGCCCATCGCCCCAGATTTTTTTACCCAGACAGCCCTGCAAAGTCGGAAATGTGGGGAAAAAAATGCTTTTTCCGCACATTTCGCTCGCCGCACCCATCGAAACACGCCCCCCACAACACATGGCCTACCGTCCCGCGTTCCCACAGGTGTCCCGATGAAAACGGTACCTCACATGTGTGGGTGCACCTACCTGGCCGCCAAGGGGAAAGCCTAAAACACAAGTAACCCCAAGTCTGTTGTCAGAGGGAAATCTCAGACATTCTGCCGACCGGCGCAACTTACAGATATGGGCCTCGGGTGTCCAAGCCACCGAGGAAAACAGGGAACCCCATGCATTTTCGAAAAGAGGACACCCGTGGGAATCCGCAGAGGTGTGATTTGCGCCCATCGCCCCAGATTTTTTTACCCAGACAGCCCCGCAAACTCAGAAATGTGGGGAAAAAAACGCTTTTTCCGCACATTTCGCTCGCCGCACCCATCGAAACACGCCCCCCACAACACATGGCCTACCGTCCCGCGTTCCCACAGGTGTCCCGATGAAAACGGTACCTCACATGTGTGGGTGCACCTACCTGGCCGCCAAGGGGAAAGCCTAAAACACAAGTAACCCCAAGTCTGTTGTCAGAGGGAAATCTCAGACATTCTGCCGACCGGCGCAACTTACAGATATGGGCCTCGGGTGTCCAAGCCACCGAGGAAAACAGGGAACCCCATGCATTTTCGAAAAGAGGACACCCGTGGGAATCCGCAGAGGTGTGATTTGCGCCCATCGCCCCAGATTTTTTTACCCAGACAGCCCTGCAAAGTCGGAAATGTGGGGAAAAAAACGCTTTTTCCGCACATTTCGCTCGCCGCACCCATCGAAACACGTCCCCCACAACACATGGCCTACCGTCCCGCGTTCCCACAGGTGTCCCGATGAAAACGGTACCTCACATGTGTGGGTGCACCTACCTGGCCGCCAAGGGGAAAGCCTAAAACACAAGTAACCCCAAGTCTGTTGTCAGAGGGAAATCTCAGACATTCTGCCGACCGGCGCAACTTACAGATATGGGCCTCGGGTGTCCAAGCCACCGAGGAAAACAGGGAACCCCATGCATTTTCGAAAAGAGGACACCCGTGGGAATCCGCAGAGGTGTGATTTGCGCCCATCGCCCCAGATTTTTTTACCCAGACAGCCCTGCAAAGTCGGAAATGTGGGGAAAAAAACGCTTTTTCCGCACATTTCGCTCGCCGCACCCATCGAAACGCCCCCCACAACACATGGCCTACCGTCCCGCGTTCCCACAGGTGTCCCGATGAAAATGGTACCTCACATGTGTGGGTGCACCTACCTGGCCGCCAAGGGGAAAGCCTAAAACACAAGTAACCCCAAGTCTGTTGTCAGAGGGAAATCTCAGACATTCTGCCGACCGGCGCAACTTACAGATATGGGCCTCGGGTGTCCAAGCCACCGAGGAAAACAGGGAACCCCATGCATTTTTGAAAAGAGGACACCCGTGGGAATCCGCAGAGGTGTGATTTGCGTCCATCGCCCCAGATTTTTTTACCCAGACAGCCCTGCAAAGTCGGAAATGTGGGGAAAAAAACGCTTTTTCCGCACATTTCGCTCGCCGCACCCATCGAAACACGCCCCCCACAACACATGGCCTACCGTCCCGCGTTCCCACAGGTGTCCCGATGAAAACGGTACCTCACATGTGTGGGTGCACCTACCTGGCCGCCAAGGGGAAAGCCTAAAACACAAGTAACCCCAAGTCTGTTGTCAGAGGGCAATCTCAGACATTCTGCCGACCGGCGCAACTTACAGATATGGGCCTCGGGTGTCCAAGCCACCGAGGAAAACAGGGAACCCCATGCATTTTCGAAAAGAGGACACCCGTGGGAATCCGCAGAGGTGTGATTTGCGCCCATCGCCCCAGATTTTTTTACCCAGACAGCCCTGCAAAGTCGGAAATGTGGGGAAAAAAACGCTTTTTCCGCACATTTCGCTCGCCGCACCCATCGAAACACGCCCCCCACAACACATGGCCTACCGTCCCGCGTTCCCACAGGTGTCCCGATGAAAACGGTACCTCACATGTGTGGGTGCACCTACCTGGCCGCCAAGGGGAAAGCCTAAAACACAAGTAACCCCAAGTCTGTTGTCAGAGGGAAATCTCAGACATTCTGCCGACCGGCGCAACTTACAGATATGGGCCTCGGGTGTCCAAGCCACCGAGGAAAACAGGGAACCCCATGCATTTTCGAAAAGAGGACACCCGTGGGAATCCGCAGAGGTGTGATTTGCGCCCATCGCCCCAGATTTTTTTACCCAGACAGCCCTGCAAAGTCGGAAATGTGGGGAAAAAAACGCTTTTTCCGCACATTTCGCTCGCCGCACCCATCGAAACACGCCCCCCACAACACATGGCCTACCGTCCCGCGTTCCCACAGGTGTCCCGATGAAAACGGTACCTCACATGTGTGGGTGCACCTACCTGGCCGCCAAGGGGAAAGCCTAAAACACAAGTAACCCCAAGTCTGTTGTCAGAGGGAAATCTCAGACATTCTGCCGACCGGCGCAACTTACAGATATGGGCCTCGGGTGTCCAAGCCACCGAGGAAAACAGGGAACCCCATGCATTTTCGAAAAGAGGACACCCGTGGGAATCCGCAGAGGTGTGATTTGCGCCCATCGCCCCAGATTTTTTTACCCAGACAGCCCTGCAAAGTCGGAAATGTGGGGAAAAAAACGCTTTTTCCGCACATTTTGCTCGCCGCACCCATCGAAACACGCCCCCCACAACACATGGCCTACCGTCCCGCGTTCCCACAGGTGTCCCGATGAAAACGGTACCTCACATGTGTGGGTGCACCTACCTGGCCGCCAAGGGGAAAGCCTAAAACACAAGTAACCCCAAGTCTGTTGTCAGAGGGAAATCTCAGACATTCTGCCGACCGGCGCAACTTACAGATATGGGCCTCGGGTGTCCAAGCCACCGAGGAAAACAGGGAACCCCATTAATTTTCGAAAAGAGGACACCCGTGGGAATCCGCAGAGGTGTGATTTGCGCCCATCGCCCCAGATTTTTTTACCCAGACAGCCCTGCAAAGTCGGAAATGTGGGGAAAAAAACGCTTTTTCCGCACATTTTGCTCGCCGCACCCATCGAAACACGCCCCCCACAACACATGGCCTACCGTCCCGCGTTCCCACAGGTGTCCCAATGAAAACGGTACCTCACATGTGTGGGTGCACCTACCTGGCCACCAAGGGGAAAGCCTAAAACACAAGTAACCCCAAGTCTGTTGTCAGAGGGAAATCTCAGACATTCTGCCGACCGGCGCAACTTACAGATATGGGCCTCGGGTGTCCAAGCCACCGAGGAAAACAGGGAACCCCATTAATTTTCGAAAAGAGGACACCCGTGGGAATCCGCAGAGGTGTGATTTGCGCCCATCGCCCCAGATTTTTTTACCCAGACAGCCCTGCAAAGTCGGAAATGTGGGGAAAAAAACGCTTTTTCCGCACATTTTGCTCGCCGCACCCATCGAAACACGCCCCCCACAACACATGGCCTACCGTCCCGCGTTCCCACAGGTGTCCCGATGAAAACGGTACCTCACATGTGTGGGTGCACCTACCTGGCCGCCAAGGGGAAAGCCTAAAACACAAGTAACCCCAAGTCTGTTGTCAGAGGGAAATCTCAGACATTCTGCCGACCGGCGCAACTTACAGATATGGGCCTCGGGTGTCCAAGCCACCGAGGAAAACAGGGAACCCCATGCATTTTCGAAAAGAGGACACCCGTGGGAATCCGCAGAAGAGGACACCCGTGGGAATCCGCAGAGGTGTGATTTGCGCCCATCGCCCCAGATTTTTTTACCCAGACAGCCCTGCAAAGTCAGAAATGTGGGGAAAAAAATGCTTTTTCCGCACATTTCGCTCGCCGCACCCATCGAAACACGCCCCCCACAACACATGGCCTACCGTCCCGCGTTCCCACAGGTGTCCCGATGAAAACGGTACCTCACATGTGTGGGTGCACCTACCTGGCCGCCAAGGGGAAAGCCTAAAACACAAGTAACCCCAAGTCTGTTGTCAGAGGGAAATCTCAGACATTCTGCCGACCGGCGCAACTTACAGATATGGGCCTCGGGTGTCCAAGCCACCGAGGAAAACAGGGAACCCCATGCATTTTCGAAAAGAGGACACCCGTGGGAATCCGCAGAGGTGTGATTTGCGCCCATCGCCCCAGATTTTTTTACCCAGACAGCCCCGCAAACTCAGAAATGTGGGGAAAAAAACGCTTTTTCCGCACATTTCGCTCGCCGCAACCATCAAAACACGCCCCCCACAACACATGGCCTACCGTCCCGCGTTCCCACAGGTGTCCCGATGAAAACGGTACCTCACATGTGTGGGTGCACCTACCTGGCCGCCAAGGGGAAAGCCTAAAACACAAGTAACCCCAAGTCTGTTGTCAGAGGGAAATCTCAGACATTCTGCCGACCGGCGCAACTTACAGATATGGGCCTCGGGTGTCCAAGCTACCGAGGAAAACAGGGAACCCCATGCATTTTCGAAAAGAGGACACCCGTGGGAATCCGCAGAGGTGTGATTTGCGCCCATCGCCCCAGATTTTTTTACCCAGACAGCCCTGCAAAGTCGGAAATGTGGGGAAAAAAACGCTTTTTCCGCACATTTCGCTCGCCGCACCCATCGAAACACGTCCCCCACAACACATGGCCTACCGTCCCGTGTTCCCACAGGTGTCCCGATGAAAACGGTACCTCACATGTGTGGGTGCACCTACCTGGCCGCCAAGGGGAAAGCCTAAAACACAAGTAACCCCAAGTCTGTTGTCAGAGGGAAATCTCAGACATTCTGCCGACCGGCGCAACTTACAGATATGGGCCTCGGGTGTCCAAGCCACCGAGGAAAACAGGGAACCCCATGCATTTTCGAAAAGAGGACACCCGTGGGAATCCGCAGAGGTGTGATTTGCGTCCATCGCCCCAGATTTTTTTACCCAGACAGCCCTGCAAAGTCGGAAATGTGGGGAAAAAAACGCTTTTTCCGCACATTTCGCTCGCCGCACCCATCGAAACACGCCCCCCACAACACATGGCCTACCGTCCCGCGTTCCCACAGGTGTCCCGATGAAAACGGTACCTCACATGTGTGGGTGCACCTACCTGGCGCCAAGGGGAAAGCCTAAAACACAAGTAACCCCAAGTCTGTTGTCAGAGGGAAATCTCAGACATTCTGCCGACCGGCGCAACTTACAGATATGGGCCTCGGGTGTCCAAGCCACCGAGGAAAACAGGGAACCCCATTAATTTTCGAAAAGAGGACACCCGTGGGAATCCGCAGAGGTGTGATTTGCGCCCATCGCCCCAGATTTTTTTACCCAGACAGCCCTGCAAAGTCGGAAATGTGGGGAAAAAAACGCTTTTTCCGCACATTTTGCTCGCCGCACCCATCGAAACACGCCCCCCACAACACATGGCCTACCGTCCCGCGTTCCCACAGGTGTCCCGATGAAAACGGTACCTCACATGTGTGGGTGCACCTACCTGGCCGCCAAGGGGAAAGCCTAAAACACAAGTAACCCCAAGTCTGTTGTCAGAGGGAAATCTCAGACATTCTGCCGACCGGCGCAACTTACAGATATGGGCCTCGGGTGTCCAAGCCACCGAGGAAAACAGGGAACCCCATGCATTTTCGAAAAGAGGACACCCGTGGGAATCCGCAGAGGTGTGATTTGCGCCCATCGCCCCAGATTTTTTTACCCAGACAGCCCTGCAAAGTCGGAAATGTGGGGAAAAAAACGCTTTTTCCGCACATTTCGCTCGCCGCACCCATCGAAACACGCCCCCCACAACACATGGCCTACTGTCCCGCGTTCCCACAGGTGTCCCGATGAAAACGGTACCTCACATGTGTGGGTGCACCTACCTGGCCGCCAAGGGGAAAGCCTAAAACACAAGTAACCCCAAGTCTGTTGTCAGAGGGAAATCTCAGACATTCTGCCGACCGGCGCAACTTACAGATATGGGCCTCGGGTGTCCAAGCCACCGAGGAAAACAGGGAACCCCATGCATTTTCGAAAAGAGGACACCCGTGGGAATCCGCAGAAGAGGACACCCGTGGGAATCCGCAGAGGTGTGATTTGCGCCCATCGCCCCAGATTTTTTTACCCAGACAGCCCTGCAAAGTCGGAAATGTGGGGAAAAAAATGCTTTTTCCGCACATTTCGCTCGCCGCACCCATCGAAACACGCCCCCCACAACACATGGCCTACCGTCCCGCGTTCCCACAGGTGTCCCGATGAAAATGGTACCTCACATGTGTGGGTGCACCTACCTGGCCGCCAAGGGGAAAGCCTAAAACACAAGTAACCCCAAGTCTGTTGTCAGAGGGAAATCTCAGACATTCTGCCGACCGGCGCAACTTACAGATATGGGCCTCGGGTGTCCAAGCCACCGAGGAAAACAGGGAACCCCATGCATTTTCGAAAAGAGGACACCCGTGGGAATCCGCAGAGGTGTGATTTGCGCCCATCGCCCCAGATTTTTTTACCCAGACAGCCCTGCAAAGTCGGAAATGTGGGGAAAAAAACGCTTTTTCCGCACATTTCGCTCGCCGCACCCATCGAAACACGCCCCCCACAACACATGGCCTACCGTCCCGCGTTCCCACAGGTGTCCCGATGAAAACGGTACCTCACATGTGTGGGTGCACCTACCTGGCCGCCAAGGGGAAAGCCTAAAACACAAGTAACCCCAAGTCTGTTGTCAGAGGGAAATCTCAGACATTCTGCCGACCGGCGCAACTTACAGATATGGGCCTCGGGTGTCCAAGCCACCGAGGAAAACAGGGAACCCCATGCATTTTCGAAAAGAGGACACCCGTGGGAATCCGCAGAGGTGTGATTTGCGCCCATCGCCCCAGATTTTTTTACCCAGACAGCCCTGCAAAGTCGGAAATGTGGGGAAAAAAACGCTTTTTCCGCACATTTCGCTCGCCGCACCCATCGAAACACGCCCCCCACAACACATGGCCTACCGTCCCGCGTTCCCACAGGTGTCCCGATGAAAACGGTACCTCACATGTGTGGGTGCACCTACCTGGCCGCCAAGGGGAAAGCCTAAAACACAAGTAACCCCAAGTCTGTTGTCAGAGGGAAATCTCAGACATTCTGCCGACCGGCGCAACTTACAGATATGGGCCTCGGGTGTCCAAGCCACCGAGGAAAACAGGGAACCCCATGCATTTTCGAAAAGAGGACACCCGTGGGAATCCGCAGAGGTGTGATTTGCGCCCATCGCCCCAGATTTTTTTACCCAGACAGCCCTGCAAAGTCGGAAATGTGGGGAAAAAAATGCTTTTTCCGCACATTTCGCTCGCCGCACCCATCGAAACAAGCCCCCCACAACACATGGCCTACCGTCCCGCGTTCCCACAGGTGTCCCGATAAAAACGGTACCTCACATGTGTGGGTGCACCTACAAGGCCGCCAAGGGGAAAGCCTAAAACACAAGTAACCCCAAGTCTGTTGTCAGAGGGAAATCTCAGACATTCTGCCGACCGGCGCAACTTACAGATATGGGCCTCGGGTGTCCAAGCCACCGAGGAAAACAGGGAACCCCATGCATTTTCGAAAAGAGGACACCCGTGGGAATCCGCAGAGGTGTGATTTGCGCCCATCGCCCCAGATTTTTTTACCCAGACAGCCCTGCAAAGTCGGAAATGTGGGGAAAAAAATGCTTTTTCCGCACATTTCGCTCGCCGCACCCATCGAAACACGCCCCCCACAACACATGGCCTACCGTCCCGCGTTCCCACAGGTGTCCCGATGAAAATGGTACCTCACATGTGTGGGTGCACCTACCTGGCCGCCAAGGGGAAAGCCTAAAACACAAGTAACCCCAAGTCTGTTGTCAGAGGGAAATCTCAGACATTCTGCCGACCGGCGCAACTTACAGATATGGGCCTCGGGTGTCCAAGCCACCGAGGAAAACAGGGAACCCCATGCATTTTCGAAAAGAGGACACCCGTGGGAATCCGCAGAGGTGTGATTTGCGCCCATCGCCCCAGATTTTTTTACCCAGACAGCCCTGCAAAGTCGGAAATGTGGGGAAAAAAACGCTTTTTCCGCACATTTCGCTCGCCGCACCCATCGAAACACGCCCCCCACAACACATGGCCTACCGTCCCGCGTTCCCACAGGTGTCCCGATGAAAACGGTACCTCACATGTGTGGGTGCACCTACCTGGCCGCCAAGGGGAAAGCCTAAAACACAAGTAACCCCAAGTCTGTTGTCAGAGGGAAATCTCAGACATTCTGCCGACCGGCGCAACTTACAGATATGGGCCTCGGGTGTCCAAGCCACCGAGGAAAACAGGGAACCCCATGCATTTTCGAAAAGAGGACACCCGTGGGAATCCGCAGAGGTGTGATTTGCGCCCATCGCCCCAGATTTTTTTACCCAGACAGCCCTGCAAAGTCGGAAATGTGGGGAAAAAAATGCTTTTTCCGCACATTTCGCTCGCCGCACCCATCAAAACAAGCCCCCCACAACACATGGCCTACCGTCCCGCGTTCCCACAGGTGTCCCGATAAAAACGGTACCTCACATGTGTGGGTGCACCTACAAGGCCGCCAAGGGGAAAGCCTAAAACACAAGTAACCCCAAGTCTGTTGTCAGAGGGAAATCTCAGACATTCTGCCGACCGGCGCAACTTACAGATATGGGCCTCGGGTGTCCAAGCCACCGAGGAAAACAGGGAACCCCATGCATTTTCGAAAAGAGGACACCCGTGGGAATCCGCAGAGGTGTGATTTGCGCCCATCGCCCCAGATTTTTTTACCCAGACAGCCCTGCAAAGTCGGAAATGTGGGGAAAAAAACGCTTTTTCCGCACATTTCGCTCGCCGCACCCATCGAAACACGCCCCCCACAACACATGGCCTACCGTCCCGCGTTCCCACAGGTGTCCCGATGAAAACGGTACCTCACATGTGGGGGTGCACCTACCTGGCCGCCAAGGGGAAAGCCTAAAACACAAGTAACCCCAAGTCTGTTGTCAGAGGGAAATCTCAGACATTCTGCCGACCGGCGCAACTTACAGATATGGGCCTCGGGTGTCCAAGCCACCGAGGAAAACAGGGAACCCCATGCATTTCCGAAAAGAGAACACCCGTGGGAATCCGCAGAGGTGTGATTTGCGCCCATCGCCCCAGATTTTTTTACACAGACAGCCCTGCAAAGTCGGAAATGTGCGGAAAAAAATGCTTTTTCCGCACATTTCGCTCGCCGCACCCATCGAAACACGCCCCCCACAACACATGGCCTACCGTCCCGCGTTCCCACAGGTGTCCCGATGAAAACGGTACCTCACATGTGTGGGTGCACCTACCTGGCCGCCAAGGGGAAAGCCTAAAACACAAGTAACCCCAAGTCTGTTGTCAGAGGGAAATCTCAGACATTCTGCCGACCGGCGCAACTTACAGATATGGGCCTCGGGTGTCCAAGCCACCGAGGAAAACAGGGAACCCCATGCATTTTCGAAAAGAGGACACCCGTGGGAATCCGCAGAGGTGTGATTTGCGCCCATCGCCCCAGATTTTTTTACCCAGACAGCCCTGCAAAGTCGGAAATGTGGGGAAAAAAACGCTTTTTCCGCACATTTCGCTCGCCGCACCCATCGAAACACGCCCCCCACAACACATGGCCTACCGTCCCGCGTTCCCACAGGTGTCCCGATGAAAACGGTACCTCACATGTGTGGGTGCACCTACCTGGCCGCCAAGGGGAAAGCCTAAAACACAAGTAACCCCAAGTCTGTTGTCAGAGGGAAATCTCAGACATTCTGCCGACCGGCGCAACCTACAGATATGGGCCTCGGGTGTCCAAGCCACCGAGGAAAACAGGGAACCCCATGCATTTTCGAAAAGAGGACACCCGTGGGAATCCGCAGAGGTGTGATTTGCGCCCATCGCCCCAGATTTTTTTACCCAGACAGCCCTGCAAAGTCGGAAATGTGGGGAAAAAAACGCTTTTTCCGCACATTTCGCTCGCCGCACCCATCGAAACACGCCCCCCACAACACATGGCCTACCGTCCCGCGTTCCCACAGGTGTCCCGATGAAAACGGTACCTCACATGTGTGGGTGCACCTACCTGGCCGCCAAGGGGAAAGCCTAAAACACAAGTAACCCCAAGTCTGTTGTCAGAGGGAAATCTCAGACATTCTGCCGACCGGCGCAACTTACAGATATGGGCCTCGGGTGTCCAAGCCACCGAGGAAAACAGGGAACCCCATGCATTTTCGAAAAGAGGACACCCGTGGGAATCCGCAGAGGTGTGATTTGCGCCCATCGCCCCAGATTTTTTTACCCAGACAGCCCTGCAAAGTCGGAAATGTGGGGAAAAAAACGCTTTTTCCGCACATTTCGCTCGCCGCACCCATCGAAACACGCCCCCCACAACACATGGCCTACCGTCCCGCGTTCCCACAGGTGTCCCGATGAAAACGGTACCTCACATGTGTGGGTGCACCTACCTGGCCGCCAAGGGGAAAGCCTAAAACACAAGTAACCCCAAGTCTGTTGTCAGAGGGAAATCTCAGACATTCTGCCGACCGGCGCAACCTACAGATATGGGCCTCGGGTGTCCAAGCCACCGAGGAAAACAGGGAACCCCATGCATTTTCGAAAAGAGGACACCCGTGGGAATCCGCAGAGGTGTGATTTGCGCCCATCGCCCCAGATTTTTTTACCCAGACAGCCCTGCAAAGTCGGAAATGTGGGGAAAAAAACGCTTTTTCCGCACATTTCGCTCGCCGCACCCATCGAAACACGCCCCCCACAACACATGGCCTACCGTCCCGCGTTCCCACAGGTGTCCCGATGAAAACGGTACCTCACATGTGTGGGTGCACCTACCTGGCCGCCAAGGGGAAAGCCTAAAACACAAGTAACCCCAAGTCTGTTGTCAGAGGGAAATCTCAGACATTCTGCCGACCGGCGCAACTTACAGATATGGGCCTCGGGTGTCCAAACCACCGAGGAAAACAGGGAACCCCATGCATTTTCGAAAAGAGGACACCCGTGGGAATCCGCAGAGGTGTGATTTGCGCCCATCGCCCCAGATTTTTTTACCCAGACAGCCCTGCAAAGTCGGAAATGTGGGGAAAAAAACGCTTTTTCCGCACATTTCGCTCGCCGCACCCATCGAAACACGCCCCCCACAACACATGGCCTACCGTCCCGCGTTCCCACAGGTGTCCCGATGAAAACGGTACCTCACATGTGTGGGTGCACCTACCTGGCCGCCAAGGGGAAAGCCTAAAACACAAGTAACCCCAAGTCTGTTGTCAGAGGGAAATCTCAGACATTCTGCCGACCGGCGCAACTTACAGATATGGGCCTCGGGTGTCCAAGCCACCGAGGAAAACAGGGAACCCCATGCATTTTCGAAAAGAGGACACCCGTGGGAATCCGCAGAGGTGTGATTTGCGCTCATCGCCCCAGATTTTTTTACCCAGACAGCCCTGCAAAGTCGGAAATGTGGGGAAAAAAATGCTTTTTCCGCACATTTCGCTCGCCGCACCCATCGAAACACGCCCCCCACAACACATGGCCTACCGTCCCGCGTTCCCACAGGTGTCCCGATGAAAACGGTACCTCACATGTGTGGGTGCACTTACCTGGCCGCCAAGGGGAAAGCCTAAAACACAAGTAACCCCAAGTCTGTTGTCAGAGGGAAATCTCAGACATTCTGCCGACCGGCGCAACTTACAGATATGGGCCTCGGGTGTCCAAGCCACCGAGGAAAACAGGGAACCCCATGCATTTTCGAAAAGAGGACACCCGTGGGAATCCGCAGAGGTGTGATTTGCGCCCATCGCCCCAGATTTTTTTACCCAGACAGCCCTGCAAAGTCGGAAATGTGGGGAAAAAAACGCTTTTTCCGCACATTTCGCTCGCCGCACCCATCGAAACACGCCCCCCACAACACATGGCCTACCGTCCCGCGTTCCCACAGGTGTCCCGATGAAAACGGTACCTCACATGTGGGGGTGCACCTACCTGGCCGCCAAGGGGAAAGCCTAAAACACAAGTAACCCCAAGTCTGTTGTCAGAGGGAAATCTCAGACATTCTGCCGACCGGCGCAACTTACAGATATGGGCCTCGGGTGTCCAAGCCACCGAGGAAAACAGGGAACCCCATGCATTTCCGAAAAGAGGACACCCGTGGGAATCCGCAGAGGTGTGATTTGCGCCCATCGCCCCAGATTTTTTTACACAGACAGCCCTGCAAAGTCGGAAATGTGCGGAAAAAAATGCTTTTTCCGCACATTTCGCTCGCCGCACCCATCGAAACACGCCCCCCACAACACATGGCCTACCGTCCCGCGTTCCCACAGGTGTCCCGATGAAAACGGTACCTCACATGTGTGGGTGCACCTACCTGGCCGCCAAGGGGAAAGCCTAAAACACAAGTAACCCCAAGTCTGTTGTCAGAGGGAAATCTCAGACATTCTGCCGACCGGCGCAACTTACAGATATGGGCCTCGGGTGTCCAAGCCACCGAGGAAAACAGGGAACCCCATGCATTTTCGAAAAGAGGACACCCGTGGGAATCCGCAGAGGTGTGATTTGCGCCCATCGCCCCAGATTGTTTTACCCAGACAGCCCTGCAAAGTCGGAAATGTGGGGAAAAAAAACGCTTTTTCCGCACATTTCGCTCGCCGCACCCATCGAAACACGCCCCCCACAACACATGGCCTACCGTCCCGCGTTCCCACAGGTGTCCCGATGAAAACGGTACCTCACATGTGTGGGTGCACCTACCTGGCCGCCAAGGGGAAAGCCTAAAACACAAGTAACCCCAAGTCTGTTGTCAGAGGGAAATCTCAGACATTCTGCCGACCGGCGCAACCTACAGATATGGGCCTCGGGTGTCCAAGCCACCGAGGAAAACAGGGAACCCCATGCATTTTCGAAAAGAGGACACCCGTGGGAATCCGCAGAGGTGTGATTTGCGCCCATCGCCCCAGATTTTTTTACCCAGACAGCCCTGCAAAGTCGGAAATGTGGGGAAAAAAACGCTTTTTCCGCACATTTCGCTCGCCGCACCCATCGAAACACGCCCCCCACAACACATGGCCTACCGTCCCGCGTTCCCACAGGTGTCCCGATGAAAACGGTACCTCACATGTGTGGGTGCACCTACCTGGCCGCCAAGGGGAAAGCCTAAAACACAAGTAACCCCAAGTCTGTTGTCAGAGGGAAATCTCAGACATTCTGCCGACCGGCGCAACCTACAGATATGGGCCTCGGGTGTCCAAGCCACCGAGGAAAACAGGGAACCCCATGCATTTTCGAAAAGAGGACACCCGTGGGAATCCGCAGAGGTGTGATTTGCGCCCATCGCCCCAGATTTTTTTACCCAGACAGCCCTGCAAAGTCGGAAATGTGGGGAAAAAAACGCTTTTTCCGCACATTTCGCTCGCCGCACCCATCGAAACACGCCCCCCACAACACATGGCCTACCGTCCCGCGTTCCCACAGGTGTCCCGATGAAAACGGTACCTCACATGTGTGGGTGCACCTACCTGGCCGCCAAGGGGAAAGCCTAAAACACAAGTAACCCCAAGTCTGTTGTCAGAGGGAAATCTCAGACATTCTGCCGACCGGCGCAACTTACAGATATGGGCCTCGGGTGTCCAAACCACCGAGGAAAACAGGGAACCCCATGCATTTTCGAAAAGAGGACACCCGTGGGAATCCGCAGAGGTGTGATTTGCGCCCATCGCCCCAGATTTTTTTACCCAGACAGCCCTGCAAAGTCGGAAATGTGGGGAAAAAAACGCTTTTTCCGCACATTTCGCTCGCCGCACCCATCGAAACACGCCCCCCACAACACATGGCCTACCGTCCCGCGTTCCCACAGGTGTCCCGATGAAAACGGTACCTCACATGTGTGGGTGCACCTACCTGGCCGCCAAGGGGAAAGCCTAAAACACAAGTAACCCCAAGTCTGTTGTCAGAGGGAAATCTCAGACATTCTGCCGACCGGCGCAACTTACAGATATGGGCCTCGGGTGTCCAAGCCACCGAGGAAAACAGGGAACCCCATGCATTTTCGAAAAGAGGACACCCGTGGGAATCCGCAGAGGTGTGATTTGCGCTCATCGCCCCAGATTTTTTTACCCAGACAGCCCTGCAAAGTCGGAAATGTGGGGAAAAAAATGCTTTTTCCGCACATTTCGCTCGCCGCACCCATCGAAACACGCCCCCCACAACACATGGCCTACCGTCCCGCGTTCCCACAGGTGTCCCGATGAAAACGGTACCTCACATGTGTGGGTGCACTTACCTGGCCGCCAAGGGGAAAGCCTAAAACACAAGTAACCCCAAGTCTGTTGTCAGAGGGAAATCTCAGACATTCTGCCGACCGGCGCAACTTACAGATATGGGCCTCGGGTGTCCAAGCCACCGAGGAAAACAGGGAACCCCATGCATTTTCGAAAAGAGGACACCCGTGGGAATCCGCAGAGGTGTGATTTGCGCCCATCGCCCCAGATTTTTTTACCCAGACAGCCCTGCAAAGTCGGAAATGTGGGGAAAAAAACGCTTTTTCCGCACATTTCGCTCGCCGCACCCATCGAAACACGCCCCCCACAACACATGGCCTACCGTCCCACGTTCCCACAGGTGTCCCGATGAAAACGGTACCTCACATGTGTGGGTGCACCTACCTGGCCGCCAAGGGGAAAGCCTAAAACACAAGTAACCCCAAGTCTGTTGTCAGAGGGAAATCTCAGACATTCTGCCGACCGGCGCAACTTACAGATATGGGCCTCGGGTGTCCAAGCCACCGAGGAAAACAGGGAACCCCATGCATTTTCGAAAAGAGGACACCCGTGGGAATCCGCAGAGGTGTGATTTGCGCCCATCGCCCCAGATTTTTTTACCCAGACAGCCCTGCAAAGTCGGAAATGTGGGGAAAAAAATGCTTTTTCCGCACATTTCGCTCGCGGCACCCATCGAAACACGCCCCCCACAACACATGGCCTACCGTCCCACGTTCCCACAGGTGTCCCGATGAAAACGGTACCTCACATGTGTGGGTGCACCTACCTGGCCGCCAAGGGGAAAGCCTAAAACACAAGTAACCCCAAGTCTGTTGTCAGAGGGAAATCTCAGACATTCTGCCGACCGGCGCAACTTACAGATATGGGCCTCGGGTGTCCAAGCCACCGAGGAAAACAGGGAACCCCATGCATTTTCGAAAAGAGGACACCCGTGGGAATCCGCAGAGGTGTGATTTGCGTCCATCGCCCCAGATTTTTTTACCCAGACAGCCCTGCAAAGTCGGAAATGTGGGGAAAAAAACGCTTTTTCCGCACATTTCGCTCGCCGCACCCATCGAAACACGCCCCCCACAACACATGGCCTACCGTCCCGCGTTCCCACAGGTGTCCCGATGAAAACGGTACCTCACATGTGTGGGTGCACCTACCTGGCCGCCAAGGGGAAAGCCTAAAACACAAGTAACCCCAAGTCTGTTGTCAGAGGGAAATCTCAGACATTCTGCCGACCGGCGCAACTTACAGATATGGGCCTCGGGTGTCCAAGCCACCGAGGAAAACAGGGAACCCCATGCATTTTCGAAAAGAGGACACCCGTGGGAATCCGCAGAGGTGTGATTTGCGTCCATCGCCCCAGATTTTTTTACCCAGACAGCCCTGCAAAGTCGGAAATGTGGGGAAAAAAACGCTTTTTCCGCACATTTCGCTCGCCGCACCCATCGAAACACGCCCCCCACAACACATGGCCTACCGTCCCGCGTTCCCACAGGTGTCCCGATGAAAACGGTACCTCACATGTGTGGGTGCACCTACCTGGCCGCCAAGGGGAAAGCCTAAAACACAAGTAACCCCAAGTCTGTTGTCAGAGGGAAATCTCAGACATTCTGCCGACCGGCGCAACTTACAGATATGGGCCTCGGGTGTCCAAGCCACCGAGGAAAACAGGGAACCCCATGCATTTTCGAAAAGAGGACACCCGTGGGAATCCGCAGAGGTGTGATTTGCGCCCATCGCCCCAGATTTTTTTACCCAGACAGCCCTGCAAAGTCGGAAATGTGGGGAAAAAAACGCTTTTTCCGCACATTTCGCTCGCCGCACCCATCGAAACACGCCCCCCACAACACATGGCCTACCGTCCCGCGTTCCCACAGGTGTCCCGATGAAAACGGTACCTCACATGTGTGGGTGCACCTACCTGGCCGCCAAGGGGAAAGCCTAAAACACAAGTAACCCCAAGTCTGTTGTCAGAGGGAAATCTCAGACATTCTGCCGACCGGCGCAACTTACAGATATGGGCCTCGGGTGTCCACGCCACCGAGGAAAACAGGGAACCCCATGCATTTTCGAAAAGAGTACACCCGTGGGAATCCGCAGAGGTGTGATTTGCGTCCATCGCCCCAGATTTTTTTACCCAGACAGCCCTGCAAAGTCGGAAATGTGGGGAAAAAAACGCTTTTTCCGCACATTTCGCTCGCCGCACCCATCAAAACACGCCCCCCACAACACATGGCCTACCGTCCCGCGTTCCCACAGGTGTCCCAATGAAAACGGTACCTCACATGTGTGGGTGCACCTACCTGGCCGCCAAGGGGAAAGCCTAAAACACAAGTAACCCCAAGTCTGTTGTCAGAGGGAAATCTCAGACATTCTGCGGACCGGCGCAACTTACAGATATGGGCCTCGGGTGTCCAAGCCACCGAGGAAAACAGGGAACCCCATGCATTTTCGAAAAGAGGACACCCGTGGGAATCCGCAGAGGTGTGATTTGCGCCCATCGCCCCAGATTTTTGTACCCAGACAGCCCTGCAAAGTCGGAAATGTGGGGAAAAAAACGCTTTTTCCGCACATTTCGCTCGCCGCACCCATCGTAACACGCCCCCCACAACACATGGCCTACCGTCCCGCATTCCCACAGGTGTCCCGATGAAAACGGTACCTCACATGTGTGGGTGCACCTACCTGGCCGCCAAGGGGAAAGCCTAAAAAACAAGTAACCCCAAGTCTGTTGTCAGAGGGAAATCTCAGACATTCTGCCGACCGGCGCAACTTACAGATATGGGCCTCGGGTGTCCAAGCCACCGAGGAAAACAGGGAACCCCATGCATTTTCGAAAAGAGGACACCCGTGGGAATCCGCAGAGGTGTGATTTGCGTCCATCGCCCCAGATTTTTTTACCCAGACAGCCCTGCAAAGTCGGAAATGTGGGGAAAAAAACGCTTTTTCCGCACATTTCGCTCGCCGCACCCATCGAAACACGCCCCCCACAACACATGGCCTACCGTCCCGCGTTCCCACAGGTGTCCCGATGAAAACGGTACCTCACATGAGTGGGTGCACCTACCTGGCCGCCAAGGGGAAAGCCTAAAACACAAGTAACCCCAAGTCTGTTGTCAGAGGGAAATCTCAGACATTCTGCCGACCGGCGCAACTTACAGATATGGGCCTCGGGTGTCCAAGCCACCGAGGAAAACAGGGAACCCCATGCATTTTCGAAAAGAGGACACCCGTGGGAATCCGCAGAGGTGTGATTTGCGTCCATCGCCCCAGATTTTTTTACCCAGACAGCCCTGCAAAGTCGGAAATGTGGGGAAAAAAACGCTTTTTCCGCACATTTCGCTCGCCGCACCCATCGAAACACGCCCCCCACAACACATGGCCTACCGTCCCGCGTTCCCACAGGTGTCCCGATGAAAACGGTACCTCACATGTGTGGGTGCACCTACCTGGCCGCCAAGGGGAAAGCCTAAAACACAAGTAACCCCAAGTCTGTTGTCAGAGGGAAATCTCAGACATTCTGCCGACCGGCGCAACTTACAGATATGGGCCTCGGGTGTCCAAGCCACAGAGGAAAACAGGGAACCCCATGCATTTTCGAAAAGAGGACACCCGTGGGAATCCGCAGAGGTGTGATTTGCGCTCATCGCCCCAGATTTTTTTACCCAGACAGCCCTGCAAAGTCGGAAATGTGGGGAAAAAAACGCTTTTTCCGCACATTTCGCTCGCCGCACCCATCGAAACACGCCCCCCACAACACATGGCCTACCGTCCCGCGTTCCCACAGGTGTCCCGATGAAAACAGTACCTCACATGTGTGGGTGCACCTACCTGGCCGCCAAGGGGAAAGCCTAAAACACAAGTAACCCCAAGTCTGTTGTCAGAGGGAAATCTCAGACATTCTGCCGACGGCGCAACTTACAGATATGGGCCTCGGGTGTCCAAGCCACCGAGGAAAACAGGGAACCCCATGCATTTTTGAAAAGAGGACACCCGTGGGAATCCGCAGAGGTGTGATTTGCGCCCATCGCCCCAGATTTTTTTACCCAGACAGCCCTGCAAAGTCGGAAATGTGGGGAAAAAAACGCTTTTTCCGCACATTTCGCTCGCCGCACCCATCGAAACACGCCCCCCACAACACATGGCCTACCGTCCCGCGTTCCCACAGGTGTCCCGATGAAAACAGTACCTCACATGTGTGGGTGCACCTACCTGGCCGCCAAGGGGAAAGCCTAAAACACAAGTAACCCCAAGTCTGTTGTCAGAGGGAAATCTCAGACATTCTGCCGACGGCGCAACTTACAGATATGGGCCTCGGGTGTCCAAGCCACCGAGGAAAACAGGGAACCCCATGCATTTTTGAAAAGAGGACACCCGTGGGAATCCGCAGAGGTGTGATTTGCGCCCATCGCCCCAGATTTTTTTACCCAGACAGCCCTGCAAAGTCGGAAATGTGGGGAAAAAAACGCTTTTTCCGCACATTTCGCTCGCCGCACCCATCGAAACACGCCCCCCACAACACATGGCCTACCGTCCCGCGTTCCCACAGGTGTCCCGATGAAAACGGTACCTCACATGTGTGGGTGCACCTACCTGGCCGCCAAGGGGAAAGCCTAAAACACAAGTAACCCCAAGTCTGTTGTCAGAGGGAAATCTCAGACATTCTGCCGACCGGCGCAACTTACAGATATGGGCCTCGGGTGTCCAAGCCACCGAGGAAAACAGGGAACCCCATGCATTTTCGAAAAGAGGACACCCGTGGGAATCCGCAGAGGTGTAATTTGCGCCCATCGCCCCAGATTTTTTTACCCAGACAGCCCTGCAAAGTCGGAAATGTGGGGAAAAAAACGCTTTTTCCGCACATTTCGCTCGCCGCACCCATCGAAACACGCCCCCCACAACACATGGCCTACCGTCCCGCGTTCCCACAGGTGTCCCGATGAAAACAGTACCTCACATGTGTGGGTGCACCTACCTGGCCGCCAAGGGGAAAGCCTAAAACACAAGTAACCCCAAGTCTGTTGTCAGAGGGAAATCTCAGACATTCTGCCGACGGCGCAACTTACAGATATGGGCCTCGGGTGTCCAAGCCACCGAGGAAAACAGGGAACCCCATGCATTTTTGAAAAGAGGACACCCGTGGGAATCCGCAGAGGTGTGATTTGCGCCCATCGCCCCAGATTTTTTTACCCAGACAGCCCTGCAAAGTCGGAAATGTGGGGAAAAAAACCCTTTTTCCGCACATTTCGCTCGCCGCACCCATCGAAACACGCCCCCCACAACACATGGCCTACCGTCCCGCGTTCC
Organism: Ambystoma mexicanum; assembly: GCF_040938575.1. Lineage (NCBI taxonomy): Eukaryota > Metazoa > Chordata > Amphibia > Caudata > Ambystomatidae > Ambystoma > Ambystoma mexicanum. The sequence continues at coordinate 146,040,124 of NC_090936.1, forward strand.
CACAGGTGTCCCGATGAAAACGGTACCTCACATGTGTGGGTGCACCTACCTGGCCGCCAAGGGGAAAGCCTAAAACACAAGTAACCCCAAGTCTGTTGTCAGAGGGAAATCTCAGACATTCTGCCGACCGGCGCAACTTACAGATATGGGCCTCGGGTGTCCAAGCCACCGAGGAAAACAGGGAACCCCATGCATTTTCGAAAAGAGGACACCCGTGGGAATCCGCAGAGGTGTGATTTGCGCCCATCGCCCCAGATTTTTTTACCCAGACAGCCCTGCAAAGTCGGAAATGTGGGGAAAAAAATGCTTTTTCCGCACATTTCGCTCGCCGCACCCATCGAAACACGCCCCCCACAACACATGGCCTACCGTCCCGCGTTCCCACAGGTGTCCCAATGAAAACGGTACCTCACATGTGTGGGTGCACCTACCTGGCCGCCAAGGGGAAAGCCTAAAACACAAGTAACCCCAGGTCTGTTGTCAGAGGGAAATCTCAGACATTCTGCCGACCGGCGCAACTTACAGATATGGGCCTCGGGTGTCCAAGCCACGGAGGAAAACAGGGAACCCCATGCATTTTCGAAAAGAGGACACCCGTGGGAATCCGCAGAGGTGTGATTTGCGCCCATCGCCCCAGATTTTTTTACCCAGACAGCCCTGCAAAGTCGGAAATGTGGGGAAAAAAACGCTTTTTCCGCACATTTCGCTCGCCGCACCCATCGAAACACGCCCCCCACAACACATGGCCTACCGTCCCGCGTTCCCACAGGTGTCCCGATGAAAACGGTACCTCACATGTGTGGGTGCACCTACCTGGCCGCCAAGGGGAAAGCCTAAAACACAAGTAACCCCAAGTCTGTTGTCAGAGGGAAATCTCAGACATTCTGCCGACCGGCGCAACTTACAGATATGGGCCTCGGGTGTCCAAGCCACCGAGGAAAACAGGGAACCCCATGCATTTTCGAAAAGAGGACACCCGTGGGAATCCGCAGAGGTGTGATTTGCGCCCATCGCCCCAGATTTTTTTACCCAGACAGCCCTGCAAAGTCGGAAATGTGGGGAAAAAATGCTTTTTCCGCACTTTTCGCTCGCCGCACCCATCGAAACACGCCCCCCACAACACATGGCCTACCGTCCCGCGTTCCCACAGGTGTCCCGATGAAAACGGTACCTCACATGTGTGGGTGCACCTACCTGGCCACCAAGGGGAAAGCCTAAAACACAAGTAACCCCAAGTCTGTTGTCAGAGGGAAATCTCAGACATTCTGCCGACCGGCGCAACTTACAGATATGGGCCTCGGGTGTCCAAGCCACCGAGGAAAACAGGGAACCCCATGCATTTTCGAAAAGAGGACACCCGTGGGAATCCGCAGAGGTGTGATTTGCGCTCATCGCCCCAGATTTTTTTACCCAGACAGCCCTGCAAAGTCGGAAATGTGGGGAAAAAAATGCTTTTTCCGCACATTTCGCTCGCCGCACCCATCGAAACACGCCCCCCACAACACATGGCCTACCGTCCCGCGTTCCCACAGGTGTCCCGATGAAAACGGTACCTCACATGTGTGGGTGCACCTACCTGGCCGCCAAGGGGAAAGCCTAAAACACAAGTAACCCCAAGTCTGTTGTCAGAGGGAAATCTCAGACATTCTGCCGACCGGCGCAACTTACAGATATGGGCCTCGGGTGTCCAAGCCACCGAGGAAAACAGGGAACCCCATTAATTTTCGAAAAGAGGACACCCGTGGGAATCCGCAGAGGTGTGATTTGCGCCCATCGCCCCAGATTTTTTTACCCAGACAGCCCTGCAAAGTCGGAAATGTGGGGAAAAAAACGCTTTTTCCGCACATTTCGCTCGCCGCACCCATTGAAACACGCCCCCCACAACACATGGCCTACCGTCCCGCGTTCCCACAGGTGTCCCGATGAAAACGGTACCTCACATGTGTGGGTGCACCTACCTGGCCGCCAAGGGGAAAGCCTAAAACACAAGTAACCCCAAGTCTGTTGTCAGAGGGAAATCTCAGACATTCTGCCGACCGGCGCAACTTACAGATATGGGCCTCGGGTGTCCACGCCACCGAGGAAAACAGGGAACCCCATGCATTTTCGAAAAGAGTACACCCGTGGGAATCCGCAGAGGTGTGATTTGCGTCCATCGCCCCAGATTTTTTTACCCAGACAGCCCTGCAAAGTCGGAAATGTGGGGAAAAAAACGCTTTTTCCGCACATTTCGCTCGCCGCACCCATCAAAACACGCCCCCCACAACACATGGCCTACCGTCCCGCGTTCCCACAGGTGTCCCAATGAAAACGGTACCTCACATGTGTGGGTGCACCTACCTGGCCGCCAAGGGGAAAGCCTAAAACACAAGTAACCCCAAGTCTGTTGTCAGAGGGAAATCTCAGACATTCTGCGGACCGGCGCAACTTACAGATATGGGCCTCGGGTGTCCAAGCCACCGAGGAAAACAGGGAACCCCATGCATTTTCGAAAAGAGGACACCCGTGGGAATCCGCAGAGGTGTGATTTGCGCCCATCGCCCCAGATTTTTGTACCCAGACAGCCCTGCAAAGTCGGAAATGTGGGGAAAAAAACGCTTTTTCCGCACATTTCGCTCGCCGCACCCATCGTAACACGCCCCCCACAACACATGGCCTACCGTCCCGCGTTCCCACAGGTGTCCCGATGAAAACGGTACCTCACATGTGTGGGTGCACCTACCTGGCCGCCAAGGGGAAAGCCTAAAAAACAAGTAACCCCAAGTCTGTTGTCAGAGGGAAATCTCAGACATTCTGCCGACCGGCGCAACTTACAGATATGGGCCTCGGGTGTCCAAGCCACCGAGGAAAACAGGGAACCCCATGCATTTTCGAAAAGAGGACACCCGTGGGAATCCGCAGAGGTGTGATTTGCGTCCATCGCCCCAGATTTTTTTACCCAGACAGCCCTGCAAAGTCGGAAATGTGGGGAAAAAAACGCTTTTTCCGCACATTTCGCTCGCCGCACCCATCGAAACACGCCCCCCACAACACATGGCCTACCGTCCCGCGTTCCCACAGGTGTCCCGATGAAAACGGTACCTCACATGTGTGGGTGCACCTACCTGGCCGCCAAGGGGAAAGCCTAAAACACAAGTAACCCCAAGTCTGTTGTCAGAGGGAAATCTCAGACATTCTGCCGACCGGCGCAACTTACAGATATGGGCCTCGGGTGTCCAAGCCACAGAGGAAAACAGGGAACCCCATGCATTTTCGAAAAGAGGACACCCGTGGGAATCCGCAGAGGTGTGATTTGCGCTCATCGCCCCAGATTTTTTTACCCAGACAGCCCTGCAAAGTCGGAAATGTGGGGAAAAAAACGCTTTTTCCGCACATTTCGCTCGCCGCACCCATCGAAACACGCCCCCCACAACACATGGCCTACCGTCCCGCGTTCCCACAGGTGTCCCGATGAAAACAGTACCTCACATGTGTGGGTGCACCTACCTGGCCGCCAAGGGGAAAGCCTAAAACACAAGTAACCCCAAGTCTGTTGTCAGAGGGAAATCTCAGACATTCTGCCGACGGCGCAACTTACAGATATGGGCCTCGGGTGTCCAAGCCACCGAGGAAAACAGGGAACCCCATGCATTTTTGAAAAGAGGACACCCGTGGGAATCCGCAGAGGTGTGATTTGCGCCCATCGCCCCAGATTTTTTTACCCAGACAGCCCTGCAAAGTCGGAAATGTGGGGAAAAAAACGCTTTTTCCGCACATTTCGCTCGCCGCACCCATCGAAACACGCCCCCCACAACACATGGCCTACCGTCCCGCGTTCCCACAGGTGTCCCGATGAAAACAGTACCTCACATGTGTGGGTGCACCTACCTGGCCGCCAAGGGGAAAGCCTAAAACACAAGTAACCCCAAGTCTGTTGTCAGAGGGAAATCTCAGACATTCTGCCGACGGCGCAACTTACAGATATGGGCCTCGGGTGTCCAAGCCACCGAGGAAAACAGGGAACCCCATGCATTTTTGAAAAGAGGACACCCGTGGGAATCCGCAGAGGTGTGATTTGCGCCCATCGCCCCAGATTTTTTTACCCAGACAGCCCTGCAAAGTCGGAAATGTGGGGAAAAAAACGCTTTTTCCGCACATTTCGCTCGCCGCACCCATCGAAACACGCCCCCCACAACACATGGCCTACCGTCCCGCGTTCCCACAGGTGTCCCGATGAAAACGGTACCTCACATGTGTGGGTGCACCTACCTGGCCGCCAAGGGGAAAGCCTAAAACACAAGTAACCCCAAGTCTGTTGTCAGAGGGAAATCTCAGACATTCTGCCGACCGGCGCAACTTACAGATATGGGCCTCGGGTGTCCAAGCCACCGAGGAAAACAGGGAACCCCATGCATTTTCGAAAAGAGGACACCCGTGGGAATCCGCAGAGGTGTAATTTGCGCCCATCGCCCCAGATTTTTTTACCCAGACAGCCCTGCAAAGTCGGAAATGTGGGGAAAAAAACGCTTTTTCCGCACATTTCGCTCGCCGCACCCATCGAAACACGCCCCCCACAACACATGGCCTACCGTCCCGCGTTCCCACAGGTGTCCCGATGAAAACAGTACCTCACATGTGTGGGTGCACCTACCTGGCCGCCAAGGGGAAAGCCTAAAACACAAGTAACCCCAAGTCTGTTGTCAGAGGGAAATCTCAGACATTCTGCCGACGGCGCAACTTACAGATATGGGCCTCGGGTGTCCAAGCCACCGAGGAAAACAGGGAACCATGCATTTTTGAAAAGAGGACACCCGTGGGAATCCGCAGAGGTGTGATTTGCGCCCATCGCCCCAGATTTTTTTACCCAGACAGCCCTGCAAAGTCGGAAATGTGGGGAAAAAAACGCTTTTTCCGCACATTTCGCTCGCCGCACCCATCGAAACACGCCCCCCACAACACATGGCCTACCGTCCCGCGTTCCCACAGGTGTCCCGATGAAAACGGTACCTCACATGTGTGGGTGCACCTACCTGGCCGCCAAGGGGAAAGCCTAAAACACAAGTAACCCCAAGTCTGTTGTCAGAGGGAAATCTCAGACATTCTGCCGACCGGCGCAACTTACAGATATGGGCCTCGGGTGTCCAAGCCACCGAGGAAAACAGGGAACCCCATGCATTTTCGAAAAGAGGACACCCGTGGGAATCCGCAGAGGTGTGATTTGCGCCCATCGCCCCAGATTTTTTTACCCAGACAGCCCTGCAAAGTCGGAAATGTGGGGAAAAAAATGCTTTTTCCGCACATTTCGCTCGCCGCACCCATCGAAACACGCCCCCCACAACACATGGCCTACCGTCCCGCGTTCCCACAGGTGTCCCAATGAAAACGGTACCTCACATGTGTGGGTGCACCTACCTGGCCGCCAAGGGGAAAGCCTAAAACACAAGTAACCCCAGGTCTGTTGTCAGAGGGAAATCTCAGACATTCTGCCGACCGGCGCAACTTACAGATATGGGCCTCGGGTGTCCAAGCCACCGAGGAAAACAGGGAACCCCATGCATTTTCCAAAAGAGGACACCCGTGGGAATCCGCAGAGGTGTGATTTGCGCCCATCGCCCCAGATTTTTTTACCCAGACAGCCCTGCAAAGTCGGAAATGTGGGGAAAAAAACGCTTTTTCCGCACATTTCGCTCGCCGCACCCATCGAAACACGCCCCCCACAACACATGGCCTACCGTCCCGCGTTCCCACAGGTGTCCCGATGAAAACGGTACCTCACATGTGTGGGTGCACCTACCTGGCCGCCAAGGGGAAAGCCTAAAACACAAGTAACCCCAAGTCTGTTGTCAGAGGGAAATCTCAGACATTCTGCCGACCGGCGCAACTTACAGATATGGGCCTCGGGTGTCCAAGCCACCGAGGAAAACAGGGAACCCCATGCATTTTCGAAAAGAGGACACCCGTGGGAATCCGCAGAGGTGTGATTTGCGCCCATCGCCCCAGATTTTTTTACCCAGACAGCCCTGCAAAGTCGGAAATGTGGGGAAAAAATGCTTTTTCCGCACTTTTCGCTCGCCGCACCCATCGAAACACGCCCCCCACAACACATGGCCTACCGTCCCGCGTTCCCACAGGTGTCCCGATGAAAACGGTACCTCACATGTGTGGGTGCACCTACCTGGCCACCAAGGGGAAAGCCTAAAACACAAGTAACCCCAAGTCTGTTGTCAGAGGGAAATCTCAGACATTCTGCCGACCGGCGCAACTTACAGATATGGGCCTCGGGTGTCCAAGCCACCGAGGAAAACAGGGAACCCCATGCATTTTCGAAAAGAGGACACCCGTGGGAATCCGCAGAGGTGTGATTTGCGCTCATCGCCCCAGATTTTTTTACCCAGACAGCCCTGCAAAGTCGGAAATGTGGGGAAAAAAATGCTTTTTCCGCACATTTCGCTCGCCGCACCCATCGAAACACGCCCCCCACAACACATGGCCTACCGTCCCGCGTTCCCACAGGTGTCCCGATGAAAACGGTACCTCACATGTGTGGGTGCACCTACCTGGCCGCCAAGGGGAAAGCCTAAAACACAAGTAACCCCAAGTCTGTTGTCAGAGGGAAATCTCAGACATTCTGCCGACCGGCGCAACTTACAGATATGGGCCTCGGGTGTCCAAGCCACCGAGGAAAACAGGGAACCCCATTAATTTTCGAAAAGAGGACACCCGTGGGAATCCGCAGAGGTGTGATTTGCGCCCATCGCCCCAGATTTTTTTACCCAGACAGCCCTGCAAAGTCGGAAATGTGGGGAAAAAAACGCTTTTTCCGCACATTTCGCTCGCCGCACCCATTGAAACACGCCCCCCACAACACATGGCCTACCGTCCCGCGTTCCCACAGGTGTCCCGATGAAAACGGTACCTCACATGTGTGGGTGCACCTACCTGGCCGCCAAGGGGAAAGCCTAAAACACAAGTAACCCCAAGTCTGTTGTCAGAGGGAAATCTCAGACATTCTGCCGACCGGCGCAACTTACAGATATGGGCCTCGGGTGTCCAAGCCACCGAGGAAAACAGGGAACCCCATGCATTTTCGAAAAGAGGACACCCGTGGGAATCCGCAGAGGTGTGATTTGCGCCCATCGCCCCAGATTTTTTTACCCAGACAGCCCTGCAAAGTCGGAAATGTGGGGAAAAAAACGCTTTTTCCGCACATTTCGCTCGCCGCACCCATCGAAACACGCCCCCCACAACACATGGCCTACCGTCCCGCGTTCCCACAGGTGTCCCGATGAAAACGGTACCTCACATGTGTGGGTGCACCTACCTGGCCGCCAAGGGGAAAGCCTAAAACACAAGTAACCCCAAGTCTGTTGTCAGAGGGAAATCTCAGACATTCTGCCGACCGGCGCAACTTACAGATATGGGCCTCGGGTGTCCAAGCCACCAAGGAAAACAGGGAACCCCATGCATTTTCGAAAAGAGGACACCCGTGGGAATCCGCAGAGGTGTGATTTGCGCCCATCGCCCCAGATTTTTTTACCCAGACAGCCCTGCAAAGTCGGAAATGTGGGGAAAAAAACGCTTTTTCCGCATATTTCGCTCGCGGCACCCATCGAAACACGCCCCCCACAACACATGGCCTACCGTCCCACGTTCCCACAGGTGTCCCGATGAAAACGGTACCTCACATGTGTGGGTGCACCTACCTGGCCGCCAAGGGGAAAGCCTAAAACACAAGTAACCCCAAGTCTGTTGTCAGAGGGAAATCTCAGACATTCTGCCGACCGGCGCAACTTACAGATATGGGCCTCGGGTGTCCAAGCCACCGAGGAAAACAGGGAACCCCATGCATTTTCGAAAAGAGGACACCCGTGGGAATCCGCAGAGGTGTGATTTGCGCCCATCGCCCCAGATTTTTTTACCCAGACAGCCCTGCAAAGTCGGAAATGTGGGGGAAAAAATGCTTTTTCCGCACATTTCGCTCGCCGCACCCATCGAAACACGCCCCCCACAACACATGGCCTACCGTCCCGCGTTCCCACAGGTGTCCCGATGAAAACGGTACCTCACATGTGTGGGTGCACCTACCTGGCCGCCAAGGGGAAAGCCTAAAACACAAGTAACCCCAAGTCTGTTGTCAGAGGGAAATCTCAGACATTCTGCCGACCGGCGCAACTTACAGATATGGGCCTCGGGTGTCCAAGCCACCGAGGAAAACAGGGAACCCCATGCATTTTCGAAAAGAGGACACCCGTGGGAATCCGCAGAGGTGTGATTTGCGCCCATCGCCCCAGATTTTTTTACCCAGACAGCCCTGCAAAGTCGGAAATGTGGGGAAAAAAACGCTTTTTCCGCACATTTCGCTCGCTGCACCCATCGAAACACGCCCCCCACAACACATGGCCTACCGTCCCGCGTTCCCACAGGTGTCCCGATGAAAACGGTACCTCACATGTGTGGGTGCACCTACCTGGCCGCCAAGGGGAAAGCCTAAAACACAAGTAACCCCAAGTCTGTTGTCAGAGGGAAATCTCAGACATTCTGCCGACCGGCGCAACTTACAGATATGGGCCTCGGGTGTCCAAGCCACCGAGGAAAACAGGGAACCCCATTAATTTTCGAAAAGAGGACACCCGTGGGAATCCGCAGAGGTGTGATTTGCGCCCATCGCCCCAGATTTTTTTACCCAGACAGCCCTGCAAAGTCGGAAATGTGGGGAAAAAAACGCTTTTTCCGCACATTTCGCTCGCCGCACCCATCGAAACACGCCCCCCACAACACATGGCCTACCGTCCCGCGTTCCCACAGGTGTCCCGATGAAAACGGTACCTCACATGTGTGGGTGCACCTACCTGGCCGCCAAGGGGAAAGCCTAAAACACAAGTAACCCCAAGTCTGTTGTCAGAGGGAAATCTCAGACATTCTGCCGACCGGCGCAACTTACAGATATGGGCCTCGGGTGTCCAAGCCACCGAGGAAAACAGGGAACCCCATGCATTTTCGAAAAGAGGACACCCGTGGGAATCCGCAGAGGTGTGATTTGCGCCCATCGCCCCAGATTTTTTTACCCAGACAGCCCTGCAAAGTCGGAAATGTGGGGAAAAAAACGCTTTTTCCGCACATTTCGCTCGCCGCACCCATCGAAACACGCCCCCCACAACACATGGCCTACTGTCCCGCGTTCCCACAGGTGTCCCGATGAAAACGGTACCTCACATGTGTGGGTGCACCTACCTGGCCGCCAAGGGGAAAGCCTAAAACACAAGTAACCCCAAGTCTGTTGTCAGAGGGAAATCTCAGACATTCTGCCGACCGGTGCAACTTACAGATATGGGCCTCGGGTGTCCAAGCCACCGAGGAAAACAGGGAACCCCATGCATTTTCGAAAAGAGGACACCCGTGGGAATCCGCAGAGGTGTGATTTGCGTCCATCGCCCCAGATTTTTTTACCCAGACAGCCCTGCAAAGTCGGAAATGTGGGGAAAAAAATGCTTTTTCCGCACATTTCGCTCGCCGCACCCATCGAAACACGCCCCCCACAACACATGGCCTACCGTCCCGCGTTCCCACAGGTGTCCCGATGAAAACGGTACCTCACACCGTTGAAACGGTACCGGTACTACACCGTTGAAAGTTCAGAATATGTTAGCAGCCTAAAAAAGACCTTAAAATGCATCTTAGGCTGCACAAATGTTAAAAAGTTTGGAGGTCCAAAAAAGGGGTTTACAGGCATCCTAGACCCCCTAAAGTCCAGAAAATGTTGGTGGCCCAAAAACTGTGTCAGAGAGCTCTGAATGTCCCAAAAACATTTGCAGCCTGAAATGGGCATTAACCGGCATCCTAGACCACTGAAATTCCGAAAAATATTTATGGCAGGAAAAAATCCTACACCGCTGAAAGTTCAGAATATTTTAGCAGCCCAAAAAAGGTCATAACATGCATCTTAGGGCTGCAAAAATGTTCAAAACTTTGGAGGCCCAAAAGGGGCTTACAGTCATCATAGACCCCCTAAAGTCCAGAAAATGTTTGTAGCCCAAAAACTGTGTCAGAGAGCTCTGAATGTCCCAAAAACATTTGAAGCCTGAAATGGGCATTAACCCGCATCCTAGACCACTGAAATTCCCAAAAATATTTATGGCACGAAAAAAAAATGCATCCTACACCGCTAAAAGTTCTGAACATGTTAGCAGCCCAAAAAAGGCCTTAAAATGCATCTTAGGCTGCACAAATGTTGAAAACGTTGGAGGTCCAAAAATCGGTTTACAGGCATCCTAGACCCCCTAAAGTCCAGAAAATGTTGGTGGCCCAAAAAACTGTCAATAGAGCTCTCAATGTCTCAAAAACAGTTGTAGCCTATAAGGGGCATTAACCTGCATCCTAGACCACTGAAATTCCCAAAAATAGTTTTGGCACAAAAAATGCATCTTACATCCTGAAAGTTCAGAATATGTTAGCAGCCCAAAAAATGCCTTAAAATGCATTTTAGGGCTGCAAACATGCAGAAAACTTTGGAGGCCCAAAAAAGGGGTTTACAGGCATCCTAGACCCCCTAAAGTCCAGAAAATGTTGGCGGCCAAAAAACGGTGTCGGAGAGCTCTGAATATCCCAAAAACATGTGTAGCCTATAAGGGGCATTAACACGCATCCTAGACCACTGAAATTCCCAAAAATATTTATGGCAGAAAAACGCATCCTACACCGCTGAAAGTTCAGAATATGTTAGCAGCTCAAAAAAGGCCATAACATGCATCTTAGGGCTGTTAAAATGTAGGAAACTTTGGAGGCCCAAAAAAGGGGTTTACAGGCATCCTAGACCCCCTAAAGTCCAGAAAATGTTGGTGGCTCAAAAACAGTGTCAGAGAGCTCTGAATATCCCAAAAACATTTGCAGCCTGAAATGGGCATTAACCCGCATCCTAGACCACTGAAATTCCCAAAAATATTTATGGCACGAAAAATGCATGCTACACCACTGAAAGTTCAGAATATGTTAGCAGCCCAAAAAAGGCCTTAATATGCATCTTAGGCTGCAAAAATGTTGAAAACTTTAGAGGCCCAAAAAATGGGTTTACAGGCATCCTAGACCCCCTAAAGTCCAGAAAATCTTGGTGGCCAAAAAACGGTGTCAGAGAGCTCTGAATATCCCAAAAACATTTGCAGCCTGAAATGGGCATTAACCCGCATCCTAGACCACTGAAATTCCCAAAAATATTTATGGCACGAAAAATGCATCCTACACCGCTGAAAGTTCAGAATATGTTAGCAGCTCAAAAAAGGCCTTAAAATGCATCTTAGGCTGCAAAAATGTGGAAAACTTTGGAGGCCCAAAAAAGTGGTTTACAGTCATCCTAGACCCCCTAAAGTCCAGAAAATGTTGGTGGTCTAACAACTGTGTCAGAAAGCTCTGAATATCCAAAAAGCATTTGCAGCCTGAAAAGGGCATTAACCCGGATCATAGACCACTGAAATCCCCAAAAATATTTATGGCACGAAAAATGCATCCTACACCGATGAAAGTTCAGAATATTTCAGCAGCCCAAAAAAGGCCTTAAAATGCATCTTAGGCTGCAAAAATGTTGAAAACTTTGGAGTCCCAAAAAAGGGGTTTACAGGCATCCTAGACCCCCTAACGTCCAGAAAATGTTGGTGGCCTAAAAACTGTGTCAGAAAGCTCTGAATGTCCCAAAAACATTTGCAGCCTGAAATGGGCATTAACCGGCATCCTAGACCACTGAAATTCCCAAAAATATTTATGGCAGGAAAAAATCCTACACCGCTGAAAGTTCAGAATATTTTAGCAGCCCAAAAAAGGTCATAACATGCATCTTAGGGCTGCAAAAATGTTCAAAACTTTGGAGGCCCAAAAGGGGCTTACAGTCATCATAGACCCCCTAAAGTCCAGAAAATGTTGGTGGCCCAAAAGCAGGGTCAGAGAGCTCTGAATGTCTCAAAAACATTTGCAGCCTGAAAGGGGCATTAACCCGCATCCTAGAGCACTGAAAATCCCCAAAATATTTTGTGCACGAAAAATGCATCCTACACCCCTGAAATTTCAGAATATGTTAGCAGCTCAAAAAAGGCCTTAAAATGCATCTTAGGCTGCAAAAATGTTGAAAACTTTGGAGGCCCAAAAAAGGGGTTTACAGGCATCCTAGACCCCCTAAAGTCCAGAAAATATTGGGGGCCAAAAAACGGTGTCGGAGAGCTCTGAATATCCCAAAAACATGTGTAGCCTATAAGGGGCATTAACACGCATCCTAGACCACTGAAATTCCCAAAAATATTTATGGCAGAAAAACGCATCCTACACCGCTGAAAGTTCAGAATATGTTAGCAGCTCAAAAAAGGCCATAACATGCATTTTAGGGCTGTTAAAATGTAGGAAACTTTGGAGGCCCAAAAAAGGGGTTTACAGGCATCCTAGACCCCCTAAAGTCCAGAAAATGTTGGTGGCTCAAAAACAGTGTCAGAGAGCTCTGAATATCCCAAAAACATTTGCAGCCTGAAATGGGCATTAACCCGCATCCTAGACCACTGAAATTCCCAAAAATATTTATGGCACGAAAAATGCATGCTACACCACTGAAAGTTCAGACTATGTTAGCAGCCCAAAAAAGGCCTTAATATGCATCTTAGGCTTCAAAAATGTTGAAAACTTTAGAGGCCCAAAAAATGGGTTTACAGGCATCCTAGACCCCCTAAAGTCCAGAAAATGTTGGTGGCCAAAAAACGGTGTCAGAGAGCTCTGAATATCCCAAAAACATTTGCAGCCTGAAATGGGCATTAACCCGCATCCTAGACCACTGAAATTCCCAAAAATATTTATGGCACGAAAAATGCATCCTACACCGCTGAAAATTCAGAATATGTTAGCAGCTCAAAAAAGGCCTTAAAATGCATCTTAGGCTGCAAAAAAGTTGAAAACTTTGGAGGCCCAAAAAAGTGGTTTACAGTCATCCTAGACCCCCTAAAGTCCAGAAAATGTTGGTGGTCTAACAACTGTGTCAGAAAGCTCTGAATATCCAAAAAGCATTTGCAGCCTGAAATGGGCATTAACCCGGATCATAGACCACTGAAATCCCCAAAAATATTTATGGCACGAAAAATGCATCCGACACCGATGAAAGTTCAGAATATGTCAGCAGCCCAAAAAAGGCCTTAATATGCATCTTAGGCTGCAAAAATGTTGAAAACTTTGGAGTCCCAAAAAAGGGGTTTACAGGCATCCTAGACCCCCTAACGTCCAGAAAATGTTGGTGGCCTAAAAACTGTGTCAGAAAGCTCTGAATGTCCCAAAAACATTTGCTGCCTGAAATGGGCATTAACCGGCATCCTAGACCACTGAAATTCCCAAAAATATTTATGGCAGGAAAAAATCCTACACCGCTGAAAGTTCAGAATATTTTAGCAGCCCAAAAAAGGTCATAACATGCATCTTAGGGCTGCAAAAATGTTCAAAACTTTGGAGGCCCAAAAGGGGCTTACAGTCATCATAGACCCCCTAAAGTCCAGAAAATGTTGGTGGCCCAAAAGCAGGGTCAGAGAGCTCTGAATGTCTCAAAAACATTTGCAGCCTGAAAGGGGCATTAACCCGCATCCTAGAGCACTGAAAATCCCCAAAATATTTTGTGCACGAAAAATGCATCCTACACCCCTGAAATTTCAGAATATGTTAGCAGCTCAAAAAAGGCCTTAAAATGCATCTTAGGCTGCAAAAATGGTGAAAACTTTGGAGGCCCAAAAAAGGGGTTTACAGGCATCCTAGACCCCCTAAAGTCCAGAAAATGTTGGGGGCCAAAAAACGGTGTCGGAGAGCTCTGAATATCCCAAAAACATGTGTAGCCTATAAGGGGCATTAACACGCATCCTAGACCACTGAAATTCCCAAAAATATTTATGGCAGAAAAACGCATCCTACACCCCTGAAATTTCAGAATATGTTAGCAGCTCAAAAAAGGCCTTAAAATGCATCTTAGGCTGCAAAAATGTTGAAAACTTTGGAGGCCCAAAAAAGGGGTTTACAGGCATCCTAGACTCCCTAAAGTCCAGAAAATATTGGGGGCCAAAAAACGGTGTCGGAGAGCTCTGAATATCCCAAAAACATGTGTAGCCTATAAGGGGCATTAACACGCATCCTAGACCACTGAAATTCCCAAAAATATTTATGGCAGAAAAACGCATCCTACACCGCTGAAAGTTCAGAATATGTTAGCAGCTCAAAAAAGGCCATAACATGCATCTTAGGGCTGTTAAAATGTAGGAAACTTTGGAGGCCCAAAAAAGGGGTTTACAGGCATCCTAGACCCCCTAAAGTCCAGAAAATGTTGGTGGCTCAAAAACAGTGTCAGAGAGCTCTGAATATCCCAAAAACATTTGCAGCCTGAAATGGGCATTAACCCGCATCCTAGACCACTGAAATTCCCAAAAATATTTATGGCACGAAAAATGCATGCTACACCACTGAAAGTTCAGAATATGTTAGCAGCCAAAAAAGGCCTTAATATGCATCTTAGGCTTCAAAAATGTTGAAAACTTTAGAGGCCCAAAAAATGGGTTTACAGGCATCCTAGACCCCCTAAAGTCCAGAAAATGTTGGTGGCCAAAAAACGGTGTCAGAGAGCTCTGAATATCCCAAAAACATTTGCAGCCTGAAATGGGCATTATCCCGCATCCTAGACCACTGAAATTCCCAAAAATATTTATGGCACGAAAAATGCATCCTACACCGCTGAAAATCCAGAATATGTTAGCAGCTCAAAAAAGGCCTTAATATGCATCTTAGGCTGCAAAAAAGTTGAAAACTTTGGAGGCCCAAAAAAGTGGTTTACAGTCATCCTAGACCCCCTAAAGTCCAGAAAATGTTGGTGGTCTAACAACTGTGTCAGAAAGCTCTGAATATCCAAAAAGCATTTGCAGCCTGAAATGGGCATTAACCCGGATCATAGACCACTGAAATCCCCAAAAATATTTATGGCACGAAAAATGCATCCTACACCGATGAAAGTTCAGAATATGTCAGCAGCCCAAAAAAGGCCTTAACATGCATCTTAGGCTGCAAAAATGTTGAAAACTTTGGAGTCCCAAAAAAGGGGTTTACAGGCATCCTAGACCCCCTAACGTCCAGAAAATGTTGGTGGCCTAAAAACTGTGTCAGAAAGCTCTGAATGTCCCAAAAACATTTGCAGCCTGAAATGGGCATTAACCGGCATCCTAGACCACTGAAATTCCCAAAAATATTTATGGCAGGAAAAAATCCTACACCGCTGAAAGTTCAGAATATTTTAGCAGCCCAAAAAAGGTCATAACATGCATCTTAGGGCTGCAAAAATGTTCAAAACTTTGGAGGACCAAAAGGGGCTTACAGTCATCATAGACCCCCTAAAGTCCAGAAAATGTTGGTGGCCCAAAAGCAGGGTCAGAGAGCTCTGAATGTCTCAAAAACATTTGCAGCCTGAAAGGGGCATTAACCCTCATCCTAGAGCACTGAAAATCCCCAAAATATTTTGTGCACGAAAAACGCATCCTACACCCCTGAAATTTCAGAATATGTTAGCAGCTCAAAAAAGGCCTTAAAATGCATCTTAGGCTGCAAAACATTTGAAAACTTTGGAGGCCCAAAAAAGGGGTTTACAGTCATCCTAGACCCCCTAAAGTCCAGAAAATGTTGGTGGCCTAAAAACTGTGTCAGAAAGCTCTGAATGTCCCAAAAACATTTGCAGCCTGAAATGGGCATTAACCCGCATCCTAGACCACTGAAATTCCCAAAAATATATATGGCACGAAAAATGCATCCTACACCACTGAAAGCTCAGAATATGTTAGCAGCCCAAAAAAGGCCTTAAAATGCATCTTAGGCTGCACAAATGTTGAAAAGTTTGGAGGTCCAAAAAAGGGGTTTACAGGCATCCTAGACCCCCTAAAGTCCAGAAAATGTTGGTGGCCCAAAAACGGTGTCAGAAAGCTCTGAATGTCCCAAAAACATTTGCAGCCTGAAAGGGGCATTAACCCGCATCCTAGACCACTGAAATTCCCAAAAATATGTATGGCACGAAAAATGCATCCTACACCACTGAAAGTTCAGAATATGTTAGCAGCTCAAAAAAGGCATTAAAATGCATCTTAGGCTGCAAAAATGTTGAAAACTTTGGAGGCCCAAAAAAGGGGTTTACAGGCATCCTAGACCCCCTAAAGTCCAGAAAATGTTGGCGGCCAAAAAACGGTGTCGGAGAGCTCTGAATATCCCAAAAACATGTGTAGCCTATAAGGGGCATTAACACGCATCCTAGACCACTGAAATTCCCAAAAATATATATGGCAGAAAAACGCATCCTACACCACTGAAAGTTCAGAATATGTTAGCAGCTCAAAAAAGGCCATAACATGCATCTTAGGGCTGTTAAAATGTAGGAAACTTTGGAGGCCCAAAAAAGGGGTTTACAGGCATCCTAGACCCCCTAAAGTCCAGAAAATGTTGGTGGCTCAAAAACAGTGTCAGAGAGCTCTGAATATCCCAAAAACATTTGCAGCCTGAAATGGGCATTAACCCGCATCCTAGACCACTGAAATTCCCAAAAATATTTATGGCACGAAAAATGCACCCTACACCGCTGAAAGTTCAGAATATGTTAGCAGCTCAAAAAAGGCCTTAAAATGCATCTTAGGCTGCAAAAATGTTGAAAACTTTGGAGGTCCAAAAAAGTGGTTTACAGTCATCCTAGACCCCCTAAAGTCCAGAAAATGTTGGTGGTCTAACAACTGTGTCAGAAAGCTCTGAATATCCCAAAAGCATCTGCAGCCTGAAATGGGCATTAACCTGCATCCTAGACCACTGAAATCCCCAAAAATATTTATGGCACGAAAATTGCATCCTACACCGATGAAAGTTCAGAATATGTCAGCAGCCCAAAAAAGGCCTTAAAATGCATCTTAGGCTGCAAAAATGTTGAAAACTTTGGATGTCCAAAAAAGGGGTTTACAGGCATCCTAGACCCCCTAACGACAAGAAAATGTTGGTGGCCTAAAAACTGTGTCAGAAAGCTCTGAATGTCCCAAAAACATTTGCAGCCTGAAATGGGAATTAACCGGCATCCTAGACCACTGAAATTCCCAAAAATATTTATGGCAGGAAAAATGCATCCTACACCACTGAAAGTTCAGAATATGTTAGCAGCCCAAAAAATGCCTTAAAATGCATTTTAGGGCTGCAAACATGCAGAAAACTTTGGAGGCCCAAAAAAGGGGTTTACAGGCATCCTAGACCCCCTAAAGTCCAGAAAATGTTGGCGGCCAAAAAACGGTGTCGGAGAGCTCTGAATATCCCAAAAACATGTGTAGCCTATAAGGGGCATTAACACGCATCCTAGACCACTGAAATTCCCAAAAATATTTATGGCAGAAAAACGCATCCTACACCGCTGAAAGTTCAGAATATGTTAGCAGCTCAAAAAAGGCCATAACATGCATCTTAGGGCTGTTAAAATGTAGGAAACTTTGGAGGCCCAAAAAAGGGGTTTACAGGCATCCTAGACCCCCTAAAGTCCAGAAAATGTTGGTGGCTCAAAAACAGTGTCAGAGAGCTCTGAATATCCCAAAAACATTTGCAGCCTGAAATGGGCATTAACCCGCATCCTAGACCACTGAAATTCCCAAAAATATTTATGGCACGAAAAATGCATGCTACACCACTGAAAGTTCAGAATATGTTAGCAGCCCAAAAAAGGCCTTAATATGCATCTTAGGCTGCAAAAATGTTGAAAACTTTAGAGGCCCAAAAAATGGGTTTACAGGCATCCTAGACCCCCTAAAGTCCAGAAAATCTTGGTGGCCAAAAAACGGTGTCAGAGAGCTCTGAATATCCCAAAAACATTTGCAGCCTGAAATGGGCATTAACCCGCATCCTAGACCACTGAAATTCCCAAAAATATTTATGGCACGAAAAATGCATCCTACACCGCTGAAAGTTCAGAATATGTTAGCAGCTCAAAAAAGGCCTTAAAATGCATCTTAGGCTGCAAAAATGTGGAAAACTTTGGAGGCCCAAAAAAGTGGTTTACAGTCATCCTAGACCCCCTAAAGTCCAGAAAATGTTGGTGGTCTAACAACTGTGTCAGAAAGCTCTGAATATCCAAAAAGCATTTGCAGCCTGAAAAGGGCATTAACCCGGATCATAGACCACTGAAATCCCCAAAAATATTTATGGCACGAAAAATGCATCCTACACCGATGAAAGTTCAGAATATTTCAGCAGCCCAAAAAAGGCCTTAAAATGCATCTTAGGCTGCAAAAATGTTGAAAACTTTGGAGTCCCAAAAAAGGGGTTTACAGGCATCCTAGACCCCCTAACGTCCAGAAAATGTTGGTGGCCTAAAAACTGTGTCAGAAAGCTCTGAATGTCCCAAAAACATTTGCAGCCTGAAATGGGCATTAACCGGCATCCTAGACCACTGAAATTCCCAAAAATATTTATGGCAGGAAAAAATCCTACACCGCTGAAAGTTCAGAATATTTTAGCAGCCCAAAAAAGGTCATAACATGCATCTTAGGGCTGCAAAAATGTTCAAAACTTTGGAGGCCCAAAAGGGGCTTACAGTCATCATAGACCCCCTAAAGTCCAGAAAATGTTGGTGGCCCAAAAGCAGGGTCAGAGAGCTCTGAATGTCTCAAAAACATTTGCAGCCTGAAAGGGGCATTAACCCGCATCCTAGAGCACTGAAAATCCCCAAAATATTTTGTGCACGAAAAATGCATCCTACACCCCTGAAATTTCAGAATATGTTAGCAGCTCAAAAAAGGCCTTAAAATGCATCTTAGGCTGCAAAAATGTTGAAAACTTTGGAGGCCCAAAAAAGGGGTTTACAGGCATCCTAGACCCCCTAAAGTCCAGAAAATATTGGGGGCCAAAAAACGGTGTCGGAGAGCTCTGAATATCCCAAAAACATGTGTAGCCTATAAGGGGCATTAACACGCATCCTAGACCACTGAAATTCCCAAAAATATTTATGGCAGAAAAACGCATCCTACACCGCTGAAAGTTCAGAATATGTTAGCAGCTCAAAAAAGGCCATAACATGCATTTTAGGGCTGTTAAAATGTAGGAAACTTTGGAGGCCCAAAAAAGGGGTTTACAGGCATCCTAGACCCCCTAAAGTCCAGAAAATGTTGGTGGCTCAAAAACAGTGTCAGAGAGCTTTGAATATCCCAAAAACATTTGCAGCCTGAAATGGGCATTAACCCGCATCCTAGACCACTGAAATTCCCAAAAATATTTATGGCACGAAAAATGCATGCTACACCACTGAAAGTTCAGACTATGTTAGCAGCCCAAAAAAGGCCTTAATATGCATCTTAGGCTTCAAAAATGTTGAAAACTTTAGAGGCCCAAAAAATGGGTTTACAGGCATCCTAGA
Source organism: Ambystoma mexicanum (assembly GCF_040938575.1). Taxonomy (NCBI): domain Eukaryota; kingdom Metazoa; phylum Chordata; class Amphibia; order Caudata; family Ambystomatidae; genus Ambystoma; species Ambystoma mexicanum. The sequence goes on from NC_090936.1 coordinate 146,059,505, forward strand.
CCCCCTAAAGTCCAGAAAATGTTGGTGGCCAAAAAACGGTGTCAGAGAGCTCTGAATATCCCAAAAACATTTGCAGCCTGAAATGGGCATTAACCCGCATCCTAGACCACTGAAATTCCCAAAAATATTTATGGCACGAAAAATGCATCCTACACCGCTGAAAATTCAGAATATGTTAGCAGCTCAAAAAAGGCCTTAAAATGCATCTTAGGCTGCAAAAAAGTTGAAAACTTTGGAGGCCCAAAAAAGTGGTTTACAGTCATCCTAGACCCCCTAAAGTCCAGAAAATGTTGGTGGTCTAACAACTGTGTCAGAAAGCTCTGAATATCCAAAAAGCATTTGCAGCCTGAAATGGGCATTAACCCGGATCATAGACCACTGAAATCCCCAAAAATATTTATGGCACGAAAAATGCATCCTACACCGATGAAAGTTCAGAATATGTCAGCAGCCCAAAAAAGGCCTTAATATGCATCTTAGGCTGCAAAAATGTTGAAAACTTTGGAGTCCCAAAAAAGGGGTTTACAGGCATCCTAGACCCCCTAACGTCCAGAAAATGTTGGTGGCCTAAAAACTGTGTCAGAAAGCTCTGAATGTCCCAAAAACATTTGCAGCCTGAAATGGGCATTAACCGGCATCCTAGACCACTGAAATTCCCAAAAATATTTATGGCAGGAAAAAATCCTACACCGCTGAAAGTTCAGAATATTTTAGCAGCCCAAAAAAGGTCATAACATGCATCTTAGGGCTGCAAAAATGTTCAAAACTTTGGAGGCCCAAAAGGGGCTTACAGTCATCATAGACCCCCTAAAGTCCAGAAAATGTTGGTGGCCCAAAAGCAGGGTCAGAGAGCTCTGAATGTCTCAAAAACATTTGCAGCCTGAAAGGGGCATTAACCCGCATCCTAGAGCACTGAAAATCCCCAAAATATTTTGTGCACGAAAAATGCATCCTACACCCCTGACATTTCAGAATATGTTAGCAGCTCAAAAAAGGCCTTAAAATGCATCTTAGGATGCAAAAATGGTGAAAACTTTGGAGGCCCAAAAAAGGGGTTTACAGGCATACTAGACCCCCTAAAGTCCAGAAAATGTTGGGGGCCAAAAAACGGTGTCGGAGAGCTCTGAATATCCCAAAAACATGTGTAGCCTATAAGGGGCATTAACACGCATCCTAGACCACTGAAATTCCCAAAAATATTTATGGCAGAAAAACGCATCCTACACCCCTGAAATTTCAGAATATGTTAGCAGCTCAAAAAAGGCCTTAAAATGCATCTTAGGCTGCAAAAATGTTGAAAACTTTGGAGGCCCAAAAAAGGGGTTTACAGGCATCCTAGACCCCCTAAAGTCCAGAAAATATTGGGGGCCAAAAAACGGTGTCGGAGAGCTCTGAATATCCCAAAAACATGTGTAGCCTATAAGGGGCATTAACACGCATCCTAGACCACTGAAATTCCCAAAAATATTTATGGCAGAAAAACGCATCCTACACCGCTGAAAGTTCAGAATATGTTAGCAGCTCAAAAAAGGCCATAACATGCATCTTAGGGCTGTTAAAATGTAGGAAACTTTGGAGGCCCAAAAAAGGGGTTTACAGGCATCCTAGACCCCCTAAAGTCCAGAAAATGTTGGTGGCTCAAAAACAGTGTCAGAGAGCTCTGAATATCCCAAAAACATTTGCAGCCTGAAATGGGCATTAACCCGCATCCTAGACCACTGAAATTCCCAAAAATATTTATGGCACGAAAAATGCATGCTACACCACTGAAAGTTCAGAATATGTTAGCAGCCAAAAAAGGCCTTAATATGCATCTTAGGCTTCAAAAATGTTGAAAACTTTAGAGGCCCAAAAAATGGGTTTACAGGCATCCTAGACCCCCTAAAGTCCAGAAAATGTTGGTGGCCAAAAAACGGTGTCAGAGAGCTCTGAATATCCCAAAAACATTTGCAGCCTGAAATGGGCATTATCCCGCATCCTAGACCACTGAAATTCCCAAAAATATTTATGGCACGAAAAATGCATCCTACACCGCTGAAAATCCAGAATATGTTAGCAGCTCAAAAAAGGCCTTAATATGCATCTTAGGCTGCAAAAAAGTTGAAAACTTTGGAGGCCCAAAAAAGTGGTTTACAGTCATCCTAGACCCCCTAAAGTCCAGAAAATGTTGGTGGTCTAACAACTGTGTCAGAAAGCTCTGAATATCCAAAAAGCATTTGCAGCCTGAAATGGGCATTAACCCGGATCATAGACCACTGAAATCCCCAAAAATATTTATGGCACGAAAAATGCATCCTACACCGATGAAAGTTCAGAATATGTCAGCAGCCCAAAAAAGGCCTTAACATGCATCTTAGGCTGCAAAAATGTTGAAAACTTTGGAGTCCCAAAAAAGGGGTTTACAGGCATCCTAGACCCCCTAACGTCCAGAAAATGTTGGTGGCCTAAAAACTGTGTCAGAAAGCTCTGAATGTCCCAAAAACATTTGCAGCCTGAAATGGGCATTAACCGGCATCCTAGACCACTGAAATTCCCAAAAATATTTATGGCAGGAAAAAATCCTACACCGCTGAAAGTTCAGAATATTTTAGCAGCCCAAAAAAGGTCATAACATGCATCTTAGGGCTGCAAAAATGTTCAAAACTTTGGAGGACCAAAAGGGGCTTACAGTCATCATAGACCCCCTAAAGTCCAGAAAATGTTGGTGGCCCAAAAGCAGGGTCAGAGAGCTCTGAATGTCTCAAAAACATTTGCAGCCTGAAAGGGGCATTAACCCTCATCCTAGAGCACTGAAAATCCCCAAAATATTTTGTGCACGAAAAACGCATCCTACACCCCTGAAATTTCAGAATATGTTAGCAGCTCAAAAAAGGCCTTAAAATGCATCTTAGGCTGCAAAACATTTGAAAACTTTGGAGGCCCAAAAAAGGGGTTTACAGTCATCCTAGACCCCCTAAAGTCCAGAAAATGTTGGTGGCCTAAAAACTGTGTCAGAAAGCTCTGAATGTCCCAAAAACATTTGCAGCCTGAAATGGGCATTAACCCGCATCCTAGACCACTGAAATTCCCAAAAATATATATGGCACGAAAAATGCATCCTACACCACTGAAAGCTCAGAATATGTTAGCAGCCCAAAAAAGGCCTTAAAATGCATCTTAGGCTGCACAAATGTTGAAAAGTTTGGAGGTCCAAAAAAGGGGTTTACAGGCATCCTAGACCCCCTAAAGTCCAGAAAATGTTGGTGGCCCAAAAACGGTGTCAGAAAGCTCTGAATGTCCCAAAAACATTTGCAGCCTGAAAGGGGCATTAACCCGCATCCTAGACCACTGAAATTCCCAAAAATATGTATGGCACGAAAAATGCATCCTACACCACTGAAAGTTCAGAATATGTTAGCAGCTCAAAAAAGGCATTAAAATGCATCTTAGGCTGCAAAAATGTTGAAAACTTTGGAGGCCCAAAAAAGGGGTTTACAGGCATCCTAGACCCCCTAAAGTCCAGAAAATGTTGGCGGCCAAAAAACGGTGTCGGAGAGCTCTGAATATCCCAAAAACATGTGTAGCCTATAAGGGGCATTAACACGCATCCTAGACCACTGAAATTCCCAAAAATATATATGGCAGAAAAACGCATCCTACACCACTGAAAGTTCAGAATATGTTAGCAGCTCAAAAAAGGCCATAACATGCATCTTAGGGCTGTTAAAATGTAGGAAACTTTGGAGGCCCAAAAAAGGGGTTTACAGGCATCCTAGACCCCCTAAAGTCCAGAAAATGTTGGTGGCTCAAAAACAGTGTCAGAGAGCTCTGAATATCCCAAAAACATTTGCAGCCTGAAATGGGCATTAACCCGCATCCTAGACCACTGAAATTCCCAAAAATATTTATGGCACGAAAAATGCACCCTACACCGCTGAAAGTTCAGAATATGTTAGCAGCTCAAAAAAGGCCTTAAAATGCATCTTAGGCTGCAAAAATGTTGAAAACTTTGGAGGTCCAAAAAAGTGGTTTACAGTCATCCTAGACCCCCTAAAGTCCAGAAAATGTTGGTGGTCTAACAACTGTGTCAGAAAGCTCTGAATATCCCAAAAGCATCTGCAGCCTGAAATGGGCATTAACCTGCATCCTAGACCACTGAAATCCCCAAAAATATTTATGGCACGAAAATTGCATCCTACACCGATGAAAGTTCAGAATATGTCAGCAGCCCAAAAAAGGCCTTAAAATGCATCTTAGGCTGCAAAAATGTTGAAAACTTTGGATGTCCAAAAAAGGGGTTTACAGGCATCCTAGACCCCCTAACGACAAGAAAATGTTGGTGGCCTAAAAACTGTGTCAGAAAGCTCTGAATGTCCCAAAAACATTTGCAGCCTGAAATGGGAATTAACCGGCATCCTAGACCACTGAAATTCCCAAAAATATTTATGGCAGGAAAAATGCATCCTACACCACTGAAAGTTCAGAATATGTTAGCAGCCCAAAAAATGCCTTAAAATGCATTTTAGGGCTGCAAACATGCAGAAAACTTTGGAGGCCCAAAAAAGGGGTTTACAGGCATCCTAGACCCCCTAAAGTCCAGAAAATGTTGGCGGCCAAAAAACGGTGTCGGAGAGCTCTGAATATCCCAAAAACATGTGTAGCCTATAAGGGGCATTAACACGCATCCTAGACCACTGAAATTCCCAAAAATATTTATGGCAGAAAAACGCATCCTACACCGCTGAAAGTTCAGAATATGTTAGCAGCTCAAAAAAGGCCATAACATGCATCTTAGGGCTGTTAAAATGTAGGAAACTTTGGAGGCCCAAAAAAGGGGTTTACAGGCATCCTAGACCCCCTAAAGTCCAGAAAATGTTGGTGGCTCAAAAACAGTGTCAGAGAGCTCTGAATATCCCAAAAACATTTGCAGCCTGAAATGGGCATTAACCCGCATCCTAGACCACTGAAATTCCCAAAAATATTTATGGCACGAAAAATGCATGCTACACCGCTGAAAGTTCAGAATATGTTAGCAGCTCAAAAAAGGCCTTAATATGCATCTTAGGCTGCAAAAATGTTGAAAACTTTAGAGGCCCAAAAAATGGGTTTACAGGCATCCTAGACCCCCTAAAGTCCAGAAAATCTTGGTGGCCAAAAAACGGTGTCAGAGAGCTCTGAATATCCCAAAAACATTTGCAGCCTGAAATGGGCATTAACCCGCATCCTAGACCACTGAAATTCCCAAAAATATTTATGGCACGAAAAATGCATCCTACACCGCTGAAAGTTCAGAATATGTTAGCAGCTCAAAAAAGGCCTTAAAATGCATCTTAGGCTGCAAAAATGTGGAAAACTTTGGAGGCCCAAAAAAGTGGTTTACAGTCATCCTAGACCCCCTAAAGTCCAGAAAATGTTGGTGGTCTAACAACTGTGTCAGAAAGCTCTGAATATCCAAAAAGCATTTGCAGCCTGAAAAGGGCATTAACCCGGATCATAGACCACTGAAATCCCCAAAAATATTTATGGCACGAAAAATGCATCCTACACCGATGAAAGTTCAGAATATTTCAGCAGCCCAAAAAAGGCCTTAAAATGCATCTTAGGCTGCAAAAATGTTGAAAACTTTGGAGTCCCAAAAAAGGGGTTTACAGGCATCCTAGACCCCCTAACGTCCAGAAAATGTTGGTGGCCTAAAAACTGTGTCAGAAAGCTCTGAATGTCCCAAAAACATTTGCAGCCTGAAATGGGCATTAACCGGCATCCTAGACCACTGAAATTCCCAAAAATATTTATGGCAGGAAAAAATCCTACACCGCTGAAAGTTCAGAATATTTTAGCAGCCCAAAAAAGGTCATAACATGCATCTTAGGGCTGCAAAAATGTTCAAAACTTTGGAGGCCCAAAAGGGGCTTACAGTCATCATAGACCCCCTAAAGTCCAGAAAATGTTGGTGGCCCAAAAGCAGGGTCAGAGAGCTCTGAATGTCTCAAAAACATTTGCAGCCTGAAAGGGGCATTAACCCGCATCCTAGAGCACTGAAAATCCCCAAAATATTTTGTGCACGAAAAATGCATCCTACACCCCTGAAATTTCAGAATATGTTAGCAGCTCAAAAAAGGCCTTAAAATGCATCTTAGGCTGCAAAAATGGTGAAAACTTTGGAGGCCCAAAAAAGGGGTTTACAGGCATCCTAGACCCCCTAAAGTCCAGAAAATGTTGGGGGCCAAAAAACGGTGTCGGAGAGCTCTGAATATCCCAAAAACATGTGTAGCCTATAAGGGGCATTAACACGCATCCTAGACCACTGAAATTCCCAAAAATATTTATGGCAGAAAAACGCATCCTACACCCCTGAAATTTCAGAATATGTTAGCAGCTCAAAAAAGGCCTTAAAATGCATCTTAGGCTGCAAAAATGTTGAAAACTTTGGAGGCCCAAAAAAGGGGTTTACAGGCATCCTAGACCCCCTAAAGTCCAGAAAATATTGGGGGCCAAAAAACGGTGTCGGAGAGCTCTGAATATCCCAAAAACATGTGTAGCCTATAAGGGGCATTAACACGCATCCTAGACCACTGAAATTCCCAAAAATATTTATGGCAGAAAAACGCATCCTACACCGCTGAAAGTTCAGAATATGTTAGCAGCTCAAAAAAGGCCATAACATGCATCTTAGGGCTGTTAAAATGTAGGAAACTTTGGAGGCCCAAAAAAGGGGTTTACAGGCATCCTAGACCCCCTAAAGTCCAGAAAATGTTGGTGGCTCAAAAACAGTGTCAGAGAGCTCTGAATATCCCAAAAACATTTGCAGCCTGAAATGGGCATTAACCCGCATCCTAGACCACTGAAATTCCCAAAAATATTTATGGCACGAAAAATGCATGCTACACCACTGAAAGTTCAGAATATGTTAGCAGCCAAAAAAGGCCTTAATATGCATCTTAGGCTTCAAAAATGTTGAAAACTTTAGAGGCCCAAAAAATGGGTTTACAGGCATCCTAGACCCCCTAAAGTCCAGAAAATGTTGGTGGCCAAAAAACGGTGTCAGAGAGCTCTGAATATCCCAAAAACATTTGCAGCCTGAAATGGGCATTATCCCGCATCCTAGACCACTGAAATTCCCAAAAATATTTATGGCACGAAAAATGCATCCTACACCGCTGAAAATCCAGAATATGTTAGCAGCTCAAAAAAGGCCTTAATATGCATCTTAGGCTGCAAAAAAGTTGAAAACTTTGGAGGCCCAAAAAAGTGGTTTACAGTCATCCTAGACCCCCTAAAGTCCAGAAAATGTTGGTGGTCTAACAACTGTGTCAGAAAGCTCTGAATATCCAAAAAGCATTTGCAGCCTGAAATGGGCATTAACCCGGATCATAGACCACTGAAATCCCCAAAAATATTTATGGCACGAAAAATGCATCCTACACCGATGAAAGTTCAGAATATGTCAGCAGCCCAAAAAAGGCCTTAACATGCATCTTAGGCTGCAAAAATGTTGAAAACTTTGGAGTCCCAAAAAAGGGGTTTACAGGCATCCTAGACCCCCTAACGTCCAGAAAATGTTGGTGGCCTAAAAACTGTGTCAGAAAGCTCTGAATGTCCCAAAAACATTTGCAGCCTGAAATGGGCATTAACCGGCATCCTAGACCACTGAAATTCCCAAAAATATTTATGGCAGGAAAAAATCCTACACCGCTGAAAGTTCAGAATATTTTAGCAGCCCAAAAAAGGTCATAACATGCATCTTAGGGCTGCAAAAATGTTCAAAACTTTGGAGGACCAAAAGGGGCTTACAGTCATCATAGACCCCCTAAAGTCCAGAAAATGTTGGTGGCCCAAAAGCAGGGTCAGAGAGCTCTGAATGTCTCAAAAACATTTGCAGCCTGAAAGGGGCATTAACCCTCATCCTAGAGCACTGAAAATCCCCAAAATATTTTGTGCACGAAAAACGCATCCTACACCCCTGAAATTTCAGAATATGTTAGCAGCTCAAAAAAGGCCTTAAAATGCATCTTAGGCTGCAAAACATTTGAAAACTTTGGAGGCCCAAAAAAGGGGTTTACAGTCATCCTAGACCCCCTAAAGTCCAGAAAATGTTGGTGGCCTAAAAACTGTGTCAGAAAGCTCTGAATGTCCCAAAAACATTTGCAGCCTGAAATGGGCATTAACCCGCATCCTAGACCACTGAAATTCCCAAAAATATATATGGCACGAAAAATGCATCCTACACCACTGAAAGCTCAGAATATGTTAGCAGCCCAAAAAAGGCCTTAAAATGCATCTTAGGCTGCAAAAATGTTGAAAACTTTGGAGGCCCAAAAAAGGGGTTTACAGTCATCCTAGACCCCCTAAAGTCCAGAAAATGTTGGTCGTCTAAAAACTGTGTCAGAAAGCTCTGAATGTCCCAAAAACATTTGCAGCCTGAAATGGGCATTAACCCGCATCCTAGACCACTGAAATTCCCCAATATATTTATGGCAGGAAAAACGCATCCTACACCGCTGAAAGTTCGGAATATGTTAACAGCCCAAAAAAGGCCATAACATGCATCTTAGGGCTGCAAAAATCTTGAAAACTTTGGAGGCCCAAAAAAGGCGTTTACAGTCATCCTAGCCCCCCTAAAGTCCAGAAAATGTTGGTCGTCTAAAAACTGTGTCAGAAAGCTCTGAATGTCCCAAAAACATTTGCAGCCTGAAATGGGTATTAACCCGCATCCTAGACCACTGAAATTCCCAAAAATATTTATGGCACGAAAAATGCATCCTACACCGATGAAAGTTCAGAATATGCTAGCAGCACAAAAAAGGCCTTAAAATGCATCTTAGGCTGCAAAAATGTTGAACACTTTGGAGGCCCAAAAAAGGGGTTTACAGTCATCCTAGACCCCCTAAAGTCCAGAAAATGTTGGTGGCCCAAAAATGGTGTCAGAAAGCTCTGAATGTCCCAAAAACATTTGCAGCCTGAAATGGGCATTAACCCACATCCTAGACCACTGAAATTCCCAAAAATATTTATGGCACGAAAAATGCATCTTACACCCTTAAAGTTCAGAATATTTTAGCAGCCCAAAAAATGCCTTAAAATGCATCTTAGGGCTGCAAAAATGTGGAAAACTTTGGAGGCCCAAAAAAGGGGTTTACATGCATCCTAGACCCCCTAAAGTCCAGAAAATGTTGGTGGCCCAAAAGCAGGGTCAGAGAGCTCTGAATGTCTCAAAAACATTTGCAGCCTGAAATGGGCATTAACCCGCATCCTAGACCACTGAAATTCCCAAAAATGTTTATGGCACGAAAAAAGCACCCTACACCGTTGAAAGTTCAGAATATGTTAGCAGCCTAAAAAAGACCTTAAAATGCATCTTAGGCTGCACAAATGTTGAAAAGTTTGGAGGTCCAAAAAAGGGGTTTACAGGCATCCTAGACCCCCTAAAGTCCAGAAAATGTTGGTGGCCCAAAAACGGTGTCAGAAAGCTCTGAATGTCCCAAAAACATTTGCAGCCTGAAAGGGGCATTAACCCGCATCCTAGACCACTGAAATTCCCAAAAATATGCATGGCACGAAAAATGCATCCTACACCACTGAAAGTTCAGAATATGTTAGCAGCTCAAAAAAGGCATTAAAATGCATCTTAGGCTGCAAAAATGTTGAAAACTTTGGCGGCCCAAAAAAGGGGTTTACAGGCATCCTAGACCCCCTAAAGTCCAGAAAATGTTGGCGGCCAAAAAACGGTGTCGGAGAGCTCTGAATATCCCAAAAACATGTGTAGCCTATAAGGGGCATTAACACGCATCCTAGACCACTGAAATTCCCAAAAATATATATGGCAGAAAAACGCATCCTACACCACTGAAAGTTCAGAATATGTTAGCAGCTCAAAAAAGGCCATAACATGCATCTTAGGGCTGTTAAAATGTAGGAAACTTTGGAGGCCCAAAAAAGGGGTTTACAGGCATCCTAGACCCCCTAAAGTCCAGAAAATGTTGGTGGCTCAAAAACAGTGTCAGAGAGCTCTGAATATCCCAAAAACATTTGCAGCCTGAAATGGGCATTAACCCGCATCCTAGACCACTGAAATTCCCAAAAATATTTATGGCACGAAAAATGCACCCTACACCGCTGAAAGTTCAGAATATGTTAGCAGCTCAAAAAAGGCCTTAAAATGCATCTTAGGCTGCAAAAATGTTGAAAACTTTGGAGGTCCAAAAAAGTGGTTTACAGTCATCCTAGACCCCCTAAAGTCCAGAAAATGTTGGTGGTCTAACAACTGTGTCAGAAAGCTCTGAATATCCCAAAAGCATTTGCAGCCTGAAATGGGCATTAACCTACATCCTAGACCACTGAAATCCCCAAAAATATTTATGGCACGAAAATTGCATCCTACACCGATGAAAGTTCAGAATATGTCAGCAGCCCAAAAAAGGCCTTAAAATGCATCTTAGGCTGCAAAAATGTTGAAAACTTTGGATGTCCAAAAAAGGGGTTTACAGGCATCCTAGACCCCCTAACGACAAGAAAATGTTGGTGGCCTAAAAACTGTGTCAGAAAGCTCTGAATGTCCCAAAAACATTTGCAGCCTGAAATGGGAATTAACCGGCATCCTAGACCACTGAAATTCCCAAAAATATTTATGGCAGGAAAAAATCCTACACCGCTGAAAGTTCAGAATATTTTAGCAGCCCAAAAAAGGTCATAACATTCATCTTAGGGCCGCAAAAATGTTCTAAACTTTGGAGGCCCAAAAGGGGCTTACAGTCATCATAGACCCCCTAAAGTCCAGAAAATGTTGGTAGCCCAAAAACTGTGTCAGAGAGCTCTGAATGTCCCAAAAACATTTGAACCCTGAAATGGGCATTAACCCGCATCCTAGACCACTGAAATTCCCAAAAATATTTATGGCACGAAAAGAAAATGCATCCTACACCGCTAAAAGTTCTGAACATGTTAGCAGCCCAAAAAAGGCCTTAAAATGCATTTTAGGGCTGCAAACATGCAGAAAACTTTGGAGGCCCAAAAAAGGGGTTTACAGGCATCCTAGACCCCCTAAAGTCCGGAAAATGTTGGTGGCCTAAAAACTGTGTCAGAAAGCTCTGAATGTCTCAAAAATATTTGCAGCCAGAAATGGGCATTAACCCGCATCCTAGTCCACTGAAATTCCCAAAAATATTTATGGCACGAAAAATGCATCCTACACCACTGAAAGTTCAGAATATGTTAGCAGCCCAAAAAAGGCCTCAATATGCATTTTAGGCTGCAAAACTGTTGAAAACTTTGGAGGCCCAAAAAAGGGGTTTACAGGCATCCTAGACCCCCTAAAGTCCAGAAAATGTTGGCGGCCAAAAAACGGTGTCGGAGAGCTCTGAATATCCCAAAAACATGTGTAGCCTATAAGGGGCATTAACACGCATCCTAGACCACTGAAATTCCCCAAAATATTTATGGCAGGAAAAACGCATCCTACACCGCTGAAAGTTCAGAATAGGTTAGCAGCCCAAAAAAGGCCATAACATGCATCTTAGGGCTGCAAAAATCTTGAAAACCTTGGAGTCCCAAAAAAGGCGTTTACAGTCATCCTAGACCCCCTAAAGTCCAGAAAATGTTGGTCGTCTAAAAACTGTGTCAGAAAACTCTGAATGTCCCAAAAACATTTGCAGCCTGAAATGGGCATTAACCCGCATCCTAGACCACTGAAATTCCCAAAAATATTTATGGCACGAAAAATGCATCCTACACCGATGAAAGTTCAGAATATGGTAGCAGCCCAAAAAAGGCCTTAAAATGCATCTTAGGCTGCAAAAATGTTGAACACTTTGGAGGCCCAAAAAAGGGGTTTACAGTCATCCTAGACCCCCTAAAGTCCAGAAAATGTTGGTGGCCCAAAAGCAGGGTCAGAGAGCTCTGAATGTCTCAAAAACATTTGCAGCCTGAAAGGGCATTAACCAGCATCCTAGAGCACTGAAAATCCCAAAAATATTTTTTGCACGAAAAATGCATCCTACACCCCTCAAATTTCAGAATATGTTAGCAGCTCAAAAAAGGCCTTAAAATGCATCTTAGGCTGCAAAAATGTTGAAAACTTTGGAGGCCGAAAAAGGGGTTTACAGGCATCCTAGACCCCCTAAAGTCCAGAAAATGTTGGCGGCCAAAAAATGGTGTCAGAGAGCTCTGAATATCCCAAAAACATTAGTAGCCTATAAGGGGCATTAACACGCATCCTAGACCACTGAAATTCCCAAAAATATTTATGGCATGAAAAATGCATCTTACACCCTCAAAGTTCAGAATATGTTAGCAGCCCCAAAAATGCCTTAAAATGCATCTTATGGCTGCAAAAGTATAGAAAACTTTGGAGGCCCAAAAAAGGGGTTTACAGGCATCCTAGACCCCTAAAGTCCAGAAAATGTTGGTGGCCAAAAAAAATGTCAGAGAGCTCTGAGTGTCCCAAAAACATTTGTAGCCTATAAGGGGCATTAACCTGCATCCTAGACCACTGAAATTCCCAAAAATAGCTTTGGCACGAAAACTCCATCCTACACCCTGAAAGTTCGGAATATGTTAACAGCCCAAAAAATGCCTTAAAATGCATTTTAGGGCTGCAAAAATGTTGAAAACTTTGGAGGCCCAAAAAAGGGGTTTACAGGCATCCTAGACCCCCTAAAGTCCAGAAAATGTTGGCGGCCAAAAAACGGTGTCAGAGAGCTCTGAATATCCCAAAAACATGTGTAGCCTATAAGGGGCATTAACACGCATCCTAGACCACTGAAATTCCCAAAAATATTTATGGCAGAAAAACGCATCCTACACCACTGAAAGTTCAGAATATGTTAGCAGCTCAAAAAAGGCCATAACATGCATCTTAGGGCTGCAAAAATGTAGAAAACTTTGGAGGCCCAAAAAAGGGGTTTACAGGCATCCTAGACCCCCTAAAGTCCAGAAAACGTTGGTGGCTCAAAAACAGTGTCAGAGAGCTCTGAATATCCCAAAAACATTTGAAGCCTGAAATGGGCATTAACCCGCATCCTAGACCACTGAAATTCCCAAAAATATTTATGGCACGAAAAATGCATGCTACACCACTGAAAGTTCAGAATATGTTAGCATCCCAAAAAAGGCCTTAATATGCATCTTAGGCTGCAAAAATGTTGAAAACTTTAGAGGCCCAAAAAAGGGGTTTACAGGCATCCTAGACCCCCTAAGTCCAGAAAATGTTGGTGGCCAAAAAACAGTGTCAGAGAGCTCTGAATATCCCAAAAACATTTGCAGCCTGAAATGGGCATTAACCCGCATCCTAGACCACTGAAATTCCCAAAAATATTTATGGCACGAAAAATGCATCCTACACCGCTGAAAGTTCAGAATATGTTAGCAGCTCAAAAAAGGCCTTAAAATGCATCTTAGGCTGCAAAAATGTTGAAAACTTTGGAGGCCCAAAAAAGTGGTTTACAGTCATCCTACACCCCCTAAAGTCCAGAAAATGTTGGTGGTCTAACAACTGTGTCAGAAAGCTCTGAATATCCCAAAAGTATTTGCAGCCTGAAATGGGCATTAACCCGCATCCTAGACCACTGAAATCCCCAAAAATATTTATGGCACGAAAAATGCATCCTACACCGATGAAAGTTCAGAATATGTCAGCAGCCCAAAAAAGGCCTTAAAATGCATCTTAGGCTGCAAAAATGTTGAAAACTTTGGATGTCCAAAAAAGGGGTTTACGGGCATCCTAGACCCCCTAACGTCCAGAAAATGTTGGTAGCCCAAAAACTGTGTCAGAGAGCTCTGAATGTCCCAAAAACATTTGAAGCCTGAAATGGGCATTAACCCGCATCCTAGACCACTGAAATTCCCAAAAATATTTATGGCACGAAAAAAAATGCATCCTACACCGCTAAAAGTTCTGAACATGTTAGCAGCCCAAAAAAGGCCTTAAAATGCATCTTAGGCTGCACAAATGTTGAAAACTTTGGAGGTCCAAAAATCGGTTTACAGTCATCCTAGACCCCCTAAAGTCCAGAAAGTGTTGGTGGTCTAACAACTGTGTCAGAAAGCTCTGAATATCCAAAAAGTATTTGCAGCCTGAAATGGGCATTAACCCGGATCATAGACCACTGAAATCCCCAAAAATATTTATGGCACGAAAAATGCATCCTACACCGATGAAAGTTCAGAATATGTCAGCAGCCCAAAAAAGGCGTTAAAATGCATCTTAGGCTGCAAAAATGTTGAAAACTTTGGAGTCCCAAAAAAGGGGTTTACAGGCATCCTAGACCCCCTAACGTCCAGAAAATGTTGGTGGCCTAAAAACTGTGTCAGAAAGCTCTGAATGTCCCAAAAACATTTGCAGCCTGAAATGGGCATTAACCGGCATCCTAGACCACTGAAATTCCCAAAAATATTTATGGCAGGAAAAAATCCTACACCGCTGAAAGTTCAGAATATTTTAGCAGCCCAAAAAAGGTCATAACATGCATCTTAGGGCTGCAAAAATGTTCAAAACTTTGGAGGCCCAAAAGGGGCTTACAGTCATCATAGACCCCCTAAAGTCCAGAAAATGTTGGTGGCCCAAAAGCAGGGTCAGAGAGCTCTGAATGTCTCAAAAACATTTGCAGCCTGAAAGGGGCATTAACCCACATCCTAGAGCACTGAAAATCTCAAAATATTTTGTGCACGAAAAATGCATCCTACACCCCTGAAATTTCAGAATATGTTAGCAGCTCAAAAAAGGCCTTAAAATGCATCTTAGGCTGCAAAAATGTTGAAAACTTTGGAGGCCCAAAAAAGGGGTTTACAGGGATCCTAGACCCCCTAAAGTCCAGAAAATGTTGGCGGCCAAAAAACGGTGTCGGAGAGCTCTGAATATCCCAAAAACATGTGTAGCCTATAAGGGGCATTAACACGCATCCTAGACCACTGAAATTCCCAAAAATATTTATGGCAGAAAAACGCATCCTACACCGCTGAAAGTTCAGAATATGTTAGCAGCCCAAAAAAGGCCTTAATATGCATCTTAGGCTGCAAAAATGTTGAAAACTTTAGAGGCCCAAAAAATGGGTTTACAGGCATCCTAGAACCCCCTAAAGTCCAGAAAATGTTGGTGGCCAAAAAACGGTGTCAGAGAGCTCTGAATATCCCAAAAACATTTGCAGCCTGAAATGGGCATTAACCCGCATCCTAGACCACTGAAATTCCCAAAAATATTTATGGCACGAAAAATGCATCCTACACCGCTGAAAGTTCAGAATATGTTAGCAGCTCAAAAAAGGCCTTAAAATGCATCTTAGGCTGCAAAAATGTTGAAAACTTTGGAGGCCCAAAAAAGTGGTTTACAGTCATCCTAGACCCCCTAAAGTCCAGAAAATTTTGGTGGTCTAACAACTGTGTCAGAAAGCTCTGAATATCCAAAAAGCATTTGCAGCCTGAAATGGGCATTAACCCGGATCATAGACCACTGAAATCCCCAAAAATATTTATGGCACGAAAAATGCATCCTACACCGCTGAAAGTTCCGAATATTTTAGCAGCCCAAAAAAGGTCATAACATGCATCTTAGGGCTGCAAAAATGTTCAAAACTTTGGAGGCCCAAAAGGGGCTTACAGTCATCATAGACCCCCTAAAGTCCAGAAAATGTTGGTAGCCCAAAAACTGTGTCAGAGAGCTCTGAATGTCCCAAAAACATTTGAAGCCTGAAATGGGCATTAACCCGCATCCTAGACCACTGAGATTCCCAAAAATATTTATGGCACGAAAAAAAAATGCATCCTACACCGCTAAAAGTTCTGAACATGTTAGCAGCCCAAAAAAGGCCTTAAAATGCATCTTAGGCTGCACAAATGTTGAAAACTTTGGAGGTCCAAAAATCGGTTTACAGGCATCCTAGACCCCCTAAAGTCCAGAAAATGTTGGTCCCCCAAAAAACTGTCAAGAGAGCTCTCAATGTCCCAAAAACAGTTGTAGCCTATAAGGGGCATTATCCTGCATCCTAGACCACTGAAATTCCCAAAAATAGTTTTGGCACAAAAAATGCATCTTACATCCTGAAAGTTCAGAATATGTTAGCAGCCCAAACAATGCCTTAAAATGCATTTTAGGGCTGCAAACATGCAGAAAACTTTGGAGGCCCAAAAAAGGGGTTTACAGGCATCCTAGACCCCCTAAAGTCCAGAAAATGCTGGTGGCCCAAAAACAGGGTCAGAGAGCTCTGAATGTCTCAAAAACATTTGCAGGCTGAAAGGGGCATTAACCCGCATCCTAGAGCACTGAAAATCCCAAAAATAGTTTGTGCACGAAAAATGCATCCTACACCCCTGAAATTTCAGAATATTTTAGCAGCTCAAAAAAGGCCTTAAAATGCATCTTAGGCTGCAAAAATGTTGAAAACTTTGGAGGCCCAAAAAAGGGGTTTACAGGCATCTTAGACCCCTAAAGTCCAGAAAATGTTGGTGATCCAAAAACAGTGTCAGAAAGCTCTGAATGTCCCAAAAACATTTGCAGCCTGAAATGGGCATTAACGCGCATCCTAGACCACTGAAATTCCCAAAAATATATATGGCACGAAAAATGCATCCTACACCACTGAAAGTTCAGAATATGTTAGAAGCCCAAAAAAGGCCTTAAAATGCATCTTAGGCTGCAAAAATGTTGAAAACTTTGGAGGCCCAAAAAAGGGGTTTACAGTCATCCTAGACCCCCTAAAGTCCAGAAAATGTTGGTGGCCCAAAAATGGTGTCAGAAAGCTCTGAATGTCCCAAAAACATTTGCAGCCTGAAATGGGCATTAACCCACATCCTAGACCACTGAAATTCCCAAAAATATTTATGGCACGAAAAATGCATCTTACACCCTGAAAGTTCAGAATATGTTAGCAGCCCAAAAAATGCCTTAAAATGCATCTTAGGGCTGCAAAAATGTGGAAAACTTTGGAGGCCCAAAAAAGGGGTTTACATGCATCCTAGACCCCCTAAACTCCAGAAAATGTTGGTGGCCCAAAAGCAGGGTCAGAGAGCTCTGAATGTCTCAAAAACATTTGCAGCCTGAAAGGGGCATTAACCCGCATCCTAGAGCACTGAAAATCCCCAAAATATTTTGTGCACGAAAAATGCATCCTACACCCCTGAAATTTCAGAATATGTTAGCAGCTCAAAAAAGGCCTTAAAATGAATTTTAGGCTGCAAAAATGTTGAAAACTTTGGAGGCCCAAAAAAGGGGTTTACAGGCATCCTAGACCCCCTAAAGTCCAGAAAATGTTGGCGGCCAAAAAACGGTGTCGAAGAGCTCTGAATATCCCAAAAACATGTGTAGCCTATAAGGGGCATTAACACGCATCCTAGACCACTGAAATTCCCAAAAATATATATGGCAGAAAAACGCATCCTACACCGCTGAAAGTTCAGATTATGTTAGCAGCTCAAAAAAGGCCATAACATGCATCTTAGGGCTGCAAAAATGTTGAAAAGTTTGGAGGTCCAAAAAAGGGGTTTACAGGCATCCTAGACCCCCTAAAGTCCAGAAAATGTTGGTGGCCCAAAAACAGTGTCAGAAAGCTCTGAATGTCCCAAAAACATTTGCAGCCTGAAATGGGCATTAACCCACATCCTAGAGCACTGAAAATCCCAAAAATATTTTTTGCACGAAAAATGCATCCTACACCCCTGAAATTTCAGAATATGTTAGCAGCCCAAAAAAGGCCTTAAAATGCATCTTAGGCTGCAAAAATGTTGAACACTTTGGAGGCCCAAAAAAGGGGTTTACAGTCATCCTAGACCCCCTAAAGTCCAGAAAATGTTGGCGGCCAAAAAACGGTGTCGGAGAGCTCTGAATATCCCAAAAACATGTGTAGCCTATAAGGGGCATTAACACGCATCCTAGACCACTGAAATTCCCAAAAATATATATGGCAGAAAAACGCATCCTACACCGCTGAAAGTTCAGATTATGTTAGCAGCTCAAAAAAGGCCTTAAAATGCATTTTATGGCTGCAAAAGTATAGAAAACTTTGGAGGCCCAAAAAAGGGGTTTACAGGCATCCTAGACCCCTAAAGTCCAGAAAATGTTGGTGGCCAAAAAAAATGTCAGAGAGCTCTGAGTGTCCCAAAAACATTTGTAGCCTATAAGGGGCATTAACCTGCATCCTAGACCACTGAAATTCCCAAAAATAGCTTTGGCACGAAAACTCCATCCTACACCCTGAAAGTTCGGAATATGTTAACAGCCCAAAAAATGCCTTAAAATGCATTTTAGGGCTGCAAAAATGTTGAAAACTTTGGAGGCCCAAAAAAGGGGTTTACAGGCATCCTAGACCCCCTAAAGTCCAGAAAATGTTGGCGGCCAAAAAACGGTGTCAGAGAGCTCTGAATATCCCAAAAACATGTGTAGCCTATAAGGGGCATTAACACGCATCCTAGACCACTGAAATTCCCAAAAATATTTATGGCAGAAAAACGCATCCTACACCACTGAAAGTTCAGAATATGTTAGCAGCTCAAAAAAGGCCATAACATGCATCTTAGGGCTGCAAAAATGTAGAAAACTTTGGAGGCCCAAAAAAGGGGTTTACAGGCATCCTAGACCCCCTAAAGTCCAGAAAACGTTGGTGGCTCAAAAACAGTGTCAGAGAGCTCTGAATATCCCAAAAACATTTGCAGCCTGAAATGGGCATTAACCCGCATCCTAGACCACTGAAATTCCCAAAAATGTTTATGGCACGAAAAAAGCACCCTACAGCGTTGAAAGTTCAGAATATGTTAGCAGCCTAAAAAAGACCTTAAAATGCATCTTAGGCTGCACAAATGTTGAAAAGTTTGGAGGTCCAAAAAAGGGGTTTACAGGCATCCTAAACCCCCTAAAGTCCAGAAAATGTTGGCGGCCAAAAAACGTTGTCGGAGAGCTCTGAATATCCCAAAAACATGTGTAGCCTATAAGGGGCATTAACACGCATCCTAGACCACTGAAATTCCCAAAAATATATATGGCAGAAAAACGCATCCTACACCGCTGAAAGTTCAGAATATGTTAGCAGCTCAAAAAAGGCCATAACATGCATCTTAGGGCTGCAAAAATGTAGAAAACTTTGGATGTCCAAAAAAGGGGTTTACAGGCATCCTAGACCCCCTAACGACAAGAAAATGTTGGTGGCCTAAAAACTGTGTCAGAAAGCTCTGAATGTCCCAAAAACATTTGCAGCCTGAAATGGGAATTAACCGGCATCCTAGACCACTGAAATTCCCAAAAATATTTATGGCAGGAAAAAATCCTACACCGCTGAAAGTTCAGAATATTTTAGCAGCCCAAAAAAGGTCATAACATTCATCTTAGGGCTGCAAACATGCAGAAAACTTTGGAGGCCCAAAAAAGGGGTTTACAGTCATCCTAGACGCCCTAAAGTCCAGAAAATGTTGGTCGTCTAAAAACTGTGTCAGAAAGCTCTGAATGTCCCAAAAACATTTGCAGCCTGAAATGGGCATTAACCCGCATCCTAGACCACTGAAATTCCCAAAATATATATGACACGAAAAATGCATCCTACACCACTGAAAGTTCAGAATATGTTAGCAGCCCAAAAAAGGCCTTACAATGCATCTTAGGCTGCAAAAATGTTGAAAACTTTGGAGGCCCAAAAAGGGGTTTACAGTCATCCTAGACCCCCTAAAGTCCAGAAAATGTTGGTGGCCCAAAAATGGTGTCAGAAAGCTCTGAATGTCCCAAAAACATTTGCAGCCTGAAATGGGCATTAACCCACATCCTAGAGCACTGAAAATCCCAAAAATATTTTTTGCACGAAAAATGCATCCTACACCCCTGAAATTTCAGAATATGTTAGCAGCTCAAAAAAGGCCTTAAAATGCATCTTAGGCTGCAAAAATGTTGAAAACTTTGGAGGCCCAAAAAAGGGGTTTACAGGCATCCTAGACCCCCTAAAGTCCAGAAAATGTTGGCGGCCAAAAACGATGTCAGAGAGCTCTGAATATCCCAAAAACATTAGTAGCCTATAAGGGGCATTAACACGCATCCTAGACCACTGAAATTCCCAAAAATATTTATGGCATGAAAAATGCATCTTACACCCTGAAAGTTCAGAATATGTTAGCAGCCCAAAAAATGCCTTAAAATGCATCTTATGGCTGCAAAAGTATAGAAAACTTTGGAGGCCCAAAAAAGGGGTTTACAGGCATCCTAGACCCCTAAAGTCCAGAAAATGTTGGTGGCCCAAAAAACTGTCAAAGAGCTCTGAATGGCCCAAAAACATTTGTAGCCTATAAGGGGCATTAACCTGCATCCCAGACCACTGAAATTCCCAAAAATAGTTTTGGCACGAAAAATGCATCTTACACCCTGAAAGTTCAGAATATTTTAGAAGCCCAAAAAATGCCTTAAAATGCATCTTAGGGCTGCAAAAATGTGGAAAACATTGGAGGCCCAAAAAAGGGGTTTACATGCATCCTAGACCCCCTAAAGTCCAGAAAATGTTGGTGGCCCAAAAGCAGGGTCAGAGAGCTCTGAATGTCTCAAAAACATTTGCAGCCTGAAAGGGGCATTAACCCGCATCCTAGAGCACTGAAAATCCCCAAAATATTTTGTGCACGAAAAATGCATCCTACACCACTGAAAGTTCAGAATATGTTAGCAGCTCAAAAAAGGCCTTAAAATGCATCTTAGGGCTGTAAAAATGTAGAAAACTTTGGAGGCCCAAAAAAGGGGTTTACAGGCATCCTAGAACCCCTAACGTCCAGAAAATGTTGGTGGCTCAAAAACAGTGTCAGAGAGCTCTGAATATCCCAAAAACATTTGCAGCCTGGAATGGGCATTAACCCGCATCCTAGACCACTGAAATTCCCAAAAATATTTTGTGCACGAAAAATGCATCCTACACCCCTGAAATTTCAGAATATGTTAGCAGCTCATAAAAGGCCTTAAAATGCATGTTAGGCTGCAAAACTGTTGAAAACTTTGGAGGCCCAAAAAAGGGGTTTACAGTCATCCTAGACCCCCTAAAGTCCAGAAAATGTTGGTGGCCTAAAAACTGTGTCAGAAAGCTCTGAATGTCCCAAAAACATTTGCAGCCTGAAATGGGCATTAACCCGCATCCTAGACCACTGAAATTCCCAAAAATATATATGGCACGAAAAATGCATCCTACACCACTGAAAGTTCAGAATATGTTAGCAGCCCAAAAAAGGCCTTAATATGCATTTTAGGCTGCAAAACTGTTGAAAACTTTGGAGGCCCAAAAAAGGGGTTTACAGTCATCCTAGACCCCCTAAAGTCCAGAAAATGTTGGTGGCCTAAAAACTGTGTCAGAAAGCTCTGAATGTCCCAAAAACATTTGCAGCCTGAAATGGGCATTAACCCGCATCCTAGACCACTGAAATTCCCACAAATATATATGGCACGAAAAATGCATCCTACACCACTGAAAGTTCAGAATATGTTAGCAGCCCAAAAAAGGCCTTAAAATGCATCTTACGCTGCAAAAATGTTGAACACTTTGGAGGCCCAAAAAAGGGGTTTACAGTCATCCTAGACCCCCTAAAGTCCAGAAAATGTTGGTGGCCCAAAAATGGTGTCAGAAAGCTCTGAATGTCCCAAAAACATTTGCAGCCTGAAAAGGGCATTAACCCACATCCTAGACCACTGAAATTCCCAAAAATATTTATGGCACGAAAAATGCATCTTACACCCTGAAAGTTCAGAATATGTTAGCAGCCCAAAAAAAGCCTTAAAATGCATGTTGGGGCTGCAAAAATGTGGAAAACTTTGGAGGCCCAAAAAAGGGGTTTACATGCATCCTAGACCCCCTAAAGTCCAGAAAATGTTGGTGGCCAAAAAAACTGTCAGAGAGCTCTGAATGTCCCAAAAACATTTGTAGCCTATAAGGGGCATTAACCTGCATCCTAGACCACTGAAATTCCCAAAAATATGTTTGGCACAAAAAATCCATCCTACACCCTGAAAGTTCGGAATATGTTAACAGCCCAAAAAGGCCTTAAAATGCATCTTAGGCTGCAAAAATGTTGAAAACTTTGGAGGTCCAAAAAAGGGGTTTACAGTCATCCTAGACCCCCTAAAGTCCAGAAAATGTTGGTGGCCCAAAAAACTGTCAGAGAGCTCTGAATATCCCAAAAACATTTTCAGCCTGAAATGGGCATTAACCGGCATCCTAGACCACTGAAATTCCCAAAAATATTTATGGCACGAAAAATGAATCCTACACCGCTGAAAGTTCTGAATATGTTAGCAGCCTAAAAAAGACCTTAAAATGCATCTTAGGCTGCACAAATGTTGAAAAGTTTGGAGGTCCAAAAAAGGGGTTTACAGGCATCCTAGACCCCCTAAAGTCCAGAAAATGTTGGTGGCCCAAAAAACTGTCAAAGAGCTCTGAATGGCCCAAAAACATTTGTAGCGTATAAGGGGCATTAACATGCATCCTAGACCACTGAAATTCCCAAAAATATTTATGGCAGAAAAACGCATCCTGCACCGCTGAAAGTTCAGAATATGTTAGCAGCTCAAAAAAGGCCATAACATGCATCTTAGGGCTGTAAAAATGTAGAAAACTTTGGAGGCCCAAAAAGGGGTTTACAGGCATCCTAGACCCCCTAAAATCCAGAAAATGTTGGTGGCTCAAAAACAGTGTCAGAGAGCTCTGAATATCCCAAAAACATTTGCAGCCTGAAATGGGCATTAACCCGCATCCTAGACCACTGAAATTCCCAAAAATATTTATGGCACGAAAAATGCATCCTACACCGATGAAAGTTCAGAATATGTTAGCAGCCCAAAAAAGGCCTTAAAATGCATCTTAGGCTGCAAAAATGTTGAACACTTTGGAGGCCCAAAAAAGGGGTTTACAGTCATCCTAGACCCCCTAAAGTCCAGAAAATGTTGGTGGCCCAAAAATGGTGTCAGAAAGCTCTGAATGTCCCAAAAACATTTGCAGCCTGAAATGGGCATTAACCCACATCCTAGACCACTGAAATTCCCAAAAATATTTATGGCACGAAAAATGCATCTTACACCCTGAAAGTTCAGAATATGTTAGCAGCCCAAAAAATGCCTTAAAATGCATCTTAGGGCTGCAAAAATGTGGAAAACTTTGGAGGCCCAAAAAAGGGGTTTACATGCATCCTAGACCCCCTAAAGTCCAGAAAATGTTGGTGGCCCAAAAGCAGGGTCAGAGAGCTCTGAATGTCTCAAAAACATTTGCAGCCTGAAAGGGGCACTAACCCGCATCCTAGAGCACTGAAAATCCCCAAAATATTTTGTGCACGAAAAATGCATCCTACACCCCTGAAATTTCAGAATATGTTAGCAGCTCAAAAAAGGCCTTAAAATGCATTTTAGGCTGCAAAAATGTTGAAAACTTTGGAGGCCCAAAAAAGGGGTTTACAGGCATCCTAGACCCCCTAAAGTCCAGAAAATGTTGGCGGCCAAAAAACGGTGTCGGAGAGCTCTGAATATTCCAAAAACATGTGTAGCCTATAAGGGGCATTAACACGCATCCTACACCACTGAAATTCCCAAAAATATATATGGCAGAAAAACGCATCCTACACCGCTGAAAGTTCAGATTATGTTAGCAGCTCAAAAAAGGCCATAACATGCATCTTAGGGCTGCAAAAATGTAGAAAACTTTGGAGGCCCAAAATAGGGGTTTACAGGCATCCTAGACCCCCTAAAGTATAGGAAATGTTGGTGGCCAAAAAACGGTGTCAGAGAGCTCTGAATATCCCAAAAACATTTGCAGCCTGAAATGGGCATTAACCCGCATCCTAGACCACTGAAATTCCCAAAAATGTTTATGGCACGAAAAAAGCACCCTACACCGTTGAAAGTTCAGAATATGTTAGCAGCCTAAAAAAGACCTTAAAATGCATCTTAGGCTGCACAAATGTTGAAAAGTTTGGAGGTCCAAAAAAGGGGTTTACAGGCATCCTAGACCCCCTAAAGTCCAGAAAATGTTGGCGGCCAAAAAACGTTGTCGGAGAGCTCTGAATATCCCAAAAACATGTGTAGACTATAAGGGGCATTAACACGCATCCTAGACCACTGAAATTCCCAAAAATATATATGGCAGAAAAACGCATCCTACACCGCTGAAAGTTCAGAATATGTTAGCAGCTCAAAAAAGGCCATAACATGCATCTTAGGGCTGCAAAAATGTAGAAAAATTTTGGATGTCCAAAAAAGGGGTTTACAGGCATCCTAGACCCCCTAACGACAAGAAAATGTTGGTGGCCTAAAAACTGTGTCAGAAAGCTCTGAATGTCCCAAAAACATTTGCAGCCTGAAATGGGAATTAACCGGCATCCTAGACCATTGAAATTCCCAAAAATATTTATGGCAGGAAAAAATCCTACACCGCTGAAAGTTCAGAATATTTTAGCAGCCCAAAAAAGGTCATAACATTCATCTTAGGGCTGCAAACATGCAGAAAACTTTGGAGGCCCAAAAAAGGGGTTTACAGTCATCCTAGACGCCCTAAAGTCCAGAAAATGTTGGTCGTCTAAAAACTGTGTCAGAAAGCTCTGAATGTCCCAAAAACATTTGCAGCCTGAAATGGGCATTAACCCGCATCCTAGACCACTGAAATTCCCAAAATATATATGACACGAAAAATGCATCCTACACCACTGAAAGTTCAGAATATGTTAGCAGCCCAAAAAAGGCCTTACAATGCATCTTAGGCTGCAAAAATGTTGAAAACTTTGGAGGCCCAAAAAGGGGTTTACAGTCATCCTAGACCCCCTAAAGTCCAGAAAATGTTGGTTGTCTAAAAACTGTGTCAGAAAGCTCTGAATGTCCCAAAAACATTTGCAGCCTGAAATGGGCATTAACCCGCATCCTAGACCACTGAAATTCCCCAAAATATTTATGGCAGGAAAAACGCATCCTACACCGCTGAAAGTTCAGAATATGTTAGCAGCCCAAAAAAGGCCATAACATGCATCTTAGGGCTGCAAAAATCTTGAAAACTTTGGAGGCCCAAAAAAGGCGTTTACAGTCATCCTAGACCCCCTAAAGTCCAGTAAATGTTGGTGGCCCAAAAATGGTGTCAGAAAGCTCTGAATGTCCCAAAAACATTTGCAGCCTGAAATGGGCATTAACCCACATCCTAGAGCACTGAAAATCCCAAAAATATTTTTTGCACGAAAAATGCATCCTACACCCCTGAAATTTCAGAATATGTTAGCAGCCCAAAAAATGCCTTAAAATGCATCTTATGGCTGCAAAAGTATAGAAAACTTTGGAGGCCCAAAAAAGGGGTTTACAGGCATCCTAGACCCCTAAAGTCCAGAAAATGTTGGTGGCCCAAAAAACTGTCAAAGAGCTCTGAATGGCCCAAAAACATTTGTAGCCTATAAGGGGCATTAACCCGCATCCTAGAGCACTGAAATTCCCAAAAATATATATGGCACGAAAAAGGCATCCTACACCACTGAAAGTTCAGAATATGTTAGCAGCCCAAAAAATGCCTTAAAATGCCTCTTATGGCTGCAAAAATGTAGAAAACTTTGGAGGCCCAAAAAAGGGATTTACAGGCATCCTAGACCCCCTAAAGTCCAGAAAATGTTGGTGGTCTAAAAACTGTGTCAGAAAGCTCTGAATGTCCCAAAAACATTTGCAGCCTGAAATGGGCATTAACCCGCATCCTAGACCACTGAATATCCCAAAAATGTTTATGGCACGAAAAAAGCACCCTACACCGTTGAAAGTTCAGAATATGTTAGCAGCCTAAAAAAGACCTTAAAATGCATCTTAGGCTGCACAAATGTTGAAAAGTTTGGAGGTCCAAAAAAGGGGTTTACAGGCATCCTAGACCCCCTAAAGTCCAGAAAATGTTGGTGGCCCAAAAACGATGCCAGAAAGCTCTGAATGTCCCAAAAACATTTGCAGCCTGAAAGGGGCATTCACCCGCATCCTAGACCACTGAAATTCCCAAAAATATTTATGGCACGAAAAATGCATCCTACACCACTGAAAGTTCAGAATATATTAGCAGCCCAAAAAAGGCCTTAAAATGCATCTTAGGCTGCAAAAATGCTGAAAACTTTGGAGGCCCAAAAAAGGGGTTTACAGTCATCCTAGACCCCCTAAAGTCCAGAAAATGTTGGTGGCCTAAAAACTGTGTCAGAAAGCGCTGAATGTCCCAAAAACATTTGCAGCCTGAAATGGGCATTAACCCGCATCCTAGACCACTGAAATTCCCAAAAATATTTATGGCAGGAAAAAATCCTACACCGCTGAAAGTTCAGAATATTTTAGCAGCCCAAAAAAGGTCATAACATGCATCTTAGGGCTGCAAAAATGTTCAAAACTTTGGAGGCCCAAAAGGGGCTTACAGTCATCATAGACCCCCCTAAAGTCCAGAAAATGTTGGTAGCCCAAAAACTGTGTCAGAGAGCTCTGAAAGTCCCAAAAACATTTGAACCCTGAAATGGGCATTAACCCGCATCCTAGACCACTGAAATTCCCAAAAATATTTATGGCACGAAAAGAAAATGCATCCTACACCGCTAAAAGTTCTGAACATGTTAGCAGCCCAAAAAAGGCCTTAAAATGCATCTTAGGCTGCACAAATGTTGAAAACATTGGAGGTCCAAAAATCGGTTTACAGGCATCCTAGACCCCCTAAAGTCCAGAA
Organism: Ambystoma mexicanum; assembly: GCF_040938575.1. Classification (NCBI taxonomy): domain Eukaryota; kingdom Metazoa; phylum Chordata; class Amphibia; order Caudata; family Ambystomatidae; genus Ambystoma; species Ambystoma mexicanum. The sequence continues at coordinate 146,086,114 of NC_090936.1, forward strand.
AATGTTGGTGGCCCAAAAAACTGTCAAGAGAGCTCTCAATGTCCCAAAAACAGTTGTAGCCTATAAGGGGCATTAACCTGCATCCTAGACCACTGAAATTCCCAAAAATAGTTTTGGCACAGAAAATGCATCTTACATCCTGAAAGTTCAGAATATGTTAGCAGCCCAAAAAATGCCTTAAAATGCATTTTAGGGCTGCAAACATGCAGACAACTTTGGAGGCCCAAAAAAGGGGTTTACAGGCATCCTAGACCCCCTAAAGTCCAGAAAATGTTGGTGGCCCAAAAACAGGGTCAGAGAGCTATGAATGTCTCAAAAACATTTGCAGCCTGAAAATGGGCATTAACCCGCATCCTAGACCACTGAAAATCCCAAAAATATTTTGTGCACGAAAAATGCATCCTACACCCCTGAAATTTCAGAAAATGTTAGCAGCTCAAAAAAGGCCTTAAAATGCATCTTAGGCTGCAAAAATGTTGAAAACTTTGGAGGCCCAAAAAAGGGGTTTACAGGCATCTTAGACCCCCTAAAGTCCAGAAAATGTTGGTGATCCAAAAACGGTGTCAGAGAGCTCTGAATATCCCAAAAACATTTGCAGCCTGAAATGGGCATTAACCCGCATCCTAGACCACTGAAATTCCCAAAAATATATATGGCACGAAAAATGCAGCCTACACCACTGAAAGTTCAGAATATGTTAGCAGCCCAAAAAAGGCCTTAAAATGCATCTTAGGCTGCAAAAATGTTGAAAACTTTGGAGGCCCAAAAAAGGGGTTTACAGTCATCCTAGACCCCCCAAAGTCCAGAAAATGTTGGTCGTCTAAAAACTGTGTCAGAAAGCTCTGAATGTCCCAAAAACATTTGCAGCCTGAAATGGGCATTAACCTGCATCCTAGACCACTGAAATTCCCCAAAATATTTATGGCAGGAAAAACGCATCCTACACCGCTGAAAGTTCAGAATATGTTAGCAGCCCAAAAAAGGCCATAACATGCATCTTAGGGCTGCAAAAATCTTGAAAACTTTGGAGGCCCAAAAAAGGCGTTTACAGTCATCCAAGACCCCCTAAAGTCCAGAAAATGTTGCTGGCCTAAAAACTGTGTCAGAAAGCTCTGAATGTCCCAAAAACATTTGCAGCCTGAAATGGGCATTAACCCGCATCCTAGACCACTGAAATTCCCAAAAATATTAATGGCACGAAAAATGCATCCTACACCATATGTTAGCAGCCCAAAAAAGGCCTTAAAATGCATCTTAGGCTGCAAAAATGTTGAAAACTTTGGAGGTCCAAAAAAGGGGTTTACAGTCATCCTAGACCCCCTAAAGTCCAGAAAATGTTGGTGGCCTAAAAACTGTGTCAGAAAGCTCTGAATGTCCCAAAAACATTTGCAGCCTGAAATGGGCATTAACCCGCATCCTAGAGCACTGAAATTCCCAAAAATATTTATGGCACGAAAAATGTATCCTACACCGATGAAAGTTCAGAATATGTTATCAGCCCAAAAAAGGCCTTAAAATGCATCTTAGCCTGCAAAAATGTTGAACACTTTGGAGGCCCAAAAAAGGGGTTTACAGTCATCCTAGACCCCCTAAAGTCCAGAAAATGTTGGTGGCCCAAAAATGGTGTCAGAAAGCTCTGAATGTCCCAAAAACATTTGCAGCCTGAAATGGGCATTAACCCACATCCTAGACCACTGAAATTCCCAAAAATATTTATGGCAGAAAAACGCATCCTACACCGCTGAAAGTTCAGAATATGTTAGCAGCCCAAAAAATGCTTTAAAATCCATCTTAGGCTGCAAAAATGTTGAAAACTTTGGAGGCCCAAAAAAGGGGTTTACAGGCATCCTAGACCCCCTAAAGTCCAGAAAATGTTGGTGGCCAAAAAACGGTGTCAGAGAACTATGAATATCCCAAAAACATTAGTAGCCTATAAGGGGCATTAACACACATCCTAGACCACTGAAATTCCCAAAAATATTTATGGCATGAAAAATGCATCTTACACCCTGAAAGTTCAGAATATGTTAGCAGCCCAAAAAATGCCTTAAAATGGATCTTATGGCTGCAAAAGTATAGAAAACTTTGGAGGCCCAAAAAAGGGGTTTACAGGCATCCTAGACCCCTAAAGTCCAGAAAATGTTGGTGGCCTAAAAACTGTGTCAGAAAGCTCTGAATGTCCCAAAACATTTGTAGCCTACAAGGGGCATTAACCTGCATCCTAGAACACTGAAATTCCCAAAAATAGTTTTGGCACGAAAAATCCATCTTACACCCTTAAAGTTCGGAATATGTTAGCAGCCCAAAAAAGGCCTTAAAATGCATCGTAGGCTGCAAAAATGTTGAAAACTTTGGAGGTCCAAAAAAGGGGTTTACAGTCATCCTAGACCCCCTAAAGTCCAGAAAATGTTGGTGGCCCAAAAACGGTGTCAGAAAGCTCTGAATGTCCCAAAAACATGTGCAACCTGAAATGGGCATTAACCCGCATCCTAGACCACTGAAATTCCCAAAAATATTTATGGCACGAAAAAAGCATCCTACACCGCTGAAAGTTCAGAATATGTTAGCAGCCTAAAAAGGACCTTAAAATGCATCTTAGGCTGCACAAATGTTGGAAACTTTGGAGGTCCAAAAAAGGGGTTTACAGGCATCCTAGACCCCCCTAAAGTCCAGAAAATGTTGGTGGCCAAAAAAACTGTCAGAGAGCTCTGAATGTCCCCAAAACATTTGTAGCCTATAAGGGGCATTAACCTGCATCCTAGACCACTGAAATTCCCAAAAATAGCTTTGGCACGAAAAATCCATCTTACACCCTGAAAGTTCGGAATATGTTAACAGTACAAAAAAGTGCTTAAAATGCATCTAAGGCTGCAAAAATGTTGAAAACTTTGGAGGCCCAAAAAAGGGTTTTACAGTCATCCTAGACCCCCAAAAGTCCAGAAAATGTTGGTGGCCTAAAAACTGTCAGAAAGTTCTGAATATCCCAAAAACATTTGCAGCCTGAAATGGGTTTTAACCCGCATCCTAGACCACTGAAATTCCCAAAAATATTTATGGCACGAGAAATGAATCCTACACCACTGAACGTTCAGAATATGTTAGCAGTTCAAAAAAGGCCTTAAAATGCATCTTAGGCTGCAAAAATGTTGAAAACTTTGGAGGTCCAAAAAAGGGGTTTAGCATCCTAGACCCCCTAAAGTCCAGAAAATGTTGGTGGCCCAAAAAACTGTCAGAGAGCTCTGAATATCCCAAAAACATTTTCAGCCTGAAATGGGCATTAACCGGCATCCTAGACCACTGAAATTCCCAAAAATATTCATGGCACGAGAAATGAATCCTACACCGCTGAAAGTTCAGAATATGTTAGCAGCCTAAAAAAGACCTTAAAATGCATCTTAGGCTGCACAAATGTTGAAAAGTTTGGAGGTCCAAAAAAGGGGTTTACAGGCATCCTAGACCCCCTAAAGTCCAGAAAATGTTGGTGGCCCAAAAAACTGTCAAAGAGCTCTGAATGGCTCAAAAAGATTTGTAGCCTATAAGGGGCATTAACACGCATCCTAGACCACTGAAATTCCCAAAAATAGTTTTGGCACGAAAAATGCATCTTACACTCTGAAAGTTCAGAATATGTTAGAAGCCCAAAAAATGCCTTAAAATGCATTTTAGGGCTGCAAAAATGTGGAAAACTTTGGAGGCCCAAAAAAGGGGTTTACATGCATCCTAGACCCCCTAAAGTCCAGAAAATGTTGGTGGCCCAAAAGCAGGGTCAGAGAGCTCTGAATGTCTCAAAAACATTTGCAGCCTATAAGGGGCATTAACACGCATCCTAGACCACTGAAATTCCCAAAAATATTTATGGCACGAAAAATGCATGCTACACCACTGAAAGTTCAGAATATGTTAGCAGCCCAAAAAAGGCCTTAATATGCATCTTAGGCTGCAAAAATGTTGAAAACTTTAGAGGCCCAAAAAAGGGGTTTACAGGCATCCTAGACCCCCTAAAGTCCAGAAAATGTTGGTGGCCAAAAAACGGTGTCAGAGAGCTCTGAATATCCCAAAAACATTTGCAGCCTGAAATGGGCATTAACCCGCATCCTAGACCACTGAAATTCCCAAAAATGTTTATGGCACGAAAAAAGCACCCTACACCGTTGAAAGTTCAGAATATGTTAGCAGCCTAAAAAAGACCTTAAAATGCATCTTAGGATGCACAAATGTTGAAAAGTTTGGAGGTCCAAAAAAGGGGTTTACAGGCATCCTAGACCCCCTAAAGTCCAGAAAATGTTGGTGGCCCAAAAACGGTGTCAGAAAGCTCTGAATGTCCCAAAAACATTTGCAGCCTGAAAGGGGCATTCAACCGCATCCTAGACCACTGCAATTCCCAAAAATATTTATGGCACGAAAAATGCATCCTACACCACTGAAAGTTCAGAACATATTAGCAGCCCAAAAAAGGCCTTAAAATGCATCTTAGGCTGCAAAAATGTTGAAAACTTTGGAGGCCCAAAAAAGGGGTTTACAGTCATCCTAGACCGCCTAAAGTCCAGAAAATGTTGGTGGCCTAAAAACTGTGTCAGAAAGCTCTGAATGTCCCAAAAACATTTGCAGCCTGAAATGGGCATTAACCCGCATCCTAGACCACTGAAATTCCCAAAAATATTTATGGCACGAAAAATGCATCCTACACCGCTGAAAGTTCAGAATATGTTAGCAGCCTAAAAAAGGCCTTAAAATGCATCTTAGGCTGCAAAAATGTTGAAAACTTTGGAGGCCCAAAAGGGGTGTACAGTCATCCTAGACCCCCTAAAGTCCAGAATATGTTGGTGGCCTAAAAACTGTGTCAGAAAGCTCTGAATGTCCCAAAAACATGTGCAACCTGAAATGGGCATTAACCCGCATCCTAGACCACTGAAATTCCCAAAAATATTTATGGCACGAAAAAAGCATCCTACACCGCTCAAAGTTCAGAATATGTTAGCAGCCTAAAAAGGACCTTAAAATGCATCTTAGGCTGCACAAATGTTGGAAACTTTGGAGGTCCAAAAAAGGGGTTTACAGGCATCCTAGACCCCCCTAAAGTCCAGAAAATGTTGGTGGCCAAAAAAACTGTCAGAGAGCTCTGAATGTCCCAAAAACATTTGTAGCCTATAAGGGGCATTAACCTGCATCCTAGACCACTGAAATTCCCAAAAATAGCTTTGGCACGAAAAATCCATCTTACACCCTGAAAGTTCGGAATATGTTAACAGTCCAAAAAAGGGCTTAAAATGCATCTTAGGCTGCAAAAATGTTGAAAACTTTGGAGGTCCAAAAAAGGGGTTTACAGTCATCCTAGACCCCCTAAAGTCCAGAAAATGTTGGTGGCCTAAAAACTGTGTCAGAAAGCTCTGAATGTCCCAAAAACATGTGCAGCCTTAAATGGGCATTAACCCGCATCCTAGACCACTGAAATTCCCAAAAATATTTATGGCACGAAAAATGCATCCTACACCACTGAAAGTTCAGAATATGTTAGCAGCCCAAAAAAGGCCTTAATATGCATCTTAGGCTGCAAAAATGTAGAAAACTTTGGAGGCCCAAAAAAGGGTTTTACAGTCATCCTAGACCCCCAAAAGTCCAGAAAATGTTGGTGGCCTAAAAACTGTCAGAAAGCTCTGAATGTCCCAAAAACATTTGCAGCCTGAAATGGGCATTAACCCGCATCCTAGACCACTGAAATTCCCAAAAATATTTATGGCACGAAAAATGCATCCTACACCACTGAACGTTCAGAATATGTTAGCAGTTCAAAAAAGGCCTTAAAATGCATCTTAGGCTGCAAAAATGTTGAAAACTTTGGAGGTCCAAAAAAGGGGTTTAGCATCCTAGACCCCCTAAAGGCCAGAAAATGTTGGTGGCCCAAAAAACTGTCAGAGAGCTCTGAATATCCCAAAAACATTTTCAGCCTGAAATGGGCATTAACCGGCATCCTAGACCACTGAAATTCCCAAAAATATTCATGGCACGATAAATGAATCCTACACCGCTGAAAGTTCAGAATATGTTAGCAGCCTAAAAAAGACCTTAAAATGCATCTTAGGCTGCACAAATGTTGAAAACTTTGGAGGCCCAAAAAAGGGGTTTACAGTCATCCTAGACCCCCTAAAGTCCAGAAAATGTTGGTGGCCCAGAAACGGTGTCAGAAAGCTCTGAATGTCCCAAAAACATTTGCAGCCTGAAATGGGCATTAACCCGCATCCTAGACCACTGAAATTCCCAAAAATATTTATGGCACGAGAAATGCATCCTACACCACTGACAGTTCAGAATATGTCTTAAAATGCATCTTAGGCTGCAAAAATGTTGAAAACTTTGGAGGCCCAAAAATGGGGTTTACAGTCATACTAGACCCCCTAAAGTCCAGAAAATGTTGGTGGCCCAAAAACGGTGTCAGAAAGCTCTGAATATCCCAAAAACATTTGCAGCCTGAAATGGACATTAACCCGCATCCTAGACCACTGAAATTCCCAAAAATATTTATGGCACGAAAAATGCATCCTACACCACTGAAAGTTCAGAATAGTTAGCAGCCCAAAAAAGGCCTTAATATGCATCTTAGGCTGCAAAAATGTAGAAAACTTTGGAGGCCCAAAAAAGGGGTTTACAGTCATCCTAGACCCCCTAAAGTCCAGAAAATGTTGGTGGCCTAAAAACTGTGTCAGAAAGCTCTGAATGTCCCAAAAACATGTGCAGCCTGAAATGGGCATTAACCCGCATCCTAGACCACTGAAATTCCCAAAAATATTTATGGCACGAAAAAAGCATCCTACACCGCTGAAAGTTCAGAATATGTTAGCAGCCCAAAAAAGGCCTTAAAAACTTTGGCGGTCCAAAAAAGGGGTTTAGCATCCTAGACCCCCTAAAGTCCAGAAAATGTTGGTGGCCCAAAAAACTGTCAGGGAGCTCTGAATATCCCATAAACATTTGCAGCCTGAAATGGGCATTAACCCGCATCCTAGACCACTGAAATTCCCAAAAATATTTATGGCACGAAAAATGCATCCTACACCACTGAAAGTTCAGAATATGTTAGCAGCTCAAAAAAGGCCTTAATATGCATCTTAGGCTGCAAAAATGTTGAAAACTTTAGAGGCCCAAAAAAGGGGTTTACAGTCATCCTAGACCCCATAAAGTCCAGAAAATGCTGGTGGCCCATAAAACTGTCAGGGAGCTCTGAATATCCCAAAAACATGTGTAGCCTATAAGGGGCATTAACATGACCACTGAAATTCCCAAAAATATTTATGGCACGAAAAATGCATCTTACACCCTGAAAGTTCAGAATATGTTAGCAGCCCAAAAAATGCCTTAAAATGCATCTTATGGCTGCACAAATGTTGAAAGGTTTGGAGGTCCAAAAGGGGGGTTTACAGGCATCCTAGACCCCCTAAAGTCCAGAAAATGTTGGTGACCAAAAAAACTGCCAGAGAGCTCTGAATGTCCCAAAAACATTTGTAGCCTATAAGGGGCATTGACCTTCATCCTAGACAACTGAAATTCCCAAAAATAGTTTTGGCACGAAAAATCCATCTTACACCCTGAAAGTTCAGAATATGTTAGCAGCCCAAAAAGGGCCTTAAAATGCATCTTAGGCTGCAAAAATGTTGAAAACTTTGGAGGCCCAAAAAAGGGGTTTACAGTCATCCTAGACCCCCTAAAGTCCAGAAAATGTTGGTGGCCCAAAAACGGTGTCAGAAAGCTCTGAATGTCCCAAAAACATTTGCAGCCTGAAATGGGCATTAACCCGCATCCTAGACCACTGAAATTCCCAAAAATGTTTATGGCACGAAAAATGCATCCTACACCACTGACAGTTCAGAATATGTCTTAAAATGCATCTTAGGCTGCAAAAATGTGTAAAACTTTGGAGGCCCAAAAATGGGGTTTACAGTCATCCTAGACCCCCTAAAGTCCAGAAAATGTTGGTGGCCCAAAAACGGTGTCAGAAAGCTCTGAATATCCCAAAAACATTTGCAGCCTGAAATGGACATTAACCCGCATCCTAGACCACTGAAATTCCCAAAAATATTTATGGCACGAAAAATGCATCCTACACCACTGAAAGTTCAGAATAGTTAGCAGCCCAAAAAAGGCCTTAATATGCATCTTAGGCTGCAAAAATGTAGAAAACTTTGGAGGCCCAAAAAAGGGGTTTCCAGTCATCCTAGACCCCCTAAAGTCCAGAAAATGTTGGTGGCCTAAAAACTGTGTCAGAAAGCTCTGAATGTCCCAAAAACATGTGCAGCCTGAAATGGGCATTAACCCGCATCCTAGACCACTTAAATTCCCAAAAATATTTATGGCACGAAAAAAGCATCCTACACCGCTGAAAGTTCAGAATATGTTAGCAGCCCAAAAAAGGCCTTAAAAACTTTGGAGGTCCAAAAAAGGGGTTTAGCATCCTAGACCCCCTAAAGTCCAGAAAATGTTGGTGGCCTAAAAAACTGTCAGGGAGCTCTGAATATCCCATAAACATTTGCAGCCTGAAATGGGCATTAACCCGCATCCTAGACCACTGAAATTCCCAAAAATATTCATGGCACGAAAAATGCATCCTACACCACTGAAAGTTCAGAATATGTTAGCAGCCCAAAAAAGGCCTTAAAATGCATCTTAGGCTGCAAAAACGTTGAAAACTTTGGTGGCCCAAAAGGGGTTACAGTCCTAGACCCCCTAAAGTCCAGAAAATGTTGGTGGCCCAAAAACAGGGTCAGAGAGCTCTGCATGTCTCAAAAACATTTGCAGCCTGAAAGGGGCATTAACCGGCTCCATAGTGCACTGAATTCCCAAAAATATATATGGCACGAAAAATGCATCCTGCACCACTGAAAGTTCAGAATATGTTAGCAGCCCAAAAAAGGCCTTAAAATGCATCTTAGGCTGCAAAAATGTTGAAAACCTTGGAGGCCCAAAGGGGTTTACAGTCATCCTAGAACCCCTAAAGTCCAGAAAATGTTGGTGGCCCAAAAACGGTGTCAGAAAGCTCTGAATGTCCCAAAAACATTTGCAGCCTGAAATGGGCATTAACCCGCATCCTAGACCACTGAAATTTCCAAAAATATTTATGGCACGAAAAATGCATCCTACACTGATGAAAGTTCAGAATATATTAGCAGCCCAAAAAAGGCCTTAAAATGCATCTTAGGCTGCAAAAATGTTGAAAACTTTGGAGGTCCAAAAAAGGGGTTTACAGGCATCCTAGACCCCCTAAAGTCCAGAAAATATTGGTGGCCTTGAAACAGTGTCAGAAAGCGTTGAATGTCCCAAAAGCATTTGCACCTTGAAATGGTCGTTAACCGGCATCCTAGACCACTGAAATCACCAATAATATTTTGTGCACGAAAAAATGCATCCTGCACCCCTGAAAGTTCAGAATATGATAGCAGCCGAAAAAAGGCCTTAAAATCCATCTTAGGCTGCAAAAATGTTGAAAACTTTGGAGGCCCAAAAAAGGGGATTACAGTCATCCTAGACCCCCTAAAGTCCAGAAAATGTTGGTGGCCAAAAAAACTGTCAGAGAGCTCTGAATGTCCCAAAAACATTTGTAGCCTACAAGGGGCATTAACCTGCATCCTAGAACACTGAAATTCCCAAAAATAGTTTTGGCACGAAAAATCCATTTTACACCCTTAAAGTTCGGAATATGTTAGCAGCCCAAAAAAGGCCTTAAAATGCATCGTAGGCTGCAAAAATGTTGAAAACTTTGGAGGTCCAAAAAAGGGGTTTACAGTCATCCTAGACCCCCTAAAGTCCAGAAAATGTTGGTGGCCCAAAAACGGTGTCAGAAAGCTCTGAATGTCCCAAAAACATGTGCAACCTGAAATGGGCATTAACCCGCATCCTAGACCACTGAAATTCCCAAAAATATTTATGGCACGAAAAAAGCATCCTACACCGCTCAAAGTTCAGAATATGTTAGCAGCCTAAAAAGGACCTTAAAATGCATCTTAGGCTGCACAAATGTTGGAAACTTTGGAGGTCCAAAAAAGGGGTTTACAGGCATCCTAGACCCCCCTAAAGTCCAGAAAATGTTGGTGGCCAAAAAAACTGTCAGAGAGCTCTGAATGTCCAAAAACATTTGTAGCCTATAAGGGGCATTAACCTGCATCCTAGACCACTGAAATTCCCAAAAATAGCTTTGGCACGAAAAATCCATCTTACACCCTGAAAGTTCGGAATATGTTAACAGTCCAAAAAAGGGCTTAAAATGCATCTTAGGCTGCAAAAATGTAGAAAACTTTGGAGGTCCAAAAAAGGGGTTTACAGTCATCCTAGACCCCCTAAAGTCCAGAAAATGTTGGTGGCCTAAAAACTGTCAGAAAGCTCTGAATGTCCCAAAAACATTTGCAGCCTGAAATGGGCATTAACCCGCATCCTAGACCACTGAAATTCCCAAAAATATTTATGGCACGAAAAATGCATCCTACACCACTGAACGTTCAGAATATGTTAGCAGTTCAAAAAAGGCCTTAAAATGCATCTTAGGCTGCAAAAATGTTGAAAACTTTGGAGGTCCAAAAAAGGGGTTTAGCATCCTAGACCCCCTAAAGTCCAGAAAATGTTGGTGGCCCAAAAAAACTGTCAAAGAGCTCTGAATGGCCCAAAAACATTTGTAGCCTATAAGGGGCATTAATCTGCATCCCAGACCACTGAAATTCCCAAAAATATTCATGGCACGAAAAATGAATCCTACACCGCTGAAAGTTCAGAATATGTTAGCAGCCTAAAAAAGACCTTAAAATGCATCTTAGGCTGCACAAATGTTGAAAACTTTGGAGGCCCAAAAAAGGGGTTTCCAGTCATCCTAGACCCCCTAAAGTCCAGAAAATGTTGGTGGCCCAGAAACGGTGTCAGAAAGCTCTGAATGTCCCAAAAACATTTGCAGCCTGAAATGGGCATTAACCCGCATCCTATACCACTGAAATTCCCAAAAATATTTATGTCACGAGAAATGCATCCTACACCACTGACAGTTCAGAATATGTCTTAAAATGCATCTTAGGCTGCAAAAATGTTGAAAACTTTGGAGGCCCAAAAATGGGGTTTACAGTCATACTAGACCCCCTAAAGTCCAGAAAATGTTGGTGGCCCAAAAACGGTGTCAGAAAGCTCTGAATATCCCAAAAACATTTGCAGCCTGAAATGGACATTAACCCGCATCCTAGACCACTGAAATTCCCAAAAATATTTATGGCACGAAAAAAGCATCCTACACCGCTGAAAGTTCAGAATATGTTAGCAGCCCAAAAAAGGCCTTAAAAACTTTGGAGGTCCAAAAAAGGGGTTTAGCATCCTAGACCCCCTAAAGTCCAGAAAATGTTGGTGGCCCAAAAAACTGTCAGGGAGCTCTGAATATCCCATAAACATTTGCAGCCTGAAATGGGCATTAACCCGCATCCTAGACCACTGAAATTCCCAAAAATATTTATGGCACGAAAAATGCATCCTACACCACTGAAAGTTCAGAATATGTTAGCAGCCCAAAAAAGGCCTTAATAGGCATTTTAGGCTGCAAAACTGTTGAAAACTTTGGAGGCCCAAAAAAGGGGTTTACAGTCATCCTAGACCCCCTAAAGTCCAGAAAATGTTGGTGGCCTAAAAACTGTGTCAGAAAGCTCTGAATGTCCCAAAAACATTTGCAGCCTGAAATGGGCATTAACCCGCATCCTAGACCACTGAAATTCCCACAAATATATATGGCACGAAAAATGCATCCTACACCACTGAAAGTTCAGAATATGTTAGCAGCCCAAAAAAGGCCTTAAAATGCATCTTACGCTGCAAAAATGTTGAACACTTTGGAGGCCCAAAAAAGGGGTTTACAGTCATCCTAGACCCCCTAAAGTCCAGAAAATGTTGGTGGCCAAAAAATGGTGTCAGAAAGCTCTGAATGTCCCAAAAACATTTGCAGCCTGAAAAGGGCATTAACCCACATCCTAGACCACTGAAATTCCCAAAAATATTTATGGCACGAAAAATGCATCTTACACCCTGAAAGTTCAGAATATGTTAGCAGCCCAAAAAAGCCTTAAAATGCATGTTAGGGCTGCAAAAATGTGGAAAACTTTGGAGGCCCAAAAAAGGGGTTTACATGCATCCTAGACCCCCTAAAGTCCAGAAAATGTTGGTGGCCAAAAAAACTGTCAGAGAGCTCTGAATGTCCCAAAAACATTTGTAGCCTATAAGGGGCATTAACCTGCATCCTAGACCACTGAAATTCCCAAAAATATCTTTGGCACAAAAAATCCATCCTACACCCTGAAAGTTCGGAATATGTTAACAGCCCAAAAAGGCCTTAAAATGCATCTTAGGCTGCAAAAATGTTGAAAACTTTGGAGGTCCAAAAAAGGGGTTTACAGTCATCCTAGACCCCCTAAAGTCCAGAAAATGTTGGTGGCCCAAAAACTGTCAGAGAGCTCTGAATATCCCAAAAACATTTTCAGCCTGAAATGGGCATTAACCGGCATCCTAGACCACTGAAATTCCCAAAAATATTTATGGCACGAAAAATGAATCCTACACCGCTGAAAGTTCTGAATATGTTAGCAGCCTAAAAAAGACCTTAAAATGCATCTTAGGCTGCACAAATGTTGAAAAGTTTGGAGGTCCAAAAAAGGGGTTTACACGCATCCTAGACCCCCTAAAGTCCAGAAAATGTTGGTGGCCCAAAAAACTGTCAAAGAGCTCTGAATGGCCCAAAAACATTTGTAGCGTATAAGGGGCATTAACATGCATCCTAGACCACTGAAATTCCCAAAAATATTTATGGCAGAAAAACGCATCCTGCACCGCTGAAAGTTCAGAATATGTTAGCAGCTCAAAAAAGGCCATAAAATGCATTTTAGGGCTGTAAAAATGTAGAAAACTTTGGAGGCCCAAAAAGGGGTTTACAGGCATCCTAGACCCCCTAAAATCCAGAAAATGTTGGTGGCTCAAAAACAGTGTCAGAGAGCTCTGAATATCCCAAAAACATTTGCAGCCTGAAATGGGCATTAACCCGCATCCTAGACCACTGAAATTCCCAAAAATATTTATGGCACGAAAAATGCATCCTACACCGATGAAAGTTCAGAATATGTTAGCAGCCCAAAAAAGGCCTTAAAATGCATCTTAGGCTGCAAAAATGTTGAACACTTTGGAGGCCCAAAAAAGGGGTTTACAGTCATCCTAGACCCCCTAAAGTCCAGAAAATGTTGGTGGCCCAAAAATGGTGTCAGAAAGCTCTGAATGTCCCAAAAACATTTGCAGCCTGAAATGGGCATTAACCCACATCCTAGACCACTGAAATTCCCAAAAATATTTATGGCACGAAAAATGCATCTTACACCCTGAAAGTTCAGAATATGTTAGCAGCCCAAAAAATGCCTTAAAATGCATCTTAGGGCTGCAAAAATGTGGAAAACTTTGGAGGCCCAAAAAAGGGGTTTACATGCATCCTAGACCCCCTAAAGTCCAGAAAATGTTGGTGGCCCAAAAGCAGGGTCAGAGAGCTCTGAATGTCTCAAAAACATTTGCAGCCTGAAAGGGGCATTAACCCGCATCCTAGAGCACTGAAAATCCCCAAAATATTTTGTGCACGAAAAATGCATCCTACACCCCTGAAATTTCAGAATATGTTAGCAGCTCAAAAAAGGCCTTAAAATGCATTTTAGGCTGCAAAAATGTTGAAAACTTTGGAGGCCCAAAAAAGGGGTTTACAGGCATCCTAGACCCCCTAAAGTCCAGAAAATGTTGGCGGCCAAAAAACGGTGTCGGAGAGCTCTGAATATTCCAAAAACATGTGTAGCCTATAAGGGGCATTAACACGCATCCTACACCACTGAAATTCCCAAAAATATATATGGCAGAAAAACGCATCCTACACCGCTGAAAGTTCAGATTATGTTAGCAGCTCAAAAAAGGCCATAACATGCATCTTAGGGCTGCAAAAATGTAGAAAACTTTGGAGGCCCAAAAAAGGGGTTTACAGGCATCCTAGACCCCCTAAAGTATAGAAAATGTTGGTGGCCAAAAAACGGTGTCAGAGAGCTCTGAATATCCCAAAAACATTTGCAGCCTGAAATGGGCATTAACCCGCATCCTAGACCACTGAAATTCCCAAAAATGTTTATGGCACGAAAAAAGCACCCTACACCGTTGAAAGTTCAGAATATGTTAGCAGCCTAAAAAAGACCTTAAAATGCATCTTAGGCTGCACAAATGTTGAAAAGTTTGGAGGTCCAAAAAAGGGGTTTACAGGCATCCTAGACCCCCTAAAGTCCAGAAAATGTTGGCGGCCAAAAAACGTTGTCGGAGAGCTCTGAATATCCCAAAAACATGTGTAGCCTATAAGGGGCATTAACACGCATCCTAGACCACTGAAATTCCCAAAAATATATATGGCAGAAAAACGCATCCTACACCGCTGAAAGTTCAGAATATGTTAGCAGCCCAAAAAAGGTCATAACATGCATCTTAGGGCTGCAAACATGCAGAAAACTTTGGAGGCCCAAAAAAGGGGTTTACAGTCATCCTAGACGCCCTAAAGTCCAGAAAATGTTGGTCGTCTAAAAACTGTGTCAGAAAGCTCTGAATGTCCCAAAAACATTTGCAGCCTGAAATGGGCATTAACCCGCATCCTAGACCACTGAAATTCCCAAAATATATATGACACGAAAAATGCATCCTACACCACTGAAAGTTCAGAATATGTTAGCAGCCCAAAAAAGGCCTTACAATGCATCTTAGGCTGCAAAAATGTTGAAAACTTTGGAGGCCCAAAAAGGGGTTTACAGTCATCCTAGACCCCCTAAAGTCCAGAAAATGTTGGTTGTCTAAAAACTGTGTCAGAAAGCTCTGAATGTCCCAAAAACATTTGCAGCCTGAAATGGGCATTAACCCGCATCCTAGACCACTGAAATTCCCCAAAATATTTATGGCAGGAAAAACGCATCCTACACCGCTGAAAGTTCAGAATATGTTAGCAGCCCAAAAAAGGCCATAACATGCATCTTAGGGCTGCAAAAATCTTGAAAACTTTGGAGGCCCAAAAAAGGCGTTTACAGTCATCCTAGACCCCCTAAAGTCCAGTAAATGTTGGTGGCCCAAAAATGGTGTCAGAAAGCTCTGAATGTCCCAAAAACATTTGCAGCCTGAAATGGGCATTAACCCACATCCTAGAGCACTGAAAATCCCAAAAATATTTTTTGCACGAAAAATGCATCCTACACCCCTGAAATTTCAGAATATGTTAGCAGCCCAAAAAATGCCTTAAAATGCATCTTATGGCTGCAAAAGTATAGAAAACTTTGGAGGCCCAAAAAAGGGGTTTACAGGCATCCTAGACCCCTAAAGTCCAGAAAATGTTGGTGGCCCAAAAAACTGTCAAAGAGCTCTGAATGGCCCAAAAACATTTGTAGCCTATAAGGGGCATTAACCCGCATCCTAGAGCACTGAAATTCCCAAAAATATATATGGCACGAAAAAGGCATCCTACACCACTGAAAGTTCAGAATATGTTAGCAGCCCAAAAAATGCCTTAAAATGCCTCTTATGGCTGCAAAAATGTAGAAAACTTTGGAGGCCCAAAAAAGGGATTTACAGGCATCCTAGACCCCCTAAAGTCCAGAAAATGTTGGTGGTCTAAAAACTGTGTCAGAAAGCTCTGAATGTCCCAAAAACATTTGCAGCCTGAAATGGGCATTAACCCGCATCCTAGACCACTGAATATCCCAAAAATGTTTATGGCACGAAAAAAGCACCCTACACCGTTGAAAGTTCAGAATATGTTAGCAGCCTAAAAAAGACCTTAAAATGCATCTTAGGCTGCACAAATGTTGAAAAGTTTGGAGGTCCAAAAAAGGGGTTTACAGGCATCCTAGACCCCCTAAAGTCCAGAAAATGTTGGTGGCCCAAAAACGATGCCAGAAAGCTCTGAATGTCCCAAAAACATTTGCAGCCTGAAAGGGGCATTCACCCGCATCCTAGACCACTGAAATTCCCAAAAATATTTATGGCACGAAAAATGCATCCTACACCACTGAAAGTTCAGAATATATTAGGAGCCCAAAAAAGGCCTTAAAATGCATCTTAGGCTGCAAAAATGCTGAAAACTTTGGAGGCCCAAAAAAGGGGTTTACAGTCATCCTAGACCCCCTAAAGTCCAGAAAATGTTGGTGGCCTAAAAACTGTGTCAGAAAGCGCTGAATGTCCCAAAAACATTTGCAGCCTGAAATGGGCATTAACCCGCATCCTAGACCACTGAAATTCCCAAAAATATTTATGGCAGGAAAAAATCCTACACCGCTGAAAGTTCAGAATATTTTAGCAGCCCAAAAAAGGTCATAACATGCATCTTAGGGCTGCAAAAATGTTCAAAACTTTGGAGGCCCAAAAGGGGCTTACAGTCATCATAGACCCCCTAAAGTCCAGAAAATGTTGGTAGCCCAAAAACTGTGTCAGAGAGCTCTGAAAGTCCCAAAAACATTTGAACCCTGAAATGGGCCTTAACCCGCATCCTAGACCACTGAAATTCCCAAAAATATTTATGGCACGAAAAGAAAATGCATCCTACACCGCTAAAAGTTCTGAACATGTTAGCAGCCCAAAAAAGGCCTTAAAATGCATCTTAGGCTGCACAAATGTTGAACACATTGGAGGTCCAAAAATCGGTTTACAGGCATCCTAGACCCCCTAAAGTCCAGAAAATGTTGGTGGCCCAAAAAACTGTCAAGAGAGCTCTCAATGTCCCAAAAACAGTTGTAGCCTATAAGGGGCATTAACCTGCATCCTAGACCACTGAAATTCCCAAAAATAGTTTTGGCACAGAAAATGCATCTTACATCCTGAAAGTTCAGAATATGTTAGCAGCCCAAAAAATGCCTTAAAATGCATTTTAGGGCTGCAAACATGCAGACAACTTTGGAGGCCCAAAAAAGGGGTTTACAGGCATCCTAGACCCCCTAAAGTCCAGAAAATGTTGGTGGCCCAAAAACAGGGTCAGAGAGCTATGAATGTCTCAAAAACATTTGCAGCCTGAAATGGGCATTAACCCGCATCCTAGACCACTGAAAATCCCAAAAATATTTTGTGCACGAAAAATGCATCCTACACCCCTGAAATTTCAGAAAATGTTAGCAGCTCAAAAAAGGCCTTAAAATGCATCTTAGGCTGCAAAAATGTTGAAAACTTTGGAGGCCCAAAAAAGGGGTTTACAGGCATCTTAGACCCCCTAAAGTCCAGAAAATGTTGGTGATCCAAAAACGGTGTCAGAGAGCTCTGAATATCCCAAAAACATTTGCAGCCTGAAATGGGCATTAACCCGCATCCTAGACCACTGAAATTCCCAAAAATATATATGGCACGAAAAATGCAGCCTACACCACTGAAAGTTCAGAATATGTTAGCAGCCCAAAAAAGGCCTTAAAATGCATCTTAGGCTGCAAAAATGTTGAAAACTTTGGAGGCCCAAAAAAGGGGTTTACAGTCATCCTAGACCCCCCAAAGTCCAGAAAATGTTGGTCGTCTAAAAACTGTGTCAGAAAGCTCTGAATGTCCCAAAAACATTTGCAGCCTGAAATGGGCATTAACCCGCATCCTAGACCACTGAAATTCCCCAAAATATTTATGGCAGGAAAAACGCATCCTACACCGCTGAAAGTTCAGAATATGTTAGCAGCCCAAAAAAGGCCATAACATGCATCTTAGGGCTGCAAAAATCTTGAAAACTTTGGAGGCCCAAAAAAGGCGTTTACAGTCATCCAAGACCCCCTAAAGTCCAGAAAATGTTGCTGGCCTAAAAACTGTGTCAGAAAGCTCTGAATGTCCCAAAAACATTTGCAGCCTGAAATGGGCATTAACCCGCATCCTAGACCACTGAAATTCCCAAAAATATTAATGGCACGAAAAATGCATCCTACACCATATGTTAGCAGCCCAAAAAAGGCCTTAAAATGCATCTTAGGCTGCAAAAATGTTGAAAACCTTGGAGGTCCAAAAAAGGGGTTTACAGTCATCCTAGACCCCCTAAAGTCCAGAAAATGTTGGTGGCCTAAAAACTGTGTCAGAAAGCTCTGAATGTCCCAAAAACATTTGCAGCCTGAAATGGGCATTAACCCGCATCCTAGACCACTGAAATTCCCAAAAATATTTATGGCACGAAAAATGTATCCTACACCGATGAAAGTTCAGAATATGTTATCAGCCCAAAAAAGGCCTTAAAATGCATCTTAGCCTGCAAAAATGTTGAACACTTTGGAGGCCCAAAAAAGGGGTTTACAGTCATCCTAGACCCCCTAAAGTCCAGAAAATGTTGGTGGCCCAAAAATGGTGTCAGAAAGCTCTGAATGTCCCAAAAACATTTGCAGCCTGAAATGGGCATTAACCCACATCCTAGACCACTGAAATTCCCAAAAATATTTATGGCAGAAAAACGCATCCTACACCGCTGAAAGTTCAGAATATGTTAGCAGCCCAAAAAATGCTTTAAAATCCATCTTAGGCTGCAAAAATGTTGAAAACTTTGGAGGCCCAAAAAAGGGGTTTACAGGCATCCTAGACCCCCTAAAGTCCAGAAAATGTTGGTGGCCAAAAAACGGTGTCAGAGAACTCTGAATATCCCAAAAACATTAGTAGCCTATAAGGGGCATTAACACACATCCTAGACCACTGAAATTCCCAAAAATATTTATGGCATGAAAAATGCATCTTACACCCTGAAAGTTCAGAATATGTTAGCAGCCCAAAAAATGCCTTAAAATGGATCTTATGGCTGCAAAAGTATAGAAAACTTTGGAGGCCCAAAAAAGGGGTTTACAGGCATCCTAGACCCCTAAAGTCCAGAAAATGTTGGTGGCCTAAAAACTGTGTCAGAAAGCTCTGAATGTCCCAAAACATTTGTAGCCTACAAGGGGCATTAACCTGCATCCTAGAACACTGAAATTCCCAAAAATAGTTTTGGCATGAAAAATCCATCTTACACCCTTAAAGTTCGGAATATGTTAGCAGCCCAAAAAAGGCCTTAAAATGCATCGTAGGCTGCAAAAATGTTGAAAACTTTGGAGGTCCAAAAAAGGGGTTTACAGTCATCCTAGACCCCCTAAAGTCCAGAAAATGTTGGTGGCCCAAAAACGGTGTCAGAAAGCTCTGAATGTCCCAAAAACATGTGCAACCTGAAATGGGCATTAACCCGCATCCTAGACCACTGAAATTCCCAAAAATATTTATGGCACGAAAAAAGCATCCTACACCGCTGAAAGTTCAGAATATGTTAGCAGCCTAAAAAGGACCTTAAAATGCATCTTAGGCTGCACAAATGTTGGAAACTTTGGAAGTCCAAAAAAGGGGTTTACAGGCATCCTAGACCCCCCTAAAGTCCAGAAAATGTTGGTGGCCAAAAAAACTGTCAGAGAGCTCTGAATGTCCCCAAAACATTTGTAGCCTATAAGGGGCATTAACCTGCATCCTAGACCACTGAAATTCCCAAAAATAGCTTTGGCACGAAAAATCCATCTTACACCCTGAAAGTTCGGAATATGTTAACAGTACAAAAAAGGGCTTAAAATGCATCTAAGGCTGCAAAAATGTTGAAAACTTTGGAGGCCCAAAAAAGGGTTTTACAGTCATCCTAGACCCCCAAAAGTCCAGAAAATGTTGGTGGCCTAAAAACTGTCAGAAAGTTCTGAATATCCCAAAAACATTTGCAGCCTGAAATGGGTTTTAACCCGCATCCTAGACCACTGAAATTCCCAAAAATATTTATGGCACGAGAAATGAATCCTACACCACTGAACGTTCAGAATATGTTAGCAGTTCAAAAAAGGCCTTAAAATGCATCTTAGGCTGCAAAAATGTTGAAAACTTTGGAGGTCCAAAAAAGGGGTTTAGCATCCTAGACCCCCTAAAGTCCAGAAAATGTTGGTGGCCCAAAAAACTGTCAGAGAGCTCTGAATATCCCAAAAACATTTTCAGCCTGAAATGGGCATTAACCGGCATCCTAGACCACTGAAATTCCCAAAAATATTCATGGCACGAGAAATGAATCCTACACCGCTGAAAGTTCAGAATATGTTAGCAGCCTAAAAAAGACCTTAAAATGCATCTTAGGCTGCACAAATGTTGAAAAGTTTGGAGGTCCAAAAAAGGGGTTTACAGGCATCCTAGACCCCCTAAAGTCCAGAAAATGTTGGTGGCCCAAAAAACTGTCAAAGAGCTCTGAATGGCCCAAAAACATTTGTAGCCTATAAGGGGCATTAATCTGCATCCCAGATCACTGAAATTCCCAAAAATAGTTTTGGCACGAAAAATGCATCTTACACTCTGAAAGTTCAGAATATGTTAGAAGCCCAAAAAATGCCTTAAAATGCATTTTAGGGCTGCAAAAATGTGGAAAACTTTGGAGGCCCAAAAAAGGGGTTTACATGCATCCTAGACCCCCTAAAGTCCAGAAAATGTTGGTGGCCCAAAAGCAGGGTCAGAGAGCTCTGAATGTCTCAAAAACATTTGCAGCCTATAAGGGGCATTAACACGCATCCTAGACCACTGAAATTCCCAAAAATATTTATGGCACGAAAAATGCATGCTACACCACTGAAAGTTCAGAATATGTTAGCAGCCCAAAAAAGGCCTTAATATGCATCTTAGGCTGCAAAAATGTTGAAAACTTTAGAGGCCCAAAAAAGGGGTTTACAGGCATCCTAGACCCCCTAAAGTCCAGAAAATGTTGGTGGCCAAAAAACGGTGTCAGAGAGCTCTGAATATCCCAAAAACATTTGCAGCCTGAAATGGGCATTAACCCGCATCCTAGACCACTGAAATTCCCAAAAATGTTTATGGCACGAAAAAAGCACCCTACACCGTTGAAAGTTCAGAATATGTTAGCAGCCTAAAAAAGACCTTAAAATGCATCTTAGGATGCACAAATGTTGAAAAGTTTGGAGGTCCAAAAAAGGGGTTTACAGGCATCCTAGACCCCCTAAAGTCCAGAAAATGTTGGTGGCCCAAAAACGGTGTCAGAAAGCTCTGAATGTCCCAAAAACATTTGCAGCCTGAAAGGGGCATTCAACCGCATCCTAGACCACTGAAATTCCCAAAAATATTTATGGCACGAAAAATGCATCCTACACCACTGAAAGTTCAGAACATATTAGCAGCCCAAAAAAGGCCTTAAAATGCATCTTAGGCTGCAAAAATGTTGAAAACTTTGGAGGCCCAAAAAAGGGGTTTACAGTCATCCTAGACCCCCTAAAGTCCAGAAAATGTTGGTGGCCTAAAAACTGTGTCAGAAAGCTCTGAATGTCCCAAAAACATTTGCAGCCTGAAATGGGCATTAACCCGCATCCTAGACCACTGAAATTCCCAAAAATATTTATGGCACGAAAAATGCATCCTACACCGCTGAAAGTTCAGAATATGTTAGCAGCCTAAAAAAGGCCTTAAAATGCATCTTAGGCTGCAAAAATGTTGAAAACTTTGGAGGCCCAAAAGGGGTGTACAGTCATCCTAGACCCCCTAAAGTCCAGAATATGTTGGTGGCCTAAAAACTGTGTCAGAAAGCTCTGAATGTCCCAAAAACATGTGCAACCTGAAATGGGCATTAACCCGCATCCTAGACCACTGAAATTCCCAAAAATATTTATGGCACGAAAAAAGCATCCTACACCGCTCAAAGTTCAGAATATGTTAGCAGCCTAAAAAGGACCTTAAAATGCATCTTAGGCTGCACAAATGTTGGAAACTTTGGAGGTCCAAAAAAGGGGTTTACAGGCATCCTAGACCCCCCTAAAGTCCAGAAAATGTTGGTGGCCAAAAAAACTGTCAGAGAGCTCTGAATGTCCCAAAAACATTTGTAGCCTATAAGGGGCATTAACCTGCATCCTAGACCACTGAAATTCCCAAAAATAGCTTTGGCACGAAAAATCCATCTTACACCCTGAAAGTTCGGAATATGTTAACAGTCCAAAAAAGGGCTTAAAATGCATCTTAGGCTGCAAAAATGTTGAAAACTTTGGAGGTCCAAAAAAGGGGTTTACAGTCATCCTAGACCCCCTAAAGTCCAGAAAATGTTGGTGGCCTAAAAACTGTGTCAGAAAGCTCTGAATGTCCCAAAAACATGTGCAGCCTTAAATGGGCATTAACCCGCATCCTAGACCACTGAAATTCCCAAAAATATTTATGGCACGAAAAATGCATCCTACACCACTGAAAGTTCAGAATATGTTAGCAGCCCAAAAAAGGCCTTAATATGCATCTTAGGCTGCAAAAATGTAGAAAACTTTGGAGGCCCAAAAAAGGGTTTTACAGTCATCCTAGACCCCCAAAAGTCCAGAAAATGTTGGTGGCCTAAAAACTGTCAGAAAGCTCTGAATGTCCCAAAAACATTTGCAGCCTGAAATGGGCATTAACCCGCATCCTAGACCACTGAAATTCCCAAAAATATTTATGGCACGAAAAATGCATCCTACACCACTGAACGTTCAGAATATGTTAGCAGTTCAAAAAAGGCCTTAAAATGCATCTTAGGCTGCAAAAATGTTGAAAACTTTGGAGGTCCAAAAAAGGGGTTTAGCATCCTAGACCCCCTAAAGGCCAGAAAATGTTGGTGGCCCAAAAAACTGTCAGAGAGCTCTGAATATCCCAAAAACATGTGCAGCCTTAAATGGGCATTAACCCGCATCCTAGACCACTGAAATTCCCAAAAATATTTATGGCACGAAAAATGCATCCTACACCACTGAAAGTTCAGAATATGTTAGCAGCCCAAAAAAGGCCTTAATATGCATCTTAGGCTGCAAAAATGTAGAAAACTTTGGAGGCCCAAAAAAGGGTTTTACAGTCATCCTAGACCCCCAAAAGTCCAGAAAATGTTGGTGGCCTAAAAACTGTCAGAAAGCTCTGAATGTCCCAAAAACATGTGCAGCCTTAAATGGGCATTAACCCGCATCCTAGACCACTGAAATTCCCAAAAATATTTATGGCACGAAAAATGCATCCTACACCACTGAAAGTTCAGAATATGTTAGCAGCCCAAAAAAGGCCTTAATATGCATCTTAGGCTGCAAAAATGTAGAAAACTTTGGAGGCCCAAAAAAGGGTTTTACAGTCATCCTAGACCCCCAAAAGTCCAGAAAATGTTGGTGGCCTAAAAACTGTCAGAAAGCTCTGAATGTCCCAAAAACATTTGCAGCCTGAAATGGGCATTAACCCGCATCCTAGACCACTGAAATTCCCAAAAATATTTATGGCACGAAAAATGCATCCTACACCACTGAACGTTCAGAATATGTTAGCAGTTCAAAAAAGGCCTTAAAATGCATCTTAGGCTGCAAAAATGTTGAAAACTTTGGAGGTCCAAAAAAGGGGTTTAGCATCCTAGACCCCCTAAAGGCCAGAAAATGTTGGTGGCCCAAAAAACTGTCAGAGAGCTCTGAATATCCCAAAAACATTTTCAGCCTGAAATGGGCATTAACCGGCATCCTAGACCACTGAAATTCCCAAAAATATTCATGGCACGATAAATGAATCCTACACCGCTGAAAGTTCAGAATATGTTAGCAGCCTAAAAAAGACCTTAAAATGCATCTTAGGCTGCACAAATGTTGAAAACTTTGGAGGCCCAAAAAAGGGGTTTACAGTCATCCTAGACCCCCTAAAGTCCAGAAAATGTTGGTGGCCCAGAAACGGTGTCAGAAAGCTCTGAATGTCCCAAAAACATTTGCAGCCTGAA
This sequence comes from Ambystoma mexicanum, assembly GCF_040938575.1. Lineage (NCBI taxonomy): Eukaryota > Metazoa > Chordata > Amphibia > Caudata > Ambystomatidae > Ambystoma > Ambystoma mexicanum. The sequence continues at coordinate 146,109,854 of NC_090936.1, forward strand.
ATGGGCATTAACCCGCATCCTAGACCACTGAAATTCCCAAAAATATTTATGGCACGAGAAATGCATCCTACACCACTGACAGTTCAGAATATGTCTTAAAATGCATCTTAGGCTGCAAAAATGTTGAAAACTTTGGAGGCCCAAAAATGGGGTTTACAGTCATACTAGACCCCCTAAAGTCCAGAAAATGTTGGTGGCCCAAAAACGGTGTCAGAAAGCTCTGAATATCCCAAAAACATTTGCAGCCTCAAATGGACATTAACCCGCATCCTAGACCACTGAAATTCCCAAAAATATTTATGGCACGAAAAATGCATCCTACACCACTGAAAGTTCAGAATAGTTAGCAGCCCAAAAAAGGCCTTAATATGCATCTTAGGCTGCAAAAATGTAGAAAACTTTGGAGGCCCAAAAAAGGGGTTTACAGTCATCCTAGACCCCCTAAAGTCCAGAAAATGTTGGTGGCCTAAAAACTGTGTCACAAAGCTCTGAATGTCCCAAAAACATGTGCAGCCTGAAATGGGCATTAACCCGCATCCTAGACCACTGAAATTCCCAAAAATATTTGTGGCACGAAAAAAGCATCCTCCACCGCTGAAAGTTCAGAATATGTTAGCAGACCAAAAAAGGCCTTAAAAACTTTGGAGGTCCAAAAAAGGGGTTTAGCATCCTAGACCCCCTAAAGTCCAGAAAATGTTGGTGGCCCAAAAAACTGTCAGGGAGCTCTGAATATCCCATAAACATTTGCAGCCTGAAATGGGCATTAACCCGCATCCTAGACCACTGAAATTCCCAAAAATATTTATGGCACGAAAAATGCATCCTACACCACTGAAAGTTCAGAATATGTTAGCAGCTCAAAAAAGGCCTTAATATGCATCTTAGGCTGCAAAAATGTTGAAAACTTTAGAGGCCCAAAAAAGGGGTTTACAGTCATCCTAGACCCCATAAAGTCCAGAAAATGCTGGTGGCCCATAAAACTGTCAGGGAGCTCTGAATATCCCAAAAACATGTGTAGCCTATAAGGGGCATTAACATGACCACTGAAATTCCCAAAAATATTTATGCCACGAAAAATGCATCTTACACCCTGAAAGTTCAGAATATGTTAGCAGCCCAAAAAATGCCTTAAAATGCATCTTATGGCTGCACAAATGTTGAAAGGTTTGGAGGTCCAAAAGGGGGGTTTACAGGCATCCTAGACCCCCTAAATTCCAGAAAATGTTGGTGACCAAAAAAACTGCCAGAGAGCTCTGAATGTCCCAAAAACATTTGTAGCCTATAAGGGGCATTGACCTTCATCCTAGACAACTGAAATTCTCAAAAATAGTTTTGGCACGAAAAATCCATCTTACACCCTGAAAGTTCAGAATATGTTAGCAGCCCAAAAAGGGCCTTAAAATGCATCTTAGGCTGCAAAAATGTTGAAAACTTTGGAGGCACAAAAAAGGGGTTTACAGTCATCCTAGACCCCCTAAAGTCCAGAAAATGTTGGTGGCCCAAAAACGGTGTCAGAAAGCTCTGAATGTCCCAAAAACATTTGCAGCCTGAAATGGGCATTAACCCGCATCCTAGACCACTGAAATTCCCAAAAATATTTATGGCACGAAAAATGCATCTTACACCACTGACAGTTCAGAATATGTCTTAAAATGCATCTTAGGCTGCAAAAATGTGTAAAACTTTGGAGGCCCAAAAATGGGGTTTACAGTCATCCTAGACCCCCTAAAGTCCAGAAAATGTTGGTGGCCCAAAAACGGTGTCAGAAAGCTCTGAATATCCCAAAAACATTTGCAGCCTGAAATGGACATTAACCCGCATCCTAGACCACTGAAATTCCCAAAAATATTTATGGCACGAAAAATGCATCCTACACCACTGAAAGTTCAGAATAGTTAGCAGCCCAAAAAAGGCCTTAATATGCATCTTAGGTTCAAAAATGTAGAAAACTTTGGAGGCCCAAAAAAGGGGTTTCCAGTCATCCTAGACCCCCTAAAGTCCAGAAAATGTTGGTGGCCTAAAAACTGTGTCAGAAAGCTCTGAATGTCCCAAAAACATGTGCAGCCTGAAATGGGCATTAACCCGCATCCTAGACCACTTAAATTCCCAAAAATATTTATGGCACGAAAAAAGCATCCTACACCGCTGAAAGTTCAGAATATGTTAGCAGCCCAAAAAAGGCCTTAAAAACTTTGGAGGTCCAAAAAAGGGGTTTAGCATCCTAGACCCCCTAAAGTCCAGAAAATGTTGGTGGCCTAAAAAACTGTCAGGGAGCTCTGAATATCCCATAAACATTTGCAGCCTGAAATGGGCATTAACCCGCATCCTAGACGACTGAAATTCCCAAAAATATTCATGGCACGAAAAATGCATCCTACACCACTGAAAGTTCAGAATATGTTAGCAGCCCAAAAAAGGCCTTAAAATGCATCTTAGGCTGCAAAAATGTTGAAAACTTTGGTGGCCCAAAAGGGGTTACAGTCCTAGACCCCCTAAAGTCCAGAAAATGTTGGTGGCCCAAAAACAGGGTCAGAGAGCTCTGAATGTCCCAAAAACATTTGTAGCCTACAAGGGGCATTAACCTGCATCCTAGAACACTGAAATTCCCAAAAATAGTTTTGGCACGAAAAATCCATCTTACACCCTTAAAGTTCGGAATATGTTAGCAGCCCAAAAAAGGCCTTAAAATGCATCGTAGGCTGCAAAAATGTTGAAAACTTTGGAGGTCCAAAAAAGGGGTTTACAGTCATCCTAGACCCCCTAAAGTCCAGAAAATGTTGGTGGCCCAAAAACTGTCAGAGAGCTCTGAATATCCCAAAAACATTTTCAGCCTGAAATGGGCATTAACCGGCATCCTAGACCACTGAAATTCCCAAAAATATTTATGGCACGAAAAATGAATCCTACACCGCTGAAAGTTCTGAATATGTTAGCAGCCTAAAAAAGACCTTAAAATGCATCTTAGGCTGCACAAATGTTGAAAAGTTTGGAGGTCCAAAAAAGGGGTTTACAGGCATCCTAGACCCCCTAAAGTCCAGAAAATGTTGGTGGCCCAAAAAACTGTCAAAGAGCTCTGAATGGCCCAAAAACATTTGTAGCGTATAAGGGGCATTAACATGCATCCTAGACCACTGAAATTCCCAAAAATATTTATGGCAGAAAAACGCATCCTGCACCGCTGAAAGTTCAGAATATGTTAGCAGCTCAAAAAAGGCCATAAAATGCATTTTAGGGCTGTAAAAATGTAGAAAACTTTGGAGGCCCAAAAAGGGGTTTACAGGCATCCTAGACCCCCTAAAATCCAGAAAATGTTGGTGGCTCAAAAACAGTGTCAGAGAGCTCTGAATATCCCAAAAACATTTGCAGCCTGAAATGGGCATTAACCCGCATCCTAGACCACTGAAATTCCCAAAAATATTTATGGCACGAAAAATGCATCCTACACCGATGAAAGTTCAGAATATGTTAGCAGCCCAAAAAAGGCCTTAAAATGCATCTTAGGCTGCAAAAATGTTGAACACTTTGGAGGCCCAAAAAAGGGGTTTACAGTCATCCTAGACCCCCTAAAGTCCAGAAAATGTTGGTGGCCCAAAAATGGTGTCAGAAAGCTCTGAATGTCCCAAAAACATTTGCAGCCTGAAATGGGCATTAACCCACATCCTAGACCACTGAAATTCCCAAAAATATTTATGGCACGAAAAATGCATCTTACACCCTGAAAGTTCAGAATATGTTAGCAGCCCAAAAAATGCCTTAAAATGCATCTTAGGGCTGCAAAAATGTGGAAAACTTTGGAGGCCCAAAAAAGGGGTTTACATGCATCCTAGACCCCCTAAAGTCCAGAAAATGTTGGTGGCCCAAAAGCAGGGTCAGAGAGCTCTGAATGTCTCAAAAACATTTGCAGCCTGAAAGGGGCATTAACCCGCATCCTAGAGCACTGAAAATCCCCAAAATATTTTGTGCACGAAAAATGCATCCTACACCCCTGAAATTTCAGAATATGTTAGCAGCTCAAAAAAGGCCTTAAAATGCATTTTAGGCTGCAAAAATGTTGAAAACTTTGGAGGCCCAAAAAAGGGGTTTACAGGCATCCTAGACCCCCTAAAGTCCAGAAAATGTTGGCGGCCTAAAAACTGTGTCAGAAAGCTCTGAATGTCCCAAAAACATGTGCAGCCTGAAATGGGCATTAACCCGCATCCTAGACCACTGAAATTCCCAAAAATATTTATGGCACGAAAAATGCATCCTACACCACTGAAAGTTCAGAATAGTTAGCAGCCCAAAAAAGGCCTTAATATGCATCTTAGGCTGCAAAAATGTAGAAAACTTTGGAGGCCCAAAAAAGGGGTTTACAGTCATCCTAGACCCCCTAAAGTCCAGAAAATGTTGGTGGCCTAAAAACTGTGTCAGAAAGCTCTGAATGTCCCAAAAACATGTGCAGCCTGAAATGGGCATTAACCCGCATCCTAGACCACTGAAATTCCCAAAAATATTTATGGCACGAAAAAAGCATCCTACACCGCTGAAAGTTCAGAATATGTTAGCAGCCCAAAAAAGGCCTTAAAAACTTTGGAGGTCCAAAAAAGGGGTTTAGCATCCTAGACCCCCTAAAGTCCAGAAAATGTTGGTGGCCCAAAAAACTGTCAGGGAGCTCTGAATATCCCATAAACATTTGCAGCCTGAAATGGGCATTAACCCGCATCCTAGACCACTGAAATTCCCAAAAATATTTATGGCACGAAAAATGCATCCTACACCACTGAAAGTTCAGAATATGTTAGCAGCCCAAAAAATGCCTTAAAATGCATCTTATGGCTGCACAAATGTTGAAAGGTTTGGAGGTCCAAAAAGGGGGTTTACAGGCATCCTAGACCCCCTAAAGTCCAGAAAATGTTGGTGACCAAAAAAACTGCCAGAGAGCTCTGAATGTCCCAAAAACATTTGTAGCCTATAAGGGGCATTGACCTTCATCCTAGACAACTGAAATTCCCAAAAATAGTTTTGGCACGAAAAATCCATCTTACACCCTGAAAGTTCAGAATATGTTAGCAGCCCAAAAAAGGCCTTAAAATGCATCTTAGGCTGCAAAAATGTTGAAAACTTTGGAGGCCCAAAAAAGGGGTTTACAGTCATCCTAGACCCCCTAAAGTCCAGAAAATGTTGGTGGCCCAAAAACGGTGTCAGAAAGCTCTGAATGTCCCAAAAACATTTGCAGCCTGAAATGGGCATTAACCCGCATCCTAGACCACTGAAATTCCCAAAAATATTTATGGCACGAAAAATGCATCTTACACCACTGACAGTTCAGAATATGTCTTAAAATGCATCTTAGGCTGCAAAAATGTGTAAAACTTTGGAGGCCCAAAAATGGGGTTTACAGTCATCCTAGACCCCCTAAAGTCCAGAAAATGTTGGTGGCCCAAAAACGGTGTCAGAAAGCTCTGAATGTCCCAAAAACATTTGCAGCCTGAAATGGACATTAACCCGCATCCTAGACCACTGAAATTCCCAAAAATATTTATGGCACGAAAAATGCATCCTACACCACTGAAAGTTCAGAATAGTTAGCAGCCCAAAAAAGGCCTTAATATGCATCTTAGGCTGCAAAAATGTAGAAAACTTTGGAGGCCCAAAAAAGGGGTTTCCAGTCATCCTAGACCCCCTAAAGTCCAGAAAATGTTGGTGGCCTAAAAACTGTGTCAGAAAGCTCTGAATGTCCCAAAAACATGTGCAGCCTGAAATGGGCATTAACCCGCATCCTAGACCACTTAAATTCCCAAAAATATTTATGGCACGAAAAAAGCATCCTACACCGCTGAAAGTTCAGAATATGTTAGCAGCCCAAAAAAGGCCTTAAAAACTTTGGAGGTCCAAAAAAGGGGTTTAGCATCCTAGACCCCCTAAAGTCCAGAAAATGTTGGTGGCCCAAAAAACTGTCAGGGAGCTCTGAATATCCCATAAACATTTGCAGCCTGAAATGGGCATTAACCCGCATCCTAGACCACTGAAATTCCCAAAAATATTCATGGCACGAAAAATGCATCCTACACCACTGAAAGTTCAGAATATGTTAGCAGCCCAAAAAAGGCCTTAAAATGCATCTTAGGCTGCAAAAATGTTGAAAACTTTGGAGGCCCAAAAAAGGGGTTTACAGGCATCTTAGACCCCCTAAAGTCCAGAAAATGTTGGTGATCCAAAAACGGTGTCAGAAAGCTCTGAATGTCCCAAAAACATTTGCAGCCTGAAATGGGCATTAACCCGCATCCTAGACCACTGAAATTCCCCAAAATATTTATGGCAGGAAAAACGCATCCTACACCGCTGAAAGTTCAGAATATGTTAGCAGCCCAAAAAAGGCCATAACATGCATCTTAGGGCTGCAAAAATCTTGAAAACTTTGGAGGCCCAAAAAAGGCGTTTACAGTCATCCAAGACCCCCTAAAGTCCAGAAAATGTTGCTGGCCTAAAAACTGTGTCAGAAAGCTCTGAATGTCCCAAAAACATTTGCAGCCTGAAATGGGCATTAACCTGCATCCTAGACCACTGAAATTCCCAAAAATATTAATGGCACGAAAAATGCATCCTACACCAATGAAAGTTCAGAATATGTTAGCAGCCCAAAAAAGGCCTTAAAATGCATCTTAGGCTGCAAAAATGTTGAAAACTTTGGAGGTCCAAAAAAGGGGTTTACAGTCATCCTAGACCCCCTAAAGTCCAGAAAATGTTGGTGGCCTAAAAACTGTGTCAGAAAGCTCTGAATGTCCCAAAAACATTTGCAGCCTGAAATGGGCATTAACCCGCATCCTAGACCACTGAAATTCCCAAAAATATTTATGGCACGAAAAATGTATCCTACACCGATGAAAGTTCAGAATATGTTATCAGCCCAAAAAAGGCCTTAAAATGCATCTTAGCCTGCAAAAATGTTGAACACTTTGGAGGCCCAAAAAAGGGGTTTACAGTCATCCTAGACCCCCTAAAGTCCAGAAAATGTTGGTGGCCCAAAAATGGTGTCAGAAAGCTCTGAATGTCCCAAAAACATTTGCAGCCTGAAATGGGCATTAACCCACATCCTAGACCACTGAAATTCCCAAAAATATTTATGGCAGAAAAACGCATCCTACACCGCTGAAAGTTCAGAATATGTTAGCAGCCCAAAAAATGCTTTAAAATCCATCTTAGGCTGCAAAAATGTTGAAAACTTTGGAGGCCCAAAAAAGGGGTTTACAGGCATCCTAGACCCCCTAAAGTCCAGAAAATGTTGGTGGCCAAAAAACGGTGTCAGAGAACTCTGAATATCCCAAAAACATTAGTAGCCTATAAGGGGCATTAACACACATCCTAGACCACTGAAATTCCCAAAAATATTTATGGCATGAAAAATGCATCTTACACCCTGAAAGTTCAGAATATGTTAGCAGCCCAAAAAATGCCTTAAAATGGATCTTATGGCTGCAAAAGTATAGAAAACTTTGGAGGCCCAAAAAAGGGGTTTACAGGCATCCTAGACCCCTAAAATCCAGAAAATGTTGGTGGCCTAAAAACTGTGTCAGAAAGCTCTGAATGTCCCAAAACATTTGTAGCCTACAAGGGGCATTAACCTGCATCCTAGAACACTGAAATTCCCAAAAATAGTTTTGGCACGAAAAATCCATCTTACACCCTTAAAGTTCGGAATATGTTAGCAGCCCAAAAAAGGCCTTAAAATGCATCGTAGGCTGCAAAAATGTTGAAAACTTTGGAGGTCCAAAAAAGGGGTTTACAGTCATCCTAGACCCCCTAAAGTCCAGAAAATGTTGGTGGCCCAAAAACGGTGTCAGAAAGCTCTGAATGTCCCAAAAACATGTGCAACCTGAAATGGGCATTAACCCGCATCCTAGACCACTGAAATTCCCAAAAATATTTATGGCACGAAAAAAGCATCCTACACCGCTGAAAGTTCAGAATATGTTAGCAGCCTAAAAAGGACCTTAAAATGCATCTTAGGCTGCACAAATGTTGGAAACTTTGGAGGTCCAAAAAAGGGGTTTACAGGCATCCTAGACCCCCCTAAAGTCCAGAAAATGTTGGTGGCCAAAAAAACTGTCAGAGAGCTCTGAATGTCCCCAAAACATTTGTAGCCTATAAGGGGCATTAACCTGCATCCTAGACCACTGAAATTCCCAAAAATAGCTTTGGCACGAAAAATCCATCTTACACCCTGAAAGTTCGGAATATGTTAACAGTACAAAAAAGGGCTTAAAATGCATCTAAGGCTGCAAAAATGTTAAAAACTTTGGAGGCCCAAAAAAAGGTTTTACAGTCATCCTAGACCCCCAAAAGTCCAGAAAATGTTGGTGGCCTAAAAACTGTCAGAAAGTTCTGAATATCCCAAAAACATTTGCAGCCTGAAATGGGTTTTAACCCGCATCCTAGACCACTGAAATTCCCAAAAATATTTATGGCACGAAAAATGCATCCTACACCACTGAACGTTCAGAATATGTTAGCAGTTCAAAAAAGGCCTTAAAATGCATCTTAGGCTGCAAAAATGTTGAAAACTTTGGAGGTCCAAAAAAGGGGTTTAGCATCCTAGACCCCCTAAAGTCCAGAAAATGTTGGTGGCCCAAAAAACTGTCAGAGAGCTCTGAATATCCCAAAAACATTTTCAGCCTGAAATGGGCATTAACCGGCATCCTAGACCACTGAAATTCCCAAAAATATTCATGGCACGAGAAATGAATCCTACACCGCTGAAAGTTCAGAATATGTTAGCAGCCTAAAAAAGACCTTAAAATGCATCTTAGGCTGCACAAATGTTGAAAAGTTTGGAGGTCCAAAAAAGGGGTTTACAGGCATCCTAGACCCCCTAAAGTCCAGAAAATGTTGGTGGCCCAAAAAACTGTCAAAGAGCTCTGAATGGCCCAAAAACATTTGTAGCCTATAAGGGGCATTAATCTGCATCCCAGATCACTGAAATTCCCAAAAATAGTTTTGGCACGAAAAATGCATCTTACACTCTGAAAGTTCAGAATATGTTAGAAGCCCAAAAAATGCCTTAAAATGCATTTTAGGGCTGCAAAAATGTGGAAAACTTTGGAGGCCCAAAAAAGGGGTTTACATGCATCCTAGACCCCCTAAAGTCCAGAAAATGTTGGTGGCCCAAAAGCAGGGTCAGAGAGCTCTGAATGTCTCAAAAACATTTGCAGCCTATAAGGGGCATTAACACGCATCCTAGACCACTGAAATTCCCAAAAATATTCATGGCAGAAAAACGCATCCTACACCGCTGAAAGTTCAGAATATGTTAGCAGCTCAAAAAAGGCCATAACATGCATCTTAGGGCTGTAAAAATGTAGAAAACTTTGGAGGCCCAAAAAAGGGGTTTACAGGCATCCTAGACCCCCTAAAGTCCAGAAAATGTTGGTGGCCTAAAAACTGTGTCAGAAAGCTCTGAATGTCCCAAAAACATTTGCAGCCTGAAATGGGCATTAACCCGCATCCTAGACCACTGAAATTCCCAAAAATATTTATGGCACGAAAAATGCATGCTACACCGCTGAAAGTTCAGAATATGTTAGCAGCCCAAAAAAGGCCTTAATATGCATCTTAGGCTGCAAAAATGTTGAAAACTTTAGAGGCCCAAAAAAGGGGTTTACAGGCATCCTAGACCCCCTAAAGTCCAGAAAATGTTGGTGGCCAAAAAACAGTGTCAGAGAGCTCTGAATATCCCAAAAACATTTGCAGCCTGAAATGGGCATTAACCCGCATCCTAGACCACTGAAATTCCCAAAAATGTTTATGGCACGAAAAAAGCACCCTACACCGTTGAAAGTTCAGAATATGTTAGCAGCCTAAAAAAGACCTTAAAATGCATCTTAGGATGCACAAATGTTGAAAAGTTTGGAGGTCCAAAAAAGGGGTTTACAGGCATCCTAGACCCCCTAAAGTCCAGAAAATGTTGGTGGCCCAAAAACGGTGTCAGAAAGCTCTGAATGTCCCAAAAACATTTGCAGCCTGAAAGGGGCATTCAACCGCATCCTAGACCACTGAAATTCCCAAAAATATTTATGGCACGAAAAATGCATCCTACACCACTGAAAGTTCAGAACATATTAGCAGCCCAAAAAAGGCCTTAAAATGCATCTTAGGCTGCAAAAATGTTGAAAACTTTGGAGGCCCAAAAAAGGGGTTTACAGTCATCCTAGACCCCCTAAAGTCCAGAAAATGTTGGTGGCCTAAAAACTGTGTCAGAAAGCTCTGAATGTCCCAAAAACATTTGCAGCCTGAAATGGGCATTAACCCGCATCCTAGACCACTGAAATTCCCAAAAATATTTATGGCACGAAAAATGCATCCTACACCGCTGAAAGTTCAGAATATGTTAGCAGCCTAAAAAAGGCCTTAAAATGCATCTTAGGCTGCAAAAATGTTGAAAACTTTGGAGGCCCAAAAGGGGTGTACAGTCATCCTAGACCCCCTAAAGTCCAGAATATGTTGGTGGCCTAAAAACTGTGTCAGAAAGCTCTGAATGTCCCAAAAACATGTGCAACCTGAAATGGGCATTAACCCGCATCCTAGACCACTGAAATTCCCAAAAATATTTATGGCACGAAAAAAGCATCCTACACCGCTCAAAGTTCAGAATATGTTAGCAGCCTAAAAAGGACCTTAAAATGCATCTTAGGCTGCACAAATGTTGGAAACTTTGGAGGTCCAAAAAAGGGGTTTACAGGCATCCTAGACCCCCCTAAAGTCCAGAAAATGTTGGTGGCCAAAAAAACTGTCAGAGAGCTCTGAATGTCCCAAAAACATTTGTAGCCTATAAGGGGCATTAACCTGCATCCTAGACCACTGAAATTCCCAAAAATAGCTTTGGCACGAAAAATCCATCTTACACCCTGAAAGTTCGGAATATGTTAACAGTCCAAAAAAGGGCTTAAAATGCATCTTAGGCTGCAAAAATGTTGAAAACTTTGGAGGTCCAAAAAAGGGGTTTACAGTCATCCTAGACCCCCTAAAGTCCAGAAAATGTTGGTGGCCTAAAAACTGTGTCAGAAAGCTCTGAATGTCCCAAAAACATGTGCAGCCTTAAATGGGCATTAACCCGCATCCTAGACCACTGAAATTCCCAAAAATATTTATGGCACGAAAAATGCATCCTACACCACTGAAAGTTCAGAATATGTTAGCAGCCCAAAAAAGGCCTTAATATGCATCTTAGGCTGCAAAAATGTAGAAAAATTTGGAGGCCCAAAAAAGGGTTTTACAGTCATCCTAGACCCCCAAAAGTCCAGAAAATGTTGGTGGCCTAAAAACTGTCAGAAAGCTCTGAATGTCCCAAAAACATTTGCAGCCTGAAATGGGCATTAACCCGCATCCTAGACCACTGAAATTCCCAAAAATATTTATGGCACGAAAAATGCATCCTACACCACTGAACGTTCAGAATATGTTAGCAGTTCAAAAAAGGCCTTAAAATGCATCTTAGGATGCAAAAATGTTGAAAACTTTGGAGGTCCAAAAAAGGGGTTTAGCATCCTAGACCCCCTAAAGGCCAGAAAATGTTGGTGGCCCATAAAACTGTCAGAGAGCTCTGAATATCCCAAAAACATTTTCAGCCTGAAATGGGCATTAACCGGCATCCTAGACCACTGAAATTCCCAAAAATATTCATGGCACGATAAATGAATCCTACACCGCTGAAAGTTCAGAATATGTTAGCAGCCTAAAAAAGACCTTAAAATGCATCTTAGGCTGCACAAATGTTGAAAACTTTGGAGGCCCAAAAAAGGGGTTTACAGTCATCCTAGACCCCCTAAAGTCCAGAAAATGTTGGTGGCCCAGAAACGGTGTCAGAAAGCTCTGAATGTCCCAAAAACATTTGCAGCCTGAAATGGGCATTAACCCGCATCCTAGACCACTGAAATTCCCAAAAATATTTATGGCACGAGAAATGCATCCTACACCACTGACAGTTCAGAATATGTCTTAAAATGCATCTTAGGCTGCAAAAATGTTGAAAACTTTGGAGGCCCAAAAATGGGGTTTACAGTCATACTAGACCCCCTAAAGTCCAGAAAATGTTGGTGGCCCAAAAACGGTGTCAGAAAGCTCTGAATATCCCAAAAACATTTGCAGCCTGAAATGGACATTAACCCGCATCCTAGACCACTGAAATTCCCAAAAATATTTATGGCACGAAAAATGCATCCTACACCACTGAAAGTTCAGAATAGTTAGCAGCCCAAAAAAGGCCTTAATATGCATCTTAGGCTGCAAAAATGTAGAAAACTTTGGAGGCCCAAAAAAGGGGTTTACAGTCATCCTAGACCCCCTAAAGTCCAGAAAATGTTGGTGGCCTAAAAACTGTGTCAGAAAGCTCTGAATGTCCCAAAAACATGTGCAGCCTGAAATGGGCATTAACCCGCATCCTAGACCACTGAAATTCCCAAAAATATTTATGGCACGAAAAAAGCATCCTACACCGCTGAAAGTTCAGAATATGTTAGCAGCCCAAAAAAGGCCTTAAAAACTTTGGAGGTCCAAAAAAGGGGTTTAGCATCCTAGACCCCCTAAAGTCCAGAAAATGTTGGTGGCCCAAAAAACTGTCAGGGAGCTCTGAATATCCCATAAACATTTGCAGCCTGAAATGGGCATTAACCCGCATCCTAGACCACTGAAATTCCCAAAAATATTTATGGTACGAAAAATGCATCCTACACCACTGAAAGTTCAGAATATGTTAGCAGCTCAAAAAAGGCCTTAATATGCATCTTAGGCTGCAAAAATGTTGAAAACTTTAGAGGCCCAAAAAAGGGGTTTACAGTCATCCTAGACCCCATAAAGTCCAGAAAATGCTGGTGGCCCATAAAACTGTCAGGGAGCTCTGAATATCCCAAAAACATGTGTAGCCTATAAGGGGCATTAACATGACCACTGAAATTCCCAAAAATATTTATGGCACGAAAAATGCATCTTACACCCTGAAAGTTCAGAATATGTTAGCAGCCCAAAAAATGCCTTAAAATGCATCTTATGGCTGCACAAATGTTGAAAGGTTTGGAGGTCCAAAAGGGGGGTTTACAGGCATCCTAGACCCCCTAAAGTCCAGAAAATGTTGGTGACCAAAAAAACTGCCAGAGAGCTCTGAATGTCCCAAAAACATTTGTAGCCTATAAGGGGCATTGACCTTCATCCTAGACAACTGAAATTCCCAAAAATAGTTTTGGCACGAAAAATCCATCTTACACCCTGAAAGTTCAGAATATGTTAGCAGCCCAAAAAGGGCCTTAAAATGCATCTTAGGCTGCAAAAATGTTGAAAACTTTGGAGGCCCAAAAAAGGGGTTTACAGTCATCCTAGACCCCCTAAAGTCCAGAAAATGTTGGTGGCCCAAAAACGGTGTCAGAAAGCTCTGAATGTCCCAAAAACATTTGCAGCCTGAAATGGGCATTAACCCGCATCCTAGACCACTGAAATTCCCAAAAATATTTATGGCACGAAAAATGCATCCTACACCACTGACAGTTCAGAATATGTCTTAAAATGCATCTTAGGCTGCAAAAATGTGTAAAACTTTGGAGGCCCAAAAATGGGGTTTACAGTCATCCTAGACCCCCTAAAGTCCAGAAAATGTTGGTGGCCCAAAAACGGTGTCAGAAAGCTCTGAATATCCCAAAAACATTTGCAGCCTGAAATGGACATTAACCCGCATCCTAGACCACTGAAATTTCCAAAAATATTTATGGCACGAAAAATGCATCCTACACCACTGAAAGTTCAGAATAGTTAGCAGCCCAAAAAAGGCCTTAATATGCATCTTAGGCTGCAAAAATGTAGAAAACTTTGGAGGCCCAAAAAAGGGGTTTCCAGTCATCCTAGACCCCCTAAAGTCCAGAAAATGTTGGTGGCCTAAAAACTGTGTCAGAAAGCTCTGAATGTCCCAAAAACATGTGCAGCCTGAAATGGGCATTAACCCGCATCCTAGACCACTTAAATTCCCAAAAATATTTATGGCACGAAAAAAGCATCCTACACCGCTGAAAGTTCAGAATATGTTAGCAGCCCAAAAAAGGCCTTAAAAACTTTGGAGGTCCAAAAAAGGGGTTTAGCATCCTAGACCCCCTAAAGTCCAGAAAATGTTGGTGGCCTAAAAAACTGTCAGGGAGCTCTGAATATCCCATAAACATTTGCAGCCTGAAATGGGCATTAACCCGCATCCTAGACCACTGAAATTCCCAAAAATATTCATGGCACGAAAAATGCATCCTACACCACTGAAAGTTCAGAATATGTTAGCAGCCCAAAAAAGGCCTTAAAATGCATCTTAGGCTGCAAAAATGTTGAAAACTTTGGTGGCCCAAAAGGGGTTACAGTCCTAGACCCCCTAAAGTCCAGAAAATGTTGGTGGCCCAAAAACAGGGTCAGAGAGCTCTGCATGTCTCAAAAACATTTGCAGCCTGAAAGGGGCATTAACCGGCTCCATAGTGCACTGAATTCCCAAAAATATATATGGCACGAAAAATGCATCCTGCACCACTGAAAGTTCAGAATATGTTAGCAGCCCAAAAAAGGCCTTAAAATGCATCTTAGGCTGCAAAAATGTTGAAAACCTTGGAGGCCCAAAGGGGTTTACAGTCATCCTAGAACCCCTAAAGTCCAGAAAATGTTGGTGGCCCAAAAACGGTGTCAGAAAGCTCTGAATGTCCCAAAAACATTTGCAGCCTGAAATGGGCATTAACCCGCATCCTAGACCACTGAAATTCCCAAAAATATTTATGGCACGAAAAATGCATCCTACACTGATGAAAGTTCAGAATATGTTAGCAGCCCAAAAAAGGCCTTAAAATGCATCTTAGGCTGCAAAAATGTTGAAAACTTTGGAGGTCCAAAAAAGGGGTTTACAGGCATCCTAGACCCCCTAAAGTCCAGAAAATATTGGTGGCCTTGAAACAGTGTCAGAAAGCGTTGAATGTCCCAAAAGCATTTGCACCTTGAAATGGTCGTTAACCGGCATCCTAGACCACTGAAATCACCAATAATATTTTGTGCACGAAAAAATGCATCCTGCACCCCTGAAAGTTCAGAATATGATAGCAGCCGAAAAAAGGCCTTAAAATCCATCTTAGGCTGCAAAAATGTTGAAAACTTTGGAGGCCCAAAAAAGGGGATTACAGTCATCCTAGACCCCCTAAAGTCCAGAAAATGTTGGTGGCCAAAAAAACTGTCAGAGAGCTCTGAATGTCCCAAAAACATTTGTAGCCTACAAGGGGCATTAACCTGCATCCTAGAACACTGAAATTCCCAAAAATAGTTTTGGCACGAAAAATCCATCTTACACCCTTAAAGTTCGGAATATGTTAGCAGCCCAAAAAAGGCCTTAAAATGCATCGTAGGCTGCAAAAATGTTGAAAACTTTGGAGGTCCAAAAAAGGGGTTTACAGTCATCCTAGACCCCCTAAAGTCCAGAAAATGTTGGTGGCCCAAAAACGGTGTCAGAAAGCTCTGAATGTCCCAAAAACATGTGCAACCTGAAATGGGCATTAACCCGCATCCTAGACCACTGAAATTCCCAAAAATATTTATGGCACGAAAAAAGCATCCTACACCGCTCAAAGTTCAGAATATGTTAGCAGCCTAAAAAGGACCTTAAAATGCATCTTAGGCTGCAAAAATGTTGGAAACTTTGGAGGTCCAAAAAAGGGGTTTACAGGCATCCTAGACCCCCTAAAGGCCAGAAAATGTTGGTGGCCCCAAAACTGTCAGAGAGCTCTGAATATCCCAAAAACATTTTCAGCCTGAAATGGGCATTAACCGGCATCCTAGACCACTGAAATTCCCAAAAATATTCATGGCACGAAAAATGAATCCTACACCGCTGAAAGTTCAGAATATGTTAGCAGCCTAAAAAAGACCTTAAAATGCATCTTAGGCTGCACAAATGTTGAAAAGTTTGGAGGTCCAAAAAAGGGGTTTACAGGCATCCTAGACCCCCTAAAGTCCAGAAAATGTTGGTGGCCCAAAAAACTGTCAAAGAGCTTTGAATGGCCCAAAAACATTTGTAGCCTATAAGGGGCATTAATCTGCATCCCAGACCACTGAAATTCCCAAAAATATTCATGGCACGAAAAATGAATCCTACACCGCTGAAAGTTCAGAATATGTTAGCAGCCTAAAAAAGACCTTAAAATGCATCTTAGGCTGCACAAATGTTGAAAACTTTGGAGGCCCAAAAAAGGGGTTTCCAGTCATCCTAGACCCCCTAAAGTCCAGAAAATGTTGGTGGCCCAGAAACGGTGTCAGAAAGCTCTGAATGTCCCAAAAACATTTGCAGCCTGAAATGGGCATTAACCCGCATCCTATACCACTGAAATTCCCAAAAATATTTATGTCACGAGAAATGCATCCTACACCACTGACAGTTCAGAATATGTCTTAAAATGCATCTTAGGCTGCAAAAATGTTGAAAACTTTGGAGGCCCAAAAATGGGGTCTACAGTCATACTAGACCCCCTAAAGTCCAGAAAATGTTGGTGGCCCAAAAACGGTGTCAGAAAGCTCTGAATATCCCAAAAACATTTGCAGCCTGAAATGGACATTAACCCGCATCCTAGACCACTGAAATTCCCAAAAATATTTATAGCACGAAAAATGCATCCTACACCACTGAAAGTTCAGAATAGTTAGCAGCCCAAAAAAGGCCTTAATATGCATCTTAGGCTGCAAAAATGTAGAAAACTTTGGAGGCCCAAAAAAGGGGTTTACAGTCATCCTAGACCCCCTAAAGTCCAGAAAATGTTGGTGGCCTAAAAGCTGTGTCAGAAAGCTCTGAATGTCCCAAAAACATGTGCAGCCTGAAATGGGCATTAACCCGCATCCTAGACCACTGAAATTCCCAAAAATATTTATGGCACGAAAAAAGCATCCTACACCGCTGAAAGTTCAGAATATGTTAGCAGCCCTAAAAAGGCCTTAAAAACTTTGGAGGTCCAAAAAAGGGGTTTAGCATCCTAGACCCCCTAAAGTCCAGAAAATGTTGGTGGCCCAAAAAACTGTCAGGGAGCTCTGAATATCCCATAAACATTTGCAGCCTGAAATGGGCATTAACCCGCATCCTAGACCACTGAAATTCCCAAAAATATTTATGGCACGAAAAATGCATCCTACACCACTGAAAGTTCAGAATATGTTAGCAGCCCAAAAAATGCCTTAAAATGCATCTTATGGCTGCACAAATGTTGAAAGGTTTGGAGGTCCAAAAAGGGGGTTTACAGGCATCCTAGACCCCCTAAAGTCCAGAAAATGTTGGTGACCAAAAAAACTGCCAGAGAGCTCTGAATGTCCCAAAAACATTTGTAGCCTATAAGGGGCATTGACCTTCATCCTAGACAACTGAAATTCCCAAAAATAGTTTTGGCACGAAAAATCCATCTTACACCCTGAAAGTTCAGAATATGTTAGCAGCCCAAAAAAGGCCTTAAAATGCATCTTAGGCTGCAAAAATGTTGAAAACTTTGGAGGCCCAAAAAAGGGGTTTACAGTCATCCTAGACCCCCTAAAGTCCAGAAAATGTTGGTGGCCCAAAAATGGTGTCAGAAAGCTCTGAATGTCCCAAAAACATTTGCAGCCTGAAATGGGCATTAACCCGCATCCTAGACCACTGAAATTCCCAAAAATATTTATGGCACGAAAAATGCATCTTACACCACTGACAGTTCAGAATATGTCTTAAAATGCATCTTAGGCTGCAAAAATGTGTAAAACTTTGGAGGCCCAAAAATGGGGTTTACAGTCATCCTAGACCCCCTAAAGTCCAGAAAATGTTGGTGGCCCAAAAACGGTGTCAGAAAGCTCTGAATGTCCCAAAAACATTTGCAGCCTGAAATGGACATTAACCCGCATCCTAGACCACTGAAATTCCCAAAAATATTTATGGCACGAAAAATGCATCCTACACCACTGAAAGTTCAGAATAGTTAGCAGCCCAAAAAAGGCCTTAATATGCATCTTAGGCTGCAAAAATGTAGAAAACTTTGGAGGCCCAAAAAAGGGGTTTCCAGTCATCCTAGACCCCCTAAAGTCCAGAAAATGTTGGTGGCCTAAAAACTGTGTCAGAAAGCTCTGAATGTCCCAAAAACATGTGCAGCCTGAAATGGGCATTAACCCGCATCCTAGACCACTTAAATTCCCAAAAATATTTATGGCACTAAAAAAGCATCCTACACCGCTGAAAGTTCAGAATATGTTAGCAGCCCAAAAAAGGCCTTAAAAACTTTGGAGGTCCAAAAAAGGGGTTTAGCATCCTAGACCCCCTAAAGTCCAGAAAATGTTGGTGGCCCAAAAAACTGTCAGGGAGCTCTGAATATCCCATAAACATTTGCAGCCTGAAATGGGCATTAACCCGCATCCTAGACCACTGAAATTCCCAAAAATATTCATGGCACGAAAAATGCATCCTACACCACTGAAAGTTCAGAATATGTTAGCAGCCCAAAAAAGGCCTTAAAATGCATCTTAGGCTGCAAAAATGTTGAAAACTTTGGTGGCCCAAAAGGGGTTACAGTCCTAGACCCCCTAAAGTCCAGAAAATGTTGCTGGCCCAAAAACAGGGTCAGAGAGCTCTGCATGTCTCAAAAACATTTGCAGCCTGAAATGGGCATTAACCCGCATCCTAGACCACTGAAATTCCCAAAAATATTCATGGCACGAAAAATGCATCCTACACTGATGAAAGTTCAGAATATGTTAGCAGCCCAAAAAAGGCCTTAAAATGCATCTTAGGCTGCAAAAATGTTGAAAACTTTGGAGGTCCAAAAAAGGGGTTTACAGGCATCCTAGACCCCCTAAAGTCCAGAAAATATTGGTGGCCTTGAAACAGTGTCAGAAAGCGTTGAATGTCCCAAAAGCATTTGCACCTTGAAATGGTCGTTAACCGGCATCCTAGACCACTGAAATCACCAATAATATTTTGTGCACGAAAAAATGCATCCTGCACCCCTGAAAGTTCAGAATATGATAGCAGCCGAAAAAAGGCCTTAAAATCCATCTTAGGCTGCAAAAATGTTGAAAACTTTGGAGGCCCAAAAAAGGGGATTACAGTCATCCTAGACCCCTAAAGTCCAGAAAATGTTGGTGGCCCAAAAACTGTGTCAGAAAGCTCTGAATGTCCCAAAAACATTTGCAGCCTGAAATGGGCATTAACCCGCATCCTAGACCACTGAAATTCCCAAAAATATTTTGTGCACGAAAAATGCATCCTACACCCCCGAAAGTTCAGAATATGTTAGCAGCCCAAAAAAGGCCATAACATGCATCTTAGGGCTGCAAAAATGTAAAAAACTTTGGAGGCCCAAAAAAGGGCTTTAGAGTCATCCTAGACCCCCTAAAGTTCAGAAAATGTTGGTGGCCTAAAAACTGTGTCAGAAAGCTCTGAATGTCCCAAAAACATTTGGAGCCTGAAATGGGCATTAACCCGCATCCTAGACCACTGAAATTCCCAAAAATATTCATGGCACGAAAAATGCATCCTACACCGCTGAAAGTTCAGAATATGTTAGCAGCCTAAAAAATACCTTAAAATGCATCTTAGGCTGCACAAATGTTGAAAAGTTTGGAGGTCCAAAAAGGGGTTACAGGCATCCTAGACCCCCTAAAGTCCAGAAAATGTTGGTGGCCAAAAAAACTGTCAGAGAGCTCTGAATGTCCCAAACACATTTGTAGCCTATAAGGGGCATTAACCTGCATCCTAGACCACTGAAATTCCCAAAAATAGTTTTGGCACGAAAAATCCATCTTACACCGCTGAAAGTTCAGAATATGTTAGCAGCCCAAAAAATGCCTTAAAATGCATCTTATGGCTGCAAAAATGTAGAAAACTTTGGAGGCCCAAAAAAGGGGTTTACAGGCATCCAAGACTCCCTAAAGTCCAGAAAATGTTGGTGGCTCCAAAACGGTGTCGGAGAGCTCTGAATATCCCAAAAACATTTGCAGCCTGAAATGGGCATTAACCCACATCCTAGACCACTGAAATTCCCAAAAATATTTATGGCACGAAAAATGCATCCTACACCACTGAAAGTTCAGAATATGTTAGCAGCCCAAAATAGGCATTAATATGCATTTTAGGCTGCAAAAATATTGAAAACTTTAGAGGCCCAGAAAAGGGGTTTACAGTCATCCTAGACCCCCTAAAGTCCAGGAAATGTTGGTGGCCCAAAAAACTGTCAGAGAGCTCTGAATATCCCAAAAACATTTGCAGCCTGAAATGGGCATTAACCCGCATCCTAGACCACTGAAATTCTCAAAAACATTTATGGCAGAAAAACGCATCCTACACCGCTGAAAGTTCAGAATATGTTAGCAGCCCAAAAAAGGCCATAACATGCATCTTAGGGCTGCAAAAATGTAGAAAACTTTGGAGGCCCAAAAAAGGGATTCACAGGCATCCTAGACCCCCTAAAGTCCAGAAAATGTTGGTGGCTCAAAATCGGTGTCAGAGAGCTCTGAATATCCCAAAAACATTTGCAGCCTGAAATGGGCATTAACCCGCATCCTAGACCACTGAAATTCCCAAAAATATTCATGGTACGAAAAATGCATCCTACACCGCTGAAAGTTCAGAATATGTTAGCAGCCTAAAAAAGACCTTAAAATGCATCTTAGGCTGCACAAATGTTGAAAGGTTTGGAGGTCCAAAAAAGGGGTTACAGGCATCCTAGACCCCCTAAAGTCCAGAAAATGTTGGTGGCCAAAAAAACTGTCAGAGAGCTCTGAATGTCCCAAAAACATTTGTAGCCCATAAGGGGCATTAACCTGCATCCTAGACCACTGAAATTCCCAAAAATAGTTTTGGCACGAAAAATCCATCTTACACCCTGAAAGTTCAGAATATGTTAGCAGCCCAAAAAATGCCTTAAAATGCATTTTATGGCTGCAAAAATGTAGAAAACTTTGGAGGCCCAAAAAAGGGGTTTACAGGCATCCAAGACCCCCTAAAGTCCAGAAAATGTTGGTGGCCTAAAAACTGTGTCAGAAAGCTCTGAATGTCCCAAAACATTTGTAGCCTACAAGGGGCATTAACCTGCATCCTAGAACACTGAAATTCCCAAAAATAGTTTTGGCACGAAAAATCCATCTTACACCCTTAAAGTTCGGAATATGTTAGCAGCCCAAAAAAGGCCTTAAAATGCATCGTAGGCTGCAAAAATGTTGAAAACTTTGGAGGTCCAAAAAAGGGGTTTACAGTCATCCTAGACCCCCTAAAGTTCAGAAAATGTTGGTGGCCTAAAAACTGTGTCAGAAAGCTCTGAATGTCCCAAAAACATGTGCAGCCTTAAATGGGCATTAACCCGCATCCTAGACCACTGAAATTCCCAAAAATATTTATGGCACGAAAAATGCATCCTACACCACTGAAAGTTCAGAATATGTTAGCAGCCCAAAAAAGGCCTTAAAATGCATTTTAGGCTGCAAAAATGTTGAAAACTTTGGAGGCCCAAAAGGGGTGTACAGTCATCCTAGACCCCCTAAAGTCCAGAATATGTTGGTGGCCTAAAAACTGTGTCAGAAAGCTCTGAATGTCCCAAAAACATTAGTAGCCTATAAGGGGCATTAACACACATCCTAGACCACTGAAATTCCCAAAAATATTTATGGCATGAAAAATGCATCTTACACCCTGAAAGTTCAGAATATGTTAGCAGCCCAAAAAATGCCTTAAAATGCATCTTATGGCTGCAAAAGTATAGACAACTTTGGAGGCCCAAAAAAGGGGTTTACAGGCATCCAAGACCCCCTAAAGTCCAGAAAATGTTGGTGGCTCAAAAACGGTGTCAGAGAGCTCTGAATATCCCAAAAACATTTGCAGCCTGAAATGGGCATTAACCCGCATCCTAGACCACTGAAATTCCCAAAAATGTTTATGGCACGAAAAAAGCACCCTACACCGTTGAAAGTTCAGAATATGTTAGCAGCCTAAAAAAGACCTTAAAATGCATCTTAGGATGCACAAATGTTGAAAAGTTTGGAGGTCCAAAAAAGGGGTTTACAGGCATCCTAGACCCCCTAAAGTCCAGAATATGTTGGTGGCCTAAAAACTGTGTCAGAAAGCTCTGAATGTCCCAAAAACATTAGCAGCCTGAAATGGGCATTAACCCGCAACCTAGACCACTGAAATTCCCAAAAATATTTATGCCACGAAAAATGCATCCTACACCGATGAAAGTTCAGAATATGTTAGCAGCCTAAAAAAGGCCTTAAAATGCATCTTAGGCTGCAAAAATGTTGAAAACTTTGGAGGCCCAAAAGGGGTGTACAGTCATCCTAGACCCCCTAAAGTCCAGAATATGTTGGTGGCCTAAAAACTGTGTCAGAAAGCTCTGAATGTCCCAAAAACATTAGTAGCCTATAAGGGGCATTAACACACATCCTAGACCACTGAAATTCCCAAAAATATTTATGGCATGAAAAATGCATCTTACACCCTGAAAGTTCAGAATATGTTAGCAGCCCAAAAAATGCCTTAAAATGCATCTTATGGCTGCAAAAGTATAGAAAACTTTGGAGGCCCAAAAAAGGGGTTTACAGGCATCCTAGACCCCTAAAGTCCAGAAAATGTTGGTGGCCTAAAAACTGTGTCAGAAAGCTCTGAATGTCCCAAAAACATTTGTAGCCTACAAGGGGCATTAACCTGCATCTTAGAACGCTGAAATTCCCAAAAATAGTTTTGGCACGAAAAATCCATCTTACACCCTTAAAGTTCGGAATATGTTAGCAGCCCAAAAAAGGCCTTAAAATGCATCGTAGGCTGCAAAAATGTTGAAAACTTTGGAGGTCCAAAAAAGGGGTTTACAGTCATCCTAGACCCCCTAAAGTCCATAAAATGTTGGTGGCCCAAAAACGGTGTCAGAAAGCTCTGAATGTCCCAAAAACATGTGCAACCTGAAATGGGCATTAACCCGCATCCTAGACCACTGAAATTCCCAAAAATATTTATGGCACGAAAAAAGCATCCTACACCGCTCAAAGTTCAGAATATGTTAGCAGCCCAAAAAAGGCCTTAATATGCATCTTAGGCTGCAAAAATGTAGAAAACTTTGGAGGCCCAAAAAAGGGTTTTACAGTCATCCTAGACCCCCAAAAGTCGAGAAAATGTTGGTGGCCTAAAAACTGTCAGAAAGCTCTGAATGTCCCAAAAACATTTGCAGCCTGAAATGGGCATTAACCGGCATCCTAGACCACTGAAATTCCCAAAAATATTCATGGCACGAAAAATGAATCCTACACCGCTGAAAGTTCAGAATATGTTAGCAGCCTAAAAAAGACCTTAAAATGCATTTTAGGCTGCACAAATGTTGAAAAGTTTGGAGGTCCAAAAAAGGGGTTTACAGGCATCCTAGACCCCCTAAAGTCCAGAAAATGTTGGTGGCCCAAAAAACTGTCAAAGAGCTCTGAATGGCCCAAAAACATTTGTAGCCTATAATGGGCATTAATCTGCATCCCAGACCACTGAAATTCCCAAAAATAGTTTTGGCACGAAAAATGCATCTTACACCCTGAAAGTTCAGAATATGTTAGCAGCTCAAAAAAGGCCTTAAAATGCATCTTAGGCTGCAAAAATGTTGAAAACTTTGGAGGCCCAAAAAAGGGGTTTACAGTCATCCTAGACCCCCTAAAGTCCAGAAAATGTTGGTGGCCCAGAAACGGTGTCAGAAAGCTCTGAATGTCCCAAAAACATTTGCAGCCTGAAATGGGCATTAACCCGCATCCTAGACCACTGAAATTCCCAAAAATATTTATGGCACGAGAAATGCATCCTACACCACTGACAGTTCAGAATATGTCTTAAAATGCATCTTAGGCTGCAAAAATGTTGAAAACTTTGGAGGCCCAAAAATGGGGTTTACAGTCATACTAGACCCCCTAAAGTCCAGAAAATGTTGGTGGCCCAAAAACGGTGTCAGAAAGCTCTGAATATCCCAAAAACATTTGCAGCCTGAAATGGACATTAACCCGCATCCTAGACCACTGAAATTCCCAAAAATATTTATGGCACGAAAAATGCATCCTACACCACTGAAAGTTCAGAATAGTTAGCAGCCCAAGAAAGGCCTTAATATGCATCTTAGGCTGCAAAAATGTAGAAAACTTTGGAGGCCCAAAAAAGGGGTTTACAGTCATCCTAGACCCCCTAAAGTCCAGAAAATGTTGGTGGCCTAAAAACTGTGTCAGAAAGCTCTGAATGTCCCAAAAACATGTGCAGCCTGAAATGGGCATTAACCCGCATCCTAGACCACTGAAATTCCCAAAAATATTTATGGCACAAAAAAAGCATCCTACACCACTGAAAGTTCAGAATATGTTAGCAGCTCAAAAAAGGCCTTAATATGCATCTTAGGCTGCAAAAATGTTGAAAACTTTAGAGGCCCAAAAAAGGGGTTTACAGTCATCCTAGACCCCCTAAAGTCCAGAAAATGTTGGTGGCCCAGAAAACGGTCAGAGAGCTCTGAATATCCCAAAAACATGTGTAGCCTATAAGGGACATTACCATGCATCCTAGACCACTGAAATTCCCAAAAATATTTATGGCACGAAAAATGCATCTTACACCCTGAAAGTTCAGAATATGTTAGCAGCCCAAAAAATGCCTTAAAATGCATCTTATGGCTGCACAAATGTTGAAAGATTTGGAGGTCCAAAAAGGGGGTTTACAGGCATCCTAGACCCCCTAAAGTCCAGAAAATGTTGGTGGCCAAAAAAACTGCCAGAGAGCTCTGAATGTCCCAAAAACATTTGTAGCCTATAAGGGGCATTGACCTGCATCCTAGACAACTGAAATTCCCAAAAATAGTTTTGGCACGAAAAATCCATCTTACACCCTGAAAGTTCAGAATATGTTAGCAGCCCAAAAAAGGCCTTAAAATGCATCTTAGGCTGCAAAAATGTTGAAAACTTTGGAGGCCCAAAAAGGGGTTTACAGTCATCCTAGACCCCCTAAAGTCCAGAAAATGTTGGTGGCCCAAAAACGGTGTCAGAAAGCTCTGAATGTCCCAAAAACATTTGCAGCCTGAAATGGGCATTAACCCGCATCCTAGACCACTGAAATTCCCAAAAATATTTATGGCACGAAAAATGCATCCTACACCACTGACAGTTCAGAATATGTCTTAAAATGCATCTTAGGCTGCAAAAATGTTGAAAACTTTGGAGGCCCAAAAATGGGGTTTACAGTCATCCTAGACCCCCTAAAGTCCAGAAAATGTTGGTGGCCCAAAAACGGTGTCAGAAAGCTCTGAATATCCCAAAAACATTTGCAGCCTGAAATGGACATTAACCCGCATCCTAGACCACTGAAATTCCCAAAAATATTTATGGCACGAAAAATGCATCCTACACCACTGAAAGTTCAGAATAGTTAGCAGCCCAAAAAAGGCCTTAATATGCATCTTAGGCTGCAAAAATGTAGAAAACTTTGGAGGCCCAAAAAAGGGGTTTCCAGTCATCCTAGACCCCCTAAAGTCCAGAAAATGTTGGTGGCCTAAAAACTGTGTCAGAAAGCTCTGAATGTCCCAAAAACATGTGCAGCCTGAAATGGGCATTAACCCGCATCCTAGACCACTTAAATTCCCAAAAATATTTATGGCACGAAAAAAGCATCCTACACCGCTGAAAGTTCAGAATATGTTAGCAGCCCAAAAAAGGCCTTAAAAACTTTGGAGGTCCAAAAAAGGGGTTTAGCATCCTAGACCCCCTAAAGTCCAGAAAATGTTGGTGGCCCAAAAAACTGTCAGGGAGCTCTGAATATCCCATAAACATTTGCAGCCTGAAATGGGCATTAACCCGCATCCTAGACCACTGAAATTCCCAAAAATATTCATGGCACGAAAAATGCATCCTACACCACTGAAAGTTCAGAATATGTTAGCAGCCCAAAAAAGGCCTTAAAATGCATCTTAGGCTGCAAAAATGTTGAAAACTTTGGTGGCCCAAAAGGGGTTACAGTCCTAGACCCCCTAAAGTCCAGAAAATGTTGGTGGTCCAAAAACAGGGTCAGAGAGCTCTGCATGTCTCAAAAACATTTGCAGCCTGAAAGGGGCATTAACCGGCTCCATAGTGCACTGAATTCCCAAAAATATATATGGCACGAAAAATGCATCCTGCACCACTGAAAGTTCAGAATATGTTAGCAGCCCAAAAAAGGCCTTAAAATGCATCTTAGGCTGCAAAAATGTTGAAAACTTTGGAGGCCCAAAGGGGTTTACAGTCATCATAGAACCCCTAAAGTCCAGAAAATGTTGGTGGCCCAAAAACGGTGTCAGAAAGCTCTGAATGTCCCAAAAACATTTGCAGCCTGAAATGGGCATTAACCCGCATCCTAGACCACTGAAATTCCCAAAAATATTTATGGCACGAAAAATGCATCCTACACTGATCAAAGTTCAGAATATGTTAGCAGCCCAAAAAAGGCCTTAAAATGCATCTTAGGCTGCAAAAATGTTGAAAACTTTGGAGGTCCAAAAAAGGGGTTTACAGGCATCCTAGACCCCCTAAAGTCCAGAAAATATTGGTGGCCTTGAAACAGTGTCAGAAAGCGTTGAATGTCCCAAAAGCATTTGCACCTTGAAATGGTCGTTAACCGGCATCCTAGACCACTGAAATCACCAATAATATTTTGTGCACGGAAAAATGCATCCTGCACCCCTGAAAGTTCAGAATATGATAGCAGCCGAAAAAAGGCCTTAAAATCCATCTTAGGCTGCAAAAATATTGAAAACTTTGGAGGCCCAAAAAAGGGGATTACAGTCATCCTAGACCCCTAAAGTCCAGAAAATGTTGGTGGCCCAAAAACTGTGTCAGAAAGCTCTGAATGTCCCAAAAACATTTGCAGCCTGAAATGGGCATTAACCCGCATCCTAGACCACTGAAATTCCCAAAAATATTTTGTGCACGAAAAATGCATCCTACACCCCCGAAAGTTCAGAATATGTTAGCAGCCCCAAAAAAGGCCATAACATGCATCTTAGGGCTGCAAAAATGTAAAAAAAAACTTTGGAGGCCCACAAAAGGGCTTTAGAGTCATCCTAGACCCCCTAAAGTTCAGAAAATGTTGGTG
The DNA here is from genome assembly GCF_040938575.1 of Ambystoma mexicanum. Lineage (NCBI taxonomy): Eukaryota > Metazoa > Chordata > Amphibia > Caudata > Ambystomatidae > Ambystoma > Ambystoma mexicanum. The sequence continues at coordinate 146,136,945 of NC_090936.1, forward strand.
GCCTAAAAACTGTGTCAGAAAGCTCTGAATGTCCCAAAAACATTTGGAGCCTGAAATGGGCCTTAACCCGCATCCTAGACCACTGAAATTCCCAAAAATATTCATGGCACGAAAAATGCATCCTACACCGCTGAAAGTTCAGAATATGTTAGCAGCCTAAAAAATACCTTAAAATGCATCTTAGGCTGCACAAATGGTGAAAAGTTTGGAGGTCCAAAAAGGGGTTACAGGCATCCTAGACCCCCTAAAGTCCAGAAAATGTTGGTGGCCAAAAAAACTGTCAGAGAGCTCTGAATGTCCCATAAACATTTGTAGCCTATAAGGGGCATTAACCTGCATCCTAGACCACTGAAATTCCCAAAAATAGTTTTGGCACGAAAAATCCATCTTACACCGCTGAAAGTTCAGAATATGTTAGCAGCCCAAAAAATGCCTTAAAATGCATTTTATGGCTGCAAAAATGTAGAAAACTTTGGAGGCCCAAAAAAGGGGTTTACAAGCATCCAAGACCCCCTAATGTCCAGAAAATGTTGGTGGCTCCAAAACGGTGTCAGAGAGCTCTGAATATCCCAAAAACATTTGCAGCCTGAAATGGGCATTAACCCACATCCTAGACCACTGAAATTCCCAAAAATATTTATGGCACGAAAAATGCATCCTACACCACTGAAAGTTCAGAATATGTTAGCAGCCCAAAATAGGCCTTAATATGCATTTTAGGCTGCAAAAATATTGAAAACTTTAGAGGCCCAGAAAAGGGGTTTACAGTCATCCTAGACCCCCTAAAGTCCAGGAAATGTTGGTGGCCCAAAAAACTGTCAGAGAGCTCTGAATATCCCAAAAACATTTGCAGCCTGAAATGGGCATTAACCCGCATCCTAGACCACTGAAATTCCCCAAAACATTTATGGCAGAAAAACGCATCCTACACCGTTGAAAGTTCAGAATATGTTAGCAGCCCAAAAAAGGCCATAACATGCATCTTAGGGCTGCAAAAATGTAGAAAACTTTGGAGGCCCAAAAACGGGGTTTACAGGCATCCTAGACCCCCTAAAGTCCAGAAAATGTTGGTGGCTCAAAAACGGTGTCAGAGAGCTCTGAATATCCCAAAAACATTTGCAGCCTGAAATGGGCATTAACCCGCATCCTAGACCACTGAAATTCCCAAAAATATTCATGGTACGAAAAATGCATCCTACACCGCTGAAAGTTCAGAATATGTTAGCAGCCTGAAAAAGACCTTAAAATGCATCTTAGGCTGCACAAATATTGAAAGGTTTGGAGGTCCGAAAAAGGGGTTACAGGCATCCTAGACCCCCTAAAGTCCAGAAAATGTTGGTGGCCAAAAAAACTGTCAGAGAACTCTGAATGTCCCAAAAACATTTGTAGCCTACAAGGGGCATTAACCTGCATCCTAGAACACTGAAATTCCCAAAAATAGTTTTGGCACGAAAAATCCATCTTACACCCTTAAAGTTCGGAATATGTAAGCAGCAGAAAAAAGGCCTTAAAATGCATCGTAGGCTGCAAAAATGTTGAAAACTTTGGAGGTCCAAAAAAGGGGTTTACAGTCATCCTAGACCCCCTAAAGTCCAGAAAATGTTGGTGGCCCAAAAACGGTGTCAGAAAGCTCTGAATGTCCCAAAAACATGTGCAACCTGAAATGGGCATTAACCCGCATCCTAGACCACTGAAATTCCCAAAAATATTTATGGCACGAAAAAAGCATCCTACACCGCTCAAAGTTCAGAATATGTTAGCAGCCTAAAAAGGACCTTAAAATGCATCTTAGGCTGCACAAATGTTGGAAACTTTGGAGGTCCAAAAAAGGGGTTTACAGGCATCCTAGACCCCCCTAAAGTCCAGAAAATGTTGGTGGCCAAAAAAACTGTCAGAGAGCTCTGAATGTCCCAAAAACATTTGTAGCCTATAAGGGGCATTACCTGCATCCTAGACCACTGAAATTCCCAAAAATAGCTTTGGCACGAAAAATCCATCTTACACCCTGAAAGTTCGGAATATGTTAACAGTCCAAAAAAGGGCTTAAAATGCATCTTAGGCTGCAAAAATGTTGAAAACTTTGGAGGTCCAAAAAAGGGGTTTACAGTCATCCTAGACCCCCTAAAGTCCAGAAAATGTTGGTGGCCTAAAAACTGTGTCAGAAAGCTCTGAATGTCCCAAAAACATGTGCAGCCTTAAATGGGCATTAACCCGCATCCTAGACCACTGAAATTCCCAAAAATATTTATGGCACGAAAAATGCATCCTACACCACTGAAAGTTCAGAATATGTTAGCAGCCCAAAAAAGGCCTTAATATGCATCTTAGGCTGCAAAAATGTAGAAAACTTTGGAGGCCCAAAAAAGGGTTTTACAGTCATCCTAGACCCCCAAAAGTCCAGAAAATGTTGGTGGCCTAAAAACTGTCAGAAAGCTCTGAATGTCCCAAAAACATTTGCAGCCTGAAATGGGCATTAACCGGCATCCTAGACCACTGAAATTCCCAAAAATATTCATGGCACGAAAAATGAATCCTACACCGCTGAAAGTTCAGAATATGTTAGCAGCCTAAAAAAGACCTTAAAATGCATCTTAGGCTGCACAAATGTTGAAAAGTTTGGAGGTCCAAAAAAGGGGTTTACAGGCATCCTAGACCCCCTAAAGTCCAGAAAATGTTGGTGGCCCAAAAAACTGTCAAAGAGCTCTGAATGGCCCAAAAACATTTGTAGCCTATAAGGGGCACTAATCTGCATCCCAGACCACTGAAATTCCCAAAAATAGTTTTGGCACGAAAAATGCATCTTACACCGCTGAAAGTTCGGAATATGTTAGCAGCCGAAAAAATGCCTTAAAATGCATTTTATGGCTGCAAAAATGTAGAAAACCTTGGAGGCCCAGAAAATGGGTTTACAGGCATCCTAGACCCCCTAAAGTCCAGAAAATGTTGGTGGCCCAAAAAACTGTCAGAGAGCTCTGAATATCCCAAAAACATTTGCAGCCTGAAATGGGCATTAACCCGCATCCTAGACCATTGAAATTCCCAAAAACATTTATGGCAGAAAAACGCATCCTACACCGCTGAAAGTTCAGAATATGTTAGCAGCCCAAAAAAGGCCATAACATGCATCTTAGGGCTGCAAAAATGTAGAAAACTTTGGAGGCCCAAAAAAGGGGTTTACAGGCATCCTAGACCCCCTAAAGTCCAGAAAATGTTGGTGGCCCAAAAAACTGTCAGAGAGCTCTGAATATCCGAAAAAACATTTGCAGCCTGAATGGTCATTAACCCGCATCCTAGACCACTGAAATCCCCAAAAATATTTTGTGCACGAAAAAATGCATCCTACACCCTGAAAGTTCAGAATATGATAGCAGCCCAAAAAAGGCCTTAAAATCCATTTTAGGCTGCAAAAATATTGAAAACTTTGGAGGCCCAAAAAAGGGGTTTACAGGCATCCTAGACCCCCTAAAGTCCAGAAAATGTTGGTGGCCCAAAAAACTGGCAAAGAGCTCTGAATGGCCCAAAAACATTTGTAGCCTATAAGGGGCATTAACCTGCATCCTAGACCACTGAAATTCCCAAAAATAGTTTTGGCACGAAAAAGGCATCTTACACCCTGAAAGTTCAGAATATGTTAGAAGCCCAAAAAATGCCTTAAAATGCATCTTAGGGCTGCAAACATGTAGAAAACTTTGGGGGCCCAAAAAAGGGGTTTACAGTCATCCGAGACCCCCTAAAGTCCAGAAAATGTTGATGGCCCAAAAGCAGGGTCAGAGAGTTCTGAATGTCCCAAAAACATTTGCAGCCTGAAATGGGCATTAACCCGCATCCTAGACCACTGAAATTCCCAAAAATATTTATGGCACGAAAAATGCATCCTACACCACTGAAAGTTCAGAATATGTTAGCATCCCAAAAAAGGCCTTAAAATGCATCTTAGGCTGCAAAAATGTTGAAAAGTTTGGAGGTCCAAAAAAGGGGTTACAGGCATCCTAGACCCCCTAAAGTCCAGAAAATGTTGGTGGCCAGAAAAACTGTCAGAGAGCTCTGAATGTCCCAAAAACATGTGTAGCCTATAAGGGGCATTAACCTGCATCTTAGTCCACTTAAATTCCCAAAAATAGTTTTGGCGCGAAAAATCCATCTTACACCCTGAAAGTTCAGAATATGTTACCAGCCCAAAAAATGCCTTAAAATGCATCTTATGGCTGCAAAAATATAGCAAACTTTGGAGGCCCAAAAAAGGGGTTTACAGGCATCCCAGACCCCCTAAAGTCCAGAAAATGTTGGTGGCTCAGAAACGGTGTCAGAGAGCTCTGAATATCCCAAAAATATATATGGCACGAAAAATGCATCGTACACCACTGAAAGTTCAGAATATGTTAGCAGCCCAAAAAAGGCCATAACATGCATTTTAGGGCTGCAAAAATGTAGAAAACTTTGGAGGCCCAAAAAAGGGGTATACAGGCATCCTAGACCCCCTAAACTCCAGAAAATGTTGGTGGCCCAAAAAACTGTTAGAGAGCTCTGAATATCCCAAAAACATTTGCAGCCTGAAATGGGCATTAACCCTCATCCTAGACCACTGAAATTCCCAAAAATATTTATGGCACGAAAATTCCATCTTACACCCTGAAAGTTTGGAATATGTTAGCAGCCCAAAAAAGGCCTTAAAATGCATTTTAGGCTGCAAAAATGTTGAAAACTTTGGAGGCCCAAAAAAGGGGTTTACAGTCATCCTAGACCCCCTAAAGTCCGGAATATGTTGGTGGCCTAAAAACTGTGTCAGAAAGCTCTGAATGTCCCAAAAGCATTTGCAGTCTGAAATGGGCATTAACCTGCATCCTAGACCACTGAAATCCCCAAAAATATTTTGTGCACGAAAAAATGCATCCTACACCCCTGAAAGTTCAGAATATGATAGCAGCCCAAAAAAGGCCTTAAAATCCATCTTAGGCTGCAAAAATGTTGAAAACTTTGGAGGCCCAAAAAAGGGGTTTACAGGCATCCTTGACCCCCTAAAGTCCAGAAAATGTTGGCGGCCAAAAAACGGTGTCAGAGAGTTCTGAATATCCCAAAAACATGTGTAGCCTATAAGGGGCATTAACACGCATCCTAGACCACTGAAATTCCCAAAAATAGTTTTGGCACGAAAAATCCATCTTACACCCTGAAAGTTCAGAATATATTAGCAGCCCAAAAAATGCCTTAAAATGCCTCTTATGGCTGCAAAAATGTAGAAAACCTTGGAGGCCCAAAAAAGGGATTTACAGGCATCCTAGACCCCCTAAAGTCCAGAAAATGTTGGTGGTCTAAAAACTGTGTCTGAAAGCTCTGAATGTCCCAAAAACAATTGCAGCCTGAAATGGCCATTAACCCGCATCCTAGACCATTGAAATTCCCAAAAATATTTATGGCAGGAAAAACACATCCTACACCGCTGAAAGTTCAGAATATGTTAGCAGCCCAAAAAAGGCCATAACATGCGTCTTAGGGCTGCAAAAATGTAGAAAACTTTGGAGGCCCAAAAAAGGGGTTTACAGGCATCCTAGACCCCCTAAAGTCCAGAAAATGTTGGTGGCCCAAAAAACTGTCAGAGAGCTCTCAATATCCCAAAAACATTTGCAGGTTGAAATGGGCATTAACCCGCATCTTAGACCACTGAAATTCCCAAAAATATTTATGGCACGAAAAATGCATCCTACACCGCTGAAAGTTCAGAATATGTTAGCAGCCCAAAAAAGGCCTTAAAATCCATTTTAGGCTGCAAAAATGTTCATAACTTTGGAAGCCCAAAAAAGGGGTTTACAGGCATTCTAGACCCCCTAAAGTCCAGAAAATGTTGGTGGCCCAAAAACAGAGTCAGAGAGCTCTGAATGTCTCAAAAACATTTGCAGCCTGGAAGGGGCATTAACCGGCTCCCTAGAGCACTGAAATTCCCAAAAATATATATGGCACGAAAAATGCATCCTACACCACTGAAAGTTCAGAATATGTTAGCAGCCCAAAAAATGCCTTAAAATGCCTCTTATGGCTGCAAAAATGCAGAAAACTTTGGAGGCCCAAAAAAGGGGTTTACAGGCATCCTAGACCCCCTAAAGTCCAGAAAATGTTGGTAGCTCAAAAACGGTGTCAGAGAGCTCTGAATATCCCAAAAACATTTGCTGCCTGAAATGGGCATTAACCCGCATCCTAGACCACTGAAATTCCCAAAAATATTTATGGCACGAAAAATGCATCCTACACCCTGAAAGTTCGGAATATGTTAGCAGCCCAAAAAAAGGCCTTAAAATGCATCTTAGGCTACAAAAATGTTGAAAAGTTTGGAGGTCCAAAAAAGGGGTTACAGGCATCCTAGACCCCCTAAAGTCCAGAAAATGTTGGTGGCCAAAAAAACTGTCAGAGAGCTCTGAATGTCCCAAAAACATGTGTAGCCTATAAGGGGCATTAACCTGCATCCTAGTCCACTTAAATTCCCAAAAATAGTTTTGGCACGAAAAATCCATCTTACACCCTGAAAGTTCAGAATATGTTACCAGCCCAAAAAATGCCTTAAAATGCATCTTATGGCTGCAAAAATATAGCAAACTTTGGAGGCCCAAAAAAGGGGTTTACAGGCATCCCAGACCCCCTAAAGTCCAGAAAATGTTGGTGGCTCAAAAACGGTGTCAGAGAGCTCTGAATATCCCAAAAACATTTGCAGCCTGAAATGGGCATTAACCCGCATCCTAGAGCACTGAAATTCCCAAAAATATATATGGCACGAAAAATGCATCCTACATCACTTAAAGTTCAGAATATGTTAGCAGCCCAAAAAATGCCTTAAAATGCCTCTTATGGCTGCAAAAATGTAGAAAACTTTGGAGGCCCAAAAAAGGGGTTTACAGGCATCCCAGACCCCCTAAAGTCCAGAAAATGTTGGTGGCTCAAAAACGGTGTCAGAGAGCTCTGAATATCCCAAAAACATTTGCAGCCTGAAATGGGCATTAACCCGCATCGTAGAGCACTGAAATTCCCAAAAATATTCATGGCAGGAAAAATGCATCCTACACCGCTGAAAGTTCAGAATATTTTAGCAGCCCAAAAAAGGCCATAACATGCATTTTAGGGCTGCAAAAATGTAGAAAACTTTGGAGGCCCCAAAAAGGGGTATACAGGCATCCTAGACCCCCTAAACTCCAGAAAATGTTGGTGGTCAGAGAGCTCTGAATATCCCAAAAACATTTGCAGCCTGAAATGGGCATTAACCCGCATCCTAGACCACTGAAATTCCCAAAAATATTTATGGCACGAAAAATGCATCCTACACCGCTGAAAGTTCAGAATATGTTAGCAGCCCAAAAAAGGCCTTAAAACGCATCTTAGGCTGCAACAATGTTGAAAACTTTGGAGGTCCAAAAAAGGGGTTTACAGGCATCCTAGACCCCCTAAAGTCCAGAAAATGTTGGTGGCCCAAAAAACTGTCAAAGAGCTCTGAATGGCCCAAAAACATTTGCAGCCTATAAGGGGCATTAACCTGCATCCTAGACCACTGAAATTCCCAAAAATAGTTTGGGCACGAAAAAGGCATCTTACACCCTGAAAGTTCAGAATATGTTAGCAGCCCAAAAAATGCCTTAAAATGCATTTTAGGGCTGCAAACATGCAGAAAACTTTGGAGGCCCAAAAAAGGGTTTACAGGCATCCTAGACCCCCTAAAGTCCAGAAAATGTTGGTGGCCCAAAAGCAGGGTCAGAGAGCTCTGAATGTCTCAAAAACATTTGTAGCCTGAAAGGGGCATTAACCTGCATCCTAGAGCACTGAAAATCCCAAAAATATTTTGTGCACGAAAAATGCATCCTACACCCCTGACAATTCAGAATATGTTAGCAGCTCAAAAAGGCCTTAAAATGCATTTTAGGCTGCAAAAATGTTCATAACTTTGGAAGCCCAAAAAAGGGGTTTACAGGCATTCTAGACCCCCTAAAGTCCAGAAAATGTTGGTGGCCCAAAAGCAGGGTCAGAGAGCTCTGAATGTCTCAAAAACATTTGCAGCCTGGAAGGGGCATTAACCGGCTCCCTAGAGCACTGAAATTCCCAAAAATATATATGGCACGAAAAATGCATCCTACACCACTGAAAGTTCGGAATATGTTAGCAGCCCAAAAAAGGCCTTAAAATGCATCTTAGGCTGCAAAAATGTTGAAAACTTTGGAGGACCAAAAAAGGGGTTTACAGTCATCCTAGACCCCCTAAAGTCCAGAAAATGTTGGCGGCCAAAAAATGGTGTCAGAGAGTTCTGAATATCCCAAAAACATGTGTAGCCTATAAGGGGCATTAACACGCATCCTAGACCACTGAAATTCCCAAAAATATTTATGGCACGAAAAATGCATCCTACACCGATGAAAGTTCAGAATATGTTAGCTGCCCAAAAAAGGCCTCAAAATGCATATTAGGCTGCAAAAATGTTGAAAACTTTGGAGGTCCAAAAAAGGGGTTTACAGGCATCCTAGACCCCCTAAAGTCCAGAAAATGTTGGTGGCCAAAAAAACTGTCAGAGAGCTCTGAATGTCCCAAAAACATTTGTAGCCTATAAGGGGCATTAACCTGCATCCTAGACCACTGAAATTCCCAAAAATAGTTTTGGCACGAAAAATCCATCTTACACCCTGAAAGTTCGGAATATGTTAGCAGCCCAAAAAAGGCCTTAAAATGCATCTTAGGCTGCAAAAATGTTGAAAACTTTGGAGGCCCAAAAATGGGGTTTACAGTCATCCTAGACCCCCTAAAGTCCAGAAAATGTTGGTGGCCTAAAAACTGTGTCGGAAAGCTCTGAATGTCCCAAAAACATTTGCAGCCTGAAATGGGCATTAACCCGCATCCTAGAACACTGAAATTACCAAAAATATTTATGGCACGAAAAATGCATCCTACACCGATTAAAGTTCAGAATATGTTAGCAGCCCAAAAAAGGCCTTAAAATGCATTTTAGGGCTGCAAAAATGTAGAAAACTTTGGAGGCCCAAAAAAGGGGTTTACAGTCATCCTAGACTCCCTAAAGATCAGAAAATGTTGGTGGCCCAAAAAACTGTCAGAGAGCTCTGAATATCCCAAAAACATTTGTAGCCTATAAGGGGCATTAACCTGCATCCTAGACCACTGAAATTCCCAAAAATAGTTTTGGCACGAAAAATCCATCTTACACCGCTGAAAGTTCGGAATATGTTAGCAGCCGAAAAAATGCCTTAAAATGCATTTTATGGCTGCAAAAATGTAGAAAACTTTGGAGGCCCAGAAAATGGGTTTACAGGCATCCTAGACCCCCTAAAGTCCAGAAAATGTTGGTGGCCCAAAAAACTGTCAGGGAGCTCTGAATATCCCAAAAACATTTGCAGCCTGAAATGGGCATTAACCCGCATCCTAGACCACTGAAATTCCCAAAAACATTTATGGCAGAAAAACGCATCCTACACCGCTGAAAGTTCAAAATATGTTAGCAGCCCAAAAAAGGCCATAACATGCATCTTAGGGCTGCAAAAATGTAGAAAACTTTGGAGGCCCAAAAAAGGGGTTTACAGGCATCCGAGACCCCCTAAAGTCCAGAAAATGTTGATGGCCCAAAAAACTGTCAAAGAGCTCTGAATGGCCCAAAAACATTTGTAGCCTATAAGGGGCATTAACCTGCATCCTAGACCACTGAAATTCCCAAAAATAGTTTTGGCACGAAAAAGGCATCTTACACCCTGAAAGTTCAGAATATGTTAGAAGCCCAAAAAATGCCTTAAAATGCATCTTAGGGCTGCAAACATGTAGAAAACTTTGGAGGCCCAAAAAAGGGGTTTACAGTCATCCGAGACCCCCTAAAGTCCAGAAAATGTTGATGGCCCAAAAGCAGGGTCAGAAAGTTCTGAAGATCTCAAAAACATTTGTAGCCTGAAAGGGGCATTAACCCGCATCCTAGAGCACTGAAAATCCCAAAAATATATATGGCACGAAAAATGCATCCTACACCACTGAAAGTTCAGAATATGTTAGCAGCCCAAAAAAGGCCTTAAAATGCCTCTTGTGGCTGCAAAAATGTAGAAAACTTTGGAGGCCCAAAAAAGGGGTTTACAGGCATCCTAGACCCCCTAAAGTCCAGAAAATGTTGGTGGCTCAAAAACGGTGTCAGAGAGCTCTGAATATCAAAAAAACATTTGCAGCCTGAAATGGGCATTAACCCGCATCCTAGACCACTGAAATTCCCAAAAATATATATGGCACGAAAAATGCATCCTACACCACTGAAAGTTCAGAATATGTTAGCAGCCCAAAAAATGCCTTAAAATGCCTCTTATGGCTGCAAAAATGTAGAAAACTTTGGAGGCCCAAAAAAGGGGTTTACAGGCATCCTAGACCCCCTAAAGTCCAGAAAATGTTGGTGGCTCAAAACCGGTGTCAGAGAGCTCTGAATATCCCAAAAACATTTGCAGCCTGAAATGGGCATTAACCCGCATAATAGACCACTGAAATTCCCAAAAATATTTATGGCAAGAAAAATGCATCCTACACCACTGAAAGTTCAGAATATGTTAGCAGCCCAAAAAAGGCCTTAAAATGCATCTTAGGCTGCAAAAATGTTGAAAGCTTTGGAGGCCCAAAAAAGGGGTTTACAGTCACCCGAGACCCCCTAAAGTCCAGAAAATGTTGGTGGCCCAAAAACGGTGTCAGAAAGCTCTGAATGTCCCAAAAACATTTGCAGCCTGAAATGGGCATTAACACGCATCCTAGACCACTGAAATTCCCAAAAATATTTATGGCACGAAAAATGCATCCTACACCCTGAAAGTTCGGAATATGTTAGCAGCCCAAAAAAGGCCTTAAAATGCATCTTAGGGCTGCAAAAATGTAGAAAACTTTGGAGGCCCAAAAAAGGGGTTTACAGGCATCATAGACCCCCTAAAGTCCAGAAAATGTTGGTGGCTCAAAAACGGTGTCAGAGAGCTCTGAATATCCCAAAAACATTTGCAGCCTGAAATGGGCATTAACCCGCATGATAGACCACTGAAATTCCCAAAAATATTTATGGCACGAAAAATGCATCCTACACCACTGAAAGTTCAGAATATGTTAGCAGCCCAGAAAAGGCCTTAATATGCATCTTAGGCTGCAAAAATGTTGAAAACTTTAGAGGCCCAAAAAAGGGGTTTACAGTCATCCTAGACCCCCTAAAGTCCAGAAGATTTTGGTGGCCCAAAAAACTTTCAGAGAGCTCTGAATGTCCCAAAAACATTTGTAGCCTATAAGGGGCATTAACCTGCATCCTAGACCACTGAAATTCCCAAAAATAGTTTTGGCACGAAAAATCCATCTTACACCCTGAAAGTTCAGAATATGTTAGCAGCCCAAAAAATGCCTTAAAATGCCTCTCATGGCTGCAAAAATGTAGAAAACTTTGGAGGCCCAAAAAAGGGATTTACAGGCATCCTAGACCCCCTAAAGTCCAGAAAATGTTGGTGGTCTAAAAACTGTGTCAGAAGCTTTGAATGTCCCAAAAACAATTTCAGCCTGAAATGGCCATTAACCCGCATCCTAGACCATTGAAATTCCCAAAAATATTTATGGCACGAAAAATGCATCCTACACCGCTGAAAGTTCAGAATATGTTAGCAGCCCAAAAAAGGCCTTAAAATCCATCTTAGGCTGCAAAAATGTTCATAACTTTGGAAGCCCAAAAAAGGGGTTTACAGGCATTCTAGACCCCCTAAAGTCCAGAAAATGTTGGTGGCCCAAAAACAGAATCAGAGAGCTCTGAATGTCTCAAAAACATTTGCAGCCTGGAAGGGGCATTGACCGGCTCCCTAGAGCACTGAAATTCCCAAAAATATATATGGCACGAAAAATGCATCCTACACCACTGAAAGTTCAGAATATGTTAGCAGCCCAAAAAATGCCTTAAAATGCGTCTTATGGCTGCAAAAATGTAGAAAACTTTGGAGGCCCAAAAAAGGGGTTTACAGGCATCCTAGACCCCCTAAAGTCCAGAAAATGTCGGTGTCTCAAAAACGGTGTCAGAGAGCTCTGAATATCCCAAAAACATTTGCTGCCTGAAATGGGCATTAACCCGCATCCTAGACCACTGAAATTCCCAAAAATATTTATGGCACGAAAAATCCATCCTACAACCTGAAAGTTCGGAATATGTTAGCAGCCCAAAAAAGGCCTTAAAATGCATCTTAGGCTGCAAAAATGTTGACAACTTTGGAGGCCCAAAAAAGGGGTTTACAGTCATCCTAGACCCCCTAAAGTCCAGAAAATGTTGGTGGCCTAAAAACTGTGTCAGAAAGCTCTGAATGTCCCAAAAACATTTGCAGCCTGAAATGGGCATTAACCCGCATCCTAGACCATTGAAATTCCCAAAAATATTTATGGCAGGAAAAATGCATCCTACACCGCTGAAAGTTCAGAATATTTTAGCAGCCCAAAAAAGGCCATAACATGCATCTTAGGGCTGCAAAAATGTAGAAAACTTTGGTGGCCCAAAAAAGGGGTATACAGGCATCCTAGACCCCCTAAACTCCAGAAAATGTTGGTGGCCCAAAAAACTGTCAGAGAGCTCTGAATATCCCAAAAACATTTGCAGCCTGAAATGGGCATTAACCCGCATCCTAGACCACTGAAATTCCCAAAAATATTCATGGCACGAAAAATGCATCCTACACCGCTGAAAGTTCAGAATATGTTAGCAGCCCAAAAAAGGCCTTAAAACGCATCTTAGGCTGCAACAATGTTGAAAACTTTGGAGGTCCAAAAAAGGGGTTTACAGGCATCCTAGACCCCCTAAAGTCCAGAAAATGTTTGTGGCCCAAAAAACTGTCAAAGAGCTCTGAATGGCCCAAAAACATTTGCAGCCTATAAGGGGCATTAACCTGCATCCTTGACCACTGAAATTCCCAAAAATAGTTTTGGCACAAAAAAGGCATCTTACACCCTGAAAGTTCAGAATATGTTCCAGCCCAAAAAATGCCTTAAAATGCATTTTAGGGCTGCAAACATGCAGAAAACTTTGGAGGCCCAAAAAAGGGTTTACAGGCATCCTAGACCCCCTAAAGTCCAGAAAATGTTTGTGGCCCAAAAAACTGTCAAAGAGCTCTGAATGTCCCAAAAACATTTGTAGCCTATAAGGGGCATTAACCTGCATCCTAGACCACTGAAATTCCCAACAATAGTTTTGGCACGAAAAATCCATCTTACACCCTGATTGTTCAGAATATGTTAGCAGCCCAGAAAATGCCTTAAAATGCATCTTATGGCTGCAACAATGTAGAAAGATTTGGAGGCCCAAAAAAGGGGGTTCCAGGCATCCTAGACCCCCTAAAGTCCAGAAAATGCTGGTGGCTCAAAAACGGTGTCAGAGAGCTCTGAATATCCCAAAAACATTTGCAGCCTGAAATGGGCATTAACCCGCATCCTAGACCACTGAAATTCCCAAAAATATTTATGGCACGAAAAATGCATCCTACACCACTGAAAGTTCAGAATATGTTAGCAGCCCAAAAAAGGCCTTAATATGCATCTTAGGCTGCAAAAATGTTGAAAACTTTAGAGACCCAAAAAAGGGGTTTACAGTCATCCTAGACCCCCTAAAGTCCAGAAAATGTTGGTGGCCCAAAAAACTGTCAGAGAGCTCTGAATGTCCCAAAAACATGTGTAGCATATAAGGGGCATTAACCTGCATCCTAGACCACTAAAATTCCCAAAAATAGTTTTGGCACGAAAATTCCATCTTACACCCTGAAAGTTCAGAATATGTTAGCAGCCCAAAAAATGCCTTAAAATGCCTCTTATGGCTGCAAAAATGTTGAAAACTTTGGAGGCCCAAAAAAGGGGTTTACAGTCATCCTAGACCCCCTAAAGTCCAGAAAATGTTGGTGGCCTAAAAACTGTGTCAGAAAGCTCTGAATGTCCCAAAAACATTTGCAGCCTGAAATGGGCATTAACCCGCATCCTAGACAACTGAAATTCCCAAAAATATTCATGGCACGAAAAATGCATCCTACACCGATGAAAGTTCAGAATATGTAAGCAGCCCAAAAAAGGCCTTAAAATGCATCTTAGGCTGCAAAAATGCTGAAAACTTTGGAGGTCCAAAAAAGGGGTTTACAGGCATCCTAGACCCCCTAAAGTCCAGAAAATGTTGGTGGCCTTGAAACTGTGTCAGAAAGCTCCGAATGTCCCAAAAGCATTTGCAGCCTGAAATGGTCATTAACCTAGACCACTGAAATCCCCAAAAATATTTTGTGCACGAAAAAATGCATCCTACACCGATGAAAGTTCAGAATATGATAGCAGCCCAAAAAAGGCCTTAAAATCCATCGTAGGCTACAAAAATGTTGAAAACTTTGGAGGTCCAAAAAAGGGGTTTACAGGCATCCTAGACCCCCTAAAGTCCAGAAAATGTTGGTGGCCCAAAAACAGGGTCAGAGAGTCTGAATGTCTCAAAAACATTTGCAGCCTGAAAGGGGCATTAACCGGCTCCATAGAGCACTAAAATTCCCAAAAATATATATGGCACGAAAAATGCATCCTACACCACTGAAAGTTCAGAATATGATAGCAGCCCAAAAAAGGCCTTAAAATCCATCTTAGGCTGCAAAAATGTTGAAAACTTTGGAGGTCCAAAAGGGGTTTACAGTCATCCTAGAACCCCTAAAGTCCAGAAAATGTTGGCGGACAAAAAACTGTGTCAGAGCGTTCTGAATATGCCAAAAACATGTGTAGCCTATAAGGGGCATTAACACGCATCCTAGACCACTGAAATTCCCAAAAATATTTATGGCACGAAAAATGCATCTTACACCCTGAAAGTTCAGAATATGTTAGCAGCCCAGAAAAGCCTTAAAAAGCATTTTATGGCTGCAAAAATGTAGAAAACCTTGGAGGCCCAAAAAAGGGGTTTACAGGCATCCTAGACCCCCTAAAGTCCAGAAAATATTGGTGGCCTAAAAACTGTGTCAGAAAGCTCTGAATGTCCCAAAAACATTTGCAGCCTGAAATGGGCATTAACCCGCATCCTAGACCACTGAAATTCCCAAAAATATTTATGGCACGAAAAATGCATCCTACACCCCTGAAATTTCAGAATATGTTAGCAGCTCAAAAAGGCCTTAAAATGCATTTTAGGCTTCAAAAATGTTCATAACTTTGGAAGCCCAAAAAAGGGGTTTACAGGCAAGTCCAGAAAATGTTGGTGGCCCAAAAACAGGGTCATAGAGCTCTGAATGTCTCAAAAACATTTGCAGCCTGAAAGGGGCATTAACCGGCTCCATAGAGCACTGAAATTCCCAAAAATATATATGGCACGAAAAATGCATCCTACACCACTGAAAGTTCAGAATATGTTAGCAGCCCAAAAAATGCCTTAAAATGCCTCTTAAGGCTGCAAAAATGTAGAAAACTTTGGAGGCCCAAAAAAGGGATTTACAGGCATCCTAGACCCCCTAAAGTCCAGAAAATGTTGGTGGCCCAAAAAGACTGTCAGAGAGCTCTGAATGTCCCAAAAACATTTGTAGCCTATAAGAGGCATTAACCTGCATCCTAGACCACTGAAATTCCCAAAAATAGTTTTGGCACAAAAAATGCATCTTACATCCTGAAAGTTCAGAATATGTTGGCAGCCCAAAAAATGCCTTAAAATGCATTTTAGAGCTGCAAACATGCAGAAAACTTTGGAGGCCCAAAAAAAGGGTTTACAGGCATCCTAGACCCCCTAAAGTCCAGAAAATGTTGGTGGCCCAAAAACAGGGTTATAGAGCTCTGAATGTCTCAAAAACATTTGCAGCCTGAAAGGGGCATTAACCGGCTCCCTAGAGCACTGAAATTCCCAAAAATATATAAGGCACGAAAAATGCATCCTACACCACTGAAAGTTCAGAATATGTTAGCAGCCCAAAAAATGCCTTAAAATGCCTCTTATGTCTGCAAAAATGTAGAAAACTTTGGAGGCCCAAAAAAGGGATTTACAGGCATCCTAGACCCCCTAAAGTCCAGAAAATGTTGGTGGCCTAAAAACTGTGTCAGAAAGCTCTGCATGTCCAAAAAACATTTGCAGCCTGAAATGGGCATTAACCCGCATCCTAGACCACTGAAATTCCCAAAAATATTTATGGCACGAAAAATGCATCCTACACCGCTGAAAGTTCAGAATATGTTAGCAGCCTAAAAAAGACCTTAAAATGCATCTTAGGCTGCACAAATGTTGAAAAGTTTGGAGGTCCAAAAAAGGGCTTACAGGCATCCTAGACCCCCTAAAGTCCAGAAAATGTTGGTGGCCAAACAAACTGTCAGAGAACTCTGAATGTCCCAAAAACATTTGTAGCCTGAAATGGGCATTAACCCACATCCTAGACCACTGAAATTCCCAAAAATATTTATGGCACGAAAAATGCATCCTACACCGCTGAAAGTTCAGAATATGTTAGCAGCCCAAAAAAGGCCATAACATGCATCTTAGGGCTGCAAAAATGTAGAAAACTTTGGAGGCCCAAAAAAGGGGTTTACAGGCATCCTAGACCCCCTAAAGTCCAGAAAATGTTGGTGGCCCAAAAACAGGGTCAGAGAGCTCTGAATGTATCAAAAACATTTGCAGCCTGAAATGGGCATTAACCCGCATCCTAGACCACTGAAAATCCCAAAAATATTTTGTGCACGAAAAATGCATCCTACACCCCTGAAATTTCAGAATATGTTAGCAGCTCAAAAAAGGCCTTAAAATGCATTTTAGGCTTCAAAAATGTTCATAACTTTGGAAGCCCAAAAAAGGGGTTTACAGGCATTCTAGACCCCCTAAAGTCCAGAAAATGTTGGTGGCCCAAAAACAGGGTCATAGAGCTCTGAATGTCTCAAAAACATTTGCAGCCTGAAAGGGGCATTAACCGGCTCCCTAGAGCACTTAAATTCCCAAAAATATATATGGCACGAAAAATGCATCCTACACCACTGAAAGTTCAGAATATGTTAGCAGCCCAAAAAATGCCTTAAAATGCCTCTTATGGCTGCAAAAATGTAGAAAACTTTGGAGGCCCAAAAAAGGGATTTACAGGCATCCTAGACCCCCTAAAGTCCAGAAAATGTTGGTGGCCTAAAAACTGTGTCAGAAAGCTCTGCATGTCCCAAAAACATTTGCAGCCTGAAATGGGCATTAACCCGCATCCTAGACCACTGAAATTCCCAAAAATATTTATGGCAGGAAAAACACATCCTACACCGCTGAAAGTTCAGAATATGTTAGCAGCCCAAAAAAGGCCATAACATGCATCTTATGGCTGCAAAAATGTAGAAAACTTTGGAGGCCCAAAAAAGGGGTTTACAGGCATCCTAAACCCCCTAAAGTCCAGAAAATGTTGTTGGCTCAAAAACGGTGTCAGAGAGCTCTGAATATCCCAAAAACATTTGCAGCCTGAAATGGGCATTAACCCACATCCTAGACCACTGAAATTCCCAAAAAATATTTATGGCACGAAAAATGCATCCTACACCACTGAAAGTTCAGAATATGTTAGCAGCTCAAAAAAGGCCTTATTACGCATCTTAGGCTGCAAAAATGTTGAAAACTTTAGAGGCCCAAAAAAGGGGTTTACAGTCATCCTAGACTCCCTAAAGTCCAGAAAATGTTGGTGGTCCAAAAAACTGTCAGAGAGCTCTGAATATCCCAAAAACATTTGCAGCCTGAAATGGGCATTAACCCGCATCCTAGACCACTGAAATTCCCAAAAATGTTTATGGCACGAAAAATGCATCCTACACCGCTGAAAGTTCAGAATATGTTAGCAGCCTAAAAAAGACCTTAAAATGCATCTTAGGCTGCACAAATGTTGAAAAGTTTGGAGGTCCAAAAAAGGGGTTTACAGGCATCCTAGACTCCCTAAAGTCCAGAAAATGTTGGTGGCCAAAAAAACTGAGAGCTCTGAATGTCCCAAAAACATTTGTAGCCTATAAGGGGCATTAACCTGCATCCTAGACCACTGAAATTCCCAAAAATAGTTTTGGCACGAAAAATCCATCTTACACCCTGAAAGTTCGGAATATGTTAGCAGCCCAAAAAAGGCCTTAAAATGCATCTTAGGCTGCAAAAATGTTGAAAACTTTGGAGGCCCAAAAAAGGGGTTTAGAGTCATCCTAGACCCCCTAAAGTCCAGAAAATGTTGGTGGCCCAAAAAACGGTCAGAGAGCTCTGAATATCCCAAAAACATTTGCAGCCTGAAATGGGCATTAACCCGCATCCTAGACCACTGAAATTCCCAAAAACATTTATGGCAGAAAAACGCATCCTACACCGCTGAAAGTTCAGAATATGTTAGCAGCCCAAAAAAGGCCATAACATGCATCCTAGGGCTGCAAAAATGTAGAAAACTTTGGAGGCCCAAAAAAGGGGTTTACAGGCATCCTAGACCCCCTAAAGTCCAGAAAATGTTGGTGGCCCAAAAAACTGTCAGAGAGCTCTGAATATCCCAAAAAACATTTGCAGCCTGAATGGTCATTAACCCGCATCCTAGACCACTGAAATCCCCAAAAATATTTTGTGCACGAAAAAATACATCCTACACCCTGAAAGTTCAGAATATGATAGCAGCCCAAAAAAGGCCTTAAAATCCATCTTAGGCTGCAAAAATGTTGAAAACTTTGGAGGCCCAAAAAAGGGGTTTACAGGCATCCTAGACCCCCTAAAGTCCAGACAATTTTGGCGACCAAAAAACGGTGTCAGAGAGCTCTGAATATCGCAAAAACATGTGTAGCCTATAGGGGCATTAACACGCATCCTATACCACTGAAATTCCCAAAAATATTTATGGCACGAAAAATGCATCTTACACCCTGAAAGTTCAGAATATGTTAGCAGCCCAAAAAATGCCTTAAAATGCATTTTAGGACTGCAAACATGCAGAAAACATTGGAGGTCCAAAAAAGGGGTTTACAGGCATCCTAGGCCCCCTAAAGTCCAGAAAATGTTGGTGGCCCAAAAAACTGTCAAAAAGCTCTGAATGGCCCAAAAACATGTGTAGCCTATAATGGGCATTAACCTGCATCCTAGACCACTGAAATTCCCAAAAATAGTTTTGGCACGAAAAAGGCATCTTATACCCTGAAAGTTCAGAATATGTTAGCAGCCCAAAAAAGGTCTTAAAATGCATCTTAGGCTGCAAAAATGTTGAAAACTTTGGAGGCCCAAAAAAGGGGTTTACAGTCACCCGAGACCCCCTAAAGTCCAGAAAATGTTGGTGGCCCAAAAACGGTGTCAGAAAGCTCTGAATGTCCCAAAAACATTTGCAGCCTGAAATGGGCATTAACACGCATCCTAGACCACTGAAATTCCCCAAAATATTTATGGCACGAAAAATGCATCCTACACCCTGAAAGTTCGGAATATGTTAGCAGCTCAAAAAAGGCCTTAAAATGCATCTTAGGCTGCAAAAATGTTGAAAACTTTGGAGGTCCAAAAAAGGGGTTCACAGTCATCCTAGACCCCCTAAAGTCCAGAAAATTTTGGTGGCCTAAAAACTGTCAGAGAGCTCTGAATATCCCAAAAAACATTTGCAGCCTGAGTGGTCATTAACCCGCATCCTAGACCACTGAAATCCCCAAAAATATTTTGTGCACGAAAAAATACATCCTACACCCTGAAAGTTCAGAATATGATAGCAGCCCAAAAAAGGCCTTAAAATCCATTTTAGGCTGCAAAAATGTTGAAAACTTTCGAGGCCCAAAAAAGGGGTTTACAGGCATCCTAGACCCCCTAAAGTCCAGAAAATGTTGGCGACCAAAAAACGGTGTCAGAGAGCTCTGAATATCGCAAAAACATGTGTAGCCTATAGGGGTATTAACACGCATCCTATACCACTGAAATTCCCAAAAATATTTATGGCACGAAAAATGCATCTTACACCCTGAAAGTTCAGAATATGTTAGCAGCCCAAAAAATGCCTTAAAATGCATTTTAGGGCTGCAAACATGCAGAAAACATTGGAGGTCCAAAAAAGGGGTTTACAGGCATCCTAGGCCCCCTAAAGACCAGAAAATGTTGGTGGCCCAAAAAACTGTCAAAAAGCTCTGAATGGCCCAAAAACATTTGTAGCCTATAATGGGCATTAACCTGCATCCTAGCCCACTGAAATTCCCAAAAATAGTTTTGGCACGAAAAAGGCATCTTACACCCTGAAAGTTCAGAATATGTTAGCAGCCCAAAAAAGGTCTTAAAATGCATCTTAGGCTGCAAACATGTTGAAAACTTTGGAGGCCCAAAAAAGGGGTTTACAGTCACCCGAGACCCCCTAATGTCCAGAAAATGTTGGTGGCCCAAAAACGGTGTCAGAAAGCTCTGAATGTCCCAAAAACATTTGCAGCCTGAAATGGGCATTAACACGCATCCTAGACCACTGAAATCCCCAAAAATATTTATGGCACGAAAAATGCATCCTACACCCTGAAAGTAGGGAATATGTTAGCAGCCCAAAAAAGGCCTTAAAATGCATTTTAGGGCTGCAAAAATGTAGAAAACTTTGGAGGCCCAAAAAAGGGGTTTACAGGCATCCTAGACCCCCTAAAGTCCAGAAAATGTTGGTGGCTCAAAAACGGTGTCAGAGAGCTCTGAATATCCCAAAAACATTTGCAGCCTGAAATGGGCATTAACCCGCATCCTAGACCACTGAAATTTCCAAAAATATTTATGGCACGAAAAATGCATCCTACACCACTGAAAGTTCAGAATATGTTAGCAGCCCAAAAAAGGCCTTAAAATGCATCTTAGGCTGCAAAAATGTTGAAAACTTTGGAGGCCCAAAAAAGGGGTTTACAGTCGTCCTAGACCCCCTAAAGTCCAGAAAATGTTGGCGGACAAAAAACGGTGTCAGAGAGTTCTGAATATCCCAAAAACATGTGTAGCCTATAAGGGACATTAACACGCATCCTAGACCACTGAAATTCCCAAAAATATTTATGGCACGAAAAATGCATCTTACACCCTGAAAGTTCAGAATATGTTAGCAGCCCAAAAAATGCCTTAAAATGCATCTTGTGGCTGCAAAAATGTAGAAAACCTTGGAGGCCCAAAAAAGGGGTTTACAGGCATCCTAGACCCCCTAAAGTCCAGAAAATGTTGGTGGCCTAAAAACGGTGTCAGAAAGCTCTGAATGTCGCAAAAACATTTGCAGCCTGAAATGGGCATTAACCCGCATCCTAGACCACTGAAATTCCCAAAAATATTTATGGCACGAAAAATGCATCCTACACCACTGAAAGTTCAGAATATGTTAGCAGCCCAAAAAAGGCCTTAAAATGCATCTTAGGCTGCAAAAATGTTGAAATCTTTGGAGGCACAAAAAAGGGGTTTACAGTCACCCGAGACCCCCTAAAGTCCAGAAAATGTTGGTGGCCCAAAAACGGTGTCAGAGAGTTCTGAATATCCCAAAAACATGTGTAGCCTATAAGGGGCATTAACACGCATCCTAGACCACTGAAATTCCCAAAAATATTTATGGCACGAAAAATGCATCCTACACCGATGAAAGTTCAGAATATGTTAGCAGCCCAAAAAAGGCCTTAAAATGCATCTTAGGCTGCAAAAATGTAGAAAACTTTGGAGGCCCAAAAAAGGGGTTTACAGGCATCCTAGACCCCCTAAAGTCCAGAAAAAGTTGGTGGCCCAAAAACAGGGTCAGAGAGCTCTGAATGTCTCAAAGACATTTGCAGCCTGAAAGGGGCATTAACCGGCTCCATAGAGCACTGAAATTCCCAAAAATATATATGGCACGTAAAATGCATCCTACACCACTGAAAGTTCAGAATATGTTAGCAGCCCAAAAAAGGCCTTAAAATGCATCTTAGGCTGCAAAAATGTTGAAAACTTTGGAGGCACAAAAAAGGGGTTTACAGTCATTCTAGACCCCCTAAAGTCCAGAAAATGTTGGTGGCCTTGAAACTGTGTCAGAGAGCTCTGAATATCCCAAAAACATTTGCAGCCTGAAATGGGCATTAACCCGCATCCTAGACCACTGAAATTCCCAAAAATATTTATGGCACGAAAAATGCATCCTACACCACTGAAAGTTCAGCATATGTTAGCAGCCCAAAAAAGGCCTTAAAATGCATCTTAGGCTGCAAAAATGTTGAAAACTTTGGAGGCCCAAAAAAGGGGTTTAGAGTCATCCTAGACCCCCTAAAGTCCAGAAAATGTTGGTGGCCTAAAAACTGTGTCAGAAAGCTCTGAATGTCCCAAAAACATTTGCAGCCTGAAATGGGCATTAACCCGCATCCTAGACCACTGAAATTCCCAAAAATATTTATGGCAGAAAAACGCATCCTACACCGCTGAAAGTTCAGAATACGTTAGCAGCCCAAAAAATGCCTTAAAATGCATCTTATGGCTGCAAAAATGTAGAAAACCTTGGAGGCCCAAAAAAGGGGTTTACAGGCATCCTAGACCCCCTAAAGTCCAGAAAATGTTGGTGGCCTTGAAACTGTGTCAGAAAGCTCTGAATGTCCCAAAAGCATTTGCAGCCTGAAATGGGCATTAACCCGCATCCTAGACCACTGAAATCCCCAAAAATATTTTGTGCACGAAAAAATGCATCCTACACCCCTGAAAGTTCAGAATATGACAGCAGCCCAAAAAAGGCCTTAAAATCCATCTTAGGCTTCAAAAATGTTGAAAACTTTGGAGGCCCAAAAAAGGCTTTACAGGCATCCTAGACCCCCTAAAGTCCAGAAAATGTTGGCGGACAAAAAACGGTGTCAGAGAGTTCTGAATATACCAAAAACATGTGTAGCCAATAAGGGGCATTAACACGCATCCTAGACCACTGAAATTCCAAAAAATATTTATGGCACGAAAAATGCATCTTACACCCTGAAAGTTCAGAATATGTTAGCAGCCCAAAAAATGCCTTAAAATGCATCTAATGGCTGCAAAAATGTAGAAAACCTTGGAGGCCCAAAAAAGGGGTTTACAGGCATCCTAGACCCCCTAAAGTCCAGAAAATATTGGTGGCCTAAAAACTGTGCCAGAAAGCTCTGAATGTCCCAAAAACATTTGCAGCCTGAAATGGGCATTAACCCGCATCCTAGACCACTGAAATCCCCAAAAATATTTTGTGCACGAAAAATGCATCCTACACCGATGAAAGTTCAGAATATGTTAGCAGCCCAAAAAAGGCCTTAAAATGCATCTTAGGCTGCAAAAATGTTGAAAACTTTGGAGGCCCAAAAAAGGGGTTTACAGGCATCCTAGACCCCCTAAAGTCCAGAAAATGTTGGTGGCCCAAAAACAGGGTCAGAGAGCTCTGAATGTCTCAAAAACATTTGCAGCCTGAATGGTCATTAACCCGCATCCTAGACCACTGAAATCCCCAAAAATATTTTGTGCACGAAAAAATGCATCCTACACCCTGAAAGTTCAGAATATGATAGCAGCCCAAAAAAGGCCTTAAAATCCATCTTAGGCTGCAAAAATGTTGAAAACTTTGGAGGCCCAAAAAAGGGGTTTACAGGCATCCTAGACCCCCTAAAGTCCAGAAAATGTTGGCGACCAAAAAACGGTCTCAGAGAGCTCTGAATATCGCAAAAACATGTGTAGCCTATAGGGGCGTTAACACGCATCCTATACCACTGAAATTCCCAAAAATATTTATGGCACGAAAAATGCATCATACACCCTGAAAGTTCAGAATATGTTAGCAGCCCAAAAAATGCCTTAAAATGCATTTTAGGGCTGCAAACATGCAGAAAACATTGGAGGTCCAAAAAAGGGGTTTAAAGGCATCCTAGGCCCCCTAAAGTCCAGAAAATGTTGGTGGCCCAAAAACGGTGTCAGAAAGCTCTGAATGTCCCAAAAACATTTGCAGCCTGAAATGGGCATTAACACGCATCCTAGACCACTGAAATTCCCAAAAATATTTATGGCACGAAAAATGCATCCTACACCCTGAAAGTTCGGAATATGTTAGCAGCCCAAAAAAGGCCTTAAAATGCATTTTAGGGCTGCAAAAATGTAGAAAACTTTGGAGGCCCAAAAAAGGGGTTTACAGGCATCCTAGACCCCCTAAAGTCCAGAAAATGTTGGTGGCTCAAAAACGGTGTCAGAGAGCTCTGAATATCCCAAAAACATTTGCAGCCTGAAATGGGCATTAACCCGCATCCTAGACCACTGAAATTCCCAAAAATATTTATGGCACGAAAAATGCATCCTACAACCCTGAAAGTTCAGAATATGTTAGCAGCCCAAAAAAGGCCTCAAAATGCATCTTAGGCTGCAAAAATGTAGAAAACCTTGGAGGCCCAAAAAAGGGGTTTACAGGCATCCTAGACCCCCTAAAGTCCAGAAAATGTTGGTGGCCTAAAAACTGTGTCAGAAAGCTCTGAATGTCCCAAAAACATTTGCAGCCTGAAATGGGCATTAACCCACATCCTAGACCACTGAAATTCCCAAAAATATTTATGGCACGAAAAATGCATCCTACACCGATGAAAGTTCAGAATATGTTAGCAGCCCAAAAAAGGCCTCAAAATGCATCTTAGGCTGCAAAAATGTTGAAAACTTTGGAGGTCCAAAAAAGGGGTTTACAGGCATCCTAGACCCCCTAAAGTCCAGAAAATGTTGATGGCCCAAAAACAGGGTCAAAGAGCTCTGAATGTCTCAAAAACATTTGCAGCCTGAAATGGGCATTAACCCGCATCCTAGACCACTGAAATTCCCAAAAATGTTTATGGCACGAAAAATGCATCCTACACCACTGAAAGTTCAGAATATGTTAGCAGCCCAAAAAAGGCCTCAAAATGCATCTTAGGCTGCAAAAATGTTGAAAACTTTGGAGGTCCAAAAAAGGGGTTTACAGGCATCCTAGACCCCCTAAAGTCCAGAAAATGTTGGTGGCTCAAAAACGGTGTCAGAAAGCTCTGAATGTCCCAAAAACATTTGCAGCCTGAAATGGTCATTGACCCGCATCCTAGACCACTGAAATCCCCAAAAATATTTTGTGCACGAAAAAATGCATCCTACACCCCTGAAAGTTCAGAATATGATAGCAGCCCAAAAAAGGCCTTAAAATCCATCTTAGGCTGCAGAAATGTTGAAAACTTTGGAGGCCCCAAAAAGGGGTTTACAGGCATCCTAGGCCCCCTAAAGTCCAGAAAATGTTGGTGGCTCAAAAACGGTGTCAGAGAGCTCTGAATATCCCAAAAACATTTGCAGCCTGAAATGGGCATTAACCCGCATCCTAGACCACTGAAATTCCCAAAAATGTTTATGGCACGAAAAATGCATCTTAAAATCCATCTTAGGCTGCAGAAATGTTGAAAACTTTGGAGGCCCCAAAAAGGGGTTTACAGGCATCCTAGGCCCCCTAAAGTCCAGAAAATGTTGGTGGCTCAAAAACAGGGTCAAAGAGCTCTGAATGTCTCAAAAACATTTGCAGCCTGAAATGGTCATTGACCCGCATCCTAGACCACTGAAATCCCCAAAAATATTTTGTGCACGAAAAAATGCATCCTACACCCCTGAAAGTTCAGAATATGATAGCAGCCCAAAAAAGGCCTTAAAATCCATCTTAGGCTGCAGAAATGTTGAAAACTTTGGAGGTCCAAAAAAGGGGTGTAGAGGCATCCTACACCCCCTAAAGTCCAGAAAATGTTGGTGGCCAAAAAAACTGTCAGAGAGCTCTGAATGTCCCAAAAACATTTGTAGCCTATAAGGGGCATTAACCTGCATCCTAGACCACTGAAATTCCCAAAAATAGTTTTGGCACGAAAAATCCATCTTACACCCTGAAAGTTCGGAATATGTTAGCAGCCCAAAAAAAGGCCTTAAAATGCATTTTAGGCTGCAAACATGTTGAAAACTTTGGAGGCCCAAAAAATGCTTTACAGGCATCCTAGAGCCCCTAAAGTCCATAAAATGTTGGCGGACAAAAAACGGTGTCAGAGAGTTCTGAATATCCCAAAAACACGTGTAGCCTATACGGGGCATTAACACGCATCCTAGACGACTGAAATTCCCAAAAATATTTATGGCACGAAAAATGCATCTTACACCCTGAAAGTTCAGAATATGTTAGCAGCCCAAAAAATGCCTTAAAATGTATCTTATGGCTGCAAAAATGTAGAAAACCTTGGAGGCCCAAAAAAGGGGTTTACAGGCATCCTAGACCCCCTAAAGTCCAGAAAATATTGGTGGCCGAAAAACTGTGTCAGAAAGCTCTGAATGTCCCAAAAACATTTGCAGCCTGAAATGGGCATTAACCCGCATCCTAGACCACTGAAATTCCCAAAAATATTTATGGCACGAAAAATACAACCTACACCGATGAAAGTTCAGAATATGTTAGCAGCCCAAAAAAGGCCTTAAAATGCATCTTAGGCTGCAAAAATGTTGAAAACTTTGGAGGCCCAAAAAAGGGGTTTACAGGCATCCTAGACCCCCTAAAGTCCAGAAAATGTTGGTGGCCCAAAAACAGGGTCAGAGAGCTCTGAATGTCTCAAAAACATTTGCAGCCTGAAAGGGGCATTAACCGGCTCCATAGAGCACTGAAATTCCCAAAAATATATATGGCACGAAAAATGCATCCTACACCACTGAAAGTTCAGAATATGTTAGCAGCCCAAAAAAGGCCTTAAAATGCATTTTAGGCTGCAAAAATGTTGAAAACTTTGGAGGCACAAAAAAGGGGTTTACAGTCATTCTAGACCCCCTAAAGTCCAGAAAATGTTGGTGGCCTTGAAACTGTGTCAGAAAACTTTGAATGTCCCAAAAGCATTTGCAGCCTGAAATGGTCATTAACCCGCATCCTAGACCACTGAAATCCCCAAAAATATTTTGTGCACGAAAAAATGCATCCTACACCCCTGAAAGTTCAGAATATGATAGCAGCCCAAAAAAGGCCTTAAAATCCATCTTAGGCTGCAAAAATGTTGAAAACTTTGGAGGCACAAAAAAGGGGTTTACAGTCATTCTAGACCCCCTAAAGTCCAGAAAATGTTGGTGGCCTTGAAACTGTGTCAGAGAGCTCTGAATATACCAAAAACATTTGCAGCCTGAAATGGGCATTAACCCGCATCCTAGACCACTGAAATTCCCAAAAATGTTTATGGCACGAAAAATGCATCCTACACCGCTGAAAGTTCAGAATATGTTAGCAGCCTAAAAAAGACCGTAAAATGTACCTTAGCCTGCACAAATGTTGAAAACTTTGGAGGTCCAAAAAAGGGGTTTACAGGCATCCTAGACCCCCTAAAGTCCAGAAAATGTTGGTGGCCAAAAAAACTGTCAGAGAGCTCTGAATGTCCCTGTGAGAATGGCCTTTAAGACAAGAATGATACTCAGAGCCACTACGTAGGTTGGTTGGATTACAACGAGAACCCAATTCTTTTATTAAGTTAATATGTATTTTCTCTTTCTTTCTAGATACTGAAAAGGATACAATTTGTCTGGGTGGCTTCAAACTTCATGCAGGTGGATTTTTCATGGCAGATCAGGTAAGAGCCTAAGTTTCCTTCTTTTGGCATTTTCAAAATTTCGTTAAGTTGTTCTTCTCTACCTTCTTTTGTTTTCTTTCTTTCTCACTCGTTATATCAAAACTCAATATTTTGAGGTCAACAGTAATTAATATTTTTCTTTGCTTTGTCGCTAATATGTTCTGCTTTGAGTCATTCCTTTACTCTTCCCCATCCGCCGGACTAGTCTCTCATTCGTTAATAACATTCATCTTCTCTTGTCTAACAGAGTGAGTTGTGCTGTATTTCAGTTTTAAAAAAAAACACTTCCAATACTGAGCTGCTCATGGTTATGATGCAGTCCGTGTTTATTTTATCAGAAAACTGTATATATAACAAAAGGGTGGCACAACGGTGCTTAACTGGTATCAATCAATAAAATATAAACAGTCTCTTTCGCCTCTCTGCCGACTCTTAAATTCGTAGCAAAACGCAACAGCGTTGTCTTTGTTCCACTTCCCAGCGTTTCTCCACTTCTATTAATCACACATCTCTTCTCTTCGTTTTCACTCGTTTTCGTACCTTTTATTTGATCCTTTCGGGTAATCGCGGAGAAACCTTCCCATCAAGGCTCTTTTTCTCTATCATACGGAGACAGCGGTCACCCGTACTGTTTTACTGCTCCCTTCTTGATTCTTTCCGGCCAACGACTCTACGTCGAAGTTTACAGATGATGCTCCGTCGTCGTCGCGGCAACTCCCTCACTTGTATTTCTTTCTTCTAACCGGTATTTTGATCAGGCCTCACTTTCTTTCACCGCCGGTCTTCTTCTCCTCTCTCAATACGCCCAGGACAAACCGTCCTCCTCCTCCTCTTCCTCGCGCGCGCTCGTCTCCTAGGCGACCAAGAGAAAAGATTTGCAGGCATTAGAGGAAAGCCCATACAGTAGGGACTTCCTGATCTTCAATATCTTTACCACTCGGTATGAGTTTCAGTAAAACTTACATCAGAACGTCACAGTCCCAAAAACATTTGTAGCCTATAAGGGGCATTAACCTGCATCCTAGACCACTGAAATTCCCAAAAATAGTTTTGGAACAAAAAATGCATCTTACATCCTGAAAGTTCAGAATATGTTGGCAGCCCAAAAAATGCCTTAAAATGCATTTTAGGGCTGCAAACATGCAGAAAACTTTGGAGGCCCAAAAAAAGGGTTTACAGGCATCCTAGACCCCCTAAAGTCCAGAAAATGTTGGTGGCCCAAAAACAGGGTCAGAGAGCTCTGAATGTCTCAAAAACATTTGCAGCCTGAAATGGGCATTAACCCGCATCCTATACCACTGAAAATCCCAAAAATATTTTGTGCACGAAAAATGCATCCTACACCCCTGAAATTTCAGAATATGTTAGCAGCTCAAAAAAGGCCATAACATGCATCTTAGGGCTGCAAAAATGTAGAAAACTTTGGAGGCCCAAAAAAGGGGTTTACAGGCATCCTAGACCCCCTAAAGTCCAGAAAATGTTGGCGACCAAAAAACGGTGTCAGAGAGCTCTGAATATCCCAAAAACATGTGTAGCCTATAGGGGCATTAACACGCATCCTATAACACTGAAATTCCCAAAAATATTTATGGCACGAAAAATGCATCTTACACCCTGAAAGTTCAGAATATGTTAGCAGCCCAAAAAAGGCCATAACATGCATCTTAGGGCTGCAAAAATGTAGAAAACTTTGGAGGCCCAAAAAAGGGGTTTACAGGCATCCTAGACCCCCTAAAGTCCAGAAAATGTTGGTGGCTCAAAAACGGTGTCAGAGAGCTCTGAATATCCCAAAAACATTTGCAGCCTGAAATGGGCATTAACCCACATCCTAGACCACTGAAATTCCCAAAAATGTTATGGCACGAAAAATGCATCCTACACCGCTGAAAGTTCAGAATATGTTAGCAGCCTAAAAAAGACCTTAAAATGCATCTTAGGCTGCACAAATGTTGAAAAGTTTGGAGGTCCAAAAAAGGGTTTTACAGGCATCCTAAACCCCCAAAAGTCCAGAAAATGTTGGTGGCCAAAAAAACTGTCAGAGAGCTCTGAATGTCCCAAAAACATGTGTAGCCTATAAGGGGCATTAACCTGCATCCTAGACCAATGAAATTCCCAAAAATAGTTTGGCATGAAAATTCCATTTTACACCCTGAAAGTTTGGAATATGTTAGCAGCCCAAAAAAGGCCTTAAAATCCATCTTAGGCTGCAAAAATGTTGAAAACTTTGGAGGCCCAAAAAAAGGGTTTACAGGGATCCTAGACCCCCTAAAGTCCAGAAAATGTTGGCAGACAAAAAACGGTGTCAGAGAGTTCTGAATAACCCAAAAACATGTGTAGCCTATAAGGGGCATTAACACGCATCGTAGACCACTGAAATTCCCAAAAATATTTATGGTACGAAAAATGCATCTTACACCCTGAAAGTTCAGAATATGTTAGCAGCCCAAAAAATGCCTTAAAATGCATCTTATGGCTGCAAAAATGTAGAAAACCTTGGAGGCCCAAAAAAAAGGGGTTTACAGGCATCCTAGACCCCCTAAAATCCAGAAAATGTTGGTGGCCTAAAAACTGTCAGAAAACGCTGAATGTCCCAAAAACATTTGCAGCCTGAAATGGGCATTAACCCGCATCCTAGACCACTGAAATTCCCAAAAATATTTATGGCACGAAAAATGCATCCTACACCCTGAAAGTTCGGAATATGTTAGCAGCCCAAAAAAGGCCTCAAAATTCATCTTAGCCCGCAAAAATGTTGAAAGCTTTGGAGGTCCAAAAAAGGGGTTTACAGGCATCCTAGACCCCCTAAAGTCCAGAAAATGTTGGTGGCCCAAAAACAGGGTCAAAGAGCTCTGAATGTCTCAAAAACATTTGCAGCCTGAAAGGGGCATTAACCGGCTCCATAGACCACTGAAATTCCCAAAAATATATATGGCACGAAAAATGCATCCTACACCACTGAAAGTTCAGAATATGTTAGCAGCCCAAAAAAGGCCTTAATATGCATCTTAGGCAGCAAAAATGTTGAAAACTTTAGAGGCCTAAAAAAGGGTTTACAGGCATCCTAGACCCCCTAAAGTCCAGAAAATGTTGGTGGCCCAAAAAGACTGTCAGAGAGCTCTGAATGTCCCAAAAACATTTGTAGCCTATAGGGGCATTAACACGCATCCTATAACACTGAAATTCCCAAAAATATTTATGGCACGAAAAATGCATCTTACACCCTGAAAGTTCAGAATATGTTAGCAGCCCAAAAAATGCCTTAAAATGCATTTTAGGGCTGCAAACATGTAGAAAACTTTGGAGGCCCAAAAAAGGGGTTTACAGGCATCCTAGACCCCCTAAAGTCCAGAAAATGTTGGTGGCTCAAAAACGGTGTCAGAGAGCTCTGAATATCCCAAAAACATTTGCAGCCTGAAATGGGCATTAACCCACATCCTAGACCACTGAAATTCCCAAAAATGTTATGGCACGAAAAATGCATCCTACACCGCTGAAAGTTCAGAATATGTTAGCAGCCTAAAAAAGACCTTAAAATGCATCTTAGGCTGCACAAATGTTGAAAAGTTTGGAGGTCCAAAAAAGGGTTTTACAGGCATCCTAAACCCCCAAAAGTCCAGAAAATGTTGGTGGCCAAAAAAACTGTCAGAGAGCTCTGAATGTCCCAAAAACATGTGTAGCCTATAAGGGGCATTAACCTGCATCCTAGACCAATGAAATTCCCAAAAATAGTTTGGCATGAAAATTCCATTTTACACCCTGAAAGTTTGGAATATGTTAGCAGCCCAAAAAAGGCCTTAAAATCCATCTTAGGCTGCAAAAATGTTGAAAACTTTGGAGGCCCAAAAAAAGGGTTTACAGGGATCCTAGACCCCCTAAAGTCCAGAAAATGTTGGCAGACAAAAAACGGTGTCAGAGAGTTCTGAATAACCCAAAAACATGTGTAGCCTATAAGGGGCATTAACACGCATCGTAGACCACTGAAATTCCCAAAAATATTTATGGTACGAAAAATGCATCTTACACCCTGAAAGTTCAGAATATGTTAGCAGCCCAAAAAATGCCTTAAAATGCATCTTATGGCTGCAAAAATGTAGAAAACCTTGGAGGCCCAAAAAAAAGGGGTTTACAGGCATCCTAGACCCCCTAAAATCCAGAAAATGTTGGTGGCCTAAAAACTGTCAGAAAACGCTGAATGTCCCAAAAACATTTGCAGCCTGAAATGGGCATTAACCCGCATCCTAGACCACTGAAATTCCCAAAAATATTTATGGCACGAAAAATGCATCCTACACCCTGAAAGTTCGGAATATGTTAGCAGCCCAAAAAAGGCCTCAAAATTCATCTTAGCCCGCAAAAATGTTGAAAGCTTTGGAGGTCCAAAAAAGGGGTTTACAGGCATCCTAGACCCCCTAAAGTCCAGAAAATGTTGGTGGCCCAAAAACAGGGTCAAAGAGCTCTGAATGTCTCAAAAACATTTGCAGCCTGAAAGGGGCATTAACCGGCTCCATAGACCACTGAAATTCCCAAAAATATATATGGCACGAAAAATGCATCCTACACCACTGAAAGTTCAGAATATGTTAGCAGCCCAAAAAAGGCCTTAATATGCATCTTAGGCAGCAAAAATGTTGAAAACTTTAGAGGCCTAAAAAAGGGTTTACAGGCATCCTAGACCCCCTAAAGTCCAGAAAATGTTGGTGGCCCAAAAAGACTGTCAGAGAGCTCTGAATGTCCCAAAAACATTTGTAGCCTATAGGGGCATTAACACGCATCCTATAACACTGAAATTCCCAAAAATATTTATGGCACGAAAAATGCATCTTACACCCTGAAAGTTCAGAATATGTTAGCAGCCCAAAAAATGCCTTAAAATGCATTTTAGGGCTGCAAACATGCAGAAAACTTTGGAGGTCCAAAAAAGGGGTTTACAGGCATCCTATGCCCCCTAAAGTCCAGAAAATGTTGGTGGCCAAAAAACAGGGTCAGAGAGCTCTGAATGGCCCAAAAACATTTGTAGCCTATAGGGGCATTAACCTGCATCCTAGACCACTGAAATTCCCAAAAATAGTTTTGGCACGAAAAATCCATCTTACACCCTGAAAGTTCGGAATATGTTAGCAGCCCAAAAAAGGCCTTAAAATGCATCTTAGGCTGCAAAAATGTTGAAAACTTTGGAAGCCCAAAAAAAGGGGTTTACAGTCACCCGAGACCCCCTAAAGTAAAGGAAATGTTGGTGGCCCAAAAAACGGTGTCAGAAAGCTCTGAATGTCCCAAAAACATTTGCAGCCTGAAATGGGCATTAACCCGCATAATAGACCACTGAAATTCCCAAAAATATTTATGGCACTAAAAATGCATCCTACACCCTGAAAGTTCGGAGTATGTTAGCAGCCCAAAAAATGCCTTAAAATGCATCTTAGGCTGCAAAAATGTTGAAAACTTTGGAGGCCCAAAAAAGGGGTTTACAGTCATCCTAGACCCCCTAAAGTCCAGAAAATGTTGGTGGCCTAAAAACTGTGTCAGAAAGCTCTGAATGTCCCAAAAACATTTGCAGGCTGAAATGGGCATTAACCCGCATCCTAGACCACTGAAATTCCCAAAAATATTTATGGCACGAAAAATGCATCCTACACCACTGAAAGTTCAGAATATGTTAGCAGCCCAAAAAGGCCTTAAAATGCATCTTAGGCTGCAAAAATGTTGAAAACTTTGGAGGCCCAAAAAAGGGGTTTAGAGTCATCCTAGACCCCCTAAAGTCCAGAAAATGTTGGTGGCCAAAAAAACTGTAAGAGAGCTCTGAATGTCCCAAAAACATTTGTAGCCTATAAGGGGCATTAACCTGCATCCTAGACCACTGAAATTTCCAAAAATAGTTTTGGCACGAAAAATCCATCTTACACCGTGAAAGTTCAGAATATGTTAGCAGCCCAAAAAATGCCTTAAAATGCATCTTATGGCTGCAAAAATGTCGAAAACCTTGGAGGCCCAAAAAAGGGGTTTACAGGCATCCTAGACCCCCTAAAGTCCATAAAATGTTGGTGGCCTAAAAACTGTGTCAGAAAGCTCTGAATGCCCCAAAAACATTTGCAGCCTGAAATGGGCATTAACCTGCATCCTAGACCACTGAAATTCCCAAAAATATTTATGGCACTAAAAATGCATCCTACACCCTGAAAGTTCAGAATATGTTAGCAGCCCAAAAAAGGCCATAACATGCATTTTAGGGCTGCAAAAATGTTGAAAACTTTAGAGGCCCAAAAAAGGGGTTTACAGTCATCCTAGACCCCCTAAAGTCCAGAAAATGTTGGTGGCCCAGAAAGACTGTCAGAGAGCTCTGAATGTCCCAAAAACATGTGTAGCCTATAAGGGGCATTGCCCTGCATCCTAGACCACTGAAATTCCCAAAAATAGTTTTGGCACAAAAAATGCATCTTACATCCTGAAAGTTCAGAATATGTTAGCAGCCCAAAAAATGCCTTAAAATGCATTTTCGGGCTGCAAACATGCAGAAAACTTTGGAGGCCCAAAAAAGGGTTTACAGGCATCCTAGACCCCCTAAAGTCCAGAAAATGTTGGTGGCCCAAAAACAGGGTCAGAGAGCTCTGAATGTCTCAAAAACATTTGCAGCCTGAAATGGGCATTAACCGGCATCCTAGACCACTGAAATTCCCAAAAATATTTATGGCACGAAAATGCATCCTACACCGATGAAAGTTCAGAATATGTTAGCAGCCCAAAAAAGGCCTTAAAATGCATCTTGGGCTGCAAAAATGTTGAAAACTTTGGAGGTCCAAAAAAGGGGTTTACAGGCATTCTAGGCCCCCTAAAGTCCAGAAAATGTTGGTGGCCCAAAAAACTGTCAAAGAGCTCTGAATGGCCCAAAAACATTTGTAGCCTATAAGGGGCATTAACCTGCATCCTAGACCACTGAAATTCCCAAAAATAGTTTTGGCACGAAAAAGGCATCTTACACCCTGAAAGTTCAGAATATGTTAGAAGCCCAAAAAATGCCTTAAAATGCATCTTAGGGCTGCAAAAATGTAGAAAACTTTGGAGGCCCAAAAAAGGGGTTTACAGTCATCCGAGACCCCCTAAAGTCCAGAAAATGTTGGTGGCCCAAAAGCAGGGTCAGAGAGCTCTGAATGTCTCAAAAACATTTGTAGCCTGAAAGGGGCATTAACCCGCATCCTAGACCACTGAAAATCCCAAAAATATTTTGTGCACGAAAAATGCATCCTACAACCCTGAAAATTCAGAATATGTTAGCAGCTCAAAAAAGGCCTTAAAATGCATTTTAGGCTGCAAAAATGTTCATAACTTTGGAAGCCCAAAAAAGGGGTTTACAGCCATTCTAGACCCCCTAAAGTCCAGAAAATGTTGGTGGCCCAAAAACAGGGTCAGAGAGCTCTGAATGTCTCAAAAACATTTGCAGCCTGAAAGGGGTTTTAACCGGCTCCCTAGAGCACTGAAATTCCCAAAAATATATATGGCACGAAAAATGCATCCTACACCACTGAAAGTTCAGAATATGTTAGCAGCCCAAAAAAGACCTTAAAATGCCTCTTATGGCTGCAAAAATGTTGAAAACTTTGGAGGTCCAAAAAAGGGGTTTACAGGCATTCTAGGCCCCCTAAAGTCCAGAAAATGTTGGTGGCCCAAAAAACTGTCAAAGAGCTCTGAATGGCCCAAAAACATTTGTAGCCTATAAGGGGCATTAACCTGCATCCTAGACCACTGAAATTCCCAAAAATAGTTTTGGCACGAAAAAGGCATCTTACACCCTGAAAGTTCAGAATATGTTAGAAGCCCAAAAAATGCCTTAAAATGCATCTTAGGGCTGCAAAAATGTAGAAAACTTTGGAGGCCCAAAAAAAGGGTTTACAGTCATCCGAGACCCCCTAGAGTCCAGAAAATGTTGGTGGCCCAAAAGCAGGGTCAGAGAGCTCTGAATGTCTCAAAAAAATTTGTAGCCTGAAAGGGGCATTAACCCGCATCCTAGACCACTGAAAATCCCAAAAATATTTTGTGCACGAAAAATGCATCCTACAACCCTGAAAATTCAGAATATGTTAGCAGCTCAAAAAAGGCCTTAAAATGCATTTTAGGCTGCAAAAATGTTCATAACTTTGGAAACCCAAAGAAGGGGTTTACAGCCATTCTAGACCCCCTAAAGTCCAGAAAATGTTGGTGGCCCAAAAACAGGGTCAGAGAGCTCTGAATGTCTCAAAAACATTTGCAGCCTGAAAGGGGTTTTAACCGGCTCCCTAGAGCACTGAAATTCCCAAAAATATATATGGCACGAAAAATGCATCCTACACCACTGAAAGTTCAGAATATGTTAGCAGCCCAAAAAAGACCTTAAAATGCCTCTTATGGCTGCAAAAATGTAGAAAACTTTGGAGGCCCAAAAAAGGGGTTTACAGGCATCCTAGACCCCCCTAAAGTCCAGAAAATGTTGGTGGCCCAAAAAACTGTCAGAGAGTTCTGAATATCCCAAAAACATTTGCAGCCTGAAATGGGCATTAACCCGCATAATAGACCACTGAAATTCCCAAAAATATTTATGGCACGAAAAATGCATCCTACACCACTGAAAGTTCAGAATATGTTAGCAGCCCAAAAAAGGCCTTAATATGCATCCTAGGCTGTAAAAATGTTGAAAACTTTAGAGGCCCAAAAAAGGGGTTTACAGTCATCCTAGACCCCCTAAAGTCCAGAAAATGTTGGTGGCCCAAAAAACTGTCAGAGAGCTCTGAATGTCCCAAAAACATGTGTAGCCTATAAGGGGAATTAACTTGCACCCTAGACCACTGAAATTCCCAAAAATAGTTTTGGCACGAAAAATCCATCTTACACCCTGAAAGTTCGGAATATGTTAGCAGCCCAAAAAAGGCCTTAAAATGCATCTTAGGCTGCAAAAATGTTGAAAACTTTGGAGGCCCAAAAAAAGGGGTTTACAGTCACCCGAGACCCCCTAAAGTCCAGAAAATGTTGGTGGCCCAAAAAACGGTGTCAGAAAGCTCTGAATGTCCCAAAACATTTGCAGCCTGAAATGGGCATTAACCTGCATCCTAGACCACTGAAATTCCCAAAAATATTTATGGCACTAAAAATGCATCCTACACCCTGAAAGTTCGGAATATGTTAGCAGCCCAAAAAAGGCCTTAAAATGCATTTTAGGCTGCAAAAATGTTGAAAACTTTGTAGGCCCAAAAAAGGGGTTTACAGTCATCCTAGACCCCCTAAAGTCCAGAAAATGTTGGTGGCCTACAAACTGTGTCAGAAAGCTCTGAATGTCCCAAAAACATTTGCAGGCTGAAATGGGCATTAACCCGCATCCTAGACCACTGAAATTCCCAAAAATATTTATGGCACGAAAAATGCATCCTACACCACTGAAAGTTCAGAATATGTCAGCAGCCCAAAAAAGGCCTTAAAATGCATCTTAGGCTGCATAAATGTTGAAAACTTTGGAGGCCCAAAAAAGGGGTTTAGAGTCATCCTAGACCCCCTAAAGTCCAGAAAATGTTGGTGGCCAAAAAAACTGTAAGAGAGCTCTGAATGTCCCAAAAACATTTGTAGCCTATAAGGGGCATTAACCTGCATCCTAGACCACTGAAATTCCCAAAAATAGTTTTGGCACGAAAAATCCATCTTACACCCTGAAAGTTCAGAATATGTTAGCAGCCCAAAAAATGCCTTAAAATGCATCTTATGGCTGCAAAAATGTAGAAAACCTTGGAGGCCCAAAAAAGGGGTTTACAGGCATCCTAGACCCCCTAGAGTCCAGAAAATATTGGTGGCCTAAAAACTGTGTCAGAAAGCTCTGAATGTCCCAAAAACATCTGCAGCCTGAAATGGGCATTAACCTGCATCCTAGAACACTGAAATTCCCAAAAATATTTATGGCACGAAAAATGCATCCTACACCGATGAAAGTTCAGAATATGTTAGCAGCCCAAAAAAGGCCTTAAAATGCATCTTAGGCTGCAAAAATGTTGAAAACTTTGGAGGTCCAAAAAAGGGGTTTACAGGCATCCTAGAACCCCTAAAGTCCAGAAAATGTTGGTGGCCCAAAAACAGGGTCAGAGAGCTCTGAATGTCTCAAAAACATTTGCAGCCTGAAAGGGCCATTAACCAGCTCCATAGAGCACTGAAATTCCCAAAAATATTTATGGCACGAAAAATGCATCCTACACCACTGAAAGTTCAGAATATGTTAGCAGCCCAAAAAAGGCCTTAAAATGCATCTTAGGCTGCAAAAATGTTGAAAACATTGGAGGCACAAAAAAGGGGTTTACAGTCATCCTAGACCCCTAAAGTCCAGAAAATATTGGTGGCCTTGAAACTGTGTCAGAAAGCTTTGAATGTCCCAAAAGCATTTGCAGCCTGAAATGGTCATTAACCCGCATCCTAGACCACTGAAATCCCCAAAAATATTTTGTGCACGAAAAAATGCATCCTACACCCTGAAAGTTCAGAATATGATAGCAGCCCAAAAAAGGCCTTAAAATCCATCTTAGGCTGCAAAAATGTTGAAAACTTTGGAGGCCCAAAAAAGGGGTTTACAGGCATCCTAGACCCCCTAAAGTCCTGAAAATGTTGGTGGCCCAAAAAGACTGTCAGAGAGCTCTGAATGTCCCAAAAACATTTGTAGCCTATAAGGGGCATTAACCTGCATCCTAGACCACTGAAATTCCCAAAAATAGTTTTGGCACAAAAAATGCATTTTACATCCTGAAAGTTCAGAATATGTTAGCAGTCCAAAAAATGCCTTAAAATGCATTTTAGGGCTGCAAACATGCAGAAAACTTTGGAGGCCCAAAAAAGGGTTTACAGGCATCCTAGACCCCATAAAGTCCAGAAAATGTTGGTGGCCCAAAAACAGGGTCAGAGAGCTCTGAATGTCTCAAAAACATGTGCAGCCTGAAATGGGCATTAACCCGCATCCTAGACCACTGAAATCCCCAAAAATATTTTGTGCACGAAAAAATGCATCCTACACCCTGAAAGTTCAGAATATGATAGCAGCCCAAAAAAGGCCTTAAAATCCATCTTAGGCTGCAAAAATGTTGAAAACTTTGGAGGCCCAAAAAAGGGGTTTACAGGCATCCTAGACCCCCTAAAGTCCAGAAAATGTTGGTGGCCCAAAAAGACTGTCAGAGAGCTCTGAATGTCCCAAAAACATTTGTAGCCTATAAGGGGCATTAACCTGCATCCTAGACCACTGAAATTCCCAAAAATAGTTTTGGCACGAAAAAGGCATCTTACACCCTGAAAGCTCAGAATATGTTAGAAGCCCAAAAAAGGCCTTAAAATGCATTTTAGGCTGCAAAAATGTTCATAACTTTGGAAGCCCAAAAAAGGGGTTTACAGGCATTCTAGGCCCCCTAAAGTCCAGAAAATGTTGGTGGCCCAAAAACAGGGTCAGAGAGCTCTGAATGTCTCAAAAACATTTGCAGCCTGAAAGGGGCATTAACCGGCTCCCTAGAGCACTGAAATTCCCAAAAATATTTATGGCACGAAAAATGCATCCTACACCACTGAAAGTTCAGAATATGTTAGCAGCTCAAAAAAGGCCTTAATATGCATCTTAGGTTGCAAAAATGTTGAAAACTTTAGAGGTCCAAAAAAGGGGTTTACAGGCATCCTAGACCCCCTAAAGTCCAGAAAATGTTGGTGGCTCAAAAACGGTGTCAGAGAGCTCTGAATATCCCAAAAACATTTGCAGCCTGAAATGGGCATTAACCCGCATCCTAGACCATTGAAATTCCCAAAAATATTTATGGCAGGAAAAACGCATTCTACACCGCTGAAAGTTCAGAATATGTTAGCAGCCCAAAAAAGGCCTTAATATGCATCTTAGGCTGCAAAAATGTTGAAAACTTTGGAGGCCCAAAAAAGGGGTTTACAGTCATCCAAGACCCCCTAAAGTCCAGAAAATGTTGGTGGCCCAAAAACGGTGTCAGAGAGCTCTGAATATCCCAAAAACATTTGCAGCTTGAATTAACCCGCATCCTAGACCACTGAAATTCCCAAAAATATTTATGGCACGAAAAATGCATCCTACACCACTGAAAGTTCAGAATATGTTAGCAGCCCAAAAAAGGCCATAACATGCATCTTAGGGCTGCAAAAATGTAGAAAACTTTGGAGGACCAAAAAAGGGGTTTACAGGCATCCTAGACCCCCTAAAGTCCAGAAAATGTTGGTGGCCCAAAAAACTGTCAGAGAGCGCTGAATATCCCAAAAAACATTTGCAGCCTGAATGGTCATTAACCCGCATCCTAGACCACTGAAATCCCCAAAAATATTTTGTGCACGAAAAAATGCATCCTACACCCTGAAAGTTCAGAATATGATAGCCCAAAAAAGGCCTTAAAATCCATCTTAGGCTGCAAAAATTGTTGAAAACTTTGGAGGCCCAAAAAAGGGGTTTACAGGCATCCTAGACCCCCTAAAGTCACGAAAATGTTGGCGACCAAAAAACGGTGTCAGAGAGCTCTGAATATCCCAAAAACATGTGTAGCCTATAGGGGCATCAAGACGCATCCTATACCACTGAAATTCCCAAAAATATTTATGGCACGAAAAATGCATCTTACACCCTGAAAGTTCAGAATATGTTAGCAGCCCAAAAAATGCCTTAAAATGCATTTTAGGGCTGCAAACATGCAGAAAACTTTGGAGGTCCAAAAAAGGGGTTTACAGGCATCCTAGACCCCCTAAAGTCCAGAAAATGTTGGTGGCTCAAAAACGGTGTCAGAGAGCTCTGAATATCCCAAAAACATTTGCAGCCTGAAATGGGCATTAACCCGCATAATAGACCACTGAAATTCCCAAAAATATTTATGGCACGAAAAATGCATCCTACACCGCTGAAAGTTCAGAATATGTTAGCAGCCCAAAAAAGGCCATAACATGCATCTTAGGGCTGCAAAAATGTAGAAAACTTTGGAGGCCCAAAAAAGGGGTTTACAGGCATCCTAGATCCCCTAAAGTCCAGAAAATGTTGGTGGCTCACAAACGGTGTCAGAGAGCTCTGAATATCCCAAAAACATTTGCAGCCTGAAATGGGCATTAACCCGCATCCTAGACCACTGAAATTCCCAAAAATGTTATGGCACGAAAAATGCATCCTACACCGCTGAAATTTCAAAATATGTTAGCAGCCTAAAAAAGACCTTAAAATGCATCTTAGGCTGCACAAATGTTGAAAAGTTTGGAGGTCCAAAAAAGGGTTTTACAGGCATCCTAGACCCCCTAAAGTCCAGAAAATGTTGGCGGACAAATAACGGTGTCAGAGAGTTCTGAATATCCCAAAAACATGTGTAGCCTATAAGGGGCATTAACACGCATCCTAGACCACTGAAATTCCCAAAAATATTTATGGCACGAAAAATGCATCTTACACCCTGAAAGTTCAGAATATGTTAGCAGCCCAAAAAATGCCTTAAAATGCATCTTATGGCTGCAAAAATGTAGAAAACCTTGGAGGCCCAAAAAAGGGGTTTACAGGCATCCTAGACCCCCTAAAGTCCAGAAAATGTTGGTGGCCTAAAAACTGTGTCAGAAAGCTCTGAATGTCCCAAAAACATTTGCAGCCTGAAATGGGCATTAACCCGCATCCTAGACCACTGAAATTCCCAAAAATATTTATGGCACGAAAAATGCATCCTACACCGATGAAAGTTCAGAATATGTTAGCAGCCCAAAAAAGGCCTCAAAATGCATCTTAGGCTGCAAAAATGTTGAAAACTTTGGAGGTCCAAAAAAGGGGTTTACAGGCATCCTAGACCCCCTAAAGTCCAGAAAATGTTGGTGGCCCAAAATCAGGGTCAAAGAGCTCTGAATGTCTCAAAAACATTTGCAGCCTGAAAGGGGCATTAACCGGCTCCATAGAGCACTGAAATTCCCAAAAATATATATGGCACGAAAAATGCATCCTACACCACTGAAAGTTCAGAATATGTTAGCAGCCCAAAAAAGGCCTTAAAAGGCATCTTAGGCTGCAAAAATGTTGAAAACTTTGGAGGCCCAAAAAAGGGGTTTACAGTAACCGTAGACCACTAAAGTCCAGAAAATGTTGGTGGCCCAAAAACGGTGTCAGAAAGCTCTGAATGTCCCAAAAACATTTGCAGCCTGAAATGGTCATTAACCCGCATCCTAGACCACTGAAATCCCCAAAAATATTTTGTGCACGAAAAAAATGCATCCTACACCCCTGAAAGTTCAGAATATGATAGCAGCCCAAAAAAGGCCTTAAAATCCATCTTAGGCAGCAGAAATGTTGAAAACTTTGGAGGCCCCAAAAAAGGGGTTTACAGGCATCCTAGGCCCCCTAAAGTCCAGAAAATGTTGGTGGCTCAAAAACGGTGTCAGAGAGCTCTGAATATCCCAAAAATATTTGCAGCCTGAAATGGGCATTAACCCGCATCCTAGACCACTGAAATTCCCAAAAATATTTATGGCACGAAAAATGCATCCTACACCACTGAAAGTTCAGAATATGTTAGCAGCCCAAAAAAGGCCTTAATATGCATCTTAGGCTGCAAAAATGTAGAAAACTTTGGAGGCCCAAAAAAGGGGTTTACAGGCATCCTAGACCCCCTAAAGTCCAGAAAATGTTGGTGGCTCAAAAACGGTGTCAGAGAGCTCTGAATATCCCAAAAACATTTGCAGCCTGAAATGGGCATTAACCCGCATCCTAGACCACTGAAATTCCCAAAAATATTTATGGCACGAAAAATGCATCCTACACCACTGAAAGTTCAGAATATGTTAGCAGCCCAAAAAAGGCCTTAGTATGCATCTTAGGCTGCAAAAATGTTGAAAACTTTAGAGGCCCAAAAAAAGGGTTTACAGTCATCCTAGACCCCCTAAAGTCCAGAAAATGATGGTGGCCAAAAAAACTGTCAGAGAGCTCTGAATGTCCCAAAAATATGTGTAGCCTATAAGGGGCATTAACCTGCATCCTAGACCACTGAAATTCCCAAAAATAGTTTTGGCACGAAAAATCCATCTTACACCCTGAAAGTTCGGAATATGTTAGCAGCCCAAAAAAGGCCTTAAAATGCATCTTAGGCTGCAAAAATGTTGA
The DNA here is from genome assembly GCF_040938575.1 of Ambystoma mexicanum. Classification (NCBI taxonomy): domain Eukaryota; kingdom Metazoa; phylum Chordata; class Amphibia; order Caudata; family Ambystomatidae; genus Ambystoma; species Ambystoma mexicanum. The sequence continues at coordinate 146,179,522 of NC_090936.1, forward strand.
AAACTTTGGAGGCCCAAAAAAAGGGGTTTACAGTCACCCGAGACCCCCTAAAGTCCAGAAAATGTTGGTGGCCCAAAAAACGGTGTCAGAAAGCTCTGAATGTTCCAAAAACATTTGCAGCCTGAAATGGGCATTAACCTGCATCCTAGACCACAGAAATTCCCAAAAATATTTATGGCACTAAAAATGCATCCTACACCCTGAAAGTTCAGAATATGTTAGCAGCCCAAAAAAGGCCATAACATGCATTTTAGGGCTGCAAAAATGTTGAAAACTTTAGAGGCCCAAAAAAGGGGTTTACAGTCATCCTAGACCCCCTAAAGTCCAGAAAATGTTGGTGGCCCAAAAAGACTGTCAGAGAGCTCTGAATGTCCCAAAAACATGTGTAGCCTATAAGGGGCATTAACCTGCATCCTAGACCACTGAAATTCCCAAAAATAGTTTTGGCACAAAAAATGCATCTTACATCCTGAAAGTTCAGAATATGTTAGCAGCCCAAAAAATGCCTTAAAATGCATTTTCGGGCTGCAAACATGCAGAAAACTTTGGAGGCCCAAAAAAGGGTTTACAGGCATCCTAGACCCCCTAAAGTCCAGAAAATGTTGGTGGCCCAAAAACAGGGTCAGAGAGCTCTGAATGTCTCAAAAACATTTGCAGCCTGAAATGGGCATTAACCGGCATCCTAGACCACTGAAATTCCCAAAAATATTTATGGCACGAAAATGCATCCCACACCGATGAAAGTTCAGAATATGTTAGCAGCCCAAAAAAGGCCTTAAAATGCATCTTGGGCTGCAAAAATGTTGAAAACTTTGGAGGTCCAAAAAAGGGGTTTACAGGCATTCTAGGCCCCCTAAAGTCCAGAAAATGTTGGTGGCCCAAAAAACTGTCAAAGAGCTCTGAATGGCCCAAAAACATTTGTAGCCTATAAGGGGCATTAACCTGCATCCTAGACCACTGAAATTCCCAAAAATAGTTTTGGCACGAAAAAGGCATCTTACACCCTGAAAGTTCAGAATATGTTAGAAGCCCAAAAAAAGCCTTAAAATGCATCTTAGGGCTGCAAAAATGTAGAAAACTTTGGAGGCCCAAAAAAGGGGTTTACAGTCATCCGAGACCCCCTAAAGTCCAGAAAATGTTGGTGGCCCAAAAGCAGGGTCAGAGAGCTCTGAATGTCTCAAAAACATTTGTAGCCTGAAAGGGGCATTAACCCGCATCCTAGAGCACTGAAAATCCCAAAAATATTTTGTGCACGAAAAATGCATCCTACAACCCTGAAAATTCAGAATATGTTAGCAGCTCAAAAAAGGCCTTAAAATGCATTTTAGGCTGCAAAAATTTTCATAACTTTGGAAGCCCAAAAAAGGGGTTTACAGCCATTCTAGACCCCCTAAAGTCCAGAAAATGTTGGTGGCCCAAAAACAGGGTCAGAGAGCTCTGAATGTCTCAAAAACATTTGCAGCCTGAAAGGGGTTTTAACCGGCTCCCTAGAGCACTGAAATTCCCAAAAATATATATGGCACGAAAAATGCATCCTACACCACTGAAAGTTCAGAATTATGTTAGCAGCCCAAAAAAGACCTTAAAATGCCTCTTATGGCTGCAAAAATGTAGAAAACTTTGGAGGCCCAAAAAAGGGGTTTACAGGCATCCTAGACCCCTAAAGTCCAGAAAATGTTGGTGGCTCAAAAACGGTGTCAGAGAGCTCTGAATATCCGAAAAACATTTGCAGCCTGAAATGGGCATTAACCCGCATAATAGACCACTGAAATTCCCAAAAATATTTATGGCACGAAAAATGCATCCTACACCACTGAAAGTTCAGAATATGTTAGCAGCCCAAAAAAGGCCTTAATATGCACCCTAGGCTGTAAAAATGTTGAAAACTTTAGAGGCCCAAAAAAGGGGTTTACAGTCATCCTAGACCCCCTAAAGTCCAGAAAATGTTGGTGGCCAAAAAAACTGTCAGAGAGCTCTGAATGTCCCAAAAACATGTGTAGCCTATAAGGGGAATTAACTTGCATCCTAGACCACTGAAATTCCCAAAAATAGTTTTGGCACGAAAAAAATCCATCTTACACCCTGAAAGTTCGGAATATGTTAGCAGCCCAAAAAAGGCCTTAAAATGCATCTTAGGCTGCAAAAATGTTGAAAACTTTGGAGGCCCAAAAAAAGGGGTTTACAGTCACCCGAGACCCCCTAAAGTCCAGAAAATGTTGGTGGCCCAAAAAACGGTGTCAGAAAGCTCTGAATGTTCCAAAAACATTTGCAGCCTGAAATGGGCATTAACCCGCATCCTAGACCACTGAAATTCCCAAAAATATTTATGGCACTAATAATGCATTCTACACCCTGAAAGTTCGGAATATGTTAGCAGCCCAAAAAAGGCCTTAAAATGCATCTTAGGCTGCAAAAATGTTGAAAACTTTGGAGGTCCAAAAAAGGGGTTTACAGGCATCCTAGACCCCCTAAAGTCCAGAAAATGTTGGTGGCCCAAAAACAGGGTCAGAGAGCTCTGAATATCCCAAAAACATGTGTAGCCTATAGGGGCATTAACCTGCATCCTAGACCACTGAAATTCCCAAAAATAGTTTTGGCACGAAAAATCCATCTTACACCCTGAAAGTTCGGAATATGTTAGCAGCCCAAAAAAGGCCTTAAAATGCATCTTAGGCTGCAAAAATGTTGAAAACTTTGGAAGCCCAAAAAAAGGGGTTTACAGTCACCCGAGACCCCCTAAAGTAAAGGAAATGTTGGTGGCCCAAAAAACGGTGTCAGAAAGCTCTGAATGTCCCAAAAACATTTGCAGCCTGAAATGGGCATTAACCCGCATAATAGACCACTGAAATTCCCAAAAATATTTATGGCACTAAAAATGCATCCTACACCCTGAAAGTTCGGAGTATGTTAGCAGCCCAAAAAAGGCCTTAAAATGCATCTTAGGCTGCAAAAATGTTGAAAACTTTGGAGGCCCAAAAAAGGGGTTTACAGTCATCCTAGACCCCCTAAAGTCCAGAAAATGTTGGTGGCCTAAAAACTGTGTCAGAAAGCTCTGAATGTCCCAAAAACATTTGCAGGCTGAAATGGGCATTAACCCGCATCCTAGACCACTGAAATTCCCAAAAATATTTATGGCACGAAAAATGCATCCTACACCACTGAAAGTTCAGAATATGTTAGCAGCCCAAAAAGGCCTTAAAATGCATCTTAGGCTGCAAAAATGTTGAAAACTTTGGAGGCCCAAAAAAGGGGTTTAGAGTCATCCTAGACCCCCTAAAGTCCAGAAAATGTTGGTGGCCAAAAAAACTGTAAGAGAGCTCTGAATGTCCCAAAAACATTTGTAGCCTATAAGGGGCATTAACCTGCATCCTAGACCACTGAAATTTCCAAAAATAGTTTTGGCACGAAAAATCCATCTTACACCGTGAAAGTTCAGAATATGTTAGCAGCCCAAAAAATGCCTTAAAATGCATCTTATGGCTGCAAAAATGTCGAAAACTTTGGAGGCCCAAAAAAGGGTTTACAGGCATCCTAGACCCCCTAAAGTCCAGAAAATGTTGGTGGCCCAAAAACAGGGTCAGAGAGCTCTGAATGTCTCAAAAACATTTGCAGCCTGAAATGGGCATTAACCGGCATCCTAGACCACTGAAATTCCCAAAAATATTTATGGCACGAAAATGCATCCTACACCGATGAAAGTTCAGAATATGTTAGCAGCCCAAAAAAGGCCTTAAAATGCATCTTGGGCTGCAAAAATGTTGAAAACTTTGGAGGTCCAAAAAAGGGGTTTACAGGCATTCTAGGCCCCCTAAAGTCCAGAAAATGTTGGTGGCCCAAAAAACTGTCAAAGAGCTCTGAATGGCCCAAAAACATTTGTAGCCTATAAGGGGCATTAACCTGCATCCTAGACCACTGAAATTCCCAAAAATAGTTTTGGCACGAAAAAGGCATTTTACACCCTGAAAGTTCAGAATATGTTAGAAGCCCAAAAAATGCCTTAAAATGCATCTTAGGGCTGCAAAAATGTAGAAAACTTTGGAGGCCCAAAAAAGGGGTTTATAGTCATACGAGACCCCCTAAAGTCCAGAAAATGTTGGTGGCCCAAAAGCAGGGTCAGAGAGCTCTGAATGTCTCAAAAACATTTGTAGCCTGAAAGGGGCATTAACCCGCATCCTAGACCACTGAAAATCCCAAAAATATTTTGTGCACGAAAAATGCATCCTACAACCCTGAAAATTCAGAATATGTTAGCAGCTCAAAAAAGGCCTTAAAATGCATTTTAGGCTGCAAAAATGTTCATAACTTTGGAAGCCCAAAAAAGGGGTTTACAGCCATTCTAGACCCCCTAAAGTCCAGAAAATGTTGGTGGCCCAAAAACAGGGTCAGAGAGCTCTGAATGTCTCAAAAACATTTGCAGCCTGAAAGGGGTTTTAACCGGCTCCCTAGAGCACTGAAATTCCCAAAAATATATATGGCACGAAAAATGCATCCTACACCACTGAAAGTTCAGAATATGTTAGCAGCCCAAAAAAGACCTTAAAATGCCTCTTATGGCTGCAAAAATGTTGAAAACTTTGGAGGTCCAAAAAAGGGGTTTACAGGCATTCTAGGCCCCCTAAAGTCCAGAAAATGTTGGTGGCCCAAAAAACTGTCAAAGAGCTCTGAATGGCCCAAAAACATTTGTAGCCTATAAGGGGCATTAACCTGCATCCTAGACCACTGAAATTCCCAAAAATAGTTTTGGCACGAAAAAGGCATCTTACACCCTGAAAGTTCAGAATATGTTAGAAGCCCAAAAAATGCCTTAAAATGCATCTTAGGGCTGCAAAAATGTAGAAAACTTTGGAGGCCCAAAAAAAGGGTTTACAGTCATCCGAGACCCCCTAGAGTCCAGAAAATGTTGGTGGCCCAAAAGCAGGGTCAGAGAGCTCTGAATGTCCCAAAAACATGTGTAGCCTATAAGGGGAATTAACTTGCACCCTAGACCACTGAAATTCCCAAAAATAGTTTTGGCACGAAAAATCCATCTTACACCCTGAAAGTTCGGAATATGTTAGCAGCCCAAAAAAGGCCTTAAAATGCATCTTAGGCTGCAAAAATGTTGAAAACTTTGGAGGCCCAAAAAAAGGGGTTTACAGTCACCCGAGACCCCCTAAAGTCCAGAAAATGTTGGTGGCCCAAAAAACGGTGTCAGAAAGCTCTGAATGTCCCAAAACATTTGCAGCCTGAAATGGGCATTAACCTGCATCCTAGACCACTGAAATTCCCAAAAATATTTATGGCACTAAAAATGCATCCTACACCCTGAAAGTTCGGAATATGTTAGCAGCCCAAAAAAGGCCTTAAAATGCATCTTAGGCTGCAAAAATGTACAAAACTTTGTAGGCCCAAAAAAGGGGTTTACAGTCATCCTAGACCCCCTAAAGTCCAGAAAATGTTGGTGGCCTACAAACTGTGTCAGAAAGCTCTGAATGTCCCAAAAACATTTGCAGGCTGAAATGGGCATTAACCCGCATCCTAGACCACTGAAATTCCCAAAAATATTTATGGCACGAAAAATGCATCTTACACCCTGAAAGTTCAGAATATGTTAGCAGCCCAAAAAATGCCTTAAAATGCATCTTATGGCTGCAAAAATGTAGAAAACCTTGGAGGCCCAAAAAAGGGGTTTACAGGCATCCTAGACCCCCTAAAGTCCAGAAAATGTTGGTGGCCTAAAAACTGTGTCAGAAAGCTCTGAATGTCCCAAAAACATTTGCAGCCTGAAATGGGCATTAACCCGCATCCTAGACCACTGAAATTCCCAAAAATATTTATGGCACGAAAAATGCATCCTACACCGATGAAAGTTCAGAATATGTTAGCAGCCCAAAAAAGGCCTCAAAATGCATCTTAGGCTGCAAAAATGTTGAAAACTTTGGAGGTCCAAAAAAGGGGTTTACAGGCATCCTAGACCCCCTAAAGTCCAGAAAATGTTGGTGGCCCAAAATCAGGGTCAAAGAGCTCTGAATGTCTCAAAAACATTTGCAGCCTGAAAGGGGCATTAACCGGCTCCATAGAGCACTGAAATTCCCAAAAATATATATGGCACGAAAAATGCATCCTACACCACTGAAAGTTCAGAATATGTTAGCAGCCCAAAAAAGGCCTTAAAAGGCATCTTAGGCTGCAAAAATGTTGAAAACTTTGGAGGCCCAAAAAAGGGGTTTACAGTAACCGTAGACCACTAAAGTCCAGAAAATGTTGGTGGCCCAAAAACGGTGTCAGAAAGCTCTGAATGTCCCAAAAACATTTGCAGCCTGAAATGGTCATTAACCCGCATCCTAGACCACTGAAATCCCCAAAAATATTTTGTGCACGAAAAAAATGCATCCTACACCCCTGAAAGTTCAGAATATGATAGCAGCCCAAAAAAGGCCTTAAAATCCATCTTAGGCAGCAGAAATGTTGAAAACTTTGGAGGCCCCAAAAAAGGGGTTTACAGGCATCCTAGGCCCCCTAAAGTCCAGAAAATGTTGGTGGCTCAAAAACGGTGTCAGAGAGCTCTGAATATCCCAAAAATATTTGCAGCCTGAAATGGGCATTAACCCGCATCCTAGACCACTGAAATTCCCAAAAATATTTATGGCACGAAAAATGCATCCTACACCACTGAAAGTTCAGAATATGTTAGCAGCCCAAAAAAGGCCTTAATATGCATCTTAGGCTGCAAAAATGTAGAAAACTTTGGAGGCCCAAAAAAGGGGTTTACAGGCATCCTAGACCCCCTAAAGTCCAGAAAATGTTGGTGGCTCAAAAACGGTGTCAGAGAGCTCTGAATATCCCAAAAACATTTGCAGCCTGAAATGGGCATTAACCCGCATCCTAGACCACTGAAATTCCCAAAAATATTTATGGCACGAAAAATGCATCCTACACCACTGAAAGTTCAGAATATGTTAGCAGCCCAAAAAAGGCCTTAGTATGCATCTTAGGCTGCAAAAATGTTGAAAACTTTAGAGGCCCAAAAAAAGGGTTTACAGTCATCCTAGACCCCCTAAAGTCCAGAAAATGATGGTGGCCAAAAAAACTGTCAGAGAGCTCTGAATGTCCCAAAAATATGTGTAGCCTATAAGGGGCATTAACCTGCATCCTAGACCACTGAAATTCCCAAAAATAGTTTTGGCACGAAAAATCCATCTTACACCCTGAAAGTTCGGAATATGTTAGCAGCCCAAAAAAGGCCTTAAAATGCATCTTAGGCTGCAAAAATGTTGAAAACTTTGGAGGCCCAAAAAAAGGGGTTTACAGTCACCCGAGACCCCCTAAAGTCCAGAAAATGTTGGTGGCCCAAAAAACGGTGTCAGAAAGCTCTGAATGTTCCAAAAACATTTGCAGCCTGAAATGGGCATTAACCTGCATCCTAGACCACAGAAATTCCCAAAAATATTTATGGCACTAAAAATGCATCCTACACCCTGAAAGTTCAGAATATGTTAGCAGCCCAAAAAAGGCCATAACATGCATTTTAGGGCTGCAAAAATGTTGAAAACTTTAGAGGCCCAAAAAAGGGGTTTACAGTCATCCTAGACCCCCTAAAGTCCAGAAAATGTTGGTGGCCCAAAAAGACTGTCAGAGAGCTCTGAATGTCCCAAAAACATGTGTAGCCTATAAGGGGCATTGCCCTGCATCCTAGACCACTGAAATTCCCAAAAATAGTTTTGGCACAAAAAATGCATCTTACATCCTGAAAGTTCAGAATATGTTAGCAGCCCAAAAAATGCCTTAAAATGCATTTTCGGGCTGCAAACATGCAGAAAACTTTGGAGGCCCAAAAAAGGGTTTACAGGCATCCTAGACCCCCTAAAGTCCAGAAAATGTTGGTGGCCCAAAAACAGGGTCAGAGAGCTCTGAATGTCTCAAAAACATTTGCAGCCTGAAATGGGCATTAACCGGCATCCTAGACCACTGAAATTCCCAAAAATATTTATGGCACGAAAATGCATCCTACACCGATGAAAGTTCAGAATATGTTAGCAGCCCAAAAAAGGCCTTAAAATGCATCTTGGGCTGCAAAAATGTTGAAAACTTTGGAGGTCCAAAAAAGGGGTTTACAGGCATTCTAGGCCCCCTAAAGTCCAGAAAATGTTGGTGGCCCAAAAAACTGTCAAAGAGCTCTGAATGGCCCAAAAACATTTGTAGCCTATAAGGGGCATTAACCTGCATCCTAGACCACTGAAATTCCCAAAAATAGTTTTGGCACGAAAAAGGCATTTTACACCCTGAAAGTTCAGAATATGTTAGAAGCCCAAAAAATGCCTTAAAATGCATCTTAGGGCTGCAAAAATGTAGAAAACTTTGGAGGCCCAAAAAAGGGGTTTATAGTCATACGAGACCCCCTAAAGTCCAGAAAATGTTGGTGGCCCAAAAGCAGGGTCAGAGAGCTCTGAATGTCTCAAAAACATTTGTAGCCTGAAAGGGGCATTAACCCGCATCCTAGACCACTGAAAATCCCAAAAATATTTCGTGCACGAAAAATGCATCCTACAACCCTGAAAATTCAGAATATGTTAGCAGCTCAAAAAAGGCCTTAAAATGCATTTTAGGCTGCAAAAATGTTCATAACTTTGGAAGCCCAAAAAAGGGGTTTACAGCCATTCTAGACCCCCTAAAGTCCAGAAAATGTTGGTGGCCCAAAAACAGGGTCAGAGAGCTCTGAATGTCTCAAAAACATTTGCAGCCTGAAAGGGGTTTTAACCGGCTCCCTAGAGCACTGAAATTCCCAAAAATATATATGGCACGAAAAATGCATCCTACACCACTGAAAGTTCAGAATATGTTAGCAGCCCAAAAAAGACCTTAAAATGCCTCTTATGGCTGCAAAAATGTTGAAAACTTTGGAGGTCCAAAAAAGGGGTTTACAGGCATTCTAGGCCCCCTAAAGTCCAGAAAATGTTGGTGGCCCAAAAAACTGTCAAAGAGCTCTGAATGGCCCAAAAACATTTGTAGCCTATAAGGGGCATTAACCTGCATCCTAGACCACTGAAATTCCCAAAAATAGTTTTGGCACGAAAAAGGCATCTTACACCCTGAAAGTTCAGAATATGTTAGAAGCCCAAAAAATGCCTTAAAATGCATCTTAGGGCTGCAAAAATGTAGAAAACTTTGGAGGCCCAAAAAAAGGGTTTACAGTCATCCGAGACCCCCTAGAGTCCAGAAAATGTTGGTGGCCCAAAAGCAGGGTCAGAGAGCTCTGAATGTCCCAAAAACATGTGTAGCCTATAAGGGGAATTAACTTGCACCCTAGACCACTGAAATTCCCAAAAATAGTTTTGGCACGAAAAATCCATCTTACACCCTGAAAGTTCGGAATATGTTAGCAGCCCAAAAAAGGCCTTAAAATGCATCTTAGGCTGCAAAAATGTTGAAAACTTTGGAGGCCCAAAAAAAGGGGTTTACAGTCACCCGAGACCCCCTAAAGTCCAGAAAATGTTGGTGGCCCAAAAAACGGTGTCAGAAAGCTCTGAATGTCCCAAAACATTTGCAGCCTGAAATGGGCATTAACCTGCATCCTAGACCACTGAAATTCCCAAAAATATTTATGGCACTAAAAATGCATCCTACACCCTGAAAGTTCGGAATATGTTAGCAGCCCAAAAAAGGCCTTAAAATGCATCTTAGGCTGCAAAAATGTACAAAACTTTGTAGGCCCAAAAAAGGGGTTTACAGTCATCCTAGACCCCCTAAAGTCCAGAAAATGTTGGTGGCCTACAAACTGTGTCAGAAAGCTCTGAATGTCCCAAAAACATTTGCAGGCTGAAATGGGCATTAACCCGCATCCTAGACCACTGAAATTCCCAAAAATATTTATGGCACGAAAAATGCATCCTACACCACTGAAAGTTCAGAATATGTCAGCAGCCCAAAAAAGGCCTTAAAATGCATCTTAGGCTGCAAAAATGTTGAAAACTTTGGAGGCCCAAAAAAGGGGTTTAGAGTCATCCTAGACCCCCTAAAGTCCAGAAAATGTTGGTGGCCAAAAAAACTGTAAGAGAGCTCTGAATGTCCCAAAAACATTTGTAGCCTATAAGGGGCATTAACCTGCATCCTAGACCACTGAAATTCCCAAAAATAGTTTTGGCACGAAAAATCCATCTTACACCCTGAAAGTTCAGAATATGTTAGCAGCCCAAAAAATGCCTTAAAATGCATCTTATGGCTGCAAAAATGTAGAAAACCTTCGAGGCCCAAAAAAGGGGTTTACAGGCATCCTAGACCCCCTAGAGTCCAGAAAATATTGGTGGCCTAAAAACTGTGTCAGAAAGCTCTGAATGTCCCAAAAACATCTGCAGCCTGAAATGGGCATTAACCTGCATCCTAGAACACTGAAATTCCCAAAAATATTTATGGCACGAAAAATGCATCCTACACCGATGAAAGTTCAGAATATGTTAGCAGCCCAAAAAGGCCTTAAAATGCATCTTAGGCTGCAAAAATGTTGAAAACTTTGGAGGTCCAAAAAAGGGGTTTACAGGCATCCTAGAACCCCTAAAGTCCAGAAAATGTTGGTGGCCCAAAAACAGGGTCAGAGAGCTCTGAATGTCTCAAAAACATTTGCAGCCTGAAAGGGCCATTAACCAGCTCCATAGAGCACTGAAATTCCCAAAAATATTTATGGCACGAAAAATGCATCCTACACCACTGAAAGTTCAGAATATGTTAGCAGCCCAAAAAAGGCCTTAAAATGCATCTTAGGCTGCAAAAATGTTGAAAACATTGGAGGCACAAAAAAGGGGTTTACAGTCATCCTAGACCCCTAAAGTCCAGAAAATATTGGTGGCCTTGAAACTGTGTCAGAAAGCTTTGAATGTCCCAAAAGCATTTGCAGCCTGAAATGGTCATTAACCCGCATCCTAGACCACTGAAATCCCCAAAAATATTTTGTGCACGAAAAAATGCATCCTACACCCTGAAAGTTCAGAATATGATAGCAGCCCAAAAAAGGCCTTAAAATCCATCTTAGGCTGCAAAAATGTTGAAAACTTTGGAGGCCCAAAAAAGGGGTTTACAGGCATCCTAGACCCCCTAAAGTCCAGAAAATGTTGGTGGCCCAAAAAGACTGTCAGAGAGCTCTGAATGTCCCAAAAACATTTGTAGCCTATAAGGGGCATTAACCTGCATCCTAGACCACTGAAATTCCCAAAAATAGTTTTGGCACAAAAAATGCATTTTACATCCTGAAAGTTCAGAATATGTTAGCAGTCCAAAAAATGCCTTAAAATGCATTTTAGGGCTGCAAACATGCAGAAAACTTTGGAGGCCCAAAAAAGGGTTTACAGGCATCCTAGACCCCCTAAAGTCCAGAAAATGTTGGTGGCCCAAAAACAGGGTCAGAGAGCTCTGAATGTCTCAAAAACATGTGCAGCCTGAAATGGGCATTAACCCGCATCCTAGACCACTGAAATCCCCAAAAATATTTTGTGCACGAAAAAATGCATCTTACACCCTGAAAGTTCAGAATATGTTAGAAGCCCAAAAAAGGCCTTAAAATGCATTTTAGGCTGCAAAAATGTTCATAACTTTGGAAGCCCAAAAAAGGGGTTTACAGGCATTCTAGGCCCCCTAAAGTCCAGAAAATGTTGGTGGCCCAAAAACAGGGTCAGAGAGCTCTGAATGTCTCAAAAACATTTGCAGCCTGAAAGGGCCATTAACCGGCTCCCTAGAGCACTGAAATTCCCAAAAATATTTATGGCACGAAAAATGCATCCTACACCACTGAAAGTTCAGAATATGTTAGCAGCTCAAAAAAGGCCTTAATATGCATCTTAGGCTGCAAAAATGTTGAAAACTTTAGAGGTCCAAAAAAGGGGTTTACAGGCATCCTAGACTCCCTAAAGTCCAGAAAATGTTGGTGGCCAAAAAAACTGTCAAAGAGCTCTGAATGTCCCAAAAACATTTGTAGCCTATAAGGGGCATTAACCTGCATCCTAGACCACTGAAATTCCGAAAAATAGTTTTGGCACGAAAAATCCATCTTACACCCTGAAAGTTCGGAATATGTTAGCAGCCCAAAAATGGCCTTAAAATGCACCTTTTGCTGCAAAAATGTTGAAAACTTTGGAGGCCCAAAAAAGGGGTTTACAGTCACCCGAGACCCCCTAAAGTCCAGAAAATGTTGGTGGCCCAAAAACGGTGTCAGAAAGCTCTGAAAGTCCCAAAAACATTTGCAGCCTGAAATGGGCATTAACCCGCATTCTAGACCACTGAAATTCCCAAAAATATTTATTGCACGAAAAATGCATCCTACACCCTGAAAGTTCGGAATATGTTAGCAGCCCAAAAAAGGCCTTAAAATGCATCTTAGGCTGCAAAAATGTTGAAAACTTTGGAGGCCCAAAAAAGGGGTTTACAGTCATCCTAGACCCCCTAAAGTCCAGAAAATGTTGGTGGCCTAAAAACTGTGTCAGAAAGCTCTGAATGTCCCAAAAACATTTGCAGCCTGAAATGGGCATTAACCCGCATCCTAGACCACTGAAATTCCCAAAAATATTTATGGCACGAAAAATGCATCCTACACCACTGAAGGTTCAGAATATGTTAGCAGCCCAAAAAAGGCCTGAAAATGCATCTTATGCTGCAAAAATGTTGAAAAGTTTGGAGGTCCAAAAAAAGGGGTTACAGGCATCCTAGACCCCCTAAAGTCCAGAAAATATTGGTGGCCAAAAAAACTGTCAGAGAGCTCTGAATGTCCCAAAAACATTTGTAGCCTATAAGGGGCATTAACCTGCATCCTAGACCACTGAAATTCCCAAAAATAGTTTTGGCACGAAAAATCCATCTTACACCCTGAAAGTTCAGAATATGTTACCAGCCCAAAAAATGCCTTAAAATGCATCTTATGGCTGCAAAAATATAGAAAACTTTGGAGGCCCAAAAAACGGGTTTACAGGTATCCTAGACCCCCTAAAGTCCAGAAAATGTTGGTGGCTCAAAAACGGTGTCAGAGAGCTCTGAATATCCCAAAAACATTTGCAGCCTGAAATGGGCATTAACCCGCATCCTAGACCATTGAAATTCCCAAAAATATTTATGGCAGGAAAAACGCATTCTACACCGCTGAAAGTTCAGAATATGCTAGCAGCCCAAAAAAGGCCTTAATATGCATCTTAGGCTGCAAAAATGTTGAAAACTTTAGAGGCCCAAAAAAGGGGTTTACAGTCATCCAAGACCCCCTAAAGTCCAGAAAATGTTGGTGGCCCAAAAACGGTGTCAGAGAGCTCTGAATATCCCAAAAACATTTGCAGCTTGAATTAACCCGCATCCTAGACCACTGAAATTCCCAAAAATATTTATGGCACGAAAAATGCATCCTACACCACTGAAAGTTCAGAATATGTTTGCAGCCCAAAAAAGGCCATAACATGCATCTTAGGGCTGCAAAAATGTAGAAAACTTTGGAGGACCAAAAAAGGGGTTTACAGGCATCCTAGACCCCCTAAAGTCCAGAAAATGTTGGTGGCCCAAAAAACTGTCAGAGAGCGCTGAATATCCCAAAAAACATTTGCAGCCTGAATGGTCATTAACCCGCATCCTAGACCACTGAAATCCCCAAAAATATTTTGTGCACGAAAAAATGCATCCTACACCCTGAAAGTTCAGAATATGATAGCCCAAAAAAGGCCTTAAAATCCATCTTAGGCTGCAAAAATTGTTGAAAACTTTGGAGGCCCAAAAAAGGGGTTTACAGGCATCCTAGACCCCCTAAAGTCACGAAAATGTTGGCGACCAAAAAACGGTGTCAGAGAGCTCTGAATATCCCAAAAACATGTGTAGCCTATAGGGGCATCAAGACGCATCCTATACCACTGAAATTCCCAAAAATATTTATGGCACGAAAAATGCATCTTACACCCTGAAAGTTCAGAATATGTTAGCAGCCCAAAAAATGCCTTAAAATGCATTTTAGGGCTGCAAACATGCAGAAAACTTTGGAGGTCCAAAAAAGGGGTTTACAGGCATCCTAGACCCCCTAAAGTCCAGAAAATGTTGGTGGCTCAAAAACGGTGTCAGAGAGCTCTGAATATCCCAAAAACATTTGCAGCCTGAAATGGGCATTAACCCGCATAATAGACCACTGAAATTCCCAAAAATATTTATGGCACGAAAAATGCATCCTACACCGCTGAAAGTTCAGAATATGTTAGCAGCCCAAAAAAGGCCATAACATGCATCTTAGGGCTGCAAAAATGTAGAAAACTTTGGAGGCCCAAAAAAGGGGTTTACAGGCATCCTAGACCCCCTAAAGTCCAGAAAATGTTGGTGGCTCACAAACGGTGTCAGAGAGCTCTGAATATCCCAAAAACATTTGCAGCCTGTAATGGGCATTAACCCGCATCCTAGACCACTGAAATTCCCAAAAATGTTATGGCACGAAAAATGCATCCTACACCGCTGAAATTTCAGAATATGTTAGCAGCCTAAAAAAGACCTTAAAATGCATCTTAGGCTGCACAAATGTTGAAAAGTTTGGAGGTCCAAAAAAGGGTTTTACAGGCATCCTAGACCCCCTAAAGTCCAGAAAATGTTGGCGGACAAATAACGGTGTCAGAGAGTTCTGAATATCCCAAAAACATGTGTAGCCTATAAGGGGCATTAACACGCATCCTAGACCACTGAAATTCCCAAAAATATTTATGGCACGAAAAATGCATCTTACACCCTGAAAGTTCAGAATATGTTAGCAGCCCAAAAAATGCCTTAAAATGCATCTTATGGCTGCAAAAATGTAGAAAACCTTGGAGGCCCAAAAAAGGGGTTTACAGGCATCCTAGACCCCCTAAAGTCCAGAAAATATTGGTGGCCTAAAAACTGTGTCAGAAAGCTCTGAATGTCTCAAAAACATTTGCAGCCTGAAAGGGGCATTAACCGACTCCATAGAGCACTGAAATTCCCAAAAATATATATGGCACGAAAAATGCATCCTACACCACTGAAAGTTCAGAATATGTTAGCAGCCCAAAAAAGGCCTTAAAATGCATCGTAGGCTGCAAAAATGTTCAAAATTTTGGAGGCACAAAAAAGGGGTTTAAAGTCATCCTAGACTCCCCAAAGTCCAGAAAATGTTGGTGGCCAAAAAAACTGTCAGAGAGCTCTGAATGTCCCAAAAACATTTGTAGCCTATAAGGGGCATTAACCTGCATCCTAGACCACTGAAATTCCCAAAAATAGTTTTGGCACGAAAAATCCATCTTACACCCTGAAAGTTCGGAACATGTTACCAGCCCAAAAAAGGCCTTAAAATGCATTTTAGGCTGCAAAAATGTTGAAAACTTTGGAGGCCCAAAAAAGGGGTTTACAGTCACCATAGACCCCTAAAGTCCAGAAAATGTTGGTGGCCCAAAAACGGTGTCAGAAAGCTCTGAATGTCCCAAAAACATTTGCAGCCTGAAATGGGTATTAACCCGTATCCTAGACCACTGAAATTCCCAAAAATATTTATGGTACGAAAAATGCATCCTACACCCTGAAAGTTCGGAATATGTTAGCAGCCCAAAAAAGGCCTTAATATGCATCTTAGGCTGCAAAAATGTTGAAAACTTTAGAGGCCCAAAAAAGGGGTTTACAGTCATCCTAGACCCCCTAAAGTCCAGAAAATGTTGGTGGCCCAAAAAACTGTCAGAGAGCTCTGAATATCCCAAAAACATTTGCAGCCTGAAATGGGCATTAACCCGCATCCTAGACCACTGAAATTCCCAAAAACATTTATGGCAGAAAAACGCATCCTACACCACTGAAAGTTCAGAATATGTTAGCAGCCCAAAAAAGGCCTTAATATGCATCTTAGGCTGCAAAAATGTAGAAAACTTTGGAGGCCCAAAAAAGGGGTTTACAGGCATCCTAGACCCCCTAAAGTCCAGAAAATGTTGGTGGCCCAAAAAACTGTCAGAGAGCTCTGAATATCCCAAAAAACATTTGCAGCCTGAATGGTCATTAACCCGCATCCTAGACCACTGAAATCCCCAAAAATATTTTGTGCACAAAAAAATGCATCCTACACCCTGAAAGTTCAGAATATGATAGCAGCCCAAAAAAGGCCATAAAATCCATGTTAGGCTGCAAAAATGTTGAAAACTTTGGAGGCCCAAAAAAGGGGTTTACAGGCATCCTAGACCCCCTAAAGTCCAGAAAATGTTGGCAACCAAAAAACGGTGTCAGAGAGCTCTGAATATCCCAAAAACATGTGTAGCCTATAGGGGCATTAACACGCATCCTATACCACTGAAATTCCCAAAAATATTTATGGCACGAAAAATGCATCTTACACCCTGAAAGTTCAGAATATGTTAGCAGCCCAAAAAATGCCTTAAAATGCATTTTAGGGCTGCAAACATGCAGAAAACATTGGAGGTCCAAAAAAGGGGTTTACAGGCATCCTAGGCCCCCTAAAGTCCAGAAAATGTTGGTGGCCCAAAAAACTGTCAAAGAGCTCTGAATGTCCCAAAAACATTCGCAGCCTGAAATGGGCATTAACACGCATCCTAGACCACTGAAATTCCCAAAAATATTTATGGCACGAAAAATGCATCCTACACCCTGAAAGTTCGGAATATGTTAGCAGCCCAAAAAAGGCCTTAAAATGCATTTTAGGGCTGCAAAAATGTAGAAAACTTTGGAGGCCCAAAAAAGGGGTTTACAGGCATCCTAGACCCCCTAAAGTCCAGAAAATGTTGGTGGCCCAAAAACAGGGTCAAAGAGCTCTGTATATCCCAAAAACATGTGTAGCCTATAGGGGCATTAACACGCATCCTATACCACTGAAATTCCCAAAAATATTTATGGCACGAAAAATGCATCTTACACCCTGAAAGTTCAGAATATGTTAGCAGCCCAAAAAATGCCTTAAAATGCATTTTAGGGCTGCAAACATGCAGAAAACATTGGAGGTCCAAAAAAGGGGTTTACAGGCATCCTAGGCCCCCTAAAGTCCAGAAAATGTTGGTGGCCCAAAAAACTGTCAAAGAGCTCTGAATGGCCCAAAAACATTTGTAGCCTATAATGGGCATTAACCTGCATCCTAGACCACTGAAATTCCCAAAAATAGTTTTGGCACGAAAAAGGCATGTTACACCCTGAAAGTTCAGAATATGTTAGCAGCCCAAAAAAGGCCTTAAAATGCATCTTAGGCTGCAAAAATGTTGAAAACTTTGGAGGCCCAAAAAAGGGGTTTACAGTCACCCGAGACCCCCTAAAGTCCAGAAAATGTTGGTGGCCCAAAAACGGTGTCAGAAAGCTCTGAATGTCCCAAAAACATTTGCAGCCTGAAAGGGTATTAACCCGCATCCTAGACCACTGAAATTCCCAAAAATATTTATGGCACGAAAAATGCATGCTACACCCTGAAAGTTCGGAATATGTTAGCAGCCCAAAAAAGGCCTTAAAATGCATTTTAGGGCTGCAAAAATGTAGAAAACTTTGGAGGCCCAAAAAAGGGGTTTACAGGCATCCTAGACCCCCTAAAGTCCAGAAAATGTTGGTGGCTCAAAAACGGTGTCAGAGAGCTCTGAATATCCCAAAAACATTTGCAGCCTGAAATGGGCATTAACCCGCATCCTAGACCACTGAAATTCCCAAAAATATTTATGGCATGAAAAATGCATCCTACACCACTGAAAGTTCAGAATATGTTAGCAGCCCAAAAATGCCTTAAAATGCATCTTAGGCTGCAAAAATGTTGAAAACTTTGTAGGCCCAAAAAAGGGGTTTACAGGCATCCTAGACCCCCTAAAGTCCAGAAAATGTTGGCGGACAAAAAACGGTGTCAGAGAGTTCTGAATATCCCAAAAACATGTGTAGCCTATAAGGGACATTAACCTGCATCCTAGACCACTGAAATTCCCAAAAATAGTTTTGGCACGAAAAATCCATCTTACACCCTGGAAGTTCGGAATATGTTAGCAGCCCAAAAAAGGCCTTAAAATGCATTTTTGGCTGCAAAAATGTTGAAAACTTTGGAGGCCCAAAAAAGGGGTTTAGAATCATCCTAGACCCCCTAAAATCCAGAAAATGTTGGTGGCCTAAAAACTGTGTCAGAAAGCTCTGAATGTCCCAAAAACATTTGCAGCCTGAAATGGGCATTAACCCGCATCCTAGACCACTGAAATTCCCAAAAATATTCATGGCATGAAAAATGCATCCTACACCGCTGAAAGTTCAGAATATGTTAGCAGCCTAAAAAAGACCTTAAAATGCATCTTAGGCTGCACAAATGTAGAAAACTTTGGAGGCCCAAAAAAGGGGTTTACAGGCATCCTAGACCCCCTAAAGTCCAGAAAATGTTGGTGGCCCAAAAAACTGTCAGAGAGCTCTGAATATCCCAAAAAACATTTGCAGCCTGAATGGTCATTAACCTGCATCCTAGACCACTGAAATCCCCAAAAATATTTTGTGCACGAAAAAATGCATCCTACACCCTGAAAGTTCAGAATATGATAGCAGCCCAAAAAAGGCCTTAAAATCCATCTTAGGCTGCAAAAATGTTGACAACTTTGGAGGCCCAAAAAAGGGGTTTACAGGCATCCTAGACCCCCTAAAGTCCAGAAAATGTTGGTGGCCCAAAAAACTGTCAAAGAGCTCTGAATGGCCCAAAAACATTAGTAGCCTATAAGGGGCATTAACCTGCATCCTAGACCACTGATATTCCCAAAAATAGTTTTGGCACGAAAAAGGCATCTTACACCCTGAAAGTTCAGAATATGTTAGCAGCCCAAAAAAGGCCTTAAAATGCATCTTAGGCTGCAAAAATGTTGAAATCTTTGGAGGCCCAAAAAAGGGGTTTACAGTCACCCGAGACCCCCTAAAGTCCAGAAAATGTTGGTGGCTCAAAAACGGTGTCAGAGAGCTCTGAATATCCCAAAAACATTTGCAGCCTGAAATGGGCATTAACACGTATCCTAGACCACTGAAATTCCCAAAAATATTTATGGCACGAAAAATGCATCCTACACCCTGAAAGTTCGGAATATGTTAGCAGCCCAAAAAAGGCCTTAAAATGCATCTTAGGGCTGCAAAAATGAACAAAACTTTGGAGGCCCAAAAAGGGGGTTTACAGGCATCCTAGACCCCCTAAAGTCCAGAAAATGTTGGTGGCTCAAAAACGGTGTCAGAGAGCTCTGAATATCCCAAAAACATTTGCAGCCTGAAATGGGCATTAACCCGCATAATAGACCACTGAAATTCCCAAAAATATTTATGGCAAAAAAACGCATCCTACACCGCTGAAAGTTCAAAATATGTTAGCAGCCCAAAAAAGGCCATAACATGCATCTTAGGGCTGCAAAAATGTAGAAAACTTTGGAGGCCCAAAAAAGGGGTTTACAGGCATCCTAGACCCCCTAAAGTCCAGAAAATGTTGGTGGCCCAAAAATGGTGTCAGAAAGCTCTGAATGCCCCAAAAACATTTGCAGCCTGAAATGGGTATTAACCCGCATCCTGGACCACTGAAATTCCCAAAAATATTTATGGCACGAAAAATACATCCTACAATCTGAAAGTTCGGAATATGTTAGCAGCCCAAAAAAGGCCTTAAAATGCATCTTAGGCTGCAAAAATGTTGAAAACTTTGTAGGCCCAAAAAAGGGGTTTACAGGCATCCTAGACCCCCTAAAGTCCAGAAAATGTTGGCGGACAAAAAACGGTGTCAGAGAGTTCTGAATATCCCAAAAACATGTGTAGCCTATAAGGGACATTAACACGCATCCTAGACCACTGAAATTCCCAAAAATATTTATGGCACGAAAAATGCATCTTACACCCTGAAAGTTCAGAATATCTTAGCAGCCCAAAAAATGCCTTAAAATGCATTTTATGGCTGCAAAAATGTAGAAAACCTTGGAGGCCCAAAAAAGGGGTTTACAGGCATCCTAGACCCCCTAAAGTCCAGAAAATGTTGGTGGCCTAAAAACTGTGTCAGAAAGCTCTGAATGTCCCAAAAACATTTGCAGCCTGAAATGGGCAT
Source organism: Ambystoma mexicanum (assembly GCF_040938575.1). NCBI lineage: Eukaryota > Metazoa > Chordata > Amphibia > Caudata > Ambystomatidae > Ambystoma > Ambystoma mexicanum. Next base: position 146,199,515 of record NC_090936.1, read on the forward strand.
TAACCCGCATCCTAGACCACTGAAATTCCCAAAAATATTTATGGCACGAAAAATGCATCCTACACCGATGAAAGTTCAGAATATGTTAGCAGCCCAAAAAAGGCCTCAAAATGCATCTTAGGCTGCAAAAATGTTAAAAACTTTGGAGGTCCAAAAAAGGGGTTTACAGGCATCCTAGACCCCCTAAAGTCCAGAAAATGTTGGTGGCCCAGAAACAGGGTCAAAGAGCTCTGAATGTCTCACAAACATTTGTAGCCTATAAGGGGCATTAACCCGCATCCTAAACCACTGAATTTCCCAAAAATAGTTTTGGTACGAAAAATCCATTTTACAGCCTGAAAGTTCAGAATATGTTAGCAGCCCAAAAAAGGCCTTAAAATGCATCTTAGGCTGCAAAAATGTTGAAAACTTTGGAGGCCCAAAAAAGGGGTTTACAGTCATCCTAGACCCCCTAAAGTCCAGAAAATGTTGGTGGCCTAAAAACTGTGTCAGAAAGCTCTGAATGGCCCAAAAACATTTGCAGCCTGAAATGGGCATTAACCCGCATCCTAGACCACTGAAATTCCCAAAAATATTTATGGCACGAAAAATGCATCCTACACCACTGAAAGTTCAGAATAGTTAGCAGCCCAAAAAAGGCCTTAAAATGCATCTTAGGCTGCAAAAATGTTGAAAACTTTGGAGGCCCAAAAAAGGGGTTTACAGTCATCCTAGACCCCCTAAAGTCCAGAAAATGTTGGTGGCCTAAAAACTGTCAGAAAGCTCTGAATGTCTCAAAAACATTTGCAGCCTGAAAGGGGCATTAACCGGCTCCATAGAGCACTGAAATTCCCAAAAATATATATGGCACGAAAAATGCATCCTACACCACTGAAAGTTCAGAATATGTTGGTGGCCTTGAAACTGTGTCAGAAAGCTCTGAATATCCCCAAAACATGTGTAGCCTATAAGGGGCATGAACACGCATCCTAGACCACTGAAATTCCCAAAAATATTTATGGCACGAAAAATGCATCTTACACCCTGAAAGTTCATAATATGTTAGCAGCCCAAAAAATGCCTTAAAATGCATCTTATGGCTGCAAAAATGTAGAAAACTTTGGAGGCCCAGAAAATGGGTTTACAGGCATCCTAGACCCCCTAAAGTCCAGAAAATGTTGGTGGCTCAAAAACGGTGTCAGAGAGCTCTGAATATCTCAAAAACATTTGCAGCCTGAAATGGGCATTAACCCACATCCTAGACCACTGAAATTCCCAAAAATATTTATGGCACGAAAAATGCATCCTACACCACTGAAAGTTCAGAATATGTTAGCAGCCCAAAAAAGGCCTTAATATGCATCTTAGGCTGCAAAAATGTAGAAAACTTTGGAGGCCCAAAAAAGGGGTTTACAGGCATCCTAGACCCCCTAAAGTCCAGAAAATGTTGGTGGCCCAAAAAACTGTCAGAGAGCTCTGAATATCCCAAAAAACATTTGCAGCCTGAATGGTCATTAACCCGCATCCTAGACCACTGAAATCCCCAAAAATATTTTGTGCACGAAAAAATGCATCCTACACCCTGAAAGTTCAGAATATGATAGCAGCCCAAAAAAGGCCTTAAAATCCATGTTAGGCTGCAAAAATGTTGAAAACTTTGGAGGCCCAAAAAAGGGGTTTACAGGCATCCTAGACCCCCTAAAGTCCAGAAAATGTTGGTGGCCTAAAAACTGTGTCAGAAAGCTCTGAATGACCCAAAAACATTTGCAGCCTGGAATGGGCATTAACCCGCATCCTAGACCACTGAAATTCCCAAAAATATTTATGGCACGAAAAATGCATCCTACACCGATGAAAGTTCAGAATATGTTAGCAGCCCAAAAAAGGCCTCAAAATGCATCTTAGGCTGCAAAAATGTTGAAAACTTTGGAGGTCCAAAAAAGGGGTTTACAGGCATCCTAGACCCCCTAAAGTCCAGAAAATGTTGGAGGCCCAAAAACAGGGTCAAAGAGCTCTGAATATCCCAAAAACATGTGTAGCCTATAGGGGCATTAACACGCATCCTATACCACTGAAATTCCCAAAAATATTTATGGCACGAAAAATGCATCTTACACCCTGAAAGTTCAGAATATGTTAGCAGCCCAAAAAATGCCTTAAAATGCATTTTAGGGCTGCAAACATGCAGAGAACATTGGAGGTCCAAAAAAGGGTTTTACAGGCATCCTAGGCCCCCTAAAGTCCAGAAAATGTTGGTGGCCCAAAAAACTGTCAAAGAGCTCTGAATGGCCCAAAAACATTTGTAGCCTATAATGGGCATTAACCTGCATCCTAGACCACTGAAAATTCCCAAAAATAGTTTTGGCACGAAAAAGGCATCTTACACCCTGAAAGTTCAGAATATGTTAGCAGCCCAAAAAAGGCCTTAAAATGCATCTTAGGCTGCAAAATGTTGAAAACTTTGGAGGCCCAAAAAAGGGGTTTACAGTCACCCGAGACCCCCTAAAGTCCAGAAAATGTTGGTGGCCCAAAAACAGTGTCAGAAAGCTCTGAATATCCCAAAAACATTTGCAGCCTGAAATGGGCATTAACCCGCATCCTAGACCACTGAAATGCCCAAAAATATTTATGGCACGAAAAATGCATCCTACACCACTGAAAGTTCAGAATATGTTAGCAGCCCAAAAAAGGCCTTAAAATGCATCTTAGGCTGCAAAAATGTTGAAAACTTTGTAGGCCCAAAAAAGGGGTTTACAGGCATCCTAGACCCCCTAAAGTCCAGAAAATGTTGGCGGACAAAAAATGGTGTCAGAGAGTTCTGAATATCCCAAAAACATGTGTAGCCTATAAGGGACATTAACCTGCATCCTAGACCACTGAAATTCCCAAAAATAGTTTTGGCACGAAAAATCCATCTTACACCCTGAAAGTTCGGAATATGTTAGCAGCCCAAAAAAGGCCTTAAAATGCATTTTAGGCTGCAAAAATGTTGAAAACTTTGGAGGCCCAAATAAGGGGTTTAGAATCATCCTAGACCCCCTAAAGCCCAGAAAATGTTGGTGGCCTAAAAACTGTGTCAGAAAGCTCTGAATGTCCCAAAAACATTTGCAGCCTGAAATGGGCATTAACCCGCATCCTAGACCACTGAAATTCCCAAAAATATTCATGGCATGAAAAATGCATCCTACACCGCTAAAGTTCAGAATATGTTAGCAGCCTAAAAAAGACCTTAAAATGCATCTTAGGCTGCACAAATGTTGAAAAGTTTGGAGGTCCAAAAAAGGGGTTACAGGCATCCTAGACCCCCTAAAGTCCAGAAAATGTTGGTGGCCATAAAAACTGTCAGAGAGCTCCGAATGTCCCAAAAACATTTGTAGCCTATAAGGGGCATTAACCTGCATCCTAGACCACTGAAATTCCCAAAAATAGTTTTGGCACGAAAAATCCATCTTACACCGCTGAAAGTTCAGAATATGTTAGCAGCCCAAAAAATGCCTTAAAATGCATCTTATGGCTGCAAAAATGTAGAAAACTTTGGAGGCCCAGAAAATGGGTTTACAGGCATCCTAGATCCCCTAAAGTCCAGAAAATGTTGGTGGCCCAAAAAACTGTCAGAGAGCTCTGAATATCCCAAAAACATTTGCAGCCTGAAATGGGCATTAACCCGCATCCTAGACCACTGAAATTCCCAAAAACATTTATGGCAGAAAAACGCATCCTACACCGCTGAAAGTTCAGAATATGTTAGCAGCCCAAAAAAGGCCATGACATGCATCTTAGGGCTGAAAAAATGTAGAAAACTTTGGAGGCCCAAAAAAGGGGTTTACAGGCATCCTAGACCCCCTAAAGTCCAGAAAATGTTGGTGGCCCAAAAAACTGTCAGAGAGCGCTGAATATCCCAAAAAACATTTGCAGCCTGAATGGTCATTAACCTGCATCCTAGACCACTGAAATCCCCAAAAATATTTTGTGCACGAAAAAATGCATCCTACACCCTGAAAGTTCAGAATATGATAGCAGCCCAAAAAAGGCCTTAAAATCCATCTTAGGCTGCAAAATTGTTGACAACTTTGGAGGCCCAAAAAAGGGGTTTACAGGCATCCTAGACCCCCTAAAGTCCAGAAAATGTTGGTGGCCCAAAAAACTGTCAAAGAGCTCTGAATGGCCCAAAAACATTTGTAGCCTATAAGGGGCATTAACCTGCATCCTAGACCACTGAAATTCCCAAAAATATTTATGGCACGAAAAATGCATCCTACACCACTGAAAGTTCAGAATATGTTAGCAGCCCAAAAAAGGCCTTAAAATGCATCTTAGGCTGCAAAAATGTTGAAAACTTTGTAGGCCCAAAAAAGGGGTTTAGAGTCATCCTATACCCCCTAAAGTCCAGAAAATGTTGGTGGCCCAAAAACGGTGTCAGAAAGCTCTGAATATCCCAAAAACATTTGCAGCCTGAAATGGGCATTAACCCGCATAATAGACCACTGAAATTCCCAAAAATATTTATGGCACGAAAAATGGATCCTACACCACTGAAAGTTCAGAATATGTTAGCAGCCCAAAAAAGGCCTTAAAATGCATCTTAGGCTGCAAAAATGTTGAAAACTTTGTAGGCCCAAAAAAGGGGTTTAGAGTCATCCTATACCCCCTAAAGTCCAGAAAATGTTGGTGGCCCAAAAAACTGTCAGAGAGCTCTGAATATCCCAAAAACATTTGCAGCCTGAAATGGGCATTAACCCGCATCCTAGACCACTGAAATTCCCAAAAATATTTATGGCATGAAAAATGCATCCTACAATCTGAAAGTTCGGAATATGGTAGCAGCCCAAAAAAGGCCTTTAAATGCATTTTAGGGCTGCAAAAATGTAGAAAACTTTGGAGGCCCAAAAAAGGGGTTTACAGGCATCCTAGACCCCCTAAAGTCCAGAAAATGTTGGTGGCTCAAAAACGGTGTCAGAGAGCTCTGAATATCCCAAAAACATTTGCAGCCTGAAATGGGCATTAACCCGCATCCTAGACCACTGAAATTCCCAAAAATATTTATGGCACGAAAAATGCATCCTACAACACTGAAAGTTCAGAATATGTTAGCAGCCCAAAAAAGGCCTTAAAATGCATCTTAGGCTGCAAAAATGTTGAAAACTTTGTAGGCCCAAAAAAGGGGTTTACAGGCATCCTAGACCCCCTAAAGTCCAGAAAATGTTGGCGGACAAAAAACGGTGTCAGAGAGTTCTGAATATCCCAAAAACATGTGTAGCCTATAAGGGACATTAACACGCATCCTAGACCACTAAAATTCCCAAAAATATTTATGGCACGAAAAATGCATCTTACACCCTGAAAGTTCAGAATATGTTAGCAGCCCAAAAAATGCCTTAAAATGCATCTTATGGCTGCAAAAATGTAGAAAACCTTGGAGGCCCAAAAAAGGGGTTTACAGGCATCCTAGACCCCCTAAAGTCCAGAAAATGTTGGTAGCCTAAAAACTGTGTCAGAAAGCTCTGAATGTCCCAAAAACATTTGCAGCCTGAAATGGGCATTAACCCGCATCCTAGACCACTGAAATTCCCAAAAATATTTATGGCACGAAAAATGCATCCTACACCGATGAAAGTTCAGAATATGTTAGCAGCCCAAAAAAGGCCTCAAAATGCATCTTAGGCTGCAAAAATGTTGAAAACTTTGGAGGTCCAAAAAAGGGGGTTTACAGGCATCCAAAACCCCCTAAAGTCCAGAAAATGTTGGTGGCCCAAAAACAGGGTCCAAGAGCTCTGAATGTCTCAAAAAGATTTGTAGCCTAAAAGGGGCATTAACCCGTATCCTAAACCACTGAATTTCCCAAAAATAGTTTTGGTACGAAAAATCCATTTTACACCCTGAAAGTTCAGAATATGTTAGCAGCCCAAAAAAGGCCTTAAAATGCATCTTAGGCTGCAAAAATGTTGAAAACTTTGGAGGCCCAAAAAAGGGGTTTACAGTCACCCGAGACCCCCTAAAGTCCAGAAAATGTTGTTGGCCTAAAAACTGTGTCAGAAAGCTCTGAATGGCCCAAAAACATTTGCAGCCTGAAATGGGCATTAACCCGCATCCTAGACCACTGAAATTCCCAAAAATATTTATGGCACGAAAAATGCATCCTACACCACTGAAAGTTCAGAATATGTTAGCAGCCCAAAAAAGGCCTTAAAATGCATCTTAGGCTGCAAAAATGTTGAAAACTTTGTAGGCCCAAAAAAGGGGTTTACAGGCATCCTAGACCCCCTAAAGTCCAGAAAATGTTGGCGGACAAAAAACGGTGTCAGAGAGTTCTGAATATCCCAAAAACATGTGTAGCCTATAAGGGACATTAACACGCATCCTAGACCACTAAAATTCCCAAAAATATTTATGGCACGAAAAATGCATCTTACACCCTGAAAGTTCAGAATATGTTAGCAGCCCAAAAAATGCCTTAAAATGCATTTTATGGCTGCAAAAATGTAGAAAACCTTGGAGGCCCAAAAAAGGGGTTTACAGGCATCCTAGACCCCCTAAAGTCCAGAAAATGTTGGTAGCCTAAAAACTGTGTCAGAAAGCTCTGAATGTCCCAAAAACATTTGCAGCCTGAAAATGGCCATTAACCCGCATCCTAGACCACTGAAATTCCCAAAAATATTTATGGCACGAAAAATGCATCCTACACCGATGAAAGTTCAGAATATGTTAGCAGCCCAAAAAAGGCCTCAAAATGCATCTTAGGCTGCAAAAATGTTGAAAACTTTGGAGGTCCAAAAAAGGGGTTTACAGGCATCCTAGACCCCCTAAAGTCCAGAAAATGTTGGTGGCCCAAAAACAGGGTCAAAGAGCTCTGAATGTCTCAAAAACATTTGTAGCCTAAAAGGGGCATTAACCCGTATCCTAAACCACTGAATTTCCCAAAAATAGTTTTGGTACGAAAAATCCATTTTACACCCTGAAAGTTCAGAATATGTTAGCAGCCCAAAAAAGGCCTTAAAATGCATCTTAGGCTGCAAAAATGTTGAAAACTTTGGAGGCCCAAAAAAGGGGTTTACAGTCACCCGAGACCCCCTAAAGTCCAGAAAATGTTGTTGGCCTAAAAACTGTGTCAGAAAGCTCTGAATGGCCCAAAAACATTTGCAGCCTGAAATGGGCATTAACCCGCATCCTAGACCACTGAAATTCCCAAAAATATTTATGGCACGAAAAATGCATCCTACACCACTGAAAGTTCAGAATATGTTAGCAGCCCAAAAAAGGCCTTAAAATGCATCTTAGGCTGCAAAAATGTTGAAAACTTTGTAGGCCCAAAAAAGGGGTTTACAGGCATCCTAGACCCCCTAAAGTCCAGAAAATGTTGGCGGACAAAAAACGGTGTCAGAGAGTTCTGAATATCCCAAAAACATGTGTAGCCTATAAGGGACATTAACACGCATCCTAGACCACTAAAATTCCCAAAAATATTTATGGCACGAAAAATGCATCTTACACCCTGAAAGTTCAGAATATGTTAGCAGCCCAAAAAATGCCTTAAAATGCATCTTATGGCTGCAAAAATGTAGAAAACCTTGGAGGCCCAAAAAAGGGGTTTACAGGCATCCTAGACCCCCTAAAGTCCAGAAAATGTTGGTAGCCTAAAAACTGTGTCAGAAAGCTCTGAATGTCCCAAAAACATTTGCAGCCTGAAAATGGCCATTAACCCGCATCCTAGACCACTGAAATTCCCAAAAATATTTATGGCACGAAAAATGCATCCTACACCGATGAAAGTTCAGAATATGTTAGCAGCCCAAAAAAGGCCTCAAAATGCATCTTAGGCTGCAAAAATGTTGAAAACTTTGGAGGTCCAAAAAAGGGGTTTACAGGCATCCTAGACCCCCTAAAGTCCAGAAAATGTTGGTGGCCCAAAAACAGGGTCAAAGAGCTCTGAATGTCTCAAAAACATTTGTAGCCTAAAAGGGGCATTAACCCGTATCCTAAACCACTGAATTTCCCAAAAATAGTTTTGGTACGAAAAATCCATTTTACACCCTGAAAGTTCAGAATATGTTAGCAGCCCAAAAAAGGCCTTAAAATGCATCTTAGGCTGCAAAAATGTTGAAAACTTTGGAGGCCCAAAAAAGGGGTTTACAGTCACCCGAGACCCCCTAAAGTCCAGAAAATGTTGTTGGCCTAAAAACTGTGTCAGAAAGCTCTGAATGGCCCAAAAACATTTGCAGCCTGAAATGGGCATTAACCCGCATCCTAGACCACTGAAATTCCCAAAAATATTTATGGCACGAAAAATGCATCCTACACCACTGAAAGTTCAGAATAGTTAGCAGCCCAAAAAAGGCCTTAAAATGCATCTTAGGCTGCACAAATGTTGAAAACTTTGGAGGCCCAAAAAAGGGGTTTACAGTCATGCTAGACCCCCTAAAGTCCAGAAAATGTTGGTGGCCAAAAAAACTGTCAGAGAGCTCTGAATGTCCCAAAAACATTTGTAGCCTATAAGGGGCATTAACCTGCATCCTAGACCACTGAAATTCCCAAAAATAGTTTTGGCACGAAAAATCCATCTTACACCCTGAAAGTTCAGAATATGTTAGCAGCCCAAAAAGGCCTTAAAATGCATTTTAGGCTGCAAAAATGTTGAAAACTTTGGAGGCCCAAAAAAGGGGGTTACAGTCATCCTAGACCCCCTAAAGTCCAGAAAATGTTGGTGGCCCAAAAACAGGGTCAAAGAGCTCTGAATGTCTCAAAAACATTTGTAGCCTAAAAGGGGCATTAACCCGCATCCTAAACCACTGAATTTCCCAAAAATAGTTTTGGTACGAAAAATCCATTTTACAGCCTGAAAGTTCAGAATATGTTAGCAGCCCAAAAAAGGCCTTAAAATGCATCTTAGGCTGCAAAAATATTGAAAACTTTGGAGGCCCAAAAAAGGGGTTTACAGTCATCCTAGACCCCCTAAAGTCCAGAAAATGTTGGTGGCCTAAAAACTGTGTCAGAAAGCTCTGAATGGCCCAAAAACATTTGCAGCCTGAAATGGGCATTAACCCGCATCCTAGACCACTGAAATTCCCAAAAATATTTATGGCACGAAAAATGCATCCTACACCACTGAAAGTTCAGAATAGTTAGCAGCCCAAAAAAGGCCTTAAAATGCATCTTAGGCTGCAAAAATGTTGAAAACTTTGGAGGCCCAAAAAAGGGGTTTACAGTCATGCTAGACCCCCTAAAGTCCAGAAAATGTTGGTGGCCTAAAAACTGTCAGAAAGCTCTGAATGTCTCAAAAACATTTGCAGCCTGAAATGGGCATTAACCCGCATCCTAGACCACTGAAATTCCCAAAAATATTTATGGCACGAAAAATGCATCCTACACCGATGAAAGTTCAGAATATGTTAGCAGCCCAAAAAAGGCCTCAAAATGCATCTTAGGCTGCAAAAATGTTGAAAACTTTGGAGGTCCAAAAAAGGGGTTTACAGGCATCCTAGACCCCCTAAAGTCCAGAAAATGTTGGTGGCCCAAAAACAGGGTCAAAGAGCTCTGAATGTCTCAAAAACATTTGTAGCCTAAAAGGGGCATTAACCCGTATCCTAAACCACTGAATTTCCCAAAAATAGTTTTGGTACGAAAAATCCATTTTACACCCTGAAAGTTCAGAATATGTTAGCAGCCCAAAAAAGGCCTTAAAATGCATCTTCGGCTGCAAAAATGTTGAAAACTTTGGAGGCCCAAAAAAGGGGTTTACAGTCATCCTAGACCCCCTAAAGTCCAGAAAATGTTGGTGGCCTAAAAACTGTGTCAGAAAGCTCTGAATGGCCCAAAAACATTTGCAGCCTGAAATGGGCATTAACCCGCATCCTAGACCACTGAAATTCCCAAAAATATTTATGGCACGAAAAATGCATCCTACACCACTGAAAGTTCAGAATAGTTAGCAGCCCAAAAAAGGCCTTAAAATGCATCTTAGGCTGCACAAATGTTGAAAACTTTGGAGGCCCAAAAAAGGGGTTTACAGTCATCCTAGACCCCCTAAAGTCCAGAAAATGTTGGTGGCCAAAAAAACTGTCAGAGAGCTCTGAATGTCCCAAAAACATTTGTAGCCTGAAAGGGGCATTAACCTGCATCCTAGACCACTGAAATTCCCAAAAATAGTTTTGGCACGAAAAATCCATCTTACACCCTGAAAGTTCAGAATATGTTAGCAGCCCAAAAAGGCCTTAAAATGCATTTTAGGCTGCAAAAATGTTGAAAACTTTGGAGGCCCAAAAAAGGGGGTTACAGTCATCCTAGACCCCCTAAAGTCCAGAAAATGTTGGTAGCCTAAAAACTGTGTCAGAAAGCTCTGAATGTCCCAAAAACATTTGCAGCCTGAAATGGGCATTAACCCGCATCCTAGACCACTGAAATTCCCAAAAATATTTATGGCACGAAAAATGCATCCTACACCGATGAAAGTTTAGAATATGTTAGCAGCCCAAAAAAGGCCTCAAAATGCATCTTAGGCTGCAAAAATGTTGAAAACTTTGGAGGTCCAAAAAAGGGGTTTACAGGCATCCTAGACCCCCTAAAGCCCAGAAAATGTTGGTGGCCCAAAAACAGGGTCAAAGAGCTCTGAATGTCTCAAAAACATTTGTAGCCTAAAAGGGGCATTAACCCGCATCCTAAACCACTGAATTTCCCAAAAATAGTTTTGGTACGAAAAATCCATTTTACAGCCTGAAAGTTCAGAATATGTTAGCAGCCCAAAAAAGGCCTTAAAATGCATCTTAGGCTGCAAAAATATTGAAAACTTTGGAGGCCCAAAAAAGGGGTTTACAGTCATCCTAGACCCCCTAAAGTCCAGAAAATGTTGGTGGCCTAAAAACTGTGTCAGAAAGCTCTGAATGGCCCAAAAACATTTGCAGCCTGAAATGGGCATTAACCCGCATCCTAGACCACTGAAATTCCCAAAAATATTTATGGCACGAAAAATGCATCCTACACCACTGAAAGTTCAGAATAGTTAGCAGCCCAAAAAAGGCCTTAAAATGCATCTTAGGCTGCAAAAATGTTGAAAACTTTGGAGGCCCAAAAAAGGGGTTTACAGTCATGCTAGACCCCCTAAAGTCCAGAAAATGTTGGTGGCCTAAAAACTGTCAGAAAGCTCTGAATGTCTCAAAAACATTTGCAGCCTGAAAGGGGCATTAACCCACATCCTAGACCACTGAAATTCCCAAAAACATTTATGGCACGAAAAATGCATCTTACACCCTGAAAGTTCATAATATGTTAGCAGCCCAAAAAATGCCTTAAAATGCATCTTATGGCTGCAAAAATGTAGAAAACTTTGGAGGCCCAGAAAATGGGTTTACAGGCATCCTAGAGCCCCTAAAGTCCAGAAAAAGTTGGTGGCTCAAAAACGGTGTCAGAGAGCTCTGAATATCTCAAAAACATTTGCAGCCTGAAATGGGCATTAACCCACATCCTAGACCACTGAAATTCCCAAAAATATTTATGGCACGAAAAATGCATCCTACACCACTGAAAGTTCAGAATATGTTAGCAGCCCAAAAAAGGCCTTAATATGCATCTTAGGCTGCAAAAATGTTGAAAACTTTAGAGGCCCAAAAAAGGGGTTTACAGTCATCCTAGACCCCCTAAAGTCCAGAAAATGTTGGTGGCCCAAAAAACTGTCAGAGAGCTCTGAATATCCCAAAAACATTTGCAGCCTGGAATGGGCATTAACCCGCATCCTAGACCACTGAAATTCCCAAAAACATTTATGGCAGAAAAACGCATCCTACACCACTGAAAGTTCAGAATATGTTAGCAGCCCAAAAAAGGCCTTACTATGCATCTTAGGCTGCAAAAATGTAGAAAACTTTGGTGGCCCAAAAAACTGTCAGAGAGCTCTGAATATCCCAAAAAACATTTGCAGCCTGAATGGTCATTAACCCGCATCCTAGACCACTGAAATCCCCAAAAATATTTTGTGCACGAAAAAATGCATCCTACACCCTGAAAGTTCAGAATATGATAGCAGCCCAAAAAAGGCCTTAAAATCCATGTTAGGCTGCAAAAATGTTGAAAACTTTGGAGGTCCAAAAAAGGGGTTTACAGGCATCCTAGACCCCCTAAAGCCCAGAAAATGTTGGTGGCCCAAAAACAGGGTCAAAGAGCTCTGAATGTCTCAAAAACATTTGTAGCCTAAAAGGGGCATTAACCCGCATCCTAAACCACTGAATTTCCCAAAAATAGTTTTGGTACGAAAAATCCATTTTACAGCCTGAAAGTTCAGAATATGTTAGCAGCCCAAAAAAGGCCTTAAAATGCATCTTAGGCTGCAAAAATATTGAAAACTTTGGAGGCCCAAAAAAGGGGTTTACAGTCATCCTAGACCCCCTAAAGTCCAGAAAATGTTGGTGGCCTAAAAACTGTGTCAGAAAGCTCTGAATGGCCCAAAAACATTTGCAGCCTGAAATGGGCATTAACCCGCATCCTAGACCACTGAAATTCCCAAAAATATTTATGGCACGAAAAATGCATCCTACACCACTGAAAGTTCAGAATAGTTAGCAGCCCAAAAAAGGCCTTAAAATGCATCTTAGGCTGCAAAAATGTTGAAAACTTTGGAGGCCCAAAAAAGGGGTTTACAGTCATGCTAGACCCCCTAAAGTCCAGAAAATGTTGGTGGCCTAAAAACTGTCAGAAAGCTCTGAATGTCTCAAAAACATTTGCAGCCTGAAAGGGGCATTAACCCACATCCTAGACCACTGAAATTCCCAAAAACATTTATGGCACGAAAAATGCATCTTACACCCTGAAAGTTCATAATATGTTAGCAGCCCAAAAAATGCCTTAAAATGCATCTTATGGCTGCAAAAATGTAGAAAACTTTGGAGGCCCAGAAAATGGGTTTACAGGCATCCTAGAGCCCCTAAAGTCCAGAAAAAGTTGGTGGCTCAAAAACGGTGTCAGAGAGCTCTGAATATCTCAAAAACATTTGCAGCCTGAAATGGGCATTAACCCACATCCTAGACCACTGAAATTCCCAAAAATATTTATGGCACGAAAAATGCATCCTACACCACTGAAAGTTCAGAATATGTTAGCAGCCCAAAAAAGGCCTTAATATGCATCTTAGGCTGCAAAAATGTTGAAAACTTTAGAGGCCCAAAAAAGGGGTTTACAGTCATCCTAGACCCCCTAAAGTCCAGAAAATGTTGGTGGCCCAAAAAACTGTCAGAGAGCTCTGAATATCCCAAAAACATTTGCAGCCTGGAATGGGCATTAACCCGCATCCTAGACCACTGAAATTCCCAAAAACATTTATGGCAGAAAAACGCATCCTACACCACTGAAAGTTCAGAATATGTTAGCAGCCCAAAAAAGGCCTTACTATGCATCTTAGGCTGCAAAAATGTAGAAAACTTTGGTGGCCCAAAAAACTGTCAGAGAGCTCTGAATATCCCAAAAAACATTTGCAGCCTGAATGGTCATTAACCCGCATCCTAGACCACTGAAATCCCCAAAAATATTTTGTGCACGAAAAAATGCATCCTACACCCTGAAAGTTCAGAATATGATAGCAGCCCAAAAAAGGCCTTAAAATCCATGTTAGGCTGCAAAAATGTTGAAAACTTTGGAGGCCCAAAAAAGGGGTTTACAGGCATCCTAGACCCCCTAAAGTCCAGAAAATGTTGGCGACCAAAAAACGGTGTCAGAGAGCTCTGTATATCCCAAAAACATGTGTAGCCTATAGGGGCATTAACACGCATCCTATACCACTGAAATTCCCAAAAATATCTATGGCACGAAAAATTCTTCTTACACCCTGAAAGTTCAGAATATGTTAGCAGCCCAAAAAATGCCTTAAAATGCATTTTAGGGCTGCAAACATGTAGAAAACCTTGGAGGCCCAAAAAAGGGGTTTACAGGCATCCTAGACCCCCTAAAGTCCAGAAAATGTTGGTGGCCTAAAAACTGTGTCAGAAAGCTCTGAATGACCCAAAAACATTTGCAGCCTGAAATGGGCATTAACCCGCATCCTAGACCACTGAAATTCCCAAAAATATTTATGGCACGAAAAATGCATCCTACACCGATGAAAGTTCAGAATATGTTAGCAGCCCAAAAAAGGCCTCAAAATGCATCTTAGGCTGCAAAAATGTTGAAAACTTTGGAGGTCCAAAAAAGGGGTTTACAGGCATCCTAGACCCCCTAAAGTCCAGAAAATGTTGGTGGCCTAAAAACTATGTCAGAAAGCTCTGAATATCCCAAAAATATGTGTAGCCTATAAGGGGCATTAACACGCATCCTAGACCACTGAAATTCCCAAAAATGTTCATGGCACGAAAAGTGCATCCTACACCGCTGAAAGTTCAGAATATGTTAGCAGCCTAAAAAAGACCTTAAAATGCATTTTAGGCTGCACAAATGTTGAAAAGTTTGGAGGTCCAAAAAAGGGGTTTACAGGCCTCCTAGACCCCCTAAAGTCCAGAAAATGTTGCTGGCCCAAAAAAACGGTGTCAGAAAGCTCTGAATGTCCCAAAAACATTTGCAGCCTGAAATGGGCATTAACCCGCATCCTAGACCACTGAAATTCCCAAAAATAGTTTTGGCACGAAAAATCCATCTTACACCCTGAAAGTTCAGAATATGTTAGCAGCCCAAAAAAGGCCTTAAAATGCATTTTAGGCTGCAAAAATGTTGAAAACTTTGGAGGCCCAAAAAAGGGGTTTACAGTCATCCTAGACCCCCTAAAGTCCAGAAAATGTTGTTGGCCCAAAAACGGTGTCAGAAAGCTCTGAATGTCCCAAAAACATTTGCAGCCTGAAATGGGCATTAACCCGCATCCTAGACCACTGAAATTCCCAAAAATATTTATGGCACGAAAAATGTATCCTACACTGCTGAAAGTTCAGAATATGTTAGCAGCCCAAAAAAGGCCTTAAAATGCATCTCAGGCTGCAAAAATGTTGAAAACTTTGGAGGCCCAAAAAAGGGGTTTATAGTCATCCTAGACCCCCTAAAGTCCAGAAAATGTTGGTGGCCTAAAAACTGTGTCAGAAAGCTCTGAATGTCCGAAAAACATTTGCAGCCTGAAATGGGCATTAACCCGCATCCTAGACCACTGAAATTCCCAAAAATATTTATGGCACGAAAAATGCATCCTACACCGATGAAAGTTTAGAATATGTTAGCAGCCCAAAAAAGGCCTCAAAATGCATCTTAGGCTGCAAAAATGTCGAAAACTTTGGCGGTCCACAAAAGGGGTTAACAGGCATCCTAGACCCCCTAAAGTCCAGAAAATGTTGGTGGCCCAAAAACAGGGTCAGAGAGCTCTGAATGTCTCAAAAACATTTGCAGCCTGAAAGGGGAATTAACCTGCTCCATAGGCACTGAAATTCCCAAAAATATATGTGGCATGAAAAATGCATCCTACACCACTGAAAGTTCAGAATATGTTAGCAGCCCAAAAAAGGCCTTAAAATGCATTTTAGGGCTGCAAAAATGTTGAAAACTTTGGAGGCCCAAAAAAGGGGTTTACAGTCATCCTAGACCCCCTAAAGTCCAGAAAATGTTGGTGGCTCAAAAACGGTGTCAGAGAGCTCTGAATATCCCAAAAACATTTGCAGCCTGAAATGGGCATTAACCCGCATCCTAGACCACTGAAATTCCCAAAGATATTTATGGCACGAAATATGCATCCTACACCACTGAAAGTTCAGAATATTTTAGCAGCCCAAAAAAGGCCTTAATATGCATTTTAGGCTGCAAAAATGTTGAAAACTTTAGAGGCCCAAAAAAGGGGTTTACAGTCATCTTAGACCCCTAAAGTCCAGAAAATGTTGGTGGCCCAAAAAACAGTGTCAGAAAGCTCTGAATGTCCCAAAAACATTTGCAGCTTGAAATGGGCATTAACCCGCATCCTAGACCACTGAAATTCCCAAAAATATTTATGGCACGACAATTACATCCTACACCGCTGAAAGTTCAGAATATGTTAGCAGCCTAAAAAAGACCTTAAAATGCATCTAAAGCTGCACAAATGTTGAAAAGTTTGGAGGTCCAAAAAAGGGGTTTACAGGCATCCTAGACCCCCTAAAGTCCAGAAAATGTTGGTAGCCTTGAAACTGTGTCAGAAAGCTCTGAATATCCCAAAAACATGTGTAGCCTATAAGGGGCATTAACATGCATCCTAGACCACTGAAATTCCCAAAAATATTTATGGCACGAAAAATGCATCTTACACCCTGAAAGTTCAGAATATGTTAGCAGCCCAAAAAATGCCTTAAAATGCCTCTTATAGCTGCAAAAATGTAGAAAACTTTGGAGGCCCAAAAAGGGATTTACAGGCATCCTAGACCCCCTAAAGTCCAGAAAATGTTGGTGGCCTTGAAACTGTGTCAGAAAGCTCTGAATATCCCAAAAACATGTGTAGCCTATAAGGGGCATTAACATGCATCCTAGACCACTGAAATTCCCAAAAATATTTATGGCACGAAAAAGGCATCTTACACCCTGAAAGTTCAGAATATGTTAGCAGCCCAAAAAATGCCTTAAAATGCCTCTTATAGCTGCAAAAATGTTGAAAACTTTGTAGGCCCAAAAAAGGGGTTTACAGGCATCCTAGACCCCCTAAAGTCCAGAAAATGTTGGCGGACAAAAAACGGTGTCAGAGAGTTCTGAATATCCCAAAAACATGTGTAGCCTATAAGGGGCATTAACCCGCATCCTAAACCACTGAATTTCCCAAAAATAGTTTTGGTACGAAAAATCCATTTTACACCCTGAAAGTTCAGAATATGTTAGCAGCCCAAAAAAGGCCTTAAAATGCATCTTAGGCTGCAAAAATGTTGAAAACTTTGGAGGCCCAAAAAAGGGGTTTACAGTCATCCTAGACCCCCTAAAGTCCAGAAAATGTTGGTGGCCTAAAAACTGTGTCAGAAAGCTCTGAATGGCCCAAAAACATTTGCAGCCTGAAATGGGCATTAACCCGCATCCTAGACCACAGAAATTCCCAAAAATATTTATGGCACGAAAAATGCATCCTACACCACTGAAAGTTCAGAATAGTTAGCAGCCCAAAAAAGGCCTTAAAATGCATCTTAGGCTGCAAAAATGTTGAAAACTTTGGAGGCCCAAAAAAGGGGTTTACAGTCATGCTAGACCCCCTAAAGTCCAGAAAATGTTGGTGGCCTAAAAACTGTCAGAAAGCTCTGAATGTCTCAAAAACATTTGCAGCCTGAAAGGGGCATTAACCGGCTCCATAGAGCACTGAAATTCCCAAAAATATATATGGCACGAAAAATGCATCCTACACCACTGAAAGTTCAGAATATGTTAGCAGCCCAAAAAAGGCCTTAAAATGCATCTTAGGCTGTAAAAATGTTGAAAACTTTGGAGGCACAAAAAAAGGGTTTACAGTCATCCTAGACCCCCTAAAGTCCAGAAAATGTTGGTGGCCAAAAAAACTGTCAGAGAGCTCTGAATGTCCCAAAAACATTTGTAGCCTATAAGGGGCATTAACCTGCATCCTAGACCACTGAAATTCCCAAAAATAGTTTTGGCACGAAAAATCCATCTTACACCCTGAAAGTTCAGAATATGTTAGCAGCCCAAAAAGGCCTTAAAATGCATTTTAGGCTGCAAAAATGTTGAAAACTTTGGAGGCCCAAAAAAGGGGGTTACAGTCATCCTAGACCCCCTAAAGTCCAGAAAATGTTGGTGGCCCAAAAAATTGTGTCAGAAAGCTCTGAATGTTTCAAAAACATTTGTAGCCTATAAGGGACATTAACCTGCATCCTAGACCACTGAAATTCCCAAAAATAGTTTTGGCACGAAAAATCCATCTTACACCCTGAAAGTTCAGAATATTTTAGCAGCCCAAAAAAGGCCTTAAAATGCATCTTATGCTGCAAAAATGTTGAAAACTTTGGAGGCCCAAAAAAGGGGTTTACAGTCATCCTAGACCCCCTAAAGTCCAGAAAATGTTGCTGGCCCAAAAACGGTGTTGGAAAGCTCTGAATGTCCCAAAAACATTTGCAGCCTGAAATGGGCATTAACCCGCATCCTAGACCACTGAAATTCCCAAAAATATTTATGGCACGAAAAATGCATCCTACACCACTGAAAGTTCAGAATATGTTAGCAGCCCAAAAAAGGCCTTAAAATGCATCTTAGGCTGCAAAAATGTTGAAAACATTGGAGACCCAAAAAGGGGGTTTACAGTCATCCTAGATCCCCTAAAGCCCAGAAAATGTTGGTGGCCTAAAAACTGTGTCAGAAAGCTCTGAATGTCCCAAAAACATTTGCAGCCTGAAATGGGCATTAACCCGCATCCTAGACCACTGAAATTCCCAAAAATATTTATGGCACGAAAAATGCATCCTACACCGATGAAAGTTCAGAATATGTTAGCAGCCCAAAACATGCCTTAAAATGCATTTTAGGGCTGCAAACATGCAGAAAACTTTGGAGACCCAAAAAAGGGGTTTATAGGCATCCTAGACCCCCTAAAGTCCAGAAAATGATGGTGGCCCAAAAACGGTGTCACAAAGCTCTGAATGTCCCAAAAACATTTGCAGCCTGAAATGGGCATTAACCCGCATCCTAGACCACTGAAATTCCCATAAATATTTATGGCACGAAAAATGAATCCTACACCGATGAAAGTTCAGAATATGTTAGCAGCCCAAAAAAGGCCTTAAAATGCATCTCAGGCTGCAAAAATGTTGAAAACTTTGGAGGCCCAAAAAAGGGGTTTATAGTCATCCTAGACCCCCTAAAGTTCAGAAAATGTTGGTGGCCTAAAAACTGTGTCAGAAAGCTCTGAATGTCCGAAAAACATTTGCAGCCTGAAATGGGCATTAACCCGCATCCTAGACCACTGAAATTCCCAAAAATATTTATGGCACGAAAAATGCATCCTACACCGATGAAAGTTTAGAATATGTTAGCAGCCCAAAAAAGGCCTCAAAATGCATCTTAGGCTGCAAAAATATCGAAAACTTTGGCGGTCCACAAAAGGGGTTAACAGGCATCCTAGACCCCCTAAAGTCCAGAAAATGTTGGTGGCCCAAAAACAGGGTCAGAGAGCTCTGAATGTCTCAAAAACATTTGCAGCCTGAAAGGGGCATTAACCTGCTCCATAGGCACTGAAATTCCCAAAAATATATGTGGCACGAAAAATGCATCCTACACCACTGAAAGTTCAGAATATGTTAGCAGCCCAAAAAAGGCCTTAAAATGCATTTTAGGGCTGCAAAAATGTTGAAAACTTTGGAGGCCCAAAAAAGGGGTTTACAGTCATCCTAGACCCCCTAAAGTCCAGAAAATGTTGGTGGCTCAAAAACGGTGTCAGAGAGCTCTGAATATCCCAAAAACATTTGCAGCCTGAAATGGGCATTAACCCGCATCCTAGACCACTGAAATTCCCAAAAATATTTATGGCACAAAATATGCATCCTACAC
Source organism: Ambystoma mexicanum (assembly GCF_040938575.1). Classification (NCBI taxonomy): domain Eukaryota; kingdom Metazoa; phylum Chordata; class Amphibia; order Caudata; family Ambystomatidae; genus Ambystoma; species Ambystoma mexicanum. The sequence goes on from NC_090936.1 coordinate 146,218,937, forward strand.
CACTGAAAGTTCAGAATATTTTAGCAGCCCAAAAAAGGCCTTAATATGCATTTTAGGCTGCAAAAATGTTGAAAACTTTAGAGGCCCAAAAAAGGGGTTTACAGTCATCCTAGACCCCTAAAGTCCAGAAAATGTTGGTGGCCCAAAAAACAGTGTCAGAAAGCTCTGAATGTCCCAAAAACATTTGCAGCTTGAAATGGGCATTAACCCGCATCCTAGACCACTGAAATTCCCAAAAATATTTATGGCACGAAAAATACATCCTACACCGCTGAAAGTTCAGAATATGTTAGCAGCCTAAAAAAGACCTTAAAATGCATCTAAAGCTGCACAAATGTTGAAAAGTTTGGAGGTCCAAAAAAGGGGTTTACAGGCATCCTAGACCCCCTAAAGTCCAGAAAATGTTGGTGGCCTTGAAACTGTGTCAGAAAGCTCTGAATATCCCAAAAACATGTGTAGCCTATAAGGGGCATTAACATGCATCCTAGACCACTGAAATTCCCAAAAATATTTATGGCACGAAAAATGCATCTTACACCCTGAAAGTTCAGAATATGTTAGCAGCCCAAAAAATGCCTTAAAATGCCTCTTATAGCTGCAAAAATGTAGAAAACTTTGGAGGCCCAAAAAGGGATTTACAGGCATCCTAGACCCCCTAAAGTCCAGAAAATGTTGGTGGCCTAAAAACTGTGTCAGAAAGCTCTGAATGTCCCAAAAACATTTGCAGCCTGAAATGGGCATTAACCCGCATCCTAGACCACTGAAATTCCCAAAAATATTTATGGCAGAAAAACACATCCTACACCACTGAAAGTTCAGAATATGTTAGCAGCCCAGAAAAGGCCTTAATATGCATCTTAGGCTGCAAAGATTTTGAAAACTTTAGAGGCCCAAAAAAGGGGTTTACAGTCATCCTAGACCCCCTAAAGTCCAGAAAATGTTGGTGGCCCAAAAAACTGTCAGAGAGCTCTGAATGTCCCTAAAACATTTGTAGCCTATAAGGGGCATTAACCTGCATCCTAGACCACTGAAATTCCCAAAAATAGTTTTGGCACGAAAAATACATCCTACACCGCTGAAAGTTCAGAATATGTTAGCAGCCTAAAAAAGACCTTAAAATGCATCTAAAGCTGCACAAATGTTGAAAAGTTTGGAGGTCCAAAAAAGGGGTTTACAGGCATCCTAGACCCCCTAAAGTCCAGAAAATGTTGGTGGCCTTGAAACTGTGTCAGAAAGCTCTGAATATCCCAAAAACATGTGTAGCCTATAAGGGGCATTAACATGCATCCTAGACCACTGAAATTCCCAAAAATATTTATGGCACGAAAAATCCATCTTACACCCTGAAAGTTCAGAATATGTTAGCAGCCCAAAAAAGTCCTTAAAATGCATCTTAGGCTGCAAAAATGTTGAAAACTTTGGAGGCCCAAAAAAGGATTTTACAGTCATCCTAGACCCCCTAAAGTCCAGAAAATGTCGGTGGCCCAAAAACGGTGTCAGAGAGCTCTGAATGTCTCAAAAACATTTGCAGCCTGAAATGGGCATTAACCCGCATCCTAGACCACTGAAATTCCCAAAAATATTTATGGCACGAAAAATGCATCCTACACCGATGAAAGTTTAGAATATGTTAGCAGCCCAAAAAAGGCCTCAAAATGCATCTTAGGCTGCAAAAATATCGAAAACTTTGGCGGTCCACAAAAGGGGTTAACAGGCATCCTAGACCCCCTAAAGTCCAGAAAATGTTGGTGGCCCAAAAACAGGGTCAGAGAGCTCTGAATGTCTCAAAAACATTTGCAGCCTGAAAGGGGCATTAACCTGCTCCATAGGCACTGAAATTCCCAAAAATATATGTGGCACGAAAAATGCATCCTACACCACTGAAAGTTCAGAATATGTTAGCAGCCCAAAAAAGGCCTTAAAATGCATTTTAGGGCTGCAAAAATGTTGAAAACTTTGGAGGCCCAAAAAAGGGGTTTACAGTCATCCTAGACCCCCTAAAGTCCAGAAAATGTTGATGGCTCAAAAACGGTGTCAGAGAGCTCTGAATATCCCAAAAACATTTGCAGCCTGAAATGGGCATTAACCCGCATCCTAGACCACTGAAATTCCCAAAAATATTTATGGCACAAAATATGCATCCTACACCACTGAAAGTTCAGAATATTTTAGCAGCCCAAAAAAGGCCTTAATATGCATTTTAGGCTGCAAAAATGTTGAAAACTTTAGAGGCCCAAAAAAGGGGTTTACAGTCATCCTAGACCCCTAAAGTCCAGAAAATGTTGGTGGCCCAAAAAACAGTGTCAGAAAGCTCTGAATGTCCCAAAAACATTTGCAGCTTGAAATGGGCATTAACCCGCATCCTAGACCACTGAAATTCCCAAAAATATTTATGGCACGAAAAATACATCCTACACCGCTGAAAGTTCAGAATATGTTAGCAGCCTAAAAAAGACCTTAAAATGCATCTAAAGCTGCACAAATGTTGAAAAGTTTGGAGGTCCAAAAAAGGGGTTTACAGGCATCCTAGACCCCCTAAAGTCCAGAAAATGTTGGTGGCCTTGAAACTGTGTCAGAAAGCTCTGAATATCCCAAAAACATGTGTAGCCTATAAGGGGCATTAACATGCATCCTAGACCACTGAAATTCCCAACAATATTTATGGCACGAAAAATGCATCTTACACCCTGAAAGTTCAGAATATGTTAGCAGCCCAAAAAATGCCTTAAAATGCCTCTTATAGCTGCAAAAATGTAGAAAACTTTGGAGGCCCAAAAAGGGATTTACAGGCATCCTAGACCCCCTAAAGTCCAGAAAATGTTGGTGGCCTAAAAACTGTGTCAGAAAGCTCTGAATGTCCCAAAAACATTTGCAGCCTGAAATGGGCATTAACCCGCATCCTAGACCACTGAAATTCCCAAAAATATTTATGGCAGAAAAACACATCCTACACCACTGAAAGTTCAGAATATGTTAGCAGCCCAGAAAAGGCCTTAATATGCATCTTAGGCTGCAAAGATTTTGAAAACTTTAGAGGCCCAAAAAAGGGGTTTACAGTCATCCTAGACCCCCTAAAGTCCAGAAAATGTTGGTGGCCCAAAAAACTGTCAGAGAGCTCTGAATGTCCCTAAAACATTTGTAGCCTATAAGGGGCATTAACCTGCATCCTAGACCACTGAAATTCCCAAAAATAGTTTTGGCACGAAAAATACATCCTACACCGCTGAAAGTTCAGAATATGTTAGCAGCCTAAAAAAGACCTTAAAATGCATCTAAAGCTGCACAAATGTTGAAAAGTTTGGAGGTCCAAAAAAGGGGTTTACAGGCATCCTAGACCCCCTAAAGTCCAGAAAATGTTGGTGGCCTTGAAACTGTGTCAGAAAGCTCTGAATATCCCAAAAACATGTGTAGCCTATAAGGGGCATTAACATGCATCCTAGACCACTGAAATTCCCAAAAATATTTATGGCACGAAAAATCCATCTTACACCCTGAAAGTTCAGAATATGTTAGCAGCCCAAAAAAGTCCTTAAAATGCATCTTAGGCTGCAAAAATGTTGAAAACTTTGGAGGCCCAAAAAAGGATTTTACAGTCATCCTAGACCCCCTAAAGTCCAGAAAATGTCGGTGGCCCAAAAACGGTGTCAGAGAGCTCTGAATGTCTCAAAAACATTTGCAGCCTGAAATGGGCATTAACCCGCATCCTAGACCACTGAAATTCCCAAAAATATTTATGGCACGAAAAATGCGTCCTACACCACTGAAAGTTCAGAATATATTAGCAGCCCATAAAAGGCCTTAAAATGCATCTTAGGCTGCAAAAATGTTGAACTTTGGAGGCCCAAAAAAAGGGTTTACAGGCATCCTAGACCCCCTAAAGTCCAGAAAATGTCGGTGGCCCAAAAACGGTGTCAGAGAGCTCTGAATGTTTCAAAAACATTTGCAGCCTGAAATGGGCATTAACCCGCATCCTAGACCACTGAAATTCCCAAAAATATTTATGGCAGAAAAAGGCATCCTACACCGATGAAAGTTCAGAATATGTTAGCAGCCCAAAAAAGGCCATAACATGAATCTTAGGCTGCACAAATGTTGAAAAGTTTGGAGGTCCAAAAAAGGGGTTTACAGGCATCCTAGACCCCCTAAAGTCCAGAAAATGTTGGTGGCCAAAAAAACTGTCAGAGAGCTCTGAATGTCCCAAAAACATGTGTAGCCTATAAGGGGCATAAACCTGCATCCTAGACCACTGAAATTCCCAAAAATAGTTTTGGCACGAAAAATCCATCTTACACCCTGAAAGTTCAGAATATGTTAGCAGCCCAAAAAAGTCCTTAAAATGCATCTTAGGCTGCAAAAATGTTGAAAACTTTGGAGGCCCAAAAAAGGGTTTTACAGTCATCCTAGACCCCCTAAAGTCCAGAAAATGTTGCTGGCCCAAAACAACGGTGTCAGAAAGCTCTGAATGTCCCAAAAACATTTGCAGCCTGAAATGGGCATTAACCCGCATCCTAGACCACTGAAATTCCCATAAATATTTATGGCACGAAAAATGAATCCTACACCGATGAAAGTTCAGAATATGTTAGCAGCCCAAAAAAGGCCTTAAAATGTATCTTAGGCTGCAAAAATGTTGAAAACTTTGGAGGTCCAAAAAAGGGGTTAACAGGCATCCTAGACCCCCTAAAGTCCAGAAAATGTTGTTGGCCCAAAAACAGGGTCAGAGAGCTCTGAATGTCATAAAAAACAATTGCAGCCTGAAAGGGGCACAAAAAATAGAGCACTGAAATTCCCAAAAATATATATGGCACGAAAAATGCATCCTACACCACTGAAAGTTCAGAATATGTTAGCAGCCCAAAAAAGGCCTTAAAATGCATCTTAGGCTGCAAAAATGTTGCAAAAATGTTGAAAACTTTGGAGGCCCAAAAAAGGGGTTTACAGGCATCCTAGATCCCCTAAAGTCCAGAAAATGTCGGTGGCCCAAAAACAGTGTCAGAGAGCTCTGAATGTCTCAAAAACATTTGCAACCTGAAATGGGCATTAACCCACATCCTAGACCACTGAAATTCCCAAAAATATTTATGGCAGAAAAAGGCATCCTACACCGCTGAAAGTTCAGAATATGTTAGCAGCCCAAAAAAGGCCATAACATGCATCTTAGGCTGCACAAATGTTGAAAAGTTTGGAGGTCCAAAAAAGGGGTTTACAGACATCCTAGACCCCCTAAAGTCCAGAAAATGTTGGTGGCCAAAAAAACTGTGAGAGAGCTCTGAATGTCCCAAAAACATTTGTAGCCTATAAGGGGCATTAACCTGCATCCTAGACCACAGAAATTCCCAAAAATAGTTTTGGCACGAAAAATCCTTCTTACACCCTGAAAGTTCAGAATATGTTAGCAGCCCAAAAAAGTCCTTAAAATGCATCTTAGGCTGCAAAAATGTTGAAAACTTTGGAGGCCCAAAAAAGGGGTTTACAGTCATCCTAGACCCCCTAAAGTCCAGAAAATTTTGCTGGCCCAAAAACGGTGTCAGAAAGCTCTGAATGTCCCAAAAACATTTGCAGCCTGAAATGGGCATTAACCCGCATCCTAGACTACTGAAATTCCCAAAAATATTTATGGCGCGAAAAATGCATCCTACACCACTGAAAGTTCAGAATATGTTAGCAGCCCAAAAAAGGCCTTAAAATGCATCTTAGGCTGCAAAAATGTTGAAAACTTTGGAGGCACAAAAAAGGGGTTTACAGTCATCCTAGACCCCCTAAAGTCCAGAAAATGTTGGTGGCCTTGAAACTATGTCAGAAAGCTCTGAATATCCCAAAAATATGTGTAGCCTATAAGGGGCATTAACACGCATCCTAGACCACTGAAATTCCCAAAAATGTTCATGGCACGAAAAGTGCATCCTACACCGCTGAAAGTTCAGAATATGTTAGCAGCCTAAAAAAGACCTTAAAATGCATTTTAGGCTGCACAAATGTTGAAAAGTTTGGAGGTCCAAAAAAGGGGTTTACAGGCATCCTAGACCCCCTAAAGTCCAGAAAATGTTGCTGGCCCAAAAAAACGGTGTCAGAAAGCTCTGAATGTCCCAAAAACATTTGCAGCCTGAAATGGGCATTAACCCGCATCCTAGACCACTGAAATTCCCAAAAATAGTTTTGGCACGAAAAATCCATCTTACACCCTGAAAGTTCAGAATATGTTAGCAGCCCAAAAAAGGCCTTAAAATGCATTTTAGGCTGCAAAAATGTTAAAAACTTTGGAGGCCCAAAAAAGGGGTTTATAGTCATCCTAGACCCCCTAAAGTCCAGAAAATGTTGGTGGCCTAAAAACTGTGTCAGAAAGCTCTGAATGTCCGAAAAACATTTGCAGCCTGAAATGGGCATTAACCCGCATCCTAGACCACTGAAATTCCCAAAAATATTTATGGCACGAAAAATGCATCCTACACCGATGAAAGTTTAGAATATGTTAGCAGCCCAAAAAAGGCCTCAAAATGCATCTTAGGCTGCAAAAATGTCGAAAACATTGGCGGTCCACAAAAGGGGTTAACAGGCATCCTAGACCCCCTAAAGTCCAGAAAATGTTGGTGGCCAAAAAAACTGTCAGAGAGCTCTGAATGTCCCAAAAACATTTGTAGCCTATAAGGGGCATTAACCTGCATCCTAGACCACTGAAATTCCCAAAAATAGTTTTGGCACGAAAAATCCATCTTACAACCTGAAAGTTCAGAATATGTTAGCAGCCCAAAAAAGGCCTTAAAATGCATTTTAGGGCTGCAAACATGCAGAAAACTTTGGAGGCCCAAAAAAAGGGTTTACAGGCATCCTAGACCCCCTAAAGTCCAGAAAATGTTGGTGGCCCAAAAACAGGGTCAGAGAGCTCTGAATGTCTCAAAAACATTTGCAGCCTGAAATGGGCATTAACCCGCATCCTAGACCACTGAAAATCCCAAAAATATTTTGTGCACGAAAAAGGCATCCTACACCCCTGAAATTTCAGAATATGTTAGCAGCTCAAAAGAGGCCTTAAAATGCATTTTAGGCTTCAAAAATGTTCATAACTTTGGAAGCCCAAAAAATGGGTTTACAGGCATTCTAGACCCCCTAAAGTCCAGAAAATGTTGGTGGCCCAAAAACAGGGTCAGAGAGCTCTGAATGTCTCAAAAACATTTGCAGCCTGAAAGGGGCATTAACCGGCTCCCTAGAGCACTGAAATTCCCAAAAATATATATGGCACGAAAAATGCATCCTACACCACTGAAAGTTCAGAATATGTTAGCAGCCCAAAAAATGCCTTAAAATGCCTCTTATGGCTGCAAAAATGTAGAAAACTTTGGAGGCCCAAAAAAGGGATTTACAGGCTTCCTAGACCCCCTAAAGTCCAGAAAATGTTGGTGGCCTAAAAACTGTGTCAGAAAGCTCTGCATGTCCCAAAAACATTTTCAGCCTGAAATGGGCATTAACCCGCATCCTAGACCACTGAAATTCCCAAAAATATTTATGGCAGGAAAAACACATCCTACACCGCTGAAAGTTCAAAATATGTTAGCAGCCCAAAAAAGGCCATAACATGCATCTTATGGCTGCAAAAATGTAGAAAACTTTGGAGGCCCAAAAAAGGGATTTACAGGCATCCTAGACCCCCTAAAGTCCAGAAAATGTTGGTGGCCTAAAAACTGTGTCAGAAAGCTCTGAATATCCCAAAAACATTTGCAGCCTGAAATGGGCATTAAACCACATCCTAGACCACTGAAATTCCCAAAAATATTTATGGCACGAAAAATGCATCCTACACCACTGAAAGTTCAGAATATGTTAGCAGCTCAAAAAAGGCCTTAATATGCATCTTAGGCTGCAAAAATGTTGAAAACTTTAGAAGCCCAAAAAAGGGTTTTACAGTCATCCTAGACTCCCTAAAGTCCAGAAAATGTTGGTGGTCCAAAAAACTGTCAGAGAGGTCTGAATATCCCAAAAACATTTGCAGCCTGAAATGGGCATTAACCCGCATCCTAGACCACTGAAATTCCCAAAAATAGTTTTGGCACGAAAAATCTATCTTACACCCTGAAAGTTCGGAATATGTTGGCAGCCCAAAAAAGGCCTTAAAATGCATCTTAGGCTGCAAAAATGTTGAAAACTTTGGAGGCCCAAAAAAGGGGTTTACAGTCATCCTAGACCCCCTAAAGTCCAGAAAATGTTGCTGGCCCAAAAATGGTGTCAGAAAGCTCTGAATGCCCCAAAAACATTTGCAGCCTGAAATGGGCATTAACCTGCATCCTAGACCACTGAAATTCCCAAAAATATTTATGGCACGAAAAATGCATCCTACACCACTGAAAGTTCAGAATATTTTAGCAGCCCAAAAAAGGCCTTAAAATGCACCTTAGGCTGCAAAAATGTTGAAAACTTTGGAGGCCCAGAAAAGGGGTTTACAGTCATCCTAGACCCCCTAAAGTCCAGAAAATGTTGGTGGCCAAAAAAACTGTCAGAGAGCTCTGAATGTCCCAAAAACATTTGTAGCCTATAAGGGGCATTAACCTGCATCCTAGACCACTGAAATTCCCAAAAATAGTTTTGGCACGAAAAATCCATCTTACACCCTGAAAGTTCAGAATATGTTTGCAGCCCAAAAAAGGCCTTAAAATGCATCTTAGTCTGCAAAAATGTTGAACACTTTGGAGGTCCAAAAAAGGGGTTTACAGTCATCCTAGACCCCCTAAAGTCCAGAAAATGTTGGTGGCCCAAAAACGGTGTCAGAAAGCTCTGAATGTCCCAAAAACATGTGCAACCTGAAATGGGCATTAACCCGCATCCTAGACCACTGAAATTCCCAAAAATATTTATGGCAGGAAAAACACATCCTACACCGCTGAAAGTTCAAAATATGTTAGCAGCCCAAAAAAGGCCATAACATGCATCTTATGGCTGCAAAAATGTAGAAAACTTTGGAGGCCCAAAAAAGGGATTTACAGGCATCCTAGACCCCCTAAAGTCCAGAAAATGTTGGTGGCCTAAAAACTGTGTCAGAAAGCTCTGAATATCCCAAAAACATTTGCAGCCTGAAATGGGCATTAAACCACATCCTAGACCACTGAAATTCCCAAAAATATTTATGGCACGAAAAATGCATCCTACACCACTGAAAGTTCAGAATATGTTAGCAGCTCAAAAAAGGCCTTAATATGCATCTTAGGCTGCAAAAATGTTGAAAACTTTAGAAGCCCAAAAAAGGGTTTTACAGTCATCCTAGACTCCCTAAAGTCCAGAAAATGTTGGTGGTCCAAAAAACTGTCAGAGAGGTCTGAATATCCCAAAAACATTTGCAGCCTGAAATGGGCATTAACCCGCATCCTAGACCACTGAAATTCCCAAAAATAGTTTTGGCACGAAAAATCTATCTTACACCCTGAAAGTTCGGAATATGTTGGCAGCCCAAAAAAGGCCTTAAAATGCATCTTAGGCTGCAAAAATGTTGAAAACTTTGGAGGCCCAAAAAAGGGGTTTACAGTCATCCTAGACCCCCTAAAGTCCAGAAAATGTTGCTGGCCCAAAAATGGTGTCAGAAAGCTCTGAATGCCCCAAAAACATTTGCAGCCTGAAATGGGCATTAACCTGCATCCTAGACCACTGAAATTCCCAAAAATATTTATGGCACGAAAAATGCATCCTACACCACTGAAAGTTCAGAATATTTTAGCAGCCCAAAAAAGGCCTTAAAATGCACCTTAGGCTGCAAAAATGTTGAAAACTTTGGAGGCCCAGAAAAGGGGTTTACAGTCATCCTAGACCCCCTAAAGTCCAGAAAATGTTGGTGGCCAAAAAAACTGTCAGAGAGCTCTGAATGTCCCAAAAACATTTGTAGCCTATAAGGGGCATTAACCTGCATCCTAGACCACTGAAATTCCCAAAAATAGTTTTGGCACGAAAAATCCATCTTACACCCTGAAAGTTCAGAATATGTTTGCAGCCCAAAAAAGGCCTTAAAATGCATCTTAGTCTGCAAAAATGTTGAACACTTTGGAGGCCCAAAAAAGGGGTTTACAGTCATCCTAGACCCCCTAAAGTCCAGAAAATGTTGCTGGCCCAAAAAAAACGGTGTCAGAAAGCTCTGAATGTCCCAAAAACATTTGCAGCCTGAAATGGGCATTAACCCGCATCCTAGACCACTGAAATTCCCAAAAATGTTCATGACACGAAAAGTGCATCCTACACCGCTGAAAGTTCAGAATATGTTAGCAGCCTAAAAAAGACCTTAAAATGCATCTTAGGCTGCACAAATGTTGAAAACTTTGGAGGTCCAAAAAAGGGGTTTACAGGCATCCTAGACCCCCTAAAGTCCAGAAAATGTTGGTGGCCAAAAAAACTGTCAGAGAGCTCTGAATGTCCCAAAAACATTTGTAGCCTATAAGGGGCATTAACCTGCATCCTAGACCACTGAAATTCCCAAAAATAGTTTTGGCACGAAAAATCCATCTTACACCCTGAAATTTCAGAATATGTTAGCAGCCCAAAAAAGGCCTTAAAATGCGTCTTAGGCTGCAAAAATGTTGAAAACTTTGGAGGCCCAAAAAAGGGGTTTACAGTCATCCTAGACCCCTAAAGTCCAGAAAATGTTGTTGGCCCAAAAACGGTGTCAGAAAGCTCTGAATGTCCCAAAAACATTTGCAGCCTGAAATGGGCATTAACCCGCATCCTAGACCACTGAAATTCCCAAAAATATTTATGGCACGAAAAATGCATCCTACACCACTGAAAGTTCAGAATATTTTAGCAGCCCAAAAAAGGCCTTAAAATGCATCTTAGGCTGCAAAAATGTTGAAAACTTTAGAGGCCCAAAAAAGGGTTTTACAGTCATCCTAGACCCCTAAAGTCCAGAAAATGTTGGTAGCCCAAAAAACTGTCAGAGAGCTCTGAATATCCCAAAAACATTTGCAGCCTGAAATGGGCATTAACCCGCATCCTAGACCACTGAAATTCCCAAAAATGTTCATGGCACGAAAAATGCATCCTACACCGCTGAAAGTTCAGAATATGTTAGCAGCCTAAAAAAGACCTTAAAATGCATCTTAGGCTGCACAAATGTACAAAACTTTGGAGGCCCAAAAAAGGGGTTTACAGGCATCCTAGACCCCCTAAAGTCCAGAAAATGTTGGTGGCCCAAAAACAGGGTCAGAGAGCTCTGAATATCCCAAAAACATGTGTAGCCTACAAGGGGCATTAACACGAATCCTAGACCACTGAAATTCCCAAAAATATTTATGGCACGAAAAATGCATCTTACACCCTGAAAGTTCAGAATATGTTAGCAGCCCCAAAAATGCCTTAAAATGCATCTTATGGCTGCAAAAATGTACAAAACTTTGGAGGCCCAAAAAAGGGGTTTACAGACATCCTAGACCCCCTAAAGTCCAGAAAATGTTGGTGGCCCAAAAACAGGGTCAGAGAGCTCTGAATGTCTCAAAAACATTTGCAGCCTGAAAGGGGCATTAACCGGCTCCATAGGCACTGAAATTCCCAAAAATATATGTGGCACGAAAAATGCATCATACACCACTGAAAGTTCAGAATATGTTAGCAGCCCAAAAAAGGCCTACAAATGCACATTAGGCTGCAAAAATGTTGAAAACTTTGGAGGCACAAAAAAGGGGTTTACAGGCATCCTAGACCCCCTAAAGCCCAGAAAATGTTGGTGGCTTAAAAACTGTGTCAGAAAGCTCTGAATGTCCCAAAAACATTTGCAGCCTGAAATGGGCATTAACCCGAATCCTAGTCCACTGAAATTCCCAAAAATATTTAAGGCAGAAAAACGCATCCTACACCACTGAAAGTTCAGAATATGTTAGCAGCCCAAAAAAGGCCTTAATATGCAACTTAGGCTGCAAAAATGTTGAAAACTTTAGAGGCCCAAAAAAGGGGTTTACAGTCATCCTAGACCCCCTAAAGTCCAGAAAATGTTGGTGGGCCAAAAAACTGTCAGAGAGCTCTGAATGTCCCAAAAACATTTGTAGCCTATAAGGGGCATTAACCTGCATCCTAGACCACTGAAATTCCCAAAAATAGTTTTGGCACAAAAAATGCATCTTACATCCTGAAAGTTCAGAATATGTTAGCAGCCCAAAAAATGCCTTAAAATGTATTTTAGGGCTGCAAACATGCAGAAAACTTTGGAGGCCAAAGAAAGGGGTTTACAGTCATCCTAGACCCCCTAAAGTCCAGAAAATGTTGGTGGCCTAAAAACTGTGTCAGAAAGCTCTGAATGTCCCAAAAACATTTGCAGCCTGAAATGGGCATTAACCCGCATCCTAGACCACTGAAATTCCAAAAAATATTTATGCACGAAAAATGCATCCTACACCACTGAAAGTTCAGAATAGTTAGCAGCACAAAAAAGGCCTTAAAATGCATCTTAGGCTGCAAAAATGTTGAAAACCTTGGAGGTCCAAAAAAGGGGTTAACAGGCATCCTAGACCCCCTAAAGTCCAGAAAATGTTGGTGGCCCAAAAACAGGATCAGAGAGCTCTGAATGTCATAAAAAACATTTGCAGCCTGAAAGGGGCATTAACCGGCTTCATAAAGCACTGAAATTCCCAAAAATATATATGGCACGAAAAATGCATCCTACACCACTGAAAGTTCAGAATATGTTAGCAGCCCAAAAAAGGCCTAAAAATGCATCTTAGGCTGCAAAAATGTTCAAAACTTTGGAGGCCCAAAAAAGGGGTTTACAGTCATCCTAGACCCCCTAAAGTCCAGAAAATGTTGCTGGCCCAAAAACGGTGTCGGAAAGCTCTGAATGTCCCAAAAACATTTGCAGCCTGAAATGGGCATTAACCCGCATCCTAGACCACTGAAATTCCCAAAAATATTTATGGCACGAAAAATGCATCCTACACCACTGAAAGTTCAGAATATGTTAGCAGCCCAAAAAAGGCCTTAAAATGCATCTTAGGCTGCAGAAATGTTGAAAACTTTGGAGACCCAAAAAGGGGGTTTACAGTCATCCTAGACCCCCTAAAGTCCAGAAAATGTTGGTGGCCTAAAAACTGTGTCAGAAAGCTCTGAATGTCCCAAAAACATTTGCAGCCTGAAATGGGCATTAAACCGCATCCTAGACCACTGAAATTCCCAAAAATATTTATGGCACGAAAAATGCATCCTACACCGATGAAAGTTCAGAATATGTTAGCAGCCCAAAAAAGGCCTCAAAATGCATTTTAGGCTGCAAAAATGTTGAAAACTTTGGAGGCCCAAAAAAGGGGTTTACAGTCATCCTAGACCCCCTAAAGTCCAGAAAATGTTGCTGGCCCAAAAACGGTGTCATAAAGCTCTGAATGTCCCAAAAACATTTGCAGCCTGAAATGGGCATTAACCCGCATCCTAGACCACTGAAATTCCCAAAAATATTTATGGCACGAAAAATGCATCCTACACCACTGAAAGTTCAGAATATGTTAGCAGCCCAAAAAAGGCCTTAAAATGCATCTTAGGCTGCAAAAATGTTGAAAACTTTGGAGGCCCAAAAAAGGGGTTTACAGTCATCCTAGACCCCCTAAAGTCCAGAAAATGTTGCTGGCCCAAAAAAACGGTGTCAGAAAGCTCTGAATGTCCCAAAAACATTTGCAGCCTGAAATGGGCATTAACCCGCATCCTAGACCACTGAAATTCCCAAAAATGTTCATGACACGAAAAGTGCATCCTACACCGCTGAAAGTTCAGAATATGTTAGCAGCCTAAAAAAGACCTTAAAATGCATCTTAGGCTGCACAAATGTTGAAAACTTTGGAGGTCCAAAAAAGGGGTTTACAGGCATCCTAGACCCCCTAAAGTCCAGAAAATGTTGGTGGCCAAAAAAACTGTCAGAGAGCTCTGAATGTCCCAAAAACATTTGCAGCCTGAAATGGGCATTAACCCGCATCCTAGACCACTGAAATTCCCAAAAATGTTTATGGCACGAAAAATGCATCCTACACCGCTGAAAGTTCAGAATATGTTAGCAGCCTAAAAAAGACCTTAAAATGCATCTTAGAATGCACAAATGTAGAAAACTTTGGAGGCCCAAAAAAGGGGGTTACAGTCATCCTAGACCCCCTAAAGTCCAGAAAATGTTGGTGGCCTAAAAACTGTGTCAGAAAGCTCTGAATGTCCCAAAAACATTTGCAGCCTGAAATGGGCATTAACCCGCATCCTAGACCACTGAAATTCGCAAAACTGTTTATGGCACGAAAAGTGCATCCTACACCGCTGAAAGTTCAGAATATGTTAGCAGCCTAAAAAAGACCTTAAAATGCATTTTAGGCTGCACAAATGTTAAAAAGTTTGGAGGTCCAAAAAAGGCGTTTACAGGCATCCTAGACCCCCTAAAGTCCAGAAAATGTTGGTGGCCAAAAAAACTGTCAGAGAGCTCTGAATGTCCCAAAAACATGTGTAGCCTATAAGGGGCATTAACCTGCATCCTAGACCACTGAAATTCCCAAAAATAGTTTTGGCACGAAAAATCCATCTTACACCCTGAAAGTTCAGAATATGTTAGCAGCCCAAAAAAGGCCTCAAAATGCATTTTAGGCTGCAAAAATGTTGAAAACTTTGGAGGCCCAAAAAAGGGGTTTACAGTCATCCTAGACCCCCTAAAGTCCAGAAAATGTTGCTGGCCCAAAAACGGTGTCGGAAAGCTCTGAATGTCCCAAAAACATTTGCAGCCTGAAATGGGCATTAACCCGCATCCTAGACCACTGAAATTCCCAAAAATATTTATGGCACGAAAAATGCATCCTACACCACTGAAAGTTCAGAATATGTTAGCAGCCCAAAAAAGGCCTTAAAATGCATCTTAGGCTGCAGAAATGTTGAAAACTTTGGAGACCCAAAAAGGGGGTTTACAGTCATCCTAGACCCCCTAAAGTCCAGAAAATGTTGGTGGCCTAAAAACTGTGTCAGAAAGCTCTGAATGTCCCAAAAACATTTGCAGCCTGAAATGGGCATTAAACCGCATCCTAGACCACTGAAATTCCCAAAAATATTTATGGCACGAAAAATGCATCCTACACCGATGAAAGTTCAGAATATGTTAGCAGCCCAAAAAAGGCCTCAAAATGCATTTTAGGCTGCAAAAATGTTGAAAACTTTGGAGGCCCAAAAAAGGGGTTTACAGTCATCCTAGACCCCCTAAAGTCCAGAAAATGTTGCTGGCCCAATAAAACGGTGTCAGAAAGCTCTGAATGTCCCAAAAACATTTGCAGCCTGAAATGGGCATTAACCCGCATCCTAGACCACTGAAATTCCCAAAAATGTTCATGACACGAAAAATGCATCCTACACCGCTGAAAGTTCAGAATATGTTAGCAGCCTAAAAAAGACCTTAAAATGCATCTTAGGCTGCACAAATGTTGAAAACTTTGGAGGTCCAAAAAAGGGGTTTACAGGCATCCTAGACCCCCTAAAGTCCAGAAAATGTCGGTGGCCCAAAAACGGTGTCAGAGAGCTCTGAATGTCTCAAAAACATTTGCAGCCTGAAATGGGCATTAACCCGCATCCTAGACCACTGAAATTCCCAAAAATATTTATGGCAGAAAAAGGCATCCTACACCGCTGAAAGTTCAGAATATGTTAGCAGCCCAAAAAAGCCCATAACATGCATCTTAGGCTGCACAAATGTTGAAAAGTTTGGAGGTCCAAAAAAGGGGTTTACAGGCATCCTAGACCCCCTAAAGTCCAGAAAATGTTGGTGGCCCAAAAACAGGGTCAGAGAGCTCTGAATGTCTCAAAAACATTTGCAGCCTGAAAGGGGCATTAACCGGCTCCATAGGCACTGAAATTCCCAAAAATATATGTGGCACGAAAAATGCATCATACACCACTGAAAGTTCAGAATATGTTAGCAGCCCAAAAAAGGCCTACAAATGCACATTAGGCTGCAAAAATGTTGAAAACTTTGGAGGCACAAAAAAGGGGTTTACAGGCATCCTAGACCCCCTAAAGTCCAGAAAATGTTGGTGGCTTAAAAACTGTGTCAGAAAGCTCTGAATGTCCCAAAAACATTTGCAGCCTGAAATGGACATTAACCCGCATCCTAGTCCACTGAAATTCCCAAAAATATTTATGGCAGAAAAATGCATCCTACACCACTGAAAGTTCAGAATATGTTAGCAGCCCAAAAAAGGCCTTAATATGCAACTTAGGCTGCAAAAATGTTGAAAACTTTAGAGGCCCAAAAAAGGGGTTTACGGTCATCCTAGACCCCCTAAAGTCCATAAAATGTTGGTGGCCCAAAAAACTGTCAGAGAGCTCTGAATGTCCCAAAAACATTTGTAGCCTATAAGGGGCATTAACCTGCACCCTAGACCACTGAAATTCCCAAAAATAGTTTTGGCACAAAAAATGCATCTTACATCCTGAAAGTTCAGAATATGTTAGCAGCCCAAAAAATGCCTTAACATGTATTTTAGGGCTGCAAACATGCAGAAAACTTTGGAGGCCAAAAAAAGGGGTTTACAGTCATCCTAGACCCCCTAAAGTCCAGAAAATGTTGGTGGCCTAAAAACTGTGTCAGAAAGCTCTGAATGTCCCAAAAACATTTGCAGCCTGAAATGGGCATTAACCCGCATCCTAGACCACTGAAATTCCAAAAAATATTTATGCACGAAAAATGCATCCTACACCACTGAAAGTTCAGAATAGTTAGCAGCACAAAAAAGGCCTTAAAATGCATCTTAGGCTGCAAAAATGTTGAAAACCTTGGAGGTCCAAAAAAGGGGTTAACAGGCATCCTAGACCCCCTAAAGTCCAGAAAATGTTGGTGGCCCAAAAACAGGATCAGAGAGCTCTGAATGTCATAAAAAACATTTGCAGCCTGAAAGGGGCATTAACCGGCTTCATAGAGCACTGAAATTCCCAAAAATATATATGGCACGAAAAATGCATCCTACACCACTGAAAGTTCAGAATATGTTAGCAGCCCAAAAAAGGCCTAAAAATGCATCTTAGGCTGCAAAAATGTTCAAAACTTTGGAGGCCCAAAAAAGGGGTTTACAGTCATTCTAGACCCCCTAAAGTCCAGAAAATGTTGCTGGCCCAAAAACGGTGTCGGAAAGCTCTGAATGTCCCAAAAACATTTGCAGCCTGAAATGGGCATTAACCCGCATCCTAGACCACTGAAATTCCCAAAAATATTTATGGCACGAAAAATGCATCCTACACCACTGAAAGTTCAGAATATGTTAGCAGCCCAAAAAAGGCCTTAAAATGCATCTTAGGCTGCAGAAATGTTGAAAACTTTAGAGACCCAAAAAGGGGGTTTACAGTCATCCTAGACCCCCTAAAGTCCAGAAAATGTTGGTGGCCTAAAAACTGTGTCAGAAAGCTCTGAATGTCCCAAAAACATTTGCAGCCTGAAATGGGCATTAAACCGCATCCTAGACCACTGAAATTCCCAAAAATATTTATGGCACGAAAAATGCATCCTACACCGATGAAAGTTCAGAATATGTTAGCAGCCCAAAAAAGGCCTCAAAATGCATTTTAGGCTGCAAAAATGTTGAAAACTTTGGAGGCCCAAAAAAGGGGTTTACAGTCATCCTAGACCCCCTAAAGTCCAGAAAATGTTGCTGGCCCAAAAACGGTGTCATAAAGTTCTGAATGTCCCAAAAACATTTGCAGCCTGAAATGGGCATTAACCCGCATCCTAGACCACTGAAATTCCCAAAAATATTTATGGCACGAAAAATGCATCCTACACCACTGAAAGTTCAGAATATGTTAGCAGCCCAAAAAAGGCCTTAAAATGCATCTTAGGCTGCAAAAATGTTGAAAACTTTGGAGGCCCAAAAAAGGGGTTTACAGTCATCCTAGACCCCCTAAAGTCCAGAAAATGTTGCTGGCCCAAAAAAACGGTGTCAGAAAGCTCTGAATGTCCCAAAAACATTTGCAGCCTGAAATGGGCATTAACCCGCATCCTAGACCACTGAAATTCCCAAAAATGTTTATGGCACGAAAAATGCATCCTACACCGCTGAAAGTTCAGAATATGTTTGCAGCCTAAAAAAGACCTTAAAATGCATCTTAGGATGCACAAATGTAGAAAACTTTGGAGGCCCAAAAAAGGGGGTTACAGTCATCCTAGACCCCCTAAAGTCCAGAAAATGTTGGTGGCCTAAAAACTGTGTCAGAAAGCTCTGAATGTCCCAAAAACATTTGCAGCCTGAAATGGGCATTAACCCGCATCCTAGACCACTGAAATTCGCAAAACTGTTTATGGCACGAAAAGTGCATCCTACACCGCTGAAAGTTCAGAATATGTTAGCAGCCTAAAAAAGACCTTAAAATGCATTTTAGGCTGCACAAATGTTAAAAAGTTTGGAGGTCCAAAAAAGGCGTTTACAGGCATCCTAGACCCCCTAAAGTCCAGAAAATGTTGGTGGCCAAAAAAACTGTCAGAGAGCTCTGAATGTCCCAAAAACATGTGTAGCCTATAAGGGGCATTAACCTGCATCCTAGACCACTGAAATTCCCAAAAATAGTTTTGGCACGAAAAATCCATCTTACACCCTGAAAGTTCAGAATATGTTAGCAGCCCAAAAAAGGCCTCAAAATGCATTTTAGGCTGCAAAAATGTTGAAAACTTTGGAGGCCCAAAAAAGGGGTTTACAGTCATCCTAGACCCCCTAAAGTCCAGAAAATGTTGCTGGCCCAAAAACGGTGTCGGAAAGCTCTGAATGTCCCAAAAACATTTGCAGCCTGAAATGGGCATTAACCCGCATCCTAGACCACTGAAATTCCCAAAAATATTTATGGCACGAAAAATGCATCCTACACCGATGAAAGTTCAGAATATGTTAGCAGCCCAAAAAAGGCCTCAAAATGCATTTTAGGCTGCAAAAATGTTGAAAACTTTGGAGGCCCAAAAAAGGGGTTTACAGTCATCCTAGACCCCCTAAAGTCCAGAAAATGTTGCTGGCCCAAAAACGGTGTCAGAAAGCTCTGAATGTCCCAAAAACATTTGCAGCCTGAAATGGGCATTAACCCGCATCCTAGACCACTGAAATTCCCAAAAATATTTATGGCACGAAAAATGCATCCTACACCACTGAAAGTTCAGAATATGTTAGCAGCCCAAAAAAGGCCTTAAAATGCATCTTAGGCTGCAAAAATGTTGAAAACTTTGGAGGCCCAAAAAAGGGGTTTACAGTCATCCTAGACCCCCTAAAGTCCAGAAAATGTTGCTGGCCCAAAAAAACGGTGTCAGAAAGCTCTGAATGTCCCAAAAACATTTGCAGCCTGAAATGGGCATTAACCCGCATCCTAGACCACTGAAATTCCCAAAAATGTTCATGACACGAAAAGTGCATCCTACACCGCTGAAAGTTCAGAATATGTTAGCAGCCTAAAAAAGACCTTAAAATGCATCTTAGGCTGCACAAATGTTGAAAACTTTGGAGGTCCAAAAAAGGGGTTTACAGGCATCCTAGACCCCCTAAAGTCCAGAAAATGTTGGTGGCCAAAAAAACTGTCAGAGAGCTCTGAATGTCCCAGAAACATTTGCAGCCTGAAATGGGCATTAACCCGCATCCTAGACCACTGAAATTCCCAAAAATGTTTATGGCACGAAAAATGCATCCTACACCGCTGAAAGTTCAGAATATGTTAGCAGCCTAAAAAAGACCTTAAAATGCATCTTAGGATGCACAAATGTAGAAAACTTTGGAGGCCCAAAAAAGGGGGTTACAGTCATCCTAGACCCCCTAAGGTCCAGAAAATGTTGGTGGCCTAAAAACTGTGTCAGAGAGCTCTGAATGTCCCAAAAACATGTGTAGCCTATAAGGGGCATTAACCTGCATCCTAGACCACTGAAATTCCCAAAAATAGTTTTGGCACGAAAAATCCATCTTACACCCTGAAAGTTCAGAATATGTTAGCAGCCCAAAAAAGGCCTCAAAATGCATTTTAGGCTGCAAAAATGTTGAAAACTTTGGAGGCCCAAAAAAGGGGTTTACAGTCATCCTAGACCCCCTAAAGTCCAGAAAATGTTGCTGGCCCAAAAACGGTGTCGGAAAGCTCTGAATGTCCCAAAAACATTTGCAGCCTGAAATGGGCATTAACCCGCATCCTAGACCACTGAAATTCCCAAAAATATTTATGGCACGAAAAATGCATCCTACACCACTGAAAGTTCAGAATATGTTAGCAGCCCAAAAAAGGCCTTAAAATGCATCTTAGGCTGCAGAAATGTTGAAAACTTTGGAGACCCAAAAAGGGGGTTTACAGTCATCCTAGACCCCCTAAAGTCCAGAAAATGTTGGTGGCCTAAAAACTGTGTCAGAAAGCTCTGAATGTCCCAAAAACATTTGCAGCTTGAAATGGGCATTAAACCGCATCCTAGACCACTGAAATTCCCAAAAATATTTATGGCACGAAAAATGCATCCTACACCGATGAAAGTTCAGAATATGTTAGCAGCCCAATAAAAGGCCTCAAAATGCATTTTACGCTGCAAAAATGTTGAAAACTTTGGAGGCCCAAAAAAGGGGTTTACAGTCATCCTAGACCCCCTAAAGTCCAGAAAATGTTGCTGGCCCAAAAACGGTGTCAGAAAGCTCTGAATGTCCCAAAAACATTTGCAGCCTGAAATGGGCATTAACCCACATCCTAGACCACTGAAATTCCCAAAAATATTTATGGCACGAAAAATGCATCCTACACCACTGAAAGTTCAGAATATGTTAGCAGCCCAAAAAAGGCCTTAAAATGCATCTTAGGCTGCAAAAATGTTGAAAACTTTGGAGGCCCAAAAAAGGGGTTTACAGTCATCCTAGACCCCCTAAAGTCCAGAAAATGTTGCTGGCCCAATAAAACGGTGTCAGAAAGCTCTGAATGTCCCAAAAACATTTGCAGCCTGAAATGGGCATTAACCCGCATCCTAGACCACTGAAATTCCCAAAAATGTTCATGACACGAAAAGTGCATCCTACACCGCTGAAAGTTCAGAATATGTTAGCAGCCTAAAAAAGACCTTAAAATGCATCTTAGGCTGCACAAATGTTGAAAACTATGGAGGTCCAAAAAAGGGGTTTACAGGCATCCTAGACCCCCTAAAGTCCAGAAAATGTTGGTGGCCAAAAAAACAGGGTCAGAGAGCTCTGAATATCCCAAAAACATGTGTAGCCTACAAGGGGCATTAACACGCATCCTAGACCACTGAAATTCCCAAAAATATTTATGGCACGAAAAATGCATCCTACACCGCTGAAAGTTCAGAATATGTTAGCAGCCTAAAAAAGACCTTAAAATGCATCTTAGGCTGCACAAATGTACAAAACTTTGGAGGCCCAAAAAAGGGGTTTACAGGCATCCTAGACCCCCTAAAGTCCAGAAAATGTTGGTGGCCCAAAAACAGGGTCAGAGAGCTCTGAATATCCCAAAAACATGTGTAGCCTACAAGGGGCATTAACACGCATCCTAGACCACTGAAATTCCCAAAAATATTTATGGCACGAAAAATGCATCTTACACCCTGAAAGTTCAGAATATGTTAGCAGCCCAAAAAATGCCTTAAAATGCATCTTATGGCTGCAAAAATGTACAAAACTTTGGAGGCCCAAAAAAGGGGTTTACAGACATCCTAGAGCCCGTAAAGTCCAGAAAATGTTGGTGGCCCAAAAACAGGGTCAGAGAGCTCTGAATGTCTCAAAAACATTTGCAGCCTGAAAGGGGCATTAACCGGCTCCATAGGCACTGAAATTCCCAAAAATATATGTGGCACGAAAAATGCATCATACACCACTGAAAGTTCAGAATATGTTAGCAGCCCAAATAAGGCCTACAAATGCACATTAGGCTGCAAAAATGTTGAAAACTTTGGAGGCACAAAAAAGGGGTTTACAGGCATCCTAGACCCCCTAAAGTCCAGAAAATGTTGGTGGCTTAAAAACTGTGTCAGAAAGCTCTGAATGTCCCAAAAACATTTGCAGCCTGAAATGGGCATTAACCCGCATCCTAGTCCACTGAAATTCCCAAAAATATTTATGGCAGAAAAACGCATCCTACACCACTGAAAGTTCAGAATATGTTAGCAGCCCAAAAAAGGCCTTAATATGCAATTTAGGCTGCAAAAATGTTGAAAACTTTAGAGGCCCAAAAAAGGGGTTTACGGTCATCCTAGACCCCCTAAAGTCCAGAAAATGTTGGTGGCCCAAAAAACTGTCAGAGAGCTCTGAATGTCCCAAAAACATTTGTAGCCTATAAGGGGCATTAACCTGCACCCTAGACCACTGAAATTCCCAAAAATAGTTTTGGCACAAAAAATGCATCTTACATCCTGAAAGTTCAGAATATGTTAGCAGCCCAAAAAATGCCTTAAAATGTATTTTAGGGCTGCAAACATGCAGAAAACTTTGGAGGCCAAAAAAAGGGGTTTACAGTCATCCTAGACCCCCTAAAGTCCAGAAAATGTTGGTGGCCTAAAAACTGTGTCAGAAAGCTCTGAATGTCCCAAAAACATTTGCAGCCTGAAATGGGCATTAACCCGCATCCTAGACCACTGAAATTCCAAAAAATATTTATGCACGAAAAATGCATCCTACACCACTGAAAGTTCAGAATAGTTTGCAGCACAAAAAAGGCCTTAAAATGCATCTTAGGCTGCAAAAATGTTGAAAACCTTGGAGGTCCAAAAAAGGGGTTAACAGGCATCCTAGACCCCCTAAAGTCCAGAAAATGTTGGTGGCCCAAAAACAGGATCAGAGAGCTCTGAATGTCATAAAAAACATTTGCAGCCTGAAAGGGGCATTAACCGGCTCCATAGTGCACTGAAATTCCCCAAAATATATATGGCACGAAAAATGCATCCTACACCACTGAAAGTTCAGAATATGTTAGCAGCCCAAAAAAGGCCTAAAAATGCATCTTAGGCTGCAAAAATGTTCAAAACTTTGGAGGCCCAAAAAAGGGGTTTACAGTCATCCTAGACCCCCTAAAGTCCAGAAAATGTTGGTGGCCCAAAACGGTGTCAGAAAGCTCTGAATGTCCCAAAAACATTTGCAGCCTGAAATGGGCATTAACCCGCATCCTAGACCACTGAAATTCCCAAAAATATTTATGGCACAAAAAATGCATCCTACACCACTGAAAGTTCAGAATATGTTAGCAGCCCAAAAAAGGCCTTAAAATGCATCTTAGGCTGCAAAAATGTTGAAACTTTGGAGGCACAAAAAAGGGGTTTACAGTCATCCTAGACCCCCTAAAGTCCAGAAAATGTTGGGGGCCTTGAAACTGTGTCAGAGAGCTCTGAATGTCTCAAAAATATTTGCAGCCTGAAAGGGGCATTAACCGGCTCCATAGAGCACTGAAATTCCCCACAATATATATGGCACGAAAAATGCATCCTACACCACTGAAAGTTCAGAATATGTTAGCAGCCCAAAAAAGGCCTTAAAATGCATCTTAGGCTGCAAAAATGTTGAAACTTTGGAGGCACAAAAAAGGGGTTTACAGTCATCCTAGACCCCCTAAAGTCCAGAAAATGTTGGTGGCCCAAAAAACTGTCAGAGAGCTCTGAATGTCCCAAATACATTTGTAGCCTATAAGGGGCATTACCCTGCATCCTAGACCACTGAAATTCCTAAAAATAGTTTTGGCACAAAAAATGCATCTTACATCCTGAAAGTTCAGAATATGTTAGCAGCTCAAAAAAGGCCTTAAAATGCATTTTAGGCTTCAAAAATGTTCATAACTTTGGAAGCCCAAAAAATGGGTTTACAGGCATTCTAGACCCCCAGAAAATGTTGGTGGCCCAAAAACAGGGTCAGAGAGCTCTGAATGTCTCAAAAACATTTGCAGCCTGAAAGGGGCATTAACCGGCTCCCTAGAGCACTGAAATTCCCAAAAATATATATGGCACGAAAAATGCATCCTACACCACTGAAAGTTCAGAATATGTTAGCAGCCCAAAAAATGCCTTAAAATGCCTCTTATGGCTGCAAAAATGTAGAAAACTTTGGAGGCCCAAAAAAGGGATTTACAGGCATCCTAGACCCCCTAAAGTCCAGAAAATGTTGGTGGCCTAAAAACTGTGTCAGAAAGCTCTGCATGTCCCAAAAACATTTGCAGCCTGAAATGGGCATTAACCCGCATCCTAGACCACTGAAATTCCCAAAAATATTTATGGCAGGAAAAACACATCCTACACCGCTGAAAGTTCAGAATATGTTAGCAGCCTAAAAAAGACCTTAAAATGCATCTTAGGCTGCACAAATGTTGAAAAGTTTGGAGGTCCAAAAAAGGGGTTTACAGGCATCCTAGACTCCCTAAAGTCCAGAAAATGTTGGTGGCCAAAAAAACTGTCAGAGAGCTCTGAATGTCCCAAAAACATTTGTAGCCTATAAGGGGCATTAACCTGCATCCTAGACCACTGAAATTCCCAAAAACAGTTTTGGCACGAAAAATCCATCTTACACCCTGAAAGTTCGGAATATGTTAGCAGCCCAAAAAAGGCCTTAAAATGCATCTTAGGCTGCAAAAATGTTGAAAACTTTGGAGGCCCAAAAAAGGGGTTTACAGTCATGCTAGACCCCCTAAAGTCCAGAAAATGTTGCTGGCCCAAAAAAACGGTGTCAGAAAGCTCTGAATGTCCCAAAAACATTTGCAGCCTGAAATGGGCATTAACCCGCATCCTAGACCACTGAAATTCCCAAAAATATTTATGGCACGAAAAATGCATCCTACACCGATGAAAGTTCAGAATATGTTAGCAGCCCAAAAAAGGCCTTAAAATGCACCTTAGGCTGCAAAAATGTTGAAAACTTTGGAGGCCCAGAAAAGGGGTTTCAGTCATCCTAGACCACCTAAAGTCCAGAAAATGTTGGTGGCCAAAAAAACTGTCAGAGAGCTCTGAATGTCCCAAAAATATTTTGTGCACGAAAAAGGCATCCTACACCCCTGAAATTTCAGAATATGTTAGCAGCTCAAAAAAGGCCTTAAAATGCATTTTAGGCTTCAAAAATGTTCATAACTTTGGAAGCCCAAAAAATGGGTTTACAGGCATTCTAGACCCCCAGAAAATGTTGGTGGCCCAAAAACAGGGTCAGAGAGCTCTGAATGTCTCAAAAACATTTGCAGCCTGAAAGGGGCATTAACCGGCTCCCTAGAGCACTGAAATTCCCAAAAATATATATGGCACGAAAAATGCATCCTACACCACTGAAAGTTCAGAATATGTTAGCAGCCCAAAAAATGCCTTAAAATGCCTCTTATGGCTGCAAAAATGTAGAAAACTTTGGAGGCCCAAAAAAGGGATTTACAGGCATCCTAGACCCCCTAAAGTCCAGAAAATGTTGGTGGCCTAAAAACTGTGTCAGAAAGCTCTGCATGTCCCAAAAACATTTGCAGCCTGAAATGGGCATTAACCCGCATCCTAGACCACTGAAATTCCCAAAAATATTTATGGCAGGAAAAACACATCCTACACCACTGAAAGTTCAGAATATGTTAGCAGCCCAAAAAATGCCTTAAAATGCCTCTTATGGCTGCAAAAATGTAGAAAACTTTGGAGGCCCAAAAAAGGGATTTACAGGCATCCTAGACTCCCTAAAGTCCAGAAAATGTTGGTGGCCAAAAAAACTGTCAGAGAGCTCTGAATGTCCCAAAAACATGTGTAGCCTATAAGGGGCATTAACCTGCATCCTAGACCACTGAAATTCCCAAAAATAGTTTTGGCACGAAAAATCCATCTTACACCCTGAAAGTTCGGAATATGTTAGCAGCCCAAAAAAGGCCTTAAAATGCATCTTAGGCTGCAAAAATGTTGAAAACTTTGGAGGCCCAAAAAAGGGGTTTACAGTCATCCTAGACCCGCTAAAATCCAGAAAATGTTGTTGGCCCAAAAACGGTGTCAGAAAGCTCTGAATGTCCCAAAAACATTTGCAGCCTGAAATGGGCATTAACCCGCATCCTAGACCACTGAAATTCCCAAAAATATTTATGGCACGAAAAATGCATCCTACACCACTGAAAGTTCAGAATATTTTAGCAGCCCAAAAAAGGCCTTAAAATGCACCTTAGGCTGCAAAAATGTTGAAAACTTTGGAGGCCCAGAAAAGGGGTTTACAGTCATCCTAGACCCCCTAAAGTCCAGAAAATGTTGGTGGCCAAAAAAACTGTCAGAGAGCTCTGAATGTCCCAAAAACATTTGTAGCCTATAAGGGGCATTAACCTGCATCCTAGACCACTGAAATTCCCAAAAATAGTTTTGGCACGAAAAATCCATCTTACACCCTGAAAGTTCAGAATATGTTAGCAGCCCAAAAAAGGCCTTAAAATGCATCTTAGGCTGCAAAAATGTTGAAAACTTTGGAGGCCCAAAAAAGGGGTTTACAGTCATCCTAGACCCCCTAAAGTCCAGAAAATGTTGGTGGCCTAAAAACTGTGTCAGAAAGCTCTGAATTTCCCAAAAACATTTGCAGCCTGAAATGGGCATTAACCCGCATCCTAGACCACTGAAATTCCAAAAAATATTTATGGCACGAAAAATGCATCCTACACCACTGAAAGTTCAGAATAGTTAGCAGCACAAAAAAGGCCTTAAAATGCATCTTAGGCTGCAAAAATGTTGAAAACCTTGGAGGTCCAAAAAAGGGGTTTACAGGCATCCTAGACCCCCTAAAGTCCAGAAAATGTCGGTGGCCCAAAAACGGTGTCAGAGAGCTCTGTATGTCTCAAAAACATTTGCAGCCTGAAATGGGCATTAACCCGCATCCTAGACCACTGAAATTCCCAAAAATATTTATGGCAGAAAAAGGCATCCTACACCGCTGAAAGTTCAGAATATGTTAGCAGCCCAAAAAAGCCCATAACATGCATCTTAGGCTGCACAAATGTTGAAAAGTTTGGAGGTCCAAAAAAGGGGTTTACAGGCATCCTAGACCCCCTAAAGTCCAGAAAATGTTGGTGGCCTAAAAACTGTGTCAGAAAGCTCTGAATGTCCCAAAAACATTTGTAGCCTATAAGGGGCATTAACCCGCATCCTAGACCACTGAAATTCCCAAAAATATTTATGGCAGGAAAAACACATCCTACACCGCTGAAAGTTCAGAATATGTTAGCAGCCTAAAAAAGACCTTAAAATGCATCTTAGGCTGCACAAATGTTGAAAAGTTTGGAGGTCCAAAAAAGGGGTTTACAGGCATCCTAGACTCCCTAAAGTCCAGAAAATGTTGGTGGCCAAAAAAACTGTCAGAGAGCTCTGAATGTCCCAAAAACATTTGTAGCCTATAAGGGGCATTAACCTGCATCCTAGACCGCTGAAATTCCCAAAAATAGTTTTGGCACGAAAAATCCATCTTACACCCTGAAAGTTCGGAATATGTTAGCAGCCCAAAAAAGGCCTTAAAATGCATCTTAGGCTGCAAAAATGTTGAAAACTTTGGAGGCCCAAAAAAGAGGTTTACAGTCATGCTAGACCCCCTAAAGTCCAGAAAATGTTGCTGGCCCAAAAAAACGGTGTCAGAAAGCTCTGAATGTCCCAAAAACATTTGCAGCCTGAAATGGGCATTAACCCGCATCCTAGACCACTGAAATTCCCAAAAATGTTTATGGCACGAAAAATGCATCCTACACCGCTGAAAGTTCAGAATATGTTAGCAGCCTAAAAAAGACCTTAAAATGCATCTTAGGCTGCACAAATGTACAAAACTTTGGAGGCCCAAAAAAGGGGTTTTACAGGCATCCTAGACCCCCTAAAGTCCAGAAAATGTTGGTGGCCCAAAAACAGGGTCAGAGAGCTCTGAATATCCCAAAAACATGTGTAGCCTACAAGGGGCATTAACACGCATCCTAGACCACTGAAATTCCAAAAAATATTTATGGCACGAAAAATGCATCCTACACCACTGAAAGTTCAGAATAGTTAGCAGCACAAAAAAGGCCTTAAAATGCATCTTAGGCTGCAAAAATGTTCAAAACTTTGGAGGCCCAAAAAAGGGGTTTACAGTCATCCTAGACCCCCTAAAGTCCAGAAAATGTTGGTGGCCCAAAACGGTGTCAGAAAGCTCTGAATGTCCCAAAAACATTTGCAGCCTGAAATGGGCATTAACCCGCATCCTAGACCACTGAAATTCCCAAAAATATTTATGGCACAAAAATGCATCCTACACCACTGAAAGTTCAGAATATGTTAGCAGCCCATAAAAGGCCTTAATATGCATCTTAGGCTGCACAAATGTTGAAAAGTTTGGAGGTCCAAAAAAGGGGTTTACAGGCATCCTAGAACCCCTAAAGTCCAGAAAATGTTGGTGGCCTAAAAACTGTGTCAGAAAGCTCTGAATGTCCCAAAAACATTTGTAGCCTATAAGGGGCATTAACCTGCATCCTAGACCACTGAAATTCCCAAAAATAGATTTGGCACGAAAAATCCATCTTACACCCTGAAAGTTCTGAATATGTTAGCAGCCCAAAAAAGTCCTTAAAATGCATCTTAGGCTGCAAAAATGTTGAAAACTTTGGAGGCTCAAAAAATGGGTTCACAGTCATCCTAGACCCCCTAAAGTCCAGAAAATGTTGCTGGCCCAAAAACGGTGTCAGAAAGCTCTGAATGTCTCAAAAACATTTGCAGCCTGAAAGGGGCATTAACCGGCTCCATAGAGCACTGAAATTCCCAAAAATATTTATGGCACGAAAAATGCATCCTACACCACTGAAAGTTCAGAATATGTTAGCAGCCCAAAAAAGGCCTTAAAATGCATCGTAGGCTGCAAAAATGTTGAAACTTTGGAGGCACAAAAAAGGGGTTTACAGTCATCCTAGACCCCCTAAAGTCCAGAAAATGTTGGTGGCCTTGAAACTGTGTCAGAGAGATCTGAATGTCTCAAAAATATTTGCAGCCTGAAAGGGGCATTAACCGGCTCCATAGAGCACTGAAATTCCCCACAATATATATGGCACGAAAAATGCATCCTACACCACTGAAAGTTCAGAATATGTTAGCAGCCCAAAAAAGGCCTTAAAATGCATCTTAGGCTGCAAAAATGTTGAAACTTTGGAGGCACAAAAAAGGGGTTTACAGTCATCCTAGACCCCCTAAAGTCCAGAAAATGTTGGTGGCCCAAAAAACTGTCAGAGAGCTCTGAATGTCCCAAATACATTTGTAGCCTATAAGGGGCATTACCCTGCATCCTAGACCACTGAAATTCCCAAAAATAGTTTTGGCACAAAAAATGCATCTTACATCCTGAAAGTTCAGAATATGTTAGCAGCCCAATAAATGCCTTAAAATGCATTTTAGGGCTGCAAACATGCAGAAAACTTTGGAGGCCCAGAAAAGGGGTTTACAGGCATCCTAGACCCCCTAAAGTCCAGAAAATGCTGGTGGCCCAAAAAACTGTCAAAAGAGCTCTGAATGGCCGGAAACATTTGTAGCCTATAAGGGGCATTAACCTGCATCCAAGACGACTGAAATTCCCAAAAATAGTTTTGGCACGAAAAATGCATCTTACACCCTGAAAGTTCAGAATATGTTAGAAGCCCAAAAAATGCCTTAAAATGCATCTTAGGGCTGCAAAAATGTAGAAAACTTTGGAGGCCCAAAAAAGGGGTTTACATGCATCCTAGACCCCCTAAATTCCAGTAAATGTTGGTGGCCCAAAAGCAGGGTCAGAGAGCTCTGAATGTCTCAAAAACATTTGCAGCCTGAAAGGGGCATTAACCCGCATCCTAGA
Source organism: Ambystoma mexicanum (assembly GCF_040938575.1). NCBI lineage: Eukaryota > Metazoa > Chordata > Amphibia > Caudata > Ambystomatidae > Ambystoma > Ambystoma mexicanum. The sequence goes on from NC_090936.1 coordinate 146,248,633, forward strand.
GCACTGAAAATCCCAAAAATAATTTGTGCACGAAAAAGGCATCTTACACCCTGAAAGTTCAGAATATGTTAGCAGCCAAAAAAGGCCTTAAAATGCATCTTAGGCTGCAAAAATGTTGAAAACTTTGGAGGCCCAAAAAAGGGGTTTACAGGCATCCTAGACCCCCTAAAGTCCAGAAAATGTTGGTGGCTCAAAAACGGTGTCAGAGAGCTCTGAATATCCCAAAAACATGTGTAGCCTACAAGGGGCATTAACACTCATCCTAGACCACTGAAATTCCCAAACATATTTAGGGCACGAAAAATGCATCTTACACCCTGAAAGTTCAGAATATGTTAGCAGCCAAAAAAGGCCTTAAAATGCATCTTAGGCTGCAAAAATGTTGAAAACTTTGGAGGCCCAAAAAAGGGGTTTACAGGCATCCTAGACCCCCTAAAGTCCAGAAAATGTTGGTGGCTCAAAAACGGTGTCAGAGAGCTCTGAATATCCCAAAAACATTTGCAGCCTGAAATGGGCATTAACCCGCATCCTAGACCACTGAAATTCCCAAAAATATTTATGGCACGAAAAATGCATCCTACACCACTGAAAGTTCAGAATATGTTAGCAGCCCAAAAAAGGCCTTCATATGGATCTTAGGCTGCAAAAATGTTGAAAACTTTAGAGGCCCAAAAAAGGGGTTTACAGTCATCCTATACCCAATAAAGTCCAGAAAATGTTGGTGGCCCAAAAAACTGTCAGAGAGCTCTGAATGTCCCAAAAACATTCGTAGCCTATAAGGGACATTAACCTGCATCCTAGACCACTGAAATTCCCAAAAATAGTTTTGGCACAAAAAATGCATCTTACATCCTGAAAGTTCAGAATATGTTAGCAGCCCAAAAAATGCCTTAAAATGCATTTTAGGGCTGCAAACATGCAGAAAACTTTGGAGGCCCAAAAAAGGGGTTTACAGGCATCCTAGACCCCCTAAAGTCCAGAAAATGTTGGTGGCCCAAAAAACTGTCAAAGAGCTCCTAATGTCTCAAAAACATTTGCAGCCTGAAAGGGGCATTAACCCGCATCCTAGACCACTGAAATTCCCAAAAATATTTATGGCACGAAAAATGCATCCTACACCACTGAAAGTTCAGAATAGCAGCCCAAAAAAGGCCTTAAAATGCATCTTAGGCTGCAAAAATGTTGAAAACTTTGGAGGCCCAAAAAAGGGGTTTACAGTCATGCTAGACCCCCTAAAGTCCAGAAAATGTTGGTGGCCTAAAAACTGTCAGAAAGCTCTGAATGTCTCAAAAACATTTGTAGCCTATAAGGGGCATTAACCTGCATCCTAGACCACTGAAATTCCCAAAAATAGTTTTGGCACGAAAAATCCATCTTACACCCTGAAAGTTCAGAATATGTTAGCAGCCCAAAAAAGGCCTTAAAATGCATCTTAGGCTGCAAAAATGTTGAAAACTTTGGAGGCCCAAAAAAGGGGTTTACAGTCATCCTAGACCCCCTAAAGTCCAGAAAATGTTAGTGGCCTAAAAACTATCAGAAAGCTCTGAATGTCCCAAAAACATTTGCAGCCTGAAATGGGCATTAACCCGCATCCTAGACCACTGAAATTCCCAAAAATATTTATGGCACGAAAAATGCATCCTACACCACTGAAAGTTCAGAATAGTTAGCAGCCCAAAAAAGGCCTTAAATGCATCTTAGGCTGCAAAAATGTTGAAAACTTTGGAGGCCCAAAAAAGGGGTTTACAGTCATGCTAGACCCCCTAAAGTCCAGAAAATGTTGGTGGCCTAAAAACTGTCAGAAAGCTCTGAATGTCTCAAAAACATTTGCAGCCTGAAAGGGGCATTAACCGGCTCCATAGAGCACTGAAATTCCCCAAAATATATATGGCACGAAAAATGCATCCTACACCACTGAAAGTTCAGAATATGTTAGCAGCCCAAAAAAGGCCTTAAAATAAATCTTAGGCTGCAAAAATGTTGAAAACTTTGGAGGCACAAAAAAGGGGTTTACAGTCATCCTAGACCCCCTAAAGTCCAGAAAATGTTGGTGGCCTTGAAACTGTGTCAGAAAGCTCTGAATATCCCCAGAACATGTGTAGCCTATAAGGGGCATTAACACGCATCCTAGACCACTGAAATTCCCAAAAATATTTATGGCACGAAAAATGCATCTTACACCCTGAAAGTTCAGAATATGTTAGCAGCCCAAAAAATGCCTTAAAATGCCTCTTATGGCTGCGAAAATGTAGAAAACTTTGGAGGCCCAAAAAAGGGGGTTACAGTCATCCTAGACCCCCTAAAGTCCAGAAAATGTTGGTGGCCTAAAAACTGTGTCAGAAAGCTCTGACTGTCCCAAAAACATTTGCAGCCTGAAATGGGCATTAACCCGCATCCTAGACCACTGAAATTCGCAAAAATGTTTATGGCACGAAAAGTGCATCCTACACCGCTGAAAGTTCAGAATATGTTAGCAGCCTAAAAAAGACCTTAAAATGCATTTTAGGCTGCACAAATGTTAAAAAGTTTGGAGGTCCAAAAAAGGCGTTTACAGGCATCCTAGACCCCCTAAAGTCCAGAAAATGTTGGTGGCCAAAAAAACTGTCAGAGAGCTCTGAATGTCCCAAAAACATGTGTAGCCTATAAGGGGCATTAACCTGCATCCTAGACCACTGAAATTCCCAAAAATAGTTTTGGCAGGAAAAATCCATCTTACACCCTGAAAGTTCAGAATATGTTAGCAGCCCAAAAAAGGCCTCAAAATGCATTTCAGGCTGCAAAAATGTTGAAAACTTTGGAGGCCCAAAAAAGGGGTTTACAGTCATCCTAGACCCCCTAAAGTCCAGAAAATGTTGGTGGCCTAAAAACTGTGTCAGAAAGCTCTGAATGTCCCAAAAACATTTGCAGCCTGAAATGGGCATTAACCCGCATCCTAGACCACTGAAATTCTCAAAAATATTTATGGCACGAAAAATGCATCCTACACGGATGAAAGTTCAGAATATGTTAGCAGCCAAAAAAGGCCTTAAAATGCATCTTAGGCTGCAGAAATGTTGAAAACTTTGGAGACCCAAAAAGGGGGTTTACAGTCATCCTAGACCCCCTAAAGTCCAGAAAATGTTGGTGGCCTAAAAACTGTGTCAGAAAGCTCTGAATGTCCCAAAAACATTTGCAGCCTGAAATGGGCATTAAACCGCATCCTAGACCACTGAAATTCCCAAAAATATTTATGGCACGAAAAATGCATCCTACACCGATGAAAGTTCAGAATATGTTAGCAGCCCAAAAAAGGCCTCAAAATGCATTTTAGGCTGCAAAAATGTTGAAAACTTTGGAGGCCCAAAAAAGGGGTTTACAGGCATCCTAGACCCCCTAAAGTCCAGAAAATGTTGGTGGCCAAAAAAACTGTCAGAGAGCTCTGAATGTCCCAAAAACATTTGCAGCCTGAAATGGGCATTAACCCGCATCCTAGACCACTGAAATTCCCAAAAATATTTATGGCACGAAAAATGCATCCTACACCGATGAAAGTTCAGAATATGTTAGCAGCCCAAAAAAGGCCTCAAAATGCATTTTAGGCTGCAAAAATGTTGAAAACTTTGGAGGCCCAAAAAAGGGGTTTACAGTCATCCTAGACCCCCTTAGGTCCAGAAAATGTTGCTGGCCCAAAAACGGTGTCAGAAAGCTCTGAATGTCCCAAAAACATTTGCAGCCTGAAATGGGCATTAACCCGCATCCTAGACCACTGAAATTCCCAAAAATATTTATGGCAAGAAAAATGCATCCTACACCACTGAAAGTTCAGAATATGTTAACAGCCCAAAAAAGGCCTTAAAATGCATCTTAGGCTGCAAAAATGTTGAAAACTTTGGAAGCCCAAAAAAGGGGTTTACAGTCATCCTAGACCCCCTAAAGTCCAGAAAATGTTGCTGGCCCAAAAAAACGGTGTCAGAAAGCTCTGAATGTCCCAAAAACATTTGCAGCCTGAAATGGGCATTAACCCGCATCCTAGACCACTGAAATTCCCAAAAATGTTCATGACACGAAAAGTGCATCCTACACCGCTGAAAGTTCAGAATATGTTAGCAGCCTAAAAAAGACCTTAAAATGCATCTTAGGCTGCACAAATGTTGAAAACTTTGGAGGTCCAAAAAAGGGGTTTACATGCATCCTAGACCCCCTAAAGTCCAGAAAATGTTGGTGGCCAAAAAAACAGGGTCAGAGAGCTCTGAATATCCCAAAAACATGTGTAGCCTACAAGGGGCATTAACACGCATCCTAGACCACTGAAATTCCCAAAAATATTTATGGCACGAAAAATGCATCTTACACCCTGAAAGTTCAGAATATGTTAGCAGCCCAAAAAATGCCTTAAAATGCATCTTATGGCTGCAAAAATGTACAAAACTTTGGAGGCCCAAAAAAGGGGTTTACAGACATCCTAGACCCCCTAAAGTCCATAAAATGTTGGTGGCCCAAAAACAGGGTCAGAGAGCTCTGAATGTCTCAAAAACATTTGCAGCCTGAAAGGGGCATTAACCGGCTCCATAGGCACTGAAATTCCCAAAAATATATGTGGCACGAAAAATGCATCATACACCACTGAAAGTTCAGAATATGTTAGCAGCCCAAAAAAGGCCTACAAATGCACATTAGGCTGCAAAAATGTTGAAAACTTTGGAGGCACAAAAAAGGGGTTTACAGGCATCCTAGACCCCCTAAAGTCCAGAAAATGTTGGTGGCTTAAAAACTGTGTCAGAAAGCTCTGAATGTCCCAAAAACATTTGCAGCCTGAAATGAGCATTAACCCGCATCCTAGTCCACTGAAATTCCCAAAAATATTTATGGCAGAAAAACGCATCCTACACCACTGAAAGTTCAGAATATGTTAGCAGCCCAAAAAAGGCCTTAATATGCAACTTAGGCTGCAAAAATGTTGAAAACTTTAGAGGCCCAAAAAAGGGGTTTACAGTCATCCTAGACCCCCTAAAGTCCAGAAAATGTTGGTGGCCTAAAAAAAACTGTCAGAGAGCTCTGAATGTCCCAAAAACATTTGTAGCCTATAAGGGGCATTAACCTGCATCCTAGACCACTGAAATTCCCAAAAATAGTTTTGGCACAAAAAATGCATCTTACATCCTGAAAATTCAGAATATGTTAGCAGCCCAAAAAATGCCTTTAAATGTATTTTAGGGCTGCAAACATGCAGAAAACTTTGGAGGCCAAAAAAAGGGGTTTACAGTCATCCTAGACCCCCTAAAGTCCAGAAAATGTTGGTGGCCTAAAAACTGTGTCAGAAAGCTCTGAATGTCCCAAAAACATTTGCAGCCTGAAATGGGCATTAACCCGCATCCTAGACCACTGAAATTCCAAAAAATATTTATGGCACGAAAAATGCATCCTACACCACTGAAAGTTCAGAATAGTTAGCAGCACAAAAAAGGCCTTAAAATGCATCTTAGGCTGCAAAAATGTTCAAAACTTTGGAGGCCCAAAAAAGGGGTTTACAGTCATCCTAGACCCCCTAAAGTCCAGAAAATGTTGGTGGCCCAAAACGGTGTCAGAAAGCTCTGAATGTCCCAAAAACATTTGCAGCCTGAAATGGGCATTAACCCGCATCCTAGACCACTGAAATTCCCAAAAATATTTATGGCACAAAAATGCATCCTACACCACTGAAAGTTCAGAATATGTTAGCAGCCCATAAAAGGCCTTAATATGCATCTTAGGCTGCAAAAATGTTGAAAACTTTGGAGGCCCAAAAAAGGGGTTTACAGGCATCCTAGACCCCCTAAAGTCCAGAAAATGTCGGTGGCCCAAAAACGGTGTCAGAGAGCTCTGAGTGTCTCAAAAACATTTGCAGCCTGAAATGGGCATTAACCCGCATCCTAGACCACTGAAATTCCCAAAAATATTTATGGCAGAAAAAGGCATCCTACACCGTTGAAAGTTCAGAATATGTTAGCAGCCCAAAAAAGCCCATAACATGCATCTTAGGCTGCACAAATGTTGAAAAGTTTGGAGGTCCAAAAAAGGGGTTTACAGGCATCCTAGAACCCCTAAAGTCCAGAAAATGTTGGTGGCCTAAAAACTGTGTCAGAAAGCTCTGAATGTCCCAAAAACATTTGCAGCCTGAAAGGGGCATTAACCGGCTCCATAGAGCACTGAAATTCCCAAAAATATTTATGGCACGAAAAATGCATCCTACACCACTGAAAGTTCAGAATATGTTAGCAGCCCAAAAAAGGCCTTAAAATGCATGTTAGGCTGCAAAAATGTTGAAACTTTGGAGGCACAAAAAAGGGGTTTACAGTCATCCTAGACCCCCTAAAGTCCAGAAAATGTTGGTGGCCTTGAAACTGTGTCAGAGAGATCTGAATGTCTCAAAAATATTTGCAGCCTGAAAGGGGCATTAACCGGCTCCATAGAGCACTGAAATTCCCCAAAATATATATGGCACGAAAAATGCATCCTACACCACTGAAAGTTCAGAATATGTTAGCAGCCCAAAAAAGGCCTTAAAATGCATCTTAGGCTGCAAAAATGTTGAAACTTTGGAGGCACAAAAAAGGGGTTTACAGTCATCCTAGACCCCCTAAAGTCCAGAAAATGTTGGTGGCCCAAAAAACTGTCAGAGAGCTCTGAATGTCCCAAATACATTTGTAGCCTATAAGGGGCATTACCCTGCATCCTAGACCACTGAAATTCCCAAAAATAGTTTTGGCACAAAAAATGCATCTTACATCCTGAAAGTTCAGAATATGTTAGCAGCCCAATAAATGCCTTAAAATGCATTTTAGGGCTGCAAACATGCAGAAAACTTTGGAGGCCCAGAAAAGGGGTTTACAGGCATCCTAGACCCCCTAAAGTCCAGAAAATGTTGGTGGCCCAAAAACTGTGTCAGAGAGCTCTGAATGTCCCAAAAACATTTGCAGCCTGAAATGGGCATTAACCCGCATCCTAGACCACTGAAATACCCAAAAATATTTATGGCACGAAAAATGCATCCTACACCGATGAAAGTTCAGAATATGTTAGCAGCCCAAAAAAGGCCTTAAAATGCATCTTAGGCAGCAAAAATGTTGAAAACTTTGGAGGCTCAAAAAAGGGGTTTACAGGCATCCTAGACCCCCTAAAGTCCAGAAAATGCTGGTGGCCCAAAAAACTGTCAAAAGAGCTCTGAATGGCCGGAAACATTTGTAGCCTATAAGGGGCATTAACCTGCATCCAAGACGACTGAAATTCCCAAAAATAGTTTTGGCACGAAAAATGTATCTTACACCCTGAAAGTTCAGAATATGTTAGAAGCCCAAAAAATGCCTTAAAATGCATCTTAGGGCTGCAAAAATGTAGAAAACTTTGGAGGCCCAAAAAAGGGGTTTACATGCATCCTAGACCCCCTAAATTCCAGTAAATGTTGGTGGCCCAAAAGCAGGGTCAGAGAGCTCTGAATGTCTCAAAAACATTTGCAGCCTGAAAGGGGCATTAACCCGCATCCTAGAGCACTGAAAATCCCAAAAATAATTTGTGCACGAAAAAGGCATCTTACACCCTGAAAGTTCAGAATATGTTAGCAGCTCAAAAAAGGCCTTAAAATGCATTTTAGGCTGCAAAAATGTTGAAATCTTTGGAGGCCCAAAAGGGGTGTACAGTCATCCTAGACCCCCTAAAGTCCAGAAAATGTTGGTGGCCCAAAAACTGTGTCAGAGAGCTCTGAATGTCCCAAAAACATTTGAAGCCTGAAATGGGCATTAACCCGCATCCTAGACCACTGAAATTCCCCAATATATTTATGGCACGAAACAAAAATGCATCCTACACCGCTAAAAGTTCTGAACATGTTAGCAGCCCAAAAAAGGCCTTAAAATGCATCTTAGGCTGCACAAATGTTGAAAACTTTGAAGGTCCAAAAAATGGGTTTACAGGCATCCTAGACCCCCTAAAGTCCAGAAAATGTTGGTGGCCCAAAAAACTGTCAAAAGAGCTCTGAATGGCCCAAAAACATTTGTAGCCTATAAGGGGCATTAACCCGCATCCTAGACCACTGAAATTCCCAAAAATATTCATGGCACGAAAAATGCATCCTACACCGATGAAAGTTCAGAATATGTTAGCAGCCCAAAAAAGGCCTTAAAATGCATCTTATGGCTGCAAAAATGTAGAAAACTTTGGAGGCCCAAAAAAGGGGTTTACAGTCATCCTAGACCCCCTAAAGTCCAGAAAATGTTGGTGGCCTAAAAATTGTGTCAGAAAGCTCTCAATGTCCCAAAAACATTTGCAGCCTGAAATGGGTATTAACCCGCATCCTAGACCACTGAAATTCCCAAAAATATTTATGGCACGAAAAATGCATCCTACACCGATGAAAGTTCAGAATATGTTATCAGCCCAAAAAAGGCCTTAAAATGCATCTTAGGTTGCAAAAATGTTGAAAACTTTGGAGGTCCAAAAAAGGGGTTTACAGGCATCCTAGACCCCCTAAAGTCCAGAAAATGTTGGTGGCCCAAAAACAGGGTCAGAGAGCTCTGAATGTCTCAAAAACATTTGCAGCCTGAAAGGGGCATTAACCGGCTCCATAGAGCACTGAAATTCCCAAAATATATATGGCACGAAAAATGCATCCTACACCACTGAAAGTTCAGAATATGTTAGCAGCCCAAAAAAGGCCTTAAAATGCATCTTAGGCTGCAAAAATGTTGAAACTTTGGAGGCACAAAAAAGGGGTTTACAGTCATCCTAGACCCCCTAAAGTCCAGAAAATGTTGGTGGCCTTGAAACTGTGTCAGAAAGCTCTGAATGTCCCAAAAGCATTTGCAGCCTGAAATGGTCATTAACCCGCATCCTAGACCACTGAAATCCCCAAAAATATTTTGTGCACGAAAAAATGCATCCTACACCCCTGAAAGTTCAGAATATGATAGCAGCCCAAAAAAGCCTTAAAATCCATCTTAGGCTGCAAACATGTTGAAAACTTTGGAGGCCCAAAAAAGGGGTTTACAGGCATCCTAAACCCCCTAAAGACCAGAAAATGTTGGCGGCCAAAAAACGGTGTCAGAGAGCTCTGATTATCCCAAAAACATGTGTAGCCTACAAGGGGCATTAACACTCATCCTAGACCACTGAAATTCCCAAACATATTTAGGGCACGAAAAATGCATCTTACACCCTGAAAGTTCAGAATATGTTAGCAGCCCAAAAAAGGCCATAACATGCATCTTAGGGCTGCAAAAATGTAGAAAACTTTGGAGGCCCAAAAAAGGGGTTTACAGGCATCCTAGTCCCCCTAAAGTCCAGAAAATGTTGGTGGCTCAAAAACTGTGTCAGAAAGCTCTGAATGTCCCAAAAACATTTGCAGCCTGAAATGGGCATTAACCTGCATCCTAGACCACTGAAATTCCCAAAAATATTTATGGCACGAAAAATGCATCCTACACCGATGAAAGTTCAGAATATGTTAGCAGCCAAAAAAGGCCTTAAAATGCATCTTAGGCTGCAAAAATGTTGAAAACTTTGGAGGCCCAAAAAAGGGGTTTACAGGCATCCTAGACCCCCTAAAGTCCAGAAAATGTTGGTGGCTCAAAAACGGTGTCAGAGAGCTCTGAATATCCCAAAAACATTTGCAGCCTGAAATGGGCATTAACCCGCATCCTAGACCACTGAAATTCCCAAAAATAGTTTTGGCACAAAAAATGCATCTTACATCCTGAAAGTTCAGAATATGTTAGCAGCCCAAAAAATGCCTTAAAATGCATTTTAGGGCTGCAAACATGCAGAAAACTTTGGAGGCCCAAAAAAGGGGTTTACAGGCATCCTAGACCCCCTAAAGTCCAGAAAATGTTGGTGGCCCAAAAAACTGTCAAAGAGCTCCTAATGTCTCAAAAACATTTGCAGCCTGAAAGGGGCATTAACCCGCATCCTAGACCACTGAAATTCCCAAAAATATTTATGGCACGAAAAATGCATCCTACACCACTGAAAGTTCAGAATAGCAGCCCAAAAAAGGCCTTAAAATGCATCTTAGGCTGCAAAAATGTTGAAAACTTTGGAGGCCCAAAAAAGGGGTTTACAGTCATGCTAGACCCCCTAAAGTCCAGAAAATGTTGGTGGCCTAAAAACTGTCAGAAAGCTCTGAATGTCTCAAAAACATTTGTAGCCTATAAGGGGCATTAACCTGCATCCTAGACCACTGAAATTCCCAAAAATAGTTTTGGCACGAAAAATCCATCTTACACCCTGAAAGTTCAGAATATGTTAGCAGCCCAAAAAAGGCCTTAAAATGCATCTTAGGCTGCAAAAATGTTGAAAACTTTGGAGGCCCAAAAAAGGGGTTTACAGTCATCCTAGACCCCCTAAAGTCCAGAAAATGTTGGTGGCCTAAAAACTATCAGAAAGCTCTGAATGTCCCAAAAACATTTGCAGCCTGAAATGGGCATTAACCCGCATCCTAGACCACTGAAATTCCCAAAAATATTTATGGCACGAAAAATGCATCCTACACCACTGAAAGTTCAGAATAGTTAGCAGCCCAAAAAAGGCCTTAAATGCATCTTAGGCTGCAAAAATGTTGAAAACTTTGGAGGCCCAAAAAAGGGGTTTACAGTCATGCTAGACCCCCTAAAGTCCAGAAAATGTTGGTGGCCTAAAAACTGTCAGAAAGCTCTGAATGTCTCAAAAACATTTGCAGCCTGAAAGGGGCATTAACCGGCTCCATAGAGCACTGAAATTCCCCAAAATATATATGGCACGAAAAATGCATCCTACACCACTGAAAGTTCAGAATATGTTAGCAGCCCAAAAAAGGCCTTAAAATAAATCTTAGGCTGCAAAAATGTTGAAAACTTTGGAGGCACAAAAAAGGGGTTTACAGTCATCCTAGACCCCCTAAAGTCCAGAAAATGTTGGTGGCCTTGAAACTGTGTCAGAAAGCTCTGAATATCCCCAGAACATGTGTAGCCTATAAGGGGCATTAACACGCATCCTAGACCACTGAAATTCCCAAAAATATTTATGGCACGAAAAATGCATCTTACACCCTGAAAGTTCAGAATATGTTAGCAGCCCAAAAAATGCCTTAAAATGCCTCTTATGGCTGCGAAAATGTAGAAAACTTTGGAGGCCCAAAAAAGGGGGTTACAGTCATCCTAGACCCCCTAAAGTCCAGAAAATGTTGGTGGCCTAAAAACTGTGTCAGAAAGCTCTGACTGTCCCAAAAACATTTGCAGCCTGAAATGGGCATTAACCCGCATCCTAGACCACTGAAATTCGCAAAAATGTTTATGGCACGAAAAGTGCATCCTACACCGCTGAAAGTTCAGAATATGTTAGCAGCCTAAAAAAGACCTTAAAATGCATTTTAGGCTGCACAAATGTTAAAAAGTTTGGAGGTCCAAAAAAGGCGTTTACAGGCATCCTAGACCCCCTAAAGTCCAGAAAATGTTGGTGGCCAAAAAAACTGTCAGAGAGCTCTGAATGTCCCAAAAACATGTGTAGCCTATAAGGGGCATTAACCTGCATCCTAGACCACTGAAATTCCCAAAAATAGTTTTGGCACGAAAAATCCATCTTACACCCTGAAAGTTCAGAATATGTTAGCAGCCCAAAAAAGGCCTCAAAATGCATTTTAGGCTGCAAAAATGTTGAAAACTTTGGAGGCCCAAAAAAGGGGTTTACAGTCATCCTAGACCCCCTAAAGTCCAGAAAATGTTGGTGGCCTAAAAACTGTGTCAGAAAGCTCTGAATGTCCCAAAAACATTTGCAGCCTGAAATGGGCATTAACCCGCATCCTAGACCACTGAAATTCTCAAAAATATTTATGGCACGAAAAATGCATCCTACACGGATGAAAGTTCAGAATATGTTAGCAGCCAAAAAAGGCCTTAAAATGCATCTTAGGCTGCAGAAATGTTGAAAACTTTGGAGACCCAAAAAGGGGGTTTACAGTCATCCTAGACCCCCTAAAGTCCAGAAAATGTTGGTGGCCTAAAAACTGTGTCAGAAAGCTCTGAATGTCCCAAAAACATTTGCAGCCTGAAATGGGCATTAAACCGCATCCTAGACCACTGAAATTCCCAAAAATATTTATGGCACGAAAAATGCATCCTACACCGATGAAAGTTCAGAATATGTTAGCAGCCCAAAAAAGGCCTCAAAATGCATTTTAGGCTGCAAAAATGTTGAAAACTTTGGAGGCCCAAAAAAGGGGTTTACAGGCATCCTAGACCCCCTAAAGTCCAGAAAATGTTGGTGGCCAAAAAAACTGTCAGAGAGCTCTGAATGTCCCAAAAACATGTGTAGCCTATAAGGGGCATTAACCTGCATCCTAGACCACTGAAATTCCCAAAAATAGTTTTGGCACGAAAAATCCATCTTACACCCTGAAAGTTCAGAATATGTTAGCAGCCCAAAAAAGGCCTCAAAATGCATTTTAGGCTGCAAAAATGTTGAAAACTTTGGAGGCCCAAAAAAGGGGTTTACAGTCATCCTAGACCCCCTAAAGTCCAGAAAATGTTGGTGGCCTAAAAACTGTGTCAGAAAGCTCTGAATGTCCCAAAAACATTTTCAGCCTGAAATGGGCATTAAACCGCATCCTAGACCACTGAAATTCCCAAAAATATTTATGGCACGAAAAATGCATCCTACACCGATGAAAGTTCAGAATATGTTAGCAGCCCAAAAAAGGCCTCAAAATGCATTTTAGGCTGCAAAAATGTTGAAAACTTTGGAGGCCCAAAAAAGGGGTTTACAGTCATCCTAGACCCCCTTAGGTCCAGAAAATGTTGCTGGCCCAAAAACGGTGTCAGAAAGCTCTGAATGTCCCAAAAACATTTGCAGCCTGAAATGGGCATTAACCCGCATCCTAGACCACTGAAATTCCCAAAAATATTTATGGCAAGAAAAATGCATCCTACACCACTGAAAGTTCAGAATATGTTAGCAGCCCAAAAAAGGCCTTAAAATGCATCTTAGGCTGCAAAAATGTTGAAAACTTTGGAAGCCCAAAAAAGGGGTTTACAGTCATCCTAGACCCCCTAAAGTCCAGAAAATGTTGCTGGCCCAAAAAAACGGTGTCAGAAAGCTCTGAATGTCCCAAAAACATTTGCAGCCTGAAATGGGCATTAACCCGCATCCTAGACCACTGAAATTCCCAAAAATGTTCATGACACGAAAAGTGCATCCTACACCGCTGAAAGTTCAGAATATGTTAGCAGCCTAAAAAAGACCTTAAAATGCATCTTAGGCTGCACAAATGTTGAAAACTTTGGAGGTCCAAAAAAGGGGTTTACATGCATCCTAGACCCCCTAAAGTCCAGAAAATGTTGGTGGCCAAAAAAACAGGGTCAGAGAGCTCTGAATATCCCAAAAACATGTGTAGCCTACAGGGGGCATTAACACGCATCCTAGACCACTGAAATTCCCAAAAATATTTATGGCACGAAAAATGCATCTTACACCCTGAAAGTTCAGAATATGTTAGCAGCCCAAAAAATGCCTTAAAATGCATCTTATGGCTGCAAAAATGTACAAAACTTTGGAGGCCCAAAAAAGGGGTTTACAGACATCCTAGACCCCCTAAAGTCCATAAAATGTTGGTGGCCCAAAAACAGGGTCAGAGAGCTCTGAATGTCTCAAAAACATTTGCAGCCTGAAAGGGGCATTAACCGGCTCCATAGGCACTGAAATTCCCAAAAATATATGTGGCACGAAAAATGCATCATACACCACTGAAAGTTCAGAATATGTTAGCAGCCCAAAAAAGGCCTACAAATGCACATTAGGCTGCAAAAATGTTGAAAACTTTGGAGGCACAAAAAAGGGGTTTACAGGCATCCTAGACCCCCTAAAGTCCAGAAAATGTTGGTGGCTTAAAAACTGTGTCAGAAAGCTCTGAATGTCCCAAAAACATTTGCAGCCTGAAATGAGCATTAACCCGCATCCTAGTCCACTGAAATTCCCAAAAATATTTATGGCAGAAAAACGCATCCTACACCACTGAAAGTTCAGAATATGTTAGCAGCCCAAAAAAGGCCTTAATATGCAACTTAGGCTGCAAAAATGTTGAAAACTTTAGAGGCCCAAAAAAGGGGTTTACAGTCATCCTAGACCCCCTAAAGTCCAGAAAATGTTGGTGGCCTAAAAAAAACTGTCAGAGAGCTCTGAATGTCCCAAAAACATTTGTAGCCTATAAGGGGCATTAACCTGCATCCTAGACCACTGAAATTCCCAAAAATAGTTTTGGCACAAAAAATGCATCTTACATCCTGAAAATTCAGAATATGTTAGCAGCCCAAAAAATGCCTTTAAATGTATTTTAGGGCTGCAAACATGCAGAAAACTTTGGAGGCCAAAAAAAGGGGTTTACAGTCATCCTAGACCCCCTAAAGTCCAGAAAATGTTGGTGGCCTAAAAACTGTGTCAGAAAGCTCTGAATGTCCCAAAAACATTTGCAGCCTGAAATGGGCATTAACCCGCATCCTAGACCACTGAAATTCCAAAAAATATTTATGGCACGAAAAATGCATCCTACACCACTGAAAGTTCAGAATAGTTAGCAGCACAAAAAAGGCCTTAAAATGCATCTTAGGCTGCAAAAATGTTCAAAACTTTGGAGGCCCAAAAAAGGGGTTTACAGTCATCCTAGACCCCCTAAAGTCCAGAAAATGTTGGTGGCCCAAAACGGTGTCAGAAAGCTCTGAATGTCCCAAAAACATTTGCAGCCTGAAATGGGCATTAACCCGCATCCTAGACCACTGAAATTCCCAAAAATATTTATGGCACAAAAATGCATCCTACACCACTGAAAGTTCAGAATATGTTAGCAGCCCATAAAAGGCCTTAATATGCATCTTAGGCTGCAAAAATGTTGAAAACTTTGGAGGCCCAAAAAAGGGGTTTACAGGCATCCTAGACCCCCTAAAGTCCAGAAAATGTCGGTGGCCCAAAAACGGTGTCAGAGAGCTCTGAGTGTCTCAAAAACATTTGCAGCCTGAAATGGGCATTAACCCGCATCCTAGACCACTGAAATTCCCAAAAATATTTATGGCAGAAAAAGGCATCCTACACCGTTGAAAGTTCAGAATATGTTAGCAGCCCAAAAAAGCCCATAACATGCATCTTAGGCTGCACAAATGTTGAAAAGTTTGGAGGTCCAAAAAAGGGGTTTACAGGCATCCTAGAACCCCTAAAGTCCAGAAAATGTTGGTGGCCTAAAAACTGTGTCAGAAAGCTCTGAATGTCCCAAAAACATTTGCAGCCTGAAAGGGGCATTAACCGGCTCCATAGAGCACTGAAATTCCCAAAAATATTTATGGCACGAAAAATGCATCCTACACCACTGAAAGTTCAGAATATGTTAGCAGCCCAAAAAAGGCCTTAAAATGCATGTTAGGCTGCAAAAATGTTGAAACTTTGGAGGCACAAAAAAGGGGTTTACAGTCATCCTAGACCCCCTAAAGTCCAGAAAATGTTGGTGGCCTTGAAACTGTGTCAGAGAGATCTGAATGTCTCAAAAATATTTGCAGCCTGAAAGGGGCATTAACCGGCTCCATAGAGCACTGAAATTCCCCAAAATATATATGGCACGAAAAATGCATCCTACACCACTGAAAGTTCAGAATATGTTAGCAGCCCAAAAAAGGCCTTAAAATGCATCTTAGGCTGCAAAAATGTTGAAACTTTGGAGGCACAAAAAAGGGGTTTACAGTCATCCTAGACCCCCTAAAGTCCAGAAAATGTTGGTGGCCCAAAAAACTGTCAGAGAGCTCTGAATGTCCCAAATACATTTGTAGCCTATAAGGGGCATTACCCTGCATCCTAGACCACTGAAATTCCCAAAAATAGTTTTGGCACAAAAAATGCATCTTACATCCTGAAAGTTCAGAATATGTTAGCAGCCCAATAAATGCCTTAAAATGCATTTTAGGGCTGCAAACATGCAGAAAACTTTGGAGGCCCAGAAAAGGGGTTTACAGGCATCCTAGACCCCCTAAAGTCCAGAAAATGTTGGTGGCCCAAAAACTGTGTCAGAGAGCTCTGAATGTCCCAAAAACATTTGCAGCCTGAAATGGGCATTAACCCGCATCCTAGACCACTGAAATACCCAAAAATATTTATGGCACGAAAAATGCATCCTACACCGATGAAAGTTCAGAATATGTTAGCAGCCCAAAAAAGGCCTTAAAATGCATCTTAGGCTGCAAAAATGTTGAAAACGTTGGAGGCTCAAAAAAGGGGTTTACAGGCATCCTAGACCCCCTAAAGTCCAGAAAATGCTGGTGGCCCAAAAAACTGTCAAAAGAGCTCTGAATGGCCGGAAACATTTGTAGCCTATAAGGGGCATTAACCTGCATCCAAGACGACTGAAATTCCCAAAAATAGTTTTGGCACGAAAAATGCATCTTACACCCTGAAAGTTCAGAATATGTTAGAAGCCCAAAAAATGCCTTAAAATGCATCTTAGGGCTGCAAAAATGTAGAAAACTTTGGAGGCCCAAAAAAGGGGTTTACATGCATCCTAGACCCCCTAAAGTCCAGAAAATGTTGGTGGCCTAAAAATTGTGTCAGAAAGCTCTCAATGTCCCAAAAACATTTGCAGCCTGAAATGGGTATTAACCCGCATCCTAGACCACTGAAATTCCCAAAAATATTTATGGCACGAAAAATGCATCCTACACCGATGAAAGTTCAGAATATGTTAGCAGCCCAAAAAAGGCCTTAAAATGCATCTTAGGTTGCAAAAATGTTGAAAACTTTGGAGGTCCAAAAAACGGGGTTTACAGGCATCCTAGACCCCCTAAAGTCCAGAAAATGTTGGTGGCCCAAAAACAGGGTCAGAGAGCTCTGAATGTCTCAAAAACATTTGCAGCCTGAAAGGGGCATTAACCGGCTCCATAGAGCACTGAAATTCTCAAAATATATATGGCACGAAAAATGCATCCTACACCACTGAAAGTTCAGAATATGTTAGCAGCCCAAAAAAGGCCTTAAAATGCATCTTAGGCTGCAAAAATGTTGAAACTTTGGAGGCACAAAAAAGGGGTTTACAGTCATCCTAGACCCCCTAAAGTCCAGAAAATGTTGGTGGCCTTGAAACTGTGTCAGAAAGCTCTGAATGTCCCAAAAGCATTTGCAGCCTGAAATGGTCATTAACCCGCATCCTAGACCACTGAAATCCCCAAAAATATTTTGTGCACGAAAAAATGCATCCTACACCCCTGAAAGTTCAGAATATGATAGCAGCCCAAAAAAGCCTTAAAATCCATCTTAGGCTGCAAACATGTTGAAAACTTTGGAGGCCCAAAAAAGGGGTTTACAGGCATCCTAAACCCCCTAAAGACCAGAAAATGTTGGCGGCCAAAAAACGGTGTCAGAGAGCTCTGATTATCCCAAAAACATGTGTAGCCTACAAGGGGCATTAACACTCATCCTAGACCACTGAAATTCCCAAACATATTTAGGGCACGAAAAATGCATCTTACACCCTGAAAGTTCAGAATATGTTAGCAGCCCAAAAAAGGCCATAACATGCATCTTAGGGCTGCAAAAATGTAGAAAACTTTGGAGGCCCAAAAAAGGGGTTTACAGGCATCCTAGTCCCCCTAAAGTCCAGAAAATGTTGGTGGCTCAAAAACTGTGTCAGAAAGCTCTGAATGTCCCAAAAACATTTGCAGCCTGAAATGGGCATTAACCCGCATCCTAGACCACTGAAATTCCCAAAAATATTTATGGCACGAAAAATGCATCCTACACCGATGAAAGTTCAGAATATGTTAGCAGCCAAAAAAGGCCTTAAAATGCATCTTAGGCTGCAAAAATGTTGAAAACTTTGGAGGCCCAAAAAAGGGGTTTACAGGCATCCTAGACCCCCTAAAGTCCAGAAAATGTTGGTGGCCAAAAAACGGTGTCAGAGAGCTCTGATTATCCCAAAAACATGTGTAGCCTACAAGGGGCATTAACACTCATCCTAGACCACTGAAATTCCCAAACATATTTAGGGCACGAAAAATGCATCTTACACCCTGAAAGTTCAGAATATGTTAGCAGCCCAAAAAAGGCCATAACATGCATCTTAGGGCTGCAAAAATGTAGAAAACTTTGGAGGCCCAAAAAAGGGGTTTACAGGCATCCTAGTCCCCCTAAAGTCCAGAAAATGTTGGTGGCTCAAAAACTGTGTCAGAAAGCTCTGAATGTCCCAAAAACATTTGCAGCCTGAAATGGGCATTAACCCGCATCCTAGACCACTGAAATTCCCAAAAATATTTATGGCACGAAAAATGCATCCTACACCGATGAAAGTTCAGAATATGTTAGCAGCCAAAAAAGGCCTTAAAATGCATCTTAGGCTGCAAAAATGTTGAAAACTTTGGAGGCCCAAAAAAGGGGTTTACAGGCATCCTAGACCCCCTAAAGTCCAGAAAATGTTGGTGGCTCAAAAACGGTGTCAGAGAGCTCTGAATATCCCAAAAACATTTGCAGCCTGAAATGGGCATTAACCCGCATCCTAGACCACTGAAATTCCCAAAAATATTTATGGCACGAAAAATGCATCCTACACCACTGAAAGTTCAGAATATGTTAGCAGCCCAAAAAAGGCCTTCATATGGATCTTAGGCTGCAAAAATGTTGAAAACTTTAGAGGCCCAAAAAAGGGGTTTACAGTCATCCTATACCCAATAAAGTCCAGAAAATGTTGGTGGCCCAAAAAACTGTCAGAGAGCTCTGAATGTCCCAAAAACATTCGTAGCCTATAAGGGACATTAACCTGCATCCTAGACCACTGAAATTCCCAAAAATAGTTTTGGCACAAAAAATGCATCTTACATCCTGAAAGTTCAGAATATGTTAGCAGCCCAAAAAATGCCTTAAAATGCATTTTAGGGCTGCAAACATGCAGAAAACTTTGGAGGCCCAAAAAAGGGGTTTACAGGCATCCTAGACCCCCTAAAGTCCAGAAAATGTTGGTGGCCCAAAAAACTGTCAAAGAGCTCCTAATGTCTCAAAAACATTTGCAGCCTGAAAGGGGCATTAACCCGCATCCTAGACCACTGAAATTCCCAAAAATATTTATGGCACGAAAAATGCATCCTACACCACTGAAAGTTCAGAATAGCAGCCCAAAAAAGGCCTTAAAATGCATCTTAGGCTGCAAAAATGTTGAAAACTTTGGAGGCCCAAAAAAGGGGTTTACAGTCATGCTAGACCCACTAAAGTCCAGAAAATGTTGGTGGCCTAAAAACTGTCAGAAAGCTCTGAATGTCTCAAAAACATTTGTAGCCTATAAGGGGCATTAACCTGCATCCTAGACCACTGAAATTCCCAAAAATAGTTTTGGCACGAAAAATCCATCTTACACCCTGAAAGTTCAGAATATGTTAGCAGCCCAAAAAAGGCCTTAAAATGCATCTTAGGCTGCAAAAATGTTGAAAACTTTGGAGGCCCAAAAAAGGGGTTTACAGTCATCCTAGACCCCCTAAAGTCCAGAAAATGTTGGTGGCCTAAAAACTGTCAGAAAGCTCTGAATGTCCCAAAAACATTTGCAGCCTGAAATGGGCATTAACCCGCATCCTAGACCACTGAAATTCCCAAAAATATTTATGGCACGAAAAATGCATCCTACACCACTGAAAGTTCAGAATAGTTAGCAGCCCAAAAAAGGCCTTAAATGCATCTTAGGCTGCAAAAATGTTGAAAACTTTGGAGGCCCAAAAAAGGGGTTTACAGTCATGCTAGACCCCCTAAAGTCCAGAAAATGTTGGTGGCCTAAAAACTGTCAGAAAGCTCTGAATGTCTCAAAAACATTTGCAGACTGAAAGGGGCATTAACCGGCTCCATAGAGCACTGAAATTCCCCAAAATATATATGGCACGAAAAATGCATCCTACACCACTGAAAGTTCAGAATATGTTAGCAGCCCAAAAAAGGCCTTAAAATAAATCTTAGGCTGCAAAAATGTTGAAAACTTTGGAGGCACAAAAAAGGGGTTTACAGTCATCCTAGACCCCCTAAAGTCCAGAAAATGTTGGTGGCCTTAAAACTGTGTCAGAAAGCTCTGAATATCCCCAGAACATGTGTAGCCTATAAGGGGCATTAACACGCATCCTAGACCACTGAAATTCCCAAAAATATTTATGGCACGAAAAATGCATCTTACACCCTGAAAGTTCAGAATATGTTAGCAGCCCAAAAAATGCCTTAAAATGCCTCTTATGGCTGCGAAAATGTAGAAAACTTTGGAGGCCCAAAAAAGGGGGTTACAGTCATCCTAGACCCCCTAAAGTCCAGAAAATGTTGGTGGCCTAAAAACTGTGTCAGAAAGCTCTGACTGTCCCAAAAACATTTGCAGCCTGAAATGGGCATTAACCCGCATCCTAGACCACTGAAATTCGCAAAAATGTTTATGGCACGAAAAGTGCATCCTACACCGCTGAAAGTTCAGAATATGTTAGCAGCCTAAAAAAGACCTTAAAATGCATTTTAGGCTGCACAAATGTTAAAAAGTTTGGAGGTCCAAAAAAGGCGTTTACAGGCATCCTAGACCCCCTAAAGTCCAGAAAATGTTGGTGGCCAAAAAAACTGTCAGAGAGCTCTGAATGTCCCAAAAACATGTGTAGCCTATAAGGGGCATTAACCTGCATCCTAGACCACTGAAATTCCCAAAAATAGTTTTGGCACGAAAAATCCATCTTACACCCTGAAAGTTCAGAATATGTTAGCAGCCCAAAAAAGGCCTCAAAATGCATTTTAGGCTGCAAAAATGTTGAAAACTTTGGAGGCCCAAAAAAGGGGTTTACAGTCATCCTAGACCCCCTAAAGTCCAGAAAATGTTGGTGGCCTAAAAACTGTGTCAGAAAGCTCTGAATGTCCCAAAAACATTTGCAGCCTGAAATGGGCATTAACCCGCATCCTAGACCACTGAAATTCCCAAAAATATTTATGGCACGAAAAATGCATCCTACACGGATGAAAGTTCAGAATATGTTAGCAGCCAAAAAAGGCCTTAAAATGCATCTTAGGCTGCAGAAATGTTGAAAACTTTGGAGACCCAAAAAGGGGGTTTACAGTCATCCTAGACCCCCTAAAGTCCAGAAAATGTTGGTGGCCTAAAAACTGTGTCAGAAAGCTCTGAATGTCCCAAAAACATTTGCAGCCTGAAATGGGCATTAACCCGCATCCTAGACCACTGAAATTCTCAAAAATATTTATGGCACGAAAAATGCATCCTACACGGATGAAAGTTCAGAATATGTTAGCAGCCAAAAAAGGCCTTAAAATGCATCTTAGGCTGCAGAAATGTTGAAAACTTTGGAGACCCAAAAAGGGGGTTTACAGTCATCCTAGACCCCCTAAAGTCCAGAAAATGTTGGTGGCCTAAAAACTGTGTCAGAAAGCTCTGAATGTCCCAAAAACATTTGCAGCCTGAAATGGGCATTAAACCGCATCCTAGACCACTGAAATTCCCAAAAATATTTATGGCACGAAAAATGCATCCTACACCGATGAAAGTTCAGAATATGTTAGCAGCCCAAAAAAGGCCTCAAAATGCATTTTAGGCTGCAAAAATGTTGAAAACTTTGGAGGCCCAAAAAAGGGGTTTACAGGCATCCTAGACCCCCTAAAGTCCAGAAAATGTTGGTGGCCAAAAAAACTGTCAGAGAGCTCTGAATGT
Organism: Ambystoma mexicanum; assembly: GCF_040938575.1. Taxonomy (NCBI): domain Eukaryota; kingdom Metazoa; phylum Chordata; class Amphibia; order Caudata; family Ambystomatidae; genus Ambystoma; species Ambystoma mexicanum. Next base: position 146,270,294 of record NC_090936.1, read on the forward strand.
CCCAAAAACATTTGCAGCCTGAAATGGGCATTAACCCGCATCCTAGACCACTGAAATTCCCAAAAATGTTTATGGCACGAAAAATGCATCCTACACCGCTGAAAGTTCAGAATATGTTAGCAGCCTAAAAAAGACCTTAAAATGCATCTTAGGATGCACAAATGTAGAAAACTTTGGAGGCCCAAAAAAGGGGGTTACAGTCATCCTAGACCCCCTAAAGTCCAGAAAATGTTGGTGGCCTAAAAACTGTGTCAGAAAGCTCTGAATGTCCCAAAAACATTTGCAGCCTGAAATGGGCATTAACCCGCATCCTAGACCACTGAAATTCGCAAAACTGTTTATGACACGAAAAGTGCATCCTACACCGCTGAAAGTTCAGAATATGTTAGCAGCCTAAAAAAGACCTTAAAATGCATTTTAGGCTGCACAAATGTTAAAAAGTTTGGAGGTCCAAAAAAGGCGTTTACAGGCATCCTAGACCCCCTAAAGTCCAGAAAATGTTGGTGGCCAAAAAAACTGTCAGAGAGCTCTGAATGTCCCAAAAACATGTGTAGCCTATAAGGGGCATTAACCTGCATCCTAGACCACTGAAATTCCCAAAAATAGTTTTGGCACGAAAAATCCATCTTACACCCTGAAAGTTCAGAATATGTTAGCAGCCCAAAAAAGGCCTCAAAATGCATTTTAGGCTGCAAAAATGTTGAAAACTTTGGAGGCCCAAAAAAGGGGTTTACAGTCATCCTAGACCCCCTAAAGTCCAGAAAATGTTGGTGGCCTAAAAACTGTGTCAGAAAGCTCTGAATGTCCCAAAAACATTTTCAGCCTGAAATGGGCATTAAACCGCATCCTAGACCACTGAAATTCCCAAAAATATTTATGGCACGAAAAATGCATCCTACACCGATGAAAGTTCAGAATATGTTAGCAGCCCAAAAAAGGCCTCAAAATGCATTTTAGGCTGCAAAAATGTTGAAAACTTTGGAGGCCCAAAAAAGGGGTTTACAGTCATCCTAGACCCCCTTAGGTCCAGAAAATGTTGCTGGCCCAAAAACGGTGTCAGAAAGCTCTGAATGTCCCAAAAACATTTGCAGCCTGAAATGGGCATTAACCCGCATCCTAGACCACTGAAATTCCCAAAAATATTTATGGCAAGAAAAATGCATCCTACACCACTGAAAGTTCAGAATATGTTAGCAGCCCAAAAAAGGCCTTAAAATGCATCTTAGGCTGCAAAAATGTTGAAAACTTTGGAAGCCCAAAAAAGGGGTTTACAGTCATCCTAGACCCCCTAAAGTCCAGAAAATGTTGCTGGCCCAAAAAAACGGTGTCAGAAAGCTCTGAATGTCCCAAAAACATTTGCAGCCTGAAATGGGCATTAACCCGCATCCTAGACCACTGAAATTCCCAAAAATGTTCATGACACGAAAAGTGCATCCTACACCGCTGAAAGTTCAGAATATGTTAGCAGCCTAAAAAAGACCTTAAAATGCATCTTAGGCTGCACAAATGTTGAAAACTTTGGAGGTCCAAAAAAGGGGTTTACATGCATCCTAGACCCCCTAAAGTCCAGAAAATGTTGGTGGCCAAAAAAACAGGGTCAGAGAGCTCTGAATATCCCAAAAACATGTGTAGCCTACAAGGGGCATTAACACGCATCCTAGACCACTGAAATTCCCAAAAATATTTATGGCACGAAAAATGCATCTTACACCCTGAAAGTTCAGAATATGTTAGCAGCCCAAAAAATGCCTTAAAATGCATCTTATGGCTGCAAAAATGTACAAAACTTTGGAGGCCCAAAAAAGGGGTTTACAGACATCCTAGACCCCCTAAAGTCCATAAAATGTTGGTGGCCCAAAAACAGGGTCAGAGAGCTCTGAATGTCTCAAAAACATTTGCAGCCTGAAAGGGGCATTAACCGGCTCCATAGGCACTGAAATTCCCAAAAATATATGTGGCACGAAAAATGCATCATACACCACTGAAAGTTCAGAATATGTTAGCAGCCCAAAAAAGGCCTACAAATGCACATTAGGCTGCAAAAATGTTGAAAACTTTGGAGGCACAAAAAAGGGGTTTACAGGCATCCTAGACCCCCTAAAGTCCAGAAAATGTTGGTGGCTTAAAAACTGTGTCAGAAAGCTCTGAATGTCCCAAAAACATTTGCAGCCTGAAATGAGCATTAACCCGCATCCTAGTCCACTGAAATTCCCAAAAATATTTATGGCAGAAAAACGCATCCTACACCACTGAAAGTTCAGAATATGTTAGCAGCCCAAAAAAGGCCTTAATATGCAACTTAGGCTGCAAAAATGTTGAAAACTTTAGAGGCCCAAAAAAGGGGTTTACAGTCATCCTAGACCCCCTAAAGTCCAGAAAATGTTGGTGGCCTAAAAAAAACTGTCAGAGAGCTCTGAATGTCCCAAAAACATTTGTAGCCTATAAGGGGCATTAACCTGCATCCTAGACCACTGAAATTCCCAAAAATAGTTTTGGCACAAAAAATGCATCTTACATCCTGAAAATTCAGAATATGTTAGCAGCCCAAAAAATGCCTTTAAATGTATTTTAGGGCTGCAAACATGCAGAAAACTTTGGAGGCCAAAAAAAGGGGTTTACAGTCATCCTAGACCCCCTAAAGTCCAGAAAATGTTGGTGGCCTAAAAACTGTGTCAGAAAGCTCTGAATGTCCCAAAAACATTTGCAGCCTGAAATGGGCATTAACCCGCATCCTAGACCACTGAAATTCCAAAAAATATTTATGGCACGAAAAATGCATCCTACACCACTGAAAGTTCAGAATAGTTAGCAGCACAAAAAAGGCCTTAAAATGCATCTTAGGCTGCAAAAATGTTCAAAACTTTGGAGGCCCAAAAAAGGGGTTTACAGTCATCCTAGACCCCCTAAAGTCCAGAAAATGTTGGTGGCCCAAAACGGTGTCAGAAAGCTCTGAATGTCCCAAAAACATTTGCAGCCTGAAATGGGCATTAACCCGCATCCTAGACCACTGAAATTCCCAAAAATATTTATGGCACAAAAATGCATCCTACACCACTGAAAGTTCAGAATATGTTAGCAGCCCATAAAAGGCCTTAATATGCATCTTAGGCTGCAAAAATGTTGAAAACTTTGGAGGCCCAAAAAAGGGGTTTACAGGCATCCTAGACCCCCTAAAGTCCAGAAAATGTCGGTGGCCCAAAAACGGTGTCAGAGAGCTCTGAGTGTCTCAAAAACATTTGCAGCCTGAAATGGGCATTAACCCGCATCCTAGACCACTGAAATTCCCAAAAATATTTATGGCAGAAAAAGGCATCCTACACCGTTGAAAGTTCAGAATATGTTAGCAGCCCAAAAAAGCCCATAACATGCATCTTAGGCTGCACAAATGTTGAAAAGTTTGGAGGTCCAAAAAAGGGGTTTACAGGCATCCTAGAACCCCTAAAGTCCAGAAAATGTTGGTGGCCTAAAAACTGTGTCAGAAAGCTCTGAATGTCCCAAAAACATTTGCAGCCTGAAAGGGGCATTAACCGGCTCCATAGAGCACTGAAATTCCCAAAAATATTTATGGCACGAAAAATGCATCCTACACCACTGAAAGTTCAGAATATGTTAGCAGCCCAAAAAAGGCCTTAAAATGCATGTTAGGCTGCAAAAATGTTGAAACTTTGGAGGCACAAAAAAGGGGTTTACAGTCATCCTAGACCCCCTAAAGTCCAGAAAATGTTGGTGGCCTTGAAACTGTGTCAGAGAGATCTGAATGTCTCAAAAATATTTGCAGCCTGAAAGGGGCATTAACCGGCTCCATAGAGCACTGAAATTCCCCAAAATATATATGGCACGAAAAATGCATCCTACACCACTGAAAGTTCAGAATATGTTAGCAGCCCAAAAAAGGCCTTAAAATGCATCTTAGGCTGCAAAAATGTTGAAACTTTGGAGGCACAAAAAAGGGGTTTACAGTCATCCTAGACCCCCTAAAGTCCAGAAAATGTTGGTGGCCCAAAAAACTGTCAGAGAGCTCTGAATGTCCCAAATACATTTGTAGCCTATAAGGGGCATTACCCTGCATCCTAGACCACTGAAATTCCCAAAAATAGTTTTGGCACAAAAAATGCATCTTACATCCTGAAAGTTCAGAATATGTTAGCAGCCCAATAAATGCCTTAAAATGCATTTTAGGGCTGCAAACATGCAGAAAACTTTGGAGGCCCAGAAAAGGGGTTTACAGGCATCCTAGACCCCCTAAAGTCCAGAAAATGTTGGTGGCCCAAAAACTGTGTCAGAGAGCTCTGAATGTCCCAAAAACATTTGCAGCCTGAAATGGGCATTAACCCGCATCCTAGACCACTGAAATACCCAAAAATATTTATGGCACGAAAAATGCATCCTACACCGATGAAAGTTCAGAATATGTTAGCAGCCCAAAAAAGGCCTTAAAATGCATCTTAGGCTGCAAAAATGTTGAAAACGTTGGAGGCTCAAAAAAGGGGTTTACAGGCATCCTAGACCCCCTAAAGTCCAGAAAATGCTGGTGGCCCAAAAAACTGTCAAAAGAGCTCTGAATGGCCGGAAACATTTGTAGCCTATAAGGGGCATTAACCTGCATCCAAGACGACTGAAATTCCCAAAAATAGTTTTGGCACGAAAAATGCATCTTACACCCTGAAAGTTCAGAATATGTTAGAAGCCCAAAAAATGCCTTAAAATGCATCTTAGGGCTGCAAAAATGTAGAAAACTTTGGAGGCCCAAAAAACGGGGTTTACAGGCATCCTAGACCCCCTAAAGTCCAGAAAATGTTGGTGGCCTAAAAATTGTGTCAGAAAGCTCTCAATGTCCCAAAAACATTTGCAGCCTGAAATGGGTATTAACCCGCATCCTAGACCACTGAAATTCCCAAAAATATTTATGGCACGAAAAATGCATCCTACACCGATGAAAGTTCAGAATATGTTAGCAGCCCAAAAAAGGCCTTAAAATGCATCTTAGGTTGCAAAAATGTTGAAAACTTTGGAGGTCCAAAAAACGGGGTTTACAGGCATCTAGACCCCCTAAAGTCCAGAAAATGTTGGTGGCCCAAAAACAGGGTCAGAGAGCTCTGAATGTCTCAAAAACATTTGCAGCCTGAAAGGGGCATTAACCGGCTCCATAGAGCACTGAAATTCTCAAAATATATATGGCACGAAAAATGCATCCTACACCACTGAAAGTTCAGAATATGTTAGCAGCCCAAAAAAGGCCTTAAAATGCATCTTAGGCTGCAAAAATGTTGAAACTTTGGAGGCACAAAAAAGGGGTTTACAGTCATCCTAGACCCCCTAAAGTCCAGAAAATGTTGGTGGCCTTGAAACTGTGTCAGAAAGCTCTGAATGTCCCAAAAGCATTTGCAGCCTGAAATGGTCATTAACCCGCATCCTAGACCACTGAAATCCCCAAAAATATTTTGTGCACGAAAAAATGCATCCTACACCCCTGAAAGTTCAGAATATGATAGCAGCCCAAAAAAGCCTTAAAATCCATCTTAGGCTGCAAACATGTTGAAAACTTTGGAGGCCCAAAAAAGGGGTTTACAGGCATCCTAAACCCCCTAAAGACCAGAAAATGTTGGCGGCCAAAAAACGGTGTCAGAGAGCTCTGATTATCCCAAAAACATGTGTAGCCTACAAGGGGCATTAACACTCATCCTAGACCACTGAAATTCCCAAACATATTTAGGGCACGAAAAATGCATCTTACACCCTGAAAGTTCAGAATATGTTAGCAGCCCAAAAAAGGCCATAACATGCATCTTAGGGCTGCAAAAATGTAGAAAACTTTGGAGGCCCAAAAAAGGGGTTTACAGGCATCCTAGTCCCCCTAAAGTCCAGAAAATGTTGGTGGCTCAAAAACTGTGTCAGAAAGCTCTGAATGTCCCAAAAACATTTGCAGCCTGAAATGGGCATTAACCCGCATCCTAGACCACTGAAATTCCCAAAAATATTTATGGCACGAAAAATGCATCCTACACCGATGAAAGTTCAGAATATGTTAGCAGCCAAAAAAGGCCTTAAAATGCATCTTAGGCTGCAAAAATGTTGAAAACTTTGGAGGCCCAAAAAAGGGGTTTACAGGCATCCTAGACCCCCTAAAGTCCAGAAAATGTTGGTGGCTCAAAAACGGTGTCAGAGAGCTCTGAATATCCCAAAAACATTTGCAGCCTGAAATGGGCATTAACCCGCATCCTAGACCACTGAAATTCCCAAAAATATTTATGGCACGAAAAATGCATCCTACACCACTGAAAGTTCAGAATATGTTAGCAGCCCAAAAAAGGCCTTCATATGGATCTTAGGCTGCAAAAATGTTGAAAACTTTAGAGGCCCAAAAAAGGGGTTTACAGTCATCCTATACCCAATAAAGTCCAGAAAATGTTGGTGGCCCAAAAAACTGTCAGAGAGCTCTGAATGTCCCAAAAACATTCGTAGCCTATAAGGGACATTAACCTGCATCCTAGACCACTGAAATTCCCAAAAATAGTTTTGGCACAAAAAATGCATCTTACATCCTGAAAGTTCAGAATATGTTAGCAGCCCAAAAAATGCCTTAAAATGCATTTTAGGGCTGCAAACATGCAGAAAACTTTGGAGGCCCAAAAAAGGGGTTTACAGGCATCCTAGACCCCCTAAAGTCCAGAAAATGTTGGTGGCCCAAAAAACTGTCAAAGAGCTCCTAATGTCTCAAAAACATTTGCAGCCTGAAAGGGGCATTAACCCGCATCCTAGACCACTGAAATTCCCAAAAATATTTATGGCACGAAAAATGCATCCTACACCACTGAAAGTTCAGAATAGCAGCCCAAAAAAGGCCTTAAAATGCATCTTAGGCTGCAAAAATGTTGAAAACTTTGGAGGCCCAAAAAAGGGGTTTACAGTCATGCTAGACCCACTAAAGTCCAGAAAATGTTGGTGGCCTAAAAACTGTCAGAAAGCTCTGAATGTCTCAAAAACATTTGTAGCCTATAAGGGGCATTAACCTGCATCCTAGACCACTGAAATTCCCAAAAATAGTTTTGGCACGAAAAATCCATCTTACACCCTGAAAGTTCAGAATATGTTAGCAGCCCAAAAAAGGCCTTAAAATGCATCTTAGGCTGCAAAAATGTTGAAAACTTTGGAGGCCCAAAAAAGGGGTTTACAGTCATCCTAGACCCCCTAAAGTCCAGAAAATGTTGGTGGCCTAAAAACTGTCAGAAAGCTCTGAATGTCCCAAAAACATTTGCAGCCTGAAATGGGCATTAACCCGCATCCTAGACCACTGAAATTCCCAAAAATATTTATGGCACGAAAAATGCATCCTACACCACTGAAAGTTCAGAATAGTTAGCAGCCCAAAAAAGGCCTTAAATGCATCTTAGGCTGCAAAAATGTTGAAAACTTTGGAGGCCCAAAAAAGGGGTTTACAGTCATGCTAGACCCCCTAAAGTCCAGAAAATGTTGGTGGCCTAAAAACTGTCAGAAAGCTCTGAATGTCTCAAAAACATTTGCAGACTGAAAGGGGCATTAACCGGCTCCATAGAGCACTGAAATTCCCCAAAATATATATGGCACGAAAAATGCATCCTACACCACTGAAAGTTCAGAATATGTTAGCAGCCCAAAAAAGGCCTTAAAATAAATCTTAGGCTGCAAAAATGTTGAAAACTTTGGAGGCACAAAAAAGGGGTTTACAGTCATCCTAGACCCCCTAAAGTCCAGAAAATGTTGGTGGCCTTAAAACTGTGTCAGAAAGCTCTGAATATCCCCAGAACATGTGTAGCCTATAAGGGGCATTAACACGCATCCTAGACCACTGAAATTCCCAAAAATATTTATGGCACGAAAAATGCATCTTACACCCTGAAAGTTCAGAATATGTTAGCAGCCCAAAAAATGCCTTAAAATGCCTCTTATGGCTGCGAAAATGTAGAAAACTTTGGAGGCCCAAAAAAGGGGGTTACAGTCATCCTAGACCCCCTAAAGTCCAGAAAATGTTGGTGGCCTAAAAACTGTGTCAGAAAGCTCTGACTGTCCCAAAAACATTTGCAGCCTGAAATGGGCATTAACCCGCATCCTAGACCACTGAAATTCGCAAAAATGTTTATGGCACGAAAAGTGCATCCTACACCGCTGAAAGTTCAGAATATGTTAGCAGCCTAAAAAAGACCTTAAAATGCATTTTAGGCTGCACAAATGTTAAAAAGTTTGGAGGTCCAAAAAAGGCGTTTACAGGCATCCTAGACCCCCTAAAGTCCAGAAAATGTTGGTGGCCCAAAAAACTGTCAGAGAGCTCTGAATGTCCCAAAAACATGTGTAGCCTATAAGGGGCATTAACCTGCATCCTAGACCACTGAAATTCCCAAAAATAGTTTTGGCACGAAAAATCCATCTTACACCCTGAAAGTTCAGAATATGTTAGCAGCCCAAAAAAGGCCTCAAAATGCATTTTAGGCTGCAAAAATGTTGAAAACTTTGGAGGCCCAAAAAAGGGGTTTACAGTCATCCTAGACCCCCTAAAGTCCAGAAAATGTTGGTGGCCTAAAAACTGTGTCAGAAAGCTCTGAATGTCCCAAAAACATTTGCAGCCTGAAATGGGCATTAACCCGCATCCTAGACCACTGAAATTCCCAAAAATATTTATGGCACGAAAAATGCATCCTACACGGATGAAAGTTCAGAATATGTTAGCAGCCAAAAAAGGCCTTAAAATGCATCTTAGGCTGCAGAAATGTTGAAAACTTTGGAGACCCAAAAAGGGGGTTTACAGTCATCCTAGACCCCCTAAAGTCCAGAAAATGTTGGTGGCCTAAAAACTGTGTCAGAAAGCTCTGAATGTCCCAAAAACATTTGCAGCCTGAAATGGGCATTAAACCGCATCCTAGACCACTGAAATTCCCAAAAATATTTATGGCACGAAAAATGCATCCTACACCGATGAAAGTTCAGAATATGTTAGCAGCCCAAAAAAGGCCTCAAAATGCATTTTAGGCTGCAAAAATGTTGAAAACTTTGGAGGCCCAAAAAAGGGGTTTACCGTCATCCTAGACCCCCTAAAGTCCAGAAAATGTTGCTGGCCCAAAAACGGTGTCAGAAAGCTCTGAATGTCCCAAAAACATTTGCAGCCTGAAATGGGCATTAACCCGCATCCTAGACCACTGAAATTCCCAAAAATATTTATGGCACGAAAAATGCATCCTACACCACTGAAAGTTCAGAATATGTTAGCAGCCCAAAAAAGGCCTTAAAATGCATCTTAGGCTGCAAAAATGTTGAAAACTTTGGAGGCCCAAAAAAGGGGTTTACAGTCATCCTAGACCCCCTAAAGTCCAGAAAATGTTGCTGGCCCAAAAAAACGGTGTCAGAAAGCTCTGAATGTCCCAAAAACATTTGCAGCCTGAAATGGGCATTAACCCGCATCCTAGACCACTGAAATTCCCAAAAATGTTCATGACACGAAAAGTGCATCCTCACCGCTGAAAGTTCAGAATATGTTAGCAGCCTAAAAAAGACCTTAAAATGCATCTTAGGCTGCACAAATGTTGAAAACTTTGGAGGTCCAAAAAAGGGGTTTACAGGCATCCTAGACCCCCTAAAGTCCAGAAAATGTTGGTGGCCAAAAAAACTGTCAGAGAGCTCTGAATGTCCCAAAAACATTTGCAGCCTGAAATGGGCATTAACCCGCATCCTAGACCACTGAAATTCCCAAAAATATATATGGCACGTAAAATGCATCCTACACCACTGAAAGTTCAGAATATGTTAGAAGCCTAAAAAAGACCTTAAAATGCATCTTAGGATGCACAGATGTAGAAAACTTTGGAGGCCCAAAAAAGGGGGTTACAGTCATCCTAGACCCCCTAAAGTCCAGAAAATGTTGGTGGCCTAAAAACTGTGTCAGAAAGCTCTGAATGTCCCAAAAACATTTGCAGCCTGAAATGGGCATTAACCCGCATCCTAGACCACTGAAATTCGCAAAACTGTTTATGGCACGAAAAGTGCATCCTACACCGCTGAAAGTTCAGAATATGTTAGCAGCCTAAAAAAGACCTTAAAATGCATTTTAGGCTGCACAAATGTTAAAAAGTTTGGAGGTCCAAAAAAGGCGTTTACAGGCATCCTAGACCCCCTAAAGTCCAGAAAATGTTGGTGGCCAAAAAAACTGTCAGAGAGCTCTGAATGTCCCAAAAACATGTGTAGCCTATAAGGGGCATTAACCTGCATCCTAGACCACTGAAATTCCCAAAAATAGTTTTGGCACGAAAAATCCATCTTACACCCTGAAAGTTCAGAATATGTTAGCAGCCCAAAAAAGGCCTCAAAATGCATTTTAGGCTGCAAAAATGTTGAAAACTTTGGAGGCCCAAAAAAGGGGTTTACAGTCATCCTAGACCCCCTAAAGTCCAGAAAATGTTGCTGGCCCAAAAACGGTGTCGGAAAGCTCTGAATGTCCCAAAAACATTTGCAGCCTGAAATGGGCATTAACCCGCATCCTAGACCACTGAAATTCCCAAAAATATTTATGGCACGAAAAATGCATCCTACACCACTGAAAGTTCAGAATATGTTAGCAGCCCAAAAAAGGCCTTAAAATGCATCTTAGGCTGCAGAAATGTTGAAAACTTTGGAGACCCAAAAAGGGGGTTTACAGTCATCCTAGACCCCCTAAAGTCCAGAAAATGTTGGTGGCCTAAAAACTGTGTCAGAAAGCTCTGAATGTCCCAAAAACATTTGCAGCCTGAAATGGGCATTAAACCGCATCCTAGACCACTGAAATTCCCAAAAATATTTATGGCACGAAAAATGCATCCTACACCGATGAAAGTTCAGAATATGTTAGCAGCCCAAAAAAGGCCTCAAAATGCATTTTAGGCTGCAAAAATGTTGAAAACTTTGGAGGCCCAAAAAAGGGGTTTACCGTCATCCTAGACCCCCTAAAGTCCAGAAAATGTTGCTGGCCCAAAAACGGTGTCAGAAAGCTCTGAATGTCCCAAAAACATTTGCAGCCTGAAATGGGCATTAACCCGCATCCTAGACCACTGAAATTCCCAAAAATATTTATGGCACGAAAAATGCATCCTACACCACTGAAAGTTCAGAATATGTTAGCAGCCCAAAAAAGGCCTTAAAATGCATCTTAGGCTGCAAAAATGTTGAAAACTTTGGAGGCCCAAAAAAGGGGTTTACAGTCATCCTAGACCCCCTAAAGTCCAGAAAATGTTGCTGGCCCAAAAAAACGGTGTCAGAAAGCTCTGAATGTCCCAAAAACATTTGCAGCCTGAAATGGGCATTAACCCGCATCCTAGACCACTGAAATTCCCAAAAATGTTCATGACACGAAAAGTGCATCCTCACCGCTGAAAGTTCAGAATATGTTAGCAGCCTAAAAAAGACCTTAAAATGCATCTTAGGCTGCACAAATGTTGAAAACTTTGGAGGTCCAAAAAAGGGGTTTACAGGCATCCTAGACCCCCTAAAGTCCAGAAAATGTTGGTGGCCAAAAAAACTGTCAGAGAGCTCTGAATGTCCCAAAAACATTTGCAGCCTGAAATGGGCATTAACCCGCATCCTAGACCACTGAAATTCCCAAAAATATATATGGCACGTAAAATGCATCCTACACCACTGAAAGTTCAGAATATGTTAGAAGCCTAAAAAAGACCTTAAAATGCATCTTAGGATGCACAGATGTAGAAAACTTTGGAGGCCCAAAAAAGGGGGTTACAGTCATCCTAGACCCCCTAAAGTCCAGAAAATGTTGGTGGCCTAAAAACTGTGTCAGAAAGCTCTGAATGTCCCAAAAACATTTGCAGCCTGAAATGGGCATTAACCCGCATCCTAGACCACTGAAATTCGCAAAACTGTTTATGGCACGAAAAGTGCATCCTACACCGCTGAAAGTTCAGAATATGTTAGCAGCCTAAAAAAGACCTTAAAATGCATTTTAGGCTGCACAAATGTTAAAAAGTTTGGAGGTCCAAAAAAGGCGTTTACAGGCATCCTAGACCCCCTAAAGTCCAGAAAATGTTGGTGGCCAAAAAAACTGTCAGAGAGCTCTGAATGTCCCAAAAACATGTGTAGCCTATAAGGGGCATTAACCTGCATCCTAGACCACTGAAATTCCCAAAAATAGTTTTGGCACGAAAAATCCATCTTACACCCTGAAAGTTCAGAATATGTTAGCAGCCCAAAAAAGGCCTCAAAATGCATTTTAGGCTGCAAAAATGTTGAAAACTTTGGAGGCCCAAAAAAGGGGTTTACAGTCATCCTAGACCCCCTAAAGTCCAGAAAATGTTGCTGGCCCAAAAACGGTGTCGGAAAGCTCTGAATGTCCCAAAAACATTTGCAGCCTGAAATGGGCATTAACCCGCATCCTAGACCACTGAAATTCCCAAAAATATTTATGGCACGAAAAATGCATCCTACACCACTGAAAGTTCAGAATATGTTAGCAGCCCAAAAAAGGCCTTAAAATGCATCTTAGGCTGCAGAAATGTTGAAAACTTTGGAGACCCAAAAAGGGGGTTTACAGTCATCCTAGACCCCCTAAAGTCCAGAAAATGTTGGTGGCCTAAAAACTGTGTCAGAAAGCTCTGAATGTCCCAAAAACATTTGCAGCCTGAAATGGGCATTAAACCGCATCCTAGACCACTGAAATTCCCAAAAATATTCATGGCACGAAAAATGCATCCTACACCGATGAAAGTTCAGAATATGTTAGCAGCCCAAAAAAGGCCTCAAAATGCATTTTAGGCTGCAAAAATGTTGAAAACTTTGGAGGCCCAAAAAAGGGGTTTACAGTCATCCTAGACCCCCTAAAGTCCAGAAAATGTTGCTGGCCCAAAAAAACGGTGTCAGAAAGCTCTGAATGTCCCAAAAACATTTGCAGCCTGAAATGGGCATTAACCCGCATCCTAGACCACTGAAATTCCCAAAAATGTTCATGACACGAAAAGTGCATCCTACACCGCTGAAAGTTCAGAATATGTTAGCAGCCTAAAAAAGACCTTAAAATGCATATTAGGCTGCACAAATGTTGAAAACTTTGGAGGTCCAAAAAAGGGGTTTACATGCATCCTAGACCCCCTAAAGTCCAGAAAATGTTGGTGGCCAAAAAAACAGGGTCAGAGAGCTCTGAATATCCCAAAAACACGTGTAGCCTACAAGGGGCATTAACACGCATCCTAGACCACTGAAATTCCCAAAAATATTTATGGCACGAAAAATGCATCTTACACCCTGAAAGTTCAGAATATGTTAGCAGCCCAAAAAATGCCTTAAAATGCATCTTATGGCTGCAAAAATGTACAAAACTTTGGAGGCCCAAAAAAGGGGTTTACAGACATCCTAGACCCCCTAAAGTCCAGAAAATGTTGGTGGCCCAAAAACAGGGTCAGAGAGCTCTGAATGTCTCAAAAACATTTGCAGCCTGAAAGGGGCATTAACCGGCTCCATAGGCACTGAAATTCCCAAAAATATATGTGGCACGAAAAATGCATCATACACCACTGAAAGTTCAGAATATGTTAGCAGCCCAAAAAAGGCCTACAAATGCACATTAGGCTGCAAAAATGTTGAAAACTTTGGAGGCACAAAAAAGGGGTTTACAGTCATCCTAGACCCCCTAAAGTCCAGAAAATGTTGGTGGCCTAAAAACTGTGTCAGAAAGCTCTGAATGTCCCAAAAACATTTGCAGCCTGAAATGGGCATTAACCCGCATCCTAGACCACTGAAATTCCAAAAAATATTTATGGCACGAAAAATGCATCCTACACCACTGAAAGTTCAGAATAGTTAGCAGCACAAAAAAGGCCTTAAAATGCATCTTAGGCTGCAAAAATGTTGAAAACCTTGGAGGTCCAAAAAAGGCATCCTAGACCCCCTAAAGTCCAGAAAATGTTGGTGGCCCAAAAACAGGATCAGAGAGCTCTGAATGTCATAAAAAAACATTTGCAGCCTGAAAGGGGCATTAACCGGCTTCATAGAGCACTGAAATTCCCAAAAATATATATGGCACGAAAAATGCATCCTACACCACTGAAAGTTCAGAATATGTTAGCAGCCCAAAAAAGGCCTTAAAATGCATCTTAGGCTGCAAAAATGTTCAAAACTTTGGAGGCCCAAAAAAGGGGTTTACAGTCATCCTAGACCCCCTAAAGTCCAGAAAATGTTGGTGGCCCAAAACGGTGTCAGAAAGCTCTGAATGTCCCAAAAACATTTGCAGCCTGAAATGGGCATTAACCCGCATCCTAGACCACTGAAATTCCCAAAAATATTTATGGCACAAAAAATGCATCCTACACCACTGAAAGTTCAGAATATGTTAGCAGCCCATAAAAGGCCTTAAAATGCATCTTAGGCTGCAAAAATGTTGAAAACTTTGGAGGCCCAAAAAAGGGGTTTACAGGCATCCTACACCCCCTAAAGTCCAGAAAATGTCGGTGGCCCAAAAACGATGTCAGAGAGCTCTGAATGTCTCAAAAACATTTGCAGCCTGAAATGGGCATTAACCCGCATCCTAGACCACTGAAATTCCCAAAAATATTTATGGCAGAAAAAGGCATCCTACACCGCTGAAAGTTCAGAATATGTTAGCAGCCCAAAAAAGCCCATAACATGCATCTTAGGCTGCAAAAATGTTGAAAACTTTGGAGGCTCAAAAAAGGGGTTCACAGTCATCCTAGACCCCCTAAAGTCCAGAAAATGTTGCTGGCCCAAAAACGGTGTCAGAAAGCTCTGAATGTCTCAAAAACATTTGCAGCCTGAAAGGGGCATTAACCGGCTCCATAGAGCACTGAAATTCCCAAAAATATTTATGGCACGAAAAATGCATCCTACACCACTGAAAGTTCAGAATATGTTAGCAGCCCAAAAAAGGCCTTAAAATGCATCTTAGGCTGCAAAAATGTTGAAACTTTGGAGGCACAAAAAAGGGGTTTACAGTCATCCTAGACCCCCTAAAGTCCAGAAAATGTTGGTGGCCTTGAAACTGTGTCAGAGAGCTCTGAATGTCTCAAAAATATTTGCAGCCTGAAAGGGGCATTAACCGGCTTCATAGAGCACTGAAATTCCCAAAAATATATATGGCACGAAAAATGCATCCTACACCACTGAAAGTTCAGAATATGTTAGCAGCCCAAAAAAGGCCTTAAAATGCATCTTAGGCTGCAAAAATGTTCAAAACTTTGGAGGCCCAAAAAAGGGGTTTACAGTCATCCTAGACCCCCTAAAGTCCAGAAAATGTTGGTGGCCCAAAACGGTGTCAGAAAGCTCTGAATGTCCCAAAAACATTTGCAGCCTGAAATGGGCATTAACCCGCATCCTAGACCACTGAAATTCCCAAAAATATTTATGGCACAAAAAATGCATCCTACACCACTGAATGTTCAGAATATGTTAGCAGCCCATAAAAGGCCTTAAAATGCATCTTAGGCTGCAAAAATGTTGAAAACTTTGGAGGCCCAAAAAAGGGGTTTACAGGCATCCTAGACCCCCTAAAGTCCAGAAAATGTCGGTGGCCCAAAAACGATGTCAGAGAGCTCTGAATGTCTCAAAAACATTTGCAGCCTGAAATGGGCATTAACCCGCATCCTAGACCACTGAAATTCCCAAAAATATTTATGGCAGAAAAAGGCATCCTACACCGCTGAAAGTTCAGAATATGTTAGCAGCCCAAAAAAGCCCATAACATGCATCTTAGGCTGCAAAAATGTTGAAAACTTTGGAGGCTCAAAAAAGGGGTTCACAGTCATCCTAGACCCCCTAAAGTCCAGAAAATGTTGGTGGCCTTGAAACTGTGTCAGAGAGCTCTGAATGTCTCAAAAACATTTGCAGCCTGAAAGGGGCATTAACCGGCTCCATAGAGCACTGAAATTCCCCAAAATATATATGGCACGAAAAATGCATCCTACACCACTGAAAGTTCAGAATATGTTAGCAGCCCAAAAAAGGCCTTAAAATGCATCTTAGGCTGCAAAAATGTTGAAACTTTGGAGGCACAAAAAAGCGGTTTACAGTCATCCTAGACCCCCTAAAGTCCAGAAAATGTTGGTGGCCCAAAAAACTGTCAGAGAGCTCTGAATGTCCCAAATACATTTGTAGCCTATAAGGGGCATTACCCTGCATCCTAGACCACTGAAATTCCCAAAAATAGTTTTGGCACGAAAAAATGCATCCTTCACCCCTGAAAGTTCAGAATATGATAGCAGCCCAAAAAAGCCTTAAAATCCATCTTAGGCTGCAAACATGTTGAAAACTTTGGAGGCCCAAAAAAGGGGTTTACAGGCATCCTAAACCCCCTAAAGACCAGAAAATGTTGGCGGCCAAAAAACGGTGTCAGAGAGCTCTGATTATCCCAAAAACATGTGTAGCCTACAAGGGGCATTAACACTCATCCTAGACCACTGAAATTCCCAAACATATTTAGGGCACGAAAAATGCATCTTACACCCTGAAAGTTCAGAATATGTTAGCAGCCCAAAAAAGGCCATAACATGCATCTTAGGGCTGCAAAAATGTAGAAAACTTTGGATGCCCAAAAAAGGGGTTTACAGGCATCCTAGTCCCCCTAAAGTCCAGAAAATGTTGGTGGCTCAAAAACGGTGTCAGAGAGCTCTGAATATCCCAAAAACATTTGCAGCCTGAAATGGGCATTAACCCGCATTCTAGACCACTGAAATTCCCAAAAATATTTATGGCACGAAAAATGCATCCTACACCACTGAAAGTTCAGAATATGTTAGCAGCCCAAAAAAGGACTTAAAATGCATCTTAGGCTGCAAAAATGTTGAAAACTTTGGAGGCCCAAAAAAGGGGTTTACAGTCATCCTAGACCCCCTAACGTCCAGAAAATGTTGGTGGCCTAAAAACTGTGTCAGAAAGCTCTGAATGTCCCAAAAACATTTGCAGCCTGAAATGGGCATTAACCCGCATCCTAGACCACTGAAATTCCCAAAAATATTTATGGCACGAAAAATGCATCCTACACAGATGAAAGTTCAGAATATGTTAGCAGCCAAAAAAGGCCTTAAAATGCATCTTAGGCTGCAAAAATGTTGAAAACTTTGGAGGCCCAAAAAAGGGGTTTACAGGCATCCTAGACCCCCTAAAGTCCAGAAAATGTTGGTGGCTCAAAAACGGTGTCAGAGAGCTCTGAATATCCCAAAAACATTTGCAGCCTGAAATGGGCATTAACCCGCATCCTAGACCACTGAAATTCCCAAAAATATTTATGGCACGAAAAATGCATCCTACACCACTGAAAGTTCAGAATATGTTAGCAGCCCAAAAAAGGCCTTCATATGGATCTTAGGCTGCAAAAATGTTGAAAACTTTAGAGGCCCAAAAAAGGGGTTTACAGTCATCCTATACCCAATAAAGTCCAGAAAATGTTGGTGGCCCAAAAAACTGTCAGAGAGCTCTGAATGTCCCAAAAACATTCGTAGCCTATAAGGGACATTAACCTGCATCCTAGACCACTGAAATTCCCAAAAATAGTTTTGGCACAAAAAATGCATCTTACATCCTGAAAGTTGAGAATATGTTAGCAGCCCAAAAAATGCCTTAAAATGCATTTTAGGGCTGCAATCATGCAGAAAACTTTGGAGGCCCAAAAAAGGGGTTTACAGGCATCCTAGACCCCCTAAAGTCCAGAAAATGTTGGTGGCCCAAAAAACTGTCAAAGAGCTCTGAATGTCTCAAAAACATTTGCAGCCTGAAAGGGGCATTAACCCGCATCCTAGACCACTGAAATTCCCAAAAATATTTATGGCACGAAAAATGCATCCTACACCACTGAAAGTTCAGAATAGCAGCCCAAAAAAGGCCTTAAAATGCATCTTAGGCTGCAAAAATGTTGAAAACTTTGGAGGCCCAAAAAAGGGGTTTACAGTCATCCTAGACCCCCTAAAGTCCAGAAAATGTTGGTGGCCTAAAAACTGTCAGAAAGCTCTGAATGTCCCAAAAACATTTGCAGCCTGAAATGGGCATTAACCCGCATCCTAGACCACTGAAATTCCCAAAAATATTTATGGCACGAAAAATGCATCCTACACCACTGAAAGTTCAGAATAGTTAGCAGCCCAAAAAAGGCCTTAAATGCATTTTAGGCTGCAAAAATGTTGAAAACTTTGGAGGCCCAAAAAAGGGGTTTACAGTCATGCTAGACCCCCTAAAGTTCAGAAAATGTTGGTGGCCTAAAAACTGTCAGAAAGCTCTGAATGTCTCAAAAACATTTGCAGCCTGAAAGGGGCATTAACCGGCTCCATAGAGCACTGAAATTCCCCAAAATATATATGGCACGAAAAATGCATCCTACACCACTGAAAGTTCAGAATATGTTAGCAGCCCAAAAAAGGCCTTAAAATGCATCTTAGGCTGCAAAAATGTTGAAAACTTTGGAGGCACAAAAAAGGGGTTTACAGTCATCCTAGACCCCCTAAAGTCCAGAAAATGTTGGTGGCCTTGAAACTGTGTCAGAAAGCTCTGAATATCCCCAGAACATGTGTAGCCTATAAGGGGCATTAACACGCATCCTAGACCACTGAAATTCCCAAAAATATTTATGGCACGAAAAATGCATCTTACACCCTGAAAGTTCAGAATATGTTAGCAGCCCAAAAAATGCCTTAAAATGCCTCTTATGGCTGCAAAAATGTAGAAAACTTTGGAGGCCCAAAAAAGGGGGTTACAGTCATCCTAGACCCCCTAAAGTCCAGAAAATGTTGGTGGCCTAAAAACTGTGTCAGAAAGCTCTGAATGTCCCAAAAACATTTGCAGCCTGAAATGGGCATTAAACCGCATCCTAGACCACTGAAATTCCCAAAAATATTTATGGCACGAAAAATGCATCCTACACCGATGAAAGTTCAGAATATGTTAGCAGCCCAAAAAAGGCCTCAAAATGCATTTTAGGCTGCAAAAATGTTGAAAACTTTGGAGGCCCAAAAAAGGGGTTTACAGTCATCCTAGACCCCCTAAGTCCAGAAAATGTTGCTGGCCTAAAAACGGTGTCAGAAAGCTCTGAATGTCCCAAAAACATTTGCAGCCTGAAATGGGCATTAACCCGCATCCTAGACCACTGAAATTCGCAAAAATGTTTATGGCACGAAAAGTGCATCCTACACGGCTGAAAGTTCAGAATATGTTAGCAGCCTAAAAAAGACCTTAAAATGCATTTTAGGCTGCACAAATGTTAAAAAGTTTGGAGGTCCAAAAAAGGCGTTTACAGGCATCCTAGACCCCCTAAAGTCCAGAAAATGTTGGTGGCCAAAAAAACTGTCAGAGAGCTCTGAATGTCCCAAAAACATGTGTAGCCTATAAGGGGCATTAACCTGCATCCTAGACCACTGAAATTCCCAAAAATAGTTTTGGCACGAAAAATTCATCTTACACCCTGAAAGTTCAGAATATGTTAGCAGCCCAAAAAAGGCCTTAAAATGCATCTTCGGCTGCAGAAATGTTGAAAACTTTGGAGACCCAAAAAGGGGGTTTACAGTCATCCTAGACCCCCTAAAGTCCAGAAAATGTTGGTGGCCTAAAAACTGTGTCAGAAAGCTCTGAATGTCCGAAAAACATTTGCAGCCTGAAATGGGCATTAAACCGCATCCTAGACCACTGAATTTCCCAAAAATATTTATGGCACGAAAAATGCATCCTACACCGATGAAAGTTCAGAATATGTTAGCAGCCCAAAAAAGGCCTCAAAATGCATTTTAGGCTGCAAAAATGTTGAAAACTTTGGAGGCCCAAAAAAGGGGTTTACAGTCATCCTAGACCCCCTAAAGTCCAGAAAATGTTGCTGGCCCAAAAACGGTGTCAGAAAGCTCTGAATGTCCCAAAAACATTTGCAGCCTGAAATGGGCATTAACCCGCATCCTAGACCACTGAAATTCCCAAAAATATTTATGGCACGAAAAATGCATCCTACACCACTGAAAGTTCAGAATATGTTAGCAGCCCAAAAAAGGCCTTAAAATGCATCTTAGGCTGCAAAAATGTTGAAAACTTTGGAGGCCCAAAAAAGGGGTTTACAGTCATCCTAGACCCCCTAAAGTCCAGAAAATGTTGCTGGCCCAAAAAAACGGTGTCAGAAAGCTCTGAATGTCCCAAAAACATTTGCAGCCTGAAATGGGCATTAACCCGCATCCTAGACCACTGAAATTCCCAAAAATGTTCATGACACGAAAAGTGCATCCTACACCGCTGAAAGTTCAGAATATGTTAGCAGCCTAAAAAAGACCTTAAAATGCATCTTAGGCTGCACAAATGTTGAAAACTTTGGAGGTCCAAAAAAGGGGTTTACTGGCATCCTAGACCCCCTAAAGTCCAGAAAATGTTGGTGGCCAAAAAAACAGGGTCAGAGAGCTCTGAATATCCCAAAAACATGTGTAGCCTACAAGGGGCATTAACACGCATCCTAGACCACTGAAATTCCCAAAAATATTTATGGCACGAAAAATGCATCTTACACCCTGAAAGTTCAGAATATGTTAGCAGCCCAAAAAATGCCTTAAAATGCATCTTATGGCTGCAAAAATGTACAAAACTTTGGAGGCCCAAAAAAGGGGTTTACAGACATCCTAGACCCCCTAAAGTCCAGAAAATGTTGGTGGCCCAAAAACAGGGTCAGAGAGCTCTGAATGTCTCAAAAACATTTGCAGCCTGAAAGGGGCATTAACCGGCTCCATAGGCACTGAAATTCCCAAAAATATATGTGGCACGAAAAATACATCATACACCACTGAAAGTTCAGAATATGTTAGCAGCCCAAAAAAGGCCTACAAATGCACATTAGGCTGCAAAAATGTTGAAAACTTTGGAGGCACAAAAAAGGGGTTTACAGGCATCCTAGACCCCCTAAAGTCCAGAAAATGTTGGTGGCTTAAAAACTGTGTCAGAAAGCTCTGAATGTCCCAAAAACATTTGTAGCCTATAAGGGGCATTAACCTGCATCCTAGACCACTGAAATTCCCAAAAATAGTTTTGGCACAAAAAATGCATCTTACATCCTGAAAGTTCAGAATATGTTAGCAGCCCAAAAAATGCCTTAAAATGTATTTTAGGGCTGCAAACATGCAGAAAACTTTGGAGGCCCAAAAAAGGGGTTTACAGTCATCCTAGACCCCCTAAAGTCCAGAAAATGTTGGTGGCCCAAAACTGTGTCAGAAAGCTCTGAATGTCCCAAAAACATTTGCAGCCTGAAATGGGCATTAACCCGCATCCTAGACCACTGAAATTCCAAAAAATATTTATGGCACGAAAAATGCATCCTACACCACTGAAAGTTCAGAATAGTTAGCAGCACAAAAAAGGCCTTAAAATGCATCTTAGGCTGCAAAAATGTTGAAAACCTTGGAGGTCCAAAAAAGGGGTCAACAGGCATCCTAGACCCCCTAAAGTCCAGAAAATGTTGGTGGCCCAAAAACAGGATCAGAGAGCTCTGAATGTCATAAAAAACATTTGCAGCCTGAAAGGGGCATTAACCGGCTTCATAGAGCACTGAAATTCCCAAAAATATATATGGCACGAAAAATGCATCCTACACCACTGAAAGTTCAGAATATGTTAGCAGCCCAAAAAAGGCCTTAAAATGCATCTTAGGCTGCAAAAATGTTCAAAACTTTGGAGGCCCAAAAAAGGGGTTTACAGTCATCCTAGACCCCCTAAAGTCCAGAAAATGTTGGTGGCCCAAAACGGTGTCAGAAAGCTCTGAATGTCCCAAAAACATTTGCAGCCTGAAATGGGCATTAACCCGCATCCTAGACCACTGAAATTCCCAAAAATATTTATGGCACAAAAAATGCATCCTACACCACTGAAAGTTCAGAATATGTTAGCAGCCCATAAAAGGCCTTAAAATGCATCTTAGGCTGCAAAAATGTTGAAAACTTTGGAGGCCCAAAAAAGGGGTTTACAGGCATCCTAGACCCCCTAAAGTCCAGAAAATGTCGGTGGCCCAAAAACGGTGTCAGAGAGCTCTGAATGTCTCAAAAACATTTGCAGCCTGAAATGGGCATTAACCCGCATCCTAGACCACTGAAATTCCCAAAAATATTTATGGCAGAAAAAGGCATCCTACACCGCTGAAAGTTCAGAATATGTTAGCAGCCCAAAAAAGCCCATAACATGCATCTTAGGCTGCACAAATGTTGAAAAGTTTGGAGGTCCAAAAAAGGGGTTTACAGGCATCCTAGACCCCCTAAAGTCCAAAAAATGTTGGTGGCCTAAAAACTGTGTCAGAAAGCTCTGAATGTCCCAAAAACATTTGTAGCCTATAAGGGGCATTAACCTGCATCCTAGACCACTGAAATTCCCAAAAATAGATTTGGCACGAAAAATCCATCTTACACCCTGAAAGTTCTGAATATGTTAGCAGCCCAAAAAAGTCCTTAAAATGCATCTTAGGCTGCAAAAATGTTGAAAACTTTGGAGGCTCAAAAAAGGGGTTCACAGTCATCCTAGACCCCCTAAAGTCCAGAAAATGTTGCTGGCCCAAAAACGGTGTCAGAAAGCTCTGAATGTCTCAAAAACATTTGCAGCCTGAAAGGGGCATTAACCGGCTCCATAGAGCACTGAAATTCCCAAAAATATTTATGGCACGAAAAATGCATCCTACACCACTGAAAGTTCAGAATATGTTAGCAGCCCAAAAAAGGCCTTAAAATGCATCTTAGGCTGCAAAAATGTTGAAAACTTTGGAGGCTCAAAAAAGGGGTTCACAGTCATCCTAGACCCCCTAAAGTCCAGAAAATGTTGCTGGCCCAAAAACGGTGTCAGAAAGCTCTGAATGTCTCAAAAACATTTGCAGCCTGAAAGGGGCATTAACCGGCTCCATAGAGCACTGAAATTCCCAAAAATATTTATGGCACGAAAAATGCATCCTACACCACTGAAAGTTCAGAATATGTTAGCAGCCCAAAAAAGGCCTTAAAATGCATCTTAGGCTGCAAAAATGTTGAAACTTTGGAGGCACAAAAAAGGGGTTTACAGTCATCCTAGACCCCCTAAAGTCCAGAAAATGTTGGTGGCCTTGAAACTGTGTCAGAGAGCTCTGAATGTCTCAAAAATATTTGCAGCCTGAAAGGGGCATTAACCGGCTCCATAGAGCACTGAAATTCCCCAAAATATATATGGCACGAAAAATGCATCCTACACCACTGAAAGTTCAGAATATGTTAGCAGCCCAAAAAAGGCCTTAAAATGCATCTTAGGCTGCAAAAATATTGAAACTTTGGAGGCACAAAAAAAGGGGTTTACAGTCATCCTAGACCCCCTAAAGTCCAGAAAATGTTGGTGGCCCAAAAAACTGTCAGAGAGCTCTGAATGTCCCAAATACATTTGTAGCCTATAAGGGGCATTACCCTGCATCCTAGACCACTGAAATTCCCAAAAATAGTTTTGGCACAAAAAATGCATCTTACATCCTAAAAGTTCAGAATATGTTAGCAGCCCAATAAATGCCTTAAAATGCATTTTAGGGCTGCAAACATGCAGAAAACTTTGGAGGCCCAGAAAAGGGGTTTACAGGCATCCTAGACCCCCTAAAGTCCAGAAAATGTTGGTGGCCCAAAAACAGGGTCAGAGAGCTCTGAATGTCTCAAAAACATTTGCAGCCTGAAAGGGGCATTAACCCGCATCCTAGAGCACTGAAAATCCCAAAAATATTTTGTGCACGAAAAATGCATCATACAACGCTGAAAGTTCAGAATATGTTAGCAGCCCAAAAAAGGCCTTAAAATGCATCTTATGCTGCAAAAATGTTGAAAACTTTGGAGGCCCAAAAGGGGTTTACAGTGATCCTAGAACCCCTAAAGTCCAGAAAATGTTGGTGGCCCAAAAACTGTGTCAGAGAGCTCTGAATGTCCCAAAAACATTTGCAGCCTGAAATGGGCATTAACCCGCATCCTAGACCACTGAAATTCCCAAAAATATTTATGGCACGAAAAATGCATCCTACACCGATGAAAGTTCAGAATATGTTAGCAGCCCAAAAAAGGCCTTAAAATGCATCTTAGGCTGCAAAAATGTTGAAAACTGTGGAGGCCCAAAAAAGGGGTTTACAGGCATCCTAGACCCCCTAAAGTCCAGAAAATGCTGGTGGCCCAAAAAACTGTCAAAAGAGCTCTGAATGGCCCGAAAACATTTGTAGCCTATAAGGGGCATTAACCTGCATCCAAGACCACTGAAATTCCCAAAAATAGTTTTGGCACGAAAAATGCATCTTACACCCTGAAAGTTCAGAATATGTTAGAAGCCCAAAAAATGCCTTAAAATGCATCTTAGGGCTACAAAAATGTAGAAAACTTTGGAGGCCCAAAAAAGGGGTTTACATGCATTCTAGACCCCCTAAAATCCAGTAAATGTTGGTGGCCCAAAAGCAGGGTCAGAGAGCTCTGAATGTCTCAAAAACATTTGCAGCCTGAAAGGGGCATTAACTGAAATTCCCAAAAATATATATGGCACGAAAAATTCATCCTACACCACTGAAAGTTCAGAATATGTTAGCAGCCCAAAAAAGGCCTTAAAATGCATCTTAGGCTGCAAAAATGTTGAAAACTTTGGAGGCACAAAAAAGGGGTTTACAGTCATCCTAGACCCCCTAAAGTCCAGAAAATGTTGGTGGCCTTGAAACTGTGTCAGAAAGCTCTGAATATCCCAAAAACATGTGTAGCCTATAAGGGGCATTAACACGCATCCTAGACCACTGAAATTCCCAAAAATATTTATGGCATGAAAAATGCATCTTACACCCTGAAAGTTCAGAATATGTTAGCAGCCCAAAAAATGCCTTAAGATGCCTCTTATGGCTGCAAAAATGTAGAAAACTTTGGAGGCCCAAAAAAGGGGTTTACAGGCATCCTAGACCACTGAAATTCCCAAAAATATTTATGGCACAAAAAATGCATTTTACATCCTATAAGTTCAGAATATGTTAGCAGCCCAGAAAATGCCTTAAAATGCATTTTAGGGCTGCAAACATGCAGAAAACGTTGGAGGCCCAAAAAAGGGGTTTACAGTCATCCTAGACCCCCTAAAGTCCAGAAAATGATGGCGGCCCAAAAACGGTGTCAGAAAGCTCTGAATGTCCCAAAAACATTTGCAGCCTGAAATGGGCATTAACCCTTATCCTAGACCACTGAAATTCCCAAATATATTTATGGCACGAAAAAAATGTATACTACACCACTGAAAATTCAGAATATGTTAGCAGCCCAAAAAAGGCCTTAAAATGCACCTTAGGCTGCAATAATGTTGAAAACTTTGGAGGCCCAGAAAAGGGGTTTACAGTCATCCTAGACCCCCTAAAGTCCAGAAAATGTTGGTGGCCAAAAAAACTGTCAGAGAGCTCTGAATGTCCCAAAAACATTTGTAGCCTATAAGGGGCATTAACCTGCATCCTAGACCACTGAAATTCACAAAAATAGTTTTGGCACGAAAAATCCATCTTACAACCTGAAATTTCAGAATATGTTAGCAGCCCAAAAAAGGCCTTAAAATGCATTTTAGGGCTGCAAACATGCAGAAAACTTTGGAGGCCCAAAAAAAGGGTTTACAGGCATCCTAGACCCCCTAAAGTCCAGAAAATGTTGGTGGCCCAAAAACAGGGTCAGAGAGCTCTGAATGTCTCAAAAACATTTGCAGCCTGAAATGGGCATTAACCCGCATCCTAGACCACTGAAAATCCCAAAAATATTTTGTGCACGAAAAAGGCATCCTACACCCCTGAAATTTCAGAATATGTTAGCAGCTCAAAAAAGGCCTTAAAATGCATTTTAGGCTTCAAAAATGTTCATAACTTTGGAAGCCCAAAAAATGGGTTTACAGGCATTCTAGACCCCCTAAAGTCCAGAAAATGTTGGTGGCCCAAAAACAGGGTCAGAGAGCTCTGAATGTCTCAAAAACATTTGCAGCCTGAAAGGGGCATTAACCGGCTCCCTAGAGCACTGAAATTCCCAAAAATATATATGGCACGAAAAATGCATCCTACACCACTGAAAGTTCAGAATATGTTAGCAGCCCAAAAAATGCCTTAAAATGCATCTTAGGCTGCAAAAATGTTGAAAACTTTGGAGGCCCAAAAAAGAGGTTTACAGTCATCCTAGACCCCCTAAAGTCCAGAAAATGTTGGTGGCCCAAAAATGGTGTCAGAAAGCTCTGAATGCCCCAAAAACATTTGCAGCCTGAAATGGGCAGTAACCCGCATCCTAGACCACTGAAATTCCCAAAAATATTTATGGCACGAAAAATGCATCCTACACCACTGAAAGTTCAGAATATGTTAGCAGCCCAAAAAAGGCCTTAAAATGCATCTTAGGCTGCAAAAATGTTGAAAACTTTGGAGGCCCAAAAAAGGGGTTTACAGTCATCCTAGACCCCTAAAGTCCAGAAAATGTTGTTGGCCCAAAAACGGTGTCAGAAAGCTCTGAATGTCCCAAAAACATGTGCAGCCTGAAATGGGCATTAACCCGCATCCTAGACCACTGAAATTCCCAAAAATATTTATGGCACGAAAAATGCATCCTACACCACTGAAAGTTCAGAATATTTTAGCAGCCCAAAAAAGGCCTTAAAATGCACCTTAGGCTGCAAAAATGTTGAAAACTTTGGAGGCCCAAAAAAGGGGTTTACAGTCATCCTAGACCCCCTAAAGTCCAGAAAATGTTGGTGGCCTAAAAACTGTGTCAGAAAGCTCTGAATGTCCCAAAAACATTTGCAGCCTGAAATGGGCATTAAACCGCATCCTAGACCACTGAAATTCCCAAAAATATTTATGGCACGAAAAATGCATCCTACACCGATGAAAGTTCAGAATATGTTAGCAGCCCAAAAAAGGCCTCAAAATGCATTTTAGGCTGCAAAAATGTTGAAAACTTTGGAGGCCCAAAAAAGGGGTTTACAGTCATCCTAGACCCCCTAAAGTCCAGAAAATGTTGCTGGCCCAAAAACGGTGTCAGAAAGCTCTGAATGTCCCAAAAACATTTGCAGCCTGAAATGGGCATTAACCCGCATCCTAGACCACTGAAATTCCCAAAAATATTTATGGCACGAAAAATGCATCCTACACCACTGAAAGTTCAGAATATGTTAACAGCCCAAAAAAGGCCTCAAAATGCATTTTAGGCTGCAAAAATGTTGAAAACTTTGGAGGCCCAAAAAAGGGGTTTACAGTCATCCTAGACCCCCTAAGTCCAGAAAATGTTGCTGGCCTAAAAACGGTGTCAGAAAGCTCTGAATGTCCCAAAAACATTTGCAGCCTGAAATGGGCATTAACCCGCATCCTAGACCACTGAAATTCGCAAAAATGTTTATGGCACGAAAAGTGCATCCTACACGGCTGAAAGTTCAGAATATGTTAGCAGCCTAAAAAAGACCTTAAAATGCATTTTAGGCTGCACAAATGTTAAAAAGTTTGGAGGTCCAAAAAAGGCGTTTACAGGCATCCTAGACCCCCTAAAGTCCAGAAAATGTTGGTGGCCAAAAAAACTGTCAGAGAGCTCTGAATGTCCCAAAAACATGTGTAGCCTATAAGGGGCATTAACCTGCATCCTAGACCACTGAAATTCCCAAAAATAGTTTTGGCACGAAAAATCCATCTTACACCCTGAAAGTTCAGAATATGTTAGCAGCCCAAAAAAGGCCTTAAAATGCATCTTCGGCTGCAGAAATGTTGAAAACTTTGGAGACCCAAAAAGGGGGTTTACAGTCATCCTAGACCCCCTAAAGTCCAGAAAATGTTGGTGGCCTAAAAACTGTGTCAGAAAGCTCTGAATGTCCGAAAAACATTTGCAGCCTGAAATGGGCATTAAACCGCATCCTAGACCACTGAATTTCCCAAAAATATTTATGGCACGAAAAATGCATCCTACACCGATGAAAGTTCAGAATATGTTAGCAGCCCAAAAAAGGCCTCAAAATGCATTTTAGGCTGCAAAAATGTTGAAAACTTTGGAGGCCCAAAAAAGGGGTTTACAGTCATCCTAGACCCCCTAAAGTCCAGAAAATGTTGCTGGCCCAAAAACGGTGTCAGAAAGCTCTGAATGTCCCAAAAACATTTGCAGCCTGAAATGGGCATTAACCCGCATCCTAGACCACTGAAATTCCCAAAAATATTTATGGCACGAAAAATGCATCCTACACCACTGAAAGTTCAGAATATGTTAGCAGCCCAAAAAAGGCCTTAAAATGCATCTTAGGCTGCAAAAATGTTGAAAACTTTGGAGGCCCAAAAAAGGGGTTTACAGTCATCCTAGACCCCCTAAAGTCCAGAAAATGTTGCTGGCCCAAAAAAACGGTGTCAGAAAGCTCTGAATGTCCCAAAAACATTTGCAGCCTGAAATGGGCATTAACCCGCATCCTAGACCACTGAAATTCCCAAAAATGTTCATGACACGAAAAGTGCATCCTACACCGCTGAAAGTTCAGAATATGTTAGCAGCCTAAAAAAGACCTTAAAATGCATCTTAGGCTGCACAAATGTTGAAAACTTTGGAGGTCCAAAAAAGGGGTTTACTGGCATCCTAGACCCCCTAAAGTCCAGAAAATGTTGGTGGCCAAAAAAACAGGGTCAGAGAGCTCTGAATATCCCAAAAACATGTGTAGCCTACAAGGGGCATTAACACGCATCCTAGACCACTGAAATTCCCAAAAATATTTATGGCACGAAAAATGCATCTTACACCCTGAAAGTTCAGAATATGTTAGCAGCCCAAAAAATGCCTTAAAATGCATCTTATGGCTGCAAAAATGTACAAAACTTTGGAGGCCCAAAAAAGGGGTTTACAGACATCCTAGACCCCCTAAAGTCCAGAAAATGTTGGTGGCCCAAAAACAGGGTCAGAGAGCTCTGAATGTCTCAAAAACATTTGCAGCCTGAAAGGGGCATTAACCGGCTCCATAGGCACTGAAATTCCCAAAAATATATGTGGCACGAAAAATACATCATACACCACTGAAAGTTCAGAATATGTTAGCAGCCCAAAAAAGGCCTACAAATGCACATTAGGCTGCAAAAATGTTGAAAACTTTGGAGGCACAAAAAAGGGGTTTACAGGCATCCTAGACCCCCTAAAGTCCAGAAAATGTTGGTGGCTTAAAAACTGTGTCAGAAAGCTCTGAATGTCCCAAAAACATTTGTAGCCTATAAGGGGCATTAACCTGCATCCTAGACCACTGAAATTCCCAAAAATAGTTTTGGCACAAAAAATGCATCTTACATCCTGAAAGTTCAGAATATGTTAGCAGCCCAAAAAATGCCTTAAAATGTATTTTAGGGCTGCAAACATGCAGAAAACTTTGGAGGCCAAAAAAAGGGGTTTACAGTCATCCTAGACCCCCTAAAGTCCAGAAAATGTTGGTGGCCTAAAAACTGTGTCAGAAAGCTCTGAATGTCCCAAAAACATTTGCAGCCTGAAATGGGCATTAACCCGCATCCTAGACCACTGAAATTCCAAAAAATATTTATGGCACGAAAAATGCATCCTACACCACTGAAAGTTCAGAATAGTTAGCAGCACAAAAAAGGCCTTAAAATGCATCTTAGGCTGCAAAAATGTTGAAAACCTTGGAGGTCCAAAAAAGGGGTCAACAGGCATCCTAGACCCCCTAAAGTCCAGAAAATGTTGGTGGCCCAAAAACAGGATCAGAGAGCTCTGAATGTCATAAAAAACATTTGCAGCCTGAAAGGGGCATTAACCGGCTTCATAGAGCACTGAAATTCCCAAAAATATATATGGCACGAAAAATGCATCCTACACCACTGAAAGTTCAGAATATGTTAGCAGCCCAAAAAAGGCCTTAAAATGCATCTTAGGCTGCAAAAATGTTCAAAACTTTGGAGGCCCAAAAAAGGGGTTTACAGTCATCCTAGACCCCCTAAAGTCCAGAAAATGTTGGTGGCCCAAAACGGTGTCAGAAAGCTCTGAATGTCCCAAAAACATTTGCAGCCTGAAATGGGCATTAACCCGCATCCTAGACCACTGAAATTCCCAAAAATATTTATGGCACAAAAAATGCATCCTACACCACTGAAAGTTCAGAATATGTTAGCAGCCCATAAAAGGCCTTAAAATGCATCTTAGGCTGCAAAAATGTTGAAAACTTTGGAGGCCCAAAAAAGGGGTTTACAGGCATCCTAGACCCCCTAAAGTCCAGAAAATGTCGGTGGCCCAAAAACGGTGTCAGAGAGCTCTGAATGTCTCAAAAACATTTGCAGCCTGAAATGGGCATTAACCCGCATCCTAGACCACTGAAATTCCCAAAAATATTTATGGCACGAAAAATGCATCCTACACCACTGAAAGTTCAGAATATTTTAGCAGCCCAAAAAAGGCCTTAAAATGCATCTTAGGCTGCAAAAATGTTGAAAACTTTAGAGGCCCAAAAAAGGGGTTTACAGTCATCCTAGACCCCTAAAGTCCAGAAAATGTTGGTAGCCCAAAAAACAGTCAGAGAGCTCTGAATATCCCAAAAACATTTGCAGCCTGAAATGGGCATTAACCCGCATCCTAGACCACTGAAATTCCCAAAAATGTTTATGGCACGACAAATGCATCCTACACCGCTGAAAGTTCAGAATATGTTAGCAGCCTAAAAAAGACCTTAAAATGCATCTTAGGCTGCACAAATGTACAAAACTTTGGAGGCCCGAAAAAGGGGTTTACAGGCATCCTAGACCCCCTAAAGTCCAGAAAATGTTGGTGGCCCAAAAACAGGGTCAGAGAGCTCTGAATATCCCAAAAACATGTGTAGCCTACAAGGGGCATTAACACGCATCCTAGACCACTGAAATTCCCAAAAATATTTATGGCATGAAAAATGCATCTTACACCCTGAAAGTTCAGAATATGTTAGCAGCCCAAAAAATGCCTTAAAATGCATCTTATGGCTGCAAAAATGTACAAAACTTTGGAGGCCCAAAAAAGGGGTTTACAGACATCCTAGACCCCCTAAAGTCCAGAAAATGTTGGTTGTCTAAAAACTGTGTCAGAAAGCTCTGAATGTCCCAAAAACATTTGCAGCCTGAAATGGGCATTAACCCGCATCCTAGACCACTGAAATTCCCAAAAATATTTATGGCACGAAAAATGCATCCTACACCGATGAAAGTTCAGAATATGTTAGCAGCCCAAAAAAGGCCTTAAAATGCATTTTAGGGCTGCAAACATGCAGAAAACTTTGGAGGCCAAAGAAAGGGGTTTACAGTCATCCTAGACCCCCTAAAGTCCAGAAAATGTTGGTGGCCTAAAAACTGTGTCAGAAAGCTCTGAATGTCCCAAAAACATTTGCAGCCTGAAATGGGCATTAACCCGCATCCTAGACCACTGAAATTCCAAAAAATATTTATGGCACGAAAAATGCATCCTACACCACTGAAAGTTCAGAATATGTTAGCAGCCCAAAAAAGGCCTTAAAATGAATCTTAGGCTGCAAAAATGTTGAAAACTTTGGAGGCCCAAAAAAGGGGTTTACAGTCATCCCAGACCCCCTAAAGTCCAGAAAATGTTGCTGGCCCAAATAAACGGTGTCAGAAAGCTCTGAATGTCCCAAAAACATTTGCAGCCTGAAATGGGCATTAACCCGCATCCTAGACCACTGAAATTCCCAAAAATGTTCATGACACGAAAAGTGCATCCTACACCGCTGAAAGTTCAGAATATGTTAGCAGCCTAAAAAAGACCTTAAAATGCATCTTAGGCTGCACAAATGTTGAAAACTTTGGAGGTCCAAAAAAGGGGTTTACAGGCATCCTAGACCCCCTAAAGTCCAGAAAATGTTGGTGGCCCAAAAACAGGGTCAGAGAGCTCTGAATGTCTCAAATACATTTGCAGCCTGAAAGGGGCATTAACCGGCTCCATAGGCACTGAAATTCCCAAAAATATATGTGGCACGAAAAATGCATCATACACCACTGAAAGTTCAGAATATGTTAGCAGCCCAAAAAAGGCCTACAAATGCACATTAGGCTGCAAAAATGTTGAAAACTTTGGAGGCACAAAAAAGGGGTTTACAGGCATCCTAGACCCCCTAAAGTCCAGAAAATGTTGGTGGCTTAAAAACTGTGTCAGAAAGCTCTGAATGTCCCAAAAACATTTGCAGCCTGAAATGGGCATTAACCCGCATCCTAGTCCACTGAAATTCCCAAAAATATTTATGGCAGAAAAACGCATCCTACACCACTGAAAGTTCAGAATATGTTAGCAGCCCAAAAAAGGCCTTAATATGCAACTTAGGCTGCAAAAATGTTGAAAACTTTAGAGGCCCAAAAAAGGGGTTTACAGTCATCCTAGACCCCCTAAAGTCCAGAAAATGTTGGTGGCCCAAAAAACTGTCAGAGAGCTCTGAATGTCCCAAAAACATTTGTAGCCTATAAGGGGCATTAACCTGCATCCTAGACCACTGAAATTCCCAAAAATAGTTTTGGCACAAAAAATGCATCTTACATCCTGAAAGTTCAGAATATGTTAGCAGCCCAAAAAATGCCTTAAAATGTATTTTAGGGCTGCAAACATGCAGAAAACTTTGGAGGCCAAAAAAAGGGGTTTACAGTCATCCTAGACCCCCTAAAGTCCAGAAAATGTTGGTGGCCTAAAAACTGTGTCAGAAAGCTCTGAATGTCCCAAAAACATTTGCAGCCTGAAAGGGGCATTAACCGGCTTCATAGAGCACTGAAATTCCCAAAAATATTTATGGCACAAAAAATGCATCCTACACCACTGAAAGTTCAGAATATGTTAGCAGCCCATAAAAGGCCTTAAAATGCATTTTAGGCTGCAAAAATGTTGAAAACTTTGGAGGCCCAAAAAAGGGGTTTACAGGCATCCTAGACCCCCTCAAGTCCAGAAAATGTCGGTGGCCCAAAAACGGTGTCAGAGAGCTCTGAATGTCTCAAAAACATTTGCAGCCTGAAATGGGCATTAACCCGCATCCTAGACCACTGAAATTCCCAAAAATATTTATGGCAGAAAAAGGCATCCTACACCGCTGAAAGTTCAGAATATGTTAGCAGCCCAAAAAAGCCCATAACATGCATCTTAGGCTGCACAAATGTTGAAAAGCTTGGAGGTCCAAAAAAGGGGTTTATAGGCATCCTAGACCCCCTAAAGTCCAGAAAATGTTGGTGGCCTAAAAACTGTGTCAGAAAGCTCTGAATGTCCCAAAAACATTTGTAGCCTATAAGGGGCATTAACCTGCATCCTAGACCACTGAAATTCCCAAAAATAGATTTGGCACGAAAAATCCATCTTACACCCTGAAAGTTCTGAATATGTTAGCAGCCCAAAAAAGTCCTTAAAATGCATCTTAGGCTGCAAAAATGTTGAAAACTTTGGAGGCTCAAAAAAGGGGTTCACAGTCATCCTAGACCCCCTAAAGTCCAGAAAATGTTGCTGGCCCAAAAACGATGTCAGAAAGCTCTGAATGTCTCAAAAACATTTGCAGCCTGAAAGGGGCATTAACCGGCTCCATAGAGCACTGAAATTCCCAAAAATATTGATGGCACGAAAAATGCATCCTACACCACTGAAAGTTCAGAATATGTTAGCAGCCCAAAAAAGGCCTTAAAATGCATCTTATGGCTGCAAAAATGTAGAAAACTTTGGAGGCCAAAAAAAGGGGTTTACAGTCATCCTAGACCCCCTAAAGTCCAGAAAATGTTGGTGGCCTAAAAATTGTGTCAGAAAGCTCTCAATGTCCCAAAAACATTTGCAGCCTGAAATGGGTATTAACCCGCATCCTAGACCACTGAAATTCCCAAAAATATTTATGGCACGAAAAATGCATCCTACACCGATGAAAGTTCAGAATATGTTAGCAGCCCAAAAAAAGCCTTAAAATGCATCTTAGGTTGCAAAAATGTTGAAAACTTTGGAGGTCCAAAAAAGGGGTTTACAGGCATCCTAGACCCCCTAAAGTCCAGAAAATGTTGGTGACCCAAAAACAGGGTCAGAGAGCTCTGAATGTCTCAAAAACATTTGCAGCCTGAAAGGGGCATTAACCGGCTCCATAGAGCACTGAAATTCCCAAAATATATATGGCACGAAAAATGCATCCTACACCACTGAAAGTTCAGAATATGTTAGCAGCCCAAAAAAGGCCTTAAAATGCATCTTAGGCTGCAAAAATGTTGAAACTTTGGAGGCACAAAAAAGGGGTTTACAGGCATCCTAAACCCCCTAAAGACCAGAAAATGTTGGCGGCCAAAAAACGGTGTCAGTGAGCTCTGAATATCCCAAAAACATTTGCAGCCTGAAATGGGCATTAACCCGCATTCTAGACCACTGAAATTCCCAAAAATATTTATGGCACGAAAAATGCATCCTACACCACTGAAAGTTCAGAATATGTTAGAAGCCCAAAAAATGCCTTAAAATGCATCTTAGGGCTGCAAAAATGTAGAAAACTTTGGAGGCCCAAAAAAGGGGTTTACATGCATCCTAGACCCCCTAAATTCCAGTAAATGTTGGTGGCCCAAAAGCAGGGTCAGAGAGCTCTGAATGTCTCAAAAATATTTGCAGCCTGAAAGGGGCATTAACCCGCATCCTAGAGCACTGAAAATCCCAAAAATAATTTGTGCACGAAAAAGGCATCTTACACCCTGAAAGTTCAGAATATGTTAGCAGCTCAAAAAAGGCCTTAAAATGCATTTTAGGCTGCAAAAATGTTCATAACTTTGGAGGCCCAAAAGGAGTGTACAGTCATCCTAGACCCCCTAAAGTCCAGAAAATGTTGGTGGCCCAAAAACTGTGTCAGAGAGCTCTGAATGTCCCAAAAACATTTGAAGCCTGAAATGGGCATTAACCCGCATCCTAGAGCACTGAAATTCCCCAATATATTTATGGCACGAAACAAAAATGCATCCTACACCGCTAAAAGTTCTGAATATGTTAGCAGCCCAAAAAAGCCCATAACATGCATCTTAGGCTGCACAAATGTTGAAAAGTTTGGAGGTCCAAAAAAGGGGTTTACAGGCATCCTAGGCCCCCTAAAGTCCAGAAAATATTGGTGGCCCAAAAAACTGTCAAAAGAGCTCTGAATGGCCCAAAAACATTTGAAGCCTGAAATGGGCATTAACCCGCATCCTAGACCACTGAAATTCCCAAAAATGCATCTTACACCCTGAAAGTTCAGAATATGTTAGCAGCCCAAAAAAGGCCTTAAAATGCATCTTATGGCTGCAAAAATGTAGAAAACTTTGGAAGCCCAAAAAAGGGGTTTACAGTCATCCTAGACCCCCTAAAGTCCAGAAAATGTTGGTGGCCTAAAAATTGTGTCAGAAAGCTCTCAATGTCCCAAAAACATTTGCAGCCTGAAATGGGTATTAACCCGCATCCTAGACCACTGAAATTCCCAAAAATATTTATGGCACGAAAAATGCATCCTACACCGATTAAAGTTCAGAATATGTTAGCAGCCCAAAAAAAGCCTTAAAATGCATCTTAGGTTGCAAAAATGTTGAAAACTTTGGAGGTCCAAAAAAGGGGTTTACAGGCATCCTAGACCCCCTAAAGTCCAGAAAATGTTGGTGACCCAAAAACAGGGTCAGAGAGCTCTGAATGTCTCAAAAACATTTGCAGCCTGAAAGGGGCATTAACCGGCTCCATAGAGCACTGAAATTCCCAAAATATATATGGCACGAAAAATGCATCCTACACCACTGAAAGTTCAGAATATGTTAGCAGCCCAAAAAAGGCCTTAAAATGCATCTTAGGCTGCAAAAATGTTGAAACTTTGGAGGCACAAAAAAGGGGTTTACAGGCATCCTAAACCCCCTAAAGACCAGAAAATGTTGGCGGCCAAAAAACGGTGTCAGAGAGCTCTGAATATCCCAAAAACATTTGCAGCCTGAAATGGGCATTAACCCGCATTCTAGACCACTGAAATTCCCAAAAATATTTATGGCACGAAAAATGCATCCTACACCACTGAAAGTTCAGAATATGTTAGCAGCCCAAAAAAGGCCTTAAAATGCATCTTAGGCTGCAAAAATGTTGAAAACTTTGGAGGCCCAAAAAAGGGGTTTACAGTCATCCTAGACCCCCTAAAGTCCAGAAAATGTTGGTGGCCTAAAAACTGTGTCAGAAAGCTCTGAATGTCCCAAAAACATTTGCAGCCTGAAATGGGCATTAACCCGCATCCTAGACCACTGAAATTCCCAAAAATATTTATGGCACGAAAAATGCATCCTACACCGATGAAAGTTCAGAATATGTTAGCAGCCAAAAAAGGCCTTAAAATGCATCTTAGGCTGCAAAAATGTTGAAAACTTTGGAGGCCCAAAAAAGGGGTTTACAGTCATCCCAGACCCCCTAAAGTCCAGAAAATGTTGGTGGCCCAAAAAACTGTCAGAGAGCTCTGAATGTCCCAAAAACATTCGTAGCCTATAAGGGACTCTAACCTGCATCCTAGACCACTGAAATTCCCAAAAATAGTTTTGGCACGAAAAATCCATCTTACACCCTGAAAGTTCAGAATATGTTAACAGCCCAAAAAAGGCCTTAAAATGCATCTTAGGCTGCAAAAATGTTGAAAACTTTGGAGGCCCAAAAAAGGGGTTTACAGTCATCCTAGACCCCCTAAAGTCCAGAAAATGTTGGTGGCCTAAAAACTGTCAGAAAGCTCTGAATGTCCCAAAAACATTTGCAGCCTGAAATGGGCATTAACCCGCATCCTAGACCACTGAAATTCCCAAAAATATTTATGGCACGAAAAATGCATCCTACACCACTGAAAGTTCAGAATAGTTAGCAGCCCAAAAAAGCCCTTAAATGCATCTTAGGCTGCAAAAATGTTGAAAACTTTGGAGGCCCAAAAAAGGGGTTAACAGGCATCCTAGACCCCCTAAAGTCCAGAAAATGTTGGTGGCTCAAAAACGGTGTCAGAGAGCTCTGAATATCCCAAAAACATTTGCAGCCTGAAATGGGCATTAACCCGCATCCTAGACCACTGAAATTCCCAAAAATATTTATGGCACGAAAAATGCATCCTACACCACTGAAAGTTCAGAATATGTTAGCAGCCCAAAAAAGGCCTTCATATGGATCTTAGGCTGCAAAAATGTTGAAAACATTAGAGGCCCAAAAAAGGGGTTTACAGTCATCCTATACCCAATAAAGTCCAGAAAATGTTGGTGGCCCAAAAAACTGTCAGAGAGCTCTGAATGTCCCAAAAACATTCGTAGCCTATAAGGGACTCTAACCTGCATCCTAGACCACTGAAATTCCCAAAAATAGTTTTGGCACAAAAAATGCATCTTACATCCTGAAAGTTCAGAATATGTTAGCAGCCCAAAAAATGCCTTAAAATGCATTTTAGGGCTGCAAACATGCAGAAAACTTTGGAGGCCCAAAAAAGGGGTTTACAGGCATCCTACACCCCCTAAAGTCCAGAAAATGTTGGTGGCCCAAAAAACTGTCAAAGAGCTCTGAATGTCTCAAAAACATTTGCAGCCTGAAAGGGGCATTAACCCGCATCCTAGAGCACTGAAATTCCCAAAAATATTTATGGCACGAAAAATGCATCCTACACCACTGAAAGTTCAGAATATGTTAGCAGCCCAAAAAAGGCCTTAAAATGCATCTTAGGCTGCAAAAATGTTGAAAACTTTGGAGGCCCAAAAAAGGGGTTTACAGTCATCCTAGACCCCCTAAAGTCCAGAAAATGTTGGTGGCCTAAAAACTGTCAGAAAGCTCTGAATGTCCCAAAAACATTTGCAGCCTGAAATGGGCATTAACCCGCATCCTAGACCACTGAAATTCCCAAAAATATTTATGGCACGAAAAATGCATCCTACACCACTGAAAGTTCAGAATAGTTAGCAGCCCAAAAAAGGCCTTAAATGCATCTTAGGCTGCAAAAATGTTGAAAACTTTGGAGGCCCAAAAAAGGGGTTTACAGTCATGCTAGACCCCCTAAAGTCCAGAAAATGTTGGTGGCCTAAAAACTGTCAGAAAGCTCTGAATGTCTCAAAAACATTTGCAGCCTGAAAGTGGCATTAACCGGCTCCATAGAGCACTGAAATTCCCCAAAATATTTATGGCACGAAAAGTGCATCCTACACCGCTGAAAGTTCAGAATATGTTAGCAGCCTAAAAAAGACCTTAAAATGCATCTTCGGCTGCACAAATGTTAAAAAGTTTGGAGGTCCAAAAAAGGCGTTTACAGGCATCCCAGACCCCCTAAAGTCCAGAAAATGTTGGTGGCCAAAAAAACTGTCAGAGAGCTCTGAATGTCCCAAAAACATGTGTAGCCTATAAGGGGCATTAACCTGCATCCTAGACCACTGAAATTCCCAAAAATAGTTTTGGCACGAAAAATCCATCTTACACCCTGAAAGTTCAGAATATGTTAGCAGCCCAAAAAAGGCCTCAAAATGCATTTTAGGCTGCAAAAATGTTGAAAACTTTGGAGGTCCAAAAAAGGGGTTTACAGTCATCCTAGACCCCCTAAAGTCCAGAAAATGTTGCTGGCCCAAAAACGTTGTCGGAAAGCTCTGAATGTCCCAAAAACATTTGCAGCCTGAAATGGGCATTAACCCGCATCCTAGACCACTGAAATTCGCAAAAATATTTATGGCACGAAAAATGCATCCTACACCACTGAAAGTTCAGAATATGTTAGCAGCCCAAAAAAGGCCTTAAAATGCATCTTAGGCTGCAGAAATGTTGAAAACCTTGGAGACCCAAAAAGGGGGTTTACAGTCATCCTAGACCCCCTAAAGTCCAGAAAATGTTGGTGGCATAAAAACTGTGTCAGAAAGCTCTGAATGTCCCAAAAACATTTGCAGCCTGAAATGGGCATTAAACCGCATCCTAGACCACTGAAATTCCCAAAAATATTTATGGCACGAAAAATGCATCCTACACCGATGAAAGTTCAGAATATGTTAGCAGCCCAAAAAAGGCCTCAAAATGCATCTTAGGCTGCAAAAATGTTGAAAACTTTGGCGGTCCAAAAAAGGGGTTTACAGTCATCCTAAACCCCCTAAAGTCCAGTAAATGTTGGTGGCCCAAAAAAAGGGTCAGAGAGCTCTAATGTCTCAAAAACATTTGCAGCCTGAAAGGGGCATTAACCGGCTCCATAGGCACTGAAATTCCCAAAAATATATGTGGCACGAAAAATGCATCATACACCACTGAAAGTTCAGAATATGTTAGCAGCCCAAAAAAGGCCTTAAAATGAATCTTAGGCTGCAAAAATGTTGAAAACTTTGGAGGCCCAAAAAAGGGGTTTACAGTCATCCCAGACCCCCTAAAGTCCAGAAAATGTTGCTGGCCCAAAAAAACGGTGTCAGAAAGCTCTGAATGTCCCAAAAACATTTGCAGCCTGAAATGGGCATTAACCCGCATCCTAGACCACTGAAATTCCCAAAAATGTTCATGACACGAAAAGTGCATCCTACACCGCTGAAAGTTCAGAATATGTTAGCAGCCTAAAAAAGACCTTAAAATGCATCTTAGGCTGCACAAATGTTGAAAACTTTGGAGGTCCAAAAAAGGGGTTTACAGGCATCCTAGACCCCCTAAAGTCCAGAAAATGTTGGTGGCCCAAAAACAGGGTCAGAGAGCTCTGAATGTCTCAAAAACATTTGCAGCCTGAAAGGGGCATTAACCGGCTCCATAGGCACTGAAATTCCCAAAAATATATGTGGCACGAAAAATGCATCATGCACCACTGAAAGTTCAGAATATGTTAGCAGCCCAAAAAAGGCCTACAAATGCACATTAGGCTGCAAAAATGTTGAAAACTTTGGAGGCACAAAAAAGGGGTTTACAGGCATCCTAGACCCCCTAAAGTCCAGAAAATGTTGGTGGCTTAAAAACTGTGTCAGAAAGCTCTGAATGTCCCAAAAACATTTGCAGCCTGAAATGGGCATTAACCCGCATCCTAGTCCACTGAAATTCCCAAAAATATTTATGGCAGAAAAACGCATCCTACACCACTGAAAGTTCAGAATATGTTAGCAGCCCAAAAAAGGCCTTAATATGCAACTTAGGCTGCAAAAATGTTGAAAACTTTAGAGGCCCAAAAAAGGGGTTAACAGTCATCCTAGACCCCCTAAAGTCCAGAAAATGTTGGTGGCCCAAAAAACTGTCAGAGAGCTCTGAATGTCCCAAAAACATTTGTAGCCTATAAGGGGCATTAACCTGCATCCTAGACCACTGAAATTCCCAAAAATAGTTTTGGCACAAAAAATGCATCTTACATCCTGAAAGTTCAGAATATGTTAGCAGCCCAAAAAATGCCTTAAAATGTATTTTAGGGCTGCAAACATGCAGAAAACTTTGGAGGCCAAAAAAAGGGGTTTACAGTCATCCTAGACCCCCTAAAGTCCAGAAAATGTTGGTGGCCTAAAAACTGTGTCAGAAAGCTCTGAATGTCCCAAAAACATTTGCAGCCTGAAAGGGGCATTAACCGGCTTCATAGAGCACTGAAATTCCCAAAAATATTTATGGCACAAAAAATGCATCCTACACCACTGAAAGTTCAGAATATGTTAGCAGCCCATAAAAGGCCTTAAAATGCATCTTAGGCTGCAAAAATGTTGAAAACTTTGGAGGCCCAAAAAAGGGGTTTACAGGCATCCTAGACCCCCTAAAGTCCAGAAAATGTCGGTGGCCCAAAAACGGTGTCAGAGAGCTCTGAATGTCTCAAAAACATTTGCAGCCTGAAATGGGCATTAACCCGCATCCTAGACCACTGAAATTCCCAAAAATATTTATGGCAGAAAAAGGCATCCTACACCGCTGAAAGTTCAGAATATGTTAGCAGCCCAAAAAAGCCCATAACATGCATCTTAGGCTGCACAAATGTTGAAAAGCTTGGAGGTCCAAAAAAGGGGTTTATAGGCATCCTAGACCCCCTAAAGTCCAGAAAATGTTGGTGGCCTAAAAACTGTGTCAGAAAGCTCTGAATGTCCCAAAAACATTTGTAGCCTATAAGGGGCATTAACCTGCATCCTAGACCACTGAAATTCCCAAAAATAGATTTGGCACGAAAAATCCATCTTACACCCTGAAAGTTCTGAATATGTTAGCAGCCCAAAAAAGTCCTTAAAATGCATCTTAGGCTGCAAAAATGTTGAAAACTTTGGAGGCTCAAAAAAGGAGTTCACAGTCATCCTAGACCCCCTAAAGTCCAGAAAATGTTGCTGGCCCAAAAACGATGTCAGAAAGCTCTGAATGTCTCAAAAACATTTGCAGCCTGAAAGGGGCATTAACCGGCTCCATAGAGCACTGAAATTCCCAAAAATATTGATGGCACGAAAAATGCATCCTACACCACTGAAAGTTCAGAATATGTTAGCAGCCCAAAAAAGGCCTTAAAATGCATCTTATGGCTGCAAAAATGTAGAAAACTTTGGAGGCCAAAAAAAGGGGTTTACAGTCATCCTAGACCCCCTAAAGTCCAGAAAATGTTGGTGGCCTAAAAATTGTGTCAGAAAGCTCTCAATGTCCCAAAAACATTTGCAGCCTGAAATGGGTATTAACCCGCATCCTAGACCACTGAAATTCCCAAAAATATTTATGGCACGAAAAATGCATCCTACACCGATGAAAGTTCAGAATATGTTAGCAGCCCAAAAAAAGCCTTAAAATGCATCTTAGGTTGCAAAAATGTTGAAAACTTTGGAGGTCCAAAAAAGGGGTTTACAGGCATCCTAGACCCCCTAAAGTCCAGAAAATGTTGGTGACCCAAAAACAGGGTCAGAGAGCTCTGAATGTCTCAAAAACATTTGCAGCCTGAAAGGGGCATTAACCGGCTCCATAGAGCACTGAAATTCCCAAAATATATATGGCACGAAAAATGCATCCTACACCACTGAAAGTTCAGAATATGTTAGCAGCCCAAAAAAGGCCTTAAAATGCATCTTAGGCTGCAAAAATGTTGAAACTTTGGAGGCACAAAAAAGGGGTTTACAGGCATCCTAAACCCCCTAAAGACCAGAAAATGTTGGCGGCCAAAAAACGGTGTCAGAGAGCTCTGAATATCCCAAAAACATTTGCAGCCTGAAATGGGCATTAACCCGCATTCTAGACCACTGAAATTCCCAAAAATATTTATGGCACGAAAAATGCATCCTACACCACTGAAAGTTCAGAATATGTTAGAAGCCCAAAAAATGCCTTAAAATGCATCTTAGGGCTGCAAAAATGTAGAAAACTTTGGAGGCCCAAAAAAGGGGTTTACATGCATCCTAGACCCCCTAAATTCCAGTAAATGTTGGTGGCCCAAAAGCAGGGTCAGAGAGCTCTGAATGTCTCAAAAACATTTGCAGCCTGAAAGGGGCATTAACCCGCATCCTAGAGCACTGAAAATCCCAAAAATAATTTGTGCACGAAAAAGGCATCTTACACCCTGAAAGTTCAGAATATGTTAGCAGCTCAAAAAAGGCCTTAAAATGCATTTTAGGCTGCAAAAATGTTCATAACTTTGGAGGCCCAAAAGGAGTGTACAGTCATCCTAGACCCCCTAAAGTCCAGAAAATGTTGGTGGCCCAAAAACTGTGTCAGAGAGCTCTGAATGTCCCAAAAACATTTGAAGCCTGAAATGGGCATTAACCCGCATCCTAGAGCACTGAAATTCCCCAATATATTTATGGCACGAAACAAAAATGCATCCTACACCGCTAAAAGTTCTGAATATGTTAGCAGCCCAAAAAAGCCCATAACATGCATCTTAGGCTGCACAAATGTTGAAAAGTTTGGAGGTCCAAAAAAGGGGTTTACAGGCATCCTAGGCCCCCTAAAGTCCAGAAAATATTGGTGGCCCAAAAAACTGTCAAAAGAGCTCTGAATGGCCCAAAAACATTTGAAGCCTGAAATGGGCATTAACCCGCATCCTAGACCACTGAAATTCCCAAAAATGCATCTTACACCCTGAAAGTTCAGAATATGTTAGCAGCCCAAAAAAGGCCTTAAAATGCATCTTATGGCTGCAAAAATGTAGAAAACTTTGGAAGCCCAAAAAAGGGGTTTACAGTCATCCTAGACCCCCTAAAGTCCAGAAAATGTTGGTGGCCTAAAAATTGTGTCAGAAAGCTCTCAATGTCCCAAAAACATTTGCAGCCTGAAATGGG
This sequence comes from Ambystoma mexicanum, assembly GCF_040938575.1. Taxonomy (NCBI): domain Eukaryota; kingdom Metazoa; phylum Chordata; class Amphibia; order Caudata; family Ambystomatidae; genus Ambystoma; species Ambystoma mexicanum. Next base: position 146,313,375 of record NC_090936.1, read on the forward strand.
TATTAACCCGCATCCTAGACCACTGAAATTCCCAAAAATATTTATGGCACGAAAAATGCATCCTACACCGATTAAAGTTCAGAATATGTTAGCAGCCCAAAAAAAGCCTTAAAATGCATCTTAGGTTGCAAAAATGTTGAAAACTTTGGAGGTCCAAAAAAGGGGTTTACAGGCATCCTAGACCCCCTAAAGTCCAGAAAATGTTGGTGACCCAAAAACAGGGTCAGAGAGCTCTGAATGTCTCAAAAACATTTGCAGCCTGAAAGGGGCATTAACCGGCTCCATAGAGCACTGAAATTCCCAAAATATATATGGCACGAAAAATGCATCCTACACCACTGAAAGTTCAGAATATGTTAGCAGCCCAAAAAAGGCCTTAAAATGCATCTTAGGCTGCAAAAATGTTGAAACTTTGGAGGCACAAAAAAGGGGTTTACAGGCATCCTAAACCCCCTAAAGACCAGAAAATGTTGGCGGCCAAAAAACGGTGTCAGAGAGCTCTGAATATCCCAAAAACATTTGCAGCCTGAAATGGGCATTAACCCGCATTCTAGACCACTGAAATTCCCAAAAATATTTATGGCACGAAAAATGCATCCTACACCACTGAAAGTTCAGAATATGTTAGCAGCCCAAAAAAGGCCTTAAAATGCATCTTAGGCTGCAAAAATGTTGAAAACTTTGGAGGCCCAAAAAAGGGGTTTACAGTCATCCTAGACCCCCTAAAGTCCAGAAAATGTTGGTGGCCTAAAAACTGTGTCAGAAAGCTCTGAATGTCCCAAAAACATTTGCAGCCTGAAATGGGCATTAACCCGCATCCTAGACCACTGAAATTCCCAAAAATATTTATGGCACGAAAAATGCATCCTACACCGATGAAAGTTCAGAATATGTTAGCAGCCAAAAAAGGCCTTAAAATGCATCTTAGGCTGCAAAAATGTTGAAAACTTTGGAGGCCCAAAAAAGGGGTTTACAGTCATCCCAGACCCCCTAAAGTCCAGAAAATGTTGGTGGCCCAAAAAACTGTCAGAGAGCTCTGAATGTCCCAAAAACATTCGTAGCCTATAAGGGACTCTAACCTGCATCCTAGACCACTGAAATTCCCAAAAATAGTTTTGGCACGAAAAATCCATCTTACACCCTGAAAGTTCAGAATATGTTAACAGCCCAAAAAAGGCCTTAAAATGCATCTTAGGCTGCAAAAATGTTGAAAACTTTGGAGGCCCAAAAAAGGGGTTTACAGTCATCCTAGACCCCCTAAAGTCCAGAAAATGTTGGTGGCCTAAAAACTGTCAGAAAGCTCTGAATGTCCCAAAAACATTTGCAGCCTGAAATGGGCATTAACCCGCATCCTAGACCACTGAAATTCCCAAAAATATTTATGGCACGAAAAATGCATCCTACACCACTGAAAGTTCAGAATAGTTAGCAGCCCAAAAAAGCCCTTAAATGCATCTTAGGCTGCAAAAATGTTGAAAACTTTGGAGGCCCAAAAAAGGGGTTAACAGGCATCCTAGACCCCCTAAAGTCCAGAAAATGTTGGTGGCTCAAAAACGGTGTCAGAGAGCTCTGAATATCCCAAAAACATTTGCAGCCTGAAATGGGCATTAACCCGCATCCTAGACCACTGAAATTCCCAAAAATATTTATGGCACGAAAAATGCATCCTACACCACTGAAAGTTCAGAATATGTTAGCAGCCCAAAAAAGGCCTTCATATGGATCTTAGGCTGCAAAAATGTTGAAAACATTAGAGGCCCAAAAAAGGGGTTTACAGTCATCCTATACCCAATAAAGTCCAGAAAATGTTGGTGGCCCAAAAAACTGTCAGAGAGCTCTGAATGTCCCAAAAACATTCGTAGCCTATAAGGGACTCTAACCTGCATCCTAGACCACTGAAATTCCCAAAAATAGTTTTGGCACAAAAAATGCATCTTACATCCTGAAAGTTCAGAATATGTTAGCAGCCCAAAAAATGCCTTAAAATGCATTTTAGGGCTGCAAACATGCAGAAAACTTTGGAGGCCCAAAAAAGGGGTTTACAGGCATCCTACACCCCCTAAAGTCCAGAAAATGTTGGTGGCCCAAAAAACTGTCAAAGAGCTCTGAATGTCTCAAAAACATTTGCAGCCTGAAAGGGGCATTAACCCGCATCCTAGAGCACTGAAATTCCCAAAAATATTTATGGCACGAAAAATGCATCCTACACCACTGAAAGTTCAGAATATGTTAGCAGCCCAAAAAAGGCCTTAAAATGCATCTTAGGCTGCAAAAATGTTGAAAACTTTGGAGGCCCAAAAAAGGGGTTTACAGTCATCCCAGACCCCCTAAAGTCCAGAAAATGTTGCTGGCCCAAAAAACTGTCAGAGAGCTCTGAATGTCCCAAAAACATTCGTAGCCTATAAGAGACTCTAACCTGCATCCTAGACCACTGAAATTCCCAAAAATAGTTTTGGCACGAAAAATCCATCTTACACCCTGAAAGTTCAGAATATGTTAGCAGCCCAAAAAAGGCCTTAAAATGCATCTTAGGCTGCAAAAATGTTGAAAACTTTGGAGGCCCAAAAAAGGGGTTTACAGTCATCCTAGACCCCCTAAAGTCCAGAAAATGTTGGTGGCCTAAAAACTGTCAGAAAGCTCTGAATGTCCCAAAAACATTTGCAGCCTGAAATGGGCATTAACCCGCATCCTAGACCACTGAAATTCCCAAAAATATTTATGGCACGAAAAATGCATCCTACACCACTGAAAGTTCAGAATAGTTAGCAGCCCAAAAAAGGCCTTAAATGCATCTTAGGCTGCAAAAATGTTGAAAACTTTGGAGGCCCAAAAAAGGGGTTTACAGTCATGCTAGACCCCCTAAAGTCCAGAAAATGTTGGTGGCCTAAAAACTGTCAGAAAGCTCTGAATGTCTCAAAAACATTTGCAGCCTGAAAGTGGCATTAACCGGCTCCATAGAGCACTGAAATTCCCCAAAATATTTATGGCACGAAAAGTGCATCCTACACCGCTGAAAGTTCAGAATATGTTAGCAGCCTAAAAAAGACCTTAAAATGCATCTTCGGCTGCACAAATGTTAAAAAGTTTGGAGGTCCAAAAAAGGCGTTTACAGGCATCCCAGACCCCCTAAAGTCCAGAAAATGTTGGTGGCCAAAAAAACTGTCAGAGAGCTCTGAATGTCCCAAAAACATGTGTAGCCTATAAGGGGCATTAACCTGCATCCTAGACCACTGAAATTCCCAAAAATAGTTTTGGCACGAAAAATCCATCTTACACCCTGAAAGTTCAGAATATGTTAGCAGCCCAAAAAAGGCCTCAAAATGCATTTTAGGCTGCAAAAATGTTGAAAACTTTGGAGGTCCAAAAAAGGGGTTTACAGTCATCCTAGACCCCCTAAAGTCCAGAAAATGTTGCTGGCCCAAAAACGTTGTCGGAAAGCTCTGAATGTCCCAAAAACATTTGCAGCCTGAAATGGGCATTAACCCGCATCCTAGACCACTGAAATTCGCAAAAATATTTATGGCACGAAAAATGCATCCTACACCACTGAAAGTTCAGAATATGTTAGCAGCCCAAAAAAGGCCTTAAAATGCATCTTAGGCTGCAGAAATGTTGAAAACCTTGGAGACCCAAAAAGGGGGTTTACAGTCATCCTAGACCCCCTAAAGTCCAGAAAATGTTGGTGGCATAAAAACTGTGTCAGAAAGCTCTGAATGTCCCAAAAACATTTGCAGCCTGAAATGGGCATTAAACCGCATCCTAGACCACTGAAATTCCCAAAAATATTTATGGCACGAAAAATGCATCCTACACCGATGAAAGTTCAGAATATGTTAGCAGCCCAAAAAAGGCCTCAAAATGCATCTTAGGCTGCAAAAATGTTGAAAACTTTGGCGGTCCAAAAAAGGGGTTTACAGTCATCCTAAACCCCCTAAAGTCCAGTAAATGTTGGTGGCCCAAAAAAAGGGTCAGAGAGCTCTAATGTCTCAAAAACATTTGCAGCCTGAAAGGGGCATTAACCGGCTCCATAGGCACTGAAATTCCCAAAAATATATGTGGCACGAAAAATGCATCATACACCACTGAAAGTTCAGAATATGTTAGCAGCCCAAAAAAGGCCTTAAAATGAATCTTAGGCTGCAAAAATGTTGAAAACTTTGGAGGCCCAAAAAAGGGGTTTACAGTCATCCCAGACCCCCTAAAGTCCAGAAAATGTTGCTGGCCCAAAAAAACGGTGTCAGAAAGCTCTGAATGTCCCAAAAACATTTGCAGCCTGAAATGGGCATTAACCCGCATCCTAGACCACTGAAATTCCCAAAAATGTTCATGACACGAAAAGTGCATCCTACACCGCTGAAAGTTCAGAATATGTTAGCAGCCTAAAAAAGACCTTAAAATGCATCTTAGGCTGCACAAATGTTGAAAACTTTGGAGGTCCAAAAAAGGGGTTTACAGGCATCCTAGACCCCCTAAAGTCCAGAAAATGTTGGTGGCCCAAAAACAGGGTCAGAGAGCTCTGAATGTCTCAAAAACATTTGCAGCCTGAAAGGGGCATTAACCGGCTCCATAGGCACTGAAATTCCCAAAAATATATGTGGCACGAAAAATGCATCATGCACCACTGAAAGTTCAGAATATGTTAGCAGCCCAAAAAAGGCCTACAAATGCACATTAGGCTGCAAAAATGTTGAAAACTTTGGAGGCACAAAAAAGGGGTTTACAGGCATCCTAGACCCCCTAAAGTCCAGAAAATGTTGGTGGCTTAAAAACTGTGTCAGAAAGCTCTGAATGTCCCAAAAACATTTGCAGCCTGAAATGGGCATTAACCCGCATCCTAGTCCACTGAAATTCCCAAAAATATTTATGGCAGAAAAACGCATCCTACACCACTGAAAGTTCAGAATATGTTAGCAGCCCAAAAAAGGCCTTAATATGCAACTTAGGCTGCAAAAATGTTGAAAACTTTAGAGGCCCAAAAAAGGGGTTAACAGTCATCCTAGACCCCCTAAAGTCCAGAAAATGTTGGTGGCCCAAAAAACTGTCAGAGAGCTCTGAATGTCCCAAAAACATTTGTAGCCTATAAGGGGCATTAACCTGCATCCTAGACCACTGAAATTCCCAAAAATAGTTTTGGCACAAAAAATGCATCTTACATCCTGAAAGTTCAGAATATGTTAGCAGCCCAAAAAATGCCTTAAAATGTATTTTAGGGCTGCAAACATGCAGAAAACTTTGGAGGCCAAAAAAAGGGGTTTACAGTCATCCTAGACCCCCTAAAGTCCAGAAAATGTTGGTGGCCTAAAAACTGTGTCAGAAAGCTCTGAATGTCCCAAAAACATTTGCAGCCTGAAAGGGGCATTAACCGGCTTCATAGAGCACTGAAATTCCCAAAAATATTTATGGCACAAAAAATGCATCCTACACCACTGAAAGTTCAGAATATGTTAGCAGCCCATAAAAGGCCTTAAAATGCATCTTAGGCTGCAAAAATGTTGAAAACTTTGGAGGCCCAAAAAAGGGGTTTACAGGCATCCTAGACCCCCTAAAGTCCAGAAAATGTCGGTGGCCCAAAAACGGTGTCAGAGAGCTCTGAATGTCTCAAAAACATTTGCAGCCTGAAATGGGCATTAACCCGCATCCTAGACCACTGAAATTCCCAAAAATATTTATGGCAGAAAAAGGCATCCTACACCGCTGAAAGTTCAGAATATGTTAGCAGCCCAAAAAAGCCCATAACATGCATCTTAGGCTGCACAAATGTTGAAAAGCTTGGAGGTCCAAAAAAGGGGTTTATAGGCATCCTAGACCCCCTAAAGTCCAGAAAATGTTGGTGGCCTAAAAACTGTGTCAGAAAGCTCTGAATGTCCCAAAAACATTTGTAGCCTATAAGGGGCATTAACCTGCATCCTAGACCACTGAAATTCCCAAAAATAGATTTGGCACGAAAAATCCATCTTACACCCTGAAAGTTCTGAATATGTTAGCAGCCCAAAAAAGTCCTTAAAATGCATCTTAGGCTGCAAAAATGTTGAAAACTTTGGAGGCTCAAAAAAGGGGTTCACAGTCATCCTAGACCCCCTAAAGTCCAGAAAATGTTGCTGGCCCAAAAAACTGTCAAAGAGCTCTGAATGTCTCAAAAACATTTGCAGCCTGAAAGGGGCATTAACCCGCATCCTAGAGCACTGAAATTCCCAAAAATATTTATGGCACGAAAAATGCATCCTACACCACTGAAAGTTCAGAATATGTTAGCAGCCCAAAAAAGGCCTTAAAATGCATCTTAGGCTGCAAAAATGTTGAAAACTTTGGAGGCCCAAAAAAGGGGTTTACAGTCATCCCAGACCCCCTAAAGTCCAGAAAATGTTGCTGGCCCAAAAAACTGTCAGAGAGCTCTGAATGTCCCAAAAACATTCGTAGCCTATAAGAGACTCTAACCTGCATCCTAGACCACTGAAATTCCCAAAAATAGTTTTGGCACGAAAAATCCATCTTACACCCTGAAAGTTCAGAATATGTTAGCAGCCCAAAAAAGGCCTTAAAATGCATCTTAGGCTGCAAAAATGTTGAAAACTTTGGAGGCCCAAAAAATGGGTTTACAGTCATCCTAGACCCCCTAAAGTCCAGAAAATGTTGGTGGCCTAAAAACTGTCAGAAAGCTCTGAATGTCCCAAAAACATTTGCAGCCTGAAATGGGCATTAACCTGCATCCTAGACCACTGAAATTCCCAAAAATATTTATGGCACGAAAAATGCATCCTACACCACTGAAAGTTCAGAATAGTTAGCAGCCCAAAAAAGGCCTTAAATGCATCTTAGGCTGCAAAAATGTTGAAAACTTTGGAGGCCCAAAAAAGGGGTTTACAGTCATGCTAGACCCCCTAAAGTCCAGAAAATGTTGGTGGCCTAAAAACTGTCAGAAAGCTCTGAATGTCTCAAAAACATTTGCAGCCTGAAAGGGGCATTAACCGGCTCCATAGAGCACTGAAATTCCCCAAAATATATATGGCACGAAAAATGCATCCTACACCACTGAAAGTTCAGAATATGTTAGCAGCCCAAAAAAGGCCTTAAAATGCATCTTAGGCTGCAAAAATGTTGAAAACTTTGGAGGCACAAAAAAGGGGTTTACAGTCATCCTAGACCCCCTAAAGTCCAGAAAATGTTGGTGGCCTTGAAACTGTGTCAGAAAGCTCTGAATATCCCCAGAACATGTGTAGCCTATAAGGGGCATTAACACGCATCCTAGACCACTGAAATTCCCAAAAATATTTATGGCACGAAAAATGCATCTTACACCCTGAAAGTTCAGAATATGTTAGCCGCCCAAAAAATGCCTTAAAATGCCTCTTATGGCTGCAAAAATGTAGAAAACTTTGGAGGCCCAAAAAAGGGGGTTACAGTCATCCTAGACCCCCTAAAGTCCAGAAAATGTTGGTGGCCTAAAAACTGTGTCAGAAAGCTCTGAATGTCCCAAAAACATTTGCAGCCTGAAATGGGCATTAACCCGCATCCTAGACCACTGAAATTCGCAAAAATGTTTATGGCACGAAAAGTGCATCCTACACCGCTGAAAGTTCAGAATATGTTAGCAGCCTAAAAAAGACCTTAAAATGCATCTTCGGCTGCACAAATGTTAAAAAGTTTGGAGGTCCAAAAAAGGCATTTACAGGCATCCCAGACCCCCTAAAGTCCAGAAAATGTTGGTGGCCAAAAAAACTGTCAGAGAGCTCTGAATGTCCCAAAAACATGTGTAGCCTATAAGGGGCATTAACCTGCATCCTAGACCACTGAAATTCCCAAAAATAGTTTTGGCACGAAAAATCCATCTTACACCCTGAAAGTTCAGAATATGTTAGCAGCCCAAAAAAGGCCTCAAAATGCATTTTAGGCTGCAAAAATGTTGAAAACTTTGGAGGTCCAAAAAAGGGGTTTACAGTCATCCTAGACCCCCTAAAGTCCAGAAAATGTTGCTGGCCCAAAAACATTGTCGGAAAGCTCTGAATGTCCCAAAAACATTTGCAGCCTGAAATGGGCATTAACCCGCATCCTAGACCACTGAAATTCGCAAAAATATTTATGGCACGAAAAATGCATCCTATACCACTGAAAGTTCAGAATATGTTAGCAGCCCAAAAAAGGCCTTAAAATGCATCTTAGGCTGCAGAAATGTTGAAAACTTTGGAGACCCAAAAAGGGGGTTTACAGTCATCCTAGACCCCCTAAAGTCCAGAAAATGTTTATGGCCTAAAAACTGTGTCAGAAAGCTCTGAATGTCCCAAAAACATTTGCAGCCTGAAATGGGCATTAACCCGCATCCTAGACCACTGAAATTCCCAAAAATATTTATGGCACGAAAAATGAATCCTACACCGATGAAAGTTCAGAATATGTTAGCAGCCCAAAAAAGGCCTTAAAATGCATCTTAGGCTGCAAAAATGTTGAAAACTTTGGAGGTCCAAAAAAGGGGTTAACAGGCATCCTAGACCCCCTAAAGTCCAGAAAATGTTGGTGGCTCAAAAACAGGATCAGAGAGCTCTGAATGTCATAAAAAAACATTTGCAGCCTGAAAGGGGCATTAACCGGCTCCATAGAGCACTGAAATTCCCAAAAATATATATGGCACGAAAAATGCATCCTACACCACTGAAAGTTCAGAATATGTTAGCAGCTCAAAAAAGGCCTTAAAATGCATCTTAGGCTGCAAAAATGTTGAAAACTTTGGAGGCCCAAAAAAGGGGTTTACAGTCATCCTAGACCCCCAGAAAATGTTGGTGGCCGAAAAACCGTGTCAGAAAGCTCTGAATGTCCCAAAAACATTTGCAGCCTGAAATGGGCATTAACCCGCATCCTAGACCACTGAAATTCCCAAAAATATTTATGGCACGAAAAATGCGTCCTACACCACTGAAAGTTCAGAATATGTTAGCAGCCCATAAAAGGCCTTAAAATGCATCTTAGGCTGCAAAAATGTTGAAAACTTTGGAGGCCCAAAAAAAGGGTTTACAGGCATCCTAGACCCCCTAAAGTCCAGAAAATGTCGGTGGCCCAAAAACGGTGTCAGAGAGCTCTGAATGTCTCAAAAACATTTGCAGCCTGAAATGGGCATTAACCCGCATCCTAGACCACTGAAATTCACAAAAATATTTATGGCAGAAAAAGGCATCCTACACCGATGAAAGTTCAGAATATGTTAGCAGCCCAAAAAAGTCCTTAGAATGCATCTTAGGCTGCAAAAATGTTGAAAACTTTGGCGGCCCAAAAAAGGGTTTTACAGTCATCCTAGACCCCCTAAAGTCCAGAAAATGTTGCTGGCCCAAAAACGTGTCAGAAAGCTCTGAATGTCCCAAAAACATTTGCAGCCTGAAATGGGCATTAACCCGCATCCTAGACCACTGAAATTCCCAAAAATATTTATGGCACGAAAAATGCATCCTACACCACTGAAAGTTCAGAATATGTTAGCAGCCCAAAAAAGACCTTAAAATGCATCTTAGGCTGCAAAAATGTTGAAAACCTTGGAGGCCCAAAAAGGGGTTTACAGTCATCCTAGACCCCGTAAAGTCCAGAAAATGTTGGTGGCCTAAAAACTGTGTCAGAAAGCTCTGAATGTCCCAAAAACATTTGCAGCCTGAAATGGGCATTAACCCGCATCCTAGACCACTGAAAGTCCCAAAAATATTTATGGCACGAAAAATGCATCCTACACCACTGAAAGTTCAGAATATGTTAGCAGCCCAAAAAAGCCCATAACATGCATCTTAGGCTGCACAAATGTTGAAAAGTTTGGAGGTCCCAAAAAGGGGTTTACAGGCATCCTAGACCCCCTAAAGTCCAGAAAATGTTGGTGGCCTAAAAACTGTGTCAGAAAGCTCTGAATGTCCCAAAAACATTTGTAGCCTATAAGGGGCATTAACCCGCATCCTAGACCACTGAAATTCCCAAAAATATTTATGGCAGAAAAAGGCATCCTACAACGCTGAAAGTTCAGAATATGTTAGCAGCCCAAAAAAGCCCATAACATGCATCTTAGGCTGCACAAATGTTGAAAAGTTTGGAGGTCCAAAAAAGGGGTTTACAGTCATCCTAGACCCCCTAAAGTCCAGAAAATGTTGCTGGCCCAAAAACGGTGTCAGAAAGCTCTGAATGTCCCAAAAACATTTGCAGCCTGAAATGGGCATTAACCCGCATCCTAGACCACTGAAATTCCCAAAAATGTTCATGACACGAAAAGTGCATCCTACACCGCTGAAAGTTCAGAATATGTTAGCAGCCTAAAAAAGACCTTAAAATGCATCTTAGGCTGCACAAATGTTGAAAACTTTGGAGGTCCAAAAAAGGGGTTTACAGGCATCCTAGACCCCCTAAAGTCCAGAAAATGTTGGTGGCCAAAAAAACTGTCAGAGAGCTCTGAATGTCCCAAAAACATTTGCAGCCTGAAATGGGCATTAAACCGCATCCTAGACCACTGAAATTCCCAAAAATGTTTATGGCACGAAAAATGCATCCTACACCGCTGAAAGTTCAGAATATGTTAGCAGCCTAAAAAAGACCTTAAAATGCATCTTAGGCTGCACAAATGTACAAAACTTTGGAGGCCCAAAAAAGGGGTTTACAGGCATCCTAGACCCCCTAAAGTCCAGAAAATGTTGGTGGCCCAAAAACAGGGTCAGAGAGCTCTGAATATCCCAAAAACATGTGTAGCCTACAAGGGGCATTAACACGCATCCTAGACCACTGAAATTCCCAAAAATATTTATGGCACGAAAAATGCATCTTACACCCTGAAAGTTCAGAATATGTTAGCAGCCCAAAAAATGCCTTAAAATGCATTTTATGGCTGCAAAAATGTACAAAACTTTGGAGGCCCAAAAAAGGGGTTTACAGACATCCTAGACCCCCTAAAGTCCAGAAAATGTTGGTGGCCCAAAAACAGGGTCAGAGAGCTCTGAATGTCTCAAAAACATTTGCAGCCCGAAAGGGGCATTAACCGGCTCCATAGGCACTGAAATTCCCAAAAATATATGTGGCACGAAAAATGCATCATACACCACTGAAAGTTCAGAATATGTTAGCAGCCCAAAAAAGGCCTACAAATGCACATTAGGCTGCAAAAATGTTGAAAACTTTGGAGGCACAAAAAAGGGGTTTACAGGCATCCTAGACCCCCTAAAGTCCAGAAAATGTTGGTGGCTTAAAAACTGTGTCAGAAAGCTCTGAATGTCCCAAAAACATTTGCAGCCTGAAATGGGCATTAACCCGCATCCTAGTCCACTGAAATTCCCAAAAATATTTATGGCAGAAAAACGCATCCTACACCACTGAAAGTTCAGAATATGTTAGCAGCCCAAAAAAGGCCTTAATATGCAAGTTAGGCTGCAAAAATGTTGAAAACTTTAGAGGCCCAAAAAAGGGGTTTACGGTCATCCTAGACCCCCTAAAGTCCAGAAAATGTTGGTGGCCCAAAAAACTGTCAGAGAGCTCTGAATGTCCCAAAAACATTTGTAGCCTATAAGGGGCATTAACCAGCTTCATAGAGCACTGAAATTCCCAAAAATAGTTTTGGCACAAAAAATGCATCTTACATCCTGAAAGTTCAGAATATGTTAGCAGCCCAAAAAATGCCTTAAAATGCATCTTAGGCTGCAAAAATGTTGAAAACTTTGGAGGCCCAAAAAAGGGGTTTACAGGCATCCTAGACCCCCTAAAGTCCAGAAAATGTCGGTGGCCCAAAAACGGTGTCAGAGAGCTCTGAATGTCTCAAAAACATTTGCAGCCTGAAAGGGGCATTAACCGGCTTCATAGAGCACTGAAATTCCCAAAAATATATATGGCACGAAAAATGCATCCTACACCACTGAAAGTTCAGAATATGTTAGCAGCCCAAAAAAGGCCTTAAAATGCATCTTAGGCTGCAAAAATGTTCAAAACTTTGGAGGCCCAAAAAAGGGGTTTACAGTCATCCTAGACCCCCTAAAGTCCAGAAAATGTTGGTGGCCCAAAACGGTGTCAGAAAGCTCTGAATGTCCCAAAAACATTTGCAGCCTGAAATGGGCATTAACCCGCATCCTAGACCACTGAAATTCCCAAAAATACTTATGGCACAAAAAATGCATCCTACACCACTGAAAGTTCAGAATATGTTAGCAGCCCATAAAAGGCCTTAAAATGCATCTTAGGCTGCAAAGATGTTGAAAACTTTGGAGGCCCAAAAAAGGGGTTTACAGGCATCCTAGACCCCCTAAAGTCCAGAAAATGTTGTTGGCCCAAAAACGGTGTCAGAGAGCTCTGAATGTCTCAAAAACATTTGCAGCCTGAAATGGGCATTAACCCGCATCCTAGACCACTGAAATTCCCAAAAATATTTATGGCAGAAAAAGGCATCCTACACCGCTGAAAGTTCAGAATATGTTAGCAGCCCAAAAAAGCCCATAACATGCATCTTAGGCTGCACAAATGTTGAAAAGTTTGGAGGTCCAAAAAAGGGGTTTACAGGCATCCTAGACCCCCTAAAGTCCAGAAAATGTTGGTGGCCTAAAAACTGTGTCAGAAAGCTCTGAATGTCCCAAAAACATTTGTAGCCTATAAGGGGCATTAACCTGCATCCTAGACCACTGAAATTCCCAAAAATAGATTTGGCACGAAAAATCCATCTTACACACTGAAAGTTCTGAATATGGTTAGCAGCCCAAAAAAGTCCTTAAAATGCATCTTAGGCTGCAAAAATGTTGAAAACTTTGGAGGCTCAAAAAAGGGGTTCACAGTCATCCTAGACCCCCTAAAGTCCAGAAAATGTTGGTGGCCTAAAAACTGTCAGAAAGCTCTGAATGTCCCAAAAACATTTGCAGCCTGAAATGGGCATTAACCCGCATCCTAGACCACTGAAATTCCCAAAAATATTTATGGCACGAAAAATGCATCCTACACCACTGAAAGTTCAGAATATGTTAGCAGCCCAAAAAAGGCCTTCATATGGATCTTAGGCTGCAAAAATGTTGAAAACATTAGAGGCCCAAAAAAGGGGTTTACAGTCATCCTATACCCAATAAAGTCCAGAAAATGTTGGTGGCCCAAAAAACTGTCAGAGAGCTCTGAATGTCCCAAAAACATTTGTAGCCTATAAGGGACTCTAACCTGCATCCTAGACCACTGAAATTCCCAAAAATAGTTTTGGCACAAAAAATGCATCTTACATCCTGAAAGTTCAGAATATGTTAGCAGCCCAAAAAATGCCTTAAAATGCATTTTAGGGCTGCAAACATGCAGAAAACTTTGGAGGCCCAAAAAAGGGGTTTACAGGCATCCTACACCCCCTAAAGTCCAGAAAATGTTGGTGGCCCAAAAAACTGTCAAAGAGCTCTGAATGTCTCAAAAACATTTGCAGCCTGAAAGGGGCATTAACCCGCATCCTAGAGCACTGAAATTCCCAAAAATATTTATGGCACGAAAAATGCATCCTACACCACTGAAAGTTCAGAATATGTTAGCAGCCCAAAAAAGGCCTTAAAATGCATCTTAGGCTGCAAAAATGTTGAAAACTTTGGAGGCCCAAAAAAGGGGTTTACAGTCATCCCAGACCCCCTAAAGTCCAGAAAATGTTGCTGGCCCAAAAAACTGTCAGAGAGCTCTGAATGTCCCAAAAACATTCGTAGCCTATAAGAGACTCTAACCTGCATCCTAGACCACTGAAATTCCCAAAAATAGTTTTGGCACGAAAAATCCATCTTACACCCTGAAAGTTCAGAATATGTTAGCAGCCCAAAAAAGGCCTTAAAATGCATCTTAGGCTGCAAAAATGTTGAAAACTTTGGAGGCCCAAAAAAGGGGTTTACAGTCATCCTAGACCCCCTAAAGTCCAGAAAATGTTGGTGGCCTAAAAACTGTCAGAAAGCTCTGAATGTCCCAAAAACATTTGCAGCCTGAAATGGGCATTAACCCGCATCCTAGACCACTGAAATTCCCAAAAATATTTATGGCACGAAAAATGCATCCTACACCACTGAAAGTTCAGAATAGTTAGCAGCCCAAAAAAGGCCTTAAATGCATCTTAGGCTGCAAAAATGTTGAAAACTTTGGAGGCCCAAAAAAGGGGTTTACAGTCATGCTAGACCCCCTAAAGTCCAGAAAATGTTGGTGGCCTAAAAACTGTCAGAAAGCTCTGAATGTCTCAAAAACATTTGCAGCCTGAAAGGGGCATTAACCGGCTCCATAGAGCACTGAAATTCCCCAAAATATATATGGCACGAAAAATGCATCCTACACCACTGAAAGTTCAGAATATGTTAGCAGCCCAAAAAAGGCCTTAAAATGCATCTTAGGCTGCAAAAATGTTGAAAACTTTGGAGGCACAAAAAAGGGGTTTACAGTCATCCTAGACCCCCTAAAGTCCAGAAAATGTTGGTGGCCTTGAAACTGTGTCAGAAAGCTCTGAATATCCCCAGAACATGTGTAGCCTATAAGGGGCATTAACACGCATCCTAGACCACTGAAATTCCCAAAAATATTTATGGCACGAAAAATGCATCTTACACCCTGAAAGTTCAGAATATGTTAGCAGCCCAAAAAATGCCTTAAAATGCCTCTTATGGCTGCAAAAATGTAGAAAACTTTGGAGGCCCAAAAAAGGGGGTTACAGTCATCCTAGACCCCCTAAAGTCCAGAAAATGTTGGTGGCCTAAAAACTGTGTCAGAAAGCTCTGAATGTCCCAAAAACATTTGCAGCCTGAAATGGGCATTAACCAGCATCCTAGACCACTGAAATCCGCAAAAATGTTTATGGCACGAAAAGTGCATCCTACACCGCTGAAAGTTCAGAATATGTTAGCAGCCTAAAAAAGACCTTAAAATGCATCTTCGGCTGCACAAATGTTAAAAAGTTTGGAGGTCCAAAAAAGGCGTTTACAGGCATCCCAGACCCCGTAAAGTCCAGAAAATGTTGGTGGCCAAAAAAACTGTCAGAGAGCTCTGAATGTCCCAAAAACATGTGTAGCCTATAAGGGGCATTAACCTGCATCCTAGACCACTGAAATTCCCAAAAATAGTTTTGGCACGAAAAATCCATCTTACACCCTGAAAGTTCAGAATATGTTAGCAGCCCAAAAAAGGCCTCAAAATTCATTTTAGGCTGCAAAAATGTTGAAAACTTTGGAGGTCCAAAAAAGGGGTTTACAGTCATCCTAGACCCCCTAAAGTCCAGAAAATGTTGCTGGCCCAAAAACGTTGTCGGAAAGCTCTGAATGTCCCAAAAACATTTGCAGCCTGAAATGGGCATTAACCCGCATCCTAGACCACTGAAATTCGCAAAAATATTTATGGCACGAAAAATGCATCCTACACCACTGAAAGTTCAGAATATGTTAGCAGCCCAAAAACGGCCTTAAAATGCATCTTAGGCTGCAGAAATGTTGAAAACCTTGGAGACCCAAAAAGGGGGTTTACAGTCATCCTAGACCCCCTAAAGTCCAGAAAATGTTGGTGGCATAAAAACTGTGTCAGAAAGCTCTGAATGTCCCAAAAACATTTGCAGCCTGAAATGGGCATTAAACCGCATCCTAGACCACTGAAATTCCCAAAAATATTTATGGCACGAAAAATGCATCCTACACCGATGAAAGTTCAGAATATGTTAGCAGCCCAAAAAAGGCCTCAAAATGCATCTTAGGCTGCAAAAATGTTGAAAACTTTGGCGGTCCAAAAAAGGGGTTTACAGTCATCCTAAACCCCCTAAAGTCCAGTAAATGTTGGTGGCCCAAAAAAAGGGTCAGAGAGCTCTAATGTCTCAAAAACATTTGCAGCCTGAAAGGGGCATTAACCGGCTCCATAGGCACTGAAATTCCCAAAAATATATGTGGCACGAAAAATGCATCATACACCACTGAAAGTTCAGAATATGTTAGCAGCCCAAAAAAGGCCTACAAATGCACATTAGGCTGCAAAAATGTTGAAAACTTTGGAGGCACAAAAAAGGGGTTTACAGGCATCCTAGACCCCCTAAAGTCCAGAAAATGTTGGTGGCTTAAAAACTGTGTCAGAAAGCTCTGAATGTCCCAAAAACATTTGCAGCCTGAAATGGGCATTAACCCGCATCCTAGTCCACTGAAATTCCCAAAAATATTTATGGCAGAAAAACGCATCCTACACCACTGAAAGTTCAGAATATGTTAGCAGCCCAAAAAAGGCCTTAATATGCAAGTTAGGCTGCAAAAATGTTGAAAACTTTAGAGGCCCAAAAAAGGGGTTTACGGTCATCCTAGACCCCCTAAAGTCCAGAAAATGTTGGTGGCCCAAAAAACTGTCAGAGAGCTCTGAATGTCCCAAAAACATTTGTAGCCTATAAGGGGCATTAACCGGCTTCATAGAGCACTGAAATTCCCAAAAATAGTTTTGGCACAAAAAATGCATCTTACATCCTGAAAGTTCAGAATATGTTAGCAGCCCAAAAAATGCCTTAAAATGCATCTTAGGCTGCAAAAATGTTGAAAACTTTGGAGGCCCAAAAAAGGGGTTTACAGGCATCCTAGACCCCCTAAAGTCCAGAAAATGTCGGTGGCCCAAAAACGGTGTCAGAGAGCTCTGAATGTCTCAAAAACATTTGCAGCCTGAAAGGGGCATTAACCGGCTTCATAGAGCACTGAAATTCCCAAAAATATATATGGCACGAAAAATGCATCCTACACCACTGAAAGTTCAGAATATGTTAGCAGCCCAAAAAAGGCCTTAAAATGCATCTTAGGCTGCAAAAATGTTCAAAACTTTGGAGGCCCAAAAAAGGGGTTTACAGTCATCCTAGACCCCCTAAAGTCCAGAAAATGTTGGTGGCCCAAAACGGTGTCAGAAAGCTCTGAATGTCCCAAAAACATTTGCAGCCTGAAATGGGCATTAACCCGCATCCTAGACCACTGAAATTCCCAAAAATACTTATGGCACAAAAAATGCATCCTACACCACTGAAAGTTCAGAATATGTTAGCAGCCCATAAAAGGCCTTAAAATGCATCTTAGGCTGCAAAGATGTTGAAAACTTTGGAGGCCCAAAAAAGGGGTTTACAGGCATCCTAGACCCCCTAAAGTCCAGAAAATGTTGGTGGCCCAAAAACGGTGTCAGAGAGCTCTGAATGTCTCAAAAACATTTGCAGCCTGAAATGGGCATTAACCCGCATCCTAGACCACTGAAATTCCCAAAAATATTTATGGCAGAAAAAGGCATCCTACACCGCTGAAAGTTCAGAATATGTTAGCAGCCCAAAAAAGCCCATAACATGCATCTTAGGCTGCACAAATGTTGAAAAGTTTGGAGGTCCAAAAAAGGGGTTTACAGGCATCCTAGACCCCCTAAAGTCCAGAAAATGTTGGTGGCCTAAAAACTGTGTCAGAAAGCTCTGAATGTCCCAAAAACATTTGTAGCCTATAAGGGGCATTAACCTGCATCCTAGACCACTGAAATTCCCAAAAATAGATTTGGCACGAAAAATCCATCTTACACACTGAAAGTTCTGAATATGGTTAGCAGCCCAAAAAAGTCCTTAAAATGCATCTTAGGCTGCAAAAATGTTGAAAACTTTGGAGGCTCAAAAAAGGGGTTCACAGTCATCCTAGACCCCCTAAAGTCCAGAAAATGTTGGTGGCCTAAAAACTGTCAGAAAGCTCTGAATGTCCCAAAAACATTTGCAGCCTGAAATGGGCATTAACCCGCATCCTAGACCACTTAAATTCCCAAAAATATTTATGGCACGAAAAATGCATCCTACACCACTGAAAGTTCAGAATAGTTAGCAGCCCAAAAAAGCCCTTAAATGCATCTTAGGCTGCAAAAATGTTGAAAACTTTGGAGGCCCAAAAAAGGGGTTAACAGGCATCCTAGACCCCCTAAAGTCCAGAAAATGTTGGTGGCTCAAAAACGGTGTCAGAGAGCTCTGAATATCCCAAAAACATTTGCAGCCTGAAATGGGCATTAACCCGCATCCTAGACCACTGAAATTCCCAAAAATATTTATGGCACGAAAAATGCATCCTACACCACTGAAAGTTCAGAATATGTTAGCAGCCCAAAAAAGGCCTTCATATGGATCTTAGGCTGCAAAAATGTTGAAAACATTAGAGGCCCAAAAAAGGGGTTTACAGTCATCCTATACCCAATAAAGTCCAGAAAATGTTGGTGGCCCAAAAAACTGTCAGAGAGCTCTGAATGTCCCAAAAACATTCGTAGCCTATAAGGGACTCTAACCTGCATCCTAGACCACTGAAATTCCCAAAAATAGTTTTGGCACAAAAAATGCATCTTACATCCTGAAAGTTCAGAATATGTTAGCAGCCCAAAAAATGCCTTAAAATGCATTTTAGGGCTGCAAACATGCAGAAAACTTTGGAGGCCCAAAAAAGGGGTTTACAGGCATCCTACACCCCCTAAAGTCCAGAAAATGTTGGTGGCCCAAAAAACTGTCAAAGAGCTCTGAATGTCTCAAAAACATTTGCAGCCTGAAAGGGGCATTAACCCGCATCCTAGAGCACTGAAATTCCCAAAAATATTTATGGCACGAAAAATGCATCCTACACCACTGAAAGTTCAGAATATGTTAGCAGCCCAAAAAAGGCCTTAAAATGCATCTTAGGCTGCAAAAATGTTGAAAACTTTGGAGGCCCAAAAAAGGGGTTTACAGTCATCCCAGACCCCCTAAAGTCCAGAAAATGTTGCTGGCCCAAAAAACTGTCAGAGAGCTCTGAATGTCCCAAAAACATTCGTAGCCTATAAGAGACTCTAACCTGCATCCTAGACCACTGAAATTCCCAAAAATAGTTTTGGCACGAAAAATCCATCTTACACCCTGAAAGTTCAGAATATGTTAGCAGCCCAAAAAAGGCCTTAAAATGCATCTTAGGCTGCAAAAATGTTGAAAACTTTGGAGGCCCAAAAAAGGGGTTTACAGTCATCCTAGACCCCCTAAAGTCCAGAAAATGTTGGTGGCCTAAAAACTGTCAGAAAGCTCTGAATGTCCCAAAAACATTTGCAGCCTGAAATGGGCATTAACCCGCATCCTAGACCACTGAAATTCCCAAAAATATTTATGGCACGAAAAATGCATCCTACACCACTGAAAGTTCAGAATAGTTAGCAGCCCAAAAAAGGCCTTAAATGCATCTTAGGCTGCAAAAATGTTGAAAACTTTGGAGGCCCAAAAAAGGGGTTTACAGTCATGCTAGACCCCCTAAAGTCCAGAAAATGTTGGTGGCCTAAAAACTGTCAGAAAGCTCTGAATGTCTCAAAAACATTTGCAGCCTGAAAGGGGCATTAACCGGCTCCATAGAGCACTGAAATTCCCCAAAATATATATGGCACGAAAAATGCATCCTACACCACTGAAAGTTCAGAATATGTTAGCAGCCCAAAAAAGGCCTTAAAATGCATCTTAGGCTGCAAAAATGTTGAAAACTTTGGAGGCACAAAAAAGGGGTTTACAGTCATCCTAGACCCCCTAAAGTCCAGAAAATGTTGGTGGCCTTGAAACTGTGTCAGAAAGCTCTGAATATCCCCAGAACATGTGTAGCCTATAAGGGGCATTAACACGCATCCTAGACCACTGAAATTCCCAAAAATATTTATGGCACGAAAAATGCATCTTACACCCTGAAAGTTCAGAATATGTTAGCAGCCCAAAAAATGCCTTAAAATGCCTCTTATGGCTGCAAAAATGTAGAAAACTTTGGAGGCCCAAAAAAGGGGGTTACAGTCATCCTAGACCCCCTAAAGTCCAGAAAATGTTGGTGGCCTAAAAACTGTGTCAGAAAGCTCTGAATGTCCCAAAAACATTTGCAGCCTGAAATGGGCATTAACCAGCATCCTAGACCACTGAAATCCGCAAAAATGTTTATGGCACGAAAAGTGCATCCTACACCGCTGAAAGTTCAGAATATGTTAGCAGCCTAAAAAAGACCTTAAAATGCATCTTCGGCTGCACAAATGTTAAAAAGTTTGGAGGTCCAAAAAAGGCGTTTACAGGCATCCCAGACCCCGTAAAGTCCAGAAAATGTTGGTGGCCAAAAAAACTGTCAGAGAGCTCTGAATGTCCCAAAAACATGTGTAGCCTATAAGGGGCATTAACCTGCATCCTAGACCACTGAAATTCCCAAAAATAGTTTTGGCACGAAAAATCCATCTTACACCCTGAAAGTTCAGAATATGTTAGCAGCCCAAAAAAGGCCTCAAAATGCATTTTAGGCTGCAAAAATGTTGAAAACTTTGGAGGTCCAAAAAAGGGGTTTACAGTCATCCTAGACCCCCTAAAGTCCAGAAAATGTTGCTGGCCCAAAAACGTTGTCGGAAAGCTCTGAATGTCCCAAAAACATTTGCAGCCTGAAATGGGCATTAACCCGCATCCTAGACCACTGAAATTCGCAAAAATATTTATGGCACGAAAAATGCATCCTACACCACTGAAAGTTCAGAATATGTTAGCAGCCCAAAAACGGCCTTAAAATGCATCTTAGGCTGCAGAAATGTTGAAAACCTTGGAGACCCAAAAAGGGGGTTTACAGTCATCCTAGACCCCCTAAAGTCCAGAAAATGTTGGTGGCATAAAAACTGTGTCAGAAAGCTCTGAATGTCCCAAAAACATTTGCAGCCTGAAATGGGCATTAAACCGCATCCTAGACCACTGAAATTCCCAAAAATATTTATGGCACGAAAAATGCATCCTACACCGATGAAAGTTCAGAATATGTTAGCAGCCCAAAAAAGGCCTCAAAATGCATCTTAGGCTGCAAAAATGTTGAAAACTTTGGCGGTCCAAAAAAGGGGTTTACAGTCATCCTAAACCCCCTAAAGTCCAGTAAATGTTGGTGGCCCAAAAAAAGGGTCAGAGAGCTCTAATGTCTCAAAAACATTTGCAGCCTGAAAGGGGCATTAACCGGCTCCATAGGCACTGAAATTCCCAAAAATATATGTGGCACGAAAAATGCATCATACACCACTGAAAGTTCAGAATATGTTAGCAGCCCAAAAAAGGCCTTAAAATGAATCTTAGGCTGCAAAAATGTTGAAAACTTTGGAGGCCCAAAAAAGGGGTTTACAGTCATCCCAGACCCCCTAAAGTCCAGAAAATGTTGCTGGCCCAAAAAAACGGTGTCAGAAAGCTCTGAATGTCCCAAAAACATTTGCAGCCTGAAATGGGCATTAACCCGCATCCTAGACCACTGAAATTCCCAAAAATGTTCATGACACGAAAAGTGCATCCTACACCGCTGAAAGTTCAGAATATGTTAGCAGCCTAAAAAAGACCTTAAAATGCATCTTAGGCTGCACAAATGTTGAAAACTTTGGAGGTCCAAAAAAGGGGTTTACAGGCATCCTAGACCCCCTAAAGTCCAGAAAATGTTGGTGGCCCAAAAACAGGGTCAGAGAGCTCTGAATGTCTCAAAAACATTTGCAGCCTGAAAGGGGCATTAACCGGCTCCATAGGCACTGAAATTCCCAAAAATATATGTGGCACGAAAAATGCATCATACACCACTGAAAGTTCAGAATATGTTAGCAGCCCAAAAAAGGCCTACAAATGCACATTAGGCTGCAAAAATGTTGAAAACTTTGGAGGCACAAAAAAGGGGTTTACAGGCATCCTAGACCCCCTAAAGTCCAGAAAATGTTGGTGGCTTAAAAACTGTGTCAGAAAGCTCTGAATGTCCCAAAAACATTTGCAGCCTGAAATGGGCATTAACCCGCATCCTAGTCCACTGAAATTCCCAAAAATATTTATGGCAGAAAAACGCATCCTACACCACTGAAAGTTCAGAATATGTTAGCAGCCCAAAAAAGGCCTTAATATGCAACTTAGGCTGCAAAAATGTTGAAAACTTTAGAGGCCCAAAAAAGGGGTTTACAGTCATCCTAGACCCCCTAAAGTCCAGAAAATGTTGGTGGCCCAAAAAACTGTCAGAGAGCTCTGAATGTCCCAAAAACATTTGTAGCCTATAAGGGGCATTAACCTGCATCCTAGACCACTGAAATTCCCAAAAATAGTTTTGGCACAAAAAATGCATCTTACATCCTGAAAGTTCAGAATATGTTAGCAGCCCAAAAAATGCCTTAAAATGTATTTTAGGGCTGCAAACATGCAGAAAACTTTGGAGGCCAAAAAAAGGGGTTTACAGTCATCCTAGACCCCCTAAAGTCCAGAAAATGTTGGTGGCCTAAAAACTGTGTCAGAAAGCTCTGAATGTCCCAAAAACATTTGCAGCCTGAAAGGGGCATTAACCGGCTTCATAGAGCACTGAAATTCCCAAAAATATTTATGGCACAAAAAATGCATCCTACACCACTGAAAGTTCAGAATTTGTTAGCAGCCCATAAAAGGCCTTAAAATGCATCTTAGGCTGCAAAAATGTTGAAAACTTTGGAGGCCCAAAAAAGGGGTTTACAGGCATCCTAGACCCCCTAAAGTCCAGAAAATGTCGGTGGCCCAAAAACGGTGTCAGAGAGCTCTGAATGTCTCAAAAACATTTGCAGCCTGAAATGGGCATTAACCCGCATCCTAGACCACTGAAATTCCCAAAAATATTTATGGCAGAAAAAGGCATCCTACACCGCTGAAAGTTCAGAATATGTTAGCAGCCCAAAAAAGCCCATAACATGCATCTTAGGCTGCACAAATGTTGAAAAGCTTGGAGGTCCAAAAAAGGGGTTTATAGGCATCCTAGACCCCCTAAAGTCCAGAAAATGTTGGTGGCCTAAAAACTGTGTCAGAAAGCTCTGAATGTCCCAAAAACATTTGTAGCCTATAAGGGGCATTAACCTGCATCCTAGACCACTGAAATTCCCAAAAATAGATTTGGCACGAAAAATCCATCTTACACCCTGAAAGTTCTGAATATGTTAGCAGCCCAAAAAAGTCCTTAAAATGCATCTTAGGCTGCAAAAATGTTGAAAACTTTGGAGGCTCAAAAAAGGGGTTCACAGTCATCCTAGACCCCCTAAAGTCCAGAAAATGTTGCTGGCCCAAAAACGGTGTCAGAAAGCTCTGAATGTCTCAAAAACATTTGCAGCCTGAAAGGGGCATTAACCGGCTCCATAGAGCACTGAAATTCCCAAAAATATTGATGGCACGAAAAATGCATCCTACACCACTGAAAGTTCAGAATATGTTAGCAGCCCAAAAAAGGCCTTAAAATGCATTTTAGGCTGCAAAAATGTTGAAAACCTTGGAGGCACAAAAAAGGGGTTTACAGTCATCCTAGACCCCCTAAAGTCCAGAAAATGTTGGTGGCCTTGAAACTGTGTCAGAGAGCTCTGAATGTCTCAAAAATATTTGCAGCCTGAAAGGGGCATTAACCCGCATCCTAGACCACTGAAAATCCCAAAAATATTTTGTGCACGAAAAATGCATCATACAACGCTGAAAGTTCAGAATATGTTAGCAGCCCAAAAAAGGCCTTAAAATGCATCTTATGCTGCAAAAATGTTGAAAACTTTGGAGGCCCAAAAGGGGTTTACAGTGATCCCAGACCCCCTAAAGTCCAGAAAATGTTGCTGGCCCAAAAAACTGTCAGAGAGCTCTGAATGTCCCAAAAACATTCGTAGCCTATAAGGGACTCTAACCTGCATCCTAGACCACTGAAATTCCCAAAAATAGTTTTGGCACAAAAAATGCATCTTACATCCTGAAAGTTCAGAATATGTTAGCAGCCCAAAAAATGCCTTAAAATGCATTTTAGGGCTGCAAACATGCAGAAAACTTTGGAGGCCCAAAAAAGGGGTTTACAGGCATCCTACACCCCCTAAAGTCCAGAAAATGTTGGTGGCCCAAAAAACTGTCAAAGAGCTCTGAATGTCTCAAAAACATTTGCAGCCTGAAAGGGGCATTAACCCGCATCCTAGAGCACTGAAATTCCCAAAAATATTTATGGCACGAAAAATGCATCCTACACCACTGAAAGTTCAGAATATGTTAGCAGCCCAAAAAAGGCCTTAAAATGCATCTTAGGCTGCAAAAATGTTGAAAACTTTGGAGGCCCAAAAAAGGGGTTTACAGTCATCCCAGACCCCCTAAAGTCCAGAAAATGTTGCTGGCCCAAAAAACTGTCAGAGAGCTCTGAATGTCCCAAAAACATTCATAGCCTATAAGAGACTCTAACCTGCATCCTAGACCACTGAAATTCCCAAAAATAGTTTTGGCACGAAAAATCCATCTTACACCCTGAAAGTTCAGAATATGTTAGCAGCCCAAAAAAGGCCTTAAAATGCATCTTAGGCTGCAAAAATGTTGAAAACTGTGGAGGCCCAAAAAAGGGGTTTACAGTCATCCTAGACCCCCTAAAGTCCAGAAAATGTTGGTGGCCTAAAAACTGTCAGAAAGCTCTGAATGTCCCAAAAATATTTGCAGCCTGAAATGGGCATTAACCCGCATCCTAGACCACTGAAATTCCCAAAAATATTTATGGCACGAAAAATGCATCCTACACCACTGAAAGTTCAGAATAGTTAGCAGCCCAAAAAAGGCCTTAAATGCATCTTAGGCTGCAAAAATGTTGAAAACTTTGGAGGCCCAAAAAAGGGGTTTACAGTCATGCTAGACCCCCTAAAGTCCAGAAAATGTTGGTGGCCTAAAAACTGTCAGAAAGCTCTGAATGTCTCAAAAACATTTGCAGCCTGAAAGGGGCATTAACCGGCTCCATAGAGCACTGAAATTCCCCAAAATATATATGGCACGAAAAATGCATCCTACACCACTGAAAGTTCAGAATATGTTAGCAGCCCAAAAAAGGCCTTAAAATGCATCTTAGGCTGCAAAAATGTTGAAAACTTTGGAGGCACAAAAAAGGGGTTTACAGTCATCCTAGACCCCCTAAAGTCCAGAAAATGTTGGTGGCCTTGAAACTGTGTCAGAAAGCTCTGAATATCCCCAGAACATGTGTAGCCTATAAGGGGCATTAACACGCATCCTAGACCACTGAAATTCCCAAAAATATTTATGGCACGAAAAATGCATCTTACACCCTGAAAGTTCAGAATATGTTAGCAGCCCAAAAAATGCCTTAAAATGCCTCTTATGGCTGCAAAAATGTAGAAAACTTTGGAGGCCCAAAAAAGGGGGTTACAGTCATCCTAGACCCCCTAAAGTCCAGAAAATGTTGGTGGCCTAAAAACTGTGTCAGAAAGCTCTGAATGTCCCAAAAACATTTGCAGCCTGAAATGGGCATTAACCCGCATCCTAGACCACTGAAATTCGCAAAAATGTTTATGGCACGAAAAGTGCATCCTACACCGCTGAAAGTTCAGAATATGTTAGCAGCCTAAAAAAGACCTTAAAATGCATCTTCGGCTGCACAAATGTTAAAAAGTTTGGAGGTCCAAAAAAGGCATTTACAGGCATCCCAGACCCCCTAAAGTCCAGAAAATGTTGGTGGCCAAAAAAACTGTCAGAGAGCTCTGAATGTCCCAAAAACATGTGTAGCCTATAAGGGGCATTAACCTGCATCCTAGACCACTGAAATTCCCAAAAATAGTTTTGGCACGAAAAATCCATCTTACACCCTGAAAGTTCAGAATATGTTAGCAGCCCAAAAAAGGCCTCAAAATGCATTTTAGGCTGCAAAAATGTTGAAAACTTTGGAGGTCCAAAAAAGGGGTTTACAGTCATCCTAGACCCCCTAAAGTCCAGAAAATGTTGCTGGCCCAAAAACGTTGTCGGAAAGCTCTGAATGTCCCAAAAACATTTGCAGCCTGAAATGGGCATTAACCCGCATCCTAGACCACTGAAATTTGCAAAAATATTTATGGCACGAAAAATGCATCCTACACCACTGAAAGTTCAGAATATGTTAGCAGCCCAAAAAAGGCCTTAAAATGCATCTTAGGCTGCAGAAATGTTGAAAACTTTGGAGACCCAAAAAGGGGGTTTACAGTCATCCTAGACCCCCTAAAGTCCAGAAAATGTTGGTGGCATAAAAACTGTGTCAGAAAGCTCTGAATGTCCCAAAAACATTTGCAGCCTGAAATGGGCATTAAACCGCATCCTAGACCACTGAAATTCCCAAAAATATTTATGGCACGAAAAATGCATCCTACACCGATGAAAGTTCAGAATATGTTAGCAGCCCAAAAAAGGCCTCAAAATGCATCTTAGGCTGCAAAAATGTTGAAAACTTTGGCGGTCCAAAAAAGGGGTTTACAGTCATCCTAAACCCCCTAAAGTCCAGTAAATGTTGGTGGCCCAAAAAAAGGGTCAGAGAGCTCTAATGTCTCAAAAACATTTGCAGCCTGAAAGGGGCATTAACCGGCTCCATAGGCACTGAAATTCCCAAAAATATATGTGGCACGAAAAATGCATCATACACCACTGAAAGTTCAGAATATGTTAGCAGCCCAAAAAAGGCCTAAAAATGCACATTAGGCTGCAAAAATGTTGAAAACTTTGGAGGCACAAAAAAGGGTTTACAGTCATCCTAGACCCCCTAAAGTCCAGAAAATGTTTATGGCCTAAAAACTGTGTCAGAAAGCTCTGAATGTCCCAAAAACATTTGCAGCCTGAAATGGGCATTAACCCGCATCCTAGACCACTGAAATTCCCAAAAATATTTATGGCACGAAAAATGAATCCTACACCGATGAAAGTTCAGAATATGTTAGCAGCCCAAAAAAGGCCTTAAAATGCATCTTAGGCTGCAAAAATGTTGAAAACTTTGGAGGTCCAAAAAAGGGGTTAACAGGCATCCTAGACCCCCTAAAGTCCAGAAAATGTTGGTGGCTCAAAAACAGGATCAGAGAGCTCTGAATGTCATAAAAAAACATTTGCAGCCTGAAAGGGGCATTAACCGGCTCCATAGAGCACTGAAATTCCCAAAAATATATATGGCACGAAAAATGCATCCTACACCACTGAAAGTTCAGAATATGTTAGCAGCTCAAAAAAGGCCTTAAAATGCATCTTAGGCTGCAAAAATGTTGAAAACTTTGGAGGCCCAAAAAAGGGGTTTACAGTCATCCTAGACCCCCAGAAAATGTTGGTGGCCCAAAAACCGTGTCAGAAAGCTCTGAATGTCCCAAAAACATTTGCAGCCTGAAATGGGCATTAACCCGCATCCTAGACCACTGAAATTCCCAAAAATATTTATGGCACGAAAAATGCGTCCTACACCACTGAAAGTTCAGAATATGTTAGCAGCCCATAAAAGGCCTTAAAATGCATCTTAGGCTGCAAAAATGTTGAAAACGTTGGAGGCCC
Source organism: Ambystoma mexicanum (assembly GCF_040938575.1). Classification (NCBI taxonomy): domain Eukaryota; kingdom Metazoa; phylum Chordata; class Amphibia; order Caudata; family Ambystomatidae; genus Ambystoma; species Ambystoma mexicanum. Next base: position 146,340,580 of record NC_090936.1, read on the forward strand.
AAAAAAAGGGTTTACAGGCATCCTAGACCCCCTAAAGTCCAGAAAATGTCGGTGGCCCAAAAACGGTGTCAGAGAGCTCTGAATGTCTCAAAAACATTTGCAGCCTGAAATGGGCATTAACCCGCATCCTAGACCACTGAAATTCACAAAAATATTTATGGCAGAAAAAGGCATCCTACACCGATGAAAGTTCAGAATATGTTAGCAGCCCAAAAAAGTCCTTAGAATGCATCTTAGGCTGCAAAAATGTTGAAAACTTTGGCGGCCCAAAAAAGGGTTTTACAGTCATCCTAGACCCCCTAAAGTCCAGAAAATGTTGCTGGCCCAAAAACGTGTCAGAAAGCTCTGAATGTCCCAAAAACATTTGCAGCCTGAAATGGGCATTAACCCGCATCCTAGACCACTGAAATTCCCAAAAATATTTATGGCACGAAAAATGCATCCTACACCACTGAAAGTTCAGAATATGTTAGCAGCCCAAAAAAGACCTTAAAATGCATCTTAGGCTGCAAAAATGTTGAAAACCTTGGAGGCCCAAAAAGGGGTTTACAGTCATCCTAGACCCCCTAAAGTCCAGAAAATGTTGGTGGCCTAAAAACTGTGTCAGAAAGCTCTGAATGTCCCAAAAACATTTGCAGCCTGAAATGGGCATTAACCCGCATCCTAGACCACTGAAAGTCCCAAAAATATTTATGGCACGAAAAAAAATGCATCCTACACCACTGAAAGTTCAGAATATGTTAGCAGCCCAAAAAAGCCCATAACATGCATCTTAGGCTGCACAAATGTTGAAAAGTTTGGAGGTCCAAAAAAGGGGTTTACAGGCATCCTAGACCCCCTAAAGTCCAGAAAATGTTGGTGGCCTAAAAACTGTGTCAGAAAGCTCTGAATGTCCCAAAAACATTTGTAGCCTATAAGGGGCATTAACCCGCATCCTAGACCACTGAAATTCCCAAAAATATTTATGGCAGAAAAAGGCATCCTACAACGCTGAAAGTTCAGAATATGTTAGCAGCCCAAAAAAGCCCATAACATGCATCTTAGGCTGCACAAATGTTGAAAAGTTTGGAGGTCCAAAAAAGGGGTTTACAGTCATCCTAGACCCCCTAAAGTCCAGAAAATGTTGCTGGCCCAAAAACGGTGTCAGAAAGCTCTGAATGTCCCAAAAACATTTGCAGCCTGAAATGGGCATTAACCCGCATCCTAGACCACTGAAATTCCCAAAAATGTTCATGACACGAAAAGTGCATCCTACACCGCTGAAAGTTCAGAATATGTTAGCAGCCTAAAAAAGACCTTAAAATGCATCTTAGGCTGCACAAATGTTGAAAACTTTGGAGGTCCAAAAAAGGGGTTTACAGGCATCCTAGACCCCCTAAAGTCCAGAAAATGTTGGTGGCCAAAAAAACTGTCAGAGAGCTCTGAATGTCCCAAAAACATTTGCAGCCTGAAATGGCATTAAACCGCATCCTAGACCACTGAAATTCCCAAAAATGTTTATGGCACGAAAAATGCATCCTACACCGCTGAAAGTTCAGAATATGTTAGCAGCCTAAAAAAGACCTTAAAATGCATCTTAGGCTGCACAAATGAACAAAACTTTGGAGGCCCAAAAAAGGGGTTTACAGGCATCCTAGACCCCCTAAAGTCCAGAAAATGTTGGTGGCCCAAAAACAGGGTCAGAGAGCTCTGAATATCCCAAAAACATGTGTAGCCTACAAGGGGCATTAACACGCATCCTAGACCACTGAAATTCCCAAAAATATTTATGGCACGAAAAATGCATCTTACACCCTGAAAGTTCAGAATATGTTAGCAGCCCAAAAAATGCCTTAAAATGCATCTTATGGCTGCAAAAATGTACAAAACTTTGGAGGCCCAAAAAAGGGGTTTACAGACATCCTAGACCCCCTAAAGTCCAGAAAATGTTGGTGGCCCAAAAACAGGGTCAGAGAGCTCTGAATGTCTCAAAAACATTTGCAGCCCGAAAGGGGCATTAACCGGCACCATAGGCACTGAAATTCCCAAAAATATATGTGGCACGAAAAATGCATCATACACCACTGAAAGTTCAGAATATGTTAGCAGCCCAAAAAAGGCCTACAAATGCACATTAGGCTGCAAAAATGTTGAAAACTTTGGAGGCACAAAAAAGGGGTTTACAGGCATCCTAGACCCCCTAAAGTCCAGAAAATGTTGGTGGCTTAAAAACTGTGTCAGAAAGCTCTGAATGTCCCAAAAACATTTGCAGCCTGAAATGGGCATTAACCCGCATCCTAGTCCACTGAAATTCCCAAAAATATTTATGGCAGAAAAACGCATCCTACACCACTGAAAGTTCAGAATATGTTAGCAGCCCAAAAAAGGCCTTAATATGCAAGTTAGGCTGCAAAAATGTTGAAAACTTTAGAGGCCCAAAAAAGGGGTTTACGGTCATCCTAGACCCCCTAAAGTCCAGAAAATGTTGGTGGCCCAAAAAACTGTCAGAGAGCTCTGAATGTCCCAAAAACATTTGTAGCCTATAAGGGGCATTAACCTGCATCCTAGACCACTGAAATTCCCAAAAATAGTTTTGGCACAAAAAATGCATCTTACATCCTGAAAGTTCAGAATATGTTAGCAGCCCAAAAAATGCCTTAAAATGCATCTTAGGCTGCAAAAATGTTGAAAACTTTGGAGGCCCAAAAAAGGGGTTTACAGGCATCCTAGACCCCCTAAAGTCCAGAAAATGTCGGTGGCCCAAAAACGGTGTCAGAGAGCTCTGAATGTCTCAAAAACATTTGCAGCCTGAAAGGGGCATTAACCGGCTTCATAGAGCACTGAAATTCCCAAAAATATATATGGCACGAAAAATGCATCCTACACCACTGAAAGTTCAGAATATGTTAGCAGCCCAAAAAAGGCCTTAAAATGCATCTTAGGCTGCAAAAATGTTCAAAACTTTGGAGGCCCAAAAAAGGGGTTTACAGTCATCCTAGACCCCCTAAAGTCCAGAAAATGTTGGTGGCCCAAAACGGTGTCAGAAAGCTCTGAATGTCCCAAAAACATTTGCAGCCTGAAATGGGCATTAACCCGCATCCTAGACCACTGAAATTCCCAAAAATACTTATGGCACAAAAAATGCATCCTACACCACTGAAAGTTCAGAATATGTTAGCAGCCCATAAAAGGCCTTAAAATGCATCTTAGGCTGCAAAGATGTTGAAAACTTTGGAGGCCCAAAAAAGGGGTTTACAGGCATCCTAGACCCCCTAAAGTCCAGAAAATGTCGGTGGCCCAAAAACGGTGTCAGAGAGCTCTGAATGTCTCAAAAACATTTGCAGCCTGAAATGGGCATTAACCCGCATCCTAGACCACTGAAATTCCCAAAAATATTTATGGCAGAAAAAGGCATCCTACACCGCTGAAAGTTCAGAATATGTTAGCAGCCCAAAAAAGCCCATAACATGCATCTTAGGCTGCACAAATGTTGAAAAGTTTGGAGGTCCAAAAAAGGGGTTTACAGGCATCCTAGACCCCCTAAAGTCCAGAAAATGTTGGTGGCCTTGAAACTGTGTCAGAGAGCTCTGAATGTCTCAAAAATATTTGCAGCCTGAAAGGGGCATTAACCGGCTCCATAGAGCACTGAAATTCCCCAAAATATATATGGCACGAAAAATGCATCCTACACCACTGAAAGTTCAGAATATGTTAGCAGCCCAAAAAAGGCCTTAAAATGCATCCTAGGCTGCAAAAATGTTGAAACTTTGGAGGCACAAAAAAGGGGTTTACAGTCATCCTAGACCCCCTAAAGTCCAGAAAATGTTGGTGGCCCAAAAAACTGTCAGAGAGCTCTGAATGTCCCAAATACATTTGTAGCCTATAAGGGGCATTACCCTGCATCCTAGACCACTGAAATTCGCAAAAATAGTTTTGGCACAAAAAATGCATCTTACATCCTGAAAGTTCAGAATATGTTAGCAGCCCAATAAATGCCTTAAAATGCATTTTAGGGCTGCAAACATGCAGAAAACTTTGGAGGCCCAGAAAAGGCGTTTACAGGCATCCTAGACCCCCTAAAGTCCAGAAAATGTTGGTGGCCCAAAAGCAGGGTCAGAGAGCTCTGAATGTCTCAAAAACATTTGCAGCCTGGAAGGGGCATTAACCGGCTCCCTAGAGCACTGAAATTCCCAAAAATAATTTGTGCACGAAAAAGGCATCTTACACCCTGAAAGTTCAGAATATGTTAGCAGCTCAAAAAAGGCCTTAAAATGCATTTTAGGCTGCAAAAATGTTCATAACTTTGGAGGCCCAAAAGGGGTGTACAGTCATCCTAGACCCCCTAAAGTCCAGAAAATGTTGGTGGCCCAAAAACTGTGTCAGAGAGCTCTGAATGTCCCAAAAACATTTGAAGCCTGAAATGGGCATTAACCCGCATCCTAGACCACTGAAATTCCCCAATATATTTATGGCACGAAAAATGCATCCTACACCGATGAAAATTCAGAATATGTTAGCAGCCCAAAAAAGGCCTTAAAATGCATCTTAGGTTGCAAAAATGTTGAAAACTTAGGAGGTCCAAAAAAGGGGTTTACAGGCATCCTAGACCCCCTAAAGTCCAGAAAATGTTGGTGGCCCAAAAACAGGGTCAGAGAGCTCTGAATGTCTCAAAAACATTTGCAGCCTGAAAGGGGCATTAACCGGCTCCATAGAGCACTGAAATTCCCAAAATATATATGGCACGAAAAATGCATCCTACACCACTGAAAGTTCAGAATATGTTAGCAGCCCAAAAAAGGCCTTAAAATGCATCTTAGGCTGCAAAAATTTTGAAACTTTGGAGGCACAAAAAAGGGGTTTACAGTCATCCTAGACCCCCTAAAGTCCAGAAAATGTTGGTGGCCTTGAAACTGTGTCAGAAAGCTCTGAATGTCCCAAAAGCATTTGCAGCCTGAAATGGTCATTAACCCGCATCCTAGACCACTGAAATCCCCAAAAATATTTTGTGCACGAAAAAATGCATCCTACACCCCTGAAAGTTCAGAATATGATAGCAGCCCAAAAAAGCCTTAAAATCCATCTTAGGGCTGCAAAAATGTAGAAAACTTTGGAGGCCCAAAAAAGGGGTTTACAGGCATCCTAGTCCCCCTAAAGTCCAGAAAATGTTGGTGGCTCAAAAACGGTGTCAGAGAGCTCTGAATATCCCAAAAACATTTGCAGCCTGAAATGGGCATTAACCCGCATTCTAGACCACTGAAATTCCCAAAAATATTTATGGCACGAAAAATGCATCCTACACCATTGAAAGTTCAGAATATGTTAGCAGTCCAAAAAAGGCCTTAAAATGCATCTTAGGCTGCAAAAATGTTGAAAACTTTGGAGGCCCAAAAGGGGTTTACAGTGATCCTAGAACCCCTAAAGTCCAGAAAATGTTGGTGGCCCAAAAACTGTGTCAGAGAGCTCTGAATGTCCCAAAAACATTTGCAGCCTGAAATGGGCATTAACCCGCATCCTAGACCACTGAAATTCCCAAAAATATTTATGGCACGAAAAATGCATCCTACACCGATGAAAGTTCAGAATATGTTAGCAGCCCAAAAAAGGCCTTAAAATGCATCTTAGGCTGCAAAAATGTTGAACACTTTGGAGGCCCAAAAAAGGGGTTTACAGGCATCCTAGACCCCCTAAAGTCCAGAAAATGTTGGTGGCCCAAAAATGGTGTCAGAAAGCTCTGAATGGCCCAAAAACATTTGCAGCCTGAAATGGGCATTAACCCACATCCTAGACCACTGAAATTCCCAAAAATATTTATGGCACGAAAAATGCATCATACACCACTGAAAGTTCAGAATATGTTAGCAGCCCAAAAAAGGCCTACAAATGCACATTAGGCTGCAAAAATGTTGAAAACTTTGGAGGCACAAAAAAGGGGTTTACAGGCATCCTAGACACCCTAAAGTCCAGAAAATGTTGGTGGCTTAAAAACTGTGTCAGAAAGCTCTGAATGTCCCAAAAACATTTGCAGCCTGAAATGGGCATTAACCCGCATCCTAGTCCACTGAAATTCCCAAAAATATTTATGGCAGAAAAACGCATCCTTCACCACTGAAAGTTCAGAATATGTTAGCAGCCCAAAAAAGGCCTTAATATGCAACTTAGGCTGCAAAAATGTTGAAAACTTTAGAGGCCCAAAAAAGGGGTTTACAGTCATCCTAGACCCCCTAAAGTCCAGAAAATGTTGGTGGGCCAAAAAACTGTCAGAGAGCTCTGAATGTCCCAAAAACATTTGTAGCCTATAAGGGGCATTAACCTGCATCCTAGACCACTGAAATTCCCAAAAATAGTTTTGGCACAAAAAATGCATCTTACATCCTGAAAGTTCAGAATATGTTAGCAGCCCAAAAAATGCCTTAAAATGTATTTTAGGGCTGCAAACATGCAGAAAACTTTGGAGGCCAAAGAAAGGGGTTTACAGTCATCCTAGACCCCCTAAAGTCCAGAAAATGTTGGTGGCCTAAAAACTGTGTCAGAAAGCTCTGAATGTCCCAAAAACATTTGCAGCCTGAAATGGGCATTAACCCGCATCCTAGACCACTGAAATTCCAAAAAATATTTATGCCACGAAAAATGCATCCTACACCACTGAAAGTTCAGAATAGTTAGCAGCACAAAAAAGGCCTTAAAATGCATCTTAGGCTGCAAAAATGTTGAAAACCTTGGAGGTCCAAAAAAGGGGTTTACAGGCATCCTAGACCCCCTAAAGTCCAGAAAATGTCGGTGGCCCAAAAACGGTGTCAGAGAGCTCTGAATGTCTCAAAAACATTTGCAGCCTGAAATGGGCATTAACCCGCATCCTAGACCACTGAAATTCCCAAAAATATTTATGGCAGAAAAAGGCCTCCTACACCGCTGAAAGTTCAGAATATGTTAGCAGCCCAAAAAAGCCCATAACATGCATCTTAGGCTGCACAAATGTTGAAAAGTTTGGAGGTCCAAAAAAAGGGGTTTACAGGCATCCTAGACCCCCTAAAGTCCAGAAAATGTTGGTGGCCTAAAAACTGTGTCAGAAAGCTCTGAATGTCCCAAAAACATTTGTAGCCTATAAGGGGCATTAACCGCATCCTAGACCACTGAAATTCCCAAAAATATTTATGGCAGAAAAAGGCATCCTACACCGCTGAAAGTTCAGAATATGTTAGCAGCCCAAAAAAGTCCTTAAAATGCATCTTAGGCTGCAAAAATGTTGAAAACTTTGGAGGCTCAAAAAAGGGGTTCACAGTCATCCTAGACCCCCTAAAGTCCAGAAAATGTTGCTGGCCCAAAAACGGTGTCAGAAAGCTCTGAATGTCCCAAAAACATTTGCAGCCTGAAATGGGCATTAACCCGCATCCTAGACCACTGAAATTGCCAAAAATATTTATGGCACGAAAAATGCATCCTACACCACTGAAAGTTCAGAATATGTTAGCAGCCCAAAAAAGGCCTTAAAATGCATCTTAGGCTGCAAAAATGTTGAAAACTTTGGAGGCCCAAAAAAGGGGTTTACAGTCATCCCAGACCCCCTAAAGTCCAGAAAATGTTGCTGGCCCAAAAAAACGGTGTCAGAAAGCTCTGAATGTCCCAAAAACATTTGCAGCCTGAAATGGGCATTAACCCGCATCCTAGACCACTGAAATTCCCAAAAATGTTCATGACACGAAAAGTGCATCCTACACCACTGAAAGTTCAGAATATGTTAGCAGCCCAAAAAAGGCCTTAAAATGCATTTTAGGCTGCAAAAATGTTGAAACTTTGGAGGCACAAAAAAGGGGTTTACAGTCATCCTAGACCCCCTAAAGTCCAGAAAATGTTGGTGGCCTTGAAACTGTGTCAGAGAGCTCTGAATGTCTCAAAAATATTTGCAGCCTGAAAGGGGCATTAACCGGCTCCATAGAGCACTGAAATTCCCCAAAATATATATGGCACGAAAAATGCATCCTACACCACTGAACGTTCAGAATATGTTAGCAGCCCAAAAAAGGCCTTAAAATGCATCTTAGGCTGCAAAAATGTTGAAACTTTGGAGGCACTAAAAAGGGGTTTACAGTCATCCTAGACCCCCTAAAATCCAGAAAATGTTGGTGGCCCAAAAAACTGTCAGAGAGCTCTGAATGTCCCAAATACATTTGTAGCCTATAAGGGGCATTACCCTGCATCCTAGACCACTGAAATTCCCAAAAATAGTTTTGGCACAAAAAATGCATCTTACATCCTGAAAGTTCAGAATATGTTAGCAGCCCAATAATGCCTTAAAATGCATTTTAGGGCTGCAAACATGCAGAAAACTTTGGAGGCCCAGAAAAGGGGTTTACAGGCATCCTAGACCCCCTAAAGTCCAGAAAATGTTGGTGGCCCAAAAACAGGGTCAGAGAGCTCTGAATGTCTCAAAAACATTTGCAGCCTGAAAGGGGCATTAACCCGCATCCTAGAGCACTGAAAATCCCAAAAATATTTTGTGCACGAAAAATGCATCATACAACGCTGAAAGTTCAGAATATGTTAGCAGCCCAAAAAAGGCCTTAAAATGCATCTTATGCTGCAAAAATGTTGAAAACTTTGGAGGCCCAAAAGGGGTTTACAGTGATCCTAGAACCCCTAAAGTCCAGAAAATGTTGGTGGCCCAAAAACTGTGTCAGAGAGCTCTGAATGTCCCAAAAACATTTGAAGCCTGAAATGGGCATTAACCCGCATCCTAGACCACTGAAATTCCCCAATATATTTATGGCACGAAACAAAAATGCATCCTACACCGCTAAAAGTTCTGAACATGTTAGCAGCCCAAAAAAGGCCTTAAAATGCATCTTAGGCTGCACAAATGTTGAAAACTTTGAAGGTCCAAAAAATGGGTTTACAGGCATCCTAGACCCCCTAAAGTCCAGAAAATGTTGGTGGCCCAAAAAACTGTCAAAAGAGCTCTGAATGGCCCAAAAACATTTGAAGCCTGAAATGGGCATTAACCCGCATCCTAGACCACTGAAATTCCCAAAAATATTTATGGCACGAAAAATGCATCTTACACCCTGAAAGTTCAGAATATGTTAGCAGCCCAAAAAAGGCCTTAAAATGCATCTTATGGCTGCAAAAATGTAGAAAACTTTGGAGGCCCAAAAAAGGGGTTTACAGTCATCCTAGACCCCCTAAAGTCCAGAAAATGTTGGTGGCCTAAAAATTGTGTCAGAAAGCTCTCAATGTCCCAAAAACATTTGCAGCCTGAAATGGGTATTAACCCGCATCCTAGACCACTGAAATTCCCAAAAATATTTATGGCACGAAAAATGCATCCTACACCGATGAAAGTTCAGAATATGTTAGCAGCCCAAAAAAGGCCTTAAAATGCATCTTAGGTTGCAAAAATGTTGAAAACTTTGGAGGTCCAAAAAAGGGGTTTACAGGCATCCTAGACCCCCTAAAGTCCAGAAAATGTTGGTGGCCCAAAAACAGGGTCAGAGAGCTCTGAATGTCTCAAAAACATTTGCAGCCTGAAAGGGGCATTAACCGGCTCCATAGAGCACTGAAATTCCCAAAATATATATGGCACGAAAAATGCATCCTACACCACTGAAAGTTCAGAATATGTTAGCAGCCCAAAAAAGGCCTTAAAATGCATCTTAGGCTGCAAAAATGTTGAAACTTTGGAGGCACAAAAAAGGGTTTACAGTCATCCTAGACCCCATAAAGTCCAGAAAATGTTGGTGGCCTTGAAACTGTGTCAGAAAGCTCTGAATGTCCCAAAAGCATTTGCAGCCTGAAATGGTCATTAACCCGCATTCTAGACCACTGAAATCCCCAAAAATATTTTGTGCACAAAAAAATGCATCCTACACCCCTGAAAGTTCAGAATATGATAGCAGCCCAAAAAAGCCTTAAAATCCATCTTAGGCTGCAAAAATGTTGAAAACTTTGGAGGCCCAAAAAAATGGGTTTACAGGCATCCTAAACCCCCTAAAGACCAGAAAATGTTGGCGGCCAAAAAACGGTGTCAGAGAGCTCTGAATATCCCAAAAACATTTGCAGCCTGAAATGGGCATTAACCCGCATTCTAGACCACTGAAATTCCCAAAAATATTTATGGCACGATAAATGCATCCTACACCACTGAAAGTTCAGAATATGTTAGCAGCCCAAAAAAGGCCTTAAAATGCATCTTAGGCTGCAAAAATGTTGAAAACTTTGGAGGCCCAAAAAAGGGGTTTACAGTCATCCTAGACCCCCTAAAGTCCAGAAAATGTTGGTGGCCTAAAAACTGTGTCAGAAAGCTCTGAATGTCCCAAAAACATTCGCAGCCTGAAATGGGCATTAACCCGCATCCTAGACCACTGTAATTCCCAAAAATATTTATGGCACGAAAAATGCATCCTACATCGATGAAAGTTCAGAATATGTTAGCAGCCAAAAAAGGCCTTAAAATGCATCTTAGGCTGCAAAAATGTTGAAAACTTTGGAGGCCCAAAAAAGGGGTTTACAGGCATCCTAGACCCCCTAAAGTCCAGAAAATGTTGGTGGCTCAAAAACGGTGTCAGAGAGCTCTGAATATCCCAAAAACATTTGCAGCCTGAAATGGGCATTAACCCGCATCCTAGACCACTGAAATTCCCAAAAATATTTATGGCACGAAAAATGCATCCTACACCACTGAAAGTTCAGAATATGTTAGCAGCCCAAAAAAGGCCTTCATATGGATCTTAGGCTGCAAAAATGTTGAAAACTTTAGAGGCCCAAAAAAGGGGTTTACAGTCATCCTATACCCAATAAAGTCCAGAAAATGTTGGTGGCCCAAAAAACTGTCAGAGAGCTCTGAATGTCCCAAAAACATTCGTAGCCTATAAGGGACTCTAACCTGCATCCTAGACCACTGAAATTCCCAAAAATAGTTTTGGCACAAAAAATGCATCTTACATCCTGAAAGTTCAGAATATGTTAGCAGCCCAAAAAATGCCTTAAAATGCATTTTAGGGCTGCAAACATGCAGAAAACTTTGGAGGCCCAAAAAAGGGGTTTACAGGCATCCTAGACCCCCTAAAGTCCAGAAAATGTTGGTGGCCCAAAAAACTGTCAAAGAGCTCTGAATGTCTCAAAAACATTTGCAGCCTGAAAGGGGCATTAACCCGCATCCTAGAGCACTGAAATTCCCAAAAATATTTATGGCACGAAAAATGCATCCTACACCACTGAAAGTTCAGAGTAGCAGCCCAAAAAAGGCCTTAAAATGCATCTTAGGCTGCAAAAATGTTGAAAACTTTGGAGGCCCAAAAAAGGGGTTTACAGTCATGCTAGACCCCCTAAAGTCCAGAAAATGTTGGTGGCCTAAAAACTGTCAGAAAGCTCTGAATGTCTCAAAAACATTTGTAGCCTATAAGGGGCATTAACCTGCATCCTAGACCACTGAAATTCCCAAAAATAGTTTTGGCACGAAAAATCCATCTTATACCCTGAAAGTTCAGAATATGTTAGCAGCCCAAAAAAGGCCTTAAAATGCATCTTAGGCTGCAAAAATGTTGAAAACTTTGGAGGCCCAAAAAAGGGGTTTACAGTCATCCTAGACCCCCTAAAGTCCAGAAAATGTTGGTGGCCTAAAAACTGTCAGAAAGCTCTGAATGTCCCAAAAACATTTGCAGCCTGAAATGGGCATTAACCCGCATCCTAGACCACTGAAATTCACAAAAATAGTTTTGGTACAAAAAATGCATCTTACATCCTGAAAGTTCAGAATATGTTAGCAGCCCAAAAAATGCCTTAAAATGCATTTTAGGGCTGCAAACATGCAGAAAACTTTGGAGGCCCAAAAAAGGGGTTTACAGGCATCCTAGACCCCCTAAAGTCCAGAAAATGTTGGTGGCCCAAAAAACTGTCAAAGAGCTCTGAATGTCTCAAAAACATTTGCAGCCTGAAAGGGGCATTAACCCGCATCCTAGAGCACTGAAATTCCTAAAAATATTTATGGCACGAAAAATGCATCCTACACCACTGAAAGTTCAGAATAGCAGCCCAAAAAAGGCCTTAAAATGCATCTTAGGCTGCAAAAATGTTGAAAACTTTGGAGGCCCAAAAAAGGGGTTTACAGTCATGCTAGACCCCCTAAAGTCCAGAAAATGTTGGTGGCCTAAAAACTGTCAGAAAGCTCTGAATGTCTCAAAAACATTTGTAGCCTATAAGGGGCATTAACCTGCATCCTAGACCACTGAAATTCCCAAAAATAGTTTTGGCACGAAAAATCCATCTTACACCCTGAAAGTTCAGAATATGTTAGCAGCCCAAAAAAGGCCTTAAAATGCATCTTAGGCTACAAAAATGTTGAAAACTTTGGAGGCCCAAAAAAGGGGTTTACAGTCATCCTAGACCCCCTAAAGTCCAGAAAATGTTGGTGGCCTAAAAACTGTCAGAAAGCTCTGAATGTCCCAAAAACATTTGCAGCCTGAAATGGGCATTAACCCGCATCCTAGACCACTGAAATTCCCAAAAATATTTATGGCACGAAAAATGCATCTTACATCCTGAAAGTTCAGAATATGTTAGCAGCCCAAAAAATGCCTTAAAATGCATTTTAGGGCTGCAAACATGCAGAAAACTTTGGAGGCCCAAAAAAGGGGTTTACAGGCATCCTAGACCCCCTAAAGTCCAGAAAATGTTGGTGGCCCAAAAAACTGTCAAAGAGCTCTGAATGTCTCAAAAACATTTGCAGCCTGAAAGGGGCATTAACCCGCATCCTAGAGCACTGAAATTCCCAAAAATATTTATGGCACGAAAAATGCATCCTACACCACTGAAAGTTCAGAATAGCAGCCCAAAAAAGGCCTTAAAATGCATCTTAGGCTGCAAAAATGTTGAAAACCTTGGAGGTCCAAAAAAGGGGTTTACAGTCATGCTAGACCCCCTAAAGTCCAGAAAATGTCGGTGGCCCAAAAACGGTGTCAGAGAGCTCTGAATGTCCCAAAAACATTTGCAGCCTGAAATGGGCATTAACCCGCATCCTAGACCACTGAAATTCCCAAAAATATTTATGGCAGAAAAAGGCATCCTACACCGCTGAAAGTTCAGAATATGTTAGCAGCCCAAAAAAGCCCATAACATGCATCTTAGGCTGCACAAATGTTGAAAAGTTTGGAGGTCCAAAAAAGGGGTTTACAGGCATCCTAGACCCCCTTAAGTCCAGAAAATGTTGGTGGCCTAAAAACTGTGTCAGAAAGCTCTGAATGTCCCAAAAACATTTGTAGCCTATAAGGGGCATTAACCCGCATCCTAGACCACTGAAATTCCCAAAAATATTTATGGCAGAAAAAGGCATCCTACACCGCTGAAAGTTCAGAATATGTTAGCAGCCCAAAAAAGTCCTTAAAATGCATCTTAGGCTGCAAAAATGTTGAAAACTTTGGAGGCTCAAAAAAGGGGTTCACAGTCATCCTAGACCCCCTAAAGTCCAGAAAATGTTGCTGGCCCAAAAACGGTGTCAGAAAGCTCTGAATGTCCCAAAAACATTTGCAGCCTGAAATGGGCATTAACCCGCATCCTAGACCACTGAAATTCCCAAAAATATTTATGGCACGAAAAATGCATCCTACACCACTGAAAGTTCAGAATATGTTAGCAGCCCAAAAAAGGCCTTAAAATGCATCTTAGGCTGCAAAAATGTTGAAAACTTTGGAGGCCCAAAAAAGGGGTTTACAGTCATCCCAGACCCCCTAAAGTCCAGAAAATGTTGGTGGCCTAAAAACTGTCAGAAAGCTCTGAATGTCCCAAAAACATTTGCAGCCTGAAATGGGCATTAACCCGCATCCTAGACCACTGAAATTCCCAAAAATATTTATGGCACGAAAAATGCATCTTACATCCTGAAAGTTCAGAATATGTTAGCAGCCCAAAAAATGCCTTAAAATGCATTTTAGGGCTGCAAACATGCAGAAAACTTTGGAGGCCCAAAAAAGGGGTTTACAGGCATCCTAGACCCCCTAAAGTCCAGAAAATGTTGGTGGCCCAAAAAACTGTCAAAGAGCTCTGAATGTCTCAAAAACATTTGCAGCCTGAAAGGGGCATTAACCCGCATCCTAGAGCACTGAAATTCCCAAAAATATTTATGGCACGAAAAATGCATCCTACACCACTGAAAGTTCAGAATAGCAGCCCAAAAAAGGCCTTAAAATGCATCTTAGGCTGCAAAAATGTTGAAAACTTTGGAGGCCCAAAAAAGGGGTTTACAGTCATGCTAGACCCCCTAAAGTCCAGAAAATGTTGGTGGCCTAAAAACTGTCAGAAAGCTCTGAATGTCTCAAAAACATTTGTAGCCTATAAGGGGCATTAACCTGCATCCTAGACCACTGAAATTCCCAAAAATAGTTTTGGCACGAAAAATCCATCTTACACCCTGAAAGTTCAGAATATGTTAGCAGCCCAAAAAAGGCCTTAAAATGCATCTTAGGCTGCAAAAATGTTGAAAACTTTGGAGGCCCAAAAAAGGGGTTTACAGTCATCCTAGACCCCCTAAAGTCCAGAAAATGTTGGTGGCCTAAAAACTGTCAGAAAGCTCTGAATGTCCCAAAAACATTTGCAGCCTGAAATGGGCATTAACCCGCATCCTAGACCACTGAAATTCCAAAAAATATTTATGGCACGAAAAATGCATCCTACACCACTGAAAGTTCAGAATAGTTAGCAGCACAAAAAAGGCCTTAAAATGCATCTTAGGCTGCAAAAATGTTGAAAACCTTGGAGGTCCAAAAAAGGGGTTTACAGGCATCCTAGACCCCCTAAAGTCCAGAAAATGTCGGTGGCCCAAAAACGGTGTCAGAGAGCTCTGAATGTCCCAAAAACATTTGCAGCCTGAAATGGGCATTAACCCGCATCCTAGACCACTGAAATTCCCAAAAATATTTATGGCAGAAAAAGGCATCCTACACCGCTGAAAGTTCAGAATATGTTAGCAGCCCAAAAAAGCCCATAACATGCATCTTAGGCTGCACAAATGTTGAAAAGTTTGGAGGTCCAAAAAAGGGGTTTACAGGCATCCTAGACCCCCTTAAGTCCAGAAAATGTTGGTGGCCTAAAAACTGTGTCAGAAAGCTCTGAATGTCCCAAAAACATTTGTAGCCTATAAGGGGCATTAACCCGCATCCTAGACCACTGAAATTCCCAAAAATATTTATGGCAGAAAAAGGCATCCTACACCGCTGAAAGTTCAGAATATGTTAGCAGCCCAAAAAAGTCCTTAAAATGCATCTTAGGCTGCAAAAATGTTGAAAACTTTGGAGGCTCAAAAAAGGGGTTCACAGTCATCCTAGACCCCCTAAAGTCCAGAAAATGTTGCTGGCCCAAAAACGGTGTCAGAAAGCTCTGAATGTCCCAAAAACATTTGCAGCCTGAAATGGGCATTAACCCGCATCCTAGACCACTGAAATTCCCAAAAATATTTATGGCACGAAAAATGCATCCTACACCACTGAAAGTTCAGAATATGTTAGCAGCCCAAAAAAGGCCTTAAAATGCATCTTAGGCTGCAAAAATGTTGAAAACTTTGGAGGCCCAAAAAAGGGGTTTACAGTCATCCCAGACCCCCTAAAGTCCAGAAAATGTTGCTGGCCCAAAAAAACGGTGTCAGAAAGCTCTGAATGTCCCAAAAACATTTGCAGCCTGAAATGGGCATTAACCCGCATCCTAGACCACTGAAATTCCCAAAAATGTTCATGACACGAAAAGTGCATTCTACACCACTGAAAGTTCAGAATATGTTAGCAGCCCAAAAAAGGCCTTAAAATGCATCTTAGGCTGCAAAAATGTTGAAACTTTGGAGGCACAAAAAAGGGGTTTACAGTCATCCTAGACCCCCTAAAGTCCAGAAAATGTTGGTGGCCCAAAAAACTGTCAGAGAGCTCTGAATGTCCCAAATACATTTGTAGCCTATAAGGGGCATTACCCTGCATCCTAGACCACTGAAATTCCCAAAAATAGTTTTGGCACAAAAAATGCATCTTACATCCTGAAAGTTCAGAATATGTTAGCAGCCCAATAAATGCCTTAAAATGCATTTTAGGGCTGCAAACATGCAGAAAACTTTGGAGGCCCAGAAAAGGGGTTTACAGGCATCCTACACCCCCTAAAGTCCAGAAAATGTTGGTGCCCAAAAACAGGGTCAGAGAGCTCTGAATGTCTCAAAAACATTTGCAGCCTGAAAGGGGCATTAACCCGCATCCTAGAGCACTGAAAATCCCAAAAATATTTTGTGCACGAAAAATGCATCATACAACGCTGAAAGTTCAGAATATGTTAGCAGCCCAAAAAAGGCCTTAAAATGCATCTTATGCTGCAAAAATGTTGAAAACTTTGGAGGCCCAAAAGGGGTTTACAGTGATCCTAGAACCCCTAAAGTCCAGAAAATGTTGGTGGCCCAAAAACTGTGTCAGAGAGCTCTGAATGTCCCAAAAACATTTGAAGCCTGAAATGGGCATTAACCTGCATCCTAGACCACTGAAATTCCCCAATATATTTATGGCACGAAACAAAAATGCATCCTACACCGCTAAAAGTTCTGAACATGTTAGCAGCCCAAAAAAGGCCTTAAAATGCATCTTAGGCTGCACAAATGTTGAAAACTTTGAAGGTCCAAAAAATGGGTTTACAGGCATCCTAAACCCCCTAAAGACCAGAAAATGTTGGCGGCCAAAAAACGGTGTCAGAGAGCTCTGAATATCCCAAAAACATTTGCAGCCTGAAATGGGCATTAACCCGCATTCTAGACCACTGAAATTCCCAAAAATATTTATGGCACGAAAAATGCATCCTACACCACTGAAAGTTCAGAATATGTTAGCAGCCCAAAAAAGGCCTTAAAATGCATCTTAGGCTGCAAAAATGTTGAAAACTTTGGAGGCCCAAAAAAGGGGTTTACAGTATCCTAGACCCCCTAAAGTCCAGAAAATGTTGGTGCCCAAAAACAGGGTCAGAGAGCTCTGAATGTCTCAAAAACATTTGCAGCCTGAAAGGGGCATTAACCCGCATCCTAGAGCACTGAAAATCCCAAAAATATTTTGTGCACGAAAAATGCATCATACAACGCTGAAAGTTCAGAATATGTTAGCAGCCCAAAAAAGGCCTTAAAATGCATCTTATGCTGCAAAAATGTTGAAAACTTTGGAGGCCCAAAAGGGGTTTACAGTGATCCTAGAACCCCTAAAGTCCAGAAAATGTTGGTGGCCCAAAAACTGTGTCAGAGAGCTCTGAATGTCCCAAAAACATTTGAAGCCTGAAATGGGCATTAACCTGCATCCTAGACCACTGAAATTCCCCAATATATTTATGGCACGAAACAAAAATGCATCCTACACCGCTAAAAGTTCTGAACATGTTAGCAGCCCAAAAAAGGCCTTAAAATGCATCTTAGGCTGCACAAATGTTGAAAACTTTGAAGGTCCAAAAAATGGGTTTACAGGCATCCTAAACCCCCTAAAGACCAGAAAATGTTGGCGGCCAAAAAACGGTGTCAGAGAGCTCTGAATATCCCAAAAACATTTGCAGCCTGAAATGGGCATTAACCCGCATTCTAGACCACTGAAATTCCCAAAAATATTTATGGCACGAAAAATGCATCCTACACCACTGAAAGTTCAGAATATGTTAGCAGCCCAAAAAAGGCCTTAAAATGCATCTTAGGCTGCAAAAATGTTGAAAACTTTGGAGGCCCAAAAAAGGGGTTTACAGTATCCTAGACCCCCTAAAGTCCAGAAAATGTTGGTGGCCTGAAAACTGTGTCAGAAAGCTCTGAATGTCCCAAAAACATTCGCAGCCTGAAATGGGCATTAACCCGCATCCTAGACCACTGAAATTCCCAAAAATATTTATGGCACGAAAAATGCATCCTACATCGATGAAAGTTCAGAATATGTTAGCAGCCCAAAAAAGGCCTTCATATGGATCTTAGGCTGCAAAAATGTTGAAAACTTTAGAGGCCCAAAAAAGGGGTTTACAGTCATCCTATACCCAATAAAGTCCAGAAAATGTTGGTGGCCCAAAAAACTGTCAGAGAGCTCTGAATGTCCCAAAAACATTTGTAGCCTATAAGGGACTCTAACCTGCATCCTAGACCACTGAAATTCCCAAAACTAGTTTTGGCACAAAAAATGCATCTTACATCCTGAAAGTTCAGAATATGTTAGCAGCCCAAAAAATGCCTTAAAATGCATTTTAGGGCTGCAAACATGCAGAAAACTTTGGAGGCCCAAAAAAGGGGTTTACAGGCATCCTAGACCCCCTAAAGTCCAGAAAATGTTGGTGGCCCAAAAAACTGTCAAAGAGCTCTGAATGTCTCAAAAACATTTGCAGCCTGAAAGGGGCATTAACCCGCATCCTAGAGCACTGAAATTCCCAAAAATATTTATTGCACGAAAAATTCATCCTACACCACTTAAAGTTCAGAATAGCAGCCCAAAGAAGGCCTTAAAATGCATCTTAGGCTGCAAAAATGTTGAAAACTTTGGAGGCCCAAAAAAGGGGTTTACAGTCATGCTAGACCCCCTAAAGTCCAGAAAATGTTGGTGGCCTAAAAACTGTCAGAAAGCTCTGAATGTCTCAAAAACATTTGTAGCCTATAAGGGGCATTAACCTGCATCCTAGACCACTGAAATTCCCAAAAATAGTTTTGGCACGAAAAATCCATCTTACACCCTGAAAGTTCAGAATATGTTAGCAGCCCAAAAAAGGCCTTAAAATGCATCTTAGGCTACAAAAATGTTGAAAACTTTGGAGGCCCAAAAAAGGGGTTTACAGTCATCCTAGACCCCCTAAAGTCCAGAAAATGTTGGTGGCCTAAAAACTGTCAGAAAGCTCTGAATGTCCCAAAAACATTTGCAGCCTGAAATGGGCATTAACCCGCATCCTAGACCACTGAAATTCCCAAAAATATTTATGGCACGAAAAATGCATCCTACACCACTGAAAGTTCAGAATAGTTAGCAGCCCAAAAAAGGCCTTAAATGCATCTTAGGCTGCAAAAATGTTGAAAACTTTGGAGGCCCAAAAAAGGGGTTTACAGTCATGCTAGACCCCCTAAAGTCCAGAAAATGTTGGTGGCCTAAAAACTGTCAGAAAGCTCTGAATGTCTCAAAAACATTTGCAGCCTGAAAGGGGCATTAACCGGCTCCATAGAGCACTGAAATTCCCCAAAATATATATGGCACGAAAAATGCATCCTACACCACTTAAAGTTCAGAATATGTTAGCAGCCCAAAAAAGGCCTTAAAATGCATCTTAGGCTGCAAAAATGTTGAAAACTTTGGAGGCACAAAAAAGGGGTTTACAGTCATCCTAGACCCCCTAAAGTCCAGAAAATGTTGGTGGCCTTGAAACTGTGTCACAAAGCTCTGAATATCCCCGGAACATGTGTAGCCTATAAGGGGCATTAACACGCATCCTAGACCACTGAAATTCCCAAAAATATTTATGGCACGAAAAATGCATCTTACACCCTGAAAGTTCAGAATATGTTAGCAGCCCAAAAAATGCCTTAAAATGCCTCTTATGGCTGCAAAAATGTAGAAAACTTTGGAGGCCCAAAAAAGGGGGTTACAGTCATCCTAGACCCCCTAAAGTCCAGAAAATGTTGGTGGCCTAAAAACTGTGTCAGAAAGCTCTGAATGTCCCAAAAACATTTGCAGCCTGAAATGGGCATTAACCCGCATCCTAGACCACTGAAATTCGCAAAAATGTTTATGGCACGAAAAGTGCATCCTACACCGCTGAAAGTTCAGAATATGTTAGCAGCCTAAAAAAGACCTTAAAATGCATTTTAGGCTGCACAAATGTTAAAAAGTTTGGAGGTCCAAAAAAGGCGTTTACAGGCATCCTAGACCCCCTAAAGTCCAGAAAATGTTGGTTGCCAAAAAAACTGTCAGAGAGCTCTGAATGTCCCAAAAACATGTGTAGCCTATAAGGGGCATTAACCTGCGTCCTAGACCACTGAAATTCCCAAAAATAGTTTTGGCACGAAAAATCCATCTTACACCCTGAAAGTTCAGAATATGTTAGCAGCCCAAAAAAGGCCTCAAAATGCATTTTAGGCTGCAAAAATGTTGAAAACTTTGGAGGCCCAAAAAAGGGGTTTACAGTCATCCTAGACCCCCTAAAGTCCAGAAAATGTTGCTGGCCCAAAAACGGTGTCGGAAAGCTCTGAATGTCCCAAAAACATTTGCAGCCTGAAATGGGCATTAACCCGCATCCTAGACCACTGAAATTCCCAAAAATATTTATGGCACGAAAAATGCATCCTACACCACTGAAAGTTCAGAATATGTTAGCAGCCCAAAAAAGGACTTAAAATGCATCTTAGGCTGCAGAAATGTTGAAAACTTTGGAGACCCAAAAAGGGGGTTTACAGTCATCCTAGACCCCCTAAAGTCCAGAAAATGTTGGTGGCCTAAAAACTGTGTCAGAAAGCTCTGAATGTCCCAAAAACATTTGCAGCCTGAAATGGGCATTAAACCGCATCCTAGACCACTGAAAATCCCAAAAATATTTATGGCACGAAAAATGCATCCTACACCGATGAAAGTTCAGAATATGTTAGCAGCCCAAAAAAGGCCTCAAAATGCATCTTAGGCTGCAAAAATGTTGAAAACGTTGGCGGTCCAAAAAAGGGGTTTATAGGCATCCTAAACCCCCTAAAGTCCACTAAATGTTGGTGGCCCAAAAAAAGGGTCAGAGAGCTCTAATGTCTCAAAAACATTTGCAGCCTGAAAGGGGCATTAACCGGCTCCATAGGCACTGAAATTCCCAAAAATATATGTGGCACGAAAAATGCATCATACACCACTGAAAGTTCAGAATATGTTAGCAGCCCAAAAAAGGCCTAAAAATGCACATTAGGCTGCAAAAATGTTGAAAACTTTGGAGGCACAAAAAAAGGGTTTACAGTCATCCTAGACCCCCTAAAGTCCAGATAATGTTTATGGCCTAAAAACTGTGTCAGAAAGCTCTGAATGTCCCAAAAACATTTGCAGCCTGAAATGGGCATTAACCCGCATCCTAGACCACTGAAATTCCCAAAAATATTTATGGCACGAAAAATGAATCCTACACCGATGAAAGTTCAGAATATGTTAGCAGCCCAAAAAAGGCCTTAAAATGCATCTTAGGCTGCAAAAATGTTGAAAACTTTGGAGGTCCAAAAAAGGGGTTAACAGGCATCCTAGACCCCCTAAAGTCCAGAAAATGTTGGTGGCTCAAAAACAGGATCAGAGAGCTCTGAATGTCATAAAAAAACATTTGCAGCCTGAAAGGGGCATTAACCGGCTCCATAGAGCACTGAAATTCCCAAAAATATATATGGCACGAAAAATGCATCCTACACCACTGAAAGTTCAGAATATGTTAGCAGCTCAAAAAAGGCCTTAAAATGCATCTTAGGCTGCAAAAATGTTGAAAACTTTGGCGGCCCAAAAAAGGGTTTTACAGTCATCCTAGACCCCCTAAAGTCCAGAAAATGTTGCTGGCCCAAAAACGTGTCAGAAAGCTCTGAATGTCCCAAAAACATTTGCAGCCTGAAATGGGCATTAACCCGCATCCTAGACCACTGAAATTCCCAAAAATATTTATGGCACGAAAAATGCATCCTACACCACTGAAAGTTCAGAATATGTTAGCAGCCCAAAAAAGGCCTTAAAATGCATCTTAGGCTGCAAAAATGTTGAAAACTTTGGAGGCCCAAAAAGGGGTTTACAGTCATCCTAGACCCCCTAAAGTCCAGAAAATGTTGGTGGCCTAAAAACTGTGTCAGAAAGCTCTGAATGTCCCAAAAACATTTGCAGCCTGAAATGGGCATTAACCCGCATCCTAGACCACTGAAATTCCCAAAAATATTTATGGCACGAAAAATGCATCCTACACCAATGAAAGTTCAGAATTTGTTAGCAGCCCAAAGAAGGACTTAAAATGCATCTTAGGCTGCAAAAATGTTGAAAACTTTGGGGGTCCAAAAAAGGGGTTTACAGGCATCCTAGACCCCATAAAGTCCAGAAAATGTTGGTGGCCCAAAAACAGGGTCAGAGAGCTCTGAATGTCTCAAAAACATTTGCAGCCTGAAAGGGGCATTAACCCGCATCCTAGACCACTGAAATTCCAAAAAATATTTATGGCACGAAAAATGCATCCTACACCACTGAAAGTTCAGAATAGCAGCCCAAAAAAGGCCTTAAAATGCATCTTAGGCTGCAAAAATGTTGAAAACTTTGGAGGCCCAAAAAAGGGGTTTACAGTCATGCTAGACCCCCTAAAGTCCAGAAAATGTTGGTGGCCTAAAAACTGTCAGAAAGCTCTGAATGTCTCAAAAACATTTGTAGCCTATAAGGGGCATTAACCTGCATCCTAGACCACTGAAATTCCCAAAAATAGTTTTGGCACGAAAAATCCATCTTACACCCTGAAAGTTCAGAATATGTTAGCAGCCCAAAAAAGGCCTTAAAATGCATCTTAGGCTACAAAAATGTTGAAAACTTTGGAGGCCCAAAAAAGGGGTTTACAGTCATCCTAGACCCCCTAAAGTCCAGAAAATGTTGGTGGCCTAAAAACTGTCAGAAAGCTCTGAATGTCCCAAAAACATTTGCAGCCTGAAATGGGCATTAACCCGCATCCTAGACCACTGAAATTCCCAAAAATATTTATGGCACGAAAAATGCATCTTACATCCTGAAAGTTCAGAATATGTTAGCAGCCCAAAAAATGCCTTAAAATGCATTTTAGGGCTGCAAACATGCAGAAAACTTTGGAGGCCCCAAAAAGGGGTTTACAGGCATCCTAGACCCCCTAAAGTCCAGAAAATGTTGGTGGCCCAAAAAACTGTCAAAGAGCTCTGAATGTCTCAAAAACATTTGCAGCCTGAAAGGGGCATTAACCCGCATCCTAGAGCACTGAAATTCCCAAAAATATTTATGGCACGAAAAATGCATCCTACACCACTGAAAGTTCAGAATAGCAGCCCAAAAAAGGCCTTAAAATGCATCTTAGGCTGCAAAAATGTTGAAAACTTTGGAGGCCCAAAAAAGGGGTTTACAGTCATGCTAGACCCCCTAAAGTCCAGAAAATGTTGGTGGCCTAAAAACTGTCAGAAAGCTCTGAATGTCTCAAAAACATTTGTAGCCTATAAGGGGCATTAACCTGCATCCTAGACCACTGAAATTCCCAAAAATAGTTTTGGCACGAAAAATCCATCTTACACCCTGAAAGTTCAGAATATGTTAGCAGCCCAAAAAAGGCCTTAAAATGCATCTTAGGCTGCAAAAATGTTGAAAACTTTGGAGGCCCAAAAAAGGGGTTTACAGTCATCCTAGACCCCCTAAAGTCCAGAAAATGTTGGTGGCCTAAAAACTGTCAGAAAGCTCTGAATGTCCCAAAAACATTTGCAGCCTGAAATGGGCATTAACCCGCATCCTAGACCACTGAAATTCCCAAAAATATTTATGGCACGAAAAATGCATCCTACACCACTGAAAGTTCAGAATAGTTAGCAGCCCAAAAAAGGCCTTAAATGCATCTTAGGCTGCAAAAATGTTGAAAACTTTGGAGGCCCAAAAAAGGGGTTTACAGTCATGCTAGACCCCCTAAAGTCCAGAAAATGTTGGTGGCCTAAAAACTGTCAGAAAGCTCTGAATGTCTCAAAAACATTTGCAGCCTGAAAGGGGCATTAACCGGCTCCATAGAGCACTGAAATTCCCCAAAATATATATGGCACGAAAAATGCATCCTACACCACTTAAAGTTCAGAATATGTTAGCAGCCCAAAAAAGGCCTTAAAATGCATCTTAGGCTGCAAAAATGTTGAAAACCTTGGAGGCACAAAAAAGGGGTTTACAGTCATCCTAGACCCCCTAAAGTCCAGAAAATGTTGGTGGCCTTGAAACTGTGTCACAAAGCTCTGAATATCCCCGGAACATGTGTAGCCTATAAGGGGCATTAACACGCATCCTAGACCACTGAAATTCCCAAAAATATTTATGGCACGAAAAATGCATCTTACACCCTGAAAGTTCAGAATATGTTAGCAGCCCAAAAAATGCCTTAAAATGCCTCTTATGGCTGCAAAAATGTAGAAAACTTTGGAGGCCCAAAAAAGGGGGTTACAGTCATCCTAGACCCCCTAAAGTCCAGAAAATGTTGGTGGCCTAAAAACTGTGTCAGAAAGCTCTGAATGTCCCAAAAACATTTGCAGCCTGAAATGGGCATTAACCCGCATCCTAGACCACTGAAATTCGCAAAAATGTTTATGGCACGAAAAGTGCATCCTACACCGCTGAAAGTTCAGAATATGTTAGCAGCCTAAAAAAGACCTTAAAATGCATTTTAGGCTGCACAAATGTTAAAAAGTTTGGAGGTCCAAAAAAGGCGTTTACAGGCATCCTAGACCCCCTAAAGTCCAGAAAATGTTGGTTGCCAAAAAAACTGTCAGAGAGCTCTGAATGTCCCAAAAACATGTGTAGCCTATAAGGGGCATTAACCTGCGTCCTAGACCACTGAAATTCCCAAAAATAGTTTTGGCACGAAAAATCCATCTTACACCCTGAAAGTTCAGAATATGTTAGCAGCCCAAAAAAGGCCTCAAAATGCATTTTAGGCTGCAAAAATGTTGAAAACTTTGGAGGCCCAAAAAAGGGGTTTACAGTCATCCTAGACCCCCTAAAGTCCAGAAAATGTTGCTGGCCCAAAAACGGTGTCGGAAAGCTCTGAATGTCCCAAAAACATTTGCAGCCTGAAATGGGCATTAACCCGCATCCTAGACCACTGAAATTCCCAAAAATATTTATGGCACGAAAAATGCATCCTACACCACTGAAAGTTCAGAATATGTTAGCAGCCCAAAAAAGGACTTAAAATGCATCTTAGGCTGCAGAAATGTTGAAAACTTTGGAGACCCAAAAAGGGGGTTTACAGTCATCCTAGACCCCCTAAAGTCCAGAAAATGTTGGTGGCCTAAAAACTGTGTCAGAAAGCTCTGAATGTCCCAAAAACATTTGCAGCCTGAAATGGGCATTAAACCGCATCCTAGACCACTGAAATTCCCAAAAATATTTATGGCACGAAAAATGCATCCTACACCGATGAAAGTTCAGAATATGTTAGCAGCCCAAAAAAGGCCTCAAAATGCATCTTAGGCTGCAAAAATGTTGAAAACGTTGGCGGTCCAAAAAAGGGGTTTATAGGCATCCTAAACCCCCTAAAGTCCACTAAATGTTGGTGGCCCAAAAAAAGGGTCAGAGAGCTCTAATGTCTCAAAAACATTTGCAGCCTGAAAGGGGCATTAACCGGCTCCATAGGCACTGAAATTCCCAAAAATATATGTGGCACGAAAAATGCATCATACACCACTGAAAGTTCAGAATATGTTAGCAGCCCAAAAAAGGCCTAAAAATGCACATTAGGCTGCAAAAATGTTGAAAACTTTGGAGGCACAAAAAAAGGGTTTACAGTCATCCTAGACCCCCTAAAGTCCAGAAAATGTTTATGGCCTAAAAACTGTGTCAGAAAGCTCTGAATGTCCCAAAAACATTTGCAGCCTGAAATGGGCATTAACCCGCATCCTAGACCACTGAAATTCCCAAAAATATTTATGGCACGAAAAATGAATCCTACACCGATGAAAGTTCAGAATATGTTAGCAGCCCAAAAAAGGCCTTAAAATGCATCTTAGGCTGCAAAAATGTTGAAAACTTTGGAGGTCCAAAAAAGGGGTTAACAGGCATCCTAGACCCCCTAAAGTCCAGAAAATGTTGGTGGCTCAAAAACAGGATCAGAGAGCTCTGAATGTCATAAAAAAACATTTGCAGCCTGAAAGGGGCATTAACCGGCTCCATAGAGCACTGAAATTCCCAAAAATATATATGGCACGAAAAATGCATCCTACACCACTGAAAGTTCAGAATATGTTAGCAGCTCAAAAAAGGCCTTAAAATGCATCTTAGGCTGCAAAAATGTTGAAAACTTTGGCGGCCCAAAAAAGGGTTTTACAGTCATCCTAGACCCCCTAAAGTCCAGAAAATGTTGCTGGCCCAAAAACGTGTCAGAAAGCTCTGAATGTCCCAAAAACATTTGCAGCCTGAAATGGGCATTAACCCGCATCCTAGACCACTGAAATTCCCAAAAATATTTATGGCACGAAAAATGCATCCTACACCACTGAAAGTTCAGAATATGTTAGCAGCCCAAAAAAGGCCTTAAAATGCATCTTAGGCTGCAAAAATGTTGAAAACTTTGGAGGCCCAAAAAGGGGTTTACAGTCATCCTAGACCCCCTAAAGTCCAGAAAATGTTGGTGGCCTAAAAACTGTGTCAGAAAGCTCTGAATGTCCCAAAAACATTTGCAGCCTGAAATGGGCATTAACCCGCATCCTAGACCACTGAAATTCCCAAAAATATTTATGGCACGAAAAATGCATCCTACACCAATGAAAGTTCAGAATTTGTTAGCAGCCCAAAGAAGGACTTAAAATGCATCTTAGGCTGCAAAAATGTTGAAAACTTTGGGGGTCCAAAAAAGGGGTTTACAGGCATCCTAGACCCCATAAAGTCCAGAAAATGTTGGTGGCCCAAAAACAGGGTCAGAGAGCTCTGAATGTCTCAAAAACATTTGCAGCCTGAAAGGGGCATTAACCCGCATCCTAGACCACTGAAATTCCAAAAAATATTTATGGCACGAAAAATGCATCCTACACCACTGAAAGTTCAGAATAGCAGCCCAAAAAAGGCCTTAAAATGCATCTTAGGCTGCAAAAATGTTGAAAACTTTGGAGGCCCAAAAAAGGGGTTTACAGTCATGCTAGACCCCCTAAAGTCCAGAAAATGTTGGTGTCCTAAAAACTGTCAGAAAGCTCTGAATGTCTCAAAAACATTTGTAGCCTATAAGGGGCATTAACCTGCATCCTAGACCACTGAAATTCCCAAAAATAGTTTTGGCACGAAAAATCCATCTTACACCCTGAAAGTTCAGAATATGTTAGCAGCCCAAAAAAGGCCTTAAAATGCATCTTAGGCTACAAAAATGTTGAAAACTTTGGAGGCCCAAAAAAGGGGTTTACAGTCATCCTAGACCCCCTAAAGTCCAGAAAATGTTGGTGGCCTAAAAACTGTCAGAAAGCTCTGAATGTCCCAAAAACATTTGCAGCCTGAAATGGGCATTAACCCGCATCCTAGACCACTGAAATTCCCAAAAATATTTATGGCACGAAAAATGCATCTTACATCCTGAAAGTTTAGAATATGTTAGCAGCCCAAAAAATGCCTTAAAATGCATTTTAGGGCTGCAAACATGCAGAAAACTTTGGAGGCCCCAAAAAGGGGTTTACAGGCATCCTAGACCCCCTAAAGTCCAGAAAATGTTGGTGGCCCAAAAAACTGTCAAAGAGCTCTGAATGTCTCAAAAACATTTGCAGCCTGAAAGGGGCATTAACCCGCATCCTAGAGCACTGAAATTCCCAAAAATATTTATGGCACGAAAAATGCATCCTACACCACTGAAAGTTCAGAATAGCAGCCCAAAAAAGGCCTTAAAATGCATCTTAGGCTGCAAAAATGTTGAAAACTTTGGAGGCCCAAAAAAGGGGTTTACAGTCATGCTAGACCCCCTAAAGTCCAGAAAATGTTGGTGGCCTAAAAACTGTCAGAAAGCTCTGAATGTCTCAAAAACATTTGTAGCCTATAAGGGGCATTAACCTGCATCCTAGACCACTGAAATTCCCAAAAATAGTTTTGGCACGAAAAATCCATCTTACACCCTGAAAGTTCAGAATATGTTAGCAGCCCAAAAAAGGCCTTAAAATGCATCTTAGGCTGCAAAAATGTTGAAAACTTTGGAGGCCCAAAAAAGGGGTTTACAGTCATCCTAGACCCCCTAAAGTCCAGAAAATGTTGGTGGCCTAAAAACTGTCAGAAAGCTCTGAATGTCCCAAAAACATTTGCAGCCTGAAATGGGCATTAACCCGCATCCTAGACCACTGAAATTCCCAAAAATATTTATGGCACGAAAAATGCATCCTACACCACTGAAAGTTCAGAATAGTTAGCAGCCCAAAAAAGGCCTTAAATGCATCTTAGGCTGCAAAAATGTTGAAAACTTTGGAGGCCCAAAAAAGGGGTTTACAGTCATGCTAGACCCCCTAAAGTCCAGAAAATGTTGGTGGCCTAAAAACTGTCAGAAAGCTCTGAATGTCTCAAAAACATTTGCAGCCTGAAAGGGGCATTAACCGGCTCCATAGAGCACTGAAATTCCCCAAAATATATATGGCACGAAAAATGCATCCTACACCACTTAAAGTTCAGAATATGTTAGCAGCCCAAAAAAGGCCTTAAAATGCATCTTAGGCTGCAAAAATGTTGAAAACTTTGGAGGCACAAAAAAGGGGTTTACAGTCATCCTAGACCCCCTAAAGTCCAGAAAATGTTGGTGGCCTTGAAACTGTGTCAGAAAGCTCTGAATATCCCCGGAACATGTGTAGCCTATAAGGGGCATTAACACGCATCCTAGACCACTGAAATTCCCAAAAATATTTATGGCACGAAAAATGCATCTTACACCCTGAAAGTTCAGAATATGGTAGCAGCCCAAAAAATGCCTTAAAATGCCTCTTATGGCTGCAAAAATGTAGAAAACTTTGGAGGCCCAAAAAAGGGGGTTACAGTCATCCTAGACCCCCTAAAGTCCAGAAAATGTTGGTGGCCTAAAAACTGTGTCAGAAAGCTCTGAATGTCCCAAAAACATTTGCAGCCTGAAATGGGCATTAACCCGCATCCTAGACCACTGAAATTCGCAAAAATGTTTATGGCACGAAAAGTGCATCCTACACCGCTGAAAGTTCAGAATATGTTAGCAGCCTAAAAAAGACCTTAAAATGCATTTTAGGCTGCACAAATGTTAAAAAGTTTGGAGGTCCAAAAAAGGCGTTTACAGGCATCCTAGACCCCCTAAAGTCCAGAAAATGTTGGTTGCCAAAAAAACTGTCAGAGAGCTCTGAATGTCCCAAAAACATGTGTAGCCTATAAGGGGCATTAACCTGCGTCCTAGACCACTGAAATTCCCAAAAATAGTTTTGGCACGAAAAATCCATCTTACACCCTGAAAGTTCAGAATATGTTAGCAGCCCAAAAAAGGCCTTAAAATGCATCTTAGGCTACAAAAATGTTGAAAACTTTGGAGGCCCAAAAAAGGGGTTTACAGTCATCCTAGACCCCCTAAAGTCCAGAAAATGTTGGTGGCCTAAAAACTGTCAGAAAGCTCTGAATGTCCCAAAAACATTTGCAGCCTGAAATGGGCATTAACCCGCATCCTAGACCACTGAAATTCCCAAAAATATTTATGGCACGAAAAATGCATCCTACACCACTGAAAGTTCAGAATATGTTAGCAGCCCAAAAAAGGCCTTAAAATGCATCTTAGGCTGCAAAAATGTTGAAAACTTTGGAGGCCCAAAAAAGGGGTTTACAGTCATCCCAGACCCCCTAAAGTCCAGAAAATGTTGCTGGCCCAAAAAAACGGTGTCAGAAAGCTCTGAATGTCCCAAAAACATTTGCAGCCTGAAATGGGCATTAACCCGCATCCTAGACCACTGAAATTCCCAAAAATGTTCATGACACGAAAAGTGCATTCTACACCACTGAAAGTTCAGAATATGTTAGCAGCCCAAAAAAGGCCTTAAAATGCATCTTAGGCTGCAAAAATGTTGAAACTTTGGAGGCACAAAAAAGGGGTTTACAGTCATCCTAGACCCCCTAAAGTCCAGAAAATGTTGGTGGCCCAAAAAACTGTCAGAGAGCTCTGAATGTCCCAAATACATTTGTAGCCTATAAGGGGCATTACCCTGCATCCTAGACCACTGAAATTCCCAAAAATAGTTTTGGCACAAAAAATGCATCTTACATCCTGAAAGTTCAGAATATGTTAGCAGCCCAATAAATGCCTTAAAATGCATTTTAGGGCTGCAAACATGCAGAAAACTTTGGAGGCCCAGAAAAGGGGTTTACAGGCATCCTACACCCCCTAAAGTCCAGAAAATGTTGGTGCCCAAAAACAGGGTCAGAGAGCTCTGAATGTCTCAAAAACATTTGCAGCCTGAAAGGGGCATTAACCCGCATCCTAGAGCACTGAAAATCCCAAAAATATTTTGTGCACGAAAAATGCATCATACAACGCTGAAAGTTCAGAATATGTTAGCAGCCCAAAAAAGGCCTTAAAATGCATCTTATGCTGCAAAAATGTTGAAAACTTTGGAGGCCCAAAAGGGGTTTACAGTGATCCTAGAACCCCTAAAGTCCAGAAAATGTTGGTGGCCCAAAAACTGTGTCAGAGAGCTCTGAATGTCCCAAAAACATTTGAAGCCTGAAATGGGCATTAACCTGCATCCTAGACCACTGAAATTCCCCAATATATTTATGGCACGAAACAAAAATGCATCCTACACCGCTAAAAGTTCTGAACATGTTAGCAGCCCAAAAAAGGCCTTAAAATGCATCTTAGGCTGCACAAATGTTGAAAACTTTGAAGGTCCAAAAAATGGGTTTACAGGCATCCTAAACCCCCTAAAGACCAGAAAATGTTGGCGGCCAAAAAACGGTGTCAGAGAGCTCTGAATATCCCAAAAACATTTGCAGCCTGAAATGGGCATTAACCCGCATTCTAGACCACTGAAATTCCCAAAAATATTTATGGCACGAAAAATGCATCCTACACCACTGAAAGTTCAGAATATGTTAGCAGCCCAAAAAAGGCCTTAAAATGCATCTTAGGCTGCAAAAATGTTGAAAACTTTGGAGGCCCAAAAAAGGGGTTTACAGTATCCTAGACCCCCTAAAGTCCAGAAAATGTTGGTGCCCAAAAACAGGGTCAGAGAGCTCTGAATGTCTCAAAAACATTTGCAGCCTGAAAGGGGCATTAACCCGCATCCTAGAGCACTGAAAATCCCAAAAATATTTTGTGCACGAAAAATGCATCATACAACGCTGAAAGTTCAGAATATGTTAGCAGCCCAAAAAAGGCCTTAAAATGCATCTTATGCTGCAAAAATGTTGAAAACTTTGGAGGCCCAAAAGGGGTTTACAGTGATCCTAGAACCCCTAAAGTCCAGAAAATGTTGGTGGCCCAAAAACTGTGTCAGAGAGCTCTGAATGTCCCAAAAACATTTGAAGCCTGAAATGGGCATTAACCTGCATCCTAGACCACTGAAATTCCCCAATATATTTATGGCACGAAACAAAAATGCATCCTACACCGCTAAAAGTTCTGAACATGTTAGCAGCCCAAAAAAGGCCTTAAAATGCATCTTAGGCTGCACAAATGTTGAAAACTTTGGAGGCCCAAAAAAGGGGTTTACAGTCATGCTAGACCCCCTAAAGTCCAGAAAATGTTGGTGGCCTAAAAACTGTCAGAAAGCTCTGAATGTCTCAAAAACATTTGCAGCCTGAAAGGGGCATTAACCGGCTCCATAGAGCACTGAAATTCCCCAAAATATATATGGCACGAAAAATGCATCCTACACCACTTAAAGTTCAGAATATGTTAGCAGCCCAAAAAAGGCCTTAAAATGCATCTTAGGCTGCAAAAATGTTGAAAACCTTGGAGGCACAAAAAAGGGGTTTACAGTCATCCTAGACCCCCTAAAGTCCAGAAAATGTTGGTGGCCTTGAAACTGTGTCACAAAGCTCTGAATATCCCCGGAACATGTGTAGCCTATAAGGGGCATTAACACGCATCCTAGACCACTGAAATTCCCAAAAATATTTATGGCACGAAAAATGCATCTTACACCCTGAAAGTTCAGAATATGTTAGCAGCCCAAAAAATGCCTTAAAATGCCTCTTATGGCTGCAAAAATGTAGAAAACTTTGGAGGCCCAAAAAAGGGGGTTACAGTCATCCTAGACCCCCTAAAGTCCAGAAAATGTTGGTGGCCTAAAAACTGTGTCAGAAAGCTCTGAATGTCCCAAAAACATTTGCAGCCTGAAATGGGCATTAACCCGCATCCTAGACCACTGAAATTCGCAAAAATGTTTATGGCACGAAAAGTGCATCCTACACCGCTGAAAGTTCAGAATATGTTAGCAGCCTAAAAAAGACCTTAAAATGCATTTTAGGCTGCACAAATGTTAAAAAGTTTGGAGGTCCAAAAAAGGCGTTTACAGGCATCCTAGACCCCCTAAAGTCCAGAAAATGTTGGTTGCCAAAAAAACTGTCAGAGAGCTCTGAATGTCCCAAAAACATGTGTAGCCTATAAGGGGCATTAACCTGCGTCCTAGACCACTGAAATTCCCAAAAATAGTTTTGGCACGAAAAATCCATCTTACACCCTGAAAGTTCAGAATATGTTAGCAGCCCAAAAAAGGCCTCAAAATGCATTTTAGGCTGCAAAAATGTTGAAAACTTTGGAGGCCCAAAAAAGGGGTTTACAGTCATCCTAGACCCCCTAAAGTCCAGAAAATGTTGCTGGCCCAAAAACGGTGTCGGAAAGCTCTGAATGTCCCAAAAACATTTGCAGCCTGAAATGGGCATTAACCCGCATCCTAGACCACTGAAATTCCCAAAAATATTTATGGCACGAAAAATGCATCCTACACCACTGAAAGTTCAGAATATGTTAGCAGCCCAAAAAAGGACTTAAAATGCATCTTAGGCTGCAGAAATGTTGAAAACTTTGGAGACCCAAAAAGGGGGTTTACAGTCATCCTAGACCCCCTAAAGTCCAGAAAATGTTGGTGGCCTAAAAACTGTGTCAGAAAGCTCTGAATGTCCCAAAAACATTTGCAGCCTGAAATGGGCATTAAACCGCATCCTAGACCACTGAAATTCCCAAAAATATTTATGGCACGAAAAATGCATCCTACACCGATGAAAGTTCAGAATATGTTAGCAGCCCAAAAAAGGCCTCAAAATGCATCTTAGGCTGCAAAAATGTTGAAAACGTTGGCGGTCCAAAAAAGGGGTTTATAGGCATCCTAAACCCCCTAAAGTCCACTAAATGTTGGTGGCCCAAAAAAAGGGTCAGAGAGCTCTAATGTCTCAAAAACATTTGCAGCCTGAAAGGGGCATTAACCGGCTCCATAGGCACTGAAATTCCCAAAAATATATGTGGCACGAAAAATGCATCATACACCACTGAAAGTTCAGAATATGTTAGCAGCCCAAAAAAGGCCTAAAAATGCACATTAGGCTGCAAAAATGTTGAAAACTTTGGAGGCACAAAAAAAGGGTTTACAGTCATCCTAGACCCCCTAAAGTCCAGAAAATGTTTATGGCCTAAAAACTGTGTCAGAAAGCTCTGAATGTCCCAAAAACATTTGCAGCCTGAAATGGGCATTAACCCGCATCCTAGACCACTGAAATTCCCAAAAATATTTATGGCACGAAAAATGAATCCTACACCGATGAAAGTTCAGAATATGTTAGCAGCCCAAAAAAGGCCTTAAAATGCATCTTAGGCTGCAAAAATGTTGAAAACTTTGGAGGTCCAAAAAAGGGGTTAACAGGCATCCTAGACCCCCTAAAGTCCAGAAAATGTTGGTGGCTCAAAAACAGGATCAGAGAGCTCTGAATGTCATAAAAAAACATTTGCAGCCTGAAAGGGGCATTAACCGGCTCCATAGAGCACTGAAATTCCCAAAAATATATATGGCACGAAAAATGCATCCTACACCACTGAAAGTTCAGAATATGTTAGCAGCTCAAAAAAGGCCTTAAAATGCATCTTAGGCTGCAAAAATGTTGAAAACTTTGGCGGCCCAAAAAAGGGTTTTACAGTCATCCTAGACCCCCTAAAGTCCAGAAAATGTTGCTGGCCCAAAAACGTGTCAGAAAGCTCTGAATGTCCCAAAAACATTTGCAGCCTGAAATGGGCATTAACCCGCATCCTAGACCACTGAAATTCCCAAAAATATTTATGGCACGAAAAATGCATCCTACACCACTGAAAGTTCAGAATATGTTAGCAGCCCAAAAAAGGCCTTAAAATGCATCTTAGGCTGCAAAAATGTTGAAAACTTTGGAGGCCCAAAAAGGGGTTTACAGTCATCCTAGACCCCCTAAAGTCCAGAAAATGTTGGTGGCCTAAAAACTGTGTCAGAAAGCTCTGAATGTCCCAAAAACATTTGCAGCCTGAAATGGGCATTAACCCGCATCCTAGACCACTGAAATTCCCAAAAATATTTATGGCACGAAAAATGCATCCTACACCAATGAAAGTTCAGAATTTGTTAGCAGCCCAAAGAAGGACTTAAAATGCATCTTAGGCTGCAAAAATGTTGAAAACTTTGGGGGTCCAAAAAAGGGGTTTACAGGCATCCTAGACCCCATAAAGTCCAGAAAATGTTGGTGGCCCAAAAACAGGGTCAGAGAGCTCTGAATGTCTCAAAAACATTTGCAGCCTGAAAGGGGCATTAACCCGCATCCTAGACCACTGAAATTCCAAAAAATATTTATGGCACGAAAAATGCATCCTACACCACTGAAAGTTCAGAATAGCAGCCCAAAAAAGGCCTTAAAATGCATCTTAGGCTGCAAAAATGTTGAAAACTTTGGAGGCCCAAAAAAGGGGTTTACAGTCATGCTAGACCCCCTAAAGTCCAGAAAATGTTGGTGGCCTAAAAACTGTCAGAAAGCTCTGAATGTCTCAAAAACATTTGTAGCCTATAAGGGGCATTAACCTGCATCCTAGACCACTGAAATTCCCAAAAATAGTTTTGGCACGAAAAATCCATCTTACACCCTGAAAGTTCAGAATATGTTAGCAGCCCAAAAAAGGCCTTAAAATGCATCTTAGGCTACAAAAATGTTGAAAACTTTGGAGGCCCAAAAAAGGGGTTTACAGTCATCCTAGACCCCCTAAAGTCCAGAAAATGTTGGTGGCCTAAAAACTGTCAGAAAGCTCTGAATGTCCCAAAAACATTTGCAGCCTGAAATGGGCATTAACCCGCATCCTAGACCACTGAAATTCCCAAAAATATTTATGGCACGAAAAATGCATCTTACATCCTGAAAGTTTAGAATATGTTAGCAGCCCAAAAAATGCCTTAAAATGCATTTTAGGGCTGCAAACATGCAGAAAACTTTGGAGGCCCCAAAAAGGGGTTTACAGGCATCCTAGACCCCCTAAAGTCCAGAAAATGTTGGTGGCCCAAAAAACTGTCAAAGAGCTCTGAATGTCTCAAAAACATTTGCAGCCTGAAAGGGGCATTAACCCGCATCCTAGAGCACTGAAATTCCCAAAAATATTTATGGCACGAAAAATGCATCCTACACCACTGAAAGTTCAGAATAGCAGCCCAAAAAAGGCCTTAAAATGCATCTTAGGCTGCAAAAATGTTGAAAACTTTGGAGGCCCAAAAAAGGGGTTTACAGTCATGCTAGACCCCCTAAAGTCCAGAAAATGTTGGTGGCCTAAAAACTGTCAGAAAGCTCTGAATGTCTCAAAAACATTTGTAGCCTATAAGGGGCATTAACCTGCATCCTAGACCACTGAAATTCCCAAAAATAGTTTTGGCACGAAAAATCCATCTTACACCCTGAAAGTTCAGAATATGTTAGCAGCCCAAAAAAGGCCTTAAAATGCATCTTAGGCTGCAAAAATGTTGAAAACTTTGGAGGCCCAAAAAAGGGGTTTACAGTCATCCTAGACCCCCTAAAGTCCAGAAAATGTTGGTGGCCTAAAAACTGTCAGAAAGCTCTGAATGTCTCAAAAACATTTGCAGCCTGAAAGGGGCATTAACCGGCTCCATAGAGCACTGAAATTCCCCAAAATATATATGGCACGAAAAATGCATCCTACACCACTTAAAGTTCAGAATATGTTAGCAGCCCAAAAAAGGCCTTAAAATGCATCTTAGGCTGCAAAAATGTTGAAAACTTTGGAGGCACAAAAAAGGGGTTTACAGTCATCCTAGACCCCCTAAAGTCCAGAAAATGTTGGTGGCCTTGAAACTGTGTCAGAAAGCTCTGAATATCCCCGGAACATGTGTAGCCTATAAGGGGCATTAACACGCATCCTAGACCACTGAAATTCCCAAAAATATTTATGGCACGAAAAATGCATCTTACACCCTGAAAGTTCAGAATATGGTAGCAGCCCAAAAAATGCCTTAAAATGCCTCTTATGGCTGCAAAAATGTAGAAAACTTTGGAGGCCCAAAAAAGGGGGTTACAGTCATCCTAGACCCCCTAAAGTCCAGAAAATGTTGGTGGCCTAAAAACTGTGTCAGAAAGCTCTGAATGTCCCAAAAACATTTGCAGCCTGAAATGGGCATTAACCCGCATCCTAGACCACTGAAATTCGCAAAAATGTTTATGGCACGAAAAGTGCATCCTACACCGCTGAAAGTTCAGAATATGTTAGCAGCCTAAAAAAGACCTTAAAATGCATTTTAGGCTGCACAAATGTTAAAAAGTTTGGAGGTCCAAAAAAGGCGTTTACAGGCATCCTAGACCCCCTAAAGTCCAGAAAATGTTGGTTGCCAAAAAAACTGTCAGAGAGCTCTGAATGTCCCAAAAACATGTGTAGCCTATAAGGGGCATTAACCTGCGTCCTAGACCACTGAAATTCCCAAAAATAGTTTTGGCACGAAAAATCCATCTTACACCCTGAAAGTTCAGAATATGTTAGCAGCCCAAAAAAGGCCTTAAAATGCATCTTAGGCTACAAAAATGTTGAAAACTTTGGAGGCCCAAAAAAGGGGTTTACAGTCATCCTAGACCCCCTAAAGTCCAGAAAATGTTGGTGGCCTAAAAACTGTCAGAAAGCTCTGAATGTCCCAAAAACATTTGCAGCCTGAAATGGGCATTAACCCGCATCCTAGACCACTGAAATTCCCAAAAATATTTATGGCACGAAAAATGCATCCTACACCACTGAAAGTTCAGAATATGTTAGCAGCCCATAAAAGGCCTTAAAATGCATCTTAGGCTGCAAAAATGTTGAAAACTTTGGAGGCCCAAAAAAAGGGTTTACAGGCATCCTAGACCCCCTAAAGTCCAGAAAATGTCGGTGGCACAAAAACGGTGTCAGAGAGCTCTGAATGTCTCAAAAACATTTGCAGCCTGAAATGGGCATTAACCCGCATCCTAGACCACTGAAATTCCCAAAAATATTTATGGCAGAAAAAGGCATCCTACACCGATGAAAGTTCAGAATATGTTAGTAGCCCAAAAAAGGCCATACCATGAATCTTAGGCTGCACAAATGTTGAAAACTTTGGAGGCCCAAAAAGGGGTTTACAGTCATCTTAGACCCCCTAAAGTCCAGAAAATGTTGGTGGCCTAAAAACTGTGTCAGAAAGCTCTGAATGTCCCAAAAACATGTGTAGCCTATAAGGGGCATTAACACGCATCCTAGACCACTGAAATTCCCAAAAATATTTATGGCACGAAAAATGCATCCTACACCACTGAAAGTTCAGAATATTTTAGCAGCCCAAAAAAGGCCTTAATATGCATCTTAGTCTGCAAAAATGTTGAAAACTTTAGAGGCCCAAAAAAGGGGTTTACAGTCATCCTAGACCCCTAAAGTCCAGAAAATGTTGGTGGCCCAAAAAACTGTCAGAGAGCTCTGAATATCCCAAAAACATTTGCAGCCTGAAATGGGCATTAACCTGCATCCTAGACCACTGAAATTCCCAAAAATGTTCATGGCACGAAAAATGCATCCTACACCGCTGAAAGTTCAGAATATGTTAGCAGCCTAAAAAAGACCTTAAAATGCATCTTAGGCTGCACAAATGTTGACAGGTTTGGAGGTCCAAAAAAGGGGTTTACAGTCATCCTAGACCCCCTAAATTCCAGAAAATGTTGGTGGCCCAAAAACGGTGTCAGAAAGCTCTGAATGTCCCAAAAACATTTGCAGCCTGAAATGGGCATTAACCCGCATCCTAGTCCACTGAAATTCCCAAAAATATTTATAGCACGAAAAATGTATCCTACACCACTGAAAGTTCAGAATATGTTAGCAGCCCAAAAAAGGCCTTAAAATGCATCTTAGGCTGCAAAAATGTTGAAAACTTTGGAGGCCCAAAAAAGGGGTTTACAGTCATCCTGGACCCCCTAAAGTCCTGAAAATGTTGGTGGCCTAAAAACTGTGTCAGAAAGCTCTGACTGTCCCAAAAACATTTGCAGCCTGAAATGGGCATTAACCCGCATCCTAGACCACTGAAATTCCCAAAGATAGTTTTGGCACGAAAAATCCATCTTACACCCTGAAAGTTCAGAATATGTTAGCAGCCCAAAAAAGGCCTCAAAATGCATTTTGGGCTGCAAAAATGTTGAAAACTTTGGAGGCCCAAAAAAGGGGTTTACAGTCATCCTAGACCCCCTAAAGTCCAGAAAATGTTGCTGGCCCAAAAACGGTGTCGGAAAGCTTTGAATGTCCCAAAAACATTTGCAGCCTGAAATGGGCATTAACCCGCATCCTAGACCACTGAAATTCCCAAAAATATTTATGGCACGAAAAATGCATCCTACACCACTGAAAGTTCAGAATATGTTAGCAGCCCATAAAAGGCCTTAAAATGCATCTTAGGCTGCAAAAATGTTGAAAACTTTGGAGGCCCAAAAAAAGGGTTTACAGGCATCCTAGACCCCCTAAAGTCCAGAAAATGTCGGTGGCACAAAAACGGTGTCAGAGAGCTCTGAATGTCTCAAAAACATTTGCAGCCTGAAATGGGCATTAACCCGCATCCTAGACCACTGAAATTCCCAAAAATATTTATGGCAGAAAAAGGCATCCTACACCGATGAAAGTTCAGAATATGTTAGTAGCCCAAAAAAGGCCATACCATGAATCTTAGGCTGCACAAATGTTGAAAACTTTGGAGGCCCAAAAAGGGGTTTACAGTCATCTTAGACCCCCTAAAGTCCAGAAAATGTTGGTGGCCTAAAAACTGTGTCAGAAAGCTCTGAATGTCCCAAAAACATGTGTAGCCTATAAGGGGCATTAACACGCATCCTAGACCACTGAAATTCCCAAAAATATTTATGGCACGAAAAATGCATCCTACACCACTGAAAGTTCAGAATATTTTAGCAGCCCAAAAAAGGCCTTAATATGCATCTTAGTCTGCAAAAATGTTGAAAACTTTAGAGGCCCAAAAAAGGGGTTTACAGTCATCCTAGACCCCTAAAGTCCAGAAAATGTTGGTGGCCCAAAAAACTGTCAGAGAGCTCTGAATATCCCAAAAACATTTGCAGCCTGAAATGGGCATTAACCTGCATCCTAGACCACTGAAATTCCCAAAAATGTTCATGGCACGAAAAATGCATCCTACACCGCTGAAAGTTCAGAATATGTTAGCAGCCTAAAAAAGACCTTAAAATGCATCTTAGGCTGCACAAATGTTGACAGGTTTGGAGGTCCAAAAAAGGGGTTTACAGTCATCCTAGACCCCCTAAATTCCAGAAAATGTTGGTGGCCCAAAAACGGTGTCAGAAAGCTCTGAATGTCCCAAAAACATTTGCAGCCTGAAATGGGCATTAACCCGCATCCTAGTCCACTGAAATTCCCAAAAATATTTATAGCACGAAAAATGTATCCTACACCACTGAAAGTTCAGAATATGTTAGCAGCCCAAAAAAGGCCTTAAAATGCATCTTAGGCTGCAAAAATGTTGAAAACTTTGGAGGCCCAAAAAAGGGGTTTACAGTCATCCTGGACCCCCTAAAGTCCTGAAAATGTTGGTGGCCTAAAAACTGTGTCAGAAAGCTCTGACTGTCCCAAAAACATTTGCAGCCTGAAATGGGCATTAACCCGCATCCTAGACCACTGAAATTCCCAAAGATATTTATGGCACGAAAAATACATCCTACACCGCTGAAAGTTCAGAATATGTTAGCAGCCTAAAAAAGACCTTAAAATGCATCTTAGGCTGCACAAATGTTGAAAACTTTGGAGGCACAAAAAAGGGGTTTACAGGCATCCTAGACCCCCTAAAGTCCAGAAAATGTTGGTGGCTTAAAAACTGTGTCAGAAAGCTCTGAATGTCCCAAAAACAGTTGCAGCCTGAAATGGGCATTAACCCGCATCCTAGTCCACTGAAATTCCCAAAAATATTTATGGCAGAAAAACGCATCCTACACCACTGAAAGTTCAGAATACGTTAGCAGCCCAAAAAAGGCCTTAAAATGCATTTTAGGCTGACAAAATGTTGAAAACTTTGGAGGCCCAAAAAAGGGGTTTACAGTCATCCTAGACCCCCTAAAGTCCAGCAAATGTTGGTGGCCTAAAAACTGTGTCAGAAAGCTCTGAATGTCCCAAAAACATTTGCAGCCTGAAATGGGCATTAACCCGCATCCTAGACCACTGAAATTCCCATAAATATTTATGGCATGAAAAATGAATCCTACACCGATGAAAGTTCAGAATATGTTAGCAGCCCAAAAAAGGCCTTAAAATGCATCTTAGGCTGCAAAAATGTTGAAAACTTTAGAGGCCCAAAAAAGGGGTTTACAGTCATCCTAGATCCCCTAAAGTCCAGAAAATGTTGGTGGCCCAAAAACAGGATCAGAGAGCTCTGAATGTCATAAAAAACATTTGCAGCCTGAAAGGGGCATTAACCGGCTTCATAGAGCACTGAAATTCCCAAAAATATATATGGCACGAAAAATGCATCCTACACCACTGAAAGTTCAGAATATGTTAGCAGCCCAAAAAAGGCCTTAAAATGCATTTTAGGCTGCAAAAATGTTCAAAACTTTGGAGGCCCAAAAAAGGGGTTTACAGTCATCCTAGACCCCGTAAAGTCCAGAAAATGTTGGTGGCCCAAACCCAAAAACTGTGTCAGAAAGCTCTGAATATCCCAAAAACATGTGTAGCCTATAAGGGGCATTAACATGCATCCTAGACCACTGAAATTCCCAAAAATAGTTTTGGCACAAAAAATGCATCTTACATCCTGAAAGTTCAGAATATGTTAGCAGCCCAAAAAATGCCTTAAAATGCATTTTAGGGTTGCAAACATGTAGAAAACTTTGGAGGCCCAAAAAAGGGGCTTACAGTCATCCTAGACCCCCTAAAGTCTAGAAAATGTTGGTGGCCCAATAAATTGTGTCAGAAAGCTCTGAATGTCCCAAAAACATTTGCAGCCTGAAAGGGGCATTAACCGGCTCCATAGAGCACTGAAATTCCCCAAAATATATATGGCACGAAAAATGCATCCTACACCACTTAAAGTTCAGAATATGTTAGCAGCCCAAAAAAGGCCTTAAAATGCATCTTAGGCTGCAAAAATGTTGAAAACTTTGGAGGCACAAAAAAGGGGTTTACAGTCATCCTAGACCCCCTAAAGTCCAGAAAATGTTGGTGGCCTTGAAACTGTGTCAGAAAGCTCTGAATATCCCCAGAACATGTGTAGCCTGAAATGGGCATTAACACGCATCCTAGACCACTGAAATTCGCAAAAATGTTTATGGCACGAAAAGTGCATCCTACACCGCTGAAAGTTCAGAATATGTTAGCAGCCTAAAAAAGACCTTAAAATGCATCTTAGGCTGCACAAATGTTAAAAAGTTTGGAGGTCCAAAAAAGGCGTTTACAGGCATCCTAGACCCCCTAAAGTCCAGAAAATGTTGGTGGCCAAAAAAACTGTCAGAGAGCTCTGAATGTCCCAAAAACATGTGTAGCCTATAAGGGGCATTAACCTGCGTCCAAGACCACTGAAATTCCCAAAAATAGTTTTGGCACGAAAAATCCATCTTACACCCTGAAAGTTCAGAATATGTTAGCAGCCCAAAAAAGGCCTCAAAATGCATCTTAGGCTGCAAAAATGTTGAAAACTTTGGAGGCCCAAAAAAAGGGTTTACAGGCATCCTAGACCCCCTAAAGTCCAGAAAATGTCGGTGGCACAAAAACGGTGTCAGAGAGCTCTGAATGTCTCAAAAACATTTGCAGCCTGAAATGGGCATTAACCCGCATCCTAGACCACTGAAATTCCCAAAAATATTTATGGCAGAAAAAGGCATCCTACACCGATGAAAGTTCAGAATATGTTAGTAGCCCAAAAAAGGCCATACCATGAATCTTAGGCTGCACAAATGTTGAAAACTTTGGAGGCCCAAAAAGGGGTTTACAGTCATCTTAGACCCCCTAAAGTCCAGAAAATGTTGGTGGCCTAAAAACTGTGTCAGAAAGCTCTGAATGTCCCAAAAACATGTGTAGCCTATAAGGGGCATTAACACGCATCCTAGACCACTGAAATTCCCAAAAATATTTATGGCATGAAAAATGCATCTTACACCCTGAAAGTTCAGAATATGTTAGCAGCCCAAAAAATGCCTTAAAATGCCTCTTACGGCTGCAAAAATGTAGAAAACTTTGGAGGCCCAAAAAAGGGATTTACAGGCATCCTAGACCCCCTAAAGTCCAGAAAATGTTGGTGGCCTAAAAACTGTGTCAGAAAGCTCTGAATGTCCCAAAAACATTTGCAGCCTGAAATGGGCATTAACCCGCATCCTAGACCACTGAAATTCCCAAAAATATTTATGGCACGAAAAATGCATCCTACACCACTGAAAGTTCAGAATATGTTAGCAGCCCAAAAATGCCTTAAAATGCATTTTAGGGCTGCAAACATGTAGAAAACTTTGGAGGCCCAAAAAAGGGGCTTACAGTCATCCTAGACCCCCTAAAGTCTAGAAAATGTTGGTGGCCCAATAAATTGTGTCAGAAAGCTCTGAATGTCCCAAAAACATTTGCAGCCTGAAAGGGGCATTAACTGGCTCCATAGGCACTGAAATTCCCAAAAATATATATGGCACGAAAAATGCATCCTACACCACTGAAAGTTCAGAATATGTTAGAAGCCCAAAAAATGCCTTAAAATGCATCTTAGGGCTGCAAAAATGTAGAAAACTTTGGAGGCCCAGAAAAGGGGTTTACATGCATCCTAGACCCCCTAAATTCTAGTAAATGTTGGTGGCCCAAAAGCAGGGTCAGAGAGCTCTGAATGTCTCAAAAACATTTGCAGCCTGAAAGGGGCATTAACCCGCATCCTAGAGCACTGAAAATCCCAAAAATATTTTGTGCACGAAAAATGCATCCTACACCCCTGAAATTTCAGAATATGTTAGCAGATCAAAAAAGGCCTTAAAATGCATCTTAGGCGGCACAAATGTTGAAAACTTTGGAGGCCCAAAAAAGCGGTTTACAGGCATCCTAGACCCCCTAAAGTCCAGAAAATGTCGGTGGCCCAAAAACGGTGTCAGAGAGCTCTGAATGTCCCAAAAACAT
Organism: Ambystoma mexicanum; assembly: GCF_040938575.1. Taxonomy (NCBI): domain Eukaryota; kingdom Metazoa; phylum Chordata; class Amphibia; order Caudata; family Ambystomatidae; genus Ambystoma; species Ambystoma mexicanum. The sequence goes on from NC_090936.1 coordinate 146,383,801, forward strand.
TTGCAGCCTGAAATGGGAATTAACCCGCATCCTAGACCACTGAAATTCCCAAAAATATTTATGGCAGGAAAAACGCATCCTACACCGCTGAAAGTTCAGAATATGTTAGCAGCCCAAAAAAGGCCATAACATGCATTTTAGGGCTGCAAAAATGTAGAAAACTTTGGAGGCCCAAAAAAGGGGTTTACAGGCATCCTAGACCCCCTAAAGTCCAGAAAATGTTGGTGGCTCAAAACCGGTGTCAGAGAGCTCTGAATATCCCAAAAACATTTGCAGCCTGAAATGGGCATTAACCCGCATCCTAGACCACTGAAATTCCCAAAAATATTTATGGCCCGAAAAATGCATCCTACACCGATGAAAGTTCAGAATATGTTAGCAGCCCAAAAAAGGCCTCAAAATGCATCTTAGGCTGCAAAAATGTTGAAAACTTTGGCGGTCCAAAAAAGGGGTTTACAGGCATCCTAAACCCCCTAAAGTCCAGTAAATGTTGGTGGCCCAAAAACGGTGTCAGAGAGCTCTGAATGTCCCAAAAACATTTGCAGCCTGAAATGGGCATTAACCCGCATCCTAGACCACTGAAATTCCCAAAAATATTTATGGCAGGAAAAACGCATCCTACACCGCTGAAAGTTCAGAATATGTTAGCAGCCCAAAAAAGGCCATAACATGCATTTTAGGGCTGCAAAAATGTAGAAAACTTTGGAGGCCCAAAAAAGGGGTTTACAGGCATCCTAGACCCCCTAAAGTCCAGAAAATGTTGGTGGCTCAAAACCGGTGTCAGAGAGCTCTGAATATCCCAAAAACATTTGCAGCCTGAAATGGGCATTAACCCGCATCCTAGACCACTGAAATTCCCAAAAATATTTATGGCACGAAAAATGAATCCTACACCGATGAAAGTTCAGAATATGTTAGCAGCCCAAAAAAGGCCTTAAAATGCATTTTAGGCTGCAATAATGTTGAAAACCTTGGAGGACCAAAAAAGGGGTTAACAGGCATCCTAGACCCGCTAAAGTCCAGAAAATGTTGGTGGCCCAAAAACAGGATCAGAGAGCTCTGAATGTCATAAAAAAACATTTGCAGCCTGAAAGGGGCATTAACCGGCTCCATAGGCACCGAAATTCCCAAAAATATATGTGGCACGAAAAATGCATCCTACACCACTGAAAATTCAGAATATGTTAGCAGCCCAAAAAAGGCCTTAACATGCATTTTACGGCTGCAAAAATGTTGGAAACTTTGGAGGCCCAAAAAAGGGGTTTACAGTCATCCTAGACCCCCTAAAGTCCAGAAAATGTTGGTGGCTCAAAAACGGTGTCAGAGAGCTCTGAATATCCCAAAAACATTTGCAGCCTGAAATGGGCATTAACCCGCATCCTAGACCACTGAAATTCCCAAAAATATTTATGGCACGAAAAATGCATCCTACACCACTGAAAGTTCAGAATATTTTAGCAGCCCAAAAAAGGCCTTAATATGCATCTTAGTCTGCAAAAATGTTGAAAACTTTAGAGGCCCAAAAAAGGGGTTTACAGTCATCCTAGACCCCTAAAGTCCAGAAAATGTTGGTGGCCCAAAAAACTGTCAGAGAGCTCTGAATATCCCAAAAACATTTGCAGCCTGAAATGGGCATTAACCTGCATCCTAGACCACTGAAATTCCCAAAAATGTTCATGGCACGAAAAATGCATCCTACACCGCTGAAAGTTCAGAATATGTTAGCAGCCTAAAAAAGACCTTAAAATGCATCTTAGGCTGCACAAATGTTGACAGGTTTGGAGGTCCAAAAAAGGGGTTTACAGTCATCCTAGACCCCCTAAATTCCAGAAAATGTTGGTGGCCCAAAAACGGTGTCAGAAAGCTCTGAATGTCCCAAAAACATTTGCAGCCTGAAATGGGCATTAACCCGCATCCTAGACCACTGAAATTCCCAAAAATATTTATAGCACGAAAAATGTATCCTACACCACTGAAAGTTCAGAATATGTTAGCAGCCCAAAAAAGGCCTTAAAATGCATCTTAGGCTGCAAAAATGTTGAAAACTTTGGAGGCCCAAAAAAGGGGTTTACAGTCATCCTGGACCCCCTAAAGTCCTGAAAATGTTGGTGGCCTAAAAACTGTGTCAGAAAGCTCTGACTGTCCCAAAAACATTTGCAGCCTGAAATGGGCATTAACCCGCATCCTAGACCACTGAAATTCCCAAAGATATTTATGGCACGAAAAATACATCCTACACCGCTGAAAGTTCAGAATATGTTAGCAGCCCAAAAAAGGCCTTAAAATGCATCTTAGGCTGCAAAAATGTTGAAAACTTTGGAGGCCCAAAAAAGGGGTTTACAGGCATCCTAGACCCCCTAAAGTCCAGAAAATGTTGGTGGCTCAAAACCGGTGTCAGAGAGCTCTGAATATCCCAAAAACATTTGCAGCCTGAAATGGGCATTAACCCGCATCCTAGACCACTGAAATTCCCAAAAATATTTATGGCACGAAAAATGAATCCTACACCGATGAAAGTTCAGAATATGTTAGCAGCCCAAAAAAGGCCTTAAAATGCATTTTAGGCTGCAATAATGTTGAAAACCTTGGAGGACCAAAAAAGGGGTTAACAGGCATCCTAGACCCCCTAAAGTCCAGAAAATGTTGGTGGCCCAAAAACAGGATCAGAGAGCTCTGAATGTCATAAAAAAACATTTGCAGCCTGAAAGGGGCATTAACCGGCTCCATAGGCACCGAAATTCCCAAAAATATATGTGGCACGAAAAATGCATCCTACACCACTGAAAATTCAGAATATGTTAGCAGCCCAAAAAAGGCCTTAACATGCATTTTACGGCTGCAAAAATGTTGAAAACTTTGGAGGCCCAAAAAAGGGGTTTACAGTCATCCTAGACCCCCTAAAGTCCAGAAAATGTTGGTGGCTCAAAAACGGTGTCAGAGAGCTCTGAATATCCCAAAAACATTTGCAGCCTGAAATGGGCATTAACCCGCATCCTAGACCACTGAAATTCCCAAAAATATTTATGGCACGAAAAATGCATCCTACACCACTGAAAGTTCAGAATATTTTAGCAGCCCAAAAAAGGCCTTAATATGCATCTTAGTCTGCAAAAATGTTGAAAACTTTAGAGGCCCAAAAAAGGGGTTTACAGTCATCCTAGACCCCTAAAGTCCAGAAAATGTTGGTGGCCCAAAAAACTGTCAGAGAGCTCTGAATATCCCAAAAACATTTGCAGCCTGAAATGGGCATTAACCTGCATCCTAGACCACTGAAATTCCCAAAAATGTTCATGGCACGAAAAATGCATCCTACACCGCTGAAAGTTCAGAATATGTTAGCAGCCTAAAAAAGACCTTAAAATGCATCTTAGGCTGCACAAATGTTGACAGGTTTGGAGGTCCAAAAAAGGGGTTTACAGTCATCCTAGACCCCCTAAATTCCAGAAAATGTTGGTGGCCCAAAAACGGTGTCAGAAAGCTCTGAATGTCCCAAAAACATTTGCAGCCTGAAATGGGCATTAACCCGCATCCTAGACCACTGAAATTCCCAAAAATATTTATAGCACGAAAAATGTATCCTACACCACTGAAAGTTCAGAATATGTTAGCAGCCCAAAAAAGGCCTTAAAATGCATCTTAGGCTGCAAAAATGTTGAAAACTTTGGAGGCCCAAAAAAGGGGTTTACAGTCATCCTGGACCCCCTAAAGTCCTGAAAATGTTGGTGGCCTAAAAACTGTGTCAGAAAGCTCTGACTGTCCCAAAAACATTTGCAGCCTGAAATGGGCATTAACCCGCATCCTAGACCACTGAAATTCCCAAAGATATTTATGGCACGAAAAATACATCCTACACCGCTGAAAGTTCAGAATATGTTAGCAGCCTAAAAAAGACCTTAAAATGCATCTTAGGCTGCACAAATGTTGAAAACTTTGGAGGCACAAAAAAGGGGTTTACAGGCATCCTAGACCCCCTAAAGTCCAGAAAATGTTGGTGGCTTAAAAACTGTGTCAGAAAGCTCTGAATGTCCCAAAAACAGTTGCAGCCTGAAATGGGCATTAACCCGCATCCTAGTCCACTGAAATTCCCAAAAATATTTATGGCAGAAAAACGCATCCTACACCACTGAAAGTTCAGAATACGTTAGCAGCCCAAAAAAGGCCTTAAAATGCATTTTAGGCTGACAAAATGTTGAAAACTTTGGAGGCCCAAAAAAGGGGTTTACAGTCATCCTAGACCCCCTAAAGTCCAGCAAATGTTGGTGGCCTAAAAACTGTGTCAGAAAGCTCTGAATGTCCCAAAAACATTTGCAGCCTGAAATGGGCATTAACCCGCATCCTAGACCACTGAAATTCCCATAAATATTTATGGCATGAAAAATGAATCCTACACCGATGAAAGTTCAGAATATGTTAGCAGCCCAAAAAAGGCCTTAAAATGCATCTTAGGCTGCAAAAATGTTGAAAACTTTAGAGGCCCAAAAAAGGGGTTTACAGTCATCCTAGATCCCCTAAAGTCCAGAAAATGTTGGTGGCCCAAAAACAGGATCAGAGAGCTCTGAATGTCATAAAAAACATTTGCAGCCTGAAAGGGGCATTAACCGGCTTCATAGAGCACTGAAATTCCCAAAAATATATATGGCACGAAAAATGCATCCTACACCACTGAAAGTTCAGAATATGTTAGCAGCCCAAAAAAGGCCTTAAAATGCATTTTAGGCTGCTAAAATGTTCAAAACTTTGGAGGCCCAAAAAAGGGGTTTACAGTCATCCTAGACCCTGTAAAGTCCAGAAAATGTTGGTGGCCCAAACCCAAAAACTGTGTCAGAAAGCTCTGAATATCCCAAAAACATGTGTAGCCTATAAGGGGCATTAACATGCATCCTAGACCACTGAAATTCCCAAAAATAGTTTTGGCACAAAAAATGCATCTTACATCCTGAAAGTTCAGAATATGTTAGCAGCCCAAAAAATGCCTTAAAATGCATTTTAGGGCTGCAAACATGTAGAAAACTTTGGAGGCCCAAAAAAGGGGCTTACAGTCATCCTAGACCCCCTAAAGTCTAGAAAATGTTGGTGGCCCAATAAATTGTGTCAGAAAGCTCTGAATGTCCCAAAAACATTTGCAGCCTGAAAGGGGCATTAACCGGCTCCATAGAGCACTGAAATTCCCCAAAATATATATGGCACGAAAAATGCATCCTACACCACTTAAAGTTCAGAATATGTTAGCAGCCCAAAAAAGGCCTTAAAATGCATCTTAGGCTGCAAAAATGTTGAAAACTTTGGAGGCACAAAAAAGGGGTTTACAGTCATCCTAGACCCCCTAAAGTCCAGAAAATGTTGGTGGCCTTGAAACTGTGTCAGAAAGCTCTGAATATCCCCAGAACATGTGTAGCCTATAAGGGGCATTAACACGCATCCTAGACCACTGAAATTCCCAAAAATATTTATGGCACGAAAAATGCATCTTACACCCTGAAAGTTCAGAATATGTTAGCAGCCCAAAAAATGCCTTAAAATGCCTCTTATGGCTGCAAAAATGTAGAAAACTTTGGAGGCACAAAAAAAGGGTTTACAGTCATCCTAGACCCCCTAAAGTCCAGAGAATGTTGGTGGCCTAAAAACTGTGTCAGAAAGCTCTGAATGTCCCAAAAACATTTGCAGCCTGAAATGGGCATTAACCCGCATCCTAGACCACTGAAATTCCCAAAAATATTTATGGCACGAAAAATGAATCCTACACCGATGAAAGTTCAGAATATGTTAGCAGCCCAAAAAAGGCCTTAAAATGCATCTTAGGCTGCAAAAATGTTGAAAACTTTGGAGGTCCAAAAAAGGGGTTAACAGGCATCCTAGACCCCCTAAAGTCCAGAAAATGTTGGTGGCTCAAAAACAGGATCAGAGAGCTCTGAATGTCATAAAAAAACATTTGCAGCCTGAAAGGGGCATTAACCGGCTCCATAGAGCACTGAAATTCCCAAAAATATATATGGCACGAAAAATGCATCCTACACCGATGAAAGTTCAGAATATGTTAGCAGCCCAAAAAAGTCCTTAGAATGCATCTTAGGCTGCAAAAATGTTTGAAAACTTTGGCGGCCCAAAAAAGGGTTTTACAGTCATCCTAGACCCCCTAAAGTCCAGAAAATGTTGCTGGCCCAAAAACGTGTCAGAAAGCTCTGAATGTCCCAAAAACATTTGCAGCCTGAAATGGGCATTAACCCGCATCCTAGAACACTGAAATTCCCAAAAATATTTATGGCACGAAAAATGCATCCTACACCACTGAAAGTTCAGAATATGTTAGCAGCCCAAAAAAGGCCTACAAATGCACATTAGGCTGCAAAAATGTTGAAAACTTTGGAGGCACAAAAAAGGGGTTTACAGGCATCCTAGACCCCCTAAAGTCCAGAAAATGTTGGTGGCTTAAAAACTGTGTCAGAAAGCTCTGAATGTCCCAAAAACATTTGCAGCCTGAAATGGGCATTAACCCGCATCCTAGTCCACTGAAATTCCCAAAAATATTTATGGCAGAAAAACGCATCCTACACCACTGAAAGTTCAGAATATGTTAGCAGCCCAAAAAAGGCCTTAATATGCAACTTAGGCTGCAAAAATGTTGAAAACTTTAGAGGCCCAAAAAAGGGGTTTACGGTCATCCTAGACCCCCTAAAGTCCAGAAAATGTTGGTGGCCCAAAAAACTGTCAGAGAGCTCTGAATGTCCCAAAAACATTTGTAGCCTATAAGGGGCATTAACCTGCATCCTAGACCACTGAAATTCCCAAAAATAGTTTTGGCACAAAAAATCCATCTTACACCCTGAAAGTTCAGAATATTTTAGCAGCCCAAAAAAGGCCTTAAAATGCATCTTAGGCTGCAAAAATGTTGAAAACTTTGGAGGCCCAAAAAAGGGGTTTACATTCATCCTAGACCCCTAAAGTCCAGAAAATATTGGTGGCCCAAAAACAGGGTCAGAGAGCTCTGAATGTCATAAAAAACAATTGCAGCCTGAAAGGGGCATTAACCCGCATCCTAGACCACTGAAATTCCCAAAAATGTTTATGGCACGAAAAATGCATCCTACACCGCTGAAAGTTCAGAATATGTTAGCAGCCTAAAAAAGACCTTAAAATGCATCTTAGGCTGCAAAAATGTTGAAAACTTTGGAGGCCCAAAAAAGGGGTTTACAGTCATCCTGGACCCCCTAAAGTCCAGAAAATGTTGGTGGCCTAAAAACTGTGTCAGGGAGCTCTGAATGTCCCCAAAACAGTTGTAGCCTATAAGGGGCATTAACCTGCATCCTAGACCACTGAAATTCCCAAAAATAGTTTTGGCACGAAAAATCCATCTTACACCCTGAAAGTTCAGAATATTTTAGCAGCCCAAAAAAGGCCTTAAAATGCATCTTAGGCTGCAAAAATGTTGAAAACTTTGGAGGCCCAAAAAAGGGGTTTACATTCATCCTAGACCCCTAAAGTCCAGAAAATGTTGCTGGCCCAAAAACGGTGTCGGAAAGCTCTGAATGGCCCAAAAACATTTGCAGCCTGAAATGGGCATTAACCCGCATCCTAGACCACTGAAATTCCCAAAAATATTTATGGCACGAAAAATGCATCCTACACTACTGAAAGTTCAGAATATGTTAGCAGCCCAAAAAAGGCCTTAAAATGCATCTTAGGCTGCAAAAATGTTGAAAACTTTGGAGACCCAAAAAGGGGGTTTACAGTCATCCTAGACCCCCTAAAGTCCAGAAAATGTTGGTGGCCTAAAAACTGTGTCAGAAAGCTCTGAATGTCCCAAAAACATTTGCAGCCTGAAATGGGCATTAACCCGCATCCTAGACCACTGAAATTCCCAAAAATATTTATGGCACGAAAAATGCATCCTACACCGATGAAAGTTCAGAATATGTTAGCAGCCCAAAAAAGGCCTTAAAATGCATCTTAGGCTGCAAAAATGTCGAAAACTTTGGAGGTCCAAAAAAGGGATTTACAGGCATCCTAGACCACTGAAATGCCCAAAAATAGTTTTGGCACAAAAAATGCATCTTACATCCTGAAAGTTCAGAATATGTTAGCAGCCCAAAAAATGCCTTACAATGCATTTTAGGGCTGCAAACATGCAGAAAAGTTGGAGGCCCAAAAAAGGGGTTTACAGTCATCCTAGACCCCCTAAAGTCCAGCAAATGATGGTGGCCTAAAAACTGTGTCAGAAAGCTCTGAATGTCCCAAAAACATTTGCAGCCTGAAATGGGCATTAACCCGCATCCTAGACCACTGAAATTCCCATAAATATTTATGGCATGAAAAATGAATCCTACACCGATGAAAGTTCAGAATATGTTAGCAGCCCAAAAAAGGCCTTAAAATGCATCTTAGGCTGCAAAAATGTTGAAAACTTTGGAGGTCCAAAAAAGGGGCTAACAGGCATCCTAGACCCCCTAAAGTCCAGAAAATGTTGGTGGCCCAAAAACAGGGTCAGAGAGCTCTGAATGTCATAAAAAACAATTGCAGCCTGAAAGGGGCATTAACCCGCATCCTAGACCACTGAAATTCCCAAAAATATTTATGGCACGAAAAATGCATCCTAAACCACTGAAAGTTCAGAATATGTTAGCAGCCCAGAAAAGGCCTTAAAATGCATCTTAGGCTGCAAAAATGTTGAAAACTTTGGAGGCCCAAAAAGGGGGTTTACAGTCATCCTAGACCCCCTAAAGTCCAGAAAATGTTGGTGGCCTAAAAACTGTGTCAGAAAGCTCTGAATGTCCCAAAAACATTTGCAGCCTGAAATGGGCATTAACCCGCATCCTAGACCACTGAAATTCCCAAAAATATTTATGACACGAAAAATGCATCCTACACCACTGAAAGTTCAGAATATGTTAGCAGCCCAAAAAAGGCCTTAAAATGCATCTTAGGCTGCAAAAATGTTGAAAACTTTGGAGGCCCTAAAAAGGGGTTAACAGGCATCCTAGACCCCCTAAAGTCCAGAAAATGTTGGTGGCCCACAAACAGGGTCAGAGAGCTCTGAATTTCTCAAAAACATTTGCAGCCTGAAAGGGGCATTAACCGGCTCCATAGGCACTGAAATTCCCAAAAATATTTATGGCAGAAAAACTCATCCTACACCACTGAAAGTTCAGAATATGTTAGCAGCCCAAAAAATAACTTAAAATGCATTTTAGGGCTGCAAACATGTAGAAAACTTTGGAGGCCAATAAAAGGGGTTTACAGTCATCCTAGACCCCCTAAAGTCCAGAAAATGTTGGTGGCCTAAAAACTGTGTCAGAAAGCTCTGAATATCCCCAAAACATGTGTAGCCTATAAGGGGCATTAACACGCATCCTAGACCACTGAAATTCCCAAAAATATTTATGGCACGAAAAATGCATCTTACACCCTGAAAGTTCAGAATATGTTAGCAGCCCAAAAAATGCCTTAAAATGCCTCTTATGGCTGCAAAAATGTAGAAAACTTTGGAGGCCCAAAAAAAGGGATTTACAGGCATCCTAGACCCCCTAAAGTCCAGAAAATGTTGGTGGCCTAAAAACTGTGTCAGAAAGCTCTGAATGTCCCAAAAACATTTGCAGCCTGAAATGGGCATTAACCCGCATCCTAGACCACTGAAATTCGCAAAAATGTTTATGGCACGAAAAGTGCATCCTACACCGCTGAAAGTTCAGAATATGTTAGCAGCCTAAAAAAGACCTTAAAATGCATCTTAGGCTGCACAAATGTTAAAAAGTTTGGAGGTCCAAAACAGGCGTTTACAGGCATCCTAGACCCCCTAAAGTCCAGAAAATGTTGGTGGCCAAAAAAACTGTCAGAGAGCTCTGAATGTCCCAAAAACATTTGTAGCCTATAAGGGGCATTAACCTGCATCCTAGACCACTGAAATTCCCAAAAATAGTTTTGGCACGAAAAATCCATCTTACACCCTGAAAGTTCAGAATATGCTAGCAGCCCAAAAAAGGCCTTAAAATGCATTTTAGGCTGCAAAAATGTTGAAAACTTTGGAGGCCCAAAAAAGGGGGTTACAGTCATCCTAGACCCCCTAAAGTCCAGAAAATGTTGGTGGCCCAAAAAATTGTGTCAGAAAGCTCTGAATGTCCCAAAAACATTTGTAGCCTATAAGGGTCATTAACCTGCATCCTAGACCACTGAAATTCCCAAAAATAGTTTTGGCACGAAAAATCCATCTTACACTCTGAAAGTTCAGAATATTTTAGCAGCCCAAAAAAGGCCTTAAAATGCATCTTAGGCTGCGAAAATGTTGAAAACTTTGGAGGCCCAAAAAAGGGGTTTACAGTCATCCTAGACCCCCTAAAGTCCAGAAAATGTTGCTGGCCCAAAAACGGTGTCGGAAAGCTCTGAATGTCCCAAAAACATTTGCAGCCTGAAATGGGCATTAACCTGCATCCTAGACCACTGAAATTCCCAAAAATATTTATGGCACGAAAAATGAATCCTACACAGATGAAAGTTCAGAATATGTTAGCAGCCCAAAAAAGGCCTTAAAATGCATCTTAGGCTGCAAAAATGTTGAAAACTTTGGAGGTCCAAAAAAGGGGTTAACAGGCATCCTAGACCCCCTAAAGTCCAGAAAATGTTGGTGGCCCAAAAACAGGATCAGAGAGCTCAGAATGTCATAAAAAACATTTGCAGCCTGAAAGGGGCATTAACCGGCTCCATAGAGCACTGAAATTCCCAAAAAATATATATGGCACGAAAAATGCATCCTACACCACTGAAAGTTCAGAATATGTTAGCAGCCCAAAAAAGGCCTTAATATGCATTTTAGGCTGCAAAAATGTTGAAAACTTTAAAGGCCCAAAAAAGGGGTTTACAGTCATCCTAGACCCCCTAAAGTCCAGAAAATGTTGGTGGCCCAAAAAACTGTCAGAGAGCTCTGAATTTCCCAAAAACATGTGTAGCCTATAAGGGGCATTAACCTGCATCCTAGACCACTGAAATTCCCAAAAATAGTTTTGGCACAAAAAATGCATCTTACATCCTGAAAGTTCAGAATATGTTAGAAGCCCAAAAAATGCCTTAAAATGCATTTTAGGGCTGCAAACATGCAGAAAACTTTGGAGGCCCAAACAAAGGGGTTGACAGGCATCCTAGACCCCCTAAAGTCCAGAAAATGATGGTGGCCCAAAAACGGTGTCAGAAAGCTCTGAATGTCCCAAAAACATTTGCAGCCTGAAATGGGCATTAGCCCTTATCCTAGACCACTGAAATTCCCAAAAATATTTATGGCACGACAAAAATGTATCCTACACCACTGAAAGTTCAGAATATGTTAGCAGCCCAAAAAAGGCCTTAAAATGCATTTTAGGGCTGCAAACATGTAGAAAACTTTGGAGGCCCAAAAAAGGGGCTTACAGTCATCCTAGACCCCCTAAAGTCTAGAAAATGTTGGTGGCCCAATAAATTGTGTCAGAAAGCTCTGAATGTCCCAAAAACATTTGCAGCCTGAAAGGGGCATTAACCGGCTCCATAGGCACTGAAATTCCCAAAAATATATATGGCACGAAAAATGCATCCTACACCACTGAAAGTTCAGAATATGTTAGAAGCCCAAAAAATGCCTTAAAATGCATCTTAGGGCTGCAAAAATGTAGAAAACTTTGGAGGCCCAGAAAAGGGGTTTACATGCATCCTAGACCCCCTAAAATCTAGTAAATGTTGGTGGCCCAAAAGCAGGGTCAGAGAGCTCTGAATGTCTCAAAAACATTTGCAGCCTGAAAGGGGCATTAACCCGCATCCTAGAGCACTGAAAATCCCAAAAATATTTTGTGCACGAAAAATGCATCCTACACCCCTGAAATTTCAGAATATGTTAGCAGATCAAAAAAGGCCTTAAAATGCATCTTAGGCGGCACAAATGTTGAAAACTTTGGCGGTCCAAAAAAGGGGTTTACAGGCATCCTAAACCCCCTAAAGTCCAGTAAATGTTGGTGGCCTAAAAACAGGGTCAGAGAGCTCTGAATGTCTCAAAAACATTTGCAGCCTGAAAGGGGCATTAATCGGCTCCATAGGCACTGAAATTCCCAAAAATATATGTGGCACGAAAAATGCATCATACACCACTGAAAGTTCAGAATATGTTAGCAGCCCAAAAAAGGCCTAAAAATGCACATTAGGCTGCAAAAATGTTGAAAACTTTGGAGGCACAAAAAAGGGGTTTACAGTCATCCTACACCCCCTAAAGTCCAGGAAATGTTGGTGGCCTAAAAACTGTGTCAGAAAGCTCTGAATGTCCCAAAAACATTTGCAGCCTGAAATGGGCATTAACCTGCATCCTAGACCACTGAAATTCCCAAAAATATTTATGGCAGAAAAACGCATCCTACACCACTGAAAGTTCAGAATATGTTAGCAGCCCAAAAAAGGCCTTAAAATGCATCTTAGGCTGCACAAATGTACAAAACTTTGGAGGCCCAAAAAAGGGGTTTACAGGCATCCTAGACCCTCTAAAGTCCAGAAAATGTTGGCCCAAAAACAGGGTCAGAGAGCTCTGAATATGCCAAAAACATGTGTAGCCTACAAGGGGCATTAACACGCATCCTAGACCACTGAAATTCCCAAAAATATTTATGGCACGAAAAATGCATCTTACACCCTGAAAGTTCAGAATATGTTAGCAGCCCAAAAAATGCCTTAAAATGCATCTTATGGCTGCAAAAATGTACAAAACTTTGGAGGCCCAAAAAAGGGGTTTACAGGCATCCTAGACCCCCTAAAGTACAGAAAATGTTGGTGGCCCAAAAACAGGGTCAGAGAGCTCTGAATGTCTCAAAAACATTTGCAGCCTGAAATGGGCATTAACCCGCATCATAGTCCACTGAAATTCCCAAAAATATTTATGGCAGAAAAACGCATCCTACACCACTGAAAGTTCAGAACATGTTAGCAGCCCAAAAAAGGCCTTAATATGCATCTTAGGCTGCAAAAATGTTGAAAACTTTAGAGGCCCAAAAAAGGGGTTTACAGTCATCCTAGACCCCCTAAAGTCCAGAAAATGTTTGTGGCCCAAAAAACTGTCAGAGAGCTTTGAATGTCCCAAAAACATTTGTAGCCTATAAGGGGCATTAATCTGCATCCTAGACCACTGAAATTCCCAAAAATAGTTTTGGCACAAAAAATGCATCTTACATCCTGAAAGTTCAGAATATGTTAGCAGCCCAAGAAATGCCTTAAAATGTATTGTATTTTAGGGCTGCAAACATGCAGAAAACTTTGGAGGCCAAAAAAAGGGGTTTACAGTCATCCTAGACCCCCTTAAGTCCAGAAAATGTTGGTGGCCTAAAAACTGAGTCAGAAAGCTCTGAATGTCCCAAAAACATTTGCAGCCTGAAATGGGCATTAACCCGCATCCTAGACCACTGAAATTCCCAAAAATATTCATGGCACGAAAAATGAATCCTACACCGCTGAAAGTTCAGAATATGTTAGCAGCCCAAAAAAGGCCTTAAAATGCATTTTAGGCTGCAATAATGTTGAAAACCTTGGAGGACCAAAAAAGGGGTTAACAGGCATCCTAGACCCCCTAAAGTCCAGAAAATGTTGGTGGCCCAAAAACAGGATCAGAGAGCTCTGAATGTCATAAAAAAACATTTGCAGCCTGAAAGGGGCATTAACCGGCTTCATAGAGCACTGCAATTCCCAAAAATATATATGGCACGAAAAATGCATCCTACACCACTGAAAGTTCAGAATATGTTAGCAGCCCAAAAAAGGCCTTAAAATGCATCTTAGGCTGCAAAAATGTTCAAAACTTTGGAGGCCCAAAAAAGGGGTTTACAGGCATCCTAGACCCCCTAAAGTCCAGAAAATGTCAGGAGCCCAAAAACGGTGTCAGAGAGCTCTGAATGTCTCAAAAACATTTGCAGCCTGAAATGGGCATTAACCTGCATCCTAGACCACTGAAATTCCCAAAAATAGTTTTGGCACGAAAAATCCATCTTACACCCTGAAAGTTCAGAATATGCTAGCAGCCCAAAAAAGGCCTTAAAATGCATTTTAGGCTGCAAAAATGTTGAAAACTTTGGAGGCCCAAAAAAGGGGGTTACAGTCATCCTAGACCCCCTAAAGTCCAGAAAATGTTGGTGGCCCAAAAAATTGTGTCAGAAAGCTCTGAATGTCCCAAAAACATTTGTAGCCTATAAGGGTCATTAACCTGCATCCTAGACCACTGAAATTCCCAAAAATAGTTTTGGCACGAAAAATCCATCTTACACTCTGAAAGTTCAGAATATTTTAGCAGCCCAAAAAAGGCCTTAAAATGCATCTTAGGCTGCGAAAATGTTGAAAACTTTGGAGGCCCAAAAAAGGGGTTTACAGTCATCCTAGACCCCCTAAAGTCCAGAAAATGTTGCTGGCCCAAAAACGGTGTCGGAAAGCTTTGAATGTCCCAAAAACATTTGCAGCCTGAAATGGGCATTAACCTGCATCCTAGACCACTGAAATTCCCAAAAATATTTATGGCACGAAAAATGAATCCTACACCGATGAAAGTTCAGAATATGTTAGCAGCCCAAAAAAGGCCTTAAAATGCATCTTAGGCTGCAAAAATGTTGAAAACTTTGGAGGTCCAAAAAAGGGGTTAACAGGCATCCTAGACCCCCTAAAGTCCAGAAAATGTTGGTGGCCCAAAAACAGGATCAGAGAGCTCAGAATGTCATAAAAAACATTTGCAGCCTGAAAGGGGCATTAACCGGCTCCATAGAGCACTGAAATTCCCAAAAAATATATATGGCACGAAAAATGCATCCTACACCACTGAAAGTTCAGAATATGTTAGCAGCCCAAAAAAGGCCTTAAAATGCATCTTAGGCTGCAAAAATGTTGAAAACTTTGGAGGCCCAAAAAAGGGGTTTACAGTCATCCTAGACCCCCTAAAGTCCAGAAAATGTTGGTGGCCCAAAAACGGTGTCAGAAAGCTCTGAATGTCCCAAAAACATTTGCAGCCTGAAATGGGCATTAACCCGCATCCTAGACCACTGAAATTCCCAAAAATATTTATGGCACGAAAAATGCATCCTACACCACTGAAAGTTCAGAATATGTTAGCAGCCCATAAAAGGCCTTAAAATGCATCTTAGGCTGCAAAAATGTTGAAAACTTTGGAGGCCCAAAAAAAGGGTTTACAGGCATCCTAGACCCCCTAAAGTCCAGAAAATGTTGGTGGCACAAAAACGGTGTCAGAGAGCTCTGAATGTCTCAAAAACATTTGCAGCCTGAAATGGGCATTAACCCGCATCCTAGACCACTGAAATTCCCAAAAATATTTATGGCACGAAAAATGCATCCTACACCACTGAAAGTTCAGAATATGTTAGCAGCCCAAAAAAGGCCTTAAAATGCATCTTAGGCTGCAAAAATGTTGAAAACTTTGGAGGCCCAAAAAGGGGTTTTACAGTCATCCTAGACCCCCTAAAGTCCAGAAAATGTTGGTGGCCTAAAAACTGTGTCAGAAAGCTCTGAATGTCCCAAAAACATTTGCAGCCTGAAATGGGCATTAACCCGCATCCTAGACCACTGAAATTCCCAAAAATATTTATGGCACGAAAAATGCATCCTACACCACTGAAAGTTCAGAATATGTTAGCAGCCCAAAAAAGGCCTTAAAATGCATCTTAGGCTGCAAAAATGTTGAAAACTTTGGAGGCCCAAAAAGGGGTTTACAGTCATCTTAGACCCCCTAAAGTCCAGAAAATGTTGGTGGCCTAAAAACTGTGTCAGAAAGCTCTGAATCTCCCAAAAACATGTGTAGCCTATAAGGGGCATTAACACGCATCCTAGACCACTGAAATTCCCAAAAATATTTATGGCATGAAAAATGCATCTTACACCCTGAAAGTTCAGAATATGTTAGCAGCCCAAAAAATGCCTTAAAATGCCTCTTACGGCTGCAAAAATGTAGAAAACTTTGGAGGCCCAAAAAAGGGATTTACAGGCATCCTAGACCCCCTAAAGTCCAGAAAATGTTGGTGGCCTAAAAACTGTGTCAGAAAGCTCTGAATGTCCCAAAAACATTTGCAGCCTGAAATGGGCATTAACCCGCATCCTAGACCACTGAAATTCCCAAAAATATTTATGGCACGAAAAATGCATCCTACACCACTGAAAGTTCAGAATATGTTAGCAGCCCAAAAAAGGCCTTAATATGCATTTTAGGCTGCAAAAATGTTGAAAACTTTAAAGGCCCAAAAAAGGGGTTTACAGTCATCCTAGACCCCCTAAAGTCCAGAAAATGTTGGTGGCCCAAAAAACTGTCAGAGAGCTCTGAATTTCCCAAAAACATGTGTAGCCTATAAGGGGCATTAACCTGCATCCTAGACCACTGAAATTCCCAAAAATAGTTTTGGCACAAAAAATGCATCTTACATCCTGAAAGTTCAGAATATGTTAGAAGCCCAAAAAATGCCTTAAAATGCATTTTAGGGCTGCAAACATGCAGAAAACTTTGGAGGCCCAAACAAAGGGGTTGACAGGCATCCTAGACCCCCTAAAGTCCAGAAAATGATGGTGGCCCAAAAACGGTGTCAGAAAGCTCTGAATGTCCCAAAAACATTTGCAGCCTGAAATGGGCATTAGCCCTTATCCTAGACCACTGAAATTCCCAAAAATATTTATGGCACGACAAAAATGTATCCTACACCACTGAAAGTTCAGAATATGTTAGCAGCCCAAAAAAGGCCTTAAAATGCATTTTAGGGCTGCAAACATGTAGAAAACTTTGGAGGCCCAAAAAAGGGGCTTACAGTCATCCTAGACCCCCTAAAGTCTAGAAAATGTTGGTGGCCCAATAAATTGTGTCAGAAAGCTCTGAATGTCCCAAAAACATTTGCAGCCTGAAAGGGGCATTAACCGGCTCCATAGGCACTGAAATTCCCAAAAATATATATGGCACGAAAAATGCATCCTACACCACTGAAAGTTCAGAATATGTTAGAAGCCCAAAAAATGCCTTAAAATGCATCTTAGGGCTGCAAAAATGTAGAAAACTTTGGAGGCCCAGAAAAGGGGTTTACATGCATCCTAGACCCCCTAAAATCTAGTAAATGTTGGTGGCCCAAAAGCAGGGTCAGAGAGCTCTGAATGTCTCAAAAACATTTGCAGCCTGAAAGGGGCATTAACCCGCATCCTAGAGCACTGAAAATCCCAAAAATATTTTGTGCACGAAAAATGCATCCTACACCCCTGAAATTTCAGAATATGTTAGCAGATCAAAAAAGGCCTTAAAATGCATCTTAGGCGGCACAAATGTTGAAATCTTTGGAGGCCCAAAAAAGCGGTTTACAGGCATCCTAGACCCCCTAAAGTCCAGAAAATGTTGGTGGCCCAAAAACGGTGTCAGAGAGCTCTGAATGTCCCAAAAACATTTGCAGCCTGAAATGGGCATTAACCCGCATCCTAGACCACTGAAATTCCCAAAAATATTTATGGCAGGAAAAACGCATCCTACACCGCTGAAAGTTCAGAATATGTTAGCAGCCCAAAAAAGGCCATAACATGCATTTTAGGGCTGCAAAAATGTAGAAAACTCTGGAGGCCCAAAAAAGGGGTTTACAGGCATCCTAGACCCCCTAAAGTCCAGAAAATGTTGGTGGCTCAAAACCGGTGTCAGAGAGCTCTGAATATCCCAAAAACATTTGCAGCCTGAAATGGGCATTAACCCGCATCCTAGACCACTGAAATTCCCAAAAATATTTATGGCACGAAAAATGCATCCTACACCGATGAAAGTTCAGAATATGTTAGCAGCCCAAAAAAGGCCTCAAAATGCATCTTAGGCTGCAAAAATGTTGAAAACTTTGGCGGTCCAAAAAAGGGGTTTACAGGCATCCTAAACCCCCTAAAGTCCAGTAAATGTTGGTGGCCTAAAAACAGGGTCAGAGAGCTCTGAATGTCTCAAAAACATTTGCAGCCTGAAAGGGGCATTAATCGGCTCCATAGGCACTGAAATTCCCAAAAATATATGTGGCACGAAAAATGCATCATACACCACTGAAAGTTCAGAATATGTTAGCAGCCCAAAAAAGGCCTAAAAATGCACATTAGGCTGCAAAAATGTTGAAAACTTTGGAGGCACAAAAAAGGGGTTTACAGTCATCCTACACCCCCTAAAGTCCAGGAAATGTTGGTGGCCTAAAAACTGTCAGAGAGCTCTGAATATGCCAAAAACATGTGTAGCCTACAAGGGGCATTAACACGCATCCTAGACCACTGAAATTCCCAAAAATATTTATGGCACGAAAAATGCATCTTACACCCTGAAAGTTCAGAATATGTTAGCAGCCCAAAAAATGCCTTAAAATGCATCTTATGGCTGCAAAAATGTACAAAACTTTGGAGGACCAAAAAAGGGGTTAACAGGCATCCTAGACCCCCTAAAGTCCAGAAAATGTTGGTGGCCCAAAAACAGGATCAGAGAGCTCTGAATGTCATAAAAAAACATTTGCAGCCTGAAAGGGGCATTAACCGGCTTCATAGAGCACTGCAATTCCCAAAAATATATATGGCACGAAAAATGCATCCTACACCACTGAAAGTTCAGAATATGTTAGCAGCCCAAAAAAGGCCTTAAAATGCATCTTAGGCTGCAAAAATGTTCAAAACTTTGGAGGCCCAAAAAAGGGGTTTACAGGCATCCTAGACCCCCTAAAGTCCAGAAAATGTCAGGAGCCCAAAAACGGTGTCAGAGAGCTCTGAATGTCTCAAAAACATTTGCAGCCTGAAATGGGCATTAACCCGCATCCTAGACCACTGAAGTTCCCAAAAATATTTATGGCACGAAAAATGCATCCTACACCACTGAAAGTTCAGAATATGTTAGCAGCCCATAAAAGGCCTTAAAATGCATCTTAGGCTGCAAAAATGTTGAAAACTTTGGAGGCCCAAAAAAGGGGTTTACAGGCATCCTAGACCCCCTAAAGTCCAGAAAATGTCAGGAGCCCAAAAACGGTGTCAGAGAGCTCTGAATGTCTCAAAAACATTTGCAGCCTGAAATGGGCATTAACCCGCATCCTAGACCACTGAAATTCCCAAAAATATTCATGGCAGAAAAAGGCATCCTACACCGCTGAAAGTTCAGAATATGTTAGCAGCCCAAAAAAGGCCTCAAAATGCATCTTAGGCTGCACAAATGTTGAAAAGTTTGGAGGTCCAAAAAAGGGGTTTACAGGCATCCTAGACCCCCTAAAATCCAGAAAATGTTGGTGGCCTAAAAACTGTGTCAGAAAGCTCTGAATGTCCCAAAAACATTGGTAGCCTATAAGGGGCATTAACCTGCATCCTAGACCACTGAAATTCCCAAAAATAGTTTTGGCACGAAAAATCCATTATACACCCTGAAAGTTCAGAATATGTTAGCAGCCCAAAAAAGTCCTTAAAAGGCATCTTAGGCTGCAAAAATGTTGAAAACTTTGGAGGCTCAAAAAAGGGGTTTACAGTCATCCTAGACCCCCTAAAGTCTAGAAAATGTTGCTGGCCCAAGAACGGTGTCAGAAAGCTCTGAATGTCCCAAAAACATTTGCAGCCTGAAATGGGTATTAACCCGCATCCTAGACCACTGAAATTCCCAAAAATATTTATGGCACGAAAAATGTATCCTACACTGCTGAAAGTTTAGAATATGTTAGCAGCCCAAAAAAGGCCTCAAAATGCATCTTAGGCTGCAAAAATGTCAAAAACTTTGGCGGTCCAAAAAAGGGGTTAACAGGCATCCTAGACCCCCTAAAGTCCAGAAAATGTTGGTGGCCCAAAAACAGGGTCAGAGAGCTCTGAATATCTCAAAATCATTTGCAGCCTGAAAGGGGCATTAACCGGCTCCATAGGCACCGAAATTCCCAAAAATATATGTGGCACGAAAAATGCATCCTACACCACTGAAAATTCAGAATATGTTAGCAGCCCAAAAAAGGCCTTAAAATGCATTTTACGGCTGCACAAATGTTGAAAACTTTGGAGGCCCAACAAAGGGGTTTACAGGCATCCTAGACCCCCTAAAGTCCAGAAAATGTTGGTGGCCCAAAAATGGTGTCAGAGAGCTCTGAATGTCCCAAAAACATTTGCAGCCTGAAATGGGCATTAACCCGCATCCTAGACCACTGAAATTCCCAAAACTATTTATGGCAGGAAAAACGCATCCTACACCGCTGAAAGTTCAGAATATGTTAGCAGCCCAAAAAAGGCCATAACATGCATCTTAGGGCTGCAAAAATGTAGAAAACTTTGGAGGCCCAAAAAAGGGGTTTACAGGCATCCTAGATCCCCTAAAGTCCAGAAAATGTTGGTGGCTCAAAAACGGTGTCAGAGAACTCTGAATATCGCAAAAACATTTGCAGCCTGAAATGGGCATTAACCCGCATCCTAGACCACTGAAATTCCCAAAAATGTTTATGGCACGAAAAATGCATCCTACACCACTGAAAGTTCAGAATATGTTAGCAGCCCAAAAAAGGCCTTAATATGCATTTTAGGCTGCAAAAATGTTGAAACCTTTAGAGGCCCAAAAAAGGGGTTTACAGTCATCCTATACCCCCTAAAGTCCAGAAAATGTTGGTGGCCCAAAAAGCTGTCAGAGAGCTCTGAATGTCCCAAAAACATTAGTAGCCTATAAGGGACATTAACCTGCATCATAGACCACTGAAATTCCCAAAAATAGTTTTGGCACAAAAAATGCATCTTACATCCTGAAAGTTCAGAATATGTTAGCAGCCCAGAAAAATGCCTTAAAATGCATTTTAGGGCTGCAAACATGCAGAAAACTTTGGAGGCCCAAAAAAGGGGTTTACAGGCATCCTAGACCCCCTAAAGTCCAGAAAATGTTGGTGGCCCAAAAAACTGTCAAAGAGCTCTGAATGCCTCAAAAACATTTGAAGCCTGAAATGGGCATTAACCTGCATCCTAGACCACTGAAATTCCCCAAAATATTTATGGCACAAAACAAAAATGCAGCCTATACCCCTGAAATTTCAGAATATGTTAGCAGCCCAAAAAAGGCCTTAAAATGCATCTTATGGCTGCAAAAATGTAGAAAACTTTAGAGGCCCCAAAAAGGGGTTTACAGACATCCTAGACCCCCTAAAGTCCAGAAAATGTTGGTGGCCTAAAAATTGTGTCAGAAAGCTCTGAATGTCCCAAAAACATTTGCAGCCTGAAATGGGCATTAACCCGCATCCTAGACCACTGAAATTCCCAAAAATATTTATGGAACGGAAAATGCATCCTACACCGATGAAAGTTCAGAATATGTTAGCAGCCCAAAAAAGGCCTTAAAATGCATCTTAGGTTGCAAAAACGTTGAAAACTTTGGAGGTCCAAAAAAGGGGTTTACAGGCATCCTAGACCCCCTAAAGTCCAGAAAATGTTGGTGGCCTAAAAATTGTGTCAGAAAGCTCTGAATGTCTCAAAAACATTTGCAGCCTGAAAGGGGCATTAACCGGCTCCATAGAGCACTGAAATTCCCCAAAATATATATGGCACGAAAAATGCATCCTACACCACTGAAAGTTCAGAATATGTTAGCAGCCCAAAAAAGGCCTTAAAATGCATCTTAGGCTGCAAAAATGTTGCAACTTTGGAGGCACAAAAAAGGGGTTTACAGTCATCCTAGACCCCCTAAAGTCCAGAAAATGTTGGTGGCCTTGAAACTGTGTCAGAAAGCTCTGAATGTCCCAAAAGCATTTGCAGCCTGAAATGGTCATTAACCCGCATCCTAGACCACTGAAATCCCCAAAAATATTTTGTGCACGAAAAAATGCATCCTACACCCCTGAAAGTTCAGAATATGATAGCAGCCCAAAAAAGCCTTAAAATCCATCTTAGGCTGCAAAAATGTTGAAAACTTTGGAGGCCCAAAAAAGGGGTTTACAGGCATCCTAAACCCCCTAAAGACCAGAAAATGTTGGCGGCCAAAAAACGGTGTCAGAGAGCTCTGATTATCCAAAAAACATGTGTAGCCTACAAGGGGCATTAACACGCATCCTAGACCACTGAAATTCCCAAACATATTTATGGCACGAAAAATGCATCTTACACCCTGAAAGTTCAGAATATGTTAGCAGCCCAAAAAAGTCCATAACATGCATTTTAGGGCTGCAAAAATGTAGAAAACTTTGGAGGCCCAAAAAAGGGGTTTACAGGCATCCTACACCCCCTAAAGTCCAGAAAATGTTGGTGGCCCAAAAACAGGGTCAGAGAGCTCTGAATGTCCCAAAAACATTTGCAGCCTGAAATGGGTATTAACGCGCATCCTAGACCACTGAAATTCCCAAAAATATTTATGGCACGAAAAATGCATCCTACACCGATGAAAGTTCAGAATATGTTTGCAGCCCAAAAAAGCCTTAAAATCCATCTTCGGCTGCAAAAATGTTGAAAACTTTGGAGGCCCAAAAAAGGGGTTTACAGGCATCCTAAACCCCCTACCCTAAAGACCAGAAAATGTTGGCGGCCAGAAAACGGTGTCAGAGAGCTCCGAATATCCGAAAAACATGTGTAGCCTTCAAAGGGCATTAACACGCATCCTAGACCACTGAAATTCCCAAACATATTTATGGCACGAAAAATGCATTTTACACCCTGAAAGTTCAGAATATGTTAGCAGCCCAAAAAAGGCCATAACATGCATCTTAGGGCTGCAAAAATGGAGAAAACTTTGGAGGCCCAAAGAAGGGGTTTACAGGCATCCTAGACCCCCTAAAGTCCGGAAAATGTTGGTGGCTCAAAAACGGTGTCAGAGAGCTCTGAATGTCCCAAAAACAATTGAAGCCTGAAATGGGCATTAACCCCCATCCTAGACCACTGAAATTCCCCAATATATTTATGGCACGAAACAAAAATGCATTCTACACCGCTAAAAGTTCTGAACATGTTAGCAGCCCAAAAAAGGCCTTAAAATGCATCTTAGGCTGCACAAATGTTGAAAACTTTGAAGGTCCAAAAAATGGGTTTACAGGCATCCTAGACCCCCTAAAGTCCAGAAAATGTTGGTGGCCCAAAAAACTGTCATAAGAGCTCTGAATGGCCCAAAAACATTTGTAGCCTATAAGGGGCATTAACCTGCATCCTAGACCACTGAAATTCCCAAAAATAGTTTTGGCACGAAAAACTGCATCTTACACCCTGAAAGTTCAGAATATGTTAGAAGCCCAAAAAATGCCTTAAAATGCATCTTAGGGCTGCAAAAATGTAGAAAACTTTGGAGGCCCAGAAAAGGGGTTTACATGCATCCTAGACCCCCTAAATTCCAGTAAATGTTGGTGGCCCAAAAGCAGGGTCAGAGAGCTCTGAATGTCTCAAAAACATTTGCAGCCTGAAAGGGGCATTAACGCGCATCCTAGAGCACTGAAAATCCCAAAAATATTTTGTGCACGAAAAATGCATACTACACCCCTGAAATTTCAGAATATGTTAGCAGCTCAAAAAAGGCCTTAAAATGCATCTTAGGCTGCAAAAATGTTGAAAACCTTGGAGGTCCAAAAAAGGGGTTTACAGGCATCCTAGACCCCTTAAAGTCCAGAAAATGTTGGTGGCCCAAAAACAGGGTCAGAGAGCTCGGAATGTCTCAAAAACATTTGCAGCCTGAAATGGGTATTAACGTGCATCCTAGACCACTGAAATTCCCAAAAATATTTATGGCACGAAAAATGCATCCTACACCGATGAAAGTTCAGAATATGTTAGCAGCCCAAAAAAGGCCTTAAAATGCATTTTAGGCTGCAAAAATGTTGAAACTTTGGAGGCACAAAAAAGGGGTTTACAGTCATCCTAGACCCCCTAAAGTCCAGAAAATGTTGGTGGCCTTGAAACTGTGTCAGAAAGCTCTGAATGTCCCAAAAACATTTGAAGCCTGAAATGGGCATTAACCCGCATCCTAGACCACTGAAATTCCCCAAAATATTTATGGCACGAAACAAAAATGCATCCTATACCGCTAAAAGTTCTGAACATGTTAGCAGCCCAAAAAAGGCCTTAAAATGCATCTTATGGCTGCAAAAATGTAGGCATCCTAGACCACTGAAATTCCCAAAAATATTTATGGCACGGAAAATGCATCCTACACCGATGAAAGTTCAGAATATGTTAGCAGCCCAAAAAAGGCCTTAAAATGCATCTTAGGTTACAAAAATGTTGAAAACTTTGGAGGTCCAAAAAAGGGGTTTACAGGCATCCTAGACCCCCGAAAGTCCAGAAAATGTTGGTGGCCTAAAAATTGTGTCAGAAAGCTCTGAATGTCTCAAAAACATTTGCAGCCTGAAAGGGGCATTAACCGGCTCCATAGAGCACTGAAATTCCCCAAAATATATATGGCACGAAAAATGCATCCTACACCACTGAAAGTTCAGAATATGTTAGCAGCCCAAAAAAGGCCTTAAAATGCATCTTAGGCTGCAAAAATGTTGCAACTTTGGAGGCACAAAAAAGGGGTTTACAGTCATCCTAGACCCCCTAAAGTCCAGAAAATGTTGGTGGCCTTGAAACTGTGTCAGAAAGCTCTGAATGTCCCAAAAGCATTTGCAGCCTGAAATGGTCATTAACCCGCATCCTAGACCACTGAAATCCCCAAAAATATTTTGTGCACGAAAAAATGCATCCTACACCCCTGAAAGTTCAGAATATGATAGCAGCCCAAAAAAGCCTTAAAATCCATCTTAGGCTGCAAAAATGTTGAAAACTTTGGAGGCCCAAAAAAGGGGTTTACAGGCATCCTAAACCCCCTAAAGACCAGAAAATGTTGGCGGCCAAAAAACGGTGTCAGAGAGCTCTGATTATCCAAAAAACATGTGTAGCCTACAAGGGGCATTAACACGCATCCTAGACCACTGAAATTCCCAAACATATTTATGGCACGAAAAATGCATCTTACACCCTGAAAGTTCAGAATATGTTAGCAGCCCAAAAAAGGCCATAACATGCATCTTAGGGCTGCAAAAATGTAGAAAACTTTGGAGGCCCAAAAAAGGGGTTTACAGGCATCCTACACCCCCTAAAGTCCAGAAAATGTTGGTGGCCCAAAAACAGGGTCAGAGAGCTCTGAATGTCCCAAAAACATTTGCAGCCTGAAATGGGTATTAACGCGCATCCTAGACCACTGAAATTCCCAAAAATATTTATGGCACGAAAAATGCATCCTACACCGATGAAAGTTCAGAATATGTTTGCAGCCCAAAAAAGCCTTAAAATCCATCTTCGGCTGCAAAAATGTTGAAAACTTTGGAGGCCCAAAAAAGGGGTTTACAGGCATCCTAAACCCCCTACCCTAAAGACCAGAAAATGTTGGCGGCCAGAAAACGGTGTCAGAGAGCTCCGAATATCCGAAAAACATGTGTAGCCTTCAAAGGGCATTAACACGCATCCTAGACCACTGAAATTCCCAAACATATTTATGGCACGAAAAATGCATTTTACACCCTGAAAGTTCAGAATATGTTAGCAGCCCAAAAAAGGCCATAACATGCATCTTAGGGCTGCAAAAATGTAGAAAACTTTGGAGGCCCAAAGAAGGGGTTTACAGGCATCCTAGACCCCCTAAAGTCCGGAAAATGTTGGTGGCTCAAAAACGGTGTCAGAGAGCTCTGAATGTCCCAAAAACAATTGAAGCCTGAAATGGGCATTAACCCCCATCCTAGACCACTGAAATTCCCCAATATATTTATGGCACGAAACAAAAATGCATTCTACACCGCTAAAAGTTCTGAACATGTTAGCAGCCCAAAAAAGGCCTTAAAATGCATCTTAGGCTGCACAAATGTTGAAAACTTTGAAGGTCCAAAAAATGGGTTTACAGGCATCCTAGACCCCCTAAAGTCCAGAAAATGTTGGTGGCCCAAAAAACTGTCATAAGAGCTCTGAATGGCCCAAAAACATTTGTAGCCTATAAGGGGCATTAACCTGCATCCTAGACCACTGAAATTCCCAAAAATAGTTTTGGCACGAAAAACTGCATCTTACACCCTGAAAGTTCAGAATATGTTAGAAGCCCAAAAAATGCCTTAAAATGCATCTTAGGGCTGCAAAAATGTAGAAAACTTTGGAGGCCCAGAAAAGGGGTTTACATGCATCCTAGACCCCCTAAATTCCAGTAAATGTTGGTGGCCCAAAAGCAGGGTCAGAGAGCTCTGAATGTCTCAAAAACATTTGCAGCCTGAAAGGGGCATTAACGCGCATCCTAGAGCACTGAAAATCCCAAAAATATTTTGTGCACGAAAAATGCATACTACACCCCTGAAATTTCAGAATATGTTAGCAGCTCAAAAAAGGCCTTAAAATGCATCTTAGGCTGCAAAAATGTTGAAAACTTTGGAGGCCCAAAAAAGGGGTTTACAGGCATCCTAGACCCCCTAAAGTCCAGAAAATGTTGGTGGCCCAAAAACGGTGTCAGAGAGCTCTGAATATCCCAAAAACATTTGCAGCCTGAAATGGGCATTAACCCGCATCCTAGACCACTGAAATTCCCAAAAATATTTATGGCACGAAAAATGCATCCTACACCGATGAAAGTTCAGAATATGTTAGCAGCCCAAAAAAGGCCTTAAAATGCATCTTAGGTTGCAAAAATGTTGAAAACTTTGGAGGTCCAAAAAAGGGGTTTACAGGCATCCTAGACCCCTTAAAGTCCAGAAAATGTTGGTGGCCCAAAAACAGGGTCAGAGAGCTCGGAATGTCTCAAAAACATTTGCAGCCTGAAATGGGTATTAACGTGCATCCTAGACCACTGAAATTCCCAAAAATATTTATGGCACGAAAAATGCATCCTACACCGATGAAAGTTCAGAATATGTTAGCAGCCCAAAAAAGGCCTTAAAATGCATTTTAGGCTGCAAAAATGTTGAAACTTTGGAGGCACAAAAAAGGGGTTTACAGTCATCCTAGACCCCCTAAAGTCCAGAAAATGTTGGTGGCCTTGAAACTGTGTCAGAAAGCTCTGAATGTCCCAAAAACATTTGAAGCCTGAAATGGGCATTAACCCGCATCCTAGACCACTGAAATTCCCCAAAATATTTATGGCACGAAACAAAAATGCATCCTATACCGCTAAAAGTTCTGAACATGTTAGCAGCCCAAAAAAGGCCTTAAAATGCATCTTATGGCTGCAAAAATGTAGAAAACTTTGGAGACCCAAAAAAGGGGTTTACAGACATCCTAGACCCCCTAAAGTCCAGAAAATGTTGGTGGCCTAAAAATTGTGTCAGAAAGCTCTGAATGTCCCAAAAACATTTGCAGCCTGAAATGGGCATTAACCCGCATCCTAGACCACTGAAATTCCCAAAAATATTTATGGCACGGAAAATGCATCCTACACCGATGAAAGTTCAGAATATGTTAGCAGCCCAAAAAAGGCCTTAAAATGCATCTTAGGTTACAAAAATGTTGAAAACTTTGGAGGTCCAAAAAAGGGGTTTACAGGCATCCTAGACCCCCGAAAGTCCAGAAAATGTTGGTGGCCTAAAAATTGTGTCAGAAAGCTCTGAATGTCTCAAAAACATTTGCAGCCTGAAAGGGGCATTAACCGGCTCCATAGAGCACTGAAATTCCCCAAAATATATATGGCACGAAAAATGCATCCTACACCACTGAAAGTTCAGAATATGTTAGCAGCCCAAAAAAGGCCTTAAAATGCATCTTAGGCTGCAAAAATGTTGCAACTTTGGAGGCACAAAAAAGGGGTTTACAGTCATCCTAGACCCCCTAAAGTCCAGAAAATGTTGGTGGCCTTGAAACTGTGTCAGAAAGCTCTGAATGTCCCAAAAGCATTTGCAGCCTGAAATGGTCATTAACCCGCATCCTAGACCACTGAAATCCCCAAAAATATTTTGTGCACGAAAAAATGCATCCTACACCCCTGAAAGTTCAGAATATGATAGCAGCCCAATAAATGCCTTAAAATGCATTTTAGGGCTGCAAAAATGCAGAAAACTTTGGAGGCCCAAAAAAGGGGTTTACAGGCATCCTAGACCCCCTAAAGTCCAGAAAATGTTGGTGGCCCAAAAACAGGGTCAGAGAGCTCTGAATGTCTCAAAAACATTTGCAGCCTGAAAGGGGCATTAACCCGCATCCTAGAGCACTGAAAATCCCAAAAATATTTTGTGCACGAAAAATGCATCATACAACACTGAAAGTTCAGAATATGTTAGCAGCCCAAAAAAGGCCTTAAAATGCATTTTAGGCTGCAAAAATGTTGAAAAGTTTGGAGGCCCAAAAGGGGTTTACAGTGATCCTAGAAGCCCTAAAGTCCAGAAAATGTTGGTGGCCCAAAAACTGTGTCAGAGAGCTCTGAATGTCCCAAAAACATTTGCAGCCTGATATGGGCATTAACCCGCATCCTAGACCACTGAAATTCCCAAAAATATTTATGGCACGAAACAAAAATGCATCCTACACCGCTAAAAGTTCTGAACATGTTAGCAGCCCAAAAAAGGCCTTAAAATGCATCTTAGGCTGCACAAATGTTGAAAACTTTGAAGGTCCAAAAAATGGGTTTACAGGCATCCTAGACCCCCTAAAGTCCAGAAAATGTTGGTGGCCCAAAAAACTGTCAAAAGAGCTCTGAATGGCCCAAAAACATTTGTAGCCTATAAGGGGCATTAACCCGCATCCTAGACCACTGAAATTCCCAAAAATATTTATGGCACGAAAAATGCATCTTACACCCTGAAAGTTCAGAATATGTTAGCAGCCCAAAAAAGGCCTTAAAATGCATCTTATGGCTGCAAAAATGTAGAAAACTTTGGAGGCCCAAAAAAGGGGTTTACAGTCATCCTAGACCCTCTAAAGTCCAGAAAATGTTGGTGGCCTAAAAATTGTGTCAGAAAGCTCTGAATGTCCCAAAAACATTTGCAGCCTGAAATGGGTATTAACGCGCATCCTAGACCACTGAAATTCCCAAAAATATTTATGGCACGAAAAATGCATCCTACACCGATGAAAGTTCAGAATATGTTAGCAGCCCAAAAAAGCCTTAAAATCCATCTTAGGCTGCAAAAATGTTGAAAACTTTGGAGGCCCAAAAAAGGGGTTTACAGGCATCCTAAACCCCCTAAAGACCAGAAAATGTTGGCAGCCAGAAAACGGTGTCAGAGAGCTCTGAATATCCCACAAACATGTGTAGCCTTCAAGGGGCATTAACACGCATCCTAGACCACTGAAATTCCCAAACATATTTATGGCACGAAAAATGCATTTTACACCCTGAAAGTTCAGAATATGTTAGCAGCCCAAAAAAGGCCATAACATGCATCTTAGGCTGCACAAATGTTGAAAAGTTTGGGGGTCCAAAAAAGGGGTTTATAGGCATCCTAGACCCCCTAAAGTCCAAAAAATGTTGGTGGCCAAAAAAACTGTCCGAGAGCTCTGAATGTCCCAAAAACATTTGTAGCCTATAAGGGGCATTAACCTGCATCCTAGACCACTGAAATTCCAAAAATAGTTTTGGCACGAAAAATCCATCTTACACCCTGAAAGTTCAGAATATGTTAGCAGCCCAAAAAAGGCCTTAAATGCATCTTAGGCTGCAAAAATGTAGAAATCTTTGGAGGCCCAAAAAAGGGGTTTACAGTCATCCTAGACCCCCTAAAGTCCAGAAAATGTTGGTGGCCCAAAAACGGTGTCCGAAAGTTCTGAATGTCCCAAAAACATTTGCAGCCTGAAATGGGCATTACCCGCATCCTAGACCACTGAAATTCCCAAAAATATTTATGGCATGAAAAATGTATCCTACACCACTGAAAGTTCAGAATATGTTAGCAGCCCAATAAATGCCTTAAAATGCATTTTAGGGCTGCAAAAATGCAGAAAACTTTGGAGGCCCAAAAAAGGGGTTTACAGGCATCCTAGACCCCCTAAAGTCCAGAAAATGTTGGTGGCCCAAAAACAGGGTCAGAGAGCTCTGAATGTCTCAAAAACATTTGCAGCCTGAAAGGGGCATTAACCCGCATCCTAGAGCACTGAAAATCCCAAAAATATTTTGTGCACGAAAAATGCATCATACAACACTGAAAGTTCAGAATATGTTAGCAGCCCAAAAAAGGCCTTAAAATGCATCTTAGGCTGCAAAAATGTTGAAAACTTTGGAGGCCCAAAAGGGGTTTACAGTGATCCTAGAACCCCTAAAGTCCAGAAAATGTTGGTGGCCCAAAAACTGTGTCAGAGAGCTCTGAATGTCCCAAAAACATTTGCAGCCTGAAATGGGCATTAACCCGCATCCTAGACCACTGAAATTCCCAAAAATATTTATGGCACGAAACAAAAATGCATCCTACACCGCTAAAAGTTCTGAACATGTTAGCAGCCCAAAAAAGGCCTTAAAATGCATCTTAGGCTGCACAAATGTTGAAAACTTTGAAGGTCCAAAAAATGGGTTTACAGGCATCCTAGACCCCCTAAAGTCCAGAAAATGTTGGTGGCCCAAAAACGGTGTCAGAGAGCTCTGAATGTCTCAAAAACATTTGCAGCCTGAAAGGGGCATTAACGCGCATCCTAGAGCACTGAAAATCCCAAAAATATTTTGTGCACGAAAAATGCATCCTACACCCCTGAAATTTCAGAATATGTTAGCAGCTCAAAAAAGGCCTTAAAATGCATCTTAAGCTGCAAAAATGTTGAAAACTTTGGAGGCCCAAAAAAGGGGTTTACAGGCATCCTAGACCCCCTAAAGTCCAGAAAATGTTGGTGGCCCAAAAACGGTGTCAGAGAGCTCTGAATATCCCAAAAACATTTGCAGCCTGAAATGGGCATTAACCCGCACCTAGACCACTGAAATTCCCAAAAATATTTATGGCACGAAAAATGCATCCTACACCGATGAAAGTTCAGAATATGTTAGCAGCCCAAAAAAGGCCTTAAAATGCATCTTAGGTTGCAAAAATGTTGAAAACTTTGGAGGTCCAAAAAAGGGGTTTACAGGCATCCTAGACCCCCTAAAGTCCAGAAAATGTTGGTGGCCCAAAAACAGGGTCAGAGAGCTCTGAATGTCTCAAAAACATTTTCAGCCTGAAATGGGTATTAACGCGCATCCTAGACCACTGAAATTCCCAAAAATATTTATGGCACGAAAAATGCATCCTACACCGATGAAAGTTCAGAATATGTTAGCAGCCCAAAAAAGGCCTTAAAATGCATCTTAGGCTGCAAAAATGTTGAAACTTTGGAGGCACAAAAAAGGGGTTTACAGTCATCCTAGACCCCCTAAAGTCCAGAAAATGTTGGTGGCATTGAAACTGTGTCAGAAAGCTCTGAATGTCCCAAAAGCATTTGCAGCCTGAAATGGTCATTAACCCGCATCCTAGACCACTGAAAACCCCAAAAATATTTTGTGCACGAAAAAATGCATCCTACACCCGTGAAAGTTCAGAATATGATAGCAGCCCAAAAAAGCCTTAAAATCCATCTTAGGCTGCAAAAATGTTGAAAACTTTGGAGGCCGAAAAAAGGGGTTTACAGGCATCCTAAACCCCCTAAAGACCAGAAAATTTTGGCAGCCAAAAAACGGTGTCAGAGAGCTCTGAATATCCCAAAAACATGTGTAGCCTACAAGGGGCATTAACACGCATCCTAGACCACTGAAATTCCCAAAAATATTTATGGCACGAAAAATGCATCCTACACCACTGAAAGTTCAGAATATGTTAGCAGCCCAAAAAAGGCCTTAATATGCATTTTAGGCTGCAAAAATGTAGAAATCTTTGGAGGCCCAAAAAAGGGGTTTACAGTCATCCTAGACCCCCTAAAGTCCAGAAAATGTTGGTGGCCCAAAAACGGTGTCCGAAAGTTCTGAATGTCCCAAAAACATTTGCAGCCTGAAATGGGCATTACCCGCATCCTAGACCACTGAAATTCCCAAAAATATTTATGGCATGAAAAATGTATCCTACACCACTGAAAGTTCAGAATATGTTAGCAGCCCAATAAATGCCTTAAAATGCATTTTAGGGCTGCAAAAATGCAGAAAACTTTGGAGGCCCAAAAAAGGGGTTTACAGGCATCCTAGACCCCCTAAAGTCCAGAAAATGTTGGTGGCCCAAAAACAGGGTCAGAGAGCTCTGAATGTCTCAAAAACATTTGCAGCCTGAAAGGGGCATTAACCCGCATCCTAGAGCACTGAAAATCCCAAAAATATTTTGTGCACGAAAAATGCATCATACAACACTGAAAGTTCAGAATATGTTAGCAGCCCAAAAAAGGCCTTAAAATGCATCTTAGGCTGCAAAAATGTTGAAAACTTTGGAGGCCCAAAAGGGGTTTACAGTGATCCTAGAACCCCTAAAGTCCAGAAAATGTTGGTGGCCCAAAAACTGTGTCAGAGAGCTCTGAATGTCCCAAAAACATTTGCAGCCTGAAATGGGCATTAACCCGCATCCTAGACCACTGAAATTCCCAAAAATATTTATGGCACGAAACAAAAATGCATCCTACACCGCTAAAAGTTCTGAACATGTTAGCAGCCCAAAAAAGGCCTTAAAATGCATCTTAGGCTGCACAAATGTTGAAAACTTTGAAGGTCCAAAAAATGGGTTTACAGGCATCCTAGACCCCCTAAAGTCCAGAAAATGTTGGTGGCCCAAAAACGGTGTCAGAGAGCTCTGAATGTCTCAAAAACATTTGCAGCCTGAAAGGGGCATTAACGCGCATCCTAGAGCACTGAAAATCCCAAAAATATTTTGTGCACGAAAGATGCATCCTACACCCCTGAAATTTCAGAATATGTTAGCAGCTCAAAAAAGGCCTTAAAATGCATCTTAAGCTGCAAAAATGTTAAAAACTTTGGAGGCCCAAAAAAGGGGTTTACAGGCATCCTAGACCCCCTAAAGTCCAGAAAATGTTGGTGGCCCAAAAACGGTGTCAGAGAGCTCTGAATATCCCAAAAACATTTGCAGCCTGAAATGGGCATTAACCCGCACCTAGACCACTGAAATTCCCAAAAATATTTATGGCACGAAAAATGCATCCTACACCGATGAAAGTTCAGAATATGTTAGCAGCCCAAAAAAGGCCTTAAAATGCATCTTAGGTTGCAAAAATGTTGAAAACTTTGGAGGTCCAAAAAAGGGGTTTACAGGCATCCTAGACCCCCTAAAGTCCAGAAAATGTTGGTGGCCCAAAAACAGGGTCAGAGAGCTCTGAATGTCTCAAAAACATTTTCAGCCTGAAATGGGTATTAACGCGCATCCTAGACCACTGAAATTCCCAAAAATATTTATGGCACGAAAAATGCATCCTACACCGATGAAAGTTCAGAATATGTTAGCAGCCCAAAAAAGGCCTTAAAATGCATCTTAGGCTGCAAAAATGTTGAAACTTTGGAGGCACAAAAAAGGGGTTTACAGTCATCCTAGACCCCCTAAAGTCCAGAAAATGTTGGTGGCATTGAAACTGTGTCAGAAAGCTCTGAATGTCCCAAAAGCATTTGCAGCCTGAAATGGTCATTAACCCGCATCCTAGACCACTGAAAACCCCAAAAATATTTTGTGCACGAAAAAATGCATCCTACACCCGTGAAAGTTCAGAATATGATAGCAGCCCAAAAAAGCCTTAAAATCCATCTTAGGCTGCAAAAATGTTGAAAACTTTGGAGGCCGAAAAAAGGGGTTTACAGGCATCCTAAACCCCCTAAAGACCAGAAAATTTTGGCAGCCAAAACACGGTGTCAGAGAGCTCTGAATATCCCAAAAACATGTGTAGCCTACAAGGGGCATTAACACGCATCCTAGACCACTGAAATTCCCAAAAATATTTATGGCACGAAAAATGCATCCTACACCACTGAAAGTTCAGAATATGTTAGCAGCCCAAAAAAGGCCTTAATATGCATTTTAGGCTGCAAAAATGTTGAAAACTTTAGAGGCCCAAAAAAGGGGTTTACAGTCATCCTAGACCCCCTAAAGTCCAGAAAATGTTGGTGGCCCAAAAGCAGGGTCAGAGAGCTCTGAATGTCTCAAAAACATTTGCAGCCTGAAAGGGGCATTAACCCGCATCCTAGAGCACTGAAAATCCCAAAGATATTTTGTGCACGAAAAAGGCATCTTACACCCTGAAAGTTCAGAATATGTTAGCAGCCCAAAAAAGGCCTTAAAATGCATCTTAGGCTGCAAAAATGTTGAAAACTTTGGAGGCCCAAAAAAGGGGTTTACAGGCATCCTAGACCCCCTAAAGTTCAGAAAATGTTGGTGGCCCAAAAACGGTGTCAGAGAGCTCTGAATGTCCCAAAAGCATTTGCAGCCTGAAATGGGCATTAACCCG
The DNA here is from genome assembly GCF_040938575.1 of Ambystoma mexicanum. NCBI lineage: Eukaryota > Metazoa > Chordata > Amphibia > Caudata > Ambystomatidae > Ambystoma > Ambystoma mexicanum. The sequence goes on from NC_090936.1 coordinate 146,418,052, forward strand.
CATCCTAGACCACTGAAATTCCCAAAAATATTTATGGCACGAAAAATGCATCCTACACCGCTAAAAGTTCTGAACATGTTAGCAGCCAAAAAAAGGCCTTAAAATGCATCTTAGGCTGCACAAATGTTGAAAACTTTGAAGGTCCAAAAAATGGGTTTACAGGCATCCTAGACCCCCTAAAGTCCAGAAAATGTTGGTGGCCCAAAAAACTGTCAAAAGAGCTCTGAATGGCCCAAAAACATTTGTAGCCTATAAGGGGCATTAACCCGCATCCTAGACCACTGAAATTCCCAAAAATATTTATGGCACGAAAAATGCATCTTACACCCTGAAAGTTCAGAATATGTTAGCAGCCCAAAAAAGGCCTTAAAATGCATCTTATGGCTGCAAAAATGTAGAAAACTTTGGAGGCCCAAAAAAGGGGTTTACAGTCATCCCAGACCCCCTAAAGTCCAGAAAATGTTAGTGGCCTAAAAATTGTGTCAGAAAGCTCTGAATGTCCCAAAAACATTTGCAGCCTGAAATGGGTATTAACCCGCATCCTAGACCACTGAAATTCCCAAAAATATTTATGGCACGAAAAATGCATCCTACACCACTGAAAGTTCAGAATATGTTAGCAGCCCAAAAAAGGCCTTAAAATGCATCTTAGGCTGCAAAAATGTTGAAACTTTGGAGGCACAAAAAAGGGGTTTACAGTCATCCTAGACCCCCTAAAGTCCAGAAAATGTTGGTGGCCTTGAAACTGTGTCAGAAAGCTCTGAATGTCCCAAAAGCATTTGCAGCCTGAAATGGTCATTAACCCGCATCCTAGACCACTGAAATCCCCAAAAATATTTTGTGCACGAAAAAATGCATCCTACACCCCTGAAAGTTCAGAATATGATAGCAGCCCAAAAAAGCCTTAAAATCCATCTTAGGCTGCAAAAATGTTGAAAACTTTGGAGGCCGAAAAAAGGGGTTTACAGGCATCCTAAACCCCCTAAAGACCAGAAAATGTTGGCGGCCAAAAAACGGTGTCAGAGAGCTCTGATTATCCCAAAACCATGTGTAGCCTACAAGGGGCATTAACACGCATCCTAGACCACTGAAATTCCCAAACATATTTATGGCACGAAAAATGCATCTTACACCCTGAAAGTTCAGAATATGTTAGCAGCCCAAAAAAGGCCATAACATGCATTTTAGGGCTGCCAAAATGTAGAAAACTTTGGAGGCCCAAAAAAGGGGTTTACAGGCATCCTAGTCCCCCTAAAGTCCAGAAAATGTTGGTGGCTCAAAAACGGCGTCAGAGAGCTCTGAATATCCCAAAAACATTTGCAGCCTGAAATGGGCATTAACCCGCATTCTAGACCACTGAAATTCCCAAAAATATTTATGGCACGAAAAATGCATCCTACACCACTGAAAGTTCAGAATATGTTAGCAGCCCAAAAAAGGCCTTAAAATGCATCTTAGGCTGCAAAAATGTTGAAAACTTTAGAGGCCCAAAAAAGGGGTTTACAGTCATCCTATACCCCCTAAAGTCCAGAAAATGTTGGTGGCCCAAAAAACTGTCAGAGAGCTCTGAAAGTCCCAAAAACATTAGTAGCCTATAAGGGACATTAACCTGCATCCTAGACCACTGAAATTCCCAAAAATAGTTTTGGCACAAAAAATGCATCTTACATCCTGTAAGTTCAGAATATGTTAGCAGCCCAAAAAATGCCTTAAAATGCATTTTAGGGCTGCAAACATGCAGAAAACTTTGGAGGCCCAAAAAAGGGGTTTGCAGGCATCCTAGACCCCCTAAAGTCCAGAAAATGTTGGTGGCCCAAAAAACTGTCAAAGAGCTCTGAATGTCTCAAAAACATTTGCAGCCTGAAAGGGGAATTAACCCGCATCCTAGAGCACTGAAAATCCCAAAAATATTTTGTGCACGAAAAATGCATCCTACACCCCTGAAATTTCAGAATATGTTAGCAGCTCAAAAAAGGCCTTAAAATGCATCTTAGGCTGCAAAAATGTTGAAACTTTGGAGGCACAAAAAAGGGGTTTACAGTCATCCTAGACCCCCTAAAGTCCAGAAAATGTTGGTGGCCTTGAAACTGTGTCAGAAAGCTCTGAATGTCCCAAAAGCATTTGCAGCCTGAAATGGTCATTAACCCGCATCCTAGACCAATGAAATCCCCAAAAATATTTTGTGCACGAAAAAATGCATCCTCCACCCCTGAAAGTTCAGAATATGATAGCAGCCCAAAAAAGGCCTTAAAATCCATCTTAGGCTGCAAAAATGTTGAAAACTTTTGAGGCCCAAAAAAGGGGCCCAAAACCCCCTAAAGACCAGAAAATGTTGGCGGCCAAAAAACGGTGTCAGAGAGCTCTGAATATCCCAAAAATATGTGTAGCCTGAAATGGGCATTAACCCGCATCCTAGACCACTGAAATTCCCAGAAATATTTATGGCACGAAAAATGCATCTTACACCCTGAAAGTTCAGAATATGTTAGCAGCCCAAAAAAGGCCTTAAAATGCATCTTATGGCTGCAAAAATGTAGAAAACTTTGGAGGCCCAAAAAAGGGGTTTACAGTCATCCTAGACCCTCTAAAGTCCAGAAAATGTTGGTGGCCTAAAAATTGTGTCAGAAAGCTCTGAATGTCCCAAAAACATTTGCAGCCTGAAATGGGTATTAACGCGCATCCTAGACCACTGAAATTCCCAAAAATATTTATGGCACGAAAAATGCATCCTACACCGATGAAAGTTCAGAATATGTTAGCAGCCCAAAAAAGCCTTAAAATCCATCTTAGGCTGCAAAAATGTTGAAAACTTTTGAGGCCCAAAAAAGGGGTTTACAGGCATCCTAAACCCCCTAAAGACCAGAAAATGTTGGCGGCCAGAAAACGGTGTTAGAGAGCTCTGAATATCCCAAAAACATGTGTAGCCTTCAAGGGGCATTAACACGCATCCTAGACCACTGAAATTCCCAAACATATTTATGGCACGAAAAATGCATTTTACACCCTGAAAGTTCAGAATATGTTAGCAGCCCAAAAAAGGCCATAACATGCATCTTAGGGCTGCAAAAATGTAGAAAACTTTGGAGGCCCAAAAAAGGGGTTTACAGGCATCCTAGACCCCCTAAAGTCAAGAAAATGTTGGTGGCTCAAAAACGGTGTCAGAGAGCTCTGAATGTCCTAAAAACATTTGAGGCCTGAAATGGGCATTAACCCGCATCCTAGACCACTGAAATTCCCCAATATATTTATGGCACAAAACAAAAATGCATCCGACACCGCTAAAAGTTCTGAACATGTTAGCAGCCCAAAAAAGGCCTTAAAATGCATCTTAGGCTGCACAAATGTTGAAAACTTTGAAGGTCCAAAAAAATGGGTTACAGGCATCCTAGACCCCCTAAAGTCCAGAAAATGTTGGTGGCCCATAAAACTGTCAAAAGAGCTCTGAATGGCCCAAAAACATTTGTAGCCTATAAGGGGCATTAACCTGCATCCTAGACCACTGAAATTCCCAAAAATAGTTTTGGCACGAAAAATGCATCTTACACCCTGAAAGTTCAGAATATGTTAGAAGCCCAAAAAATGCCTTAAAATGCATCTTAGGGCTGCAAAAATGTAAAAAACGTTGGAGGCCCAGAAAGGGGGTTTACATGCATCCTAGACCCCCTAAATTCCAGTAAATGTTGGTGGCCCAAACGCAGGGTCAGAGAGCTCTGAATGTCTCAAAAACATTTGCAGCCTAAAAGGGGCATTAACGCGCATCCTAGAGCACTGAAAATCCCAAAAATATTTTGTGCACGAAAAATGCATCCTACACCCCTGAAATTTCAGAATATGTTAGCAGCTCAAAAAAGGCCTTAAAATGCATCTTAGGCTGCAAAAATGTTGAAAACTTTGGAGGCCCAAAAAAGGGGTTTACAGGCATCCTAGACCCCCTAAAGTCCAGAAAATGTTGGTGGCCCAAAAACGGTGTCAGAGAGCTCTGAATATCCCAAAAACATTTGCAGCCTGAAATGGGCATTAACCCGCATCCTAGACCACTGAAATTCCCAAAAATATTTTGTGCACGAAAAATGCATCTTACACCCTGAAAGTTCAGAATATGTTAGCAGCCCAAAAAAGGCCTTAAAATGCATCTTAGGTTGCAAAAATGTTGAAAACTTTGGAGGTCCAAAAAAGGGGTTTACAGGCATCCTAGACCCCCTAAAGTCCAGAAAATGTTGGTGGCCCAAAAATAGGGTCAGAGAGCTCTGAATGTCTCAAAAACATTTGCAGCCTGAAATGGGTATTAACGCGCATCCTAGACCACTGAAATTCCCAAAAATATTTATGGCACGAAAAATGCATCCTACACCGATGAAAGTTCAGAATATGTTAGCAGCCCAAAAAAGGCCTTAAAATGCATCTTAGGCTGCAAAAATGTTGAAACTTTGGAGGCACAAAAAAGGGGTTTACAGTCATCCTAGACCCCCTAAAGTCCAGAAAATGTTGGTGGCCTTGAAACTGTGTCAGAAAGCTCTGAATGTCCCAAAAGCATTTGCAGCCTGAAATGGTCATTAACCCGCATCCTAGACCACTGAAATCCCCAAAAATATTTTGTGCACGAAAAAATGCATCCTACACCCGTGAAAGTTCAGAATATGATAGCAGCCCAAAAAAGCCTTAAAATCCATCTTAGGCTGCAAAAATGTTGAAAACTTTGGAGACCCAAAAGGGGTTTACAGTGATCCTAGAACCCCTAAAGTCCAGAAAATGTTGGTGGCCCAAAAACTGTGTCAGAGAGCTCTGAATGTCTCAAAAACATTTGCAGCCTGAAAGGGGCATTAACCCTCATCCTAGAGCACTTCAAATCCCAAAAATATTTGTGCACGTAAAATGCATCATACAACACTGAAAGTTCAGAATATGTTAGCAGCCCAACAAAGGCCTTAAAATGCATCTTAGGCTGCAAAAATGTTGAAAACTTTGGAGGCCCAAAAGGGGTTTACAGTGATCCTAGAACCCCTAAAGTCTAGAAAATGTTGGTGGCCCAAAAACTGTGTCAGAGAGCTCTGAATGTCTCAAAAACATTTGCAGCCTGAAATGGGCATTAACCCGCATCCTAGACCACTGAAATTCCCAAAAATATTTATGGCACAAAAAATGCATCCTACACCGATGAAAGTTCAGAATATGTTAGCAGCCCAAAAAAGGCCTTAAAATGCATTTTAGGCTGCAAAAATGTTGAAAACTTTGGAGGCCCAAAAAAGGGGTTTACAGGCATCCTAGACCCCCTAAAGTCCAGAAAATGCTGGTGGCCCAAAAAACTGTCAAAAGGGCTCTGAATGGCCCAAAAACATATGTAGCCTTTAAGGGGCATTAACCTGCATCCTAGACCACTGAAATTCCCAAAAATAGTTTTGGCACGAAAAATGCATCTTACACCCTGAAAGTTCAGAATATGTTAGAAGCCCAAAAAATGTCTTAAAATGCATCTTAGGGCTGCAAAAATGTAGAAAACTTTGGAGGCCCAAAAAAGGGGTTTACATGCATCCTAGACCCCCTAAATTCCAGTAAATGTTGGTGGCCCAAAAGCAGTGTCAGAGAGCTCTGAATGTCTCAAAAACATTTGCAGCCTGAAAGGGGCATTAACCCGCATCCTAGAGCACTGAAAATCCCAAAAATATTTTGTGCACGAAAAAGGCATCTTACACCCTGAAAGTTCAGAATATGTTAGCAGCCCAAAAAAGGCCTTAAAATGCATCTCAGGCTGCAAAAATGTTGAAACTTTGGAGGCACAAAAAAGGGGTTTACAGTCATCCTAGACCCCCTAAAGTCCAGAAAATGTTGGTGGCCTTGAAACTGTGTCAGAAAGCTCTGAATGTCCCAAAAACATTTGAAGCCTGAAATGGACATTAACCCGCATCCTAGACCACTGAAATTCCCCAAAATATTTATGGCACGAAACAAAAATGCATCCTATACCGCTAAAAGTTCTGAACATGTTAGCAGCCCAAAAAAGGCCTTAAAATGCATCTTATGGCTGCAAAAATGTAGAAAACTTTGGAGACCCAAAAAAGGGGTTTACAGACATCCTAGACCCCCTAAAGTCCAGAAAATGTTGGTGGCCTAAAAATTGGGTCAGAAAGCTCTGAATGTCCCAAAAACATTTGCAGCCTGAAATGGGCATTAACCCGCATCCTAGACCACTGAAATTCCCAAAAATATTTATGGCACGGAAAATGCATCCTACACCGATGAAAGTTCAGAATATGTTAGCAGCCCAAAAAAGGCCTTAAAATGCATCTTAGGCTGCAAAAATGTTGAAAACTTTGGAGGTCCAAAAAAGGGGTTTACAGGCATCCTAGACCCCCTAAAGTCCAGAAAATGTTGGTGGCCCAAAAACACGGTCAGAGAGCTCTGAATGTCTCAAAAACATTTGCAGCCTGAAAGGGGCATTAACCGGTTCCATAGAGCACTGAAATTCCCCAAAATATATATGGCATGAAAAATGCATCCTACACCACTGAAAGTTCAGAATATGTTAGCAGCCCAAAAAAGGCCTTAAAATGCATCTTAGGCTGCAAAAATGTTGAAACTTTGGAGGCACAAAAAAGGGGTTTACAGACATCCTAGACCCCCTAAAGTCCAGAAAATGTTGGTGGCCCAAAAAACTGTCAGAGAGCTCTGAATGTCCCAAAAACATTTGTAGCCTATAAGGGGCATTAACCTGCATCCTCGACCACTGAAATTCCCAAAAATAGTTTTGGCACAAAAAATGCATCTTACATCCTGAAAGTTCAGAATATGTTAGCAGCCCAATAAATGCCTTAAAATGCATTTTAGGGCTGCAAAAATGCAGAAAACTTTGGAGGCCCAAAAAAGGGGTTTACAGGCATCCTAGACCCCCTAAAGTCCAGAAAATGTTGGTGGCCCAAAAACAGGGTCAGAGAGCTCTGAATGTCTCAAAAACATTTGCAGCCTGAAAGGGGCATTAACCCGCATCCTAGAGCACTGAAAATCCCAAAAATATTTTGTGCACGAAAAATGCATCATACAACACTGAAAGTTCAGAATATGTTAGCAGCCCAAAAAAGGCCTTAAAATGCATCTTAGGCAGCAAAAATGTTGAAAACTTTGGAGGCCCAAAAGGGGTTTACAGTGATCCTAGAACCCCTAAAGTCCAGAAAATGTTGGTGGCCCAAAAACTGTGTCAGAGAGCTCTGAATGTCCCAAAAACATTTGCAGCCTGAAATGGGCATTAACCCGCATCCTAGACCACTGAAATTCCCAAAAATATTTATGGCACGAAACAAAAATGCATCCTACACCGCTAAAAGTTCTGAACATGTTAGCAGCCCAAAAAAGGCCTTAAAATGCATCTTAGGCTGCACAAATATTGAAAACTTTGGAGGCCGAAAAAAGGGGTTTACAGGCATCCTAAACCCCCTAAAGACCAGAAAATGTTGGCGGCCAAAAAACAGTGTCAGAGAGCTCTGATTATCCCAAAAACATTTGTAGCCTATAAGGGGCATTAACCCGCATCCTAGACCACTGAAATTCCCAAAAATATTTATGGCACGAAAAATGCATCTTACACCCTGAAAGTTCAGAATATGTTAGCAGCCCAAAAAAGGCCTTAAAATGCATCTTATGGCTGCAAAAATGTAGAAAACTTTGGAGGCCCAAAAAAGGGGTTTACAGTCATCCCAGACCCCCTAAAGTCCAGAAAATGTTGGTGGCCTAAAAATTGTGTCAGAAAGCTCTGAATGTCCCAAAAACATTTGCAGCCTGAAATGGGTATTAACCCGCATCCTAGACCACTGAAATTCCCAAAAATATTTATGGCACGAAAAATGCATCCTACACCACTGAAAGTTCAGAATATGTTAGCAGCCCAAAAAAGGCCTTAAAATGCATCTTAGGCTGCAAAAATGTTGAAAACTTTGGGGGTCCAAAAAAGGGGTTTACAGGCATCCTAGACCCCATAAAGTCCAGAAAATGTTGGTGGCCTTGAAACTGTGTCAGAAAGCTCTGAATGTCCCAAAAGCATTTGCAGCCTGAAATGGTCATTAACCCGCATCCTAGACCACTGAAATCCCCAAAAATATTTTGTGCACGAAAAAATGCATCCTACACCCCTGAAAGTTCAGAATATGATAGCAGCCCAAAAAAGCCTTAAAATCCATTTTAGGCTGCAAAAATGTTGAAAACTTTGGAGGCCGAAAAAAGGGGTTTACAGGCATCCTAGTCCCCCTAAAGTCCAGAAAATGTTGGTGGCTCAAAAACGGTGTCAGAGAGCTCTGAATATCCCAAAAACATTTGCAGCCTGAAATGGGCATTAACCCGCATTCTAGACCACTGAAATTCCCAAAAATATTTATGGCACGAAAAATGGATCCTACACCACTCAAAGTTCAGAATATGTTAGCAGCCCAAAAAAGGCCTTAAAATGCATCTTAGGCTGCAAAAATGTTGAAAACTTTAGAGGCCCAAAAAAGGGGTTTACTGTCATCCTATACCCCCTAAAGTCCATAAAATGTTGGTGGCCCAAAAAACTGTCAAAGAGCTCTGAAAGTCCCAAAAACATTAGTAGCCTATAAGGGACATTAACCTGCATCCTAGACCACTGAAATTCCCAAAAATAGTTTTGGCACAAAAAATGCATCTTACATCCTGAAAGTTCAGAATATGTTAGCAGCCCAAAAAATGCCTTAAAATGCATTTTAGGGCTGCAAACATGCAGAAAACTTTGGAGGCCCAAAAAAGGGGTTTACAGGCATCCTAGTCCCCCTAAAGTCCAGAAAATGTTGGTGGCCCAAAAAACTGTCAAAGAGCTCTGAATGTCTCAAAAACATTTGCAGCCTGAAAGGGGAATTAACCCGCATCCTAGAGCACTGAAAATCCCAAAAATATTTTGTGCACGAAAAATGCATCCTACACCCCTGAAAGTTCAGAATATGATAGCAGCCCAAAAAAGGCCTTAAAATCCATCTTAGGCTGCAAAAATGTTGAAAACTTTTGAGGCCCAAAAAAGGGGTTTACAGGCATCCCAGACCCCCTAAAGACCAGAAAATGTTGGCGGCCAAAAAACGGTGTCAGAGAGCTCTGAATATCCCAAAAATATGTGTAGCCTGAAATGGGCATTAACCCGCATCCTAGACCACTGAAATTCCCAGAAATATTTATGGCACGAAAAATGCATCTTACACCCTGAAAGTTCAGAATATGTTAGCAGCCCAAAAAAGGCCTTAAAATGCATCTTATGGCTGCAAAAATGTAGAAAACTTTGGAGGCCCAAAAAAGGGGTTTACAGTCATCCTAGACCCTCTAAAGTCCAGAAAATGTTGGTGGCCTAAAAATTGTGTCAGAAAGCTCTGAATGTCCCAAAAACATTTGCAGCCTGAAATGGGTATTAACGCGCATCCTAGACCACTGAAATTCCCAAAAATATTTATGGCACGAAAAATGCATCCTACACCGATGAAAGTTCAGAATATGTTAGCAGCCCAAAAAAGGCCTTAAAATGCATTTTAGGGCTGCAAACATGCAGAAAACTTTGGAGGCCCAAAAAAGGGGTTTACAGGCATCCTAGACCCCCTAAAGTCCAGAAAATGTTGGTGGCCCAAAAAACTGTCAAAGAGCTCTGAATGTCTCAAAAACATTTGCAGCCTGAAAGGGGAATTAACCCGCATCCTAGAGCACTGAAAATCCCAAAAATATTTTGTGCACGAAAAATGCATCCTACACCCCTGAAATTTCAGAATATGTTAGCAGCCCAAAAAAGGCCTTAATATGCATTTTAGGCTGCAAAAATGTTGAAAACTTTAGAGGCCCAAAAAAGGGGTTTACAGTCATCCTAGACCCCCTAAAGTCCAGAAAATGTTGGTGGCCCAAAAAACTGTCAAAGAGCTCTGAATGTCTCAAAAACATTTGCAGCCTGAAAGGGGAATTAACCCGCATCCTAGAGCACTGAAAATCCCAAAAATATTTTGTGCACGAAAAAATGCATCCTACACCCCTGAAAGTTCAGAATATGATAGCAGCCCAAAAAAGCCTTAAAATCCATTTAAGGCTGCAAAAATGTTGAAAACTTTGGAGGCCGAAAAAAGGGGTTTACAGGCATCCTAAACCCCCTAAAGACCAGAAAATGTTGGCGGCCAAAAAACGGTGTCAGAGAGCTCTGATTATCCCAAAACCATGTGTAGCCTACAAGGGGCATTAACACGCATCCTAGACCACTGAAATTCCCAAACATATTTATGGCACGAAAAATGCATCTTACACCCTGAAAGTTCAGAATATGTTAGCAGCCCAAAAAAGGCCATAACATGCATTTTAGGGCTGCCAAAATGTAGAAAACTTTGGAGGCCCAAAAAAGGGGTTTACAGGCATCCTAGTCCCCCTAAAGTCCAGAAAATGTTGGTGGCTCAAAAACGGTGTCAGAGAGCTCTGAATATCCCAAAAACATTTGCAGCCTGAAATGGGCATTAACCCGCATTCTAGACCACTGAAATTCCCAAAAATATTTATGGCACGAAAAATGCATCCTACACCACTCAAAGTTCAGAATATGTTAGCAGCCCAAAAAAGGCCTTAAAATGCATCTTAGGCTGCAAAAATGTTGAAAACTTTAGAGGCCCAAAAAAGGGGTTTACAGTCATCCGATACCCCCTAAAGTCCAGAAAATGTTGGTGGCCCAAAAAACTGTCAGAGAGCTCTGAAAGTCCCAAAAACATTAGTAGCCTATAAGGGACATTAACCTGCATCCTAGACCACTGAAATTCCCAAAAATAGTTTTGGCACAAAAAATGCATCTTACATCCTGAAAGTTCAGAATATGTTAGCAGCCCAAAAAATGCCTTAAAATGCATTTTAGGGCTGCAAACATGCAGAAAACTTTGGAGGCCCAAAAAAGGGGTTTACAGGCATCCTAGACCCCCTAAAGTCCAGAAAATGTTGGTGGCCTTGAAACTGTGTCAGAAAGCTGTGAATGTCCCAAAAGCATTTGCAGCCTGAAATGGTCATTAACCCGCATCCTAGACCACTGAAATCCCCAAAAATATTTTGTGCACGAAAAAATGCATCCTCCACCCCTGAAAGTTCAGAATATGATAGCAGCCCAAAAAAGGCCTTAAAATCCATCTTAGGCTGCAAAAATGTTGAAAACTTTTGAGGCCCAAAAAAGGGGTTTACAGGCATCCCAGACCCCCTAAAGACCAGAAAATGTTGGCGGCCAAAAAACGGTGTCAGAGAGCTCTGAATATCCCAAAAATATGTGTAGCCTGAAATGGGCATTAACCCGCATCCTAGACCACTGAAATTCCCAGAAATATTTGTGGCACGAAAAATGCATCTTACACCCTGAAAGTTCAGAATATGTTAGCAGCCCAAAAAAGGCCTTAAAATGCATCTTATGGCTGCAAAAATGTAGAAAACTTTGGAGGCCCAAAAAAGGGGTTTACAGTCATCCTAGACCCTCTAAAGTCCAGAAAATGTTGGTGGCCTAAAAATTGTGTCAGAAAGCTCTGAATGTCCCAAAAACATTTGCAGCCTGAAATGGGTATTAACGCGCATCCTAGACCACTGAAATTCCCAAAAATATTTATGGCACGAAAAATGCATCCTACACCGATGAAAGTTCAGAATATGTTAGCAGCCCAAAAAAGGCCTTAAAATGCATTTTAGGGCTGCAAACATGCAGAAAACTTTGGAGGCCCAAAAAAGGGGTTTACAGGCATCCTAGAACCCCTAAAGTCCAGAAAATGTTGGTGGCCCACAAAACTGTCAAAGAGCTCTGAATGTCTCAAAAACATTTGCAGCCTGAAAGGGGAATTAACCCGCATCCTAGAGCACTGAAAATCCCAAAAATATTTTGTGCACGAAAAATGCATCCTACACCCCTGAAATTTCAGAATATGTTAGCAGCCCAACAAAGGCCTTAAAATGCATTTTAGGCTGCAAAAATGTTGAAAACTTTGGAGGCCCAAAAGGGGTTTACAGTGATCCTAGAACCCCTAAAGTCCAGAAAATGTTGGTGGCCCAAAAACTGTGTCAGAGAGCTCTGAATGTCTCAAAAACATTTGCAGCCTGAAATGGGCATTAACCCGCATCCTAGACCACTGAAATTCCCAAAAATATTTATGGCACGAAAAATGCATCCTACACCGATGAAAGTTCAGAATATGTTAGCAGCCCAAAAAAGGCCTTAAAATGCATCTTAGGCTGCAAAAATGTTGAAAACTTTGGAGGCCCAAAAAAGGGGTTTAAGGGCATCCTAGACCCCCTAAAGTCCAGAAAATGCTGGTGGCCCAAGAAACTGTCAAAAGAGCTCTGAATGGCCCAAAAACATATGTAGCCTGAAAGGGGCATTAACCCGCATCCTAGAGCACTGAAAATCCCAAAAATATTTTGTGCACGAAAAAGGCATCTTACACCCTGAAAGTTCAGAATATGTTAGCAGCTCATAAAAGGCCTTAAAATGCATCTTAGGCTGCAAAAATGTTCATAACTTTGGAGGCCCAAAAGGGGTTTACAGTCATCCTAGACCCCCTAAAGTCCAGAAAATGTTGGTGGCCCAAAAAACTGTCAAAAGAGCTCTGAATGGCCCAAAAACATTTGTAGCCTATAAGGGTCTTAAAATGCCTTAAAATGCATTTTATGGCTGCAAAAATGTAGAAAACTTTGGAGGCCCAAAAAAGGGGTTTACAGACATCCTAGACCCCCTAAAGTCCAGAAAATGTTGGTGGCCTAAAAATTGTGTCAGAAAGCTCTGAATGTCCCAAAAACATTTGCAGCCTGAAATGGGCATTAACCCGCATCCTAGACCACTGAAATTCCCAAAAATATTTATGGCACGGAAAATGCATCCTACACCGATGAAAGTTCAGAATATGTTAGCAGCCCAAAAAAGGCCTTAAAATGCATCTTAGGTTGCAAAAATGTTGAAAACTTTGGAGGTCCAAAAAAGGGGTTTACAGGCATCCTAGACCCCCTAAAGTCCAGGAAATGCTGGTGGCCTAAAAATTGTGTCAGAAAGCTCTGAATGTCTCAAAAACATTTGCAGCCTGAAAGGGGCATTAACCGGCTCCATAGAGCACTGAAATTCCCCAAAATATATATGGCACGAAAAATGCATCCTACACCACTGAAAGTTCAGAATATGTTAGCAGCCCAGAAAAGGCCTTAAAATGCATCTTAGGCTGCAAAAATGTTGAAACTTTGGAAGCACAAAAAAGGGGTTTACAGTCATCCTAGACCCCCTAAAGTCCAGAAAATATTGGTGGCCTTGAAACTGTGTCAGAGAGCTCTGAATGTCTCAAAAACATTTGCAGCCTGAAAGGGGCATTAACCCGCATCCTAGACCATTGAAAATCCCAAAAATATTTTGTGCACGAAAAAGGCATCTTACACCCTGAAAGTTCAGAATATGTTAGCAGCTCAAAAAAGGCCTTAAAATGCATCTTAGGCTGCAAAAACGTTCATAACTTTGGAGGCCCAAAAGGGGTTTACAGTCATCCTAGACCCCCTAAAGTCCAGAAAATGTTGGTGGCCCAAAAACTGTGTCAGAGAGCTCTGAATGTCCCAAAAACATTTGAAGCCTGAAATGGGCATTAACCCGCATCCTAGACCACTGAAATTCCCCAATATATTTATGGCACGAAACAAAAATGCATCCTACACCGCTAAAAGTTCTGAACATGTTAGCAGCCCAAAAAGGCCTTAAAATGCATCTTAGGCTGCACAAATGTTGAAAACTTTGAAGGTGCAGAAAATGGGTTTACAGGCATCCTAGACCCCCTAAAGTCCAGAAAATGTTGGTGGCCCAAAAAACTGTCAAAAGAGCTCTGAATGGCCCAAAAACATTTGTAGCCTATAAGGGGCATTAACCCGCATCCTAGACCACTGAAATTCCCAAAGATATTTATGGCACGAAAAATGCATCTTACACCCTGAAATTTCAGAATATGTTAGCAGCCCAAAAAAGGCCTTAAAATGCATCTTATGGCTGCAAAAATGTAGAAAACTTTGGAGGCCCAAAAAAGGGGTTTACAGTCATCCCAGACCCCCTAAAGTCCAGAAAATGTTGGTGGCCTAAAATTTGTGTCAGAAAGCTCTGAATGTCCCAAAAACATTTGCAGCCAGAAATGGGTATTAACCCGCATCCTAGACCACTGAAATTCCCAAAAATATTTATGGCACGAAAAATGCATCCTACACCGATGAAAGTTCAGAATATGATAGCAGCCCAAAAAAGCCTTAACATCCATCTTAGGCTGCAAAAATGTTGAAAACTTTGGAGGCCCAAAAAAGGGGTTTACAGGCCTCCTAAACCCCCTAAAGACCAGAAAATGTTGGCAGCCAAAAAACGGTGTCAGAGAGCTCTGATTATCCCAAAAACATGTGTAGCCTACAAGGGGCATTAACAGGTATCCTAGACCACTGAAATTCCCAAAAATAGTTTTGGCACAAAAAATGCATCTTACATCCTGAAAGTTCAGAATATGTTAGCAGCCCAAGAAATGCCTTAAAATGCATTTTAGGGCTGCAAACATGCAGAAAACTTTGGAGGCCCAAAAAAGGGGTTTACAGGCATCCTAGACCCCCTAAAGTCCAGAAAGTGTTGGTGGCCCAAAAAACTGTCAAAGAGCTCTGAATGTCTCAAAAACATTTGCAGCCTGAAAGGGGCATTAACCCACATCCTAGAGCACTGAAAATCCCAAAAATATTTTGTGCACGAAAAATGCATCCTACACCCCTGAAATTTCAGAATATGTTAGCAGCTCAAAAAAGGCCATAACATGCATCTTAGGGCTGCAAAAATGTAGAAAACTTTGGAGGCCCAAAAAAGGGGTTTACAGGCATCGTAGTCCCCCTAAAGTCCAGAAAATGTTGGTGGCTTAAAAACGGTGTCAGAGAGCTCTGAATATCCCAAAAACATTTGCAGCCTGAAATGAGCATTAACCCGCATCCTAGAGCACTTCAAATCCCAAAAATATTTTGTGCACGAAAAATGCATCATACAACACTGAAAGTTCAGAATATGTTAGCAGCCCAAAAAAGACCTTAAAATGCATCTTAGGCTGCAAAAATGTTGAAACATTGGAGGCACAAAAAAGGGGTTTACAGTCATCCTAGACCCCCTAAAGTCCAGAAAATGTTGGTGGCCCAAAAAACTGTCAGAGAGCTCTGAATGTCCCAAAAACATTTGTAGCCTATAAGGGGCATTAACCTGCATCCTAGACCACTGAAATTCCCAAAAATAGTTTTGGCACAAAAAATGCATCTTACATCCTGAAAGTTCAGAATATGTTAGCAGCCCAATAAATGCCTTAAAATGCATTTTAGGGCTGCAAAAATGCAGAAAACTTTGGAGGCCCAAAAAAGGGGTTTACAGGCATCCTAGACCCCCTAAAGTCCAGAAAATGTTGGTGGCCCAAAAACAGGGTCAGAGAGCTCTGAATGTCTCAAAAACATTTGCAGCCTGAAAGGGGCATTAACCCGCATCCTAGACCACTGAAAATCCCAAAAATATTTTGTGCACGAAAAATGCATCATACAACACTGAAAGTTCAGAATATGTTAGCAGCCCAAAAAAGGCCTTAAAATGCATCTTAGGCTGCAAAAATGTTGAAAACTTTGGAGGCACAAAAGGGGTTTACAGTGATCCTAGAACCCCTAAAGTCCAGAAAATGTTGGTGGCCCAAAAACTGTGTCAGAGAGCTCTGAATGTCCCAAAAACATTTGCAGCCTGAAATGGGCATTAACCCGCATCCTAGACCACTGAAATTCCCAAAAATATTTATGGCACGAAACAAAAATGCATCCTACACCGCTAAAAGTTCTGAACATGTTAGCAGCCCAAAAAAGGCCTTAAAATGCATCTTAGGCTGCACAAATGTTGAAAGCTTTGAAGGTCCAAAAAATGGGTTTACAGGCATCCTAGACCCCCTAAAGTCCAGAAAATGTTGGTGGCCCAAAAAACTGTCAAAAGAGCTCTGAATGGCCCAAAAACATTTGTAGCCTATAAGGGGCATTAACCCGCATCCTAGACCACTGAAATTCCCAAAAATATTTATGGCACGAAAAATGCATCTTACACCCTGAAAGTTCAGAATATGTTAGCAGCCCAAAAAAGGCCTTAAAATGCATCTTAGGCTGCACAAATGTTGAAAGCTTTGAAGGTCCAAAAAATGGGTTTACAGGCATCCTAGACCCCCTAAAGTCCAGAAAATGTTGGTGGCCCAAAAACAGGGTCAGAGAGCTCTTAATGTCCCAAAAACATTTGCAGCCTGAAATGGGTATTAACGCGCATCCTAGACCACTGAAATTCCCAAAAATATTTATGGCACGAAAAATGCATCCTACACCGATGAAAGTTCAGAATATGTTAGCAGCCCAAAAAAGCCTTAAAATCCATCTTAGGCTGCAAAAATGTTGAAAACTTTGGAGGCCCAAAAAAGGGGTTTACAGGCATCCTAAACCCCCTAAAGACCAGAAAATGTTGGCGGCCAGAAAACGGTGTCAGAGAGCTCTGAATATCCCAAAAACATGTGTAGCCTTCAAGGGGCATTAACAAGCATCCTAGACCACTGAAATTCCCAAAAATATTTATGGCACGAAAAATGCATCCTACACCGATGAAAGTTCAGAATATGATAGCAGCCCAAAAAAGCCTTAACATCCATCTTAGGCTGCAAAAATGTTGAAAACTTTGGAGGCCCAAAAAAGGGGTTTACAGGCCTCCTAAACCCCCTAAAGACCAGAAAATGTTGGCAGCCAAAAAACGGTGTCAGAGAGCTCTGATTATCCCAAAAACATGTGTAGCCTACAAGGGGCATTAACAGGTATCCTAGACCACTGAAATTCCCAAAAATAGTTTTGGCACAAAAAATGCATCTTACATCCTGAAAGTTCAGAATATGTTAGCAGCCCAAGAAATGCCTTAAAATGCATTTTAGGGCTGCAAACATGCAGAAAACTTTGGAGGCCCAAAAAAGGGGTTTACAGGCATCCTAGACCCCCTAAAGTCCAGAAAGTGTTGGTGGCCCAAAAAACTGTCAAAGAGCTCTGAATGTCTCAAAAACATTTGCAGCCTGAAAGGGGCATTAACCCACATCCTAGAGCACTGAAAATCCCAAAAATATTTTGTGCACGAAAAATGCATCCTACACCCCTGAAATTTCAGAATATGTTAGCAGCTCAAAAAAGGCCATAACATGCATCTTAGGGCTGCAAAAATGTAGAAAACTTTGGAGGCCCAAAAAAGGGGTTTACAGGCATCCTAGTCCCCCTAAAGTCCAGAAAATGTTGGTGGCTTAAAAACGGTGTCAGAGAGCTCTGAATATCCCAAAAACATTTGCAGCCTGAAATGAGCATTAACCCGCATCCTAGAGCACTTCAAATCCCAAAAATATTTTGTGCACGAAAAATGCATCATACAACACTGAAAGTTCAGAATATGTTAGCAGCCCAAAAAAGACCTTAAAATGCATCTTAGGCTGCAAAAATGTTGAAACTTTGGAGGCACAAAAAAGGGGTTTACAGTCATCCTAGACCCCCTAAAATCCAGAAAATGTTGGTGGCCCAAAAAACTGTCAGAGAGCTCTGAATGTCCCAAAACATTTGTAGCCTATAAGGGGCATTAACCTGCATCCTAGACCACTGAAATTCCCAAAAATAGTTTTGGCACAAAAAATGCATCTTACATCCTGAAAGTTCAGAATATGTTAGCAGCCCAATAAATGCCTTAAAATGCATTTTAGGGCTGCAAAAATGCAGAAAACTTTGGAGGCCCAAAAAAGGGGTTTACAGGCATCCTAGACCCCCTAAAGTCCAGAAAATGTTGGTGGCCCAAAAACAGGGTCAGAGAGCTCTGAATGTCTCAAAAACATTTGCAGCCTGAAAGGGGCATTAACCCGCATCCTAGACCACTGAAAATCCCAAAAATATTTTGTGCACGAAAAATGCATCATACAACACTGAAAGTTCAGAATATGTTAGCAGCCCAAAAAAGGCCTTAAAATGCATCTTAGGCTGCAAAAATGTTGAAAACTTTGGAGGCACAAAAGGGGTTTACAGTGATCCTAGAACCCCTAAAGTCCAGAAAATGTTGGTGGCCCAAAAACTGTGTCAGAGAGCTCTGAATGTCCCAAAAACATTTGCAGCCTGAAATGGGCATTAACCCGCATCCTAGACCACTGAAATTCCCAAAAATATTTATGGCACGAAACAAAAATGCATCCTACACCGCTAAAAGTTCTGAACATGTTAGCAGCCCAAAAAAGGCCTTAAAATGCATCTTAGGCTGCACAAATGTTGAAAGCTTTGAAGGTCCCAAAAATGGGTTTACAGGCATCCTAGACCCCCTAAAGTCCAGAAAATGTTGGTGGCCCAAAAAACTGTCAAAAGAGCTCTGAATGGCCCAAAAACATTTGTAGCCTATAAGGGGCATTAACCCGCATCCTAGACCACTGAAATTCCCAAAAATATTTATGGCACGAAAAATGCATCTTACACCCTGAAAGTTCAGAATATGTTAGCAGCCCAAAAAAGGCCTTAAAATGCATCTTAGGCTGCACAAATGTTGAAAGCTTTGAAGGTCCAAAAAATGGGTTTACAGGCATCCTAGACCCCCTAAAGTCCAGAAAATGTTGGTGGCCCAAAAACAGGGTCAGAGAGCTCTTAATGTCCCAAAAACATTTGCAGCCTGAAATGGGTATTAACGCGCATCCTAGACCACTGAAATTCCCAAAAATATTTATGGCACGAAAAATGCATCCTACACCGATGAAAGTTCAGAATATGTTAGCAGCCCAAAAAAGCCTTAAAATCCATCTTAGGCTGCAAAAATATTGAAAACTTTGGAGGCCCAAAAAAGGGGTTTACAGGCATCCTAAACCCCCTAAAGACCAGAAAATGTTGGCGGCCAGAAAACGGTGTCAGAGAGCTCTGAATATCCCAAAAACATGTGTAGCCTTCAAGGGGCATTAACACGCATCCTAGACCACTGAAATTCCCAAACATATTTATGGCACGAAAAATGCATTTTACACCCTGAAAGTTCAGAATATGTTAGCAGCCCAAAAAAGGCCATAACATGCATTTTAGGGCTGCAAAAATGCAGAAAACTTTGGAGGCCCAAAAAAGGGGTTTACAGGCATCCTAGACCCCCTAAAGTCCAGAAAATGTTGGTGGCCCAAAAAACTGTCAAAAGAGCTCTGAATGGCCCAAAAACATTTGTAGCCTATAAGGGGCATTAACCCGCATCCTAGACCACTGAAATTCCCAAAAATATTTATGGCACGAAAAATGCATCTTACACCCTGAAAGTTCAGAATATGTTAGCAGCCCAAAAAAGGCCTTAAAATGCATCTTAGGCTGCACAAATGTTGAAAGCTTTGAAGGTCCAAAAAATGGGTTTACAGGCATCCTAGACCCCCTAAAGTCCAGAAAATGTTGGTGGCCCAAAAACAGGGTCAGAGAGCTCTTAATGTCCCAAAAACATTTGCAGCCTGAAATGGGTATTAATGCGCATCCTAGACCACTGAAATTCCCAAAAATATTTATGGCACGAAAAATGCATCCTACACCGATGAAAGTTCAGAATATGTTAGCAGCCCAAAAAAGCCTTAAAATCCATCTTAGGCTGCAAAAATGTTGAAAACTTTGGAGGCCCAAAAAAGGGGTTTACAGGCATCCTAAACCCCCTAAAGACCAGAAAATGTTGGCAGCCAGAAAACGGTGTCAGAGAGCTCTGAATATCCCAAAAACATGTGTAGCCTTCAAGGGGCATTAACACGCATCCTAGACCACTGAAATTCCCAAACATATTTATGGCACGAAAAATGCATTTTACACCCTGAAAGTTCAGAATATGTTAGCAGCCCAAAAAAGGCCATAACATGCATCTTAGGGCTGCAAAAATGTAGAAAACTTTGGAGGCCCAAAAAAGGGGTTTACAGGCATCCTAGACCCCCTAAAGTCAAGAAAATGTTGGTGGCTCAAAAACGGTGTCAGAGAGCTCTGAATGTCCCAAAAACATTTGAAGCCTGAAATGGGCATTAACCCGCATCCTAGACCACTGAAATTCCCCAATATATTTATGGCACAAAACAAAAATGCATCCTACACCGCTAAAAGTTCTGAACATGTTAGCAGCCCAAAAAAGGCCTTAAAATGCATCTTAGGCTGCACAAATGTTGAAAACTTTGAAGGTCCAAAAAATGGGTTACAGGCATCCTAGACCCCCTAAAGTCCAGAAAATGTTGGTGGCCCATAAAACTGTCAAAAGAGCTCTGAATGGCCCAAAAACATTTGTAGCCTATAAGGGGCATTAACCTGCATCCTAGACCACTGAAATTCCCAAAAATAGTTTTGGCACGAAAAATGCATCTTACACCCTGAAAGTTCAGAATATGTTAGAAGCCCAAAAAATGCCTTAAAATGCATCTTAGGGCTGCAAAAATGTAGAAAACTTTGGAGGCCCAGAAAAGGGGCTTACATGCATCCTAGAACTCCTAAATTCCAGTAAATGTTGGTGGCCCAAAAGCAGGGTCAGAGAGCTCTGAATGTCTCAAAAACATTTGCAGCCTGAAAGGGGCATTAACGCGCATCCTAGAGCACTGAAAATCCCAAAAATATTTTGTGCACGAAAAATGCATCCTACACCCCTGAAATTTCAGAATATGTTAGCAGCCCAAAAAAGGCCTTAAAATGCATCTTAGGCTGCAAAAATGTTGAAACTTTGGAGGCACAAAAAAGGGGTTTACAGTCATCCTAGACCCCCTAAAGTCCAGAAAATGTTGGTGGCCTTGAAACTGTGTCAGAAAGCTCTGAATGTCCCAAAAGCATTTGCAGCCTGAAATGGTCATTAACCCGCATCCTAGACCACTGAAATCCCCAAAAATATTTTGTGCACGAAAAAATGCATCCTACACCCGTGAAAGTTCAGAATATGATAGCAGCCCAAAAAAGCCTTAAAATCCATCTTAGGCTGCAAAAATGTTGAAAACTTTGGAGGCCGAAAAAAGGGGTTTACAGGCATCCTAAACCCCCTAAAGACCAGAAAATGTTGGCGGCCAAAAAACGGTGTCAGAGAGCTCTGAATATCCCAAAAACATGTGTAGCCTACAAGGGGCATTAACACGCATTCTAGACCACTGAAATTCCCAAACATATTTATGGCACGCAAAATGCATCTTACACCCTGAAAGTTCAGAATATGTTAGCAGCCCAAAAAAGGCCATAACATGCATCTTAGGGCTGCAAAAATGTAGAAAACTTTGGAGGCCCAAAAAAGGGGTTTACAGGCATCCTAGACCCCCTAACGTCCAGAAAATGTTGGTGGCTCAAAAACGGTGTCAGAGAGCTCTGAATGTCTCAAAAACATTTGCAGCCTGAAAGGGGCATTAACCCGCATCCTAGAGCACTTCAAATCCCAAAAATATTTTGTGCACGTAAAATGCATCATGCAACACTGAAAGTTCAGAATATGTTAGCAGCCCAACAAAGGCCTTAAAATGCATCTTAGGCTGCAAAAATGTTGAAAACTTTGGAGGCCCAAAAGGGGTTTACAGTGATCCTAGAACCCCTAAAGTCCAGAAAATGTTGGTGGCCCAAAAACTGTCAGAGAGCTCTGAATGTCTCAAAAACATTTGCAGCCTGAAATGGGCATTAACCCGCATCCTAGACCACTGAAATTCCCAAAAATATTTATGGCACGAAAAATGCATCCTACACCGATGAAAGTTCAGAATATGTTAGCAGCCCAAAAAAGGCCTTAAAATGCATCTTAGGCTGCAAAAATGTTGAAAACTTTGGAGGCCCAAAAAAGGGGTTTACAGGCATCCTAGACCCCCTAAAGTCCTGAAAATGCTGGTGGCCCAGAAAACTGTCAAAAGAGCTCTGAATGGCCCAAAAACATATGTAGCCTATAAGGGGCATTAACCTGCATCCTAGACCACTGAAATTCCCAAAAATAGTTTTGGCACGAAAAATGCATCTTACACCCTGAAAGTTCAGAATATGTTACAAGCCCAAAAAATGCCTTAAAATGCATCTTAGGGCTGCAAAAATGTAGAAAACTTTGGAGGCCCAAAAAAGGGGTTTACATGCATCCTAGACCCCCTAAATTCCAGTAAATGTTGGTGGCCTAAAAGCAGGGTCAGAGAGCTCTGAATGTCTCAAAAACATTTGCAGCCTGAAAGGGGCATTAACCCGCATCCTAGAGCACTGAAAATCTCAAAAATATTTTGTGCACGAAAAATGCATCCTACACCCCAGAAATTTCAGAATATGTTAGCAGCTCAAAAAAGGCCTTAAAATGCATCTTAGGCTGCAAAAATGTTGAAAACTTTGGAGGCCCAAAAAAGGGGTTTACAGGCATCCTAGACCCCCTAAAGTCCAGAAAATGTTGGTGGACCAAAAACGGTGTCAGAGAGCTCTGAATATCCCAAAAACATGTGTAGCCTACAAGGGGCATTAACAGGCGTCCTAGACCACTGAAATTCCCAAAAATATTTATGGCACGAAAAATGCATCTTACACCCTGAAATTTCAGAATATGTTAGCAGCCCAAAAAAGGCCATAACATGCATTTTAGGGCTGCAAAAATGTAGAAAACTTTGGAGGTCCAGAAAAGGGGTTTACAGGCATCCTAGACCCCCTAAAGTCCAGAAAATGTTGGTGGCCCAAAAACACGGTCAGAGAGCTCTTAATGTCTCAAAAACATTTGCAGCCTGAAAGGGGCATTAACCGGCTCCATAGAGCACTGAAATTCCCCAAAATATATATGGCACGAAAAATGCATCCTACACCACTGAAAGTTCAGAATATGTTAGCAGCCCAAAAAAGGCCTTAAAATGCTTCTTAGGCTGCAAAAATGTTGAAACTTTGGAGGCACAAAAAAGGGGTTTACAGGCATCCTAGACCCCCTAAAGTCCAGAAAATGTTGGTGGCCTTGAAACTGTGTCAGAAAGCTCTGAATGTCCCAAAAGCATTTGCAGCCTGAAATGGTCATTAACCCGCATTCTAGAGCACTGAAATTCCCAAAAATATTTATGGCACGAAAAATGCATCCTACACCACTGAAAGTTCAGAATATGTTAGCAGCCCAGGAAATGCCTTAAAATGCATTTTAGGGCTGCAAACATGCAGAAAACTTTGGAGGCCCAAAAAAGGGGTTTACAGGCATCCTAGACCCCCTAAAGTCCAGAAAAGGTTGGTGGCCCAAAAACAGGGTCAGAGAGCTCTGAATGTCTCAAAAACATTTGCAGCCTGAAAGGGGCATTAACCCGCATCCTAGAGCACTGAAAATCCCAAAAATATTTTGTGCACGAAAAATGCATCCTACAACCCTGAAATTTCAGAATATGTTAGCAGATCAAAAAAGGCCTTAAAATGCATTTTAG
Organism: Ambystoma mexicanum; assembly: GCF_040938575.1. Taxonomy (NCBI): domain Eukaryota; kingdom Metazoa; phylum Chordata; class Amphibia; order Caudata; family Ambystomatidae; genus Ambystoma; species Ambystoma mexicanum. Next base: position 146,441,439 of record NC_090936.1, read on the forward strand.
GCTGCACAAATGTTGAAAACTTTGGAGGCCCAACAAAGGGGTTTACAGGCATCCTAGACCCCCTAAAGTCCAGAAAATGTTGGTGGCCCAGAAATGGTGTCAGAGAGCTCTGAATGTCCCAAAAACATTTGCAGCCTGAAATGGGCATTAACCCGCATCCTAGTCCACTGAAATTCCCAAAACTATTTATGGCAGGAAAAACGCATCCTACACCGCTGAAAGTTCAGAATATGTTAGCAGCCCAAAAAAGGCCATAACATGCATCTTAGGGCTGCAAAAATGTAGAAAACTTTGGAGGCCCAAAAAAGGGGTTTACAGGCATCCTAGACCCTCTAAAGTCCAGAAAATGTTGGTGGCTCAAAAACGGTGTCAGAGAGCTCTGAATATCCCAAAAACATTTGCAGCCTGAAATGGGCATTAACCCGCATCCTAGACCACTGAAATTCCCAAAAATGTTTATGGCACGAAAAATGCATCCTACACCACTGAAAGTTCAGAATATGTTAGCAGCCCAAAAAAGGCCTTAATATGCATTTTAGGCTGCAAAAATGTTGAAAACATTAGAGGCCCAAAAAAGGTGTTTACAGTCATCCTAGACCCCCCCTAAAGTCCAGAAAATGTTGGTGGCCCAAAAAACTGTCAGAGAGCTCTGAATATCCCAAAAACATTTGCAGCCAGAAATGGGCATTAACCCGCATCCTAGACCACTGAAATTCCCAAAAATGTTTATGGCACGAAAAATGCATCCTACACCGCTGAAAGTTCAGAATATGTTAGCAGCCTAAAAAAGACCTTAAATTGCATCTTAGGCTGCACAAATGTTGAAAAGTTTGGAGGTCCAAAAAAGGGGTTTACAGGCATCCTAGACCCCCTAAAGTCCAGAAAATGTTGGTGGACAAAAAAACTGTCAGAGAGCTCTGAATATCCCAAAAACATTTGCAGCCAGAAATGGGCATTAACCCGCATCCTAGACCGCTGAAATTCCCAAAAATAATTTTGGCACGAAAAATCCATCTTACACCCTAAAGTTCGGAATATGTTAGCAGCCCAAAAAACGCCTTAAAATGCATCCTAGGCTCCAAAAATGTTGAAAACTTTGGAGGCCCAAAAAAGGGGTTTACAGTCATCCTAGACCCCCTAAAGTCCAGAAAATGATGGTGGCTCAAAAACGGTGTCAGAAAGCTCTGAATGTCCCAAAAACATTTGCAGCCTGAAATGGGCATTAACCCGCATCCTAGACCACTGAAATTCCCAAAAATATTTATGGCACGAAAAATGCATCCTACACCACTGAAAGTTCAGAATATGTTAGCAGCCCAAAAAAGGCCTTAAAATGCATCTTAGGCTGCAAAAATGTTGAAAACTTTGGAGGCCCAAAAAAGGGGTTTACAGTCATCCTAGACCCCCTAAAGTCCAGAAAATGTTGGTGGCCTAAAAACTGTGTCAGAAAACTCTGAATGTCCCAAAAACATTTGCAGCCTGAAATGGGCATTAACCCACATCCTAGACCACTGAAATTCCCAAAAATATTCATGGAACGAAAAATGCATCCTACACCGATGAAAGTTCAGAATATGTTAGCAGCCCAAAAAAGGCCTTAAAATGCATCTTAGGCTGCAAAAATGTTGAAAACTTTGGAGGTCCAAAAAAGGGGTTTACAGGCACCCTAGACCCCCTAAAGTCCATAAAATGTTGGTGGCCCAAAAAACTGTCAAAAGAGCTCTGAATGGCCCAAAAACATTTTTAGCCTATAAGGGGCATTAACCTGCATCCTAGACCACTGAAATTCCCAAAAATAGTTTTGGCACGAAAAATGCATCTTACACCCTGAAAGTTCAGAATATGTTAGAAGCCCAAATAATGCCTTAAAATGCATCTTAGGGCTGCAAAAATGTAGAAAGCTTTGGAGGCCCAGAAAAGGGGTTTACATGCATCCTAGACCCCCTAAATTCCAGTAAATGTTGGTGGCCCAAAAGCAGGGTCAGAGAGCTCTGAATGTCTCAAAAAAATATGGAGCCTGAAAGGGGCATTAACCCGCATCCTAGAGCACTGAAAATCCCAAAAATATTTTGTGCACGAAAAACGCATCCTACACCCCTGAAATTTCAGAATATGTTAGCAGCTCAAAAAAGGCCTTAAAATGCATCTTAGGCTGCAAAAATGTTGAAAACTTTGGAGGCCCAAAAAAGGGGTTTACAGGCATCCTAGACCCCCTAAAGTCCAGAAAATGTTGGTGGACCAAAAACGGTGTCAGAGAGCTCTGAATATCCCAAAAACATGTGTAGCCTACAAGGGGCATTAACAGGCGTCCTAGACCACTGAAATTCCCAAAAATATTTATGGCACGAAAAATGCATCTTACACCCTGAAAGTTCAGAATATGTTAGCAGCCCAAAAAAGGCCATAACATGCATCTTAGGGCTGCAAAAATGTAGAAAACTTTGGAGGTCCAAAAAAGGGGTTTACAGGCATCCTAGACCCCGTAAAGTCCAGAAAATGTTGGTGGCCCAAAAACAGGGTCAGAGAGCTCTGAATGTCTCAAAAACATTTGCAGCCTGAAATGGGCATTAACCCGCATCCTAGACCACTGAAATTCCCAAAAATATTTATGGCACGAAACAAAAATGCATCCTACACCGCTAAAAGTTCTGAACATGTTAGCAGCCCAAAAAAGGCCTTAAAATGCATCTTAGGCTGCACAAATGTTGAAAACTTTGAAGGTCCAAAAAATGGGTTTACAGGCATCCTAGACCCCCTAAAGTCCTGAAAATGTTGGTGGCCCAAAAAACTGTCAAAAGAGCTCTGAATGGCCCAAAAACATTTGTAGCCTATAAGGGGCATTAACCCGCATCCTAGACCACTGAAATTCCCAAAAATATTTATGGCACGAAAAATGCATCTTACACCCTGAAAGTTCAGAATATGTTAGCAGCCCAAAAAAGGCCTTAAAATGCATCTTATGGCTGCAAAAATGTAGAAAACATTGGGGTTTACAGTCATCCTCGACCCTCTAAAGTCCAGAAAATGTTGGTGGCCTAAAAATTGTGTCAGAAAGCTCTGAATGTCCCAAAAACATTTGCAGCCTGAAATGGGTATTAACGCGCATCCTAGACCACTGAAATTCCCAAAAATATTTATGGCACGAAAAATGCATCCTACACCGATGAAAGTTCAGAATATGTTAGCAGCCCAAAAAAGGCCTTAAAATGCATCTTAGGTTGCAAAAATGTTGAAAACTTTGGAGGTCCAAAAAAGGGGTTTACAGGCATCCTAAACCCCCTAAAGACCAGAAAATGTTGGCGGCCAGAAAACGGTGTCAGAGAACTCTGAATATCCCAAAAACATGTGTAGCCTTCAAGGGGCATTAACACGCATCCTAGACCACTGAAATTCCCAAAAGTATTTATGGCACGAAAAATGCATCTTACACCCTGAAAGTTCAGAATATGTTAGAAGCCCTAAAAATGCCTTAAAATGCATCTTAGGGCTGCAAAAATGTAGAAAACTTTGGAGGCCCAGAAAAGGGGCTTACATGCATCCTAGACCCCCTAAATTCCAGTAAATGTTGGTGGCCCAAAAGCAGGGTCAGAGAGCTCTGAATGTCTCTAAAACATTTGCAGCCTGAAAGGGGCATTAACGCGCATCCTAGAGCACTGAAAATCCCAAAAATATTTTGTGCACGAAAAATGCATCCTACACCCCTGAAATTTCAGAATATGTTAGCAGCCCAAAAAAGGCCTTAAAATGCATCTTAGGCTGCAAAAATGTTGAAACTTTGGAGGCACAAAAAAGGGGTTTACAGTCATCCTAGACCCCCTAAAGTCCAGAAAATGTTGGTGGCCTTGAAACTGTGTCAGAAAGCTCTGAATGTCCCATAAGCATTTGCAGCCTGAAATGGTCATTAACCCGCATCCTAGACCACTGAAATCCCCAAAAATATTTTGTGCACGAAAAAATGCATCCTACACCCGTGAAAGTTCAGAATATGATAGCAGCCCAAAAAAGCCTTAAAATCCATCTTAGGCTGCAAAAATGTTGAAAACTTTGGAGGCCGAAAAAAGGGGTTTACAGGCATCCTAAACCCCCTAAAGACCAGAAAATGTTGGCGGCCAAAAAACGGTGTCAGAGAGCTCTGAATATCCCAAAAACATGTGTAGCCTACAAGGGGCATTAACACGCATCCTAGACCACTGAAATTCCCAAACATATTTATGGCACGAAAAATGCATCTTACACCCTGAAAGTTCAGAATATGTTAGCAGCCCAAAAAAGGCCATAACATGCATCTTAGGGCTGCAAAAATGTAGAACACTTTGGAGGCCCAAAAAAGGGGTTTACAGGCATCCTAGACCCCCTAAAGTCCAGAAAATGTTGGTGGCTCAAAAACGGGGTCAGAGAGCTCTGAATGTCTCAAAAACATTTGCAGCCTGAAAGGGGCATTAACCCGCATCCTAGAGCACTTCAAATCCCAAAAATATTTTGTGCACGTAAAATGCATCATACAACACTGAAAGTTCAGAATATGTTAGCAGCCCAACAAAGGCCTTAAAATGCATCTTAGGCTGCAAAAATGTTGAAAACTTTGGAGGCCCAAAAGGGGTTTACAGTGATCCTAGAACCCCTAAAGTCCAGAAAATGTTGGTGGCCCAAAAACTGTGTCAGAGAGCTCTGAATGTCTCAAAAACATTTGCAGCCTGAAATGGGCATTAACCCGCATCCTAGACCACTGAAATTCCCAAAAATATTTATGGCACGAAAAATGCATCCTACACCGATGAAAGTTCCGAATATGTTAGCAGCCCAAAAAAGGCCTTAAAATGCATCTTAGGCTGCAAAAATGTTGAAAACTTTGGAGGCCCAAAAAGGGGGTTTACAGGCATCCTAGACCCCCTAAAGTCCAGAAAATGCTGGTGGCCCAAAAAACTGTCAAAAGAGCTCTGAATGGCCCAAAAACATATGTAGCCTATAAGGGGCATTAACCTGCATCCTAGACCACTGAAATTCCCAAAAATATTTTGTGCACGAAAAATGCATCCTACACCCCAGAAATTTCAGAATATGTTAGCAGCTCAAAAAAGGCCTTAAAATGCATCTTAGGCTGCAAAAATGTTGAAAACTTTGGAGGCCCAAAAAAGGGGTTTACAGGCATCCTAGACCCCCTAAAGTCCAGAAAATGTTGGTGGACCAAAAACGGTGTCAGAGAGCTCTGAATATCCCAAAAACATGTGTAGCCTACAAGGGGCATTAACAGGCGTCCTAGACCACTGAAATTCCCAAAAATATTTATGGCACGAAAAATGCATCTTACACCCTGAAAGTTCAGAATATGTTAGCAGCCCAAAAAAGGCCATAACATGCATTTTAGGGCTGCAAAAATGTAGAAAACTTTGGAGGTCCAAAAAGGGGTTTACAGGCATCCTAGACCCCCTAAAGTCCAGAAAATGTTGGTGGCCCAAAAACAGGGTCAGAGAGCTCTTAATGTCTCAAAAACATTTGCAGCCTGAAAGGGGCATTAACCGGCTCCATAGAGCACTGAAATTCCCCAAAATATATATGGCACGAAAAATGCATTCTACACCACTGAAAGTTCAGAATATGTTAGCAGCCCAAAAAAGGCCTTAAAATGCTTCTTAGGCTGCAAAAATGTTGAAACTTTGGAGGCACAAAAAAGGGGTTTACAGGCATCCTAGACCCCCTAAAGTCCAGAAATTGTTGGTGGCCTTGAAACTGTGTCAGAAAGCTCTGAATGTCCCAAAAACATGTGTAGCCTATAAGGGGCATTAACCTGCATCCTAGACCAATGAAATTCCCAAAAATAGTTTTGGCACAAAAAATGCATCTTACATCCTGAAAGTTCAGAATATGTTAGCAGCCCAGGAAATGCCTTAAAATGCATTTTAGGGCTGCAAACATGCAGAAAACTTTGGAGGCCCAAAAAAGGGGTTTACAGGCATCCTAGACCCCCTAAAGTCCAGAAAAGGTTGGTGGCCCAAAAACAGGGTCAGAGAGCTCTGAATGTCTCAAAAACATTTGCAGCCTGAAAGGGGCATTAACCCGCATCCTAGAGCACTGAAAATCCCAAAAATGTTTATGGCACGAAAAATGCATCCTACACCACTGAAAGTTCAGAATATGTTAGCAGCCCAAAAAAGGCCTTAATATGCATTTTAGGCTGCAAAAATGTTGAAAACTTTAGAGGCCCAAAAAAGGTGTTTACAGTCATCCCAGACCCCCCCCTAAAGTCCAGAAAATGTTGGTGGCCCAAAAAACTGTCAGAGAGCTCTGAATATCCCAAAAACATTTGCAGCCAGAAATGGGCATTAACCCGCATCCTAGACCACTGAAATTCCCAAAAATGTTTATGGCACGAAAAATGCATCCTACACCGCTGAAAGTTCAGAATATGTTAGCAGCCTAAAAAAGACCTTAAATTGCATCTTAGGCTGCACAAATGTTGAAAAGTTTGGAGGTCCAAAAAAGGGGTTTACAGGCATCCTAGACCCCCTAAAGTCCAGAAAATGTTGGTGGCCAAAAAAACTGTCAGAGAGCTCTGAATGTCCCAAAAACATTTGTAGCCTATAAGGGGCATTAACCTGCATCCTAGACCGCTGAAATTCCCAAAAATAGTTTTGGCACGAAAAATCCATCTTACACCCTGAAAGTTCGGAATATGTTAGCAGCCCAAAAAATGCCTTAAAATGCATCCTAGGCTCCAAAAATGTTGAAAACTTTGGAGGCCCAAAAAAGGGGTTTACAGTCATCCTAGACCCCCTAAAGTCCAGAAAATGATGGTGGCTCAAAAACGGTGTCAGAAAGCTCTGAATGTCCCAAAAACATTTGAAGCCTGAAATGGGCATTAACCCGCATCCTAGACCACTGAAATTCCCAAAAATAGTTTTGGCACGAAAAATGCATCTTACACCCTGAAAGTTCAGAATATGTTAGAAGCCCAAATAATGCCTTAAAATGCATCTTAGGGCTGCAAAAATGTAGAAAGCTTTGGAGGCCCAGAAAAGGGGTTTACATGCATCCTAGACCCCCTAAATTCCAGTAAATGTTGGTGGCCCAAAAGCAGGGTCAGAGAGCTCTGAATGTCTCAAAAAAATTTGGAGCCTGAAAGGGGCATTAACCCGCATCCTAGAGCACTGAAAATCCCAAAAATATTTTGTGCACGAAAAACGCATCCTACACCCCTGAAATTTCAGAATATGTTAGCAGCTCAAAAAAGGCCTTAAAATGCATCTTAGGCTGCAAAAATGTTGAAAACTTTGGAGGCCCAAAAAAGGGGTTTACAGGCATCCTAGACCCCCTAAAGTCCAGAAAATGTTGGTGGACCAAAAACGGTGTCAGAGAGCTCTGAATATCCCAAAAACATGTGTAGCCTACAAGGGGCATTAACAGGCGTCCTAGACCACTGAAATTCCCAAAAATATTTATGGCACGAAAAATGCATCTTACACCCTGAAAGTTCAGAATATGTTAGCAGCCCAAAAAAGGCCATAACATGCATCTTAGGGCTGCAAAAATGTAGAAAACTTTGGAGGTCCAAAAAAGGGGTTTACAGGCATCCTAGACCCCGTAAAGTCCAGAAAATGTTGGTGGCCCAAAAACAGGGTCAGAGAGCTCTGAATGTCTCAAAAACATGTGCAGCCTGAAATGGGCATTAACCCGCATTCTAGACCACTGAATTTCCCAAAAATATTTATGGCACGAAAAATGCATCCTACACCACTGAAAGTTCAGAATATGTTAGCAGCCCAAGAAATGCCTTAAAATGCATTTTAGGGCTGCAAACATGCAGAAAACTTTGGAGGCCCAAAAAAGGGTTTTACAGGCATCCTAGACCCCCTAAAGTCCAGAAAAGGTTGGTGGCCAAAAACAGGGTCAGAGAGCTCTGAATGTCTCAAAAACATTTGCAGCCTGAAAGGGGCATTAACCCGCATCCTAGAGCACTGAGAATCCCATAAATATTTTGTGCACGAAAAATGCATCCTAAACCGATGAAAGTTCAGAATATGTTAGCAGCCCAAAAAAGGCCTTAAAATGCATCTTAGGCTGCAAAAATGTTGAAAACTTTGGAGGCCCAAAAAAGGGGTTTACAGGCATCCTAGACCCCCTAAAGTCCAGAAAATGTTGGTGGCCCAAAAAACTGTCAAAAGAGCTCTGAATGGCCCAAAAACATTTGCAGCCTGAAAGGGGCATTAACCCGCTTCCTAGAGCACTGAAATTCCCAAAAATATATATGGCACGAAAAATGCATCCTACACCACTGAAAGTTCAGAATATGTTAGCAGCCCAAAAAAGTCCTTAAAATGCATCTTAGGCTGCAAAAATATTGAAAATTTTGGAGGCACAAAAAAGGGGTTTACAGTCATCCTAGACCCCCTAAAGTCCAGAAAATGTTGGTGGCTCAAAAACGGTGTCAGAGAGCTCTGAATGTCCCAAAAACATTAGTAGCCTATAAGGGACATTAACCTGCATCCTAGACCACTGAAATTCCCAAAAATAGTTTTGGCACAAAAAATGCATCTTACACCCTGAAAGTTCAGAATATGTTAGCAGCCCAAAAAATGCCTTAAAATGCATTTTAGGGCTGCAAACATGCAGAAAACTTTGGAGGCCCAAAAAAGGGGTTTACAGGCATCCTAGACCCCCTAAAGTCCAGAAAATGTTGGTGGCCCAAAAAACTGTCAAAGAGCTCTGAATGTCTCAAAAACATTTGAAGCCTGAAATGGGCATTAACCTGCATCCTAGACCACTGAAATCCCCCAAAATATTTATGGCACGAAACAAAAATGCATCCTACACCCCTGAAATTTCAGAATATGTTAGCAGCTCAAAAAAGGCCTTAAAATGCATCTTAGGCTGCAAAAATGTTCATAACTTTTGAGGCCCAAAAGGGGTTTACAGTCATCCTAGACCCAATAAAGTCCAGAAAATGTTGGTGGCCCAAAAACAGGGTCAGAGAGCTCTGAATGTCTCAAAAACATTTGCAGCCTGAAAGGGGCATTAACCCGCATCCTAGAGCACTTCAAATCCCAAAAATATTTTGTGCACGAAAAATGCATCATACAACACTGAAAGTTCAGAATATGTTAGCAGCCCAAAAAAGGCCTTAAAATGCATCTTAGGCTGCAAAAATGTAGAAAACTTTGGAGGCCCAAAAAAGGGATTTACAGGCATCCTAGACCCCCTAAAGTCCAGAAAATGTTGGTGGCCTAAAAACTGTGTAAGAAAGCTCTGAATGTCCCAAAAACATTTGCAGCCTGAAATGGGCATTAAACCGCATCCTAGACCACTGAAATTCCCAAAAATATTTATGGCATGAAAAATGCATCCTACACCGATGAAAGTTCAGAATATGTTAGCAGCCCAAAAAAGGCCTCAAAATGCATCTTAGGCTGCAAAAATGTTGAAAACTTTGGCGGTCCAAAAAAGGGGTTTACAGGCATCCTAAACCCCCTAAAGTCCAGTAAATGTTGGTGGCCCAAAAAAAGGGTCAGAGAGCTCTAATGTCTCAAAAACATTTGCAGCCTGAAAGGGGCATTAACCGGCTCCATAGGCACTGAAATTCCCAAAAATATATGTGGCACGAAAAATGCATCATACACCACTGAAAGTTCAGAATATGTTAGCAGCCCAAAAAAGGCCTAAAAATGCACATTAGGCTGCAAAAATGTTGAAAACTTTGGAGGCACAAAAAAAGGGTTTACAGTCATCCTAGACCCCCTAAAGTCCAGAAAATGTTTATGGCCTAAAAACTGTGTCAGAAAGCTCTGAATGTCCCAAAAACATTTGCAGCCTGAAATGGGCATTAACCCGCATCCTAGACCACTGAAATTCCCAAAAATATTTATGGCACGAAAAATGAATCCTACACCGATGAAAGTTCAGAATATGTTAGCAGCCCAAAAAAGGCCTTAAAATGCATCTTAGGCTGCAAAAATGTTGAAAACTTTGGAGGTCCAAAAAAGGGGTTAACAGGCATCCTAGACCCCCTAAAGTCCAGAAAATGTTGGTGGCTCAAAAACAGGATCAGAGAGCTCCGAATGTCATAAAAAAACATTTGCAGCCTGAAAGGGGCATTAACCGGCTCCATAGAGCACTGAAATTCCCAAAAATATATATGGCACGAAAAATGCATCCTACACCACTGAAAGTTCAGAATATGTTAGCAGCTCAAAAAAGGCCTTAAAATGCATCTTAGGCTGCAAAAATGTTGAAAACTTTGGAGGCCCAAAAAAGGGGTTTACAGTCATCCTAGACCCCCTAAAGTCCAGAAAATGTTGGTGGCCCAAAAACGGTGTCAGAAAGCTCTGAATGTCCCAAAAACATTTGCAGCCTGAAATGGGCATTAACCCGCATCCTAGACCACTGAAATTCCCAAAAATATTTATGGCAGAAAAAGGCATCCTACACCGATGAAAGTTCAGAATATGTTAGCAGCCCAAAAAAGTCCTTAGAATGCATCTTAGGCTGCAAAAATGTTGAAAACTTTGGCGGCACAAAAAAGGGTTTTACAGTCATCCTAGACCCCCTAAAGTCCAGAAAATGTTGGTGGCCCAAAAAACTGTCAGAGAGCTCTGAATGTCCCAAAAACATGTGTAGCCTATAAGGGGCATTAACCTGCATCCTAGACCACTGAAATTCCCAAAAATAGTTTTGGCACAAAAAATGCATCTTACATCCTGAAAGTTCAGAATATGTTAGCAGCCCAAAAAATGCCTTAAAATGTATTTTAGGGCTGCAAACATGCAGAAAACTTTGGAGGCCAAAGAAAGGGGTTTACAGTCATCCTAGACCCCCTAAAGTCCAGAAAATGTTGGTGGCCTAAAAACTGTGTCAGAAAGCTCTGAATGTCCCAAAAACATTTGCAGCCTGAAATGCGCATTAACCCGCATCCTAGACCACTGAAATTCCCATAAATATTTATGGCATGAAAAATGAATCCTACACCGATGAAAGTTCAGAATATGTTAGCAGCCCAAAAAAGGCCTTAAAATGCATCTTAGGCTGCAAAAATGTTGAAAACTTTGGAGGTCCAAAAAAGGGGTTTACAGTCATCATAGACCCCCTAAAGTCCAGAAAATATTGGTGGCCCAAAAACAGGGTCAGAGAGCTCTGAATGTCATAAAAAACAATTGCAGCCTGAAAGGGGCATTAACCCGCATCCTAGACCACTGAAATTCCCAAAAATGTTTATGGCACGAAAAATGCATCCTAAACCGCTGAAAGTTCAGAATATGTTAGCAGCCTAAAAAAGACCTTAAAATGCATCTTAGGCTGCAAAAATGTTGAAAACTTTGGAGGCCCAAAAAAGGGGTTTACAGTCATCCTGGACCCCCTAAAGTCCAGAAAATGTTGGTGGCCTAAAAACTGTGTCAGGGAGCTCTGAATGTCCCCAAAACAGTTGTAGCCTATAAGGGGCATTAACCTGCATCCTAGACCACTGAAATTCCCAAAAATAGTTTTGGCACGAAAAATTCATCTTACACCCTGAAAGTTCAGAATATTTTAGCAGCCCAAAAAAGGCCTTAAAATGCATCTTAGGCTGCAAAAATGTTGAAAACTTTGGAGGCCCAAAAAAGGGGTTTACATTCATCCTAGACCCCTAAAGTCCAGAAAATGTTGCTGGCCCAAAAACGGTGTCGGAAAGCTCTGAATGGCCCAAAAACATTTGCAGCCTGAAATGGGCATTAACCCGCATCCTAGACCACTGAAATTCCCAAAAATATTTATGGCACGAAAAATGCATCCTACACTACTGAAAGTTCAGAATATGTTAGCAGCCCAAAAAAGGCCTTAAAATGCATCTTAGGCTGCAAAAATGTTGAAAACTTTGGAGACCCAAAAAGGGGGTTTACAGTCATCCTAGACCCCCTAAAGTCCAGAAAATGTTGGTGGCCTAAAAACTGTGTCAGAAAGCTCTGAATGTCCCAAAAACATTTGCAGCCTGAAATGGGCATTAACCCGCATCCTAGACCACTGAAATTCCCAAAAATATTTATGGCACGAAAAATGCATCCTACACCGATGAAAGTTCAGAATATGTTAGCAGCCCAAAAAAGGCCTTAAAATGCATCTTAGGCTGCAAAAATGTTGAAAACTTTGGAGGTCCAAAAAAGGGATTTACAGGCATCCTAGACCACTGAAATGCCCAAAAATAGTTTTGGCACAAAAAATGCATCTTACATCCTGAAAGTTCAGAATATGTTAGCAGCCCAAAAATGCCTTACAATGCATTTTAGGGCTGCAAACATGCAGAAAAGTTGGAGGCCCAAAAAAGGGGTTTACAGGCATCCTAGACCCCCTAAAGTCCAGAAAATGATGGTGGCCCAAAAACGGTGTCAGAAAGCTCTGAATGTCCCAAAAACATTTGCAGTCTGAAATGGGCATTAACCCGCATCCTAGACCACTGAAATTCCCAAAAATATTTATGGCATGAAAAATGCATCCTCCAGCACTGAAAGTTCAGAATAGTTAGCAGCCCAAAAAAGGCCTTAAAATGCATTTTAGGCTGACAAAATGTTGAAAACTTTGGAGGCCCAAAAAAGGGGTTTACAGTCATCCTAGACCCCCTAAAGTCCAGCAAATGTTGGTGGCCTAAAAACTGTGTCAGAAAGCTCTGAATGTCCCAAAAACATTTGCAGCCTGAAATGGGCATTAACCCGCATCCTAGACCACTGAAATTCCCAAAAATATTTATGGCACGAAAAATGCATCCTACACCACTGAAAGTTCAGAATATGTTAGCAGCCCAAAAAAGGCCTTAATATGCATTTTAGGCTGCAAAAATGTTGAAAACTTTAAAGGCCCAAAAAAGGGGTTTACAGTCATCCTAGACCCCCTAAAGTCCAGAAAATGTTGGTGGCCCAAAAAACTGTCAGAGAGCTCTGAATTTCCCAAAAACATGTGTAGCCTATAAGGGGCATTAACCTGCATCCTAGACCACTGAAATTCCCAAAAATAGTTTTGGCACAAAAAATGCATCTTACATCCTGAAAGTTCAGAATATGTTAGCAGCCCAAAAAATGCCTTAAAATGCATTTTAGGGCTGCAAACATGCAGAAAACTTTGGAGGCCCAAACAAAGGGGTTTACAGGCATCCTAGACCCCCTAAAGTCCAGAAAATGATGGTGGCCCAAAAACGGTGTCAGAAAGCTCTGAATGTCCCAAAAACATTTGCAGCCTGAAATGGGCATTAGCCCTTATCCTAGACCACTGAAATTCCCAAAAATATTTATGGCACGAAAAAAATGTATCCTACACCACTGAAAGTTCAGAATATGTTAGCAGCCCAAAAAAGGCCTTAAAATGCATTTTAGGGCTGCAAACATGTAGAAAACTTTGGAGGCCCAAAAAAGGGGCTTACAGTCATCCTAGACCCCCTAAAGTCTAGAAAATGTTGGTGGCCCAATAAATTGTGTCAGAAAGCTCTGAATGTCCCAAAAACATTTGCAGCCTGAAAGGGGCATTAACCGGCTCCATAGGCACTGAAATTCCCAAAAATATATATGGCACGAAAAATGCATCCTACACCACTGAAAGTTCAGAATATGTTAGAAGCCCAAAACATGCCTTAAAATGCATCTTAGGGGGCACAAATGTTGAAAACTTTGGAGGCCCAGAAAAGGGGTTTACATGCATCCTAGACCCCCTAAATTCTAGTAAATGTTGGTGGCCCAAAAGCAGGGTCAGAGAGCTCTGAATGTCTCAAAAACATTTGCAGCCTGAAAGGGGCATTAACCCGCATCCTAGAGCACTGAAAATCCCAAAAATATTTTGTGCACGAAAAATGCATCCTACACCCCTGAAATTTCAGAATATGTTAGCAGATCAAAAAAGGCCTTAAAATGCATCTTAGGCGGCACAAATGTTGAAAACTTTGGAGGCCCAAAAAAGCGGTTTACAGGCATCCTAGACCCCCTAAAGTCCAGAAAATGTTGGTGGCCCAAAAACGGTGTCAGAGAGCTCTGAATGTCCCAAAAACATTTGCAGCCTGAAATGGGCATTAACCCGCATCCTAGACCACTGAAATTCCCAAAAATATTTATGGCAGGAAAAACGCATCCTACACCGCTGAAAGTTCAGAATATGTTAGCAGCCCAAAAAAGGCCATAACATGCATTTTAGGGCTGCAAAAATGTAGAAAACTTTGGAGGCCCAAAAAAGGGGTTTACAGGCATCCTAGACCCCCTAAAGTCCAGAAAATGTTGGTGGCTCAAAACCGGTGTCAGAGAGCTCTGAATATCCCAAAAACATTTGCAGCCTGAAATGGGCATTAACCCGCATCCTAGACCACTGAAATTCCCAAAAATATTTATGGCACGAAAAATGCATCCTACACCGATGAAAGTTCAGAATATGTTAGCAGCCCAAAAAAGGCCTCAAAATGCATCTTAGGCTGCAAAAATGTTGAAAACTTTGGCGGTCCAAAAAAGGGGTTTACAGGCATCCTAAACCCCCTAAAGTCCAGTAAATGTTGGTGGCCTAAAAACAGGGTCAGAGAGCTCTGAATGTCTCAAAAACATTTGCAGCCTGAAAGGGGCATTAATCGGCTCCATAGGCACTGAAATTCCCAAAAATATATGTGGCACGAAAAATGCATCATACACCACTGAAAGTTCAGAATATGTTAGCAGCCGAAAAAAGGCCTAAAAATGCACATTAGGCTGCAAAAATGTTGAAAACTTTGGAGGCACAAAAAAGGGGTTTACAGTCATCCTACACCCCCTAAAGTCCAGGAAATGTTGGTGGCCTAAAAACTGTGTCAGAAAGCTCTGAATGTCCCAAAAACATTTGCAGCCTGAAATGGGCATTAACCTGCATCCTTGACCACTGAAATTCCCAAAAATATTTATGGCAGAAAAACGCATCCTACACCACTGAAAGTTCAGAATATGTTAGCAGCCCAAAAAAAGCCTTAAAATGCATCTTAGGCTGCACAAATGTACAAAACTTTGGAGGCCCAAAAAAGGGGTTTACAGGCATCCTAGACCCTCTAAAGTCCAGAAAATGTTGGCCCAGAAACAGGGTCAGAGAGCTCTGAATATGCCAAAAACATGTGTAGCCTACAAGGGGCATTAACACGCATCCTAGACCACTGAAATTCCCAAAAATATTTATGGCACGAAAAATGCATCTTACACCCTGAAAGTTCAGAATATGTTAGCAGCCCAAAAAATGCCTTAAAATGCATCTTATGGCTGCAAAAATGTACAAAACTTTGGAGGCCCAAAAAAGGGGTTTACAGGCATCCTAGACCCCCTAAAGTCCAGAAAATGTTGGTGGCCCAAAAACAGGGTCAGAGAGCTCTGAATGTCTCAAAAACATTTGCAGCCTGAAAGGGGCATTAACCGGCTCCATAGGCACTGAAATTCCCAAAAATATATGTGGCACGAAAAATGCATCATACACCACTGAAAGTTCAGAATATGTTAGCAGCCCAAAAAAGGCCTACAAATGCACATTAGGCTGCAAAAATGTTGAAAAATTTGGAGGCACAAAAAAGGGGTTTACAGGCATCCTAGACCCCCTAAAGTCCAGAAAATGTTGGTGGCTTAAAAGCTGTGTCAGAAAGCTCTGAATGTCCCAAACACATTTGCAGCCTGAAATGGGCATTAACCCGCATCATAATCCACTGAAATTCCCAAAAATATTTATGGCAGAAAAACGCATCCTACACCACTGAAAGTTCAGAATATGTTAGCAGCCCAAAAAAGGCCTTAATATGCATCTTAGGCTGCAAAAATGTTGAAAACTTTAGAGGCCCAAAAAAGGGGTTTACAGTCATCCTAGACCCCCTAAAGTCCAGAAAATGTTGGTGGCCCAAAAAACTGTCAGAGAGCTTTGAATGTCCCAAAAACATTTGTAGCCTATACGGGGCATTAATCTGCATCCTAGACCACTGAAATTCCCAAAAATAGTTTTGGCACAAAAAATGCATCTTACATCCTGAAAGTTCAGAATATGTTAGCAGCCCAAGAAATGCCTTAAAATGTATTTTAGGGCTGCAAACATGCAGAAAACTTTGGAGGCCAAAAAAAGGGGTTTACAGTCATCCTAGACCCCCTTAAGTCCAGAAAATGTTGGTGGCCTAAAAAATGAGTCAGAAAGCTCTGAATGTCCCAAAACCATTTGCAGCCTGAAATGGGCATTAACCCGCATCCTAGACCACTGAAATTCCCAAAAATATTCATGGCACGAAAAATGAATCCTACACCGATGAAAGTTCAGAATATGTTAGCAGCCCAAAAAAGGCCTTAAAATGCATTTTAGGCTGCAATAATGTTGAAAACCTTGGAGGACCAAAAAAGGGGTTAACAGGCATCCTAGACCCCCTAAAGTCCAGAAAATGTTGGTGGCCCAAAAACAGGATCAGAGAGCTCTGAATGTCATAAAAAAACATTTGCAGCCTGAAAGGGGCATTAACCGGCTTCATAGAGCACTGCAATTCCCAAAAATATATATGGCACGAAAAATGCATCCTACACCACTGAAAGTTCAGAATATGTTAGCAGCCCAAAAAAGGCCTTAAAATGCATCTTAGGCTGCAAAAATGTTCAAAACTTTGGAGGCCCAAAAAAGGGGTTTACAGTCATCCTAGACCCCCTAAAGTCCAGAAAATGTTGGTGGCCCAAAAACGGTGTCAGAAAGCTCTGAATGTCCCAAAAACATTTGCAGCCTGAAATGGGCATTAACCCGCATCCTAGACCACTGAAATTCCCAAAAATATTTATGGCACGAAAAATGCATCCTACACCACTGAAAGTTCAGAATATGTTAGCAGCCCATAAAAGGCCTTAAAATGCATCTTAGGCTGCAAAAATGTTGAAAACTTTGGAGGCCCAAAAAAGGGGTTTACAGGCATCCTAGACCCCCTAAAGTCCAGAAAATGTCAGGAGCCCAAAAACGGTGTCAGAGAGCTCTGAATGTCTCAAAAACATTTGCAGCCTGAAATGGGCATTAACCCGCATCCTAGACCACTGAAATTCCCAAAAATATTCATGGCAGAAAAAGGCATCCTACACCGCTGAAAGTTCAGAATATGTTAGCAGCCCAAAAAAGGCCTCAAAATGCATTTTAGGCTGCACAAATGTTGAAAAGTTTGGAGGTCCAAAAAAGGGGTTTACAGGCATCCTAGACCCCGTAAAGTCCAGAAAATGTTGGTGGCCTAAAAACTGTGTCAGAAAGCTCTGAATGTCCCAAAAACATTGGTAGCCTATAAGGGGCATTAACCTGCATCCTAGACCACTGAAATTCCCAAAAATAGTTTTGGCACGAAAAATCCATTATACACCCTGAAAGTTCAGAATATGTTAGCAGCCCAAAAAAGTCCTTAAAAGGCATCTTAGGCTGCAAAAAATGTTGAAAACTTTGGAGGCTCAAAAAAGGGGTTTACAGTCATCCTACACCCCCTAAAGTCTAGAAAATGTTGCTGGCCCAAGAACGGTGTCAGAAAGCTCTGAATGTCCCAAAAACATTTGCAGCCTGAAATGGGTATTAACCCGCATCCTAGACCACTGAAATTCCCAAAAATATTTATGGCACGAAAAATGTATCCTACACCGCTGAAAGTTTAGAATATGTTAGCAGCCCAAAAAAGGCCTCAAAATGCATCTTAGGCTGCAAAAATGTCAAAAACTTTGGCGGTCCAAAAAAGGGGTTAACAGGCATCCTAGACCCCCTAAAGTCCAGAAAATGTTGGTGGCCCAAAAACAGGGTCAGAGAGCTCTGAATATCTCAAAATCATTTGCAGCCTGAAAGGGGCATTAACCGGCTCCATAGGCACCGAAATTCCCAAAAATATATGTGGCACGAAAAATGCATCCTACACCACTGAAAATTCAGAATATGTTAGCAGCCCAAAAAAGGCCTTAAAATGCATTTTACGGCTGCAAAAATGTTGAAAACTTTGGAGGCCCAAAAAAGGGGTTTACAGTCATCCTAGACCCCCTAAAGTCCAGAAAATGTTGGTGGCTCAAAAACGGTGTCAGAGAGCTCTGAATATCCCAAAAACATTTGCAGCCTGAAATGGGCATTAACCCGCATCCTAGACCACTGAAATTCCCAAAAATATTTATGGCACGAAAAATGCATCCTACACCACTGAAAGTTCAGAATATTTTAGCAGCCCAAAAAAGGCCTTAATATGCATCTTAGTCTTTAAAAATGTTGAAAACTTTAGAGGCCCAAAAAAGGGGTTTACAGTCATCCTAGACCCCTAAAGTCCAGAAAATGTTGGTGGCCCAAAAAACTGTCAGAGAGCTCTGAATATCCCAAAAACATTTGCAGCCTGAAATGGGCATTAACCTGCATCCTAGACCACTGAAATTCCCAAAAATGTTCATGGCACGAAAAATGCATCCTACACCGCTGAAAGTTCAGAATATGTTAGCAGCCTAAAAAAGACCTTAAAATGCATCTTAGGCTGCACAAATGTTGACAGGTTTGGAGGTCCAAAAAAGGGGTTTACAGTCATCCTAGACCCCCTAAATTCCAGAAAATGTTGGTGGCCCAAAAACGGTGTCAGAAAGCTCTGAATGTCCCAAAAACATTTGCAGCCTGAAATGGGCATTAACCCGCATCCTAGACCACTGAAATTCCCAAAAATATTTATAGCACGAAAAATGTATCCTACACCACTGAAAGTTCAGAATATGTTAGCAGCCCAAAAAAGGCCTTAAAATGCATCTTAGGCTGCAAAAATGTTGAAAACTTTGGAGGCCCAAAAAAGGGGTTTACAGTCATCCTAGACCCCCTAAAGTCCTGAAAATGTTGGTGGCCTAAAAACTGTGTCAGAAAGCTCTGACTGTCCCAAAAACATTTGCAGCCTGAAATGGGCATTAACCCGCATCCTAGACCACTGAAATTCCCAAAGATATTTATGGCACGAAAAATACATCCTACACCGCTGAAAGTTCAGAATATGTTAGCAGCCTAAAAAAGACCTTAAAATGCATCTTAGGCTGCACAAATGTTGCAAACTTTGGAGGCACAAAAAAGGGGTTTACAGGCATCCTAGACCCCCTAAAGTCCAGAAAATGTTGGTGGCCCAAAAACAGGATCAGAGAGCTCTGAATGTCATAAAAAACATTTGCAGCCTGAAAGGGGCATTAACCGGCTTCATAGAGCACTGAAATTCCCAAAAATATATATGGCACGAAAAATGCATCCTACACCACTGAAAGTTCAGAATATGTTAGCAGCCCAAAAAAGGCCTTAAAATGCATTTTAGGCTGCAAAAATGTTCAAAACTTTGGAGGCCCAAAAAAGGGGTTTACAGTCATCCTAGACCCCCTAAAGTCCAGAAAATGTTGGTGGCCCAAACCCAAAAACTGTGTCAGAAAGCTCTGAATATCCCAAAAACATGTGTAGCCTATAAGGGGCATTAACATGCATCCTAGACCACTGAAATTCCCAAAAATAGTTTTGGCACAAAAAATGCATCTTACATCCTGAAAGTTCAGAATATGTTAGCAGCCCAAAAAATGCCTTAAAATGCATTTTAGGGCTGCAAACATGTAGAAAACTTTGGAGGCCCAAAAAAGGGGCTTACAGTCATCCTAGACCCCCTAAAGTCTAGAAAATGTTGGCGGCCCAATAAATTGTGTCAGAAAGCTCTGAATGTCCCAAAAACATTTGCAGCCTGAAAGGGGCATTAACCGGCTCCATAAGCACTGAAATTCCCAAAAATATATGTGGCACGAAAAATGCATCCTACACCACTGAAAGTTCAGAATATTTTAGCAGCCCAAAAAAGGCCTTAATATGCATCTTAGGCTGCAAAAATGTTGAAAACTTTAAAGGCCCAAAAAAGGGGTTTACAGGCATCCTAGACCCCCTAAAGTCTAGAAAATGTTGGTGGCCCAAAAAACTGTCAAAAGAGCTCTGAATGTCCCAAAAACATTTGCAGCCTGAAATGGGCATTAACCCGCATCCTAGACCACTGAAATTCCCAAAAATAGTTTTGGCACGAAAAATGCATCTTACACCCTGAAAGTTCAGAATATGTTAGAAGCCCAAAAAATGCCTTAAAATGCATCTTAGGCTGCAAAAATGTTCAAAACTTTGGAGGCCCAAAAAAGGGGTTTACAGTCATTCTAGACCCCCTAAAGTCCAGAAAATGTTGGTGGCCCAAAAACTGTGTCAGAAAGCTCTGAATATCCCAAAAACATGTGTAGCCTTTAAGGGGCATTAACATGCATCCTAGACCACTGAAATTCCCAAAAATAGTTTTGGCACAAAAAATGCATCTTACATCCTGAAAGTTCAGAATATGTTAGCAGCCCAAAAAATGCCTTAAAATGCATTTTAGGGCTGCAAACATGTAGAAAACTTTGGAGGCCCAAAAAAGGGGCTTACAGTCATCCTAGACCCCCTAAAGTCTAGAAAATGTTGGTGGCCCAATAAATTGTGTCAGAAAGCTCTGAATGTCCCAAAAACATTTGCAGCCTGAAAGGGGCATTAACCGGCTCCATAGGCACTGAAATTCCCAAAAATATATATGGCACGAAAAATGCATCCTACACCACTGAAAGTTCAGAATATGTTAGAAGCCCAAAAAATGCCTTAAAATGCATCTTAGGGCTGCAAAAATGTAGAAAAATTTGGAGGCCCAGAAAAGGGGTTTACATGCATCCTAGACCCCCTAAATTCTAGTAAATGTTGGTGGCCCAAAAGCAGGGTCAGAGAGCTCTGAATGTCTCAAAAACATTTGCAGCCTGAAAGGGGCATTAACCGGCTCCATAGGCACTGAAATTCCCAAAAATATATGTGGCACGAAAAATGCATCATACACCACTGAAAGTTCAGAATATGTTAGCAGCCCAAAAAAGGCCTAAAAATGCACATTAGGCTGCAAAAATGTTGAAAACTTTGGAGGCACAAAAAAAGGGTTTACAGTCATCCTAGACCCCCTAAAGTCCAGAAAATGTTTATGGCCTAAAAACTGTGTCAGAAAGCTCTGAATGTCCCAAAAACATTTGCAGCCTGAAATGGGCATTAACCCGCATCCTAGACCACTGAAATTCCCAAAAATATTTATGGCACGAAAAATGAATCCTACACCGATGAAAGTTCAGAATATGTTAGCAGCCCAAAAAAGGCCTTAAAATGCATCTTAGGCTGCAAAAATGTTGAAAACTTTGGAGGTCCAAAAAAGGGGTTAACAGGCATCCTAGACCCCCTAAAGTCCAGAAAATGTTGGTGGCTCAAAAACAGGATCAGAGAGCTCTGAATGTCATAAAAAAACATTTGCAGCCTGAAAGGGGCATTAACCGGCTCCATAGAGCACTGAAATTCCCAAAAATATATATGGCACGAAAAATGCATCCTACACCACTGAAAGTTCAGAATATGTTAGCAGCTCAAAAAAGGCCTTAAAATGCATCTTAGGCTGCAAAAATGTTGAAAACTTTGGAGGCCCAAAAAAGGGGGTTACAGTCATCCTAGACCCCCTAAAGTCCAGAAAATGTTGGTGGCCCAAAAACGGTGTCAGAAAGCTCTGAATGTCCCAAAAACATTTGCAGCCTGAAATGGGCATTAACCCGCATCCTAGACCACTGAAATTCCCAAAAATATTTATGGCAGAAAAAGGCATCCTACACCGATGAAAGTTCAGAATATGTTAGCAGCCCAAAAAAGTCCTTAGAATGCATCTTAGGCTGCAAAAATGTTGAAAACTTTGGCGGCCCAAAAAAGGGTTTTACAGTCATCCTAGACCCCCTAAAGTCCAGAAAATGTTGCTGGCCCAAAAACGTGTCAGAAAGCTCTGAATGTCCCAAAAACATTTGCAGCCTGAAATGGGCATTAACCCGCATCCTAGAACACTGAAATTCC
Source organism: Ambystoma mexicanum (assembly GCF_040938575.1). Taxonomy (NCBI): domain Eukaryota; kingdom Metazoa; phylum Chordata; class Amphibia; order Caudata; family Ambystomatidae; genus Ambystoma; species Ambystoma mexicanum. Next base: position 146,463,279 of record NC_090936.1, read on the forward strand.
CAAAAATATTTATGGCACGAAAAATGCATCCTACACCACTGAAAGTTCAGAATATGTTAGCAGCCCAAAAAAGGCCTACAAATGCACATTAGGCTGCAAAAATGTAGAAAACATTGGAGGCCCAAAAAAGGGATTCACAGGCATCCTAGACCCCCTAAAGTCCAGAAAATGTTGGTGGCCTAAAAACTGTGTCAGAAAGCTCTGAATGTCCCAAAAACATTTGCAGCCTGAAATGGGCATTAACCCGCATCCTAGACCACTGAAATTCCCAAAAATATTTATGGCACGAAAAATGCATCCTACACCACTGAAAGTTCAGAATATGTTAGCAGCCCAAAAAAGGCCTTAAAATGCATTTTAGGGCTGCAAACATGTAGAAAACTTTGGAGGCCCAAAAAAGGGGCTTACAGTCATCCTAGACCCCCTAAAGTCTAGAAAATGTTGGTGGCCCAATAAATTGTGTCAGAAAGCTCTGAATGTCCCAAAAACATTTGCAGCCTGAAAGGGGCATTAACCGGCTCCATAGGCACTGAAATTCCCAAAAATATATATGGCACGAAAAATGCATCCTACACCACTGAAAGTTCAGAATATGTTAGAAGCCCAAAAAATGCCTTAAAATGCATCTTAGGGCTGCAAAAATGTAGAAAACTTTGGAGGCCCAGAAAAGGGGTTTACATGCATCCTAGACCCCCTAAATTCTAGTAAATGTTGGTGGCCCAAAAGCAGGGTCAGAGAGCTCTGAATGTCTCAAAAACATTTGCAGCCTGAAAGGGGCATTAACCCGCATCCTAGAGCACTGAAAATCCCAAAAATATTTTGTGCACGAAAAATGCATCCTACACCCCTGAAATTTCAGAATATGTTAGCAGATCAAAAAAGGCCTTAAAATGCATCTCAGGCGGCACAAATGTTGAAAACTTTGGAGGCCCAAAAAAGCGGTTTACAGGCATCCTAGACCCCCTAAAGTCCAGAAAATGTTGGTGGCCCAAAAACGGTGTCAGAAAGCTCTGAATGTCCCAAAAACATTTGCAGCCTGAAATGGGCATTAACCCGCATCCTAGACCACTGAAATTCCCAAAAATATTTATGGCAGGAAAAACGCATCCTACACCGCTGAAAGTTCAGAATATGTTAGCAGCCCAAAAAAGGCCATAACATGCATTTTAGGGCTGCAAAAATGTAGAAAACTTTGGAGGCCCAAAAAAGGGGTTTACAGGCATCCTAGACCCCCTAAAGTCCAGAAAATGTTGGTGGCTTAAAAACTGTGTCAGAAAGCTCTGAATGTCCCAAAAACATTTGCAGCCTGAAATGGGCATTAACCCGCATCCTAGTCCACTGAAATTCCCAAAAATATTTATGGCAGAAAAACGCATCCTACACCACTGAAAGTTCAGAATATGTTAGCAGCCCAAAAAAGGCCTTAATATGCAACTTAGGCTGCAAAAATGTTGAAAACTTTAGAGGCCCAAAAAAGGGGTTTACGGTCATCCTAGACCCCCTAAAGTCCAGAAAATGTTGGTGGCCCAAAAAACTGTCAGAGAGCTCTGAATGTCCCAAAAACATTTGTAGCCTATAAGGGGCATTAACCTGCATCCTAGACCACTGAAATTCCCAAAAATAGTTTTGGCACAAAAAATGCATCTTACATCCTGAAAGTTCAGAATATGTTAGCAGCCCAAAAAATGCCTTAAAATGTATTTTAGGGCTGCAAACATGCAGAAAACTTTGGAGGCCAAAGAAAGGGGTTTACAGTCATCCTAGACCCCCTAAAGTCCAGAAAATGTTGGTGGCCTAAAAACTGTGTCAGAAAGCTCTGAATGTCCCAAAAACATTTGCAGCCTGAAATGGGCATTAACCCGCATCCTAGACCACTGAAATTCCCATAAATATTTATGGCATGAAAAATGAATCCTACACCGATGAAAGTTCAGAATATGTTAGCAGCCCAAAAAAGGCCTTAAAATGCATCTTAGGCTGCAAAAATGTTGAAAACTTTGGAGGTCCAAAAAAGGGGTTTACAGTCATCCTAGACCCCCTAAAGTCTAGAAAATATTGGTGGCCCAAAAACAGGGTCAGAGAGCTCTGAATGTCATAAAAAACAATTGCAGCCTGAAAGGGGCATTAACCTGCATCCTAGACCACTGAAATTCCCAAAAATGTTTATGGCACGAAAAATGCATCCTACACCGCTGAAAGTTCAGAATATGTTAGCAGCCTAAAAAAGACCTTAAAATGCATCTTAGGCTGCAAAAATGTTGAAAACTTTGGAGGCCCAAAAAAGGGGTTTACAGTCATCCTGGACCCCCTAAAGTCCAGAAAATGTTGGTGGCCTAAAAACTGTGTCAGGGAGCTCTGAATGTCCCCAAAACAGTTGTAGCCTATAAGGGGCATTAACCTGCATCCTAGACCACTGAAATTCCCAAAAATAGTTTTGGCACGAAAAATCCATCTTACACCCTGAAAGTTCAGAATATTTTAGCAGCCCAAAAAAGGCCTTAAAATGCATCTTAGGCTGCAAAAATGTTGAAAACTTTGGAGGCCCAAAAAAGGGGTTTACATTCATCCTAGACCCCTAAAGTCCAGAAAATGTTGCTGGCCCAAAAACGGTGTCGGAAAGCTCTGAATGGCCCAAAAACATTTGCAGCCTGAAATGGGCATTAACCCGCATCCTAGACCACTGAAATTCCCAAAAATATTTATGGCACGAAAAATGCATCCTACACTACTGAAAGTTCAGAATATGTTAGCAGCCCAAAAAAGGCCTTAAAATGCATCTTAGGCTGCAAAAATGTTGAAAACTTTGGAGACCCAAAAAGGGGGTTTACAGTCATCCTAGACCCCCTAAAGTCCAGAAAATGTTGGTGGCCTAAAAACTGTGTCAGAAAGCTCTGAATGTCCCAAAAACATTTGCAGCCTGAAATGGGCATTAACCCGCATCCTAGACCACTGAAATTCCCAAAAATATTTATGGCATGAAAAATGCATCCTCCAGCACTGAAAGTTCAGAATAGTTAGCAGCCCAAAAAAGGCCTTAAAATGCATTTTAGGCTGACAAAATGTTGAAAACTTTGGAGGCCCAAAAAAGGGGTTTACAGGCATCCTAGACCACTGAAATGCCCAAAAATAGTTTTGGCACAAAAAATGCATCTTACATCCTGAAAGTTCAGAATATGTTAGCAGCCCAAAAAATGCCTTACAATGCATTTTAGGGCTGCAAACATGCAGAAAAGTTGGAGGCCCAAAAAAGGGGTTTACAGGCATCCTAGACCCCCTAAAGTCCAGAAAATGATGGTGGCCCAAAAACGGTGTCAGAAAGCTCTGAATGTCCCAAAAACATTTGCAGTCTGAAATGGGCATTAACCCACATCCTAGACCACTGAAATTCCCAAAAATATTTATGGCATGAAAAATGCATCCTCCAGCACTGAAAGTTCAGAATAGTTAGCAGCCCAAAAAAGGCCTTAAAATGCATTTTAGGCTGACAAAATGTTGAAAACTTTGGAGGCCCAAAAAAGGGGTTTACAGTCATCCTAGACCCCCTAAAGTCCAGCAAATGTTGGTGGCCTAAAAACTGTGTCAGAAAGCTCTGAATGTCCCAAAAACATTTGCAGCCTGAAATGGGCATTAACCCGCATCCTAGACCACTGAAATTCCCATAAATATTTATGGCATGAAAAATGAATCCTACACCGATGAAAGTTCAGAATATGTTAGCAGCCCAAAAAAGGCCTTAAAATGCATCTTAGGCTGCAAAAATGTTGAAAACTTTGGAGGTCCAAAAAAGGGGCTAACAGGCATCCTAGACCCCCTAAAGTCCAGAAAATGATGGTGGCCCAAAAACAGGGTCAGAGAGCTCTGAATGTCTCAAAAACATTTGCAGCCTGAAAGGGGCATTAACCCGCATCCTAGACCACTGAAATTCCCAAAAATATTTATGGCAGAAAAAGGCATCCTACACCGATGAAAGTTCAGAATATGTTAGTAGCCCAAAAAAGGCCATACCATGAATCTTAGGCTGCACAAATGTTGAAAAGTTTGAAGGTCCAAAAAAGGGGTTTACAGGCATCCTAGACCCCCTAAAGTCCAGAAAATGTTGGTGGCCTAAAAACTGTGTCAGAAAGCTCTGAATGTCCCAAAAACATGTGTAGCCTATAAGGGGCATTAACACGCATCCTAGACCACTGAAATTCCCAAAAATATTTATGGCATGAAAAATGCATCTTACACCCTGAAAGTTCAGAATATGTTAGCAGCCCAAAAAATGCCTTAAAATGCCTCTTACGGCTGCAAAAATGTAGAAAACTTTGGAGGCCCAAAAAAGGGATTTACAGGCATCCTAGACCCCCTAAAGTCCAGAAAATGTTGGTGGCCTAAAAACTGTGTCAGAAAGCTCTGAATGTCCCAAAAACATTTGCAGCCTGAAATGGGCATTAACCCGCATCCTAGACCACTGAAATTCCCAAAAATAGTTTTGGCACAAAAAATGCATCTTACATCCTGAAAGTTCAGAATATGTTAGCAGCCCAAAAAATGCCTTAAAATGCATTTTAGGGCTGCAAACATGCAGAAAACTTTGGAGGCCCAAACAAAGGGGTTTACAGGCATCCTAGACCCCCTAAAGTCCAGAAAATGATGGTGGCCCAAAAACGGTGTCAGAAAGCTCTGAATGTCCCAAAAACATTTGCAGCCTGAAATGGGCATTAGCCCTTATCCTAGACCACTGAAATTCCCAAAAATATTTATGGCACGAAAAAAATGTATCCTACACCACTGAAAGTTCAGAATATGTTAGCAGCCCAAAAAAGGCCTTAAAATGCATTTTAGGGCTGCAAACATGTAGAAAACTTTGGAGGCCCAAAAAAGGGGCTTACAGTCATCCTAGACCCCCTAAAGTCTAGAAAATGTTGGTGGCCCAATAAATTGTGTCAGAAAGCTCTGAATGTCCCAAAAACATTTGCAGCCTGAAAGGGGCATTAACCGGCTCCATAGGCACTGAAATTCCCAAAAATATATATGGCACGAAAAATGCATCCTACACCACTGAAAGTTCAGAATATGTTAGAAGCCCAAAAAATGCCTTAAAATGCATCTTAGGGCTGCAAAAATGTAGAAAACTTTGGAGGCCCAGAAAAGGGGTTTACATGCATCCTAGACCCCCTAAATTCTAGTAAATGTTGGTGGCCCAAAAGCAGGGTCAGAGAGCTCTGAATGTCTCAAAAACATTTGCAGCCTGAAAGGGGCATTAACCCGCATCCTAGAGCACTGAAAATCCCAAAAATATTTTGTGCACGAAAAATGCATCCTACACCCCTGAAATTTCAGAATATGTTAGCAGATCAAAAAAGGCCTTAAAATGCATCTTAGACGGCACAAATGTTGAAAACTTTGGAGGCCCAAAAAAGCGGTTTACAGGCATCCTAGACCCCCTAAAGTCCAGAAAATGTTGGTGGCCCAAAAACGGTGTCAGAGAGCTCTGAATGTCCCAAAAACATTTGCAGCCTGAAATGGGCATTAACCCGCATCCTAGACCACTGAAATTCCCAAAAATATTTATGGCAGGAAAAACGCATCCTACACCGCTGAAAGTTCAGAATATGTTAGCAGCCCAAAAAAGGCCATAACATGCATTTTAGGGCTGCAAAAATGTAGAAAACTTTGGCGGTCCAAAAAAGGGGTTTACAGGCATCCTAAACCCCCTAAAGTCCAGTAAATGTTGGTGGCCTAAAAACAGGGTCAGAGAGCTCTGAATGTCTCAAAAACATTTGCAGCCTGAAAGGGGCATTAATCGGCTCCATAGGCACTGAAATTCCCAAAAATATATGTGGCACGAAAAATGCATCATACACCACTGAAAGTTCAGAATATGTTAGCAGCCCAAAAAAGGCCTAAAAATGCACATTAGGCTGCAAAAATGTTGAAAACTTTGGAGGCACAAAAAAGGGGTTTACAGTCATCCTACACCCCCTAAAGTCCAGGAAATGTTGGTGGCCTAAAAACTGTGTCAGAAAGCTCTGAATGTCCCAAAAACATTTGCAGCCTGAAATGGGCATTAACCTGCATCCTAGACCACTGAAATTCCCAAAAATATTTATGGCAGAAAAACGCATCCTACACCACTGAAAGTTCAGAATATGTTAGCAGCCCAAAAAAGGCCTTAAAATGCATCTTAGGCTGCACAAATGTACAAAACTTTGGAGGCCCAAAAAAGGGGTTTACAGGCATCCTAGACCCTCTAAAGTCCATAAAATGTTGGCCCAAAAACAGGGTCAGAGAGCTCTGAATATGCCAAAAACATGTGTAGCCTACAAGGGGCATTAACAGGCATCCTAGACCACTGAAATTCCCAAAAATATTTATGGCACGAAAAATGCATCTTACACCCTGAAAGTTCAGAATATGTTAGCAGCCCAAAAAATGCCTTAAAATGCATCTTATGGCTGCAAAAATGTACAAAACTTTGGAGGCCCAAAAAAGGGGTTTACAGGCATCCTAGACCCCCTAAAGTCCAGAAAATGTTGGTGGCCCAAAAACAGGGTCAGAGAGCTCTGAATGTCTCAAAAACATTTGCAGCCTGAAAGGGGCATTAACCGGCTCCATAGGCACTGAAATTCCCAAAAATATATGTGGCACGAAAAATGCATCATACACCACTGAAAGTTCAGAATATGTTAGCAGCCCAAAAAAGGCCTACAAATGCACATTAGGCTGCAAAAATGTTGAAAAATTTGGAGGCACAAAAAAGGGGTTTACAGGCATCCTAGACCCCCTAAAGTCCAGAAAATGTTGGTGGCTTAAAAGCTGTGTCAGAAAGCTCTGAATGTCCCAAACACATTTGCAGCCTGAAATGGGCATTAACCCGCATCATAGTCCACTGAAATTCCCAAAAATATTTATGGCAGAAAAACGCATCCTACACCACTGAAAGTTCAGAATATGTTAGCAGCCCAAAAAAGGCCTTAATATGCATCTTAGGCTGCAAAAATGTTGAAAACTTTAGAGGCCCAAAAAAGGGGTTTACAGTCATCCTAGACCCCCTAAAGTCCAGAAAATGTTGGTGGCCCAAAAAACTGTCAGAGAGCTTTGAATGTCCCAAAAACATTTGTAGCCTATAAGGGGCATTAATCTGCATCCTAGACCACTGAAATTCCCAAAAATAGTTTTGGCACAAAAAATGCATCTTACATCCTGAAAGTTCAGAATATGTTAGCAGCCCAAGAAATGCCTTAAAATGTATTTTAGGGCTGCAAACATGCAGAAAACTTTGGAGGCCAAAAAAAGGGGTTTACAGTCATCCTAGACCCCCTTAAGTCCAGAAAATGTTGGTGGCCTAAAAACTGTGTCAGAAAGCTCTGAATGTCCCAAAAACATTTGCAGCCTGAAATGGGCATTAACCCGCATCCTAGACCACTGAAATTCCCAAAAATATTTATGGCACGAAAAATGCATCCTACACCACTGAAAGTTCAGAATATGTTAGCAGCCCAAAAAAGGCCTTAAAATGCATTTTAGGGCTGCAAACATGTAGAAAACTTTGGAGGCCCAAAAAAGGGGCTTACAGTCATCCTAGACCCCCTAAAGTCTAGAAAATGTTGGTGGCCCAATAAATTGTGTCAGAAAGCTCTGAATGTCCCAAAAACATTTGCAGCCTGAAAGGGGCATTAACCGGCTCCATAGGCACTGAAATTCCCAAAAATATATATGGCACGAAAAATGCATCCTACACCACTGAAAGTTCAGAATATGTTAGAAGCCCAAAAAATGCCTTAAAATGCATTTTAGGGCTGCAAAAATGTAGAAAACTTTGGAGGCCCAGAAAAGGGGTTTACATGCATCCTAGACCCCCTAAATTCTAGTAAATGTTGGTGGCCCAAAAGCAGGGTCAGAGAGCTCTGAATGTCTCAAAAACATTTGCAGCCTGAAAGGGGCATTAACCCGCATCCTAGAGCACTGAAAATCCCAAAAATATTTTGTGCACGAAAAATGCATCCTACACCCCTGAAATTTCAGAATATGTTAGCAGATCAAAAAAGGCCTTAAAATGCATCTTAGGCGGCACAAATGTTGAAAACTTTGGAGGCCCAAAAAAGCGGTTTACAGGCATCCTAGACCCCCTAAAGTCCAGAAAATGTTGGTGGCCCAAAAACGGTGTCAGAGAGCTCTGAATGTCCCAAAAACATTTGCAGCCTGAAATGGGCATTAACCCGCATCCTAGACCACTGAAATTCCCAAAAATATTTATGGCAGGAAAAACGCATCCTACACCGCTGAAAGTTCAGAATATGTTAGCAGCCCAAAAAAGGCCATAACATGCATTTTAGGGCTGCAAAAATGTAGAAAACTTTGGAGGCCCAAAAAAGGGGTTTAGAGGCATCCTAGACCCCCTAAAGTCCAGAAAATGTTGGTGGCTTAAAAACTGTGTCAGAAAGCTCTGAATGTCCCAAAAACATTTGCAGCCTGAAATGGGCATTAACCCGCATCCTAGTCCACTGAAATTCCCAAAAATATTTATGGCAGAAAAACGCATCCTACACCACTGAAAGTTCAGAATATGTTAGCAGCCCAAAAAAGGCCTTAATATGCAACTTAGGCTGCAAAAATGTTGAAAACTTTAGAGGCCCAAAAAAGGGGTTTACGGTCATCCTAGACCCCCTAAAGTCCAGAAAATGTTGGTGGCCCAAAAAACTGTCAGAGAGCTCTGAATGTCCCAAAAACATTTGTAGCCTATAAGGGGCATTAACCTGCATCCTAGACCACTGAAATTCCCAAAAATAGTTTTGGCACAAAAAATGCATCTTACATCCTGAAAGTTCAGAATATGTTAGCAGCCCAAAAAATGCCTTAAAATGTATTTTAGGGCTGCAAACATGCAGAAAACTTTGGAGGCCAAAGAAAGGGGTTTACAGTCATCCTAGACCCCCTAAAGTCCAGAAAATGTTGGTGGCCTAAAAACTGTGTCAGAAAGCTCTGAATGTCCCAAAAACATTTGCAGCCTGAAATGGGCATTAACCCGCATCCTAGACCACTGAAATTCCCATAAATATTTATGGCATGAAAAATGAATCCTACACCGATGAAAGTTCAGAATATGTTAGCAGCCCAAAAAAGGCCTTAAAATGCATCTTAGGCTGCAAAAATGTTGAAAACTTTGGAGGTCCAAAAAAGGGGTTTACAGTCATCCTAGACCCCCTAAAGTCCAGAAAATATTGGTGGCCCAAAAACAGGGTCAGAGAGCTCTGAATGTCATAAAAAACAATTGCAGCCTGAAAGGGGCATTAACCCGCATCCTAGACCACTGAAATTCCCAAAAATGTTTATGGCACGAAAAATGCATCCTACACCGCTGAAAGTTCAGAATATGTTAGCAGCCTAAAAAAGACCTTAAAATGCATCTTAGGCTGCAAAAATGTTGAAAACTTTGGAGGCCCAAAAAAGGGGTTTACAGTCATCCTGGACCCCCTAAAGTCCAGAAAATGTTGGTGGCCTAAAAACTGTGTCAGGGAGCTCTGAATGTCCCCAAAACATTTGCAGCCTGAAATGGGCATTAACCCGCATCCTAGACCACTGAAATTCCCAAAAATATTTATGGCACGAAAAATGAATCCTACACCGATGAAAGTTCAGAATATGTTAGCAGCCCAAAAAAGGCCTTAAAATGCATCTTAGGCTGCAAAAATGTTGAAAACTTTGGAGGTCCAAAAAAGGGGTTAACAGGCATCCTAGACCCCCTAAAGTCCAGAAAATGTTGGTGGCTCAAAAACAGGATCAGAGAGCTCTGAATGTCATAAAAAAACATTTGCAGCCTGAAAGGGGCATTAACCCGCATCCTAGACCACTGAAATTCCCAAAAATATTCATGGCAGAAAAAGGCATCCTACACCGCTGAAAGTTCAGAATATGTTAGCAGCCCAAAAAAGGCCTCAAAATGCATTTTAGGCTGCACAAATGTTGAAAAGTTTGGAGGTCCAAAAAAGGGGTTTACAGGCATCCTAGACCCCGTAAAGTCCAGAAAATGTTGGTGGCCTAAAAACTGTGTCAGAAAGCTCTGAATGTCCCAAAAACATTGGTAGCCTATAAGGGGCATTAACCTGCATCCTAGACCACTGAAATTCCCAAAAATAGTTTTGGCACGAAAAATCCATTATACACCCTGAAAGTTCAGAATATGTTAGCAGCCCAAAAAAGTCCTTAAAAGGCATCTTAGGCTGCAAAAATGTTGAAAACTTTGGAGGCTCAAAAAAGGGGTTTACAGTCATCCTACACCCCCTAAAGTCTAGAAAATGTTGCTGGCCCAAGAACGGTGTCAGAAAGCTCTGAATGTCCCAAAAACATTTGCAGCCTGAAATGGGTATTAACCCGCATCCTAGACCACTGAAATTCCCAAAAATATTTATGGCACGAAAAATGTATCCTACACCGCTGAAAGTTTAGAATATGTTAGCAGCCCAAAAAAGGCCTCAAAATGCATCTTAGGCTGCAAAAATGTCAAAAACTTTGGCGGTCCAAAAAAGGGGTTAACAGGCATCCTAGACCCCCTAAAGTCCAGAAAATGTTGGTGGCCCAAAAACAGGGTCAGAGAGCTCTGAATATCTCAAAATCATTTGCAGCCTGAAAGGGGCATTAACCGGCTCCATAGGCACCGAAATTCCCAAAAATATATGTGGCACGAAAAATGCATCCTACACCACTGAAAATTCAGAATATGTTAGCAGCCCAAAAAAGGCCTTAAAATGCATTTTACGGCTGCAAAAATGTTGAAAACTTTGGAGGCCCAAAAAAGGGGTTTACAGTCATCCTAGACCCCCTAAAGTCCAGAAAATGTTGGTGGCTCAAAAACGGTGTCAGAAAGCTCTGAATGTCCCAAAAACATTTGCAGCCTGAAATGGGCATTAACCCGCATCCTAGACCACTGAAATTCCCAAAAATATTTATAGCACGAAAAATGTATCCTACACCACTGAAAGTTCAGAATATGTTAGCAGCCCAAAAAAGGCCTTAAAATGCATCTTAGGCTGCAAAAATGTTGAAAACTTTGGAGGCCCAAAAAAGGGGTTTACAGTCATCCTAGACCCCCTAAAGTCCTGAAAATGTTGGTGGCCTAAAAACTGTGTCAGAAAGCTCTGACTGTCCCAAAAACATTTGCAGCCTGAAATGGGCATTAACCCGCATCCTAGAACACTGAAATTCCCAAAGATATTTATGGCACGAAAAATACATCCTACACCGCTGAAAGTTCAGAATATGTTAGCAGCCTAAAAAAGACCTTAAAATGCATCTTAGGCTGCACAAATGTTGAAAACTTTGGAGGCACAAAAAAGGGGTTTACAGGCATCCTAGACCCCCTAAAGTCCAGAAAATGTTGGTGGCCCAAAAACAGGATCAGAGAGCTCTGAATGTCATAAAAAACATTTGCAGCCTGAAAGGGGCATTAACCAGCTTCATAGAGCACTGAAATTCCCAAAAATATATATGGCACGAAAAATGCATCCTACACCACTGAAAGTTCAGAATATGTTAGCAGCCCAAAAAAGGCCTTAAAATGCATTTTAGGCTGCAAAAATGTTCAAAACTTTGGAGGCCCAAAAAAGGGGTTTACAGTCATCCTAGACCCCCTAAAGTCCAGAAAATGTTGGTGGCCCAAACCCAAAAACTGTGTCAGAAAGCTCTGAATATCCCAAAAACATGTGTAGCCTATAAGGGGCATTAACATGCATCCTAGACCACTGAAATTCCCAAAAATAGTTTTGGCACAAAAAATGCATCTTACATCCTGAAAGTTCAGAATATGTTAGCAGCCCAAAAAATGCCTTAAAATGCATTTTAGGGCTGCAAACATGTAGAAAACTTTGGAGGCCCAAAAAAGGGGCTTACAGTCATCCTAGACCCCCTAAAGTCTAGAAAATGTTGGTGGCCCAATAAATTGTGTCAGAAAGCTCTGAATGTCCCAAAAACATTTGCAGCCTGAAAGGGGCATTAACCGGCTCCATAAGCACTGAAATTCCCAAAAATATATGTGGCACGAAAAATGCATCCTACACCACTGAAAGTTCAGAATATTTTAGCAGCCCAAAAAAGGCCTTAATATGCATCTTAGGCTGCAAAAATGTTGAAAACTTTAAAGGCCCAAAAAAGGGGTTTACAGGCATCCTAGACCCCCTAAAGTCTAGAAAATGTTGGTGGCCCAAAAAACTGTCAAAAGAGCTCTGAATGTCCCAAAAACATTTGCAGCCTGAAATGGGCATTAACCCGCATCCTAGACCACTGAAATTCCCAAAAATAGTTTTGGCACGAAAAATGCATCTTACACCCTGAAAGTTCAGAATATGTTAGAAGCCCAAAAAATGCCTTAAAATGCATCTTAGGCTGCAAAAATGTTCAAAACTTTGGAGGCCCAAAAAAGGGGTTTACAGTCATTCTAGACCCCCTAAAGTCCAGAAAATGTTGGTGGCCCAAAAACTGTGTCAGAAAGCTCTGAATATCCCAAAAACATGTGTAGCCTTTAAGGGGCATTAACATGCATCCTAGACCACTGAAATTCCCAAAAATAGTTTTGGCACAAAAAATGCATCTTACATCCTGAAAGTTCAGAATATGTTAGCAGCCCAAAAAATGCCTTAAAATGCATCTTAGGGCTGCAAAAATGTAGAAAAATTTGGAGGCCCAGAAAAGGGGTTTACATGCATCCTAGACCCCCTAAATTCTAGTAAATGTTGGTGGCCCAAAAGCAGGGTCAGAGAGCTCTGAATGTCTCAAAAACATTTGCAGCCTGAAAGGGGCATTAACCGGCTCCATAGGCACTGAAATTCCCAAAAATATATGTGGCACGAAAAATGCATCATACACCACTGAAAGTTCAGAATATGTTAGCAGCCCAAAAAAGGCCTAAAATTGCACATTAGGCTGCAAAAATGTTGAAAACTTTGGAGGCACAAAAAAAGGGTTTACAGTCATCCTAGACCCCCTAAAGTCCAGAAAATGTTTATGGCCTAAAAACTGTGTCAGAAAGCTCTGAATGTCCCAAAAACATTTGCAGCCTGAAATGGGCATTAACCCGCATCCTAGACCACTGAAATTCCCAAAAATATTTATGGCACGAAAAATGAATCCTACACCGATGAAAGTTCAGAATATGTTAGCAGCCCAAAAAAGGCCTTAAAATGCATCTTAGGCTGCAAAAATGTTGAAAACTTTGGAGGTCCAAAAAAGGGGTTAACAGGCATCCTAGACCCCCTAAAGTCCAGAAAATGTTGGTGGCTCAAAAACAGGATCAGAGAGCTCTGAATGTCATAAAAAAACATTTGCAGCCTGAAAGGGGCATTAACCGGCTCCATAGAGCACTGAAATTCCCAAAAATATATATGGCACGAAAAATGCATCCTACACCACTGAAAGTTCAGAATATGTTAGCAGCTCAAAAAAGGCCTTAAAATGCATCTTAGGCTGCAAAAATGTTGAAAACTTTGGAGGCCCAAAAAAGGGGGTTACAGTCATCCTAGACCCCCTAAAGTCCAGAAAATGTTGGTGGCCCAAAAACGGTGTCAGAAAGCTCTGAATGTCCCAAAAACATTTGCAGCCTGAAATGGGCATTAACCCGCATCCTAGACCACTGAAATTCCCAAAAATATTTATGGCAGAAAAAGGCATCCTACACCGATGAAAGTTCAGAATATGTTAGCAGCCCAAAAAAGTCCTTAGAATGCATCTTAGGCTGCACAAATGTACAAAACTTTGGAGGCCCAAAAAAGGGGTTTACAGGCATCCTAGACCCTCTAAAGTCCATAAAATGTTGGCCCAAAAACAGGGTCAGAGAGCTCTGAATATGCCAAAAACATGTGTAGCCTACAAGGGGCATTAACACGCATCCTAGACCACTGAAATTCCCAAAAATATTTATGGCACGAAAAATGCATCTTACACCCTGAAAGTTCAGAATATGTTAGCAGCCCAAAAAATGCCTTAAAATGCATCTTATGGCTGCAAAAATGTACAAAACTTTGGAGGCCCAAAAAAGGGGTTTACAGGCATCCTAGACCCCCTAAAGTCCAGAAAATGTTGGTGGCCCAAAAACAGGGTCAGAGAGCTCTGAATGTCTCAAAAACATTTGCAGCCTGAAAGGGGCATTAACCGGCTCCATAGGCACTGAAATTCCCAAAAATATATGTGGCACGAAAAATGCATCATACACCACTGAAAGTTCAGAATATGTTAGCAGCCCAAAAAAGGCCTACAAATGCACATTAGGCTGCAAAAATGTTGAAAAATTTGGAGGCACAAAAAAGGGGTTTACAGGCATCCTAGACCCCCTAAAGTCCAGAAAATGTTGGTGGCTTAAAAGCTGTGTCAGAAAGCTCTGAATGTCCCAAACACATTTGCAGCCTGAAATGGGCATTAACCCGCATCATAGTCCACTGAAATTCCCAAAAATATTTATGGCAGAAAAACGCATCCTACACCACTGAAAGTTCAGAATATGTTAGCAGCCCAAAAAAGGCCTTAATATGCATCTTAGGCTGCAAAAATGTTGAAAACTTTAGAGGCCCAAAAAAGGGGTTTACAGTCATCCTAGACCCCCTAAAGTCCAGAAAATGTTGGTGGCCCAAAAAACTGTCAGAGAGCTTTGAATGTCCCAAAAACATTTGTAGCCTATAAGGGGCATTAATCTGCATCCTAGACCACTGAAATTCCCAAAAATAGTTTTGGCACAAAAAATGCATCTTACATCCTGAAAGTTCAGAATATGTTAGCAGCCCAAGAAATGCCTTAAAATGTATTTTAGGGCTGCAAACATGCAGAAAACTTTGGAGGCCAAAAAAAGGGGTTTACAGTCATCCTAGACCCCCTTAAGTCCAGAAAATGTTGGTGGCCTAAAAACTGTGTCAGAAAGCTCTGAATGTCCCAAAAACATTTGCAGCCTGAAATGGGCATTAACCCGCATCCTAGACCACTGAAATTCCCAAAAATATTTATGGCACGAAAAATGCATCCTACACCACTGAAAGTTCAGAATATGTTAGCAGCCCAAAAAAGGCCTTAAAATGCATTTTAGGGCTGCAAACATGTAGAAAACTTTGGAGGCCCAAAAAAGGGGCTTACAGTCATCCTAGACCCCCTAAAGTCTAGAAAATGTTGGTGGCCCAATAAATTGTGTCAGAAAGCTCTGAATGTCCCAAAAACATTTGCAGCCTGAAAGGGGCATTAACCGGCTCCATAGGCACTGAAATTCCCAAAAATATATATGGCACGAAAAATGCATCCTACACCACTGAAAGTTCAGAATATGTTAGAAGCCCAAAAAATGCCTTAAAATGCATTTTAGGGCTGCAAAAATGTAGAAAACTTTGGAGGCCCAGAAAAGGGGTTTACATGCATCCTAGACCCCCTAAATTCTAGTAAATGTTGGTGGCCCAAAAGCAGGGTCAGAGAGCTCTGAATGTCTCAAAAACATTTGCAGCCTGAAAGGGGCATTAACCCGCATCCTAGAGCACTGAAAATCCCAAAAATATTTTGTGCACGAAAAATGCATCCTACACCCCTGAAATTTCAGAATATGTTAGCAGATCAAAAAAGGCCTTAAAATGCATCTTAGGCGGCACAAATGTTGAAAACTTTGGAGGCCCAAAAAAGCGGTTTACAGGCATCCTAGACCCCCTAAAGTCCAGAAAATGTTGGTGGCCCAAAAACGGTGTCAGAGAGCTCTGAATGTCCCAAAAACATTTGCAGCCTGAAATGGGCATTAACCCGCATCCTAGACCACTGAAATTCCCAAAAATATTTATGGCAGGAAAAACGCATCCTACACCGCTGAAAGTTCAGAATATGTTAGCAGCCCAAAAAAGGCCATAACATGCATTTTAGGGCTGCAAAAATGTAGAAAACTTTGGAGGCCCAAAAAAGGGGTTTAGAGGCATCCTAGACCCCCTAAAGTCCAGAAAATGTTGGTGGCTTAAAAACTGTGTCAGAAAGCTCTGAATGTCCCAAAAACATTTGCAGCCTGAAATGGGCATTAACCCGCATCCTAGTCCACTGAAATTCCCAAAAATATTTATGGCAGAAAAACGCATCCTACACCACTGAAAGTTCAGAATATGTTAGCAGCCCAAAAAAGGCCTTAATATGCAACTTAGGCTGCAAAAATGTTGAAAACTTTAGAGGCCCAAAAAAGGGGTTTACGGTCATCCTAGACCCCCTAAAGTCCAGAAAATGTTGGTGGCCCAAAAAACTGTCAGAGAGCTCTGAATGTCCCAAAAACATTTGTAGCCTATAAGGGGCATTAACCTGCATCCTAGACCACTGAAATTCCCAAAAATAGTTTTGGCACAAAAAATGCATCTTACATCCTGAAAGTTCAGAATATGTTAGCAGCCCAAAAAATGCCTTAAAATGTATTTTAGGGCTGCAAACATGCAGAAAACTTTGGAGGCCAAAGAAAGGGGTTTACAGTCATCCTAGACCCCCTAAAGTCCAGAAAATGTTGGTGGCCTAAAAACTGTGTCAGAAAGCTCTGAATGTCCCAAAAACATTTGCAGCCTGAAATGGGCATTAACCCGCATCCTAGACCACTGAAATTCCCATAAATATTTATGGCATGAAAAATGAATCCTACACCGATGAAAGTTCAGAATATGTTAGCAGCCCAAAAAAGGCCTTAAAATGCATCTTAGGCTGCAAAAATGTTGAAAACTTTGGAGGTCCAAAAAAGGGGTTTACAGTCATCCTAGACCCCCTAAAGTCCAGAAAATATTGGTGGCCCAAAAACAGGGTCAGAGAGCTCTGAATGTCATAAAAAACAATTGTAGCCTGAAAGGGGCATTAACCCGCATCCTAGACCACTGAAATTCCCAAAAATGTTTATGGCACGAAAAATGCATCCTACACCGCTGAAAGTTCAGAATATGTTAGCAGCCTAAAAAAGACCTTAAAATGCATCTTAGGCTGCAAAAATGTTGAAAACTTTGGAGGCCCAAAAAAGGGGTTTACAGTCATCCTGGACCCCCTAAAGTCCAGAAAATGTTGGTGGCCTAAAAACTGTGTCAGGGAGCTCTGAATGTCCCCAAAACAGTTGTAGCCTATAAGGGGCATTAACCTGCATCCTAGACCACTGAAATTCCCAAAAATAGTTTTGGCACGAAAAATCCATCTTACACCCTGAAAGTTCAGAATATTTTAGCAGCCCAAAAAAGGCCTTAAAATGCATCTTAGGCTGCAAAAATGTTGAAAACTTTGGAGGCCCAAAAAAGGGGTTTACATTCATCCTAGACCCCTAAAGTCCAGAAAATGTTGCTGGCCCAAAAACGGTGTCGGAAAGCTCTGAATGTCCCAAAAACATTTGCAGCCTGAAATGGGCATTAACCCGCATCCTAGACCACTGAAATTCCCAAAAATATTTATGGCATGAAAAATGCATCCTCCAGCACTGAAAGTTCAGAATAGTTAGCAGCCCAAAAAAGGCCTTAAAATGCATTTTAGGCTGACAAAATGTTGAAAACTTTGGAGGCCCAAAAAAGGGGTTTACAGGCATCCTAGACCACTGAAATGCCCAAAAATAGTTTTGGCACAAAAAATGCATCTTACATCCTGAAAGTTCAGAATATGTTAGCAGCCCAAAAAATGCCTTACAATGCATTTTAGGGCTGCAAACATGCAGAAAAGTTGGAGGCCCAAAAAAGGGGTTTACAGGCATCCTAGACCCCCTAAAGTCCAGAAAATGATGGTGGCCCAAAAACGGTGTCAGAAAGCTCTGAATGTCCCAAAAACATTTGCAGTCTGAAATGGGCATTAACCCACATCCTAGACCACTGAAATTCCCAAAAATATTTATGGCATGAAAAATGCATCCTCCAGCACTGAAAGTTCAGAATAGTTAGCAGCCCAAAAAAGGCCTTAAAATGCATTTTAGGCTGACAAAATGTTGAAAACTTTGGAGGCCCAAAAAAGGGGTTTACAGTCATCCTAGACCCCCTAAAGTCCAGCAAATGTTGGTGGCCTAAAAACTGTGTCAGAAAGCTCTGAATGTCCCAAAAACATTTGCAGCCTGAAATGGGCATTAACCCGCATCCTAGACCACTGAAATTCCCATAAATATTTATGGCATGAAAAATGAATCCTACACCGATGAAAGTTCAGAATATGTTAGCAGCCCAAAAAAGGCCTTAAAATGCATCTTAGGCTGCAAAAATGTTGAAAACTTTGGAGGTCCAAAAAAGGGGCTAACAGGCATCCTAGACCCCCTAAAGTCCAGAAAATGATGGTGGCCCAAAAACAGGGTCAGAGAGCTCTGAATGTCTCAAAAACATTTGCAGCCTGAAAGGGGCATTAACCCGCATCCTAGACCACTGAAATTCCCAAAAATATTTATGGCAGAAAAAGGCATCCTACACCGATGAAAGTTCAGAATATGTTAGTAGCCCAAAAAAGGCCATACCATGAATCTTAGGCTGCACAAATGTTGAAAAGTTTGAAGGTCCAAAAAAGGGGTTTACAGGCATCCTAGACCCCCTAAAGTCCAGAAAATGTTGGTGGCCTAAAAACTGTGTCAGAAAGATCTGAATGTCCCAAAAACATGTGTAGCCTATAAGGGGCATTAACACGCATCCTAGACCACTGAAATTCCCAAAAATATTTATGGCATGAAAAATGCATCTTACACCCTGAAAGTTCAGAATATGTTAGCAGCCCAAAAAATGCCTTAAAATGCCTCTTACGGCTGCAAAAATGTAGAAAACTTTGGAGGCCCAAAAAAGGGATTTACAGGCATCCTAGACCCCCTAAAGTCCAGAAAATGTTGGTGGCCTAAAAACTGTGTCAGAAAGCTCTGAATGTCCCAAAAACATTTGCAGCCTGAAATGGGCATTAACCCGCATCCTAGACCACTGAAATTCCCAAAAATAGTTTTGGCACAAAAAATGCATCTTACATCCTGAAAGTTCAGAATATGTTAGCAGCCCAAAAAATGCCTTAAAATGCATTTTAGGGCTGCAAACATGCAGAAAACTTTGGAGGCCCAAACAAAGGGGTTTACAGGCATCCTAGACCCCCTAAAGTCCAGAAAATGATGGTGGCCCAAAAACGGTGTCAGAAAGCTCTGAATGTCCCAAAAACATTTGCAGCCTGAAATGGGCATTAGCCCTTATCCTAGACCACTGAAATTCCCAAAAATATTTATGGCACGAAAAAAATGTATCCTACACCACTGAAAGTTCAGAATATGTTAGCAGCCCAAAAAAGGCCTTAAAATGCATTTTAGGGCTGCAAACATGTAGAAAACTTTGGAGGCCCAAAAAAGGGGCTTACAGTCATCCTAGACCCCCTAAAGTCTAGAAAATGTTGGTGGCCCAATAAATTGTGTCAGAAAGCTCTGAATGTCCCAAAAACATTTGCAGCCTGAAAGGGGCATTAACCGGCTCCATAGGCACTGAAATTCCCAAAAATATATATGGCACGAAAAATGCATCCTACACCACTGAAAGTTCAGAATATGTTAGAAGCCCAAAAAATGCCTTAAAATGCATCTTAGGGCTGCAAAAATGTAGAAAACTTTGGAGGCCCAGAAAAGGGGTTTACATGCATCCTAGACCCCCTAAATTCTAGTAAATGTTGGTGGCCCAAAAGCAGGGTCAGAGAGCTCTGAATGTCTCAAAAACATTTGCAGCCTGAAAGGGGCATTAACCCGCATCCTAGAGCACTGAAAATCCCAAAAATATTTTGTGCACGAAAAATGCATCCTACACCCCTGAAATTTCAGAATATGTTAGCAGATCAAAAAAGGCCTTAAAATGCATCTTAGACGGCACAAATGTTGAAAACTTTGGAGGCCCAAAAAAGCGGTTTACAGGCATCCTAGACCCCCTAAAGTCCAGAAAATGTTGGTGGCCCAAAAACGGTGTCAGAGAGCTCTGAATGTCCCAAAAACATTTGCAGCCTGAAATGGGCATTAACCCGCATCCTAGACCACTGAAATTCCCAAAAATATTTATGGCAGGAAAAACGCATCCTACACCGCTGAAAGTTCAGAATATGTTAGCAGCCCAAAAAAGGCCATAACATGCATTTTAGGGCTGCAAAAATGTAGAAAACTTTGGCGGTCCAAAAAAGGGGTTTACAGGCATCCTAAACCCCCTAAAGTCCAGTAAATGTTGGTGGCCTAAAAACAGGGTCAGAGAGCTCTGAATGTCTCAAAAACATTTGCAGCCTGAAAGGGGCATTAATCGGCTCCATAGGCACTGAAATTCCCAAAAATATATGTGGCACGAAAAATGCATCATACACCACTGAAAGTTCAGAATATGTTAGCAGCCCAAAAAAGGCCTAAAAATGCACATTAGGCTGCAAAAATGTTGAAAACTTTGGAGGCACAAAAAAGGGGTTTACAGTCATCCTACACCCCCTAAAGTCCAGGAAATGTTGGTGGCCTAAAAACTGTGTCAGAAAGCTCTGAATGTCCCAAAAACATTTGCAGCCTGAAATGGGCATTAACCTGCATCCTAGACCACTGAAATTCCCAAAAATATTTATGGCAGAAAAACGCATCCTACACCACTGAAAGTTCAGAATATGTTAGCAGCCCAAAAAAGGCCTTAAAATGCATCTTAGGCTGCACAAATGTACAAAACATTGGAGGCCCAAAAAAGGGGTTTACAGGCATCCTAGACCCTCTAAAGTCCATAAAATGTTGGCCCAAAAACAGGGTCAGAGAGCTCTGAATATGCCAAAAACATGTGTAGCCTACAAGGGGCATTAACACGCATCCTAGACCACTGAAATTCCCAAAAATATTTATGGCACGAAAAATGCATCTTACACCCTGAAAGTTCAGAATATGTTAGCAGCCCAAAAAATGCCTTAAAATGCATCTTATGGCTGCAAAAATGTACAAAACTTTGGAGGCCCAAAAAAGGGGTTTACAGGCATCCTAGACCCCCTAAAGTCCAGAAAATGTTGGTGGCCCAAAAACAGGGTCAGAGAGCTCTGAATGTCTCAAAAACATTTGCAGCCTGAAAGGGGCATTAACCGGCTCCATAGGCACTGAAATTCCCAAAAATATATGTGGCACGAAAAATGCATCATACACCACTGAAAGTTCAGAATATGTTAGCAGCCCAAAAAAGGCCTACAAATGCACATTAGGCTGCAAAAATGTTGAAAAATTTGGAGGCACAAAAAAGGGGTTTACAGGCATCCTAGACCCCCTAAAGTCCAGAAAATGTTGGTGGCTTAAAAGCTGTGTCAGAAAGCTCTGAATGTCCCAAACACATTTGCAGCCTGAAATGGGCATTAACCCGCATCATAGTCCACTGAAATTCCCAAAAATATTTATGGCAGAAAAACGCATCCTACACCACTGAAAGTTCAGAATATGTTAGCAGCCCAAAAAAGGCCTTAATATGCATCTTAGGCTGCAAAAATGTTGAAAACTTTAGAGGCCCAAAAAAGGGGTTTACAGTCATCCTAGACCCCCTAAAGTCCAGAAAATGTTGGTGGCCCAAAAAACTGTCAGAGAGCTTTGAATGTCCCAAAAACATTTGTAGCCTATAAGGGGCATTAATCTGCATCCTAGACCACTGAAATTCCCAAAAATAGTTTTGGCACAAAAAATGCATCTTACATCCTGAAAGTTCAGAATATGTTAGCAGCCCAAGAAATGCCTTAAAATGTATTTTAGGGCTGCAAACATGCAGAAAACTTTGGAGGCCAAATAAAGGGGTTTACAGTCATCCTAGACCCCCTTAAGTCCAGAAAATGTTGGTGGCCTAAAAACTGTGTCAGAAAGCTCTGAATGTCCCAAAAACATTTGCAGCCTGAAATGGGCATTAACCCGCATCCTAGACCACTGAAATTCCCAAAAATATTTATGGCACGAAAAATGCATCCTACACCACTGAAAGTTCAGAATATGTTAGCAGCCCAAAAAAGGCCTTAAAATGCATTTTAGGGCTGCAAACATGTAGAAAACTTTGGAGGCCCAAAAAAGGGGCTTACAGTCATCCTAGACCCCCTAAAGTCTAGAAAATGTTGGTGGCCCAATAAATTGTGTCAGAAAGCTCTGAATGTCCCAAAAACATTTGCAGCCTGAAAGGGGCATTAACCGGCTCCATAGGCACTGAAATTCCCAAAAATATATATGGCACGAAAAATGCATCCTACACCACTGAAAGTTCAGAATATGTTAGAAGCCCAAAAAATGCCTTAAAATGCATTTTAGGGCTGCAAAAATGTAGAAAACTTTGGAGGCCCAGAAAAGGGGTTTACATGCATCCTAGACCCCCTAAATTCTAGTAAATGTTGGTGGCCCAAAAGCAGGGTAAGAGAGCTCTGAATGTCTCAAAAACATTTGCAGCCTGAAAGGGGCATTAACCCGCATCCTAGAGCACTGAAAATCCCAAAAATATTTTGTGCACGAAAAATGCATCCTACACCCCTGAAATTTCAGAATATGTTAGCAGATCAAAAAAGGCCTTAAAATGCATCTTAGGCGGCACAAATGTTGAAAACTTTGGAGGCCCAAAAAAGCGGTTTACAGGCATCCTAGACCCCCTAAAGTCCAGAAAATGTTGGTGGCCCAAAAACGGTGTCAGAGAGCTCTGAATGTCCCAAAAACATTTGCAGCCTGAAATGGGCATTAACCCGCATCCTAGACCACTGAAATTCCCAAAAATATTTATGGCAGGAAAAACGCATCCTACACCGCTGAAAGTTCAGAATATGTTAGCAGCCCAAAAAAGGCCATAACATGCATTTTAGGGCTGCAAAAATGTAGAAAACTTTGGAGGCCCAAAAAAGGGGTTTAGAGGCATCCTAGACCCCCTAAAGTCCAGAAAATGTTGGTGGCTTAAAAACTGTGTCAGAAAGCTCTGAATGTCCCAAAAACATTTGCAGCCTGAAATGGGCATTAACCCGCATCCTAGTCCACTGAAATTCCCAAAAATATTTATGGCAGAAAAACGCATCCTACACCACTGAAAGTTCAGAATATGTTAGCAGCCCAAAAAAGGCCTTAATATGCAACTTAGGCTGCAAAAATGTTGAAAACTTTAGAGGCCCAAAAAAGGGGTTTACGGTCATCCTAGACCCCCTAAAGTCCAGAAAATGTTGGTGGCCCAAAAAACTGTCAGAGAGCTCTGAATGTCCCAAAAACATTTGTAGCCTATAAGGGGCATTAACCTGCATCCTAGACCACTGAAATTCCCAAAAATAGTTTTGGCACAAAAAATGCATCTTACATCCTGAAAGTTCAGAATATGTTAGCAGCCCAAAAAATGCCTTAAAATGTATTTTAGGGCTGCAAACATGCAGAAAACTTTGGAGGCCAAAGAAAGGGGTTTACAGTCATCCTAGACCCCCTAAAGTCCAGAAAATGTTGGTGGCCTAAAAACTGTGTCAGAAAGCTCTGAATGTCCCAAAAACATTTGCAGCCTGAAATGGGCATTAACCCGCATCCTAGACCACTGAAATTCCCATAAATATTTATGGCATGAAAAATGAATCCTACACCGATGAAAGTTCAGAATATGTTAGCAGCCCAAAAAAGGCCTTAAAATGCATCTTAGGCTGCAAAAATGTTGAAAACTTTGGAGGTCCAAAAAAGGGGTTTACAGTCATCCTAGACCCCCTAAAGTCCAGAAAATATTGGTGGCCCAAAAACAGGGTCAGAGAGCTCTGAATGTCATAAAAAACAATTGCAGCCTGAAAGGGGCATTAACCCGCATCCTAGACCACTGAAATTCCCAAAAATGTTTATGGCACGAAAAATGCATCCTACACCGCTGAAAGTTCAGAATATGTTAGCAGCCTAAAAAAGACCTTAAAATGCATCTTAGGCTGCAAAAATGTTGAAAACTTTGGAGGCCCAAAAAAGGGGTTTACAGTCATCCTGGACCCCCTAAAGTCCAGAAAATGTTGGTGGCCTAAAAACTGTGTCAGGGAGCTCTGAATGTCCCCAAAACATTTGCAGCCTGAAATGGGCATTAACCCGCATCCTAGACCACTGAAATTCCCAAAAATATTTATGGCACGAAAAATGAATCCTACACCGATGAAAGTTCAGAATATGTTAGCAGCCCAAAAAAGGCCTTAAAATGCATCTTAGGCTGCAAAAATGTTGAAAACTTTGGAGGTCCAAAAAAGGGGTTAACAGGCATCCTAGACCCCCTAAAGTCCAGAAAATGTTGGTGGCTCAAAAACAGGATCAGAGAGCTCTGAATGTCATAAAAAAACATTTGCAGCCTGAAAGGGGCATTAACCGGCTCCATAGAGCACTGAAATTCCCAAAAATATATATGGCACGAAAAATGCATCCTACACCACTGAAAGTTCAGAATATGTTAGCAGCTCAAAAAAGGCCTTAAAATGCATCTTAGGCTGCAAAAATGTTGAAAACTTTGGAGGCCCAAAAAAGGGGGTTACAGTCATCCTAGACCCCCTAAAGTCCAGAAAATGTTGGTGGCCCAAAAACGGTGTCAGAAAGCTCTGAATGTCCCAAAAACATTTGCAGCCTGAAATGGGCATTAACCCGCATCCTAGACCACTGAAATTCCCAAAAATATTTATGGCAGAAAAAGGCATCCTACACCGATGAAAGTTCAGAATATGTTAGCAGCCCAAAAAAGTCCTTAGAATGCATCTTAGGCTGCAAAAATGTTGAAAACTTTGGCGGCCCAAAAAAGGGTTTTACAGTCATCCTAGACCCCCTAAAGTCCAGAAAATGTTGCTGGCCCAAAAACGTGTCAGAAAGCTCTGAATGTCCCAAAAACATTTGCAGCCTGAAATGGGCATTAACCCGCATCCTAGAACACTGAAATTCCCAAAAATATTTATGGCACGAAAAATGCATCCTACACCACTGAAAGTTCAGAATATGTTAGCAGCCCAAAAAAGGCCTACAAATGCACATTAGGCTGCAAAAATGTAGAAAACATTGGAGGCCCAAAAAAGGGATTTACAGGCATCCTAGACCCCCTAAAGTCCAGAAAATGTTGGTGGCCTAAAAACTGTGTCAGAAAGCTCTGAATGTCCCAAAAACATTTGCAGCCTGAAATGGGCATTAACCCGCATCCTAGACCACTGAAATTCCCAAAAATATTTATGGCACGAAAAATGCATCCTACACCACTGAAAGTTCAGAATATGTTAGCAGCCCAAAAAAGGCCTTAAAATGCATTTTAGGGCTGCAAACATGTAGAAAACTTTGGAGGCCCAAAAAAGGGGCTTACAGTCATCCTAGACCCCCTAAAGTCTAGAAAATGTTGGTGGCCCAATAAATTGTGTCAGAAAGCTCTGAATGTCCCAAAAACATTTGCAGCCTGAAAGGGGCATTAACCGGCTCCA
This sequence comes from Ambystoma mexicanum, assembly GCF_040938575.1. Taxonomy (NCBI): domain Eukaryota; kingdom Metazoa; phylum Chordata; class Amphibia; order Caudata; family Ambystomatidae; genus Ambystoma; species Ambystoma mexicanum. The sequence goes on from NC_090936.1 coordinate 146,488,599, forward strand.
TAGGCACTGAAATTCCCAAAAATATATATGGCACGAAAAATGCATCCTACACCACTGAAAGTTCAGAATATGTTAGAAGCCCAAAAAATGCCTTAAAATGCATCTTAGGGCTGCAAAAATGTAGAAAACTTTGGAGGCCCAGAAAAGGGGTTTACATGCATCCTAGACCCCCTAAATTCTAGTAAATGTTGGTGGCCCAAAAGCAGGGTCAGAGAGCTCTGAATGTCTCAAAAACATTTGCAGCCTGAAAGGGGCATTAACCCGCATCCTAGAGCACTGAAAATCCCAAAAATATTTTGTGCACGAAAAATGCATCCTACACCCCTGAAATTTCAGAATATGTTAGCAGATCAAAAAAGGCCTTAAAATGCATCTTAGGCGGCACAAATGTTGAAAACTTTGGAGGCCCAAAAAAGCGGTTTACAGGCATCCTAGACCCCCTAAAGTCCAGAAAATGTTGGTGGCCCAAAAACGGTGTCAGAGAGCTCTGAATGTCCCAAAAACATTTGCAGCCTGAAATGGGCATTAACCCGCATCCTAGACCACTGAAATTCCCAAAAATATTTATGGCAGGAAAAACGCATCCTACACCGCTGAAAGTTCAGAATATGTTAGCAGCCCAAAAAAGGCCATAACATGCATTTTAGGGCTGCAAAAATGTAGAAAACTTTGGAGGCCCAAAAAAGGGGTTTACAGGCATCCTAGACCCCCTAAAGTCCAGAAAATGTTGGTGGCTTAAAAACTGTGTCAGAAAGCTCTGAATGTCCCAAAAACATTTGCAGCCTGAAATGGGCATTAACCCGCATCCTAGTCCACTGAAATTCCCAAAAATATTTATGGCAGAAAAACGCATCCTACACCACTGAAAGTTCAGAATATGTTAGCAGCCCAAAAAAGGCCTTAATATGCAACTTAGGCTGCAAAAATGTTGAAAACTTTAGAGGCCCAAAAAAGGGGTTTACGGTCATCCTAGACCCCCTAAAGTCCAGAAAATGTTGGTGGCCCAAAAAACTGTCAGAGAGCTCTGAATGTCCCAAAAACATTTGTAGCCTATAAGGGGCATTAACCTGCATCCTAGACCACTGAAATTCCCAAAAATAGTTTTGGCACAAAAAATGCATCTTACATCCTGAAAGTTCAGAATATGTTAGCAGCCCAAAAAATGCCTTAAAATGTATTTTAGGGCTGCAAACATGCAGAAAACTTTGGAGGCCAAAGAAAGGGGTTTACAGTCATCCTAGACCCCCTAAAGTCCAGAAAATGTTGGTGGCCTAAAAACTGTGTCAGAAAGCTCTGAATGTCCCAAAAACATTTGCAGCCTGAAATGGGCATTAACCCGCATCCTAGACCACTGAAATTCCCATAAATATTTATGGCATGAAAAATGAATCCTACACCGATGAAAGTTCAGAATATGTTAGCAGCCCAAAAAAGGCCTTAAAATGCATCTTAGGCTGCAAAAATGTTGAAAACTTTGGAGGTCCAAAAAAGGGGTTTACAGTCATCCTAGACCCCCTAAAGTCTAGAAAATATTGGTGGCCCAAAAACAGGGTCAGAGAGCTCTGAATGTCATAAAAAACAATTGCAGCCTGAAAGGGGCATTAACCCGCATCCTAGACCACTGAAATTCCCAAAAATGTTTATGGCACGAAAAATGCATCCTACACCGCTGAAAGTTCAGAATATGTTAGCAGCCTAAAAAAGACCTTAAAATGCATCTTAGGCTGCAAAAATGTTGAAAACTTTGGAGGCCCAAAAAAGGGGTTTACAGTCATCCTGGACCCCCTAAAGTCCAGAAAATGTTGGTGGCCTAAAAACTGTGTCAGGGAGCTCTGAATGTCCCCAAAACAGTTGTAGCCTATAAGGGGCATTAACCTGCATCCTAGACCACTGAAATTCCCAAAAATAGTTTTGGCACGAAAAATCCATCTTACACCCTGAAAGTTCAGAATATTTTAGCAGCCCAAAAAAGGCCTTAAAATGCATCTTAGGCTGCAAAAATGTTGAAAACTTTGGAGGCCCAAAAAAGGGGTTTACATTCATCCTAGACCCCTAAAGTCCAGAAAATGTTGGTGGCCCAAAAACGGTGTCAGAGAGCTCTGAATGTCCCAAAAACATTTGCAGCCTGAAATGGGCATTAACCCGCATCCTAGACCACTGAAATTCCCAAAAATATTTATGGCAGGAAAAACGCATCCTACACCGCTGAAAGTTCAGAATATGTTAGCAGCCCAAAAAAGGCCATAACATGCATTTTAGGGCTGCAAAAATGTAGAAAACTTTGGAGGCCCAAAAAAGGGGTTTACAGGCATCCTAGACCCCCTAAAGTCCAGAAAATGTTGGTGGCTTAAAAACTGTGTCAGAAAGCTCTGAATGTCCCAAAAACATTTGCAGCCTGAAATGGGCATTAACCCGCATCCTAGCCCACTGAAATTCCCAAAAATATTTATGGCAGAAAAACGCATCCTACACCACTGAAAGTTCAGAATATGTTAGCAGCCCAAAAAAGGCCTTAATATGCAACTTAGGCTGCAAAAATGTTGAAAACTTTAGAGGCCCAAAAAAGGGGTTTACGGTCATCCTAGACCCCCTAAAGTCCAGAAAATGTTGGTGGCCCAAAAAACTGTCAGAGAGCTCTGAATGTCCCAAAAACATTTGTAGCCTATAAGGGGCATTAACCTGCATCCTAGACCACTGAAATTCCCAAAAATAGTTTTGGCACAAAAAATGCATCTTACATCCTGAAAGTTCAGAATATGTTAGCAGCCCAAAAAATGCCTTAAAATGTATTTTAGGGCTGCAAACATGCAGAAAACTTTGGAGGCCAAAGAAAGGGGTTTACAGTCATCCTAGACCCCCTAAAGTCCAGAAAATGTTGGTGGCCTAAAAACTGTGTCAGAAAGCTCTGAATGTCCCAAAAACATTTGCAGCCTGAAATGGGCATTAACCCGCATCCTAGACCACTGAAATTCCCATAAATATTTATGGCATGAAAAATGAATCCTACACCGATGAAAGTTCAGAATATGTTAGCAGCCCAAAAAAGGCCTTAAAATGCATCTTAGGCTGCAAAAATGTTGAAAACTTTGGAGGTCCAAAAAAGGGGTTTACAGTCATCCTAGACCCCCTAAAGTCTAGAAAATATTGGTGGCCCAAAAACAGGGTCAGAGAGCTCTGAATGTCATAAAAAACAATTGCAGCCTGAAAGGGGCATTAACCCGCATCCTAGACCACTGAAATTCCCAAAAATGTTTATGGCACGAAAAATGCATCCTACACCGCTGAAAGTTCAGAATATGTTAGCAGCCTAAAAAAGACCTTAAAATGCATCTTAGGCTGCAAAAATGTTGAAAACTTTGGAGGCCCAAAAAAGGGGTTTACAGTCATCCTGGACCCCCTAAAGTCCAGAAAATGTTGGTGGCCTAAAAACTGTGTCAGGGAGCTCTGAATGTCCCCAAAACAGTTGTAGCCTATAAGGGGCATTAACCTGCATCCTAGACCACTGAAATTCCCAAAAATAGTTTTGGCACGAAAAATCCATCTTACACCCTGAAAGTTCAGAATATTTTAGCAGCCCAAAAAAGGCCTTAAAATGCATCTTAGGCTGCAAAAATGTTGAAAACTTTGGAGGCCCAAAAAAGGGGTTTACATTCATCCTAGACCCCTAAAGTCCAGAAAATGTTGCTGGCCCAAAAACGGTGTCGGAAAGCTCTGAATGGCCCAAAAACATTTGCAGCCTGAAATGGGCATTAACCCGCATCCTAGACCACTGAAATTCCCAAAAATATTTATGGCACGAAAAATGCATCCTACACTACTGAAAGTTCAGAATATGTTAGCAGCCCAAAAAAGGCCTTAAAATGCATCTTAGGCTGCAAAAATGTTGAAAACTTTGGAGACCCAAAAAGGGGGTTTACAGTCATCCTAGACCCCCTAAAGTCCAGAAAATGTTGGTGGCCTAAAAACTGTGTCAGAAAGCTCTGAATGTCCCAAAAACATTTGCAGCCTGAAATGGGCATTAACCCGCATCCTAGACCACTGAAATTCCCAAAAATATTTATGGCATGAAAAATGCATCCTCCAGCACTGAAAGTTCAGAATAGTTAGCAGCCCAAAAAAGGCCTTAAAATGCATTTTAGGCTGACAAAATGTTGAAAACTTTGGAGGCCCAAAAAAGGGGTTTACAGGCATCCTAGACCACTGAAATGCCCAAAAATAGTTTTGGCACAAAAAATGCATCTTACATCCTGAAAGTTCAGAATATGTTAGCAGCCCAAAAAATGCCTTACAATGCATTTTAGGGCTGCAAACATGCATAAAAGTTGGAGGCCCAAAAAAGGGGTTTACAGGCATCCTAGACCCCCTAAAGTCCAGAAAATGATGGTGGCCCAAAAACGGTGTCAGAAAGCTCTGAATGTCCCAAAAACATTTGCAGTCTGAAATGGGCATTAACCCGCATCCTAGACCACTGAAATTCCCAAAAATATTTATGGCATGAAAAATGCATCCTCCAGCACTGAAAGTTCAGAATAGTTAGCAGCCCAAAAAAGGCCTTAAAATGCATTTTAGGCTGACAAAATGTTGAAAACTTTGGAGGCCCAAAAAAGGGGTTTACAGTCATCCTAGACCCCCTAAAGTCCAGCAAATGTTGGTGGCCTAAAAACTGTGTCAGAAAGCTCTGAATGTCCCAAAAACATTTGCAGCCTGAAATGGGCATTAACCCGCATCCTAGACCACTGAAATTCCCATAAATATTTATGGCATGAAAAATGAATCCTACACCGATGAAAGTTCAGAATATGTTAGCAGCCCAAAAAAGGCCTTAAAATGCATCTTAGGCTGCAAAAATGTTGAAAACTTTGGAGGTCCAAAAAAGGGGCTAACAGGCATCCTAGACCCCCTAAAGTCCAGAAAATGATGGTGGCCCAAAAACAGGGTCAGAGAGCTCTGAATGTCTCAAAAACATTTGCAGCCTGAAAGGGGCATTAACCCGCATCCTAGACCACTGAAATTCCCAAAAATATTTATGGCAGAAAAAGGCATCCTACACCGATGAAAGTTCAGAATATGTTAGTAGCCCAAAAAAGGCCATACCATGAATCTTAGGCTGCACAAATGTTGAAAAGTTTGAAGGTCCAAAAAAGGGGTTTACAGGCATCCTAGACCCCCTAAAGTCCAGAAAATGTTGGTGGCCAAAAAAACTGTCAGAGAGCTCTGAATGTCCCAAAAACATGTGTAGCCTATAAGGGGCATTAACCTGCATCCTAGACCACTGAAATTCCCAAAGATATTTATGGCACGAAAAATGCATCCTACACCACTGAAAGTTCAGAATATGTTAGCAGCCCAAAAAAGGCCTTAAAATGCATTTTAGGCTGCAAAAATGTTGAAAACTTTGGAGGCCCAAAAAGGGGTTTACAGTCATCTTAGACCCCCTAAAGTCCAGAAATTGTTGGTGGCCTAAAAACTGTGTCAGAAAGCTCTGAATGTCCCAAAAACATGTGTAGCCTATAAGGGGCATTAACACGCATCCTAGACCACTGAAATTCCCAAAAATATTTATGGCATGAAAAATGCATCTTACACCCTGAAAGTTCAGAATATGTTAGCAGCCCAAAAAATGCCTTAAAATGCCTCTTACGGCTGCAAAAATGTAGAAAACTTTGGAGGCCCAAAAAAGGGATTTACAGGCATCCTAGACCCCCTAAAGTCCAGAAAATGTTGGTGGCCTAAAAACTGTGTCAGAAAGCTCTGAATGTCCCAAAAACATTTGCAGCCTGAAATGGGCATTAACCCGCATCCTAGACCACTGAAATTCCCAAAAATAGTTTTGGCACAAAAAATGCATCTTACATCCTGAAAGTTCAGAATATGTTAGCAGCCCAAAAAATGCCTTAAAATGCATTTTAGGGCTGCAAACATGCAGAAAACTTTGGAGGCCCAAACAAAGGGGTTTACAGGCATCCTAGACCCCCTAAAGTCCAGAAAATGATGGTGGCCCAAAAACGGTGTCAGAAAGCTCTGAATGTCCCAAAAACATTTGCAGCCTGAAATGGGCATTAGCCCTTATCCTAGACCACTGAAATTCCCAAAAATATTTATGGCACGAAAAAAATGTATCCTACACCACTGAAAGTTCAGAATATGTTAGCAGCCCAAAAAAGGCCTTAAAATGCATTTTAGGGCTGCAAACATGTAGAAAACTTTGGAGGCCCAAAAAAGGGGCTTACAGTCATCCTAGACCCCCTAAAGTCTAGAAAATGTTGGTGGCCCAATAAATTGTGTCAGAAAGCTCTGAATGTCCCAAAAACATTTGCAGCCTGAAAGGGGCATTAACCGGCTCCATAGGCACTGAAATTCCCAAAAATATATATGGCACGAAAAATGCATCCTACACCACTGAAAGTTCAGAATATGTTAGAAGCCCAAAAAATGCCTTAAAATGCATCTTAGGGCTGCAAAAATGTAGAAAACTTTGGAGGCCCAGAAAAGGGGTTTACATGCATCCTAGACCCCCTAAATTCTAGTAAATGTTGGTGGCCCAAAAGCAGGGTCAGAGAGCTCTGAATGTCTCAAAAACATTTGCAGCCTGAAAGGGGCATTAACCCGCATCCTAGAGCACTGAAAATCCCAAAAATATTTTGTGCACGAAAAATGCATCCTACACCCCTGAAATTTCAGAATATGTTAGCAGATCAAAAAAGGCCTTAAAATGCATCTTAGACGGCACAAATGTTGAAAACTTTGGAGGCCCAAAAAAGCGGTTTACAGGCATCCTAGACCCCCTAAAGTCCAGAAAATGTTGGTGGCCCAAAAACGGTGTCAGAGAGCTCTGAATTTCCCAAAAACATTTGCAGCCTGAAATGGGCATTAACCCGCATCCTAGACCACTGAAATTCCCAAAAATATTTATGGCAGGAAAAACGCATCCTACACCGCTGAAAGTTCAGAATATGTTAGCAGCCCAAAAAAGGCCATAACATGCATTTTAGGGCTGCAAAAATGTAGAAAACTTTGGCGGTCCAAAAAAGGGGTTTACAGGCATCCTAAACCCCCTAAAGTCCAGTAAATGTTGGTGGCCTAAAAACAGGGTCAGAGAGCTCTGAATGTCTCAAAAACATTTGCAGCCTGAAAGGGGCATTAATCGGCTCCATAGGCACTGAAATTCCCAAAAATATATGTGGCACGAAAAATGCATCATACACCACTGAAAGTTCAGAATATGTTAGCAGCCCAAAAAAGGCCTAAAAATGCACATTAGGCTGCAAAAATGTTGAAAACTTTGGAGGCACAAAAAAGGGGTTTACAGTCATCCTACACCCCCTAAAGTCCAGGAAATGTTGGTGGCCTAAAAACTGTGTCAGAAAGCTCTGAATGTCCCAAAAACATTTGCAGCCTGAAATGGGCATTAACCTGCATCCTAGACCACTGAAATTCCCAAAAATATTTATGGCAAAAAAACGCATCCTACACCACTGAAAGTTCAGAATATGTTAGCAGCCCAAAAAAGGCCTTAAAATGCATCTTAGGCTGCACAAATGTACAAAACTTTGGAGGCCCAAAAAAGGGGTTTACAGGCATCCTAGACCCTCTAAAGTCCATAAAATGTTGGCCCAAAAACAGGGTCCGAGAGCTCTGAATATGCCAAAAACATGTGTAGCCTACAAGGGGCATTAACACGCATCCTAGACCACTGAAATTCCCAAAAATATTTATGGCACGAAAAATGCATCTTACACCCTGAAAGTTCAGAATATGTTAGCAGCCCAAAAAATGCCTTAAAATGCATCTTATGGCTGCAAAAATGTACAAAACTTTGGAGGCCCAAAAAAGGGGTTTACAGGCATCCTAGACCCCCTAAAGTCCAGAAAATGTTGGTGGCCCAAAAACAGGGTCAGAGAGCTCTGAATGTCTCAAAAACATTTGCAGCCTGAAAGGGGCATTAACCGGCTCCATAGGCACTGAAATTCCCAAAAATATATGTGGCACGAAAAATGCATCATACACCACTGAAAGTTCAGAATATGTTAGCAGCCCAAAAAAGGCCTACAAATGCACATTAGGCTGCAAAAATGTTGAAAAATTTGGAGGCACAAAAAAGGGGTTTACAGGCATCCTAGACCCCCTAAAGTCCAGAAAATGTTGGTGGCTTAAAAGCTGTGTCAGAAAGCTCTGAATGTCCCAAACACATTTGCAGCCTGAAATGGGCATTAACCCGCATCATAGTCCACTGAAATTCCCAAAAATATTTATGGCAGAAAAACGCATCCTACACCACTGAAAGTTCAGAATATGTTAGCAGCCCAAAAAAGGCCTTAATATGCATCTTAGGCTGCAAAAATGTTGAAAACTTTAGAGGCCCAAAAAAGGGGTTTACAGTCATCCTAGACCCCCTAAAGTCCAGAAAATGTTGGTGGCCCAAAAAACTGTCAGAGAGCTTTGAATGTCCCAAAAACATTTGTAGCCTATAAGGGGCATTAATCTGCATCCTAGACCACTGAAATTCCCAAAAATAGTTTTGGCACAAAAAATGCATCTTACATCCTGAAAGTTCAGAATATGTTAGCAGCCCAAGAAATGCCTTAAAATGTATTTTAGGGCTGCAAACATGCAGAAAACTTTGGAGGCCAAAAAAAGGGGTTTACAGTCATCCTAGACCCCCTTAAGTCCAGAAAATGTTGGTGGCCTAAAAACTGTGTCAGAAAGCTCTGAATGTCCCAAAAACATTTGCAGCCTGAAATGGGCATTAACCCGCATCCTAGACCACTGAAATTCCCAAAAATATTTATGGCACGAAAAATGCATCCTACACCACTGAAAGTTCAGAATATGTTAGCAGCCCAAAAAAGGCCTTAAAATGCATTTTAGGGCTGCAAACATGTAGAAAACTTTGGAGGCCCAAAAAAGGGGCTTACAGTCATCCTAGACCCCCTAAAGTCTAGAAAATGTTGGTGGCCCAATAAATTGTGTCAGAAAGCTCTGAATGTCCCAAAAACATTTGCAGCCTGAAAGGGGCATTAACCGGCTCCATAGGCACTGAAATTCCCAAAAATATATATGGCACGAAAAATGCATCCTACACCACTGAAAGTTCAGAATATGTTAGAAGCCCAAAAAATGCCTTAAAATGCATTTTAGGGCTGCAAAAATGTAGAAAACTTTGGAGGCCCAGAAAAGGGGTTTACATGCATCCTAGACCCCCTAAATTCTAGTAAATGTTGGTGGCCCAAAAGCAGGGTCAGAGAGCTCTGAATGTCTCAAAAACATTTGCAGCCTGAAAGGGGCATTAACCCGCATCCTAGAGCACTGAAAATCCCAAAAATATTTTGTGCACGAAAAATGCATCCTACACCCCTGAAATTTCAGAATATGTTAGCAGATCAAAAAAGGCCTTAAAATGCATCTTAGGCGGCACAAATGTTGAAAACTTTGGAGGCCCAAAAAAGCGGTTTACAGGCATCCTAGACCCCCTAAAGTCCAGAAAATGTTGGTGGCCCAAAAACGGTGTCAGAGAGCTCTGAATGTCCCAAAAACATTTGCAGCCTGAAATGGGCATTAACCCGCATCCTAGACCACTGAAATTCCCAAAAATATTTATGGCAGGAAAAACGCATCCTACACCGCTGAAAGTTCAGAATATGTTAGCAGCCCAAAAAAGGCCATAACATGCATTTTAGGGCTGCAAAAATGTAGAAAACTTTGGAGGCCCAAAAAAGGGGTTTAGAGGCATCCTAGACCCCCTAAAGTCCAGAAAATGTTGGTGGCTTCAAAACTGTGTCAGAAAGCTCTGAATGTCCCAAAAACATTTGCAGCCTGAAATGGGCATTAACCCGCATCCTAGTCCACTGAAATTCCCAAAAATATTTATGGCAGAAACACGCATCCTACACCACTGAAAGTTCAGAATATGTTAGCAGCCCAAAAAAGGCCTTAATATGCAACTTAGGCTGCAAAAATGTTGAAAACTTTAGAGGCCCAAAAAAGGGGTTTACGGTCATCCTAGACCCCCTAAAGTCCAGAAAATGTTGGTGGCCCAAAAAACTGTCAGAGAGCTCTGAATGTCCCAAAAACATTTGTAGCCTATAAGGGGCATTAACCTGCATCCTAGACCACTGAAATTCCCAAAAATAGTTTTGGCACAAAAAATGCATCTTACATCCTGAAAGTTCAGAATATGTTAGCAGCCCAAAAAATGCCTTAAAATGTATTTTAGGGCTGCAAACATGCAGAAAACTTTGGAGGCCAAAGAAAGGGGTTTACAGTCATCCTAGACCCCCTAAAGTCCAGAAAATGTTGGTGGCCTAAAAACTGTGTCAGAAAGCTCTGAATGTCCCAAAAACATTTGCAGCCTGAAATGGGCATTAACCCGCATCCTAGACCACTGAAATGCCCAAAAATATTTATGGCACGAAAAATGCATCCTACACCACTGAAAGTTCAGAATATGTTAGCAGCCCAAAAAAGGCCTTAAAATGCATTTTAGGGCTGCAAACATGTAGAAAACTTTGGAGGCCCAAAAAAGGGGCTTACAGTCATCCTAGACCCCCTAAAGTCTAGAAAATGTTGGTGGCCCAATAAATTGTGTCAGAAAGCTCTGAATGTCCCAAAAACATTTGCAGCCTGAAAGGGGCATTAACCGGCTCCATAGGCACTGAAATTCCCAAAAATATATATGGCACGAAAAATGCATCCTACACCACTGAAAGTTCAGAATATGTTAGAAGCCCAAAAAATGCCTTAAAATGCATCTTAGGGCTGCAAAAATGTAGAAAACTTTGGAGGCCCAGAAAAGGGGTTTACATGCATCCTAGACCCCCTAAATTCTAGTAAATGTTGGTGGCCCAAAAGCAGGGTCAGAGAGCTCTGAATGTCTCAAAAACATTTGCAGCCTGAAAGGGGCATTAACCCGCATCCTAGAGCACTGAAAATCCCAAAAATATTTTGTGCACGAAAAATGCATCCTACACCCCTGAAATTTCAGAATATGTTAGCAGATCAAAAAAGGCCTTAAAATGCATCTTAGGCGGCACAAATGTTGAAAACTTTGGAGGCCCAAAAAAGCGGTTTACAGGCATCCTAGACCCCCTAAAGTCCAGAAAATGTTGGTGGCCCAAAAACGGTGTCAGAGAGCTCTGAATGTCCCAAAAACATTTGCAGCCTGAAATGGGCATTAACCCGCATCCTAGACCACTGAAATTCCCAAAAATATTTATGGCAGGAAAAACGCATCCTACACCGCTGAAAGTTCAGAATATGTTAGCAGCCCAAAAAAGGCCATAACATGCATTTTAGGGCTGCAAAAATGTAGAAAACTTTGGAGGCCCAAAAAAGGGGTTTACAGGCATCCTAGACCCCCTAAAGTCCAGAAAATGTTGGTGGCTTAAAAACTGTGTCAGAAAGCTCTGAATGTCCCAAAAACATTTGCAGCCTGAAATGGGCATTAACCCGCATCCTAGTCCACTGAAATTCCCAAAAATATTTATGGCAGAAAAACGCATCCTACACCACTGAAAGTTCAGAATATGTTAGCAGCCCAAAAAAGGCCTTAATATGCAACTTAGGCTGCAAAAATGTTGAAAACTTTAGAGGCCCAAAAAAGGGGTTTACGGTCATCCTAGACCCCCTAAAGTCCAGAAAATGTTGGTGGCCCAAAAAACTGTCAGAGAGCTCTGAATGTCCCAAAAACATTTGTAGCCTATAAGGGGCATTAACCTGCATCCTAGACCACTGAAATTCCCAAAAATAGTTTTGGCACAAAAAATGCATCTTACATCCTGAAAGTTCAGAATATGTTAGCAGCCCAAAAAATGCCTTAAAATGTATTTTAGAGCTGCAAACATGCAGAAAACTTTGGAGGCCAAAGAAAGGGGTTTACAGTCATCCTAGACCCCCTAAAGTCCAGAAAATGTTGGTGGCCTAAAAACTGTGTCAGAAAGCTCTGAATGTCCCAAAAACATTTGCAGCCTGAAATGGGCATTAACCCGCATCCTAGACCACTGAAATTCCCATAAATATTTATGGCATGAAAAATGAATCCTACACCGATGAAAGTTCAGAATATGTTAGCAGCCCAAAAAAGGCCTTAAAATGCATCTTAGGCTGCAAAAATGTTGAAAACTTTGGAGGTCCAAAAAAGGGGTTTACAGTCATCCTAGACCCCCTAAAGTCTAGAAAATATTGGTGGCCCAAAAACAGGGTCAGAGAGCTCTGAATGTCATAAAAAACAATTGCAGCCTGAAAGGGGCATTAACCCGCATCCTAGACCACTGAAATTCCCAAAAATGTTTATGGCACGAAAAATGCATCCTACACCGCTGAAAGTTCAGAATATGTTAGCAGCCTAAAAAAGACCTTAAAATGCATCTTAGGCTGCAAAAATGTTGAAAACTTTGGAGGCCCAAAAAAGGGGTTTACAGTCATCCTGGACCCCCTAAAGTCCAGAAAATGTTGGTGGCCTAAAAACTGTGTCAGGGAGCTCTGAATGTCCCCAAAACAGTTGTAGCCTATAAGGGGCATTAACCTGCATCCTAGACCACTGAAATTCCCAAAAATAGTTTTGGCACGAAAAATCCATCTTACACCCTGAAAGTTCAGAATATTTTAGCAGCCCAAAAAAGGCCTTAAAATGCATCTTAGGCTGCAAAAATGTTGAAAACTTTGGAGGCCCAAAAAAGGGGTTTACATTCATCCTAGACCCCTAAAGTCCAGAAAATGTTGGTGGCCCAAAAACGGTGTCAGAGAGCTCTGAATGTCCCAAAAACATTTGCAGCCTGAAATGGGCATTAACCCGCATCCTAGACCACTGAAATTCCCAAAAATATTTATGGCAGGAAAAACGCATCCTACACCGCTGAAAGTTCAGAATATGTTAGCAGCCCAAAAAAGGCCATAACATGCATTTTAGGGCTGCAAAAATGTAGAAAACTTTGGAGGCCCAAAAAAGGGGTTTACAGGCATCCTAGACCCCCTAAAGTCCAGAAAATGTTGGTGGCTTAAAAACTGTGTCAGAAAGCTCTGAATGTCCCAAAAACATTTGCAGCCTGAAATGGGCATTAACCCGCATCCTAGTCCACTGAAATTCCCAAAAATATTTATGGCAGAAAAACGCATCCTACACCACTGAAAGTTCAGAATATGTTAGCAGCCCAAAAAAGGCCTTAATATGCAACTTAGGCTGCAAAAATGTTGAAAACTTTAGAGGCCCAAAAAAGGGGTTTACGGTCATCCTAGACCCCCTAAAGTCCAGAAAATGTTGGTGGCCCAAAAAACTGTCAGAGAGCTCTGAATGTCCCAAAAACATTTGTAGCCTATAAGGGGCATTAACCTGCATCCTAGACCACTGAAATTCCCAAAAATAGTTTTGGCACAAAAAATGCATCTTACATCCTGAAAGTTCAGAATATGTTAGCAGCCCAAAAAATGCCTTAAAATGTATTTTAGGGCTGCAAACATGCAGAAAACTTTGGAGGCCAAAGAAAGGGGTTTACAGTCATCCTAGACCCCCTAAAGTCCAGAAAATGTTGGTGGCCTAAAAACTGTGTCAGAAAGCTCTGAATGTCCCAAAAACATTTGCAGCCTGAAATGGGCATTAACCCGCATCCTAGACCACTGAAATTCCCATAAATATTTATGGCATGAAAAATGAATCCTACACCGATGAAAGTTCAGAATATGTTAGCAGCCCAAAAAAGGCCTTAAAATGCATCTTAGGCTGCAAAAATGTTGAAAACTTTGGAGGTCCAAAAAAGGGGTTTACAGTCATCCTAGACCCCCTAAAGTCTAGAAAATATTGGTGGCCCAAAAACAGGGTCAGAGAGCTCTGAATGTCATAAAAAACAATTGCAGCCTGAAAGGGGCATTAACCCGCATCCTAGACCACTGAAATTCCCAAAAATGTTTATGGCACGAAAAATGCATCCTACACCGCTGAAAGTTCAGAATATGTTAGCAGCCTAAAAAAGACCTTAAAATGCATCTTAGGCTGCAAAAATGTTGAAAACTTTGGAGGCCCAAAAAAGGGGTTTACAGTCATCCTGGACCCCCTAAAGTCCAGAAAATGTTGGTGGCCTAAAAACTGTGTCAGGGAGCTCTGAATGTCCCCAAAACAGTTGTAGCCTATAAGGGGCATTAACCTGCATCCTAGACCACTGAAATTCCCAAAAATAGTTTTGGCACGAAAAATCCATCTTACACCCTGAAAGTTCAGAATATTTTAGCAGCCCAAAAAAGGCCTTAAAATGCATCTTAGGCTGCAAAAATGTTGAAAACTTTGGAGGCCCAAAAAAGGGGTTTACATTCATCCTAGACCCCTAAAGTCCAGAAAATGTTGCTGGCCCAAAAACGGTGTCGGAAAGCTCTGAATGGCCCAAAAACATTTGCAGCCTGAAATGGGCATTAACCCGCATCCTAGACCACTGAAATTCCCAAAAATATTTATGGCACGAAAAATGCATCCTACACTACTGAAAGTTCAGAATATGTTAGCAGCCCAAAAAAGGCCTTAAAATGCATCTTAGGCTGCAAAAATGTTGAAAACTTTGGAGACCCAAAAAGGGGGTTTACAGTCATCCTAGACCCCCTAAAGTCCAGAAAATGTTGGTGGCCTAAAAACTGTGTCAGAAAGCTCTGAATGTCCCAAAAACATTTGCAGCCTGAAATGGGCATTAACCCGCATCCTAGACCACTGAAATTCCCAAAAATATTTATGGCATGAAAAATGCATCCTCCAGCACTGAAAGTTCAGAATAGTTAGCAGCCCAAAAAAGGCCTTAAAATGCATTTTAGGCTGACAAAATGTTGAAAACTTTGGAGGCCCAAAAAAGGGGTTTACAGGCATCCTAGACCACTGAAATGCCCAAAAATAGTTTTGGCACAAAAAATGCATCTTACATCCTGAAAGTTCAGAATATGTTAGCAGCCCAAAAAATGCCTTACAATGCATTTTAGGGCTGCAAACATGCAGAAAAGTTGGAGGCCCAAAAAAGGGGTTTACAGGCATCCTAGACCCCCTAAAGTCCAGAAAATGATGGTGGCCCAAAAACGGTGTCAGAAAGCTCTGAATGTCCCAAAAACATTTGCAGTCTGAAATGGGCATTAACCCGCATCCTAGACCACTGAAATTCCCAAAAATATTTATGGCATGAAAAATGCATCCTCCAGCACTGAAAGTTCAGAATAGTTAGCAGCCCAAAAAAGGCCTTAAAATGCATTTTAGGCTGACAAAATGTTGAAAACTTTGGAGGCCCAAAAAAGGGGTTTACAGTCATCCTAGACCCCCTAAAGTCCAGCAAATGTTGGTGGCCTAAAAACTGTGTCAGAAAGCTCTTAATGTCCCAAAAACATTTGCAGCCTGAAATGGGCATTAACCCGCATCCTAGACCACTGAAATTCCCATAAATATTTATGGCATGAAAAATGAATCCTACACCGATGAAAGTTCAGAATATGTTAGCAGCCCAAAAAAGGCCTTAAAATGCATCTTAGGCTGCAAAAATGTTGAAAACTTTGGAGGTCCAAAAAAGGGGCTAACAGGCATCCTAGACCCCCTAAAGTCCAGAAAATGATGGTGGCCCAAAAACAGGGTCAGAGAGCTCTGAATGTCTCAAAAACATTTGCAGCCTGAAAGGGGCATTAACCCGCATCCTAGACCACTGAAATTCCCAAAAATATTTATGGCAGAAAAAGGCATCCTACACCGATGAAAGTTCAGAATATGTTAGTAGCCCAAAAAAGGCCATACCATGAATCTTAGGCTGCACAAATGTTGAAAAGTTTGAAGGTCCAAAAAAGGGGTTTACAGGCATCCTAGACCCCCTAAAGTCCAGAAAATGTTGGTGGCCAAAAAAACTGTCAGAGAGCTCTGAATGTCCCAAAAACATGTGTAGCCTATAAGGGGCATTAACCTGCATCCTAGACCACTGAAATTCCCAAAAATATTTATGGCACGAAAAATGCATCCTACACCACTGAAAGTTCAGAATATGTTAGCAGCCCAAAAAAGGCCTTAAAATGCATTTTAGGCTGCAAAAATGTTGAAAACTTTGGAGGCCCAAAAAGGGGTTTACAGTCATCTTAGACCCCCTAAAGTCCAGAAAATGTTGGTGGCCTAAAAACTGTGTCAGAAAGCTCTGAATGTCCCAAAAACATGTGTAGCCTATAAGGGGCATTAACACGCATCCTAGACCACTGAAATTCCCAAAAATATTTATGGCATGAAAAATGCATCTTACACCCTGAAAGTTCAGAATATGTTAGCAGCCCAAAAAATGCCTTAAAATGCCTCTTACGGCTGCAAAAATGTAGAAAACTTTGGAGGCCCAAAAAAGGGATTTACAGGCATCCTAGACCCCCTAAAGTCCAGAAAATGTTGGTGGCCTAAAAACTGTGTCAGAAAGCTCTGAATGTCCCAAAAACATTTGCAGCCTGAAATGGGCATTAACCCGCATCCTAGACCACTGAAATTCCCAAAAATAGTTTTGGCACAAAAAATGCATCTTACATCCTGAAAGTTCAGAATATGTTAGCAGCCCAAAAAATGCCTTAAAATGCATTTTAGGGCTGCAAACATGCAGAAAACTTTGGAGGCCCAAACAAAGGGGTTTACAGGCATCCTAGACCCCCTAAAGTCCAGAAAATGATGGTGGCCCAAAAACGGTGTCAGAAAGCTCTGAATGTCCCAAAAACATTTGCAGCCTGAAATGGGCATTAGCCCTTATCCTAGACCACTGAAATTCCCAAAAATATTTATGGCACGAAAAAAATGTATCCTACACCACTGAAAGTTCAGAATATGTTAGCAGCCCAAAAAAGGCCTTAAAATGCATTTTAGGGCTGCAAACATGTAGAAAACTTTGGAGGCCCAAAAAAGGGGCTTACAGTCATCCTAGACCCCCTAAAGTCTAGAAAATGTTGGTGGCCCAATAAATTGTGTCAGAAAGCTCTGAATGTCCCAAAAACATTTGCAGCCTGAAAGGGGCATTAACCGGCTCCATAGGCACTGAAATTCCCAAAAATATATATGGCACGAAAAATGCATCCTACACCACTGAAAGTTCAGAATATGTTAGAAGCCCAAAAAATGCCTTAAAATGCATCTTAGGGCTGCAAAAATGTAGAAAACTTTGGAGGCCCAGAAAAGGGGTTTACATGCATCCTAGACCCCCTAAATTCTAGTAAATGTTGGTGGCCCAAAAGCAGGGTCAGAGAGCTCTGAATGTCTCAAAAACATTTGCAGCCTGAAAGGGGCATTAACCCGCATCCTAGAGCACTGAAAATCCCAAAAATATTTTGTGCACGAAAAATGCATCCTACACCCCTGAAATTTCAGAATATGTTAGCAGATCAAAAAAGGCCTTAAAATGCATCTTAGACGGCACAAATGTTGAAAACTTTGGAGGCCCAAAAAAGCGGTTTACAGGCATCCTAGACCCCCTAAAGTCCAGAAAATGTTGGTGGCCCAAAAACGGTGTCAGAGAGCTCTGAATTTCCCAAAAACATTTGCAGCCTGAAATGGGCATTAACCCGCATCCTAGACCACTGAAATTCCCAAAAATATTTATGGCAGGAAAAACGCATCCTACACCGCTGAAAGTTCAGAATATGTTAGCAGCCCAAAAAAGGCCATAACATGCATTTTAGGGCTGCAAAAATGTAGAAAACTTTGGCGGTCCAAAAAAGGGGTTTACAGGCATCCTAAACCCCCTAAAGTCCAGTAAATGTTGGTGGCCTAAAAACAGGGTCAGAGAGCTCTGAATGTCTCAAAAACATTTGCAGCCTGAAAGGGGCATTAATCGGCTCCATAGGCACTGAAATTCCCAAAAATATATGTGGCACGAAAAATGCATCATACACCACTGAAAGTTCAGAATATGTTAGCAGCCCAAAAAAGGCCTAAAAATGCACATTAGGCTGCAAAAATGTTGAAAACTTTGGAGGCACAAAAAAGGGGTTTACAGTCATCCTACACCCCCTAAAGTCCAGGAAATGTTGGTGGCCTAAAAACTGTGTCAGAAAGCTCTGAATGTCCCAAAAACATTTGCAGCCTGAAATGGGCATTAACCTGCATCCTAGACCACTGAAATTCCCAAAAATATTTATGGCAGAAAAACGCATCCTACACCACTGAAAGTTCAGAATATGTTAGCAGCCCAAAAAAGGCCTTAAAATGCATCTTAGGCTGCACAAATGTACAAAACTTTGGAGGCCCAAAAAAGGGGTTTACAGGCATCCTAGACCCTCTAAAGTCCATAAAATGTTGGCCCAAAAACAGGGTCCGAGAGCTCTGAATATGCCAAAAACATGTGTAGCCTACAAGGGGCATTAACACGCATCCTAGACCACTGAAATTCCCAAAAATATTTATGGCACGAAAAATGCATCTTACACCCTGAAAGTTCAGAATATGTTAGCAGCCCAAAAAATGCCTTAAAATGCATCTTATGGCTGCAAAAATGTACAAAACTTTGGAGGCCCAAAAAAGGGGTTTACAGGCATCCTAGACCCCCTAAAGTCCAGAAAATGTTGGTGGCCCAAAAACAGGGTCAGAGAGCTCTGAATGTCTCAAAAACATTTGCAGCCTGAAAGGGGCATTAACCGGCTCCATAGGCACTGAAATTCCCAAAAATATATGTGGCACGAAAAATGCATCATACACCACTGAAAGTTCAGAATATGTTAGCAGCCCAAAAAAGGCCTACAAATGCACATTAGGCTGCAAAAATGTTGAAAAATTTGGAGGCACAAAAAAGGGGTTTACAGGCATCCTAGACCCCCTAAAGTCCAGAAAATGTTGGTGGCTTAAAAGCTGTGTCAGAAAGCTCTGAATGTCCCAAACACATTTGCAGCCTGAAATGGGCATTAACCCGCATCATAGTCCACTGAAATTCCCAAAAATATTTATGGCAGAAAAACGCATCCTACACCACTGAAAGTTCAGAATATGTTAGCAGCCCAAAAAAGGCCTTAATATGCATCTTAGGCTGCAAAAATGTTGAAAACTTTAGAGGCCCAAAAAAGGGGTTTACAGTCATCCTAGACCCCCTAAAGTCCAGAAAATGTTGGTGGCCCAAAAAACTGTCAGAGAGCTTTGAATGTCCCAAAAACATTTGTAGCCTATAAGGGGCATTAATCTGCATCCTAGACCACTGAAATTCCCAAAAATAGTTTTGGCACAAAAAATGCATCTTACATCCTGAAAGTTCAGAATATGTTAGCAGCCCAAGAAATGCCTTAAAATGTATTTTAGGGCTGCAAACATGCAGAAAACTTTGGAGGCCAAAAAAAGGGGTTTACAGTCATCCTAGACCCCCTTAAGTCCAGAAAATGTTGGTGGCCTAAAAACTGTGTCAGAAAGCTCTGAATGTCCCAAAAACATTTGCAGCCTGAAATGGGCATTAACCCGCATCCTAGACCACTGAAATTCCCAAAAATATTTATGGCACGAAAAATGCATCCTACACCACTGAAAGTTCAGAATATGTTAGCAGCCCAAAAAAGGCCTTAAAATGCATTTTAGGGCTGCAAACATGTAGAAAACTTTGGAGGCCCAAAAAAGGGGCTTACAGTCATCCTAGACCCCCTAAAGTCTAGAAAATGTTGGTGGCCCAATAAATTGTGTCAGAAAGCTCTGAATGTCCCAAAAACATTTGCAGCCTGAAAGGGGCATTAACCGGCTCCATAGGCACTGAAATTCCCAAAAATATATATGGCACGAAAAATGCATCCTACACCACTGAAAGTTCAGAATATGTTAGAAGCCCAAAAAATGCCTTAAAATGCATTTTAGGGCTGCAAAAATGTAGAAAACTTTGGAGGCCCAGAAAAGGGGTTTACATGCATCCTAGACCCCCTAAATTCTAGTAAATGTTGGTGGCCCAAAAGCAGGGTCAGAGAGCTCTGAATGTCTCAAAAACATTTGCAGCCTGAAAGGGGCATTAACCCGCATCCTAGAGCACTGAAAATCCCAAAAATATTTTGTGCACGAAAAATGCATCCTACACCCCTGAAATTTCAGAATATGTTAGCAGATCAAAAAAGGCCTTAAAATGCATCTTAGGCGGCACAAATGTTGAAAACTTTGGAGGCCCAAAAAAGCGGTTTACAGGCATCCTAGACCCCCTAAAGTCCAGAAAATGTTGGTGGCCCAAAAACGGTGTCAGAGAGCTCTGAATGTCCCAAAAACATTTGCAGCCTGAAATGGGCATTAACCCGCATCCTAGACCACTGAAATTCCCAAAAATATTTATGGCAGGAAAAACGCATCCTACACCGCTGAAAGTTCAGAATATGTTAGCAGCCCAAAAAAGGCCATAACATGCATTTTAGGGCTGCAAAAATGTAGAAAACTTTGGAGGCCCAAAAAAGGGGTTTAGAGGCATCCTAGACCCCCTAAAGTCCAGAAAATGTTGGTGGCTTAAAAACTGTGTCAGAAAGCTCTGAATGTCCCAAAAACATTTGCAGCCTGAAATGGGCATTAACCCGCATCCTAGTCCACTGAAATTCCCAAAAATATTTATGGCAGAAACACGCATCCTACACCACTGAAAGTTCAGAATATGTTAGCAGCCCAAAAAAGGCCTTAATATGCAACTTAGGCTGCAAAAATGTTGAAAACTTTAGAGGCCCAAAAAAGGGGTTTACGGTCATCCTAGACCCCCTAAAGTCCAGAAAATGTTGGTGGCCCAAAAAACTGTCAGAGAGCTCTGAATGTCCCAAAAACATTTGTAGCCTATAAGGGGCATTAACCTGCATCCTAGACCACTGAAATTCCCAAAAATAGTTTTGGCACAAAAAATGCATCTTACATCCTGAAAGTTCAGAATATGTTAGCAGCCCAAAAAATGCCTTAAAATGTATTTTAGGGCTGCAAACATGCAGAAAACTTTGGAGGCCAAAGAAAGGGGTTTACAGTCATCCTAGACCCCCTAAAGTCCAGAAAATGTTGGTGGCCTAAAAACTGTGTCAGAAAGCTCTGAATGTCCCAAAAACATTTGCAGCCTGAAATGGGCATTAACCCGCATCCTAGACCACTGAAATTCCCATAAATATTTATGGCATGAAAAATGAATCCTACACCGATGAAAGTTCAGAATATGTTAGCAGCCCAAAAAAGGCCTTAAAATGCATCTTAGGCTGCAAAAATGTTGAAAACTTTGGAGGTCCAAAAAAGGGGTTTACAGTCATCCTAGACCCCCTAAAGTCCAGAAAATATTGGTGGCCCAAAAACAGGGTCAGAGAGCTCTGAATGTCATAAAAAACAATTGCAGCCTGAAAGGGGCATTAACCCGCATCCTAGACCACTGAAATTCCCAAAAATGTTTATGGCACGGAAAATGCATCCTACACCGCTGAAAGTTCAGAATATGTTAGCAGCCTAAAAAAGACCTTAAAATGCATCTTAGGCTGCAAAAATGTTGAAAACTTTGGAGGCCCAAAAAAGGGGTTTACAGTCATCCTGGACCCCCTAAAGTCCAGAAAATGTTGGTGGCCTAAAAACTGTGTCAGGGAGCTCTGAATGTCCCCAAAACAGTTGTAGCCTATAAGGGGCATTAACCTGCATCCTAGACCACTGAAATTCCCAAAAATAGTTTTGGCACGAAAAATCCATCTTACACCCTGAAAGTTCAGAATATGTTAGCAGCCCAAAAAATGCCTTAAAATGCATCTTATGGCTGCAAAAATGTACAAAACTTTGGAGGCCCAAAAAAGGGGTTTACAGGCATCCTAGACCCCCTAAAGTCCAGAAAATGTTGGTGGCCCAAAAACAGGGTCAGAGAGCTCTGAATGTCTCAAAAACATTTGCAGCCTGAAAGGGGCATTAACCGGCTCCATAGGCACTGAAATTCCCAAAAATATATGTGGCACGAAAAATGCATCATACACCACTGAAAGTTCAGAATATGTTAGCAGCCCAAAAAAGGCCTACAAATGCACATTAGGCTGCAAAAATGTTGAAAAATTTGGAGGCACAAAAAAGGGGTTTACAGGCATCCTAGACCCCCTAAAGTCCAGAAAATGTTGGTGGCTTAAAAGCTGTGTCAGAAAGCTCTGAATGTCCCAAACACATTTGCAGCCTGAAATGGGCATTAACCCGCATCATAATCCACTGAAATTCCCAAAAATATTTATGGCAGAAAAACGCATCCTACACCACTGAAAGTTCAGAATATGTTAGCAGCCCAAAAAAGGCCTTAATATGCATCTTAGGCTGCAAAAATGTTGAAAACTTTAGAGGCCCAAAAAAGGGGTTTACAGTCATCCTAGACCCCCTAAAGTCCAGAAAATGTTGGTGGCCCAAAAAACTGTCAGAGAGCTTTGAATGTCCCAAAAACATTTGTAGCCTATAAGGGGCATTAATCTGCATCCTAGACCACTGAAATTCCCAAAAATAGTTTTGGCACAAAAAATGCATCTTACATCCTGAAAGTTCAGAATATGTTAGCAGCCCAAGAAATGCCTTAAAATGTATTTTAGGGCTGCAAACATGCAGAAAACTTTGGAGGCCAAAAAAAGGGGTTTACAGTCATCCTAGACCCCCTAAAGTCCAGAAAATGTTGGTGGCCCAAAAACGGTGTCAGAAAGCTCTGAATGTCCCAAAACCATTTGCAGCCTTAAATGGGCATTAACCCGCATCCTAGACCACTGAAATTCCCAAAAATATTCATGGCACGAAAAATGAATCCTACACCGATGAAAGTTCAGAATATGTTAGCAGCCCAAAAAAGGCCTTAAAATGCATTTTAGGCTGCAATAATGTTGAAAACCTTGGAGGACCAAAAAAGGGGTTAACAGGCATCCTAGACCCCCTAAAGTCCAGAAAATGTTGGTGGCCCAAAAACAGGATCAGAGAGCTCTGAATGTCATAAAAAAACATTTGCAGCCTGAAAGGGGCATTAACCGGCTTCATAGAGCACTGCAATTCCCAAAAATATATATGGCACGAAAAATGCATCCTACACCACTGAAAGTTCAGAATATGTTAGCAGCCCAAAAAAGGCCTTAAAATGCATCTTAGGCTGCAAAAATGTTCAAAACTTTGGAGGCCCAAAAAAGGGGTTTACAGTCATCCTAGACCCCCTAAAGTCCAGAAAATGTTGGTGGCCCAAAAACGGTGTCAGAAAGCTCTGAATGTCCCAAAAACATTTGCAGCCTGAAATGGGCATTAACCCGCATCCTAGACCACTGAAATTCCCAAAAATATTTATGGCACGAAAAATGCATCCTACACCACTGAAAGTTCAGAATATGTTAGCAGCCCATAAAAGGCCTTAAAATGCATCTTAGGCTGCAAAAATGTTGAAAACTTTGGAGGCCCAAAAAAGGGGTTTACAGGCATCCTAGACCCCCTAAAGTCCAGAAAATGTCAGGAGCCCAAAAACGGTGTCAGAGAGCTCTGAATGTCTCAAAAACATTTGCAGCCTGAAATGGGCATTAACCCGCATCCTAGACCACTGAAATTCCCAAAAATATTCATGGCAGAAAAAGGCATCCTACACCGCTGAAAGTTCAGAATATGTTAGCAGCCCAAAAAAGGCCTCAAAATGCATTTTAGGCTGCACAAATGTTGAAAAGTTTGGAGGTCCAAAAAAGGGGTTTACAGGCATCCTAGACCCCGTAAAGTCCAGAAAATGTTGGTGGCCTAAAAACTGTGCCAGAAAGCTCTGAATGTCCCAAAAACATTGGTAGCCTATAAGGGGCATTAACCTGCATCCTAGACCACTGAAATTCCCAAAAATAGTTTTGGCACGAAAAATCCATTATACACCCTGAAAGTTCAGAATATGTTAGCAGCCCAAAAAAGTCCTTAAAAGGCATCTTAGGCTGCAAAAATGTTGAAAACTTTGGAGGCTCAAAAAAGGGGTTTACAGTCATCCTAGACCCCCTAAAGTCTAGAAAATGTTGCTGGCCCAAGAACGGTGTCAGAAAGCTCTGAATGTCCCAAAAACATTTGCAGCCTGAAATGGGTATTAACCCGCATCCTAGACCACTGAAATTCCCAAAAATATTTATGGCACGAAAAATGTATCCTACACCGCTGAAAGTTTAGAATATGTTAGCAGCCCAAAAAAGGCCTCAAAATGCATCTTAGGCTGCAAAAATGTCAAAAACTTGGCGGTCCAAAAAAAGGGTTAACAGGCATCCTAGACCCCCTAAAGTCCAGAAAATGTTGGTGGCCCAAAAACAGGGTCAGAGAGCTCTGAATATCTCAAAATCATTTGCAGCCTGAAAGGGGCATTAACCGGCTCCATAGGCACCGAAATTCCCAAAAATATATGTGGCACGAAAAATGCATCCTACACCACTGAAAATTCAGAATATGTTAGCAGCCCAAAAAAGGCCTTAAAATGCATTTTACGGCTGCAAAAATGTTGAAAACTTTGGAGGCCCAAAAAAGGGGTTTACAGTCATCCTAGACCCCCTAAAGTCCAGAAAATGTTGGTGGCTCAAAAACGGTGTCAGAGAGCTCTGAATATCCCAAAAACATTTGCAGCCTGAAATGGGCATTAACCCGCATCCTAGACCACTGAAATTCCCAAAAATATTTATGGCACGAAAAATGCATCCTACACCACTGAAAGTTCAGAATATTTTAGCAGCCCAAAAAAGGCCTTAATATGCATCTTAGTCTGCAAAAATGTTGAAAACTTTAGAGGCCCAAAAAAGGGGTTTACAGTCATCCTAGACCCCTAAAGTCCAGAAAATGTTGGTGGCCCAAAAAACTGTCAGAGAGCTCTGAATATCCCAAAAACATTTGCAGCCTGAAATGGGCATTAACCTGCATCCTAGACCACTGAAATTCCCAAAAATGTTCATGGCACGAAAAATGCATCCTACACCGCTGAAAGTTCAGAATATGTTAGCAGCCTAAAAAAGACCTTAAAATGCATCTTAGGCTGCACAAATGTTGACAGGTTTGGAGGTCCAAAAAAGGGGTTTACAGTCATCCTAGACCCCCTAAATTCCAGAAAATGTTGGTGGCCCAAAAACGGTGTCAGAAAGCTCTGAATGTCCCAAAAACATTTGCAGCCTGAAATGGGCATTAACCCGCATCCTAGACCACTGAAATTCCCAAAAATATTTATAGCACGAAAAATGTATCCTACACCACTGAAAGTTCAGAATATGTTAGCAGCCCAAAAAAGGCCTTAAAATGCATCTTAGGCTGCAAAAATGTTGAAAACTTTGGAGGCCCAAAAAAGGGGTTTACAGTCATCCTAGACCCCCTAAAGTCCTGAAAATGTTGGTGGCCTAAAAACTGTGTCAGAAAGCTCTGACTGTCCCAAAAACATTTGCAGCCTGAAATGGGCATTAACCCGCATCCTAGACCACTGAAATTCCCAAAGATATTTATGGCACGAAAAATACATCCTACACCGCTGAAAGTTCAGAATATGTTAGCAGCCTAAAAAAGACCTTAAAATGCATCTTAGGCTGCACAAATGTTGAAAACTTTGGAGGCACAAAAAAGGGGTTTACAGGCATCCTAGACCCCCTAAAGTCCAGAAAATGTTGGTGGCCCAAAAACGGTGTCAGAAAGCTCTGAATGTCCCAAAAACATTTGCAGCCTGAAATGGGCATTAACCCGCATCCTAGACCACTGAAATTCCCAAAAATATTCATGGCAGAAAAAGGCATCCTACACCGCTGAAAGTTCAGAATATGTTAGCAGCCCAAAAAAGGCCTCAAAATGCATTTTAGGCTGCACAAATGTTGAAAAGTTTGGAGGTCCAAAAAAGGGGTTTACAGGCATCCTAGACCCCGTAAAGTCCAGAAAATGTTGGTGGCCTAAAAACTGTGTCAGAAAGCTCTGAATGTCCCAAAAACATTGGTAGCCTATAAGGGGCATTAACCTGCATCCTAGACCACTGAAATTCCCAAAAATAGTTTTGGCACGAAAAATCCATTATACACCCTGAAAGTTCAGAATATGTTAGCAGCCCAAAAAAGTCCTTAAAAGGCATCTTAGGCTGCAAAAATGTTGAAAACTTTGGAGGCTCAAAAAAGGGGTTTACAGTCATCCTAGACCCCCTAAAGTCTAGAAAATGTTGCTGGCCCAAGAACGGTGTCAGAAAGCTCTGAATGTCCCAAAAACATTTGCAGCCTGAAATGGGTATTAACCCGCATCCTAGACCACTGAAATTCCCAAAAATATTTATGGCACGAAAAATGTATCCTACACCGCTGAAAGTTTAGAATATGTTAGCAGCCCAAAAAAGGCCTCAAAATGCATCTTAGGCTGCAAAAATGTCAAAAACTTTGGCGGTCCAAAAAAGGGGTTAACAGGCATCCTAGACCCCCTAAAGTCCAGAAAATGTTGGTGGCCCAAAAACAGGGTCAGAGAGCTCTGAATATCTCAAAATCATTTGCAGCCTGAAAGGGGCATTAACCGGCTCCATAGGCACCGAAATTCCCAAAAATATATGTGGCACGAAAAATGCATCCTACACCACTGAAAATTCAGAATATGTTAGCAGCCCAAAAAAGGCCTTAAAATGCATTTTACGGCTGCAAAAATGTTGAAAACTTTGGAGGCCCAAAAAAGGGGTTTACAGTCATCCTAGACCCCCTAAAGTCCAGAAAATGTTGGTGGCTCAAAAACGGTGTCAGAGAGCTCTGAATATCCCAAAAATATTTGCAGCCTGAAATGGGCATTAACCCGCATCCTAGACCACTGAAATTCCCAAAAATATTTATGGCACGAAAAATGCATCCTACACCAGTGAAAGTTCAGAATATTTTAGCAGCCCAAAAAAGGCCTTAATATGCAATATTAGTCTGCAAAAATGTTGAAAACTTTAGAGGCCCAAAAAAGGGGTTTACAGTCATCCTAGACCCCTAAAGTCCAGAAAATGTTGGTGGCCCAAAAAACTGTCAGAGAGCTCTGAATATCCCAAAAACATTTGCAGCCTGAAATGGGCATTAACCTGCATCCTAGACCACTGAAATTCCCAAAAATGTTCATGGCACGAAAAATGCATCCTACACCGCTGAAAGTTCAGAATATGTTAGCAGCCTAAAAAAGACCTTAAAATGCATCTTAGGCTGCACAAATGTTGACAGGTTTGGAGGTCCAAAAAAGGGGTTTACAGTCATCCTAGACCCCCTAAATTCCAGAAAATGTTGGTGGCCCAAAAACGGTGTCAGAAAGCTCTGAATGTCCCAAAAACATTTGCAGCCTGAAATGGGCATTAACCCGCATCCTAGACCACTGAAATTCCCAAAAATATTTATAGCACGAAAAATGTATCCTACACCACTGAAAGTTCAGAATATGTTAGCAGCCCAAAAAAGGCCTTAAAATGCATCTTAGGCTGCAAAAATGTTGAAAACTTTGGAGGCCCAAAAAAGGGGTTTACAGTCATCCTAGACCCCCTAAAGTCCTGAAAATGTTGGTGGCCTAAAAACTGTGTCAGAAAGCTCTGACTGTCCCAAAAACATTTGCAGCCTGAAATGGGCATTAACCCGCATCCTAGACCACTGAAATTCCCAAAGATATTTATGGCACGAAAAATACATCCTACACCGCTGAAAGTTCAGAATATGTTAGCAGCCTAAAAAAGACCTTAAAATGCATCTTAGGCTGCACAAATGTTGAAAACTTTGGAGGCACAAAAAAGGGGTTTACAGGCATCCTAGACCCCCTAAAGTCCAGAAAATGTTGGTGGCCCAAAAACAGGATCAGAGAGCTCTGAATGTCATAAAAAACATTTGCAGCCTGAAAGGGGCATTAACCGGCTTCATAGAGCACTGAAATTCCCAAAAATATATATGGCACGAAAAATGCATCCTACACCACTGAAAGTTCAGAATATGTTAGCAGCCCAAAAAAGGCCTTAAAATGCATTTTAGGCTGCAAAAATGTTCAAAACTTTGGAGGCCCAAAAAAGGGGTTTACAGTCATCCTAGACCCCCTAAAGTCCAGAAAATGTTGGTGGCCCAAACCCAAAAACTGTGTCAGAAAGCTCTGAATATCCCAAAAACATGTGTAGCCTATAAGGGGCATTAACATGCATCCTAGACCACTGAAATTCCCAAAAACAGTTTTGGCACAAAAAATGCATCTTACATCCTGAAAGTTCAGAATATGTTAGCAGCCCAAAAAATGCCTTAAAATGCATTTTAGGGCTGCAAACATGTAGAAAACTTTGGAGGCCCAAAAAAGGGGCTTACAGTCATCCTAGACCCCCTAAAGTCTAGAAAATGTTGGTGGCCCAATAAATTGTGTCAGAAAGCTCTGAATGTCCCAAAAACATTTGCAGCCTGAAAGGGGCATTAACCGGCTCCATAAGCACTGAAATTCCCAAAAAATTATGTGGCACGAAAAATGCATCCTACACCACTGAAAGTTCAGAATATTTTAGCAGCCCAAAAAAGGCCTTAATATGCATCTTAGGCTGCAAAAATGTTGAAAACTTTAAAGGCCCAAAAAAGGGGTTTACAGGCATCCTAGACCCCCTAAAGTCTAGAAAATGTTGGTGGCCCAAAAAACTGTCAAAAGAGCTCTGAATGTCCCAAAAACATTTGCAGCCTGAAATGGGCATTAACCCGCATCCTAGACCACTGAAATTCCCAAAAATAGTTTTGGCACGAAAAATGCATCTTACACCCTGAAAGTTCAGAATATGTTAGAAGCCCAAAAAATGCCTTAAAATGCATCTTAGGCTGCAAAAATGTTCAAAACTTTGGAGGCCCAAAAAAGGGGTTTACAGTCATTCTAGACCCCCTAAAGTCCAGAAAATGTTGGTGGCCCAAAAACTGTGTCAGAAAGCTCTGAATATCCCAAAAACATGTGTAGCCTTTAAGGGGCATTAACATGCATCCTAGACCACTGAAATTCCCAAAAATAGTTTTGGCACAAAAAATGCATCTTACATCCTGAAAGTTCAGAATATGTTAGCAGCCCAAAAAATGCCTTAAAATGCATTTTAGGGCTGCAAACATGTAGAAAACTTTGGAGGCCCAAAAAAGGGGCTTACAGTCATCCTAGACCCCCTAAAGTCTAGAAAATGTTGGTGGCCCAATAAATTGTGTCAGAAAGCTCTGAATGTCCCAAAAACATTTGCAGCCTGAAAGGGGCATTAACCGGCTCCATAGGCACTGAAATTCCCAAAAATATATATGGCACGAAAAATGCATCCTACACCACTGAAAGTTCAGAATATGTTAGAAGCCCAAAAAATGCCTTAAAATGCATCTTAGGGCTGCAAAAATGTAGAAAAATTTGGAGGCCCAGAAAAGGGGTTTACATGCATCCTAGACCCCCTAAATTCTAGTAAATGTTGGTGGCCCAAAAGCAGGGTCAGAGAGCTCTGAATGTCTCAAAAACATTTGCAGCCTGAAAGGGGCATTAACCGGCTCCATAGGCACTGAAATTCCCAAAAATATATGTGGCACGAAAAATGCATCATACACCACTGAAAGTTCAGAATATGTTAGCAGCCCAAAAAAGGCCTAAAAATGCACATTAGGCTGCAAAAATGTTGAAAACTTTGGAGGCACAAAAAAAGGGTTTACAGTCATCCTAGACCCCCTAAAGTCCAGAAAATGTTTATGGCCTAAAAACTGTGTCAGAAAGCTCTGAATGTCCCAAAAACATTTGCAGCCTGAAATGGGCATTAACCCGCATCCTAGACCACTGAAATTCCCAAAAATATTTATGGCACGAAAAATGAATCCTACACCGATGAAAGTTCAGAATATGTTAGCAGCCCAAAAAAGGCCTTAAAATGCATCTTAGGCTGCAAAAATGTTGAAAACTTTGGAGGTCCAAAAAAGGGGTTAACAGGCATCCTAGACCCCCTAAAGTCCAGAAAATGTTGGTGGCTCAAAAACAGGATCAGAGAGCTCTGAATGTCATAAAAAAACATTTGCAGCCTGAAAGGGGCATTAACCGGCTCCATAGAGCACTGAAATTCCCAAAAATATATATGGCACGAAAAATGCATCCTACACCACTGAAAGTTCAGAATATGTTAGCAGCTCAAAAAAGGCCTTAAAATGCATCTTAGGCTGCAAAAATGTTGAAAACTTTGGAGGCCCAAAAAAGGGGGTTACAGTCATCCTAGACCCCCTAAAGTCCAGAAAATGTTGGTGGCCCAAAAACGGTGTCAGAAAGCTCTGAATGTCCCAAAAACATTTGCAGCCTGAAATGGGCATTAACCCGCATCCTAGACCACTGAAATTCCCAAAAATATTTATGGCAGAAAAAGGCATCCTACACCGATGAAAGTTCAGAATATGTTAGCAGCCCAAAAAAGTCCTTAGAATGCATCTTAGGCTGCAAAAATGTTGAAAACTTTGGCGGCCCAAAAAAGGGTTTTACAGTCATCCTAGACCCCCTAAAGTCCAGAAAATGTTGCTGGCCCAAAAACGTGTCAGAAAGCTCTGAATGTCCCAAAAACATTTGCAGCCTGAAATGGGCATTAACCCGCATCCTAGAACACTGAAATTCCCAAAAATATTTATGGCACGAAAAATGCATCCTACACCACTGAAAGTTCAGAATATGTTAGCAGCCCAAAAAAGGCCTACAAATGCACATTAGGCTGCAAAAATGTTGAAAACTTTGGAGGCACAAAAAAGGGGTTTACAGGCATCCTAGACCCCCTAAAGTCCAGAAAATGTTGGTGGCTTAAAAACTGTGTCAGAAAGCTCTGAATGTCCCAAAAACATTTGCAGCCTGAAATGGGCATTAACCCGCATCCTAGTCCACTGAAATTCCCAAAAATATTTATGGCAGAAAAACGCATCCTACACCACTGAAAGTTCAGAATATGTTAGCAGCCCAAAAAAGGCCTTAATATGCAACTTAGGCTGCAAAAATGTTGAAAACTTTAGAGGCCCAAAAAAGGGGTTTACGGTCATCCTAGACCCCCTAAAGTCCAGAAAATGTTGGTGGCCCAAAAAACTGTCAGAGAGCTCTGAATGTCCCAAAAACATTTGTAGCCTATGAGGGGCATTAACCTGCATCCTAGACCACTGAAATTCCCAAAAATAGTTTTGGCACAAAAAATGCATCTTACATCCTGAAAGTTCAGAATATGTTAGCAGCCCAAAAAATGCCTTAAAATGTATTTTAGGGCTGCAAACATGCAGAAAACTTTGGAGGCCAAAGAAAGGGGTTTACAGTCATCCTAGACCCCCTAAAGTCCAGAAAATGTTGGTGGCCTAAAAACTGTGTCAGAAAGCTCTGAATGTCCCAAAAACATTTGCAGCCTGAAATGGGCATTAACCCGCATCCTAGACCACTGAAATTCCCATAAATATTTATGGCATGAAAAATGAATCCTACACCGATGAAAGTTCAGAATATGTTAGCAGCCCAAAAAAGGCCTTAAAATGCATCTTAGGCTGCAAAAATGTTGAAAACTTTGGAGGTCCAAAAAAGGGGTTTACAGTCATCCTAGACCCCCTAAAGTCTAGAAAATATTGGTGGCCCAAAAACAGGGTCAGAGAGCTCTGAATGTCATAAAAAACAATTGCAGCCTGAAAGGGGCATCAACCCGCATCCTAGACCACTGAAATTCCCAAAAATGTTTATGGCACGAAAAATGCATCCTACACCGCTGAAAGTTCAGAATATGTTAGCAGCCTAAAAAAGACCTTAAAATGCATCTTAGGCTGCAAAAATGTTGAAAACTTTGGAGGCCCAAAAAAGGGGTTTACAGTCATCCTGGACCCCCTAAAGTCCAGAAAATGTTGGTGGCCTAAAAACTGTGTCAGGGAGCTCTGAATGTCCCCAAAACAGTTGTAGCCTATAAGGGGCATTAACCTGCATCCTAGACCACTGAAATTCCCAAAAATAGTTTTGGCACGAAAAATCCATCTTACACCCTGAAAGTTCAGAATATTTTAGCAGCCCAAAAAAGGCCTTAAAATGCATCTTAGGCTGCAAAAATGTTGAAAACTTTGGAGGCCCAAAAAAGGGGTTTACATTCATCCTAGACCCCTAAAGTCCAGAAAATGTTGCTGGCCCAAAAACGGTGTCGGAAAGCTCTGAATGGCCCAAAAACATTTGCAGCCTGAAATGGGCATTAACCCGCATCCTAGACCACTGAAATTCCCAAAAATATTTATGGCACGAAAAATGCATCCTACACTACTGAAAGTTCAGAATATGTTAGCAGCCCAAAAAAGGCCTTAAAATGCATCTTAGGCTGCAAAAATGTTGAAAACTTTGGAGACCCAAAAAGGGGGTTTACAGTCATCCTAGACCCCCTAAAGTCCAGAAAATGTTGGTGGCCTAAAAACTGTGTCAGAAAGCTCTGAATGTCCCAAAAACATTTGCAGCCTGAAATGGGCATTAACCCGCATCCTAGACCACTGAAATTCCCAAAAATATTTATGGCATGAAAAATGCATCCTCCAGCACTGAAAGTTCAGAATAGTTAGCAGCCCAAAAAAGGCCTTAAAATGCATTTTAGGCTGACAAAATGTTGAAAACTTTGGAGGCCCAAAAAAGGGGTTTACAGGCATCCTAGACCACTGAAATGCCCAAAAATAGTTTTGGCACAAAAAATGCATCTTACATCCTGAAAGTTCAGAATATGTTAGCAGCCCAAAAAATGCCTTACAATGCATTTTAGGGCTGCAAACATGCAGAAAAGTTGGAGGCCCAAAAAAGGGGTTTACAGGCATCCTAGACCCCCTAAAGTCCAGAAAATGATGTTGGCCCAAAAACGGTGTCAGAAAGCTCTGAATGTCCCAAAAACATTTGCAGTCTGAAATGGGCATTAACCCGCATCCTAGACCACTGAAATTCCCAAAAATATTTATGGCATGAAAAATGCATCCTCCAGCACTGAAAGTTCAGAATAGTTAGCAGCCCAAAAAAGGCCTTAAAATGCATTTTAGGCTGACAAAATGTTGAAAACTTTGGAGGCCCAAAAAAGGGGTTTACAGTCATCCTAGACCCCCTAAAGTCCAGCAAATGTTGGTGGCCTAAAAACTGTGTCAGAAAGCTCTGAATGTCCCAAAAACATTTGCAGCCTGAAATGGGCATTAACCCGCATCCTAGACCACTGAAATTCCCATAAATATTTATGGCATGAAAAATGAATCCTACACCGATGAAAGTTCAGAATATGTTAGCAGCCCAAAAAAGGCCTTAAAATGCATCTTAGGCTGCAAAAATGTTGAAAACTTTGGAGGTCCAAAAAAGGGGCTAACAGGCATCCTAGACCCCCTAAAGTCCAGAAAATGATGGTGGCCCAAAAACAGGGTCAGAGAGCTCTGAATGTCTCAAAAACATTTGCAGCCTGAAAGGGGCATTAACCCGCATCCTAGACCACTGAAATTCCCAAAAATATTTATGGCAGAAAAAGGCATCCTACACCGATGAAAGTTCAGAATATGTTAGTAGCCCAAAAAAGGCCATACCATGAATCTTAGGCTGCACAAATGTTGAAAAGTTTGAAGGTCCAAAAAAGGGGTTTACAGGCATCCTAGACCCCCTAAAGTCCAGAAAATGTTGGTGGCCAAAAAAACTGTCAGAGAGCTCTGAATGTCCCAAAAACATGTGTAGCCTATAAGGGGCATTAACCTGCATCCTAGACCACTGAAATTCCCAAAAATATTTATGGCACGAAAAATGCATCCTACACCACTGAAAGTTCAGAATATGTTAGCAGCCCAAAAAAGGCCTTAAAATGCATTTTAGGCTGCAAAAATGTTGAAAACTTTGGAGGCCCAAAAAGGGGTTTACAGTCATCTTAGACCCCCTAAAGTCCAGAAAATGTTGGTGGCCTAAAAACTGTGTCAGAAAGCTCTGAATGTCCCAAAAACATGTGTAGCCTATAAGGGGCATTAACACGCATCCTAGACCACTGAAATTCCCAAAAATATTTATGGCATGAAAAATGCATCTTACACCCTGAAAGTTCAGAATATGTTAGCAGCCCAAAAAATGCCTTAAAATGCCTCTTACGGCTGCAAAAATGTAGAAAACTTTGGAGGCCCAAAAAAAGGGATTTACAGGCATCCTAGACCCCCTAAAGTCCAGAAAATGTTGGTGGCCTAAAAACTGTGTCAGAAAGCTCTGAATGTCCCAAAAACATTTGCAGCCTGAAATGGGCATTAACCCGCATCCTAGACCACTGAAATTCCCAAAAATAGTTTTGGCACAAAAAATGCATCTTACATCCTGAAAGTTCAGAATATGTTAGCAGCCCAAAAAATGCCTTAAAATGCATTTTAGGGCTGCAAACATGCAGAAAACTTTGGAGGCCCAAACAAAGGGGTTTACAGGCATCCTAGACCCCCTAAAGTCCAGAAAATGATGGTGGCCTAAAAACTGTGTCAGAAAGCTCTGAATGTCCCAAAAACATTTGCAGCCTGAAATGGGCATTAACCTGCATCCTAGACCACTGAAATTCCCAAAAATATTTATGGCAGAAAAACGCATCCTACACCACTGAAAGTTCAGAATATGTTAGCAGCCCAAAAAAGGCCTTAAAATGCATCTTAGGCTGCACAAATGTACAAAACTTTGGAGGCCCAAAAAAGGGGTTTACAGGCATCCTAGACCCTCTAAAGTCCAGAAAATGTTGGCCCAAAAACAGGGTCAGAGAGCTCTGAATATGCCAAAAACATGTGTAGCCTACAAGGGGCATTAACACGCATCCTAGACCACTGAAATTCCCAAAAATATTTATGGCACGAAAAATGCATCTTACACCCTGAAAGTTCAGAATATGTTAGCAGCCCAAAAAATGCCTTAAAATGCATCTTATGGCTGCAAAAATGTACAAAACTTTGGAGGCCCAAAAAAGGGGTTTACAGGCATCCTAGACCCCCTAAAGTCCAGAAAATGTTGGTGGCCCAAAAACAGGGTCAGAGAGCTCTGAATGTCTCAAAAACATTTGCAGCCTGAAAGGGGCATTAACCGGCTCCATAGGCACTGAAATTCCCAAAAATATATGTGGCACGAAAAATGCATCATACACCACTGAAAGTTCAGAATATGTTAGCAGCCCAAAAAAGGCCTACAAATGCACATTAGGCTGCAAAAATGTTGAAAAATTTGGAGGCACAAAAAAGGGGTTTACAGGCATCCTAGACCCCCTAAAGTCCAGAAAATGTTGGTGGCTTAAAAGCTGTGTCAGAAAGCTCTGAATGTCCCAAACACATTTGCAGCCTGAAATGGGCATTAACCCGCATCATAGTCCACTGAAATTCCCAAAAATATTTATGGCAGAAAAACGCATCCTACACCACTGAAAGTTCAGAATATGTTAGCAGCCCAAAAAAGGCCTTAATATGCATCTTAGGCTGCAAAAATGTTGAAAACTTTAGCGGCCCAAAAAAGGGGTTTACAGTCATCCTAGACCCCCTAAAGTCCAGAAAATGTTGGTGGCCCAAAAAACTGTCAGAGAGCTTTGAATGTCCCAAAAACATTTGTAGCCTATAAGGGGCATTAATCTGCATCCTAGACCACTGAAATTCCCAAAAATAGTTTTGGCACAAAAAATGCATCTTACATCCTGAAAGTTCAGAATATGTTAGCAGCCCAAGAAATGCCTTAAAATGTATTTTAGGGCTGCAAACATGCAGAAAACTTTGGAGGCCAAAAAAAGGGGTTTACAGTCATCCTAGACCCCCTTAAGTCCAGAAAATGTTGGTGGCCTAAAAACTGTGTCAGAAAGCTCTGAATGTCCCAAAAACATTTGCAGCCTGAAATGGGCATTAACCCGCATCCTAGACCACTGAAATTCCCAAAAATATTTATGGCACGAAAAATGCATCCTACACCACTGAAAGTTCAGAATATGTTAGCAGCCCAAAAAAGGCCTTAAAATGCATTTTAGGGCTGCAAACATGTAGAAAACTTTGGAGGCCCAAAAAAGGGGCTTACAGTCATCCTAGACCCCCTAAAGTCTAGAAAATGTTGGTGGCCCAATAAATTGTGTCAGAAAGCTCTGAATGTCCCAAAAACATTTGCAGCCTGAAAGGGGCATTAACCGGCTCCATAGGCACTGAAATTCCCAAAAATATATATGGCACGAAAAATGCATCCTACACCACTGAAAGTTCAGAATATGTTAGAAGCCCAAAAAATGCCTTAAAATGCATTTTAGGGCTGCAAAAATGTAGAAAACTTTGGAGGCCCAGAAAAGGGGTTTACATGCATCCTAGACCCCCTAAATTCTAGTAAATGTTGGTGGCCCAAAAGCAGGGTCAGAGAGCTCTGAATGTCTCAAAAACATTTGCAGCCTGAAAGGGGCATTAACCCGCATCCTAGAGCACTGAAAATCCCAAAAATATTTTGTGCACGAAAAATGCATCCTACACCCCTGAAATTTCAGAATATGTTAGCAGATCAAAAAAGGCCTTAAAATGCATCTTAGGCGGCACAAATGTTGAAAACTTTGGAGGCCCAAAAAAGCGGTTTACAGGCATCCTAGACCCCCTAAAGTCCAGAAAATGTTGGTGGCCCAAAAACGGTGTCAGAGAGCTCTGAATGTCCCAAAAACATTTGCAGCCTGAAATGGGCATTAACCCGCATCCTAGACCACTGAAATTCCCAAAAATATTTATGGCAGGAAAAACGCATCCTACACCGCTGAAAGTTCAGAATATGTTAGCAGCCCAAAAAAGGCCATAACATGCATTTTAGGGCTGCAAAAATGTAGAAAACTTTGGAGGCCCAAAAAAGGGGTTTAGAGGCATCCTAGACCCCCTAAAGTCCAGAAAATGTTGGTGGCTTAAAAACTGTGTCAGAAAGCTCTGAATGTCCCAAAAACATTTGCAGCCTGAAATGGGCATTAACCCGCATCCTAGTCCACTGAAATTCCCAAAAATATTTATGGCAGAAAAACGCATCCTACACCACTGAAAGTTCAGAATATGTTAGCAGCCCAAAAAAGGCCTTAATATGCAACTTAGGCTGCAAAAATGTTGAAAACTTTAGAGGCCCAAAAAAGGGGTTTACGGTCATCCTAGACCCCCTAAAGTCCAGAAAATGTTGGTGGCCCAAAAAACTGTCAGAGAGCTCTGAATGTCCCAAAAACATTTGTAGCCTATAAGGGGCATTAACCTGCATCCTAGACCACTGAAATTCCCAAAAATAGTTTTGGCACAAAAAATGCATCTTACATCCTGAAAGTTCAGAATATGTTAGCAGCCCAAAAAATGCCTTAAAATGTATTTTAGGGCTGCAAACATGCAGAAAACTTTGGAGGCCAAAGAAAGGTGTTTACAGTCATCCTAGACCCCCTAAAGTCCAGAAAATGTTGGTGGCCTAAAAACTGTGTCAGAAAGCTCTGAATGTCCCAAAAACATTTGCAGCCTGAAATGGGCATTAACCCGCATCCTAGACCACTGAAATTCCCATAAATATTTATGGCATGAAAAATGAATCCTACACCGATGAAAGTTCAGAATATGTTAGCAGCCCAAAAAAGGCCTTAAAATGCATCTTAGGCTGCAAAAATGTTGAAAACTTTGGAGGTCCAAAAAAGGGGTTTACAGTCATCCTAGACCCCCTAAAGTCCAGAAAATATTGGTGGCCCAAAAACAGGGTCAGAGAGCTCTGAATGTCATAAAAAACAATTGCAGCCTGAAAGGGGCATTAACCCGCATCCTAGACCACTGAAATTCCCAAAAATGTTTATGGCACGAAAAATGCATCCTACACCGCTGAAAGTTCAGAATATGTTAGCAGCCTAAAAAAGACCTTAAAATGCATCTTAGGCTGCAAAAATGTTGAAAACTTTGGAGGCCCAAAAAAGGGGTTTACAGTCATCCTGGACCCCCTAAAGTCCAGAAAATGTTGGTGGCCTAAAAACTGTGTCAGGGAGCTCTGAATGTCCCCAAAACAGTTGTAGCCTATAAGGGGCATTAACCTGCATCCTAGACCACTGAAATTCCCAAAAATAGTTTTGGCACGAAAAATCCATCTTACACCCTGAAAGTTCAGAATATTTTAGCAGCCCAAAAAAGGCCTTAAAATGCATCTTAGGCTGCAAAAATGTTGAAAACTTTGGAGACCCAAAAAGGGGGTTTACAGTCATCCTAGACCCCCTAAAGTCCAGAAAATGTTGGTGGCCTAAAAACTGTGTCAGAAAGCTCTGAATGTCCCAAAAACATATGCAGCCTGAAATGGGCATTAACCCGCATCCTAGACCACTGAAATTCCCAAAAATATTTATGGCACGAAAAATGCATCCTACACCGATGAAAGTTCAGAATATGTTAGCATCCCAAAAAAGGCCTTAAAATGCATCTTAGGCTGCAAAAATGTCGAAAAATTTGGAGGTCCAAAAAAGGGATTTACAGGCATCCTAGACCACTGAAATGCCCAAAAATAGTTTTGGCACAAAAAATGCATCTTACATCCTGAAAGTTCAGAATATGTTAGCAGCCCAAAAAATGCCTTACAATGCATTTTAGGGCTGCAAACATGCAGAAAAGTTGGAGGCCCAAAAAAGGGGTTTACAGGCATCCTAGACCCCCTAAAGTCCAGAAAATGATGGTGGCCCAAAAACGGTGTCAGAAAGCTCTGAATGTCCCAAAAACATTTGCAGTCTGAAATGGGCATTAACCCGCATCCTAGACCACTGAAATTCCCAAAAATATTCATGGCATGAAAAATGCATCCTCCAGCACTGAAAGTTCAGAATAGTTAGCAGCCCAAAAAAGGCCTTAAAATGCATTTTAGGCTGACAAAATGTTGAAAACTTTGGAGGCCCAAAAAAGGGGTTTACAGTCATCCTAGACCCCCTAAAGTCCAGCAAATGTTGGTGGCCTAAAAACTGTGTAAGAAAGCTCTGAATGTCCCAAAAACATTTGCAGCCTGAAATGGGCATTAACCCGCATCCTAGACCACTGAAATTCCCATAAATATTTATGGCATGAAAAATGAATCCTACACCGATGAAAGTTCAGAATATGTTAGCAGCCCAAAAAAGGCCTTAAAATGCATCTTAGGCTGCAAAAATGTTGAAAACTTTGGAGGTCCAAAAAAGGGGCTAACAGGCATCCTAGACCCCCTAAAGTCCAGAAAATGTTGGTGGCCCAAAAACAGGGTCAGAGAGCTCTGAATGTCATAAAAAACAATTGCAGCCTGAAAGGGGCATTAACCCGCATCCTAGACCACTGAAATTCCCAAAAATATTTATGGCACGAAAAATGCATCCTACACCACTGAAAGTTCAGAATATGTTAGCAGCCCAAAAAAGGCCTTAAAATGCATCTTAGGCTGCAAAAATGTTGAAAACTTTGGAGGCCCAAAAAGGGGGTTTACAGTCATCCTAGACCCCCTAAAGTCCAGAAAATGTTGGTGGCCTAAAAACTGTGTCAGAAAGCTCTGAATGTCCCAAAAACATTTGCAGCCTGAAATGGGCATTAACCCGCATCCTAGACCACTGAAATTCCCAAAAATATTTATGGCACGAAAAATGCATCCTACACCACTGAAAGTTCAGAATATGTTAGCAGCCCAAAAAAGGCCTTAAAATGCATCTTAGGCTGCAAAAATGTTGAAAACTTTGGAGGCCCTAAAAAGGGGTTAACAGGCATCCTAGACCCCCTAAAGTCCAGAAAATGTTGGTGGCCCACAAACAGGGTCAGAGAGCTCTGAATTTCTCAAAAACATTTGCAGCCTGAAAGGGGCATTAACCGGCTCCATAGGCACTGAAATTCCCAAAAATATTTATGGCAGAAAAACTCATCCTACACCACTGAAAGTTCAGAATATGTTAGCAGCCCAAAAAATAACTTAAAATGCATTTTAGGGCTGCAAACATGTAGAAAACTTTGGAGGCCAATAAAAGGGGTTTACAGTCATCCTAGACCCCCTAAAGTCCAGAAAATGTTGGTGGCCTAAAAACTGTGTCAGAAAGCTCTGAATATCCCCAAAACATGTGTAGCCTATAAGGGGCATTAACACGCATCCTAGACCACTGAAATTCCCAAAAATATTTATGGCACGAAAAATGCATCTTACACCCTGAAAGTTCAGAATATGTTAGCAGCCCAAAAAATGCCTTAAAATGCCTCTTATGGCTGCAAAAATGTAGAAAACTTTGGAGGCCCAAAAAAAGGGATTTACAGGCATCCTAGACCCCCTAAAGTCCAGAAAATGTTGGTGGCCTAAAAACTGTGTCAGAAAGCTCTGAATGTCCCAAAAACATTTGCAGCCTGAAATGGGCATTAACCCGCATCCTAGACCACTGAAATTCGCAAAAATGTTTATGGCACGAAAAGTGCATCCTACACCGCTGAAAGTTCAGAATATGTTAGCAGCCTAAAAAAGACCTTAAAATGCATCTTAGGCTGCACAAATGTTAAAAAGTTTGGAGGTCCAAAACAGGCGTTTACAGGCATCCTAGACCCCCTAAAGTCCAGAAAATGTTGGTGGCCAAAAAAACTGTCAGAGAGCTCTGAATGTCCCAAAAACATTTGTAGCCTATAAGGGGCATTAACCTGCATCCTAGACCACTGAAATTCCCAAAAATAGTTTTGGCACGAAAAATCCATCTTACACCCTGAAAGTTCAGAATATGCTAGCAGCCCAAAAAAGGCCTTAAAATGCATTTTAGGCTGCAAAAATGTTGAAAACTTTGGAGGCCCAAAAAAGGGGTTTACAGTCATCCTAGACCCCCTAAAGTCCAGAAAATGTTGGTGGCCCAAAAAATTGTGTCAGAAAGCTCTGAATGTCCCAAAAACATTTGCAGCCTGAAATGGGCATTAACCTGCATCCTAGACCACTGAAATTCCCAAAAATATTTATGGCACGAAAAATGAATCCTACACCGATGAAAGTTCAGAATATGTTAGCAACCCAAAAAAGGCCTTAAAATGCATCTTAGGCTGCAAAAATGTTGAAAACTTTGGAGGTCCAAAAAAGGGGTTAACAGGCATCCTAGACCCCCTAAAGTCCAGAAAATGTTGGTGGCCCAAAAACAGGATCAGAGAGCTCAGAATGTCATAAAAAACATTTGCAGCCTGAAAGGGGCATTAACCGGCTCCATAGAGCACTGAAATTCCCAAAAAATATATATGGCACGAAAAATGCATCCTACACCACTGAAAGTTCAGAATATGTTAGCAGCCCAAAAAAGGCCTTAAAATGAATCTTAGGCTGCAAAAATGTTGAAAACTTTGGAGGCCCAAAAAAGGGGTTTACAGTCATCCTAGACCCCCTAAAGTCCAGAAAATGTTGGTGGCCCAAAAACGGTGTCAGAAAGCTCTGAATGTCCCAAAAACATTTGCAGCCTGAAATGGGCATTAACCCGCATCCTAGACCACTGAAATTCCCAAAAATATTTATGGCACGAAAAATGCATCCTACACCACTGAAAGTTCAGAATATGTTAGCAGCCCATAAAAGGCCTTAAAATGCATCTTAGGCTGCAAAAATGTTGAAAACTTTGGAGGCCCAAAAAAAGGGTTTACAGGCATCCTAGACCCCCTAAAGTCCAGAAAATGTCGGTGGCACAAAAACGGTGTCAGAGAGCTCTGAATGTCTCAAAAACATTTGCAGCCTGAAATGGGCATTAACCCGCATCCTAGACCACTGAAATTCCCAAAAATATTTATGGCAGAAAAAGGCATCCTACACCGATGAAAGTTCAGAATATGTTAGCAGCCCAAAAAAGGCCATACCATGAATCTTAGGCTGCACAAATGTTGAAAAGTTTGGAGGTCCAAAAATGGGGTTTACAGGCATCCTAGACCCCCTAAAGTCCAGAAAATGTTGGTGGCCAAAAAAACTGTCAGAGAGCTCTGAATGTCCCAAAAACATGTGTAGCCTATAAGGGGCATTAACCTGCATCCTAGACCACTGAAATTCCCAAAAATATTTATGGCACGAAAAATGCATCCTACACCACTGAAAGTTCAGAATATGTTAGCAGCCCAAAAAAGGCCTTAAAATGCATCTTAGGCTGCAAAAATGTTGAAAACTTTGGAGGCCCAAAAAGGGGTTTACAGTCATCTTAGACCCCCTAAAGTCCAGAAAATGTTGGTGGCCTAAAAACTGTGTCAGAAAGCTCTGAATGTCCCAAAAACATGTGTAGCCTATAAGGGGCATTAACACGCATCCTAGACCACTGAAATTCCCAAAAATATTTATGGCACGAAAAATGCATCCTACACCACTGAAAGTTCAGAATATGTTAGCAGCCCATAAAAGGCCTTAAAATGCATTTTAGGCTGCAAAAATGTTGAAAACTTTGGAGGCCCAAAAAAAGGGTTTACAGGCATCCTAGACCACCTAAAGTCCAAAAAATGTCGGTGGCACAAAAACGGTGTCAGAAAGCTCTGAATGTCCCAAAAACATTTGCAGCCTGAAATCGGCATTAACCTGCATCCTAGACCCATGAAATTCCCAAAAATATTTATCGCAGAAAAACGCATCCTACACCACTGAAAGTTCAGAATATGTTAGCAGCCCAAAAAAGGCCTTAAAATGCATCTTAGGCTGCACAAATGTACAAAACTTTGGAGGCCCAAAAAAGGGGTTTACAGGCATCCTAGACCCTCTAAAGTCCAGAAAATGTTGGCCCAAAAACAGGGTCAGAGAGCTCTGAATATGCCAAAAACATGTGTAGCCTACAAGGGGCATTAACACGCATCCTAGACCACTGAAATTCCCAAAAATATTTATGGCACGAAAAATGCATCTTACACCCTGAAAGTTCAGAATATGTTAGCAGCCCAAAAAATGCCTTAAAAT
Source organism: Ambystoma mexicanum (assembly GCF_040938575.1). Taxonomy (NCBI): domain Eukaryota; kingdom Metazoa; phylum Chordata; class Amphibia; order Caudata; family Ambystomatidae; genus Ambystoma; species Ambystoma mexicanum. Next base: position 146,531,272 of record NC_090936.1, read on the forward strand.
GCATCTTATGGCTGCAAAAATGTACAAAACTTTGGAGGCCCAAAAAAGGGGTTTACAGGCATCCTAGACCCTCTAAAGTCCAGAAAATGTTGGTGGCCCAAAAACAGGGTCAGAGAGCTCTGAATGTCTCAAAAACATTTTCAGCCTGAAAGGGGCATTAACCGGCTCCATAGGCACTGAAATTCCCAAAAATATATGTGGCACGAAAAATGCATCATACACCACTGAAAGTTCAGAATATGTTAGCAGCCCAAAAAAGGCCTACAAATGCACATTAGGCTGCAAAAATGTTGAAAAATTTGGAGGCACAAAAAAAGGGGTTTACAGGCATCCTAGACCCCCTAAAGTCCAGAAAATGTTGGTGGCCTAAAAACTGTGTCAGAAAGCTCTGACTGTCCCAAAAACATTTGCAGCCTGAAATGGGCATTAACCCGCATCCTAGACCACTGAAATTCCCAAAGATATTTATGGCACGAAAAATACATCCTACACCGCTGAAAGTTCAGAATATGTTAGCAGCCTAAAAAAGACCTTAAAATGCATCTTAGGCTGCACAAATGTTGAAAACTTTGGAGGCACAAAAAAGGGGTTTACAGGCATCCTAGACCCCCTAAAGTCCAGAAAATGTTGGTGGTTTAAAAACTGTGTCAGAAAGCTCTGAATGTCCCAAAAACAGTTGCAGCCTGAAATGGGCATTAACCCGCATCCTAGTCCACTGAAATTCCCAAAAATATTTATGGCAGAAAAACGCATCCTACACCACTGAAAGTTCAGAATACGTTAGCAGCCCAAAAAAGGCCTTAAAATGCATCTTAGGCTGCAAAAATGTTGAAAACTTTAGAGGCCCAAAAAAGGGGTTTACAGTCATCCTAGATCCCCTAAAGTCCAGAAAATGTTGGTGGCCCAAAAACAGGATCAGAGAGCTCTGAATGTCATAAAAAACATTTGCAGCCTGAAAGGGGCATTAACCGGCTTCATAGAGCACTGAAATTCCCAAAAATATATATGGCACGAAAAATGCATCCTACACCACTGAAAGTTCAGAATATGTTAGCAGCCCAAAAAAGGCCTTAAAATGCATTTTAGGCTGCAAAAATGTTCAAAACTTTGGAGGCCCAAAAAAGGGGTTTACAGTCATCCTAGACCCCCTAAAGTCCAGAAAATGTTGGTGGCCCAAACCCAAAAACTGTGTCAGAAAGCTCTGAATATCCCAAAAACATGTGTAGCCTATAAGGGGCATTAACATGCATCCTAGACCACTGAAATTCCCAAAAATAGTTTTGGCACAAAAAATGCATCTTACATCCTGAAAGTTCAGAATATGTTAGCAGCCCAAAAAATGCCTTAAAATGCATTTTAGGGCTGCAAACATGTAGAAAACTTTGGAGGCCCAAAAAAGGGGCTTACAGTCATCCTAGACCCCCTAAAGTCTAGAAAATGTTGGTGGCCCAATAAATTGGGTCAGAAAGCTCTGAATGTCCCAAAAACATTGGTAGCCTATAAGGGGCATTAACCTGCATCCTAGACCACTGAAATTCCCAAAAATAGTTTTGGCACGAAAAATCCATTATACACCCTGAAAGTTCAGAATATGTTAGCAGCCCAAAAAAGGCCTTAAAAGGCATCTTAGGCTGCAAAAATGTTGAAAACTTTGGAGGCTCAAAAAAGGGGTTTACAGTCATCCTAGACCCCCTAAAGTCTAGAAAATGTTGCTGGCCCAAGAACGGTGTCAGAAAGCTCTGAATGTCCCAAAAACATTTGCAGCCTGAAATGGGTATTAACCCGCATCCTAGACCACTGAAATTCCCAAAAATATTTATGGCACGAAAAATGTATCCTACACTGCTGAAAGTTTAGAATATGTTAGCAGCCCAAAAAAGGCCTCAAAATGCATCTTAGGCTGCAAAAATGTTAAAAACTTTGGCGGTCCAAAAAAGGGGTTAACAGGCATCCTAGACCCCCTAAAGTCCAGAAAATGTTGGTGGCCCAAAAACAGGGTCAGAGAGCTCTGAATATCTCAAAATCATTTGCAGCCTGAAAGGGGCATTAACCGGCTCCATAGGCACCGAAATTCCCAAAAATATATGTGGCACGAAAAATGCATCCTACACCACTGAAAATTCAGAATATGTTAGCAGCCCAAAAAAGGCCTTAAAATGCATTTTACGGCTGCAAAAATGTTGAAAACTTTGGAGGCCCAAAAAAGGGGTTTACAGTCATCCTAGACCCCCTAAATTCCAGAAAATGTTGGTGGCCCAAAAACGGTGTCAGAGAGCTCTGAATGTCCCAAAAACATTTGCAGCCTGAAATGGGCATTAACCCGCATCCTAGACCACTGAAATTCCCAAAAATATTTATAGCACGAAAAATGTATCCTACACCACTGAAAGTTCAGAATATGTTAGCAGCCCAAAAAAGGCCTTAAAATGCATCTTAGGCTGCAAAAATGTTGAAAACTTTGGAGGCCCAAAAAAGGGGTTTACAGTCATCCTGGACCCCCTAAAGTCCTGAAAATGTTGGTGGCCTAAAAACTGTGTCAGAAAGCTCTGACTGTCCCAAAAACATTTGCAGCCTGAAATGGGCATTAACCCGCATCCTAGACCACTGAAATTCCCAAAGATATTTATGGCACGAAAAATACATCCTACACCGCTGAAAGTTCATAATATGTTAGCAGCCTAAAAAAGACCTTAAAATGCATCTTAGGCTGCACAAATGTTGAAAACTTTGGAGGCACAAAAAAGGGGTTTACAGGCATCCTAGACCCCCTAAAGTCCAGAAAATGTTGGTGGTTTAAAAACTGTGTCAGAAAGCTCTGAATGCCCCAAAAACAGTTGCAGCCTGAAATGGGCATTAACCCGCATCCTAGTCCACTGAAATTCCCAAAAATATTTATGGCAGAAAAACGCATCCTACACCACTGAAAGTTCAGAATACGTTAGCAGCCCAAAAAAGGCCTTAAAATGCATCTTAGGCTGCAAAAATGTTGAAAACTTTAGAGGCCCAAAAAAGGGGTTTACAGTCATCCTAGATCCCCTAAAGTCCAGAAAATGTTGGTGGCCCAAAAACAGGATCAGAGAGCTCTGAATGTCATAAAAAACATTTGCAGCCTGAAAGGGGCATTAACCGGCTTCATAGAGCACTGAAATTCCCAAAAATATATATGGCACGAAAAATGCATCCTACACCACTGAAAGTTCAGAATATGTTAGCAGCCCAAAAAAGGCCTTAAAATGCATTTTAGGCTGCAAAAATTTTCAAAACTTTGGAGGCCCAAAAAAGGGGTTTACAGTCATCCTAGACCCGCTAAAGTCCAGAAAATGTTGGTGGCCCAAACCCAAAAACTGTGTCAGAAAGCTCTGAATATCCCAAAAACATGTGTAGCCTATAAGGGGCATTAACATGCATCCTAGACCACTGAAATTCCCAAAAATAGTTTTGGCACAAAAAATGCATCTTACATCCTGAAAGTTCAGAATATGTTAGCAGCCCAAAAAATGCCTTAAAATGCATTTTAGGGCTGCAAACATGTAGAAAACTTTGGAGGCCCAAAAAAGGGGCTTACAGTCATCCTAGACCCCCTAAAGTCTAGAAAATGTTGGTGGCCCAATAAATTGTGTCAGAAAGCTCTGAATGTCCCAAAAACATTTGCAGCCTGAAAGGGGCATTAACCGGCTCCATAAGCACTGAAATTCCCAAAAATATATGTGGCACGAAAAATGCATCCTACACCACTGAAAGTTCAGAATATTTTAGCAGCCCAAAAAAGGCCTTAATATGCATCTTAGGCTGCAAAAATGTTGAAAACTTTAAAGGCCCAAAAAAGGGGTTTACAGTCATCCTAGACCCCTAAAGTCCGGAAAATGTTGGTGGCCCAAAAAACTGCCAGAGAGCTCTGAATATCCCAAAAACATTTGCAGCCTGAAATGGGCATTAACCTGCATCCTAGACCACTGAAATTCCCAAAAATGTTTATGGCACGAAAAATGCATCCTACACCGCTGAAAGTTCAGAATATGTTAGCAGCCTAAAAAAGACCTTAAAATGCATCTTAGGCTGCACAAATGTTGACAAGTTTGGAGGTCCAAAAAGGGGGTTTACAGTCATCCTAGACCCCCTAAAGTCCAGAAAATGTTGGTGGCCCAAAAACGGTGTCAGAAAGCTCTGAATGTCCCAAAAACATTTGCAGCCTGAAATGGGCATTAACCTGCATCCCTAAACCACTGAAATTCCCAGAAATATGTATGGCACGAAAAATGTATCCTACACCACTGAAAGTTCAGAATATGTTAGCAGCCCAAAAAAGGCCTTAAAATGCATCTTAGGCTGCAAAAATGTTGAAAACTTTGGAGGCCCAAAAAAGGGGTTTACAGTCATCCTAGACCCCCTAAAGTCCAGAAAATGTTGGTGGCCTAAAAGCTGTGTCAGAAAGCTCTGAATGTCCCAAAAACATTTGCAGCCTGAAATGGGCAATAACCCGCATCCTAGACCACTCAAATTCCCAAAAATATTTATGGCACGAAACAAAAATGCATCCTACAAGGCTAAAATTTCTGAACATGTTAGCAGCCCAAAAAAGGCCTTAAAATGTATCTTAGGCTGCACAAATGTTGAAAACTTTGGAGGTCCAAAAAATGGGTTTACAGGCATCCTAGACCCCCTAAAGTCTAGAAAATGTTGGTGGCCCAAAAAACTGTCAAAAGAGCTCTGAATGTCCCAAAAACATTTGCAGCCTGAAATGGGCATTAACCGGCTTCATAGAGCACTGAAATTCCCAAAAATAGTTTTGGCACGAAAAATGCATCTTACACCCTGAAAGTTCAGAATATGTTAGAAGCCCAAAAAATGCCTTAAAATGCATCTTAGGCTGCAAAAATGTTCAAAACTTTGGAGGCCCAAAAAAGGGGTTTACAGTCATTCTAGACCCCCTAAAGTCCAGAAAATGTTGGTGGCCCAAAAACAGGATCAGAGAGCTCTGAATGTCATAAAAAACATTTGCAGCCTGAAAGGGGCATTAACCGGCTTCATAGAGCACTGAAATTCCCAAAAATATATATGGCACGAAAAATGCATCCTACACCACTGAAAGTTCAGAATATGTTAGCAGCCCAAAAAAGGCCTTAAAATGCATCTTAGGCTGCAAAAATGTTAAAAACTTTGGAGGCCCAAAAAAGGGGTTTACAGTCATTCTAGACCCCCTAAAGTCCAGAAAATGTTGGTGGCCCAAAAACTGTGTCAGAAAGCTCTGAATATCCCAAAAACATGTGTAGCCTATAAGGGGCATTAACCTGCATCCTAGACCACTGAAATTCCCAAAAATAGTTTTGGCACGAAAAATCCATCTTACACCCTGAAAGTTCAGAATATTTTAGCAGCCCAAAAAAGGCCTTAAAATGCATCTTAGGCTGCAAAAATGTTGAAAACTTTGGAGACCCAAAAAGGGGGTTTACAGTCATCCTAGACCCCCTAAAGTCCAGAAAATGTTGGTGGCCTAAAAACTGTGTCAGAAAGCTCTGAATGTCCCAAAAACATATGCAGCCTGAAATGGGCATTAACCCGCATCCTAGACCACTGAAATTCCCAAAAATATTTATGGCACGAAAAATGCATCCTACACCGATGAAAGTTCAGAATATGTTAGCATCCCAAAAAAGGCCTTAAAATGCATCTTAGGCTGCAAAAATGTCGAAAACTTTGGAGGTCCAAAAAAGGGATTTACAGGCATCCTAGACCACTGAAATGCCCAAAAATAGTTTTGGCACAAAAAATGCATCTTACATCCTGAAAGTTCAGAATATGTTAGCAGCCCAAAAAATGCCTTACAATGCATTTTAGGGCTGCAAACATGCAGAAAAGTTGGAGGCCCAAAAAAGGGGTTTACAGGCATCCTAGACCCCCTAAAGTCCAGAAAATGATGGTGGCCCAAAAACGGTGTCAGAAAGCTCTGAATGTCCCAAAAACATTTGCAGTCTGAAATGGGCATTAACCCGCATCCTAGACCACTGAAATTCCCAAAAATATTCATGGCATGAAAAATGCATCCTCCAGCACTGAAAGTTCAGAATAGTTAGCAGCCCAAAAAAGGCCTTAAAATGCATTTTAGGCTGACAAAATGTTGAAAACTTTGGAGGCCCAAAAAAGGGGTTTACAGTCATCCTAGACCCCCTAAAGTCCAGCAAATGTTGGTGGCCTAAAAACTGTGTAAGAAAGCTCTGAATGTCCCAAAAACATTTGCAGCCTGAAATGGGCATTAACCCGCATCCTAGACCACTGAAATTCCCATAAATATTTATGGCATGAAAAATGAATCCTACACCGATGAAAGTTCAGAATATGTTAGCAGCCCAAAAAAGGCCTTAAAATGCATCTTAGGCTGCAAAAATGTTGAAAACTTTGGAGGTCCAAAAAAGGGGCTAACAGGCATCCTAGACCCCCTAAAGTCCAGAAAATGTTGGTGGCCCAAAAACAGGGTCAGAGAGCTCTGAATGTCATAAAAAACAATTGCAGCCTGAAAGGGGCATTAACCCGCATCCTAGACCACTGAAATTCCCAAAAATATTTATGGCACGAAAAATGCATCCTACACCACTGAAAGTTCAGAATATGTTAGCAGCCCAAAAAAGGCCTTAAAATGCATCTTAGGCTGCAAAAATGTTGAAAACTTTGGAGGCCCAAAAAGGGGGTTTACAGTCATCCTAGACCCCCTAAAGTCCAGAAAATGTTGGTGGCCTAAAAACTGTGTCAGAAAGCTCTGAATGTCCCAAAAACATTTGCAGCCTGAAATGGGCATTAACCCGCATCCTAGACCACTGAAATTCCCAAAAATATTTATGGCACGAAAAATGCATCCTACACCACTGAAAGTTCAGAATATGTTAGCAGCCCAAAAAAGGCCTTAAAATGCATCTTAGGCTGCAAAAATGTTGAAAACTTTGGAGGCCCTAAAAAGGGGTTAACAGGCATCCTAGACCCCCTAAAGTCCAGAAAATGTTGGTGGCCCACAAACAGGGTCAGAGAGCTCTGAATTTCTCAAAAACATTTGCAGCCTGAAAGGGGCATTAACCGGCTCCATAGGCACTGAAATTCCCAAAAATATTTATGGCAGAAAAACTCATCCTACACCACTGAAAGTTCAGAATATGTTAGCAGCCCAAAAAATAACTTAAAATGCATTTTAGGGCTGCAAACATGTAGAAAACTTTGGAGGCCAAAAAAGGGGTTTACAGTCATCCTAGACCCCCTAAAGTCCAGAAAATGTTGGTGGCCTAAAAACTGTGTCAGAAAGCTCTGAATATCCCCAAAACATGTGTAGCCTATAAGGGGCATTAACACGCATCCTAGACCACTGAAATTCCCAAAAATATTTATGGCACGAAAAATGCATCTTACACCCTGAAAGTTCAGAATATGTTAGCAGCCCAAAAAATGCCTTAAAATGCCTCTTATGGCTGCAAAAATGTAGAAAACTTTGGAGGCCCAAAAAAAGGGATTTACAGGCATCCTAGACCCCCTAAAGTCCAGAAAATGTTGGTGGCCTAAAAACTGTGTCAGAAAGCTCTGAATGTCCCAAAAACATTTGCAGCCTGAAATGGGCATTAACCCGCATCCTAGACCACTGAAATTCGCAAAAATGTTTATGGCACGAAAAGTGCATCCTACACCGCTGAAAGTTCAGAATATGTTAGCAGCCTAAAAAAGACCTTAAAATGCATCTTAGGCTGCACAAATGTTAAAAAGTTTGGAGGTCCAAAACAGGCGTTTACAGGCATCCTAGACCCCCTAAAGTCCAGAAAATGTTGGTGGCCAAAAAAACTGTCAGAGAGCTCTGAATGTCCCAAAAACATTTGTAGCCTATAAGGGGCATTAACCTGCATCCTAGACCACTGAAATTCCCAAAAATAGTTTTGGCACGAAAAATCCATCTTACACCCTGAAAGTTCAGAATATGCTAGCAGCCCAAAAAAGGCCTTAAAATGCATTTTAGGCTGCAAAAATGTTGAAAACTTTGGAGGCCCAAAAAAGGGGTTTACAGTCATCCTAGACCCCCTAAAGTCCAGAAAATGTTGGTGGCCCAAAAAATTGTGTCAGAAAGCTCTGAATGTCCCAAAAACATTTGCAGCCTGAAATGGGCATTAACCTGCATCCTAGACCACTGAAATTCCCAAAAATATTTATGGCACGAAAAATGAATCCTACACCGATGAAAGTTCAGAATATGTTAGCAGCCCAAAAAAGGCCTTAAAATGCATCTTAGGCTGCAAAAATGTTGAAAACTTTGGAGGTCCAAAAAAGGGGTTAACAGGCATCCTAGACCCCCTAAAGTCCAGAAAATGTTGGTGGCCCAAAAACAGGATCAGAGAGCTCAGAATGTCATAAAAAACATTTGCAGCCTGAAAGGGGCATTAACCGGCTCCATAGAGCACTGAAATTCCCAAAAAATATATATGGCACGAAAAATGCATCCTACACCACTGAAAGTTCAGAATATGTTAGCAGCCCAAAAAAGGCCTTAAAATGAATCTTAGGCTGCAAAAATGTTGAAAACTTTGGAGGCCCAAAAAAGGGGTTTACAGTCATCCTAGACCCCCTAAAGTCCAGAAAATGTTGGTGGCCCAAAAACGGTGTCAGAAAGCTCTGAATGTCCCAAAAACATTTGCAGCCTGAAATGGGCATTAACCCGCATCCTAGACCACTGAAATTCCCAAAAATATTTATGGCACGAAAAATGCATCCTACACCACTGAAAGTTCAGAATATGTTAGCAGCCCATAAAAGGCCTTAAAATGCATCTTAGGCTGCAAAAATGTTGAAAACTTTGGAGGCCCAAAAAAAGGGTTTACAGGCATCCTAGACCCCCTAAAGTCCAGAAAATGTCGGTGGCACAAAAACGGTGTCAGAGAGCTCTGAATGTCTCAAAACATTTGCAGCCTGAAATGGGCATTAACCCGCATCCTAGACCACTGAAATTCCCAAAAATATTTATGGCAGAAAAAGGCATCCTACACCGATGAAAGTTCAGAATATGTTAGCAGCCCAAAAAAGGCCATACCATGAATCTTAGGCTGCACAAATGTTGAAAAGTTTGGAGGTCCAAAAAAGGGGTTTACAGGCATCCTAGACCCCCTAAAGTCCAGAAAATGTTGGTGGCCAAAAAAACTGTCAGAGAGCTCTGAATGTCCCAAAAACATGTGTAGCCTATAAGGGGCATTAACCTGCATCCTAGACCACTGAAATTCCCAAAAATATTTATGGCACGAAAAATGCATCCTACACCACTGAAAGTTCAGAATATGTTAGCAGCCCAAAAAAGGCCTTAAAATGCATCTTAGGCTGCAAAAATGTTGAAAACTTTGGAGGCCCAAAAAGGGGTTTACAGTCATCTTAGACCCCCTAAAGTCCAGAAAATGTTGGTGGCCTAAAAACTGTGTCAGAAAGCTCTGAATGTCCCAAAAACATGTGTAGCCTATAAGGGGCATTAACACGCATCCTAGACCACTGAAATTCCCAAAAATATTTATGGCATGAAAAATGCATCTTACACCCTGAAAGTTCAGAATATGTTAGCAGCCCAAAAAATGCCTTAAAATGCCTCTTACGGCTGCAAAAATGTAGAAAACTTTGGAGGCCCAAAAAAGGGATTTACAGGCATCCTAGACCCCCTAAAGTCCAGAAAATGTTGGTGGCCTAAAAACTGTGTCAGAAAGCTCTGAATGTCCCAAAAACATTTGCAGCCTGAAATGGGCATTAACCCGCATCCTAGACCACTGAAATTCCCAAAAATATTTATGGCACGAAAAATGCATCCTACACCACTGAAAGTTCAGAATATGTTAGCAGCCCAAAAAAGGCCTTAATATGCATTTTAGGCTGCAAAAATGTTGAAAACTTTAAAGGCCCAAAAAAGGGGTTTACAGTCATCCTAGACCCCCTAAAGTCCAGAAAATGTTGGTGGCCCAAAAAACTGTCAGAGAGCTCTGAATTTCCCAAAAACATGTGTAGCCTATAAGGGGCATTAACCTGCATCCTAGACCACTGAAATTCCCAAAAATAGTTTTGGCACAAAAAATGCATCTTACATCCTGAAAGTTCAGAATATGTTAGCAGCCCAAAAAATGCCTTAAAATGCATTTTAGGGCTGCAAACATGCAGAAAACTTTGGAGGCCCAAACAAAGGGGTTTACAGGCATCCTAGACCCCCTAAAGTCCAGAAAATGATGGTGGCCCAAAAACGGTGTCAGAAAGCTCTGAATGTCCCAAAAACATTTGCAGCCTGAAATGGGCATTAGCCCTTATCCTAGACCACTGAAATTCCCAAAAATATTTATGGCACGAAAAAAATGTATCCTACACCACTGAAAGTTCAGAATATGTTAGCAGCCCAAAAAAGGCCTTAAAATGCATTTTAGGGCTGCAAACATGTAGAAAACTTTGGAGGCCCAAAAAAGGGGCTTACAGTCATCCTAGACCCCCTAAAGTCTAGAAAATGTTGGTGGCCCAATAAATTGTGTCAGAAAGCTCTGAATGTCCCAAAAACATTTGCAGCCTGAAAGGGGCATTAACCGGCTCCATAGGCACTGAAATTCCCAAAAATATATATGGCACGAAAAATGCATCCTACACCACTGAAAGTTCAGAATATGTTAGAAGCCCAAAAAATGCCTTAAAATGCATCTTAGGGATGCAAAAATGTAGAAAACTTTGGAGGCCCAGAAAAGGGGTTTACATGCATCCTAGACCCCCTAAATTCTAGTAAATATTGGTGGCCCAAAAGCAGGGTCAGAGAGCTCTGAATGTCTCAAAAACATTTGCAGCCTGAAAGGGGCATTAACCCGCATCCTAGAGCACTGAAAATCCCAAAAATATTTTGTGCACGAAAAATGCATCCTACACCCCTGAAATTTCAGAATATGTTAGCAGATCAAAAAAGGCCTTAAAATGCATCTTAGGCGGCACAAATGTTGAAAACTTTGGAGGCCCAAAAAAGCGGTTTACAGGCATCCTAGACCCCCTAAAGTCCAGAAAATGTTGGTGGCCCAAAAACGGTGTCAGAGAGCTCTGAATGTCCCAAAAACATTTGCAGCCTGAAATGGGCATTAACCCGCATCCTAGACCACTGAAATTCCCAAAAATATTTATGGCAGGAAAAACGCATCCTACACCGCTGAAAGTTCAGAATATGTTAGCAGCCCAAAAAAGGCCATAACATGCATTTTAGGGCTGCAAAAATGTAGAAAACTTTGGAGGCCCAAAAAAGGGGTTTACAGGCATCCTAGACCCCTTAAAGTCCAGAAAATGTTGGTGGCCCAAAAACAGGATCAGAGAGCTCAGAATGTCATAAAAAACATTTGCAGCCTGAAAGGGGCATTAACCGGCTCCATAGAGCACTGAAATTCCCAAAAAATATATATGGCACGAAAAATGCATCCTACACCACTGAAAGTTCAGAATATGTTAGCAGCCCAAAAAAGGCCTTAAAATGCATCTTAGGCTGCAAAAATGTTGAAAACTTTGGAGGCCCAAAAAAGGGGTTTACAGTCATCCTAGACCCCCTAAAGTCCAGAAAATGTTGGTGGCCCAAAAACGGTGTCAGAAAGCTCTGAATGTCCCAAAAACATTTGCAGCCTGAAATGGGCATTAACCCGCATCCTAGACCACTGAAATTCCCAAAAATATTTATGGCACGAAAAATGCATCCTACACCACTGAAAGTTCAGAATATGTTAGCAGCCCATAAAAGGCCTTAAAATGCATTTTAGGCTGCAAAATTGTTGAAAACTTTGGAGGCCCAAAAAAAGGGTTTACAGGCATCCTAGACCACCTAAAGTCCAAAAAATGTCGGTGGCACAAAAACGGTGTCAGAAAGCTCTGAATGTCCCAAAAACATTTGCAGCCTGAAATCGGCATTAACCTGCATCCTAGACCCATGAAATTCCCAAAAATATTTATCGCAGAAAAACGCATCCTACACCACTGAAAGTTCAGAATATGTTAGCAGCCCAAAAAAGGCCTTAAAATGCATCTTAGGCTGCACAAATGTACAAAACTTTGGAGGCCCAAAAAAGGGGTTTACAGGCATCCTAGACCCTCTAAAGTCCAGAAAATGTTGGCCCAAAAACAGGGTCAGAGAGCTCTGAATATGCCAAAAACATGTGTAGCCTACAAGGGGCATTAACACGCATCCTAGACCACTGAAATTCCCAAAAATATTTATGGCACGAAAAATGCATCTTACACCCTGAAAGTTCAGAATATGTTAGCAGCCCAAAAAATGCCTTAAAATGCATCTTATGGCTGCAAAAATGTACAAAACTTTGGAGGCCCAAAAAAGGGGTTTACAGGCATCCTAGACCCTCTAAAGTCCAGAAAATGTTGGTGGCCCAAAAACAGGGTCAGAGAGCTCTGAATGTCTCAAAAACATTTTCAGCCTGAAAGGGGCATTAACCGGCTCCATAGGCACTGAAATTCCCAAAAATATATGTGGCACGAAAAATGCATCATACACCACTGAAAGTTCAGAATATGTTAGCAGCCCAAAAAAGGCCTACAAATGCACATTAGGCTGCAAAAATGTTGAAAAATTTGGAGGCACAAAAAAGGGGTTTACAGGCATCCTAGACCCCCTAAAGTCCAGAAAATGTTGGTGGCCTAAAAACTGTGTCAGAAAGCTCTGACTGTCCCAAAAACATTTGCAGCCTGAAATGGGCATTAACCCGCATCCTAGACCACTGAAATTCCCAAAGATATTTATGGCACGAAAAATACATCCTACACCGCTGAAAGTTCAGAATATGTTAGCAGCCTAAAAAAGACCTTAAAATGCATCTTAGGCTGCACAAATGTTGAAAACTTTGGAGGCACAAAAAAGGGGTTTACAGGCATCCTAGACCCCCTAAAGTCCAGAAAATGTTGGTGGTTTAAAAACTGTGTCAGAAAGCTCTGAATGTCCCAAAAACAGTTGCAGCCTGAAATGGGCATTAACCCGCATCCTAGTCCACTGAAATTCCCAAAAATATTTATGGCAGAAAAACGCATCCTACACCACTGAAAGTTCAGAATACGTTAGCAGCCCAAAAAAGGCCTTAAAATGCATCTTAGGCTGCAAAAATGTTGAAAACTTTAGAGGCCCAAAAAAGGGGTTTACAGTCATCCTAGATCCCCTAAAGTCCAGAAAATGTTGGTGGCCCAAAAACAGGATCAGAGAGCTCTGAATGTCATAAAAAACATTTGCAGCCTGAAAGGGGCATTAACCGGCTTCATAGAGCACTGAAATTCCCAAAAATATATATGGCACGAAAAATGCATCCTACACCACTGAAAGTTCAGAATATGTTAGCAGCCCAAAAAAGGCCTTAAAATGCATTTTAGGCTGCAAAAATGTTCAAAACTTTGGAGGCCCAAAAAAGGGGTTTACAGTCATCCTAGACCCCCTAAAGTCCAGAAAATGTTGGTGGCCCAAACCCAAAAACTGTGTCAGAAAGCTCTGAATATCCCAAAAACATGTGTAGCCTATAAGGGGCATTAACATGCATCCTAGACCACTGAAATTCCCAAAAATAGTTTTGGCACAAAAAATGCATCTTACATCCTGAAAGTTCAGAATATGTTAGCAGCCCAAAAAATGCCTTAAAATGCATTTTAGGGCTGCAAACATGTAGAAAACTTTGGAGGCCCAAAAAAGGGGCTTACAGTCATCCTAGACCCCCTAAAGTCTAGAAAATGTTGGTGGCCCAATAAATTGTGTCAGAAAGCTCTGAATGTCCCAAAAACATTGGTAGCCTATAAGGGGCATTAACCTGCATCCTAGACCACTGAAATTCCCAAAAATAGTTTTGGCACGAAAAATCCATTATACACCCTGAAAGTTCAGAATATGTTAGCAGCCCAAAAAAGGCCTTAAAAGGCATCTTAGGCTGCAAAAATGTTGAAAACTTTGGAGGCTCAAAAAAGGGGTTTACAGTCATCCTAGACCCCCTAAAGTCTAGAAAATGTTGCTGGCCCAAGAACGGTGTCAGAAAGCTCTGAATGTCCCAAAAACATTTGCAGCCTGAAATGGGTATTAACCCGCATCCTAGACCACTGAAATTCCCAAAAATATTTATGGCACGAAAAATGTATCCTACACTGCTGAAAGTTTAGAATATGTTAGCAGCCCAAAAAAGGCCTCAAAATGCATCTTAGGCTGCAAAAATGTCAAAAACTTTGGCGGTCCAAAAAAGGGGTTAACAGGCATCCTAGACCCCCTAAAGTCCAGAAAATGTTGGTGGCCCAAAAACAGGGTCAGAGAGCTCTGAATATCTCAAAATCATTTGCAGCCTGAAAGGGGCATTAACCGGCTCCATAGGCACCGAAATTCCCAAAAATATATGTGGCACGAAAAATGCATCCTACACCACTGAAAATTCAGAATATGTTAGCAGCCCAAAAAAGGCCTTAAAATGCATTTTACGGCTGCAAAAATGTTGAAAACTTTGGAGGCCCAAAAAAGGGGTTTACAGTCATCCTAGACCCCCTAAATTCCAGAAAATGTTGGTGGCCCAAAAACGGTGTCAGAGAGCTCTGAATGTCCCAAAAACATTTGCAGCCTGAAATGGGCATTAACCCGCATCCTAGACCACTGAAATTCCCAAAAATATTTATAGCACGAAAAATGTATCCTACACCACTGAAAGTTCAGAATATGTTAGCAGCCCAAAAAAGGCCTTAAAATGCATCTTAGGCTGCAAAAATGTTGAAAACTTTGGAGGCCCAAAAAAGGGGTTTACAGTCATCCTGGACCCCCTAAAGTCCTGAAAATGTTGGTGGCCTAAAAACTGTGTCAGAAAGCTCTGACTGTCCCAAAAACATTTGCAGCCTGAAATGGGCATTAACCCGCATCCTAGACCACTGAAATTCCCAAAGATATTTATGGCACGAAAAATACATCCTACACCGCTGAAAGTTCATAATATGTTAGCAGCCTAAAAAAGACCTTAAAATGCATCTTAGGCTGCACAAATGTTGAAAACTTTGGAGGCACAAAAAAGGGGTTTACAGGCATCCTAGACCCCCTAAAGTCCAGAAAATGTTGGTGGTTTAAAAACTGTGTCAGAAAGCTCTGAATGCCCCAAAAACAGTTGCAGCCTGAAATGGGCATTAACCCGCATCCTAGTCCACTGAAATTCCCAAAAATATTTATGGCAGAAAAACGCATCCTACACCACTGAAAGTTCAGAATACGTTAGCAGCCCAAAAAAGGCCTTAAAATGCATCTTAGGCTGCAAAAATGTTGAAAACTTTAGAGGCCCAAAAAAGGGGTTTACAGTCATCCTAGATCCCCTAAAGTCCAGAAAATGTTGGTGGCCCAAAAACAGGATCAGAGAGCTCTGAATGTCATAAAAAACATTTGCAGCCTGAAAGGGGCATTAACCGGCTTCATAGAGCACTGAAATTCCCAAAAATATATGTGGCACGAAAAATGCATCCTACACCACTGAAAGTTCAGAATATGTTAGCAGCCCAAAAAAGGCCTTAAAATGCATTTTAGGCTGCAAAAATTTTCAAAACTTTGGAGGCCCAAAAAAGGGGTTTACAGTCATCCTAGACCCGCTAAAGTCCAGAAAATGTTGGTGGCCCAAACCCAAAAACTGTGTCAGAAAGCTCTGAATATCCCAAAAACATGTGTAGCCTATAAGGGGCATTAACATGCATCCTAGACCACTGAAATTCCCAAAAATAGTTTTGGCACAAAAAATGCATCTTACATCCTGAAAGTTCAGAATATGTTAGCAGCCCAAAAAATGCCTTAAAATGCATTTTAGGGCTGCAAACATGTAGAAAACTTTGGAGGCCCAAAAAAGGGGCTTACAGTCATCCTAGACCCCCTAAAGTCTAGAAAATGTTGGTGGCCCAATAAATTGTGTCAGAAAGCTCTGAATGTCCCAAAAACATTTGCAGCCTGAAAGGGGCATTAACCGGCTCCATAAGCACTGAAATTCCCAAAAATATATGTGGCACGAAAAATGCATCCTACACCACTGAAAGTTCAGAATATTTTAGCAGCCCAAAAAAGGCCTTAATATGCATCTTAGGCTGCAAAAATGTTGAAAACTTTAAAGGCCCAAAAAAGGGGTTTACAGTCATCCTAGACCCCTAAAGTCCGGAAAATGTTGGTGGCCCAAAAAACTGCCAGAGAGCTCTGAATATCCCAAAAACATTTGCAGCCTGAAATGGGCATTAACCTGCATCCTAGACCACTGAAATTCCCAAAAATGTTTATGACACGAAAAATGCATCCTACACCGCTGAAAGTTCAGAATATGTTAGCAGCCTAAAAAAGACCTTAAAATGCATCTTAGGCTGCACAAATGTTGACAAGTTTGGAGGTCCAAAAAAGGGGTTTACAGTCATCCTAGACCCCCTAAAGTCCAGAAAATGTTGGTGGCCCAAAAACGGTGTCAGAAAGCTCTGAATGTCCCAAAAACATTTGCAGCCTGAAATGGGCATTAACCTGCATCCCTAAACCACTGAAATTCCCAGAAATATGTATGGCACGAAAAATGTATCCTACACCACTGAAAGTTCAGAATATGTTAGCAGCCCAAAAAAGGCCTTAAAATGCATCTTAGGCTGCAAAAATGTTAAAAACTTTGGAGGCCCAAAAAAGGGGTTTACAGTCATCCTAGACCCCCTAAAGTCCAGAAAATGTTGGTGGCCTAAAAGCTGTGTCAGAAAGCTCTGAATGTCCCAAAAACATTTGCAGCCTGAAATGGGCAATAACCCGCATCCTAGACCACTCAAATTCCCAAAAATATTTATGGCACGAAACAAAAATGCATCCTACAAGGCTAAAATTTCTGAACATGTTAGCAGCCCAAAAAAGGCCTTAAAATGTATCTTAGGCTGCACAAATGTTGAAAACTTTGGAGGTCCAAAAAATGGGTTTACAGGCATCCTAGACCCCCTAAAGTCTAGAAAATGTTGGTGGCCCAAAAAACTGTCAAAAGAGCTCTGAATGTCCCAAAAACATTTGCAGCCTGAAATGGGCATTAACCGGCTTCATAGAGCACTGAAATTCCCAAAAATAGTTTTGGCACGAAAAATGCATCTTACACCCTGAAAGTTCAGAATATGTTAGAAGCCCAAAAAATGCCTTAAAATGCATCTTAGGCTGCAAAAATGTTCAAAACTTTGGAGGCCCAAAAAAGGGGTTTACAGTCATTCTAGACCCCCTAAAGTCCAGAAAATGTTGGTGGCCCAAAAACAGGATCAGAGAGCTCTGAATGTCATAAAAAACATTTGCAGCCTGAAAGGGGCATTAACCGGCTTCATAGAGCACTGAAATTCCCAAAAATATATATGGCACGAAAAATGCATCCTACACCACTGAAAGTTCAGAATATGTTAGCAGCCCAAAAAAGGCCTTAAAATGCATCTTAGGCTGCAAAAATGTTAAAAACTTTGGAGGCCCAAAAAAGGGGTTTACAGTCATTCTAGACCCCCTAAAGTCCAGAAAATGTTGGTGGCCCAAAAACTGTGTCAGAAAGCTCTGAATATCCCAAAAACATGTGTAGCCTATAAGGGGCATTAACATGCATCCTAGACCACTGAAATTCCCAAAAATAGTTTTGGCACAAAAAATGCATCTTACATCCTGAAAGTTCAGAATATGTTAGCAGCCCAAAAAATGCCTTAAAATGCATTTTAGGGCTGCAAACATGTAGAAAACTTTGGAGGCCCAAAAAAGGGGCTTACAGTCATCCTAGACCCCCTAAAGTCTAGAAAATGTTGGTGGCCCAATAAATTGTGTCAGAAAGCTCTGAATGTCCCAAAAACATTTGCAGCCTGAAAGGGGCATTAACCGGCTCCATAGGCACTGAAATTCCCAAAAATATATATGGCACGAAAAATGCATCCTACACCACTGAAAGTTCAGAATATGTTAGAAGCCCAAAAAATGCCTTAAAATGCATCTTAGGGCTGCAAAAATGTAGAAAACTTTGGAGGCCCAGAAAAGGGGTTTACATGCATCCTAGACACCCTAAATTCTAGTAAATGTTGGTGGCCCAAAAGCAGGGTCAGAGAGCTCTGAATGTCTCAAAAACATTTGCAGCCTGAAAGGGGCATTAACCCGCATCCTAGAGCACTGAAAATCCAAAAAATATTTTGTGCACGAAAAATGCATCCTACACCCCTGAAATTTCAGAATATGTTAGCAGATCAAAAAAGGCCTTAAAATGCATCTTAGGCTGCACAAATGTTGAAAACTTTGGAGGCCCAACAAAGGGGTTTACAGGCATCCTAGACCCCTTAAAGTCCAGAAAATGTTGGTGGCCCAAAAATGGTGTCAGAGAGCTCTGAATGTCCCAAAAACATTTGCAGCCTGAAATGGGCATTAACCCGCATCCTAGACCACTGAAATTCCCAAAAATAGTTTTGGCACGAAAAATCCATCTTACACCCTGAAAGTTCAGAATATGCTAGCAGCCCAAAAAAGGCCTTAAAATGCATTTTAGGCTGCAAAAATGTTGAAAACTTTGGAGGCCCAAAAAAGGGGGTTACAGTCATCCTAGACCCCCTAAAGTCCAGAAAATGTTGGTGGCCCAAAAAATTGTGTCAGAAAGCTCTGAATGTCCCAAAAACATTTGTAGCCTATAAGGGTCATTAACCTGCATCCTAGACCACTGAAATTCCCAAAAATAGTTTTGGCACGAAAAATCCATCTTACACCCTGAAAGTTCAGAATATTTTAGCAGCCCAAAAAAGGCCTTAAAATGCATCTTAGGCTGCAAAAATGTTGAAAACTTTGGAGGCCGAAAAAAGGGGTTTACAGTCATCCTAGACCCCCTAAAGTCCAGAAAATGTTGCTGGCCCAAAAACGGTGTCGGAAAGCTCTGAATGTCCCAAAAACATTTGCAGCCTGAAATGGGCATTAACCTGCATCCTAGACCACTGAAATTCCCAAAAATATTTATGGCACAAAAAATGAATCCTACACCGATGAAAGTTCAGAATATGTTAGCAGCCCAAAAAAGGCCTTAAAATGCATCTTAGGCTGCAAAAATGTTGAAAACTTTGGAGGTCCAAAAAAGGGGTTAACAGGCATCCTAGACCCCCTAAAGTCCAGAAAATGTTGGTGGCCCAAAAACAGGATCAGAGAGCTCAGAATGTCATAAAAAACATTTGCAGCCTGAAAGGGGCATTAACCGGCTCCATAGAGCACTGAAATTCCCAAAAAATATATATGGCACGAAAAATGCATCCTACACCACTGAAAGTTCAGAATATGTTAGCAGCCCAAAAAAGGCCTTAAAATGCATCTTAGGCTGCAAAAATGTTGAAAACTTTGGAGGCCCAAAAAAGGGGTTTACAGTCATCCTAGACCCCCTAAAGTCCAGAAAATGTTGGTGGCCCAAAAACGGTGTCAGAAAGCTCTGAATGTCCCAAAAACATTTGCAGCCTGAAATGGGCACTAACCCGCATCCTAGACCACTGAAATTCCCAAAAATATTTATGGCACGAAAAATGCATCCTACACCACTGAAAGTTCAGAATATGTTAGCAGCCCATAAAAGGCCTTAAAATGCATCTTAGGCTGCAAAAATGTTGAAAACTTTGGAGGCCCAAAAAAAGGGTTTACAGGCATCCTAGACCCCCTAAAGTCCAGAAAATGTCGGTGGCACAAAAACGGTGTCAGAGAGCTCTGAATGTCTCAAAAACATTTGCAGCCTGAAATGGGCATTAACCCGCATCCTAGACCACTGAAATTCCCAAAAATATTTATGGCAGAAAAAGGCATCCTACACCGATGAAAGTTCAGAATATGTTAGCCCAAAAAAGGCCATACCATGAATCTTAGGCTGCACAAATGTTGAAAAGTTTGGAGGTCCAAAAAAGGGGTTTACAGGCATCCTAGACCCCCTAAAGTCCAGAAAATGTTGGTGGCCAAAAAAACTGTCAGAGAGCTCTGAATGTCCCAAAAACATGTGTAGCCTATAAGGGGCATTAACACACATCCTAGACCACTGAAATTCCCAAAAATATTTATGGCATGAAAAATGCATCTTACACCCTGAAAGTTCAGAATATGTTAGCAGCCCAAAAAATGCCTTAAAATGCCTCTTACGGCTGCAAAAATGTAGAAAACTTTGGAGGCCCAAAAAAGGGATTTACAGGCATCCTAGACCCCCTAAAGTCCAGAAAATGTTGGTGGCCTAAAAACTGTGTCAGAAAGCTCTGAATGTCCCAAAAACATTTGCAGCCTGAAATGGGCATTAACCCGCATCCTAGACCACTGAAATTCCCAAAAATATTTATGGCACGAAAAATGCATCCTACACCACTGAAAGTTCAGAATATGTTAGCAGCCCAAAAAAGGCCTTAATATGCATTTTAGGCTGCAAAAATGTTGAAAACTTTAAAGGCCCAAAAAAGGGGTTTACAGTCATCCTAGACCACCTAAAGTCCAGAAAATGTTGGTGGCCCAAAAAACTGTCAGAGAGCTCTGAATTTCCCAAAAACATGTGTAGCCTATAAGGGGCATTAACCTGCATCCTAGACCACGGAAATTCCCAAAAATAGTTTTGGCACAAAAAATGCATCTTACATCCTGAAAGTTCAGAATATGTTAGCAGCCCAAAAAATGCCTTAAAATGCATCTTAGGGCTGCAAAAATGTAGAAAACTTTGGAGGCCCAGAAAAGGGGTTTACAGGCATCCTAGACCCCCTAAAGTCCAGAAAATGATGGTGGCCCAAAAACGGTGTCAGAAAGCTCTGAATGTCCCAAAAACATTTGCAGCCTGAAATGGGCATTAGCCCTTATCCTAGACCACTGAAATTCCCAAAAATATTTATGGCACGAAAAAAATGTATCCTACACCACTGAAAGTTCAGAATATGTTAGCAGCCCAAAAAAGGCCTTAAAATGCATTTTAGGGCTGCAAACATGTAGAAAACTTTGGAGGCCCAAAAAAGGGGCTTACAGTCATCCTAGACCCCCTAAAGTCTAGAAAATGTTGGTGGCCCAATAAATTGTGTCAGAAAGCTCTGAATGTCCCAAAAACATTTGCAGCCTGAAAGGGGCATTAACCGGCTCCATAGGCACTGAAATTCCCAAAAATATATATGGCACGAAAAATGCATCGTACACCACTGAAAGTTCAGAATATGTTAGAAGCCCAAAAAATGCCTTAAAATGCATCTTAGGGCTGCAAAAATGTAGAAAACTTTGGAGGCCCAGAAAAGGGGTTTACATGCATCCTAGACCCCCTAAATTCTAGTAAATGTTGGTGGCCCAAAAGCAGGGTCAGAGAGCTCTGAATGTCTCAAAAACATTTGCAGCCTGAAAGGGGCATTAACCCGCATCCTAGAGCACTGAAAATCCCAAAAATATTTTGTGCACGAAAAATGCATCCTACACCCCTGAAATTTCAGAATATGTTAGCAGATCAAAAAAGGCCTTAAAATGCATCTTAGGCGGCACAAATGTTGAAAACTTTGGAGGCCCAAAAAAGCGGTTTACAGGCATCCTAGACCCCCTAAAGTCCAGAAAATGTTGGTGGCCCAAAAACGGTGTCAGAGAGCTCTGAATGTCCCAAAAACATTTGCAGCCTGAAATGGGCATTAACCCGCATCCTAGACCACTGAAATTCCCAAAAATATTTATGGCAGGAAAAACGCATCCTACACCGCTGAAAGTTCAGAATATGTTAGCAGCCCAAAAAAGGCCATAACATGCATTTTAGGGCTGCAAAAATGTAGAAAACTTTGGAGGCCCAAAAAAGGGGTTTACAGGCATCCTAGACCCCCTAAAGTCCAGAAAATGTTGGTGGCTCAAAACCGGTGTCAGAGAGCTCTGAATATCCCAAAAACATTTGCAGCCTGAAATGGGCATTAACCCGCATCCTAGACCACTGAAATTCCCAAAAATATTTATGGCACGAAAAATGCATCCTACACCGATGAAAGTTCAGAATATGTTAGCAGCCCAAAAAAGGCCTCAAAATGCATCTTAGGCTGCAAAAATGTTGAAAACTTTGGCGGTCCAAAAAAGGGGTTTACAGGCATCCTAAACCCCCTAAAGTCCAGTAAATGTTGGTGGCCTAAAAACAGGGTCAGAGAGCTCTGAATGTCTCAAAAACATTTGCAGCCTGAAAGGGGCATTAATCGGCTCCATAGGCACTGAAATTCCCAAAAATATATGTGGCACGAAAAATGCATCATACACCACTGAATGTTCAGAATATGTTAGCAGCCCAAAAAAGGCCTAAAAATGCACATTAGGCTGCAAAAATGTTGAAAACTTTGGAGGCACAAAAAAGGGGTTTACAGTCATCCTACACCCCCTAAAGTCCAGAAAATGTTGCTGGCCCAAAAACGGTGTCGGAAAGCTCTGAATGTCCCAAAAACATTTGCAGCCTGAAATGGGCATTAACCTGCATCCTAGACCACTGAAATTCCCAAAAATATTTATGGCACAAAAAATGAATCCTACACCGATGAAAGTTCAGAATATGTTAGCAGCCCAAAAAAGGCCTTAAAATGCATCTTAGGCTGCAAAAATGTTGAAAACTTTGGAGGCCCAAAAAAGGGGTTTACAGTCATCCTAGACCCCCTAAAGTCCAGAAAATGTTGGTGGCCCAAAAACGGTGTCAGAAAGCTCTGAATGTCCCAAAAACATTTGCAGCCTGAAATGGGCACTAACCCGCATCCTAGACCACTGAAATTCCCAAAAATATTTATGGCACGAAAAATGCATCCTACACCACTGAAAGTTCAGAATATGTTAGCAGCCCATAAAAGGCCTTAAAATGCATCTTAGGCTGCAAAAATGTTGAAAACTTTGGAGGCACAAAAAAGGGGTTTACAGTCATCCTACACCCCCTAAAGTCCAGGAAATGTTGGTGGCCTAAAAACTGTGTCAGAAAGCTCTGAATGTCCCAAAAACATTTGCAGCCTGAAATGGGCATTACCCTGCATCCTAGACCACTGAAATTCCCAAAAATATTTATGGCAGAAAAATGCATCCTACACCACTGAAAGTTCAGAATATGTTAGCAGCCCAAAAAAGGCCTTAAAATGCATCTTAGGCTGCACAAATGTACAAAACTTTGGAGGCCCAAAAAAGGGGTTTACAGGCATCCTAGACCCTCTAAAGTCCAGAAAATGTTGGCCCAAAAACAGGGTCAGAGAGCTCTGAATATGCCAAAAACATGTGTAGCCTACAAGGGGCATTAACACGCATCCTAGACCACTGAAATTCCCAAAAATATTTATGGCACGAAAAATGCATCTTACACCCTGAAAGTTCAGAATATGTTAGCAGCCCAAAAAATGCCTTAAAATGCATCTTATGGCTGCAAAAATGTACAAAACTTTGGAGGCCCAAAAAAGGGGTTTACAGGCATCCTAGAC
This sequence comes from Ambystoma mexicanum, assembly GCF_040938575.1. Classification (NCBI taxonomy): domain Eukaryota; kingdom Metazoa; phylum Chordata; class Amphibia; order Caudata; family Ambystomatidae; genus Ambystoma; species Ambystoma mexicanum. Next base: position 146,554,660 of record NC_090936.1, read on the forward strand.
CCCCTAAAGTCCAGAAAATGTTGGTGGCCCAAAAACAGGGTCAGAGAGCTCTGAATGTCTCAAAAACATTTGCAGCCTGAAAGGGGCATTAACCGGCTCCATAGGCACTGAAATTCCCAAAAATATATGTGGCACGAAAAATGCATCATACACCACTGAAAGTTCAGAATATGTTAGCAGCCCAAAAAAGGCCTACAAATGCACATTAGGCTGCAAAAATGTTGAAAAATTTGGAGGCACAAAAAAGGGGTTTACAGGCATCCTAGACCCCCTAAAGTCCAGAAAATGTTGGTGGCTTAAAAGCTGTGTCAGAAAGCTCTGAATGTCCCAAACACATTTGCAGCCTGAAATGGGCATTAACCCGCATCATAGTCCACTGAAATTCCCAAAAATATTTATGGCAGAAAAACGCATCCTACACCACTGAAAGTTCAGAATATGTTAGCAGCCCAAAAAAGGCCTTAATATGTATTTTAGGGCTGCAAACATGCAGAAAACTTTGGAGGCCAAAAAAGGGGTTTACAGTCATCCTAGACCCCCTTAAGTCCAGAAAATGTTGGTGGCCTAAAAACTGAGTCAGAAAGCTCTGAATGTCCCAAAAACATTTGCAGCCTGAAATGGGCATTAACCCGCATCCTAGACCACTGAAATTCCCAAAAATATTCATGGCACGAAAAATGAATCCTACACCGCTGAAAGTTCAGAATATGTTAGCAGCCCAAAAAAGGCCTTAAAATGCATTTTAGGCTGCAATAATGTTGAAAACCTTGGAGGACCAAAAAAGGGGTTATCAGGCATCCTAGACCCCCTAAAGTCCAGAAAATGTTGGTGGCCCAAAAACAGGATCAGAGAGCTATGAATGTCATAAAAAAACATTTGCAGCCTGAAAGGGGCATTAACCGGCTTCATAGAGCACTGCAATTCCCAAAAATATATATGGCACGAAAAATGCATCCTACACCACTGAAAGTTCAGAATATGTTAGCAGCCCAAAAAAGGCCTTAAAATGCATCTTAGGCTGCAAAAATGTTCAAAACTTTGGAGGCCCAAAAAAGGGGTTTACAGGCATCCTAGACCCCCTAAAGTCCAGAAAATGTCAGGAGCCCAAAAACGGTGTCAGAGAGCTCTGAATGTCTCACAAATATTTGCAGCCTGAAATGGGCATTAACCCGCATCCTAGACCACTGAAATTCCCAAAAATATTTATGGCACGAAAAATGCATCCTACACCACTGAAAGTTCAGAATATGTTAGCAGCCCATAAAAGGCCTTAAAATGCATCTTAGGCTGCAAAAATGTTGAAAACTTTGGAGGCCCAAAAAAGGGGTTTACAGGCATCCTAGACCCCCTAAAGTCCAGAAAATGTCAGGAGCCCAAAAACGGTGTCAGAGAGCTCTGAATGTCTCAAAAACATTTGCAGCCTGAAATGGGCATTAACCCGCATCCTAGACCACTGAAATTCCCAAAAATATTCATGGCAGAAAAAGGCATCCTACACCGCTGAAAGTTCAGAATATGTTAGCAGCCCAAAAAAGGCCTCAAAATGCATCTTAGGCTGCACAAATGTTGAAAAGTTTGGAGGTCCAAAAAAGGGGTTTACAGGCATCCTAGACCCCCTAAAGTCCAGAAAATGTTGGTGGCCTAAAAACTGTGTCAGAAAGCTCTGAATGTCCCAAAAACATTGGTAGCCTATAAGGGGCATTAACCTGCATCCTAGACCACTGAAATTCCCAAAAATAGTTTTGGCACGAAAAATCCATTATACACCCTGAAAGTTCAGAATATGTTAGCAGCCCAAAAAAGTCCTTAAAAGGCATCTTAGGCTGCAAAAATGTTGAAAACTTTGGAGGCTCAAAAAAGGGGTTTACAGTCATCCTAGACCCCCTAAAGTCTAGAAAATGTTGCTGGCCCAAGAACGGTGTCAGAAAGCTCTGAATGTCCCAAAAACATTTGCAGCCTGAAATGGGTATTAACCCGCATCCTAGACCACTGAAATTCCCAAAAATATTTATGGCACGAAAAATGTATCCTACACTGCTGAAAGTTTAGAATATGTTAGCAGCCCAAAAAAGGCCTCAAAATGCATCTTAGGCTGCAAAAATGTCAAAAACTTTGGCGGTCCAAAAAAGGGGTTAACAGGCATCCTAGACCCCCTAAAGTCCAGAAAATGTTGGTGGCCCAAAAACAGGGTCAGAGAGCTCTGAATATCTCAAAATCATTTGCAGCCTGAAAGGGGCATTAACCGGCTCCATAGGCACCGAAATTTCCAAAAATATATGTGGCACGAAAAATGCATCCTACACCACTGAAAATTCAGAATATGTTAGCAGCCCAAAAAAGGCCTTAAAATGCATTTTACGGCTGCAAAAATGTTGAAAACTTTGGAGGCCCAAAAAAGGGGTTTACAGTCATCCTAGACCCCCTAAAGTCCAGAAAATGTTGGTGGCTCAAAAACGGTGTCAGAGAGCTCTGAATATCCCAAAAACATTTGCAGCCTGAAATGGGCATTAACCCGCATCCTAGACCACTGAAATTCCCAAAAATATTTATGGCACGAAAAATGCATCCTACACCACTGAAAGTTCAGAATATTTTAGCAGCCCAAAAAAGGCCTTAATATGCATCTTAGTCTGCAAAAATGTTGAAAACTTTAGAGGCCCAAAAAAGGGGTTTACAGTCATCCTAGACCCCTAAAGTCCAGAAAATGTTGGTGGCCCAAAAAACTGTCAGAGAGCTCTGAATATCCCAAAAACATTTGCAGCCTGAAATGGGCATTAACCTGCATCCTAGACCACTGAAATTCCCAAAGATATTTATGGCACGAAAAATACATCCTACACCGCTGAAAGTTCAGAATATGTTAGCAGCCTAAAAAAGACCTTAAAATGCATCTTAGGCTGCACAAATGTTGAAAACTTTGGAGGCACAAAAAAGGGGTTTACAGGCATCCTAGACCCCCTAAAGTCCAGAAAATGTTGGTGGCTTAAAAACTGTGTCAGAAAGCTCTGAATGTCCCAAAAACAGTTGCAGCCTGAAATGGGCATTAACCCGCATCCTAGTCCACTGAAATTCCCAAAAATATTTATGGCAGAAAAACGCATCCTACACCACTGAAAGTTCAGAATACGTTAGCAGCCCAAAAAAGGCCTTAAAATGCATCTTAGGCTGCAAAAATGTTGAAAACTTTAGAGGCCCAAAAAAGGGGTTTACAGTCATCCTAGATCCCCTAAAGTCCAGAAAATGTTGGTGGCCCAAAAACAGGATCAGAGAGCTCTGAATGTCATAAAAAACATTTGCAGCCTGAAAGGGGCATTAACCGGCTTCATAGAGCACTGAAATTCCCAAAAATATATATGGCACGAAAAATGCATCCTACACCACTGAAAGTTCAGAATATGTTAGCAGCCCAAAAAAGGCCTTAAAATGCATTTTAGGCTGCAAAAATGTTCAAAACTTTGGAGGCCCAAAAAAGGGGTTTACAGTCATCCTAGACCCCCTAAAGTCCAGAAAATGTTGGTGGCCCAAACCCAAAAACTGTGTCAGAAAGCTCTGAATATCCCAAAAACATGTGTAGCCTATAAGGGGCATTAACATGCATCCTAGACCACTGAAATTCCCAAAAATAGTTTTGGCACAAAAAATGCATCTTACATCCTGAAAGTTCAGAATATGTTAGCAGCCCAAAAAATGCCTTAAAATGCATTTTAGGGCTGCAAACATGTAGAAAACTTTGGAGGCCCAAAAAAGGGGCTTACAGTCATCCTAGATCCCCTAAAGTCTAGAAAATGTTGGTGGCCCAATAAATTGTGTCAGAAAGCTCTGAATGTCCCAAAAACATTTGCAGCCTGAAAGGGGCATTAACCGGCTCCATAAGCACTGAAATTCCCAAAAATATATGTGGCACGAAAAATGCATCCTACACCACTGAAAGTTCAGAATATTTTAGCAGCCCAAAAAAGGCCTTAATATGCATCTTAGGCTGCAAAAATGTTGAAAACTTTAAAGGCCCAAAAAAGGGGTTTACAGTCATCCTAGACCCCTAAAGTCCGGAAAATGTTGGTGGCCCAAAAAACTGCCAGAGAGCTCTGAATATCCCAAAAACATTTGCAGCCTGAAATGGGCATTAACCCGCATCCTAGACCACTGAAATTCCCAAAAATGTTTATGGCACGAAAAATGCATCCTACACCGCTGAAAGTTCAGAATATGTTAGCAGCCTAAAAAAGACCTTAAAATGCATCTTAGGCTGCACAAATGTTGACAAGTTTGGAGGTCCAAAAAAGGGGTTTACAGTCATCCTAGACCCCCTAAAGTCCAGAAAATGTTGGTGGCCCAAAAACGGTGTCAGAAAGCTCTGAATGTCCCAAAAACATTTGCAGCCTGAAATGGGCATTAACCCGCATCCCTAAACCACTGAAATTCCCAGAAATATGTATGGCACGAAAAATGTATCCTACACCACTGAAAGTTCAGAATATGTTAGCAGCCCAAAAAAGGCCTTAAAATGCATCTTAGGCTGCAAAAATGTTGAAAACTTTGGAGGCCCAAAAAAGGGGTTTACAGTCATCCTAGACCCCCTAAAGTCCAGAAAATGTTGGTGGCCTAAAAGCTGTGTCAGAAAGCTCTGAATGTCCCAAAAACATTTGCATCCTGAAATGGGCAATAACCCGCATCCTAGACCACTCAAATTCCCAAAAATATTTATGGCACGAAACAAAAATGCATCCTACAAGGCTAAAATTTCTGAACATGTTAGCAGCCCAAAAAAGGCCTTAAAATGTATCTTAGGCTGCACAAATGTTGAAAACTTTGGAGGTCCAAAAAATGGGTTTACAGGCATCCTAGACCCCCTAAAGTCTAGAAAATGTTGGTGGCCCAAAAAACTGTCAAAAGAGCTCTGAATGTCCCAAAAACATTTGCAGCCTGAAATGGGCATTAACCCGCATCCTAGACCACTGAAATTCCCAAAAATAGTTTTGGCACGAAAAATGCATCTTACACCCTGAAAGTTCAGAATATGTTAGAAGCCCAAAAAATGCCTTAAAATGCATCTTAGGCTGCAAAAATGTTCAAAACTTTGGAGGCCCAAAAAAGGGGTTTACAGTCATTCTAGACCCCCTAAAGTCCAGAAAATGTTGGTGGCCCAAAAACAGGATCAGAGAGCTCTGAATGTCATAAAAAACATTTGCAGCCTGAAAGGGGCATTAACCGGCTTCATAGAGCACTGAAATTCCCAAAAATATATATGGCACGAAAAATGCATCCTACACCACTGAAAGTTCAGAATATGTTAGCAGCCCAAAAAAGGCCTTAAAATACATCTTAGGCTGCAAAAATGTTAAAAACTTTGGAGGCCCAAAAAAGGGGTTTACAGTCATTCTAGACCCCCTAAAGTCCAGAAAATGTTGGTGGCCCAAAAAGTGTGTCAGAAAGCTCTGAATATCCCAAAAACATGTGTAGCCTATAAGGGGCATTAACATGCATCCTAGACCACTGAAATTCCCAAAAATAGTTTTGGCACAAAAAATGCATCTTACATCCTGAAAGTTCAGAATATGTTAGCAGCCCAAAAAATGCCTTAAAATGCATTTTAGGGCTGCAAACATGTAGAAAACTTTGGAGGCCCAAAAAAGGGGCTTACAGTCATCCTAGACCCCCTAAAGTCTAGAAAATGTTGGTGGCCCAATAAATTGTGTCAGAAAGCTCTGAATGTCCCAAAAACATTTGCAGCCTGAAAGGGGTATTAACCGGCTCCATAGGCACTGAAATTCCCAAAAATATATATGGCACGAAAAATGCATCCTACACCACTGAAAGTTCAGAATATGTTAGAAGCCCAAAAAATGCCTTAAAATGCATCTTAGGGCTGCAAAAATGTAGAAAACTTTGGAGGCCCAGAAAAGGGGTTTACATGCATCCTAGACCCCCTAAATTCTAGTAAATGTTGGTGGCCCAAAAGCAGGGTCAGAGAGCTCTGAATGTCTCAAAAACATTTGCAGCCTGAAAGGGGCATTAACCCGCATCCTAGAGCACTGAAAATCCAAAATATATTTTGTGCACGAAAAATGCATCCTACACCCCTGAAATTTCAGAATATGTTAGCAGATCAAAAAAGGCCTTAAAATGCATCTTAGGCTGCACAAATGTTGAAAACTTTGGAGGCCCAACAAAGGAGTTTACAGGCATCCTAGACCCCTTAAAGTCCAGAAAATGTTGGTGGCCCAAAAATGGTGTCAGAGAGCTCTGAATGTCCCAAAAACATTTGCAGCCTGAAATGGGCATTAACCCGCATCCTAGACCACTGAAATTCGCAAAAATGTTTATGGCACGAAAAGTGCATCCTACACCGCTGAAAGTTCAGAATATGTTAGCAGCCTAAAAAAGACCTTAAAATGCATCTTAGGCTGCACAAATGTTAAAAAGTTTGGAGGTCCAAAACAGGCTTTTACAGGCATCCTAGACCCCCTAAAGTCCAGAAAATGTTGGTGGCCAAAAAAACTGTCAGAGAGCTCTGAATGTCCCAAAAACATTTGTAGCCTATAAGGGGCATTAACCTGCATCCTAGACCACTGAAATTCCCAAAAATAATTTTGGCACGAAAAATCCATCTTACACCCTGAAAGTTCAGAATATGCTAGCAGCCCAAAAAAGGCCTTAAAATGCATTTTAGGCTGCAAAAATGTTGAAAACTTTGGAGGCCCAAAAAAGGGGGTTACAGTCATCCTAGACCCCCTAAAGTCCAGAAAATGTTGGTGGCCCAAAAAATTGTGTCAGAAAGCTCTGAATGTCCCAAAAACATTTGTAGCCTATAAGGGTCATTAACCTGCATCCTAGACCACTGAAATTCCCAAAAATAGTTTTGGCCCGAAAAATCCATCTTACACCCTGAAAGTTCAGAATATTTTAGCAGCCCAAAAAAGGCCTTAAAATGCATCTTAGGCTGCAAAAATGTTGAAAACTTTGGAGGCCCAAAAAAGGGGTTTACAGTCATCCTAGACCCCCTAAAGTCCAGAAAATGTTGCTGGCCCAAAAACGGTGTCGGAAAGCTCTGAATGTCCCAAAAACATTTGCAGCCTGAAATGGGCATTAACCTGCATCCTAGACCACTGAAATTCCCAAAAATATTTATGGCAGAAAAACGCATCCTACACCACTGAAAGTTCAGAATATGTTAGCAGCCCAAAAAAGGCCTTAAAATGCATCTTAGGCTGCACAAATGTACAAAACTTTGGAGGCCCAAAAAAGGGGTTAACAGGCATCCTAGACCCCCTAAAGTCCAGAAAATGTTGGTGGCCCAAAAACAGGATCAGAGAGCTCAGAATGTCATAAAAAACATTTGCAGCCTGAAAGGGGCATTAACCGGCTCCATAGAGCACTGAAATTCCCAAAAAATATATATGGCACGAAAAATGCATCCTACACCACTGAAAGTTCAGAATATGTTAGCAGCCCAAAAAAGGCCTTAAAATGCATCTTAGGCTGCAAAAATGTTGAAAACTTTGGAGGCCCAAAAAAGGGGTTTACAGTCATCCTAGACCCCCTAAAGTCCAGAAAATGTTGGTGGCCCAAAAACGGTGTCAGAAAGCTCTGAATGTCCCAAAAACATTTGCAGCCTGAAATGGGCATTAACCCGCATCCTAGACCACTGAAATTCCCAAAAATATTTATGGCAGAAAAAGGCATCCTACACCGATGAAAGTTCAGAATATGTTAGTAGCCCAAAAAAGGCCATACCATGAATCTTAGGCTGCACAAATGTTGAAAAGTTTGGAGGTCCAAAAAAGGGGTTTACAGGCATCCTAGACCCCCTAAAGTCCAAAAAATGTTGGTGGCCAAAAAAACTGTCAGAGAGCTCTGAATGTCCCAAAAACATGTGTAGCCTATAAGGGGCATTAACCTGCATCCTAGACCACTGAAATTCCCAAAAATATTTATGGCACGAAAAATGCATCCTACACCACTGAAAGTTCAGAATATGTTAGCAGCCCAAAAAAGGCCTTAAAATGCATCTTAGGCTGCAAAAATGTAGAAAACTTTGGAGGCCCAAAAAAGGGATTTACAGGCATCCTAGACCCCCTAAAGTCCAGAAAATGTTGGTGGCCTAAAAACTGTGTCAGAAAGCTCTGAATGTCCCAAAAACATTTGCAGCCTGAAATGGGCATTAACCCGCATCCTAGACCACTGAAATTCCCAAAAATATTTATGGCACGAAAAATGCATCCTACACCACTGAAAGTTCAGAATATGTTAGCAGCCCAAAAAAGGCCTTAATATGCATTTTAGGCTGCAAAAATGTTGAAAACTTTAAAGGCCCAAAAAAGGGGTTTACAGTCATCCTAGACCACCTAAAGTCCAGAAAATGTTGGTGGCCCAAAAACAGGATCAGAGAGCTCTGAATGTCATAAAAAACATTTGCAGCCTGAAAGGGGCATTAACCGGCTTCATAGAGCACTGAAATTCCCAAAAATATATATGGCACGAAAAATGCATCCTACACCACTGAAAGTTCAGAATATGTTAGCAGCCCAAAAAAGGCCTTAAAATACATCTTAGGCTGCAAAAATGTTAAAAACTTTGGAGGCCCAAAAAAGGGGTTTACAGTCATTCTAGACCCCCTAAAGTCCAGAAAATGTTGGTGGCCCAAAAACTGTGTCAGAAAGCTCTGAATATCCCAAAAACATGTGTAGCCTATAAGGGGCATTAACATGCATCCTAGACCACTGAAATTCCCAAAAATAGTTTTGGCACAAAAAATGCATCTTACATCCTGAAAGTTCAGAATATGTTAGCAGCCCAAAAAATGCCTTAAAATGCATTTTAGGGCTGCAAACATGTAGAAAACTTTGGAGGCCCAAAAAAGGGGCTTACAGTCATCCTAGACCCCCTAAAGTTTAGAAAATGTTGGTGGCCCAATAAATTGTGTCAGAAAGCTCTGAATGTCCCAAAAACATTTGCAGCCTGAAAGGGGCATTAACCGGCTCCATAGGCACTGAAATTCCCAAAAATATATATGGCACGAAAAATGCATCCTACACCACTGAAAGTTCAGAATATGTTAGAAGCCCAAAAAATGCCTTAAAATGCATCTTAGGGCTGCAAAAATGTAGAAAACTTTGGAGGCCCAGAAAAGGGGTTTACATGCATCCTAGACCCCCTAAATTCTAGTAAATGTTGGTGGCCCAAAAGCAGGGTCAGAGAGCTCTGAATGTCTCAAAAACATTTGCAGCCTGAAAGCGGCATTAACCCGCATCCTAGAGCACTGAAAATCCAAAAAATATTTTGTGCACGAAAAATGCATCCTACACCCCTGAAATTTCAGAATATGTTAGCAGATCAAAAAAGGCCTTAAAATGCCTCTTAGGCTGCACAAATGTTGAAAACTTTGGAGGCCCAACAAAGGGGTTTACAGGCATCCTAGACCCCTTAAAGTCCAGAAAATGTTGGTGGCCCAAAAATGGTGTCAGAGAGCTCTGAATGTCCCAAAAACATTTGCAGCCTGAAATGGGCATTAACCCGCATCCTAGACCACTGAAATTCACAAAAATGTTTATGGCACGAAAAGTGCATCCTACACCGCTGAAAGTTCAGAATATGTTAGCAGCCTAAAAAAGACCTTAAAATGCATCTTAGGCTGCACAAATGTTAAAAAGTTTGGAGGTCCAAAACAGGCGTTTACAGGCATCCTAGACCCCCTAAAGTCCAGAAAATGTTGGTGGCCAAAAAAACTGTCAGAGAGCTCTGAATGTCCCAAAAACATTTGTAGCCTATAAGGGGCATTAACCTGCATCCTAGACCACTGAAATTCCCAAAAATAGTTTTGGCACGAAAAATGCATCTTACACCCTGAAAGTTCAGAATATGCTAGCAGCCCAAAAAAGGCCTTAAAATGCATTTTAGGCTGCAAAAATGTTGAAAACTTTGGAGGCCCAAAAAAGGGGGTTACAGTCATCCTAGACCCCCTAAAGTCCAGAAAATGTTGGTGGCCCAAAAAATTGTGTCAGAAAGCTCTGAATGTCCCAAAAACATTTGTAGCCTATAAGGGTCATTAACCTGCATCCTAGACCACTGAAATTCCCAAAAATAGTTTTGGCACGAAAAATCCATCTTACACCCTGAAAGTTCAGAATATTTTAGCAGCCCAAAAAAGGCCTTAAAATGCATCTTAGGCTGCAAAAATGTTGAAAACTTTGGAGGCCCAAAAAAGGGGTTTACAGTCATCCTAGACCCCCTAAAGTCCAGAAAATGTTGCTGGCCCAAAAACGGTGTCGGAAAGCTCTGAATGTCCCAAAAACATTTGCAGCCTGAAATGGGCATTAACCTGCATCCTAGACCACTGAAATTCCCAAAAATATTTATGGCACGAAAAATGAATCCTACACCGATGAAATTTCAGAATATGTTAGCAGCCCAAAAAAGGCCTTAAAATGCATCTTAGGCTGCAAAAATGTTGAAAACTTTGGAGGTCCAAAAAAGGGGTTAACAGGCATCCTAGACCCCCTAAAGTCCAGAAAATGTTGGTGGCCCAAAAACAGGATCAGAGAGCTCAGAATGTCATAAAAAACATTTGCAGCCTGAAAGGGGCATTAACCGGCTCCATAGAGCACTGAAATTCCCAAAAAATATATATGGCACGAAAAATGCATCCTACACCACTGAAAGTTCAGAATATGTTAGCAGCCCAAAAAAGGCCTTAAAATGCATCTTAGGCTGCAAAAATGTTGAAAACTTTGGAGGCCCAAAAAAGGGGTTTACAGTCATCCTAGACCCCCTAAAGTCCAGAAAATGTTGGTGGCCCAAAAACGGTGTCAGAAAGCTCTGAATGTCCCAAAAACATTTGCAGCCTGAAATGGGCATTAACCCGCATCCTAGACCACTGAAATTCCCAAAAATATTTATGGCAGAAAAAGGCATCCTACACCGATGAAAGTTCAGAATATGTTAGTAGCCCAAAAAAGGCCATACCATGAATCTTAGGCTGCACAAATGTTGAAAAGTTTGGAGGTCCAAAAAAGGGGTTTACAGGCATCCTAGACCCCCTAAAGTCCAGAAAATGTTGGTGGCCAAAAGAACTGTCAGAGAGCTCTGAATGTCCCAAAAACATGTGTAGCCTATAAGGGGCATTAACCTGCATCCTAGACCACTGAAATTCCCAAAAATATTTATGGCACGAAAAATGCATCCTACACCACTGAAAGTTCAGAATATGTTAGCAGCCCAAAAAAGGCCTTAAAATGCATCTTAGGCTGCAAAAATGTTGAAAACTTTGGAGGCCCAAAAAGGGGTTTACAGTCATCTTAGACCCCCTAAAGTCCAGAAAATGTTGGTGGCCTAAAAACTGTGTCAGAAAGCTCTGAATGTCCCAAAAACATGTGTAGCCTATAAGGGTCATTAACACGCATCCTAGACCACTGAAATTCCCAAAAATATTTATGGCATGAAAAATGCATCTTACACCCTGAAAGTTCAGAATATGTTAGCAGCCCAAAAAATGCCTTAAAATGCCTCTTACGGCTGCAAAAATGTAGAAAACTTTGGAGGCCCAAAAAAGGGATTTACAGGCATCCTAGACCCCCTAAAGTCCAGAAAATGTTGGTGGCCTAAAAACTGTGTCAGAAAGCTCTGAATGTCCCAAAAACATTTGCAGCCTGAAATGGGCATTAACCCGCATCCTAGACCACTGAAATTCCCAAAAATATTTATGGCACGAAAAATGCATCCTACACCACTGAAAGTTCAGAATATGTTAGCAGCCCAAAAAAGGCCTTAATATGCATTTTAGGCTGCAAAAATGTTGAAAACTTTAAAGGCCCAAAAAAGGGGTTTACAGTCATCCTAGACCACCTAAAGTCCAGAAAATGTTGGTGGCCCAAAAAACTGTCAGAGAGCTCTGAATTTCCCAAAAACATGTGTAGCCTATAAGGGGCATTAACCTGCATCCTAGACCACTGAAATTCCCAAAAATAGTTTTGGCACAAAAAATGCATCTTACATCCTGAAAGTTCAGAATATGTTAGCAGCCCAAAAAATGCCTTAAAATGCATTTTAGGGCTGCAAACATGCAGAAAACTTTGGAGGCCCAAACAAAGGGGTTTACAGGCATCCTAGACCCCCTAAAGTCCAGAAAATGATGGTGGCCCAAAAACGGTGTCAGAAAGCTCTGAATGTCCCAAAAACATTTGCAGCCTGAAATGGGCATTAGCCCTTATCGTAGACCACTGAAATTCCCAAAAATATTTATGGCACGAAAAAAAATGTATCCTACACCACTGAAAGTTCAGAATATGTTAGCAGCCCAAAAAAGGCCTTAAAATGCATTTTAGGGCTGCAAACATGTAGAAAACTTTGGAGGCCCAAAAAAGGGGCTTACAGTCATCCTAGACCCCCTAAAGTCTAGAAAATGTTGGTGGCCCAATAAATTGTGTCAGAAAGCTCTGAATGTCCCAAAAACATTTCCAGCCTGAAAGGGGCATTAACCGGCTCCATAGGCACTGAAATTCCCAAAAATATATATGGCACGAAAAATGCATCCTACACCACTGAAAGTTCAGAATATGTTAGCAGCCCAAAAAATGCCTTAAAATGCATCTTAGGGCTGCAAAAATGTAGAAAACTTTGGAGGCCCAGAAAAGGGGTTTACATGCATCCTAGACCCCCTAAATTCTAGTAAATGTTGGTGGCCCAAAAGCAGGGTCAGAGAGCTCTGAATGTCTCAAAAACATTTGCAGCCTGAAAGGGGCATTAACCCGCATCCTAGAGCACTGAAAATCCCAAAAATATTTTGTGCACGAAAAATGCATCCTACACCCCTGAAATTTCAGAATATGTTAGCAGATCAAAAAAGGCCTTAAAATGCATTTTAGGCGGCACAAATGTTGAAAACTTTGGAGGCCCAAAAAAGCGGTTTACAGGCATCCTAGACCCCCTAAAGTCCAGAAAATGTTGGTGGCCCAAAAACGGTGTCAGAGAGCTCTGAATGTCCCAAAAACATTTGCAGCCTGAAATGGGCATTAATCCGCATCCTAGACCACTGAAATTCCCAAAAATATTTATGGCAGGAAAAACGCATCCTACACCGCTGAAAGTTCAGAATATGTTAGCAGCCCAAAAAAGGCCATAACATGCATTTTAGGGCTGCAAAAATGTAGAAAACTTTGGAGGCCCAAAAAAGGGGTTTACAGGCATCCTAGACCCCCTAAAGTCCAGAAAATGTTGGTGGCTCAAAACCGGTGTCAGAGAGCTCTGAATATCCCAAAAACATTTGCAGCCTGAAATGGGCATTAACCCACATCCTAGACCACTGAAATTCCCAAAAATATTTATGGCACGAAAAATGCATCCTACACCGATGAAAGTTCAGAATATGTTAGCAGCCCAAAAAAGGCCTCAAAATGCATCTTAGGCTGCAAAAATGTTGAAAACTTTGGCGGTCCAAAAAAGGGGTTTACAGGCATCCTAAACCCCCTAAAGTCCAGTAAATGTTGGTGGCCTAAAAACAGGGTCAGAGAGCTCTGAATGTCTCAAAAACATTTGCAGCCTGAAAGGGGCATTAATCGGCTCCATAGGCACTGAAATTCCCAAAAATATATGTGGCACGAAAAATGCATCATACACCACTGAAAGTTCAGAATATGTTAGCAGCCCAAAAAAGGCCTAAAAATGCACATTAGGCTGCAAAAATGTTGAAAACTTTGGAGGCACAAAAAAGGGGTTTGCAGTCATCCTACACCCCCTAAAGTCCAGGAAATGTTGGTGGCCTAAAAACTGTGTCAGAAAGCTCTGAATGTCCCAAAAACATTTGCAGCCTGAAATGGGCATTAACCTGCATCCTAGACCACTGAAATTCCCAAAAATATTTATGGCAGAAAAACGCATCCTACACCACTGAAAGTTCAGAATATGTTAGCAGCCCAAAAAAGGCCTTAAAATGCATCTTAGGCTGCACAAATGTACAAAACTTTGGAGGCCCAAAAAAGGGGTTTACAGGCATCCTAGACCCCCTAAAGTCCAGAAAATGTTGGTGGCCCAAAAACAGGATCAGAGAGCTCTGAATATGCCAAAAACATGTGTAGCCTACAAGGGGCATTAACACGCATCCTAGACCACTGAAATTCCCAAAAATATTTATGGCACGAAAAATGCATCTTACACCCTGAAAGTTCAGAATATGTTAGCAGCCCAAAAAATGCCTTAAAATGCATCTTATGGCTGCAAAAATGTACAAAACTTTGGAGGCCCAAAAAAGGGGTTTACAGGCATCCTAGACCCCCTAAAGTCCAGAAAATGTTGGTGGCCCAAAAACAGGGTCAGAGAGCTCTGAATGTCTCAAAAACATTTGCAGCCTGAAAGGGGCATTAACCGGCTCCATAGGCACTGAAATTCCCAAAAATATATGTGGCATGAAAAATGCATCATACACCACTGAAAGTTCAGAATATGTTAGCAGCCCAAAAAAGGCCTACAAATGCACATTAGGCTGCAAAAATATTGAAAAATTTGGAGGCACAAAAAAGGGGTTTACAGGCATCCTAGACCCCCTAAAGTCCAGAAAATGTTGGTGGCTTAAAAGCTGTGTCAGAAAGCTCTGAATGTCCCAAACACATTTGCAGCCTGAAATGGGCATTAACCCGCATCATAGTCCACTGAAATTCCCAAAAATATTTATGGCAGAAAAACGCATCCTACACCACTGAAAGTTCAGAATATGTTAGCAGCCCAAAAAAGGCCTTAATATGCATCTTAGGCTGCAAAAATGTTGAAAACTTTAGAGGCCCAAAAAAGGGGTTTACAGTCATCCTAGACCCCCTAAAGTCCAGAAAATGTTGGTGGCCCAAAAAACTGTCAGAGAGCTTTGAATGTCCCAAAAACATTTGTAGCCTATAAGGGGCATTAATCTGCATCCTAGACCACTGAAATTCCCAAAAATAGTTTTGGCACAAAAAATGCATCTTACATCCTGAAAGTTCAGAATATGTTAGCAGCCCAAGAAATGCCTTAAAATGTATTTTAGGGCTGCAAACATGCAGAAAACTTTGGAGGCCAAAAAAAGGGGTTTACAGTCATCCTAGACCCCCTTAAGTCCAGAAAATGTTGGTGGCCTAAAAACTGAGTCAGAAAGCTCTGAATGTCCCAAAAACATTTGCAGCCTGAAATGGGCATTAACCCGCATCCTAGACCACTGAAATTCCCAAAAATATTCATGGCACGAAAAATGAATCCTACACCGCTGAAAGTTCAGAATATGTTAGCAGCCCAAAAAAGGCCTTAAAATGCATTTTAGGCTGCAATAATGTTGAAAACCTTGGAGGACCAAAAAAGGGGTTAACAGGCATCCTAGACCCCCTAAAGTCCAGAAAATGTTGGTGGCCCAAAAACAGGATCAGAGAGCTCTGAATGTCATAAAAAAACATTTGCAGCCTGAAAGGGGCATTAACCGGCTTCATAGAGCACTGCAATTCCCAAAAATATATATGGCACGAAAAATGCATCCTACACCACTGAAAGTTCAGAATATGTTAGCAGCCCAAAAAAGGCCTTAAAATGCATCTTAGGCTGCAAAAATGTTCAAAACTTTGGAGGCCCAAAAAAGGGGTTTACAGGCATCCTAGACCCCCTAAAGTCCAGAAAATGTCAGGAGCCCAAAAACGGTGTCAGAGAGCTCTGAATGTCTCAAAAACATTTGCAGCCTGAAATGGGCATTAACCCGCATCCTAGACCACTGAAATTCCCAAAAATATTTATGGCACGAAAAATGCATCCTACACCACTGAAAGTTCAGAATATGTTAGCAGCCCATAAAAGGCCTTAAAATGCATCTTAGGCTGCAAAAATGTTGAAAACTTTGGAGGCCCAAAAAAGGGGTTTACAGGCATCCTAGACCCCCTAAAGTCCAGAAAATGTCAGGAGCCCAAAAACGGTGTCAGAGAGCTCTGAATGTCTCAAAAACATTTGCAGCCTGAAATGGGCATTAACCCGCATCCTAGACCACTGAAATTCCCAAAAATATTCATGGCAGAAAAAGGCATCCTACACCGCTGAAAGTTCAGAATATGTTAGCAGCCCAAAAAAGGCCTCAAAATGCATCTTAGGCTGCACAAATGTTGAAAAGTTTGGAGGTCCAAAAAAGGGGTTTACAGGCATCCTAGACCCCCTAAAGTCCAGAAAATGTTGGTGGCCTAAAAACTGTGTCAGAAAGCTCTGAATGTCCCAAAAACATTGGTAGCCTATAAGGGGCATTAACCTGCATCCTAGACCACTGAAATTCCCAAAAATAGTTTTGGCACGAAAAATCCATTATACACCCTGAAAGTTCAGAATATGTTAGCAGCCCAAAAAAGTCCTTCAAAGGCATCTTAGGCTGCAAAAATGTTGAAAACTTTGGAGGCCCAAAAAAGGGGTTTACAGTCATCCTAGACCCCCTAAAGTCCAGAAAATGTTGGTGGCTCAAAAACGGTGTCAGAGAGCTCTGAATATCCCAAAAACATTTGCAGCCTGAAATGGGCATTAACCCGCATCCTAGACCACTGAAATTCCCAAAAATATTTATGGCACGAAAAATGCATCCTACACCACTGAAAGTTCAGAATATTTTAGCAGCCCAAAAAAGGCCTTAATATGCATCTTAGTCTGCAAAAATGTTGAAAACTTTAGAGGCCCAAAAAAGGGGTTTACAGTCATCCTAGACCCCTAAAGTCCAGAAAATGTTGGTGGCCCAAAAAACTGTCAGAGAGCTCTGAATATCCCAAAAACATTTGCAGCCTGAAATGGGCATTAACCTGCATCCTAGACCACTGAAATTCCCAAAAATGTTCATGGCACGAAAAATGCATCCTACACCGCTGAAAGTTCAGAATATGTTAGCAGCCTAAAAAAGACCTTAAAATGCATCTTAGGCTGCACAAATGTTGACAGGTTTGGAGGTCCAAAAAAGGGGTTTACAGTCATCCTAGACCCCCTAAATTCCAGAAAATGTTGGTGGCCCAAAAACGGTGTCAGAAAGCTCTGAATGTCCCAAAAACATTTGCAGCCTGAAATGGGCATTAACCCGCATCCTAGACCACTGAAATTCCCAAAAATATTTATAGCACGAAAAATGTATCCTACACCACTGAAAGTTCAGAATATGTTAGCAGCCCAAAAAAGGCCTTAAAATGCATCTTAGGCTGCAAAAATGTTGAAAACTTTGGAGGCCCAAAAAAGGGGTTTACAGTCATCCTGGACCCCCTAAAGTCCTGAAAATGTTGGTGGCCTAAAAACTGTGTCAGAAAGCTCTGACTGTCCCAAAAACATTTGCAGCCTGAAATGGGCATTAACCCGCATCCTAGACCACTGAAATTCCCAAAGATATTTATGGCACGAAAAATACATCCTACACCGCTGAAAGTTCAGAATATGTTAGCAGCCTAAAAAAGACCTTAAAATGCATCTTAGGCTGCACAAATGTTGAAAACTTTGGAGGCACAAAAAAGGGGTTTACAGGCATCCTAGATCCCCTAAAGTCCAGAAAATGTTGGTGGCCCAAAAACAGGATCAGAGAGCTCTGAATGTCATAAAAAACATTTGCAGCCTGAAAGGGGCATTAACCCGCATCCTAGTCCACTGAAATTCCCAAAAATATTTATGGCAGAAAAACGCATCCTACACCACTGAAAGTTCAGAATACGTTAGCAGCCCAAAAAAGGCCTTAAAATGCATCTTAGGCTGCAAAAATGTTGAAAACTTTAGAGGCCCAAAAAGGGGTTTACAGTCATCCTAGATCCCCTAAAGTCCAGAAAATGTTGGTGGCCCAAAAACAGGATCAGAGAGCTCTGAATGTCATAAAAAACATTTGCAGCCTGAAAGGGGCATTAACCGGCTTCATAGAGCACTGAAATTCCCAAAAATATATATGGCACGAAAAATGCATCCTACACCACTGAAAGTTCAGAATATGTT
Source organism: Ambystoma mexicanum (assembly GCF_040938575.1). Taxonomy (NCBI): domain Eukaryota; kingdom Metazoa; phylum Chordata; class Amphibia; order Caudata; family Ambystomatidae; genus Ambystoma; species Ambystoma mexicanum. The sequence goes on from NC_090936.1 coordinate 146,572,591, forward strand.
AGCAGCCCAAAAAAGGCCTTAAAATGCATTTTAGGCTGCAAAAATGTTCAAAACTTTGGAGGCCCAAAAAAGGGGTTTACAGTCATCCTAGACCCCCTAAAGTCCAGAAAATGTTGGTGGCCCAAACCCAAAAACTGTGTCAGAAAGCTCTGAATATCCCAAAAACAAGTGTAGCCTATAAGGGGCATTAACATGCATCCTAGACCACTGAAATTCCCAAAAATAGTTTTGGCACAAAAAATGCATCTTACATCCTGAAAGTTCAGAATATGTTAGCAGCCCAAAAAATGCCTTAAAATGCATTTTAGGGCTGCAAACATGTAGAAAACTTTGGAGGCCCAAAAAAGGGGCTTACAGTCATCCTAGACCCCCTAAAGTCTAGAAAATGTTGGTGGCCCAATAAATTGTGTCAGAAAGCTCTGAATGTCCCAAAAACATTTGCAGCCTGAAAGGGGCATTAACCGGCTCCATAAGCACTGAAATTCCCAAAAATATATGTGGCACGAAAAATGCATCCTACACCACTGAAAGTTCAGAATATTTTAGCAGCCCAAAAAAGGCCTTAATATGCATCTTAGGCTGCAAAAATGTTGAAAACTTTAAAGGCCCAAAAAAGGGGTTTACAGTCATCCTAGACCCCTAAAGTCCGGAAAATGTTGGTGGCCCAAAAAACTGCCAGAGAGCTCTGAATATCCCAAAAACATTTGCAGCCTGAAATGGGCATTAACCCGCATCCTAGACCACTGAAATTCCCAAAAATGTTTATGGCACGAAAAATGCATCCTACACCGCTGAAAGTTCAGAATATGTTAGCAGCCTAAAAAAGACCTTAAAATGCATCTTAGGCTGCACAAATGTTGACAAGTTTGGAGGTCCAAAAAAGGGGTTTACAGTCATCCTAGACCCCCTAAAGTCCAGAAAATGTTGGTGGCCCAAAAACGGTGTCAGAAAGCTCTGAATGTCCCAAAAACATTTGCAGCCTGAAATGGGCATTAACCCGCATCCCTAAACCACTGAAATTCCCAGAAATATGTATGGCACGAAAAATGTATCCTACACCACTGAAAGTTCAGAATATGTTAGCAGCCCAAAAAAGGCCTTAAAATGCATCTTAGGCTGCAAAAATGTTGAAAACTTTGGAGGCCCAAAAAAGGGGTTTACAGTCATCCTAGACCCCCTAAAGTCCAGAAAATGTTGGTGGCCTAAAAGCTGTGTCAGAAAGCTCTGAATGTCCCAAAAACATTTGCAGCCTGAAATGGGCAATAACCCGCATCCTAGACCACTCAAATTCCCAAAAATATTTATGGCACGAAACAAAAATGCATCCTACAAGGCTAAAATTTCTGAACATGTTAGCAGCCCAAAAAAGGCCTTAAAATGTATCTTAGGCTGCACAAATGTTGAAAACTTTGGAGGTCCAAAAAATGGGTTTACAGGCATCCTAGACCCCCTAAAGTCTAGAAAATGTTGGTGGCCCAAAAAACTGTCAAAAGAGCTCTGAATGTCCCAAAAACATTTGCAGCCTGAAATGGGCATTAACCCGCATCCTAGACCACTGAAATTCCCAAAAATAGTTTTGGCACGAAAAATGCATCTTACACCCTGAAAGTTCAGAATATGTTAGAAGCCCAAAAAATGCCTTAAAATGCATCTTAGGCTGCAAAAATGTTCAAAACTTTGGAGGCCCAAAAAAGGGGTTTACAGTCATTCTAGACCCCCTAAAGTCCAGAAAATGTTGGTGGCCCAAAAACAGGATCAGAGAGCTCTGAATGTCATAAAAAACATTTGCAGCCTGAAAGGGGCATTAACCGGCTTCATAGAGCACTGAAATTCCCAAAAATATATATGGCACGAAAAATGCATCCTACACCACTGAAAGTTCAGAATATGTTAGCAGCCCAAAAAAGGCCTTAAAATACATTTTAGGCTGCAAAAATGTTAAAAACTTTGGAGGCCCAAAAAAGGGGTTTACAGTCATTCTAGACCCCCTAAAGTCCAGAAAATGTTGGTGGCCCAAAAACTGTGTCAGAAAGCTCTGAATATCCCAAAAACATGTGTAGCCTATAAGGGGCATTAACATGCATCCTAGACCACTGAAATTCCCAAAAATAGTTTTGGCACAAAAAATGCATCTTACATCCTGAAAGTTCAGAATATGTTAGCAGCCCAAAAAATGCCTTAAAATGCATTTTAGGGCTGCAAACATGTAGAAAACTTTGGAGGCCCAAAAAAGGGGCTTACAGTCATCCTAGACCCCCTAAAGTCTAGAAAATGTTGGTGGCCCAATAAATTGTGTCAGAAAGCTCTGAATGTCCCAAAAACATTTGCAGCCTGAAAGGGGCATTAACCGGCTCCATAGGCACTGAAATTCCCAAAAATATATATGGCACGAAAAATGCATCCTACACCACTGAAAGTTCAGAATATGTTAGAAGCCCAAAAAATGCCTTAAAATGCATCTTAGGGCTGCAAAAATGTAGAAAACTTTGGAGGCCCAGAAAAGGGGTTTACATGCATCCTAGACCCCCTAAATTCTAGTAAATGTTGGTGGCCCAAAAGCAGGGTCAGAGAGCTCTGAATGTCTCAAAAACATTTGCAGCCTGAAAGGGGCATTAACCCGCATCCTAGAGCACTGAAAATCCAAAAAATATTTTGTGCACGAAAAATGCATCCTACACCCCTGAAATTTCAGAATATGTTAGCAGATCAAAAAAGGCCTTAAAATGCATCTTAGGCTGCACAAATGTTGAAAACTTTGGAGGCCCAACAAAGGGGTTTACAGGCATCCTAGACCCCTTAAAGTCCAGAAAATGTTGGTGGCCCAAAAATGGTGTCAGAGAGCTCTGAATGTCCCAAAAACATTTGCAGCCTGAAATGGGCATTAACCCGCATCCTAGACCACTGAAATTCCCAAAAATATTTATGGCAGGAAAAACGCATCCTACACCGCTGAAAGTTCAGAATATGTTAGCAGCCCAAAAAAGGCCATAACATGCATCTTAGGGCTGCAAAAATGTAGAAAACTTTGGAGGCCCAAAAAAGGGGTTTACAGGCATCCTAGACCCCCTAAAGTCCAGAAAATGTTGGTGGCCAAAAAAACTGTCAGAGAGCTCTGAATGTCCCAAACACATTTGTAGCCTATAAGGGGCATTAACCTGCATCCTAGACCGCTGAAATTCCCAAAAATAGTTTTGGCACGAAAAATCCATCTTACACCCTGAAAGTTCGGAATATGTTAGCAGCCCAAAAAAGGCCTTAAAATGCATTTTAGGCTCCAAAAATGTTGAAAACTTTGGGGGCCCAAAAAAGGGGTTTACAGTCATCCTAGACCCCCTAAAGTCCAGAAAATGTTGGTGGCCTAAAAACTGTGTCAGAAAACTCTGAATGTCCCAAAAACATTTGCAGCCTGAAATGGGCATTAACCCATATCCTAGACCACTGAAATTCCCAAAAATATTTATGGAACGAAAAATGCATCCTACACCGATGAAAGTTCAGAATATGTTAGCAGCCCAAAAAAGGCCTTAAAATGCATCTTAGGCTGCAAAAATGTTGAAAACTTTGGAGGTCCAAAAAAGGGGTTTACAGGCATCCTAGACCCCCTAAAGTCCAGAAAATGTTGGTGACCCAAAAAACTGTCAAAAGAGCTCTGAATGGCCCAAAAACATTTGTAGCCTATAAGGGGCATTAACCTGCATCCTAGACCACTGAAATTCCCAAAAATAGTTTTGGCACGAAAAATGCATCTTACACCCTGAAAGTTCAGAATATGTTAGAAGCCCAAAAAATGCCTTAAAATGCATCTTAGTGCTGCAAAAATGTAGAAAGCTTTGGAGGCCCAGAAAAGGGGTTTACATGCATCCTAGACCCCCTAAATTCCAGTAAATGTTGGTGGCCCAAAAGCAGGGTCAGAGAGCTCTGAATGTCTCAAAATAATTTGGAGCCTGAAAGGGGCATTAACCCGCATCCTAGAGCACTGAAAATCCCAAAAATATTTTGTGCACGAAAAATGCATCCTACACCCCTGAAATTTCAGAATATGTTAGCAGCTCAAAAAAGGCCTTAAAATGTATCTTAGGCTGCACAAATGTTGAAAACTTTGGAGGTCCAAAAAATGGGTTTACAGGCATCCTAGACCCCCTAAAGTCTAGAAAATGTTGGTGGCCCAAAAAACTGTCAAAAGAGCTCTGAATGTCCCAAAAACATTTGCAGCCTGAAATGGGCATTAACCCGCATCCTAGACCACTGAAATTCCCAAAAATAGTTTTGGCACGAAAAATGCATCTTACACCCTGAAAGTTCAGAATATGTTAGAAGCCCAAAAAATGCCTTAAAATGCATCTTAGGCTGCAAAAATGTTCAAAACTTTGGAGGCCCAAAAAAGGGGTTTACAGTCATTCTAGACCCCCTAAAGTCCAGAAAATGTTGGTGGCCCAAAAACAGGATCAGAGAGCTCTGAATGTCATAAAAAACATTTGCAGCCTGAAAGGGGCATTAGCCGGCTTCATAGAGCACTGAAATTCACAAAAATATATATGGCACGAAAAATGCATCCTACACCACTGAAAGTTCAGAATATGTTAGCAGCCCAAAAAAGGCCTTAAAATGCATCTTAGGCTGCAAAAATGTTAAAAACTTTGGAGGCCCAAAAAAGGGGTTTACAGTCATTCTAGACCCCCTAAAGTCCAGAAAATGTTGGTGGCCCAAAAACTGTGTCAGAAAGCTCTGAATATCCCAAAAACATGTGTAGCCTATAAGGGGCATTAACATGCATCCTAGAGCACTGAAAATCCAAAAAATATTTTGTGCACGAAAAATGCATCCTACACCCCTGAAATTTCAGAATATGTTAGCAGATCAAAAAAGGCCTTAAAATGCATCTTAGGCTGCACAAATGTTGAAAACTTTGGAGGCCCAACAAAGGGGTTTACAGGCATCCTAGACCCCTTAAAGTCCAGAAAATGTTGGTGGCCCAAAAATGGTGTCAGAGAGCTCTGAATGTCCCAAAAACATTTGCAGCCTGAAATGGGCATTAACCCACATCCTAGACCACTGAAATTCGCAAAAATGTTTATGGCACGAAAAGTGCATCCTACACCGCTGAAAGTTCAGAATATGTTAGCAGCCTAAAAAAGACCTTAAAATGCATCTTAGGCTGCACAAATGTTAAAAAGTTTGGAGGTCCAAAACAGGCGTTTACAGGCATCCTAGACCCCCTAAAGTCCAGAAAATGTTGGTGGCCAAAAAAACTGTCAGAGAGCTCTGAATGTCCCAAAAACATTTGTAGCCTATAAGGGGCATTAACCTGCATCCTAGACCACTGAAATTCCCAAAAATAGTTTTGGCACGAAAAATCCATCTTACACCCTGAAAGTTCAGAATATGCTAGCAGCCCAAAAAAGGCCTTAAAATGCATTTTAGGCTGCAAAAATGTTGAAAACTTTGGAGGTCCAAAAAAGGGGGTTACAGTCATCCTAGACCCCCTAAAGTCCAGAAAATGTTGGTGGCCCAAAAAATTGTGTCAGAAAGCTCTGAATGTCCCAAAAACATTTGTAGCCTATAAGGGTCATTAACCTGCATCCTAGACCACTGAAATTCCCAAAAATAGTTTTGGCACGAAAAATCCATCTTACACCCTGAAAGTTCAGAATATTTTAGCAGCCCAAAAAAGGCCTTAAAATGCATCTTAGGCTGCAAAAATGTTGAAAACTTTGGAGGCCCAAAAAAGGGGTTTACAGTCATCCTAGACCCCCTAAAGTCCAGAAAATGTTGCTGGCCCAAAAACGGTGTCGGAAAGCTCTGAATGTCCCAAAAACATTTGCAGCCTGAAATGGGCATTAACCTGCATCCTAGACCACTGAAATTCCCAAAAATATTTATGGCACGAAAAATGAATCCTACACCGATGAAAGTTCAGAATATGTTAGCAGCCCAAAAAAGGCCTTAAAATGCATCTTAGGCTGCAAAAATGTTGAAAACTTTGGAGGTCCAAAAAAGGGGTTAACAGGCATCCTAGACCCCCTAAAGTCCAGAAAATGTTGGTGGCCCAAAAACAGGATCAGAGAGCTCAGAATGTCATAAAAAACATTTGCAGCCTGAAAGGGGCATTAACCGGCTCCATAGAGCACTGAAATTCCCAAAAAATATATATGGCACGAAAAATGCATCCTACACCACTGAAAGTTCAGAATATGTTAGCAGCCCAAAAAAGGCCTTAAAATGCATCTTAGGCTGCAAAAATGTTGAAAACTTTGGAGGCCCAAAAAAGGGGTTTACAGTCATCCCAGACCCCCTAAAGTCCAGAAAATGTTGGTGGCCCAAAAACGGTGTCAGAAAGCTCTGAATGTCCCAAAAACATTTGCAGCCTGAAATGGGCATTAACCCGCATCCTAGACCACTGAAATTCCCAAAAATATTTATGGCAGAAAAAGGCAACCTACACCGATGAAAGTTCAGAATATGTTAGTAGCCCAAAAAAGGCCATACCATGAATCTTAGGCTGCACAAATGTTGAAAAGTTTGGAGGTCCAAAAAAGGGGTTTACAGGCATCCTAGAACCCCTAAAGTCCAGAAAATGTTGGTGGCCAAAAAAACTGTCAGAGAGCTCTGAATGTCCCAAAAACATGTGTAGCCTATAAGGGGCATTAACCTGCATCCTAGACCACTGAAATTCCCAAAAATATTTATGGCACGAAAAATGCATCCTACACCACTGAAAGTTCAGAATATGTTAGCAGCCCAAAAAAGGCCTTAAAATGCATCTTAGGCTGCAAAAATGTTGAAAACTTTGGAGGCCCAAAAAGGGGTTTACAGTCATCTTAGACCCCCTAAAGTCCAGAAAATGTTGGTGGCCTAAAAACTGTGTCAGAAAGCTCTGAATGTCCCAAAAACATGTGTAGCCTATAAGGGGCATTAACACGCATCCTAGACCACTGAAATTCCCAAAAATATTTATGGCATGAAAAATGCATCTTACACCCTGAAAGTTCAGAATATGTTAGCAGCCCAAAAAATGCCTTAAAATGCCTCTTACGGCTGCAAAAATGTAGAAAACTTTGGAGGCCCAAAAAAGGGATTTACAGGCATCCTAGACCCCCTAAAGTCCAGAAAATGTTGGTGGCCTAAAAACTGTGTCAGAAAGCTCTGAATGTCCCAAAAACATTTGCAGCCTGAAATGGGCATTAACCCGCATCCTAGACCACTGAAATTCCCAAAAATATTTATGGCACGAAAAATGCATCCTACACCACTGAAAGTTCAGAATATGTTAGCAGCCCAAAAAAGGCCTTAATATGCATTTTAGGCTGCAAAAATGTTGAAAACTTTAAAGGCCCAAAAAAGGGGTTTACAGTCATCCTAGACCACCTAAAGTCCAGAAAATGTTGGTGGCCCAAAAAACTGTCAGAGAGCTCTGAATTTCCCAAAAACATGTGTAGCCTATAAGGGGCATTAACCTGCATCCTAGACCACTGAAATTCCCAAAAATAGTTTTGGCACAAAAAATGCATCTTACATCCTGAAAGTTCAGAATATGTTAGCAGCCCAAAAAAGGCCTTAAAATGCATTTTAGGGCTGCAAACATGTAGAAAACTTTGGAGGCCCAAAAAAGGGGCTTACAGTCATCCTAGACCCCCTAAAGTCTAGAAAATGTTGGTGGCCCAATAAATTGTGTCAGAAAGCTCTGAATGTCCCAAAAACATTTGCAGCCTGAAAGGGGCATTAACCGGCTCCATAGGCACTGAAATTCCCAAAAATATATATGGCACGAAAAATGCATCCTACACCACTGAAAGTTCGGAATATGTTAGAAGCCCAAAAAATGCCTTAAAATGCATCTTAGGGCTGCAAAAATGTAGAAAACTTTGGAGGCCCAGAAGAGGGGTTTACATGCATCCTAGACCCCCTAAATTCTAGTAAATGTTGGTGGCCCAAAAGCAGGGTCAGAGAGCTCTGAATGTCTCAAAAACATTTGCAGCCTGAAAGGGGCATTAACCCGCATCCTAGAGCACTGAAAATCCCAAAAATATTTTGTGCACGAAAAATGCATCCTACACCCCTGAAATTTCAGAATATGTTAGCAGATCAAAAAAGGCCTTAAAATGCATCCTAGGCGGCACAAATGTTGAAAACTTTGGAGGCCCAAAAAAGCGGTTTACAGGCATCCTAGACCCCCTAAAGTCCAGAAAATGTTGGTGGCCCAAAAACGGTGTCAGAGAGCTCTGAATGTCCCAAAAACATTTGCAGCCTGAAATGGGCATTAACCCGCATCCTAGACCACTGAAATTCCCAAAAATATTTATGGCAGGAAAAACGCATCCTACACCGCTGAAAGTTCAGAATATGTTAGCAGCCCAAAAAAGGCCATAACATGCATTTTAGGGCTGCAAAAATGTAGAAAACTTTGGAGGCCCAAAAAAGGGGTTTACAGGCATCCTAGACCCCCTAAAGTCCAGAAAATGTTGGTGGCTCAAAACCGGTGTCAGAGAGCTCTGAATATCCCAAAAACATTTGCAGCCTGAAATGGGCATTAACCCGCATCCTAGACCACTGAAATTCCCAAAAATATTTATGGCACGAAAAATGCATCCTACACCGATGAAAGTTCAGAATATGTTAGCAGCCCAAAAAAGGCCTCAAAATGCATCTTAGGCTGCAAAAATGTTGAAAACTTTGGCGGTCCAAAAAAGGGGTTTACAGGCATCCTAAACCCCCTAAAGTCCAGTAAATGTTGGTGGCCTAAAAACAGGGTCAGAGAGCTCTGAATGTCTCAAAAACATTTGCAGCCTGAAAGGGGCATTAATCGGCTCCATAGGCACTGAAATTCCCAAAAATATATGTGGCACGAAAAATGCATCATACACCACTGAAAGTTCAGAATATGTTAGCAGCCCAAAAAAGGCCTAAAAATGCACATTAGGCTGCAAAAATGTTGAAAACTTTGGAGGCACAAAAAAGGGGTTTACAGTCATCCTACACCCCCTAAAGTCCAGGAAATGTTGGTGGCCTAAAAACTGTGTCAGAAAGCTCTGAATGTCCCAAAAACATTTGCAGCCTGAAATGGGCATTAACCTGCATCCTAGACCACTGAAATTCTCAAAAATATTTATGGCAGAAAAACGCATCCTACACCACTGAAAGTTCAGAATATGTTAGCAGCCCAAAAAATGCCTTAAAATGCATCTTAGGGCTGCAAAAATGTAGAAAACTTTGGAGGCCCAGAAAAGGGGTTTACAGGCATCCTAGACCCTCTAAAGTCCAGAAAATGTTGGCCCAAAAACAGGGTCAGAGAGCTCTGAATATGCCAAAAACATGTGTAGCCTACAAGGGGCATTAACACGCATCCTAGACCACTGAAATTCCCAAAAATATTTATGGCACGAAAAATGCATCATACACCACTGAAAGTTCAGAATATGTTAGCAGCCCAAAAAAGGCCTACAAATGCACATTAGGCTGCAAAAATGTTGAAAAATTTGGAGGCACAAAAAAGGGGTTTACATGCATCCTAGACCCCCTAAAGTCCAGAAAATGTTGGTGGCTTAAAAGCTGTGTCAGAAAGCTCTGAATGTCCCAAACACATTTGCAGCCTGAAATGGGCATTAACCCGCATCATAGTCCACTGAAATTCCCAAAAATATTTATGGCAGAAAAACGCATCCTACACCACTGAAAGTTCAGAATATGTTAGCAGCCCAAAAAAGGCCTTAATATGCATCTTAGGCTGCAAAAATGTTGAAAACTTTAGAGGCCCAAAAAAGGGGTTTACAGTCATCCTAGACCCCCTAAAGTCCAGAAAATGTTGGTGGCCCAAAAAACTGTCAGAGAGCTTTGAATGTCCCAAAAACATTTGTAGCCTATAAGGGGCATTAATCTGCATCCTAGACCACTGAAATTCCCAAAAATAGTTTTGGCACAAAAAATGCATCTTACATCCTGAAAGTTCAGAATATGTTAGCAGCCCAAGAAATGCCTTAAAATGTATTTTAGGGCTGCAAACATGCAGAAAACTTTGGAGGCCAAAAAAAGGGGTTTACAGTCATCCTAGACCCCCTTAAGTCCAGAAAATGTTGGTGGCCTAAAAACTGAGTCAGAAAGCTCTGAATGTCCCAAAAACATTTGCAGCCTGAAATGGGCATTAACCCGCATCCTAGACCACTGAAATTCCCAAAAATATTCATGGCACGAAAAATGAATCCTACACCGATGAAAGTTCAGAATATGTTAGCAGCCCAAAAAAGGCCTTAAAATGCATTTTAGGCTGCAATAATGTTGAAAACCTTGGAGGACCAAAAAAGGGGTTAACAGGCATCCTAGACCCCCTAAAGTCCAGAAAATGTTGGTGGCCCAAAAACAGGATCAGAGAGCTCTGAATGTCATAAAAAAACATTTGCAGCCTGAAAGGGGCATTAACCGGCTTCATAGAGCACTGCAATTCCCAAAAATATATATGGCACGAAAAATGCATCCTACACCACTGAAAGTTCAGAATATGTTAGCAGCCCAAAAAAGGCCTTAAAATGCATCTTAGGCTGCAAAAATGTTCAAAACTTTGGAGGCCCAAAAAAGGGGTTTACAGTCATCCTAGACCCCCTAAAGTCCAGAAAATGTCGGTGGCCCAAAAACGGTGTCAGAAAGCTCTGAATGTCCCAAAAACATTTGCAGCCTGAAATGGGCATTAACCCGTATCCTAGACCACTGAAATTCCCAAAAATATTTATGGCACGAAAAATGCATCCTACACCACTGAAAGTTCAGAATATGTTAGCAGCCCATAAAAGGCCTTAAAATGCATCTTAGGCTGCAAAAATGTTGAAAACTTTGGAGGCCCAAAAAAGGGGTTAACAGGCATCCTAGACCCCCTAAAGTCCAGAAAATGTCAGGAGCCCAAAAACGGTGTCAGAGAGCTCTGAATGTCTCAAAAACATTTGCAGCCTGAAATGGGCATTAACCCGCATCCTAGACCACTGAAATTCCCAAAAATATTCATGGCAGAAAAAGGCATCCTACACCGCTGAAAGTTCAGAATATGTTAGCAGCCCAAAAAAGGCCTCAAAATGCATCTTAGGCTGCACAAATGTTGAAAAGTTTGGAGGTCCAAAAAAGGGGTTTACAGGCATCCTAGAACCCCTAAAGTCCAGAAAATGTTGGTGGCCAAAAAAACTGTCAGAGAGCTCTGAATGTCCCAAAAACATGTGTAGCCTATAAGGGGCATTAACCTGCATCCTAGACCACTGAAATTCCCAAAAATATTTATGGCACGAAAAATGCATCCTACACCACTGAAAGTTCAGAATATGTTAGCAGCCCAAAAAAGGCCTTAAAATGCATCTTAGGCTGCAAAAATGTTGAAAACTTTGGAGGCCCAAAAAGGGGTTTACAGTCATTTTAGACCCCCTAAAGTCCAGAAAATGTTGGTGGCCTAAAAACTGTGTCAGAAAGCTCTGAATGTCCCAAAAGCATGTGTAGCCTATAAGGGGCATTAACACGCATCCTAGACCACTGAAATTCCCAAAAATATTTATGGCATGAAAAATGCATCTTACACCCTGAAAGTTCAGAATATGTTAGCAGCCCAAGAAATGCCTTAAAATGCCTCTTACGGCTGCAAAAATGTAGAAAACTTTGGAGGCCCAAAAAAGGGATTTACAGGCATCCTAGACCCCCTAAAGTCCAGAAAATGTTGGTGGCCTAAAAACTGTGTCAGAAAGCTCTGAATGTCCCAAAAACATTTGCAGCCTGAAATGGGCATTAACCCGCATCCTAGACCACTGAAATTCCCAAAAATATTTATGGCACGAAAAATGCATCCTACACCACTGAAAGTTCAGAATATGTTAGCAGCCCAAAAAAGGCCTTAATATGCATTTTAGGCTGCAAAAATGTTGAAAAGTTTGGAGGTCCAAAAAAGGGGTTTACAGTCATCCTAGATCCCCTAAAGTCCAGAAAATGTTGGTGGCCCAAAAAACTGTCAGAGAGCTCTGAATTTCCCAAAAACATGTGTAGCCTATAAGGGGCATTAACCTGCATCCTAGACCACTGAAATTCCCAAAAATAGTTTTGGCACAAAAAATGCATCTTACATCCTGAAAGTTCAGAATATGTTAGCAGCCCAGAAAATGCCTTAAAATGCATTTTAGGGCTGCAAACATGCAGAAACCTTTGGAGGCCCAAACAAAGGGGTTTACAGGCATCCTAGACCCCCTAAAGTCCAGAAAATGATGGTGGCCCAAAAACGGTGTCAGAAAGCTCTGAATGTCCCAAAAACATTTGCAGCCTGAAATGGGCATTAGCCCTTATCCTAGACCACTGAAATTCCCAAAAATATTTATGGCACGAAAAAAATGTATCCTACACCACTGAAAGTTCAGAATATGTTAGCAGCCCAAAAAAGGCCTTAAAATGCATTTTAGGGCTGCAAACATGTAGAAAACTTTGGAGGCCCAAAAAAGGGGCTTACAGTCATCCTAGACCCCCTAAAGTCTAGAAAATGTTGGTGGCCCAATAAATTGTGTCAGAAAGCTCTGAATGTCCCAAAAACATTTGCAGCCTGAAAGGGGCATTAACCGGCTCCATAGGCACTGAAATTCCCAAAAATATATATGACACGAAAAATGCATCCTACACCACTGAAAGTTCAGAATATGTTAGAAGCCCAAAAAATGCCTTAAAATGCATCTTAGGGCTGCAAAAATGTAGAAAACTTTGGAGGCCCAGAAAAGGGGTTTACATGCATCCTAGACCCCCTAAATTCTAGTAAATGTTGGTGGCCCAAAAGCAGGGTCAGAGAGCTCTGAATGTCTCAAAAACATTTGCAGCCTGAAAGGGGCATTAACCCGCATCCTAGAGCACTGAAAATCCCAAAAATATTTTGTGCACGAAAAATGCATCCTACACCCCTGAAATTTCAGAATATGTTAGCAGATCAAAAAAGGCCTTAAAATGCATCTTAGGCGGCACAAATGTTGAAAACTTTGGAGGCCCAAAAAAGCGGTTTACAGGCATCCTAGACCCCCTAAAGTCCAGAAAATGTTGGTGGCCCAAAAACGGTGTCAGAGAGCTCTGAATGTCCCAAAAACATTTGCAGCCTGAAATGGGCATTAACCCGCATCCTAGACCACTGAAATTCCCAAAAATATTTATGGCAGGAAAAACGCATCCTACACCGCTGAAAGTTCAGAATATGTTAGCAGCCCAAAAAAGGCCATAACATGCATTTTAGGGCTGCAAAAATGTAGAAAACTTTGGAGGCCCAAAAAAGGGGTTTACAGGCATCCTAGACCCCCTAAAGTCCAGAAAATGTTGGTGGCTCAAAACCGGTGTCAGAGAGCTCTGAATATCCCAAAAACATTTGCAGCCTGAAATGGGCATTAACCCGCATCCTAGACCACTGAAATTCCCAAAAATATTTATGGCACGAAAAATGCATCCTACACCGATGAAAGTTCAGAATATGTTAGCAGCCCAAAAAAGGCCTCAAAATGCATCTTAGGCTGCAAAAATGTTGAAAACTTTGGCGGTCCAAAAAAGGGGTTTACAGGCATCCTAAACCCCCTAAAGTCCAGTAAATGTTGGTGGCCTAAAAACAGGGTCAGAGAGCTCTGAATGTCTCAAAAACATTTGCAGCCTGAAAGGGGCATTAATCGGCTCCATAGGCACTGAAATTCCCAAAAATATATGTGGCACGAAAAATGCATCATACACCACTGAAAGTTCAGAATATGTTAGCAGCCCAAAAAAGGCCTAAAAATGCACATTAGGCTGCAAAAATGTTGAAAACTTTGGAGGCACAAAAAAGGGGTTTACAGTCATCCTACACCCCCTAAAGTCCAGGAAATGTTGGTGGCCTAAAAACTGTGTCAGAAAGCTCTGAATGTCCCAAAAAAAAACATTTGCAGCCTGAAATGGGCATTAACCTGCATCCTAGACCACTGAAATTCCCAAAAATATTTATGGCAGAAAAACGCATCCTACACCACTGAAAGTTCAGAATATGTTAGCAGCCCAAAAAAGGCCTTAAAATGCATCTTAGGCTGCACAAATGTACAAAACTTTGGAGGCCCAAAAAAGGGGTTTACAGGCATCCTAGACCCTCTAAAGTCCAGAAAATGTTGGCCCAAAAACAGGGTCAGAGAGCTCTGAATATGCCAAAAACATGTGTAGCCTACAAGGGGCATTAACACGCATCCTAGACCACTGAAATTCCCAAAAATATTTATGGCACGAAAAATGCATCTTACACCCTGAAAGTTCAGAATATGTTAGCAGCCCAAAAAATGCCTTAAAATGCATCTTATGGCTGCAAAAATGTACAAAACTTTGGAGGCCCAAAAAAGGGGTTTACAGGCATCCTAGACCCTCTAAAGTCCAGAAAATGTTGGTGGCCCAAAAACAGGGTCAGAGAGCTCTGAATGTCTCAAAAACATTTGCAGCCTGAAAGGGGCATTAACCGGCTCCATAGGCACTGAAATTCCCAAAAATATATGTGGCACGAAAAATGCATCATACACCACTGAAAGTTCAGAATATGTTAGCAGCCCAAAAAAGGCCTACAAATGCACATTAGGCTGCAAAAATGTTGAAAAATTTGGAGGCACAAAAAAGGGGTTTACATGCATCCTAGACCCCCTAAAGTCCAGAAAATGTTGGTGGCTTAAAAGCTGTGTCAGAAAGCTCTGAATGTCCCAAACACATTTGCAGCCTGAAATGGGCATTAACCCGCATCATAGTCCACTGAAATTCCCAAAAATATTTATGGCAGAAAAACGCATCCTACACCACTGAAAGTTCAGAATATGTTAGCAGCCCAAAAAAGGCCTTAATATGCATCTTAGGCTGCAAAAATGTTGAAAACTTTAGAGGCCCAAAAAAGGGGTTTACAGTCATCCTAGACCCCCTAAAGTCCAGAAAATGTTGGTGGCCCAAAAAACTGTCAGAGAGCTTTGAATGTCCCAAAAACATTTGTAGCCTATAAGGGGCATTAATCTGCATCCTAGACCACTGAAATTCCCAAAAATAGTTTTGGCACAAAAAATGCATCTTACATCCTGAAAGTTCAGAATATGTTAGCAGCCCAAGAAATGCCTTAAAATGTATTTTAGGGCTGCAAACATGCAGAAAACTTTGGAGGCCAAAAAAAGGGGTTTACAGTCATCCTAGACCCCCTTAAGTCCAGAAAATGTTGGTGGCCTAAAAACTGAGTCAGAAAGCTCTGAATGTCCCAAAAACATTTGCAGCCTGAAATGGGCATTAACCCGCATCCTAGACCACTGAAATTCCCAAAAATATTCATGGCACGAAAAATGAATCCTACACCGATGAAAGTTCAGAATATGTTAGCAGCCCAAAAAAGGCCTTAAAATGCATTTTAGGCTGCAATAATGTTGAAAACCTTGGAGGACCAAAAAAGGGGTTAACAGGCATCCTAGACCCCCTAAAGTCCAGAAAATGTTGGTGGCCCAAAAACAGGATCAGAGAGCTCTGAATGTCATAAAAAAACATTTGCAGCCTGAAAGGGGCATTAACCGGCTTCATAGAGCACTGCAATTCCCAAAAATATATATGGCACGAAAAATGCATCCTACACCACTGAAAGTTCAGAATATGTTAGCAGCCCAAAAAAGGCCTTAAAATGCATCTTAGGCTGCAAAAATGTTCAAAACTTTGGAGGCCCAAAAAAGGGGTTTACAGGCATCCTAGACCCCCTAAAGTCCAGAAAATGTCAGGAGCCCAAAAACGGTGTCAGAGAGCTCTGAATGTCTCAAAAACATTTGCAGCCTGAAATGGGCATTAACCCGCATCCTAGACCACTGAAATTCCCAAAAATATTCATGGCAGAAAAAGGCATCCTACACCGCTGAAAGTTCAGAATATGTTAGCAGCCCAAAAAAGGCCTCAAAATGCATCTTAGGCTGCACAAATGTTGAAAAGTTTGGAGGTCCAAAAAAGGGGTTTACAGGCATCCTAGACCCCCTAAAGTCCAGAAAATGTTGGTGGCCTAAAAACTGTGTCAGAAAGCTCTGAATGTCCCAAAAACATTGGTAGCCTATAAGGGGCATTAACCTGCATCCTAGACCACTGAAATTCCCAAAAATAGTTTTGGCACGAAAAATCCATTATACACCCTGAAAGTTCAGAATATGTTAGCAGCCCAAAAAAGTCCTTAAAAGGCATCTTAGGCTGCAAAAATGTTGAAAACTTTGGAGGCTCAAAAAAGGGGTTTACAGTCATCCTAGACCCCCTAAAGTCTAGAAAATGTTGCTGGCCCAAGAACGGTGTCAGAAAGCTCTGAATGTCCCAAAAACATTTGCAGCCTGAAATGGGTATTAACCCGCATCCTAGACCACTGAAATTCCCAAAAATATTTATGGCACGAAAAATGTATCCTACACCGCTGAAAGTTTAGAATATGTTAGCAGCCCAAAAAAGGCCTCAAAATGCATCTTAGGCTGCAAAAATGTCAAAAACTTTGGCGGTCCAAAAAAGGGGTTAACAGGCATCCTAGACCCCCTAAAGTACAGAAAATGTTGGTGGCCCAAAAACAGGGTCAGAGAGCTCTGAATATCTCAAAATCATTTGCAGCCTGAAAGGGGCATTAACCGGCTCCATAGGCACCGAAATTCCCAAAAATATATGTGGCACGAAAAATGCATCCTACACCACTGAAAATTCAGAATATGTTAGCAGCCCAAAAAAGGCCTTAAAATGCATTTTACGGCTGCAAAAATGTTGAAAACTTTGGAGGCCCAAAAAAGGGGTTTACAGTCATCCTAGACCCCCTAAAGTCCAGAAAATGTTGGTGGCTCAAAAACGGTGTCAGAGAGCTCTGAATATCCCAAAAACATTTGCAGCCTGAAATGGGCATTAACCCGCATCCTAGACCACTGAAATTCCCAAAAATATTTATGGCACGAAAAATGCATCCTACACCACTGAAAGTTCAGAATATTTTAGCAGCCCAAAAAAGGCCTTAATATGCATCTTAGTCTGCAAAAATGTTGAAAACTTTAGAGGCCCAAAAAAGGGGTTTACAGTCATCCTAGACCCCTAAAGTCCAGAAAATGTTGGTGGCCCAAAAAACTGTCAGAGAGCTCTGAATATCCCAAAAACATTTGCAGCCTGAAATGGGCATTAACCTGCATCCTAGACCACTGAAATTCCCAAAAATGTTCATGGCACGAAAAATGCATCCTACACCGCTGAAAGTTCAGAATATGTTAGCAGCCTAAAAAAGACCTTAAAATGCATCTTAGGCTGCACAAATGTTGACAGGTTTGGAGGTCCAAAAAAGGGGTTTACAGTCATCCTAGACCCCCTAAATTCCAGAAAATGTTGGTGGCCCAAAAACGGTGTCAGAAAGCTCTGAATGTCCCAAAAACATTTGCAGCCTGAAATGGGCATTAACCCGCATCCTAGACCACTGAAATTCCCAAAAATATTTATAGCACGAAAAATGTATCCTACACCACTGAAAGTTCAGAATATGTTAGCAGCCCAAAAAAGGCCTTAAAATGCATCTTAGGCTGCAAAAATGTTGAAAACTTTGGAGGCCCAAAAAAGGGGTTTACAGTCATCCTGGACCCCCTAAAGTCCTGAAAATGTTGGTGGCCTAAAAACTGTGTCAGAAAGCTCTGACTGTCCCAAAAACATTTGCAGCCTGAAATGGGCATTAACCCGCATCCTAGACCACTGAAATTCCCAAAGATATTTATGGCACGAAAAATACATCCTACACCGCTGAAAGTTCAGAATATGTTAGCAGCCTAAAAAAGACCTTAAAATGCATCTTAGGCTGCACAAATGTTGAAAACTTTGGAGGCACAAAAAAGGGGTTTACAGGCATCCTAGACCCCCTAAAGTCCAGAAAATGTTGGTGGCTTAAAAACTGTGTCAGAAAGCTCTGAATGTCCCAAAAACAGTTGCAGCCTGAAATGGGCATTAACCCGCATCCTAGTCCACTGAAATTCCCAAAAATATTTATGGCAGAAAAACGCATCCTACACCACTGAAAGTTCAGAATACGTTAGCAGCCCAAAAAAGGCCTTAAAATGCATCTTAGGCTGCAAAAATGTTGAAAACTTTAGAGGCCCAAAAAAGGGGTTTACAGTCATCCTAGATCCCCTAAAGTCCAGAAAATGTTGGTGGCCCAAAAATAGGATCAGAGAGCTCTGAATGTCATAAAAAACATTTGCAGCCTGAAAGGGGCATTAACCGGCTTCATAGAGCACTGAAATTCCCAAAAATATATATGGCACGAAAAATGCATCCTACACCACTGAAAGTTCAGAATATGTTAGCATCCCAAAAAAGGCCTTAAAATGCATTTTAGGCTGCAAAAATGTTCAAAACTTTGGAGGCCCAAAAAAGGGGTTTACAGTCATCCTAGACCCCCTAAAGTCCAGAAAATGTTGGTGGCCCAAACCCAAAAACTGTGTCAGAAAGCTCTGAATATCCCAAAAACATGTGTAGCCTATAAGGGGCATTAACATGCATCCTAGACCACTGAAATTCCCAAAAATAGTTTTGGCACAAAAAATGCATCTTACATCCTGAAAGTTCAGAATATGTTAGCAGCCCAAAAAATGCCTTAAAATGCATTTTAGGGCTGCAAACATGTAGAAAACTTTGGAGGCCCAAAAAAGGGGCTTACAGTCATCCTAGACCCCCTAAAGTCTAGAAAATGTTGGTGGCCCAATAAATTGTGTCAGAAAGCTCTGAATGTCCCAAAAACATTTGCAGCCTGAAAGGGGCATTAACCGGCTCCATAGAGCACTGAAATTCCCCAAAATATATATGGCACGAAAAATGCATCCTACACCACTTAAAGTTCAGAATATGTTAGCAGCCCAAAAAAGGCCTTAAAATGCATCTTAGGCTGCAAAAATGTTGAAAACTTTGGAGGCCCAAAAAGGGGGCTTACAGTCATCCTAGACCCCCTAAAGTCTAGAAAATGTTGGTGGCCCAATAAATTGTGTCAGAAAGCTCTGAATGTCCCAAAAACAGTTGCAGCCTGAAAGGGGCATTAACCCGCATCCTAGAGCACTGAAAATCCCAAAAATATTTTGTGCACGAAAAAGGCATCTTACACCCTGAAAGTTCAGAATATGTTAGCAGCTCAAAAAAGGCCTTAAAATGCATCTTAGGCTGCAAAAATGTTCATAACTTTGGAGGCCCAAAAGGGGTTTACAGTCATCCTAGACCCCATAAAGTCCAGAAAATGTTGGTGGCCCAAAAACTGTGTCAGAGAGCTCTGAATGTCTCAAAAACATTTGAAGCCAGAAATGGGCATTAACCCGAATCCTAGACCACTGAAATTCCCCAATATATTTATGGCACGAAACAAAAATGCATCCTACACCGCTAAAAGTTCTGAACATGTTAGCAGCCCAAAAAAGGCCTTAAAATGCATCTTAGGCTGCACAAATGTTGAAAACTTTGAAGGTCCAAAAAATGGGTTTACAGGCATCCTAAACTCCCTAAAGTCCAGAAAATGTTGGTGGCCCAAAAAACTGTCAAAAGAGCTCTGAATGGCCCAAAAACATTTGTAGCCTATAAGGGGCATTAACCCGCATCCTAGAGCACTGAAATTCCCAAAAATATTTATGACACGAAAAATGCATCTTACACCCTGAAAGTTCAGAATATGTTAGCAGCCCAAAAAAGGCCTTAAAATGCATCTTATGGCTGCAAAAATGTAGAAAACTTTGGAGGCCCAAAAAAGGGGTTTACAGTCATCCTAGACCCCCTAAAGTCCAGAAAATGTTGGTGGCCTAAAAATTGAGTCAGAAAGCTCTGAATGTCCCAAAAACATTTGCAGCCTGAAATGGGTATTAACCCGCATCCTGGACCACTGAAATTCCCAAAAATATTTATGGCACGAAAAATGCATCCTACACCGATGAAAGTTCAGAATATGTTAGCAGCCCAAAAAAGGCCTTAAAATGCATCTTAGGTTGCAAAAATGTTGAAAACTTTGGAGGTCCAAAAAAGGGGTTTACAGGCATCCTAGACCCCCTAAAGTCCAGAAAATGTTGGTGGCCCAAAAACAGGGTCAGAGAGCTCTTAATGTCTCAAAAACATTTGCAGCCTGAAAGGGGCATTAACCGGCTCCATAGAGCACTGAAATTCCCCAAAATATATATGGCACGAAAAAGGCATCCTTCACCACTGAAAGTTCAGAATATGTTAGCAGCCCAAAAAAGGCCTTAAAATGCATCTTAGGCTGCAAAAATGTTGAAACTTTGGAGGCACAAAAAAGGGGTTTACAGTCATCCTAGACCCCTAAAGTCCAGAAAATGTGGGTGGCCTTGAAACTGTGTCAGAAAGCTCTGAATGTCCCAAAAGCATTTGCAGCCTGAAATGGTCATTAACCCGCATCCTAGACCACTGAAATCCCCAAAAATATATTGTGCACGAAAAAATGGATCCTACACCCCTGAAAGTTCAGAATATGATAGCAGCCCAAAAAAGGCCTTAAAATCCATGTTAGGCTGCAAAAATGTTGAAAACTTTGGAGGCCCAAAAAAGGGGTTTACAGGCATCCTAGACCCCCTAAAGTCCAGAAAATGTTGGCGGCCTAAAAATTGAGTCAGAAAGCTCTGAATGTCCCAAAAACATTTGCAGCCTGAAATGGGTATTAACCCGCATCCTGGACCACTGAAATTCCCAAAAATATTTATGGCACGAAAAATGCATCTTACACCCTGAAAGTTCAGAATATGTTAGCAGCCCAAAAAAGGCCTTAAAATGCATCTTATGGCTGCAAAAATGCAGAAAACTTTGGAGGCCCAAAAAAGGGGTTTACAGTCATCCTAGACCCCCTAAAGTCCAGAAAATGTTGGTGGCCTAAAAATTGAGTCAGAAAGCTCTGAATGTCCCAAAAACATTTGCAGCCTGAAATGGGTATTAACCCGCATCCTGGACCACTGAAATTCCCAAAAATATTTATGGCACGAAAAATGCATCCTACACCGATGAAAGTTCAGAATATGTTAGCAGCCCAAAAAAGGCCTTAAAATGCATCTTAGGTTGCAAAAATGTTGAAAACTTTGGAGGTCCAAAAAAGGGGTTTACAGGCATCCTAGACCCCCTAAAGTCCAGAAAATGTTGGTGGCCCAAAAAACAGGGTCAGAGAGCTCTTAATGTCTCAAAAACATTTGCAGCCTGAAAGGGGCATTAACCGGCTCCATAGAGCACTGAAATTCCCCAAAATATATATGGCACGAAAAATGCATCCTTCACCACTGAAAGTTCAGAATATGTTAGCAGCCCAAAAAAGGCCTTAAAATGCATCTTAGGCTGCAAAAATGTTGAAACTTTGGAGGCACAAAAAAGGGGTTTACAGTCATCCTAGACCCCTAAAGTCCAGAAAATGTTGGTGGCCTTGAAACTGTGTCAGAAAGCTCTGAATGTCCCAAAAGCATTTGCAGTCTGAAATGGTCATTAACCCGCATCCTAGACCACTGAAATCCCCAAAAATATATTGTGCACGAAAAAATGCATCCTACACCCCTGAAAGTTCAGAATATGATAGCAGCCCAAAAAAGGCCTTAAAATCCATGTTAGGCTGCAAAAATGTTGAAAACTTTGGAGGCCCAAAAAAGGGGTTTACAGGCATCCTAGACCCCCTAAAGTCCAGAAAATGTTGGCGGCCTAAAAATTGAGTCAGAAAGCTCTGAATGTCCCAAAAACATTTGCAGCCTGAAATGGGTATTAACCCGCATCCTGGACCACTGAAATTCCCAAAAATATTTATGGCACGAAAAATGCATCTTACACCCTGAAAGTTCAGAATATGTTAGCAGCCCAAAAAAGGCCTTAAAATGCATCTTATGGCTGCAAAAATGTAGAAAACTTTGGAGGCCCAAAAAAGGGGTTTACAGTCATCCTAGACCCCCTAAAGTCCAGAAAATGTTGGTGGCCTAAAAATTGAGTCATAAAGCTCTGAATGTCCCAAAAACATTTGCAGCCTGAAATGGGTATTAACCCGCATCCTGGACCACTGAAATTCCCAAAAATATTTATGGCACGAAAAATGCATCCTACACCGATGAAAGTTCAGAATATGTTAGCAGCCCAAAAAAGGCCTTAAAATGCATCTTAGGTTGCAAAAATGTTGAAAACTTTGGAGGTCCAAAAAAGGGGTTTACAGTCATCCTAGACCCCCTAAAGTCCAGAAAATGTTGGTGGCCCAAAAAACTGTCAGAGAGCTCTGAATGTCCCAAAAACATTTGTAGCCTATAAGGGGCATTAACCTGCATCCTAGACCACTGAAATTCCCAAAAATAGTTTTGGCACGAAAAATGCATCTTACACCCTGAAAGTTCAGAATATGTTAGAAGCCCAAAAAATGCCTTAAAATGCATCTTAGGGCTGCAAAAATGTAGAAAGCTTTGGAGGCCCAGAAAAGGGGTTTACATGCATCCTAGACCCCCTAAAGTCCAGAAAATGTTGGTGGCCTTGAAACTGTGTCAGAAAGCTCTGAATGTCCCAAAAGCATTTGCAGCCTAAAATGGTCATTAACCCGCATCCTAGACCACTGAAATCCCCAAAAATATTTTGTGCACGAAAAAATGCATCCTCCAACCCTGAAAGTTCAGAATATGATAGCAGCCCAAAAAAGGCCTTAAAATCCATCTTAGGCTGCAAAAATGTTGAAAACTTTGGAGGCCCAAAAAAGGGGTTTACAGGCATCCCAGACCCCCTAAAGACCAGAAAATGTTGGTGGCTCAAAAACGGTGTCAGAGAGCTCTGAATATCCCAAAAACATTTGCAGCCTGAAATGGGCATTAACCCGCATTCTAGACCACTGAATTTCCCAAAAATATTTATGGCACGAAAAATGCATCCTACACCACTGAAAGTTCAGAATATGTTAGCAGCCCAAGAAATGCCTTAAAATGCATTTTAGGGCTGCAAACATGCAGAAAACTTTGGAGGCCCAAAAAAGGGTTTTACAGGCATCCTAGACCCCCTAAAGTCCAGAAAAGGTTGGTGGCCAAAAACGGGGTCAGAGAGCTCTGAATGTCTCAAAAACATTTGAAGCCTGAAAGGGGCATTAACCCGCATCCTAGAGCACTGAAAATCCCATAAATATTTTGTGCACGAAAAATGCATCATACAACACTGAAAGTTCCGAATATTTAGCAGCCCAAAAAAGGCCTTAAAATGCATCTTAGGCTGCAAAAATGTTGAAAACTTTGGAGGCCCAAAAGGGGTTTACACTGATCCTAGAACCCCTAAAGTCCAGAAAATGGTGGTGGCCCAAAAACTGTGTCAGAGAGCTCTGAATGTCCCAAAAACATTTGCAGCCTGAAATGGGCATTAACCCGCATCCTAGACCACTGAAATTCCCAAAAATATTTATGGCACGAAAAATGCATCCTAAACCGATGAAAGTTCAGAATATGTTAGCAGCCCAAAAAAGGCCTTAAAATGCATCTTAGGCTGCAAAAAGGTTGAAAACTTTGGAGGTCCAAAAAAGGGGTTTACAGGCATCCTAGACCCCCTAAAGTCCAGAAAATGTTGGTGGCCCAAAAAACTGTCAAAAGAGCTCTGAATGGCCCAAAAACATTTGTAGCCTATAAGGGGCATTAACCTGCATCCTAGACCACTGAAATTCCCAAAAATAGTTTTGGCACGAAAAATGCATCTTACACCCTGAAAGTTCAGAATATGTTAGCAGCCCAAAAAAGGCCTTAAAATGCATCTTAGTGCTGCAAAAATGTAGAAAGCTTTGGAGGCCAAGAAAAGGGGTTTACATGCATCCTAGACCCCCTAAATTCCAGTAAATGTTGGTGGCCCAAAAGCAGGGTCAGAGAGCTCTGAATGTTTCAAAAAAATTTGGAGCCTGAAATGGGCATTAACAGGCGTCCTAGACCACTGAAATTCCCAAAAATATTTATGGCACGAAAAATGCATCTTACACCCTGAAAGTTCAGAATATGTTAGCAGCCCAAAAAAGGCCATAACATACATCTTAGGGCTGCAAAAATGTAGAAAACTTTGGAGGTCCAAAAAAGGGGTTTACAGGCATCCTAGACCCCGTAAAGTCCAGAAAATGTTGGTGGCCCAAAAACAGGGTCAGAGAGCTCTGAATGTCTCAAAAACATTTGCAGCCTGAAAGGGGCATTAACCGGCTCCATAGAGCACTGAAATTCCCCAAAATATATATGGCAGGAAAAAGGCATCCTACACCACTGAAAGTTCAGAATATGTTAGCAGCCCAAAAAAGGCCTTAAAATGCTTCTTAGGCTGCAAAAATGTTGAAACTTTGGAGGCACAAAAAAGGGGTTTACAGGCATCCTAGACCCCCTAAAGTCCAGAAAATGTTGGTGGCCTTGAAAATGTGTCAGAAAGCTCTGAATGTCCCAAAAGCATTTGCAGCCTGAAATGGTCATTAACCCGCATTCTAGACCACTGAAATTCCCAAAAATATTTATGGCACGAAAAATGCATCCTACACCCCTGAAATTTCAGAATATGTTAGCAGATAAAAAAAGGCCTTAAAATGCATCTTAGGCTGCACAAATGTTGAAAACTTTGGAGGCCCAACAAAGGGGTTTACAGGCATCCTAGACCCCCTAAAGCCCAGAAAATGTTGGTGGCCCAAAAATGGTGTCAGAGAGCTCTGAATGTCCCAAAAACATTTGCAGCCTGAAATGGGCATTAACCCGCATCCTAGACCACTGAAATTCCCAAAAATATTTATGGCAGGAAAAACGCATCCTACACCGCTGAAAGTTCAGAATATGTTAGCAGCCCAAAAAAGGCCATAACATGCATTTTAGGGATGCAAAAATGTAGAAAACTTTGGAGGCCCAAAAAAGGGGTTTACAGGCATCCTAGACCCCCTAAAGTCCAGAAAATGTTGGTGGCTCAAAAACGGTGTCAGAGAGCTCTGAATATCCCAAAAACATTTGCAGCCTGAAATGGGCATTAACCCGCATCCTAGACCACTGAAATTCCCAAAAATGTTTATGGCACGAAAAATGCATCCTACACCACTGAAAGTTCAGAATATGTTAGCAGCCCAAAAAAAGGCCTTAATATGCATTTTAGGCTGCAAAAATGTTGAAAACTTTAGAGGCCCAAAAAAGGGGTTTACAGGCATCCCAGACCCCCTAAAGACCAGAAAATGTTGACGGCCAAAAAACGGTGTCAGAGAGCTCTGAATATCCCAAAAATATGTGTAGCCTATAAGGGGCATTAACCTGCATCCTAGACCACTGAAATTCCCAAAAATATTTATGGCACGAAAAATGCATCTTACACCCTGAAAGTTCAGAATATGTTAGCAGCCCAAAAAAGGCCATAACATGCATCTTAGGGCTGCAAAAATGTAGAAAACTTTGGAGGTCCAAAAAAGGGGTTTACAGGCATCCTAGACCCCGTAAAGTCCAGAAAATGTTGGTGGCCCAAAAACAGGGTCAGAGAGCTCTGAATGTCTCAAAAACATTTGCAGCCTGAAAGGGGCATTAACCGGCTCCATAGAGCACTGAAATTCCCCAAAATATATATGGCAGGAAAAAGGCATCCTACACCACTGAAAGTTCAGAATATGTTAGCAGCCCAAAAAAGGCCTTAAAATGCTTCTTAGGCTGCAAAAATGTTGAAACTTTGGAGGCACAAAAAAGGGGTTTACAGGCATCCTAGACCCCCTAAAGTCCAGAAAATGTTGGTGGCCTTGAAAATGTGTCAGAAAGCTCTGAATGTCCCAAAAGCATTTGCAGCCTGAAATGGTCATTAACCCGCATTCTAGACCACTGAAATTCCCAAAAATATTTATGGCACGAAAAATGCATCCTACACCCCTGAAATTTCAGAATATGTTAGCAGATCAAAAAAGGCCTTAAAATGCATCTTAGGCTGCACAAATGTTGAAAACTTTGGAGGCCCAACAAAGGGGTTTACAGGCATCCTAGACCCCCTAAAGCCCAGAAAATGTTGGTGGCCCAAAAATGGTGTCAGAGAGCTCTGAATGTCCCAAAAACATTTGCAGCCTGAAATGGGCATTAACCCGCATCCTAGACCACTGAAATTCCCAAAAATATTTATGGCAGGAAAAACGCATCCTACACCGCTGAAAGTTCAGAATATGTTAGCAGCCCAAAAAAGACCATAACATGCATTTTAGGGCTGCAAAAATGTAGAAAACTTTGGAGGCCCAAAAAAGGGGTTTACAGGCATCCTAGACCCCCTAAAGTCCAGAAAATGTTGGTGGCTCAAAAACGGTGTCAGAGAGCTCTGAATATCCCAAAAACATTTGCAGCCTGAAATGGGCATTAACCCGCATCCTAGACCACTGAAATTCCCAAAAATGTTTATGGCACGAAAAATGCATCCTACACCACTGAAAGTTCAGAATATGTTAGCAGCCCAAAAAAAGGCCTTAATATGCATTTTAGGCTGCAAAAATGTTGAAAACTTTAGAGGCCCAAAAAAGGGGTTTACAGGCATCCCAGACCCCCTAAAGACCAGAAAATGTTGGCGGCCAAAAAACGGTGTCAGAGAGCTCTGAATATCCCAAAAATATGTGTTGCCTATAAGGGGCATTAACCTGCATCCTAGACCACTGAAATTCCCAAAAATATTTATGGCACGAAAAATGCATCTTACACCCTGAAAGTTCAGAATATGTTAGAAGCCCAAAAAATGCCTTAAAATGCATCTTAGGGCTGCAAAAATGTACAAATCTTTGGAGGCCCAAAAAAGGGGTTTACAGTCATCCTATACCCCCTAAAGTCCAGAAAATGTTGGTGGCCTTGAAACTGTGTCAGAAAGCTCTGAATGTCCCAAAAGCATTTGCAGCCTAAAATGGTCATTAACCCGCATCCTAGACCACTGAAATCCCCAAAAATATTTTGTGCACGAAAAAATGCATCCTCCACCCCTGAAAGTTCAGAATATGATAGCAGCCCAAAAAAGGCCTTAAAATCCATCTTAGGCTGCAAAAATGTTGAAAACTTTTGAGGCCCAAAAAAGGGGTTTACAGGCATCCCAGACCCCCTAAAGACCAGAAAATGTTGGCGGCCAAAAAACGGTGTCAGAGAGCTCTGAATATCCCAAAAATATGTGTAGCCTACAAGGGGCATTAACACGCGTCCTAGACCACTGAAATTCCCAAAAATATTTATGGCACGAAAAATGCATCCTACACCACTGAAAGTTCAGAATATGTTAGCAGCCCAAAAAAGGCCTTAAAATGCATCTTAGGCTGCAAAAATGTTGAAAACTTTGGAGGCCCAAAAAAGGGGTTTACAGGCATCCTAGACCCCCTAAAGTCCAGAAAATGTTGGTGGCCCAAAAAACTGTCAAAAGAGCTCTGAATGGCCCAAAAACATTTGTAGCCTATAAGGGGCATTACCCTGCATCCTAGACCACTGAAATTCCCAAATATAGTTTTGGCACGAAAAATGCATCTTACACCCTGAAAGTTCAGAATATGTTAGAAGCCCAAAAAATGCCTTAAAATGCATCTTAGGGCTGCAAAAATGTAGAAAACTTTGGAGGCCCAAAAAATGGGTTTACATGCATCCTAGAACCCCTAAATTCCAGTAAATGTTGGTGGCCCAAAAGCAGGGTCAGAGAGCTCTGAATGTCCCAAAAACATTTGTAGCCTATAAGGGGCATTAACCTGCATCCTAGACCGCTGAAATTCCCAAAAATAGTTTTGGCACGAAAAATCCATCTTACACCCTGAAAGTTCAGAATATGTTAGAAGCCCAAAAATGCCTTAAAATGCATCTTAGTGCTGCAAAAATGTAGAAAGCTTTGGAGGCCCAGAAAAGGGGTTTACATGCATCCTAGACCCCCTAAATTCCAGTAAATGTTGGTGGCCCAAAAGCAGGGTCAGAGAGCTCTGAATGTCTCAAAAAAATTTGGAGCCTGAAAGGGGCATTAACCCGCATCCTAGAGCACTGAAATCCCAAAAATATTTTGTGCACGAAAAATGCATCCTACACCCCAGAAATTTCAGAATATGTTAGCAGCTCAAAAAAGGCCTTAAAATGCATCTTAGGCTGCAAAATTTTGAAACTTTGGAGGCACAAAAAAGGGGTTTGCAGGCATCCTAGACCCCCTAAATTCCAGAAAATGTTGGTGGCCCAAAAACAGGGTCAGAGAGCTCTGAATGTCTCAAAAACATTTGCAGCCTGAAAGGGGCATTAACCGGCTCCATACAGCACTGAAATTCCCCAAAATATATATGGCACGAAAAATGCATCCTACACCCCTGAAAGTTCAGAATATGATAGCAGCCCAAAAAAGGCCTTAAAATCCATCTTAGGCTGCAAAAATTTTGAAAACTTTGGAGGCCCAAAAAAGTGGTTTACAGGCATCCTAGACCCCCTAAAGACCAGAAAATGTTGGCGGCCAAAAAACGGTGTCAGAGAGCTCTGAATATCCCAAAACATGTGTAGCCTACAAGGGGCATTAACACGCGTCCTAGACCACTGAAATTCCCAAAAATATTTATGGCACGAAAAATGCATCTTACACCCTGAAAGTTCAGAATATGTTAGCAGCCCAAAAAAGGCCATAACATGCATCTTAGGGCTGCAAAAATGTAGAAAACTTTGGAGGCCCAAAAAAGGGGTTTACAGGCATCCTAGACCCCCTAAAGTCCAGAAAATGTTGGTGGCTCAAAAACGGTGTCAGAGAGCTCTGAATATCCCAAAAACATTTGCAGCCTGAAATGGGCATTAACCTGCATTCTAGACCACTGAAATTCCCAAAAATATTTATGGCACGAAAAATGCATCCTACACCACTGAAAGTTCAGAATATGTTAGCAGCCCAAAAAAGGCCTTAATATGCATTTTAGGCTGCAAACATGTTGAAAACTTTAGAGGCCCAAAAAAGGTGTTTACAGTCATCCTAGACCCCCTAAAGTCCAGAAAATGTTGGTGGCCCAAAAAACTGTCAAAGAGCTCTGAATGTCCCAAAAACATGTGTAGCCTATAAGGGGCATTAACCTGCATCCTAGACCACTGAAATTCCCAAAAATATTTTGTGCACGAAAAATGCATCCTACACCCCTGAAATTTCAGAATATGTTAGCAGATCAAAAAAGGCCTTAAAATGCATCTTAGGCTGCAAAAATGTAGAAAACTTTGGAGGCCCAAAAAAGGGGTTTACAGGCATCCTAGACCCCCTAAAGTCCAGAAAATGTTGGTGGCTCAAAAACGGTGTCAGAGAGCTCTGAATATCCCAAAAACATTTGCAGCCTGAAATGGGCATTAACCTGCATCCTAGACCACTGAAATTCCCAAAAATAGTTTTGGCACGAAAAATCCATCTTACACCCTGAAAGTTCGGAATATGTTAGCAGCCCAAAAAAGGCCTTAAAATGCATCTTAGGCTGCAAAAATGTAGAAAACTTTGGAGGCCCAAAAAAGGGGTTTACAGTCATCCTAGACCCCCTAAATTCTAGTAAATGTTGGTGGCCCAAAAGCAGGGTCAGAGAGCTCTGAATGTCTCAAAAACATTTGCAGCCTGAAAGGGGCATTAACCCGCATCCTAGAGCACTGAAAATCCCAAAAATATTTTGTGCACGAAAAATGCATCCTACACCCCTGAAATTTCAGAATATGTTAGCAGATCAAAAAAGGCCGTAAAATGCATCTTAGGCTGCACAAATGTTGAAAACTTTGGAGGCCCAACAAAGGGGTTTACAGGCATCCTAGACCCCCTAAAGTCCAGAAAATGTTGGTGGCCCAAAAATGGTGTCAGATAGCTCTGAATGTCCCAAAAACATTTGCAGCCTGAAATGGGCATTAACCCGCATCCTAGACCACGGAAATTCCCAAAAATATTTATGGCAGGAAAAACGCATCCTGCACCGCTGAAAGTTCAGAATATGTTAGCAGCCCAAAAAAGGCCTTAATATGCATTTTGGGCTGCAAAAATGTTGAAAACTTTAGAGGCCCAAAAAAGGTGTTTACAGTCATCCTAGACCCCCCTAAAGTCCAGAAAATGTTGGTGGCCCAAAAAACTGTCAGGGAGCTCTGAATATCCCAAAAACATTTGCAGCCTGAAATGGGCATTAACCCGCATCCTAGACCACTGAAATTCCCAAAAATGTTTATGGCACGAAAAATGCATCCTACACCGCTGAAAATTCAGAATATGTTAGCAGCCTAAAAAAAAGACCTTAAATTGCATCTTAGGCTGCACAAATGTTGAAAAGTTTGGAGGTCCAGAAAAAGGGGTTTACAGGCATCCTAGACCCCCTAAAGTCCAGAAAATGTTGGTGGCTCAAAAACAGTGTCAGAGAGCTCTGAATATCCCAAAAACATTTGCAGCCTGAAATGGGCATTAACCCGCATCCTAGACCACTGAAATTCCCAAAAATATTTATGGCACGAAAAATGTATCCTACACCACTGAAAGTTCAGAATATGTTAGCAGCCCAAAAAAGGCCTTAAAATGCATCTTAGGCTGCAAAAATGTTGAAAACTTTGGAGGCCCAAAAAAGGGGTTTACAGTCATCCTAGACCCCCTAAAGTCCAGAAAATGATGGTGGCCCAAAAACAGTGTCAGAAAGCTCTGAATGTCCCAAAAACATTTGCAGGCTGAAATGGGCATTAACCCGCATCCTAGACCACTGAAATTCCCAAAAATATTTATGGCACGAAAAATGTATCCTACACCACTGAAAGTTCAGAATATGTTAGCAGCCCAAAAAAGGCCTTAAAATGCATCTTAGGCTGCAAAAATGTAGAAAACTTTGGAGGCCCAAAAAAGGGGTTTACAGTCATCCTAGACCCTCTAAAGTCCAGAAAATGTTGGTGGCCTAAAAATTGTGTCAGAAAGCTCTGAATGTCCCAAAAACATTTGCAGCCTGAAATGGGTATTAACGCGCATCCTAGACCACTGAAATTCCCAAAAATATTTATGGCACGAAAAATGCATCCTACACCGATGAAAGTTCAGAATATGTTAGCAGCCCAAAAAAGGCCTTAAAATGCATCTTAGGCTGCAAAAAGGTTGAAAACTTTGGAGGTCCAAAAAAGGGGTTTACAGGCATCCTAGACCCCCTAAAGTCCAGAAAATGTTGGTGGCCCAAAAAACTGTCAAAAGAGCTCTGAATTGCCCAAAAACATTTGTAGCCTACAAGGGGCATTAACAGGCGTCCTAGACCACTGAAATTCCCAAAAATATTTATGGCACGAAAAATGCATCCTACACCGATGAAAGTTCAGAATATGTTAGCAGCCCAAAAAAGGCCATAACATGCATCTTAGGGCTGCAAAAATGTAGAAAACTTTGGAGGTCCAAAAAAGGGGTTTACAGGCATCCTAGACCCCGTAAAGTCCAGAAAATGTTGGTGGCCCAAAAACAGGGTCAGAGAGCTCTGAATGTCTCAAAAACATTTGCAGCCTGAAAGGGGCATTAACCGGCTCCATAGAGCACTGAAATTCCCCAAAATATATATGGCAGGAAAAAGGCATCCTACACCACTGAAAGTTCAGAATATGTTAGCAGCCCAAAAAAGGCCTTAAAATGCTTCTTAGGCTGCAAAAATGTTGAAACTTTGGAGGCACAAAAAAGGGGTTTACAGGCATCCTAGACCCCTAAAGTCCAGAAAATGTTGGTGGCCTTGAAAATGTGTCAGAAAGCTCTGAATGTCCCAAAAGCATTTGCAGCCTGAAATGGTCATTAACCCGCATTCTAGACCACTGAAATTCCCAAAAATATTTATGGCACGAAAAATGCATCCTACACCACTGAAAGTTCAGAATATGTTAGCAGCCCAAAAAAGGCCTTAATATGCATTTTAGGCTGCAAACATGTTGAAAACTTTAGAGGCCCAAAAAAGGGGTTTACAGTCATCCTAGACCCCCTAAAGTCCAGAAAACGTTGGTGGCCCAAAAAACTGTCAGAGAGCTCTGAATGTCCCAAAAACATGTGTAGCCTATAAGGGGCATTAACCTGCATCCTAGACCACTGAAATTCCCAAAAATAGTTTTGGCAAAAAAATGCATCTTACATCCTGAAAGTTCAGAATATGTTAGCAGCCCAGGAAATGCCTTAAAATGCATTTTAGGGCTGCAAACATGCAGAAAACTTTGGAGGCCCAAAAAAGGGGTTTACAGGCACCCTAGACCCCCTAAAGTCCAGAAAAGGTTGGTGGCCCAAAAACAGGGTCAGAGAGCTCTGAATGTCTCAAAAACATTTGCAGCCTGAAAGGGGCATTAACCCGCATCCTAGAGCACTGAAAATCCCAAAAATATTTTGTGCACGAAAAATGCATCCTACACCCCTGAAATTTCAGAATATGTTAGCAGATCAAAAAAGGCCTTAAAATGCATCTTAGGCTGCACAAATGTTGAAAACTTTGGAGGCCCAACAAAGGGGTTTACAGGCATCCTAGACCCCCTAAAGTCCAGAAAATGTTGGTGGCTCAAAAACGGTGTCAGAGAGCTCTGAATATCCCAAAAACATTTGCAGCCTGAAATGGGCATTAACCCGCATCCTAGACCACTGAAATCCCCAAAAATGTTTATGGCACGAAAAATGCATCCTACACCACTGAAAGTTCAGAATATGTTAGCAGCCCAAAAAAAGGCCTTAATATGCATTTTAGGCTGCAAAAATGTTGAAAACTTTAGAGGCCCAAAAAAGGGGTTTACAGGCATCCCAGACCCCCTAAAGACCAGAAAATGTTGGAGGCCAAAAAACGGTGTCAGAGAGCTCTGAATATCCCAAAAATATGTGTAGCCTATAAGGGGCATTAACCTGCATCCTAGACCACTGAAATTCCCAAAAATATTTATGGCACGAAAAATGCATCTTACACCCTGAAAGTTCAGAATATGTTAGAAGCCCAAAAAATGCCTTAAAATGCATCTTGGGGCTGCAAAAATGTACAAAACTTTGGAGGCCCAAAAAAGGGGTTTACAGGCATCCTAGACCCTCTAAAGTCCAGAAAATGTTGGTGGCCCAAAAACAGGGTCAGAGAGCTCTGAATGTCTCAAAAACATTTGCAACCGGAAAGGGGCATTAACCGGCTCCATAGAGCACTGAAATTCCCCAAAATATATATGGCACGAAAAATGCATCCTACACCACTGAAAGTTCAGAATATGTTAGCAGCCCAAAAAAGTCCTTAAAATGCATCTTAGGCTACAAAAATATTGAACATTCTTGGAGGCACAAAAAAGGGGTTTACAGTCATCCTAGACCCCCTAAAGTCCAGAAAATGTTGGTGGCCTTGAAACTGTGTCAGAAAGCTCTGGATGTCCCAAAAGCATTTGCAGCCTGAAATGGTCATTAACCCGCATCCTAGACCACTGAAATCCCCAAAAATATATTGTGCACGAAAAAATGCATCCTACACCCCTGAAAGTTCAGAATATGATAGCAGCCCAAAAAAGGCCTTAAAATCCATGTTAGGCTGCAAAAATGTTGAAAACTTTGGAGGCCCAAAAAAGGGGTTTACAGTCATCCTAGACCCCCTAAAGTCCAGAAAATGTTGGTGGCCTTGAAACTGTGTCAGAAAGCTCTGAATGTCCCAAAAGCATTTGCAGCCTGAAATGGTCATTAACCTGCATCCTAGACCACTGAAATTCCCAAAAATATTTATGGCACGAAACAAAAATGCATCCTACACCGCTAAAATTTCTGAACATGTTAGCAGCCCAAAAAAGGCCATAACATGCTTCTTAGGGCTGCAAAAATGTAGAAAACTTTGGAGGCCCAAAAAAGGGGTTTACAGGCATCCTAGACCCCCTAAAGTCCAGAAAATGTTGGTGGCTCAAAAACGCTGTCAGAGAGCTCTGAATATCCCAAAAACATTTGCAGCCTGAAATGGGCATTAACCCGCATCCTAGACCACTGAAATTCCCAAAAATGTTTATGGCACGAAAAATGCATCCTACACCACTGAAAGTTCAGAATATGTTAGCAGCCCAAAAAAGGCCTTAATATGCATTTTAGGCTGCAAAAATGTTGAAAACTTTAGAGGCCCAAAAAAGGTGTTTACAGTCATCCTAGACCCCCCCCTAAAGTCCAGAAAATGTTGGTGGCCCAAAAAACTGTCAGAGAGCTCTGAATATCCCAAAAACATTTGCAGCCTGAAATGGGCATTAACCCGCATCCTAGACCACTGAAATTCCCAAAAATGTTTATGGCACGAAAAATGCATCCTACACCGCTGAAAGTTCAGAATATGTTAGCAGCCTAAAAAAGACCTTAAATTGCATCTTGGGCTGCACAAATGTTGAAAAGTTTGGAGGTCCAGAAAAAGGGGTTTACAGGCATCCTAGACCCCCTAAAGTCCAGAAAATGTTGGTGGCCAAAAAAACTGTCAGAGAGCTCTGAATGTCCCAAAAACATTTGTAGCCTATAAGGGGCATTAACCCGCATCCTAGACCACTGAAATTCCCAAAAATATTTATGGCACGAAAAATGCATCCTACACCACTGAAAGTTCAGAATATGTTAGAAGCCCAAAAATGCCTTAAAATGCATCTTAGTGCTGCAAAAATGTAGAAAGCTTTGGAGGCCCAGAAAAGGGGTTTACATGCATCCTAGACCCCCTAAATTCCAGTAAATGTTGGTGGCCCAAAAGCAGGGTCAGAGAGCTCTGAATGTCTCAAAAAAATTTGGAGCCTGAAAGGGGCATTAACCCGCATCCTAGAGCACTGAAATCCCAAAAATATTTTGTGCACGAAAAATGCATCCTACACCCCAGAAATTTCAGAATATGTTAGCAGCTCAAAAAAGGCCTTAAAATGCATCTTAGGCTGCAAAATTTTGAAACTTTGGAGGCACAAAAAAGGGGTTTGCAGGCATCCTAGACCCCCTAAATTCCAGAAAATGTTGGTGGCCCAAAAACAGGGTCAGAGAGCTCTGAATGTCTCAAAAACATTTGCAGCCTGAAAGGGGCATTAACCGGCTCCATACAGCACTGAAATTCCCCAAAATATATATGGCACGAAAAATGCATCCTACACCACTGAAAGTTCAGAATATGTTAGCAGCCCAAATAAAGGCCTTAAAATGCTTCTTAGGCTGCAAAAATGTTGAAACTTTGGAGGCACAAAAAAGGGGTTTACAGTCATCCTAGACCCCCTAAAGTCCAGAAAATGTTGGTGGCCTTGAAACTGTGTCAGAAAGCTCTGAATGTCCCAAAAGCATTTGCAGCCTGAAATGGTCATTAACCCGCATACTAGACCACTGAAATCCCCAAAATATTTTGTGCACGAAAAAATGCATCCTACACCCCTGAAAGTTCAGAATATGATAGCAGCCCAAAAAAGGCCTTAAAATCCATCTTAGGCTGCAAAGATTTTGAAAACTTTGGAGGCCCAAAAAAGTGGTTTACAGGCATCCTAGACCCCCTAAAGACCAGAAAATGTTGGCGGCCAAAAAACGGTGTCAGAGAGCTCTGAATATCCCAAAAACATGTGTAGCCTACAAGGGGCATTAACACGCGTCCTAGACCACTGAAATTCCCAAAAATATTTATGGCACGAAAAATGCATCTTACACCCTGAAAGTTCAGAATATGTTAGCAGCCCAAAAAAGGCCATAACATGCATCTTAGGGCTGCAAAAATGTAGAAAACTTTGGAGGCCCAAAAAAGGGGTTTACAGGCATCCTAGACGCCCTAAAGTCCAGAAAATGTTGGTGGCTCAAAAACGGTGTCAGAGAGCTCTGAATATCCCAAAAACATTTGCAGCCTGAAAAGGGCATTAACCCGCATCCTAGACCACTGAAATTCCCAAAAATATTTATGGCACGAAAAATGCATCTTACACCCTGAAAGTTCAGAATATGTTAGAAGCCCAAAAAATGCCTTAAAATGCATCTTAGGGCTGCAAAAATGTAGAAAACTTTGGAGGCCCAGAAAAGGGGTTTACATGCATCCTAGACCCCCTAAATTCTAGTAAATGTTGGTGGCCCAAAAGCAGGGTCAGAGAGCTCTGAATGTCTCAAAAACATTTGCAGCCTGAAAGGGGCATTAACCCGCATCCTAGAGCACTGAAAATCCCAAAAATATTTATGGCAGGAAAAACGCATCCTACACCGCTGAAAGTTCAGAATATGTTAGCAGCCCAAAAAAGGCCATAACATGCATCTTAGGGCTGCAAAAATGTAGAAAACTTTGGAGGCCCAACAAAGGGGTTTACAGGCATCCTAGACCCCCTAAAGTCCAGAAAATGTTGGTGGCTCAAAAACGGTGTCAGAGAGCTCTGAATATCCCAAAAACATTTGCAGCCTGAAATGGGCATTAACCCGCATCCTAGACCACTGAAATTCCCAAAAATATTTATGGCACGAAAAATGCATCCTACACCACTGAAAGTTCAGAATATGTTAGCAGCCCAAAAAAGGCCTTAAAATGCATCTTAGGGCTGCAAAAATGTAGAAAACTTTGGAGGCCCAAAAAAGGGGTTTACAGGCATCCTATACCCCCTAAAGTCCAGAAAATGTTGGTGGCCCAAAAACAGGGTCAGAGAGCTCTGAATGTCCCAAAAACATTTGCAGCCTGAAATGGGTATTAACGCGCATCCTAGACCATTGAAATTCCCAAAAATATTTATGGCACGAAAAATGCATCCTACACCGATGAAAGTTCAGAATATGTTTGCAGCCCAAAAAAGCCTTAAAATCCATCTTAGGCTGCAAAAATGTTGAAAACTTTGGAGGCCCAAAAAAGGGGTTTACAGGCATCCTAAACCCCCTACCCTAAAGACCAGAAAATGTTGGCGGCCAGAAAACGGTGTCAGAGAGCTCTGAATATCCGAAAAACATGTGTAGCCTTCAAGGGGCATTAACACGCATCCTAGACCACTGAAATTCCCAAACATATTTATGGCACGAAAAATGCATTTTACACCCTGAAAGTTCAGAATATGTTAGCAGCCCAAAAAAGGCCATAACATGCATCTTAGGGCTGCAAAAATGTAGAAAACTTTGGAGGCCCAAAACGGTGTCAGAGAGCTCTGAATGTCCCAAAAACATTTGAAGCCTGAAATGGGCATTAACCCGCATCCTAGACCACTGAAATTCCCCAATATATTTATGGCACGAAACAAAAATGCATCCTACACCGCTAAAAGTTCTGAACATGTTAGCAGCCCAAAAAAGGCCTTAAAATGCATCTTAGGCTGCACAAATGTTGAAAACTTTGAAGGTCCAAAAAATGGGTTTACAGGCATCCTAGACCCCCTAAAGTCCAGAAAATGTTGGTGGCCCAAAAAACTGTCATAAGAGCTCTGAATGGCCCAAAAACATTTGTAGCCTTTAAGGGGCATTAACCTGCATCCTAGACCACTGAAATTCCCAAAAATAGTTTTGGCATGAAAAACTGCATCTTACACCCTGAAAGTTCAGAATATGTTAGCAGCCCAAAAAAGGCCATAACATGCATTTTAGGGCTGCAAAAATGTAGAAAACTTTGGAGGCCCAGAAAAGGGGTTTACATGCATCCTAGACCCCCTAAATTCCAGTAAATGTTGGTGGCCCAAAAGCAGGGTCAGAGAGCTCGGAATGTCTCAAAAACATTTGCAGCCTGAAAGGGGCATTAACGCGCATCCTAGAGCACTGAAAATCCCAAAAATATTTTGTGCACGAAAAATGCATCCTACACCCCTGAAATTTCAGAATATGTTAGCAGCTCAAAAAAGGCCTTAAAATGCATCTTAGGCTGCAAAAATGTTGAAAACTTTGGAGGCCCAAAAAAGGGGTTTACAGGCATCCTAGACCCCCTAAAGTCCAGAAAATGTTGGTGGCCCAAAAACGGTGTCAGAGAGCTCTGAATATCCCAAAAACATTTGCAGCCTGAAATGGGCATTAACCCGCATCCTAGACCACTGAAATTCCCAAAAATATTTATGGCACGAAAAATGCATCCTACACCGATGAAAGTTCAGAATATGTTAGCAGCCCAAAAAAGGCCTTAAAATGCATCTTAGGTTGCAAAAATGTTGAAAACTTTGGAGGTCCAAAAAAGGGGTTTACAGGCATCCTAGACCCCTTAAAGTCCAGAAAATGTTGGTGGCCCAAAAACAGGGTCAGAGAGCTCTGAATGTCTCAAAAACATTTGCAGCCTGAAATGGGTATTAACGCGCATCCTAGACCACTGAAATTCCCAAAAATATTTATGGCACGAAAAATGCATCATACACCGATGAAAGTTCAGAATATGTTAGCAGCCCAAAAAAGGCCTTAAAATGCATCTTAGGCTGCAAAAATGTTGAAACTTTGGAGGCACAAAAAAGGGGTTTACAGTCATCCTAGACCCCCTAAAGTCCAGAAAATGTTGGTGGCCTTGAAACTGTGTCAGAAAGCTCTGAATGTCCCAAAAACATTTGAAGCCTGAAATGGGCATTAACCCGCATCCTAGACCACTGAAATTCACCAAAATATTTATGGCACGAAACAAAAATGCATCCTATACCGCTAAAAGTTCTGAACATGTTACCAGCCCAAAAAAGGCCTTAAAATGCATCTTATGGCTGCAAAAATGTAGAAAACTTTGGAGACCAAAAAAAGGGGTTTACAGACATCCTAGACCCCCTAAAGTCCAGAAAATGTTGGTGGCCTAAAAATTGTGTCAGAAAGCTCTGAATGTCCCAAAAACATTTGCAGCCTGAAATGGGCATTAACCGGTTCCATAGAGCACTGAAATTCCCCAAAATATATATGGCACGAAAAATGCAACCTACACCACTGAAAGTTCAGAATATGTTAGCAGCCCAAAAAAGACCTTAAATTGCATCTTAGGCTGCACAAATGTTGAAAAGTTTGGAGGTCCAACAAAGGGGTTTACAGGCATCCTAGACCCCCTAAAGTCCAGAAAATGTTGGTGACCCAAAAAACTGTCAGAGAGCTCTGAATGTCCCAAAAACATTTGTAGCCTATAAGGGGCATTAACCTGCATCCTAGACCACTGAAATTCCCAAAAATAGTTTTGGCACAAAAAAAGCATCTTACATCCTGAAAGTTCAGAATATGTTAGCAGCCAAATAAATGCCTTAAAATGCATTTTAGGGCTGCAAAAATGCAGAAAACTTTGGAGGCCCAAAAAAGGGGTTTACAGGCATCCTAGACCCCCTAAAGTCCAGAAAATGTTGGCGGCCCAAAAACAGGGTCAGAGAGCTCTGAATGTCTCAAAAACATTTGCAGCCTGAAAGGGGCATTAACCCGCATCCTAGACCACTGAAATTCCCAAAAATATTTTGTGCACGAAAAATGCATCATACAACACTGAAAGTTCAGAATATGTTAGCAGCCCAAAAAAGGCCTTAAAATGCATCTTAGGCTGCACAAATGTTGAAAACTTTGAAGGTCCAAAAAATGGGTTTACAGGCATCCTAGACCCCCTAAAGTCCAGAAAATGTTGGTGGCCCAAAAAACTGTCAAAAGAGCTCTGAATGGCCCAAAAACATTTGTAGCCTATAAGGGGCATTAACCCGCATCCTAGACCACTGAAATTCCCAAAAATATTTATGGCACGAAAAATGCATCTTACACCCTGAACGTTCAGAATATGTTAGCAGCCCAAAAAAGGCCTCAAAATGCATCTTATGGCTGCAAAAATGTAGAAAACTTTGGGGTTTACAGTCATCCTCGACCCTCTAACGTCCAGAAAATGTTGGTGGCCTAAAAATTGTGTCAGAAAGCTCTGAATGTCCCAAAAACATTTGCAGCCTGAAATGGGTATTAACGCGCATCCTAGACCACTGAAATTCCCAAAAATATTTATGGCAGGAAAAACGCATCCTACACCGCTGAAAGTTCAGAATATGTTAGCAGCCCAAAAAAGGCCATAACATGCATCTTAGGGCTGCAAAAATGTAGAAAACTTTGGAGGCCCAACAAAGGGGTTTACAGGCATCCTAGACCCCCTAAAGTCCAGAAAATGTTGGTGGCTCAAAAACGGTGTCAGAGAGCTCTGAATATCCCAAAAACATTTGCAGCCTGAAATGGGCATTAACCCGCATCCTAGACCACTGAAATTCCCAAAAATATTTATGGCACGAAAAATGCATCCTACACCACTGAAAGTTCAGAATATGTTAGCAGCCCAAAAAAGGCCTTAAAATGCATCTTAGGGCTGCAAAAATGTAGAAAACTTTGGAGGCCCAAAAAAGGGGTTTACAGGCATCCTATACCCCCTAAAGTCCAGAAAATGTTGGTGGCCCAAAAACAGGGTCAGAGAGCTCTGAATGTCCCAAAAACATTTGCAGCCTGAAATGGGTATTAACGCGCATCCTAGACCATTGAAATTCCCAAAAATATTCATGGCACGAAAAATGCATCCTACACCGATGAAAGTTCAGAATATGTTTGCAGCCCAAAAAAGCCTTAAAATCCATCTTAGGCTGCAAAAATGTTGAAAACTTTGGAGGCCCAAAAAAGGGGTTTACAGGCATCCTAAACCCCCTACCCTAAAGACCAGAAAATGTTGGCGGCCAGAAAACGGTGTCAGAGAGCTCTGAATATCCGAAAAACATGTGTAGCCTTCAAGGGGCATTAACACGCATCCTAGACCACTGAAATTCCCAAACATATTTATGGCACGAAAAATGCATTTTACACCCTGAAAGTTCAGAATATGTTAGCAGCCCAAAAAAGGCCATAACATGCATCTTAGGGCTGCAAAAATGTAGAAAACTTTGGAGGCCCAAAACGGTGTCAGAGAGCTCTGAATGTCCCAAAAACATTTGAAGCCTGAAATGGGCATTAACCCGCATCCTAGACCACTGAAATTCCCCAATATATTTATGGCACGAAACAAAAATGCATCCTACACCGCTAAAAGTTCTGAACATGTTAGCAGCCCAAAAAAGGCCTTAAAATGCATCTTAGGCTGCACAAATGTTGAAAACTTTGAAGGTCCAAAAAATGGGTTTACAGGCATCCTAGACCCCCTAAAGTCCAGAAAATGTTGGTGGCCCAAAAAACTGTCATAAGAGCTCTGAATGGCCCAAAAACATTTGTAGCCTTTAAGGGGCATTAACCTGCATCCTAGACCACTGAAATTCCCAAAAATAGTTTTGGCATGAAAAACTGCATCTTACACCCTGAAAGTTCAGAATATGTTAGCAGCCCAAAAAAGGCCATAACATGCATTTTAGGGCTGCAAAAATGTAGAAAACTTTGGAGGCCCAGAAAAGGGGTTTACATGCATCCTAGACCCCCTAAATTCCAGTAAATGTTGGTGGCCCAAAAGCAGGGTCAGAGAGCTCGGAATGTCTCAAAAACATTTGCAGCCTGAAAGGGGCATTAACGCGCATCCTAGAGCACTGAAAATCCCAAAAATATTTTGTGCACGAAAAATGCATCCTACACCCCTGAAATTTCAGAATATGTTAGCAGCTCAAAAAAGGCCTTAAAATGCATCTTAGGCTGCAAAAATGTTGAAAACTTTGGAGGCCCAAAAAAGGGGTTTACAGGCATCCTAGACCCCCTAAAGTCCAGAAAATGTTGGTGGCCCAAAAACGGTGTCAGAGAGCTCTGAATATCCCAAAAACATTTGCAGCCTGAAATGGGCATTAACCCGCATCCTAGACCACTGAAATTCCCAAAAATATTTATGGCACGAAAAATGCATCCTACACCGATGAAAGTTCAGAATATGTTAGCAGCCCAAAAAAGGCCTTAAAATGCATCTTAGGTTGCAAAAATGTTGAAAACTTTGGAGGTCCAAAAAAGGGGTTTACAGGCATCCTAGACCCCTTAAAGTCCAGAAAATGTTGGTGGCCCAAAAACAGGGTCAGAGAGCTCTGAATGTCTCAAAAACATTTGCAGCCTGAAATGGGTATTAACGCGCATCCTAGACCACTGAAATTCCCAAAAATATTTATGGCACGAAAAATGCATCATACACCGATGAAAGTTCAGAATATGTTAGCAGCCCAAAAAAGGCCTTAAAATGCATCTTAGGCTGCAAAAATGTTGAAACTTTGGAGGCACAAAAAAGGGGTTTACAGTCATCCTAGACCCCCTAAAGTCCAGAAAATGTTGGTGGCCTTGAAACTGTGTCAGAAAGCTCTGAATGTCCCAAAAACATTTGAAGCCTGAAATGGGCATTAACCCGCATCCTAGACCACTGAAATTCACCAAAATATTTATGGCACGAAACAAAAATGCATCCTATACCGCTAAAAGTTCTGAACATGTTACCAGCCCAAAAAAGGCCTTAAAATGCATCTTATGGCTGCAAAAATGTAGAAAACTTTGGAGACCAAAAAAAGGGGTTTACAGACATCCTAGACCCCCTAAAGTCCAGAAAATGTTGGTGGCCTAAAAATTGTGTCAGAAAGCTCTGAATGTCCCAAAAACATTTGCAGCCTGAAATGGGCATTAACCGGTTCCATAGAGCACTGAAATTCCCCAAAATATATATGGCACGAAAAATGCAACCTACACCACTGAAAGTTCAGAATATGTTAGCAGCCCAAAAAAGACCTTAAATTGCATCTTAGGCTGCACAAATGTTGAAAAGTTTGGAGGTCCAACAAAGGGGTTTACAGGCATCCTAGACCCCCTAAAGTCCAGAAAATGTTGGTGACCCAAAAAACTGTCAGAGAGCTCTGAATGTCCCAAAAACATTTGTAGCCTATAAGGGGCATTAACCTGCATCCTAGACCACTGAAATTCCCAAAAATAGTTTTGGCACAAAAAAAGCATCTTACATCCTGAAAGTTCAGAATATGTTAGCAGCCAAATAAATGCCTTAAAATGCATTTTAGGGCTGCAAAAATGCAGAAAACTTTGGAGGCCCAAAAAAGGGGTTTACAGGCATCCTAGACCCCCTAAAGTCCAGAAAATGTTGGCGGCCCAAAAACAGGGTCAGAGAGCTCTGAATGTCTCAAAAACATTTGCAGCCTGAAAGGGGCATTAACCCGCATCCTAGACCACTGAAATTCCCAAAAATATTTTGTGCACGAAAAATGCATCATACAACACTGAAAGTTCAGAATATGTTAGCAGCCCAAAAAAGGCCTTAAAATGCATCTTAGGCTGCACAAATGTTGAAAACTTTGAAGGTCCAAAAAATGGGTTTACAGGCATCCTAGACCCCCTAAAGTCCAGAAAATGTTGGTGGCCCAAAAAACTGTCAAAAGAGCTCTGAATGGCCCAAAAACATTTGTAGCCTATAAGGGGCATTAACCCGCATCCTAGACCACTGAAATTCCCAAAAATATTTATGGCACGAAAAATGCATCTTACACCCTGAACGTTCAGAATATGTTAGCAGCCCAAAAAAGGCCTCAAAATGCATCTTATGGCTGCAAAAATGTAGAAAACTTTG
Organism: Ambystoma mexicanum; assembly: GCF_040938575.1. Lineage (NCBI taxonomy): Eukaryota > Metazoa > Chordata > Amphibia > Caudata > Ambystomatidae > Ambystoma > Ambystoma mexicanum. The sequence goes on from NC_090936.1 coordinate 146,615,861, forward strand.
GGGTTTACAGTCATCCTCGACCCTCTAACGTCCAGAAAATGTTGGTGGCCTAAAAATTGTGTCAGAAAGCTCTGAATGTCCCAAAAACATTTGCAGCCTGAAATGGGTATTAACGCGCATCCTAGACCACTGAAATTCCCAAAAATATTTATGGCAGGAAAAACGCATCCTACACCGCTGAAAGTTCAGAATATGTTAGCAGCCCAAAAAAGGCCATAACATGCATCTTAGGGCTGCAAAAATGTAGAAAACTTTGGAGGCCCAACAAAGGGGTTTACAGGCATCCTAGACCCCCTAAAGTCCAGAAAATGTTGGTGGCTCAAAAACGGTGTCAGAGAGCTCTGAATATCCCAAAAACATTTGCAGCCTGAAATGGGCATTAACCCGCATCCTAGACCACTGAAATTCCCAAAAATATTTATGGCACGAAAAATGCATCCTACACCACTGAAAGTTCAGAATATGTTAGCAGCCCAAAAAAGGCCTTAAAATGCATCTTAGGGCTGCAAAAATGTAGAAAACTTTGGAGGCCCAAAAAAGGGGTTTACAGGCATCCTATACCCCCTAAAGTCCAGAAAATGTTGGTGGCCCAAAAACAGGGTCAGAGAGCTCTGAATGTCCCAAAAACATTTGCAGCCTGAAATGGGTATTAACGCGCATCCTAGACCATTGAAATTCCCAAAAATATTTATGGCACGAAAAATGCATCCTACACCGATGAAAGTTCAGAATATGTTTGCAGCCCAAAAAAGCCTTAAAATCCATCTTAGGCTGCAAAAATGTTGAAAACTTTGGAGGCCCAAAAAAGGGGTTTACAGGCATCCTAAACCCCCTACCCTAAAGACCAGAAAATGTTGGCGGCCAGAAAACGGTGTCAGAGAGCTCTGAATATCCGAAAAACATGTGTAGCCTTCAAGGGGCATTAACACGCATCCTAGACCACTGAAATTCCCAAACATATTTATGGCACGAAAAATGCATTTTACACCCTGAAAGTTCAGAATATGTTAGCAGCCCAAAAAAGGCCATAACATGCATCTTAGGGCTGCAAAAATGTAGAAAACTTTGGAGGCCCAAAACGGTGTCAGAGAGCTCTGAATGTCCCAAAAACATTTGAAGCCTGAAATGGGCATTAACCCGCATCCTAGACCACTGAAATTCCCCAATATATTTATGGCACGAAACAAAAATGCATCCTACACCGCTAAAAGTTCTGAACATGTTAGCAGCCCAAAAAAGGCCTTAAAATGCATCTTAGGCTGCACAAATGTTGAAAACTTTGAAGGTCCAAAAAATGGGTTTACAGGCATCCTAGACCCCCTAAAGTCCAGAAAATGTTGGTGGCCCAAAAAACTGTCATAAGAGCTCTGAATGGCCCAAAAACATTTGTAGCCTTTAAGGGGCATTAACCTGCATCCTAGACCACTGAAATTCCCAAAAATAGTTTTGGCATGAAAAACTGCATCTTACACCCTGAAAGTTCAGAATATGTTAGCAGCCCAAAAAAGGCCATAACATGCATTTTAGGGCTGCAAAAATGTAGAAAACTTTGGAGGCCCAGAAAAGGGGTTTACATGCATCCTAGACCCCCTAAATTCCAGTAAATGTTGGTGGCCCAAAAGCAGGGTCAGAGAGCTCGGAATGTCTCAAAAACATTTGCAGCCTGAAAGGGGCATTAACGCGCATCCTAGAGCACTGAAAATCCCAAAAATATTTTGTGCACGAAAAATGCATCCTACACCCCTGAAATTTCAGAATATGTTAGCAGCTCAAAAAAGGCCTTAAAATGCATCTTAGGCTGCAAAAATGTTGAAAACTTTGGAGGCCCAAAAAAGGGGTTTACAGGCATCCTAGACCCCCTAAAGTCCAGAAAATGTTGGTGGCCCAAAAACGGTGTCAGAGAGCTCTGAATATCCCAAAAACATTTGCAGCCTGAAATGGGCATTAACCCGCATCCTAGACCACTGAAATTCCCAAAAATATTTATGGCACGAAAAATGCATCCTACACCGATGAAAGTTCAGAATATGTTAGCAGCCCAAAAAAGGCCTTAAAATGCATCTTAGGTTGCAAAAATGTTGAAAACTTTGGAGGTCCAAAAAAGGGGTTTACAGGCATCCTAGACCCCTTAAAGTCCAGAAAATGTTGGTGGCCCAAAAACAGGGTCAGAGAGCTCTGAATGTCTCAAAAACATTTGCAGCCTGAAATGGGTATTAACGCGCATCCTAGACCACTGAAATTCCCAAAAATATTTATGGCACGAAAAATGCATCATACACCGATGAAAGTTCAGAATATGTTAGCAGCCCAAAAAAGGCCTTAAAATGCATCTTAGGCTGCAAAAATGTTGAAACTTTGGAGGCACAAAAAAGGGGTTTACAGTCATCCTAGACCCCCTAAAGTCCAGAAAATGTTGGTGGCCTTGAAACTGTGTCAGAAAGCTCTGAATGTCCCAAAAACATTTGAAGCCTGAAATGGGCATTAACCCGCATCCTAGACCACTGAAATTCACCAAAATATTTATGGCACGAAACAAAAATGCATCCTATACCGCTAAAAGTTCTGAACATGTTACCAGCCCAAAAAAGGCCTTAAAATGCATCTTATGGCTGCAAAAATGTAGAAAACTTTGGAGACCAAAAAAAGGGGTTTACAGACATCCTAGACCCCCTAAAGTCCAGAAAATGTTGGTGGCCTAAAAATTGTGTCAGAAAGCTCTGAATGTCCCAAAAACATTTGCAGCCTGAAATGGGCATTAACCGGTTCCATAGAGCACTGAAATTCCCCAAAATATATATGGCACGAAAAATGCAACCTACACCACTGAAAGTTCAGAATATGTTAGCAGCCCAAAAAAGACCTTAAATTGCATCTTAGGCTGCACAAATGTTGAAAAGTTTGGAGGTCCAACAAAGGGGTTTACAGGCATCCTAGACCCCCTAAAGTCCAGAAAATGTTGGTGACCCAAAAAACTGTCAGAGAGCTCTGAATGTCCCAAAAACATTTGTAGCCTATAAGGGGCATTAACCTGCATCCTAGACCACTGAAATTCCCAAAAATAGTTTTGGCACAAAAAAAGCATCTTACATCCTGAAAGTTCAGAATATGTTAGCAGCCAAATAAATGCCTTAAAATGCATTTTAGGGCTGCAAAAATGCAGAAAACTTTGGAGGCCCAAAAAAGGGGTTTACAGGCATCCTAGACCCCCTAAAGTCCAGAAAATGTTGGCGGCCCAAAAACAGGGTCAGAGAGCTCTGAATGTCTCAAAAACATTTGCAGCCTGAAAGGGGCATTAACCCGCATCCTAGACCACTGAAATTCCCAAAAATATTTTGTGCACGAAAAATGCATCATACAACACTGAAAGTTCAGAATATGTTAGCAGCCCAAAAAAGGCCTTAAAATGCATCTTAGGCTGCACAAATGTTGAAAACTTTGAAGGTCCAAAAAATGGGTTTACAGGCATCCTAGACCCCCTAAAGTCCAGAAAATGTTGGTGGCCCAAAAAACTGTCAAAAGAGCTCTGAATGGCCCAAAAACATTTGTAGCCTATAAGGGGCATTAACCCGCATCCTAGACCACTGAAATTCCCAAAAATATTTATGGCACGAAAAATGCATCTTACACCCTGAACGTTCAGAATATGTTAGCAGCCCAAAAAAGGCCTCAAAATGCATCTTATGGCTGCAAAAATGTAGAAAACTTTGGGGTTTACAGTCATCCTCGACCCTCTAACGTCCAGAAAATGTTGGTGGCCTAAAAATTGTGTCAGAAAGCTCTGAATGTCCCAAAAACATTTGCAGCCTGAAATGGGTATTAACGCGCATCCTAGACCACTGAAATTCCCAAAAATATTTATGGCACGAAAAATGCATCCTACAGCGATGAAAGTTCAGAATATGTTAGCAGCCCAAAAAAGGCCTTAAAATGCATCTTAGGTTGCAAAAATGTTGAAAACTTTGGAGGTCCAAAAAAGGGGCTTACAGGCATCCTAGACCCCCTAAAGTCCAGAAAATGTTGGTGGCCCAAAAACAGGGTCAGAGAGCTCTTAATGTCCCAAAAACATTTGCAGACTGAAATGGGTATTAACGCGCATCCTAGACCACTGAAATTCCCAAAAATATTTATGGCACGAAAAATGCATCCTACACCGATGAAAGTTCAGAATATGTTAGCAGCCCAAAAAAGCCTTAAAATCCATCTTAGGCTGCAAAAATGTTGAAAACTTTGGAGGCCCAAAAAAGGGGTTTACAGGCATCCTAAACCCCCTAAAGACCAGAAAATGTTGGCGGCCAGAAAACGGTGTCAGAGAGCTCTGAATATCCCAAAAACATGTGTAGCCTTCAAGGGGCATTAACACGCATCCTAGACCAGTGAAATTCCCAAACATATTTATGGCACGAAAAATGCATTTTACACCCTGAAAGTTCAGAATATGTTAGCAGCCCAAAAAAGGCCATAACATGCATCTTAGGGCTGCAAAAATGTAGACAACTTTGGAGGCCCAAAAAAGGGGTTTACAGGCATCCTAGACCCCCTAAAGTCAAGAAAATGTTGGTGGCTCAAAAACGGTGTCAGAGAGCTCTGAATGTCCCAAAAACATTTGAAGCCTGAAATGGGCATTAACCCGCATCCTAGACCACTGAAATTCCCCAATATATTTATGGCACAAAACAAAAATGCATCCTACACCGCTAAAAGTTCTGAACATGTTAGCAGCCCAAAAAAGGCCTTAAAATGCATCTTAGGCTGCAAAAATGCTGAAAAGTTTGGAGGTCCAACAAAGGGGTTTACAGGCATCCTAGACCCCCTAAAGTCCAGAAAATGTTGGTGGCCCAAAAAACTGTCAGAGAGCTCTGAATGTCCCAAAAACATTTGTAGCCTATAAGGGGCATTAACCTGCATCCTAGACCACTGAAATTCCCAAAAATAGTTTTGGCACAAAAAATGCATCTTACATCCTGAAAGTTCAGAATATGTTAGCATCCAAATAAATGCCTTAAAATGCATTTTAGGGCTGCAAAAATGCAGAAAACTTTGGAGGCCCAAAAAAGGGGTTTACAGGCATCCTAGACCCCCTAAAGTCCAGAAAATGTTGGTGGCCCAAAAACAGGGTCAGAGAGCTCTGAATGTCTCAAAAACATTTGCAGCCTGAAAGGGGCATTAACCTGCATCCTAGACCACTGAAATTCCCAAAAATATTTTGTGCACGAAAAATGCATCATACAACACTGAAAGTTCAGAATATGTTAGCAGCCCAAAAAAGGCCTTAAAATGCATCTTAGGCTGCACAAATGTTGAAAACTTTGAAGGTCCAAAAAATGGGTTTACAGGCATCCTAGATCCCCTAAAGTCCAGAAAATGTTGGTGGCCCAAAAAACTGTCAAAAGAGCTCTGAATGGCCCAAAAACATTTGTAGCCTATAAGGGGCATTAACCCGCATCCTAGACCACTGAAATTCCCAAAAATATTTATGGCACGAAAAATGCATCTTACACCCTGAACGTTCAGAATATGTTAGCAGCCCAAAAAAGGCCTTAAAATGCATCTTATGGCTGCAAAAATGTAGAAAACTTTGGGGTTTACAGTCATCCTCGACCCTCTAATGTCCAGAAAATGTTGGTGGCCTACAAATTGTGTCAGAAAGCTCTGAATGTCCCAAAAACATTTGCAGCCTGAAATGGGTATTAACGCGCATCCTAGACCACAGAAATTCCCAAAAATATTTATGGCACGAAAAATGCATCCTACAGCGATGAAAGTTCAGAATATGTTAGCAGCCCAAAAAAGGCCTTAAAATGCATCTTAGGTTGCAAAAATGTTGAAAACTTTGGAGGTCCAAAAAAGGGGTTTACAGGCATCCTAGACCCCCTAAAGTCCAGAAAATGTTGGTGGCCCAAAAACAGGGTCAGAGAGCTCTTAATGTCCCAAAAACATTTGCAGACTGAAATGGGTATTAACGCGCATCCTAGACCACTGAAATTCCCAAAAATATTTATGGCACGAAAAATGCATCCTACACCGCTAAAAGTTCTGAACATGTTAGCAGCCCAAAAAAGGCCTTAAAATGCATCTTAGGCTGCAAAAATGTTGAAAACTTTGGAGGCCCAAAAAAGGGGTTTACAGGCATCCTAGACCCCCTAAAGTCCAGAAAATGCTTGTGGCCCAAAAAACTGTCAAAAGAGCTCTGAATGGCCCAAAAACATATGTGCCTATAAGGGGCATTAACCTGCATCCTAGACCACTGAAATTCCCAAAAATAGTTTTGGCACGAAAAATGCATCTTACACCCTGAAAGTTCAGAATATGTTAGAAGCCCAAAAAATGCCTTAAAATGCATCTTAGGGCTGCAAAAATGTAGAAAACTTTGGAGGCTAAAAAAAGGGGTTTACATGCATCCTAGACCCCCTAAATTCCAGTAAATGTTGGTGGCCCAAAAGCAGGGTCAGAGAGCTCTGAATGTCTCAAAAACATTTGCAGCCTGAAAGGGGCATTAACCCGCATCCTAGAGCACTGAAAATCTCAAAAATATTTTGTGCACGAAAAATGCATCCTACACCCCAGAAATTTCAGAATATGTTAGCAGCTCAAAAAAGGCCTTAAAATGCATCTTAGGCTGCAAAAATGTTGAAAACTTTGGAGGCCCAAAAAAGGGGTTTACAGGCATCCTAGACCCCCTAAAGTCCAGAAAATGTTGGTGGACCAAAAACGGTGTCAGAGAGCTCTGAATATCCCAAAAACATGTGTAGCCTACAAGGGGCATTAACAGGCGTCCTAGACCACTGAAATTCCCAAAAATATTTATGGCACGAAAAATGCATCTTACACCCTGAAAGTTCAGAATATGTTAGCAGCCCAAAAAAGGCCATAACATGCATTTTAGGGCTGCAAAAATGTAGAAAACTTTGGAGGTCCAAAAAAGGGGTTTACAGGCATCCTAGACCCGCTAAAGTCCAGAAAATGTTGGTGGCCCAAAAACAGGGTCAGAGAGCTCTTAATGTCTCAAAAACATTTGCAGCCTGAAAGGGGCATTAACCGGCTCCATAGAGCACTGAAATTCCCCAAAATATATATGGCACGAAAAATGCATCCTACACCACTGAAAGTTCAGAATATGTTAGCAGCCCAAAAAAGGCCTTAAAATGCTTCTTAGGCTGCAAAAATGTTGAAACTTTGGAGGCACAAAAAAGGGGTTTACAGGCATCCTAGACCCCCTAAAGTCCAGAAAATGTTGGTGGCCTTGAAACTGTGTCAGAAAGCTCTGAATGTCCCAAAAGCATTTGCAGCCTGAAATGGTCATTAACCCGCATTCTAGACCACTGAAATTCCCAAAAATATTTATGGCACGAAAAATGCATCCTACACCACTGAAAGTTCAGAATATGTTAGCAGCCCAAAAAAGGCCTTAATATGCATTTTAGGCTGCAAACATGTTGAAAACTTTAGAGGCCCAAAAAAGGGGTTTACAGTCATCCTAGACCCCCTAAAGTCCAGAAAACGTTGGTGGCCCAAAAAACTGTCAGAGAGCTCTGAATGTCCCAAAAACATGTGTAGCAAATAAGGGGCATTAACCTGCATCCTAGACCAATGAAATTCCCAAAAATAGTTTTGGCACAAAAAATGCATCTTACATCCTGAAAGTTCAGAATATGTTAGCAGCCCAGGAAATGCCTTAAAATGCATTTTAGGGCTGCAAACATGCAGAAAACTTTGGAGGCCCAAAAAAGGGGTTTACAGGCATCCTAGACCCCCTAAAGTCCAGAAAAGGTTGGTGGCCCAAAAACAGGGTCAGAGAGCTCTGAATGTCTCAAAAACATTTGCAGCCTGAAAGGGGCATTAACCTGCATCCTAGAGCACTGAAAATCCCAAAAATATTTTGTGCACGAAAAATGCATCCTACACCCCTGAAATTTCAGAATATGTTAGCAGATCAAAAAAGACCTTAAATTGCATCTTAGGCTGCACAAATGTTGAAAACTTTGGAGGTCCAAAAAAGGGGTTTACAGGCATCCTAGACCCCCTAAAGTCCAGAAAATGTTGGTGGCCAAAAAAACTGTCAAAGAGCTCTGAATGTCCCAAAAACATTTGTAGCCTATAAGGGGCATTAACCTGCATCCTAGACCGCTGAAATTCCCAAAAATAATTTTGGCACGAAAAATCCATCTTACACCCTGAAAGTTCGGAATATGTTAGCAGCCCAAAAAATGCCTTAAAATGCATCCTAGGCTCCAAAAATGTTGAAAACTTTGGAGGCCCAAAAAAGGGGTTTACAGTCATCCTAGACCCCCTAAAGTCCAGAAAATGATGGTGGCTCAAAAACGGTGTCAGAAAGCTCTGAATGTCCCAAAAACATTTGCAGCCTGAAATGGGCATTAACCCGCATCCTAGACCACTGAAATTCCCAAAAATATTTATGGCACGAAAAATGCATCCTACACCACTGAAAGTTCAGAATATGTTAGCAGCCCAAAAAAGGCCTTAAAATGCATCTTAGGCTGCAAAAATGTTGAAAACTTTGGAGGCCCAAAAAAGGGGTTTACAGTCATCCTAGACCCCCTAAAGTCCAGAAAATGTTGGTGGCCTAAAAACTGTGTCAGAAAACTCTGAATGTCCCAAAAACATTTGCAGCCTGAAATGGGCATTAACCCACATCCTAGACCACTGAAATTCCCAAAAATATTTATGGAACGAAAAATGCATCCTACACCGATGAAAGTTCAGAATATGTTAGCAGCCCAAAAAAGGCCTTAAAATGCATCTTAGGCTGCAAAAATGTTGAAAACTTTGGAGGTCCAAAAAAGGGGTTTACAGGCATCCTAGACCCCCTAAAGTCCAGAAAATGTTGGTGGCCCAAAAAACTGTCAAAAGAGCTCTGAATGGCCCAAAAACATTTGTAGCCTATAAGGGGCATTAACCTGCATCCTAGACCGCTGAAATTCCCAAAAATAGTTTTGGCACGAAAAATGCATCTTACACCCTGAAAGTTCAGAATATGTTAGAAGCCCAAATAATGCCTTAAAATGCATCTTAGGGCTGCAAAAATGTAGAAAGCTTTGGAGGCCCAGAAAAGGGGTTTACATGCATCCTATACCCCCTAAATTCCAGTAAATGTTGGTGGCCCAAAAGCAGGGTCAGAGAGCTCTGAATGTCTCAAAAAAATTTGGAGCCTGAAAGGGGCATTAACACGCATCCTAGAGCACTGAAAATCCCAAAAATATTTTGTGCACGAAAAACGCATCCTACACCGCTGAAATTTCAGAATATGTTAGCAGCTCAAAAAAGGCCTTAAAATGCATCTTAGGCTGCAAAAATGTTGAAAACTTTGGAGGCCCAAAAAAGGGGTTTACAGGCATCCTAGACCCCCTAAAGTCCAGAAAATGTTGGTGGACCAAAAACGGTGTCAGAGAGCTCTGAATATCCCAAAAACATGTGTAGCCTACAAGGGGCATTAACAGGCGTCCTAGACCACTGAAATTCCCAAAAATATTTATGGCACGAAAAATGCATCTTACACCCTGAAAGTTCAGAATATGTTAGCAGCCCAAAAAAGGCCATAACATGCATCTTAGGCTGCAAAAATGTTGAAAACTTTGGAGGCCCAAAAAAGGGGTTTACAGGCATCCTAGACCCCCTAAAGTCCAGAAAAGGTTGGTGGCCCAAAAAACTGTCAAAAGAGCTCTGAATGGCCCAAAAACATTTGTAGCCTATAAGGGGCATTAACCTGCATCCTAGACCACTGAAATTCCCAAAAATAGTTTTGGCACGAAAAATGCATCTTACACCCTGAAAGTTCAGAATATGTTAGAAGCCCAAAAAATGCCTTAAAATGCATCTTAGGGCTGCAAAAATGTAGAAAACTTTGGAGGCCCAAAAAATGGGTTTACATGCATCCTAGAACCCCTAAATTCCATTAAATGTTGGTGGCCCAAAAGCAGGGTCAGAGAGCTCTGAATGTCTCAAAAACATTTGCAGCCTGAAAGGGGCATTAACCCGCATCCTAGAGCACTGAAATTCCCAAAAATATATATGGCACGAAAAATGCATCCTACACCACTGAAAGTTCAGAATATGTTAGCAGCCCAAAAAAGTCCTTAAAATGCATCTTAGGCTGCAAAAATATTGAAAATTTTGGAGGCACAAAAAAGGGGTTTACAGTCATCCTAGACCCCCTAAAGTCCAGAAAATGTTGGTGGCCTTGAAACTGCGTCAGAAAGCTCTGAATGTCCCAAAAGCATTTGCAGCCTGAAATGGGCATTAACCCGCATCCTAGACCACTGAAATTCCCAAAAATATTTATGGCATGAAAAATGTATCCTACACCACTGAAAGTTCAGAATATGTTAGCAGCCCAAAAAAGGCCTTAAAATGCATTTTAGGCTGCAAAAATGTTGAAAACTTTGGAGGCCCAAAAAAGGGGTTTACAGTCATCCTAGACCCCCTAAAGTGCAGAAAATGTTGGTGGCCTAAAAACTGTGTCAGAAAGCTCTGAATGTCACAAAAACATTTGCAGCCTGAAATGGGCATTAAACCGCATCCTAGACCACTGAAATTCCCAAAAATATTTATGGCACGAAAAATGCATCCTACACCGATGAAAGTTCAGAATATGTTAGCAGCCAAAAAAGGCCTTAAAATGCATTTTAGGCTGCAAAAATGTTGAAAACTTTGGAGGCCCAAAAAAGGGGTTTACAGGCATCCTAGACCCCCTAAAGTCCAGAAAATGTTGGAGGCTCAAAAACGGTGTCAGAGAGCTCTGAATATCCCAAAAACATTTGCAGCCTGAAATGGGCATTAACCCGCATCCTAGACCACTGAACTTCCCAAAAATATTTATGGCACGAAAAATGCATCCTACACCACTGAAAGTTCAGAATATGTTAGCAGCCCAAAAAAGGCCTTAATATGCATTTTAGGCTGCAAAAATGTTGAAACCTTTAGAGGCCCAAAAAAGGGGTTTACAGTCATCCTATGCCCCCTAAAGTCCAGAAAATGTTGGTGGCCCAAAAAACTGTCAGAGAGCTCTGAATGTCCCAAAAACATTAGAAGCCTATAAGGGACATTAACCTGCATCCTAGACCACTGAAATTCCCAAAAATAGTTTTGGCACAAAAAATGCATCTTACATCCTGAAAGTTCAGAATATGTTAGCAGCCCAAAAAAATGCCTTAAAATGCATTTTAGGGCTGCAAACATGCAGAAAACTTTGGAGGCCCAAAAAAGGGGTTTACAGGCATCCTAGACCCCCTAAAGTCCAGAAAATGTTGGTGGCCCAAAAAACTGTCAAAGAGCTCTGAATATCTCAAAAACATTTGAAGCCTGAAATGGGCATTAACCTGCATCCTAGACCACTGAAATTCCCCAAAATATTTATGGCACGAAACAAAAATGCAGCCTACACCCCTGAAATTTCAGAATATGTTAGCAGCTCAAAAAAGGCCTTAAAATGCATCTTAGGCTGCAAAAATGTTCATAACTTTTGAGGCCCAAAAGGGGTTTACAGTCATCCTAGACCCCCTAAAGTCCAGAAAATGTTGGTGGCCTAAAAACTGTGTCAGAGAGCTCTGAATGTCCCAAAAACATTTGAAGCCTGAAATGGGCATTAACCCGCATCCTAGACCACTGAAATTCCCCAAAATATTTATGGCACGAAACAAAAATGCATCCTACACCGCTAAAAGTTCTGAACATGTTAGCAGCCCAAAAAAGGCCTTAAAATGCATCTTATGGCTGCAAAAATGTAGAAAACTTTAGAGGCCCCAAAAAGGGGTTTACAGACATCCTAGACCCCCTAAAGTCCAGAAAATGTTGGTGGCCTAAAAATTGTGTCAGAAAGCTCTGAATGTCCCAAAAACATTTGCAGCCTGAAATGGGCATTAACCCGCATCCTAGACCACTGAAATTCCCAAAAATATTTATGGCACGGAAAATGCATCCTACACCGATGAAAGTTCAGAATATGTTAGCAGCCCAAAAAAGGCCTTAAAATGCATCTTAGGTTGCAAAAATGTTGAAAACTTTGGAGGTCCAAAAAAGGGGTTTACAGGCATCCTAGACCCCCTAAAGTCCAGAAAATGTTGGTGGCCTAAAAATTGTGTCAGAAAGCTCTGAATGTCTCAAAAACATTTGCAGCCTGAAAGGGGCATTAACCGGCTCCATAGAGCACTGAAATTCCCCAAAATATATATGGCACGAAAAATGCATCCTACACCACTGAAAGTTCAGAATATGTTAGCAGCCCAAAAAAGGCCTTAAAATGCATCTTAGGCTGCAAAAATGTTGAAACTTTGGAGGCACAAAAAAGGGGTTTACAGTCATCCTAGACCCCCTAAAGTCCAGAAAATGTTGGTGGCCTTGAAACTGTGTCAGAGAGCTCTGAATGTCTCAAAAACATTTGCAGCCTGAAAGGGGCATTAACCGGCTCCATAGAGCACTGAAATTCCCCAAAATATATATGGCACGAAAAATGCATCCTACACCACTGAAAGTTCAGAATATGTTAGCAGCCCAAAAAAGGCCTTAAAATGCATCTTAGGCTGCAAAAATGTTGAAACTTTGGAGGCACAAAAAAGGGGTTTACAGTCATCCTAGACCCCCTAAAGTCCAGAAAATGTTGGTGGCCTTGAAACTGTGTCAGAAAGCTCTGAATGTCCCAAAAGCATTTGCAGCCTGAAATGGTCATTAACCCGCATCCTAGACCACTGAAATCCCCAAAAATATTTTGTGCACGAAAAAATGCATCCTACACCCCTGAAAGTTCAGAATATGATAGCAGCCCAAAAAAGCCTTAAAATCCATCTTAGGCTGCAAAAATGTTGAAAACTTTGGAGGCCCAAAAAAGGGGTTTACAGGCATCCTAAACCCTCTAAAGACCAGAAAATGTTGGCGGCCAAAAAACGGTGTCAGAGAGCTCTGATTATCCAAAAAACATGTGTAGCCTGAAATGGGCATTAACACGCATCCTAGACCACTGAAATTCCCAAACATATTTATGGCACGAAAAATGCATCTTACACCCTGAAAGTTCAGAATATGTTAGCAGCCCAAAAAAGGCCATAACATGCATCTTAGGGCTGCAAAAATGTAGAAAACTTTGGAGGCCCAAAAAAGGGGTTTACAGGCATCCTATACCCCCTAAAGTCCAGAAAATGTTGGTGGCCCAAAAACAGGGTCAGAGAGCTCTGAATGTCCCAAAAACATTTGCAGCCTGAAATGGGTATTAACGCGCATCCAAGACCACTGAAATTCCCAAAAATATTTATGGCACGAAAAATGCATCCTACACCGATGAAAGTTCAGAATATGTTTGCAGCCCAAAAAAGCCTTACAATCCATCTTAGGCTGAGAAATTGTTGAAAACTTTGGAGGCCCAAAAAAGGGGTTTACAGGCATCCTAAACCCCCTACCCTAAAGACCAGAAAATGTTGGCGGCCAGAAAACGGTGTCAGAGAGCTCTGAATATCCGAAAAACATGTGTAGCCTTCAAGGGGCATTAACACGCATCCTAGACCACTGAAATTCCCAAACATATTTATGGCACGAAAAATGCATTTTACACCCTGAAAGTTCAGAATATGTTAGCAGCCCAAAAAAGGCCATAACATGCATCTTAGGGCTGCAAAAATGTAGAAAACTTTGGAGGCCCAAAAAAGGGGTTTACAGGCATCCTAGACCCCCTAAAGTCCGGAAAATGTTGGTGGCTCAAAAACGGTGTCAGAGAGCTCTGAATGTCCCAAAAACATTTGAAGCCTGAAATGGGCATTAACCCGCATCCTAGACCACTGAAATTCCCCAATATATTTATGGCACGAAACAAAAATGCATTCTACACCGCTAAAAGTTCTGAACATGTTAGCAGCCCAAAAAAGGCCTTAAAATGCATCTTAGGCTGCACAAATGTTGAAAACTTTGAAGGTCCAAAAAATGGGTTTACAGGCATCCTAGACCCCCTAAAGTCCAGTAAATGTTGGTGGCCCAAAAAACTGTCATAAGAGCTCTGAATGGCCCAAAAACATTTGTAGCCTATAAGGGGCATTAACCTGCATCCTAGACCACTGGAATTCCCAAAAATAGTTTTGGCACGAAAAACTGCATCTTACACCCTGAAAGTTCAGAATATGTTAGAAGCCCAAAAAATGCCTTAAAATGCATCTTAGGGCTGCAAAAATGTAGAAAACTTTGGAGGCCCAGAAAAGGGGTTTACATGCATCCTAGACCCCCTAAATTCCAGTAAATGTTGGTGGCCCAAAAGCAGGGTCAGAGAGCTCTGAATGTCTCAAAAACATTTGCAGCCTGAAAGGGGCATTAACGCGCATCCTAGAGCACTGAAAATCCCAAAAATATTTTGTGCACGAAAAATGCATCCTACACCCCTGAAATTTCAGAATATGTTAGCAGCTCAAAAAAGGCCTTAAAATGCATCTTAGGCTGCAAAAATGTTGAAAACTTTGGAGGCCCAAAAAAGGGGTTTACAGGCATCCTAGACCCCCTAAAGTCCAGAAAATGTTGGTGGCCCAAAAACGGTGTCAGAGAGCTCTGAATATCCCAAAAACATTTGCAGCCTGAAATGGGCATTAACCCGCATCCTAGACCACTGAAATTCCCAAAAATATTTATGGCACGAAAAATGCATCCTACACCGATGAAAGTTCAGAATATGTTAGCAGCCCAAAAAAGGCCTTAAAATGCATCTTAGGCTGCAAAAATGTTGAAACTTTGGAGGCACAAAAAAGGGGTTTACAGTCATCCTAGACCCCCTAAAGTCCAGAAAATGTTGGTGGCCTTGAAACTGTGTCAGAAAGCTCTGAATGTCCCAAAAACATTTGAAGCCTGAAGTGGGCATTAACTCGCATCCTAGACCACTGAAATTCCCCAAAATATTTATGGCACGAAACAAAAATGCATCCTATACCGCTAAAATTTCTGAACATGTTAGCAGCCCAAAAAAGGCCTTAAAATGCATCTTATGGCTGCAAAAATGTAGAAAACTTTGGAGACCCAAAAAAGGGGTTTACAGGCATCCTAGACCCCTTAAAGTCCAGAAAATGTTGGTGGCCCAAAAACAGGGTCAGAGAGCTCTGAATGTCTCAAAAACATTTGCAGCCTGAAATGGGTATTAACGCGCATCCTAGACCACTGAAATTCCCAAAAATATCTATGGCACGAAAAATGCATCCTACACCGATGAAAGTTCAGAATATGTTAGCAGCCCAAAAAAGGCCTTAAAATGCATCTTAGGCTGCAAAAATGTTGAAACTTTGGAGGCACAAAAAAGGGGTTTACAGTCATCCTAGACCCCCTAAAGTCCAGAAAATGTTGGTGGCCTTGAAACTGTGTCAGAAAGCTCTGAATGTCCCAAAAACATTTGAAGCCTGAAATGGGCATTAACCCGCATCCTAGACCACTGAAATTCCCCAAAATATTTATGGCACGAAACAAAAATGCATCCTATACCGCTAAAAGTTCTGAACATGTTAGCAGCCCAAAAAAGGCCTTAAAATGCATCTTATGGCTGCAAAAATGTAGAAAACTTTGGAGACCCAAAAAAGGGGTTTTCAGACATCCTAGACCCCCTAAAGTCCAGAAAATGTTGGTGGCCTAAAAATTGTGTCAGAAAGCTCTGAATGTCCCAAAAACATTTGCAGCCTGAAATGGGCATTAACCCGCATCCTAGACCACTGAAATTCCCAAAAATATTTATGGCACGGAAAATGCATCCTACACCGATGAAAGTTCAGAATATGTTAGCAGCCCAAAAAAGGCCTTAAAATGCATCTTAGGTTGCAAAAATGTTGAAAACTTTGGAGGTCCAAAAAAGGGGTTTACAGGCATCCTAGACCCCCGAAAGTCCAGAAAATGTTGGTGGCCCAAAAACAGGGTCAGAGAGCTCTGAATGTCTCAAAAACATTTGCAGCCTGAAAGGGGCATTAACCGGTTCCATAGAGCACTGAAATTCCCCAAAATATATATGGCACGAAAAATGCATCCTACACCACTGAAAGTTCAGAATATGTTAGCAGCCCAAAAAAGGCCTTAAAATGCATCTTAGGCTGCAAAAATGTTGAAACTTTGGAGGCACAAAAAAGGGGTTTACAGTCATCCTAGACCCCCTAAAGTCCAGAAAATGTTGGTGGCCCAAAAAACTGTCAGAGAGCTCTGAATGTCCCAAAAACATTGGCAGCCTATAAGGGGCATTAACCTGCATCCTAGACCACTGAAATTCCCAAAAATAGTTTTGGCACAAAAAATGCATCTTACATCCTGAAAGTTCAGAATATGTTAGCAGCCCAAAAAAGCCTTAAAATCCATCTTAGGCTGCAAAAATGTTGAAAACTTTTGAGGCCCAAAAAAGGGGTTTACAGGCATCCTAAACCCCCTAAAGACCAGAAAATGTTGGCGGCCAGAAAACGGTGTCAGAGAGCTCTGAATATCCCACAAACATGTGTAGCCTTCAAGGGGCATTAACAGGCGTCCTAGACCACTGAAATTCCCAAAAATATTTATGGCACGAAAAATGCATCTTACACCCTGAAAGTTCAGAATATGTTAGCAGCCCAAAAAAGGCCATAACATGCATTTTAGGGCTGCAAAAATGCAGAAAACTTTGGAGGCCCAAAAAAGGGGTTTACAGGCATCCTAGACCCCCTAAAGTCCAGAAAATGTTGGTGGCCCAAAAACAGGGTCAGAGAGCTCTGAATGTCTCAAAAACATTTGCAGCCTGAAAGGGGCATTAACACGCATCCTAGAGCACTGAAAATCCCAAAAATATTTTGTGCAGGAAAAATGCATCATACAACACTGAAAGTTCAGAATATGTTAGCAGCCCAAAAAAGGCCTTAAAATGCATCTTAGGCTGCAAAAATGTTGAAAACTTTGGAGGCCCAAAAGGGGTTTACAGTGATCCTAGAAGCCCTAAAGTCCAGAAAATGTTGGTGGCCCAAAAACTGTGTCAGAGAGCTCTGAATGTCCCAAAAACATTTGCAGCCTGAAATGGGCATTAACCCGCATCCTAGACCACTGAAATTCCCAAAAATATTTATGGCACGAAACAAAAATGCATCCTACACCGCTAAAAGTTCTGAACATGTTAGCAGCCCAAAAAAGGCCTTAAAATGCATCTTAGGCTGCACAAATGTTGAAAACTTTGAAGGTCCAAAAAATGGGTTTACAGGCATCCTAGACCCCCTAAAGTCCAGAAAATGTTGGTGGCCCAAAAAACTGTCAAAAGAGCTCTGAATGGCCCAAAAACATTTGTAGCCTATAAGGGGCATTAACCAGCATCCTAGACCACTGAAATTCCCAAAAATATTTATGGCACGAAAAATGCATCTTACACCCTGAAAGTTCAGAATATGTTAGCAGCCCAAAAAAGGCCTTAAAATGCATCTTATGGCTGCAAAAATGTAGAAAACTTTGGAGGCCCAAAAAAGGGGTTTACAGTCATCCTAGACCCTCTAAAGTCCAGAAAATGTTGGTGGCCTAAAAATTGTGTCAGAAAGCTCTGAATGTCCCAAAAACATTTGCAGCCTGAAATGGGTATTAACGCGCATCCTAGACCACTGAAATTCCCAAAAATATTTATGGCACGAAAAATGCATCCTACACCGATGAAAGTTCAGAATATGTTAGCAGCCCAAAAAAGCCTTAAAATCCATCTTAGGCTGCAAAAATGTTGAAAACTTTGGAGGCCCAAAAAAGGGGTTTACAGGCATCCTAAACCCCCTAAAGACCAGAAAATGTTGGCGGCCAGAAAACGGTGTCAGAGAGCTCTGAATATCCCACAAACATGTGTAGCCTTCAAGGGGCATTAACAGGCGTCCTAGACCACTGAAATTCCCAAAAATATTTATGGCACGAAAAATGCATCTTACACCCTGAAAGTTCAGAATATGTTAGCAGCCCAAAAAAGGCCATAACATGCATTTTAGGGCTGCAAAAATGTAGAAAACTTTGGAGGTCCAAAAAAGGGGTTTACAGGCATCCTAGACACCCTAATGTCCAGAAAATGTTGGTGGCCCAAAAACAGGGTCAGAGAGCTCTTAATGTCTCAAAAACATTTGCAGCCTGAAAGGGGCATTAACCGGCTCCATAGAGCACTGAAATTCCCCAAAATATATATGGCACGAAAAATGCATCCTACACCACTGAAAGTTCAGAATATGTTAGCAGCCCAAAAAAGGCCTTAAAATGCTTCTTAGGCTGCAAAAATGTTGAAACTTTGGAGGCCCAAAAAAGGGGTTTACAGTCATCCTAGACCCTCTAAAGTCCAGAAAATGTTGGTGGCCTTGAAACTGTGTCAGAAAGCTCTGAATGTCCCAAAAGCATTTGCAGCCTGAAATGGTCATTAACCCGCATTCTAGACCACTGAAATTCCCAAAAATATTTATGGCACGAAAAATGCATCCTACACCACTGAAAGTTCAGAATATGTTAGCAGCCCAAAAAAGGCCTTAATATGCATTTTAGGCTGCAAACATGTTGAAAACTTTAGAGGCCCAAAAAAGGGGTTTACAGTCATCCTAGACCCCCTAAAGTCCAGAAAACGTTGGTGGCCCAAAAAACTGTCAGAGAGCTCTGAATGTCCCAAAAACATGTGTAGCCTATAAGGGGCATTAACCTGCATCCTAGACCAATGAAATTCCCAAAAATAGTTTTGGCACAAAAAATGCATCTTACATCCTGAAAGTTCAGAATATGTTAGCAGCCCAGGAAATGCCTTAAAATGCATTTTAGGGCTGCAAACATGCAGAAAACTTTGGAGGCCCAAAAAAGGGGTTTACAGGCATCCTAGACCCCCTAAAGTCCAGAAAAGGTTGGTGGCCCAAAAACAGGGTCAGAGAGCTCTGAATGTCTCAAAAACATTTGCAGCCTGAAAGGGGAATTAACCTGCATCCTAGAGCACTGAAAATCCCAAAAATATTTTGTGCACGAAAAATGCATCCTACACCCCTGAAATTTCAGAATATGTTAGCAGATCAAAAAAGGCCTTAAAATGCATCTTAGGCTGCACAAATGTTGAAAACTTTGGAGGCCCAACAAAGGGGTTTACAGGCATCCTAGACCCCCTAAAGTCCAGAAAATGTTGGTGGCCCAAAAATGGTGTCAGAGAGCTCTGAATGTCCCAAAAACATTTGCAGCCTGAAATGGGCATTAACCCGCATCCTAGACCACTGAAATTCCCAAAACTATTTATGGCAGGAAAAACGCATCCTACACCGCTGAAAGTTCAGAATATGTTAGCAGCCCAAAAAAGGCCATAACATGCATCTTAGGGCTGCAAAAATGTAGAAAACTTTGGAGGCCCAAAAAAGGGGTTTACAGGCATCCTAGACCCCCTAAAGTCCAGAAAATGTTGGTGGCTCAAAAACGGTGTCAGAGAACTCTGAATATCCCAAAAACATTTGCAGCCTGAAATGGGCATTAACCCGCATCCTAGACCACTGAAATTCCCAAAAATGTTTATGGCACGAAAAATGCATCCTACACCACTGAAAGTTCAGAATATGTTAGCAGCCCAAAAAAGGCCTTAATATGCATTTTAGGCTGCAAAAATGTTGAAACCTTTAGAGGCCCAAAAAAGGGGTTTACAGTCATCCTATACCCCCTAAAGTCCAGAAAATGTTGGTGGCCCAAAAAGCTGTCAGAGAGCTCTGAATGTCCCAAAAACATTAGTAGCCTATAAGGGACATTAACCTGCATCATAGACCACTGAAATTCCCAAAAATAGTTTTGGCACAAAAAATGCATCTTACATCCTGAAAGTTCAGAATATGTTAGCAGCCCAAAAAAATGCCTTAAAATGCATTTTAGGGCTGCAAACATGCAGAAAACTTTGGAGGCCCAAAAAAGGGGTTTACAGGCATCCTAGACCCCCTAAAGTCCAGAAAATGTTGGTGGCCCAAAAAACTGTCAAAGAGCTCTGAATGCCTCAAAAACATTTGAAGCCTGAAATGGGCATTAACCTGCATCCTAGACCACTGAAATTCCCCAGAATATTTATGGCACAAAACAAAAATGCAGCCTACACCCCTGAAATTTCAGAATATGTTAGCAGCTCAAAAAAGGCCTTAAAATGCATCTTAGGCTGCAAACATGTTCATAACTTTTGAGGCCCAAAAGGGGTTTACAGTCATCCTAGACCCCCTAAAGTCCAGAAAATGTTGGTGGCCTAAAAACTGTGTCAGAGAGCTCTGAATGTCCCAAAAACATTTGAAGCCTGAAATGGGCATTAACCCGCATCCTAGACCACTGAAATTCCCCAAAATATTTATGGCACGAAAAAAAAAAATGCATCCTACACCGCTAAAAGTTCTGAACATGTTAGCAGCCCAAAAAAGGCCTTAAAATGCATCTTATGGCTGCAAAAATGTAGAAAACTTTAGAGGCCCCAAAAAGGGGTTTACAGACATCCTAGACCCCCTAAAGTCCAGAAAATGTTGGTGGCCTAAAAATTGTGTCAGAAAGCTCTGAATGTCCCAAAAACATTTGCAGCCTGAAATGGGCATTCACCCGCATCCTAGACCACTGAAATTCCCAAAAATATTTATGGCACGGAAAATGCATCCTACACCGATGAAAGTTCAGAATATGTTAGCAGCCCAAAAAAGGCCTTAAAATGCATCTTAGGTTGCAAAAATGTTGAAAACTTTGGAGGTCCAAAAAAGGGGTTTACAGGCATCCTAGACCCCCTAAGGTCCAGAAAATGTTGGTGGCCTAAAAATTGTGTCAGAAAGCTCTGAATGTTTCAAAAACATTTGCAGCCTGAAAGGGGCATTAACCGGCTCCATAGAGCACTGAAATTCCCCAAAATATATATGGCACGAAAAATGCATCCTACACCACTGAAAGTTCAGAATATGTTAGCAGCCCAAAAAAGGCCTTAAAATGCATCTTAGGCTGCAAAAATGTTGCAACTTTGGAGGCACGAAAAAGGGGTTTACAGTCATCCTAGACCCCCTAAAGTCCAGAAAATGTTGGTGGCCTTGAAACTGTGTCAGAAAGCTCTGAATGTCCCAAAAGCATTTGCAGCCTGAAATGGTCATTAACCCGCATCCTAGACCACTGAAATCCCCAAAAATATTTTGTGCACGAAAAAATGCATCCTACACCCCTGAAAGTTCAGAATATGATAGCAGCCCAAAAAAGCCTTAAAATCCATCTTAGGCTGCAAAAATGTTGAAAACTTTGGAGGCCCAAAAAAGGGGTTTAAAGGCATCCTAAACCCCCTAAAGACCAGAAAATGTTGGCGGCCAAAAAACGGTGTCAGAGAGCTCTGATTATCCAAAAAACATGTGTAGCCTACAAGGGGCATTAACACGCATCCTAGACCACTGAAATTCCCAAACATATTTATGGCACGAAAAATGCATCTTACACCCTGAAAGTTCAGAATATGTTAGCAGCCCAAAAAAGGCCATAACATGCATCTTAGGGCTGCAAAAATGTAGAAAACTTTGGAGGCCCAAAAAAGGGGTTTACAGGCATCCTACACCCCCTAAAGTCCAGAAAATGTTGGTGGCCCAAAAACAGGGTCAGAGAGCTCTGAATGTCCCAAAAACATTTGCAGCCTGAAATGGGTATTAACGCGCATCCTAGACCACTGAAATTCCCAAAAATATTTATGGCACGAAAAATGCATACTACACCGATGAAAGTTCAGAATATGTTTGCAGCCCAACAAAAGCCTTAAAATCCATCTTCGGCTGCAAAAATGTTGAAAACTTTGGAGGCCCAAAAAAGGGGTTTACAGGCATCCTAAACCCCCTACCCTAAAGACCAGAAAATGTTGGCGGCCAGAAAACGGTGTCAGAGAGCTCTGAATATCCGAAAAACATGTGTAGCCTTCAAAGGGCATTAACACGCATCCTAGACCACTGAAATTCCCAAACATATTTATGGCACGAAAAATGCATTTTACACCCTGAAAGTTCAGAATATGTTAGCAGCCCAAAAAAGGCCATAACATGCATCTTAGGGCTGCAAAAATGTAGAAAACTTTGGAGGCCCAAAGAAGGGGTTTACAGGCATCCTAGACCCCCTAAAGTCCGGAAAATGTTGGTGGCTCAAAAACGGTGTCAGAGAGCTCTGAATGTCCCAAAAACAATTGAAGCCCGAAATGGGCATTAACCCGCATCCTAGACCACTGAAATTCCCCAATATATTTATGGCACGAAACAAAAATGCATTCTACACCGCTAAAAGTTCTGAACATGTTAGCAGCCCAAAAAAGGCCTTAAAATGCATCTTAGGCTGCACAAATGTTGAAAACTTTGAAGGTCCAAAAAATGGGTTTACAGGCATCCTAGACCCCCTAAAGTCCAGAAAATGTTGGTGGCCCAAAAAACTGTCATAAGAGCTCTGAATGGCCCAAAAACATTTGTAGCCTATAAGGGGCATTAACCTGCATCCTAGACCACTGAAATTCCCAAAAATAGTTTTGGCACGAAAAACTGCATCTTACACCCTGAAAGTTCAGAATATGTTAGAAGCCCAAAAAATGCCTTAAAATGCATCTTAGGGCTGCAAAAATGTAGAAAACTTTGGAGGCCCAGAAAAGGGGTTTACATGCATCCTAGACCCCCTAAATTCCAGTAAATGTTGGTGGCCCAAAAGCAGGGTCAGAGAGCTCTGAATGTCTCAAAAACATTTGCAGCCTGAAAGGGGCATTAACGCGCATCCTAGAGCACTGAAAATCCCAAAAATATTTTGTGCACAAAAAATGCATCCTACACCCCTGAAATTTCAGAATATGTTAGCAGCTCAAAAAAGGCCTTAAAATGCATCTTAGGCTGCAAAAATGTTGAAAACTTTGGAGGCCCAAAAAAGGGGTTTACAGGCATCCTAGACCCCCTAAAGTCCAGAAAATGTTGGTGGCCCAAAAACGGTGTCAGAGAGCTCTGAATATCCCAAAAACATTTGCAGCCTGAAATGGGCATTAACCCGCATCCTAGACCACTGAAATTCCCAAAAATATTTATGGCACGAAAAATGCATCCTACACCGATGAAAGTTCAGAATATGTTAGCAGCCCAAAAAAAGGCCTTAAAATGCATCTTAGGTTGCAAAAATGTTGAAAACTTTGGAGGTCCAAAAAAGGGGTTTACAGGCATCCTAGACCCCTTAAAGTCCAGAAAATGTTGGTGGCCCAAAAACAGGGTCAGAGAGCTCTGAATGTCTCAAAAACATTTGAGGCCTGAAATGGGTATTAACGTGCATCCTAGACCACTGAAATTCCCAAAAATATTTATGGCACGAAAAATGCATCCTACACCGATGAAAGTTCAGAATATGTTAGCAGCCCAAAAAAGGCCTTAAAATGCATTTTAGGGCTGCAAACATGCAGAAAACTTTGGAGGCCCAAAAAAGGGGTTTACAGGCATCCTAGACCCCCTAAAGTCCAGAAAATGTTGGTGGCCCAAAAAACTGTCAAAGAGCTCTGAATGTCTCAAAAACATTTGCAGCCTGAAAGCGGAATTAACCCGCATCCTAGAGCACTGAAAATCCCAAAAATATTTTGTGCACGAAAAATGCATCCTACACCCCTGAAATTTCAGAATATGTTAGCAGCCCAAAAAAGGCCTTAATATGCATTTTAGGCTGCAAAAATGTTGAAAACTTTAGAGGCCCAAAAAAGGGGTTTACAGTCATCCTAGACCCCCTAAAGTCCAGAAAATGTTGGTGGCCCAAAAAACTGTCAGAGAGCTCTGAATGTCCCAAAAACATGTGTAGCCTATAAGGGGCACTAACCTGCATCCTAGACCACTGAAATTCCCAAAAATAGTTTTGGCACAAAAAATGCATCTTACATCCTGAAAGTTCAGAATATGTTAACAGCCCAAGAAATGCCTTAAAATGCATTTTAGGGCTGCAAACATGCAGAAAACTTTGGAGGCCCAAAAAAGGGGTTTACAGGCATCCTAGACCCCCTAAAGTCCAGAAAATGTTGGTGGCCCAAAAACAGGGTCAGAGAGCTCTGAATGTCTCAAAAACATTTGCAGCCTGAAAGGGGCATTAACCCTCATCCTAGAGCACTTCAAATCCCAAAAATATTTTGTGCACGTAAAATGCATCATACAACACTGAAAGTTCAGAATATGTTAGCAGCCCAACAAAGGCCTTAAAATGCATCTTAGGCTGCAAAAATGTTGAAAACTTTGGAGGACCAAAAGGGGTTTACAGTGATCCTAGAACCCCTAAAGTCCAGAAAATGTTGGTGGCCCAAAAACTGTGTCAGAGAGCTCTGAATGTCTCAAAAACATTTGCAGCCTGAAATGGGCATTAACCCGCATCCTAGACCACTGAAATTCCCAAAAATATTTATGGCACGAAAAATGCATCCTACACCGATGAAAGTTCAGAATATGTTAGCAGCCCAAAAAAGGCCTTAAAATGCATCTTAGGCTGCAAAAATGTTGAAAACTTTGGAGGCCCAAAAAAGGGGTTTAAGGGCATCCTAGACCCCCTAAAGTCCAGAAAATGCTGGTGGCCCAAGAAACTGTCAAAAGAGCTCTGAATGGCCCAAAAACATATGTAGCCTGAAAGGGGCATTAACCCGCATCCTAGAGCACTGAAAATCCCAAAAATATTTTGTGCACGAAAAAGGCATCTTACACCCTGAAAGTTCAGAATATGTTAGCAGCTCATAAAAGGCCTTAAAATGCATCTTAGGCTGCAAAAATGTTCATAACTTTGGAGGCCCAAAAGGGGTTTACAGTCATCCTAGACCCCCTAAAGTCCAGAAAATGTTGGTGGCCCAAAAAACTGTCAAAAGAGCTCTGAATGGCCCAAAAACATTTGTAGCCTATAAGGGTCTTAAAATGCCTTAAAATGCATCTTATGGCTGCAAAAATGTAGAAAACTTTGGAGGCCCAAAAAAGGGGTTTACAGACATCCTAGACCCCCTAAAGTCCAGAAAATGTTGGTGGCCTAAAAATTGTGTCAGAAAGCTCTGAATGTCCCAAAAACATTTGCAGCCTGAAATGGGCATTAACCCGCATCCTAGACCACTGAAATTCCCAAAAATATTTATGGCACGGAAAATGCATCCTACAACGATGAAAGTTCAGAATATGTTAGCAGCCCAAAAAAGGCCTTAAAATGCATCTTAGGTTGCAAAAATGTTGAAAACTTTGGAGGTCCAAAAAAGGGGTTTACAGGCATCCTAGACCCCCTAAAGTCCAGAAAATGCTGGTGGCCTACAAAATTGTGTCAGAAAGCTCTGAATGTCTCAAAAACATTTGCAGCCTGAAAGGGGCATTAACCGGCTCCATAGAGCACTGAAATTCCCCAAAATATATATGGCACGAAAAATGCATCCTACACCACTGAAAGTTCAGAATATGTTAGCAGCCCAAAAAAGGCCTTAAAATGCATCTTAGGCTGCAAAAATGTTGAAACTTTGGAAGCACAAAAAAGGGGTTTACAGTCATCCTAGACCCCCTAAAGTCCAGAAAATATTGGTGGCCTTGAAACTGTGTCAGAGAGCTCTGAATGTCTCAAAAACATTTGCAGCCTGAAAGGGGCATTAACCCGCATCCTAGACCACTGAAAATCCCAAAAATATTTTGTGCACGAAAAAGGCATCTTACACCCTGAAAGTTCAGAATATGTTAGCAGCTCAAAAAAGGCCTTAAAATGCATCTTAGGCTGCAAAAACGTTCATAACTTTGGAGGCCCAAAAGGGGTTTACAGTCATCCTAGACCCCCTAAAGTTCAGAAAATGTTGGTGGCCCAAAAACTGTGTCAGAGAGCTCTGAATGTCCCAAAAACATTTGAAGCCTGAAATGGGCATTAACCCGCATCCTAGACCACTGAAATTCCCCAATATATTTATGGCACGAAACAAAAATGCATCCTACACCGCTAAAAGTTCTGAACATGTTAGCAGCCCAAAAAGGCCTTAAAATGCATCTTAGGCTGCACAAATGTTGAAAACTTTGAAGGTCCAGAAAATGGGTTTACAGGCATCCTAGACCCCCTAAAGTCCAGAAAATGTTGGTGGCCCAAAAAACTGTCAAAAGAGCTCTGAATGGCCCAAAAACATTTGTAGCCTATAAGGGGCATTAACCCGCATCCTAGACCACTGAAATTCCCAAAGATATTTATGGCACGAAAAATGCATCTTACACCCTGAAATTTCAGAATATGTTAGCAGCCCAAAAAAGGCCTTAAAATGCATCTTATGGCTGCAAAAATGTAGAAAACTTTGGAGGCCCAAAAAAGGGGTTTACAGTCATCCCAGACCCCCTAAAGTCCAGAAAATGTTGGTGGCCTAAAATTTGTGTCAGAAAGCTCTGAATGTCCCAAAAACATTTGCAGCCAGAAATGGGTATTAACCCGCATCCTAGACCACTGAAATTCCCAAAAATATTTATGGCACGAAAAATGCATCCTACACCGATGAAAGTTCAGAATATGATAGCAGCCCAAAAAAGCCTTAACATCCATCTTAGGCTGCAAAAATGTTGAAAACTTTGGAGGCCCAAAAAAGGGGTTTACAGGCCTCCTAAACCCCCTAAAGACCAGAAAATGTTGGCAGCCAAAAAACGGTGTCAGAGAGCTCTGATTATCCCAAAAACATGTGTAGCCTACAAGGGGCATTAACAGGTATCCTAGACCACTGAAATTCCCAAAAATAGTTTTGGCACAAAAAATGCATCTTACATCCTGAAAGTTCAGAATATGTTAGCAGCCCAAGAAATGCCTTAAAATGCATTTTAGGGCTGCAAACATGCAGAAAACTTTGGAGGCCCAAAAAAGGGGTTTACAGGCATCCTAGACCCCCTAAAGTCCAGAAAGTGTTGGTGGCCCAAAAAACTGTCAAAGAGCTCTGAATGTCTCAAAAACATTTGCAGCCTGAAAGGGGCATTAACCCACATCCTAGAGCACTGAAAATCCCAAAAATATTTTGTGCACGAAAAATGCATCCTACACCCCTGAAATTTCAGAATATGTTAGCAGCTCAAAAAAGGCCATAACATGCATCTTAGGGCTGCAAAAATGTAGAAAACTTTGGAGGCCCAAAAAAGGGGTTTACAGGCATCCTAGTCCCCCTAAAGTCCAGAAAATGTTGGTGGCTTAAAAACGGTGTCAGAGAGCTCTGAATATCCCAAAAACATTTGCAGCCTGAAATGAGCATTAACCCGCATTCTAGACCACTGAAATTCCCAAAAATATTTATGTCACGAAAAATGCATCATACAACACTGAAAGTTCAGAATATGTTAGCAGCCCAAAAAAGACCTTAAAATGCATCTTAGGCTGCAAAAATGTTGAAACTTTGGAGGCACAAAAAAGGGGTTTACAGTCATCCTAGACCCCCTAAAGTCCAGAAAATGTTGGTGGCCCAAAAAACTGTCAGAGAGCTCTGAATGTCCCAAAAACATTTGTAGCCTATAAGGGGCATTAACCTGCATCCTAGACCACTGAAATTCCCAAAAATAGTTTTGGCACAAAAAATGCATCTTACATCCTGAAAGTTCAGAATATGTTAGCAGCCCAATAAATGCCTTAAAATGCATTTTAGGGCTGCAAAAAATGCAGAAAACTTTGGAGGCCCAAAAAAGGGGTTTACAGGCATCCTAGACCCCCTAAAGTCCAGAAAATGTTGGTGGCCCAAAAACAGGGTCAGAGAGCTCTGAATGTCTCAAAAACATTTGCAGCCTGAAAGGGGCATTAACCCGCATCCTAGACCACTGAAAATCCCAAAAATATTTTGTGGACGAAAAATGCATCATACAACACTGAAAGTTCACAATATGTTAGCAGCCCAAAAAAGGCCTTAAAATGCATCTTAGGCTGCAAAAATGTTGAAAACTTTGGAGGCACAAAAGGGGTTTACAGTGATCCTAGAACCCCTAAAGTCCAGAAAATGTTGGTGGCCCAAAAACTGTGTCAGAGAGCTCTGAATGTCCCAAAAACATTTGCAGCCTGAAATGGGCATTAACCCGCATCCTAGACCACTGAAATTCCCAAAAATATTTATGGCACGAAACAAAAATGCATCCTACACCGCTAAAAGTTCTGAACATGTTAGCAGCCCAAAAAAGGCCTTAAAATGCATCTTAGGCTGCACAAATGTTGAAAGCTTTGAAGGTCCAAAAAATGGGTTTACAGGCATCCTAGACCCCCTAAAGTCCAGAAAATGTTGGTGGCCCAAAAACAGGGTCAGAGAGCTCTTAATGTCCCAAAAACATTTGCAGCCTGAAATGGGTATTAACGCGCATCCTAGACCACTGAAATTCCCAAAAATATTTATGGCACGAAAAATGCATCCTACACCGATGAAAGTTCAGAATATGTTAGCAGCCCAAAAAAGCCTTAAAATCCATCTTAGGCTGCAAAAATGTTGAAAACTTTGGAGGCCCAAAAAAGGGGTTTACAGGCATCCTAAACCCCCTAAAGACCAGAAAATGTTGGCGGCCAGAAAACGGTGTCAGAGAGCTCTGAATATCCCAAAAACATGTGTAGCCTTCAAGGGGCATTAACACGCATCCTAGACCACTGAAATTCCCAAACATATTTATGGCACGAAAAATGCATTTTACACCCTGAAAGTTCAGAATATGTTAGCAGCCCAAAAAAGGCCATAACATGCATTTTAGGGCTGCAAAAATGCAGAAAACTTTGGAGGCCCAAAAAAGGGGTTTACAGGCATCCTAGACCCCCTAAAGTCCAGAAAATGTTGGTGGCCCAAAAACAGGGTCAGAGAGCTCTGAATGTCTCAAAAACATTTGCAGCCTGAAAGGGGCATTAACCCGCATCCTAGACCACTGAAAATCCCAAAAATATTTTGTGCACGAAAAATGCATCATACAACACTGAAAGTTCAGAATATGTTAGCAGCCCAAAAAAGGCCTTAAAATGCATCTTAGGGAGCAAAAATGTTGAAAACTTTGGAGGGCCAAAAGGGGTTTACAGTGATCCTAGAACCCCTAAAGTCCAGAAAATGTTGGTGGCCCAAAAACTGTGTCAGAGAGCTCTGAATGTCCCAAAAACATTTGCAGCCTGAAATGGGCATTAACCCGCATCCTAGACCACTGAAATTCCCAAAAATATTTATGGCACGAAACAAAAATGCATCCTACACCGCTAAAAGTTCTGAACATGTTAGCAGCCCAAAAAAGGCCTTAAAATGCATCTTAGGCTGCACAAATGTTGAAAGCTTTGAAGGTCCAAAAAATGGGTTTACAGGCATCCTAGACCCCCTAAAGTCCAGAAAATGTTGGTGGCCCAAAAAACTGTCAAAAGAGCTCTGAATGGCCCAAAAACATTTGTAGCCTATAAGGGGCATTAACCCGCATCCTAGACCACTGAAATTCCCAAAAATATTTATGGCACGAAAAATGCATCTTACACCCTGAAAGTTCAGAATATGTTAGCAGCCCAAAAAAGGCCTTAAAATGCATCTTAGGCTGCACAAATGTTGAAAGCTTTGAAGGTCCAAAAAATGGGTTTACAGGCATCCTAGACCCCCTAAAGTCCAGAAAATGTTGGTGGCCCAAAAACAGGGTCAGAGAGCTCTTAATGTCCCAAAAACATTTGCAGCCTGAAATGGGTATTAACGCGCATCCTAGACCACTGAAATTCCCAAAAATATTTATGGCACGAAAAATGCATCCTACACCGATGAAAGTTCAGAATATGTTAGCAGCCCAAAAAAGCCTTAAAATCCATCTTAGGCTGCAAAAATGTTGAAAACTTTGGAGGCCCAAAAAAGGGGTTTACAGGCATCCTAAACCCCCTAAAGACCAGAAAATGTTGGCGGCCAGAAAACGGTGTCAGAGAGCTCTGAATATCCCAAAAACATGTGTAGCCTTCAAGGGGCATTAACACGCATCCTAGACCACTGAAATTCCCAAACATATTTATGGCACGAAAAATGCATTTTACACCCTGAAAGTTCAGAATATGTTAGCAGCCCAAAAAAGGCCATAACATGCATTTTAGGGCTGCAAAAATGTAGAAAACTTTGGAGGCCCAAAAAAGCGGTTTACAGGCATCCTAGACCCCCTAAAGTCAAGAAAATGTTGGTGGCTCAAAAACGGTGTCAGAGAGCTCTGAATGTCCCAAAAACATTTGAAGCCTGAAATGGGCATTAACCCGCATCCTAGACCACTGAAATTCCCCAATATATTTATGGCACAAAACAAAAATGCATCCTACACCGCTAAAAGTTCTGAACATGTTAGCAGCCCAAAAAAGGCCTTAAAATGCATCTTAGGCTGCACAAATGTTGAAAACTTTGAAGGTCCAAAAAATGGGTTACAGGCATCCTAGACCCCCTAAAGTCCAGAAAATGTTGGTGGCCCATAAAACTGTCAAAAGAGCTCTGAATGGCCCAAAAACATTTGTAGCCTATAAGGGGCATTAACCTGCATCCTAGACCACTGAAATTCCCAAAAATAGTTTTGGCACGAAAAATGCATCTTACACCCTGAAAGTTCAGAATATGTTAGAAGCCCAAAAAATGCCTTAAAATGCATCTTAGGGCTGCAAAAATGTAGAAAACTTTGGAGGCCCAGAAAAGGGGCTTACATGCATCCTAGACCCCCTAAATTCCAGTAAATGTTGGTGGCCCAAAAGCAGGGTCAGAGAGCTCTGAATGTCTCAAAAACATTTGCAGCCTGAAAGGGGCATTAACGCGCATCCTAGAGCACTGAAAATCCCAAAAATATTTTGTGCACGAAAAATGCATCCTACACCCCTGAAATTTCAGAATATGTTAGCAGCCCAAAAAAGGCCTTAAAATGCATCTTAGGCTGCAAAAATGTTGAAACTTTGGAGGCACAAAAAAGGGGTTTACAGTCATCCTAGACCCCCTAAAGTCCAGAAAATGTTGGTGGCCTTGAAACTGTTTCAGAAAGCTCTGAATGTCCCAAAAGCATTTGCAGCCTGAAATGGTCATTAACCCGCATCCTAGACCACTGAAATCCCCAAAAATATTTTGTGCACGAAAAAATGCATCCTACACCCGTGAAAGTTCAGAATATGATAGCAGCCCAAAAAAGCCTTAAAATCCATCTTAGGCTGCAAAAATGTTGAAAACTTTGGAGGCCGAAAAAAGGGGTTTACAGGCATCCTAAACCCCCTAAAGACCAGAAAATGTTGGCGGCCAAAAAACGGTGTCAGAGAGCTCTGAATATCCCAAAAACATGTGTAGCCTACAAGGGGCATTAACACGCATTCTAGACCACTGAAATTCCCAAACATATTTATGGCACGCAAAATGCATCTTACACCCTGAAAGTTCAGAATATGTTAGCAGCCCAAAAAAGGCCATAACATGCATCTTAGGGCTGCAAAAATGTAGAAAACTTTGGAGGCCCAAAAAAGGGGTTTACAGGCATCCTAGACCCCCTAACGTCCAGAAAATGTTGGTGGCTCAAAAACGGTGTCAGAGAGCTCTGAATATCCCAAAAACATTTGCAGCCTGAAATGGGCATTAACCCGCATTCTAGACCACTGAAATTCCCAAAAATATTTATGGCACGAAAAATGCATCCTACACCACTGAAAGTTCAGAATATGTTAGCAGCCCAAAAAAGGCCTTAATATGCATTTTAGGCTGCAAAAATGTTGAAAACTTTAGAGGCCCAAAAAAGGGGTTTACAGTCATCCTAGACCCCCTAAAGTCCAGAAAATGTTGGTGGCCCAAAAACAGGGTCAGAGAGCTCTGAATATCTCAAAAACATCTGCAGCCTGAAAGGGGCATTAACCCGCATCCTAGAGCACTTCAAATCCCAAAAATATTTTGTGCACGTAAAATGCATCATGCAACACTGAAAGTTCAGAATATGTTAGCAGCCCAACAAAGGCCTTAAAATGCATCTTAGGCTGCAAAAATGTTGAAAACTTTGGAGGCCCAAAAGGGGTTTACAGTGATCCTAGAACCCCTAAAGTCCAGAAAATGTTGGTGGCCGAAAAACTGTGTCAGAGAGCTCTGAATGTCTCAAAAACATTTGCAGCCTGAAATGGGCATTAACCCGCATCCTAGACCACTGAAATTCCCAAAAATATTTATGGCACGAAAAATGCATCCTACACCGATGAAAGTTCAGAATATGTTAGCAGCCCAAAAAAGGCCTTAAAATGCATCTTAGGCTGCAAAAATGTTGAAAACTTTGGAGGCCCAAAAAAGGGGTTTACAGGCATCCTAGACCCCCTAAAGTCCAGAAAATGCTGGTGGCCCAGAAAACTGTCAAAAGAGCTCTGAATGGCCCAAAAACATATGTAGCCTATAAGGGGCATTAACCTGCATCCTAGACCACTGAAATTCCCAAAAATAGTTTTGGCACGAAAAATGCATCTTACACCCTGAAAGTTCAGAATATGTTACAAGCCCAAAAAATGCCTTAAAATGCATCTTAGGGCTGCAAAAATGTAGAAAACTTTGGAGGCCCAAAAAAGGGGTTTACATGCATCCTAGACCCCCTAAATTCCAGTAAATGTTGGTGGCCTAAAAGCAGGGTCAGAGAGCTCTGAATGTCTCAAAAACATTTGCAGCCTGAAAGGGGCATTAACCCGCATCCTAGAGCACTGAAAATCTCAAAAATATTTTGTGCACGAAAAATGCATCCTACACCCCAGAAATTTCAGAATATGTTAGCAGCTCAAAAAAGGCCTTAAAATGCATCTTAGGCTGCAAAAATGTTGAAAACTTTGGAGGCCCAAAAAAGGGGTTTACAGGCATCCTAGACCCCCTAAAGTCCAGAAAATGTTGGTGGACCAAAAACGGTGTCAGAGAGCTCTGAATATCCCAAAAACATGTGTAGCCTACAAGGGGCATTAACAGGCGTCCTAGACCACTGAAATTCCCAAAAATATTTATGGCACGAAAAATGCATCTTACACCCTGAAAGTTCAGAATATGTTAGCAGCCCAAAAAAGGCCATAACATGCATTTTAGGGCTGCAAAAATGTAGAAAACTTTGGAGGTCCAGAAAAGGGGTTTACAGGCATCCTAGACCCCCTAAAGTCCAGAAAATGTTGGTGGCCCAAAAACAGGGTCAGAGAGCTCTTAATGTCTCAAAAACATTTGCAGCCTGAAAGGGGCATTAACCGGCTCCATAGAGCACTGAAATTCCCCAAAATATATATGGCACGAAAAATGCATCCTACACCACTGAAAGTTCAGAATATGTTAGCAGCCCAAAAAAGGCCTTAAAATGCTTCTTAGGCTGCAAAAATGTTGAAACTTTGGAGGCACAAAAAAGGGGTTTACAGGCATCCTAGACCCCCTAAAGTCCAGAAAATGTTGGTGGCCTTGAAACTGTGTCAGAAAGCTCTGAATGTCCCAAAAGCATTTGCAGCCTGAAATGGTCATTAACCCGCATTCTAGACCACTGAAATTCCCAAAAATATTTATGGCACGAAAAATGCATCCTACACCACTGAAAGCTCAGAATATGTTAGCAGCCCAAAAAAGGCCTTAATATGCATTTTAGGCTGCAAACATGTTGAAAACTTTAGAGGCCCAAAACAGGGGTTTACAGTCATCCTAGACCCCCTAAAGTCCAGAAAACGTTGGTGGCCCAAAAAACTGTCAGAGAGCTCTGAATGTCCCAAAAACATGTGTAGCCTATAAGGGGCATTAACCTGCATCCTAGACCAATGAAATTCCCAAAAATAGTTTTGGCACAAAAAATGCATCTTACATCCTGAAAGTTCAGAATATGTTAGCAGCCCAGGAAATGCCTTAAAATGCATTTTAGGGCTGCAAACATGCAGAAAACTTTGGAGGCCCAAAAAAGGGGTTTACAGGCATCCTAGACCCCCTAAAGTCCAGAAAAGGTTGGTGGCCCAAAAACAGGGTCAGAGAGCTTTGAATGTCTCAAAAACATTTGCAGCCTGAAAGGGGCATTAACCCGCATCCTAGAGCACTGAAAATCCCAAAAATATTTTGTGCACGAAAAATGCATCCTACACCCCTGAAATTTCAGAATATGTTAGCAGATCAAAAAAGGCCTTAAAATGCATTTTAGGCTGCACAAATGTTGAAAACTTTGGAGGCCCAACAAAGGGGTTTACAGGCATCCTAGACCCCCTAAAGTCCAGAAAATGTTGGTGGCCCAGAAATGGTGTCAGAGAGCTCTGAATGTCCCAAAAACATTTGCAGCCTGAAATGGGCATTAACCCGCATCCTAGACCTCTGAAATTCCCAAAACTATTTATGGCAGGAAAAACGCATCCTACACCGCTGAAAGTTCAGAATATGTTAGCAGCCCAAAAAAGGCCATAACATGCATCTTAGGGCTGCAAAAATGTAGAAAACTTTGGAGGCCCAAAAAAGGGGTTTACAGGCATCCTAGACCCCCCCTAAAGTCCAGAAAATGTTGGTGGCCCAAAAAACTGTCAGAGAGCTCTGAATATCCCAAAAACATTTGCAGCCAGAAATGGGCATTAACCTGCATCCTAGACCACTGAAATTCCCAAAAATGTTTATGGCACGAAAAGTGCATCCTACACCGCTGAAAGTTCAGAATTTGTTAGCAGCCTAAAAAAGACCTTAAATTGCATCTTAGGCTGCACAAATGTTGAAAAGTTTGGAGGTCCAAAAAAGGGGTTTACAGGCATCCTAGACCCCCTAAAGTCCAGAAAATGTTGGTGGCCAAAAAAACTGTCAGAGAGCTCTGAATGTCCCAAAAACATTTGTAGCCTATAAGGGGCATTAACCTGCATCCTAGACCGCTGAAATTCCCAAAAATAATTTTGGCACGAAAAATCCATCTTACACCCTGAAAGTTCGGAATATGTTAGCAGCCCAAAAAACGCCTTAAAATGCATCCTAGGCTCCAAAAATGTTGAAAACTTTGGAGGCCCAAAAAAGGGGTTTACAGTCATCCTAGACCCCCTAAAGTCCAGAAAATGATGGTGGCTCAAAAACGGTGTCAGAAAGCTCTGAATGTCCCAAAAACATTTGCAGCCTGAAATGGGCATTAACCCGCATCCTAGACCACTGAAATTCCCAAAAATATTTATGGCACGAAAAATGCATCCTACACCACTGAAAGTTCAGAATATGTTAGCAGCCCAAAAAAGGCCTTAAAATGCATCTTAGGCTGCAAAAATGTTGAAAACTTTGGAGGTCCAAAAAAGGGGTTTACAGGCACCCTAGACCCCCTAAAGTCCATAAAATGTTGGTGGCCCAAAAAACTGTCAAAAGAGCTCTGAATGGCCCAAAAACATTTTTAGCCTATAAGGGGCATTATCCTGCATCCTAGACCACTGAAATTCCCAAAAATAGTTTTGGCACGAAAAATGCATCTTACACCCTGAAAGTTCAGAATATGTTAGCAGCCCAAAAAAGGCCATAACATGCATCTTAGGGCTGCAAAAATGTAGAAAACTTTGGAGGTCCAAAAAAGGGGTTTACAGGCATCCTAGACCCCGTAAAGTCCAGAAAATGTTGGTGGCCCAAAAGCAGGGTCAGAGAGCTCTGAATGTCTCAAAAAAATATGGAGCCTGAAAGGGGCATTAACCCGCATCCTAGAGCACTGAAAATCCCAAAAATATTTTGTGCACGAAAAACGCATCCTACACCCCTGAAATTTCAGAATATGTTAGCAGCTCAAAAAAGGCCTTAAAATGCATCTTAGGCTGCAAAAATGTTGAAAACTTTGGAGGCCCAAAAAAGGGGTTTACAGGCATCCTAGACCCCCTAAAGTCCAGAAAATGTTGGTGGACCAAAAACGGTGTCAGAGAGCTCTGAATATCCCAAAAACATGTGTAGCCTACAAGGGGCATTAACAGGCGTCCTAGACCACTGAAATTCCCAAAAATATTTATGGCACGAAAAATGCATCTTACACCCTGAAAGTTCAGAATATGTTAGCAGCCCAAAAAAGGCCATAACATGCATCTTAGGGCTGCAAAAATGTAGAAAACTTTGGAGGTCCAAAAAAGGGGTTTACAGGCATCCTAGACCCCGTAAAGTCCAGAAAATGTTGGTGGCCCAAAAACAGGGTCAGAGAGCTCTGAATGTCTCAAAAACATTTGCAGCCTGAAATGGGCATTAACCCGCATTCTAGACCACTGAATTTCCCAAAAATATTTATGGCACGAAAAATGCATCCTACACCACTGAAAGTTCAGAATATGTTAGCAGCCCAAGAAATGCCTTAAAATGCATTTTAGGGCTGCAAACATGCAGAAAACTTTGGAGGCCCAAAAAAGGGTTTTACAGGCATCCTAGACCCCCTAAAGTCCAGAAAAGGTTGGTGGCCAAAAACAGGGTCAGAGAGCTCTGAATGTCTCAAAAACATTTGCAGCCTGAAAGGGGCATTAACCCGCATCCTAGAGCACTGAGAATCCCATAAATATTTTGTGCACGAAAAATGCATCATACAACACTGAAAGTTCAGAATATTTAGCAGCCCAAAAAAGGCCTTAAAATGCATCTTAGGCTGCAAAAATGTTGAACACTTTGGAGGCCCAAAAGGGGTTTACAGTGATCCTAGAACCCCTAAAGTCCAGAAAATGTTGGTGGCCCAAAAACTGTGTCAGAGAGCTCTGAATGTCCCAAAAACATTTGCAGCCTGAAATGGGCATTAACCCGCATCCTAGACCACTGAAATTCCCAAAAATATTTATGGCACGAAAAATGCATCCTAAACCGATGAAAGTTCAGAATATGTTAGCAGCCCAAAAAAGGCCTTAAAATGCATCTTAGGCTGCAAAAATGTTGAAAACTTTGGAGGCCCAAAAAAGGGGTTTACAGGCATCCTAGACCCCCTAAAGTCCAGAAAATGTTGGTGGCCCAAAAAACTGTCAAAAGAGCTCTGAATGGCCCAAAAACATTTGTAGCCTATAAGGGGCATTAACCTGCATCCTAGACCACTGAAATTCCCAAAAATAGTTTTGCCACGAAAAATGCATCTTACACCCTGAAAGTTCAGAATATGTTAGCAGCCCAAAAAATGCCTTAAAATGCATCTTAGGGCTGCAAAAATGTAGAAATCTTTGGAGGCCCAAAAAAGGGGTTTACAGTCATCCTAGACCCCCTAAAGTTCAGAAAATGTTGGTGGCCTAAAAACTGTGTCCGAAAGTTCTGAATGTCACAAAAACATTTGCAGCCTGAAATGGGCATTAACCCGCATCCTAGACCACTGAAAT
The DNA here is from genome assembly GCF_040938575.1 of Ambystoma mexicanum. NCBI lineage: Eukaryota > Metazoa > Chordata > Amphibia > Caudata > Ambystomatidae > Ambystoma > Ambystoma mexicanum. The sequence continues at coordinate 146,652,968 of NC_090936.1, forward strand.
TCCCAAAAATATTTATGGCACGAAAAATGCATCCTACACCGATGAAAGTTCAGAATATGTTAGCAGCCAAAAAAGGCCTTAAAATGCATCTTAGGCTGCAAAAATGTTGAAAACTTTGGAGGCCCAAAAAAGGGGTTTACAGGCATCCTAGACCCCCTAAAGTCCAGAAAATGTTGGTGGCTCAAAAACGGTGTCAGAGAGCTCTGAATATCCCAAAAACATGTGCAGCCTGAAATGGGCATTAACCCGCATCCTAGACCACTGAAATTCCCAAAAATATTTATGGCACGAAAAATGCATCCTACACCACTGAAAGTTCAGAATATGTTAGCAGCCCAAAAAAGGCCTTAATATGCATCTTAGGCTGCAAAAATGTTCATAACTTTTGAGGCCCAAAAGGGGTTTACAGTCATCCTAGACCCCCTAAAGTCCAGAAAATGTTGGTGGCCTAAAAACTGTGTCAGAGAGCTCTGAATGTCCCAAAAACATTTGAAGCCTGAAATGGGCATTAACCCGCATCCTAGACCACTGAAATTCCCAAAAATATTTATGGCACGGAAAATGCATCCTACACCGATGAAAGTTCAGAATATGTTAGCAGCCCAAAAAAGGCCTTAAAATGCATCTTAGGTTGCAAAAATGTTGAAAACTTTGGAGGTCCAAAAAAGGGGTTTACAGGCATCCTAGACCCCCTAAAGTCCAGAAAATGTTGGTGGCCTAAAAATTGTGTCAGAAAGCTCTGAATGTCTCAAAAACATTTGCAGCCTGAAAGGGGCATTAACCGGCTCCATAGAGCACTGAAATTCCCCAAAATATATATGGCACGAAAAATGCATCCTACACCACTGAAAGTTCAGAATATGTTAGCAGCCCAAAAAAGGCCTTAAAATGCATCTTAGGCTGCAAAAATGTTGAAACTTTGGAGGCACAAAAAAGGGGTTTACAGTCATCCTAGACCCCCTAAAGTCCAGAAAATGTTGGTGGCCTTGAAACTGTGTCAGAGAGCTCTGAATGTCTCAAAAACATTTGCAGCCTGAAAGGGGCATTAACCGGCTCCATAGAGCACTGAAATTCCCCAAAATATATATGGCACGAAAAATGCATCCTACACCACTGAAAGTTCAGAATATGTTAGCAGCCCAAAACAGGCCTTAAAATGCATCTTAGGCTGCAAAAATGTTGAAACTTTGGAGGCACAAAAAAGGGGTTTACAGTCATCCTAGACCCCCTAAAGTCCAGAAAATGTTGGTGGCCTTGAACCTGTGTCAGAAAGCTCTGAATGTCCCAAAAGCATTTGCAGCCTGAAATGGTCATTAACCCGCATCCTAGACCACTGAAATCCCCAAAAATATTTTGTGCACGAAAAAATGCATCCTACACCCCTGAAAGTTCAGAATATGATAGCAGCCCAAAAAAGCCTTAAAATCCATCTTAGGCTGCAAAAATGTTGAAAACTTTGGAGGCCCAAAAAAGGGGTTTACAGGCATCCTAAACCCCCTAAAGACCAGAAAATGTTGGCGGCCAAAAAACGGTGTCAGAGAGCTCTGATTATCCAAAAAACATGTGTAGCCTACAAGGGGCATTAACACGCATGCTAGACCACTGAAATTCCCAAACATATTTATGGCACGAAAAATGCATCTTACACCCTGAAAGTTCAGAATATGTTAGCAGCCCAAAAAAGGCCATAACATGCATCTTAGGGCTGCAAAAATGTAGAAAACTTTGGAGGCCCAAAAAAGGGGTTTACAGGCATCCTATACCCCCTAAAGTCCAGAAAATGTTGGTGGCCCAAAAACAGGGTCAGAGAGCTCTGAATGTCCCAAAAACATTTGCAGCATGAAATGGGTATTAACGCACATCCGAGACCACTGAAATTCCAAAAAATATTTATGGCACGAAAAATGCATCCTACACCGATGAAAGTTCAGAATATGTTTGCAGCCCAAAAAAGCCTTAAAATCCATCTTAGGCTGCAAAAATGTTGAAAACTTTGGAGGCCCAAAAAAGGGGTTTACAGGCATCCTAAACCCCCGACCCTAAAGACCAGAAAATGTTGGCGGCCAGAAAACGGTGTCAGAGAGCTCTGAATATCCGAAAAACATGTGTAGCCTTCAAGGGGCATTAACACGCATCCTAGACCACTGAAATTCCCAAACATATTTATGGCACGAAAAATGCATTTTACACCCTGAAAGTTCAGAATATGTTAGCAGCCCAAAAAAGGCCATAACATGCATCTTAGGGCTGCAAAAATGTAGAAAACTTTGGAGGCCCAAAAAAGGGGTTTACAGGCATCCTAGACCCCCTAAAGTCCAGAAAATGTTGGTGGCTCAAAAACGGTGTCAGAGAGCTCTGAATGTCCCAAAAACATTTGAAGCCTGAAATGGGCATTAACCCGCATCCTAGACCACTGAAATTCCCCAATATATTTATGGCACGAAACAAAAATGCATTCTACACCGCTAAAAGTTCTGAACATGTTAGCAGCCCAAAAAAGGCCTTAAAATGCATCTTAGGCTGCACAAATGTTGAAAACTTTGAAGGTCCAAAAAATGGGTTTACAGGCATCCTAGACCCCCTAAAGTCCAGAAAATGTTGGTGGCCCAAAAAACTGTCATAAGAGCTCTGAATGGCCCAAAAACATTTGTAGCCTATAAGGGGCATTAACCTGCATCCTAGACCACTGAAATTCCCAAAAATAGTTTTGGCACGAAAAACTGCATCTTACACCCTGAAAGTTCAGAATATGTTAGAAGCCCAAAAAATGCCTTAAAATGCATCTTAGGGCTGCAAAAATGTAGAAAACTTTGGAGGCCCAGAAAAGGGGTTTACATGCATCCTAGACCCCCTAAATTCCAGTAAATGTTGGTGGCCCAAAAGCAGGGTCAGAGAGCTCTGAATGTCTCAAAAACATTTGCAGCCTGAAAGGGGCATTAACGCGCATCCTAGAGCACTGAAAATCCCAAAAATATTTTGTGCACGAAAAATGCATCCTACACCCCTGAAATTTCAGAATATGTTAGCAGCTCAAAAAAGGCCTTAAAATGCATCTTAGGCTGCAAAAATGTTGAAAACTTTGGAGGCCCAAAAAAGGGGTTTACAGGCTTCCTAGACCCCCTAAAGTCCAGAAAATGTTGGTGGCCCAAAAACGGTGTCAGAGAGCTATGAATATCCCAAAAACATTTGCAGCCTGAAATGGGCATTAACCCGCATCCTAGACCACTGAAATTCCCAAAAATATTAATGGCACGAAAAATGCATCCTACACCGATGAAAGTTCAGAATATGTTAGCAGCCCAAAAAAGGCCTTAAAATGCATCTTAGGTTGCAAAAATGTTGAAAACTTTGGAGGTCCAAAAAAGGGGTTTTACAGGCATCCTAGACCCCTTAAAGTCCAGAAAATGTTGGTGGCCCAAAAACAGGGTCAGAGAGCTCTGAATGTCTCAAAAACATTTGCAGCCTGAAATGGGTATTAACGCGCATCCTAGACCACTGAAATTCCCAAAAATATTTATGGCACAAAAAATGCATCCTACACCGATGAAAGTTCAGAATATGTTAGCAGCCCAAAAAAGGCCTTAAAATGCATCTTAGGCTGCAAAAATGTTGAAACTTTGGAGGCACAAAAAAGGGGTTTACAGTCATCCTAGACCCCCTAAAGTCCAGAAAATGTTGGTGGCCTTGAAACTGTGTCAGAAAGCTCTGAATGTCCCAAAAACATTTGAAGCCTGAAATGGGCATTAACCCGCATCCTAGACCACTGAAATTCCCAAAAATATTGATGGCACGAAAAATGCATCCTACACCGATGAAAGTTCTGAACATGTTAGCAGCCCAAAAAAGGCCTTAAAATGCATCTTATAGCTGCAAAAATGTAGAAAACTTTGGAGACCCAAAAAAGGGGTTTACAGACATCCTAGACCCCCTAAAGTCCAGAAAATGTTGGTGGCCTAAAAATTGTGTCAGAAAGCTCTGAATGTCCCAAAAACATTTGCAGCCTGAAATGGGCATTAACCCGCATCCTAGACCACTGAAATTCCCAAAAATATTTATGGCACGGAAAATGCATCCTACACCGATGAAAGTTCAGAATATGTTAGCAGCCCAAAAAAGTCCTTAAAATGCATCTTAGGTTGCAAAAATGTTGAAAACTTTGGAGGTCCAAAAAAGGGGTTTACAGGCATCCTAGACCCCCGAAAGTCCAGAAAATGTTGGTGGCCCAAAAACAGGGTCAGAGAGCTCTGAATGTCTCAAAAACATTTGCAGCCTGAAAGGGGCATTAACCGGTTCCATAGAGCACTGAAATTCCCCAAAATATATATGGCACGAAAAATGCATCCTACACCACTGAAAGTTCAGAATATGTTAGCAGCCCAAAAAAGGCCTTAAAATGCATCTTAGGCTGCAAAAATGTTGAAAACTTTGGAGGCCCAAAAGGAGTTTACAGTGATCCTGGAACCCCTAAAGTCCAGAAAATGTTGGTGGCCCAAAAACTGTGTCAGAGAGCTCTGAATGTCCCAAAAACATTTGCAGCCTGAAATGGGCATTAACCCGCATCCTAGACCACTGAAATTCCCAAAAATATTTATGGCACGAAACAAAAATGCATCCTACACCGCTAAAAGTTCTGAACATGTTAGCAGCCCAAAAAAGGCCTTAAAATGCATCTTAGGCTGCACAAATGTTGAAAACTTTGAAGGTCCAAAAAATGGGTTTACAGGCATCCTAGACCCCCTAAAGTCCAGAAAATGTTGGTGGCCCAAAAAACTGTCAAAAGAGCTCTGAATGGCCCAAAAACATTTGTAGCCTATAAGGGGCATTAACCCGCATCCTAGGCCACTGAAATTCACAAAAATATTTATGGCACGAAAAATGCATCTTACACCCTGAAAGTTCAGAATATGTTAGCAGCCCAAAAAAGGCCTTAAAATGCATCTTATGGCTGCAAAAATGTAGAAAACTTTGGAGGCCCCAAAAAAGGGGTTTACAGTCATCCTAGACCCTCTAAAGTCCAGAAAATGTTGGTGGCCTAAAAATTGTGTCAGAAAGCTCTGAATGTCCCAAAAACATTTGCAGCCTGAAATGGGTATTAACGCGCTTCCTAGACCACTGAAATTCCCAAAAATATTTATGGCACGAAAAATGCATCCTACACCGATGAAAGTTCAGAATATGTTAGCAGCCCAAAAAAGCCTTAAAATCCATCTTAGGCTGCAAAAATGTTGAAAACTTTGGAGGCCCAAAAAAGGGGTTTACAGGCATCCTAAACCCCCTAAAGACCAGAAAATGTTGGCGGCCAGAAAACGGTGTCAGAGAGCTCTGAATATCCCAAAAACATTTGTAGCCTATAAGGGGGAAATAACCTGCATCCTAGACCACTGAAATTCCCAAAAATAGTTTTGGCACGAAAAATGCATCTTACACCCTGAAAGTTCAGAATATGTTAGAAGCCCAAAAAATGCCTTAAAATGCATCTTAGGGCTGCAAAAATGTAGAAAACTTTGGAGGCCCAGAAAAGGGGTTTACATGCATCCTAGACCCCCTAAATTCCAGTAAATGTTGGTGGCCCAAAAGCAGGGTCAGAGAGCTCTGAATGTCTCAAAAACATTTGCAGCCTGAAAGGGGCATTAACGCGCATCCTAGAGCACGGAAAATCCCAAAAATATTTTGTGCACGAAAAATGCATCCTACACCCCTGAAATTTCAGAATATGTTAGCAGCTCAAAAAAGGCCTTAAAATGCATCTTAAGCTGCAAAAATGTTGAAAACTTTGGAGGCCCAAAAAAGGGGTTTACAGGCATCCTAGACCCCCTAAAGTCCAGAAAATGTTGGTGGCCCAAAAACGGTGTCAGAGAGCTCTGAATATCCCAAAAACATTTGCAGCCTGAAATGGGCATTAACCCGCATCCTAGACCACTGAAATTCCCAAAAATATTTATGGCACGAAAAATGCATCTTACACCCTGAAAGTTCAGAATATGTTAGCAGCCCAAAAAAGGCCTTAAAATGCATCTTAGGTTGCAAAAATGTTGAAAGCTTTGAAGGTCCAAAAAATGGGTTTACAGGCATCCTAGACCCCCTAAAGTCCAGAAAATGTTGGTGGCCCAAAAACAGGGTCAGAGAGCTCTTAATGTCCCAAAAACATTTGCAGCCTGAAATGGGTATTAAAGCGCATCCTAGACCACTGAAATTCCCAAAAATATTTATGGCACGAAAAATGCATCCTACACCGATGAAAGTTCAGAATATGTTAGCAGCCCAAAAAAGCCTTAAAATCCATCTTAGGCTGCAAAAATGTTGAAAACTTTGGAGGCCCAAAAAAGGGGTTTACAGGCATCCTAAACCCCCTAAAGACCAGAAAATGTTGGCGGCCAGAAAACGGTGTCAGAGAGCTCTGAATATCCCAAAAACATGTGTAGCCTTCAAGGGGCATTAACACGCATCCTAGACCACTGAAATTCCCAAACATATTTATGGCACGAAAAATGCATTTTACACCCTGAAAGTTCAGAATATGTTAGCAGCCCAAAAAAGGCCATAACATGCATCTTAGGGCTGCAAAAATGTAGAAAACTTTGGAGGCCCAAAAAAGGGGTTTACAGGCATCCTAGACCCCCTAAAGTCAAGAAAATGTTGGTGGCTCAAAAACGGTGTCAGAGAGCTCTGAATGTCCCAAAAACATTTGAAGCCTGAAATGGGCATTAACCCGCATCCTAGACCACTGAAATTCCCCAATATATTTATGGCACAAAACAAAAATGCATCCTACACCGCTAAAAGTTCTGAACATGTTAGCAGCCCAAAAAAGGCCTTAAAATGCATCTTAGGCTGCACAAATGTTGAAAACTTTGAAGGTCCAAAAAATGGGTTACAGGCATCCTAGACCCCCTAAAGTCCAGAAAATGTTGGTGGCCCATAAAACTGTCAAAAGAGCTCTGAATGGCCCAAAAACATTTGTAGCCTATAAGGGGCATTAACCTGCATCCTAGACCACTGAAATTCCCAAAAATAGTTTTGGCACGAAAAATGCATCTTACACCCTGAAAGTTCAGAATATGTTAGAAGCCCAAAAAATGCCTTAAAATGCATTTTAGGGCTGCAAAAATGTAGAAAACTTTGGAGGCCCAGAAAAGGGGCTTACATGCATCCTAGACCCCCTAAATTCCAGTAAATTTTGGTGGCCCAAAAGCAGGGTCAGAGAGCTCTGAATGTCTCAAAAACATTTGCAGCCTGAAAGGGGCATTAACGCGCATCCTAGAGCACTGAAAATCCCAAAAATATTTTGTGCACGAAAAATGCATCCTACACCCCTGAAATTTCAGAATATGTTAGCAGCCCAAAAAAGGCCTTAAAATGCATCTTAGGCTGCAAAAATGTTGAAACTTTGGAGGCACAAAAAAGGGGTTTACAGTCATCCTAGACCCCCTAAAGTCCAGAAAATGTTGGTGGCCTTGAAACTGTGTCAGAAAGCTCTGAATGTCCCAAAAGCATTTGCAGCCTGGAATGGTCATTAACCCGCATCCTAGACCACTGAAATCCCCAAAAATATTTTGTGCACGAAAAAATGCATCCTACACCCGTGAAAGTTCAGAATATGATAGCAGCCCAAAAAAGCCTTAAAATCCATCTTAGGCTGCAAAAATGTTGAAAACTTTGGAGGCCGAAAAAAGGGGTTTACAGGCATCCTAAACCCCCTAAAGACCAGAAAATGTTGGCGGCCAAAAAAAGGTGTCAGAGAGCTCTGAATATCCCAAAAACATGTGTAGCCTACAAGGGGCATTAACACGCATTCTAGACCACTGAAATTCCCAAACATATTTATGGCACGCAAAATGCATCTTACACCCTGAAAGTTCAGAATATGTTAGCAGCCCAAAAAAGGCCATAACATGCATCTTAGGGCTGCAAAAATGTAGAAAACTTTGGAGGCCCAAAAAAGGGGTTTACAGGCATCCTAGACCCCCTAACGTCCAGAAAATGTTGGTGGCTCAAAAACGGTGTCAGAGAGCTCTGAATATCCCAAAAACATTTGCAGCCTGAAATGGGCATTAACCCGCATCCTACACCACTGAAAGTTCAGAATATGTTAGCAGCCCAAAAAAGGCCTTAATATGCATTTTAGGCTGCAAAAATGTTGAAAACTTTAGAGGCCCAAAAAAGGGGTTTACAGTCATCCTAGACCCCCTAAAGTCCAGAAAATGTTGGTGGCCCAAAAAACTGTCAGAGAGCTCTGAATGTCCCAAAAACATTTGTAGCCTATAAGGGGCACTAACCTGCATCCTAGACCACTGAAATTCCCAAAAATAGTTTTGGCACAAAAAATGCATCTTACATCCTGAAAGTTCAGAATATGTTAACAGCCCAAGAAATGCCTTAAAATGCATTTTAGGGCTGCAAACATGCAGAAAACTTTGGAGGCCCAAAAAAGGGGTTCACAGGCATCCTAGACCCCCTAAAGTCCAGAAAATGTTGGTGGCCCAAAAACAGGGTCAGAGAGCTCTGAATGTCTCAAAAACATTTGCAGCCTGAAAGGGGCATTAACCCGCATCCTAGAGCACTTCAAATCCCAAAAATATTTTGTGCACGTAAAATGCATCATGCAACACTGAAAGTTCAGAATATGTTAGCAGCCCAACAAAGGCCTTAAAATGCATCTTAGGCTGCAAAAATGTTGAAAACTTTGGAGGCCCAAAAGGGGTTTACAGTGATCCTAGAACCCCTAAAGTCCAGAAAATGTTGGTGGCCGAAAAACTGTGTAAGAGAGCTCTGAATGTCTCAAAAACATTTGCAGCCTGAAATGGTCATTAACCCGCATCCTAGACCACTGAAATCCCCAAAAATATTTTGTGCACGAAAAAATGCATCCTACACCCGTGAAAGTTCAGAATATGATAGCAGCCCAAAAAAGCCTTAAAATCCATCTTAGGCTGCAAAAATGTTGAAAACTTTGGAGGCCGAAAAAAGGGGTTTACAGGCATCCTAAACCCCCTAAAGACCAGAAAATGTTGGCGGCCAAAAAACGGTGTCAGAGAGCTCTGAATATCCCAAAAACATGTGTAGCCTACAAGGGGCATTAACACGCATTCTAGACCACTGAAATTCCCAAACATATTTATGGCACGCAAAATGCATCTTACACCCTGAAAGTTCAGAATATGTTAGCAGCCCAAAAAAGGCCATAACATGCATCTTAGGGCTGCAAAAATGTAGAAAACTTTGGAGGCCCAAAAAAGGGGTTTACAGGCATCCTAGACCCCCTAACGTCCAGAAAATGTTGGTGGCTCAAAAACGGTGTCAGAGAGCTCTGAATATCCCAAAAACATTTGCAGCCTGAAATGGGCATTAACCCGCATTCTAGACCACTGAAATTCCCAAAAATATTTATGGCACGAAAAATGCATCCTACACCACTGAAAGTTCAGAATATGTTAGCAGCCCAAAAAAGGCCTTAATATGCATTTTAGGCTGCAAAAATGTTGAAAACTTTAGAGGCCCAAAAAAGGGGTTTACAGTCATCCTAGACCCCCTAAAGTCCAGAAAATGTTGGTGGCCCAAAAACAGGGTCAGAGAGCTCTGAATATCTCAAAAACATCTGCAGCCTGAAAGGGGCATTAACCCGCATCCTAGAGCACTTCAAATCCCAAAAATATTTTGTGCACGTAAAATGCATCATGCAACACTGAAAGTTCAGAATATGTTAGCAGCCCAACAAAGGCCTTAAAATGCATCTTAGGCTGCAAAAATGTTGAAAACTTTGGAGGCCCAAAAGGGGTTTACAGTGATCCTAGAACCCCTAAAGTCCAGAAAATGTTGGTGGCCGAAAAACTGTGTCAGAGAGCTCTGAATGTCTCAAAAACATTTGCAGCCTGAAATGGGCATTAACCCGCATCCTAGACCACTGAAATTCCCAAAAATATTTATGGCACGAAAAATGCATCCTACACCGATGAAAGTTCAGAATATGTTAGCAGCCCAAAAAAGGCCTTAAAATGCATCTTAGGCTGCAAAAATGTTGAAAACTTTGGAGGCCCAAAAAAGGGGTTTACAGGCATCCTAGACCCCCTAAAGTCCAGAAAATGCTGGTGGCCCAGAAAACTGTCAAAAGAGCTCTGAATGGCCCAAAAACATATGTAGCCTATAAGGGGCATTAACCTGCATCCTAGACCACTGAAATTCCCAAAAATAGTTTTGGCACGAAAAATGCATCTTACACCCTGAAAGTTCAGAATATGTTACAAGCCCAAAAAATGCCTTAAAATGCATCTTAGGGCTGCAAAAATGTAGAAAACTTTGGAGGCCCAAAAAAGGGGTTTACATGCATCCTAGACCCCCTAAATTCCAGTAAATGTTGGTGGCCTAAAAGCAGGGTCAGAGAGCTCTGAATGTCTCAAAAACATTTGCAGCCTGAAAGGGGCATTAACCCGCATCCTAGAGCACTGAAAATCTCAAAAATATTTTGTGCACGAAAAATGCATCCTACACCCCAGAAATTTCAGAATATGTTAGCAGCTCAAAAAAGGCCATAACATGCATTTTAGGGCTGCAAAAATGTAGAAAACTTTGGAGGTCCAGAAAAGGGGTTTACAGGCATCCTAGACCCCCTAAAGTCCAGAAAATGTTGGTGGCCCAAAAACAGGGTCAGAGAGCTCTTAATGTCTCAAAAACATTTGCAGCCTGAAAGGGGCATTAACCGGCTCCATAGAGCACTGAAATTCCCCAAAATATATATGGCACGAAAAATGCATCCTACACCACTGAAAGTTCAGAATATGTTAGCAGCCCAAAAAAGGCCTTAAAATGCTTCTTAGGCTGCAAAAATGTTGAAACTTTGGAGGCACAAAAAAGGGGTTTACAGGCATCCTAGACCCCCTAAAGTCCAGAAAATGTTGGTGGCCTTGAAACTGTGTCAGAAAGCTCTGAATGTCCCAAAAGCATTTGCAGCCTGAAATGGTCATTAACCCGCATTCTAGACCACTGAAATTCCCAAAAATATTTATGGCACGAAAAATGCATCCTACACCACTGAAAGTTCAGAATATGTTAGCAGCCCAAAAAAGGCCTTAATATGCATTTTAGGCTGCAAACATGTTGAAAACTTTAGAGGCCCAAAAAAGGGGTTTACAGTCATCCTAGACCCCCTAAAGTCCAGAAAGTTGGTGGCCCAGAAAACTGTCAAAAGAGCTCTGAATGTCCCAAAAACATGTGTAGCCTATAAGGGGCATTAACCTGCATCCTAGACCAATGAAATTCCCAAAAATAGTTTTGGCACAAAAAATGCATCTTACATCCTGAAAGTTCAGAATATGTTAGCAGCCCAGGAAATGCCTTAAAATGCATTTTAGGGCTGCAAACATGCAGAAAACTTTGGAGGCCCAAAAAAGGGGTTTACAGGCATCCTAGACCCCCTAAAGTCCAGAAAAGGTTGGTGGCCCAAAAACAGGGTCAGAGAGCTCTGAATGTCTCAAAAACATTTGCAGCCTGAAAGGGGCATTAACCTGCATCCTAGAGCACTGAAAATCCCAAAAATTTTTTGTGCACGAAAAATGCATCCTACACCCCTGAAATTTCAGAATATGTTAGCAGATCAAAAAAGGCCTTAAAATGCATTTTAGGCTGCACAAATGTTGAAAACTTTGGAGGCCCAACAAAGGGGTTTACAGGCATCCTAGACCCCCTAAAGTCCAGAAAATGTTGGTGGCCCAGAAATGGTGTCAGAGAGCTCTGAATGTCCCAAAAACATTTGCAGCCTGAAATGGGCATTAACCCGCATCCTAGACCACTGAAATTCCCAAAACTATTTATGGCAGGAAAAACACATCCTACACCGCTGAAAGTTCAGAATATGTTAGCAGCCCAAAAAAGGCCATAACATGCATCTTAGGGCTGCAAAAATGTAGAAAACTTTGGAGGCCCAAAAAAGGGGTTTACAGGCATCCTAGACCCTCTAAAGTCCAGAAAATGTTGGTGGCTCAAAAACGGTGTCAGAGAGCTCTGAATATCCCAAAAACATTTGCAGCCTGAAATGGGCATTAACCCGCATCCTAGACCACTGAAATTCCCAAAAATGTTTATGGCACGAAAAATGCATCCTACACCACTGAAAGTTCAGAATATGTTAGCAGCCCAAAAAAGGCCTTAATATGCCTTTTAGGCTGCAAAAATGTTGAAAACATTAGAGGCCCAAAAAAGGTGTTTACAGTCATCCTAGACCCCCCCTAAAGTCCAGAAAATGTTGGTGGCCCAAAAAACTGTCAGAGAGCTCTGAATATCCCAAAAACATTTGCAGCCAGAAATGGGCATTAACCCGCATCCTAGACCACTGAAATTCCCAAAAATGTTTATGGCACGAAAAGTGCATCCTACACCGCTGAAAGTTCAGAATTTGTTAGCAGCCTAAAAAAGACCTTAAATTGCATCTTAGGCTGCACAAATGTTGAAAAGTTTGGAGGTCCAAAAAAGGGGTTTACAGGCATCCTAGACCCCCTAAAGTCCAGAAAATGTTGGTGGCCAAAAAAACTGTCAGAGAGCTCTGAATGTCCCAAAAACATTTGTAGCCTATAAGGGGCATTAACCTGCATCCTAGACCGCTGAAATTCCCAAAAATAATTTTGGCACGAAAAATCCATCTTACACCCTGAAAGTTCGGAATATGTTAGCAGCCCAAAAAACGCCTTAAAATGCATCCTAGGCTCCAAAAATGTTGAAAACTTTGGAGGCCCAAAAAAGGGGTTTACAGGCATCCTAGACCCCCTAAAGTCCAGAAAATGTTGGTGGCTCAAAAACGGTGTCAGAGAGCTCTGAATATCCCAAAAACATGTGCAGCCTGAAATGGGCATTAACCCGCATCCTAGACCACTGAAATTCCCAAAAATATTTATGGCACGAAACAAAAATGCATCCTACACCGCTAAAAGTTCTGAACATGTTAGCAGCCCAAAAAAGGCCTTAAAATGCATCTTATGGCTGCAAAAATGTAGAAAACTTTAGAGGCCCCAAAAAGGGGTTTACAGACATCCTAGACCCCCTAAAGTCCAGAAAATGTTGGTTGCCTAAAAATTGTGTCAGAAAGCTCTGAATGTCCCAAAAACATTTGCAGCCTGAAATGGGCATTAACCCGCATCCTAGACCACTGAAAATCCCAAAAATATTTATGGCACGGAAAATGCATCCTACACCGATGAAAGTTCAGAATATGTTAGCAGCCCAAAAAAGGCCTTAAAATGCATCTTAGGTTGCAAAAATGTTGAAAACTTTGGAGGTCCAAAAAAGGGGTTTACAGGCATCCTAGACCCCCTAAAGTCCAGAAAATGTTGGTGGCCTAAAAATTGTGTCAGAAAGCTCTGAATGTCTCAAAAACATTTGCAGCCTGAAAGGGGCATTAACCGGCTCCATAGAGCACTGAAATTCCCCAAAATATATATGGCACGAAAAATGCATCCTACACCACTGAAAGTTCAGAATATGTTAGCAGCCCAAAAAAGGCCTTAAAATGCATCTTAGGCTGCAAAAATGTTGAAACTTTGGAGGCACAAAAAAGGGGTTTACAGTCATCCTAGACCCCCTAAAGTCCAGAAAATGTTGGTGGCCTTGAAACTGTGTCAGAGAGCTCTGAATGTCTCAAAAACATTTGCAGCCTGAAAGGGGCATTAACCGGCTCCATAGAGCACTGAAATTCCCCAAAATATATATGGCACGAAAAATGCATCCTACACCACTGAAAGTTCAGAATATGTTAGCAGCCCAAAACAGGCCTTAAAATGCATCTTAGGCTGCAAAAATGTTGAAACTTTGGAGGCACAAAAAAGGGGTTTACAGTCATCCTAGACCCCCTAAAGTCCAGAAAATGTTGGTGGCCTTGAACCTGTGTCAGAAAGCTCTGAATGTCCCAAAAGCATTTGCAGCCTGAAATGGTCATTAACCCGCATCCTAGACCACTGAAATCCCCAAAAATATTTTGTGCACGAAAAAATGCATCCTACACCCCTGAAAGTTCAGAATATGATAGCAGCCCAAAAAAGGCCATAACATGCATCTTAGGGCTGCAAAAATGTAGAAAACTTTGGAGGCCCAAAAAAGGGGTTTACAGGCATCCTATACCCCCTAAAGTCCAGAAAATGTTGGTGGCCCAAAAACAGGGTCAGAGAGCTCTGAATGTCCCAAAAACATTTGCAGCATGAAATGGGTATTAACGCACATCCGAGACCACTGAAATTCCCAAAAATATTTATGGCACGAAAAATGCATCCTACACCGATGAAAGTTCAGAATATGTTTGCAGCCCAAAAAAGCCTTAAAATCCATCTTAGGCTGCAAAAATGTTGAAAACTTTGGAGGCCCAAAAAAGGGGTTTACAGGCATCCTAAACCCCCGACCCTAAAGACCAGAAAATGTTGGCGGCCAGAAAACGGTGTCAGAGAGCTCTGAATATCCGAAAAACATGTGTAGCCTTCAAGGGGCATTAACACGCATCCTAGACCACTGAAATTCCCAAACATATTTATGGCACGAAAAATGCATTTTACACCCTGAAAGTTCAGAATATGTTAGCAGCCCAAAAAAGGCCATAACATGCACCTTAGGGCTGCAAAAATGTAGAAAACTTTGGAGGCCCAAAAAAGGGGTTTACAGGCATCCTAGACCCCCTAAAGTCCAGAAAATGTTGGTGGCTCAAAAACGGTGTCAGAGAGCTCTGAATGTCCCAAAAACATTTGAAGCCTGAAATGGGCATTAACCCGCATCCTAGACCACTGAAATTCCCCAATATATTTATGGCACGAAACAAAAATGCATTCTACACCGCTAAAAGTTCTGAACATGTTAGCAGCCCAAAAAAGGCCTTAAAATGCATCTTAGGCTGCACAAATGTTGAAAACTTTGAAGGTCCAAAAAATGGGTTTACAGGCATCCTAGACCCCCTAAAGTCCAGAAAATGTTGGTGGCCCAAAAAACTGTCATAAGAGCTCTGAATGGCCCAAAAACATTTGTAGCCTATAAGGGGCATTAACCTGCATCCTAGACCACTGAAATTCCCAAAAATAGTTTTGGCACGAAAAACTGCATCTTACACCCTGAAAGTTCAGAATATGTTAGAAGCCCAAAAAATGCCTTAAAATGCATCTTAGGGCTGCAAAAATGTAGAAAACTTTGGAGGCCCAGAAAAGGGGTTTACATGCATCCTAGACCCCCTAAATTCCAGTAAATGTTGGTGGCCCAAAAGCAGGGTCAGAGAGCTCTGAATGTCTCAAAAACATTTGCAGCCTGAAAGGGGCATTAACGCGCATCCTAGAGCACTGAAAATCCCAAAAATATTTTGTGCACGAAAAATGCATCCTACACCCCTGAAATTTCAGAATATGTTAGCAGCTCAAAAAAGGCCTTAAAACGCATCTTAGGCTGCAAAAATTTTGAAAACTTTGGAGGCCCAAAAAAGGGGTTTACAGGCTTCCTAGACCCCCTAAAGTCCAGAAAATGTTGGTGGCCCAAAAACGGTGTCAGAGAGCTATGAATATCCCAAAAACATTTGCAGCCTGAAATGGGCATTAACCCGCATCCTAGACCACTGAAATTCCCAAAAATATTTATGGCACGAAAAATGCATCCTACACCGATGAAAGTTCAGAATATGTTAGCAGCCCAAAAAAGGCCTTAAAATGCATCTTAGGTTGCAAAAATGTTGAAAACTTTGGAGGTCCAAAAAAGGGGTTTTACAGGCATCCTAGACCCCTTAAAGTCCAGAAAATGTTGGTGGCCCAAAAACAGGGTCAGAGAGCTCTGAATGTCTCAAAAACATTTGCAGCCTGAAATGGGTATTAACGCGCATCCTAGACCACTGAAATTCCCAAAAATATTTATGGCACGAAAAATGCATCCTACACCGATGAAAGTTCAGAATATGTTAGCAGCCCAAAAAAGGCCTTAAAATGCATCTTAGGCTGCAAAAATGTTGAAACTTTGGAGGCACAAAAAAGGGGTTTACAGTCATCCTAGACCCCCTAAAGTCCAGAAAATGTTGGTGGCCTTGAAACTGTGTCAGAAAGCTCTGAATGTCCCAAAATCATTTGAAGCCTGAAATGGGCATTAACCCGCATCCTAGACCACTGAAATTCCCAAAAATATTGATGGCACGAAAAATGCATCCTACACCGATGAAAGTTCTGAACATGTTAGCAGCCCAAAAAAGGCCTTAAAATGCATCTTATAGCTGCAAAAATGTAGAAAACTTTGGAGACCCAAAAAAGGGGTTTACAGACATCCTAGACCCCCGAAAGTCCAGAAAATGTTGGTGGCCCAAAAACAGGGTCAGAGAGCTCTGAATGTCTCAAAAACATTTGCAGCCTGAAAGGGGCATTGACCGGTTCCATAGAGCACTGAAATTCCCCAAAATATATATGGCACGAAAAATGCATCCTACACCACTGAAAGTTCAGAATATGTTAGCAGCCCAAAAAAGGCCTTAAAATGCATCTTAGGCTGCAAAAATGTTGAAAACTTTGGAGGCCCAAAAGGAGTTTACAGTGATCCTAGAACCCCTAAAGTCCAGAAAATGTTGGTGACCCAAAAACTGTGTCAGAGAGCTCTGAATGTCCCAAAAACATTTGCAGCCTGAAATGGGCATTAACCCGCATCCTAGACCACTGAAATTCCCAAAAATATTTATGGCACGAAACAAAAATGCATCCTACACCGCTAAAAGTTCTGAACATGTTAGCAGCCCAAAAAAGGCCTTAAAATGCATCTTAGGCTGCACAAATGTTGAAAACTTTGAAGGTCCAAAAAATGGGTTTACAGGCATCCTAGACCCCCTAAAGTCCAGAAAATGTTGGTGGCCCAAAAAACTGTCAAAAGAGCTCTGAATGGCCCAAAAACATGTGTAGCCTATAAGGGGCATTAACCCGCATCCTAGGCCACTGAAATTCACAAAAATATTTATGGCACGAAAAATGCATCTTACACCCTGAAAGTTCAGAATATGTTAGCAGCCCAAAAAAGGCCTTAAAATGCATCTTATGGCTGCAAAAATGTAGAAAACTTTGGAGGCCCCAAAAAAGGGGTTTACAGTCATCCTAGACCCTCTAAAGTCCAGAAAATGTTGGTGGCCTAAAAATTGTGTCAGAAAGCTCTGAATGTCCCAAAAACATTTGCAGCCTGAAATGGGTATTAACGCGCTTCCTAGACCACTGAAATTCCCAAAAATATTTATGGCACGAAAAATGCATCCTACACCGATGAAAGTTCAGAATATGTTAGCAGCCCAAAAAAGCCTTAAAATCCATCTTAGGCTGCAAAAATGTTGAAAACTTTGGAGGCCCAAAAAAGGGGTTTACAGGCATCCTAAACCCCCTAAAGACCAGAAAATGTTGGCGGCCAGAAAACGGTGTCAGAGAGCTCTGAATATCCCAAAAACATTTGTAGCCTATAAGGGGCAATAACCTGCATCCTAGACCACTGAAATTCCCAAAAATAGTTTTGGCACGAAAAATGCATCTTACACCCTGAAAGTTCAGAATATGTTAGAAGCCCAAAAAATGCCTTAAAATGCATCTTAGGGCTGCAAAAATGTAGAAAACTTTGGAGGCCCAGAAAAGGGGTTTACATGCATCCTAGACCCCCTAAATTCCAGTAAATGTTGGTGGCCCAAAAGCAGGGTCAGAGATCTCTGAATGTCTCAAAAACATTTGCAGCCTGAAAGGGGCATTAACGCGCATCGAAGAGCACGGAAAATCCCAAAAATATTTTGTGCACGAAAAATGCATCCTACACCCCTGAAATTTCAGAATATGTTAGCAGCTCAAAAAAGGCCTTAAAATGCATCTTAAGCTGCAAAAATGTTGAAAACTTTGGAGGCCCAAAAAAGGGGTTTACAGGCATCCTAGACCCCCTAAAGTCCAGAAAATGTTGGTGGCCCAAAAACGGTGTCAGAGAGCTCTGAATATCCCAAAAACATTTGCAGCCTGAAATGGGCATTAACCCGCACCTAGACCACTGAAATTCCCAAAAATATTTATGGCACGAAAAATGCATCCTACACCGATGAAAGTTCAGAATATGTTAGCAGCCCAAAAAAGGCCTTAAAATGCATCTTAGGTTGCAAAAATGTTGAAAACTTTGGAGGTCCAAAAAAGGGGTTTACAGGCATCCTAGACCCCCTAAAGTCCAGAAAATGTTGGTGGCCCAAAAACAGGGTCAGAGAGCTCTGAATGTCCCAAAAGCATTTGCAGCCTGAAATGGTCATTAACCCGCATCCTAGACCACTGAAATTCCCAAAAATATTTATGGCACGAAAAATGCATCTTACACCCTGAAAGTTCAGAATATGTTAGCAGCCCAAAAAAGGCCTTAAAATGCATCTTAGGCTGCACAAATGTTGAAAGCTTTGAAGGTCCAAAAAATGGGTTTACAGGCATCCTAGACCCCCTAAAGTCCAGAAAATGTTGGTGGCCCAAAAACAGGGTCAGAGAGCTCTTAATGTCCCAAAAACATTTGCAGCCTGAAATGGGTATTAACGCGCATCCTAGACCACTGAAATTCCCAAAAATATTTATGGCACGAAAAATGCATCCTACACCGATGAAAGTTCAGAATATGTTAGCAGCCCAAAAAAGCCTTAAAATCCATCTTAGGCTGCAAAAATGTTGAAAACTTTGGAGGCCCAAAAAAGGGGTTTACAGGCATCCTAAACCCCCTAAAGACCAGAAAATGTTGGCGGCCAAAAAACGGTGTCAGAGAGCTCTGATTATCCAAAAAACATGTGTAGCCTACAAGGGGCATTAACACGCATGCTAGACCACTGAAATTCCCAAACATATTTATGGCACGAAAAATGCATCTTACACCCTGAAAGTTCAGAATATGTTAGCAGCCCAAAAAAGGCCATAACATGCATCTTAGGGCTGCAAAAATGTAGAAAACTTTGGAGGCCCAAAAAAGGGGTTTACAGGCATCCTATACCCCCTAAAGTCCAGAAAATGTTGGTGGCCCAAAAACAGGGTCAGAGAGCTCTGAATGTCCCAAAAACATTTGCAGCATGAAATGGGTATTAACGCACATCCGAGACCACTGAAATTCCCAAAAATATTTATGGCACGAAAAATGCATCCTACACCGATGAAAGTTCAGAATATGTTTGCAGCCCAAAAAAGCCTTAAAATCCATCTTAGGCTGCAAAAATGTTGAAAACTTTGGAGGCCCAAAAAAGGGGTTTACAGGCATCCTAAGCCCCTGACCCTAAAGACCAGAAAATGTTGGCGGCCAGAAAACGGTGTCAGAGAGCTCTGAATATCCGAAAAACATGTGTAGCCTTCAAGGGGCATTAACACGCATCCTAGACCACTGAAATTCCCAAACATATTTATGGCACGAAAAATGCATTTTACACCCTGAAAGTTCAGAATATGTTAGCAGCCCAAAAAAGGCCATAACATGCACCTTAGGGCTGCAAAAATGTAGAAAACTTTGGAGGCCCAAAAAAGGGGTTTACAGGCATCCTAGACCCCCTAAAGTCCAGAAAATGTTGGTGGCTCAAAAACGGTGTCAGAGAGCTCTGAATGTCCCAAAAACATTTGAAGCCTGAAATGGGCATTAACCCGCATCCTAGACCACTGAAATTCCCCAATATATTTATGGCACGAAACAAAAATGCATTCTACACCGCTAAAAGTTCTGAACATGTTAGCAGCCCAAAAAAGGCCTTAAAATGCATCTTAGGCTGCACAAATGTTGAAAACTTTGAAGGTCCAAAAAATGGGTTTACAGGCATCCTAGACCCCCTAAAGTCCAGAAAATGTTGGTGGCCCAAAAAACTGTCATAAGAGCTCTGAATGGCCCAAAAACATTTGTAGCCTATAAGGGGCATTAACCTGCATCCTAGACCACTGAAATTCCCAAAAATAGTTTTGGCACGAAAAACTGCATCTTACACCCTGAAAGTTCAGAATATGTTAGAAGCCCAAAAAATGCCTTAAAATGCATCTTAGGGCTGCAAAAATGTAGAAAACTTTAGAGGCCCAGAAAAGGGGTTTACATGCATCCTAGACCCCCTAAATTCCAGTAAATGTTGGTGGCCCAAAAGCAGGGTCAGAGAGCTCTGAATGTCTCAAAAACATTTGCAGCCTGAAAGGGGCATTAACGCGCATCCTAGAGCACTGAAAATCCCAAAAATATTTTGTGCACGAAAAATGCATCCTACACCCCTGAAATTTCAGAATATGTTAGCAGCTCAAAAAAGGCCTTAAAATGCATCTTAGGCTGCAAAATGTTGAAAACTTTGGAGGCCCAAAAAAGGGGTTTACAGGCTTCCTAGACCCCCTAAAGTCCAGAAAATGTTGGTGGCCCAAAAACGGTGTCAGAGAGCTATGAATATCCCAAAAACATTTGCAGCCTGAAATGGGCATTAACCCGCATCCTAGACCACTGAAATTCCCAAAAATATTTATGGCACGAAAAATGCATCCTACACCGATGAAAGTTCAGAATATGTTAGCAGCCCAAAAAAGGCCTTAAAATGCATCTTAGGTTGCAAAAATGTTGAAAACTTTGGAGGTCCAAAAAAGGGGTTTTACAGGCATCCTAGACCCCTTAAAGTCCAGAAAATGTTGGTGGCCCAAAAACAGGGTCAGAGAGCTCTGAATGTCTCAAAAACATTTGCAGCCTGAAATGGGTATTAACGCGCATCCTAGACCACTGAAATTCCCAAAAATATTTATGGCACGAAAAATGCATCCTACACCGATGAAAGTTCAGAATATGTTAGCAGCCCAAAAAAGGCCTTAAAATGCATCTTAGGCTGCAAAAATGTTGAAACTTTGGAGGCACAAAAAAGGGGTTTACAGTCATCCTAGACCCCCTAAAGTCCAGAAAATGTTGGTGGCCTTGAAACTGTGTCAGAAAGCTCTGAATGTCTCAAAAACATTTGCAGCCTGAAATGGGCATTAACCCGCATTCTAGACCACTGAATTTCCCAAAAATATTTATGGCACGAAAAATGCATCCTACACCACTGAAAGTTCAGAATATGTTAGCAGCCCAAGAAATGCCTTAAAATGCATTTTAGGGCTGCAAACATGCAGAAAACTTTGGAGGCCCAAAAAAGGGTTTTACAGGCATCCTAGACCCCCTAAAGTCCAGAAAAGGTTGGTGGCCAAAAACAGGGTCAGAGAGCTCTGAATGTCTCAAAAACATTTGCAGCCTGAAAGGGGCATTAACCCGCATCCTAGAGCACTGAGAATCCCATAAATATTTTGTGCACGAAAAATGCATCATACAACACTGAAAGTTCAGAATATTTAGCAGCCCAAAAAAGGCCTTAAAATGCATCTTAGGCTGCAAAAATGTTGAACACTTTGGAGGCCCAAAAGGGGTTTACAGTGATCCTAGAACCCCTAAAGTCCAGAAAATGTTGGTGGCCCAAAAACTGTGTCAGAGAGCTCTGAATGTCGCAAAAACATTTGCAGCCTGAAATGGGCATTAACCCGCATCCTAGACCACTGAAATTCCCAAAAATATTTATGGCACGAAAAATGCATCCTAAACCGATGAAAGTTCAGAATATGTTAGCAGCCCAAAAAAGGCCTTAAAATGCATCTTAGGCTGCAAAAATGTTGAAAACTTTGGAGGCCCAAAAAAGGGGTTTACAGGCATCCTAGACCCCCTAAAGTCCAGAAAATGTTGGTGGCCCAAAAAACTGTCAAAAGAGCTCTGAATGGCCCAAAAACATTTGTAGCCTATAAGGGGCATTAACCTGCACCCTAGACCACTGAAATTCCCAAAAATAGTTTTGCCACGAAAAATGCATCTTACACCCTGAAAGTTCAGAATATGTTAGAAGCCCAAAAAATGCCTTAAAATGCATCTTAGGGCTGCAAAAATGTAGAAAACTTTGGAGGCCCAAAAAATGGGTTTACATGCATCCTAGAACCCCTAAATTCCAGTAAATGTTGGTGGCCCAAAAGCAGGGTCAGAGAGCTCTGAATGTCTCAAAAACATTTGCAGCCTGAAAGGGGCATTAACCCGCTTCCTAGAGCACTGAAATTCCCAAAAATATATATGGCACGAAAAATGCATCCTACACCACTGAAAGTTCAGAATATGTTAGCAGCCCAAAAAAGTCCTTAAAATGCATCTTAGGCTGCAAAAATATTGAAAATTTTGGAGGCCCAAAAGGGGTTTACAGTCATCCTAGACCCCCTAAAGTCCAGAAAATGTTGGTGGCCTTGAAACTGCGTCAGAAAGCTCTGAATGTCCCAAAAGCATTTGCAGCCTGAAATGGTCATTAACCCGCATCCTAGACCACTCAAATCCCCAAAAATATTTATGGCACGAAAAATGCATCCTACACCACTGAAAGTTCAGAATATGTTTGCAGCCTAAAAAAGACCTTAAAATGCATCTTAGGCTGCACAAATGTTGAAAAGTTTGGGGGTCCAAAAAAGGGGTTTATAGGCATCCTAGACCCCCTAAAGTCCAAAAAATGTTGGTGGCCAAAAAAACTGTCAGAGAGCTCTGAATGTCCCAAAAACATTTGTAGCCTATAAGGGGCATTAACCTGCATCCTAGACCACTGAAATTCCAAAAATAGTTTTGGCACGAAAAATCCATTTTACACCCTGAAAGTTCAGAATATGTTAGCAGCCCAAAAAAGGCCTTAAATGCATCTTAGGCTGCAAAAATGTAGAAATCTTTGGAGGCCCAAAAAAGGGGTTTACAGTCATCCTAGACCCCCTAAAGTCCAGAAAATGTTGGTGGCCTAAAAACTGTGTCCGAAAGTTCTGAATGTCACAAAAACATTTGCAGCCTGAAATGGGCATTAACCCGCATCCTAGACCACTGAAATTCCCAAAAATATTTATGGCACGAAAAATGCATCCTACACCGATGAAAGTTCAGAATATGTTAGCAGCCAAAAAAGGCCTTAAAATGCATCTTAGGCTGCAAAAATGTTGAAAACTTTGGAGGCCCAAAAAAGGGGTTTACAGGCATCCTAGACCCCCTAAAGTCCAGAAAATGTTGGTGGCTCAAAAACGGTGTCAGAGAGCTCTGAATATCCCAAAAACATGTGCAGCCTGAAATGGGCATTAACCCGCATCCTAGACCACTGAAATTCCCAAAAATATTTATGGCACGAAAAATGCATCCTACACCACTGAAAGTTCAGAATATGTTAGCAGCCCAAAAAAGGCCTTAATATGCATCTTAGGCTGCAAAAATGTTCATAACTTTTGAGGCCCAAAAGGGGTTTACAGTCATCCTAGACCCCCTAAAGTCCAGAAAATGTTGGTGGCCTAAAAACTGTGTCAGAGAGCTCTGAATGTCCCAAAAACATTTGAAGCCTGAAATGGGCATTAACCCGCATCCTATCCACTGAAATTCCCCAAAATATTTATGGCACGAAACAAAAATGCATCCTACACCGCTAAAAGTTCTGAACATGTTAGCAGCCCAAAAAAGGCCTTAAAATGCATCTTATGGCTGCAAAAATGTAGAAAACTTTAGAGGCCCCAAAAAGGGGTTTACAGACATCCTAGACCCCCTAAAGTCCAGAAAATGTTGGTTGCCTAAAAATTGTGTCAGAAAGCTCTGAATGTCCCAAAAACATTTGCAGCCTGAAATGGGCATTAACCCGCATCCTAGACCACTGAAATTCCCAAAAATATTTATGGCACGGAAAATGCATCCTACACCGATGAAAGTTCAGAATATGTTAGCAGCCCAAAAAAGGCCTTAAAATGCATCTTAGGTTGCAAAAATGTTGAAAACTTTGGAGGTCCAAAAAAGGGGTTTACAGGCATCCTAGACCCCCTAAAGTCCAGAAAATGTTGGTGGCCTAAAAATTGTGTCAGAAAGCTCTGAATGTCTCAAAAACATTTGCAGCCTGAAAGGGGCATTAACCGGCTCCATAGAGCACTGAAATTCCCCAAAATATATATGGCACGAAAAATGCATCCTACACCACTGAAAGTTCAGAATATGTTAGCAGCCCAAAAAAGGCCTTAAAATGCATCTTAGGCTGCAAAAATGTTGAAACTTTGGAGGCACAAAAAAGGGGTTTACAGTCATCCTAGACCCCCTAAAGTCCAGAAAATGTTGGTGGCCTTGAAACTGTGTCAGAGAGCTCTGAATGTCTCAAAAACATTTGCAGCCTGAAAGGGGCATTAACCGGCTCCATAGAGCACTGAAATTCCCCAAAATATATATGGCACGAAAAATGCATCCTACACCACTGAAAGTTCAGAATATGTTAGCA
Organism: Ambystoma mexicanum; assembly: GCF_040938575.1. Lineage (NCBI taxonomy): Eukaryota > Metazoa > Chordata > Amphibia > Caudata > Ambystomatidae > Ambystoma > Ambystoma mexicanum. The sequence continues at coordinate 146,677,209 of NC_090936.1, forward strand.
GCCCAAAACAGGCCTTAAAATGCATCTTAGGCTGCAAAAATGTTGAAACTTTGGAGGCACAAAAAAGGGGTTTACAGTCATCCTAGACCCCCTAAAGTCCAGAAAATGTTGGTGGCCTTGAACCTGTGTCAGAAAGCTCTGAAGGTCCCAAAAGCATTTGCAGCCTGAAATGGTCATTAACCCGCATCCTAGACCACTGAAATCCCCAAAAATATTTTGTGCACGAAAAAATGCATCCTACACCCCTGAAAGTTCAGAATATGATAGCAGCCCAAAAAAGCCTTAAAATCCATCTTAGGCTGCAAAAATGTTGAAAACTTTGGAGGCCCAAAAAAGGGGTTTACAGGCATCCTAAACCCCCTAAAGACCAGAAAATGTTGGCGGCCAAAAAACGGTGTCAGAGAGCTCTGATTATCCAAAAAACATGTGTAGCCTACAAGGGGCATTAACACGCATGCTAGACCACTGAAATTCCCAAACATATTTATGGCACGAAAAATGCATCTTACACCCTGAAAGTTCAGAATATGTTAGCAGCCCAAAAAAGGCCATAACATGCATCTTAGGGCTGCAAAAATGTAGAAAACTTTGGAGGCCCAAAAAAGGGGTTTACAGGCATCCTATACCCCCTAAAGTCCAGAAAATGTTGGTGGCCCAAAAACAGGGTCAGAGAGCTCTGAATGTCCCAAAAACATTTGCAGCATGAAATGGGTATTAACGCACATCCGAGACCACTGAAATTCCCAAAAATATTTATGGCACGAAAAATGCATCCTACACCGATGAAAGTTCAGAATATGTTTGCAGCCCAAAAAAGCCTTAAAATCCATCTTAGGCTGCAAAAATGTTGAAAACTTTGGAGGCCCAAAAAAGGGGTTTACAGGCATCCTAAGCCCCTGACCCTAAAGACCAGAAAATGTTGGCGGCCAGAAAACGGTGTCAGAGAGCTCTGAATATCCAAAAAACATGTGTAGCCTTCAAGGGGCATTAACACGCATCCTAGACCACTGAAATTCCCAAACATATTTATGGCACGAAAAATGCATTTTACACCCTGAAAGTTCAGAATATGTTAGCAGCCCAAAAAAGGCCATAACATGCACCTTAGGGCTGCAAAAATGTAGAAAACTTTGGAGGCCCAAAAAAGGGGTTTACAGGCATCCTAGACCCCCTAAAGTCCAGAAAATGTTGGTGGCTCAAAAACGGTGTCAGAGAGCTCTGAATGTCCCAAAAACATTTGAAGCCTGAAATGGGCATTAACCCGCATCCTAGACCACTGAAATTCCCCAATATATTTATGGCACGAAACAAAAATGCATTCTACACCGCTAAAAGTTCTGAACATGTTAGCAGCCCAAAAAAGGCCTTAAAATGCATCTTAGGCTGCACAAATGTTGAAAACTTTGAAGGTCCAAAAAATGGGTTTACAGGCATCCTAGACCCCCTAAAGTCCAGAAAATGTTGGTGGCCCAAAAAACTGTCATAAGAGCTCTGAATGGCCCAAAAACATTTGTAGCCTATAAGGGGCATTAACCTGCATCCTAGAGCACTGAAAATCCCAAAAATATTTTGTGCACGAAAAATGCATCCTACACCCCTGAAATTTCAGAATATGTTAGCAGCTCAAAAAAGGCCTTAAAATGCATCTTAGGCTGCAAAAATGTTGAAAACTTTGGAGGCCCAAAAAAGGGGTTTACAGGCTTCCTAGACCCCCTAAAGTCCAGAAAATGTTGGTGGCCCAAAAACGGTGTCAGAGAGCTATGAATATCCCAAAAACATTTGCAGCCTGAAATGGGCATTAACCCGCATCCTAGACCACTGAAATTCCCAAAAATATTTATGGCACGAAAAATGCATCCTACACCGATGAAAGTTCAGAATATGTTAGCAGCCCAAAAAAGGCCTTAAAATGCATCTTAGGTTGCAAAAATGTTGAAAACTTTGGAGGTCCAAAAAAGGGGTTTTACAGGCATCCTAGACCCCTTAAAGTCCAGAAAATGTTGGTGGCCCAAAAACAGGGTCAGAGAGCTCTGAATGTCTCAAAAACATTTGCAGCCTGAAATGGGTATTAACGCGCATCCTAGACCACTGAAATTCCCAAAAATATTTATGGCACGAAAAATGCATCCTACACCGATGAAAGTTCAGAATATGTTAGCAGCCCAAAAAAGGCCTTAAAATGCATCTTAGGCTGCAAAAATGTTGAAACTTTGGAGGCACAAAAAAGGGGTTTACAGTCATCCTAGACCCCCTAAAGTCCAGAAAATGTTGGTGGCCTTGAAACTGTGTCAGAAAGCTCTGAATGTCCCAAAAACATTTGAAGCCTGAAATGGGCATTAACCCGCATCCTAGACCACTGAAATTCCCAAAAATATTTATGGCACGAAAAATGCATCCTACACCGATGAAAGTTCTGAACATGTTAGCAGCCCAAAAAAGGCCTTAAAATGCATCTTATAGCTGCAAAAATGTAGAAAACTTTGGAGACCCAAAAAAGGGGTTTACAGACATCCTAGACCCCCTAAAGTCCAGAAAATGTTGGTGGCCTAAAAATTGTGTCAGAAAGCTCTGAATGTCCCAAAAACATTTGCAGCCTGAAATGGGCATTAACCCGCATCCTAGACCACTGAAATTCCCAAAAATATTTATGGCACGGAAAATGCATCCTACACCGATGAAAGTTCAGAAAATGTTAGCAGCCCAAAAAAGGCCTTAAAATGCATCTTAGGTTGCAAAAATGTTGAAAACTTTGGAGGTCCAAAAAAGGGGTTTACAGGCATCCTAGACCCCCGAAAGTCCAGAAAATGTTGGTGGCCCAAAAACAGGGTCAGAGAGCTCTGAATGTCTCAAAAACATTTGCAGCCTGAAAGGGGCATTAACCGGTTCCATAGAGCACTGAAATTCCCCAAAATATATATGGCACGAAAAATGCATCCTACACCACTGAAAGTTCAGAATATGTTAGCAGCCCAAAAAAGGCCTTAAAATGCATCTTAGGCTGCAAAAATGTTGAAAACTTTGGAGGCCCAAAAGGAGTTTACAGTGATCCTAGAACCCCTAAAGTCCAGAAAATGTTGGTGGCCCAAAAACTGTGTCAGAGAGCTCTGAATGTCCCAAAAACATTTGCAGCCTGAAATGGGCATTAACCCGCATCCTAGACCACTGAAATTCCCAAAAATATTTATGGCACGAAACAAAAATGCATCCTACACCGCTAAAAGTTCTGAACATGTTAGCAGCCCAAAAAAGGCCTTAAAATGCATCTTAGGCTGCACAAATGTTGAAAACTTTGAAGGTCCAAAAAATGGGTTTACAGGCATCCTAGACCCCCTAAAGTCCAGAAAATGTTGGTGGCCCAAAAAACTGTCAAAAGAGCTCTGAATGGCCCAAAAACATTTGTAGCCTATAAGGGGCATTAACCCGCATCCTAGGCCACTGAAATTCCCAAAAATTTTTATGGCACGAAAAATGCATTTTACACCCTGAAAGTTCAGAATATGTTAGCAGCCCAAAAAAGGCCTTAAAATGCATCTTATGGCTGCAAAAATGTAGAAAGCTTTGGAGGCCCCAAAAAAGGGGTTTACAGTCATCCTAGACCCTCTAAAGTCCAGAAAATGTTGGTGGCCTAAAAATTGTGTCAGAAAGCTCTGAATGTCCCAAAAACATTTGCAGCCTGAAATGGGTATTAACGCGCTTCCTAGACCACTGAAATTCCCAAAAATATTTATGGCACGAAAAATGCATCCTACACCGATGAAAGTTCAGAATATGTTAGCAGCCCAAAAAAGCCTTAAAATCCATCTTAGGCTGCAAAAATGTTGAAAACTTTGGAGGCCCAGAAAAGGGGTTTACATGCATCCTAGACCCCCTAAATTCCAGTAAATGTTGGTGGCCCAAAAGCAGGGTCAGAGAGCTCTGAATGTCTCAAAAACATTTGCAGCCTGAAAGGGGCATTAACGCGCATCCTAGAGCACGGAAAATCCCAAAAATATTTATGGCACGAAAAATGCATCTTACACCCTGAAAGTTCAGAATATGTTAGCAGCCCAAAAAAGGCCATAACATGCATCTTAGGGCTGCAAAAATGTAGAAAACTTTGGAGGCGCAAAAAAGGGGTTTACAGGCATCCTAGACCCCCTAACGTCCAGAAAATGTTGGTGGCTCAAAAACGGTGTCAGAGAGCTCTGAATATCCCAAAAACATTTGCAGCCTGAAATGGGCATTAACCCGCATTCTAGACCACTGAAATTCCCAAAAATATTTATGGCACGAAAAATGCATCCTATACCACTGAAAGTTCAGAATATGTTAGCAGCCCAAAAAAGGCCTTAATATGCATTTTAGGCTGCAAAAATGTTGAAAACTTTAGAGGCCCAAAAAAGGGGTTTACAGTCATCCTAGACCCCCTAAAGTCCAGAAAATGTTGGTGGCCCAAAAAACTGTCAGAGAGCTCTGAATGTCCCAAAAACATTTGTAGCCTATAAGGGGCACTAACCTGCATCCTAGACCACTGAAATTCCCAAAAATAGTTTTGGCACAAAAAATGCATCTTACATCCTGAAAGTTCAGAATATGTTAACAGCCCAAGAAATGCCTTAAAATGCATTTTAGGGCTGCAAACATGCAGAAAACTTTGGAGGCCCAAAAAAGGGGTTTACGGGCATCCTAGACCCCCTAAAGTCCAGAAAATGTTGGTGGCCCAAAAACAGGGTCAGAGAGCTCTGAATGTCTCAAAAACATTTGCAGCCTGAAAGGGGCATTAACCCGCATCCTAGAGCACTTCAAATCCCAAAAATATTTTGTGTACGTAAAATGCATCATACAACACTGAAAGTTCAGAATATGTTAGCAGCCCAACAAAGGCCTTAAAATGCATCTTAGGCTGCAAAAATGTTGAAAACTTTGGAGGCCCAAAAGGGGTTTACAGTGATCCTAGAACCCCTAAAGTCCAGAAAATGTTGGTGGCCCAAAAACTGTGTCAGAGAGCTCTGAATGTCTCAAAAACATTTGCAGCCTGAAATGGGCATTAACCCGCATCCTAGACCACTGAAATTCCCAAAAATATTGATGGCACGAAAAATGCATCCTACACAGATGAAAGTTCAGAATATGTTAGCAGCCCAAAAAAGGCCTTAAAATGCATCTTAGGCTGCAAAAATGTTGAAAACTTTGGAGGCCCAAAAAAGGGGTTTACAGGCATCCTAGACCCCCTAAAGTCCAGAAAATGCTGGTGGCCCAAAAAACTGTCAAAAGAGCTCTGAATGGCCCAAAAACATATGTAGCCTATAAGGGGCATTAACCTGCATCCTAGACCACTGAAATTCCCAAAAATAGTTTTGGCACGAAAAATGCATCTTACACCCTGAAAGTTCAGAATATGTTAGAAGCCCAAAAAATGTCTTATAATGCATCTTAGGGCTGCAAAAATGTAGAAAACTTTGGAGGCCCAAAAAAGGGGTTTACATGCATCCTAGACCCCCTAAATTCCAGTAAATGTTGGTGGCCCAAAAGCAGGGTCAGAGAGCTCTGAATGTCTCAAAAACATTTGCAGCCTGAAAGGGGCATTAACCCGCATCCTAGAGCACTGAAAATCCCAAAAATATTTTGTGCACGAAAAAGGCATCTTACACCCTGAAAGTTCAGAATATGTTAGCAGCCCAAAAAAGGCCTTAAAATGCATCTTAGGCTGCAAAAATGTTGAAACTTTGGAGGCACAAAAAAGGGGTTTACAGTCATCCTAGACCCCCTAAAGTCCAGAAAATGTTGGTGGCCTTGAAACTGTGTCAGAAAGCTCTGAATGTCCCAAAAACATTTGAAGCCTGAAATGGACACTAACCCGCATCCTAGACCACTGAAATTCCCCAAAATATTTATGGCACGAAACAAAAATGAATCCTATACCGCTAAAAGTTCTGAACATGTTAGCAGCCCAAAAAAGGCCTTAAAATGCATCTTATGGCTGCAAAAATGTAGAAAACTTTGGAGACCCAAAAAAGGGGTTTACAGGCATCCTAGACCCCCTAAAGTCCAGAAAATGTTGGTGGCCCAAAAACACGGTCAGAGAGCTCTGAATGTCTCAAAAACATTTGCAGCCTGAAAGGGGCATTAACCGGTTCCATATAGCACTGAAATTCCCCAAAATATATATGGCACGAAAAATGCATCCTACACCACTGAAAGTTCAGAATATGTTAGCAGCCCAAAAAAGGCCTTAAAATGCATCTTAGGCTGCAAAAATGTTGAAACTTTGGAGGCACAAAAAAGGGGTTTACAGTCATCCTAGACCCCCTAAAGTCCAGAAAATGTTGGTGGCCCAAAAAACTGTCAGAGAGCTCTGAATGTCCCAAAAACATTTGTAGCCTATAAGGGGCATTAACCTGCATCCTATCCACTGAAATTCCCAAAAATATTTATGGCACGAAACAAAAATGCATCCTACACCGCTAAAAGTTCTGAACATGTTAGCAGCCCAAAAAAGGCCTTAAAATGCATCTTAGGCTGCACAAATGTTGAAAACTTTGAAGGTCCAAAAAATGGGTTTACAGGCATCCTACCTAGACCCCCTAAAGTCCAGAAAATGTTGGTGGCCCAAAAAACTGTCAAAAGAGCTCTGAATGGCCCAAAAACATGTGTAGCCTATAAGGGGCATTAACCCGCATCCTAGACCACTGAAATTCCCAAAAATATTTATGGCACGAAAAATGCATCTTACACCCTGAAAGTTCAGAATATGTTAGCAGCCCAAAAAAGGCCTTAAAATGCATCTTATGGCTGCAAAAATGTAGAAAACTTTGGAGGCCCAAAAAAGAGGTTTCCAGTCATCCCAGACCCCCTAAAGTCCAGAAAATGTTGGTGGCTCAAAAACGGTGTCAGAGAGCTCTGAATATCCCAAAAACATTTGCAGCCTGAAATGGGCATTAACCCGCATTCTAGACCACTGAAATTCCCAAAAATATTTATGGCACGAAAAATGCATCCTACACCTCTGAAAGTTCAGAATATGTTAGCAGCCCAAAAAAGGCCTTAAAATGCATCTTAGGCTGCAAAAATGTTGAAAACTTTAGAGGCCCAAAAAAGGGGTTTACAGGCATCCTAGACCCCCTAAAGTCCAGAAAATGTTGGTGGCCCAAAAACGGTGTCAGAGAGCTCTGAATATCCCAAAAACATTTGCAGCCTGAAATGGGCATTAACCCGCATCCTAGACCACTGAAATTCCCAGAAATATTTATGGCACGAAAAATGCATCCTACACCGATGAAAGTTCAGAATATGTTAGCAGCCCAAAAAAGCCTTAAAATCCATCTTAGGCTGCAAAAATGTTGAAAACTTTGGAGGCCCAAAAAAGGGGTTTACAGGCATCCTAAACCCCCTAAAGACCAGAAAATGTTGGCGGCCAGAAAACGGTGTTAGAGAGCTCTGAATATCCCAAAAACATGTGTAGCCTTCAAGGGGCATTAACACGCATCCTAGACCACTGAAATTCCCAAACATATTTATGGCACGAAAAATGCATTTTACACCCTGAAAGTTCAGAATATGTTAGCAGCCCAAAAAAGGCCATAACATGCATCTTAGGGCTGCAAAAATGTAGAAAACTTTGGAGGCCCAAAAAAGGGGTTTACAGGCATCCTAGACCCCCTAAAGTCAAGAAAATGTTGGTGGCTCAAAAACGGTGTCAGAGAGCTCTGAATGTCCCAAAAACATTTGAAGCCTGAAATGGGCATTAACCCGCATCCTAGACCACTGAAATTCCCCAATATATTTATGGCACAAAACAAAAATGCATCCTACACCGCTAAAAGTTCTGAACATGTTAGCAGCCCAAAAAAGGCCTTAAAATGCATCTTAGGCTGCACAAATGTTGAAAACTTTGGAGGCACAAAAAAGGGGTTTACAGTCATCCTAGACCCCCTAAAGTCCAGAAAATGTTGGTGGCCCAAAAACTGTGTCAGAGAGCTCTGAATGTCCCAAAAACATTTGCAGCCTGAAATGGGCATTAACCCGCATCCTAGACCACTGAAATTCCCAAAAATATTTATGGCACGAAAAATGCATCCTAAACCGATGAAAGTTCAGAATATGTTAGCAGCCCAAAAAAGGCCTTAAAATGCATCTTAGGCTGCAAAAATGTTGAAAACTTTGGAGGCCCAAAAAAGGGGTTTACAGGCATCCTAGACCCCCTAAAGTCCAGAAAATGTTGGTGGCCCAAAAAACTGTCAAAAGAGCTCTGAATGGCCCAAAAACATTTGTAGCCTATAAGGGGTTATAACCTGCATCCTAGACCACTGAAATTCCCAAAAATAGTTTTGCCACGAAAAATGCATCTTACACCCTGAAAGTTCAGAATATGTTAGAAGCCCAAAAAATGCCTTAAAATGCATCTTAGGGCTGCAAAAATGTAGAAAACTTTGGAGGCCCAAAAAATGGGTTTACATGCATCCTAGAACCCCTAAATTCCAGTAAATGTTGGTGGCCCAAAAGCAGGGTCAGAGAGCTCTGAATGTCTCAAAAACATTTGCAGCCTGAAAGGGGCATTAACCCGCTTCCTAGAGCACTGAAATTCCCAAAAATATATATGGCACGAAAAATGCATCCTACACCACTGAAAGTTCAGAATATGTTAGCAGCCCAAAAAAGTCCTTAAAATGCATCTTAGGCTGCAAAAGTATTGAAAATTTTGGAGGCCCAAAAGGGGTTTACAGTCATCCTAGACCCCCTAAAGTCCAGAAAATGTTGGTGGCCTTGAAACTGCGTCAGAAAGCTCTGAATGTCCCAAAAGCATTTGCAGCCTGAAATGGTCATTAACCCGCATCCTAGACCACTCAAATCCCCAAAAATATTTATGGCACGAAAAATGCATCCTACACCACTGAAAGTACAGAATATGTTTGCAGCCTAAAAAAGACCTTAAAATGCATCTTAGGCTGCACAAATGTTGAAAAGTTTGGGGGTCCAAAAAAGGGGTTTATAGGCATCCTAGACCCCCTAAAGTCCAAAAAATGTTGGTGGCCAAAAAAACTGTCAGAGAGCTCTGAATGTCCCAAAAACATTTGTAGCCTATAAGGGGCATTAACCTGCATCCTAGACCACTGAAATTCCAAAAATAGTTTTGGCACGAAAAATCCATCTTACACCCTGAAAGTTCAGAATATGTTAGCAGCCCAAAAAAGGCCTTAAATGCATCTTAGGCTGCAAAAATGTAGAAATCTTTGGAGGCCCAAAAAAGGGGTTTACAGGCATCCTAGACCCCCTAAAGTCCAGAAAATGTTGGTGGCCTAAAAACTGTGTCCGAAAGTTCTGAATGTCACAAAAACATTTGCAGCCTGAAATGGGCATTAACCCGCATCCTAGACCACTGAAATTCCCAAAAATATTTATGGCACGAAAAATGCATCCTACACCGATGAAAGTTCAGAATATGTTAGCAGCCAAAAAAGGCCTTAAAATGCATCTTAGGCTGCAAAAATGTTGAAAACTTTGGAGGCCCAAAAAAGGGGTTTACAGGCATCCTAGACCCCCTAAAGTCCAGAAAATGTTGGTGGCTCAAAAACGGTGTCAGAGAGCTCTGAATATCCCAAAAACATGTGCAGCCTGAAATGGGCATTAACCCGCATCCTAGACCACTGAAATTCCCAAAAATATTTATGGCACGAAAAATGCATCCTACACCACTGAAAGTTCAGAATATGTTAGCAGCCCAAAAAAGGCCTTAATATGCATCTTAGGCTGCAAAAATGTTCATAACTTTTGAGGCCCAAAAGGGGTTTACAGTCATCCTAGACCCCCTAAAGTCCAGAAAATGTTGGTGGCCTAAAAACTGTGTCAGAGAGCTCTGAATGTCCCAAAAACATTTGAAGCCTGAAATGGGCATTAACCCGCATCCTAGACCACTGAAATTCCCCAAAATATTTATGGCACGAAACAAAAATGCATCCTACACCGCTAAAAGTTCTGAACATGTTAGCAGCCCAAAAAAGGCCTTAAAATGCATCTTATGGCTGCAAAAATGTAGAAAACTCTAGAGGCCCCAAAAAGGGGTTTACAGACATCCTAGACCCCCTAAAGTCCAGAAAATGTTGGTTGCCTAAAAATTGTGTCAGAAAGCTCTGAATGTCCCAAAAACATTTGCAGCCTGAAATGGGCATTAACCCGCATCCTAGACCACTGAAATTCCCAAAAATATTTATGGCACGGAAAATGCATCCTACACCGATGAAAGTTCAGAATATGTTAGCAGCCCAAAAAAGGCCTTAAAATGCATCTTAGGTTGCAAAAATCTTGAAAACTTTGGAGGTCCAAAAAAGGGGTTTACAGGCATCCTAGACCCCCTAAAGTCCAGAAAATGTTGGTGGCCTAAAAATTGTGTCAGAAAGCTCTGAATGTCTCAAAAACATTTGCAGCCTGAAAGGGGCATTAACCGGCTCCATAGAGCACTGAAATTCCCCAAAATATATATGGCACGAAAAATGCATCCTACACCACTGAAAGTTCAGAATATGTTAGCAGCCCAAAAAAGGCCTTAAAATGCATCTTAGGCTGCAAAAATGTTGAAACTTTGGAGGCACAAAAAAGGGGTTTACAGTCATCCTAGACCCCCTAAAGTCCAGAAAATGTTGGTGGCCTTGAAACTGTGTCAGAGAGCTCTGAATGTCTCAAAAACATTTGCAGCCTGAAAGGGGCATTAACCGGCTCCATAGAGCACTGAAATTCCCCAAAATATATATGGCACGAAAAATGCATCCTACACCACTGAAAGTTCAGAATATGTTAGCAGCCCAAAACAGGCCTTAAAATGCATCTTAGGCTGCAAAAATGTTGAAACTTTGGAGGCACAAAAAAGGGGTTTACAGTCATCCTAGACCCCCTAAAGTCCAGAAAATGTTGGTGGCCTTGAACCTGTGTCAGAAAGCTCTGAATGTCCCAAAAGCATTTGCAGCCTGAAATGGTCATTAACCCGCATCCTAGACCACTGAAATTCCCAGAAATATTTATGGCACGAAAAATGCATCCTACACCGATGAAAGTTCAGAATATGTTAGCAGCCCAAAAAAGCCTTAAAATCCATCTTAGGCTGCAAAAATGTTGAAAACTTTGGAGGCCCAAAAAAGGGGTTTACAGGCATCCTAAACCCCCTAAAGACCAGAAAATGTTGGCGGCCAGAAAACGGTGTTAGAGAGCTCTGAATATCCCAAAAACATGTGTAGCCTTCAAGGGGCATTAACACGCATCCTAGACCACTGAAATTCCCAAACATATTTATGGCACGAAAAATGCATCTTACACCCTGAAAGTTCAGAATATGTTAGCAGCCCAAAAAAGGCCATAACATGCATCTTAGGGCTGCAAAAATGTAGAAAACTTTGGAGGCCCAAAAAAGGGGTTTACAGGCATCCTATACCCCCTAAAGTCCAGAAAATGTTGGTGGCCCAAAAACAGGGTCAGAGAGCTCTGAATGTCCCAAAAACATTTGCAGCATGAAATGGGTATTAACGCACATCCGAGACCACTGAAATTCCCAAAAATATTTATGGCACGAAAAATGCATCCTACACCGATGAAAGTTCAGAATATGTTTGCAGCCCAAAAAAGCCTTAAAATCCATCTTAGGCTGCAAAAATGTTGAAAACTTTGGAGGCCCAAAAAAGGGGTTTACAGGCATCCTAAACCCCCGACCCTAAAGACCAGAAAATGTTGGCGGCCAGAAAACGGTGTCAGAGAGCTCTGAATATCCGAAAAACATGTGTAGCCTTCAAGGGGCATTAACACGCATCCTAGACCACTGAAATTCCCAAACATATTTATGGCACGAAAAATGCATCTTACACCCTGAAAGTTCAGAATATGTTAGCAGCCCAAAAAAGGCCATAACATGCACCTTAGGGCTGCAAAAATGTAGAAAACTTTGGAGGCCCAAAAAAGGGGTTTACAGGCATCCTAGACCCCCTAAAGTCCAGAAAATGTTGGTGGCTCAAAAACGGTGTCAGAGAGCTCTGAATGTCCCAAAAACATTTGAAGCCTGAAATGGGCATTAACCCGCATCCTAGACCACTGAAATTCCCCAATATATTTATGGCACGAAACAAAAATGCATTCTACACCGCTAAAGGTTCTGAACATGTTAGCAGCCCAAAAAAGGCCTTAAAATGCATCTTAGGCTGCACAAATGTTGAAAACTTTGAAGGTCCAAAAAATGGGTTTACAGGCATCCTAGACCCCCTAAAGTCCAGAAAATGTTGGTGGCCCAAAAAACTGTCATAAGAGCTCTGAATGGCCCAAAAACATTTGTAGCCTATAAGGGGCATTAACCTGCATCCTAGACCACTGAAATTCCCAAAAATAGTTTTGGCACGAAAAACTGCATCTTACACCCTGAAAGTTCAGAATATGTTAGAAGCCCAAAAAATGCCTTAAAATGCATCTTAGGGCTGCAAAAATGTAGAAAACTTTGGAGGCCCAGAAAAGGGGTTTACATGCATCCTAGACCCCCTAAATTCCAGTAAATGTTGGTGGCCCAAAAGCAGGGTCAGAGAGCTCTGAATGTCTCAAAAACATTTGCAGCCTGAAAGGGGCATTAACGCGCATCCTAGAGCACTGAAAATCCCAAAAATATTTTGTGCACGAAAAATGCATCCTACACCCCTGAAATTTCAGAATATGTTAGCAGCTCAAAAAAGGCCTTAAAATGCATCTTAGGCTGCAAAAATGTTGAAAACTTTGGAGGCCCAAAGAAGGGGTTTACAGGCTTCCTAGACCCCCTAAAGTCCAGAAAATGTTGGTGGCCCAAAAACGGTGTCAGAGAGCTATGAATATCCCAAAAACATTTGCAGCCTGAAATGGGCATTAACCCGCATCCTAGACCACTGAAATTCCCAAAAATATTTATGGCACGAAAAATGCATCCTACACCGATGAAAGTTCAGAATATGTTAGCAGCCCAAAAAAGGCCTTAAAATGCATCTTAGGTTGCAAAAATGTTGAAAACTTTGGAGGTCCAAAAAAGGGGTTTTACAGGCATCCTAGACCCCTTAAAGTCCAGAAAATGTTGGTGGCCCAAAAACAGGGTCAGAGAGCTCTGAATGTCTCAAAAACATTTGCAGCCTGAAATGGGTATTAACGCGCATCCTAGACCACTGAAATTCCCAAAAATATTTATGGCACGAAAAATGCATCCTACACCGATGAAAGTTCAGAATATGTTAGCAGCCCAAAAAAGGCCTTAAAATGCATCTTAGGCTGCAAAAATGTTGAGACTTTGGAGGCACAAAAAAGGGGTTTACAGTCATCCTAGACCCCCTAAAGTCCAGAAAATGTTGGTGGCCTTGAAACTGTGTCAGAAAGCTCTGAATGTCCCAAAAACATTTGAAGCCTGAAATGGGCATTAACCCGCATCCTAGACCACTGAAATTCCCAAAAATATTTATGGCACGAAAAATGCATCCTACACCGATGAAAGTTCTGAACATGTTAGCAGCCCAAAAAAGGCCTTAAAATGCATCTTATAGCTGCAAAAATGTAGAAAACTTTGGAGACCCAAAAAAGGGGTTTACAGACATCCTAGACCCCCTAAAGTCCAGAAAATGTTGGTGGCCTAAAAATTGTGTCAGAAAGCTCTGAATGTCCCAAAAACATTTGCAGCCTGAAATGGGCATTAACCCGCATCCTAGACCACTGAAATTCCCAAAAATATTTATGGCACGGAAAATGCATCCTACACCGATGAAAGTTCAGAATATGTTAGCAGCCCAAAAAAGGCCTTAAAATGCATCTTAGGTTGCAAAAATGTTGAAAACTTTGGAGGTCCAAAAAAGGGGTTTACAGGCATCCTAGACCCCCGAAAGTCCAGAAAATGTTGGTGGCCCAAAAACAGGGTCAGAGAGCTCTGAATGTCTCAAAAACATTTGCAGCCTGAAAGGGGCATTAACCGGTTCCATAGAGCACTGAAATTCCCCAAAATATATATGGCACGAAAAATGCATCCTACACCACTGAAAGTTCAGAATATGTTAGCAGCCCAAAAAAGGCCTTAAAATGCATCTTAGGCTGCAAAAATGTTGAAAACTTTGGGGGCCCAAAAGGAGTTTACAGTGATCCTAGAACCCCTAAAGTCCAGAAAATGTTGGTGGCCCAAAAACTGTGTCAGAGAGCTCTGAATGTCCCAAAAACATTTGCAGCCTGAAATGGGCATTAACCCGCATCCTAGACCACTGAAATTCCCAAAAATATTTATGGCACGAAACAAAAATGCATCCTACACCGCTAAAAGTTCTGAACATGTTAGCAGCCCAAAAAAGGCCTTAAAATGCATCTTAGGCTGCACAAATGTTGAAAACTTTGAAGGTCCAAAAAATGGGTTTACAGGCATCCTAGACCCCCTAAAGTCCAGAAAATGTTGGTGGCCCAAAAAACTGTCAAAAGAGCTCTGAATGGCCCAAAAACATTTGTAGCCTATAAGGGGCATTAACCCGCATCCTAGGCCACTGAAATTCACAAAAATATTTATGGCACGAAAAATGCATCTTACACCCTGAAAGTTCAGAATATGTTAGCAGCCCAAAAAAGGCCTTAAAATGCATCTTAGGCTGCAAAAATGTTGAAAACTTTGGAGGCCCAAAAAAGGGGTTTACAGGCATCCTAAACCCCCTAAAGACCAGAAAATGTTGGCGGCCAGAAAACGGTGTCAGAGAGCTCTGAATATCCCAAAAACATTTGTAGCCTATAAGGGGCAATAACCTGCATCCTAGACCACTGAAATTCCCAAAAATAGTTTTGGCACGAAAAATGCATCTTACACCCTGAAAGTTCAGAATATGTTAGAAGCCCAAAAAATGCCTTAAAATGCATCTTAGGGCTGCAAAAATGTAGAAAACTTTGGAGGCCCAGAAAAGGGGTTTACATGCATCCTAGACCCCCTAAATTCCAGTAAATGTTGGTGGCCCAAAAGCAGGGTCAGAGAGCTCTGAATGTCTCAAAAACATTTGCAGCCTGAAAGGGGCATTAACGCGCATCCTAGAGCACGGAAAATCCCAAAAATATTTTGTGCACGAAAAATGCATCCTACACCCCTGAAATTTCAGAATATGTTAGCAGCTCAAAAAAGGCCTTAAAATGCATCTTAAGCTGCAAAAATGTTGAAAACTTTGGAGGCCCAAAAAAGGGGTTTACAGGCATCCTAGACCCCCTAAAGTCCAGAAAATGTTGGTGGCCCAAAAACGGTGTCAGAGAGCTCTGAATATCCCAAAAACATTTGCAGCCTGAAATGGGCATTAACCCGCACCTAGACCACTGAAATTCCCAAAAATATTTATGGCACGAAAAATGCATCCTACACCGATGAAAGTTCAGAATATGTTAGCAGCCCAAAAAAGGCCTTAAAATGCATCTTAGGTTGCAAAAATGTTGAAAACTTTGGAGGTCCAAAAAAGGGGTTTACAGGCATCCTAGACCCCCTAAAGTCCAGAAAATGTTGGTGGCCCAAAAACAGGGTCAGAGAGCTCTGAATGTCTCAAAAACATTTGCAGCCTGAAATGGTCATTAACCCGCATCCTAGACCACTGAAATTCCCAAAAATATTTATGGCACGAAAAATGCATCCTACACCCGTGAAAGTTCAGAATATGATAGCAGCCCAAAAAAGCCTTAAAATCCATCTTAGGCTGCAAAAATGTTGAAAACTTTGTAGGCCGAAAAAAGGGGTTTACAGGCATCCTAAACCCCCTAAAGACCAGAAAATTTTGGCGGCCAAAAAACGGTGTCAGAGAGCTCTGAATATCCCAAAAACATGTGTATCCTACAAGGGGCATTAACACGCATCCTAGACCACTGAAATTCCCAAACATATTTATGGCACGAAAAATGCATCTTACACCCTGAAAGTTCAGAATATGTTAGCAGCCCAAAAAAGGCCATAACATGCATCTTAGGGCTGCAAAAATGTAGAAAACTTTGGAGGCGCAAAAAAGGGGTTTACAGGCATCCTAGACCCCCTAACGTCCAGAAAATGTTGGTGGCTCAAAAACGGTGTCAGAGAGCTCTGAATATCCCAAAAACATTTGCAGCCTGAAATGGGCATTAACCCGCATTCTAGACCACTGAAATTCCCAAAAATATTTATGGCACGAAAAATGCATCCTACACCACTGAAAGTTCAGAATATGTTAGCAGCCCAAAAAAGGCCTTAATATGCATTTTAGGCTGCAAAAATGTTGAAAACTTTAGAGGCCCAAAAAAGGGGTTTACAGTCATCCTAGACCCCCTAAAGTCCAGAAAATGTTGGTGGCCCAAAAAACTGTCAGAGAGCTCTGAATGTCCCAAAAACATTTGTAGCCTATAAGGGGCACTAACCTGCATCCTAGACCACTGAAATTCCCAAAAATAGTTTTGGCACAAAAAATGCATCTTACATCCTGAAAGTTAAGAATATGTTAACAGCCCAAGAAATGCCTTAAAATGCATTTTAGGGCTGCAAACATGCAGAAAACTTTGGAGGCCCAAAAAAGGGGTTTACGGGCATCCTAGACCCCCTAAAGTCCAGAAAATGTTGGTGGCCCAAAAACAGGGTCAGAGAGCTCTGAATGTCTCAAAAACATTTGCAGCCTGAAAGGGGCATTAACCCGCATCCTAGAGCACTTCAAATCCCAAAAATATTTTGTGTACGTAAAATGCATCATACAACACTGAAAGTTCAGAATATGTTAGCAGCCCAACAAAGGCCTTAAAATGCATCTTAGGCTGCAAAAATGTTGAAAACTTTGGAGGCCCAAAAGGGGTTTACAGTGATCCTAGAACCCCTAAAGTCCAGAAAATGTTGGTGGCCCAAAAACTGTGTCAGAGAGCTCTGAATGTCTCAAAAACATTTGCAGCCTGAAATGGGCATTAACCCGCATCCTAGACCACTGAAATTCCCAAAAATATTGATGGCACGAAAAATGCATCCTACACAGATGAAAGTTCAGAATATGTTAGCAGCCCAAAAAAGGCCTTAAAATGCATCTTAGGCTGCAAAAATGTTGAAAACTTTGGAGGCCCAAAAAAGGGGTTTACAGGCATCCTAGACCCCCTAAAGTCCAGAAAATGCTGGTGGCCCAAAAAACTGTCAAAAGAGCTCTGAATGGCCCAAAAACATATGTAGCCTATAAGGGGCATTAACCTGCATCCTAGACCACTGAAATTCCCAAAAATAGTTTTGGCACGAAAAATGCATCTTACACCCTGAAAGTTCAGAATATGTTAGAAGCCCAAAAAATGTCTTATAATGCATCTTAGGGCTGCAAAAATGTAGAAAACTTTGGAGGCCCAAAAAAGGGGTTTACATGCATCCTAGACCCCCTAAATTCCAGTAAATGTTGGTGGCCCAAAAGCAGGGTCAGAGAGCTCTGAATGTCTCAAAAACATTTGCAGCCTGAAAGGGGCATTAACCCGCATCCTAGAGCACTGAAAATCCCAAAAATATTTTGTGCACGAAAAAGGCATCTTACACCCTGAAAGTTCAGAATATGTTAGCAGCCCAAAAAAGGCCTTAAAATGCATCTTAGGCTGCAAAAATGTTGAAACTTTGGAGGCACAAAAAAGGGGTTTACAGTCATCCAAGACCCCCTAAAGTCCAGAAAATGTTGGTGGCCTTGAAACTGTGTCAGAAAGCTCTGAATGTCCCAAAAACATTTGAAGCCTGAAATGGACATTAACCCGCATCCTAGACCACTGAAATTCCCCAAAATATTTATGGCACGAAACAAAAATGCATCCTATACCGCTAAAAGTTCTGAACATGTTAGCAGCCCAAAAAAGGCCTTAAAATGCATCTTATGGCTGCAAAAATGTAGAAAACTTTGGAGACCCAAAAAAGGGGTTTACAGGCATCCTAGACCCCCTAAAGTCCAGAAAATGTTGGTGGCCCAAAAACACGGTCAGAGAGCTCTGAATGTCTCAAAAACATTTGCAGCCTGAAAGGGGCATTAACCGGTTCCATAGAGCACTGAAATTCCCCAAAATATATATGGCACGAAAAATGCATCCTACACCACTGAAAGTTCAGAATATGTTAGCAGCCCAAAAAAGGCCTTAAAATGCATCTTAGGCTGCAAAAATGTTGAAACTTTGGAGGCACAAAAAAGGGGTTTACAGTCATCCTAGACCCCCTAAAGTCCAGAAAATGTTGGTGGCCCAAAAAACTGTCAGAGAGCTCTGAATGTCCCAAAAACATTTGTAGCCTATAAGGGGCATTAACCTGCATCCTCGACCACTGAAATTCCCAAAAATAGTTTTGGCACAAAAAATGCATCTTACATCCTGAAAGTTCAGAATATGTTAGCAGCCCAAAAAAGGCCTTAAAATGCATCTTAGGCTGCAAAAATGTTGAAAACTTTGGAGGCCCAAAAGGGGTTTACAGTGATCCTAGAACCCCTAAAGTCCATAAAATGTTGGTGGCCCAAAAACTGTGTCAGAGAGCTCTGAATGTCCCAAAAACATTTGCAGCCTGAAATGGGCATTAACCCGCATCCTAGACCACTGAAATTCCCAAAAATATTTATGGCACGAAACAAAAATGCATCCTACACCGCTAAAAGTTCTGAACATGTTAGCAGCCCAAAAAAGGCCTTAAAATGCATCTTAGGCTGCACAAATGTTGAAAACTTTGAAGGTCCAAAAAATGGGTTTACAGGCATCCTACCTAGACCCCCTAAAGTCCAGAAAATGTTGGTGGCCCAAAAAACTGTCAAAAGAGCTCTGAATGGCCCAAAAACATGTGTAGCCTATAAGGGGCATTAACCCGCATCCTAGACCACTGAAATTCCCAAAAATATTTATGGCACGAAAAATGCATCTTACACCCTGAAAGTTCAGAATATGTTAGCAGCCCAAAAAAGGCCTTAAAATGCATCTTATTGCTGCAAAAATGTAGAAAACTTTAGAGGCCCAAAAAAGGGGTTTACAGTCATCCTATACCCCCTAAAGTCCAGAAAATGTTGGTGGCCCAAAAAACTGTCAGAGAGCTCTGAAAGTCCCAAAAACATTAGTAGCCTATAAGGGACATTAACCTGCATCCTAGACCACTGAAATTCCCAAAAATAGTTTTGGCACAAAAAATGCATCTTACATCCTGAAAGTTCAGAATATGTTAGCAGCTCAAAAAAGGCCTTAAAATGCATCTTAGGCTGCAAAAATGTTGAAAACTTTGGAGGCCCAAAAAAGGGGTTTACAGGCATCCTAGACCCCCTAAAGTCCAGAAAATGTTGGTGGCCCAAAAACGGTGTCAGAGAGCTCTGAATATCCCAAAAACATTTGCAGCCTGAAATGGGCATTAACCCGCATCCTAGACCACTGAAATTCCCAGAAATATTTATGGCACGAAAAATGCATCCTACACCGATGAAATTTCAGAATATGTTAGCAGCCCAAAAAAGCCTTAAAATCCATCTTAGGCTGCAAAAATGTTGAAAACTTTGGAGGCCCAAAAAAGGGGTTTACAGGCATCCTAAACCCCCTAAAGACCAGAAAATGTCGGCGGCCAGAAAACGGTGTTAGAGAGCTCTGAATATCCCAAAAACATGTGTAGCCTTCAAGGGGCATTAACACGCATCCTAGACCACTGAAATTCCCAAACATATTTATGGCACGAAAAATGCATTTTACACCCTGAAAGTTCAGAATATGTTAGCAGCCCAAAAAAGGCCTTAAAATGCATCTTATGGCTGCAAAAATGTAGAAAACTTTGGAGGCCCAAAAAAGGGGTTTCCAGTCATCCCAGACCCCCTAAAGTCCAGAAAATGTTGGTGGCCTAAAAATTGTGTCAGAAAGCTCTGAATGTCCCAAAAACATTTGCAGCCTGAAATGGGTATTAACCCGCATCCTAGACCACTGAAATTCCCAAAAATATTTATGGCACGAAAAATGCATCCTACACCACTGAAAGTTCAGAATATGTTAGCAGCCCAAAAAAGGCCTTAAAATGCATCTTAGGCTGCAAAAATGTTGAAACTTTGGAGGCACAAAAAAGGGGTTTACAGTCATCCTAGACCCCCTAAAGTCCAGAAAATGTTGGTGGCCTTGAAACTGTGTCAGAAAGCTCTGAATGTCCCAAAAGCATTTGCAGCCTGAAATGGTCATTAACCCACATCCTAGACCACTGAAATCCCCAAAAATATTTTGTGCACGAAAAAATGCATCCTACACCCCTGAAAGTTCAGAATATGATAGCAGCCCAAAAAAGCCTTAAAATCCATCTTAGGCTGCAAAAATGTTGAAAACTTTGGAGGCCGAAAAAAGGGGTTTACAGGCATCCTAAACCCCCTAAAGACCAGAAAATGTTGGCGGCCAAAAAACGGTGTCAGAGAGCTCTGATTATCCCAAAACCATGTGTAGCCTACAAGGGGCATTAACACGCATCCTAGACCACTGAAATTCCCAAACATATTTATGGCACTGTCGGGGGGAAATTCTGCCGGGGTCGGCCGGGCCGTCCGCAGACCTCCGGGCAGGGAGGCCCCAACTCCTCCCGTATATCCCAGACGAGATAGAGTATGAGACACACACAAGGAGCAAGGTGACTCTGCTGTTTATTTAGAC
The DNA here is from genome assembly GCF_040938575.1 of Ambystoma mexicanum. Lineage (NCBI taxonomy): Eukaryota > Metazoa > Chordata > Amphibia > Caudata > Ambystomatidae > Ambystoma > Ambystoma mexicanum. The sequence continues at coordinate 146,697,771 of NC_090936.1, forward strand.
AAAACGGCAGGGATGGGTCAAGGAGCGTACGCGTTCGTCCTGACACACACACAATCGTGGGGCTCGCAGGCCCTTTTTACTGCATTATGACGCGCTACTTGCGTCACTTCAGAAAGTTAACAAAAAAACCTATCGCCACTCTTAATTGGTTGCTCGAGTGGTAGGGTTAGTATAGTACACATATAGAGAATGATATTAGTGGACAAGGTGTAGTCAGGTGGTATATCTGGGTTGTCCCTACAATTAGATACATAAGAATTGTTACATGAAGACTCCTGAGGATTGGCTAGTATTACTGACGTCTGAGATAAGAGCCCCATGTTCTGATTGGTGCATCCGTGAGCTTCCCAGCCTGGGACCACCGTTGTTCCCAGCTCTCGGTGTACCTGTGTTTGCAACAATGTTTCAATATGGGTACGTGCAGACAATGTGAGGATTTATTCATAGGTGGAAGGCTGACCGCTCCCACTGTAGCAGATGTCCATTGAGCCTTTCAAGTGTATCGGCCTGTGTCTCGTAGTGAGGGACCCAGACGCCTTTTCTCTCCTGGGTTTTGGCATCTCGTCAGGTTCGGCTTGGTCACGTGGGGAGGGACCGTGAAAGAGGCAGAATTCTGCACAATTAATATTGTTTTTTCTACTGCGCGTCTGGTTTAATTTGCCGGCGTGCCTTTATCGTTGAGGCGCGGAGTGCGAGGTTGCAACATCGTGCCTTTGATGATTTGTTCTTGGATGTGGGTTTGCAACATTGCGACCTTGGCTGGTTGCTCCACCGGGTTCTTTCTGCAGGATCAGCAACCTGACTCTTGCTTTGTTAATGTCCACGGGAGCTCTTGTTTGAGGCCTACTCGGGCCTGGTGCTTAAGTAGTCTGTTTGGTGCATAGGTGCTTTTGGGTTATAATGGCATATATTTCCATGACCAGTATCGTGTTTCCATTATACCTCTCATGGTGGTAACGGGTTTCAAGAGAAGCGTGAGCAAGCGTTATAGATGAGTTCATGATGCGTCTTGCGTTTCTGCATTCTGAAAGCCTATGTAAAAATAATAAAGATGCACGTCCGTGAATATGCCTGTCGCCTACGTCAGAGCACTGAGTATGTTCTTCGTGTAGATTGGTGTGGAAATGTTAAGTGTGTATATTTGTACAGATGTGCTTCCCGTTGTCTAGGTCGTCATGGCATCTCTAACGACGTGTGGTTTTTAGTCTAGCTGATCCGAGCCGCAGGTGTCGGCATGGCCAGTGCGGGCTGCTGGGCAGGCAGGTGGACACATCCGTATGTTCCTGTACCAGGGTACCTGGTCGTCTGGTAAATGGACAAACTCTTCTCGCGGCGGGTGTCTGGGCCGTGACCCTCTAGGCCAAGCGCGAGAGGTGAAGGACGGGAGCCTGGTCTTCCATTCTCCCACTTCAGTCCCCCCTCTGGTCGACTTGTCGACCACAAACATATCCTTCTCGTTATCTCCTCTTACCCTCCATATCTTAGTTATCCCTCCGAGATGTCCATAATGGTTTACATGATCTTCAAATGACCAATACATATATTCACATGTTCCTCCAGGAGTACAGTATACCCATCTTCCTATGTAGCTCCTGGGGTTCCTTGGGTTCTCGATCTTCACTGATGGTGGGTCTAGATGATTGGTGATGATTTGGGTGCGCAACTTCTCCCTTTCTTGTATTATCACACCTGCATGCTTGCCGTCATCTGCTGGCATTAAGGGGTGCATTCCCAACATTTCCAGCAACTCGTCAGTCGTGCGTGCCTTCCGGGCCTTCCAAAATCTAATTATGATCAGAGTAGCTCCAGCCAAAATAGTACACCCCACTATTATTTTCAGTCCATCTGACAGCCAAGATGGCATCCATGACCATAATAGTGAAAACCAGCTCTTACTTTGGGCGCAGTCAATGGTAGTATAGTTATTGGGTCTTCATCTTCTTCTACCCACGTGAGCATTGGTACATACTTGATCCACGTCGTCCAACATCGATGATTGTGTGTCTCGATAGTTGAGATAGTTTCTTTTGTTACCATGTTGCTGCCAATCACTCCTATCTCCCAGCTGTTGCCCAGATACACCTTTCCTGTTATCGTCAGTAACGGCCTCTCCCAGCATCCTTGTTTACCCGGAACTTCAGTGGCGTACCAATCACATGGTAGATACTGCAGTGTTACCTTCTTTGTTTCTCCTTTTGCAGGGCCACTTGTTATGTACCTGAATGCTTCAGCATGTAAACTGGTCTTGTGATAACTCAGATAGGTCTTGAGGAAGTTGTTTTCATATGGGTATGAGTCTCGTGTTTTCCATGTCATGTGCACTACTGTTCCTTGAAATCTTCCTTTCGTTTGGAACAGGGCCAAATATATTATGCACTGTGCTGTTTTTTCATCTATTTCTGTGGCAACAAATGTTCGTGAAGCGCTCATGGCGTATGGTATTAATGAGCAAACGTAACAGCTATCCTCGGTTGTCTGCTTACCAATGCGGGTCATGTGCTGGTACCATATGTTGTTTGCGACGTGTGCTGAATCTTGTACATAATTATCAATACCTTTATTGTCTGAGTATGTGCTGCGTTTAACTCTATTTTGCTTGGGTGCAAAATTACTATTACCACCTGACGTAACACCTGTTGCAGCAGGGAACGGGGGTATATTAGGTTTGGGTGCAGCAATAAAATTGATAGCATAGCTGTACTGCCAGACAGAGGCAGCCAAGAACCCGGTGATCATAAAAATCCCTATTATTTTTATTACATATGCTAATCTCACCGGCATTTTGCTCTTACCTTGCTGCAGTCCTGGCAGCGTATTCTTGCGACGTTAAAGTTGCCCGCCTAAAAATTCTCAAAAGTGCTCGTTATTAAATGTTAGTTTTGTTTCCTTTAAGCTCTCCCTATCAAGTAGTCATTCAGTGCCCAGGCGAAGAGCTGCTCCCACGCTACTCTAAGTGATCGGTCTCTTAGGACCGGCAAGTATGGGCGGAGGTGGGGCATGTAATATTCTATGGCCAGGAGGAAGGCTGTGTAGTAGACACGTACCCTTCTCCTTTTTAGGTATGTTGGCCTTTTTATTTCGTATACAAATTGGTGTGACAATTCTTCTGGGTAGTTATCGTCTGGCAGCACCATCTACGCCTGTACACTGAACTTGTTAATTAGCTTTTTCTTAACAATACAATATTACGCAGTTCCTGTATGTGCGAGAGAAAAAAGGAGAACATTCACGTGTTTACATGTGTATTGGTGCAAGCAATGTCCTTCAGTTTTAGTTACAACTGTACTTAGCAGTCAATGGGGGGGGTTTGCGCTCAGATGGCGGAAGTATTTTTACTCTTTGAGCGTGTGACCATGGGGTGGGCAGTATGGGGATCACCCCCTTATTCGTCAGTTATCGTCTCCGAGGGAACAATTGGGTCGTTGTCTGTGGTGGAACTTTCTTCCGCTGTCGGGGATGTTATTGCTGTTCTTCCAATGGACCTGTCGTTGGCGCTGGGGCGGGTCTGCAGTTTGTAGATCTTTACGTCATGTAGGTGGTTCCAGGCACGCTTATCCTTTAGTTTTACTGCTCTTGTTGATACGTCCTCTACCAGATGGGGGCCAGTGAACCTCTTCTCGTTCCACTTTCTATTGAAATTGCGAAGTAGCACGTGGTCACCTTTGGCAAGTTTGCACAAGTTCTCCTTTCCCAATTCTGTACTTGCGCCTTTTTCTTGATTGCTGGTAGACCCGCCCCGTGTGCGCTCGAGCTGTTGAGACACAAACACGACACTAGTAATCAAAGAAGACACATATTGATACATTTCATCACCTAACACACTCGCTGAACTTTCGTGGTCGGTGAATGCCCTTGACGTTGGGGTTAGGGGAAGGCGCATTTGACGTCCAGTAACCACTTCGTGAGGGGTGAGGTGGTGGTCGGACCCTGGCCTATTTCTAAGTTCAAATAAAGCTAACGGAAGGCAATACAACCAACTTTTATTTGTTGTTTGTTGTATTTTTGCAATTGCCTCCTTCAATAAGCCATTCAGGCGTTCACATACGCCATTAGCCTGTGAGTGGTATGCACATGCAAATTTGTGTTTAATGTTCAGCAGGGATGTGATATGTTGGAACATTTCGTTTGCGAAATGTGGGCCGTTGTCTGATCTTAACACCTCGCACACTCCCCACCTGGGGAAGACCTCCCTTACTATGAATTTGGCTGCTCTAAACGCATCAGGGTGTGAACAGGGCCCTGCTTCAATCCACCTAGAAAATGGGCATACTACTACAATCATATACCTATTACCTTGACATATGTTGATCATATCAACATAGTCAATGTGAAGGTGCCGAAAAGGTCCTTCTGGCCAGGGTATGGTACCTCTTATCACTTTTAGAGTATGATCGGCCGTAAACTGTTGACATGTGAGGCAATTGCTGATAAAATTTGACACATGAGAGTTTAACTCAGGACAAAACCAATCTTCTCTAATTCGTGCTGCGATTATTTCCTTGCCTGTATGGGCAGGGTGATGTAATTGGCTCAGGGCGGTATTTAACAGTGCCAACGGTATTACAACTTTCCCCGTGCCACCCTGGCGCCATAGTGCGTCGGTTGGGGACATTGTACATCCTCTTTTTACCCATACTTCTTTTTCGGCCATTGGTGCAGCCGCTTGTAGTTCCATAATCTGTGTGGCTGGGAGATGGGTGTACCCTTCTTTTATTAACATCTCCCTAGCTATTCCCCTCCCTCTCCCTCTCTGTGAGTCTGTGGGGTTCCATATCTCACCAAAGTATGCAGCATATTTCGCATGTGCGTCTGCTGCTGCATTCCCTTTTGATACGTAGTCTTCTCCATTGGTGTGTGCGGTGCACTTGACTAGGGCTAGTTCTTGGGGGTCGTTTATTACTTCAATTAGTTCAGCCAACAATAGGGCATGTTGTACTGGAGTGCCATCAGCTCTCCTAAACCCTCTTCTTCTCCATTTTGATAACCCTGAGTGGACAGTGGATGTAACATATGCACTGTCGGAATATATGGTTACTCTTTTATTAAAACTTTCCTTTAATGCCAATATTAGTGCAACCAGTTCCGCGGCTTGAGCAGAGTAGTGCTGTGGTAATTGTACACACTTCATAGCCACACACACCGGCGCCTCCATCATTTTTACTACTGCTGCCCCAGTCCTTCGTATCCCATCTCCTTGATCAATAGTTGATGACCCATCAATAAACAAAAGCTCACCTCCCTCTAGTGCGTTTTCTTCAACTTTTCTAGTACATGAGTACATTTTAGTTATTTGGGTGCAGTCGTGGGCGTAATCTCCCTCTTCAATTACTTCTGCTAGGAACCTTGCAGGGTTAACCGTGCTACATCTAACAATTGCTAGTTCAGCCTTAGACAAAATAATCTCATAACCTGATGCCCTCTGTGTCGTTAGTGTGGACTTAGGTTTGTTCAATATCGCAAATAGTGCATGTTCCACAAACAGTGTAGTTGGACACCCCATAGTTATTGCTGATGCTTTTTCTACTGCAAAGGCAGCTGCAGCGAGACCTTGTTCACAAGGGAAGTGGCCTAACATCACAGGGTCTAAGTGTCCGCTGTAAAATGCTACTGGTTTATATCCCATGCTCGTTTTTTGTGCCAAAACTGCCTTCATCACTGCTGAGTCGCAATGTGAAAATATAAAAAAGCGTCGCTCATAGTCTGGGGATGCCAGTACTGGAGCAGTTGATATCGCGTCTTTCAATTCGTCAAATGCCTCCCTCATTTCCATAGTCCATCCCAACTTTTTCTCCCCTTTATTTGCTTCCTTCAAACCCTCAAGCAGGGGTCCTATGTATGAGCTGTAATCAAATACCCATGCTCTACAGTAGTTGCACAGCCCCAGAAATTGCTGCAGTTCTCTCACAGTCTGTGGCACGGGAGTGCTTGAGATGGCCTGTGCTCTTTGTGGTGCAATCCTTCTTCCATGTTGGGATATCAGTTGACCAATGTAAAGTACCTGTTCCTGACAGTATTGTATCTTTTCCATGTCTACCTTGTACCCCTTTTCAGCCAATATTGTCAACATCTTTAAGGAGTCCTCTCTACATTTACTTTCGTTTGTACTGCAAATTATTATGTCATCCACATACTGTAACACTGTGCTTTCCACCTCAACGTTACCCAAATCCATCTGTATTACTCTATTGAAAATTGAGGGTGATTCACAATACCCCTGTGGTAATCTGGTATGTTTCCACTTTGTATTTCGGTAAGTGAAGCTTGTCAAATCTTGTGAGTCTGGGTGTAATGGTATTGAGAAAAAAGCATTTTTAAGGTCAATCACTGTAAATCGTGATGCTTCTGCTGGAATGCCACACAATATTGTGGCCGGGTTTGCTGTTACTGGATACTCTGCTTCTACTATGTTGTTCAAGGGTCTGAGGTCCTGTATGAAGCGCCAAGACCCCCCTTTAGCCTTGCGCACCGGGTACACAGCTGTGTTACATGGTGATTCTGAGGGGACCAATATGCCATTGTTTATAAGGGCCGTTATGGTTTCATATATGCCTTCATCTGCCTCTTTTGACAATGGGTACTGTTTCACTCTTGGTAGTATGGCACCTTTTTTCAATTTTATCCTTACACCCCCTATGCTTTTTATGCATCCCACGTCATAAGGGCTAATAGTCCATAATGATTTGGGCACCTTTGACATATCCTCCTTAAAAAATGGGACTGGGGTGCCTGCGGGTGCCTCAAGTGCCATTGCAATTTTCTGTGCTACTTGTTTGTGAGCCACTCTTAGCCATATTTCTACACTCATCATGAACACCATTTCATATTGGGGGTACAATGATTGGCCATTCCCTGTGTAAGGGTTGTGTCCCAACACCGTCACCCTACCCAATTGCGTTTGTTGAGTTTGGGGTGGTGGTTGTATTAACGCTACTTGTTGTTGTGGCGGTGGCAGTTGCTGTGTTATTTGTTGTTGTGGCAGTGAATAGGTTTGTGGCTGTTGTGTTGTTTGTTGTTGTGGGTCACTCCCTTTTTGTGACATCTGCTGTTGTTGTATGCCCTGCTGTTCTTGTGAGGTCCTAGGTTGTGCTTGTTCATTCCATGCTGGTGTTCCTGGCCTGACCCTACATGTACGTGACATGTGTCCTAATAGTCCGCAGCTCCAACACACGGGTGGTTCCCTGCTTTGCCATGGGAAGCTCCCTGTGTTGTCCTGGTATACGGGTTGCCCTGTGGGGTAGTAATTTCTAAGTCCCCCAGCCTGTTGTTGGGTATTATATCCGTATCCTCTCCCCCTCATAAACCCTCCTCTCCCTCTGTTATAACTGTAATACCCAGTTCCTTGCATTGGGTACCCTCCTCCCATGTTTGGTGCGTGTAATTGCAGAGGCGGCACTTGCTGTATTACACCTTGTGGAGGCGCTATTTGGGCGGGATCTTGTGCAGCCACTACTTGCGTTGGGCTTTGGGCCATTGGTGTGGGCGTAGTTATTAGTGCCCCTTCCATTGTGTATTTAGTAAGTTTTTTCTGTACTAGTTTGGCCTCTTCTGTTTTCCTATCCTCTTCCTTTTGTTTCATTTTTCCTTGCCATGTCCTGCAGTGATGTACTATAGTCAGTTGTATTTCTGGCCATGGTTTTGCTTCCATCCCCACTACTTTCTTTAGTTGTTTCTGAACCCCTTCTGGGAGCCCTTGTACTAGTATATGATAAAATATGGCTGGTGTTTTGTCCCATTGTTCTCTAGTTTCCATGCGCCACTTCTCTTGAATATCCTGGATATAATCAACAGGGTCCTCATTTTCACCCATCTTACGGGAAGTAATGGCTCCTATGTCTGATGTGTCTGGGTACTGCACTCTCAGTGCCTGCCATAGCGCATGTCTACAGTTTGCAAATGGTGCCCCATCATGCGATGTGTTCGTTATTGTTACCCCATGGAATCCCGCTCTTTTCCAAATGTCATCCGCTCTATCCCCTAATATTGATATTAACAGGCCCTTCACATCTCCTACTGCTAGTTTCTGTCCTGCGGTGTGTTTTTCCATTTCATATATCCACTTACCCGCACCTCCACTTAGTGATGGGAGCCTACATTTTATATTTTCTTTATCCGTATGTTTCCAAGGTACATACTGTGGTCTAACCCCTCCTCTCTCCAACAGTGGCATTAAATTCTGTCTTGTGTCACCCTTTACGCTCCATAATATTGAGTCTTCACACCCCTCCTCTTCCCCCGTTTCCTTTACTACTTCAAATTCTTCCTTACTACCTCTGCTCCTACCTCCCTCTTCTTCCTTTCCCCTTTTTTCGTCATTTCCTGTGTTCAATATGGGTATGTCTATTTGTCTGTCTTGCCTGCGACTAGGGAGGTCCCTAAGCCGACATGCATAAGGTGTAAGTTCGTTCATGAAGGGCGCGAGCTTTATTCTGTGCAGTGAGCGTGCGGTGGTTGAACATGTATGGTGTGACGTGGGAGGGCGTGATGGAGATGTGGGTGGCGTGGTTTGTGTTTCCCCTATTCTTTTCACTCCCTCCTTACTTCTCTCCAGCTCCTCCCATCTTCTACTCATCCAGGGCGAATCTATGTTTGTTCTAGTGAGGTATAGCTTATCTAAGCTTTCCCTTTCACTCTTTCTTCCATCCTTCTCCACTCCTTCTTCCTCCTCACTGCAAAAGTCATTCATAAATGGCACCCCCCACTCTGCCTTTTTTCCTTTTATTGTTACTGTTTTTAAGTCTATTAAGTCTCTTTCTCCCCTTTCGTTGTTACCAACTGTTCCCCCTAGTGCTGATGTTGTTGCTACCTCTCTACTTTTATATACATCTCCCCATCTTTCACTCTCCCTACTCCTCCCTTCTCTTCCCCCTTCACTTCTCTCCTCCATTTCCCTACTATTTTCCTCCCTTTTTCTTTTCAATTCCTCCATTACTTCGTTGCTCATCTGTTCCAATATTCTTTCATCCTCTTTCTTCCTTTCCCATTTCACCCTTTCTCTTTCTACTATACTCTCTATTACCTTCCCCTCTTCATATTTCTTAGCTGTCTCTGATAGTACCCTCCTCCTCCATATTTCCATTTCCTTTTCCTTTTCTTCTTCTTCCTTCTTCTTCTCCCTCAGCACTACTCTTGATACCCTATCTGCTGCTGCTTTTACCCTTTCAGCTTCTCTCTTTTGCTCCTCATTTCGTTCCCTTAATTTTTCCAATTCGTTCTTACCTTCTTTCCTTTTCCTCACTCTCTCTCTTTCCTCCCTCTCAAGTTGTTTGATCAATTCATTCTGCTCATCCCTTAGTTTTGCTAATTTTTCCTCCAGAATCTCTTCCTTCTGCCATAGTAGCTCCTCTCCCCTCATTTCACTCTCTCTGGCACTATCCTCGTCTGTTCTCCTTACCGCCTCCCTTTCTTCTCCAGTTAGTGAGCCTCGTAATTTCAATAATATCTGTGCAGCTACCCACTCATCGTTTCCTATCTCTACAGTCTGCTCTTCTCCAATCATTTCTTCCCCCATTGGTATCTTCCTATGAGCCACATATGGTGGAGGGCTGTATGCCGGGTTCGAGTATCCTTCAGCCGCCCTGAACTGTCCTTCTATTTCTCCTAATTCTCTTAAAGGGTACAACCCTCCTCCCTCTGTTTTCACTCCCGGTGTTATGGGTGTCTCATTGTTCCGTTCCTTTTTTATGTCGTTTGATTTATCAATCTTTTCTCCTCCCTGTCCTCCGTTCCCCGTATTCTTTGTGCTTTCGCACCCCTTTTCCCCATCCGTTCCTTCTTTCTTAATCTCCTTTTCTTCCGGTGTTTCCCCCATAGTGAACATTCCATTTGGTCCTGGTCGGGACCCCTGGAACATCCTCCATAAGTTAAACACCTCCACATGGTTTGCCAACTTCTTCCCCTTGTATGTATTGTGCAGATGGTTTAGTAGTGAATGTTGGGCATATGGATCGAAACTACCATTAGGCGGCCATGGTGTTAACATTTTGTTGTCCGTCCCCTGGGTCCACTCTATGCTGTACTTAATTAATTTCTCCCTATGTGGTGGCAGTGTGGTGCATATGTGTTGTAATGGGGTAGTGAGGGTCTTCCCCCACCCTCCCGACCCTCTCCCGTATGACATAGTGGCCCTCCCCTTGTTACCCTTCTCTTTACCAGCAGTTTACAATATACAACCTCGTATTGCTTACCTTGCCCCGCAAGTGTGGGGACTTACGACAATCCCTTGACAGATTATGCAATAATAATAAATATGATGTTATATTATATTCCTTCCCCTACGGCCCCCTGCGGCCGAAGCGCACGCAGCCCCCTGCGGCTGCGTACCCCTTACGACGATCTTATACAGTCGTCCTGTTTCTCCGTTCTCCTCCCCCTTTTACACTTGCCGTGGCCGGCGTTCTCTGTGCGCAGCCACGCCCCTTTCCCCTTCTCCTCTTTCAATCCACTCGTTTATCGTTTATCTCCGTATCCGCTCCTTTATCATTTTTCTCTTCCCCACCACTCTCAACCCAAAGTTTCTTGTGCTCGCGATATCTTATTAAATCCCTACTGGTGACGTCACCGATTTCTTCGAGCTACTGGTATATTCTTGTTATGTTCTTTAAGTTCAAAATACACTTGCAATCTACCCCGCTAACCCTACAGCTGTCTTCCTGTCTCTCCTGGAACAAGGTAATCTCATCAATAATATAACCGGACTGCGCACGCTGCGTCGCCTCGCGTGTGATACGCCCCTCAACAGGAGGGCTTAACCAGCCAATTATCTTCCGTTTTGGGCAACTATGTAACTAGCTACCGCCCACAGGGAAACGTCATCTACCTATCGAGTTTCTTGCTCGAACAATAGGAAACCTCATCTACTCATTGATCAATAAATGTCAAGTCGTAGGAAACCACACACACCCACCCTCACACGTAGTCGCAATTTAGGCCATCAGTGTCTTACGAGCGGCTGCACGTGATGTTTTCGTGCCCCGCCCCCCTCTTTCGTGTAACGTTAGCCGACTGTTCTCGCACTCGTTTCGCTACCATTCATTCCATTGGCAACAATCAGTTAAACCTTCGCCGCACATCTGTACAATACCTCCCTCCTCCCTTATTTACTTCCTCCCCCTCCCTCACAATTTCGCATTGCTTGTTGTGCGTGTCATGCTCACCAAGTTCTCTTGATGCAGGGCCGCTCGACTGCGTGCACCCCTCCAAGCGGCTCGCCACCTCCCCTCGTCTGGACCACGTCTGGACACTCGCCGACCGCGGGCGGGATACTTCTCAACCGGCTCCCGAGGGCCAATATCCGGATTGCGCTGTCCGGTCTTCTCGCAGCTCCGCGATGGTCCTGTAGTCCTCAGAAGGGGGCAACGGCAGAGGGGGCCGCGCCGCCGGGCCTCCTCGCAACGGGAGTGCCTGGAAAAACTAAAAATAAAAGTCGATCTTAAACAGATCTCAGCAGTGCCTCCAACTTGTCGGGGGGAAATTCTGCCGGGGTCGGCCGGGCCGTCCGCAGACCTCCGGGCAGGGAGGCCCCAACTCCTCCCGTATATCCCAGACGAGATAGAGTATGAGACACACACAAGGAGCAAGGTGACTCTGCTGTTTATTTAGACAAAACGGCAGGGATGGGTCAAGGAGCGTACGCGTTCGTCCTGACACACACACAATCGTGGGGCTCGCAGGCCCTTTTTACTGCATTATGACGCGCTACTTGCGTCACTTCAGAAAGTTAACAAAAAAACCTATCGCCACTCTTAATTGGTTGCTCGAGTGGTAGGGTTAGTATAGTACACATATAGAGAATGATATTAGTGGACAAGGTGTAGTCAGGTGGTATATCTGGGTTGTCCCTACAATTAGATACATAAGAATTGTTACATGAAGACTCCTGAGGATTGGCTAGTATTACTGACGTCTGAGATAAGAGCCCCATGTTCTGATTGGTGCATCCGTGAGCTTCCCAGCCTGGGACCACCGTTGTTCCCAGCTCTCGGTGTACCTGTGTTTGCAACAATGTTTCAATATGGGTACGTGCAGACAATGTGAGGATTTATTCATAGGTGGAAGGCTGACCGCTCCCACTGTAGCAGATGTCCATTGAGCCTTTCAAGTGTATCGGCCTGTGTCTCGTAGTGAGGGACCCAGACGCCTTTTCTCTCCTGGGTTTTGGCATCTCGTCAGGTTCGGCTTGGTCACGTGGGGAGGGACCGTGAAAGAGGCAGAATTCTGCACAATTAATATTGTTTTTTCTACTGCGCGTCTGGTTTAATTTGCCGGCGTGCCTTTATCGTTGAGGCGCGGAGTGCGAGGTTGCAACATCGTGCCTTTGATGATTTGTTCTTGGATGTGGGTTTGCAACATTGCGACCTTGGCTGGTTGCTCCACCGGGTTCTTTCTGCAGGATCAGCAACCTGACTCTTGCTTTGTTAATGTCCACGGGAGCTCTTGTTTGAGGCCTACTCGGGCCTGGTGCTTAAGTAGTCTGTTTGGTGCATAGGTGCTTTTGGGTTATAATGGCATATATTTCCATGACCAGTATCGTGTTTCCATTATACCTCTCATGGTGGTAACGGGTTTCAAGAGAAGCGTGAGCAAGCGTTAAAGATGAGTTCATGATGCGTCTTGCGTTTCTGCATTCTGAAAGCCTATGTAAAAATAATAAAGATGCACGTCCGTGAATATGCCTGTCGCCTACGTCAGAGCACTGAGTATGTTCTTCGTGTAGATTGGTGTGGAAATGTTAAGTGTGTATATTTGTACAGATGTGCTTCCCGTTGTCTAGGTCGTCATGGCATCTCTAACGACGTGTGGTTTTTAGTCTAGCTGATCCGAGCCGCAGGTGTCGGCATGGCCAGTGCGGGCTGCTGGGCAGGCAGGTGGACACATCCGTATGTTCCTGTACCAGGGTACCTGGTCGTCTGGTAAATGGACAAACTCTTCTCGCGGCGGGTGTCTGGGCCGTGACCCTCTAGGCCAAGCGCGAGAGGTGAAGGACGGGAGCCTGGTCTTCCATTCTCCCACTTCAGTCCCCCCTCTGGTCGACTTGTCGACCACAAACATATCCTTCTCGTTATCTCCTCTTACCCTCCATATCTTAGTTATCCCTCCGAGATGTCCATAATGGTTTACATGATCTTCAAATGACCAATACATATATTCACATGTTCCTCCAGGAGTACAGTATACCCATCTTCCTATGTAGCTCCTGGGGTTCCTTGGGTTCTCGATCTTCACTGATGGTGGGTCTAGATGATTGGTGATGATTTGGGTGCGCAACTTCTCCCTTTCTTGTATTATCACACCTGCATGCTGGCCGTCATCTGCTGGCATTAAGGGGTGCATTCCCAACATTTCCAGCAACTCGTCAGTCGTGCGTGCCTTCCGGGCCTTCCAAAATCTAATTATGATCAGAGTAGCTCCAGCCAAAATAGTACACCCCACTATTATTTTCAGTCCATCTGACAGCCAAGATGGCATCCATGACCATAATAGTGAAAACCAGCTCTTACTTTGGGCGCAGTCAATGGTAGTATAGTTATTGGGTCTTCATCTTCTTCTACCCACGTGAGCATTGGTACATACTTGATCCACGTCGTCCAACATCGATGATTGTGTGTCTCGATAGTTGAGATAGTTTCTTTTGTTACCATGTTGCTGCCAATCACTCCTATCTCCCAGCTGTTGCCCAGATACACCTTTCCTGTTATCGTCAGTAACGGCCTCTCCCAGCATCCTTGTTTACCCGGAACTTCAGTGGCGTACCAATCACATGGTAGATACTGCAGTGTTACCTTCTTTGTTTCTCCTTTTGCAGGGCCACTTGTTATGTACCTGAATGCTTCAGCATGTAAACTGGTCTTGTGATAACTCAGATAGGTCTTGAGGAAGTTGTTTTCATATGGGTATGAGTCTCGTGTTTTCCATGTCATGTGCACTACTGTTCCTTGAAATCTTCCTTTCGTTTGGAACAGGGCCAAATATATTATGCACTGTGCTGTTTTTTCATCTATTTCTGTGGCAACAAATGTTCGTGAAGCGCTCATGGCGTATGGTATTAATGAGCAAACGTAACAGCTATCCTCGGTTGTCTGCTTACCAATGCGGGTCATGTGCTGGTACCATATGTTGTTTGCGACGTGTGCTGAATCTTGTACATAATTATCAATACCTTTATTGTCTGAGTATGTGCTGCGTTTAACTCTATTTTGCTTGGGTGCAAAATTACTATTACCACCTGACGTAACACCTGTTGCAGCAGGGAACGGGGGTATATTAGGTTTGGGTGCAGCAATAAAATCGATAGCATAGCTGTACTGCCAGACAGAGGCAGCCAAGAACCCGGTGATCATAAAAATCCCTATTATTTTTATTACATATGCTAATCTCACCGGCATTTTGCTCTTACCTTGCTGCAGTCCTGGCAGCGTATTCTTGCGACGTTAAAGTTGCCCGCCTAAAAATTCTCAAAAGTGCTCGTTATTAAATGTTAGTTTTGTTTCCTTTAAGCTCTCCCTATCAAGTAGTCATTCAGTGCCCAGGCGAAGAGCTGCTCCCACGCTACTCTAAGTGATCGGTCTCTTAGGACCGGCAAGTATGGGCGGAGGTGGGGCATGTAATATTCTATGGCCAGGAGGAAGGCTGTGTAGTAGACACGTACCCTTCTCCTTTTTAGGTATGTTGGCCTTTTTATTTCGTATACAAATTGGTGTGACAATTCTTCTGGGTAGTTATCGTCTGGCAGCACCATCTACGCCTGTACACTGAACTTGTTAATTAGCTTTTTCTTAACAATACAATATTACGCAGTTCCTGTATGTGCGAGAGAAAAAAGGAGAACATTCACGTGTTTACATGTGTATTGGTGCAAGCAATGTCCTTCAGTTTTAGTTACAACTGTACTTAGCAGTCAATGGGGGGGGTTTGCGCTCAGATGGCGGAAGTATTTTTACTCTTTGAGCGTGTGACCATGGGGTGGGCAGTATGGGGATCACCCCCTTATTCGTCAGTTATCGTCTCCGAGGGAACAATTGGGTCGTTGTCTGTGGTGGAACTTTCTTCCGCTGTCGGGGATGTTATTGCTGTTCTTCCAATGGACCTGTCGTTGGCGCTGGGGCGGGTCTGCAGTTTGTAGATCTTTACGTCATGTAGGTGGTTCCAGGCACGCTTATCCTTTAGTTTTACTGCTCTTGTTGATACGTCCTCTACCAGATGGGGGCCAGTGAACCTCTTCTCGTTCCACTTTCTATTGAAATTGCGAAGTAGCACGTGGTCACCTTTGGCAAGTTTGCACAAGTTCTCCTTTCCCAATTCTGTACTTGCGCCTTTTTCTTGATTGCTGGTAGACCCGCCCCGTGTGCGCTCGAGCTGTTGAGACACAAACACGACACTAGTAATCAAAGAAGACACATATTGATACATTTCATCACCTAACACACTCGCTGAACTTTCGTGGTCGGTGAATGCCCTTGACGTTGGGGTTAGGGGAAGGCGCATTTGACGTCCAGTAACCACTTCGTGAGGGGTGAGGTGGTGGTCGGACCCTGGCCTATTTCTAAGTTCAAATAAAGCTAACGGAAGGCAATACAACCAACTTTTCTTTGTTGTTTGTTGTATTTTTGCAATTGCCTCCTTCAATAAGCCATTCAGGCGTTCACATACGCCATTAGCCTGTGGGTGGTATGCACATGCAAATTTGTGTTTAATGTTCAGCAGGGATGTGATATGTTGGAACATTTCGTTTGCGAAATGTGGGCCGTTGTCTGATCTTAACACCTCGCACACTCCCCACCTGGGGAAGACCTCCCTTACTATGAATTTGGCTGCTCTAAACGCATCAGGGTGTGAACAGGGCCCTGCTTCAATCCACCTAGAAAATGGGCATACTACTACAATCATATACCTATTACCTTGACATATGTTGATCATATCAACATAGTCAATGTGAAGGTGCCGAAAAGGTCCTTCTGGCCGGGGTATGGTACCTCTTATCACTTTTAGAGTATGACCGGCCGTAAACTGTTGACATGTGAGGCAATTGCTGATAAAATTTGACACATGAGAGTTTAACTCAGGACAAAACCAATCTTCTCTAATTCGTGCTGCGATTATTTCCTTGCCTGTATGGGCAGGGTGATGTAATTGGCTCAGGGCGGTATTTAACAGTGCCAACGGTATTACAACTTTCCCCGTGCCACCCTGGCGCCATAGTGCGTCGGTTGGGGACATTGTACATCCTCTTTTTACCCATACTTCTTTTTCGGCCATTGGTGCAGCCGCTTGTAGTTCCATAATCTGTGTGGCTGGGAGATGGGTGTACCCTTCTTTTATTAACATCTCCCTAGCTATTCCCCTCCCTCTCCCTCTCTGTGAGTCTGTGGGGTTCCATATCTCACCAAAGTATGCAGCATATTTCGCATGTGCGTCTGCTGCTGCATTCCCTTTTGATACGTAGTCTTCTCCATTGGTGTGTGCGGTGCACTTGACTAGGGCTAGTTCTTGGGGGTCGTTTATTACTTCAATTAGTTCAGCCAACAATAGGGCATGTTGTACTGGAGTGCCATCAGCTCTCCTAAACCCTCTTCTTCTCCATTTTGATAACCCTGAGTGGACAGTGGATGTAACATATGCACTGTCGGAATATATGGTTACTCTTTTATTAAAACTTTCCTTTAATGCCAATATTAGTGCAACCAGTTCCGCGGCTTGAGCAGAGTAGTGCTGTGGTAATTGTACACACTTCATAGCCACACACACCGGCGCCTCCATCATTTTTACTACTGCTGCCCCAGTCCTTCGTATCCCATCTCCTTGATCAATAGTTGATGACCCATCAATAAACAAAAGCTCACCTCCCTCTAGTGCGTTTTCTTCAACTTTTCTAGTACATGAGTACATTTTAGTTATTTGGGTGCAGTCGTGGGCGTAATCTCCCTCTTCAATTACTTCTGCTAGGAACCTTGCAGGGTTAACCGTGCTACATCTAACAATTGCTAGTTCAGCCTTAGACAAAATAATCTCATAACCTGATGCCCTCTGTGTCGTTAGTGTGGACTTAGGTTTGTTCAATATCGCAAATAGTGCATGTTCCACAAACAGTGTAGTTGGACACCCCATAGTTATTGCTGATGCTTTTTCTACTGCAAAGGCAGCTGCAGCGAGACCTTGTTCACAAGGGAAGTGGCCTAACATCACAGGGTCTAAGTGTCCGCTGTAAAATGCTACTGGTTTATATCCCATGCTCGTTTTTTGTGCCAAAACTGCCTTCATCACTGCTGAGTCGCAATGTGAAAATATAAAAAAGCGTCGCTCATAGTCTGGGGATGCCAGTACTGGAGCAGTTGATATCGCGTCTTTCAATTCGTCAAATGCCTCCCTCATTTCCATAGTCCATCCCAACTTTTTCTCCCCTTTATTTGCTTCCTTCAAACCCTCAAGCAGGGGTCCTATGTATGAGCTGTAATCAAATACCCATGCTCTACAGTAGTTGCACAGCCCCAGAAATTGCTGCAGTTCTCTCACAGTCTGTGGCACGGGAGTGCTTGAGATGGCCTGTGCTCTTTGTGGTGCAATCCTTCTTCCATGTTGGGATAGCAGTTGGCCAATGTAAAGTACCTGTTCCTGACAGTATTGTATCTTTTCCATGTCTACCTTGTACCCCTTTTCAGCCAATATTGTCAACATCTTTAAGGAGTCCTCTCTACATTTACTTTCGTTTGTACTGCAAATTATTATGTCATCCACATACTGTAACACTGTGCTTTCCACCTCAACGTTACCCAAATCCATCTGTATTACTCTATTGAAAATTGAGGGTGATTCACAATACCCCTGTGGTAATCTGGTATGTTTCCACTTTGTATTTCGGTAAGTGAAGCTTGTCAAATCTTGTGAGTCTGGGTGTAATGGTATTGAGAAAAAAGCATTTTTAAGGTCAATCACTGTAAATCGTGATGCTTCTGCTGGAATGCCACACAATATTGTGGCCGGGTTTGCTGTTACTGGATACTCTGCTTCTACTATGTTGTTCAAGGGTCTGAGGTCCTGTATGAAGCGCCAAGACCCCCCTTTAGCCTTGCGCACCGGGTACACAGCTGTGTTACATGGTGATTCTGAGGGGACCAATATGCCATTGTTTATAAGGGCCGTTATGGTTTCATATATGCCTTCATCTGCCTCTTTTGACAATGGGTACTGTTTCACTCTTGGTAGTATGGCACCTTTTTTCAATTTTATCCTTACACCCCCTATGCTTTTTATGCATCCCACGTCATAAGGGCTAATAGTCCATAATGATTTGGGCACCTTTGACATATCCTCCTTAAAAAATGGGACTGGGGTGCCTGCGGGTGCCTCAAGTGCCATTGCAATTTTCTGTGCTACTTGTTTGTGAGCCACTCTTAGCCATATTTCTACACTCATCATGAACACCATTTCATCTTCTTCCTTTTCTTCTGAGAACAGCTCTTCATCTGACACCTGGGTCAGCCTACATCCTTCTGCTAGTGCTATCACCGCCCTCCATGCTCTCCCTTCTTTATCTTGGGCGTGCACAGCAACATAATCAGCTGTTGCAATAATGCTCTCAATGTCCATTACAAACACCTTCCCTTCCAGTTCATTAACTGGTGTTTCTGGTCGGAACAGATAGGCTGCTGGCCTCCTCCATATTTTCCCTTCTATCCCTGGCATCCATGCAAATGCCATGTCTGTGCCATACTGGAATAGCTCGCCATCTACTGGCTCCGCCCTAATCGCTGTCTGTCCACAGTATGCTTGCAAAATCTGTCGTGCTGCGAGCATGTTAATCCCTGGAGTAGAGCAGATTATGCCATCCTCTGTAAAGGAGATCGTCATATTCAACCTGTTCATTATGTCTCTCCCCAGTATATTTACTGGTGAGGCACTATAATACAAAAGTGGAACTGACAGATCATAATCTCCAATAGATAAGGGAACGTTATCAGTAAATGGAACCAACCCTTTAGCCCCAGAAAATCCTTGGGTGTTCATGGCTTCGCCTGACATCTTAAATTTACCTTCCCTTATGCAAGACCGGGTTGCCCCGGTGTCAACAAGAAATGATAATTTTTTGTCACCTATCGTTACCTCTATGCGTGGTTCCTCCGCACTATTAGGTGTTACTGACAGGATGGGACACACCAAGGCCGTCTGTGGGCTGACCTATTGGGGGTACAATGATTGGCCATTCCCTGTGTAAGGGTTGTGTCCCAACACCGTCACCCTACCCAATTGCGTTTGTTGAGTTTGGGGTGGTGGTTGTATTAACGCTACTTGTTGTTGTGGCGGTGGCAGTTGCTGTGTTATTTGTTGTTGTGGCAGTGAATAGGTTTGTGGCTGTTGTGTTGTTTGTTGTTGTGGGTCACTCCCTTTTTGTGACATCTGCTGTTGTTGTATGCCCTGCTGTTCTTGTGAGGTCCTAGGTTGTGCTTGTTCATTCCATGCTGGTGTTCCTGGCCTGACCCTACATGTACGTGACATGTGTCCTAATAGTCCGCAGCTCCAACACACGGGTGGTTCCCTGCTTTGCCATGGGAAGCTCCCTGTGTTGTCCTGGTATACGGGTTGCCCTGTGGGGTAGTAATTTCTAAGTCCCCCAGCCTGTTGTTGGGTATTATATCCGTATCCTCTCCCCCTCATAAACCCTCCTCTCCCTCTGTTATAACTGTAATACCCAGTTCCTTGCATTGGGTACCCTCCTCCCATGTTTGGTGCGTGTAATTGCAGAGGCGGCACTTGCTGTATTACACCTTGTGGAGGCGCTATTTGGGCGGGATCTTGTGCAGCCACTACTTGCGTTGGGCTTTGGGCCATTGGTGTGGGCGTAGTTATTAGTGCCCCTTCCATTGTGTATTTAGTAAGTTTTTTCTGTACTAGTTTGGCCTCTTCTGTTTTCCTATCCTCTTCCTTTTGTTTCATTTTTCCTTGCCATGTCCTGCAGTGATGTACTATAGTCAGTTGTATTTCTGGCCATGGTTTTGCTTCCATCCCCACTACTTTCTTTAGTTGTTTCTGAACCCCTTCTGGGAGCCCTTGTACTAGTATATGATAAAATATGGCTGGTGTTTTGTCCCATTGTTCTCTAGTTTCCATGCGCCACTTCTCTTGAATATCCTGGATATAATCAGCAGGGTCCTCATTTTCACCCATCTTACGGGAAGTAATGGCTCCTATGTCTGATGTGTCTGGGTACTGCACTCTCAGTGCCTGCCATAGCGCATGTCTACAGTTTGCAAATGGTGCCCCATCATGCGATGTGTTCGTTATTGTTACCCCATGGAATCCCGCTCTTTTCCAAATGTCATCCGCTCTATCCCCTAATATTGATATTAACAGGCCCTTCACATCTCCTACTGCTAGTTTCTGTCCTGCGGTGTGTTTTTCCATTTCATATATCCACTTACCCGCACCTCCACTTAGTGATGGGAGCCTACATTTTATATTTTCTTTATCCATATGTTTCCAAGGTACATACTGTGGTCTAACCCCTCCTCTCTCCAACAGTGGCATTAAATTCTGTCTTGTGTCACCCTTTACGCTCCATAATATTGAGTCTTCACACCCCTCCTCTTCCCCCGTTTCCTTTACTACTTCAAATTCTTCCTTACTACCTCTGCTCCTACCTCCCTCTTCTTCCTTTCCCCTTTTTTCGTCATTTCCTGTGTTCAATATGGGTATGTCTATTTGTCTGTCTTGCCTGCGACTAGGGAGGTCCCTAAGCCGACATGCATAAGGTGTAAGTTCGTTCATGAAGGGCGCGAGCTTTATTCTGTGCAGTGAGCGTGCGGTGGTTGAACATGTATGGTGTGACGTGGGAGGGCGTGATGGAGATGTGGGTGGCGTGGTTTGTGTTTCCCCTATTCTTTTCACTCCCTCCTTACTTCTCTCCAGCTCCTCCCATCTTCTACTCATCCAGGGCGAATCTATGTTTGTTCTAGTGAGGTATAGCTTATCTAAGCTTTCCCTTTCACTCTTTCTTCCATCCTTCTCCACTCCTTCTTCCTCCTCACTGCAAAAGTCATTCATAAATGGCACCCCCCACTCTGCCTTTTTTCCTTTTATTGTTACTGTTTTTAAGTCTATTAAGTCTCTTTCTCCCCTTTCGTTGTTACCAACTGTTCCCCCTAGTGCTGATGTTGTTGCTACCTCTCTACTTTTATATACATCTCCCCATCTTTCACTCTCCCTACTCCTCCCTTCTCTTCCCCCTTCACTTCTCTCCTCCATTTCCCTACTATTTTCCTCCCTTTTTCTTTTCAATTCCTCCATTACTTCGTTGCTCATCTGTTCCAATATTCTTTCATCCTCTTTCTTCCTTTCCCATTTCACCCTTTCTCTTTCTACTATACTCTCTATTACCTTCCCCTCTTCATATTTCTTAGCTGTCTCTGATAGTACCCTCCTCCTCCATATTTCCATTTCCTTTTCCTTTTCTTCTTCTTCCTTCTTCTTCTCCCTCAGCACTACTCTTGATACCCTATCTGCTGCTGCTTTTACCCTTTCAGCTTCTCTCTTTTGCTCCTCATTTCGTTCCCTTAATTTTTCCAATTCGTTCTTACCTTCTTTCCTTTTCCTCACTCTCTCTCTTTCCTCCCTCTCAAGTTGTTTGATCAATTCATTCTGCTCATCCCTTAGTTTTGCTAATTTTTCCTCCAGAATCTCTTCCTTCTGCCATAGTAGCTCCTCTCCCCTCATTTCACTCTCTCTGGCACTATCCTCGTCTGTTCTCCTTACCGCCTCCCTTTCTTCTCCAGTTAGTGAGCCTCGTAATTTCAATAATATCTGTGCAGCTACCCACTCATCGTTTCCTATCTCTACAGTCTGCTCTTCTCCAATCCTTTCTTCCCCCATTGGTATCTTCCTATGAGCCACATATGGTGGAGGGCTGTATGCCGGGTTCGAGTATCCTTCAGCCGCCCTGAACTGTCCTTCTATTTCTCCTAATTCTCTTAAAGGGTACAACCCTCCTCCCTCTGTTTTCACTCCCGGTGTTATGGGTGTCTCATTGTTCCGTTCCTTTTTTATGTCGTTTGATTTATCAATCTTTTCTCCTCCCTGTCCTCCGTTCCCCGTATTCTTTGTGCTTTCGCACCCCTTTTCCCCATCCGTTCCTTCTTTCTTAATCTCCTTTTCTTCCGGTGTTTCCCCCATAGTGAACATTCCATTTGGTCCTGGTCGGGACCCCTGGAACATCCTCGATAAGTTAAACACCTCCACATGGTTTGCCAACTTCTTCCCCTTGTATGTATTGTGCAGATGGTTTAGTAGTGAATGTTGGGCATATGGATCGAAACTACCATTAGGCGGCCATGGTGTTAACATTTTGTTGTCCGTCCCCTGGGTCCACTCTATGCTGTACTTAATTAATTTCTCCCTATGTGGTGGCAGTGTGGTGCATATGTGTTGTAATGGGGTAGTGAGGGTGTTCCCCCACCCTCCCGACCCTCTCCCGTATGACATAGTGGCCCTCCCCTTGTTACCCTTCTCTTTACCAGCAGTTTACAATATACAACCTCGTATTGCTTACCTTGCCCCGCAAGTGTGGGGACTTACGACAATCCCTTGACAGATTATGCAATAATAATAAATATGTTATATTATATTCCTTCCCCTACGGCCCCCTGCGGCCGAAGCGCACGCAGCCCCCTGCGGCTGCGTACCCCTTACGACGATCTTATACAGTCGTCCTGTTTCTCCGTTCTCCTCCCCCTTTTACACTTGCCGTGGCCGGCGTTCTCTGTGCGCAGCCACGCCCCTTTCCCCTTCTCCTCTTTCAATCCACTCGTTTATCGTTTATCTCCGTATCCGCTCCTTTATCATTTTTCTCTTCCCCACCACTCTCAACCCAAAGTTTCTTGTGCTCGCGATATCTTATTAAATCCCTACTGGTGACGTCACCGATTTCTTCGAGCTACTGGTATATTCTTGTTATGTTCTTTAAGTTCAAAATACACTTGCAATCTACCCCGCTAACCCTACAGCTGTCTTCCTGTCTCTCCTGGAACAAGGTAATCTCATCAATAATATAACCGGACTGCGCACGCTGCGTCGCCTCGCGTGTGATACGCCCCTCAACAGGAGGGCTTAACCAGCCAATTATCTTCCGTTTTGGGCAACTATGTAACTAGCTACCGCCCACAGGGAAACGTCATCTACCTATCGAGTTTCTTGCTCGAACAATAGGAAACCTCATCTACTCATTGATCAATAAATGTCAAGTCGTAGGAAACCACACACACCCACCCTCACACGTAGTCGCAATTTAGGCCATCAGTGTCTTACGAGAGGCTGCACGTGATGTTTTCGTGCCCCGCCCCCCTCTTTCGCGTAACGTTAGCCGACTGTTCTCGCACTCGTTTCGCTACCATTCATTCCATTGGCAACACTCAGTTAAACCTTCGCCGCACATCTGTACAATACCTCCCTCCTCCCTTATTTACTTCCTCCCCCTCCCTCACAATTTCGCATTGCTTGTTGTGCGTGTCATGCTCACCAAGTTCTCTCGATGCAGGGCCGCTCGACTGCGTGCACCCCTCCAAGCGGCTCGCCACCTCCCCTCGTCTGGACCACGTCTGGACACTCGCCGACCGCGGGCGGGATACTTCTCAACCGGCTCCCGAGGGCCAATATCCGGATTGCGCTGTCCGGTCTTCTCGCAGCTCCGCGATGGTCCTGTAGTCCTCAGAAGGGGGCAACGGCAGAGGGGGCCGCGCCGCCGGGCCTCCTCGCAACGGGAGTGCCTGGAAAAACTAAAAATAAAAGTCGATCTTAAACAGATCTCAGCAGTGCCTCCAACTTGTCGGGGGGAAATTCTGCCGGGGTCGGCCGGGCCGTCCGCAGACCTCCGGGCAGGGAGGCCCCAACTCCTCCCGTATATCCCAGACGAGATAAGAGTATGAGACACACACAAGGAGCAAGGTGACTCTGCTGTTTATTTAGACAAAACGGCAGGGATGGGTCAAGGAGCGTACGCGTTCGTCCTGACACACACACAATCGTGGGGCTCGCAGGCCCTTTTTACTGCATTATGACGCGCTACTTGCGTCACTTCAGAAAGTTAACAAAAAAACCTATCGCCACTCTTAATTGGTTGCTCGAGTGGTAGGGTTAGTATAGTACACATATAGAGAATGATATTAGTGGACAAGGTGTAGTCAGGTGGTATATCTGGGTTGTCCCTACAATTAGATACATAAGAATTGTTACATGAAGACTCCTGAGGATTGGCTAGTATTACTGACGTCTGAGATAAGAGCCCCATGTTCTGATTGGTGCATCCGTGAGCTTCCCAGCCTGGGACCACCGTTGTTCCCAGCTCTCGGTGTACCTGTGTTTGCAACAATGTTTCAATATGGGTACGTGCAGACAATGTGAGGATTTATTCATAGGTGGAAGGCTGACCGCTCCCACTGTAGCAGATGTCCATTGAGCCTTTCAAGTGTATCGGCCTGTGTCTGTAGTGAGGGACCCAGACGCCTTTTCTCTCCTGGGTTTTGGCATCTCGTCAGGTTCGGCTTGGTCACGTGGGGAGGGACCGTGAAAGAGGCAGAATTCTGCACAATTAATATTGTTTTTTCTACTGCGCGTCTGGTTTAATTTGCCGGCGTGCCTTTATCGTTGAGGCGCGGAGTGCGAGGTTGCAACATCGTGCCTTTGATGATTTGTTCTTGGATGTGGGTTTGCAACATTGCGACCTTGGCTGGTTGCTCCACCGGGTTCTTTCTGCAGGATCAGCAACCTGACTCTTGCTTTGTTAATGTCCACGGGAGCTCTTGTTTGAGGCCTACTCGGGCCTGGTGCTTAAGTAGTCTGTTTGGTGCATAGGTGCTTTTGGGTTATAATGGCATATATTTCCATGACCAGTATCGTGTTTCCATTATACCTCTCATGGTGGTAACGGGTTTCAAGAGAAGCGTGAGCAAGCGTTATAGATGAGTTCATGATGCGTCTTGCGTTTCTGCATTCTGAAAGCCTATGTAAAAATAATAAAGATGCACGTCCGTGAATATGCCTGTCGCCTACGTCAGAGCACTGAGTATGTTCTTCGTGTAGATTGGTGTGGAAATGTTAAGTGTGTATATTTGTACAGATGTGCTTCCCGTTGTCTAGGTCGTCATGGCATCTCTAACGACGTGTGGTTTTTAGTCTAGCTGATCCGAGCCGCAGGTGTCGGCATGGCCAGTGCGGGCTGCTGGGCAGGCAGGTGGACACATCCGTATGTTCCTGTACCAGGGTACCTGGTCGTCTGGTAAATGGACAAACTCTTCTCGCGGCGGGTGTCTGGGCCGTGACCCTCTAGGCCAAGCGCGAGAGGTGAAGGACGGGAGCCTGGTCTTCCATTCTCCCACTTCAGCACGAAAAATGCATCTTACACCCTGAAAGTTCAGAATATGTTAGCAGCCCAAAAAAGGCCATAACATGCATTTTAGGGCTGCCAAAATGTAGAAAACTTTGGAGGCCCAAAAAAGGGGTTTACAGGCATCCTAGTCCCCCTAAAGTCCAGAAAATGTTGGTGGCTCAAAAACGGTGTCAGAGAGCTCTGAATATCCCAAAAACATTTGCAGCCTGAAATGGGCATTAACCCGCATTCTAGACCACTGAAATTCCCAAAAATATTTATGGCACGAAAAATGCATCCTACACCACTGAAAGTTCAGAATATGTTAGCAGCCCAAAAAAGGCCTTAAAATGCATCTTAGGCTGCAAAAATGTTGAAAACTTTAGAGGCCCAAAAAAGGGGTTTACAGTCATCCTATACCCCCTAAAGTCCAGAAAATGTTGGTGGCCCAAAAAACTGTCAGAGAGCTCTGAAAGTCCCAAAAACATTAGTAGCCTATAAGGGACATTAACCTGCATCCTAGACCACTGAAATTCCCAAAAAGAGTTTTGGCACAAAAAATGCATCTTACATCCTGAAAGTTCAGAATATGTTAGCAGCCCAAAAAATGCCTTAAAATGCATTTTAGGGCTGCAAACATGCAGAAAACTTTGGAGGCCCAAAAAAGGGGTTTACAGGCATCCTAGACCCCCTAAAGTCCAGAAAATGTTGGTGGCCCAAAAAACTGTCAAAGAGCTCTGAATGTCTCAAAAACATTTGCAGCCTGAAAGGGGAATTAACCCGCATCCTAGAGCAATGAAAATCCCAAAAATATTTTGTGCACGAAAAATGCATCCTACACCCCTGAAATTTCAGAATATGTTAGCAGCTCAAAAAAGGCCTTAAAATGCATCTTAGGCTGCAAAAATGTTGAAAACTTTGGAGGCCCAAAAAAGGGGTTTACAGGCATCCTAGACCCCCTAAAGTCCAGAAAATGTTGGTGGCCCAAAAACGGTGTCAGAGAGCTCTGAATATCCCAAAAACATTTGCAGCCTGAAATGGGCATTAACCCGCATCCTAGACCACTGAAATTCCCAGAAATATTTATGGCACGAAAAATGCATCCTACACCGATGAAAGTTCAGAATATGTTAGCAGCCCAAAAAAGCCTTAAAATCCATCTTAGGCTGCAAAAATGTTGAAAACTTTGGAGGCCCAAAAAAGGGGTTTACAGGCATCCTAAACCCCCTAAAGACCAGAAAATGTTGGCGGCCAGAAAACGGTGTTAGAGAGCTCTGAATATCCCAAAAACATGTGTAGCCTTCAAGGGGCATTAACACGCATCCTAGACCACTGAAATTCCCAAACATATTTATGGCACGAAAAATGCATTTTACACCCTGAAAGTTCAGAATATGTTAGCAGCCCAAAAAAGGCCATAACATGCATCTTAGGGCTGCAAAAATGTAGAAAACTTTGGAGGCCCAAAAAAGGGGTTTACAGGCATCCTAGACCCCCTAAAGTCAAGAAAATGTTGGTGGCTCAAAAACGGTGTCAGAGAGCTCTGAATGTCCCAAAAACATTTGAAGCCTGAAATGGGCATTAACCCGCATCCTAGACCACTGAAATTCCCCAATATATTTATGGCACAAAACAAAAATGCATCCTACACCGCTAAAAGTTCTGAACATGTTAGCAGCCCAAAAAAGGCCTTAAAATGCATCTTAGGCTGCACAAATGTTGAAAACTTAGAAGGTCCAAAAAAATGGGTTACAGGCATCCTAGACCCCCTAAAGTCCAGAAAATGTTGGTGGCCCATAAAACTGTCAAAAGAGCTCTGAATGGCCCAAAAACATTTGTAGCCTATAAGGGGCATTAACCTGCATCCTAGACCACTGAAATTCCCAAAAATAGTTTTGGCACGAAAAATGCATCTTACACCCTGAAAGTTCAGAATATGTTAGAAGCCCAAAAAATGCCTTAAAATGCATCTTAGGGCTGCAAAAATGTAGAAAACGTTGGAGGCCCAGAAAAGGGGTTTACATGCATCCTAGACCCCCTAAATTCCAGTAAATGTTGGTGGCCCAAAAGCAGGGTCAGAGAGCTCTGAATGTCTCAAAAACATTTGCAGCCTAAAAGGGGCATTAACGCGCATCCTAGAGCACTGAAAATCCCAAAAATATTTTGTGCACGAAAAATGCATCCTACACCCCTGAAATTTCAGAATATGTTAGCAGCTCAAAAAAGGCCTTAAAATGCATCTTAGGCTGCAAAAATGTTGAAAACTTTGGAGGCCCAAAAAAGGGGTTTACAGGCATCCTAGACCCCCTAAAGTCCAGAAAATGTTGGTGGCCCAAAAACAGTGTCAGAGAGCTCTGAATATCCCAAAAACATTTGCAGCCTGAAATGGGCATTAACCCGCATCCTAGACCACTGAAATTCCCAAAAATATTTATGGCACGAAAAATGCATCCTACACCGATGAAAGTTCAGAATATGTTAGCAGCCCAAAAAAGGCCTTAAAATGCATCTTAGGTTGCAAAAATGTTGAAAACTTTGGAGGTCCAAAAAAGGGGTTTACAGGCATCCTAGACCCCCTAAAGTCCAGAAAATGTTGGTGGCCCAAAAACAGGGTCAGAGAGCTCTGAATGTCTCAAAAACATTTGCAGCCTGAAATGGTTATTAACGCGCATCCTAGACCACTGAAATTCCCAAAAATATTTATGGCACGAAAAATGCATCCTACACCGATGAAAGTTCAGAATATGTTAGCAGCCCAAAAAAGGCCTTAAAATGCATCTTAGGCTGCAAAAATGTTGAAACTTTGGAGGCACAAAAAAGGGGTTTACAGTCATCCTAGACCCCCTAAAGTCCAGAAAATGTTGGTGGCCTTGAAACTGTGTCAGAAAGCTCTGAATGTCCCAAAAGCATTTGCAGCCTGAAATGGTCATTAACCCGCATCCTAGACCACTGAAATCCCCAAAAATATTTTGTGCACGGAAAAATGCATCCTACACCCGTGAAAGTTCAGAATATGATAGCAGCCCAAAAAAGCCTTAAAATCCATCTTAGGCTGCAAAAATGTTGAAAACTTTGGAGGCCGAAAAAAGGGGTTTACAGGCATCCTAAACCCCCTAAAGACCAGAAAATGTTGGCGGCCAAAAAACGGTGTCAGAGAGCTCTGAATATCCCAAAAACATGTGTAGCCT
Source organism: Ambystoma mexicanum (assembly GCF_040938575.1). NCBI lineage: Eukaryota > Metazoa > Chordata > Amphibia > Caudata > Ambystomatidae > Ambystoma > Ambystoma mexicanum. Next base: position 146,726,301 of record NC_090936.1, read on the forward strand.
ACAAGGGGCATTAACACGCATCCTAGACCACTGAAATTCCCAAACATATTTATGGCACGAAAAATGCATCTTACACCCTGAAAGTTCAGAATATGTTAGCAGACCAAAAAAGGCCATAACATGCATCTTAGGGCTGCAAAAATGTAGAAAACTTTGGAGGCCCAAAAAAGGGGTTTACAGGCATCCTATACCCCCTAACGTCCAGAAAATGTTGGTGGCTCAAAAACGGTGTCAGAGAGCTCTGAATATCCCAAAAACATTTGCAGCCTGAAATGGGCATTAACCCGCATTTTAGACCACTGAAATTCCCAAAAATATTTATGGCACGAAAAATGCATCCTACACCACTGAAAGTTCAGAATATGTTAGCAGCCCAAAAAAGGCCTTAATATGCATTTTAGGCTGCAAAAATGTTGAAAACTTTAGAGGCCCAAAAAAGGGGTTTACAGTCATCCTAGACCCCCTAAAGTCCGGAAATTGTTGGTGGCCCAAAAAACTGTCAGAGAGCTCTGAATGTCCCAAAAACATTTGTAGCCTATAAGGGGCACTAACCTGCATCCTAGACCACTGAAATTCCCAAAAATAGTTTTGGCACAAAAAATGCATCTTACATCCTGAAAGTTCAGAATATGTTAACAGCCCAAGAAATGCCTTAAAATGCATTTTAGGGCTGCAAACATGCAGAAAACTTTGGAGGCCCAAAAAAGGGGTTTACAGGCATCCTAGACCCCCTAAAGTCCAGAAAATGTTGGTGGCCTTGAAACTGTGTCAGAAAGCTCTGAATGTCCCAAAAGCATTTGCAGCCTGAAATGCTCATTAACCCGCATCCTAGACCACTGAAATCCCCAAAAATATTTTGTGCACGAAAAAATGCATCCTACACCCGTGAAAGTTCAGAATATGATAGCAGCCCAAAAAAGCCTTAAAATCCATCTTAGGCTGCAAAAATGTTGAAAACTTTGGAGGCCGAAAAAAGGGGTTTACAGGCATCCTAAACCCCCTAAAGACCAGAAAATGTTGGCGGCCAAAAAACGGTGTCAGAGAGCTCTGAATATCCCAAAAACATGTGTAGCCTACAAGGGGCATTAACACGCATCCTAGACCACTGAAATTCCCAAACATATTTATGGCACGAAAAATGCATCTTACACCCTGAAAGTTCAGAATATGTTAGCAGACCAAAAAAGGCCATAACATGCATCTTAGGGCTGCAAAAATGTAGAAAACTTTGGAGGCCCAAAAAAGGGGTTTACAGGCATCCTATACCCCCTAACGTCCAGAAAATGTTGGTGGCTCAAAACGGTGTCAGAGAGCTCTGAATATCCCAAAAACATTTGCAGCCTGAAATGGGCATTAACCCGCATTTTAGACCACTGAAATTCCCAAAAATATTTATGGCACGAAAAATGCATCCTACACCACTGAAAGTTCAGAATATGTTAGCAGCCCAAAAAAGGCCTTAATATGCATTTTAGGCTGCAAAAATGTTGAAAACTTTAGAGGCCCAAAAAAGGGGTTTACAGTCATCCTAGACCCCCTAAAGTCCAGAAAATGTTGGTGGCCCAAAAAACTGTCAGAGAGCTCTGAATGTCCCAAAAACATTTGTAGCCTATAAGGGGCACTAACCTGCATCCTAGACCACTGAAATTCCCAAAAATAGTTTTGGCACAAAAAATGCATCTTACATCCTGAAAGTTCAGAATATGTTAACAGCCCAAGAAATGCCTTAAAATGCATTTTAGGGCTGCAAACATGCAGAAAACTTTGGAGGCCCAAAAAAGGGGTTTACAGGCATCCTAGACCCCCTAAAGTCCAGAAAATGTTGGTGGCCCAAAAACGGTGTCAGAGAGCTCTGAATATCCCAAAAACATTTGCAGCCTGAAATGGGCATTAACCCGCATCCTAGACCACTGAAATTCCCAGAAATATTTATGGCACGAAAAATGCATCCTACACCGATGAAAGTTCAGAATATGTTAGCAGCCCAAAAAAGCCTTAAAATCCATCTTAGGCTGCAAAAATGTTGAAAACTTTGGAGGCCCAAAAAAGGGGTTTACAGGCATCCTAAACCCCCTAAAGACCAGAAAATGTTGGCGGCCAGAAAACGGTGTTAGAGAGCTCTGAATATCCCAAAAACATGTGTAGCCTTCAAGGGGCATTAACACGCATCCTAGACCACTGAAATTCCCAAACATATTTATGGCACGAAAAATGCATTTTACACCCTGAAAGTTCAGAATATGTTAGCAGCCCAAAAAAGGCCATAACATGCATCTTAGGGCTGCAAAAATGTAGAAAACTTTGGAGGCCCAAAAAAGGGGTTTACAGGCATCCTAGACCCCCTAAAGTCAAGAAAATGTTGGTGGCTCAAAAACGGTGTCAGAGAGCTCTGAATGTCCCAAAAACATTTGAAGCCTGAAATGGGCATTAACCCGCATCCTAGACCACTGAAATTCCCCAATATATTTATGGCACAAAACAAAAATGCATCCTACACCGCTAAAAGTTCTGAACATGTTAGCAGCCCAAAAAAGGCCTTAAAATGCATCTTAGGCTGCACAAATGTTGAAAACTTAGAAGGTCCAAAAAAATGGGTTACAGGCATCCTAGACCCCCTAAAGTCCAGAAAATGTTGGTGGCCCATAAAACTGTCAAAAGAGCTCTGAATGGCCCAAAAACATTTGTAGCCTATAAGGGGCATTAACCTGCATCCTAGACCACTGAAATTCCCAAAAATAGTTTTGGCACGAAAAATGCATCTTACACCCTGAAAGTTCAGAATATGTTAGAAGCCCAAAAAATGCCTTAAAATGCATCTTAGGGCTGCAAAAATGTAGAAAACGTTGGAGGCCCAGAAAAGGGGTTTACATGCATCCTAGACCCCCTAAATTCCAGTAAATGTTGGTGGCCCAAAAGCAGGGTCAGAGAGCTCTGAATGTCTCAAAAACATTTGCAGCCTAAAAGGGGCATTAACGCGCATCCTAGAGCACTGAAAATCCCAAAAATATTTTGTGCACGTAAAATGCATCCTACACCCCTGAAATTTCAGAATATGTTAGCAGCTCAAAAAAGGCCTTAAAATGCATCTTAGGCTGCAAAAATGTTGAAAACTTTGGAGGCCCAAAAAAGGGGTTTACAGGCATCCTAGACCCCCTAAAGTCCAGAAAATGTTGGTGGCCCAAAAACAGTGTCAGAGAGCTCTGAATATCCCAAAAACATTTGCAGCCTGAAATGGGCATTAACCCGCATCCTAGACCACTGAAATTCCCAAAAATATTTATGGCACGAAAAATGCATCCTACACCGATGAAAGTTCAGAATATGTTAGCAGCCCAAAAAAGGCCTTAAAATGCATCTTAGGTTGCAAAAATGTTGAAAACTTTGGAGGTCCAAAAAAGGGGTTTACAGGCATCCTAGACCCCCTAAAGTCCAGAAAATGTTGGTGGCCCAAAAACAGGGTCAGAGAGCTCTGAATGTCTCAAAAACATTTGCAGCCTGAAATGGTTATTAACGCGCATCCTAGACCACTGAAATTCCCAAAAATATTTATGGCACGAAAAATGCATCCTACACCGATGAAAGTTCAGAATATGTTAGCAGCCCAAAAAAGGCCTTAAAATGCATCTTAGGCTGCAAAAATGTTGAAACTTTGGAGGCACAAAAAAGGGGTTTACAGTCATCCTAGACCCCCTAAAGTCCAGAAAATGTTGGTGGCCTTGAAACTGTGTCAGAAAGCTCTGAATGTCCCAAAAGCATTTGCAGCCTGAAATGGTCATTAACCCGCATCCTAGACCACTGAAATCCCCAAAAATATTTTGTGCACGAAAAAATGCATCCTACACCCGTGAAAGTTCAGAATATGATAGCAGCCCAAAAAAGCCTTAAAATCCATCTTAGGCTGCAAAAATGTTGAAAACTTTGGAGGCCGAAAAAAGGGGTTTACAGGCATCCTAAACCCCCTAAAGACCAGAAAATGTTGGCGGCCAAAAAACGGTGTCAGAGAGCTCTGAATATCCCAAAAACATGTGTAGCCTACAAGGGGCATTAACACGCATCCTAGACCACTGAAATTCCCAAACATATTTATGGCACGAAAAATGCATCTTACACCCTGAAAGTTCAGAATATGTTAGCAGACCAAAAAAGGCCATAACATGCATCTTAGGGCTGCAAAAATGTAGAAAACTTTGGAGGCCCAAAAAAGGGGTTTACAGGCATCCTATACCCCCTAACGTCCAGAAAATGTTGGTGGCTCAAAAACGGTGTCAGAGAGCTCTGAATATCCCAAAAACATTTGCAGCCTGAAATGGGCATTAACCCGCATTTTAGACCACTGAAATTCCCAAAAATATTTATGGCACGAAAAATGCATCCTACACCACTGAAAGTTCAGAATATGTTAGCAGCCCAAAAAAGGCCTTAATATGCATTTTAGGCTGCAAAAATGTTGAAAACTTTAGAGGCCCAAAAAAGGGGTTTACAGTCATCCTAGACCCCCTAAAGTCCGGAAATTGTTGGTGGCCCAAAAAACTGTCAGAGAGCTCTGAATGTCCCAAAAACATTTGTAGCCTATAAGGGGCACTAACCTGCATCCTAGACCACTGAAATTCCCAAAAATAGTTTTGGCACAAAAAATGCATCTTACATCCTGAAAGTTCAGAATATGTTAACAGCCCAAGAAATGCCTTAAAATGCATTTTAGGGCTGCAAACATGCAGAAAACTTTGGAGGCCCAAAAAAGGGGTTTACAGGCATCCTAGACCCCCTAAAGTCCAGAAAATGTTGGTGGCCTTGAAACTGTGTCAGAAAGCTCTGAATGTCCCAAAAGCATTTGCAGCCTGAAATGGTCATTAACCCGCATCCTAGACCACTGAAATCCCCAAAAATATTTTGTGCACGAAAAAATGCATCCTACACCCGTGAAAGTTCAGAATATGATAGCAGCCCAAAAAAGCCTTAAAATCCATCTTAGGCTGCAAAAATGTTGAAAACTTTGGAGGCCGAAAAAAGGGGTTTACAGGCATCCTAAACCCCCTAAAGACCAGAAAATGTTGGCGGCCAAAAAACGGTGTCAGAGAGCTCTGAATATCCCAAAAACATGTGTAGCCTACAAGGGGCATTAACACGCATCCTAGACCACTGAAATTCCCAAACATATTTATGGCACGAAAAATGCATCTTACACCCTGAAAGTTCAGAATATGTTAGCAGACCAAAAAAGGCCATAACATGCATCTTAGGGCTGCAAAAATGTAGAAAACTTTGGAGGCCCAAAAAAGGGGTTTACAGGCATCCTATACCCCCTAACGTCCAGAAAATGTTGGTGGCTCAAAACGGTGTCAGAGAGCTCTGAATATCCCAAAAACATTTGCAGCCTGAAATGGGCATTAACCCGCATTTTAGACCACTGAAATTCCCAAAAATATTTATGGCACGAAAAATGCATCCTACACCACTGAAAGTTCAGAATATGTTAGCAGCCCAAAAAAGGCCTTAATATGCATTTTAGGCTGCAAAAATGTTGAAAACTTTAGAGGCCCAAAAAAGGGGTTTACAGTCATCCTAGACCCCCTAAAGTCCAGAAAATGTTGGTGGCCCAAAAAACTGTCAGAGAGCTCTGAATGTCCCAAAAACATTTGTAGCCTATAAGGGGCACTAACCTGCATCCTAGACCACTGAAATTCCCAAAAATAGTTTTGGCACAAAAAATGCATCTTACATCCTGAAAGTTCAGAATATGTTAACAGCCCAAGAAATGCCTTAAAATGCATTTTAGGGCTGCAAACATGCAGAAAACTTTGGAGGCCCAAAAAAGGGGTTTACAGGCATCCTAGACCCCCTAAAGTCCAGAAAATGTTGGTGGCCCAAAAACGGTGTCAGAGAGCTCTGAATATCCCAAAAACATTTGCAGCCTGAAATGGGCATTAACCCGCATCCTAGACCACTGAAATTCCCAGAAATATTTATGGCACGAAAAATGCATCCTACACCGATGAAAGTTCAGAATATGTTAGCAGCCCAAAAAAGCCTTAAAATCCATCTTAGGCTGCAAAAATGTTGAAAACTTTGGAGGCCCAAAAAAGGGGTTTACAGGCATCCTAAACCCCCTAAAGACCAGAAAATGTTGGCGGCCAGAAAACGGTGTTAGAGAGCTCTGAATATCCCAAAAACATGTGTAGCCTTCAAGGGGCATTAACACGCATCCTAGACCACTGAAATTCCCAAACATATTTATGGCACGAAAAATGCATTTTACACCCTGAAAGTTCAGAATATGTTAGCAGCCCAAAAAAGGCCATAACATGCATCTTAGGGCTGCAAAAATGTAGAAAACTTTGGAGGCCCAAAAAAGGGGTTTACAGGCATCCTAGACCCCCTAAAGTCAAGAAAATGTTGGTGGCTCAAAAACGGTGTCAGAGAGCTCTGAATGTCCCAAAAACATTTGAAGCCTGAAATGGGCATTAACCCGCATCCTAGACCACTGAAATTCCCCAATATATTTATGGCACAAAACAAAAATGCATCCTACACCGCTAAAAGTTCTGAACATGTTAGCAGCCCAAAAAAGGCCTTAAAATGCATCTTAGGCTGCACAAATGTTGAAAACTTAGAAGGTCCAAAAAAATGGGTTACAGGCATCCTAGACCCCCTAAAGTCCAGAAAATGTTGGTGGCCCATAAAACTGTCAAAAGAGCTCTGAATGGCCCAAAAACATTTGTAGCCTATAAGGGGCATTAACCTGCATCCTAGACCACTGAAATTCCCAAAAATAGTTTTGGCACGAAAAATGCATCTTACACCCTGAAAGTTCAGAATATGTTAGAAGCCCAAAAAATGCCTTAAAATGCATCTTAGGGCTGCAAAAATGTAGAAAACGTTGGAGGCCCAGAAAAGGGGTTTACATGCATCCTAGACCCCCTAAATTCCAGTAAATGTTGGTGGCCCAAAAGCAGGGTCAGAGAGCTCGGAATGTCTCAAAAACATTTGCAGCCTAAAAGGGGCATTAACGCGCATCCTAGAGCACTGAAAATCCCAAAAATATTTTGTGCACGAAAAATGCATCCTACACCCCTGAAATTTCAGAATATGTTAGCAGCTCAAAAAAGGCCTTAAAATGCATCTTAGGCTGCAAAAATGTTGAAAACTTTGGAGGCCCAAAAAAGGGGTTTACAGGCATCCTAGACCCCCTAAAGTCCAGAAAATGTTGGTGGCCCAAAAACAGTGTCAGAGAGCTCTGAATATCCCAAAAACATTTGCAGCCTGAAATGGGCATTAACCCGCATCCTAGACCACTGAAATTCCCAAAAATATTTATGGCACGAAAAATGCATCCTACACCGATGAAAGTTCAGAATATGTTAGCAGCCCAAAAAAGGCCTTAAAATGCATCTTAGGTTGCAAAAATGTTGAAAACTTTGGAGGTCCAAAAAAGGGGTTTACAGGCATCCTAGACCCCCTAAAGTCCAGAAAATGTTGGTGGCCCAAAAACAGGGTCAGAGAGCTCTGAATGTCTCAAAAACATTTGCAGCCTGAAATGGTTATTAACGCGCATCCTAGACCACTGAAATTCCCAAAAATATTTATGGCACGAAAAATGCATCCTACACCGATGAAAGTTCAGAATATGTTAGCAGCCCAAAAAAGGCCTTAAAATGCATCTTAGGCTGCAAAAATGTTGAAACTTTGGAGGCACAAAAAAGGGGTTTACAGTCATCCTAGACCCCCTAAAGTCCAGAAAATGTTGGTGGCCTTGAAACTGTGTCAGAAAGCTCTGAATGTCCCAAAAGCATTTGCAGCCTGAAATGGTCATTAACCCGCATCCTAGACCACTGAAATCCCCAAAAATATTTTGTGCACGAAAAAATGCATCCTACACCCGTGAAAGTTCAGAATATGATAGCAGCCCAAAAAAGCCTTAAAATCCATCTTAGGCTGCAAAAATGTTGAAAACTTTGGAGGCCGAAAAAAGGGGTTTACAGGCATCCTAAACCCCCTAAAGACCAGAAAATGTTGGCGGCCAAAAAACGGTGTCAGAGAGCTCTGAATATCCCAAAAACATGTGTAGCCTACAAGGGGCATTAACACGCATCCTAGACCACTGAAATTCCCAAACATATTTATGGCACGAAAAATGCATCTTACACCCTGAAAGTTCAGAATATGTTAGCAGACCAAAAAAGGCCATAACATGCATCTTAGGGCTGCAAAAATGTAGAAAACTTTGGAGGCCCAAAAAAGGGGTTTACAGGCATCCTATACCCCCTAACGTCCAGAAAATGTTGGTGGCCCAAAAACGGTGTCAGAGAGCTCTGAATATCCCAAAAACATTTGCAGCCTGAAATGGGCATTAACCCGCATTTTAGACCACTGAAATTCCCAAAAATATTTATGGCACGAAAAATGCATCCTACACCACTGAAAGTTCAGAATATGTTAGCAGCCCAAAAAAGGCCTTAATATGCATTTTAGGCTGCAAAAATGTTGAAAACTTTAGAGGCCCAAAAAAGGGGTTTACAGTCATCCTAGACCCCCTAAAGTCCGGAAATTGTTGGTGGCCCAAAAAACTGTCAGAGAGCTCTGAATGTCCCAAAAACATTTGTAGCCTATAAGGGGCACTAACCTGCATCCTAGACCACTGAAATTCCCAAAAATAGTTTTGGCACAAAAAATGCATCTTACATCCTGAAAGTTCAGAATATGTTAACAGCCCAAGAAATGCCTTAAAATGCATTTTAGGGCTGCAAACATGCAGAAAACTTTGGAGGCCCAAAAAAGGGGTTTACAGGCATCCTAGACCCCCTAAAGTCCAGAAAATGTTGGTGGCCTTGAAACTGTGTCAGAAAGCTCTGAATGTCCCAAAAGCATTTGCAGCCTGAAATGGTCATTAACCCGCATCCTAGACCACTGAAATCCCCAAAAATATTTTGTGCACGAAAAAATGCATCCTACACCCGTGAAAGTTCAGAATATGATAGCAGCCCAAAAAAGCCTTAAAATCCATCTTAGGCTGCAAAAATGTTGAAAACTTTGGAGGCCGAAAAAAGGGGTTTACAGGCATCCTAAACCCCCTAAAGACCAGAAAATGTTGGCGGCCAAAAAACGGTGTCAGAGAGCTCTGAATATCCCAAAAACATGTGTAGCCTACAAGGGGCATTAACACGCATCCTAGACCACTGAAATTCCCAAACATATTTATGGCACGAAAAATGCATCTTACACCCTGAAAGTTCAGAATATGTTAGCAGACCAAAAAAGGCCATAACATGCATCTTAGGGCTGCAAAAATGTAGAAAACTTTGGAGGCCCAAAAAAGGGGTTTACAGGCATCCTATACCCCCTAACGTCCAGAAAATGTTGGTGGCTCAAAACGGTGTCAGAGAGCTCTGAATATCCCAAAAACATTTGCAGCCTGAAATGGGCATTAACCCGCATTTTAGACCACTGAAATTCCCAAAAATATTTATGGCACGAAAAATGCATCCTACACCACTGAAAGTTCAGAATATGTTAGCAGCCCAAAAAAGGCCTTAATATGCATTTTAGGCTGCAAAAATGTTGAAAACTTTAGAGGCCCAAAAAAGGGGTTTACAGTCATCCTAGACCCCCTAAAGTCCAGAAAATGTTGGTGGCCCAAAAAACTGTCAGAGAGCTCTGAATGTCCCAAAAACATTTGTAGCCTATAAGGGGCACTAACCTGCATCCTAGACCACTGAAATTCCCAAAAATAGTTTTGGCACAAAAAATGCATCTTACATCCTGAAAGTTCAGAATATGTTAACAGCCCAAGAAATGCCTTAAAATGCATTTTAGGGCTGCAAACATGCAGAAAACTTTGGAGGCCCAAAAAAGGGGTTTACAGGCATCCTAGACCCCCTAAAGTCCAGAAAATGTTGGTGGCCCAAAAACGGTGTCAGAGAGCTCTGAATATCCCAAAAACATTTGCAGCCTGAAATGGGCATTAACCCGCATCCTAGACCACTGAAATTCCCAGAAATATTTATGGCACGAAAAATGCATCCTACACCGATGAAAGTTCAGAATATGTTAGCAGCCCAAAAAAGGCCTTAAAATGCATCTTAGGTTGCAAAAATGTTGAAAACTTTGGAGGCCCAAAAAAGGGGTTTAAGGGCATCCTAGACCCCCTAAAGTCCAGAAAATGCTGGTGGCCCAAAAAACTGTCAAAAGAGCTCTGAATGGCCCAAAAACATATGTAGCCTGAAAGGGGCATTAACCCGCATCCTAGAGCACTGAAAATCCCAAAAATATTTTGTGCACGAAAAAGGCATCTTACACCCTGAAAGTTCAGAATATGTTAGCAGCTCATAAAAGGCCTTAAAATGCATCTTAGGCTGCAAAAATGTTCATAACTTTGGAGGACCAAAAGGGGTTTACAGTCATCCTAGACCCCCTAAAGTCCAGAAAATGTTGGTGGCCCAAAAACTGTGTCAGAGAGCTCTGAATGTCCCAAAAACATTTGAAGCCTGAAATGGGCATTAACCCGCATCCTAGACCACTGAAATTCCCCAAAATATTTATGGCACGAAACAAAAATGCATCCTACACCGCTAAAAGTTCTGAACATGTTAGCAGCCCAAAAAAGGCCTTAAAATGCATCTTATGGCTGCAAAAATGTAGAAAACTTTGGAGGCCCAAAAAAGGGGTTTACAGACATCCTAGACCCCCTAAAGTCCAGAAAATGTTGGTGGCCTAAAAATTGTGTCAGAAAGCTCTGAATGTCCCAAAAACATTTGCAGCCTGAAATGGGCATTAACCCGCATCCTAGACCACTGAAATTCCCAAAAATATTTATGGCACGGAAAATGCATCCTACACCGATGAAAGTTCAGAATATGTTAGCAGCCCAAAAAAGGCCTTAAAATGCATCTTAGGTTGCAAAAATGTTGAAAACTTTGGAGGTCCAAAAAAGGGGTTTACAGGCATCCTAGACCCCCTAAAGTCCAGAAAATGCTGGTGGCCTAAAAATTGTGTCAGAAAGCTCTGAATGTCTCAAAAACATTTGCAGCCTGAAAGGGGCATTAACCGGCTCCATAGAGCACTGAAATTCCCCAAAATATATATGGCACGAAAAATGCATCCTACACCACTGAAAGTTCAGAATATGTTAGCAGCCCAAAAAAGGCCTTAAAATGCATCTTAGGCTGCAAAAATGTTGAAACTTTGGAAGCACAAAAAAGGGGTTTACAGTCATCCTAGACCCCCTAAAGTCCAGAAAATATTGGTGGCCTTGAAACTGTGTCAGAGAGCTCTGAATGTCTCAAAAACATTTGCAGCCTGAAAGGGGCATTAATCCGCATCCTAGAGCACTGAAAATCCCAAAAATATTTTGTGCACGAAAAAGGCATCTTACACCCTGAAAGTTCAGAATATGTTAGCAGCTCAAAAAAGGCCTTAAAATGCATCTTAGGCTGCAAAAATGTTCATAACTTTGGAGGCCCAAAAGGGGTTTACAGTCATCCTAGACCCCCTAAAGTCCAGAAAATGTTGGTGGCCCAAAAACTGTGTCAGAGAGCTCTGAATGTCCCAAAAACATTTGAAGCCTGAAATGGGCATTAACCCGCATCCTAGACCACTGAAATTCCCCAATATATTTACGGCACGAAACAAAAATGCATCCTACACCGCTAAAAGTTCTGAACATGTTAGCAGCCCAAAAAAGGCCTTAAAATGCATCTTAGGCTGCACATATGTTGAAAACTTTGAAGGTCCAGAAAATGGGTTTACAGGCATCCTAGACCCCCTAAAGTCCAGAAAATGTTGGTGGCCCAAAAAACTGTCAAAAGAGCTCTGAATGGCCCAAAAACATTTGTAGCCTATAAGGGGCATTAACCCGCATCCTAGACCACTGAAATTCCCAAAGATATTTATGGCACGAAAAATGCATCTTACACCCTGAAATTTCAGAATATGTTAGCAGCCCAAAAAAGGCCTTAAAATGCATCTTATTGCTGCAAAAATGTAGAAAACTTTGGAGGCCCAAAAAAGGGGTTTACAGTCATCCCAGACCCCCTAAAGTCCAGAAAATGTTGGTGGCCTAAAATTTGTGTCAGAAAGCTCTGAATGTCCCAAAAACATTTGCAGCCAGAAATGGGTATTAACCCGCATCCTAGACCACTGAAATTCCCAAAAATATTTATGGCACGAAAAATGCATCCTACACCGATGAAAGTTCAGAATATGATAGCAGCTCAAAAAAGCCTTAACATCCATCTTAGGCTGCAAAAATGTTGAAAACTTTGGAGGCCCAAAAAAGGGGTTTACAGGCATCCTAGTCCCCCTAAAGTCCAGAAAATGTTGGCGGCCAAAAAACGGTGTCAGAGAGCTCTGATTATCCCAAAAACATGTGTAGCCTACAAGGGGCATTAACACGTATCCTAGACCACTGAAATTCCCAAACATATTTATGGCACGGAAAATGCATCTTACACCCTGAAAGTTCAGAATATGTTAGCAGCCCAAAAAAGGCCATAACATGCATCTTAGGGCTGCAAAAATGTAGAAAACTTTAGAGGCCCAAAAAAGGGGTTTACAGTCATCCTATACCCCCTAAAGTCCAGAAAATGTTGGTGGCCCAAAAAACTGTCAGAGAGCTCTGAATGTCCCAAAAACATTAGTAGCCTATAAGGGACATTAACCTGCATCCTAGACCACTGAAATTCCCAAAAATAGTTTTGGCACAAAAAATGCATCTTACATCCTGAAAGTTCAGAATATGTTAGCAGCCCAAGAAATGCCTTAAAATGCATTTTAGGGCTGCAAACATGCAGAAAACTTTGGAGGCCCAAAAAAGGGGTTTACCGGCATCCTAGACCCCCTAAAGTCCAGAAAGTGTTGGTGGCCCAAAAAACTGTCAAAGAGCTCTGAATGTCTCAAAAACATTTGCAGCCTGAAAGGGGCATTAACCCACATCCTAGAGCACTGAAAATCCCAAAAATATTTTGTGCACGAAAAATGCATCCTACACCCCTGAAATTTCACAATATGTTAGCAGCTCAAAAAAGGCCATAACATGCATCTTAGGGCTGCAAAAATGTAGAAAACTTTGGAGGCCCAAAAAAGGGGTTTACAGGCATCCTAGTCCCCCTAAAGTCCAGAAAATGTTGGTGGCTCAAAAACGGTGTCAGAGAGCTCTGAATATCCCAAAAACATTTGCAGCCTGAAATGAGCATTAACCCGCATTCTAGACCACTGAAATTCCCAAAAATATTTATGTCACGAAAAATGCATCCTACACCACTGAAAGTTCAGAATATGTTAGCAGCCCAAAAAAGGCCTTAATATGCATTTTAGGCTGCAAAAATGTTGAAAACTTTAGAGGCCCAAAAAACGGGTTTACAGTCATCCTAGACCCCCTAAAGTCCAGAAAATGTTGGTGGCCCAAAAAACTGTCAGAGAGCTCTGAATGTCCCAAAAACATTTGTAGCCTATAAGGGGCACTAACCTGCATCCTAGACCACTGAAATTCCCAAAAATAGTTTTGGCACAAAAAATGCATCTTACATCCTGAAAGTTCAGAATATGTTAGCAGCCCAAGAAATGCCTTAAAATGCATTTTAGGGCTGCTAACATGCAGAAAACTTTGGAGGCCCAGAAAATGGGTTTACAGGCATCCTAGACCCAATAAAGTCCAGAAAATGTTGGTGGCCCAAAAACAGGGTCAGAGAGCTCTGAATGTCTCAAAAACATTTGCAGCCTGAAAGGGGCATTAACCCGCATCCTAGAGCACTTCAAATCCCAAAAATATTTTGTGCACGAAAAATGCATCATACAACACTGAAAGTTCAGAATATGTTAGCAGCCCAAAAAAGGCCTTAAAATGCATCTTAGGCTGCAAAAATGTTGAAAACTTTGGAGGCCCAAAAGGGGTTTACAGTGATCCTAGAACCCCTAAAGTCCAGAAAATTTTGGTGGCCCAAAAACTGTGTCAGAGAGCTCTGAATGTCCCAAAAACATTTGCAGCCTGAAATGGGCATTAACCCGCATCCTAGACCACTGAAATTCCCAAAAATATTTATGGCACGAAAAATGCATCCTACACCGATGAAAGTTCAGAATATGTTAGCAGCCCAAAAAAGGCCTTAAAATGCATCTTAGGCTGCAAAAATGTTGAAAACTTTGGAGGCCCAGAAAAGGGGTTTACAGGCATCCTAGACCCCCTAAAGTCCAGAAAATGCTGGTGGCCCAAAAAACTGTCAAAAGAGCTCTGAATGGCCCAAAAACATTTGTAGCCTATAAGGGGCATTAACCTGCATCCTAGACCACTGAAATTCCCAAAAATAGTTTTGGCACGAAAAATGCATCTTACACCCTGAAAGTTCAGAATATGTTAGAAGCCCAAAAAATGCCTTAAAATGCATCTTAGGCTGCACAAATGTGGAAAACTTTGGAGGCCCAAAAAAGGGGTTTACATGCATCCTAGACCCCCTAAATTCCAGTAAATGTTGGTGGCCCAAAAGCAGGGTCAGAGAGCTCTGAATGTCTCAAAAACATTTGCAGCCTGAAAGGGGCATTAACCCGCATCCTAGACCACTGAAAATCTCAAAAATATTTTGTGCACAAAAAATGCATCCTACAGCCCTGAAATTTCAGAATATGTTAGCAGATCAAAACAGGCCTTAAAATGCATCTTAGGCTGCACAAATGTTGAAAACTTTGGAGGCCCAAAAAAAGGGTTTACAGGCATCCTAGACCCCCTAAAGTCCAGAAAATGTTGGTGGCCTTGAAACTGTGTCAGAAAGCTCTGAATGTCCCAAAAGCATTTGCAGCCTGAAATGGTCATTAACCCGCATCCTAGACCACTGAAATCGCCAAAAATATTTTGTGCACGGAAAAATGCATCCTACACCCCTGAAAGTTCAGAATATGATAGCAGCCCAAAAAAGGCCTTAAAATCCATTTTAGGCTGCAAAAATGTTGAAAACTTTGGAGGCCCAAAAAAGGGGTTTAGGCATCCTAGACCCCCTAAAGTCCAGAAAATGTTGGTGGCCAAAACCGGTGTCAGAGAGCTCTGAATATCCCAAAAACATTTGCAGCCTGAAATGGGCATTAACCCGCATCTTAGACCACTGCAATTCCCAAAAATATTTATGGCACGAAAAATGCATCCTACACCGATGAAAGTTCAGAATATGTTAGCAGCCCAAAAAAGGCCTTAAAATGCATTTTAGGCTGCAAAAATGTAGAAAACCTTGGAGGCCCAAAAAAGGGGTTTACAGTCATCCTAGACCCCCTAAAGTCCAGAAAATGTTGGTGGCCCAAAAACGGTGTCCGAAAGTTCTGAATGTCCCAAAAACATTTGCAGCCTGAAATGGGCATTAACCCGCATCCTAGACCACTGAAATTCCCAAAAATATTCATGGCATGAAAAATGTATCCTACACCACTGAAAGTTCAGAATATGTTAGCAGCCCAAAAAAGGCCTTAAAATGCATTTTAGGCTGCAAAAATGTTGAAAACTTTGGAGGCCCAAAAAAGGGGTTTACATGCATCCTAGACCCCCTAAATTCCAGTAAATGTTGGTGGCCCAAAAGCAGGGTCAGAGAGCTCTGAATGTCCCAAAAACATTTGCAGCCTGAAAGGGGCATTAACCCGCATCCTAGACCACTGAAAATCTCAAAAATATTTTGTGCACAAAAAATGCATCCTACAGCCCTGAAATTTCAGAATATGTTAGCAGATCAAAAAAGGCCTTAAAATGCATTTTAGGCTGCACAAATGTTGAAAACTTTGGAGGCCCAAAAAAAGGGTTTACAGGCATCCTAGACCCCCTAGAGTCCAGAAAATGTTGGTGGCCTTGAAACTGTGTCAGAAAGCTCTGAATGTCCCAAAAGCATTTGCAGCCTGAAATGGTCATTAACCCGCATCCTAGACCACTGAAATCGCCAAAAATATTTTGTGCACGGAAAAATGCATCCTACACCCCTGAAAGTTCAGAATATGATAGCAGCCCAAAAAAGGCCTTAAAATCCATTTTAGGCTGCAAAAATGTTGAAAACTTTGGAGGCCCAAAAAAGGGGTTTAGGCATCCTAGACCCCCTAAAGTCCAGAAAATGTTGGTGGCCAAAACCGGTGTCAGAGAGCTCTGAATATCCCAAAAACATTTGCAGCCTGAAATGGGCATTAACCCGCATCTTAGACCACTGCAATTCCCAAAAATATTTATGGCACGAAAAATGCATCCTACACCGATGAAAGTTCAGAATATGTTAGCAGCCCAAAAAAGGCCTTAAAATGCATTTTAGGCTGCAAAAATGTAGAAAACCTTGGAGGCCCAAAAAAGGGGTTTACAGTCATCCTAGACCCCCTAAAGTCCAGAAAATGTTGGTGGCCCAAAAACGGTGTCCGAAAGTTCTGAATGTCCCAAAAACATTTGCAGCCTGAAATGGGCATTAACCCGCATCCTAGACCACTGAAATTCCCAAAAATATTCATGGCATGAAAAATGTATCCTACACCACTGAAAGTTCAGATTATATGTTAGCAGCCCAAAAAAGGCCTTAAAATGCATTTTAGGCTGCAAAAATGTTGAAAACTTTGGAGGCCCAAAAAAGGGGTTTACAGTCATCCTAGACCCCCTAAAGTCCAGAAAATCTTGGTGGCCTAAAAACTGTGTCAGTAAGTTCTGAATGTCCCAAAAACATTTGCAGCCTGAAATGGACATTAACCCGCATCCTAGACCACTGAAATTCCCAAAAATATTTTGTGCACGAAAAATGCATCCTACACCCCTGAAATTTCAGAATATGTTAGCAGCTCAAAAAAGGCCTTAAAATGCATCTTAGGCTGCAAAAATGTTCATAACTTCGGAGGCCCAAAAGGGGTTTATAGTGATCCTAGAACCCCTAAAGTCCAGAAAATGTTGGTGGCCCAAAAACTGTGTCAGAGAGCTCTGAATGTCCCAAAAACATTTGCAGCCTGAAATGGGCATTAACCCGCATCCTAGACCACTGAAATTACCAAAAATATTTATGGCACGAAAAATGCATCCTACACCGATGAAAGTTCAGAATATGTTAGCAGCCCAAAAGAGGCCTTAAAATGCATCTTAGGCTGCAAAAATGTTGAAAACTTTAGAGGCCCAAAAAAAGGGTTTACAGGCATCCTAGACCCCCTAAAGTCCAGAAAATGTTGGTGGCCCAAAAAACTGTCAAAAGAGCTCTGAATGGCCCAAAAACATGTGTAGCCTATAAGGGGCATTAACCTGCATCCTAGACCACTGAAATTCCCAAAAATAGTTTTGGCACGAAAAATGCATCTTACACCCTGAAAGTTCAGAATATGTTAGAAGCCCAAAACATGCCTTAAAATGCATTTTAGGGCTGCAAAAATGTAGAAAACTTTGGAGGCCCAAAAAAGGGGTTTACATGCATCCTAGACCCCCTAAATTCCAGTAAATGTTGGTGGCCCAAAAGCAGGGTCAGAGAGCTCTGAATGTCTCAGAAACATTTGCAGCCTGAAAGGGGCATTAACCTGCATCATAGAGCACTGAAAATCCCAAAAATATTTTGTGCACGAAAAAAAAATGCATCCTACACCCCTGAAATTTCAGAATATGTTAGCATCTCAAAAAAGGCCTTAAAATGCATCTTAGGCTGCAAAAATGTTCATAACTTTGGAGGCCCAAAAGGGGTTTACAGTCGTCCCAGACCCCCTAAAGTCCAGACAATGTTGGTGGCCCAAAAACTGTGTCAGAGAGCTCTGAATGTCCCAAAAACATTTGAAGCCTGAAATGGGCATTAACCCGCATCCTAGACCACTGAAATTCCCCAAAATATTTATGGCACGAAACAAAAATGCATCCTACACCGCTAAAATTTCTGAACATGTTAGCAGCCCAAAAAAGGCCTTAAAATGCATCTTAGGCTGCACAAATGTTGAAAACTTTGGAGGTCCAAAAAATGGGTTTTCAGGCATCCTAGACCCCCTAAAGTCCCGAAAATGTTGGTGGCCCAAAAAACTGTCAAAAGAGCTCTGAATGGCCGAAAAACATTTGTAGCCTATAAGGGGCATTAACCTGCATCCTAGACCACTGAAATTCCCAAAAATAGTTTTGGCACGAAAAATGCATCTTACACCCTGGAAGTTCAGAATATGTTAGAAGCCCAAAAAATGCCTTAAAATGCATCTTAGGGCTGCAAAAATGTAGAAAACTTTGGAGGCCCAGAAAAGGGGTTTACATGCACCCTAGACCCCCTAAAGTCCAGAAAATGTTGGTGGCCCAAAAACAGGGTCAGAGAGCTCTGAATGTCTCAAAAACATTTGCAGCCTGAAAGGGGCATTAACCCGCATCCTAGAGCACTGAAAATCCCAAAAATATTTTGTGCACGAAAAATGCATCATACAACACTGAAAGTTCAGAATATATTAGCAGCCCAAAAAAGGCCTTAAAATGCATATTAGGCTGCAAAAATGTTGAAAACTTTGGCGGCCCAAAAGGGGTTTACAGTGATCCTAGAACCCCTAAAGTCCAGAAAATGTTGGTGGCCCAAAAACAGTGTCAGAGAGCTCTGAAATTCCCAAAAACATTTGCACCCTGAAATGGGCATTAACCCGCATCCTAGACCACTGAAATTCCCAAAAATATTTATGGCACGAAAAATGCATCCTACACCGATGAAAGTTCAGAATATGTTAGCAGCCCAAAAAAGGCCTTAAAATGCATCTTAGGCTGCAAAAATGTGGAAAACTTTGGAGGCTCAAAAAAGGGGTTTACAGGCATCCTAGACCCACTAAAGTCCAGAAAATGTTGGTGGCCCAAAAAACTGTCAAAAAAGAGCTCTGAATGGCCCAAAAACATTTGTAGCCTATAAGGGGCATTAACCTGCATCCTAGACCACTGAAATTCCCAAAAATAGTTTTGGCACGAAAAAGGCATCTTACACCCTGAAAGTTCAGAATATGTGAGCAGCTCAAAAAAGGCTTTAAAATGCATCTTAGGCTGCAAAAATGTTCATAACTTTGGAGGCCCAAAAGGGTTTTACAGTCATCCTAGAACCCCTAAAGTCCAGAAAATGTTGGTGGCCCAAAAACTGTGTCAGAGAGCTCTGAATGTCCCAAAAACATTGAAGCCTGAAATGGGCATTAACCCGCATCCTAGACCACTGAAATTCCCAAAAATATTTATGGCACGAAACAAAAATGCATCCTACACCGCTAAAGGTTCTGAACATGTTAGCAGCCCAAGAAAGGCCTTAAAATGCATCTTAGGCTGCACAAATGTTGAAAACTTTGGAGGTCCAAAAAATGGGTTTACAGGCATCCTAGACCCCCTAAAGTCCAGAAAATGTTGGTGGCCCAAAAAACTGTCAAAAGAGCTCTGAATGGCCCAAAGACATTGGTAGCCTATAAGGGGCATCAACCTGCATCCTAGACCACTGAAAATCCCAAAACTATTTTGTGCACAAAAAATGCATCCTACACCCCTGAAATGTCAGAATATGTTAGCAGATCAAAAAAGGCCTTAAAATGCATCTTAGGCTGCACAAATGTTGAAAACTTTGGAGGCCCAAAAAAGGGGTTTACATGCATCCTAGACCCCCTAAAGTCCCGAAAATGTTGGTGGCCTTGAAAATGTGTCATAAAGCTCTGAATGTCCCATAAGCATTTGCAGCCTGAAATGGTCATTAACCTGCATCCTAGACCACTGAAATCCCCAAAAATATTTTGTGCACGAAAAAATGCATCCTACACCCCTGAAAGTTTAGAATATGATAGCAGTCCAAAAAAGGCCTTACAATCCATTTTAGGCTGCAAAAATGTTGAAAACTGTGGAGGCCCAAAAAAGGGGTTTAGGCATCCTAGACCCCCTAAAGTCCAGAAAATGTTGGTGGCCAAAACCGGTGTCAGAGAGCTCTGAATATCCCAAAAACATTTGTAGCCTATAAGGGGCATTAACACGCATCCTAGACCACTGAAATTCCCAAAAATATTTATGGCACGAAAAATGCATCTTACACTGAAAGTTCAGAATATGTTAGCAGCCCAAACAATGCCTTAAAAAATGCCTCTTATGGCTGCAAAAATGTAGAAAACTTTGGAGGCCCAAATAATGGGTTTACATGCATCCTAGACCCCCTAAAGTCCAGAAAATGTTGGTGGCCTAAAAACTGTGTGTCAGAAAGCTCTGAATGTCCCAGAAACATTTGCAGCCTGAAATGGGCATTAACCCGCATCCTAGACCACTGAAATTCCCAAAAATATTTATGGCAGGAAAAACGCATCCAACACCGATGAAAGTTTAGAATATGTTAGCAGCCCAAAAAAGGCCATAACATGAATCTTGGGCTGCAAAAATGTAGAAAACTTTGGAGGCCCAAAAAAGGGGTTTACAGGCATCCTAGACCCCCTAAAGTCCAGAAAATGTTGGAGGCCTAAAAACTGTGTCAGAAAGCTCTGAATGTCTCAAAAACATTTGCAGCCTGAAATGGGCATTAACCCGCATCCTAGACCACTGAAATTCCCAAAAATATTTATGGCACGAGAAATCCATCTTACACCCTGAAAGTTCAGAATATGTTAGCAGCCCAAAAAAGGACTTAAAATGCATCTTAGGCTGCAAAAATGTAGAAAACTTTGGAGGCCCAAAAAAGGGGTTTACAGTCATCCTAGACCCCCTAAAGTCCAGAAAATGTTGGTGGCCCAAAAGCAGGGTCAGAGAGCTCTGAATGTCCCAAAAACATTTGAAGCCTGAAATGGGCATTAACCCGCATCCTAGACCAGTGAAATTCCCCAAAATATTTATGGCACGAAACAAAAATGCATCCTACACCGCTAAAGGTTCTGAACATGTTAGCAGCCCAAGAAAGGCCTTAAAATGCATCTTAGGCTGCACAAATGTTGAAAACTTTGGAGGTCCAAAAAATGGGTTTACAGGCATCCTAGACCCCCTAAAGTCCAGAAAATGTTGGTGGCCCAAAAAACTGTCAAAAGAGCTCTGAATGGCCCAAAGACATTGGTAGCCTATAAGGGGCATCAACCTGCATCCTAGACCACTGAAAATCCCAAAACTATTTTGTGCACAAAAAATGCATCCTACACCCCTGAAATGTCAGAATATGTTAGCAGATCAAAAAAGGCCTTAAAATGCATCTTAGGCTGCACAAATGTTGAAAACTTTGGAGGCCCAAAAAAGGGGTTTACAGGCATCCTAGACCCCCTAAAGTCCCGAAAATGTTGGTGGCCTTGAAAATGTGTCATAAAGCTCTGAATGTCCCATAAGCATTTGCAGCCTGAAATGGTCATTAACCTGCATCCTAGACCACTGAAATCCCCAAAAATATTTTGTGCACGAAAAAATGCATCCTACACCCCTGAAAGTTCAGAATATGATAGCAGTCCAAAAAAGGCCTTACAATCCATTTTAGGCTGCAAAAATGTTGAAAACTGTGGAGGCCCAAAAAAGGGGTTTAGGCATCCTAGACCCCCTAAAGTCCAGAAAATGTTGGTGGCCAAAACCGGTGTCAGAGAGCTCTGAATATCCCAAAAACATTTGTAGCCTATAAGGGGCATTAACACGCATCCTAGACCACTGAAATTCCCAAAAATATTTATGGCACGAAAAATGCATCTTACACTGAAAGTTCAGAATATGTTAGCAGCCCAAACAATGCCTTAAAAAATGCCTCTTATGGCTGCAAAAATGTAGAAAACTTTGGAGGCCCAAATAATGGGTTTACATGCATCCTAGACCCCCTAAAGTCCAGAAAATGTTGGTGGCCTAAAAACTGTGTGTCAGAAAGCTCTGAATGTCCCAGAAACATTTGCAGCCTGAAATGGGCATTAACCCGCATCCTAGACCACTGAAATTCCCAAAAATATTTATGGCAGGAAAAACGCATCCAACACCGATGAAAGTTTAGAATATGTTAGCAGCCCAAAAAAGGCCATAACATGAATCTTGGGCTGCAAAAATGTAGAAAACTTTGGAGGCCCAAAAAAGGGGTTTACAGGCATCCTAGACCCCCTAAAGTCCAGAAAATGTTGGAGGCCTAAAAACTGTGTCAGAAAGCTCTGAATGTCTCAAAAACATTTGCAGCCTGAAATGGGCATTAACCCGCATCCTAGACCACTGAAATTCCCAAAAATATTTATGGCACGAGAAATCCATCTTACACCCTGAAAGTTCAGAATATGTTAGCAGCCCAAAAAAGGACTTAAAATGCATCTTAGGCTGCAAAAATGTAGAAAACTTTGGAGGCCCAAAAAAGGGGTTTACAGTCATCCTAGACCCCCTAAAGTCCAGAAAATGTTGGTGGCCCAAAAGCAGGGTCAGAGAGCTCTGAATGTCCCAAAAACATTTGAAGCCTGAAATGGGCATTAACCCGCATCCTAGACCAGTGAAATTCCCCAAAATATTTATGGCACGAAACAAAAATGCATCCTACACCGCTAAAGGTTCTGAACATGTTAGCAGCCCAAGAAAGGCCTTAAAATGCATCTTAGGCTGCACAAATGTTGAAAACTTTGGAGGTCCAAAAAATGGGTTTACAGGCATCCTAGACCCCCTAAAGTCCAGAAAATGTTGGTGGCCCAAAAAACTGTCAAAAGAGCTCTGAATGGCCCAAAGACATTGGTAGCCTATAAGGGGCATCAACCTGCATCCTAGACCACTGAAAATCCCAAAACTATTTTGTGCACAAAAAATGCATCCTACACCCCTGAAATGTCAGAATATGTTAGCAGATCAAAAAAGGCCTTAAAATGCATCTTAGGCTGCACAAATGTTGAAAACTTTGGAGGCCCAAAAAAGGGGTTTACAGGCATCCTAGACCCCCTAAAGTCCCGAAAATGTTGGTGGCCTTGAAAATGTGTCATAAAGCTCTGAATGTCCCATAAGCATTTGCAGCCTGAAATGGTCATTAACCTGCATCCTAGACCACTGAAATCCCCAAAAATATTTTGTGCACGAAAAAATGCATCCTACACCCCTGAAAGTTCAGAATATGATAGCAGTCCAAAAAAGGCCTTACAATCCATTTTAGGCTGCAAAAATGTTGAAAACTGTGGAGGCCCAAAAAAGGGGTTTACAGGCATCCAAGACCCCCTAAAGTCCAGAAAATGTTGGTGGCCCAAAAACAGGGTCAGAGCGCTCTGAATGTCTCAAAAACATTTGCAGCCTGAAAGGAGCATTAACCCGCATCCTAGAGCACTGAAAATCCCAAAAATATTTATGGCACGAAAAATGCATCCTACACCGATGAAAGTTCAGAATATGTTAGCAGCCCAAAAAAGGCCTTAAAATGCATTTTAGGCTGCAAAAATGTTGAAAACTTTGGAGGCCCAAAAAAGGGGTTTACAGTCATCCTAGACCCCCTAAAGTCCAGAAAATGTTGGTGGCCTAAAAACTTTCAGAAAGCTCTGAATGTCCCAAAAACATTTGCAGCCTGAAATGGGCACTAACCCGCATCCTAGACCACTGAAATCCCCAAAAATATTTTGTGCACGAAAAATTCATCCTACACCCCTGAAATTTCAGAATATGTTAGCAGCTCAAAAAAGGCCTTAAAATGCATCTTAGGCTGCAAAAATGTTAAAAACTTTGGAGGCCCAAAAAAGGGGTTTACGGGCATCCTAGACCCCCTAAAGTCCAGAAAATGTTGGTGGCCCAAAAACGGTGTCAGAGAGCTCTGAATATCCCAAAAACATTTGCAGCCTGAAATGGGCATTAAACCGCATCCTAGACCACTGAAATTCCCAAAAATATTTATGGCACGAAAAATGCATCCTACACCGATGAAAGTTCAGAATATGTTAGCAGCCCAAAAAAGGCCTTAAAATGCATTTTAGGCTGCAAAAATGTTGAAAACTTTGGAGGCCCAAAAAAGGGGTTTACAGTCATCCTAGACCCCCTAAAGTCCAGAAAATGTTGGTGCCCTAAAAACTGTGTCAGAAAGCTCTGAATGTCCCAAAAACATGTGCAGCCTGAAATGGGCATTAAACCGCATCCTAGACCACTGAAATTCCCAAAAATATTTATGGCACGAAAAATGCATCCTGCACCGATGAAAGTTCAGAATATGTTAGCAGCCCAAAAAAGGCCTTAAAATGCATTTTAGGCTGCAAAAATGTAGAAAACCTTGGAGGCCCAAAAAAGGGGTTTACAGTCATCCTAGACCCCCTAAAGTCCAGAAAATGTTGGTGGCCCAAAAACGGTGTCCGAAAGTTCTGAATGTCCCAAAAACATTTGCAGCCTGAAAGGGGCATTAACCCGCATCCTAGACCACTGAAAATCTCAAAAATATTTTGTGCACAAAAAATGCATCCTACAGCCCTGAAATTTCAGAATATGTTAGCAGATCAAAAAAGGCCTTAAAATGCATATTAGGGCTGCAAACATGTAGAAAACTTTGGAGGCCCAAAAAAGGGGTTTACAGGCATCCAAGACCCCCTAAAGTCCAGAAAATGTTGGTGGCCCAAAAACAGGGTCAGAGCGCTCTGAATGTCTCAAAAACATTTGCAGCCTGAAAGGAGCATTAACCCGCATCCTAGAGCACTGAAAATCCCAAAAATATTTATGGCACGAAAAATGCATCCTACACCGATGAAAGTTCAGAATATGTTAGCAGCCCAAAAAAGGCCTTAAAATGCATTTTAGGCTGCAAAAATGTTGAAAACTTTGGAGGCCCAAAAAAGGGGTTTACAGTCATCCTAGACCCCCTAAAGTCCAGAAAATGTTGGTGGCCTAAAAACTTTCAGAAAGCTCTGAATGTCCCAAAAACATTTGCAGCCTGAAATGGGCACTAACCCGCATCCTAGACCACTGAAATCCCCAAAAATATTTTGTGCACGAAAAATTCATCCTACACCCCTGAAATTTCAGAATATGTTAGCAGCTCAAAAAAGGCCTTAAAATGCATCTTAGGCTGCAAAAATGTTAAAAACTTTGGAGGCCCAAAAAAGGGGTTTACGGGCATCCTAGACCCCCTAAAGTCCAGAAAATGTTGGTGGCCCAAAAACGGTGTCAGAGAGCTCTGAATATCCCAAAAACATTTGCAGCCTGAAATGGGCATTAAACCGCATCCTAGACCACTGAAATTCCCAAAAATATTTATGGCACGAAAAATGCATCCTACACCGATGAAAGTTCAGAATATGTTAGCAGCCCAAAAAAGGCCTTAAAATGCATTTTAGGCTGCAAAAATGTAGAAAACCTTGGAGGCCCAAAAAAGGGGTTTACAGTCATCCTAGACCCCCTAAAGTCCAGAAAATGTTGGTGGCCCAAAAACGGTGTCCGAAAGTTCTGAATGTCCCAAAAACATTTGCAGCCTGAAAGGGACATTAACCCGCATCCTAGACCACTGAAAATCTCAAAAATATTTTGTGCACAAAAAATGCATCCTACAGCCCTGAAATTTCAGAATATGTTAGCAGATCAAAAAAGGCCTTAAAATGCATCTTAGGCTGCACAAATGTTGAAAACTTTGGAGGCCCAAAAAAAGGGTTTACAGGCATCCTAGACCCCCTAAAGTCCAGAAAATGTTGGTGGCCTTGAAACTGTGTCAGAAAGCTCTGAATGTCCCAAAAGCATTTGCAGCCTGAAATGGTCATTAACCCGCATCCTAGACCACTGAAATCGCCAAAAATATTTTGTGCACGGAAAAATGCATCCTACACCCCTGAAAGTTCAGAATATGATAGCAGCCCAAAAAAGGCCTTAAAATCCATTTTAGGCTGCAAAAATGTAGAAAACCTTGGAGGCCCAAAAAAGGGGTTTACAGTCATCTTAGACCCCCTAAAGTCCAGAAAATGTTGGTGGCCCAAAAACGGTGTCCGAAAGTTCTGAATGTCCCAAAAACATTTGCAGCCTGAAATGGGCATTAACCCGCATCCTAGACCACTGAAATTCCCAAAAATATTCATGGCATGAAAAATGTATCCTACACCACTGAAAGTTCAGAATATGTTAGCAGCCCAAAAAAGGCCTTAAAATGCATTTTAGGCTGCAAAAATGTTGAAAACTTTGGAGGCCCAAAAAAGGGGTTTACAGTCATCCTAGACCCCATAAAGTCCAGAAAATGTTGGTGGCCTAAAAACTGTGTCAGTAAGTTCTGAATGTCCCAAAAACATTTGCAGCCTGAAATGGGCATTAACCCGCATCCTAGACCACTGAAATTACCAAAAATATTTATGGCACGAAAAATGCATCCTACACCGATGAAAGTTCAGAATATGTTAGCAGCCCAAAAGAGGCCTTAAAATGCATCTTAGGCTGCAAAAATGTTGAAAACTTTAGAGGCCCAAAAAAAGGGTTTACAGGCATCCTAGACCCCCTAAAGTCCAGAAAATGTTGGTGGCCCAAAAAACTGTCAAAAGAGCTCTGAATGGCCCAAAAACATGTGTAGCCTATAAGGGGCATTAACCTGCATCCGAGACCACTGAAATTCCCAAAAATAGTTTTGGCACGAAAAATGCATCTTACACCCTGAAAGTTCAGAATATGTTAGAAGCCCAAAACATGCCTTAAAATGCATCTTAGGGCTGCAAAAATGTAGAAAACGTTGGAGGCCCAAAAAAGGGGTTCACATGCATCCTAGACCCCCTAAATTCCAGTAAATGTTGGTGGCCCAAAAGCAGGGTCAGCGAGCTCTGAATGTCTCAAAAACATTTGCAGCCTGAAAGGGGCATTAACCCGCATCCTAGAGCACTGAAAATCCCAAAAATATTTATGGCACGAAAAATGCATCCTACACCCATGAAATTTCAGAATATGTTAGCAGCTCAAAAAAGGCCTTAAAATGCATCTTAGGCTGCATAAATGTTGAAAACTTTGGAGACCCAAAAAAGGGGTTTCCAGGCATCCTAGACCCCTGAAAGTCCAGAAAATGTTGGTGGCCCAAAAACGGTGTCAGAGAGCTCTGAATATCCCAAAAACATTTGCAGCCTGAAATGGGCATTAACCCGCATCCTAGACCACTGAAATTCCCAAAAATATTTATGGCACGAAAAATGCATCCTACACCACTGAAAGTTCAGAATATGTTAGCAGCCCAAAAAAGGCCTTAATATTCATCTTAGGCTGCAAAAATGTTGAAAACTTTGGAGGCCCAAAAGAGGGGTTTACAGTCATCCTAGACCCCCTAAAGTCCAGAAAATGTTGGTGGCCTAAAAACTGTCAGAAAGCTCTGAATGTCCCAAAAACATTTGCAGCCTGAAATGGGCACTAACCTGCATCCTAGACCACTGAAATCCCCAAAAATATTGTGTGCACGAAAAAATGCATCCTACACCCCTGAAAGTCCAGAATATGATAGCAGCCCAAAAAGTGCCTTAAAATGCATATTAGGGCTGCAAACATGTAGAAAACTTTGGAGGCCCAAAAAAGGGGTTTACAGGCATCCTAGACCCCCTAAAGTCCAGAAAATGTTGGTGGCCCAAAAACAGGGTCAGAGGGCTTTGAATGTCACAAAGACATTTGCAGCCTGAAAGGAGCATTAACCCGCATCCTAGAGCACTGAAAATCCCAAAAATATTTTGTGCACGAAAAATGCATCCTACACCACTGAAAGTTCAGAATATGTTAGCAGCCCAAAAAAGGCCTTAATATGCATCTTAGGCTGAAAAATGTTGAAAACTTTGGAGCCCCAAAAAAGGGGTTTACAGGCATCCTAGACCCCCTAAAGTCCAAAAATCCAGAGATCTATGAGGTGCTATTCGTGTCCTGGGAGCCGACACACTCTACAGGGCTCGGTAAAGGGGGGCCGTAAGAAGAGCATAATTCAAGCCTTTAGCTGCTTTATTCTAACATATTCTACCATATAACGAGACTGGCTGGCAGCTGTGAAATGATTAAATACCCTGTGGCTCTGCTTCAAGGCTACATTCGGGAGGGAGCCGGGCATTCCTTCCCGGCGCTGCCTATGTTGTGTTTCAACAAACTCTTATTAGCCTCGCGGCCCTGCGGCCTTGTCCTTTCACGTTCAGACAACAATATTAACAGTCGAGCAGTGTAAGCAGAAAATGTGCTGCGAAGCAATTTGAACAGAAAGCAATGAGCAATTGTTAGAAAACAAAATGGTGATCCTTGTTACATCAAAATGGCCGTTCATTGGTAAACTCGGAAACCTGTATTTCTATTGTATCGTGCATGAGACGGTTGGCCTTCGGCCACCAAAATACGTTTGCCATCAATCATGAGAGGTATCCCTTTTTCTACACTGACAAACCCTCCTTTGGCCGTATGCCAAACGTCTCATTCATCTATTGTATCCTCCTCTGATGACGATAAGTCTGAAGCACTTATGTCGGAATCTTCCATGCTATTATAAGCATCATCATCTTCATTAATATCTATACCCATTGATTCTTTCACTGTTTTTATTTCATGTGTGTCTCTGTCATCCCGGCCATAAGTTTGTTTTCTTTTTGTTATCATATGCATACATCCCTTCGTACATCCCTCAGTTACCTCAGTGCAATCTAACGGTAGGCAGTGTATGCAACAACAGCACGTTATGAATATTCCAAACACCACTACTAATATCGAGATCAACTTCCATCCTCAAGAACGCAGTATTCCCCAAAACCAGGACTCTATTCCCCAGCCCCCTTCTCCAGTAGGGAGGTCGGAGCTTAGGACATGCATTTTCTTTATTGCTTCAAAAATCGTAGGGGAATAGTCATCTACAAATACACAGCACACTGATCCCACATTCTTGCAAATTCCCCCACGATCAACCAGGATCACATCGAGAGCCATTCTATTTTGCAGCATCATTAACCTGATTCCTTTTTCTTCAACGTCATGTTAAATAGTATAGCTGTTGTTGTGTTTATGGTATCTTTTAGTATTCTGGACAGCTACCTTATGTTATAGGAGTTCACCATCTGGGACAAGAATGGAATGAATGATTTTGCTACGTCAGTCGCTATCAAAACACCTTCGCTACTCCTTTTGGTTCTAGATCTGGATAGTCTGGCCATGTCTGCTGTTTCTAAGAGGAACACTCCCGGGAACAGTAGACCTAGGTAACATGTACCTCCCCAGTTTCTAGGCAACCAAGGATATGCTTTCTCGCAACATATAAAATAGACTGGATCTCCCACATATACTGG
Source organism: Ambystoma mexicanum (assembly GCF_040938575.1). NCBI lineage: Eukaryota > Metazoa > Chordata > Amphibia > Caudata > Ambystomatidae > Ambystoma > Ambystoma mexicanum. Next base: position 146,755,368 of record NC_090936.1, read on the forward strand.
TTCTATTTCCCATTTTAATACCACTGTATTTATGCATCCAGTAAATGTTCCTACTGAATAGGAGCCTTTCTTTTTTAGACAAAAAGGGACAGTTCTCGGGTTATAATTCACCGTGTAAGAAGGGGGAACTGCATCTTTGTTCCCGTCTGTTCTTATACGAAACGTCATCACAGATGTTTTAACTGGTGGGGACAATCTATCTTGTCTATTTTGTTGTGTTATTTTTCGCATACTTTTTCTCGTAGGTTCTGGGGTCATCACTTGTGCTTTATGGAATATGGAACAACCCACAGGCCTCAATTATTTCCTCAAACTCATTCATGTTTGTTCTGTCTAATTGACCCTTACTACTCTTATTCCACTTTCCATAGAACATGGCACTTAAAGATGCACTGCAGAAGAACTTAATGGCAATGGTTGTACATACCACCCTATTCCTTTCCCTGCATGCTGCGGTAAATGGGCGCATACCCAACAATTATTTTTCTTTAGAATTGCATGCGTCATATTCATGATGAGTAACAGCGTATTGTTCCCATACCCTTCTCTGTGTCTTTCTTCCATTGGGGACAAGGTATAAGTAATCACCTGAACCAGGCTTTCAGTAGTGGATATATTAACTATTGGTAAAACATTCCCAATGTGTGTATAGATTCCACATACCATAACACCAACGCTGTTATTATTGGTGCTACCACACTCATGAAGCACATTATTATCGTCAAAGCCAGCATACCATTTTTTTTACCATGCGTTTTCCCTAAGTTTACAGTCTTTATAACTAACTCATTCTCAGCCGTGGTGCAGGAGGAGGCTGAAACCGGTCTCAACATTTTTCTCACCGTCCTTCTTCTTCCTGACAAAGTTGGTCGTGGCTATCTCTCTTCGTCGCACTTGTCCGGATGTCAATAAGTTCAAAGGAAGTGTCAACAGTTTAGTCTGCCAGCCTTTTGCAGCCTGGTTTGCTTATTCGATCTAGGCAAGATCACTTATTCTCTCTTATACTGCTCAGAGGACTTCTGAACAGTTCTCTATTGCCTTAGTACCATGTGCACCCAGCTTGTCCGCTTTGGTTCAGGACACATGTACTTTTTATGATCGCACCGAGGAGCCGCGAGTCTTGAATTATCTGATTTGCACAATTCTCACGCTTCTCTCCTCTACATCTCTAGTTCCTTCTCCGTCCATGAGCGGAACCAGAGGTTAGCATAAACACCAAAGAACTGTGGATCACTCTGTCTTTCGAGGCCGCAAATCATATTGCCTCACTCCTGGTATTGTGTGATCCGTGAACAGTGCCGTTGCACTTCCAAATCCAGGCTCAGCGTCAGCCTGCGGCGCAATGACAGATGCTGGTGTGCGCCGTGACAGTGAGGCGGATTCGGTCTTTCGCTCTGGCGCAATGGCAAGTGCTGGTGGGCGGCAAAGGGGTACACGTTTTGTATCTGATGTTATTTGCAATGCAGATTTCGTGTCAGCCAGCAGTGATATAGGTTCTGCTGGGCAACGTGGGGGCACTTTTTGCCCTTCCCCCTTTTTGGCAATCTCTTCAGGCTTTGTTTCGATTTTCACTTTCCGCTCGGACAGTTTTAGCGGCGGTGGACTGGCAGCAGTTTCTTTCGTTTCTGGGACCGTTGTCTCTTTCTGGTCGTCCGGATTGGGCAAATCTTTCAGTGGAGATGGGATCTTTTTGGCATGGGTGGCATGGATCCACGACTTCCTCCCATCCACCCGTATTGCCGTCTGCGTTGCCAGAAGCACTTGATACGGGCCGCGCCACCTGGGTGCTAACGACGATCTTCTCTCAAAGTTCTTTAGCAGCACCCAGTCACCTGGCTCCAGCGCGTGCCCTGGACCAGTATATCTTACGGGTAGAGCCTCCTGCACCTGCTGATGAATCAAACACAATTTCTGCATTAAAAGGCCACAATAAGTGCTAAGTACAGGATGTTCCACTTCACTCAGTCGCCTTGGCTGAGGTGCGCACCAAACATTTGCCGGTCTCCCCATCACAATCTCATACGGGGAGAGCCCAGTTCTAGCCTGTACAGACGTACGCATGCACAATAACGCTATCGGTAATGCATCCACCCAACTCAACTTACTCCCTGCACATATCTTGCTAATTTTTGACTTGAGGATTCCGTTGTGCCTCTCAACAAGACCGGCCGAACTCGGATGCCTTGAACTATGAAATCTCTTATCAATCTGAAGACCCGTACATATCTGTAACACCACTGCGCCCACAAAATGTGGACCATTATCTGACCATATGACATGGGGCAAGCCAAAACGGGAAAAGTATTCTTTAAGCATTACTTTTGCCGTACTCATTGCTGTGCAGTCTTTTAAGGGATATGCCTCCACCCATTTGCTGAATGCACAGATCACCACTAAGGCATATTCCAAGTTTTGGCACCTCTACATCTCTATGAAATCAAAATGGATTACCTCAAAGGCATAGAGGGCGGACCAAAACTGCCTACTGGAGTCACTGTTCCCTTTCTACATTGTGTTGTAAACACGTGATACAGTTCTGCACCAACCTCTCTGCATTTTTCTTTCTGTTTGCATTCTGCCATATCGTAGATAGGTGCTGTATTATTTTTTTGCACAGATGTGAGTAGGTCTGTGAGCCATTGTGACCATTGCAGTCACATAAGAATTTGGCAACATCCAGTTTTTAGTTCCCTTGTCCACCCAACAACCCTCTAAATCTAACTCAGCAGAGCCCTCTGCCCATCCTTGTATCTCATCGGCCGTGGCTTCAGCCTGCATTTCTTTGACAGTGGCAATTCCATCTTCTATCATATAGGGTACTTCCTCAGTCTGAACTGTCATCATTTTATTATTCAAATCAGTGGCAGTTTGTTTCGCAATTCTGTCTGCAAATACGTTTCCCTCTCCTAGTTTGCATGTTACCTTGTTATGTGCCTCGCATTTCAATATTGCTAGGAGCTTTGGAAACGTGAGTGCAGACAGCAATCGTACAATCAAAGGGCCATATTGAATTCTGGCCCCATGTGATGTCAAGAAACCTCTCTCAGCCCAGAGTAGACCAAAGTTATGAACCACCCCAAAAGCATACTGACTATCAGTATAGATATTCACGTTCAAATTTTCAGAAATCTCACAGGCTCTGGTCAATGCTATTATTGCTGCGGCTTGTACCGAGTTGTAGGGAATTCTTTTGCTTTCTACAACGTTCTCTATGGTAGTGATAGTGTAAGCAGCAGTTGTCATGCCATCAGGTAGTTTAAAACAAGAGCCGTCACAAAATAACTCTCCATCTGGCTCTTTTTGTGGGGTGCCATTTAAATCAACTCTCCCCTTCGTTTCTTCCTCAGTGACCATTAAGCAATCATGGGGTGGTGATTCGTTGTCACCAATTTCTTTTATGGGCAGTGGCATTCATTCTGCAGGATTCAAAGCGCTACACCTCATAATTTGGATATTGGGCACGAACAAGATAATCTCATATCTTGTCAGTCTGGCGGAGGTGAGGTGTGCGCCTGTGTCCTATTTAATAGGACATCTATGGCATGTGGCACCATCAGAATTAAAGTATGCCCCAATACCATCCCTTCTGTTTGTTTCACCGATGCAGCAGCCGCCGCGACAGATCGCAAACATCGTGGTAGTGCGCACGCTACAGGGTCCAGCGCAGAAGAAAAATAGCCGCACGGCCTATTTCTTCCACCTTGTTCCTGTGTCAAAACAGCTAATGCACATCCTTCATTCTCGCATACAAATAATCTAAAAACGTTTTCATAATTTGGCGTGCCCAAAACTGGAGCAGAACATAATGCAGTTTTCAAATGATCAAATGCTCTCTGACATTCTTCATTCCATTGCAAAGACATCACCGTATCCTTCCTAGTTAATAGCACCATTGGCCTCACAATTAACGCAAAATTACCGATCCACTGCCGGCAATAAGAAGCCATGCCTATTATGGCTCTGACTCCTTTCTGTGTCTTTGGAATAGGCATGCAAGAAATACTTTCTATGCGTTCTGGCGTTAGCCTTCTCCCCTCTTTCGAAAGTAGGTAGCCCAAATAAGCTACCTTCTTTTGATTATATTGAAACTTCTTCAAACTAGTTTTATGGCCATGTGCCGCTAGGTGTGACAGTAGTAATATGGTGCTCTTTTTACAAATCTCTTCTCTATCAGCAGCGATCAACAGATCATCTATATATTGCAATAGTACACACCCCACTGGTAATTCTAGCATGTCTAGCTGCTCTTTTAACGCTCTACTCTAAATACTCAGACTTTCTGTATAACCTTGTGAAATGCATGTGAATGTGAATGATCGTCCCCCTAATGTGAACGCGAACAAATATCTACTGTCCGTGTCCACCAGAATGCTAAAGAAAGCGTTTTTTAGATCAATTACGCTGAGGCAGGTATCATTATCAATATTGTAGTGACGTCTGGGACCAAAGGAAATTGTGCATCTACTACTTTGTTTAGCGCGCGCAAATCAATTATGAAACAATATGGTACTTCATTGCCTCCTTTCTTAAACACTGGAAGAATCGGGCTGTTACATCTACTACCTGTAACTTCTTCAATTACCCCTAATTTCACCAAATCTGAAACAATACTTCGCAATCCTTTTTCTCCGTTAGCCGAAATTTTATACTGGGGAATCTTGGCAATGTAACTCCTTCTTTCAAAATGATCCTCACTGGCTCTATCTCCAAGCATCCTACATCGTTGTCATGCATCGCCCATATACAGGTTGGCACTTCTTAACTCTCCTGGCAAAGTTTCAGACATGAATTCTGACACAGGGGCATTTTGTGGCCAAATCATTAGAAACACCCTGTCTGACGTACAATGTATAATCGCACCTAGCTTTTTCAATAAATTCAATCCCAACAAATTCTCCCCACAATTGTCTGTTAAAAGGAAAGGACAATGTTCAGTGAATGGTCCTATACTAACTGGGACTGGTTGGGACACTGGGTTTATGACTGGTGTACCTGCGAACCCTATGGAAACATTCTTTTGCCCTGGCAGTGGTATATCCGGAACCAAGTAATGGTCTATTCAACACTTTTGTGCTCCTGTATCTATAAGGAAGCGGTGCTCCTTATTCCCGACTCCCATTTCTACAGAGAGTCCTCTCTGATTCACGGGAATGGACACTGGTTCCGACCCCTGCCCTGGGCTGTCCTATTGGGGAAATAAATAACACATCATCCGATGTGCAGTCACTACTGTTACTATAATACGTATTTGGCTGCGTATTGAAAATGTTCCCATTCTTTCCTCTATTTCCTCCACTCTGATTCCCATATTGTTGGTTTTGCTGACCCTGACTCTGGTTAGGAGTACTTTGGTTTTGGCCTTGGTTTTGATTACCTTCATTATTGTGGTGATGCTGCATACTATTCCTATTTGGTCCATTCGCTCCTTGGTGCCCTCTGTGCTGTCTTCTCTGACCAGATCCATTTCTATTCTGTAAATGTGGACATTGCGCTCGCCAGTGTCCTTCCTCCTTACAGTATGCACACTGATTTGGTCCCAATGGCCCCCCATGCATATTCAAATTACTCCTCCCATGGGCGTTCCCTCTTCCTCTATTATGTCCTGCTACTTGCTTCAGTAACGCCCTTGTTTTCAAAATGCATTCTCTCAAGTCTTCCCGCACCTGTTTTAATAACAATAATTCGTCCACCATCGCCTTTCGCCCCAGCGATGGTAACTGTTGCCGTCGATTATGTGGCCCTAGCACTTCCTTCCTATCTCTCGCGATATCCTTACCCCTATACCCAGGTGCAGTAAACATTTCAGCATATTCATTATCAAATTCATTTTTAAGTTCAAAAAGTCCATACACATGTTCCCTCACTTCTTCATCTCTTTGTCTACAACGTGCTAATGTATTCAAGTCTAACAATCGCTGCGGTGGTAATTTCCCAATTAACTGTTTCCATCTCTCCACCAAATATTCACCCATACATTCCAACACTACCTGTCTTTCGTTGCTTCTTCGGAAGTCATACATTGAAGCCAATGCTGGTGTCCCATCATTCCCGTCTATATACATTTCTGCCTGTTGCTGCAATTCCACCTTCCTTTCTTTGCTGATCGCACTGCGAGTTACCCTCTTGCATCCACTTTGTTCAGCCCCGCCTCTAGCCCCTGCGATTTCAACTTCAACCCCTGGAGGGACGGCCGGTACCGAGTCTGTATCTAAGGCGGGAGGTGCGGATGGGACAATGGGACCGGGGAGAGTCTGCTGTGGACCTGGTTGGCTAATAGGAATTGTTACGTGTGCGGTCTGTGGTTGTGGGAGGGCTTGAGCTGCGGGAGGGAGAGTTTGAGCTTCGGGAGGGGTTTGGGCAATAGTTACTGACGTGTTTGGCCTCGCTTCTGATCTTGGGCCTTGTTTCGTATGGATCAATATGTTTTCCATTACTTCATCTGCTATGTTCAATTCTCGTTGTGGGTATATTTTTTCTATATTTAACTGGTCACGTCTACCTGACCTTCTTAGACTCTTAGTCCACTCCTCCTCCTCCTTTTCTTCCGCTACTTCACCTTTTGATTTATGCCTGTGCGCATGCTTCGCTCTACTTCTAAATGGGAGCATTGCTTCCCTTCTCCAGTCCTTAACAATATCAAATGTTGCGGGACGCGCTTTCTTTCTTATCAACACTCTTTCCAAATTATCTATTCTCGCTATCTCAAAACTACCATTTATTGGCCACTGATGGTCTTGTTGCTTTCTGGTTTGCCTATGCCAAGTCTCACAGAATATTATCGCTCCCACACCATACTTTACATACATCTCATACGCCGGCGTTCCCCCAGGTAGTGCAATTTCGCCATCTTCCAAAGATTGTCTATCACAGCGGAAAAACCCCGCTATGGTGGACAATACCCCAGGCATGTTTCAACCTTCCCCGTGGTTAATCAACCTTACCTAGGGCGTTTGATTTTGCAAAGTCAACTCTCAACCAATATCAGGATTACTTTGAATCGGGGAATGACTCATCTGATAAATCAATTTGTCCTCCAGGACACAATTCGTCTGTATACTGACGCAACCAATGATGTAATGTCTGCGTTTCTTGGCTTCCGCCTCGTTTCGTGACCCTCGCCTCCTTGTTCTCTAGCCAGATACGTCGATCAGGGATCAGGTGTGTGCAGATCTGCAAAGGAATCTCTCATCACTTCGCCAGGGCGTCCCAAACACCTCTTGATCCCGGCTCGATCGTCCCGTTCTCGTCGTTCTCCGCCTTTACTCAATTACAACGTACACGATGGAACAAGTGGGGGAGGGTCCCTGTTCGGGCGCCATCTTGAAAGGGGGCCCTAGAGGTCCCTCACATCTATGGAAACAATGCAAGTCACCACACACGATAGATACGCCAGACACGAGGTTGTATTCCCAAAGCTAGGGTTTATTGCAAAGCAAATAGTCTCAGTTGGCCAACTCGGTCTCACGCCCCGCAACGTGTATCTCTAGACCTCGAGGGACGCAAGAGAGCGAATTACGTACATTAGTTACATATATACAAAATGCATATCATACAATCAGCTGTGACATGTTTAAAACCCCCCTTTATTGGGTTTCTTTGAACTCTGTTTGATGATGGACACTTTCGACGAATATGACACCTTCAAATATCTATTCTAGTAACAATATGCAACTTTGCAAGTGCGGAGACATCTTTTACTTGTTGAACAGAACACAGTGCTTCTGTTCTTGGAAGCAAGCTACATACGGGGGAAGAGTCACATTCCAGACCTTGCTATCTATGAGGTGCTATTTGTGTCCTGGGAGCCGACACGCTCTACAGGGCTCGGTAAAGGGGGGCCGTAAAAAGAGCATAATTCAAGCCTTTAGCTGCTTTATTCAAACATATTCTACCATATAACGAGACTGGCTGGCAGCTGTGAAATGATTAAATGCCCTGTGGCTCTGCTTCAAGGCTACATTCGGGAGGGAGCCGGGCATTGCTTCCCGGCGCTGCCTACGTTGTGTTTCAACGAACTCTTATTAGCCTGGCGGCCCTGCGGCCTTGTCCTTTCACGTTGGACAACAATATTAACAGTCGAGCAGTGTAAGCAGAAAATGTGCTGCGAAGCAATTTGAACAGAAAACAATGAGCAATTGTTAGAAAACAAAATAGCGATCCTTGTCCTTGTTACATCAAAATGGCTATTCATTGGTAAACTCGGAAACCTGTATTTCTATCGTATCGTGCATGAGACGGTTGGCTTTCGGCCACCAAAATACGTTTGCCGTCAATCATGAGAGGTATCCATTTTTCTAGACTGACACCTAGACCCTTGAAATGCCCAAAAATATTAATGGCCCAAAAAATGCATTCTACGCCCCTGAAAGTTCAGAATATGTTAGCAGCCCCAAAAAGGCCGTAAAAGGCATCTTAGGGCTGCAAAACTGTAGAAAACTTTGGAGGCCCAAAAAAGGGGTTCACAGGCATCTTACACCCCCTAAAGTCCAGAAAATGTTGGTGGCCCAAAAATGGTGTCAGATAGCTCTGAATGTCCCAAAAACATATGCAGCCTGAAAGGGGCATTAAGCCCACATCCTGGACCACAAAAATGTCCAAAAATATTAATGGCCCTAAAAATGCATCCTACACCGCTGAAAGTTCAGAATATGTCAGCAGCCCAAAAAAGGCCTTCAAACGCATTTTAGGCCTGCAAACATGTTGAAAACTTTGGAGGCCAAAAAAGGGGTTTACAGGCATCCAAGACCCCCTAAAGTTTAGAAGATGTTGGTGGCCCAAAAACAGGGTCAGAGAGCACTGAATGCCCCAAAAACATTTGCAGCCTGAAAAGGGCAACACGCATCCTAGAGCCCTGAAATGCCCAAACATATGAATGGCTCGAAAAATGCATCCTACACCCCAGAAAGTTCACAATATGTTAGCAGCCCATAAAAGGCCTTAAAATGCAATTTAGGCCTTCCAAAAATGTAGGAAACTTTGGAGGCCAAAAAGGAGTTTACAGGCATCCTAGACCCCCCAAAGTCCAGAAAATGTTGGCGGACCAAAAACGGTGTCAGAGAGCTCTGAATGTCCCAAAAACATTTGCAGCCTGAAATGGGCATTAACCCGCATCCTAGACCACTGAAATTCCCTAAAGTATTTTGTGCACGACAAATGCATCCTACACCCCGAAAGTTCAGAATATGTTAGCATCCCAAAAAAGGCCTTGAAATGCATTTTAGGCCTGCAAAAAATGTTGAAAACTTTGGAAGCCCAAAAAACTGTGTCAAAGAGCTCTGAATGTCCCAAAAATATTTGCAACCTGAAATGGGCATTAACCCGCTTCCTGGACCACTGAAATTCCCAATAATAATTTTGGCGTTAAAAGTGCATTTTACACCCCTGAAAGTTCAGAATATGTTAGCAGCCCAAAAAGGCCCAAAAACAGGGCCAGAGAGCTCTGAATGTGCCAAAAACATTTGCAGCCTGAAAAGGGCATTAACCCGCATCCTAGACCCCTGAAATGCCCAAAAATATTAATGGCCCGAAAAATGCATTCTACACCCCTGAAAGTTCAGAATATGTTAGCAGCCCCAAAAAGGCCTTAAAATGCATCTTAGGCCTGCAAAATTGTTGAAAACTTTGGAGGCCCAAAAAAGGGGTTTACAGGCATCCTACACCCCCTAAAGTCCAGAAAATGTTGGTGTCCCAAAAACGGTGTCAGAGAGCTCTGAATGTCCCAAAAACATTTGCAGCCTGAAAGGGGCATTAAGCCCGCATCCTAGACCACTGAAATGGCCAAAAATGTTAATGGCCCGAAAAATGCATCCTACAATCCTGAAAGTTCAGAATATGTTAGCAGCCCATAAAAGGCCTTAAAATGCATCTTAGGCCTGCAAAAATTTTGAAAACTTTGGAGGCCCAAAAAAGGGGGTTACAGGCATCCTAGACCTGCTAAAGTCCAGAAAATGTTGGTGGCCCAAAAACGGTGTCAGGGAGCTCTGAATGTCCCAACATCACTTGCAGCCTGAAAGGGGCATTAACCCGCATCCTAGACCACTGAAATTCGCAAAAATATTTATGGCACAATAAAGGCATCCGACACCGCTGAAAGTTAAGAATATGTTAGCAGGGGCGCTGTTGAGCACCGAACAAGATGGCCGCCTGAAGTTCGAGCTCCGTGGCAGGCAGATCGCAAGATCCTAATTTGGCACCTCTATGATTAAGTAACCGACCCCAGTTGACACACTTATTGAGCCGCAGTCCCGGGGACCCTGCTGTCCGAATCCTGTTGAAAAAAAGGGGGCCGTGGACATCTGTCTTTGGGCGCCGCTGGGACCATCCCCCAGCAGCGGCGCTCCTACGTGCCAAAGCCCAGCCTTGACGAAGTGACAGACTGATCCGCCTAGCGAGCCCGCAACGCTTCTCTACTCCGGCGGGTGCCCACCAGCGGATGGCGGTCCTCCACTGCTCTGGGTGTAAGTGGGAACTGGAGGCAGCCTGAGCATACCCTGAGGCCCCTCACCACCGGTTTGGACGGACACGGCCATTGGTGCTGTGCGACCCGGGGTGTGCTGTTCCGGTGTCGTTCAGAGAGATGGCTGCCCTGCATCGGCACTGCCCGGCCCTTCCCCTCGAATGGCGCTCTTCGTCGAGGGGGCTACTCGGTGGGGGCCTTCCCCCCACCGTCAATGAGACTTCAACGCTCGGGGTGGAGCGGTGGCACAACAGCGGACACCGGGTACTGCGCTCCCCTGACAACACACGCTGGGCTGCCGGATCCTGGTAGCCATAAGGTACATGAAGGAGGGAGGCCCCACGGACGCCCCCGGGTATTGACACTGCCTCACTCCCTCCCTGCAGTGCTGCACGGATTGACCATCGGCTGTGCCTGGCCTGAGGCATACTAATAACGCTGGTCCGCGCCGCCCCCAGGAGACGCCCCCAGCGCATACTTGTTACGGAACACGCTCAGGCCCGGAGGTCCACTCTGTGGGACACACTGTGGCCTGGACCCTGTCTCGGCTCCGTTACACCTTTTACAGAGGTGTCCCTGCGGCGCGGGGCCGATTATATCCTCTTGCTCTATTTGTGCGCGGCCTAGACCGCACGAGACTCCTGCACTGCGCCCAGAGGGGCCTTAACCCCGAGTTCATCCTGCCGGTCCCCCTCTCACGCTGCCCGAGGTGCCACTGGCTCTCCCTAACTCCGCTTGATCCCCTACATCGTCATAATGACCAAGGGGGCCGGGAAAAAAGCAGAGCTCCATCAATATGTTTGCAAAGACTCCAATGAGATCGTCGGAAGAGGTCCCTGAGCAGGCCCCTACTGGCTCATCATCACTTGTCACCTCGGAATCCCAGAACATGATGGAATTTATCTGCAAAGGCTTCACCACGCTCCATTCGAAATTAGACGACATGAATGGCACCATATCCTCCATCAAGGCCCATATCGAAAAGACTGACAGTCGAGTATCAGAGGTCGAGACCAGGATGAGTTCTGCTGAGGATGGTCTGGGTGCCTTACGTGCGGAGGTCACTGCTCTCTCTACATCATCAGTGTTCCCAAAAATAGTATCAATGAACCAATGGATGACTTTGTCGAACATACATTGCTGTCACTCCTTGACTCACTGAGTCTCTCCCCACAGTTTACTATAGAGCGGGCGCACCGGGCCCTGACAGTTAAGCCTAAGCCCGGCACTCCTCCAAGACCCATTATAGCTCGGGTGCTGAAATTTTGAGACTGTGATGCCCTCCTCAAGGCCGCAAGACTTAAGGGAGAGCTCCTGCTGGGAGGCGCAAGGATACACCTCTACCCTGACTTCTCGGTGGCTGTCCAACGAGAGCGCAAGACCTTCCTGTCGGTGAAGAGAAGGCTCAGAGACCATGGAATTAAATACTCCATGCTATATCCCGCCAAGCTGCGCGTAGACCACGCCAACCAGACATTTTTTCCACGATCCCGGAGGAGGCTTCCAGATTCAACGATTAACATTTCCCTGGCTGATCCTCCTCCAACTGTGTTTCTATCACTGCTCAGCTGCCCCGATGGGGGGGGTCACCGACCCCGGCCACCCCCCTGCGCCAGGAGTATATTAGTCTCTGCCTCCTTAATTAGTTCAGCTTGGTTCACCTCTACAAAATTGTGCCACACCAATATGTGCAAAAACCCTTTTCAAGTTCCGTGCGAAGCCCTATTGTAGGCACTATGTCTTATTCGGATCTGCCGTTGGCCCGGAGCAGCGCCATCGGTCCGGCCAACAGGCCCCCAGGCGTTGATGTCGCTGGTTTGGATTTGGTTAAAGGGGTTCGGGATTGTCATTCCTCAAGTTGGGGGAGGGATGTGGGTGGGATATGTTGGGGGTTATCTTATAAAAAGCTTGGCGTTAGCAGCGGAGGCAGATCACAGGGCAACGTTGAATGGAGGGTGCTGCAGGGCTGCTAAACCAGTCCATTGGATATTAACACTCTCTCGATACGAACACTGCTGCGTTATTGCCTGAAAATAAACTGACTTTCATGAGCTGGAATGTGAGGGGACTGGGTAATTTTAAGAAGATGAGAAAGCTCCAGCTGCAAGCCGTACGTCATGGGTCCAAGATCCTTTTTTTGCAAGAGACGCATGCCTGCGCTGAAAAATATATGAGATTTGCCAAAACGTGGGGTCCCCAAAGATACTTCACCAACTTCTCTACCCAGAGCCGTGGGGTCATGACTCTTATTCATAGGAGTCTTAAATTCACTCTTATATCCCCGCAAATAGACTCCCAGGGCAAATATGTACTACTTCATGCTACACTTCAGAACAGGGAGATGGTTTTACTGAATATCTATGGCCCTAACATAGATGACCTGGAATTCTATGGACACCTCGCATCCCTTCTCAATGGTTTCCCGCTAGTTCCCATTCTTTGGGGGGGCGACTTTAACACGATCTTTGATGTGGACCTTGATAGATCTGGGTCCAGACCCCGCCAACTCACCAAGGCAGGCTATACTGCACTTTCATCTCTGCCCCACCTCGCTATGGTTGATGCTTGCAGACTCCTCTACCCTGATTCTCGTCCCTATACCTTCTACTCATCAGTACATGACTCCGATTCCCGAATTGATAGGTGGGTGATCTCTGATGTATTGATTAAAAATGTCCTACAACTGATGATCCTTCCTAGAACCCTATCTGACCACTCACCTGTGACCATTACTGTGGGTTGGGGTCCGGACCACGACCGAACCAGGTGCTGGAAGATGAAACCCCATCTCTCCTCAACCCCGTGTTCAGCTCCGAGCTCGAGGCGGCTATTGAAGAGTTCTTTGAAATAAACACGAGTACAGTGTCTTCGCAGGCCACGCTGTGGGAATCCTTCAAGGCTTACATTAGGGGTATAGCGCTCTCCAAAGAAAATGGCATTCTCAGAACAATTCGGAGGGACATCGCTGAAAGCGAATCCAAGATTTTGATCCTTGAGGCTCAATGCTCACTACTCTCTACCCCTGAGACTCTGGCATCTATAGGGGTGGAATTAGACACATTCCGGTCCCTTGCGGATCGTGAACAAAAATTCTTAGATAGCCCTGGCCTGGCGAGGAAATACGGGGAGGGAGAGCGTCCTGGCCGCCTCCTGGCTAGACTCATCCGCCGTGAGCTGGGAGCTCCACATATCCCCGGGATTGAAAGGCCCGACGGCTCTATGGCTATCACATCACAAGACATTAATTCAGAATTCTTCACATTTTATGAAGCCCTGTATTCGGATGAGGCCTCAATGGCAGAAGTCAGTTCCTATCTCGATGCCCTCTCCCCATCGGCCCTTTCCCCTGAGACCACACGGCCCCTCGACTCCCCGCTCACCCCTAAGGAGTTTTCGGACGCCATAGACTCCCTCTCCTCGGGGAAGGCCCCTGGCTCTGATGACATCCCGATTGAGTTTTATAAACACTATAAAACTCTCCTACTCCCTCACTTAATAGCTCTCTGGGAGGAATCAGTAGAAGCAGGCATATTTCCCCTGTCACTCCGAGAGGCCACAATAACGGTATTACTTAAACCTGGTAAATCTCCCACACAGTGCGGTTCGTATCACCCGCTATCACTCATAAATTGCGATGTCAAAATATACGCCAAATTGTTAGCGACAAGACTTGCCCCCTGCATGTCATCAATTATCCAGCCAGATCAAGCAGGCTTCATCCCGGGTCGCTCTATCTCTTTGAACTTGAGACGTCTCTTTAATATAATTAGTAGAATAAGTCCTAATGTGCACGCTGTGGCCGCCACTCTCGACATGCAAAAGGCGTTTGATTCGGTCTCCTGGAAATACCTTTGGTGGGTCCTCAAAGAATGCAAGTTTGGTCCCACTTTCCTCTCCTGGGTCAGGGTACTTTACTTAAATCCTGTGGCTAGGGTCTGCACTGAAGACCGATGCTCCCCTCTCTTTAAGATCGCTAGGGGGACGAGACAGGGTTGTCCATTCTCTCCCCTGATTTTTGCTATAACAATAGAACCTTTTGCTGACATGCTGCGCCAAAGCCATGCGCATAGAGGGCTCCGCACTGCTGGTCAGGCTGACATAGTGTCCTTGTACACTGATGACGCACTGCTCTTCATACGTTCCCCCTCCGTCAATTTACCCCCGATATTGCAGGATTTCATCCACTTTGGCCGTATTCCGGGCCTCAAGGTGAACTGCTCAAAATCCACTCTCTTCCCACTTACGGATTCCACCCTTCCCCCTCCCGATACTCTGGGGTTCACTTGGGTGCAGTCAAAAATCACCTATCTGGGATTAGTAATAACACGACAATTTGCGTCGGCCTTCGAGGAGAACTATCAAAATTATCTTACGCATCTGGCGACTAAGACACTAGCCTGGAGTAAACTACCGATCTCCCTTGCAGGCAGAATAGGGATATTGAAAATGATAGCGCTACCCCAACTACTCTACAAGTTCACCAACATCCCCTTATGGCCAGGCGAGGGCTTCTTCCGAGTATTGACTCACACTATTAACTCCTTCTTATGGCACTCGGGGCGGTTCAACTTAAACTTAGTACCTTGTCCACCCCCATGGCCAATGGTGGCTTTGGGGCCCCTGATTTTCTTAAATATTGGTTGGTATCCCAAATACAATAAACATTGTACTGGTTGAACACGACAGACCCCCCCCCCACATGTCAGACTTGAAAAACTAGCGGTTAGTGGCTGGGACATCCGCTCCCTGTTTCTGCAACCCTCCCCTCGGCACTGGGCTCACTGGAACCGGTCGCCTGCACATCCTTGGCACTAACGAAAATATGGAAACTGTTTGATACTGCTTTCCCGTTCCATGGCAACCTCCCCCTCTGGAACATTCTCCCGGGGGTCCCACGGGTACCGCCTCCTATGGTACGACGCTGGGCTGAGGCGGGATACGAGCTGCTTCGGGACGTCTTCAACCAGGGCAGCTTTGTCGAGTGGCCAGACCTCCCATTGCCCCTGAGACGTGGCCAGTGTGCATGGCTTCAGTATTTGTCCCTCCGTAAGACCCTTAAATGAAACTACCAAATGTTCCCAGCATTACCACCAGATGACCCCGCTATTGAGGAACTGACTTCCCCTACACCCACCAGAGGTAAAATATCTAGGCTATACAGCATGGTGCAATCCAGATCCACTCTGAATTTCACTAAACTGAGGCAAGCATGGGAGGACGACCTGGGGGTGGAGGTGACAGATGAACGCTGGGCCCATATGTGTGCTCGCATACACCGGGTATCCTTTAGCTCCCGCTTCAAATTGATTCAGCTTAAAGTACTGCATAGGTTTCATTACACCCCGAACAGATTGCATCGTATGTTTGGTGACCACTCTCCACGATGTCCCAGATGTGGCCAGGACACTGCCGATTATATTCATATGATTTGGTCCTGCCCCCGCCTTTCCCAGTTCTGGGTTATGGTGTGCTCAACCTTATCCGCAATTATCGACCACCCTATCGGCCCCTCTCTGATAAAGTGCCTCTTCCATGACTTCTCCGGACTCCCCCGGGACTCCAAAAAACTGGCTGGCCTTTGCATGCTCCTGGCAGTACGATCCATCCTACTCTGTTGGCTACGCCCCACACCCCCCACTCATGCTCAATGGCTCGGGCAGTCACATGGGCCTCAGACACTGAGGAAACCTGGTCTTACCTACAGCCCACTCACTCAAGGCCCAGAGACATTTGGCTTAAACTCCGGTCCTATATGTCCGATCTAGGGGTCTCACCGGATGCATCCTCTCAAGCTATTACCCCTTTCCGGTTGGGGTCTCCACTCTGAACCATAGTCCGCTAGCGACCTGCTTATTCTACATATGTACTCGATGAACATCCCACATTGTAAGCGGTTACTGTACGCCTGTTTTGTTTTCAACTGTAACTACATTGCACCTGCCCTGTATGTTGTTCGCCTGTGTTATGCTTCCAAGCTGAATAATAAAAAAAAGTTTACAAAAAAAAAGAATATATTAGCAGCCCAAAAAAGGCCTTAAAATGCAACTTAGGCCTGCAAAAATGTTGAAAGCTTTGGTGGCCCAAAAAAGGGGTTTACAGGCATCCTAGACCACCTAACGTCCAGAAAATGTTGGTAGCCCAAAAACTGTGTCAGAGTGCTCTGAATGTCCCAAAAACATTTGCAGCCTGAAAGGGGCATTAACCCGCATCCTAGACCACAAATAGTTTTGGCACAAAAAATGCATCCTACACCCCTGACGGGCCAGAAAATATTGGCAGGCCAAAAAGGGTCTTAAAACACATCTTAGGACTCAAAAAATCTCGAATCTTTGGAGGCCAGAAAAAGGGGTTTACATGCAACCTACACCACCTAAAGTACAGAAAAAAGTTGGTGGCCCACAAAATGTTTCACAGAGCTCCAAATGTCCCAAAAATATCGGCAGCGTTTAAAGAGCCTTAATCCGCATCCTAGACCCCTGAAATTCCAAAAAATATTTTTGGCCCGAAAAATGCATCCTACACCCCTGACGGTCCAGAAAAAGGGGTTTACATAATTCTGAGACCCCGTAAAGTCCATACAAATTTGCTGCCCCAAAAAATGGGTTGCCTTTTTAGTAATAAAAATGTATACAAAATTGGTAAAAGCCAAAAAACATGTTCTATACTTGAAACCTCTTTTCTGAAGTCCGCTTGCAGTGGGAATAAAAGCTTATTACACCAATCCTCCAATCTATTCTGTAGAACCTTACCAAAATTCTTCTCTGCAGAATCCAACAATGAAATGCTGCAGTCGTTTTGAGGGAGACTACGTGCCTCTTTTCAGGATTGGGACCAAGATATCCCCCTGCAAGCTATGGACTACAGTCATACTAAAAAGAAGTTCATTATAAAATGTTGTAAGAAAAGGACATGTATCTCGGGTTGTTCTTTCGACTGGGATACAATCTAGCCGAGGTGCATTACCTAATCTCTTTTTCGTTGCTTTGATCTTTCGGGGAAAGGTAACAGAATACATGACAGCTGGTTGAATAACCTCAACAACTTTATTATAGAAGTCAGCTGGGAGTGGTGCAGAGATAGCTAGATAAGGTGGGTAACAATCTATATAGTACTGGCACAACCAGGTCTTTGTTTGGATTAGTCCAAGTGGTCATTTTAAGAGATGTTTTTTCTCTTTCAGTACCTTCTCTCGATTAATATATGGATAGTATAAGATGCAGAAAGGGGTCATGGTCACCCTCTAGTCTTTCCTCAACACTAAATCTTCTTGCATATCTCCATGAGCAGACATCCTACAAAATATAATCAATATGCAAGGACTTGAAATGCAATCTATATGTCAGACGTGATGAGTTATCCCAAATCGTCCTTCCGTTACATGCTCATAGCCCACCTGTGAGTAGTACTGAAACAACACATTCTGCATTCCGATAAAATAAATATGGTGGGATAGCCGAATGAAATCCCCCAACTCTCATCATCCTTTTCTATTGAACTATCTAAAGCAGGAAAAGGTTCCATCTGTAAATCAAAATTACCCACTAAAACTATGTTATCATAGATATCACTCTTGTCCATCAGAAACAATGCTTAGCTTTCAAATATATCAGTTGGGCTTGGCTCTTGTCTCAAATAAATTTCGACAAATAAATAACAGAATTTCTGAGGTAACTGTTTGGAGCGCCATTATTTTGGGAGACTACATGTCCACATATGTACATTGTGCATCCAATAAGACACTAACACAGATTGATAGAGCCCCTTTCCGTCTGCCTCTTGGACCCTTTATTGCTTAGATACTATATGAGTTATTACCTCCCAAGTTAATAGGGTTCAAAGTCCAGGTTTCATGAAAACATATGATATTGTATCATCTCCGCTGTTAATCTCCTGCCAATCAGGATCTTCTAACTTGCTGCTCAAGCCCTGTATATTCAGTGAGAGCAAAGACATGTCATCAATTACCATGACTTCAGGGCAGGATATGAGGATTTGCGGAATTGCTATAACTTTTAACAATGGTAGCGGAGGGCGCACAGTATCAATCCAAATCAATTAATTGGGCATATGCATTTCTGGTTGATTAACAGGGATGTAAAGGACAGAAATGTTATGCATGCAAGAGCTAATACTCCTAGAACACCCAAAGGGGGCATGTGTCTCAGATGGAGGAGGTTGGTGTATTTGGATCAATGAACCTAGTGGCGGTAGCCTTCTGTATTCAATGGCAAGCGGTCCTTCTGCTAAGTAATCATCGGCCAGAGTTATTTTGATAACATCCCTGTCTTCGTTAGTAATATCAGGTAATCTTGGCACAGCCACTATGTCTGACCAAATTACTTTCAAACACCCTTTCCTGTGCCTCAACCAGTGTATACACTTGTTTTAGTGAGGTTCCATCTTCTTTGGTTGTCGAATTAAGCTTGGGGAATTTTGTCATGTACACAGTGCTTCCCCCTGTCTCCTCCCAGAATATCAGTGCCCTTCTATGGAACCTGGAGTTTTCTGGGTGTAACAAGATCATGTCAGGCTCCAATCATAATTTAGATAAGACCCTTCTCTCTGTATAGTTTTTACAGGGGGAGTAGAGTCCGCATGCTGCTCCCCAGAGCTAATATTGGGGGCTTTCATCATCTTTTCCCTTACTGACACTCTATGTGCCCTTGTGAATAATGTGTTCATGGGGTCAAGTGATCATTTAATTTCCCTGTTTTTTGCTCCCATTACATTTTCTGGATGCACTACTGGGGTATGGATACCATAAGAAGACCCCTTGTTTGGTACAGCGTACATGTGATACTTACCCTTCATCATACTTACCGCCTCTTTCAAGCTCAATGTCTTTACCTGGGCTATTAGGTTTGTACGGTCCTTCTTTGCCACCAAAAAAGCATACTTTGGCAGATTGTACTAGTACAAGTTGTGCACTAGTTGTGCCTTGTCCCCTATACTCTTTAATCTCTACATTCAGCCTCTTTTTTGACTCGTCTGCTCCTTCGGCCCCCGGTGCTATTCATATGCAGATGACACCCAAATCCTGGTTCCTTGAGATCTTAACCAGGTAGAGGTGTAGTTGTGCAAATAACAAGGGGGTCCTGGGAGACTCTCTGCCAGACATGAATCCTGGTTACAAGAGCCTTAGCCAGAGTCTTTAGCTCACTATATTTCACAGAGGAGAAATATCCCAAACATATCAGTCTGTGTCCTGCCCTGGGGCTGTCCAGCACCGAAATGTTAGGCAATTCTCCTCTGAACAAGAGTACCAACAGCAACCCCAGACACGTGTTTTGGTCTGGTTGAACCTCATCGGTAGGGTGTAGCTGTGCCTCTCTAAGAATAGTGAGCAAAGGGTCCACGTCTCTGACACTTTCAAAAACCTCTCAGGTTGGTGGGGTTTGTAAGGCTGGTCACTTTCACCTCAGGATATTGCGCAAGGATCTGCCATTCTTGCCCAGTCACTTGCGACCTCTGGTAGTGGCCTCACTAGTTCTAAACCGAAGGATTTCTGTAATGCTCTGTTCTTGGCTCAACTTGTGGGTCTCATCCATCTGTTGCTGGTGTTGCAAAATCTTAGGGCCTGAGTTGTTACCAACTCACCTTATGGCGGCCATATTACACCTGTTCTGCGCTCTCTTTCCACTGGCTTCTAGTGGCCAGAAGAGTCGAGTTTAAAGCTCTTTGCCTGGTTCACCGGGCGCATCATCGCCAGGGAGCAGACTATCTTCAAGATAAGTTTGTTCCTTAATTTCCAGGCCAGGCTCTATGCTCTTGTAGTGCTTGCCTAGTCCTGGTTGCCTTTCTAGGATGGGGAGCCGAGCGTTCTCAATTGCTGCTGGCAAATTGTGGAATGCTCTTCCCCTCGCCCTCAGGCGTACTCAAAATCACCTGCAATTGAGACGCCTTTTGAAGACATTGCTCTTCTAGGTCTGGATATTGGTTAGCCTTTTTGTGTGTTTCCTAGCGCCAAGATGCCCTCGGGTGAAAGAGCGCTTTACAAATCTAGTGGACATAACATACAAATACCTTCTTTCAACATAACATAACCCACGGCCAAACTATCAGTTTGGCTGCCAGTGTCTTGTCTTAATGGACATCTGGGTGCCATTGTAACCCTGTGGCACTGTACCAAAGTGTTTGTGGAAGGAACACATGAGAATGCATGCAATGTTGGTCCACTGCATTCTACTGACAGTACACAGTGGAGAAGGGCATTCATGCAACAGTTAAAATGTACAGATTGAGAAAGAATGATGTGAAGAAAGACGCAAAGACTACCTGCCACAGTGAAACCCACCTGGCACAAAACCGAACAAAAAAGCACCCTGGATTCATTGGCGCCTCATATAAATAGACAAAAGCAGAGCTATGCCAGGGAGTGTTAGTTTTGCACCCGATTGCAGACATACAAAAACATGCCTGACATACAGCATGATACACACACACACGTGCACCCACATGCTACGCTTTGACAGTAGCGTGAATGCTAATATTGCTGTAATCTGAGCATATGGAAGAAAACGGGGGCTGCCACATCACCCAGATGCTGTCAGTGGGAGAACTTTTCACATCCTTACTGAATCATTTCTGATTAGGTGTGTATAGTTTGCCCCCTAAATCATACTCTCAATCAATTCCTTTGCTATTGATAAAGACTGCAGAATCATCATCCAAGACCTGGTCCCTTCCAGATTTCGATGGAGCAGCAATCTCCTTGCCAGAATGCTGGCTTCTTCCCTGGCCCCACTAAAAGCTGCCTAGAATTCTACCGTTTGCCTTAGCACAGGACTAAAGTCACACTGCCAAAGCACTCTGATCCTGAGAGTTCTACACTGGTTGCCTCTCTAAGCCGGCACCACAGTGCTTAATTTGTGCCGGTGTTTGGCGGTCCCCAACACCGGCACTGTTTTTTCGGCACCGGAACATCATGAGGAGGCCCTGGGGGCTGGTTCCTGAAGCCCACCCAGGCATGGGCTTCAGGAACCAGCCCCCAGGGACTCGCCAGACGCGGACGCAGGATGCCTAATTTGCAAAGGATCTGTAACTAACAGATCCTTTGCGGCCCCGCTGGCGCCTGCCTGCTGCATTCATCAAAAAAAGCTAACACTGCAGTGTTACCTTTCTTTGATGAATGCGGCAGGCCATGACACCATGGCGCCAGCTCAGCAGTCAGTGTTACAAAACACTTGGAGGGAGCGGCAGGCCTGGGTGTGGCTGCCTCAGCCCGGCCTGCTCCCTCCCAGTGATTTGTATTACAGACTACTGCATGCATGCTGGTCCTGCTCTGCGCCCTCTGCTTGGCCAGCGCCTTCAGTTTCGAGCATGCAGTACCTCCAGGACATCCGGGTACTCTATTAGCCGACACGCAGGCTAATCTCTGTAATTAGCGATGGGCTGTACCATACGTGCACACAGTGCAGGTGGAGGCCGGCTCACAGCCCTTGACCCCAGTGCCTGCTCATCCCGGATCACATTAAGAAGACCAAGGACATGCTGCGGCGGGCACGGTTAGTGAACTGGAGCAGGATGTTTGTTTGCATGTATGAGGTAGTGCCCACACAGTATGGGATGTCCTGTGAGTGCGCAGGACAGGTACTTTCGCACATCACCTTTCTCTGCTGCAAAGAATTCTCCTTTATAATGTTGAAGACCCTCACCTCGTTCCTTAACGTGCCGCTACTTAATTTTCCGGCCATCCACTAGCCTGCTGCTCGCTGACCTTGTTGTCCTGGTTCGATCATATGTTGTTTTTTGTCTTTTTGTTGGCACTCTGATGCCCGCGGGCTGCAACGCCCTATATAACTAAATAAATAAGTACAATGGCAGGGCCTTTGTTAACCATGAAGCCATTGCACTGCCGTTTAACGTTTGTGTCCTGTTGTGTGTGTTCGCCCATGGCTCATTGATCAGCCAGGTTTGCGTCAACGTAGCCCAAAATGTTAGGGTGGTGTGTGGGGGTGGGCGGGTGCTGAAGCCCGGTCAGCTCAATGGTGTTACGCCACTGCCCCCAGACCATGAGCTGCACGCCGCTAAATGAACTCCCCATCACACGGCTCTTATCACAAAGAAAGTTACAACATAGGGGGGCTTTGCTTTCGTTCTCTCCGCACTATCTGGCAACTGATCAAAGCTGTCAAGCTCAGAATTACACTGGCAACGCCATCAACCCTGGTGCTAACTCCGGGTGCCCCTTTACAAATAGTATTTACTGGCTCCAGTTACTGGCATATGGGCTTTTGGATATCGAAGACCTGTGTTCCCATGTTTCTGGGATGCATTGTCCGGGGATGTGGTGTGCAGAGAGGTGTAGTTTACTTGTTTGATGTCTGCTGGGAGGAATATTACATTACTGTGTGCGAGTGAATTCCCGAGTCTGTGTGTAGTGTGAATGAGCACAGAATTTGACACTGTTAGCATGGAGTGGTTAGTGGAGGGCACGACGGGCAATTTAGTGTCCCTCCTAAGTGTTGCTGCTTTCCCTATTTTGCCAACCTCTGAAGCCTGAAAGTAGATGCATGCAGGCTTGGCATGCGCCAACTTTGCACCAGACCTGCAGATGAACTTAACTGGTCTGCTGTTAAATCTCAGTTAGTAGTTTAATGGTATCCACTACAGAATAATTACTCATTTTAATATAGCCGATATGATAAATCAGTCAGCTGAGTGCTCACTGCTACGATGTGTGTGTGATCTGCAGGTTTCAGCTTCGAATCCCCAGCAAGGACATCTCAGCCTTTCATCCTTCGGAGGTCGATAAAGGAGTACCAACACAGGTACTCACACCATTACCCAACCAGCTATTGCAATCTTATGGCCAGGTACCACCATTATGGCAGTACCTGGCAAATGTCTATCCCACTGAACTGACCTGGGCCGCCCGCGCTGCGGGCATTGCCCGCTGGCTCCGGGGCCGACATTATGGGGCCAAGATTTTTTGGGCACTGGCACTTATTTCTTTTTACAAATTAAGCACTGCCTGTAAAACAGCAGTACCACATTCAAGGCTATAAGAAAGAAAGGTCTTTTCTATCTGGATGAAAAAACTCACCCTCTCTGTTGTCCCCCACAGTAGCAAACATGAAAACATTATTAGGCTGGAATTTAAGAGATGCAAGAAGGAAAGAACCAGAAAACAGGCCTCTGCCGCTACGTAATGGGACCGTGGAATAAGACAGAGGCACATCAGATTGACCCCGTCTGTCCTGCACTTCTGGAAGGAACTGAAGCCACCCGGCACTTACAAGGAACACCTGGTTTGCCGTCGACCCCTCATAGTATTTCTCCACCCTCCTCCCCTACTACCTCTGTAGTCACCCCCGTTTTGTACAACGCTCCATTGCTTCCACAATAGCTTCCCCTATATCAGGGCTCTGATACCTTTAGCTTTCCAGATGTGATGGACTGCAGCCCCCATCATACCTATCCAGGATAGTAAATGGCAGGGAATCATAGGAGTCATAGTTCAAAAGATCTGAGTGCCACAGGTTACAGACCCTGAGCAACACAAATTGCCAACATACCTCATGGCAGCCTGGGTTTCTTCAAGCACCACACCAAGAGTTCCTTTAATAGTGTACGGCTAGCCCCAAGTAGTGTCAAACTTCTGCTTTTGATGTGAAGCCTTTGAAAAATAGAAATATCACATAGAATCCTAACTTCTAGTATTTTAATCCTATTTTCTTCAGATGCAGAATGGCTCATTGGGGCAAAAAACATAGTCCAAGCAGATTTGGTTGCAGAAGTGAGATTCATCTCCCTTACCCCCAAACATACGCTGCTCCCAGAATAATGCTAAAATGCACATGATCTGCCTGTTCAGTGTTAACCAAATGGACCTTTTCAAATTGACTTTTTGTCCTGATTTACCTAATAATAGTGGTCCTAATTGACCTTCTGCACAATTGACCTTTACCTGTATCTTAGTTCTTTTACATATGTGTGGGGTGGGTTTGGGATAATAAATAATATAAGGAGATTGGGTGGGGGATTGCGGGGGGTTTTGGATTGGGTGGTGGGTTGGGGGGGGGGGGTTTCCCCTGCATATATGTCCTAATTGACCCAATAAATTAAATCAATTATCCCGCAAGCAATTCTCCCGCCATCCATTGTGATTAGATCAATTTGTATACATCCGCCTGTTAGACACTCTCCACTTTTTAATTAGCTATCTGGATTAATCTACGAAGACATTTGCACCATGTAAAGCATGTTCTAGAACAGGAGCAAGATCCTATGTTCCAATCCAGATCTTATGTAGGATCCCAAATAAGTGAGGGATCTCACTCCTGTGGTTCTCAACTGGGGAGCAGGTCAGTGGCATTAGTAGGTACTGGGATTCTCCTTGTATTCACCTACTGAATTGCTTGTCAATTCCATTTTCTTTTTGCATTCTAATCCCACCCATTGCCTTGACTGGGACTACAAGGGGAAACCAGGTGGTAAGGAAGAAGTCCGGCAGTAATATGGCCAGCGACATCGGGTTATTGCTCCAAGATGCAGGGAAGGACAGTAAGGAACTTCTGGGTTCTAGGACAAGGCAGAGATCACCTGTTGCAGCTTCTCTCTTGCCTCGCAAGGCAGTTCACACATTGACCACAGCAGGCAGCTTTTGAGCCCAAGGTTTAGGACACAAACAAAGCATTGTTCCTTTCCATTACACAAGCAGTGAGGTGTGTTGAAAGGCTCGTGCTCTTTCTTCTGCCAAAAGACTGTCATCAGATCTCTCTGCCAGCTGCAACCTCCCTGGGTGGTCCAGTGACATACTTAACAACTGGTCAAATGAAGCATAGTGTGCACATCCTTTTTATGTTGAGAAGGACAGTGAGGTCCAATTGTCTGGACGTTAACTGCAGTGCCCAATTTGGGCTCGGCATTTGGGTTAGCACCTGGTGTGAAAGAATGCCATCTGATACAGTGAGAAGCTAGTTTTTATTTTTATTTTACAATAATAAAAAGATGCAGGTAATTCTATTTCTGAAAGTCAGACCTGATCATCAGGCCCCACTTTCATAATGGACCATGCCAAAAAGCATAATTCACATGTTTACCTTGCTGTGACCATCTCTGAACATTCCCTGCAGCGGCCCTGCAATTGAAGCCGGGCAGGTTCAAATGCCGCCAGCACACACCCGTCCTAAAGAATATAGCTTACCCTCAGCCCGTGCTACACTAAACCGTGAAGGAACCACGCCACTCGGGCTGTGCCTGGTGCACATTTATGACTGGGATCCCTGTGGTGAAGTAGCCACGCGGGGCTGCGTAGGCGCGTTAGCCACTACTCATGCCTGTGCTCCTACAGAACAGTTGTCACTTTGTCACACCTGGTGTCTCCATGGCAATGCTACTACTAACTCCACAGCTCAGCCTAATGAAATGTATGATTGTTTCGGAGTGTTGCATGATTGAACCAGCTCGCTGGATAACCCTGGTAAAATCCAAAAAGGAATTCCTACCACAGTAGTTCTCAGAACAATACCTCCCATCTTGGAAGAATTTCTTAGGCAAGCAACACGTAAACAGTGAACGTGCATATTTACCAGCACGTCAGTGTTTTGTAGCTTCAAAGTATCATTTCTACTAGTATATGAAAAGGATCAAAAACCCTGTATGGATTCAAATGAGGATTTAAACTCTTGCTCATATGTTGACGCACAGTACTCCTAAAAGGGTGTCCGTATTCTTTACTGTAAGGCTCCTATGACACTGAAAACATGTAATTGTTTTAGCATCAAAAGATTAACAAATGCATATTTCACATTCCTAAAGAACATTGTAAGATCCTGCTAAAGGGACACCTTAAAAAAGTAACTTAGGCTGGCTGTTTCCTATGAAAGGTCCAGCTCAATCCTGCATGAATGAATATGAAAGGCCATACCTTGAATGCACTAAGTATGATACTTTCCAGGGCCTTCTGCTAATAGGGTTCATAAAAAGGTATAGAGTATACAGTTACTGGAATTCCTGTGCTCGTCTTTAGCACACATACCCCTTGTATCCCTTCCCCGATACTCATGTGATAGCGGGACTGGCGCATGTCCTTTACAACCTGACAGAATTGAGGCATAACAGTCTGAATGTTCTGCAGCACATGACTGTGTGTTTCCTACCAGCTCAGACCCCTCGCGCATGCTCTGTCCCGCTCCAGATAACAATAGGTTTCTCAGCTCACGTGGGTTAGGATGTGCTCCAGAAACGGTGCAACTGCCTTCCACGGCCTAAACGTTTCTCCTTCTATATACTGCACGACCACCCCACCCGCCACTTGGTTCCTCCTACTTCTGGCGTGGGTTTTTCATGCTGATGGTCTTGGTCTTTCATCCTTCTTCCACCTGGAGAAAATGCTCCCTGAACCAGGTCCTCACCCTCTTTCACTGGATTGCTTTGGTTCAGCTCACGTGTAGCCCGAACGATTTTCACTGAAATCAGATCTTGGGTCCACCCATTTGAATTCTAGGGTTGTATACCCATAAACAGGTGGCAACCATTAATGTTCACACGCACTCTGACCCATTGATTCCCAACCATGGTGCACTGGTGCTGGTGGGGCCCCCTTTGACTGAGATCTTTCCTGAGCTGTCCACGGGGTTCCTATGGATCCTGACATCGAAGTTTCAGTTAGACCTGATACCACCACCTTTGATACTAATGTGCCGTTCTTCCTAAATCTACTGGTGCTAGACTGCTTAACACAAAGGTGCCTGTGCAGCCACATCTTACTGGTGTACCTGCTGGACCCAATTTGTTTAGTGTCATCGTAGACGTAGTGGGACTTGTTGAACTCTTATTTACTGGTGCACATGTCAATGCATTCTCCAAGACTCATTCTATCATATCCAATGAACACCAACCTGGCCCATTGTAAGGTTGCTCTTTCCTGGGCTCAGCAGCCAGGACTAAGGCACCCATCATAAGTGTTCATTAAGGTCGTCTGGCTAATCATGACATCTACGGATCCTTCCGACAAGCATAAAAAATTGAAACCGAATAAGCTTCAACCTGATCAGCCTGCTGCAGTTAACTCTGTTCAGGCGGACACCCCTATATAGTTGGCCTACCATCTCCACTGCATCAGGAAGGGGCAATTGACCAGGATTTCAATCAGCTAGAGGACAGAACTCCAAGAGACATTCTGGTACACACTAATTGCTAGGAACACCACAGAAAACCACAATTGATGCACTCACTTAATACCCCACACTCTCCACAATACTCAAACATTCTACGCTAGACATCCAAACAACTTTTAATTCAGGACTGGGCACACATTCTACATGTGCCACGAAGCAGCTCACAAAAAACATCCACAAGCTTACACTACACTCAAAGATTTACTCCTTGTGATCTGCGTGCATCCCGCATCAATCGAGCAGCTGTCAGAGTACCGAATTGTCACATCCTGCCACCCCACTCAAAGCCTTGGGAAGGTATAATTATGATAAATCATCAAAGTTTGAGAGTAGGAGGTGTGAGATTAGGATACTTTAATTTATATTGGCCGGGAATTTGAAGAAACTGGGAAGATGTTTGGGGAGATGAAATGAATCGTTGGGTGAAGTTAGCAAAACTGCATTGTTTGTCTCCCCATTGTATAGTATATCTCCTGTGTTTCTTCTTGGTGTCAGTCAAGAAGTACAAACACCGAAAATAATCTTTACTTTGGTTTATTCTGCTAATCTGCCAGTAAATTGTGCACCCACCAGAGTCAATCTGAGAGGAAACCCCTAGAGTGGAGTGCAAAGAGGTGGGCAAACACATTGTAAATTTGATCAAGATAAAATACTGTCAACAACCACGAAGGGAGCCAGAGAACAGATCCTCCAGGTGTCCATGTTGGGCCTGCCTTGTTTAAAGATGGCAGACAGCATTTCTGACCCCTTCACCCACGAGTACATAATTACTCAAAGAACAGAAGAGTTCTGATCATTAGAAAGCATGCAAATCATGAAACAAATGGAAGGATAATGGTATTCACCTGTGAGGAAGGTAAGCCCATGGAACGCCATCCAATTCCTGCACCCAGAGATAAGGATCCAAGGGCCCAGACAGTCACAGCCATTACTGAGATACCCGACTCCCCTGCCACAGAATATAAGAAGACAAAAGGCAGCCAGCAGTGTGGGAGTTTAGACAGTGTTTCAAAGAGCTGGTGTGTAGTCCGAGAATATAGCTAAAGGCCTGAACAGCAGGTGGATAAACCAACGCCACAAGCCCTGGGAGAGTTTGGAGAGAATGGCATAAGAAGACTGCTGGGGGGGATAATGCACAAGTTGGAAGGAGCCAGAGACTTTCAAAAAGGAGCAAGTTGATTAGCTTCTTCGGGGCTGCACCCCACATCCTGGTTGCAGTGCTGAAGTTCTGCTGAGTTTGAGTGAGAGAGGGAGTGGAGCATTGCTACCTTGCTGAGGCCAGAGGCTGCCTGGGACTGGAGATCTTGATAAACTGGAGAAGAGCCTTTGGTGGGCTGAAGCACAGTGGGGAGATCCCATGTCGTGGGGGGAAAAATAATTGCTGATTGAAATGTTTTCAGGAAGGGGAAGAGAAAAACTTGCATACTTGTGCTGATGGTGTCCTCGGGTCAAGCAGGTAGAAGCACAAATGTATTTGTGCCTGTTTTGTGATATATGACATATACACTTTACTCTTTATAGTATTTGTTCTCTCGGAAGAGGTCTTTCTGACCAAACCATGCTGAGCGGCATCTCTTGCTTTGATGTGAGACTGTAGAATGGAATTAATTTTAGGCTTTCGATGAATTTCTTGGAACTTTATTTCGATTTATTCTTTTGGCAGATTTGGTGGATTATTTTTGTTCATAAAACCGATTTTCACCAATAGAATGTTATGCATTAATAAAAGAAAGCACACGCTACTAATGGCCAGACATCCATTTTTCAAATACATTTTCAAGAAACCTTGAAAGATGGCCACACGAGTGGGGGGTGGTTTGCTCTGGGTTGAAATTCCAGTTAACTTTAAGTCAGCACAATATAGGGTTGAGACTAACACAAGTGTTATTCAAACCAATACAAAAGAGGCACTGCCTTTTCACTTATTTACACTATAAGATCTCATAGAAAATCTACTGTGTTTTCATAAACTTTTTACAATAATTCGACAGTGATTGAGAAAGGAAATAAAATCTTACATTCGAAAGACCTTGATTAAAATGATGGTTACTTCTAGCTTGACTCCTTTGTACAGCAGGGAAACAACATAAGCGTGCTATTCAGAATAATTGACAACATCCTATCATTTGACTTATGTCTGTTTAAAATGAATATATCTGTAGCATCGGCTAAGCCCTCTGGCTAGTTTGATCATATTTCTGACCCACTCAAGACTTTTTGGACTTTTAGAGATGGAGTTCCATTTTAAACTGGTGCTTTCTGCATCTACTGTTTTCACTTTACAGAGGTTAAAACCCAGTCTCTGGGTGAAATGTACTCAAGGGCCAATAGGGTTCCTGTGACGGTTTAGTTTGTGGTCAAATATGTACCATGTGTCGGGTGCTGTGTCCCACAGGTGCAACCACCTATTCGTAGCAATGGAAAAGTATTATACAATTGAAGCATGAAAAGGCGCCCTTCCAGCACCTCTCACTTATTTATTTACTTATTTTATTTATTGAGTATGTATAAGGTGCTTGTACAGCAAATGGTGTTTTAAGGTGCCACAAGCCAAAAAGGGGGCTGGGGGAACAGGGAATAAAAATACAATAACGGTCCTACTAGACCTTGTGTCATTCGGATCGTGCAAGTGCTGTAAAAAGAAGTGCAGGGAGGAAGGAGAGTGGGGAGGTGGGGGGAAGTGCCGGTCGAGGCAGTGGAAGGAATAATGCTAGGGTGGGAAGCGAAGTGCGGATAGAGAGGAGGCATGCAAGTGCAAGGCGGTGTGGGGAGGGGAAGAAGGGCCCCTGGGGCTAGGCGAGGGCTATGGGGAGGCCAGGTGGGCAAGTGCCAGGGGATGCAGGGAGTGCAGGAAGCGAGGTCCACATGCTAGGCGTGAGGACGGGATGGAGCAGAGGCGGTAGGGATGCACAAGCAGGTTTGTCAGGGTAAGGGGGCCCGGAAGGGCAAGTGCAGGTTTCGGGGTGGGAGTCAGGGAGACCAAGGTGCTGGTGTAGACTGGGAGAGGAGGGCTTGGTACCCTGTAGGAATATGAAGGGACCAGTCAGCGCGGCAGAGGGGGGCATTAGCAGGGGAGTGGGAGAGGGAAGGAAGAAGAGAAAAGGAGGGTCTTGAGAAGCTTCCAGAAGTTAAGGAGATCGGGCTCGAGCCTGAGAGGGGCAAGGTTGCCATTCCAGAGAGCGGCTCCAGTGGAAGAGAGAGATCTACCCCCCATTCTCTGTTTGGAGAAGTATCTGATCTGCTGATAGTTGGAGTTAGAAGCCTGAAGGGCTCTAGCAGGGAGGTATTTAGGGAGAAAGAGTTGGATGTAGCGGGGTCCCAAGTCCCAGCAGGCCTTGTGGACAATTCAGAGGGTCTTGAACTTGATCCTGGCAGTCACCGAGAGCCAGTGGAGCCAGGGCTGGAGAGATGTGGTCCCTGGGCTTGAGGCCAAGGATAAGTCTTGCAGTCCTTTTCTGGATTAGTTGAAGGGGGCGAAGGGAGAATAAAGGCAGATTGAGGAAGAGGCTGTTGAAGCAGTCCAGCCTAGAGAGGACTAGAGCTCTGGAGACATTACGTTTCTGGGGGAAGGTGAGGAAAGGGAGAATGCCTCTGAGGAGGTGCAGCTGAAAGTTGGCCTTCTTGGCAAGGTCCACAATGTGAGGAGAGAAGGTGAGAGAGAGGATTTGAAGATGACAATAAGGTTTTTAGCCTCACAAGAGGGTGAGGGGAAGGAACCCATGGAGTGCGGCCAGAGAGTAGGAGGGAAGGAGGGAGCAGGGGTCCCAATGAAAAGGCTTCCTGTCTTACTGGCGTTAAGGCAGAGATTGTTCAAGTGAGAAAGAGGGGCAAGGTAGATGTTGAAGATCCACGTCGAGAGGATAGAGCCCTGGGGGACGCCACAGGTAGAAAATGTGGTGGAGGAGAGAAAAGGGTGCAGTTGAACCTGTTTGTTTGTTTGTTTTATTACTTATAATGCGCGACATACTCTCAGGTAACAGGGCACAGCAGTTGCACATATATGCGAAGTTTAGTTACAACAACGTAAATATTTACAAACAGTTATTAAATACAAGGTATATACAGATAAAACCTATTTACAGGTGACTGGTGCAAAAACAAGAGTGCAAATGATACATACAACTTACTTGCAACAGCAGTATATACAGGTGTAGGTAATAAAGGGGTAAAAGTGAACAGGTATACAGCTAGGTGAGAGGTAGGAGTAGCTCCAGGCAATGAATCCCAGCTACTTACTAAGTTAATGAGCATTCGCTTTCAGCCACAAGATAGAATTGATCCTGAAGTTTTGGTAGGGTAGGTCAGTTCTCAATGTGGGAGGTAGGGAGTTCCACAGTTTAGCTGTTTTTACCGGGAAACTATTACCACCAATTGTAGAACGATTAAACTTAGGAAAAGAGAGGCAATCTTTATAGGCAGTTCTAGAAGGTCTCAAAGATATCTGTCGGTGGAATCTGTCGACCAAGTAGGTGGGCACACTATTATTAAGGGATTTAGAGTTTTTAGGAGGATTTTACCATTTGTTGGAAGCCAGTTATTCTGTCGGCTGCTCTCGGAAATGTGGTCTCTTCTGGAGATGCCTAATGCCACTCTAAGAGCATTATTTTGTAGAGTTTGGATTTTTCTGATAGTAGCTTTAGTTGAACCCAAATAAAGAGCATTGCAATAGTCCAGGCGAGATAAGATGAGGGCTCTGGCTAGGGTAGTGCAGCTGGTGTCAGAGAGAAATGGCTCAGCTGTGCGGATAAGTTTACACGTGTAGGCCCTGGAGGACGCTAGCGAATTAACTTGTTTGCTGAATGTGAGGTTTGAGTCAAGATTTCAATCAACCTGGGACGGTCGGTCAGAGAGGAAGGAATCACTTTGAATTCGGCAGTCTTAATTTGCCTTTGCATTTCTCTTACACCTCCCTAATGGTAGGAGCCCCAATTTATCTAACCTCTTTAACTTTAGGGAGATCTTTTGTCTCAAAATAAGTGTCCGCTTCTCCCTTAGATTGCTTATTTTTGTAGCCCGGATCATGAGCACCTCTCCGTAGGTCACTTGGGTCTGTCTTTAAAGAACATGACAGTTATAAAGGCAGCCCATCAGTGCTCCACATTGTAGCAAATGACTATGATTATGCTACCAGTCATTGAATGCCTTCACCAGTAAATGCTGCTACAGTAATGCCAACACCATCTGGCTATTTACCAAGAACCAAGCTTGTGATGACGCTATGGTCAAGTCTGGGAGGACAGCCCATAGGCAATGCACTCATCTGGGGAACAAGACAATGCTGTACAACCAGGGTTTGAACCAGGGTTTGATCTGTGGTCCAGCACTTAGAAGCTGCAGGAGTCCAGCATTAAGTGCAATCTATAAATCACCAAGAAAAGCCAAATAACTGGGAGATCAGCAGTCATCTGTTGACCAGGTCAGTCAAGTCGCAAGGAGAACTTTTGGGATTGCGCCATATGTATCAACATGTCATGCACCTTCCCTATGTGCATGTGTGCCACAGGCATTGGTAGAACATGATCATTGTTTCGACTAAGGTGGATGCAGATTAATGATAATCAGAACATTGCCAACACACCTGCGAACTGGCTTATGGATTTGATGGGCATGACAAAGGTATGCATTCAATGCGGGAAACCATATGCAAAGGCGGATGGACATGGAGGGCCTATTGTGCCCCATGCTTGAAGTCGTGTACTGCCACTTTGACCTATGTGGAGGTCTATTCCCCACTCAGATGTTTTATCAGAGACTGTGCACAATTTGCAGTACCACATACGAGCTCTGCCTACATGTCCCCTGTGCACTTGATTTGCCAAACCACGCACTCCACACTTTGCCTTCTTGTTACTAGGTATGAGCTGCCCTCAGTCCTTGTGCATGATACCTGTGATGTGGATTTCCATGTACCTAATCCCAACATCTGGTGGATGTGCTGACAATGCACTGAAAGAACCACATGGAATTGGTGGTGTAAGTGTACAGAGGTACAAGTCTGACACAGTGATGGCATATTTGTTGGCAAAGACTTTTATTTGTAAAAGAAAAGGAAAACCTATCATGCACTATCTCTAAGAGGGGTTGCTCTAACCTCAAACAAAAATACTAAGGATTCTGTCAGGATGTTGTGTAAAATAAAGTGTCAACCGTCATGTGTTCAAACCTATTTCCGGCCCTTAAACACTGTAGACTAACTAAGGAAAACAGGATATCTTCTGGATCCAAAGGGAGGCTTCTCTCACTCTGGACATGGGTTCCATTAATCAGTTCTTTATGAGGAACCACTTGGGGTGATTATTTAACTTAAAGTTCCTGCTCTTTAACTGTTATTCCAAACGTATACAAACACAGTTCTCAAATGTAGAGGGGAGTCTCTGCCCCTGCTCTCTCCAATTTACAAATTGCAGCGCGAAGCACGGTTCACTGTCCTGCCAGACTTGACTGTAGAACACTCTACACAGTTCCCAAGTATGAAGGAAGATTCTCTTCCCCTGTTCCTTCTTCAACTTATATGTAAAACCAAGTCTGGTTCACTGTCCTGCCAGCCTTGACTGTGGAACACAAAACACAGTTCCCAAGTATGAAGGGGGGATTCTCTTCCCCTGTTCCATATTCATCTCATAAATGTAAGACCAGGTCTGGTTTGCTATCCTGCCAGACTTCACTGTAGAACAAAAAACACAGTTCCCAAATATCAAGGGCGATTTGCTTCCCCTGTTCTTGTCTACAATTCTCAAACATAGTATTAAGCCTGGTTCACTATCCTGCCAGACTTAACTGTAGTGTAGAACATTTTATCACAAAACATATTCAGGGGAGTGGGGTCTTCGCCTTGTTTCTCCCTCCAACTCAAAACTGTAGCATCAAGTCTGGCGTACTATACTTCCAGACTTGACTATAGAACTAAGAATTCCATAAAATGTCTCTTCCTTTGGCATTGGGTCCTCCACCCCCTGTTTTCGCTTCTTGCAGGTCTCTCGATCTTTCACATCAGTCCCAGATCCCTCTAGGGTGTCTTGGGATTTCCCAGACTTGTTGCACAAATCTTTTCTCTTCTGTGTGGGTCCCAGACCCCTTTGTATTCTCTCGGGTTCTCCCCCACCTGCTTTGGCCCTCAGTCCCTGGATTATGTGTTTCTTTCGTGATGTATGGTCCCTTTGTGCTTTGCTTTTGTGGGCCTTGCCCAACTTTATATGGATCCCAGACTCTGGTGTGTTGCTTTTCCAATAGGTGAAACATCCAAAATGGCTGTGCTGCTTAGCACTCGGAGGTGCATTAAAAAACATCTGAAGAGTCAAAGGTTGAAGACCCCTGCTCAAGATGACCCGTCTCCATCCTCTGCCATTTCACCCTGCCATATGATACCAACTCCTCCTCCAATCTACTCACGGTTCACCTTCCAGCCTATCAGTGTCACCTCCAGGTGTTAAAACCTTCTCCAACTTCCTCCGTCCTCTGCCCTCCAGCACTCCTTTGAATACACCTTTAGCTTGCCATACGCCAGCTCCTTCTTCAATGCCACACTCTGCCTTTCTGAATGAGCTGTTTATAAAGGATGGACTCCCCACTCCTCGAGGGGTGTTTAGGAGTGTTGCCGCACCTGGGCTGTGTGGTTTGGCTAGTTAATGATTGGGTAATGTGCTTAGTCATGTGAGCTGACAGGGGGTTGTCCTAACTCTATATTAAACCCTTCTGCGATTTTGGGTTTTATAACTGTTCTCTAGTATGGGAGAGCGCTCTTTCCTTCTTCTAGGAAGCTCTTTTGCCATTCATTGCTTTACTCTGGGAAATTCTCCTGGTCTAGCATGTTCATTACAAACAAGTCAGAAAACCATCTGGTAAGCCAGTGAAGCTGTCTGGTACATTTTTAACTTCTTTGTCACACGACTGCCAACTTTGTAATGATCTTCACCACAGCAGGAGAATTAATTTGGTTTACTTCCATGGCTCATGTACAATGTGAGTCAGTTTCAGGTTGTTTGCGCATAATTGTGTATTCACAGAGCCTCCCGGCGAACAGGACTCCTAATGGGAAATGAAAAAACGTTTCCTAATTCACTGGGATCTGTGAAGTGTTGCAAATGTGTTCTTAGGGGAACACTCTACTTCCTATGCTGGGCTCTTTTGGTCCAGCTAGGAAGTTCTCTAACACGGTTAACCTGAGGGGAAGGGGCAGCTTGAAGGGTTCTTAACCCTCCCTCTCCTCTCTGTTAGCCCTGAGTGTCTGCAGGGGGATGTGGGTGTAAATTATCCTGTGACTGCCCCCTCCCTGCCATATTGTGGGGAGTTATTTGGGGTGATCTAGGTGTCCTCTTCTGTTTTTCATTTTCAAGGAGTGCACCAACCCAATTCAAATGACCAGAGCAAGATTGCATCATTCTTTAATGCAGAAGTGGAAACAATTTGAATCCCCATTCCCACCCCCAACAACAATAATCCGAGACAGACTCAGACTGTTATGCTGCAAGTCGTTTTTGATACTTTTCACGTAATTGGATGTTACATTAGCTATTATGAAAAACAATCGAACCCTCCAAGTTCCAAACCCTGTCATGCGCCGCACACCCAACTAAGGGCCTGATTCACAGAACGGTTTCCTATGGGGTAACGCCATTATAAAACGCCTTTGTGAATCAGGCCTCAAAATCTCTACTTGGCCCTCTCTAGGTAATTCACTGACTTCCCACAATGCCTTGCTAACTTTGGGAGTCATCCCATTCCCCTTCCAGGAAGCCTTAATAGCTCCTCAAAGAATAGGAGGCCGACCCACAGTCACTTTCCAACTACCATGCAATGTCGATACTGCTGCAGGAGCCCAGTTTGTTGGAAGTACTACTGATGAATTGCAGGAATACAGGCAGGGCAATGCACTGTTCCACAATAGACATACTTCAGGCCAGGGAGGAGCACCGACACCACCCTATTAGACACAAGATGACGTCTTGCAGAAGTGTGATGCCGATAGGATAGACCCGTGGCTACAATGCTTCTAGACTTTGCAGCTACCTACATGGTCCATCATGACATTTCAGAACAGCATATGCAACATTATTTATGGGGATCATTTATGGGGTAAATGGGAGCGGGATGCAGGGATGTGCCCCGCTCCCTTTAAAAAATACAGGGGTTACGGGGGTGCCCCCGCAGGTTCCATATGAAAATACTGCCACAAATAAATGGCGCCATTCTTGTATGGCGACATTTTTGCTGGGATATTATCACATGCAACCCTCTCCTACAAAGCACCAAGACCGATATAAAGGTTTTAAGGAGCAGTGGGCACACCGTTCTCAGTCGAATAGTTTAAAAACTACTGAATGGATTTACCTCAAAACAGTCAAGAAAATTAAGTCAACACTTTGTTATCAATTTGTTTTCATATGGTCCAAATATGCCAGGCGTTTTTCACGCTACGGGTGTTCATAAACTGCACTTTTCTCTATGGGAAAACGAATGGGAGTAGGCTGAAAACTGCGTTTTTATCTTTTCTTAATAACGTTTTCATTTTTTGACAAATTGCTCCCAGAATTTCTAGTTCAGGGGTGGGGGGCCTTGACAATCTCTTGGTTTAGAAAATGTCCTCCAAATTCATCCAGCAAGTCAAAAGTTACTAGCCTCTCTTTCCTTCCTCTCCTGCAAAGCCAATACTGATAGAAAGGTTTTAAGGCGCAGGGGACACCCGGTTCTCTGGCAAATATTTTAAAAACTACTGAATGGATTTACCCCACATCAGTCAAGGAAATTAAGTCAACACTTTGTGCCCAAGCTGTTTCTTATTTGGTCCAAATCTGCCCAGCTTTTTTCATGCTACGGCTGTTAAAAAACTACACTTTTTCTCTACGGAAAATGAATGGGCTGAAATTTGTGTTTTTTTTTTTTCTTAATAACTTTTTCATTTTATAACCTGTTGTTCCCAAAATTAGCAGTTTGTTTTATTGTTTTATTTATGAAGATCCTGTCAGCCTCTCTGCTGCATGGCACCATGGGAGATATAGACTAGGAGAGGGCCATGGAGGAAAAAAGCAATGGAGGAAAAGCAATTGAGGAAAGTGGAGGGACCATGGAAAGAGGAGGGTGGTACTTGTCGAGTGCCTGTGAGGACAGGGAAGAATTGGAGATTTTTTAGCATTATCTGGGGAACACTGGGGAAATCCCACAGGCATGCGAAGTTCAATGGCCCTGTATGTGTAGTTCATTGCCATTAACGTGAAAAATACATAGCAACAAAACCTTTGAAATTCAGTGAACAAAACCTTTATTAAGAGAGTGTTAAGGTGATCAGATTTAACACAAACAAAAGCTGTGAAATTCAGCAATCGCATTTTGAGCAAGTCCGCCTTAACTATGTGCCCCGTGTTGTGCAGCTTATGGCATCACTGATTGCGTCACTAGTTACATCATGCATGACATCACTAGTTTGATTAATTACATTTTGAAATATGGCAACTCTGTTTTTTAACATAAAATATACATACATATTACATACTCAGTACACATTTTTCAGGTGTTTATTTCTTTAAATGTAGTGCACGGTATACAACTGTAAGTACACACAGACATTATTACAGAGAAGAATACTATGTAAGTATTTATGTACTTTGGAAGGTAATCTGTTCTACTGCAATAAAAATTCATAATTTATTTTTTAAAGAAATGACTACAAATATCAGTACTACCATTGCTATATCCATAATACTTTCTAATCTTAATTTGTTTTCTATAAATGTAACTATGCAGTATAAATTACTGATATTTTTTGCATAATTACCAAACTTCGATTTCTTAGATTATGTAGTATCACAATGCAATGCGCTCATGTAATGTTATTACAGTAAGCAGAAATGTACATTTAAATGGGAAGTTTGAGGGGCCAGAAATGGGAGAAGGAAGCAAAGGTTAAGATTTCTCAAGGTTTGGCATCTATTAAAGAAAAAAGGGTTGGATAAATGCTCATCTTTCCCTATCCTAATAAGGAGGTCCCTGCCTAGCAAACTAAAAATAAAGAAAAATGACCCAATGTCCAAAAAGTCTCTGACCCTCACACTAATATACACAGCAAAATCATACAAGGAAAGGATGGCAAACTTTCGTACAACAAAACAATTGATCAATTCAAACTTAAAGGTCCTTGAAAGAACTCCTTGTGACCAGGTCAGACTCCCCCGGATCAATTCAGGGATGCTTTAAGCACAGTTCAGTTTTAACAATGTTCTGTTCAAGATAACACAAAACTTCTCTTTCAGTCACTGTGTCTTTCCGTGGTGACTGTGGTAACTGTAAAGCATGCAGATAGATGACAAATATGCTCTCCTTCAAAATTGAGGAAAGGACATGGGACCTCAGATTGATGTCCAACTGAAAAACTGCAAATGTGGTGTACTGCATACAGTGTCCAAGTGGACTCAGGTATGTAGGACAGACAGGAAGAGCGATACATATCCAAATCAATGAACATCAGTCTAGAATCCAATGCAAAAACTTCTGCCCCACTTGTGTCCCATTTTTTTAAAATACCGGCACTCAGCTGATGATCTCTTGTGGTGGGTTCTAGACACAGTCCACCATGTACCAAAATCTCTAAGAATCCTTTGCAGTAAAGAGGCATGGTGGATACATCCAGTGGTCGAAGTGCGCGGGAGCGGTCGGGAGCAGTGCTCCTGTACTTCTTTTAATTAAGTTTTACCGTTCCTGTACTTTTATTTTAAAAAGAAACCTTTCCGGAACGGTTTCGTTTTAAAATAAAAGTGTAGGAATAAGTTGGAACTTGCACTTTCAGGGCACTGCATTGGACGTTCCCTTAAACAGCAGGCACATGTGTTTAGGGGTTTGTATTGTGCTTGGGAGGGCGCGTGGTGATGAGCTTTAAGGGGAGTGGGTGCAGACCACTAGGGAACATAGTTCTACTACTTCTTTTCGTACACTTCGACCACTGGATACATCATCTAAATTTTCTAGAAAGAGGACTCAATGAAGACATGCCAATGTATTGAGTAACATGTACATTATAATGGCATGCCCTTTTTGGGTAATTCTATGACTGCCACCCCTCCACCAGCCAGTCTGGCCTTACAACTTTGCTATGTGACTGACAACATACACAGCAGCGGCCTGGGTAAAGTCACAGACAGACAGAAGTATTAGATTTACAGCTGTGAAAGATGCCCACTCCAATTTGATGAGGATGCACCACCAAGTGGGGTGGTACTTAACTCCTGCTTGCAGCCTCGTTTTGCTTTCTTTAAAATCTGCCCATCTTCTTCCTATCTCGTATGAATTTTAGTCAGCCAGCACTGTTCATTTTAACATTTTTTATTTTTTATGAGGCGCGTTCTTTAGGAGCCACAATAACCAAGATAAGACTTATTACCATCAGGCTAATCAGAGTGCCGAGTTACACCGGGCATTTGGTGTCTCAACATATACTTCACCACTTCTCAATGACAAGTCTATCAGATTTAAACTTTCTAAGATCGCGCCCCGGCTATCCGGCTACACATTAAGCTTTGTTCACTTAGCCTCGTGAGCCTTCTTAGAGAGGTTCTCAGGCCCGCGAGCTGCACGGTTACCATAGTTACCGACACTCAGACATTTACCGGTCAGATCCTCCAGAATAAGAATTGGGTAAATTCAGTGCTGGAGATTAACTACGCATTATCCTGCATTATCTTACTCTCAAGCTTATAGATTGTCAATCTATATCTTTTGGCTCGTTCATACAGATGCCATCGTACACCGACAAGTATTTTGATGCTCCACGTGCACGCACAGGCATTGCAAAATAACACCAATGCCCCAAGCTTTCCACACCAGCAAGCCTCAGCGAACAGTGCTGGCCGTTACCGTACCTATGAAGGTAAGATTGGGGTGTTTTCTGCACACAAGCTGCTTAGGCCACATTTTATGTGAGATGCACGTTTCTGAAGCCCAGACTTCTGTATTTATATTTCCACGTGCATTAGACTTGACTTCATATGTCCAGTTCTTCCTCATAGACATTCAGCAATCCAAGTGAGGCTTTCAAATACCATCTAAGGGACGTCTTTTCCCTTCGAATCTTGTGAATGACCTTCAAAAGAATGCCAGAGATATTTACACATAATTCACACAAATAAAGCGTGTGACAGAACTGTACTGACCACAAAAGTGATGGGTGGAAGGTTTTGAATGAATCTAAACCACTGGCAATTGCTCTAGGCCAACCTTCCACACCACCGTTTTTTAGACCGTCTGCGCCATTGCAAAAGGGGACCAGCCATGTGCAAATCAGTCAGCAGCTGCCGCCACCGAAGGTAGCAGCCCAGCCCGAACTGCTAGGCCAGGTCCCCTCTGCACAGAAAACCAAGCAACCCCAGACATGTTTCGGCCTTGTTGGACCTCCTCAGTGAGGTGCAGCCTGGTTCCCTGTGGCGCAGTGAGCAAGGGACCCACGTCTGGGCATACCCTCTCTCACAAGGAGAAACAAACTGACCACAAAAGTGATGGGTGGAAGGTTTTGAATGAATCTAAACCACTGGCAATTGCTCTAGGCCAACCTTCCACACCACCGTTTTTTAGCCCGTCTGCGCCATTGCAAAAGGGGACCAGCCATGTGCAAATCAGTCAGCAGCTGCCGCCACCGAAGGTAGCAGCCCAGCCCGAACTGCTAGGCCAGGTCCCCTCTGCATGTGCAACCGAGCAACCCCAGACATGTTTCGGCCTTGTTGGACCTCCTCAGTGAGGTGCAGCCTGGTTCCCTGTGGCGCAGTGAGCAAGGGACCCACGTCTGGGCATACCCTCTCTCACAAGGAGAAACAAACTGACCACAAAAGTGATGGGTGGAAGGTTTTGAATGAATCTAAACCACTGGCAATTGCTCTAGGCCAACCTTCCACACCACCGTTTTTTAGCCCGTCTGCGCCATTGCAAAAGGGGACCAGCCATGTGCAAATCAGTCAGCAGCTGCCGCCACCGAAGGTAGCAGCCCAGCCCGAACTGCTAGGCCAGGTCCCCTCTGCACAGAAAACCAAGCAACAGAACTGTAGTCAGGCCATGCTGACAATATTCATGATATTTTACTCCCGAGCTGGAGGAAGTGTACCTCACAGACATCCCTCGTCATAAACCTTTAGAGAGAGATACAGTCCACTATCAGAAATTCTGTCAGGGGTGACAGCACCTCAGCTGGAGAGGGTACGTCTTTCTTTTTTTTCAGGGTGACTTCTCACCTGCTCTCTAGAGTGCCACGCACGCAAGTTCATTTATGGTGAAGGTGTCCTACATCTTTTCTGGTGAAGGTGTCACTAGCGTGCTCCCTTTCAAGTTTTAACTTCACTCGGTGAAGGTGAATGGGCCTATGTTAGTCGCATGAATATCGATGGCTGACGTGAGCCCCACATTTCTCCTCACCTAGTGTTTTATTCTTTGCCACTTAGGGGTTACTCTAAATAATCTGTTTTGGTCCTCAGGAAGGCGGAGCTCCATTATCATCACTGCCGAAACGCATAGCCCCCTGTAACACATTAGATAACACAGGAATGAGGCAGCACAGCTCTAATGAATAGCACTGTGCACTACATAGACCCCTGAGCCCAAGAGTTGGTAAATGTGGCTGGTTTTAGGTGTTAAATGCTGTATTTAGTTAGATAGAGAGACATTTGTGTGGATTATGCTTTCCCCACGATTATGGAATTATACAGGGTGTTCATCTGTGGCATTTAACTCTTTTTTCGTTCATTATAGATGACATATTTGTATATGTGTTGTTGTCTGTTTGTAAATTCTTTTTATATTGTTTGAACATTTTGATCCACATGCAAAGAAATATATGTATGTCTGTCCAATTTCTATAAATATATGGCATAATCTTGCAAAAATAAATGCAGAAAACATTATTTGCTAAGCGCAAGTTTCAAAATGTCACACATGCATAGATGTGGGTTTCTTTTTTCTTTTGAGACTATAATATCGTAGATTTGATTCAAACACTAGGATTAGCTGCATACTTCAGAGCCCTTACCAGTAGCCTACACTGATAGACTCAGAGGAACTTATCTCCCTTTAGAAATGATTTTCCTGGCAGGACACTTCCTTGTTTTGCATTACCCCAGGACACAGGAAAAGTCTTTTGCACGAATGTTTGTTCTGAATTAAAACCAACGGATGTTTTC
The DNA here is from genome assembly GCF_040938575.1 of Ambystoma mexicanum. NCBI lineage: Eukaryota > Metazoa > Chordata > Amphibia > Caudata > Ambystomatidae > Ambystoma > Ambystoma mexicanum. Next base: position 146,798,093 of record NC_090936.1, read on the forward strand.
CACAATATCCGTCTGTGAAAGGTAAATGTCTTTCTTCCATAACACCAAATCAAAGCAAATGTTCTGCTCAAAATGTTCAACAATTCTTTGCTGATTGCACCTTCTTCACATTAACCACTTTTGTCAGGATAGCACAAACATTTCTTTTGGAAAGCCTTCTTCAAATAAACTAATTTTGTCGGGATAGCCTGGTTCATGAAACAATTGATAAAGTTAATGGTTCTTTACTTTAAACAAAGGTCTTTCCAGCATACCTTTTTACCACAGATATATTTCATCAAACCATCTTCTTGTTTCCTGGCATACTGATCTGCCAGGAAGAAAACTCCTACAACTACATTCAATTTTGATGGAAATATTGGTTCCAAGATTCTCCATAGTATGTGTGTCTTCTGAAAGCTGATTAAAGAGTTTGTTGATTTATTGTAATTTTCTCACAGCCTCTTGGCAATACTGGTTGCAAGTTTTCCCTGATTGTACTCCCCTATGACAGAACTCACATTCTTGCCACTTTTTCCTATACTTCTTTAATTGTTTGGTATTTAGAATTAGGAAGTTTCTGCTTTCTTTCATTAATTGTTCGGTATTCAAAATTACGTGATTTCAGCTTTCTTTCATTCATTGTTCAGTAGTCAAAATCATTAAACTTCAATTCCTTTGTTATACAGAGCAGCCCAGGGTCAGCATTGACAGCTAGCCAACTCACTGGCTTTGTTCTGCAGCTCTGTCTCACAATCAGGTGCTGCGGCGGGTCTTTGTTCTCCTGTCCACCCTCTCTCCTGCTTCAGTGTACCTTCAGTGAGTTGAGCGTTTGTCTCCTGAGCTCTGACAGCTCCGTTGATCTCCTGCAGCTTCCTTCACACCAACACGTTGTGTGTTGAGCTGGGAGCACGTCTCCTCCTCAGCTAGACCTCTTCGCGACACACCGCCTACCGCTGCACATACTCAGCACTTCTGCTTGCCTTCACCCTTCGTGATGGCTTCCACTGGCGTTCTTCTTTCTGTGACTACTCCTGCAACGTGGATAACTTCTGCTTCAGCAGCTATGCCTCCTGCACTGCCTTCAACATCGCCTTCATCATCTTCCTGTTCACTTCCTAACTCAACTTTTTAGGAAGTATAGGGGAGTCATGAGATGAACAAGTTACTTCTTACCTTGTAACGTTCTTTCGACGGGATGTTCCTCCGACGTATTCCTCATCTTAGATATATCCTTCCAGCTCTGCTGGCCTCGGAAAATTTTTTCTCTCTAGAGGGCGCTGCGCGTCGACGTCCTCCGAGTCGATGTCCCTCGACAGCCGCCGTATCGACGTCATCCTGCCTATAAAGGCCGCGCGCAGCATCCGTTGCTCAGTTCCGTTTTGTAGGCCACAATAATAATTTCTGGACTAAACTAATCACCCTGAAGGAGCGTAAGCTGCAACAACAAGGGAAGTAGAACTGCGGGGATGGATGGGAGGGTCGATGAGGAATACGTCGGAGGAACATCCCGTCGAAAGAACGTTACAAGGTAAGAAGTAACTTGTTCTTCGAAGGGATTGTGTCCTCCGACATATTCCTCATCTTAGATAGGCTCTCATAGCAGTATTCTATTATTGGAGGAGGGAGTACTGACTTCACGCTGTCTTCTATTGATGAATAGAATGAAGTACAGCCCTTCCAAACCTAGTCTCTTGACTGGAGGAGGAATCCAAATTGTAAAAACGTGTAAAGGTATGGACAGACGACCATGTAGCGGCCGCACATATGTCTTTTACCGGCACTCCTCTTTTGAGGGCCGATGAAGCTGCAATACCTCTGGTCGAATGAGCACTAAGGTTTTGAGGGGGCTCTTTCCCTGCCAGTTTATAACATTCCAGAATGGCTAGAATTATCCATCTGGAAATGGTCTGCTTAGTTATTGGTAACCCCAGCTTGTGACCTGCGTAACCTACAAACAGCTGGTCTGCCTGTCTTATCCTGGCTAGTCTAGTGATGTAAAAACTTAAAGCCCTCCTAGGGTCTAGCCTGTGTAACCTCTCTTCCTCTTTCCCCGGGTGAGGAGGAGGATAGAAAGATGCAGGGTAATCTTCTGAGTGATATGGAATTCAGAAACCACCTTTGGGAGGAAATTAGGCTTCACTTGCAGGACAACTTTGTCTTTGTGAAATATTGTGTGAGGGGGTTTACAAGAAAGAGCTTGTAATTCGCTCACCCTTCTAGCAGATGTAAGTGCTATTAATAAAACAGTTTTAAGGGTAAGGAATCTTAACGAACAAGAATGGAGAGGTTCGAAAGGTGTACCCATCAGGAAAGTTAGTACTAAGTTTAAATCCCATAGGGGAACTTGGAATGGTCTTGGGGGATAAACATTGGTTAACCCCTTTAGAAACTGTATTACCAAGGGTAATTTGAAATAGGATGGTTCTTCCGCAGTACGCTTAAAGATGGATAGCGCTGCGAGATAGCCCTTAATGGTGCCAACTTGAAGGCCTGAATTTGCCAAATATTGTAGGAAGGACAAAACCATTGGTGTACCACATGAAAAAGGGTCGATATTCTGTTCTCTACACCAGCTGCAAAATCTGTTCCAACGGCAGCGGTATAAAGACTTTGTTGCTGGCCTTCTTGCCGAAAGCAACACCTCCATAACATCATCAGGGAGGTCCCAATCCTTGTACCTCAGCCTTTCAGAAGCCAAGCGTGAAGGTTGAGGGTTTTGATGTCTGGATGGAGAACCTGACCTCCCTTCTGCGAGAGTAGGTTCTCTCTGAGTGGAAGTCGAATTGGAGGGCAGATGGACAAGTCTAGAAGGTCCGGGTACCACGTTCTCCTGGCCCAATCCGGGGAAATTAGGATCATGGTTCGCCAGAATCTTCTCAACCTCCTGATCATTTGAGGAATGACAGGGACCGGTGGGAACGCGTACAGAAGCGGAAACTCCCAGTCCACTATGAACGCGTCTCCCAGAGCTCCTCTCGGGGGAAATTCCCTTGAGCAGAACAGGTCGCATTTCCTGTTTAGGCTGGTGGTGAACAGATCTACCTGAGGGGTTCCCCAGAGGGTGAAGATCTCTTGAAGGACTTCCTGAGCTAGCTCCCACTCGTGGGAGACTGTGTTCTGCCTGCTCAGAGCGTCCGCTGTCAAGTTCTTCTCTCCGGCTAGGTGAACTGCCGATAGAGAGATTCCTTCTTGGATTGCCCAAAACCAGAGCTGCATCGCCTCTCTGCACAGAGCTGCACGCCTCCTCTTTTGTTGAGGTAATGCATGGCCACCGTATTGTCCGTCATTATCAGGACGTTCTTCCCTTGTACAGCTGGCAGGAACGCCTTCAGCGCAAGTCTGATGGCTCTCAGCTCTAACAGGTTGATGTGTAGTCTGGACTCCGATGGAGACCAACGACCGCTGATGGTCAAGTCTTTGGCGTGGGCTCCCCACCCCGTGAGTGAGGCATCCGTGACTACTGTTATCTCCGGCCAGGGTTGCCAAAACTGTTCTCCTTTCAGAATGTTCTCCTGACAGGCCCACCACTGAAGGTCTCGAGCCACCCTGCCGGGAACCTGAAGATGATCTGTCATTCTCCCTGAGAATTGCGACCACTGAGTCCTCAGTGCCCACTGGAGGAATCTCATTCTCAGGCGAGCCTCTGGCACTAGGAAAATGCAGGATGCCATGAGGCCTAGCAACCTCAAAAAGTCGAAGGCTGGGAGACGTTGGGCATGTTGGAACTTGGTAACCATCTGTAGAATATCTTGAGCCCTCACCTCTGGTGGCGAGGCTTTTCCCAGGGAAGTGTCCAGGATCGCTCCTATGAACTGGAGTCTCTGCGATGGTATCATTTGTGACTTCTTAAATTGAGGGAGAAGCCCAGTCTGTGAAGGAAGTGGCACACGTGATTTAGCTGGATCTGAGCTTGTTCCGATGAAACAGCCCTGATCAACCAATCGTCCAGGTAGGGGTAGACGTGAATCCCTTCCCTCCTTAGACTTGCAGCCACTACCGACATTAACTTGGTGAAGACCCTCGGGGCGGAGGTCAGCCCAAATGGCAGCACTCGAAATTGATAGTGAGAGTTACCAATTGTGAACCTCAGGTATTTCCTGTGTTTGAGATGGATAGGCACATGGAAATAAGCGTCCTGAAGGTCCAGAGATACCAACCAGTCCTGGAACTGAAGGGTCTGGAGGATCTGAGAAAGAGTGACCATCTTGAATTTGTCTTTTCTGAGGAATTTGTTCAATTCTCGCAAGTCCAAGATGGGTCTCAGTCCTCCGTCTTTCTTTGGAATGAGAAAGTAAGGGGAGTACCAGCCCTTGTTCCTCTCCGCTACAGGTACCGGTTCTATGGCACCTTTCTCTAGCAGGTCCAAAATTTCCTGCAAGAGGAGCGGATCTGGAGCTTTCTGAGAGCTGATCCCCGGTGGATGACTCTGAGGTATACGTAGGAAAGGCAGGCAGTAACCTTGGGCAACTGTTTCCAATGCCCAAGCATCTGACGTGACAGCCTGCCATACCGCCAGATGTTGAGTCAACCTGCCTCCTACAGGTGTCCTGTGAGGGAAGTCCTCAGAGTGGTTTTGGGGCGGCTGATGCAGATGCCGATGGTAAAGAGGCACCTGCTGTTGCTGCGGCTTTTGAATATCTACCCCGTCCACCTCGGGTAGTTCTTCTTTGTCCCCTTTGAGCCGGTCGTCCTCTACCTCTTCCGAATGCGGAGTAGAAGCGAAAGGACTTGCCTCTCGCAGAGGTTCCTGTGGGACGAAAAGGAGTCTGACGGATTGCAGCTCCTAGGGATTTTGCTGCTGCTTTTGAAGTTTGCAGTTTCTCTAAACTGTCATCCGCCTTTTTCCCGAACAAAGAAGAGCCATCGAATGGCATGTTCAAGAGCCTGGCTTGCACATCTGGGGCAAAACCAGACTTTCTCAACCAAGCGAATCTCCTGGTTGATGTACTTGCCGCCATTGCTCTGCTGATACTGTCAGCCGAATCAATTCCCGTCTGGAGGGATTCGCACATAGCGTCTTTACCGTCCTGTATAATATTCAGGAACGCATCCCTTTCTTCTCCCTCCGGGATGCAGTCAGCCGCTGTAGAAGCACACTCCCAAAGTGTATGGCTGAACCTAGCAAGGGTGCAAGTAGCATTAACAGATTTTAACGCCATGCTACATGCTGAAAAGACTTTCTTTACCATAGCATCATATTTTTTATCGTCCCTGTCCTGTGGGACGGTAGGATAAGCCGTCTTGACATCGGTAGAGGATGCTGCCTGTACCACCAGACTTTCTGGGGATGGGTGTTTAGACAAAAACTCCGGGTCTGTAGAAGATACCCTGTACTTTGTAGACAGTTTTTTATTTACTGCTGGTACTACATCTGGGGTTTCCCAGTTTGTCATGATCTTCCTCTGAAGAGCTTTATGAAAAGGCACCACAGGATCCTCCTGTGGGCCTTTGTCAAGAATATCCGTGAGGTCATCTTGTTGGAAAGATTGTGAAGGTGCAGACCACCCCATGAACTCTGTGATTCTGGCCATTAAGGCTCTATAGGGGGTTTCAGCATGCTCCCCCGGGTCTGGCCTAGCAAACTCCACCTCAGGGGAAGTGTCTAACCCACTTGCCTCATGTAAGGAATCATGAAGATCCTTTAACCTGCGTTCTTCAGAGGAGAATTCCTCTCTAATTGGGGTTACAGGTCCCTGCAACTCAAATGTGTCTTCCTGTTCAGACAATTCACCCTCTTCCAAAATTGAGGACATAGTTCTCAATTGTTCTGAACTCATAAAAGGAGTAAATCCCATTTCCAAGGCAGAGGGTGCCGAACTTGTCATTATCGGTCTCGACAACGTCGATGTCGTCGACGCCGACGTCGAAGGCTTCGAGCGTGGCGTCGAAAACAAAGGCAGAGGCCTCGATGACCTCGACAGAATTGGAATTCTGCTCGACAATCTCGACGCCATCGACGTCGAGGACCTGGGGATAGTCACTGGGTGTGTCGTAACCGTGACTTTTGTTGGCATCGACGCCGGTGTCGATGCTGGCGTCGTGTCGACCGATCCGTGTGTCGAAGGTCCCTTCGACAACGGCGTCGAAGACATCAACCTCGGCGTCGACGGAACGCTCGTCGACGGCGTCGACGGAACCTTCGATGAAGGTTTTGAGGTCATAGTCCTACTCGAAGGTTCGAGACGCGCTCGAGAGGTTTCCTTCGCCGGGTACTGCGACTCGCGGCGTTTTTGACCTTCGGGTCTTTCGACCAGAGCATCGCTCTCGGCAGTCTTCGAGGGGGTCGAGGCCGCTTTCTCGAAGACGCTCATCATATTTTTGCGGAATTCCTCCCATTCAGCCCGGGAACTATGTTTCGTGGGGCAAGGGATTCTTTTTGGCGAAACAGAGGAAGAAGAAGACGGAGAAGGGGATCTTCGACGTCTCCTCTTCGAGTGCTTCGATCTCGAGGAGTGATGAGACCCACTCCGAGACCTGGAGCGCGAATGGTGATGAGGAGACGAGTGTCTCGACTTCGTCAACGAAGAAGAAGCTTTAAAAGTCTTACCTTTCTCCAGCTTCCCCCTACTCCTTCAGGGCCTTAGCTGTCATGGACATACAGTCCTCGCATTCCGAACAATGGTGTTCAGCTCCCAAACACCACAGACAAACTCTGGTAGGGTCAGTCAACGACATCTTTTTCCCACAATCTCAGCATTTTTTGAAGCCGAATCGCGGAGTTGTCGGTTCCGACGAGGAAGCCATCGAGTACGGATCGAATGACTCGAGGTAGATAGGATTAATCTGACTAAGAACTGAGCAACGGTATTCCGAGGCACTGAGTAAGCGCGGAAAAACGGAACTGAGCAACGGACGCTGCGCGCGGCCTTTATAGGCAGGATGACGTCGACGTCGATACGGCGGCTGTCGAGGGACATCGACTCGGAGGACGTCGACGCACAGCGCCCTCTAGAGAGAAAACATTTTCCGAGGCCAGCAGAGCTGGAAGGATATATCTAAGATGAGGAATACGTCGGAGGACACAATCCCTTCGAATAGGAGGTTACCAATTCCCCTTGGCACGAGTCCCCTACCATGTGCTCCTCCCACATGCTACCACCCCCTGGGTCAGAATCAGGTAGCAGGTGACTTCCCCTGGTCACATGAGTGGAGGCCCATACTGGGGTTCTAGTGATGATCTCACTCGATTCATCATAGAACACTTTCATAACACTTACTATTAAACACATTTCTACTTATATCCATTCTTATTTATTTTTGTACTATTGCATATCATTATATCATGTTTGAAATAACCGAAATAGATCTACCAGAATCAGGTACTTTCCTTGCAATTAAGTATTGTAATTGTTAACTAATACATGAAATTCAACCCATTTGCATGAAGTTACATATTTATATTTTAAACTTTATAAGTTGATAAGTACTTCAGATCAATGCTCCACATGTAATCATATCATACTTTTGTATCGAGATAAAAAAAATGATTGAACTCATGGGTGAAGTCATGTTTCATGTCATTAGTGAGGTCACCAGTGATGTCATCATTACGGTCATACGCTGCGCGTCAGGGGTTACATAGTTAAGGTGAACAGGCTCGAAATGCGATTGCGTAATTTCAGGGGTTTTGTAGCGTTAAATCAGATCACTATGAAATTCGTTTAACCAAGTTTTATTTCAATGGAAAAAATTAATAAATATATATATATATAAACGTCTGGGGCTGAATTGGTACTTTATCCAAATTAAGGACTATGTGTGCCAACGTAGAGGCTGCGCCCATTTCTACAGTCCAGCCTTTCGCATATACTCACACAAGGAATACACCTATTAAAAATAAACAGAGATATTATGGAGGACAGTAAACAGAAATGCCATACCTCACTATTGTGCTGTAGTGAAGTGCAAGAGCAACATCTAAACTGCATGTAGAATAGTACAGATGTCGCCTGCCATAAGTGTGGTAGTGGGGCTGGGGGCTGAGGGTGGCGATGTCCCTTTCCACTGTTGCTGTTGTGAGCATTAAGAGCTGTGGAGGATCAGAAAAAGGGGACAGACAAGAATGTAACATTTTGAACCTGTATTTATTTAAATAATATGAAAACGTCCTCATGTTCCCTAAACTATGGGTTTCCCTACCTAACAAAAACGAACTGGGGTGCTCGTCGGTCAGTTGTGAAATCCAAAGTAATAGCCTGTCATCCATCCGAATTTTAGCTTCTCTGACCCCACCACTAATACAAAACAAGTAAAGTCAAGTAGAATGACTCCCTTCTTCTGGGGATGCTTTTTCAGCAAGTTTCTATCAATATAGAATCCTTAGATAGTTCTTGGCAATCACTTGTATCAGTTTGTTTAACTCTCTTACCAGATTTCTCAAACTCTCTTGATCTCTCTTCTCTTGGCACTTCAAGGGGTTCTTTTTCCTTGAGATTCTTTCACTCTGGCTTCATCACATGAACTTAAAAGTCTCTCTTTTTCTGACATCCAATGTGTAACCTGGATAGCAGAAGCAATTCTGTTTTTATCAAAATTCACAATCTTCTTATAACTTTGCTTTTCACTGGGACGGGGATGATGACCACAAAGATGATCCTCTTTCATTTTACTACTCTGTGTTTCACTGGGACGAGTAAGGTGAACCCACTGTTGATTCTCACTCTGCTGGTCACTTTGCTTCTTACTGGGACGAGTATGATGGACCCAGTAATGATTATCACTCTTCTGGTTACTTTGGTTACTTTGCTTCTTACTGGGACGAATATGATGGACCCAGAATGATTCTCACTCTTCTGGTTGTGTCTCACTGGGACGAGTACAAGCATAGTATTTGTTATAGTAATTAACCTCCCCGGGTCTCCCGCTCTTCCTGTTACCTTCATGGTGTTGGGACTGAGTAACTGGGTCGGTAGTTTGCCTCTCAGGTTATTCTCTGTGGGTCAGGATGGCAACTTTAGTTGTCTCTTCCTCTCTTGCTTACACGCTTCTCGCTGTCGCTTTGTCTGCTTCCGAGTATTCCCTCCTCCCTCATCAGGTATAGACATCTCTTCCTGGAGACCTGCCCTCACTCGTTCTGCTCGAGAGCTTTGCTTTTTACTGGTGCAACTCGGGCACAGCTGTAGACAAACCTCCCCGCATAGGAAGCTGTGCCTTCTTCTCATCCTCTCTCAATTCGTTGCTTCAGCAACTTTGAACTTCCCAGGTTTCTCTCTCTCTGTGGTCTCCTTCTCCAACTCTTATGACGCCGCGCTGAGGCTTCCTGTCTGTAACGTTATAGTCCGTTATTGTGTTGGACTTGTGCACATTATTGTTCCATTGGTTTTCTTTACCACAGTACCAAACAGGTACTCTTTCTCAGGTAGAATGTCACAGTAGCAAATGTATAGTGATTGATCCTGTTCTTTTCCAACAGGTTTCACTAACTTTGGTTGTTGAGTGATATGGGCAGGGAGTTCCTCTTCGGAATGGGAGTCCTTGTCCCCAAGGGGGGTGCGGAGTCTCTCCCAGTGAGGTCCCGCTTGCCTCTACCCCTAGGGCGGGTGTCGCCTAGCGGGCTCACCTCCCTAGCATCACAGGGAAAGGCTCCCCCCTGGGGTGAAGTGACTGAATCCTACAATTCCTCACAGAGCTCAGCCCCACCCCCACCCCCACCCCGGAGACAGATGTACCATTCCACGTGCAGTTTAGAATTTGCTCTTGCACTTCCATAGGACCATAATCAACTACTACTCGCCCCTCTATCTAAAACAGCCTTCCCTGCAGTTCTCTTTGAACTAATTCTGTGCTTTTAAGGGGAAGCCTATGTTATTTCTAAGCAGTAATGGTAAGGTAATTGCAAGTATAAACCACCACCTGGTGTAATAAAAGTGATCCAAGTGTGCCTGCAGGCAATAGATTTACAATCCATATGTGCCCTTGCATTTCATTACAAGCATTGACAAAGCCCATAGATTTTCTTGTCTAGGCCTTAGATAGGGGCTTGCCAGGCACCGTCATAATATACCAAAGTGCTAACACCATTTCCCATATGTTGCCATCTTATGGTCATGTAGTACCCATTGTTGGCGGCCCGCTCCCGGATCACCGAAGCGGGCCACCGCAGATGTCGGGATCACCCGACACGAACCATGGAGCTGCGTCCACACGGCCCAGACCCTGCAGGGAGCACCCTGCTTTCTCCGGATCACCAGAGCAGGACATTGTGGCTGGCGGGACCCAGCCTCAGCCTTGGGGGCACCCAGGCCAGGGCTGCAACCATAGCAGTGATCACACTGCACCATGAGGACAGTGGGACGGTGCTGCCCAGCAGAGGCACCGTCCAGATATAGCGCCCTTCCAACAGGCCTTCAGCATACAGTGTGGCACCAGCATGGGGCTCCCAACAAACACACCAGAGTCAGTTCTTGGTCAACAGACGAGCCGGAAACGGCTTGTCCTTTTTATTAGCTTGGTCACATGGTTAACACCATGTGACCATTATACAAATCCTGGGAGCTACCATGCTCCCAGGAGGGGTGACATGCAACACCCATTATGGGCTGCCCGGAAAGTGCTTTTTCCATGCGTAAAGCTGAAACTGTTTGCTCTAGCAACGCGGGTTTATAATTGAATTTGTCACAGGCAACTGGAAACTCGAGTTTCTTTTTCAAGTCCCCAGAGTACAACATGTGGTTCTAAAAGCAGTCTAGCACCTTTTCGCCTCCTTTACACTCACATCTTGCCCTTGACGGTTTGCATAATTTGGCCGGATTTTTCTGTCCACCTGCAAAAAAAACACCTGATTTTACAACCGACTGACACTTTCATTTTGGATTAAAACAAATGACTTCCTATGGACTCCAACTGCTTCTGGAGCGTGCTAAATGCAGGCAGGTCTTGGGAGGAATCCATTGTAGATGATAAATGCGTAAATGACTGCTGGCGTGCCCTATTTTTGCATTACATGGTGTAAAAAAAAGTGTCATGGCTTTGTTGCCTGTTTGAACACTTCTTTTGCACCTCATGGAGGAAATGACGCCAAACGTGCTGAGAGCATCGTGTTGCATACATATGCAGCCTCGTCTCATTTATCCTTTTTGAAAAATTAGGTCCTAGGATCGAAGTTTGGGATTTTGAGAGACTGCGCAGCCTGAGAGCGGCCAGTGGCAACAGGTTGGCATTAGATGGGGGTGAAGACATTATCGAATGTACATCGTTACACAGTCTATTTAAGCTGCTGCCCCATGCCTTGGCGTTCCTCCCCCTTTCATAGGTCACCGAGCTATAAAACACTATTGCGGACCTTAAGCAAGTGGCTTTCGGACTCTTGCTTTTAAGTTTGTGTTGTGTTTGTTGTCCTGTTTGTCATGCATGAGATTTAAGTGTGCTGCCTGCCTGCACCCACGCAGAGAATTGTGTAAATATCTCATTAAGAGTATTGCAAATGAAACCGCCTTTCAGCGAACATGTACAATATGTATTTTTTGTATACAAATACTAACAAATTGTTATGTTGTGACACGAGTTAAAACCCCCTGGCTGGCGGTGCTGAACAGTGCATGTCCTTTTAAAAATTTCATAAAATTGGGGGGGGGGGGGGGGAACACCTGTTTAGCACAGCGCTTGAGTTCTCCTTGCTACAATGCATGGACACAGATAAGCCCCGTAATGGGAAAAAACACGCGCAACTTGAAAGGGGTTTTGTGAGGCTTCCGAATGAAGGCCTAGTTGGGCTTTCACAGTGAAAACATGCCGATTACTGTATTGTGAGTAGCTTTTGATTCTATTGGACGGATTAAGCCCCTGAACACAACAGCTTCCCTGTCCTCGGCCCGGTGGAGCTGCTTTTAGCCAAAGGACTTGTTTTACATGCCAAGGGATTAATGCAGCACCCCAATCAGTCATAAAAGGGACCTCGTTGAGTTTGTAAGGAGGCAGATCAGTCTGATCAAGCCTTGTGTGACTATCTCCCTGCTCGGGACAAAATAGTCCTTCAGAATGTGGGAAACAAAAAGAAGCCGCGGCTTACAAACAGACCTATCAGGTTTGTTTTGGCCTCTTTTCCATGGACATAGAAAAGCCACTGGAGAGTGAGGATATCATACTAATGAGCTGATGAGTCTCAATGGTGTTTTGTCCTTGTAGCCTAAACTGTCCAAGCCTGGTTTTATTTCCTTCTATAGATGGATTAGTACCTCTTCTGGAGTGCACACAGTGAACGCGGACTCTTGCAAAGAGCAGAAAACAATGCTCATTTATGCAGTAGCAAGAATGATGTTAGTATGTTAAACGCCCATAGATGTGGCGCATTTTCATAAAGACCCCAAATGCATTAGAGCACTAATTCATGAACTAAGTTCTCCATTAACAGCCCTGCAGCTATTTCAGAGTCTAACTACTTTGGGGACTCACTCCTCACCTACAGAATCTAGCTGCTGTGACTGCCATCCGGTGAACAGATCTAAAAGGGAAAAAAAACAATTCAAGCAACAAACATTAAAGAAGGACTGAAATGCGGGTTAGTTGATAAAATAACCATTGAAAGAGGACACAACAGGCGAGCTCTGAAACATACTTGGCACACTGGAATGGCAAAAGCACTGGATCAACCATAGGAAAGAATTCCATCTTTACCTGGATGACCTTAATTACAGTTAGATTTGGGGTATGTGTAACCAGTCTTGGGGTCTTTCCAGTGTTACTGCCACCATTTAATGGCTACTTTGAGCGGTTAACATCTTTCCTGGGGGATGTTGCATATGTCTGCAGTGTGCAGAAGGTGCTTGCTGGGACGCAGTATTTTTTCTTAAATCTGACTATTGCCCCACTCTTATAGGGCACTATTCATAAACGGGGGCCTCTCGCTAGCTGTAGTTCATCTCCTTTCGCTATGATACATACAGGCCAAACCTCCCGATTTCAGCGGGAGATTCCCGATTTTTCTTTTAAAATGTTAGTTGTTTTTTTACTTTCTCCCTGCAAAAATAATTCTAATCCCAATGCAACCCAACGGAAAAATTCAATCCTCCCTGCCAGATGGTACTAAATGTTGGCATGTATGAGGATACCCCCTCTTCCTTTGATTTATTTTTCTCTCCTCGCATACATTTTAATTCCCTTCTGAACCTTTATCTCTTTCCTCGTGTCATGTACTAATCTGGGGTTCCTTTTATTCTACAACTGTCCATTTTCTGTGCATTCAATGTCTTCCTGGAATGAATGTAATTTTTTTTCACATTGCGCCTATTCCTTCCTCCCAGCATTATATATTTTATTCATTCAAAGTTTATTTCAGAAATAAAACAAATTCCCATAAAACACAAACAGATACAAAAATACATTTGGATACAGAATAAAACAAATCCTCGATGAACCCAAGAATCAATAATAATAAAAAAAAAACAAGCTACAAATGTCTAGGAGTACATTCAAAGTTTCCTTATGTGCAAAGCTCGCCTCAAACATGATTGCGGGCACGGCCCACAGTAGCGGAATCAACCCACAACAAATCTAGCAATGCTGGCATGAACGGAGTGCTCCGAAGTTCATGCAATAACGGTCTCAAGCTAACAGCTCTGAACGGAGTGCTCCGAAGTTCATGCAATAACGGTCTCAAGCTAACAGCTCTGAACGGAGTGCTCCGAAGTTCATGCAATAACGGTCTCAAGCTAACAGCTCTGAACGGAGTGCTCCGAAGTTCATGCAATAACGGTCTCAAGCTAACAGCTCTGAACGGAGTGCTCCGAAGTTCATACAATAACGGTCTCAAGCTAACAGCTCTGAACGGAGTGCTCCGAAGTTCATGCAATAACGGTCTCAAGCTAACAGCTCTGAACGGAGTGCTCCGAAGTTCATGCAATAACGGTCTCAAGCTAACAGCTCTGAACGGAGTGCTCCGAAGTTCATGCAATAACGCTCTCAAGCTAACAGCTCTGAACAGAGTGCTCCGAAGTTCATGCAATAACGCTCTCAAGCTAACAGCTCTGAACAGAGTGCTCCGAAGTTCATGCAATAACGGTCTCAAGCTAACAGCTCTGAATGGAGTGCTCCGAAGTTCATGCAATAATGGTCTCAAGCTAACAGCTCTTAACTCAGCATAGGCAGGACAAAAAAACAGAAAATGGGCCATATCCTCCAGGGGTGCATTTCACAGCAAACAGGATTGATTGGTAGAGAAACACTTGTGTATGAGCGCGATACAAATAAAATATCATATCATACCAATATCAGTATCGTTTCAAAACAGCTGTAATGGCTCGAATCGTGAGGCAATTTGCCTTAGAGATCAAAATCCTCTAAGGAGTCGTCTCTGCCCACAATAGATATTTTTGGACGCTAGGAGTAGTAGCCGTACATTATTTCGAATGGGAGATGTATTCGAAAATCGGCTGTACAAAAATGTCTACAGCTGAAAATGTCGAATAAATACCCCATTCGTTGTCATAATAGTGAACAAGGGCCGCAGGTGCTGCGGTGGAAAAAAAAAAGGATGAGAACCCTGCGGTGCCGGCTCTCATTCAGACATGTGAAGAGAAGCGGCACTGTAAAGGGATGCAGGACGCGGCGGCATCCTTGTGTGCCACTGAGAGCTAAGTAAGGGGCTGGGGGGCAGTGTGTCAGAAATGTTCAGGGGGAATGAAAGCCGAAAGTCATTTTCGTTCAAATGACTTTCGTTTTGTTCTCCCTCAAGCATTCCTGATTGGGTAAAATCTCAGTAGTCCCTAGTAGCAGCTATAATCACATGCCTCCTATTAAAAGGTAGCAGTAACTCCTGAAGCTCCCTTTTCTCCATCCAGAGGGACAAAGATCTCGTTTTTAAATCTTTTGATATGACATCTAATAAAGTAAAATACGAAGCAGCAGTGATTTCAACCAACTTAGACTTGATAAATGCCCGCCAAGGGATCGTAGCATGTGTCTCCTTTAAAAACCTAACCACGTCGTGCGTCATGTCAGCCTTAACATTACTCCACAAACGTAAGCAGCAAAATAAAGGCTCTGCAGACAAGGTATCACTAATGAAAACACGGCTGAGTTCCAAATGAACTCCATAATTAGAGGCTGAATGAGCTAAGCCCAGTATTTGTTTGAAAAAATCATTTTCAACTATCTGCAGTGAGTTTACACTCTTTTAACCCCACAACTCCATCCCACACCTTGTTATCGACACAGCCTTACCATTATACAGTTTTAAGGCCATGTCAACAGGTTTAGCAATAAACATAGCCATCAATTTAAGTACCCCCGCCCCCCACCATAGCTTGGCTAAACTTCCTGGTTTGTTTTATTACATGTGTTCCCGTTGAAACATTTGACGCAAAACGAATCCCGAGGCATTGGGCCTCCTTCACAATGGGGATAATAATAGCCCCCTTGTCATACATGGAGGGGTGTTTCGGCGAGCGCCTCTCTGTAAAACAGGCCGTGACGGCCTATTTCTGAACGTTTGCCCTAAGGTCCAGGTCATCCATGGTCGTGGTGTAATAAAGGATAGGTTTCTGCTACGCGCTTGGCATCCTCGCGATCAGAACTGTATCATCCGTGTAGGGTACGCCAACAGCGGCAGCACTTTGTTACCCATCCTGGGTGCGTCTGGGCGGAATTTAACAGATGGTCGTAAAGGCCATTTATATGCAGGCTAAGGAGTAGGGGCGCCAGGACACATCCGTGGTGCACTCCTGCTTCTACAGGGAAAACATCTGTACAACGCCCATCTTTCCTACTCCTTACACATGCTTTGGTTTATGCGTGGAACATTAATTAACCCCTCTGGACATTTCACGGATATGAGCAACCGCCAGAGCGTGGCCATACTAACTTTATATTTGATTCACCTTTTATCATTTTCTTTCCCTCTTACCGTGTGTTTACTTTGGCATGCATTCCGTTCATCCTCTTATCATAAATGTGTTCACTTCTAGTTCTTCCCCTGTCAAGCCTACAGTCTGTTCCTTCATTGCTCCCATCACACAATTCCTTTTCATTACATGCGGTTTCTCCCCAGAGGCAGCTTTTGAAGCCCCAGGGGTAGGCAAGGGCGGCTCCAGGCTGGGGTTTAGGAGGGCTAAACCTCTCCCACTTTGAAGCAGCGATCATCACTCTGCTGTGAGGCCCAGCTGGCAAGAAGCTGGCACATTTCTCACCTCTGATAGCAGCGTAACATACTCAAAGTAAATAAATACACCACTCTCCGAGGTGAGAAAACAGTCGTTAACGTGACTGCAGCATCGGCAAACACGCAGAAGACAAGAGCCTGCCCAGGGGATGATGTCAATAGACACCCCCCCCTAACAAGGAAGCTAAAGGCGTCCACTACAACACACAATCTCACAATCACACACTGCACCCGATTCTACCACACTGTTCTCTTCTACCACCCTTCTCTTCTACATACCCTTTCTCTACCATAGTCCCTCTATTTCACCTCTCCCTACCACACCCTCTCTCTACCACACCATCTCTCTCTACCACACCCCCTCTCTACCACACCATCTCTCTCTCTACCACCCCTCTCACTATCATCCTCTCTCTACCACGCCCCCTCTCTACCACACCATCTCTCTCTACCACCCCTCTCACTATCACCCTCTCTCTTTACATCACAATCTCTCTGCCAGACCCCTTCCATCACTACACCACCTTCCTCTCCCTCAGCCCCCCTCACCCCCTTACTCTACCAACTACCTCTTATTCACATTCTCTTTACTGCACTCCCTCTCTCACCACACCCCTTCCTCCCTCTACTGACCCCTCTTTTCTCTACCACACTCCCTCCCTCTACCTTGCCCCTCTCTCTACCGCACACCATTTTTTGCTACCAGATACCCGCTCCTTTTCTACCACACACCATATTTCCCTCTACCACTCCCACTCTTTGCCACACCACCACCCTTTCTACGACACCCTCTCCTCTCTCTACTACCCCACCTCTATCTCTACCACACCTGTCTCTCTACATCACACCCCTTCCTCCCTCTACAACACCCTCTCTGAAGCCTCGTCTACCACTCCCTTCTCTCTACAAAACCCCTTCCTCTCTCTACTACACTCCCCTCTCTCTACTACGACGACTCTCTGACTACCACACTACCTCTCTCTAGCACACACCTGATCTATCTTAAACTCCCCTCTACCACTCCCTGCCCTCTAGTACCTCCCCTTCTTCATACTCTGCCGCTCTCTACCACAACTTCTCTCTACCACACCTTCTTCCTATCTCTACCACACCCACTTCCTCTACCGCACCTGCTTCCTCTACCACACCCCTTCCTTATCTGCACTCCCTTCTTCTACCACCTCCCTTTCTGCTATCACATCCCCTTCGTCTTCACTGCACTCTATTACATTTCCTCATTTTGTCTACCACACTCCCTCCTCTCACTACCATACCCTCGCTCTACTGCACCCCTTCTCTCTCTACCACACCACATCTTTCTCTACTACACACCTGATCTCTCTTCCACTCCCCTCTACCACCTGCCCTCTAGTGCATCGCCTTCCTCAATCGCTTGCGCTCTCTACCACATCTTCCTCTCTCTTCCATACCCCCTTCTTCTGCCACATTCCCTTCTTCTATCAAATCCCCTTCCTCTTTACCACACTCTCTCTATTACATTTCCCACACTGTCACATCCCCTTCCTCTATCTACCACACCCCTTTGTCTCTCGATCATACACACTCTCTGTACCAATCACCCTCTCTCTCTACCACGCCCCCTCTATCGCACCCGCTCTCTACCGCACACCAGATCTCTCTTCCATTCCCCTTAGCCCATTACACCCTTTTTCTCCCTCTACCACACTCTCGTCCTGTTCCAACCCCTCTCTCACTTCTACACCCCATCTTTTCCACAACCCCCTTCTCTCTACCACACTCCTCTCTCTACCACATTCCCCACCTGTTGCTAACGCACTCCATATTTCTCTCTAGCACACACTATATCTCTCTCACCACACTACTCCCTCGCTACCACTCCCCATCCCTCGCTACGTTGCCCCATCTTTCACTACGGTACAACATATCTCTAGCTACCACAGACCTTACCTCTAACTTCTGGGCTCCTTTTTTCTCCACTACATTCACTCTCTCTCACACACTCTCTATCTCTCTCTATCTAACCTCACTTCACTCTGTAACACCTCCCCTCTCTCTAAACCACACCTCAACTCTCTATCTGTAATACCCCCTTTCTGTACCACATCCTCTCTTTCTACCATCCCTCTCTACAGCCCTCTCTCTCTACAGCCCTCTCTCTCTACCACACACCTGATCATTCTCTCTGCCACTCCCCTCTACGCCCCAGCACTATAGCACATCTTAGTCCTCACTCTCTGCCTACCACACCCGTCCTTTCTCTACCACACACCTTCCTCTCTCCCTCACTTCATTCCCACATTGGACCCCCTTATTCTCCTTCCCCTTTCCTCTTGCTCATTACCTTCCTCTCCAATACCCACTTCCACTCCTTCACCCCTTCCTTTACCAACCACCCTTCTTCTACCCCATCCCCTTCTTCTACCACAACCCATTCCTCAATACTCCACTCCTTCTCTCCACCACAGCCCTTCCTCTCTCTACCACACCCCCTCTATTCCACGCACGCTGCTCGCTACCACTTAACCTCTCCACAACATGCCACACTTCTCTCCACCACCCCCTCTCTCTGCCACCCCCTCTCTATATACCACACCCCATCTCTCTATATCACACCACCCCTCTCTCCACTACACTCCCTCTCTATCACGCTGCCTATCTCTCTCTACCAAACTCTTTCTCACCCTCCACCCCCCCTTATAAGCAGCGTGTCACTCAATCAACATGCATGCAGCCTCTCCCCGCCCTATACACATATCTCTCTCTCTCTCTCTCTCTCTCTCTCTCGTTCTTTTCCCTCTTTTGCACCATAGCTCTCCCGCTTGCTTGGTCCGTAACTCTCACTCTCAACCATGTGACTAACCTTGGTCCATTCCTAACCACCTCTCAGAGGCACTTATAGGTAACCATTTCACAGATAATGTTTTCGTCTCCAAGATGTGAATGTACAATTGCAAAACTCAAAGGTGATTTTATAGCTGATGTTACTTCGCAGTCTGGTACTTTTAGACTTCCATACAGGATGGAGGAAAATAAGCAACCATCTTGTTAGTTTTAAGTGCTGGCAAGCAGTAACTATGCACCGTTTTGGAACCTTTAAAGTCATGTCTGGGCCCCTTATGTTGGCTTTGGCAATGCTTGTATTTTTTTTTAAACAGGATGCACTGAATCAATTCTATTGACAAGTCACAGTGAGATTACACACTGTTTAAGCAGTGGTGGGACTAGACATATAAGCAAATGGATATTACCCTCCCTGAGGGGTCGGTGAGCAAAAATGGTAGCCAGTCATTTCACCGAAAAGAAATCGGAGTGGTCAGTTTTAAAAAAAATACAGAAAAAATACCAAACGTTTTGAATAAATATGTATACTGTAGTGGGGTAAGGGGTTAAAATGGGTGGGGTTAAAGGGGTAGGAAAACAGGGAGCTGGGGGAAACACACATTTGTTTAAAAAACAATATATATTTGCTGTATTTTTTTACCTCGGTGAAAAATACTACTCTGATTTTTACCTTTGGTCAAATCACATATAACCACTAAAAGCTGTCAGCAGATCCTCCTGAATGGAAGCAATTCCATATAACAGGTCATTTGAACCATGTTTGTCCTGAGCAGAGGGGCTCCACACTCGTTAATTTTTTAAAGCAGTGAACCTTGTATTTTTACTCCCTCTGCAAATTAGGCAATTGATCACATAACTTCTGAGCTCTACTTAGCAGAAATATTTATGTTTTTGACTTTCAAGGACTAAAGTAATGCTGTCTTATAGTTTTTTTTCTTGAAAAATACCCAAATCCGATAGTAAAGCAACCTTCACATTTGTACATACATAGATACATGTTCAGCCAAAATAATATAATTGAAACTCTATTTTCCACGTGCGGAATAGAAAATACAAGTCCTAGAATGCTAAAAAAAACTTCTATTGTTTAGTGCTTTGCCTTCAGCACTTTAAGAAATACAGGGGTCCTGCATTAGGAAGTGTAAAACAAAAGTGTACATGCCTGTACACCCACGGTCAGACTTGGGCATACAACTGTCTCTGGTACCAATGAAAATGTGGCCCACAGTTGCAATGGCAATGCATTCCTTTTAGTACACACGGGGGAGGTTTTTTGGGATCAAATGTGGTAGAAATTGTGCAATTTAAAGAATGTTTATTCAGCAAAACTACTTGCCACATAGTGAAGTAACTCATCAAACTGGCCCTCATTGGCTAAGAAAGTGGCCCACTTTGACACAAAAAACGGTCCCACACTAGCATGTCGTGTTTTTGGTTTGGGCATTGCCCTATT
Source organism: Ambystoma mexicanum (assembly GCF_040938575.1). Taxonomy (NCBI): domain Eukaryota; kingdom Metazoa; phylum Chordata; class Amphibia; order Caudata; family Ambystomatidae; genus Ambystoma; species Ambystoma mexicanum. The sequence continues at coordinate 146,818,444 of NC_090936.1, forward strand.
CCCTATAGGCCATTCCGAGCCTGTGTACACCTCCGTTTTTTCACTTTTTGTGCAAAGGGAGAAAATGCCTTGCCATTTACCCATGGCGTGCAGTGGGTGCTTTTGGAAACTGCCTGCTTTCAGCTGGTGTAAAAAGCAGTCAGATTCCATAAGAATCAAAAACATGTGTGCCAGCCTGAACATGTTATACTTGCATAATTGCATATGACATTGTATGACAGGGAGGATGGAGATGGCAGTAAAAGCTCTGCGCCATATAAGTAAATATAAGTGAATAGCACGGCATAAAAACCGTGCATGAAACCTTTCTGTATATATTGTACACATGTACACATGTTTTTTATGCTACGTCACACGGCCATCACTCTAAGAGAAATTGTGTAGACAGATCACCTGGTATAGACATTATTTTTCACAAACTTCCAGCTTGATGTAATGCAAGGACATTGTGATACCCACACAATAGCAAACCCGTGTTTTGCATGCCAAGGCAGTGGGTGTCATGGGTATAACAACTTAACCTTTAAAAGCATACTTTACACACTTGCATTGTCTTGGAAGCAGATATGTGCTAGTTGATTGGACCTGAATGAGGGGTGTGTGGGGTTCAGTTGGAAGGGCCCCTTTGCAGTGCCAATTGCGTGTACACAAACCCAGAAAGGCACCGCTGAGGAGAAAAGAAGATCCGGCGCGGAGGCAGACTGTGTGCTGCCCCCGATGGCACTGAAGAACACTCAGCAGCCGGGCCCTTCGCCCAAACACTGCATTGCACTCCATTCAAACACACACTTTAAAGTTAGCTTTAAACGCGGGAAGAAATCAATGCCGTGTCAGTCACACCCACACTTTTGCCCGGGTGTACGCGGTTCAACATACATGCACCCCAGGGACAGGCATTTAAGAGAACAGCAGCAGTGGAAAATACACACAGGTTACCCAATGGCCACAGTGGCCAGCAGGGGTTCATTTGAAATGCTCAGCAAACTATGCACCTCCAGTGTTCGGCACTTGTGAGCGCCCCTATCTTTTTTAAACTTTGGAGGTGCCCAACCGACCACACGTGCCTCGCCGGCAGGGATGCGCACTGGCCATGGCCAGAGACCCAAGGGGCGATCGCCCCCCGCCACTGGTTCTCCCTTCTGACGTATTTTATGTCACATTTGTGCCTTTGTCTCGTCACACTCCCCTTTAATTTCTTAATCTTCCATCAGTTCCTCTTTCAATCGTACATTTTCCTCCCTCCAGTTTTCTACCACCTCTGCCTCCGCACACGCTTTCATCTCTATAATTTATTTTTTCCTTTAACCATCTGGCATCAATAAAACATATTTCTGTTTAAACGGTCTCTCCCTCATATTTAGGCAGGCTTTCCCTAAATCTGTAAGGTGGCCTGCACCCAGTATGAAGGAAGGGGGCGTGGGCCCCACCGCCAGCTCAGTCAATGGAAGTTGCGCTATACTGGATAGGTGCATTATAGCACTAGAGTTCTGAATAGGCACTGTTGGGCAAACAAGATCATTAGAACAGACCCGAGAAGGTAGGCCAGGTACTATGTGCTCTCGATAGGTGGCTACAAAACGCCAGGGACAATCCAGGCAATTTTGAAAATAAACTGGAATATTTCAAAGTATGAAAGTATTTTGTAATAGTCCATGGGGGTCATTACAAGCTGGTCGGTATCCCGGCGGACCAACGCAATTAGTGTTACCGCAACTTGGTCCGGCGCTGTCAGCGCTGGATCCCAAGTTGCAGTGGCGCAGTAAGTCCCCTTTTATTCCGGGTCCATTGGACCAAATGGGGCATTTTCGGCACAAATCCTGCAGCGCTAATACCGCTGCAGTAATTGCACCGAAAATGAGTAGAGAGTCAGCAGATTTATCTCCAGCTCAGAGCTGGAGGTGAATCCCCAACCTTATGCCCAGCTCATAGTTGGGCGGAACGGTAATGCAGCAGTAAAAGCGTTACCGCCGCAGTTTTACCACTCCGCCCAACTTGTGATGAGGCTCCATATCATTGAGGGGAGTGAAGAGTCAAGTGAGGATTTTTGAGGATGGGAAGGATAGAAGCCTGCTTAAACATAGAAGGAAAGGTGGCAGAACAGAGAGAAGATTTAAAAAGAACAGGGAGGAACGGAATGACGGAGGGGTAGACAAGAGGGATGAGGGGAGAGGGTTGCTAGGAGCAGCTGTAGGATGAGAAGTATGAAGGAAGAGTAAGATATTGTAGTAAGAGAGAGGGAAGAAAGAGTCCATGAGGAGAAGAATGTGTAGGTTGGAGGTTCTTGGATGGGGATGAGGAAATCGAGGAACTGGAGAAGAGAGATTTTGGAAGAAAAATAGCAAAGTCAGAAGCAGAAACAGGAGAGAGGGAGGCAGGGTCAGGCGTGGGGGAAGAGAAAACGGTTAAGATTCAGAAGAAGTTGGCAGAAAGGGAAGTGAATAGTTTATTGAAATAAGCCTGTTTAGCAGAAAGAAGCATAGAATCGTTGAGACATTGAAGGGAAGACAGGAGGTCAAGATCAGAAGGTGCCTTAGATTTATGCCAATGCCGCACAGCTCTACGAAAGGAGCACCCGGTAGATCAGAAAGTTGGAGTCATCAATCTAACCACCCCAAAATTTGAAATATGTATGCCGAATTGGGTATTATAAAATACAGTTTGTTTGGGCGATGCTAGCCCCATCAATGTGTCAGTCATGGGAAGGTAATACTTGTTATCAGAACAAAAGTAAGTATTTTGGGAAATAAATTCAAGAAGAATCATGATAAACTCTTTAGCAGCACCTAAGGGATCCTTCATGTGGAAGCTTCTAATCCTAGGTCATTGGCAGTCTTGGCTTTTAACATCAATAGTAAATAACTCATCAGTACTTTCCAAAGCTATCGCCTTCAAGATTCTCAAAACATGCATAGTAGCTATTATAGTACTGTTTTTTTAGTACTAAAAGTTAAAGAAATCAGGGCCATTCGGATATTGTGTAAAGATAAATATCTTTGGTTTGTCATTAATCCATCCTTGTTCTCCAGCTCTAGTATATGTATGACATTATTCTGGGTATCACGGGTGGTATCACCACTGTGTTGCTTTTAGGTTGTGTCAACGTTAAGCTGCCTAGTGCAGTTGTTTTCATAGTCAGAAGGATTGAGAATAACCAATGCCCCGCCTTCATCAGAGGATTGTATCGCAATATCATTATCAATGTACAGAAATGTAATAAGTTATATTTCATTCCTTTTGATATTTTTGAATTTGGGTGGTTTAAAGGATAGTTTCTTAAGATCAGCGAGAACCAAATTCTGAAAGGGGACAACGGATGGAACAGAAATAGGTGGAATGACATTTCTTTTTTCTTTTAGGTCTAAATTATATGATTAAATCATAGTCTACATTTAGCTGTGGATATTCTTTCGCAGGACAATTTAAAAAAATATATATTATTATTCTATATGGTAATAGAAAGACATTTCCATAAAAATTCATTCAATAAAAAGTTTAACAAGACCATTGTCCAAATATAAAATTTAAAACGTTGTAAGAGTGAATTCCATTTTATAATTATGTATTTAAAACCATCACAACTCAATTTATAGCATTTAAAAAATTCAAAAGCGAGAATATTACTTGATTTGAGTGACCACAAACTAAATGAGACCACAAAGAGTCTCAATCGATAAAATCGTGTCTATATATAAAACGTCTAAAATATATAATTAGTTTAAAATGACGCATCAGACAAATTACTATAATATGTTTCAATGTCTCTAACTATTTGCATCTTTTAAAAATCTACATGCTATCAATTCTTTAGATAAAATGTTCCTTCTAACTAAAACTTCTCGAGTCTATAAAATATTGAAACAAACCCCCATAAAAAGATAACAACCTTTCTTATTTGGGAATAAATGTAGATATGTCGGAAATGCACCCATCCTTTAATGCTCATTACAAAGGTGGTCAGGAGAGTTAGAACTATGTAGTCTCTCAGTTGTTTGACGCCAACCCACCATGTAAAGAGCCTTTTTAATAAGCATTAATTTATTTGGTATATCTTAAAAGTATAGCCCAATTCCTCCATGATTTTGGTACAGAATTCTACATATTGTAAGAGAGTTTGATTCCGACCCTTTTTTATTAATTGCCCCATATCGCCATAAAGAGAGTTTTCCAACGGGATGAGAAATGTAAACATCAGGATAAAATATTTCCACTTGAGCCTAGACAGGAGAGACATTAAACCCAATTTATATCTATTAAACGCCATCGGCGCACAATTTGAGAGATTCAATGCTTTCCTCCAAATGATGGCTTCCTATCGCTGTACCAATTTGCATTGCCAGGCCCTCTGATGTTCTAATTTGTATGGACTTGTAACGTTTTTCTCTGTGAGGCACCAAGCTTGTCTCCCTATCACTTCCCTTTGCACTTTACTGCTTTCAAAGGTCATTGAGCCTGTGGAAGAGCCTGTGGAAGAGCCTGTGGAAGAGCCTGTGGAAGAGGATATTTCCATTTGCCTCTCCCTATGCTCTGAAATGTCACTGCCAATGGTTGCCACCACATAAACACCCAATGCATTAAAATAAAGGGTAGATGTGAGGGTGACTACAGTGAACCCTTGTTGGTGATGGAGGGGCCGCTTACATGGGTGTGCCTGCGTTTCCATGCAACCCCTTCCAGATTGCTGTAGTGTGTTGGGGGTTGCGTTCCACTGCAGTATTTTCAGTTCTTAGACAACTGACCAGGCTGTAGATGGACCACCCAATGGCGTACGTGTATGCCTGTCTTAATTGCTTCAACACATGCCTATTACAATGAGCCAACCCCAGTCTAACATGCTGCCTCCGGCCCACGCCAGGTGCTTCTATCTACTTAGGGTTTACCCTTTACGTGCAGTGTTACCATTGTTGCCTTCAGTAATTTGAGGGGGGTGTAGGGAAAGGAGGTTGACTGTCATATTACTGAGTATGTTATTTTATGTATTTCATTTGACTTTTGAAAAGCATGAAGATAGCTACAGCTAACAAATGATGACAACTATTCGGGATTTCTTCTGTTAGTTGATTTATCTGGGGGAAAAAACAGACAGTGAAAACATTCCCTTAAAACGACTTGAAAAATAGGAACATTTCTCAGAATTGCAATTCTCTTCCAGCGGGCAGATTTCTTTCTTTTAATTGGTCCGACGTTACATCCGCCTTTAAGCTAGGCAGGTGCAGTAATGACCATCATACAGTGTTTGGAGAGCCGCGAGATGCCCATTTTTTAAAATTAGACGCAAAACCCAGTACATAAACTATGTGCACATGAAACAAAATATGTTCCTATGCCTTCTGCATCCTTGAAAAAAGGTCGTGGCCAAACACTATTAAAATAGAAAGAAGAGATAAGACCCAGAAAAACATAGATTCCATGTATAGTACAGATTTAAATATCAGCCCCTACTAACATATTACATGGCCAACAATAAACTAAAGTTCCCCTTCTGGAATGAAATAATGGCCTAATAAAGCGAACTGTTTCTGAGCACTTCGATAATATCTGTAATTATTACCCATCTTAATGGTACCCTATTTATGAGCCTTGGCTTCATGAGAAGCTGATTAGGACCGGTTAGGATTTGGAACCTGTGACCTGCCGGTCTCTGGGCTGGTGCTCTGTCCTCTGAGTGCTCTTAGTCCCCATGGGAAACGGAGGATTGGGCCCCATATCTTTGTTCTAGGAGGCCTTGCAGTTACAAATTGTCCAATAAATGTGGCCATCAAGCTACAGGCCTCTACTGCTGTGTGCCCCAACTCCCATTTCTGTGCTGCATTAACTGGCCAAAATGTGCTTGCTTCCTTGGGAAACCCACTCTTTTTAGGTGGTTTGAGGGGCCGGGGGTGGGGGCGTGTTAAAAGCATTTGCACACCTGCAGCGGTGCAATGCCAGACATACAGGGCCCGATTCGTGGAATATTTGCCCGGTTCAAAGTCAATTTGCACTGCTGAAGAGTGACTTTGCACTGCAGACACACCCTGATTAATGGAACCGTGCAAAGTGTGTTTTTGCAGTGCAAAGAGTCCGGGCAAAGTCAGCGCATAGTCATTTTTTTCAGTACAAAATGACTTTGGCCGGCCTTTGCACTGCAAAAACACACTTTGCAAAGTTCCATGAATCAGGGTTTGTGTCGGCAGTGCAAAGTCACTTTGAACCGGGCCCTAAGTGTCAAAGCTCACCTTAACAACCCTCATTTCGGCAGGGGTAATTAAGTCGGGCATCCGGGCACCTAACACCAACATTGCCCCCCTCAAAGGGGCACTAGTGTTTGCATTTGTAGCAGCTTGTTTTTTTATGCAACGTTATTTTACTACACATTACAAGGAAACACATAAGAAAAACAGGTGCCCGGATCGTACAAGCTGAAATGTATAAAAGGATAATAGAGAACACATCACAATGTATTATATTAGAAATTGTCACACCGCGATAGTGACATCAGTGGGCCATTGTGATTCTTTCACCAGTGGACATGCAATAGTCTAGTTCCATTAAGTAGATGGGTAATAGGCAGTACCATGTGTCCCAATAATAGACAGAGAACCTCATCTCCACTATCGCCTTAAATCCCAACCACTGGATCCAAATGCACCTGCAGCCCACACACATATCTTGACTCCTAGAGAAGATGTCTTGTTGCATATTTGTCCTTTGCGCGAAACCACTACAGGTGACCCATTGTCCCAGTTACCCCACAACCTCTCCTGCATAGTGCAGAGGGGCTAAGAAGGGTTAGCGAACAGGAGTTAAGTATCATCTGCAGCAGGTCTTACAAGAGCATTCAAGTTATGGGACCAACCTTCTGGTGTAATCTCCAACACTAGTTCCTCCTTCCACTTGGTCATGGATGTCAGCTTGTCTCCGATGGGGCCCCTGTTCAGGAGACAGCACAGCTTTGAGACCCAATCTTTAGCTATTTCTTCAGTGCTTTTCAGTTTCTGGGGAGTAGGTTGTCTGGTTACCCCGGCTTTAACCCGTGGGTTTAATGTCCATTGGCTCAATTGTATATAGGAAAATCGCTGATTCTCAAATAGCAAATTTAGCCTTGGCTTCCTCAAAGGTCAAGGGCGAACCCAGATTAAAAGAATAGGTCAGCACCTTAAAGGCTCCCACAGCCCCAGGCATCAAAGCCCACTCAACCCAGGTGAGAATCCAAGATTGTGTGGGATCTGTGAGTATGGGCCAAGTCTAGGTTCACTACCCCATAGCTTTTTGCAAGTAAAGAGGGGAAGTCTGTGTGTAGGCCAGCAGGGTTCCACCTAATGTCTGTTCTGCTCAAAAAAGATATAGAAGTGATCTGTGGTTCCAAGGTCATCAAACTGGCCTGTGACCTGGAGCGTAGCGAATCCAGGATATGAGAAACGTATGTGGACAAGGTAATGTTTCAAATTAGGAATGGCTATCCCACCATAGGTGTGTGATCTAAAGAGGAGCTTTTGAGAAATTCTAGGTGGCTTCCCAGCCCAGATGCAGGAAAATATGTTTTGTTGCAGAGTGGAAAGAAAACTATCCAGAATCTTAAGAGGGAGGTTTCTGGATGTGTAAAAGACCCTGAGGAAGAGATTGATTTTTATTGCAGTGATCCTGGTTAACCAAGAGATTTCTTGGTATGCACAAGTTTTGAGGTTTTGCGCAAGCTTGGAAAACAGTGTGGGATGCTGGTTTGTAAGAAACTCTAAAGGAAAGTCTTACTCTGCGTCAAAAAAAGAATCCTCTAAGTCAAAAGCCAAATCAATTTTCAAGGGGACGATGGTTCAATATGCTTTGGTGGTATTGAAAAACCTTAGACTTATCAAAAGGAACACAGAACCCCGACACTTCAAGCTCCCTTAAAGCTTTCATTACTGCCAGATGGAATAGTCAGTGTTTCTTGAATAGGGAAGCAAATAATCTGCACAAGGCGCTATAATATCCCCCCCCACAAACCTGTCGCCACTGAATGACTCCATTCACCCCAATTTGATGTGCAAACGTCTTCATGGAGGAAGCACTGATTAAAGGGGTCAGAGGGCGCCCCTGTCAAGCCTCCCTAATGAATTTGCTCTGTAGGGGCTCCATTACTTTCAATGCTAGTCGACAGAGAATGAAATAAGGCCCACATCCAAATAGAGAGCCCAGAACTGACACAGACCTTCCTATGCACTCAGTGAAAAGTGTTCTTAGCATCCAGTGTGAGGAACAATGAACTCTCATCAGACTGTCAACCCAGGTCAAGGAGATTAATAAGTAAGTAAGTAATAGTAATGCCAATATTACCACGAGTGAACCATGATGAACGCTGCCGGGTCAGTCCCTACCAAAGTGGGCAAAATATGCAGTAACCTGACCGCTGAGACCTTAGAGTTGACGTTTGTTGACATTGGATCAAATAGGTCTTTCACAGGATTCAGGTGGGAGAAACTGAGCCAGACTCTGAAAAGGAATTTATTAGCTTCACTGAGGGATTTATAACAGTATGGCTTTAATTGCTTGATAAAACATTGGGGAGAACCCATCAGGCCTGGGCACATATGTCCCTGATCTAAGATCCCCATCAAAGTGTAGGGAAGTCTTGCAGCCTTTCAGATGCTTTTGCCCAACTTAGTCCTTTCCTTTCATGCCTGGGTATTCCTCACCATATGCCTCTGTCTCTCTCCTTTTCCTCCTCCTCCTAAATGTCACCCTACTTCGCCATTCACTTTCTCTGCTCTCACTCCCTTGCCCTCCATAATCTCTCCCACTGAGGTTCCTCCCAATCTACTACTTCCCTTCACCCTCCAATATTACCCTTTTCTACTCTCTCCTCCCCACACTTCTACCTCCTCTCTCTGCACGATTTCTACTCCCCACATTCCACACTACTGCTACTCTCCCCCTCTCCACACTACTGCCACCGTCTCCAGACCACTACTGCTCTTCCCTTGTCAGGAACACACTGGGCAATAGATATATCGGAGCACACACTGTAGTTTTGGGGCGACTCGGGAGGTAACACTTAACCTATAACAGAAACAGGGTACATACCAGGCTGATCTTTGTGGTAATCACAGGAACTATAGGGGCAGGAGCTAGCTGAAAGCAGAGTGACACAGAGAGAAAGAGAAGACACGCAAATGTACTGGGTAACAATGATTGGTCAGAATAAAGGGTGTGCTGGAATATGATAAGAGGCCTCCATGAGATTAGGGAAAGTCCTTGGGATCGGTACCAGCAGAGTACTCTTAACAACAATCATGCATCAACATGATGGGTAGGACGTGCAGATGAGATGGTTGTACTAAGTGTAAGGGTAAAGCTGGGGACCATATACCGAGACAGGCGAGACTCCAATGAACTAGACTACGGATACAGAAGTCTTTCCCTTGTCTGATTTTAACTGAGACCAACCCAGGGCTCACACTGTATACAGAAGAATCAGAACAGGTATCATGGACTTAGGCAAGGAAAGTTGCCACACACAAACTTGGAAACCTAGCGTTCAAGGGATATCATGAAACATAAAACATTAGTCATAGGAAAGGCAATTGGTCACTGCCAATTTAGTGAATACATGGTTCCGGAAACTCAGTGCACTAATCATAGACAAGAGGCTGCTACCATCTCAGCGAATACGTGATACATAAAACTCAGTGTACGCGTCACAGACAAGAAGTCGCTGCAAACTCAGCAAATATGTGGTTCAGAAAACGAAGTTCACTAAAGAGCAGATACTTAAACCATGGACAGAAGTCTAGTAAGTCAAGCATGAAACTTAGATTGCAAAGCAGCATGGGGGAGCTTTGCCAAAAACAAGGTGAGTCTGTGAGCTTGGGGGAGGGAAGGGATTGTGCTCACATCATGGAAGGTTTTTCAGAAAGTCAGAAAAGCAGCACAAACACCTTCTGAAAAAGGATTAGCTTTAACAGCAAACAGGACAGAAGCTGGAAAGCAGCTACAGCAGGTAGGATTCAGTAGCCTAAAGCAAGATAGCATGAAAAGGTTAAACACTTGGTATGCCTCAGAGTGAGCGTATGAAGCCCCCCGAGCTCACAGTCCAACAGGGTGAAGCTGTTTGCAGCCTGAGACAGCTGTGTCCAATTAAGCCCAGTCCAGGCTTCAGTAGCTTGCAGCACTGGATTGTAATTAAGGCCTCTCCCTGTCTTGGTAGCCTAACCTGCAGGAGCTTGTAACAGGTGAATGCAATCAGGGTCCCTCCAGCTTGTAGCAGCTTGTTGAAAGCAAATGTATTTAGTATACCTCCCACAGCTCTTTGCCTCTTGGACAGCATACATCTAGCAGAATGCATCTGCTGGTTCAACTCAAAACCAGGAATGCAACATGAAAGTCGTTTGGTTCAAAACTGCAGCAGTAAAACAGGTAAATGAATGCCATGGCCATTTGTGGTTTTTATTCAATTATAGTTATGCTATGAACAACGTCTATGAATGTGTACGATGGTGCTGGCTAGTAGGCTGGTTGATTCCTAACATCCCTCTCCAATTTAGCTCTACCTCCAAATTATTTAAGCAAACAGAATTTTGAACAATTGGCAGTGCCCATTTTTAGGCCCAAACGCTAGAATTACACTGTTAGCCTGCTGTCACAGATGGCACAGAAAATGCTTCAAGTCTCGAGAACAGTTTGAGGGCCTTTAATGAATTCTTTGTGGGTCTTATGGCTGTCTATCTCTCTCTTTCCCATTAATCTCCTCCTTAACCTAGGCGTCTGTAACCCCTGGTTAGTGCTATTGATTGTTGACCCTCTACTGGGTAGGGTCTGGTTTATAGTAATGATTTTTCCCTAAATACAGGCTCACTGATTTCCTCTGTGGCTTCCTAACTTTCCCTACTCTCACCGCGGGTTAGTGTTCTCATCAAGAAAGGGATTGTGCCTTGCAAATATTCTGTACGATTTACCTGGTTCTACTCATGACTGCTGTTACCATACCCTTCTAACTCTACCTGCCCCCTCTCCTGGATTCCTCCTCCCCAACCTTATGTCCCTCTGCTGTTTCACCCCTCCTTTCTCCTGCTACCTACTCTTTTCTCTCTCTTCCCATACTATTAAGACTACTCCTCCCCCCACTATTCCCACTCTATTTCTCCTCCTCCCGTACCACCACTCCTCCTCCCACACTACTATTCCTCTTGTCACATGACTTTTCCTCTTCCCATACTACTGCTCATCCTCCTCACTACTATTCTGCTTCCTGAGCTACATCTCCTACACTGCTACTCCTCCTCCACACATCACATTCTCTCATGCTCCTCTCATTCCCACACTACTACACAACCACCCTCCTTTCACTCTGTACCTGCCTTCCCACATTCACATATTACACTAACCATCCTACACACTCATCTAAGACACACGCAAACGTAAACTGCAGAACCACTACCATTTCTAAACCAATGCCTCACCTGATCTAAAACTCTTCCCCACAAGCCATTGCTCCCTCCTACCCTTGCTGGTCTCTTGGTCACCATCCACTTCCTCCTCTGACCCCACCTGATACACCCATGCTTCCTGTTTCCTGTCCCCTGCTTAAGTATCCCTCTGCTAGTGCTAATTGGCGAGTTGTCCCAAAAGAATAACCTTTTCCTCTTTCCCCTCCCAGTACATGTATGCACAGGGAAAGGTTTTAAAGGGGGCTTAGCCCCACCCACTTCCTCCAGGCAGGCTTGCCCGTCAGCAGACTATGTGGCATTGAAAAAAAACGTTTGGCAGTTCATGATTTGGAGACCATTTTCAGGGATCTGCGGTCCTTCCCTTTTGAGGCCATTATTGTCTAGTGGATTGTCTTTGTTTGTGGTAGGTGCACCAGAAAGCTTTGCCGGCCTTGCGCTGTGGGTTTCTGCTTTGAGCTACTGTGCAACGCCCATCGCGTCTTTCTCGTCCACTGCTCCGCAGCAGTGATTGGTTCCGTGCATCATTGGAGCTTTGTTCTTGTGGGTTGTTTTTCTTGGGTTCCCTAGCATCTCCTCTCCTCTATTTTTAGTGGCAGCATCTGAAATGGGAAAAGAACACTGGCAAGTATACACATTCAGAATTGTATCTATTCTTCTTCAGTTTCGTTAACTGTGGCGAGGATGGTACACACCAGTGGCACGGCTGAAGTATTATGACATAGCTTCTAATATAAAGAATTCAAAAGGAAAGTGATTGACAGAGAAGGACGTCAATACTAATACAAAAAATCTATATCAAGGAAGACAAGAGACACAGAATGATCACACTAAAGAATTTGAAACGAATGATGGTTGGCCTATGACAATACTGCAAAGAGTAGAGAAAATTCAATTCCTCATAAAGAATGAATAAAAGACTTCATTCCAAGTTATATGGAATTATATCTACAATTGAGTCAAATTGGACTGAGGCAACGTGTTGTGTTTGAGGAAGATATGAACCCCTAAGGATTAAGCTGGAAGGAGATAGTAACATTACAGCAATGACAAATAATTAAGAGACATAATTAATTAGGAGCGCGAGATAGAACTACAGAGGTGTTACATGTGCTAAAGAACAGTGGTCAAACTGGGCAGAGATCTACAGAGGTGTTACATGTGCTAAAGAACAGTGGTCAAAGTGGGCAGGAGTGGTCGGGAGCGGTGCTCCTCTACTTCTTTTAATTAAGTTTTACCATTCCTATACTTTTATTTTAAAAAGAAACCATTTCGTTTTAAAATAAAAGTGTAGGAAGAAGTTGAAACGTGCAATTTCAGTGCACTGCACTGGACGTTCCCTTAAACAGCAGGCACATGTGTGTTGGGGTTTGTATTGTGCATGGGAGGGGGCGTGGCGATGGGGTTTGTGGGGGGCGTTGGAGACCAGTAGGGAGCATAGTTCCACTACTTCCTTTCGTACACTTCGACCACTGCTAAAGAATAATTTGTGTATATATTGATTGTGTATAAATAAGTAATATTCCTCTAGTGAGCTTTCCCCTGAAGAGGCTCCTGGCAATTTTTGGGTAGAAGGAATGAAACACGTTGGGCTATCATGTGCTGATCACTGCTTGAAAAAAATAAATGACAACCTTTGAAATTACTTATTAAAGGGAGATTGACTATCGAGATACATGTCAGTCAGCTTTTTAGATGTGCAAACAAAAAGCCAACTATTGGGAAAATGAAAAATTGCATTTTGTAATTTGAACTCTTGGATAAATGAAAAATTGCAATTTGAATGTAGAATGAACAATTACAAATAAGGTATGTGTAAATGAATGAAAAAGAAATTATGAAGATGTCAAAAGGAAATAAGAATCTTTGTAGTTCTGTAGAGGCACATAATGTTTCTATAAGTATATATTTTTCTATAAAGCTTTTTAACAGATTGTAGTAAATTAAACTTTATTCCACAAACTACTTGTGGAGCAACATTATGATGGGTTTCTTTGTATTTAAGGAGCATTCAAAAGTGAGCTGGACTTTAGGATAGGGACTGAACATCACTGGTTAGGCCCTACGCCTAGGCAGGTCCGAAAGTGCAGGTGCGCTGAGCAAGCATGCGCTAGGTAACAGCGGAGTGAGAATGGAAAACAATTGTGTATCCATCCTACAGTCGTTCACAATGACGCTGCAGGTGCCACCAACTCATGCGTGTGCCAACACCCTCCTGGCCCGTAATCATTGCCATGCTTGCTATTAATGTGCAGCAGGCAACTGTTCCTGTCAATTATTGTTTTCAAAAAAACATTTACTTCTTTTAAAACAAACTATCTGTATCTTTAGATGGCGCACTGAATGGGCAATTACAGATTTTGGGCTTGCCTAGGCCGCTCAGGCCCTGCCCTGTCTGTGGCCATGAACTGCTCACCTTATCTGCATTACACTTGGTGCTTCTCAAATTCCTACCAACTATTGCAAGGTGGAGGGACAGGGGATGTCAATGTGATACACTTAAGTACATATGTGTTCTTTTTGTTTCCTCGGCTTACAGAGACTGTTAAATGTGAGGCCCTCCCTTGAGCAATTTCTAAACAACCACTGGGACTGCAATGCACATGCAGTGTTCATTCTTCTGTATCTGAACCAGGACAAGTTCTAAGGTTTTAATGTGTGTTCTTTCCGCTTGTTGCATCAAGTTAGGCTATTGTGGTGGCCATGAAGCAGGTGCGCGCCCAACAGAAGGGCCTTATTCTGCGCTTCCACTGGTGCTGTTGGCCTCCTGAACTCCCCTTTGCTTTCTCCTTCCCCCTCAATAATTTGCTATGAATGATGGCTTTTCAGAACCCTGGGAACAGCTTGTTGGCGAACAGTCAATGCAGAGTGGGCAGCCGAAGCTCACACATCCCTCCAAAGGCATAGAGAACTCCATAAAAAGATGAAGGCCTGCCACAGGTAGTGTCTGACATTAGGAACAGCCTCCGCATGGAAGACCTTTTCATGCTGGGAGCGCTGCCCATCTCCTTGCATTCGAAAGCACTCATAGGTACTCATGGGCACCCTCCTGCAGGTGCTGCAGAATGGAATTTGGGTTTGTTCAAAAACCTGTCTCTTCTCGTTGATTTCAGGATAAAGCCATCACTATTGATATAAACAGCCGAGAAGGGGGTCACGCTGGCATCGGACCTTAGGGATTCCACTAAGAAACGGATTGTTCTTTATCCAGCAGCTGGGGTGAAACACTGCCTCTTGGAAAGGAAGTCCCATGCTTCTTCAAGATTACAAATGCCATTGGTGCATGCGAAGTACATTTTGCTGAGTTTTAATTGTTTTTTTTTTCACACCTGAGATTTCAGTTTTTTAAATGTATTTGGGGGTTTTATTGATAACAGGCCTAGCTTCGAGAAGCAGCAGAGCACTCACTGTACTCCAGTCACCAGGGGCTATTAGGGTTGCACATTGCAACATGGCTGTGTTCCATTACAGTCAAGCAACGGGAGCAGTAATTCAGGGTGTAGGCGGGTTTAGGGGTGCACAGTACATGAAGAAGGTACTTTTTGAAGAGGAGGGTCTTAAGCTCCTTTCTGAATTGAATGAGGCTGAGTCCAAATCTAATGCTGATGGATATGAGCTTCCAGAGCTTTGGTGCCTCGATCGAGAAATCCTGGTCCTGTGTGTTCATTTTTGCATTTTCACAATTTTAATCTAACCAAGCCCTGGCTTTTTGTGGAGTGACAGTGACCTTGCTGTCCAGGTAGGAGGAAGCACGGTAGGTCACAGCTGTGCAAACGATGCAGCTGGTCTTGAAGGTGACCCATGCTACTAGGGGGCAACCAATGTAGTTCAAAGGCCATGGATAAGGCGAGCTGTGGTGTGGGGGATGCTTCTCATTGGTGCAAGGGTGGAGGTGGGTAGGCCAGTGAGTAGAGCATTTCCACAGCCCAGGGGAAAAAGGTTGATGGCCTGTACCATCGATCGGAAGTTACTGTCTGCAAGAAAGGGCTTGACACTCTGCAAGCGAGCTAGCTGACACCAGTCTGTCTGCTTTCGTTGTTATGTGCGTTTTGAAGGAAAGATGACTGTCAGTGTGGAACTGCTGAGAACTGGCCCCATCTACAATACAGACATTCCATCTCTATGAGCACGTCTTCTTTTTCTTCATGCTGAGCCATTGTTTAAATGGTATAATCCCCTAAGTAGCATCATAAAGGGCAATACAGGCAAGGACCTACGAAAAAGCATTAAGGAGGCAGATGTATTACTTCCCAGTGCTGTTAGATTACCAGCAAAGCCAATGTGTCCCACGTTTGCAGCCCATTGGGAAGATACACAAGTCAATGCATTATGACACAATAAGGAAACCTTAGACAAAGAGCTTCTTCAATAGCTTTGACTTGCAAAGTCTGAGTGACATCATCACGCGGCCCATGGGATGCTGCAGTTAAGAATGTTTCTATGCCAGTGCATCTTCCTAGACTTTGTTTAGGGTTAAAAAGCCCAGGAATAACCTTTGTTCCATATAACAGTTTTGACACAAATCGCTCCAAGTACGCAACTTTGAAAGGGTGAACTAAATTGTTAAATGCACCCGTAACCTTCTACAGGTGGCCATCTGATGTCAGAAACAAAGTTTACACACACACTTGGTTGACAAGAGTCAAATATGAGCAGTCAATATAATAGTACTTTTAAGGAACACTCCCAATATAACGTACATTTTAAAATACTAAAGTGGTCACCAAGGCCAAATATTTAAATAAAGATGTTTGTTAATCCAGGAAAAGTACTTTACGTGCAATGAAAGCGAGACCAATTTGCATCTATATCGCGTCGTTTTGTTTTTACTGCCCTGAACAGCTCCATAGTGAAGTGATAAAGGCTCTAGGGGAAACCTTGTTTCAAATGCAATTCTGTCTGGCTCCTATCTACACAGACACCCTCATTTTATAATTGATGGTGCATTAAATTGCGTAAAATCAATATAGATTGCTCTTACACCTCCATTTAATGCACAAACCCATATTTAAGCATTGGTGAGATGGAGGAGGGGCACGGAGCAAAGAAAATCTCCATCGTACATTCCTCCATCCATCTCATCAGTGCATTTTGTTTCACGCCTGCATGACATTTTCATGCCACTGTGAAATTAATGGATTCCTATGGAATCCGCTTTGGTTTAGCACAAGCTAAAAACCAGGAGGATTTTATAGAAGTCCTTTAGTAAACGCAGTCTGCAAAGCGTACTTTGTAGGCGGCTCTTTTTCACAAGACGGACAGTATGCCTCACTCTACCCTTTCCTTTTCCCATCATCCTTGTGAATGTTTACAATTGCATGGTGGGGACCCTAAAGCACGTAGGTGCTAGTGCTGTTGGTCTAATTCATGCAATGAACATTCATCATAAAATAATAAAGTTAACAGTCTTTGGCAAAGCCAACAGTTTTAACAGTCCCACTACAAAACTCTGGATGAAACAAAACTCAAGAGGCGTATGGTGGGGTGGTCCGGAAAACTCACAGCGAGGAAGAGGGGTTTGAGTTGCAGACACCATATTTGTGACTTGGAGTACAGCAAAGTTGACACAATGTTACAAATTCATATGTATCCAGTGTAGTTAAATATGAATGGCATGTGTTACTTTAGTGTTACTTTGTGATCAAGATTGATACATATTAGATTTGCATGCGCGTAGAAAGATAAATGCCCAAAACGCAGAATGAAATATAAACATGATGGTGTGCAATGAAGTGCCTAGAGGCTTGGCAGGCAGGAGTTTTATAATGTGCATGTGAGGAAGGGGACTGGTAACGGGGAACCCAATGTAAAGAAGAGACCATATTTATTAAACATGCATGCACACTGAGCTACATACATAGGGATGTGTTATAAATCTACACAAAGTGCACTCACTGTATACATTTACATGTAGTAGGCTTTTACAAAATTATTAAACCTCTTCGGTCAGGAGTTCGTGCAGTGAATTGTAAGTGGCTGGCAGATTCTAGTTCTGCAGCCAAGGAACTGACCAGGGGTTTATGGCTTGGCAGTATCGCAAAAGCATATTAATTCCCTTTTAAGTACATGGGAGCCTGCAGAAGGGTTCCGGCTGTTTGTTTTGGCCAGCAATAAACATGGGGTGAAGCGACGCCCGAGTGACTGCTACGCAGGGCGACGCCTCAGGCCAATGTGACCGATACCCAGGGGCTTCGATTGTAGTCTCAGGAAGTGCTATGCATGCTGAAATGGTAGTCATTTTGATTAGAATGTTCCGGGACGCCAGAAAAGTTGGGATGGATGTAACCATGTGGTGATGTCATGACCTACATGGACTAATCCCAAAGAGGATTGTGCTATGAATAAGATCTGAAGATGGTAGTCTAGATAACAATGGCCAATGAGAATGGAAGAACTGGAGAAAGATGGGATTTCTTTGTATAGGTTTTGTCCAATCATATGTGAGGGATGGATTGTAATAAAATAAATGGGAGAGTTTTAACTGTTGCAAAAATGTATATAATGTGTCAAGTTATGTGGTTTGGCGAGAATGGGGTTAGTTTGACTCTGCTGCGTCACCTAGCTCCTCCCCGGATGATTGTACAATAAACTTGCTTTATGTGCAAACGTGCACTCACTTCTTAAGTAGTGGACCTACTTAGGGTTAAGGTGATTAAAGGCCCATCTGTACATTTGGCGTCCCTGGGTGGGCCCCAGGCTTTCTGAGACATTGGGAGTTTCCTGTCTAGACAACTCGGCTGCAACACCTCTCTACTGGAACCAATCTTCAGTGGACAGTCAAAAAGAGAGGTTTTTGGGCACGATATTCGTTAAAGGCCTGTCTGTTCCCCAGAGGTGTGGTACCTTAGTCCAGCTGTGCAGGGCGACTTGGCGAAGCACCACATCAGAGCACTTCGAATTCAAGTGAGTGCACTTTGGGTAGGGTGGTCTGAAGAGGGCACTGTGTTACCTGGGACAGGGTGCCGGGAAAGGGGGCTCCAGCATGATTACTGGGCAGGATGGCAGAAAGCGGGGTGCTGTTATACAGCAGGACGAAGGGAGCACAGAGAGGCTGCAAGGTCGGGAGACGCAGGAAGATGAGGTGTGGCAGAGCAACAAGGAAAGGAGAGAAGTGGAGACAGGTAATGGGTCAGGTGTGAGGGGCTAATGAGGTGCATTTTATTTTATTTTGGATGACTGTGGCGTGAAACGCAGATGGAGGGAGAGGAGGCAGAAGAGCCCGGAGGAGAACACCATCGCAGAGGCGTTTGTCTGGGCGTATTGAGGGGCAGAGAGAAGTGTGGGGACCTGCACAGAGACAAAAGAGCAGCCAGAGCAAGGCAGTGAAACTGCCTCCGACGTGTGAACAGGAGAAGCTGCAGCATTATGGAGCAAAGCGGATCACCTCCACCAAGGGAGTTATCAGAGAACCATGGCGGTTGTCCAGGTTACAGAGAACCATGGCGATTGTCCAGGTTACAAAGTGCCAGTGAGGTCCAGGGCACAAGGGAGGGGACACAGAGCGTCCCTATACAATGGGGAAAACCTGCTAATCAAGCAGATCACCGCCAGCAAGGGAATGAAAGAGAGCATATAGGTTCTACCCGGCTCTGAAGCGCCTTTGCTGGGAAGGGAAAACCGGAAGGGATACACAGCCTTCCCTGTTCACTGTGGGAAACTTACCAACAAAGTGGACTGCCACCAATGGGGGAGCACGAGATCAACCAGGAGTTTTATTTCTTTCAGACACCAGAGTGCCCATGTAAGCAACTGGTGCAAGAGAAGAAGTGGAACAGATTTTCCCCACACTGTAGGGCTGACAGGCTTGCCCGGTGCCACCAACACGGTACATCAGTCAGGCCAGGATCATTGGCAGACTTTAGAGGGGCCAGACATACAGAGAGGTGCAGGGAGTGACAAACCAGAGTCAGGGTGCAGTAACCATGGTACTGACAGGCCCTGGACTTTCTGGATAAAGTTATATGAGTGGAAGCAGTTAATAAAGAATGGCACCTTAAATCTACCGACAGCGTTGGTGTAATCTTTTCCAATACCCTATGCTGGTGACAAGTGGTGGCAACGGTGGGATTGGAAGAGAACGCCATGAAAGCCATATTCAAAGCACTAAGTGAAGGACAACAACTGCAGCAGGCGCTACAATAACAGAACCAACAGGCTCTGGCAGATAGGCAGAACTTTCAGCAGGCTCCGCAGTTGCAACAAGCACAGCTGTTAGACGCAGCCAACATGAGGAGAGAGGCCCAGGTGCCTGCCACAGTTTTGTAAAAGTATATATCGGGGAAAGACCAGGCTACTTTATTTGTTAATCTTGAGCAAGTAGCACAAAATGCTCAATGGCCGCAGAAGAGATTGAGCCACTATACTGCCCCTTAATGATGTGGGAGATGCAGAGCACCTACCATGCGGCCAACCCCACAGGGGACACCAAGTATGTGGACATGAAGAAGCTAGTCCTGGAAAGGCTCAGTCACGATGAGGAGACAAACCGGGTGAAATTCCGAAGACAAAATTGCTGCCGAATGAGACCTCTAGGCAGTTATACTATCGGGTGAAGGAGCTGGCATACAAGTGGCTCCATGTAATCAAATAGGTACACAGGATCCCATTTATATGTACCACATCTTACTCCACCAATAGGAACATAGATTATATTATAAAAGAAGGATAAGTTGGTAAACTTTCTCTACTTCCACCCCTCCTTCTCCCCCAACGATTAGACACCTCTGACAGATTCTCCGGCACTACAGGTCTTGACAACATAGACTGCGTGCAACATTCCAAATTTCAAAAAACATTTTTGTTTAATACAGAATATTTAAATTAAAACATAAGATACTACCCACACCTAACACAGTGTACAAAACTACCACTAAAACCTACAAAATCTAAATTTCAATGAAGAAAAATTAGCCTATCTGTCATTTACAGACGTGCGTTGAAGATTCACCACATTAAGGTAAATCTAATTGGTTTAATTTCTAAACCTTTTTGTGGAATTGTTCTCTTGACTGAGTCAACTCCACTTTTACATTTGCTAATACCCCCTCCCCTGGGTATCTGATTTGTTTCCTCTGTTTCCCTTCTTTGCAGGCTGGTTGCCTGAAACTACCCATTCAACACGGTGTTGAGAAGAATAGTGGATGTTTTAAAGTTTCCCCTGAAGAATGTTCACCCGAAAGGGGCTTTAAAGAACAGAAACATGTTGGGATTATATGTTGTTTTAGTGACACATTTAGGTTTTTTCTATGTACTGTGATATGTGATTTCGTCTGTGTCCATTTGTAAGTGGTTTATTTGAAATTTAGCTTTTTAGATTTTGTAGGTTTTAGTGGTAGTTTTGTACACTGTGTTAGGTGTGGGTAGTATCTTATGTTTTAATTTAAATATTCTGTATTAAACAAAAATGTTTTTTGAAATTTGGAATGTTGCACGCAGTCTATGTTGTCAAGACCTGTAGTGCCGGAGAATCTGTCAGAGGTGTCTAATCGTTGGGGAAGAAGGAGGGGTGGAAGTAGAGAAAGTTTACCATTTTATCCTTCTTTTATAATATACAAGTGGCTCCAGACAGCCACCACCAATGATATGGCGGAAATCATTGAATTGCAGCAATTTGTAGAAGCTTTACCGATTCCAGTCCAACGGTGGGTAAAGCAACACCATCTCCCTAGTTCGGCCGAAGCAGTCAATATCCCTTCTGCCTACCAGAAGGCTGGACAGGGATGAATAATGTCAAATGGGCAGATGACTAGAGGCCTGACCACGGCTTCTGCCACCGTGACCTGACCTGGCTCCAGGAAGGGGTCCAGCAGGTGTCCCAAAAGCCTGAAGGCGAT
This sequence comes from Ambystoma mexicanum, assembly GCF_040938575.1. NCBI lineage: Eukaryota > Metazoa > Chordata > Amphibia > Caudata > Ambystomatidae > Ambystoma > Ambystoma mexicanum. The sequence continues at coordinate 146,839,673 of NC_090936.1, forward strand.
GGGGGAATCCCAGGCAGAGCTAATATGATGTTACGAAAGAGTCCACAAAGTTATGAGTGTGGAGAATGGGATCATATTGCCAGAATGTGACCAAAGACTACTAAAGCCGAATCTATGGCGATAGGACTGTTTGAAGTGCTGAGGGTTGGAAATTACCCGAGGACCATTGATCCCTCCAGAGGTCACCGTACCCATACACTTGTGAGGTGGAAGTCAATGGGATTTCCACGAGAGCTCTGGTAGACTCAGAAAGTCTACAGGTGGCGGTCAGCATCCAGCTGGTAGGGGGAGCAGAAGTGGGGGGGAAGAATTCTGATCAGGTGTGTCCATGGGTTTTAAAGACGTACCGTAGCAAAGCTATCAGGATAAAATTGGCAGGGGAACAATTAAAACTCAGAGCAGCCATGCTACCAGGGCTCCCAGAACCCCTGGTGGTGGGCTGTGATGTGCCCACAATGCCCAGGATCATACAACATACAGAGGAGAATTGGTTGGAGCATGCCCCCTTTCATGGAGAGAACATTGAAGCCCGACCTGGACGTCCTCTCAAAAGTCAGACAGAACAAAGAAATGCAGAAGCAGTGGCATGAGATAGTTATGATGCCGATCACTATTGATTGGAAATTAGATGAGCAAGGTGACAGCTACCGACTAGCACAAGAAGATGTATTCTACCTTACGAAATGCCTGGTTGGCTGCCCAAGAGGGAGAAAATGGATGAGGATCTTATATCTCAAGGAGAAAGGGTTATGCTACAGAGTACACTGCAAACAGATGGAGAGGCCCTTCATCAGTTACTCGTGCCCATCAAATTCCACTCCACAGTGCTAGAAGTGGCTCATGTGCAAGTGAGGAAGGGGCATCTGGGATCGGAGAAGACAATACAGAAAATTCTGCCCAGTTTCTTTTAGTCAGGGTGTATAGACTACGCATTTCTGTCAACAGTGCAGTGAAGGCCAAAAGAAAAACAAAGCTAATGTGCCAAAAGCCCCTCTACAAACGATTCCCGTGATTTTGGAGCCTTTCCATCAGATCAAAAGGGACATGGTGAGACCTCTGGACCCCACTAGCATAGGGCACAAATATCTGCTGGTAATTGTGGATTATGCCATCAGGTACCCAGAAGCCTTGTCACTGATGAGTATCACGCAACAGATGTGTGATGTGTTAATGCCCTTTATGGCCCGGGTGTGAATTCCCAAAGAAATCATTAAGGACAGAGGAACTAACTTTATGTCAGCCATCCTCAAGCAGGTGTAATAGATGCTGCATATAGATCAACTCAAAACCTCAGTCTATTATCCTCAAACCGATGGTTTGGTGGAGAGATATATCCAGACCATCAAACAGATGCTGAGGAAAACCACGAGTCCTGCAGACAGGGATTGGGATCAATGAATTCCTTGGACCCTGATGAACCATCGGTAAACCCTGCAGTCCCCCATTTGGTTTGCACTCTTTGAACTATTGTTCAGAAGGCAGGTGCAGACCCTACTTGATATTTTGAAGAAGGAATGGGAAGAACATCCCCAGCAGGAAATCTCCCTCACGGACTATGCACACAAGTTGTCAGAAAGGGTGGAGAAACTAAAATGTGTGGCCTACATCCATCTACAGCAAGCCCAATGGCTAAATGAAACCCATTACAACAAAGGGATCCGACTGCAGAGCTTCCAGGTGGGAAAAAGGTGTTGGTCTTAGTACCAAAATCCGAAAATAAGATGTTGGCGACCTGGCAGGGTCCGTATACAATAGATTAAGTGCTGTGGCCGCTTACGTTCAAAGTCCAGCAGGACGAAAGAAGATTCCCAGTACAAACATACCACTTCAACCTTCTCAAGAAGTGTGTGGAAACTACCCCTATTATAGGTCTGATCAGTATAGAGCAACCAGCTTCCTCTGAGATGCATTTTGGATGGGGCAATCTTGGGGTGGAGGCCCTACATAGTAATCCAGAGCTGAAAGACAGTGAAAGAGAGGAATTGGACAAACTCCTCCAAGTCCAGAAAATTGTCTTGTTGTTACCACGAAAGCCTATCATGAGATATGATATGGTAGGTTATTTATAACGCGCTTAATACCCAGAGGTTTCTAAGCGCGGACCCGGGGATTGAACCTGTGTTGCTCCGTGTCGCCTTGCTTCCAAGGCAAGCACTTTGCCACTGAGCTATCCTCCCGATAACTACATCTCCAGGAACCACAGTGAGACTCTGACCGTACCGGATCCCGGAGGCCAGAATTCAAGCAGTACATCAGGAAATAGGAGTAATTGAGCCCTCACACAGTCAATGGTATTCCCCCATCGTGTTGGTGCCAAAGCCAAATGGAAGCATCAGATTCTGCATGGACTTGTGGAAGTTAAACAAGGTGTCATCATTTTACACATACCCAATGCCCTGTATTGAGGATCTCTTGGTGAAGCTTGGAAAGGTGTTTTATCACACGACCATTGACCTCTCAAAGCGGTATTGGCAGATTCCTCTATTTCATAGTGATAAGGAGAAAACAGCTTTTGACACACCCTCCGGATTATACCAGTTCACAGTGCTTCCTTTTGGCTTGCATGGGGCCACAGCGACCCTCCAATGACTAATGAATTCCATCTTAAAAGGACATGAAAAATATGCGGGGGTCTACATGGATGACATCATTGTATATCACACCACATGGGGAGCCCACCTACAGCATCTGCGTGCTGTATTTGGGACCCTGCAACAGGCCGGACTCAACATAAATCCGAAGAAGACATCATTAGCATTCTCTCATACCAGATACTTGGGGTATTATTTGGGACAAGGGACCATTCGACTTCAGCAAGATAAACTCAAGTCCATCAAGAAGGTACACTTTCCAGCTAATCCCTGGCAAATCAAAGCTTTTCTCTGATTTGTTGGATACTACAGAAGATTCATTCCCCACTTTTCCACCTTTGCAGCAATGTTGACAGATTGCAAACGACGAAGACCCCGAAAAATACAAAGAACCAAAAGGAAGCTGAACAGGCCTTTCCAGGATCTGAAGAATGCCGCTGTGCATTGTACAGACTATTCAGTGCCTTTTTTCTCCATACAGATGCTTCTGGGGTGGGTCGTGAAGCAGTGCGGTTACAAAACAAGGATGCCTTGGAGCGGCCTATCTTATTCATCAGCCGGAAACTGTTGCTGCATGAGCAGTCCTATGCCACCATTGAGAAGGAGTGTTTGGCGGTCAATTGGGCTATTGAGTCCCTGCGGTATTATCGGTTGGGACGACAGTTCACTCTGGTCATAGATCATATACCACTGGTTTGGATGGTGAGAAATAAGGAAACCAACCTCTGGATTTTGTGATGGTCCTGGCCTTGCAACCCTTTGCATTTCCGACAATACATCCACCAGGTAAATTGATTGCCCGGGTGGATTTTCTTTCCAGATCGCATACCCTGCCCGAACATCAGGGCCTAGTGATGGGGGCCTGTGAAGAGGGCACTGTGTCCCCTGAGATGCAGTCCCAGAAAGGGGGCTCCAGCGTGATCTCTGGGCAGGATGGCAGAAACCGTGCTGCTATTATACAGCAGGGCAAAGGGAGCACAGAGAGGATGCAGGGTCGGAGGACGTGGGAGGAGGGCATGTGGTAGAGCCAAGGTCCAGGCAGTGCATTTTGCTCTGAGACTCCTACGCCAAGCCCTTCCATATATCCCCACTGAATATCATGTGACTGTGGTCGGTGCTTTGACTAGCGGGCATTTGGACTACTATAATAGTCAGCTGTTGGGAGTTTCGGCCAATCAAATTTACAGACTCCAAAAAGCACAAAACGCTGCGGTTAGGATGATCTTTAAGTTGGGCAGAACTGCCCATGTGTCATCCTTCCATCGTGATCTGCACTGGTTGCTGATCGAAAATCACATCAGATTTAAGGCTACCTGCCTTATCCTTAAATGGGTTAGTGGTACTGCCCCTCAATATTTGAGGGATCAGATTCATTCTTATCAGCCTGTTAGACAGTTGAGTTTGAGTGATGCTCTTCTTCTATCAATATCCCATTCAGTGTACAAATCCCAGGGAGATAGAAGATTCTATGCATTTGGTCCACACTGTGGAACTCCCTAGCGTTGGAGCTGAGGACTATTAGCTCACTATTCCAACTCCGCATAGCATTAACTTTCTTGTTTAGACAGGGTTTTTCTTATATCTTGGCGATTCCACATTTGGGTCTAACTAGGTTTTGTTCAAATGATGTTTTCACCTGCGCCATTATACGGTTTGGTCTGTTCTGTGCGCAATACAAATTCCAAAAATACAAAAATACAGAGCGGCAAGGAAAGGAGAGAAGTCGAGACAGGTGATTGGCCAGTTGTGAGGGGCTAATGAGGTGTGTTTTTTGTCTTTTCTCTTGGATGACTGCAGTGCGAAATGTAGACAGAAGGAGAGCACAGAGGGGAACACTGTAGCAGAGGCGTTTGGACATTTCAAGGGCAGAGAGCAGTGCGGGGACCCACACAGAGACAAAGGAGCAGCCACATGGAGGCAGTGAAAGTGCCTCCAATGTGTGAATAGGAGAAACTGCAGCATTAAGGAGCAAAGCAGATCGCTGCCACTGAGGGAGTTATCAGAGAACCCTGGGGATTGTCCAGGTTGCAAAGTGCTGTGAGGACAAGGGCACACAGGTGGGACACTGAGCTGTCCAGGTTGCAAAGTGCTGTGAGGACAAGGGTACACAGGTGGGACACTGAGCATCCCTATTCACGGGGGAAAAAATTGCCAAACAAGGGGATTGCCGCCACTGAGGGAGTGAAGGAGAGCATAGAGGTTCTTTCAGGCTCCGAAGCGCCTTTGCTGAGAAGAGAAAACGGGAGGGGCTGCAGAGCCTTCCCTATTCACTGCAGGGAACTTACCAACAAAGGGGATCACAGCCAAAAAGGGAGCACCAGATCAACCAGGATTTTTTTTCTTTCAGACTCCAGAGTGCAAGGGAAGAAGTGGAACATCTTTTGCCCATACTGTGGTCCTGACAGGTTTGCGGAGTGCCGCTAACACGGAACCATCAGCCACGCCAGGATCATTGTCATACTTTAGAGGGGCCAGATGTACGCAGAGGTGCGGGCACTGGCAAAACAGAGCCAGGGTGCAGTAACCAGGGTACTGGCAGGGACTGGACTTGCTGGGCAAAGTTATGTGAGTGCAAGCTGTTAATAAAGAATGGCATCTTAAATCTACTGACAATGTAAGTGATATCTTTTCCAATACCCTGCGCTGGCGACAGGGGGTAAAGCAAGAAAGGAAATAGGAAAAAAGAGGGCTGTTTCTTTGATTTAAGGGGGTTGGTAAGGATAGAATCGGAGTGTACATGTGGAGTCAAGGTTACGGAGATCGAAAGGGTGAATGCTTTGAAGGAGTGAACTGTTTTACACCCGTAGATACCTTCCATAAGTATTGCCTTGGCATCCTTAATTTTGTATTGACTCTGCAGGTGGAGCCCTCACCCCGCTTTTCTTGCTTAGTCGAAGTAGTGAAGGGGAAACTTCCTGTAGTCAGGGAAAGATGGTATTGTAGCAGATAAGACCATACTAGTGATGAAGAGAGGTGCAGTGTTGTAGAGGAGCAGCTGCATGACTCTGCCGGAAGTCCTGCCACCCTACCTCCTGTATGTTAGAAGTCTGAGATTGTGCCATGCTTGACACCAGCAGTTGTGACCATACCACGGCGAATATTCAAAAGAAGGTACCCACTGAGAAAACCCTACCAGATGTATTCCTGCAGAGAGGACAATCTGAGGGAGGAACTCCCCGAAGGAATATGAAAACGAGGGAAAGAGGAGCTAGTGACATCACAAAAGACGAGTGTTATGCACTGAGAATGCTGACTTAAGAGAATGCATGGGTCTTATAGAAACTGATGGCGAAGTAAAGAATCGAGTAAATGTTCATATGCGAAAAGAAGATTGCATGCGTGTGACACACTGCAGAAAATGCAAGCCGTTTAATAAGTGTACAGATGCAGCAACGCAAGTAGATTAAGTAATCTTAGAAGCTGGCTGTACGTAGTGAATAGACTGCAGGTGAAGCCACCATTGTATAGAAGCTGGACATCAGTGTCATGAATTTAGTAAGCCTAGACCCATGGATAGGAAAGGCTGAGAGGTGTGTCACAGCCAGAATTAGCTCTGGTCGTGGATACGAATTGAGAGGCTGCCTGGCCTGGTAAGAAAGCTGAAGCAAGCCAGGGCCGGTTATCTATTATCAAAGGCAGTGAACCTGAGAAGCTGAAGCATTCCTTGTTAAGGTGCAAAGTAAGAACAACATCCGTTCCAGGTTTTAGTCATTTAAGACATTTAAATGCTGCAAAACAGTCCAAATCGTGGTGTTGAAGATTACATGTTTTAGAGGTAGGCATGAGTTGTCCACCCGACAAACATCCAATCAAAATCCCACCCCTTATGGAAAGTATACTTAGATGTCCCCCTTGAGCCTATCACAACCCTTCATAGGTTTTTCTCATTTTCCACATAGTATGACCACACCTATGACACATTTTTAGTATATAAATATGATTTAGGTGATTTAGGTGAAATTTAACGAGAGCTCGAGTGAACATCCATTGATGTCTGTTGTAACTCCCTGTTTTAGACAATTGTTAATAAAACAGCAAACTCTGCCATCTTCCCGAGTTGGTTCGATTATTTGGTGTCAGTTATTTTTGCCTTCCCATCCATTGCATGCGTGTTACCCAAAGGACTCTAAGCTCACGTGGTAGCACTGCGAAGGGTTCAAGATCCAAAGTAGTTTGTCTCCAGAGTTTTGGACGATAGAGTATCCTCCGCTATTAGCCAGAAGGTCGCAGGGTTTACTGTGGAGAGGAGCCAAATAGAAAAAAACGTGCAAGAAGAATCGAGACGGTGGGCAGGTCCCCCTTTGACGGAATCCCTGCCTGGTTTCCACGTGCACTCTGTGGACGGAAGGCGAAGTGGTCGATTGGAGGAGGAGTCAGCACCGAAAGGTCTCGAGTCAAATAACGAACGAATGATGAGTACACTAAGGGGAATGGCAAATGAAGGGGATTGGGTTGTGATCATTTTTTGAGTAACAGGAAATATTGTGTGAGGAAAATATAGCCCCTAGAGTCCTAGCTCAAGGGAGCTTAGAAGAATATGTCTCAAACTCTAATGGGAGAAGAGTGAAATGTATAACGCATGAACAGGTTCATATAAGCTGAAGTCTCAAACCCTGTATAGAGTATAAGTAAAGGCGAGAGAGAAAAAAATGATCACAGTGTTTATTAATGTGTAAAGTCGACTAGTCTGCATGTTGTCTGTAGAGTAAAAATATCGAAGAGCGAAAGAAGTTGTGAAGTAATTGAAAAAAGTGCCTGCTGTCTATTCTAAACCTTCTGACTGAATCCTACCAGCTGCTCGTCCTGTGTGCAGACCGGAGTCTGTCTTTGCTGGCCCTTTCATTTTCAGCAGGAGGAGGAGCGTATAAATCTCACTGCATCGGCAGAGCCAAGGCGGAGGGAGCAGAGTGTTCCGTGTTCGGTGGTGAGTTGGCGAGCGTAGAGCAGCCCAAGTCTCTCTGCGTTGTTACCTCCCATGGCGAAAAAACAGGAGAAGAGAGCCGGTGGACTGTGGAGCCCCTGGGAAAAGGGTCTCTAGCCTGTGCAGCTCTCGGCTTCTGTTACAATGCTCTGCAGCTGACTCAACTGGCATCAGTAACAACGTTCCACTGGATGCAGAGGCCGCCCAGACGGCTTGCCTGGGGGACGTAACTGTAGGTAGGCTGAACAATACCATAATTTTGATCCCGCCTATGCCTACCTTACATCGCCCCCATGATATAGGACTGGCGGGGGTGGAAGTCTGGGGTAACAGTGAACTGCTAACCTCCCAGTCTCTAGCTGCCAAACTACAGCTGGCAGTGGACTAGTCAATGAACGTGGGGGATGGCAGCTTGCCACTGTGTCCTGCAATGCTGACTCCCGCAGATGCCATTCCCAAGGATGTACTGCCCAGCTTCCCGAGTCCTGTGGGGGTCCGGCCTGGCGTTCTATGGGTAGAGGCCACACAGAGTTTAGAAAACAAACTTTCAAATGGAATTCTTAGTTCACCAATGGATAAAACGAAGTCTCCACAAATTCAGGTCCACAAACTTCCACCACAGATCTTACTTTCTCCACTAGTAAGCAAGAGTGATGCAGTTCCTATTCCTGATTCACACACATGCCAGGTCACGCTGTGTCAGCCTATGGAACTGGCTTCATTTGTCAACAATTCCAACTCAATTCAGAATCAGCAGGTGATTTCACCCGTGCAGGACCTATCTTTGGTAGCAAACGCCCTATCCCGTTGGAAATGGAAATGGAGGGCTCCCCAGGAAGCGAAAAAAACGATCTATATGCCAGACTACTGCTAAATCTCTGGGACCCAAGCCAAAAAATAATGACCAAAGGAACACATTAATTCCGCCGTCCAAATCGGCAAAGGAGGCAACAGGGACACCATCTGCACCAGCGGAACTTGACCTAACAGACGGCGAACTTTTAGAAAGTTTAGGTGAAGAGACTATTTGCCTCCAATCCCTGAAACCACCTACTCTATTGCAGAAGAAACTGGCCCCTTTTAAAGACCGACCAGAGAGGGCAACTATTTATTAACTCCAACAACGAAAAGGGCAAGATACCTTTCATCTTCTGGTCGGTCCTCCTTAGATCGACAAGCTCGGCCAGAGGACCAACTATCTGATAGAACCACAACCCCCTGCCCAACCAAGGCCCTGTTTGCCCAACTTGATTCCCCCAGCTATCCTCACAGGGCCTTCCTGGGTTAGGGGAACCCATGGCCCAAATGAGAAGTACTGCCAATGGAATAAGCTGCTCAGAAAGATCGGCACCTGACCAACTGGCCGTTAGGGGCTTGAGTACGCAGGTCGCTCCACCAGGAGATGTTTCTGCAACCATTGGGATAGAGAACTGTTTTCAGGTAGCACAAATTGTGGAGACCCGTCCTCAGGGCCCCAGTCAAAATTCTACAGAGCCCGAATTTTACCCAAAATCACCTACAACTAAAGATGTTCCTATGGGAAATGTTAAGCCCCATGAGTCAAGGAGATTATCCTATTCTGTAACGCTCACCTGGCTCCCACAGAGGCGCTGACCTGGTCTGGATTGCTGTGACCTCTTCAAGCGTGATGCGCAGGATTCGAAACACCGACTGAACTGGACCCCCAAATCTGGCTTGTCTGGCCCGTAGAAAAATCTTTCTGTAGGTGGAGAAAGGGGATTAACTGACTGCAGAGTATTGTGATTGCTTCCCACCTCCCCTTTGCTCTTCTCTGACCACCTCTGAAATCCCCAATCAAGGCTCACCTTAATGTTTGAATGGATGAGCTCTCCATCCTGCTTCTGGTGCAGGGGCGCGTATTTGACCAGTTACTTCACTGGTTTCGGAAGGCGAAATGCCGTAAGTATGCAGTTTAAAAAGTTCCAGAGTAGAGTCTTCTCTTTGTTTGCTTTTCTTAACCTGCGATCTGTCCTTATTTTCAGGTGCAGAGTGGAAGTGATGCTTCGAGGGATATTGCCGGAGATAAACTCAGGTGAGTTCGTGATAAAATGATCCCTTTAAATGTCTTTGAATCCCTCTAGTAATGTCTTTCTTTTTTCCCCTTAGGGGCCGGGGTGCGGTACCAGGCCAAGAAGTGGCGCCGACCCGAAATGAGGAGTGGTTCCGTCAAATATGGCCAGGTAAGTCTTGTGACGGAAAATCAGACTTTCCTCATTTGTCCCTCCTGCTCACCTTTTGTCTCTTCTTCTCCCCTGCAGGTGCAGAGATGTGGCGGAATGCCCAGAAGGTCGCGGTGGATAGTGAAGAGCCCACGAGGCAGGTGAGTGAAGCGCGGCGCTGCTACAAGTAGCGCGATGCTTTTAAAGAATGTCTATCTTCAGGATCGCTGGCGTGATGATTCCAGAGACAGGTAGGAAATTAGATTAAGTTCTTGGTTTTCACCTTTTCTCTTCCCTTCCTTCCTTTCAGGTATCCCAAGATGTTCTTCACCTCGAATTCAGGTTCCCCATCTATCTGAATTGGTTCTGGTGGCTTTATTAATCTGATTCCTGGTTGCACTGGTTTCAAAAGTGACACATGAAAAACGGGATGAATCCGCATGTTAGCTGGCAGATCGAGCTTGACTGCCACTGGATTAATGATAGCTTTGATCTAATAAGGGCCCAAATACCTTGGATTAAAAGTTCGAGGTCCCTTGAGTAATAAATGTTTGGTAGCCAACCATACTTGGTCTCCTATTTGGTATGAAGGCGCCTCCTTCCGATGCAGATCTGCATTTTTATTGTATTTTTCTTTCGCTTGTTGCAAATGGGCAGTTGCATTCTTGAATGCGTGAGTTATAGTGGAATGCAAATGGTCTACTGCGGGCATTTCAAGGCTCAGAGGAGAGTCCAGGTCTGAAGTACGAGGGTGATGTCCATATAGGGTGTAAAAGGGGCTTTGTCCAGTTCCAGAGTGCACCGAGTTATTGTATGCATATTCGGCCACCCATAACAAATCCTTCCAATTACCCTCCGATTGGTGCAACATACACCGTAGGTATTGTTCAAGGGTCTGGTTCGTTCTCTCCGTCTGACCATCGGTCTGTGGGTGATGGCTGGTTGAGAGTCTTACGTTGATTTGTGCCAGTTGACAACACCTTTTCCAAAAATGTGAAATAAACTGGCTTCCCCGGTCGGAGACTAATATGGACGGGAATCCATGCAAGCGGATGATATTTTCGAGGAATTCCTTAGCAAGGACAGAAGCTGAAGGTGATCCTTTCAACGGAATAAAATGAGCTATTTTAGAAAATAGATCCACCGCAACCAGAATAGTATTGTATCCATTACAAGGGGGCAGGTCCGTGATAAAATCTAGTGACAAGGTGTGCCAAGGCACTGGTGGAATGTCTAAAGGCTGAAGAAGACCGGTGGGTTTTTGTCTTTTGGCCTTTGTTTTGGGCGCAAACTCCACAGGACATCATGAAAGATTTAATATCCTTTCGCCAGGAAGGCCACCAGAATTGTCGTTTAATTTTTTCCTCTGTTTTGGCAATGCCAGGATGTCCTTCCATCAGGGTATCATGACGACGGGAAATAACCAGTTCTTGTAATTCCTTTTCTGCCAGAAATAAGCGTCCTTGGAAGTAAGGTAGGCCATCGTTGACCGAAAAGTAAGACCCCCTTTGGATCCAATCCTGCAAGGCGGTAGAGTCTAGGAGTTGTTTTACTCGTGCTTGAATGTCTTCAAAGGTTTGTAAGGAGGTTAATCCCAAAATTCTTTGTTCGGGAATGATCGGCACAGGTTCTGAATTAGTGTCTATTTCTCCCATTCCTATTCTAGATAGTGCGTCTGCTTTGCCATTCTTACAATTAGATTAAGTTCTTGGTTTTCACCTTTTCTCTTCCCTTCCTTCCTTTCAGGTTTCCCTAGATCGAGGCGGGCCTGGCTGGAGGCAAGATGCAGGAGCAGGCACAGTGAGCGTTCAGCTGCTAGATGCAGAGCAACGCGAAGCACGTGTGGCAGTCCGGGCGTGGTTTAAATAGCCTTGGAAGAAGTTCCAGGTAAGTATTCTTCCACGGTCCCCACCCAAGTAAAATAGTTCCTTTGATAAAATAGTCCCTCCTAAGCCTCATTTGGCTTGAGGCTTCATGCAGCATGGTCTGCGTCAGGTAAGTGCACCAAACACCCTCTTTTATGAGCCTGGCCCTATGGCGCCAGGACTGATGTCCAACATGAGCCTGGCGCCAAAGGCGCCAGGACAAAGTCCAAAGAGCCCCTATTAGGGGCCGCTGGGCTTTTACCCGAGGGCATGATGCCTGCTCCCTGGGGTGCTGGGCCTGTCCTGGTGCTCCGGAGGTAGGCATCATGACATATACCGGTGCCTCCAGCCAATCAAATCCCTTAAGCAAGATCCCTTCGCACAGATATCTGCTGTAACAATAGCAATGGCCCCTTTTATGAAATTGTGTGAATCAATACATGAGAGCTTGGCAGACCATACAACCCTTTTGGCCACGCTACATACTAATTTAATCTTTTTAAAGGGCTTCATAAGAGCTAAAGAGGACTTCCGTATTGTAGGGGGCCCCACAGGCCTAGTGGCAGAACACCGTTCCATTCCATGAATCGAGGAGCAACCATCAGAAATCTTCCCTGCCAAGTGTAAGTCTCTGAGAAAATCTTTAGAACAGCGAGGACCTTTGCCTCGACCTCATCTGACGGCATGATCACGCATACAAAGACTAATGATGGGGTTGGAACAACAGCACCACGTCCATCTGTGGCTACACCCATCCAAGCCACGCCACCCCCAAAAGAGCAGAGGGGGCAGATTCTGACCGAAGGGATTGTGCCTGTTAAGGACAACCATGCTCCAACCATCGATCAGAGCTTCCACCTGTTCACTAGGCGAACAAAAATTATTCCAACAAGGGAAGGGTGCACCATCTAGTGACAAAGGAAGAGCAGCCCAAAAAAGCTCCCTAAAACTCCTCGCAGCAGGACAAATCGTGTCTTCTGAAAAAAAACACCAAAGATCTCGAACGGAAAGTTTATATCGAGCCCGACATGGTTCTTATGATCAAATCTGCACTCTCAGGTCAAGATCAGGAGTCGTCAACAATGGCCCTGCTAGAGCTTTCTGCCTACTCTGTGGAAAGCAATGAAGCGGATATCCAATCCGGGAACCCACAGACAGTCCTAGGGCTGTCTTTAAGAGAGGAATCTCACAGGACCACTCAAGGTGCTCGTCAAACCACTGCACGAGACAAAGTCAGGCATTCCATTTCCAGTGAGTCCTCTCCCTTCTATAACCTCTCAGAAAAAGGGCAAAGATTGCTTTTAAAATTCCATAGAACCAAATGCAATTTGCAAGATGGCTCTAATCAAAGGCCCAAAGGAAGATCTAAAGCAATCAACAAAGAAAAGTCCCTTCCATCCCGTCGAATGTAACTTACCTTGTCGGAGGATAAACAACGGGACAAACGACAACAGCCTTCGACAGCTCAAGATCAGCAAGCGGAGGCAGGAAATTCTAACCTAAAAGACGGCCACACCAAAGCCCATTTCTCCCCAAAGAGAGCATGTGGAGACCTAAAACATAGAAAATATCGTTCTAGAGAAGCAGATCAGTTTTCTACCGCTAAGAAAGACTACAACAAATGCCTTAAACTGGAGAGAGTGACGGGCGAGGATGACGGCTTCATTTTATATCGAAAGGCAGTGGTTGGATCTGCCATATGATCCCGAGTCTTAAGCATCTTTACATCGAGGACTTTGCAAGAATCGAATTCAGATGAGAGCATAGAGCCGATATTCATATGCACCTGAACTCACTGGCAATTAAAAATCTTCTAGCTGCATCCCAAAAACTTCTATACATGAGATTTGATATCTCAGAACTTGTCGAAAGAACTTCCTATATGGAATCAACTAAGAGATCGGTGAATAAATATGGCCTATTGAAATCAGTGCAAGCCAGGCTTCGTGAAACTTCGGAGTCCAGTGTTACAGAATCTTCCAAAGGCAGACATGGGGGTTATCCCGTTCCTAAGATGATTGTCAAAGGCTCTAGAACAGACACGACCCTGCCACAAGGGCCACGGCCGAAATCATCCTTGATAAAAACCAAGGATACAACCTATCACTATCTGACAGCATCAAGGGATAAGCAAGTGCTTAGCGCATCATCACTTTTGGAGGACCCATGGGCCTGGCTCCCAGGAGCCTTGACTATAAAAAAAAAGGAATTAGCTAAGCCTGGTTAAAATCAGGATCCCTAATCAACACACCCTCATCTCCTGGAATACAAGAGGGTTCTCCCACCTGATACAAAGGGACAGCCTGCCATGGTAAAATGTTGATATTATATGTCTACAGGAGACCTGACTGTCTAAGGAACCTTCCTTGGACGAGTTTACAGTTTTGATTAACCCTGCAATTAGAGAACTATTCAGAAGGACGAAGGCAGGCCTCAGTGTCAGGGCCGGCTTTGAGATTATTAAATCTCAAAACTTGTCCCCGTATATCCAACTGACAGTACTAAAGGAAGAGATACCATCCGCGACCAGAGAAGAAAAAACATCAAATCAACTTTCAATAATTAATATCTATTGTAACGACACTGATGTTTGACCCTGTGGGAATGTTGGACAAGATTACTGATGCCATTGATGAGGCACTCATCTACGATCATCCATCCATCATCATATGTGGGGATTTCAATATGCCAGCATATGCATTCATTCCTAGTTCCATAGTAAGAACTTCCACCTTGGCCGCAACCAGGAAAACAAATCTATGGAATTGTTTTGCACAATGGCCATTTTGAACCGGGCAACGTCTGCCACCCAATGTGGGAAAGAGGTAGCCAGGAATCAATTTTTGACTACATTTTTGTCTCAATAGATTTGGAATTCCTGATATTAACTCTGGAGGTTACACCATCAGTTGAAAGCGATCATCATTGGCTAAACCTATCTTGGAGAGTCCATCAGGTAGCCTACCACACCAACCTTAGTATACAGGTTACAGCTGTGTCCCAGGGCAATCGTCTCCGTATGGACGCAGACAAACTCGACCTGTTGGCCTCAAACTTACTGAAAATGTTTGAATTATCCAGGCCATACAATGCTTCCGTAATGGCCGACTACACACAACTGTTGACCAGCTCTATATCAAAGAACGTACAGGGCCAGGGCCAGGCCAACCAGAAACAAACCCACCAACACAATTATGATTCCATCTTAGTCCTGAAAAGGAAAGAAAAGAGTAAAGTCAGCTGTGCTAGAAGACACACCTCGACATGCGACCAGGCTCACCAAACTAAACTAATCAAAGCCAGATACAGATCTGGTGTAAAGTGCACAAAGCAGGCCTTTGGCAAAAGACACAGCTCTGAAGAACAAATCATCAGCACGGCTGTGGTCCCTGCTAAAATCACCCTGGGGCTCTCAATGTCATCTGCAAGCAAGCGGAGTGCTAGAAAGTGTCTGGGTAAAATATTACTCTAAGCTTTTCGAGGCCCCAAGTAAGAGAGCAAACTACCCGAGTGGACTGGTCCATGCCCTACGAATATGAAGAAATGATCATAAGGATCAAAAAATTAGAACACCCAGAATTATGGGCCAGGTTCCTGGACATAATTCTTCAATAACTGCTGAGGTCCGAGCATATACCGAAGTCCTGGAAAGAGGCGAATATAATTCTAATTTTTAAAAACAGAGGGAGAGCTGATCATCCAATTATAGGCCCATTGCCCTCCCAGATGCTATGGGAAAGGTATACGCATCCCTGGTGTTGAAAAGATTGACTAAATGGCTGTATCAGTCTGGCTTACAAGATCCATTTCAAGCAGGATTCACAAAGGGTAGGGACGGTTCCGCCTGCATTGATCATCGCGATGCTAAAAGCGAAAGCTTTGAATTCCAAAATATACATCTGGCTTTTGTGAATTTCACAAAAGCATTTGATAGCATCAGCAGAGAAGACCTTTGGCCAAATTAAGAGCGAAAACATGCCTGGAAGATGTATTAGAGCAAATTGAGGGCCTTCACACTAACACCACTGTTAGAATTCGCCTCTCAACATCTGGCGAACTGAGTGAAAAAATTCCAACCTTCAGAGGACTTAAGCAGGGCTGTGCCCTAGTTCCAGCGCTATACAACTTTTACATCTCAGATCTGGATGTGTCCATGGCAAAGATCTGGCGCTTTCCACCAAAGTTGGGTAACACGTCAATCACCCATCTACTTTACGCGGATGATCCTGTCCTGTTGGACCGCACAGAAATAGGCTTACAGCAACAGCTAACGGGCCTCCTAAACTATGGGGTGGCCAATAACCTACAGATAAACATCACCTCGACAAAAATTCTAACCCTTAAAAAAGGACAGCCAGGACGTAAGTTAAAGACATTCACCTGGCACTTGGCTAAGGAAGAGGTCTTCAAGGTCCAGTAACAATCTCCCCGAGTAAATTGGAAAACTGAAGCACTTAAATTCCTGATCCAAAAAGTACGTACTCTTACAAGCCAAGCCCTGATCATTAAAAGGAAGTTCTGCAAGTTCTCTGTGATTCCTATCACTGAATTGTAGAAGTCCAAGGTAATAGCAACAATAACGTATGGGTCGGAAGCCTTAATTAACATCACAGACAAATGGTGGCCACGACTTGAAGGCCAATGCTGGAAAAAACCGCAGAGAGTCACACCCTCTACACCAATACAAGTAATTAGGGAAGAGCTTGGCCTAAACTCACTCCTGATGGCAGTACAATGGAAAAAACTCTGCTTTTATGGAAAATGTTTATCTTCCTTGGCAGTAACCATGATAAAAGCCATTCACGAGGAACTTCAAAGCAGATAATTGGATTGCCATGGATTAATGCCTGGGAAAAAGTTTGTATTGAGCTGAAAAAATCCACTGAAACACACATTGATGATCTACTACATTCTCCAGCATCAGTGAAAAAGAGACTCAGACTTGATGACTGGATAACAAACGCGATAGCAAGCCTAACTCTTTATCAAGATCTGGCAACAGAGCATAGGAAAAGGGGGATTCTCCACCCATACATCAGCAAATGCCCAGACCTGGAAGTAGGGCGTACCTTTTTAAGGATCCGTTTCAACTTATGATTAACGGGAGAGATCGCCGCAGTAAGAGACCCAGTCAAAGGTAGGGCTTTTGGCTGTAGGTTCTGCTTGGAGAAAGATTGCAAAGAAGCCCTCAAACATCTCTTTGTAACTTGCTCCTATTTTACAGAACAAAGGACTTGTTACTTTGGCAGTTTTCTGGAGAAACTACAAACAATATCTGCAGACACATGGTGGACTGACTTGCTGGCAGGCTATACAATCTCAGTTACCTTGGCAATGGTTGCATTCTATAAAACCAAAACTGAAAAAGAGCTCGAAAAAAAGGGGTTCAAAGCTCTTCCACTGATCTGATAGGCAGCGGTGAACTCCCTAGCGACCTGATTTAAGTCCTGCCTGAGTACTGAGATGGATCAGCTGGAGGCCTCAGCGGAATTCTGCACTAGTAATGTTTGACTGGTTTGGCTAAAGGTTTTCTGTAAACTATATAGCAGTAGATCAAAAAAATTGAAAATAAAAATTGAAAAAAGTTGAGAAGCTATAGTAACTACCCTAGCAAAGTTGTTGGTACCAATCCAGAGGTAGAGATAGCTAATTAAGAATTTAGAGGCTTGAGCGGCGATTGATGGTGCATGTTCATATTTGTTGTTTTAAAAGAGTTGAAAGGGTGGCGATTTAAAGCAAACATATATATTTTTTTAATTTATAAAGCGCACTAGCAGCCCAGAGGCATCAAGGCGTTGTTACAGACATGTGTCTTGGTTATATGGTACATACATTTCTACAGGTTACATATAGGCTATTTAATAAGTCTGGTAAGGATTGACAGTCAATTGAGACTTGTCATTATGGGAGACACTCCCTCTCATGAACCTATGCAAGACAGTGCCAAAGCACATGCCCAAGCTCAAACAGTATAGTGGGGATTGGTTGAAAGGCACGGCAGATAAAATGTTCATGCCGTGGCCACAAGGGGGATCGCTGTCAAAAGCAGTATTGCAACACATGATCACATATTTGCACGCTGCGTACACGGGGAAGAAATTAGAGAAAAGGTTAGCCATTCTAGAGCTCTGGAAAATCTATCAGGAAGAGAGGGAAGATCTGGCACTTGAAGAGAGGATGCTTAGTCTGAGAAAGGAGGAAGATGACAAGCCCTCAGCCCCCCTTACCTCGCCTGAAGTAAAAGGCGCTAGTACAGAAGAAATAGGGTTAAATCTATTAAAGGAGTTGAAAGTGGTGAAGGGGTATAGTAATCCAATATACAAACTGCCCGCTTATAGCACCAAAGATAGTCCAGAAGAGTAAGAGAAAACAAGAGATCTGTAAGATCATGCAAGACAAAGAAGAAAAGAGTGAGCTGTCGAATATATTGACAGAAATAGAAAGGGAGATTAAGAGATGAAAAGGAGAGAAGGATAAAGCTGACGAGATAGTGCTCGTGCAGACCGAGTGGATGGGAGGACAGATATTACTTCACATCGATGGAAAAAGCATTGAGGAAGTTAGGCAAAGAGAAGATAAGGACGAGCAAGAAAGAACGAGAGAAGATACTGAAAGAAGATGACCAGAAAAGGAAGAACAGGGAGCGACGAGAACAGATGTATCAGGAGGAGCAAGAGAAAAAAGAAGAACGGGCAGAAGAGCAAAGAAAGTATGACAATAGAAGATAGGGATAGAAGAGAAAGGAAGAGAAGCGGAGGAAGCGCCTAAATTAAGGGACATATGAATACAGAGATGAAGGGAAGAAGAGGAAAGAAGGGAAGGAGTAAGGAAAGAAGAACGAAGGCAAGAGGAAGAAAGGATTAGAAGGTATGCAAGAAAACTAAGAGAACTAGATGAAGAAATAGAACAAGGGAGAAGATAGTGGGGTCTCAATGCCAGTGTCATTCGTAAAGAACCAGTAAGGCCAAGCCCAGCAATACGATCGGATAGAACAGAAGATTTCCTTCTGATAAAGGTAGCAAAGTCAGGGGCATCTAGAGTAGTATTGGAAGGAGAAAACTTTGATGCGGGAAGCATCGGAGAAAGGATCGATAAGGTCTTTCAAGAATTAAAGGATGGTAGCAAATATGGAAGTCGAGGCAAGGGGGATCAATCCCTAGCATTTGAATCATGAAGCAAAGAAGAAAATCTGCTCAGTCACTGACACAGAGCATTGTCCTTAAGCAGACTGAGCCTAAACAAAGGTGAAGGGGATGATAGTCACACTAGTTGAGGACAAGACTTGTCAGACGAGGAAAGGGAGTCCATCCTCCAGGTAAAAGGAGGGAGCATGTGCGCCACTGAGGGAAGCCTGCAAATGGAGAAAGAAGTAAGATTGTATAAAGGAGAATGCTTTGGTGGAGGGGAAATCCTCTTCATTGATGGTTCTTCAAAAACTGATCAGACTAGTGGGGAAAGGCATAGAGGCGTAGCGTTAATAAGACACAGATTAAATGGAGAATTTGAAGTTGTAGCAAGTGCAAGACTACCGTCTCACATTTTAGTGCAAGCAGAATTACTGGCGCTTATTGTCGCGCTTGAGAAACACGAAGGGCAGGAAGTGATGGTGTACAGTGACTACCCCTATGTGACATCAACTGTACACGCAGGGTTGGCACATTGGAAAAGGAGGGGCTACACCTGTGCGGACGGCATTCCAGTGCAGCATGCATCTTTATTGGACAGGCTTATTAAGGCACCACTCCCAGTGGCCATAGTGGTCGTTAAAAGCGCAGCTCACACTAAGCGAACAGATTTGATCTCTTGCAGGAACGAAGCCGCAGACGTAGAAGCCAAAAGGGTTGCATATTACACAGATATTTCGAATTTTGATACTGAGAGAATTAAAGCGAAAGTAGTCACAACCAAGTTAGTGCAAGAAGAGTTTAATAAATTATCGATAACTCAATTAATGGAGATTCAAGGAAGTGCACCGTAGGAAGAATGGAAGCAAAGGGGATGTTCTTTAGACCCCACAGAAGCATTATGGTGACAGGATAGCAATGGAAAGCTCATGATGCCAGTAGCATTATTAAAGGTTGCGCTTGAACAGCTGCATTACCCTGCACATGTAGCTGAGGAGAGTCTTGCTGCAACGATTGGTTCATTCTGAATTTGTTGGACCACATTTAATTCTTTATGGTAAACTGCATCGTGTGTCAAAAGTTTATTGCTGGGCATACACTGAGAACAATCAGAGGGGTAATACCTCGACCAAATAGTCAATTTTTTGCATATTGACTATATGTAACAGACATAGGTATCTATGAGTGGTGGTGTGTCCCTTTTCCAGGTGGATCGAGGCAGGTCCGTGTACACAATCTGATACCTCTTGTGCAGTTTTTAGTATGCAAGGTCTTTCCGAGATGAAGTGTGCGTGAAGTGCTGAGATCCGACAATGGGCCACATTTTGTTATTGAGGTATTTTAACAGATAGGGCTTCTATAAAACATTAAACACAAGTTTTCTTCTGCTTATCACCTGCAAGCAAACGGAATATGCAATAGACTTAAAAGCCTCTTTAAAGAAAGGATTGCCAAGATTAAATTGACTTTGAAGAAGGGATGGCCATATTGCCTACCCTTAGCTTCATATGCCCTTTGGAATCAGCCTGGTTCAGACCATCACCTCATGCCTCACGAGTTAGTGACACGTTGGCAAATAAGAACGCCTCTTACTCCTCAGTCTAGAATTAGAAGTGATGCCCAGAGTGTAGCTAAAACGTTAGGTGATGAATTGCATGACTATTTGACATGTATGACCTGTAGCATCTCTCTCATTTCAGATCAACTAAAGCATCAGAGGGGTTGGTCTCAGAACACAGATGAAGATAATTCAACAACCAGCCCTGCTGAACTATCAGCACCAAAGTTATATGTTGGTGATCTTATCCCGATTAAAAATGTCACTAAAGAGTGGCATGAGTCACACTTTAATGGCTTCTTTTGCGTTGAAAATATAACCCCTACAGCTGTGACGGTCCAACGGAGATGAGCTTGGCTTCACTTGGGTGATGTGAAAGTCTACAAAGGTGAGACCTTCCCTCCCACCGTTGGCGATCCAGAAGCAAGACAAGAAGAAGAATTTCAGCGTGTGCAGACTCAATCAATGACAAAGAAGAAGGACGATAAAGCAACGACTTGTGAATGATACATATTCATCTTGGACTAAAATTCCGCGAATACTCCTTATAGATATTTTAGCAGAAGTACAAAGATTTGCAGTGAATTTTAGTAGGCCAAAAATTAACTTTAGAAACATATTGAAGCAAAGTTATGCCTAAAGGTCAGTTCTTGATCAGAAATTGGAAACGAGAACAGTATCCAGATTAATTTTGTGGTGCATACCTGTTCTAAAACAGTTAACCATATGGTACTCACTGATAGTGATGTGCATCTGCTTGTGCTTGCTGTTTTTGTATTCGTACTTCAAGATTATCCTGCTCTTGACAGAAGAGACGATGTTTGCACTTTTTTACAGGATCCTAAAATTTGCCTTGTGATTAGAAGTCTGCTATTTGCAATCATTGATCAAATTTTACAATTTCAGGTGTAAAGAAATTTGTTAAGTGTATTAAAGATGAGACCTTTGGAAGCTGCCATAGTTCTAGAGAATGAACAAGTACCAGTATGGCGCAAATGTTTGTTGTCTATGTTTTGGTGCATACTATATGCTTGCACAATTACACACTGTATTTTTACTCCTTCTTCACAGTCTCTATCATACTAGTATTCCTTCTGAGACAGAAGCATCTATAGTTCTCCCCACTACAGGAACTGCTTTTGATTTGCTTACTTCCACTGAGGTAGAGGTCCCCATCGTTCTCCCCACTATGAGAACTGTTTTTGATTTGCTTCATGAATATTATACAACCTTTACATATGGGAGACATAAGAGAAATGCACAGGAAGATGATGAGGGGATAAATATCTATATAGACAATGCAGCACATTTGGGTAATAACATGTGATATCAACATATGAGAACGAGTTCTAACATCTAAGGAGAGTTGCTATGTCTGCACTCTGATACCCTATGCCATGAACGCAGCGTGAACTTTCATCTCCAAAGAAGTTCCAGAACACGATGCCAGGTGCCGTGTTCATCTTGCAGCATGCATGACCAGATGACAATTCCAGGGAAGTTGGGCCACCTTACGATGGAGATCGAAAAGGTTGTTTCCGTTCCAGGATGATTATATCAAGACTTCACAAATGGAGAAGCAACCTGGATGGAAGAGCAAGATGCTTGTGTATCCTGCAGGAGGAGGTGGTCATGAAAGACCTGAGGAAAATGGAATGGCCCGATATAACAGAGATAACTGGACCCCCTGGATGTTGGGAACAAACTCAAGTCTTAGTCTATGGACAAGTGAAGTCCAAGAAGGGATGGGAAGGAGGACTGATGTCCTGTGCAGCTCATATACTGAAGTCAGAATATGTGCAAGAGGTACAGAGAGTAAACAATAGGTGTTTGAAGTCATGGGCTAAGCATGTCAAACTTCTGACATGGGTAGAAGATGAATTGGGTCCAATGGTTGTGATTCCATTGGCGAATGCGACACTGTGCTTCCGAAGAGAAGGAAGAAGGCATGTGGGAGATAACATAGGCTGCAAAACTACAGTCGACGTTTCCAGACTGGGAGCAGGGACAGCTGTCCTGATGGATCGATATTGGGCTTGTGGGCCTATGGCCTATATGAAGCTGCCAAAGGATTGGGGAGGAACGTGTTCCTTGGTGCTCATTCATGTTCCAGCATTAGTGATTCCTGAACATTGGAGAATTTCCAAAAGTAGATGCCCATTTAAGAAGGAGAAGATCGCTTACATTTCTCAATCGAACCAAGAGAGGGAATTACTTCTCAGCCAAGTCAATAGAAGCATATGATTGCATTCCTTATGAGCAGAGGTGGTTCAGCAAGACTGCTTCAGCATTCACGACTATCTTCATGCCTGGGATTCAGACACTGGCCAATGCCAAATGGTTGCAAATTACCAGATGGGAGCTCCTGCAGACCAACACCACCACCATAAAGGGATTCAATGCTATCAAGGAACAGTTGAGGGCCATACGACTGATGACCCTCCAGAACAGATATGTCCCCGACATGATCACAGCGATGCAAGGAGGAGTTTGCACCAGAATTAGGCCATCAAGTTGCACATTCGTACCTTCTCATGACGATGAGAATGTGACCTTGACAGAGGCCATAACGCTGTTGACGAACCTGCATAATCAGATGGAAGACGAGAGAGAGGACATTATAGATGATAGTTGATTTGCATCCATAATCTCATGGATTCCGCAGTGGATGGCAAATATCTTCAAGTTTCTTGGAGCACTATTCCTCATGGTGATGTTTGGATTCTGTGTGATCAAGTTAATAATTGCCCAGTGTAAGAAGACAGCAAAGAAGGCAGTAGGAATAAAGATCACGATTGATGTCGGATCTGGGTTTAGACCCAAGGAATTGACTGATGAAGATGTCTGAAAATACATAGAGGCCAGCATCGTAGCACATGAAGGAACTAAGTTCCTTTATCTGAACAATCATAAGAAGTACGTGGGATGGGTCTATTGTAATCCAAATGGACAGTGCAGCAACATGACCTGGATTGTGTATGAACATTTTAAATTAGCTGGCACCATGAGGGGGTTGATGAAGATCTGGACTCCAAAGAAGCACTTCTTCAAGAGAAAGTATCAAGATGTGGAGACCATTGAGGAGGTGGTCGATGAATCGACCAGATGGGGGGAATGTAGAGGAGCAGTTGCATGCCTCTGCAGGAAGTCCCGCCCCCCTACCTCATCTATGTTGGAAGTCTGAGATTATGCCATGCTTGACACCAGCAGTAGATCATACCACAGGGAATATTTGAAAGAAGGTACCCACTGAGAAAACTCTACCAGATGTATTCCAGAAGAGACGACAATCTGAGGGAGGAATTCCCCGAAGGAATAGGAGAACGAGCGAAAGAGGAGCTAGTGACATCACAAGAGACTAGCGTCACGCACTGAGAATACTGACTGAAGAGAATGCATGGGCCTTATAGAAACTGATGACGAAGTAAAGAATCGAATAAACTTTCATATGTGAAAAGAAGATTGCATGTGTGTGATGCACTGCAGAAAATGCAAGTCATTAAATAACTGAACAGATGCAGCAACGCAAGTAGATTAAGTAATCATAGAAGCTGGCTATACGTAGTGAATAGACTGCAGGCAAAGCCACCATTGTATAGAAGCTGGACATTGGTGTAATGAATTTGGTAAGCCTGAACCCACGGAGAGGAAAGGCTCAGAGCTGTGTCGCAGCAAGAATTAGCTGAGGTCGTGGATAGGAATAGACAGGCTACCTGGCCTGGTATCAAAGCTGAAACAAGCCAAGACTGGTTATCTATTCTCAAAAGCAGTGAACGTGAGAAGCTGAATCATCCCTTGTTAAGGTGCAAAGAAAGAACACCATGCATGCCAAGTTTTATTCATTTAAGACATTTAAATGCTGCAAAATCGTCCAAATCGTGGTCTCCTGTCACGTGAGCCAAGGATGAAAACAGAGATGAACTTGGAGTTCTAGAACAGCGATAGTGCATGTTCGCACTCCCTTATATTCACAGAGACAAGAATACTCTGCACGGCCAAATTCAAAGATGATCTTAATGGCAGAAGGCATGTGTGATGAGAGATGTTGGGCTAATTGGGTGGTGAGGTAAAGTCAAGTCCTCCTGACACCTGGGTCTGAGCTCACGGGCTGCTAAGTGAACCGGATGTTCTAGACATGGCATGAACGTGCCAACCTATTCTAGAGGGCCATATAACAAAGGGCCTTATAGTTTGAGAGCCAACGATATACTGTGTACTTAATAGTGTTGAAGATGACATGTTTTAGATGTAGGCATGAGTTGTCCACCTGACAGTAGACATCCAATAACAATCCCACCCCTCATAGAAAGTATACTTAGATGTTCCCCTTGAGTCCATCAGAATCCTTCATAGGTTTTTCTCATTCGCCACATAGTATGACATCACCTATGATTAATTTTTTGTATACACGTGTGTCTTATGTGAAATTTAATCGAGAGCTCGAGCAGATGTCCATTGTAAATCACTGTTTTAGACAATTGTTAATAAAACAGCAAACTTTGCCATCTTCCCGAGTTAGTTTGATTATTTGGTGTCAGAGTTATTTTGCCTTCCCATCCATTGCATGCGTGTTATCCAAAGGGCTCTAAGATCAGTGTTGTAGTGGAAAAAATTGTGCACCTTGTATGCTTGAGTGAAGAGGATGTCTCAGAGATATTGGCCGGTGTGTGTTTTTTTGGATAAGATGCAGTCTTTTGTGTAAGAAAGAGAAGTATAATTAACGTGGATAGCTAAGTGAGTTGATCATGGTGAAAGAGAATAAGGTGAGTGATTGTGGGGAGACACTAAGAAACTGGGAAGGGGTAAAAAGGGTTTTTTTGTGTGGACATTCTGTGCCGCATGTTCGGCTTCAGTGTTATTTTTTGTAAAATCATTTTGGGTAAATTGGGTTGGAGTATGGAGACTCCGCTGAATCATTCATGCCAGGTACTCCATTATAAGTTTTAGATTTGAAAATACAACTGGGAATGGCTGCGGGAAACAGAGTAAAATGCTCAGTTCTTTGCCTACTGCCAAACTATAAGGCCTACTTTGTCTCGGGAGGCTAGCTCAGCAGCAACGTGCTCGCCTTGGAAGCAAGACAACATGGAGCAACACAGGTTCGATCCCCGGGTCCGTGCATTAAGCACGTTATAAACAACCTATCATATCATATCACTGAGGGGACTTACGATAAGAGGATATTGGAGAACTCAAAGTTGAGAAACGGTTCAACATCTTAGAGATATGGAGGATGTATGAAAAAGGCAGAAAGGCCCATAGTGTTAAAATCGTAGAGGAGGGGCAAAGAAAAAGGGTGCAGGAATTCCTTTTGCACTGCCCCCCTATGGGTGCTATCCTTTATCACCTGCAGAAGGGCATACAGACCCCGAGTTAAAACCTGCATTTTCCCAAGCGGACACTCCAGTGGTTGGGAGACGGACAGAGGTAATGCCTGCATCAGCTACAATTCCTAGAAAATAGGACGTTGGGGAAAGTTGAAGGGTAACTCCTTCAATGGTTAGGGCTAAAGAAAGGTTGAGAATGAAGAGCAGAAAGGAGACAACTCCCCCGACTGCTAGGTTAGTAGAGTGATTAAGTGTGGAAGAACGAGAGAGAGTGAGGCCAGTAGTTAAAAGAGTAGATGAAGGGTTAAGAAAGAGTGCAAAAGAACAAGTTACTTTCTTACCTGGTAACGTTCTTTTGATGGGATGGTCCGACGCTGTATTCCATATCTATGACAGGTAATGTCCACAGCTGTGCTGCTTCAGAAAATCTTTGGCGTCTGCGTCCTGCGTCGATGACGTCGATGCGCCGTCCCCGAGGACCTCCTCCGACGGCCGACGTCACCTGATGTGATAAGTAGGACGCACAACGCCCATAGCCTCAGTTACAGTTTTTTCCCAGAACGTGTGCCACCAGTTTTCTGCCAGTCAGACACACAAGGCCTTGCGGAACGCAAGCTGCAATCGCAAAAGAAATTCTGCAGCGGGGAAGGCAGGGAGGGAGCCATATGGAATACATCGTCGGACCATCCCATCGAAAGAACGTTACCAGGTAAGAAAGTAACTTGTTCTTCGAGGGGATTGGGTCCTCCGACGTATTCCATATCTATGACAGACTCCCAAAGCAGTACCAAGCAAGGAGGTGGGAAAGAATTTAGAATACAAATTTAGCATGCCCAATCAAATTGCAGAATAGAGAACTGCTTTGCCAAAAGCCAGATCTTGCCCTCTGATGGAATCAAGGGAATAGTGATGTACAAAAGTATGTACTGAAGCCCAGGTGGCTGCATCACAGATGTGACGAATAGGAACTCCCCTCTGCAGGGCAGTAGACGCAGCCACTCCTCTGGTAGAATGGGCCCGGAAGCCAGCCGGAGGGTCCTTACCCGCCAAGCGGTAACACTCGGAGATAGCTAAAATAATCCAACGAGACAAAGTCTGTTTCGTCACAGCTTGTCCCAAACGCTTTCCAGGGTTACCAATGAAAAGTTGATCGTCTACTCTGACCCGGGACATGCGCGAAACATAAAAGCTCAATGCTCTCCGAGGATCAAGCCTATGGAGCCTCTCCTCTTCCTTACCAGGATGTGGAGGAGGATAGAACGCCGGAACAACCACCTTCTGGCTCAAAAGAAATTCCAAAACCACCTTTGGAAGAAAAGAAGGACGAACCCTAAGGACAACCTTGTCCTTATGAAACACAGTGAAGGGTGGCTTAACTGAAAGTGCCTGTAACTCACTCACTCTGCGAGCGGAAGTAACCGCAACCAAAAACACAGTTTTCGGAGTCAATAGCCTCAAAGGGCAAGAATGTAAAGGCTCAAACGGAGCAGCCATAAGAAACTTAAGAACAAGGTTCAAATCCCATCTTGGCACCAAAAAAGGTGACGGAGGGAACACATTAGTGAGCCCTTTCAAAAACTGTGAAATTAAAGGAATCTTAAAAAAGGAACACTCTTCAGACGAGCGCTTAAATATGGACAGCGCCGCCAGGTAACCTTTAATGGTCCCCACTTGCAAGCTCCTGTGGGCTAAAGAAAGCAAAAACGACAGAACCATGGGAATGTCACATTCAAAAGGATCCACATTCTGAACTCTGCACCAGTCGCAGAACTTTCTCCAACGGCAACGGTACAGAGACTTAGTTGCCGGCCGCCTGGCCGAGAGCAACACCTCCATCACGTCTTCAGGGAGGTCCCAATCCTTATACCTCAACCTTTCAGAAGCCATGCGTGAAGATTGAGGGATCTGACCTCTGGATGGAGAACCTGACCCCCCCCTCCCGTGAGTGCAGATTGTCTCGGTAGGGAAGACGACGTGGAGGGCAGATGGACAAGTCTAGAAGGTCCGGGTACCACGTCCTCCGGGCCCACGCCGGAGCAATGAGGACCATCCGGGAACCGAACCGCCGTAACCTCCGCAGCACTTGCGGGATGACGGGGACTGGAGGAAACGCGTACAGCAGTGGGAATGACCACTCCACCACGAGCGCGTCTCCTAAGGCTCCTTTTGTAGGAAATTCCTGCGAGCAAAACCTTTCGCACTTCCGGTTGACACTGGAGGCGAAGAGATCCACTTGAGGGGTCCCCCAAAGGGCGAAGATCTCCAGGAGAATTACCTGAGCCAGCTCCCACTCGTGAGAGATCGTGCTCTGCCTGCTCAGAGCGTCCGCCGTCTCATTGTCGTCTCCGGCCAGATGAACCGCCGAGATCAAAACTTCCTGCTGGATGGCCCAGAACTCGAGCTGCATCGCCTCCCTGCACAGCGGAAGTGACCCTGCCCCCCCCCTTTTTGTTGAGGTAGTGCATGGCCACCGTGTTGTCCGTTAGAATCAGGACACTCTTTCCATGCACAGTCGGCAGAAAAGCCTTCAGGGCTAGCCTGACGGCCCTCAGCTCCAACAGATTGATATGGAGTCTGGACTCCGACAGAGACCAACGACCGCTGACTGTCAACTCGTTGGCATGAGCTCCCCATCCCGTGAGGGATGCGTCCTTCACGATCGTCACCTCCGGCCAGGGCAGCCAAAATGGGGCCCCCTTCATCAGATTGCCCTCGACGGCACACCACAGAAGGTCCCGGGATACGGAGGGCAGCACCTGAACAGGGTCCGACAGCCTGCCGGAGGACTGAGACCACTGGAGCTTGAGTGCCCACTGCAAAGATCTCATCCGCAGACGAGCCTCTGGCACCAGAAGAATGCAGGATGCCATGAGGCCAAGCAGTCTCAAGAACTCGGACGCTGGGAGAGTCTGGGCAAGTTGAAACTTGTGCACCATCTGCTGAATGTGAAGAGCCATCACCTGAGGAGGAAAACACTGCCCCAGGGATGTGTCGAGCACTGCTCTGATGTACTGGAGCCGCTGCGTTGGTGTCAAATGGGACTTCTTTAAATTGAGGGAGAAGCCCAGACTGTCAAGGGAGTGGCAGGTGACGGACAGATGATCCAGGACTTGCTCGGGAGAGCTCCCCCTGATCAACCAATCGTCCAGGTAGGGGTAGCCGTGAATCCCCCCCTTTCCTGAGATGCGCTGCCACCACCACCATGAGCTTGGTGAAAACCCTCCGGGCAGAAGTCAATCCGAACGGCAGGACCCGAAACTGAAAGTGCGAGTCGCCAACCGCGAACCTCAGGTACTTCTTGTGCTTGGGATGGATCGTCACATGGAAGTAAGCATCCTTGAGGTCGAGAAACACCAACCAGTCCTGAAGTTGAAGGACCTGGAGGACTTGAGAAAGAGTCACCATCTTGAACTTGTCCTTCCTGAGGAGTTTGTTCAAACCGCGCAAGTCCATGATGGGTCTCAATCCCCCGTCTTTCTTCGAAATCAAAAAATAAGGGAAATACCATCCCTTGTTCCTCTCCGCTACAGGCACCAGTTCTATGGCGCCTTTCTCCAGCAGGGCTTTAATTTCCTGCGCAAGGAATGGATCCGGACACTTCAAAGAGAGGTTCCCTGGTGGATTGTCGTGAGGCCTCTGCCGAAAAGGAAGACAGTAGCCGTGGGTTATGATCTCCAGAACCCACACATCCGAAGTAATGGATTGCCACTCTACAAGATGCTGCGCCAGCCTTCCCCCAACCGGCGAACCATGGGACCTGGCCTCATGACTGAGTGGTAGCGGCTGTGGCGTTGCCTGAGGGCAAAGAGGCAACTGCCCGAGCGGCCTTGGCACCTCAAGTACCTTTGTTTCCACCTCTGGCACTCTTACGATGGCCTCTTTGACTGCTAGCTCCCCTCGCTTTACTGAAGGACGAGTAATAGCGAAAGGAACCTCCCCTCCATTGCTGTCCCCTAGGACGAAAAGGCAGAGGTTGGCGAACTGCAGCGCCCAACGACTTCGCTGCAGCTTTGGAGGTCTGCAACCTCTCAAGGCTCTCGTCAGCCTTGCTGCCAAAAAGGTGTTCACCGTCAAAGGGCATGTTGAGGAGCCGGGACTGCACATCAGGAGCGAACCCAGACTTCCGCAACCACGCAAACCTGCACATTGCGGTGCTCGCCGCCGTGGACCGGCTGACACAATCCGCCAAGTCCAAACCCGACTGTACGGCCTCACACATAGCATCCTCTTGCCATCCTGAACCATAGCAAGGAAACCATCCCGTTCGTCCCCTTCGGGAATATGATCAGCCGCTAATGCAACACAGTTCCACATAGTGTGTGTGAAACGAGACAAGGCACATATGGAGTTGGCTGCCTGAAGCGCCATACCCCCTGAAGAAAACACTTTCTTCGCCCAGCCGTCAAAACGTTTGTCGTCCCTATCCGGAGGGATGGTAGGATACGACGCCTGCTTTGCCGGGGCCGTAGCCGCCTGCACCACCAAACTCTCCGGGGTGGGGTGCCTAGACAAGTAGCAGGGGTCACTACTGGCTGGACGGTACTTTCGCGACAAAGACTTGCCCACTGCCGGGAGACTCTCCAGAGCAGTCCAAGCCGCCGCCACCCTTCTCTGCAGAGCCATATGAAAAGGCAAAACCGGGTCAGTGGGTGGACCGAGATCAAGGATGTCCATGAGATCATCCTGAACGAACTCCCCTGGGGGAGCTGACCAACCCAAGTACTCGGTAACCCGAGACATAAGGCGCCGTTATGAAGAATCGGCATGAGTGCCAGGCTCCGGCCGACAAAACTCCACCTCCGGAGAGGTGTCCAGTCCACTGGCATCATGCAGCGACTGCCTCAGGTCATCAAACTGACTATGGCCCTAGATAAGGTCATCTGGAACCGTAACCGGAACTAGGCCACCATCAGAGCCTTCATCACCCTCTGAAATGTACTCCAGGCAGGGAGAGGAAGAGGACCTTAGCCATAGCCTTTCTAGGGGCAAACCCCGTGCCACGGGGCCCCTCCGAAACCACCACCTCAAAAGGCGTCGAGGGCGCCGAACGAGTCGGCGCCAGAGTCGACGTCGACAGAAAAGGCGTCGACGTCGAGCGAATTGGCGTCGACGTCAGCTGCAGCGCCGCCAGCATCGGCGGCGTCGACACAGTCCTCGAAGCCCGGAGCTCCGAGCGTGTCTCTCGACAACCTGGGCGCCGACGACACCCTCGGAGACAGAGCCTCGAGAGAAATTGCAGACGACCTCGTCGCCACAGGCGTCGACATCTTCTTCGAAGATGGCACAGGATCACGCGGTCTCGAGCGCGTCGAGGACCGGGACCTGGAACGGGCATGGCGAGAATGGCTACCCTTGTCCGAGCGGGACCTCTCCCGCGAGCCATGCCGACCACCCAAGCCCGAGGGCGTACGGGCGGTGTCTCTCGACCGGTGCCGACCGACCCCACTCGGAGGCGCGGACGGACCGGTGCCCTGCGATTCAAGAATCGCTAGCGTCTGCTTCCCGAAGGAAGCCCATTCCTCCGGTGTCGCTTGCATGGAGGGATAAGCGACCCGCCGACGGGCGGTGTCCTCGGAAGAGGACGGGGAAGGCGACCTATGCCGGCGCTTCCTGGAATGCCTAGAAGAGGCGGAGGAGTGGCGAGACCGACTCCTTGAAGGAGACCCACCGGACTTCCGACGATGACGCGGAGAGTCACCCCTCGAGTCATCGGTCGAAAGCCCTGCAGACCTCGACTTCCGGGGCTTAGACACCCGCCTACCGACAGCTTCTTCTTGAGTTCCCGCAAGGTCTTTGCAGTGAGCGACTGGCAGTCGACACAGTCGTCCGTATCGTGGGCCTCCCCGAGGCACCAGAGGCAGGCGTCGTGCGAGTCCGTGACCGACATCTTGGACCCACAGTCCCCGCAGTTCTTGAAGCCCGGACGTGGAGTCGAAGATGAGAAAGACATCGCCACGAACAGGTCTTCACAACAAACCGAACAGGTTCAACGAACCGAGAATAGAAAACAGCAAACTCCAACGAGTCGAGGCGTACCGAGATTCACAAAGCGAACACGTTTGCGGAAAAACGGAACTGAGGCTATGGGCGTCGTGCATCCTACTTATCACATCGGGTGACGTCGGCCGTCGGAGGAGGTCCTCGGGGACGGCGCATCGACGTCATCGACGCAGGACGCAGACGCCAAAGATTTTCCGAAGCAGCACAGCTGTGGACATTACCTGTCAGAGATATGGAATACGTCGGAGGACCCAATCCCCTCTAATTGGCGTTTTACTACTAGGCTAGAGGATAGGCTGTGAATGGCAGTGGAGGCACAGGAACGGGAAAGGTTGGATAAAGCACTATGGCTAGCAGAGGAACAGGTAGTGCTGTTACGGCGGCAGTGAAATGAAGAACTGGAAGAAGTGAATAGACAGGCAAGGGATGTAGAGGAAGGGAGGTAGAGGCATGAACAAGTTCTTGTTAGGTTGGATAAATCGATTATCAAAGAGGACAATGTGGATCTGGAGAACAGAAATACTGCCATGGGTAAAGGGTTCAAGCAGGGAGGACAGGAGCCATAACCCTATGGTAGTGCCGAGTATGATTCAGTGCCTGTAGAAGTATCAGGGGAAGTGATAACAGGAGTAAAAGATGAGGGGGAATGGGAATCGCATGTCGATCAGGGTGTTGCTGCCCTACATCCCATTCCAGGAGCAGCGACAGAGAATACACCATGGAGTCTTAGGATGCGCAAGGGTACTTGCATCGCCATAGTAAGTATCAGAGAGAGGTGGGACAGCCCCAGTAAAGGTGGGTGGAACTCAGCTTCCGCTGCTCCCGAAGTGTCTTAAAAATGCATATTATGTCCCGTGGTCACACATAGGCCAGAATAATTTGATGAAGACACCCCCTTCGCTCACTGCAGGGGCAGGGAAGTGGATTTAAGCATTAGAGAAACATACAACCGGCGTCATGTTGGGCATAGGGGACATGAAAAGCATATTTACGTCTCTGATGGGGGAGCGGTAACACAAGCTTTGGAGGAGAGCGAGGATCCGGGAGATCAGTTGGATTCAAATGCTCACAATGGAGAAGTTTTTAATAATTGCAGGAAACGGGTATGGGGGGCACTGCAGATTATGTATCCCGATATGAATTTGATTCTAGCCAAAATAATGAAGTTGGACAATGATCCTTCCACACATATCCAGTTAGTTCAGGAGATGTGGAGGGCAGAGACAGGAGAAGCGGGGACAGGAATGCAGTGATTTTTTACCCCATGCTAAAGGGACTCCCCAAGGAAGTTCAGCACAATTTAGATAAGGTGGTAGGGTTAGAGGACAAAAGTTGGTTGGAAATTCAGGCACATGTGCATTTTAGTAAAAAAGAGGCAGAAAAGTAAAAGGAGAGTATAGAGCAGGCACAGAAGTCAGGCCCCAAGCTTGCTTAGAAGAAATTGGCAAAGATTGGCTTGGAAGGGGCAGTAATTACCAACTCCATGGTGGGACAGCAGGGGCAATTGGGACAACAGGGACATGGTGAATTAGGTCTGACATAAGGGTGGATGGATGGGAATGCTCCCGTTCCAAGGCCAATGAGAGGGTTTCGGAGGAGTTGGGGGGGCTTTCAATGAGGAAGTTGGTCATTTGGCGGGGTCGGAAGAATTGGTCCCCAGTTTAATGGACCAATGAAAAATAACTATGGAGGGTTATATGGGATTCAGTGTTGGTCATGCAGAAGGATGGGACACGTGTCACGCAATTGTCGAGACAGATCACAGTATTTTAACCTGGGAGCTCAGGAGATGCAATCCCCAACCCTGCCATATGCCCCAGGTTCTGTGCAATCGCATCAGGCACAGGTTGAACAGAACCTAGCGGCAGGGGCTGTACAGACCTATGGGATCCCACCGCCCATGCCAGCACAAGTGCTGGTACATACATGGGAGAAAAATCCTTTACCCCAAGGAACAGTTGCTCATTACACTCGAGCAAATGTCTTTGGAGGGAGTCCTTTTTCGCTCCACACACTAATATGTACCAAGAGTAGGACAGCCCACGGGGTCTCTGGTGTGTGCAGTCCTGTCCATTACCAGTGATCCAGAAGAGGAACCATGAATAGGTGTGCAGGTAGGTGACCAAACGTTTTCATTCACTGTCAATACAAGGGATGCAAAATCTTGCATCAAGAGGAGATTCCCTTGTCAGGCAAAACGATGGACACGCAGGGATTCTCTGGGGCTATTCTGTTGCTCCCTTATACTGAAGATCTACGTATTAAGGTAGGTACAGAAAATGTATCTGCGTCTTTGTTGTATTGTACAGATACACCGCTGAATCTCCTGTGTAGAGCCTATTGAGAACGTTTCGAATGTCGATTGCTTTCACAGAGGAAGGTATAGTATGCACGACTCCAAGTTTGTATATTTCAAGAGAAGCAGTGCATTTGAATGCATACTGTAGCGATGCCTGTACATTCAACTTTGTTTCTTTGAAGGGAACCAAAATCAGACATGGCGGGTGCCAATTTCATTTTTGTTTCGGCCTACTGTGCAGCAAGAGGTAACACCAGGCCCCATTGTTACGATTCTCTTAGAGACAGTAGTGATCAAGAAGAACATGGTGGTTCTCTCAGACACAGTTGAGGAAGCAGAGAATGGCACACAGTGCTATGCATCAATCCGACTCTGTCGCTAAGGGATGTGTCTGACAAGCAATTGTTCAAAGACACTGAAGACACAAAGGAGATGGTTTTTGAGATTGGGGTGACTTGCCAGATAGCGAAAGAGCAAAGGGAAGTGACACAGACCATGTTCATGATTAGAAATACATCGCCACATTAGAAGGAGGATTTGGAAAGTGCTGGACCATTTATGGGCCAGCAAGCCTTATGATGTGAGGCTGCTAAAGAGTGTTGGAGCAGTGCGAATAAAATTTAAAATTGGTGCGATATCATAGGTTAAGCAGTACCCTATATCTAGAGAGGAGGATGAGGGAATTTATGAGACCATTGTGGCGTTGTTGAAGCAAGGCATAACACAACCTTCTGTGCCTCCATGTAATACAGCCATCTACCCTGTGCCTGTGAAGAAAGCGAAGGGTTCCAGTGATAGGATGGTCCAGGTTTTGCACCCCTCAATAATATTGTTGAGGTTGAAATTCTGGTGGTACAGAATCCTGCCACCATTCTCGGTAATATCCCTACTGGGTAGACCCACTTCATGGTCATTGATTTAAAAAATGAATTTTTCTCGGCCCCTTTATACCCCAATTCTCAGTACCTCGTGGCGTTTATATATCGTGGTCAGAGATTCGAGCACACAAGGTTGCCCAAGGGTTGCTGTGAATCTCAGAGTGCTTTCAACAGGGTGATTCAAATGGATATGAGGAATTTACATGTGTCCAGTGCAGTAATTCAGTGTGTGGACGATTTTTTTGTTTGTAGCATTTCAGAGGAGCAGTGTCATTGAGATTCAATAACGCTCCTCACCCTGTGTGCGGAGAAGGGGTACCATGGTGGACAAAGAAAAATTTCAGTACTGCCAGACACAGGTAGTAGATTTGGGGCAAGTGATATTGCCCGCAAAAAGGAAGGTAAAGCCAGAGAGAGCCACCACCTTTCAGATTATGCCTCAGCCAGTCATGGTGAAACAAATGCAGCAGATTGTGGGGCTCTGTAAGTATGGTAGATCGTGGATTCTTGACTACTCTAGTTAATTGAGGGCCATACTGCAGGGACTTAAGGAAGCACAGAAGGTGAAGGGTCTGAAGAAATGGTGACTTGTTTCTGGGAACTCAAGGTTGCAATCAGCAATGCTCTGGTATTGGCGACCCCGAATTACAAGAAACCATTGTATTTATTTTCTCACTCGAACAGGCAGGTGATGACAGCAGTCCTGACCCAGAAAACATTGCTAGGACAAACCTTTAGC
This sequence comes from Ambystoma mexicanum, assembly GCF_040938575.1. NCBI lineage: Eukaryota > Metazoa > Chordata > Amphibia > Caudata > Ambystomatidae > Ambystoma > Ambystoma mexicanum. The sequence continues at coordinate 146,875,155 of NC_090936.1, forward strand.
ATATTATATCAGACTACTAGAACAAGTGATGCAGGGACTGTTCCCCTGTGAGCAGCCTTTAGCTGCAGCAGCTTTTTCAATTCAAAAGTCTTCAACCATTACCATGGGTTGCCCAGTGACATTGTATGTTGAGCAAGCAGTCTTTGTGATCTTGGAAAAATCCAAGTCGGCTTTGATGACCCAAAATGTTTTTCGGGTATGGGGTTATTTCATCAAATGCATGGATACATCCCATATGGTGTCACCTAGTCAATCCTGCAACATTTCCGATCGATCCAGTTAAACCTGATGACATTATCAATGATTATCCAACATACGAGGGAGAAGAGAAAGAGAGAACAAGTGTTAAGGAGGATGCTTTGGAAGAAGGTGAAGTAATGTTTGTGGATGGGTTCTTGACAATTAGTCAGGACACTGGTGAGAGGCATATGGGTGTAGCTGTTGTGGGCCTTGAGGATGGGGATTACCAGGTCAGACTGAAGAGATGCCTTTGCATTACTCTGCACAAGGGCCAGAACTAGTGGCACGCAAAGAGGCACCAGAAATGAGTATGGGGAAGGCAGTTACTATTTATTATGACTCTGCATATGTAACCTCCACTGTGCATTCAGGATTATCAAGGTGGCAGAGAAGAGTGTTTAGGAGCTATGATGGGACCCCTGACCAGTATGCTACTATCCTATCCTGACTAATTGAAGAGTTATCCCTATCCACAGAAGTAGGTATTGTGAAATGTGCTGTGCATACTAATCGTACTAACTCCATAGCAATTGGGAATGATGCCGCAGACAGGGTGGCGAAGGAAGCTGCATATTTACTATTTACAGATTACCAGGAAATAGAATCTGTGTCCCAGCAGGTACAGTTACCAGATCATACTCTGCAGCCGAGTGCTTCAGGTCAAATAAATGCAAAGAAAAGCAACTAAAGGGGAAGAAACGCTTTGGATAAAGAGAGGATGTACTCTCTCGCCCATAAATTTACTGTGGAGACAGGAGCTGACGGGAAAGGTAGTAATTCCTGTAAAACTGCATCTTGTGGCTGTAGAGCAACTACATTACCCATCGCACACTTCTTGATGACAAATTGCAACCAAGTTCCAGGAAGAATGCTTATACCAAACCTCCAGGAGCAGGTAAATAGATTTGTAGGAAACTGTATGGTTTGCAGAACATTCAATCCTGGAACCACGTTGAGGTCAGTAAGGAGAGTTTTGCTGAGGTCCTCTTAGCCATTTCCAGAACTCCATATAGACTTCATTGATATGTTAATTAGATTTAACAATTACTGTTATCTTATAGTGGTAGCTTATCCATTTTCCCAGTGGCTTGAGGTTGGACCCTGCGTACACCCTGATGCTAAGCCGGCAGCAACATTTTTGGTGAGAGAGGTATTTCCACAGTGGCGAATTTGTCAGGTTTTGAAGTCTGACAATGGAACCCACTTTTTTAATACCTTGTTTTCAGAAATTACTTCACTTTTGGCAATCAAGCACGGGTTATGTTCTGTGTATCCCCCAAAGGCCAATGGGATTGTGGAGAGGTTAAATGGAATACTTAAGGCCCAACTGGCCAAGATGTACAATGATTTTTAAAAGCCACAGTTGCACTGCGTGCACTTAGCATTGTTTTATTTGAGAAATAAGCCAGGCAAAGAGCATTGCCTCAGCACTCACGAGATCGTGACAGAGCGTAGATTATGCACAACTCTCTCAACTGCATGCACTGCATTAGATGCAAATAAGATCACAGAGGTTGTAGGAGGGGAGTATAGGGTTAGCGAGTACCTTAGGGCTTTAATCAAAAGTGTCAACATTATATCTTCACAGGTTGTGTCTTCTCACCAACAGTCGACAGTAGAAAGCGGCAAGGAAATCAATGATCAGCACAAGCAACCACTACTCCCAGGAGACTGGATTTACATTCAGACCTTCATGCGCTGTTGGAATGAGCGTGTTTCCATGGGCCGCACCATATGATTTATGCGACTCTGACTTCTGTGAAGCTGGAGGCCAACAAGAGCTGGATCCACGTAAGTGATATACAAAGGGTTACCGGTAGCCCTCCACCGGCACAGGGGCAGGATCAAAGTTAAGTATGCCCTAAAGATTCACAGTTGATTCCAGTGGAAATGGGGGGTGCAGACAGGAATCCAGGAAGTGAATATCTTTGTTTTAAAAAAAAAGGAGATCATTTGCAAATGTATAATGTATGTTTGGATGAGTGTTTATATGTATTATGCCTTTCTTTTGTCATGTTCGAAGATGGCAACGAGTATGGATATAGATGGTTTAAATGTGTCTTGCTTCACAGAATCTAAGAATATATTGCTTAGGTGAAGAAGAAATGTTGATATTGATTTCTTGAACAATGCGGATGAAATAGGCTCAATAGTAGAAGCAAATGGTTTCGCAAATGATGTTTGGTACAGCCACATGAGAAAAGTTGGGAGAGAGAGATTTGAAGGATTTTGCTACATTTGCTCTCTCATCCCCCATACTTCTGGTGTGCCTACTGTGTTTATCCTGAATGAAGTAGAGGTAGCAGATGCACTGTGTCTAGTGCACCTAGCCTTGTTCAGGGTGCAAGGGTAGTTCAAAGGGCAATCCGTCTCAGAATCCATTTTACCTGTTGATGAAGAATGTTCAGTTACAGATCCTTAAGGGCAGAAGAATGTTTGGTGTACACAAAGAGTTCACTTGAGTTTAGAAGTGGCTATTTTTACCAAAAATCGATGGGAACAAGGGACGAAGAGTTGCATGGCTGGAGGGATGAGGGGATTCTTAGAAGAAGGGGTGGCATGTTTAAATCAATAATGTGGAAATATGTGGCAGAGCTATCTGCAGTATCTGACTCTGCTGAAGGAGCCAGAAAAACCTATTAAGATTAGATATCCATTTTTCTCTGTGTTTCAATGGCAATGTCACGGTGCCTGTTGGCACAAATGGGAACTGCAGCCACATGCTTAGCATCGCCAACCTGGCTAGAGGTACAGCTGCCCTTCTGGATTTGCGGATCGTACGCCTATAGGCAGTTACCTCCAGCCTGGCGAGGTGTGTGCAGTTTCACCAATTCATATGTATCCAGTATAGTTAAATGGGAATGGGATGTGTTACTTTAGTGTTACTTTGTGTTCAAGATTGATACATATTATTATATTTGCACGCATATAGAAAGATAAATGCCAAAACCACCAAATGAAATATAAACCCGATGGTGTGCAATAAAGTGCCTAGAGGCTGGGCAGCGAGGCGTTTTATAACACGCATGCAAGGAAGGGGCCTGGTCACGGGGAACCCACTGTAAAGAAGAGACAATATTTGTTAAACATGCATGCACACTGAGGTACATACATAAGGACATTTTATAAATCTACATGAAGTGTGCTCTCTGTATACATGTATATGTAGTGGGCTTTTACAAAATTATTGGACCTCTTTGGTCAGGAGTTTGTGCAGTGAATTTTAAGTGACTGGGAAATTCTAGTTGTGCAGGATTGAAGGCTGGAGGAGTAATGATTAACCAAGCAGATGGGAAGCCAATGAACTAACCAGGGGTTTATGGCTTGGCAGTATCGCAAAAGCACATGCAATCTCTTAAGTGCGTGGAAGTTTGCAGAAGATTTCTTGCCATTTGTTTTGACCAGCAATAAACATGAGGTGAAGCGACGCTCGAGGCTAGAGTGACTGATACCCCAGGGTTTCGATTGTATTCTCAGGATTTGATGTGCTTGCTGAAATGTTAGTCATTTAGATTAGAGTGGTCCTGGACACCAGAAAAGTTGGGGTAGATGAGATTGAGATTGCCTGTTCAAAGCAGGGGTGGACTGGCCTATAGGGAACACTGGAGATTTCCCGGTAGGCCTCTGCACCCTGGGCCTCTTTTGTGTGATAAACAATTTTTTCCATAGGAAAAGGGTTGGGCTTGCTGAAAATGTGTACCATGTGGCCACCTTGAACATAATTTCCAGGACCTATTGATTCCTGGACCACCACTGGTTCAAAGGGAACCCTATTATTCTGCGTTCCTCATGTTGTTTGAAGTATCCATGCAAACTATGTGCAATTACATTTAGGATTAGTAGGTTTTAGGCCAATTGTGGCCTGTAATAAATGATGTTTGAATATGAATGTGTAAGCATGTGCTGATGTCATGGCCTACCACAAACAAATCTCATAGAGTTACCCTAAATGCAATTGCTAATTAGCTGTGAGCTTCACCTTGCTCTGCTAATATGTTTTAAAGTTGGGGTGCACACCCCAAACCAAATCCCTGGCAACATTATTCAATAAATGAAAGTTCAAGTAAAAAACAAGGTTTTTCTGAATCCATACATCCTATTTCTGCACAAATGTGTGTGTGCATCTATATAAAACATTACATTTTATTTTGTACAAACTTAACTATTCATTACATTTTTTTTTAAAACACCATGGATCCCCCAGTAGTTCTCACAGAATTAGCTACCCAATAGCTCTAAATATGAATAACAAATGGATGTCCCATTTCCATAAAGAATTCCTGTTGATGAACAATCGCATCCTCTAGCATTGTAACGTATAGTGAAGCGCTCACTCGGCTAAGGATGAATGAGTACCATAAAAATACTAAAGTGCTGCCCAGTCTACATGTGTTAATCTAGATTATGGGTCTACAACTAGCAGTTCTCAGATATTTTGGACTACAATTTCCATGATCCCTCACCATTGACTAGGCTGGCTAGGGCTGAAGGGATCTGCAGTTCAAAATATCTGGTGAGCCAAAGATAACATACCCTAGATCATTACCAGTGACTCTGTTTCTTTCTCATAATTATACTCCTAGGCTCTTGTTTTCCTTGCTGCATTTTCAACCTCATCCCTTTTTCCATCTGGTCCTAACCCCGTTTTACTGTGGCTTTGAGGAGCATGGTCCCTCTGTATACTCCAGCTTTTCATCACCTTCTACTGCCTTCACCCATGGGTCTGTCATCACTTTGCTCCTACCATCTTTGGGCCTTTCACTACGGCTGCCCTTAAGATCTTGGACTTGCACTTATGCATCACTTTGAAGGGCTCTGCTCAACGCCAGGCTCTCTCTCACCGTCTTCTGGTGACTCTTGTTACACAGGCCCACTCATGGTCCTCATCGATTTCTGTGGAATACAGTGTCTACCATTAACCTCGTATTATCCGTTATTTTACATTTCTGCTCTGCACTATGATTTGGCCTATTCCTAGCCCTTCTCTGTACTTCTCAGCTTTCTTCCCATTCTTCTTGCTTTAGGAATCGTGCTAATCTTGACTATACCCACCCCCATTTCTTTCTCCGTTTATGTTGTGATTTGGGTTGTATGTACCCTCTGCAATAAAACCTCCTCTATTTGTTCCTATTTTTTGTCTCAACCTACAATTACTTAGTTTAACAGAGAAGTGAATAACCGCTTTTAACACCTTTCTATCTATTGCCCTCAACCTCTCAAACTATTCTTTCTCATTTTCTTAAGACGTCAAGTACCATGGGATGTACAGGTAACCTTTAGCACTATTCCTGGACATCCCTTCCTCCTCCATATTACTTTCTGCTTATTCTTCCTTTCAGTATTATTTCATCTCCTTTTCTGAACCCCACCATCTTTCTTTTTCCTTAATTTGCCACCTTACGTCCCTATTTTGTCATTCTGTGATATTGACTACTTCCTGACAGTACTTGTTCCACTTTATTTGATCTCTTCAAACTCTCTTTTACTCCCTGAAATCTGCTTTCAATTTTCTCATGATTGATCATTTCTCCTGTCCTTTTCACAGAGTCTTCCTGTAACCCCTATTTTGACTTCTTTTTTGCAATGTGATGTTTGTTGCTTACATATTTCGTCCCCATGTCAACCATTTCCTTCCGTCTTAACTGAATTCACTTCTGCACCTTGCTCTTCTTAAAGTCTTCAATCTTCCACCTTTGAATCTTCTTTTGATGCGTGTTATCCTCATCCTCCTTTTGCTCCCACACAAACCCCCACCCCCAACCTTGGTTACCTTTTTCTCTGTAAAGATCACTCATAATTCTCTATGCAAACTTAAACATCGCTGGCAGAAATCTTGCTCTCCGGTTGAGCGTGCTGCTCTCTTATCTTAATTAGTTTTATAATGTTGACTTATTTCATGCTGAAGAACATTACTACTAATTACTCATTACTTCTCTTTCTCCACACCCTTGTTGTTTATTAACCCTTTTTCATAATCTGTTGCTCCTTCATCCTCAAGATTCTACTCCTATTTTGTTAGTTTCCACCTCTGACTTGGCTTCCTACTTTTCCACTAAAGTTGATAAATTATTTTTCTTTTGCCTCTGCTCCTTCCTCTTCACTAGCCTCTTTTTGACCTTTTCCTCATTTCTCCTGCTTTGCTCCTCTTCCTGGGTCATCCCTCATATCTAAAGCAATGATTACTGCTGCCCCCTCAATTCCCTTCCTTCTTTTATCTTCTACTCAGTGTATCCTTCTCTTCGTCCTTGCCTGACATCTCTCTTATTTCTTACTCTCATCTGGGCTTTCCCTTTTGCTTTTAAGCATGCCACTACTTCGCATATTTTTAAAAAGACACCCTTGATTCCTCACTCCCACCCATTTTCTTCCCAAACATCTTGAACAGGCCGTTACTTCTCAACTCTCTCTGTCTTGACACCAATTCACTTCTTTCCCCACTTCATTGTGGTTTTCAGCTTGTCCACTTCATTGAAATGTCTATTTTTATCATCACTAATTTTCTCTCCCCCCTTTGTCTCTGTAAGCAATCATCTTTTCTTATTTGTTTGGACCTAGACATAACCTTTGGCACAGTAGATCATCCACAACTGCTTGCTCTTCTCTTGGTTTTTCTTTTTCTTGGTTGACTTCCCATCTTTCTGAATAGTATTATCCTGTGCCCTGGGCTGTGTAGATTCTCTCACTCTTCCTCAATGCTCTGGTGTTCCCTGAGGCTCAGTTCTTGGAACTCTTATTTTCTCTCTACACCATCCCTACTCTTCTATAATTCACTATTTTGATTTAAATTGTCATCTTTCTCTGACTGTCAAATCTGTCTCCTCCAGCTCTTTTACTAACCAAATTCATACATCTATTTCTGACCGTCTTTCTGCTACTAAGCCATGGGTGATTGAACATTCTTTCCATCTTAACTCATCCAAGAGTGAATTACTACTTTTTCCCTGATCCCTCTACTGATCCACCCACACAAGGATGTCCCTCTCCTCCTCCTGTTTATTTTTATGCTGGCTTTTTTTCTCTATTCTTCTCTGCTCAAAAATGTGGTGCGAGTTTTGATCCCCTTGTTCCCTTCTCCTCTCACACTTATTCTCTTGCTTGTTCCTGCCATTACAACATAATCATATCTACAGGATTTGTACTTTCCTTATTTTTTCAGCAGCCAAGACCTTCATTCTTACCCTATTCTTCCCTTAGGTTGACTTCCTTTCCTTTCTCCCTATGGCATATGCCCTTTCTCTTCTAATTTCACATGGCCAGATTCCTTTTTTGCCTGTCTTTAGTTTTGTTACCACTGTATTGCATTAAATGTATATATTGTTTAGCTTCACCTTGTCTTTTTCTCTGTTATCTCACTATATTCTCCTGGTCAGTCTCTTTGTTCATCTTCTGCTTCCTTATTGGTCATCCCTCCTCTGACCAGTCTGTTTCTTCTTCTTCCATGCTTCTTTAACATAAACTCGGAAATTCTCTTCACTGTTCCCTTCATTCTGCTTCAACTCTCACTTCTGTTTGTCCTTCTCTTAAACTCAACTTCTCTTCTTTTTGAATCATTAAGATTGTTAAACCATGGTGATTTTTTCTATTCTGCTCGTATATTTAATTTTTCCATCTTATTTGTAACTTGTGTACATTGCTTAGGTCTAAGCCCTTTAGATATTAATAAATACATGTGATGTTATGGTTGCTGTACTTACATATATTCCACTATCAGATATGGAATAGTGAAGTACCACCATCGTATATCAATCAGGGAGCGTAAAAGGGGCCAATAATTAACAATGCTCAATACTGAAAAATCAAAATGATATATCATTGCTGCAACAGAACAGGCCATGTTAATTCCCTCAGCACCCACAGAAAAGCCTTAATTCCGTAGATAACAACATATTTCATCATCTGAATTATATTATTGTTGATGCTGGGAATATAAATTAAGAATGCAGTGATAAAGTTAACAACAAATCGACTTTAGTACCCCTTTACTCCAGCTTAATTATTTGAGGCCCCTTTGAGTGGTACTTCTGCTTTATATCATACAATAGCCTGATGATAGGACCCACATATCATGTACATGCCATCTGTAGCAGTACAAGTAAGAAACTGTGTCATCTCATATTTTTTGTTACATTTCAAGTGGGTAAACTCAATGGTGCACAATCACACTATTTACCAAAGAAGTCCTTCAAAGACTGAGATAACCAGGTAGTCCAAAGTAAATATTAGTTGCCAACATTTTTTTTACAGAAGAGTTAGGTTGAACCAACAAAAACAAAGTCTACAAAAAAAAATAACGTTAAGGTAACAACATAAAAAAATCTATTATCAATACCTTTATAAATATATAGTTAAATCAAATATCATGGTAATCTTAACTCATCTTTAGTTTGGGCTAATAGGTTGCTTGCAACACCTATAAGGCCCAAACTATTTCATTCAAATACTGATTTGTGTACACATAGGGAGAAGGGCACACACAAATTACATTTGAGGAAGGATACACTGTTTGGCTATAAACTCACCCATTCCCTGTCCATTGTCTTGCTAATCCCTATGGCTAATTCCACCCATTATTGCCTCTCCCTGCCCAAAACTGCTTGTCATGGGAACTCTTTGAGCTCCTGCGATGGCAGCCATGTTGTATGTGAAGCATGCAGACGTAAGGCACAGGCTGCCCAGAGGGTTTGGGTAACTAAGGAAGAACGAAGGAGGGAAATCAGAGCCCCCGGTAAACACTGCCTGCTTTGCTTGGTTGTTTTCCATTTCTTTTTTGTGCTGAGTCTCTGTTCATGCAGTGGGAAGCCTGATTCTTGGCGTGTTCAGTATTTGTTGCCTCGTCAGTCACCCCATCAGTAAATCTGTTTGTTAGTTATTTACGCAAACATATAAATACTCTCAGAGCTCGGGCCCACACCTCAGACAAGACTTTGTGGCTCATGACTGGCTAAGATCAAGTTTGACTAAACTTTCCTTGAGTTGACACCCTCTCCCTCGCTGCCTCCTTGAGTGTACGGAGTCTCCCAGCAGAGAGAGACACACACACACACACACACAAAGCTGCTTCTCCTCGGAAGGCAGAGCTGGGGTTACTCCTGAACGAACCCCGCGGCAGGAACCCTGGAAACAAATTAAGAATGCCCTTTCTACCAAAGGTTGGTGTACGTTCTACACACTTTCCTGTGTGCCGCTTTATTGTTATCAACCAGTTGTTATGTTATTCAGCTCTGAACAAAGTAAAGACTGGGGCGCGACTGCCAACATTAGAAAATGTTTACATGCAGCAAGTTGCACAAACCACTGAGGTGCCATACTCTTACCAAAAAGCTTCCCTTGAGAATCTGTATCACACAGGGGTCCCTCAGACAGTGAAAAATATGGATTGTCTTTTTTTACGAAGGTTCCTCAAAGCCATTATGTGTCTGTTGGCTGCTCCAAATATTCAGGTGTGCATGTGTTTAACACTTGGACGAATGCCTTACTCCAGATAGCTTTTTGGGGCTGCCTTTTGACATTGATATTTTTAATATGTATGCCCTTTTTAAAAAAAACATTTGTTTTAATACATATTTACTTTCTAAAAGTGTGTCTTAATTGATGATATTTAAATGTTTCAAGACAAGTAGCTGCATTTGGTTCTCCTACTGCAATCATTGTTCCACATTTTAAGCATTATAAAAGCACACTTCAGCAATACTTGTTAAATTTGAAAATGATACCCAATCACCAACTTGATATGTTTTAGAAACTTTAGAAGGTACAGGTTGATTTCCTTTTTCTACAGTGACAGTTTCTATATGTATTCTGTTAGTGGGTTTTTAACTTGTACTAACTACAGTAGAATTGTTTTTTGTTATCGATCTTTGGTTGTTTGATTGTTATAAACATATCTAAAATATATCCGCTAGTGTTTATTTCGCATATGTACTAACATTGTTGAATTTCCTAAATTATATTTTTGAGGGATACCCCTTTTTTATTTTTATTTTCAGATGGTGCAAATTACTTATTTGTTTACGTTTCACACTTCATCTGGTTCTGGAGTGTCAAAGTAGTCCCAAATCCAAGATGTTAATTTGCCAAAAGTAATTGTTGCACAGGTAGTTCTGTTTTTGGGATGTTGCTTTTTGTTTTTACTAGTTCTAATGCTTGAAATGATTTGACTACTGTCAGTACTACAAAAATGTAGTTGCGATATTGGTTCAGTTGTTGAACTTTGTGATGTAGAGGTTAAAGGAGTAGCAGTAATAGGGTAAATGATATTTTATTTGTTCTGTGGGCCACGCTGGTTGTACTTTTTTAAAAAAATACTAATACTTAAAAGCAAAGGAGTTTTAAGTTGTTTTTTTGCTAACATTATAGGAGTTGCTATTGGGACATTAGTTTTACTTTGAGTTATATCAGACTTTTAATTTTTAGGAATTGAATTAGTAGAAGTGCTAAAATGCATTTTATTTTTGGTTTAATAAAAGCACTTTGCACCGTTGAAATAGTAGTAGTAATAGGGAATGTATTTGTGTACAGTGTTTTCTATTTGTTGATCTTTAACTGCTGTAATTGTAGTATGATTATTATTGGGTGAGGTATGTTTTGTTTTTTGTCTTGTAACAGCACTTTCAAATATTAAAGCAGTGCTAGAACTAGTAATAGGCACTGAAGGTTGTGTTTATATTTCTATAGGAAAGTTTGTACTGTAGTGATATATTTTAATGTATTTTGAATGGTTTATAATATTTTAACTTTAGGTATTTCTCATGGTGAATTTAATTCATGAGATGTGGTACAGGTAGCCAGCCTCACTGGTAACACTGCGAGTATTTAAAAGTGTATTACTATTTTCTGTGGTTTCCTTTATATGTTTTGTGCATACAGATGGTGAGATTTCACCCGTTGCAATAAATGTTGTTGTTTCTGTTGTAAGTTGTTCTTTTAATAATAGCTTTTCGACTACTTCTTCTGTGATTTTACCAAAAGTTGCTACAGTTGTAATGTTGGCAGTGACAATGTTCGTGTAAACATCCTGGTGGCTAGTTAAATGTGTGCTTGTATTGCAGTCAGTCAGAATGTTTATTTAAACATCCTGAAGGCTAGTTATATTTGTGCTTTTATGTTCTTTTTTTGTGTTCCTTTTTGAGGGAGATTTGCATTAATTTTCTTTTCTTTTTCTGATTTCTTTTACAGCTTTCTTTTCATGCTTGTGTTTTCCTGCTGCAATAAAATAACAGATAAGTTATTACAAGTCTCTATATGTATGTAATGTAATATGACATTTTTAGATTTAGCATACGTGTTTGTATTATTTGTGAAAAATGTATATTTGGTGAATGTTTTATGTCCTTTTATAATAAATTATACTTACACGCTTTATATTTGTGTTATTTGTTGCCCTCTTCTCATCTTCCTTTAATGTTTATGTTTCAACTATACAAAATAAGACATTGTGTAAAAACATAAGTTGTTGTGCTGTTTACTAGGTTCTGTAGGATGTTTCAGTCGGGTGACATCTAATTCAGGGTAAGATTTCCCCCACCAAACCAGGTATGCACAATTTTCCTTTATTTAATCAAGTTGTTTTTATGAACCTGTGACCCACTATTTAATAACATTGATTCCTTACCGATTTCCTCCCCTTTCGGGACAAGAAACCTCAGGGATGCACATAAGGTCTATTTATCAACCAAACAGGAATAATTGAATCAGATTAAAGATACCGAGCGGCACCATGGACATTCCCCAACTTTATGGTCGAGAAATCAAGTTAGCAAAGAGGTTCTGCCGAACGGCAGAATTTCAAGTAAAATCACAAAGCAGACCCCGATTGAGCCCGAAATAACAGCCAAGAAAAACAAAACAAATGGAACTGGTTCCGCACTGTCCTGACTCCAGGAGTGAAGAGATAGCAACCACCGGGGGACGTTAAGGTGACGTCACTCACATTCAAATCATCTCAGCAACTACCCTCGAGAACAAACATAAGCATAGCCTCATGGAACACTAGAGGCCACGTTCATCTCACCAAGTCTGACAGTCAGGATCTGAGTCCCTACGATATTATATGCCTTCATATATATGCCTTCAGGAAACGTGGCTATGTGAAAAACCGGCCCTTGACGGTTATTGCATAGAAATATCTCCAGCTTCTAAAGGACCATTGGGTCGTCCTTCATCGGGACTATTAACAGCAACCCGCATTGGATCCGGTATAACCATCACAAAAGTCATTACCCGTTGCTATGAAATCCTGGCTATTCTGACCACATGGAACTCTGAAACTCCATCAACTAAGCCCATAATACAGGACTCGGTAGCAATTATTAACGTCTACTGGAACCCCCAAAAGACCTCTACTGTGAACATGTGTGAGAAAGTGTCTAGTATAATTGACGAAGTCACTATCAAATACAAATCCTCTAACATTGTGATCTGCGGTGACCTTAACGCGAACTGCTTTACAGTTAACGCTCCAGAAAGACAAGATCTCATCAATGGCTCTGCTTTAGATAGGGGTTTCGCATGGAGTGCTACTATGAAATCCCGAAATCTCCTCAACTCAGCTACTATAGCAGATTCTGAAGCCTTGATACCAACTTGGGAATGTGGCACGTCATCAGCCACCCTGGATTATATCTTTGTCTCTGATCCTGTGTACTCCAACCTAGTCTCATTTAACGTCATTAAAACAAAGTACAGTGATCATAATCTATTGAACCTGATCTGCAGAAATAAAGAGACCATTTTGCAAACTTACGAAACTCAAATCGAGACAAATTCGCAACAAACTCGTCTTCGATTGATCGATCCAGATATTCGTAAACTAACAGATCAATTTGTCAGCCTGACATCAGATCCCGCATTACAAAACGGAGTGGCCAGATCGAGCTATATCCCCCTTCTGCTGGCTTTCAAAAAACCTGGGAAGACTTCCAACACCCGAAGTATACAACACACCCATAAGTATAATACGACCTTGGTTGCTAAACGGAAACTCCTCAGAAAATTGAAAAGAGTGGCAGTATCATCAAACCTACCAATAGACTGGGAAGCCCTCAAAGTAGAAACAAGAAACTTCAAGCAATGGCTGTGAAACGAAAGAAGTCTGCTATATCAATTGGATGCCGAAGAGATGCTGAAGGCCCTCTCAAACAAAACATCTCGCGACTTCTGGTCACTTATCAATAAATCAAATAAGTTCTCAAACTCGCACATGACAAATCCAGTACCGGAAGAAAAATGGGCCACCCATTTCTTGAACTTATTTCACTCAGCAGAAGGTAAAGACGAAGAAACAAAGCGTACAGAGGTCTCAACCTGGGTGGACCAGACTGACATTAGTGACATCAAGTCCATAATCCTGAAATTGAAGTCATCAAGAGCGCCCGGGCCTTATGGCCTAGCGAACTTTGATTTAAAACAACATCCGGACGAGTGGTCGATCCTCATCAGCTCAATTTTCAAAGTCTGCCAGGATAGAAGAACGATTCCGGACTCATGGACGAACGCTGTGATTGTCCCGATCTTTAAGAAAGGAGCAAGAGAGGACCCCCTGAACTATCGGCCAATAGCCCTTCTCGACGTCATCGGGAAGGTGTTCGCCTCACTCCTTCTGTTACATTTCCAGAAATGGACTTCTGCCTCTATGTGCTTCGATTTCCTGCAAACAGGATTTCAAAAAAATGCGAGCACTAGCGTCAACATAATGTGTTTGAACGTACTGAAGGAAAGAGTTTTGACAGGATCTCCTCGGATTTTTCTAGCATTCGTCAACCTGTCCCAAGCTTTTGACAGAGTGGACAGGTCAAAATTGTGGTCGAAACTGAGGACATGGCATTGCCCGGAAAGCATTTTGGAACCTATAATCAGTCTCCACACGAATACCAGCATAAAAGTTTGGCTAAACAATCAAGGTCTCATTTCGAAGTCCATACCGACCTCTCGTGGAGTGAAGCAAGGTTGCCCCTTGGCCCCCGCCCTGTTTATATCCTTCCTCAGAGACTTCAAAGACAGCCAGGAACAGATAAGGTATTTTCCTCCAAAAATAGGCTCTACAAGGGTTCCCAGAATTCTGTACGCGGACGACCTGATCCTACTTGATCTAACCCAGGTCGGTCTGCAACGTCAACTAAATAATCTCTCAACTTACATCATTGACAATAACCTCGAGATCAATAAATCCAAAACAAAAATAATGATCTTGCAAAAACCAGGGAGCAAAAAGAAAGATCGTTTTCGATGGAACCTAAGCGAGACAAAAATCGAAGTGATCGACTCATTTAAATACCCAGGAGTCCAACTCGATACCACAAAGAATTCCCGGAACATGCAAGCTACTCTTTGGGCCAAGGCAAAGAACCTAGCCGCCCAATTAAGAGCAGTTGATCTAAAATATGGCAAATTTTCACTTCAGCCAGCAATCAGTTTCTACAAGGTAAAAATCATCCCTTCTCTGACGTATGGCATGGACGCCACACCCTCAATTCCCTCACATTTCTGGTTAAGACTTGAAGGTTTAATTTGGAGAGCAGTTCTAGGACTACCTAATTCTACATCGGTAGCGCCGATCAGACGAGAACTGGCCTCACATCCGTGAAAGCAGTGGTGGACCACAGTACTCTACAGCTATACAGGAAAATCATCCATCCAGATAGCCTGAAAATTTATCACATGATAGCTGAAGAAATTGGAAAAGGCAATAACCGCTTTATTAATAAGTGGGCCATGGAACATAAACAAAAACTCCACTTAATTGCCTGTACGGAAGAGGAACTGAAGAACAACCCTACCAGGATTAAAACCAAACTGGATTGTTGGGACTGGATCACCACCATTGACAAAGCGACTTCTAACAAACTTCTAGTCCACCTGCCAATGAATACAAATAAACTGAAAGAACCAATGGCTTACTGTAAAAGATACCCCAGTACATCTCTTATGAGAACCTTTTTGAAAGCCCGTTTGAACGTATTACCGACGCAAGAAATTCTAGCGATTAGAACGGGATCAAAGGAAAAAACCTGCAGACTTTGCCAAAACTCTGAACAGACTGAATCGATAAGGCATCTACTGATGTGCTGCCCTGCTTTGCACCAACCCAGAATCGCCTACTTCAGTTCTCTGACAGCCACCTCTTTTGCGGGTAATGAAGACATCTGGTGGAACTGCATTATCAACGGCGAAAAGACTTGATGGCACACGGCAGCCGCTAAACTTCTGGAATTTGCAATTGAAAAGATAAAAATTAGCACGGACGTTGATTCCTCACCTACAGAAACTTGAACTGTGGTTCATACTACTGTCAAAGTATCCGCAATGCAAAGGGGATTCGCTTAGAGTGGAACCAGTTCTTGTAAAAATCTGATTTCTGATTATATACAAGTAATAATAAAAAAAAAATAATAAAGATAAACAATTTTTGTTCCTCATAACAGACCAATGATGAGAAATATTCAACACACTAGTCACTTCAATTCTCAATGAACAGATATGGAAATAGAGACTTTAGTAACATAGACTTCACCTTAGGTATCTATGCATTTAATTCATCCTGAGCACACAGGCACCATGGATTGAGTGTGTGAGAGTCCAGGAGGAATCTTTCATTTGTGCAAAACAACAAATTAGTTTAGAATATCCCTGCCGGTCCAATTCTTGCTACTTCCCCTTTATTCAAAATAGATACCAAGCCCCCTTGCTCAATAGGCATGTCAGAATTTCAACAGCATTTTAGACTCAATTGCAAAAGACTACTAGACGTTCAGGTATGTAGGTGGCTTATAGAAAGGAAAGTATGTTCAACATGTATGTAGGCTAGATTCCCTTCCAAGATGTTTCTATTTAATTATCATGTAAAAGTGTCCCTTTCTCACTTTGAATGGCTTCAAACAGTGAGAGAATGGGTATCAAATGATCACCCTCTCGCTTTGGTCTGGCACAACTTCAATTTAAAACAGTATTCTACTCGATGGTGTATCCAGGAAGAGACTTTAATTACCTTATTATTCTTCGAATGCACACAGTAAGATATTGAATGCTCCTCAGTGCTTAGGCAATGCACAGAGCAGGAGTAGGGGATCTCACTATTTACACACCATGAACCTATTCTACCAATTATATGTTTTTCCAGAAGCACATAGGTTTCTGAAATGTTCCTTTACTTCGTGGGATGCACAATAAACATATCTATATTCTCACTCCTCAGTACTAACAAAGAACATAATCTAATTCCCTTTTTAGTAGCTCACCCCTCAGGATTAATTCCCCTTTAGATCATACTCACAAATGAATTTCTTTTGGCTTTATCACACACAGGTGGGCACCCTCTTTAGGACTGGTTCAATTCTCCCCCACTGGGAACAGGTGGGCATCAGTCAGTAGGATGTGATCAGCTTTCCTCCACCACCTGTCTGCTGTCTCTTCCACTGAAGGAGGTCTGGGACCTCCACTCCTGCTAGGCCTTGCTTACAGTGTCTGCTAATAATCCACCAATGAGTCCAAAAGGTGAGAACGGTATTCCTTCTCCTTCCTGTTGTTATAAAGTCTTCTTTCTCTCCATCAGTCAGTTGGTGAGTAAGTCTGGCAGTGTCCCCCTCAGTGAGTGTGTGTCGAATCTTATATAGAACAGTAACACCACCTTTGTGAGGTGTGTATACTTTCCCCAATCCCCAATCTAATTGGTCAATGCATGTGATTGGACAGTGTACCAAAAGTGACATCACAGTAGGCATACTCATCCGCAGTCATTGGGCATATTAATGAAGGAGGCAGTCTGATGGGAGCAACTTCTAAACCCAGTTTCCCTCCCATTTCTGATGTCATCTCAGGGATTTATTGCATTAAAATGTATCCCATTTAGAAACAGTAAATTCAACTTATGGGACCTGTGAGAAACCAAAGTGTGTCTCACCTACTAGTCCCAAGGGGATCTCTCTCTCAGGTGGCCAGCGCGTGGCCATCGCCTTTGGATGCACACCCCCGGGTTAGGTGCGGGAGGATCACCTGGGTGAGGGGTCTTCAGGTGGGTGTGAGGCAACCAATGGTGAGACGTGGTATTCCCCTCTTTCCCGTACCCATGTCCGATCCTATTTTATAGGACTCTTCAATGTCCGAACTCCCTGCCCCCCTTTCTGCACAAACACTGGGAAGAGGAAGAGGGCGACAAAGGCTAACCCTTACATATCTCATTGGACATGTCCCGCTAATTGGGTCAGGCAAAGTCAGGCACTTGAATTTAATCATACACATCTGATAACCATTAGCTCTCCAGAACCACTATAAAGGGCGGAACATAGAGACACATTCTGAACATGAGAAGGAGCAGAACTTACGGGCGAAGGCGAACTTATTGGAGCAGGATGACTGATCGAGGGAGGGACTAGAGCAAAGGGTAAGGAAACACTGAAGATCCCAGCAGAAGGTTGCTGCTTCTGTGAAACCATAAAGGAGGTGCAGAGAAAGCCAAATTGCAGACAAGAAGAAACCTGCATTGTGTTTCAAGGATTCCAGCAACCCTCCCGGGTTAACGACAATGTTGGGGAGGCAAGGCCATGCCTGTGGTATTAACCTTGACTCATGAATCAAAGCGGGAGAGACAAGAAAGGAATGCGCACACCCGGTGTGTTTGTGAAAGACATGAAAGGCCGGTTGAAGCCGCAACAGTATATCTCCCAAATGAAGGTTGCGCACATGCTGAGATGCAAAAGAAAGCTAACCAGTGATGAACTTTTAAGTGGCGGTTCAATGTGAAGCCAGGGATACAGAGTAGCAGAGTGTCCGGCGAAGGGAAGTAGCCCACTCGAAAGTCTCTGCGAAAGGTGAAATGTTTTGTTATAAAGCGGCAAAGTGAATGAACTCTGAAATGTGTAATGGTCAAGATTAACCCCGGCAAAAGGGGAAGAGAAAAGGTGAATGCTTGAAGAGAAGTATTCCTTTGAACTATTGTGCTTATGGTGCTGTACTAAAAAGACCAAGAGACACTGGGGCAAATAATATATGAGTGTGAGCTGAACAGAAAGTCGAAGTGGTCCTGTGGAGGTCTATAGTAAAAGCCTCGCACATTCGAAAGTCTTCAACATCAGTGAACGGTCCTAGCCTGACTGAGGGAGACCAGAAGTGTGCTAAGTTAGGGGAAGGGAACTCCTAACAAATGTGCATTAAGCTTGGGAAGCCCTGCAAGTGCTGTGATTGCGGGGTCTGAGCCTGGCTGAGGGAATTCTGCGTTCAATCAGGTACTTGTTGATTGAGAGGTCTGAGCACAGCTGAATGAGACGAACCTGAACTTTTTGTTGAACTGTGAAAGAACTTTTGAAATTTAGGAATAAGTGATTTTAACGTGGAAGGCCAGGCGGGCCTCAATTCATGTTTTGAAATGCCTTTATTTTGAGAACTTGGGCAAGTGTGTCATCCTGTCTACGGGTGCCGCCTTACTCTGTGCTGTCCAAAGTGGGGCAGAGAGCTGACTCAGCCACTTTGATCCTTTATGTAATAACATTTTCCTTCAGATACATATTCCCCTTTACACACTTTTTATATGAGAGATAGGGCAGGCATTAGGTTTTGTTAGCATAGGCCATTTTGATTTGACAAAGACTGACTAGGACTGTATTTTCTTTATTATTTGATGGTAGAGACTACTGCCATCATATCTATAGGGCAAAACAGGAGTTTTTTCAAACCCCGAAAAATTGAATAAAGTTTTTGAAACCCGTACCTCTTGTGTCAGTGTCCTACTTGTGATACCATGCCTCCCTTAAAGACCACTTTAATATTCAGCATCCCAGATTTCTCTTTATGGCATGAATCAATTGATGCAATTCTCATCAAAATAGCATGAATAATGATTGAGTTATAGATCTTTCCATTTAACTCCCTTCTATTTTATTTCTTTATATTCAACTTATTTTCCCATCTCATAATAACGGGGTCATCCCTGTTGATGCTAGAATATATAATTCCCTGGCGTTGCATAAATAAAAACTCACATTAGCAAAGTGGTTTTGCTAGCCCTAAATAGATCATCTCAAACTGAACATTTCACAAAAAGAAATACGTTTCTAGGATGTTCTTTTCAACAATTGTGGGCAACATAGTAAATTCCATGTTAGCATCCTTGGTTTTTCTGCCTGCAATCCATTGTCCATGCTGTTAATGCAGAGCAGCAAAGTATTTATGACGGGGCCTGGACATGGTAACATCCCTTGTAGTTTGCAGTTCCTGGGGTTTTACGATTCCTGTCCTGCCCCCTCAGACCTTTCCTGGGTCTGTAAAATTTTCAGATATACTTTTATTTTTCCAAGTATCAAGAAGCCTTCTTTGAAGAGAGGCCTGGGAGATCAGATTAGGCACCACAGATCTGCAGAACCCCCATTAGGTCATTATCTTAAACCCACAAGACACAGATGCAACCCATAAACGCTGGTTTAGGAATTACAGTCAGGTGCCACACACCAGTTTATCTCCATGATCCATATCTCCATATCTCGCATGGCATCGGTTCTCACATCTCATTTTGGGGGAAGATGGCATACGCAGAATACTCATGTCCAGAGTTCAGTTCTGGTTTACTTTATAATAAGGTCACATTTGCACTTTCAGATTTTAAAATGTACATTTTCCTGGTCCCCCTGATTTTACATTTCCCCCAAAAACACGGCAGCATGAAATCTTTGTTTTTCCTTTCCTGAAACTGTGTTTCTCTTTCACCCCAGGTTAAGTAGTTCCCCATTTTAACAAAAGTTACAGGTTATTTTCTGTACTTGAAATGTTCATCTCAGGCCTTGTCAGAGTTTTGAGTAGCTGCAAAACACTGCACATTTCGTTTGCATGCGTGTTTCCCAAATGCTATGTGCAGGCTGAATATTAAATAGTGTTTTTGAAACGATGCCTTGCATCTTTTCTCTACACTTCCCTACAATAAACCTGTATGTCATAATTCTAAAGAAATGTGATGCTACTGCTTACTTTTTGTGCTAACATGTTTTATATAGTGGTAAGTATGTTATGCTAGTGACTACAGTCTTATTGACATTTTATATATTGTGCTATTAACAGTACGCCAATGGCTTTTTGCATATCAATATTTATTTAGCATTAGAAACATATGTGGATGTTGCATACACATTTGTTGAAGCTATGCAGCATAAGAAGCGTATTGACTTGTCCAACTGTTTACTGTGCACACCTGTACATTATAATTGTAAGGACATTAGATGCTACTGTTACTGCCGTGGCTTCTCCACTAGGTTTCTTGGCTACAGGCTTTGACCATGGTCCCTTGACGTGTTGCCCTGTAGGTTTCGTTGGGGCCCACTAGCCATGGCCTCTGACCATGTCAAGTGGCCACGCCTTTGGCTGTGTCCACTTTCCATATTGCACCATTTGGTTCCTTAAAGTAACCCAGTAGCCATAGTCTTCGGCCACACCCATTACCCCCACCTCACTGTAGCTGTAACATTCCACTTTTTCTTGTATTGATCACATTTATTCAAAGAAAGTTTTCCGTAACTGTGGCTAGTAGAACCCTGTTAATAGTAATTTGCTACAAATGACCCCAGAAATTCATAAAAATGTTTTCCATAACTGTGGTTAATAGAACCCCCAACAATAGTAATGTGCTACAAATAACCCCGGTTATTGATAAAATAACACTGGTTATTCGTAAAATAACACTGGTTATTCGTAAAATAACTGATTATTCAAGTGACACACTTTCATTCTGTTTCCTACTACAAAGCCGGTTGAGCAACAAAAAATAAACCTGGTTATGAGAAAACATTCGAGCTCTGAACTTAAATTGTGAGTAAACCTCCCCACCACCTTCAATTGGACATTCTGTCCACGGACACCGTGGTAGCCATCCGGGTCCTTTGAGGATGCCTCCCATGGAAAGGAGACTGCAGAGACTGTGGACAGTCGATATGTACGTGGATACCTGGGGATTAGCCACTCAGGTTTCTTGGCTGCGGTGTACAGGAAGAGAGGGTAGCAGGGGTTTTATTTGTTGAGTGCACTGAAGATGGCTATGGCTACGTCTTTGAGGAAGCAGGAGTGTATGGATTGTGGGAGACTTTTTGATCCATTGGCTGAGGGTGTATTCTGAGCACTGTGGATTGCTTGAAGATCTTGGATTACAACAATTAGAAGTTTCATTGTATGGAGTTTGTGGAATGAAGCAGGCGGAATTGTTCCCGTTCTGTGAGAGAATGGTTAATTTAAAGAATCCGGAAATCATTGTTGTTCACTGCGGAGGCAACAGTTTGGGATATGTCTCAGACATTTCTTTACATTTTGAAATAAAGGATAGATTTGGGAAGTTGATGGAACTGTTTCCACATTCGAAAATTGTTTTTTCACGGATTGCTTGGAAACAAATGTGGAAGCGTTCACTTTGTTTTGGCCACAAATTGAAAAATCAAGGTGCAATATTAACAAAGCTGCATGCGCTTTTTTAACGTAATGTTGGCATGACATATTTTGATAATGCAAATATCAAATTTGATAGTGTCTACATTTTTCGAAGAGATTGGGTTCATCTGACTGATGTTGGCAGTCATATTTTCTTTTAAATGTTTAAAATGCATTAAAGCAGTGTTTGTGAACACATACAATATGTAATCAAGTATTTGCCTCTTCCCTCCCCCACCTTACCTTGGCCTCTCCAAGAAAGAAAAAAGAATCTCACAAAGAGCCAATAACTGTTAACATGATTAATGTTGTTGTCGAAGATGAGGAAGAGGAGGAGTGTGAGCATCCGCATGCTAGTGCCTGTGTGAATGGCGTCCCTGTGTCAATGATGGCAGATTCGGGAGCCAAAATGTCTCTCATGCCTAGGGATGTATTCAAAGGTGTGATGTGTGGGAATGTGTGTGACCTGGAAAGTGCAGATATTTCCTCTAGTGGTTATACTTCGGATAAGATTGATCTCTTGGGTTATTTCCATGCAGAGCTGAATTTTAAAGGGAGGTGTACTCAAGGGAAGGTGTATGTCACAAAAAAAGGGGCCACGCTTTTGGGGTGGTGAGCTCAGAAAATTCTAAGGCTAAAATTGGATCCCAATGTGAGGGAGCAAGTACTGCATGTAGGCAAGTCAGTGTGCCAGAAATACAAAAAAGTGTTTAAGGAAGGCATGGGGAAGGTGAGAGGTATGAAGCATAAGATTTTCATGAGGAAGGGCTGTGAATCTGTTGCAGCAAGGGCTGTGAATCTGTTGCAGCAAGATTGTGTCCTGTCCCATTGAAAATGAGAGACGGAGTGAGGAAGGAGCTGCAAAAATTGTTTAAGACGGGTGTGATAGAGAGAGCGGGTTCAACGCAGTGGATTTCTCCTTTAGTTGTGGTGAAAATCCATTTGTGTGTGGACTTGAGGGAGGTGAATAAGTGTGTTGTGGTAGAGACACACCCATTACCTAATATGGGTGAAATGTTAGCATTGATTGGTAATGGCAAAGTGTTTTCAAAGCCAGATATGGCATCAGCACATCATCTAATTAAATTGGATGAAGAGAGCAGGATGCACACAACGTTTATTACGCATGAAGCTATATTCCAATTTACGAGGATGCCATTCGGGCTGGTGTCGGGATCCTTTGTCTTCTAAAAAATGGTACAGGTTGTTTGGCGGAATGAGTGGCGTGTTCTCCTTTCAGGGCAAAGTTTTAGTATCCGGGAGACATAAAAGGGAGCATGAGATCACCCTCGATAAGGTGCTGAGTATTTTGGAGGAGAGAGGTGTCACACTCAGGAAAGAGAAGTGTGTGTTTGGTAAGGATATAGTGTGGAATATCTGAGTCATGAGATATCTGGAGCAGGGGTGAAACCTAAGGGTGATATGGTGAGTGCCATAAGGAAAGTGTGCACTCCTAGGACGAAAGGCGAGGTCAGATCATTCATTGGAATGGTAGAGTTTTATCAAAAATATGTGTGTGACTTTGCGGATAAGGTAAAAGAGATGAGGAAGTTACTTCAGAAGGGTGCAGTTTTTGAATGGAATGAGTTGTGTGAAGAGGAGTTTTCACGGATTAAGGAGGAGATTGATTTGGCCAAGGCATACGTTTTGATGCCATGAGGAGTGTCATAACTGTGGATGCAAGCGACAATGGGGTTGCAGCCGCTTTCCCTCAATTTAATGAATGAGGGGGTGAGTAGATTGTGGCTCATGCCTCCCGAGTGCTGAGGGTGGAGGGAAAAACAATACTCGGTGTTGGAAAAGGAAGCCCTAGGCCTGTCATTGTGCTGTTGAGAAATGTTCTAACTTTGTGTGGGGTGCAGAGTTTATCAGTAGGATGGATCATAATCCATTGAAAAGTATCCTTGAGTCCAAAGGCTTGAGTAAGGGATCTCAGAGAGTGGCAGGGTGGGTCACCAGGATGCAAATTCATGGGTCTAAGATGGAGGTTATATCTGGCTGGGAGAATGTTCTGGTGGACCATTTATCAAGGTTGGGCGGCCAAGAGGAAGAAGGTGACGAAGAAGGGATCACCAATCTTGTGTTTGTGAATCGGGATGGAATTATTGGAAAGGAGGCATGGTCGGAAGCGATAAGTGATGAGGTCCTGAAACATGTAAAGGGGTTCATGGAGTTTGAGTAGCCCAGTAAGGTGAGATTGTCTCAGGATGAGAGATCTTTTTGGGAGGTTTTGTAAAGAATTGAGCCTAGTAGGAGACATTTTGTATTGTTGGGAATGGGTAGTTGTTCCCAGGTCGTTGCGGAGGAGAATTGACGATTTGGCACATGAGGGACACTTGGGTTTATCACGTACCTAGGCGTTGTTGAGAGGTGAGTATTGGTGGCCTGGTTTCGACAGAGAAGCAGAGAGGACATTGAGTGAATGTGTGGAGTGCAGTCGCTATGGGAAGGGTGAATGTGCCAAGGAACAGCCGTTAGTGAAAGTGGAGAGTATCAAAGGTGTATGGGACTAAGTGGCTATGTATGTTCTTGGTCCTGTTGATTTGGGGACTGGCTGCGGGAAGTTTGTGTTCGTAGACAAGTTGTCTAGATGGATGGAGTACAAGGTGGTGAGAGAGGCAACGGGGTTAGGTGGTAGTTGAATTTCTGCAGGATGTCTGTGCGAGAGAAGGGCTACCGCGCAGTTTGTGATTGATGATGGGACGCAGTTTGTGGGTGGAGTGTGTAAGAAATACATTGATTTGTGCTGGATTGTGCACAAAAGAACAGCGGTGTATCATCCTGAAAATAATGGAGGAGTGGAGAGTGAAACTAGATGCATCATGGAAGTGATAAGGGTGGCAACCGTGTGCGGGAAGGACAAGAAAAAAACGATTTGTGACAGGGTGTATGCGTCACGAATGTCGCCCAATACTGCGACTGGATTTAGTGCTTTTAAAATGATGAGAGGTTGTAAAGCCAATACCAAAGTGATTCCCCCCCCCGGTTGGGAAGAGCGAGAGAAACTGATTGTGTGGTGGAGGAAGTAAAGAGAAAATTGAATCAGGATAAGTATTGGTGGGTGAAAGAGGTGAATGAGAAGAGGAGTGGCAGGATTGTGAAGGGTCAGATGTGGTGATTGAGTGTGTATCAAGAATGGAACGGTAAAAGGGAAAGTTGACCCCTTGTACTCAGAGCCTGTGCAAGTGGAAAGTGTAATGGAAGGTGCTGTGAGGGTGAGCGGGAAGTGTGGAACAACAATAGAATTGCTGTTGGAAGGAAGTGGTGTTTGTAAAGGCTCTGTTGGCATGGTGTGTAATGTGAGGGGTGTCAGAACTGGAATCCTTGGCTGGAGTGTTGGAAGTCTAACTAAGCCCAGCATTCCAAGGGTGTCCGTTGAGCCCATGTGTTTGGAGGTGAAGGTCTGGTGGGGGGCGTTTAACTGTGCTGTGCTGTGTGCAAGATTCACATTGAAAAACCTATGAAATTCAATGAAAAAATGTTGTTACAGGGACGTTATGGTTACAAGTAAAACCGAAAACCCACAGAAATTTGCCAGTTATGGTAAGCTAAGCAACCATAACTCGCGCCAACACCGTGCACTGCTAAGACTAACACCCAGGACATCAAAGATAACATCATAAATGTCATTGATGACACTGAATATATTGCACTTTATGAGTATCAAAAAACTTTGGTTGATTGTCTACTACTGCTAAGTCGGTATGTTTACATAGACATGCACTTGCACTTTATGCTTTAGCTGTGGGCTGCCCCACTCATCAGATCTTTCACTATTGCACTTGCACTTTATGGCCCATTTTTAGAAACATGTTTTAATTCGATGGTCGCCTTTTTCTGATAGTGATGCATTTATTTTTAACAAGCCACCAGTGGCCGCATATTTATATTGTTATTCTATATATGGATTTCTTTGACTCTATACTGCTGCTATGTTAATATGTTTACATAATATTGCACTTGCACTTTATGTTATAGCTATTGGCTGCACGTTTCGGAAAGTGATGTTTTTATTTCCAAAAAAAAGATATCTTTATGTATGCATCCATATCCATAATCCTTAAATTTTAATTATGGGACTTATATTTCAGCATTATGCTTACCTTCAATTTTGTGTCATTTTAAACATGTTTCTTGAATTATTTTATTGTGCAATGCCATATCTAACTGTTTATATCGTTTTTTACGGCATAGTGGCTGACTTGTGGAGACAGGCAAAAATGGAAGAGGGACAACTGTCCAATATGTATTGTGTTTTTCACTCTGGTTCCCTAATGTGACCAAGCGCTCAGGAAAGTGTGAAACGCGTCGTTCAGGACCCATCCTTGGCATCCTGCTTTGTTTGCTGTGTGTGTTTTGCTTTCTTTCTTACCATCATTAAAACTCGTGTCTTTACATTGATCCGAGTTTGTCATTTTTGGGACCAGCAGTACCTCATGTCTGGAGTGCGTTTTTTTTCCTCTGCTGTGCTTTTTGATATATATATATATATATAAACAAAACTAAGGAAAGTCTGATTCAAAGAGTTCAACTTAAAAGTCTGTCTGTGTTGTAAAGCTATCCTTGCCCTCACAACCAACACTAAACGTATAGGGGTGTTAAGTACCAAAGAAATAGTGATGAACACAAAGTTCTGAGCCTCTTCCAGCTCCTGTCATGAACTACAGAACACGTCCCTTTTGGACTTCCTGGTCCTTGTCACAACGGGGCTTGCACTCCAAATACTCCCAACATGGTCGTCCAGCGTGAAACCCCTTTCTCACTCCACGCACTGGACGTAACGTATTCTATTAATAGACCACGCCTTCCGCTGCTCCGTGCGTCTCAATGCTATTGCAAAGTAGTGATCCGACGTGTGTCCCATAGCTTGCTGTATTGTTTCCTTGTAGCTGTCCATCTACCCATTCCTTGCCCCTTCCTTTCCTCCTATTTCCTGGACTCGGGTGCTAGTTGCACCTTTCCTAGTTCCCCGTATTCCTGGACCCGCGTCCCGGAAACTGAACGCACTCTGGAGTCGGAAGAGACTCGGACAGCCTTGTTCAAAACCAGGTCCATCCGCAAGAAGGCAGCGACCAAGGACTCCAGCAAAGAACGGACCCAGGTGAGAAGGGGGGAACTCCTTGACAGTTTGAGACGCCACCCGACCGAACTCGATAGCGACATGGAAGCCGCTGTTCAGGACCTGATGCATGGTATGCAAGAACTATCAACCAATCTAAAGGCGGAAAACACAGCACTCAAACAATTGGTCCTATCCCGGGATTCGGCCTCAAAAGAAAGCGCCTTGTTGGGCGGCATAGTTGACAAATACGATGGGTCGGCAAAGACCCTTCGTGGATTCCTGGATTCATGTTTGGTCCACTTTACATTTAAGCCTTATTACTTTTCGACTCCCAGGGCTAAGGTGGGGTTCATAATTTCCCACCTTTCCGGGAATGCCTTAACCTGGGCTCCACCCCTCGTTAACTCCGGCGATGCCCTCCTAGATGACTATGATGGGTTCATACAGGCCCTTAAAAACATGTTTGATCGCCCTGAGCAGGTCTTTAGTGCCCAGGATCGTCTGTTAGACTTTCAGCATGGTTCCCAGGATATGCTCACTTATGTGACCAGATTCAAACAATTGGCCAAGGAAGCAGATTGGTCCTCTGAGGCGAGTTTCACCCTGTTCAGGAGAGGACTGAATGATGAGATTAAGGATGAGTTGGCGAGAGTGGTTCGACCAAACTCATTCCAGGCACTAATGAATCTTGCCATGCAAATAGACTTCCGTATCCAGGAAAGAAAGGCTGAAGAGAAGAAATCCAGGGGAAATCCTTCCAAGGTGTCCTTTGAGAGCACCGTCAGAACGGACACAAACCCAGGCTCAGTCACAGAACCAGAACCCATGCAGGTAGGAGCCTTCCGTGGACCCATATCCCCGCAAGAAAGGATGAGAAGGATTCATACGGGGTTGTGTAAGTATTGTGCTTCGGACAAACATTTGGTTAGGGAATGTCCTATAGTCCCCCCCCCCCCCTCGGCGTTTGGGAAACACCAGCTCCCGATCCTAGATGGAGCAAAGCTTCGGGAGAGAGATGTTTGATCCACATCAATTCCATCCTTGAACTCTCCTGGACAAAACAAATTGGTCATACTACAGGCATTTCTATCACCCTCCAAAAACAAGACCTATCCCATTTTGGCCTTGGTAGGCTGCGGAGCAATGGGGATCTTCATTGATCATGATTGGGTTGCTAATCACCAGATTCCGAACGAGACACAAAGTACCTTGCAGCCTGTGGAAGCCATCGACGGAAGACCCCTCACTCCAGGGCCCATAAGCCTGCAGACCAAGGAGATCCAGCTCTCAATAAATGACCATCAAGAGCTGATTAGGTTCGACATCATTAAGTCAGCCCACTACCCCATGGTATTGGGTATGCCCGGGTTACAAAAAACATAATCCGTATATCAACTGGACAGCAGGATCACTATTCCTAGGCTAAGAGTTTTGTATGTCTCACTGCTTATTCCTGGAACCTTCACTAACACCCCCTAAGGAACCGCATAAAGACCAAGAAACACCACTCGTGGTTTCCAATATCATACAAGTCCCTGAGGCCTACCAAGGTTACTCTGATGTGTTTTCAACTGCCATAGTCCAGGCCTTACCCCCACACAGGCCTGAAGACTGCGCAATAGAAACAGAACCCTCAGCAGTGATCCCTTCGGCAGGATGTTCATCCTTTCTGAACCCGAGAAAAAGGCCCTTAAAGAATACCTGGATACCAACCTTGAAAATGGCACCATAAGACATTCAAAATCTCCAGCAGGTGCTTCGTTATTCTTTATTCTCAAAAAGGATACCCAGGAACTCAGACCCTGTCTCGATTATCATGGTCTAAATCAAAGCACCCTCAAAGACCGATACCCACTACCCTCGATTTCAGATATCCTGGAAGCCCTAAGAGGCGCGGTAATAGTCACCAAGTTGGATCTCCGGGGTGCCTATCATTTCATCCATATCCGGGAAGGAGATGAGTGGAAAACCGCCTTTAGAACACCCTTTGGCCATTACGAATACCTGGTCATGCCCTTTGAACTAGCTAATGCCCCGGCAGTCTTCCAACATTTTATGGATAGGGTGTTCTCGGACATGTTGTTCCTCTTCGTCATTGTATATCTGGATGACATATTGATCTTTTCCAAAGACCCTCAAAAGCATGAAGAACACGTACAGGCAGTACTACAAAGACTCCGTGAACACCAACTCTTGGCCAAACCCGAAAAATGCTCGTTTCACGTTACCTCTGTTCACTACCTAGGACTTATCCTTAGCCCAGAGGGAATTGGTATGGACCCTTCAAAGGTAAAGGCCATTCTGGCATGGCCTGCTCCCACCTCTGTGAAACAAGTTCAATCCTTCCTGGGACTTGCCAATTTCTACCGAAAGCTGTGGGGGTTACCGATGTTAAACAGTTAATAATTGACAAGGATGAGGACGGGAAGGGAGAGCAAGGAGAACCGAAGAGGTTAGGAAAGTTAAAAGTTATGAAAACAATGGTCATGTTATGAAGAAAGGCACGGAAAACAAGTGTACATGCACTGCAATTGGTACACATGGTAAATGTAAATGGCAACTAAAGGTCCCATAGGCATAGGGCTAAAAATCAAGCTGCTGCCCTGGAATGTCCAGGGTCTTAATCCGGGTAAAGCTAAGAAGCTTGGTGCGTATGTCTCGCGACATGGTCCACAGATCCTGATGCTGCAGGAAACACATGCTCTAAAAGAAGTTCATGCTGCTTTTCTTGCCAATTGGTGTCCCCTGCATTATTATACAGAATACTCCACATAGGCTAGGGTAGTCCTTACACTTATTCAACCCTCATTGGGCTTCCGCTTTAAGAAGAGCAAGGTCGACCCCCTGGGATGATATGTACTTGTATGGGGCGAGATAACTGGACACCCGGTTGTACTGGTCAATACTTACGGACCCAAACTTGATGACCCGGAATTTTACCAGACAATTGTGGATATGCTTTTCCCACAAGATGAGACTTGGGTAATTTGGGGTGGGTCTTTAAAACTATCCTAAACATGCTATTAGACCGGTCCTCCGATGCCCCCCGGTTGCTCACGAAAGCGGCCACCACCTTACACCAGATTCTGTTGCAACTGCCCCTTGTTGATGCATGGAGGACTCTCCACACACAAAAGGAATTCACATATTATTCCAGGGGTCATGATTCGGAATCCCGCATTGATCACTGGTTGATAACCACCTTGATTGCCAACATGGTACAGGGCTGTGATATCCTTTCACGCAGTATGTCCAACCAGTCCCCGGTATCGCTGAATCTTGAACTGCATGATTCCCCCACACACGCACCACGATGGAGGATGCCATTGCCGATTCTCAGAGACCCCTGTGTTACCAAAGTCCTATATATTGAAACTGCAGAGTTTTTTTGCTATTAACATTGAATCCGTCAGCACCCAATCAGTACTTTGGGAGACCTTTAGGGTCTGGATCAGGTTCATCCTTATGGGCAAAACCACCGGATTACTTAAAAATATTAGAAGAGAACTAGGTCAAATCGAATCACAGCTAAGGGACCACAAACACAATTATAGTATGACACATAAGGAGGAGACTCTAGCAAGCATTCAGGAACTATTAGGTAAATCCTGGGAGGAGCTCAGCGGCAACGTACTGGCCTTGGAAACAAGATGACACCAAGCAACACAGGTTCTAGCCCCAGGTCCGCACTTATAAACTTCTCAGTATTAAGCGTTTTATAAATACGCAACTAAAGACATATTCCTGTAACAGCGCCTCAATGCCCCTGGGCTGTGTGGGTGCTTTAAAAATGCAAATAAATAAAAAAATAAAAAATAGGTGCATTTCACAAATTGGCAGATAGGGAAGTGCTTTATTTGGCTGCCCCAGTGAGAGCCTGCAGATATGGTGAGGGGGGATAAAGCTGGCAGGCCATTGGCTAACCTATTGAAAGCAGAGCACTATCGCAATCCTATCACTGGAATTCAAACTATAAACGGCTCAATGGTGACCCATGGCAAAGACAAACAACGCATTCACACAATATTATTCTTCACTATTTGCGAACCAAGAGGTTACGGCAGACAAGCTTTTGGAATACTTAAACAAATTGAATGTTCCCGCAATCTCGTGTGAAGTCAAACTCACTCTAGATCAACCTATAACACAGAAGGAAATTGCTGGTGCCATTAAGTCACTGGCATCCGGGAAAGCACCTGGATCAGATGGCTTGGGAATCGAGTTATATAAAGAATACCACCAGGAATTGGTGCCTATCCTACTGGGTGTATGGGAGTAGGATATGGAGCGGGGAAGAGACGATGCGGGAAGCAATTATTACAGTGTTATTAAAGCCAAATCGTCCCGCACATGATATGGCCTCTTATAGACCTTTGTCATTGATTAATACAGATGCTAAAATCCTGGCAACAAGACTTCTCTGAAATATGTCCCATTTGATGCATCCAGATCAATCTGGCTTCATTCCCACAAGATCAACTGCCACAGGTAGATCCAGACGCAAAAGCCGTAGTGGCTGCCTTAAGATGCTGAAAAGGCATTCGACTATGCATGCTGGACGTATTTGTTTGTGGTGCTGCGCTGCTTCATGATTGGCCCGTACGTCCTGAGTTGTGTCCGACTCCTATACACTAGCCCAGGCGTAAGAGTCCTCACAAACTGAACATTGTGAGCAGTATTTCTCCCCGGTAGGGGAAATAGGCAGGGTTGCCCCTTCTCCCCAATACTTTTCACCCTCACCATCGAGCCCATGGCCACCCTTTGTTCGACAAGTACATGGACACAGGGGGATTAGGATAAGAGGGTCTCCACAAATAAGATCCTTGTATGCCGATGACACTCTACTATATGTCCGAGACCCAGAACGAAACCTTGAACCCATTATGAAAGACATCCAAGAATTTGCTCGATATTCCGGTTACAAAATAAATTATTCTAAATCTGAATTATTCCCTATCGCACCCACTCACGCACATCCATCTAATATTAGTGGGTTCAAATGGGCACCCATTCGAGTCCGTTACTTGAGCATCATTGTGGCGAGAGAGCAACAAACATTATATGCAAACAACTATGAGGCCTACCTGCAGCTCCTGTCTGTGAAACTAGTTATGGGCAAAACTCCCAACTTCCTTCTATGGGTGAATAGCGATCTTGAAAATGGTGGTCCTCCCAAAACTGTTATATATTTTTGCAATATACCATTATGGCCAGGAAGGGCCTTCTTCACTAAACTTAATTCACTGGTCACTACATTTGTATGGGGTCCCGGGGTCGCAAGTATGAAATGGCATAAATTGGCAGAGCCATACACAAGTGGGGGCCTAGCAGTACCCGATTTTGAGCTTTACTACTTAGCATCACAAGCCCAATTTGCTAGACATTGGACCCGGCAGATACAGCCACACACATACCGCTGGAGAGGTATGCTGTATCCCCCACTGAACTAAGTTCAGTTATATTTAGTACACAACACAAAGACTCCTGCGTATTTGACCCAGTTAGTAGCACTGTTAATGCATGGTCGAAAATTGTTGGGAAAATTAATGTGGAGACGGCCCTATGACCGAGAAGCTCCATTATGCTGCTTTCCCCGAATCCTCCCCCACCGTTGATGAGGCATTACAGAAAACCAAGAACCCTGATAAGCAACTGAAAATGGGAGACATGTACCCTGAAGGAGAATATGTTACTCAAGGTGACTTTGTAGACCCGATTAGGGTGGACAGTCGAAACTGTTACAATATCATCGAATGAGAGTCGCATTTAGTAAGAGGTGGCCGGCATTCCCGAAGGAACCAGATATGCATGAATGTATAAGAGCCATCATGTCAAATGGTGGTACGAAAATAGGGGTGTCAAATTGTATGGGCTAATAAAATCACATATCCCTTCTCAAAACTGTATTAAATCAACATGGGAGGCTAATGTGGGAACCACAATAGGGGATGAAAAATGGTGCAAATGCTGTCAATTGACGAAAACCATATCTTTAAATGCTGGGTTATGCCTGATCCAGTTGAAGATCCTGAACCAATTACACTATACCCCTGCCAGAATGGCCACATTTACGCCAGACTGTACTGGCAAATGTTTAAAATGTGGCAGTCCACAGGCCTATGCTTTTCATGTGTACTGGGCATGTCCCTTGATCGCCTCTTTCTGGGGCTGTGTGGCTGAAGCAATAGAAGATATCACACACATTCCATCTTCACTTGCCCCCTCTCAAGTACTTATTCAGGGATATTGGTAAATCTGCAGAGACCACAAGAAGATTGTTTAATGTTGCATGTGCTCTGGCTAAAAAACGTATATCAAAGATTTGGAAATCTAAACATGCACCTAAATTGGACTGGCTCCGGGAGCTAACATATGTAAATGAGTGTGAAGAACAATTTGTTCTATATGTGCCTATGACATGTTGACCAAAGGACATTTGGGCCCCGTTCAGGGGTTATTTATGCGATAGAAGTTCTGATGGTGACAGCTCTTGAACTCATATGGTATGATGCTGAAAATGTCCACGATATTGTTAATTGATGAAACTGTTGTACACTGTGCACATACAATGCTGAGATATGGGATTGATAATATGACCATTCAATAAACAAAGTTTAAAGAAAAAACAGTTTCACAAAAGTCTCAAGATTACCTTTCTCCACACATGTGGCAACTGCACGGCCCACTTGCCTTGGGCTCCACCAGCTCTCTGGGATGTCGGCCAGCGTCCTGGCTCCTTCACAGGTCAAACCATGGCTGCCTCCTCATGACACGGGTCCCCTGCTCGTCTCCATGTTGCTCTCTGGTAGGTTGCATGTGTGGATTCTTAATTGGATCTGCCCAACTGTGATTAAAGGGACATGTCTGACCTTGCAAGTACTCTACAGGCATCTTCGTCTCAGTACTAGAGTAGTAAAAGGGAAGTTTAGTGTTCATTACTCTTAGTTGCCTCGTCCTCGTCCAGCACTATCAAAGGTTGAATTAGGGGAACTGAGGGGAGTGGTTCTACAATTAGCTCATAAAGGCAGTGAGAGGGTCAGGTTTGTCTTCCATAGGGAAAGGGGAATACCATGTCTTGTCTGTTCTATCCTTGACCCCTCTCTTCTTCACTCTCTTTCTGGCACTCAGAGTGGTAATATCTTTGAGAATCAGTGGGACAGGGATAGCAATACCCCATAACCACCTCCTCTGGGATAGAGGGTTCTTCCTGGAAGGAAGATTCAGAAAACTGTGTCTCGCTTGAGGACATCTCACTCCCAATCCCCAAGGACCCTCCACCCAAGTGATCCTCCCTCATACCTCCACTTCCAGGGTCGGTATCCAACAGTGATGGTATTTCCGTGGCCACCTGAGAAGAGGACCCAAGGGGAGTATGTGTGAGGATGTCCTCAGGTTTCTGACATACCCTTGCACTATAAAAATGGCTTCCTGCACAAGAGACTGATGTTGTTAGGTTCTTAGGGGGTGGCTCCTGTTGTAACCTTTTCAGAATTGCAGCCCAATCCCACACCAAATAGTTTGTCTCAAAGGTGTCTTTTTGCCAAGTCATTGCTGGTGAAAAGGAGGTCTGGAGGGAACCGACTGTGTAATATTGGGAAAGTCAGTTTCAATAATGGTTTCTTTTGGCAACCCTGGGATAATGGCAGAAGCAAAGTTGGTGCTAATTACTTTCACTTGAATAGGGACAGCTGCTTTGGGGTAGATATCCTGGTCACCATGAACACATTATTTTCACCAGGGAAGCCCCTCTTAACCTTTTGGGTGATATTCAGTCAGCACTGACCCTGGTCTTTTTGCTACCGGAATCCACTAGGGCCTGTCCCGGGACTCCGTTAACCACAGCTGATTCACAGTTGGCCTTAGAAGAGGTTCCACAGAAGAAGTTACTTTGGTCATAGAAAATCCAAAGGTTCTATTGCTAATAACTTTTTACTTGCATGCAGTGGAGGCTGGTGACTTTGAAAGGTGGTGGGGCGTAACTCTGTGGGCTTGAACTTGGCAGCGGGTGAGCGCAGCAAGCCCAACCCACACCAAGGGAGGTGCAAGGGAATTCTCCCACTGCGAGAAATATTTCAAAAAATGGTTTCCAAAATGTGCAATTTACTGCCCAAACCCACAGAAATATGATAAAAACAGCATCAGGTTTTACATACTAATTGTGGTACATTGTTCTTATGTGTGTAAGCGTGATGCTGTATTTACAGCAGCTTGTATTTCAGAATAGCTGGAACTATTTTGTAACATCCACTGTACCGCTCTTGGGCAGAGGGTCGGGGCAGCTGCCAATGCAGCAAGTTAAACATCACATCTGCATAACTCTTGTACTTCTCGGCCCCAAATAGATGTTATAAGAGTTCGGCTAAAGCCAATTGTCACAATCACTGGGTGTGCTTGAACCACCAAACTTTCCAATTAGTCCTATAGAGTAACCAATTGTACCCCTCTATGATCTTGAAACTACTATACACCATTGATGATGACATGCAACTCTCTACCCCCTTACTGCCGCCCGGATCATCACTGCCTATCATGACTCAATGACCACTGCTATGCTGTTTCCCCCTTCACTCAGTGTTCTCATGCCTGCCTGATTTGGCCTTCTAACCCTAGATGGCACCTTCCTTACCACGTACTATAGAACTACAAATGCTATGTCTTAGTTGTATACCTTCTATCAACTTTCCCAAAAAGAGGTGCACCTTCCTAAGAATGTACTTATTGTGCTACTATGTCACATTTGTATTTTGATGTAGCACCCCGTAACAAGAGGTGAGCTTTCCCAATTTATGTATGCAATACCCCTACTATGTCTTATATGTATTTTGATGTAGCTCCCCGCCACAAGAGGAGAGCTCTCCCAATGTATGTATTCAATACTCCTATTATGTCCCATATGTATTTTCCCCGCAACAAGAGGTGAGCTTTCCCAAGTATGTATTTAATGCACCTACTATGTTGCTTATATGTACTCTGATGTAGTTCCCTGCAACAAGAGGCGAGGTTTCCTAAGTATGTATTTTCTTGCATTATACAGGTCCTTTGTATGCCTGGACTGTTACTATTGCAATTTGCTTGCTCCCTGCACTTACTTTAACCATATTCTTAAGCTTAAGCGCCTAGATGCCTCTGAGCTTTGAGAGCTATATAAATAAAATAATCAAATCAAACCCAGCTACCCTCCCCCACCTTCGAGCCACCCTCATTTACAGCATTCTGTTTTTTCCTTCTATCTGTGGGGAAACACACAGGGTCGATTTCCTGCTGCTGTTCTGCTCCACAGGGTGAATCTGATCCAACATGGCGAAGATACTCCATAACCCACTAACGTACGGTTTCTGTGGGGCTTTTGCACCCCCATTAAAACAAAGTCTCAAAAAGACAATGGGGTTCCAAACAGGGGTCAATACTCAAAACAGTGGGGGAACTCATTAACATAACAATTGAATGTGGTATCACCAGAAATGAGCATATCAAGGTGCCCTCTGAAAAAAGTGAGGGAGGGGGGACTCTGTCCACAGTACCAAGCTATGTGGGATTGAGTGAAGGCCACTGGTACAATAACTCAATCCGGGCATCAGCTTCAGGCTCCCCAAAAGAAGATCACGAGGGGGACACCATTTTGTGCATAAAATCATTAATTTGTATCTACCCCAATATATGGTTATTTTTCAAATAGTGCTAATCACTTCTAACGCCTCCAATTTTAGCAGTGAAGGCACACTATAATTAAATGCGCCCGGGATCACACACTTTGGTTAAGCAGCAAAGTGAGGATTGTAACCTACGCTGCAATTTAGACACCTGAATACCGACCAAGCTCTTGCTAGTGCAAATATGTGGTTTGGCTTTCAAGAACTACAATACTATGGTGTTACAGAGTTTACTTGCAATGTACCGAGACCACCTAAAGCAACCTGATGATATGTAAAGCCCATGAAAAATGTATTCAGCTAAAATAGTGTCATTGTAGCTGTATATTTCACATCCTGTGACTGCAAGTACCAGAATGCAAAGCTACTTTTCTTTGCAAATATCTGGTAGATATCCACCCGGGTCCCGCGTGTATCCTCGACTTGAGCACTGGCTCAAAATCAAACATGAAATTCTGCGGCCCGAGCGCAGGGATTCCTCTGTAGCTTGTCCTGTCTTGCATTTGCAAAGAGCAGGCAGAATCCCAAGCATTCAGTGGTGCGCGAGATCTCACCGAATTTCATCACGAGACGTGGTGTTGGGCATGGAAACCCGGCCTAAATCCAGGTCTCACTACTGTAATAGCCACCCCAAATCCTCGCCAGAGTCCCCAGAACAGTCGCAACAGAGCCCGTGGCAGTGCACCCCGGGCTACCCTTGCTCAAGTCTGATATGGCACCATTAAGTGAATAATCCATTTAAAAATCGCAAGATCTAGAAACATGAACTTTCTACACCTCACGATTGTTCGCAAGATAAACAACAGTTTGAGTACAGTTCTTCCAAGGTATGCTCCCCTGCTTTCCCTTCTCAACTTTGATTTTCTAGTCACTTTATTTGGGGTGACTCGACATCCAGGTTTTAGCCGGAGACTTGAGCTCCCCCACCTTCCCTCCTCCTGTCTTGTATGTTTTCATTTTTTTTAAAACACACCCTTGTTTTTTGTGGGTCGGGGGACTGGCACACACCCAGGCCAGCACGACTGCAGGGAGACACAATCAGGAGGACCAGAACTGCCCAGGACGGTCCGGGGCAGGGCATGGGGGCAACCCCAGAGCACTGTTCTGGACTCCTGGCCATGAATGAAGGCTGGGCGGCCCGTTGGCAAAAAGTTAAGTCCTCGTCGGCAACACATCATGCTTATTGAACATTTACTATTTAAGTAATCAATCTTCAATAAGCAGTAAGCATGCAAAGCGAGCCAACTAAAGTGCAAGATTACATATAGGCCGAGTCTCAGGCCCCAAGACTCTTAATGCCTTTCGGTCTTGGTTTACAAGTAATCTCCCACTTTAGTTAGCTCACGTGCTTTAAGAGTTAGAACTTAGAAGTTAATTTACCAGCACAGTTGGCGGTTGGTGGTGAGGGTTAGGTAGGTTGCACCCCGGCACCGTCATCCGTCGTAAAGTGTAGGGCCCTGGGCAGCTCAGAGTCGCAGCAAGTGAAGAATGGAGAGAACCCATGAACTGACGCTGGTCACACTCATGATTGTCATTGGCTGGCAAACAGCCAATGACAACTTTTCTTCCATTAAACCTGTAACATGTTGCTACCCATCTGTGTTTGCGCAACGATTATAATCTGGCGGGACCAGCCCTCTAGTGCCCCCTCAGCCTCCTATATTGAGGATGGTTATGTACAATGCATGAAGGTACGAGCTCCACGCACTTTACAGTTGGCAAAAGCTCTGTAAAATAGGATGCGCCCCTCTGTCACAGGATGGCACCATGGCAGGCCCAGCCACATTGAAGACTCAATTGCAGAGCGGCAGAGTAATTCTTTATTTACACTTAAATAATTAATCTGCCGCTCTGCAACATTGATGTCATCACTTCACTCTGCATGCAGTCTGCTGCACACTGCTGGGGACCCTGGGTGGGGAGGGGCGGTGCCCCCCCATGTAAGTGGCCGCCACTGCTTGCATGACAGATTTGGATGACGTTTTCCAAACAGAATGTTTGTCACGTGTCCCGTCACACTGGACATTTTCAGAAAGATTTGTTAAAAAATAAAAAAAGGTATTAAGCTTGCAAAAAATTGAGTTTTCAACCTACTCCCATTAATTTTCCCATAGAGAAAAAGTCCAAATTTGGAAAAGCCCAGTCGTAAAAATAGCTAGGTGGATTGGTATAAAATTGGGCACGAAGCATTGACTTAATTTCCAGGACAGTTTCGTGGTAAATCTGTCCAGCAGTTCTCAAAATATTCGATGGGTCATTGGGTGCTCCTGCTGCCAAGAGAATAGCTATATTACCCATGTTGCTTTGCAGCAAAGAGGCTGAAAAAGTTTTTAGAAATGAAAACCTGACATTTTTACCCAAAATTCTATTGCTTATAACTTTACTTGCTGGATGGAAGTGTCCAACCAAAAAGTATATCGAGGCCCCCCCCCCCAAACTGGAAATTTTGGGAACAATTTGTCAAAAAACGCAATTCTTATTAGGAAAACTTAAAAACAATGTTTTTGTTATCAGCCTACTCCCATTAATTTCCGTTAGAGAAAAAGTGCAGTATTTGAACAGCCACAGTGCAAAAACCACTGGGCAGATTTGGACCAAATAAGAAACAATTTGGGAACAAAACATTCACATAATTTCCTGGACTGGTTGGAGGTAAATTCATCCAGTAGATTTTTAAAATATTTAACAGAGACATGGGAGTGCCCCTGCTCTTTAAAAACTTTATATATATTTTGGCCTTGGTGCTTTGCCGCAGA
The DNA here is from genome assembly GCF_040938575.1 of Ambystoma mexicanum. Classification (NCBI taxonomy): domain Eukaryota; kingdom Metazoa; phylum Chordata; class Amphibia; order Caudata; family Ambystomatidae; genus Ambystoma; species Ambystoma mexicanum. The sequence continues at coordinate 146,914,253 of NC_090936.1, forward strand.
GAGGCTATTCAAAAATGCAAAAACACCATTTTATTTTCGATGTGAGCGATTCCCACGATAATACTGGGAGAAGGCACAAATGAAAGAACTCAAAATGCTATTTGGAGGAGAAAAAAAGGATGCCATCAAGCTTTGGAATGAACTCCGCCATGACCTTAAAGAGTCTAATAACCTTCTCGGCTTCAGAAACAGATTCAAGACTCTTTGTTTTATGTAGTCACTCAAAGGAGAACACTGATTGTTTTGTACAACAGCGCTTAGGATGTTCTGGCCATAGGTGCTATATAAATACCAATACCAATAGCAATAGCAACAACATCAGACTAGAGGTCTTGAGTGGGAAAGAAGACACCATGTGAAGTTGGGTATTTGGAGGTGAGTTGGGGAGCCAGTTACAGGTAGAAAATGCTTGGCTTATCAGGGAAATTTTGTGGGAATCTCACAAGATTATAGCGGCAAGGCCGCAAGAATTGCCCAGACAAAAATGTGTGAGACATGAAGTGATGAGTGACAAGGGGTCATGGTTGAGGGTTAGGAAGGAGAAAAGCAAATTGAGTGGAATGAGGGGACCTGGAATTAGTGATGTAATCTCTGATGTCATCATTGTGGTCTTTCGCTGTGCAACAGGGGTGAGTAGTGTGGTGGCTTTGCCTGAATTGTCTGCCCAATTTGAGGGATTTTTTGCGTTAAATTTTCACTTTAACATCTCTAAGATTTTTTCACTGAATATATATATATATATTATACGGACAGTGATAGCCGCCCTATAGTCAAGGTGAGTCGGAGACACATAGGAACCCCTCAAAATTCTATTGTTAATAACGTTTGATTCGAGTAACGGATTTGACCGAAATTTCGAAAGTGATTAAAAAGTCTGTGTCAAAATAAAGAATGCAATTAAGCGTCAAAAATATTTTTTCCCAAAAGTGCTTCCTACTTCCCATTCATTTTCCCATGGGCAAAAAAGGTACATTTTTGCCAAAGCGCACAGTCCAAACTGCTGGACGGATTTGGACCAGTTCTGAAACAACTTGGGCACAAAGCGTTCAAAAGAGCACTTTGTTTGGTTTGGGGTTATTCTGTGCAGTAGTTATTTCAATATTTGACAAAGAAGGGGGTGCCTCCTTCCCCCAAAGAAATAGAGATATCTCCCATGGTGCATTGCAGGATCATGGTTTTCAGAAATGAAATGACCGTCATCTTCTTTTTCTCTCGTTGCGAGAAATATTCATGCATATAGCGGAGGTTATGGGAAAATGAAACGCAGTAAAAAGCTATTAGCAGGTCAAAAAACATACAAATGCCACCAGGGTAGAGCTGGGTGTGAGGGTGGGGACGGAGGGGGGGCTTTGGTAGTGGGCACAGAGTGACATTTGGGAGATAGAGGGGGTCTTGGAACTGAGTTTGCAGCACAAAGCATTTTGTTGCCTCGGCTATAGCAGCGAATAGCCGACATAGGAAAGCAAATTGCATCACAGAAGCAGCATGTGCTGTTGGGGGAAAGGGGGAGGGCAGGAGAGGTGAGGAGGCCATCGGGGTAGTGGGGGGACACTTGGTGAGGTGCTGGGGGCAGGAAAGCATTTTTTTGGCCATTTTGCCGATATTCGTGTCTATAGTCGAGGCTACAAAGGACTACGGATAACCACGGGTATGTGTAGATCAGTACCCGCTGTTCCATTTTTTTATTTTTATTTTGAAAGATATTTTTACAGGTATAGTGACATCAGGCACAGCAATCAAACTGCGAGGAACAAAACACACTGAAAAGCGAACTACAGGAAGAACAAACCATTGTTGTCAAAATTTGAGGTTTGACTTTGCAAAAACTGTCAAAACATAAAACCAGATAGAATAAAAGACACCATAACTCTTATAGGCAAATAGCTAACCTCTCAAGAATTCTAAATTTGCATCTCCTGATGAACCGCCAGACGGAATGGCAGGGAAACACGTGTTCGGGAGCGCACAAATAGAATCAAAGTAAAACAGGAGCATATATCACAAATCAGTGATTCAGAAGGACAAATCAAATACTTAAGATACACAATAACATTGAATGAAGTCAATTCAATAATGCAACAGCCAAGTAGACTGGATTAACAAGTATTGCAATTATAAGAATTGAATGAAGAGAATTCAAGAGAACTCAATTGTTACACATAATTTACAACTGCATAACTATAATTAAACCAAGAAGAAATAAAGCAAACAACATATTTTGTTATACTTTTGAGTAACCAAACACAATAACAATCAAAAGTGAAAGTGCAACAAAAATTGGATTCTTTATAAACTTTTGTCAATTATATATAGCCCCGGTCAGCCTCAGGGCCATGAATCCTAGTTAGCAGCTCACCTTGCGGAAACTTAAACATCCTAATATATACAAACAATTAAAGGTGAAGCGCCAAGTGCTGTTAAAGGCTGGATATTTTACAATAGTGACATCAGGGGTGAAAAATCACAGGGCATGGCCAGTGACTTGATTGCCATCCTGCTCTCACATCCATGCAGTAACCGGGACAGACTCTGCTTAGCTTCATAGTAAGGAGGGGGTCAGTCTCTTCAAGCCATGTTGCCAGATAAATGAGCCAATCTTACAAGACTACTTAGAAGCCGTACAGAGGTTGATGATAACAAACTTTCTAATTGATTACTTTTGTATTTTTAATGGGCAATTATCATTATGGACACCATACCTTCTTGCTGCATTTTTATTTAACTTAATACTTTGCAGGATCTTCTTTGACGGGGGCCCACACATCTGACAAGTGGGTACCTGGGTGCCATGCCTTGGACAACTCCTGTAATGATGAACTCTTATACTCCTCCATACCTTATGGCTCTGTTTACTTGCTCTCATCACACAGTCAATTCTGGACTGTGCCCATCCTAGCCCTCTGGCTTGAAGTTCCCAGAATTACTATGCTTGCTCTATCGAAAGATATTACACTGTTTCTCAGACAACATAAGCGCCACCCTTCAAGGATTGTTTGAGCAATTCTCAAATCTATTACACAGCCATAAACTACAATTGATAGCTGCCCTCAAGTAAATTAATCTCAGTCCATGCATTGGAGGTTATTTCTCACCTTACTATCCATTCCCTTTCCTCTGGAGTTTCATGCATTAAAGCTACTATACCAAAATAACAACCCCTCTCTTTGTCTTCTTTATTTTGTCTGCCTGGCCCTGATTTGTCCTTTTATTTGCTAGCCCCTCCTACTTCCTCTACACTTACAATATTTACTTTCCTGTTACAGGTTCCAGTCTGGAGAGCCCCTGTTGGGTAACAATATGCCTTTTTTAGGATAGACAAGATTAGGTGTTCTTAGGCTACTAGTTTGAAAACCTTGTGACATAACTCAGCATAACATTTGGTAACCTAGCGTAACATTTGATGAAAACGTTTGTGGGACGAATGTATCTTCCAGTTCTGAAAATATCTTTTAATCAAAGGCAATATTATTTGAGTCAAACTGCATGTTAAATTGTAACATGACTTGTATGGTTTACATACATACTTTTAGTAGTCGTGGGGACAGCACTGGTGTAGTGTCAGTGGTGTGGACTATGTGTTATCATGCCATGTTCTTTCTGGAGAGGAGCACCTGCTACCTTTTTTGAAATAAAAGAACAGTTATAATTATATTTACAAGCGAGCAGGGAAAAACACCAGAACAGCTGCAGTCAATGGAATGGACGCTACGTCAGGGCGGACCCCACTTTATTAGGGCATAAGAAACAAACAAAGGCAGAAGGGTACCAGGAAGGATACTTAAGAGAGTAGTAGAGAGAGAGCCGGATAAAGCAGATGAGGTGGAGAGAGAAATCTAGAACAAGAGATAAATTGAAGCCGAGAGAACACTTGAAGGCAGGCCAGAGAAGCTCAAGCAAGAGACATGGAGGGTGTGGTTCAAGGGAATGCACAAGGACGTCTCGACTCAGGCCGACAGGGTGATGACCATGGAGAAAGCAGAAATGAAGAAGGGAATAGGTGTCCCGCATGGAGGCAGAACACCAAACACAACAACTGAAAGCGGGTGGCCGGTGGGTGGGAGGCAAGCCGAACAAGAGAAGGAGTGGCGCAAAACCCTGGTTGACCAGAAGTACAGTGTTCCTAAGTCACAGGGAAACTGTCAACTAGTCGGTTGAAAGTCGCCCCATACAGAAGACAGAGATTGGGTCACAGGGACGTTACCTGTAGTGGGTGGACCAGGCAGTCCACAACTGTGCTGAGACCGCTAACCACATCCGCTCGCACAGCTAGCTACCCAGACCCGAGCGGTATCCAGAGAGGTAGTGGCTGGGCGTTCTATAGAAGGAAGGAAGATCGAGTGCCTGGTCTGCTTCCTGAAAGCCTGCTGTACAGGGCCCAAGAAGCGAACCCCGATGAGAGTGGGAGTAGACTATTGACCGTCATCCGAAATCCTACCGACCTGGTGAAGCACCCTGACCCCAATACAGGTAACAGGAGTCAACTCATGAACTGAGAGAACCTACCTCAATGATTGGAAAGACACGTTGTCCAGGAACCCAAGACCCCAACTCCCTGAAACGCCATAAAAAGGGGTTATCTTATCATTAAGTAGCATCTTGCAACTGAATTTATCGTCAAAATATCAAAAGAAAATATTCAAAAAAGTCAAAGAAGTGTGTTTGTTGTCTTCGCAAACTTGTATATCAAAAGCATTGCATAACAACTTGTGGTACACAGGTAGATTGCTAATAACCTGTTTACAAAACACGTTGCAAAACAGTGGAAAGTTAGTGTCAACATGAACTGCGTGAATCAACAAGCATTAAATCTGCCGCCAAAGTTAGTGTCAACATGAACTGCCTGAATCAACAAGCATTAAATCTGCCGCCAAAGTTAGTGTCAACATGAACTACGTGAATCAACAAGCATTAAATTTGCCGCCGTGGAGAGTTAGTGTAAACATGAACTGCCTGAATCAACAAGCATTAAATTTGCCGCCGTGGAGAGTTAGTGTCAACATGAACTGCCTGAATCAACAAGCATTAAATTTGCCACCAACACATGTTTCAACCCGCTAGGTTCGTCATCATGCCGTGATAGTTATACAGTGTTACATTCAATAATTAAAGAATTATTCAATTCAGTTGGCCTGGTGCCAATCATTGTATACTGCTGAAAACGTATAGAGACCATAAAAAGCAGAACGTACACGCACGTGCACACACATCAAATTCAATACCTAAAAGGAAATGTGAACAACCGCAGAGAAAAGAAGGGAGGGGCGAGGAGAGGAAAGTGGAAAAATTAATAAAGGACAATTGGTTAAGACTGCATATATCCATGTTTCATATTTAAGGAACATTTGTTGAGTGATGAGCGATAAGTAATAATAAATATCCTTTTTAGCCTCACTCGTATATGTTGTAACAAATTCTTATACTGTGAACCAACAATGCATGCAAAATGATGCCTATGTATTCTTAAGTCTACCACAACCTTTAGCATGCTAAAAGTTAAGTGCTAAACCCATATTGTCGCGATTGAATAAATGCACTTAAGTTGTGAAAGTGTTAGTATCGTTTACCGGTGGTGACCAATGTTAGAATACCTGAGCAAGTTGGTTGATGAGTAGTTCAATTCAATTTGCGTGGTGCTAGATGACCCACTTTCTGGCATGAACTCTTGTAAGGCAAATGGCCTCCTGAAAATGTGAATGAAAATACTAACAATGCTTGCTTGCGATATGATGACCATGTGCATTTTATATCAAAGCTAATCATATTTATGGCATAGCGTGGTGGAGAATATCCTCAACCAACAAACATGAGCCAAGAGTATTCAAAATATTCTAAATATCTTACCTGCCTTTGGGCAGATGAAAGTTTCATGGTCTGTACAAGTAATGTATTTGGAAGAATGTTGTGAGATGCAAGGCCAATATATGCTCCATAGGATCTGGGTTGGAACGGGATAACACATACTATTCTGTAGTGATGCAAAGATATGTGACATGTACATTCTGGTGATATAAGTTATCAAAGTTCCCGTAGTAGGTATATATAAATAGCCTGTCCGTGCGTGATGTATGTTGCACGCAGTATGAAATTAATCAACACTCACCCATCACGGCTTAGTTGTGAGCACGTATATTCACTGCTTGATTGCAGAAAAGGGGTTCGCCGCTCAACAGTAAAAAGGGGCGCAGTCGTCTGTCGCTAAATACGACAACTGACCAGTCACGTGATCGGTCACATGATTACCCGGTGTTCCCATGGAAACCATGACGCGTTCATGAGAAAAATTCGAAACACTTGCATTTACCATTTCTCGGGTAAAATTCCAATGGGCCACATTATTGATCCCTAGTTTATTTAATTATTATTCACCATGAAACCAGCTGTTTGTAGCAATGAATTATAATACATTATGGAGGAACTTGCTGTAACAATACGTGGAAATGAATGTTGTTTGGTCAAGTTTATTTGGCGGAACACATAGTGAATGCTTGTGTTTAACTGCTGTTATTATCTTTGAAATTCTCGAAAAGATATACGCTTCCCTGATTGTCAAAATTGTTATGACATTTGGTATGGTTAAGTGTCTGGTATGGTAGGGCTTGTTGCCCGAAACAGTAATGTGCATATATTGCGTGAGATGCCTGCAAGCTGTGCAAGGCGAGAAAGTAGTACCTACTGGCGACTCAGTAATAATTGTAGTCTGGGTGGTGAAATAATATATTTGTGTACATATTGGAGAAAATAGTCTAGGGTGGGACCGTACAGACAAACTATAATCATCTTCTGTCATCAGTCTGTTCCACATTGATGATTGGGCAACAATAGTCCCGTTTTTTTCAGCTCATGCCTTAACCTTGCCTTCTTCAAGATACACAGAAAACCATTAATTTTATTTTCTTTGCGCCTGAAAAACCAGAAAAATTAAGCACCCTTTGAGGATAGAATCCATAAAGAAACAGATAAGACAGTAAACTATTTTTGTAATAGAGTTCCATGGCCAGTCCCACAGGAGGAGGAATACTGGGGAGTTGATAGGAACTCCGGGAACAGCTTCATCCAGAGCAGCAGATCAAGAATTGTATAAAACCTAGAGACGGTGAAAACCTCCCTAAGTGAGCTACCAACCTTATAAGGAATATGAAAAAGACATTGGGGCACCAGCTAGGAGTAGGGAGTCATTCTCCTAGCCGTACGAGAACTTTATGTGAATAACTGACTTTCTGTTGGGTGACGGAGAACCCAGACCTTTTGTGGAACTTTTACTTTGAACAACCTGAGAGGTGTTTGGATGCTTCAGACCCAGGGGATGGGAGTCATTCTCTTGGATTACAAACAGTAGAGGGACTTTATGGTGTTTTGTTGTAGTGACAGGGATAGAGGAGGCGGCTTTATGACCATGATGGTGCCTTTTTGTTTTGACTTACACAGACTTCCTAACAAGCACCCGAGATACTTTAGGTTGGGAAAGCCACCTAGAGTTAGGGATACATAGGTTTGGTTTCATTTAATAAAAGTGTATAGCAACCACCATTGCACCACTTGGTCAGTATATTAATTCCTTGTTGCCACACTTCTGCTGTGCAATAATTTTGGTGTGCTGTTGAGTGGTAGTTTGGCTGGAGCACATGTGAAGTTGACTCTGAAAACAGAGAGTGCACTTAATTATTGTTCTTGTCCCAAGTTGTTTTATTGTTACCCAGTTTCATTATACAATTGAGGGTTTCTATTTAAACTATAACGCTTCTTTACTAATACACGTGAAGGTCACTGCCACCATTACTTGCCATTTTTAGTCATATTATTTTATTTTGGGAAACTGCTCATTTTCAAAAATGACTTGAATGAAGTTTGTGGTATTTTTGCGTTTGTGTTGGTCTTCTTTTTGAATTGTTTCTGACTTTGTGATGCCTGTTTTGCCAGTTGTTCTGCAATGAATTATCAAGCTATTGTTTGTAACCACATTACCACATTTTTGTGGTTTACAACAATGTCCCATTTTCATGACTTCTCTTTTGTGTCACATTCTCTCCATTGTCTATGACTACAGTTACCAGGAATGTCGATTTGTGTTGCAGGTGCTCAATGAATCTCCCTTTTGTTCAAGGCTTGCCGGTCTCAGTAGGTCTTGGACAGGTGTTACGGGCACTTGATGCTCAGCAGAGGAAAGGCATGCGTCCGCCAATGACGTCAAGAGGGTCTGCATATATATATACACCAATGTTATAATTCACTGTGATAGTTGTTAGTACTCCTGCTAATTACAAAATGCGTTTATTTTACTAATATAATTGAGCGGTGCAGTTACTAAAAAATGTTTACTTGCAAATTTCTTGTTCGGTTATTTTTATTATCACCATTTAGTAGTGTTGTGCTCAAGTAAAATCTAGTTTACATAAGTAACACCATTTAGTGGTTCAGTTACTAACTTGGGGCTTGTTTTTTCTTTTGATGTTCTTGCTCAGTTTATTTCACTAACACAATACCACAGGAATAATTTGCTTTCAGGTTTTGCATTGCTTTTGGCTTCTTTATTTAGTGAAGTGATGGCAATGCCTTTTCACTTCTTCCTCTGCTGCTTTCCTACTCTCTCCTCCTTTCCCACTCTCTCCTGGTCCGGGGTTCTGCTCCTTTTTTCATTCATTAGGAGTTGGATTGATGGTTTATTGTGCGCAGTGATATTTGCTTGTAGGCTTTTTTCTAACGTTTCTGTGACAGGATGTTTGGTGGGCTGTTTTCATTCCTGTTATAAAGTGGGAGTGAGGGTTTCCTTTGGTGATTTTGCTGCTGCATGACTGTTGTTTATATTAAGACATACATGTTTATAAATGTATCTGTTTTAACTTCCTTACTCAGGGTTAATTCCTTGTCTTTGCTCATGGTGCGTTGTTTGTTTTGTTGTATTTTTTATTTAAGCGATTCCACCCGATCGAGCGGGCCAGATGGGTGGTAATGGGCCGGGCCCAAGGTATATTGCAAGGGCCTTACTGATGAGCCCTTCAGATAAGGTATTATTGCTATTAGCAACTTGGGTTTTAAATCCAGAAACCTGGGGTGCTAAAAGTGATGTATTTTGCTTCAATGAATGGGAAGCCTCGCAGCGTCTCGCTCATTGAAACAAAATACTTAACACGGCCGCCATGGATCTGGCAGGCGGTGCTCCATACGGAGCCCCGTTTCCATTTCCATGGTCGCTCAGGAGGCTGGAGAGGCAGCAGTAGCGGAGCCTCTGCCGACAGAAATCAGTAAAGTGGGAGAGATAGGTAATCGAAGACCTGAGGGGAGGGTGGGGGGAAGGTGTTGAGGCAGGGGAAGCAGTAATCAAGTTGATCGGAATGCGGGCTTGGATCATGGGATTCAGCCCATGATCCGAGCAGCCCGATTGGTCGGCTCCCCGTCCTGTGTGCTAATATATTATACCAGTGGGTTGTGTGCCATATACAGTGGCCCATTAGTGAATCTAAGTTTCTTATAAGATGATGTGCTTGGATGTGAAGGAGGAGAGGGGAAAGTCTATGGATTCCCAGTTATTCGGCTAAAAAGATAGGTCAAAGTGACGTCTGCGTGAATACATTCTCTGTAAATCTCACAGTACAATACAATTTGTCATGTTGTTAGGTAAGGTGTGTGTGATGGTGCAGTCTTTTTTTGTGAAATGGTAAAATGTAAATTTCTGCAGACAAGACGAGTGGTTGGGCTCACTCGCTGCACTCGCTCGGTGCAACTTAAAAAAATATTAGAAAGGCCCGGTTCAGCTCCAAGTTTGCGCATTGTAAAAACTATCTTAATGTCAAACGAATTTAAAAGTGGTTGCACACTTATGTGGACTAGATTTGAAATGACTATGTAATGGTGCGTGTTAACATGCCTTATTTGTGATACGAAGTTTGTTACCGTTATGGTTTGTGTTGGTATATTAAGCGCCATGTGAACGCCAACATGTTCCATCAAGGTGCAGATGTTGCTCCCCCTTTCATTTGATAAGCACATTTTTTTTTTACACAAAATGCTGTTGACCCTTGCACTACCACAGTCTCGGGTGGGCCAGGGCTTTTCAAGATGTATTGTGGTTTGGGAAGGCAAGTTTCCCGGTTCTCCTATCAACGGTCTATAGCCAAGAAAGGAAAGGAAAATTCCAGATCGTAGCTTCACCCAACTAACCACTTCCCCAGCCTTCAGAAGCACTAGTTACAGAACTCACAGGCACACACAATACCGCCTTTACAACATGTTCCAAGCTCCTCCTTCACTGGTCTAAGGTACCCACTGCCGGTTTAGTATCCTTTCATTGGTTTCGACTATTCGGTGGCGCTTCAGCATCACCTATAAGCCAAACCTATTGCATTAGAGTACAGGCAGGGAGAAATGGCATATAAGGAGGGATACAAAACTTGTAGGTGTTGTTTGGTTATTTACCCACCCATTGAATGCCCATGGCCATGTTAATCCCTTCGGACATTTCCACACACGTCCTGCCTGTCCCTTCCCAAAACACATCCTCCTAGGATCTCTTTTAGCTACGTTTATCAAGAGTCGCGTTAAATCTTTGCGCTTGTAGTGCCTGCCAGTGTTTTTTTTTAAAAGCAGTCTTCTGAATTAATTCTTTGGAGATGTGAAGGCGATACTAGTTTAATAAAAATGTGTCAACAAGGACTGCCTTCAGCCACTCGATTTCTAAGCACTATGCGTATCCTTCACTAAAGTCCTGTTAAAAACAAGCACTGGCAAAGCCAATAGTTTTGGCATGTGTATAAGTATTAGGCATTTGCTAGGCACTGCTATTGTATGCCCAGATACTCACACCATTTTGCAGCTGTTACCAACAATAGCAAGTTTTTACCACTTGCTATTGTTATTGCACAATAGCAAAATGGCTTTCCCATGCCTAGACAAAAGACAATACTGTTGGCATTGCCAATGCTTGTTTTTGTCTTGCCAAGCACGCACTCTGAGCAACTTGTGGCAGAGTTCATAACACGTCTCTCTTCTGTTGTCACCAGCCAGCCTGCAGGATATTGCAGTGCCTTTTCCAGATGATGCGCTTTAATTAGCAGGTTTTTGGGTCTCTTTCCCAACTCTTTTGACCTATCAAATTCTGAGTGGGGTTCCTTCAGTTTAATCACCTATCACCATTGCATGCAAATAAGGCTGATAGCTCAGACTACCATTAGGATGACAAAGACATTTTTATAAATCTGAGTGATGCCATTTTGAAAAATATTTTAAACAAGTCTCCGGTTGAGCCCAGAAAGAAAAAGTAAACCAAATACTATCCAGACTTGGACTTTTATTTATTTATAATTACCTTCTGGTGGGTATTCCAGGTTCAAGCCACTCTTTGGAATGGTCAGTCAACAGGTCGTGGCTGGTTCTTCGGGATCCTGCCGTGTTTCACTAGGTCCAGTTACCTTAGCATCTCTATGCCCGTTGACTTGTTCCCTTTTGCTTCTTTTGAAAGGTTCTGATGGGGTCACTGTCCAGTCTCTATGGCAGCTCAAAGCAGCAATGTCAGTTTGGGATAGATGATTGCAGAGGCGGTACTGCAGCATAAACTAGAGGGAAAACGATCAGACCTTCCCTCAACTGAAGGGTCTGAAGGAGTAATATGTTCTTCAACATGCTCATAGGATATTCTTACCTTAATAGGTCTGCGCCTTCATGCTCACATGTACTTCCTCACTTCAACATCCCTTTAGGAAAGGTTCTACAATAGGCCAACTTAATCATAACATCTGTTTCAACTTATTTTCTTCCTTTTTTTTCCAGTGATATACAATATTTTTTCTACAATACGGGCTGGGATGGGCCCTTGGCCTGGGACTTGGCTTTTGGCCAGGCCCTTGGCACAACTGAGCTGCCCAAAGTTGCCAATTAACTTGGGCAGTCCAGATGCTCCCTTACACTCATTGTGGCTCAGAGGGTCAATGGGCACTTTGTCAGGGGGCATGGCCTTCACAAATGCATCCACCCCCCAGCCAAGCCACCTAAAGTAGCCACTGAGCCCGTCCTATGGCTAACACAGTGGCAAATATGCCCCCATTGACAGTCGTGCAATTTCGTCTAGGGGTGCAAAGTTATGGGGGCGGGGGATCCCAAAACATAAGATTTTATATTCATTCACCTTTGACAAATTATATTCATGCCTACAGCCCAAACCGCTAAAAAGATTTTGAATTAGATCTGGGTTGAAAAAATAGTTCCTTCACTGGTTGGTTGTCAAGGATGTCAGCGCAGGGTTTTTATGTGCGGAGACTCCATGCTTCTCTTCAGGGAATAAAATTCTAATATTCCCTGTGTGGCGAAACGCGTCAGGTAGCTTGCTACTGCGAAGCCGTTTTTCTACTGCAAATAATCTTTGAATTAAAACTTGAAACCTTTTAAAAGCGTTTTTTTTTTGCTGTGCAGTGGTTTGTTTTTCGGCAAGCACTTTTTGCTGGACATTGATGGATTTCGTTAACTAAAGGGAGTGCAGCTTTCAAAGGAACTCGACCTCGCGGTCTGTGTTTACTTTTCAATTTCATATATAATATTTTCCATTGACTTCATAAAATTCGATTGCTAATAACTTTCGATTCACTGGACATATTCAGATGAGATTTTCCAAAACAAATCCTTGGCCGGGCCGTTCCATACTGGACATTTTTGAAAAAATGTGTTAAACGGTTCAAAAAGTATTAAAGAAAAAAACCTGATTCCCGACTATTCTCATTACTTTTCTCATAGAGGAGAAGATGATTCCATTGACAACACGTAGCACAACAATTTCTGGAAGGATTTGCCCTAAATGAGAAACAAGTTAGGTGCAAAGCGTTGCAGATTTGCCTTTTTGTGTGTGGAGAAAATCAGTCCAGTAGTTTAAAAAAATTCTACAGAAAAGAGGTGCCTGCAGGTCCCATAAAACATATACTAATACTATGGCGAATTGCAGTAATGAGACTTTTCAGAAATGAAAAGCCAGCATTTCTTTTGCTCAATGCAAGTGATTCACCTGGTAATCCTGAGAGAAGCTGAAAAAGAAAAATGCCCCAAATGATATTTGGAGGAGGGAAAGCAGTTGTTTCATGTCAGACTGTAGTTGAGGAGGCGGAAGAGGACCACATGTAGTGGAACGATAAGGAGTGGTCTGGGGACCCCATTTGTGCCATAATGCTTCAGTCTTACCACTGTGCTAATGTCACAAGACACACTTGGAAATAAAATGTCTCACACAAAACAGAGAGTGAAAAAGGGTAATGTGAAAGAGCGAGGAAGGATTTACACAAGTGGAAAGCAGGGTTACATAGAGGGGACACCTGGTGAGTGGCATTGGGGAGAATGGAAGAGTTAAATGGCTAGAGTTTTCCCGTAACTGCAGAAATCGGCATATGCATCCTTACCGCAGGAATGATTACTGTGGGAATAGAAGACAGCGTGGACGTACCCATGGATTGTTAGCACTATACATTTTTGCAGAAATAAAAGGAAGAGAAAAAACAGGGGGCCATGGACCAATGGCCAAGAAGCCTCTGCAATAATCTTTTTGCCAGATTGGTACAATATGTACAGCGGCCACGGTAATATGTTCCTCACTGCCAGTGGGCCCTGAAGAAACTATTTCCCAATTGTTGCAACCTGGACAGATAACCCGGCCGCAGGGATCTGGTTACTTACTAGGAAGGGGGATATGGAGTGCCGCTGGTAGGGCAGTGCACCCTGAAGAAGACAGAGAATAACAAAACCCTTGAAATTCAGTGAAAAGATGTTAGCTAAGATGATCTTACTTATCATAAAGAAAACACTAGAAATTGAATAGGTGTGGACATTACAGCAGGGATTAACAATGAAATAAAAAATGACACCATGGGACATCTAAAGGGGGTGGTTGGGCAAAGGAGGAACTCCAAGATAAGACAGCCATCACTACCCACACCTTCTCAATTTCAAAGATTTAGCTCTGATACATTGAATTGTCTCAACTCATGTTAACTCAAATATTTTCACTGAGTGTATACTCTTACGATGACCCCTACAATCACAGCCACATTCCCAGTGGCTTCACCTATATATCAGCCAGCCCATTATCTTACAGGAGTACTGCCAGCCTAGGTTTGTGCTCAAGACAACAATGTGACCTCAACTCAACAACCTCACAGGAAAGTGGTGCTCCTCCAGCCACTGCGGAGTCCAAAATCCAGCAATAAGGGGCAGACATTTCAAATACATTTTCATGGAACACGTGCACCTTTTTATTTTCTACTGCCAAGTTAATAGTAGAAAACTAAAAATGTTTGTGAGGAAAAAATAAACAGCACGTGCATGGAATAAATGCTGCAAACACTGCAGGGCATTCCCGAACATAGGTAGCGCACTGAAACAGTAAGGAACAAGTTACTTACCTGTAACTGTTGTTCTCCAGCATGGGTCTGGCATGGATTCACATGCTCATGAATATTCCCCGTCGTCAGGCTGGGAATCCTCGGTAAAGAAAAAATCAGTATCAGTTTCGTTTCTGATCTGTCTTTCTTAGTAGTAACCAATCACTGATCTCTGGGTCATACTGACCCCAGCCAATGACTGCCCTCTCCTTAAGCCCCGCCTCCGGCAGCCATCCTCAGATTTTGTAGCACGCCAAGTGGCAGTATGACCAAGTGAAGAGCCGCAGAGGGGTAAGTGGGAGGGTTTGCATGTGAATCCATGCCAGACCCATGCTGGAGAACAACAGTTACAGGTAAGTAACTTGTTCCTTCTCCAGCATGGGGTCTGGCATGGATTCACATGCTCATGAATAAAGAATACATAGCAGTATACACATGCACAACCAAGGGAGGTGGCAAAGGCTCAACATTAAGCATTTCATCCAAAACTCAACATTAAGCAATTCTTACCTCCTCACCAGGCTCACCTTAGGTGAACAGATTGCGCAGCACTGCTTGGCTGACCCTGGACTCCTCCCTGGAGTCCCGATCGACGCAGTAGAATGTTGTGAAGGTGTGTGTTGACCTCCACGTAGCAGCCCTGCAGATGTCCAGCAGGGGCACACCAGACAGGAACGCCATGGTAGCAGCGATCGCTCTGGTCGAATGGGCTCTCGGATGGCCGGGCAGCGGTCGGTTTGCCAACCGGTGAAAGTGCATGATGTAGCCGGAGAGCCATCTGGAAATGGAAGTCTTCGAGAGAGCCTTCCCTTGATTTACAGACCCAAAGTTCACAAACAGTTGTGACATCTTCCAAAAACTCTTTGTGCGGTCCACATAGAACTTCAGCGCTCTAGCTACATCCAGCGAGTGCAAAGTCCTCTCGGCCGGCGACGAAGGTGACGGGAAGAAGGAACAAGTTACTTACCTGTAACTGTTGTTCTCCAGCATGGGTCTGGCATGGATTCACATGCTCATGAATATAAGAATAAATAGCAGTACACACAGGCTCAACATTAAGCAATACAAAAAAACTCAACATTAAGCATCTCTTACCTCCTCACCAGGCTCACCTTAAGCGAACAGGTTGCGCAGCACTGCTTGGCCGACCCTGGACTCCTCCCTGGAATCCCGATCGACGCAGTAGAATCTCGTGAAGGTGTGTGCGTCGACCTCCACGTAGCAGCCCTGCAGATGTCCAGCAGGGGCACACCAGATAAGAACGCCGTAGTAGCAGCGATCGCTCTGGTCGAATAGGCTCTCGGACGGCCTGGCAGCGGTCGGTTAGCCAACCGGTGGCAGTGCATGATGCAGCCGGAGAGCCATCTGGAAATAGAAGACTTCGAGAGAGCCTTCCCTTGATTCACAGGTCCAAAGTTCACGAACAGCTGTGATGTCCTCCGGAAACTCTTTGTGCGGTCCACGTAGAACTTCAGCGCTCTAGCCACATCCAGCGAGTGCAAAGTCCTCTCGGCCGGCGACGAAGGAGACGGGAAGAAAACAGGTTAAGGGCTCGTTAAGATGGAAGTCCGACGGCACCTTGGGCTTAAAGGAGGGGTGCGTCCTAAGCACCACCCTCGAGGCATGGAAAGTCAAGTACGGTGCTTTGCAGGATAGGGCCTGGATCTCTCCCACTCGTCGTGCGGAGGTAATGGCCACCAGGAATGCCGTCTTCCACGACACAAACTTCATCGGTGCAGAGTGCATCGGCTCGAATGGGGGCCCCATGAGCCTGGTCAGCACCACGTTAAGTTCCCACGCCGGGGCCAGGGCCTTCACCGGCGGGAACGACTGGAACACTCCTTTCATAAACTCTTTTACCAGTCGATGGGACCACAGGGACGTCCGTCCTGTGGTTCTGGTATATCTGGAGATCGCCGCCAGATAAATCTTAATGGAGGCATGGGCTAGCCCAGCCTTTGCCAGCGATAGCATGTACGGCAGCACTTGAGGAGCCATAATCCGCAGAGGGTTAATCTTCTGTGCTCGGCACCAGATAGAGAACCTCTTCCACTTATGACCGTAGCATTTGAGAGTCGAGGACGCCCTGGCCTTTGCAAGAACCTCTCTGCAATCAGCCGGTATATCATACCCTCCAAACTCTAGTGCCGCAGGAGACAGGCCTGCAAGTTCAGAGACTGTGGGTCGTGATGGAGAATGGCGCCTCCTTCCCTGGGGAGAAGATCTGCGTTCGCCGGCAGCTTGACTGGTGGGGACGTTGACAAGTCCAGAAGGTCCGGGAACCAGATCTGCCTCAGCCACGCCGGTGCGACGAGGATCATCCTGCACCTGGACCTCTTGAGCTGATTGATGAAGCGGAGCAGCTACGGCAACGGAGGGAACGCGTATAGAAACAGCCCGTCCCAGGGGAACGAGAAAGCATCGCCCATGCTCCTCTGGTGTGGGAACCTGCTGGCGAACCTCTGGCACTTGGAGTTCGTCGCCGTCGCGAACAGGTCGATCTGGGGTTTGCCCCATCATTGGAAGAGCCAATCCACTTGATCCTGTCGCAGTTCCCACTCGTGGCACGAGCGCAGCTCCCTGCTGAGTGAGTTGGCGATGGTGTTTTTTATTCCTGCCAAGTGGAAGGGAACCAGAAACATCCCCTGGGCGACGGCCCAGTGCCATAGATCCTGGGCCTCCTTGGATAGGGCTGGGGATTTGGTGCCCCCCTGCTTCCGTATGTAGAACATCGTGGTGGTGGTGTCGGTGAAGATCCTCACCACTTTGTCCTTGAGGGACAGAAGGAACGATTTGAGCGCCCAGAACACTGCTCGGAGCTCTAGGACGTTGATGTGGAGAGACCTCTCCTCTGGGAGCCAAAGGCCTCTTGCGTGGAGATCTCCGGTGTGGGCCCCCCAACCCTCCAGGGAGGCGTCCGTCGTCACCGTCTCCTGAAACCCCCGGGGTTTGAAAGTCCGTGCCTGTAGTGAGATGAGCCCGGGTGCCCCACCACAGGATCACCCGACGGAACTCCTCGTCAAGAGGGATCCTGTCCTCGAAGCAGCCCCTCGCCTGAAACCAGCGGGCGTCGAGGAACTCCTGTAGCGGACGCATCCGAAGTCTGCAAAGGGGTACAAGGTAGATGTATGAGGACATCATCCCGAGAAGGGACTTGATGGACCTCAACGTGGCCACGTCCGTGGCTAACAGGCGCCGCACCTTGCCCAGGATGGTCCTGGTCCTCTCCTCTGAAGGGGAGGCCAATTGCCCCACTGTATCGAGCTTCGCTCCCAGAAACAGTGCTACTTGTGATGGAACCAGGTGGGATTTGGGGTAGTGATGGCGAACCCCAGCTCCGTGAGTAACCGGACGGCCCAATGCCATATGTTCGACGGCGAGTTCCCTTGTCCTTGCCCGGATTAGCCAGTCATCCCGGTAGGGGTAGACGTGGATCCCCTGCAGGTGCAGCCGCGCCACCACTGGTGCCAGGCACTTGGTGAAAACCATGGGTGCCGACTTTAATCTGAATGGTAGGGCTCTGAATTGGTAGCGGCATCCCTGCACCACGAACCTGAGGAACTTCCTGTGCCTTTTAGAATGGGGATGTGGAAGTAAGCATCCTCCAGGTCCAACGACGATAGGAAGTCGCCTTCCTCCAGCTGTCCCAGCACGTGCTGGAGGGTGACCATCCTGAATTTCTGCGCCTTGATGTATTTGTTTAACCGACGCAGGTCCAGGGTGGGGCGCCAACCGCCCGTCTTCTTACTGACGAGGAAGTACCTTGAGTACACTCCGGAGCCCCAGAGCCTCCTGGGGATGAGCTCGATGGCACCTTTCTTGAGCATCGCCCTTTCCTCCAACAGCAGTTGAGGGACGTGATTCTCCTTCCTGGCCCCGGATGGAATGCGAGGGCACTTCTTTCGGAATTCCAATGAGTGCCCGTTGGCCAGGGTGTCCAGCATCTAACGATCGGTGGAGATGGACTCCCACACGCTGAAGAACTTCGTCAGCCGGCCTCCCACCGGGGTGCTCCGGTGGGGGCCCGACGACACGGCTGGGTCAGTCTTACTTGGAGGTGGCCTTGCCGCCTTGGCCTCCTTGGTGACTTGCTTGCTGCAACCTCTGTAGGCCTCCTGGGAAGAGGAGCAGGCCGCCTGGCGGTAAGTGGAGGAGCCACCGTTGGATCCTTTGGAGGCACCCTGTCTGCCTCTGGAGCTCCGAAAGGGCCGTCGCTGTTGAAGCACCCGAAGGGCCCGGGCCGTCTCTGAGTCGGTCTTGATGGCCCGTAGAGACTTGTCCACCGCCTTACCAAAAAGGTTGTTGCCGAACAGCATGTCCAACACTCTGGTCTGGATGTCCTGGCGAAAGTCTGTCGCCTTGAGCCATCCTCGTCGTCGGAGGCAAACTCTGTTGCCCAGTTGGCGAAATACGGTATCGGCAATGTCCGTTGCCACCGTTATGGCGTGATCCGACGCCACTCGCCTTCCTGCTGAATTTCTAGGGCCTCCGCCCTTTTGTCATCAGGCAGGAAATCTAGCAGGGGAGCTATCTTGAACCAGAGCTCCCTGTCGTAGCGGGCCACGATCGTTAAGGCATTGGCCGCCTTAATCGTCATCGCCGCCGACAAGATGACTCATCGTCCCATAGAGTCCAACTTCTTGCCCTCGCTGTCCGGCAGGGAAGTGGAAGTTGAAGCCGCCGCACCCGCTTCCTTCTTCTTAGCTGCTGCCGAGACGACCGAGTCCGGCGTGGGCTGGGCCCTGAGGCACAAGGGGGCGGCATCGGGGACTTGGTACTTCTTCTCGTACCTGTCCCTCTTGGCGGGAGTCGTGGAAGGGTTCTTGAGGACAGCAAGCCCCTCGTCCCAGATGTCGTCGAGTAAAGGCACCGCAAGGACCGTCTTCCTCTTGGCCTCTCGTCGTTGGTACAGAAACCCTCCTTTTTCTGTTCTTCAGGGCAGAGCTGGAAGAGCTCGCATGCCCTGGTTATCATGGCGTGGAAAGAGCCAACCTCGTCGGCTGGAGACGCCCGCGGGGGGGTGACGACGGGATGTCCGCTGCGTCATTGCCGCCGTCATCGAAGAGCGGAGCGGGCTGGACTCTCCTCCGCTTGTTCGGAAGGGCTTCCCGATGGGCCTGGTTCTGGCTCCTCCGTCGCGGGGGCGTGGTAATCTCGTCCTTATCTCGGTACATAAGGATTGGATTGCCAACAAAATGGCCGCCGAGCTATCCTGGGGCTCGGGCAATGGCTGCGACGGACGGGATGGCCGCTCCACTGGGCCCTGTTCGTCGTCATCGTCGCTATCTTCGATCACGGCAGCGGGAACCGTTCCCTGGGATCGAACCTTCTCTAACCTCTCGTTGAGGCCTATGAACCTCTCGTTGAGGCCTATGGACCTTTTGTTGAGTGATTCCGAGTCTATAATGGCCACCGCCCCCCCTCTTTTTCAGCCGGGGGCTTCACGGGGGTCTTAGCGATGGGCTGGAAAGAGGATTCCCTCCGCGGTGGCAAGAATACTCTGGGCCCAGAGGCCGTTTCCACTGGCGTAGTCTCAGCCGGCTCCACCAGGGTCGCAGCGACCACTTCGGTAGAGGCCTTAGCCGGGTGGATCAAAGCCCTCACCACCTTAGATGCGTCCTGGGCCTTTGCCTTGAGGGAAGGGTCAGTGCCTCGCTCCCCCTTCAAGATCGACCGGGTCCGCTCCAGCTTCCTCTTCCCCGAACCAGAGCGCTGGCTTGTGGTCGAACGTGCCGGGGAAGTAGCGCCCTACCTGGCAACTGAAGAGCCCGACCTTTCAGCGCTCCCGGTGCCCACGGACTCGCGGTGCTTGGCCTTCTGTTGGGCCCCCGTCACCGGGGCGCCCTCACAGGACTTAAAATCCCGCTCAGACTTCTTCGCCTTCTCACCTGCTGTGCCCTTCTCCAGCCAGGTGGCGAGGCGGGAACGACGATCTTGTTTGGTCCGTTCCGAAAGGTTCTTGCAGAACGCACAGTCTTTCTTCACATGCGTCTTGTCCTCATGAAGGCAGTAGAGACATCGCAAATGCTCGTCCTCCTTGAAAACGTTATATAATCCGCATCCAGGGCAGTTCCTGAACAGCTTGGATCCGGGCGTCGAGCTTCCCTTGTCCTGGGCCATGTCTGTCGAGGTAGCCGCAGATCTTCCGGAATCCTCCAAGAATAGTAAACACGAAGAAAACTTCACCCTTGAGGGGCATAGAAGAATTCCGAAACGGGTCCCCATTATCGGAAGTAGAAACGGTGGAGCTTGAGGCTCGATTAAACCGAAAAATGAGAAAATCTCCTGAAAAAACGTGAAAACGCAGTAAAAAACTCGAGAGCTAAACACAAGGACTCCCAACACTTGAGCGTGCGTTAAAAATCTGAGGATGGCTGGGGATCCAAGATGGCCGCCGGCGAGAGCAGTCGCACATAATCGGCGCTCCGCCGGGGCCGCCAATCTAAAGCACTACCCACAGCAGCAGCGGCCGGCTTCGCGCCCCCCCCGCACCCCCCCACGGACTGCTGAAGGCCTCCCCGCCCTTCTCCCCCGGGGGGTGCTGGAGCGCCGATCGAGCGGACGCGCGAAGAAGGAAGCGAGGAGAAGCGCGGCCGCCCCCTCCCCCACCGGGGTCGAGTGGGACCGGCTCTCCCGCGCGGGGATCGACGAGCACTGCAAAGCTACGCAGGGAAGCGGCCCGCGACACTACGATCGCGGAGGCAGAGCGGGGTCGAGTGGGACCGGCTCTCCCGCGCGGGGATCGACGCGCAGGGCAAAGCGACGCAGGGAAGCGGCCCGCGTCGCTACAGTCGCGGAGGCAGAGCGGGACCTCGCCCCGGGAGGGAGAAGCGGCATCAAGGAGATCGGGGCGGACCGCTGGAGAGGAGGAGCGGGGGCCGCCCTGAACAGAAGCCGGAAAAATAGAGGTGAGCCTGCCCGGGGAGGGGGGCACAAATTAACCTCCCATCCGCCCTCACATGGACTGGGCTTCCACCGGGGCCCATAGAAGGGATCTTGCACAACAAAGGCCCACCAAGGCCTAGGCAGACAGAAGGACTTGCCCACTAAGGGCTTGTACGACCGATCACCCACAAAGCCCGACCCAAGAGGGCACGGCAACCGGGGAGGGGGCCTAGGGAGGGGAAAACCCGAGAAGCAACCACAATCAGCCACAAGAGAATCCTCCGACAGGCCGACGTGGGAAGGAGCAGTCTCCACTCCAAGCCAGGGTACCCCCCCCCACCCACAACAGCACAATAGGGGAACAGAACCGGAGGGGGACACGACGACGCAACGCCCCCCCCACAGGCACCCCAACGAAGCACAATACAATGTCAAGAGCAAAAGGTAAGGGGAACCCCACCCCACAGACACCCCAAACGTCGAAACAAGGTGCAGATATACTTCAACTGTGGTCAACAGAAGGGTCAACGCAATCAAGGGGGAGAACTCAGGGAGAACCGATGGGAGAAGCAGAGGCTAACTCCCAGAGTCAACAACCACTGACCAAGGGAGACATGCAAAGCTGGCTCATGAACCTGCAGGAAAATCTCATGTCAACAGTCCAAGAGCAGTTTACGACCATGAAGGATGAACTAAAACAAGTGGTGCAAGACATGAGAATAGACATAAATAACCTCGAGGAGAGAACCGACGTGGTGGAGAAAGCAGTACAAGGTCTTGAAGAAGACACGAGACAGATTAGCGAGACACAAGAACAATTGGTGACGCTCACACATAACATGGAACTACAATGTGAAGATCTGGAGAACCGCTCAAGACGCTCCAACATCAGAATCAAGAACATGGCGGAGACAGTACTAGACAAAGATCTGAAATTGGCGGTAAAGGAAGTGTTTAGAGACATTCTGGGGGTACAAGAAACAGAAGACATTGGAGTCGACAGAGTCCATAGGGTTGGACCAAAAAGAACGGGGGCCCCAGGGGAAAGACCACGCGATGTCCTAGTGGCCCTCTCCTCTTACCCGCAGAAAGAACAGATACTCAGAAGGGCCAGGGAAATGGAACATATCAAAATGAATGGGCAAGACATCCAACTGTACCAGGATCTGGCTCTGATTACCCTTCAAAAAAGAAGAGCAATGGCCCCATTGGTGAAAGTGCTTACGGAAAAACAAATCCGCTACAAATGGACGTTCCCATTCGGACTCCTATTTTCCTGGGAAGGGAAACAGAGGAGGGTGACAACATTGGAAGAAGGCCTAAGCACCTTGGGGCTACCGGAAGGGGAGACGGAGCGGGGGGAAGCTGCTAAAAGGAGTGAGCGCACGAAAAGGCTTATGGGCTGGGAAACAACCAAACAGAAGAAGGCAATGACGGGGAGGGAGACGAGGAGGAAAATACCTTGAAGATCTCAATAAAAGTATATCTGAGGGAACGGATTCGGGTATGGAGACACCGGAACCGGGTGGGGGGGGCGCGGATGCTGCGTCGAACGGACAATACACTGAAGGCGGTCTGGCGGAGTCCAGGCGGCTTGGAACTCGGTAAAGTCCAATGGAACAATGGGGTTTAGGAATCCCCACCACATACCCCCTGAGAGAGGGGAGGGCAGGGAGCGAAGGGCGCAACGCCCTAGCGTCAATAGGAACCCTTGCCCCACTCGGGGGACAGTTTTTGTTGGGGTTTAAAGTTAATGGTTGGGGGGGAGAGGGAGTTCAAGGAAGGGGGAAAAGTCGGAGAGCTCTGATTAATGAATCATACATCACAGGCGCACCGAAGCAACGGCACTTGAACAATACAACATGGGGATGATACGCCTTGTTTCATACAATATTAGGGGGATGAACCACCCAACGAAAAGAGCGAAACTGGAGCAACAGTTCAAAAGGGGGAAGGCCGACATCCTACTCCTTCAAGAAACCCATATCAGAACAAGGGACAAACAGAAAACAAGGATAAAAGGCTACAAAATATGGGCACAAGCGACGGCAAAGGAAAAAAAGGCAGGGGTCCTGATCGCGGCGAAGGAAGGGAAAGATTTCAAACTTCTGGACATAACAGTTGATAAAGAAGGCAGATTTGCTTTCGCCAATGCAGAAATCGAGGGATCTCTCGTCACACTAGCCTCGATATACGCACCAAATCAGGGGCAGGATGGCTTCCTCAGGGACACTCTGTCAAAACTGGAGGTCTTCGCGAGGGGGGATGTGATCCTGGGAGGGGACCTTAACATGACGTGGAACCCACAATTAGATAGGAGTACAGGTAAAACACAAGGCCAGGGGGCACCTACAAAGCGCCTGCGACAACAAATGGACCAATTGGCCCTAAATGATGTATGGAGGGAGAGAAAAGGCGAACAAAGGGGCTACACCCACTTCTCACATGTCCATAACACCATGTCCAGGATTGACTACTTCTGGGTGTCAGTGGGCCTGCTGGGAAAAATACAAGATGTAGACAAGGGAGCAATAGCCCTCTCAGACCATGCCCCCCTTTGGCTAGACGTGACTTTCCCAGGGAGAAAGAATGGGCTGTGGAGATGGAAGCTACCCCAGGATCTGATCCAGGACCCTATAACCGGGGAGGCAATCAGGGAAGCGATCGAAGAGTACTTTATTCAAAACGACACAGGGGAGGTAGCACTGAGCGCAGTCTGGGACGCGTTCAAAGCAGTACTGCGGGGAAAGATGATTGCGCTGAAATCTACGAGAGACAAACAAAGGTTTCAGTGGGAAAGGGAATTGGAAAAGGCAATTGAGGACATTCAAGAAAAAATGCTAACACATCCCACGAAGATACTGAAAAAATCACTAAAACCCACACAGGGCCAACTAGAGATGCTACGGACGAGAGGCGCAGAAAAAAACCTACTCTATCTGAAACAGAGATATTACATTAAAGCAAACAAAGCGGATAGACTCTTGGCGAGACAGCTCAGGACAAAACAGAAAGAAACAACGATCAAGGCCATACGCGATGCGAAGGGGGACATTCATACACGCACACACGACATGGGGGAAACACTGAGACAATTCTATCAAACTCTCTACTCCACAGAACGCCCAGACACTTCCGCCCAAGACTCATATTTAGAGGCCCTACCGATTCCGAAAATATCAGAAGAAGAGAAACAGACATTAGAGTCCCCTATTAGTGAAGAGGAAATCAGGAAAGCAATAAAAGAACTCCCAGTTAACAAAGCCCCAGGCCCAGATGGGTTTACGGCCCAATTCTATAAAAA
Organism: Ambystoma mexicanum; assembly: GCF_040938575.1. Classification (NCBI taxonomy): domain Eukaryota; kingdom Metazoa; phylum Chordata; class Amphibia; order Caudata; family Ambystomatidae; genus Ambystoma; species Ambystoma mexicanum. The sequence goes on from NC_090936.1 coordinate 146,938,790, forward strand.
ATATTCTGACATACTGACCCCGATATTAACCAGGCTCTTAAACTCCTTTAGAGAGAAGGGCAATATAACTCCCACAATGAACGAAGCGAAAGTATTAGTTTTCCACAAACCAGGTAGGGATCCAACGAATCCGGCGTCATATAGACCAATCTCCCTGATTAACTTGGATGCAAAAATCTACACAAAGATTCTGGCCACAAGATTGTCCCAACTACTCCCGAAACTAATCGGCGAAGATCAATCAGGCTTCATCCCCGGTAGACAAACGCATGACAATACAAGGAGACTCGCCCACCTGGTGGAAAAAATAGGCATATCCCACACCCCTGCGATTCTCCTGTCTGTAGACGCCGAGAAGGCCTTTGACCGAGTAGAATGGTCTCTTCTATTCAAAATCTTGAAGTGTATGGGGTTTGGGGAACAGTACATAGCGAGCATCAGAGCGAACTATAACTCCCCATCCAGTAGAATTGTCATTAACGGCGAGGTTACGGATAAGGTAATCATATCAAGAGGCACGAAACAGGGATGCCCCCTCTCACCCTTACTCTATGCTCTATTTTTAGAACCGCTCCTAATAAAAATACGGGGGTCAACCAACATCAAAGGGATAGACATGGCGGGACAACAACATAAAGTGATCGCCTACGCGGATGACATGCTAATAACCCTAGAGGACCCCGAATTAACCTTAGCAGTAGCGGTGAGGGAATTAGAACACTATGGAACCATCTCGGGTCTAAAAATCAATAGGAAAAAATCAGAGATCCTGATCCTGGCAGGAGACACCGCAAACATAGAAAGGGAAGCCAAGTTGCAGGACCTTAAGATAGTAAAAAGTAGCATAAAATATCTGGGAATAGTGGTTCCACATAACATCGAGTTATTCTACGGGGAAAACTACCCATCACTAATCGCAAACATTAGAAAGGAACTAGCAAAATGGAACCCGCTACAGATCTCGTGGTGGGGCAGAATACAAACTGTCAAAATGACGATCCTCCCAAGGGTCCTATACTATTTCCAGGCTATCCCGGTGGGAGTCCCCGACACCTTTTTCAAGACCCTGACCAAATTAATATCATCCTTTATTTGGAAAGGGAAAACCCCCAGGATAGCAAAAATGGTCCTAACGGCCCCAACCAGGGAGGGGGGGATGGTGCTCCCACATTTTAAAAAATATTATCAGGCAGCACAGCTCAAAGTCCTGAGGGAATGGGTAAGGGAGAACCCGCAGAGGATATGGGCCAAGCAAGATAGGGCAGTAGCTAGGACCCCACTGGTTGAACTCCTTTGGAAACAGAGGCAATACAGACATGAAAATCTGAGGATTAGCGAAATTATGAGGACCACGCTAAAAGCATGGGACCACCAAACACGAACAGGTATTATGACCACGGAACTCGGACCCTTTACTCCCATTTGTAGAAATCCACAATTTCCCCCGGGGATGGAACAAGGGGCATATGACAGATGGGAAGAGGAGGGCATAACCAAAATAGGGGAAATGTTTGCAGACAAAGAAATTATCCCACTGGAATCCTGTTTTACTGGCTCAAACCCCCCAAAAGGAGAGAGATATAGATATGAGCAGCTGAAACACTGGCTAAGTTCCCCGAATATCACGGAAGCAGCAACCAGAGATCTCACTGCCTTTGAGACATACCTCATATCCAACACGGGGGGAAAAAAGTGGGTGGCAACTCTTTATAAATTCATAAACACACAAGGGGAGGATATTAAATGGTCCTATAGAATAAGGTGGGGCAGAACATTAGGGAAAGAACCAACGGATAGACAATGGGAGGACCTATGGAAGCAGATCCCCAAGATGACCCGCTCGGCACAAACCAGGGAGATGTGGGTCAAAGTTATGACTCAATGGCACTACACCCCAGAGCGACTCCACTCCATGTACCCAAATGTGTCAAATCTATGCTGGAGAGGATGTGATGAAGTGGGTACCTGGAGACATATTTGGTGGGACTGTGAGGGTATTAAACCATTCTGGGAAGAAATCAGAAACGACATGGACGAAGTATTCCCAGATGTGGGGCTGCTTGGGGAAGAGGTCTGGCTATGTGGACTCAGGGATGGCACTGCAAGACTATACAGTAGATCACAATGGAGAGCATTCACAGGTCTACTCATCGCGGCATGGACCACCATAGCACAGAAGTGGAAGAGCAAGGATACTCCACTGAAATTCACATGGTTGCAAAAAGTCTGGGCTCACATTACAATGGAGAAAATCACCCACAAAATACAAGGTTCCGGAGACAAATTCGGAAAAGAATGGGAAGGAACCCTGCAATACCTCCAGTCAGACTTTATGGAACAGTGGTGCCCCCACAATATTAAAGTCTCAGATATTTTCAATGCCTAATAAAAGCCAGAGACAATTAGAGCTCTCCGATACAGGGGGGAGGGAGGGGGGGGGGGGGTAGAAGGGTTTATTAACCAAAGTTTCAAAGTTAATTCTCGTTGTATCCATGCAAACTAATAAAGATATGTTTTAAAAAAAAAAAATCTGAGGATGGCTGCCGAGGCGGGGCTTAGGGAGAGGGCAGTCATTGGCTGAGGGCAGTATGACCCAGAGATCAGTGATTGGTTACTACTAAGAAAGACAGATCAGAAAAGAAACTGATACTGATTTTTTCTTTCCCGAGGATTCCCAGCCTGACGACGGGGAATATTCATGAGCATGTGAATCCATGCCAGATCCCATGCTGGAGAAACTGAGATTTGAAAGACCAGATAGTAAAAAAGACAAGAAACAGCATTCGTGTTCTGTTCGAAAGATAATCCTTTATGTTGGGCGGTGCTACCTGCCGTCCCACAACTGAATGCAGACATTTTTGTTAAACAGTGGTTATCATTAGCGAAACTTGGTGTCGGTGGAGTACAGTTTTGCACGTACTTACACTAGGCCAAACAGTGCAACAATGCAAAGATGCACTGCACAATACATATTTTTGCCAGGGCAACTGCTGGTCTGCTACAAATGTTAGTGGGAAATTGCAGTGCACCAATGAAATGTTGATGTAATGGCCACATTCCGGGGAAAGGAAGAGGATTTGAAGGGCATCAAAAAGTACGTTGATTGAATTTTACGAGTTGTGTGTCCTTTCACTTCAATACAAACAGTCCAATAGCATAATCCCAGGGCTCAGCTTCATGTGTCTCTACCCATCTGATGTTCCCTAAAAAAATATAAACCACATACGCAGGCTCAAACTGGGAGAAACAAAAATGAAACATTCCTGATAAGTTTTCAACGTGGTAAATGGACCAGTCGGTGCGAGGACTGAGGAGGCAAACATGGTTGGCACGTCGGTCTCCAAATGAAGTGCCCTGAAGTTGAGCCCATTGTACTAGGCAGACTTGTCAAGAATGTTTCTTTAGAGACTTCAGGGTGAGTTTTCCGTCTCGCTCTTCAACTTGAATGCCCATACTCTTTAGTGCCGACCCATCGGCCAAGCCTTGCCGCTCCATTTGAGCTATGACCGCTTGGTTTTCTTCATTTTGCTCGGTGAGATTTCGAATGGCATACACTGCCCACTGGTTCAGAACTGTAGGAGAATGTTAAGGAATCTTCGCATTTTTATTGCATAGAACTTTCAGAGGTGAAATTAGACAACACGTTATACAAGCTCAATCCCATTAGCGTTACCCAGGAGCACCAATACTTGCTTTTGCCATTATTGAGGTTAATGAGATCACCTATTCTTAACCAAATTCGCCAATGTAAGGAAAAAAGCCTAATCGAAAAACAGTGTCAACTGTGCAAACTAAGTGCCACACAGGTGAGATCTTGCGCCTCATCTAGATAATAAAGGCAGTTCTTGCTGGTTCAAGGTAGACCTAGGAACGGATACGCCTTAGCAAGATGCGAGCTTCTGCTGAGACGTCCTCTACCCACTGCCATTGCCACTGCACCTTCCAGCCTCATCCCACCATTGTGCCCACTCTGCTTTGAAGCAGCTTGATGGTGGCAGAAGCATCATACAAAAACCTTCAACACAAAATAAAGATTCGTGCTGGTGTCTTGGAATGAGTCATTATATATACCGCACTACCAAGTGGATCACATACAGGCGTTTGGCAGACGGATATTGTGGATTTCGCTCCTGGTGGCCGGAGCTCTCCACATCAATGCATGCTGCACATGCTGTGCACCAGTGGGAATCAAGGGGCTGCATGACCATGCTTCCTACTCAGGTAATCCTTCGTCATCCTGCAGAGAGAGAAAGCAGAGCCGCCTTCTGCGATAGTGCAGTAGGGACTAAATAGCAGGAAAGGAAGCACATACCAGGGTTACCCGGTGTAGGCAGCCCATCAGGGTAAAGTGTCTGGCAGCTGGCAGGTTAGGAAACTACGTTGGACAAGAGCAGATCAGCTTAAGCTAAATATTTGGTGCAACAATTGAGTGCCGTCAGAGATTTTGTGAAACACACTGTAAGATATCACTGAAATGTACTATGGATTGATTGTAAAATCATAATTCAAGATAAAAAAAAATAAAAGACAATGTTATGCCAAACTCGTGTCTTTATATGAAGATTAAGGAAATGTGTTAGCTCTTAGGATGAATGATATGATATATTTTATTTGTATCGTGCTCGTACACAAGTGTTTCAGAGCGCGACAAGGCAAGGGAGGGGAGGGGAACAGGGGAGAAAACAACAACGATCTTACTAGGCCCAGTGACAATGAGAACGTGCAAGTGCATGGGAAAGGGAAAGGGGAAAAGTGCATGGAAGGGGGAGAGTGGGAAGTGCGGAGCAGCGGAGAACAGATAAATAATAATAAATAAAAATAAATAGATAATAGAGGCAATAAACAGTGGTGGTGCAGCCAGCAAGTGGCACGTGCTGTGTTTACGGCAGCAGACTGGGTAAGTATGATAAGTGCAGAAAAGAAGAAAAATGGGGTGGGGGACTGTATGGGTACAGATACAAGTCCCCAGTGCAAGGCGTGGCTAGGAGGCAGTGCAGGAGGGTGGCAGGGTGAGCAGGTACCTGGGCCCAGGAGACAGAGGGTGGCCAGGTGAACAGTGCCAAGAGAGAGGATATCAGCAGGGGAGAGGGGGAGCAAAGGCAAAAGCAAAGAGGAAGGTCTTGAGGTGCTTCCGGAACCAGAGATGGTTCTCCTCAAATTTTAGCGTGGCAGGGAGGCTATTCCAGAGGGAGGCCCCAGCAGAAGACAGTTCTATCCCCAGCTCGTTTCTTTGAAAATCGACTGACCCTGAGGGAGTTAGAGGTAGAGGAGCGAAGAGCTTGAGAAGGGAGGTATTTGCAGAGGGATAGCTGAAGATATTTTGGACCCAGGCCCCAGAAAGCCTTGTGGACAATGCAGAGGGTTTTGAATGTAATCCTTGCAACCACTGGGAGCCAATGGAGAGATTTCAGAGCTGGAGACATACGATCCCAGGGCTTGAGGCCAAGGACAAGTCTCACAGTCCTGTTCTGGATTAGATGCAGAGGGCAGAGTAGAGGCAGGCAGATTTAGAAAGAGGCTGTTACAATAGTCCAGCCTAGAGAGAACCAGAGCTTGGGAGATGGTGAAATTCTGAGGGAAGGAGAGGAAAGGCAAGGTATCTCTGGAGGAGGTGCAGTAGTAGGTTTGACTTTATAGAGACCTCAGAGATGTGGGCGGAGAAGGAAAGTGTGGTGTCAAAGATGACCCGAGGTTCTTTGCCTCGCAGGTGGAGTAGGAGAAGGGCCAAGGGAGGCAGGCCAGAGAGTGAGAGGAAAGGATGGTGAAGGTGATGGTGAATGCCAGATTACGAGGGCATGCCCAACTCTAGCTGCCTCTGAAAAAATCTCTGTGGCTACCTTAGTTACCCCCAGTTGCAAGTTGTTCATCCTCGTGCCACAGCCGCCCTGTATGCCTAGCAGACTGAGAATAATATTAAACGTAAAGGTCAGACGCTCAAAGGGACTCCTCTCTGACCAAAGGCAAAGAAAATGGCAGGGGCCTTGAGACAGGCTAATCGATAATCCTACAATTCCGGTTGACACCAAACATGAACACAACAGGCGTATACAAATCTACTTCAAGTCATCCCCTTTTCGAAAAACACCTGACTTCACCCAAAAGGTGGCAGCTAGGAAGTCAGGATCCACTCCGAGTACTCTGAATATGGCATTGACAACATCAAGGAAAAGGGATGTAAGGGGCTGAGGGCATAGGGATGAGTTAACATACTCTACTTCCACAAAGAGGAAAGAGGCACAACAGAATTCCAAAGTTCCCTCCTGCAACCCCTAAGGATGCGTTTCCAGTCTGTTATTTGTAGTTCTGCGATGAGCCCTGCAGTATTGTTGGCTTACATTAACAATCAGAAACAGACTAAGGCTAAAGGCAGCAGAGCAGCCAAAGGCCAATGTCGATACGCAAGGCCATCTATGTAATTAAAAAGGACATGGATGAATTTCATTCAGCATAACTGAGGGTTTGGCGTAATGGTTTGGAGCCGCATTTATCTTCGGAAGAAGATGTGCACATGGTTTGTTTTCCAAAGATAATCGGCAGTCAAATTTAAAACACTTTTCATCACACCATTATATAACTCATGAACTTGGAGCAAGACATTGTGATGAGAGAGCCTTGACTCTGCAATGTTATTTCTCAACAAGTGAAGTACACACAAACTATACCAGTGCCCGCCACCCCCTGAAAACCACAAGTGCACCAATGTCAAGGAACAAGTCTCATATTATTATAATATAGTAGTATCCTTTGAGCACTTGAAACCAAAGAATGTGTGTGCAGTTTACATTATGGAATTACAAATGTTTCCAATTTTATCAAGCGAATGAAAGGAAGAATTAACAATAAGGGAAACAGTATCTGCGCCTCTTGAAGTCATAAGCTGCTACAAAGTGTACAACCTGGAAGACTGGCAAATTAAGGGCACTGAACACATAACATGTTAGCACGTATCGGGTGAATTTAAACTTGATTTTGGAAACTGACACCTGGATTTCTAGATCGTGTCACAAATGGCACAGAAAACACTCTGGTCCTGATTCATGGAACGTTTTCCTAGGAGATTGCGCCATTATAAAACACTTCCATGAATCAGGCCCTCCGAGTTTCAAAGACAGTTCAAGGGTATTTGTTAAAATCTTTGTGGGCCATTATCCCACTCGTTCTCTCTCTCTCCTTACTGCATCGATTGTTGACCACCACTGTCTAATAGCTGCCTCAGGATGGTGATGTTCTCCCTAAAGGCAGGCGCACTAACCTCCTCAATTACTTCCTAACTTTCTCAATCCTCACAGCAGGATAGTATGCCAATGGGAAAATAGGGCGTGCTTTGCAGTTACTCATTAAGATTGGCCTGATTCCACCAACGCCCACCTTTTCCTCGCCCTTCTACCTACTATGCCTACTCCTCCTCCCCTGTCACCTCTTGACCAACTTCCTGTCCCTCCAATGTTTCACTCCTCTCTTCTGCCTCCAGCCATTGATGTTGACTCTTTCCCCACTATTCATAGTCTCGCCTACTGCTCCTCCCACATCACTACTGCTTCTCCTCCTCCACTACTCCTCTTCCGTGTACACTACTACTCCTCCTACACTACCACTCCTTCTCTTACATTACCACGCCTCTTCCGACAATACTACTCAATCACCCTCCTTACACTCTGTATGAGTCTTTTCACATTCACTCCTTACAATTTGCTCTCAACAAACACGTCACACACACACGCACTCACACTGCACAACCACTATAACTCCTAAACCAATGCCTCACCTGCTCCAAAACCCTTACCTACAATCTGCTGCTCCTTCCTTCTGTCCACCTCTTGCTCTGACCTCAACCGATACACCCACACTTCCCTTCTTCCTGTCCACTGTTCATATATCCCTCCCCTGGTGCGGATTGGCTAGTTTTCCCTATCCATCTCCTTTCTTCCATCCCCTCCTTGAGTGTGTGTGCAGATATGCTTAAAGGCAGGTCCCTCGCTGCTGGAGCTTCGTTCGTACAGTAGCAGTTTCTCTGTTTTCAGACTTCTCTCTTCTTCTTTTCACCCCAGCGGTAGGACTGGCTCTGACATTAACCCTGGTAGGCCTCCAACCACCAGCTAAAAAGGTTTCCCGTCTCTCCTTTGACAAGGCCCAGTTATTGGACTTGTCGCAGTAGTAAAGGGTTTGTGCATGGGCCATGAAGCTCCACTTGACCCACAAACGGATCCTCCCGTTGCATATGCAGAGCTGCTTTTGACCACCTATTACATTAAAAACAAAGGCAATCAGGATCAAACTAAGCTGTGAAGCCTATGTATGGTAGCAAGCTCCCAACTATACAGAATACTTTGCTGGTCAGGCTTTGGTGCTTACGGCAAACATTTTGGTAAACAAACTCTCCTGTAAATGACTTTTGAAACTGCAATTGAAATCTTCAGTATGTGGGGATTTTGGATGAGAAAGCCAAAAGAACCCTCTTATGTATTGAGTGGTGCCAACCCACCTGGACTTCTTGGTTGGAGCTGCTGTTGGATGCATCATGAAAGGAATTCTTAAAGGGTGCAGGCTCATTTGGAGGCCCCTTGTCAGAGGGAAACACACATTTTTCTCACGTGGCCTAGTCTTCAGGGTTACACAGAGGTTTCTAACAGAAGAGGGTCAGATAGCACACATGAACAAATCCTTACGTGAAGCAAATACCTGCTCCATGCCCAAGAGATTTCCTAATACCAAAATTCAATGGAAAGCACATGATTACACAAGAAAGAAAGCAACCTAATCCCAAAATGATCCATGCTTTACCTTAATGTGAGAGGATGCATATCACTTACTCTAGTTGAACTATCCAAATGTGAAATAATTCTACAATATTGCTGAAATAGAAAGGGAACAAGAACGTTAATGGTCTAGATATTACTGTTCTATTATTTAGGACGGCCCAGCCATCATCAAAATGGGAGTGTGATGTTCAGATTAGTCTAATCCTTCACTAAAGCAGCAAAAAGTACTTACAACAAGAAGCAACAAAGCCAATAGACTTGGCTGCTGTATTGTAAAAAAAAAAATGTTCCGAGTTCACGCACAGAGGCAAGCTTAGAGAGTTGGTTGACATGTAGAGGGGCAAACAGAGAGAGCAGAGAGGGTGCAGGAGGGCGTCTGAATAAATATGGATGCAAGGATTGATGAATGAAGAAGATCTATTTATTTATACATACACAGGAGAAACAATGCTCTTGATCACAAAAGAACGTACAATAGATGAGAAATCAGATTTGACGGGAAGCAGTGCTCAAGAAAGGATGCATGAATGTATCTATTTATTTATTTGTATTTATTTGAAGAAAAGGGAATTCAATTGCTATCGGAAGTTACTTACAATAAAGCGTTTACAGATGGCGGAGGCATTCCCATAAAAGATGCCTGGATAATAGCACAAAGATGATAACAAGTGGAGAGGCAGCTTATGAGGCTGTAATAAAATGGGACATACACCAGGGACAAACAAATATGTATAAGTAAATAGGTGCCTGACAAAAGTAACATTAATCTAAAGGGGCAAGTGCTTGAAACAAAAGCTGTGTAATATATATATGTATATATAAACACAAAATTACATCATTATGATTCACTGGTGGCAGTGGCGGGGTCATGCAGAGAGGATGGGGCAGAGAGGAGGGGCAGTGCTCTCTTCAGCAAGTAAGTGAAATTTAAGCCAAGTGAATAATTAGGAGGATAATCAATGCATCATTTTTGAGAGAAAAAGGATACAAAGCCATATGATGTACAATCTGTTCAGTAGGTTGACAAACAAATACAATCGATTCCACACCAACAGTTGTCACAGATGGGTCAAAGAACACTCCAACTCCTGGAAATGTTTCAATACTGATATATTCAAAGATGGCCACTGCATTATTCACTCAGTACAGAGGCACTGTTGACCTCTTCATAGACGGTGAAAGGGGACCGAGTTGTGGTGTATTGCATTGGAGTCTATTATAAAAATGTGTGGTTTACAGGCTTGTCTCATGTGAACAACCACTCAGGAGGAAAACATGGAATCCGGACGCTATCTGCTGCCTGTCATGCAGTTATTTCAATAAAGATGTCCCGTCTACTCCGGATATTTGTTTATTTATTCATTTTATTGTTTGTTTATAAAACGTTTAATATCAGCTAGTCGTTTCTAAGCGCAGCATTGGGATTTGAATCTGTGTTGCACCGGGTTGTCTTGCTTCCATGACAAACGTGTTGCCCCTGACCTATCCTTCCTCCCCTATTGATATTTTGTGGGGACTCTGGAGTGCAGTTTCCAGATATGACCGTACCAAGGTTCCAGTCTTTATACACACACAAACCTACGTTATTAATATTCACTGAAGGCTGTGGTGAGTTTAGGTAGGTAGGATGGGGAGAGGGCAGGGGGAGCTTCCTGTTTAGCAAGTAAGTGAAGTTTAAGCTAAGTGAATAATTATAAGGAAAATCAACGCAAAAAGTTGTAGAGAAAAGGGCTAAAAAGTCATAAAACGTACTATCTGTTCAGTAGGTTAACAAACGAATACAATAAATTCCACACCAAACGTTGTTGCAGATGACTCAAAGAGCACCTCAACTCCTAGACAATGTTCAAAATGCTTTATTGTAGCTTCAAGCAGGGCGAAATGGCTGTCCCTCTCTCTCTCTCGTGTATTCACACCACTTCCACTACGAACCATGTGTCCTTATTACCCAGGTTAGTGTATACAGAGCGTTTGTATTTGTGCCATATTGGTGTCACCTCCCTCAGGGACATACTAGATTGCCTTAACACTATCGAGAGGTTAGTTGACTACAAGGGATTATAGAGTGTGCCTGACAGATATTCGGCCCAACGGCGTCTCATTCCTATTATTATCTCTGCGCACTCCTCTCTCTCCCTCTGTTGCTCTCCTCTCATTACTCTCCTACTTCACAAATCGTCCATCCTTTGCTTCTACTTGTGGTTTCTTTCTCCTCTGTCTTCCCTTTGTCTCTCACTCCTTTGACATTTGGTCCCCACCCTTCACTGTTACTACTGCCTCACCCACACTAGTACTCCCTCCTACTCCTACACATTAATGCACCCTCCTAGACACTCCAACTCCACCGACCTTCTTCTCACAAACTTTCACTGTTGCAGTTACTTCACAATCACTCCCTACATACCACCTAACCACACTTGCTTGTCTTTCATGCACACTCATAATGCAGTACCACTTGCACTCACTAACCCGTACCTCACCTGATCCAAAGAAGTCTCCAAATGCTGCGTCTCCATCCTTCCTCCTGGGTCCCCTTTTGACCCCTTCCTATGCCCTGGTTGGCGTTTGACTCTGTCCAATCTGGCACTGTCTTCCCCTCCCAGGTGGTGTTCCATACAGAGAAGATTTTAAATATGGTGTTAAGTCACACCCCTTTTACCAGTGCAGAGCCAATGTGGAATGGTGATGGTGGACCAGGACGTGCAATGTTCGTGCTAGGGGGCCTTGGCCTGGGCTCCTCCAAGGTGAGTAGTCTGGGTAGATATCTACAACCTTGGTTTTAGTCCGTCCTGGGTCGTCTAGGGAGTGTGCTGCAGCCTCGTCTGAGCCAAGGCCAATGCTGAGGGGAGGTGCGCAGCACATCTCGCAGCCGCGTAAGCTCTGCAATCCTCTGTCTGCCGCTGCTCTCCCACTTTGCCGTTTCTCATTTTCCGACACAGAGATTCAGTTAGTGTGGGACGCTGAAGTGCTGCTCTCTCCCTGCCATTCTTTCCTACAAGTCGTTTTGCGAATGCCAGTTCTAGGAAAGAGAAAACCTGGCGAGCATTTGGCTTAAGAGGCATGGGGTGATGTAAATTAATACTGCTCATTTATGAAATGCCACTTGGTGCGTGAGGAATAGGAATTGGGGCCTTCTCAACTGTCACCATCCCCCTCTGGGGTAGGACTGGCACTGAACTGATTCCGGGTAGGCCTCCCAACCCAGCTGACAAAGGTTCCATCCACTCTTAACAAGGTCAGGGTAATGACCTTGTCATGAAAATTTAAAATGTTTCATGATGCTTTGGCTTTTCCCTTCACCTTCCTCCGGTCTTTGAATTTAAATCTCCTCCAGCCCCTCTATGCTTTTTCGCTCACCTCACCATTCTCCAGGTTTCAATCTCCTCCACCCTTCACCCTGACCCCCCAGAAACTCTCCAATTCAGGTTTTACAATTGGCCTTCTCTCTTATCCTGGTCTTATATTTGGCCTCCCCTCACAAGGTCTTACAAATGGCCTCTCCCCTCAAATCTTCCTTTTCACTTCAGGTCTTTCATTTAGCCTTTGCGGTCTCCTTTGATAAGTCTCCAACTCTGTTTCCAACAACCCACACTGCTGTATTGGGAGCTAGCCTTTATAGCTGATGTTGAAATCTCATTTGAGACTGTCTTGATGGTCCCCTCTGACCAGTCTGAGTATGCTAAGTGGTACAGAGGCTCTGCAGTCCTGAGACTTGAGGGAAGTCATCAAAACGTACAGCCACCATTTATAAGCTTTTCTCGCTATTTATTGACTACTGGGGCAGAAGCATGAGCTTTTTCTCTCCCCGGTTCAGGCTGAAGGGCCCCTCCCATCTGGAGTTCGTTGTTTGGCTGCTCTACATTAAACAGGTCAAGGTAAGCACTGTGCACCATCAATTTCAAAATGCAGGTGTTAAAACATCTCTATTTTCTGTGGCTACAGTGGAGTTCCCCTTTCTTCAGGCTTTCTTATAGGATGGGAAGGAAGTAAAGTCTTACATGGCTGCTGCGTCATTGTAGAAGGGAGGGATAAGCTTCTCTCCGTCACTTCTGGCACCAGATGGGAGAGGGACACTGGTTCTCCATGGTGTCCATTCTGGCTTGTAGGAAATATCTCTGTTGGGTGCCCAAGCAAACCCCACAGCCTTCCTGCACTGGAATTTGCATCAACATGTCTTGGGTCCATTCCAGGTTTTCCTTCTGCAAAAGAAGCGGATTATGGGAGAGGTATGTTTTCCCTGTTTGCTGTCAGCAGGGTCTGTGCTTGGTACATGTTCTTCAGCATTGCTCCTGTCCATATGGACCTAAACCACACATTTTCTTCCTAGATCCGGTCCAGATTGTCCCCTTCGAACAAGGAGGGGAATTCTGAGAGCCACAGTTCTTGTGTATTGCTTAGCCCCACTGAGCTAAGTTTATTGGTTTGGGAATCTAGTTCCTGAACTTCTGCTAAATGCAGGGCCTGATCATCTCATTCCAAGGTCCATGTGATGAAGACCACGCAGTCACTTCATCACAGTTCATAATGGACTAACCATTATTGCACTTAGTATTTTATTACTATTGCTCTTGCCGCATCTGAATCTTCTCAGAAGCTGTGAATCATCAGTTCTCCTCTACCCTTTCCCTTAGGTGGAGCCAAGAAATGCCTCGTTGCAGTTAGTGCCTAATAAACTACCAATACATAAATAAATTGATGGGGTTGAGGCCCAGCAAGTTAGGAGATGGCTGCCTCTGCTCTATACTATGTGCAGCGGAGCTCTTACGCACCAAACACACTGTCGGCATAGCCTGTTCCCTCTCGCATACAAACTCCAGGCTTCAGGGGACGCATGAGGGCAAAGAAGCAAATATTAATGTCAGTTCTGAACTCTTACCATTGAAGTCCCGGAACTAACCAATCGTTAAGGCGGCATTTCTAGAGGTCTGTTTTGATCTGAATACCTTTGATGTGGCTTTTTCGCAAGTACTATGCCTTGGCACTCTTGCAGCTTTAGTTATTCTATTTTTTAATTATATTTTTCATATGATGTACATTTTTTAGTGTTGACATTATTCACAATGATTTGGTATTGGTTTTACTGTGCGCTGTAACTGAATGGCAGGCACAATTCCGGGTTGGTCAGCATCAAGCTGTGTTAAACTGCAGTCTGTGAGAACAGTGTGCAAGCTCGTGTCTGCACAGACCAGACCAGTAAGCATTGTCAAAGCTAGTGCCAAGGGCCCCCTTCAATCTCCTTGAAAATGCTCAAGCCACACCACAGACTCCAGGGTCTACCTGTACCACCACACATGCACAATGCACATGATGATCCTACTGCCACAGGGAGGCACTGCATGCCTAACTGGGTTAAAGATGCAAGGAGGTTTTTAATGACAGTGTACCATCTGCACTTGCACGTTCTTAATGCTCACGAGGCCTAGTAGGCCCGCCTCTATCTTTCATTGTCAAATTTGTTTTTCTTTCCCATGTTCCCCCCCCCCCGGTTGCCCTGTGGGCGCTTTGAAACACGATTTACTTGATCTACAAGCGCCTTACAAATGCACAATAAATAAATAAAATCTTTCACCTTGTGTAGAAACAAGGATGGTGGAGCACGCTCCTAGTGCTCAAATGTACCAGTCGCTACTGTGTGTGAATACTAATATTATGTGCATGACAGTGACGGAAGCAGCTTCTGGTGCAGTGGGAGCGGCTCCTGATTGGGCACTGGAATTTTAAAAGATTCAAGGTAGTGTGCATAGAAACTGCCCAAACCATGGGCGCAGAACAGAACTAGGGAGATTCCCTCTGCTGCTCAACACCCAAAAGCACTTTTTTATATTCCAGTGCCATAACAAGAACAGTAATCAAAATCCCTCCACTACCAAGCAGTAAAACCCTAAAAACAATCCCTTGAACAATACATTACAGAACTGTGCCCATTCATCAGCAGTACCCCACAGTCTGAAAGCATATAAACCAAAGACAAAAGGAGACATTGACTAGGGAACGCAAAGAGGCCCTAAAGAAACAATCTGCCTCATTATAGGTCAGCCAGTCCAGTAATAAAGTGTCGGTATTAACGTATACCGGCACTTTACCGGACCGGCTGACTACAGGTTTGTCGGTGGGGCACCTGTGTTACCTTCAGCTAAGCTGGAGGTAAGGCAGGCGCCCTACCAGTAAAAAAACACTGTAATTACCGGCACCGGTATTGACAACAAATCCCCTCATGGAGTCCTATGGCACCCCATGAATGGGGATTAACACCGTCACTCTGGCACTCGTAATCTGAGGTAATGCCGCCGGACTAAGTGCCAGAAACAGTAATAACATTTGCCGGTATCCTGGATTATGATTCGTAATGTACTGGAGAGCAGAAAAAGTACAGCACAAAAGGCTAGCATGCTACTGGTCATTGGCGTAAAACTTTAAACTTGCACATCCTCATTTTGTTATAATAAAAGGAGACATCTAATCTCTCTTTTCTTTGCTTCCCATTTTTGGTTTACAAGCAGCGCTACCAAATAACCAAAAATAAAAATATTGAAACACGCTTTAGTGTATGCTACTTTCTACCGTGACCACCACACAATTGGTAGTGCATTTATTTAGGCTGTCAATGACATAAGGAAATTAGCCCTCATTAAACACAGTCTTTTGCAAAGATAACTACTGGAAAGAGTTGTTCCAAATTGCTGGATATTTAGTGTAGAAGATGAACACTAAAATGATATGCTAGAGACACTTCTTTCATACATTGTTGTTTTGTAGCGTATCTAAAGACAACCAGGGCATCAAGTGGGCCGGAGCTAGCCGGGGCAGAGCCCCGTTAGGCTCAGAAATATGGGTCTGAGGCGGCGGCCTGCCGGGCCCCTAATTTCCCTTGGGAGCCCGGCCGCTAGAGGACAAGCTCTTCCTCATGCACGAGAGCTTCAGGAAAAAAAGCCTTTTCTATATAACGGTGGCGCTGGCACCTGCAAGGCATCCCTTTAATCAAGAGATGCCCGTGTGTCAGTGCCACCATTAGAGAAGAAAAGGTGAGGCTGCTGGAAGCAGAGGTCTTTTTTTTCTAAGGCCTGAAGCTCCCGCTCGTTCGTGGGAGCTTCAGCCTTTAGGAAAAAAAAGCCTTCGTTTCCAACGGCCTCACCTTTTCAGCCTAAATGGTGCTGTTGCCCGTTGTCAGGCATCCCTTTAGCTAAGAGATGCAGAGATCACCCAAGGGTAATCACTGCATTACTTCGCTAAAGGAATGCCTGCGAAGGGGCACCAACACCATTAAGGCTGAAAACATGTGGTTTCTGTCCCCCGACAGGCATCCTTTTAAGTAAAAGATACAGAGATCAGCACCCTCCCCTATAGGGTGTTGATCTTTACAAAGGGTTGTCTGGTGGGGATGCCTGTAGCCCATTAAGAGGGTGTGGCCTAACAAGTCTGGCATGCAAGCCCCCCCCCCCGCTGTTAGGCCACGCCCCTTGATTTGCCTCGGCTCGTTTTACTAAAGACAACTCACCCAACTGGAACTCAAACATTAAAAAACAGAGGAATATGCCGAAAGCACACACAGTGGGTGATATTAGAATGGTTTGAAGAAAGGATGCCCTTCAATGCTGCAAAAATTCATATGGTGGTGGTGACGACGGAATGGCAAAGCCGCTCCTCAAAGAGGCACAAATATAACTGGTGCCTGGCCCATTCTTTTATAGTGACGGCAGAAGCCAGCGAAATCGGGCCTCAAGTCAGCGAAGGAGCAGTGCTGGCCGGGAAACCTAGCGAAACCATGAGAAAAGCCTGGGGAAAGAAGTGTGGGCAAGAGGTTTGCCAGACACCCATGGCTTTGTCCTGCCATGGACATAAAAGGAGCCCCCATCTGGGGCTGCAAGATATCGGCTTTGCAACTGTCCGCCCGTGGTAGGGCACGGCGGGTGCTCGCACAGAGAGGAGGATTGCCCTGTCTGCATCCAGCCCAAGAACAAAGTCACAAGAGCTTTAATTAGCACGTCCGGCTTTCGCAGAGGAGGGGGAAGGCTGTCCTACAGGCACCACAGGTCCACAACAACTTCATCAGCTCTGCAAGTGAGACGTCAGAAGAGCTCTCCGGGAACACGTAGGGGCACTCGCAGAGGCACACTGCATACCCAACGCCCTCATCAGTGGGGCACAGCTTGCACATCAGAAAAACACAAACGACTTTTAAAAGAGCTGGGGCATTGTGCATTTGCAATGCGTGTGCCGTGAAGGAACATTTCCCAATTTCAAGGCAACTGCATTTGGCACAAATAGACCGAGTTTACTGCAAGGACTTGCTGCAGTGTGAGTGCTGGGGGAGTAATTTAATCACCTGCATAGCCGCTGCATCAGAAAGACACGAAAATATAAGGAAGGCGCTGCAGTGAGCTAGCCACAAGCTGTTGGGCTAGCATCAATAAAAGGAGGATGGATACACAGAGGGCTGATGCAATCCTACATTCAGAAAAAGCAGAGGCGGACTTGGAATTGTTCATCCAGATCGCAAGATCAACTGCATCCAGGTATGGCCCAAACTGGTTACAGAGAATGACTACCAAACTGAATGGTGGCCCAGCAGGGTCATCAGGGAGTGGCTCACAATCTCCATTCCTTCTTCCGGTATCAACAGAGGAACAGGCGCTTGAAGAACTGATTTCCCTTGGGGAAGAAGAGCCAGTAGCGAAAAGGAGGAAGAAATTGACACCAAAGGCATTGGTAATGAGGCAACAGACAGAAGAGACAAAAGAAAGAGGCTAAGCAGAAAGCAGTAGGACGGAAAGGCAGAGGAGGGAATCAGGGGCTTGCAGCCACAACAGTTGCACCTGAGAGGGAAGGCCCAAGGTAGACCAGCAGTCAGCCCAGCACGCGGGCCGCCATCACGGCAGCAGAGGCATCAGAGCAACCTGCTTCCTTGGAGCAAATGAAAGGTACTTTAATGCAGTGCTTGCAATCATGTGGCAGGGTAGAGCGGGTAACTGCTGTGTGGCAATGTTAATGCTTTTAAACAGTTGGGGGTGGGGGGGAAAGACAGGGTCTCTTAACCATCAGGGGATGCAACATTGGGGGTGACAAGAGCGAGGCCAGCCTGTGGGGGAGCACCGCCGACATCAAGTCAGCAGGCAAGGTACCACTCCTACAGTCATTTCAGGCGATGCCAGGCAGCAGCCAATGCCAATGTGAAGGCCACGCCAATGGCAGCACAGTTTATAGGAGGGGTATGCCAGGGTTTGCATCCCTAAGGGCGAAAGGGAACGCTTTGGTGTGGCGCATCCTGATTCAAATTAAGGAGAGGATTTGGTAGAAAAAGTTCGACATTTTCAGCCCCCTTGAATTGGAGCAAACCGGTTTAGATATAAGGCAGTTGTCAGAGAAGGATAAGGAGAAAAAGGAGAGAGAGACAGGGTAAAGGAGGAAGAAACCATACATAACTGGCTAGCAGGTTTTGGATGCTAGCATCCATCATTGTGGAAAAATACCCTGGGGACACTGGAGCACTATGGGCTTATGAGCAATATATGCACAATTCTTATTTAACTTACCGGGGTGATGCATGGCTCAAACATGACACGAAGTTCTAGGTTAAAAAACAAGTTACTTCTTACCTTGTAACGTTCTTTCGACGGGATGTTCCTCCGACGTATTCCTCATCTTAGATATATATCCTTCCAGCTCTGCTGGCCTCGGAAAAATTTTTCTCCAGAGGGCGCTGCGCGTCGACGTCCCTCGAGTCAATGTCTTTCGACAGCCGCCGTATCGACGCTCGACGTCATCCTGCCTATAAAGGCCGCGCGCAGCGTCCGTTGTTCAGTTCCGTTTTGTAGCCCACAGTATTACTGTCTGGACTAGACTAATCACCCTGAAGGAGCGTAAGCTGCAACAACAAGGGAAGTAGAACTGCGGGGATGGATGGGAGGGTCGATGAGGAATACGTCGGAGGAACATCCCGTCGAAAGAACGTTACAAGGTAAGAAGTAACTTGTTCTTCGAAGGGATTGTGTCCGACGTATTCCTCATTTTAGATAGGCTCCCATAGCAGTATTCTATATTCGGAGGAGGGAGTACTGACTTCACGCTGTCTTCTATTGATGAATAGAATTCAGTACAGCCCTTCCAAACCTAGTCTCTTGACTAGAGGAGGAATCCAGATTGTAAAAACGTGTAAAGGTATGGACAGACGACCATGTAGCGGCCGCACATATGTCTTTAATCGGCACGCCTCTTTTGAGGGCCGATGAAGCTGCAATACCTCTGGTCGAATGAGCCCTAAGGTTTTGAGGGGGCTCTTTCCCTGCCAGTTTATAACATTCCAGAATGGCTAGAATGATCCATCTGGAAATGGTCTGCTTAGTTATTGGTAACCCCAGCTTGTGACCTGCGTAACCTACAAACAGCTGGTCTGCCTGTCTTATCCTGGCTAGTCTACTAATGTAAAAACTTAAAACCCTCCTAGGGTCTAGTCTGTGTAACCTCTCTTCCTCTTTCCCCGGGTGAGGAGGAGGATAGAAAGATGGTAGGGTAATCTTCTGAGAGATATGGAATTCAGAAACTACTTTTGGGAGGAAATTAGGCTTCACTTGCAGGACAACTTTGTCTTTGTGAAAGATTGTATGAGGGGGTTTACAAGAAAGAGCATGTAATTCGCTCACCCTTCTAGCAGATGTAAGTGCTATTAATAAAACAGTCTTAAGGGTAAGGAATCTTAACAAACAAGAATGGAGAGGTTCGAAAGGTGTACCCATCAGGAAAGTTAGTACTAAGTTTAAATCCCATAGGGGAACTTGGAATGGTCTTGGGGGATAAACATTGGTTAACCCCTTTAGAAACTGTATTACCAAGGGTAATTTGAAATAGGATGGTTCCTCCGCAGTACGCTTAAAGATAGATAGCGCTGCGAGATAGCCCTTAATGGTGCCAACTTGAAGGCCTGAATTTGCCAAATATAGTAGGAAGGACAAAACCATTGGTGTACCACATGAAAATGGGTCGATATTCTGTTCTCTACACCAGCTGCAAAATCTGTTCCAACGGCAGCGGTATAAAGACTTTGTTGCTGGCCTCCTTGCCGAAAGCAACACCTCCATAACATCATCAGGGAGGTCCCAATCCTTGTACCTCAGCCGTTCAGAAGCCAAGCGTGAAGGTTGAGGGTTTTGATGTCTGGATGGAGAACCTGACCTCCCTTCTATGAGAGTAGGTTCTCTCTGAGCGGAAGTCGAATTGGAGGGCAGATGGACAAGTCTAGAAGGTCCGGGTACCACGTTCTCCTGGCCCAATCCGGGGCAATTAGGATCATGGTTCGCCGGAATCTTCTCAACCTCCTGATCATTTGAGGAATGACAGGGACCGGTGGGAACGCGTACAGAAGTGGAAACTCCCAGTCCACTATGAACGCGTCTCCCAGAGCTCCTCTCGGAGGAAATTCCCTTGAGCAGAACAGGTCGCATTTCCTGTTTAGGCTGGTGGCGAACAGATCTACCTGAGGGGTTCCCCAAAGGGCGAAGATCTCTTGAAGGACTTCCTGAGCTAGCTCCCACTCGTGGGAGACTGTGTTCTGCCTGCTCAGAGCGTCCGCTGTCAAGTTCTTCTCTCCGGCTAGGTGAACTGCCGATAGAGAGATTCCTTCTTGGATTGCCCAAAACCAGAGCTGCATCGCCTCTCTGCACAGGGGTAGTGATCCTACGCCTCCTCTTTTGTTGAGGTAATGCATGGCCACCGTGTTGTCCGTCATTATCAGGACGTTCTTCCCTTGTACAGCTGGCAGGAAAGCCTTCAACGCAAGTCTGATGGCTCTCAGCTCTAACAGGTTGATGTGTAGTCTGGACTCCGATGGAGACCAACGACCGCTGATGGTCAAGTCGTTGGCGTGGGCTCCCCACCCCGTGAGTGAGGCATCCGTGACTACTGTTATCTCCGGCCAGGGTTGCCAAAACTGTTCTCCTTTCAGAATGTTCTCCTGACAGGCCCACCACTGAAGGTCTCGAGCCACCCTGCCGGGAACCTGAAGAAGATCTGTCATTCTCCCTGAGAATTGTGACCACTGAGTCCTCAGTGCCCACTGGAGGGATCTCATTCTCAGGCGAACCTCTGGCACAAGGAAAATGCAGGATGCCATGAGGCCTAGCAACCTCAAAAAGTCGAAGGCTGGGAGACATTGGGCATGTTGGAACTTGGTAACCATCTGTAGAATATCTTGAGCCCTCACCTCTGGTGGCGAGGCTTTTCCCAGGGAAGTATCCAGGATCGCTCCTATGAACTGGAGTCTCTGCGATGGTATCATTTGAGACTTCTTTAAATTGAGGGAGAAGCCCAGTTTGTGAATGGAGTAGCACACGTGATTTAGCTGGATCTGAGCTTGCTCCGGAGAAACAGCCCTGATCAGCCAATCGTCCAGGTAGGGGTAGACGTGAATCCCTTCCCTCCTTAGACTTGCAGCCACTACCGACATTAACTTGGTGAAGACCCTCGGGGCGGAGGTCAGCCCAAATGGCAGTACTCGAAATTGATAGTGAGAGTTGCCAATTGCGAACCTCAGGTATTTCCTGGGTTTGAGATGGATAGGCACATGGAAATAAGCGTCCTGAAGGTCCAGAGATACCAACCAGTCCTGAAACTGAAGGGCCTGGAGGATCTGAGAAAGAGTGACCATCTTGAATTTGTCTTTCCTGAGGAATTTGTTCAATTCTCGCAAGTCCAAGATGGGTCTCAGTCCTCCGTCTTTCTTCGGAATGAGAAAGTAAGGGGAGTACCAGCCCTTGTTCCTCTCCGCTACAAGTACCGGTTCTATGGCACCTTTCTCTAGCAGGTCCAAAATTTCCTGCAAGAGGAGCGGATCTGGAGCCTTCTGAGAGCTGATCCCCGGTGGATGACTCTGAGGTATACGTAGGAAAGGCAGGCAGTAACCTTGGGCGACTGTTTCCAAAGCCCAAGCATCTGACGTGATAGCCTGCCATACCGTCAGATGTTGAGTCAACCTGCCTCCTACAGGTGTCCTGTGAGGGGAGTCCTCAGAGTGGTTTTGGGGCGGCTGATGCAGATGCCGATGGTAAAGAGGCACCTGCTGTTGCTGCGGCTTTAGAATATCTACCCCGTCCACCTCGGGTAGTTCTTCTTTGACCCCTTTGAGCCGGTCGTCCTCTACCTCTTCCGAATGCGGAGTAGAAGCGAAAGGACTTGCCCCTCGCAGAGGTTCCTGTGGGACGAAAATGAGTCTGACGGATTGCAGCTCCTAGGGATTTTGCTGCTGCTTTTGAAGTTTGCAGTTTCTCTAAACTGTCATCCGCCTTTTTCCCGAACAAAGAAGAGCCATCAAATGGCATGTTCAAGAGCCTGGCTTGCACATCTGGGGCAAAACCCGACTTTCTCAACCAAGCGAACCTCCTGGTTGATGTACTTGCCGCCATTGCTCTGCTGATACTGTCAGCCGAATCAATGCCCGTCTGGAGGGATTCGCACATAGCGTCTTTACCGTCCTGTATAATATTCAGGAACGCATCCCTTTCTTCTCCCTCCGGGATGCAGTCAGCCGCTGTAGAAGCACACTCCCAAAGTGTATGGCTGAACCTAGCAAGGGTGCAAGTAGCATTAACAGACTTTAACGCCATGCTACATGCTGAAAAGACTTTCTTTGCCATAGCATCATATTTTTTATCGTCCCTGTCCTGTGGGACTGTAGGATAAGCCGTCTTGACATCGGTAGAGGATGCTGCTTGTACCACCAGACTTTCTGGGGATGGATGTTTAGACAAGAACTCTGGGTCTGTGGAAGATACCCTGTACTTTGCAGACAGTTTTTTATTTACTGCTGGTATTACATCTGGGGTCTCCCAGTTTGTCATGATCTTTCTCTGAAGAGCTTTATGAAAGGGCACCACTGGATCCTCTTGTGGGCCTTTGTCAAGAATATCCGTGAGGTCATCTTGCTGGAATGATTGTGAAGGTGTAGACCACCCCATGAACTCTGTAATCCTGGCCATTAAGGCTCTGTAGGGGGTTTCAGCATGCTCCCCCGGGTCTGGCTTAGCAAAATCCACCTCAGGGGAAGTGTCTAACCCACTTGCCTCATGTAAAGAATCATGAAGATCCTTTAATCTGCGCTCTTCAGAGGAAAATTCCTCTCTAACTGGGGTTACAGGTCCCTGTAACTCAAATGTGTCTTGTTCAGACAAATCACCCTCTTCTAAAATTGAGGATATAGTTCTCAATTCTTCTGAACTCATAAAGGGAGTAAATCCCATTTCCAAGGCAGAGGGTGCCGAACTTGTCATTATTGGCCTCGAAAACGTCGATGTCGTCGACGCCGACGTCGAAGGCTTCGAGCGTGGCGTCGAAAACAGATGTGGAGGCCTCGAGGACCTCGACCGAATTGGAATTCTACTCGACAATATCGACGTCGAGGGCCTGGGGATCGTCACTGGATGTGTGGTCACCGTGACTTTTCTCGGCGTCGACGCCGGTGTCGAGGCCGGCGTCGAGTCGACAGACCCGTGTGTCGAAGGTCCCTACGACAACGGCGTCGAAGACATCAACCTCGACGGAACCTTCGTCGACGGCGTCGACGGAACCTTCGAGGAAGGTTTGGAGGTCATAGTCCTACTCGAGGGTTCGAGACGCGCTCGAGAGGTTTCTTTCGCCGGGTACTGCGACTCGCGGCGTTTTTGACCTTCGGGTCTTTCGACCAGAGCATCGCTCTCGGCAGTCTTCGAGGGGGTCGAGGCCGCTTTCTCGAAGACGCTCATCATATTTTTTCTGAATTCCTCCCATTCAGCCCGGGAACTATGTTTCGTGGGGCAAGGGATTCTTTTTGGCGAAACAGAGGAAGAGGAAGACGGAGAAGGGGATCTTCGACGTCTCCTCTTCGAGTGCTTCGATCTCGAGGAGTGATGAGACCCACTCCGAGACCTGGAGCGCGAATGGTGACGAGGAGACGAATGTCTCGACTTCGTCGACGAAGAAGAAGCTTTAAAAGTCTTACCTTTCTCCAGCTTCCCCCTACGCTCCTTCAGGGCCTTAGCTGTCATGGACATACAGTCCTAGCACTCCGAACAATGGTGTTCGGCTCCCAAGCACCACAGACAATTTCTGTGTGGATCGGTCAACGACATCTTTTTCCCACAATCTCGACATTTTTTGAAGCCGGATCGAGGAGTTGTCGGTTCCGACGAGGAAGCCATCGAGTACGGATCGAATAACTCGAGGTAAATAGGATTATCTGACTAAGAACTGAGCAATGGTATTCCGAGGCACCGAGTAGCGCGGAAAAACGGAACTGAACAACAGACGCTGCGCGCGGCCTTTATAGGCAGGATGACGTCGAGCGTCGATACGGCGGCTGTCGAAGGACATCGACTCGAGGGACGTCGACGCGCAGCGCCCTCTGGAGAAAAAATTTTCCGAGGCCAGCAGAGCTGGAAGGATATATATCTAAGATGAGGAATACGTCGGAGGACACAATCCCTTCGAAATGCAGATTTGGCCCGCAATGACATGGGAAGAGGTAGACATCACAGGGTCTATGGAGAAAATGGTGGCACCTAAAGAGTTGGGGAGCAGGACACAGCCCGAGAAGCCCTATTATAAGAAGGAGAAATGGGCCTATGGTGATAAAAGAAGAGGGTCCTTTCGCGGGCGCTCCTAATTGAATAATAGGTCCAGCTATCAGCAGTGGGAGCGTGCATATTTAAACACGCATGTACCAAGTGTTCAGGGGCACACAGAACAGGCTCTTGTGGAGCAGGACAGAATACCTCCGTGGCAGAGCAAAAGGTGACAACAAGCGCAATTGAGTAGACCCGGTTAGCAGACATAGTATTGCTCTCCGCGATAAATCTGTACAGAATACTCCCACTGCTAAATTTTTACACCAACATCATAGACGCAAGGATAATTTGGGAATGTTTTTCAAGGGGTGTTAATATTCCTTACTTGGGGACCATTGGTCTCAGCGAGGCAGAGGATCTTAAAACAGCAAAGGCACAGCTGCAGGTGGCGAGACAAAAAATTGGAAAGGAATTATTACTGTGCAGGATAGTGGGTCCATTTCCCACACCTCCTTTGGAGAATTTAAAAATGTCACTGCTTGGTTTAGTACTGAGGAAGGAGAAAGGGAATTTTCGTCTAATCCACCACCTCTCCTTCCCAGCTGGGGAGTCAATAAATGACCGGCTAGATGATGAACTGTGCAGGGTGATCTATGTATCATTTGACGATGTAGTGGAAACTGTCAGGGCCAGTGGCAAAGGTTCTCTTCTGGGCAAAGCAGATATTGTAATGTAGACTTGAGATGCGTTTATTGGCCTTCAACAGTTTTTGTTGTTTTTTCCCACCCTCACTATTCTTTAGATTAAGAACAAGAATAGGGGGCTGTGGCCTAATAGGGGATTACCTGGTCAGGAACAGTAAAACAATAACTTATTTCTGTTTATTCTTCATATCTCAGGGTATATTGTTTTCAGGTGCATCTGATATATTTGTATTATGTTGCTTGTATGAACTATGTGTCCGTTTTTCATTTTTGTATTAATTATCTGTATTAGTGATATGTGTTTCTAACAAATCGAACTATCTATTTGTTCAGAAATAATAAATAAAATGTATGACTCAGCCAATGTATACAGTATCAATTGACTTAACTAAGCCAAAAAATGCAGTTTGCCTCATTTATTGAACAGTTAACATGCTTTAAGAATATTAAGGTTCGTGAATGGACCTGTTGGGAACGCTTTTTCCTGTCTTGACTATTTTGTGCTCTTCTGTTCCCAACAGCGACAGAGCTCTCCCTTTGAGTAGGACAATGCAGATATTGAGTCAGTATTCAGACTCTTGCCCATCAGCCAAGAGAGCTATAACCTGTTGGGTTTCAAATTCAAGGGGAAGTATTATTATGATAAATGCCTGCCAATGGGATGTTCAATATCTTGCGCTCTGTCTGAAAAATTTAGCACCTTCTTGGAATGGGTCCTGAAGCAGAGGAAAAATGTGGGAGAGCTGTGCACTTCCTGGATGACGTTTTATTCATAAGTACAAAGGGGACAGAGGAGTGCAGAGAGCTAATGGAAGAGTTTGTGTTATTATTCAGGGTTCTGGGAGTGCACCTAGCAGAAGGACAAACAGTTGGTCCCCTCAAGAGGTTAACATTCCTGAGACTAGAAATAGATACAGTAGAGGGCAAGACCAGACTACCAGAGGAGAAGGGCAGAGACTTAAAGGAAAACATTGATTAGTTGCTGGGAAGGAACCAATCAATGTTGAGAGAACTACAGTCATTAGCTGGGAAACTGAATTTTGCAGGCAGGGTTATACCAGCTGGAAGAGTATTCGCAAGGACCATATCTATCAGAAAAGCAGGGCTACAACATGCAGCACAGCATGTAAGACTGGGCTCAGACTTAAAGGACAAAATGTGGGACATGCTTTTCGACACATTTAGCAGGATTCTTCTAAGGCGAGATCAGTGGGCAAGCATCGTAAGCATAACGCTCTTCACTGATGCATCTGGCAAGCACGGGTTTGGGGCAATAATGGGGACTGAGTGGTGTGCACAACCATGGCCCGACAATTGGCATAGGGAGGGTCTCACATTAGACATCACTCTTCTGGAGTTGTTCCCCGTCACTGTAACCTTTCAACTATGGGAGGACCAGCTCAGGAACAAAAGGGTTATTTTATGGTCAGACAACTTAACAGTAGTACAGGTGATCAATAAAGGATGCACAATCGGTAGTAGGGTGCTGGGCTTACTCAGGAAATTGACAGCAGGTTTACTCAGTTTAAACACAGAGGTCTAGGTGAGGCACATCCCCGGTGATAAGATCGTAGTGGCTGATGCTCCGTCTCATTTACAGTTCTGAAAATTCAGAGAGACGAGGCCAAGCAAAATTCAGAGAGACGAGGCCAAGTGCAAGCAAAAGGATGACCCCATGCAGAGAACCATGGGGTGCAATTGGCAAGATCTGACCTTCCTCGTCGGCACAGCCCTTGCTCCAAACTCAGCAAAGACCTGTTGGGACACATTTACCAATTTGAGGGAAGGACTGCAAGGGGAGCAGGGAAAGGTGCCAGTGAAATCATTCATTGGATGGGAGTGGCACAAATACAAGACCCGAGAATGAGCAGCATACCATTTAGCAGCAATTGCCCATTACCACAAGTTAGGTGGAATGAGTGTCCAACCAAGGAGCATTACGTTAAGATGGTAATGAAGAGGTGGGCCAGACAAACAGGAAAGAAAGAAGATGCAAGGCGCTCCATAGATATGTAAAACTAGATGACATGCTTGAAGGGTTGGTGGGAATATGCAGACAGCTTCGAAGCCTCCATATTTAGAGCAGCATTTTCCTTGGCATTTTTGGGGACCTCAGGATCAGTGAACTGGTACCATGCAACAGAGAAGTGGGAGGAAAAGGCTTCCTCAGGATGGATGATGAACAGTCACAGCAGGAATAGTGCATTTGAACGTGAGCAGGTCAAAAACTGACCAGATGGGGAAAGGGAGGGCGACAGTGCTACACTGTATTAAGGACAGCCATTGCTGGTATGTGCGCAGCCTCACCACATATTTAACACACAGACCCCACAGCAGAAGCAGGGCTTTGATATTAATTCACAAAGACGGCTCAACTTAGAGCAGGGTTCAATTTAAAGAGATAATGGACTCAGCAGTGAAACACAAAGGGGCAACGTATGGGGCCTTCGGCACTCTTAGGATCGGAGATGCCACATCTGCAGCAGTGCCAGGCATGCCTCCTGGCATCATCAAGAGAATTGGGGGTTGGAAGTCAAACTGTTTTAAGAAATACGTGAGGCTGGAAAAAATGTGACAGGACAGCGTTTATTGTATATCCCTCTCCCCCCTCTTTCCCCAAAACAGAGCATCAAGAAGTAACAGAAGAACAGTGTGGGGCAAGAGGGTCATTTGTTTGTGACGAGGGCCAAGGCAAGAAGGACAGCCCAAAGAGATCAAATGACCACGAGGCACTTCAAGGTTGAGTGGTGGTGAATTCCAGGAATGTGATGGGCACAGCTGGAGGAACAGGTGGAGAGGCTATGAGAGATACCCAAAACCATAGGTCTTGCTCGTACATCTTGGCGGCAATGCCCTTACCAGCCTGGGGAGAGGAGGGCTGCTTAGAGAAATTATGGCAACCCTGCAGAGCTTGGGCGCACTTTTTGCGAGAGACAGAAATGATGTGGTCAGAGATCATACCAAGGAGACAATGGAGAGAGGATGAGTCACATCAGGCGATCGAGAAGTTTCGAAGGAAGTTGTACGTAGCAATGGCAAAGTTTTGCAAAGGCATGGGGTTCCCACAGATCCGCCACGGGTTGATCAATTATGTCACCAGAATATTATGAAGGAGATGGGGGTACATCTATTACAGAGCAGCATGGATCTTTTCTTAAACACAAAATAGATGGGATTATGAAATATAACAAATGGGGGCAGCCAAAGAAGGGAGAAGACCATTCCGTGGCATGGTGGTATGGCCCAGTCCCCCTCCTAGGCCCAGCAGCAAGGGGGCCTGAGGAAAAGATGAGAGCTCAGCTTCCTCCGTCTGGAACAGCACTCCTCCAAACCCAGGATCCCCAGCGAGGGCCGGCGGATCCAGGACATATTCGGTTAGGGGAGCTTTGGGCTAACAAATAAAGTGGAGTCGGTTAGTCAGCTGGTCGCCACACAAGAATAACAATTTTGCCAAAGTGTGTTTTTGCAGTGATGACAATCACGTAGTAGTTTGAATGAGCGGATTGCTGTGTCAATATAATAAACCTGCGGCCTTTATGCCACAAAGAAACAACTGACTGACAACTATGTATAGCGCTACGAAGAAGGTACAGGTAGGAGTTGCATGTCATATATGTGTCCATGAAGTGGGCAAGTGCCCAGGTTGTAATGCATGCAAAGCAAAGCTGAGCGTTGGGTAGCGCTCGACATGGGTTTAAATCAAAATAATCCGGAGTCCCATTTATTAGTGTCAATGGGCCTTAAATAAGCAAACCCAGGCACATGCACATGGAACAACCAGAGCGATAAACAAATGCGTCACTCGAGTCGGTATCATGAACGTCAACCAACCTTTGCACGCTCTGGATGGCTGGGCCCACGCAGCAGGCCTGTGGAGATGGAGACAGGTTTAAGCGTCGAAAGGGCTTAAAGAAAATCCCATCTGATATTCGCACTGCCCTCTTGTTCCTTTCTGCAAAGAGGACCAGGGACTGAAAATGAAATGTGTTCTAAAGGCTCTAATCCCACCAACACTCAAAGCACTTTATTGTATACCCAGCCTCACAAAGAGAGCTTCGAGTGTTCCCATAGTTACTAGAAACAGGAACGAGGGCCGCTTTTCTTGAAAAACTACACAAAAGGAAAATGCATTAAGCATGACAGATCGCATTTGATAAGGCTGTCTAGACTTTTTGAAACAGTACTTTTTAAAAGTGTCAAGTGGGATAATGCTTCACAATTAATGGAAGCCTCGTGCCGTGTTCAGGAATGCCAATGTTGTAACACATCAGCAAGGGTGGGGTGCCTTATGGTTCAGTGTGGATGCAGAACTGAAGATTTCATGAATCATCGCCTTTTCTGTATATCGGGAATCTGAACATGTGGAAGTCGGTACACACGCTACTCCAATTACCCCGGATATAAAAATAGCACCATCATGTTATTATGGTGTTTTTTAGTCTGGACTATTAGGTGGCACTTGCGACACCTATAGGCAGAAACTATAGCATTAGAGGACAGATAGGGAGACATACAATATGAGGAGGAACACACAGCATGTAGGTGTTCTTTGGTTATCTGGCCTCCCCAATCCCTAGGGCCATTGCCATCCAGTTCCTACCTCTCCCGGCCCAAAACTCATCTGCATTGGTACTCTTTGACCTCACTTTAAACAAGACGTGCCATCAAACTTTACACTCAAAGTGCCTGCCAGAGTTTTTTTCAAAGCAGTCTTCTGAAGTTAATGACTTAATTGGAGCTGTAAACATGCCACTGGTGTAATAGAAATGTCACCCAATGACTGCCTTGAGCCACTATTTATAAGCACTATGCATGTCCTTTACTAAAGTCCTGTTAAAAACAAGCCAAAAGTTTCGGCTTGTGTATAAGTATTAGGCATTTGCCAGGCACTGCTATTAGATGCCCAGGTATTCGCACCCGCTACTATCAATGGCCAGTATATACCACTATGGCTGTGCATGGCAAGCTGCTTGTTAGATTTCTGCAAGTTCAAAGGACTTATTATAGCTGCTTTTGCAACACAATTCACTGGTGCTTAATTCATTGACGTCGGACAGATGAAAGGGTAAGTGGGTCTTGCTGAGGATTTGGACTTGTGGAGAGGAGGCATGCCCCGTGTCAGAGACAAGCGCTAAACCCATGAGCTATTTAACCAAAATCAAGCACAGTATTGACCATAGAGAAAGAGTGGGATGTGAACAGCAGTTTTAATAAGCTCTGAAGGATACACCATGAGATAAATAAATATGCTCCCATAAACCCTATGACAAAGGCAATATTTTATTGTAGTACATGAGCCGCTTATACCATTTATATACTATCTATATAGTTTCAGGTAAGTAACACAGAGTGAAGCGAACTCCAAGAATAAACATGGTGCTTTATGGATAAATGCTACTGCAGCAGGAGCCCCTCGAAAACAAGCCACTGTATAGAGCACAGTAGGGTGTGTGGGATCTGGTTGAGGCGAGGTCATAGAAATCTGAATATGAAGGGGAGAGATATAAGGACATGCAATTAGCACAGAATTAGAAAAAAAAGATAATTTTACAAATATAAATATTTACATTTCACATATTTATCACGCATGAGGCAGCGGGTGATTGATGTGTGCATTGGTTGTGTGCTTCCTACTATTAGAAGTTTGGGGAGCACAGCTTCGAGTCAGAGCGTACATTTTGGCAGTGGCTAGCAAAAAGAATGGGGAAATAGTGATGAAGAATGGTCGAGCAATGACACAAGTGAAGACCACAGTGATATTAAAGTTCTTTATTAATGTGAGGGGTCAGCAATGAGAGGCGGACACAAGGTGTTCATGTTTTCAAAGACTTTTATTAAACAAAAAGAGGTTAGGGAAATGCCTTTCAAGCCCTATTCTAAAGAGGAATTTCCCTAGCTAAAAATGAAAATTAACGATCTGTCTGTGTCAGGAAATCTGTAACTAAAAATCGGTCCTTGTGTTGAAACATCCTATCCTGGCCCTCACACTATAAACAAAATAACAAAGGTTGCAAGGAAATGTTGTCTTGATGATGGCAAATGTAGACTAACCCAGAGGATGTTTACCTTATCCTAGATTCTGCAAATAGGATTGCAAAGCTGTTCCTTTAAGTAACAGTTCCTTTACACCTGCTTTGGGAATCACCAATTTTTTGCTTAAGCAATAAAGCTCTGTACAAGTCTTTCTGTAAATCCTCTTGTAGCTTTGCAAATTGCCTGTTATTCTCCCCTGACAGGAATCTTGGTCCAATCTCAATTGCCTGGTATACTCACCTGACAGGGCTATTTTCTGTAGGTTTGCAAATTATCTGGTATACTCTACTGTCAGAAATCTATACACAATTTCAATTGTCTGATAACACAACTTCAATTGCCTGGTTGATATACCTGCCAGGAC
The DNA here is from genome assembly GCF_040938575.1 of Ambystoma mexicanum. Classification (NCBI taxonomy): domain Eukaryota; kingdom Metazoa; phylum Chordata; class Amphibia; order Caudata; family Ambystomatidae; genus Ambystoma; species Ambystoma mexicanum. Next base: position 146,970,177 of record NC_090936.1, read on the forward strand.
TTGCTTTTGTAGGGTTACAGATTACCTGGTATACTCTCCTGCCAGGAATATGTGTACAACTTCAATTTCCTGGTATACTCATCTGTCAGGGATTCTTTTATATTTCTCAGTTCTTTATATCAAATTGCCTATACCATGAGGTGCTTGGTATAGCCATCTTTGGCAATGCGTGTTCCAACTTCTCCTCCACATTGGCATCTCACACATCTATATTGGGATGTGGGTTGCCTTTGGACTTTGTCTTGACAACATTCAAACTTTCAAATTTGTGTTGTCTGCATTCAAACATTCTTCTTATTGGATATTGATTTTGTAAATTTGGGGATTTGCCCACATTAGCAATTTCACACCATTCAAACAATCTGAGTTCTTACACTTTTCGGAACACCCCAGGGCCCCCAGCTGCTTTGGACAGACTCACCAGGCTTTTCCTGCATTTTTGATACTCCGGACTGCTGCAGGATGATTCCTTTACCCACTTTCCATTGGGAGGTGTGCAGATGTTCTGCCAGCTGCTTGTGCGTGTGACTCGCCAGCTTCCCTTTTCACTCGGGAATGAAGAGTGCTGCTTCCGCGAGGAACTACAGCATGGCTCCTCTCGTCTTAACGACCCTCTTGGCTCACATGTGCCTTCTCTTCCTCCGTTCTAGCGGTCTTCTCCGTGTTCATGAGTCCCAACCTGAGGCTTAACTTCATCTCCTGCACAGCTCACTTCCACAGTGCTCTTTCCATCTTTAAATTTCATGTGCACTGGAGGTATGACAAAACAGCTAGTCTGCATGTGAGTCTTTGAGTTCCTGTACCTATGCACAAACTCCTTACTACTCTTCTTTGTCCCAGTACCTGAGTGCTTATGGGAGCTGGAGTCCATGGATGACATTGTATCTTCAACTCTGATTTGGTATTCCCTCGGGATTTCACAAAAGGGCACATTAGAAAAAGGTGTTGTGTATGTACTAAATCTTAAGTGGTTTTTCTTAGGGTTCTCACATAAAGGTACATTAGAAAAAGATGGTATGTATGTGTTGACTATTAAGTGTTTTTTCTGGGAATTTACTCACGGGTATACCTAAATAAAAGGGCGTCATATGTGGGTTGTGGGTGTTCGATTCAAAGGTGGTGTTCTGGCCACAGAAGTTTAGATTAGATTTTTCTTCACCACCTCGACAAGGGGGTACTGCTAGATGAAAAAAGGCCATTAAAGGCCTTTGATGTCAGCTGGTCTTCTTCATGGAGAAGGGGGAATACTGTGTCTTCTCCAATGGAGTCAAAACGTCACCCGCTCCCGGGAGTTGTCCTCTCCTATGTGATCCTCCCTCATATATCGGCACCCAGGATCAGGTAGCAGCTGCCATCCCCTGGCCCCATGGGAGAGGGTCACCGAGGGGAATTTGTGATGACTCTCCTGGATTCATCACATACCTTCCCCTAAAGAACCAGGTTCCTGCTTTATGGCCATCCTTTGGAGGATCATTAGTAGCCTCCCCCATATGCGAAAGAGGTTTCTCAGTTTGGATTTTCCAATCTCAAATAGGGCCTTCTGAAGACAATCCCTCTTCTTTTCGTGAGTAATCCGGAGAGTATGAAGGAGAAGTCTTAATGGCGCTCTTTTGTATGGCTTTGAAGTTGGGGAAGTCTGTGCCAATGATAGCTACTTTCATTCCAGGATTAGCTGAAGAAGCAATCATTTCAGTGGGCCCCCCTTGAACCCTGATGATAATTGTTGTCTGGTGATAAATCTCTTCATCTCCATGTATGCATGCAACCTTGATTGGGCTCTTACTGCTGACTGCTTACTACCGGAACCAGTTAGAGCTCTAACCGGGACTCTGTTTAAGGTGAGTACTGATGAAAACAAAATTGCTAGTATTTTCCACATCTTCGTCCCATTGATAGTCTTGCTCTCAATCCTGTCAATCCTGACCTCCCATGAATCCAATGTATATTGACTCTTCTTTTCTGTTTAAAGAGTATTGTCGAGCCAAGTGATCTAGTTACCCACGCGAAAAGCATGCTATGGATGTGGGTTTTGGGTTTCGTCCCTCTTCCGATTTTATTCCTCCCCACTCCTCAATTATCACAGGTCACTTTTCCTCCTTGATTAGATCTTTCATCATAGGTTTGAAATGACTGTCTTGGGTTTTATCCTTACTCTGCAAGAGAGGACAATGGGAACACCCTCGTGTCCTTTTTGGGTTCCTTGACTTTGTGGAGATTCTTTAAGTGCTGGCTGGCCTTTGCAAAGTTTTGGACTGTTTCTATGGCCAACACCAAACTGGGCTTATTTAGTTGAAGGACCACTTTTTGCAAGTAGGGAGGCAATGAGTTGACAAACTGTTCTAGAGCTAGTGTTTCTAATACCTCTGGTAGTGACTTTTCACCAACCACAGAGATAAAGTATTCTGGATTGTGGCTCCTAACTCAACGGGTATTTTATCAGATTATAACTTAATGCCTCAAGGTTTTTCTTTGGAAAACCATCTGCTCCATCTTTTTCAACAACCCTGGTTGGATGTACTCAAAAGGTGTTGTTCCTACGATATGATATTATATGATATGGCATTTATAATGCGCCTATACACAAGTGCTTCAAGGCGTGGCGAGGCATGGGAGGGGAAACAGAGGGAAGACAGAGACAATGATCCTACTATGCCAGGTGACATTGAGATTGCGCAAGTGCAGGGGAGGAAGGGGGAAGGGAAAAGTGCGAGGGCAAAGGAGAGTGGGCATTGCAGTACATAGGATAACAGTACAAATAAATAAAGACAATAATAAAAAGTGCAGCCAGCTGGTGGCAAGTACAAGGGTAAGTACAGGCTTCAGGAGTCAAGTGCAAGTAGGGGCTGTAGGGATACAGAAACAGTCCCTGAGTGCATGGGTTGCCAGGGAGGCAGTGGAGGTGTGCAAATGGCAGGGGAAGGGCCCTGGCCCCGAGGTCAAAGGGTAGCCAGGTGACCAGTGCAGTTTCAGATTCAGCCAGGAGATCAGCATGGGAGAGGAGGAGAGAAAGCAGAAACAAAGAGAAAGGTCTTGAGGTGCTTCCGGAACTGGAGATGGTTCTCCTCAAGTTTCAGGGAGGCAGTGAGGCTGTCCCAGAAGGAGGTCCCAGCTGAAGAAAGATCTAGCACCAACTCACTGCTTGTGGAAGCGACTGACCCTGAGGGAGTTGGAAGCAGATGAGCAAAAAGCTCGAGAAGGGAGATACGTAGGAAGAGAGAGTTGAAGGTATTGAGGTCCCAGGCCCCAGAAGGCCTTGTGGACAATGCAGAGGGTTTTTAATTTAATCCTCACCACCATTGGGAGCCAGGGCAGAGATTTCAGTCCTGGAGAGATACGATCCCTAGGTTTGAGGCCAAGGACAAGTCTTGCAGTCCAGTTTAAGATGAGTTGCACAGGGCGAAGAGTAGAGATACAGGCAGATTTAGAAAGCGGCTGTTGCAGTAATCCAGACTAGAGAGAACCAGAGCTCTGGAGACCGTGAGTTTCCGGGAGAAGGAGAGGAAAGGAAGAATACATCTGAGGAGGTGCAGCTGGTAGTGTGACTTCTTAGAGATGTCAGCGAAGTGTGGAGAGAAGGAAAGAGTGGAGTCAAAGATGACCGAGGTTTTTAGCCTCACAGGTGGGAGCAGGAAGAGGGCCAAAAGAGGCCGGCCAGAGAGTGACAGGAAAGGAGGGAGCAGGTGTGCCGATGAGGAGAATCTCAGTTTTACTGGCATAATGTGTTGGGCATCATCCGCATAGCACTGAAAGTTGGGGCAGAGGGCAGCAATGCCATGGGCAAGAAGTGGCAGGTATTGGTTGAACAGCCAGGGAGAGAGGTCAGACCCCTGGGGAACACCACAGGTAGAGATAGAGATGGGGGAGAGGAAGGACCCAAGTTGGACCTGGGAGGGTCGATCAGAGAGGAAGGAGGTCAGCCAGGCCAGGGCCTGATCGGTGATACCCAGGTTATCACGTAGACGGTTGAGCAGGATGGCATGGTTAACCGTGTCGAAGGCCGAAGACTGTATCTTATCCAGTATTAAATCCTACAGGATTTAATACAGGATAAGACTTTTGGATTTCTCCTCTCCGAGGGGTAGCTAGGCAACAAGTTTTTAATTTACCCTCCCATTGAAATTGTCAGGCCAAACGTTCAAAGTTGAGGAAAAAGTTCCCCAGAACCTCTCCTTGTTATAGATACTGTGGAAATATGGTAAATGGAAAGGACTGACGTGTCAGATGCAAAGGCTTGAGACTTCATGAGAAGTTATCCATCTGTTCCTACTTTCTTTCTTTCAGTGCCACGAGATGAAAGGAAGCAGGGTCAATAGGGAAACCTTCAGTGGAACAAAAACCCTATGAATCAGGTAGAGCGCAGTGCGACGATCAGGGTGATCTCTTGTTCTCATCTCAGTTGTTTGTAGCTGAGTCGATCATTAGGCAGATCCGTTCTCAGCTTAGTTATTCATGTGGAATTGCATTTCTCTCAATCGTTCCTCTTGCGACCTCGGAGATCGTGGAGAGTGCTTGCACAATGAATGTATGAGATGAGAGATAGTAAATGCCTGTGTCGCTGCGCGTGGAAATATTTGTTTGCTCTATCTATTGGAACCTACCGCCAAAGGACAGCTTTGGACGGGGCGCGGTTCTGTTGAATGTGAAGGCAGTTTGGAAAAGGTTTGAGATGTTGGCTAGTAGTCAGAAAGGCAAAAAAAAGTCCCGACAAGTCAGAGAAGGGAGCTTTCCGGAATAGTGTATAGTAGAAATAAAAAAAACAAGAGCAACCTTACGAAGAATCGGGTAAAGTAGTGACACGTCACATCCTTGGCAACCGAAGTCTAAATGCATTTCCGGAGATGAAACTGATAAGCAGGAAACGTAATTGCTGTACTGGTAAACAGCACACAGGCTGCCATCTTGAGAGGAGAATTAATGAGATCCTGGGAGGAGACTTTAGGTAGGGTTTTTGTGATGACTGCAAGATTCATCACATACCCTTCTCCTAAAGACCTGACCAACCGGTCCAAGTTCCTGTTCTCCTTCTATTACACCAGACTTCCCCTTATTCCTAGAAGGTTCACATGCCTTCCAGTCCCATACTGGATCCTCTGAGAATGTTGTTTCTTCATGTACCCAAGAATTTTGTGGAGAATACAAAGAAGATATTTTCTCCATTGATTTGTCAAAACATTGAACAGGTTTCAATTTTATCTGAGCAACTCGAAAAATCCATTAATTAAAATGGGTAACTGCACTACCCAAGATCATCGGGGTAGGAAGATTAGGTATCACTGTCACCAATACCGATATGGTCTTTCCCAGAATGGTAATATCAAGTTAAGTCAAGGGATGTCCCTCTGTCTGTTCGTGAACACAGCCTATTCTCTTCTGACCTATGGCTTCCCAATATAACGGAAGAATGTCAGCTTGTACTGTAGACCCTCTGCTCCACGTGTTGAACTGAGCCCAGGTTGTCTTTCCTTCCAGTACTACGGGAACACAATAGCTATTCTTTTCTCCAGTACAAGACATTATATCAAATTTTGGTTCAGGTCTTGTTTTAGGGGAATTTGCAGATATGGTGCTTTCATCAGAAAATTCACACCGCTGTTCTTCCCACTCTTCCCTCAAAATAGATGGAAGTTGTGAGGCACATCGATATACAGGATGTTCAAAACTCCCACAACTCAAACAACCCAAGTCATTGAAGTATTATTCTCAGAAAACTCAGGATCTCTAAAATATGAGAGATTACTATCTCTAGGAGCTTCTATTACTGACTCTAGGGATGTATCCAAACCTGGAGATAACACTTTGTAATATTCAGTTTGACTAATTGTTTTCTCTTAAATGGTAGAGAATCTTCGCTGTTGTTCCTCGTGGTATGACAAAATTGGTTAGTAATAATATTTGGTCTGAGATCATTACAATCCCTGAACTCCAAGAGTCATCTGATTGCTCCTTAATTAGCGGCTCAAGGTTGGGACACGAATTTCCCCTGATTCTGGTGGGTATTTTTCAGAACAAAACAACATATTTTCCCTTTCTCCTTCCTCCTTCTTTACATACATACAGTTAGCTTCTTATACTATTATTTCACCTCAGAAAGTGACCATAATCCTGTGAAAATCACCATGAAATTGGAAAGGAACACCACAGCAACCTTTTGGAAACATTCAGTTAATCTGTAGCCTGGAAGAAACAGGTTAAGAATGAATAGTCTCAAAATTACAAAATTGACAAGAGAAATAAAGAACAAGGGTAGGAGGATTCGCAAAGATAATCTTGAGTATAGTTGCCTATTGCAGAAATACATGGAAAGAACTAATAAAGTCGTCAAACCAATGAATAATAAACAAGCATATGATGCAGTAATTATGACAAAGAAGAGAATTACATAAAGAAATAAGGGCCCTGGAGAAAAAACAAACCATAAGTAAGGGCAATGAAAAAAGAATGTTAAAAATGAAATATAGAAATTCGATTCATAGCCACAAAGCAATAATGGAACATCAAGATGCAGAAATGATGATGGAGACCTTGGTGAAAAAAATAGTAGAAACTTTTGGACCATCATCATCGAGATCAAAATATCACAATGTGCAATTCAAAACAATATGGTAAGCGAAGTGCAATGGGTTGAACATTATGCTAACCGCTTTAAAAACCAAGGAATAACTGCCGAACCAATTCTTCCTTACCAGGAAAGTTGGAACATCGAGATCTCGAAGGAAGACATATAAACTCATTGTGGGCCCCCGGCCCGGATGGTCTACCAAACCAAATGCTAAAAAAACATCGAAACGAATGGGCAAAATTCTGCAAAATTCTTTTCAAGACCATATTAAAAGCAAGGAGGACACTATTATCTTGGAGGAAAGCAATCATCGTGCCTATCTTCAAGAAAGGGCAGAGAACAGAACCTAAAAACTACAGGCCCATAGCACTGCTGGATGTGGTTGGAAAATCTTTGCAACACAAATCCTCCAACACCTAACCGCATGGATTAAAAAAACAAGCTAATTCGATCCCCGACAGACTGGCTTTGTAAGGGGAGTAGGCTGTGGTCCGAACCTGTTCTTATTGAATGTGTTGAAAGATGTAAGCTATAAGGAAGGGAACACCTGTTTACTTGGCATTCGTCGATTTAGCACATGATTTCAATGGTGTGGATCGAGAGTGACTGTGGACCAAGATGATGTCTATGAACTGTCCTCCAAGTTTGATCATGGCCATTAAGGAATTGCACATGAATACACAGATTCAAATTTGCCTGGATCAAAACGGCACACTTTCATGGCCGATAAAAACATCCTGATGGGTAAAACAGGGGTGCTCGCTCAGCTCAACACTTTTTATCATGTTTATATTGGATGTAGGACGTGCACTAAAGGAAGTCTTATCCTTCCCATCAAAAATTAACGGAAATCAAGTCAATTGGCTAGTATACGCTGACAACATTGTCCTTTTGGATAGGACCCCTATAGGTCTTCAGCGAAAATTGACAGCCTTAAAAACATACATCGATAAAAATGGTCTGGAAATAAATACAAAAAAAACGGAGATCCTGCAATTAAGAAATCTAAAGGGATCCAAAGGAAAGAATAAAAAGACGTTCCAGTGGAAGCTCGGCAATGTGATACTCAATACTGTAACACAGACCACCTACCTGGGTACTCTCATAAACTCCAACATTACGGATGAGTGAGCCTATGACAATGAAAATAAAAATGAAATGTAAAGCTTTGGCTGGGCAAGGAGCAGTGTTACACAAAAGGTTTGGGAAATTCTCGATAATACCATAAGTGAATTTCTGCAAATCGAAAGTGATTCCGGCCTTGATTCATGGGGTGGAAGCAATGTTGGGGTGCTTGTATATGCTGTGGCAACTATGTAAAATCTTCTGGAAGTGAATATTGCAGCTCCCACAAAGCACTCCAACAGCTTGTATCCATTACGAAATGGGTAAGACGTCAATTAATGCTCGGGTCATTTGGAACACATTAACAGTATATGGAAAGGTAATTGGAGCAGATAATCTGCAGCAATTTGAAATCCTAAACAGACCAGCACCAAACAATCCTGAAGGTGTCCTGGAAAAATGGCTGCAGAGTTGTGAAACGATTCTTGCGCAACTCACTACTGACAAAATCACGTTGATAGTGAATCTGGAAGCTGAGAAAAACAAGCTTTAGGAGCTTGATTGGATTAGAACAGGCGAACTAAGAGCCCAACACGTATGTATGCAAACATATGCAACAGAGACCAAAGCATGAATCAAGATCCCAAGGTGCTTAATGATATTTCCCTGCAAGCTTCGAAGAACATTTTTCCTAAAGTTCAGGCTGAGTCTATTTGCAACAAAAGAGGTACTGAACATGAGGAAGAAGAAAGCAGAACCTGAGGACGTAACCTGTCGATTTTTCACAAAGGAGGAGGAGATACTAAAACATCTAGTGATCTTTTGTCCGAAATTAAGATCATTAAGAACAAAGTGTTTGGGGAGAGAGATGGAAGCTTATCCAACAAAGAGTGGTGACGACTGGTGGAAGGAAATGTTGGAAGGAGATGAAAAAAAGTTGGTTTTTGCATTGATTAATTAAGTAAATATAACCAATTTATCGGATGGAAAGCTTGGCGAAAGAACAAGGATGAGGAAATCTGAAAGGTCACATTTGAATCTATGACAGAGATAAGTGTCTCTTTGTCACTGGATCCATCGAGCAAGGCACGCCGTGGCCTCACAGTGTTAGGGAGAACTCTCTGTTTAGGCTGAATTTCCTAACCTAGTGAGTCCGCCAGCAGCTTTGCTGGATTTCTGGAGTTTGTTTTTTTCTCTCCTGCCAAGAGTGAGACTCTTTCTCCCACTCTTGGACATGATTTATGGTGTTCCTTTGACTGTTAATGTATTTTATGGGCTATGGGGTCCTTTACTCCATAGGGTCTCATGTGTTTTTACTATGTGTGTTACACAGCACCCTCCATCCAGTGACACCCCACCATAGACTCCATACCCTGGGACTGACTACTGTCTCCCAGGGCATGTAAAGTCACCATTGGCTTTACTAGTCCCAAATTATGAACAGAAACCAGTACAAACCATCATATTGTGGACGTACTGGTCGGGGCAATTCGATTGCCAGCGGGGTCTGTTAGTCAAAAGGGCACGTCTCCGTCCCCCTTGATCGAGTTTTGGCTGGTGGCAGTGGATACTACTTTTTATATTCGACCGCGAATATATCCCTATGGGATTTTCCCATTGTTCGAGGCTACCAACTTTAATTATTTAATTCTCCTAGCGTCAAACATACCGCCGGTTTATTTATTTAATATTAATTCGCCGGTTGGTATTTTTTGCCAGGACTCGATTCTAAAATGGCGTTTGTGTTCTCCTCTGTGACTCCAACCCAAGTCAAGCCCTTTGTTCCACTTTTGGCAGGCTTCTCCACAGAAGCCTCCAAAAGTGGTGCCACTCTGTCTGGGTACCACATGGGGTATGGGAGGGGGTTTAGGCACCCTGGACTGAGTTACCTTGGTAACTCAAGTCGCACTCTTGTGTGATTGGCCCAAGTGGTGAGCCGGCCGGCTCACCACTTAGCATGTTTGATCGACAGCCAGGCTGAGTGAATGGGGGTGTGCTGCATAAAAGCAGGGCTTTGGGGACTGGAACTTCAGAAGTCGCCACAGGACCTGAGAATCTGACGAGGGAGAAGCTGAGCCGACCTGCTACGACGACACCACCGGTGGAGCCCTGCGGAACCGACTCACCACTTCCCGACGACAGCGAAGATCTCCCTGCTGGAGAGTCTTCTTCCCCTGACTGTTGGGCACAATCAGTTTACCTTCTTTTCCTCGCATCCCAGGACGTCTTGTGGTCGAATTGCCCGTGCCAAGCACCCCGGCAACCGGATAGCCACTTACCACTGGACCACGAACTAAAGGACCACTCCTTTTAACTGAGAACTCCGCGGCTGGTTTCTTCCCTGGCAGTGCAACGGACTTCTGTCTTCCTCCCCGACGAGATCCTCTCTTCCCCCAGACGAAGCACTGACTTGCATCCGCTGCCAGGAACAACTGCCCCCGCTGGAGTATTCTCACCACTTTAAGGTACCGTGTCCGTCAGCTGGGTCGGACTGGGACAAGAAATAGACCCGGTCACCCAAAATAAAGTGGCCCACAACTCGCCTCAAAAAAGGGGCCCACCCCTCACCTCACGACCCTTGATCTCTGATGACATCACCGGAAGTGATGTCATTTGATCCCAGTCCCCACTCCAAAGTGACATCCCAGGAAACCCCTTGACAAAACAGGAAGGGGCATCAAATAACATTGTCCCTAAGTACACTAAATTACTGTAAATCCAAGCAGACGTCCAAGGCCAAATGATAATATGTTCTTGTATAACACTTACCCTTAAGTTCTATTTTATAGAACAAATATGCATACACTATCACCCAACCTGTGTTGGTACTCATTTATCGACCTAGGAAGAATGAAAGGCTTTTTGAAAAAAAGAAAAAAAAAATTGAAGAAAGTATATATTTTTTTCCATTTTCTTTTCTTCCAAACCGGCCCAGCCATGGCCAGAAACCGGCGCCCACCCCACAGGGATGATTTCGGCCCGGCCACGGGCCGAAAAGGCCGAGGGGCCAATCCGACCCTGTCTGCCAGGCCTCCATTTCTAAAGATTGCTACAAGGTAATAATAATCCCTTAACCTTCTGGACTGGGCTGGCCGCTTTGACCACCTAACTGGTCCCTTTCTTTTGGTCCAACTCTTTCTGAACCTTTTCAAGACTTTTGAGCACTTTTCAACCGTGTGACCTTGGACACATTTCGTTCTGATCCTCTTAAAGTGGATCCGGCCTTCTGAACTTTAACTTCACGGTTTGACTCTGCCTTCCTCCCTTGCTGTGTTCTTGTGAAAGTGTTGGGATCTGTTTCAATTTATACTCTGCTTTTCTCTCCCTTTTAAAACAAATTATTGGAGTGCCATCTGCGTTAAGCGCTCACCGCTGTCTGAAAATAAGTGGGGCTTTACTTAAGACTTGTCTAATACTCTTTTAAGGGAGTGTATATATTTTAGTAACTGTGTTTTTGAACTGCTTAATATTAGTGCCAGTGTGTTTTACTGGATGTGGTTTTAAATAAATAATTATATCTCTTTTACACCAAGCTCTGGTCAGTGTTTGCTTGTCCTACTTTGTTCTTTTGACCTATTGTGAATACTCTGTATACTGCCTCTTCTTTAGGGAAGTCTGACTGCTCAGCCACAGCTACCAAGTGAATCTGTGTGGTACAGACTGCTACCAAGTGGGTTTACTGCCAAACACATATAGTCTTAAATCTTTTGCAGTGCTCCCAGAGGGAACTGCACAGGTTTCTGCCTAACACACATTAAGAAATAACTGTCTCTCAGAGGAGCGTTTGCATCACTAGAGCAAGAAACTCAACAAAACAAAAAAATAATCTGATATTAGTAATCGGAAAGTTTTGGCATTTAGTTTTAAGATTAAGTATGGACATTTCATTTTTAGTTATCTATATGAATTTATTTTTCTCTTGTTCTGTCTTCCCTTGTGTTCTCTCATTGCTTTTCCTTTTTTTTAAAAAAAAAGTTTGTAATAAACTGAATTTTAATTTAAAAAAAATAAACACAAAATAAATTGGGACAAGAATTTCACCAAATTCTGGTGGGTCCTTTTCAAAACAAGACAACATATTTTCCCTTTATCACTCCTCCTCCTTTACATACCTACAGTTAGCTTCATTAACTACACAACTGGGAGAAATTTGCCTTGACCCAGGATTAGGATTCAGGTTCTTAGTTTAACCCTGGTTCCAAGATTCCCGTGCAACGTCATATCAATCTCTCTGCTCTATCCCCACTATATATTTCACAGGGATTAACTGATAGATTTAAAAGCATGAATTTCGGTTCCTTACCACTGGAGATCAAGGGCTATACCTTAAATCTGGGTCCCCAATCATGGATAAGGTGGCCAGATAAATACATAGGAAATTCCACTTCTAGTAATAAAGCAACTAAAGATGTATGCTTCACAGGGACTGCATAGTTTGGTGTAAAGAACAAATGATACACATTTCCTTTTACTTGTTGTCATATTAAGTTAATAGCTTGACCCGAGAGTAAAAAGTAGATCTACATTCATCTGGAGAGGCCACAGATTTTTAGGGTTCTCCCTTATTCTCCCAGTTCTTCTGATGGAAAGTGGATCAGAATTCACCTCCTACCCAGTGACATAGGTTGTAGAGACAGGGAAGTCCAGGGAAGAAGCATATGATCTAAGAAGGCAGGAGTATGTCCATACCAATCTTCTTCTGACTCAACCTCTATCTGACCAGAATCTGCCATAGTCACATTGGGTCCCCAGTCTTTATCAACTGATTCCAATCCCACTCCTAACACCATATATGAGAGGTAGAAAGGTGAGGCGGACAACTTTGTAAAGGTTTTTCAAAGGATTCTATTTTATTAACTCAAAAGGTTGGATAAACATTGATATCCCTACCTTTACTAGGATGTCCCTGCCTATCAAAATAAATTAAAGGAAGCACTCTAACAAAAGGTTTTTGTCCTATAACAAATTTAACAAGGTTAATTATGGCAATTCAAATAGAACAGAAATAACAGTCATGTTCACAACCTTATAATTGTCTCTCCTTATATAATCTGGATGAATTGCCCTTCCCCCGATTCAAGCAGGATTCCCATGAAAAGTTCAAAGGAATAAGGAAATCCTGTCTTATAACAAAAGTTCCAATATAGTTCTCTTTAGTTCCAACTTGAACTACGACCAACAGTTCACAATGTTCAACACACTTTTTTCTCTTCCCACTTGTGATCAGAGTTCAAAGCAACTTCTCATAAACCAAGAATACTTCCATAGTTCATTAAGAACAAAAATGTCTTTGTCAGGATAGCTCTGCAGTAGTTCACACAACACTTGCTTCAACAATATTAATTTGACAGGATGATTCTGTAACACTTCACAAAAACACTGTAGGGGTTCTGTCACTTCTTCTTAAAGACTTTTAACCACACAACAGTACCTCAATGATTTCCACCTGGTTCACTCACCTACCAGGTCTACTACTAGAAGGTCCTTTGCCCTGATATGCTCTCCTGCCACGACAGATGCAACTACCAACTAACCAAGTACTTCTGTGGTAAAGGGTTGTTTCTGTCATGCACTCACCCACTCCACGCCTCATGTGGTGATCCTCCTCTTCACATATGGGGACCCTGCGCTGGTCACAGCAGTCCACCTCGGGCCGCCAGGGGTTTTGTGCCAGTTGCCACGGCCCTCCTGTGGAAGGCTGGGGGTTCCGTGCTGGGGCGATCGTGTCCACCTTCCATTGCTGGACCGCTGCAGCAAGGAGTCTGAAGGTTTCGATGGGGCCTTACGGACGCAAAGTGGCATACGCAGTTTCGCCGGCACGCTAAGCCAGTCACTTGATTCCAATGGTCACATGATCAAGCAGGAAGTATCCGGGCAATATTTAAACGCAAGCATTTTGGATCTCATTGCTTCTCAGCTGTTTTTGCGGGTGGCATTTTGTTTTGCAGGTATTTTTGATTCACTCGCTTTTTGGATTTTTGGCATTGGCATTTTCTGGACTGCTGCTGTGTTTTCCCTTGTAGGTTTTGGCAAACTGGATATTTTCTGGATGTTTGATTATTTGGCTTGGAATCCTGGACTTGTACCTTTGGTACTCTTTTGGATGTTACTTGGATTTGGTACTTTGGCATTGGACCTTGTGGAACTTCTTATTACCTGGAAATCTGGTGAGACTCCAACATTGGATACTGTCATTACCCTAGCTTGCCACCTTGTGCGTTTCGGGTTAGGCCTGTCCCAATTGGATTACCTTTTGACAACGCCCAGAAGAATCTCTTCTCTTCAAGACTTGCCTATTCCTGGACCAGGTATTTTATGTATTCGGGAGGGGGGGAGGGGTTCCATGAGTTTATAACTGACGTTTTATGTAACTAATTCCTTGTTTTTTTTTAGCTGCCGAGTGCCTGGCGTTGCTCTATCCTGTCTCACTTTTTGTTCTGATTTCTGGCCAGGGTTTTTTTTCTTTGTTCTTCCCTAGCTGGTACTTGGGGAAGAAGGTATAAGTTTCTGTGAGCTCAGTGCTTGAGATTTTCAACAATTTAACAATGTTTTTTTTTCTTTATTTAGTATATGGTTTATAAAAATCTTGTACACTCGTACAAAAATAAAAAGACAAAACCGAACATCATCATAAAAATGTACATCAGTTAAAATACAAAGTTAATGCAAACATTTCATTTAAGTACCAATACTAAATATATTAAAAACTGGAACAATACAGTAAAAACCAGCCATCACAAACTGATATGCCGTCACCATGATTTCATAATCAAACTATTTCCCATGATCTTATAAAGGCCGCTACTGCAAGACCATCAGAGGTTGAGGCAGTATACAGACATATTTTCCATAAATTGTAAAATCCAACCAACTTGTAGACCCTATTCATTTTTTTTAAATATGATGATCTTTCAAATTGAAGGGTCGGGCACTCCATGAACAAGTGTTTGATAGATTCTAAAACCTCTTCATTTTTACAGAGCCTGCAGGCTATCTCAGATCGGTCTATAAACCCTCTTCTCAAGCGAATCTCCTTTGTGGACAGCAGGTTCCAATGAAAACACATTATGAGGGAACAAGAATACGTGTTTGGGAAAAGAAGTAAATATGGGGCAATCGTGCTCCGACCTTTATATGCGTGGGAAAGGTGCTGCAGTGAAGAGTAACCATGAAAAGAATCGATGATTTTGGTCCAGTCCCATTTTACAAAGATATTTAACCTTCAATGGCCTGGACACCAGTACATCAATGTCCACTTCGAGCTCACCTAGGAGCAAGCCACAAGATGTTCTCAGTTTTCCAAGGAAGCTAAAAGAGGCAGCCTGTGATTGTTCCTTAGCTTGTACAGCTGATTGGGCTTCTGTATATACCAAGTCCGCGACGGGCACAGTAATCTTTTAATAGAGGGACCATGTCAACCACTGAATCCGGCCCCCGGGTCAAAGAAGCCCCAACTCGTACCTTATTGCTGCCACCGGGAAAGCAATGGAAGCTCTCAAAACTTGTCTCTACAGCTTCTTTTGAGAGTGTCCAACCAAGAGTACAATTCAGTCGACCAGAGCTCCAAACCCTATATCAATTTTGGGATTACCTTCCCCTCGTAGAATTGAACGGGTGTATTTATTGAGAACCTACCAAACTTTCTATTAATAGTTACAAGCTGGTTAGTTAGGTTCTTTGCTTTTAGGATGGACACAGCCTGTATTTCTCTCATTGATGGGTACCTTGAAAAATTGTATCCCAAATACGGAAAGCTAACCATCCTACGTATGGGAGAATTTTGAATGGACCATATGCGGATCCCTAGATCGCTCCACCGTCAGCGTCAGGATTTTGTTTTTTAAAGGACTTTTGAACCATTTTCCTTTGCATAACCTCTGCATTCCTATCCTGGAGGAGTCAAAGAGTATAAAGCTGTGCGCATAGGCCATCCATGATGTCTTAAGTCGTCCTAAACCGAGGAGCGATGAATGCAGAGGAGTTCAGTGTCTCTCCTACATCTGATAGGTAGAGATGAAAGAAACAGAGCTAAGGCGCATCCCTGCCTTAGTCCTGAATCTGTATCTATTCGATGAGAGAGATCCCCAGCTAGATTCAAAACAACATAGATACCAGATTTATCATGAAGGCAAATAATTAGACGTAAGAGGCCACATCCAAGACCCAATTTCTCAAGTTTTTACCATAATCTACCCTGGTCTACCCTAACGGAAGTCGCTGAGCGGTCAATTGAGGTCACGTATGTGTGTAATTTACAGTCCGCACGTGTCCATTCCTGAAACTCTCTGACCACCACAGCACTAATATTGGTAGAATTCCCCCTACGGAAGCCCGTTTGAAACCTATCTAATCTTCCTGTTGACGTAGCCCAATCCTTTAAGTGCCATAACAGGACTGCTGAAAAGATGTTGCTTTCCACGTCTAATAAGGCAATTGGCCTATAATTCCTAGTATCAGACTTGTCCCCTTTCTTATGAATGGGAACCACATAGGAGGATCTCCATGTCTCTGGACAACTCCCTTTGTCAATGACACTGGAAAATAGAAAAGAAAGAAATATTGCCCAGCTACTTGGGTCTTTCTTCAAAACATTGTTTGTTATGCCATTGGGGCACGGTACCCCAGAAGTTTTGGCCTTCTTTATTATTGCTCAGATTACTTCTGCATCAGGTTTTGGGATCCGATTGCCGGGTTCTGTGTCTACTAATTTAAGGCATGGCATATCAAAAGAGTCTAGGTTCCTGACAGAGTTACTCGAAATGTTTGAACCAGGAATTCTCTGGGACTGCGTTCAGATGACCAAGAGGCTTGACCGGGTTTAATGTGCTTGCTATGGCCCAAAAAGAAAGTCCCTTTTGATTAAAAATGGAACCATTGCTTCTGAATCAGCATGTAAAAGTGAATCTCTATAGTTTTTTCGAAAGTTCTTATATTATTGCTTTAGTACTTTACGTTTAAGGTTTTTAGCCGCTTGATCTTCCGAGCTGTTCCCAAATGCCCTCAGCACCTTTCTAAAGGCCCTTCTCCTGTGTACCAGGTTTCATCATATTTGTGAATGTGGGCTATTTTTCTGTTCCTCTTTTGATCTGGATGGTGGAAAAGTTTGTGTATGTAATTATACTGTCTTATTTAAAATTGTGCACGTCAAAACAGTCCAATTTCCATTTATAGGAGGAAGTTTGCATAATATTAAACACATTTCGATTTAGGTTGAATAAAACCCTAGGAGTCCATATCAGCCTATTCCCTCCCCAGTTCAAGTCCAAGTAAATCACTTTGCATAACTCTGCTTTATTGTACTGCAATATTTGCGTTCACCCTACTATGATCGCTTCAAGTATTTTGAAAAACTAAGAATTCGGAACATAGTTGTTATCACTCCATGTCTCTGAATCTTGGTGCCCCCTCTGTACTTTTGTCCAATAGGTTTCTGAGGTCAGTGGGGGAGCCAATTTGATGTGTCGCATTATTGCTGCATGACACTTACTGGAAGAATGGGGACAGAGTCGAACACTAGGGATTCAGTGAAATCAATCATGCTCAGATCATTCATATGGGAGTGATCAATTAATGCAGTGTCTTCGGATCTTGCAATAAATCTGGCTTCCGTACTTGATATCGATTTTTTAAAGAAATCAGTTCTTTTTTGCCCCACTATTGGTGAAAGCCTGTTGGTTCTAGGCTGATGAGATATTGGGGCCAAAGAACTGTCCACAAGAGGCGCTTCTGCCTTCTCTTCAAGAACTTGGGTTTCAAAAGTCACTGAGTGCAGTCCCTCATGACGTAGTTCGCCCAGGTTGCTTAATAATTCAGCACCAATGACGTTGTCCTGGTATGAAACGCAATTGGCAAGTCATCCCAATCGAAGGTGAGCATTTTCTGCATGGGGACCTTTGCCCTCACTGCAATGAGTTGTGGGTAAAATAGCTCCCCCCTGGCTTCTCAGCCACATACAGACCATCATAGTTATGGGCACTCTTTAAAACTTAGTGAAATACCCTTTGTGTTTATGATGCAAAGCGTATGGTCAAAAGAATAGCGTGTTTGAATGTACACACTCAAGTGCAGGAACACCTTTGCTCAAACTGGTGGCTGTTTGGTTGATTTTTTTCTTGCTGCTGAAAGCTTACAAATCAGACCTTTTCCGACTCCGCTTCACTTTGCCGCCACTTCGCAGGCCGCTTCGCAGATCCCCCGTATTTTGTTTCTGGGAGGAGCTTCAATCCGACAGGAGCTGGAGCCAAAAGAAAAACACAACCAGCACCAAATACAGACCGCTTCACTTTGCTGCCACTTCCGAAATTTCTTTTGCTTCAGAACATCAAGTTTGACTACATCTTCTGGGAAAACAAGAAACACATTGGGGCTATTTATTACACATGTGTGAACGCAATGCAGATTATGCTCCAGTCCTCCTGAATATCTTCTGTGAGAAGGAGAGCCTTCCTGCCACTCTTGTTTCCCCGCTTCCACATCAACCGACTGCTGACAATGGTTTTCTCTCATTTTTACTCTTCTTTGGCTTTGACAATGTGGGTATAAGCTTGTTCCTCTTACAGCCTCATTTACACACTGGCAATAAGATTTACAAATACCTGGATCCTTTATTGCTCTCTCTTGGCTTTGGCAATGATGGATCTTTATAACTTGCCTTGATATTATTATCTTTTGGCTTTGGCAATAGTTATTGGCATTGAGTTCTCCTAATATTATCCTCTCTTGTTGCTGGCAATTATTCTCTCCCACACCAATACAATCACACCCTTCTGGTCTGATGGTTAAGTTCTCATTCTGCCACTTGCTCCTTTTTGAGTCAGTTTGGTTGGAAAAATAATTATTAGTCTGTTTTATATCAGTTCAGCATTCAAATAAATGTTTCTTTTCCCACTTCGCTCTCTTTATATTATGTATGTGCTTAAGGCACGCAGACTGGGCCAGAGGGTGGTCACAGAGTGCTCCAGTGTCACAATCTACTAGTGAATTCATTGGGCATGGTGTGTGCGTCCATCGAATCGCTGCCACCAGGTCCTCTGCTTCTGCTGTCCTGTGTAGCCCAGCAATCTATCCTTCTCGGCTTCCTGCGGCCCACGCCAGTCGAGAAAGGAGCTTGCCTCGCTCCCACAGCTCTCCGGTGCTTGTCTGCCATTGGAACCCGACTGACAATGGGGAAAGCTTTCAGATTGTGTTCTTCCAGCTGCACAACCTCTTCAGCTGCGGTCCTCAAAGGGAAAGCTGTCAATCCCGACGCTTCCTGCTGCACAACCTCTGCAATCAAGGTTTCGAACAGAAGAAACCCTCCCAGGAACAGCATCCGTTCAACACACGGTGGTCCAAGCGTCTCTACTCTCCTCCAACTTCTGCTGCAACGCGGAGATGATACAATTACTCCACTCCTGCTACTTCTCTTCATGGCCTGCACCTGAGGGTGCCTGTTATGCCTCCCATTCTCCCTCAGGTGTGGGTCATTAACACTAGTAGGCTGCAACTTGCAGTCTCGTGCCTCTGCTGCCCTCTTCTTCGTCCCAGTACTTTGGGTATTGTGGGACTTGAAGTTCCCAATGGTCAAATCACCTTTTCAACTTTTCTAAAGGAAATCGCATTACCAGATTAATTTTCCTTTTTATTTAAATCCCCAAAAGATCTATCATAAGTATTCAATGAAGGATTTGGCTTCACAGAGGAAGGAGACGTTTCAGGGTCTAAATTGTTAATACTTAAAGACTCATCTTTAATATTTCCCTGCGAGTCAAAGGAGCTTTTACCTCTATGAACGCCATTGACTTTAAAAGGTGGTTTCTTACTCCCAATGCATAATTGGTTATGAGGGTTTTCACTCACATTAATATGATAGCTTCGGGACATACAGGTTCTCTGACAGCAAGCTATAACATATTCTGGTATCACTGATCTTTCCTTCCTTGAGGAAGACAAATACTGCGTCCCACCCAAATGAGTACTCCTATTCCCCTGGGGCCTTCTCCTCCCAGCTAATACCATGCGCAGGGTCAGGACCTCAAGTGGCTGCCTTCCCCTGGCCACTTTAGAGAAGACTTTAGGTACAGTTTTTGTGAGGATTCTGCAGGATAATTTTCAACAAAACAAAAACTGTGAAAAAAATATATATTTATTTTTTCTAATTTTGGGTCCACCCCTCCCTGGCCCCCCTATTTCTCTATGGGTTTCAGCCCACCCTAACCCCCTCCCCACCCGTGTTATCCCCTTACAAGCCTGGTGTTTTTTTCGCTGTTTTTGTTTCATTATAAATTCCCTCTCCGGAATTGTTTTCTCTGTAATCACTGGATACCTGCAGAATTCATCACAGGAGGGAGTCGTGTAGGAGGGGACAAGGGTATTAAGATGGGGAGGATTATGTAGGCGGACGAGGGTGACCCACAGTAGAGAGTTATTTTGAAGGAGGAAAGATGCCAGTTGGAGGAAGTTGCATTGAGAGGGAGGGGTACAAACCAGTGGTGGCTGGTCCATATTGGTGGCTAGTTCACCAGGAGTGAGAGAAAGAGGACATAGAACTATCACGCTGTAAGAACACAGAACAGCTGAAGCTTTTTCTGTGACTTTAAGCATTCATTTACAAACTATTACATTTATCGTTTTATATTTTGCATTTATCGTTTTAAATTTTGCATATTCTCTGAAATTTTAGGATGGCGTCCTCTTTTCACAGAAAACCGAGCAGGCAGAGATCAGAATGAGCAGCTGGCTACTGTTACCAGTAGAGACATCCGTCTGCTTATTAGCTATTCCGTTAGTACGGGGCGCAATTTGGAAAATGTGTAAATAGCATAAAGAAGACTGTTAGCAGATACGTGTAAGTAGACCTTTCCATGCGGTTTAGATCGTTTTGGTGAATTGGTGCAAAATATGCACAGAGACACCTGTGGGATAGAGATTTGGTGCGGTTTCACACCCTCATAAAACAATTGAAAATTCTGCCCACCACATCCATGAATGGCGGATGGCATTTACCTCCGTCGCTATGGGGCCTGACTATATTTTGCAGGGGGATAGCCCTGCAGACTTTAGCATCACTGCCTGCATGGAAATTCAACGCAGTATGATATGCAAGCATATCTCATGCACACAGGAAACAAGGCAGGTGGCAGCAGTCTTTATGCTCTGCCATCCAAATCCAGACATGAAATACATGCCAATCGCACAGACGATGTGTCTGCCAGTAAATTACAATCTATCCCCTCTACCCTCACATCCAAATAGGGCCGTGTATGTTTTAAAACATAATAACTAGCAGGCACACTGAAACGGCAAGTGCTCATCGTCCTGATCTATTATTGAAATGTCATTTCCAAGCTAAAGGCATTCAGTAAACAGTTTGACAAAAAGAAGGTAATTACTACACTACAAGGCACTCCTGAAAAACATGTTACAGTGGCTAAAACAAAAATCATTGGTTTCAACAAAATATTAATTTTGCTGTTGGTGAAGGGTGCGATTAGTAACACATACTTGTGCCAGTATTTACAAACAATTCATCCAGCAGACTTAACACGGTACTATCCGGTATTTCCTTTGGAGAAGGGCAAACATGGGCAGGGGCACCCCACAATGTGTTTTGCAATTCTCCCAAAACATGGTACGAACGGCACACAACATTTTTAAATGCTGGCATATTCTGAGCACAGCTGGCATATTCTGAGCACAGCAAGAGTGAACATTATTTATGGTGGCAGGATGGCCACATATTAGGCACAACTAGTATGAAAGTGTTTTCTTACAGTACCATGCTCCCATATATTTGGCACAGCCACCATGACAATGGGTTCTTACAGTGGCATGTTGGCATATATTGAACCCACGAGCCAGCAGGATTGCTGGCCTATATAATGTGAGCACAAGCAACATGAATATGTAATTTACAGTAGCAGTGTTTGCATGTGTTCCGGACATCGGCATAACTTTAAAGTGGCAGTGCTGGCATATATTTTCAACACAGTATTCATGAAAGTATTTTACGAGTGGTGACATATTGTAGGTGCAGTCATTATAAGGTATATTTTACAGCGGCAACACAGAAATATATTGTGAGTAGATGGATCATGAAAGTGTTTTATTGTAGGAATGCTCGCAATTAGTGGTGGCAGAGTTGTCATGAAGTATATTTTACAGTGGCAATGCTGTCGTATTATGGACACAGATCAATAAAGGGGTTTTACAGTGACAATGCTGGCATATATCATGGGCACAGGGATTATGAAAATGTGTTTTACAGAGACAATGCTGACAATATGTTTGAAAATGCTCCTCTGTAATGTTGGAGACCTGGAATCTATATGACTTTTATTTAGTGTTCCCCTACAAACCGGATGGCCAATTGTGTAGCTTTTTACGCAACAAATTGCTAAAAATATGCTGTATTGCCAATTGTGTAGTGTGTAAATTTCAAACTATTATTTTAAAATAAACCTTTAGACAAGTATCTCCAAACCCTCTCCTTGGTTCATTGCGGGTGCCACTCTGCACTTGGTTGTTTCCACAAATTTGAGGGACATATTTACACCCCTCCAGTGAAAAAACAACCAGCTAGCACTGGTATGAAGTGAAGAGGGATATACTGGCAGTAAGAAGGAGCGAAGTATCTGGGAGAAGGAGAGGCAGCTGCATCTGGAAAAAAGTATTGAGGTTACCAGAAAGATTGAGCTGTTCCCATTAGAAGAGAAGGAAGTTACAGGTCAATTACCTAGCTAGAGGGGAAGATTTAGTTAAATCGTCTGAGATAGAGAGGAGAACAGGTACCGCCACAAGCCATAAAGATTAGAGAGGCCACACCAGACCAGGTAATTCCTGTACAGATTGCATAGATAGGAGAAAGAACAAGATGATAATGGTTCACTCCGGGACAAGGGCTAGAAATAAAAGCAGGAAGGAGCAAAATGAAGCTGGAACCATGACCTTAGTGCAAGGAAGTGGCGAGGAGACAGGGATAGTCCAACACCTTCTATATCACTTCTGGAAAAGATGAACCCTAAGGTGGAAGGAGCGAATGTCCTTTGCCGGTTTTTGCTTGTCTGGGATTCAGCATTATTGCCAGAGCCAAGGCAATGTTTTCCACCCACCCAGGCCCATGACGTGGGTAATAGCTTCTCTGTACTCTCTGTACTCCAAATCCTTAACCCGTAAAAAGCTGGTCTTAAGCTAGCCTCGGCCGCAATGGAGCGGAGACCCAGCTCGATCTGAATCAGTGCATTCGGGCAACTTGGAGGTAGTGCAAGCTTTTTCTTCAAGAATTGATTTTCAATAATGCTCAGCTTAACAGAACTTACATTTCCCCCAATCTCCGCACCATGTAGGACAGCAGCGCTAGCTTGGGCCCTATATAGAGTAAGCACTAGTGAAAGTGCTCCCCTTCCATGGCAATTGAAAAACTTCAAGGCTGCCCCACTATATTTACTAAGGTAAGGCTTTATCATTTTGAGCTGACGAATTACCATTCCCCAAAAAACTCATACCTAAATAGTCATAAAAATGTTACTTGTTCCAAAACACAATTGTTTACATTAATAACACATTTTAACGGTTTTGAGAATCTAGGTCAGAACACTAATGCCTTGGTCTTTCCTATATTGACTTCAAAATGGAGCTCCTTACATTTATCTAAGAAAGTAGTCACACTTACTCTCAAACCCATAGGTGGTGTGGCTAGTAGCACACCACCGTCTGCAAAGAACAATGCTGGGACAGATTCTGTGCCCAATGTTGTCTGGTTCAAACAATTAGCATGAAGTGCTCCAATTACCTCATCTATATATTGAGAAAACAGAAGGGGGGCAAGGACACAGCCCTGCCTCACCCCTTTATTTACCCAAAATGGTTCAGTAGTGGAACCCGGCCCCCCTAACCCCTCCAGTCCGAACGCACAGATGCTGCATTTATATGTACTCACACGCACACATGAACGTGCATGTGCACTTGGAAATCATCGGCTTATGGATCCACGGATCCAAACCAATAAGGTAATAAAAAGGTATGTAGAACATAATGCTGCCCTATAAGATAAAGACAATTTTCCAGAGCAGAAAGCGTGTTTTTGTAATGATTTGCATATCCACAATGCCCTGCTCAGTGAACTTCCTGTGACGGCTATTGGGTGGAAGTGTCTCATGTGTGGTATGTGGCTAAGCTGAATGGCCTATTATACTTTCACATTTCAGGTGGCAGTCTTATTATAGCACACTATAACATTGATGTTGTTTGCTAAGCATAACCACAGGATGTCAAACTCGATCACACTGATGATTCCTAACATGAGTATGTGGTGGTCTGCATCCTTGAGAGCTGTCCGTCTTGGGATGAGAAAGCTATATATAAAATAGTGCTTGGCTGCCCAACAAGATAAAGGCAATTTAAAATGTCTGGAGCAAAAAGCATGCCTTTGAGCCAATGTGCAAACCCACAGAGCATCAATCAGTGGCTGTGAACTTCCAAGGGTGGGTACTGGGTGTCCCCATGGCATGTGTAGCCCAGCGGAAATGGCTTATTCTACTGCCACATTTCCAGTAGGCACATTTATTTCATTTTTGAAATCCCACCATAACATTGATGGTATTTGACAACTATGTCGTCCTTTACTAAACGTCATGTCACTTATTATGTCAACCATGTTTGCTATGCTGGAGGTACTTGAATATGTACACATTCCTGGTGTGCAATGTTTAGCTGCAACTACTAAAACAACTCGTCCTTAAGTAAAATGATGATTAAGTTTAAACTTATCTATATAATTACACAAGGGAGTGATCCCCGCTTTCTAGATCAAATGTGAATACAGTTTCTCACATTTTGTTCCCGATTGTAGTTTATTTAAGAAATGCAAACAAAACTTCTTACAAAGACAAAGTATCAAAATCCTTGAGATTTTTGCAAAATGCACCTGTTTAAGAACTGAGCTATAGACAACTAACCTGCTAGTCTGTGCCAAAGGATAGTGTTAATCAATTCAAAGGATACACGGATTGTTGTCGTCAATACTGCAGTTATCCAAAATCAGCGGAATGCCATCAAGCTGGAGAATCTAAAAAATAAAACAACATCGGCCATGTTTTTTTTTTCATGAAACTCTGACTTTTACCAGTATACCAGGCACACAAGATTAAGACAATAAGAGGATTCCTTAAAATTAATACAACACGACGAGTAACGTGTGAAGGCCTCCTAAGAAGAGTGTTTACATTCTTAACAAAAATACATGTTGGGTAATTCTTCCGTTATGATATTTAAAGCCTTTTTGGTCATCACTAAATTCAATAAAGAAAAAAATGTAGCCTCCTGTTTCGAAATTCCAAATAAATTCCCCTGCAACTCTCAGTCTCTCCCAGGGCCTGCCAACTCCGGCTGCCATGGCCCTCTCTCCTACTCCTCCTGCCCCAAAGCCGCTAACTACCACGCCACCAATACCTTACCTCCTCACTCCACACCCATGCTGCAACTGCACGCTCTGCCCACTTTCACCAAACGTTCATCCAGACAGGCCGCGTTTGGAAAAGGAAAAACTGTTCAATGGAAGTGGGCGTTTCGGCTTCTAATGGAACAAGTGGACATGTTAGCATACTTTGATGAGATATTGCGTTTCAAGGACTGTACAGAATTAGGAAAGGTTTCTGTTGCAATTAAGGGAGTATCCTTCCTCGGAGGGCAATAACATGCCACTTTGTACATCAAGTTGGATTTAACTAGCGATAGAACAAGTTACAGAGGGTGGCAGCTATGAGGCTGGCACCGACATCATGGAATGGTCTCCAGATGTGTTCACACTAGGCAACACAGGTGTAAGAAGGCTTCCCAAAATCAGATTAAACTGAGAAAGGAATCAGCACCCATTTAGTACAACTGTCTGAATCAATGCCACCTTGAAGAGAGGAACACTAGCAGAATTTGGATGGTCTCAAAAGTGAAGGAATCATGGAAGAGGTGGAGTCCTCTGAAAGGGTCTCCCCCATCACCCTAGTGCAGAAGGAGGGTGGGCATTTTCAGGTGTGTGGATTTACCAAGATTACATACACCTATAGCTGCTGATGCTCATCCCCTTCCGAACATTGTAGCGCTACTCAGCCATATGTGTTCCACCCTTGACGTAGGCTCAGTTTATCAGCGAACACCACTATACCAGAATTCCAGGGAATACACCACATTCGTCACCCTGGATGGCAAGTATAGGTTCACAGGCATGCCCTTCAGGCTGGCTTCTACCACCTCAGATTTTCAAGGGATTATTCCATGCTCTTGGGGGGTGTCAAAGGTTTGGTGTGCTTCCAGGATGATATACATATTTAAGTATTTCTGTAATCCATATTCTCACTCGGAAACACTTGTGTATGAGCCCGATACAAATAAAATATCATATCATATCATGTACCACTCAGGGTGAAACACAAGGTAGTTCTGGACAAGGCATTGACACGACTGCAGGAGAGTGGCATGACCTTTGAGAACCAAAAATGCAAATGTTTCCAGAAGGAGGTAAACTACTTAGGGCATGCTCAAAGGAAACATGCAGCAAGCTCGTCATAATGCGCCCAGAGGCTACGATTACCTGCGCTTCTTCATCAGTCTCTGTGAGTACTACTCAAAACTTGTGCCCTCATTTGCATGAATCGCAAGACCATTCACCACACTCCTACAGTATGGTGTGAAGTAGGAATGGGGGTGGGGGTGGACAGGAACACAGCTTTGGAGAGATTAAATAGCAGTGTGTGTCTGGCATGCATTCATATGAGCCCCAACACCCCTCCGTAGTAACAGTAGATGCAGGTGCATAAGGTTTCGGGGCAGTTCCTCGCTAGTGAGGAGATTAGTGAAGACAAATGTACCATACATTTCAAGTGTGTTAAGACTTGCACAGTGCAATTACTCAGTTAAGAAGCAGAAAGCGTTGGCTTGTGTCTGGGCAGTGGAGCCATATTGGCTGGACCCAAGCGGGCACGTGCACGCTCAAGGCCATCCACAATCACTTGATTGACCTGCTGTCTAATGTAAGGATTGCATGGTATCAAGAATAGACAGACACAAGTGATCACAGTTGAAGGGTGTTTAATACACTGTATAGGTAGGGTTGGAAAATGCCTAATCTAAACCTAAGATGGGAGCAGGCTACGACCATCAAATCAAAATAAGGCAGTCCAAGTGGCGTCTTGTCAAATAAAAAAGTCTATAATAAGAAAAACCTATTGCCAATTCTTACGCTAAATACAAAAGGGTGTGAGCTAGGGCTCATAAGAAATAAAGAAGTGTTCACAAATGATATGTCAGAATGCGGTAGTCATAGTCGCCCTTCCCCATGTTTTGAACATGCGACAAGACTGGTCTCTGGAGCACAGCACACGCGGATGCTTTCCCAGCAAAAGACGACAGTTCCTTTCTCAGCTATCAGGACCGTCGATGGCCAAGTCTCTTGCCCTGAAAAAAGTCTCTTGCCTTCGAGGGCCTGATGTATTCAAGGTAACAAAAGTTCCTCTCACTATGTATGTTGGGTGATGCCTTTTCACCTCGGGATTCCCCCTCTTCCGAGTTCAGATCCCCAAATAGTTGTTAACGATATCAGGACCTCCAGAGGTTAGATTTCATGCTTCCGATGGCCTTAAAGTTTCAAAATCAACAAACAAAAAGGTCATTTTGTGTTGCACTTGAGGTGATGATTCTTCACCCCTGGTTCCCCCCTCTTCCGCCTCAGACCCCTCTCGAATATCCACCTCCCTCTGTCCGGTTCACTTTGGCTTGTATTCAAAATCAATTTCTCGGTTGAATTCACGTGTTGTTGGGGTGCGAGTTTCTCATCCCTGGATCCTCCTCTTCCGAAGCGCAGATCTGTTTGCCTCCATCGGTCGGGTTCACTATGGCTTTCAACACAATCTTCTCTGCTTATGTTCTTGAATCTTAATGTATTTTAAACAGTTCAATGTGGACCACTCTCTGCCGGTTTCACTCTTGTCAACACACTGTTCCTTTGGGACTTTAGACTTCGCCCCTTTACATCAGCATCCTACCTTCGGGTTCACTCTCGCCAATCTCACAGTTCCTTCTACTTTCTTATGATGTGGGGTTCACTTCCCTTCTTCACGATCATCTGCCAGTCAAAGACTTTCGACTGTACAGAGGATTCTACTAGACCCATGTATGACCACTTTGACCCTCTTCTCGCCTTTTCTCAAGGCCTTCTGGTAATAGTAGTTTCAACAATCGGGTAAGTTTTGTGAGTGAACACCCACATGGTGCCTGAGTCATCTGCAGCTGGCTTTCCCCTTTTACATCAAAAGGTTTTTTGTAGATTCTGGAATCAGCCGTTTGCTACTTTTGTTCAAAACAGTTCTGTTTCTTTATCGGTTCTCCCCTCAACTCACCGGCTGGATGAACCGCTTAGCTTTCTTCGTATCGGAGTCAAGACTGGTACCACGTTAGCAGGCGACTCCCTCTGTCCTGCTTATCAGTGTAGGCACACTCGGTGTACCGTTGACATCTGCTGCAACACACTTGGGCTATTGTTCGCTGTCTTACAATTCCTTCCACAGAGGTTTCACAGGCCTTGGTCGGAAAGAGCAAGGGCTCTTCTCTCCTTGTCACACTCTCAGTTCACGCCGTCTTTCTCCTCCTCTTGAACTGCTGTGTCTGGATAGCTCTCTCGTCGTGCGGTCTGCATTGCTCGTATGGTGCTCTCGTGCTCCACCTTTTATCCCTTTGGGGAAGGGAAAGGTCCATCAGTTGTGTGTGATTCTGGTCAATTGTCTGTCTTTGCCTGACCCTTGTGTTGGGACATTTCAGGTAAACGGCTCTGGTATTTGTGCATCGTCTTTTGTGATGTGCAAAAGTGTTACAGTTGGAAAGGGGGGGATAGAGTGTTTGTATATCACACTTGTGTATGGGCACAATATAAATAAAATATATCATATGGGGAAAAGGTGTTATAAGAAGGGCGATACCGTGTCTCACCCATCAGCGTCCCACTTCCACTACCCAAGGACCACCCATCCAGGTGATCCTCCCTCACTGGTCCACCCCCAGGAACTGGATCCAACAGAGATGGCCGTTTCCTGGCCACCTAGATGACAGAGCCACAGGGATTTGTACATGAGACACCTTCAGGTTTCTTACACTTAACTGGGCACGATAAGAGATCTCCCAGATAGACTCATCTTTAGGTTGCAGAAACACACCTTTGTGGTGGTGCATTTACCAGGAAAAGAGAATGTCCTAGAGGACTGCTTTTGTATCTTGACCTATGGCAAGACAGTCTGGAGTGGTAGTTGACATCCTTTTCATTGAAGAATGCCAGAGAGCACAGTTTGCCTTTAGCCATTTCACCAAGAATACATGGGAAGAGGTGCAGTGGCGCAGAGCATGGAGTAACGGCACTCTGACCAGGTCTTCCCCCGAAACCTGGACAAGAGCTGGTGAAACACTGGAAGTGCTCCAAACCCACGAATTTGAAGCTGCAGTGGGGGAACGACACACCCGGACGAAGTCTGGTGAGGCAGCCGAGCAGGGAAATTGTGAAGTGGCTTCCCGGTGGTCTGGAGAAGGGCAGACCCGAAGATGGCAGCCATGCCGCGGTGAGGCAGATAGTTCGACGAGACGGAGGATAGCCTACGGTGAGGTACTGTGCGCTGCGTCCCGCACAGAGCACAGCGCGGCTATACCAGTTCTGAGGGGCTCCCCAGGTGGGGACAGGCTCTTGGAGGCAGCAAGCAGGCAAGGCCAATGTAGGCGGGCAGACGGCGCCCCGCTGCCGCAGGGAAGAAGCTGCGGGAGTGGCCGCTGGGAAAAAGAGACCACAACATAGACCCGGGCCTGACAGCAGTTGAAAACACGTTTGAGTGCGAGATACGAACCAAGCAGGGTTTGCACAAATGTACGTTGGGGCCCCCGGGACTGCTCAGAGGACGGTGAGGAAGTGGCTAGGTGAGGCAGGGCCGCCCAGCAACCATAA
This sequence comes from Ambystoma mexicanum, assembly GCF_040938575.1. NCBI lineage: Eukaryota > Metazoa > Chordata > Amphibia > Caudata > Ambystomatidae > Ambystoma > Ambystoma mexicanum. The sequence goes on from NC_090936.1 coordinate 146,999,750, forward strand.
CCCTGCTCCCCCACGAGATCACACGGTGTAGTAGACTGGCATAAGGCACTGGTACAGGGACAACAGCAAAATCTGGACAGGAGGCAGCTGCAAGGGCAGAGGAACAGAGCACAGAGCCCTGGTGTGGTGGTAGCTCTAAGGGACGGAGGATCCACCACCCTGCAGACTCACTGCCCACCCCCACGCCCTGGAAGCCAGCAGGGAGCGTCAAACGCCCAGAGTAGTTGCATTTGTCTGTAGAAGAACCCACGAAAGCAGTGGACGAGCCTGCAACACCAAAGTGCAGAGGAAGGGAAGGGAAAACACTGCAGTAATGACCGAAGATAAAGAAAAAGCCAAACGACCAGGCAACCAAATAAGAATGGACACATATACCACAGGGTTCGCGGCAGGATGGCCCACACTGGAAGCCACTGGGGAGGAGACAGGACAAAAAGTGGAGGCATCAAGTGCAACATAGGACATCCTGAAGGCGATCCATGAGTCGAGGGTGCAACTAGAACACAGGATAAAGGCAGTGGCGTGGATGTCAGTCTCTTGCACCAGGACCCGAAGAACATGTTGACAAGAGTGCACGAGGCAGAGGACCTAGGCAGTCGAGGATGCAATCACACCATTGCAGAGGGACAACCATGCTCTGCTCAAGAGATCATCACACTTGGAAAGCAGGATGGAAGTTGCACAGGGGCGATCCCGCCAGAATAACATACGCTTGGGCGGTTTGCCGGAAAGAGCGTAGGCCCCCTCCATTGAGCTATTCCTGGAGAAATTGATTCAGGATTGCATGAGGACCTGGGGATTGTCATTTTATTCTTTCCAATCGAGCATGCCCACAGAGTCCCAGGAAGGGAGCTACCCCCAGGAGCCACTCCCAGGCAAGTGATCGCCAAACTGCTAAATGACCGGGACAGAGACGCCATTCTCCAGGTGGCGCAGAAGAAAAGGGCCCTTGCAGCAAAATGGTACAATGGTGGCAGTGTACCCGGAAATTTACCAAAGCGGTCCAAGAGGCGAGGCAATCCTTCAATGCAGTGAGGAAGAAACTCAGGGAGAAAGGGGTCAAGTACGCTATGATGTTCCCAGCCACCATGCATGTCTGCGGCCCACAGGGGGTGTGCTTCTTCACCAAGCCCTCTGAAAGCTGGGACTGGACAGAGACTATTCCTAGACAAACAGGAGACCAACTATAATGGTAAACAGCAAGTAGAGCCCACGAAGGACCAGTCCAGGGCGGGTGTCCCGGGACACGCCAGGTCCACAGCAACTGCTGAATCCGCACACCAAGCAACCATGATTGAGGACAAGTCGGCAGAGCTTGCGAGTACCATGTTTCCTTTTCTTGTATGGGGGTGAAAGCAGCAAAATAACATCACTGACTACGGCCTGACAATGGAAGTAGGGGCGGGCCGACCAATATGCACAACCCCACATACCATAGGCCATCTCCTGCAGTCGAGGAGAGGCTCACTTATTAGTTAAGGGGTTGATAGGTGATTCTGTTTTGGGAGAAGTATAGGGCGGGAAGTGAGGGGTTGAGGGAGGTGGGGCCTGTTGGGGAGGGAGGTTCCAGGTTTAGTGCACAATGGGGAATGATTGATAGCCAGTGGCATTCAAGCATGGACCGGGTCAATGAAACTGGGGGAGCACATAATACGCTGAAGGATGGGGGAACATAGGGTGCTCAGTTGCCTGACCTGGAACGTCAACGGCATGCTTGACAAGATTAAGAGCGGATTGGTAATGACCTGCATCAAGGATCACAAATTGTACCTAGCCTTGTTATAGGAAACCCACCTAATGGGATCAGTGTGTCAATGCCTTGGGAAGGGCCAGTACAATTTGATGGAGCACGCGGGATACCATAAGGGGTCCTGGAGGGTGGCAGTTTTAGTGCACAAAACCATACCCCTACAGGTTGGCAGAGTGATAAGTGATGGTGGGGGTTATGTGTGAATATTAGGGGACCTGTGGGGGGAGTCGGTCCTAATAGTCAGCATGTATGTGCCTCCGCTGCTGCAGGACGACCTTCTGGCAGAGATACAGGCACTACTAGCAACTCACTGGGCTCATTGTCGGTGGTTATTTTAATTATGTGGTAGACAGGGGCCTGGATAGAAGACCCGGGGGATAGTGCCCCAGAGGGGGGCATTGCACACCAAACTAGTAACCTTCTTGGCAGTGACTGGGCTGCAAAATGCACCCACCCAGCAACAGTTCCACTTCTATTCTAGGTCACACGATTCTCAGTCAAGACTTGACTATGTATTGCTACCTTGCACATCCATGGGTAGGGTGATGGAGGCATGCTATTTGCCCGGGGGCTATCAGACCACGCCCCACTCTAAATCCAAGTGGTTGGGAGAGGGGAAAGGAGGCAGAACGCATACCACGTGGGGAATGTCAAGATTAGGGAAGCGGTCTTGGAAAGATTGGAGGAATACTTCAACTTGAACACAGGAACGGTAGACAATAGTCACACGCTGCAGGAAGCCTATAATACAGTGGTAAGGGGCGGTAGTGCTATCAGAGTTTGGGCACTCAAGCGTGGGAGACGAACCAAGTTGCAGGAAAAAGAGGGAGAGATGGAGGAAGCGGAGAAGCATCATACTTACGCACCGTAGCATGAAACCAAATAAACTTCATGGTGCTTATCCCCAACAGTGTCTGAAGTTACTTCATCATTGCAGACAAAAAAGCAGTCCTGTTGTCATTAAGATCTTCTTTGGGAAACAGGATCCAAAAGATAAAGATAAGGGATTTGGTGATGGCAGGTTGGTGAAGGTTCTTGTGGACAGTATCGGGGATCCTGAATTCTAAGTCTATTTGGGCTAATATGTACTTGTACCCTCCCTTTGAGAATGGCAAAGGCCCAACTATGCCGATATATTTGTTTTCAAATGGTGCGGAAATCACAGGTGGCAGCTGATGAAGGCGTCTCAGAATTCTGGGCCACAGACATTTCTGACAAAATGAACAGGTTGCATAGTATCACTTAGCATAAGCACAGATGCCAGGTCAAATTAAATGGTGCAGTACTCTCACCACCACTGTTAAGCTTCCGAGATAAGGATAGGGTGTCACAGGGATAGGAGAGCCCAAAAATTGCTGGCTGTTCCATCCGGTCCACCCCACATTTGGTTCAACCCAAAACAGCAAGTCTTTATTTAAGGAACCAAGAATGAAAATTACATTTTGCTTCTCCCAGGTCCACCTGGAAAATGTGGTGGTGAGAATCTCGTCCTCCCTTTGTGCTTCACCAAAAGCTTATAAGACAACAAATTTGGGTAGTGAGGAGGTTTTTGTCAGTTATGCGTTCACAATCTGTATATCAGGTCTTCCACCTATGATGCTCCCGGCAGGCCTTGCAAGCTTTGCTAGACAAACTTGCCTCAGGAAAGGAGGAATGCTACCACCAAACCTGCAGGATTTAGGGGATGCCTCCAGACAACATTTCCAGTAACAGTGAGCAGTGTGTTTCCGTGATGGTTTCATGAGATAATTAGGGGACCACTTTTGCAGATAAAGAAGCTTCACTGTTTTGGGAACTGATGACTACTTGTACCACTAAATATATTTCAGCATTCCCATGGACACAATGCATGCTACTTTATCTATGTTTGAGTTCCTCCAAGGGTTAGAAACCCAACAACTGATTGGGCCACTCCCGGTTTCCACTAATCTGGTACTCTTCTGTTGGCTAATACTTACAGGCAGTAGGCAACATGAATTTTGTTGATAAGTCCATGAAAACACTGTCTTATGAGGAGCATACCTTTCTCTTCACCCTCCATCTTTCCAATGTGCTCTTCTCCGAGGTGCTGATGGCAAAACAGGCTATGTAGGCCCCTTCCCTGCGTTCAAAGCATTAGGGGCCGTGACCCGGGCTCTTCCTGCAGCCATTGCCCTCTTCCTTCACTGAACCAGAGTACACAAAATGGTTCCTTCTTTGGGCACATCTTTATCTAAAGACAGGATGACGACGGGATCGTGTGAATGATCTCTTGTTGATCACAAGACCTCACTTTCTTTTAGGGACCACTGTTGTCTCCATAGCATCACGTATTGACAATGGCAGATGTTGCCAGATCCACATCTGCATCCTGGCAGGGAGTGGCGTTCATCACCATGTTTTTGGTGCTACCATCTGGTTTTAGCCAGAGGTCACAGCAGTCTTTAAAGCAGTATTGTAGAACCCCATGGCCATCATAGGGCCTCAGTTTCTATGCACAGTCCTAAGCATGCCACATACCAGTCCCTCCAGGAAGGATTTTTCCCTTACCACACATGGTACATCCATCCGCATATACTGACTCAGGTAGGCGATTTGTAATTGTCCAGAAGTGTTTGTGTGACAGTGTCCAATGTAACTGTGGCAGCCATTATTGTATGCACACCCTCTCAAAAGATGCAAACAATATAGGTTTTCCCCTCCCTTTAACTGCCGAGGTTGTTTAACGAGAGCTGGGCCTTTAATACAAGGTTCCAGAAGAAGTGGTAGCCACTTTTTCCTGGGGCACAGATTGTTAATTTTGAACCTCCTCATACGTATCGAACAACAGTTCACGTTCCACTCGGGGGCAATATTGCCCGAGCCTTAGATTGGTTTCCAAACTTGTGAAGAGCGGTTCCATTTTGGATCAGGAATCTGGGATGTTCTTGGACCCACCCCACTTCACACATCGCTTGTTTCAGGGTTGACAAGTAAGGCTGGGAGTGTGAGAGTTCTGCCATAGATTTATTGGGGTCTGGATGCCCTCCTTGTTTAGGGTTCATCTTTCTCTGGTGCACCTTCTTTCTTCTAGCCTGGCTTCAGATTTGGTTTGTGTTGCTCTGTGCCACTGCCAAGCTTCTTCCATTTCAGGAGGGGGGGGGATTGAGGTCAGGGGCTTTGTTTCTTTTGTCCCATCTCGTGCAACAATCGGTTCTCAGCTGCCTCCCTGTGGCAAGGGTGTTGAGTAGCTGGCCTTCTGATGTTCCAGGCGCACCAGTGGCGTTGTGCTCGGTCTGATGCCTGCCTCGTGCCCTGGTGACGTGGGTTTGTCTTCATGACGTTCTCTGCGCTGCAGAAGCTTTTCATCTCCCGTGATAGTACAGCTAGCCGACGTGTCACAACAATGTTGCAGTCTTTTCTAACATCTATATAAAGAAATGGAAAAGCTAAAACATACTTGCGCCATTTGCATTCGTGAGATTTGTTACAGGTTTTACAGGCTCGCCCATTCACTTGGATGCCTCCAGCTGCCTCAATATTGTTTGACGACTAAATATCTAGTTTTAACTCCTGCACACCAAATGCCTACTTTGACACTGAATTATAAACATTTGAAGCAAAACCGATATCCGCTGTAAATTCCAAAGAACTGCAACATAGCACTCCATCTAGCAGCATTTACACCCGCCATCATAATGCATCTCTCAGAGTGAAGATCAAACAAAAAGCAGCCTTTGATGTGCTCGACTGGTTGAAGATTGTAGACACACCGAATACAGACTTCTAGAAAGCTTGGACGTGAGAAGTGTTCAAGTGCTTCACAAACAAAATTAAAAGACTCCCCTTAAACACTCAAGCGCTAAAATCACTCAGCTAATGTATCGAGTAATTCATCATTATACCTTATCATGACCACCAATACCAACTCAAACACTCCCAAGTGTTTAAGAGCCCTACAAGGGCTGACCTACTGTGTGCTCTGCAGAGGAAGGTGACATCAGCAGAGGGCCACGCCCTCCTACATTCTTATCGCCTGGAATTCAACTAAGGTTTTCTTAAACCTGTCGAACAGAAAAACATGGTCTACCAACTTTTTATAATAATTGCCATGAATTCACAATTTGGAAAATGTAACACCTGCTGAGAAGAGACAGCAGTGAGATGCGGTGAACACCAACAACAGTCACATATACATCCCATGCCAGTCTGGGCCCAACATCCTTGTAGGTTGACCAGATTTCCAAAATAAAAAACCGGGACAGAACGCAGACAAAAAGGTAGGACTAAGAATGGATATTGGCTGCAAGGTCACTTCCGTAGTGGTGAAAGAGGTGGGATTCCAGGCATTCCACTGGACATAAACGAGGATACACTTGTGACTCACACCAAAGAGCTTTTGCTTGGATTAATTTTATAAGTCTGGCTGTGAAGTTATTTGCCATGCTGTCTCTAAGGCACAATCAAGTGTGTTTGGTTGTTACATCAAAGTTTGGTGGGACGAGTCCTCTAAGTCTAGCTGTAAGTGTTACATTATCACAAAATATGCCTAGTACCCAGGCATCAAGTAAGCGTTGCAACCCCTGTCCCCCCTTTTATCAACCTTTTTCGGCCTAGTGTTCTCTTCCGACTCCCTCTTCCCCTTTGCGCCTTTGTCCCGCCTCCTGTGCCGGCTCCCGGGCCCTGATTGGTCCATTGCTCCTTGAATCTACACCTGACCTGGGCAGCCCCCCTACTCAGCAGCCCCTTGCAGCTAAGGGCCCCAAGGCAAAGGGCACATCCTAAAGAAGCTGCTCCAGGAAGTGTCTGCAGGTGTCAGCAGGCAAAGCAGGCAGCCATCAACCAGCAGCGACAGACAAAGTAGGTGTGGTGGGGACAAGGGTCACAGCAATCACTGCCACACACTGCCGCACACTAAACTGGCCACCTATCTCCTACCTTATCTTTCCCACCACCCATGAGCTTGAAGCCTACATGATGTACCAATCTCTTTTGGCAACTGCTAACCCCATATATATCCACTAAGCTATCAACTGTATTGCCTAGCCATCTCCAACATCTAGATGAACTGTACAGTAACTGTGCTAGCCACTCCAGAAGGAATTGTGAATATTGGCCTGTGCCACTGTTAGATAGAATTGTGAAGATTGGCTTGCGTCAGATCTAGACAGGATTATGAATATTAGCTGTGTCACATCTAGACAGGATTATGAATATTAGCTTGCATCACATCTAGACGGAATTGAGAATATTAGTTTGCGACACATATAGACAAGGATAGCTCAGTGGCAAAGCGTTTGTCTTGAAAGCAACACATGTTCGAATCCCAATCCCGTGCTTAGATACCACTTGCTGGTATTAAGCATGTTATAAATGAACAATAAAATAAATAAATAATATGATTGTGAATATTAGCTTGTGTCACATCTAGATAGGATTGTGACTATTGGCTTGCATCACATCGAAACAGGATTGTGAATTTTAGCTTGCGTCACATCTAGACGGGATTGTGAGTGTTGGATTGCGTCACATCTAGACAAGATTTGTGAATATTGGCCTGTGCCACATTTAGATATAATTATGAAGATTAGCATGCATCACATCTAGATAGCGATGCCACTAACCAACCCACAAAAAATCTCACCCTTCTGCATACACCTCTCAAACGCTAAACAAACGCAACCACACCTCCGAAGCACACCAAACCGCATGCACTTCACTACACCGCAACAACAAAATAAATCACACATAGCCCTGCACAACAGAACATGATGGCTACCAACTGAAAAGCAGACCTAAACTCATTGAACAGTGTTAACTTAACCCAACTGAAGCTGCCACCAGCACATCACTGCTCTCTTGCACTTTCCCGCTAGGTCCTACCAACTCCTACCTCCCCTCTTCCTTTTTCAGATCTGCGAGAGGACCACTGCGGTGGTGATAGTGCACGGTACAAATATTGTTTAACATTACCAAAGCAAAGTTGACATTTATGGAGTGCATGACAATTATGCTGATTTGTAAAACGCTGTCTTGCAGAACATTTCTGTGTTAAACCTTGCTCATTCCTGCAGCCACCGAAGAAGGCCCTCTCCAAGACGGGCACAGTGGTTTGGGACCGAGCACTCCATTTCGTGTCAGTCTCGACAAAACCGACATGACTGGTGACCCTATCGGACAGGGCGGTTTCATCTTTATGACAGTACCTTGATGAATCTGGATGAATCGACATTTAACGCTTCGACCTGCAGAAGTGATATTACTCTCATTCTCGCATGCGTCTTTTTTCAAGAGCTGTGCCACTGTTATCAACCCTGCAGCTTGCTCAGTTTGTCCCAACCTCTCTGTGCACTCGCCATTGTAAATATACCCTTTCAGGTCTCGGTTTTCTCTCTTTAACCCTCAGCGTGTCCTTCTGCTACCCCAGATGCATGGCAGCTCCTGCGGAGCAACTGGCCACTGTCCACGTGTCTGGACACAGCCCATTACCCAGCGATCTATACCAAAGTCATTGCTCTTTTATGACAATATACTCACTTATAGCAAAAGTGGCAAATGCCAGCTAACCCCAAAGGCAGTGACCAGAGGGCATAGCGTGCTGGACCCTGTCAGTGATTAGAACCAGTACTGACGCGTTGCAGAGCAGACATTACTGTTAGGTTAAGGGCTATGAACCGGACTCTCCTCCAAACGTAAGGAAGGAAGCTGTAACTTGACGCACATAAATAACTTCCTAGCAAATGAACGAGCGTATCGAATCTAAGAAAGAAAGAAAACGATGCTCGTATCATCCTATCATTGGGGCAATAGCAATATAACTATTGCACTGCTAAAATGTTACATCTGGATGATAAAAAGACAAAGGGTGTGGGTTGACCTTTTGGGAGGCGTTTCAAGGACCTTGCTCTGTAACTCATAGGGCTTTGAAACCCATAACTTTCAAGTTGCAAGCAACTTCATGAGTGCTGTGGAATGCTGACCTCCAATTGCTTCAGGTTGGCGAGTAAATGATCTGCTGCCAGTGAAAGAGTCCTTGCTGGCCACTTTGCTTGGGCAAAGAAGCCTGGAATGAAACAAGTGATTGGAGGAACATATTTGCCTGAAAATGCAAGGTCAGAACCACCTTTGAAATGACAGCAAGCCTGGGGAGGAACTCTTATTGGCCCAGTGTGCTTCTTGAAGGCCACGCACACTCGTGAAGACATCTCTGAAAGGCTATAAGGCAGGAGGCATTGTCAGTCATACATCTGACTGACCTATGGTTAGATAGCAGCAGGAATACGACTTGTGAAATCAAGTTTGTAAGCAATGCCAGGTAAAAGCTCAGAAGAGCCAAAACAAATGATAAACAAACAGGAACCATATATTATGTCCTAGTAAACCACACGTCTCCAGGAAGAAATCCCAAAATGATTTCAAAAACAAATTATTGATTTAATTAATGAAAATATCAATGTTTCAAAGAGGGTCCACGGCGATATAACTCTTTCCATTTCGGTACATGTTTTGGGGCCCTAGCACCTCTTTTTTTCAATTTCTCTAAGAAGGATAAGAAAATAACATACATTTATAAAAATCTCGCCTTAACTGAGCTAAAAAAACTAAAGCCTTGCATAGAAGGAATTCCAGCAAAACTCCTAAGCATATGACCTGAGAAAGTTTGAGAAGCAGCATCATGACGCTCAAGAGGCTGTTATATTGTATTTTATTACTTATATAGTGCTCTTTCCCCACTTGGGGAGCCTCAATGTGCTTTTTCGGTTGGAACGACCTCGGTGGCCGTAGTCAATGTGCTGGAAAATTCTAAAGAGTTTAGCTTTGGAGAGGCATGTGTGCATTTTGCCGGTCTAGGACTTGGGTGGCTGGCTATGCTCGACTAAGCAACCCAGAGAGAGGCCAGGCCCGTGGCTGGGCGCTGATTGGTGGTTTGTGATAGATTGCTATTGTTGAGAGAGTCGAAGTGTGGCCAGCTATACAGAGTTCCTTTCGGTTGGTAGTCACTGTATGCTACTGGCAGAGGTGTTGAGGTACGTCGAGTATTTCAGTCTGGACGGCTATATGCAATGTAGACCGGAAGAGCATAGAGATAGCAGCATTCTACAGTGAATGGATGCTTGGCCGTGCCTGTGGCCTGTGACCACACTGGTGGTGTGAGATATACGTACCGTAGGCTTTGAAAATTGTTTGGCTGGAGCGATCGTTGTCCAGTGCAGCAGAGGAAACAGGCCTAGATTTGAGAGTCCTGTACAGTGGGGTAGGGGAGGCCTAGGTTTTGAATAAATAGGGTTTTACAGTATAAGGCAGTTATTGGTGGATACGATTAGATTTGGGGATTCCTGTATATTGGGTTTCACGTTGCAATTCGGGTAAGGTAGAGACACACCTAGATTTGACAGCCCTGTATAGTGGAGAGTCCTAGGTTTTACAATGCATTATGGGTCTGGGTAAGACACGCCTAGATTACAGAACAGTGAAACTACCTACTATTGTCCGCCACAAATAAATACAAAAAGTGGCGTGCTCCTTATGCTATGCTTTGGAGCATGACGAGGTCAATGCATGATGACCTAAACATCAACCGATCACGCACGACAACACCACACTGCCTAAAGGGTTCAACATCAATACTAGAAACTAAAGAGGGTCTACAAACTAAAACGAACAAACAGGGATACTACTCCTAAACTAAAGTAATACAAAAATGTTATAACGTAAAATTATGAACAGATGATATTGAGAAAAGAATAAGATTTAAACAATTGTAAACGTAAATAAAAAAGCAAACAAATGAGAAAGATCTAACTAAAATAAATACAAAGATTTGCTCATGAAAACTGACAATGTGAAATTCACCCCAACACAAAATGGGCCTCATTACGAGTTAGCCGGTCTGGATTTACCGGTGCTGGTAAAACCGTACCAGCACCGTTTCCCGGACCAGCTAACTCTGAGTTATGTGGCTGTGTAGTGTTACACCAGCCAGGTCTGACCTGGCAGGCGTAAAACCACCGGCCGCACACAGACGTGGAAACACTGGAACCATTACCGCATGGTGCCAGTGTTTCCACTGCCCCCATTCCCGTGGAGTCCTATTGGACTCCACGAGAATGGGGAGTATCGGAATGCCGGCTCCGAAATTACCGGACCACCGGTGCTGTAATGCCCCGGTGATTCCGCCAAGTACAGAGCCCGTAAATCCCCACGAGTCCGGCGGCAGCCTGCCGGTTTTACCAGCACGGCTACCGACAGACTCGTAATGAGGCCCAATGTGTCTTAAACTATATCCAGAGAACGACTACATCTATGTTAACATGTTGAATTAAAAAAACAAACACATTTTTGCAATTGACAAAAAATACTGAATGCAAAAAACACAAACTCTAGTCAACAGCAGGTAAAGTCACACAACCCTACTGAAAATTGAAGACTAGAAGATTTTGAGCAAAAGGTAACATCACTTGCTCATTCTGAAGAGATGGCATATGACCCCAAAATATTTTCTGTGAAATATATTTACATCTCTGTGATGCAACTTTCAACTAAGAACAATGTTTGCCAACTCCTACAAATAACCCTTTAAAAAGGGTTGTGCAGAAAAAGACGATCTCTAGATCCCTTTTCGATCAGATTTAAGTGACATTGTGCTTAATGTTAGCAATATATCCTTTTGTTCAAATAGGCTGTGATACATGTACATCTAAATCTGGCCCTCTGTTTACAGAATCTCCTCAAGAACTGAATGAAATGGGTCATTCCAGCTATGCCACAAATGCCCCAGCACCACAAAGGAGCCATTCCGGGAAGTTCACCTCCAGTTTAGAGCAATTGATTAATGCATTGTGGGTATGCACATTATCTTAAATGCATGGCACACTCACAACGCATTGCTCAGTGGTTCTGAACTAGCAGTGAACATCCAGGGATGCTTTCTTAGTGCTTCTGTGGCACGTGCAATTTTGCAGAAATTGCCTATTACTCTCACATTTCAGTTAGCAGGGCTGTTCAAGATGTTTTTAAACCCACCATAAACTTTATGATGTTTGCTATGTATTTTGGGGATGGTAGCTGCTTTCACGAAGAGTGGACCTCTGCGCTGATCTGTTCTTTCTAGCTTGACCTGAATTCTTCCTGCAGCCTGGCGTTGAGGTTCCACTGGGACAGAGCTCCTGAAGTCCCAGTAATTGAGAGATTAGAAAGTTGGGTTTGGAACCTCGGTTTCAATGGCGCTGGATATGGCCATTGCCAAGGGTTAGGTAGAACCCTAGTTTGATTTTCCAAAAACTGCTGAACAAAGTTGGATGTTAAGATTGATTGAATTTTAATGTTGCGTTGGTAAGGTCACAGTAACTACCCAGTTTGGGCAGGCAAACGTGTGTACAGTTGCATATTAGTTATGCCAATTGCATGTCAAGAATTGCCAACAGGTGTTTCAACCTAAGGTGTTTCTCAAGGTGCGAGTGTACGGGCGGATGTGCAGGCTCACAGCGATCGCATATCTGGGCTCTAGAAGCTAACCAGCCACCCATACTCAGGACCCGCCAGGCACGTACACTCAAGCCTTGAGAAAGACCCTAGCTCGAAACACATGTTGGCAATTCTTGACATGCAACTGGCATAACTTCATTTCATTTCATTAATGAAAATGCTAAACTGATGTTTGGAGGCACTTCTAAGGGAGACAGTCTGATCATTTGGAACATCGTTTTAAATTTTCCTCTTCGCCCCCCTCCCAAGGATTGTCATCGGGTTTCGTAGGCACTCTCTGCTTAAATTATGTTATGCCTTTGACTTAGAAAATGCTCAATTCAAGAGTTACACAGTCTTTCTTTTGCAGGCTCGACTCACACGTGGCTTTTAGACCCAAGCAAGACGCCCAAGCACTGCCCTTGCCCATCAAAGTGAGAGTCGTCATGTTTATTCTCAGAACACTGTCTGCCACCAAGTCTCGAATCAAATCTTTGTAATCTATCCTGTGAGAAAGTAAAAGGCGATTTTCAGGAAGAAGATAGCAGTGTCTAATCCTCACAGGCATGCGTGAGGGGCTGATGAGTGTGAAAGTGATACCTGGCTGATTTCTGGAGACTGCCGGATAGCGCTGCTGAGAGAATGTGAAAGGCAAAGCTGCAACGGGAACCGGAAGCTCGCCAACATTGTAGACTGTCGGGCGTGGACGCACTGAAAACGTGTCCTGAAGACATTTCAGGAAAATCGAACCCTCTGCATTTCCACATTTACAGAGCCGGACCTCTTGGCTTAGCCAATGCTCGGTTGCCTTCTGCCTAGCCAGACAGTTGCTAAGGATAATGGAACAGCGTCAGTGGAATCACTGACCCCCAAAAGCCTGCCTGAAGTTACAAGTCAAGACAGCCGGCTGTGTGTGAGTGCCGAGCACGAGTGTTTGCACATAAATAGGTAATCCAACGTTTGTTTTCACAAGCTCTTCTGACCTTACATTAACCAGAGCGATGTGGCCGCAGTGCAAACAATCCCTCTGAGTGACAGGCGCCCGCCCAGGACACCGGCTATCTCGGCTGCAAGCAGAAGGCATGGGGAATTCTGGAGAAAGCCAACCCTGCACGTCAGACAAGCAGAACGTAACACATTAATCACAGAGCAAGATAAGAAACTAGCGTCTGAGCTTTGGCCCTCAAGAAGAACTTGATGCTTTGGAAACACCAAACATCTGAAGTGACATTCCTTTTTTTGACACAAAACATCATAGGCGCTGTTATATTTTGGCTCATTTCTTAGTAGAAATACTCCGCTCTGGTATTGGCGGGCGACACACTCACTGTTGATGGGGCAGCCGACAGAACGCCTGATGTGCCATCACTCCACAAGCATTTTACTATATGGGGCAGGCGGACTGCTTCATAAAATCCGTTGGTAGCAGCATTCATGAATCTTAAGGATGGGATTTTATGTTTTCACCAAAAGATTTAAAGCAAAACACACAAGTATTTGTTCAACAACAGGTTTAATACATTTCATTTGCGATCTGAACGACACCTGGACTAGTAGGATCGTTGTCCGTCCTCCCTTTGTTCCCCTCCCTGGCCCTGTCGTGCCTTGAAACACGTGTATAGGCGCGTTATAAATGCCATATCGTATCATATACACCATTTGTAGAAAAATATATGTATGCATCTATTGAGTAGCTAGGATAGACTGAAGGAACCGGTGCCCTTATGAAGAATTTCGCCTTATGGAAGGGAAGAACATGTTTTTGAAGCCCCATGCAGGCAGGTTCTGCAGTGCCAAAACCAGCCAGGCTGATCCTGAACCCTCTTCTTTCACGTATCCTTCTCAGATCAGAAACATGCCTAGTATCTGCGAGGAAGGTTCAGAAATCTAGGAAAAGCGTTGAGACTTATGCAGGTGCTAAGAAGCGCCTAGAGCCTGATGAGATTGAAACCTTAAGAAACACTTGAACTGTGAGGTGTTGTAGGGATTGTAATGCAAGCATTTAAGACTAAAATGTGGGGCGCATTGGAGAAAAGCAGCCGACCCTGATAAAAACAAACACATTGACAGAGAGGTTACGTCAACCTGAGAAGGACTGAGAATTGTGAAAGATTTGGAAAGACATCCAGAAACCAAACAGGGACTGACAGACATCAGAAAAGGAGTGAGCAAGTGGAAGAATGCCTTGAGAGATTTCGCTCACCCTGCCGTAAATGCTGTAAGAGCCATACCTTACATTGTTTTACTACACCGTTTCTTGCATTCCACTATTTTCTGATTACATTTTCTGATAAGGAAAAGGATCTGTTTACCAATTGGCAATGGCAAATGGGGTGAGGATATGTAGGGTTTGGGCAGCAGATGCCTTAAGGTGACAAAAGAGTTGCATCTGGGTTTGAGTTACAATCTACCAACATGTCCTTCTTACCAGTGGCACAATAGCTATGTGTGCACCTCAGCTGCATGTCGAGTGAAGCTGAATTTTCTTCTCATCTCTGGATAGGAGTGGCAATGGGATATTCACGTGACTGGTGTTCTGATTCTGCCTGCGATCAAAGGACTTCGACTTTCCCATGGATACATCTCAGTCTTAAGAATCTGGACACCATTTGCTTCGATTGGAAATCTTGGCCCTAAGTTTGGTATCTTTATAGTTACTACGCTCTACAAGACAATGCTGTCCCTTCTACAGGAACTAAACATGGAGAAGATGTTTTTGCCCCTCTGAGTAAGGAAACAGAGGTATGACTTTCAAATTGCCTTTAGCAGCGGGGTCAGAGTATGTGCCTGCAGAATGAGCATAGATTTGTTTCTGACAAAGCCTAAAGAACCCTAAGATCCTGCAGAGAAGACAGATCTTCATTTAGAAGATCTGAAGGGACCCAGCCTCAGATTACCATTAGATCTCCCTGTAGCACACAGAGACCCCTAAAAAGATCCCCAAAGTTGGGACTAGATTGAACATGGCAGCTGTGGTTCTCATTCTCAGTCCTAGTCTAGACCGGGGCTTACAAGAGAGGCAGAACCACTCTAAAAGAGGGTGGCGCTGGACCAGCAGCCTCACATGCAATCTTTCCACAAGCAGAAGAGAAGAAAGCACATTTTCTTCAATGAAAGGTGAACATCATCCCGCGGCACATCATTGTTCCGCAGAAGGGTGCTGGGACAGCGAACATTCTCAAAAGCACAGCTTGCCGCTAATAAGCGCTTTCTGCAAGCAACCTTCAAAACTACCAGTCAACAGATGCTCCCTAAAATGAAGGCCCACCATCCCTGCTGCTCTGAATGCCATCACCTGCCAGCTTGCTTCCCGCTAGTCACAATATACTGCAAGAACATGGGAACCTGGCTCACAGCCTGTGGCCAGTGGAGAAGGTGGCTGTCCTGGAGGTGCCTGGGGCAGGGCAGGCGGACAAACAACAGGCAAAGGGGCCACAAGCCATGCCAAGTTGGCTCTTTGGGGCTATTAGAGGAGACCAGTTTATAGTGCACACGGGGCATGGTCACAGTGCGTGGTTTTGTTTGTTATGATTAACCGAACATTATAAATAACCTAGACAGTCAATGAAAAACCCTTTGTTCAAGGAATGTATAGTTTTCACATAAAACAACAAAACCCTACAAATAAGCCAGTTATGGTTCCTAATGTAACCCCATCACCATCATGCAATGCTCATGAAGTTAAATTGTTAAATTTTATTTTATAATTTTTATGGTATGTGTAAAGTTTGAGTTTTCTTAGACTAAATCACATTAAATAAAAAAATAAATGTTTATTTTAAAAATAAATGAAGTTACACAACAGTGCAGATGACATCACCCGTGATATCAAATAATTGTGCACACACTGCGAAAAACCTTAGCCGCAGTTGACTGAATTAATATTCTGTAGGATCTCCTGGGAATTGGGTTTACCGAGCATGGGTTTCCTCTACACGCTTCTC
This sequence comes from Ambystoma mexicanum, assembly GCF_040938575.1. Classification (NCBI taxonomy): domain Eukaryota; kingdom Metazoa; phylum Chordata; class Amphibia; order Caudata; family Ambystomatidae; genus Ambystoma; species Ambystoma mexicanum. Next base: position 147,015,866 of record NC_090936.1, read on the forward strand.
ACATTTTCCTTCTGAATGCCGTCCCTGCTCATACTGCATAGGTCATTTGATACAGCCATGCCCTGTACCACAGATCTAAAGTAGCAGCTTCAGCCACTGGTAAGATCTTGTATGTGCTGCAGTAGAAAAATGGCATGCGGGAACATACAAAATGCAGTCTCCAAACACCATGGCCAGGGAATGGCATTTGGACGTTGCTTATTGTGCTTCATATGGTACAGGGGTAGTGCTCTTGTAACTACTTTCAAAAGAGAGAATAGTTTTACTTTGATATATGTGTCTGGTGCCTGAACGTACACTTTTTGGAATCCCCGACATGAAACAAAAACCATAAACCTTGTTTTTTTATGGTGTATTTGTCACTATTTATGTCTGGTTACATTTTGTCCTTTATGTTGGCATATGTGGAATCCTGAGCACTACAGCAGCTCAGTTATGGTTGTTTTATGACGAAAGTGACAGTTACGATAGCTTTAAAAGCGATAACTGGTGGATATTCATGGGTTTGGATTCTTATGCTGCAACCATAATATCCTTTCATTAAAGGTTTTCCCCACTGAGTTTCATAGGTTTTTATTAAGCCAACTTAACCATAATGCCTGTTTAACCAAATAGAAGAATGTTTTCACATACTGATGAATCAGCCATCTTGTCCATTGAGTGCCATGCTGGCTTTGGCTATAGCACTGACAACACATTCAGATTGTATATTAGTTGGGGGCTAGCTTGGAACGTGGATGACAACACAGACAAGCGCTGCTGGCAGCACAGACAGTGTGAGGCACCAATAGCACGTTTGAGCTGGCATCTGTCGGTCAAATACGCATCTACCATCTGTACAGCAGTGGGCCGACCTCCACTAGATGTTTCACACACTGGCCGAGACTTGTTGAAGACTGCAGAATCAGGTAACACATAGTATATGTATGTGACAGTTGCACACCCTGCATGGGTTTCTCCTCTACCTGATATTTGCACTTGGTAAGAGGGCGATACCAGATGCTAGACATCTGGACTGGCTGTTGGGTAGGCTCAGATGTTAAGGCATATCAGTTGATGAATGGGTTCGAAAAGGTACTCGTGCGCTAGTTGACCACCCTTAAAATTAGTGTTGTTAGACAGGCGGCGTTCTCCCTTCCAGAAGGCCCACCCAGACACGGGCCTCAGTATTGTACAAAAGTGGATAAGGGTTGGGAAGGAATGACTTGCGCACTGTCTCTCAATAAGATAACAGTAACCGCAAAATGATATTTAAACCAGTAATTCTGGAAAGTATTCTTGGATTATACAAATGTATTCTTGATGTTCACAGCCGACACGTGTTTCGACCATTCAGGTCGTCCTCAAGGCGCTTCTTCTCAAAACTAAATACTAGACACAGTAAATGGCTAGCTTTGCGCTAAATGAGAAAGAGACCTGAAAGATTTAACAGGCTCTGAATTGTGAAGTCACATCAAAACTATGTATCACATCTGGGAGAATAAATCTGTTGTCTGCCCTCTATATCTCTGCTCTTTAATCACATTTATTTAATTTATTTTTATATTTATAAAGCACACTAATTCCGCATGCATCAAGACGCTGTTACATGAACCAGTTACTCTACATGATAGATTTAGGCAAGACGGTACTACCAACTGAGTCATAAGGAGTCTATGTAGGCAAACAGCCAAGTTTTCATTGGCCTGCGGAAGGCCCAGTATGATTGTTCAGCCCACAGGGATGGAGAGAGCCGGTTCCACTGTTTAGCTGCAACAGATGGCAAGCTCGAGACACCAGCTTTCACCCGTTTGAATTTAGGTCTGGTAAGGTGGGGAGCATATTCTGCTCTGGTGGGTCTGGCCGACTTTGCTCTAGACATTTTCTGTGACAGATAGATGGGGATCTGTGTGTGATCAACAAGGTTTTGAAAATAATCCGTTCTCGGATGGGTAGCCAGTGGACTTTTCTTCTGGCAGCAGTGCTATGTTCAAGTTTTGAGATGTTAAGTGCTGGTAGCAGGGCATTGCTCTGGATCACCTGCATCTTCCTGATGTTGAGCTCTGAGGTGCCTGCAAAGACGGCGTTGCAATAGTCGAGCTTCGTTCATTTGGTGGCCCAGGCAATTCTAAGGCAACTGTCTAGGTACAGAAATGGTCTGAAGGAATTGATCAACTTTGTGGTGTAGGCAGGAGAGGAGGCAATGGATTTCACCTGACGGGTGAGCGAGAGGGTCAAATCTAGGTAGACTCCTAGAGTGCTCACCGAGGGAGAAACCAAATGTTCTTTCAAATTCCTCTCAAGTGCAATCCTGCACAATTTAACTGTGTCTTGTTGATGTACTGCTATACTTTCCAATGTGGAACATAAGCACTTTCACCTTAAGGAGGAGGTCAAGGAAATATGCCAAAAGACATTAATCTTTGAGATATTGCTCAATCAAGAATGTTTGACAATGTGTGACTATCCCAAAGGGCTGTAGCACACAACAAAGATTGTACATGAACTGCACTGGGTTGGTGTGAATAAGGCCTTGTAAAATGCTTCACTATGACTATGACTGCATGCAGCATTACTTTGCTCACACAGGTGGTGGAGCATATGCAAGGTTGAATTCCAAAGAGTCATCCACACACATTTTCATCTAGCTGTGTGGGAGTTTTTGTTACATAATTTCAGGCAGTGTTGGACTGGCTGAAATTAGAGCAGATCTTGTATGCCCCAGCAAGGATTTCACAGACAGGAGAGCAACTGCTGAAATAATATGGAGCCAGGTGGAGAACAAGCGCAAAGTATGGGGCATGCATTGTATTCACCAGCCGTAGGGCAGAAATGAAATTGGAGCCCCACTATCTGTGGTCACAAAGCCCAAGGACAGTTGCCAGAGACCTGGCCACTCTAGCACCACCTACTTCTTCCTAGATTTCTATACATGTGTGGCAAAGCTTACTGCAGGCATGTTATTAAGAAGACAATGGTACTCCGCTTGGTTGATCTGAATTTCTTAATGTATTGTTATAATGACTTATTAGAGAGTTCCATCTATGTGAGTAACTGTTCTGGTTTTCACAGTCTGCTTCAGTTTCTGGTACAGGCGTATAAAGATGGTAGCAGTCCGTGCACCTGCTCCACACTGGGGGCTAGGTGTTGGGGTCTAAAAGGGACAGTGCGTTTTTCTGGTTCCACCTTCTGCTCATGTTCCGGCTAAAAGAAAAAAAGGAATTGTCCCAATACGTTTTTCTGGGGAGGGTCTTAGTGTATATGTTAAGGCAGTCTCAAAATACCAAAAAGACCCAGAGGAATCCGAGTTAGTCCAAACCAGACTCAATGGCGGAGTAGACAAAGTGCAAGGCAACATCCAACTTTATTATTACCAAAACAAACCCGGGACAGCATAGAAGCATTCAAATCTCATCGCTCTAAAACTGTTAATGAAGAACAATTGCTAAAGTAATACAAATGCATCATTAATGACATCATAACATGATCTCAGCATACAAAACGTATGGGGAATGGGGATAGGTAAGTGAGTTTGGCTAAATATAGATTCTATAGGGGTTAAACATTGTATTGGGTTACAAAAATCTGATGGCTCCACCTGGAACCACCCCTATATGGATAAAAGTTAAAATACATCATCTATATAACAAGTGGTTGGTTGACATACCACTTCATGGGCGGCATAACGTTAAGGATTCTGACAGGTTGACCATCTGCTAACCAACCTTGGACACTTGACAAGTCGTCAAGATATGAGCCAGACAGAGCAGGAGGAAAGAGGACCACGAACTGGGTTTCCTCCAATTTGAAAGTTACCATCCCTAATTCTCAGGCCATGAGGCCGGGCAATCCCTTTGTACTGGGCCTTGTGTGGTGCGTCGTGTCTATGTGTGCGTTTAGGGAGTATTGCAAGTGCCTTATTTATGCTCCCTTCTAATGAATGGCGGCTGTTCTCTGTTTATGAGACACGTGCTAAGGGACGATGTATGAAATTGGAATACATTCTTTTTATTGAGATTTCAGCTATTATCAACGTGTGTGTTTTGTTTTCTTTTATTGCTAGGAACACTCTTGGGTTATTCTTCATGGAGTCCTTTTGGCTTACTGTTTTACTGCACCTGGCTATCAAAGACTGATTGTGCTCTTATAAAACCTTAATTAATCTGAGAGTATACTGCTTGTATCTTGGGAATTGCCATCTCATGTCTCCGTTCCGTTTTTCCGATCCTCCCTTATTTCACACTAACCATGGCATTAGTTGCCTGCCACTGTCCGAGCTCTGCATAATTATTTATTTCTGAGGATTCAGCCTTTTGAGCTCATCCAAGACCTTGATGCTTGTGCTGATTCAAAGGCATGCTGCAGGTTCCATCTTTGGAAAGATGGCTACCCAATTACACTTTCGTTTCCATATTATTGAGCTATATTCGCGTGATGTTCATGTTGAATTCAGCTTATACATTAGTCATGTTAGTGTTCTTCATGTGTGCGGTTGCTATGTTAATATTCTTCATGTTTAAACACATATTACCACTGCAAACATTTTCTTCATGTGGAGTGCATATTTGCTTCGTGTCTAATGCATGCTCTTCTACTGTATTTTTTTGTATTTTATTTTGATTTGTATGCGCTTTAATCCAAAGCGCTGAACATAGGAGTAAGACGGTACAAAAAATGCTTAAAACAGAAATGGTACAACATTTGCAACAACCTTCATTAATCAAGTGACAGTAGATGGGATTTTAAAGTGACCCAGAAAGATGAATAAACCGAAATACAGTGAAGAGAAAATGGGAGCAAGTTCCCATTTAGAGGTGATAAGAAAGAAAAAGAACAGAAAAGAGATTGAGCACAAGGAGGATGTGGAACTTTAAGAAGGCAATGGCAAGCTGAACGAAGTGAACGGGAAGGAAGATAATAAGAAACAAACGAAGAAAGATAGGGTGGAGCAAGACCATGAAGAGCATTAAAAACTAAACATAAAAAATTAAAGTTCAAACAGTGATGAAATGAAAGCCACCCAAGTTTAGGAAGAGAGATTCAAAGAGAATCACGAGGAGCAAGTAAACAGAGTGCGAAGAGAAGCATTAAAAACTGATTTTAGTTGAGCCAAACGAGAAATAGGAAGTCCAAATTACTGGTACGTTAGTTTGAATGCTGTTGCCGTCTTCAGCTCACATTGTCCCCAACTCCTGCTGTACCTGTGGGATAAGGCAGGAACGACTGTCTCAGTGAGTAACGTCTCTCACCTTTGCACGATTGGGGCAGGAGAGGAGCAGAAGCTATGGATAAGGTATTCATCTGCCTCCCAAAATGTCCTCTCTCTGGTCGGGTCCACGACCAACCTCATTCTTCTGGTCTCCGTTAGATAGTGCACTGTGGGTATCCATATCATGTTCACCCCCCTCAAGCTACCTCCGCGTCTCATGTTTTCATCTTGACTCCAAGTCATGTAACAGCATTCCTCAACGGAAGCACAGTTCACTCAGGGCTCCGTGTAATTGTGGGGGTTCTGAGAACAAATTTTGACCCAGGAGGTGCAATTGGGCTCTCCATTGTTTGGGTATGGGGGAAGTGATTTGTTTGTATATACTCATGCATGTGGGTATCCAAGTTTATTACTTTTATCATTCCTACTGCCTTTTTGGCCATCTTTTTGCATAGGCTTATTTTTATTCTCAAGGCACAGAAAGCTAGTAGTACTAGTACCATTATGGCCACTAGTATTTCAAATGTGTTAGACAACCGGATAGGTATCCATGAGAACAAGTAGGTAGACCAGTCATCATTCACAATGTCTTCCACCATTTTTGCGTACAGTTCTTTCAGGGTGCCTATTGCCTCTGTGAGGGTCCCATTTGCCTCCTCGTGGGCAGGTATGTGTGGCAAGACAGACCAATTTTTGTGCACACGCCACCTTCCACAACCGTAATAATGTCAAGGACATACCTTTTGTGGAGACTGACTGCTCTCAGCTCTTCCCTTATGGCATTAAAGCATTTCACAGTTGTATTGATTGTCTGTATCAGTTCCCATCAGGTTATTTGCAACCATTTGGCATTCGTACATGCCTTCAACCGGGGAGTAAAGAAGGATATGAAGAACATTTCTGTTCTACTGAACAATTTATGTTCGTCTGGTATGTCATCATATGCCTTCGCTGCTTTTACAGAGGAATAGTTATCCCTCTTTGTGCGTTTAAGGGTGAGGGAACTCTTATTTCGTAGGTGTGTGTTCATAGAAGAGAAATCCCCAATATGCACCTCAATCTGGGGCACTACTAGAGACGATGCAATTATTACCACTAGGGAGCCGTCTCGGATGAAGCTGCATGTAAGCTCTGGAACCACAAGCCCAATAGTGGTCCATTAATACTGCAATATTTACTTTAATTCCAGGCACATCAAAAATGTGTTTGCACCCTTTGTGTTCACCTATTTTTACTGCGCCGTATTTCCTCTGCAAATGGAGGGCTTTTTTCAAGGGAACTATGTGTAGTGGCCCTCCTTCATCCTCTACCTGCGTTAGTATTTTAGAGTATTTGGTCCATTCTGTAAGGCGCTCCTTATTTACTTTTTGCACAAACACTCGCGGAGGGATTCGATCCTATCTTAACTCCTGTAATTCAGAAATGTGTTAAAAATCTGCTTGTTCCAAAGTAATGAAATGTCCCCTTCCTTACAAGATGGACTTAACAGAACTTAATGTCAATGATGAACTATGTAATATAATTTAATGCAAGCGACGAGCTTTATTTATTTATATTTATTAAAGTGTTTTAGTAAACAAGACTTTACACATTTTCCTTATGAAATAATTATAAAATAGATTTTTCAACTTACATAGTTACTTGCCTAAAATACAACCTAAAATCATTCATAAAATCTATTAATCAAAATTCATCAGGTTCATTCCATCATAATTTATTTCATTGCGCTACAGTTCATTTCATTCCTCTTCTTCACAGTAACACAATCAAAGATTAAAATCCTCCACACTCTACTAAACTTTATAATTAAAACAATCTAATCTGTCCCATTTAAGCTATCCCCTTTTCTTAATACCTAGCAACTACAGCCCCCTCTTGTTAAACAATACTAACAGGCCCAGCCATCTGCAAATGCAATTTCTCTAAAACTATTAACCAAACCCTGTATAGATCCAAATGCAGGGGTTTACTTTGGGTGTTATAACAACGTCGCCAAAGGGAGTTTGTCTTAATTGTGTGCAAACATCTCAACTCTCCCAAATATATCATATAAATAGGACCCAAAGACGGGTACTTGGTTAGAACATGATTTTGGGTCTCCAACACCCAAGGATTTCTGCAAATTCGGCAGCTTCTATCCGCTTTCAAAACCTTTGCTAAACTGCCTGTCACAGTAAGCACCGGGAGGCGATTTAAACAAAGAATAAGTATAAAACGTCAGAGGTTCTTAGATGGACAGATGGACAAATATGGCTAAAGTTTCTTAAAAGAATAGAGTGTTTCAGATACAAAATCATAGCTTTTTAGTGCAGACAAATGACAAAAACATTTTCCCCAATCCCATAGGTCAATTCTTTTGCACAGTTCTTTTTTCAATTAATGAAACCTTCCTGTCAATCTGGTGACCAAACCAGCACTTCAAAAAGATTGACAATGCTAGATTCATACCCCAAATGTCCTTCTTTGTTACATGAATAAAGCCCCATGTTATACAAGAAATGTGATGCCAAAAAAGTCTTTGAGCCTCATTACGGCTTTGTTGGTAAAACCCGCCGGTAGGAGGCAAGTTACCCCGGCAACACCGTAACACTGTTTCCAATGCCTGACTTCCCGGTGCCACCAGGATATTATGGCAGATGGCAGAAAAGGTAAATCCCCATTCCTGTGGAGTCCGCTACACAGGAATGGGATCTCTGAAGCACCGGCACCGTTGCCAACAGTGTCAGTGCTTCAGTGAAATCCCTGACGGTAAGGGACTCAACTCCCGGCAGGTCAGACATGCTGGGATTTCCATGCCCCTACCCATGAACTCTTAGTTTGGCAGTCCGTAAATGGTGCGGTACGTTGCTACTGACACCCTTATTTCCTGACTGCCAAACTCATAATGAGGCCCTTTGCATGCACATATATCAGAGCCAGTCTTTTCAGAACCATAGATTCTAAGGAAAGCAGTACAAGTTCCAACCTAATAATGTCCCCTTGATACGATGTAACCACTCTAAGTCAATAATAGTCAGGCTTTCCAAACCCTATATTATAGCTGGAGCAAAACACTAAGGGCCTCATCACGAATTGGACAGTAGCCCTTAAATGTGGCAGTAACTCTTATTACTGCCTCATTTAAGAGTCTGGCCAAACATGAGTATGGCGTGTTTACCCCAGCTCAGAGCTGGGGGTAAACACGCTGGAAAAATGCTGATTTTTGGTGCACTTACTGCGCTGTAATACTGCTGGCGGTAATTGCACCGAAAATTCCCCATTGGGTCCAATGGACCCAATGGGGAATGGGAAATTACTTTTACTGCTCAACCCGTGGTCCGGCGGTAATACCGCCGGATGTGTGACCAGTAACAAAAATACTGTTGGACAGAATCCCAGTCAGGATACCGCCCAACTCGTGATGAGGCCCCAAGTATAATCGTGTGGCTCCTTCAAGGGTAAATCCTCCTGTTCGAACTACAAACCGATGAACCAAAGATGTCAATTTGGCTGCCATCCTTATGCGGGCGGACTTACAGAAATCATATCCCTGCTGAGACTCCAATTCAACCCCAATGTATTTGTACTGTGCAACATACTCAATAGTTTCTCTCTTAACTATCAAACGCGGTCGGTCAGCTGTTTTTACTTCCATTTATGCTTAACGAATTTACCTCAGCATAATTCCATAAAACCTCAGCTGCTCGACTTAGCATAGCGAACGTATGATCCAGTAATGCTAGGTCATCCACATAGGCTATTACCTGGTAGTGAACAGTGACAACCTTGGGGGGCAACAAGCAGCTTTTTCCAGACTATCAGGTAGATCGGCCAGGTATAAATTGAAAAGCAGGGGGTCCAAGACGTAACCATGTTTCAGCACACTACCAGTGGGGATGGATGCTGTCAGGTCTCCCTCACCATCCAACTTCACCCTGACTGTGTTATTAGCATGGAGAAGTTTCACAAAAAGCAAGATTCTAGGTGGACAGCCAACATGTTCCAGCTTCTCCCATATGATATGATATGAGGATGAGGACAGAGGGAATGTTAGAGTCCAGGTTGGAGAGCAGGTCCCATAACCTAGATCTATCGACTGAATCAAAAGCGTATCTAAAATACACAAAGACAGCATATATCCCAGGTGAATCTTTTACGTGCTCTCTACGTGAAGTAATCGATCAGCGTGAGATTATGCAAAGTCGAGTACCCGGGACGAAAACCACACTGAAATCCATCAGGAAGACCTATATTGTCCATCCACTTCTGTTAAGCACTTAACAAGAATATTGAAAACTGCTTCCCTGTGCAGTCAAGCATCGATATCAAGACGATAACTCTCCTGGGATAGCAGGGACCCCTTCTTCAGAACTGGGATCATGATGGAAGTAAAATGAGATAGAGGTATCCTGCCTTCGATAGAAATCTTATCAAACATGGTCTTCAAATGTGCTGCCCAAAAGTCAGGATCCTGCTTAAAGACTACATTGGCTAGACCATCAGGTCCAGGTGCCCTTGAAGACTTTAATCTGCCAATTCAATACTTAATGTTGTCTTCATCAATATCGAGAAGCGCACCACCTATAATGATATAGGTTATGTCATTGCATGTAGGCCCATTAATGGGGTTAAGAACCCTTCATGTTCTGCTACCCCTATCTACACCAGGTATTGACCATATAGTTCTAGAATTACCAGAAGCTAACACCTTAATCATTCTTTGTCACTGGGTGCAAGACCAGGATATTTGCACCATAGATGTCTTCATGTTGCACAGTCTCCTAGAGATGTTGATATAACTAAATTTAAGTCTGTGCAATTCCTTTCCAAGTTTGCGCTTTCCGTCACAAATTTCTTTGTCACAGCAAGCATGGTTAGCTTCCATTTGAACGTTAACCTTGCCAGATGTAGCATATTGGTCAGAAAATTTGGTAAAACATGCTGCCACTCATCTATGTCTTTACCCACTAATTCCGACATGCTAGTTAAATCATAGAAGTTGGCCGCTTCTTTAGCCCGCTGAATATTCCTTAATGACCAACTGATGCTATTGCCAGGGTTACTGACTAGGAGTACTACTATCGCCTTGGCACTTTTAGTTAAATAACATTCCAAATTCCGTACCATAGGTGTATGATCACTCCAAACATTCCATTGGGCACTTAACCTAATTGTTCTTGAGAGCACAGCTGTATCTACAAAAAAGTAATCTAAAGTTACGTTCCTCTGTCCTTGCCTCCAGTTATAGGCCCCTGGCATATCCCCCTCACGAGGGCCATTAAGCACTTTAAGGTCCCAATTCTCTGTTGTCTGCTTCCATATTAAACCAGTCCTATTAGGATAGACTGCCTCATCTGGCTCAGGGTACGTATTCTTCTCCAACCAATCAATTCCTCTCTACAGACATAACAAGCATTAAAATTGCCTCCCATGATAATGATGTCCTCACCATCACCTTCTGTCAATGCAAAACATTTCTCCTGTAATATTATTTGCATATGGTCGCTATGTAACATCCAGGAGGGTCGTAAATGTTGAGAATCAACAAAGGATGATGAAACATATGACTCAGGAATTCCACTTCAACAGCTAAGACATATTCTGTATCTGTGGTTGGAATTATTCTTACACGATTTAAACTGTGATGGACACCCAACAACTGTCCTCCATAAGGTCTTCCCTTTTCTCCTCTCTTCGCCATGATCTGATATACAGTGTAGCCAGTTATATACATTTCAGACACAAGCCATGACTCCTATATTAAAAAGTCAAAACAAAAAGGGGTGCCCGATTATAAACCCTGGTCCCTCAGGCTATACCTCATATATAGGAACAACATTGGTCACAAGGAAAGCGGTTTGGCCCACCCTACTATTTGAAATAGGATAAATTCAGATTCCTGTGTGCTGTCGTGACGAATAACCAGGTTACTCACCGTAGTGACCACCTTACTCCTAGTCCATAGTCCCCTTTCCTCCATACTTATGGGACATCTCTCCGTCCTGTGGGACGGGACCGGAGCACTTTGTAAAAAGCATCCACATTTTTCCAAAAATCTGTCCTTCCTCTCTTTCTTGCGTGGGGCCCAGCATGTGGCCGTAACCCCGCCCACCTTGGCTCCGTCCCGCGCATCGCCCATCAGTCCTTTTCTATCGCCAGATCAGAGACCTATTAGCAATAACAGAGGAACCTTATTAGAGGGGACGGCGGGCGGTCGGGTGTATGGAGGAAAAGGGACTATGGACTAGGAGTAAGATGGTCACTACGGTGAGTAACCTGGTTATGCTCCTACGTCCCGTCCCCTTTCCTCCATACTTATGGGAGATTCCCAAGCACTCCTAACTGGAACTACAGGTGGATGGAAATACCCCTTACTGAAACAGGTTCTTCAGCACAGCCTGACCAAACTGAGCATCAGCTCTTGAGCTCATGTCGAGACAATAATGCTTACAAAAAGCAGATGGGGAGGCCCAAGTAGCTGCCCTAGCGATGGACTCCCAGAGGACATATTTCTGAAAAGCAACTGCAGCTGCCTTGCCCCGCACCAGATGTGCATGAATACCCTTAGGAGGTTTCAGCCCTTGGACGGTGAAAGACTTCGTGATGCAGGCGGCGATCCACCGAGAAATAGTCGCCTTAGACGCCTGCTTACCCTGAGGGTTACCGAAGGTCACAAAAAGTTGAGAAGAACTCCTAAGCTCTACCTGTCCAGGTAGAACTTAAGAGCTCTTCTGACATCAAGACAGTGCAGAACCCTTTCAGCCTCTGAGGCAGGGTTCGGAAAAAAGACCTGTAGGGAGATCGACTGATTCAGATGGAATTCAGTTACCACCTTCGGTAGAAAGGCCGGGTTTGTCCGCAGGACTACCTTGTCCTTGTGAAAGACCAAGAAAGGATGCTCCACTGACAAGGCCTGCAGCTCACTCACTCTCCTCGTTGACGTAATATCGACCAGAAAGGACACTTTCCAGTACTTGAGGTCCACCGTGGCCATTGATTCAAAAGGTTTATGGCACAGAGACGTCAGGACTACATTAAGGTCCCACGGCGGATGCAGACTACGAACCAGAGGGTAGAGGCATGTCAAGCCTGCAAAATGCCTCTTAACCACTGGGTTACTCAGAGAATAAGAACATTGGTCTGTAGAAAGATAAGCAGAAACCGCTGAAAGGTAAGTTCTGCATGACAGAACGTGAACACCCAACTCTGCTAGGGAGGACACCAAGGACAGTACCGTGTCAATCATAGCCACCCTTGGATCCAATTGCTTCTCCAAACACCAATGACAGAACCTGAGCCATTTACTCCAGTATTGGGATCTGGTAGAGGGTTTCCTGGCTGCCTGGATAAAACGCATGTCATCCGTAGACAAGTTAAGATGCTCTAAATACTTGAACTCAGGCACCATGCCGCCAAGCTGTGCAATTGTGGGGAGGGGTGCCACATCTGCTGTTCCCCCTGATGAAGAAGATCGGGAGTTACTGGTAACCTGATTGGCGGATACACCGACAGATGTTGAAGTTCCGAAAACCAAAACCTGGCCGGCCACCTTGGGGCTATGAATAGAAGGGAACAGTTCACAGAGTTCTTCAGCTTCCAAATTGCCCGATGGACTAGAGGCAGAGGCGGGAAGGCGTAAGCTCTCATGTTGTGCCAGGGAATCTCGAGAGCATCCCCCAGAGAGGAGGCTCCCAGCCCCCCCTCTGGAGGCATACTGAGGAAGCTTCTTGTTCACCGCTGTAGCGAAAAAAGGTCCACCTCCGTTGTGCCCCAGCGCAAGAAAAATCATGAGAGGACCTCCGCCTTCAACTCCCACTCGCAGCTGACCACTGTCTGCCAGCTGAGGGCATCCGCTGTGACATTTAACTGGCCCGGGATGTGTACTGCAAGCAGCCAGACACCATGAAGCACGGCCCACTCCCATATCTGGATAGACAGGTCCACGAGGGGGGGGACTTCGTTCCCCCTTGCTTGTTGATGTAATACATTGACACCACATTGTCTGTGCGTATGCGGACCACCTTGTTGGCAATGAGCTGTTTGAACGCCTTGAGCGCCAGAAAGATCTCCAGAAGCTCCAAATGATTTATGTGCATGAGCTTGTCCTGAGGCGACCAGAGGTCCGAGACCTGAAGAAGATCTAACGTCGCACCCCACCCCAGAAGGGAGGAGTCCGTCGCGATCGTCACCGTGGGGGCTGGGTCCTAAAACCCTGCACCCACCGACAGGTTTCTGAGAGATGACCACCAATCCAGGTCCACTCTCATGGAATCCGGAATCATTATCCCATTGGAATCCAGGTCCACAGCCTGACGCCAGGAACTCGGAAGAGCCATCTGGGTCCGTCTCATCTTGAGGCGAGCAAGAGGAAGAGCCAGCACACACAAGGCCATGAGGCCCAGAAGCCTCTGGAACCACCAGGCCAACATGCTCTCGGACTGCGCAAACATCTGACACGTGGCTAACAGATCTGCCATTCTGTCCCCGGTCAGGTACACTCTGCAGTCGACCGTGTTCCAGTGAAAACCCAGGAAAATCAGGTCCTGCGAGACCGTCATGGAAGATTTCCGCCAGTTCACCGACAGCCCAAGATGGAACAGGAGCTTAAGGAGAGACTGGAGACTGCCTGCTGCTGCCAGCGGACAAGGGCTGCGTAAGAGCCAGTCGTCCAAATATGGATACACATGGATACCCTGGAGACGAAGATATCTGCAATCACCGACATCATCTTCGTGAAGACACGCGGCGCCGAGCTGAGGCCAAAAGGATGCACTCGAAACTGGAAGTGCTCCTCTCCCAAAGAGAAGTGGTAATATCTCCTGTGTGGGTTCAAAATCAGGATATGCATGTATGTGTCCTGAAGATCCACAATGCTGAGCCAATCTCCCATCTGCAAGGAGGAGTGTATCTGGCTGGGCGTGATCATCTTAAATTTCTCTTGGGGTAGGAAAAGATTGAACTGGGAAAAGTCTAGGATGGTGCACAGGCCAGCCTGGTTGGGTTTGGGCACCGTAAACAGCTGAGAGTAGAAGCCCTCCCCTCGCTCCCCAAGGGGAACAGGTACCACAGCTCTGAGGTCCAGAAGTTTCTGAACTTCGGCTTTGAAGGAGGGCGAGCCCGACAGCTGAAAAGGAGGGTTGAGGGGTGGGGTAGGGGGTAGAGGTAAGCGCAAGCCCGCCCGAGCAACTGACAAGACCCATCTGTCTTCTGTGATAGTCTGCCACGCCTCCCAATGAGACGCAATGCGTCCTCCCACCGGGGTCTCGTGCGAGCGCGGAAAACCCCAATTCAGTAGTTTTATCGGTGGCTGTGCCACCTGAACCTGAGGAGGAGGCTGAAGAGCAGGAGAAAAACTGCATCCGTTGTTGCCTACGGCGGCTATTCCCCACAGGGGTATCCACTCTGCGAGATTTGCGGTCGAGGAAGCCCCTAAAGCCAGAGGAAGGTCGACTTTGTGACAACGGTCTCTGGGTTTTGAAAGGAGCCTTAACAAGGTCAGACAATGACTTAGCTGTCTGAGTGCTATCCTTCGTCTTGGTGAGCTCTACATCTGTTGTAGAATGAAAGAGCTCCTTACGATCGGAAGGAAGGTCCAACACCTTGTCCTGCACTTCTTTTGAAAATTTAGTGGCATGCAGCCACACCTGCCGTGAGGTATCTTCCCCCAGCATAAGGCCCCGAGCCGAGGTGTGATGAGCCGCAGCCTCCAGGAGATCCTGGGCCAAGACCCTGGCGTCGGATAGGCCACCTTTGAAGTCTTCCAGCTTCTCGACCGGGATAAACTCCTCAAATTCCGACAGACCTTTCCACATCTGCATGTTAGCTCCCGCTAAAATCAATTCAGCGTTGGCCTGCCTGAGCTGCAAGGCCGAGTTGGCGAAGATTTTCCTCCCGAGGGAGTCTAGGAGCTTGTCCTCATTTCCCAGAACCTGAGTAGCCGTCGTGGAAGAGGATGGTGCAGGCCTGGACTGCAAAGTGGCCGCAGCCACCACTGTGGAATAGGGAGGCAGACAAGACGACAGGGCCACCTCTTCTGAAGAATGCAGCCTGTATCTCGCTTCAATTTTCTTATTGACAAAAAGTCCAGAGTGTGGCTTTTCCCAGACTCTGCGGACCTCGGCCAGAATGTCCTTCTGCAAGAACAGGCCGGTACGCTCCAAGGGAGACAGGGTGAACACCCCAGAGAGCACGCCCTCCTGCGGAGCGGGTGCCTCGGGCACCGGGACATCTAAGAAACTCATGTCCAGTACCCGGTCATGAAAAGCTCTTATAGAGCGGGAAAGGTCCTTGTTTTCCTGATCGCCTTGGGCGTCATCTGACAGGTCAGGATCCTGCTGAGCCGTGTCAGGCGCTACCTTGTCCACCGGGGACAATGGAGGCAAAGGCGGAAGAGTCAGGGAAGGCACTGTAGGCAAGGGAGGCACCAGCGGAACCACCGGAGAACGGGTGGAGCCGGAGGTGCAGATGGACATATCTCCCTGAAAAGCCCTTTGAAATATTCCCACATGAGGTCGGTACACATAAGCGTTTGAAATTTACCGAAAAAGGTGTCCTCCGGGGACTGTTTCGGAACCTGAGGAGGCCTCTCATGAGGTGGACAAATCCAGGGACGTAACGGGGAAGGGTGCTACATAGGCCCCTCCACCGACGTATCCACATAAATCAAAGGTGCCGACCCCGCAGGCAACAAGACATTGTGCGGAAGAGGCATCCGGGCGTTCCAATCGCAAACTGGCCGATAAGGGTGCACACAAGGAACTCTATGTTCACCCAAGGGACCAAACCCTACACCTGAGGCCGATGGCGTAGTTGTAGGGGTAGCACCTAAAATGGCCGCCGCGGTCGTGGCGGGAACGGGCACCATTTTGTCCTCATCTGAGGGGAACTGCGGCACGTGAGGAAGTGAGGCAGGGGTCCCCGTCGATGGATCAGGGGTCTTAACTTTAGCCTTAACATAAGTAACCTCGGCAGAGCCGGTACTGTGAGGCCTGGAATGTTTTTGTGACATACCAACCGCCAACTCAGCCTTCGAAGGAAGGACCTCGGCACTGCCGGTAAAAGAAGAACTTTGCTTCTTTTCCCCCTCAACAGGTCGGGTATCACTGCAGGAGCGGGAACAGTGAGAAACAGCTTTCACCGACAAGGCCTTGTCAGGCCTCTCAGAACTGTTGTTAGCTTTAGCCTCTGAACGAGGAACCTCGGACCCAGTTCCGATAACAGCCTTATCTACGCGGGCCTCGAACATCCGTTCGGTATTGACAAGTTTTCCCAAGGCCACGGGGCGCACCCCGGTCTTATTTTTGAGGGAAGCCAACAGAGAGGCCTCAGAGTGAGCTCCGGTACCCCACGACTCAGTAGAACTGGGTCTACAAACAGCCCCCACCGGAGGGGCCTCGGAGTGTACTCTGGTATCCACAGGCCCCTTACGGAGACCCTTGGAGAAAACTCAGACCCAACGGGCACCCCAGGGCGAACCCCGGTGACAGAGCGATCAACGCCCCTCCCGGCCCGAGAGGAACCCGGAAAGGTATCCTCCGGCCGGGGTGCTCTGAAAAGTAAAGAACTTACCGGGCGTTTTTTCTTCTCATCAATGAACGCCTGAAAATGTGAAGGAGGAGTTCGTCGAACACCTCCTCCCACCGCTCCAACCGACTTTGAAGTGCCCGGACCGAAAGGGAGTCGCAGTAAAAACAGGAGTCCCAACAGTGATCCGGACCCAAACACTCTAAGCAAAGAGGATGGGGAACCGCCCTCGTGAAATGACAGTGACACGATGAACAATCTGGAAAGTCTAGTTTGAACGACATAGACAGACTAGTAAACGATCGCTAGCGAGAGCCAGAGAGGAAAAAGGGAAGAAAATCTTCCGAGGATGCAAGTGCGTCCAGTCCCGAACGAGCGGAGAAAAGGACTGATGGGCGATGCGCGGGGCGGAGCCAGGGTGGGTGGGGTTACGGCCGCGTGCCGGGCCCCGCGCAAGAAAGAGAGGAAAGACATTTCTGGAATTTTTTTTGATGCTTTTTACAAAGTGCTCGGGTCCCGTCTCACAGGACGGAGAGATGTCCATAAGTATGGAGGAAAGGGGACGGGACGTAGCAGTAGGTTGCATTATTCAATGGACATTATTTTTGGAGTCCAATCTATACAACCGAAACACGTGTAGACAAGAAAGTCTGTGGAATATTGACATACAGATTGTATCACCTGATAATGGAGAAAGGGAACCAGACATTGTGAAATATTAGAAAGTGAAATTGGTGGCCAATATAGAGGGTCACAGTTTTATGAAGTGTGAGAAATGTGTGAAGATAGAACGAGAGTGAATGAATGAATGGTGGAAACTTGTGTGTGTGAGTCGAGACGTTTTAGAAATATTTTGTATTGACTTTGTTGTGTAAATTGATGTTTGCAAATTGATTTACTTTTAATGAATTGTATAGAATACATTTTGAACTTGTTTTGAAGAAACTGTTTATCAATATTATTGAAATGGTAAACTAAGTGCCAAGGGTCATCCTCACTCTCTGGTCCATATTGTTGTTCCTATATATCCTGTATTAAAAAGACTTGATTTTGAACTAGTAAATTTACAGAGCCTTTAGGAATGAGAAGATGAGTGAAACCATGTGTATTCCAAGTCATTATGGATATGCCTCAATTCTGATGGAACAATACCACCGGTACAGATCCGGACAACCACTTCAGTGTGGACTGAATAGTCACGAATTGGACACCATTTATGTTCGGACACAAATGGGTAGGTTGCCCTGAGCATTTGGCCATTACCCTACTTAACGGGAGAGTTGAATCTTCATAATCCTTGTCTACATCCAGTTCTACCCCGGATCTGTGAGGAGATCTTTAAAACCACGAAGTAGTAACACTGTTCCTGGGTTTTTGCAATGAATCATAGATACATTTGGGTTGATACACTTCAAAGTTTGAAAAAAGTAAAATTCTTCTGTAACCATGACTAAATGTGTTAAACATTGCTGAACTACACAGTCAAGCCTATTTTGTTTGTCATCAGTACTGCAAGGCATCTCTTTAGTCTTCTTGCCAGCGACCTTTTGTGCAATTACCACTTGCTTCTCTGGTGCTTTTGTTTAAAACTGTTGGTGGAGGTGGCACTAGATCAATTGATTCTTCTAAACTAGTAATATCAAAGTCCCGAGACAGATTGTTAGTCTCTGTGACAACTGCACTCTCGTATTCCGGTTTCGAAGTAGTTAGCCAGCTAGTTAGGTTGCATGTTTCAGTTGTTGACGTTTTTTTGTTTTACGTGCAACTTTCTTTTTTGCGTGTTTAGAACCCTTCTGCTGTTTACTCATTATAGGCCCCTCTGGCTCTGCATGTTGACTCGCTTGGCCAATCGCTTTTGTTTTCAGGAATAAAATGGATCTGGTTCTTTGGCTCAACCATTTCCCACCTCTTGGCTGTTAATAGCATTTATGTCCACAATCACTATCGGGACTATAAGATTGTTCTCTAGGGATGTATGACCTTCCAAATCATTTTGCAAAACAACGACTTCAGTTTCAGGCTCGCAAATTAACACAGGTGCTTTCAACAATAGGGAAACAAAAATGGTACTGCAAAGTTTTAAAAGATTGTTCAAAGCAAACTGTACAGATGACAGTAAATATTGCATCTCAGTGTACACTGCTTGACTTTGAATTGATTCCTCATTCAAATTGTGGGGGGAGGAATGCATTAAAAGATTAGGTGAGGTGGATAAACGATTGGATGCTTTAATCGAATCAAAACTGGTGTCTGCTCGAAAAACGTGCGCTTCCACCAATTTTCTGGTAATCCATTATCAAAGTTAACTATATCGGCTGGTGCTGTCATACTTTGCTGCAGGGAATAGACCTCATTTAGTAAGGAGTTGTTATTGATGTCGTCAAACTACAAAAGATATTTACTCTGACTGGCCTTGGCCCATATTACTGGATTGACCCAAAATTGTAGGGGTCATGTTTAGACTGGGTTTAGTGGCCACAGATACCGCTGGATAAAATGAAGCAATTTTACCCCATTGCTTGCTCAGGTTAATTACTACACTCTCTGGTTGTTCAAGCGCTGGTTTAGCTGCCTTTGATACCAATTCAGTTATTAATGTGGCACCCGTATGCTCCTGTCCACCCCTGAAGTTGTATCCAATTGACTTAAAGGGCCTCATCACGAGTTGGGTGATAGCCCTTAAATGTGGTGGTAACACTACTACTGCTGCATTTAAGGGTTGGCCCAATCATGAGTTGGGCAGAAAGTTTGCAGTTTTACCTCCAGCTTTTTGCTGTAGGTTAATCTCCAGCTTTATGCCCGTTTTTGGCGTTATTACTGCCTCCGCTATTACTGCCGGCGGTAGCAGCACCGAAAATCCCCATAGTCCTATGGCCTCTTAAAGAAATGGGGAATTGCAGTCTTACCACTACTCGTGATCTGGCGCAATGTGTTGGATCGAGTAGCGGTAACGCTATTTGCCTTGTCAGTATGCTAGCGGTATTGCTGCCGGCATACCGCCAAGGGCATGATGAGGCCCTTGGTCCTTTGTTTGGATGCCATTTTCATCTTTGATTATAAGAATATGGCAACTGGGACTTACGTGAAATAGCCAGTTGGTCTACTCTCCGACTCACTGGGACTTACTTGAAATAGCCAGTCGGTCTCCTCTCTGACAGCACTGACGCACTCGTGTGTAGCATGTAGCTCGTAACAAAATGCACAGAAATACTGATGCTTGCTGGTAAGCACGTAATGAGTATAGCCAGCAGGTAAGAAGGAGCCGACAGCACTCACAACACACTCGACCAATGTGTGCAAGCCAATACACGCAGGAGCTACAGATGTGGCTCTTCATGGTCGAGGGGCAGGACCTAGTGATTATAGGCCAATAGATTGAATACGTTCTATTATACAGGCCAATCAAAGTTTGTTGATAGTGTCCCAAGATATTCCCAGGATGTAGCTTGTAACAGAGAAGTACTGAAGCTTGCTGCTAAGCATTTAATGAGTATAGCCGGCAGGTAAGCAGGAGCAGACAGCCAAAACCACTCACCACGGACTCGACCAATGAATCTTTACTAAATGATTAACTTTGCAAACTATTAATGATGCTTAGCTAAAACCATAGGTCACTGGGCCCTTTGTATTGAAGGGAGCTAATTTGCCTTCCTAGTTCATTGGAAACAAAAACATACTTACCCCAGGTAATGCTCTTTCTACTGGATGATCTTCCCACGGATTCCCCATCTTTGTTCTACCAATATCCTACTTGTAGTCTCGGAAAACATTTCGACAGCAAAGGGCGCTGTGCGGCACCGAGTCGATGTTCCTCTGCGGTTTCCATTACTACGTCCTGATGTGACGTGGATGATGGTATAAAAAGCACACACTGCACCCATTGCCTCAGTTCTAGTTTTCCCCCTTCCTGCTAAGCCAACTTGAGGATTACGAAGACCCACATGGGCGTTGAAAGAAAAGTACATATTAAATATTCATCCACAGTCAGAGGGGTAGGCTGGGAGGAAGGAATCCTTGGGAGGAACATCCAGTAGAAAGAACATTACCAGGGGTAAGAAATGGGTTCTTCTAATGGATTGTGTCCTCCCACAGATTCTTCATTTTTCATAGACTCCAATAGCAGTTTCATAAATGGTGGTGGGCCAAGTGGATTTTTGCTTTAGATCTTTTCTTACTGGTTTATATTGTGCTAGAACTGCTCTTCCAAAACGAGCATCCTGACCTGAAAAAGTATCCAAACAGAAAGGTTTTGAAAAGGTATGTAGCGTGGACCAAGTTGCAGCATTACAAATGTCCTGCACTGGTACACCTCTTTGCAGAACTGATGTGCTTGGCGCTGCACTGTTGGAATGAGCCCTTCGATTTTCAGGGACATCTTTTCCAGCCATGGAATAGCATTCTGAAATGCACGGAATGATCCAAGTTGGCAAAGTTTATCATGGCCTGTCCTAGCCTGTGGCCTGTACAACCAATAAAAAGTTGCTCATATTGCCTAAAATTTGCATCCTAGAAATATAATATAGGTCAAGTCTATATAATCTTTTTTACCTCCTTAGAGGATGAGAAGGTGCATCAAATGCTGGCAAGGTAATATTGTGTGTCCGATGGAATTCGGACACCACCTTGGGAAGGAAGGAGGGATACACCCTCAACATTACCTTCTCTGTGAAAAATATAGGGAAAGGAGGTTTACATGACAAGGCCTGCAGCTCACTCTGTGAGCAGAAGCAATGGTTGACAGGAATGGAGAGGTTCAAATGGAGCTCCCATTAAAAAGATTAATACCAGATTCAAATCCTAGGACAGGACCAACCAAGAAGGGGGCAGATGGGAAAGTATTTGTCAACCCCTTGAGAAATTGATTAACTATTATCCTTTTAAAGTAATAGCCTTGATTTGGCGTGTGTTTAAAGGTGGATAACACCGCCAGGTAGACCATGACGATAGCCACCTGCAGCCCCTGATGTGCTAGGTGCAGCAAAAAAGAAAGCACTGTAGGTGTATTGATATGATATGACATTCATAACATGCCTATACACAAGTGTTACAAGGCACGATGAGGCAAGGGAGGGGAAACAGAGGGAGGACAAAGACAATGATCTTACTAGGCCTGGTGACATTGAGATGTGCAAGTGCAAGGGCGAGGGCGAGGGGATGGAAAAAGTGCTGGGGGTAGTGGAGGAGGGCAAGTGCCAAACATGGGATCAAACACAAAAAGTTGTGTGGCCAACAGGTGGCAAGCGCGAGTGTTAAAAGTGCAGACAACAGGTGTCTAATAAGTGCTTGTAAGGGAACTGTAGGGTTGTAGATACAGACCACAAGTGCAGGGGTTGCCAGGAGGTGTGCAACTGGGCGGGCAGGGACCCGGGCCTGAGTTCAGAGGGTAACCAGGTGACCAGCGCAGCATCAGAGAGTAGATCAGCAGAGGAGAGCAAGGGAGCAGCAGAAGCAAAAAGGTAGGTCTTGAGGTGCTTTGGAACCAGAGATGGTTCTGCTAAAGTTTCAGAGAGGCAGGGAGGCTGTTCCAGAGGGAGGCGCTAGCCGAAGAAAGAGATCTGCCCCCAACTCGTTGCTTGGAGAAGCGACTGACCCTCAAGGAGTTGGAGGAGTGAAGAGCTTGAGTAGGAAGATATTTCCGAAGGGAGAGTTGGATGTATTTTAGTCCCAGGAGGCCTTGTGGACAATGCAGAGGGTCTTAAACTTGATCCTTGCAGCCACTGGGAGCCAATGGAAAGATTTCAGGGCTGGAGAGATACAATCCCTGGGCTTGAGGCCAAGGACAAGTCTTGCAGTCCTGGTCTAGATGGGTTGTAGAGAACGGAGAGTAGAGGCAGGCAGACATAGAAAGAGGGTGTTGCAGTAGTCCAGCCTAGAGAGAAGCAGAGCTCTGGAGACGGTGAGCATCTGGGGTAAGGTGAGGAAAGGAAGAATAGCTCTGAGGATGTGCAGCTGGTAGTTTGACTTCTTAGAGATGTGAGGAGAGAACGAAACTGTGTAGTTGAAGATGACCTTGAGGTTCCTAGCCTCACAGGTGCGAGCAGGAAGAGGGCCACGAGAAAGGTTCAATATCTTTAGCTCTATACCAGCTGCAAAACGTGTTCTCCATCACTTCTTCCAGGAGGTCCCAATCTTTGTATCTTAACCTCTCAGAAACCAGGCCTGAAGCTGTTGAGTTCTGACTTCTGGGTGAGGAAGACAGCCTCCATCTTGTGAGAGTAGGTCCACTCTCTGAGGAAAACAGAATAGAGGGCAGATAGACATATCCAGAAGGTCCGGATACCACGTCCTCCTACTCCAATCTGGATCAATCAGGATTGTGGATTTTCCAAACTTTCGCAACCACCTGATCACATGAGAAATGACAGGGACTGGTGCGAACATGTACAGGAGTGGAAATTCCCATTCCACTATGAACGCGCCCCCCCCCCTCCCGGCCCCCAGGCTACATCTTATAATTCTTCTCTTAATAATATCTGGGGAAGAAAACCCATCCTAAAAACTTGCAAAGAATTAGAGAAATCGCATTTTCCCAAGATAAACTAAATCCCTCAGGGACTGCGAAGAAGAAGAGGGCTGAAGAGGCATGTAGGATTCCAGGTCAGGCAGGCAAACCTAATGACACCAGACAAGGTCAGGCAATTAGTCCCAAGGGCCTGAGCCTCCTACCTAATTACCCTACTCCACCTGAGGGGTATACAAGGCTGCATTAGGGAGGAGCAGTAGAAAGAAGCTGGGGTGAAGCTGGAAGGTTGGCAGCAGAAGCAGAAGAAGCAGAGCAATTAGCCAGCAGTTCATGAGGAAGTGTGACCATAACAGGGACGCCGGAGTAGAGGAGGCCGATTGCACGTGCAGACTCTGAGTTGGTCCTGTGCTCACAGTCCCTGAATAGGATGTGGCAGCAGTGGACGGGACTGGAAGTCACAGACAGTCTTTCCAGGTGTTCCTTAGTACTGTGAATGCAGAGCTGAAGTGGCAGTTCTTCCCAAGGTCTGTGCAGAAGCAAGCAGAGGGAAATTTGAGAGTTGGAGTCTCACCCTTAATGAGGCTGGATCGGAGACACCTGTGCAGCAGAGGGGTGTGGATCCCAAGAGTGCCTGCAGAAGTAGCAGGAGAAGAAACTAAGCCAGGAAGCAGCAGTACTCGTGAACAGCAGAATTACCTTGCCAGTAACTATAACCAGCTTTAATTATACTTGCGCTGTTATCTAAGCAAAGAAAAGTTAAAAGCAAATGTGGGAAGTCTTTTTTTGTTAAGGAGAAAGCAACACATACATAAATAAGAGGCTTGTGTGTAATGAAAGCCTTTCTTTCCCCAACATCAGTATAACATGGTTGCTGAGTGGTCGGTGTCTCCAGCTAACAAAGAGAACTTTGCCTGTAGCCTAATTGAAATAAAAGGTGTTGAATTGCTACATAAACTTAGTCCCATGCGCTCACAACATACTGAAAAAGGATGACAAATGACCCCTCTTTTCAGTGTTCAAAAAAGGACTCCACTTGTTGTGGTTTATTACAAAGGAATTCTTATTTTCTTCTCATATGCCCTATGTGATTACACGTGTTTCGATGACTAACTCATCTTTCTCAAATCAGGGCTAATTGTACTAATCGTGCTGTTCTGATAGTCTGTATGTCTCTCATAATATTTCACGGTTTAAATCCCAGGTCCCTCTGGAAAGCTGCTCGTCCCGTACTAATCCATCCTAGTGCCACTAGATGGACCTGGGATTTAACCCGTGAAATATTATGAGAGACATACAGACTATCAGAACAGCACGATTAGTACAATATATTAGCGCATTATAAATAACCTATCATATCATATGAAGCTGGGGAAGGGAGCGGAGAACTTGTTAAGAGAAGTTATTTTTAAATCTGCGAGGCAAAGACTATATGAAGAAAGAAGAAGTGGTCTAAAAGCTGACAGCAGATTTCATGGTAGCTGCAAGACAGGCAAAGAGGCTGCTCTTTCTGATGTTATAGAAAGAATAGTGCCTTGCCTGCCTGCAGAGGTCGAAGAAGTCTTGCCAAGGTGCCTATCTTTTGAAGTTGCAGCAGCAAACTTAATTAATTTCAGAAGTTGTACTAGCAGTACAGTGGAGTCCGTATTCTTGTCAGAAGTATAACGCTGAAAGAAGTAGAAGCTGAATCAAATTGTGAGGCAAGGGAGTTGGCCCTCGCAGTGCAATAATGAAAGGAATTTGCTGAGGATAGAGGAAACCTTAAAGCATCCTGACAAACTGTGTAAATGAAACGGAGCAGAAGTTGAAAGCAGAGAAGTTGTTGCCAAAGTGGAAGTGGTGCATTTGTCTTCAACTTTGTCAATCTTTCCTGCAAAGGAAGTTGTCCATGAAACCCCATTGGTTCTATTATTTCCTTTGTGGAACTATAAAAGGAGAATCTTTTCACCAAGCAAAGAAGAGACTTTTGCCAGTGGATTTTATGTGTGTGAACTTTTGTTTGTTTGGAACTTTTCAAGACTTTGGTTAAGACTTTTTGTTCCTTGGAAAAAAATTGACCTTGGGACATTCCAGGAGGAGTAGGATCTACACAGAATCACTAGAAGTCACCCAAGACACTAGGTGTTTGGTAACTTTTTATTTATGTTGTTTCATGTTGTTTTTAATGTTTATGTTGTTTAGTATGAGTTAGTTTTGTGAATGCTAGGAGATGTTCCCATACATACTAGACTAGGTAGGGAATCCCCTGGTAGAGTAGGTTTACTTAGGGTTTATTTTTATAATTTTGTGCAACAATAAAATGTTTAACTCTGAGAAATCTAAACACAATTGTGAGCCTCACATTACTGACCCCTCACTGCTCAGAATGTCTGCTGCCAAATACTCTTCTCCGGCTAGGTGAACAGCTGATAGAGATTCCGCTTTGCAGTGCCCAAAATCAGATCTGCATTACTTCCATGCACAGTGGCAGTGACCCTACACCTACACTCTTGTTGAGGTAGTTCACGGCTAATATGTTGTCCATCATTATTAGGACGTGCTTCCCCTGTATGAAAGGCAAAAAGGCCATCAGTCTGATTGTACTCAGCTCTAAAAGGTTTATGTGTAGTCTGAATTCCAATAGGGACCAAGACCGCTGATCGTACGATCGCTCATGTGAGTTCCCCACTGTGAGGGAAGAATCTGATTACTGTTATCTCGAGCCAGGGTTACCAAAAGGGTTCCCTTATCACATTCTCCTCGCAGGCCCAACACAGGAGATCATGTGCGACCTTGCTCGGGACCAGAAGGTGGTCTGTCATTCTGCCTGCAAATTGTGACCATTGGGATCTGAAGGCCCACTGGAGGGACCTTATCCCTAGGTGGGCTTCTGGCGCCAGGAAAATGCAGGATTCCATGAGGCCCAGCAACCTCAGAAAATCAAATGACACTAGATGTTGGGCATTCTGAAATCTTGTAACCATCTGTAATATGGTGAGCCCTCAACTCGGGAGGCAAAGCCTTCCCCGATGAAGAGTCCATGACTGCTCCAATGAATTGCAGCTTTTGGGAAGCCTGGGACCTCTTGAAGTTGAATGAGAAGCCTAGATTGTGGAGAGAGTGGCAGGTTTTGTTGAGGTGTTCCAATGCCTTTTCGGGAGAACGGGCTCCAATCAGCAAATCTTCTTGGTTGTGTCAACATGAGGGTATTCTCACTCCTAACACCCGTGGATCCTCTTCTCAGGTGGCCAGGGAAAGGTCATCGCTTTTGGATCCCAACCCGGGGGGTGGAGGAGCAAGGGAGGATCACCTGGGTGGAAGGTACTCTGAGATTGGGAGCGGGGTTACCCACAGGCGATACATGGTATCGCCCTTTCCTTAATCTTGACCAACCCTCCCCCAACCTTTATGGGTTACAGCAAGACCTTTCACCTCCTTTCCCCACATTTAACACTTGAAAGTACATGGAGGCGGAAGAGGAGACTAAAAGTAATGAACACTACACTTTCATTTTACCACTCTGGTACTGAGATGAGGAAGATGCCTGCAAAGTATGGTGAGAGTCAGGCATGTCCTCTTAATCATGGTCAGGCAAGTCTAATTAGGCATCCACACCTGCAGCATGTCAAGGGGCTGCAGGTGTATAAGGGGAGACCAGGGAAGAGAGAGGGAGAGCAACAGGGAGGCCTGTGTAGCAGAGACCAGAGGACCCTTACATTTGTATTTATTTTATTTATTTGTTTGTTTATAAAGCGCTAAAAGCCTGCAGGCATCAGAGCTCTATGAAAAGACAACAACTACCAACAGAGTAAATCATAACAAAAGCAATAAACAAACAAAATACAACAAATCACAACTGATCATAAGTGTCATTCTAAACAGGGGATTAAGCCTACGGCTAGTCAACTATAAGACTTAGATTTGAAGAACCGTTAGGCAAATAATGACAAAAACTATTGAAGTATGGCAAGTTACTGATCCCACATCCTACCACAACACAGTCCCTATTCTCCTGGGCACACCAGCCTACGTAGGACCTTTAAGTCAGAGCTTCTAACCTTTCCTGGACCAGTTCTTTGGCAAAGCCAAGCCAGCACTTTATTCCGTAAGGCCTATCTCAGCTCTTTCCCAGATGGATTCTCAATGTTAGTGATAATGAAGTTCCTATGGTCCATTACAAAATCTCTTGTGGACTTGTCCATAAACGTCGGCATTAGTGAATTTCTTATTTGCAAACTTTTAGAGTGACTTGGGATGCACAACCTTTCCCAGATCGACGCAAACACGCAGGCCTAACATAGATTTCTTTGCATCAACAAGCGGTAAAGTATTAGGCACCCATGATTGCACACTTACTATGGGAAATGGGAAAGGTGACATTATCATAGGATGAGAGGTGACTTCAGGACCTAAACAATCAGGTATTTTCTGTGTGGTTTGTGAGTACTCATCCTTTTGACCAGGTTGTCAATATGTCTGGCAGTAATTATCCATTTTACCGAAAAACTGATGTACAACAGGGGGAAGTAACAAGTCTGTTTGGCAGGATTTATCCATATTGACCAGCTGATATTTCTCCACACATTTATCCAAAGCCTTAAGCACCTTAAAACCAGTAGGGTATGTTATAGTAGGAGAAGATGTCACTGTGCCATTTTCATTTGAAAAAGAAGTAGCAGAATTTACGGTCCCTATGGTTCCCTAGTTATTCATTTGGTGACCCAAATCTTCACTTCCATTCCATTTTGCATATCAAAAACATCACAAGCACCGGGGGACGTGTCCAATCTCCAAATGCATAATCTCTGCCACCTGCGTGATCTCAATGCAAGGACCTCAGACAGACTGTCCCTGTTGCGAACTGGAGAAATTTCCATGGGGATGGCAGCTGTGACTTCAGGACCATATTTTGGGGAAGACAAAACAGATTTTTAATGTGTCGGATGAATCAATTGATTTCTTTGCACACAATTCTTTCACATTGCTAGCATGATACACTAAGAGCAGAATAAACTTTTAATATCGAAGGTTTCGGAGGTTCAATAAAACAAAACACTCAATTTTTCACAGGAAGCAATACCTGAAGGACAATTGCTTTTTCGCTCTCATGGACCCTCCAAGGTCCAACTTGGGTCCTTCCTCTCCTCTATCTCTATCTCTATCTCTGGTGTTCCCCATGGGTCTAACCAAGACCTGGCACTTCTTGCCCACCGCATTGCTGCTCTGATTGTTGCTCTCACGCACCTCATTTTCAGGCTCCCTTCCGCCACTTCTTCTCCTTCTCTCATCTCTGACTGTCTGCTATCCAGGAGCGGTGTGCTGCCAATGATCTCTGCCCTATTGTCAGTAAGACTGAAATTCTCCTCATAGGCACACCTGCACCCTCTTTTCCTGTCACTCTCTGGCCGGCCTCCCTTGGCCCTCTTCCTACTCCCACCTGTGAGGCTAAAAACCTCTGGGTCATCTTATAACCCACGCTTTCCTTCTCTCCTCACATCTCTGACGTCTCTAAGAAGAGAAGTCATACTAGCAGCTGCACAGCCTCAGATGTATTCTTCCTTTCATCTCCTTCCCCCAGAAGCTCACTGTCTCCAGAGCTCTGGTTCTCTCTAGGTTGGACTACTGAAAAAGCCTCTTTCTAAAACTGCCTGCCTCTACTTTCTGCCCTCTGTAACTCATCCAAAACAGGACTGCAAGACTTGTCCTTGGCCTCAAGCCCAGGAATTGTATCTCTCCAGGACTGAAATCTCTGCAGTGGCTCCCAGTGGCGGTGAGGATCAAGTTAAAAACTCTCCATTGTCCAAAAGGCCTTCTGGGGCGAGGGCCTCAATACCTTCAACTCTCTTCTAAATATCTTCCTGCTCGAGCTCTTTGCTCATCCGCCTCCAACTCCCTCAGAGTCAGTCGCTTCTCCAAGCAATGAGTGGTGGTAGATCTCTTTCTTCTGCTGTGGCCGGCCTCTCTAAAACATGAAGAGAACCATCTCCGGTTCCGGAAGCACCTCAAGACCTTCCTCTTTGCTTCTGCTTTCTCTCCTCCTCTCCCCTGCTGATCTCCTGGCTGAAACTGAAACTGTACTGGTTACTTGGCTACCCCCTGATCTCAGGCCCAGGTCCCCTCCCCGCTTGCTGCACACCTGCACTGCCCCCCTCCTGGCAACCCTTGCACTTGGGGACTGTTTCTGTATCCCTACAGCCCCCACCAGCACTTGACACCTGACGTCTGCACTTACCCTTACACTTGCCACCAGCTGGCCACACTTTTATTTATGGTCTTTATTTATTTTACTGTTATCCTGTGTACTGCACTTTTTCCCCATACGTTTCCCTTCCCCCACCCCCTTGCCCTTACGCGATCTCTATGTCACCTGGCCTAGTAAGATAGTTTTCTGTCTTCTCTCTGTTCCCCCTCCCTTGTCTCGTAGCAAATTGAAACACTTGTGTATAGGTGCCATATCATATCATATCATATAATTTAGCTGCTATCCGAGACCGGAAACCCACCAAGCCAAAAAAAAAAAAACTCTCTCTTGTGTCATTTGCACGCTTTGCGTTTCCTTTATTTTACGGTGCCACTTGCACCCTGTTTCCTGTCCTTTCTCCTTTCCGTGAGCAGACAGCCGTGGTGGCACCTGAAGTGTGACCAGGATGCCGGCCGACATCCATGACGGAAACTGAGCAGCTGCGAACAAGACAAGGAGAGAGACTGAGGACACTATCCGCGTCCACCCAGAAACAACAAGGTTGCTGGCGCATGCAGCCGTCAAACCGGCATGCAAGCGGGGCAGAAGCTCAGAATGTTGTGCTCATCACCATTTCTTGGATTATTGACATCCCTACACACTGTTTAGATTTAGTTGTGAGGGCAAGTATAGGTTTTGGACACAGACAGACTTAAGTTGAACACTTTGAATCAGACTTTCCTTAGTTTCGTTCAGGTAGGGAAATCGCACCTTAGCATAGGGCAAGTTAGGCCTTCTACCATCCTGACACTTAAGTAAATAAATATCTTTTGTTTGGTCTTTAAATATGTGGTCTGCCTCTTGCTTCAAGATGTCTTCACAGTAGGGAAAGATGTGAATCCCTCCCCTCCTTAGATTCACTGCAACCACCGCCATATACCTGGTGAAGACCATTGGGTCGGAGGTCTGCGTGAAAGGCAGAACTCGAAACTGATAGTGAGGACTGCTAATGGCAAACCTTTCTGTGCTTGGGATGCATAGGCACACGAAAGAAAGCATCCTGAAGATCGAATAAAACCATCCAATCCTGGAGATGAAGGGCCTGGAGAATCTTCGAAAGAGTGAACATCCCGAATCTGTCCTTCCAGAGGAACTTGATAAATCGTCTCGGGTTCAAGATGGGTCGCAGTCCTCAGTCTTTTTTGGGAACGAGAAAATAAGTGGAGTACCAACCTTGGTATTGCTCTGCCACAAGCACCCTTTGCATGACACCTTTCTCCAACAGTGAAAGAATCTCCGGCAGAAGGAGCAGATCTGTTTCCAGAAGAGATTGATTGCTCGGGGGACAATCTGAGGGCTGTGAAGGCATTAGGAAGGAGGACACAGACAACAGATTCCAGCTTCAAAATAATCAACTTTATTAACTTAAATATCAGGATGGAGAAAGGCATAACTTGCCCTATGCTCAGGTGCGATTTTCCTACCTGGATAAAACTAAGGAAAGTCTGACTTAGGATCCATCTGTGTCCAAAACCTATGCTTGACCTCACAATTAAAACCATACAATGTGTAGGGATGTCAGCAACCAAAAAGAACACCAGTGTTTAACACAAAGCCCTGAGCTTCTTCCAGCTCACAGCTTTTGTTCAACAAAGTAAAGTATAAACGTTCCTTTTCTCAGAGTTAGAAAACAATTAGTCTTTTCAAATCTCTGGGTCTCCTCCCCAAGTTAGGTCTCTGGGTGCCCATCCCCAAGTTTCAATTCATATAATTCACACAGCCTTGAAGTGAAATGTTCCTTATCAGAACTCAGGGTTCCCTTTCCCCAAGCTCCAGGTGCCACACCTCAGAAAGAAACACAAAATGTTCTCGTCTTCCACAGGTTAGTTAAATGTTGTTGTTAAATACACAATTTAGATTATCTTTGCAGATTTCACACATGTTAGAAAATCACTGTATATTAGGCTTCAATATCGTTTGGTTGTCTGTTCTTTTCAAAATACATTATTTCAGTTTAGTGTGGTTGGTTTAGAATGATTATGTTTTTAGCATGTCACCGTATGATGGTTAATATGGATTTAAACTTCCTATCTTCTTAGTGGCTTTCATCTGGTGAGTAAATCTCAATTCAATTTGGTGTTTAATGATCAAGATTTTAGCTTAGAGTTCTTTTTCCCTTCATTTTGTGAATCAATAATTGTTTGTTTCACTTTAAGTAGATAGTTCAATTAGTTCAGATGTTTCTTGCCATACGCGATCACTCCAATGTAAAATATTTCCCTTCGATTAATAGTTCACAAATGTAAGTGTTTGTTTCACTTTGATTGGTTTGTTCAGTGTTTGGAGACTTTCAAAAACGTGCACTTTGCATCGCGCGACCACTATGATACAAGTAGTCCTATTGTTAAGTAATTGACAAGTATATTTGTTTGTTTCCCTTTATTGAGGATGCAGTGTTAGGGAACATTCGAAAATGTGTAACTCGCGATCACTGCGAAACAAAGTATCTCAAGAAACGTTCAAGTTCAAGCACGCACACCTGGTTTCTCTATTTCCAGAAACTCACTGGTCGCTTTGAAAGTTGATTCTGCAGCACGAATCACACAGCCTTCTCTCTTCAGTGTCGGGGCTCCACTTCCTGCTCCTCAAATACTCCTGAGGTGGCCCTCCACCCCATGAGACTGAGCATGTTGATTTGAAAGGAAAGGGGCAGCCTCCCAGCACAGCTTCCTTTGCCTTTTCTGCTCTGCTCCAGGGAGTCCCTACTCACACGCCAGGCTGGAGGCTCCTCTACATCCTGCATAAGCCTCCTGGTCCTTCTTTTGTTGCTCCCTGATGTAGTTCTCTGTCCCACTGGGTCTCTTAACAGGCTGAAGGTGTGGATGATTATTTCACTTTGCCTGACCACAATTAAAGGGACATGCCTGACCTTCACTACTCTTAGCATGCATCTTACTTGTCCCAGTACTAGAGTGGTAAAAGAGCATGGTCCTCATTGCTCTTAGTAGCCCCTTCTTCGTCCAAGTAATGTCAAGTGTCAGTGGTGGAGAAATGGGGAGAGCTGACTTAAAATAGCCCATAAAGGTTGGGGCTGGCTCAGGTTGGTTGACATTAGGAAAAGGGGATATCATGTCTCACCCAAGGGTACCCCACTCCTAGTTCCCAAGGACCCTACACTCAGTGGACCTCCCTCTCTTCTCCACCCCAAGGGTCGGGATCCATAGCGATGGCCTTTAAATTGTCACCTGCGGAAAGGATCCAACAGGTTGAGGAGTGAGAATACCCTCAGGTTTCTCACAAGGCCTTTTTAGAAATGGGAGACCGTACCCTTGGCCCACTGTCTGTAGTGCCCAGCATCTGAAATAATGTAACGCCATTCTTTCAGATGCTGGGTCAACTGGCCTCCTACCAGAGACCTGTGCGCAAAGCACTCAGATAGGTTTTGGGGCTTTGGAGGAAGGCAATGCGGAGGCGGCTGCCTGAGCAGTTCTTCCATGGCCTATAGGGGTATGTAAAAATCTACTCTGACCTCTTTGGGTCACCTGACCTCTACCTCGGTGTCCAAATGAAGAGTGGACGCGAAAATAATTTTTTCGCCAAGCCTGGGAAGGTGGATGTTGCTACTGCTGTGGCTGCTGGATGTCCACTCCCAAGCGTTTTGCAGCCGCTTTAGAAGCCTGAAGCTTTTCTAAGCTGTCATGCACTTTTGAGTCAAAACGTTTGGTCCGATCAAAGGGCATGTCCAGAAGTCTTGACTGGATGTCAGGATAAAATCCACACTTGCACAGCCATGCAAACCTCCAGATGACTGCACTTGAGCCCACAGAACAACCAAGGCAGTCCGATGCGTGAAGCCCTGATTGGGTAATTGGCATGCTGCTTTATTGCCATCACAAATTATGTTATTAAACCCTTCTCTCATCTATGTTATCTGCGGCCTGGAAAATTACATTCCAAAAAGTCAATGCATATTTTGCTATGGCTCAAGATGCATTAATGGCCTTGAGGGCCATGTTCCCAGCAGAGAACACTCGTTTGGCTAAGTTATGATATTTTTTGTCATCCCTATCAAGTGGGATGGATGAGTAAGCACCTGCCTTTGAAGTGGAGGTACTTGCCCGTACCACCCAACTTTTCACTTTCTGGAGTAGGGTGCCTGGACAGAAAGCCAGGATCAATGGATGACTGTATTTTCTCACCAACTCCTTGTCCACAGCAAGAGTGGTGTCAGACTTTTGCTAGTTCTCCAAGATACTGTTTTCAGAGCTGAATGAAAAGGCAGCACATGTTCGTTTGAAGGCCCTTTATTTTTATTTTTTTACTTGTATTTGGTTTACACATAATAAACCTTTACAAAAACAATTATGATAAAAAACGATACAACTGAAGAATGATAAAATACAAATAAAACATCTAACATTCATTTCTTACGGACAGAGTTTACCATTAAAAAAAGGAAAAAAAAACCAGAAGGTTCAGCAAGCCATAACAAATCCAAGTAAGCATGTATCAATGGTTTTTTATCCCTTGAGGAAAGAGGTCCAACAGGCCTCCGTTCAGGAAGGATTCATCAATTTATCAGATGATTGCCTTTAAGCCCTAGTAGCGCACACAAGACCAGCGCTGAGTATTCAACTTTGATTATTACAGGGTTCTATTAGCCCACAAACCTCAGACAGAAATCTCACAATGGCCAATTTTAAAGCTATTAGTTTCCCATGTAGCATATTTCACCATATGTCCTCTATATCCACCCTGGAAGGATCATGGACAAATCTGCCAAAAGCTGCTAGACGTTTTGGTATGAGAACAGCGCAATCCAGCAATAGATGTTTTAACGTTTCAGTGGATTTAGTACATTGGCAAAATAGCATGGGATTTTTGTTGTCTCTCCTGAGCGAATTCGGAGGATTTCACCTGTAAAACAGACAAAGCAAAATCTCAGATATGATACCCGCCGATTGGGGTCAGGAAATGTGTTAAGGTATGACTCTGGGGATCCCATTCTCTTCCCTTCATGGACAAGATGACAATATATCCTGGTGGCACAAACACTCTCCATTGTTTTCATCCAATCCATACAGTGGAGACAGGACTTTACCCTCTCTGGATTGGATATGAGGGTTTTGTGTGTTAAGCCAATACTATCCAGAGTTTTCATACAATCAATCTGAAGAATCAATAACCATTTAGAGGTAGTGGCACCCTTTCTTAACTTATTGCCCAAGAGGTTATAAAGGAAGTGTTCTTGTGCCATTAAGAGGTTTCGATACAGAGCCAATATTCTCCAGTGCACTGTGCACTCCAAAGCTCGAATCGTATGGCATTCAAGGGGAACCCCTTTGGAAGATAGTAAAAAATTCTACGCCATTTTTTATTCCAGCTTATGTATGAGTCGTTGTGTTACAAAAGGAAGTATTTCAAATCCATAAATAAGTTTCGGCACAACTTTAGAGTTATAGAACCTTAGTAGTGGAGTGATCGAATATTTACAGTATTTGTTTGACAGCTTTTTCATTTGACAAATCAGTTTATCGGCTTTATCAAGGTAGAAATTCCAATACATGTAATTAGTAGATCTGCTAAACACTGGAAAACCCAAATAACATATGGATCTTACTTTAGTTTAGAGATAAGTATTTACATTCCATTTAAAGGAGATTTTTTTCCGTTTTGTGAGGCAAATTACTACAGATTTCTTTTAATTTATGACAAAACCATTTGCCCCAACATAGAGTGATAATGCAACACGCATTCGCTGGAGACCAATAGGGGTACCATCTATGAGTAAAAGGTCATCAGCATAGGCACTCCAACGAATTCTAATTCCCTCCACACTCATGGAAATCAGGGAGGCATCTTCCAGAGGCACAGCCACATCGGAGATATATAAATGAAAAAAGCGTTGGGGCAAATAAACATCCCTGTCTAAGCCCATTGAAGGTTTGTATCTCCCGA
This sequence comes from Ambystoma mexicanum, assembly GCF_040938575.1. Lineage (NCBI taxonomy): Eukaryota > Metazoa > Chordata > Amphibia > Caudata > Ambystomatidae > Ambystoma > Ambystoma mexicanum. Next base: position 147,051,134 of record NC_090936.1, read on the forward strand.
CATAGGTTGCCTTCCGTGTTGAGCCGGATCTGAATGGCTGATTCCTCGTGAAGGTGTATGAGGATAGTACAGAAGGCATTCCCATCAGGGCCAACTTTGACCATAGTGTAATCCTGTCCACCTTGTCAAACGCAAGGGAAAGGTCAATGCAGGCCAGGAAGATGGGACTTGCAGATTTCCAACAGGCCTTTTCAAACAGTAGGATAAAAAGCAGACCTCCTATTTCTGTGCCCATGCCCTTTCAGTACCAAACTGTCGGTTTGACAAGATATGATTTGCCTCGTTCCAGTCCACTATACTCCTCAACACTATGCCTGCAAAGATTTTAGAGTCTGCGTCCATAATTGATATACAACGGTAGTTACCAGGAGACCTCCCATCTCCTTTTTTTATAGACTGGGATAATGTATGAGACCCTCCATGAAAACGGGACAATGTGTGTCATTTTAATATCCGCAAACAAAATAAAAAGGGCTTTAGCCCAAAATTCTGAGTGTCTCTTAAACGTGATATTTGTGAGCCCATTTGGGCCAGCGGCCCTGGATGGGCTATTTGCTGTAATCTGTTGCTCAATAGAGGAGATAGTGATGTTACATTCCCAAGGACCATTTCTGATTACACAGAGCTCTTTAAACATTGCAAATTTCCCTGCATATAGGGAAGAAAAGTAGTTTGCCCAGGCATCCTCCTGGACACATACTGATTGCACAAACCCCTGAGGATTCCCCATAGAGTCGATTAATGACCAAAACTGACGACCTGAGACATATTTTAGGGCTGTCAGCATAGAGATGTTATCTTTTTCTAGCATAGCCATCTTATGGTGTTTTAGCCAATTTTTCTTAGATTGTTTAATTGCTCGGATTTGTTTTAATTTTGTACCCTGATCTAAATCAGAGCGGAGTATCCATCGGATGCTACGATGGGAGCAATTTTTTTTATCTCACCATTGGATCATATACATGAATGCGTGGAGGTCGAGAACCTGAGTTATTTGGCCATTTGACAGAGCAATTAATCAAACATTTTACGTATTCCGGGAAAAAAGGCACAGCGAATAAAAGTGACCTAATTGGCCAAGAAGTACACTGGTATTCATGTACAAAGAAGGCATTTAGTTTGCTTGTATTCCCCTCATGCCATTTCATACAGTTTCCTCCACATGATACCGTTATATCTGCATTTATTTTACAGAGCGGAAATTCCATGCTAATTTAAAAACCTGTGGTCACTCAGTTCTGAGTCAATCACTGAAAATTTAACACACGCAGCCGATTGCCTATTGGACATAAAAATATGATCAATGGTAGATTTAAATAACCCATTCGACCATGTAAACTCTTCTACAGGGGAGGCAAAAGACACGCTCATGTGTATAAGACCCCAGGATTCAAATAAATTGCGCCAAATCTGACCATAAGTAGTTTTGCAGGCAGACGCAAAAGGAGCCCATTCAATCGCTCCAGATTTTTCCATGGTCTGAATTGAGGTAGAACCCATCTTTTTATGCAGGCCAAGACCATATTTGATTTTGGAGTTAAGGTCTCCAGCAACTATGATATTTAGGCCTCTGTATTTAAGTAACATGGTCGACAGACAGGTATTCAAAGACGCTATAACATTGCCCAAGGAAGATTTAGAGTTCCAATATATGTTAAGCACCAGTATAAAGGTAGGGAGATGACCATTAAGTATCTCCAAGACAACCACTAATACCCCATAGAAACATCCATTGACGCCAAAATTTTCGTGCCCCTCGCCACTTTTACTGCGGTTATTGGGCCACCTGCTGGCCTACCACGTTGTCCCGACCTGGCAAGTTGATGTATGCAGACTAAACCATCTAATTGGAGTGGAGAAGTCATCCATGATTCTTGGATGCAAATCAAATCAAATGTTTAAAATTTAGCGCACAAAGCTTTGGAGACCAGAAAGTTGAAATGTCCTCTGGAATTCCAAGAAAGAATGAGCAAATGTTGGAGTGCTTTGGAGAAGAACAAGTTACTTTCTTACCTGGTAGCGTTCTTTCGAGGGGATGGTCCGACGACATATTCCATTTCTATGACAGGTAATGTCCGCAGCAAAGCTGCGGACATTACCTGTCATAGATATGGAATATGTCGGAGGACCCAATCCCCTTGAAACTAAAGTTTCTGATGCAGGTATTTAATTTGGGATATAGAATCCCTCTGAGATAGCGCTAGCCATCTCCAATCATGCTGATCTTCCCCCAGAGTTGGTACTTGATCATATTTAAATTCCTTCAAGTCCTGTGTGCTAAATTGAGGTCTATTGGTCCTTCTTGTCCCTACCTTGTAGCCACCCATTACTAAAGATGAGTATATCATACCCCATCCTATTGAATTGCTCACTCTCTTGCAGTATTATGTTAAAAATCTTCTGTGAATTTGGAACAATTCGTACGTGGTCAAATCTTGTTGGATGAACAAAGTCCACTAGCTTGAGGTCTGCTGAGGATATCAGCCTTGAACTTGGGACTTCAGTAAATAAAGACAGAACATGCGATCGATGTAGGGATGGAGGGCCTCCCATATCACAAAGATGATAGAGTAGGATGCTTGGATGGTCTGGGTATGCTATTTTCCGCCACTTTATATTATGCAGATCACTGTCCTTAATGTGGGCTGGCATGGGGGATTGTCTCCTTCAGGGTCCCCCTCTGCCTGTACCTCATTTGCTTGATCAACGGTTTGGGGATTAATAAGCAGTGCTGTACTCAGCTCCTGCTCTCTTTCGCAGTCGATACCATGTCCCAATTGCACAGACTGCACCGGGTATATTTGGCTCCTGTTGCACACACCTGTCATATTTCGGGGTCGCTCACTAAAATCCTACGAGGGAGCTACATTTGAATCATGTGAGTTGGCAGTATGTACAGATTATCTTAGCAAAGATAGATCTGGAAGTAGCTCCATCCTTGTTTATTTAATATTTGCCAGATCTTGTTTTATTGGATCTGCAGCCCCCTCCTCATTTAAATGCAGTGCAGGATTTGGAAGAGGCACCAGACAATGCACACGGCTGCCATATCACTTTTGGGAAAAGCCTTCACCTGAGCTTTTACTTTGTTACTGATGGAGTCTAACTAGTTTGGATCAACAGTTGGATAAGGGGCCAGTTTTCCAGCCCTCGATTGCGATGAAAAGCCTACTTTGTTTGACTCGGCTGATGTCATGGGAACATCGGCCATCTGACGCGAGATTACAGCTGGCAAGATCTGTCTAGATGTATATTTCTCTACTACCCTATAAAAGGTAGACAGTTGTGATCGCTTCACTTCCTTGCTATCCCCGATTTCAATATTCAAGAAGCCATTACATGGATCGCCTCCTTCCTCCAAGGCAGGACCATGCAGGTCTTCTCCGACCTAGCCACTGCATCACCCTCTATCATGCTATGTGGGGTGCCCCAAGGCTCCTGCCTCTCCCCCACCCTCTACAACATCTTCACCCGCCCCCTCTTCCTCATCCTTGACGCCATGGGCATCTCTTACACCAACTACGCCGACGACACACAGATCCTTCTCACTCTGACAGGCAACTATGACACGGACTCTGCTACCCTCAACAACATCTACAACACAATTCAAATGTGGATGGGTATCAATGGCCTCTGCCTTAACTCCGACAAAACTGAGCTCCTACTCGTAGGCTCCCCTGACACCATCAAGAAACTTGATGCTCAGTTCAGCCATTTCACCATTGACTCAATCACGATCCCAGTACTTGACACGGTAAAAACACTAGGCGTCTACTAAGACTCCAATCTATCCATGACCAGACAAGTAAACGCCATTGCCTCCTCTGCCGCTTACCATGCAAAACTCCTTAACGCAATCAGACCTTATCTGTCAAAAGACACCTGCACTAACATAGCCAGGGCCATAACCGGCTCGCGACTTGATTACTGCAATATTCTTTTCCTTGGGACCTCCAACAAAAATCTTGAGAAGCTCCAAGTAATACAGAACAGTGCCCTACGCGCTGCACAAGGCATTGCCAAGAGAGAGCACATCACCGCTGCCAGAAAAGCTTCCCACTGGCTCCCCATAAAGGAGAGGATCCTATTCAAGGCTCTAAGCATCACCCACAAATGTGTCCATCTTGCCGCCCCAATGTACCTTTCGAAGAGGATCCACCTGGTCTCCTCCACAAGACCCACTAGATCACCCTATGCCAGCATGCTCTCAGTACCCAGGGTAAAAAAGACCAGAGCAGGGGGCTCCAGTTTCCCGTACCTCGCTGCCGTACACTGGAACACCCTCCCTAGCTCCCTGCGCTCTGAACCCTCACTGACCGCCTTTCGGAAAACCCTGAAAACGACCCTGTTCATCTAACAATTACATGGCCTAGCCCTCATAATTGTATTGTATGATGTATTATGTGATATATCTGATCACAGGTCACTGCCTTACTGTAACCCAAGGCACAACCTGCTCACATTGTAACTAAGTCTTCCTGCAAGTAACAGTGCCACAATGCCCCTGGGCTGCCTGCGCGCTACATAAATTTAATAAATAAATAAAATAAATAAATAATATTTAGGGTTAGACCTGGTTGCTCAGTCTCGGCTCCCGCTTTTGGTGTTAACCACTCCAGGAAGGCCCCCATGTTGTTTGTTAGTGTTTTTTGTATTTTCGGACTTTTTGATTTTTTTTGTTTGCCAACATTGGGCTAGATGGTATAATCTCAGCATTGGTATTATGAAGCTGCAAAGCCAATCGGCTTTGGGTCAGATCTGAGAGAGCTACTTCATTTGGCAATACGTTTTCTTATTTTTTTTTTATATGCGCCCTGTTAGACTTCTGGCTTTTCCATAGCAACCTATTTTTTGCTTTCAAAGCCAGACTTTTTGACGCTTTGATAATGAGTATCCTTCAGAGCTGGTACTTGGTACGTCACCAGGTTTATCACTAATTATTTCAGATTCTCTTGCATGAGTAGCGTTCTCTATGATGTCAGTGAGGACAGAAGGACTATCGGGGGATTCATAGCAGGAGTTTTCATTATCTGGAGTCTGCAGAGGCTCCCCCGAGAGTACAATGGAAGATGTTTTAGATACCAAATGTTTAAATCCCTGTTCCAGAATAGTTACTTTCAGAGATACTCCTTCTATGGCTTTTAGTATTTTTTCAACTTCTACTTCCCCCTTGAAACGTTATTCCTAGCTGTAGAGTCCTCCTGATGAGGTTTATTCAGGATGGGCATTCCCCCCCACCCCTGAAATAATACCCCCCAGGACACCCTCCCATGTTTGAGAGCCTTGAGATTTTGATGCCAGGTTTGGGACAGAAGAGGACCTTGGATCATGTGGAACACGCCCACAGGTCCTGCCCATCAAGAATCCTTCCGCCCTGTTTAGCTTAGATTGGGTTTCCAAGGAAATACGTTTAAGCTCTCTCACTTCCAAGTGGTTAGATCATGCCCCTTATCCAGGAGATTTAATATTCTAGAGATCACTGGTAAGGAATCCTCAAAATAGTAATTATTCTCCAGGATAGGTGAGCAAGTCAGGGAGACTAGGGGAATAGGTTCTTGCTTATCAGGTAGTGGTTGTTCTACATCTGCCCATTTTTCAAACGTCACTGAAGAATCTGGCGAGAAAGGGTCACTGTTCAGATCACACGATGGTGCTATTTGGGTCTGTGTAAAAAGTGAGGCTGAGGGTATTGGAAATTTGGCAATGACAGCGAAAACCTCTAAGAGGGGAGAAAGTCCCTATTAGAGGGACCGTGTTGAAAAGATGCACATTATCAATACCATTTCGTGCAGCGTTACCGGAGTAGATGGACCCAGTGAAAGTCTTGTGCGCTTGCCCAGCTCCAACTTAACTCCCTGTGCCATCATTGAGACATCTAAATTTACAACGTTGATGTCTTCGGAGGTATTTGGGTTTTTGATCTCACAAACACTAAGGAAGCTAGTCTGTTGTGGTGCTAAGGATTCAAAGGATGGACCGACTGGAATTAATGATATGTCGTTGTCACCAAAATCTAGGCCATTCCTCTTGGCGAGGATCTGGGTGTGCATATGGGAGAACTCTACCTCCTGAATAATTTCTGATTTTTGCATCCCTCTTGGGCCTAAAGATAACCCGTCTCCATCCACAACACATGGGACGTCTGAGTTCTCTTTGATAGCCTCAGAGTGCTCCACATTGTTTTGGATGGAGTCCTGTAAAGCCTCACTCAGTGCCACTCCGGAGTTTGTTAAGGTAATCAGTGTTTGACATATTTTACCATTTCTTAGCACTGTTGCCATCTTCCCCTGGTCGTGTGTTACCAAACGATTTTACTAAGGCTCCCCGAACGACACTGACCCCCTACTTTGTCCACAGAGCTGGACTTTGCTCCCTCCCTCTCGTAAGCCAGGAAAAGCCCACAGTCCGCAGGGAGAGCAGTGTGGAGTTCAGTAGTGTAGGAGGCAGTACTCAGGCAACAGAAATAAAACTAGAAGAAACTCCAACAGGTACATCAATCACAGTATGGAAAAACACAGTGGAATATGGCGTACCGTTCAATGCTCAGGCTTATATGCAGCCGTTAATTCCCAGAGTGAGTGTTGTATTCTGAGTGCGTAACCAGTGGTAGCAGTCTGTCCAAAAGGGCTGTGAAGGCTGTGTTCCCCCAGCACCCGTTCCCCCTATCAGCCCAACAGCCCCCTTGCCCTCACTTGGAGATGCACGCAGGATGCGTGTATCCCAGGTTGAAATAGAGCTTCCTGGTAGGTGAAGGAGAGGGGGTGGCGGAGCCAGCACGCACAGCCTCTACAAAGAAAGAAAGTGAAAAACTTAAGGAGGCATTGGTATACAAATAGAACGGGTGGGTGGCGGGGGTATAATTGTGGCAATGGCCTAATAGCAATGGCCCTGCCCAGCCCACACAGGGCAACACTTAGCCTAGCCCACACACCAAACGGAAAAAGCACACCTGCTTTCCTCAATAGTCAACAAGCCAATGAATGAAACAAACAATTACTTTGGGCCGTGTAGTCCTTATACAAGTGTTTCGCTTGTGTCCACGCACCTGCTCTTCCTCTTGTCCTTAAGGCATTCACAGCGTTCGCAGCACAATAGGGAACGGAGACAAATCCAGCAAGAGCTCCAGCCCAACAGCTCACTTGCCCTCACTTGGATGCACCCTTTATCAAGGATGTCTGGGAGGTCTGTGGAGTTATCACTGATTGCCCACCAAGGTTCTCCTTCCACGTCGCCACGGGATGGCGGCCACTACCTGATCCTGACCCTGAGGGTGGTATAATGAGGGAGGACCATTTGGGAGGAAACAGCTGTCGGGGGAAGGTGGTGACCCCATCAGGAAAGAAGCAGTATTCTTCCCGTCCCAGAGATGACCACCTCATAGTTCCTGAGTTATTGATGGCTTGTTGTCACCATATAAATTCCTCCCTTGTGTAAAATCAAAAACCGTTTCCTGTCAATCACTCTAGACAGAGATCTATTCATACCTCAACACACACATAAGACACACTTAACATCTCCTGTGTCTAAAGTTTTCCTAAATAAACATTGTGAACAGCATCCTTTTATAAATCCTGGAAATTCTATGGACTTCAACACCCATAAAGCCTCAAGTACCGAGAGGAGGAAGGAGTTAGTATAGAGTGAAAGAAACACCAAGTTGAATATACAGACTAGCAGGTTTTGTGGATCTCGAGTGCGCGGGACCTTTAAAGATGGTATGCACACTCCAGAGGAAGAGCAGAGTCAGAGAGAAAACAGTATGGGACAGGACCGTGCTAGCAGAGATCGAGAACACAGACATTCCCAGGCAACAACTTGCCACTAGGAGAGGAGCTTACCAGAGTGGCGACGCAAGGCAAAAAGAGATGCTGTGGGCACCGTGAGTAGACTGTTGGAGTCCCAGCTGCAACAGTAAAGATAGCAGGGATACAGTCGTGCCAAGAAGCAGCAGCCTTTAGTCACAGTCGCTGAGAGAAGTCAGCGGAGACACGCACAACTGCTGGGACCACTGAAGGAAGCTCTGCAAGGCGAAGGAGTGTGTCGCAGAGAAGAAACTCAGTCGCAGCAACTTGCCACGGGTTGGAGATGCTTCAGAATACCAGTGAGTCTGCCCAAAGGCATTAGGGACCCCAGGGCATACCGACAGGCATATAAGCAGATAAATGCAAAAGAACATTTAAAGGCATGGTCTAGTAAAAAAATGTATTTAAAAAATAGATAGGCAACATAAAAAAAAAAAATACTAGCATTCTCTTTTTTAAAACTTCCTATGTAAAATTTTGAGCTATTCAAGCTCAAAATTCGCAAAAGCAAGCACATGGGCGCATCCATTTTGTGAAATGGATGCCCTCCTGTGCTGGCTTTTACGGCACTAATGAAGGAGAAGCCAGCCAACTGTAGTAAACAAAAGCTACCGCTGGGTGGCTTTCCCTTCATTAGTGCTGTACGCGGAGGACGGGGACCGGAGACCAGAGCAGGAAAGCTGCAGCTGAATCTCGGTAAGTGCTATTTATTTAAAAAAAAAAAATAAGCACTAGCTGCAGTTTTTTTTCTAAGTTTTCCGGGCTGGAAGAGCCCGGAAAACTTAGAAATAAAACCGCAGCTTTAAAAACGTTGTATTTATGTTTGCGGTCGCTTTTGACCCAAAGTGAAAGCCACAGCAGGCAGAAACACAACAGGGTTGTGTTTACATGCCGTGTAGTGTTTCTGCCTACAGCTGATTTCCCATTTGGGGCTCTCGGGCTTCAGGCAGAAACAACGCGGTTGTTTTCCGCAATGCTGCGTTGTTTCTGCCTGAATCTGCTTTCCCATTTGGGGCTCTCGGGCTTCAGGCAGAAACAACGCGGTTGTTTTCCGCAATGCTGCGTTGTTTCTGCCTGAATCTGCTTTCCCATTTGGGGCTCTCCGTGTCATGATCTCTGCTTCCAAAAGATCAGGACTTGCCCGACTCCCTTGGAAGCAGACCCATAACCCCGGTTCCGAGTGCCAGCCAGCCCCAATTGGGACCTTTTGGACCCTGTCCTGGCGCCAGTGGCACCAGGCTCATAAAGATGCCCAGTCCCAGCGCTGGAAGCGCCGGGCTCATAATGCTTGGGTGGACTTACCTGCAGCAGACCATGCTGCTTACTTACCTGCCAGTTGAACCCCTGATCCTCTTCTGTTTGGGACTACTTTTCCTGTTGGGTGGGGCAGGAGCCACTCCCTAGGTTCAGAACACTGGAACTCTTCTGGAAAGCAGGAACTCTTTTCTTGCTTGGGCGTGGCTGTGGAAGGAGATACCTAAGCACTACAGGAGGCTATTTAAACCACACCCGATGGATGAATCTTGCTTTGCGTTATTCTGCATTCTCTGCAGCAGAATGCTCATCGTGTCTTCTGCTTCTGATCCTGGGCCTAAGGGAACAAAGGCTTACCATCCTGGAATCCAGTCTTGAGCAGCACCTGTAAAGACAAAGAAAGAACAGGTTAGCACTACGGTCTTCAGTGGCAGCGCATCTCTTACCTGGTCCATCGGCTGTCACCAACGCCTCGCGCTGCATTCCGGCATCTGAAAGACAAAGGCTTACCTACTCTTCGCATGCTCCGGAGGTCTTCGCACTGCATTCCGGCATCTGAAAGACAAAAGCTTACCAGCTCTTCGCACGCTCCGGAGGCCTTCGGCGCTGCATCCCGCATCTGAAAGACAAAAGAAGGTGCGTTTAAAGACATTGGGCAACTTTATTACTCACGTGCCATTACTCCTTCCCACGCCGAATCCAGTGGGTATTCCAGCACCCTTCAGCTTCTCTAAAGCTCTGAACTTGTACCTGCAAGATAAAAGGGACAGTTAGTGCGCATCGTGAAGCAGGCTACAAGCGCTTACTTACGTGCTTCCAGGCGCTTCTATTCCTCACGCGGGTTCGATCCTCAACTCTCATCAGCCCGCCATCCGCCATCGCCGGAACCCTGCAAAACAAGAGATATCATTACAAAAGACTTTTAAGACATTTGAAGAGCCCAGAACTTACCGTTCGTGCAGTTAACGACGGACAGCAGTCCTCTGAGGTCAAGAGGCCTGCACCCTTATCCAGTGAAGAAACTGGTTACGGCACCCTGCCCCGAGGCAGATGGAGAGCTCGGCGTTCACTTACCTAAGGTGAGGGCGTTAACCTTTGGGGTTCTACAGGAGAAGAGAAAGGGAAGAGGAGAGAGGCACCCAATAACCCCAGTTCATTAATCCCATATTTTCTATCTGCAGACATCTTACTCTTCGAGTCAGACATACAGTGCACAGAGGTCCAGCCCAAAGAGCCAACCGTGTGTTACACATCACCTTTGAAGATACGGCATTCACCCAGTCAAGACCGGCGCCTCTGCGGGAATCAGGTGAGCGTTACAGAACGCAAAGCCTACCGCAAAACTCCCACCCAGGCGCTATGGAAACCTCGGATACCGACCAGCTAGCCCAGTTACTTGGGGAACTAAGAGCAGAAGTGCATGCAGCCCGTCAGGAAACGAATGCTCTAAGAAGGGAACTGATTATTTCCAAGGAGCGAACAGACGATCTCGCTAGACAATTGCTACAGTCACAAGCCGGACAAACTCCGTTACCCGCATCAGGGGCAAATCTTCCTTCAACATCCTCTACGAACCCAGTGCAGATCAATCTACCTGGGAATGTACCTCTGGCTCCGACCGAACGATTTTCTGGTGACCCAAAGAGGTTTGCAGTATTTATTAATCAGTGCCGGTTGCACTTCTTATGCCGGCCAGCAGCCTTTCCAACTGATCAAGCTAAGGTAGCTTTCGTGCTTTCGTACCTTAGTGGCAATGCGGCAGACTGGTCGATCCCTCTAGTTAATCAAGATGATCCGGTTCTCCATGATTTTCAAGCTTTTCAGCTCAGTATGGAAAAACTGTTTGCAAGACATTCACAGGGGCAGGCCTTGGACAATGAGCTCCTTTCATTGCGACAGGGTAATCAAGACCTTTTGGCTTATATTGCGTCTTTCAACAGACTGATAGTGGAAACTCGATGGCCTGAGGACAAAAGGATTACGCTGTTTTATAGAGGTCTACGTGGAGAGCTCAAAGATGTGTTAGCCCAAGTAGTGAATCCCCCGCAAGACTGTTCGGACTATATTGACTTAGTCGTTCAAATTGACCACAGACTGCAGAACAGGAAGGCCGATCGTTCCAAGTTTGATGCTCGAGTATTTTCCAAACCACCAACTCCTACCAAAGGAGTAGACTCCGGGGAACCCATGCAAATAGGGGGCCTGAAAGGACCACTAACACAAAAGGAGCGGGAAAGGAGAAAACAGCTGCAATTATGCCTCTATTGCGGAAACTCGGGGCACTTTCTTCGAGACTGTCCGGTGAAACCAGCCAAGAAGGCAGTAGGAGCTGCAGTTACCAGGGTCACAAACTCTGAGCAGGGAAACGACCTCGCCCGACAAGAATAGAGGTCCTCTTGCCGAGCGTTAAAACCAGTTCCGTGACCTCGCATTTCGTAATACCTATGGTCCTCATTAGCCCTGAACATCCGGATCAATTACATGCGATTGAAGCTTACGTCGACAGCGGTGCCATCGGCAATTTTGTGGATCATGAAATGGTTTTGAGGATGAATCTGACTCTTTGTCCAAAGGCTGTAAAGGACGTCATTACTACGGTGGATGGTACGGAGATAGCCTCCGGACCAGTAACGCATACCACCCAAGAAGTGACGCTAGTAAGTCAAGATGGACACCATGAGAAGATCGTATTCGATGTGATCAAGGCCCCTCAGTTCCAGATTATTCTAGGAATTCCTTGGTTAGAGAAGCACAATCCTCAGATCGATTGGCGAGCAAGAACGGTTCAGTTTCCAGAATGTGTCTCTACTTGTCACCCTCGACCTGGTGTTGCACTGGCAGCAATTTCCTCAGAGGCTCCCCAGTTACCTCCTGAATACCTAGAATTCCAAGATGTTTTCCGGAAGGATCAGGCTAACTCTCTACCTCCTCATAGGTCTTATGACTGCCAGATAGACCTGATACCTGGATCTACTCCTCCTTGTAGTAGAATTTATGCCCTCACCGAGCCTGAGAATCTTCACCTCCGACAATACCTGGATCAATACCTAGCGAATGGGTTTATTCGTCCTTCCAAGTCCCCTGCTTCCTCAGCTTTGTTCTTCGTTCCAAAAAAAGAAGGGGAACTTAGAACTTGTATAGATTATCGCGCCCTGAACCAGATCACCGTTAAGAATAGATATCCATTACCTTTGATCCCTGAACTCCTGGACCAAGTCAGAAAAGCATGCATATATACAAAGCTGGATCTTAGAGGAGCCTACCACTTGGTACGAGTAAAAGAGAGCGATGAATGGAAGACGGCCTTCCGCACCAAGTATGGGCTATTTGAATATCAGGTCATGCCCTTCGGACTTTGCAATGCCCCGGCCGCCTTTCAATATTTTATGAACGATGTCCTCAGAGAGCTCATAGATGTGTGTGTTGTTGTTTACATTGACGACATCCTCGTTTATTCTTCATCGGAAACTGAACATCGGAAACACGTGAAAATGGTCCTCGAGAGATTGCGTCAACACAAACTTTTCGCTAAGTTGGAAAAATGTGTTTTCAACGTGACTGAAGTTGAATTCTTGGGATTCATATTATCACCTAGCGGAGTGCGTATGGATTCAAAGAAGGTCGATGCAATTCTCAAAGGGCCATCGCCATCCTCCGTAAAAGGTGTTCAAAGCATGTTAGGCTTCGCTAACTTTTACCGCAGGTTTATCCTCGAATTCTCTCGAATAGTCCAGCCCATCACCGCCTTGTTAAAGAAAAACAAACGTTTTGAATGGTCTACTGAGGCGGAACAAGCTTTCCAGAATTTGAAGACTAGATTTATCTCTGCACCGATCTTAAAACATCCTCGCCCAGAACTCCCCTACATCGTTGAAACTGATGCTTCGAGCCTTGCCATGGGGGTAGTTCTATCACAAAAGGACCCAGTAACCAATCAGTTGCATCCCGTGGCATTTTGGTCCCGCAAATTCTCGCCTCCTGAAATCAATTACACTATTACTGACAAGGAACTTCTAGCTATCAAGTCCGCCTTTAAGGCTTGGCGGCATTATCTTCTGGGGGCCCGACACACCGTTACTGTGATTACAGATCACCGAAACCTGCAATATTTGAAAACCGCAAAAGCTCAATCCTCTAGGCAACTCCGTTGGGCACTATTCTTTGCCGAGTTTGACTTCATAATTACCTATCGACCTGGTACAAAAAACGGTAAAGCTGATGCCCTTTCTCGGATGGGAGTGGAAGAACATTTGATCAATCCTAAACCTGTACCTATCATTCCCGAACAAAGAATTCTAGGTGTAATCGCCACACAATCCATAGAGGAAGTTAAGGATAAAGCCAGGCTACTGGTAACTCCAGCAGACATACAGAATTGGCATCTGCAGGGAAAGGACTTTACGGTGAAGGACAACCTATTATATTTCCAAGAACGGTTATACATGCCCAGCACAGATTTACAGAAAAAGGTAATCTCTTGTTATCACGATTCTTTAATGGAAGGACATCCCGGTATGACCAAGACCTCGGAAAAGATCAAGCGCTACTTCTGGTGGCCGTCTTGGAAAAAAGATATCAGAGACTTTATAATGTCCTGTGGAGTATGCGCCCAAAACAAGAGTCAAAAGGAAAAACCAGCCGGCCTCTTACGCCCTATTGACATCCCGCCTCGCCCTTGGCATACGCTTTCTTTGGACTTCATCACCGATCTACCTCCATGCCCCGGATACAATACGATCCTAGTAATCGTGGACCTATTCTCCAAGATGGCGCATTTCATTCCACTCAAAGGCTTACCAACAGCAGCAACTCTGGCCCGAGAATTTCTCGAAAACATCGTCCGACTGCACGGTTTTCCTTCAGTTCTAATTTCGGATCGAGGTAGTCAATTTATTTCTCATTTTTGGTGAAGTTGCTGTCGGTCGGCTCAAATTGATGTGAGACTTTCGACCAGCCACCACCCTCAAACCGTCGGACAAACCGAGAGGACCAATCAAACTCTGGAACAGTATTTGCGCTGCATGCTACAACAAACTGAAAAAACTTGGAAAGATATCCTTTGGATAGCCGAATATGCCTACAATAACTCTGTCCACTCGGGAACTGGGAAGACCCCGTTTTTTCTTTTATACGGTAGTCACCCTCGAACCTCGGAGTTGGATCCACTCCAAGATCTTGGAACACCAGCAGTAGACCACCTGCATTCTACAATCACCCAAGCCTTTAAGGAAGCCGTTTCTCACCTTCAAAGGGCTAAAGAACAATACAAGAAAGGAGCAGACCAACATCGGAAGGAAGCCCCCCAGTATCAAGTAGGAGATCAAGTCTGGTTATCCACCAAATATCTACCTCTAAAAGGACCACGCACATTCAACCCAAGATACCTTGGTCCCTATTCCATCACTACCATAGTAAATCCAGTAGCGGTCAAGTTGGACTTGCCCCCTCACATGAAGATACATCCGGTCTTCCAAGTCTCTCTATTAAAACCCGTGCAACCTCAAACCCGACTAACTACATCTCCAAAACCTATTCTAGTTGATGGAGAACTCGAGTTTGAAGTCAAAAGCATCCTGGATTCCAAGATCTCCAAATCTAAACTATTTTACCTGATTGACTGGAAAGGCTACGGTCCCCAAGAAAGATCCTGGGAACCTGCAGAATATGTCCACGCGCCTCGTCTAATCAAAAGATTTCATCGAACATTTCCTAACAAGCCCAAACCCCCGGAGAAGCCCGGTTTGGGAGGGGCCTTGAGGGGGGGTGCTGTCATGATCTCTGCTTCCAAAAGATCAGGACTTGCCCGACTCCCTTGGAAGCAGACCCATAACCCCGGTTCCGAGTGCCAGCCAGTCCCAATTGGGACCTTTTGGACCCTGTCCTGGCGCCAGTGGCACCAGGCTCATAAAGATGCCCAGTCCCAGCGCTGGAAGCGCCGGGCTCATAATGCCTGGGTGGACTTACCTGCAGCAGACCATGCTGCTTACTTACCTGCCAGTTGAACCCCTGATCCTCTTCTGTTTGGGACTACTTTTCCTGTTGGGTGGGGCAGGAGCCACTCCCTAGGTTCAGAACACTGGAACTCTTCTGGAAAGCAGGAACCCTTTCCTTGCCTGGGCGTGGCTGTGGAAGGAGAGACCTAAGCACTACAGGAGGCTATTTAAACCACACCCGATGGATAAATCTTGCTTTGCGTTATTCTGCATTCTCTGCAGCAGAACGCTCATCGTGTCTTCTGCTTCTGATCCTGGGCCTAAGGGAACAAAGGCTTACCATCCTGGAATCCAGTCTTCAGCAGCACCTGTAAAGACAAAGAAAGAACAGGTTAGCACTACGGTCTTCAGTGGCAGCGCATCTCTTACCTGGTCCATCGGCTGTCACCAACGCCTCGCGCTGCATTCCGGCATCTGAAAGACAAAAGCTTACCAGCTCTTTGCACGCTCCGGAGGCCTTCGGCGCTGCATCCCGCATCTGAAAGACAAAAGAAGGTGCGTTTAAAGACATTGGGCAACTTTATTAGTCACGTGCCATTACTCCTTCCCACGCCGAATCCAGTGGGTATTCCAGCACCCTTCAGCTTCTCTAAAGCTCCGAACTTGTACCTGCAAGATAAAAGGGACAGTTAGTGCGCATCGTGAAGCAGGCTACAAGCGCTTACTTACGTGCTTCCAGGCGCTTCTATTCCTCACGCGGGTTCGATCCTCAACTCTCATCAGCCCGCCATCCACCATCGCCGGAACCCTGCAAAACAAGAGATATCATTACAAAAGACTTTTAAGACATTTGAAGTGCCCAGAACTTACCCTTCGTGCAGTTAACAACGGACAGCAGTCCTCTGAGGTCAAGAGGCCTGCACCCTTATCCAGTGAAGAAACTGGTTACGGCACCCTGCCCCGAGGCAGATGGAGAGCTCGGCGTTCACTTACCTAAGGTGAGTGCGTTAACCTTTGGGGTTCTACAGGAGAAGAGAAAGGGAAGAGGAGAGAGGCACCCAATAAACCCAGTTCATTAATCCCATATTTTCTATCTGCAGACATCTTACTCTTCGAGTCAGACATACAGTGCACAGAGGTCCAGCCCAAAGAGTCAACCGTGTGTTACACATCACCTTTGAAGATACGGCATTCACCCAGTCAAGACCGGCGCCTCTGCGGGAATCAGGTGAGCGTTACACTCGGGCTCCCCGTGGGGAGACCGAGAGCCCCAAATGGGAAAGCAGATACAGGCAGAAACAACGCAGTTGTTTTCCGCAATGCTGCATGGAGCCCGAGAGCCCCAAATGGGAAAGCAGATTCAGGCAGAAACAACGCGGTTGTGTTGGAAAACGCTGCGGTTTTTCTTTCCGAGTTTCTCAGGCTCCTCCGAGCCGGAGGAGCCTGAGAAACTTGGAAAGAAAAACCGCAGCGTTTTCCAACACAATAACGTTGTATTTATGTTTGCGGTCGCTTCAAAAGCGACCTCAAACACAAATACAACGTTTTTAAAGCTGCGGTTTTATTTCTAGGTTTTCCGGGCTCCTCCAGCCCGGAAAACTTAGAAAAAAAACCCCAGCTAGTGCTTTTTTTTATTTTTTCAAATAAATAGCACTTACCGAGATTCAGCTGCAGCTTTCCTGCTCTGGTCTCCGGTCCCCGTCCTCCGCGTACAGCACTAATGAAGGGAAAGCCACCCAGCGGTAGCCTTTGTTTACCACAGCTGCTGGCTTTTCCTTCAGTAGTGCCGCAAAAGCAAAAGCCAGCACAGGAGGGCATCCATTTCACAAAATGGATGCGCCCATGTGCTTGCTTTTGCGAATTTTGAGCTTGAATAGCTCAAGATTTTACATAGGAAGTTTTAAAAAAGAGAATGCTAGTATTTTTTTTTATGTTGCCCATCTATTTTTTCAATAAAATATTTTACTAGACTATGCCTTTAAATAGCGCAAAGGCTGAACTTGAACAAGTTCCTATGTATGAGATGTCAATTTGGGGAAAGATGGCACAAGTAATACCTAAAGCAAATAAAGTAAAAATATATGGAAACTATACAACTGTACCATACCAAAGGACAGTGAAACAGAAAAGAAATCCTGGTGAAAGGAGCACATCAGACAAAGAACATTATAGGGGATTTACAAGACCCCAAGGGGGGAATACCTGGCACGGGAGTATACCACGCCCTCCACCCAAAGTATATGAAAGTTGTAACAAGAATGTGGGAAAGATACCTGGCAGGAGATTATACCAGGGGGCTAAAAGGCCTGTAAGGAGATTCTTGGCAAGAAACTATATCAGGACATCCATGAAAGCTGTAACAGAGAAATCTAATATATGAGTTTTTAGTTTGACGAAAGCCTTTTGAGAACACAGTCTGAAGCTGAAACATATTGTTTGCATAATACCTTTTATGAACTGAGTATAAAAAACCAAGGAAACTGTTGTTTGAAGGAAACCTTTTTGCCATCCTTAAGAAATTTTTGTTTGAAAAAGACACTTTGACCACCCCACCTAAACATCCAGGGGAAGCGGACCACCCTCTGGATCCAAGGTTCCTCCTTGGAAAAGATGGTTTTGTTGAATTCATTAAATTGCTTTAGTTGTGAACACTTTTTGCCAAACATAGCTTAAGGGACATTTTCCTTGTACCCTTTGTTGTTTGTTTCTAGTGTGAGAGTTAGATTAGTATGTTTTTGACACAAGGACAGTTTTATAAGTTTGACGACTTAACACAGACTGATCTTTAGTTTTAGTTATCTAGATAAGGAAACTTTCTATAGGATAGGGACAGAGGCACATTCATCCAACCCTTTTGATTTAATAAAGATGTCTGATAATGAAAATCATACAACTTTGTGTCAACCTCTCATTTCTGACCCCGCACAGGTAATCCTGAACTATGTCCTTTGCAGGATGCCCCCAACCCAAACACTCAGTGAAACTGCTCATCACTGTTCTGCATGCACATTTTGATGAGCAGTAATGTAAGGTGCGGCAAATTACACCTCAGGGGAGGTGTCCAGACCACTAGCTTCATTAAGGCACGTAGCCAAGTCCTCTAAACGAGATTGATCAGAAATCAACTATTCAGGTACATTTGGAATGCCACAACGTTCAAATGCAAAGGGTATGTCACTGTCATCATCTTCATTTCCCTCAAAGATGGATCAAATGGACTTGAAAAAGTCTTTCTTTGACTGCGACTTATAATCCTAAGTAGCATGAGAGGTCGGTGTTGATAGCTTTGATGTAGAGTCCTTCGATAAAGAAGTGGCTGAAGACTTTGGCTTTGATGTTGTCTCTGGTCACCAGTATCGACGCTACTCGAGTAGGCATCTGCAGGGTCTTCCGACTCTGGCTTTTGGGCATGCGGGTTAAAGCCTTTGACGATTCTCTGACAGTTTTTGAAGGCGCAGTGGTATCGCTAGCCTTTTTTAGCTTTTGTGAGCGACGAGGAGGGGCTGCCTTTGAACAAAAAAAAGTCCATCTTTTGATGCAACTGTTCCCATTCAGCTGCCACGCAGTCTTTTTGAGAAAACACACCTGTCTCTTTTAGGGTGAGGAATCGGAAGACGAACCATGGAGTCTCTTTGATCTTTTTCGTGAGGACGAAGAATGACACAAATCGCTCCTAGACCTTTACCACTTTGAACGTTTAGAGCGTTTCTGATGCCAGGATTTGTCCACTGCAACACATCTGCTTTCAGGAGATTTCCTCTTGGAAGGAGTAGAGGACACAGCTTTTGAAACCGATCGACCTAGTGCAAATTTTGATCTCTCTTAAGGTCTTGTTAGTCATCAACTGACAGGAGTAGCACTCGATTTTGTGCTTCTTACCGAGGAACCAGAGACATAATCTGTGATCAACATCTACGAGTCACAGTCCTCACATTTCTTGGAACCGGTTTTCGAAGCAGACATTTAATAAGAATTCCAAAGAACTAAAAATAAATTACATAGTTAGAATCGCTGAGCAGAGTCAACCAGTTCACAGAGCGTGCTGTGTATGTGGAAAAATTGAACTAAAGCAACAGGCGCAGTGCATGCTACTCATACCATAATCGATGTCACGTCCGGATGCGAGAATGGAAACGGCCAACAGACATTGACTTGATGCCACATGGAGCCCGCTGCTGTCTAAACATTTTCCGAGACGGCAAGCAGGATATCAGTGTATCAGAGATGAGGATTCCATGAGAGGACACAATCCATTAGAAATCCACACTTCTCAACTCCAGTTTAGACAAAGGCTTACGACTCATCTATTTGACAATTTTCCTTTTCTCCAATGGGCATCAATGTTCACCTGCCTGCACACAAAGCAGCCCAGATCAAGCCCACTCTCCAACCATCAGAGTATCAACCACAAAAAGAGATCAGACTCTGTAATTCCAATTGCTTTCAGTCCTCATCACCAAGCTTCCCTGCAGCAAACTACAACTACAAAAAGCACATTTTTTTTAATTGAAGACAGATATATGTCCCAATTTACCACACTGTTCTTTGTTTATTGCTCTCTACAAGGCGCCATCTGTTCCTTGAAGAGACCTATAGACCACCTTTACTGCCCCCCAAGTCCTCCCAGACAGGCTCCTTCACTAAACTGTTAGCTGGGCCCACTGTATGAACTAGCAGAAAAGGAAGGGGTTCAGTACTAGCTATGGCACAAGAGGGTTGCACATTCCCTTGGATCTGAGTCAAAGTTCCTCACCACAGCTCTGCAACCCCTAGTTGTTTCCCGACCTGCCGATGAGCTCTTCCAGGTGAAGGAATACCAAGAAGAATTTCACAGGAGACCTGTGCGATGGACCAGACTAGAGCAATACCCATAAGACTGAGAATTGATGTGTCCCTGGAGCTTTCCCATTCATGTTTGGCCTGGTACAGCATTGGAGCTGCAGAGGCGGTGGCAGCATGCAAGACTCTTGGGTCTCAGCAGCAGGAGAGCAACTGAAGGCAGGAGGGATCCGGTACATCTTGCGGACAACCTTTAAAGGAAGCAGTGGTGCCAAAGGATCACAAATGTTTTCCAGAGGAATGAAGCAGCCCCATCAAGAGCACCTGTTCTCCTTGCTCCAACAAGAAAACAGTTAAACAATGTGGCATCAGTCTACTGTATAGCTGGCGGCACCTGGTCTGAGGAAGAATCGGGGTGCTTGGGCTGTTGCACTAATTTCTTTGGGTCAAGAGAGTGGATTCAGGTTTTGTACCCCTACTGGGCCTGGAAATAAGTGTATCTGGGTAGAGCAGGGGGTTCCCTTGAGCTGAAATGCTAGAGGGGATGTTCAACAATTCATTCATGTGTTAATACTTTTACACATTATCACCTGGAACTACTGTCAAACCTTACTGTCATTCTGGGAATGTGCGTCTCTGATGGTTTGGGGCCCTTCCAATTTTTTACTTAACTTGTTTTCAGCATTCAGTGCAGGCCCAAGATAACGGCACAAGTGAGTGAATTTTGGAGCGGTCACAAGTCCCATAAAAACAAACAAGGCTTGCAGCAAGAGCGGGCGTTCAATACTTTGCCATTCATGAAATGAGATGGATGTAGACTGGTCTCCAGCCCCGTGCTCTCTGGTATTGGGTCCCGCTCTTCACTAAGGTCTGGGTGTGGTTGGTCCTGAAGCATGCTCTGTAACTGTGAAACACACAATCTTGGAGGGTTTCCTGTTTAAAGATCAATTCTCAGTCATAATTCTCTGCAGCCAGACACCCCTGTAAGTAAATATACTCTTGCGCAAATAAGAGACATATTGGGCAGCCGGCTGGGAGTGAATTCATTTAATCACTGCCCCTTACAGTTGCAAAAAGGAAATCTCAAACTTGTAATACATACACTGTGGGTTTTATACAATGACAAATTGCACAATAATTTATGCTAATATGAATCTCACATTTTAACAAGTTCTAATTGGCCATTTTACTTAATGGTCAAAACATCACTTGTTTCTCATTGGACATAAACACTTCCTGATGCACATGACTTCCTATGCAAATTAACTAGACTGAGTAGTTTCCCAAATTTCACTGAACTCAAGATATGTGTGTTACGCTCACCTGGTATCCACGGGGACGCCTTTATGCCCTGGTTGCCGGATTTAGCCCGGACCTTCCCGATTCTGGACGATGCCTTCTATGGCGGTCGGGCCTGAAAACACAGGAGGACTGGACTTAGGAACAGATTTAGTTTCCTCCCACAAGCTCCCCTGAACTCGACCTGATGGCCCACTCCTCACCTTGTTATGATGTCTGGCGTGCTCTCCATCCTGCCTTCTGTGCAGGGGCGCGTCGTTTTCTGCGGGTTGAAGCGACCAAGTTAACTTCACTGGTGCTAACCCATTCAAGTGTCTTTAAGGAGGTAAGTCTGGTTTAGCAGTCTTAAAATGTCCTTGCTTTCCTTTCTTGCTATTAATGTCTTTTCTTTGTTTGTTTCCCCTTAGGTGCACTGAGATTTGGTGGGTGCGCTACTTGGATCAGGCTCTTGCCAGGATGATGGACGCAGGCGCGTACGGTGGATGGTAGGTTAAGCGCAAAGTGCGGCGCGGTAATGTCTTTTCTTAGCAACCTGTATCCTTTATTCCTTTCCAGATTGCGATGGTCTTTCTGGTCGTGTGAAGATTTCCGGAGCTGAACCGGTCAAGAAATGCCCAGCCAGGTGAGGATTTTGTGATTACTGCCGTGAATACCGTGAGTAACCTGTTTTAAAGTTGTCCTTCTTTCTTTCTCCCTCCAGGTGCTTTGTTCTGGTGGGTGCGTGGTGTCCTGATGATGCTGCCGACTGGATGGAAGACCGCGAGCAGCAGGAATCGACGGATGGAAAGTTGCAGGTAAGCAGAGACTGCTAATGATGTTCCTTTGTCTCCTCTGCAGGTCCGCTATTCAAGGATCGCCGGGTGCTGGTCTTTGAACACAATGAGCGTAGCTGCTGGCTGCAGAATAACACGAATCACGTTCTGTAACTTGGCGGTGGTTTACATAGCCCTCTGTAAAGTAGTCCAGGTAAAGTGGTCCGGACTACCACACCCTAAAACACTGCACCGCACAGTCTGGTTCTTAGGAACTAGACTGTGTGGGTGCCTCCATGTTGGCTGCAGGCCTTCACAGAAAAAGTAGTCCCTTCAAGACAATGTCAAAATCTGAACATGAGCCTGGCGCCAAAGGCGCCAGGACTGACTCCAGGAGAGTCTATGATGATAATGCAAGGCCCTAGGGGCCCCAAGTGAACCCTGAGTCCTAACCCTACCTGGCATGTGACCTACCTGGTCGTGACATGTGTTGCAAGCTTAAGCCAGAAAAAGAAGCTCCGAGTGTGACACATTTCTTCAGACTTCTTTAGCACACTGAGTTCAAGACTTAAATAACCTGCTGGTTTTCTATTAGTTAATTTCTCTATCTTATATTTTCTGTCTGTACACCAGTTTTGGTTTATGTGTCACATCACTGAAAACCACATATTCTGTTATTTGATTTTGCCATCCCACTGTACCTCGGCTTCCACCGAGACACTCCATATGCTACACAAATCAATTTGTCTGTGCTTCGAGCCCTTTTAAACTTTCATGGGATTCTGAGACCTGCAGCCATCTATAGTGCAATGGCTGCCTTTCAGTAACCCATATTCTACACCAGAAATTTATATTCTGTGTTAATTATGTTTGTGAGCAATGTAAGCATACCTTCATTTTCTATGTTGCCCTTAAATAAGTGTATCCAGTGTCACCTATTTCCAATGTATTTGCCTTGAACAGACAATACTCCCGATTGTTACAATGTTGGACAGGCGAGAGGGGTATTGGCCCTAAATACCATATTTACCTGTTTTTCATCAAAGAGCGGGACGAGGCTGCTCCTCTACACTGTGATATAAAACATTTTACTGTCAGTGATTGTAGGAGGCTTTTGATAAGTCATAGACAACAGAACCAAACTGGTTAAGCTCCACTAAGTATGTTGCGCTGCCAGACTCCCATATTTCAAGAAAACTACTAATGGAATGACAAGTTATGATCCAACAAAGACCAAGGCACGCAAATGAATGTCCACTGTATCTTGTATTCAGATACTGTTAATTTAGCCAGAGTGATTTGCCGTCACGTGTTTCGACCTTCTGCGGTCTTTCGCAAGGCAAAAAATCTGGATTCCATGCACAAACAATAGAACCAAGAAAATGTTTGCATCATAATATCCACAAAAAACATACATTTGAATTATTGCATATGTTGTAGCGTTATAATATCCAAAACACAATAATTTGAATTGTGACATATACATACATATGGGTGTCAAATGGAAAAATACATGGGAGAACAGAAACACCATTGAGAAATACAAATTGTAAAAGCAAACATTACCAAAGTCACCATGACATGATCATCAGACATATTCCAGGACCATATCATCATGGACAATAAGTGGTGTGATCCCAGCGAATAAAAGACAAAAGAAGAAAGCACATGGGCCAGAGTCCAAATTAGCCTCATTGTGTATAACAAGACGCATCAATCCAAATGATGCACACAACCATTCTATAGTCCCTAACAATTGCAAATCACACATATTGAGACTCACCCTACTATACACCATTGGCCTGTGCAACCAATGTGCCCATCTGAGCTTGATCATGCAATGTGCTACCCATGAACTAGAGCCCCAAATTACCGGTGACTGTGCCTGGACAGAGTGCCTGCTCGCAAACCTTAAAATGAAAAAAATTGGTGGAGTACCCTGGTACCACTACATAATCCTAACCACCAGCACGGCACCTCTTGTGTACGGCCCAACAAACTCGAGCTACTATTCGATCAGAGAATATTACCTATTTCAAGTCCAACTGGATCCTGCTAATGTGCCGAAAAATTGTTATGAAATGGCTCAGAAAGTCGTCTCCAAAGCACCTGGATAAAGCAGCAAAAAGTTGCCAAAAAAAAAATATTGCAAAAAAATATATATTTTTGCAGATCGTATATATAGTGAAAAGAGGCTAAAACATAAATACAATTGTGTGCCCCAAACAACAAGTGCTCAATAAGTCAAAGAACAACCTGGTAAACTGTACCTGGAGTAAACGTGATTCAGCCCGACAAATAGAAAAGAAAGCGTCAAAGCACTTTGGAGCTACAACGTGTATCCCGGAACTAAAATCTTCGTCTGGAAACAATACATAACACGTCAGCATCCGCACTTGGTATCAGTGCAGTACCCGGTTGCTAAAACGTAAGCGTTTACATACGCCAACATAAAACACGGGTGCAATGAATCTTACTTGAAACAAATATCCTGCCGTCTTCTATACAAATTCAAAGTCCACAAAAGTCGTGCGGATGCTGCTCGGTACCATGTCATCCGAGAAAGGCACCTTGCGGGTAAGAATATACCCAGTTGGTCACGTGTGCCATTGTCGATCACGTGACACAAGGAACCAATCAGCAACGCACTATTGTATGAATACAGACTCTCATCCATGCCGTGTTGATCACATTCATACCGATGCAAATTGTGAACCTCACGTTATACTGAAAGACAATCTTGTCACTGCATGCATCACTGTGTTAAAAGACAGCAGAACAATCACACAGAAGGAATACTCTGACTAAATCCAAATGTCCAGTTACAGTGGCTGTAAAATGATTAGCCTAATTACTGCAACACTGTGCCATAAAAAATTACTCCGATACACACCATTAGCATCTCGTATGCTATGCTAATAAACTATAGTATGACAACAGAATGCAAAACGCAGCAACAATTCGAGTTTCATGTCACCTGTATTCTCATATCCACGGTCTGAGATAAGGCATGATGTATAACAAATTGCCATTATAACTGAAATTTTCGTACCAATCCAAAATAACAATCACGAAAAATATAAAAATGGATTGCAAATACTAACCCTACACCGTCATGTGTTGGCATGTGCAAAAATAAAAACTACAAAACAAACTGATTGTGTTTGAAAAACATATTTCAAGATGGAATTTGGTATTGCGTTCAGGCACAGAGCCGCCAGCTCATCCGAATTCGGGCACTATATAACTACTTGTTGTAAGCCCTCTATATCAATGACACTCATGAACTACAAGTCCTTTGACAAATAGAAACAGCTAAATATTGCTGTTACCCCTAACGAAAAATTCATTAAAATGAGTGGCAATTCCTTCACTGCAACCAGATTCAAAACTCTCCAACCTTTAGAGAATCACATTTAATTCTGTATCTGTGTTGAGACCCACAAAAGTACACCTGAGGCGACATATGGTTCGTGCTTCCAACTGGCGCAACAATGCTTGCCGGTCACCACCCCTTGGGTGAACACGAGCTTGCATTAGCCCAATAAAGCGAAGGTTCATGACATCATCCATTTGATGATGTTCCTGCCAGTGAATGGCAAGTGGCAAATTGGGATCAGCACTATTTAAATTAGCAAAATGTTCTCTAATGCGGATCCTGAGTTCCCTAATAGTAGAGCCCACATAAGCTTTACCACAGACACATAAAATTGCGTAAACCACAAATTTGGATTTACAATTTAGGAAATCCCTGATTCGAATAGAAACACCATTGTGACATGTGAAAGAGTCTGCACATATTGAAAATTTACAAAAATTACACATCCCACATTTGTAAAAATCTTTGGGTTTTGGTGGTAACCAAGTCCGTTGTTCCACTCTCTCTGTCCTCGGATCCAAGAAGTAAGGACAAAGCTGACGTTTGAGCGTCTGATTGGGCGTAAAAATAAACTTAGGTCGATCAGTGATCTAGGATCTCAAATCCGCATCCAATTTTAAGATGTACCAATGTTTGTTAAGCAACTGAAACAACATGTGTGAGTTTTGAACATACTTCGTGATGATTCGTACTTCAGAACAGTCCGTGGGTGGTTTTGTTGTAGTGATTGCTAGTATAGTATCACGTGAAATGTCGTTGGCACATTGCATACCTTTCTGAATACATTGTTTGGGATATCCACGTTTCAGAAACCAATCCTTAATCTGTACACATTCATTCTCATAAGCAACTTGTGAACTACAATTCCTACGGGCTCGATAAAATTCCCCAAATGGAATGTTATGGATCACTGCACGTTTGTGCCAATTCGTTGCATTCAAAATTGAATTGACAGCGGTAGGTTTTCTAAATGTCTGAGTCTGTATCTTCTGGTTAACAATGCTGATCTGTAAGTCTAAGAATTCAATTTGCGTACGACTACAATGTCCAGAAAACTCAATCCCAAATGCATTCACATTTAAGTAATCAGCAAATTCTTGAAAAGTTTCCATTGTGCCATTCCAAACCAATAAAACATCATCAATGTATCTTTTTCCATTCCACAATGTTAGCATTGAATTGGTGTATGTTGAAAATGTAATGATGCTCAAAATAGCCCATAAAAAGATTGGCCAACGAGGGCGCATATTTAGCCCCCATGGCCACACCTTTAGTTTGCAAGTAGTATTGACCATTGAACAAAAACTGATTGTGATCTAAGGTAAATGCCAAGAACTCTTATCATAGTTACATGCTCTGTGTATGAAGAAGAGTGGTTCCTGAATGCAAAATCTATAGTATCTAGCGCCAAGCGGTGCTCGATTGAAGTATATAAAGATTTGACATCAAAGCTAGCTAGCAAATAATGTACAGACCATTGAATGATTGGAGTATTTGTAAGGTGTGTGTTGTGTCTCGCAAGTAGGCTGGGAGGATGTGAACCAGGTCTTTGATGGCAGTATCTATGTATTGCGAAAGTCCTTCGGTGGCCCATCCCAGGCCACTCGTGATAGGTCTGACTTGTGGTAATTGGGAAAACTCTTTATGTATTTTCGGGAGAAAATACATGGTCGGTATGACCAGACAGGTTACCAATAGAAAGTGCTTCTCTGCATCTGTTAATAGTCCACGGGAGTGCCAATTCTGAATAAGGTTAGATAAATCTGAAACAGTTCGTGATGTGGGATTACCTTTTAACAATTGATAACAACCAGAAGTAGCCAAATGTTCATTAGCCCTAGTAATATAGTCTGATCTATTCAATATGACTATATTTCCGCCTTTATCGGCTTCTTTAATCACTATATTAGTCCTGCATGAGATTGGTGAGTGCCTGTTTCTCTTCATTCGAAAGATTATCAGCCTTAGTGTTAGTATGCTTCTAACAATCCATATGCTGATGTAAATCATGTATGACTGCTTGATAGAATGTATCAATTACATTTTCATTATGTGAAGGTGGTACGAATTTAGAAGTACGTTTGTGTTCAGGTAATTTCAATCTGTGTTGATGAATACCCAATTCTTGTTGTAGTGCCAATCTGCTCATACTTGATTCTTCTGTTAAGGACATTAGCAATGTTGTATCCTCAATATCTGCTATTGACAATTCACTCACTGGTTGTGAAGTCAGTCTGGGCCTATATTGTTTAACCTGAGTATGAAAGAATTTTTTAAGTTTGATCTTGCGGATGAATTTGAACAAATCAATCTGGAAATGGAAATCAATCAAATCAGGCTGTCGGCTGGGTGCAAAAAAAAAACCTTTATTCAGTAAAGACAACTCTCCCGTGGTTAGGTTTTTGGATGACAAATTGAACACTAAGTTTTCAGAATGGACTTGGCTTGAAGATTCCTGAGACTTAAACGTGTCAAACGTGTGTTTACGTTTCTCCCTGTATCGATCCCTTGATCCTCTTCCTCTGAAGATGTATTTGGTGTTGCGGTAACTCGTCCCAAAGGCTTCAGATGTTATCAAGTTAAAAGGCTCCTCTCCAGTTAGTGAGGGACCAAACATGGCTAGAGTTTTTGGAATCCATTGGTTGCAGGCAATGAAAGGTTACTATTCCAGAAAATTACTCGAAATGAGAAGCCACAGGTAGCAGTTAAAGTGTTGCACAAACCACAACTCGAAGCAACATTTGTGTAGTTGACAAAAACCAAGTGATAAGTAGTGTGTTGGCAATTTAAATTCGGCCTTTAGTCAGATTAAGCTTAGATTCTTAACAGAGGAACATTTTAGTAGTCTGAAGTTTCAGATAACCGATTAC
The DNA here is from genome assembly GCF_040938575.1 of Ambystoma mexicanum. Classification (NCBI taxonomy): domain Eukaryota; kingdom Metazoa; phylum Chordata; class Amphibia; order Caudata; family Ambystomatidae; genus Ambystoma; species Ambystoma mexicanum. Next base: position 147,079,202 of record NC_090936.1, read on the forward strand.
TCTTAGTACAAGATCCTGCAAGGGAATGCATAAGAAAAGTGTCAACATTTTACAATATAGGATTCAGGTATCAATGCGCAGAGCCCATCAAAGTAATAAAGTAGAGAAGTCTCAAGGCAGTGTAAAGAGGAAGTTAAAAGCTAATGCAGACTAAGACAACCGTAAAGAAGCAGTGAGCCACAAGCCAAAGATCAAAATCCTCACCAGGAACTGGATTTTGAAGCGTGAGTATTTTACTTCCTATTTTTTAATTTGGGAGTAAAATTATTTTTTAGTGAGTAAAAATGTAAGTCCAATTCCCAATGAGAGTATTTTATAAATGAATAAAAATATGTTTTCACTGGAAAATTAATAGTTACTCACCATAGTCACTAACGTACTCTTAGTCCATAGTTCCCTTTCCTCCATACTGTAAGGGCATCCCTCGCTAGGGACAGGAGACAGACCCTTTTTCCTCAGAAAAACCTTTCCCCTTTAAATTTAGAGGCGCACTGGGGAGTGGCTGAGGGATCATGCGCTCCCCTGACTCCGCCCACCAGCACCACTCCTCAGACCACATTGGCTCGTCAACAATATTTAACATTGCCTAATGACACCAGTGTTATTAGGTGGTGGAGTGAAAGAGGTCTCCCCCCTCCAATGGAAGGTCCAATATGCATTCATGGATGTCCGGGTTAAATTTAGTAGCCCGAAGCCAGGCAGTCCTTCTCATGTCCTTGGCGATGCATATGGCCTGGCCAGAGGTGTCAATATGGGCCACAGTGCGCCACCATTTTAGCCTCTGCCAGTTTCACTTTGAAACGTGATTGGATCTGCACCAGAAGTTCTGGAGGGAAGTTGGCTATTTCCCGCCAAAGCCTCTGGTTAACGGCTGCCAACATGGCATCCGCGGTGGATTGACGAAGATGCAGTGAAGCGTTGGAATAAAGGTTCTTCCCGTACACCTCCAAGATCCTTGCCTAGCAGTGCCAAGGACGAGGGGGCCCGAGCACGACTGCGGCTTTGAATAGAGTGATGCTGCAGCAATCACCGAAGAGAGTGGTTGAGGGTGGGCTGACAGCAAGAGTGGATCCCCCCCCCATTTTCCTATACTTGGCGTCCAGGCGCCGATTAACAGGCTGGGCCAAATGGGGCTTGAGCCACCCCTTTTTGGCCAAGGTGACTACGTCCTTCTGCATCACGATCTCTGTCCTAGCCACAGGGCGTAGAGTGAGAGCCTCTGCAAGTACCCCTGCCACCGGTTGTTCGACTTCAGGTTGAGGAAGGCCCAAGTACTCTGCCAGACCTGTGAGTCGTTCGTGGAAGGTCTTGGCTGACGATGGTGTGTCGGGGGTCTTCTTCTTCCTCCTCTGTGTCCACCACAGAGCCTGGCTGGTCCGGAGCAGGTGGAGGGGTGCTGGGCACCGAAGTTTGAGGTGTGGAGACCACAGCTGGAGGCTGGTACGGAACCGCCTGAACTGTGGTAGGCAGGGGAGACTGAATTGAAGGAGGCGTGGCCAGTTGGGGCTGCACCGGGGCCTGCAGCGCTGGAGCCATAGGAGGAATGACTATATGAACAGCTGAAGGGGCTGGAGGGAGCATGTCCCTGATTACATCCCTAAGGATGGACCCCATCTGAGGCGATCTCGTGAGCGTGAGGAGATTTTCAAAGAACCTGTCCTCGCAGGCTGGTGGGGTGGCAGGCTATATCGACGGGGTAGCGGGCTACTGATGATACCGGTGCATACTCCGTCTAGTCGTTTCTGGGGTAAACCTACTCTGCGCTGCGGATGGATAAGTTGTAGGCCACGTACCTGGTTAACACCAGTCTCACCTTGTAACTCGTTCTCACACCTGCTCCGTTCCTCTGGAGGTATCGGATGAGCGGCCATCTTGTCTGGTGCGGCGGCCATCTTGTTGAACTGCAACCCACGTGCTGAAGACATGGTGCTTGGTTCACTGGGCTCCTCCAGGACTCTTGGCGATGGAGCATGAGACCTACCCTGCACCTCAGGCCGAGGCCTGATAGGTATGTCGCCCTCAGCAGAGTTGCCGGTAGTGCTGCATGCAGGCGCCCCCTCTGACATGTTGCCAGTACAAGGGCGTAGCCCCTTGGGTGTACACCCGGTAAAAGAACCTTGCAGTGCCTCAGCACTGTCTCTGGAAGGATCTACAGACCCCTCTGCCTGGTGGCCGGTAGCTGAACTAGCCTCAGTACCCGTGCTGGTGCAAGAACCTGAGAGGTTCCTCCCATTCGGGTGAGTCCTTGGAAAGGAGTCACCCTTACTGGGTGCGCTGTAAAAGAGTGCCCCTCCCTTGGGCCTTGACTTATGTCTGTAAAAGTCCTTCAAGTCCTCTGGAGGCGACTTCTTGAAGAGCTCCCTCCACCTAGCTAGTCTGTTCTTCAAAGCACGTGAAGAAAGTGTGTCGCAGGCGGTGCAACCCTCGCAGCCAAAGCAGCAGAGGCAAAGAGCGTGGGGATCTGATGTAGGGAAGAGCCCCTCTCAGGCTGGATACCTGCTGAAGCCAGCTGAATTCAACATGCGCCGGGGAGGAGCCTGGCGCCAGAGGATCGAGTACCTGAATGATAAAAGAAGACAAAAAAGACATAAGAAAGTATCCAAGGAATACCGCGTGGTATTGCATGGCCAAAGCCAAACCCAGGGGCAAAGGTGAAATCGGCCCATTCCTGTCGTCGTGGAAAAGGGGAGCGAGGAGTGGCGCTGGTTGGCAGAGTCAGGGAAGCGCATGCTCCCAGGGCCGAGCCCCAGCGCGCCTCTAAATTTAAAGGGGAAGAAGGTTTTTTCTGGTGAAAAAGGTTCCGTCTCCTGTCCTTAGCGAGGGGCGCCCTTGCAGTATGGAGGAAAGGGGACGGGACGTAAGAGTAACAATTATTTTTATAATAATAATTACTTTGCACCTATTAATTCACTCACATTAAAAGATACAAGTGTACTTCTTCCAATCAGGCAGTTATGATAGTAGTTTCTTCCTGTGGCACTATGTGCGTTACTGGTCCAAACATTTCCATGTAGCTGTGTGGGTGAAAGCAGGGGTACAAAGTCCTACATGTCTGTTTCCTATTATTTGTTGCAAGTATCTTTACTCCCCATTTGTATTTTTTGGGAGTATTTGCCTATTTTCAGGTAATAAAAGAGGCTGATATACCCCATATCTGTAGGGCTGTCAGGAGCAATGGAAAGTTTACTGGTCTACTTCCAGTAGAAGACATAAGGCAGGTGTATCACAGTGCAAAAAGAAATTTGAATTGTTTTACTTACGTCTCCCACAGCCAAATCAGGAAAGGAGGAGTATAAATGTGGACATGTTGGTTATGTGTACCATTCCTTCTTTTCCAGGAGGCTTAATGCAGGTGGTGTGACAATGGACGTGTTTTTACATTTTTGTAAAATTGTTGTGCAACTCAATGCGATTCCTAGACTAGAGCTGGCCCCTGCACCTTACCAAGACCTCAAAGTGGCCTTCCCACTTCCCTAGTCCAGTCTTCCCTATTCACTCACAATGATTATTCAAAGATAATTAGGATACTGCCAGGTGGCCCCTGCTGTCTGCATATATCCCTTACCCTAACGGAGGTCTAAAGGCCAAGGGCATGCATAGTTCTCTCCATCAGGGAATTCCTAATGGTGCTAACAGGGTTGCTTGGTTTTGCAGTCTTCTCTTTTTATGGTTAACGCCACAGATTTTCCTCACTCCCTTGTCTCCTCTCTCTCTCTCACACCCGTCCCCTCCTTACTCTCTCCACACTCCTTCCACCAATCATATTAGATTCTCCCCCTTCTATCTCCACCCTTCATCTGGTCTCTCACCTCTCCCTGCACCCCACTTCCTGGTGTTACATCTCTCCCTTTACCTCACTCTCCCCACACTCTGTCCCTGGTCCTTGTGTATCTCTCTCTCCACTCTCCTGTCTCTGCTCTCCCACTCGCTTGTGGTCTTCTCTCGCAATCTCTCTACTTGCCTGTTCTCACTTCCTTCTCTCTATCAAGCAAACCACCCCCCCAAACACACAAGCACACACACTCAGTCCGTCTCACACCTACTCTTAACACCCCCTTCTCTCTAGCCTTCCTCCAGTCAATCTCTTCTCACTCAAAAATAAGCTCAACTAGTAACACCCCATCATACCCAACACCTTACCTTCTCTCTCTCACAGCATTACAACTGTCTCCTAACAATCCTTCTCCACATCCTACACCATCCTCGTTGATCTCTTGGTCCACCACTTCTTCTCCTGGCCTCAACCAAACCACTTCCACTACACCTGAAAGCTTGTTATAGCCCAGCCTCCCTGTTGTGGAGTGCCTCTTGTCTCCCCTAGTCCCTTTTCATCAGCTGTTCCCCTTGGCCAATCTCTAGCTGAGATAGTGCCCTGCATCCTGGGACTTCCCCCTGGAAGCCTTTAAGGAGGCTTCAGGCCCACCTTCTTTTCAGTCCCCATTCTGCCATGTGCTCAGGCCGTTCACATTTCCTGGGTTTCTCTTCAAGTGTTGGTGAGTTCTGTTTCCAACCATGGTTGGTGAAGATTTCAGAGTCTTCACTGTTCCTCTGAGACCTCTTTCTATTCTCCCCCCATTCGCCTAGGGTCCCTTTGGTGTTGGAAGTTTCATAGATCTTGGGAAAGGAACAACGTAGTCCATAATACTTCCGGGTCATAATTCCATTTCCTTCAGTCTGGGTTTTCCCGATTTATCTGGTATTTTTGGTATTCCGCCATCTTGTCTTGCTCTTCTGGACCCATGATTTTTGTCAGGCTTCACAGGGGTTCAGTGTTCACAGGTCCTCGTGTGTTCTGAACAACAATTGGATACCTGGCCAAGACAGGCTGATGGCTATTGAGACAGGGACAGTGGTACCAATATCCCTGCCTATATTCAAACACCCTGAGGAGTGTGGGGCTGGGGCTCCTCTCAACTACCCCATGCCACCCCTGGGATAGGCTCACTCTAGCTGTACCCTGATAGGATACCTATCCTTGGTTGAGAATGAGGCCTGCGCCAAGCTGACAGGTTCATATTCAGGAACCTGTCACACTGGTTAGAATTGCATGTGTCCGTAGACATCAGGCTTAGAAAGGAATAGAATAGCACAGAAGATTGTGCACCAGGCAGACACCAGATAACTTGACACTCAGTCAGCACCCCTTCACTCCATTTTGGGGACAGCTATTTTTATTTCTGGTCTTCCCCATTGATCCTGCATATTATATACTTTCTGTTGCTGAGGAGATGGCTTTCTTTGAGTTGAGTAGGTAGTACAATCTATGGCTGACAGAAAAGAAATAAAAGAGGGATGAGTTTTTTTTCAACAGAGGGTCATAACACAATAAATTGCCCAAGGAGAATTCTCCAAAGGACATGTTAGAGGAAGACCAAATAATGGTGAGCCTTCAGGCACTAGCAGGTTTGGAGGCAATAGCATCCACTCTTGAGTGGCAGGAAAGAGAAGCACCCAATTGCCTTTGGCAATCTGAGACATTTAAACAATGTGCGATTGAGAGTATTCTGAAGCTAGATGCTAAGGTGAAGGTCTTTGGCAATCTGAGACCGGAGGCTCACCTTCACGTGTTTGGGGCTATACAGGAGCTACGAGCTGAATACCTGCACCCAAAACCAAAGTTGTTTTTTGCTGAACTGACTAGGGGCTGAAGAGATGGTGTGTCTGCTGATTAAGGACACCAATAGACTTTGCACAATGGATTGAGTTAGGGATAGATGAGCGAGGGAACAGTGAAAGTGGTGCTGTACCATGATAACGTAACTTTTTTTGTGGTTATCAAACAGATAGAGGTACTCATGGACATTGCTCGATGGTTACTGGTCCCTGACCAGACATGAGCCTTTTGTCCGGAAGAATGCCCTTTTTGAGATAAGGAAAGAGTTACAACAGAGGGTAATTCTAGCAATGAGCAGCTTTCCAACAAGGCTATGAGTACATTATGAGGGGAAGAAATACACCTTTGCTCAAATGAGTGCTGCTAGAGCCTTTATTCATTGGTTGGATGAGGGAATTCCTCAAGGTGATATATGGATGGGTTCTAACAAGTTGGGAGACTATTCTGACTCTGGGGAGGAGGAGTGACCCTTGGAAGCGATGCATGAGCTTTGCACAGAGGGTCCTATGGAGAAAGGATTCCTATTTTGCTTCTGATGTCAGTAACCAACAAAGGGGACATACAATTCGTGACTGCTTCTGAGATTTTCATCTGTTCCCTTTCTCTTATTTTCCTATCTTCTATTTATTCTATCAGCATCTGTGGTAGGTAATGTAATCTGTACAAAAAGAAGGGTTAATGATTATGTGTGGTACTTTGTGATGTCATGCATGAGGACGAAAAGCTGTGTGATTGATGCAAAGACTATGGGCAGAGTGTTCAGAGAGTAGCAGTTGAAGTGAAGCTGACTGAGATGAGGACATGCCAGTGGGTGTATCTGCTCTAAAGAGGATAACCTAGCCTGAAATTCATGGAATCAAGAAAATAAAGATGAAACCTATTTTTCTTTAATGACCACAGCTCCAGCTTGGTTCTTCCAAAGTTTGTCTACAGTTCTCTTTCCAATAAACAATTGTTATGTTCTGAGATTTGATAATGCATCAAATCATCACTCTGAATCTCTGAATGCCTGGCTTGTCTCTCAGTTAGTGTATCATGCCCCTCTGGGAGTATCCAAACCTTAGTCTGCTTAGGAAAAGGAATAGGGAGCAGGCTAGAGAATGAGAAAAAGGGTGCAAATGGCATGGACGTTTGGAAAGGGTGATGCAGAAGGGTAACAAAGGTGTGTTTTCTTTTGGCTTTGGTTTCTATGATTCCATTAAGTGAAAAGAACAAGTTACTTAACAACTGGTAACGTTCTTTCGACTGGATGTTTCTCCAACATATTCCTCATCTTTGACATGTAATGTCAAGCTTCGGAAAACTTTTTCAGCAGAGGGCGCCATGAGTTGATGGCGTTTAGTCGATGTCCCTTGAAGGCATCCATTGAGGGTGACATCATCGGATGTTATAAGTAGTACGCACAGTGCCCGTTGGCCTCAGTTCTGTTTTTCCCCTCCTCGTGTCAGCTGTTAGTACAGACAGGCAGTAGTGAGTCTTGTAAGAACGAAAGCTGTAATAGCATAGGAAATTCTACAGACGGGTAGGATCGGAGGGCGATGAGGTTTACGTTGGAGGAACATCCAGTCGAAAGAACGTTACCAGTTGGTAAGTAACTTGTTCTTCAAATGGATTGTGTCCTCCAATGTATTCCTCATCTTTGAAAGACTCCCAAAGCAGTATTCAAGACTGGAGGAGGCTGGAGAATTTAGATTTGCCAATTGTCACAGGGCCGACTAAAGTACAGCTTTACCAAAAGTGACATCCTGAGCATGAGAAGCATCCAAGCAATAATGCTTGGTGAACGTGTGCAACGATAACCATGTTTCAGCATCACAGATGTATCAAATGGGGATTCCCCTTTGCAGGGCTGTGAAAGAGGCCATGGCCCTGGTGGAGTGTGCCCGCAAACCCTCTGGTGGGTCCTTGCCCACCAGTCTGTAACACTATGAAATTTTAAGGATGATCCATCTGGACAAAGTCAGTTTTGAAACAGATTGCACTAATTTGCACCCAGTATATCCTATAAAGAGATGGTCATCCACTCTCAACTTGGACATCCTGGACACATAAAAGCTTAAAGCTCTTGTAGGGTGTAATCTATGGAGCCTTTCTTCCTCTTTACTGGGATGCAGCGGAGGATAAAACGACAGCAGAACAATTTTCTGATTTAGATGGAAGTCTGATACTATTTTAGGTAGGAAGGAGGGTTTAACCCTCAGCACAACCCTGTCCTTGTGCAATACGGTAAAGGGTGGCTTTGAAGGGAGTGCCTGCAACTCACTCACTCTACGTGCAGATGTTAGAGCAACCAACCGTATAGACTTGAAGGTCAACAACCTCAATGGACATGTGTGCAAAGGTTACAATGGTGGACACATTAAACATTTTAGAACCAGGTTAAGGTCCCAAACTGGAACCTGAAAAGCAGAAGGTGGGAACACTTTTATGAGCCCTTTCAGAAATTGAGCCACCAATGAAATTTTGAAGTAAGAACACTCCTCCAATGAGCGTTTGAATATGGAGAGCCCTGCTAGATAACCATTAATGGTGCCAATGTGAAGACCTTTGTGTGCTAATGAAAGCAGAAAGAATAGCACATCTGGAGTTGAACATAGAAAAGGATCCACATTCTTTTCCTGCACCAGTCGCAAAACATATTCCAAAGGCAAAGGTACAAAGATTTTGTTGCTGGCATCCTTGCCGAAAGCAACACCTCTATCACGTCATCCAGGAGGTCCCAATCCTTGCATCTCAACCTTTCAGAAACCACACGTGAAGGTTGAGAGTGTTGACCTCTGGATGGAGAACCTGACCCTCCCTTTGCGAGAGAAGGTCCTCTCTTTGTGGAAGACATATCTGAGGACAGATGGACATGTCCAGAAGGTCTAGGTACCATGTCCTCCTGGCCCAATCTGGGGCAATTAGGATCATGTGGCTCCCAAACCGTCTCAACCACCTGATTACTTGAGGAATGACGGGGATCAGCAGAGACGCATATAGCAGTGGAAAATCCCAATCCACCACAAACGTGTCTCCTAGAGCTCCTCACGGAGGAAATTCCCTTGAGCAGTACCCTTCGCACTTCCGGTTGATCCCGGTCACAAACAGATCTACTTGAGGAGTTCCCCAAAGGGTGAAGATCTCTTGAAGGACTTCCTGAGCTAGTTTGCATTCGTGGTAGACTGCGCTCTGCCTGTTAGAATGCCCGCCACTGTGATCTCATCCCCGGCCAAGTGAACTGCTGATAGGGAGATTCCTTCTCGAATTGCCTAGTACCAGAGCTGCATTGCCTCTCTGCACATTGGTAGTGACCCCACACCTCCTCTCTTGTTGAAGTAATTCATGGCCACTGTGTTGTCCGTCATTATCAGGACATTCTTTCCCCTGACAGAGGGCAGGAAGGCTTTCAGCACTAGTCTGATTGCCCTCAGCTCCAAAGGATCGATATGTAGTTTGGACTCTGATGTAGACCAACGACCGCTGGCTATCAGATCATTCGTGTGGGCTCCCCACCCCATGAGTGAGGAGTCCGCCACTACAGTCTTCTCCGGCCATGGTTGCCAAAAAGATTCCCCCTTCAGTATATTATCCTTGCAGGTCCACCATAGAAGATCCTGCGCAACTTTTTTCAGGACCTGCAGTAGATCTGACATTCATCCCGAGAACTGGGACCATATCGATCGAAGAGCCCACTGTAGGGATCTCATTCGTAGACAGGTCTCTGGCATCAGGTAAATGCAGGATGCCATGAGGCCGAGCAACCTTAAGAATTTGAAGGCCGGGAGACAGTGGGCATTCTGAAACGTTGTTACCATCTGGAGAATCTCTTGAGCCCTCACCTTGGGTGGCGAGCACTTTCCCAAGGACGTGTCTAAAACAGCCCTGATGTACTGTAGCTGTTGGGAAGGTGACATGTGTGACTTCTTGAAATTGAGGGAGAAGCCCAGTCTGTATAGAGAGTGGCAGGTAACGTTGAGGTGATCCAGGGGTTGTTCGGGAGAACGCGCCCTGATCAGCCAATCGTCCAGGTAGGGCTAGGCGTGAATCCCCCCCCTCTCCTGAGATGTGCTGCCACCACCATCATTAGTTTGGTGAAGACCCTAGCGGTGGAGGTCAACCCAAAAGGCAGGACTCGAAACTGATAGTGTGAGCCGCCAACGGCGAACCTCAGGTGTTTCCTGTGCTTGAGATGGATTGGAACATGAAAATAAGTATCCTGAAGGTCCAATGACACCAACCAATCCTGTGATTGGAGGGCCTGAAGGATCTGAGAAAGCGTGACCATCTTGAATTTGTCCTTCCTAAGGAACTTGTTCAAGTAGTAAAGTCTCAGTCCCCCGTCTTTCTTGGCAATCAAGAAATAAGGGGAATACCAACCCTTGTTCCTCTCCGCTACAGGCACTGGTTCTATAGCACCTTTCTCTAGCAGGATTAATATTTCCAGCACAAGGAGCGGATCTTGAATCCTCAAAGAGTGTTTCCCCGGTGGATTGGTGTGAGGCTGCATTATGAATGGTAGGCAGTAACCGTGGACTATTGTGTCCAGAGCCCACGCACCTGAAGTAATGGCTCGCCATTCTTCGAGATGCTGAGACAGTCTGCCCCCACCAGTGAACCGTGGCGCAAGCTCTCAAAGTAGTTTTGAAGCGGTTGCTGCAGCTGGAGTTGGCTTGGTACCTCTACCTCGTCCACCATGAGGGAAATTCCGTTGGCCTCTTTGACTGGCCATTCCTCTCACCTTTCCAAATGAGGAGTAGTAGCGAAATGATCGCCCACTCAATGAATGTCCCACCGGACGAAAAAGCTGAGGTTGCCTAACAGCGGCCCCTAAAGATTTGGCAGCCGCCTTTGAGGTCTGCAACCTCTCAAGGCTCTTGTCAGCCTTGCTGCCAAAAAGGTGAGACCCGTCAAAAGGCATGTTGAGAAGACGAGCCTGCACATCTGGTCAAAACCTAACTTCTGCAAGCAGGCAAATCTGCGCATCACGGTGCGCGTGGCCATGGACCTGCTGATGCTATCCGCATTGTCCAATCCGGACTGAAGGGACTCGCACAGGTCTTCTTTGCCGTCCTTAATAGCCAGAAAGCCATTCCTTTCATCTGCTTCTGGAAAATGCTCCGCCACCATGGATATGCACTCCCACAGAGTGTATGGAAATGTTTCTAAGGCACATGTGGAGTTGGCCAACTTCAGGGCCATACTCCCAGCTGAAAATACCTTCCGTGCCCATCCATCCATGCGCTTGTCATCCCTATCGGGAGGGATGGTAGGGTACGCTGCCTTGTTCGAGGTACCTGTGGCTGACTGGACCACCAGACTCTCCGGAGTGGGGCGTTTGGACAGGTAGCCGGGGTCGCTACTGGAAGGGCAGTATTTCTTTGTAAGGGATATGTCCACCGCCGGATTGATGTCAGGGGTCTCCCAATTTCTGGCAACCCTTTTTTGCAGAACCACATGTCTGTAGGTGGACCGTGGTTTAGAATATTGGTTAGATCATCCTGAACAAACTGTACCGGGGGTCTAGCCCAGTCTAGGTACTCCACTACTCTGGACATCCATTGCCGGTACGAGGAGTCGGCGTACTCCCCTGGTTCTGGCCTGCCGAATTCAACTCAGGAGAAGTATCAATGCCACTGGCATTATGCAAGGTGTCAAAGATCTTCCATCTTGCTCTCTTCTGATATGAAGCATTCCGGCACATTGGGGGTTCCATATTGAAGCCCAAAAGGGGCATCCTCCCCATCCAATCTTTCTTCCTCCTCAAAGATGGAAAAGAGGGATTTGAAAAAATCCTTCTATGGCAGAGGAGTGAAGATTTTTTCCAGGAGCACTCACTGGCTTCGAAGGCGTCAATGTAGGTTTGGTTTGAGCCTTCTTATGAGTTTCCTCAGGTCCTGGGGGCTGAACTGACTCAATCAGTACCTTTGGCGTCGGCGGTTTCGACATCGACAATGGCGTTGAAGACCTAGACGAAGGTGACCAATCAATGAGCTCCTTCGACGGTTTTGCTGAGGGCTTTGAGGGTTGTACCTTCTTCGAAGGCATTGATCTTGCACGCTCGCCATGTCTCCAGTGATTCTTGTCCGTTCGAGGCCTTGAGGGCTCTCGATGCGAATCACACCGTCCACCTGGTCTCAAGGGCGCATGAGTTTCGGCTCGAGACCGCTCCTTGCCAGATTCTACAGAAGGCACGGACGGAGCCTTTCCCTGTTTCTCAAACGATTTTAACACCTCTACACGGAATGCTTCCCACTCCGCGGTGGTCGACTTTTTGGAGGTTCATCTAACCCTCTCGGGAGTACAGTCTGACGAGAACGAAGAGGGAGGCGACCAATGGTGCCTCCTCCTTGATCGCTTCGCCGAGCACGAAGAATGGCATGAGCCACTACGGGACCTTGAGCGTTTTTAATCCTTCTGTAGGTGGACCGTGGTTTAGGATATTGGTTAGATCATCCTGAACAAGGAGAGAGAGGGATCTCTCAACTCGGCGGTCCAGGAACGATCAGATCGGGTCTTACAGGGCATGGCTATGTTCCCTACCTGCAACTTCCACTTTCGTTCTCGCAAGGCCTTTCCTGTCATAGCTTGACACTTGGAAAAGGAATTGGTGCTGTGGCCTTCACCCAGACACCACAGACAAGAACTATGCGGGACCGTGATGGATATCTTGGAGTCGCACTCCTTGCATTTTTTGAATCCGGAACAAGGGGTCGTCGGACTTGAGAACAGACATCGAAGGTAACTGCGCAATGGAGGTTAACTACGCAATCGAAATTGTTAACGAGGCGCGCCAAGTTTTCGAAGCAAACACGTTTTTGGAAAAACTGAACTGAGGCCAACGGGCGCCGTGCGGGCTACTTAGAACATCCGATGACGTCACCCTCGACAGAGGCCTTCGAGGGACATCGACTCAAAGCCATTGACGCAGGGCGCCCTCTGCCGAAAAGGTTTTCTGAAATAGCCAAAGCTGGCCATTACATGTCAAAGGTTAGGAATACTTTGGAGGACACACTCCATTCAAAATATGAGATTGCGAGAGGAGCACATATTTTGTTGTGGAAGAAAATAAAATGATTATGTATGTCAGGCATTTTTGAAGAGCAATAGGACGATAATAACACGTTAGTGTTGGGTGCATGATGGGCCAGAGATGTGCTCCAGTCCCCAGTAACCATCTGCATTGAGACTTCCAGAAAAGAGGAAATGGGAAAAATTACCAACATATCTTGACTTCTATTGATCTTTTGCTGTCAAGGCTGTGAGCGACATAAGACAATAATCAAGTTATCTTCTTTCCTGTGGGACACCTCTCTGCCGTGTCCTCTCCCTTAGACTCTCAAATGACCTGCTAAACCCTCCATGCTCATGATGAAGACTTTAATGTTTGCATGTGATTACTGCTTCAATCAAAGGCAGTTTTAAGAGCAATAGGACATTAATTGCAAATTAGTTCTTGGTGCGTGATGGGCCAGAGAGGTACTTCAGCTGCTGTGATTAATTTAGTGAGATCATCACTGAGACCCCAGTATGGGCCTCCTCATGTGGCCAGGGAAAGGAAGCCACTACCTGATCCTGACCCTGGGGGTGGTATTATGAGGGAGAATCACATGGGAGGAGACTCATAACAGGGGGAATTGGTGACCTATTTAACTCAATATTCCCCTATCCTCCTTGAGGTATTATTGGCATGCAGTAAAGTAGTGGAAAGCAATGATACTGCTATGCACTTAAAATATCCTAAATTTAATAACATTTGGTTCAACAATCAAATAGAAATTAGAAGACCTAAAACACTTAATGGACTTCAAGATCAATAATGCCAGTGTTACTGGGACGAGGAAGAAGAAACAGGAGTTAATGAGGATCAAAAGCACCAATGAAGAAAACGTGCAGACTAGTTGTTTGAAGGCAAGGCACCTGAGCACGCCATTTAAATCTGAAAGTATACCACAGCTGTGGAGAGGTGGTAGAGGTGGAAGAAGAAGAAGCCAGAGAGACTTCACTCTCCCCGGCTGCGGTTTGGAGTCAGATTTTGAGCATAGCAGCAGGTGAGCATAGAGGCGAGGAAGCGGTCATGGCAGTGTCCATGAGGAAGGCTGGAGGTCGGGAGAGCTGTGGTCGCTCAAGGGGGAACAGCAGAGGCTCCCATAGAAAGAGATTCAGGCAGCAAGAGAACTGAAGAGCTACCCAAGACGCTGAGAAGCCGAAAAGAGGAACCACTGTGTCGCGCAACACCTGTGAAGGACGCCGATACCGTCAACAGTAACCAGTGAACCTCAGAAGAAACAGGGCGCCAGGGCACTCCGTAGCGTTTACGGCTCCCGCAATTAAGCTACGGAGAGTCTCACAGCAATATGGCATAAGGAGGGGGAGGCAAAGAGAATTAAAGGACTATCCAAACAAACCCCTTAATTGGCAAGAAGGGCGCAATTTTCAATTTCTGAGAAGTCAACTTGGGGAAACCTGTAACCCACATTGCCAACAGCCAAGAGGCTATCTAAACGAAGAAGCAAGAATGCAAAAGAGGTGCAATTCTCCATTTATGAGATGTGAACTTGGGGAATGTGTAATCCATATTGCCACTTCAAGTGGGAGAATGGGACAAAAGACTCCCCCCAATCCTCTCGCGCCCCTGGCCTAGAGGATCGCTGCCCAGACACCCGCCACGAGAGGAATTTGCCTATCTACCAGACGACCAAATACCCTGGTACAGGAACATACGGATGTGCCCACCAGCCTGCCCACCAGCCTGCCCTGCTCAAGCCGACACCTGCGGCATGGATGAACTCGACTGAACCATTCAACAGTAAATAAACACATCGTTAGAGATGCCATGACGACCTAGCCAACGGTCAGAACACCCGTGCAACCATGCACACTGGACACTCCCACACCAATCCACACGAAGAACATATTCAGTGCTATGACGTAGGTGACGGACACACCCACTGACACTCATCTTTATTATTTTTCACATAGGTTTTTCAAAATGCAGAAACGCAAGACGCACAAAGAACTCATCTAAAATGCTTGCTGACGCTTCTCCTAACCCATGCATTGTGATGAGAAATGCAACGAAGACATGATACTGGAGATGAAGCAATATGATACCGTAACTTAAAGTGCCGTACATTGAACATCCCAACCTACGTACCAGGCCCAAGTAGGCCGCAAGTAAGAGCCTCCACGAACATTGAACGAGCAAGAGTACAATTGCTGATCCTGCAGAATGAGCCCAGCGAGAACTGACAGCCAAGGGGGCAATGTTGCAACTCGCACGCCACAAGCCGAAGCCAAGGCCACACCTGCAAACTAAGCCAGACACACAGTGGAAAATACAACATTAAATGTGCAGAATTCTGCCTCAACCACGGTCTCTCCTCACGTGACCAAGCCGAACCTGACAGGGTGCCAGCCCCAGGAGGGAGAAGTCACCTAGGTCCCACGTTTGAGACACAGGCTGTAACAATGAAAAGACCCAATGGACACCTACAGCGGTGGGAATGGTCTGCTCTCAAGCATATGAGCAAATCCACGCATTGTCTGCATAAACACATAGTTACATATTGTTGCAAATGACAGGTACACCGCGAGCTGGGAACAACAATGGTCCCAGGCTGGGGGGCTCGCGAGTGGACCAATCAGAACATGGGGCACTCATCACTTACGCCACTAACATTAGCCAATCATCAGGGGTCTTTGTGTAACAATTTTCATGTATCTAATAGAAGGGACGACCCAAGTATACCACCTGACTGACCCTTAGCCACTAACAATCTCCTCTATACGTATGCTATACTAACCCTACCACTCGAGGAACCAATCCAGAGTGGCAATAGGTTTTTTGCTAACTTTCCCAGGTGACGCAAGTAGCGCGTCATACTGAAGCAAAAAGGGGCCTGCGAGCCCCACGAATTTCGAGAGTCAGGACGGACGCGTACGATCCTAGACCCATCCCTGCCGTTGTTCAATAAACAGCAGAGCCACCTTGCTTCTTGTGTGTGTCTCATACTCATTTTTGGGATACACGGGAGGAGTTGGGGCCTCCCTGCCCGGAGGTCCGCGGACGGCCCAGCCGACCCCGGGAGAATTCCCCCCGACACACTAATTGTTGGATCCAGGACGCCAAATCTAGTTCCAAAGAATTATTTTTGATCCTACAGGAATAAAAAGCAAACCCCCTTCCCTAGTAGGGCCTGTTAAGGATAAGGAATGGTGCCAGGCAATCCATAATTTTTTTCTACTAAGGTGGGGTTCCATCATGCGAATACTCAGCGGATCAAGGACACCATGGATAGTCTAATGCAGGAAGACCCAGGGAAGGCTTCTCCCCATGTTTCTGACTTTTCTCCTTCCTCTGAAACTATAGCTGAAATGAAACCTACGTCATGCCAATCTGCCACCTGTTGGTCCACTTTATTTATAGAGTGCAAAGACATCTTCGCCCCCTGGGTAACTAGGTTTGTTAACTGTTATTTCTCAGAGGGTAATGTACCCCTATTTTTGAAGGAGGCCTGGGTGACCCCCCTGCTGAAAAAGGAATCTTTAGACCCTTGTATATTAGACAATTATCATCCGATCACCAATGTACCCTTTTTTCTTTGTCAATCTGGCTTTAGGAAGAGACATGGTACTGAGAGCACTATGCTCGACTTGCAGACACATCTTTTGCTGAACATAGACCAGGGACAATTATCCATTCTTATGTTGTTAGATTTTACGTCAGCTTTTGACCTTGTGAACCATGGTTTACTCAAAGGCAGACTACTGTCCCTGGTCGGGTGTTCCTCAGAAACTGCCAGCTGGGTTGCCTCCTTTCCTGGCCCCAGAAACTCCATGGTAAACATAGGCGAAGTCTGCTCAGAACCCTCCCTTGTCTCCTTTGGGGTGCCGCAGGGATTTTGCATTTTGCCTACTATGTTTAATGTTTACCTGATACCCTTCCTACTCCTGCTACTTAGCCTTGGTGTTCACGTGGCTAATTATGCTGACGACACACAGGTCAGTGTCAAGTTATCAGGTTCGTAAACTGAGGATTCAGAGAAGTTGAACACAATCTATAAAGCCATTCACTCTTGGATGGCCATTAATTCTCTTGATTTAAATGCCAAAAAACCGGAGCTCTTAATTGTCGCAACCACAGCAAAACTGAAATCTTTATCAGCCGTGTACATAATTTTCCTTCTCCTAGGTACATCAATCCCAGTGTCTGAGAGGGTAAAAACCCTTGGTGTTGTCCTGGATTTCGAACTGTCTACGATACATCAGGTTGCACTGATCCGGTCCACATGCAGATTGATTACGAAGCTTCTCTGGATCATTCGTCCCTTTCTTGCGCAGGGGAACTAAGCCATTATAGCATCTGTTGTCATCAATACGCACTTAGACTACTGCAATAGCCTGCTCAGTGGCTGTGCCCACTCCTCTATAGCAGCTCTGCAAGTCTCCAAGAATGGGGCAGTGAGGGCTGTTTCAGGACTCTCTAGGCTAGCGCAAGTTACAACAGTTGGGCGCAGCCTTCACTGGCTCCCAGGAAATCTCACAATAAGACAAAGTGCTAACCCTCACGCATAAATGTGTCACCAATACGGCACCCCGCTACTGTATGGGAGGATAGGTCCAAGAGAACCCCTCCCCTGCAACCCCCCCCCCCTTGTGGAGTCTCTGGCTCGTCGGGGGCCCCCCTGCCACCAGGGCCCAGGTGGCGGGTGGACCACTGGCTGACACATTGACCAAACGGTGCTGTATTAATGTAGGCCCTGGAAACCATTTTTTACACCAGAACGACATGAGCCCTTGTGCGCTGCGGCACGGCCCCCACCTTTAGAGAGTCCTTTGCATGCCCTATTTTTGACTTATATAAACTCCCATTAAGCTCACCCGCACTTTGTCTTAGCCTTATTCCCATCTTGGGAGAGTCCATTACTGCCTCTCATTGTGGGGAGGGTCGTGCTATCTGGGGACGCTCGCCTGCAGTAGTGACCCCAACAGCGTGATTATTTTTCTTAATATATCCCTACTGTCCCCTTTGGCACGAAAATCTCTGGTCGAAAAGGGATACGCACTGTGTGCCGGCTCCGGTAAGCTGCCTGCCAACGGCGACCGGTACGCTTAGAAGTGTGCACTCAACAGAGAGAGAGTACGGGATCCCGGTTGAAAAATCCCCTTTGAGTACCGCTCGCCGGAGCCGGGGCTGACCGTTGAGCGATGCGGCAGCGCTGCCTGGACAGACACAGTTCGGAGACTCTCGGTTCAGGGCGGGCACATGAGTATTAAGTGCGAGCGACCATAAAGGGAGCAGAGGAGGAAAACAGGACAGGGAATGAGGTCATTTAAAAAGGGACACTTTGGGAATACTAAGAACTACTCTAGACTTTCTTTACTTTTTCTTTGCATATGGCCATTAGGATCAAGAGGTGAAAAGAGATAAAGAGACGGGAACCTAGCTCCGCAAGGGGGTAGAAGGCGGCGCCGCAAAGTGCTATCTTGACTAGTACTGGGAATATATGAAGAAGTGAAAAATAAGATAAAGGTGTCTGGTAAAAAAGGGAGACATGGTGAATACATTAGTAACTGCTATTCTTTATATTCTTCTCTCTGGGTTTATGGGAAAAAACAGGGTTAGTACTGAAAAGAAAAAAAAAAAGGGAGAAGATAACTTAAGTAAAAAGACAAGTTTATATCAAACTAAGAAAGAAGGAGACAACTAGGGAGGGAGGAAAAGGATTACGAGTTGAACTGTGAATAGAGTGTTGCTTATTGGTGTATATGCATCATGTGTGTCAGAACATATTTTGTTAAGATGAATATGGAAAAATGGTAAAATGTGCATAATTATGGTGTGGTCATGGTAAGTGTGACCAGAAGAAATTTTACGGGGATGAGCCCGATGCAGTAAACTGACTATTTTTTTAATAAGTGTGCTGAAGGTATTGGTAATGTACAAAAGGTGGTTTGCTTTTGTATGTGCCTCCTAAACTATACAGAGTATAAGCTGTGCACACCCACTCACATATTGCCCAGGTGGTGGAAACACACAGGTCCCTACACGCAGAGATATATATATATATATACATATATATATATATATATATATATATATATATATCTGGTGATATATAGAGCAACTACACACCATGAGGGCAGAACACCCCTGGCCCATATTTGTAAGAATCTACCTGGGTATGCTGAACGTATTAAGAAATATCTCGATCAGTGGATTACAGAACTAAAGGGGGAAGGGTTACCCCAAATATGGCCATATCCAGGACACTTAACAAGAGTGTCCTGGATATGGTAGCAACATGCATTTGTATAAAATACAAGGGGAAGCAGTTACATAATAGGAGAGAAATATTAGATCTATGGAGATTGTTTGAAGAAGTGCCCCCTCCCAAAAAGAGAGAGCTAGGAACTGATTTGCCATCTACCACTGATAATCCATTGCTGATACCTGAAGACAAGGTGTTGCAAGAAGGGGGACCACCAGTAGAGGTAACTAGATTGTACCCAATATTAAATAAACCAGTGCCTGCAGAAGGATACAGTGACCCCGCATATGTGCCCCCAACAACAGTCACTACGACTCAAGGGCCAACTGCACCCCCACCGTATGAGAGCCATAGACAGCGCGACCAGGTAAGTACACCCACAGTAAATATAGAGAAACTAACAGAAGACTTAGAGTCTAGGCTCTCCTTAGCAAAAGATGAGCTCTCGAGGATAAAAAGCATATGTGAACAGAGTGGGGCTAACGCTGCTCGGTCAGAGCCGACCACAAGATGATAAAACAATTGAGGAAGGGTGGAAGAAGGGGGAGATACTGTTCAGAATACAAGAAGAACCAACTCGAATAATTGAACTAGCGGAAAGGGAGGAGCACACTGACGATGAAATAATGGCCACAGGAGGTAGAGAGGAACTATGGTGCGATATAGAAGAGGACTCAGAGGAAGGTGAAAGATTAAGTATGGCGATGTAAGGAGGAAATGAGGGGATGGATGGTGCATGTTCGGGAAGAACAATGGAAGAAGAATGGACAGGACGACTAAGGAACAGGTTGGGGAAAATGGCTCCACTAGGAAAGAAAGGAATGAAGGTGAGTACAGGCAAGGCAACAAAGGGGAAGTTACAACTCCCACTAATACACAGGGGAGGAGGGAGGCCAAATTGCATACCCTGGGCTCAGATGGACAAGGCCAATTTGTTAAAGCTATTACCACCGCTATCAGGAGGGGCAAGCAAGTGGATATATGCAATTGAGAAGCACACAGCCGGGGTACCACTAGCAATAGGTGATGTGAAAAGTTTGCTAGTATCGGCAGTTGGGGATCAAGCTGATAGAGTATGGGTAAAGGCTGGCTTCCGGGGGGTAACGTTAGACTGCGATCGCCATGATGGTGCCTCTTTTAACACAGTACATGCAAGGGTGTGGGACGCATTAAGAGAAACATTTCCAGACACCACAGATTTGCAGTCAGTGATGCAATGTACGATGAATGATGGAGAAGATGCTATTGATTACATTTTTCGGGTCCAGGAGATGTGGAGAGCGGAAACGGGCACGCCCTGGTATCAGTCAACCTCATTATTTTACTTCATAATAAAGAGAGGGCTCCCTAAAGAGGTACAAAAAGCACTTGACAAAATTGCAGGTATTGAAGCGAAAGGGTGGCCCGAAATACAGAGCATGATAGTTCACCACTGTAAAAGGATAAAGGAGAGGGAAAAGGAAATAGCGCAAAAAAGATTGGCAGACGAGGCAAAGTTAGTACAAACAAAACTGGTGAAGGTCGCTGCAGCATTAGCCGTGCTCCCACACAGCAGGGAGGGAGAAGAGGAGGGGCTGGTAGCAATACAGGGGAGGATGGCAACAAATTGGGCAGGAGCAGGGCAACCACAGTGGAATGAGCAGAAGCAGAACGGGGGTCCGCAGTGGCAAGATTGGACCCCTCGAGGGGGACGAGGTGGGTACAGGGGTCGCAGAGGGGGTGGACAAGGGTACGGGGGAAACGGAGAGAATGGATGGCAAGGTCCCAGAGGTGCACAGGGAAGTTGTTGGAACTGCGGGAGGTGGGGACACTTTTCTCGAGAGTGCAGGAGTAGACCGAACAACAGATTCCAAGAGATGGAACAATATGGTAACCCCCACCCGGGAAGCCCATACGGTCTTCCAATGGGACGACAACAGAGGGAACAAGAACAGGGGTATGCAGAGCAAAGACAAGCACAACATTATAGAACACAGAATCACCCACAAAACAACAATATGCAATACACCCCGGGCAACCCTTTCGCAACGAGTGCCAATGGAGCACCAGCCCCGGCCCCCTATAATGGTGTGTCAGTAGTTTCAGGAAATGTCTTCAGCCGGGGGGGGGGGCAATGAGACAACCAGCATAGGACAGCCCACAGAGAACACTTGCGTGTCCTGTTCTATCTACCACCTACGATGCAGGGGAGAAACCATTGGTAGGGGCACAGAAAGGAGACAAGCAGTTCATATTTATGGTGGATTCCGAAGCCGAGAAATCATGTATCCATGAAGGCCGGTTTCCGCTATCTAACCGGAAGTTAGAGATGCAGGGGTTCTCTGGGGCTGTAATTGAAGTTCCTTACACAGAAGATTTGGATGTGACAGTGGGGGGTAAAACGGTAAAGACACCCGTACTTTATTATGAACAATCACCAATAAACCTGCTTGGAAGGGACCTTCTCAGCAAGCTTAATTTGACAATATCGTTCACAGAAAGAGGGATAGTGTGCTCAACCCCAGGAATATGCCCATTGCGCGTAATGCTAGTGGTACATGCCCGAGCAACAGCACCAGAAATACGCGGCATGCCAGTGGACGAAAGAATGTTTATTGAAGGATTGAAAACACTGGCCCAAGTAGTACCCGAGCTAAAAAGTGGAGGGTACCAGCAGAATTCAGCTTCTGCCCAATAGTACGCCCAGACATAGCACCAGGTTCAGTGGTATCCTTAGACCTGCATGCTGTGCAAGTATCAGGCAAAAGGATTGCAGTAATTGGGATTGACATAGATGGGTGTGAATGGCGCACTGTACTGTGCATCAATGCTGATATCGCCCTACGTGACTTGTCTGATGAGGATCTCTTTTCTGATTCAGAGAGTGATGGCGAAATAATAATGGAAATAGTAATACCATGTGACATTTTAATTCAAACAAGACAAGTGCCCGTCCAGTTGATGGCAGTGGTGGGAGCACTGTCGCCATTTTTTGATGATGACATGAGACTGGTGCCAAACAATTTGTGGACAACAGGCCCCCATGATGTAGGGTTGTTGCATGGAGTGACACCAGTAGTAATAAAACTCAAACCAGGGGCAATTGTGCCCCGAGTGAAGCAATACCCATTGTCCCGCGAAGCTGAGGAAGGGATAAAAGAGACAGTAAGTGCATTGCTAGCACAGGGAATAATAGTGCCCTCAAGCTCCCCATGTATCACTTGTATCTATCCGATCAAAAAAGCAAAGGGAGGGGCATGGAGGATGATCCAAGATCTACGCCCTCTAAATGACATCATACAAAAAGAATTTCCTTTGGTCCCGAACCCTGCATCCATACTGTGCAGTATCCCGAAGATGGCATCACAGTTCACAGTAGTTGATTTGAAAAATGCCTTTTTTTCCATCCCCTTGGCAGAAGAAAGCAGATACTTGACAGCATTCACACTAGGGTGAAGAGATACGAGCATTGCAGGCTATCACAGGGGTACTGTAAAAGTCCCAGCATATTCAACCGCATACTACACGAAGACCTGGGTAATTTAACGGTTGAAAGCACGATCATTCAGTACGTAGACGATTTACTCATCTGCGCACAGAATGAGGAGATGTGCAGAAGAGACTCGGTTACCCTCTTAACACTGCTGGCCCATAAAGGGTACAAAGTGGACAAAGGGAAACTACAATACTGTCAGTCAGAAGTGCTGTACCTGGGGCAGTTGATATCAAAGGATGGGAAAAGGATAATACCTGACACAGTTGAAGCAATAAGGTCAGTGAGAGAACCAACCACAGTGAAGGAGATGCAAAAATTCCTAGGAATGTGTAACTTTTGCAGAGCATGGATACTAGATTACGCAGCCTACACCAGACCTTTGCTGCAGGCACTCAAAGAGGCCCAGCAAGAGAACAGGAAAATAGAGTGGTCAAAATAAATGAGTGACTTGCTTGTATCACTAAAAGAGTTGATTTCGAGTGCTCCAGTACTCGCCAATCCCGATTATGAACGCAAATTTTACCTGTTCTCACATTGCAAGGGGACTCTTATGACAGCTGTGCTGACACAAAAGACTTCCCTAGGACACAAACCATTGACCTACTATAGCGGCACACTGGATGCAATAATGCAAGGCCACTTCGCGTGCGAGCAGTCTCTCGCTGCCGCCGCGTTCGCCATTGAGAAAAGTACCACAATAGTAATGGGGTGCCCTGTCACGTTGTTTGTGGAACACTCATTGTTTGCAATACTGGAAAGATCAAAAAGTACACTGACTACACAGCGAGCAACTGCCTATGAGATATTATTGTCCAGCGCCAACATTCACGTAGTGAGGTGCAGGACAGTAAACCCAGCAACATTCATCATAGAACCGTGCACACTAGAGGACATGCAAGAACACAATTGTGCAACATACACAGGAGAAACAGGGGAGGGCACGGTGGTGTGTGAAAATGCCCTGAGCGAGGGAGAGGTGTACTTTGTAGATGGGTCAGCGTCAATTGACATGGACACAGGAGAGAAACATGTGGGACTAGCAGTAGTGAGGCTAGAGAAGGTGAGTATGAAGTGTTAGTACAATACCGCCTTCCATCCCATTTCTCAGCCCAAGCAGCAGAACTTATCGCCCTAATAGAAGCATTACATGCAGCTAAGGGATGTGCAGTGACGATATACACAGATTCAGCTTACATGACGACCACCGCACACGGAGGTCTAGCCCGGTGGGGGCGGAGAGGGTTTCGAAGGGCGGATGGGACCCCAGTACAGCATGCCGAACTGTTGAAGGAATTGATTGAAGCTCTAAAAGGCCCAACAATGGTAGCAATAGTGAAATGCCAAGCACATACGTCTAACACCGACGTTGTGTCTTTGGGGAACGCGGCAGCAGACGCTGCTGCCAAGGAGGCTTCGTATTTCGAAAGACATAGCAGGTGAGTACCTATTGCAGCACCAGACGAACGAAGAACTTCCAGAAGGATACAATGCCATGCCCATATCGCAAATACTAGAGCTGCAGGCAGGTGCAAGTAGGGAAGAAAAAGTGTTGTGGGAAAAGAGAGGTTGCAGCCAATCGGCAACAGATTTATTGTGGCGCCAAAATAAATCAGGAAAAGTAGTGATGCCCATCAAACTGTTAGAGATAGCATTCCAGCAATTACACTTTCCAGCGCACAATGCTAAACAACACATTGCGGCAGAGATACAGCAAGATTGGTTTGTGTCATGTCTCCAGGAGCACATATCCAGGTTGGCAATGGAGTGCACGACTTGCCAAATATATAACTCCGGGATGACCCTACGGACACTCAGGGGGACAATTCCAAAACCAACAGGGCCCTTCAGAGAACTGTATATTGATTATGCAGACATGGGAGAGAGGTGTAACGGGGCACACTACATGATAGTGGTTGTATGTCCATTCTCCAGGTGGATGGAAGCGGGTCCATGTGCGCGTCCTGATGCTAAGAGTGCTGCAAAGTTCCTAGTGAGGGAAGTGTTCCCACGATGGGGAATTTGTGACGTAATTCGCTCAGACAACGGCACTCATTTTGTGAACGAACTCTTCAAGGAAGTGACTGCATTATTGGGAATAAAGCATAAACTCTGCTCGATTTATCATCCCCAAAGTAACGGCATTGTTGAGAAGATGAACGGCCTGTTAAAAGGAAGATGGTCTAAATTGTGTTTTTTGTTAAAGAAAAACTGGATCTACTGCCTACCCCTTGCACTGTTTGAGCTGAGGAATCAGCCGAGCAAGGATCTTCATCTGTCCCCGCACGAAATTGTGGCGGGAAGCCGGATGCACACAGCACATTCCCCACTGCGCCAACACTCAGATGCACACAGAAGCGCCACAATATTAGGAGATGAATTCACAGATTACCTGAAGAAACTAACTAGGGCAGCGCGTGCAATTTCAAGGTAGCTCTCAACACCATTTACAAGGGAAGAAGGGAACACAACAGTGTTGTTTGTGGAACAGGACCCACAAGTACAATTAATGGCAGGAGAGTTCATTTATGTCCTGAGCTTTGTGCGCCGGTGGAATGCCCCAAGGTTCTATGGCCCATACGAGGTAGTTTTTTGTACACCCACAGCTGTGAAGGTGAAGGGACTGGCATACTGGATACACTTGACAGATGTGCGAAAGGCATACAATAGTGTGCGGGAAGAAGAGGATGAGGAGGCACAGACAACAGCAAACAAAAATGAGGGAAATGAGTAAAAAGGAACACATGAATGGGAGAGTGTAACTGGCAAATTAAGATGTTAACGAAACAATTCTATTACAGGATATTGATCAAGATAAATGAAAAAAACATTTTGTTTAATTAAAAATAATGGTGTAAGATATATGTATTTCTTTTCCACCCCTAACCCCCCCCCCCCCAATCTCCCTTTCTATGACTTCCTGGTACACACAGTACCAGCAAAAATGTTTACATGCACGTACTTAATGCACTTTTATATTTTAAACAGGAACTACCATGGCAACAAACGGGCAGCCCGCAACAAATAGATTGATTAAATGTAGAGATGCTTTAGCTGAAAGGTGTAGATATTTGTATGAGTGTTTATTGTCTGTATGCATTACATTATTTTTTACAATACTGTTTGGCTTGGCTACCTATTGGTTCATAGCGTTCATCTCTATGGAGATGAACGAGGGGGGAGGGAATAACGGGAATAATGTAACAAATCAAACTACAACTGCGGATACTAAAAAAGGTGATTTTTTGGTGTGGGACGGATCTAAACTTGTATGGGGATATAATACGAAACCGCCCAATGCAGCTACCTCACCAAATGAAAGAATGCAGGATAAAATGCAGGATAGCACAACTTCCCCGCCAAATGTCTCCGATTACAATGCCCACAGATTAAATGATTGCAACCTTTCTGTTATATCATGGCTGTACAACACCCCCACCCCCGTGCCCACACATGTAACCACCCCCACAACAGAGAACACACTACCTGATAGAATAAAGAAAGAGAATGAAGAGATGGCAGTGAAATACGCAGCATTATATGATGAATGGGAAAAGGGGGGTGGAGGGAAGAAAGGAGGGTCTAGACTGCTCCTCGCCCGTGAAGCCGGGAGATATCTTAGAAATAATAGGAGAAAAAGGGAGATGGGAAGTAGAAAATACGACGAGTATTACGGGTTGGGACTGGACAAGATGGAAGTCCCACGACACCCCCACCAGACAAATAAATGGTATGATGGTATGCAGACATGAGTGCAACTGCAAAACAAACAACAAATGAGAGTTGCTATGTCTGCTCCCTTATTCCCCATGCTTCAGGTACACCCAAGGTATTACTACCAAAAGAGCTGCCTATTGTGGATGCCCAATGTCTCCTTCATCTCACATTGTGCAGAATTAAGAACACCTTCCAGGCACACGAGGTAACTTTTAAAATGCTGCAGAATGAGAAGACCTGTTACCCGAAAGCGGAAGGAGTAATATGTTTGGAAGAACCATTTTTTGTAATAAAAGGGACCTTATTTTCAGAAAATAAGTGGAAAGATGAAGAAATAATGTGCAAAGCTGAGGCGCTGCGAGGTGTGACACCAGAAAAACTGCAGTGGATAGCTAAAACATGTACACCAGTATGGAAGGAGCACATCTCAAAATTGACCTGGGTGACTGCCATTGTAAAGCCCTTCAAACTACAGAAAGAAATAAACTATGAAGTGTGTTTTAAGGGAGACGGGAAAACTATCATGGGGGTAAACAAAAACTGCAACAAGACCCTCACAATCCCGGATATGAGAAAAGGGACAGCAGCACTCATGGACACTTACTGAGTATGTGGCAGCCAGGCATACCTGCACCTCCCACAATCATGGAGCAGCATCTGCTCACTGGCCACACTACATTCTGCACTAATGGTGATACCAGAGAGCCATATTAGTGGGAGCAAGAAAATGCGAGAGACTCCTCGGGAGAATGAAGCCCAACCAACTGCAGAGTCACAACTATATGTCCTGTCTTCCGGCAATAAGGGGGAGATGCTGTCTCGGAACAGACGCTCGTCGAACTACATATCAAAAGCATCCTCAGAACTACTGGCACAGATCCCAGACAGATATCGATTGTTCAGCTCTGCAGAGACTTTCTTCGCCTCGCTCATCCCCAGCATCCCGGCACGGGCAAATGCGAAATGGCTCCAAATCACACGCTGGGAGCTGATCCAGTTGGCAAATGACACTGAAGAAGGGTTTAACGTAATAAAAGTGGAGCTGAGAGCACTGCGGCTAATGACCATGCAAAATAGGTATGTCTTAGACCTATTAACAGCGATGGACGGAGGTGTTTGTCGAAAAATTGGAAGTGCCTGCTGCACTTTCGTACCTTCTGAAGATGCAGATAATGGTACCTTATCCCACGTGATCGAAGCAGTACATAACCTAGGAGAGAGGATGAAAAAGGAAGGTGGGGCTGAAGCAAGCGCATGGTTCGACAACCTCTTCTCCTGGGTCCCGTCATGGTTGGGAATGACTGTCAAATTGCTGATGCCCACGGTGGTGTTCTTCCTTTTTATTTTTTGTATGTGCCAGGTGGGTCTTCGATGTTGTGCAAACGCAGTACCAAATGGTGCGATGATGATGGTGACAATGGGCAACACTCGCGGTGCAATACAAAATGTGCAGGAGGAGGTGCAAACAGGAGAAGAAAACACACCAAAATTCCAGATGGTGCCCATATACCACAGTGGGGATGTAGTAGACAGGCTATAGCACACTACAATTAAAGAGCCCCATGAACTTGAGTGGTATAGGAGGTGTGGGTGGATTTGGAAGGGGACAGGGATTGTATATATATGACCTGTACACCAGACGAGTATGCTAGAAGGGGGGAAAGCCTGCGAGGGGTATGTAGGGCATGGATGCCTATAAAAGGCACCCCTGCGTAGGACGAGGCAGTAGCTGAAGAAAAGGAATGCCAGAGGTTGGGGCAGTTACAGTATTCGTTACTTAAGTAATGAAAGGGGGGAAATGTATGGGAGGATAGGTCCAAGAGACCCCCCTCCCCTGCAGTCCCCCCTTGTGGAGTCTTTGGCTCGTTGGGGTCCCCCTGCCACCAGGGCCCAGGTGGCAGGTGGACCACTGGCTGACACATTGACCAAACGTGCTGTATTAATGTAGGCCCTGGAAACCATTTTTTACACCAGAACGACATGAGCCCTTGTGCGCTGCAGCACGGCCCCCACCTTTAGAGAGTCCTTTGCATGCCCTATTTTTGACTTATATAAAGTCCCATTAAGCTCACCCGCACTTTGTCTTAGCCTTATTCCCATCTTGGGAGAGTCCATTACTGCCTCTCATTGTGGGGAGGGTTGTGCTATCTGGGGACGCTCGCCTTCACTACCTAAGAACCCACCTTCAACTTCAGCCCTCATTCCGTCCACTCAGGCTCCAGTACTGAATGAGGTTGGTTAAACCCAGATTAAAACTGGTAAAGGCTGGTGGTTGCAGCTTTAATGTACAGGGTCCTGATCTCTGGAATCTGCTCCCGTTTGAACTCAAAGCCGTGGACACCACAGCTAAGTTTATAAAGGAGCTGAAGACTTTTTTGTTCAATTTTGCACCCAACTAGGGACCAGTGCTAATGGTATCCCTTGCCTCTATACATGACCCTGAGTTCTGTCTCGGATCTTCCTTCTCTCATCCCCTCAAATGCTATACGTTCCGGTTCTTTGTGTTTTTCCTTGTGTGCGCCCTGAGGCCTTCGGGCATGTGGCGCAAAGATATAATCATTTTTAATAAATAAATAATTAGAAGAACTGTGGTAGGACTTTTCATCATAGCAGGCGAGTCAACCATGAAAAAAACAGTTGAATGGAAGAAATGTGGTTGTGGTAAGAAATTATTGTTGTAGAAAGACATTGATAACTACATATATTTTACAAACTGTTGTATCCTTTAAAGTAATGGTTGTGCTAACCTGACAAAAGCATTACATTGGAAGAATCTTTGTGATGAGTTAGGATTTACTTTGAAACCTGAGAAAGACCTTGTGTGAAGGAAAACAATTGCCTTGGTTTGTGAACTGATGTTTTGTGAAATAGATATTTACCATATCAAGAAGTCACACTGAAGCCTCCAGGATGTACACCCCGCCAGCCATATAAGAGGCTGATTGCAATGAGACACACAACCCGTTTCAGCACTCTCACCCTCTCGACATGCACACGAAACAGGATTCTGCGCTTAAGAACGCGCCTTGTCCTCTCATCCCCCACTACTTGACTGTACACCAAGCGTTTCGTGCGGAGCTCAGCCGCCAATGCCTACCGGCATAGCGAACCAGAGAGCCTCATTGCTTCAGGGTCCAAAAAGGCTCCTTCCGCCTACAACTTCCTAAACGCTGGTCCAACTCCCGCAACTTGCCTGTTACCTGCAACATCAGACATCGTAAATCCGACCCCTATGCGGACACAAATGCCTGTGTACAACTAGGTAAGGTAACCGTACCCACTTCAGGTAATGCTGCGCCCATCCATGATGTTGCTGCCACCATCACAGCAACTGCTTACACATTGCGCGGGACAACTGCTCCGCTGCTCACTAACGTTGCACCCACATGTAATGGTACTGCCCCATCTCTGATACTGTTGCGCTGAATGCTGCCAATGCTAATACTTTGAAGGTTTTAACTGGCATTAAGGGAAAATCACAAGAGTATGTTGTTATATGGAAATACTGGCATATATTGGCAGAGACAGCAGGAACATGTTTTATTATGTTATCATTACTGTGCATTTCATCACTGGCCATGTACAGAGGTGGCTAGTACATTTGGGTGCAAAGGGCCAGGAACTGATTTACCAGACCCCCAAGCAAAGAAGATTGGTGGTTGCAACTGAGCAATGGTGGCTGCCAAGAAGGTGCTGTATCTTATGGAGAACCAGCCACAGACTTTCTATCAGTAGACACATTTTTTAACTAACACACAAACCCACAATAGAGACTTTACCTGACCTGCTTGCTGGCATGTGATGGGCTTGCTGGAGGGCCCTTAGGAACAAAAAGGTCTCAAAGATTTTACTTGGGAGGCGGTTCCCCCTCGGATAGGGGTGCACCACAAATGGTTATTCCCACAGTGTTTGCTGGAGATTAATGCATCAGGGGTGGGAGGGTTTGTGGGTTGTGGGGAGGGTTTGACGTGCTATGTATTACTTTGTATTGGCCCAGATTTCGGCATATGCTGCCTCCGGTGGAGGAGGTTCTACAGTGCCTGAGGTATAAGCTAACTTGGACTGCTTTATTAATTTCAATTGCCTATAAAAATGTTTTGAAACAAAAAAAAAATACTTACATCTTTCTTCTAGTACTATACATGGTGTGCCCCTGAAGCAGCGTGATCATCATATGCATTGCCCAATAGGGGTTGTCCAGACTGGCTTGGGAGTCTCTGTCACAGCTGTGCTTTATTGAGTTTGGAAGGCAGGGAGCAGGCCCCTCAGCATGGCTCGAAGTGGGGTCTCCATATTTTGTGTTACGCCACTGGCTAAATAAATAAATAAATAGATGCCAGACTTGTTTTAGATGGGTATTATGATTCATGGTATCATGTCACTTCTCCCCAGGTGGGAGCCGTTCCCTGTGAGGCTAGGGAGGTGAAGCCGCTACCCAATAGTCCCCCTGGGGGTTGTGGAAAGCTGGACCTTACAGGGAGAAACTCCCCTCATGAGGATAAGGATCCCCTGCCCCATGAAGGAACTCCCCGACCCCTTTTCCCCTGGGACCAAGCCCATGTCAGAAATTCCTGAAAACACAGTCTCTTATGGCAAGACTTTTCAATATGACCCAGAAGAAGAAGAACCAAAGAGACCTGCAGAGTAATAACAGACTGTCTCAATGTAATACTGAGAAGAGTTGGCCCCAAGGAGGCCTAAATATTACAACAACAACAAAGGACTTAGACTTTACACTGGTGAGGATCCAGCCCCAGGAAATAAAGACTGAGAAAGCAGCTGGCGTGAAGCCAGCCCAGGCCGGGACGTTCGAACCTGGGAACGTGAAGCTGCAAGGACACTGATCCCCAGTGACGTGGACCTTGAGGAACGGTCAGTAGGGAACAATGTTGGAAGCCAAGCTCCTGACCAACTGAAGAGACCGAAGAGCCAGTGGTGGTGTGACCTCGAGGAGGTGGACCATGTGGTCCTGGAACTGCGCCGGATCAGTAAGGCCCAAGTCTCAGCTGAGCCGCAAGGACAAAGCAGGGAGTAGTGTGAAGAAAACAGAAGATGCAGAAGCTACTCGAGCCAGCCTAACACCGCAGGAAGAACCAGCAAGGCAGTCCTGACATACTGCAGGTAATGGTTACAGTGGGAGACATGGTAGGGGTTTCGGGGGATCTCCAGAGTCCAGAGAACCTTGAGAGTGATCTCCCTCATCACAGTAGTGACATCCAGGATGTCCGGAGTCCAGAGAAGCTCGGGAGTAATCTCCCTCATCACAGTACTACTAACCAGGAAACTAAGAGCCAAGAGAACCCCAGGGGTAATCTCCCACATCATAGCAGTGATATCCCAGGATTCAAGAATCAGGAGGAATCTCCCT
This sequence comes from Ambystoma mexicanum, assembly GCF_040938575.1. Lineage (NCBI taxonomy): Eukaryota > Metazoa > Chordata > Amphibia > Caudata > Ambystomatidae > Ambystoma > Ambystoma mexicanum. The sequence goes on from NC_090936.1 coordinate 147,110,626, forward strand.
CGTCACAGTGATAATCCAAATAGTATAAAAGAGGACATTAGACAACAAGAAATATCTAATATCTGGAAGACTGGGAAAAATTACTGGAACCCTTGAAGCAAGCTTTCAAAAGCCCTTGGGGATGAAGTAAATAACCCTTTTTGTAGATTAGTGGAAGGGGAAGAGTAGGTTTGGATGGAGGACGGACACTTTTCATTTGAGTAAACACCCTGACAACGAGCACCCGAGTTGTTATTGGTTTAGGTAGGCCCAACATGTTAGAGACAGGGAGTGGTAGGTTCTTTGCTTCACGTCTTAATAAAGCTTTGTTGAAACATGCCACCCATTCATCCAACTCCTTACTCCACCTCACCACATAGGACAGCAGGCATTTTATTGACATTAGAAGACCTTTTTAAGGAGCTTTTTCAAAATTGCTTTCACACGACACCCTGGATGAATTGAGTTGTTCTGCCTCTGTGCATTTATTGACCTCACACTTTCTTTCTGAAACTTGCATTTCATCTAGGATCTGCACTGATGATTTTTGACAGTGGAATATAGATTTGTTTTCAACTCCCAATTCCTTATCACTACAGTGTTCTGTCTCACAACAGTCTCTGTGTTTTCCACAGTGTATAACAATAAAGATCACTATCTACACAAGCTATTAGAAAGATGGAAATCACCTCGAGGAACATGTTCAAGGGAACAACATGTTCTTTGATTAACTCCATTGATTAAAAGATATGTTTTTTTATTGTTATGTAGCTTCTCTTATTTCAATACATTTGTTTCAACTGCAAAATTATGTGTGAAATATATCAGTTAATGTAGCTTTTGCTTCTTTTGGATTGCCTTTCTTCCAGTAGCTTTAGAATCCTTTGCGATAGTGTAGCAAGATGTAACTCAAGAAAAAAGGTATGATTCAAAGACGTTGTAGTAAAGAGAGCAAGCATCATCAGTGCACAGTAGAGTTCTTACCTTTGCCCCTAGGATCGCAAGAAGGCCCAAAGCCGCCAAGAAATCTTTTTCTTTAAGCGGATAGCTGGGTGGCTCTGCAACAAGTAATGTAATTTAACAAGCATTGATATTGCACCAAATATCACTGTAGTGGTCACCAGATGGCCTCCTTGTTGAAATAAATATTGTGCAATTGATAATGGGCTTTAATTTATAAAATCTGAGCAAAATTGCACCATTTACCTGATCTTCTGGCAGCCTTCCCATCCAAACAGTTCCTTTTAGAGGTTAAGCATTGATGTTGCGTTAGGATCGTTTGACAATAATCTGAATCCAGGTAGTCCAACTCCAGGCCTCTAGGGTCGCAAACCTGATACGGTTTCAGGATATGCCTCATTAATATTCATGATAAGAAATGTGCATAGATTTAAAATTATTGTATGGTAATTTAGTTCATGAATATAAATGTGGGGTGTCCTGAAAATCTGACACTTTTCTGGCCCTCAACACGTTAAGTTGGACAACCCTGATCTAAATATACTACCCCTCCAATTGTGGAAGGGCCAGGAAGCCTGCAGGGGGCAGATGTGACTTGTCTCCATGCCCAGTGCAACCCTCATCTTCAGCAGGCTTAACTCTTAGACAAAAAAAGAGCACTCTGCTGTTGTAACAAAAATGTATGCAGGAGTGAGTGTGGCAACTGCAGTGTCACACACACTGATCCCCAGATTGCTATGCAATCAAGCTACGATCTCCACCTGAGCGGCCAACGACCGATGCGTTACATTCTTTGAGAGGCACTTTGTGTTGCTGGATCATCCTCCACTGCCCCCTGTCACAGATCACCACAAGAACACACAAACTCTTAAAAACAGTTGAACGGTTCTTCTTGAGAAAATTGTAAAAGGAGCTCACTAAGGGCGGTGTTCCTCCTTCTCTCTCTCTCTCATATCTCCCTGGTGTAGGGAAGGCATGGCATCACAAGTATGACACTGAAACAATGGATACAATTTGTAAAACGTGTATTGAAAATGTTGGGGTCGGAGAAACTCCTATGTTGCCCTATAACTAAGATGGGAGTAGTCTCGAACATCAAACAATAAACAGAACTGTCCTAGTGGAGTCCGTCAAATCAAATTGGCCTGTGCTAACAAAACCTAATGCCTTCCCTGTCTTTTGTACAGAAAGGGGAAAAAAATGAGAAATGTATGCAAAGGAAAAATCATTGTTCAAAAGATTAAAAGGTAGTTGAACCAGCTCTCCTCCTCATGTTAAGCCTCACAGAGTAAGGCTGTCCTTATGGGCAGGATGACACTCTAAGCAGTTCCAAACCGTGAGGCCTGCCTGGCCTTACACATTAGAGTCTCTTTCTTGACTTTCAAAATTTTATTTCAATGTAAAGTTCACCAAGGTCCCCCTCTGCCAAGCTCAGACCTTACAACACACAGATCGCGTAGTTCCCTCTCTGTCGGGCTCAGACCTCTCACGTCACAGTTCAACACAAACTTGCCGGGGTGTCCTTCCCCAAGCTTATTGTACTTCGGTTCTCCGTCAATTGGGCTTGGACCCCTTTACGATGTCCAAGACTTTCGAATGTGATGGCTCTTGTTACTGAACACCGAGGATCACGGACTCAAAGTTCATGTTTACTCTCACTTAATTCACTTTTGCTGTTTGTTCGCTTTATAGTTTCAAACAATGTACCTTTCACAGAGACTTTCGAATGGACTACTTCCTTTTGCCGGACCACTCTGTTACTTAGTATCACTGATCTCCCAGTTGACTTTTTTCTTCAAAGTTCATCCACAGGTCTGCCTTTCTTTGCGTCTCATCCGCACGCGTGCAGCCTTCACTTGTGATATAATGTTGCTACTCCATTCGCTTCTCTCAGGTCTCCTGCCAACTCACCGGCTGTGTGAGCTTCTTTCTTGTTTTGCTATTTCCAATTCACGAGTCAAAGTAAGTACCACAGGCTTGGCCTCGCGTCCCCAACTATGCCGTTCACCAGAGAGGGTCGCTGGCGTCCTTGAAACACAATGCAATCTTCACTTGTGGGATCTGGCCTTCTCCACATGTCTTTTGCGGTCTGTCGGAGGCAACAACTGCAAGTACATAACCCTTGGGCTTTTCACCCTGCTGCTCTCGTCCCTTGGTCCGTTGCTCTGCTCCAGTAGACATGCCTTCATCCCAGAAGTTCTGCTCGTACTCATGCTCCGCCTTGCTCAGAGTGTGTCTTTAGGTGTTGACCTTTATTCGTGCGAGTAGAGTTAACTGGTGACAGGTGTATGCACTTAGTGTAAAGTGCCTGACTTTCCCTGACCCGTTAAACGGGACAAGTCCAGTACAATGTGAGAGAGTTAGTGTGGTTACTCTCAGGCACCCTCTTCCTCGGCCCAGTGTTTGTGTAATAAAAGGGGTGGGGAGGTTGGGACATAGGAAAATCCAACAAAGTAGGACGGAGCAGATGAACAAAAAAGGGGGGAATACCGCATCTCAACATCGGCTGCCTCACCCCCACTCCCGGAATACCCCTCACCCAGGTGATCCTCCCGCATTGATCAATCCCCAGGAACTGGATCTAAAAGTGATGGTCGTGTCCTGGCCACCTCGATGACAAGTCCCAGAGGACTAGCGGGTGAGACACAGTTTGGTTTCTCACAATGGGCAGTGTCCAAGTCTCCCTCAACTACGGGATGGTCAAAATATATATCGGTAACCCCTACTGTCTAGCAACTGACTGGCTGGTTGTGATCACCTAAGGCCAAATGCCCTTTCTCCCTCTATCCCACTGGGAACAATCTAGGTGAATCCTAACATAGGTCCCACAACAGTAGCACTCAGGTCTTACTTCATCCTTTTCCTTGCTCTTGTACTCTTCCCCCTGATGTTATATCCTTCCTCTGGCTTCCCTCTATTCTCACCTTCTGAATACCACTCTTCTTGGCTTCCCTCTTTTACTCTTCCCTTCTGTCCCTCCGATTTTCTTTCTCTACGTCCCTTCACTCTCTACCACTCCGCTCTCCACACTACTACTAATCCCCTCTTCACAGTACTGCTAGATTACACTCCTCCCACAACATCTCCTAGAGGCACCCCGTCTACACCATAATAGGCACCTTCCAATTCACCTCCTACTCTCATTATGATAGTCGCACTCACTCCCTTTCTCCCACCAACCAATACCTCACCTTGCACATGCTTTCAGCAAACCTCCTCCACTCTCTTGTGCACCATCCTTCCTCTGCTGGGCTGTTGGTTCTCCTTCTCCTCTCTTGACCTCATCCGAACAACCCACACTTTCCCATTTCCTGTGACCCTTTTAATGCTCTACCTTTCCTCTCCATTAATGCTCTCCTTCAGCTTGTTCCCCGGGGAAACCGCTCAATTTCTCCCCAATCACCAAGTATGTGATTGCACTTTGTCCTGCTGGTGGTAAGAGAAATATCGGAGTTCGTGTTGTGTAGCACACTGGGATTACCAGTTTCATATGCGGATTGTTTCGCAATCCAGCAGTTTCTTGCTATCCCTCTCCCTGTTTTACTCACTCTCTCCTACACTGCCAGTTTTGCTGGGTGATTAATGCATCTGTGCTTGAAGTGTGTGTGTGTGTGTTTGTGTGTGCACAAGCATGAATATGTGTTTGTGCATGCATACATGTCGGTTTGTGTCATGAAACAAGTTGTATGCATCTGAATTTGAATGTAATACATTGTGTCTGTGTGCACATGTGTGGGTTTCATGCATGTGTGTGGGTATGTGTTTGTGCATGCTTGTATGTTTGTGTCCATGTGTTTATGTCTGTTGTGCATGCGGGTGTTCTTTTGGTAGGGAAAAGGGGCTTCATCAAGAAGTTATTTTCAGTTTTAATACTAGCATATAATTTGTGTGCAACATCAAAGGTATATAGAGGGGCATTGTTGGTATATATTGTGGGTTGTATGGGTGAGGTTGCTGGTGGAGATGGAGCAAGGCCAAGAGACCAGGTGGAGGAAGGACAGCAGAACAGATTGCGGATTTTGAAAAGGCGAGAGTGTTCCACAGGGAGCCAAAAAAAAGGGGAGGAAATGTGAATGTTTGGACTCCTCCCACTCCCGCTGAACAGGCATTTAAGTCACGGGCCAAACGCATTACATGCGCGTGCATTCCTGAGTGCGGTTTACTGTGGTGTCGTGGTGTCGTCCACTCCCCCTGAAGTAGCAGAAACTCTGTAGGAGGTTTACAAGCCCCTCCCTGCTTATATCCTGGAACCATATATTCTACCTGGACTGATTGGAAATGTTAGCATTTGGATTTGGACCCTTGCAAGTGACTTATATATTTATCTTGCTCTATTTCTTTCTGAATTTTTTGACTCCTCCCACTCCCACCATAACAGGCATTTAAGGCACAGACTGCACGCATTCCGCGTGCACACATACCCGAGTGCCTTTCGAGTGCTGTTTGCTGTTCGATGGTCGGTGGTGGGGTGGTGGGGCAATTAATGCGGTTGACGTCAACTTTAATAATTACGTTTCAATTCTTTTTGAGGTTGGTTTGTGTATATGGAGTGCATTAACTATTCAGTAATAGCAAATAGCGGGGCAAACTAAGGTACTAGTATTTACTGTAAAACCGTAGTGGGCTCACTTGTTATAGGCCCCATATTTGAAGCATAACATGTAATTAGCAAAGATGCATAAAAAAGAAAAAGTACACGCCGCCAAAAAAGATATTCTGGTGGCGCTGTTAGTTTTTACGAACAGACGTAACAGCATGTCACGGGCCCTGGCAAAACCCCCCTCCCACCTTTCCCGCCATCCCCCTTTACCTCAATGAGGGCTTGGCTTTGCATGGAGGGAGGGGGAGATGAGGGGTCCTATCAGGGGGTTACCAATCATTACAAAGATAAGAGCATGTATTTGGCGAATTCAACCTTTGTTATTAGAGTCGGATGATTTTTCCTCATTGGCGCAGGAGGTCCATAAACAAATTATGGGGCAGGAGGCCTTTGATCGAGTGTCTATGAATTTTGACGATGTCTCATTTGAAAACACGCTCCCCATTTTTTCAACTGGTGAGATCACAACATCCTCCGATAATGGAGGGGATGCTTGATTCTAGTATCGCCTAAGCCCAAATTGGTAGCACTGATTAAGTCGCGGCACAACCAGGGAGTTCAGCGACACAGGAGAATATCTACAAGCAACTTAAAGGCAGGGTCTAGTAAACATTTTTATTGTCCCTACGGCTCGGCCATGTTTTTTTAAGCCTAAGTGGCTCGATTTTAGAAAACTTTCCTATGGACCTTACCCGAGTTTTCGTCCATTGAACGCACGCGAAAACAAGCACCAGGGAGCCGCCATTTTCTGATAATCCTATCTTTTCCCCGATCGCCCTGGCTGACCTGATTTTGCGGCACTAAATCAATTCCCCCGCCCCTGAGCCTGTCATCAGCAGACTCGTACCGCCCATTTCCCAACGCCAAAGCACGTCTCGTGTCAACATTCGCTGTGCTTCAGCTAATGACGTGTCACCATGGAAATGGCAGGACGCCTCTCTCTTCAATAAGTATAAACAGACCGTTTCACAACACACAGCAGCCGATTTTCGATTCCATTCCTTTCTCTGTGTTACTTTGAGTATTCTGTGACTCGTTTCAGTGCTCTGGTCAGCTACCTTCGCCGCTTGTAGCCCGTGTGAACAGATACCAGTACCACTGCTATAAATTATTTTAGTTTGTTTAACACACAATGGCTACAATAATGCCCTATATGTACGAGCCCGAGTATACCGAGGAGGAACTACTGGAAAGGGAAGCACGCGAAAACGATGGGGATTCGGACGGCAGTTGGCAGGACGAATCAACAGATGAAGAGCCTGGGCCTAGTCGAATGGACGGCGTCTCCACCTGGTGCACATGAAATCTGTGCGAGCTAATGCCAACCGAGGACCAGAACTGCTGCTGCCGAGAAAACTCGGGATGCCTGGCCTACATTGCGGAAGTCGAGCCACGACCGCAATGCATCACCGAGCTGCCAGACTTCAGGGCAGCCTGCCTCACACGGGCCGTGTTGAGAATAATGATGGTGCTTATGCACGAACTTCGAGCAACTGTTCGTCCTCGTAATCCGAGTAACGAGTAAGTATACTCTACTTGTCATGCCACTCCTATTTCATGGTCTTCTACTATATCCAAAATTACATCTACATATCATCGTAACGCATGTAAGTCGTTGAATAGTGTGCATTGTCTAGATAGCATTTGTCCGTGTAAAATGCCATTAGTTACAAGAATTGTCATTGACAACAAACGTTTATTAAACTTATCTTGGTAATTTAAAAACAGTTTGTTTCATTCCTTTTCACAGGTGGTACAGGCTGGTGCCCTATCGTTCCTTTACATGGTGGCTTCACGGGAGGCTTGGACACCGCGTTCGAAGAGTGATACCCGCCTGTGCCGTTCGTGCCATTAGAGAAACGTTCCCGAGTGACGGCGGTCAGTACAGGGGATTTTCTCTCGCTGTGCTGCAACCTGACCTCTATAATCTTTAAAGTCTTGTATTTTTGTGTCATGAAAATAAGATACAAAATAAAACACCACATATATTTTAACAATGGTTGCCTCGATTTTTTAAATGAATCAAGTGTGTCTCTATTCAAGGATGGACGTCAGACATCTGTGCTCCGAATGGGTGAAGGTCTGGTTGCTGTGAAGCAGGGTGGTCACTATCTATCTAAGCTAACATAACATATTCTCGATAATGCATGCACTAAAACACACTTGTTCAAAGTCTTTCAGTAGGTTATGTCTCTATAAAAGTCACACATATATCTATACTAACATTTACCATTGGATTATACAGCTTGAACACTATAATACACCGGTTGAAGTGTGGGTCTGTGCTCACAAGAATCTCCGGTATGTGGCATTTGTTAATGATAAGCAACGATATACTGATGTGCGCCGGCATGGGGGGCTGTGATGGATTCTTCAGCAGACACCTGCAGCTTCGTGTCAACAACTGGAGCACGATCACCATATTATGGGACGATCGCCAAGGGCCCACATGCCCTTACGCTGTACTAGTGGCTAGAAGGAACATATCAACCTTTAGGCTGGAGTAGTGCCTAGTTGATGGAACAGCCTTGCGGTTCACCGTGCTTCCAAAGTGATTCTTTTTACGAAAATGAGCACCCTGTGTACCATAAAGGAACAGCGCGTGACTCAAGATGAAACGGAACAGTTATTGCGGATACAGATAAAAGAAAATAAATGGCTTCCGGAGTTCATATGTCAATTGCTGAATAATATTCTCTAAACATTTAATGTCAAATAAATGTACTTTACCAAAAGTACCGTGTTGCTGTTTCATTTTAAAGTACAGTTTCATATTCCGAATTGTGGCGCGCTGTGTTGTGAGTTGATCTGTGTTGGTTTCCGGGTTCTGTGTGGAGTCGCGCAGAAGACGACTGGGCGCGTTTGCCTGCGCAGCACAGTAACGTCACGGGGAGAGGTGGGGGATATGAATGTTTTGATAATGTCAGGCTCAGGGGCGGGGGGATTGATTTAGTGCCGCAAAAGCAGGTCAGCCAGGGCGATCGGGGAAAAGATAGGATTATCAGAAAATGGCGGCTCCCTGGTGCTTGTTTTCGCGTGCGTTCAATGGACGAAAACTCGGGTAAGGTCCATAGGAAAGTTTTCTAAAATCGAGCCACTTAGCCTTAAAAAAACATGGCCGACCCATAGGGACAATAAAAAATTTTACTAGACCATGCCTTTAAGGTACACACCAAATAACTATGTGATATTTATAGACAATTGTCGGCATGGATTTATTACTGTGAATCGTGCCCAAGAGGGTAGTTGTTTCTCCAACCTCCCCCGGATGGGAATAGCCACTCGGCTTCTTAACTGCCGCTAAGCGGCGCGGCTGTTCGAGCCCTTATGGGTGACAAAACCCTGATAAAGGTAAATGTTCTACAGGAAAAGTCGAATCCTGGCACATCTCACCCAGCTATAGAGGTCATTAGTAAGAAAAGAAAAAAAAGGAGTAGAGCTAAAGTGAAATGGACAAACTTGGTGACTGATAATCGAAAGGTATCCAAGAAATCTTCCCAGAAGTACTTACGAGATGTAATAATGGAGGATTCTCAGAAAATAGTCCGACTGTAAACTTTGATGCTTCCCTTTCTAGCGGTGAGGATGCTACCCATGACTCCCCCGTTGATCTTGTAAATACTGCCTGTCAGCAGGAGGAGTCTACTGACCTATATTTCGATGACAGAAACAGGTGGGAGGCCCCACAGGGAGTGATTGAGCAGCTGGAACCAACCTACATCCTTACCAATGCAATGAAACATAAAAGGAAAACGGGTGGAGGTGTGAGGGTGAGATGCCCAAGGTGTATAACCTATTTAAAAAACCTATATAACTGCAGAAAAGGGCACATCTGTTCAGGAAACCGCGGAGGCAGATAGGACCAACCCCAGGAAGAACTAAAAAATTGATAGGGAAGGTTCCCCCGAAGTTGGGAAAGACTGCAATAGTTAGGGAAGCCACCACTATAGCTATAACGGAAGACCAACTGAATGAAACAGTAAAAAGTGTCATAGAGCAGTTGTTATGGCAAGGGCCTCCTAACACCCTAAGACCGATGAGGTGATGAGGGGTGGGTTGGGAGATATAGTCATGTCTGGACAGCCCCTCGGAGGGAGTGTTGGAAAGTAAGGGGGAGGGAGGGTAGAATGTGCTAACAAATGAAGAGTTAAATGCCTCCCTAGTCTCCCTCTGCGATCACCAACCTATCCGGGCCACTGGTGGCCGGCACCTAAGGAAAAGTTCCTGTCCCCAAAGACTTACTTGGAGGAAAGGCATAGCGCTCAGTAAGGATCAACTACGTTTGCCGCTACACAAATTGACCGAACACCAAGGCCCGTGAGTGGAGACTCTAATGAGGTGGCTGGGATGATTGGCTTTAATTATGTTCTTAATTCAACTTCATGGATTGACCACAGATACCTTGACCAACTGAGTCTACTACTGCACTATATGTTCAATCAGGGGGTTTCCGAGTCCTTGAATGGAGAGTATTGGCATTGTTTAATGAGATCCACAACCTAAGGCTGATTACATTCAAGGATATAAAGTTGTGGACATTATACATACAGATAGGTATGACTATGTTAGATTATTCATTCCCTCGCGCCTGGTGTTTGAAGCATTACTAATGGAAGTTTCTGGTTTCAATAGACGAGGATATGATCTATTCCCGTTTGTGATAAGTAAGGCGGATAATATAAAAAGTCTGAGGAGATGGAGAGCGGATCATGAGTTAAATAATGAAGGTGCCTCGTACTTGGGTACCTATGAGATGGAGGGTCCGCAGAGGAAAAAAACTGAACTAAATTGGCGATGGATAGCGGTCCCCTTAGGGAGTCCATTACTCAGCTGAAAGGGTTGAAAAATCAGCTTTAACCAGGGTCCCGAACTATCAGTTTTATCCTGGAACAGCAGGGGCTCTTATAACCTTTGTTCGCGTTCTGATTTATGCTGTTACCTGGGGAAGTATGCAATAATTTGCATGCAAGAAACGTGGCTGGTGCCCCCCTCCCTGTTTGGATGGCTATGACATCAGGGTTGAATTGGCAACCAAAGGCAGAGGTCGCCCAGCGGGTGGGTTTACTAGTTGCCATACGCAATGTTTCGGGGATCATGTTGGTGGGTCATCGAAACGTTTCTAGGAGTGTTCTTGCGGTAGTCATAGAGGCTGAATTTATGAAACCCACTTGCAATATTCTTACAAAGATATATTGGAATCCTCGATAGAACATGTGCAATACAGTTCAAATGATAAATCAAATGCTAGAAAATTGATTTGTCACAAATCAGAGAACCCATGTTATTGTCGCTGGTGACTTTAATGCTGATTGCAATGCTTCGACTACAGTGGGTCTGGAGCATTTACAAATCTCGTCCTTTTGCGACCGGGGAGACCATGGTTTGGTCTCGCATGACCCTTTTTTTTATAGCAACTGCATTGAATAGGAACTGTGTGCAAGGGAACATTTGGTATGATACTTTGACCAATTAGGGACTGTTTAAGGTGAACGATCTTTGCAGGAAGCCATCTGCCAATACTACGACTTGGTCCTGTGGGAAATACGCTCTACCATTGACTAAATCTTTCTGTCCAAAAGATTGTTGGAATTAGTGATGGACTTTGAGGTGGTACTGTCCAAATATAGTGATCATTCTATGCTATGTCTAACTGTTGAAGTGGATGGTAAAACTCAGGAAAAGTATATTAATCCAACACTTTTAATTACCAATGTTCAATGCTCACGATTGACATTGCATGACAGCAATATAGCCAAACTGAACACTGTTCTTCTGCACGATTTTGCAAACTCCACTTTGGAGTCGAAGATAGCCATATATACGCAGAGTTTCTTTGAGTCTTATTTATAGGAACAAATTGATAAATTGGGTAAAGGCCCCGTCAAATGTCAAAGAGCTCCCACCATTTACACAAGTTCGATCCTGTTGTCCAGTACAATAAGAACATTATTTGCAGGCTGATTAGATGGATAAATAAGAGATTGGTTAGCAGAGACCAATCGCAAAAAGCAATTAAGAAAGTAAAACAGAAATGGCTGAATTGGTTGAAATTACATCGAGCAGCAATGTACCAAAGGGATGGGGAAGCCATGATGAACTCCCTGAAAGATGGTAACTCGAGAAACATTTGGTTCCTAATTAATGAAATAGAGATGAGCCAATTGTCGGCCCAAACAAACCCTATTTCGGAAGAGGTCTGGAACAGTCCCTTTCAGGAGCTATATGGGGTATTGAGGGGCAAGGAAGGAATAAGAGAGGCTCTATACTATACGCAATGGGACATGAAATTTAATATAAATGATATTGAGAACATAATTATGAAAGCCAGCCGCTCTTGAGCTGCAGGCTGTAACCAATTGACAAAAATAACTCTTTAAGGTAACATCCCTTTATGGACAAACATTTTGACAATCCTAATATATAATGAAAAGCCAAACTTTCATGTGTTCGTGGAAAATAACTTTAGTTGTCCCCATCTATAAAAATGGGGACAGGCCATCTCATTTCAATTACCGCCCCATAGCACTGTTCGATGTTGATTAGAAAATCTTTGCTTCCCTGATGTTGAAACACCTAGAAGAGTGGATTGCATGTAATAACATCCTGTCTCCATATCAGATCGGTTTTAGGAAACTCATGGGCAGCAATTGTGGTGAACTCCTTCTTAGCGCTCTACAACAATTAACATGGAAGGAAAAGTCCCCCCAATGTATGTGGCTTCAATGGATCTATCTCTTGCCTTTGACTTAGTGGATCGAAATACACTATGGTCCAAACTGAACAAGCTTTAAATGCCACATGGATTATTGTCTATATTGATTCATCTGCATGAGGGGTCGGAAATAAGAATACGACTCAATAAGGAAGGTTTATGCACAAAATACTTTGCCATCCATAACGGTTTGCGCCAGGGTTGTATTCTGGCATCTTCTCTCTTTAACCTATATGTTGCATATGTGGAGAATTCCCTGGTTAAGGCATTGTTTGTACCACCTAGGATAGGCGGTTGTAAAATCTATTGGGCTGCATACACAGATATTTCATATTATTTGATCATTTACCCATTGGTCTACAAAAACTTATGACAGCTTTTAATAAATATATAATTGAAAGTAATCTTCAAGTTAATCCCCTAAAAACGGTTATACTAAGGTTAAGTAGGCAAATAAATCCAATTTGATTTACCTGGTTCTTAGACAACTCTAAATTATCAATTAAATCAATCTTGAAGTACTTGGGGTAGCCTATATTTCCATCTCCTAGGAAGTAATACTATAGGAATAACCTGAAAGAGAAAATATGTAAACAGATATCCCAAATGAAAAAAATAGATAGGAAATATGGCACATTTTCCATCTTGCATGTCTTAAAATTTTACAGGTCGAAGGTAATTCCTCGTCTCGGTTAAGGGTTGGAGTTTTTTCCTTCTTGGTTCTTGTCCGAGCTGAACAAATATGAAGCCTATATTTGGTGGTCTATTCTATTCTGTTTGCCTAAGTGTTTGATGTTTGCTGCAATTAGATACGAACTGGGAATACAGTCACTGCAGAGCTTAGAGGAATGGAAAACATTGACTATTTAGAAAACTGTATGTGAGTCATGGGGACTCTTTGTATTCTACATTGAGGGAGACGGTTAGGGTAGGCACCTCTCAAGAGGGTTTCATGTTTAACTTACAAACTGAATGTCTGGGTCTAACAAACTAAGTGAGAATATCTGCAGTAATATTGTTGAAAAACTGCTAAAAGCAAAAATGATGGTCCAAAGTAAGTATTCAGCAGAAACCAATTATGTGGTTTTAGGTTCGAAGCTGCACCATCAGATTATTTCCCATCAGAAAAACCTTGGCAATGTGGAACCATATCTGAAACGCTTCCGGAGTATGAAAATGCGTAACAATTTTATGTGTTTCAGACTTAATGTAGCAATAAGGTGTTGTTCTCATGACACTGAAGCACACTGCCGCTTTTGCGATGATAGGGATTCCTTGGAAACGCTCCCGCACTTGTTTGTTTTTTGCCCTGCATTAAGAACGCAAAGGATAGAGTATTTTAGTAGAATAGCCAATCCTGACTGGGTGTTCCTCGAAAATTTATGGTGGGCTATAATGCATAGCAAATCTGTTGCACTAAACCTGGCGGTACTCAGAATCCTATCTGTGGTCTGTAAGTTATTGTAGACATAAGCTTGAAATTGTGACATAATATCCTGGGGATTAGTGGATTTGAGGTTGTATTTCATTTTTTATTTTTATTCCCTTCTTCAGTTCCTTTCAATTATTATGGTGCATTTTATCTAATTTAAATTTGAAGTTCCGTTAACAGTATGTTCTATATGTGAATTGTATTATACTAATAAATTGTCAATTTATTGATCGATTTTATGTTCTATGTTTATCTACTAAGATAAAGACTTTTAATCTTTTCCTTTTTTTAAAGATTTATATAAAACCAAAACAAATAATAAATATATTGTGGGTACGGCATCGTGAACATGATTTAGGGAGGCACTGTTAATATGCAATGTGGGCACAGCTTAACAAACGTGATTTACTGTGGCAAAGCTTGGCATATATCAGTGTAGCTTCTGTGGTAAGTCAGGGTCAGGAGGCAGACAAGGGGACATGTCAAAAATTGTGTTTCATAAAAAAAAATAGAGGAAGGCCAATTATTTTGCTATGTTTAACGTAGATCATGGCTCTATCTAAAAGAAAAGAATAAATTATGCTTGTGGGTAAGTCTTACAAACCGAACACAGTACTCTGTGCCAAAATCCTAATCTTACCTAAGTGCTGACCCTATAGTAATAAAATGGATAAACATAAATTTGACCAGAATACGTCTCTAAAGTATTCCTTTCTCAATGTCCGAAATGGTGGCTGCCTTCTGACCCCACCCAGGTGAAGTAAGAATATATTTTAAGACTTCCTCGTGTTCTGGTGTGACAGTCTTTGACTTGTGCAATCGAGCCATGATCACGCTTCCCTGGAGTATAGTTTCGCTCAAGTGACCTTGGGGTTGTTTATCTCTAACCCCGCTTTGTGGTAATTTGGCTTTCACTCTGCTTAGGGCACTTTGGCCTCTCACCGTGCAATTGGGTTTCATCTCCGGACCTCGGGTTTGTGCATCGTTCTCCCCACGTGGAGATTGTTAGGCTTTCACCATGCCTAAGGCTCTTCTGCCTCTCACCCCGCTGTGGGGATTTTCCACACAACCTTGGGTTTGTGTATCCTGGGTTTGTGTACGACTCTCCCTGCCTCTTGGTCGTTTGGCTTTCACCCTCTCTAGGGCTCTTTGGCCTCTCACACCACTGAGGGGTTTCTTCATCCAACCTTGGGTTTATGTACCTTGGGTTTGGGCTTCTCTATTCCTGCCTTGGGGACATTTGGCTTTCACCCTGCTTAGGGTTCTTCGGTCTCTCACCCCGCTGTAGGGTTTGGCCGGGTTCCTCCGCCCTCCTCCCTGGAACACTTGTTGGAAAATTGGAAAAATTTGAACTTCGCACGCCATACCACTGACTGCGGGTGGACACATCAGGATCGACATTTCAGTCACTTTTGCAAATTGCTACAAATATTACAATATTTATGGTAAATGGGATAAATGTTACATTTAGGTTACTTTGTGATCTTTTGTGTAGGGTTGATACATTTGTAGATTTGCATGCGGGCAGAAACATAACAATGAAACAGTGTCACACTGAGGGCCCCTCCACACTCAGGCAAAGCAGGCGATCAATATGTGCACATGGAGTTGAACTGTATGAATGACGGTCATGAGAGGAGATCATAATAAAGTATAAAATGCACACATAATGGTACACACGTATGGGAAGTGTTTTTGGAATGTAGTAAACGATATGAAAGATATGAGGTGGGATTCGTCTGTGTATCATGGGTCTCTGCATTGTGGCTCAATCAGAAGGGTGTTTTCACCATCATGGCAAAGGTTTGCAAAGGCTTTGTCAGCAGTTGGGGAACAGGATTTTCAAGTTGATCATTGAGGTAGCTGTGGTCAGTTTGCAGATGGCTCAAGTGCTGAAGGGCAAGGGAAGATATGATATCTGGTGAACTGGAGAGCTCATTGTTGTAAGAGATAGACATCTTGGGAATTCATGGGGTTGTTTGAAGCTGGTGGCTCTCCTGGGGCACTTGCGGAGACAAGTAGTAATACATTACAGGAGAACGATTGTGTTGTCAGAGAGTGGGTGGAACTCATGTGAATAGGAAAAGGCCAGTCACGTAGAAATCATAAAAATCGGACACTGGACAGGTCTGGGCAATGCGATTAGCAAACATGAACAGGTCAAAGGGGAATCTACATGTCTTTCCCTCGTCTTCATGTGCTTAGGTCTTTTTTGGGTAGGTCTGTGTGTGTCATTGAAAGGAATTCTGTTGTTCTGTAACCAAGTAAGAAGCAACAATGATAATGAGTACTGTGTAATGCAATGTGTACAAATGCTTTTTCAAATGTCGATGAAAATCTTTATTATAATACTGCTCACCTTGTTATATTGAGCACTATGCCGCATTTAACATATGATGGGAAGCCTGAGTTTGAGTCAAGACGACATTTAGATCATAATTATTAGATTTTCAAAAATTGAAAATCACTCAATTTTCTTAAATATAAATTATGTGTGGTGCAGTTGATTTGTGTGAAAACAATAAGTATATACCTAACCACGGAGATGGGGTAGTGGTTCCTCCGAATGCTTTCACACTCACATGACACGCATACACCAGAGATATAATAGGTTGTAGGGCCGAAGAAGTTGTAACCACCAAGAAAAACACTGCTCATATCATACTTTGGATCAAAAGGGGGACAACTGCCTTGCAGACCACATTTAGTCAGGCAAGTGGGGGATATATGAGAACAAAATGGCAGAATATATTTTAAGCAGAGATGAAGATGCCACCAACCTGTTCGCCCTGAGAGGTAGTATGGTACATGGTTTTTCAAACTAGACCCACATTTAGCCAAGTTCATTGAAGAACAGCCTAAGATTATCTACAGAAAAGCAAGGACGCGCAAAATGAATCTGAGCGCATCACTACTTCCGGAAACACCACACAACGCAAACCTGGCTAAATACTGAAGTGTCAGGTTTTAGGAAATGTGGAACATGCACTTTATGTAAATATGCACAAACAAATACAATGACATTTCAAGATGCAAGAGGCAAGAGGAACCCGAATGACTATCAAGGAGAATATAAATTGTAGATCGAAGTATACAGTATATGCATTAATATGCATATGCAAACTCATATACATTGGAAGTGCAATTAGGGAAGTAAGAACAAGAATTTGGGTACATATGGCAACAATTGGGAGCCAGGATGTGCCACTTTCCTTGGCACATCATTGGCAACACACCCACCAAATGGAGGACAAACAAGACCAGAGATTTATAGGTCTACAAAAGGTGAAATTGGGGAGGAGAGGTGGAAATTAGGAAAGACTCCTGAGACAAGCCGAAGCAAGAATAATTTGCAAATTCAGAACAATAGAATATGGACACAATAAGGATTAAGAGATGGTGCACTTTCTGTAATAACATACACAATGAATAGTGGAGATCTTGTATGATGTGTGATGAGTTGCAACCCCAAAACATCTAATGTATGTGTTCCTTTTGTGTCTCTCCAATGTTATTTGACAAAGATTGGTAACTATTGAATTTAGAAATCAGGCGGACATGCCACAATGTGTATGACCTGGGAGGATGGAATTGTGGGCTATACAACTAACTGAATACTAATGTTAGAGTAAGCAGCAACAATGATCATGAGTACTGGGTAATGCAATGTATGCAAATGCGTTTTCAAATGTCGATGAGAATCTTTATTATAATACTGCTCACCTTGTTATACTGATTACTATGCCGCATTTAACATATAATGGGAAGCGTGAGTTTTCGAGTCAAGATGCCATTTAGATCATAATTATTAGATTTTCAAAAATTGAAAATCACTTAATTTTCTGAAATATAAATTATGTGTGGCACAGTTGATTTGTGTGCAAACAATAAGTATATAACTAAGAGGCAAGGCTGCCACCAAATATGGAGAGGCTTTTGACAAGGGGTGTGTTGAAAATGTAAACCTTCTAATTATCAGTTTTTAGGTGATTGTGTTATAATGTCGGTGTCCAATGAACTGTGTGGGTTTTAGATTACTCTGTACAGGACAACCAATCATGTTTGGGGGGATGACTTTGTAATGCTATCTGGGGGAGTGTATTAACTGTTGCTAATTGTATATAATGTGTGTTCTTTGTATAGTTCAGAGAGACCAGGGTTAGTTTGACTCTTAGATGTCATGTAAGCACCCCTCCCGGCCGTTGTACAATAAACTTGCTTCCTGGACAAAAGGCGTACTTACTAATTTTAGAGGTGGGCCTAATTTGGATAAAAGGGCAGAGCTAAAGGTTCACGCCTACAATTTGGCAAGCCAGGTAGGAGCCTTAGGCTCTCCGAAAATATTGGGGGTCTCCTGTTCGTCCAGCTCAACTGTGGTCCTTCACTGCAGGGACCAGCTCGTGCAGGAAAAATAAGTGTTTTTAGGCACCAAGAGGCCTGTCTGGTCCCGAGGAGGAAGTTCCGAAGCCCAGCTGTGAAGCAGAACCGATTAGGGGAG
Organism: Ambystoma mexicanum; assembly: GCF_040938575.1. Lineage (NCBI taxonomy): Eukaryota > Metazoa > Chordata > Amphibia > Caudata > Ambystomatidae > Ambystoma > Ambystoma mexicanum. Next base: position 147,128,807 of record NC_090936.1, read on the forward strand.
CACCAGTCCGGAGCGCTTTGAGGTTTCGACATCCCTCTAAGTGCATCTTTGTCAGGTAAACCAAGTGGGGTGTTAGAGGAGAAAAAGGAAACAGGATTTTTAGGAAGGGCATGAAATGTATTTGTGGGATTAGATGGAACTAAGCAGGTTGAAGAGTGAATGTGTTTAGGAAGTGTATGAATGGTTTTATGTTAACTTTTTTTATATCTAATTTGTTATTTCAGAGATGTAGTATTTCAGCGCAGTGTGTTACTTTTGGGGATAGGCTTGATACACTTCAGGTTGCTTGTCTGGAACACTCACTTTAGAGTGAGTGGGCATTTTATGGTAAGACCACCCGTAGATACCTTTCTGAAGCATATCTGATTTAGGCCTTACTTGTACTAATTGTGCAGGCGGACTCAATAGCTTGAGTTTCTTGGTTAGTCTAACGTAGTGTTGGTCTCCTCTGGTAGTTTCTGGGTAAGATGTTTAAACTGTGGCCTAGTGAGGGGTCCTACGTTAAGGATATATTGCAAAATCTACATACTTTCTTAGGGACCAAACATAAGGGGATGAAATTAGACAATAGACTGAATATCTTGGATCTATGGAGGTTATATGAAAAGGGCGAGAAGGCCCAGGAGGATTTGGTTATGGAAGAAGGGACAAGGAAGGAAGTCAGGGGTAGGAATCCTTTCTGCACCACCTCCATATGGGTGCTATCCTTTGCCGCCCGTCGAAGGGTATACAAATGCAGAATTTGAACCTCCATATTCTCCAGTGACTACTCCGGTGGTTACAAGACGATCAGGGGTAACACCTCTGTCTGCACCAACTTTCGAGAGACAGGAATATGAGGGAAGTAGAAGGGTAACGCCTTCTTTACTAAATGTTATTGGCGGGCCCCGGAGGGAAGAGGAAAGAAGAAAAGTCTATCTTAAGGATAAATCAGCATTAACCTTGGGACCAGAAGAGCCAGAAGGAGAGAGGATTGTAAGAGGCAGGCATGAAGAAGTGTCAACCAGGGGAGAATTGCCCTCCCAGTTCCAGGATAGAGGATAGATTACGGAGAGTAGTGTAAAGGCAAGAACAGCAGAATAGGAAGGAAGCAGCAAGGTTAGTAGAGAGCACAGCGGCAGGGATACAACAGGATAGGAGTAAAAAGCAGGAAGAAGAGAACAGGGAAACACAGGAAGCAGAGGGAGAAAGATGGAGGCATGGTCAGATTCTCGTATGGCTTGATAAATCAGTCATGGAAAAAGAAAGCACTGCTATAGATGCAGAGGAGATGAAGGAGAAGAGAGACGGCCTGCTATAGCAGTCTGAGGGTGCGATTGTCCCTACAAAAGGATCAGGGGATGTGATAGAAGGGACAGAGGAAGAAGAGGAGGATGACTGGGAGACAGATAACGAGCAGGGAGGAAAGGAAGCAGAGGCTACGCCTCACACTCTAGTTAGGACTTTGCCAAATACGCCTTGGGGTCTTCGGACGCACTGCAGAGCCCACATGGCCATAGAAAGAGGGTGAGGACAGCTAAAGGAAGCCCTAGTAAAAGCATAAGTGACTCAATACCCACTACTCCAGATGGGTTAGAGGAGGGCATATTATGTCCCATGGTCGCACATGGACCGGAATAACTTAATGAAGTTGCTTCCTTCGTCAGGGGCCGGGAATTGGATTTATGCTCTACAAAAAAACTGCTGGTGTCATGTTGGCAAGACAGTGAAATACCTTTTCACTGTCTTGATGGGGGAACGGGCCAACGCGTTGTGGAAGAAAGCGGGATATCCGGGAATTCAATTAGACACAAATACCCACGATGAGCGGCTTTCAATAATTATACGGCACAAGTTTGGGAGCACTGAGGATAATGTATCCTGATACAGCAGACAAATTCCATTTTGGCAAAAACAATGAAGTTGGACGAGGATCCCACTGCCCACATTCAGTTGATTCAGGAGATGTGGAGAGCAGAGACGGGAGAAGGATGGGACAAAAATGAGGCTATTTTTTCATTACATGTTGAAAAAGGGACTTCCTAAAGAAGTACAGCATGACCTAGACAAGGTCGTAGGGATGAAGGGGAAGAGGTGGCAGGAGATACAGGCACACATTGTGCATTTATTTAAGAGGCAACAGGAAAAAGAAAAGGAGCACGGACCGGGCACAAAAGGCTGAGGACAAGCTGGTTCAGAAAAAAATAGCAAAGATTTGTTTAGAGGGGGTAATGATAACCAGCCCCATAGAGGGACAGTTGGGACAAAAGGACAAATAGACTCTAGAATGGGACAAGCATGGACAGACGGGTATGTACCTGGACCAAGACCGATGAGGGGTTTTCTACAGGGTAGGAGAGGATTTTCACGAGGCGTCGGGTCATTCTGTGGATTTGGAGGAAGGGGGCTTGGTTCCATTGGCCTATGGGAGGGGGGTATGGAGGAATGTATGGAGTGCAGTGTTGGGTGTGTGGAAGAATGAGGCATGTGTTACAGGATTGTCAAAGTCTGCCACAGTATTTTAACACAGGTCCCCTTCAGATGAATGCCCAAATATCGTCCTATGCCCCAGACTCTGTGCCGCTGCGGCAAGTACAGGTTGATCAGAACTAGGGAGCTGGAATGACACTGACTCATGCCCCGACTCATGCCTGATCATGTCAGCCCAGGCACCAGTACAGGCTTCAGAGAAGAATCCTCTACCAAATGGGGCAATCAACCATTACACTGGAGCAAGTGTACTCGTTGGAAATCATTTTCTGCATCCTGGTGCTCAAATGTATCAGGAATAGGCCAGCCCACAGGTATCTCTGACATGCCCAATTCTATCAGTTACTACAGATCCGGAAGAGGAACCCCGGATAGGTGTAAAGGTAGGTAAATAGACATTTTCTTTCATGATCGACACAGGGGACACGAAATCCTGTCTTAAAGAAGAACAAGTTACTTCTTACCTTGTAACGTTCTTTCGACAGGATGTTCCTCCGACGTATTCCTCATCTTTGATAATACGTTTCCAGCTTGCTGGCCTTGGAAATTTTTTCTGTAGAGGGCGCTGCGTGTCGACGTCCGCCGAGTTGATGTCCCTCGACGGCAACCGTATCGGCGCCGACGTCACCATGCCCATAAATAGCCACGCGCTGCGTCCGTTGCTCAGTTCCGTTTTGTAGCATAAGAAAAGTCATGCCTGAATTGGTTATTGACCTTGAAGGAGCGTAAACTGCAACCACAAGGGAAGTATCACTGCGGGGATGGATGGGAGGGGCGATAAGGAATACGTCGGAGGAACATCCCGTCGAAAGAAAGTTACAAGGTAAGAAGTAACTTGTTCTTCGAAGGGATTGTGTCCTCCGACGTATTCCTTATCTTTGATAGACTCCCATAGCAGTGGCATGTAATTGGAGGTGGGATTGAGAATGTTATGTATGCCTTTAGGGATGGATCGAATGTAATACGGCCTTGCCAAATCTGGTCTGTTGACTAGTGGAGGAATCCAGAATGTAAAATTTTGTGAATATATGTGCGGACAACCATTTGGCAGCCGCACATATGCCTCGGACCGGTACCCCTCTTTGGAGAGCCGAAGAGGCTGCGATACCCCTGGTTGAATGAGCCCTGAGATTCTGGGGTGGCTCTTTCCCTGCCAGTTTGTAACATTCCAGAATGGCCAAAATAATCCACCTGGAGATGGTTTGTTTTGTTATGGGTAGTCCCAACTTGTGATCTGAGTATCCTACAAACAGTTGGTCTACTTGCCTGATCCTAGCCATTCTGCTGATGTAAAAGCTGAGAGCTCGCCTTGGGTCCAGCCTATGTAGCCTTTCTTCCTCTTTCCCTGGATGGGGAGGAGGGTAGAACGAAGGTAAGGTAATTTTCTGAGTAATATAAAATTCAGAAACCTCCTTTGGGAGGAAATTAGGCTTCACCTGTAGGACAACCTTGTCCTTGTGGAAAATTGTATGTGGGGGTTTACAGGAGAGAGCTTGTAGCTTGCTCACCCTCCTAGCAGATGTTAGTGCTACCAATAGGACAGTTTTAAGCGTGAGAAATCTCAGCGAACAAGAGTGAAGTGGTTCGAATGGAGTGCCCATTAGGAAGTTTAAGACTAAATTTAAGTCCCATATGGGAACCTGGAATGGTTTTGGAGGATAAACATTAGTTAATCCCTTGAGAAATTGTATCACTAAAGGAAGATGGAAATACGATGGTTCCTCCGCAGTGCGCTTGAAGATAGAAAGCGCTGCGAGATAGCCTTTTACAGTGCCAACTTGAAGGCCTGAGTTTGCCAAGTAGAGTAGAAGCGATAACACCGTTGGTGTACCACATGAAAAAGGGTCGATATTCTCTTCCCTACACCAGCTGCAAAATGTGTTCCAACGGCAGCGGTATGAACTGGACACTTCCCCAGAAGTTCTGGTGTCTGTATGGAGAACCTGACCTCCCTTCTGCGAGAGAAGATTCTCTTTGAGTGGAAGACGGATTGGAGGACAGATGGACATATCTAGAAGGTCCGGCTACCACGTTCTCCTGGCCCAATCCGGGGCAATTAGGATCATGGTTTTCCGGAATCTTCTCAACCTCCTGATCATTTGAGGAATAACAGGGACTGGTGGGAACGCGTAAAGGAGTGGAAACTCCCAATCCACTACGAACGCGTCTCCTAGAGCTCCTCTCGGGGGAAATTCCCTTTAACAGAACAGATCGCACTTCCTGTTGGTGCTTGTGGCGAACAGATCCACCTGAGGGGTTCCCCAAAGGGGGAAGATCTCTTGAAGGATTTCCTGAGCTAGCTCCCACTAGTGGGAGACTGTGCTCTGCCTGCTCAGAGCGTCCGCTGTAAAGTTCTTCTCCCCGGCTAGGTGGACTGCTGATAGAAAGATTCCTTCTTGGATTGCCCAAAACCAGAGCTGCATCACCTCTCTGCACAGTGGCAGCGATCCTACGCCTCCTCTTTTGTTGAGGTAGTGCATGGCCACCGTGTTGCCCGTCATTTTCAGGGCATTTCTCCCCTGTACTGATGGCAGGAAAGCTTTCAGCGCTAGTCTGATCGCTGTCAGCTCCAATAGGTTGATGTGTAGTCTGGACTCCGATGGAGACCAACGACCGCTGATGGTCAAGTCGTTGGCATGGGCTCCCCACCCCGTGAGTGAGGCGTCTGTGACTACTGTTATCTCCGGCCAAAGTTGCCAAAACAGTTCTCCTTTCAAGATGTTCTCTGGATAGGCCCACCATTGAAGATCGCGGGCTACCTTGTCCGGAATCCGGAGGAGATCTGTCATTCTCCCTGAGAATTGCGACCACTGACTTCTCAGTGCCCACTGAAGAGATCTCATTCTCAGGCGAGCCTCTGGCACAAGGAAGATGCAGGATGCCATGAGGCCTAGCAACCTCAAAAAGTTGAAGGCTGGGAGACGTTGGGAATTTTGAAACTTGGTGACCATCGGTAGAATATCTTGAGCCTTCACCTCTGGTGGCGAGGCTTTTCCCAGGGAAGTGTCCAGGACCGCTCCAATGAACTGGAGCCTCTGTGATGGTATCATCTCTGACTTCTTTAAATTGAGGGAGAAGCCCAGTTTGTGAAGGAAGTGGCAGACATAATCTAGCTGGATCTGGGCTTGTTTCGAAGATACAGCCCTGATCAGCCAATCGTCCAGGTAGGGGTAGACGTGGATCCCTTCCCTCCTTAGACTCGCCGCCAATACGACATCAGCTTGGTGAAAACCCTCAGGGCGGAGGTCAGCCCAAATGGTAGAACTCAAAATTGATAATGAGAGTCGCCAATTGCGAACCTCAGGTATTTCCTGTGTTTGAGATGGATTGGCACATGGAAATAAGCATCCTGAAGGTCCAGAGATACCAGCCAGTCCTGGAGCTGGAGGGCCTGAAGGATCTGAGAGAGAGTTACCATCTTGAACTTGTCCTTCCTGAGGAACTTGTTCAATTCTCGTAAGTCCAGGATGGGTCTCAGTCCTCTGTCCTTCTTTGGTATGAGAAAGTAGGGGGGAGTACCAGCCCTTGTTCCTGTCCGCTACAGGTACCGGTTCTATGGCACCTTTCTCTAGCAGGTCTATAATTTCCTGCAAGAGGAGCGGATCTGGAACTTTTAGAGAACTGTTCCCCGGTGGATGACTCTGAGGGATGTGTAGAAAGGGTAGGCAGTAACCCTGGGCAACTGTCTCCAATGCCCAAGCATCTGACGTTATAGCCTGCCATTCCGTCAGATGGTGAGTTAACCTGCCCCCTACAGGTGTATTGTGTGGAAAGGCCTCAGAGTGGTTTGGGGGCAGCTGATGCAGATGCCAAGGGTAAAGAGGCACCTGCTGCTGCTGCGGCCTTTGTACCTTTGACCCGTCCACCTCGGGTGGATCTCCTTTGGCCTCTTTGAGCCGGCTGTCCTATGCCTTTCCCGAATGCGGAATAATAGCGAAAGGACTTTCCTCTCCCAGAGGTTCCTGAGGGGCGAAAAGGAGTTTGGCGGATAGCAGCTCCTAAAGATTTTGCTGCTGCTTTAGAAGTCTGCAACTTTTCCAGACTGTTATCAGCCTTTTTTCCGAATAGTGAAGAGCCGTGAAAGGGCATATTCAAAAGTCTGTCCTGTACATCTGGAGCAAAGCCAGACTTTCACAACCACGCATGCCTGCAGATTGTTGTGCTTGCCGCCATGGCCCTTCTGATACTGTCAGCGGAATCGTTGCCAGTTTGAAGTGATTCGCACATGGCATCTTTGCCATCTTTAATAATGTTAAGGAAGGCTTCCTTTTCCTCTCGTTCGGGTATGCAGTCAGCCGCTGATGAAGCACACTCCCACAGTGTGTGACTGAACCTGGCGCACGTACAGGTGGCATTGATGGACTTCAACGCCATACTACAAGCAGAGAAGACTTTCTTCACCATAGAATCATACCTCTTGTCATCTCTATCCTGTGGGACAGTAGGGTGAGCGGTCCTACTGCTAGATGAGGTTGCCGCTTGAACCACCAGGCTCTCTGGAGTCGTGTGTTTTGATAAGTATTCAGGGTCAGCAGCCGCTACCTTATACTTGGCTGACAATCTTTTATTGACCGCAGGGATAACTTCAGGAGTTTCCCAATTGGATGTAATTTTCCTTTGTAAGGCTGCATGGAAGGGGAACACAGGGTCCTCCTGTGGACCTTTCTCTAATATGTCTGTTAGGTAATCCTGTTGAAAAACAGGCAAAGGCGCAAACCAACCCATAAATTCAATAATTCTTGCCATAAGGGTTCTATAGGGTGTTTCGGCATGTTCCCCTGGGTCTGGCTTAACAAATTCCACTTCTGGGGAAGTGTCCAGTTCACTTGCCTCATGTAGTGACTCCTGTAGGTCCTTCAACCTTCTTTCCTCAGAGGTGAAATCCTCTGAAATAGGCAGTGTGGTCCTCTGTAACCCAAATGTTTCCTGGTCAGAATCTTCCCCCTCTTCATAAATTGAAGATAGTCCAGGGTACCCTGACCTCTGAAATGGTGTAAAACCCATCTCTAAGGCAGAAGGAGCCAAACTCATCAATATTGGACGAGAAAACGTCCATGCCGATGTGACAGGCTTCGAAGGCACCGAGAATGGCGTCGAGAAAACTGGAAGAGGTCTCGAAGAACTCGAGAGGATCGAGATCCTACTCGAGGACATCAACGACGGTCTCGGCGTTGTGCCAGAGGCCCTTGGAATCACCATTGGCTGTGGAGTGGCCTTGGTCTTCTCTTTCATCGGCGTCGACGATGGCGTCGAGTCGATCGACCGATGCGTCGAGGAACCCTTCGACAATGGCGTTGGTGGCGCCGATCCATGCGTCGAAGGAATCTTTGACAACGGCGTCGAAGATGGTGCCTTCTTACCCGATGGCTCGTGGCACTCTCGGGTGGAATGTTTCGCCGGGTGCTGCGACTCGCGCCGTTTTGATTTTTTGGGTTTTTCACCCGGGGTATCACCCTCAGCTGTCTTCGAGGGGGTCGAGGCAGCTTTCTCAAAGACGCTTAACATTTGCTTTCTGAATTCCTCCCACTCTGCCGGAGAGCTGTGTTTTGTTGGACAGGAGACCCTTTCAGGGGAAACAGAGCGACGAGGAGGGGGATCTTCGACGTCTCTTTTTTGAGTGTCTTGATCTCGACGAATGATGGGAGCTACTTCGAGATCTAGAATGGGAATGTTTTCGACGGCGAGGAGACGAATGCCTCGACTCAGCCGAAGAAACCTTCGAGGAGGTTTTGACTGACTTACCTCTCTCGAGCTTCCCCTTGCGCTCCTTCAAGGCTTTCGCCGTCATGGACATCACACTCCGAACAATGGTGCTCGGTTCCCAAGCACAACAAGTAGATCCTGTGTGGATCCGTTAGCAACATTTTTTTACCGCAGTCTCGACATTTCTTGAAGCCGGATCACGGCGTCGTCGGTTCCGATGAAGATGCCATTGAGAACGAGTAGGTATATATTCGAGTAGATATAGGGTTATCCTGACTGAACTGAGCAACGACGTTCCGAGAGGCCCCACGAAGCGTGGAAAAACAGAACTGAGCAACGGACGCAGCGCGTGGCTATTTATGGGCATGGTGACGTCGGCGCCGATACAGTGGCCGTCGACGGACATCGACTCGGCAGACATCGACGCGCAGCACCCTCTACAGGAAAAAATCCCGAAGCCAGCAAGCTGGAAACGTATTATATCAAAGATAAGGAATATGTCGGAGGACACAATCCCTTCGAAGGTGGATTTCCTCTATCAGGCAACGCAATTGACACGCAGGGATTTTTGGGGGCTGTCCTATCGGTTTCATACACTGAACATTTGCGCATCAAGGTAGGTAATCAAACTTTAGCTGGAACCTTTTGGAAAGGGGCCTACTGAGCAAGCTTAATATGTCGATCATGTTTTCAAAGGATTGCATGGTATGCTCAACTCTAGGATTGTACCCATTAAGAGAAGCAGTGCTTTGTCCTGCATATTGCAGCGACAGTGAGATTAGGGGGGTGCCAGTACATTCTGTATTATTCTTGCATGGGGTAATGATAGTGTTGAGTTGGGTACCTGGAATAAGAGATCGGACATGGCGGATAACCCTAGAATTTTTGTTCCGGTCTGCCGGGTCACAGAAGAGAACGCCAGCGACTATCCAAAGGGGCAGAGCCAAAGGTCCACATCTACACATGTAAGGGTGTCGAAGAAGAAAGCTGCACAAAGGTGGCATGATTTTCTGGTTATGGACTTTTATCTTAATTTTAACGTATTGAAAATGTAACTATCCCAATCTCTAAGGGGTTTTCCGGCCTCAAAACTAACAACAAAGGCATCTGTCAGAATGTCCGTCAAATGAAAGTTCCACCATCCTGTGTCAAAGCCCTACTTTAACCTTCACACTACAACTAAGGGATAACTAACAGAAAGTTCCTTCTTCAGGAGAATGGCTCCCTTCTCCTGCTTCTTTAAGGGCTCTTGATCCAAAAGCCCACAGCTGAAAATGCATTACATTATACTGCTTTGTACTTTAAATAAAATATGAACCACTGGCTGTAAAAAAAAATAAAAAAAAATAAAAAATAAATGGTGTTCAACAGAATGTTCTCTCACAACAGAAAGGCCAGGGGGAATGACTCCCTTACCCTGGTTTATGGGTTTAACCCAATCTATAAGCAATTTCACATCTAAGAGAATGGCTCCCTTCATCTGGTGTAGATCTGTACAGTTTCCAATAAAAACAAGGGGAATAACTCCCTTCCCCTGGTGTCTCCAGCACAAATCTCAGCCCGGGACCAAGAGAATGCATCCCTTCCCCTGGTATTACTTGGTACAGTTCCTGACAAGTCCAGGGGGAATGACTCCCTTCCCTTGGCATCCTTTTATCGCATCTCCTAGTTCGGTACCAGGAGAATGGCTCCCTTCTCCTGGTATTGATTGGCACAGTTCTTGTTCACTGCTTTCAGCTTTCCAAACCGCCTTCCATTCTCGTCTGTTAGCAAAGTTTCAAATCTTATAAGGGTCCCAGAACCATGGCCAGTGGTTTTCTCATTACCAATGCGCCAAAGGAAGATTTCCTCTGATGCTCTCTTTCTCACTGTTGGGGCCCCAGACCCTTCTCTGGTGGCCAGTGGTTTCCTCGTTACCACTGTGTGGAGGACGATTTCCTCTGATTCTCTCTTTTTCACCGTTAGGGACCTGAGAACCTTCTTGTGTTAGTGGTAGGGTCCCTGGCCCTTCCCTGGTGGTCAATGGGTTCTGTCTGCCACTGACACAAGGAAGATTATACTGGAGGAACAACTGACACTGGCTAGGCCCAAAGTTGGTCCACTCCCACGGAGCCAAGCGAAAGCTGTTGGAGCGCCTCTCCCACCCACTCTCACATCCCCCGTGGGTCTCCTGTAACTCCCCTCATCTTCTCCGAGCTTCAGTATGTCACTGGGGCTTCCTGGGACCAGGATCAGCTCTGTAGGCTCTTCAGGCTTCTATCCTCGTCAGGATCTGTAGCGCAGTGTCTTCGTGCACAGCCCAGTTTGCTTCCCTCTCTTGGTCGTGTGCTCAGGTCTGCACTGCCAGACCCAACAAAGTACTGCCACAGTTGCTCACTGTCGTTCTCTGTGTCTTCCTTCCGCTGGTCATCCAGCAGGATTTGAATCTCTAGGGTTGCAGATCTGCTACAACTGCTTCCTTTGACAGCTGCGTTCGGCTGCGCGGCCAGGCTTGACACATCTGATAGTCCTTAGTTCCTTTTTATACATTTTATCCAATTCCTCCCATGTGGATTGCAAAGTCCTTCATCTCTGTTAACAGTTTAATCCTCATTACCTTGTGGTTCACCACAAACAACTGCGTACCGGGTATGTCGTGGCGGCATTTCTCAAAAGAGGCAGTTTCCTCAGCTGTCACAGAACCGCAGTTCGACCTCTTCCTCGGTTCCCCCTGTGGGCTTCTTCGTCCGGCTGATGCTTGCTGGTTCATCAACGCCATGGACTGTGGGTGCTAGTCAACCACATCTGGCTTGGGCGGTACTTCTCCACTCATTTGGTGGAGCTTGGCTAGTTCCAGTCTGTCTTGGAGGAGGCAGCATTCCACAGCCTACTTGGCTCCTCAAAGCAAGACGCCTTTTGAAACGGGCTGCTTCCAGACTCATCCTTCCAGGAGGCCCTCACTCTCCAGGAGTGGTTCTTCCCTTGCTGTCTCAAATGGTGTTATTCCTGTGGGGTCTTTATGTTTCAGGTTGAAACAAGATTGGATGATCCAGTGATTCTGTGTTTCCCCAACACCAGCCATTTCTAAAGGGTCATACACACAATTATAATGCTCAATCCCAATATAGTCTGACTGACTACTATTCCTGGCCGATCTCCTTTTATGTTGTCACGTTTAACTGTTGCTCCCCGATGCCTGCGTGCTTCAGGGCATTATAAATAAATAAATACATGAGACTTTTCACATGAAGGAGGATAAATAAAATCCCTTCTGGAGATTCCTTGTCCACTAAGGGGGAGTCACCCCCAGTGGGATCCAGTTTGTCCTGTGCCCTACAGGGTGTTAAGCTTAGCAGTCACCTCCCTAATGCCAAAAGGGGTGTACCCTCTTGGGGAGAAGGGACGAATTCCCTGGATTCGTCACACTTCACAAAAGTGATTTACAGTGGAAATGCTGGTATATATTTTGTTGTAGCCTTATGAAAGTAATGTACAGCAGTAAAACTGTCAGATTTTATGATGATGCACTTAGGTTGTTTATTAATGATCAATAGGTTGTGTGGTCATATAGGAATGTGCTCTGCTATGTGCAGTACCTGGATTGTGAAAAGGGATGTAGAGTGGCAATACTGGCATGTATTGTGGATGCCATATCAAAAGTGATTTACAGTAGGACTGCAGACAGCCCTGCAGGTGCAGCATCATGAAAGTGATTCACAGTGGCAATGCTGGCATAATAATGGACTCTGCTTCATGAACTTGATTTAGAGTGGCAATGCTGGAGCAATTTCATGAAAGTGGTTCACAATGACAATGTTACAATGTTGTAAATGCATGAATTACGGAGAGTGCAATGAATGTGCATGTGTTTATTTTGCTGTACCTTGCAGTAAGAGGCGGGGGAGTGTTTCCCTATTCAGTTAATATTGAAATGTTTACTTTCTGGAATTATGGACCTTTTGATGGCTGGTTAAATGCATTAGTTCTTTATTTAGGTGAACAGTGACAGATGCCACAATACAGCTGCATCAAATCTCTTACCTACAATGTGCCCCAAGGGTGAAATGTTGCAATGAAGATTACTGGTGTATTTTTATTTTAGAAGAATTAACTACCCACAGGGTCTCGGAGCACCTTACAAGGTTCAAAGGTTAAAAAGGTGGGCGATGAAACGGAAGTTACAAAAAGATTTCAGGGTATGATCGAAAGATTAGGAAAGACAAGTAGCATCAGGGGAGATGGCGGGGCAGAGTTATATCTCGGGAAACAGGTATGTTTTGAGGCTCTTTCTGAAAGCTATGATGGGGAGTGCAGTGCGAATTTGAAGAGGTAGGGAGTTACATGACCTGGTTAAATTACCAGTGGGTAAATGTTTTGTTTTGTGTGCATATTAGCTTGCTGAGTGGAATGTATATGTGATGCTGGCTTGCTTGTCTGGTGTTTGTGTGGGTGATAGGTTTGAGTTTGTTGCCAAGGTAAGATGAAGGTTTGTGGTGGATGGCTTGGAAAACAACGCAGTCCATTAAAGGCAATTCTTAGGGGTGCAGGGAGAAAGTGGAGCTGGGTGAGAGCTGGAATAATGTGTAAATGTTTTGGTAGGTTGAGGATGAATCTGGCTGCTGCATTTTGTATGGTTTATAGGGGACTAAGAGTGCTGCTGGGGAATCCAGTGAGGAGAGCATTACCGTAGTTTAGCATGGAGAGAACCATTGATTGGACTACAGTGCAGAAGCCATCAGGCGAAAGGATGTGTCTAATCTTTCGTAGGAGGTGTAGTTGTCCATTTCATAATTTAGTGACAGCAGCTGTGTGGTATGTGAAGGAAAGGTGGGACTCGATGACGATGCCAAGAGATTTGACAGGTGTAGACAGGGATATGTGTGGGTTGTAAGTGTCAAGTACTGTGATCTAGGGGTGAGTTTGGGGTTGTGTCTGTGGGGTTCAGATGAGGATGTATTCCATTTTGGAAGGGTTGAGCTTGAGGAAGTGGGTGACCATCCAGTTGGTGATAGTGGAGAGACAGCTTTTGAGGATTTGGAGTTGTGGGGGTGGGAGGGATGAGATTTGGAAGTATATTTGTGTGTCACCTGAGCATTGGTGGAAGTGGATGTTGCGCTTGCGAAGGGTCTGTCCAAGGGATTCAACATATAGGTTGAAGAGGAGTGGAAACAGGAAGAAGACTTGTAGAAGGCAGTACTTACCCGTGGTGGGGTGGGAACGGAAAAAGGGAGCATGGAAACAAAGTGCATCTCGTCAGTAAGGAAGGAGGTGAACCAGTCGAGGATGGTGCATGAGAGTTTCATCCTATGGGAAAGGATGTTGATTTACATGGTATGGCCAATGGTGTCTGCAGAAAGCTTGAGGAGATCAAGTAGTGCTGTGTGTCTTTTGTCAGCGATGTTGTGGAGGTCACTGAGGATGTGAGGTGTAGTGGCCTCCGTGCTGTGTCCAGGTTGAAATCACATTAGAAGGGGTTGAATATGTTGCTTGTGGTGATGTGTTGTTGCAGTTGGGTAGTGACAAAGTGTCCCATGATTGTGGCGAGATATGGCAGGATGGTTATGGGGCAGTCATTTTGGGGGAATGTGGGGTCGAGAGATTTTTTTTGAGCAGGGCGAGATTTGTCCAGTTTTGAGAGAAGAACGAATGTGAGAGACAGGAGTTGATGATATCGAGCCAGTGGGGAGCGAGGATGTTGATGCAATTGGATGTGGCTTGATGTAGGCATGTATCATTCAGAAAGTGTGTAGGTTTTGTTTTGGTAGTAAGGTTGTTGCAGGGGTCTGTTTCAATGGGGTGAAGGTGCCCTATGTGTTGGTATGTTTGGGAGCGGGTGGGGGGAAGAGGGCAGGGCTTGCCTGGTGTGTATTTTGGAGTTGAAGTAGACTTTTAGGGAGTTGAATACTGCAGTGGATGTGGGTATGGAAGGTGTAGATGGTGGTTTGGAGAGGGATTTCACAATGTTGAATAGTTTCTGTGTACGATTGGGGGCAGATTGGAGTTCTTGGAGGTGATGGTTGGCTTTGGCTTTGTGTTTGGTTGTTTTATATTTGTTTGCAGCAGAATTTGAGTGGTGTTCTGGTGGCCGGACATGGGTTCTTTTGCCAGGCGCTTTCTAAGTGTCTAGGTTCCTATTTGATAGAAAGGTGAGAGCTGGAGAACCATGGTTTATGGAATGGAAGTGGCTGATGGGTATTTGTGATTTAAGGGGGGCAATTTTGTCGAGTGTCTGCATGATGATGATGTTATAATTGTTGAGGAGAGTGGAGGGATGTGCATGTGGGGAGGAGCGGGGTGGTAAGAGTGGTGTTAAGGTATTGGTAACATGTTTGGTTTGTCTGGCTGTAGGCAACAGGAATTTGTGGTAAGTGGTGGGAATCATGCGCGGTAGAGTGAGCGGGAAGGGGATAGCAAAGTAGTCCGACCACAACAAGCAGATTCGATTTTCCACTGAGAAATGATGTCTGCTTGAAATCAAAAATCCAGGGGTTTGATAGCCGTGTGTGGAGGCAAGGTGATGAGCTATACAAGGTAAGGAGTGAGTGGAGAGAGGATACTCTTTAGTATGGGGTTGCAGTCTGGTTGGAAACTACAGGGTTGAATTTGCCAAGGTAGATACCGATAAAGGGGGGACTGTTAGTTGTGAAGCCAGTCCAGTCAGTGTGGAAGTTAGGATTGTGTGTTGGGGAAACGGTAAATGAGGTGAAAAAAAAAGTGTGTGGTGATGGAGAGGAGCAAGTGAGAGCGAGCGTGCTTCAAATAATGTGTATGGGGGTGTGTGGGGTTGCTAAGTGTGAGTGACTCTTTATACATGATGGCAATGCCACCATCTTGTTTGTGTGGGTAGTCTATGTGGTGTATGAGATAGTGTGGCGGAAGCATGTCAGGGATAATAGATGTGTGGTGGGATTGGAGACATGTTTCTGTAAGGAAGAGTATATCTGGGGAGTGTGTGCGAATGAGTCCATTTTTCATCTCTGTGAAAAGGTACAGAGTGAAAGTTGAAAAGAATGCAGCTATATGCAATTAGTTGTTTTAGTGTTGTGATGGGAGTTTAATTTGAATGTTGTCTGTGAGCTTTGTGTGAGGCTTGTTTTGTGGGCAGCAGTGGCAAACGGGGCTAATAGGGAACACAGAATGAAAAAAGCGAAAATATAATAGCAAGAACCGTTTTCTCTGGCAGCCCTCTCCTCTCGATACCTTGGTGAGTTGATGCACTCAGGCAGGGGTGCACAACTGATTTTGACAGAGGGCCGAAAGTACCTTACATGAGGGCTATAGTGGGCCGAAAAGTAAAAGTGGGCGGGGCGGTAGGCGGGACATGTCAGGAGGCTTTTTCAACCCCCAATTTGTATTAAACACATGTAAAAAGAATATGTTTTTGAGGGGTAACGATTTTTATTGCATTTCAAACTTACATTTTGTACTACACATTTTCCATTTTTATCATTTATTTCGATTTAGTTATTGTATATCGTCTGTTTAATTAAATTATATATATTTTATTGACCCTTGATTGGACATTCCGTTATTTTGGAGTGCTATAGTTTGCTGTTTGGGTTGCCCAAGAGGAGTATGGCCTTCGTTGAGTCAGGTTTCCTCAAAAAAGCGAAGGATGTACATCTCCTAACTGTGCTTGTTTTAGCTTTATTATTGAGTTCACTCTTGGAGTGCAACACTATGTCCCATGGCCCCCTCACCCCCAACCAAACACTATGCCCCATGACCCCCTCACCCCAACCAAACACTATGCCCCATGGCCCCCTCACCCCCAACCAAACACTATGCCCCCTGTCCCTCACCCCCCAAGCAAACAATATGCCCCCTGTCCCTCACCCCCAACAAAACACTATGTCCCATGGCCCCCTCAGCCCCAACCAAACACTATGCCCCATGGCTCCCACCCCCAACCAAACACTATGCCCCATGGCCCCCTCACCCCCAACCAAACACTATGCCCCCTGTCCCTCACCCCCCAAGCAAACACTATGCCCCCTGTCCCTCACCCCCAACCAAACACTATGCCCCCTGTCCCTCACCCCCAAACAAACACTATGCCCCATGGCCCCCTCACCCCCCAACCAAACCGCATGCCTCAAGCAAACACTATGCCCCATGGCCCCCTCACCCCCAACCAAAAAGCATGCACCCATACATACCCGAACCCCCACTCCCAACTCAGCACACACACTCTCAAACATGCACCCATACAGACCAGAACCCCCCACCCCCCAACTCAGCACACACACTCTCAAACATGCACCCATACAGACCCGAAATCCCCCACCCCCCAAATCAGCACACTCTCAAACATGCACCCATACAGACCCGAACCCCCACCCCCAAATCAGCACACTCTCAAACATGCACCCATACATGCATCTCAACATACACAACACGAACACTCAAAAACAAACATTCATACACATCCGACACGCCCCCCATCTCAACATACACAACACAAACACTCAAAAACAGACATTCATACACATCCGACACGGCCCCCATCTCAACATACACAACACAAACACTCAAAAACAAACATTCATACACATCCGACACCCCCATCTCAACATACACACACAAACACTCAAAAACAAACATTCATACACATCCGACACACACCTCACCCCCCATCTCAACATAAACAACACACTCAAAAACAAACATTCATACACATCCGACACGCCCCCTCACCCCCATCTCAACATACACAAAACAAACACTCAAAAACAAACATTCATACACATCCGACACAACCCCCACCCCCCATCTCAACACACACATACAGCAGAACAGACCCGACACACAAACACACAGACCACTTACCGGAGACGTGCTGGAAGGCAGGTAAGCTGGAACGCTGGTGAGCTAAGTGGAATCGTACTACGGCTGGCGTGGCCAGCAAGGCTGAAATGCCTTCCGGCATCAAGCCTTACTGGCCACGCCAGCCGTAGTGCTGGTACTCCATTGGTGCAGCACACACGCACTGCGTGGCTCGTAGGAGTGACGTGGTGCGTGTGTGCTGAGCAAATGACGGCCAGTGTTTTGTTCGGCCCGGAAGACAACAAAGACTTTCCTCATGGAGGGCGGCCGATGCTGCTTGCGGGCCACCCTCCATGAGGAAAGTCTTTGTGCCTCGCGGGCCGGAAAAAACAGCATGGCGGGCCGCAACTGGCCCGCGGGCCGTATGTTGTGCACCCATGCACTAAGGAAATTGCTTACATTCCCAAAGTAACCCAGAAGTGCGTCAGCAGAAAAGACATATAAACAGGAAACAGGAAGCCTGTCCTCTTTTGGCAGGATTCTCTCTGCCCAACAACCCTGTAGAGGTCCATGCCACAAAGGCCAGATTTTACACCACTGCCCACTTCCCCAATGTAATATCAGCTGCGGACTGCACACATGTGGCATTGGTGGCACCCCAGGTATCAGATCATCTCTTTTGAAACAGGAAACAGTATGATTCCCTGAATGTGCAAAGTACATTCAACATACCTCACTGTGACCCACTGCTGCACCCCTTTCCCAGGTTCAAGTCATAACACCATGGTTCTATGAAGCAGCACCATTCCTGTATACATGGAGAGCCACAGAGGACAGCACACTTGTATCCTAGGTATGTACCCACAAAAGTGAATGTGGGAGTGAAGTGTGGGGTTAAAGATCCACCATGCACATGCAGCACAAAGTGTAGTGGTTCATGATCCATATGGCCTTGCAAACACCCCATGCCATGTCCCCTCCATACTAAAGCAGTCTAGCTGAAGGGACAACAAGTCCCAGAATGCATAAGACACCATATCTGAAAATGCATTTCTGTGGTAGAGCACTTCCTACCCTACTGATCAGAAATGATGCCGGGTCCAGGAAGTCACCCATGGTAGCAGAAAGGAAAGCACCCCACCATATCCTGTAGCACACAACAGTCCGGAGACAAACAAAATGCAAAGAAAACACACTGCCACAGGAACAGATCAAATACACCACAATGGGCAAGAAGAATGCCACAAAGGCCGCAACATGCAAAGGAACCATTGCGATGTGCAGAGAGGATTGGGGAATCCAGGCTATAGGGGTACATTCATATGCTGCAGTGCAGGATGGGCATAAGTCAAGGGAAACGCCCGCCAATGGCACTATATTGTACTCTAATAACTGCATGGAAGTGAAAAGCATGCACGACTTAGTTAGGACAGGGAAATACAACCATAAACTATTTGAAAGCAACACAATTTAATTCTACTTTCAGGTGACTCTGGCTACTGTAAAGGTGTAGAAGTAAGACTCAGACACAGTGGGCTCATGTTGATTGGCATAAACATGTATTGAAAGTAAAAGCGTGGGGGTTGGGGAATCTCCTACCTTTCCCTAAAGCTAAGAGGGGTTTCCCTAACTCAACCACAACTAAGGAAACTATCAGGATGTCTTTGCCTAAAGTAAATAGTCCACTGAAACAATTCCAAAGCCTAGTTCCATCCCTCACACTATTGACTAAATTATAATGAACAAAATGTCTACATAACTGAGAAGAATATTTTGTAGATCTAATCAAAGTAGGGGAAGAGTTATTCTGGAAGAATGTCTCCCTTAGGGTCCTGTTCCTCTTTTCAAGAGAGCTCCAAATAACATTTCCAAACCCCAAATTCTTAAATGAAAAACAAAAGTTCTATAAAGTTCTTCGATATTTCTCTGTAACACAAGATTCGCGCCAACCAGGGGTAATGATTCCCTTGCCCTGATCCCTTCTCTTGACAATCCCTTGTTTCTTGTAACACAACCAGAAGCAATGACTCTCTTGCCCTGGTTCATTCTCTTGGCAATTCTTGGTTTCTTGCAACACAACAACCAGTGGCAATGACTCTCTTGCCCTGGTTCCTTCCCTTGGCAATTCTCTAAGAGGTTACAGACCTCTGCTTCTCTCTCTTTCTTCTTGGACCAACTTGGTTCACTTCCCTGACAAGTATGGTCCTTATTAAATTGCTCTGTGGTTTCCCCTTCTTCTCATAGGCGTGGGTCCCTGACCCCTCTTCTTTATATTTGGGTACTTGGAGCCCTCTTCTCCAAAGTACCACAACGAGGAAGATGACTTGTGTGGTTCTTGTGTAGTGGCTCCCTGACCCCTTTTCTTTGCATGCAGGTACTTGGAGCCCTCTTCTCCCAAGTACCACCACAAGAAAGATGACTCATTGTTCACACATAGGGCTGGGTCCCAGACCCCTCTTTGCCTTCAGATACTTGGAGCCCTTCCCTCCCATGTACCGCCACGAGGAAGATGACTCCAGTTGATACGTTTTGTGGGATCGATCTTTAAGCTTCTCTTGTTGGGGGACAGACCTGGTTCACTTGTCTGCCAGATACTGTGACTATGACGATGCTGACTGCACCTTCTTAGTTTCCCACCAGCCAGCACAAGTGCTCCCCACTACCTGTAGGGAGCCTTTCAGTGGGCTCTGGTCTGCCCCGTGAATGCTGCAGTCTCAAACTTCCTATGGGCAGTGCGGTCTTCCCGTGATACACTTCCCAGGCATCACAAACACCAAGATCTTCTCTCTGCCAGCTCGCCTTCTGATCCTTCCACTCTGGACTGGCTCTGGTCCTTCCAACTCCCCTCTGGGCCTCCTGATCTGCTTCCTTCAACCTTCCTGCGCTGTGCCAGCTGCCTCCAGGGAGGACTAGACAACTGCTTCCCGAATCTCTCTTCCTTTTCTACTCTACAGTGACCAATGAGCAGCTGGCAACACCTAGATTGTTCATTGTGGTTCTTAGGAGTACTCTTCATCCCTCCACTACTCTTCAGAGTACTTAGTCCAAGTTGTCTAGACCGCTCATGTTGGTTCCACGGGGCACTCTGCATTCCTCTGTGCATCTTCCTCGTCTGAGTGGTCGTCAATGTTATGTCTTTCAACTCCTCCCTATTCTTCATCTCAGTATTTCTACCCTTGATCTCCCTTGGGTCGGTTGTGCTCTTCATAGTCCCAGTACATTCTAGGAAAATAGTAGGCTGACTATAACTCATTACCATCTTAGGCAAGGGGCTGTTAAGGTTATGGGTACGGGGTCTACGGTCACATGATTGACTGTGATACTGTGTTCTCTGATAATTGTCATCCCTAATCCAATAAGGGGTTTCCTTCCCCATGTGATCCTTCCTCTGTGCACCACCCTCTGGGGGACTATTGTACCGTGGATGTACCGCCCTGGGCCCATGAGAAAGGTCTCCCCCTAGGGGAAAAGGGACAACATCCTCAGATTAGTCACACTAACTACCATTGCTCATGGCCCCAATAAGCCTGGAAAGCCACAAGAAATTGCCTCGAACTAGACACACACAAGGACCAGGGTATGCATAAAGAGCACACTTGGATTCTTGAAAGGTAGATCGTGGTGCCTCCAACGGACTGGAGGGGCACTTCTGTACAGTCCAGAGAAGGATGGGAAGATAGTCCTTGTGTGTGTGATGCTACATAATATGTGCATCCATTTTTCTGAAAACAAAATCCACACCACACATTGTACATAGTTAATCATTGCATTAACATCTATGACAGAACCACAAAGACTACTGATCTTTACTTGTTATGCAAACTCCATTTATTAAGTCTGTGAAACCCATGCTCTCCCACAACCCTCAATCCACAACACCTATCCCCTCAGAACTCCCTCAATCCCCAATATCATCTTGATGTCAGGCAATTATATTTTACAGTGCTTCTCTTGGCCAGAAGACACCTTTAGTGTGTGAGTAGCGGTGTGCAATGACCTCCTATGCGGACTGCCTGCTTGTGACCCTTCTGTGGGGTTAACGGAGGCAACGCTGACAGACTCAAGGTCACAGATGTGTTCCAACGTGAGAAGGGCCCTCTGCATATTTTCCGGGCCTGATCACAGTGCCTCAGTAAGCTCACAGACTCTGGCCTTCCACAGTATTCACCACTGTAGACTCAGATAGGTTTGGCACTTATGTGCCATTTCCCTTGTTATCCTCCTTGTGGCCCCTTGCATAGCACCCTGCATTGCCTGTGCATGCTGCAGGTGGAGCTCTGTGAGCTTGTCCATCCTTTCCTGCCGCTTCTCCAATCTTGGAAGCCAACTCTTGTGAGAGAAGGCATCAGTGGGCAGGGCAGCAGGTAGGCGAACAGGTGAGGTGGTGGGTGTGACATCACTCTCAAAGATTGCTGCATTGCCACCATCCGAAGCATCACCGTCATCAGGCTGTGTGAGTGACTGTAGCTCTACAGCAACAGGGGATTGGGGAGGACTGATCACAGGAGAACCAAGGCCTGGAGGGAGTGGCCTGGGCAAGGGCAGGTCAACTCCAGCCCCACTGCTGACTGGTGACAAAGGGCTGATGCTGGAGACTGATGAAGGCTGCCTGGTGGTAGTGGTCACCAGTGGTAATCCTGCTGGAATTGACCCAGGAACACTGCTGGCATTTGCGATGAGGGGTGGTACAACCGACAAGGGAATTGCCCGAT
This sequence comes from Ambystoma mexicanum, assembly GCF_040938575.1. NCBI lineage: Eukaryota > Metazoa > Chordata > Amphibia > Caudata > Ambystomatidae > Ambystoma > Ambystoma mexicanum. The sequence continues at coordinate 147,150,436 of NC_090936.1, forward strand.
TTGCAGCAGATGTGGGAGCAGACAGCATGGTGGCAGGGGACAGTGCAAAGGTCACTACCTGGGTTACAATGCTGGTAGAGGCAGCTGCTTCCGGTTCACCTTTGAACCAGGTTATTTGGCTGGGATCTTGTACTGAGTACATAGGTGTCAGAAGAGGTGCTTGGGGTTGCAGGGCCTACTGCTGCCTTGATGGGCACGGCATGTGGAGTTGCTACATCACTGCCACTAGTACCTTCACCCTGACTGCTTGAGAGTAAAGACCTGGATTTAGTTTTTATGTATACTGTGGCAAGTACATGCATGGAACACAGGGAATGGTCAGTTGCCTGGGTCCATCTATGTATCTGGGTCTCATGCCTGTCATGTGCACAGTGCACTGGGGTATGGGTTGCCTATAAACCTTCAACATTACTTAGCTGGTCTATGACTGATCAAAGGTGCATGTGTGTCATTGTCCTGGTGTGACAGCTAGGGTGTGTCCCGTGGGTTGTTGGCGCAGGTGGATACAGTCCTAGGTCTACATTTGTGGAGGGTGTCTGTCCAGCCCTATGTGTCCTGCCATGCTTGTGATAGTACTCTGACACACGGGGTGGATCCCTTTTTTGACGCTGTATAGCACATCGGTTGGCTCATGTATGGGGGCCTGGTAATAACTACCATCTGACATGGTGCACACGGAATGACTGGGGGTATTTCTGGGGTGCTGGGCATGCCACTGTGCAGTTCTGGCTGTCATGGGTGCATGAGGTGACCAGACTGTTGATGTCTAAATTTATCACATTGCTAAGTGCACACATGGAATGGATTGTCATATGTATTTCTGTGGCATTGTTGACGGTGAACCAGCAAGTGACTCAACATCAACATTGTCACCTGTGTGTTAGCCTAATGCTGGCTGGGCCACATGCACTGACTTCATATTTCCCTGCCCCATGGTGTGCTATTGTACTCACCTGTGTCAGTTTGGCATCATACTCCTTCCTCTGCTGCTTCAGTTCCCTCTATCCTTTCTATGTGAAGGATGCTTGACACCCTATTTATTTATTTATTTATTTACAGAATATTTAGAGACGCACTACACAGCAAAAAGTATTTCCGGGAGGCAGGGGGTAAGGTGCAGTGGCTCCACTATGTCTCCTTCAGTGTCGGTTGTCTCACAGGGATGAGTGGCGAGGAGAACCTGGACATGCGCCTTGAGGTCGTTCCACCTCTTCCTGCAATCTTCCACGTCCCGCAGCAGAGCGACCACTGCCACTACTTTTTCCCTCATGTTGGCTCATATTGTGCTCTTGATGCGGTCAGATGTTTTGCGCTGATTTGCACCCGAATAGATCATCAGCATTGGCCACCACTTCGGCTGCCAATACCTACAGCTCTGCCACACTACATTTTTATTTGCGGACCCTCAATTCGGGCACCCACATCTTGCCATTTTCTCCTGGCATGTTTCCACAATGTTTGGTGGCCCGATGGTAAACGGAAATGGTGGATTGAAGATGGATTGTGTTTTTAAAATGGCCATCGCTGAGCTTCCCGTTTGCAAATGAGAATTTCTGCCCCAGAGATTATTCCGCTGGCGGAATTACCACTCGGTAATTCCACCAGCAGAATTACCATTTGGTAATTCCTCAATTTTTCCAGCTGTAACAGTAATTCTGCTGAAATTTGGCGGACTTACTATTGCAAGTTGATATTCTGCAGTATTTCCGATGGGCGGAATTACCGTTACCGCTGATGGTTTGTGCACGCTCGGTCAACCTGTGAAATTGCAGTAATTCCCCCACACACCACAGTGCTAACAGTAATGAGGCCCATAATAGTCCCTTAAACAAGTGGGCTATGGGCATTACGGTGCAGGCAAATTAAACAAATCTATAAATACATACTGAACTTCTGATCAGGTGAATTGCTGTGAAAGCTGCATATTACTTCACTATTGCAATTATAAGAAGCTGCTAAACCATATATATAGACTATTGTGAATGGCAGATTCACTGAAGTTTGGCAGAATACTATGGAAGGCACATTTCGAAACTAGTGGTGGCTGCATTGATGTGGCAGAAACATGAAGCGACATTAATGCAAAACTGACTAATGGCGGATGCAGAAGAGTCATTGGACCATCTATCTCAGATCAGGGAACAAAAGGCACTGCAGGCAGACAGAGGACTGGCCATCTCCTATACTCATCGTCCTCAGTCTGGATCGCTTCTTAAAGGTTGTCATTGGAAATAGGGCACTAAATGGCAGACCTCTTTTGTATGAGGCCATATTCTGATTACTTCCCTATGAAAATGATGCTTGTATGACACCAAGGTAAGCATAGATGCAAAGCTCTGAAGAGTTCGGCAGTTGAGAAGAGCACAGAGGTCAGGCCCCGCAGCAAATGTGCGAGAAGCATGGAGGTCAAGCTCTGAAGCCTGTGTGGCAGGTGACAGCGCTAAGAGGTCAGGCCCTGGAGGCTGGAGCAAGTGTGGCAGGCGAGAGGAGAGTAGATGTCACGCTGTGCAGATTGTGGCAGGTGAGAGGAGCATAAAGAACATGCGAGACAGCAAATGACTGGTGAGATGAGCATAGCGGTCAATCCTTGAAACCTGTGATCAAGCAGGAGTAGCTTAGAGATCAAGCTCCACAGCAAGTGTGGCAGGCGAGAGGAGAGTAGACGTCAAGCTCTGCAGATTGTGGCAGGTGAGAGGAGCATAGGGAACATGCTAGACAGCAAATGACTGGTGAGATGAGCATAGCGGTCAATCCTTGAAACCTGTGATCAAGCAGGAGGAGCTTAAAGGTCAAGCTCTGAAGACTGCGACAGGTGAGAGGAGCACAGAGGTCAGGCCCTGCAGCAAAAGTGAGAGAAGCATGGAGGTCAGGCTTGGCAGCCTGTGATAGGTGAGATGAGTACTGAGGTCAAGCTTTGAAGCCTGCATGGCAGATGGGAGAAGCCTAGAGGTCTGGCTCTGCAGCGAGTGTGGTAGGTTAGAGGAGCATAGAGGTCAGGCTCCGAAGCAAGTGTGGCAGGCGAGAGGAGCAAAGAGGTCAAGCTCTGAAGATTGTGGGAGGAGCACAGAGGTCAGGCCCTGCAGCAAATGTGAGATAAGGATGGAGGTCAGGCATTGCAGCCAGTGATAAGTGAGATGAGCATTTAGGTCAAGCTTTGAAGCCTGTGTGGCAGGTGAGAGGCACCTAGAGGTCAGGTTCTGCAGTGAGGGTGCAAGGTGAGAGAAATAAAGAGGTCTGGCCCTGCAGTCAGTATAGGAGATGAGAGGAGCAAAAAGATCAGGCACTGCAGCCATTGATAGGTGAGGCGATGAACATAAAGGCCAAGCTTTGCAGCCTGTGGGGCAGGTGAGAGATGACTAGAGGTCAGGTTCTGCAGCAAGTGCTAAAGGTGCACGAAGAATAGAGGTCAGGTCAGTGTAGATGAGGGGGACAGAGAGGTTAGACACTGCAGCGCTATCTTGTTTGCTCTTGTGCTGCTTCTCCTATGCTCCCGATTATGCGTTTTTCATCTGTCATTTTACATGCCATCTCATTTTCCAACAACTTATCTTGGTCTGAATCTCTCCCTCATCTTTTCCTATTCCTCCATTATTACTTCAGTATTTGAATTCTGAGAGGGCTCTGATTGCACAAATTGCACAACCAGCACCGACAGTAACCGACCCAAAGAACAGGGTATGTGGCCATGTTCCTTCTCAGTGGAGGTGCCTCCCACATCTTGCATATTTTGAAAAATTTTAAAAACTGGTTACTAAGGGTAATCCAGATATGGTGCCCCTGCTCGGTGTGATAAGAGAGGTACAGCTTTACCTCCCTGAAGATGCCCAACAAGGCTGGCATATGTAGCTGGGGTTGCTGTTGGTACTCTTGTTCAGATGAGAAATGCCAAACATTTTGGGGCATGAATGTCCTCGTTGGTGGGACAAGACAGATATGGAAATTTATATTTCTTGTTTGTGAAAGGTACAGTGACATAAAACAGGGTTATAGAAACTCCAGAGTGGGAACCATCCCATAGGACAGGTTAATTGGCCATGTTCGTTCTCAGTCGAGGGGCTCCCACTTTTTCCAATATTGTAAAAATGAGGTCGTAGAGTCTGGATTAAATAGTGGGCCGAGTACTCAGTGCCACAGAACCAGAGGGTTCTTTCCAACCTCCAACACTGTTAAAAAATGGTACAAAATAAAAATAAAAAACTGACAAAAAGAAGGAAAGCAGTAGAAAAAGGGCAAGGGCATTTAAGTGAAATAGATAGAGGAAAAAAGCATTGTAAGAAGGGGAAGAGGGTGAGAGTGCATGATTAAGTCCAACAAACCTTTGCTCAAATCTTCATCTTCCCCTGCAAAATAATAGCAAATAAGGAGAGACTGATATTGCAATGGGTACAGAGGAGGCCCAGGAATCAGACCAACTGAAAGCTCAAGCTCACACTGCCATTAGAACAAGTTTGGGCAATTCTGACTCGAACCCTGAGCCGATGACAGAGTTGAATAATCCTTTGGGACATGCATAGGGGAATGACTCTATTGTCTTGCTTATATTGAAATACAAACGGTTCCACATAGCCTGTGAAGGAAGCTAAAGGATATACTGGGACTGATTCTGCCACCTCCTCAGCGACCTCTTTTGAGAGTTTACACCATCTCAACCTTCAAACAAAGACGTTCATTATGCCCAGTGTACACTAGACTGTTTACCTGGTTCATGTTGATGAACAGAGAGGCAGACGTTGTGTTTCATTTCCACTGACGGCTACCATCGAAAGAGATCTTAATCAGGACAATAACTCCAATTTCAATTGTGTCAATCGAGATCTGTCCATTTCATCCGTATGTAAACTCCACCCAGATATGGCTACTATCATCTCTCAAACTGATGCTGACTTTGATATGCAAGCAGTCTCGGATGAAACACCTGTGGGGGATTCTCCAATTACCTAGAATGCTAGTGCATTGCATAATCCCGATGACACCCTAGAAATGATGCTGGGCAATTTGGCACCTATGGTCATGCCTCATTATTACAAACCAGTGATATGCCTCATTATTTAGCACATCTGGGGGCCTCCAAAACGCATGGCAACCCCAGTGACACTTCATGAAGACCGGACCAAAAAAAAAAAAGAATCCCCTCTTGATTTGACACAGCTTACAGCATCCAAAAAAGGATGAAAGTCTTCAAGGGCTGGTGGAGGCAGATTTTGTGAAGGCAACATGCGATGCTCAAGCAACCAAGGGAATACTGGCCTCGAGGCCATGGATAAGTTAGGAAGTACAACTAAAAACTGAGTGCAGTAATCTCATAACTCCCTTAAACCTCCAGGGGCCGTCGCTTGGTTCCAAAGATGCCCTTTATCTGCAATTCCTAAGGTTAGGTTGGGCAAAAGGAACTAAGCAGAATGGTAACTTACCTTAGAGAAGAGTCTACCCAGAACCAAATACTGCTTGAGGAGAGACTCGATGTGATTAGTAAATGGACAACATTGCCATGTAATCTCAGGTATCCACTGATTTTGACGAATTAAACTAAATAAAGGATTTTAAATGAATAAAAACAATAAAAAAATACTGAATTGTAAAACATATGTGGGTTAGGGGTTAAATCTGGTGGGGAGAGGTTTGGGGTGGGTTTTTAAATATCGGGAAACAGGGGGCTTGGACGGGGATTTCCTCCCCCGCCCCCCTGTAAAAAAAAACCTCCAGGGTTTTTCTTGGGTTGTTTTGGGTTTGGTAAAAATTAATTCTTTATTTGTTGATTCGTTAAAATCACATAGAACCGTAATGTCATCTGGCAATTCTCATGAGAAGGCAAATTGTTCCTTCCTTATCTCTTTGCCAGAAAAACGGCACCCACGCTCATGGCCTTGGGATGAACTCGCCTTAGCTGTGAATAATATGCCTGAAGTCAAGGAGGCTTCTTCCTTACAAGGGTGCTGGGCAACGGCATGTCGCCCCACCCAAGGGAACCTGGCTATGGCCAACAAGATGCAGTGAATAACCTTAAAGGGAATTTAGACATGATGTAGAAAGACGCACCTGGGTTAAAAACTGCTTTTGTGATAACTTGTTGTCCAGGCCCTTTTCTGGGGAGAACCGCAACATCAAAACGAGGATCTTGACGACCAAGGAGGTAAAAGCCCTGTCCGCATCTAATGTGGTTGGGACAGAGCCTCGTTTGATTTCTGGTAGGCCTAATTTGTGTCAACAGACACCTATGACAGTATCATCTGTGTGTGGTGAGGATGAGGACCTAGTAGGCTGGTGAAGGTCTAATTTAATCCTTACCTTTAAATGCCTGATTCACAGACATAATGCACATACAAGATTGTTAGTGAACGTTTTGCTAGAAGCTATGGGCAGCCAAGTGATCACTTGTAAAGTTGTTGAGGTACTGCAAAGTTGTTTATCTGCCTGTAGATGCAATGTCTGAGTTTAATTTGCAGATTCTAGTATTGGAGCTTCTATCTGGGGCAGGAGAGACAATGAGAGACGAAGGAGTTGAGTTATGTTTAAATAGAATCATTAAACACTTCGATTTTCACAACACTTTGTACTCACCTAGGGTGATGCAGTGGATTCAAGTTGCCAAGGAGGATCCTCCACAATTGGTTGTTCCTACAACATCTATTATAGGCCCATTGGCGCCCATTGCATTGGGTTGAAACAAACAGAAACGTAATGCTTGGCTCACAATGTAAACCACAGGTGGCGTTATCTAAATCTTCAAACTAATCTGTCTGTAGCTGCGCTCTGTTAACTCGATTTCTCAAGTGTGATGAATCTTCGGCTATTACCACGCTTAAAATAGAGACTTCAGATTTTTCGCAGGTAGCCCCCTCTGTAGGCAAATCGCATTACTTTGGATTTTGCCTGCATAGGCCGATAGATCTTTATTTATTTATTTATTATTTGTATATGGTTTTCAAATAACCTTTACAAAATTCCAACCACTTTAAAAATACAGAAGTACAAGTGACACAAAAAGAAAAAAATATTTTTTTTCTCTTTTTTTCCAATCGATCGATCATATTACACCAACATCTTACATTTGCATAGTCCATATTCAGTGTAGCAATATGGCCAAATTTACCCCTGGCTCACTGTTTGATATACCTTTATTGTCATATAGATACAAATGTTTGTCCTGGAACACTGCTGCCATTAACATCAAAATCAATGATTTGGATTGCTCATCATTTGCGAGTTGGACTTGTTCCTGTTACATGAAAAGTGGGCAACAGGCGCAATAGAGTGAATGGTATATATAACCTGTAATGCAACATAGAGTAGCCTTTTTTAACCACAGTCTCAATGCTGGTGTAAAACGACCCATACCAGGCACTCCCCTCTTCAATCGCGTTCATGGTCTTTCATTAATTTCCCTACCCCCCCACCGTCTACCCCTCCCCTCCATTCTCCTTCCCTTGGCTTCGTCCTAAAACTCAATCCCAGCCCCTCTCTCCTACCCTGGGCTGAATTTTTCTGCTGCTTCTGGGGCGGTAAAACTTCCAATTCTTTCCCTGCAGTTGGCTATTTTGTCTGATTGTTAAAAAGTTTGGTATTGCACATATTTTGTATATATAGACATACTTGTGTGCATAAAGTAAGATCTATGTACAGGCTTCGAAATTCAGATTCGAGGAGCAGGAACTAAAACCAGCTCTTGGGTGTCAGGCATCACCCAGCCGGCAGGACCTACTGCTGGGGAACCAGGAGCAAGTACTCCACACGCTGCAAATCTAACTTTCACATGAGATGCACACTTGAATTTTTTGATGATTATGTATGATCAATTATATTTAAATATGTCAGAGGTGTCCAAATTCTTCGTTATTTACATTCTAAAACACTCAACGTTAATGTCACATGTGAATGCCTGTAAGGCACCAGCTAGCACCGAGGAGACAAAAGTAGCTCCTGGAAACTGTTTGTTTTAAGCTAAAAAGCCTCTCCCTGGGTAGAGTTAAAGAGCTGCCAGCAGTTCTGAGCCCTGTTGTATTACAGGTGCTCTATGGCAGCCCTCGCAGGCCACACCAAGTAAGATATCCAGTAGGATCTGCATACATGTAAATTACCCTCATGTAGATCCCCTGCATGTAAACATATCACATGGATTATTAATTGTGAACATCCTGAACGCCCAAGTGGACAGACTAAATGATGAAGCAAAATGAAGGTGAAGCGATGAATTGTTGAGGAGGGAGTACAAGATCTGAAAAAGATGGATAAGCTGCAGATGAGCAATTCCACACAACACATTTGGGACGATCTAGAGCCTAAATTAAAGTCAGCAGAAGAGGCAGTGTGGTTAAACAGTAAGGGCTAGATTAGAAAGCATTTCATGTGTAGTGAGACAGGTAGAATACTGTGGGCCCATACCTGGTGGGTGGATTCTCCCCTTCATAAACAGAACAACAAACTCTCACAGTCGCAAAGATTTTGACAAACTCCATTTATTGGCTGATGACCAGGGGAACGTGGAGCCTACCATCTATGAAGGAGGGGCAGGCTGACTACATTGGCAAGTGTAGGGGAGATTGCGCTGCTGCTGATCCGACATCTTGCACAAGCTCTAAAGAGCTCTAAAACACCTTAATGTGATTAGGCTCGGACTGTGCGCTATGCAAAGTTCAAGTCTCTTGATATCAGGAAAGATAAGCAGCTTTTCTTTGCATTATGAACGCACTCTATAAACACATGCATTTCTCCATTCACCATTTTGCCTTTCTCCGACCTACCCTCAAAATCTTAAGCCAAAGAGGGATCAATGTTTTTGTCAGCTTGACAGCAGTGGCCTGCCAAGGAAAACATGCTATTGATATTAAAAAACAAACAAGAGCCATACAGTCTTATCTGGCAAATCATTCCCAGTTGACAAAATTAGCAGTATTAAACAATAAGTAGCTGTAGCAGCCAAAAATATGGAGCTGCACAAACTTGCCTTCGGTCGCGGTAATCTGCCTGAACTGTGCCACAGATCCCTTGTGCAAACACCCGAGAAAGACATCCTTCTTTCAGAAGCATTCCCACCCAAAAACCACTTTGCATTTGGCAGCATTTCACGTACAGTAAGTATGCTGAACAATGAAATGTTTAGCAGTTTGCTTCACCCCAAAAGACTTCTCCAGTGGGCCTGGATTTGCAGCACATTTTACAACTGGCTGGTACAAACGACATACAACCAGAGGAAATGACCAGACTGCAACCACTAGATTCAGACGAACACGTGTACTAATGCAATTACAGAACAGAAACGTACATAAAACACTCTTGTTTTCTAGTAGGTAATAGTTAGATTGTCTAATGGCAATCGTTTGATAAAACCCATCATTGTCATAGCAAACCAAATATGTAGAGGATGCAGCTATGTTATGCGAAAAGCTTTTTATTCTGCGCCAAATCACCACTGGAGTAGACTTGGAGCGCTTAGGCTTGCTAGAGCTTTGCTGTATTGCACCTCTGCCACGATTATCCAGACCTTAGTATGCAGAGCAGGGTTGGAAATTGAGGGGAGCTGGGTGCTATTTAACTCCTTCTTGTAGCTAGGTCCTGCCTAGTTAGCTTGACCCCAACAGCTACACTTTGCTCCCCAAACCAACTGATGCCGAACAAACATACCTATATGACATTAACTCTGCGTGTTTGGGACAATCTATAAATGAGCATTAGGACACATCGATAGGACATCGAAAGCATAAGGGCTCATAAATAATGGTCAGAATGTTAAGTTTGCATCTTATATGGAGGTTACATTTGCAGAATACTGTGTATCTCGTTAGCTATGGTAGCTCTTGCTCGCTGGTTAATGCCCGATGCCCAGGAGCTGCTTTTAGCTTCTACTTATCCTTTCACTGAAGGAAAATGAGCTGGGTAAATATATAAAGATGGGAAAATTGCCACAGACAAATGATGAGCGAGATGAAGTATAGAGAACAATGTTTTGGTTTTGCATAGATGCATGTCAGGCTTATTAGGCAAAACTTTGAATTTAGGATGCAGAAAATAGGGGTTTATTCTAATGTGTATAGGAGTAATTGAAATGCATTACGAGGCAGATTTGAAGAACAGACAAATGTGTACACTAAGCATTTATTCGGAAGCATGAGGGGCCCGAGCAATGTCAGGTTATCCTAAACGATGTTATGGGTTATTTGCTCAGGACTAACGTTAGCTACTACTGCAGGTCAAACGTCAAAATATACCTTCTGTGACAGCCCAATCTGAGTGTCAGTTATGGCCTATATATCTTTATTACACTGGTACCTTCTGTTTCTCTCAAGTAGGGGAATATATGGGAAGAGTCTGTCCGACAGCACCCTCACTTAAAAACAGATTTTCTGACATGGTTGAAGGAAACAGACTTTTTCTGGAGTCACAATCAACAAAATTCTGCCAACAATAATTTCAGAGTTTCCCCTCTAACATCAGCACTGAAATCACAACAATAGGTGTCTCTTCCTTGATGTCTACTTTCCCCTCCATTAATGATCTCCACGAATGCAACAGCATCACATTGGGGCATGCAGAATTCACCACCTTCTCACGTGTACACAGAACCACCACCCGCAGTGTACTACCAAACTTATTTGTAATACACTTTACTGCTAGTCCTCTCACCTCTCCCCGCCTTCTTCCTCCACGAGGTGTCAATAAAAAAATCGCTGTTTCTCTCATACATGTCGTCTAATACTTGAAAAGCAGAAACAAGCACACCCTTCGCATAACATGTGATGGTATTCACTGAAACCAGTTAATTCAGATGATAGTGGTCCACACATACATTAGACTCAAATCCCCTTATATACATGTTTATCCACCTTATCAGCACAAGCTCAAAGTGCTCAAATTACAAACTATCTTCACTCTGTCCTTAGATAACCCCTTCCTCAAACAGACCTAGAACTTCCAGTTCTCTGTTTCCTCATTTGATGTTCTTCGTTCATTATTGAAGGTTACTCCGAAATCTACGACAATGAACACAAAAATTAAGGGTCTTGTCTAGGACACAGAATCTCTTAGGCCTGCTCCTACCCTAATGGACCCTAACCTTTTATCTCGCCAACGGAAATGTAAGAAACGTCCGAAATTCACTCTGCAGTTAACAGCACAACTATCTAAACGGAAAAGCAAAAATGGTTTGTAGAAAATCATGATCAGAAATTGCTTGAAATTCCATCCAACCACTGGGAAAATCCCATGAAGCACTGCTCAACAATTTCAAGGCCAACTACTTCCAGTGCCAAATCAGCATGAGTACTGTGAGAAACCTGTTGATGTCTCCCTGGTTAGTCCCCAGGGATCGGTCATCCAGGTGGCCAGGACACGGCCATTGCTATTGGATCCAGTTCTTGGGAGTGGACCAGTGAGGGTGGATCACCGGAATGGGGGGGGGTCCTTGGGGAGTGGGACACCGACGGTTGAGACATGGTTATCCCCTTCTTTCAACACCTTTTCCCCATCCTACCACATAGGATATTCCAAAACACTGCCCCTCCCCTTTTCCAAAATGATCACTTTTGCACTACACAAAAGACAACGGACTAACACCAGAGCCGTTTACCTGACATTTCCCAATACAAGGGCCAGGCAAAGTCAGGCAATTGACCAGAATCACACACACCCGACAGCCCTTTCCCTTCCCCAAAGGGATAAAAGATGCAGCACGAGAGCACAGGACAAGCAAGGTAGACCACACAATGTGAAAGCTAACTCAGCACGGCAGTTCAAGAGGAGGCGAAAGATGGCACATACCGAGAGGGTGGCATGGAGAGAAGCAACCTTTCCCTTTCCGACCAAGGCCTGTGAAACCTCAGCAGATGGAAACATAAGACCGAAAACAATAGCCAGTGTGTATTGCAGAAGATGCCAATGGTGCACAAGACCCTCCTCTGCCGGTTACCAAGCCGGGAAGAGACGCTTGTCTCGGAGTTACCAACCTTGACTCCAAAGAGAAGAAAGCCAAGCGGTTCATCACAACCAGTGAATCGAGGGCAGAGTCGATAAGAAACCAAACTGTATTGAATGAAAAGTGGCTATCAGCTAATTTGAACTTGAAAAGGTTAGAGACACTATTGATGAAAGATATGGAAAGCCAGCAACAGAGGCATCTGGCACCATGGGGGTGCTCATGCAGGAGACTCTGGGCGATTACCTGATGGTAGAGACTACTGCAACCAGAAAGCCTTAGTAAAATCCTCAGTACCATTGAAAGTCTTTGACCGACAGATGATTGTGAAAGCTAAGGGAATGAGTTCCGCGTGGTGAAGTCTGAAGTCATATGAACAATCTGTTGACAAGAATGAACCGGACGGAGGGATGTCCACAAAGAATTTTTGGAAAAAAAAATAATACTCGTGAAGTCTTTGATTGACAGATAATGATAAAAGAAAGAGATGAGTCCTGTGTGGTGAAACTAGCATATAAAATGTGTGTCGTAATGTTTGGCAAGAGTGAACCCGTTGGAGGGATGCTAACAAGAGGCGATGTAGTCTAAAGTCCCGAAATACAGTGAACTGTCTGTAAAAGTTGGTGAGAGTGAACCCGGCAGAGTGAAGCCGACAACCAGGGGCAAAGCCTGAAAAACTGTTTAAAAGACACTAAAATTTGTGAATGCAAGAAGTATTGGAAGACCAGGGGAAGTGAATTGTCCCCCTTGCCAGTTGGGTTCGCGCCCGAAGAGTGGGACCCAGGGGTGAAGCCGTCACCTAAAGTATTTGTGGAATCGAACTTTGTGTTTGTTTGTTGAAGGCATCAGGCCCTCGAAGGCAAGAGACTTCTATTGAAAAGAGAGTGAGAAGAAGCGGAGCGCGCAGGCACCCTGGACCCAATTAGAGCTGATGAGTGAAAGCGCACCCCCACTAAGGAAAATATAATTTCCCTGTGGACCCAGGGGTGACCGCTCTCTCCCCACCCCAAGAACACTAACGGAGAGCTGAGCAGCGCTGCCCCAGCACCAGACCCAGACCACAGCAAGTCGCCCCAGGGGATGGCACCATGAAAGGTGGCAGATGGGAAAACCAGGCGAGGCGCTGGATCACATCTAAAGACAATCCATGATCAGAAGCACAAGCTAGGTTGGACCACACTCTAAACCGGAGGCAACCAAGCATAGGGGACACCCACTGTGTCCTGAAGGCAACGTCACAAATCACACAGGCCATCCCCAAAAGAGACAGGAACACAGGCACACAGTGTCATTTTAAAATCGTACAGAGCTCAAGTCAAACGAGAAGAAACCTGGAACCTACAAAAAAAGCACCAAGAAAGCTCCCCCGCGACCACGACAAGAATTCTAGAAGGGTGGAGCAGGGTAAAGCAAGGCTAGCCTGCGTGAGGAGCCTAGACAGGCTACAACAATACAGAAGGGCTGAAGCTACAAATCCAGCTGCCACCAAAATTAATGTGTCTGCCACAAAAGATGACATTGCAGGAATTGTGGCAGAAATTAGAGCGCTGAGGTCGCACATACAAACGTCAATTTTAAAAAATCAGGGGAAAAGTGGAATGCATTGAGAATAAGGTTGAGCATCTGGATCACAACCAATTTAATGCAGACCTAATGGAAATGAAGCTCAATGCCAGAATGACTGAAATAGAAATGAAAGAAGAACTAGCCCTCAATATGGATGACATGGAAAATAGGGAGATACGGTCCAACCTACAAATAGTCGGCCTAAATGAGACAGAAGCTGAGACACCAGCCATGGTCAAGAGGAAAGGTCAGGAAATAATAAGCCAGCTATTCGCACTGAAGGGGGCAAAACAGTGCGCATCGAACTTGCCCACAGAGGAGGTTGGGCATTTGTAGGGAGCCCACGATCAATAGTAGTGAAGTTCCTAAAGTACAAAGAAAAGACAGAAGTCCTCCTAAAAGCAAAACAGACAAGACATCCTATTCCAAGACTCGAAATTGAAAGTATTTAAAGACTTATCAAACTTTACTCTGAGCAGAAGGAGAGCGTGCAAGCCTCTCACCACATGGCTAATGGAAAAAGCTGTGAGGTACAGGTGGGGATACCCCTTTGATTTCACCTTCGAGTTTAAAGGAGAAGAATATCGAGTGGTGACCCCCGAGCAGGCAAAGCAGGTACTGAAACATTTGACAGAACAGGCCACCAGAGCACCCGCTGGGCCTAGCCAGGACCAGGTACCGAAAACTCAAGAAGCAGATAGACACCAACAAAGGCAAAAAAGTTCCAAAGTGGGCACAAAATATACCAAACTAAGACCAGAGTCGCCAATAAAGCCCCTGTGAAAATGCAGAAAAGGGATGGGGTGCCGAGGAAGCCAGAACCACACTCACATAATGAAAGAAAGGGATTCACTTGGGTTGCACACCTAGTGCCCCTCAACTCTAAGAGGGCATCTCAGCCCATAGAACCTAGGTCATTCACAATGACTGCGGCTCAGTTACTGGGTCATTTTTCGTTCACAGTTCAGTTAAGCGTGTTAACTTAGTTGATATTTCAGGGTGAGGGAAAAAGGGGGGTAGATACACAGACAGGCAAACAATCACAGAAGACTCAGGGTGCAAAACGACAATCCAAACATAACAAGAACTGGGAAAGAGGAATAGGAGCAGGGTGAGACCTGATGTAATGATGGCTACACTAACCAAACAGAGACATGAGATAGGAACCCTGAAAGTGGGCACGCTCAACGTGAAAGGGCTTAATTCGACCACTTAAAGGTCACTAGTGATACGAGAATTTGAGAGAACAGACCTGGACCTGCTCTTCATCCAAGAAACCCGGCTCAAAGCAGGGGAAGAAAGGCCACCGAGAGGGAGAGGAGTGGGGCAAACATACTGGGCTTCGGCAGACCACAAGAGAGGGGCATGGGCCTGATAATTCACAAGAGGTTCAAACTGGGATGCCCGGGGGTACGAGAATTGGTGGAGGGGAGACTCCTGATAGTACAGGGAGAATGGGGGAACTCACCTATAACTCTAGCGGGGGTGTACACACCAAACCAGGGCCAAGGGGAATTCAACGAAGCAGCTCTCGCTACTATAGAGGGGGCTGCCAATGGCCCCATATCGATAGGGGGAGACTTTAATGCATGGGCGGACCCCTAGATGGACAGGCAAGCCACACAGGTGATTACCAAAAGCCTCCCTAAGGAGGATTGGAGCAGATTTCAAAACTGCAACGGGGGAGCTGATTTGGTGGACATCTGGCAGACAATGAACTCGAATAAAAAAGGATACACTTTCAGATCAGCAGTTCATGGGACGTTCACCAGAATCGATTACCTGATGGTGACCAGGGAAACTAGCCCAACAATTAGGAGCAGTGAAATCGGCCCAATAGGATGGTCCGACCATGACATGATCATAGCGACACCACAGATGGAAGGGTTGAGTCGGCGGGAAACCAAATCGGTGTGCAGCGATTTTAAAGGATAGGTTGTACTCCCAGGAATTAGATAAGACTATACAGGAGTACTTTAAGATTAATGATGATGGGGGGGATCGTAATCACAACAATATGGGAAGCAGGCAAAGCGGTCTGGAAACAAGGGTCCCTGCGAAAAAGAGAAAGGAAGCTGCAGGAGGAGAAGCAGAGGAAAGACATTTTAGGCTTCGAGGAGAAGCTACACGCCTCGGGTGTGTACAGAGGGCACCACCTGGGAATGCTAAAGCAGAAGAGGGAAGAGTTGAAGGCACTAGGGCAGGCGAGGTTATGAGAAATCGGACGCTCTTGAAGCAGAAGTTCTATGAAAAAGGGGACAGGGTTGATAATATGTTGGCTGATAGACTGAGAGCCCAGCGAGCAGAGAGGTGGGTGGACAGGATCAGAACAGAGGAGGGGGGCTGGACACACTCCCCAGAGGGAATAGCCAACCAATTTGCCAAATATGATGCCAAACTTTATACATCAGAAGGAGATAGGGACGAGGTAGAGATGGAGGACTATATAAAGAAAACCGGTATAACCCACCGAAACACACACAGACCAGGCCCTCCTTGAATCCCCAATAATCTGTGAAGAAGTACAAGTGGCAATTAAACGCCTCCCCCGTGGGGGAGCCCCTGGTGAAGATGGCTATACGATGGCCTTTTACAAGCACTTCATTAAGACATCATCCCTGCACCTTGCTAGACTGTTCAACCACATTCAGGAGTTAGGCCAAGCCCCAGCCTCATTTTCATTCGCACACATAGTGGTGACCCCAAAAGCAGAAAGAGATCCCACCTCATGCAAATCCCATAGGTCAATCTCACTGCTAAATACTGATGCCAATGTGTATGCAAGAGTCCTGGCCACACGCATGGAAGATCTAATGCCCTGCCTGATCCATCCCGACCAGGTTGGCTTCATCAAAGGAAGACAACGATCCATTGCTATGAGGAAAACCCTAAACATCATGGATCACTCCAGGAAAATAGCAGGTGACCACACACTCCTCAGTGTTGACTCAGAAAAGGCTTTTGATAGGGTGGAGCGGGCGTTCCTCTGGGCCGTTCTCAGAAACATGGGATTTGGAGAACGTTTCCTGACGGGGGTACAAGCAATATACAAAGCCTCAATGGTCAAAGTGGCAGTGAACAGCAAAATGTCACAAGAATTCCATCTGACTAGGGGAACCAGACAGGGCTGCCCCTGTTGCCGCTCCTATACACCCTTTCAATTGAGCCCCGCAGCAATGCAATAAGGAGCGATCCAACTATAAAGGGAATTGTGGTGGGGCAACATAGAATATAAACTCGCCATGTTCGCAGATGATATAATGATTTACTTGACTGATCGAAACACCTCGATACCGAGGCTACTAAGAACACTGAAGGAGTTCGGTAAATGGGCAGGTGAAGAAAAATGAGGAAAAGTCATCCCTTTTCGCGTACAAGGCCCCACTGGACCCCAGAGGCAGAAACACGGTCACAGATGGAATACCTACTACACATTAAACCTTGAAGTATCTGGGGATCAGAATTACCAAAGACTTAGATGATCTCTACAAGGCAAATCTGCCCCCGCTACTGCTGGAACTAGCAAAGGATTTGAAGAGATGGAGCAAGCTCACAATATCATGGCTAAGCCGCCTTAACAGCATCAAAATGGTTATACTGCCAAAGCTCCTGTATCAATACCACATGTTACCGATCGCTATCCCCGCCTCGCACTTTAACGAGTTGAAAGCCATGTTCACGAGATTCCTGTGGCAGGGTAAAAAACAACGCATCGTTATGACACCCTAATCCAACCAAAGAGAAAAGGAGGAACAGGGCTATGGGATCCCTACACTTACTACCGTGCTGCCCAATACCGTGCCCTCATCCAGCACCTGAGAGGAGATGTACAGAAACAATGGGTGGCCATTGAGAACTATCCAGTTAGACCGGTGTCTTTGGGTGAGTGGGCCCCCAAAAATCATTTTCCCAGTAGTGTATGGAAGTACTTTGCAATGGCCCTGCTCTTGATATTATGGTGGAACAAAAAAGAAATGGAAGGTCTTACAACCTGGCCCTCCCCATTGAGCTGCATCTGGCCTCCACCCATTAGAGACAGGATCCAATAACCGAATCACTATCAGGAATGGTATGAAGCGGGCCTAGAAAGAGTGGGGCAAATCCTAAAGCGAGATGGGTGCATATCAATCCAGGACTTGGAAGCAGGACTACAAGTAAGATCCCTTGGTGTGTTTAAATACCTGCAACTGAAAGGAGTGCTCATGGCTCCAGCCTGGAAGGATAAACTCCAAAGAGACCTCACCAATTTTGAACGGATACTCAGCTGAACAAAGGCCTCACCTCCCGTCTATACGGATCCCTGACAAAGGAACGGAAAAACAACCTGGAGAACCTCAAAAAGAGATGGGAGAAAGATCCAGGCCCCCCAGTTTCAGACCAACTGTGGTCAAAGATGTGCGGAACGATGTAAAAAATATCTATCCCATCACAATATAAATTACATGGTCTAAAGTTACTGCACAGGTGGCAGTACGACCCCCTCAGACTCTCTAAAATGTTCAGCAAGGCTTGCCCCGTGTTAAATGTTGAATGTTTACCAAGCTTGTGTTTTTCCAGAGTTGAATGCTTGAACACTGTCCAAGAGAAGTGCAATTATATATGCTTTGAAAACAACCAATAAAAGCAATTTTGAAAAAAAAGATATTAAGATTCGTGAATGCAAGAAGACCAGGGGAAGTGAATTTTCCCCCTTGTCAGTTGTGACCGAGCCCGGCCGAGGGAGATCCAGTGGTGAAAGGTCATCACCCAAAGTTGATTGAGAAAAGGAATGTTTAGTTGTTTTGTGGAATATGGCTGGTGAGGGGTCTGCACCCGGAAGAGGGGGACCCAGGGGTGACACCATCACCCAAAGTATATGTGGAACAGAACTTTGTGTTTGTTTGTTAAAGGCATCAAGCCCTCGAAGATAAGAGACTTATTGAAAAGAGAATTAATCATCGAAGGTCCCGATAGCTAATACGGAATTGGCGACTTGTGCTGGGAAGGCTCCAGTGTGTGCTGTGCTCAGGAGATCCACCTTGTCCCGTGCTCAAAACGTGGGGAAGGGAGACCCCTCGCAATCACATCCTGACTTATTATTTGTGCACACTTCTTTCTTTATTGGGAACATTATCCCAAACTTCTTTTTGTATTTAGAGTAAGGTTGTTCTTAGTATAGGCCCTTTTATTTTGACACACCACAAGGACTGCCTTATTTTCATTTGATGGTCAAAGCTTGCTCCCAGGTTAGGTGTTTTTCCACCCTGCATTTACAGTTTAATAAACACCCTTGAACTGTGATCACTTCTGTCTGTCTTTACTGTTGCCACCATGAGTCCCTTACAGTACTTGTCCTGGACATTTGCATTTTTATCCGATGCAATGCACCTCTGCGAGCCACATCCCCCACATTTACTCGCATTTTTCCCCATGGTCGATCGGTTTGAAGAAATATTACTTGCACATTTTCACTCTCTTCATGGTGTGACACTACTGGCAAACAGTAAAGGATGTGCAAGGTTTAACCATACCAAATATTTGCATTATCCACTATCCTCCATCCCCAAGATGGTGCCCACACAATGATGTGCTGGCCTACCTTTAAAATTATACATGCTGGTATGCACTTCATAATCACAGCATTGGTAGTGCAGAGGACTGATTTCAAACTATCTTCAACAATGGGAATAGCCTGAAGTAAGGCTCTAGTTTTTTATTTTTCATTCCTTTTTTTTTTGCATTCCCAGTTCTCAACCTTTGTTTTTTTCATAATGTCGGGCTCATGTCATGCATAATTGGCAAGTGTGGTATGTGGTATATAGTCTCACAGGTGGTTGGCCATGCAGTGAAGTCTTTCTTGCACACTAATATAATTCTTATTGTTTTCCAGACTAATGGCCCTTGCCGATATACAAATCATCTCATGTGAAATCATGTGTTAACCTTCTGAAAAGTGCACAGTACTGTTGACACAATAGTGTGCCATCCAGGGTGGAACTGAACCTTCCATATTGAACCCCAACCTACAGGGCATAAGGTGTAAAATGGCACTGATTGCTCTGGCCCGAATACCAAGACCTGTCCTCTCATGCCCTTACAGTCTTTACCCTCTACCTCTCTCCTTTCCCTTCCTCCTTCTCTCCACCCTGTTTTGTCTCCCCTTCATACTACATTTCCTCTCTGTCCGATGTTCTTCTCTCTCACTACCCACTACTTTCTCTTCCCTCCCTCAACTCTCTACTACTCTCTGTAAGGAAGACATGGTATCACAAGCATGACACTGACACCAGAGATATAATTTCAAAACATTTATTAGATTTGTGGGCTTTAGAAAAACTTCTACTTTGCCCTATAGCTGTGATGGGAGTCATCTCTACCATCAAATAATAAAGAAAACACATTCCTAGTCAGTCTCTGTCAAATCAAAATGGCCTATACTAACCAAACCTCATGCCTGCCCTATCTCTTATACAAAAAGTGTTTAAGAGGAAATATGCATGCAAAGAAAAGTCAGTGTTATAACTGAGAATCAAGATGGCTGAGTTAGCTCTTCTTCCCACGCTGGACAGCACGGAATAAGGTGGCCGCCCATAGCCAGGATGACACACTCTGGCTCAGGTAATCAAGAAGCAGTTCAAAACGTGGGACGAGGCCCGCTTGGCCTTCCAAGTTAAAGTCACCAGTTTTCCAGTTCACCAAAGTTTGTTCACAGTTCAATAAAAAGTTCATGTAGGTCTCCCTCTGTCGGGCTCGGACCTCTCAACCACAGCACTTGCTGGGGTTCCCTTCCACAAGCTTTATTCAGATTCGTTAGGGGTTCCCTTCTCCTAACTTATTTCACATTCCAGTTTTCCCTCAGTCGGGCTCTGACCTTTCACCAATGTCGAAGACTTTCGAATGTGCGAAACTTCTACTATGGACCTCCGTAGGACCACTTTGACTTTCACTGCCACTTTCCTTTTGTGTTATTTGGCCCAGTGTCTGGATAGTTCTGTACCATAAGCAAAAAGTTCAAAGAAATCTTCCTCTTCAAGCATTCACCTTTTCACTTGCCCTTTTGACGGTGTTAATCTTGACCATTATGCATTTCAGAGTTCATTCACTTTGTGGCTTCAATTCAGGAGTCGTCATAATAACTTTATTCGGCCATTTGGCCACCAAAGTACATCCTAATACAAAAAGCTTTAGTAAACAAAACCAGATTAAACACAACTAAAGAAAAACCCATCCCCTTTCAGAATACCACAAATGCCATGGGATTCAACACTTTTATCCCCATTTGATGTTGACCCAAAGATGTAAGGATCGCCCCAGTTAGGGGTTTATTGGC
Source organism: Ambystoma mexicanum (assembly GCF_040938575.1). Lineage (NCBI taxonomy): Eukaryota > Metazoa > Chordata > Amphibia > Caudata > Ambystomatidae > Ambystoma > Ambystoma mexicanum. Next base: position 147,171,216 of record NC_090936.1, read on the forward strand.
TGTGCCAATTCCATGTGGGGCAACACAGTCAGGGAGAGGGTGCGAGCTGATTGAGATACCACTCGTGGTCATTTGGCGCACCCACCCACTACTTCCCAGGACCCCAATTACTGTTCTGCGATCCCAAAAAAACAGCTTAATGATATCAAAAGTGTACTTGCCATTACATAGAATTCTGCAACATCCCGCCATAGATTCTCTAAATACAAAGGGGCAACCTCCAGTAGTCCTCAACCAATATAAGCATTTATTTATCCCTTGGCTCTAGCTTGTTTGCTGCCAGTTTAGGTACCCAGTGGAGATGAACTATGGCACGTTTGGGCCCTACTTGATTAAGGGGCTTGTGCATACCCCCAGTCTTGTGTAAACACTGGACTCTGGACTCCTTCCTTTTGGGGCATTCATTATCAATGGTGGTTGGGACCTGAGCCACCGGTGGCGGAATCAATGACCTGAGGTTAGAGGCCCTATTACTCTCCCTAAACATAGCACTGGGTTCCCATGATGGGTTGCTAGCGAGGAGTTCACCAGGTGCCATGTTATGGCGGGCAGCAATCCCTTCGAAGGTGGCTGGATTCATGGGGACCTGATCGGTGGGGCATTCTGGGCGTGGCATATTATACCCCTTAGCAGCTGTTGTAATGTCCAGGGGCTCCTCCTCTGAACTACCCCCCCTCCTTTGGACCTCTAGCAATGTTAGTAGCAGTTTTCTAATATCTGCCAGCTCAGCAGGAACTTGGTTACACCCACACCCCCTGGGTATATAGGCCTCCCCAGTAGGTCGATCAGTGGTCATATTGTTTTCATGGTTAATGGCATGGTTTGAGGGCTTGACATGCCATAGTGGGGCAAGGTGGAGGAAGGAGCTAGCCCTTAAGCTTGTGGATGAGAGGAAGTTACTCGACGGGCTACTATGGGAGCTAGGGGAAGGTTTGTCTCCTGGTGGATTTTGGGTCAGACTGTCGCCTGTAACCAAGGGAGGTGATGCAGGGGTCGAAGGAGTACGGAGGGTAAGAGTGTCAATGGTGGATGCAAGATCAGGAACCAGGCTGCAGTTCAAGGGGAGCCTTGGTTCCAAGTTACAGCCAGTACCTGTGCTGGCTGCCTCACTTGCTTGTATCACCACCTTCGCTGTCGGTTGGCAGATGCCAGATAGACCCACATTGGACCAAGGTGGAGACGATTGGCTCACAGACCAGGGGGGTATCAACGAGTCGGGAGATGAAAGTTGTTCAAACTCACTGAGCCCTTTTTCCTTGTCGCAAGTAGTGCCACTACACATGGGATTCCCGATGACGAGCATACTTTTGTTTGTGGCAGAATCTTCCTGGGCCTTCATAGAACCTCCTGCACCATGGAACAAGATGGAACAAGTCAAACAGCCAACCCAAATTGCTGTACAACGCACTCTTATTGCACTTGGCTTGGGTTCTTGCCGCCCATCCTGAGGATTCTGGTCTCCCCAAGTGCTGCTGTGCCTTTTCTGTGGGAAAATTGGCTATCACCGCAGGATCGCCAAGCTTGGGCTTGTTGACAGAAGTCCCGGTTACCCCCAAAATAGAGCTAGTGGTGACAGCCAAAGGCAAACCCGCCCCCCTGTTGTCGCTTCCTCATTACAATGAGTCTTACGCTGGGATTGGTGGGGAAGAATATCTTGGGCAGTGGTTTGGGTGCAGATAAGGAGTTGGGAGGAAAGGGGACCTAGGGTAGGTAGGCGGCTGCTCCATTACCAAGTTCCACAAAGCTGGTATTTCAGAATGTTTTGGCAGAGGCCTGCTGCACTCCACCACCCCAAGCTTCAACTCAATCCCGTTCCACTAATGCTCACCTCAATATTCAGTGCCCTGTTGACCCGGGTTTGGACTTGGGCTCCGAGCTACGCCAAACACCACGCAGTGCCAAACACAGCGCCCTTGCCCCACCGCAGGCTTCACCGCTGCAGGGCTTGTGCAGCGCTGTGTCGTCCAGGGGGCCTGGCCTCAGGGACCAGAGAGTCCTTCCAGGGTCTAGCACGGTGCCAAACACCGCGCCCTTGCCCCGCAGCGAGTCAGGAGTCAAAGATAATACCACAGGCTTGGCCTTCACCTCCCCAACTCGGTCATTCACCCGGGAGGGTCGCTGGCATCCTTGAAACACAATGCAGTCTTCTTGTCTGGGATTTGGCTCTCTCCCAGTTTTTCAGAGGCAATGAACCCTGCAGGGAACTTCAGGGTTTCCCAACCCTTCGTTCTGGTCTCTCGATCAGTCGTTCTGCTCCAGTGGGTTTGCCTTTGCCACAGAAGTTCTGCTCTTTCTAGGGTTCCACCCGGCTCCAATTCTCATGGGTCTCCCTCAGTCGGGCTCTGACGCCTCTTTTAGCTTCTAACACAGGTGTTCCTCATTCGGCCTCAGACCCTCTGGCTTAGCTTCACACAAGGGTCTCCCTCAGTCCAGCTCGGACCCTCTTGCTTTGCACAAAGGTTCATTCAAAAAAGATTCTCTTGACTTCAAGGTCCACAATGCATCAGTCTATTTTGCTCCCACTTCGCCAGCTCCCCTGAACGGCATTCTGCAGGTTCAGGGAGTTATGGGGATTCCAGTGGGGCTTTTCTGGGGTCAGGGTCGTCACAGCTGCCCCTCAGAGGCCTGGGATTTAAAGTTACATCCAGAGGAGGAGCCTTGGCTTGGGTCCTGTCAGATAGCTCCAGCTGCCCCTGGTCTGCCTGCCTGGAAGCACAGCTCGCTTGCCACACTACAGCCTTTCCTGCAGTCACAGGCCCAGTGACTTGACAACCTGCCCCTCCTTCTCTGGGTTCCTTCCCAGGGTCTCTGCAGCTTCTCCTTGGCTCCTCAGGAAAGCACGATCCTCTCAGCCTCCCCAGCTCATTCAAAGTGTGCCTGTGTGCTCTGCCTTTTGTATTGACTGGGAGGCTTAACCAGTTTCAGGTGGAAATGATTGTGAAGGGAGGCCTGACCCTGCCTGGCCTCATTATCGGTACAAAATGGTGACTGTCCATAGGAATCCCTGGTGTACTGGCTCCTATGGGTAATCTTCATAGCTCCCTTTTCCCTCCTTCTTCTTCTTCTTCTTCTTAGTATTTTTCAAAAATGTGGAGTTTGTGGGGGATGAGCATGTAATGGCACTGCACATATTTCCTAAAGGCAGCGTGGGCATCATGGTGACTGAGCACCTGATCCTGCTTGGTCTTATTAGTGGGACAGGGCTGTTGCTTATCATTATAGGCAATCTTCCTAGCCTCAGTCTTTGGGTTTTTATAGTGGATGAAGGGATTGTGGGAGTTGTAGGTTTTCTTAGGAATTATAGAAAAAACATGTGGGTTTTTGTCAGGGTGAAGGGGGCAGATGTATTGTTGTGGGTTAATGGGTTTTGGGTGATAATATCCCATAATGACAGAGGGGATGTCGGGTAGGGATGTATCCGAATGGGGTGGGGGGGACACCATGTCTCGCCAGAGGACGTTCCTCCCACAGTCCCTAAGGGTCTCATCCTCCCTCGCTTGTCCGCCCCCACGGTTGGAATCCAAGAGCGATGGCCCTCTCCTGGCCACCTGAGTCAGGGATCCCAGGGAATAGCATGAGAGGAATGCCTCTGGTTTCCCAAATCTCCTCCCTCTACTCCCTTACTGCACTCTCCAACCTCTACTCACTACTACACTATTTTCCATCTACTGACTACCACACTCTGCTCCCTCTACCGACTACTACACTCTCCTCCATCTACTAACTACTATACGTCCTCCTTCTACTGACTACACCTACCACCCACTACCCTGCACTCCACCCACACCTTCTCCACAATTGCCTTCCTTCCACTCTCCCAGCCATCCTTCCCAATCACTCACAGTCCACTCCCTTACCCTTAATCTCACTCATCTTACACACACACGCTCACACCCAAGTACAACATTCTCTTAGCAACCAATACTTCACCTTGCACACACTCTTGAACATTCTTCCTCCGCCTAGTCTCTTGAAGCACATTCTCCTCCCTTGACCTAACCTGAACACCACCACACTGCTCTGGTCCCACTGCCACCTTTTGCACATTGAAGAATAACATTGTAGAATGATGTACGAGGGAATGCAGGCCTGGGATATTAAGACCCAACACATTTTAGTTGGCTAGTGAGAGAAACCTGAGGATTCTCTCACTTCTACACCCCTTGCACCCTCTATGCAGGTGGTCAGGGAAAAGCCATCGCTATTGGATCCTGACCATGGGGGTGAATGAGCAACGGAGCATCAACTGGTTGGAGGATCCTTGGGGATTGGAAGTGAGGTACCTTTGCCAAGACAAGATCTTCCCCTGACATTTATGGGTCACTATAAATGTGTTCCATTTCTCCCCCCCTTTAAAATGCATGACAATGCGGGGATGTAGAAGAGGCCTGAAGATCAGGCATATCCCATCAATTCACCTAATTATGGCCAGGCAAGTCAAACCCTTGACAACCACCTGTATCCTGTAGCCCACCACAGGTGTAATAAAACTGTGGCTACATGCAGAACAGAGAGCACTAGTCGGAGCACGGACCAGAGCAAGAGTACGGGTCGGTTTCAGAGCGGGAGAACCAGAGTGGAAGCCGAAGGAGAGGAGAAGCTGAGACGCCAGGAAGCCAGAGGAAGCCCTTGGGATCCCACTGGACTGTGAATGCGGGTCAGAAATCCCACGTATGGAGGAGCGAGCAGCAGACACGGCATGAAGGCGGAGGCAAAGCTCCATGCATTATCCAGGGAGTGCGAAGAGTAGCGCCTGGCTATTTGGCTGTCCCTCGGGAGGAAGAAGCAAAGCAAAGGAGCTGCCGGAGAAGCTGCCGAGATTGGGGGACAGTTATAATACCCAGGACGCTCAAAGGATGCAGTACAGATAATAGCGGTCAATGCAACGTCTAAACTGAATTAACTGAGTGAAAGCAACGTCCCACATTGAATGAAACTGAACACATTACTATTATTGAATACCTAACTGAAAGAAATGAGTGAAAGTAACGTCCCAGATTGAATGAAACAGATAAGGTTATGCCTATTGAACACCAAACAGAATGAAATATACTGAGTCAAATGAAATAACGTAAAGTAACTTCCCGCATAGAACAAAATAGATCAAGTTTTTCTAGGTGAGTATTGTATGTTGTTTGGTGTACGTCTGCTTCTATCCTTGTAGACTTTCATCCTCTGTGCCCATATGCCTCCAGGACGGTTCTGATTTGCGCGGTACAAATTAATTATAGTAAAGTAAGGAACAAGTTACTTACCTGTAACTGTTGTTCTCCAGCATGGGTCTGGCATGGATTCACATGCTCATGAATATTCTCCGTCGTCAGGCTGGGAATCCTCGGTAAAGAAAAATCAGTATCAGTTTCGTTTCTGATCTGTCTTTCGTAGTAGTAACCAATCACTGATCTCTGCGTCATACTGACCACAGCCAATCAAAGCCCTCTCCCTAAGCCCCGCCTCTGGCAGCCATCCTCAGATTTGGTAGCACGTAAAGTGGCAGTATGACCAAGTGAAGAGCCGCAGAGGGGTAGGCGGGAGGGTTCGCATGTGAATCCATGCCAGACCCATGCTGGAGAACAACAGTTACAGGTAAGTAACTTGTTCCTTCTCCAGCATGGGGTCTGGCATGGATTCACATGCTCATGATTAAAAGAATACATAGCAGTACACACATGCACAACCACGGGAGGTGGCAACAGGCTCAACATTAAGCAATAAAACAACTCAACATTAAGCATCTCTTACCTCCTCACCAGGCTCACCTTAAGCGAACAGGTTGCGCAGCACTGCCTGGCCGACCCTGGACTCCTCCCTGGAATCCCGGTCGACGCAGTAGAATTTCGTGAAGGTGTGCGTCGACCTCCACGTAGCAGCCCTGCAGATGTCCAGCAGGGGCACACCAGATAGGAACGCCGTGGTAGCTGCGATCGCTCTGGTGGAATGGGCTCTCGGACGGCCGGGCAGCGGTCGGTTTGCCAACCGATGACAGTACATGATAAAGTCGGAGAGCCATCTGGAAATGGAAGCCTTTGAGAGAGCCTTCCCCCGATTGACAGGTCCAAAGTTCACAAAAAGTTGTGACGTCTTCGGAAAACTCTTTGTGCGGTCCACGTAGAACTTCAGCGCTCTAGCCACATCCAGCGAGTGCAAAGTCCTTTCAGCCGGCGACGGGAAGAAAACAGGCAACACTAAGGGTTTGTTGAGGTGGAAGTCCGACGGCACCTTGGGCATGAAGGAGGGGTGCGTCCTGAGCTTGCAGGAAAGGGCCTGGATCTCTCCCACCCGTCGTGCGGAGGTGATGGCCACAAGAAACACTGTTTTCCATGACAAGAACTTCAACAGAGCTGAGTGCAGAGGCTCGAACGGAGGTCCCATGAGCTTGGTCAGCACCACGTTGAGCTCCCACGCCGGAGCCTTCACCGGCGGGAACGATCTGAACAGTCCCTTCATGAATTCTTTCACCAGACGATGAGACCACAAAGACGTCCGTCCCGTGGTTCTGGTGTATCAGGAGATCGCAGCAAGATGAATCTTGATGGAAGCGTACGCTAGTCCAGCCTTGGCCAGCGTCAGTAGGTACGGCAATACTTGAGGAGCCGTAATCCGTAGAGGGTTAATCTTCTGTGCGTGGCACCAGACCGAGAACCTCTTCCATTTGTGTCCGTAGCATTTAAGAGTTGAGGATGCCCTGGCCTTTGCAAGAACCTCTCTGCAGTCGGTCGGTATGTCGTAACCTCCAAACTCTAGCGCTGCAGGAGCCAGGCCTGCAAGTTCAGCGACTTCGGGTCGTGATGGAGGATGGCGCCTCCTTCCCTGGAGAGAAGATCCGCGTCCACTGGCAGCTTGATTGACAGGGACGCTGACAAGTCCAGAAGGTCCAGGAACCATATCTGCCTCAGCCACGCAGGTGCGACGAGGATCATCCTGCTGGTTGATGAGCCGGATCAGCAACGGCAATGGAGGGAAGGCGTATAGAAACAGGCCCTCCCAGGGGAACGAGAAAGCATCGCCCATGCTCCTCGGCTGGGGAAACCTGCTGGCGAACCTCCGGAGTTCGTCGCCGTCGCGAACAGATCGATCTGGGGTGTGCCCCACCGTCGAAAGAGGCGGTCCACTAGATCCTGTCGTCGTTCCCACTCGTGGCAGGAGCACAGCTCTCTGCTGAGCGAGTCGGCGATGGTGTTTTTTATTCCTGCCAGATGAAACGGCACCAGAAACATCCCTTGGGCGACGGCCCAATGCCACAGATCCTGCGCCTCCTTGGACAGGGCTGGGGATCTGGTACCGCCCTGCTTCCTGATGTAGAACATGGTGGTGGTGTTGTCGGTGAAGACCCTCACCACCTTGCCCTTAAGGGACGGAAGAAAGGACCTGAGGGCCCAAAACACTGCACGGAGCTCCAGGACATTGATATGTAGGGACTTCTCCGTCGGAAGCCAAAGGCCTCTCGCGTGCAGATTTTCGGTGTGCACTCCCCACCCTTCCAGGGAGGCATCCGTGGTCACTGTCTTCTGGTGGCCCGGGGTCTGGAAGTCCGTGCCCGCCGTCAGATGCGCGCGGGTGCCCCACCACCGAATTGCTCGTCGGAAACTCTCGTCGAGTGTGATCCTGTCCTCGAAGCTGCCCGTCGTCTGGATCCAGCGAGCGTCCAGGAACTCCTGTAACGGGCGCATCCGAAGCCTGCACAGGCGGATGAGATAAATGCAAGAAGACATCATTCCGAGGAGGGATTTGATAGACCTCACCCTGGCCGCGTCCGCAACCAGCATCCGCTGCACCTTGCCCAAGATGTCCCTCGTCCTTTCCTCCGACGGCGAGGCCGGAAGCGCCACTGTGTCGAGTTTCACTCCCAGAAACAGTGCGTCTTGCGTGGGCACCAGGTGGGACTTAGCGTAGTTTATGGAGAATCCCAGGTCCGTGAGTAGTTGGACGGTCCCCGCCGTGTGCTCCGCGGAGGCGAGCTCCCTTGTCTTTGCTCGGATGAGCCAGTCGTCCAGGTAGGGGTAGACGTGGATCCCCTCCAGGCGCAGGCGCGCCGCCACCGGTGCGAGGCACTTGGTGAACACCCTGGGTGCCGACCTCAATCCGAAGGGAAGGGCTCTCAATTGGTAGTGACACCCTTGGACCACGAATCTGAGAAACCTTTGGTGTCCCTTTAGGATGGGGATATGGAAGTAAGCATCCTCCAAATCCAACGACGACAGGAAATCGCCCTCCTCCAGCTGACCCAGGACATGCTGGAGGCTGACCATCCAGAACTTCTGTGCCTTGATGAATCTGTTCAGTCGTCGTAGGTCCAGGATGGGACGCCATCCTCCTGTCTTCTTCTTCACGAGGAAGTATCTTGAGTAAACTCCGGAGCCCCGAAGCCTGTTTGGTACGAGCTCTATGGCGCCTTTCTTGAGCATCGCCTTTACCTCCAAGAGAAGTTGAGGGACGTGATGTTCCTTCCTGGCCATGGGGGGGACGCGCGGGCCCTTCTTTAGAAACTGGAGCACGTGACCCTGGGCCAGGGCGTCTAGCACCCAACAGTCGGTGGAGATGGACTCCCACACGCTGACGAAGTTTGCCAGCCGGCCTCCCACCGGGGTGCTTCGGTGGGGGCCCGACCCCACGGCCGGTTCAGTACTGCTACGACGAGGCTTTGCCGCCTTGTCCTCCCTGGCAACGACGGTGGGGTCCGCCCGACTTGCCTCGTCCCCTGTAGGCTTCCTGTGACGACGAACGGGCCGCTTGACCGTAGGTGGAATATCCGCCGCCGGAACCTTTGGAGGCACCATGCTTGCCTCCGGTGCTCCGAAAGGGCGGCCGTCGTTGCTGGAGAACACCGAGAGCCCGGGCCGTCTCCGTGTCCGCCTTGATGGCTTGCAGGGAATCGTCCACTGTTTTCCCAAACAGGTTGCTCCCGTCGAACGGCATGTCCAAAACTCTGGTCTGCACGTCCTGCCGGAAGTCCGTTGCCTTGAGCCATCCACGTCGTCTAAGGCACACGCCGTTGACCAACTGGCGAAAACCAGTGTCAGCGATGTCCGTCACTATCGTAATGGCGTGGTCCGACGCCACTTCTCCTTCCTGCAAGATCTCTAGGGCCTCCGCCCTCTTGTCGTCCGGTAGGAAGTCCAGCAGGGGGGCGATCTTGTACCACAACTCCCTGTCGTAGCGGGCTACGATAGCCAAGGCGTTGGCAGCCTTAATCGTCGTCGCTGCCGATGAGATGACTCTGCGTCCCATCGTGTCCAATTTCTTTCCCTCGCCGTCTGGGGGGGGGGTTGACGTAGAGGCCGATGCCCCCCCCCCCGCTTTCTTCCTGGCCGCCGCAGAGACGACCGAGTCCGGGGTCGGCTGTACCCGAAGGCACAAGGGGGCCGCGTCCGGGACCCGGTATTTCTTCTCGTACCGATCCCTTCTCGCAGGCGTTGTGGATGGGTTCTTGAGGAGGGCGAGACCCTCATCCCAGATATCATCCAGTAGAGGTACAGCGAGGACCGTCTTCCTCTTGGTCTCGCGCCGTTGATAAAGGAAACCTTCCTTCTTCTTCTCTTCCGGGCAGAGCTGGAAAAGCTCGGATGCCCTAGCGATCATGGCATGAAACGATCCAATCTCGTCGGGCGGGGAAGCCCGGGGAGGAGGTGACGACGGAAGATCCTTGCCGTAAACTTCGTTGTCTGTACCCGTCGCGGCCGTGTCCATGCCCGTATCATCCCCACGGGTCATGGACGGGGATGAGGGCTGAGCAGGGTGCGATGGTTGAAAAGGAGGTGGAAGATGAATCCTTCTTCTCTTAGGAGGAGGGCTCCCAGAAGGGCCTGGCTCCGGGTCCCTCGTCGGGAGCGGTTCCTCCGTTGGTGGTAACGGCAATCTCGTCTTTATCTCCGAGCATAAGGATTGTATAGCCAACAAAATGGCCGCCGAGTTGTCTTGCGGCACTGGTTGAGGGGATTCCGACGGGCGGTCAGGAACCTCGTCGGCACCCTCGACGTTCTCGTCGTCTCCTTCGTCGGGGTCCCTCCCGACAGGCTGGTCTTCTTCCATGCCAATGCCGTGGCTTAAGACTTCGATCAGCTCCTCTTCAAAGGTTGAGGCCGAATCCAAGATGGCCTCCTACCCCCCCTTCTTCTCCGTCAGAGGATTCACGGGGGCCCTGTCGATGGGCTTGAAAGAGGACTCCCTCCGCGGTGGCAGGGAGATTCTGGGCCCCGAGGTTGCCTTCACTGGTGTAGCCTCCACAGGCTGAGCCAGGGCCGCCGCGACTGTCTCGATAGAGGCCTTGGCAGGGTGGATCAAGGCTTTCACCACCTTAGGTGCGCTCACCGCCTTCTCCTTGGGGGGAGGGTCACTGCCTCGCTCCCCCTCCGATGGGGCCTTCGAGCTCGTAAGGGGCCTCTCCAGAAGCTTTGCCGGGTGCTCGGACTTCCTCTTACTCGAGCCAGAGCGTTGGCTCGTGGTTGATGGCGCCGGGGAGGTTGCGCCCTGCCTGGCAACCAAAGAGCCCGACCGTTCGGCGCTCCCGGTGCCAGCGGACTTGCGGTGCTTGGCCTTCTGTTAGGCCCCCGTCGCCGGGGCGCCCTGAAAGGTCTTAGAAGACCGCTCGGACTTCTTCTTCTTTTTCTCGCCTGGCGGGCTCTTCCCTTCCAGCCAGTTGGCGAGACGCAGATGGCGGTCCTTCATGGTCCGCTCCGACATGTTCCCGCAAAACGCACAGTCCTTCTCCACGTGCGTCTTGTCCTCATGCAGGCAAGTAGAGGCAAAAGGAGTGCTCGTCCTCCTTGAAGACATTCTGAAGCTGGCATCCAGGGCAGACCCTGAACAGCTTTCCGGGCGTCGAGCTTCCCTTCTCCTGGGCCATGTCCAAGATGGGCCTGAGAAACTTCTGGAGTCCTCCAAAAGCGTGACTCGACGAAATCTTCACCCTTGAGGGGCATAGAAGAATCCGACACGGCTCCCCGTTGATTGGATAAAGAAACGGTGGAGCTTGAGGCTCTTTTGACCGAAAAAGAGACAATTTTCCTATGAAAAAGCGCGAAAACGCACTAAAGCTCGAGAGCAATAGCACGAGGATCCCAACACTTGAACGTGCAGTAAAAATCTGAGGATGGCTGCCAGAGGCGGGACTTAGGGAGAGGGCAGTCATTGGTTGTGGTTAGTATGACGCAGAGATCAGTGATTGGTTACTACTACGAAAGACAGATCAGAAACGAAACTGATACTGATTTTTCTTTACCGAGGATTCCCAGCCTGACGACGGGAATATTCATGAGCATGTGAATCCATGCCAGACCCCATGCTGGAGAAAGTAAAAGTCCCTTGTATTGAACATTGAACTGAACATAAGTAAAGGTAACATATCGCAATAAATGAAAAGGACCACATTCTTCATATTGAAGATTTAATTGAATGAAACAAGTGAAAATAACTTATTTTTAATACTATATTGAATAAACTGAACAAAAGCCACATGTATTGTGAAAGATACATTTATTGAACACTATTTGGAATACAGCAAGTAAGCTGACCTTCATTTTTGAATACAGAACTGAAAGGCAGAAGCCAAGAGTTATTTAATTTATTGAAAGCAACACAGATAGCAAACTGAACTCGTTTATGAATGCAATGGTATAAGATGAACCAGCCTTGATGAGCATTGAAGTAAAAAGCAAATGTTATCTAAACTGAAGGAAAGACACAAATGTGGTAAACTTGTGAAGCTGCACTTTAAGAAACTGGCCATTATTGAACTTGAAGGAAACCTGAAAGATCCTGGCTGTGTAGAGGAGCAGGCGTGTACAACACTGAAAACCTCTGCCCCCTCACCTCCATCATACTGGTTCAATAACAAGAAGACACTGTGCATGACACCATATATCATCCTAATACTGGATATATCATCCCAATACTGCATCAAATGTATGAGAGATGTTATGCACTCGGACAGCCATATAGAATGTATCCTCGTACCGAGATGGTAGCAGGAGATTTGCAGGCACCACTGAATATCGAGGAGTTGTAAAAAATATTTGACAGGTGCAAAGTGATGTCATAAGGAGAAGATACAATGGCGCACTGAAACGATATAAGAATACTAAAAGAATGAAAATGTAGCTGAAGATACAATAGTAAACATATGTACAAGTAAGAAGAAACCATATCTACAAAGAGGATACGTAACCAAATGAGTAGTGAATGTATATATGCAGAAATGCAAGGTAGATGAGCCATATAGAAGAGCTTGCTGCAGACGAAAACATAACACGGGTGAAGCGGCCATGTTAAAAACATGGACGCCAGCTCTCAATGATAGTAAGCAAAGAGCTTGAAGGAGAGAGACCAGAGCTGCATAGCTGACAGAGGCTGGAAATATAAATTCATGCATGAACAAAGAATAGCTGCTGGCCAGAGATCAAGGATGCCACAGCGAGAATCTACTGAAGGATACAAGGGGGAGTTAATAAGGATAAGCAACGTATGCAGGACATAGTTCTCTTAGATCAAGAAAATGAGAAGATTTGCAAGTGCCAAATATTAGTCAATCAAAGATGCAGAAAAGCCCACGTGAGGTAGAGCAACCATACCTCCAGAGGCCCAAGAGGAGTAATGACAGCCAGCTTAATTGAATTAAATAGCATTAAATAAAAGGTGAAATGGACAAAACAGTGGTCTCTCACATGTGATTTAGAAGTTGATAACAAGGCCTATTCATTAAGCTCCAGACAAAGATAGTGGTGTACCAACTCTCCCTTAAAAGTCCCAGAGAAGAGAACAATCTGCAAGGTCAACTACAAATAAGAGGCCTTGGCTGAAGGCTTGGCAGATGAGAGATGATGGACTAATTGGGCAAGTGGGCAGTAGTCGGACATTGTTCTCTGCACCCAAATTTCGCTTTGCTTACGTGCTGCTAGTGAACCGAGTGTCGAAGGTTCGTAGAGGATGTCAACCTATCATGAGTGCCTATACAACGATGAGCATACAGTGTTGCATGAGCCAATCTGCTACTGTTATAATCTGTAGTATACGTAGTTAGAGGGAAGTTCGAGGCTTGCTACCAGAGCAGCAGCCAATTAAGTAACTACGGAGCAAAGTACAGACAACGGCAGACCACGATGGGAAGTGGTGGGTAAATGTGTGTAGCAACTAAAGTGCCAGTGTGATGTCTACTGGAGCAGTTTTGTGCCACAGTCTGATCCCTGACTGCTGGCAGTGTAGAGAAGGGTGCCTGCAGATATAAGTAGCGACTAGCAGCGGTCGAATGCTGGGAGCCCAGCAGAGTGTCTCAGGGGAGTATTTGGACAGACACAACTGATCACAGTTCAAGGGTTTTTATTGAACTTTATAATGGGTGAGGTAAACGCCTAATCTAAACCTAAATCTAAGATGGGAGTAAGCTACGAACATCAAATTATAATAAGGCAGTCCTACTGGCGTCTTGTCAAATAAAAAGGACCTATACTAAAAAAAAAGCTATTGCCAAGCCTTACTACTAAATTACAAAAAGAGTGTGGGTTAATGTTCACCAAAAAAGAAGAACAAGTTACTTACCCCTGGTAACGTTCTTTCTATTGGATGTTCCTCCCACTAATTCCTTGTCTTTGATATTTCCCAATATCCAGCTTGGTGCTTTGGAAAAAAAACTTCCCAGTAGAGGGCGCTGTGCATCGATGTCTGAGTCGATGTGACTTGGAGGCCTCCCTGCCGATATCGACATCATCACAGTTAGAAGTAGCACACGCAGTGTCCGTTGGTCAGTTCCGTATTGAAGGAGCGTCTTTAGTTAGGCGGTTACTACCCTTTAGGGAGCGCAGACTGAAATCACAAGGGAAGTTTAACTGCGGGGTAGGTAGGGAGGGGCGATAAGGAATACGTGGGAGGAACATCCAATCGAAAGAACGTTACCAGGGGTGAGTAACGTGTTCTTCAAATGGATTGTGTCCTCCAACGTATTCCTTATCTTTGATACTCTCCCAAAGCAGTAATATAATCAGAAGGAGAAAGTAAAAGTAGAGTAAGTAATTAAGTGTGCACACAGTGCAATACTGCCTTTCTGAATTTTTATTCTTGGCTAGTGGAGGAATCTAGGCTATAGAATTTTGTAAATGTGTTTGCAGATGACCATGTGGCAGCCGCACAAATATCCTTTAATGGAACTCTTCTCTGAAGAGCTGACAAAGCTGCAATACCCTGGGTTGAATGGGCTTGTATGCGTTCTGGAGGGTCTTTACCGGCCAATTTATAACATTCTGCAATTGTTAAAATGATCCACCTAGAAATGGTTTGTTTGGTGATGGCTAGACCCAACTTATGACCTGTGTAACCCACAAATAATTGGTCAGTTTGTCTCAGGTTAGGAAGTCTGCTAATGTAAAAAGTCAAGGCACGCTTTGGATTGGATCGAGTCTGTGCAGCCTTTCTTCCGCCTTCGCTGGATGCAGAGGAGGATAAAAAGAAGGTAAAATTATCCTCTGAGTAATGTGGAACTCAAATACTACCCTAAGAAGGAAATTAGGCTTCACTCTTAACACTACTCTGTCCTTGTGAAAGACAGAGTGAGGAGGTTTGCAAGACAAGGCTTGTAACTCGCTTGTAACTCGCTCACCCTTCAGGCAGATGTAATTGCCACCAAAAAGAGTGTTTTGAAAGTAAGTATTCTTAATGGGCACGAATGAAGAGGTTAAAAGGGAGTACCCATTAAAAAGTTTAAGACTACATTTAGATCCCACAGGGGCACCTGAAAGGGGGTTGGGGGATAAACATTAGTTAACCCTTCAAAAATTGTATTACCAGAAGTATTTTAAAGTAGGAGATTTCCTCAGCAGTACACTTGAAGTTGGAAGGTGCTGCTAGGTAACCTTTGATCGTACCAATCTGGAGTCCCAGATTTACTAAGTAACAGAAAAGACAACAACATCAGTGTATTGCATGAAAAAGGGTCAACATTCTTGTCTCTACACCAGCTGCAGAACTTATTCCATCAGCAGCGTTATAAGGATTTTGTTGCTGGCCTTCAGGCCGAAAGCAACACCTCCATCATGTCATCCAGGAGGTCCCAATCTTTGTATCGCAGCTCTCAGAAACCAGGCTTGAAGGCTGAGAGTCTTGATATCTGGATGGAGAACCTGACCCTCCTCTCGCGAAAGTAGATCCTCTCTTTGTGGAAAACAAATCGGAGAAGAGATGGACATGTCTAGAAGGTCCGGGTACCACGTTCTCCTGGCCAAATCCGAGCAATTAGGATCATGGTTTTCCTGAACCTCTGCAACCTCTTTATTACATGAGGAATGACTGGGACTGGAGGAAACGCGTTGAGGAATGGAAATTCCCAGTCCACCACGAACGTGTCTCCCAGAGTTCCTCTTGGGGGAAATTCCCTGGAGCAGTACAGCTTGCACTTCCTGTTGGCACTGGTTGCGAACAGATCCACTTCAAGAGTTCCCTAAAGGGTGAAGATCTCTTGAAGGTCTTCCTGAGCTACTTCCCACTTGTGGGAGACTGCACTCTGCCTGCTCAGAGTGTCCGCCGGCGTGTTCTTCTCTACGGCTAGGTGCACTGCCGATAGGGAGATTCCTTCTTGTATTGCCCAGTACCAGAGCTGCCTTGCCTCTCTGCACAGTGGTAGAGACCCTACACCTCCTCTTTTGTTGAGGTATTACAAAGCCACTGTGTTGGTCGTCATTATCAGGACATTCTTTCCCCATACCGATGGCAGGAAAGCCTTCAGCGCTAGTCTGATTGCTCTCGGCTCTAAGAGTTTGTTATGTAGTTTGGACTCCGATTGAGACCAACGACCGCTGATGGTCAAATCGTTGGTATGAGCTCCACCACCCCATAAGTGAGGCATCCGACACTACTGTTATCTCCGGCCATGGTTGCCAAAAAGGTTCTCCTCTCAAAATTTTCTCCCGACAGGCCCACCACTGAAGGTCCAGTACGACTCTGTGTGGGATTTGTAGGAGATCTGACATCCTTCTCGAAAACTGAGACCATTGGGTCCTGAGAGCCCATTGAAGGGATCTCATTCTCAGGTGAGCCTCTGGCACCAGAAAAATGCAGGATTCCATGAGGCCAAGCAACCTCAGAAAGTCAAAGGCCAGAAGATGTTGGGCATTCTGGAACTTTGTCACCATCTGTAGAATTTCTTGAGCCCTCACCCCTGGTGGCGAGGCCTTCCCCAGGGATGTATCCAGGACTGCTACGATGAACTGGAGCCTTTGTGATGGTATCATGTGGGACTTCTTTAAGTTGAGGGAGAAGCCCAGTCAGTGGAGGGAGTGGCACGTGCAACTTGGATGATGTAGGGCTTGTTCCGGGAACCAATCGTCTAGGTAAGGATAGACGTGAATGCCCCCTCTCCTGAGACTCGCTGTCACAATCACCATTAACTTGGTGAAAACCCTCGGACGGAGGTTAGCCCAAATGGCAGAACCTGAAACTGATAGTGGAAGTTGCCAATGGCGAACCTCAGGTACTTTCTGTGCTTGTGATGGATAGGCACATGAAAGTAGGCATCCTGAAGGTCCAATGATACCAACCAATCCTACCGTTGGAGGGCCTGAAGGATTTGAGAAAGAGTCACTGTCTTGAACTTGTCCTTCCTGAGGAACTTGTTCAAGTCTCTTAAGTCCAAGAAGGGTCTGAATCCTCTGTCTTTTTTCGGTATTAGAAAATACGGGGAGTACCAACCCTTGTTCCTCTCTACTACAGGTATCGGTTATATAGCACCTTTCTCTAGCAGGGTTAAAATCTCCTGCATAAGGAGCGGAATCGGGAATCTTCAAAGTGTTGTCTCCCGGTAAATGACTCTGAGCTATTTGTAGGAAAGGCAGACAGCAACCTTGGGCGATTGTCTCCAATACCCAGGCATATGAAGTAATAGCCTACCATTCTGTCAGATGTTAAGTTAATCTGCCTCCTACCGATGTTTTGTGATGGAAGACCTCAGAGAGGTTTTGGGGCTGCTAACGCAGATGCTGAGGGTACAGCACCTGCTGCTGCGGTCTTAATACCTCTACCCCGTCCAACACGGGGGAAACGTCTCTGGCCTCTATGAGCTGGCTGTCCTCTGCCCTTTCCGAATGTGGAATAATAGCAAAAGGACCTACCCCTCCAGGGCGCACCTGTGGGGCGATTTGGAGTTTGCCTGATCGCAGCTCCAATGGATTCGGCTGCCGCCTCGGAAGTTTGCAGCTTCTCCAAACTTTCATCAGCTTTACTTCCAAATAGGTGTGTGCCATCAAAGGGCATATTGACAAGTCTGGACTGTACATCTGGGGCACATCCTAACTTCCGCAACCATGGAAATTTGTCGATTACTGTACTACTTGCATTTGCTCTGCTGATGCTGTCAACAGAGTAGAGACCGGATTGGACTCAAACATGGCGTCCTTTCCATCCTTGATAAGGTTCAAGCAACCGTCCCTTTCTTCCCTTTCAGGGATATGGTCTGCCGCCATCGAAACACAATCCCAAAGGGTATGCCTGAATCTCGCTAGCGTGCATGTGGCATTAGCAGACTTTAGTGCCATGCTGCATGCCGAGAAAACTTTCTTGGTCATGGCATCAAATTTCTTGTTGTCACGATCCTGTGCGATTGTAGGGTATGCATTTTGCTTTCCAGAAGAAGATGCAGCCTGCACAACCAGACTTTCTGGAGTTTTGTGTTTTGAGAGATAGAGGATCCGAGGCAGATGCTCTATATTTTGACGTCACTCTCTAGTTAACTGCAGGGATCACCTATGGTGTTTCCCATTTGGTAGATACCCTTTTATGTAAAGCCTTGTGAAAAGGGACAAAAGTCCTCCTGCAGACCCTTGTCGAGTATATCTGTCAGGTCATCTTGTTCAAACACAGGTGTGGGCCTAGACCACCCCATATACTCCATCACCCTAGACATAAGCAACCTGTAATTGCTTTCAGCGTGATCTCCTGGATCAGGCTTTCCAAAATCAACTTTCGGGGCAGTATCTATTCAACTTGCTTCATGCAAGGATTACTGTAGATGTTTTCATTTAGATTCCTCCGATTCAAGTTCTTCTTGGACCAAGGGCGTCCCATACACAAGACCAAAGGGTCTTTCTTCCTCAAATGTTTCTGCCTCCTTATAGATTGAGGATAGGGTCTTAAAAAAGTCTACACGAGGTTGTGGTGTGTAGTTTTGTTCAAAAGTAGACACAGAAGACACTATAGATGTTATCAGCGCTGAAATCGTCTAAATCATCGACAATGACGTCAGCGGCTTCGATGAAACCGTGAAAGGCTTCGAGGTTGTCAATGGAAGTGACAGAAATGTCGACGTCTTTGACAAGATCGTCGAAGGTATATCCTGTGCTGCGTCAAGGGGGTCGAGACACGAGGTGTCAGCAACTTCTCCTTCAACGAAAGCGCCGAGGGCGTTGATGACACACTCTTCGACTTAACTTTATGAGTCAATAGTGAAGACTTTTTGTGCGTCACAGAGGCTTTTTCTCGACTCAAGGGTTTTCACGCTCTCAAGGAGTCTCCCCAGCTGAGGTCGACGACACACAGCTTCTGTGTTTTATTTTAGGGGTATCGCCTCTAGGTGTCTTCGACAGGAGGGGAACAAGGCCGCGTTCTCGAACACCTTTAACATTCTTTTGTGGAATTCCTCCCACTGTGCCGGGAACTGTTTTTCGTTGGACAAGAAACTGAAGTGGGAGAATGGAACAAAAGACTCCCACCAATCCCCTCACGCCCCTGGCCTAGAGGATCGCGGCCCAGACACCCGCCACGAGAGGAGTTTGCCTATCTATCAGACGACCAAACACCCTGGTACAGGAACATACGGATGTGCCCACCAGCCTGCCCTGCCCAAGCCGACTCCTGCGGCATGGATGAACTCGACTGAACTATTCAACAGTAAATGAACACATCGTTAGAGGTGCCATGACGACCTAGCCAACGGTCAGAACACCCGTGCAAACATGCACACTGGACACTCCCACACCAATCCACACGGAGAACATATTCAGTGCTATGACGTAGGTGACGGACACACCCACTGACGTGCATCTTTATTATTTTTCACATAGGTTTTTCAAAATGCAGAAACGCAAGACGCACAACGAACTCATCTAAAATGCTTGCTGACGCTTCTCCTAACCCATGCATTGCAATGAGAAAAATAACGAAGACATGATACTGGGGATAAAGCAATATGATACCATAACCTAAAGCGCCGTGCATCAAACATCCCCACCTATGCACCAGGCCCAAGTAGGCCGCAAGCAAGAGCCCCCACGAACATTGAATGAGCCAGAGTATAATTGCTGACCCTGCAGAATGAGCCGGCGAGAACAGACAGCCAAGGGCACAATGTTGCAAACTCGCATGCCACAAGCCGAAGCCAAGGTCACACCTGCAAACTAAGCCAGACACACAGTGGAAAATGCAACATTAAATGTGCAGAATTCTGCCTCAACCACGGCCTCTCCTCACGTGACCAAGCCGAACCTGACAGGGTGCCAGACCAAGGAGGGAGGAGGCGCCTGGGTCCCACGTTTCGAGACACAGGCAGCAACAATGAAGCGGCTCAATGGACATCTGCGGCGGTGGGAGTAGTCTGCCTTCAAGCATATGAACAGATCCACGCATTGTCTGCACAAACACATAGTTACACATTGTTGAAATTGCAGGTGCACCGCGAGCTGGGAACAACGATGGTCCCAGGCTGGGGGGCTCGCGAGTGGACCAATCAGAACATGGGGTACTTATCACTAACGCCATTAACATTAGCCAATCCCCAGGGGTCTTCATGTAACAATTTTCATGTATCTAATAGAAGGGACAACCCAAGTATACCACCTGACTGACCCTCAACCACTAACCGCGTTCTCTATACGTATGCAATACTAACCCTATCACTCGAGGAACCAATCCAGAGTGGCGATAGGTTTTTTGCTAACTTTCCCAGGTGACGCGAGTAGCGCGTCATTCTGAGGTAAAAAGGGCCTGCGAGCCCCACGAATTTTGAGAGAGAGTCAGGACGGACGCGTACGATCCTTGACCCATCCCTGCCGTTTTTTAATAAACGGCAGAACCACCTTGCTTCTTGCGTGTGCCTCATACTCATTTTTGGGATACGCGGGAGGAGTTGGGGCCTCCCTGCCTGGGGGTCCGCGGACGGCCAGCTGACCCCGGCAGAATTTCCCCCCGACAAAACCCTCTCAGAAGAACTGGAGAATGAGGTGGACGGTGACCTATGGTGCCTTTTCTTACTGTGTTTTGAAGTGGAAGAATGTTGTGATCCACTTCTAGAGCGTGACCGGAGTGTTTTTTGTGACGAGGAGATGAAGGTCTCGACTCGTCGGAAGTATGTTTAGAGAGAGTAATGGACTTTTGTGGCCTACCTCTCTCCAGCTTCCCTCTGCGCTCCCTCAAGGCCTTGGCCGTGATGTACCTGCACTTGTGGTTTCAGAGCATGGATGCTCTGCTCCAAGGCACCACAAACAGACCCTGTATGGAACCGTCATAGACATCTTTGCCCCACAGTCTCAACATTTTTTAAAACCGGCCGCGGGCGTCAATGGAGCCAATGATGAAGTAATATTGGTCGTTCCCGAAGTTGTGAAGCGCGAAAAACAGAACTGAGCAACGGACGCTGCGCGCGCTACTTATACCTGTAATGATGTCGATATCGGCATGGAGGTCTCCAAGGGACATTGACTCGCCAGGCATCAACGAACAGTGCCATCTACTGGGATATTGGGAAATTACAAAGATAAGAAATACGTGGTAGGACACAATCCATTCAAAAGAAGTGTTCTCAAAATGATAAATCAGGATGGTGAGGCTGGGTCTCCCTTCCCCACTTTTTAATCACGGGACAAGGTCGGGACTCTTGAGCACAGCACACTCCTGGACCTTGACAGCACGAGGCTCACAGTTCAGTTTGACGGTATTCAAAACCCCTTCAGAGGCTAAGTCTCTTTGCTGCAAAAGTCTCTTGCATTAGGTTTGCTGATTCAAAGTAACAAACTAACAAAAAGTTCTCTCTGTGATCTTGCACCTTGGGGCAGCTGTCTTTGCCAGGTTTCACAATGACAAAGGTTCTTTGGGCAATCGCTCTTCGCCCCGGGATCTCCCTCTGCCATGCTCGGATCCTCTTCACAAAAATGGCCTCCCCCGCCAGGTTTACTGCGGCCTCTCAGATATCGCACGTAATATTTAGGAGCCTTAATGTCAGTTTAAACAAACTACAAGGTGACACCTTGGTCAATACACTGTTCTCGGGAGCATTATTCTTCACCCCTTTTCGTGGAAACCCACTGGCCTACCCCCAGGAACTGGATCGAACAGCGGTGGCCGTGTCCTGGCCACCTGGATAAGGGATTCCCGGGTCCTACTCAAGAGAGCACACTTAGGTTTCTTACAATTCCCAGGAGCCTACCTAATAATAAAAATAACAGCAGCTATGCTTAAGGCAACAGAAAGACTAGCTCACGATACAGGCAGTGAATCTGATACTGGTTCTACGGGAGCCCCCCTTATCGACAATAATAATTCTTTATTAAACCTTTGAATGGGTCTCCAGACGGCATCATCTGCCGAGTTTGGGCAACTGCCTAACCTTGAAGTTCAATACAATAACGTGATTGGTTCCCAACTCTCACCTGCGCCTGACTTGGAACGCTTGCTTTTAAGCTCTTCTTGCTTTTCTTCAAATTAAAGTGTTTGCGATTCTTTGTTCTCAGCACAGCCCCGCTCCTCAGGCCCCATTCTTAATTAAGTGTTGGGTGCCTCTGCCAGTCAACGCGGTGGCCACATCTGTTGATGCTCTACTTTCATTATGTTCAAGAAGTGCAGGCGAGCAGTGCGAGTTGAAACTGGTTTTATCCCGGGTTGCTGATACATCCTTCTTTGTTGAGCCGGAGCGGGATCGAGCGGTCGCCCGTTGCCCTGCTGTGAGGCTGCCTTCCAGGCCCCGTTGGACCTTCAGTTAAGATCTTACCAAGCACTGTTGTTTTTGTTGTTCCTTAGCGCTCCATGCACGGTTTGTGCTGCCCCCTGCCCCCTCCCTCCACCTCACTTCCTGGTCCTCCTCTCCCCCTCTCCCTTCCCGCCTCCCTGCCCGCCCACCCCCCCTCCGATTGGCTGTCCTCGTAGTCCCTCCAGGACTACGCAGCGACCGCTCTCCACGCTTGCTTCTTTGTTGAGCCGGAGCGGGATCGAGCGGTCGCCCGTAGCCCTGCTGTGAGGCTGCCTTCCAGGCCCCGTTGGGCCTTCAGTTAAGATCTTACCAAGCACTGTTGTTTTTGTTGTTCCTTAGCGCTCCATGCGCGGTTTGTGCTGCCCCCTGCCCCCTCCCTCCACCTCACTTTCTGGTCCTCCTCTCCCCTCTCCCTTCCCGCCTCCCTGGCCGCCCACACCCCCCTCCCCTTCCTCTCCTCCTGCCTTAAATTCCCACCACCCTGGGCAGCCCCCTGCCCGCCAGCCCCCTCGGCTAAGGGCCCCTTTAGGCAAAGGGCGGCTCCTACGGCTGCGGCTCCCTGTGTGTCTGCAGGTGTCCGCAGGGGATGCCAGGCGCCAGTTTTCACCTTGCTTTCTCCACTTCTGCCGGCCCACCCCACCTACACCTTTTCACTTAATTTGCATGGTGTCTACACCACACTGTGTTCCACAGTTGTGGTAAACTGGGTTTTTTCTCCCCTCGCAGGATTCTCAAACTTAGGTGGCCTCTCCACTGGGTACCTAATACGCATTTACTGTTGTTCTCCGAAATGTGGTAAACTAAGGTTTTTCTCCCCTCGCAGGATTCTCAAACTTAGGTGGCCTCTCCACTGGGTACCTAATATGCATTTACTGTTATTCTCTGAAATGTGGTCAACTAAGGTTTTTCTCCCCTCGCAGGATTCTCAAACTTAGGTGGCCTCTCCACTGGGTACCTAATACGCATTTACTGTTTTTCTGAAATGCGGTAAACTTGGACTTGCCGCTCACTTCCTGTCCGCGTGCTCTCGTCTCGTCTGTCTTCCCCCCTACTCCCTCCTATTCCATGGTGCTCTCTATCTCGCCTATCTTCTCTAACTGCTTCTCTATTTACTATCCTGCTCTCCTCACTAAATCTGGTAGGAAAAAGTTTAAAAAGGACATCCTTGTCTCCAACCCAGGCCCCCCTATTGCTGACACCTACACTAGTGCCTGCTCCAAGGAAACTCTCACTGACCTCCTCTTTTTCGTGCCTTCGCCTGACCTATGGACCCTTCATATGGTCGCAGTGCTCTCTCCTTTCTCCTCTTCTCCCATTAATGGTGGCACCCGTTGGGATGTCCTCTTGGCCCCCTTCCACTCCTCTAAGGCCATCATTAATGTCTACACTAATGGAACCGTCTTGGTCCAAGGCCCTCAGGCCAACCTTCACCTCTTTGATAGAGGCTTCCCACGCCTCATCAACTTTCTTTCCTCTCCTGCTGTCCCCCCTCCTCTGTCCTCGGCTACCTTGCCTCTACCCTCCCTCCCTGCCCCCTCTCTTGCTCCTTCTTCACCTCCTCCTTCTTCACCTCCGCAGGGCGTACCTCTGATCTGTACCCCTCCCCGGAAGTCCTTCAAGGATGGCAACCTTCTCCACATTGCCACTCTCAACTCTCGCTCTGCCACCAAACATTCCTCTGATATCTGTCGCCTTCTTGAGGAACTGGACCTTGACGTCCTCGGTCTCACTGAGACATGGTTCACGGCCAGCTCTGTCACCAGCTTTGACACACTCCTACCTGACGGTTACAAGATCCTCTCCGTGCCCAGGCCCAACCGTTCAGGGGGGCGGGGTGGCCCTTATCTTCCCTGAGTGGATTCCTGCCACTGTCACTCCTACTCAGACCTACTCCTCTTTTGAATGTCTTGTCTGCCGACTCTCTCTCTCTCCTAGCCATTCTCTTACCGTGGCTACTGTCTATCGGCCACCTGGTCAAATTTCCTCCTTCCTCTCTGAGTGGGCTGACCTCTCCTCCTCACTCCTGTCCTCAACCACTCAACTCCTCTTGCTTGGTGACTTCAACATCCACCTGGATGCCTCCTGTCCCCCCTCTAGACTCTTTCGTGACCTCTGCGACTCTCTCTCACTCTCTATTCTCCAGTCTGGGCCTACTCATTCTGCAGAGCACACTCTTGATGCTCTGATCTCTTCTGACCTTCCACTCTCCGTCCCTCTCTCCACTCCTCTCTCCTGGAGTGATCACTTTCTCCTATCCTCCCACCTCACCCTCCCTACCCCACAGGCAAAGTCACCCTCATCACTGCCACCCACCTTCTCGGTCATCCGACCCATGAAGCGCGTGTCAGTTGAGGCTTTCGCTGCCACCTTCTCGCCCCCCACTCCCCCTTCGGCTAACTCCCATCCTGACACAGCCCTCTCCACGCTCCACTCTGCTATATCTGATACTCTTGATATCCTTGCCCCTGTCATGAGAATCCGCCTGAAGCTCAAAGCCAAATGTAACTCCTGGTATGACTCGGATCTCGTCACCCTAAAACGCAAGTGCAGGGTGGCAGAGAGGAAATGGCGTGCTTCATGTTCATCCTCTGACAAACTAGCCTGCTGCCTGCTCCAAAGGCAATACCGTCTCTCCGTTCTCACCAAGAAGAGAGCCCTTATCCAAGCCCGCATCTCTGCGGCATCAACAATTCGGCCAAACTCTTTAAAATCTGCAAGGAGCTTGCCAACCCTGCTGCAGTCTCTACCTCTCCTGTCCCCTCCCAGGCCCTCTGCACTGCACTGGCCTCTCACTTCATCTCTAAAACTCAGGACATCCTGTCCTCACTCTCCTCCTATCACCTCCCTCCCTCGCTTCCTGGCTTTTCCCCTGCCCTTCTGCAGCCACCCCTCCTCCCTCCTTCTCTGCCTTTCCCCTTTTCTCTGCTGACCAGGTTTCCATACAAGTCCGATCTATGAAAGTCTCTTCTAAACAGGTTCACCCCTGTTCCTCCAAAACTATCAAGGACCACATCGACTCCCTGGCTCCTGCCTGGCTGACTTTTGCAACCACTCCTTCGCCTCTGGAGTCTTCCCATCCCCCCTTAAGCACTCCTTTTGCACCCTCTTCTAAAGAAACCCTCTTCCGACCCTCCTGCCCGACTAACTATCGCCCAATCTTCATCACTCCCTTCCTGGGCAAGCTCCTGGAGAAACTGACCATCTCCCAGCTTAACCTCCATGCTGAATCTGTTGGTAGTCTTCATGACCATCAATCTGGCTTCAGAGCTGCCAGAAGCATGGAAATTGCTCTCCTGAACATCCGTGAGGACCTGCTCTCGAACCTCGACTCCAACACTCCGTGTGTTCTCATTCTGCTCGATCTCTCTTCTGCCTTTGACACCGTCAACCATGCCATCCTGCTCAACCGTCTCCGTGATAACCTGGGTATCAATGGTCAGGCTCTGGAGTGGCTGACCTCTTTCCTTTCCAATCGACCCTCCCAGGTCCAACTGGGGTCCTTCCTCTCTGACATCTTTTTCTATACCTGTGGTGTCCCCAAGGGATCTAATCTCTCTCCCTGCCTTTTCAACCAGTATCTGGCACTCCTTGCCCACCGCATCGCCGCTCTCTGCCCCAACTTTCAGTGCTATGCGGACGATACCCAGCTCATTTTCAGGCTACCCTCGGCCTCCTCCACTCCTTCCCTCATCTCTGACTGTCTGTCTGCTATCCAGGAATGGTGTGCCGCCAATGACCTCTGCCTTAATGCCAGTAAGACTGAGATTCTACTCATCGGCACACCCACTCCTTCCTTCCCTGCAGCTCTCTGGCCAGCCTCTCTTGGCCCTCTTCCTGCTCCTACCTGCAAGGCAAAAAACCTCGGGTCATCTTCAACTCCACACTCTCCTTCTCTCCTCATATATCTGACGTCTCTAAGAAGTCACACTACCAGCTGCACCTCCCTCAGAGGTATTCTTCCCTTCCTCCCCTTCCCCCAGAAGCTCACTGTCTCCCGAGCCCTGGTCCTCTCGAAGCTGGACTACTGTAACAGCCTCTATCTTAATCTGCCTGCCTCCACTCTCCGCCCTCTGCAACTCATCCAGAATAGGACTGCGAGACTTGTCCTTGGCCTCAAGCCCAGGGACCGTATCTCTCCAGGATTGAAATCTCTACACTGGCTCCCAGTGGCTGCGAGGATTAAGTTCAAAACCCTCTGCATCGTCCACAAGGCCTTCTGGGGCCTGGGGCCTAAATACCTTCAACTCTCTCTTCCTAAATATCTTCCTTCCCGAGCCCTTCGCTCATCCATCTCCAACTCCCTCAGGGTCAGCCACTTCTCGAAGCAACAAGCTGGGGGTAGATCTCTCTCCGCGGCAGGGGCCTCCCTCTGGAACAGCCTTCCTGCCTCTCTGAAACTTGAGGAGAACCATCTCCGGTTCCGGAAGCACCTCAAAACCTTCCTCTTTGCTTCTGCTTTATCGCTCCCTCTCCCCTGCTAAATTCTTCACTGAAACTGCACTGAATCTGCAACTGGGCCACTCTCTCCGACCTCGGTCCTTGGGCCAGCCACTCTCCACTTGCACTGCCTCCCTGGCAACCCCTGCACTGCGGGACTGTCTCTGTATCCCTACAGCACCCCCTCCCCAGCACTTGTCTGCACTTACCTTGCACTTGCCACCAGCTGGCCCTATTATTATTTTTTATTCTACTTACCCTGTACTGCACTTCCCCCACCTCCCCCTGCACTTTTCCCTCCCCCTAACCCTGCACTTGTGCGATCTAAATAACACCTGGCCTAGTAGGATCGTTGTCTGTCTTCCCCTTGTTCCCCCTCCCTGCCTCGTCGTGCCTTGAAATGCTTGTGTATAGGCGCGTTACAAATGCCATATCATAGAAACTCAGGATCCCTATCCAACTCTAACATCGAGCCATTGACTATAGACCTGATGGGCGCAACTAAGCCCCCCCAATATGCCTTGCTGCAGGAAGCATCTACTGCTATAAGGATTTCAAAGAACAAGGCACAAGCAGGGTATTCCAGCCTGGGCGCTTGAGTGCCTACATCATTGCTCGGCTTGCAACTTTGCATAAGCCTGTGGCCCATAGGAAAAAACAACAGAGATATGGCAAAATAAATAGCGGCAAGTCGGGTATCATGTCAGCTAGTGCTGCTAGTTTTCAACCAGCAGGAGTCTTAACTGACATTTCGTGACAACTGCCAAAGGCCATCTGACAGCACACCCTTTGTAATTATTCCCCAAGTGGGCATTACTAGGCAAATGCCCCGAAAGGGCCAATGGATAAGTGGGTACAGCTTGCTCCACAGGCAGCACAGAGTGAACTACCACACAACACCAGAGTGTGTCAGGTGGTGCTGTCTGTTGGTAGTGCAGCAGTGAGCACCATCTGCCAGGAAACCTCTCTGGTGAGTCTGTGGAAACCTACGGATCATAGCACCCTGCAGGATGGAACGGCTATCTTGCAACATCAACACAGCAATGCAACAACAGCGCCCTGAATTCGCTACCTACACTAGGCAACTGGGAAAGTTTGTCAAACTAAAAGTATTGTATCCGACTATTTGCAGCCCTTTGCTGAAAAGAAGCTTCCTGCTTGAGTTATTTGACAAAATTGAGGCCCTGAAAAACATCTCCATGGACAATATAAAACAAATTGTGTTGCTGAAGATGGACAGCCCTACTAACTGCGCTGTGATCGAATTTGCATCAGCCGCGGTGGTGCATCTGTTGAGTTCTTCCTTTGCAGACATTTCTAATATAGGTTTCCAGATAATTATTTGCCATAAATATATGACATCTGTACCAAGAAACAACAAACCAAGGATCGTCGAGCCCCTTGGTCCAGCTAAACAAAATCTTGCCGATCAACCGAAAAATAATATCTTAATAGCATCAGTTGTTACTTCCCAAGATGCAAAGAGGGATGCCAAAGAAGTGGCCAGTTGGATCCCTTTTATCTACGAGTGTGAACAGTACTGTAGGTGCACAAAAAACGGTCTAGAAGCCCCTTTACCGAGAACAAACATGGCCAAATAACCTGCTCTATGGGAAGGTGCCCACTCACGAGGGTCTACAACCACATTGTACCTTTTTACAGAGGGGAAATATCCATTTGCATATCAGTCTTTGTCCCATCCACATGTTCGTTCTCAGCAGAGGGGCTCCCACACTGCTTTGCAACAGTAGTGAGGGTGTCCTACTCTGACCAACTGCAATTGACTAACCTGGAACACCTGTGGCTTTAATTCTTTCTTAACAAATCCACTGTGTCCTGCCATCATTTTGTGAAGTGACATCTTTGTCCCTCAGGAGACCCGGCTGATGGACCTATTCTGCATAGATGGCTATGAAGTCATAACCCGAGCTGCTACTCCCAACTGTAGTGGCTGCCCATCTGGGGGCCCCACTATCAGAGTCAAAATGTTTTGAACTGTTCACCTGTGATTTACCCTCACCCTACGTCCTTTCTGTGTACTTATGTGGGCATCTAATAAATAGTGGCTTGCTGATCATAAATGTATACGATCCTCCTGAGGGGCTGCATTCTAAGTCAATCCAGGATATGATAGACTCCCTGGTAGTTGGTAGGTTCTATTCCCAGGTTGTAATGTTCTTATTGCTGGCGATTTCAACACGCACCTCTCTTTCAAAACACAGAGCCCTCGTTATTCCAAAGTGGACGGTGACTACTTGTTTTATATGACGCCAAGGGAAAATAAGGCTGCACGCGGCTGGGGGAAATTGTGTAACTCTTTTAACTTTGCCTGAACAAGAAGAAACTGGAGGGTCAGCCGCTGAATCGCCCATGGAAAAATGGCCAACACGCTTCAGTGGTTGACAATGTATTCTTAGACCGAGCACTTTGCATTAGAAATAGCGCCATTACTGTGACGCATTAGTGACCATTTTCTGATCACATGGTCCTAAACCCTTTGCACCACTCTCACATTTCGGTGGGCAGCAGTAGCAGGGTCTCCGTGCATGGGGAACTGCATACATTGGTTGGATGGTAACATCCAAAAACGTCTACCCTGATCCAGTTAGATCATTGTGATTTGGAATTGTGGCTTGCCACTAATAATTGGGACCGGGTGCCTTTAAACCCACCTGGGCCGACGCCTAAACCTCAGATCTCCAGGAGGGAACCTCCACCACCATAGAGAAGGGGTTTATGACACAGCCATTCAGCAGCCCAAAAGGCTGCATCGTAAAGAATGCGCAAAGATCAAGAAAAAGTGCATAAACATGAACGGAAAAAACATCTTACCCTCAGCCTTAACCCCCCTCTCCTTCCCCCCCCCCCCCCCAAGTACAAAAACTGGCACAAATGGCGAAAACATTATAAATACAATGATAACTGTAAATATTTATTGTGGAGCCCACCATAAATTGGGACATGGAAAACATTTGATCACTGATCCACAAACTCGAGGCATCTAGGTACCTGGGCCCTGATTCTATCTCTAGCATGGTCTTTAAAGCAGACCCCGAGTTTTGGGCCTCCCAACTAGCCCAACTCTTCCAACAAATTATGGAAAGTGGCATCATCAAGGATAACTGGAGGGACTCCATCCTTGTCCTAGTTCACAAGAAAGGTGACAGGGAGGATCCCTCCAACTACAGACTCCTTGCAATGCTGGATTCCAGTTCAAAGATTTTCCCCTCACTGTTACTAAAGCATTACAATGGATGGAAAAAAACATCACCTGACTAAGTTCCAGACTGGCTCCAGACAATGTATGTGCCCTTCATTACCTCTTTGACAAAACTTACAGGAAGCCTGACAGGAAACTGTAGCTATGATTTATAGACTACTCAAAAGCATTCGATTCAGTGTCCCGCCCTTTACTGTGGCACAAACTTAAAAACTGGGGGTTGGATCCAATGATCCTGTACTTCATAAACCTCTGTATAGCAACACTAAAGTGTCTGCCTGAGTAAGAAGGGCGCTCTCTCCCGACAGATTAATACCAACCGGGGATTGAAGCAGGGGGGTGTTTTGGCACTTCTGCTATTCAACCTCTATATATCTGACATGGGCCACTTCAAAATGTTCCTCCACGTATAGGCAATGAAGCTGTGCCGTGGCTGCTATATGCAGATGATACAGTACTCATCAATCGCACCACGACTGGCCTACAGCAATCAATTACTGCTCATCTCTTACCTGGGGCTAAACCACCTAACCATAAATAAAGCTAAAACCAAAGTGCTAATGATTGGGAATAAGTGCAAACAGACCCTTGGGTTTGTGTGGAAAATGGAGCAGCACCCATTGGAGGTGTTTGAAAACGATGTCTATTTAGGTTTTCTGATAAAATCTAGCCCAGCAAAATCTTTTTATGACAAATACATCACAGCAAGAATTTCGAAGAGATGGGCGGTAATCAAAAAATGTATCGCGCAAAAAGGAGGTAACGACATTGAAGGCCTGCTGTCTATATATGGCAGCAGTATTTTGCCCAGTCTTTTATACAGCCTTGAGATCTTGTCAGGGAGACATGTAGAATGGCTGGAACGGCTAGGTGGAGAAATTCTGTGTTCCATCTTGGGAATATCTAAATCAGTCCCGGTAGAGTCAGCTAGAAGTGAGCTTGAAGTATTATCTATCTGCTCTCCCTGACGTATGCAGCAGTGTAAGCCGTTTGCCCAGCTTGTCGCTGTTCCTCTAGGGGATCGATCACTAATGGAGACTTTTGGCTAGGTATACTGAGGAGTTTGGTTCAAACTTATTTCTTATAGGGCTGAGGGAATCCACCACTTCTTACTTGTTGCACACTAGGGAGTACACAGGTAGATGGGTAAAACCTGACATGGTGCAGGGATGCTGTAGTCTTTGTAATTGTGCTGAGGAAACTGGCCGCCATATTTTAACAGCGGGCCCTGAACTTCAAGCTATAACTAATACTTATTTTATCACCTCTGAGCAATTTTGGAGCTCTATCTATTCGGCCTCGTCTTTGGTCATTACAGCTGCAGCTTTTTATACATGCCAAGCATTCTTGGCTCTACCTGTGGTATACTAATGTTGCATTTATGAAATCTGTAAAATATAGTATTTACTACATTTGTTTTTATATGATTATTTTATTGTAGGTTTAAATCTATTATTTGATACTATTGCATAAGTAGGATGCATGTATTGTATTAATTGGGTTATGTTTTTCTTTTGTTGTGCCTTAGGTTATGATTAACCAGTGCATGGAATAAAAAAAAAAGAAAAGAAAAAAAGAATTCTTCGTGTCTGTCCAGTCATTTGGGTCCTAAACTGTATATTATGGTAATCTCATTCTGCGCATATATATATGCCCAAAACGTGCTAGTGTACAATTTGATAGCAGTGCGGATGGTTCTGATCCAGAACCTCAGATTCTCAACGACTTCCAGCATTAGCCGGAAGACTGTGGAGTTTCCTGCGGGGAGCGGCGTTACAAACGTATGATCTGAGGCAGTTGGCAGGTGCCCCTTTGAAGAAATTCCTGTTCGGTCCTTGCAGGCGCCCTGTGGACTGAAGGCCAACTGGTCGATTGGGGAAGAGTTGATCCTGAAGGCTTTGAGTTGAATATATATATATATAGAGCCATCAAAAAAATAAAAGGGGAGATGGCACGTTGCATGTATATAGTGGGAGAACGTAACAGGATTTGTTAGGGAAAAGGAGATACCTCGATACCTTTCCTCAAGGAGGAAGAAAGGACTGCATCTCACTCTGGAAACAGAGTATTATTTAAGGGTTTCCTGCAGCTACATCCACTGGAGTAAATGGAGTAAAATAGAGATGAGATATGTCTATCAGGAAGATAGGACAAGACGATCGTAGAAAAAGTTTGCACATGTGTTTTGGTGGATTTTGAAAAATATCAGTGTAAAAAAAATATTGACCTGTTTTTGTATTAAGGGTGATGATATAAGTTGAAATCTTAAAAAATATAAGAACGATAGCAATGCAATTTGACAAAATTATAAGGCCCTAGAAAAAAATGGCTCCAATCAAACTTAGGAGGCATAATATTTGGAAAAAATAAGATTAAAGATTTTTAGATTTTTTAAATTATCAAAATAACAGGATAATACAAATTGACAAAAAATATAAACGAAGAGATAAAAATGGATATTGTTGTATAGGTTTGGAAATTGTTTCGGAGGAAGTGGTTTGTTGGAAATGGGCGGCGATTGGTGGTGCTGGTCAAAGTAATTGTTGAAGTGTGATTAAGTAAATAAATAAACAAGGGAAATAAAAAACCTGATAAGTATGGGCAGTTAAAAGCGAATTGTCATTATGGGGGACACGCCCCTTTTATAACTATGCCTAACATTACCAAGATACACACCTAAATCAGGAGGTACCACACTGAGTGGGTGAAGGGCATGACTAATAAAACACTTATGCCGTGGCCTCAAGAAGGTTCATTATCAAAGGCAGCGCTGCAACACATCACTACATACTTGCATGCTACATACAGAGGATGAAGCTACAGAAAAGGCTAGCTGTTTTAGAACTCTGGAAGATGTCCCAGGGTGAGATAGAAGACGCACCAGAGAAGGAGTGGGTGCTTAAACAGCATAAAGATGAGGACATCATGCCCCCAGCTCCTCTTTCTCTTCCTAAGAAGGACAGCACGATAGAAGACAAACAGGGGATTCATCCTCTAAAGGGATTAAAATCAGAAGCGGTGTATGGTTAATCCAACATATGTGCCTCCCGCTTATAATAGTGAAGACACTATGGAACAAAGAAAGAATAAGGAACGTAAATATATGTCTACATGTGACGAACATAAAGAGCGCGAGAAAGGATAGACGGATAGAAATAGAAGAGGAAGCCAGAAGACAAAAAATAGAGAAAGACAAAGCAAGTGGAATGACAATAGTACAAAATGAGTGGATGGGAGGACAGATACTATTGAAGTTAGAGGGGAAGGGTATGGACGATGTTATAGAAAGGGAAGAAAGAGAATCAAAGGAAAAGGAATGAGAAAGGGCCTGCAAGGAAGAGAAAGGAAGAACAGAAAAGGTATGAACAGAAAAAAGAAAGAGAGAATAGAAGAGAAGATATGTGAAAAAATAGAAGCCCAAAGAGTCAAAGAATGTAGGTTGCAAAGAATGCAAGAGGAAGAAGAGAACAGGGAGATGAGAAGGGAAGAAGAAAGGAGAAAGAGTAGGTGACAAAGAGATGACAAAATAGATCATATTGTTAGAGGTATAGTACCCATTGAAGCACAAGAGCGATGGGAAGAAGAGAGAGGATCACAAGAGTCCCGCAGGGGATACCGAGAATATAGACATGGGCTGACAAGCATGAAGCAGAAGGCATAGGGAAAAGCATTGGGATCTATTTAGAGAAATGAGAGAGAAGAGTGGCTACCAGGCTATGGGGAGCATCGCAGGATCTACGCTGAAGGAAATAGGAAATAGAGCAGATAATATGTTGATGGGCGAGAATAGAACACTGTCTCCAAGTAAACAAGATCTGGATGATGAGGAAAGAGATGACAGTCATACCAGTTGGGGTATAATGATGTCAGGCGAAGAAAGGGAGGAGAATGAGAAAGCGCACAGAGAAGGCGCATTCAGCTTTTCGATAGACCCGGACATAGAGAGAGGGATGAAATGGTCAAATTTAGAAGACCCTAAACAGAAAAGACCACAGCCAACACCATATTATGAACAACCACAGCACAAGGATGACCACAACATATTCCATGGCCACAAATGGACAAGGAAAATCTAGAATGTAAATCACGTAGTTTGACTGCAGGTACGGGAAACTGGATTTATGTGTTAAAGAAAATGACAGCCGAAATGAATTAGCAGTGGGCTAGATAAAAGGCCTAATGACAGCCATGCTAGTGGAGAGAGGTGACAACATTTGGAGATGTGCAGGGTATGAGAGTGTAACTGCACAGAAGACGACACATGATGGAGTGCCATTTAATAATTGCAAGGCAGATATATGGAGGGTGCTTAGAGTACAGTATCCTGACATTCAGACACAGGTGCGATTATGACTAAAAACATGGTAGAGGACGAAGATCCCGTTGCCTTTATTCAAGAGTGATGGTGTCTCGAGAAGAGAGAACTGTGGGATAAATCACTGGCATTACTCTATCATATTTTATGTCAGGGACTGCCCGCGCCAGTGTACCGGTAGATGAAGAAACAGGAAGGGATGGAAGCGAAGCCACAGGCAGAAATACAGTTGACTATTGTACATCATTGCCGATTGTTACAAGAGAAAAATAAGAGGAATGCTGAGAACAGAAGGGAGGAGGAAGCTTAGTTAGTTCAGAAACAATTGACAAGATTCGCTATAGAAGCAGCTCTATGGACAAGTGCAGCAAAGCAATGTAGTGCACCCTATGGATCAGACTGGGTATAACCTTTGTTCAAGAGGCAGAGGGCATCTACCTAGACATACCTGGGAGGAGGATTTAATGGGGGACAGACACAACAATGTTGAAATTGTGGGAGGATGTGACATATCGCCCGAACATGTAGTGGTAGAGGATGAGGTATGCAACAGAACTGGCAAGCTCCAAGAGGGGGGGATAGGCTATTCTCTGCAGTACAATACAGAATCACAGTTATATTAAGCCCAAGATCACACACAGTATCAAACACGCACACCAAAAATACAGCAAGTACAGCAGGTCCCACAGCAAATGCAGTTGCCACAAGGGCAACAACAGAAAGTACTAATGCAGACACAACAAACAAAAGCATAGCAACCACAGAACACACCGGTGCAGCAAGCAACAGTGTCATGATGAAAAGAAAACCCAGGAGCTCAACAGGCTTACACACCCAGGATGGGAGTGACACAGTAGTGTGAGGGAATCCTTTCATGGGTGCAGGGATGAATTTATATCCCCAATAGAAAGGCCCACAGAGCAACTTAATGCGTTCAGTACTATATGAGACAACAGACCCACAAGAGGAGCCAAGGTTCAGGGTAGTGATAAGAGGCAAGACATTTTCGTTACTTGTGGACACAGGAGCAACTCGTTCCTGTGTTCAAGAGGGAAAATACTCAATGTCTGGCATTGCCATGAATGAGCAGGGATTCTCTGGGGCTACAAGATTGGTTATTTTTACTGACTAATTACCACTTTTTATTCATGTCCATGCCACTACTATACTCTTTCCAGACACTAGTCAACATATTATGACGTCACTTGATGACAAAACGTAACATGACGATATCCTTTACTGACAAAGGGATAGTGTGTTCGACTCCAGGGATACATTATATGAACGTGAGAGAATTTGTATTAGCCTTTACAGGCCAGAAAGAATTACACAGGGGTCCTTTAAAACCAGAAATATTTTTGTATGGAGTAAATATTTTGTTGACACGGCTTCCTGGACTGACAGGGAAAATATTGAGAATACCTGATGAGTTCTTGTTTAGACCAGAGATACCTATGGATGATGAGGAAGTGCATGTCATTTCCATAGAGCTAGAGGCAGCAGCGGTAAATAAAGAAAGAGTAGTTGTTCATAGGATAGATGATGAGGGAAGAGCATGGAGAACAGTAATAGCCTTTAAGGAACGATACAGACTGGCAGATTTGACAAAGATTGGCTTAGAGATGAATATTCAGACAAATTATTATTTGGATGAAAATTGACAATAGAGAAGTACTTAGAGAATGGTAAAAAAATAAACCGTCATTTTATCAGTACAGGAAGACTTGGAGAAGGTGGCAAGCATCTTGTGGACTAATAGTCCATATGATGTGGGTCTATTAAGGGGAGCAGGTGTAGTGAAGCTTAAACTAGGAACAATTCTTCCACATGCATAACAGTATCCTATGTCTAGAGAAGCAGATGGAGTCATTCAAGACTATTTCTGCATTAATAAAGTAGGGAATATTAGTGCCATTAGAATCTCCATGTAACACAGCTATTTACCCAGTGAAGAAATCAAATGAGGGGTCGTGGAGATTTGTTCAGGGTCTTCGCTCCCTAAACAATATTGTTGAAGCAGAATTTTCTTTGTTCCCGAACCCTGCTACAATATTATCTAACATCCCAGCTAAAGCCAAATATTTCACAGTCATAGATTTAAAGAATGCATTCTTTTCCACCCCCCTCCATGAAGACTCAAGATTTGACTTCCTTTTCATATAGAAACTAGCAACTAAAACACAGTAGTCTTCCTCAGGGGTACTGTGAGTCCCCGTCAATCTTTAATAGAGTTCTTCAGATGGACTTGGGCAATGTACAACTAGAGAGCATGATAATTCATTATGTAGATGACATTTTGGTGTGCAGTGAGACAGAGGAAAGGTGCAGGGAGGACTTGTTTCAACTAATGAAAATACTAGCAGAAAAAGGATACAAGGTAGACAAAGACAAACTACAATAGTGTCAGGAAGAGGCCATGTACATAGGACAGCTCATCTTTCAATAGGGGACAGAGGGACAACTGGAAGAGCAGAAGCAATCATGAGAACTCCAAAACCTGAAACAGTTAGGGAAATGCAGCAGTTTCTAGGCCTATGTAATTATTGTAGGGCCTGGGGTTTTGACTACAGAACATATATTCAACCACTCTTGAAAGGACTCAAGAACACACAGACAGATAAAAGTAAAATAGTATGGGGAAACAACATGACTGAAGGATTCAAAGAATTAAAAAGGGCAATTTGCACAGCCCCTGTGTTAGGAATGCCGGACTATGGTGAAGAGTTTTTCTCTTATTCTCACATTCAAATGGAGAGGTAATGACAGCAGTACTCACACAGAAGACGACATTAGGACATGGACATAAACAATTAGCCTTTTATAGTGGGATTCTAAACCCAGTATTGAAAGGACATCCTTGCCAACAAGCTTTAGCAGGTGCCGCTTTCGCAATTGAAAAAGCTACCAGTATTACAATGGGAGGCTCAATAACATTATTTGTCAAGAATTCTTTATCCGCGATTTTGGAAAAACCCAAAAATACACTGACTACCCAAAGAGCGTCTGGATACGAAGTGATGATTTAAAATCCAGTAGTCAAAATGGTTAGATGCAGAATAGTGAATCCAGCGACATTCATAGCAGAACCAGTAGGAAAGGATGACTATGTACATGACTGCACCCTGTATACTGAATTATATGAGGATATTCCCCATGTTAGAGCAAATGCTCATCGAGGGGTGGGGGAGGAGTTGTCTTTATTGACGGTTCTTCAAAAATTGACCAAACGACTGGTGAAAGGCACAACAGGACAGCAGTAGTGAAATTTAAAAAGAATGGTGGATTCGAAGTAGTGATGAGAGCGAGACTGCCTTCACATTGTTCCGCGCAGGCTGCAGTTTAGTGTTGTTCATCGCTGTGCTTCAGAAATTTGAAGATGAGGCAGTAACGGTGTATTCTGACTACGTGAGGACAACCGTACACACAGGGTTGTCACGTTGGAAAGGGGGTCGGGGGGGTTCTGCCGCATAGACGGCACTCCAGTGCAACATGCATCTCTGTTGGGCAAGCTTATTAAAGCAATAAAACTCCCATTGGCTATCGCTGTGGTGAAGTGCTCTGCCCATACTAAATTGGGAAAACCTAATTTCTCATGGAAACAAAGCCACAGACGTAGATGCAAAAAGAGCAGCATACTTTCCAAAAAGCAAGGATCAGAGCAATGCATGCTGATGCAGGAAGGATTTAATATGTTAATTGAGCTACAAGGATGAGCCCCACAGAAGGTGCAGGACCTATGGAAAAGACAACAGAGGTGTTCTGTGTCACCCACTGAGGCTTTAGGAAGACAGGATAGCACTGCAAAGCTAGTTATGACTCTAGCATTATTGAAGGTGGAACTGGAGCAGCTTCACTACCCTGCGCACACCACTAGAGAGAGTCTTGCTGCAACAATCACAGAAGACAGGTTCACACCAAATGTATTAGAACATGTGGCACAGTTTATTATAAATTGTATTGTGTGCCAAAAATGTACAGCAGGGCACATCTTGCGAACAGTGAGAGGAGCAATTCCTAGGCCCAATTGCCCATTCCAGCATCTACATATATATTATGTGAATATGCTACAAGTATGCAACCGATATAGGTATGTCCCTTTTCCAGATGGATCAAAGCAGGTTCATGCATACACGCTGATGCCACATACCCTCCTAAGTTTCTCGTGCATGAGGTGTTTCCTAGATGGGACGTGTGCGAAGTCCTGCGGTCTGACAATGGCCCGCATCTTGTAAATTAGTTATTTGAACAGATAGTTATTTTATGAGGTATAAAACACACGTTTTGTCAGCCTATCACCCACAGGCCAATGGTGTTGGTGAGAGGTTAATTTGGCTACTGAAAGAAACGTATGCAAAAATAAAAAATTCCTTGGAGAAGGGATGGCTGCATTGCCCACCCCTTGCTTTGTTTGCACTGAGAAATCAACCTGGTTCAGATCACCACGTAACTCCTCATGAGTTGGTGACTGGACGATGCATGAGAGTCCCCCTTGATACTCCCACTCAAGTAATAACTACTGCCCACAGTGTAGCAAAAATATTAGGTGATGAGATGCAAGATTATTTAACAAGTATGACCGTTAGTGTTTCTTTTATTTCTCAACAGATCAACAATCGAAGGGAAGGATCAAAGAAGATATAGGAAGACAGCCAACCAACTGATTTTATTGACTTTCACAAACAGCCTATTCTATATCCAGCAGACAAGGTGCTCGTGAAGGGCTTTTTAAGAATCTGGAACAAGCCCCGTTTCGAAGGACCATATTTAATAGAGGTGGTCACCCCCAACGCTGTTAAAATTCAATCGAGAAGAACCTGGCTGCACCTCAATGATGTAAAGTTCTACATAGGAGAGACTCTAACCCCTCCGGCACCCGTTGATAGTGAAGCAAGAGAAGAGGTTCTGGTCATGAGGACCAGATGGGCTACCAATGACAATGATAAATAATCTATGGATAAGAAAATAGACTGGAACAAAATTGGCATTTCCTAAGTCTTATAGGGAATGAATGGACTTGCAGCTGTTCCAGATACTTTTTCAGTTGAACTAAAACTAAATTGAACATTGAAAAACATAACACAAAAATTGCATAAAACATTCTATATTGCCTGATACGTTGCACACATTTTTGTATGCTGTTTTTGCTTACATATTACAAACCTATCCAGCTCTATTGCGACGGAACGCGGACGTCATTGCCTTTTTTGGAAATCCTAAAACCAGTCCTATCATTCACTGAGTTATTGTGTGTGTCATCTTGCCGCTGCCAAAACTGAATGTGTGTTTGGTGCGCTTTAATTGAAATTGAAGTACTTTTGTAAATACTTGTGAAATTCCCAATGTTTTGTGGATTGTGTGCCTGGCTGCATGTGAGGTTAGCCTACTCACTTTCAAAGCAGCATTTGGCTTTGAACATTCTGCTTGAGCTATTTGGCCAGGGAAACTTAATTTTCCAGCAGCGCCAGGTTCTTCAAATCAGGTGGCCTGGCGCACCTGGGACAAGCCCAGACTTTCCCCAGTCATTGTCGGAATCGTCGTGTCAGCGTCTTCCTCCCGTAAAGCCTGCCCTTCAGGTATTCTGTGCTTTTTACACTCTTTTGAAACCTTGTGAGGAATAACATACTGCGCGCTTATTGTGTGCTTGGCCTCTGTTCTGTGTTAATAGCTGTACAATTCACTGTATTCCGTCCTTTGTTGGAAGCTGCTGCACACCGTCGGTGGCCTGGTACTCCTTGGAAGGGTATGGAAAGACATACTCTGATCTGATCCACTCTTTTGCTTGCGGGTTCGTCTCATAGCACAGTTGTGTCCTGTACTCTGTGAGCAACAGGCGAACCACTACCGGTACCAACATGGGTTACTCAGATAACCTCAATCTGCTATTTGCTGCCCAAAGGCACACCGACTTGCCATTGTGGATAAATAGCTCTCCTTGAGATTAAACCCCCCAGCTGCCCTATGAGTGACTTTCAGCCTCTAAATACA
Source organism: Ambystoma mexicanum (assembly GCF_040938575.1). Taxonomy (NCBI): domain Eukaryota; kingdom Metazoa; phylum Chordata; class Amphibia; order Caudata; family Ambystomatidae; genus Ambystoma; species Ambystoma mexicanum. The sequence continues at coordinate 147,211,104 of NC_090936.1, forward strand.
GCTAAAAATGTCTGCGGTCTACCCCTGCCATGCAATTTAGACTCTGAGATAGATGACGAACCTTTCCTTCTCTCCCAGTCGGATCCAACCCTGCATATTACCCCTGCCAAGACTGCAAACACCATTAAGGTCAACACAAATTTGAAATGTTGCTCTGCTTAACACCAGCTCACTCTCCAAGCATGCCACTAATATTCATGACTATATTCTGGAAGGAGACTTGGACTTACTGTGCCTTACAGTGTTATGGCCAAATGAAGCCAATGGCCCACTGATTGAACTGGTCACCCCAGATGGCTACAGCATTTTCTGCCAGAACCGCCTTTCTGACAGGGGGAGGGGCATAGGGGGTAGCTATTATAGCAACAAATCACCTTAATCTCTTTCAATCACCTTTCTCCTTCAAGGATTGTGAAGTTTTGCATCTCAAACTGCAACGGTCAATGAATAGTTGCATTAACTTTGTCCTGATCTATCTTCCTCCTGCTGAAACACCTAATTTTGATAAAGATCTTTCCCATCGTCTCAATAAACTACAAGGACCCAACTGTTCCACCTTGCTATTTGGGGTCTTCAGCCATTGGCGTAATGATGTCGCCAACCAGCAAGCAACCATTCTAGAGAAGGCATTAAATAACCTTCACTTCCATGTCCTTAATAGTGCGCCCACTCATATTAGGGGTCATGCGATTGACACTCTCCCTTGCATCTGGTCCAACCACCATCATGTCTCCTTTACAATTCTTACCCCTTACCCATCTCCTAAGCCACTAAACCCTCATAAAAATGTTATAAATCGGAACTTTAAAAAGATTATGCAGCTGGACCTGAAAGACTGCCTTGACAGCATCATATCGGTCACATCTGATCTGGACCCTTCTCTATTCTTATTGATACCTTTCATAACCTTATGCTCTCCATGCTGAATCATGTGGCGCCGGTTAGGAGTGAACTGGTTAGAGATAATCCTTCTCACCAGAAATGGTTCACACAGAATCTGCGCCAAATGAAATTCAAAAACGTCAGACAGAGAACAAATAGCTTAAATGCCCTTCAGTAGACAATAAAGCCCAGTGGAAGATCTTAGACAAAGACTACAGGATAGCTATTAATGAAACTAATTATATATATATATATATATATATATATATATATATATATATATATATATATATATATATATATATATATATATATTTATTAACAAATAGAGGAAGCAAACAACAGTTCCAAAAAACGTTTTGATATTGTGAAGTCTAGAGAAACCCAGTACTCTTTCCTTCACCATAGCCCATAGCTCCCACGGACCAAGTCTGTGCTGATATACAGACTGCCTTCAAAGCCAAGATGGACAAGGCGTAGGACAAAATTAGAGCGAAATATTCGGCTGATAAACATCTACCTTTCTGTCCTCCTCCTGTTCCTCTGATCAATAAATCAGAGCATACGTTTATCTATGCTCCTGTCTCTATTGCCTATATAATGGCCACCCTCACGACTATAAACTATGTGCCCCTCCCAGTGTGCAGAGAACACCATTCCCTTAATTCTTTCTTCGACTACAAGGATATCTTTGCACCCTTTTTGATAAGATTTGTCAATTCCTCTTTTGCTAGTGATCAAGTCCTTGATTCCATAAAGAAAGCCACGATCACCCCTGTGGTTAAAAAAACCTGGACTGGATTCCAAGATGGAGGCCGTACGGAGCGCACCGTCACTGTTGCACTCCTAACTCCCGGGACCAAATAAGGTGCAGTAGGGAAGCAAACCGAGCCCTCCTCATGTGATTTGCAACTAAATAAACGCCCAAGCACTTAGGGAGGTCGAGGTGCGGTGCCTCGGCAGCCTGAGCCCAGCGTCAGATCCGGGGCGTATCGGAGGTGAAACATGGAAGAGGGGCCCGTGCTTTGTGGCCGTCCCAGCAGCCAAGGACCGGACGGACCACTGGGAGACACATGGAGTGGACCGCAAGGGAGCCGGCAAGCATTGGTTAAGGAATAAAGAGCCTGGGTCCCCGAAAGCGGAAAGAATGCAGTGAGGCATCTCAGCAGCTCTCCGGCTTCGAGGGAAACTCGGGAGGGATGCAATTCGCACCTCCTCCGGGCAGAAGGAGGATTGCCGGTGGTCACTCGGGATAGACCGGATGGCAGAAGGTGAGCCCCTGCAAAGTGTGAGCGCGGGCTAGCAACAATCCGGGGAACATACGGTGGGCCTCCGCTCCCCCCCCCCGGTACAAGAGACAACAAAGCAGCGTCCCGCTCACCCACTCTACAGGGGGCCACTTGGACTTGATCCAGACCCTGCGGCCCACAGTCCGGGGTGCAGGCATTGGGACAGGAAGCAGTGGGGAACGGAGTATATAACCCTCAGACAGGCTCACAGTGGACGGCGAACATCCTCAAAAAGCCTGACACATGCCTCTCAGTGGAGCTGGGGAGATACGCTATAGCACAGAGGCAAATTATACCTCAAAGGGCAGGTGACCCCCCACTACCTCCCCAGAGGGACCATGTCTAAATCCAGGAGCAAAGACCCTCCCCCTGCAGTCTGTAAAAAATACAAAAAAAGCCCAGGAGGGCAACATTCAGAGGATGTGGCTGTGCGGATCAGCCTCCCCTCCACCGATGGGGCCCATGCAATAGGAATCGGACAGCAAAGATCCTGTGCAACCCAGATCACAGGAGCAAGCTGTCACTCATGCGGCCCTCAGGCAATTTTTACTAAATTCAGTGATAAAATTGCCAACACTGTCCAAACACAAATTGACAAAAGTGGTGATTTGGCAGCTACACTGCAGGAAATTAAAATGGATGTAAGCAAAGTAGAGGAAACAGTGGATACCGATGAAAGGGCGCTCAAGGAGCTGGCGGATGATGCCAGGAGGTAAGAAGTGCTGTTGGAACAACTGGCGAACGCGACGCACAACCTCGAGTTACAGACCGCGGACCTAGAAAATAGGTCTAGGAGATCTAATATCTGAATAAAATGCCTGCCCGCGGACGTTCCGGGCAAGGATCTAAAGGGGGTAGTCCACAATATTATTGCCGACTTTCAGGAGGAGGAGGCTGCAATGGAGGTCTGACTGGACAGGGTCTATAGAGTGGGTCCACGTAAAACAGATCCGGGGGCTGGGCCAAGGGATGTCCTGGCAGCTCTACATGATTATATTACGAAAGAGAAGACCTTGGCGGCCGCAAAGAACGCAAACCAAATTTCCTAGAACAGGGCGGACATCTTACTATTACAGGACTTGTCCCCAACAACGCTGGCAAAGAGGAAACAAACAGCCCCTATCACTAGAGCCGTCTGCGACAAGGACATTCGGTATAGATGGACCTTCCCCTTCGGGATGGTATTTTAATGGCAAGGGAAACAGCGACGGATCCACTCACTGAAAGAGGGGGCAAAACTACTGGGAATCGAGGATGAGGAGCATGCAAGGAGCAGCAAACTTACTTCAACCGGCCAAAGTAAACAAAGGAGCTGGTAATGGTCAACAATTCGATCAAAAAGAAGCAAGAAGGGGGGTACCAACCCCAGCTAAAAGGCCGGGTGCTCTGAGGGCCACGAGGGTCATCATGCATCCCGGCAGAGGTCACACATAGTGGAGATGCTTAATACGGAAACAGGGAAGAAGTGTTACAGGGAAGTGCGTGGGGAGAGCGAACAAAGCTGGCCAAGCCAACAGTCCTGTGGTGCGGGAGGGGAGGTGGAATCAAAATCAGGGTTTTAGCATAGCCTGCACTTAACCCTGGTCTCTTTGGTAGGTAATTTCCGCGGACAGACCGCAGTTAGAGCATCATGGGTGGCCTACACCAGGAAAGGGAAGGAGGAGGGGGGAATGGGGCAGGGCTGAAGAGGGGCAGGGCGGGAGCGGGGAGGACTTACAGGGGGTTGGGACGATGGCACACACAAACAATTTCACAATGGGGCAGGCAACAGTGAAAAATTATACTCTTTGTCGTGAACTCATTCTAATGCCTAATGCTTAACATTCGGGGTCTGAATACACCAGTTAAAAGGCAAAAACTGGAGGGTCTCCTTTCCAAACTCCAACCTGACCTAGTGCTCTCCAGGAGACCCACATCAGGAGACAGGACAGACAAGTTGAAGCTAGGGCAGTATTCCAAGATCATGCAGGCTAATGCAGGGGGGAAAGGATGGGGGTACTCATTGCATTTAAATGTGACATGCAAGTGACTATTCTGAAGGCTCCCGCATGACACGGCAGGCATATTCCTGTTCCTCCTCCTACAACTCGGCCCGACAATAGCCCCATGACACTGTCTGTATTGTTCACACATCAGAAGCATTGGAATACCATTCTCCCATATGCATCAATATTCTTCCCTCAACTTGCTTCGAGTGAGGTGAGGATACTGCAAAGGGATTTCATGGCTGAGGAGGAAGAGGGAACAGTGGCAGCCAAGGACTGACCTTCCGAGATCCTATACCCGCCTTGCAAGGTGCAGCATTCATGCACCCCATTGGACACTGAAAAATGGCTTTTGTCCATATGTTAAATGAAAGTGAAATTGTAAATGCAACAGCCTCTAGAAAAAGATGAGAATGAAGCAAAGGATGATGATGGCTGCTGCACCGCTAGGGCCAAAACGTAGCTATAACCTTGGCCATTCTCCCAGCCCCAAACATCCTTTTGCCCGAGGCATCTAGATGTTTCCGTGCCCCATCCAAAGGGTATATAAGAAGAGTGGATAATATGATCCCTGCTGTGGAATTCTGAACCACAAAGCTTTGTGGGTTGGCACATTTTGAAGCAAAAACTGGGTCTTTAGGTGCAATCCTGCATTTATTTGGCCAGAACAGAACGAGGTTGTTGCCAAATCTCAATCACTGGGTCAGTGATTTCAGCATTGAAAGAAAGCAACATTTCCCTTGCAGTCCCTTTGTCTAGTATGTCTTGTCAACTCATAGCATAGCTCCGGGTTCAAAGGGATATGCAGTACCACATGTCCACCACTTTCTTGATGGTTTTACGAAATACGGCATTTGGGTGGTGATGGGGTGGGGGGGCCTGCATGATCCCGATCTCTGGTGAAGTATCCAGACCATTGACATCCTTTAGGTCAGTTGCTAACTCTGTGGTTCTAGCTTTAAGTTTAAACAAAACATCATGGGAATGTCGCTTTACTGCAGTGAAAGACCGGATTGAAAATGTTAAACAGTTTGATAACCTAGGCTTTCAATTAATTTTCAGCTTAAACACACTGATGTGCAAGCACAACATATGGCTCAGGACATTGGTGGTATCTTTACCTTTGCAGCTAATTGTAAGGATTAGCCACTTACCTATACCATTAAGATGTACAAGGTCAAAACAAGTTGGTCTCTATGGCATGGACATATGGGGCTACTTAAGAGTAGCAAAGCTCCAGTGTGCGCAAAATACATTTTGCAGATGATTACTGGGGCTTTCGAATTAGTCCCCAATATTTGCTATGCATTCAGAGTATGGCATAGGGTATTGGGACAATTAGGTCTCCCTTGCTCCCATTTCTCTTTATTTAAGCTTTATCTAGAATAAAAAAAGGCATGGTTATTGAATAAATTGGTGAACAATTTAAGAGCACTGAAAACTGAGCTATAATTCCTTGGTTAAATTATATGTTTGGCCTATCTTGATAAGGAAGTGCTACTAGGTGGAATCTGAAATCTGAGTTAATATAGATTCCTGAAGCGTGGCGTGACAACAACAGAGAAACCGAAGAAATAACTGCGCCTTTGAATCAGGCTATCCGAGGTATATTCATCAAACCTGGCTCGCAGCACTATGCCATTTGTAGCCCTTATATGAGAGAGAAGTCTCCTATCCAAGAATTCTCTTAATGACGATTAACTCTAAGCAAGATGGAGCTGTGGACTTTGGTACTTTTTGGCCATTCTGTATCAACCTATTTGAATCTGCTTTCCACAACATCTTCACATGTAGTAAATATAGGGCGCCTAGGGAAATCTGTATTATTCCACTACTAAAATTGAGTGGAATTAGGCAGTGTAAACCAATCTTTATTTACCTTGTAAGCGCTTACCCTCCCCTGACCTTGTGGGTGGTGTTAACATTTTTGGAAGCAGTAATGTCAATAAGGAGGAAATGTCTGCCTAACAATAATGATAACAAATAAGGTAATAGAATTATCAACATTAAGGATTATTAATAACTGCCTATCATTTTCAATTGACTACATCTGTTCTGTGCTTTTTAGGACTGTTTAATTCATATGCACTTAATGTATTCATTTTGTCTTTATTTTATTTCAATTTTTGGAAACAAATGTGTGAATGTTTTTAAACTTGGATTCGTTTTCACATATTCTGTTGTAAATTACTTTTAATAGTTCTAACAGTTTTATGGATAGTATATCCAAATGAACATACTTTGACTGACACGGTCTGAGAGCTGCCAACTCCATCAACTTGGGCTCACTGGTGATTAACTCTTCAGTGGTCCATTACAGGGGAGCTTCAATGGGTTCTAGCCCAAAGGGATCGTAAGCCCTTTGTTGACTTTCATGGCTTCAAAGTATCACTTCCTTGATACCAGGGTTGAAAATGTTTCTCTCTCGAAGCGGAAGGAAATTCTCCTTCTTCCGCATTGCAGCAACAAGTAAGGAGTTGCTCAAGGATGATGCTGATAGTCTGACTCTGCTCTACAGCACAGATAGGCTCAGACGAGTCTTGTTTTCAAACTGGGGACTGAACTTTCAGCCATACAGGTGCCAAACTTCAAGCAAACTGTGCCGGCTTTCAAAGGAGTGGTGGGACCTTGCTTCCCTATTGGCGCAGAGACCTTTGTAAAGCACTCCAACATATTTTGTTGAAACACTTCCTACTGCTCGAAGAGGGTTAAGCTGTTGGGCATGTTACCTTTTGCCCTAATCTAGCAGAGGAGTCTTTCTCAATCAAATCCCTCAGAGAAAAGGGTTTCGTCTTCTTGAGAGATTAAGATGATAAAGAGTGGCATGTCTCACTCCTGGGATTGGATGTTTTGTGGTGATTATCTTTTGCCATGTTCCCTCTCAGATGAGTGTTTTTTTTGTTAAACTTCTTTTTATTAGTTTTAGAACAGATAGAATAACAAAACATTTCCAAACTCCCCACCTCCTCCTCCCCCCCCCAAGGCAGCTTCGTTTTAATTGTTGGCAGGAAATGTCATAGTTCAGATAGGCCAGAGTGCCTCGCGTAAACAATCCCCTCATTATTCCAACCAAAAGGGTGTAATGCGTAGGCACGTTCACCAAATATGCTGTGCCGTACCCTCCATCCCACACCCTCTCCAGCATTCCCCCGAGGTAGCAGGGAATATCTCCCTAAGCCTAGCTGGAGTGTAGTGCCACCCAAACAGAAACTTGTACCACATTTCCTGGATCTGACAGGCTTCTGCTAACTTGGGAATTACCCGCCATAGACGTTCCCATTCCTCCCGCTCAATTGTCCTACCCAGCATCAGGTCCCATCTTCGCATATACGCCCATGGGGCCCTATCCCGAGTTTCGTCTAATATTCTGTATAGATTGGAGATAAGGCCCCTGGATCCATCGTTCGAGAGAAGAAACCTCTCAAACCTCGTTTTCTCCCTGGTGGCCGCCAGCTTATTTACAGGAAGCATAACCCAGTGGCGCAATTGCGCATACCGGAGCCTCTCCTCCTCCCACACCCCAAACTCCTTTTTACAGTCCTCGAAAGAAAGTATCTTCCCTCCTCGGAACATGTCTCCCAGCCATCTGCAGCCTCCCATCTCCCATTCCTACTTCCATACCTGGGGTAAACTCTCCATTGCGGAACAGGGGTGTGAAGGGCGAGGGGAATGTCGTGATTCCCTTGTTTTTAACCAATTTATCCCAATTCCTAACCATCAGACTGGTAATGGTGCTCTCGTATATATGACCAGGTCTTAGCTGCTTCGGAAGTCATAGAACCTCCGCGAGTCTGCGATGTGCCACCGCCCTATCCATTGCCACCTATAGCTTGTTTAGTGTGACTTGCCAATCCCTGACCACCCTTAACTGCGTCGCCTCGTAATATTGTTGAAAGTTTGGCAGTGCTAGACCTCCTTCCCGCCTGGGAGCCAACAATATTTGCTTACTAACCCGTGGCTTTTTCCCAGCCCATGGGAACTCTTTAGTGAGCAATCCCAATTTCTTTAAAAAATCCTGTGGAACTACCTGATGAATTGCCTGAAAAATATACAAAAGACTGGGTAGTTTCACCATTTTAACCGTTGCCACCCTACCCAACTATGTGATCGGGAGATTCCTCCACCTGCGAAAAAATCCCCTTCAATGCTCTTTAGTAAGGGAGGGTAATTAGCCCTTTACCATCCTGCCAACCTTGGTGTGATTTTCACCCCCAGATACCTAATTGTATTCGGGCTCCAAAGAAACGGGGTAGACTCCTTCAGGGCTGCCTGCTCCTCACACTTCAATGTCAGGTTCAGTAACTCCGATTTACCGTAGTTAATCTTGAGACCCGAAGCCTCCCCGAAGGTTTCTAACAGGCCTCTACTTGACTGGATAGATTCAGCTGGGTCCGTGAGAGTCAACAAAAGGTCATCCACAAATGCCGCCACCTTTTGTTCAATCCCCCCAAATGGAATACCCTTTATCCCCTCCGCCTCTCTAATCACCTGGAACTGCGGCTCCAGATAAATCGCATACCGCATGGGGGATAGAGGACAGCCTTGTTTGGTCCCCCTACTCACCCAAAGGACCTAGACATAGTTCCATTTACCGCTATTCTTAGCTTGGCCATCTGATAGTTAGCCTGTACCATACACAGAAAGGTCCCCCCGATACCCATCCTCCGCATCACCTTAAACAGAAAGGACCACTCCAAGCGATCGAAAGCTTTTTCCGCATCCAGCGACAAGAGGACCGCGGGAGTGTCCGTTCTGTGACACTTTTCCACCAGGTGAGCAATGTTTCGTATATTGTCCGCAGTCTGCCGGCCCTTAACAAACCCCGCTTGGTCCGGGTGAACCAAGTCAGGAAGTAAACCCTCCAGCCTATTCGCCAGCACCTTCGTGAAGATTTTAGCGTCAATGTTAATCAGTGCTATAGGCCTGTAGGATGTTCCTCCTCGGGACTCTTATTAGGCTTCAAAGCGAGGGTCAGCCGAGCCTCCTCCATGGAGGGAGTCACACTCCCCGTCTCCCCAAAGGTATTAAAGAGATAGGTCAGCTGAGGGGCCAAGATATTTACAAAAGTTTTATAAAAGACCGCGCTATAGCCGTCGGGGCCTGGTGCCTTATTCAGCGGTAAACCCCCAATCACCCTCCGCACCTCCTCCTCTCTAATCTCCCTGCTCAGCATCTCCCCTGCCTCCCTCCCTATCCTCTCCAGGTCAACCTTATCCAGGAAATCGTCCTGCAAGTGTTCCCAGGGATTCTGTGATGCATAGAGAGTTTAATAGACAGATGCTAGTGCTTCTCTTATCTCCCCTGCCTCAGTAACCCTGTCCCCCAATTCTGTTTGCAGGGCCGTGATCGCATTTTGGCCTTAGCCCCTCTTAGCAATCGCGCAAGGAGGGCGTCTGCTTTGTTTGCTTTCGCGTAGTAGTGTTGGCGTACCCTCAGGAGAGCCCCCTCCGCCTTTTTAGTCCTAAGGACCTCCAGTTGTCCCAACGCCCTGCGGTATCGCCTCATAGAAGGCCTGGACAGCATCATCCCTGCCCTCCGTCTCGCTGTTTCCACTTCCTCCTCCAACTGCACTTCCAGCGTACTCAATTGTTTCTCCCTGTGTACCGCTAAGGCTATTAACTCCCCCCCCGTAACGTAGCTTTAAAAGCATCCCATCTTATCTCCTCTCCGTCTCTCCCCTTTGGTTGATGTTAAAAATGTTCTGAATCTTCTCCTCTATGTCCTGCCGAATTATCAGATCTCTGAGGAGGTGTCCCGGGAATCTCCACGTCCAAAGCCCTCTCTCCCTCAGGCCCAAGTCCAATACCATTGAGACTACTTTGTGATCCGCTATGCCAATGGGTCCTGTCACAACCTCTCGCACCCTGCCCACCAAGCTCGAGGACACCCAGTTGTAGTCGATTCTGGATTGAGATCCGTGGACCCCGGACAGGTAAGTGTATCCCTCCTCCCCTCCCTTGACCTCCTGCCAGACATCCCTCAATCCTACTTCCCGTATCTTATTCTTGAGGACTGTTGACATTACTAGCCCCCCTCTCCCTCTCCCATGCTATGTTGAGGTCACGCATTAGGATTATATGTCCCCAAGCTCTTTCCTCTATCAATCCCAGAAGCCGCCTCAAAAAATGCTTTTGCCCCACATTCGGACCATACACTACCACTACCGTATACGGCCTCCCCTGATAAGTCCCTAATGCCAAGATATATCTACCATCCCTGTCTCGTATACTCTCCGTTAACTGGAGGCCCGCAGAGGTTTTAATAGCCAAAGCTACCTCTCCAGATCTGGTCCCCCCTGATGCATGCAAAATCTGGTCAAATCCCTGAAGTTTAATGCGTCCCTGATCCTTGGGCCTAAGGTCTGTTTCCTGCATCCTCCATCCGGATTTTCCTTTCTCGAAATTGTTCGAACTTTTTCCTTTTCAGGGGAGTATTGAGGCCCCTCACATTATGCGTTAACTACTTAAGAGTATGTTAATGAAGTCCAACCAGTGAAGAGCCCTGAGACCCTGGGAATTCCCCCCCTTATGAGTACTCCAATGGCGATACTTTCCATCCATCCCCCCTTCGCTTCTCCATACACCACCAGCCCTATAAAGACACACCCTGAACCATGTAACATGAACCCTGCCAGCTTCCCTCGCTGCCCAGCCACCCCCCTTCCCACCCTCCTCCCTCCCCTACTCCCCTCTCCACCCCCTCTGAAGAGCATGCCCTTCCCGCCCCCCCCCATTCCCCCAACTCGGGTAAACTCACCCTTTCCGATTCATAGATGGGTGCTCCCCCCGCCAATTACATCCTTTGGTGGCCCATCACCCTTATAACAAACCTATATTCAAGACCCATCTTGTGCTACTTGTCTCCCCTCTCCGGGGTCACTCTTAATAGTCACTGCAACAAGCTTGTCTCAGAGCTTCACCCTCCTTCTCTTCTCTCCCACTGTTGTCCAGGCCCAAGGCCTTGCGCTTCTGGGGTAGTTGCTGCCGCTTGCCTCCCCGAGATCATTGAAGCATCGCCTACATCAAGATTCAGTAAGCCCGTGCCTTCCTGCAGTGTGGTAATTCGTTTCTGAGCACCTCCCCATTCGAACAACAGGCCAAAAGGAAATGTCCATCTGTATTTGATCTCGTCCAGAGCTTTGATGACCGGAGCCATTTGCCGTCTCTTTAACAGTGTACTGGTTGCCGGATCTTGGAAGAGAGCTATGCGATGCTCTTGATACTTTATGGGCTCCCGTTTCCTCGCTTCTTGGAGGACTGCCTCCTTTTGGGCTTACCTGGCGAACGCCGCAAGAACATCTCTGGGTTTTGACTGGAGCCCCAGACCCCCTCTGCCCACTCTGTGTATCCGATCAAGCTCAATCTCTTCCGGTGCCGAGGTCCCCAGAGTCTCTGCGAAGATCGACTGGGCTACTAATCCAGATGAGTGTTTTTTTACTGGCATGGTCCAATTGTTGTCCCTACTCTTCTCAGAAGACAGACTCTTTGAGGGGGTATCACGTGACATGTATGGGGGCCAGTTGAGAGTAAACTTCACTGCCCATTCAAACAGTGCTTTCCAGTTCATCCCCTGCCAAGAACCACAGTTCACCACATCATGATCAACACCCAAATTCCCAAATACCACAGGCATGTATAAGTATGCACTAACTGCAGCAAAGTTTATTTGTTGCACCAACTACAGAAGTCAATGTGGTGGTTTTCTTTGTTAGGACATGAAAGGAACACACACCCTGTGGCAATTCTGCGCTCAGAGTTTATTGGATCGTTTTGTTTTTAATGCAAAACGTCCACAGCCTCAGAGAGTTTACTGATGGTACAAAATGATGTCATCTCTGGTAACTAAAGTGTATGAAAAGGATACAGAAACATTAGCAGAATATTTTTTCAAAATCCTTTTGTAAAGTAGTTTCAGCAAGGTCCTCTTTCAATACACACTCAAAATTCAGAAAAGTATAATCCACAGTTCAAAGAGAGTTAAGTATTCCATGGTATGTGTTATACTAAACAATATGCATGCCCGATATCCACAATAAGACTGGTCAATTATCTGAGCAAATTGCATGTTTCCACCACTCGAAAAAAGGGGGTGCCAGCCGATGAGGACTTGCCCTTATCAGGTCCTTCTTGGTATGGTGATTCAAACTGCTGACAAAATCCAATCAGCGAAAGTCGAAGCGATAAAAATACAAAGAATGAAGCTCAACATATCAACATTTTCATTAGCTTAGGAATATCTGCAACCTTTGATCAAAATGGTTCACCGGCACAGGATGCCAAGTCATCTGAAAACGATCATCTCATTTCTGTGACAGATATATGTTCTAATACTTATAAACAGACATGAGAATAGGAACCATGCCCAAGCATTCGATTTGGCAATATCCACTTAACGTCAATTAACTGCCAGACATCAAGACGTTCCAAGCATGTTGACTTAATTAAGCTAACTAGACTCCAAGTTTGCAAATACATAGTTGAAATGTGGCTACAGCAGAAGGCCCTTTAGGAAAACGTTAACTATTTCTCCTGAATGCATCAATACGTTAGCAATAGTAATCCTAGTGTGATGTGGAACGGTGCGGTCAGTGGCGAAACAAGTATCAGTGGGCATCCATTTTAGAAAATACCTACATCTTGTGACAAGAGATAGAACACACCAACACTTAGAACTGTGGAACATAGGCGGACAGAAAAAGTGGAGTATAGTTTGTCTCCATATTTTGTCAGGGAGCTGAGAAGGCCCACAACTTATTGCATGTATATGCTTCACATCATTCCGTAAAGTCATCACTATGTTTTTAAGTGGTGCACATATTCTGTCAGTAGATAACATTGTTTCAGTCGTAATCTCCAACAGATCTCTTTGGATCATCACTAAATCTTCCAATGCTGCCACGTATCCACAGTTCATAGAGAGAATACTGTTCTAAGCACCCTTACATTGTTACCCTAAGGAACAAGTTACTTACCTGTAACTATTGTTTTCCAGCATGGGTGTGGCATGGATTCACATGCTCATGAATATTCCCCGTCGTCAGGCTGCAAATCCTCGGTAACAGAAACAGTTTCACTTTCACTTACAAACTGTATTTCTGCTTTAAACCAACCACTGTCCTCTGTGGCATACTGCCCCCGTCCAATGATAGTCCTCTCTCTAAACCCCTCCCCTGTCAGCCATCTTCAAATTTGGTAAGCACGTAAAGTGGCAGTATGACGAAGAAGAGAAAGGACAGAGGGAGGGTTCGCATGTGAATCCATGCCAGACCCATGCTGGAGAACAATAGTTACAGGTAAGTAACTTGTTCCATCTCCAGCATGGGGTCTGGCAGGGATTCACATGCTTATGAACAACGAATACATAGCAGTACAACACACACAACCGCGGGAGGTAGCAAGGCTCAACAGAAGCGATGAACTTTTACCTCTGGAACAGACTCACCTCAATCGAACAGGTTGCGTAGCACTGCTTGGCCAACTCTGGACTCCTCCCTGGAATCCCTGGTGGAGTGGGCTCTCGGACGGCCGGGCAGCGGTCGGTTTGCCAACCGATGAAAGTGCATGATGCAGCCGGAGAGCCACCTTGAGATGGAAGCCTTGGACAAGGCCTTCCCATTGTTCACAGGACCAAAGTTCATGAACAGCTGTGAAGTCTTTCGAAAACTCTTTGTTCATGCCACTTGGAACTTCAGGGCACGTGCAACGTCCAGCGAATTCAAGGCCCTCTCAGCTGGCGACAAAGGTTTCGGGAAAAAAAAACGGGTAACATCAAAGGCTTGTTGAGATGAAATTCCGATGGAACCTTGGGCATGAAAGAGGGGTGCGTCCGCAGCACCACCCTCGATTCATGGAAAGTCAAGTATTGCTGTTTGCAGGACATGGCCTGTATCTCACCCACAATCCTAGCGCAGGTGATGGCCACAAGGAAAGCCATTTTCCACGAGAGGAACTTGAGAGGGGCCTGATGCATAGGCTCAAAGGGGGCCCCCAGGAGCATCGTCAGAACCACGTTTAGTTCCCACACCGGAGCAGGAGCCTTCACCAGCAGGAAAGAACGAAAAAGTCCTTTGAGAACTCCTTAACAAGTCGATGAGACCAGAGTGAAGAGTTTTTGGAGACCTGGTGTAGCGGGAGATATCCACCCGATGCACCTTGACAGAGGCGCGTGCCGTCCGGCCTTGGCCAAAAATAGCAAGTATGGAAGAATCTGCGGAGCCGTGACCCTCAGAGGGGTAATCGTCTGAGACTGGCACCACGCAGCAAAACACTTCCCCTTGTGATTATAGCACTTCAAAGTCGACGACGCCCTGGCCTTGGCGAGGACCTCCCTGCAGTCCGCAGGCAACTCATATCCTCCAAACTCTAGGGCTGCAGGAGCCAAGCCCTCAGGTTCAGTGATCCTGGGTCGTGACGCCGAATTGCACCTCCTTCCCTGGTGAGAAGATCCTGAACCACTGGCAGCTTGACCGGAGGAAACGCTGAAAGGCCGAGGAGGTTACCAAATCTGCCTCGGCCATGACGGGGCAATGAGTATCATCCTGCACTGGCACTTTCTGAGTGTGTTGATGACTTGTAGCATGAGAGGCATTGGAGGAAACACATTACGAAACATCCCTTCTCGCGGGAAGAAGAATGCGTCCCCCAGACTCCTCAGTTGGTGGAATCTGCTGGCAAACTTCTGGCATTTGTAGTTCGACCCCGTCGCAAACAGAGCGATCTGGGGACAGCCGCACTTGGCGAAGATGCGATCCACCTGGTCCTGCCAAAGTTCCCACTTGTGACAGCAGTGCAATTCCCTGCTGAGGGAGTCCACAATGGTGTTCTTGACTCCTGCTAAGTGAAGCACGACGAGTAACATCTCTTGTCGGACGGCCCAGTGCCACAAGTCCTGCGCTTCCTTGGATAGCACAGGGGATCAAGTGCCCCCGTTTCCTGATGTAGAACATTGTGGTTGTGTTGTCCGTGAAGATCCTCAACACCTTGCCCTCCAGAGATGTAAGGAATGACTTGAGGGCCCAGAACACTGCCCGTAGCTCCAGGATGTTGATATGGAGATCCTTCTCTTCCGGCACCCACAGGCCTCTGGCATGCAAACACCCGTTGTGGGCTCCCGAGCCTTCCAGGGAACCATCCGTGGTGATCATTTCCTGGAATGGAGGGTTCTGAAACCCTGTGCCCCCAACGATTTTGGAGTGGATGCCCCACCAACGTATCGCCCGATGGAACTCGTTCAGCGTGATCTTGTCCGCAAAGTTGCCGGACAATTGTATCCAGTCAGCGTCCAGGAACTCCTGAAGAGGACGCATCTGCAACCTACAGAGCCAGATGAGGTAGATGCAGGATGACATCATGCCGAGAAATGACTTGATGGTTCGCACTGTGGCCGTCTTCATCGCCAACAGCCACTGCACCTTCCCTTGAATGGCCACTACCCTCTCCTCAAAGGGTGAAGCCAGGCAGGACACTGTATTGAGTCTCGCTCCTAGGAACAGCGTGTTCTGCGATGGTGTTAAGCAGGACTTTCGATAATTGATGGAGAATCCTAGATCCGTCAGCAGCTTGATGGTCGCCTCCCTGTGTCCGACGGCCAACTCTCGCGAGCGGGCCCGGGTGAGCCAGTCGTCGAGGTACGAGTATACATTATCTCCTGTAGACAGAGATGGGCAGACCCCCTCTGTAAACGCACATGGGCCACCACCGGTGCCAGGGACTTCGTGAACACACGTGGGGGCCGACTTCAAGCCGAAAGGTAGGGCCTTGAACTGTTACTGCTGTTCCTGCACTACGAAGCATAGAAACTTTAGGTGCTTCCTCTGAATGGGGACATTGAAGTGGGCGTCCTCCAGGTCCAGCAACGTCAAGAAGTCTCCTCTTTCCAGTTGGCCGAGCACGTATTGCAACATGACCATCATGAATTTTTGAGACTTGAGGTACTTGTTCAGACTTCGTAGGTCTAGAATGGGGCTCCAGCCCCCCGTCCTCTTTCGGACCAAAAAGTATCTGGAATAGACTACAGAGCCCCAGAGTCACTGGGGGACTAGCTCGATCGCCCCTTTTCGCAGCATGGCCCATACCTCTAAGACCCAAGGGATCTGCAGACACCTGTGCTGAAACTCCAGGGTATCTCCTTGGGAGAGAGCGTCCAGCACCCATCTGTCAGTGGGGATATTTTCCCACTCTCTGATGAACATCGTCAGCCGGACTCCCACCTGGGTGCACAGGTGGGTGCCCGACGCCCTGGCCAGTTCAGGTTTGCTTCAGCGCCAGCCACCCTGCCCTGCGAGCGACAGGGTCTCTGTCCTCCGCCACCGTAGGCCTGGGAGCGGCCTCTGAAGGCTTCCTGAGTCGTGGATCTGGAAGGCTGATGGTACGATGGGGAAAAACCTTTTGATTACCTGCTCGACTTTCCTCTGCTGGAGGGTGACCTGGGAACGGGGCGTCTCCGTATCCGCCTTGATGGCCTGCAAGGACTCGTCGACGACCTTCCCAAAAAGGATCTCTCCTTTGCAAGGCATGTCCAGTACCTTCACTTGGACCTTCTGGCAGAAACCCGTGGCCTTCATCCAGGTTTGGCGACGAACGCAGACACTGTTCCCCATCTGCCGGAACCCTGTGTCTGCAATGTCCAGAGCCACTGTGATGGCATTATCTGATGCTACCTCCCCTCCCTGGAGAGAGTGATGGCCTCCACCCTCTTGTCATCAGGGAGGAACTCCAAAATAAGACCCATCTTGTACCACTTCTCCCTGTCGTACCTGGCTAGCATCGCCAGTGCGTTGGCCGCCGCAGTGTAAATCACCTTCCTTCCCATGACATCCATCTTCTTCCCCTCGCTGTCTGGAGGGACTGAAGACGATGATGACGGGTTAGCCAACTGTTTGCTCATGGCCATGGAAACCACTGAATCCAGTGAAGGTTGCATACTCACGCACTTGGGTGTAGATTCCGATACCCGGTACTTCTCCAGCCTATCCCATTTGGCTGGAGACGTGCAAGGGTTCTTCAAGAGGGCCAGGCCCTTCTCCCACATGTTATCCAGAAGGAGCACCTCCATGATTGTCTTCCTCTTGGCCTCGCGCCTCTGGTACAAAAAACCCTCCTTCCTGGTTTCTCCGGGCACAAGCTGGAACAGCTCGGAGGCTCTGGCGATCATGGAATGGAACGACCCCACCTGATCCAGTGGGGACACCCTGGGCTGCGGAGACCTGCTGCCTGCTGCAATGATATTGTCGTTGTCCGTTGTTGTCATGGCCGTCTCCGTCCCTGTCTACATGTCTGCTAGGGAAGAGTGCCCGGTGCGGATGTGGAGGCTGAAATGGGGGCATCAGATGACACTTCCTCTTCTTAGTTGGCCGCTGATTGGGGACCAGGGGGACCAGTGGGCTAGGGCCTTGTGGCATCCTCCTCTGAATCTCTGACACCAAGGTGTGGAGGGTTGACAGAATGTCCAGATACACAGCCCACGACTGAGCTGGTGTGATCGGAACACTAGGGCCAGCACCGTCACCGTCATCATCACTGTCGTCATCCTCCTCTTCCACGTCCTCGAGGACCGTGTGTAAGGACTCCAGGTCGGCCTCGTCGTCCATGGACGAAACCTCCAGGGCCTGGGACACGGCCTGGGACTGATCCCTCCTTGCCGCCCCCCCCTTCTTTTTTTCCATCCTGAGGGGTCAAAACCCGGGATCGTAGATGGCATCCCATTCTCCACCGTGCCAGCAGACTTTGCCAAAGTCACTGCGGCCGTTTCGCATGTTGGGGCAGGGACACCTTCTGCACTCTGGGGCTACCTTCACTGGGTCGCCTTCATAAGAGCAGCCGTCACCAGCTCGATCATCGACGAAGACTTATCCTGTGCCGATTGGGCCTTCTTCGGCTGTTCAGCCTTCTCCTCAGTACGTGGATTCTCGGGCTTCTCCCGCAGCTTAGCCGGGTTGGGTTGGACGATTTCCTTTTCGAGAAGGAGCTCGATTGCCGGCTGGCAATGGAGGAGGATGGTGATCACGCCCTGTCCACCGCTGGACCTGCTTGCGCGGCGACCCCAGTAGCCTGCACTTTCGGTTCTTGGCCTTGTCTTGGGCCCCTCACGCTGGTCCTGGGTGAGGCATGACCCTGCTCAGAGCACGGGGCAGAGGACATGGTGTTCAGCCACGACACCAATCTACTGTGCCTATCCTTCGTCGTCTTCTTGGAGAAACCGAGGCATATCTCACATTCTCCTTCTTTATGGTCTGGATGCAGACAGTAGAGGCATTGCAGGTGCTTGTCCTCAACAAACACATTCCGTAGCCCGCACTTGGAGCAGGACTTTAAGAGGGATCTTCCTTCCTTCTCCTCCATCATGGTCGGAGGGCGCGAAGTAGGCCTGATGGCCTCACTGTTCGTTCTGGAAACTTTGATGATCTTTGCCCTTGAGTGGTGCTGAAATTCACTGACAACGGATCCCAATGGTCAGCAGATGTCAAAAACAGGCTTTTTTGGAACAAAAAAAGAATCTTTTAACATTGAAAAACACAAGAAAACGTACAAGTAGCTCGCAGCGCATACTTGAGGACTCCCAATACTGAAGCGTGCAGTAAAAATCTGAAGATTGCTGCCAGAGGTGGGGCTTAGGGAGAGGACTGTCATTGGATGGGGGCAGTATGACCCGGGGGACAGTGATTGGTTTAAAGGAGAAATACAGTTTGTAAGTGAAAGTGAAACTGTTTTTCTTTTACCAAGGATTCCCAGCGCGACGACAGGAAATATTCATGAGCATGTGAATCCATGCCATTGCATTGTCTGTCCATAGATAGCATTACATTTTAGAAAACAAATGTTACACATTTTTCCCTTACAAATTAGCTTTTCTGTCTTTGTTTAGTTTCAACGCTAGATAAAGGGCAGAGCACAAAACATTCCCAATGATTTGAAATTAGCTACTTCTAACAATTCCCATTTGGAGAACTTTTCTTTGAAATTGCGCCACACTTTTTAAAATTTATCTCTGAAACTTAAGTGCAGACATGGTGTCAAGGAAATCTTGCAACCAGCCAGAGTTACTGTTTAACAATGCCACATACATGGACTTTGTCTATATACCACCCTTTCTTTTAGTGAATGGCTGCTCTACAACTCTAAATTGCTGAACACACATACCTAGCAAATACATAAGCTGGTCTCACCACTTCTATGATCAATGTAGTCAAAAAAGAGGCCAGTAGGGGGCGTACTGGCATAACCAGCCTCAGCGTGACTCTCCCGCCCACGGGACCAGCAAAGTGGGTGGAGCCCCCCATTTTTACCACCCCCCCATGTCTCATGGGCTGTGCTGTGTGACAGATGAACCCCCGGCGACACCCGGGGATGAAATAACAGGCAAAATCGTCTCATGTTCCATGTAAATACAAGTCCTGGTGCCATAGCCGAAACTAAAGCATTATGGAGCAGAGGAATGCACGCTGAAGGACAGGCCGCGTGCAGAGGAATGGATCGGGAGAGGAGATGGGGAGGTAAGTCCTTGCCCCCCGTCACACTTGAGGATAGCGTCACTGAGGGAGTGAGGCCTCCCCCACATACCCAACTGCCAGCTGGGCAGCGGGCGCGAGTGGAGGAGCCGGTCTGCCTGGGGGAGGGGAGACATACAACGGTGTCGGCGGCAGTAGCAGTGAGCCGACTGACACTTCGGAGGAGTGTTTTGGTGGACCACGGGGGTCCCGTGGAGGACACCCAGAACAGTGGCGAGATGGGAAGATCCTGGGCCGGCGCCCAGGTGAGCCCTGTGAGTGCAGTGGCATAAGTCACGAGGAGCGGCCGTTAGGCCTTAAATAAATGAACTGACCCGGTGAAGGATCCCGCGATCTGGGGGAACCCGGAGCCTGTACGTGAGTCAACAGAGGGGGCCTGAAAGAGTGCACCATTGCCTGGGAACAGGGGAGGGCCAGCAGTGACTGGCGAGAGGAACACTACGGAGGAGGAGGGGGCAGCCCAGGGGTCATGAGGCCCCAGAAAAGGGATGTTGCATGGCACCAAAACACATGGAGAGGAGATGCCCCTCCTCCCACACAGGGCCCTCCGCATTTAACTCTGCACCCCGCCAGGGATAGAGGAGTCAACGCATAGCCCGGGGGGAGAACCCTATCAGCGGAATAGTGGAGATTCCTGTGGCCGCATAACAAGAAGTGACTCACGGGGGACACCAGTAACAGTCAACCAGTGTCAGGTGGGTGTGGGATGGGGTACCCACCCCCCGCAGTTGGAGACACTGAGGAGAGTCCGGAGAGTGAGGAGGGAGATCCAGAGCAAGTGTACCAAGGACAGAATAAAACCCGAAGTGAGCCAAGAGACAAATTGGGGGATCCTGAGAGCCCAGCTCTACTCAGGAAGAACTTGCCAAGGTGTGGGCCCCAAGTCCATTCCTGGGGTGTGTGCATGCCTCGTAGAGGACCCCACCCATGGCCTCCGTCAAGTGAGGGCACCATTGCACGAGGCAGGGAAAAAGAAAGAACACCACGAAGAGGAAGGGGCGGGTGAACAGGACCGTGCCAACGAGTGATACAAACGGCGGGGGAACTGAGTCTGAGACAAGACCCAAATGAATAAAGCAGCTAAGTAGATAGAATGAATGTTCGGATTGACATGCATGGACGAGAGGCTACAGGCAGTGGAGCATAACCAGACCTCCCTCGAAACATTGGAAAAACAGATGGATATAATAACCTGCGATTCTTTGGAATCCTGGAGAAAGAAGGCAAAACGGAAGCAGACCTTCGGAGAACGATCCACGAGGTGAAGAAGACGCTATTCAGCGATGAGAACATGGACAAACCCAAACTTGAGAGGACCCATAGACTGGGGGCAACTGGGAGGGGCCAGCGGTCGGTGCTTGCACGTTTCCACAATTACCCAGACAGACAAAAAATACTTGAAAAGGCAAGTGGACTGAGCTCTGTGTCCCTGGGAAACATGAAAGTGGCAATCTACCAGGAACTGTCAACACTAACACTGGCGAAGAGGTAAATGTGTGCCCCCCTCACGAAGTGGCTCAGCGAGAAGGGCGCGAGATACCGTTCAGGGTTCGCCTTCTCTATATCTTTTGAAGTTGAGGGCTATAGCTACAAACTGGTGAACAAGGAAGTTATCAGGAGGGTCATGGAAGAGCTACTGGGAGGGGATGAGCAAAAAAATGGACGATGAAGGAAAGGGCCAGGAAGACAGACGATGGCGCATAAAGGGTCCAAACAGACGTAAAGTCCCAGGCTCCACAAACTTCAGGAAGCTTGGGTCGACCACGGTGGGCCCCTCTTGAGCCGTGAGATTTGTCGGTCAACGATTAAGAGCAGGGGGGGGATAAACGTATTGGTCAATTGTATGTTGTTGCGATAGGGAACAGAGGGGGGCTCGAATTAGTGTGTTTGGTTGAGCCGGTCCACGAAGGGGGAAGACCACTGGTGATTCAATCTTGTCAAGGGAAATGACTCTGGGCGGGGTTGGGTGCCGAGGGGGGTTGAGGGGAGTAGGTAATGGTGGGGGGGGATAGAATGGCAGGGTGACCCATGTTCAGGGTGTGAATGTTCTAAATCAATGGTGTGGTGTAGGGATCCGGTTAAGAAGGTACAAAATTTGGAATTGTCTCGGGGGAAGGGGGAAGTAGTGTTCCTTTGGGTAAAAGGAGATGTCCGGCCAGTGTGATACAAGGATAGGCTCCCTAAATGTCCAGGCCTGAATTCACCTTCCAAATGATCTATGGTGCTACGTGAGTTCAAGAGGTCCAATCTCGAATGGATGTGCTTACAGGAAACACATTGGAGACATGGGGTGGCAGTCTTGGTCTCAACCCGGATGAGCTTTACAATAGATGCAGTACTAACCGACCCCAATGAGAGGTATGTGTTCGCAAAGGGTCAATTCCATGGGGTTAAGCTAATGATTGTTTCAATATACACCCCTGAATGTGCAGCAATGTGAATTCTGGGAGAAGGTCAGAGAAAAACTAATTCAATTTGTTGAAGGTCAATTGGTCGTGGGTGGGGATTTTAATATGGTATTGGACCCACTGAGCGCTCGTAAGAGGATGGAGGAGGAACAAATGAGGAGCGCTGACCCGAGTGATTCAGATCGGTTTAAAGGGGTAAATGAGGTTCTAGGTTTATGTGACTCCCTCCACCCAGTCCCAGAAGGGGACATGCCATTCACTTTCTACTCCGAGGTCTGTGATTCCTTCTCCCTCATCGATTTGATCTTAGTGGATGTGACCCTAAAAAATCAGGTCCTACAATCCTGAGTAATACCGATCATGTGGTCGGACCACGAAATGGTAACAATCCGGGTTGATTGGGGAGGAGTGAAAGGCAACTAGGTACTTGGAAATGTAATGACTTCCTGCTAAAGGATAAAGAGGTGCAACAGGAACTGCTCAGGGGACTAAAAGCGTATTTCCTCTTTAATGATACAGGGATGGTGGGGATCCATTCGGTTTGGGACAACTTTAAGGCAACCATACGAGGGACCATGATGAGAACAGGCTCTGAGAAAAAGAGAGAGAGGGAGGAGAAGGAGGTTAAGCACTGCAGGAAAATAGAAGCGATACAACCGGGAGGTACCCACGGGCAATATATATCACCCGCCAAAGTGATAGAGCTCCGATGGTTCAAGACACAATTTAAAGCTATACTGGCACAGGATACGGAAAAGAAACTCCTGTTCCTGAAACAGAAATATCATGAGAGGGGGACCGAGTGGATAGGATCCTGGCATGGAGATTGAGGGAGGAGAAAAGGAGGACTATCGCGGCGATTAGAATGGAGGATAACAGGTTCCCATGTGACGTCCAGAGTACGAGGAATTAATTTGGAGAATACTATCGGAGCCTATATTTGTCAGAATGGGCAGGGGATGAGTCCCAAATTGATGACTTTTTGGATAGGCTACCGGTCCCGGGGTTTCCCCGAAGATATAGGAGAAACCCTAGAGAATCCCATAACCCATAAACGTAGAAGAAGTCACGCAGGCCATTGGAGGAATTAAGTCAGGGACCGCCCTAGGGGAGGATGAGTTTACGATAAAAATCTATAAATTATTCAAATCCCTGTGAGCCCAGCATTTACTGAAGGTATTCAATGTGTGCTTGGGAGAGTGAACGCCTTCCCCATACGATGATGGCAGCAATTATTGTTGCGATCCGAAGGAAGGGAAGGACCCCACTAGATGCTCCTCCAACAGGTCTATTTCCCTCCTTAATGGTGATGTGAAGATACTGGCGAAAGTCTTTGGAACAAAATTGGAGGGAGGTATGCCACTCCTGCATGGGGATCAGGTGGGATTTATTTGGGGAACTCAGGGATCAGACAACATTAGGAAGACTATCAACTTGATTCATGGGGCGCAAGTGGAAGGGCTGGACGCATGTCTAGTGACATTGGAATCTGAAAAGGCCTTTGATAGGGTAGAGTGGCCTTTCATGATGAAGGTGCTGGGGAGAATGGGGTTGGAGCAAACTTTTTGAAATGGGTGTCCACATTATACAATAGGCCCAGGGCAAAGGTTTGGAAAAATGGGGGACTTACGGAGGCTTTCAAACTCTCGAGAGGGACCAGGCAGGGATGTCCCCTCTCCTGTACACCCTTGCCATGGAGTCGCTGGCGACTGCAATTACATTGAATGAATGGATTAAGGGTATAGTGGGGGAAGAGCTTGAATGCACAATGTCCCTGTTTGCTGATCACATACTGGCTTACCTGACAAATGTACAAGTCTCCCTCCCAGCGCTCATGGCCCAAATAGGGGAGTATGGCCGCCTTTCGGGTCTCAAAATGAACATGGGAAAGTCTGCAATCCTGCCGCTATTGACACAGAGCCCCCTCCTAGGCACGGAAAAGAGCTATCAGGGCATGAAGGTTAATCAGAGCGGCATTCGTGACCTGGACATATGGGTGACAAGGAATTTAGGAGAGATGGTGGCGGCTAACTATAATCCCTTCTGTACTCAACTCACAGCTGATCTGAAGAGGTGTCTCCCTTTGATACTGACCTGGTATAGAAGGATGACCTCCATAAAAATGAATGTCCTCCCAGACTGCTATACCTGTTTGCATCCATCCCAAGCCAGCTCCCGGAAAAGTTTTTCTTAGAAGTTACAGGAGATTTGTGTAGATTTATATGGAGAAACAAGTGCCCAAGGGTGAATATGGCAACCCTTACCCTTCAAGGGATAAGGGGGGATTTGGGTTCCCGGATAGCCGCCTATATTATAAAGTGGCACAAATCAGGGGGATGCTTGAACATATGAGGGAAGAAATGAGGACTTATTGGACCTACCTGGAAGATCATAAAGCTCATCCTTTGAAGGTCAGGGACTACTTCTGGTCCCTGGCCAGATCAATACCTTAATGCATTTGGTCCCACCCCACCCTAGGAGTTTTTTGGTTGTTCTGGCAGGCTTCTGTGGATGCACAGAGTTATACCTCATGGCCCTCCCTTCTCTCTTTAATATGCGGACCGTCGTTTGATCTGGGGCGCAAGGAATTTATGAATTTGCAGAGGTGATGAGACGCGGGGCTTGAGAGAGAGGGACAATTCTTTGAGGATGGGAACTTCCATGAATGGGATAAGGCGTGGGATATACTGGGAGGGGACTCATTTCTATATTTAACTTTCTTCGCACTGAGGGTATCCTGACGGACCCAAAGTGGGGCAAGGGCGGCTAGAGAAATAACACCAGTGGAAAACGTCCTAGACCAATCTGTGACAAGGAAGGGTATATTGTCCCAACTATATAAGGCAATGAACGAAACATGCCTAGAGGGGAGGCAAACCTTCCAGAGACATTGGGTGGAGTTATTGGGTGAAGAGATTTCTGGGGAGGAGTGGGCACGCATATATAAGGTGGTCTTCCAGGGAGGGTTGTTCACCTCCACAATAGAACATAACTTTAAACTGCTAATGGGATGGCACAGAGATCCAGTGAGACTGTCAAAGATGTTTCCGGGAATATCTTGGCTGCGCCCTAAGGGTTGCAGAAACCGAGGAACCCTGGCCCACATGTGGTGGCAATGCCCAAAGGTACAAATGTTCTGGAAAGAGGTGCTGAGCTGGATGGAAGAGGTGATGGGGATAGGGCTGGACCTAGAACCAATGTATCTGCTGCTAGGGCTTCCGCAAAAAGATGGGAAAGAACAGACTTCCGAAAATGTGGTAAGCCATGCTGAGGGCGGGGAGACTGGCCATTGCCCAATGTTGGACAAATGAAACGCTACCCATGAAAGTGGTGTGGGAAGGAAAAGTGCAAAGCATGATGGCTATGGAAGGATTTCATATTGAATGGTCTGCCCTACTGCTTACATGGGGACTGGAGGAGGATATCCAATAGATTAATCCAGTGTGTGTTTTGAGTGGAAAGGGGAAGAGTGTAATGGGGAGGTGGAGGGAGGGCCTCAGAGAGAAGCTGACAAGGGACATTTACAGACCTTCGGATCTGAGACAACAACAGAGGAAATGTACAATACTGAATAAAAGTTGATTTGGACAAGGGGTTGTGAGAGGGTGGCGGGGGAAAGTATGGGGGGTGGGAGGTCTAGACTATTTTTGCTAATATGGATTACACATGTTTCTTGTTGTATTGAAAATGTCTGTTTCTCGTTATAAATGCTAATAAAATTAAGTTTTTTTTAAAAAGTTTTTAAAAAAGTCAAAAAAAGATTATCATCTGTATTTGATGACCAAGTCCTAGACCTTGGGTCCAGTTTGTGATGTAAAATATCAATGAAATGAATGCAAAGGCTCTACAATGCTTTGGCTGGTTGCGAAAGGTGGGTGTACTGGTAGAGCATGCAAGAAGCAAGCAGACCTGTGTACATGACTTCTTACTTGTTTGGCTTGTTGGTTGCTGGTAGGTGTGATCTGCAGAACATTTGATGATGTTGGGCCCATGTGGATGTTGGCACTTGGTAACGGTCCAGGACAGGAATATTATGGATTGTGGACAAGACAGGCCATCACAAACACAGATCATGAATTTAGGAAATCTGAGCATACAAGGTAAGGTTATTATATTCTGGCTAATACAGCTTTTCCTAAGCGTTGTGGCTGTTATTTTTCTTCTTTTAAAACGGTGAGCTTAATGATAAAAACATAGCTCACGCTACCACTCTGCGGTGCCACTTCGGGCATTTACTGGTCAATCACTTAGGGATGATAGCATAGGAGTGAGGCAGCTCCATTTCTGAAGCTGGTAGGAAGGTTTATCAACGAAGAATGCTTCTTGAGAATTATGTAGTCATGTGAGACATGGACACATTTTTTCCTGTGCCCACATTATCACGAGATCGACTCGCTCAGCACATATGAAGATGCTCAGTGAATTACACAATGTGGGCCAGGAAACGCATCTGGAATCCAACCTATGCAACCGGATACATATGGCCGTTGGTAGTGTGTTGCAGTCCATCTCTGAGTGTGGGTGACTTCACAGATAAGCTCCTGTTTCCAAGCTGCGCGCTCTCTTTATTCAGTAGTGATGCGTCTGCCTGCGGAGCCCGTGTAAGACGCGTACTATGTGGACAACGCTGTCTATACTTTCGAGGTACGTTGATAACAGCTGATTGCATCCTCTATAATTCTGTGGCACGTTACGCCGGTGACTCCGGTCATTGACAATCGATTTATTGTACCTTTTGCAGAATCCCACTCGAGTCGTGATTCTCTATGGATGTACCACTTTGGCATTTTTTGCATTGCGTGCGACAAACACTAAAGATCTTTCTATTGTACGACGGTAAGATTTGAGCTTGCATAATAACTCTAAACACGGTGGTGCTTTCTGGGGCCCTATACTTGATAGCGGGCATGTTTTTTCCCCCTTCGCTCTCTTGCACTGACTGGAACTGCCAGGCAATAGATTCCCTTCGGGAGTTCACCTCTATCTAGGGAGAATTATGGATTTTTTTTTATGAATGAACCGTCCTAGTGCTACTGTATTGGTCTGCTATAGTACTCACGGGGCAATTCAATGTCTTCACGTGATAATGAGTAAAGCGTATCACCATAGACTTGTGCCAGTTCCATCCCTAGTTCTTAGCGTTGTGGCATCAATACTCCGTGTTGAGATTTCTGTTTCATTATTGCGGTATGTACTTTACTGAGTGGTCCCCATGTTGTCTTCCTGTCTAGCAACTGTCGGTTTTTGCCCATGGGAGGTTAACACCTTGAATATAACAGTCACAGTGGCCCTTTGGTGTTTAGCGGAGCAATTGTAAAAGAACGACTTCATTTTGTTCTAGTCCACATCCAAACAAAGGATATACAGGTGAGCCACTGGCAAACCGTTTTACTGTTAATACAGATGGTATTTCATATTAGCTCTTCCTTGATGTAACTATTGAATGTATCAAGCTTGGTTTTTAGATCACTGGAAAAACACTCAGATTTTTCGTGTATTAGTTACAGGTGGCGAACTGTTTGGCAGCCTTCCTTAATTTGAGCAATCCATGTTGTGAGCCCCCACGAGCACCAACAGAGGTAATGAGAATCTGATTTGTGGGTCTCTTATTCACCATTTAGGGAATATGACAAATTAACTTAGTTATAGATTGAGCTACTTATTTGTCCCCTTTTTCTTTTAATCTGCAGGTTGCACATGCACATCATACTGTTCCTCTCACAAAGCAATTGTTTTTATCAATTGGTATTTTCGTGATTATTACAACCCTCCTGATGAATTTTCTATGATTAATTCCCTAAGAACAGAAACATGTCGAGACATTTTCCTGGATTGGCACAGGGAAAGAACAACTTTTGTTATCTAATAATGATTTGAAACTGATACAGTACCAGCTAGATGTTAACTGTTTCCTGCATTTGATGTTAAACATTTGATTGTGAATGACGAAATCCTATGTTTTTTATGTGAAGATCTATGATCTCTTGTATGTATTCAGCATTTGTGTGAAGTGACTATTTGTGTGTTTTACTCATTCTTAAAGTGTATTAAATTAAAATTGATATACGGGTTTCTTCCAAACCTATTTGGGCGTGCAACCTGCCCTTTTTTGAGCTCTGTCTTTTTCATAATTTGTTGACTTCTGGTACCAAGTTATTTCACTGGTGACGAGGATGGGTTCCTGTCGCGGAGGGGACAGGTGTTGAGCCCAGGAGCACCGCCCTCCAACCGTCCACATCCCAAAGGTCTTGCAGCTGTACCAGCTCTTCGTTTCCTAAGCCTCAGCAGGCCGGCTGGTGCTGAGCTCAAGAGTCCAGTGAGTGTGCTTAGGAGTGGTGCCGATTTGGCACATGGTTCCTTGTGCTGAGGAAGAGGGTACCGTGTGGAAGGTGCTTTCAGTGGGCCCTCACGTATGCAGGGCGTGAGTTCAACGTACCCCCAAGGGAAGGAGGGGGTCTACGGCACACAGTTTCGGTGTGCGGATCTGGAGCTTTGGGGCCGATGGCTCTGGTGGTGAGGAGGTTTGCGTTTCAGCTGCGTGAGCATTAACAGGCCGGGTGGTGCCTGGAGGTGACCATTTTTGAGGTGCAGTATTGTGAGGTCTCCGGTGCAGTATGGTGCAGCGACGTCCGAGCTGCCATGGATGTGCCGTTTTCGGGTGGCAACAGGAGCAGAGGGCGCCTGAGAGGACTACATTCGGCGTTATGGACTCTGGGGTGTGCGCCGTGTGCAATAGGAAACGCCGATGTGACTCCTGCGGCGTCCTGGACAGAATGATGACATTGGTTCGTCATTGTCATGCGTTCCAGCGTGAGCAGCTGGAACACGAAGGAGAGTTAGAACATGTTGCGTGTTCCGCGTCTTTACGTGAGAAGTTCGTTGGAGTGCCGGGAACAGTGTCGACGCACATTTTTGGAGTGGAGGACTGTTTATGTCCAAGGGAGTGACCATCACCGAGAACAAGTATGGATTTTCTTCGGGGGTGCTCAACAAGAGATGCATCAAGGACGGTGTGGTCTGTTGGACTGGCAGACTTACTTGTGTGGGCGGACGCTCCTTGGTGTTGCAGGATAAAGTTTGGAGCCGTGGTGAGGTCGGTATGCTTTTGCTGTCAGTGGCAGCGTTTATGGAGAACAATTTGTATCCTAACTGTGTATTAGTATGTTGTTGTCCCAGGCCTGTGTGTGTGTAGTGCCTTGTCTTGATGTTGTAGGCCTGCTAGGAATGGGACCAAGGTTCGTGTGTTGAGGGCCAGTGGGAGTGTGTGTGGTGTGTAATGTTGTGGCCCAAGTGCGATTGAATATTGCACTGTGCTCTAACGTGATTTTGTGCAATTGGAATAAATAGTGCTATGCTCTAACGTGATTTTTCGTTCAAGGGGGACTGAAATGTTTACTGGAAGAGTTACCTGGGTACATGGATGGCTGGACTCGTGGGTTGCGGGTTTATGGTTATTATGGGACTTTTAAAAATGTACAATGTGTATTGATTGCACTAACATGATTTTCTTTTGCAGCTGTGGGCTTAATGGTCATTCGATCAGGAATCGCAGGTGGGTGGAGTTGTGGGTGTTGTGCATTCTGGTGGGGTCGCTCTGCGATATTTAAATGTGACATTTCCTCTGGATGTCAGTAATTTCCGTCGTTCAGTGAGACTTAAAAAGTGACGGTGTCATCGGAATTACTCTTGCATTTTGTCATTTTGTTCTCTGTCTTCTATGTGATGACAGCTAGTGTGGGTTTGTAGAGTGAGAGCCTTTCCTTGTGAAAGTTATTTTTGGGGGAGGTCCCATGATTGGATGAGTTGCGCAAAGGAGTGTTTCAGGAGTTGGTGTGCGAAAATGTATGTCCTGTAGATCTGAGGACACCTATGGGTGCCTGTGCAGGGTGATGCAGCGTAGCGTTGTGTGCTAAGGGGCCCTTAAGATTCAGGGTGTCTTTGGTCACATTTTCCGGAGCAAAAAGTGGTCCTGTAGTTGTGCTTATGGCGACGTTTGCCAGGGACTAGGTTTCCTGGGGGTTAGTGGTGTTGTGCTGCGTTAGTGCAGTCGGATTGGACTAGAGGTCCTAGGTGTAATGGTGATGTGCTGTGTTGTGCAGTCGGCTTGGACTAGGGGTCCTAGGTATATTTTGTGTACTGCTGTGGGCAGTTGGCAGGGACCTGGGGTCTCGTGGTGTTGTGTTGTGATTGAAGGCATTAGGTTGGTGTTTTGAGGTTGACCATAGTTGGTATTTGTGCGGTGGGTGTGTGCTTTGTATGAGTGCTGTTGTGGACTGGTGTTTAGTGGTGATGTGCTTGTTGTTGCTCGGTGGGTTCCTCGTGTGTTGTGGTTTTGTGGGTATGGAGTGGAGTCGAAGGGATTCTTTGGTGTAGTTAGGGAAATGTAAGGATATTATGGCACGTCTATGGTGCAGTTTGTTGCCATTTGTTGTTAGGCACAGTTAGGGTGCAGATTCTTGGGGTGCCACATTGGGTTTATGGTTGCGTTGTGGTTTTGATGTTGTTTGAGGCACAGTTGCCTTGGTGTTGTTCTGGTTGGTTGGCATTGAGGTATATTGGTATGGTGTAGCGTGTTTTACGGTTGTGAGCGTGCTCCAGGTGGACAGTGTCTTCTAGGTCTTTTAGTGGTGTAGTTTTGGGGTTTGTATTGTTGTTACATTTACGTACTGGTCACACGTACATGTGGAGGTATTGTTTAGGGTGGAAAGTCTTAAGTATGAGATCCTTCTTGTTCAAGAAATATAAAGAGGGAGAAGTGTTGTAGTCTATCTTTGAGTGTGGGTGACTTCAGTGGCATCACTGGTGGTGGAATGTGGTGATGTCAGTGAGTGTGGAGTGCTGGAGATGTTATTTTCTGAATCTAGCATTCCAACAGTTACAGTTGGAGAATGTAAGCTGGCATGAAGGGACGTGCCAGTGTCTTCCCGACATACTTACCAATAACTTACCTGCTGGTCTGGGTGTTGACTTCTGGTACGAAGTAATTTCATAGTGCCTCGGATGGTCTCAGGTTATAATTTCCTGGATTTAAACCATAAACACTTGATATTCCGGTCCAACCTACGTTGTCGGCTCTAGTACAAGTAATGCCAGCAAGACTAGCAATGAACAGACAAAAAGCAAAACTCTTAAGTTGAAGGAGAGTGGAATAAGTAGGCCCTATAAAAAGAGTTAAAAAAAAAAGAACAGAAAAATTAGCAGAAAACCTAACTTGGAGACTAAAAACGTCAGCATTGACTGCAAGAAAAATCCCTGAAGTAAAATCCCTGAGTTGGTAAATGTACAAGATAGAAACCATCACCAAACCACATCCTTGGTGTCATTAAATCTAAATTTAGATGATGGCCCCACCCACATAACAGATATCAGTGCCAGATTGAGTGACCACCATGTGGTCGAATAACACATACCTGTGGAAGTGGGTGCTGAAATAGAACTGCTTCTCAACAACCTAATACCGACAGAAACAAGCTGCATGCCTCCCCCTTCCCTACATCTTCAGTACACGCAGCATCCACATTTTCTTCCTGAGGCCAATCAGTGGGGTGAAATATGAAAAATATGGGGGATTCTATCACGCTCCACAAGCCCACCCCATATAATATATTGTTATGCAGCGCGAGGGGCCTCACTAGTATATTCTTTGCATTTGAGAGCTTGTAATTGCAGAATGGATGGGAACTGCCTGCCATAGAGAGCCTTAAATACACTTTTCATATAGGTTATATCTTAGTAGATATAACCGTAGATATAACCTATATGAAAATGAAAATGAGTGAAATGTTTTGAGAGTGATCATGATTCACTTTTGCTCACTATGGTAATTCCCAGTAATGGTCTAAGTAGATCCCTCAAAAATACAATGTTGGGCCCACCTTGTGTTGGGAAAATGGTCCAAGTCAGATAAAGACCAAGATATTCCACCCGTAATTAACAAACTACTCCCTATTTCAAATGATTACTGGAGTACTGATTCAATGATTAATCCACTAGTGTTTCACAGGGTATCAACCAGAGTAACAACCTGCCTCAAACAACCCTTTATCACAAAGC
The DNA here is from genome assembly GCF_040938575.1 of Ambystoma mexicanum. NCBI lineage: Eukaryota > Metazoa > Chordata > Amphibia > Caudata > Ambystomatidae > Ambystoma > Ambystoma mexicanum. The sequence continues at coordinate 147,243,226 of NC_090936.1, forward strand.
CGATATAGGACTCATCAAGGAAGAGAAAATATAAAAACAACATGTGGTGATTTATCAGGAAATGCAGGCAAACAAAAATAAATGAACCAGACAAAGTAAAGAAATCAGAAGATAGGGACAAACAGACAATTATTTGTTTGAGAAAATCCTATAAGGAGTTGATAAAAAGAAAGAAAGGTGATTTTAATTTAAGGTCATGGGAAGCACTAAAGAAGGCCTCCAATTTCAGAAAAAAGAGTGATTTTTGGAGGCTAGTTACCAAAGGCATGGATGCGGGGTAACCCACATCAGAAAATAATATAACATCATGTCAGAGGGTTGAATATTTTCAAACCCTTAACAGTAACACGATTATTCAGAGCAAAGTTAGATTAGAGGTGAACATAGTATTGGAAGTCATGCAAGGAATATCTTCACAAAAGATGGGGAAAGCACCCGGTTTCGATTTAATTCCAGCTGACTTGTTCAAAGATTATGCTGAAATCTGGGATCTGTTTTAAAAAAAAATGTTTAATCCTCTTGTAGAGATGGGGGAGGTTTCCAGAAGCTGGTAGGGGGCAAAATTAATAAATCCAATTTATAAGTAATGTGATTGCAATCATCCAATGAACTATCACCCAATATCTCTGCTAGACTCTGGGGGAAGATATTTGCTAAGGTATAACAGACATGATTGGAAAATTGGTGTAAAACTAACAAGCTTTTATGCCCTCTGCAAGCAGGTTTTAGGAGGAACATTTTGATGGTTTATCAATCATTCAAATTACTTTGGACTTTATAGAAACTTGTTTTATTGACAAAGCAGCCAATTTATTTAGGTTTGACTGATTTGCAAAGCGCTTTCCACACAGCACAAATAGTGGCAATGCCTTGAACAGCTATCTATTCTGACTTATCTTATTACTGAAATTAGATTGTTATAAACTGATAACTTTGCAGTAGCAAGTGGGGCAAGGATAAAAAATAAACTGAACCTTTTTATATAATTAGTCTCACGAGAAAGGCTTGTGTTTTAGCTCCCCTATTTTCATTATATGTAAATAGCCTAATTACCAATATTGTAGAATTAGGCATGGATGCTCCAAAACTTAATAAGCAAAGGTTGACCACTTTGTTCTAAGATGATGATGCTCTATTCATTTTGAAACCGAAGCCGGTTTACACTTAAATACCCTAGCAAAGGAAAGAGGATTGAAAGTAAATGTATGGTCTGTCAACCATTGAGAAGTAAACAGGTCTGTAACCTTAAGCCTGTAATAAGAGGCACGACTATACAGAGGGTCGACATGTTTGACTATATTGGAATTTCATTGACAGGCCAATCAGCCCAGCTTGAAAAGAGCACCCTTAACTTAGCCCGCAAAGATGAGGCAGTGATATATTTTTCAAACCACCACAGGGACAGATCTCTATCTATCGCTATTGAGGTATATAAAAGTCAGGCTGTTACAGCCACAGACTATGGATCAGAACTGTGGGGTTATTGCCACATAAAAGCACTTTAACAAAGAGAAAATGGGCACCATTGTTACCAACCAAGATGGAAGTTGGCTGGTGGAGAATTATTTGCATGATGAAACAAACCTCTATTGCACTGGGAAAATGGTTCGAACTGTGTGTATCTCATTGACTATTCTGAAGCTATGAATGACATTTTGGGTCCCCTAGAACAAGCAACTTACTTTGGTTTCACTAAGCAAATGTTGGTGAAACTGCACTTGAATTAACTATGGCCAACTCCTTGTATTTATGGTATACATGCTAAATCTGTGATTAAGGAAGCATATAAAAGGTATGGTCAACAATGGGTATAGGGAAAAGGGCACCTTACTTGGGCCCCTATCTTGGAGAGTAAGCTCCTACATGGATTTGAAAAATACCTAAATACTCTGGAGGTGAAGAATCAGCCTCTCATGCTGAAACTGAAGCTAGAAGCTCTACCTATCCAGGCCCATTTTTCTAAATGGCGTGAGCATTTATCATCAAAACATCACTATTGCCAATTTCAGTTACTGTGTCCGCTTTATGAAAAAACCTAGAAAGCATTGGATAAAGACATTGTCATAACCGCATAGGTTAAATAACAATTGATGGCCTGTCCCTATGTAAGGTTACAGACAAAATGAAACATGTTATGGCACTCTCCTCGTATTTAGTAACAGTGTGGCAAATTAGATCATGCCACATCAGGCAACATTCCAACTACAAACTCCATGTTCCCAATAAAAGATATGATTATGGCTAATGAGCCATCTAGAAAGTTGTGATGTAGATATTTTAATAATGGATGCCTTAACTTAAGTTTTAATTTTATGTTTTTATGTATAAAATCATTTAATGTCTTTATCTATATATATATAAAACAAAGTCATGTTTGTTTGTGGGTTTTTATGTGGCGTTCTGGGGTACTTAACTCCTCATGAATGGTGAGATCTGGTGTCATGAATTTTGCACAGAATATTCTTTATTTCATTGCCAAATTAATGCAACTATTTCTGGCCGATAGGTCATACGTTCCCGAGATAATCAACCTTTTTGGTTTTTCGGCTTTGTTTTTCAGACTTACAATTTGTGGCGTTACACCGCCATCTGCAGGTCATTTGTAGAAAGTGCTTATCGCACATCGAAGCTGAAACATGATCAACATTCTGAAGAAGGAAGATCTGAAGACCATGAAGCTGATGGAATTCAACATGTTTTGAGACAGAACAATGAAAGGCCTGAAGAACCTGAAGCAAGACTTACTAATCAGAGAATTTGTGCTGCTAAAAAAACAAAGCAACAAAACTGCTGAAGGAACTGAAACATGACTTGCTGTTAAGAGAATTAGTGCTGCTGATCAACGAAGGAATGAAACTGCTGAAGAAACTCAAGCAAGACTTACTGATCTGAGAATTTGTTTTTTAGCAGCACGAAGCAATAAAACTGAAGTAAGACTTACCGATCAGAGATTTAAAAATCTGAGAATGGAAATCCCGGGCGAAGCCGGGTAGTTCAGATAATCTTAGTATAGAAGTAGAGATATGTAATTATTTAAAATTGTAAACGCAGTAGAAAATCTATAAGGAGTTACAAATTCATTAATTCAAGGCCAAGTGAATACAACAGCCGTAAAGTCACTGGACTGTGAAGCGTCATCGTATCCCTACAGGCCATATCCAATCTTTGTTGGCAGAAGGAGAAAAAGACCTGGAAGAACACTTCTTACCTTGTAACTTTCTTTCGATGGGATGTTCCTCCAACGTATTCCTTATCTTTGATAATTCGTCTCCAGCTTGCTGGCCTCGGAAATTTTCTCTCAGTAGAGGGCGATGCACGTCGACGTCCGCCGAGTCGATGTCCCTCGACAGCCACCGTATCGGCACCGACGTCACCATGCCCATAAATAGCCACTCGCGGCGTCCGTTGCTCAGTTCCGTTTTGTAGCATAAGATAAGTCATGCCTGAATTGGTTATTGACCTTGAAGGAGCATAAGCTGCAACCACAAGGGAAGTATTACTGCGGGGATGGATGGGAGGGGCGATACGGATTACGTCGGAGGAACATCCCATCGAAAGAACGTTACAAGGTAAGAAGTAACTTGTTCTTCGAAGGGATTGTGTCCTCCGACGTATTCCTCATCTTTGATAGACTCCCATAGCAGTGGCATGTAATTGGAGGTGGGAGTAATAATGTCATGTATGCCTTATAGGAATGAACCGAATGTAATACGGCTTTGCCAAATCTGGTCTCTTGACTAGTGGAGGAATCCAGGGAATCCAGGTTGTAAAATCTTGTGAATGTATGTGCGGACGAGCATGTGGCAGCCGCACATATGTCTCGGACCGGTACCCTTCTTTGGAGGACCGAAGAGGCTGCGATACCCCTGGTTGAATGAGCCCTAAGAATTTGGGGTGGCTCTTTCCCTGCCAGTTTGTAACATTCCAGAATGGCCAAAATGATCCACCTGGAAATGGTCTGTTTTGTTATGGGTAGTCCCAACTTGTGACCTGAGTATCCTACAAACAGTTGGTCTGCTTGCCTAATCCTAGCCAGTCTGTTGATGTAAAAGCTTAGAGCTCGCCTTGGGTCCAGCCTATGTAACCTTTCTTCCTCTTTCCCCGGATGGGGAGGAGGGTAGAACGAAGGTAAGGTAATTTTCTGAGTGATGTGAAATTCAGAAACCACCTTTGGGAGGAAATTAGGCTTCACCTATAGGACAACTTTGTCCTTATGGAAAATTATATGGGGGGGTTACAAGAAAGAGCTTGTAATTCGCTCACCCTCCTAGCAGATGTTAGTGCTACCAATAGGACAGTTTTAAGAGTAAGAAATCTCAGCGAACAAGAGTGGAGTGGTTCGAAGGGAGTACCCATTAGGAAATTTAAGATTAAATTTAAGGACTTGGAATGGTCTTGGAGGATAAACATTAGTTAACCCCTTGAGGAATTGTATCACTAGGGGTAGTTTGAAATACGATGGTTCCTCCGCAGTGCGCTTGAAGATTGATAGCGCTGCGCGATAGCCTTTTACAGTGCCAACTTGAAGGCCTGAGTTTGCCAAGTAGAGTAGAAACGATAACAACGTTGGTGTACCACATGAAAAAGGGTCAATATTCTCTTCTGTAAACCAGCTGCAAAATTTGTTCCAACGGCAGCGGTATAAAGACTTTGTTGCTGGCCTTCTGGCCGAAAGCAACACCTCCATGACATCATCAGAGAGGTCCCAATCCTTGTACCTCACCCTTTCAGAAGCCAAGCGTGAAGGTTGAGGGTTATGATGTCTGGATGGAGAACCTGACCTCTCTTCTGTGAGAGAAGATTCTCTAAGAGTGGAAGGCGGATTGGAGGGCAGATGGACATATCCAGAAGGTCCGGGTACCACGTTCTCCTGGCCCAGTCCGTGGCAATTAGGATCATGGTTTTCCGGAATCTTCTCAACCTCCTGATCATTTGAGGAATAACAGGGACTGGTGGAAATGCGTAAAGGGGTGGGAACTCCCAGTCCACTACGAACGCGTTCCCTAGAGCTACTCTCGGGGGAAATTCCATTGAACAGAACAGATCGCACTTCCTGTTGGTGCTTGGGGGCGAACAGATCCACCTGAGGGGTTCCCCAAAGGGCAAAGATCTCTTGAAGGACTTCTTGAGCTAGCTCCCACTCGTGGGAGACTGTGCTCTGCCTGCTCAGAGCGTCCGTTGTCAAGTTCTTCTCTCCGGCTAGGTGGACTGCCGATAGAGAGATTCCTTCCTGAATTGCCCAAAACCAGAGCTGCATTGCCTGTCTGCACAGTGGCAGTGACCCTATGCCTCCTCTTTTGTTGAGGTAGTGCATGGCCACTGTGTTGTTTATCATTATCAGGACATTTCTCCCCTGTACTGATGGCAGGAAAGCTTTCAGCGCTAGTCTGATCGCTCTTAGCTCTAATAGTTTGATGTGTAGTCTGGACTCTGATGAAGACCAACGACCGCTGATGGTCAAGTCGTTGGCACCCCGTGAGTGAGGCGTATGTGACTACTGTTATCTCTGGTCATGGTTGCCAAAACAGTTCTCCTTTCAATATGTTCTCTGGATAGGCCCACCATTGAAGGTCGCGGGCTACCTAGTCCGGAATCCGGAGGAGATCTGTCATTCTCCCTGAGAATTGCGACCACTGAGCTCTCAGTGCCCACTGAAGAGATCTCATTCTCAGGCGAGCCTCTGGCACAAGGAAGATGCAGGATGCCATGAGGCCTAGCAACCTCAAAAAGTTGAAGGCTGGGAGATGTTGGGCATTTTGAAACTTGGTGACCATCTGCAGAATATCTTGAGCCCTCACCTCTGGTGGCGAGGCTTTTCCCAGGGAAGTGTCCAGGACCTCTCCAATGAACTGGAGTCTCTGTGATGGTAAAATTGAAGGAGAAGCCCAGTTTGTGAAGGAAGTGGCAGACATGATCTAGCTAGATCTGAGCTTGTTCCGAAGATACAGCTCTGATCAGCCAATCGTCCAGGTAGGGGTAGACGTGGATCCCTTCCCTCCTTAGACTCGCAGCCAATACCGACATTAGCTTGGTGAAGACCCTCGGGGTGGAGGTCAGCCCAAATGGCAAAACTCGAAATTGATAATGAGAGCCGCCAATTGCGAACCTCAGGGATCTCCTGTGTTTGAGATGGATCGGCACATGGAAATAAGCATCCTGAAGGTCCAGAGATACCAGCCAGTCCTGGCGCTGGAGGGCCTGAAGGATCTGAGAGAGAGTTACCATCTTGAAATTGTCCTTTCTGAGGAACTTGTTCAATTCTCATAAGTCCAAGATGGGTCTCAGTCCTCCGTCCTTCTTTGGTATGAGAAAATAGGGGGAGGGGGGGAGGAGTACCAGCCCTTGTTCCTCTCCGCTACAGGTACCGGTTCTATGGCACCTTTCTCTAGCAGGTCTACAATTTCCTGCAAGAGGAGCGGTTCTGGAACTTTTAGAGAGCTGTGCCCTGGTGGATGACTCTGAGGGATGTGTAGAAAGGGTAAGCAGTAACCCTGTGCAATTGTCTCCAATGCCCAAGCATCTGACGTAATAGCCTGCCATTCCGTCAGATGGTGAGTTAACCTGCCCCCTACAGGTGTTTTGTGTGGCAAGACCTCAGAGTGGTTTGGGGGCGGCTGATGCAGATGCCGTGGGTAAAGAGGCACCTGCTGCTGCTGTGGCTTTAGTACTTTTGACCCGTCCACCTCGGGTGGATCTTCTTTGGCCTCTTTGAGCCAGCTGTCCTCTGCCTTTCCCGAATGCGGAATAATAGCGAAAGGACTTTCCTCTCCCAGAGGTTCCTGAGGGGCAAAAAGGAGTTTGGCGGATTGCAGCTCCTAAAGATTTTGCTGCTGCTTTAGATTTTTGCAACTTTTCCAGACTGTCATCAGCCTTTTTACCGAATAAAGAAGAGCCGTCAAAGGGCATATTCAAAAGTCTGGCCTGTACATCTGGAGCAAAGCCAGACTTTCGCAATCACGCATGCCTGCGGATTGTAGTACTTGCCGCCATGGCCCTGCTGATACTGTCAGCGGAATCGATGCCAGTTTGAAGAGATTCACCCATGGCATCTTTGCCATCTTTAATGATGTTAAGGAAGGCTACCCTTTCTTCTCCTTCCGGTATGCAGTCAGCCGCTGATGAAGCACACTACCACAGTGTGTGACTGAACCTGGCGAGCGTACAGGTGGCGTTGATGGACTTCAACGCCATACTACAAGCAGAAAATACTTTTTTTGCCATAGAATCGTACCTTTTATCATCTCTATCCTGTGGGACAGTATGGTAAGCAGATCTGCTGCTTGATGAAGTTGCCGCTTGAACCACCAGGCTCTCTGGAGTCGGGTGTTTTGATAAATATTCAGGGTCAGCCGCAGCTACCCTGTACTTGGCTGACAATCTTTTATTGACTGCAGGGATAACCTCAGGAGTTTCCCAATTTGATGAAATCTTTCTTTGTAAGGCTGCATGGAAGGGGACCACAGGATCCTCCTGTGGACCTTTGTCTAGTATGTCTGTAAGGTCATCCTGTTGAAAAACAGGTGAAGGCGATGACCAACCCATAAATTCAATAATCCTTGCCATCAGGGTTCTATAGGGTGTTTCGGCATGTTCTCCTGGGTCTGGCTTAACAAATTCCACTTCTGGGGAAGTGTCCAGCCCACTTGCCTCATGTAATGATTCTTGTAGGTCTTTCAACCTTCTTTCCTCAGAGGTAAAATCCTCTGAAATAGGTGGTGTGGTCCTCTGCAACCCAAAGGGTCTTTCCTGGTCAGAATCCTCCCCTTCTTCAAAGATTGAAGATAATCCAGGGTACTCTGACCTCGGAAATGGTGTAAAACCCTTTTCTAAGGCGGAAGGAGCCAAACTTGTCATTATTGGGCGAGAAAACGTCGATGTCGTTGACGCCGATGTGACAGGCTTCGAAGGCGCCGAGAAAGGCGTCGAGAAAACTGGAAGAGGCCTCGAAGAACTCGAGAGGATCGGGATCCTACTCTAGGATGTCAACGACGTTCTCGGCATCGTGCCAGAGTCTCTTGGTATAACGATGGTGTCGATTCGATCGACCGATGCGTCGAAGGGATCTTCGCCGACGGCGTTGAAGATGGTGCCTTCTTACCCGATGACCCATGGCGCTCTCGGGTGGACTCTTTCGCCGGGTGCAACGACTCGCAGTGTTTCGATTTTTTGGGTTTTTCACCCAGGGTATCACCCTCAGCTGTCTTCGAGGGGGTCGAGGCCGCTTTCTCAAAGACGCTTAGTATTTTCTTCCTGAATTCCTCCCACTCAGCCTGAGAGCTGTGTTTTGTGGGGCAGGAGACCCTTTCTGGGGAAACAGAAGATGACGAGGAAGGGGATCTTCGACGTCTCTTCTTTGATTGTCTAGATCTCGATGAGTGGTGGGAGCTACTTCGAGACCTAGAATGGGAATGCTTTCGACAGCGAGGAGACAAATGCCTCGGCCGAAGAAACTTTCAAGGAGGTTTTGACTGACCTACCTCTCTCCCGCTTCCCCTTGCGCTCCTTCAAGGCTTTCGCCATCATGGACATGCAGTCCTCACGCTCCGATCAATGGTGCTCGACTCCCAAGCACCACAAGCAGATGCTGTGAGGATCAGTTATCGACATTTTCTTTCCGCAGTCTCGACATTTTTTGAAGCCGGACCGCGGAGTCGTCGTTTCGGATGAAGAAGCCATCGAGAACAAGTTGGTTTTATCGAGTAAATATAAGAGGTTTTATCTGACTGAACTGAGCAACGATATTCCGAGGCCCCATGAAGTGCGGAAAAACGGAACTGAGCAACGGACGCCGCGCGTGGCTATTTATGGGTATGGTGACGTCAACGCTGATACGGTGGCTGTCGAGGGACATCGACTCGGCGGACGTCGACGCGCAGCGCCCTCTACTGAGAAAAAATTTCCGAGGTCAGCAAGCTGGAGACGAATTATCAAAGATAAGGAATACGTTGGAGGACACAATCCCTTCGAAATAAAAATCTCAGTTACTGGCAAGACCCAATGACTCAAGAAAATTCCTCAGGAACTTGTCAAATCCAGCGGTGAAGAAGGGTCCTAGTACTGACAATAACACTAAAGTCATTAAGAGGTCAAAGTGGGCTTTTGTGGATCAAACACCAAATTCACTGTGTGCAGACTTAGAGCCCGGGCAGCATTTGGGGGCTCTGACATTACTGCTGGACCTGTTGGTCTACTTGAACATTGATAATGAGCGTGGATCGGAACCTATCGCTATCAAACCCAGGATTGGAATTGGCTGCTCAACCTCTCAAGTATCCAACTGTAAAAAGGATTTGACTATATTGGATGCAAAATGTTAGACCTAGCAGAGAAAAGAGAGGAAGCTGACAGAAGACATACATTGTCTCTGAGCCCAGTATGTTTAAATGAGGACTCATGTCCCTTGAGGGAGAACGTGTGGTCTTGGGTTGAGTCTAAATTCCCTCAAGAAGGAAGGGACCATCAGGGAGGGCATTGATGGATCCTCCAGTCAGCAAAAGAAGAAGGGGGATTGTGTGGTTAAATCTGTTAATAGAAGTGACACAAGGAGTCTGAAATTAGAAAGGTTGGTTGCCAGAGTGGTAGAACTAATATTGAACAGTCAAAATGTTCTGAAGCTTTTACACTGTGTGCCAAATTTAAGGCAAATTCGCTCTGATGATTTTGCATTAACTGAATTTGTAGACTAGGTTAGACGCAGTGTACCTTCATATCCACTGGCCAATTGCGAGTACAAGTTTAAAGCTATTGGGTTTTGATATCACTTCTGTATGGGATAAACAAATAGATTAAAAGAAAGTTTGTGATGATTTGCGACAGTGGATAGGTAACTTTCCTAAAAATATTGATCGAAAAGAACAAATAGATAGTGAGGAGACAAGTAAAGGCAGTGTTGCTTTCTGTCCTGAAGTCAAACAACTGGTTGACACCCAGGTTTTGAATGTGAGAGAGAAGGTGTTGCCATCTAAGCACACATTTAGTATAACCATAAGTTGCAAAGGAGACGCTGATTCTGGGAGGAAGATGGAAATCGCAGAGGGTAGAGATTCACTGTGGGTGAGTAGGATTCTTGGGCATGGTTGCCGGGTGTACTGATGGGGCAGAGTTAAAACTAGCTGAGGGCATAGGGGGGTGGAAATTGCACTCCATGGCCTTCTGTAATACTCAGGGTCACACTCACCTCTTTATGAAGGGGAGGTGAACCTGGGAGATTTGTATCTGATCTGCCTTCAGGAGACATCGCAATGATCTAAGCCAGTTCTGGATGGTTACTCGGTTTCCTAAATCCCACTATTGGCGGCTCAAGTGGAAGACCTAAAATAGGCCTACAGAGTGTGGAAAATGGAAAAACTTGCTAACACTACTCTGTATATACAAATGTTGAGTTGCGATAGAAAGTGCTAAAACCACAGTAAACTAAAAGAGAAACAAAATATTTGGTGATCTTGCACTTATACTGGAACCCCAACAGCACAGGGTAAGGAGGTTCTGGATTTAATTGATGAGGTATTAAGTGGTGAGGGCAAGAGGACCTTAACGTATACCAGAGATTTTAATTGTACATGCTTGAAAGGGAATGGGAAAGTGATTCAGGATCAGTTCCAGCAGTATTCGGTCAGAGGAGTCAAAGGAGTGAATAGTGGGAAAACTGCTATGGTAAAATGCCAGGTTTCCATTTGAAGCAATAGACATTAGGACTCTTATTTCTATAGCAAGCATATCAAAAGCACTGGGGCCGGATGGTCTGACTAATGCTATCCGTAACAGGCGCCGGAAGTCTGGGCAGCTTTTCTGTGTGTTATGTTCAAGCAAAAAGGGAAACGTATCGGAATCCTGGAGAAGAGCAACGGTGGTTCTGATATTTAAGAAGGGCAATATGGATGATCCAAAAAACAATTGCCCTTTTGTCCTTCAGGATGTAATTGGAAACATTCTTGGTTCTTTGCTGCTGCCCCGATTAAATGAGTGGTCAATAAGGGAGATCTACTGCAATGCCCTCCAGACATGATTTGTTCAGGGTTTTGGCACCAGCCCCAATATTGCACTGATCAACATCTTGAAGGGGAGAGCTTTGAAAAGCAAAGCAAAAACATATATTGCCTTTGCAGACCTGATAGCGGCTTTCGATAGAATAAATAGGGCCAGGTTATCGGGAAAATTCACAAATCGAAACTGCCCAGCTGACATGCGAGAACAGCTACAGGCACTTCAATGCAGGTTAGGTTGAACGTGATGGGGCAACTATCAAAGGAGATTCCAACATTGAGGTGGCCAAAGCAGAACTGCCCTCTTGCTCCTGCGCTGTTTAACCTTTTTGTCCCGGACCTTGGTGAGAGACTATATGAAGCAAAAAGCTTTCCACCAAAATATGGAAACACCAAAATCAGCTACCTGCTATATGCAGACGATCTCGTCCTGGTGAACCAAGCAGCAATCAAGCTGCAAGGACTGTTGAAAAAACTAGAACAACATGTGGGGGTAAATGAGTTGTAAGGATCAAGTTACTTACCTGTAACTGTTGTTCTCCAGCATGGGTCTGGCATGGATTCACATGCTCATGAATATTCCCCGTCGTCAGGCTGGGAATCCTCGGTAAAGAAAAATCAGTATCAGTTTCGTTTGATCTGTCTTTCGTAGTAGTAACCAATCACTGATCTCTGCGTCATACTGACCACAGCCAATGACTGCCCTCTACCTAAGCCCCGCCTCTGGCAGCCATCTTCAGATTTGGTAGCATGTGAAGTGGCAGTATGACCAAGTGAAGAGCCGCAGAGGGGTAGGCGGGAGGGTACGCATGTGAATCCATGCCAGACCCATGCTGGAGAACAACAGTTACAGGTAAGTAACTTGTTCCTTCTCCAGCATGGGGTCTGGCATGGATTCACATGCTCATGAATATAAGAATAAATAGCAGTACACACATGCACAACCACGGGGGGTGGCAAAAGGCTCAACATTAAGCAATACAAAAAAAAACTCAACATTTAGCATCTCTTACCTCCTCACCAGGCTCACCTTAAGCGAACAGGTTGCGCAGCACTGCTTGGCCGACCCTGGACTCCTCCCTGGAATCCCGATCAACGCAGTAGAATCTCGTGAAGGTGTGCGTCGACCTCCACGTAGCCACCCTGCAGATGTCCAGCAGGGGCACCCCAGATAAGAACGCCGTAGTAGCTGCAGCGATCACTCTGGTCGAATGGGCTCTCGGACGGCCTGGCAGCGGTCGGTTAGCCAACCGGTGACAGTGCATGATGCAGCCGGAGAGCCATCTGGAAATAGAAGACTTCGAGAGAGCCTTCCCTTGATTCACAGGTCCAAAGTTCACGAACAGCTGTGATGTCCTCCGGAGACTCTTCGTGCGGTCCACGTAGAACTTCAGCGCTCTAGCCACATCCAGCGAGTGCAAAGTCCTCTCGGCCGGCGACAAAGGAGAGGGGAAAAAATCCATGAAACACCAGGGGCTCGTTAAGATGGAAGTCCGACGGCACCTTGGGCATAAAGGAGGGGTGCGTCCTAAGCACCACCCTCGAGGCATGGAAAGTCAAGTACAGTGCTTTGCAGGATAGGGCCTGGATCTCTCCCACTCATCGTGCGGCGGTAATGGCCACCAGGAATGAAGTCTTCCACGACACAAACTTCATCGGTGCGGAGTGCATCGGCTCGAATGGGGGCCCCATGAGCCTGGTCAGCACCACGTTAAGTTCCCACGCCGGGGCCGGGGCCTTCACCGGTGGGAACGACCGGAACAGTCCTTTCATAAACTCTTACCAGTCGATGGGACCACAGGGACGTTCGTCCTGTGGTTCTGGTATATCTGGAGATCGCCGCCAGATGAATCTTAATGGAGGCTAGCCCAGCCTTTGCCAGTGATAGCAGGTACGGCAGCACTTGAGGGGCCGTAATCCGTAGGGGGTTGATCTTCTGTGCTCGGCACCAGATAGAGAACGTCTTCCACTTATGATCGTAGCATTTGAGAGTCGAGGAAGCCCTGGCCTTTGCAAGAACCTCTCTGCAATCGGCCGGTATATCGTAGCCTCCAAACTCTAGCGCTGCAGGAGCCAAGCCTGCAGGTTCAGCGACGCCGGGTCGTGGTGGAAGATGGCGCCTCCTTCGCTGGAGAGAAGGTCCGCGTACGCCGACAGCTTGATGGGAGGGGACGTTGACAAGTCCAGAAGGTCCGGGAACCAGATCTGCCTCGGCCATGCCAGTGCGACGAGGATCATCCTGCACCGGGATCTCTTGAGCTGGTTGATGAGTCGAAGCAGCAACGGCAACGGAGGGAACGCATACAGGTATAGGCTGTCCCAGGGGAACGAGAACGCATCGCCCATGCTTCTCGGCTGGGGAAACCTGCTGGCGAACCTCTTGCACTTCGAGTTCGTCGCTGTTGCGAACAGGTCGATTTGGGGTTTGCCCCATCGTCGGAAGAGTTGATCCACCTGATCCTGGCGCAGTTCCCACTCGTGACACACGCGCAGCTCCCTGCTGAACGAGTCGGCAATGGTGTTTCTTTCACCTGCCAGGTGAATGGGAACCAGGAACATCCCCTGGGCGACCGCCCAGTGCCACAGATCCTGTGCCTCCTTGGATAGGGCTGGGGATCTGGTGCCTCCCTGCTTCCGTATGTAAAACATTGTCGTGGTGTTGTCCGTGAAGATCCGCAACACCTTGCCCTTGAGCGACGGGAGGAACGATTTGAGAGCCCAGAACACGGCTCAGAGTTCCAGGACGTTGATGTGCAGGAGACTCTCCTCTGGGAGCCAGAGGCCTCTTGCGTGGAGATCTCCGGTGTGGGCGCCCCAACCTTCCAGGGAGGCGTCCGTCGTCACCGTCTCCTGGTACACCGGCATCTGAAAGTCCTTGCCCGCCGTGAGGTGCGCTCGAACGCCCCACCACTGAATCGCCCGCCGGAACACCTCGTTGAGGGGGACCCTGTCTTCGAAGGTGCCCGTCGCCTGCATCCAACGGGCGTCGAGAAATTCTTGAAGAGGGCGCATCTGTAGTCTGCAGAGGCGCACCAGTTAGATGCAAGAGGACATCATCCCCAGGAGGGACTTGATGGACCTCACCCTGGCCACGTCCGTGGCTGGCAGGTGCTGCACTTTGCCTAGAATGGTCTTCGTCAGTTTTTCCGACGGTGCCGCCAGGCGCCTCACTGTATCGAGCTTCGCTCCCAGAAACAGGGCCACCTGCGACGGCACCAGGTGGGACTTTGGGTAGTTTGTGGTGAATCCCAGGTCTGTGAGTAGCTGGACGGTCCTCGCAGTGTGTTCGACGGCGAGTTCCCTCGTCCTTGAGCGGATGAGCCAGTCGTCCAGGTAGGGGTAGACATGAATCCCCTGCAGGCGCAGCCGCGCCGCCACAGGTGCTAGGCACTTGGTAAAGACCCTGGGGGCCGACTTCAATCCGAACGGCAGTGCTCTGAATTGGTAGTGGCGTCCATGGACGACGAACCTGAGGAACTTTCGGTGACTTTTGAGGATGGGAACGTGGAAGTATGCATCCTCCAGCTCCAACGACGATAGAAAGTCGCCTTCCTCTAGCTGTCCCAGTACGTGCTAGAGGGTGACCATCCTGAACTTTTGTGACCTGATGTATTTGTTCAAACGACGAAGGTCCAGGATGGGGCGCCAGCCGCCCGTCTTCTTCCTGACGAGGAAGTACCTTGAGTACACCCCGGAGCCTCTTTGGGACAAGCTCGATGGCGCCTTTCTTGAGCATCGCCCGTACTTCCAACAGCAGTTGCGGTGATTTTCCTTCCTGGCCACTGGTGGAACGTGAGGGCACTTCTTCAGGAATTCGATAGAGTGTCCTCTTGCCAAGGTATCCAGCACCCAACGGTCGGTGGAGATGGACTTCCACACGCCGACGAAATTCGTCAGCCGGCCTCCCACTGGGGTGCTTCGGTGGGGGCCCGAGACCACGGGCGGCTCAGTCCTGCTTGGAGGTGGTGGCCTTGCCGCCCTGGCCACCTTGCCGACGGCGGCGAGGCGCTCCCTGCTTGCCGCGACCCCTGTAGGCCTCCTGAGACGAGGAGCGTGCCGCCTGGCGGTAGGACGACGAGCCACCGCTGGATCCCTTGGAGGCACCCTGTCTGCCTCCGGAGCTCCGAAAGGGCCGTCGTTGCTGAAAGGCTCCTAGGGCGCCGGCCGTCTCCGTGTCCGTCTTTATGGCTTGGAGGGATTCGTCGACCACCTTCCCGAACAAGTTGCTGCCGTCGAACGGCATGTCCAACACCCTGGTCTGGCCATCCTGATGGAAGTCGGTTGCCCGGAGCCAACCCCGTCGTCGTAGGCAAACACCGTTGCCCAGCTGGCGGAACCCGGTATCGGCAATATTGGTTGCCACCGTTATGGCGTGGTCCGACGCCACCTCGCTTCTTGAAGTATTTCCAGGGCCTCGGACCTCTTGTCGTCCGGTAGGAAGTCCAATATGGGGGCCACCTTAAACCAGAGCTCCCTGTCGTAACGGGCCACGATCGCCAGGGCGTTGGCCGCTTTGATCGTCGTCGCCGACGAAATGACCCGCCGCCCCATGGCATCCAATTTCTTTCCCACGCCGTCCGGTGGGGAATTCGACGTCGAGGCTCCTGACCCCGCCGCTTTCTTCTTTGCCGCCGCCGAGACGACCGAGTCTGGCGTTGGCTGGGCCCTGAGGCACAGGGGAGCGGTTTCGGGGACCCGGTACTTCTTCTCGTACCGGTCCCGTTTGGCTGGTGCCGTGGAGGGGTTCTTGAGAACCGACAGGCCCTCCTCCCAGATGTCATCGATTAGCGGCACCGCGATGACAGTCTTCCTCTTGGCCTCCCGGCGCTGATAGAGGAAAACTTCCTTTTTCTGCTCCTCCGGGCAGAGCTGGAACAATTCGGACGCCCTGGCGAACATGGCGTGGAATGAGCCAATCTCGTCGGGCGGCGAGGCCCGTGCGACGGGAGACCCATTCCGTCGTCGTCGCCGTCTGCCACAGAACCCGTCGTCAAGCCCATCGCACCGTCATCTCCCGACACGTGGGAGGATGAGGAGGGAACTGTAGGCCTTACGGGGGCGAGTGGAGGAGAGGGTTGGGTCCTCCGTCATTTGTTCTGAGAACTTCCCGACGGGCCAAGTTGCGGGTCCTCTGGCCTGGGCCGTGGGAATCTCATCCTTATCTCAGAGCATAAGGACTGGATCGCAGACAAAATGGCCGCCGAGCCATCCTGAGGCCTAGGTTCCGGCTGCGCCGGAAGAGAAGGCTGCTCTTCCTCGCCATCGTCGTCTTCCTCAGTTATCTCCCGAGGATCTTCCTTACGGGATCAAACCTTCTCGAATTGGACTTTGAGGTTCCTCACGGCCTCGGTCAGTTCCTCCTCCGAGGCTGACTCCGAGCTCGAGGAGGCTACCGTGCCCCCCCTCGCTTCTTCCATCATGGTGGCCATGACGATGGGCTGAAAAGAGGATTCCCTCCTTGGCGACAGGGAAACTCTAGTCCCGGAGGCAGTCTCCGCTGGCGGGGTCTCTGCCGGCTTGGCCAGTCACCGCGATCGCCTCGATAGAGGCCTTTGCCTGCTGGGTAGGGGCCTTCACCACCTTAGGAGCGTCCCGGGCCTTCTCCTTAGGGGGAGGGGCGATGCCTCGTTCCCCCTCTTCCGAGATCGGATGGGGCTTCTCCCAAAGCTTACCCGGGGTCTCAGACTTCCTCTTCCCCGAACCGGAGCGCTGGCTCGTGGTTGACAGTGCCGGGGAAGGAGCGCCCTGTCTGGCGACCGAAGAGCCTGACCTTTCGGCGCTCCCGGAGCCAGCGGACTTGCGGAACTTGGCCTGGTGTTGGGCCCCCGTCGCCGGGGCGCCCGCACAGGACTAAGAAGCCCACTCGGACCCTTTCTTCTTCTTCTCACCCGTTGAGCCCTTCTCCAACCAGCTGGCGAGACGGGATCGACGGTCCCTCATGGTCCGCTCCGACAAGTTCTTGCAGAACTGGCAGTCCTTCTCTACATGAGTCTTGTCCCCATGAAGACAGTAGAGGCATCGCGAATGTTCGTCTTCCGTAAACACATTCTGCAGCCCGCATCCAGGGCAGCTGCGAAACAGCTTGGGTCCGGGTGACGAACTCGCGTCCTGGGCCATCTCGAAGTAGGCCGCAAATCTTCTGGAATCCTCCAAAAAGTGGATTCGACGAAATCTTCACCCTTGAGGGGCGTAGGAAAGTCCCGTAACGGGATGCCGTTAACGGGAGTAGAAACGGTGGAGCTTGAGGCTCGATTAACCGAAAAATGTGAAAATTCACCTGAAAAAGCGCGAAACACGCAGTAAAAGCTCGAGAGCTAAGCACGAGGACTCCCAACACTTGAACGTGCGGTAAAAATCTGAAGATGGCTGCCAGAGGCGTGGCTTAGGTAGAGGGCAGTCATTGGCTGTGGTCAGTATGACGCAGAGATCAGTGATTGGTTACTACTACGAAAGACAGATCAGAAACGAAACTGATACTGATTTTTCTTTACCGAGGATTCCCAGCCTGACGACGGGGAATATTCATGAGCATGTGAATCCATGCCAGACCCCATGCTGGAGAAATAAACATCTAAAAAACAAAAATCTTGTTTTTGGAAAAGGGGCAGTGCAGGAAAAGATCATGTTCTGCTTGGTGGCTAGGTACTACTCGAATTGAACAGGTGGAAGAATTTAAATACTTGGGTGTTTCCATTAATTTTAGTGTTAGTGATGCTAATACAGCAAAGGTTCTTAAAAATAAAGCCAAAACGCTGGCAAACCAAGCAACACTTTTGTGCAAATAAATTGGCTGTTTCTCGATGATTCTGGTATTAGAGTTTTGTAGACTCAAGGTTACTGCTATACTAACATATGGCGCAGAATTTTCATTCTTTATCCCCAATTCTTTGTGGCCTTTGATAGAAGGCATGTTTTGGAAGAAGGTTTTAACCTGCCCATGGCTGCGCCAATTCAAATAAGATTATATAGGAAATGTATTCTAGAGGATACCTCGCCGATTTTTGTGATTTTGAATAATGAAATAAACATGTGTCATGGTAGAATACTGCACCAATGGGGGGAAAAACTGCTTAATAGAGCATGTACCTCAGAAGAGGAATTTATGAGAAATCCAGATAAGGTGAAAATAAACCTATGGAGACTGGACTGGATTCTCACCTCTGAGGAAGCAAACACGTTTAAACTATTTCATCAACTGGGGCATGAACATAAGGGCTTTTGGCTCAATGCCAAAATATTTGCGTACATTCCCAAATAGCCATTTTAGAACCCAGTTTATGAGGATTAGTTTAAACTTGAAGAGTGTTGCAACAAACCCCGTGTGCCTGGCTGCTGAACTGGAGTCTGCCTACGGAGGAGGAGCCTGACTGCTCAAGTACCTTTCCAAGAGCGTAGCAAGCAGAGTGTGAAGAGTGTTTTGCTGGTGTTGGCGATGGAGCCGGTTTGTAGGTACGGTGCCCATCTATTTTGACACTTCCATTACACGCCCCTCCCCACCCCTGCACTCACTGCCTGCTACTCATCTCTGCTCTGGGCTGCCTCATGGCGGCAATCTCTCTCTTTGCCCCCTCTCATGTATGCTGGGCAAAACTGTTAGCAAAGTAGCAAGAAAGTGTGCTGCTCTTGCTCACTGCAACATGCCCACAACCCGGCTGCGGGCCAGTGTCAAAACCCACCCAAAAAAGGTGGTGCATGTTTAATATTGGAGGGGGAGAGAACGGAGAACCCGCACAGTAATGCAAGCCGTGGCACGATTCGTGCTTTCTTCCACCGTTAAGCAGGCTCTTGCAACGGGGACCAACCCTGGGCAGAGTTAAGACAAGAAGATGCCTCTGCAATCACACTATCAGGAGCAACCTCGCCCTGAGACGGGATGTATTGACAAAAATACTTTGCTTGAGCTCCGCTATTGCCTGCAAGTTTCACTGCAGCTGAGCTTTCTGCTGACTCAACCTGCACCTGAGACAGCACAGCCACCTGTTCCATTGCTAGCCCAACCCATACTCTTGGCTGAAGAGTCTACTAGCATGGTCCAATATGCCCAGTCAGTACTGCCTGCAACCACGGCAGTGTCTCCAAGATCTTCATCTATGCTGGAGCTCTATCGCAGTCTGAAGGTTCAGATTTCTGTAATGCTACGCAAATCTCCAACCCCAACCTACATGGCAACACGGGGAATGCTGAATCCAATTGTTCTCTCCATTTTGCCATAAAGATTCTCCATTAGCTATGTGGCACGAACCTTCGGGAACTGAATTTACAAAGTGTAATTATTCAGTCCATAGCCGACCACACAAAGGTTGGGCCTAGTATAAATGAAACAAAGACCCTAGAATTGGGCCCAGCTCAATCACACCCACATGGGACCCTAACCCTGGGAAAAGACGACCCCAGGCCCTTGGAAGCACCAAAAAAACAACTGTGTAAATGAACAGCCAATAGAAATTGAGGAACAAGAGCAGGCTGAAGGCTCCATGATCTTTCAAACCAGGAAACAACGGAGAGAGGTGAAACGAAAAGTATTAATGCTAAAGAAAACTTCCAATCGGTCAAAGTCTCCACCCTTGCCCCCCGGCACCTACTCTAATGCCGGAAGCGCCTTTGAACTCCACGATTGCCTCTGAGCTTAGGCCAATGACCTGGAAAGCAAGGAGGAAGGAACCCAGAAGATCCCAACGCTCACAAAAGGAGGTTGGAATTTTAACTAGCTGGTTAATTAAGGACAACCAAGCAGTGCACTACGAACAGACATCCCTGGATGACACAGAGATGTCATGTGAATTGGTAAACAACGCTGCGAGCAAGCCTTCTAGTACCGTAGCAGTCGGGGAACCTTTTCCAGGGAACTTGCTGCACAACCACAATCTCGATAAACCCCTGGCTGAAGGGGATCCTTCACACCCAGGGTCTTGAGTCCAAATTAAATATGAGTGTTGTATGCTGGAATACAAGAGGCAACCCAAATCTGTTGGGCCAAGTGGGATCAATGGAGATGCTAACAAAATGTGATGTGATAAGGCTTCAGGAGACATGGTTGATGACTGCAATTGTGATAGATGGTTTCCAGGTGCATGAAGTTTTGGCAAAAAAAGGCCCAAGGGGACGGCCTTCTGGAGGCCTCTTAATTGGTGTATCAAATATTTTTAAATTAAGACTTTTAATTACTAACATTACATTTTATCCCAAAACTTCTTGGCAGTAGAAATCCAAACAGGAAAGGGGAAAGAGAGGGAAAATGTGTTGATCATTAATGTATATGCTCCCACAGGACCTGAGAATTCAGATGAGATCTATGAAATTATTGAGGAAATTCTAACTCATTGGGATAGTGATCGAAAGAAGGGCGTCATTTTACTCAGTGGTGACCTAAATGCTTGATGTGTTGACAAGCATAGGGCCTGAATATAAGAATGTAACTGGTAACAGTGAAATGTTACAGGCGGAAGAAAACACAAAAGGGAGGAGCTGTATGGCCTTTGTGAAAGAGTGGAGTCTGTCCTTGGTTAATGGTAGGACCACAGGTGATGTGCCGGGCCAGTTTACCTGGCGTGATGGACGTTCCCGGGATATGCTAGATTACCTTTTCAGCAGTAACATGGCACTGGAGCAGATCCGTGAACTAAAGGTGACTCGCCAAGAGCATAGTTAGCATGCCACCCTGTTCCTCAGTTTACATATAGTAGCCCATCATTTGGCCATAAAATCAATGGGGGCCTGATTAGAAACCAGGCAGGTAATCGTATTTTTGGGTCCACGAAAAATCTCTGCAAAGTGGCAAAGATGTCGAGGAGGAATCCCAGTGTGACATGTGTGGCTTGGCTGATCTATCTCCTGACCAAATTGAAAACTGGATATAAGAATTGGCTTAAGCTGCAGACACTTGGCTGCCCTTTATGGCTAATATACACCATCAAGCTTCTCCAACACAACAACTATGTAAGAGTCCGCTTAGACAATGAGGGAACTACATCTCGGCTGATAGATATAAATAGAGGAGTTAAGCAAGGATGCTTGCTGGCCCCCCTTTTATATAATCTTTATATAGCGGACTTGCCCGATCGCCTGCTTAAGAGCTCAAATTGTCCCACTTTGGTGGGTGGGGAGAAAATTGGTTGCATGTTGTATGCCGACGATTTGGTGCTATTCGATCATACACCGAGTGGGATGAAGGCCATGATGAATGAATTATACGATTACGCGCAGGAAAACTCCTTGATTGTAAATCTTTCAAAGACCAAATGTATGCTAATCGCTAAGAAAAAGGTGTAAAAAACAGCCCTAAATACAAAATTGGGGATGGTGGATTATGTGCGAAGCTACCCTTATCTTGGTCTTGAAATGAATCATAGGAATAATTATGATGAAATCGTAGCCTCTAAGTCTAGTAAAGAGCGCCAGATCACGTCTATGCTATGGAAATTTGCCAACAATACTGGGGGTTCACGATTCAGGGCATTTTGACCTTTTACAAACAATGTTCTTGTCCTATGACCCTGTATGGTTTAGAGGCCCTTGAAATAAAGAAGATCAGTTGGCAAGATCGCCTGACGGCAGGTTCTGGCACATGGCACTCAATTTGCCACCTTCGTGCCCTATGGAATGCCTACGGCTCGAACTTGGTATTGTGTCACTAGGCACTCCCTCTATATAAAATCTAAAATAGCACCCGATCTTTCCCTTTCTGAACAAATTAGGCATGACAGGGGACGCTGCAGCTGCTAGAGTCAATCTCTTAATTTGATTTTCTTTGGGAACGTAAGCTGGACCCCTTGCTGTGAGGCGTGGCATAATTACGATCACGTTAAAGCATAATTTTTCACCATGATCAACATTTGGGATTGCACCACAAATGATGACCACCTATCCACGTTAAGTAATTATAGCCCGGCTGTGCAGGTTTCCCATTGTTATATGAAACCAGAATCCTATCTCCATTTAAGCCCGAGACCTGGTTTATGGCACTTTATGTTGAGGCTATGACTCAACGCACTCCCTGTGCTAACAGTCATGGGGCGCCAGCTCAGACGCTGTGTCGGATGTGTAAATCAACCCACTCATCCTGAATCTGCAAGACACGTTTTGACAGAGTGCAGTACCCTGGGCCCGGCATATATGTGTCTGCTTGGTGGAAGAGTACACGACTACGAGTCAATCAAATCAGACTCTTTTTGGGCTTGTTGTCTAAACAGGGACTCAACCCAAATGCACATTGTACTTTATTCAGTCTGGAAAATAGTTGAAAAGCATATCAGAATGAATTTGTCTGTATAAATAACAGAGACTGTATGTGAATTGTAGAGATCGGTCCTAAGATGTTTACACTGTATGAACGGTTGTTAAAATGATGTGAGGATTAATAAATTATATTTATCAGGTTTTTACTTATGTTACACTCAAGTTTTAGCTCACCTTAAAATGTATGGGACGATATATGTATATGATACAAGTATATTTGTGATTGTTTTGTTAAAGTTCTAATTGAACTATAAAGAAAATAATAAAATAATAAACTTAATGCCAACGAAAGAAGTCTTGTCGGTGAGATCGAATATTAGACCAAATGTTGTAGAATGTGACTACTGGAAAGTACCAGGTTCTGTAGAAAATTTAAGACACATATTGCTATTTTGCACGGCCTGGACTACATTGAGAACGAGTCATTTTAAACACTTCTTGGACTCATTAAGCATTTTATCTCTAGATAATGGGGGCTGCTTTTACTTATTGGGGAAAACACTTCTTTAGTTTTAGCTACGGTACTGTTTTTAGGAATTGTTTTAGATTTGGGATGATTAATGTGTACTTTTGGATTATGGCTTTTATGTTTTTCTGGGAATTGTCTGTTTTATACATGATGGATTTTATTGTCCTTTGTGGAAGTCTTTAATTGTTTTGGAATGAATTGCAAGTGAAAAACCGGTTTGTACTAAACCAAATGTTGCAAAAAAAAAAAAATAAATTACAAAAAGAAAATATTGTCTATCAGGATAAAGTTTGCTACACTTATTATGTATAATGAAATATTGTTGCTTTTATGTTGATCAATCCAATAAAGCTTCTAATGAAATGAAATATGAAACGTTATGGAAGGACTTGCAGAAGTAAATAGCAAAGTGCTTCAAGAATCCTGGACTCCACCCAGTTCTCCAGTTCAAATACAGCAACCCCATACTCCTTTAGAGATGAAGTGGCCAATGCAGAGAAGACTCAAGAACGGATACTTTGCCATCTTCCTCACAGTGCCTCGTAAACAATACTACAAGATAGACAGTTAAGACCTAAAAACCTAGGGGAAAGCGTTTGCTAACTCACCACAAAAAATGGAGAAAGTGGAAAAAACACTGTGTAAGAGGCAACAGGAAAAGTCCCAATTAGGTAGATTCGGGGGAACCATAAACAGGCCTACGACAATTTGTGCGCTGCATACAATGAAATTTTACAACTATGGCAGGAAAATGTATTTATCGACTAAACAATCTAGATATGGAAGTCACAAGGAAATGTTATGTAAGCGGCGTACGCAACCCATCTTGTTCCCTTCCTCTCCCAATTAGTCTTCTCTCTATCAATACAAGCAGAGATTCCCCAGGTTTAATATCAGCCTATGAGAAAGGATAGAAGTGCTATGAAAAGTTTATTCTCTCAGGGGAGTAGGAAGCAATCACAAAGAAACAGATAATGTAGGATTACTCAGTCATTGGATTAGAGCATTTTGATTCATAAGCACAATGTTGGTCAGAATCGACACCTTGGTGCTATTACAGCATAAACAGGGAATGGATTATTGCACACACAACCAAGTTTAAGTATCTGTTTAAAAGTAAGACGGTTCTTTCTACTAAGTGGCACATTGCATTTAGCAGAGAAATCCACAGAAGAACAAGTTACTTTCTTACCTGGTAACGTTCTTTCGATGGGATGGTCCGACGACGTATTCCATATCTATGACATGTAATCACCACAGCTGTGCTGCTTCGGAAACTTTTTTTGGCGTCTGCTCTGCGTCCTGCGTCAATGACGTCAATGTGCCGTCGTCGAGGACCTCCTCCGACGTCCGACGTCATCCGATAAGTAGGACGCACGACGCCCGTAGCCTCAGTTGTAGTTTTTTCCCCCAGAACGTGTGACATTAGTCAACTGCCAGTCAGACACAAAGCCTTGCGGAACGGAAGCTGCAATCGCAAAAGAAATTCTGCAGCGGGGAAGGCAGGGCGGGAGCGATATGGAATACGTCGTCGGACCATCCCATCGAAAGAACGTTACCAGGTAAGAAAGTAACTTGTTCTTCGAGGGGATTGGGTCCTCCGACGTATTCCATATCTATGACAGACTCCCAAAGCAGTACCAGAGCAAGGAGGAGGGAAAGAATTTAGAATCAAAATTTAGAATAGCCAATAAAATAGCAGAGCAAAGGACCGCCTTGCCAAAGGCCAGATCCTGTCCTCGGATGGAATAGAGGGAATAGTGACGTACAAATGTATGTACTGAAGCCCAGGTGGCTGCATCACAGATGTTGCGAATAGGAACACCCCTCTGCAGGGCAGTAGATGCAGCCAAACCCCTGGTATAATGGGCCCGCAAGCCAGCCAGTGGGTCCTTACCCGCCAAGCGGTAACACTCCGAGATGGCCAAAATAATCCAGCGAGACAAAGTCTGTTTCGTCACAGCTTGCCCCAAATGCTTTCCAGCGTAACCAATAAAGAGTTGATCGTCCACTCTGACCCGGGCCATGCGTGAAACATAAAAGCTTAAAGCTCTCCTAGGATCAAGCCTATGGAGCCTCTCTTCTTCCTTACCAGGATGCGGAGGATAGAATGCCGGAAGAACAACCTTCTGGGCCAAATGAAATTCCGTCACTACCTTTGGAAGAAAAGAAGGACGAACTCTAAGGACAACCCTGTCCTTGTGAAAAACAGTGAAGGGTGGCTTAACTGAAAGTGCCTGTAACTCACTCACTCTGTGAGCGGAAGTAACCGCAACTAAAAACACAGTTTTCAGAGTTAACAGCTTCAAAGGGCAAGAATGTAAAGGCTCAAACAGAGCACCCATAAGAAACTTAAGAACAAGGTTTAAATCCCAACCGGGCACCAGGAAAGGCGACGGAGGGAACACATTAGTTAGCCCTTTCAGAAACTGTGAAATTAAAGGGATTTTAAAGTAAGAACACTTTTCAGGCGAGCGCTTAAAGATGGACAGCGCCGCCAGGTAACCTTTAATGGTACCCACTTGCAAGCCCCTGTGGGCCAAAAAAGTAAAAAGGACAGAACCATGGGGATGCCACATGCAAAAGGATCCACATTCTGAACTCTGCACCAGTCGCAGAACTTACGCCAACGGCAACGGTACAGAGACTTTGTTGCCGGCCTTCGGGCCGAAAGCAACACCTCCATCACGTCTTCAGGGAGGTCCCAATCCTTATACCTCAACCTTTCAGAAGCCAAGCGTGAAGGTTGAGGGATCTGACCTCTGGATGGAGAACCTGACCCCCCTCCCGTGAGAGCAGATCGTCTCGGTAGGGAAGACGACGTGGAGGGCAGATGGACAAGTCGAGAAGGTCCGGGTACCACGTCCTCTGAGCCCACGCCGGAGCAATGAGGATCATCCGGGAACCGAACTTCCGTAACCTCCGCAGCACTTGCGGGATGACAGTGACTGGAGGAAACGCGTACAGCAGCGGGAATGACCACTCCACCACAAATACGTCTCCTAAGGATCCTTTTGGAGAAAATTCCCGCGAGCAAAACCTTTCGCACTTCCGGTTGACACTGGAGGTGAAGAGATCCACTTGAGGGGTCCCCCAAAGGGCGAAGATCTCCAGGAGAATCTCCTGAGCCAACTCCCACTCGTGAGAGATCGCGCTCTGCTTGCTCAGAGCGTCCGCCGTCACGTTTTCGTCTCCGGCCAGATGAACTGCCGAGATCGAAACTTCCTGCTGGATGGCCCAGAACTCGAGCTGCATCGCCTCCCTGCACAGAGGAAGTGACCCTGCCCCCCCCTTTTTGTTGAGGTAATGCATGGCCACTGTGTGGTCCGTCAGAATCAGGACACTCTTTCCTCGCACAGTCGGCAGAAAAGCCTTCAGGGCTAGCCTGACGGCCCTCAGCTCCAACAGATTGATATTAAGTCTGGACTCCGACGGAGACCAACGACCACTGACTGTCAGCCCGTTGGCATGAGCTCGCCATCCCGTGAGGGATGCATCCGTCACGATCGTTACCTCCGGCCAGGGAAGCCAAAATGGAGCCCCCTTCATCAAGTTGCCTTCGACGGCCCACCACAGAAGGTCCCGGGCGACCGAGGGCGGCACCTGAACCGGGTCTGACATCCTGCCGGAGGACTGCGACCATTGCGTCTTGAGTGCCCACTGCAAAGATCTCATCCGCAGGCGAGCCTCTGGCACCAGAAGAATGCAGGATGCCATGAGGCCGAGCAACCTCCAGAACTCGAACGCTGGGAGCGTCTGGGCATGCTGAAACTTGTGCACCATCTGCTGAATGTGAAGAGCCCTAACCTGGGGAGGAAAACACTGCCCCAGGGAAGTGTCGAGTACTGCTCAGATGTACTGAAGCCGCTGTGTTGGCGTCAAATTGCACTTCTTTAAATTGAGGGAGAAGCCCAGCCTGTGAAGGGAGTGGCAGGTGACGGACAGGTGATCCAGGACTTGCTCGGGAGAGCTCCCCCTGATCAACCAATCGTCCAGGTAGGGGTAGACGTGAATCCCCCCTTGCCTGAGATGCGCTACCACCACCACCATGAGCTTGGTGAAAACCCTCGGGGCGGAGGTCAATCCGAACGGCAGGACCCGAAACTGAAAGTGCGAGTCACCAACCGCGAACCTCAGGTACTTCTTGTGCTTGGGATGGATCGGCACATGGACGTAAGCATCCTTGAGGTCGAGTGACACAAACCAGTCCTGAAGTTGAAGGGCCTGGAGGACTTGAGAGAGAGTAACCATCTTGAACTTGTCCTTCCTGAGGAGTTTGTTCAAATCGCGCAGGTCCATGATGGGCCTCAATCCCCCGTCTTTCTTCGAAATAAAAAAATAAGGGGAATACATCCCTTGTTCCTCTCCGCTACAGGCACCAGTTCTATGGCGCCTTTCTCCAGCAGGGCTTGAATTTCCTGCGCAAGGAGCGGATCCGGACTCTGCAAAGAGAGGTTCCCCGGTGGATTGTCGCGAGGCCTGTGCCGAAAGGGAAGACAGTAGCCGTGGGTTATGATCTCCAGAACCCACACATCTGAAGTAATGGCTTGCCACTCTACAAGATGCTGCGCCAGCCTTCCCCCAACCGGCGAACCATGGGACATGGCCTCATGACTGAGTGGGAGCGGCTGCGGCGTTACCTGAGGGCAAAGAGGCAACTGCCCGAGCGGCCTTGGCACCACGGGTACCCTGTCGTCCACCTCTGGTACCCCTGCGTTGGCCTCTTTGACTGCCAGCTCCTCTCGCTTTACTGAAGGACGAGTAATAGCGAAAGGAACCACCCCTCCACTGCTGTCCCCTAGGACGAAAAGGCGGAGGTTGGCGAACTGCAGCGCCCAACGACTTCGCTGCAGCTTTTGAGGTCTGCAACCTCTCAAGGCTCTCGTCAGCCTTGCTGCCAAAAAGGTGTTCACCGTCAAAGGGCATGTTGAGGAGCCGGGACTGCACATCAGGAGCAAACCCCGACTTCCGCAACCACGCAAACCTGTGTATCACGGTGCTCGCCGCCATGGACCTACTGACGCATTCAGCTAAGTCCAAACCCGACTGAATGGACTCGCACATGGCATCCTTACCATTCTGGACCATAGCAAGGAAACCATCCCGTTCGTGAATATGTTCAGCCGCTAACGCAACACAGTTCCAGAGTGTGTGTGAAACGAGACAAGGCACAAATGGAGTTGGCCGCCTGAAGCGCCATACCACCAGAAGAAAACACTTTCTTCGCCCAGCCATCAAAACGTTTGTCGTCCCTATCAGGAGGGATGGTAGGGTACGACGCCTGCTTTGCAGGGCCATGGCCGCCTGCACCACCAAACTCTCCAGAGTGGGGTGCCTGGTCAAGTAGCAGGGGTCGCTACTGGCTAGACGGTATTTTCGCGACAAGGATCTGCCCACCGCCGGGAGACTCTCCGGAGCAGTCCAAGCCGCCGCCACCCTTCTCTGTAAAGCCATATGGAACGGCAGTACCGGGTCAGTTGGGGGACAAACATCAAGGATGTCCGTTAGATCATCCTGCACAAACTCCCCTGGGGGAGCAGACCATCCCAAGTACTCAGAAACCCTAGCCATAAGGCGCCGGTACGAGGAATCGGCATGAGAGCCAGGCTCAGGCCTACAAAACTCCACCTCCGGAGAGGTGTCCAGTCCACTGGCATCATGCAGTGACTGCCTCAAATCGTCAAACTGACTATGGCGCGAGACAATTTCATCTGGAACCTGACTAGGAACCAGGCCATCAGAATCCTCATCCGCCTCTGAAATATATTCCAGGTGGCGAAAAAGAAGGCACCCGAGAGTGCTTGCTCTTAACCAGAGCCTTCCTAGGGGGTTCCCCCGTGCCACGGGGTACCTCCGACATGAAAGGCGTCGATGGCGTCGAGCGAATCGGCGCCGAGAGAACAGGCATCAGCGCCGAGAGTATCGGCGTCGACGTCAGATGCAGCGCCGCCAGCATCGGCGGCGTCGACACAGCCCTCGAAGCCGGAGCCCCGAGCGTGTTCTTCAACGACCTTTGCGTCAACGGCTTCGACGACTTCCTCGAAGCCGGAGCCTCGAGAAAGCCTGTCGACGCCCTCGATGCCTCAGACGTTGATGTCTTCCTCGAAGACCTCATAGGTGCACACGGTCTCGAACGCGTCGAGGACCGGGACCTGGAACGGGTACGTCAAGAACGAGTCTCCTTGTCCGAACGGGACCTCTCCCGTGACTCGTGCCGACCACTCTTGTGAGCAGTGTCTCTCGACCTCTCACGACCGACCCCACTCTGGGGCGCGGACGGCTTAGTACCCTGCGACTCGAGAATCGGCAGCATTTTCTTCCCGAAGGAAGCCCATTCCTCCGGCGTCGCACGGCTGGTGGGGTAAGCGACGTGCCGGGCAAAGTGCTCCGAAGAGGACCTGGAAGACGACCGGTGTCGGCGCTTCCGAGAATGCCTCGAAGAGGCTGAGGAGTGGCGAGACCGACTCCTAGAAGGAGACCCACGAGATTTCCGATGAAGACGCGGAGAGTCACCTCTCGAATCATCCGTCGAAAGCCCCGCAGACTTCGATTTCCGGGGCTTGGACACCCGACCTACCGACACCTTATTCTTACGTTCCCGTAAGGCTTTGGACGTGAGCGACTGGCAGTCGATACAGTCATCCATGTCGTGGGCCTCCCCGAGGCACCAGAGGAGGCGTCGTGCGAGTCTGTCACCGACATCTTGGACCCACACTCCCCGCACTTCTTGAAGCCCGGACGCGGGGTCGAAGACGAAGTAGAAGACAACTTCACACGAAGGATTTTCACAAAAACGAACAAGTTCGAAGAACCGAGAAGAACAGAACTGCAAAGAGTCGAGGCGTTAACCGAGATTCACGAAGCAACACGTTCGCGGAAAAAACGGAACTGAGGCTACGGGCGTCGTGTGTCCTACTTATCACATCGGATGACGTCGGACGAGGTCCTCGATGACGGCGCATCGACTTAGGACGCAGACGCCGAAAAAAGTTTCCGAAGCAGCACAGCTGTGGTGATTACATGTCATAGATATGGAATACGTCGGAGGACCCAATCCCCCTCGAAGTACGGATTGCATTAGGAATCCTTGTCCCCCGGTTCATCTCTGCACCTGACCTCACCCCAACGCCTCTCATCCTCCGTCTGTATGACCTTTTTATAGCCCAGCCTACTCCATGTGAGTCCGTCCACAGGTTCCAATTGGTTGTTGCGGTCACCTGTCTTCTGTGGCCTTATCCTTTCCACAGGGAGTTGGTGTTGTACAATACATCTTTTAAAGATGCTGGTAAGCTCGAACCCCTTTTTGGTCAGCGCCACGTTCGTCAAGTTTGAAGGGAAGAGTCTGTTCTCGCCACGTGCATTTTCTCTGCCAGGTAAGTTTGTAACAATTATTTTTCCCTTTCCATTTGGTGCGGCAATGGATGGAAGCCGGTCTGTGGCTGGTCGTGACTGTAAGTAACGAACGCTGTGCGGTGTTCCGTTTTCTCATGTGCCTCTGGTCTGGATTCTCTAGCAGCTACCTGGGGTCTTCAGGGGTGAGTAGTTCTGAAAGGGAAGAGACCAAGAGGCTACAAAGCATTGTGGTCGAGACAATGGTACCAAATATTATTTATTTGTTATAAGCGCTACAAGCTCATGGGCCTCAGAGCACCACCAATGTTGTCACATCACAACACACACAGGTGAGTCAGTGACTGTGGTGCTGTCCCCTTAAGAGACGCGCACGCAGCGGCGTGACGTTGCACGCTGCCGCATGCATTATAAATAAAGGGGCGTTCCCGGCCGCCGGCAGTGCAACCAGGGAGCCCGAACGAGTAAGACGTGTTTGTCTCAGTCTGTGCACGTTTGGGGGCTCATGGGGATCGCTAAGTGGGGGTCATCCACAGACTCCCAACAGTGGAGAAAAGGCCCGGGCCCGGCGGTGAGCAGATATTAAATTTTTGAAAATATCCAGAGTGGATGACGGTCCTCCTTCCTTCCATGCCGCGGGCCGGGCAGGCCCCACACGGCGGCAGCCATTTTGGAATCATGCGTGGATGTTCGCGAGGCTTCGTTTTGGACCGTGAGTGACATCCAAAGTCAATTTTTGGAAATTATCAAAGCGGGCAGTGTGTTCTGTCCACTCATGCCCAGGATTTGTATTTTTACTTAATTTTGGGCAAATTACATTGAGCGAGGTGAGAAAGAGGGGGTGAGGTGCCAAGGCCTGCTCAACCCTCACATCTCCCCAGCTCAATTTTTGGAACACCCATGCTGCATTACAGCAGCACACAGCTGAGGATCTTCGTCTTCATCACCACCTTCATCCTCATGCCCAGCTGCTGTGGGGGGCCACACTACTGATATGGACAGTGTCTGCTGCCCATCATCTACATCATCAGGCCTGGATTTTTCTGCTTCCTGGATGTGCTGGGACTGGTGCACTTCAAGGACATTGGTGGGGTGAATTGCGGCCCCCAGTTTGACTCCGGGGGTGCCTGTGCGCTCTAGCCCATGAGTGCACCTGGTGATCAGGACGGTGGGCAGCCTCCAGTCCAGCCACAGCTTCCGGCCCAACCTCAGGCCCAGCCACAGCTTCCAGCTCAGCCTGTGGTGCAACCAGTCTTGCAGGCGGCCCCTCCAGTCATGGCGCAGATGCAGCCCCGGCCGCGCTACAGCCCATCCCAGAGTTTGACATCTCGGGTCCCCCATCCAGCACAGGGCCCAGGTGGAGGCGATGGGTGGACCATTTGGACATGTACTTCAGGGCCACTATGGAGACTGATGATGACAGCAAAATAGCGACCTTGCTGTATGCGGCTGGACCTGCTGTGCAAGAAATCTTTGAGTCCCTCCACACAGCTAACGCCTCATATGCAGCGGCAAATACTGCTCTTCAAGAACATTTTCTGCCTCTCGCCAAAGCCGATTATGAGAGGTTTGTGATGCTATCAGCGCGGCAGAAGGATGACGAGACGCTGGACACCTTCTATGGCCGTCTTAGGCGCTTCTCCTTGGCATGTGCCTGGGGTGATGCAGAGGACATGATCAGGACTATGCTCATTCAGGCCTGCTCGTCAAGAAAACTGAGACGGCAGGTGCTGAGGGAACCAGGAACTACACTCGCCCGAATCCTTGAGCTGGGGCGCTTCCACAAGGTGTCAGAGGCCAGGGCGTCCAAGATCGAAGCTGGGTCACGCCCCGTGAAGACTGAAGAAGTATGTGCCATGTGGCGCGGTGGCAGAGGTGTCAGGAGACCAGGCACCAGCTTCCATGATAGAGGCGGGAGAGCAGGTGCATCCTGCCAGAAGTGTGGATATGACTTGCCCCACCCTGCCGAGTGCCCAGCGGCGGGGAGAACTTGCGGGAGGGTGCGGACTGGCGGATCACTATGCCCGAGTCTGTAAGGCAGCCCTGCCGGTGATGGTCCCCAGAGGTCCAATTCGGTCGGGGTTCCTGCTCTCAAATCGCCCCCTGAATGTGGCTCAGGTGGACCAGGGCGAAGAGGGTGCCCCCGCGGAAGATGAGGAGGAGGAAGAATAGGAAGACAACATCTTCGTCTCCAGGGGCTCTCACGGCAAAGAACAAATGTCAACCAAGGTGCGTGAGGGAGGCGAACAAGTCGCCTGTCTCGGTGCTAGTGGACACGGGGGCATCGGTCAACGTGATGGCCCGTGGACACTATGATGCAATGGAAACGCCACCCAAACTGGCCAGTCGAAGGCCCGCATTTTTGCTTTTGGTGGGCTGGAGCCTATTCCCCTGGACCGTGTGTTTGTGGCAAAGGTGGAGCATGACGGTTGGAAGATCTTGGCCCGCTTCTATGTCACACCGGTGAGCATGAATACCCTCCTGGGTTGTACTGCGGCGGAGGCCTTAGGTATTGTCAGTTTTGCCTACTCTGTATATCTGGAGGACATACATGATCTGCTTGATAAATACTCTGCATTGTTCCAGGGGATTGGTCAAATGACCGGGGACACCGTGAACCTGCACATTGACAAATCTGTGCAGCCCATAGCCCTGAAACATCTGTTCCACCTCCGGGAGCATGTGGACAAAGAACTGGACAATCTTGTGAACCTCGATATCATCGAGAAAGTGGAGGGTCCCACACCATGGGATTCGCCAATCGTGGTCTCTAGGAAGCCAAAGCAACCCGACACCGTCTGGATATGCGTCGACATGAGGCTCCCCAATAAAGCCATCAAAAGGGAGAGGCACCTGACCCCAACCATTGACAAAATCATTGCGGAAGTACAAGTTGCTCGCTTCTATCTCCAAATTGGACCTTCAGGCCGACTATCACCAAGTCGTCCTCCACCCTGAGTCAAGATATATCACCACGTTTACTACTCACCGTGGATACAAGAGACTCAGACTTTCTGGAGAGGAGCGCCTGCTACCTATTTTGAAATATTTGCAAGGGACTTGGGGTTGGTCACCCTGAGTTACCTGGGGGCAACCAGACATGGACTCCCTGCTCACTGTGCTCAGAGAGACAAATCTTCACCTCACTGAGGAGGCCCAACAAGGCTGAAACACGTGTATGGGGTTGCTTTTGGTACTCTTGTTCAGAGAGGAATTGTCATAGCATTTCGGTGCTGGACTGCCCATGTGGGCGGGACAAAGACTGATATGCAAATGGATATTTCCCATCTGTGAAAGGTACAGTGAGCAAAAAGCGTGTGCTGCAAACTCTCATCTCAGAACAGGTTATCATGCCATGTTCTTTCTGGAGAGGAGCGCCTGCTACCTATTTTGAAATACAAGAGACTCAGTTTTGCCGTGTCATCCGCAGCAGAGGTGTTTCAGAACATCATCAGATGGGCCCTCGCTGACCTGGATGGAGTCCTAAACATCAGTGATGACATCCTGGTGTTCGCCAAGACTGAGGTGGATCATCTGCGCAAGCTGGCCAGGACATTTGAGAGACTGCAATCACTCGGCCTCACGCTCCATAGGGAGAGGTGTGGGTTTTTGCATCCGACCATCGAGTTCTTTGGATTTGTGTTCAAGGAGGGAGGTGCGTCATCAGATCCGAGGAAGGTTCAAGACATCAAGAAGGCCCAACCACCGGAGTCCGTGTCCGACATGAGAAGTTTTCTTGGGATGGTAACGTACTGTGGGCGTTTCATACAGAAATTGGTATCCAGGTCGGAACCCCTGAGGGCCCTCACAAAGAAGGAAACAATCTGGCACTGGGGCTCTCTCGAACAGGCGCCGTTTGAGGACATTAAGAGCACCCTCACAGCTGAAGACACAATGGCGTTCTTTGACCCCACCCTTCTGTCGGAAATTGTCATGGACGCCAGCCCGTTCGGTCTGGGGTCTGTGCTGACGCAGGTGGATCGGGATGGTGGTGTGTGCCCCGTGGCCTATGCCAGCAAGGCACTGTCGGACACCGAGCAGAGGTACTCGCATATAGAGCGCGAGGCTCTGGCAGTCCTGTGGGGGTGCCAGACTCTATATCCTAGGACGTCCGGTGACGGTTGTGACGGACCACAAACCCCTGCTGCCCATTCTGGCAGGGTCCTCGTCCAAGCCACCGGCGAGGATTGAATGGTGGATGCTTGCCCTCCTCGAATACAGTGCTGCCTTGGTATATAGGCCTGGGGCAAACAACGAGGCAGACTACTTGTCCAGGCATCCTGACGCAGACGGTGGGAAGGAACAGGACAGGTGTGCTGAAGAAGCGGATGACCACGTCCGCATGGTAGTTGAAGCGGCCACCCCCAATGCCATG
This sequence comes from Ambystoma mexicanum, assembly GCF_040938575.1. Lineage (NCBI taxonomy): Eukaryota > Metazoa > Chordata > Amphibia > Caudata > Ambystomatidae > Ambystoma > Ambystoma mexicanum. The sequence continues at coordinate 147,277,637 of NC_090936.1, forward strand.
CCCCGTGAAGACCTGGAGACAGCGGTGGCCCAGGATGAGTGTTTTCAAATACTTAAGCACGCAATGCAACAGGGACCATGGAAAACTGTACTGGAATCCCTGGCCGGGCGCACGCAAGAATCCAAGGTGTGTTTAGAACAGCTGTGGAAAGTGAGGGAGGAACTGTTGTTCTCAACATCTGGCCTCCTCTTAAGGGGTGACCGGATAGTCGTGCCCCAAGCAAAGATCAAGGAGGTGGATTAGTCTGTCCCACCACGGACACCAAGGAGCCGCCAAGACCAAGGCTCGACTACGCCTTAAAGTGTGGTTCCCTGAGCTGGTACGAAGGGTTGATAACTTTGTTGCTGCATGTGTCTGGTGCCAGGCAGCATCCCCGCTGCATAGGGAGCCAACGATCGAGGCAATGCCGCGGGGGACGCGGCCATGGGAGGTGGTACATGCAGACTTTGGATCCACCACACTGGGCACACACTTCCTAGTGGTGGTGGATGAATACTCTTGCTATCCGGAGGTTGAGTTTGTTGACTCAGTGGCATTTGAGCACGTGGTGGTGGCCATCGAGAAAGTGTTTGCCTCCCACGGTTTTCCCATCCCCCTCTGCTCAGACAATAGGGTACCATTTCAGAGTGAGCGTTTCTCTGACCTAATGGAGGGGTACGGAATTGATCATCGAACGATCACCCCACTCTTACCCCGGGCAAATGGGAAGGCTGAAAGGTTGATGAGAACTCTCAACAAAATCTTCAGGATAGCACAAGGCCAGGGACAATGCCTGCAGAGGGCTCTTTACCAGTTCTTACGAGTGTATCACACTACACCCCACCCTTCCACAGGAGTCGCCCCTGCCGAGGCCCTGTTCAGACGGTGCCCCAGAGGACTGCTGCCTGAGGTGGGGGATAAAGAGCCTGGGGTGATCGATGATCAGCAGGTGGAGTTGGACCGCCGGGTGCTGACGGAACAAGAGAACGTGAGAAGAGGACTTTGCCCGCAGCCGCTGGAACTGGGAGATGAGGTGCTCATAAGGAACAGACCACCCCATGGAAAGCTCTCTCTCCCATATGAACCGGAGCCACTTGATGTGTTGGCTGTAAAGGGGTCCATGGTGACGGCCTCGGACGGGAGATCGGCCGTCACCCGGAACGTGAGCTTCTTCAAGAAGCTAGGGGACCCCCGGACTGAGCCTCCCCTTGAACCGGATAGGATGGAAGTACAGGATGAGGGCGGGGGCCATCTTTCCATGCTACCGTCTCCAGCCCGGGGATTGGTGCGGGATGAACTGCCCGTGCCAGAGGTGAGCGGGAGGTACCCCCAGACGGCTGTGCGAAGGAAACCCGCTTAGCTCACGGATTATGTGCTGGGACATGTCTCATAGCTGGCCCGTGGGCTACACCTGTTAGTTAAGGGGATCCAGGGTGGTTGTGAATAAAGGGGTGTTATGGGGAGTTTTGTGATTGTGTTCTGAGTGATGTTACCATTGTTGTTTGATATTGATAATGTTTTGTTGGTTGTCCTCATGGAAAAGGAGAAGTGTGGTGCTGTCCCCTTAAGGGACGCGCACGCGGGGGCGTGACGTTGCATGCCGCAACGTGCATTATAATTAAATGGGCGTTCCCAGCCGCCGGAAGTGCGGCCGGGGAGCCCGAACGAGTAAGACGTGCCTGTCCCAGTCTGAGCACGTTTGGGGGCTGACGGGGATCGCAAAGTGGGGGTCATCCACAGACTCCCAACAGGGACTGGGGCCCCACAACCTCTGGGCTAGGGATCGGCTCTGGCAACTTCCCTGGTATGCTGCCTACCACAGGCTGTGAGGGGTCCCTGCTCCTCTTTGACGCTGACCCTGTCACGATAGCTAAGAATTAAACAAATCTCTTAAAAGTTTACATTTCAGAACAGCCAAAGAAGACCACAATCTAGCTAAATATAACTTTAAGATGGATGATTGCCAAATGAAAATTGTCCTGAGCAAGCTGGACAGAAACTTTAATAGTTTTGTTAAGTGACACCAGCACTGACAAAACAACCATAGGAAAAGCCAACATGTTTGCATTTTGTGTAGGCGTGGTATAGGCATTTGCCAGGCACTGCCACAATGATACAAACTGGCCATAAAATGGCGACAATTGGGCACCTGATAGGATAGCCTGCAAATGCCCATCTAATACCTATACACAAGCCAAAACTGTTGGCTATGCCAATACTTGTTTATAACAGGTTTTAGTGCTTACAATTGGAATTGCCTCAAGGCACACTTGGATGAGGCATTTTTATTACACCAGTGGCGCCTTTACACCTGCAATTTGCCAGAAAACACTCAGAGGACTTCTTAGAAACAACATTGCAGGCCTTTACAGCACACGGTTTGATGATACTGCTTCAAAGAGCCAACTCAAAGAGATTCCATGAGGATGAGCTTTGTGCAGGGAGGGGCAAGTAATGAAAGGCAATGGCCATAGGGATTAGCATGGGCAGTGAATGGGAGGGTAAATAACCAAATAACACCCATAAGTTCAGTGTTCCTCCACACATCTCAACTCCCTTCTATTTGTTTCAGCTCATAGTTGGCTCATAAGCAGCGCCTACTGGCCAAAATGTAAACTACCCCTGCCCTGTAAGGTCATATAAATTAACAGAAGCTGCACCAAATCAGTGCGTATGCCATTTGGCCACTTTTCTATTCTCGCCCCTAATGCTTTTGGGGAACTTCACATCATTAGAAAGGCTTTTGCACTAATATGTACTGGAAATCTTGACGCGTAAATCAGGTGCAAAGATCTGCTCCCAGTCAGGTTAGTTTAAGAAGAAAGCTTTATTTCCGCAGTACTGTGGAAGACAAACTCAAAACAGACAACCCCTTATAACACCAAAGAGTCAGCCCCCTCTTTTCAGGGTCCGTCAAGCTTTTCTCACTTTTGTAGCCTTATAGTTTTCAATAAAAAGACAGTGCAAGTTTCTATGATATTTTTAAAGTGAAGCGCAACAATAAAAGCAAGCTGCGTTGCATTGCATTAAGGTACGTTCTGACTCTAGTACCCCAAAGCCGAATCTTCAGTTTACAACTAGCAAGGTAAGTAGATCAGAGACTTACTAGCCCATCTTTGCAACTAGGCCTTCCCAGTAACGTTTCCTCCCTAGGTTCAAGGCGTGTCGCAGTACACATTCGAATTGTGCAAACATGGCACAATATAAAACCATGCAGGGTAGAAAATGTGTTTCTTTTCTCTCCACTTTAACACGCATCGATTCAAGATGGAGTCCAGCTCTGTTTGGTCTTGTGTTTTTTTTTATTACAAGACCCTAGTACTTGCATTTACATTGACTTCGAAGCTTGCTTTCCACTTACAATATGCTGTAGTAAAATGCTATTGGATGGGACTCATTTGCATTCCTTCTAACGCTATTTGTCTTGAGCTTCTTTAGGCATGCACACGGCAGATCACCCCTTCCTCAGCTCTTTATTTTTCATTCTTCTGTAGCCTGGACACATTTGTTTGTCTTTAGCAATGCATGTATTTTTGCTGATTTTCCCTCGTCTTTGCAAGCAGCATATGTCCGTCTCCTTGTTGTTTTCAGTATTCCCCCTCCAGCTGTTCCCTGCCCTCCTGTCCTTTTGAGAGTCTGGAGTGCCCATCTGCAAACCTCATGTCTATTGAACGGCCATCGCCTGCTCCAAATCTCCTATGATCACCCCGGCCATCTCTCTGCTTTTCCGCGATTATGAGCCGTCTCCCCTCGACATCAGACTGCCCATGTGTTGCTCTCACTCTGACCTTTCTAGGCATATGTTAAAAACCTTAGACTTTATGAATTTTGGCGGGTAATCTTTTCCACCTGTGTTGATATCGGATTGGCAGACATGTGCCACCTGGAAGCAGTCTGGAAGAAGTGGCTCATACGAATTGATAACCTACAGGAAATGGTTGGACTCAAAGTAACACGGGGTATTTTATATATGTTAATGTTAATGTCAAAGGGCATTTGAACTGCCCACTATCACCACCGGAGTGGTCCCCTGGCGCACTGGCGGCTCTGATAGAGGAAGGGAGGGTGAGTTAGTGGGAGGAAGCAGGAAAAGTGCAAGAGAGCAGTGATGTGCTGTTGACGGCCACAGCCCGGTGGATCAGTTAGCTGGCCTTGGGTGTCTGCAGCCGGTAGTCGTTGTGTACTGTTGTGGAGGTCTATGTGTCTTTTTGTTTTGTTGTTGCAGTGTAGTGAAGTTTGTGCGGTTTGTTGTGCTGTAGGTTTGTGGTTGTGTTTGGTTTGGTGTTTGAGAGGTGTGTGCAGAGACGGAAATTGTTAGTAGAATTGGGTTAGTTGGCATCTCTATCCTGAATTGAGGCGTCGGGCTTGCAAAGTCTCTCCTGATGCTCCTCTGTCCTGATCTGGGCCCATCTCACCCAGCCTCCAGCACAACCCCTCCTGTCCTAACCTGCACTTGTGGCCAGTGCACCTGCCAATGTCCACCACTCAGCTAGTGTGCAGCATACATGAAAAATAGACTATTGCTCGACGTACTGAAAGACAAGCGCAGAAAGAATAAAGAAAATGTGTTTTTATTACACATACAAGTTGTTAATTGCTGAGACCTTTGCAAAGGTTAACCCTTCTTTATAGCTCCTTGCATCATCTGGCTGTATTTGGAGTCACTGGAACATTGTTTGCAGAACAGAATTTAGAAATTGAAAAGGAGAAACCGGACACACATACCAGGTCCCATCCTTCACTAATCACGTAGCCATGAACTCTGAGCACCTCGTCCTAGACCAAAAGGCAGAGGTGGGAATGGTGAGCCAGAGCGAAACCACCTCACCCTAGAACAAAGGCAGAGGTGGGAATGGTGAGCAGACCTGCCTGAAGTAGAGGGGCCAGAGCGAGACCACCTCGCCCTAGAACAAAGGCAGAGGTGGGGATGGTGAGAAGACCTGCCTGGGGTAGAGGGGCCAGAGCAAGAGCACCTCGCCCTAGAACAAAGGCAGAGGTGGGAATGGTGAGCAGACCTGCCTGGGGTAGAGAGGCCAGAGCCAGAGCAAGAGCACCTCGCCCTAGAACAAAGGCAGAGGTGGGAATGGTGAGCAGACTTGCCTGGGGTAGAGAGAGGCCAAAGCGAGAGGACCTCGCCCTTGAACAAAGGCAGAGGTGGGAATGGAGAGCAGACTTGCCTGGGGTAGAGAGAGGCCAGAGCGAGAGCACCTCGCCCTAGAACAAAGGCAGGAGTGGGAATGGTGAACAGACTTGCCTGGGGTAGAGAGAGGCCAGAGCGAGAGCACCTCACCCTAGAACAAAGGCAGAGGTGGGAATGGTGAGCAGACCTGCCTGGGGTAGAGGGGCCAGAGCGAGAGCACCTCGCCCTAGAACAAAGGCAGAGGTGGGAATGGTGAGCAGACCTGCCTGGGGTAGAGGGGCCAGAGCAAGAGCACCTCGCCCTAGAACAAAGGCAGATGTGGGAATGGTGAGCAGACCTACCTGGGGTAGAGGGGCCAGAGCGAGAGCACCTCGCCCTAGAACAAAGGCAGATGTGGGAATGGTGACCAGACCTGCCTAGGGTAGCGGGGCCAGAGTGAGAGCACCTCACCCTAGAACAAAGGCAGAGGTGGGAATGGTGAGCAGACCTGCCTGGGCTAGAGAGATGCCAGAGCGAGAGCACCTCGCCCTAGAACGAAGGCAGAGGTGGGAATGGTGAGCAGACTTGCCTGGGGTAGAGGGGTCAGAGGGAGAGCACCTCGCCCTAGAACAAAGGCAGAGGTGGGAATGGTGAGCAGACTTCCCTGGGGTAGAGAGAGGACAGAGCGAGAGCACCTTGCCCTAGAACAAAGGCAGAAGAACAAGTTACTTACCAACTGTAACATTCTTTCGACTGGATGTTCCTCCCACGTATTCCTCATCTTGTGATAAATCGTTATCTCCAGCTTCGCTGCTTCGGAAACAAAACGTTTCTCAGCAGAGGGCGCTGTGCTCGAGGTCGTGGCATCGATTGTCCCTCGACGTACTCCGTACTCTGTCGACGTCACCGATGGTATAAATAGCTCGAGCAGCGCCCATTGCTTCAGTTCTGTTTTTTCGATGAAACATATAGGAGGAACACCCAGGCGTGTCCCATGACCGATACATACTTCGTGAGAGGAAAGTGCAAGAAAACGTAAACTGTACTGTGGGGTAGGATGGGAGGGTCGATGAGGAATATGTGGGAGGAACATCCAGTCGAAAGAATGGTACAGTTGGTAAGTAACTTGTTCTTCGAATGGATTGTGTCCTCCCACGTATTCCTCATCTTGTGATAGGCTCCCATAGCAGTATCCATTTTTGGAGGTGGGAGTACCAATTTCAGTTTTCATGGACAGAATGCACAACTGCCTTTGCAAATAAACCCTTGTTAGAGGAGGCAGTGTCCAAACAATAATGTTTAACAAAAGTATGCATTGTTTTCCAGGTTGCAGCTGCACAAATGTCTGCTGCCGGGACTCCCCTCTTTAGAGCCGCAGAAGTAGCCAAAAGGTATGCAAGTCAAGAATTTTAATACTAAATTTAAGTCCCAGGTTGGTACATGAAAAGGTACTGGAGGGTATACATTAGTGAGCCCCTTTAAGAATTGAATTATTAACGGTATTTTGAAATATGAAACCTCTTCCGAGGAACGCTTGAAAATGGACAGCGCAGCAAGGTATCCTTTGATTGTTCCTATCTGGAGCCCCATATTAGCTAGATGTAGCAGAAAGGAAAGCCCCATTGGGGTGCCACACTGAAAAGGGTCCACATCCTTGTCTTTGCACCAGTTACTAAACCTATTCCAGCGACATCGGTACAAAGCATTTGTTGCTGGCCGAAAGCAAGATTTCCATTACGTCATCCGGAAGATCCCAATCCTTGTACCTCAACCTCTCAGAAGGTTGAGTGTCTTGACCTCTGGATGGAGAACCCGACCTTCCTCTTGCGAGAGAAGATCCTCTCTTTGCGGAAGACGTATTGGAGGGCAGATGGGCATGTCTAGAAGGTCCGGGTACCACATTCTCCTGGCCCAATCCGGGGCAATTAGGATCATGGTTTTCCTGAACTTTCTCAACCTCCTGATTACTTGAGGAATTACGGGGACTGGGGGAAACGCATACAGCAGTGGAAACTTCCACTCCACTACGAATGCGTCTCCCAGAGCTCCTCTTTGAGGAAATTCCCTTGAGCAGTACTGATCGCACTTCCGGTTGATCGCAGTGGCGAACAGATCCACTTGAGGGGTTCCCCAAAGGGCGAAGATCTCCAGAAGGACTTCCTGAGCCAGCTCCCACTCGTGAGAGACCGTGCTCTGCCTGCTCAGAGTGTCTGCCGCCGTGTTCTTCTCTCCGGATAGGTGAATTGCCGACAGAGAGATTCCTTCTCGTATTGCCCAGAACCAGAGCTGCATTGCCTCTCTGCACAGTGGCAGTGACCCTACACCTCCTCTCTTGTTGAGATAGTACATGGTCAATGTATTGTCCTTTATTATCAGGACATTCTTTCCCTGTACAGAGGGCAGAAAGGCCCTCAAAGCTAGTCTGATTGCCCTTAGCTCTAATAGGTTGATGTGTAGTTTGGACTCTGATGGAGATCAACTACCGCTGATTGTCAGATTGTTGGTGTGTGCTCCCCACCCCGTGAGTGAGGCGTACGTCACTACCGTTATCTCCGGCTTTGGTTGCCAAAAAGATTCTCCCTTGAGAATGTTGTCGTTGCAAGCCCACCATAGAAGATCCTTAGCAACTGCGCTCGGGACTTGCAGAAGATCCGACATATTCCCTGAGAACTGGGACCACTGAGTTCTGAGTGCCCATTGAAGGGATCTCATTCTCAACCTGGCTTCTGGTACTAGGAAAATGCAGGATGCCATGAGGCCGAGCAACCTGAGAAAATCGAAGGCCGGTAGATGATGGGCATTCTGAAACTTCGTTACCATCTGCTGGATGTGGAGAGCTCTCACTTCGGGAGGCAAGGCTTTTCCCGATGAAGTGTCCAAGACTGCTCTGATAAACTGGAGCTTCTGGGATGGTATCATGTAGGACTTCTTGAAATTGAGGGAAAAGCCCAGTTTGTGGAGGAAGTGGCAGGTGATCGAATGATGTTCCTGAGCTTGTTCTGGAGAACTTGCTCTGATCAACCAGTCGTCCAGGTAGGGATACATGTGAATAACTCCTCTCCTGAGACTTGCTGCCACAACCGCCAACAGTTTGGTGAAAACCCTCGGGGCGGAGATCAACCCGAATGGCAGAACTCGAAACTGATAATGAGAATTGCAATCGCGAACCTCAGGTACTTTCTGTGCTTTGGATGGATTGGCACATGAAAGTAAGCATCCTGAAGGTCCAATGATAACAACCAATCTTGGAGTTGGAGAGCCTGAAGGATCTGAGAAAGAGTCACTATCTTGAATTTGTCCTTCCTGAGGAACTTGTTCAAGTTTCTCAAGTCCAAGATGGGTCTCAGTCCTCTGTCCTTTTTTGGGATGAGAAAATATGGGGAGTACCAACCCCTGTTCCTCTCCGCTACAGGTACCAGTTCTATGGCACCTTTCTCTAGCAGGGTTAAAATTTCCTGCAACAGGAGCGGATCCGGAATTTTGGCGGAATTGGCTCCCGGTGGATGATTCTCAGGCCTATTTAGAAAGGGGAGACAGTAACCTTGGGCTACTGTTTCCAGTGCCCAAGCATCTGCGGTAATGCGCCGCCATTCCTTCAGATGTTGAGAAATCCTGCCTCCCACTGGTGTTTTGTGTAATAAGGTCTCAGAGGCATTTGGAGGCGGCTGCAGGAGTGGCTGAGGGTACAGATGCCGCTCCTGAGGCTGATTTTGCACCTCTTCCTCGTGCTCCACAAGGCAAGTTTCTCTTACCCCTTTGAGAAGCCTGTCCTCTTCCTCTACCAAAAGAGGAGTAGTATCGAAAAGGACGACCCCTCCAGGAAGATGAGCCGGAATATGGTTTTAGAGGCTGGCGCAAAGAGGCGCTAAGTGATTTAGCTGCCGCTTTCGAGGTCTGAAGTTTTTCTAGGCTTTCATCAGCCTTTCTGCCAAAGAGCCTCGAGCCATCAAAGGGCATGTTGAGGAGTCAAGCTTGCACGTCCGGTGCAAATCCCGACTTCCTCAACCATGCAAATCTGCGTAGCACAACGCTTGCAGCCATGGATCTGCTGATGCTATCAGCAGTATCCAGTCCAGACTGGAGACATTCCCCCATTGCCTCTTTCCCGTCTTTGACTATATTCAGGAAGCCTTCCCTTTCCTCGCCTTCCGGAATACGATCATCCGCCGCCGAAATACAGTCCCACACGGTATGGGTAAACCTGGCTAGGGTACAGGTGACATTTGCCGATTTAAGTGCCATACTGCCTGACGTGAAAACTTTATGTGCCCAGGCATCAATTTTTTTATCCTCTCTATCTGGAGGGATAGTTGGATAAGCAGTTTGTTTTGAAGTAGTTGCTGCCTGAATGACTAAACTCTCTGGAGTCGGATGTTTATTCAAATATTCAGGATCCGTTCCAGCTGGTCTATATTTTCTTGGAAAAGTGCTATCTGCAGCAGCAATAGTTTCTGGTTTCTCCCAGTTTTTCTCCACAGTCCTTTGAAGGGCCCTGTGAAAAGGGAGAACAGGATCTTTCTGAGGTCCTTTGACGATAATATACGTCATGTCATCTTGTTCAAAAATGGGTGAAGTATTACCCCAACCCATGTATTCAACTACCCTGGTCATAAGACCCCTGTAACTAACAAAACACCAAATTACACTTGCACACCAATATTCAATATCAATTGTAAAATTGAGGATATACGTTCTTGGGGTAAGGTAGTAATATTCAAGGTGCAGGGGAGAAGGACTCAGCCTTGGTACCTAGGCCGGATACAATATAGAACACAAAGAAATCCAAGTTCTGGACAACTGCGTCCCCTGCACACTTTCCAAGGAGGCCAAAAGGCCTAAGTAAATTTAATCATACAATTATGAGATAAATGAGAAATAGATTTAGTGTCTCTGAAGATTCAAATGTGTTCAGTTTCATAAATAAATTAATGAATAGAATTTTTTCAAAAAAAGAACATTCAATGAGTCGTTTTCTTTTTAGAGAAAGATGGTCTTCTCCTTTTTAATTACTTTTTCTCTGTTCGCCCAATGCGTTTCGAGAATCCTTCTCTCTTCATCAGGGGCTTACATTTCAAAATAATTTTAACAAGCATCTATAAAGAACATATACGGATAATAGATTAATTTCTCATTAATCTCATAATTGTATGATTACGGATATAAACAGCTGCTTACATCATGCGAGTCATCATCCAAAACACTTGAAAGACAATTTACCATACAGTCAACTATTACGAGTAAAAAGGATTACATCGGAGATAAACACACTACAGGATGAATACAACAACATGAGAAGAAGATTCCTAGAAAGTTCTTCCCAGATAGCATCAATAAAGCGATTGAACGGACGGAAGCTCAAGACAGAAATGCTCTCCTGCAAGAGAAACAGAGGACTGATGAAAGAAGAAAAAATTTAATACACACGCTCAAATACTCAAGTCAGAGTTTCCAGATAAAGAGAATTATCCATAAAAATTGGGAACTAATCAAATCTGATGAGATGCTAGCACAACTTTTCCCAGATCCACCTATGATGGCTTACAAACGAGGAAGGAACTTTAGACACCAACTGATAAGAGCAGAAAGAATAAAACCAACAATACAGAGGACGCTTACTAAACCCAAAAGTGGGCACTTTTGCCTGTTTACATTGCCAGCACTGTAACAATCTTATCAAAGGCGACCATATACGTCATCCACAAACAGGCAAAAAAATCTTTCTAAAGCACTTTGCGACATGTGACACAAAAAACGTCATCTATGCGATACGCTGCCCATGTGGGAAATATTATGTTGGGAAAACGAACAGAAGGGCCAAAGACAGATGGACGAGACACAAGTCATGTATCAGGACAAAAAATTCAAATTCACCAGTCTTCAGACACTTTAGAGACATGGGACATAATGTTTCCCAGATGAGACTAGCAATTCTGGAGGTCATACGTCCATTCAGCAGAGGGGGCAACTTACCTAAATTGTTGGCACAGAGGGAACTCTTTTGGATCAACAAACTAGATGCCATAAATCCCCTAGGATTAAATGAAGAGTACTACCTAGGACCATTTCTATAGGCAAATACTCACACTCTATGAAACCTGAGGTATTCCGAGATATCACTAAGATGTTTTGATGTATCTGATATAAATGTTGTAAACTTAGTAAAAAAACCTTCAAGGGCTCTTGTCCCTCTAAGATTGTACACCAACTGTCTTGGGGTAGACAATAATGGAAAAAGACTTTTTCGATTTTTTATTGACAAAATTGTTTTTATGATACCTTAATATGGCTCTCATATTCTGGTTGGTCATCATCAGAACATCCCTCCTTGTTTTACTGCTTGTGAAACTCAGTCTCTATTAGGTCCACATCAACGCCACATAATAGCATTACTTAGATTGGAATCCCTACAAAAGAATAATAATTTTCTGACCCCCTAAAAATGTGTTTTCACCCTCTGTTTTCTCTTCAATTATCTTTCCTGTCTGTTAATACACTTAGCAACCTATAGGTACACAAATACCGTTTTTGTCATTTCTAGGATGGACAATAACCTACAAAACCCCTCTCCAATTGTTTTTTGTAAATGTCCACTCTTCCTCAGTATATCAGGATACAGGCTAACACGTGTATCCCCCTGAGATTGACTATTTAAATTTTTCAATATATACATGATTTACCTAAGACATGTAGCAGCTTGCGCTATCTTCAGCGATAGGCACATCTTTATCAATTTACACTCCTGATTCGACCCGGTACAACATCACTGACGTCATCCGCGAATGACGTCATAGGATGTTTACGTTGGTCCCGCATGCGCGAGTGACGTCACCTCTTCTGGCGCCGCTCGCGCATGCGCGATTGACGTCACAGCATCCATTTACCATTTAAAAACAGAGCAGCAGACATGACGGTCGGAAAGCAGCCCTTCCTGACCGCGTCTCTGCTTAAGACCCTGGATCAAGTAAGTGATGATGAATAGGGACCCCCTCCTACACCAATTTAATTCTATCTAAACCCCTTCCTTATTTTTTATGCTTTACTTTACCTCAGGAGAATGTAATCATCCTTCCCTCGAGGAAACCAGGTTCTGGCTATTACATTGGACTACCTGGGGGGTGCTTTCAGACCCAGTTCTGAATTCTTTGGTGCTCACAAAGACTTTTGGAAGATGGGTGAGTCCACTCGTCTTCTTTTTTTTTTTTTTCTATCGAAATAGACATTTGGTATGATTAGGTGCTTTGCATTTCTAATAAAAATGGAACACAATATCAGCACTCTCTAACCTACAAAATAATTTTCTCCTTGCCACCACATGGGGAAATTGGCAAGTTATTCCGTAAAATGAGCACCCAACATAAACATCAACTACCCTTAATGTTCACTCAATGTTGGATTATTAGAGGTTTGAACCTATAAAGCATAACCAGGTTGCCAATAACACAAGGGAGGTGTTACTCATCTTTGATTATTGTTAATTCTTTCCAAAATTGCAGTTTGATTTGTTGAAGCGAAAATTTAAAAGTGATTCTCTTTTGAAAAATAGGTAATCTGATTAATCTATTATCCGTATATGTTCTTTATAGATGCTTGTGAAAATTATTTTGAAATTTAAACCCCTGATGAAGAGAGAATGATTCTCGAAACGCGTTGGGCGAACAGAGAAAAAATCATTAAAAAGGAGAAGACCATCTTTCTCTAAAAAGAAAACGACTCATTGAATGTTCTTTTTTTGAAAAAATTCTATTAATTAATTTACTTATGAAACTGAACACATTTGAATCTTCAGAGACACTAAATCTATTTCTCATTAATCTAATAATTGTATGATTAAATTTACTTAGGCCTTTTGGCCTCTTTGGAAAGTGTGCAGGGGACGCAGTTGTCCAGAACTTGGATTTCTTTGTGTTCCATAAGACCCCTGTACCCAGCATTTGCATGCTCTGTAGGATCAGGTTTGGCGAACTCTAATTCTGGGGATGTGTCAACTCCACTAGCAGAATGTAGAGTATCACTCCGGTCTCTCATTCTAGATTCCTGGTCAATAAGTTCCTCAGGAACTTGTCTTGTACCATAAGTAACTCCCAAAGGAGTAACCTCGTCTTCTTCTGAAGCAGACTCTTCATAGATTGCTGACATAGATTTGAAAAAGTCTGATCTGGGCAAAGGAGTGAATCTCCTTTCTTCCTCTTCCATCTGCTTCGAAGGAAATGGCAAATCCCTCGAAGTTTTCGAGGGTGTCTTCGAAGTTTTCGAAGACGACTTCGATAATGGCGTTGATGACGCATTTGGCTTTGGCGTCGAAATTATCGATGTCGAGGGCGTCGACAAAGTTGTCGAAGTCTTCGACGACTTGTGTTTCTTGGCCGGCACTAGAGAGGTGCTCGACTCTCGAAGATTCTTCGACGGTACTGGTCTTGGTCATAGTAGTCTTGGACTTCCCTTTGTCGTCCAATGGAGCGACTTTAGGGGTATGGCTTTTTCGAGGTTCTTCCGAGGGGGTCGAGGCCGCATTCTCGAAAACCTCCACCATCTTTTTGCGGAATTCTTCCCACTTACTGGGAGAATCCGATTTAGTCGGACAACAAATTTCTTCAGTTGATTCTGAAGAAGAAGATGATGAGGGAGATCTATGTCTCCTCTTCATTTTTTTCGATGACGACGAAGAGTGTCTCGATCTACTCCTAGATCGAGATCTCTTCGAGTGCCTATGGCGATCCGATTCCTTAGAATCAGTCGCTTTCTTGTGTCTTTTTGACGAAACCTTTTTTGAGGCGACAGTTTAGCTCTCCTCTCACGAAGAGCTTTTTCGGTCATCGATTGGCAGGACCCGCGGTCGTCGGTTCGGTGACTGGAACCGAGACACCAGAGACAAATCTGGTGGGGATCGGTGATCGACATCTTAGATCCACAATCTGCACACTTTTTAAACCCAGTTCTGGGTGTCGAATGTGTCGAGGATGATGACATTTTCTTCACAGAAAATAGAAGCGCGCCGTTCTCGATAGCGAAGCGATCGGAAAAACGGAACTGAAGCAACGGGTGCGGCTCGAGCTATTTATACCATCGGTGACATCGACAGAGTACGGAGTACGTCGAGGGACAATCGACGCCACGGCCTCGAGCACAGCGCCCTCTGCCGAGAACATTTTTTTTTCCGAAGCAGCAAAGCTGGAGATAACGATTTATCACAAGATGAGGAATACGTTGGAGGACACAATCCATTCGAAGTGGGAATGGTGAGCAGACTTGCCTGGGGTAGAGAGAGGACAGAGCGAGAGCACCTCACCCTAGAACAAAGGAAGAGGTGTGAATGGTGAGCAGACTTGCATGGGGTAGAGAGAGGACAGAGCGAGATCACCTTGCCCTAGAACAAAGGCAGAGGTGGGAATGGTGAGCAAACTAGCCTGGGGTAGAGGGACCAGAGCGAGGTGGGAATGGTGAGCAGACCTGCCTGGGGTAGAGAGACCAGAGCGAGGTGGCAATGGTGAGCAGACGTGCATGGGGTAGAGAGACCAGAGCGAGATTAACTATGGTAAGCAACTCAAAAACTATTATACAGAGAAATACAACGTTTCCGTTGTTCTTGTATACAGTAATCAGACATAATGATGTGACGCGCTTTGTCCATTGCATGATGAAGTCACACGCTGCCTTTTCTGCCCTCAGGTTAAATTGAAAATAAATTGCACCAATGCTGGAACATTCGCGTTGTGATGAACCCACGTCCCACTACTGCTATTATGTCACTTCAATGAGGTATTCTTTTATTGAAATGCTTTTACTGGCAATACTGGAGTGCTGCACATTCTGAGTTTAGTGAGAAATGTTTGTCCCACCTACTGCTCTCAGACTCCGACTCCACAGTGGCAGAGAAGGATGGGATGGGCTGCAACCACCATCTCCATCTCCATCTCTCCAGTCACTGGGCGAGGGGTCGGTCTCCTGGAGCCAAGGACAATAGATGTTTGCGGCCTACATCGACACAATAGGAGGTACATATGTCGCCCTTTAATGCAAAAAGGTCACATTATTATTAAACACCATAGGGCTGCAGAGACAACGCAAATCTGCAGGCCTCAAGTAGGAACCCACAGACACTGCTGATGGAAAATACAGAGTAGAACGAAGGTGTTGGGAGGATGGCACTTCTCTATAGCAATAAGAAACAAACATTGGCAATGCCAATAGTTTGGCATTTTAAATCAGGGCAACCGACATATCGGTTTATTCTCCTGCTTACTCTGCACACCTGTCTGGTGCACCATTCACTAAATACCTCACCAATTCTTTATAGAATGCACAGTTGCCTCTGTCGGATTCTTGTGAGAGCCTGAGCTACATAAATCATAACAAAAAGCAGTTCCTACTCCCTAATTGCAAAGAAATGGATTGGTGGCAGCATTGCGGGATGCGGGTGGTATAAAGTGACTAAATATTGCTACAGACATTAAAGTAAGGTTAGGCTATCTGACGACAACAGGATGCATCAGTGAGAAAGGCAAATCTGGTTGAAGGGTAGGGACCTAGTGGTGAACTTTTGGGCAAATAGCCATTGGAGCACAGACGCAATCTATATTGTCTGAGACGCTCTATATCCAGGCATGTACATTAACTTCTGTATTTGTGCTGAAAAGGAAAACTTGCTAAGAACCATTTCATAACGTGTGACCTGCAAAGCCTGGGTGCTAGTTAATAATCAGTTAATAAACCTTCCTGACATGATAACTTATGCAGACAGTTTTGACAATCCTGGCAATAAACCAAACACGCATTGACAAAGCAAACAGTGTTGGCTTTTCTGTATGAATGTGATAGGAAGTTGCCAAACAGTTCATATTGATACTAACTGGCCATAAGATGGCAACAGTTAGAAAATGGTTTGAGTACCTGGACATGTAATGTAAGTGACTGGAAAATGCCCGTCTCATATCTATTCACAAGTCAAAAGGTTTGGCTCTGCTAATGCTTGTTTTTAACAGGACCTCGGCACAAGTTCAGATGCGAGAACACATATTAATTATCAATGAAGTGGCTGAAGGCACACTTTGCAAGCAATCTTATTAACGCAGGAGCTCATTTGCAGCTGTAGTTGCGCCATTAACTCACAGAAGAGGGCTTTGAAAGGACATTGGCAGGCGCTACAAAGAACACAGTTTGATATTACTTTGTGTAAAACTAGCTAAAAAAGGATCCGAGGAGAGTGTTTTGTGGTGGAATTGGGAAGGTAGTGCACGAAGGCGTTAGGGATCAGTATGGTCATGGGCAGTTCGTAATTGGGTAAGAACACAAACACAGAGAAGCTGTGCGTCCCTTCTCATATTCCACCTCCCTCCGATAGCACCTCAATGACATTTTTGGCTTATAGGTGCCCCTAAGATGCCACCTAATAACCAAATCTAATAATGGAATGTTCACTTATGGATAAGAATGTGTATAAGAAAGACATGCTGGTTCAGCAAGCTGCATAAACCTATGAAACACCTTTAGAGAGCATTTGCATGGGGGTAATGGACAGGCTGTACTATTCTTAAGACTGTAGTAACGTCCGTAAGCTTACTGTTTATTAATGACCATTTCAGTTGGAATTACCAAAGGTGCTGAGGCCATTTCTGCAGAAACATCTGTGACGTTTACTGCTACAAACACGTTGTGAACCACTGTCAAGAAATAGTTCCTGAAATCATAGTAAATAGCCAGAAAGTCTACTAAGAGATGACACTCGTTTGGCAAATCTAAAAGCAACACAGAGGAAGGTATGGCGGTAACGGTTTGTAATGTGCAGTGCCAGGCAAAAGCATGACGAGTCCCCTGGACAATTTCTAGGGACGGCAGTGCCGCATTTCCCTGCCGTGTGTCTGGGATAACCCTGATACAATGATAAGGAACCAACTAATATAGGGGTGTTCATCTGGCAAACCGTGCAGGCTGGTGCTGCGAGAGCCTGGAATCACACTGCCTGGCATACTGGAACTCGCTGCAAAGAGGTGTCTGAGGTGAGGGCGTCGAGGATGGAGGCGGCTGTGCGTCCTGGGAAAGTGGAAGACGTCTGTGCTGTGGGCCGCAGTCAAGGTGGCAGAGGAGCAAGACGTCCAAGTGGAGGTCAGCGGGACAAGGGTGCAAGGGCCCTGGTTTCGTGTACAAAATGTGGGTACGACCTCCCACACCCCATTGAATGCCCAGCGCAAGGAAAATCGTGTGGACGTTGCAGGATGCTGGATCACTACACCCGCATGTGCAGAGCTCCAGTGCTGGTGGTGATACCGTGAGGGCCCGTGAGAGCCCGTGAGAGCGGGAGTCTTCAGGTCACATCGCCCGCCCAATGTCGCCCAGACAGACCAAGGTGACGATGGTGCCCCTCATGAGGAGAATAAGGAAGAAAACATATTTTTCATCTCAAGCGTCAGTGCGCTGAGGACCACCAACAGGAGACAACCACAGTATCTGGTGAAAGTGAATGAGTCCACGGGGCTGGTGGACACAGTCGCGCCTGTCAATGTCATGGCGAAGGTGCACTATGACGACATGGTGGTGCTGCCCAAGCTGCAGAAGCCAAAGGCCTGCATCTTTACGTTTGGCGGTGAGCAACCAATCCAGATGGCTGGGGCATTTGTAGCCAACGTGGTGCAGGGAGGGTCGTCCACTAAGCCCCAGTTCTGCATCACATTTGTCAGCAGCAACACCCTCCTGAGTTGTGCAGCGGCACTCGGCATTGTGAGCTTCGCGTATGCAGTGTACGTCGAGGATGTTCATGGGCTACTGGCCAGATACAACCAGCTGTTTGAGGAAATTGGCTGCATGGTGGGCGACCCAGTGAGGATCCACATAGACGAGTCGATCCAGCCCATTTCCCTGAAACACTGCTGAATTCCTTTTCATCTACGGGACCTAGTGGACAAGGAACTGGTCGAGTTGGACATAATCGAGAAGGTGGAGGGCCCAACCCCCTGGGTGTCTCTAATCGTCATTGCTAGAAAGCCCAAACAACAGGACTTTGTACGAATCTGTGTGGACATGATGCTCCCAAACAAGGCGATCATGTGCAAATGTCATATCACCCATACCATTGATGATATCACAGAACTACAAGGGGTGCGCTTCTTGTCCAAACTCAACCTTCGGGCCAGATACCATCAGGTGGTGCTACACCCGGACTCTCGATATATAACAACTTTTACCACACACCGAGGCTAACGCTGCATAGGAACAAGTGCGAGTTCCTCAAGAAGACCATCAAGTTCTTTGGGTTTGTGTTAAAAAAAGGTGTGTCGCCAGATCCCCGTAAGGTAAAGGACATTGTGGAGGCACAGCCCCCGGAGAATGTTTCTAAGGTTCGAAGCTTCTTGGGTATGGTCACCTACTGTGGCCGGTTAAGCAGGAATCTCGCATCCTGATCTTTACCTTTGCGGGCATTAACCAAGACGCATGCTGCGTGACAGTGGGGACCCCTTGGCCGGCTGCATTTAAGGACATGAAGGGGGCCCTGACAGCAGAGGATACAATGGCATTTTTCGGCCTCCCCCTGTCATCAGAAATTGTGGTGGATGCCAGTCTGTTTGGTCAGGGGGCAGTACTTACTCAGACGGACTCCAACGGGGAGTTCCGGCCAATCGCATATGCCAGCAAAGCACTGTCAGATATGGAACATCGATATTCCCAGATTGAGAAAGAGGCACTGGCAGTCTTGTGGGGATGTCGCCATTTTCGCCTATAGGTGGGGGGTTGCCCCGTGACCGTGGTTACGGACCACAACCCCCTGCTGCCCATCTTGGCTGGTTCATCGTCCAAGCCCTCGGCCTGCATCAAGAAGTTGATGTTGGCACTGCTGGAATACAGAGTGTCTTTGGTGTCCCCGCCCGGCAGCAATAATGCAGCCGACTACTTGTCTAGACACACCTGGTGCGAGCCGGATGGACAATGAAACATCAGTGGTGCGGAGGCCGACGAACATGTGAGGCTGGTAGTGGAGGCGGAAACTCCCAACTCCGTGCCCATCCACGAGCTGCAACAGGCGGAGGCCGACTAGGAATGCTTAAACATCCTGAAGGCAGCCCTTCAACAGGGCTCATGCAAGTCGCTTGTAGATGCGCTGGCTCTGAGGACCCAAGAAGCAAGATTAGCACTAGAACAGCTGTGGTGGGTCAAAGACGAGCTAGCGTTTGTGGAGTCGGGACTACTACTCCGAGTGGACTGAATAGTCATACCACAGTGCAAGGTCACCCTGGTCATCGAGTTGGTGCGCCAGGGACACTAGGGAACGGCCAAGGGCCACCTGCGACTGAAGGTGTGGTTCCCAGACCTTGAGAGGTGGGTTGAGGAGTTTGTTGCAGCCTGTTTGTGGTGTCAGGAGGTGTCCCCGGCGCAGAAGGAGCCTCTGATCGAGATCATGCCTAGAGGGACGAAGCCATAACTTCGGGTCCACAAGCAGGGACCATCACTTCCTGGTGGTCGTGGACGAATGGTCCCGTTATCCAGAGGTGGAGTTCATTGAGTCTGTCATTCGACAAGGTGGCTGTGGCGTTGGAGAAGATCTTTGCTACCCACTGCCTTCCTCAAACCTTGCATTCTGACAGTGGACCACCATTCCAGGGGGACCGTTTCACCCAACTGATGGAGGAATATGGTATACAGCACCAGAAGATCACTCCTGTCTACCCTCAGGCAAACAGTGAGCGCAACGGTTCATGAGGACGCTAAAAAAGGTTTTCTGCATCACCCAAGGCCAAGGACATGTTTTGCAGAGAGCTCTGGATCAGTTACTGAGGAGGTACAGGGCTACCCCACATGCGTCCACAGGAGTGGTGTCGGCAGAGGCCATGTTCCGGAGATATACGAGGAGTCTGATTCCGGAAGTGAGGGAAAGGGAACCGGCCATCATTGACAATGCCCAGGTGGAACGGGAGAGAAGTCTCAGGACAGAACAGGAGAACATCAGCAGAGGACTCTGGCCCCAGCAGCTAGCCCCGGGAGATGAGGTGCTGGTTAAGAACCATCACCCTCAAGGCAAACTATCCTTAACATATGAGCCTGGTCCAATGGACGTGGTGGCGGTGCACGGCTCCATGCCGATTGCTTCAGAAGGAACTGTCACTGTCACCTGCAATGCCAGCTTCTTTAAGAAGGTGGGAGAAACCAGGCTGGAGGTGATGCAAAGAAGGGATTCAGTGATGCACTGGACGGGGGCGGTGGCCTGGCCCATCCACTGAGTTCCCCAAGTTGGGGGAACTCGGGTGAGGAGGACACAATCCGGGAGGCGGACAGGAGGTATCCCCAAAGGGTCTCAATGACTATGTTTTGGACCCCTGAACTGGTGGGCCCAGCCCATGGACTGGAAAGTAACTGATGAGTCTGGGGGTGGCATATCATTAAAGGGGTGTTTATTCTGGGTGCAGTGTATTGTTGTGTGTCGTGTGTATTTTACTTTTTTGCTGTTATGTTATGAAAAAGGAGGCATGTGGTGGCTGCCCCTTTAAGGGCGTACACACGGGCGGATTGACGCAATTCCGCCGTGTGTGCCTTTAATAAAGGGGGCGTTCCCAGCCACGGCATAGCGACCATGGAGCACGAACTGTACACATGTTTCTTGTGTATCTGTGTGCAGTGGGGGCCTCATGGGGGCGGTTCCGGATGAGGTTTGAAACAACTGTCCAGCAGTTTAGCCCTGAGAGGTCTGCAGCAGAGCTTGGATCCCCCAGCTGGCACAGCGAAACCATGGCTGCAATCTGCGTATTCCTTTTAAAGAACCCCACTGCAGACAGCGCAGAGTTTTGTCTAAGTAGTTGTTTCCTTTTAATGAAATCCTATTTGCGAAATGCTACTCGGGGCAATAATACTTAATGATATTATGTGAATACCTTTCGTGTCAAATGATTACATTGCAAGGCACACTTTTCATTTTAATTCTTTCCTTCTGAAAGCAGTATGTTTCTACATCATCCAATCAGCACGTTCCCAAACATTATCCACCATTAACTAAATTGCTATTTGACAGGACATTTTTGGGGCAACGTGATTAAAGATTATGCAAGCCACTTTCCAGAAGAGCGTGTTGCTAAAGCAGCAAAGACTTTGTACTGCTACCGGGCTAATACAAAGAATAGGACCCATTGAGATGAAGAAACGTGTGCTCTTAAGTCGAGCAGACACTGTCAGCAGAAGAAACTGCTCTGAAAGTGCAATGACTGATATGACAAATCTGATTTATTTGACTCCCAGCACTTCAGCTGCTCTGCAGGAACTGCTGATTTGTTGGCCTAAGTAACGGCTGCACTCACAGTCGGGCTGCTCACCACCATAGAAAACCAAGTTAAAATTTCCATTTTGGGCAGAGAAACAGCTTGCCTCCGATTTTGAATGGATGGATGCATGTAAAAAATAAATCCAAGAAATATTTTTATAAGTTAAAAAGAAGGTTATTCAATTTTTTAACATTAGTGTTCTTGTGAAATCATAGTTTACATATATTTGAAATTCACTCTACATATAAAGGGAAACTAAAAAAAACATAAAAAATACAGTAATCGCTTGAAAATTTTATTTGGAAGATGCATGGTAGCTTTCCCATTCAAAGATGGCTGGCTTATTTCCAGAGAGCTTCCTTAGAGATAGTCATCCAAGATGGCTGCCTCCATGGAACAGCTCACACAAAATCAAAGGGTTCCCGATAGGCAGGAATGGGTGGAATTAGCCATAGGGATTACATTGGCTAGGGGCAGGGAATGGGAGGGATTACAACTGTGTATCCCTCCTCAAATATCATCTCCATTGAAAAAGCATTGCAGACCCTCATTCAAAACCCATATTTAAAGCTCTAATGTTAATGACAATAGTTTTGGCTTTAAAGGTAGCGCTTTCAGCGCCACCTAATAGCCAAAACTAAAAATTTGTAGATAATGTGATAAATTTAGTGAGATGAAGTTGAACTGTTTTGTTGGTGATGGATCAGACACGATGAAAGATACACTCTTGGTATGCATCTGAAACAAGGAAATACAAGAAAAATTCAGCCAAGCAAAAGACAGCACCCTAGATAAAGCGGTAAAAATCACCAGATTACTTGAAACAATATTTAGAAGTACACACATGGCATTGTAATCACATGCAATGGAAATTCGGAACTAGCCCATTTTCTCGCAGTTTGTGCGAGGCCAATTTGTTCTTAATTTGTGTTACCACATGTCACTACAAAGGTAGATAGAGGGATGGGTTTAGGTATTTAGAAAGCTTGGGGGGTGGCGGGGCATTACAGGGGGGTCTACCCCTGCATTTAATATGGTGAAATGTGTGAGATTCCAGAGTAACAAGAGATGGACAATTTATTTTATTTAAATGAAAAAGGGGATTGGGAAAATGCTTTCAAATCCCTAATTCTTTGAGGGGTTATCCTGGCTCAAGAAAACTAACTAGTGGACCAGTCTTTGTCAGGATGTCCAAAATAACTGTACACAGTGCTTTGTCCAAAACCTATTCCGACCCTCACACTGAATTTACCACAAAAGTCACCACTGAGGAAAAATTAAACCATACTCGGCCATCTTCTTGCAGCCTTTTAATGTTTGTCACACCCGCTACTTCAACAGTGGATTTGATATGTATGGGGGACCCTCCACCTTCCCTGCCCTTTTCTTGGTTCCATCCCCTGGCATTTCTCTTTGCCAGGGGCACAAACCCCGTCCTTGGTCTTTTCCTTTTCTGTGTCCCCTTTTCTGTGGGTCTGTTATAGGCACAGACCCCTCTCTTGCTTTAGAAGTCCCACCACCTTGTTATACATAAACAATTGTGGTTGTTCTATTTACTCGCTGTTGACCCAATTAGTATGTGTTATTGGGGTCTCTTTATTGAAATTCACTTCTAGAATATCTCTTGCACATATGAGTGCGAGCATCTCCTTCAGAAATTTTTTTCAACCTCTTATAGGCCTCCCAGCCCCTATGTATCTGGTTCACAGCTCCTTTTCTGCCAATGTCAGCTATTCTCAAAAATGGATGTCCCTTCGAACGGGGTCTTGCCTGCTCCGTCCACCGGGCTCTTCTCTCTTAAATATCCAGGCAGTCTGCCCCTCCTTCACCACTGCACCAGTTGTGTGCCGGATACACTACTGACGGAAGGGGATGTCTACCTCTTCTTCCTGTCGGTCTTGCGGAAATGGCCCATACAGAATTCTCATGTTGTGGCAAGTATCCCGGTAACAACTACTTTGGTCTTTGTAGTTTCTCACCGGACCGGCTCTTTGATTTTTCCTAGGTTGACAAGCTTGGTACTTTATGGGCTTTCCTACGCCCTCTGACGCTCTCGTCAGTGGGCTTGGCTAGTATTGCAGCGAGCCGGTTCGAGTGCCTGATTATGTGTCTGGCTGGACTCCTCGGTTTCTTCTCCTCAGGCAGCCACTGCTACTAATTTTACAGCTTGTCCAAATATTGCTGGTCTCTCTGCCAGCACAACTCCTGCTACTTCCACAGCTAGTACTATTCTCCTTCCAGCTCGATCTCGGTCCCCTCATCCCTTTGGATGTCAGATTTCCTCATGGACATAAAAAGGAGGACTAAAACATTGGGGCTAAAATTCTACTTCTTGTCCCTGTAGTTGTAGTTTCCTTGTTTCAATAGCTTGAGAGGGAGGTGTTGCTTTACAGAGATACATGTACCCATATGGTATCTCTTGGTTTACCTTGTAAGTAGAGATGGAATTGTGTATACATTTTCGGGGCTTCGGTGTTGGAACTCTGTGTTTTCTCCTGGATTCTGGCACGAAATCATTTGATTCATCACAAATGTTGTAAAAATAAATTCAAACAAATGGGCCTCGAGCAAATAGCTGCGAGGAAACTTTATAGATCTCGAAATTCAAGCCATTTGATCACCTTATTCCCAAATGCCTGGAAAATGTGGCAACACAATGAAGTAAGTGAACCCAGAGGAATCAAGGAAACCTTAACGTCAAGCCAGTTGTGCCACAAAGGTGAAAGCAAACACAATCTAGTCAACGATTGCATATGCCGTGGAATAAGGAGAGCACATATGTGGTCTATCTGCCTACATTGCAAAGGTATGCAGACAGAAAAACAGGAGACTAGTACCCTCAGTGGAAAATGAACCAGACAATGGAACAGATTACAAGGCAGACAGTGACACCATGTTAGTTATTGACCTTGGTGGGGGATCAGAAGGAGACACAGACTCTTTAAGGACATTGTTACTTCAGGTTTTACTAAAGACTAAATGTAAAGGCCTAGCCATCCCTATAGCTATGGGGGATTCCTTACCTAATGGAATAACTACGATACTTGTCAGTCATTTTTCTCAATGTCCAAGTGAAGACATCCATCATCCAAATGCTACCTATCTGACCCTATCACTAATTCAACAAAACAAAAGGGTAGGAGAATGACTTCCTTCTCCTGCATGGCACTTTTCATACTTAATAGATTCTCTTTTTAGATTCTTTGGTCACTCTTTATAAGTTCATATAGCTTACGTGTCCCTATGTTCCTCTCTCTTTTATTTCGATAATTCACATTCATAAATATTGTCGTTATGCTTTTCTCACTTTGTTTTCTCTTTTCCAATATACATGATCTCACATTTTGTTACATTCATACAGTTCAGGTTTATCAAGGAATCCACATTTCGCTTAGCCTCTTCTTCAGGGAATTGTGTTGCTTTCTCTCTTAGGCTGCTAAAGTTCAATTTTAACAAACTTCCTCTCACGGCTTTCTCAATATCACTGAGAGGAGTTAGCCAGTTTAAACAATATTCGTTCGGGATCTTTCCGGGCCTCCCCGTTTTCCAGTTACCTTCCTCTATCAGAAAACCTCTCTGGGCATCTTAGAGGCTTCACGCCGGCTTTGCTTTTGCACCTGCACGGCCGTTAGGCTTTCCTCAGCGTCTCTCACATCTACACTTTGTTCATTTGCTCCGCGACTTGGTATGGTAATGAGGAGTGGTGCAGACTGCTGCAGCTGCCTAGTGGTGGTATCAGCGTGATTGTACGGGGCCTTCTCTCCACCATGATTCTACTGTGGTCATGCCACTACAACGTCTCAAGCCCCCCTTGGCTTGCACCTTCTCAGGCTCTCTGCTTTGTAAGACCAACTCGGCTTGTTCCTTTCTCAGCCTTACGGCTACACTGGCTTCTCAGCATTTACCTTGCTGCCTCCCAGCAAGTTTGTATCTTGCAGGCTCTGCGTTCTATTGCGGATCCGCCTCCTCGCTGCGTCACATAACCAGGGGACCTCCCCTGCTTGGCATCAACTTCTTCTCTCGCTTCTCGTCCCTCTTCTCGCTTCATGTCTGGGTAGTCTTTATATTTCAATCCACTTGTCTCAGTGGATTGGATACTTCGGCTTAAAGAGACAGTTTGTTTTCCTTCCAAATAAGAGCATCTGTCAGCGTCTTCCTCGTTTTATTAGATGTTATGGTTTACAGTCCCATACATGCCTCCATGTTTTCTGATGTACGGAGGTCCTCACTGGAATGCAAGTCCTTGTCCCCAATGGGGAAGTCTCCCTTGGTGAGGTCCCACTTTCCTCGACCCCTAGGGATGGTGTTGTGGGCTTGCCTCCCTTGCCTCACGGGGGGGCTCCCGATTGTGGAGAAGAGACAAATACCCTTGATTCATCACACCTCATGTCCGAAAGGACAACAAAGCCCCACTGCACTGTGTATCCAATGAACCCATGGATCGGAGGATGGTTTCAGGGTCAGCCCTCATCGCAATTCCAGTTTAGGCCTAGAAGAAGGCGGGGAGAGACTTCAAAGTCAAAAAAGTAGATGTGAACACCATGGCACATGGAAAGCACAGGGTGAGCCTACTAGGATATAAAAGTTGTCTACAGAAATTCTAAGGATGCCAAGCCAATAGCAAAGTATACTTCATTGCCCATGGATCTGCAGTCCTAGGCTGGCATGATCAAGTCAAAGTAGACCCTGTCTTCAATCCCATCAGCTAGTATCAGCATCTCAATGTGATGGTCACAAAATGGAAACATACAGTGGAGAAACAGAAAGACCTATTTAGCAACAAATTAGGATGTGTAAAAAAACAATGTCCACAAAATTAGACCATGGCCAGGAACAGTGCTGGTGAAACACAGATTTCATCCAGTACTAGCCATAGAAAGGGCTGTGCTGAAAGATCTCTTGCAGAAATTACAAGATGACAAGTCTCTATAAACCATAGAAGCTTTGCATGGTTAAGCCCAGAGGCCCTTAATAAAAAAATAATCACCACTGATGAGATTTGCTTTAATGTTTACTTGAGAAGTCGCAACCGAGAAATATTAACTGATAATTCCCCCTTACCAAAGCATCTTAAAACTGATCTTGATAAAGAAATGCCAGCATTTTCTGATAGTTGACATAAGGGACACCTACCACCAAATAAAACCACACAATGAATTAAAATCGGTCAGCTCATTCACCAACCCGCATGCTACTTATGGATACACCATCTTTGGTCTCTCAGCAGATTCAGTCTTAAAAAGGATGGGATCATTACTCAAAATCATTCCAAATGTAGCGTACTTCCAGGATGATATCTTCATTTATAGAGAGACATGTTCGGACCTCATTTGTCACAGTTAGAACAGTACTAATAAAGTTAAAAACAGCCACCATAAGACTACGCATTTTGTGTTGCATGCAGAAGCAGTGTAGTATCTGGGATACAAAATGTTAGCCAATGGCATACACCCCAAGCAAGCCCTCTTTAAGGGCATTGAAGATGCACCAGCAGCACTTGTAAAGAATTCAATTCATACCTAGGTTGGCCAGAGCACTACACACAATCTATACATTACTTTTCCAGAGTAGACTTCTTTCCTTTGATCAATCCAACACAGAAGACATCCAAACTAATAACAATGAACATTTTGAAGGAACCTGTCTTAAAGGCGTCAACCAAAAATGTGCATTAGTCAATGCTAGGGCCTGCGCCTTAGGAGCCATGCTTGCAGAGAGAAGTCGCATAGAGGAACATATAGTAGTGATCGCTGCAAAATCCTTATCTATAGTGGAGCAAAATTCCACACTAATTGAAAAGAAGTTGTTAGCCTGGGCATGGGCCAAAAAAACATTTCAGTATGTACCAATGAGGGCACAAGTGCAACTGTTCACAGATCACAAACAATTAGCTAACATGTTGCCCCACAGTGGAATCAAGTCATCCACCCCAAGATTGAACAGGTTAGCAACAAAACCCCAGAAAAACACATTCTCTACATATATGTACCGGGCTGGAAGGACAAAGCCCAATGCATGTCAAGACCCCCCATGAAAGGTAAAGGAACCACCATTGTTTTAAAGGATGAATGACTAATTTCCAAGCTGGCAGATGATGCTTGTGCAGAAATCTGTCTGGCAATCAAATAATGAGATTGTAAAGAAGCCATGCAGTCAGATGTCATACTAGAAAAAGCAAGACATTGAATCGTTCACAGATGGCCTAATGAGAGGATCCTACCACCCACCCATACTATAACATTGTGACAAATTGCCCCCAAATTATTGATAACCTAACAAGTCCTATTCAAGAGAGACAAAGCAACACCTCCTCACGGATCACAGCAGTCACAGAGGAAAATCCCTATCATGGTCACCTAGGTGGGACCCTTACCAAAAGAGGTTTTAGGGAAGCACACTGATGCCACGGATGGATGTCAAAATTGACAAGGCACTATAACATTGGCATGAATGCAGTAACAATACAAGACCTAGACTGCAACAAGCACAACTAGCATACATTGACACTGCAGATAAACCATGTGAGAAAGTTGGTCTCGATTTCACAGACCCTTTGGAAAACAGGGGACTTCATCATTGCTACGGCATAGTGATGGCTGATTACTTATCAAAGTAGATCAAGTTATATTGTGGCTATAACATTAACATGAGCAGAGTGTTTTAGGCACTCAGCAATGTCTTTGAACATGACAATGATATTCAATTAGTGTTGGGCAGAATTGAAAAACGTCTTTGTAAGAAACAACATAATCCAGTGCAAAGCAGCATTATACCATCCCTGGGCCAATGGCCAAGTGGAGAGGGCCATGCGAGGACGCAGGACGTATTCTGCATCAGTACCATCCAAGTTCTCTGATATAAGAGAAGATACTTTTGTGTCCATGGAAAACATTCAGTGGAGATTAAAGTAGACCTTTACCGCTCAGTACATAATAGCCGTGGCAAGGGTCCCTCAGTGAGTGACAACAAACCAAGACCCAGCATAGTGTATTCATTTCACATCACACACCTTCTGAGAGGCCCCTAAAAAGAAAATCCAAATCGGGCATCACCTTTTTGTATGCCTGCTGGGGCAGACAAACCATTGCTATCCCCATCTTAAGAGGGCGATGTTATCCTGGAAAAAATGCCTTTCATACATCTGAAGGTGAGACGGGTTCCAGCTCTAGCAGCAACAGAACAGGCCAATGTTTCCCAAATGAACAATATACTGGAGGCAGGAGTGCAACTTCACTGAGTAAATGAGCATGTGGTATCAGCGCCTCCAATCGGGTTCCAACGCTAGCATGGCATGAGAGACCAGGGTAAGAGACCTGGTGAACGCGAATGCGCAAGAAAAAAAGGCGCATATTTCAGGAATTGTCTGAATGGCTGAGCAGTGGCGTGGCTCCTGTTAAACATGGAGAACGTTGCCAGTAGCTCAGTTAAAGCAGAATTGACTTTCCAAAAGTACTGCAGGCATCGTTTAAATAGACTGTGTGAGAGACAATGTTTCCCTATACCTTGGAGGCTGAATGCTGACTGAAAGATGGGAACGCGTCTCCCTTTGAAGGGGCATTTTCTGAGTGAAACAGAATCGTGTGTGCCTAATTTCATTCTAAGTAAGAAGACCACATCTTGCAACATATTAAAGGCTGAAGCAGAAGTCGGTGGTTGAAGCTGAAGCCAGAAACAAGTACTACCCACGCCCATAGAGAGAACTCTATAAAAGTGAATCCCGCTCAATTAAGAACTATACACCAGTGTGCTGAAGTTGTTGAAGTCATTATTACCCACAATCCTCACAATTAAATGTGACAAGATCAGCCCAAGCTGGAAGAATGGTACAACCGTTTTGGGGTAACCATTGAAGCAAAGGTGTATATGAAGCTGGGGAAGGGAGTTGGTACTTGTTTAAAAAAAGCTGTTTTTTGAATCTGCATGGCCAAGACTATTTGAAAGGAGAAGAATTGGTCTAAGAGCTAGAAGCACATTTTATGATAGCTCCAAGACAGGCAAAGAGGCTGCCCTTTCTCGTCATCCAAGAAAGAAGAGTGCCTTGCCAACCTCTAGAGGTAGAAGAGATCTTGTGAAAATTGCCTAATATATATACATTTTTTTTATTGAATGATATGTGATTTAATGTAAACCTTTATCATATATCAAACATTTCCATTTAAAAACAAAAAAAGAAAAGACTTGGGGATCAAGTCATAGGATTCAAAAATAAATTGAGCCAAAAGAGGAAAGGTTATTTTTTCCTTTGTGTCAAGTCTTTTTCCAAGAGGATCAGTTAATCAGTTCAAATACCTCCTTTAAGAAGTTCAACAAAGAAATTGTGGCTGCAGGTTTCTCCCATCTTAAAAGGAGACCCAGATTTCCTTCACTTCCAATGTGTTGCGTGATTCGATTAATTTGGTCATATGTCTGGCCCAATTTTGAAGTTGCCGTTGTAGCATCAAACTTATCTAAACCAGAAGTTGTAGTAGCAGCAGTAGAACTGTGGTCGTCAGTATTGTTGTCAGAAATGTCTAGCTTGAAGAAGTAGAGGCTGAAGCCAACTGTGAGCAAGGGAGCCCGCTCTCTCAGTTGTAAAGTAGAAAAAGTTGCTGAAGTAATAGCAAACCTTAAGTAGAAGCATCCTGACAAACTGTGTACAAAATATGCTGCAGAAGTTGAAAAGTAGAGAAGTTGATGTAAGTAGAATCTTTTCTGGAAGTAAGTCATCCAGGAAACTCCATTGGTGCTATTATTTTCTTTGTGGAACTGTAAAAGAAGGATCTTTTCATCAAGCAAAGAAGAGACGTTTGCCAGTTGATTTTTATTTGTGTGAACTTTTGTGTCTTTGGAACTTTTTCAAGACTTTGGTTAAGACTTTCTTTTACTTGGAGGAAAGTGACTGACACATTGCTGGGGAGAAGTTCTGCCCAGGATTATTAGAAGTCATCCAAGACACTAGGAGTATGGTAAGCTTTTATTTATGTTGTTCATGTTGCTTTGAATGTATATGCTGTTTACTGTGAGGGTTAGTTGTGTGAATGGTAGGAGGTTTTCCCATAGATCTTAGAATAGTTAGGAACTCACCTGGTAGAGTAGGTTTAGTGAGGGTTTCTTTTATAATTTTGTGTACAACAGAATGTCAAACCCTGAGAACAATAAACAAAGTAGTGAGTCTCATATTAGTGAACCCTCACAGCAGTTACACACTACATAGGTGGTAAGGTTATAAGCAACCATTATTACACTTGACATAACTGAAGCTGGATAAATATGGGTAGGCACTGGACCATTCAGTGATCCATCATGAAGTAAAGTGCAGATCAAAATAAGTTGCATTAAGGAAAAACTAAAATATTGAGCCCTTAAACAGCCAAAAGGATATTCAGGGGATTCCAAGATGGCTGCAGAGTGGGAAGGAGGACTGTGAAGTGAGCTTCGTCCTCCCACCCACAGGCCGCGACAGTTAAGCACACCAATTAAGCAGGATTGGGTCCGTGCCCCCCCCCCGGCAGTGCGGTAACGTTGCAGGTCGGAGCGAAGAAGCGGGTCGGAAAAAGTCCCGTGGAGCATTTCGTGAGCAAGCAAAGAGAGGAGCTGCCCCCCTGCCGGTTCAATGACGCGGGAGACCGAGGACGGCACCGGAGGTAGAGGGGACCTATAACACGGCGGGCGCCAGAATCCCTCCAGGAAGAGCAGCCCAGCCCAAGACGCAGGACAAAGTAACGGTGAACGGGTCCGGCACAGGGAAAGCGGACCCAGCAGCGGACCGGAGAAGCCAGCCGTGACCTTCATAAGATTCTTCCGAGGAAGTGCAGCAACGCACTCAGGCCCAGCGCGGTCCCCACGTCCGCACAGGTAGGCTCCCCATCGCGAGAAGGGAGAGAGGAGGGGTGAAGCCCCGAGGGAGCCCGGCTTGGAACTCGGAGCCAGCTGCTCCGAAAGCAGTGAACGCGGCGAGAGGCAACGGTATGCCGGAGAGGAGGGGAGTCATAAAGGCGACAGAGGCTCTGGGGCCATAGCATCGCCAGGTCAGCGAATAAGATAGAATACTGAGGTGCAGCAAAGGAATCCAGACTCCGAGCGAAAGAAAGAGCAGACCACTCTGCTGCACAGAGGTACAGTGCTGAAAACAATTGGGAGGACCCAGGCCAGCAGAGGAAGGAGGGGGTGATTTAAGTGGAGAAGGGCGCAATCTACCAAAGAAAGCGGGGAGCATTTCAGTCCCCAGAGCACCTCATACAGGCATTGTGGGACAATCAGTGCGCATTAACAAGGAGAGGGGGGAGCTCTGTTGATCACAATTCTCCATGCAGAAGCAAGGTGCACTGCAGGTGCAAGTGCACAAAGAGTAGGGGGTGTAGTTAACAAGCACGGACTACCCCATACAGGAAAGGAGGTCCACCGGAGAAGGGTAACGACATAAGAGCATCTGGGAAGCGGGGCGAGAGTCACCCCACAAGGACACCATCCCCCCCACTCCCTGCGGGGATGACAACATAACTGCACCTAGATTTAAAGCGAGATGGGCTCCGTCAAGGGCCCCAACCTACGAACGGTCCACATACCTCATCCACGCAGGTCTCGAGGTCCGAAGAAAGAGTCTCCTGGAAGCTTATATGAGGATAAAAAGCCCAGTATCAGGGAGGCATCCAAGATCCAAATAATCGAGCAGCATCTATGTAAAAAATCGAGGGGCA
This sequence comes from Ambystoma mexicanum, assembly GCF_040938575.1. Classification (NCBI taxonomy): domain Eukaryota; kingdom Metazoa; phylum Chordata; class Amphibia; order Caudata; family Ambystomatidae; genus Ambystoma; species Ambystoma mexicanum. Next base: position 147,309,646 of record NC_090936.1, read on the forward strand.
AACAAGCGCATTCCTCCCAATCACCGCCGAGGGGGAAGCAGGACCAACGCATACCACAATTGTGGGGAACAGACACAGGCACCCCCGGTGAGCTCAACAAGAAGGAAGAATCACGAAGGGCAGATTACTAAAGCTGGAACAGGAGCTGACCCCGGAGACATGGCTACGAGGGAGGACATGAAGAAATGGTTCGCAGATATTCAAGATCAATCATGTCAAATATGCAATCCCAATTCGAGACCATAAAATCAGACATGAAAACAATGGTGCAGGATCTAAAGAAGGAAATGGACTCTGTGGGGGAGAGAACGGACACTTTAGAAAAGATGACGCAAAACCTGGATGAAGAAGCGAATCAGCAAGCGGAAATCCAAGAACAACTACTGACACAAACTCACAATTTAGATTTGCAATGCGAGGATTCAGGGAACCGCTCAAGGAGATCGAACATAAGGATTAAAAATGTGCTGGAGACGGTAGAAGAAAAGGACCTGAAGGAAGCGGTACAACAAGTATTTAAAGTCATTCTAGACGGAGGGAGGAGGAGGAAATAGCAATAGACAGAATTCACTGAGTGGGGCCAAGGAGGCAGCAGGAACCAGGTGCAAGACCCCATGATGTGTTGGCAGCATTAACCTCCTATGCGCAAAAGGAAAGTATTCTTCGGCGAGCCAGGACAATGGACCATATTCGCATGAACAGCGTGGATGTACAATTATATCAAGACCTGGCACAAACCACTTTGCAAAAACGGAGGGAAATGGCCCCAGTGACAAAGGAGCTAACGGCAAAACAAATCAGATATAAGTGGACCTTCCCTTTTGGCCTGTTATTCACGTGGGAAGGGAAGCAACGGAGGGTGACGTCCTGCGATGAAGGGAAACAAATACTAGGAATGTCCGATCAGGATGAACCCACCCAAGGAGGATGGAGAGGGAAGAACTCCCAAAAAGGACCAGTATGGGAGTGGAAAACAAATGACAGTAAATCGAAAAGGGCCCAATCTAACGTTTGAATACCAGTTAGAAACAAATAAGAATATGATCTGCACAGATTTCGTGTACCCAGCAGCACTCCAACTGGCTGGGGGGGATAAATCATGGCAGTCGGGGGGGGGGGGGTACAGGACCCACACCATTTCAGGTGAGGCCAGGGGGTAAAGGGAGAGGGCCGTCAATTGGGACCCAAAGGGGCTTTAGGACACCCCGCAGGTTATCCCCGAGTCATAGTGGGCACGACGCGGATGGCGCTACGCCGATGCGGTCATAGGAACCAGAGTCCACCTCAGGGCAGTTTAAGGGGGGAGATGGAAAATGGTTTGAGCAGGTTGGGGGTTGCTCATGTTGGGGGGAGTTGCACTATCGGGGATGTACGTTTGAAACAAGGTCCAATCCGAGGTCAAAGGAAGCGTAATTTCAAAATAAAAACATGGGGATAAAAATATTAACATATAATGTTCGGGGCCTAAACTCTCCAATTAAAAGGAAGAAAATAGAAACTTTCCTAAGAAAAGGGAAACAGGATATAGTGATGTTCCAAGAAACACACATACGGGGACAGGATAAAAATAAAATCAAACTGAAAGGATACAACATGCTCCAGCAGGCTAATGCCCCTGAGAAAAGGGCACGGGTCATGATAGCTATTAATGACTCCCTTAATCCACATGTAATCCAAACAGAAGGAGATAAACAGGGGAGATATCTATTTCTTAATACAAACTAGATGGAATCCCCATCACCTTAGCAAACTTATACGCTCCAAACTCGGGCCAAGACGGTTTCCTCAGAGACACACTGGCCAGACTGGAAAACTTCGCAAGGGGGGAAATCATAATGGGTGGAGATCTGAATATAGCGTGGGACCCAACTCGAGACAGATCAGGGCCCAGACAACAAGGACAGTGTTCCCTGTCAAAGGAATTAAAACAGAGAATATCCAACTTATCCCTGGTAGATGTAAGGAGTCATACCAACCCCACGCGACAGGGATACACTTACTTTTCTCACGTACATGGGACAATGTCCAGGATAGACTACCTTTGGCTGACAACGGGTCTTTTAGGCAAAATAAGGGGATCAGAAATTGGGTCTATCTCGTTATCGGACCCGCCACCCTTTGGGTAGATTTAGTGTTGCTCCACAGGGCACCGGGCCTGTGGAACTGGCGGCTCCCTGAGGAGATAATTAGAGATCCAGTGTTAGGTAACACCCTGCGGGAACATATTACGGAATACTTAGAACTAAACATTCTCCCAGAAATCTCTATAGAAACACAATGGGAGGCTCTGAAAGCAGTCGCCTAGGGACACATAATAGCCCTAAAGAGTCAAAGGAAGAAACAGAACGCCCAATGGGAAAGAGAATTAGAAGGAAATATAGCAAAGATCCAGGCGGAACCCACACAGAAATCTTCCCCGAAATTACATAAAGCACTTAGACATGTCCAGGGCCAACTGGACTCCCTCCGCATGAAGATAGCAGAAAGACACCTGTTAAGATTGAAACACTGGTATCACGTCAAAACCAATAAGGCAGACACATATCTGGCCAGACAACTTAAGGGACAAAAACAAGATCGGACGGTAAAGGCTCTGAGGGATGCGGGAGGGGAAAGAAAGACGCAAATGGAAGAGATAGGCCACATATTTGCACAATTTTATCAACAACTATACACTTCAGACCGCCCTGAGGAAAGAAAACAAGCTACATATCTAGAAGACAGAGCTCCCAACAGTATCGGAATCAGAAAAGCAAATGCTAGGCGAGGAAATATCCCAGGAAGAAGTCCTGGAAGCGATAAATGGCCTTCCAAGGAACAAGGCCCCAGGCCCAGATGGGTTCACCGCACAGTTCTATAAGACATAAGGATCTGTTAGCCCCTATACTAGCAAACTTATTTAACTCCTTTAAGGACAAGGAGGATATCACCAGATCAATGAATGAAGCGAAGATGTTGGTTCTCCATAAACCAGGGAAAGATCCCCAGCTCCTGGGTTCATACCGCCCTATAGCCCTGATAAACCAGGACGCAAAATTGTACACGAAGATATTGGGCAACAGACTTAAACAAGTACTCCCGAAACTAATCCATCAGGACCAAGCGGAGTTTGTCCCAGGTAGACAAATGCATGATAACATTAGGAGGGTAATCCACCTGGTGAAAAAGACGGGAATTACACAAACTCCAGCGGTAGTGCTTGCTCTGGATGAAGAGAAAGCGTTCGACCAAGTAGAATGGTCCCTCCTCGTTAACATTTTAAGGAAGAGAGGGGAGACTTACATTCGTATGGTACGGGCAAATTATAATTCCCCCAATATAAGAGTCGCAGTAAATGGGAGCCTAAAAAGCAGAATACAAATTAGGAGGGGGACAAAACAAGGGTGCCCTCTCTCCCCCCTGTTGTATGCTATCTTCCTAGAACCATTGTTGGAAAAGATACGGGCTAACATAGATATCAAGGGAATCGACATGGCGGGTTACTCTCACAAAATTGCAGCATACGCGGATATGCTGGTGTCCCTGGGGCATCCAATACAATCTCTCCCAATCTTAATGCAAGAAATAGATAAGTTCGGATCTCTGTCGGGCCTGAAAATAAACGGACAGAAATCAGAACTTTTAGTCTTGGCAGGAGACACTACACGAATCCATAACATGGAAGGGGCACTCCAATTTAAAGTAGCGAAATCAGGGGTGAAATATTTGGGAATAACTGACGGGGAAAATTCAAGATCTGTTCTCACAAAACTATCCCTCAATACTGCAACGAATAAAAAATGATTTGGCAAGATGGAACCCCCTGTCAATATCCTGGTGGGGGAGGATAACAGTAATCAAAATGACTATACTCCCATGGCTGTTATACTTGTTTCAAGCCCTTCCAATTAGGATCCCATCGGACTTCTTCAGAGCCCTAACAAAAACCATCATGACTTATATATGGCAAGGGAAAACTCCAAGAACGTCAAGAGCTGTCCTTACCACTTCTAGAAGTGAAGGTGGATGTGCACTCCCACATTTTAATAAATACTATGAGGCAGCCCAACTGTGGGTTTTAATGGAATGGATACCAGTCGAATCGCAAAATATATGGGCAGCCCAAGATAAAGCAGTAGCGACAACCCCCACCAGGCATATGCTCTGGATAGGGAAAAACCACAGGCAGCCAAATGTACAAATTAGCGGAATCATGCAGGAAGCATTGGCGTGTGGGACAGGGCCACACAGATAGGAACTCTAACTAAGGATCCAGCTCCCTTCATACCCCTCCTCAGAAACCCTGAATTCCCGCCGGGAATGGAGAAAGGGGCATTCCAGAAATGGGAAGAGGACGGATGCAAGATGGTCGCAGATATGTATGAAGATGGAAACATACGAACCTTTGTGGAATGCATATCCCTATTTAAGCTCAGCTCCACAGATAAATATAGGTCTGATCAAATATATCACTGGTTAGACACACCAAGAATCAAAGAGGCCCTGGAGAGGGAGCTGACCCCATTTGAAAAATATATCATGACAAACACAGGCGCTAAAAATTTTTTTCCAATACATATAAGTTTATAAACTCATCCGAAGAAGAAGTGAAATGGAACTACATAAAAAAATGGGAGCGAACACTGAACAACACCATCCCTATAGGGCACGGGGAATATATATGGGAAATGATACCAAAATTGACCACAGCGATCCAAACAAAGGAAATGCGGATGAAAGTCCTCCTGCAATGGCACTATACGCCGGAAAGACTTAACCAAATGTTCCTGAATACCTCAAATATGTGTTGGAGGGGCTGTGGGAAGGAGGGAACTTGGAAACATATATGGTGGGATTGCCCACACTTGCAACAATTCTGGGGAGAAATCAAGGCACATATGAACTCAATGTTCCCGACAATGGGTATTATAGGGGAAGAGGTCTGGTTGTGTGGGATGTGGGACCCCAAGGACAGACAATTCAGCAAGAGACAACAACTTAATTTTATGGGACTCTTAATAGCTGCTTGGTTGGAAATAGCTCACAAATGGAAACAAAGGGTTCCTCCAATGACCATAGACTGGATAAGGAGAGTCTGGACACATATAGCAATGGAGAGGCTAACATATAATATACAGGGGGCCCATCAGAAATTTAGAGAGGACTTGGGTGAAACCCTGGAGCACCTCCAGAGTGACTATATGGAGCAATGGTGCCCACACAGGATACGGATTTTTGACATGTTTAACTAAGACCATACGCGAAATACCTCGGACAGGAAGAAAGAAGCGAATATTCCCAGGGGGGATGGGGGAGGGATGGGTGGAGGGGAATGTTGGAATGTTACTGGTATTATGTTGTAAAACTAATAAAAACAAGTTTTAAAAAAAAAGGATATTCAAATTAGAACAATACTGGAAATTACTGGCGTTGTTTTATTGATGGAGAGTAGTTGCACTTATAGAGAAAGGTGGGAGCTACCTATTGAAGTCCAATCTCTCATCATCAGCAAAATCATTTGCAAACATCTGAGCGCATATAGGAGTTTGAAAATTCATCATGGTGTCTTTCAAGATCCGAATCTATGCATTTGTGGAATCCACCTCCCCCCGCTAAGTCCCAAAAAAGCTTTAAACCCAGGAACACTGTGAATGGGCATTGCTTTTCAACACGTTCTTGTAAGATGGGATGATGTATATTCTTTGTACCTCAAACTAGCCAACAGGGGGTGAAAGAAAGGTGCATTATGGGCTGAAAGTAACGGTTCGTTTTACATGCAATCAATTCTGCCATTTGCAGGGAGGACAGTATGGGGATCTCAAGGCAATGACACATATCTTACTTTAGATGTAATTTAACAGATCTTTATTTCGTGTCAGGGATCTTGGGAGTCGGGTAATGCCTATAGGTACTAGGGGAAATCTACAAACAATGAGGGAATATTTGTAGTGAATACATGTCAGGAGGGGACAACACAAAGTGGTTGGGGTCTGTCCAGTTGTCCAACACCTTTTAAGATCAAAGTTCAACAAAATGTTTCAACTCATATCCTTATAAGTCTTTGCCCCTCCTCTGTGTGCCTACAGTACACAGGACATATTAAAACAATATGGATAACAGAACTCTTCAAACATAGTCTTAATAGTCCTCAGCCTCATGGCTGCCCTATGCTTAAACACAAAATGTTCCAATGTTTGGTCAACACAAAATCTTAATCCTTAACGATGAAATTTCAGCCCTATGCTACTCAAAACCAAAACAAACACATGTTCCTGGAAAGGCTCCTTCAGGAGTTACTCACAGCCATAGGGTTCCATCAGCTGCTCTGTTTTCACCTCATATCTCTGACCTCTCCCAGGTATTCAGCTCCAGAGCTTTCTCTTCATATGCCTCTCCGAAGAATTGCAATATTCACTGTTGGGCTGATTTCTGCAGACCTTGGGTTGCTCGGTTTTCACATCAGGTCTCTGCTAGCCCTAATTTTTCTCAAGATTTCACAGCCGGTCGCTCCTGGACCTTGGCACTCTCAGAATTCATGGCAGCCCCTCCTGGGCCCTGGGATTTAGGATTCATAAATGTCCCCTCCTGAATCTTGGGTTTCAGGATTCCCAACGGGTCCCTTCCAGAACTTGGGATTCAGGATTCACAATAGGTAACTTCTGGACCACGGCTCTGAGAATTCAAACCCTCCCCCCAATCAGTGTAATTTTTCAAGCAGCCTATATTCCCCTGCCCTTCTGCCATGGGCCTCTGTCATTCCTCAGGGATCACTGGTGGAAAACAGTTTGATCTGGCTTTCCAATTCCCCCAAGGACTCAAAAGATGCTACTTTGCCTTCTGAATAACCTTCTTGCTATAGGTTTTCCATAGCACAACAGCATTCCAAATCTCCTCAATGCCTCTCCAGGCTCGCACTGCCTTCCTCCATGAAGAAGTATTCCAGTAATCCTGCCCCCAGCAGCCTACTCTGTAACAAGGGAGCATCAGAGGATATTCCAGTGACCAAAACACTTGCAATTAACTCCTAATCCATTGGTGCTCTTTTGCATACCATGTCCCTTTCGTTCCCTTCTAAAATCTTAGATCCCCAGGTATCCGAAGCGAACGTCAGATAAAGAAAGGGGACATTCTTGTTTGTTCCTGTTAGTGCCTTAGTGCCTGAACACACGCTCCATGTAACCCATGAGAATTAGCAGTATGCACATCACCTCTCACTCGCCCCTTCTCATTTACCGTCATTCACACATGCAAAGATCCATTTTGCACCCTACCACACATCTCCAACCCACAGACCCTCCACCAGAATCCACTCAGTCAACCTCCAAAATACATGTCCAGGCCCATTCTCATAAAGGATCACTCAGCAGAACGACATGCGGCAGACATTGCTATCATCATCACTGCACACAACCTAGCCACACTTTTTACCACAGATCCATGGCTCACCACACCACCACACATTGTGTGGGCCCTCACACGCAGAGGGTGGAGCATCAAACTGAAGGACCACAAATGGAAGACTGGTAGTGGGCTCACTATTATCCACAGGACCTCAGACATGTACCTACCAGGAGTACACCACATTTGCATCCGGAGACCTCCTTACTTGCCCTACAGTTCACCCACATTTAGACAGCTACATTCCCATGACCTCTTAACAGCAGCATCGTCAAAAAACAACTAACATCTCCCATAAAGGTCTTTCCTGATCTGAATCCTCCCCTTCTTCATAAATAGAAGATAAGACCCTGGAGTGGTCATGTCTTGAAAATGGTATAAATCTCATTTCCAGAGCAGAAGGAGCCAAATTTGTCATGATTGGCTGAGAAAACGTCGATGTCGTTGACGCAGACGTCGAAGGCTTCGAAGCCATCGAAGGCATCAAAAAAGGCGTTGAGAAAGGTGGTAGAGGCCTCAATGAACTCGAGAGTATCGGGATTCTACTCGAGGTTGTCGACGACATTCTCGTGCTCGAGGCTCTGGGTATGGGTATGGCCACTGGCTGTGAGGTGGCCGTGGGTTTATCCTTTCTCGGCGTCGACGTCAAAGACGGCGTCGACTCGACTGACCTGTGCGTCGGAGAACCCTTCGATAACGGTGTCGACGACGCGATCTATGTGTCGAAGGGATCTTCGAAGACGGCGTCGAAGACGCAACTTTGCCTTTACTCGAGGGTTCGTGACGCTCTCGAGTGGCTTCTTTCGCCGGGTACTGCGACTCGCAGTTTTTTGATTATTTGGGTCTTTCATCCAGGGTATCACCCTCAGCAGTCTTCGAGGGGGTCGAGGCCGCTTTCTCGAAGACGCTTAGCATCTTTTTCCTGAATTCCTCCCACAGAGCCTGAGAGCTATGTTTTGTGGGGCAGGAGACCCTTTTTGGGGAAACGGAAGAAGACAAAGACGAGGAAGGGGATCTTCGACATCTCTTTTTTGAATGCTTAGATCTCGAAGAGTGATGGGAACTGCTTCGAGACCTAGAACGAGAATGTCTTTTGTGATGGCGAGGAGACGAATGGCTCGACTCCGCCAAGGAAACTTTCGAAGAAGTTTTAACTGCCTTACCTCTCCCGAGCTTCCCCTTAGGCTCCTTCAAGGCTTTCGCCGTCATGGACAAGCAGTCCTCGCAACCCGAACAATGGTGCTCGATTCCCAGGCACGACAAACAGATCCTGTGAGGATCCGTCAACAACATTTTCTTTCCACAGTCTCGACATTTTTTGAAGCCGGACTGTGGAGTCGTCGGTTCGGGTGAGGAAGCCATCGAGTACAGGTCGGAATTCACAAGGAATATACGGATATATTTGACTGAAGAACTGAGCAACGATATTCCGAGGCCCCACGAAGTGCGGAAAATCAGAACTGAGCAACGGACGCTGCGCGAGTCTATTTATACACGTGGTTACGTCGGAGCAGATACGGAGGCCGTCGAGGGACATCGGCTCGAGGGACGTCGACGCGCAGCGCCCTCTACTGAAAAAAAAATTCCAAGGCCAGCAAGCTGGGATATGAGCTATCAAAGATGAGGAATACGTCGGAGGACACAATCCCTTCGAACTATCAAATTCAGGACATACGATTTCAGGACAATTACTTCAGAAGACTGAACCAACACTCTTGTAGCACTGAAACCTACCACCTACAAAGACATCAACCTCTTTGCCTCCATTTTGAACATTATCACAGGTGAAGAACTCCATGTTTCAGTGTCAGCAATGCATCCCTCACATAAGGCACCTTCCCATGTGCACTAAAGATTAGACAGATCATCCAGAGGCCGAAAAAATCCACAAAAGACCTGCATGACCTGTTCAACAAAACACCCAATTACTAAGCTACATTTCTTGGACAAAGTGATTGAGAAGACTGTTGCCTTCTAGTTGAAGAAAATGAACAAAATCTCATACAGGTCTACCAATCAGGGTTCTGATCACAATGCAGCACAGAAACCTCCACCATTCGAATTATCAGTGACGCTCTTCACCATCAGGACAAAGGGGAGCCCTGCTTACTCTTCCTACTCGACCTATCTACTGCCTTAGATACCGTGCACCATGAAGCCATACTCGACATTCTTGCCATGCGCTGGGTCTTTGACATAATAGTCCTGCATTGGTTTGTTCCCTGCTTCTCAAACAGTGTCGACCCCAACCAGAACCACCAAAAAAATCCCAGAACTGCCCAGTACCTTGAGTTCCCCAAGGGACAATCTGATCCCATCATCTTCAACCTCTACATTGAACCTTTGGGGAATTACTCACCAACATTGACATCAAGAGTAACCAAAACGTAGATGACATGCTGTCTTACATAAAGATCAACTGCATCAACAACATCTATTGTCTCAACCACTGTGTGTCCATCATCAAAGTCTGAATGTCATTTGCCTACCTGTAGTTCAAACCAACTCCTCACTTGATTGGGTCCCAGATGCCACCATGGCCCTTCAGAAAGTTGACAGTTATGCTGTATTACTCCTTGACACAGTACTAAGAAAATTTGACCGCTTAGCCAGAGAGATTCAATGGCTACCCCTTCAAGTAGACATCATGTTAAAAACAACCTGCATCATCTCAAAAGCAGTCACAAACAAAACACCCTTCTGCCTAGCCTAAGATCTCACCATCTCATCAGATTAGTGCACCACCAGAAGACACGTTACCAGACTTGAAACAAAGATCTGCAACGGGGTGGGGGGGGGGGGAGGGAGAACTGGAACAAATTACAAAAACAGATAAGACTGAACCCCTTAGTCCTACACTTCAAGAAGGACCCAAAGAGCACACTTTTCAAAGACAATCTCATCAATCATTGATCATTCCACTCAACCAGGTCTGTCTGGAGCCCCCCACCCCTGCACACCCCACCCAAGCTAGCTCCTCTGCTAACTCTGCACTCTACTTGTAACCTCCTGGGCCTTTCCCCCCATGTGCAGTGCTCCTTTGCATCCAAGCTAAGATTGTGCCTTATAAGTCCTATACAACATACATACATACATACATACCATTTTTGTCTCTGCTTACAGCTGCCTCTGGTTAAACCAGGGCATTGAGTCTAGATGCTTCACTTAGATGGAATAGTACATTTCTTGTGCCCGAAGTGCACACTGAACTTTTCAGATGTGTGGAAAGTGTACGCGCTTCAAACAAGACTCCCTCTAAATTTGCCCTCTATTACTGAGACCCGTTCCACAAACTCCATTTACTCAGTTTCACTTGCAAAGGGGAAGCTGGGAGAAGACATCACAGTAAGTTCTAACCAACCAGACAGCTACTTTAATTGATGTAATAGCAATTCTGGCATTCTTCCATCATGCATCCAAGACAAACTGAGACATATGGGTTACTCTTTAGATTGAGAGGCCAGGGGAAACATATGACAATTGCCTGCAGAAAAGTGTCAAACTAAATGACTTTCTGACAGACATGTGGAAAACAAACACTTTAAAAGGTTATGCCACAGAATTCTGTGCATTATGGCTTGAAAAACCATGTGTCCAGTTACCTTTCACTGCATTACCTACCTCGGGGAGAATGAATAAAGGAATGATTCTTGGCCCACCATTAATCATTAGCACAATGCTGGTTTGGGATGAGCAAATGGAGGACGAAACCAGAACCTCACCCCCTTTTGATCCAAGAGTGTATTTTATGACAACACGTGCAAGATGCAGTAAAGTGGTTTAATCAAAAGTGGTAATAAAAGAGGAGCCCGATTGAGATAACTATAGAATCAGGATATCCATTCAAGCACAAAAGATGTCACCTGACAAAAATGTTTTCATTTTGTTAAAACTGCTCTAAGGTGACTTCAAAGTGGGAATAATGTTTAAAATATATATTTATGAAGGCCACCAGTGGGTGCACAGGTTATAGAATCCTGAAACGGCTCTGCTTCCGTTAAGTCCCCGAAAAGTGGTCTGAATTCCCGTTTTTCATCCCCCCTGGGGCAGGCAGCCCCTGCCAGAGACTTGTAAGGTGGTACTGCACCAGTGGATCGAACACTGGAGTGAAACAGCACAGAGAATGTGAAGATCTGTCCCGTGGCGTTGGACAGTAAACGGAAGTGTTCCTGTGGTCTGGGAAGTCAGGCTTAGGTTTCAGTTAGCAGCCTTCCAGCCCGCCCTGAGGCCCCCAACCGCACATCCCGGATTGGAGTGGAGAGAGTCGTGCGACGGAGGCAGTAGAGGGAGGTGAGTGGCCCCCTCCTGAAGCATCCCCTGTGCCCCTCAGCATCGAAGAGGACCAGCGACATTCGCAGTTCACTGGGTGGACCGTGGAGAGAACCCGGAAACTGGCCGAGGCACCTCACAGCATTTGGGGCCCTCCCATGGAGAGTGGTTGAGACAGTGAGCTCTGAAGCAGAAGAGAACCAGCAGCTCTGCATGGGCTTGTGCACCCAGAGGCAGCAACGTGCCCCGGCCTGATCAAGGAGGAGGAGAGAGGGGGACAACCCCTGTGGGCCCCCAGTATGCTGCCGTGGCTATACTGTGGGAGTCCGGTCACTGCAGTAGACTAAAGCCCACCAGCAGGATCACAGCGTAGGGGTGAAGGGGCCCCCCACTGTGGTTGAAGGGTCCAGAAAAGGCCCTCTTTGTAATTCGGGAGTCCCTTGAGAGGGATAAGTTACTACAGGAGTCCTGAAGGGGGCCCAGCCCTGCTGGCAGTCTCGAGTCCTCCATAGGCAAAGTAGGGGACAGGGACAGCCGCTGAAGATCCTTGGCCTGGCAGTCACAGCCTGTGGCGACTAGACCCATTGCAGCACAGCCCCCCAAAACAATAAACAGAAAAGGAGTCCCATTCCCGGGACGCAGCACCCTCAGCCGAGACTCTCTAATATTGGTGCCATCAGGACAGTACCCAGAGGACCCCGGCTGGCCCCTGGAGGCGGGAAGCAGTGCCACTACCAGGGCTCACTGTGGGCAGTGGAGCGCACCCCCCACACCACCCAAGAAAGAAGAAAGGCTGCTTGCAGGGTGAGACAGGATAGGGAGGTGAGGGCCCCCAATGTCTCCCAGTTACCGTGGAACGAAGAGGCTGCCCATCAACAGAGAGAGGAGCGGACATCTGGGTATGTCGACCCCAGGCATTCTGCTCCTGCACTGACGAGTACCCTACAGCAATTACTGTTTTAATTTGCCTGAAATTGAGGATCCCTCCGGACAGGTGGCTGTCTCCGGCATACCCACAAGACACAAAGGTGAGCCAGCAGACGCTTATTGTGGGTCATCAAGGTACAGCGGAAGCCGTCCCAGTTGGGGTAGTGTCATCTCTACATACACCAAGGCACGTAAGTCATTGAACAGTGGCATATGGATGGGAGAGCAAAGCCAGCCAGCTTTGAATACACACCAAGGAAGAGAAGGGGGGAGAATACTGCAAGGGACAGCATGACGTCCGGTGGGGATGAGGCTGTGGCAACTGAGAAAGAGGTCGCAGCACTAATGGAGGAGATGAGAAGCATGAGGGCGGACATTGGAGGGAGGGTGGATAAAATCACCAAAACGATTGATAAAATGGAGGAGAGGCTGGAGGAAGTGGAGCACAATCAATCCTCACCAAATGGACGTGCAGATGTCCGAAATAGAAAGGAGGGAGGCCGAGATCAAAATGAAAATGGACGAATTTGAAAACAGCGAAAGGTGGAATAATCAAAGACTCATTGGGATCCTGGACAAGGAGGGGGAAACTGAGAGGGACCTGAGAAGAACCCTACAACACAAGGTCACAAAACTAATTTTTGATGGCGATACCATCAATGAAGCGAAAATTGAAAGGATCCATAGAGCGGGCGACTTGGCGAGGGGCCCTAAATCGGTTCTCGCCCGCTTTCAAAATCACTCCGATAAGCTTAAAATCCTCGCGAGAGCAAGGAAGAAAGGCCTGGTAATATAAAGCACGACCAGGGTAACGGTTTTCCAGGATTTGCCCTCCTTGACTCTCTCCAAAAAGAGAGTGTGATCGCAACTCGAGATAGCTCAATGAGAAAGGGGTCCGGTACAGATGGGGGTTCTCGGTCCCCATCGCATTGGGCTGGATGGATACAAATATAAATTGACAATAGAAGAAGATATTCATAGAGTTACTGAGGAGCTCGTTGGAGAAGCCGGAACTTATCAATGCACAGCAGAAAAGGCTGCAAGCAATGGACATTGCCAAATAAAGGGTCTGAACAGAAAACGGATGCCAGGGTCCCGGAAGTTTAGGAAGCTGAATACCTCACCGGCAGCCTATTCCTGAACTGACATGGCTGATGAGGTCCACAGTGGACGCTTGGGGCGGGTGGGGAGGGGGACGATACCAAAACTAGATGGGACTACTGACAGAGACCAGACTGGGGTCTGCAGTCCATCTAACCGCCTCTTTGTTTTGATTCTGTAGAGAAGGGGCTATGGGGCTGGGGCTGATGGGTTGGGAGGGGTTAAGGTGTTACATGGTTTTGGGGGGCGGGAGGAGCGGCCGTAGACTAAATGATTTGGACTGAGGGGACCCGATTGAGCAGGGTGAGCTGGTGGGTCGATATCGACCTAGTGAAGCTAACTGGAGAGAGCTCGGTGCCTATTTGGGAATGGGAGGGGTTCTGGGGAGAGGGGAAGGTGAGGGGAGACTTTGGTACAGATTTACTCTTATTGGCCTTTTTCTTCGGACACAGCTCGAGGTGGTGAATGTAGGCCTGCCGGGTGGCAAAGCAGTGGCTCTAGTAGAGGGCTGACATGATGGCCGTAGTGGAGGATGGGTCACGCGGGGATCGGTTGAGGATAGGAACCCTAATAGTTAAGGGATTGAACTCACCAACAAAAAAGATCCCTGGATGCAAGGGAGTTCAGGAGATCTGAACTAGAGGTCCTCTTCCCCCAGGAGATGAAATTCAGTAAGGGTGAAGAACGTAGAATACCAAGTGGTCTAGTCGCCCAGGAATATTGGGGTTCAAAGTCCTGTGAGGAGATTGGTAGTGGGTATTCTGATAAGCAGGGCTCTCAAGATGGAGGTGTCTAAGGTCTGGTCAGACGTTGAAAGGAGGGCTCTTTTAGTCCCGGGCACCACCAAGAAGGTGCGCTTCACTTTTGCCATGGTATATGCCCCTAACTAGGGTCAAGTGATATCTTTGAAGAACACTCCCTCAAAAATACTGGTTGAATGTTCCGGGCACCTAATCATAGGGGGGGGGGGGGGACTGTATGTGTGCAGACGTCCAGCTAGACAGGTAGGTGTTACACACAAAGGAACATGAAGTACCGAGACTAGGATATGGGGAGATACAGGAGACACTGGATGTATATGGGTTGCAGGATGTATGGCAGCATTTCCACCCACAGGAAAGATCTTACACTTTCTTCTCGCCCCCTCATGGTACCTTTACTAGGATTGACTATTTGTACATATCGAGGGACCTGTAGAAAGAGCCACATGGGTCAGAGATTAGTCCGATCTCTTGGTCCGATCATGACATGGTGACGGTAGATGCGGGATGGTTAGGGCTGAACCCAAGGAGCTCTAAATGGAGGTGCAATACATCCTTATGGAAGGATCCGGTATTCCAGCTAGTGATACCTAAAGAAATTGGGGAATACTTCAAAACGAATCATACAGGCGAAGTGGAGAAGAGAATTGTTTGGGAAGCGGGAAAGGCAACCTGGCGGGGGATGTTGATTAAGGAATGGTGCTAGGAAGAAAAGGGAGCGGGCACTCAGAGAACAAAGGCTGTGGGAGGAGATAAAGCAGCTTGACAAGCGGGTGCATGGGTCTCTGAAGGGGCGGGACGATTGTGGGTGGGAGGCTAGGGGAAAAAGGGAGGAGCTCCGTCTTCTGGAGGAAGGGATGATAATAAGCAACTTGTAATTTCTGAAACTGAAATATTATGAGAAAGGGGATAATGCGGACGCTCTCCTGCCGGCCAGACAGAGGGCAGCGCTCGGGAAGATGGGTCAAGGAAATCAACGTCACGGACGGAGTGCATGAATCTTCCATGGATGGGATTCAGGAAGCCTTCACTTCCTTCTATGAGACACTACAAATCAGAATCAAAACAGATTAAAAAACAGGAGAGGTGGATATAGACGCATACCTAGCTGACATTCAATTTATGAAATTATCAGAGGATGAGAATACTCTCCTGGAGACCCCCATTTCAGAGGAAGAAATTAGGAATGATGTAGGAAAATTACCACTGTGAAAAGCCCCTGGGGAGGATGGGTTACTGCCATTCCTGACTGAACTGTTCAATGACATATTGGCTACTGGGGAGTATCCTGAGTCCTTCTCGCGGACGCACATTACGGTAACACATAAGTAGGGTAGGGATCCCCGGTCTTGTGGCGTATACCACCCAATTTCCCTTCTCAACATAGATGCTAAAATCTACAACTGAGTACTTGCTGCAGACTGGAGGTGTACATGCCGAGGCTGATCCATCCGGACCAAGTGGGTTTTATTAAGGGACGACAGGGGGCTGGCACAATGAGGAAGACCCTGCACTTGATGCACGAAGCCCAGGGTATAACTGGGGACCCCTACCTCCTGTCAGTGGATGCCAAAAGGCATTTGAAAGGGTGGAATGGAGGTTTCTCAAGGCTGTGCTCAAAGTGTGGTATAGGAGAGAAGCTCCTCAAGGAAATAATGGCAGTGTACTCATCCCCCAAGGCGTGTGTGGCGGTAAATGGCGGGTATTCACAGTGGTTTGGGTTGAGAAGGGGAACAATACAGGGCTGTCCGCTCTCACCGGCGTTGTTGGCTCTCTCGGTAGAGCCTCTCGCCCAGTAGATTAGAGACAACCCCTGTGTAGAGGGATTCCTAACAAGGGAAGTGGAATATAAGGTCATACTTTACGCAGACGACATGCATTTACACGTTAGGAACCCCCAGTCCTCCATTCCAGAGGCGATACGAATAATAGAACAATATGGTTCCCTGGCTGGTTTCAAGATTAACAAGTCTAAATCAGTCCTCGTCTCCCGGGATGGGAGGAGGGATGGGGAGGTTCACACCCCTGGGAGTCAAGGTCAATCTGGGTACCCTAAGATATTTGGGAATCAACGTCACGCGAGTCAAGGCGGACTAATACAAGACTAACTTTACCTCCCTGAAGAATAGACTTAGAACTGACTTAGAGAAGTGGAGGAAACTAACAATATCTTGGGTAGGCCGCCTCAATGCGCCCCATGATTCTTTATGTGTTCAAGATGCTCCCCATCAGGGTCCCAGACTCCTTTTCTCAGGAGATAAATGGCAGGATATCTAGTGATGTGTTGGTCCTTCCTAAGCATGAAGGATGAGTAGGCCTCCCAGATATTAAGCTGTACTATAAAGCAGCACAGGTCAGGGTTCTTATACCTCACCTGCAGGCCCACAAAGATCTCCAATGGGTCGCTCTGGACAATCTTCAGTTACACCCTGCCACAGTGGGGGAGTGGCTGTGGGTACCGAGAAATAAGCTTCCTCGCAGAATCAGGGACCACCATATAGTGGGAACCATATGGGATATCTGGAGACAAGGTGCTAAAATGAAAGGAATAACGACATGGCCCTTGCCTCTTGCCCACATCTGGGTCCCGGGGGTAAGGGACGCGATCCTGAACGATTTCAGAGGCGGTCTGAAGTGGGATTGGAAAGGATCGGCCAACTCTGGAGGGAGGATAGCTTCATCAATATAAATGATCTGGAAGAGGCGCTTGGCATAGGGAACCTCTCAGTCTTCTCAGATCTCCATTTAAAAGGGGCTATTTAATGGAGGCGATTGGCGGGAACAGATTCAGAGAGACCTTACCCCTTTAAAAAAACTCTTAGATAAAGGAACGGGCATGAAGGGACGGATCTCGGCAACGTATGAGGCTCGCCTAGAATCCAGGTCTCAGTCTACCGAGAAGGTTAGGAGGAGGTAGGACCGAGATATGGGGGTGGATATGGATCCTGTTCTCTGGGGTAGAATTTGCAGGGAAGTTTCGCAGACATCAATCTCCAGTCAATATAAGCTGCATGCTATAAAGCTCTTACAAAGGTGGCAATATGACCTGGTCAGACTCTCCAAAATGTTTCAGAACACTCACCCTTCGTGCTGGCGGGAGCGTGGAGAGATGGACAATTACTGGCATATGTATTGGGGATGCCCACTGCAGCAGGTATTTTGGGACAAAGTCCTGGGTTGGAGCAAGGAGGTAGATGGGACACCTGTATTAAATCACACATTTGTCTTATTTAGTTTTGAGGGGGAGCGGGGCGAATACGACAGATTATCGAAATGGCTGCATCTTTGCTTTTGGCCGCAAGAGCTTGTCCAACTATGAAATGGAAGAGGGCACACCTGCCGAGCAAGGGGGAATGGACCAATGTGGCTTTGAATATATGTAAAATGGAAAGAATAACTGCAGGCCTCCATGGTCAGGCAGCGTCCCAGGAAGTGGAGTGGTGTGGATTCATAGTTAAATACTTGCACTAGGAAATGGACTGGGCATTGGATACCCCAAGTATCTGACATAAGAGGAGTTCAGAGTGCCAGGGGTGAAGGAACGAGGGCAGTGCCTAGTAAGTCCACTTAATTACTCTGCAATGCACACATGTGCGCTGGCCAGCATCCATCGGTCGAGGTTTTACAGTTTATTAACCTGAAGAGACAAGGAGGTGGTATAAGAAGGGAGGAATAGGTACCAAGGGGGTGGGAAGGGGAAGTTATGTGGGGGGAGAAGGGGAAATGTGTTTAAGATCGGTTACCAGATCTGCTCATGATAGTTGTTCTTGTACTGTATCAAAAATGAAAATAAAGGAAAATGTAAAAAAATATATACACACACACACAAAAAATAAATCAGCAGGTCGATAAATATGCAGGTAGTTAACATCAAGAGAAAAGGCTATATTGTCTTTCATTGGATGGCTTATAGCTGAAGAAATAAAACTCTAGGATGGTGAATGAAGACATCTCTATAAAAGGCAGTCTTATACAATACAAAAAACACATATGATTGAGTTTTACTCAATAAAAACAGGAAAGTCTGCCAGTTGTGCCTCAAAAACAATATTTGTTAAAATCAATAATACAATTCTTGTGTAAGTGTAGCTTTTTGGCCATTCATTTACTCAGTAACTGCCTGCTAAAAATGTGCTTAGCAAAACAGAATGATATTATGTAGTTGGTAGATTCCATGAAATAAATTCCTCAATAATTGTTCAAAATTTTGATTAACATGCTGTGAAGCCAGCGATTCATACAAAGGTAATTTATGGTGCTCTAACAGGCATATTTTGACAATGCATGATGTACGGGTGCCACCACAAGTATTCTGCATGCTCTGGCACTGGTCTGTGAGCTGTAAGAAGACAGAATTGATCCCCTAGGCCCTCGAGGCAAGATTGCACATGGTGCCATGGATCAAGGGACTAAAGCAGGAACATAAATTACATGCTTTCTAAATGGGTTTTTAAATTATAGCTACCACTTTCAGGGACCTTCAGCTCAGCAGACGCACACATCTCACCCTCTGCACTGATGTAAAACAAAGTGAGAAATTAAATCTGTTTTGACATGCCTTTTCATCAAACAGAGACCCAGGAGGCTCTGAGGACAAGCAAAAACATGGAAATACAACATAACAGGATTCATTTTTCTGTTTCAATCTTTCAATTTCAAAAACCTTAACACTCATTTAAACTATCGTATTGATGTAACCCGCCTTACTTGAAGTGAATTTTAAGGTTTGATTAGTAGTGTTATAGAGGGAGTTTTTTACTTTGAGTTTCATAGTTGAATTTGTAATGGTATACAGTGAATGTTTGAACCTTAACGTTGTTATCACCATTCTATGTATACTTTAACTTTTGTTAGATCAACTTTAACTCTTGTTAATTTTTTTTTTTTACTCTATAATGTTTCTATTTTTTGTGGGGAGTATGGTTTATAGCATGTGAATATATATAGTATAATTGAATGTAGTCTGAGTGTTTCCTGTAAGAATAGGACCATACAGCATAGATTTAGTACATGTATGCAATAGTTTTCATATGTATTGTAGCTTACCTGTATGACATTTACATCTACTACAAGAACTTGTACACTTTGTATTGAAGGTGCACCTTGGTTCTGAGTGTGTCATAACTGCGTGTGTTGTAAGAACACGTGTGTAAGTGTGTGGGGCGTAACAGCATGTGGCATACATTTATGTGTAATTTTTGTTTGTGCTGTGAATGTGTAACTTGTAAGAGTGTCTGAGGTAATATTGTGTGTCATGTGAGAAATAAGAGCGTGTGTTGTAGGACTGTGTGTCGCTGAAGTGTGTGTCATAACATTGTATTTCATAAGAGTGTGTCATAGGACTGTGTCTCATAGGAATGCGCGTCGCAGGAGAGTATCTCGTCGGAAAGCATGTGTCGTAAGAGTGTGTCATACTGTATGGTGTAAGGGATATGAGTGTTTGGTGTGTGCCTGGAGTGCGAGTATGGCGTACAAGCAGTGTATGAATGTTTGGTATGAAGTTATAAAATGCACGTCCTATATGCTGTCTGAAGAGGCATACAGACTTGCAAGTTATTTACATCTCCTGGAAACTGACATCAAAGTCAGTCTTGACTTTGATGTGACCAGTCTTGACTTTGATGTGACTTTTCAGAAGATGTAAATTGCATAAATTACAAAGTATGAAACTCATACGCCTCTTTTTATAATTCATATCAAACATGGACATTCACTCTGCGCATACGTCAAATATAGATACATTTTAAATCCTTACTATATCACAATAGGCTAAATTGATTTTGAATTTTTTTTTCATTTAATCAAAATTGATGTGGCCAATTTTAAGATATTTGGACCGAAAAAAACGTTTTTTTTCCTACGACGGTCCCCATGTTAAAAGCTGTTCAAAATGCAATGAAAGTTTGTCAAACTTTCAAAAGACAATTAGTCTTAACATTAACTATGCCATGATGGATGGATGGATATATATATATATATATATATATATATATATATATATATATATATATATATATATATATATAGGAAAGTCCATTTGAGCCAAGTGACACATTCCACAACGCCACCTAGTAGCCATCGCTGGAAGTTCACCTCCAGTTCTGAGCCACAACAGCAAGGCATTGTGGGTATGCAAATTAGCGCAAACGCAAACCTTTTTCTCCCGTAAATGTTCTTGGTCTAAGAGGGCAGTACTACTTTATACATAGCTTAATCAACCCAAGACAGACATTTGATTTGTAAGGCTGCCAGGACAACTACATACCTGGTTTCACCCCTTATTAGGGATCATCACTGCAGTATAGTCCCGACAGCCTTGTGGTTGGAGCATATATATATATATATATATGTGTGCATATATATACAGAAGTAGGCTGTGTGCTTACAGTATTGATTGAGGAAGATGAGGTGGAGGAAGACAGCCTACTACTTGCTAAGAAGGGAACAACCTTTCTGAGAGCATTATGGTGGTTGGATTTGGTGTGGCGGCTCATGGAAGTGGTCCAGTAGGAGTACTGTCCAGGTAGTCCGTGACTGAAGTTGCACTCAGTGCATTTCACTTTGGTAGCTTTAGCCTTTGATACATTCCCAACAGTTGTAAAGAACTTCCACACCAATGATTCTCTCTGGGTGCTATAAGGAGGCACTTCCTCTACCTCATCTTCTTGGTCCTCTTCATTGTCTTTGGACGTATTGTGCTTTTTTTGTTGTGTAGGTCCTCCAGCTGGTGGTCGCTCTTGGCGAGGAGGGATAGCAATAGCTGATGCCATTTTTAAGATCAATAGCAGTTTTGCTGATATTCTTCAAAGTATGTGCTTTGTACTAGATTGTTAATGGATAATGAGTAAGTATAGGTGTAGGAACTGTGCAAGGGTACATTTTTAAGCTTGAAAGTTCCTAGATCAGTAGAAAAAGCAGTTCTGAACTGTCCTTAAAGCACGGACCAGATCACGAGCGCATGGTCACGTGGCACTGTCCGGAAGGTCTGCGATGACATCAGACGTTCGCAGACATCGACGGGCACAAAAACAGTGGGAAAAGTTGCAATAAGTGTATAGAAATGTTAAAAATGATGCTAGAAGGTGGGAAATGGCAGCGTTTTAAGGTGAAACTTTGTAAATTGGACAGAAATGTTGCTATATTGGGGTACGACATTAGTAAGTTTTAGGAAAGTAGCATGTGCTTTTAAAAACCCATGAAATTTGCTGAAAAAACTTTGTTGAAGGGACATTCTGGTTAAGTTGCACTAATAAAAACTATGAAATTCAATGAAGAAACGTGGTTAAAGGGACGTTATTGTTACAAGTGAAACCGAAAAACCTCAGAAATTCGCCATTTCTCGTAAGCTATGCAACCATAGCTCGCACCACCACTGTGCACTGCTAAGACTGACGCCCAGGACATCAAAAATGACATCACAAATGTCATTGATGACATCATTGAAGACATTTAATTTGAAATTAATTTTGATGAAAAGTCCCTACAAGGGTTTGTGTTTATAATGTTGGTAACGAGATGTCAGGGGTGATCGGGAGACCTATCATGAACTACTTAATCTATCAAAGAATGTACTCATCCAAACACCATTGTATTGGAGTGTTGTTGTTAATATAGGAACCTAATCGTACATAAACATAGGCAATGGCTGCAGCTTGCACCATAGAAGTATAATATTTATAATCTTGTAATTTTGCATAGTAAAATCATGAATGCTACTTTATCAGAGTTTTGAGTAACGTTAAACATATAAGGACTAGCTAACAATTCAACACTTGCTACACACTTGTTCTAGTACAAACAATACATATGGAAACCCACAATGCATACAAATCAAAGGCACATACTGAGAAACTGAAGTAAGGAAAAAAGAAACTGCGTCATCAGAAAATGTTAACATTACAGTTTATCTTCATGTATACAAATGAATTATGTGTTTGAGGCCTGCGTATTGCCCCATGTATGTGCACCATGAGCTGAGACCAAACCCTAAGGAAAGTACTTTAAGAACATATGACATGGTTAACATCTAGATATACAGCACCTTTTGAATTTTAATATTCTGACTGTCTGTGGAAAAAAACCACCTGGCCTAGCTTGTCAGTGAACAAAAACAAGTTGCCCAGATATGTGATGTCATCAGTGATTTCATCAATGGCATTTGTGATGTCATCTTTGATGTCCTGGGTGTTAGTCTTAACCATGCACAGTGGTGGCGCCAGTTATGGTTGCTTAATTTACCATAACTGGCGAATTACATTGGTTTTTCGGTTTTACTTGTAACCATAACGTCCCTTTAACAAAGATTTTAAAAACTTTGTTAAAGGGAAGTTATGGTTTCAAGTAAAATGAAAAAACCCCAGAAATTCACCAGTTATGGTAAGCTAAACAACCATAACTCGCGCCACCACCGTGCACTGCTAAGACTAACACCCAGGACATCAAAGATGACATCACAAATGTTTCTTTGAATTTCATAGGTTTTTATTTCATAGGTTTTTATTAGTCCAACATAACGATAAAGTCCCTTTAACAAAGTTTTTTCAGTGAATTTCAAAGGTTTTTATTAGTGCAACTTAACCATAACGTCCCCTTAACAACTTTTTTTCATTGAATTTCAGAGGTTTTTATTTATCCAACATAACCATAACGTCCCTTTAACAAAGTTTTTTCAGTGAATTTCATAGGTTTTTACCAGTGCATGCTATTTTCCTACAACTTACTAATATCATATTTACCCAATATAGCAATGTTTGTGTCCAATTTACAAAGTGTCACCTTAAAACTCTGCCATTTCCCACCTTCTGGAATCATTTTTAACACTTCTATACACTTTTTGCAACTAATTCAACTAGTTTTTCATCCGTAGCCGTCTACGAACATCTGACTTCATAGTGGACCTTCCGGACAGTGCCACATGACCATACGCTGCCGTGATGACTTGTCCGAGAACCCGTCCGCACTTCACGATAAGATCGCTGCTTCGCGGACAGTTCAGAACTGCATTATCTACTGATCTACAAACTTTCAACTTCAAAATTTCCCTTGCACAGCTCCAACACCTATTCCTACTCATTATCCATTAACAATCTAGTACACAGCACATAATTTTAGCAAAACTGCTATTTATCTTAAAATGGCATCAGCTAATGCCATCCCTCCTCCTCAAGAGCCACCACCACTGCTGTAATCAAGGGGTATGAGAAACACTGCCCCCTACCTTAGAAATAACACACGCGCAACATTTTCCCTTGTCCACCTACCCCTCCATATTAGTGTTTGGTTCCTCTTCCCTCATTTTCCTCCCCACCTTTCGTTCTCAGATCTCCTGCCAAAAAAATACATCCAAAAACAACAAAAGATATATTCCTTAAGGAACCATCTTTCACAGTTAAAAAATAGAACTTAAAAAAACATGTATAGACTCCATCAACTTTATATTTCTCAGTGAAGTACATACTCAATAAGATTTACCAACATTTCCATTTGTATTTTGTGTTATGCTAATGGGAATATTGTGGCGTTCATCCTCCGTTCCAGGGATTGGAACGGTGGATACTGGCCCAGCAGCCCAAGTTATCAGCCCAAGCGAAGCGAGGGTGGATAACAAGGTCTCTGGACCATTATCCCCCCATTCCAGCCCCTGAAATGGGGGATGAAGGCCATTAGCACCCTAGGTTACATATATATATATGTGTGCATATATTTCTGCCTTCTGTCTTACAAAGAATATATATATATATATATATATATATATATACTGTAACCACAACACAGCCTACTTCTGTATATATATGCTCCAACCACAAGGCTGTCGGGACTATACTGCAGTGATGATCCCTAATAAGGGGTGAAACCAGGTATGTAGTTGTCCTGGCAGCCTTACAAATCAAATGTCTATATATATGGTTGGAGCATATATATATATATTATATATATATATATATATATGTGCATATATATACAGAAGTAAGCTGTGTGGTTACAGTATTGATTGAGGAAGATGAGGTGGAGGAAGTTAGCCTACTACTTGCTAAGAAGGGAACAACCTTTCTGAGAGCATTATGGTGGTTGGATTTGGTGTGGCGGCTCATGGAAGTGGTCCCGTAGGAGTACTTTCCAGGTAGTCCATGACTGAAGTTGCACTCAGTGCATTTCAGTTTGGTAGCTTTAGCCTTTTATACATTCCCACCTCATCTTCCTCAATCAATACTGTAACCACACAGCCTACTTCTGTGGGACACACAATCCCACCAGCTACCTTGCAAGCAATAAAAGAGGTTGTTGATCCATATCTTTCAAAGACAACAGTCCCCTGTATATACTGCAACACACCACTCTGCAGGGGGAAGCAATTTCGAAGTGCTTTTGAAGCTGTAATCGAGGAGCATGAGAAACACTGCCTCCTATTATAGAAGTAACACAAGCGCAACATTTTCTCCTGTCCACCTGCCCTTTAACATTAGTGCTTGGAGCCTCTTCCGTCATTTCCCTCCCCACCTTACCTTCAAACCTCTTTTGCAAAAAAATAAAAATACATCAAAAAACAACAAAAGAAACGTTCCTTTAGGAATCACCTTTCACAGTTAAAAAATAGAACTAAAAACAGTTTTTATAGACTCCATCTACTTTACATTTCTCAGTAAAGTACATAGACTCAATAAGATTTTCCAACATTTCTATTAGCATTTTGTGATATGCTAATTTGAATAATTTGGCGTTCATCCCCCGTTCCAGGGACTGGAATGGGGAGAACGGCCCGGCAGCCTAAGGTATGGGCCCCAAGCGAAGCGGGAACCAGGTGCTAAAGAATATAGCATTTTTCTTCCTACACGGGGACACCTCATACAGAGCTCCTCTTCCCTTTCATTGGCAGCTTGCAGAAGGCAAAGAGATAACCCTATGACCATATTACCATGAGGAAATTTTTTTCCCTTTTCAAACCTATCCCACTTTCGAATAACTTTACCACATAGCCGGTCGCTGGTGGACATGGCCACTTTATCCCCATTGGTCCTCACTCGTGGTTATGGCCAGTAGCCACACTGTATGGGTCATAACCTTATGCCATGACCTGGACAATCTAGTCACTGTCCATGGCCACAGGCTGTACCACAGTCACCAAAGGTATATCACTTTTTTTGGTACCTATATTATGACACTTTTCAAAGAATAGAACACAGGCAAATTTGCAAAACCATGCTTTAAGGTCCTTGCCAAGGCTCCTTACACGGGTTTGCTGGAAATCCGCTCATGTTTTATTTTTTCAAAAGTGTCAAAATGTATCTACATGCAATAGTCATAAGTAGGCCTCCACTTGGCGAAATCCATTTAAACTTTACACAAACATTCAAGGTTGGGTCTATAACTTTTCTGAAAACCTTTGTCCTCATTCATCAAACGGCAACAAAGTTATAAGCCATCTAAAAATGTTGAGACCCCCCTCTAATTTAGCCCCTCTTGATAAAATCCCATCAAATTTTACAAAAACATTTATATCTAGATCTAAAATCTTTTTGCAAACTTTTGTGTAGATTCTTCAAATGGCACCACATTTGTAAGCCTTTACAATATTTTGGGACCCCCCCCACTCTAGTTGTGTTCCCTTTTGACAAAACAGCTCTACACTTTCCAAAACCGAGTGGCCAAAGTTATAAGCCATTCAAAAACTGCTTTTCACCAACCATGTAATGCAGAAATAGGCATAGATGTCCACGAACATCTGAAGTTTTTGTGATCATTGCAGTACTGTACCCAGACATCAGGACTGTTTCTGGACTTCGGGGATGAAAAGCCTGTTTTCTGGCTTCTTACGGCCATATCCTTTCCCATCCTCATCACCCCTCACCTCCCCAGAGATTGTTTGATAATGTTGACAAGTGCAATATTGTATTTTCCAATATGTTTTCACCGCAATGTTCGCAGACAACGGCGGCTGTCCGCGAATCCAACATGGTGGGCGTTTCCAGAAATCGGACGCACTTCACGTTTTTCATCACCCAATCAGTGGGCGCGTCCGATGTCTGCGGACATCACGTCACCCTTTAGGCCATGGGTGCACAACATACAGCCCGCGGGC
The DNA here is from genome assembly GCF_040938575.1 of Ambystoma mexicanum. NCBI lineage: Eukaryota > Metazoa > Chordata > Amphibia > Caudata > Ambystomatidae > Ambystoma > Ambystoma mexicanum. The sequence goes on from NC_090936.1 coordinate 147,336,157, forward strand.
CAGTTGCGACCCGCCTTGGCATTTTGTCCGGCTCGCGAGGCACAAAGACTTTTCTAATGGAGTGCGGCCCGCAAGCAGCATCGGCTGCCCTCCATTAGGAAAGTCTTTGAAATTCTTCTCTTCCGGGGCGGACAAAACGCTGGCCCTCATTGGCTCGGTACACGCACCACGTAGCTCCTATGAGCCACGTAATGCGTGTGTGCTGCACCAATGGAGGGCCAGCACTACGGCTGGCGTGGCCAGTAAGGCTTGATGCCGGAAGGCATTTCAGCCTTGCCACGGCCACGCCAGCCGTAGTGCCAGAGACCTCGCCAGCGTTCCAGCTAGCCTGCCTTCCAGCACGTCCGGTAAGTGGTCTGTTTGTTTGTGTTTGTGTGTCGGGTCTGTTCTGCTGTATGTTTGTGTGTATGTTTGTGTTATGTTCAGATGCGGGGGTGGGCGTCGGGTGTGCACGAATGTTTGTTTTTGTATGTTTGTGTTGTGTATGTTGAGATGCGGGGGGAAGGGGAGGAGGGTGTGCATGAATGTTTGTTTTTGTATGTTTGTGTTGTGTATGTTGAGATGCAAGGGTGGGGGGGTGTTGGGTGTGCATGAATGTTTGTTTTTGTATGTTTGTGTTGTGTATGTTGAGATGCAGGGGTGGGGGGTGTCGGGTGTGCATGAATATTTGTTTTTGTACGTTTGTGCTGTGTTTGTTGAGATGCGGGGGTCGGGGGGTGGCGGGTGTGCATGAATGTTTGTTTTTGTATGTTTGTGCTGTGTTTGTTGAGATGCGGGGATGGGGGGTGTCGGGTATGCATGAATTTTTGATTTTGTATGTTTGTGCAGTGTTTGTTGAGATGCAGGGTGTCGGGTATGCATGAATGTTTGTTTTTGTATGTTTGTGCAGTGTTTGTTGAGATGCGGGGGTGGGGGGGGTTCGGTTGTGCATGAATGTTTGTTTTGGTATGTTTGTGCAGCGTTTGTTGAGATGCGGGGGTGGGGGGTTCGGGTGTGCATGAATGTTTGTTTTGGCGTGTAAGTACGGTGTATGTTGAGATGCAGGGTCTGTATGGGTGCATGCTTGAGAGTTTGAATGCTGTGTTGGTGGGTGGGGTGTTTGGGTCTGAATGGGTGCATGTTTGAGAGTGTGTGCTGAGTTGGGGGGGTGGGGTTCAGGTCTGTATGGGTGCATGCTTGAGTGTTTGTGTGCTGAGTTGGGGGGTGGGGGTCTGGGTCTGTATGGGTGCATGCTTGAGAGTGTGTGCTGAGTTGGGGGCGTGGGGGGTTCGGGTCTGTATGGGTGCATGTTTGTGTGCCGAGTTGGGGGGTGGGGGTTTTGGGTCTGTATGGGTGCATGCTTGAGAGTGTGTGTGCTGAGTTGGGGGTGGGGGGTTCTGGTCTGTATGGGTGCATGCTTGAGAGTGTGTGCTGAGTTAGGGGGTGGAGGGTTCGGGTCTGTATGATATGATATATTTTATTTGTATCGCGCTCGTACACAAGTGTTTCAGTGCATGGGTGCATGCTTGAGAGTTTGTGTGCTGAGTTGGGTGGTGGGGGGTTCGGGTCTGTATGGGTATTGGTTGGGGGTGAGGGGCATGGGACATAGTGTTTGGTTGGGGGTGGGAGCCATGGGACATAGTGTTTGGTTGGGGGTGAGGGAGCCATGGGGCATAGTGTTTGGGTGGGGGTGAGGGACATGGGGCATAGTGTTTGGTTGGGGGTGAGGGGGCCATGGGGCATCGTGTTTGGTTGGGGGTGAGGGGACCATGGGGCATAGTGTTTGGTTGGGGGTGAGGGACATGGGGCATTGTCTTGCACTCCAAGAGTGAACCCAATAATAAAGCTAAAACAGGCACAGTTAGGAGATGTACATCCTTTGCTTTTTGAGGAAACCTGACTCAACGAAGGCCATACTCCTCTTGGGCAACCCAAACCTCAAACTATAGCAGTCCAAAATAACAATGTCCAATCAAGGGTCAATAAAATATATATATTTTAACTAAACAGACGATATACAATAACTAAAAAGAAATAAATTATAACAATGGAAAATGTGTAGTACAAAATGTAAGTTTGAAATACAAATAAAAACCTTTACCCCTCAAAAACATATTCTTTTTCCATGTGTTTAATACAAATTGGGGGTTGAAAAAGCCTCCTGCCACGCCCCGCCTACCGCCCCGCCTACCACCCCGCCCACATTTACTTTTCGGCCCACTATAGCCATCATGTAAGGTACTTTCGGCCCTCTGTCAGAATCAGTTGTGCACCCCTGCTCTAGGCCAATCGGATGCCCGTCTGGGAACTGAAAAGGTAAGTGAGTCCACGGACCGAACCCAGATATCAAAAAAAAAATTCTTTACCTACTTTGAGCCGTTTACGTTTTTAAAAAACTACTGGACGGATTTACACCAAATTTACAAAATCACACTTTTGGGACCACGCCGCCACTCCTGCTGCAAATTTGGTGAAATTCCCTCCATCAGTTTGGGCTGTAGACGCGAGCACATTTTTGTTTCCATTGCGTCTATGGAAAAAACAGAAATTCTGGGACCTCTCCTTCAACTTTGCCGACCTTGTTGAAACCTCATCAAACTTGCCAAAAAAAATCATACGGGGCTATATACCTTTTTTGTAAAGTTTGGTAAGGATTCGTCCAAGGGGGCAAAGTTATAAGCAGCCCAAAAAGTGCTTTTTCTATGGGTTGAGCAACTTAACCATAACTACAGGGCCACTACCGCAGGCCCTGCAATACACACATACATGTGTGTGTAAGCATCCTGTACATAAGATTAGAATTTGGCATTGGCATCAACTCCCTTAGCACAATGGCCAAGATTTTTATTCAGGATATATTAACCATTGAAAAACACAAGAACACCCAAGACTTCATAACTGTTACCTACACTTCTGATCAGCCACTATACTTAATGAAATTTCCATCACATGTGTAGGGATCCACGTTTGTTAGTACGTCTAAACTTACTTCCTTGTCTTGCAGGATTAGGACCCAGGCATGACATTTCAAAGTATAAACGCTTTGCCGAATCTGTAAAACTCCTGGCAAATCGGAATCTATAGGACATCTTTTAAGCTCATTGATCAGTTAGAGAACCTATATTGTATATATTTTAATAAATTAGTTCACACTTTGGACAAGATAAAATCTTCCTACCTTTGGGTGTTTTTCCTAAAGAGCAAGCAAACAGCTCTTATGGTTGCAACAATCAAATTGTGGACATGTATAGAAGCCATGTATCTCAGAAATGAAAACTTCACGATGTAATTATGTATTTAACAACTTATTATGCAATTTTAAAACTCCAGTGTACTTGATGTATTATATGCAATACTGTATGCATTACCAAGTGTGCAAGGTTTATTTTCAGTTATGTAAATTATAAAAATAAATATAGAGATATTGGGAGACAGGCATGGTATCAAGAGAGACACAGACTCAAAGGTATGTTTTCAAACCTTTATTTGTAAGAGCTTTTGGCTTGGTGTAATGCTTAACTGGCCCTAACACTAAAGGGATGGTTCCCTTAACTGATGTTTCTCAGGGCTGTTAAAGTCTCGAAGTCCAAAATAAAAATCTGCCTGGTCAAAACCTATGCTTGCCCTTGCGCTTTGACAAAAATGTGTTGGGACGTCTTTCAAAAGTAAAATGGGGTGGTTGAACAAAAGAATAGGAAACCATGAATGGTTCCAGGTGGTCTTCTCACCAATGGTAGCTTGGACAGCTTTAAAAGGACGATTTCAATCAAAAGGGACTGTTCATACGATCTTCTCCATAGTCCAAACAATATCAATGTCTTTAATGCATTGGGGTTCCCTTCCCAAGATTAAGTTCCTTCAGTAATACATAAAAATAGAACATATTCCACTTTGATAGGCTAGGGTTCCTTTCCCCAAGTTTAGGCCTCTTTCAAATTCAAACAGAAGTACACTTCTTGGGCCTCTCAGGGTTCCCTTCCCCAATGTCAGGCCTCTTCTGACCTCAAATACAAATACTTCTTGGGTCTCTTAGGGTTCCCTTCCGCAAGCTCGGGCCTCGTTCAAATCCAAACAGAGGTTCAGCTCTTAGGACTCTCAGAGTTCCCTTCCCCAAGTTTACGGCCTTCTTGAGCTTAACAGAAAACACGAGTTCAGTTTGTCAGGATGTACCTTGTTTTTCATAAATAGTTCTCTCAAAGGGTTATCATCAGAAACTTTTCGAAAATGCCTGGTTATTTTCTCCTCCTAAGCATGACCATTCCGAGCCTTAATCCCTCTTTGATTTTCTTTCTCTTGACTTTTTCCTTCAGGGGCTTTCTGCACCTCTTCTTGTTCCCCTCTGTTTTCTTGGCTTTCATTCTTGTACCGACTGGCACCTTTCTTCCCTTCGTCTGCACACTTGCACTCTCTTTTTCGTGCCCACTGGGGCCTTTCTTTCCTTCTCTTGCACACTTGCGCTTTCTTCACCTCTTCATGCACACTGGCACCTTCCTTCTTGCTTTCTCGTGCACACTTGCACTTTCTTGACCTCTTTGTTCCCACTGGCACCTTTTCCACTCTGCCGGGTCGCTTGGACCCCTCTCTCTTTTTGGGTTGCTCACTCCTTCTTTAGCATAGTCCTTTTCCTGCACGTCCCTTACATGCACTGCTTTTGACTTTCTCTCACTATCTCTCAATCTTGTTACTTTCCTCTTTTCTGCTCTGTGCCACTTCTTACATCTTCTTCTGCCCGCTCTGCTTCATTCAGTCGCATGCTCCTGAGAGCATGCTCTAATCATCACGCTCCCCCCCCACCACGAGACTCACCCAGGCAGCAGCGCAGTGACAAGCAGTCCCTCGTGGTTATGCAGGCCTGAGGTCAGGGTCTCACCACCTGCCACTCAGACACCCTTGGGGCCGGCACAGGTTCCAAGGGAAAGAGCAATGTGTTTCCCACCAACAGTAGCTCGCAAGATGCTTTCCTCTGGCTCTCTGGAGACACGGCTCCCTAGCCACGCTGCAGCCCCTCAGAAACAATGGGCCAGAGTCTAGGCACATCGTTCTCCCCCGAGCAGTCGATCCTGCTGCTCTCTGCTCCGTGGCTTCTCTGGTCCAAACAACATCCCCAGCTCGCTCATTCAGCTGTGCAGAACCACACCTTTTATAGTTGTAAAAGCAGTCAAGTGGAGTCAGGTGTTTGTGATAATTAGGGAATGCCTGACTATCAATGGGACAACTGAAGTTCGTTATATGGCCGGTTTCCCTTACGTTCCTCCATGTTATTCCTAAGGCAAATTTTCACTACTCCCGGTTGCCTCTTCCTCGTCCCAGTACTTGTTGGAAATGGGTAGAGGCTGATCGTATGAGTTTGAAAATGCCCCCTGAACGCTGATGGGAAACGTTTTGAGGTAGAATGAGATTTTAGGGCAGATTGTGTTTCTGCCACCCCTCCAGGGAGTGGTCTTGGTTCATAAGACAATCTTTTAATCTTGTCTGCGTAGTGATTATAGGGACAGGAGCCTTGAGGATGTTCATGACACTTACAGGCAGAGGATGGAGGGATGTCAATACAGGAACTCCACCCTTGTGTCACTTGGGTCTTCTTTCTCCCCTTTAGGTCATGTAAGGAAGGCATGGTATCAACAGTAAAACAGACACAAGTGACCACAGTTCAAGTGTGTTTATTGAACTTCGAAAAGGGTTTGAAAAACGCCCATCTAATCCTAAATCTACAGATGGGAACAAGCTACGACCATCAAAAAATAATAACAGTCTTAGTGGTGTCTTGTCAAAACAAAAGGGTCTATACTAATAAACCTATTGCCAATCCTTACCTCTGAATAAAAATAGTGTGGGAAACAATGTTATGTAAAAGAAAGAAGTGTTCAAGAAATTATATGTTACGATGTTCAGGTTGTTGGCCTCCCTTCCCCATGGTTTCAGCAGGGGAAAAGGCAGTGCACTCGAGCTTAGCACAGTCTCTGGCTTTTCTAGCATGAGGGTGCAGTTAAAAAATTAGCATCAGGTCCTTTTGTGCCCAAGTCTCTTTGCCTTCCAAAGTCTCTTCTGACATAGGGTGTGATGTGACAATAAGTTATTATCCTCTCAGGATTTCACACTTACTCAATTTCTTAGGTGATTCACTATTCACCTCAGATCCCTTTAACACAATGTTCGTAGGATTTTCATGTATCCAATTTCTCAGTGATTCACGGCTCAACACGGACCAGCCTCAGCAGGGCTCAGATCCGTTTTATCACAATGTTCAATCAGTCTCATTACGCCGGGCCTGGACCAATTTAATTCTACTTTGTCATCAACTTTCTTGGCAGTATCAACATCGGAAACTTTCGATTGTGCACAGGATTTTGCTTGACCCGTTGCATGACCACTTCAGTGCACAGTTCTTTGCCACTCTTGCACCTTTGTCAACTCTCAGTTGGAAACCTTAAAGAGACTTTTGAATGAACATGCACGTGGTGCCGGACCACTCTGTCAAGGGTATTGTATCTTGGTTTCAAATTTCAATCATTCAACTGTTGTTCAATTTTTACTCGCGTTGGTTATCACATGCATTTCTTACACTGTTTGCTTCAGCGTGCACCATACAATGTTGCAACTTGCAACCTTGGCTCAACACAGACCTGTCTGGTATCAGTCGCTCCAACTCATGGGCTGTGTTGATGGGGCAGATGATTTTGAGAAAAGATGTTATCATTTAAATCTGAATTCATTCCCACAGTATTCCTCTCTAAAGGAGAATTCGTAGTGATGGATTTAGTAGACGGTAGAGCTGTGGGAAATGCCTTCTTCAATCGGGCAGTCTTTTGATGGCTAGAGTGTGGTGGATCATGAATACGCTGGTCCAAGTTTGTGATGATGCATTCAGTTACAATAATATGCTCTGGTTCATCAACAGCGGCTAAATCGCCTGGTGTTGGTGAGATTATAATTAGCGATGTTTCCTCTAGCGCAACCTTTGGTCTCATATTCTGAGAGGTTTGTAATGCCGCATTTTCAACGGTGCAAAAATCATCCATTGAGATGTGTGTAGGAGACATACTAACGCTTTTGTTTCTCATATTTGCGAGGCCACTTCTTGGGGGCACTATAATTTTAAGATGTTTTTGTAATAGATCATTGTTAGTGTTTGTCTTGACTTCCAGGCCCTCATAAAGATGTACTAATGAAACTAGAGCTGTATTTATTGCACCCAATATTATGGGTGTTGTTTTGACTTGGCAACGGGGTGGGATTTACATACGATGCAGAAGACAGTGTCGATGCCGTTGTGTTGTTAGAGAACATAAAAGGAGATTGCGATAAATCAGATTGGGTTAGAGTGGAACGGGGTCTTTCTTCTATGTCCATGTGAGATTGTGTCACAGGTGAGACGGTTAGAACTTGACTCGCAGTGTTATTAGAAGTTGTGATTTTTAATGGTAATTTGTCAGGATTTCCATCTATTATATCTCGATTATCAGCAACAGAATTGCAATTGTTACGTTGCGCAGGGGTCTTATGAGTGGATGAAAAAGACGTGATATTTTGCAAACACATATTGTTATTGATAATTGATTTGTTCAAATTAGCTATGTCAGCTGAGCACACCGCCCTGCTGGGGGGGTTGCAACGCTAAGCTTGGAGTTGTCTGTGGCAAGTCTGCGTCACTATTCCCTTTCACATAAGCGGAAATTGAAGAAACCACGCTAACAGCCGATTAAAGAGGGCAAATCGGGAGTATGGATATTGGTAGTAGAAGAGCCAGGTCTGACTCTACACAAGCAGAGTCTGCAACATTGATCAACACTTCGTCTATCATCTCACCAATACCCTGAACATTGACCTCGCACTCAACATCCCATGTCACCGTGAGCCCAAGCGGGATTTTGCTTTTACAGAAAGTACTAATGTCACAGTTGGGTAACGGGTGAGGGACTGATACTTTTGCACACTCTTGTTTGAATGTTTTCAAATGCGAGGTTATGCCGTTACTGATACTAGAAGGTATGGTGCTTTCTAGTGTATACAGGTAACTCATAATCGTTCAATTCCAAAAGAAGAGGTAATTAATATAAGTTCAAAATGATTAAATAACAAAAAAGTTCACCTTCGTATCTATGAATAAGTCTGAGAACCTCAAATGCACAGTTTAAAAACAAGCCTTGTATGCATTTTTTTAAATGAAAGCTTAGTGACCCGAAAAAAGAATAAAATAAAAAGGGGGGCTCGTCCGCTAACTACCTCACCTAACTGCTTAACTGCACTCTCCAGCACTGTTGAAATGCATGTGCGCGAATGCGCGCGGCCAGGTGCTTTCATGAAATGCAGGAAGTTAGGGGGCGGAGCTAAATCCAGTTTTCACTGCAGAGGCTCCAAAGTTCAATAAATAATGCGGTAAGTATCCACAAATGTTCCACAATTGTCCGTAGAGTAAAGGGAACTAGAAATAAGAAGGAAGGCACAGTTCAGTCAATTGTTCACATAGTGAAGTGAATATAAATGGCACCCATAACACGTGTCCATACCATAGCTAGCAGACTGTCCTGCACGTAACTGCACTCTCCAGCACTCTTGGAATGCGCACACGCGAATGCGTGCAGCCAGGTGCTTTTATGAGACGCAGGAAGTTAGTGGGCGGAGCCAAGTCCGGTTTTCACTACAGAGGCACCAAAGTTGAATAAATAATGCGGTAAGTATCCACAAATGTTCCACAATAGTTTGTAGTGTAAAGGGAGCGTAGCTAGAAGACTGTCCTGCCCGTAACTGCACTCTGCAGCAGTCTTGGAATGAGCACCATATCAATTTAATCAGATCCCACTCTGACAACACATGAAAGGAAGGCATTCTATCACTCATAAGACAGAGAGGCAGAGTTTTGCCAAGTTTTGCAGTCTCTGGCAAATTAGTTTGATGATATTTTTTCCGTTTCCATTGGAGTGAGGGAGGAGCTACTCAACAAAAACCTTGCCGCAACGCGGAGCGTTCGCAGAGTTTTGCAGTCTCTGGCAGTCTGTGGACGGATGGGGACGGGGACAATCCAGGATGTCAGCCCTGAATGAAGCCGTTATCCATTTAACCTACTCACCAGAAGAGATGATGCTGGCCACTATGTCGTCGAGGACTCTAGAGCAGCGTCCATGAAATCAAATCAGCAAGGTGGGTGCTGGCGGCAGCGCTGTGTTGAATACTGACATTGACATTGCCATTGACATTGCAATTTCTACCGTCTCCCGTTATCAATCAGTGACACATATGAGCCATGGGGGGATGTGGGGGTGGGGGGGAGGGGGAGTGACTCAACATGCCACGGACTAAACTTTGCCTGTTTGACATCGAAGTGGAAATCACAGCGAGCACAGGGCAATAGAAAGACAACTTGAAGAAGGTCCCTTCAAGATTGAACGACTGGGAAGCAGCGGCTGAGGGCCTCCTCTAACACTGTTAAAACCACCATTAATACCACTCCACACAGCGGTGGTCAACATACCACTGACAACTATACAAAAGAAGGGACGTGACCCCTGCCGCTCCACCTAACACTTCAAGCTCTGTAATGAACCAAAGGCTTCCTGTCTCCCCAACAAGCAGGATGCCACCCTTACAGCAAATCTATTGAAGTACCACTCTGTGCCCGCATCTCAACAGCAGTCCCCTGTGGGCTTGATTGACGGCAGGTGCTCGCCTGCACCACCCCCCCAGTCAAACCACTCAAAACTGGTAGAGGGGGAGTGTGATGCAAACACTGCTCAACCTCCTGGGGCAGAAAGTTGCCCATCATCAGCTCTGCCTCCTGCAGGGGAGAAAGGACGTCCACCTGGGCGGGACATAACCCCAACTATACTAGGAGTCTGCAGTAAAGAGACAAGTGCTCAGACAACACTTTAAAAGAGCTAGTGGGTTCATGTTGTCAGTTCAAATGCTGGGATAACTCTGTAGGCTCCCACATCAGTAGAACGAAAGGAACTGAAGAGGAGGCCTAATTGGCCCACAAATGATGTTAGACCGACCAAGAACTACTGCACTGTCTCAAAATCTATCTGGCACCTCAATGGGTTGACTTCTAGTACTATGCTAGCCAAACAAAGATTTTTATACAGGAAACCCAGCCTGGATAACAGCACAAACTTGTGCATCCAGCTTAATCATCAAATAGAAGACAAGGGCGAGGTGTCGGATTGTGTGTTGTTGGAAAGCATGCGAAACCTAAAGTCGGGAGCTTTAACCCATGCCGCTTTTCAGTCAAACAGCACCGCAAGTACCGTTAATGAAAGTGGTCCAGTGTATAACGTGGCTCAAGCAACTAATGTTGAACCTGCTAGAAATCCCTGGCCACGCACCACTCAGGTGCAAAAGAGGACAATACAATCCCAGGAAGAAAGCTGGCCACAGGTAGCTTGGCTGTTTAATGTACCGAACGCTTCAACTGCTACGGTTAAATTAACACAGAAAAATAAAAACGCTCACAAGGCCTCCAATAAAAGACCAAGGCTCATTTCAAACCCCGGGTACAGGGTTTGGGATTCCGTTGTTGATGAAGCACTGATCCGGATTAACAAGCCAACGTTGACAAACCTGTCTCAGGCCCAGGACAACATTTGACCTAGTGCCAACAATGGGCCAACACCAGGCATTGACGCCAACATGATAGCGGCCCTAACTATCACAATGGCTCCTTTCATAAAACTTTATGAATGTCTGAGTGACCAACTAAAAGACAACACCACAGTCTTAGCTATTCTACATTCGAAATTACTATTTGTGGAAGGCTTCATAACACCCATACAAGATAACCTGGATAAGAACACTGCACAGACCGCAAATATACTACACAGCAGTTTGGACCTGATTACCATAGCAAAAGACAAGCCTAGACTTGACAGATCTCTACTAATCTCAAAGAAACGAACGCAACAATCATCTTGGATCCGTCAATCCCCCTAAGAACGGACCTGTCTAAAAGGAAATCCCCTCCGTTAGACCGCGAGACTACCAGGAATCAAAACATCTCGACGAAGGAGAACATAATTCATTGCAACTGCACAGTCAGTCAGGCTACACACACAACATTGAATCAAGGACATAGAGGGTCAAAAGGACCTTGAAACAGATGGCAGTGTAATCGAGGGCGAATTAGATGACTCCAGTACGCCGGCTGCTGACTCAAAAACATCAACTGCTGTTATAACCAAATCCATACTGGTTGGTACTAGATCGGTGCCCAAAGAACCAACTATACTGATGATCTATTCAACCGGAAACTGGAGACAATGAAATCAAGTTCAGGGGAAACAGCCACAGCAACTACCAAGGTCAAGAAGTGGAAGAGGGCCATGACAGGGAAAAAAAAGCATCACTGAAAAAAAAAACTAAAATGCTAAACCCCCATCTAAGCCAAGATCGAACGAGAGCAAATTGTTTGTTAGAAATCTGAACTTACCCACTAACATCGGTCTGTCAACATCAGACAAGGGACTACCCCAGAAGAACGTGAAAAAGGGATCAGACCCCAAGGAAAATAAAATTCAACATCAGAATGATGTTTGCCTGGCCCCCTCGCCTTGACGTATAGACTTAGCAGTGGATCTTATGAACATTTCTATCTATACAATGTCAGACAATGAAGACTTGGAGACCAACAACAGTCTCAATTTCGCGCGATAAAGATCAAACACAACGCACCTCCCATGACTGCACCCAACCTTTGGAAGTAATTAACGGAGATCAGGTCAGTGGCCAATACAAAACGGTGCTGGAGAGCTTTGCTGAGCAGACCAGACCATATAACGACAAACCAGCAGTTCTACTCAAGCATGGCTTATTGTGACAGGAAGCTCGCAATTCAAGGAACACAGGGAAGGGTGTACTGGAAGACATCTCCAGTAAACCAGCCTTGCACTTTTTAACCTTGTAAGACAAAAGAAAGCGCCACCAATGAATAGATCAAAGACTGTTAATGATGATAACTTTCCAAGAAACAACAAAGATTTCAGGACTGGTGCACAAGGTGATTGACCTGTGTTGTGACTCACCACCTAAGAGCTCCACTGACTCCAGTCAGGTCCTTGGGATCGAAGATGACAGAACCCAGACCACGACCATAAGGTCTCCACTCCAACAAAAGATCTTCCTATTAATGCATCTCTCAGTTGTTCAAGACTAACAAGCAGAGGTATCAATTAATTGGAAGAGTGGGGTACACACACCACGAAAACACCAGCTGTAAAATAGAAGGAACAGCAATTAGTGGCATGAACGTGTTGTTCAGTATCAATAGAGAGAGAGCGAGCGGCTAACCACTAGGTGAGGATTGATTTCCCAGAAAGATGCTAGCAGCAATGTAGTGACTGGCCACACCAACCAACTTAGGGTTCCACGCATCAAACGAGCTAGAGCAGGTGGAATAAACTTCCCCTACATCGCCCCTAAGCTATGGAACGCACTACCTTGCATGCTCAGAGCAGAAACCTCTCTCACTGCCTTCCAAAAAAACTGAAAACTACCTTGTTCAACTAACTCCTCCAACGTCATGCCTTCTGACCCTCTCCTCCTCCTCTCTTCTCCCCTCCTGTAGCTACTACTTTTCTTTTGCAACTAAGTAATGACTTTTTCTGTATGTATAACAAGTCATGCTCATTTCTGTAACAAGCGCCACGATGCCCTCCGGGTTGCCTGTGCGCTTAACAAATGCGAATAAATAAATAAATAAATGATATGATATGATATGGTATTTGTAACGCGCCTATACACATGTGTTTCAAGGCGCGACGAGGCAGGGAGGGGGGGACAAGGGGAGACAGACAACGATCTTACTAGGCCAGGTGTCATTCAGATCGCGCAAGTGCAGGGGTGGGGGAGGGGGAAAAGTGCAAGGGGAAGGGGAGGGGGGAAGTGCAGTACAAGGTAAGTGGCGTAACGTAATAAATAAATAAATAGGGCCAGCTGGTGGCAAGTGTGAGGTAAGTGCAGAACAAGTGCTGGGGGAGGGGGGGGCTGTAGGGATACAGAGACAGTCCCGCAGTGCAAAGGGGTTCCAGGGCATCAGTGCAAGTGGAGAGTGGCAGGGCCCAGGGCCGAGGCCGTTTAGAGTGGTCCAGTTGCAGGATCAGTGCAGTTTCAGTGAGGAATTAAATTAGCTGTTCAGCAGGGGAGAGGGAGAGAGAAAGCAGAAGCAAAGAGGAAGGTTTTGAGGTGCTTCCGGAACCGGAGATGGTTCTCCTCAAGTTTCAGGGAGGCAGGAAGGCTGTTCCAGAGGGAGGCCCCTGCCGCGGAGAGAGATCTACCCCCAGCTCGTTGCTTCGAGAAGCGGCTAACCCTGAGGGAATTGGAGGCGGATGAGCGAAGGGCTCGGGAAGGAAGATATTTGGGAAGAGATAGTTGAAGGTATTTAGGACCCAGGCCCCAGAAGGCCTTGTGGACAATGCAGAGGGTTTTGAACTTTATCCTCGCAGCCACTGGGAGACAGTGTAGAGATTTCAGTCCTGGAGAGATACGGTCCCTGGGCTTGAGGCCAAGGACAAGTCTTGCAGTTCTGTTCTGGATGAGTTGCAGAGGGCGGAGAGTGGAGGCAGGCAGATTAAGATAGAGGCTGTTACAGTAGTCCAGCTTCGAGAGAACCAGGGCTCGGGAGACAGTGAGCTTCTGGGGGAAGGAGAGGAAGGGAAGAATACCTCTGAGGAGGTGCAGGTGCATAAATAAGTGGTGTCCCCAAATCATCTCCAGAAAGAATAGGATTTACTGTAACAAGAAAGGATAAGAGTAAATTCCAGAGGAGAGCCCTAGCATTTGAAGAAGTAGCACAGTAGTGAAAGAACCTTACCATGGAGTGGGGTTGCAGGTATCTGGAGGATCAGAATGTTCAGTATCCAGGTAAGAAATCGTACCGTAAAAGGACTCAGGAATGTTAGTGGGACCTATACCCGAAGGCACGAGGACGCCTGAGTGGACGAGATGGTGCACAAAAAGGGGAAGCATCTCTAGTTCGTGCACAAGCCGGTCGCGGAATGCATTGCAATCCAGAGCAGTCGGATTATGGTTAAATGCAGTGTTCAGAGTGTCTCTGTAGAAATAGACTCAGTCCTGAGCCAATAGGAGTCTGGTAACAAAGCTGGTCGTCAACGTGCAGGCAATTGAAGTAACAAGACGTTAGGCAATGGAATCCAAAGGCGAAGCAAAATTCGGGGTTGAGTGGGAAGGTAGAGTAGCAAAACGTAGGGCAAGGAAGTCTGTGGGCAGCGCAGGGTCGTACGCCGAGTCAAGCCAGAACAAAGGGTGAGATGGAGGCAGGATCCGATAAGCAGAAAAAAGGTCACTAACGAGGTATCAAGTGTAACAGGATGCAGATAGCAAACAGGAAACAACTTCAATCAGAAGCACCGGTCTCAAGACAACACTGCATTTATTTCCAGAGATCCAGTGCGTGCTACGTGTCATGTGGCCGCAAGCACCACCTTTCCCCATGGCAACCATAGACACTAGTAAATGATGCCAAGCATACAGGGGCTTCCAGCATTGCCAAGGCAATTTCCAATGCTGGAGGAATGGTGCCGTAGCCGTAATACGCCGTTTAAGGGAATGGCGTAGATGGGTACTAGGCAGAGAATGTCACACAGTGTGTGGTTTCCTGGCAATCTGGAAGCAGTCACTGAGAAAGAGAAATCAAACTACAGGTCATTCCTAAGAACAAATGCATCACCCCGACTGTGTTTGGCCCTGGGCGATAAGCCATCATCCAGAATTGTCACCAGTCGACAATTGCCTCAGAGAGAGGACGAGTGGGTGAGGTTGACGAAACTCACTAACAGCAATACAATTACTTTTAAGACCATGTAACAAAAAAGAAAGGCCCTCTCGCAAGGTGGTGAACAATCAAGATCGGAAACCCCAGACAACAGAAAGAACCTGGGAAATAGAAACTTTGCAAAAAACGACAAGCCTCAAGAACAACAAATTGAGGGGACTTTATTCCTGGAACGGAACCTTCACATTAATGATTGATTGGTTGATAATCAACCAAGCTAATGTGTTGAGATTGTTGCACCATATCCCAAACCTCAGATTGGTTGCAACAAACGACCTGAAAATCATTGAGTTCCCAGTAGAAGACCGACTGGGCATGGTGATCATTCCCCTGCCCTCCAAATGTGTTAAGAACCAAATGCTAGATGAGGCATCTTGCCTGTTAAGGATGGGCGTTGACCCAAGAGAGTTAACAGCAAACGAAGATGTTGGGTAAAAAGGTGTAAAAAGGAGACTGGGTGCATCAACCTTGTCTGGCGTTGGAAGAACTGTGCCTAGGGAACAGGAGAGACAGCCCAAGAGCACCATCAAGATGATACTCAACAAGGGGCGTGCCCTAACAGTGGAGACCTATCTGTCACCATCACGGTAGACAACAGTCGAAGAAGCCAAAGCAGCCTCTGACATATAGAAAACACAAGGATTATGGCAGACGAAGAAAAGTGAAGTTGGTTGACAGAGGTGCTGGCAACTAACACCAGTAGATCATAACAGGCCAAGCTGTCGGAAGTTGGAACACCAGAAGCTTCAGACATCTGTTTCGGACAGGGCGACCTGGACCACAAATCCTACGTTTTGATCTGCCTGCAGGAAACTTGGATGAGGAGAGTGCCTATCTTAGCAGGATACATGGTTACCTCAACCCGGCTGTGAAAGGCCTGAAGGGTAGACCAATGTCCATCTTATTGATAGCATTGAAGCACGCAGTTAGCTTGGAATGAATGACTTGGGAGAACCACAGCCCGTACATCCAGTTACTCACGATAAAGGAGGGTGGGTCAGACCTTTCAAGACCGAACATACTGATAGTATTCAATCTCTATTGGAACAAGCTTGCGCCAGAGGCAGCCCAATTCTCCACAACAGTTATGGCCAACTGGACAGGGCTATGGAAAAATGGGTAGAAACCCACAAAATACTCTGCTGTGATTTAAACATCTATTGCTTTGACCGAAACAAATGTCTCATTGAGAACACAACTTTGTCTGCGACTGAAATGGGAAAAACAGGCTTGACGTGGAGAGAGGACTTGTCACCGAGAAACATCTACATACTAAGCGGAAACACCAAGGCTGACTCTCTGGCCAAAGCAACATGGAAAAATAGACTGGAAGGCAAGATCATGAACTACGTCTTTGTTTCACGTAACATGCTAAAGCACTTGAAACACCTAGTTGTCCTGGAAACCTGGCAGAGTGACCATTACATACTGGAGTTAACCTGCTCAACCTTGAACTGGAGGCTGACCAAAAACTACCCTAAAACAGTGGGAGTGACCCTGGGGAGAAATAGTCTAATCATCTACCCCAAGAGAATTGAACTGTTGATTAATAGATTTAAAGTCCAGTTTAACCAGGAAAGGGACGTTCCATTAGAACTCCTAGACTATCCAGAGCTGATGATGGACTTTGTGGAATCCAGGAAACAGCACTCAAGATGATAATTTGCACCATTGCATACTTATCATCAAGCAGTGCCAAGAAGGAAGAAGATCCTCAATTCAAATCTGAGGTGCCTAAAAAAACGGAACTCAAAAGACGGAGCAGTGACAAACAAGAAATTAAAAAGAAACCACTGCCACTGTATTCAATCACGAAAATATGAGCTGTTACAGTAACATTCAGAAAACATGCTGAGGAGCATCTCATCTAAAAACATGAGTGAAATCTGGCAGATGATCAACGGTTTGAGTGCCCCCCAGGAGGCCCTATTGACCAACGCAGTTTCAGTCAGCGCCTGGGTGGACTGCTTTGCCTCTTTATTCCATACTAACGAGCTGGTAACGTGCGACATTCGAACTCCTAGGCATGGTGGATGGACTTTTGAGACCAACAGAGACGGCATCTTCATCTTAATAAATAAGGCCAGCAACCTGGGGCCTGACGTATGTCAAATGTAATGCTAAAGAAAGACCTGGAGCAGTGGACATCCTTTTTGTGGGTCCTATTTGACTACATCAAAAAGTCAAGGAGAGTACCGCCCTCGTGGAAAACCTCAATCATTGTTCCAATTTTTAAAAAGTAGGCCAGGTTGGACCCAGCCAACTACAGACCCATAGCTCTGCTGGGCGTGGCAGGGAAGATCTTTGCGGCACTAATCCTGCACGGTCTGGCAAAATGGAGTATGAATTCTGGGAACTACGACATAAGACAATCCAGCTTTGTCAAAAGGATGGGCACAGCCCTAAACGTCTTCTTGATTAACATCTTAAAGGGTAATATAAAGGGGAAGAAAGCTACTAAATTCTATCTGGCATTCATAGATTTGGCCCAGGCTTTCGACACCATTGATTGCACAAAACTCTGGTCGAAGCTTGGAGTGGAATTGTCCCGAAGATTTAGTTGAAGCTATAAAAGACCTTTAGACGTGGACTTCCTTAAGAGTCAGACTGGACGGAAGCGGTCTGCTTTCTGAGCTTCTTATGACCATGGAGGGTCTGAAACAGGGTTGCTCTCTAGCCCCAGCGCTAGTCAACCTTTTCATCTCCAACAACACCCTGAAGAATGCAAGAAGCTTTCCACCGAAATTAGCTGGAGATCCTCTTGATAGACTGCTGTATGCAGATGATCTTGTTCTTATAGATCAAACTCTAATCAGTCTGCAAATACAACTAAAGTCTCTTCTGAGAGAGGGCCTGATAAGTTATTTTCCTCTCAGGATTTCACACATACTCAATTTCTTAGGTGATTCACTATTGACCTTGGATCCCCCTCAGCCGGGCTCGGATCCCTTTACCACAATGCTTGTAGGATTTTCATGTATCCATTTTCTCAGGTGATTCATGGTTCACCCCGGATCCCCCTCAGCCAGGCTCGGTTCCATTTTAACACAATGTTCAATCAGTCTCCCTCTGCCGGGCTTGGACCAATTTAGTTCTCTAACACAAACTTGCTTTAACCCGAAACATTCAATTGATCTCCCTCGTTTGGGCTTAGACCAACTTCCGGGTGATTCACGGTTCACACTGGATCCCCCTCAGCCGGGCTCGGATCCGTTTTTATCACAATGTTCAATCAGTCTCCCTCTGCCGGGTTCGGACCAATTTAATTCTACTTTGTCATCAACTTTCTTGGCAGCATTAACATCGAAGACTTTCGATTGTGCACAGGAATTTGCTTTACCCTTTGCAGGACCAGTTCTTTGCCACTCTTTCATCTTGTCAACTCTCGGTGGGACACCCAAGAGAGACCTTTCAATGAGAGAGCATGCACGCGTTGCCGGACCACTCTGTCAAGGGTATCGTATCTTGGTTTCAATGTTCAATCATTCGACTGTTCAATTTTTACTTGCGTCGGTTATCACATGCGTTTCATACACTGTTTGCTTCAGCGCTCACCATGCAATGTTGGTGCTTGCAACCTTGGCTTCAACACAGACCGGTCTGGTATCAGTCTCTCCAACTCACCGGCTGTGTTGATTTCACTAGCACTGCTTTGTTGTAAGAGCCAAGGACAGTACCACAGCGGCAAGTGATTCTCCCCGCCTTGATTATCGGCGCAGGAGGGCCCCGGGTAACCCAGACACACAATGCAGGATTCTTCAGCCTGCTTTCCGGGTCTCATGTTTCTGTTCTCAAGGGTTCTAGAAAGTAACAGCTCCTCGTCAAAAAGGTCAAGGGCACTTCCCTCCTTGCGATCCCCTTCTGTTTTGCAGTCTTTCTTCTCATCTTAAACTGCCATCTTGGAAATGCTGCTCCCTCGTGTGTTTTGCCTTGCTCAGTGTGCTCTCATGCTCTGCCTTTTATCCGTGTGGGGAAGTGTAATGAAAGTCAGGTGTGTGTGTGTGTGATGGTCTGTAATTTCCTGACCCTGCCTGACCATTGTATTGGGACATGTCAGGTATACCGCTCCGGTGTTAGTCCGTTTTCTCTCATAGTGAGCTGTCTGTGAGAAAGTATTTATGTTGGGAAGAGGGGCGAGGGGGCTTGAGTTCTTAAGTATCCTACCTGGTAGGATGGGGCAAAGGTGTTACAGGGAAGGGGATACCGCATCTTGCCATCCAGAGTCCCACTGCCACTCCCCAAATAACAGTCCTCGATCTCTCAGTGTGCATCGTTTGGCTTCCATTTTGTAGAAACTGAATACAAGCTTATAAGGTTTGGCCGTCAAGGAGGTGGGGGCGGGGGGAGAGAGGAGAGGAGTGGAGAGGGAGAGGAAATCAAGCAGGGCTTTGACGACAGTTCTGATTGCATGTCCAAGGCCTGGCAAATGGTGTTCTTTGCCAGAGCAAGTCACAACTTCAAGTCAGAAAAACAGATAAACACCTTCCTTTACCAGGCCGGATACGTGGTTTTTTAAATATAGGTGCTGCTGCATGAAGCCTCAGTGGGCATAAGACACAGAAAAGCAATGATCATTGATGAAAGTGATAGAGTTCAAGCATCTGCCTTGATTTGATTTGCATGAACCTGCAGACCACGCACACCTGTGTCTAAGAGTTGTCAAAATTACCAGCGGCGAAACGAAATTTCGCAGGTGGGCACATTTTTGTCAGTTTTGCCACTTTTAAGGTGATTTTTTTTCTTCCGAAACTGTGTTTTTCTCCTAAAATATGATCTTCGCCAAAAAGGTTTCTCTGCCCCTAAAACATTATAGGGGGAAAAAAGTAAGTGGTTAAACACCAAATTATTATTTGATTTCTCAGAACTGTCATTTTTCTCTTATTTTGCAAAAATGTTGCAGACCCAAAAAGAAAATTTAGGAGAAAGAAAAAGAAATTTCAGGTGGGAAGAAGTTAGCCATTTTATTTCTTTCCTAAAATTTCATTTGTTTTGCCCGAAACCTTTCGTGGCCCCTAAATTATGACCTTTTAGAAAAAAGAAAATTACTGACAGGAAAAGTCAAAAACAGTCCATTTGCCAACTGCAGACAAAAATGGCAAAGTTGGCAAAGTTAGCCCTGAATTCGCCAATTTTTCGGTGGAATTAATGTTGGCTTTTTTCAGTCACACTTAACCGCATTCCCACCCCTGCTGGTCTGTCACCTTGCCCTACCCCAGCCTACAATCAATTATGTCTGAGCAGTGTGAGAAACCTGAAGGTGTCTCCCTAACTAGTCCCCAGGGATCTGTCATCCAGGAGGCCAGGACACAGCCATCGCTATTGGATCCAGCTGTTGGGGTTGGACCAATGAGGGAGGATCATCTGGATGGGGGGGTCCTCAGGAGTGGAAGGGGGACACCGACGGATGAGACGCGTTATCCCTCTTCTTCCAACACATTTTACCCATCCTGCCACGTAGGATACTCAGACACTCTAACCCTTCCCCCTTTTCTGACATGAACCCTTTCGCACACCACGAAAGACAACGGACTAACACCAGAGAGGTTTACATGACATGTCCCAACACAAGGGTCAGGCAAAGTCAGGCAACTGACCAGAATCACACACACCTGATGGCCCTTTCCTTTCCCCACAGGGATAAAAGATGGAGCATGAAAGCACACTACAATCAAGGCAGACTGCAGGAAGAGACATCTATCCAAAGGCAGCAGAACAAGAGGTGGAGAAAGGAGGTGAGAACCAAGGGGGTAACAAGGAGAGAAGCGACCTTGTCCTTTCTGACCCACACCAGCGGAGGCTCCCAGAAAGGAATCATACGACCGCGAACAATAGCCAATGTGTGTTGAAACAGATTCCAATGGTACATGGAGCACACCTACGCTGATAAGCGGGACAGAAAGAGACACATGCTAACGTGGTACCATCCTTGACTCCAAATACAAGAAAAGCCAAGCAGTGCAATCTCAGCTGGTGAGTCGAGGGGAGAACTGTTAAGAAACTAAGCTGTATTGAATTTAAGTGGCAAAAGGCAAGCTAGGAGAAGTTCAAAGAACTAATAACATCTTAGGGGAAAAACCAGCTGCAGAGGGGTCCAGCACCTCGTGGGTGCTCATTGAGAGACTTTGGTTTGATTCCCCGTTTTGTTGAAACTACCAATACCACAAGACCTTAGGAGAGCCACGAGGAAGAGGTCAAAGTGGTCAAACAGGGGTCTAGCAAAATCCCCTGTACAGTCGAATGTCTTTGACTGGCACGTGATTGGAAACCTAAGGGAGAGGAATCCCACATAGTGAGCAAGTGAAAGAACTAGATGAATGGCAAAGTACACCCAACGGAGGGATGCCGATACAAAGGGGCAAAGTCTGATGCCTCAAGGAACACTGTGTTGACAAAGAGTGAACCCGACAGACGGATGTCCACAGTGAACTGTTTAAAAAGACATTAAGATTTGTGAATGCCATAGGTGAAATTGATCTGGGAAAAGCCGTAGCGAACCTGACAGAGGGAGGCGAATATCCGACAAGGGTCTGAGCCCGCAAGAATGGGGATTAAGGGGTGAAAAGCCCTCACCCACAGACACATGATTGTAGTGGATGAAATTGTAGTGAACCCTACGAGGGAGGCAAACATCCGAGAAGGGTCTGTTGAATACTGAATACAAGAGGCAAACATCCGAGAAGGGTCTGATGAATTCAAGTCATAGTGAACACGACGGAGGGAGGCTGACATTCAAGAGGGGTCTGAGCCCGGAATAGGGGGACCCAGGGGTGAAGAATCATCACCCTAACGGCAATCAGAAAGTAACTTTTGTTTATTATTTTGAACCCATCAGTCCCTCAGAAGCAAGAAACTTAACCACCAAAGTTCCTGATATTGCTAAGAGCTTTTGTGGATCTGAGCCCGGAAGAGGGAGATCCAGGGGGGTGAAAAGTCATCACTCAACGTACTTTTGTAAAGGAACTATTTGTTTGTTATTTTGAACACATCAGGTCCTCGGAGGTAAGAGACCTTTTGTAGAAAAGAGACTTCACCACCGAAGGTCCTGATGGCTGAAAACGGAACTGTTGTCTCGTACTGGGAAAGTTCAAGTGCGATGTGCTCAGGAGTCCTGCCTTGCCCCATGCTCAAAACGTGGGGAGGGGAGCCCCTACGCTACCACATCCTGACTTATCATTTGTGAACACTTCTTTCTTTCTTGTGAACACTATCCAACACTCTTTCTTGTATTTAGTTGTAAGGATTGGCAATAGTTTATTTTTAGCATAGGCCCTTTTTATTTGACAAGTCACCACTAGGACTGCCTTATTATTATTTGATGGTCGTAGCTTGCTCCCATCTTAGATTTAGGTTTAGATTAATTAGATTCCAAACTACCGATACAGTTTAATAAACACCCTTGAACTGTGATCACTTTTGTCTGTCTTTACTGTTGCCACCATGAGTTCCTTTCAGGACACAGAGTTCAAAAGTGACTGAGAGGCTGGATGAGCGCACTTGTTTCACTGTTGCAGCAAAGCAACTTCATTCAGATCAAGTTTACATAATAAGTGATGATATACAGGTCAAATGGTGGTAGGCATCTCTCCATGATGGGATGGGGACCACGAGGCCCCATTCTTCTTGCATTTGTTGCTTCTGCCCTGACTATTAGACCTCTAATAAGTAGATAAGAAATGCTGTCAAATTAATACATTTTTTATAGATAACTGACGAACAAATTTGTCATAAGAATCAGAAAATTGCAGTAGCGCTTTGTCAGTCCAGAGATGTTTGTGTCTGGGATAGCTTTTCTCTGAAAAATATTTTCCCCGGATTTTGCCATTCCTGAAATCCACTTTTTATGTTACTGACAGTATATCCTCACATTTTCTCTTCGAGCTTTCTCCATTTTCAGGATTTAAATCTATCACTTAGTGATGGTATTTTCTTCCCCCAAAAATTTGAAATTTGGTTTGATCACTCCACTCCTAAAGAAAACCTCTTTGGACTCTTTCATTTTAGTTAATTTTCATCCCATTACTAGTTTACCTTTTTTAGGCAAAGTGTTGGAGAATGCAGTATGGAACAAGTTACTTACCTGTAACTGTTGTTCTCCAGCATGGGTCTGGCATGGATTCACATGCTCATGAATATTCCCTGTCGTCAGGCCGGGAATCCTCGGTATAGAAAAAAAATCAGTAGCAGTTTCGTTTCTGATCTGTCTTTCTCGGTAGTACCAATCACTGGTCTCTGGGTCATACTGCCCCAGCCAATGACTGCCCTCTCCCTAAGCCCCGCCCCCAGCAGCCATCCTCAGATTTGGTAGCACGTGAAGTGGCAGTATGACCAAGTGAAGAGCCGCAGAGGGGTAGGCGGGAGGGTTCGCATGTGAATCCATGCCAGACCCATGCTGGAGAACAACAGTTACAGGTAAGTAACTTGTTCCTTCTCCAGCATGGGGTCTGGCATGGATTCACATGCTCATGAATATAAGAATACATAGCAGTATACACATGCACAACCACGGGAGGTGGCAAAAGGCTCAATATCAGGCAATACAACAACTCAACATTAAGCAACTCTTACCTCCTCATCAGGCTCACCTTAGGCGAACAGGTTGCGCAGCACTGCCTTGCCGACTCTGGACTCCTCCCTGGAAACCCGGTCGACGCAGTAGAATCTCGTGAAGGTGTGCGTCGACCTCCACGTAGCAGCCCTGCAGTTGTCGAGCAGGGGCACACCAGACAGGAACGCCGTAGTAGCAGCGATCGCTCTGGTCGAATGGACTCTCGGACGGCCTGGCAACGGTCGGTTTGCCAACCGGTGACAGTGCATGATGCAGCCGGAGAGCCATCTGGAAATGGAAGTCTTCGAGAGAGCCTTCCCTTGATTCACAGGTCCAAAGTTCACAAACAGCTGTGATGTCTTCCGAAAACTCTTCGTGCGGTCCACGTAGCACTTCAGCGCTCTAGCTACATCCAGCGAGTGCAGAGTCCTCTCAGCCAGCGACGAAGGCGACGGGAAGAAAACTGGCAACACCAAGGGCTCGTTGAGGTGGAAGTCCGACGGCACCTTGGGCATGAAGGAGGGGTGCGTCCTTAGCACCACCCTTGTGTCATGAAAAGTCAAGTATGGAGGCTTGCAAGACAGGGCCTGGATCTCTCCCACTCGTCGTGCAGAGGTGATGGCCACGAGGAATGCGGTCTTCCACGACAGAAACTTCAACGGCACTGAATGCATAGGCTCGAATGGGGCCCCCATGAGCCTAGTCGGCACCACGTTGAGCTCCCACGCCGGGGCAGGGGCCTTCACCGGTGGGAATGATCGGAACAGTCCTTTCATAAATTCCTTCACCAGTCGGTGAGACCACAAGGACGCCCGTCCTGTAGATCTGGTGTAACGTGAGACGGCAGCCAGATGTACCTTAATGGAAGCGTGAGACAGGCCAGCCTTGGCCAAGGACAATAGGTACGGCAATACTTGAGGGGCCGTAATCCGCAGAGGGTTAATCTGCTGTGCACGGCACCAGACAGAGAACCTCTTCCATTTGTGTCCGTAGCACTTGAGAGTTGAGGATGCCCTGGCCTTCGCAAGAACCTCTCTGCAGTCGGCTGGGATGTCGTACCCTCCAAACTCTAGTGCTGCAGGAGCCAGACCTGCAAGTTCAGCGACTCTGGTTCGTGATGAAGAATGGCGCCTCCTTCTCTGGAGAGAAGATCCGCGTCCGTCGGCAGCTTGACTGGTGTGGACGCTGACAAGTCCAGAAGGTCCGGGAACCAGATCTGCCTCGGCCACGCCGGTGCGACGAGGATCATCCTGCACCGGGACCTCTTGAGCTGGTTGACGAGCCGGAGTAGCAACGGCGGGAACGCATAAAGGAACAGGCCGTCCCAAGGGAACGAGAAAGCATCACTCATGCTCCTCAGTTGGGGAAACCTGCTGGCGAATCTCCGGCACTTGGAGTTCGCCGCCGTCGCGAAGAGATCGATCTGGGGTTCGCCCCATCGTCGGAAGAGTCGGTCCACTTGATCCTGGCACAGTTCCCACTCGTGGCACGAGCGCAGCTCTCTGCTGAGTGAGTCGGCAATGGTGTTTTTTATCCCTGCCAGATGAAAGGGTACCAGAAACATCCCTTGGGCGACGGCGCAATGCCACAGATCCTGGGCTTCCTTGGATAGGGCAGGGGATCTGGTTCCGCCCTGCTTCCGAATGTAAAACATCGTGGTGGTGTTGTCGGTGAAGATCCTCACCACCTTGCCCTTGAGGGACGGAAGGAAGGACCTGAGGGCCCAGAACACTGCACGGAGCTCCAAGATGTTGATGTGGAGAGTCTTCTTCTCTGGGAGCCAAAGGCCTCTTGCATGGAGACCCCCGGTGTACGCTCCCCAACCTTCCAGGGAGGCATCCGTCGTCACCGTCACCTGGTGAGCAGGGGCTAGGAAACCTGTTCCCGCTGTCAGATGAGAGCGGACACCCCACCATAATATCGCCTGACGGAACGCTTCGTCGAGCGGGATCCTGTCCTCGAAGCTGCCCGTCGTCTGGATCCAGTGGGCATCGAGGAATTCTTGCAAGGGCCGCATCCGAAGTCTGCAGTGGCGCACCAGATAAATGCAGGAGGACATCATCCCGAGAAGGGGCTTGATAGACCTCACTCTGGCCATGTCCGTGGCCAGCAGACGTTGCACCTTTCCCAGGATGGTCCTTATCCTTTCCTCCGACGGTGAGGCCTGCCGTGCCACTGTGTCGAGCTGTGCTCCCAGAAACAGGGCGACTTGCGACGGGGCCAGGTGGGATTTTGGAAAGTTGATGGAGAACCCCAGGTCCATTAGCAGCCAGACGGTCTTCGCATTGTGTTCCACAGCAAGCTCCCTTGTCCTTGCCCGTATGAGCCAGACGTCCAGGTAGGGGTAGACGTGGATCCCCTGCAGGCACAGCCGCGCCGCCACCGGTGCTAGGCACTTGGTGAACACCCTGGGCGCCGATTTTAATCCGAACGGGAGGGCCTTGAACTGGTAGTGCCGCCCTTTGACCACGAACCTGAGGAACTTTCGGTGTCTCTTTAGAATAAGGATGTGGAAGTATGCATCCTCCAAGTCCAACGAAGACAGGAAATCGCCCTCCTCCAGCTGTCCCAGCTCGTGCTGGAGGGTGACCATCCGGAACTTCTGTGCCTTGATGTATTTGTTCAGTCGTTGCAGGTCCAGGATGGGACGCCATCCCCCTGTCTTCTTCTTTACGAGGAAGTATCTTGAGTAAACTCCAGAGCCCCAAAGCCTCTTTGGAACGAGCTCGATGGCACCTTTCCTGAGCATCGCCCTTACTTCCAACAGCAGTTGAGGGACGTGATTTTCCTTCCTGGCCACGGGAGGAATGCAGGGGCACCTCTTGTGGAACTCGAGGGCGTGTCCCAGGGCCAGGGCGTCCAGCACCCAACGGTCGGTGGAGATGGACTCCCACACGCCGTTGAACTTCGTCAGCCGGCCTCCCACCGGGGTGCTTCGGCGGGGGCCCGACCCGACGGTCGGTTCAATCTTGCTTGGAGGCCGCTTTGCCTCCTTGACCACCTTGGCGACGACGGCGGGATCCACCTGACTTGCCGCGTCCCCTGTAGGCCTCCTGCGACGAAGATCTTGCCGTTTGACGGTACGTAGAGGAGCTGCTGCCGGCTCCCTTGGAGGCACCCTGTCTGCCTCTGGAGCTCTGAAAGGACGGCCGTCGCTGTTGGAGCACACCCAGTGCACGGGCCGTCTCCGTGTCCGTCTTGATCGCCTGAAGGGACTCATCAACCGCCTTGCCAAAAAGGTTGTTCCCATCGAAAAGCATGTCCAAAACCTTGGTCTGTACGTCCTGGCGGAAATCCGTCACCTTGAGCCATCCTTGTCGTCTCAGGCAAACGCCGTTGCCCAACTGACGGAAACCGGTGTCGGCGATGTCCGTAGCCACCATAATGGCGTGGTCCGAGGCAATCTCACCTTCCTGTAAGATTTCCAGGGCCTCAGTCCTCTTGGCGTCCGGAAGGAAGTCCAACAGAGGGGCGATCTTGAACCATAACTCCCTGTCGTAGCGGGCTACGATGGCCAGGGCGTTGGCCGCCTTGATGGCCGTCGCTGCAGATGAGATGACCCGTCGTCCCATCGCATCCAGCTTCCTACCCTCGCCGTCTAGCGGGGAGGTTGAAGTCGAGGCCGATGCTCCCCCCGCTTTCTTCTTGGCCGCCGCCGAAACGACCGAATCCAGAGTAGGTTGCGCCCTAAGGCACAAGGGGGCAGCGTCGGGGACCCGATACTTCTTCTCATACCGGTCCCTCTTCGCAGGAGCCATGGCAGGGTTCTTGAGGAGGGCGAGCCCCTCATCCCAGATGTCATCAAGAAGCGGTACGGCGAGGACCGTTTTCCTTTTAGCCTTGCGCCGTTGGTAAAGGAACCCTTCATTCTTCTTTTCTTCGGGGCAGAGCTGGAAGAGCTCGGATGCCCTGGAAATCATAGCATGGAAGGATCCGATCTCGTCGGGCGGGGACACCCGGGCAGGGGGCGACGGGGGACACGTCCCATCGTCGCCTCCGTCGTCATCCGTACCCGTTGTAGTCCGGTCCATGCCTGTATCATCCCCGTGGGTAGTGGACCGGGGGGAAGGCAGAGAAGGCCGCAGAGGCGGGAGAGGAGGCCTAGGATGCGTCCTCCTCCTCTTAAGTGGTGGGCTCTCCGAAGGTCCTGACTCCGGATCCCTCGGGTCTGGCTCAGGTACCTCCGTCGGGGGAAGGGGCAACCTAGTCCTTATCTTCGAGCATAAGGACTGGATGGCTGACAAAATGGCCACCGAGGTGTCCTGCGGCGCCGGAAACGACGGGAGCGAGGGCTCTAGAGGAGCCTCGTCTGCGTCACCGTTGCCCTCGTCGGGATCCCTCCCGATGGGCTGGGCCTCCTCCATGATTTGGATGAGCTCCTCTTCAGAGGTCGTGTCTGTATCCACGACGGCCACCAACCCCTCTCCCACCCTTTCCAACGAGGACTTCGTGGGGGTCTTCTCGATGGGCCTGAAAGACGACTCCCTCCGCGGTGGCAGTGAGACTCTGGCACCTGAGGGCGCCTCCACTGGTGTAGCCTCCACAGGCTGAGCCAGGGCTGCGGCGACATCCTCAATCGAGGTCTTAGCAGGGTGAATTAAGGCCAACGTCACCTTCTGTACGCCTGGGGCCTTCACCTTGGCGGGAGGGTCCGAGCCTCGCTCCCCCTCTGCCGGAATCTTCGAGATCGACCGGGGCCTCTCCAGTAGCTTCGCCAGGTTCTCAGACTTCCTCTTACCCGAGCCAGAGCGTTGGCTCGTGGTCGATGGTGCCGGGGAGGATGCGCCCTGCCTGGCAAACAAGGAGCCCGACCGTTCGGCGCTCCGGGTGCCCGCGGACTCGCGGTGCTTAGCCTTTTGTTGGGGCCCCGTCACCGGAGCACCCTCACAGGACTTAGAAGACCGCTCAGACTTCTTTTTCTTCTTCTCGCCTGGGGGGCTCTTACCTTCCAACCAGTTGGCGAGACGGAGGTGGCGATCCTTCATGGTCAGCTCCGACATGTTCCCACAAAACGCGCAGTCCTTTTCCTTGTGCGTCTTGTCCTCATGGAGACAGTAGAGGCATAACGAATGCTCGTCCTCCTTGAAAACGTTCTTAAGCTGGCATCCAGGACAGGTCCTGAACAGCTTCCCGGGCGTCGAGCTCCCTTTCTCTTGGGCCATGTCCGGGGTAGACCTCAGAACTTCTGGAATCCTCCAAAAGCGTAACTCGACGAAATCTTCACCCTTGAGGGGCGTAGAAACTCCGAAACGGATCCCCGTTGATCGGAAGTAGAAACTTGAGGCTCTATTTAACCGAAAAAATGAGAAAATCTCCTGAAAAAAGTGTGAAAATGCAGCAAAAGCTCGAGAGCTACAGCACGAGGACTCCCAACACTTGAACGTGCGGTAAAAATCTGAGGATGGCTGCCGGGGGCGGGGTTTAGGGAGAGGGCAGTCATTGGCTGGGGGCAGTATGAACCAGAGACCAGTGATTGGTTACTACCGAGAAAGACAGATCAGAAACGAAATTGATACTGAATTTTTCTATACCGAGGATTCCCGGCCTGACGACGGGGAATATTCATGAGCATGTGAAACCATGCCAGACCCCATGCTGGAGAACTGTACATTATCTAATATAGAGCAACAACAGATGCTCAACCTTTACCAGTCTGGCCGGAGAGCCCAGCATCCAGAAACTAGAAAGGAAGATTACCAGAATCCCATGCTATATTATATGGAAAAAGAAAGCAGTTACCCGAATCTTGATCCCTTACATAACACAAAAAAGAAGAGTTCTCAGAATAACATGTTATTTTGTCTTGAGAAAGAAGATAGTAACCCAGAGTGTGAACCTCTTTTCCAAGAACCAGAAATTGACACCCGGAGTGTCGAGCTAGAACAAGACCTTCATCGTTGTGAAGAAACTGTCCGATTTAGAGAAAGGCTACCTCCAGATGGATGTTACTCTGTGCTTTGACTTAAAAAATGTCCACTGCCAAGGATGAAGATTAAACGTTACCTCCTGGCTTTGAGGCCCCAAGAAAGACAGTATAAATCCGGAAGTTCACAGGAAGACACTTCTCCCTTTAGACTTTCAGAGATCGAGGATTTTCTGAAAGAGGTGTGTCTCCTGAGTCTGGTTGTTTACGATGTGGGGGTTTTGACCATTATGAGTATGGATGTAGACCTCAACATCCATATTCGGTCTTGCAAGGTGATTGGGAAGAGGAAAACCATGCAATTTCTAAGGATGGTATGTCCTCAGTAACTCCGTCTACCTTTAGGCTAAAATATCAGAAAATGAAGATGCTATTTACTGGGAGAAAACGCCTTTTACAGAACACCTCTGGTGTTTCAAAGCAGGACTATTTGGGCCTATTTAGATACTGGAATTAAACTTCAGCTATACAGGCTAGTTTACTACCATGGGTTGGAAGATCCTAGGTTATAAGGAAGTGAACTTTGTACATGGAAAACTGGAGAAACATCCCATTACCATCCTTAATGTTACCATTCTGGGGAAGAGTTGTTCGATATGTGTGACAGTAATATCTGACCTTCCTGTTTATTTGGTTTTGGGTACTGAAGTCCCAAGTTTTGATGAGTGGATTTTTTATATTTCCCAAAAGAAATTAAAAACAGAGGAAACATCTGTCAAATTTGGAAAGAGAACGCAAACATATTTACCTAGTGATTCATGGGTCTGTGAAACTTTTATTGACAATAATCCAGGCAGGGACTGGAGAATTGGAAGCCCTATTAAAAATGTAGGGGTGGCCGCAGTAGAAGGGAAGATGAAGCCTGGACCGGGAGGTCCGATCTTTAGGGAAGGATATGTGAAGAATCCTGCGGATCCCTCACCAAAGCCCTGCCTAAGTTTCCTCCAGGTGTCCATGAAAGGGCAGAGGTTCCCTGATCCCAATCCTGGGGGTGTACTGCGGGAGGATCACCTGGGTGGAGACAAAGCCCAAGGTAGTAAGGAGATTCTGTGGGATGAGACACAGTATTATTTCTCTCAAAGGGAGGTTCTGGCTCATTGCTGCTTTAACATATCTGAACCTCCTAGTCAAACTGAAATGGTAAATTTTAAGGTTGTAAGCCCACAACATATTAGATCATCAGAACAAATCACTTGTATCCCTAAAAATCAACATCTTCCTCAATACCAAAGGCATACTACATGAAATGCCTATACCATCTGTCTCTAATAAGAACAACCACAATCCCTCTTCCAAAAATAATACGGGAATTAAAACTACCCTTGAAAACATAAAAGAAGTGGGAAAACCTAATTTAATTAAAGTGAACTATACGTCCCAGAATTCCACAAGGACTGACACAAAGAAGTGGGTTGAAGAAGCATGTAGAAGTCAAGGACAGGAAAGTAGGCCTACCAACCTTTGCCAGGGACAGGCATTGAACATTAAGGGCTTGCACCTGAAATTAATTGCCCCACCTGAGAGGCATACCAGGCTGCAGCAGGAAGGGGTGGGAGGAGTTGGGGAAGGAGCTGGAGCAGAATCTGTGTGGCTGGCAGTAGTAGCAGAGGGTGAAAAGCACGAGGCTGGCAGTTCATGAGGAAGTTTGATCACTTAAGGGGCACCGGGACGAGAGAAGAGCAGATTTCACCTGCAGGTTCTGAGTTGGTCTTGTGTTCACAAACCCTGCCTTGCCGTGGCTGCAATAAGATAGACGTGCCTAAATTGGGCTTCCCAGGTGCACCTAGTGGCTTGAATTGCAGAGCCGTGATCGTGCTGCAACCAGAGGCTGATGTGCAGAAGCAAGCTGAGGAACAGAAGAGTAAAGGACACTCTCCGTAGTGGAGGCCGGAGGGCAGACACCTATGCTGCAGAGGGGATTGGGTAATATGAATGCCTAAAGTGGTAGTAGGAGGAAGAGAAGTTGGGAAGTAGAAGCAGCCCGCATCCGCAGTGTTCCATGAGCCGGTGAGTGAAGCTCCGTGGTCAGGTTCAACCCTTGCCGGTAACTGTTACCAACTCAATTGTAAGTCGCATACGAGTGGGAGTGAGTAGAAGTTGTTTGTAGCTGTGAAAAGTCTTCATAACAATGGAAATGTATCCTCCGCATGACTAATGCAAACTGGAGTGCTCGCATAAAACAAAAAGTTTTACATTTCTCATTGTTGAACTGTATAAATTTGTCAGATTGGTCGCGTGTCGCCAATTAGAAGGAGAAAGCTTCTTTAAATCACTTGTGAAGTTTAAACCGACTTTCACAAACTGTTACAAGAATTATTATAACAAAGAGAGGTCACTTGTGGACAATTATGAGTCCAGACTAGAGTCAAAGTATCACTCCTTGCTAATCAAAGGGAATGCATATACTTACAGTTCTTTAAAATTGAAAATCTTCATCAAAGAGTGGTCGCCTGTACCTAAATCTGTTTCTATTGTGAAGCTTGAACCTTGTAACAGCCAGCCCAAAGCATTCAATAAACGTAGAAGTTGCTGAATTAAAGCGAACAAGCATTGCCCAAGCCAGTAGGCTATGCCTTTCTATAGTGAAACCAGTTGTATTGAAATCTAACCACCTGTATTCTGAAGTTGTTGAAGTTGTTAAAGGACCAGTGTCCTCTGATAAAAGTGTGACAAGGTTATCCGAAGCTGGAAGAGGGGCAATACAGCTTCAGGGTAGCTACTGGAACCACGAAGGTAGGAATAAAGCTGGGGAAGGGAGCTGGGTGCTTGTAAGAAGATTAAGTCAACAATCTGTAATGCTGAGACTGTTGAAGTTGAGAGAGAAGCAGTCTGGAAGCAAAGGCAGATTGTATTGGTGGCAGTAATATATTTTCTCATTACATAGGAAAGAAGAGCACATTGCATACCTGTGGAGACAGAAGAGTCTTGTCATTAAATTGCCTAACAATCAAAGTACCAAGTTGAAGCAAGCAGAACTAACAGAACTGTGGTGGTCTATAATACTGTCAGTGAATGTTGTATTGAATGTGGTTGAAGCATTGGCATACTGTGGAGCAAAGGAGCCATCCTCCACAGCAACAGTAGTAGAAGGGAGTTGTCAAGAGGAAAGCAACACCCTAAGAAAAAGCATCCTGACAAATTATACTGAACACACTACAGATGTTATAAACACATGGACAGTTGCTGAAGCAGGATCAGGAGTAGTGCTTTTATCTGTGGCAATACCATCATGGAAAGAGGATATACAGGATTACTATTGGTGCTGTTTTCTTGGCTGGAATTGGAAGGGGAACTTTTCAACAGAAAGCTAAAGAACTGTTACCCATGGATTTTTGTTTGGGTGAACTTTTGTTTTTTTTAGAATTTTCAACAACTGATGGAAGGCTTTACTTTTGTTTATGAACACTAGGACGGATTGACTTTGGACAATCCTGGGAAAGGGATCTAACCATGACAGGTGATGGTCATCCAAGTCACTGGTTGTTTGGTAATCCTGTATTTATGTTGTTTATGATTTACTTTGAATACTTTGTTGTTTAGCGTGAGGGACATTTTTGTGTATGCTAAATCCCCTTAGAACTTAGACTAGGCAGGGAATTCCCTGGTAGAGCACGTTTAGTGAGGGGTTTATTGCACTTTGTGCTATTAATAAAACGTCTAACACTGCGAAAATCACAAGAAGTTGTCTGCCTCGCATTACTAACCCCTCACACGGTATAATGAGGCATTACTCTATCTCAGTGCATGGTGGTTCAGTTCTCAAGTGGTTTTGTTCTTTTTATTTATCAGATTATAATCTGTCTAGATGGGTTGTTTTCGATCTCCCACCTTGCCCTTTCAGGCAAGGGATCCATCCCGTCTTCCATTCTGTGTGATTTTCATAGAGCTGTTGGGGAACACGATGGCAGAGTGTGGCGTCAATATACATCAGTATGTTGACACAGAACTTTTAAGCATCATCGAACTTTTAAGCGTCATCAGAAGAGGAGGTTTCCCCTCCTGAGTGAATGTTAAAACAGGATTTAGTCCAACTTTTCCAAGAATAGATTCCTTCTCTCTTTTCATAGCAGGCGTGCTGATGACTGCCAGTCTTGGCTAAATATTTTAAGCGGAGATGAGATCTCTCTTTGACTGGTTTCATATACGGTGCAACCAAAAACCCACTAACCAAGCCAACTGTCTCTCACCACTCAAGGTAAAAAGAAAACTCAAGTGGCATTGTATCACACCTCTCGTTTACATTATAGTAGGCCTTTTATTCCTTCCAATTTATTTTGCTTGGTAATCAAGACTTGGTTTAGAGACATATTGATGGGGTAATGCCCTCCTAATGAGGATTTCTCAAAAGCACACATTTCGCCAATATTATCTTCTGTTCAATGACTTCTTCTTGATTCCTGTATACATATTAAAATGTGCTGTACTGCTTGAAAGGTCATTCGACTTAATCACCCCCTTAACTTCGTATCAAGCTGATGCCTGAAAGAGTTTTTCAGAAAACATAAATGTGCCTGTTGCTAGACTGGAAATCCCATTAGTGGAGAAAAAGGTTACTACTAACCGGGCTCTTTCATGCATCGTTCCATGGATTTGTGATGCACTTCCGGTGTATTTGCGTCTTCCACCAACTTTCCTCCTATATCGTAAAGAATTGAAAACGTCTCTTCTCATAGATCTAATTGCCATTTTCCATGTTTTTCTTTTATCTTTTGCAATAGTTGTATGGCCTGCACTGCCCCCCCCATCCCCCACCCCTCACCTCTTGGCTCACAAGTGTGTGTATTTAGATGGATATGTTTGATTTGCTTTTTAAATATGTGCAGTATGCTCCAGATAAAGCAGTCCGACATTCTTTGAATAAATATGTGTAAACGTATTATTGTAGTACAACCCACAACAAACTATGTTCTCAGCAAACACACAAACCTCTCTTCTATGACGACTACAGGGCATGTGCCGCTGAGCAGCTTCGAAAAATATTCATCTTTGGCTGACAAAGCTTTAATTCTGGTGTGCAGATCCCTTAGTAAAAGGGAGCAATGGAGTTTTGTAGTGTGATTAACATCTGGGCTGATACTCCTTGGGAGATGGGGTAGGGATCTCTCTGTGCGTAGACAAATAGAACCTGGTTTAAGTTCTATTTCCTGGTTTAAGCGAGTGGTTTATGAAAGGATAGGTTGCTTTCCTACTGTTTCTGGGTTTTCAGTGGCTATTTCCATTACTCCATTCAGAAGCCCTCTCAGCCTTACACATATAAGAGAACAGAGGTCCTTGACTGGAGACAGGCATTCTAGGCCTGCGATCCAAAACGCGAGAATCAGTTCAATGAAAGAAAAAAAAAACATCTTACATCATATACACTTTTCAATAAGTCCAAAAGGACAGCGCTAAGGCATGTCACAGCTGAAGGAGGGCGAGTTTGTTGGACGCACCTCATCACTCTTGGGAAGGAGTGGTGGAAGCAGATGTCAGGAGTGCAGGATCATACAGGTGGATCTTTCCCTTCTCGGTGGCCTGTGAGCCATGCGCCTCCCTGTAGCTGAGGCAGCTAAGCGTCACCAGAGCGGTCAGTACAAACAGCAGGCTGATTTGCATAGGAGAAGAGTGACTGTGTAAATTTTGACAGAACATGGTAAAATAAATAAAGAAAATCGCAGCGAGCGAAGGAGGATTCCCTGTCACAAGACTTGCAGTGATGACTCTTAAGGTCACTGCACTGGGTGGAGCCAAAGGTTGTCCAACTCATTGGCTGGGGCAGAAAGGGACCAGAATGAGGTAGAGGTGCTATAACTTGAAGTCTTTCTATGGCTTAAGTATGCAATGTGTATTACTGTGGTGTTTTCTTTACATATACCAGGGGGTATCCAGTCTGACAATGGGGAATAATTCAAGCATGTTAATCTATGAAAGATCTAATGCTGGAGAAGGTGAGGAGTTCACCAGCAGCATTGTGCCAACGCCTACGTGGCCACAACTGCAGATTTAAATATTAGCATTAGAAGTGTTTGCCCATTAATGGGAAACACACATTACTTAAACTGCGACTCTACGAGTGACAAAGCCGACACATTTTATACAATTCTTAACATTTTATAAGTATCTTCTATGCTGTGAAAACAGAGCAGTCTCATTCCAAAGCGCAAAGGTTTCTGAGGAGGAGTCTGTCCCCGGTAGATTTAGATCAACACTTGCCCCCAGTACCAGAACTTTCCTACACAGGTTCTCATTTTGACAAACGACCCATCTGCTGAACTGCTAGCATTGGCATTTTTAGATATTCTTAGGGAATTCATGGAAAACCAAAACAGCTCACACCTTTACATGAAGTATACTTTGTGCTTCATTTTCAGACGCACGAATGTTAATGCCATATAAATTAAATGCTCCATGTAATGCCTTCTGAAAATTGAAGTTTTTTTTTCTAACAATCCTAACTGCTGTATACATTTGCTTTGTGTTAGAGTGCAGGGTTTGTTAGAATGAGCATTACTTTACTATAAGGTAGGGCATTTGAACCTGCCACTGTATAGTGAACATCGCGGCACGTGGCATTCTGGGGTAGACATCCCATTACATGTGATTGGTGGGAAGATAAATGAGATCCAGAGCACCAGATGAACAAGTTACCTTCTTACCTGGTAACGTTCATTCGATGGGATGGTCTGACGACGTATTCCATATCTATGACAGGTAATCACCACAGCTGTGCTGCTTTGGAAAATTTTCGGCGTCTGCGTCCTGCATCGATGACGTCGATACGCTGTACTCGAGGGCCTCCGTCGAGCCGACGTCACCGGATGTTATAAGTAGGACGCACGACGCCCGTAGCCTCAGTTGTAGTTTTTTTCCCAGAACGTGTGGCACCAATCTTCTGCCAGTATTACCACAGACAGCCTTGCGGAAACGTAAGCTGCAATCGCATAAGAAATTCTGTAGCGGGGCAGGTAGGGAGGGAGCGATATGGAATACGTCGTCGGACCATCCCATCGAAAGAACTTTACCAGGTAAGAGAGTAACTTGTTCTTCGAGGGGATTGGGTCTTCCGACGCATTCCATA
The DNA here is from genome assembly GCF_040938575.1 of Ambystoma mexicanum. Lineage (NCBI taxonomy): Eukaryota > Metazoa > Chordata > Amphibia > Caudata > Ambystomatidae > Ambystoma > Ambystoma mexicanum. Next base: position 147,372,440 of record NC_090936.1, read on the forward strand.
TCTACGACAGACTCCCAAAGCAGTACCAATGTATGGAGGAGGGAAAAAGAATTTAGAATATAGAAATTTAGAATGTCCAATCAAATTGCAGAGTAAAGGACCGCCTTGCCAAAGGCCAGATCCTGCCCATGGATGGAATCTAGGGAGTAGTGTTGTACAAAAGTATGGACCGAAGCCTAAGTGGCTGCTTCACAGATGTTTCAAATAGGAACGTCCCTCTGCAGGGCAGTAGAGGCAGCCATACCCCTAGTAGAATGGGCCCATAAGCCAACCGGAGGGTCCTTACCCGCCAAGCGGTAACATTCAGAAATTGCCAAGATAATCCATCTAGACAAAGGCCCTTATTCCGAGGTTGGTGCTAATAGCGCCATGACTAGCACCAATACCGGTACCGCCACCGATTTGGTGGTATGGGGAGTTACCGGTCTATTCCGACCTTTGCGGGACCAGTAAGTCCCCATTTGAAAAGCCATTCCCCATTCCCATTTGAGCCCCCATAGGGCTCAATGGGAAGGCGTCAATAACGGTACCGCAAATTTCGGTACCGCTATTGACCCCGGTATCCCTTTGCGGGTCCTGTCCATAACGACCCGCAAAGGGACCTCGGAATAGGGCGCAAAGGGATTACCGACACCGGTGTCATTACCGGTGCCCGGTATCCCTTTGCGCCCAGGTCGTAATGACCCCCATAGTCTGCTTAGTAACAGCTTGTCCCAAACGCCTTCCAGCGTAACCTATAAAGAGCTGATCGTCCACTCTGACCCGGGACATGCGTGAAATGTAGAAACTTAAAGCTCTCCTAGGATCCAACCTATGGAGCCTCTCCTCTTCCTTACCAGGATGCGGAGGAGGATAAAATGCCAGAGAATGACCTTCTGCCTTAAATGAAATTTCGAGACAACTTTCGGAAGAAAGGAAGGACAAACTCTAAGGACAACCCTGTCCTTATGAAACACATTGAAGGGTGGCTTAACTGAAAATGCCTGCAACTCACTCACTCTGCGAGCGGAAGTGACCGCAACTAAAAATACAGTTTTAAGGGTTAACAGTCTCAGAGGACAAGAATATAAAGGCTCAAATGGAGCACCCATTAGGAACTTTAGAACAAGGCTCAAATCCCAACCAGGCACCTGGAAAGGTGATGGCGGAAACACATTAGTGAGCCCTTTGAGAAACTGAGAAATTAAACGAATTTTGAAATAAGAACACTCCTCCAACGAGCGCTTAAATATGGACAGCTTGTAGGCCCTTGTGGGCTAACAAAAGCAAAAAAGGCAGAACCACAGGAATGTCACATGAAAAAGGATCCACATTCTTAACCCTGCACCAGTCGCAGAACTTGCTCCAACGGCAACGGTACAGGGACTTGGTTGCAGGTCGTCTGACCGAAAGCAACACCTCCATCATGTCTTCAGGGAGGTCCCAATCCTTATACCTCAACCTTTCAGAAGCCAAGCGTGAAGGTTGAGGGATCTGACCTCTGGATGGAGAACCTGACCCCTCTCCCGTGAGAGCAGATCGTCTCGGTAGGGAAGATGACGTGAGGGCAGATGGACAAGTCGAGAAGGTCCGGGTGCCACGTTCTCCGAGCCCATGCCGGAGCAATGAGGATCATCTGGGAACCGAACCTCTGTAACCTCCGCAGCACTTGCAGGATGACGAGGACTGGTGGAAACTCGTACAGCAGTGGGAAGGACCACTCCACCACAAACGCGTCTCCCAAGGCTCCTCTTGGAGGAAATTACGGTGAGCAGAACCTTTCGCACTTCCGGTTGACACTGGATGAGAAGAGATCCACTTGAGGGGTCCCCCAAAGGGCGAAGATCTTCAGGAGAATCTCCTGAGCCAGCTCCCACTCGTGAGAGATCGCGCTCTGCCTGCTCAGAGCGTCCGCCGTCTCGTTTTCGTCTCCGGCCAGATGAACTGCCCAGATCAAAATTCCCTGCTGGATGGCCCAGAACCAGAGCTGCAGCGCCTCCCTGCAAAGAGGAAGTGACCCTGCCCCCCCCCCTTTTTGTTGAGGTAGTGCATGGCCACTGTGTTGTCCGTCAGAATCAGGACATTTTTTTCCTCGCACAGTCGGCAGAAAAGCCTTCAGGGTAAGCCTGATGGCCCTCAGCTCCAACAGATTGATATGGAGTCTGGACTCCGACGGAGACCAACGACAGCTGACTGTCAACTCGTTGGCATGAGCTCCCCATCCCATGAGGGATGCGTCCGTCACGATCATCACCTCCGGCCAGCGTAGCCAAAATGGAGCCCCCTCATCAGATTGCCATCGACAGCCCACCACAGAAGGTCCTGGGCGACCGAGGGCGGCACGTGAATGGGATCCGACATCCTGCCGGAGGACTGTGACCACTGCATCTTGAGAGCCCATTACAGAGATCTCATCCGCAACGTGGCCTCTGGCACCAGGAGAATGCAGGATGCCATGAGGCCGTGAAACCTCAAGAACTCGAACGCCGGGAGACACTGGGCATGCTGAAACTTGTGCACCATCTGCTGAATGTGATGAGCCCTCACCTGGGGAGGAAAACACTGCCCCAGCGACGTATCGAGCACTGCTCCGATGTACTGGAGCCGCTGAGTTGGCATCAAGTGGGACTTCTTTAAGTTGAGGGAGAAGCCCAGCTCGTGAAGGGAGTGGCAGGTGACTGACAGATGATCGAGGACTTGCTCGGGAGAGCGCGCCCTGATCACCCAATCATCCAGGTAGGGGTAGACGTGAATCCCCCCTTTCCTGAGATACGCTGCCACCACCACCATGAGCTTGGGGAAGACCCTCGGGCGGAGGTCAATCCGAACGGCAGGAACCGAAACTGAAAGTGCGATTCGCCAACCGCGAACCTCAGGTACTTCTTGTGCTTGGGATGGATCGGCACATGAAAGTAAGCGTCCTTGAGGTCGAGAGACATCAACCAGTCCTGAAGTTGAAGGGCCTGGGTTCTACAATGCATGACCTAAAGGAATATTTTGGTTTTTGTATTCTTGTTAGATTTTAGGGGGACTATTCCTTTTGGGTCGTTAAATTACCCTCTAGTTTCCACATGTTATTCGGGCAGCTGCGGCAGTGCCTGAGGGCAAAGAGGCAACTGCCCGAGCAGCTTTGGCACCTCGAGTACCCTGTTTTCCACCTCTGGTACTCCTACGGTGGCCCCTTTGACTTACAGCTCCTCTCGATTTACCAAAGGATGAGTAATATCGAAAGGAACCTCCCTTCCATTGCTGTCCCCTAGGACGAAAAGGCGGAGGTTAGCGGACTGCAGCGCTCAACGACTTCGCTGTAGCTTTGGAGGTCTGCAACCTCTCAAGGCTCTTGTCAGCCTTGATGCCAAAAAGATGCTCACCATCAAAGGGCATGTTGAGGAGCCCGGGTTTGCACATCCGGGGCAAACCCTGACTTCCGCAACCAAGCAAACCTGCGTATTACGGTGCTCGCCACCATGGACCGGCTGACACAATCTGCCATGTCCAGACCCGACTGAACCGACTCACACATGGCATCCTTGCCATCCTGTGCAATAGCAAGAAAACCATCCCGTTCCTCCCCTTCGGGAATATTTTCAGCCGCTAACGAAATACAGTTCCACAGAGTGTGCGTGAAACGTGACAATGCACACACAGAGTTGGCTGCCTGTAAAGCCATACCCCCTGAAGAAAACACTTTCTTCGCCCAACCATCAAAACGCTTGTCGTCCCTATCAGGAGGGATTGTAGGGTATGACGCCTGCTTTGCTGGGGCCGTAGCCGCCTCCACCACCAAACTCTCCGGAGTGGGGTGCATGGTCAAGTAGCAGGGGTCGCTACTGGCTGGGCGGTATTTTCACGGCAAAGACTTTCTCACTGCCGGGAGACTCTCCGGAGCAGTCCAAGCTGCTGCCATCCTTCTCTGCAATGCCATATGTAATGGCACTACCGGGTTAGTTGGTGGACCTTGGTCGAGGATATCCGTCAGGTCATCCGACAGAAAATCCACAGGTGGCACCGACCACCCCAAGTATTCCGTGACCGTCGACATAAGGCACCGGTACGAGGACTCGGCATGGGTGCCAGGCTCAGGCTTATAGAACTCCACCGCCATAGATGTGTCCAGATCACTGGCGTCATGCAACGACTGACGCAGGTCTTCAATCTGGCTATGGCCAGACAAAATCTCATCAGGCACCTCCTCAGGAGCCATACATTCCTCAGACCCTTCATCCACCTCAGAAATATAATCCAGAGGCTGGAATGAGGCACAGAAAAAGGGACAAAGACATTCTTAGCCTTGGCCAGAGCCTTTCTAGGGGGTTCCACCGTGCCACGGGGTACCTCCGACAAAGCAGCCTCGAAAGGCGACGATGGAATCGGCATCCATGTCGAGCGTGGCGCCGACGGCTTCGACACAGTCCTCGAGGGCAGAGCCCCGAGCGTGTCCTTCGACAGCCTGAGCGCCAATGGCATCGACGGCTTCCTCGGAGGCAGAGCCTCGAGAGAGTCCCTCGACGACCTCGGCGCCAAAGGCGTTGATGTTTTCTTCGAAGACCTCACAGGCTCCGACGGTATCGAGGGCGTTGAGGATCGGGACCTGGAACGGGCATGTCTAGAGCGACCATCCTTGTCCGACCGAGACCTCGAAGGTGCCCGGTGATCGCGACGACCGCTCGAGCCCGAAGGTGTGCGAGCGGCGTCTCTAGCACGGTCACGGCTGGCGTCTTTCGACGGCGTGGACGGACCGGAGCCCTGCGACTGAAAAATTGCCATCATCTCCTGCCGAAATGAATCCCATTCCGCAGGAGTGGAATGCTTGCTGGGACAAGCTACCCGCTGACGGGCAGAATCCTCGGACGAGGACGGGGAAGGCGACCGATGCCGGCGCTTCCGTGAATGCCTCGAAGAGGCAGAGGAATGGCGGGACCTACTCCAGGACCGAGACCCCCCCGGACTTATGCCGACGATGCGGAGAGTCGCCCCTCGAATCGTCAGTCGAAAGCCCAGTGGATCTCAACTTCCGGGGCTTGGCCACCTTACCTACAGAAAGTTTCTTCTTACGCTCTTGCAAGGCCTTCGATGTAAGCAACTGGCAGTCTACACAGTCATCCGTGTCGTGGTCCTCACCGAGGCACCAGAGGTAGGCGTTGTGCGAATCCGTCAACGACATCTTGGACCCGCAGTCCCGACACTTCTTAAAACCCGGCCACGGCGTGGAAGACGACGAAGACATCAAGGAAATCTTCATAACGAACAGAACTCAGAAGAACCGAGGCGCGCCGAGATCTCCGAAGCGAACATGTTTGCGAAGAAAATGGAACTGAGGCTACGGGCGTCGTGCGTCCTACTTATAACATCCGGTGACGTCGGCTCAACGGAGGCCCTCGAGGACAGCGTATCGATGTCATTGACGCAGGACGCAGAACATTTTCCAAAGCAGCACTGCTGTGGCGATTACCTGTCATAGATATGGAATACGTGGGAGGACCCAATCCCCTCGAAACATTTGATTTGAAAGTGGCAGCATTTCACTCTGCATTTCTGGAAGTTGGGAATAAAAGGAGTTTTCTTGGAGTAAAAAAGGGAGTTTTCATGGTCGACTGGGGGATTTTAATGCAAATATAAATAAGTAATAATAAAAATAAAATAAATACTTTTGTTCCCATTTGGGTAAATGTTAACTGCATTTATACCGCGCACCGTTACCAAAGTGTGACTATTCCTTATTTTTGCTTGACTGCTGGGAATGGCACACAGGGTAACTGACATCCAAATGGCAGAGGGGGTGGAAGGGTGCGACACTAGAAAAAAATGCATGGATTTAAAATATTGGCACATGTCGAAAGACATTTTACACAACGGTTTAGAGATGTGTAATATTTACTAGACATCCTGTCTAAATCCTAGATGAACTGCTTTTGAATTTGACCAAACCTATAAAATCCCTTAGTTTTGTTTGCTTGAGAAGATGGCCCATTGTTTTTGGGTGTCGAGAGCGGCCCGAAAGCGTGCGTGCAACAGGACCCAACAACTCTTAAGATAGCCCTAGTGCGACAGGCACTGCCCTGTGTGGGGAATCCTGTAGATCCCTCCGCAAAACCCTGCCTAAAGTCTCCTCCCAGCTGGCCAGGAGAGAGCCGACGCTTCCTGATCCCAATCCTGGGGGTGGTGTACCACGGGAGGATCACCAGGGTAGAGACAATTCCCAGGGTGGTGGGGCGATTACGTGGGATGAGACACAGTATTTCTCCTCTGAAAGGGATACTCTTATCAATGGGTTAAAGCAAGAAATGGCTTCTTGTCACTTTGATATATCTCGACCTCCTAGCAAGGCTAAAAGGGTAAACTCCAAGGTTGCAGATCTTTTGTATCCCTGAAATTAAACATCTTCCTCAATGCCAATGGTATACCAAAAGGCATGACGGAAATGTAGTATTTTTAATACCATTTGTCTCTAATAAGTTTAAACCCACAATCCCTCTTCCAAAAATCTTACAGGTATTAAAACCACCCTTTAAAAGTGTAGAAGAAGTGGAAAAACCTGATTTCTTTAAAATGAACTGTGTGTCCCAGAATTCCCCGGGACTGACACGAAGAAGAGGGCTGAGAAGGCATACAGAAGTAAAGGACAGGCAAGCAGGCCTAACAGCCTTTGCCAGGGTAAGGCAATTAACACCAAGGGCCTGCACCTGAAGCCAATTGCCCCACCTGAGAGGCATAAAAGGCTGCAGCAGGAAGCAGCAGTAGGAAGAAACTGGAACAGGAGCTCGAAGGTTTTCAGTAGTACCAGAAGGAGAAGAGCACAAAGCTGGCAGTTCACGAGGCAGTGTGAACACTTAAGGGATACCGGGACGAGGGAGGAGCAGATTTCACCTGCAGGTTCTGAGTTGGCCCTGTGTGCACAAACCCTGTCTGGCTGTGGCCGCACTAAGAGAGACTTGGAGAAGTTAACGGTTTCCCCAAGTGCACCTTATAGCTGTGACTGCAGAGCCGAGGTTGTGCAGCTACCCGAGGACCGTGTGCAGAAGCAAGCCAAGGTACGTAGGAGAGAAGGAGATTCTCCATGGTGGAGGCCGGGTCGAGGACACCACGCTGTAGAGGATGTGGATCCCAAGAATGCCTGAAGCAGTAGAAGTAGAAAGAAAAAGTCGGGAAGTGGAAGCCACCCGCAACCGCAGTGTTTTGGAGCCGGTGAATGAAGCTCCGTACTCCAACTCACTTAAAACTCCTTGCCGGTAACTGTAACCAGCAGCACTTGAACTTGTGTAAAAGTAGGAGCGAGTAAAAGTTGTTTGTTGCAATGGGAAGTATGCTAGCGTATAAGAGAAGAGCAAGTTATTTACCCCATGTAACGTTCTTTCGATTGGATGCTCCTCCAACGTATTACTCATTTTTTACATATTCCTCATCTTTTGATATTTCCTTTCCAGCTTCAGCTGCTTTGGAAAATAATTTCCTCCTCAGAGGGCACTGTGCACTGGTCGTGTCGACTTGATTTCCCTCGAGGGGCTCAGTCCGATGTCATCACCAGTATATGTAGCACGCGCAGCATCCGCTGGCTTCAGTTCTGTATTTCCCCCTTTTGAGGAATTACTGGCAATAGTATTACACCGTAATAGACTCTAAAAGAGCGTAAAGTGTTAAAACAAAACATATATTCTACAGCGGGGTAGGCTGGGAGGGGTGATGAGGAATACGTGGGAGGAACATCCAATTGAAAGAACGTTACCAGGGGTAAGTAACATGTTCTTCAAATGGATGGTGTCCTCCCACATAGTCCTCATCTTTTGATAGACTCCCAAAGCAGTATTAGTCTTGGAGGAAGGAGTACGAATTTAGACATGTCCTAAAGAAATATCGTGGACAGACTGCCTTCCCAAATCCCCATTCCTGAGTGGAAGTTGAGTCCAGACAATAATGTTTTATAAAAGTGTGAGTGGTAGACCAAGTGGCTGCTGCACAGATGTCCTTAATTGCTGGACTTCTGGCTGAAAGCAAAATCTCCATCACGTCATCCGGGAGGTCCCAATCCTTATACCTCAACCTCTCAGAAACCATGTGTGAAGGTGAGTGTTTTGACATCTGGATGGAGAACCAGACCCTCCTCTCGCGAGAGAAGGTCCTCTCTTTGTGGAAGATGCATTGGAGGGCAGATGGACATGTCCAGAAGGTCCGGGTACCACGTTCTCCCGTGACAATCCAGAGCAATGAGGATGATGGATTTCCCGAGCTTTCTCAACCTCCTGATCACTTAAGGAATGACAGGGACTGGAGGAAACACGTAAATGAGTGGAAAGTCCAGGTCCACTACGAACACCTCCCCTAGAGCTCCTATTGGGGGAAATTCCCTGGAGCAGAACAGTTTGCACCGTTTGCACTTATATTGGCTCTGATCATGAACAGATCCACTCGATGGGTGCCCCAAAAGTTGAAGATCTATTGAATGACTTCATCAGCTAGTTCCCACTCTTGGCAGACTGCGCTCTGCCTGCTCAGAGCATCCGCCGCAGTGTTCTCCTCTCTAGCTAGATGAACCACCGATAGGGATATTCTTCCTTGAATTGCCCAGAACCAGAGCTGCATTGGTTCTCAGCATAGTGCTAGTGACCCTACACCTCCTCTCTTGTTGAGGTAGTACATGGCCAACGCGTTGTCCATCATTATCTGGACATTCTTTCCCGTACAGAGGGCAGAAAGGCCTTCAGCCCCTGATCGGCCTCAGCTCCAAAAGATAGATGTGTATTTTGGACTCCGATGGACACCAACGACCGCTGATTGTCAGATTGTTGGTGTGGGCTCCCCACCCTGTGAGTGAGGTGTCCGTCACTACAATTATCTCCAGCCATGGTTGCCAAAAAGGTTCTTCCTTCAGAATATCGCCCTTGCAGGCCCACCACAGGAGATCCTGTGTGAGCCTGTTTGGAACCTGAAGAAGGTCTGACATATTGCCTGAGAATTGAGACCATTGTGTCCTGAGAGCCCATTGAAGGTATCAAGAAAAATGCAGGATGCCATGAGGCCGAGCAACCTCAAAAAGTCGAAGGCCAGATGATGCTGGGTCTTTTGGAATTTGGTGACCATCTGCAGAATGTGCTGAGGCCTCACCTCGTGAGGCAAAGCTTTTCCCAAGGTTGTACCCAGGACTGCTCCCATGAATTGCAGTCTTTGAGATGGCATCATGTGGGACTTCCTGTAATTGAGAGAGAAGCCCAGTCTGTGGAGAGAATGGCAGGTGACACTGACATGTTCCAGGACTTGTTCGGGGGAACGTGCCCTGTTTAGCCAATTGTCCAAGTAGTGGTAGACTCGAATCCCCCCCCTCTCCTGAGACTCGCTGCCACCACCGCCATTAACATGGTGAAGACCCTCTGGCGGAGATCAGCTCAAATGGCAGAACTCGAACCTAGACATGAGAGCCACAACTGCGAACCTCAGGTACTTTCTGTGCTTGTGATGGATAGGCACATGAAAGTAAGCATCGTGAAGGTCCAATGGCACCATCCAGTCTTGGAGATGGAGGGCGTGAAGGATTTGGGAAACGGTAACCATCTTGAACGTGTCTGGTAACCATCTGAGAACATTATTCAGGTTTCTTAAGTCCAAGATGGGTCTCAAGTCTCCGTTCTTCTTGGGGATTAGGAAACAAGCCTTGTTCCTCTCTGCTACATGTACCGGTTCTATAGCACCTTTCTCTAGCAGGGTAAAGATTTCCTGCACAAGGAGTGGATCAGGAATTTTGAATGAATTGTTCCCCAGTGAATGATCCAGAGGCCTTTTTAGCAAGGGAAGGCAGAAACCTTGGGCTACAGTTTCCAATGCTGATGCATCTGAAGTTATGACCCGCATCTTTCAGATGCTGTGAGAATGCCTTCCACAGGGGTTAAGGCCTCAGTGTGGTTTAGGGGCAGCTGGAACAGTGGCTGAAGGTAAATCAGGTGCCGTTTAGGCAGACTTAGTACCTCTCCCTCGTCCACCCCGAGGTAATCTTTTCTGGCCTCTATGACTAGCTTGTCCTCTCGCTCTTCCAACTGAGGAGTTGAAACGAAAGGACCTTCCCCTCCAAGATGATGTATTATGGTGCTGAGAATGTTGAGGCTATCTGATTGGAGGTCTGCAGCTTCTCCAAGCTTTCGTCAGCCTTACTGCCAAACAGCTGAGAGCCGCCAAAAGGCATATTGAGAAACCTGGATTGCACGTCCGGTGCAAACCATGACTTTAACCACGCAAATCTGCGTAATACGGTACTTGTCGCCATGGATCTGCTGATGCTGTCTGCAGTATCCAGATCTGACTGTAGACACTCACATATTGCCTCTTTTCCATCTTTAATGATAGCCAGGAAGCCGTCTCTTTCCACCTGTTCGGGGATGTGGTCAGCCGCCATTGCTACGCAGTCCCACAGGGTGAACGTGAATTTTGACAAGGCACAAGAGGCATTGGCAGACTTCAAGGCCATGCTCCCTGCTGTGAAGACACACTTGTCGTCCCTGTCTGGCCGAATATTGGTGTATGCTAACTGTTTAGTGAACAAGTGCTATGTCCTTACTAGTTATAACCTTTAGATCTGGGACTTGATGGATAAGCTCCAATGTATTTTTCCTAAATAGGAAAAGACTACTAGAGGTAGCGAAATGGTCAGTGATGTTAATAATAGATGTGTTCATTTCTGTATGTAGTTGTATGCCTTTCAAGATTATTTCTTTTTAGTTTTACTTTTATTCGCTGTTCTTTAAAGTCATCTATTCTTCTGTCTTCCCAATCCATAAAATCAACATCCTCATTCTTCCTTAGCTCATCTATATTGTCATAATACTGTGCAACTGTGACTTTGTTCTTACCCTCTTTGTTCTGAAGGATATTAGTTAACCATAATTCCAAAGGGCCTTGTCTATTACCTTTAAGGCTAATTTTCTTCTGCTACATTGTCGTTTATTAATGTTATCTTCATTAGTCAATCGGAAAGCATCAGCTGATTCACCAAATCTCACTCATTCTAATGATGATTCAGCAAGTGCCATCAATTTTTTTGTTCCATAGTTCTTTTTGTTAGCAGTGTTTAGATGTTCCTTTTTAGATGAACATTTCCTACTCTTTCTTTGGGAGGGGACACTGCCATTCTTTCAGGATGGCGACTTGGTTTCCTCCACATGAGATTCCCAAATGTCTTCATGTTGGTCAAGGACTGAAACGTCCACATTGTGCACAGTGAGTATAGAACCTTCTGCATGGAGTACACAATCTCCCTGATCAGCAATGGATCTATAGGTATCAGGTTGTCTACTATAGCTGGAGCACCCTTTCCTCTACCATTATGTTCTTAATGTTGGCAGTGGTGTTACATAAGAAAACATCAAGCAACATAGTTAGGCCCCCTTTCATTATGTTTTGATCTTTAAACATTGTATTACATAACGTAAAGAGGGCCTTTAAGATCTAAATATGTTCAGGTTCATAAGGGACCTCCTCTTCCAAAAGATTCTGAGGAAAGGAAGGATTAATTTGCTCTAGGAGACGAAGCATATGCCGTAGTAGCAATTCTGACCAGGTCAGGTGATCTCTCCAACTTTGTTTATGGGATGGTATCATCCGTTAGTCCCAGAGTTTGCACTGTGTTATCATTACAAGGGGCCTTCAGTAGTTTTATCTCTTAAGTTAAGACACATATTTAGTAAAGAATTGTTCTCACTAGGGTCAGTATCCGATATTTCATAAGTAGATTGACAATCATTAGATGTTGAACCCTGCAGCATGGTTTTAAGAGGGGCAAGTTTATTGACCGGTTTTAAGAATTAAGTGATTTTCTCCTACCCAATAATAGGGTCTCCTCTTTTCTCCCAAAACGCCTTCATAATACCCAACTCAGTCCCCTTATTCTTTAATTCTGGGCAAACATATATTTTTTTTAATAGCTTTTCTTTTTTCCACCTCTCTAATACCACAAGATAAGCTGCAAGCAGTTCTAACTGCAATTCTAAGCTGATATTTTTTACAAATTGCAGGCAGTGCCCGAAGATTCCATTATTAAATAATTAAGCATACAGGTGATATCACACTCAGATTGATATGCACGTAAACACGCTCAGTGTTATTGTTCCATCTTTCAATAAAGGTGGGCATAAAAACAATACCACATGGATAGCACCCTTGCAGTGTCCATGAGTTGAGATTGTCAGACAAGTATAATCAAATAGTCTCATACGGCGTAATGTTTGAAGTGGTCATTGGCGAGCAACTGCTGTTACGTGTATAGTTTTTCTCCCACAGCTCGATCAAAGTGAATAGCTTGATTGCGCGTCTCTCTGTGACGCCACAGTCACTACGAGGCATGCAAACAATGACCACATCTGATTCAAGCACTATAAAGAAGCTCTTTGCCCTATCTACTATCGTAGGGATAAAACAGAACACTTATGCCTTTCGCCACCCAGCTACCAAGCAGCCAAACAGCACTCGTTTGTGCACTCAGTGTTCGCACAACCTACAGCTTTTGAAAGATTTTGGCAGGCCGGTGGCGTGACCAATATTAATAAGAAGATTTGCTTCAAAAGCGTTCCAAAAAGGGACGTAGCTCTATAGAAAATAAGGGAAGGTATTAATATTGGTCCATATATGACACTTTCCAGTCTCTGTTGAGCAGTAGGATGGTTGTTCCCAGTTATACCTGCAGACTCAAATACTGAAATCAAAAGCCAGGAGAGCATGAAGTAAGCCAACGTCCACAGCCAAACAGCAGTCATTGGTGCACACCTTGTTGAAGTAAGAACATCTCCTGAGGAACAAGACCATCGTGACTAATCAAGGAGGAAGACAAGGATCAGGTGCTGGGGACTAAAATCAAAATCCCAAGATAGGTAAGTGAAGGCACTTTTCCTTAACCTGTAGAGAAGCTAAGTTGGCCAACCTCTTGGTTAAAGATCTGGGCATATTTCCACCTCAATCAGTTGATTGTTACTTATTTACCTTTGTGACAACCCCTATGCCATAATTTAGGAATCCAAGTGCTAGTAACCAAACTTTAAAATGTTTTGTATGGATACTACGAAGACAAAGTATTATTTGTACAGTTGAAAATATGGAGTGGCATGAGGTTATCTATATTCCATATTTTGCATGAAATAGTTAAAGCACTATCACTTTATGGGGTCTCTTGTGACAATCTTGGGCAATTTACAAGGATTTTGTATGCAGTATATTTGGCCATGTCCCCTTTCCGGCAGAAATGCCATATAAAGAGCACCTCGCATACACCTGCGTGCGTGAACCTGTGGAGTGCCCTGGAGAGTGCTGTTAGGCTGTTGGGCGGTTGTTGTGTTGTGTGGGCATAATATCTTAGCAATACATTTGCTGATTTCCCTGATGTTGTAAGTGTTAATGTTATTATTGTGTCGGGGGGAAATTCTGCCGGGGTCGGCCGGGCCGTCCGCAGACCTCCAGGCAGGGAGGCCCCAACTCCTCCCGTGTATCCCAGATGAGATAGAGTATGAGACACACACAAGGAGCAAGGTGACTCTGCTGTTTATTAGACAAAACGGCAGGGATGGGTCAAGGAGCGTACGCGTCCGTCCTGACACACACACAATCGTGGGGCTCGCAGGCCCTTTTTACTGTATTATGACGAGCTATTTGCGTCACTTCAGAAAGTTAACAAAAAAACCTATCGCCACTCTTAATTGGTTGCTCGAGTGGTAGGGTTAGTATAGCACACATATAGAGGACAATGTTAGTGGACAAAGGGTAGTCAGGTGATATATCTGGGTTGTCCCTACAATTAGATACATGAAAATTGTTACATGGAGACTCCTGAGGATTGGTTAATATTACTGGCGTCAGTGATAAGAGCCCCATGTTCTGATTGGTGCGCCCGTGAGCTTCCCAGCCTGGGACCACCGCTGTTCCCAGCTCTCGGTGTACCTGCAATTGCAACAATGTTTCACTATGGGTACGTGCAGACAATGTGAGGACTTATTCATAGTTGGAAGGCTGACCGCTCCCACTGTCGCAGATGTCCATTGAGCCTTTCAAGTGTATCTGCCTGTGTCTCGTAGCGAGGGATCCAGACGCCTTTTCTCTCCTGGGTTTGGCATCTCGTCAGGTTCGGCTTGGTCACGTGGGGAGAGACCGTGTTTGAGGCAGAATTCTGCACAATTAATATTGCTTTTCCACTGTGTGCCTGGTTTAATTTGCAGGTGTGACCTTAACGTTGGTGCACGGAGTGCGAGGTTGCAACATCGTGCCTTTGATGCTTTGTTCTTGGAATGTGGGTTTGCAACATTGCGACCTTGGCTGGTTGTTTCACCGGGCCCATTCTGCAGGATAAGCAACCAGACTCTTGCTCTTTTAATGTCCACGGGAGCTCTTGTTTGAGGCCTACTTGGGCCTGGTGCATAAGTGGTCCGTTTGGTGCATAGGTGCTTAAGGTTATAGTAGCATATAGTTCCATGACCAGTATCGTGTCTTCATTATATTCCTTATGGTGGTAACTGGTTTCAAGAGAAGCGTGAGCAAGCTTTGTAGATGAGTTCATGACGCGTCTTGCGTTTCTGCATTCTGAAAGCCTATGTAAAAATAATAAAGATGCACGTCCGTGAATATGCCTGTCGCCTACGTCATAGCACTGAATATATTCTTCGTGTAGATCGGTGTGGGAATGTCCAGTGTGTATATTTGTACAGATGTGCTTCCCGTTGTCTAGGTCGTCATGGCATCTCTAACGACGTGTAGATTTTAGTCTAGTTGGTCCGTGCCGCAGGTGTCGGCATGGCCAGTGCGGGCTGTTGGGCAGGCCGATGGACACATCCGTATGTTCCTGTACCAGGGTATTTGGTCGTCTGGTAAATGGACAAACTCTTCTCGTGGCGGGTGTCTGGGTCGTGACCCTCTAGGCCAAGCGCGAGAGGTGAAGGACGGGAGCCTGGTCTTCCATTCTCCCACTTCAGTTGCACTGTGCTAAGTTTGAGATAACGATTGTAAAAGAAGAGATTGTGGATAATTGAAAGTTTTTACCATGCCGGCAATCAGCAAAGAATACCAACTGCGAAGCTCAATTAAAATGGCCTGTAAATGATCTAAAGGCATGGCTGATTGCAAGAAAACCATCTCCCAAAAAAAAACAGGTTAAAAATAATGACCAGAAATTGCATACGATTGGTGCAGCAGTGGGTGTAATTGAGGCTGTCTTGGCAAAAAGGGGGAGCTCCGTTTGCTTCAAGACAAAATTAGAACCTACTTCAAACCTCTAAAAGCTGCTACTGTCAAGCTGACACAAAATACCTAAACTGAAGGGGAATGCCAGTTTGATGGGTGTGAGACTTCTGAAATATCGGAGGCTGAACCGATTGATAACAGCTCGCTGTTGATTATAGTCTTTAACCTTAAAAGAGTATTGTGGATAACAATTGGAATGGTTCTATACAACAATAGAATATGATAGAAGTCCATTTACCTACAACAAATTTGGAAAGGTCTCCTGACCGTGGTAAAATTGCAGCTAGTGCATATGCATCCTCATCCATTAATGAGACCTCTTATTCGTCATCTGATTATTTCGATGAAGAAACTACGTCGGAACCACAACAAACACAACTACTGAAAGCATTATTCTCACTCTGCCCTGCCCTACCTAAAGAATAGATGTTAGTCAAAGAGGGAGTGGGGAAGCTGTTCGAGATGATATTACAGCGAACCAATGTAAATACATATGATGAATGTAGAGAAAATATAAGTGAACCAATGGACAGAACTTCACAACATACTCCTGGTATACAGGACATGGGGATCAATGAGGCAGAATTAGATAATATCCAAGAAAATAGCATTGAGGTAGAAGAGCATTTGGATCACTGTATTACCACTGCAAACCAACAAAAAGTTCAGACCAAGAAAACAAACAGCTATGTAAAAATAAAGGAAAAGGGAAAAGGGTGCCCAAGAAAAAGTCTCAAACTAGAGGATCTTTAGCTTTAGCAGATACAACATCTGATAAGAGTAGTTTCTGTGAGGATGAGTACCTCTATATGATTGTTGAGGCATGTATACCCCCAAAAAAGAAACGTGTAATGATATAAGGCAACTAACAACCAAGAAGGCAAAAAATTGGGGTCTATGGCCTTTCGGTTAAGAACTGAAATTAAAGATAAATCGGGGCACATGAATGACTCATACTATATAAGTGACGCAGAGATATTTGATATAGACAATGTAACATTCAATGATAACATAGAAACTTCGAGGGTGTTAGCCGAAGTAAAAAAAACTGCTTCGGAAAATCTTTCGGTGTCTGCGTCCTGCGTCGATGATGTCGATACGCTGTCCTTGAGGCCTCCGTCGAGCCGACGTCACCGGATGTTATAAGTAGGACGCACGACGGCCGTAGCCTCAGTTGTAGTTTTTCCCAAAACGTGTGGCACCAATCTTCTGCCAGTAGGACCACAGAAAGCCTTGCGGAAATGTAAGCTGCAATCGCATAAGAAATTCTGTAGCGGGGAAGGCAGGGAGGGAGCCATATGGAATACGTCGTCGGACCATCCCATCGAAAGAACGGTACCACGTAAGAGAGTAACTTGTTCTTCGAGGGGATTGGGTCCTCCGACGTATTCCATATCTATGAAAGACTCCCAAAGCAGTACCAACGTAAAGAGGTGGGAAAAGAATTTAGAATATATAAATTTAGAATGCCCAATCAAATTGCAGAGTAAAGGACCGCCTTGCCAAAGGCCAGATCCTGCCCCTGGATAGAATCAAGGGAGTAGTGACGTGCAAAAGTATGGACCGAAGCCCAAGTGGCTGCATCACAGATGTTACAAATAGGTACACCCCTCTGCAGGGCAGTAGAGGCAGCCATACCCCTAGTTGAATGGGCCCGTAAGCCTACAGGAGGTTCCTTACCCGCCAGGCGGTAACATTCAGAAATTGCCAAGATAATCCATCTAGACAAAGGCTGCTTAGTCACAGCTTATCCCAAACGCCTTACAGCGTAACCAATAAAGAGCTGATCGTCCACTCTGGACTTACCAGGATGCGGAGGAGGATAAAATGCCGGAACAACCTCCTTCTGGCTCAAATGAAATTCCGACACCACCTTTGGAAGAAAGAAAGGACGAACTCGAAGGACAACCCTGTCCTTATGAAACACAGTGAAGGGTGGCTTAACTGAAAGTGCCTGTAACTCACTCTGCGAGTGGAAGTGACCGCAACTAAAAATACAGTTTTAAGGGTTAACAGTCTCAAAGGACAAGAATGCAAAGCCTCAAACGGAGCACCCATTAGAAACTTGAGATCAAGGTTCAAATTCCAACCGGGCACCTGGAAAGGTGACGGAGGGAACACATTAGTGAGCCCTTTCAGAAACTGAGAAATTTAAGGATTTTTAAAATAAGAACACTCCTCAGACGAGCGCTTAAATATGGACAGCGCAGCCAGGTAACCTTTAATGGTACCCACTTGCAAGCCCCTGTGGGCTAAAGAAAGCGAACAAGACAGAACTACAGGAATGTCACATGAAAAAGGATCCACATTCTGAACTCTGCACCAGTCGCAGAACTTTCTCCAACGGCAACAGTACAGGGACTTAGTTGCCGGCCGTCTGGCCGAAAGCAACACCTCCATCACGTCTTCAGGGAGGTCCCAATCCTTATACCTCAACCTTTCAGAAGCCAAGCGTGAAGGTTGAGGGATCTGACCTCTGGATGGAGAACCTGACCCCCCCCTCCCGTGAGAGCAGATCGTCTCGGTACGGAAGATGACGTGGAGGGCAGACGGACAAGTCGAGAATGTCCGGATACCACGTCCTCCTGGCCCATGCCGGAGCAATGAGGATCATCTGGGAACCGAACCTCCGTAACCTCCGCAGCACTTGCGGGATGACGGGGACTGGAGGAAACGCGTACAGCAGTGGGAATGACCACTCAACCACAAACGCATCTCCTAAGGCTCCTCTTGGAGGAAATTCCCGCGAGCAGAACCTTTCACACTTCCGGTTGACACTGGAGGTGAAGAGATCCACTTGAGGAGTCCCCCAAAGGGCGAAGATCTCCAGGAGAATCTCCTGAGCCAACTCCCACTCGTGAGAGATCACGCTCTGCCTGCTCAGAGCATCCGCCGTCTCGTTTTCGTCTCCAGCCAGATGAACTGCCGAGATCGAAATTTCCTGCTGGATGGCACAGAACCAGAGCTGCATCGCCTCCCTGCACAGAGGAAGTGACCCATCCTCCCCTTTTTGTTGAGGTAATGCATGGCCACTGTGTTGTCCGTCAGGATCAGGACATTCTTTCCTCGCACAGTCGGCAGAAAAGCCTTCAGGGCAAGCCTGACAGCCCTCAGCTCCAACAGATTGATATGGAGTCGGGACTCCAACGGAGACCAACGACCGCTGACTGTCAGCTCGTTGGCATGAGCTCTCCATCCCGTGTGGGATGCGTCCGTCACGATCGTCACCTCCGGCCAGGGCAGCCAAAATGGAGCCCCCCTCATCAGATTGCCTTCGTTGGCCCACCACTGAAGGTCCTGAGCGACCGATGGCGGCACCTGAATGGGGTCCGACATCCTGCCGGAGGACTGCGACCACTGCATCTTGAGAGCCCACTGCAAAGATCTCATCCGAAGTCGGGCCTCTGGCACCAGAAGAATGCAGGATGCCATGAGGCCGACAAGCCTCAAATACTCGAACGCCGGGAGACTCTGGGCACGTCGAAACTTGTGTACCATCTGCTGAATGTGAAGAGCCTTCACCTGGGGAGGAAAACACTGCCCGAGGGACGTGTCCAGCACTGCTCCGATGTACTGGAGCCGCGGAGTTGGCGTCAAGTGAGACTTCTTGAAGTTGAGGGAGAAGCCCAGCTTGTGAAGGGAGTGGCAGGTGACGGACAGATGATCCAGGACTTGCTCGGGAGAGCACGCCCTGATCAACTTATCGTCCAGGTAGGGGTAGACTTGAATCCCCCCTTTCCTGAGATGCGCTGACACCACCACCATGAGCTTGGTGAAAACCCTCGGGCGGAGGTCAATCCGAACGGCAGGACCCGAAACTGAAAGTGCAAGCTGCCAACCGCGTACCTCAGGTACTTCTTGTGCTTTGGATGGATCGGCACATGAAAATAAGCGTCCTTGAGGTCGAGAGACACCAGCCAGTCCTGAAGTTGAAGGGCCTGGAGGACTTGAGAAAGAGTAACCATCTTGAACTTGTCCTTCCTGAGGAGCTTGTTCAAACCGCGCAAGTCCATGATGGGTCTCAATCCTCCGCCTTTCTTCGAAATAAAAAAAATAAGGGAAATACCATCCCTTGTTCCTCTCCGTTATAGGCACCAGTTCTATGGCGCCTTTCTCCAGCAGGGATTGAATTTCCTGCACAAGGAGCGGATCCGGCCTCTTCAAAGAGAGGTTCCCTGGTAGATTGTCGTGAGGCCTCTGCTGGAAAGGAAGACAGTAGCCGTGGACTATGATCTCCAGGACCCACACATCTGAGTTAATGGCACGCCATTCTACCAGCTGCTGCGCCAGCCTTCCCCCAACCGGAGAAGCATGGGCCTCATGACTGAGCTGAAGCGGCTGCTGCAGTGCCTGAGGGCAAAGAGGCAACGGCAGGCGTGGCCTTGGCACCTCGAGTACCTTGTTTTCCACCTCTGGCACTCCTACGGTTGCCCCTTTGACTGGCTGCTCCCCTCGATCTACCAACAGACGAGTAGTATCGAAAGGAACCTCCCCTCCATTGCTGTCCCCATAGGACGAAAAGGCGGAGGTTGGTGGACTGCAGCGCTCAACGACTTTGTTGCAGCTTTGGAGATCTGCAACCTCTCAAGGCTCTCGTCAGCCTTCCTGCCAAAAAGATGTACACCATCAAAGGGCATGTTGAGAAGCCGGGCTTGTACGTCAGGAGCAAACCCCGACTTCCACAACCACGCAAATCTGCGTATCACGGTGCTCGCCGCTATGGACCAGCTGACACAGTCTGCCATGTCCAGACCCGACTGAACGGATTCACACATGGCATCCTTGCCATCCTGAACGAGGGCAAGAAAACCATCCCGTTCCTCCCCTTCGGGAATATGTTCAGCCACCAAAGAGACACAATTCCACAGAGTGTGAGTGAAACGTGCAAAGGCACACACGGAGTTGGCTGCCTCTAAAGCCATACCCCCTGAATTAAACACTTTCTTCGCCCAGCCATCAAAATGTTTATCGTCCCTATCAGGAGGGATGGTAGGGTACGATGCCTGCTTTGCCGGGGCCGTAGCTGCCTGCACCACCAAAACTCTCCGGAGTGGGGTGCGTCGTCAAGTAGCAGGGGTAGCTACTGGCTGGATGGTATTTTTTCGGCAACGACTTGCTCACTGCCGGGAGACTCTCCGGAGCAGTCCAAGCCGCCACCACGCTTCTCTGTAAAACCATATGAAATGGCAGCACCTGGTCAGAGGGTGGACCTTGGTCAAGGAGATTTGTCAGGTCATCCTGCAGAAAATCCACTGGTGGCGCAGACCACCCCAAGTACTCCGTCACCCTCAACATGAGACGCCGGTATGAAGACTCGGCGTGCGTGCCAGGCTCAGGTCTACCGAACTCAACCTCCGGAGAGGTGTCCAGACCACTGGCTTCGTGCAAAGACTGACGCAAGTCTTCCAACTGGCTATGACCACACAAGAGTTCGTCAGGAACCTCATCAGGAACCAAACCTTCATTAGACCTTTCATCCACCTCAGAGATGTAATCCAGAGGCTGGAATAAATCCCTGGATAAAGGCACAGAAAAAGGTTCAAATATAGCCCTCACTGGCTTCTTCAGGGCCTTCCTCAGAGTTTCCACCGATGCACGGGGTACCTCCGGTAAAGCCACCACAAAAGGCGTTGAGGTCTTCGACGGAATCAGTGTTGACGTCGAGCGTAGCGCGGATGGGTTCGACACAGGCCTCGAGGGCGGTGCCCCGAGCGTGTCCTTCGACGGCCTCGGCGCCGATGGTGTTGACGACTTCCTCGTAGGCGGAGCCTCGAGAGAGTCCCTCGACGGACATAGCGCCAATGGCGTCAACGTCTTCTTAGAAGACCTCACAGGCTCCGATGGTCTCAAGGGCATCGAGGACCGGGACCTGGAGCGGGCATGGCTAGAGCATTCTACCTTGTCTAATCGGGACCTCGATGGCTCCCGATTATCGCGCCAACCACCCGAGCCCGAAGGCGTGTGAGCGGTGGCCCTAGCACGTTCCTTGCCGGCTTCTCTCGAAGGCGCGGACGGAACAGAGCCCTGCGATTCGAAAATCCCCATCATTTCCCTACGAAATGTGTTCCATTCCGCAGAAGAGGAATGCTTGGTAGGACAAGCTAACTGCCGTCTGGTGGAGTCCTCGGACGAGGAAGGCGACCTGTGACGGCGCTTCTGCGAGTGCCTAGAAGAGGCAGAGCATTGGCGGGAACCACTCCGGGACCGAAACCCCCTGGACTTACGCCGACACGGAGAGTCGCCCCTTGAATCGTCGGTCGAAAGCCCAGCGGATTTCGACTTTCGAGGTTTGGAAACCCTACCTACAGATAGCTTCGTCTTCCGCTCCTGCAAGGCCTTCGTGTCAAAGACTGGCAATCGTCACAGTCATCCATGGCGTGGTCCTCGCCGAGGCACCAGAGGCAGACGTCATGCAGGTCCGCAAGGGACATCTTGGAACCGCAGTCCCGACACTTCTTGAATCCCAACCGCGGGTTAGAAGAATACGAAGACATGATATCTTCACAAACAACCGATAGAAATCAGAAAAACCGAGGCGCGCCGAGATCTCTGAAGCGAACACGTTCACAGAAAAAACAGAACTGAGGCTACGGGCCTCATGCGTCCTACTTGTAACATCCGGTGATGTCGGCTCGACGGAGGCCCTAGAGGACAGCGTATCGACGTCATCGACGCAGGACGCAGATGCCAAAAAAATGTCCAAAGCAGCACAGCTGTGGTTATTACCTGTCATAGATGTGGAATACGTCGGAGGAACAAATCCCCTCGAAACATCATATCTCACTTTCCTATTCCCACTGCACCCTACTAACTGCTCCCACAGCCTCCCAGTTTCACACCGTCCTTTTTCAGATCCACCAGAGTGCCAAGGGACCACTCCGGTGGTGATAGTGCCCGGTAGATGTAACCTTTGACATTAATGTCAGAGATGTGAGAACAGAAGGAGAGGGTGGAGTCGAAGATAACCTCAAGGTTCTTAGCCTCACAGGTAGGAGTAGGAAGAGGGCCTAGAGTGGGCACCCAGAGAGAGAGAGGTAAGGAGGGAGCTGGTGCTCCGATGAGGAGGATCTCAGTCTTACTGGCATGAAGGCAAATATCATTGGCAGCACACCACTCCTGGATTGCAGACAGACAGTCTGGAATGAGAGAAGAAGTAGAGGTGGCCAAGGGTAGCCTGAAAGAGAGCTGGGTGTCATCTGCATAGCAATGCAATTTGGAGCAGAGAGCAGCTATGAGGTGAGCAATAGGTGCCAGGTATTCCAAAGTGCATTTAATTTTGCTGGGTTAAAGTACTCCTAACCTTGACTGTGAGACATTCTGCTTTGCCAGTTACAAATTGTTAAATAAGTATGGAAAAACGGGTTTCCTTGTCCCCCTTGTTGTGGGCCAATTCATAAATAGTAACGTGATGGAAGAAGCTCAAATGTTTTAAGCTTCTACATGTCCAAATGTATCTTCCTGTCGAATAGAAGGTCCTTAGCATTTGCCTTAATAACACAGCATTGCGAGATTGATTAACTAGTTCTTAAGCGCACTCTCTATATCTGTTGTAAGTTGTTGTGACACGAGCAAAAAGCATGCCTGTTTGTGTGCATCGATCTTAAAAAGTGTGTACCCGCGGGACCCCACGTACGCGCTTACCTTCTTAGTCCTGTTCTCATACGAATACGTCCTCCTGAGCTTCGCAGGCTTGCTGAGCTCCGTATTGTAAATACTAGTGTTGCCTAAAACTTACAACAGATATAGAGAGTGCGCTTAAGAACTAGTTAATCAATCTCGCAATGCCGTGTTATTAAGGCAAATGCTAAGGACCTTATATTCGCCAGGAAGATACATTTGGACATGTAGAAGCTTAAAACATTTAAGCTTCTTCCATCACGTTACTATTTATGAATTGGCCCACAACAAGGGGGACATGGAAACCCGTTTTTCCATACTTATTTAAGAATTTGTAACTGGCAAAGTAGAATGTCTCACAGTCAAGGTTAGGAGTACTTTAACCCAGCATTTAGCCGATACAATGTTCAACTTAAAAACAACAAGCTGAACCATTAGTTTAAGAGAAGTGGTCCAATTATGAAAATAAACATCTATATTTTCCATATTCACATATTTATATATTTTTCCAAACTGCTTGGGATTCAACCCGTGACTTGATACATAAGACAGAGATAGAGGCGTGGACAAGTACCATTGGGTAAGCTCCCATACCTCAATACCAAACGTGCCAAGTATATCTAATATGATAAAGGAAACAACAAGAAATGAATTTATGAGATTAATGCTTACAATGTTGAGACGTTTCAACTAATGCAATTTTGCATTTTTCTCCATTTTATTATTTTCTTTTCATGTTTCTTCTACCAATCCCTACCACTCCTACCCATTACCCCTCCTTTAATGGCCAATATTTCTTTTATGTTCATTTTTGAATGGGGTTACACTTTAATTACTGTGTGAAACTATATAAAATGTGCATGGGTGTTCATTGATTATCTTGCACATGTTAACGCGTGCTAAAACTGTATACACCATGAAATGCAAATGGTACAACATGTTTTTTATGATTTTGTCAATTTGCCAAACAATTAGCCCTGATTTGAAAAAGACTAGTAAACGTCGAAACACGCGTCATCATATAGGGCACTTGCAAACAAGTACAAATCTGAAAATTAAATGCACTTTGGAAAACTGAGGAAAGGGGTCACAAGTCTTTCCTTCTTTCTCAAAAAAGCGTGGGTGCATGGGCTATTTGATAAAGTAACTGTAAAGGTTCTCTTTTTGATTAAACGGAGTTGAGGAACCAAGTACTCCGTAGTTACTATTCCATGCGACCAGTAATAAGGAAATCCATACACCACCAAAAAAATGCAAAAAAAATATATTTAAAGGGCGCTGCGGTCCCCACAAAGGAATACCCACCAAAAAGAGGTTCCTCACACTTTGCAGGTGCCAGGTATTGGTTGAACAGCCGGGGAGAAAGGTTAGACCCCTCAGGTACACCACATGTAGAGAGAGGGATAGAAGAGACGAAGGACCCCAGCTGGACCTGGGAGGGTCGATCAGTGAGCAAGGAGGTCAGCCAGGCCAGTGCCTGATCAGTGATACCCAGTTTATCATGGAGGCGATTGAGCAGGATGGCATGGTTGCCTGTATCAAAAGCAGAAGAAAGCTCGAGAAGAATGAGGACAGAAGGAAGGTTAAAGTCAAGGTTGGAGAGCAGATCTTCACAGATGTTCAGGAGAGCGGTTTCCATGCTTCTGGCTGCTCTGAAGCCAGACCGGTGGTCATGAAAACAGCCAACCGATTCAGTGTGCAGATTAAGCTGGGAGATGGCCAGCTTTTCCAAGAGTTTGCCAAGAAAAGGAGTGATGAAGATCAGGCAATAGTTTGTCCGAGAGGAAGGATCTCCAGAGGGCTTCTTATGGAGGGGGTGCACAAGGGAGTGCTTAAGGGGGGAGGGGAAGGTTCCAGTGGCAAAAGAGTGATTGCAGAAATCTGCCAGGGCTGGAGCAAGGGTGTTGATGTGGTCCTTGATGGTTCTGGAAGAACAGGGAAGAACCTGTTTTGTCGAGACTTTCATAGACTGGACTGGTCTAGAAACATTGTCAGGGGTGAACAAGGGAAAGGAAGAGAAGGGAGGAGGAGAGGAAGCCATAGGCAGGCCAGGAGTGGAGGAGGAAGAGGAAGAAAGGGTGGACAGGATCTCCTGAGTTTTAGTGATGAAATGAGAAACCAAGGCCGTACAGAAGGCTTGGGAGAGAACAGGAGAGGTAGAGACGTCAGCAGGTTTGGCCAGCTTCTTGCAGATTTTGAAAAGTTCGGCCGAGTTGTTAGATGCCGCAGAGATTCAGGCTTGGATGTGTGCTCTCTTCTTGGTGAAGACAGAGAGTCTGTACTGCCTTAGGAGCAGGCAGCAGGCCAGTTTGTCAGAGGGTACACCTGTAGCCCTATATTCCTCTTAGCCACCCTGCACTTGCGTTTGAGGGTGATGAGGTTGGAGTCGTACCAAGATTTGCACTTGGATTTGGGCTTCAAGCGGATCCTCATGACAGGGGCAAGTACATCAAGAGTTTCGGAGATAGAAAGACAGAGGTTGGAAAGGGCTGTGGCAGGATGAGAGTCAGCCAAAGGTGCAGAAGGAGGAGTGAAAGTAAAGGCCAAAGCCTCCGCTGACACACGCTTCATGGGTCGGATGACTGAGAAGGTAGGTGGCAGTGCTGGACTCGGCTTGGCCTGAGGGGTAGAGAGAGAGAAATGGGAGGAAAGGAGAAAGTGATCACTCCAGGAGAGAGGAGTGGTTAGAGGGGGTGGGGGTCTGAGGAGATCAGAACATCCAGGGTGTGCCCTGCAGAGTGAGTCGGGCCAGTGGGAAGAAGAGAGAGAGAGAGAGAGAGAGAGAGAGAGAGAGAGAGAGAGAGAGGTTAACTTACAAAGACTATCATGCAAAGGTCTAGGACCATCACACAAACTGGAACTTTGATGATAGCGGGCCGCCATTGACCGTCCATGGAGGTCACGC
The DNA here is from genome assembly GCF_040938575.1 of Ambystoma mexicanum. Classification (NCBI taxonomy): domain Eukaryota; kingdom Metazoa; phylum Chordata; class Amphibia; order Caudata; family Ambystomatidae; genus Ambystoma; species Ambystoma mexicanum. Next base: position 147,398,139 of record NC_090936.1, read on the forward strand.
ATGGGAGAAAGGGGTGGGGTTCAAACCCCCTTAGAAGTATTCAAGTGTCTAACACCACCAGGTTGGTGTGAGAAAGCTGAGGGCGTCCTCACATCTACTCCCCTTGGGTCCTCTTCTCAGGTGGCCAGGAAAAGGCCATCACTTTTGGATCCTGACACTGGGGGTGGGGTAGCAAGGGAGGATCACCTGGCTAGATGGTCCTTGGACATAGGTGATGAGATGTCCTCAGGTGAGACACAGTACCCCTCATTTCCATTTCAGGAGGAACTCTCCATCCCAGATGCAGTTATGGGGTGTATTGCTACCCCTGTCCCACTGACCAAGGAACCACCAGGAGATGTTACCAGTATATAAGCACTAGGAAGAGGGTAAAGAAGAGAAGGTGTAAGGGTGCGAAAGGTGAGACATGGTATCCCCCATTCCCGTATGTTCATTAACCTAACCCCACTTGCCTTCATGGGTTACTGTAAAACAGCTTCCCTCAATTTTCCCCATTCAACCTATTACCATACTGTGACGAGTAGTGAACACCAGTGGGTCATTTCACCACTCTAGTAATAAGACAAGGAAGATCCCTGCAAAGTACTGTAAAGGTCAGGCATGTCCCTTGTCAAGTGGTTGCAGGTGTATAAGAAGGAAGGACTCCAGCAACAGGGAGACCCACAGGAAGACCAACAGGGAGACCGGTTTGTGAGGAGGCACCAATGGTGGGTCATCCACAAAGGCAGGATGCCGGCCAACAATCCTGAGAAACTTTGGGGCCAAGCGAAGGCAGGCCATACTAAATCCCCATGTTTAGAAGCCTCCAGTGTCAGAGATTCGCAGCTGGAGCTGCAGACACAGAAAGGAAAGCAAAATAGCTGCCAGCGTCTGCAGAAGGGAAGCAGAGCAGCCGACGGAAGCCGAGAAGCTTCAGAAGTGGGAACGGGGCTCGCGGTGTAACGCAAGCCAGCAGGCGTAGCAGAAGGTGAGCAACACAATGACCGGGAAGGAACACCAAGGACCGGTGAGTGAGGGGGAAGATCACTCGAAGCTGGGGCGCTCCTATGGGCTCCGTGAGAGCGAGACAAATGCTGAATGACCAGAATAACGTGTGCAGATAGTAACAAACCCGAAGCCACGGGTTAAATGAAAAATTAAGCAGCGAAGTAAAAGGTCACTCATATTGAATACCAAACTGAATGAAAACTTTATGGGCAAAGCTATGGTCTGATGAGAGATGAAATGTGAAATCAGTTTGTGAAAGAGCATGACAGAAAGGTGGGAAGAAACAAAACTACCCTGAAGTGAACTTTATGCATAAATACAGTGCAGCAAGGCCAAAGGATATGTGACACATTGTGGCCAAGAGGCTAATCAGGAGAGGTCAAGTGATAGTGAATCTTCACATAAAGCCAAGAGGACAACAAGCAGAAGTTAAGTAAGTGTGAACCTTGACACAGGGACAGATGCAGAAGAACCTGTGTGGGCTGAAGACCCTAGGTTTCAGGTTGCGTGACCTGTAATGGGTGGACCGTGTGGTTGGACAACTGCGCCTATAACAGGTAACCGTCAATTATGAAAGCCAAAGACATTGTTGAAGTAAACCAAGAATATGCAATTTAAAGTGAACTGTTAATGCAATCCAGAAGAAGGGTCAAATTGATCTGAAGTAGTGTTGAACACTGAAAGACTGAAATAAAGTATAATTTGGCAAGTTGAAGTCTTGGGGTAGGGAAACATGAGACTTGATGAACTTTAATACTGTCTTGAGGAAGGAGGCCTCAAGACTCTTTTCTTTGAAACTGTATTGCCTTGAACTTGGGGAACGGAACCCTGAGGATTTGTGGAGATGTGTTGCCTCGAACTTGGGGAAGGGAATCCCAAAGTTTTGTGAACTATTGTGAACTTTGGAAAGGTAATCCCGCCACTCTTGTGAAACTTTCTTCAACTTTGAGAATGGAAGCTGAAAAGGAAGCTAGGAGCTGGAAGAAGCTCCAAACTTTATTTCGATCACCATTTCGTTTATTGTTGGCATCCCCACACATTGTTTAGCTTTAGTTGGGTTATGGACACAGACAGACCAAGTTGAACTTTCTGACTCAGACTTTTCTTAGTTTCGTTGAGGTAGGGATATCCCACCTTAGCATAGGGCAAGTTAGGCCTTCAACCATCCTGACATTTGATTTAATAAACCATTTTGTTTTGATCTTTGAATCTGTTGTACGTGTCTTGCTTCATTATGCCTTCACAGTGGGGATGGGAGATCAGGATTGGCCATGTGAACTATTCGGGTCAGAAAGGGGAGGATATAAACGACAGCAGGAAACAAAAAGGTGTGGGTTTTTCGGGTGATGGCAGAGGATGAGTAGATGGCGGATCAACAAACCAGGAGGAAAAAGGACAGACGAAAGGAGCTTGGAAGTCTTTATAAGGAAGGTGAGGTACTGTCCATGAGTGAATGTGGTATTGTGTTGTGAGTGTGCCTGTGAGGTGTGTGTGCAAGCGAAAGCAGGAGTAGGGAGTGAGTGAAAGGGGAATGAGGGAATGAAAGGAGGGTGATTATGGATAAGGTGGGTGGAGTAGGAGTGGTGTGAAGGTGGGTATAATAGAGTAGAAATGGGAGTAGTAGAAGTGTGTAGGTGGAATAGTAACAGCATGGAAATTGGGAGGTGTTCCAGTGTAGAGGTGGGAATAGTAGTTGAGCGGTGTGAAGAGAGCAGTTATTGAGGTAGAGTGAGAACGGGTGGGTGTAAGATTGGAGGATGAAGGCAAGTAGCATGAGGACCACCATCAGAGGGACAGTAGAGGAAGTGATAGGGAAAGAGAGAGGGAAGATGGTGGGTGGGAAGGGAGGAGGAGAGTACAGAAAAGGAAGGTATCCAAGGAAAGTTATTTAAGGGTGTGGTAGAGCAGACCCCGAGTGACTGAAAGGCACCATTTACCCAGAGTCTCCAATAGGCGTCACCTACACTGTAACCATATGAAGTCTAAAAAGAGAATGTATCTGCCTTTAGGCCAGCACATATAGTCAGATAGCTTTTCGATAGTAAGAGAAGTCCGAGTTGGGGTAGGATTGCTCGTCCCTGGGTGTAGAGAGAGAGGCACGGCACTAGGCCATTGCCAATCTGACAATAAAAAACATTGAACCGTATGTGGGAGTTGGTGTATTCCTGAGCCCATCTGTGACATACTTTAGCATAAAGAAACACACACACACTTGTGATATTGGTTGTTCTATACTTTATGTATTCAACCTGCTTCAAATTACCTTTGCTTATTAAGCAGCTTTTTACTACCAATTGCCATCTGAAGAGTCATATGTCAGCACAATTGAAGAACTATTATGCATCACTGTACAAATATGATGTAGTGCTAGATAAAGAATATATAGACAAAATGCACAGAGGAATTATGATCTAATCTAGACCTCAAAAGAGTGGACAGGGAAGAGGGTAAACTATGTTGGACTTATTCGTTGCTATCATGCCATTATCAAGAGGATAAGCAGCACCATGTCACATTCACTGAGGAAAATCTCTAATAAGTATTTTTAAAAGACAAACTCACTTAGGAATTGTTCCAGCTACAGCAATCTATACCTATTTAACACAGAAGGTAGGATTTTAGCGCAAATAATAATGAATAGACTTTTAAATTAATGCCACAACTAATTGGTGAGACAGACTTGAAGACAAACGACAAAAGACTAGATCTAAAGTTGCAGAGAACTATTTTGTTTTTACTGTGTAAAGCAGAGCACTAGAATGTATAGATCAATCAATCAGTTTATTCCATAGCGCTCTGTCACCAAAGGCATCATGGCGCTGTCAGGAGATACAGAGGAGAAACTGTCATCCGCAATCGCTACCGCGGGTGGCGGCTCCTTCCACGTTGGAGGCTAACCGGCAGGTAGAGCGGTATAGTCCCTTCTTTGTGTCTAGTATTGATTTGTGGCCAATCACAGCACTGCCGGGAGTTTACCTGCCCTTCAAGCCCGGCAGTCGCTGCGTTTCAACCTATTGCTGGCCCTCGCTCCAGCGGCTCTGGTTCTTGCGCTCCCCCAGCGTCTTGCCCTCTGCTCGCCTCGGCGTGCGGCGGGTCTTCTCTGTCTGCTTGTCCCAGGCCCTGGGGATAAGGCTTCTTCTACGTACCTGTTGGCTGTTTTTTTTGTTTTCAGCAGCGGCCTCTCTTTTCACAGCCTCTTCTTTGCCGATCCCTCGGCACTTTCACACTTCTCCTTCTAGTCTCGCCGCTCCGGCGGCGGGCGTTTTCTTTCTTCTCTCCTCTTTGCCGCTTTTTTACCCGCAGCTCTCCAAGTTTTCCATTTTTTTTCCGTCTGTTGCTGGTTTTTCTCTTCTTTAGTTTCTCCCCATGCCTTTAAGGTCCTTGGGCCGGTAGTTGTTTAGGCTCCCTTCACCTCTCATTGGTGTCGCATTGGGCTTCCCTCCCTTGTTCAACCCTGCGGACCTCGCATCTGCTTCCAGTCCTACAGATTTCAATCTTGGATCTCCACCTACCTCGTTACCAGAAGTATCCTAAGGGATTTTTCCCACGTGTGGGTTTTTTTCCCTTTGTCCGGCCTGATCCCGGAAAAGGGGCCCCAGGACGGCTGTATTATCAGCAGTCACTGTGGCTTCTCACCGAGACAGGCAAGTGCTACCTAAAAAAGAACGGGACTATCTGAGCCGGCGGAATCTACGGAACACAGGCCACTCTGAAGACTCAGGTGAGGAGAGTGTGGAGGGACGGGAAGACGAAAGGGTTTGACAGCTTATGCAGTCACAGAAACTGAGAAGCCGCCTCACATGAAAAGGAAGGTCTTAAGCCCTTGTTTAAAGGATACAAAATCTGCAGTGGTTCTTAGTTGGAGGGGCAGCAAATTCCAAAGCCTATGCCCAGCCACAGAAAAGTCTCTTCCACCCAGCCGTTCCTTCCTATTTCTAGGCACGCGCAGAAATGTTGCGTTGGTGGATCTCAGAGTCCAGCCTGGGGTATAGCTGTGAATGCTTCTACTGAATGGCTAAACATCCTTTACCATTCAGTGCACGATGAATCAAGCACAAGGTTTTAAATTTTACCCTAGCATTGATGGGCAACCAGTGAAGGGATTGCCGTGTAATAGTTACCCCCATTCCAAACAGAATATGTTTCACCAGAGGCACTGCTGCATTTTGCAGCACTTAAAGGCACTGGATGAGGTAAGATGGTTGTGCTAAGTAAATAGCATTGCAGTAATCAAGGCTCGTGTTTACACACGCTGCCACTACCTGGGCGTGGAATTTTCCTGGCACAAAAGGGAGAATCTTCTTTAACTGATTGAGTTTAAGAAACCCCAGTCTATATACTGTACTGACCTGGGCCTCCATAGACAGAGATTCAGGTATTTTGATACCCAGATTTGAGACCACTTTGGCTGGCTCTGGCAGGGGACCAAGTGAAGCCGGACAGAAATCAGAGGTCCAGTCACTAGCCGCCTCCAGCCGGCCAGTGATCCAGACCTCCGTCTTCCCACCATTCAGCTTGAGCCAATTTGCCTTCATCCAGCCTCGAATGGAGTCCAAGCAATTTTGTAATCTTTCACCCAGTTCTGCCTGGTCCGGGTGTAATCTAAACAGAATTTGGGTATCAGGAAAAAACCCCTGAAACCGAACGAATGAATAAGTGCCATCAGTGGGAGGATATACAAGTTGAAAAGCAAGGGGGACAAGGCTGACTCCTGTGGGACCCCAAAGGTCACCATGACCAGGGACGAACGATAAGGGGGAAGGGAGACTGTTTGAGAAAGAGAAGCCAGAAAGTCCCAGAACCAGTCCAATACTGTCCCTGAGAATCTTGCCTCCAACCTAGATATCAAAATCCCATGATCAATAGTGTGGAAGGCGGCCAACAGGTTCAACAAAATAAGACCTGCTGTGCTCCCCTCATCTATGATCATGGTAAGATCATGGAGTCCCGAAACAAGAACAGACTCAGCACCCATCATGGGTGAAAGCCCACCAGACAGCTATCCAAAATATTCTGTCCTTCAAGAAAAGCCCTCAACTGTGGAGTAAAAACTGCTTCCAATACCTTCATAGGGAAGGGTAGGAGCAAGATAGGATGATAGTTCACCAAGACTGAAGAATTATGGCTTTTTCAGTAAAGGCATTACCAAGGCCTCTTAATTTTTGGGGAATTTGACCCCAGGCCAGGGAAGAATTCACTGCTTCTGTCAAGTTCTCAAAAAATGTCATCAAGAGGAGAAGCTGATTTAAGACTCGCTACCATCTTACTCATTTCGTCCTTATTTGTCGGGACAAAGGCAGAGAAAAGGGTATCCGTATCCCCTACTATGGAGGGTATTGACATCCCACTTTCGGGAGTCCTGTTAATGCTTTGTTCAACAGTCCCTTTGTCAAATGTATCTTTCCTAATCATTTCAGTTTTGTTAATGAAAAATCCTCAAAGATCATCACACAAAGATTGCGAGCTAGTAAAATCGGTATTGACCCCAGGTTTTGTCAAATTTGTTATTATTTCAAAAAAGATTTTGGGACATTAACCACTGATTGAATAGAATCAGCGAAATACAATGATTTAGCTTCTGTCAAGGCCTTGTGATAGACTGTATGTATTCTCTTAAAGTCTTCACACATTTGAGCATCGCAATACTTCCTCTATTTGCTCTCTGCCTGTCGAGTCTCAAGGCGCAACAAAGCATTGGCGTATACCAGGGAGCACAATGTAAGGACGGTTTAGTCATCATTTGAAATTTGACATCACAGCGCTGATCATATGTAAATATCGGGAACCCTGCTGCCAGTGAATAGGTTCTTGGGAGACCTTGCCCTTCCGTCTCAGTGATGGTTAGGACAGAAATTTGATAAGAACCTCGGTCACACAGGCATAGGGTCAGTATAGATAGTAACTGGATAGTGTTCTACGATACTGAAAAGATTTTCAGAGGTCTCTTGTTGCTTAGTATTCTGGTGATTTTATTACACAGTTCAGCAAACAGGTGTTTCGACCCACCTGGGTCTTTTTCAAGGCTGTGGCACTTGTATAGCTATTGCACAATTGTGTACATTTAAAAAGCACCCAAGTAGTAAGGCCCAAGAGAAATGGTTCGTAGAGACCAACAATGATGGGAGTCAAGTTGGTTTACAAAGTGGCATGTGTATATTGGTTTTTGCATGGAATAAATACAGAGTTATATCAATATAAGTACCAACGCAGTAGCATGCATGGTAACCATTGTTACGAATGCAGTACACATCAGTGTTTATTGAACAGATGATTCACATGTTTTAGTGAGTTACATGGTTGTTTAAATATCAAGACAGTAGTTACAAGTACATATCATTAGTATCAGCATTCAATCAGTATTTGCACCAACGGAAACAGAACAGGAGAAAAGAGAAGGTAATGTTAGTTGAGTGCGATATGCGATATGTGCGGGTCGTGTTGTCTTTCTGTGCCAGCGCACTGAGGCCTATGGGCGTGATGCGCTAAAAAAGAATGTAGTAATAAAAACAATAATAATTGTCACCTGCGCTTTTTCCTTCCTCATCACCTCTTTGATTCCGGTATCTCTGTATGTTAACAGCTTTTTTTCTCTTGAACCCACTGTGCTCTTTGCCTTGCCTGCTGTTCTCATTTTAGGCGGTCCTTCCGAATTTGTTTTTGTTCCACCCCCAACAATACTTCCCCACATGATACGCCATTTGTATCACACCTTTTGTCCAGCTTCCCCCTGCACAACCCCAAGCGGCCATCCCAGGATACCTTTTTTGGCCAAACTACCTGCTTCCTTCTTTGAAATGTTTGCAAGGAACTTGGGGTTGGTCACCCTGAGTTACCTGGGGGCAACAAGACGTGGACTCCCTGCTCACTGTGCTCAGAGAGACAAAGCTTCACCTCACTGATGAGGCCCAACAAGGCTGAAACACGTGTATGGGGTTGCTTTTGGTACTCTTGTTCAGAGAGGAATTGCCATAGCAATTCTGTGTTGGACTGCCCATATGGCGGGACAAAGACTGATATGCAAATGGATATTTCTCATCTGTGAAAGGTACAGTGAGCAAAAAGCGTGTGCTGCAAACTCATCTCAGAAAAGGTTATCATGCCATGTTCTTTCTGGAGAGGAGAGCCTGCTACCTTCTTTGAAATGCTTCTGCATGCATGCAGAGTGGCCACAGAAACACCCCCCAGTTTAGGAAATGGGTTAGTCTGGAGGACCGCACTCTTGATCAGGCAGAAATGTCTCAATGCCAGGAACATGGGCAACTCGGCCCCTTTGCCTGCTCACACAGGAGGGATGGAATGACTTGATAAAATGTACACCCTTGGGCAATGCGGACAGTAAATTTACTATAAGGTGACCCTTGATGTTTCAAACCTGACTCAGCCATCACTAGTGTGAGAAGAGAAAGCTATAAATACCTTTCAAATCTTGGCTCTGAAAGTAAATCCTCATTCAATTTAGAGAGTTTGTTTCTCGCTCAGTTTGTTTGTGTGCTCAACTAATTGGGTAGCAACAAACCGGCATTAATGGCAAAACGGAAAGGTTCTTCCTGGTTGTTAATAATGGCCTTCTGCCAAGCTTAAGTACACCTGCGGGCGGGTGAATGGAGGTAAATAAATGACAACATTGTTCATAATTTCCATCACAAGCCTTAAAAAAAAGGGCGAAGCAGCATATATTTTCTTTTAAGTAATTTGACAGCTTCCCATTTGATTGCCTGAGGAACAAAATCGTACTGGAAGATAACTCTGTCTGAATGAGTAACATAATATTATTCAACTTTTTATTTAACAGACACCATGTGTGTGTTTCAATCAAAAACTGAACCAGTGCTGTAGGAATACAGCAATACATTCCAAGAGCCCAGGAAAGTGTCTATCCGAACACATGCTTTCCCTAATCAAGCTTCACTGTCAGGCAAAAGATTCACCTGGGGTGCGTAGGATGTACAATCACTACATTAGTCCCTCCAAGTGCGCACTATTTGCCAATAGCTACACTTTTATCAAATATTAAGTGAAACTGTTCCATTTTCCAAGACTAAATCCTCATCTTGCATTTACTTATTGTTCGGGTGTCTGATCAAATTCAACACAAAAGGTGGCCAAAACTCCCTCCTCCCAAAAATGACTAGCTGCCTACATACAGGCTGCTTCCAGTGGTGGGCGCGGGTACAACAATGTGAGTAAAGTTTGTATCTGTAGTTGTGATTTTAGAGACCATTGACATTTTGTAATGTTAATGTCCCCCTGTGAAAGAGCAATTTCAGGAGCTTTGATATAATAGGACATCCCTGAATCTGTGCAAAGAAGATCTAAGGTGCACAGGTAATTTCACAAAGCTGTTTATTTATGTTAACAGATCGTCCCACTGCAGTGCCAGCGCCCTCTCCTGGCAAGCAACTGATCTTGCTAGAAATCTCTTTCACCTGGGTTCCTGGTGACCTAGTGATGTCACTAGAATACTACATATCTTACTCCTGTACGGTTAGGAGGGGATACTCTCCTAGTTGGAGACAATTCATTCTTAACATTGGGTGGAATGGATGAATGGGAGTAAAGGAAAGTCGGACAGCGGGACGGGGATAAAAAACAGGACTTTGGAAAGGAGGGTAGATGGTGTTGAGACTAGTAGAGGGGGTGGGCTCTTACAGCAAGGATCGAATACTCCAAGTAGTCACTCGGGTACCTTAGCCTTATGCTGTGCCTTTTGTGCCAGACTCTGCACACATCTGACTCATCCCTGCCCATGCTATCTACATTTGAATCTGTGTCCAAGGCTTGTCCTTCCACTCCGCATGCAGGCTGACATGGGGACCTTGGTCTCTGCATGTTTGTTAGCTGTGAAGGCATCATGAAATAAGACAGAGACAACAGATTAAAAGTTCAAACACAATTTATTTATTAACTCAAATGTCAGGATGGTTGAAGGCCTAACTTGCCCTATCCTAAGGTGGGATTTCCCTACCTAAACAGAAAGTTCAAACTCAATGTCTGTGTCCAAAACCTATACTTGCCCTCACAACAGAAGAGAAGCTAAACAATGTGCACGGATGTCTGCAATAAAAGAAATAGTATTCCAAAGAAAGTTCTGAGCTTCTTCCAGCTCCTGACTTACTTATCAGCGCCTCTTCCTCAAGTTCACAATAGTTACACAAAAGTCTTGGGATTCCCTTTCCCAAGTTCATGGCAGTTACACAAAACCTCTGGGGTCCCTTCCCCAAGTTCAAGACAGTTTCACGTGTACTTGTTCTCACTCTTTCAATATTCAAAAGTAACTGCAGGCCTCCTTTATACTCCTTCTGGTTTCTTAACAGTGCAATCAGATTGCTTTCTCCCGTTTCACTCCAGCAAATTCTTTGGTTTTCACAAGTGGGGTTAATGGTTGAGGGGCAGTTTTGAGACCAAACGGTTCACCCCTTACAGGTCGCGCAACCAGGAACCCTAGGCTCTCTGGCCCACACAGGTTCTTCCTTATTTGTACCTGTGTTATGGTTCACATTCACATGGCTTCTATGTGTCAGTCTTTTGGCCTTGCCACACTGTATTTTCATATATAGTTGACTTTGCAGTGGTTTTGTTCAAAACTCTTACTTCTCTAACCACGCACTATACAACTCTTGTCTTGCCTCGGCCAAATCATCCTACTTCTCTAACCTTCTCCATTCTCAAGCCTCCCACCCTCATCGTATTTTTCAAACTCTCTCTCGTCTTCTCTCTCCTCCCACTCCTGATCCCTCATCCAATTCCACAATCTCTCCTTCTGACTTTGCTAACTTCTCCTCCAAAATTCTCACCCTTTGGCAAAAAATCAACTCCCTCTCTGACTCCCCCTCTCCTCCTCCCCCCTCTCCTCCCTCATCCTTCATGTCCATCTTCTCACCTGTTTCCCCTTCCGAAGTCTCCTCCCTTCTACCCAAAGTCCAACCCACATCCGCCCCTTCTGACCCTCTCCCCTCCCTTCTTATCCCCAAGATCTACCCCTTCTTATCCGCTACCTTACCACTTTCTTCAACATCTGCCTCTCCTCATCAACCTTTCCCTCTATTTTCAAACATGCTGCGATTATTCCTATTCTAAAGAAACCCTCTGCTGATCCACTTCTCACTGCCAACTTCAGACCTATCTCTCTTCTACCATTCCTTTCTAAGGTTCTTGAGCGCCTTGCCTACTCTCAGCTCTCATCCTTTGTCACTACTTCCTCTCTCCTTCCTCCCTTACAATCTGGCTTCCGTCCCAAACATTTCACAGAAACTGCTCTCACCTCTATCCTTAACTCCCTCCTCTCTGCTCGACATTCCAAGCAATCCTCTATACTTATTCTCCTTGATCTCTCCACAGCTTTTGACACTGTCGATCATCCCCTCCTTCTCCACACTCTTTCCTCCTTCGGGTTTAAAGGCCCTCCTCTCAAATGGCTATCCTCTTACCTCTCCTCCCGTTCCTTTGCTGTATCATGGGGTGGCCAGACCTCTCCTTCCTTCCCTCTTATTTACAGTGTTCCCCAAAGTTCTGTACTTGGTCCTTTCCTCTTCTCTCTTTACACCTCCCTTGTTGCCCCTGTAATCTCCTAGTTTGGCATCTCCCACCATTTCTAAGCTGACGACACGCAACTCTTTCTCCTCCTTCTCAACTGACCTTCACCTTAAACTCCCTTCCTGCCTTACTGCTATTAAGAACTGGATGTCCTCCCGCTTTCTCTCTCTTAACACAGATAAAACCGAAGTCCTTTTCTTCCCCTCCAACTTTCTTCCCCCCTCTCTCCTCCCCCTCACTTTCCTCCCTCCAATCTCCGTATTTCTCCCCAAGCTCGTAATTTAGGCGTTCTCTTTGACTCCTCTCTCTCCTTCTCCCAACACATTTCACTCACCTCTCGCACCTGCCGATACCACCTCTACAATATTTGCAAAATCCGTCCCTCCCTCACATTTCATGCTACCAAACTCCTAATCTCCTCTCTCATCTTTTCCCGCCACTTCTACTGCTCTTCTCTACTCTTTGGACTTCCTGCATCTCATCTTGCCCCCCTTAAATCCATCTACCACTCTGCTGTTCGTACCCTTTGTCTCCTTACCTCCAGAGACTCCATATCTACCTTGCTCTCTTACCCTGGCTGGCTACCATTTCACTTACAGCCAAAATTTTACTTTCTCTGCCTTGTCTTCAAATCCCTCCATTGTCTTGCTCCTCCTTATCTCTCCTCCCTTCTCTCCTTCTACTCCCCCTCTCGTTCCCTTCGTTGCGCTGACCATTTCCTTCTCACTGTACCTCCTCCCGTTTCCACTCCTTCCAACTCCTTGCACCTCTGCACTGGAACTCACTCCCTCTCACAATCTGCTCTACCATGACCTTCTCCTCATTTCGCACTTCCCTTAAATCCCTCCTCCTCCATTCTCCCCCTTGAAACCTCCCCCTCTGTCCTCTCTGCTTCCTCCCTTCCTTGCCTTTGATTTTCTCTCTCCCATCTCCTGCCCCTCCTCTCTCTCCCTTCCATTTCCCTCTTCCAACTCCTCACCACCCCACCAACATAGTCCCATTCCCCTATTCCCCCTTCCCTTCAGTTAATTGCTATTTTCACTGTTATGTCGAACAATTCATGATGTAATTTTGTTTCCACTGTTATTTTGTTGTGGTCATGTATTATGTTGTCCCACTGTACAGCGCCTTGGTGTAAAGCGCTCTATAAATAAATAAATCAATCAATTCACTACTTTACTTTCATGCTCTCACAGTCTTCCATGCCTGCTTTCTATTATGGTTGAGGCGACTTGTGTTTTACTTTCAATATGCCATATTTGAATTTCACACATACTTGTCATCAAGGCACATTTTTGCCAAAAGCCCTCCTTTAGTTCGGTATTCAATTTTTGTGATTTTTCACTCTGCTGCTAACATATTATACTATCCTTGTACTTCCTTCTCAACCCATTACATTGGGTTAATTAATTTCTTTCTGTCTGTCTGTCTCTCTCTCTCTCTCTCTCTCATTCTATTACCTTTGTCCCATGTTCCCTCCCTGCCCTGTGAGCGCTTTGAAACACAATTTCTTGCTGTATAAGCACCTTACTGCTGCACAATAAAATACAAAAATACAAATATTTATTAAAACAAAAAGGGTTGGAGGAAGGTCTCTGCCCCTATCCTGAAGAGAGTCTCCCTACCTAGGAAACTAAAATGAAACATCGCTTTATGTCAATTCATCAAAATTATACACTGCCATTTTGTCCAAAACATACTAATCTGACCCTCACACTAAAAATGATCAACTAAAGGTGCAATGAACTACCTCTGACTTATACTTGGCAAAACGTGTTCTTGATTAAAACAAACAAAACCAAGAGAAGCAGTTTTTTCCAAAGAGAAATCCTTGGCTCCTGAGGGTGGTTCCCTCCCCCTGGATATTTAGGTGGGATAGCAAAAGTATTGCTTTAAACAAAAATAGTTTATTTTGGATAGTAAGGGTGTTTCTTTCAAACAACAGTTCCTTTGGTTCTTTATATTCATTTCAGAAAGTTCTTGTCCAAACTATATGTTCCAGAATATTTAGCTCTTCCTGGGTTTCTTTGCACCAAGTTCACAAAAGGAAAATCTTATTCAGATGAGAAATTCCATATTAGGTTTCCTTTACCCTTTTGTATCTTGGTGGATTACTTGATATGCTCCCCCATCATGGAATCGTCCTATGAGCTTGTCAAGTCTCCTGGTATACCCCTCTTGCAGATAATTTGCTCTTAAAATGAAAAGATTGGTCAACTTTAATGGATTTCCTAGTTTGTTTGTTTGTTTATTTATTTGTATAGCGCTCCAGACCCAAGGGTAGAAGGGCGCTTAAAGAAGATGGTTACATATTTTGAAATATACAATTGCAAAATAAACTATTTAAGAAATTCAGGATACAGCAGTTACATATTGTGATGTATACAATTGCAAAATAAACAATTTACAGAGCAAATTTTACATATATCGTTAGCTAAGGGGATGTGTGCCTTCCTATCTAGGGTGTTACTCTTTGTTCAGGAGCCAACCGATAACATGTTTCCTAAAAACCTGGAAGGACTCAATGGTTTTTATGTTAAGGGCTAGGGTGTTCCAGAGTTGGGAGGCAAGTACTGTGAAGCTGGTTCCTCCCGCTCTTTTTAACGAGAATCTAGGTACTTTTAAGCATAGAGTGTTGGATGATCTGGTGGTTCTTGTGGCAGGTTTTATGGTAAATTTGTTGGACAGATAGGGGGGGCTAGGTGGTTTAGAGCCTTGTATGTAAGGCAGATGGTTTTAAAGTCTATTTTTTGTCGAATGGAGAATGATTTCCTAGTATTGGAAATGTGCTCTTGTCTGGGAATGTTGAGTGCTGCGCGAGGAGCGTTGTTTTGAAGTACCTGTAATTTGTTAATTATGGTTTGGTTAGCACCTAGGTACAGACTATTGCAATAGTCTAGTTTAGACTGTATGAGGGCTCTGACAAGCGTGAGGCAGCTGTTGGTGGAAAGGAAGGGTCTACTGGACCTAATAAGCTTTCCGTTGTAAGCGACGGCAGAGACAATCATGTTGGTTTGTTTGTGAAGGTTAGAATTGGCATCGAGATAAAAGCCAAGGGTTTTCACATTTTTGGCGATAGGGATGGTGTGACCATCGATCGTGATATTGTTATAGTTCGGATTAAGTTCAGACAGGTTGCTTGGAGAGCCGACAAGGAGGAGCTCCGTCTTCTCATCATTCAGGCAGAGGCCATGAGAGGCCATCCATGCCTGAATGATGGAGAATATTTTGTTAATCCGGGTGACGTCTGTGTGGTAGTTGCCTGTGATAGTGTGGAGTATCTGGGTGTCATCTGCGTAATTCGTGTAGGTGACACCCAGACGGTCCAGTTGATCAAAGAGTGGCTTTGTAAATATGTTGTACAAAGTGGGGGAGACACAGGAGCCTTGTGTGACCCCACATGAGATAGGTATGGTGTCTGCTGCAGCTGTTGTGGAGAAGACTCTCATGGTTCTGTTTGCCAGAATTGATTGTATCCATGCGATGGCAGGGGAGGAGAAGTGAGCTGCGGTGGCCAGGTGGTTGTAGAGGATTTTGTGGTCGACCAGGTCGAAGGCCGCTGAGAGGTCTAAGAGGAGTAGGAGTGCAGTCTTGCCTTTGTCTTTGATTTCATCAATCTGGCTTTTAAGATCAACAAGGGCAGTCTCTGTACCATGTTGAGGTCTAAAGCCAGATTGACGTAATTCTAGCAGTTGATTGGATTCCAGGTATTCCTGAATTTGGAGGTAGGCGACTCTGTCCAGTATTTTTAAAAGGAATGGGAATGTGGTGATGGGTCTGTAGTTGGTGGGTATGGTTGGGTCTAGTGATTGTTTTTATTATAATCACCTTCCAGAATTCCTCTAGTAGAGTCTTCTGATCACCTGGCATACCCCCTACAAAGTACTGTGTTACAGTGTCTTATACTTGCATCTATTTTGAGGGGATTACCTGGTATAGTATCCTACTAGGAATCTCTTCCTGATGTCTTGCAGATCCCCTGGTGTACTCCCCTGCCAGGTATCTTTCCCCCAAATGTTCACTGCCTGACGTGTTCCTTTCACAGGACTTCTTCTCAATTTCACTGTCCTTTAGTATAGCACAGCTTGAGTTATTACTTGTTCCAACCTTCCCCACATTGACATTTCATGCATAGGGACTTGTTCACGTACTGCTTTTGTGCTGTATTTGGTCAGTATTCAAATATTCTTATTTGTTTTATTGGCCTACATGCCTGTCGGTATATCCCAGGGTGCCCGATGGCTCTGGGCAGACTCGGCAGTATTTCCCAGTGTTCCCAATCTGTGGCACGCCGCTGTACTGAAGCTTCCTCATTGGGATGGCCTCCTTTGAACTGCAGACCTTCCTCCAGCTATCCCGGTAGCCCCATTCTCACCCGCCAGCTTCTCTCAGCAACAGACTGCTGCTTCTCAGCATGACTGCGTCTCCGCTAGCTCTGTGGCAGCTGCTGGAGCTCCGACAATCCTCCAATTATGCCTGCAGCATCTCACCTGGTCTCACGCCATTCCAGTATGTAGCGCTTGCAACTTCCAGCTGCCATCTGAAATTGCCTGCTTTCTTGATTTGATCGCCTCCAGCACGTCCTTTCCCGTGCCACTTCCTCCTCCGGCTCTACCTGCAGTTTTTCCTTACATCTCATAATAGGGGAACCATCAATTTGACATTTTGGCATTGGTAACCTGCAAGCTTATGCTAATCTATGCCCACTGTGCCCTGTGCAACTTAGTCATTGCCTATGCTTATCTATGCCCACTGTGCCTTGTGCAACTTAGTCATTGCCTATGCTTAGCTATGCTCACTGTGCCTTGTGCAACTTAGTCATTGCCTATGCTTATCTATGCCCACTGTTCCCTGTGCAACTTAGTCATTGCCTATGCTTATCTATGCCCACTGTGCCCTGTGCAACTTAGTCATTGCCTATGCTTATCTATGCCCACTGTGCCCTGTGCAACTTAGTCATTGCCTATGCTAATCTATGCCCACCGTGCCCGGTGTATCCCGCTCCACATCATGAGTATCACACCTTGCAGCCTGCTATTGTACCTATCTGCAATTATCTTCCACCATAGAGAGGACAGTAGCCTCCCTACTATGCTCACAAGACCCCTAAATTCCACCATCACCACCCTCTCTACTGACACCAGTATGGAACACCCGGATCTGAATCCCCTATCCGAGTTTCCCAGCAACCCATGTAGTCTACTCTGTCGAAACTCTAGGCTCAGAGCTAGACTCTCGAAACTTTATGAGCCTCTGACCAGAACCCTACCTCCTAACAACAAAAGATCCAATACCCAGAAGCCCAACACCAACGTCCCCCCAAAAAACAGGAGACTTCCTCCCACTACCCAGACCAAAACTGTACCACCTCATCTGTCATACCACCTACTCAAAGGAGGACTAATAAATGCAAGATCCCCGATAGCACATGCCACAGATATCTGTGATCTGATAGTGCTCGACAATCTGGACTTCATCGCCATCACCGAGTCCTGGCTGCACAACGCAGCAGGACCCCTATCTCCTTAGCCATCCCAGAAGACTTTACTATATTCAGGCAAGATAGAACCAACACGCGCGGCGGTGGCATTGCCATCATCGCAAAGACCAGCTTAGATATGAGAATCTCACCTACAATAGCAGCTGACTCATGTGAATCACTTACTATCAAACTTCCACTAGCTAGCTCCCAAACTTTGACGATCCACCTCATCTACAGACCACCTGGTCCCTTAGGGACCTTCGAGGAGGATCTACATAATTCACTCTCCAACAACCTTAAAACCTCTTCACAACTACTTGTCCTAGGGGACTTCAATCTGGGCTTCAATGACCCTTCAGATAAAAATGCCACCATCATTGCCAATTCCCTCTCAAATCTGGGCATGACGCAAAAAACTCTTGAACCTACACATAATAAGGGAAGAATCCTTGATTGGCTAGTAGACTACAATTGCACTGAAAATATCAAAGCTATTATCCCTCAACCTTGGACAGACCACTTCTTCCTGTCAATTGAACTATCTACCTCCAGACCACCTTCACCAGCCTCCATCATGGCCCCGCCTTGCCCAACAAGAAACAAAAAGAGCATCACCAGAGACAAAGTGATCCCGGCCATTCTACCTACACTTAACGGATTAGCAGATCATCTAGACCCAGAAACACTAGTCAACGAGTACAACAAAATTATGCTAACTACCCTCGACAACATCGCACCCTTGAAACTCAGAAAAAGTAAACCCAAATCTCACCTAAATAAATGGTTTACCCCCGAACTAAAGGATTTGTGACTACTTAAGAGGAGCTGCGAAACAGCATGGAGGCTCACCCCTTCAGTAGACCACAAAATGAAACTAACAGAAATCTCCTCCCAATATAAAAAAGAAATCCATCTGGCCAAACAGAACTCCTTTAATAAGCGGATCTCCAACGCCAATTCAAGCATGAGGGAACTATTCACCATCCTAAAAGAACTAGAGTCACCCATCCCCATTCCGGATACTTGCACCAAAGACAAAACTTGGTGCTCCAACATTCAGCTAGCCTTATCCAATAAAATCTCCCTACTCCAAACGTAAATAACCAAAAAGAAAGCCTCCCTTACTCATCATCCCAAGACTAACAACCTCATTACAGACCCTACCCCAAAGTCCCAGGACACAGCCACACGGTTCATGTTTTCCAAAACATCGATTCTCGAGGTGGAGAAAGTCATCCTCTCTCTTAAGCCGTCTAACTGCCAGGGCGATTCTTGCCCTGCCCAGCTTATAAAAGACGCAGCTAGAGATCTCTCCCCGTTTATTGCCAAACTCGTCAACTCCTCATTCACGTCCGGCACGGTACCCACCAATTTAAAACAATCCTGGGTACTACCATTGCTTAAAAAGCAAACGCTAGACCCTCATATACCCACTAACTACCGCCCCATTACAACAGTCCCCTTCCTGCTTAAAATCCTGGATAAGATCGCCTACAATCAAATCCAAAGTTTCCTGGAACAACATAAACGTTTAGGAGAGCGCCAATCAGGATTCCGTCCACAACATGGTACAGAGACTGCCCTTATCGACCTAAAGGCACAAATAGATGAAATAAGAGATAAAGGTAAAATGGCTCTCCTCTTGCTGCTGGACCTCTCTGCGGCATTCGACCTTGTAGACCATGGAGTACTTTGTAGCCATTTAGACTCAGCCGCACATTTTTCCAAGGAGGCCATATCTTGTATTGAATCCTTCCTCAGTGATAGGACCATGAGGGTGTTCTCCCCTTCGGCAGCGGCGGACCCAATCCCCATCCGATGTGGAGTCCCTCAGGGCTCATGCGTCTCCCCGACTCTCTACAACATATTCACTAAGCCCCTTTTTGATGATCTGGACCATCTTGGTATCACCTACACCAACTATGCAGATGATACCCAGATTCTCCTCCCACTTTCCGGGGACTACAACAAGGATTTGGCCTTGGTGAATAGGGTGTATATCATCGTCCAGGCATGGATGGCAACCCACGGTCTATGCCTGAACGATGACAAAACAGAGTTGCTCATCCTAGGGACACATTCTAACATACAGAAACTCAGTCAGGACTATACCTCATTTGAAATTGACGGGAACATTATCAAGGTTTCCAAAGATGTGAAGACACTTGGCTTCTATCTGGATGCCACCCTCTCTTTTGACAAGCAGGTGAAGTCATTGGGATCTGCCACCGCCTACACATGCAAGCTCATTAGAGCAGGCAAGCATTTTCTCTCCGATAACAACTGCCTTATCCTAGCGAGAGCATTAATCCTTTCGAGGCTTGATTATTGTAATGCCCTCTACATCGGAGCAAATAAATCCATTACCCACCGACTTCAAATTCTTCAAAACAATGCCCTACGAGCCGCCCTTGGTGTACCTAAAAGATCACATATTTCAAACATCAGGCGTCAAAACAACTGGTTGTCCTCCCAAAACAAAATCCACCTTAAAGTAGCATCCCTAGTTCATAAAGCCCTGAACAATGCAGCACCAAGCTATCTCCGCAATAAACTCACAAAAAGACATCACTCGCGCCCTGCCAGAACTGCAAATGCCAACAGCCTCATCATTCCGAGATTCAGGTTATCTAAGGCGGGGGGTAGTAGCTTCCCGGTGCAAGCAGCTCAATTATGGAACTCATTGCCTAATCCTCTACGCGTGGCACAGCCCTTCCCTAAATTCAGAAATAACTACATCAATCTGCTAAGGACTGCCAATGAATAGCCTATTGGCGCCCACTTATCCTTCACCCCACCCTAGAACATACATTTCATCATGATCTTATGGTCCCACTCACTTTGCCCACCTGACCGATGAGCTTTCGCCCACACAGTACCTGTACATAGACTGTCTTGATCATATTTTGTATTTATTCTGCATGTAAACCGCAACTGCTGCCTTACTGTGATATTTCGCATTCTATATTTGTATTTTGTATTTGTACAGTGTATGTATCCCATGACCCCACCCTGCAACCTAAGCTTTGCATTTTCTGTACTGCTGCGCCCGGCTACCTTCGGGTCTGGTGCGCATTATAAGTGAATAAAACAAACAAACAAACAAACCTTTTCCTCTAGTGCAGAATACCATCTTTAAATGTCTCGTGCACTCTTAATTCTTCAAAACAACTAGTTTGCATATTTAGCTTGGTGTTTCTCTCAATCTGTATCAACTCCTCCTTCCTCACCTCAGTACTTGAGGCTTTATGGGAGTTTGAGTCCATAGCATTTCTAAGATTTCTAAAGTGATATTGTTTAGAACTTTTACTTACAAAGACATTAGAAATAGGAGATGTTAAGTGTGTGTTATGTGTATGTGAGGTATGAATGGTATCTTGACTAGAGACGTTTTTAGGCAGGGGTCTCTGGGTTTTATACAGTGACATCAAGTCATCAAGAATTTAGGAATGATGAGGTTCTTCCTCTCTAGAAAGGGAAGAATACTGCATCTCTCCTGATGTGGTCAACCCTGACAACCGTCTCCTCCCATGTGATCCACCTTCATAATACCACCCCCAGGGTTAGGATTGAGTGGCTGCCGTCCCCTGCCCACATAGGAGGAGATCCTTGTTGGGGAATCAGTGAGGACTCCACAGGATTCATCGCACCATGAGCAGTATAAGGATGTCCCTCTAATGTGGATGGGACTTATAAGATGCTTGCCAATCCATTCCCATGGTACCGTGAGCACCGTGAGCAGTGCGAGCAGTGTGTGTGTGTGTGTGTGTGAGCAGTGTGTGTGTGTGAGCAGTGTGAGCGTGTGTGTGAGCAGTGTGTGCGTGTGTGTGAGCGTGTGTGTGAGGTGTGTGTGTGTATCTTTAATCCCTTCTCACTTTGTTCACACTGAATACACTCTCTCACTCTGTTTTTTAGCACCCAGGTCACCAATAATGGCTTCTGATACTTTGATTCATCTTCGATATATACCGGGTGCCATTTGTAGCTCAGTGCTACTGTGTGGTCACATACCATCAGTGAGGATTGATCCTGTCTCCTCTCTTTACCAAACCTGCTTCTACATGCAGTTCATCCTTTATGGCCCAAAGGGCCTCACGCGGAAAGCTCTTAAGCAACGTTTTGTTCCATTGATTCTTTTCAAGGTATCTGTTTAGGTTGTTGAGAATTTTGTGCTTGTTCATTGCTTTTTCCAATTCCTTTTTGGATACTATGCTCCGTTTAGTTGCCAGTAGATGTTCCTGGACACCTTCCTCTGCTAGTTCTTTGGTGTTCGTTAAGTAGGATAAGCAATTAGCTGCTCTGTTTTTTCTACCTGGTATAAATGTATGTTCTTGCAGGCCTGGGGGCCATTTTATTATATCTCTTCTTCGCCTAGGCCCTTTGTTGTGAAGATTCCTTTCAGGGGTTTACGATTTGTCAGAACACCACATCTTAAGCCCCAAACAATGAGCAGAACTGTGATTTCTCACTGGATAACTACCATTTCTTTTCAATGGTGAGGTATTCATGCTCCGTCCCTTTAGCCACGAGATGCAAAAAGGTATATTGAATTCTCAACCGTACGCTAGTGGTATGATAGCGGCTTTATACTTACTTGTGTCCATGGCTTTGATCCTTTCAAACTTGTAACTGTGCAAGGAGAGGGCATGCATTGATGCCCATTTAAAATGCTGGATCTCATATTTGCAGGCTTGATGCCATTCAAATGCGTGGCTCCTCGTTTCTAACTACCTTATGTTGACAGTTATAGCTGCAAAGTTGGCCCCGAACTTTGAGTAATAATTCACCAATCCCAACAATGATGGTAGTTGCTCCTTATCCAAGGATTTTGATGTCTTCATGATGGTATCTACTAGTTCCTTCTTAGGTTTCACCATATTACACAATACGATGAGCGCCAGGAACTCAATTCTATTCTTGTTCAACTTGCACTAGTCCTTGCTTAGTGTCTGAGTCTTAAAGCCTTAGTTGGTCTAGCTTTGTGGTCTTTTAGCTACTTATGTAAAATAGGATATCCTCCTGGTGGAAAAGTGTTTCTTCCTCTGGCTGGGATATTTGGTTCATGATTCTCCGAAAATATGAAGCTGCCGAAACCAACCAAAACTAGAATGCAATAGAATCCTACAAAAACTGCTTCCCTCTCGTGGATTCAATAGACAGCATGAAGATGAGAATATCTAATAACAAGGAGATTAATCTTGAACATCTAAAAAGAATTGGAAACTTCTCTTCAGCAGTTTTTAAGTAACGTAATCCCAAGTGAGTACTATGCAGACTTGAATAGGCAATTACTTTTTTAGGATGGTGCCTGCAAGAATCACTCCTTTCCCAACTAAAGATTTTTTAACAGTGTTTAAAAACTGTATTGAGGAAGCCTCTCCCAAGAGAAGTTGGCCCTTAAATCATCGGATCACTCATGTGAAACAAGACCATCTCCTAGCACTTCCTTCAAACTATTTTAACAATAGTTTCATAGGTTAAAGGTTGAAGGCAGGAGAGCACCCAATAAGAGGAAGGAAGCCGCTTGGAACCTAAGTGTATTCCTGCAGATCACCCGTCCGAGATACCGAAAGCGGCCATCCAACAAAGCACGGAAGGCTCTCTGCGATTTTGGTGCACCATAATCTAAATATTACCTGATCAAACTGCAATACATTTGGGAAAAATAGTTAATTGCTGTAGCTAGTACGGTAATATTATCTTTAACAATTTTTATGTTTTGGGTGGGAAAGTACTGAACTTGAAATTTCCCTAGCATCAGTAGCTTTAGGACCAAATGAGAGGGGTTCAGAAAATCCTTAAATACTCTGTAGGCAAATAGAGCTATCGGGTGTAGAAGAACATCAGTGAGCGGGTTGTGAATTAAAGGCAACGGCAAAATGTTCCCTTAAGAGGCTTCGAAGTGAGCAAAACAAAGGATGTACTTGCGTTTCAAAGCACAGTCTCCAGCCTTTTGTAACTACTAACCCACAGAGGTATCTTAAAAAGGGATTGGTATCCAAATAAATTCTCTAAGAATGCTTCTAGCCTCTGAGCATTAAGTATATGCTGTGAACCGTCTGTGCCTCAGAGAGCATGCTCATATAAACCCATACTATTTCAAATAACGTGGCAACCAGCTTGGGTCTACGAATCCTCAGCTTCCAGACCATTATCATTATTGAGCACAAATCGGCACAGTGGACATGAGACCCAGGACATTACATTCAGTTGGTGACAATGTCTTTGGCGTACGCCTGGTGAAGGGGCCAACACCACCCTATATTTTCACATCCTTTAGTCTAATACTTTATCGACACTGTCTCACCAGCAAGTCAGGGGTATGTGCTAGCTCTGTTGACACAAATGTGAAAGTGGTGAAATTGGTCAATCTAAATTTGGTCGTGAGGGTAACATACCTCAATATAGAGGGGCAAGAATGCAGGAAGAGGTAGGGGTTGGTCACGGAGTGGGGAAGGAGGATACTGAGGAGGACACCCCAATAAAAGGAAAAGAACAAAATGCAAAAAACAAATGTAGGTCGACCATGTGTAGCACTTTCAAATGTGTGTCAACAAACCAACATAAAACACTCGGAAGGCCACGCATCCCAGTCTGCCTTCATCCCAGCTTCCCAGGTGCTCCAACTCAAGATCACTGAAAATAAGGAAGGAATTCACTCTTACGGCCACCGAGCATCCATTACTTGATGGCCGTTACTAAACGGCATTATGTTTCTTTTTCCCCAAAACACATAATCTGCCTAGCACCCAGCCCGCAGCTAGGTGCTATTAGCATTACAGCTCTTGCCGACTGGGCAATACTGCTTGTAGAGTGCCCTTAGCTATCTATATGCTCATTTACTCTACTCAAGCCCATAAGTCGAGCATTTGGGTTTGTAACAAACATTATTGCCAAGGGGACAGTGCAATATGCTTAATTAACATTGTTGCAGTTACTGACCGCAGCGTGGTTAATCATAATGCTCGAATTGCAGTAAATAACTGCCGTTGAAACCTTATTGTATGAGTTGCAGTGTTACAAGCAAGGGCCATACAAGGAAGAAAGACCAAAAAGGGAAGGAAGAAATGTACACAAAACACTGTGGGCCTCATCACGTGTTGGGCGGTATCCTGGCGCATATACAGCCGAGTGGTATTTGTATTAACGCTGCAATGTGTGGCGCAGACAACGCCCCATCACATGTTGGCTTGCATGCGCACAAACACGTGCCATTAACGCAAATAGCGTCCGGTGGTAATAGCGGCTGTGAAGCCGAAAACTCGGCGCACATTGTGTTACCATGGGCATCGCGCGCTAATAGCATGTGCTGCAAGAAATACATCACCGCTGGAACGGGAAACAAAGCAGCAGCAATTTTGGAAATCGCATTCCGCCAAAAATCACAGCTCCTGGAAGCCATCCACACCTGAAAACACTGTAAAAAGTCCCAGGAGTGTGTCAGGGGCAAGTGTACCCTGGACAGAGTGCGTAAACCCAGGTTTCAGACTCAGAATTGGCAATACTGGTGGAGGAGGTAATAGGCCATCAGGATGAGCTCTATGGCCCCCAGCAGAAAAAGACTGGCAAACAGCGGCGCACGCAGATATGGAAATCCATCAGCCAGAAGGTGACAGCAGTGAGCCGTGCCTCCAGGGATAGGGAGGACTGCCGCAAGCGGTTCAATGACTTGCGGGTTCGTGTTCGGGGCCTCCTGGCCCAGCACAGGAGTGAGTTCATGGGGACTGGGGGAGGGCCACCACCACCAGAACTCACACTGTTGGAGGAGCAGTGCACCACCCTAATCGACATGAGTATGATTGAGGGAGTGGGAGGAACGGATGCAGGCATTGGCACCCAGGAGGTTGCAGGTGAGTCACCCCACCCCCTTGCAAATAGCATTGTGACTGGTCCACCGTCCCTACCTGGTGTGAATGTCTGACATTCAGGCACTGTTGGTGCAGTGTGTGTGAGACGTACCGCACCCAGCCATGAGTGGGTCCTTGTACCAGTGCACCCTAGCGACCCCAGGTGTCCAGAGTAGTCTAAAGTACATACAGTGTATAAATGTAAGCACCATGGCACACAGATTGTGTGCGTGTGTGCGTGTGTGCATGCACGTGTGTGTACACACACATATATATATATATATGTTTTCCCAACCCCTCACTTACAGCGGCATGCCAGCTGTGCATTCACATCAGACATCTGAAGATGCCAAAACAACAAGTCCAAGCTGTGCCCCCCCCCCATGAAGTACGCCCCAGCAATCCCAACATTGTGAATAACAAACAGGTTATGGCCAAGCATGATACAAACTGTCCTCGCATCCCCTATAAAGCATGAAATGCATGAAACAAATCTTAGCTGCCCTGTCCTCATATCACACCCTATGTACCCTACAGGCACACAGGCATAATCAGAGGGCCACATAGATGAAGAGGAGGCAGGCCCATCCCGACATACGCCCAGACACGCCTGCAACAGCACCACCACCCCGGGTAAGGATCGGAACGATATACCAAGACGGAGGACACAGCCCGCCCCACCGCAGCAGGGTGTCACTGCCTCAATGGCCCCAAGCCACCAAGGTGTTACTGCCTCAATGGCCCCAAGCCACCAGGGGTTCACCGCCTCAATGGTGCCAAGCCACCAGGGGGTCACTGCCTCAACGGCCCCAAGCCACCAGGGGGGGTCAACGCTTCAATGGCCTCAAGCCACCAGGGGGTCACTGCTTCAACAGCCCCAAGCCACCAGTGGGTCACCGCCTCAGCGGCCCAAGCCACTGTCACAGGATGTTGAGGTTGCCACCAGTGCAACCACCACAGAGGATGGCAACACATCCTGTGAGGAGCAGCATGGTGCACCGGTGTTGTCACCCATTCATAGTCTGGATCACCAAATGGCCACACCCAAAGGGACCCCAGAGCATGTGCATAGTGAAAGCCACAGTCCCCATGTCACTGCACGCCGACGTTCTGCACACACACCAGTGCCAGATGAGGACACTCCCTCATTTGGGTCACCTGCCGGCAGCCCCACCAGACAGGTCACGCCGCCTACTAACAGCACCCCCACTAGCCCGTGTAGACCTGGCAGGGCAATCAGACCTCGACAACCCCCACTGAGGCATTCCTACAGGGTTCCGCCAGGCGACGTTCCCAGCGTCATTCACAACAGCGCTCACCAGAAGGTGTAGGATGTGGGAAGCGTCAACGTCCTTCCTAGATGGACAATGCAAGTTGACCTGAGGGCCGGGCACATGGACCCATATGTACTGTGTTAGGGAGGGTGGGTCGGGGGAGAGGGGAATGTATGCTAGGGAGTTGTTGGGGGAATGGGGGGGGGAATGTGTGCTGGGGATTGGTGGGGGAGGGGTGGATGTGTTCTGGGGAGTTAGTGTGGGGAGGGGGGAAATGGGTGCTGGGGAGTTGGCGGGGGAAGGAGTTTGTCCCACAAAAATTAAAGCCCATTGAAACTGGACAGAAAGCTTGGACATTCATGACTGTGTATAAGTGCTGTTTATTTGATATGTGATCTTTGTGACATGTACCCATCCACCAAATCAAAAGAAATTGTCAATGAATGCATGTCTGGCCAACCTCCCCTCCCTCACCCCATCCCTGTGTGCATTGGCCCCGCCAACGGGCACATAGTCATTGTCACTCCGATCCCCTGCCTGTTGTGCTTCAGCATCAGGGGGTAGTGGCACATGCCTACAGCAGCAGATGATGTGCAGCATGGCACAGGCGAGTACAATTTTCCTACTTTTTCAGGCACATACATCTGTGCCCCTCCGGTACAGTCTAGGCACCTCCTCCTTGGGACACCAGTTCTCGTTCTTTCTCTCTCTCTCTCTCGTTCTCTCTCTCTCGTTCTCTCTCTCTCTCTCTCTCTCTCTCTTGTTCTCTCTCTCTCTCTCGTTCTCTCTCTCTCGTTCTCTCTCTCTCTCGTTCTCTCTCTCTCTCGTTCTCTCTCTCTCTCGTTCTCTCTCTCTCTCACTCTCTCTCTCTCTCTCTCTCTCTCCTTTCTGCTGCTTCCTGTGAGGCTAAGAACCTTGGTGTCATCTTCGATTCCACACTCTCCTTCTCTCCTCACATCTCTGACGTCTCTAAGAAGTCATAGTACCAGCCGCATCACCTCAGAGGTATTCTTCCTTTCCTCTCCTTCCCCCAGAGGCTCACTGTCTCCAGAGCTCTGGTTCTCTCTAGGCTGGACTATTGCAACAGCCTCTTTCTAAATCTGCCTGCTTCTACTCTCCGCCCTCTGCAACTCACCCAGAACAGGACTGCGAGACTTGTCCTTGGCCTCAAGCCCATGGATCGTATCTCTCTAGGACTGAAATCTCTGCACTGGCTCCTAGTGGCCGCAAGGATTATGTTCAAAACCCTCCACATTGTTCACAAGGCCTTCTGGGGCCTAGGGCCTCAATACCTTCAACTCTCGCTTCCTAAATATCTTCCTTCTCTCGCTCTTCGCTCATCCGCCTCCAACTCCCTCAGGGTCAGTCCCTTCTACAAGCAACGAGTTGGTGGTAGATCTCTTTCTTCAGCTGGGACCTCCCTCTGGAACAGCCTCCCTGAAACTTGAGGAGAACCATCTCCGGTTCCAGAAGCACCTCAAAACCTTCCTCTTCGCTTCTGCTTTCTCTCCTCCAATTCCTGGCTGAAACTGTACTGGTTACCTGGCCACCCTCTGATCTCGGGCCCAGGTCCCCTCCCCGCAAGTTACACACATGCACTGCCTCCCTGGCAACCCCCACACTTGGGGATTGCTTTTCTGTATCCCTAAAGTCCCCCACCAGCACTTGACACCTGATGTCTGCACTTACCCTTGCACTTGCCACCAGCCGGCCCTACTTCTCTTATTGTTTTTATTTATTCTATTACCACATGTACTGCACTGTCCCCACCCCCTTCCCACTCTGCACTTTTCCTCTTCCCCCTTCGCCTGCGCTTGCACGTTTTGAATGACACTTGGCCTAGTAGGATCGCTGTCTCTGTCTCTCCTCTGTGTCCCCCTCCCTTGCTGCATCGCGCCTTGAAACACTTGTGTATAGGCGTGTTATAAATGCCATATCATACTCTGAGCAGCATTATTCTCCACACCCCTCCCCCACTCATATGGAGAAGTGCAATAACATCTGTATGTAACACACAGATCTGTGCAGTTACAATCCTACATTTAGCGTCTGAGTAATTTCATTTCTACACCAAACGGATGTGCATGCAACACTTCTGTGACACTTTGCTGTACAGTTACATTTTTACAACACACAGAACATTGCAGAGCGACTCATAACACACAGGTCCCTCTACAGTTATATTATAGTGCACATACAACCACATGCAGTATAGTTGCGGTGTACACATGTGGTATGCATATTCTAGGGACCACACTGGCCACCATGCATGGCTCACATCCATTGTACTACTAAGCCACGTCGATCTATTAAGTTATTAAAGCATATACATTCACATCAGACATCTGAAGATGCCAAAACAACAAGTCCAAGCTGTGCCCCCCCCCCATGAAGTACGCCCCAGCAATCCCAACATTGTGAATAACAAACAGGTTATGGCCAAGCATGATACAAACTGTCTAAGACTAGATTCTACCTGCATACCTGCACTAAGACTAGATTCTAATAAAAGGGCATCACCCACCACACACCAGATAACATGAGAAAAGAAATGTCAGATCCCTAGCCAACACCGTCCATCACAAGCACTACTCACCTCCCACCCGATCTCAGCATAATGTAGCAACAGTGACAAGCCCTGAGCAGTAGATAGGCACACTGCTCCACCAGAAAACACACCTACAATTCACCATATGTAGGCAAGGCCACATTGGACCCTTACATACCAACTAATTGCAGGCCAATTACAAACGTCAATGTTCCCCTTAAGATCTTATATTGTGTTGCCTATTTGCAGATACAGGAGAATTTGATTGCTAACAACATCCTGAGCAAGAGACAATCTGGCCTTAGAGCCGCTGACGGCACTGAAACAGCATTACAGGGCCTAAAATCCAATATCCTGTGAATTTTGATAGCGGGCAAACTGTGCTTCTGATGCAAGAAGACCTTTCTGCTGCTTTTGATTTGGTAGATCATGCTATCCTGACCAAGAGACTTCTACACTTTGCTGCCTTCTCAGCATCTGCAGCTGTGCGTTAAATCCTTCTTAACAAATCTCTCGGTTAGTACATGCAGTAGCAAGGCGTCAGCAGACTTGGTTAATATCCAGTTTGGTGTTCCACAGGGGTCCTGCCTTTCACCCTCATTGTATAACTGTAAAGGAAAATATGCTTGCAGGGAATGTCCAGGGACGTCAGAGAGCATAACGGCAATGAGACAGCAAGTGAAGAGAATAATGAGGAATGAGGGGCAGGCCGGCAGCCGGAGAAGGGAGATAGGAGGAACAGGTGGCGGGACGGGCGTGAGGCAGAGAGCCTAATAAAAGAACCGTTTGTGTGTTCAGGAGGAGATGGGGTCTAGAGGGAAGACGGTGAGGAAGCTGGAGGAGGAGAAATGCGAGAAAGAACCGAAGACTGACGTTGGCAAAGAGGTGTACGCCGGGACGTATTAAAAAAACCAAGGCCGGGAGACAGCACTGGACCCGGAACAACCAGAGCAGGAGTTCCGTGGCCGATGAACAGAAACTCAATCGGAACGTCGCCACCGAGAGATGAAGCAGTTTTTTGTATTGCTTACTTATTTTGGGTGTCATCTGTGCCAGACAGGAAGGAGTGGAGATGAGTGTGCTCAACGGCCTACCCGAGAGACGGTAGAAGCGGAGGAGCTGAGCATGCGGAATGCCACCACCAAGGGAGTTCTTCCCAAATATGAAGAGTTCAGGGCTGACCTATCAAACTGTTTCGCCAAAGAGAAACAGCCAAGGAGTGGAAGGGTGTTCCGGTGAGTTAACCACCACTCCAGTCTGGACTGATATTGAAGTAAGTGTTTAATTATGAGTTGTGCAACATAAATAAACATGGGTACCGAAGATCTCTGTGTCTGTGTTTTCTCTTGGACAATCCCAGCTGGTAACAAGTGGGGGCAGCGGTGGGATTGAAAAGAGAATGCCACGGAGGCCTTTTTAAGAGCCCTGGGTGAGGGACAACATCAACTACAGCAGGCACTACAAGTACAGAGTCAACAGGCCCAGGCTGATCGACAGTCTTTTCATCAGGCATTGCAGATGCAGCCAACACAGTTGCTGGAGGCGCCCAACGTAAGGAGGCAAGCCCAGGTGCCGGCCACCATCCTGCAGATATACATATCGTGGAAGACCCATCTCATTTGTTTGTTAACTTTGAGAGAGTAGCATGGAATGCTCAGTGGCCACCAGAGAGATGGAGTCATCATATTGCACCCTTGATGACTGGGGAATTGTACAGTGCATATCAGGCCGCTAACCCTACAGGGGATACAGCGTATGCGGACATGAAAAAGGTTCCCTTGGAAATCTTGGAAAGATTGGGGGATGACGAGGATACGTATAGGGTGAAGTTCAGAGAGACAAAACTCCTGCCAAATGAGATGCCCCCACAATTAGATTACAGAGTAAAAGAATTGGCCGACAAGTGGCTACAGACGGCCACCACCAACGCCCAGGAAATAGCTGAGAGAATAGTTCTGGAGCAGTTTGTGGAAGCCCTGCCGGGGCCGGTACAGAGGTGGGTGAACCAAAATCATAGGCCGAGCTTGGCGGAGGCCGTCAACATTGCCTGGGCTTATCAAAAAGAAGGTCAAGGAAGAATGATGGTGTACGGAGCGGTCAACTGCAGTCAGCCTCTGGCTGCAACGGGCCCTCCCCAGTTTGGGTCAGGGAAAGGACCGGGAAGTCCGGCCTATCTATGACACAAAAAGCAGAAACTGATGGAGGAATGTATGGAGGATCCCAGATGATACAACCCAGAAGCCTGCAGTGCTATGAGTGTGGGGAATGGGGCCATATAGCAAGAACGTGTCCGAAGAAGAGTAAGGCGTAACCAATGGAAATTGGTCTCTTTAATGTGCTTGAAGGGAGAACATATTCAGAGACACTACGCACCTTGCAGCGGTCACTTTATCCGCATACCTGTGAGGCCGAAGTGGACGAGATTCCATCTCGAGTCTTGGTGGACTCCGGAAGCTTGCAGACGGCGGTGAGCGCCCAGCTCGTAGGTGGGGAGACAGCGAGGGGACAGGAAATACCCATTAGGTGTGTACATGGTGATGTAAAAACCAATCCTACCAAGGAGATAAGGGTTAAACTAGCTGGGGAGCAGTTGAAGATCAACACTGCTGTGCTACCCATGCTCCCTGAAGCCCTGGTTGTAGGGTTGGATGTGTCCATAATGTCTAGAATCCTTCAACGGATCGAAGAGAAATGGTTGGACAGTGCTCCCTTTTATGACGCAACCCTAGACGAGCGGCTGGTGCGACCGAGGAAAGGTCAAACCGAGAAGTAGAATTTGCAAGGCAGGTGGCAGGAGAAGGTCACGCTACCAGTGGCGGTGGATTGGAAACTCAACAAGCAAGGGGACAGCTACCAATTAGCTCAGGAATTGGATCCCACCTTAAGGAATTCTAGGGTGGCCGTACAAGAGGGTAGGAAAAGGCAAGGGCCGTATTTCAGAAAAGACAGAGGCCTATACTACAGAGTCGTACCACAGCCGGAAGGGGGCACCTTGAGACAGTTACTGGTTCCTGTAACATTTCGACCAACTGTGTTAGAAGTGGCTCATGTGCAAATAGCAGAGGGTCCACTTGGGAATGGAAAAAAAAACATACAGAAGATCTTGGCATGTTTCATTTGGCCCGGACTGCATGGACACACGGCTCGTTCTGCCAGTAGTGCACTGATGATGCCAGAAAAAGAATAAACACCATGTGTCTAGGGCGACGTTACAGAGCATGCCATTGATACTGGAACCGTTCCAACGGATAGGAATGGATATAGTGGGACCCCTGGAACACTCCAGCTGAGGTCATCGATATTTACTGGTCATCGTCGATTGTTCAACCCGGCACGACCCGAAGCATTCCCTTTGATGTCTATCTCAGCCCAACAAATTGGTAATGTGTTAATGCCGTTCATTGCACGAGTGGGGATTCCCAGGGAGATCCTAACAGATAGAGGCACAAACTTTATGTCGGCTGTCCTAAAGCAAGTGTGTCAAACGGTGCACATTGAACAGTTAAAGACCTCTGTATATCATCTTCAGAATGATGGGTGTTAGGGAGAATTCTCTCTTTAGGCCGAATTTCCTAACCTAGTGAGTCCCCCAGCAGCATTGCTGGATTTCTGGAGTTTGTTTTTTTTCCTCCTGCCAAGAGTGAGACTCTTTCTCCCACTCTTGGACATGATTAATGGTATTCCTTTGACTGGTAATGTGTTTTATGGGCTTTGGGGTCCTCTACTCCATAGGGTCTCATGTGTTTTTCCTATGTGTGTTACACAGCACCCTCCGTGCAGTAACACAGGGGTGTCATAGTGACACCCCACCATAGACTCCATACCCTGGGACTGACTACTGTCTCCCAGGGCATGTAAAGTCACCATTGGCTTTACTAGTACCAAATTATTAACAGAAACCAGTACAAACTATCATATTGTGGACGTACTGGTTGGGGCAATTCGATTGCCCCGGGGTCTGTTAGTCGGGGGGGCACGTCTCCGTCCCCCCGATCGAGTTTTGGCTGGTGGCAGTGGAAACTACTTTTTATATTGGACCGCAAATATTTTCCTATGGGATTTTCCCATTGTTCGAGGCTACCAACTTTAATTATTTAATTCTCATAGCCTCGAACATACCGCCGGTTTATTTAATTAATATTAATTCTCCGGTTGGTATTTTTTGCCAAGACTCGATTCTAAAATGGCATTTGTGTTCTCTTCTGTGACTCCAACCCAAGTCGAGCCCTTTGTTCCACTTTTTGGCGGGCTTCTCCACAGAAGCCTCCAAAAGTGGTGCCACTCTGTCTGGGTACCACAGGGGGTGTGGGAGGGGGTTTAGGCACCCTGGACTGAATTACCTTGGTAACTCAAGTCGCACTCTTGTGTGATTGGCCCAAGTGGTGAGCCGGCCGGCTCACCACTTAGCATGTTTGAGTGACAGCTAGGCTGAGTGAATGGGGGTTTTCTGCATAAAAGCAGGGCTTTGGGGACTGGAACTTCAGAAGTCGCCACAGGACCTGAGAATCCGACGAGGGAGAAGCTAGCCGACCTACCACGACGACACCACCGGTAGAGCCCTACAGAACCGACTCACCACTTCCCGACGACAGAGAAGATCTCCCGGCTGGAGAAGCTTCTTCCCCTGACTGGTGGGCACAACCGGATTACCTTTCTTTCTTCGCACCCCAGCCCGGTTTGTGGTCGAACTGCCCGTGGCAAGCACCACGGCAGCCGGATAGCCACTCACCACTGAACCGCGAATCCCCGGACCGCTCCTTGTACCTGAGAAACTCTGCAGCAGGTTTCTTCCCTGGCAGTGCAACGGACTCCTGTCTTCCTCCACGACGAGATCCTCTCTTCCCCCGGACGAAGCACCGACTTGCATCCGCTGCCAGGAACAACTGCCCCTGCTGGAGCGTTCTCACCACTTTAAGGTACCGTGTCAACCAGGCCTCCCTTTCTAAAGATTGCTACAAGGTAATAATAACCCCTTAACCTTCTGGACTGGGCTGGCCGCCTTGACCCTCTAACTGGTCCCTTTCCTTGGTCCAACTCCTTTTTGAACCTTTACAAGACTTTTGTGCACTGCAACCGTGTGACCTTGGACACATTTCATTTGAATCCTCTGAAAGTGGATCCGGCCTCTTGAACTCTAACGTCATGGTTTTACTTTGCCTTCCTCTCTTGTTATGTTCTGGTAAAAGTGTTGGGATCTGTTTCAACTTGTTCTCTGCTTTTCTCTCCCTTTTAAAAACGAACTTTTAGAGTGCCATCTACGTTAAGCGCTCACCGCTGTCTGAAAATAAGTGGGGCTTTACTTTAGACTTGTCTAATATTCTTTTAAGGGAGCGTATATCTTTTAGTGACCGTGTTTTTGAATTGCTTACTATTAGTGCCTGTGTGTTTTTCTAGATGTGGTTTTAAATAAATAATTGTATCTCTTTTACACCAAGCCCTTGTCAGTGTTTACTTGTTCTACTGTGTTCTCTTAACCTATTGTGAATACTCTGTATACTGCCTAACTCTTCTTGAGGGAAGTCTGACTGCTCAGCCGCAGCTACCAAGTGAATCTGTGTGGTACAAACTGCTACCAAGTGGGTTTACTGCCAAACACCTGTAGTCCTAAATCTTTTGCAGTGGTCCCAGAGGGAACTGCACAGGTTTCTGCCTAACAAAGGGCTGGTGGAGAGGTACAATCAGACGATAAAGTAGATGCTAAGGAAAACTCTGCAGTCCATGGAAAAGAATTGGGACCAAGAAGAGTGAGTTTTAGGTTTGTTAGCCTAGTGGCTGGGTATCGAGTAGCAGGAGTCTGGTGTATCGGTCCACTGAGTGTGGAACTGAGACCTGAAAATGGGGGTCTACCAAAGACTGGCGTTGAGGGATGACCAAGAATAGAAGGGATACCCAGCCGCTAGACTGACAAACCTAAAACTCACTCTTCTTGGTTTCAGTGGCTGCTGTGGTACCCCCATGTAGAGCACATGTGTCTTATGTGTATCAGCTTGCAATATGTGCACCCTCTACAAACAAGGCTTGACCAATTTTGTATAAAATGTTCTATTTAAAACACCAGATTGAATGGATATATTATGCAAATAGTACCCAATGAACTTGTTATTATTTCGCTTGATTTGACTAATATGAAGTATGTTAGTCAGGCCATGTATGTATGGGTACAAGATTATGCATATAACAAAGAAATGATTATGCCCTTTTGCTTTTCATTGTATGTACTATTTACAGATTTGTTCCCACATACTGTCTGAGCACTTCCCAGTTTTTGCTTTACCTAAAACACATGAAATCTACATCTTTAGCCAAATAAAAAAGGCAGATGTAGCTAAATTTCAGTGGTTGGATGGTTCTTTCCCAGTGAAACAAACTCGATTGTTGTCTTGCTGGGCTCTATTTAGAAGGTTTGAATAATCATTGCAAGAAATAATTGCAATAGCAATGTTTTGAGGACAGGACAAACCCCAGATTCTGCATGGATTTTAGGAAACTGAACGAGGTTTCCAAATTTGAATGCCTTCCCCATGCCACGTATTGAAAATCTCTTAGACAAACTGGGCCAGGCGAAATACCTCATGACTATCGACCTCTCAAAGGGGTATTGGCAGATTCCACTACTGCCTGGAGACAAGGAGAAGGTAGCCTTTGCCACACCCACGGGTCTATACCAGTTCACGGTACTTCCCTTTGGCTTTCATGGAGCACCTGTGACCTTGCAATGGCTGAGGAAGTAAATTCTTCAGGCGCATGAGGTCTACATAACTGGATGATATCATGGTCTATAGTACCTTGTGGGAGGCCCACTTGAAACATCTGCGGGCTGTGTTTGGAGCACTCCAACAGGCCGGGGCTAAACGTCAATCCCAAGAAGACCTCAGGGGCCTTCCCGCATACTAAATATCTGAGATATTATGTGGGTCAGGGAACTATTCAACCTCAACAGGATAAACATGAGGCCATCAACTGATGGATTTTTCCTGCCAATGCCAGGCAAATTCAGGCTTTCCTGGGATTTGTGGGCTATTACAGATGATTTATTCCACACATTTCGACCCTGGCTGCACCATTGATGGATAGACTGCAATCGTCCAGGGTGAGTAAAGGACCATCGAACCTGAAGGACGCTGAACAGGTGTAACGCTCACCTGGTATCCACAGGGACGCCTCCCGATCTGGTTGGACTGCCTTCGACCTGGATTCTCCTTCCCTGAGTTCTCACTCTGACAAGGATCTGATCTGGAATACAGGAGTTTGAATTTAGCCCACCGTCTCCTCCTCTCTGGGCC
This sequence comes from Ambystoma mexicanum, assembly GCF_040938575.1. Taxonomy (NCBI): domain Eukaryota; kingdom Metazoa; phylum Chordata; class Amphibia; order Caudata; family Ambystomatidae; genus Ambystoma; species Ambystoma mexicanum. The sequence continues at coordinate 147,434,093 of NC_090936.1, forward strand.
CACCTCCCTCGTGACCCCACCGATCCCCTGAGAGCCTTCCTCACCTTGGATTTGGAGCGCTCTCTGTCCTGCAGTTCCGTGCATGGTTGCGTTGTGGTTGGGGCGCCTTGCCGTCGAGTTGCTTCACTGGCGCGGGCCCGTGATTCCAGACCTGCTGCGACTCAGTTCTTCAGGTAAGTCTTTGTTTTGCTTGTTTGTCCTTAATTGTTATTGCCCCCGTTAATGTCTTTTACCTCCCTCAGGTGCGGGACGAATGGCGAATTCGCTGAGTCGGCTGGAGCTGTGCCTGAGATGGTAGGTGACTGCGCTGTGCGTGGCGCTATGTGCGCTTTTATGATGTGCTAACCTGTGTTATTCTTCTTTACAGGTCGTCTTGATGTTCCGGATGGTTGCTGCCGAAAGGATGTGTAGTGGTGAGAGGAAGATGTCCAAAATCACCGTTGAGTAGTCTGCGGCAGATTGATGGAAGGCCGGGATGAGATAAGCCAACCGCGACTTCCATTCAGGTAAGCGTGCTTCTAAATTACTGTTTAAATACGAAATGCAAACGCTTACTAACGCTGTCTTTCGTTTCTTTCCTTCCTTCCAGGTTGATTTCCAGAGGAAGCGTCCGCCTTGATGCCGGAGATTCAGGACACGGGAGTGAACAACGGACGCTGCCGTCTCCAGCAGAGCAGGAGCTCTTAGCTGAGACCGCACGAGTTGCAGGAGCAACTCCATCACACTGCTAGGTGCAAACCTAGCCCCTTGCTATTTATCGTGCTGCCCTTGCCTCCAGACGACCGCGCAGCATCCCGCCGTTTTGCCCTCCAATTTTTCACTGATTCTTGTGAAACGCCTAGCATCTGCCGAATCTCGGACAGAAACGAAGCATTCTGGCCTTTCTGACCACACCAACGCGTCTCCGCCATTGTTCACAAAGTGGCTGGCCCCTCTCCAAGAAGGCCGCCCGAGACCAGATGACCTCACCTCACGGGAAGCAGCAGTCACTGGTGTGACAGGATTGGCTGGGCTTCATAGCCAATCCACACTTGCCGGCAGGCGAGAGCCGGCCTTCGGAAGAAGGCCAAGGAAAAAGGCTGCTGACAGAGCTGACCAAGCGTGCCGTGCTGTGGGCTGCGCCAGGTCTCTATGAGCTCTGCCCCATTCATCCACTCGCCCTGCTGCATACTCATTTCTACTCAAGACCAACTGCTACCTGTACTGACCAATACAAGGTGAGATTGGTTTGACACTCAAGACTTGTTTCGTCTGTGCCCCCCCTGTTGCATCGCCCCTATGAGTCTTGCCTAAAGATCCCATTATCCAGAACTGCTGCTTGTACTTTTGAAGCATAGACCCAGCCCACTGGTAGCCTATACCACACCCCAGCTGAGCGCATACTCTTAAAAGAGTAACTGTGCCCCTTTTTACGTTGCATGCTGACACATGATAACTGTACTTTACCCTCTCCCAGACCTATTCCAATGCCTGCTTCCTATCTGCACTGCACATCTACTCTTCCTGTCTAAATCCATAACTGCAAACTGTAACATAGGTCATAACAAATGTATGCTTACGCCCACATAGAGCGCTCTGCGCTGAAAAAACAGAGCAGCCTACTATACCGCTACCACTAGTGAAGCCGCAGTCTACCCCCCGTGGGTGCCCTGCAGCTCACTTTCAGTGCTAACTAACTCCTCACTTTGAAACTGCTTGCTGCCTCTTATAAGCTATAAACTCATTGTGCTCATACACACAACCACGCTTCATGCCATCACATCTATCCTATTGTCTGCCACTGTTGGATAGTCAAATCTAGGCATTGTAATTTTTGATTGAACTGCTACCTACCTTGTCCTGCCATCACCTAGCCATTTGATGCCATTGTTGGATAGTCGAATCTAGGCATTGTAATTTTTGATTGAACTGCTACTTACCTTTGTGCCACTGCCCAACACTGCTACCAAACCTCGTTGGCATCTTGTGTCGCACACCAGATGCACACCCACACACAGCTACCCTCCAATACCATGTTGACCAGGAGCTCACCCTCCACTCACAACACTGATTCACTCTCCCACGTTCTCTCTGCCTCACACCACCCAACCAACCCAACAGTCCTTCTTGTAGTCCTTACAATAGTGGCCCTAACATCTCCCAACTTACATCCAGCACACCACACCCAACATTTGGCACTTAATCCACTTGCTATTTCACCAGACTACAACAACACACAGTCTCACCCACTCAACATAGCTGTCAAGACTCCATCATCTCAGAAATCAAACGCTTCCCAGGTACTTACCCTGCTCACCCACATCCACTGCATCAAGAAACACCAGACTAGGCACCCGCACCGCACCATCTCCCCACACTAAGTTAAGCAATCTCACCGCCCCTCCCTCCCCATCACCCCAACGTACGTCAACACCTCCTCACAACGAGTCCCACTCTACCACTCACCACAACATACACACTGCATCCCATACCAGCACAAACAGAAAGGCTAAAGGTACACAATACCCACATCTCAAATGTGCACTTTTGAACACACGATCCCTACCTGCACATGCCTTAGAAATAAATGACTTACTCTCCACACACAATCTGGATCTCCTATGCATCACTGAAACGTGGCTCAATGATGCCTCTTGCCCAGCTATCGCACTAGCCCTACCCCCTGGATACACCATCCTTAGGCAAGATAGACTTGATAAGACTGGAGGGGGAGTCGCCCTCATCCACCAAGACACACTATCCGTGAGACCAACAGAACATAGCACATGGGCTGGAAATGCCGACATCTTATCAGCCAAGCTCACGCTCTACCCCAACAACCTAATCAATATCCACATCCTATATAGACCCCCCGGTCTCCCAGCAGACTTCCAAGAGCACCTCTCCCATAGGCTCAGCAACATCATCAAAAAATCATCCAAAATCCTATTAGGAGACCTAAATCTAGGATTAAATGATCCCAAGGACAAACCTGCCACACTCTTAGCCAAAGAACTCAGAGACCTAGGATTCTCCCAAAGAGTCACCACCCCCACCCACTCCAAAGGCCACACCCTTGACTGGGTCATGGATCACAACTGTGCTTCCATCATCACCTCAAACACCGCTCTCCCATGGACGGAACACACCTGCATAGAATTCACTATCCCTGCCAGCCCCATCCCTAAGATTACTACCCACGCTCCACCCACCATAACAAGAAGCTCCAAAAAACTCAGCCCATAAAATCTGAGACCCTACCTTCAAAACCCTAGCCTAGCTGTAACGCCCACCTGGTATCCGCGTGGACGTCACTCAGCCTGTTCTGACCGCTTACGACCTCAAACCCTTCCCTGGAGTCTACTCGACTGGAGACTGGGCCTTGTTTTCTTGGAAAGTGTATTCTCCGTCCTGCTTTCAGCGCAGGGGCGCGTTGATTGATGCGGGCTCGTTGCTGCCTAGTTAATTCACTGGCAAGAGTCCGACAGGTAAGTATAATGAGTCTTTTGAACAGTTCTCTAACTTCGTTCCTTTCCTTCCTTAGATGATGGCCGGCGTCCGGGGATGGCAACGTGCTGCTGAGATGAGTAGCGCTGAAGGTGAGTGAGAGCGCGATGCGACCCTTTCGTATTTGTATTGAACTGAGTTCTTTTTCTGTGTGTTTTAGGTGCCGCAACGTTTTCAGCGTGGATGCCGGTTATGAAGAAGAAATACGGTGATTAAGCGCCGTATGCAGCGCCTCTAGATGTTTCCACGCTAACCTGGAGTGTCTTTTCCCTCTTGCAGATGGATGAGAAGTTCCGAAGACAGAGTTTCCCCAGAGCGGCTGGGATTCAGGTAAGCGTTGAAGCTCATACAGTCTTTAAAAATAAGCAAAGATTTGCTGAATGCTTACTAATGCCTTTTTTCTGTTATTTTCCCTTTTCCTCGGCGTGCCGGGATGGGAATGACACCCCCAAAGATGCCCGCAGAACAGAAGGAGCGATGAGTGATGGGCAGAAGCGCCGCAAGGTAAGGCTGTTCCTAACCGTGTTCTTGTTCTTGCAGGAGCTGAGCGCAGAAGAAAGATGCAGGCCTACTGGAGACCGATCCAAACACGGTGAGTGTCACACTGCAGGTGCAGAAAACACAAAGCATGTTTCTAACCTGGGCGTGGCTTAAATAGTCTCTGGGTATCCCAGGTGTCTCTGGGCTGAACCACACCCAAAATACTAGACTGCACATGCAGTTCTGGGAACCGAAATATGTGGGGGCATCCATCTTGTCCCCATCAATGCACTACAAGTCCAATCCCCAATGTTATCCTATGGGAGTGAGTGAGTCTGGGTGAGTCTGGTGCCACAAGTGCCAAGTCTGACTCCAAGTGGGTCTTTGGAGAGATGGAGAGCCCCTTGAGGGCCATGTAGGTGATCGTGGCATGGCTCCAGCCTGACATCTTGGAGGGCTGGGGATATGAGGGGCAGGAATCATGACACTAGCACCACCGTTCTCTCAAGACCCAAATTTACTATCAGCAATCTTTAATGATACTCTCTCCGATGCCATAAACTCTATAGCCCCATTAGAAAGCAAAAAAGAAAAAAAATAATTTCACTGCAACTCTTGGTTCTCGGATGAACTCCAAACCCTCCGAGCACAAAAGCGTCAGTCACTAAAAACATGGCAAGCGGATCCCACTGACCTAAACAAGACCCTCTTCAAACAAATAGCCCTCCAATACAAAAAAGCCATCTTAATAGCAAAATCTAACTCTTTCAACGACAGGATCTCAAAGGCCAACTCCCAAGCAAAAGAATTATCCGCAATCTTCAGCGAACTCGTCACACCCCGAGCTACCGCAGACGAAATAAATAAAGACAAAGCCTGGTGCACGAGCATCCAGTCTGCCATGCTTAACAAAATAAAACTCCTCCAAAACAAAATCCAAAATCATTGCAAAGCCCTCCCGAACCCAAAAACTAACAGCCCCACACCTGATAAGGCTACTATTTTCAGCCACGCCCCATTAGCATTCAGAGACATCACGGTACCAGAGGCCCTTCATCTTATCAAAAACCTCAAACCATCTCTCTGTAAAGCAGACATCTGCCATCCTAAAATCATCAAGGAATGTGCCAACGATCTAGCACCCCTTATCACTGCCTTCATCAACGCATCATTCCAAACAGCTATTGTCCCAAACAGTCTTAAGGAAGCATGGGTGCGGCCTCTACTAAAAAAGGCCACACTTGACCCAGCACAACCGAACAACAACAGACCGATTACGACTCTCCCGTTCCTCTTGAAAATTCTGGACAAAGCAGCACAGAGCCAGATCCAGTCATACATAGAAGCAAACTCCATACTAGGCAAAAGGCAATCTGGCTTCCGCATCGGGCACGGAGGAGAATCAGCCTTACGAGACATTAAAAACCAAATTTCACACATCATGGACAAAGGCAAACCCGCCCTGCTCCTTCTTCTTGACCTATCAGCAGCTTTCGACATGGTAGATCACCAAACTCTCACCACCCACCTCACTCACGCAGCACACTTCTCTAAACAAGCAGCAACCTGGATCACATCCTTCCTCGAAGGTAGAGCCATGAAGGTCTACTCCGACACTGCCACCGCAGAGCCCACCACTATAAACTGCGGTGTCCCCCAAGGTTTGTGTACAGCCCCAACCCTCTAGAACCTCTTGACGAAACCCCTCTTCGACCTACTTGATTCCATGGGCGTTGCATATACCAACTATGCAGGCGATACTCAAGTATGCATACCCTATCACCAAGACGCTAAGGCCCTCCACAACATCTATGTCACTATCCAAGCGTGGATGGCACTTAATGGCCTCTGCCTAAACGGGGAGGAGACTGAAATCCTCATCCTCGGCCAGAAAAACACTATAACAAAGCTTAACCCCCAGTAGGCCAACTTCAACATAGACAACTCAACCATCCCAGTCTCATCTTCCATCAAAACACTAGGGGTTCACATTGACGCAAATCTATCTATGAATAGACAAACCAGCGCCATAACCTCTGCATCAGCGCTCAGCATCAAACTCATCAATGCCATCAAACCCTACTTATCCGCACCCAACTGCCTAGCTATAGCTAGAGAAACCATAGGCGCCAAACTCGACTATTGTAACACTCTCCTAGCTGGCACCTCCACCAAGAACATTCATAGTCTGCAAACCAATCAAAACAATGCCCTAAGAGCCGCACTGAGCAACTTATGCCAGACGTGAAGCACAGTGGCTTCAGGTCAAAGACCGCATTACCCTAAAAATCCTTACCATCACACATAGATGCATTAACAACACTGCTCCCACCTACTTACTACTTAGCCGAAACTATATCAAGAACCACCTCCACTCGCCCCACCAAAGCTCAGTACACCAACCAGCTACACATACCTTGCATCAAGAGAGTCACAGCTGGAGGGCTAGACTTCTCCTACATTGCACCAAAATTATGGAACTCACTCCCTGCCACCCTTAGAGCTGAAACGTCCATCTCTGTCTTCCGCAACCTCAAGACCACTCTCCTCTACGAATAACGCGACCTCCTACCCTACCCTGTCTTGTATATTGTCTTGTATATTGTATCATAAACACAAATGTAATATAACTATATTATAAACCTGCATATATATTGCTCACTATGTAACATATTTATGATTCGTGACCCTGTAACTAAGTTCTGTACTGTAACAAGTGCCACGATGTTATCGGACTGCTGTGCGCTATATAAATGCGAATAAAACAAAACAAACGCTGCAGTACTCGCAGGTAAGGATGAATAATGATGTTCTCCTTCTTTCCACAGGTGCAGGCCCGGAACGCAGAGAACAGACCTCGGTGAACGTCACGCTGCGAGTGCAGAGCAACGCGAAGCGTATTCTGCAGCTCGGCCGTGGCTTTTATAGTTTGTAGGTATCCCAGGTGTCTTCAGGCCTGACCACACCCAAAGAGCTAGACCGCATGAATCAGTTCTGGAACTGAACCATGCGGAAGCATCCATGTTGTGCTATTCCCATTGAAGTTACAGCCCCTCTTTCTGCAACATGAGCCTGGCGCCAAAGGTGCCAGGCCTGACTCCAAGAGAGTCTTTGGGAGCATAATTGGGCCATTGTGGCCACGCAGGATCGCTGCGATTTGGCCCAGAGGCCCCGAATGTCAGGGCCCGCGGTTATGGTCGTGACAACAGGCCTTTGAAGCCCTGAAGAACGCCCTGGCTGACCATGCTGTTATACATAGCCCAGATTGTTTGGCACCATTCTTCGTACATACGGATGCATCTGGAGTGGGTGTGGGAGTGTGCTGTTCCAGAACCAGGATAATGTGGAAAGAACTATCCTCTTCATCAGTCGTAAATTACAGCCGCATGAACACGCGTGACGACAGCAAGGAAGCTGGAGGAAGGTAATGGCAAGAGGAAACCCGGAGACTGACGTCGGCGAAGAGGCGTTCGCCTCAGCGTATTTAAAAAAGCAAGGCCGGAGTCGGACAGCCAGCACCAGACCCGGAATAGGAGTGGCGTGGAGGATGAACAGAAACTTACATGGAACGCTGCCACCGAGGGACGACGCAGTTTTTTGTATTGCTTACTTGTTTCGGTGTCATTTGCACCAGACAGGAAGGAGTGGAACCGGGTGTGCTCGACGGCCTACCGAGAGAAAGGAGAACACAGAGAAGCTGAGCACGCAGAACACCGCCACCAAGGGAGGTGTACCCAGACCTGAAGAGTTCAGGTCTGCCCTATCAAACTGTTCTGCCAAACAGAAACAGCCAAGGAGTGGAAGGGTGTTCCGGTGAGTTAACCACCACCCCGGCCTGGGCTGATATTGAAGTAACTGTTTAATTTTGAGTTGTGCAACATAAATAAACTTGGTTACGGAAGTTCTCTGTGTCTCTGTTTTTTCTTGGTCAATCCCAGCCAGTAACAATAACATCTTCACACTATACCGCTGTTTCAACTACTTGACGACATGGGGGATTAGTTATAGCAATTATGCAGATAACATGCAGTGGCTAACAGGTTATTACGAAAAGGATTTTGAAGATATAATTAGTGACTACTCACTTATCAAACACTGGATGGTTTGCAAATGGTCTGGCTTTAAATGATGCAAAAACAGAGTTTATCACTGCAGGCACAGCATGCAAGTTAAGAAAGCTTGGATTGGACTATCAGCACTTCATTATAGCAGGCTGCAAGATACCTACCTTACCAAAGGTGAAACACCTGGGGGTCTGTTTTGACCAACAAATGAATATGAAGGTGCAGGTAAATATTTTGTGTCTACATCAGCCTACTATTTTTTTATTTAAATTTTATTGTGCATTTGTTAGGGGCGTATACAACAAGTAAATTGTGTTTCAAAGCGCCCACACGGCAACCGGGAGGGACATGGGATTGAAAAGGAACAAGTTACTTACCTGTAACTGTTGTTCTCCAGCATGGGTCTGGCATGGATTCACATGCTCATGAATATTCCCCGTCGTCAGGCTGGGAATCCTCGGTAAAGAAAAAATCAGTATCAGTTTTGTTTCTGATCCGTCTTTCTTAGTAGTAACCAATCGCTGATCTCTGGGTCATACTGCCCCCAGCCAATGGCTGCCCTCTCCCTAAGCCCCGCCTCTGGCAGCCATCCTCAGATTTGGTAGCACGCCAAGTGGCAGTATGACCAAGTGAAGAGCCGCAGAGGGGTAGGTGGGAGGGTTCGCATGTCAATCCATGCCAGACCCATGCTGGAGAACAAAAGTTACAGGTAAGTAACTTGTTCCTTCTCCAGCATGGGGTCTGGCATGGATTCACATGCTCATGAATAAAAGAATACATAGCAGTATACACATGCACAACCACGGGAGGTGGCAACAGGCTCAACATTAAGCAATACAACAACTCGACATTAAGCATCTCTTATCTCCTCACCAGGCTCACCTTAAGCGAACAGGTTGCGCAGCACTGCTTGGCCGACCCTGGACTCCCCCCCCCCCCCTGGAGTCCTGATCGACGCAGTAGAATCTTGTGATGGTGTGCGTCGACCTCCACGTAGCAGCCCTGCAGATGTCCAGCAGGGGCACACCAGACAGGAACGCCGTGGTAGCAGCGATCGTTCTGGTTGAATGGGCTCTCGGACGGCCGGGCAGCGGTCGGTTTGCCAACCGGTGACAATGCATGATGCAGCCGGAGAGCCATCTGGAAATGGAAGTCTTCGAGAGAGCCTTCCCTTGATTCACAGACCCAAAGTTCACGAACAGTTGTGACGTCTTCCGAAAACTCTTTGTGCGCTCCACGTAGAACTTCAGCGCTCTAGCTACATCCAGCGAGTGCAAAGTCCTCTCGGCCGGCGTCAAAGACGACAGGAAGAAAACTGGTAACACCAAGGGCTCATTGAGGTGGAAGTCCGCCGGCACCTTGGGCATGAAGGAGGGATGCGTCCTCAGCACTACCCTCGTGTCATGAAAAGTCAAGTATGGAGGCTTGCAAGATAGTGCCTGAATCTCTCCCACTCGTCGTGCAGAGGTGATGGCCACGAGGAACGCTGTCTTCCATGACAGGAACTTCAAAGGCGCTGAATGCATAGGCTCGAATGGGGCTCCTATGAGCCTGGTCAGCACCACATTAAGTTCCCACGCCAGGGCAGGGGCCTTCACCGGCGGGAATGATCGGAAAAGTCCCTTCATGAATTCCTTTACCAGGTGATGAGACCACAAGGACGCCCGTCCCGTAGTCCTGGTGTATCGGGAGATGGCAGCCAGATGTATTTTTATGGAGGCGTGCGCCAGTCCAGCTTTGGCCAGCGACAATAGGTACGGCAGCACTTGAGGGGCCGTAATCAGCAGAGGGTTAATCTTCTGTGCACGGCACCAGACAGAGAACCTCTTCCACTTATGACCGTAACAATTGAGAGTCGAGGACGCCCTGGCCTTTGCAAGAACCTCTCTGCAATCAGCTGGGATATTGTACCCTCCAAACTCTAGTGCTGCAGGAGCCAGGCCTGCAAGTTCAGCGACTGTGGGTCGTGATGGAGAATGGAGCCTCCATCCCTGGAGAGAAGATCCGCGTCCGCCGGCAGCTTGACTGGTGGGGACGTTGACAAGTCCAGAAGGTCCGGGAACCAGATCTGCCTCGGCCACACCGGTGCGACAAGGATCATCCTGCACCTGGACTTCTTGAGCAGGTTGATTAGGCGGAGCGGCAACGGAGGGAACGCATATAGAAACAGGCCCTCCCAAGGGAACGAGAAAGCATCGCCCATGCTCCTCGGCTGTGGGAACCTGCTGCCGAACCTCTGGCACTTGGGAGTTCGTCGCCGTCGCGACAGGTCAATCTGGGGTTTGCCCCATCGTTGGAAGAGTCGATCCACTTGGTCCTGCCGCAGTTCCCACTCGTGGCACGAGCGCAGCTCCCTGCTGGGTGAGTCCGTGATGGTTTTTTTTTAGTCCTGCCAGTTGGAAGGGAACCAGAAACATCCCCTGGGCGACGGCCCAGTGCCACAGATCCTGGGCCTCCTTGGATAGGGCTGGGGATCTGGTGCCTCCTTGCTTCCGTATATAGAACATCGTGGTGGAATTGTCGGTGAAGATCCTCACCACTTTGCCCTTGAGGGACGGAAGGAACGACTTGAGAGCCCAGAACACTGCTCGGAGCTCCAGAATGTTGATGTGGAGAGACCTTTCCTCCGGGAGCCAAAGGCCTCTTGTGCGGAGGTCTCCGGTGTGGGCCCCCCAACCCTCCAGAGAGGCGTCCGTTGTCACCGTCTCCTGAAACGCCGGGATTTGAAATTCCGTGCCTGTCATGAGGTGAGCACGGATGCCCCACCATAAGATCGCCCGACGGAACTCCTCGTCGAGAGGGATCCTGTCCTCGAAACAGCCCCTCGCTTGGAGCCAGCGGGCGTCGAGAAACTCCTGTAGGGCTCGCATCCGAAGTCTGCAAGGGGGTACAAGGTAGATGCATGAGGACATCATCCCGAGGAGGGACTTGATGGACATCACCCTGGCCACATCCGTGGCTAGCAGGCGCCGCACCTTTCCCAGGATGGTCTTGGTCCTCTCCTCTGAAGGGGAGGCCAATTGCCCCACTGTATCGAGCTTCGCTCCCGGAAACAGTGCTATCTGCGATGGAACCAGGTGGGATTTGGGGTAGGTGATGGCGAACCCCAGCTCCGTGAGCAACCGGACGGTCCTCGCCGTGTGTTTGACGGCGAGTTCCCTTGTCCATGCCCGGATTAGCCAGTCGTCCAGGTAGGGGTAAACGTGGATCCCCTGCAGACGCAGCCGTCCCGCCACTGGCGCCAGGCACTTGGTGAAAACCCTGGGTGCCGACTTTAATCTGAATGGTAGGGCCCTGAATTTGTAGTGGCGTCCCTGAACCACGAACCTGAGGAACTTCCTGTGCCTTTTTAGAATAGGGATGTGGAAGTAAGCGTCCTCCAGGTCCAAAGACGATAGGAAGTCGCCTTCCTCCAGCTGTCCCAGCACGTGCTGGAGGGTGACCATCCTGAATTTCTGCACCTTGATGTACTTGTTAAGCGGCAAAGGTCCAGGATGGGGGCGCCAACCGCCTGTCTTCTTCCTGACGAGGAAGTACCTTGAGTACACTCCGGAGCCCCAGAGCCTTCTGGTGACGAGCTCGATGGCACCTTTCTTGAGCATCCCCCTTACCTCCAACAACAGTTGAGGGATGTGATTTTCCTTCCTGGCCACGGGAGGAATGCGAGGGCACTTCTTTTGGAATTCCAGCGAGTGCCCGTTGGCCAGGGTGTCCAACACCCAACGGTCGGTGGAGATGGACTCCCACACGCCGACGAACTTCGTCAGCCGGCCTCCCACTGGGGTGCTTCGGTGGGGGCCCGACAACACGGCCGGGTCATTCTTGCTTGGAGGCCGCCTTGCCGCCTTGGCTAGACGGCGGTAACCCCCTTGTTTGCCGCGACCTCTGTAGCCCTCCTGGGAAGAGGAGCGGGACGCCTGGCGGTAGGTGGAGGAGCCACCGCTGGATCCTTGGGAGGCACCCTGTTTGCCTCCAGAGCTCCGAAAGGGCCGTCGCTGCTGAAGCACCCCAAGGGCCCGGGGCGTCTCCGAGTCGGTCTTGATGGCCTGTAGAGACTCATTCACTGCCTTACCAAAGAGGTTGTTGCCGTCGAACGGCATGTCCAACACTCTGGTCTGGACGTCCTGGCGAAAGTCTGCCGCCTTGACCCATCCTCGTCGTCGGAGGCAAACTCTGTTGCCCAGTTGGCGAAATCCGGTATCGGCAATGTCCGTTGCCACCGTAATGGCGTGATCCGACGCCACCTCGCCCTCCTGCAGAATCTCTAGGGCCTCTGCCCTTTTGTCATCCGGCAGGAAATCTAGCAGGGGAGCTATCTTGAACCAGAGCTCCCTGTCGTAGCGGGCCACGATCGCTAAGGCATTGGCCGCCTTAATCGTCGTCGCTGCCGACGAGATGACTCGTCGTCCCATAGAGTCCAACTTCTTACCCTCGCTGTCTGGCGGGGAGGTGGAAGTTGAAGTCACCGCGCCCGCTGCCTTCTTAGCCGCTGCCGAGACGACCGAGTCCGGCGCGGGCTGTGCCCTAAGGCACAAGGGGGCGGCATCGGGGACTCGGTACTTCTCGTACCTGTCCCTCTTGGCGGGTGTTGTGGCAGGGTTCTTGAGGACAGCAAGCCCCTTGTCCCAGATGTCGTCGAGTAAAGGCACCGCGAGAACCATCTTCCTCTTAGCCTCTCGTCGCTGGTACAGATACCCCTCCTTTTTCTGTTCTTCAGGGCAGAGCTGGAAGATCTCGGATGCCCTGGTTATCATAGCGTGGACAGAGCCAACCTCGTCGGCTGGGGACGCCCGCGGGGGAGGCGATGACGGGATGTCCGCTGTGTCATCGCCACCGTCGTCGTCCATCGCCGTATCTGTCGCCGTATCCTCTCCCGGCGAGGGGGATGAGGGGTCCGCCGGTCTCGCAGGCACGAAGGGCAGAGCAGGGTGGACTCTCCTCCGCTTGTTCGGAGGGCTTCCCGACGGGCCTGGTGCGTGGTAATCTCGTCCTTATCTCGGTACATAAGGATTGGATTGCCAACAAAATGGCCGCCGAGCTATCCTGGGGCTCGGGCAATGGCTGCGACGGACGGGATGGCCGTTCCCGTGGGCTCTGTTCGTCGTCCTCGTCGCTCTCACGTCAGTAGGGACCGTCCCCTGGGATCGAACCTTCTCGAACCTCTCATTGAGGTTTATGAACCTCTCGTTGAGGCCTATGGACCTTTCGTTGAGGCCCCTCTCGGTCTCCACCAGTTCCTCCTCAGAGGCTGATTCCGAGTCTGTAACGGCCACCGCCCCCCCCCATCTTTTTCAGCCGGGGGCTTCACGGGGGTCTTAGCGATGGGCTGGAAAGAGGATTCCCTGCGCGGTGGCAGGGATACTCTGGGCCCAGAGGCCGTTTCCATTGGCGGGGTCGCAGAGACCACTTCGGTAGAGGCCTTAGCCGGGTGGATCAAGGCCCTCACCACCTTAGGTGCGTCCTGTGCCTTTGCCTTCGGGGGAGGGTCAACGCCTCGCTGCCCCTTCGAGATCGACCGGGTCCGCTCCAGCGGCCTACCCGGTTTCTCGGACTTCCTCTTCCCCGACCCAGAGCGCTGGCTCGTGGTCGAACGTGCCGGGGAAGTAGCGCCCTGCTTGGCAACCGAAGAGCCTGACCTTTCGGCGCTCCCGGAGCCCACAGACTTGCGGTCCTTGGCCTTCTGTTGTGCCCCCGTCGCCGGGGCGCTCTCAAAGGATTTAGAAGCCCGCTCAGACTTCTTCTTCGCCTTCTCACTTGCTGTACCCTTCTCCAGCCAGGTGGCGAGGCAGGAACGACGATCTTGTTTGGTCCGTTCCAAAAGGTTCTTGCAGAACGCACAGTCCTTCTCCATGTGCGTCTTATCCCCATGGAGGCAGTAGAGACATCGCAAATGCTCGTCCTCCTTGAAAACGTTATATAATCCGCATCCAGGGCAGTTCCTGAACAGCTTGGATCCGGGCGTCGAGCTCCCTTTGTCCTGGGCCATGTATTGAGGTAGGCCGCAAAGTGTAAACTCGACGAAAACTTCACCCTTGAGGGGCGTAGAAGAATTCCGAAACGGGTCCGCGTTATCGGAAGTACAAACGGTGGAGCTTGAGGCTCGATTAAACCGAAAAAAAGAGAAATTCTCCTGAAAAAACGTGAAAACGCAGTAAAAAAACTCGATGACTCCCAACACTTGAGCGTGCGGTAAAAATCTGAGGATGGCTGCCAGAGGCGGGGCTTAGGGAGAGGGCAGTCATTGGCTTGGGGCAGTATGACCAAGAGATCAGCGATTGGTTACTACTAAGAAAGACAGATCAGAAACGAAACTGATACTGATTTTTTCTTTACCGAGGATTCCCAGCCTGACGACGGGGAATATTTATGAGCATGTGAATCCATGCCAGACCCCATGCTGGAGAACAATATATACACTGGGGGATAAAGATGGACCTACTAGACCTTGTGAATATTCAGAAAATGAACTTGCAGAGGGAGAAGAGGGGAAGAAGGAGTGGGGGTAAGTGCTGGAGAGTCTGTGCTCGTGGGTGAGCAGCAGATTTAAGTGCCAAGTATAGTAATTGCTATGGAGCATTGAGCTGCAATAAGTGAGTAAGTGCAGGCCTACAGTGGCATAGGCCAGTGGGTGCTGATGCAAGTGCTGTGTGTAGGCAGAGGCTGACACGGTGGGTGTGGCATGTCAGGAACCGAAAGGACAGATAAGGGCCCTGGTCACAAATCACAGCGACTGTGAAATTAGCAAAGAAGGGAAGGAGGAAGTGAAAAGTAAATTCTTGAGGAGCTTCCTGATTTGAGGTGGTCTGGCTCAAGACGAAGAGGAAGGGGAGGGGGAGGCTGTTTCACAAGAGGGAGCAAGCAAAGGCAAGACATTGGCCTCCGGCCCTCTGTTTAGCGAAACACTTCACACACAAAGTTGGTACCAGAGGAACATAGAGGTCAAGAGGGAGAATATTTAGTGATAGCAAATTGCAGAGATTGTGGTCCCCAGACACCTTTGTGGATGATGCAGAGGGATTCGAATGTAATCCGTGAAGCAACCGGGAGCCACTGAAGAGTATTTAGGGCAGGAGAGATGCAGTCCCTGGGCTTGAGGCCAAGGATAAGTCTTGCTGCCCTATTCTGGATTAGCTGGAGGGGTCGTAGTGTGGAAGAGGGTAGATTCAGGAGTGAGCTATTGCAGCAGTCAAGCCTAGAGAGAACCAGAGCTCTGGTAACATTGAGCTTCTGGGGAAAGTGAGAAAAGGGAGAATTGCTTTGAGAAGAAAGAGTTGAAAGTTTGACTTCTTGGCAATGTCCTGGGTGTGAGGGACTAAGGAGAGAGAGGGGTCGAAGAGGAGTTCAAGGTTTCTGGCATCGGATGAAGGAGACTGGGGAGAGCCCATAGAGGATGGTCAGAGTGAGGGAAAGAAAGAGGGAGCAGGGGTCCCAATAGGAAGGATCTCAGGCTTGCTGGCATTGCAGCAGAGATTAATGGAAGTGCACCAGGACTTGATGGCAGATAGGCAGTCCGGGATGATGGAAGAAGCAAGAGAGTCAGCAGAAAGTTTGAAGAAGAGTTGAGTGTCACCTGTGTAGCACTGGAAGTTGGAGGAGAATGAGCAAATGATGCATGTCAGCGGAGCAACACAAGTGTTAAAGAGCCAAGGCGAGAGGGTAGAGCCCTGGGCGTCACCACAGGTGGGGAAGGAGGTAGGTGAGGAGAAGGTGCCCAGAATAATCTGGGACGGCCTGTCAGTTAGGAAAAAGGTCAGTTAGGAAAGAGGTCAGCCAGTCCAGTGCCCACTCCAAAACACCCAGGGTATCATGTAGCCATTTTATGAGGACGGAGTGGTTGACCGAGTCAAAGGCAGCAGAGAGATCAAGTAGAATGAGGACAGCTGTAGAGTTAGAATCTAGAGATGCATGCAGTGCTTTAAGGGTGTTCAGAAGAGCAGTTTCCATGCCTCTGGATGCTCGGAATTCAGAATGATGGTTGTGCAGACCGTCAACAAGTTCAGCATGTGAGGTAATTTGGGGCAAGACCAGCTTCTCCAGAAGTTTCCCAAGGAAGGGGGGTGATAGAAATAGGGCAGTAGTTAGCTGGACAAGTGGGGTCTGCTGGAGGTTTTTTCAGGAGGGGGTGCCCAAGGGATTGCTTGAGGGAGGAGGGGAAAGATCCAGTAGCAAAAGTGTAGTTGCAGAAATCAGCAGGAACGCGGGCAAGAGAGACAATGTTGTCCTTGATGGTGCTGGAGGAACATGCGGAAATCTGTTTGGAGGAGACCTTCATAGAGTGGACAACTCTGGTGACCTCATCAGGAGTGACAGGGGAGGAGGAGGAAAGAGAGGAAGGAGGAGGGTTGGAGGCCACAAGAGGCAAGAGGGTGGCCGAAGGTTCGGGGAGAGGGTAGCAAGGGTTTTCAGAATATCCAGAGTTTTAGTGGTGAAGTGTGTGGACAGTGCATTGCAGAGGGCCTGGGAAGGAATAGAGGAGGAGAAGACTGCAGATGGGTTGGCTAGTTCCCTGCAGATATTAAAGACTTCAGCCTTGTTGTTGGATGCACACGATACCCGAGCCTGGATGTGGGCCCTTTTCTTGGCATGGATGGAGAGTCTGTATTGCCTTTGGAGCAGGCGGCAGGCCAGTTTGTCAGAGGGCGAGTCTGAGGTTTTCCACTTCCGTTCCACAGCTCTACACTTGCGTTTCAGGGCTGCAAGTTCAGAGTTGTACCAGGTATTACGCTTAGAGGCAGGTTTCAGGCGGTTCCTCATGAATGGGGCAAGAATGTCCAGAGTCAGAGTGTTAGTAATGGCCAGTTGGAGGTTGCTGAAAACAGAGTCAGGTAGAGTCAAGGTTGGGAGGAACACGGGGGGGGGGATGAAGGTGGATGAGTAGGCAGTAGGTGACACTTGTTTCATCGGACGGATGTTTGTGAATCAGGTTGGCAGGGCTGGAGGAGGTGCTGTCAAGAGGGCATCAAGAGTGTGTCCTGGCAAGTGGGTTGGACCAAACAAGAGGGGGGGGAGAGAAAGAGAGAAAGAAAAAGAGAAAGAGAAAGAGAAAGATGCTGTGATAGTCCAAATGGATATTGAAGTCGTACCAGCAAAGGCAAAGGAGTTCAGAGGTGGTAGTGAGGAGAGAGGAGCAGAGGTCAGCCCATTCAGAGAGGAACAGGGTGGTAGTGCCTGGGGGCCTGCAGATAGTGACAAGGTCAGAGAGGAGCGGGGAGAGATGTCCAACTTGCAGACAAGACTGTCAAAGGAAGAGTAAGGTTGAGTGGGTATGAAGGCAGAAGGAACCCATTTAGGGAAGATTACTGCAACCCCACCACCAGCACGGTTAGGTCGTGGCTCGGAAATTATCTTGAAACCAGCGGGGAGAAGGGAGTAAAAAGCAGTGACTGAGCTAGCATTGTAACCACGTCTCGGTAAGAGTGTGAATGTCGAGGTCAATGTCTTCAAGAAGGAGGCAGATGTCGGCGGAGTGTTTGTTGGCTGAATGAGAGTAAAGTGTGGCCAGGTGAAGTAGGTCTCTGACTTGAAGGCTTTCCTAGGAGGAGCACAGCGGCGTGGTACTCTGTTAGGACTGATTTTCTATGCTATGGACTGGTGGACAGACGTATAGAAGGCCAACCACCTGTGACAGGAACAACTCTGGGAAGCTGTAGCCAAACCAGTTTAGGTAGCAGTGACAGGCGGTCTAGGCTAAGTTCTTCATAGGGGGTGAGCTTGTAAAGGATCCACAAGGAGGTCACATAATGGGCATCACAAATTACACTTAGACAGGATGTATAAAAATACAGTTATTTAATTATGGCCAAACACACTATATGGGAAAATGACTACAAGCAGGTAGACTTATCACACAACAATATTAAACTAAATACATATATACATTCATTTGGTTCAAATGCACAATACAAATCAAGTACTCCTTGCAAAGGAATGGTTAGACAAGTATTATACACAAAAAGGTCCACAGAGATGAAGCCTAGCTAAAATTGTCCAGCCTTAAGTTGCCTGAGGCCGTGTGCCCCATTGTTCAGGATACAGTTACCCAGAACCTAGGATGCAGGACACAATGCAGGGTAGGGTCTCTGGGGTCCAGTGAAGGGTTCTTAGAGTTAGGGTTCAATGTAGACTAATGCCCAAAATTAACCCCAACAGTCAGAAGTCTTGCACAGGCAAGTAATGGCAAAGCCAAAGGTTTTAGAATTAGGTTTATTATAAGCCCATTGACTTATAATGGAAGCATATGGGTAGGTTAAAAGCTCAGTAAAGTACCCCCTTACTCCAAATCTTCCCGAGACTTGGTAGAACAAAAGAAGGGTGCCCTACTTTTCTTTTCCCACCGAAATCCATAGTCCTCGATTTCCAGGGGTTGCAGGTTCGAGCTTCACTCCAGTTGGTGTCTTTTGCTGGTGCAAGGACTCTCGGTCGAGGAATGCAAAAACACTCGATGCAGCACCCGTTTTAGGACTGGACTCGGGTCAGGTAAGCATTTTTCAGACGGTGCACGCTGCGCACAGCAATGCAACAGGACTCAGTAGCTGCGGTCGGACTTTCCAGTCTATCTCAGATCCCCTTTGTGCTAGAGTGCCGAATTTCACAGGAGGGAGCCTTGCAGTGACAGCTGAGAGTCTACCAGGTTTCAGGCCGAAACTCGCTGTGGTGATGTCGCTAGCACGGTAGCCCCAAAACGAAGCTGGTCAGCACCAGGACGGTTCCAGGGCACTTCCAAAGGCTGTCTTTGGCAGGGCACAAGCAGACTTCGGGAATGGATGGTCCCTCCACTCCAGGAGTCGTAGCACCTTCGCAGGACTACTAAAGCTCACGAGCAAGACAGGGCTCCACCAAGGCTACAGAAGAAGTTGGTTGGCAGGCCTCCTTCAGTCAGGTTTCAAGTTTCTTCGCGGGTCTCACAGCTGGACAGGATACTTGGCTCCTTCAGGTTTCTCCAGGATCTCTGAAGAATGGGTGCAGGGGTTCTCTTCTTATCCTAAAAGCCAGGTAGGAGCCGAAACTCCCACTAGCCAATAGAAGGACTAGCCCCCACACACACACCCCAACAGTGGTCCAATCAGGACCACTGGCGGGAACATTCATGCATACCACTCAGACACACAGAAACCAGTATGTGGATTGGAGTCAGACTGACCCAGCCAATATCCTGCCTGCAAACACACATAGCCCTCCAGTAGCCCGCCAAAAGTTTCTGCTTTCCCAGGCACTGGAAGTCCTTATAAGGATTTTCCTGGACTCTGTGGCAACGAAGAAGGCTAAACAACAAGATGGAAAAAGAACAGGCAAAAAATCTCGTGGCACGGCCATGTTTGACCAGTAGCCACAATTAGTAGCCAAACGCAGTAAGCGCGGTAAAGCTAAAACAAAATTCCCCAAAAAGTGGGGAAAAGGCACCAGCCCATCTTTTAAGCACATCTACAGTAACCAATCATCCTCTGAGTGTTAGTCTAGGGCAAAACAAAAATGCACCCCATTGCACTGCAGTGTAAGCTGCATTGTGCAATGATAAAGACACTGGGCCTCATTAGGACCCTGGCGGAGAGGGTATTACGCCAGCGTAGTGCATGGCGTACCTCTCCGCCATACTACGAGTTCCCGTAGCGCCATGGAGGTTTTCTCCGCCTGGTTTTACCAGCCGGAGAAAACCATGGCGCTACGGGACCTCGTTGTTAATTACGCCACCGTATTTTACGGTGGCGTAATTAACTCCTTCCCCACTCCCATTATACCCTATGGGGCAAAAATGGGAATGGGGAAGGGCAGAATGGGGATTGGGGATTTACCGCTCCGCCGAGGTCGGAATGGGGCGGTAAATCCGCCAACCCCCATGGCGCTATCGGCGGCTTTCCGCCATGCTTCGCGGTGCATTTAGCACCGCGAAGTCCGCCTGGGTCGTAATGAGGCCCACTGTTTCCCAGTACTGAGAGCCTGAAGGACATATCAGTTTCCCCATAACATATGAGCAAAGGCCAGTGCAGTGAAGCTTAGAGCTTCACTGTACTGCAAAATGTACAGGTCAGATTTAAAAATAAAACAACAAGTTTAGGGGTTCCATAAAGATGGAAGAAAAGGTGCAGTAAAGAGAATCTTTCCTAACATACTCCAGTCAGAGGTGGAGGCACAGAGAGAGAGAGTAGTTGGAGGAGAGGCAGGTGAGCGAAGGAAGTTAATGAGGGAAGGCAGGTGCCGGTCAAAGAGAAGGAGGTTGGGCGGAGGACCTTGAACCAAGATAGTGCCAGTGTGGTAGACATTAATGATACAGCGTGATGATGAGAAGCCTGCCAAGAGGACTTCCCACTTGGTGCCACCATTAATGGGAGAGGATGTGAAAGGGGAGAGAGTAGAAGAACAAGTTACTTAGCCCTGTTAACGTTCTTTCGACTGGATGTTCCTTCCACGTATTCCTCACCTTTGATATTCAATATCCAGCTTCAGCTGCTTCGGAAAAACATTTCAGCAGAAGGTGCTGTGCGTCAGTCAACTGGATGTCCCTCGAGGGCCTCCGTCTCAAGGACGATGTCAAGCTCCCGTTGGCTTCAGTACTAAGCTTTGAAGGAGCAAAAGCTGTAATAGCATGGGAAATTCTACTGTGGTGTGGGAGGGAGATGAGGTATACGTGGGAGGAACAAGCCAGTCGAAAGAACGTTACCTGGGATGATAAACGTGTTCTTGGAATGGATCGTGTCCTCCCACGTATTCCTCATCTTTTCATCTTTAATAGAATCCTAAAGCAGTTCTTGTTTTGGTGGATGGTGTAATAATTGTATCAATGGTTTCCATGAACCGAATGGAAGACAGCTTTTCCAAAGCTTTGATCTGGACTCAGGGAAAAATCAAGGAAGTAATGTTTCATGATCGTATGTATTGTAGACCACATAGCTGCCTCACAAATGTTTTTGATTGGAACACCTCTTTGCAGAGCCGAAGAGATAGCCACGCCCCTGGTGGAATGGGCCCTCAAGCCTCCTGGAGGATCTTTGCCCGCCAGCCTGTAGCATTCTGAAATTGCTAGTATAATCCATCTGGATAAGGCCTGCTTTGTCACAGCCTGGCTCAGTTTGCGACCTTATAGCCTATAAAAAGTTGATCATCTAGACAAAGTTTGGACAATCTAGAAATGTAGAAGCTTAGAGCTCTACATGGGTCTAATCTGTGCAACCTCTCTTCCTCCTTGCCAGGATGAGGTGGAGGGTAGAAAGTGGGTAATACAATTTTTGTCCTCTGAAATGATCTTAGGCACAAATGAAGGCTTAACTCTCAGGACGACCTTGTCCTTGTGGAAAATTGTATAGGGTGGTTTAGATGATAGTGCCTGCATTTCGCTCACTCTACGGGCTGAAGTTAGTGCTACCAACAAAATGGGGTTGAATGTTAGTAACCTTACTAGACATGAATGTAGAGGTTCAAATGGTGCACAAATCAGAAATGTTAACACCATATTAAGATCCCAAATTGCTAGACCCTGGAACCTGGAAAGGAGATGGGGGAACACATTGGTGAGTCCCTTCAGAAATTGTGTCACCAGTGGGATCTTAAAAAATGAATATTCGTCAGACGATCGGTTAAAGATGGAGAGAGCTGCCAAATAGGCTTTAATTGTTCCAACATGGAGCCTCAGATTGGCCAGGTACAGTAGAAGAACAAGTTACTTTCTTACCTGGTAACGTTCTTTCGATGGGATGTTCAGACGACGTATTCCACATCTATGACAGGCAATCACCACAGCTGTGCTGCTTCGGAAAATTTTAGGCGTCTGCGTCCTGCGTCGATGACGTCGATACGCCCCTTCGAGGACCTCCTTCGATGGCTGACGTCACCCGGTGTTATATGTAGGACGCACAACGCTGTAGCCTCAGTTGTAGTTTTTTCCCCAGAACATGTGGCACCAATCTTCTGCCAGTATTACTACAGAAAGCCTTGCGGAACCGAAAGCTGCAATCGCATAAGAAATTCTGTAGAGGGGCAGGCTAGGAGGGAACGATGTGGAATACGTCGGAGGAACATCCCATCGAAAGAACGTTACCACGTGAGAAAGTAACTTGTTCTTTGAGGGGATTGGTTCCTCTGACGTATTACACATCTATGACAGACTCCCAAAGCAGTACCAACGTATGGAGGTGGGAAAAGAATTTAGAATGCCCAATCAAATTGCAGAATAGAGGACTGCCTTACCTACCAACAAAGGCCAAATCTTGCCCATGGATAGAATCCAGGGAGTAGTGTTTGACAAAAGTATGGACAGAGGCCCATGTGGCTGCTTCACAAATGTTACGAATGGGAACACCCCTCTGCAGAGCAGTAGAGGCAGCCAAACCCCTAGTATAATGGGCCCGTAAGCCTACCGGAGGGTCCTTACCCGCCAAACCGTAACATTCAGAGTTAGTCAAGATAATCCATCTAGACAAAGTCTGCTTAGTAACAGCTTGTCCCAAACGTCTTCCAGCGTAACCTACAAAGAGCTTATCGTTCACTCTGACCCGGGACATGCGTGAGATGTAGAAACTGAAAGCTCTCCTAGGATCCAACCTATGGTGCATCTCCTCTTCCTTACCAGGATGCGGAGGAGGATAGAACGCCGGAAGAATGACATTCTGACTCAAATGAAATTCCGACACAAGCTTCGGAAGAAAAGAAGGACGAACCCTAAGGACAACCCTGTCCTTATGGAACAACGTGAAGGGTGGCTTGGCGGATAGTGCCTGCAACTCACTCACTCTGCGAGCGGAAGTAACCGCAACTACAAATACAGTTTTAAAGGTCAACAGTCTCAAAGGACAAGAATGTAAAGGCTCAAACGGAGCTCCCATTAGGAATTTTAGAACCAGGTTCAGATCCCAATCGGGCATCTGGAAAGGTGATGGTGGAAACACATTAGTGAGCCCTTTCAAAAACTGAGAAATCAAAGGAATCTTAAAATAAGAACACTCCTCAGACGAGCGCTTAAATATGGACAGCGCCGCCAGGTAACCTCAAATGGTACCCATTTGCAGGCCCTTGTGGGCTAATGAAAGCAAAAAAGACAGAACCACCGGAATGGCACATGAAAAAGGATCCACATTCTTAACCCTGCACCAGTCGCAGAACTTTCTCCAACGGCAACGGTACAGGGACTTTGTTGCGGGCCTTCTGGCCGAAAGCAACACCTCCATCACTTCTTTACCTGAACTGGATCCGACATCCTGCCGGAGGTCTGCGACCACTGCATCTTGAGAGTCCACTGCAAAGATCTCATCTGCAGCCTGGCCTCTGGCACCAGAAGAATGCAGGATGCCATAAGGCCGAGCAACCTCAAGAACTCGAATGCCGGTAGACTCTGGGCACGTTGAAACTTGTCCACCATCTGCAGAATGTGATAAGCCCTCACCTGGGGAGGCGAATACTGCCCCAGAGATGTGTCGAGCACTGCTCCTATGTACTGGAGCCGCTGGGTAGGTGTCAAGTGGGGGGACTTTAAGTTGAGGGAGAAGCCCAGCTTGTGAAGGGAGTGGCAGGTGACTGACAGATGATCCAGGACTTGCTAGGGAGAGCGCGCCCTGACCAACCAATCATCTAGGTAGGGGTAGACGTGAATCCTCCCTTTCCTGAGATACGCTGCCACCACCACCATGAGCTTGGTGAAGACCCTCGGGGCGCAGGTCAATCCGAACGGCAGGACCCGAAACTGAAAATGCGAGTCTCCAACCGCGAACCTCAGGTACTTCTTGTGCTTGGGATGAATCGGCACATGAAAGTAAGCGTCCTTGATGTCGAGAGACACCAACCAGTCCTGAAGTTGCAGGGCCTGGAGGACTTGAGAAAGAGTAACCATCTTGAACTTGTCCTTCCTGAGGAGCTTGTTCAAACCACGCAAGTCCAAAATGGGTCTCAATCCCCAGTCTTTTTTTGGGATCAAAAAATATGTGGAATACCATCCTTTGTTCCTCTCTCCTACAGACACCAGTTCTATGGCGCCTTTCTCCTGCAGGGATTCGATTTCCTGCGCAAGGAGCGGATCCGGACTCTTCAAAGAGAGATTCCCTGGTGGATTTTCTTGAGGCCTCTGCCGGAAAGGAAGACAGTAGCCGTGGGCTATGATCTCCAGAACACACACATCTGAAGTAATGGCACGCCATTCTACAAGATGCTGCGCCAGCCTTCCCCCAACCGGCAAACCATGGGACATGGCCTCATGACTGAGCTGAAGCGGCTGCGGCAGTGCCTGAGGGCAAAGAGGCAACTGCCCAAACGGCTTTGTCACCTCGAGTACCTTGTTTTCCACCTCTGGTACTCCTACGTTGGCCCCTTTCGTCCCCTAGAACGAAAAGGTGGAGGTTGGCAGACTGCAGCGCTCAACGACTTTGCTGCAGCTTTGGAGGTCTGCAACCTCTCAAGGCTCTCGTCAGCCTTGCTGCAAAAAGATGGACAACATCAAAGGGCATGTTGAGAAGCCGGGCTTGTACGTCAGGAGCAAACTCGACTTCCGCAACCACGCAAATCTGCGCATCACGGTGCTCGCTGCCATTGGACTGGCTGACACAGTCTGCATGTCCAGACCCGACTGAACAGATTCACACATGGCATTCTTGCCATCCTGAATGAGAGCAAGAAAACTATCCAGCTCCTCCCCTTCGGGAATATGTTCAGGCGCCAAAGAGACAATTCCACAGAGTGTGACCAAACCTTCATCAGACCCTTCATCCACCTCAGAGATGTAATCCAGAGGCTATAATAAATCCCTGGATGAAGGCACTGAAAAAAGTTCAAATACAGGCCTCACTGACTTCTTCAGGGCCTTGCTCTGAGTTTCCACCCATGCACGGGGTACCTCCGGTAAAGCCTCCACAAAAGGCGTCAAGGGCTTCGACGGAATCAGTGTCGACTTCGAGCGTGGCGCCGACGGCTTTGACACAGGCCTCGAGGGTGGTGCCCCGAGCGTGTCCTTCGACCGCCTCGGCACCGATGGCGTCGAGGACTTCCTCAAAGACCTCACAGGCTTCGACGGTCTCGATGGCGTCTAGGACCGGGACCTGGAACAGGCATGGCTAGAGCGATCTACCTTGTCTGATTGGGACCTCGACGGCTCCCGATGATCGCGCCGACCGTCCGAGCTCGAAGGCATGTGAGTGGCGGGCCTAGCGAGTTCCTTGCCGGCTTCTTTTGAAGGCGTGGAAGGAACAGAGCCCTGCGATTCAAAAATCGCCATCATCACCTTGCGAAATGTGTACCATTCCACCGGAGATGAATGCTTGTTGGGACAAGCTACCCACCGTCTGGCGGAGTCCTCAAATGAGGACGGGGAAGGCGACTGGTGACGGCGCTTCCGCGAGTGCCTAGAAGAGGCAGAGGAATGGCAGGAACCACTCTGGGACCAAGACCCCCTGGATTTACGCCAGCGCGGAGAGTCGCCGCTCCAATCAGTGCCTAGATGAGGCAGAGGAATGGTGGGAACCACTCTGGGACCGAGATCCCCTGGACTTACGCCAGCGTGGAGAGTCGCCGCTCCAATCGTCGGTCAAAAGCCCAGCGGATCTCGACTTTCGGGGTTTGGAAACCCTACCTACAGATAACTACTACTTCCGCTCCCACAAAGCCTTCAAAGTCAAAGACTGGCAATCGTCAGAGTGATCGTGGCGTGGTCCTCGCCGATGTACCAGAGGCAGACGTCGTGCAGGTCCGTAAGCAACATCTTGTAAAAGCAGTCCCGACACTTCTTGAAGCCCGACCGCGGGGTAGAAGAAGATGAAGACATGATTTTTCACAAAAACCAAGAACGAAGAACCGATTCAAACTGGATAAGAACCGAGGTGCGCCGAGATTCCGAAGCAAATACATTCTCGGAAAAAACGGAACTGAGGCTACGGGTGTCGTGCGTCCTACATATAACATCGGGTGACTTCAGCCGTCGAAGGAGGTCCTCTAATGGGCGTATCGACGTCATCGACGCAGAAGCCAAAAATTTTCCAAAGCAGCACAGCTGTGGTGATTACCTGTCATAGATGTGGAATACATCGGAGGAACCAATCCTCTCGAAAAGGTAATCCCTCTGGTGTTTTGCAAAGTAAAAGAGTCTATATTCTTGCCCCTGCACCAGCTGTAGAATTTGATTCAATGGCAGCGGTACAAGGACTTCGTTGCTGGCCTTCTGGCTGAAAGCAAAATCTCCATTACGTCGTCCAGGTCGTCTCAATACTTATATCTCAACCTCTCAGAAACCATGCATGAAGGTTGAGTGTATTGACCTCTGGATGGAGAACCCAACCCTCCTCTCACGAGAAAATGTCCTCTCTTTGTGGAAGACCTATTGGAGGGCAGACGGACATGTCCAGAAGGTCAGGGTACCACGTCCTCCTGGCCCAATCCAGGGAAATTAGGATCATGAGTTTCCCGAAATTTCTCAACCTCCTGATCATGTGAGGAATGACGGCGACTGGAGGAAACCCGTAAAAGAGGGGAAACTTTCAGTCCACCATAAACGCGTCACCTAGAGCTTCTCTTGGAGGAAATTCCCTGGAGCAGTACAGTTCGCACTTCTGGTTGACACTGGTCGCAAGCGGATCCACTTGTGGGGTTCCCCAAAGGGTGAAGATCTCTTGGAGGACTTCCTAAGCTAGTTCCCACTTGTTGGAGACTGTGCTCTGCCTGCTCAGAGGGTCCGTCGCTGTGTACTCCTCTCCGGCTAGGTGAACTGCTGATAGGGAGATTCCTTCTTGAATTGCCCAGTACCAGAGCTGCATTGCCTCTCTGCACAGTGGTAGTGACCCTACGCCACCTCTCTTGTTGAGGAAGTACATGGCCACTGTGTTGTCCGTCATTATCAGGACATTCTTTCCCTCATACAGAGGGTAGAAAGGCCTTCAGCGCAAGTCTGATTGCCCTCAGCTCCAAAAGATTGATGTGTAATTTGGACTACGATGGACACCAACTACCGCCGATTGTCAGATCGTTGGCGTAGACTCCCCACCCTGTGAGTAAAGCGTCTGTCACTACAGTTATATCCGGCCATGGTTGCCAAAAAGGTTCTCCCTTCATAATGTTGTCTTCGGAGGCCCATCACAGGAGATCCTGTGCGACCCTGCTTGGAACCTGAAGTAGGTCTGACATGTTGCCCGAGAATTTAGACCATTGTGTTCTGAGAGCCCATTGAAGGGATCTCATTCTCAGGAGAGCCTATTGCACCAGAAAAATTGAGGATGCCATGAGGCCGAACAACCTCAAGAAGTTGAAGGCTGGGAGACGCAAGGCACTCTGATAGTTGGAGACCAGCTGCAGAATGTCTTGACCCCTCACCTCGGGTGGCAAGCTCTTTCTCAAGGATGTATCCAGAACAGCCCTGATGAGCTTGAGCTTTTGAAAAGGTGTCATATGGGACTTCTTGTAATTGAGGACGAAGCCCAGTCTGTGAAGCGAGCGGCAGGTGACGTTGAGATGTTCCAGGACTTGTTCAGGAGAACGCACCCTTATCAGCCAATCTTCCAGGTAGGAGTAGACGTGAATCCCCGCTCTCCTGAGACTCGCTGCCACCATCGACATCAGTTTGGTGAAAACCCTCGGGCGGAGGTAAGCCTGAATGGCAGAACTCAAAAGTGATAATGAGAACCGCCAAAGGAGAACCTCAGGTATTTCCTGTGCTTGAGATGGATTGCCACTGAAAATAAGCATCCTGACGGTCCAATGACAGCATCCAATCCTGGAGTTGGAGGGCATGAAGGATCTGAGAAAGTGTGACCATCTTGAGCTTGTTCTTCCTGAGAAACTTGTTAAAGTATTTCAAGTCCAAGATGGATCTCAGTCCTTCGTCCTTCTTGGGGATTAGAAAATATGGAGAATAACATCCTTTGTTCCTGTGCGCTCGAGATACCATCTCTATAGCACCTTTCTCTAGCAAGGTCAACATTTCCTGCACAAGGAACAGATCTGGAACCTTCAAAGAATGGCTCCCCAGTGGATGGTTCTGAGGTCTCTAAATGAAAGGAAGGCAATAACATTGGGCTATGGTTTCTAATGCCCAAGCATCCGAAGTAATGTCTCGCCATTCTTTCAGATGCTGCGAGACAGTCTGCCTCCCACTGGGGTGTCGTGACTCAAGTCCTCACAGTGGTTTTGAGGTGGCGGAGGCAGTGGCTGTCGGTAAAGATGCCCTGCCCCTTTGCAACTCTCCCTCATCCACCATGAAGGAATCTTCTTTGGCCTCTTTGCCTAGCCATTTTTCTTGCTCTTCCAACTGAGAAGTAGTGGCGAAACGATCTACCCCTCCAAAGCTGTCCACTGGGGCGAAAGTGCTGAGGCTGCCTAATAACGGCACCTAAAGATTTGGCTGCCACCTTCGAGGTCTGCAGCTTCAAGACTTTCGCCAACCTTGCTGCCAAAAAGGTGAGACCCGTAAAAAGGCATGTTAAGGAATCTAGATTGCAAATCCGGTGCAAAACCAAACTTCCTTAACCACGTAAATCTGTGAATTACGGTGCTTTCCACTATGGCTCTGCTGATGCTGTCAGCAGAATCCAGACCCGATTGAGACTCGCACATGGCTTCTTTGCCGTCTCTAACAATAGCCAAGAAACCGTCTCTTTCCTCCCCTTCAGGAATATGCTCAGCCGCCATTGAAATACAGTCCCATGGAGTGACTGAAAACTTTGCTAAGGCACATGAAGAGTTGGCTGTGCCATGGTCCCCGCAGAAAATACTTTCCTTGACCATGCATATACCCTTTCATCATCCCTATCCAGTGGGATGGTTGGATAAGGTGCCTGTTTTGAGGTTGCAGTAGCTGCCTGCACCACCAGACTTTCTGGGGTGGGGCGTTTTGATAAGTAGCTGGGGTCACTATTATATGGGATGTATTTTCTTGACAAGTTCTTGTTCATTGCCGGACTTGACTCCAGCGTCTCCGAATTGGCACACATCCTTTTTTAAGTGCAATGCGGAAAAGTAAAATGGGATCCTTTTGGGGACCCTTATCAAGGATGTCTGTAAAATCATCCAGCTTTAAGAGAAGGGAAGGCCCACTCCATCCCACGTAATTTACAACCTTAGACATCAACTGCCTATATGATGCATCTGCATGTTCAGCAGATTCAGGTTTACCAAATTCTAACTCTGGTGAAGTGTCCACTCCACTAGCTGTTTGTACATTTTCATCAAGGTCTTTTAGCCGGGATTCCTCTGA
Source organism: Ambystoma mexicanum (assembly GCF_040938575.1). Classification (NCBI taxonomy): domain Eukaryota; kingdom Metazoa; phylum Chordata; class Amphibia; order Caudata; family Ambystomatidae; genus Ambystoma; species Ambystoma mexicanum. The sequence continues at coordinate 147,463,274 of NC_090936.1, forward strand.
TATAAAACTGTCAGGGACATTTGGGTTACCATACTCTAGCCCAAATGGTGCATCGTTATCCAATGGCTCATTGTCCTCATAAATAGAGGTTAGTGACTTAAAATAATCCTTTCTAGGTAAAGGTGTATATGTTTTATATGATAAGGGTGTCAAAGGTTTCAAAACGTTTGAACTCGACGCTCGAGGAGTCGTCGAAATGTTCAATTAAGTCATTTTCGACTTCAATGGTACCGAAGGTTTCGATGGCGTCGAAGGAGCCATTGGTGTCCATGGTGCAGCTGGCGTCCCATTTATGACCTATTCTTGGCGGCTCGAAGGATCCTTCGATGATTGTCTATTGCGTCAAGGCCTCGAGAGCGCTCGATATGGATCGGACCTTCGTTCCGGGCTCGAAGGTATGCACGATTTGGCTCAAGCCCTTGCCCTACTGGCTTTAGAAGGCACGGTAGGAGCATGGCTTGTCGAGGGTTTGTGTTTTTCAAAACCTTTCAGCATTTCTAACCTGCTTCCCATTCGGCAGGAGTGGAGGCCTTTGTGGGACAAGATATAGCTCAGGAGAAGAGTCAGATGAAGAAGTCAAATTGTGCATCTTTTTTTACTTCTTTGATGATGAATGGTGGGAGCCACTCCTCGACCTGGACATTTTCACCACCTTCCTTCGGGGAAGAGTAACCTCTCACATTGTCCGAAGAAGGTTTCTTCTACGGGGTAGTCGAGGGGGAGTTCTTGGGGTTTCTACCTACTGCCAATTTCCCCTTTCGCTCCTTCAGAACTTTTGCGGTCATCGATCGGCATTTCAAGCCCTTGTGCTCCACACCGAGACACCACAAGCATACTCAATGCGGATCGATTATCGACATCTTGGAACCGCAGTCCCGATTCTTTTCAACCCTGGTCTTCGGGGTAGTCAGTGTCGAAGATGAAGAAATTTTCGTATTTCGCAAATGAAACTTTTGAAGCACGCCATAGTTCTCGAAGTGTAAGCTTACTCAGAAAAACAGAAATGAAGCCAACGGATGCTGCGCGTGCTTTATGTACCTTAGATGACATCATCCTCGAGACGGAGGCACTCGAGGCACATCGAGTCGACTGCATCGACACACAGCGCCCACTGCCAAAAATACATTCTGAAGCAGCTAAAGCTGGATATTAAATATCGAAAATGAGGAATATGTGGGAGGACACAATCCAGTCGAAATGACATGAGGAGTACATAGATTTGGGGAGGGGAACAGAGAAGAGGATATCGGTGAAGACCGGTCTAGATGTTGCGTTGATATAGGTGTCTGCGATGGGTACTATATTAAACTGCTCGTTCAATTATGCAGTTTGTCACCAAGAAGAACTGTGCCACTATCACAAGGGCAATTACTGCTGCCTAGACTATTGTTGTAGTCTTCTCTATGGCGTTGGTAAGTGTGACACTTCCAAGTTACAAGTCATTAAAAACTGCACAGTGCGGGTGGTGGAAGGGTTAGGCAGGCGTGCACTTGTGTCACAATCCAGAAGGGAATTGCATTGGCTCCCAATTGAAGCCAGAATTTCGTATCAGCTTTTGACTATGATTCACAAATGCCCATTTGACTCTAGCCCTGAATATCTGTCTGAAAGGCTTTCATGTCTACCCAGCCAAAGGGCCTTGAGATTGAACAATTCCCATTTACTATCGGTGCCCAGGTCAAAAATGTCCTTGGTCAGTCGGTGTGCATTTTACTGTGCACACCCAAGTTGTGGCACACAATACCCCCGGACGATAGGGGTTGTGCCTCTCTGGATATCTTCAAACGGGCCTTGGAAACATTTATTTGCCCGTGTTCGGACTACTGTCCATAACAGACTTTCTGTATTGGGTATTTGACCTCTGTGCTGGGTTAGCTATTCAGGTGAGTATGTGTTTTTTGTCTATTTTTAGCAGCCTGGTGCCTCAGAGCCTGATCGTCTTACGTGGCGTTTTACAAATAATAAATAAGGCACAATGCATCCAGAAACTAGACTGACTGCCTTGGATAAGACACCTTAGCTGTACAGGAGATGGAATTTTTGGAAAGGATAAAGCTAAAAAAAAAAAAATAACTACTGTATGTTTTACAATACACCTGTGAGACAAGCATGGTGACAAGAGAGGCACATACTCAAAGTATGATTTCAAAACCTTTATTTAAAGCTTCAGGCTTGGTGTAATACCTAACTCTAAAGGGATGTTTCCCTGAAATGATGCTTCTATGGGCCGCCGATGTCTGAAAGTGCATATAAAAAGTCTGTCTATGCAAAACCTATGCTTGCCCTCACTCTATAAAAAAATGTTAAGGGTTTCTTTGTTCAAAATCAAAAAGGTGTGGTTCAACTAATAATAGGAAAACCGGGTTGGTTTTTGGTGGCCTTCTGGCCTAGCATGAATTCAGGGTCACAAAATGAGTTTAGATAACAGGGGTGCTTGAAGGACCTACGCCACAGGCTCCTCGCAACAGTCTCTCAGTCTCACTGGTTTGGGGTTCCCTTCCCCAAGCTTCAATTCTTCAAATGTAACGTAAAGCAATTTAACACAGTTCTCTTTATCACTCAGCGTTCCCTTTCCCAGGTTTGTTGCGCTCAAATGGTTCTACACAACAGTTCCTCTTTCGTAGGCTTCCCAGGGTTCCCTTCCCCAAGTCCCAAGCCTTTCAGGTATTCCAAAACATATGTTACTTTGTCTGGATATGCCTTTAACAAATGTCTTTCATGGAGATAGTGCCAGAGAATTTCGAGAGCGCTGGGCACTTTGCTCCTTCCAGGCGCAACCTCTCTAACATCTTTCCCCTCTCTTTGTTCTCTACACCTTTCTTCTTTCACCTTTTCCTTTTCCATCATGTATATTCGCACTTTCCTTTCACTTTAATGTGCCTCTCTCCATTCCCCAAGCTTAGGCCCCTTCTAGCTTTCAAATACAAAGACTGTTTCATCAGGATAAACTTTGATTTCTTAGGTATGCCTCTCAGGGTTCTTTCCCAAGCTCAGGCCTCTCCCAGCTTTCAACACAAAACAAAATATATCATAGTTCCTTTCAGGTTTTTCAGGATGCCCTTCAACAAGAGTAGGCCCCTCTAGTTCCAAACACAAGTTCAGCTGGTCAGGATGTGCCTTTTCCTTACATACAGCTTTTCTTACAGACAATCCTCTTCTAGGGTAGAATCAGAGGCTTTAGAAAACGCCAGGCTCTTTGCTTTTCCTAAAAGCGACCACTCTGATCCATTGCCACTCACTTTATTACTTACTCGTGCTTTCCTTTGTACTTTTTATCTTCAGGTGCTTGCTTCCTGCACCACTTTCATATATTCCCTTTCAGCACATGTTATGTACCTCTTTCCCTGTGCTCTTATTCTTCTTGCATGTTTCTTTATTTGTACTTGTGCACCTTCGCACCCTTTTACACTATTTCCGCTTTTCCTGTGCACCCTTGCAGCCTCTATCACTGTTCACTTTGTGCATACTTTCCTGTAACTTAATACTTGACTTTCAGTCTTTTGGCTTTCAGAATCAATCTCCTTAGTTTTGCATGCTAGGTTTCTTCACTACGAATCCCACAATGCCTTTCTTCTTTTGACAATGAGGTTTCACAGTTCAATGTACTACAAATCCCAGAATGCCTTTCTTCCTTTGCCTTTCAACTTCAAAATTAACCTTAGTTGCCTTTCGCCATTTCTTCTGCACAGAGTTATAAGAATGTCGTTTTTGCTCACTTTTCACTATCAGATTTCTGGCCCGCGTCAGTCACACGGATGCCACTGGGTATCTCTCTCTCTAACTCGCCCAGGTAGCGCAGCGGTGGAGGGCAGATCCTCAGGATCTGTGGGATGAGGTCAGGGTCTCATCACCTGCCCCTCAAACACCTCTGGGACGGGCAAACGTCCCATAGGAACAAGCAATGGCCTGGATACGGCCAACAATGAACAGCTCGCCTCACTCCGACTCCATGGAGACACAGCTTCCTCGCCACGCTGCAACCCTCCAGCCACATGGGGTCAGCATCTCACTCTCCTCTGGTCCTTCCAGGCTTACTGTGCTGCAGGTTCCATGTTCCAAACAGCATCCCCAGCTCGCTCATTCAACTGTGAGAAGTCAAGCCTTTTATAGCTGAACCCACAGTCAAGTGGATTTAGGTGTGAATGGTTACTTACACATGCCTGACTATTAGTGGGACAGTGGTTTTCTCTAAAGTAGGTTTCCCTTACTTTTCCCCATGTTATCCTCATGGGTAATCTTTACTGATCTTAGTTGCCTTCTCCTCGTCTCAGTAGTTGTTGGAAGTAGGGAGTGGGAGATGGGGTGAGATTGCAAATGATCTTTATGGGTAGAATATTTATAGGATGACTGACAGGGGAATGAAGGGAGTCCCCTGGCCCTGTTTTATACCACTGGGTGATTCCCTTTTGTTAAGTTGTTTCCTGCTCCTGGTCCTCTGCCATAAAGGTACTGAACTTGACGGACTCCCCTTGGATTTGAAAGGTGGGTAGATAAATAGGTGTTAGGTTTAAAGTCATATTGTTGTTTCTTCTGACCCACCTCCCTGCCTGCTTTTGTTCCAACACAGTATTTTTGCCTCTCTCTTAGAGCAGGGACTTCTTCCGCCTTCCCTATTATCCTGTTGGGATACCGTATCTCACATCAGGTATTTCCATGATCACAACCCTGGGCTCCCCAACCCAGGTGATCCTCCATTCGCTCGTCCACCCCCTGGGTTGGGATCCAAAAGTGACGGCCCTCCCCAGGCCACCTGCATAGAGTATTCTCGGGGTCTTCATGGGAGAGTACCCCTAGGTTTCTCACTCCTCTAACATGGATACATAGATGGATACCCATGGGAAGGGGATTATCACCAGATTAATAGAAAGACGACAGCCATCTTTTTCTTAAACTCACTGCTGAACAAGACCCCATCCACACTGCAGAATGTCCAAGGAAAATAAACATATAGTTGACACATCACTCTCTAAAACTAAACCCTTGCTAGACATATGAAGCCACAAACGTTATATTCACCACAAGCCATTAGCAAGTGATAATTTACTCTTGGTGGCTAAGAAAGGGAGTGTGCCTAGCTAATAAAATGAAATGTTTACCCCTGCTTATATGACCATCTCCCTCAGCGGTCTACAACCAAAACTGGATGACAGATTTCACAACAGCAAAATTACTCCCATTCTGTGAACCAGGATAAAGCTTAGATTTGCATTTGACACCAAGATTCATCAAAGCCAGCACATCAAAATCATTATCAAGAGGATTAAATTTCAACTTAACTTCTGACAAACATAATATAGATTATCAACAAAACTTGTCTACTGCATTATGTGACCATCGGCAAACTGTTTTTTTTTTTTATCTCTCAATAGTAAGACTACACAGAATACAGCTATGCGGTATGAAACGGCATACTCCAACTTGGCTGGGCACCATTTGAAGCCATAGTTGAAATATCTAGGAATCTGGATCACCAATAATATCAAAGAGATGATGTGCCTAAATATGAATTTGATATTACAAAAATTAACACTGGAATTGGAGAGATGGGATTCATTAAAGCTGTCTTTGGGAGGTAAGGTGAATGCTATTAAAATGATGATAACACCAAAGATAACCTATATCATGAGTATGATTCCTTTGCCAGTAAAGATATTCACCCTGAGGAAATTGGTCAGTCTAATCCAATTGTTTCTGTGGGACAAAGACACAGACTGGAGCTCTGGAAGCTACAATTACAGAATGATATGGGGGGGCTTAAACATCCCAAATTTAAAAAATGTTACCATTATGCATTCTCAGTGCGACACATTATGCCATTCACTGAAGACGAGGTGGATGAATGGGCTGTCGCGGAAGCTAGCACAGTGGGTCCCTTGAACACATGGCCAGTCCTATCAACTACCAATGCAGACTATGGTAATTGCTTTGCCCTGACTGAGTTTCTAAGAATTACATGGAGGGCATTTGAGATGGCTGTGCAATTAAGGCCAGTTCTAATAAATACCTCATCTATATGGTTGAACCCCCGAAATAAAAATTTACAACAAAACAATATTTTGGATAAATTGGTATCTAGCAGGAATTTTTAAAAATCGAGGATCTGTTTGAAGGTAAAAGATGGATAACATTTTGGGATCTAAATGTAAAATACAGCTTTTCTGACTGCTCATACGGCGAAAATCAGAGGTTGAAACGTGCTGTGAATCTGAAAAAATTGGAAGACTCATATTTAATGAATACTATTACAAAAATAGGCAGTCAAGAGAATATGGCTTTTGAGATGTACAACCGGTTAAGCAGGAACACGGAGGGAAATGAAAAGCTCATAACATCATGGTCCACTTGCCTAAATGAGGAAATGACACAGGAAAGATGGAAGGCTCTTTGCGGGAACATCAAAAGGATGTCATTTAATATAGGAGAGAGAGCTTGTCAAGTTAAGATCTTGAATAGAGTCTTTTGTACACCAGCAGGAATGCATAAACAAGGCTTAAGTATGACAGACACCTGTTAGGGTTGTGGCCACGTCCAGGGTACATTATAATGCATGTTTTGGGAATGCTTCAAGGTGAAGGATTTTTGGAGAGAAATAACCCGGTTGATGTGTAGAGTGGTGAATGAAGATCTGGACTTTGACTTTGAGACATTGATTGTTGGCGAGTATAAGATCCTGGAAGATTTGGGACATCATCAAGTCACCTGGATATTGAAAGGGACATTAGTGGCGAAAAAACTAATATTGCAAAAGTGGAAGTCGACTGATTTTTCAACATTGGCCGCATGGTTGGAAGAAATGTGGTCATTGTGCAACATTGAAAAACTGGTGTTAAAGATGCAGGAAAAGGGAGACCACCAGGGGACGCAGAAGGCAATGGCTGCCTGAAGCTCGGCTCTCCGCCTCGAGGTGACAGTTGAGATGATTTAGAGAAGATCCAGAAAAGCAAATTGGTGAAAAATACCTGCATTGAGAAGGGGATACCATTACAAGGAAATATTGGCACAAAAGCAAATAAAAAGAAGCTGAAAGCTGAATTTGCGGGAGATTGCCCATCCCCAAAGGTGAGGACCCGAAAAATGGCAGGCGCATGATACGGGCCGCCGAACCCATGGCGACCCAGAGAACTAAATAAGCATCCTGCTGAAGGACAGCCTGCTACAGTGGAGACACCCAGGACACACTCCTGGGAGCACAGCGGGGGCAGTTTGCAGTGCCACTGGCTGTCCGAGGACATTCCAGCCAGGGGTCCGGAATCGCGGCACTGAAGAAGCGTAGCAGACCATCAAGGGCGAAAACATCAGCTGCCTGCTGGTCGGGGGCCTGGCACCTCCTTGAGCGCGCTGCAGAGTCTGTCCACCGAGTGGGACTCAGCGAGGCTCGGAGTGGGGCTGGCGATCCCCACTGCGGCTAACAAGTATAGCCCGCAGCGAAATGGTGTGGAAGCCCCCCGCTGGTGGGCAGCCGGAGTGAACGACCCAGGAGCAACGGCAGGTGCTTTGCCTCCATGAAGGCGGTGAGTGTGCGCCACGCGGCCACCTGACAGCCGCCTCCTAGCCGAGACCCAGAGGGGGGAAACAGGCATAGCAATGCAGGGCCCCCGATAACGGACCTGCTCATTAGCCTGAGGAATCCGTCAGAAAAGCGGGGCGCACTGTTCAGAGAAGAAAGCCCTCATAGGGCTAACACATTGAAGGGGGAAAGCAGCCCAGAAGCAACACAGGGGCCAGAGAACTCAAGCAACGCTCCACCCCACAATCCAATAATAGGGAGGTGAGTCACATACCGCTGCATGAGACTTAAAGCTGTGGTGAGCAGTGTGACACAGGAGCCCAAGACTCAGGGGCCCCCTGCAATGAAGTGACTTGGATCAACAGGGGGGCCGCAAGAGATCTGCAGAACCCCTGGGCCAACTCCTGGTTTGGGTAAAAGGACAGCAGAGGAGCAGAAACAGGGGCTTCCTAGCAGCAGATGGGAAGCGAGAGGTAGGGGGCCAACGAGGAGGCGGTAAAAGAGAGACTATACCACACAGCACCGCAGAGAAGAAGGTGGGGAAAGGGGCCAGAGGTACCCCGTGAAGGCTGCGTCGCCCTGAATGAAGTGAAAACGATGGACACACTGGCTAGAGCAGCCACCAAGGACGATATAGCAGGAATCCTGGCGGAAATCAAAGCACTGCAATCAGTCATCCAAACCTCTGTTTCCGAAATATGAGGAAAAGTGGAACTTATAGAAGGTAAAGTTGCAAATCTTGAGCACAATCAAACCAACGAGGACCTAAAAGAAATGAATCTAAATGCCAGGATGACGGAGATAGAACTAAAGGAGGGGGAACTGACACTCAAGATCGACGACATGGAAAAGAGGGAAAGGAGATTGAATCTGAGGGTACTCGGATTAGAGGAGAAGGATGGAGAAACCCCCTAGCAAGTGGAAAAAACTGTCCAGGACATAATAAACTGTTTGAAGAAGAAGGGGGGGGGGGGGGGAGTGTCCATTGAAAGAGCCCATAGGGGGGCAGGGCATTTGGTAAAGGGCCCCGCTCAGTCGTGGTCACATTTGTGAGATATAAGGAAAGAACAGAGATCCTCGCCAGGGCAAAGCAGAAACAGGATATTGCTTTCCAAAGCTCTAAAATGAAAATTAAAATCTTTCAGGACTTATCAAGCTTCACACTGGCGAGAAGGAGAGCATGCAGGCCCTTGACTACATGGCTCACGTTTCAGTCTTTTCGATATAGATGCGGATACCCATTCAACCTGACCTTTGGATATAAAGGAGAAGATTACAGGATCACGACACTCAAGGCGGCGAAACAGCTCTTGAGTAACTTGGAAAGCCAGAACAATACAAGGGGTCCTGCAGGCCCCTCGGGTACCCAGTCATCGCAGCCAAACGAAAGGGCAGAAATGTCACACAGACAGAGGAGGGGCAAGGGGGGAGGGGGGAATACTTCTAACCGAGTCCAATCTCACCAGTGAAGCCCCAGTGAAAAGATATACAAGGAGGGCATCCAGTGCGCCACAAAACACGGACTATGGCAGCCTGAAGCAGCTTCACACTTGGCGGCACATGAGATTAAGGTAAAAGGAAAGTGAAAGGATCCAATTTTACCCTCAATGAGGTCAGAGTTTAAACCCTGGTGGCCCTCAGTTCTAGGAGGGCGTCTCAAACTCAAGGACCTGGTCCATCCTTAATGGCAACGGTTCAGTTGACAATTTTAATTCGTTTCATGGTTAAAGGGGTGGTCTAGTAAAAAAATTTATTTAAAAAATAGATAGGCCACATAAAAAAAAAAATACTAGCATCCTCCGTTTTAAAACTTCCTATGTAAAATTTTGAGCTATTCAAGCTCAAAATTCGAAAAAGCAAGCACAGGGGCGCAGCCATTTTGTGAAATGGAGGCCCTCCTGTGCTGGCTTTTGCTTTTGCGGCACTAATGAAGGAAAAGCCAGCCAGCTGTAGTAAACAAAGTCTACCGCTGGGTGGCTTTCCCTTCATTAGTGCCGGGACTCAGAGGACGCGGACCGGAGACCAGAGCAGGAAAGCTGCAGCTGAATCTCGGTAAGTGCTATTTATATTTTTTACAAAAAATAAGCATTAGCTGCGTTTTTTTTTCTATGTTTTCCGGGCTGGAGGAGCCCGGAAAACTTAGAAATAAAACCGCAGCTTTAAAAACGTTGTATTTATGTTTGCGGTCGCTTTTGAAGCGACCGCAAACATAAATACAACGTTATTGTGTTGGAAAACGCTGCGGTTTTAAAATCGCAGCGTTTTCCAACACAACCGTGTTGTGTCTGCCTGAATCTGCTTTCCCATTTGGGGCTCTCGGGCTCCCCACGGTGAGCCCGAGAGCCCCAAATGGAAAAGCAGATTCAGGCAGACACAACGCGGCATTTAGCATTTCCCATTTGGGGCTCTCGGGCTCCCCATGGGGAGCCCGAGAGCCCCAAATGGGAAATCAGCTGCAGGTAGAAACACTACGCGGCATGTAAACATAACCGCGTGTGTTTCTGCCGAGCACCGGAGACCCAAAGTGAAAGCCACAGCAGGCAGAAACACACGCGGTTGTGTTGGAAAACGCTGCGGTTTTAAAACCGCAGCGTTTTCCAACACAATAACGTAGTATTTATGTTTAGGGTTGCTTCAAAAGCTACCGCAAACATAAATACGTTTTTAAAGCTGCGGTTTTATTTCTAAGTTTTCCGGGCTCCTCCAGCCCGGAAAACATAGAAAAAAAAACGCAGCTAGTGCTTATTTTTTGTAAAAAAAATAAATAGCACTTACCGAGATTCAGCTGCAGCTTTCCTGCTCTGGTCTCCGGTCCGCGTCCTCCGAGTCCCGGCACTAATGAAGGGAAAGCCACCCAGCGGTAGACTTTGTTTACTACAGCTGGCTGGCTTTTCCTTCGTTAGTGCCGCAAAAGCAAAAGCCAGCACAGGAGGGCCTCCATTTCACAAAATGGCTGCGCCCCTGTGCTTGCTTTTTCGAATTTTGAGCTTGAATAGCTCAAAATTTTACATAGGAAGTTTTAAAACGGAGGATGCTAGTATATTTTTTTTTATGTGGCCTATCTATTTTTTAAATAACATTTTTTACTAGACCATCCTTTTAAGGGGGACACCCGGCTGAGTAATCAAACCAGGGTACCGAAGCCCAATGTCAGGGCAGTGTCCCCACCGCCTGGGGTCAGCTATGGTTATTGTTGCGGGAAGGGGGGAGGGGACAAGCAAACTGCTTAGCAAAACCAATTGGAAAACATGGAAACCAGGGAGGGGCCAGCAGCAGGCAGACAGAACTGAGCTTTATTGCCTAGAAAAATGGTATTCAACTTAAGGATAACAGAAGGTACTAATGTCTGTCCAGGGAGAGCCTCTTTAAGGGTGGGCACTCTGAATGTGAAGGGGCTCAAATCGCCAACTAAGAGATCCCTACTGGTGAGAGAGTTTGAAAGAGCAGAGCGTGATGTCCTATTCATACAGGAGACTAGGCTCAAGGTGGGAGAGGAGCGAGCCTTGAGGGGAAGAACAGTGCGACAAACTTTCTGGGCATCGGGGGAACGCAAGAGGGGCGGAGTGGGTATCCTCCTCAGCAAGAGACTCAGGCTAGAGAACCCAACAGTGGAGCCTTCATCTTAAGGCAGACGCATTATAATCAGGGGCAAGTGGGAAACCTCACAGATTGTGCTAGTAGGGGTTTACTTTCCCAATCAGGGGCAGTGTCCGTTCAATGAAGGTGCCTTAGCATCCCTTAAAGGGAACAGAAAAGTTTTGGTCATGGTGGGGGGGGGGACTTTAATACGTGGGCGGACCCCCAAACGGATAGTCCGCAGACAAGGGTAAGGAGCAGCAGCGCCCTGAGGGAAGAGCCCAGTAGGTTGGCGACCACCCCCGAGGTGTAGGGGCTGATTGATGTCTGGAGATCTTGCAAACCCGGGAAAGAGTGGCTTCACATTCAAGTCAGAGGTGCATAACACCTTTACTAGGATTGATTATCTATTGATTGACAAAGAAAATAAGTCAAGGGTTCATGGCAGTACAATACGACCGTTAGCATGGTCTGACCATGATATGGTAGTAACATTCCTAGAACTGGAGGGAGTGGGCCGCAGAGACACAAGATGGAGATGTAACAACTCCCTGTGGCGGGATCAAATCTATGCACAAGAGCTAAGCGATAGATTAATATTTTCACATTAATAATCATGAGGAGGTGAACGCAAACATGGTATGGGAGGCGGGCAAGGAGGTGTAGAGGGGATACCTCATAAGAGAAGGGGCAAGGATGTAAAATCCCTGAAGACAAACTGCAGGGTGAAATTGTGGACCTGGAAGGATGATTGCATGCACAGGGCTCATACCGTGAGAAACACCTTTCCACCCTCAAAAGGAAACGGGAAGACCTGAAGGCCCTAGGAAGATGAGATGTAATAAGAAAGTTAAGGTTCCGGAAACAAACCTTTTATGAAGAGTGGCAAGGCTGTCAAAATGTTAGCCTCCAGACTCCGGTTTCAAAGAGCAGAAAGGTGGGTTGAAGTAATTCAAACAGAAGAGGGGGCCCAGGTGCGAGCACCGAGGCAGATAGCTGACCAATTTACCAAAAATGTTTACACCACAGAGGGGGGCAGGGCAGGGAGGGCGATGAAAGAATATATAGAGGCGGCAGGCTGGTTGATCTCAAAGACTCTGAACAAGCATTTCTGGATTCAGACATTTTAAGACAGATGAAGTTGAGGCAGCCATCAAAAGACTCCCACAGGGAGGCGCCTGGGGGACGATGGATTCACCATGGGATTCTACAAACAGTTTGCAGGCAATCTCTCCTCTCACATGTCCACTCTGTTTAACCATATAAGAGTGTCGGGTCACGCTCCCCCATCATTCTCGACAGCACCCATAGTGGTAATTCCTAAGGAAGGGAGGGACCCACATGCTGCAAATCATATAGACCGATATCTCTCTTGAATGCAGATGCCAAAATATATATCAGAGTGCTGGCGACATGCATGGAGGACATCATGCCCCGCCTGGTTCATCCAGATCAGGTGGGCTTCATAAAAGACAGGCAGGGAGCTTATGCTATGCGGAAAATCCTCGATATAATGGAGCACACAGGGGGGAGTGGAAGGAAATCAAGCCTTCCTAAGCATGGACTCAGAAAAAGCCTTTGACAGGTTGGAGTAAGAGTTCCTGTCCCCAAGCTGCGCAACATGGGCTTTGGGGAAACACTGATAAGAGGGATCCAGACCCTTTACAGGAACCCAAAGGGAAGGGTTGTGGTCAACAATGTAATATCTGGAGAAATTGCCTTCTCGAGAGGAACTACGCCGGGGTGTCTCCTCTCGCTGCTTTTATACGCCCTGTCTATGGAACCGACGGGTAATAACATCAAAAGTGAGAAAGTGATTAGGGGAGTGACCATAGGGGAAAACAAATACAAACTGGCCATGTTTGCGGACAACATCCTCCTCTTCCTAACAAACCCACAAAGTGATGTCCCAAAAGTTCTGCAAACGATCCAAGACTTCGGCAGATGGGCCGGACTGAAAGTCAATCTGGACAAATCAACGCTATTCGTCTACAAGGCGCCAGAACACCAGGGCAGAGATGCCGCAACCAGGGGTGGCATACCAACCAAACATCTAAGCCTAAGATATCTGGGGATCAACATCGCAACACTACGGAAAAGCTCTATGATGCCAACTTGTCCCCCCTGCTGAGGGAAATCTCTAAACATCTAGAGAGATGGACTAAATTGACAATATCCTGGCAGGGGTGACTAAACGCCATAAAAATGGTAGTGCTCCACAAGCTACTATACCAAATGCTCCCCATTGCCATACCAGTATCCCATTTCACCGAAATAAAGAGAATGATCCTTAGGTTCCTGTGGCAAGGGAAAAAGCAGAGAATATCATACGCCACACTGATCCAACCAAAGCAAACGGGAGAGACTGCGCTCCCAGACATGTGCACCTACTACAGAGCAGCCCAGTTCAGAGACCTAGTCCCACATTTACGAGGGGACAAGAAAAAACAATGGGTAGCCATTGCAAACTATAGAATGAGACCAGTCTCACTGCGGGAATGGCTGTGGGCCCCCAAACAGTGTCATCAAACACTTTGCAATGGCATCCCTCTTGCGGCTATGATGGAACAAGAGAGAAATGAAGGGCCATCACCCATGAGCTGTATCTGGGCCCCGCAGATTCGTAATAGTATCACAGAGCCACAACGGTTCCAGGAGTGGTACGAAGCTGGACTCCAAAGGATGTGAAAGCTAATAAAACCCAAGGGGTGCATATCACTCCAGGACCTGGAGGCCGGCCTGCAGGTTTGACCGCTGGATGTGTTCAAATTCCTCCAATTAAAGGGGAACCTGACCGACAAAATGGAAGGATAAGCTGATGAGAGATCTCACCCCTCTGGAAAAAATCCTGAGTGAGTCGGCTCACACCAGGTGGCTCATCTCAAGATTATACATGGCACTCAACTATGCGAAGGGGATCAAAACAAAGAGCCTCTGAAAAAGAAGGGAGAAAGATATGGGCCCAATGACGGATAACCTATGGTCCAGGTTGTGCAGATCAGCACACAACACTTCGCTCTCAGCCCAATACAAACTCCACGGTATAAAGTTATTACACAAGTGGCAATTTGATCCAAAGAGACTCCCAAAAATGTTTGCCCAAATGAGTCCTGTGTGTTCGAGAGGATGTGGTGCCCAGGCGGACTATTGGCACATGTGGAGGGCCTGCCTAATGTCGCAAGCATATTGGAAGGAGGTTCTAGCCTGGATCAGAAAGATCGAAGGTCTTCCCAGAGACTTGGACCCCAGACTTGTTCTATTAAGCCTGGAACGGAATATCGAGCAATGGAGGAGGGTGCCCCACTTGGCTCACTTCTTGTTGCAGGCGGTGAGGGCGTGCATCGCAATAAGCTTAAAATTGCCCTCTCTCCCGACTGAAACTACCTGGGCAAGAAAAGCCAAAGACCTTTACGAAATGGAAAATATAACAGGCATCCTACATGACCATTTACCGAGCAGAGAAATGGAATGGGCTCCCTTCCTCGAAGACAACAAAGGACTGACTTAATGCCTCCGGGGTCCTACTCCCAAAGTAAATCTGCTTTAAGACACAGAAGACGACCGACTGCTTCCAGTTTGATATTTCATTTAAGGTTTATGACTGAATGTCTTGTGTTTGAAAAATGCCTAATAAAAACAAATAAAACAAATTCTTAGTATATTCATGATTACATTTATGTATGTATATATATTTGCTGAAATTGATTAAATCTAATTTTTATGCATTATACTTATAAAGGCTAAGTTTTGTGTTTTTTTTCTTTTTGTTTTTTTCCTCTAGTCCCTTCTTCTCCCTACTTTTTTTTAAAGCCAATATGTTTGGACATTTCTGTGGAGGGTTAATTGGAGGGGGGGGGTTTGGGGTCTAATCGTTGTTGAATTGAGAAGTGTTACGTTTGGATTGAGGAGTTAAATTATGGTATTCTCATTTACTGCATTAACAGAGAAATATTTAGGGAAGCCAATGTAGACTTCACTGCATCATCACATTTCATCTGTGAACAGTCCCTTCCACTGGCTACAGGTACACTCTCTTTAAGGTCTTATATAAGGCCGACCAGGCTTGTTATGATCAGGGACCTTCCTTCTTCCATTTTAGAATTCCGAAATATTCTCCAACTCTATCATTGCATTCTTCAACTACCACGCAATTATCAGTCAAAGGTTTTTACTGCAAATCAATATGAAGTGTATTAGGCCTGAAAATTAAAGCTAGCTGTTATTATAATGTTGCTTATCTATTGTTTAATTTGAAAAGTTGCATGTTGATATTGATACAGGGATTTTTTAATACCAAAATATGTTGTTCCTTTCCCACTTTAACTTCTTTAGGCCTGGTGGTTGCTCTTTTTCATGCCCGATTCCCCAAATTTGGAAACAACTTGTCCTTCATCCATGAGCCACAGTCAACAATTTGGCCTTCAAGAAAGCCAGAAGAATCTCTCTTTTCCAAAGTTAAAAGGCTTTTCTCTTAACTTCACTGTACCACAGTGTTTATCTTTTTAACACCTTGATCACAGTGTGGCGATAGTTGTGCTTTACTATAGTCACATTAACAGAACATCACACCTGTGCAAGGTGAAGCAAGCCTGGTAGTTTTAAGATTGGATTGTGGAAACACCATTCTGTAGGTCTACCTAAAATGCACGTTACAAAGTTAGTTGCAGTTTAAAAAACTTCAGACCTATTAATCCCAAACCAGCCTCTATCATGTCAACATTAGGCCAGCTCTTTATTTAACTATATTGACTTCACAACAAGGTAAAATTCATGATCAGGAGTTCCTGACCGTTTACTCTTTTGCTATTAAAAAGTAGGTACATTGCCCCTACAAACTGTGAAATGTCTCTGTGTGCAAATCCGGAGAGTATCACCTCGGCTATACCTAGTGGATTCAGGTTGGAGTATTGGGCAGGCCTAAATTCCCTTCCCTTGATCACTTTATGATGTAGACTGATCCAAAGCCCTTGGACGTTTGCAATTTTTTAGTGATAACACTGTGTGTACTTTCTTGGTAACGTCAAAGTGTCCAACTTAAGGCTTTTCAGTGGAGTACAGTCCTCACAGCCTTGTGGTTGGAGCATTTGGCTATGTTTTCACACCACCAAGAAATTTAAACTATGTATAAATTAGCACTGCCCTCTTCGACAAAGACAATTTCCTGGAGAAAAAGGCTTGCATTTTTGCTAATTTGCAAACCCACAATGCCTTGCTGTTGTGGCTCAGAACCAGAGGTGAACTTTCAGCGATGGCTACTAGGTGGTGTTGTAGAATGTGTGACTTGGCTCAAATGAACTTTCCTACTTTCACATTTCAGGTGAAAGGGTTTTTTCAAACCTTTTTAAACCCACCATAAGTTTATTGGGGTTGTGTGTATATATATATAGCATACATTACTCACCATAATTACATTTCTGATGCTTGTATCTGCTTAGATTCACATGTTATGCATAGGCCGAAATCTAGTGCTAGTCGCAGAGTATTACATGATTTGTTATCAAAACTCGAAAAGGGATGTTGACTGGGTGTGTTAGTAATACTATACCTAGTGTGAAGTCTATTCTACCCATGGTGCTTCACGCGTCAAGGTCTCTCAAATGATTTTGTTTCAGACAGAAGGTTGCATTAAGTGTAGTGCGAGTACAGAAACAAGTAAGCAGAAAGTAGATAGAGAAACATCTATGCACCTTCGGCTCCAGGAGGGGAGGAAGGGTGGGTGAATATGAATCTAAACAGATACAACCATCAGAAATATGATTACGGTGAGTAATGTATGCCTTCTGAGGCTTGTGGCTATGCTTAGATCACATGCTATCCATAGAAGGGCAGAGCATAAAAGGGCAAGCTCAGAAAAGGGCAGGAAAAATGTGGGCGGAGCTACTTAATGGTTTGGTGCCTTGAGGGGCATACAAGGGATAAAAAGGCTTACACTGCTTCCACACAGCCCATACCAGACATCAACCCCCTCTGGTCCCCCGTGATGTCTCTGTGCCCCCTCCCTGGTCCCCCCATGATGTCGTTGTGCCCCCCTCCATGTCCTTACCCCTCTCCCCCCCATGCTTTCCAGCTCTCTTCCTTCCCACTTCCCCCTCCCCCTCCTCCAATCTCCCTCCCCATCACCTATTCACCTCAGGAGTCGTCTTGACTCACTCTAGTTTTACCATCGCTGACCTGTTGCCTACGCTTGGATTTGACTTTATGGACACATTGACTTTGGTGCTTCACCTTCTCGACTCTCATGCTGAACCTCCCTGGATCTCGTACTCCGGTTGGCCCCGGTTCATGCTGTGCCCAGCGGCTTCTTGAATCCCTGCCTACATTTTTTGTTCCCAGCAATATTTTGCATTTTATTGACCTCTGCAACAGTATTTCGCTCTCCCCTCTGCTTCTCAGCTCTTTTTTACTGTTTTATTCTCTGTTCTTTCCTCCTCTCCCTTCTCCCTCTCTCCCCTACTTTTTTCTTTGCACTTACTCTATCAGACTTGTCCTTGGACCTAGCACAATAGCAACAATTGTTTGTTTAACCCCCCCCCCATACTTGTTCTCCTCCTCCCCATCCAGCACTGTCTGAAATGTAGCCAGGCCTAATATGATAGTCGCTTGTTTTGTTCCTCTCCCTCCTTTCTCCTCCCCTTTCCCTCAACTCCTGTTATATTCCATCTCCACCAAAAATGTCGTCAGGCCTAGTACGGTAGTTGCCTGTCTGTTTCCCCATTTCCTTCCTATCTGTGTCTTAACACTTGCACTATCGGAAATGTCAGTAGGCCGAGTACGATAGTTAATTTCACATTCTTGTTGTTCATGGCCTTTAAGATTGTCATTGTATTTTCCCTTTTACCTTCCCTTGCCTTGACGCGCTTTGAAACACATTATGTATAGGTGCTATATAAATAAACTATCATATCATATGCTATCATAGATTAGCAAGCAGTATCTGGAGAAGGAGGGGGGTTGTGAGAAGGTATAACGGCAAATAGATGTTTTAGCACTGCTTGTCCCACCTGTGAATCTGCTTTAGAGTTTGTGTCAATGCAGTAATGTGGAGTAAAGGTATGGATGGAGCTTTAAGTAGCTACCTTGCAAATTGTTTCTAAGGGAACATTTACAAAAATTGCTTAAGTAGCTCCTGTACTTAGTGTAGAGTGAGCTCTAGGTGTAAAAGGTAACGTCATTTTGGATAGCGAGCAGCAAAGCAGTATGGATTTGACTATCCATCTGGAGATAGCGTTTTTTTGAAATACGATTTCCTTCCCTGCCGGGTGCAATGGAAACAAATAGTTGATCTGTTTTCCTTAGAGGTTTAATTTTGTTTATGTAGTACAAGAATGCACTCCTTACGTCTACGGTATGGGGACTTCTTTCAGCTAATTGGATGGTTTTTGGAAAATCTAGGTAATTCAATGTACTGGTTAACATGGAACCTAGATATGAATTTAGGTGGGAATTTTTGATGCGTTCTAAGAACGACCTTATCTTTGTGGATGATAATGAAAGAGTCTCGTACTGAGAGTGCCTGTAGTTCGCTGACTCGTTTTATAGTAGTTCGCTGACTCGTTTTATACAGGTGATAGCTACTAGAAAGGCAGTCGTGAAAGCCAAATGTTCAGGCAGGCTTTGTGCATTGGCTCAAAAGGGGGACCCGTGAGCTTTGTGGGGACACTGTTAAGGTCCCAACCTGGTGGAGGATTATTAATGGGAGTGCATAGTCTTGTTCTTTGTTGACAGCTTGTTTTGGGACGTGGTGTAGGCAGATAGAGCTGCTAGGTGTACCTTGATGGAATTAAATACTAAACCTGATTCTATAGTGAAGAATGTTAGATGGTGAACATGCAATTGGAGTTATTTGTATTTTGTATTTTTATTGATTTATAAAGCGCCTTCCGCCAAAGCGCTGTACATAGAACATAATACATAAAACATGAATGGTAAAACTGTTGAAGCATTACAATATGAATCAATCAAACAACAAAACAGTGGAAAGAGCAATTAACTGAAGGGGAGGGAGGAAGGGAGATGGGACAGGTTAGTGGGGAGTGAAGGAGGAGGGCAGGAGGGGGAAAGGGAGGGTAGAAGAGGGGGTAGTGGAGGGGAGAGAGAAATGGAAGAGACAAGAAGGGGGAGTACAAAGGGGAAGGGGATTCAAGGAGGAGGATGGAGAAGGAGAGATTTAAGGGAAGTGCGGAAAGAAGTGAAGGTGGGGGAAGAACGGATGGCAAGAGGAAGGGAGTTGCATTGTAGAGGAGCTAAGAGCTGGAAGGAGCGAAAACAGGAGGAGGCACAGGGGGGAGAGGGTGAAGTGAGAAGGAAATGATCAGTGGACCGAAGGGGACAGGAGGGGGAGTAGAAGGAGAGAAGGGATGAGAGATATGGGGGGGGCAAGACCATGGAGAGATTTGAAGACAAGACAGAGAAATTGAAATTTAAGTTGGGAGTGAAATGGAAGCCAGCCAAGGTAGGAGAGAGAGGAAGAGATGGAATCACGGGAGGTAAGGAGAAAGAGGGTGCGAACAGCAGAGTGGTAGATGGATTTAAGAGGGGCAAGGTAAGAAGTAGGAAGTCCAAAGAGTAAGGAAGAGCAGTAGAAGAGGTGGGAGAAGATAAGGGAGGAGATTAAGAGTTTAGTAGCGTGGAAAGTGAGAGAGGGACGGATTTTGCGAATGTTGAAGAGGTGGAAGCAGCAAGAGCGAGAAGTGAGGGAGATGTGTTGGGAGAAGGAGAGAGAGGAGTCAAAGAGAATGCCTAGGTTGCGAGCCTGAGAAGAGATAGGGAGGTTGGAGGGAGGGAAGTGAATGAAAGGGGGAGGAGAGGGAGGGTGAAGAGAGTTAGAGGGAAAAAATATGACTTCTGTCTTGTCAGTGTTGAGAGAGAGAAATCGGGAAGACATCCAGTTCTTCATGGCACTAAGGCAGGAAGAGAGTTGTAGGTGGAGGTCAGTTGAGAAGGAGGAGAAGGAGAGGAAGAGTTGAGTGTCATCGGCATAGAAGTGGTGGGAAATGCCAAACGACGAGATAACAGGAGCAATGAGGGAGGTATATAGAGAGAAGAGGAAAGGGCCTAGTACAGAGCCTTGGGATACGCCATATTCAAGAGGATAGTTAGGAGAGGACCGGCCACCCCAGGAGACTGTAAAGGAGCGGTAAGAGAGGTAAGAGGATAACCAGTTGAGTACAGAGCCCTTAAAGCCAAAGTAGGAGAGAGTGTGAAGGAGGAGTGGGTGATCGACAGTGTCAAAGGCTGCAGAGAGCTCAAGGAGAATAAGGATAGAGGATTGTTTAGCATGGTGGGCAGTAAGAAGGGAGTTCAGAATAGAGGTGAGAGCGGTTTCAGTGGAGTGTTTAGGACGAAAGCCTGATTGGAAGGGTGGTACGAGAGAGGAATTAGTGACAAAGGATTAAAGTTGAGAGTATGCAAGGCGTTCGAGAAGCTTGCAGAGGAAAGGGAGAAAAGAGATAGGTCTGAAATTCGAGTCGAGATGAGACGTGGGTCAGCAGAAGGCTTCTTTAGTATGGGGATGATCGTGGCATGTTTAAAGGCAGAGAGAAAGGTAGCGGAGGAGAGACAGATGTTGAAGGAAGTGAGGTAGGGGACAAGAAGAGGGTAGATCTTAGGGATGAGAAGGGAAGGGAGAGGGTCGGTAGGGGCAGACGTGGGTGAGCTTTGGATAGGAGGGTGGAGACTTCAGAGCGGGAGACGGGAGAGAAGAAGAGGGAGGAGGGGGGAGAAGAAGAAGGGAAATCAGAGGTGGGGGTAATCATTTTTTGCCGAAGGGAAACAATCTTAGAAGTGAAGAAGTTAGCGAAGTCTGAAGGAGAGAGTGAAGAATTGGAGGAGGGATCAGGAGTGGGGGGAGAGAGAAGTCGAGAAAGTTTGGAAGATACGAGGGAGTTTTGAGCCATAGTGTCTCGAGACGTCTGAGAAGGCGTCTCATAGAGAGGAGATGAGGAGTGACCCAAGGTTGAGAGGGTTTCCGGGTAGGGCGGAAGGAGGAAAAAGGGTAGAGATAATCAAGGGAGGATGAAATAGCAGAGGAAAGGGAGGAAAGAGCATCATTCGCCGATAATAAGGAGTAGTCAAGGAGAGATGGGAGAAGAGAAGTGCATGTGTTGGTGATGAGGGAGCGGTCAAAGTTGTGGAAGTCACGCCGTGAGTAGACTGGAGGGGAAGGGTAAGGAGAGGAGGAGTGAGAGAGAGGAGAAAGGGAAAATGAGAGTAGTGCATGGTCAGAGAGATAGACAGGAAGGGTAGAGACAAGTGATGGAGGTAGGAAGAGCTAAAGATGAGGTCAAGGGTGGAGCCAGAGGAGTGTGTAGGAGAGGAGGGGAGAGGGGAAAGGAGGTAGGAATCGAGGATAGAGAGGAGGGGAGAGGAAGAAGGGAGATGTAGATTAAAGTCGCCAAGTACTGACAGAGGAGAGGAGGAGGGAGAGATTAGCGAGAGGAGGTGATCCAGGTCTTCATGAGGGCCAGGGGGACGATAGATGATCGGGAGAGAAATAGGGTGGGGAGAGGAGAAGGATTTGTAAAGGAATTCAAAGGAAGGGAAAGAAGGGAGAGCTGGAGAGGAGGGGGAGGAGATAAACTTGGGGTGGTAGAGGAGGCCAACACCTCTGCCACGGCCAGTAGCATGAGGGGTATGAGAGAAGGAGGAGGAGGAGGAGGTGGTTAAGGAAGCTGGGACAGAAGTGTTATGGGGGGGATCCAGGTTTCAGTTAAGCATAGAAAGTGGAGGTTGAGGCGAAAGAATAAGTCAAGAATTGCTGCGGTTTTGTTGCAGATGGATCTGGCGTTCGAGTGCCATGTTCATGTGACTGGAATGGTGGGCGGGAGGGGGGTAAAGAAGATTAGGGCGGTGAGTGAGGGAAGGTGAGGTGCAGGAGGTGTAGTGGGGGGGATACGAGAGGGGACTGGGCATAAGGAGGAGGGAAAAGGAGAGAAGGAGGGAAAGGAGAAAGTGGGAGTGGAGAAAGGGGGGGAAAGGAGGGCGAAAAGAAGATTTGGAGGATTGCATAACAGGGGTTCAGAACTAATGCGGGTCGGGAGGGCCGTAACAGCAGACACTTGTGAAGGTGAGGACAGAGACCAGTGTGGAAGTATTGAGATGGGTCAGTAAACCGAGGACAGGGTAGAGGTATCAGGGGCAGTGTAGGGGCCACAGAGGAGGGACTGGGGCAATAAAGGGGGGAATGGGCAGGTACGGGGACGTTGGACAGTTGCTCGCTCTACTGGGAGGGGAGGATCATAGGAGGCAAAGGCAGGAGTGGAGTGGAGGCACCAGTAGGATACCCACAGTGCAGGCTGTAGTTGGGTTCTTGAACAGTAACACTGGGAGGGCTTCAGGCAGCAGAGGTGGTAGAGTGGCAAAGGAGAGTCTGCAGTGTTCTGAAGGAGGCCCAGGTTAGAGCGGGGAGAGTTGTAAGCGGTGGACCGGGGCTGAACCAAGTGTTAGAAGCAGACACTCTGGTGAGGCATCAGGCAGAGGTGATAGAGCTGGGGAGGGACTGGGAGCGGACGGCCAGGAGAGTCAGACAGGAGACGCAGGACCTGCGCCGCTGTTCTCAAGTCTGGATGCCAAAGGAGAGTCTGTGGCATTCTGTGGGAGGTCCAGGCTAGAGTGGGGAGAGTTGTAGGCGGTGGACCGGGGCAGAGGCAGGTGTTATGAGCAGTCACTCAGGCGGGGCATCAGGCAGAGGTGGTAGAGCTGGGGAGGGACTGAGCGGTCAGGCAGGAGAAGGTGGACCGCGCCATTGCTCTCCACTCCAGATGGGGTGGGCCGGAGACAGGGGGTCAGGGCAGCTATGAGGCACTCGGACCAGTCGTAGCCCTGCAGAGTCCAGAGAGTCGGCATGTAGAGAGAGAGAGGACCAGGATCAGAGCGGAGGGAGCCCTGGCAATCTACCCCCGCAGGCTGGAGCAGGATGATGCCGGCCAAAGTCGGGATGTTGGTCACTACAGTAGACACAGTACTGTGGGAAGGCAGGTACCAGGGTAGGACACGTGCAACAGGGAGAAGTCACAGAAGGACCATGGAGTGCCGGAGGAGATAGGCTGACTCAAGCGTGCGATGTCGGCTGTAGGTGGTCGAAGACGGCCGACGCCAGGGTGGTGGACTCCCACGTAGGTGCAGCCCCACGGCAAGACAGAGGAGGAGACAGGCTGACTCAGGCGGGTGATGTCTGTTGGGGGTGACCGAGGATGGCCGATGCCAGGGTGGTGGACTCCCACGTAGGTGCAGCCCCACGGCAAGACAGAGGAGGAGACAGGCTGACTCAAGCGGGCGATGTCGGCTGTAGGTGGTCAAAGACGGCCGACGCCAGGGTGGTGGACTCCCACGTAGGTGCAGCCCCACGGCAAGACAGAGGAGGAGACAGGCTGACTCAGGCGGGTGATGTCTGTTGGGGGTGACCGAGGATGGCCGATGCAAGGGTGGTGGACCCCACGTAGGTGCAGCCCACGGCAAGATAGGTACCAAGTCGATGTTCGGGTGCCGGGACAGTCCTCCACCGGTCAATGGAGCTCTAGAGGGGCTAGACAGAAGACGGCGGGTGGAAGCAGCACAATCCCCCACAGGTCCACAGAGCGCCGGAAGGACCAGTCAGTTGCCAGCGGGAGGAAGCAGCACAATCCCCCACAGGACCACAGAGCGCCAGAGGGACCAGTCAAGTGCCGGCGGGAGGAAGCAGTGCAGGTCCGCGGATGCAGGACAACTCCTCACAGGACAAGGGAGTATTGGAGGAACCAGTTGGATGCCGGCGAGTTCCTATCCAGATGGGACCCAGAGATCCGTGATGGGGACGGCCCGTGGATGACAGGAGGGATCCAGGCAGTCGCGACCCAGCTGGTGGTCAGGACAGGTCAACAGACGCCGGTGGGCGCAAGCAGCAGGGTCCCCACACAAATGACGAGGGCCGCCGGAGACAGGGGGAACCAAGATGGCGGCGGACAGTCCCTATCCAGAGATCCGGGAAGGAGATGGGCCGGAGATGTCAGGAGGGATCCAGGCGGTCGTAAGTCAGCAAAGACTCCGGGTGGCCAATGCCGCAGCAGGCTCCAGGATCGATCTGCAGGTGCTGGTGACACCCGGAGGTAAACCGTGTACGGTGCCGTCCCAGCCGATCACAGCGCGGGAAGGATCGCCGCGAGAGCCGGGCAGATGGCAAAGCCGGAGGAGGCCTCACCCGGAGCCGATGCAGCAGCAGCAGAAAGCAGGACCGATTTTGGCAGAGGTCGGAGCTGGAGGGACCCCAAGAGCAGGGCAGCAGGAACGGTAAAGGTAAGTGGCAGAATTGCTGTTTGAATTGTTTTATTTTCTGAAAGATTATGTTATGTTTGTTTTATGTTAAGTTATGTTTTGTGATCTGTAGCAAATGACAAATCTCTTCCATGGATCGGATGAAGTGGATGGAAGGGCTGAATTGGATGGAACCGATGAAGTGGACGGAACCGATGAAGTGGATGGAACCGATGAAGTGGATGCAACCGATGAAGTGGATGGAACGAATGAAGTGGATGGAACGAATGAAGTGGATGGAACGGATAGAGCAGATGAAGTGGATGGAACAAATGGAACGGACGAAGCGGATGGATCGGACGAAGCGGATGGAACGGAACAAGTGGATTGATCCAGAATGAAATGGATGGAACCGAAGAAGTGAGTACAACAGAATAAGTGAATAGAACGTAAGAAGTGGTTGGAACAGAAGAAGTGATTGGAACGGGAGAAGTGGTTGGAACGGGAGAAGTGGTTGGAACGGGAGAAGTGGTTGGAACGGGAGAAGTGGTTGGAACGGGAGAAGTGGTTGGAACGGGAGAAGTGGACAGAACGGAAGAAGAATTGGGTAGAATCGAAGAAGAAGGGATTAAAAGAAGTATCCTGAATAGATGAAATGTAACAAACGGATGAAATATAAAGTACCAACCAAGTAAACAAAACAGAAAAGTAAATCAAACGCGTGGAAAGGATGGAGTGGACAGATAAAGTGGACAAAGGAATGAAATGGAAGAAAAAGGTGACTGAATTGAGCAGAGGGGGTAGATGGAACAGATGGAGTCGACAGAACGGACAGAGCTGATCGAACGTACAGAATGAATCAACTGGATAGAGTGAATGCAAAGGATGGAACAACGAGCTAGCAGGAATAAGTCTACTTGTCAAAACGAACGGCTGAAGTGGATGGAACAGACGAATCAGATAGAACGGAGTAAATGTACTGGCTAGCAGAGCGAATGGAACAAACGAAACACGTAGAGGGGTTGGAACGGATGGAGTGGGGGAACGGATGGAGTGGGGGAACGAACGGATGGATGGAACAGACTGAACGGATGGTAGGAGTCGAACAGATAAAACTGATTAATGGATTGAACGGACGAGACTACCGAGCAGACTGAACGGATGGAAAAAAGAGTAGCTTTAACAAATGGAACAGAACAAATGGACTGAACGGATACAGTGGATGAAACCGATACAGTAGACAGTACAGACGGAGTTGATGCAGTGAATGAAGCGGAGGGAACAGATGAAGTGGATAGAACTGATAGACCAGATGGAACGAATAGAGCGGATGGAACAAACCAAGTGGATGGAACAGATGGAGTGGAGGATGGAACGGATAGAGTGGATGGAACGGATAGAGTGGATGGAACAGATAGAGTGGATGGAACAGATAGAGTGGATGGAACAGATAGAGTGGATGGAACAGATAGAGTGGATGGAACAGATAGAGTGGATGGAACAGATAGAGTGGATGGAACAGATAGAGTGGATGGAACAGATAGAGTGGATGGAACAGATAGAGTGGATGGAACGGAAAGAGTGCATGGTACATATAGAGTGCATGGTACGGATGAAGTACATGGTACGGATGAAGTACATGGAACAGATGGAATGCATGGAATGGATAGAACGGAGGGAGTACATGGAACAGAGGGAGTACATGCAACGGATAGAGTGCATGGAACCGATTAAGTGGATGGAACGGATGGAGCGGACGGAAAGCATGGAGTGGACGGAACGCATGGAGCGGACGGAACGCATGGAGCGGACGGAACGCATGGAGCGGACGGAACGAATAGAGCGGACGGAACGAATAGAGCGGACGGAACAAATAGAGCGGATGGAACGAATAGAGCGGATGGAACGAATAGAGCGGATGGAACGGATGAAGTACATGGAACAGATGGAGTGCATACGGATAGAACGGAGGGAGTACATAGAATAGAGGGAGTGCATGGAACGGTTAGAGTGCATGGAACGGATGGAGTGGACAGAACATAGAACAGCTCGAACGAATAAAAAAGATGGAACAGATGGAACCCACTAAACAGAAAACAGATGGGAAGGATGAAATGGATCAACAGATTGGATGGAGTAGTTTATGTAGATGAAGGATCAAATGATGCAATGAATGGAAGACTAGTAAACTAAATGACGAACAAGATTAAATGTATGAACAGACAAAGCTGAATGAACAGAGAGAGTGAATAAAACAGATAGAATTGATGGTACAGAGGAGTGCTCGATCTCAATCACCTTACTGAAAACCACCATATCACACCACCACGCTTACTCTCTCCTATACACCACCACTCAACTAGAACACAGCGGTACTATGACACATTCGGTATAGCTGTTCTCATACTAACACCCGCCACATAATCCTCATCATCCTAATTAAACACAGCTAGCTGAGCACACACCACCAGCCTAATCGTCTCCTCAGGCCCAACGCAGCCAGAAATCAGTCTGGGTATCAACCCACCAGAATGAACACATATTCCTGACCTCCCAACCCCCACACCTACCGCTAAGAAGCAGCTATCATGCAAGTGCCCCACCAGCTGCACACATATCCGGTGCACCCACGCACCTTATGACTCTCTCTCTCTCTCTGCTGACTTGAACTACAGTCCCTGAGGGCGTTCAACCTACCAGCGCTTTGAGATCATACCAATGATACATAAGGCACTATATAAATGAAAAATAACATAACATTACTTGCTAAAGTAGCAGTGTCTAGTTTTGGGTTCCTGTGCTTCTTTGAGGATATCCATACACCTTTGTCAAAGATTTAGGTGCCCAAACTGACTTCAGGAGCCAAGCTGCCAAGTTCATAGTTTGAAGTTATGGATGGAGTGTTGTCCCCTTGTGCTGGGACAGCATGTTGAAGGGACATGGACGTTTGATTGGTTTGCACATTGCTAGTTTGAGTGGGTGAGGAAACCATGGTTGTCATGCCATTGAAGCTATTCAGATTAGAGTGACTTGTTCCTGGTGCATCTTGTACACTATCCTGTTGAGGAGTGGTGTTGGTGGAAAAGTGTAGTAAAATGTCCCTGACCAACTCATCCACAGTGCGTTACCCTTGACGCCTGGTTGGGGAAACCTGGATGCAAAGTCTGGGCATTGTGGTTTAGGTTTGTTGCAAACAAATCTAGATGTGGATACCCCCATTGGGTGAAGATATCATTTGAAATAAAATATCTTTGTGAATTTGCCACTCGTGTTCCTAGGGTGGCAGAGGACTTTTGCTCAGAGTGTCTGCTAGAGCATTGAGTTCTCCTAGAACGTGTTGTGAGAATAGGAATATTTTCCGTTTGACCGACCCACTTCCAAATATTTTGGGATAACCTGGACAGACTCAGAGTGTGTCCTTCCCCGTTTGTTCAGATAAAACATGGCAGTGGTGCGGTCTGTGAGGACTTGCACTGTTTGACCTGCTAGCTGTTGCTGAAAGGCTTGATGTGCCTTGAGTACTGCTAGCAGTTCTAGAAGGTTAATGTGGTTTTGGGCTGTTGTTTGGGTCCACATGCCGTGTGCTGAAGGTAATGGGCTCTCCACCCAGAGAGAGGTGTCCGTTGTTAGAATGGCCTGTAATGATGGATTGCATAAAGGTTTCTCTCTTAGCAAGTTGTTTTGGACCACCAGCATACAGCTTGTAATAAGGTTAGTGAAAAACCACCAGATTGTCGCACTGACAACTTGCCTGAGACCATTGTTTTGCTAACCACAAGCACACGGTTATTTGGCGACCGGCTAAATATTGAGGAACTTGAAACAGCATGTTTTGTACCCTCTCGTTTGAGGTGAAGACCAACTCTTCTTGCGTGTTTATGATAACTCCCAGAAACTGTTTCACTTGACTGGGGAAAGGACTTCATTTTTTCTCATTGATGGAGAATCCCAATCGGAACAGATTGATTGTTCTTTGGGTGTCAAGTTTGCATATTTGCTGTTTCCCCTGTTATTAGCCAGTCATCCAGGTAAGAGTACACTGGGATTGATTCTCTGCGTAGGTGATCCGCCACTACTGCTAGTACTTTCGTGAACACCTGTGGAGCTCAAGCTAAGCCGAAGGAGAGTACCTTGAATTGGTAATG
Organism: Ambystoma mexicanum; assembly: GCF_040938575.1. Taxonomy (NCBI): domain Eukaryota; kingdom Metazoa; phylum Chordata; class Amphibia; order Caudata; family Ambystomatidae; genus Ambystoma; species Ambystoma mexicanum. The sequence goes on from NC_090936.1 coordinate 147,491,729, forward strand.
TTCGCCCACTATTTTGAAGCGTAGATACTTTTTGTGCACTGGGAACATTGAAATATGAAAGTATGCATCTTTCATATCTAATGTTGCCTAGAAATCCCCCGTTTCAATAGAGGGTTTACTTCCTGTAGCGTTGTCATGTGAAACTTTTGTGGTTTGACATGTGTTTGCTGGGCGCAAGTCTAGAACAGGGTGCATAGTTAAGTCTTTCTTTGGTATAAGGAAGTATGTTGAATAGATACTGTGGTGAACTTAAGGGCGTCACCCCTTTGTTTGGGACATCAAGCACTGTTACCGTTGTTAAATTAGGACGTGGCACAATGAGTCCCACATCTTTGTGTTTCTTGGACACTCAAATGCCACACCAGTGGGCATTGCAAAAACAGTAACTCCAACTACAGGGATCCGGAGTACTGTGACGAGGGGGCCACGAAGGGAGACCGAGAACTGTACTTGTGTTAATCCTTCTTCTCTTTTAGTTAACAGGTCCTGCGATAAAAGGGAAGGATGACAAACCAACAATGGTTGTCAGAGGAGAAGTGGTGTTAGTAGTAGAAACAGTAGCAGAGGTCTGATACCCGGAAGAAGTGGAGGTATGTAATGGAAGAGACCGCGTTTGAGAAGCCATAGAAGTGGAAACTAAGTGAAACTGGGAACAGCAGTAGAGTGGGAGAAGTATCCCGGACGCTAAGACCAGCGTCAGAACGCACAAGGCGTTTAAAACTGGACTTTGTTACCGAGGCGGAGAAGTGTGGAAGAATAACACGTGAACAAGAAAAGTGTTCACCACAAGGATTCTGTTCGCCGGTACGACCACCAACAAGGGACAATAAGGGACGGTCTGTAATTCAGGAGAGGAAAGCAGATCGGGTTAAGGATCCGTGAAGAAGCCGGATGCCTCTTTAGGAGGTGGAACACCAAGCCGTGAGTCGAGACGGCATTCAAAGGCGGACGAATGTCAGCCTCACAGGGAGTGGGGAAAACTCTGCATGAGCACCGAGAACGTTCATGTGAAGGTTTGTCCACAGTGGCAAACAGTACATTTGACAGCTATGCTAATAAACAAAAGTGATGCAAGGTTAAATAGAAGGGAGCCTGCACGCCGACTACGAGACCGAGAGAGGGGCTGATCGCTCGAGAACATCAGAGACTGGTGTAAAAAATGCCAACATAAGAGGAGCATAAGTGCCTTTTAGGAAATCATTGAAACGGCTGTAAGCAGCCGGGAGACCAGCAGAGTTGGAAACCCATCTCAGTAGGTACAGTCTGGGGAGGGGTACCAGTGGCATTTTGAATAACAGATGGTTGAGCATGATGTTATTAAGGAACATTGAAAGAGCTTGTGATACAATCCCAGGGGAAGAAAAAAGAAGTACTCATAGGAGACCAGTAAAGCATAGCTAATCTACTTAGGAGGCTAATTTGGACCGGTGTGGACAATTAGAGGAGGAATAAGGGACTGACAAGGAAAGGAATCGTTTGTTGTGCAAAAAGACACACGAGACTTGAGGAAAGCCCTGCGACAAACCATTGTTTATGTAGAACAAGTCTGTGGGGGCCATTACACAGTGAAGACCAGGGAAGGGCATGTGCCCCTGGCATTTACAGAATAAAGAAGAACGCATAGGGATCATTAAGGTTACTAGGCAGGCAGGTCACTTCATTAGAAGACATGCTGCAGGAAAACCGCCAACATATTTATTCCCCCTTGAAGTAGGTTTGAATACTTGAGTGTGAGGGTCAGAATAGGTTTTGGACACAAAATGTGGAAATTTTGTTTGGACATTCTGACGACTGGTCCATTAGTTTGTTTTGTTGAGGCATGGAAACCCCTCATAGAGTTAGGGATAGTGAGGCCTTTTCCCCAACCCTCTTATGATTTAAATAAAAACATTTAAGGAACCATTAACTTTGTGTCCATCTCTTTACACCTGCATGTCGCAGTACCCTTGTTTACTTGGTTTGCTGGGACTATCTCTATGGTGTCTTTTTCCAGCAGGGACTTTATTTCTTGTAGTGGTATACATTTTTCCTTTGGCGTAATTTTCAAGTGTCTTAGCGGGTGGTTCACGCCAACAGTCATAGCAGTACCCCCACGCCGGTGAACTGTTGGGGGGAGGGGGGACATCAGGGAGAAACCAGTAAGGAAAATAAAATATGCCTTCTGATTGTTTAGGGGTGAACCCAGTACCCAATGAGTCGGGAGACAGACCAGGTGCTAATAATGGGGGATGAGGACAGACCCTATCGGACACAAAGGGGGATACAAGGGAGATAAACCAAACAGAGGGTGATACGCATCTTGTAATTTCAGCAAAAAAAAAAAGGAGAGGAAGCAGAAACAGTGGAGTACGTCTGGACCTATTAAAGGAGAGCCTGAGAGTTGAAAAACAGAGAGAAGGAGGAAGGACTTTGCGGTCTCCAGACGTTGGGAAAGAGATAATCTACAATGCTGGAATTGTGGACATCCTGCATGCTGTCATAAAACCCACGAAGTACCAATAGACGTGTGTAGAGATCATTTCTGGTCCAAAGTCTTGCAGTTTCGTATTTTGGATCGATTAACTGTGCTTAAAGAGAATGGCACTAACCACAGCACTCCTCTGACCTCTTTCAATCAGAGGGTCTGCCACTGTCCAGGTTCAGGTGCTCAATGTCATTTGCTATGAACGGGGAAGGAGCGATAACCCAAAATACGTGTGATCCCATTCATGACGGCGACTTGAAATTCAATAAAGTGCTCCGACATTCACTCAATGAGGAAGCTCTATACTGGTTTTGGGCATTAGAAAAAACGCTTGAGCGACACTTCGTGTATGTAGGTTAAGGAGGTACCTGTCACTAGTGTATGTAGGTTAGGAGATACCTGTCACTCGTGTATGTAGGTTAAGGAGATACCTGTCACTAGTGTATGTAGGTTAAGGAGATACCGGTCACTAGTGTATGTAGGTTAGGAGATACCGGTCACTAGTGTATGTAAGTTAAGGAGATACCGGTCACTAGTGTATGTAGGTTAGGAGATACCTGTCACTAGTTTATGTAGGTTAAGAAGATACCTGTCACTAGTGTATGTAGGTTAAGGAGATACCTGTCACTAGTGTATGTAGGTTAGGAGATACCTGTCACTAGTGTATGTAGGTTAAGGAGATACCGGTCACTAGTGTATGTAGGTTAGGAGATACCAGTCACTAGTGTATGTAGGTTAAGGAGATACCGGTCACTAGTGTATGTAGGTTAGGAGATACCAGTCACTAGTGTACGTAGGTTAAGGAGATACCTGTCACTAGTGTATGTAGGTTAAGGAGATACCTGTCACTAGTGTATGTAGGTTAAGGAGATACCTGTCACTAGTGTATGTAGGTTAGGAGATACCTGTCACTAGTGTATGTAGGTTAAGGAGATACCTGTCACTAGTGTATGTAGGTTAGGAGATACCAGTCACTAGTGTATGTAGGTTAGGAGATATCTGTCACTTTGATCAAGACTGATAATAAAAGCAAATAAAACCGGAATCACATTGCAGACAGACACGTGTTCATAAATAAAACGTGTTCTTTCGCAGACTGATGGTGTAACCCGCTGTTAGCAATAAAGAAAATTCTAAGCGGTAGCTACAAATGGGCCTTATGAAACATGATGGCCAGGAACCTTTATTCCAGGCTGGCGGGCTCACACTTCAAAACCTGCTGATATAGAAAGAGCGCAGCTAGTGCGAATCGGCGGCGTTTGATGTAAACAATTTGATTTTAATACACTTTGAATGAAATCACTATACTGTAGAAACGGATACTGAGGCCGTGAACTCGAGAGAAAAAAAAGGCTATCCAACAATTGCAAAGACAAAGAGGGAAGTGGAAATAGAGCCCTTGGTGCGAGGAAGGTTTTGTGGGCTATATTGGAGGCCATTTGGCAGCTTTTCCTTCCTGAAATGTGCTTGCCTTTGTCTAAAATAATGGTGCGGAACACAGCGGGGTAACTTAACATGCCACCTACTGCTCCCTGCCCCGTCGACATCCTGGCTCTTGCGCTGAGCCGCCTCATTCACATTAAGTGTATTGTGGCTACTGTGTCTGGCCCAGAAAAAGATGGCGAGGATAAGGTGATGGATAGCTCCATCTACATTGACATGTAATTTCTTTTTGGCATGCATGACTGCTAACCAAGATAAAACCTGACTATGTAAAGCTCTGGAGGAGCTGCCAGCATTTCCGCATAATCGTACACAACAAAGCGGCACGGGCGGTTCAAACACAGTTCTCGCAGGGCCGGCCTGTTCTCGCGCTCAGGTCTAATGAGCACAGAGCATTCTGCGCGCGCAAAAAAACAACACGCTCGCAGCGGGCCTCATAAACTGCCAGTTTTCTGTGACTAATTTCCTCAATCTTTATGGATTTCTTTGGTTATCTCGCTGTTTCATTTTACAAATAGTAAATAAACGCTGCCTTCACTCAACCAATGTACCACCCAAGTCTACTATGGCATCTTAATATAAAAAATAAAGAAGTCTGGGGATGGCTCAAAGCCGGGTCCCATACCAGTTCCATTCTGGGTGATCTCACTTTCGCCCTGGCTCCGAGCACGGCATGAATTGGCTTTAACCTCAGAAACAGCCGCTGCCAGTCTGTTCTGCACTGCAATAAGGCATGATGGATTGAAGTACTTCAAAAAGAAGTTCCACATTTCCTCATTAAATACTTCGAACGTTGGTCTACCTGCTACGTGCCCTGGAAGGATGAAAGGGCGAGTCACCCTTGCCAGGATAGGGCGAGTCACCCTTGGCAGGATGTGTACGGTTCATGCTTGGAGGGTCACACTGGGTTATAGTGGGCTTCTCGGCCAACAAAGCTATCCTTTATCCCAACGGTACATGTCACCTCTGAAAATTATAATCTGCCGCCATCCATGCACAGTGGTCTGGGTAGATGCAAAGTTTAGCTTAAACGTCAGGGCACTTTACCATGTGGCTTACTGGCAGGGACCCATGTTCTGAGGAGAGATGGACAGATCGGTCAGCCTACCAGTCAATACCTAAATCGAGATATTTTGACCACACAATATATGTGCAGAGTAGCTGGCCTGAAGTAACATGAAAGGTGTAATGATTCAGATCAGTGGGGGGGGGGGGGGACAGGGTCAAAGCTGAGAACACACTTTCGGGAGGATTGCATTGTTTTGCTTGAGAAGCCTCCATTGGTGCCCACTGGGAAGAAGGGAGAATGCAAACACTAGCTGAATGAAAAGGCTTTATCTCAGCCTGATATATAACTGGGGACCACCTGATCAAGGCCGAGCTAACAGTATCCAGTGATAAGATCACTGCAATGAATACCAATTTTGAAACAATATGTATTTCCTAGTGCTTCCTGACCACCACAAAGCACTTTTCCCCCAATACTCTAGGGAGGGTGTTGGATTAGTAAATTAACTTGGTCCTAGAATATACAGGAAACTCTTTTTGGCATCAGGAAATTAATATAGTTTCAATAATGGTATTTATTCCACCAATATTTACACGTAGAACCAAGCTCACCAGTGATGGAACGAAGATGTCTTATGGTCTCTCCAAAAGTAGAAGAGGGTTGAGTTAACCTGGCTATGTTTTTCTTGCCATAGGGATTTCAGGGAGTACTTCATTTGTGGTCCGAAAAGATCAAGTCCCATCAGAGACTTTCAGAATGGCTGCCAAACATGGAGAAGGTGCAAATAATAGCATTGAGCCATTGGCAGCCAAGCTTGAACTTAATTACAGTTCTGTCAGTTAATTTTAACATTTAGATTCTCAAAGTGCATTTTGCTTTTGTTTTGACATAATATTCATGATACAACAATCACAGCTTGCTCTATTCATTGGTGGTTAGTGATGCTGATTGAACGAATATCTGTGGTTCTCATTTGGATTTGGATACTCTGAACAGTCGTGCGTTACCCTCAGCCACGAGAAAAAGGACAGGCTCCTGGACTGCAGTTCTAAACAGTACACACTTCACAAATGACAGGTGAAGCAGGATATCCTGCACTCCAGTTGTTTGTGTTACATATCAATGCTGCTACTGGTAATCAGAAAGCATTACATCCGTTATAGTGTGTATTCATGTCTTTCAGAAATCATTCATTAGACACATTTGTCATCCTTTGGACCTAAACTAAGATAACACACATACCAAGATGTATTCAACAACAGACAAGTCTTTTTTCATAATATTTAAAATTATGGGAAATTGAAATACCTAAACAATACAGATGAGTTATGTATTTCACAAATTGCAAGACACTATTGTATTGTCTTAATTACTGGCACTGAAGAAGCACACAGTGTGAAACAAATGAAGGCCTCGCTCCAAGCATGGGTAGGTTTTAATAATTAGAAATGTCAAACAATCGAGGCTAGTTAGTATATTGGATATGGATTTGTAACATACGTTTGTAATTTGTGTTTGTGTTGATATACTAGTTCAGTAACCTTGGAATCTAAATGAGCCCAAGGATATACTATTAATAGGCAAAGAGTTAATTGTAATTGATGTTTATTCCTTTATTCTATTTTGAAGTGGAATAAATAACTTTCAGTGCATTGGTCTTGTCTAGGATTAGTTGACGTAGTTCTAAACCGATCACTTTGGAGAAAGGGTTTTATCCTGAGAGAGAACAAAAGTTGAAATGCAGGCAATTGAGCGTTAATTACATGCAAATGAACATAAACGATGGACTCAATCAGAACGCCCAGAGAGTGTGCTGAAGTTGCCAGAAGAGGAGTCACAGAATCCAGGCCAAAGATGAAAGCCAGGCCTGAGTTTGGGCAGAGGCTTCCCCTGGACCAAGGAAAGTAAATGCGGCATTTTAACTGTTACATGTTGGAGAAACAGCATTTACCCAGGCCTCAATCAGAGAAATCATCTGCGGTGATGTCCACAGGGGGCGGACATCACCCACAGATGGCATACAAAGGTAAAGCTGTTGGTGGAATAAGAGTCACTGCCAACAACAAGCCCCTCCAGTCGCTCCAAGTATGCACTGATCTCTCACTCAACCCTACATGCTTGCATACTCCTTCCTAGAACCAGTGGTCGAAGTGTATGAAAAGAAGTAGTGGAACTATTTTCCCTGCTGGCCTGCATCCACTCCCCACAAACCCCATTGCCATGAACCCTTCCACACACATTAAACCCCCCCAAACACGTGCACCTGCTGTTTAAGGGAACGTTCAGTGCAGTGCACTGAAAGCGAAGGTTCCAACTTCTCCCTACACTTTTATTTTAAAACGAAACCGTTCCGGAACGGTTTCTTTTTAAAATAAAAGTATAGGAGCTGTTAAAGGTAATTTTAAAAAGTAGAGGAGCACCGCTCCCGCTCACTTCGACCACTGCCTAGAACCCCATCTGCCCATGCCTCTCATTCTTAATCTTTCACACACACATAAATGTGACACTCTCTGTCCCCACTCCACTGTGTGGCCTCATACTTCTTCCTTCAAACCTCTTCAGACGTGTTTTTTAACTAACATTTTCTAACGAGACAAAATATACTTTCAGAGAACCCTCGCAAGAAAGAAATCTCCACACACAAATCATTTACACTCGGGATTGATGAGAAAGTGACCCCCTTCACCCCCAAAATGCTTGCATTATTTCAATAAAATAGGACTTATGGTACATACGAAATATATGTTATTGAAAATTATACTTCATGCTTTCCACATGCTACTTTTCGTCCATAGTTTCTCCTTCCTCTTTGCTCTGCAAGCTACCTCGGGTCCCCGGCACCCCTTCCATCATGTGTTGCTCTTCCGGGTTAAGGTCTCCCTTCTTCAAAGTACCCAAAATCTATTTTAGAGGTGAGCTTACTCCCTGTTCCCCCACCTGTGTGCTGGCCTTACTCGCTGCATGTGATTCCATCGTCACCCCCTGTGGACTGAGCATCAGCCTACCATCTATTTCTCTCCCACTCACTCGCCCACCCACCCAAAGCTCTCAATCTTCCCCATATCCTATGATCCTGACCGCAGCTATATACTGTGGTTGCTATCCATGCATGCGTGTCACTGCAGGAGTCACCATTGCACAAAATGGCGGATCTATCCCTGCATGCTCTGACCACCAGTGCTTGAACGACTGTGTAAGGTCAGTGATTCCTCCGCCCACTGTCAATCTCCCCAAATGGCCTAACACACTTATGAGAGGCAGCCATCTAGGAATAGAGCTACTCATAATTAATAAGTGGGAACCCGCAGAATAAATACAGATGTTACGTATTGGATTATGGTCGCTATCATTTTTTTTACACGATTTTCACACAGCTCACCATAATTAAAATAGGTCACTTCTCTTGAAAAAACATACAAAATGTCCAGATGTACTTCTTTGGGAGACAATGCATCGGCTGCCACGAAAGGAAAGCCTTCTCATGGCCAGAAACACATGTGCGTTTTGTTTTACTCCCAATGTCGAACCTTTACTAAATTCAGCTTGGAAAACAATTATTCAAAATGGCCACATTACCTATATGTATCTAATCATAATAATTGCTCATCGGCTTGTCTGGGCCTTCTCGTTCTGGAAACACGCCCACTGCAACAGGATCTTCCTCTTGGCTGTTCCTAAGTGTTGGCATGATTGTTACGTTGGATTTTAAAATACCTGCCAACTTCCTGAAAGATACTATATGATTCTTTAGCCTCAGCGGGTTAAACGCTAGTTGCTGTTATCTGTGTTTTATCTGCAGGTCGCAGGTTCAAAGCCTGGCAAGGCCAACTCATCCTTTATAAATGAGTACCAATTTCGATTGGGTAATAATAGTAATGTATGTAATATGTCCTATGTAAATCACTTAAAAGATTAAAGTGCTATATATTTTTTTTTAAAGTGCATCTAAAAATGTGTCATGATGGTTTTAGAATTCCCATGTACAACCTATTCTGAACAGTATGCCCTGCAGATTTTCAAGTGTAAATTGCTAATCGTATTTATTGATTTCCATTTTGCATTGGTATAGGATCAAAACTGATATTATTGAAGTCACTAGTGAATAAAGACCTTGTGACAGATGGACTTGCACGGAGAGGGAGAAGGAATGGGAACACAACCTAATGTCATTTACGGCTGCAGGATGCCATAGTTGAAAAAAACACAACTGCTTCTATTTTTTTAAATAGCAGTTTCAAATAAGCATTAAGACGCGCTGAAGGCCGGCTGCTAGAAAATGTTATAATTCCCTGGCTCCTACACATCATATCTGCACTATATCAGCCATCTGGGCTTCTCCTTCTTGGTTTCTTGTGAACAGAATATTAGCACTCCTCCTGCAAATTATGAAAAACCAGTTGGCATATTCCCTAAAGGGAAACTCAAGTGTAGAAACATATTTATCTGTTTTGAATCGGATAAGATAGTTCCGTGGCTTGCGCAGCAGCTGCAGATTACGAGGGTCAGTGATGTACATCTCAGCAGGCCTCACTTATTCACTCATAAAGGTTGATAAAGCACTACACACAGTTGGTTTACAATAGAAAATGATGTGTACAGAGCTACAGAAGTCTCACGTGCATTTCTAGTTCCACAATGCTGCCTCGGTCGTAAACAAAAACATTTGTCCGTCATTCTGTATTCACGAAATAAAACAATTGTGTCACTTTGGTAACTGGAAAGCGTTGTATGATTCAGAATAAATAACATTACTGGAGTGGGCAACGGTCATGTATGGCGGACTTGTCCTACTGTCCGCGCTAAACTCCTCCTGAAAGATACTCTTTTAATCCTTTTTTTTTTTAGCTCCGATCTTGATTACTGGATCGATCGATGTCGGCACTGCGCTGCGGGACACAGGGCTGCTTCACCTGGTGGGGCAGCTCTTTTTCGCGGGCAATGCAGCTGCGCTTGGGACAGCGACGCAACACGCAGACGCGCGCAAGATGGCGGGCGGAGAAGCAACTCCCGCGGGGATGTAGTGCTGGGGCTGTGATGCCTGGCCGTGTGCTTCGGGAGCAAGAGACATTTGGCAAATAGCGTTCGTCAGGCCGCTGCTCGCGTGCCTTCCCTGCCTTGGGCCTTCCTGGTTGTCCGTGGCGGTCGTGGGGGCTGAGGTATTTGGGTGGAGGGGGTGTTTGTTGGGGGCAAGCCGGGCAGGGCATACATAAACATAAATACATAATAATATAATTTTAATATTTGGCCCTGCCCCTGTTGTAGATACATCACTGCCCATTTTACCGATGGATAGGGGAGAAGCACTCGCTCCTCCGCTGGGCCGCTCCAGCGTTTGCTCATTCCTTATTTTCTCTCCGGGCTGATCCCTACCTTGCAGGCCCAGTGCTGTTTAGCCCGCATTCGGTCCTGTTATGTTGTGTTGGCATACCTGCCTAACCTCCGAAATTTTTCCGGAGACTCCGGAATTTTAAGCATTTCTCCGGGTCTCCGGAAAAGTCCTGTGAATCTCAGGAATTTTGAGATTCTTTCCGGGTCCCGTCATATTCTCCACCTGATTGGCTGCCGCCGGTAGCCAATCGGGTGGAGAAGTGCCCGGGACCCGGAAACGGCGCTCAATGCGACCCTCGACCCCTGCAATAGTGCTTTCAATCGATATAATTGGATTGAAAGCAGTATTATTACGGCGGCGGTGCCACGTTCATTTTGCTTACCAAAATCATTCATTCAATGCTATAGTTAGCAAAATGAAGGCGGCACCGCAGCAGTAATAATGCGGCTTTCAATCCTCATTCAATGCTATAGTTAGCAAAATGAAGGCGGCACCGCAGCAGTAATAATGCGGCTTTCAATCCAGTGACATGGATTGAAAGCAGCATTATTTCTGCAGTGGCGGCGACTTCAGTTTGCTTACTATAGCATTGAATGAATTATTTTCAGTGCTATAGTAAGCAAACAGAAGCCGCCGCCGTTGCAAAAATGGTGCTTTCAATCCAATGACATGGATTGAAAGCACTATTATGAAGGTGGCGGCACTGCCTTCATTTTGCTTACTGTAGAATTGAAGTAATTATTTTCAATGCTTTAGTAAGCAAACTGAAGCATACAACAACCGAGTTTACCTGTTGGGCGTGTGGGCGGAGCCATGTGCAAATGGGCGGAGTCTTGTGTGGCTGTGGGCGGGGCATAAATCTCAGGAATTTTGATTTTCAAATGTAGGCAGGTATGTGTGTTGGCTGGGCCAGGGCGGAGAAGGCGCTGGAAGGGGGTCCAGCGTTGCCTGCGCTCTAGGTCTTGGTGGCTCTGGTGCCGGCCTGACCTTTTGGGAGTGCGGGGAGATGCTATGGCCACCAGGGGGCAGTGTACTCTCCGTCTCTGAGGGAGAATAGATTAAATAAAAGCAAATTGAGTTATATTTAGGTCAGGTATAATATTTTGCTTCAAATGAAATTCGTTTTTTTCAAATTATTTGTGGAAGCCCTCCCATTAGTGGATATTTAGGCAGCCTGTGGTTTAGGAGTGTGTCCACAACAAAAAGGGTACAATTTGCATTGGAATTTCTCCTCAGCAGGGCAATTTTAGGTGCCCTTTCGGTTGAGGTGGTTTGATCAGTGTGGTAGGGGGTTTATCCCAGTGAGTTTTCGCATTCACCCTTTTCTGGGTGGGTTGGTTATGTAGAAGGAACATGTCAAGGTTTTTTGTGGATGCGCAGGCCTTGCAAGAAGCCTTGAGCATTATCAGCAAGGCTTAAAAGGCCCAGCCGGAAGGGGGCAGTGCAAGAAATATCAAGTGAAAAGGCGCCCACAGGGGGGGAGGCCACAGCGACTAGCAGCTTCGGACGGGGCCTTCGCAGCAATGGTGGCGTGTAGTTCATCAGCGGGGATGGGGACAGAATGGTAAAAAGGATTCAGGAGTAGCAGGGTGCATACACCAAGGAGGGCAGCGAGGCGCAGGGGAGCTGCAGGTTATGGGGTAAGGTGTGCGTCTGGAGCAGCAGGTATGGGTGGGGGTGCAAATATAGAGGGAATGGATGAGGAGGTTGGTGCCGGGCAAAGAGGTGAGGGCAGTAAGGAAGGGACGGAACGAGGGGGTGCAGCGGTACAGAGGGGGACAGGAGGGACATGCCTGCAGAAGAGTGCAGAGGGATGAGGAGGACACTCTCCCCGGGGGATAACAGACATAGGGCAAGGGACATAGCGACCTCCCCGCAAAGTGGTTTGGTATGCGATGGGAGCATCTCGGCCCCCATGGCTGTAGAGGTCGGGGAAGCAGAGGGTTTTAGAGCAGCCCCTCTGGCAAGAAGAAGGTAGCAGCCTAGAGGATGCGGTACAGCCCCTAGAACGACAGAGCACAGGGTAGAGGAAGGAACGCCTCGCCCGAGAAGAGAAGCATATGGGTGGATACCCCGTGCTGGCCAGTCGAGGATCTGCCCGGACCAAGTGGATGCTCGCTACATGAATGGTATAGGACTGGGGAAGATGAACTGGGGAGGAGGATCGTTTGCTGTGGGAGGAGAGCAGGTTGGGAGAGGAAGTCGAAGAAGAGGCTGGGGGTAGCAGGGGTTGGGGAAGACTGCAGGGAAGATGGCCTGGAAACTGCTGATGCTTTTTCTCCCCGCAGTAGGAGCCCGTTGAGAAAGGAAAAGAGGAGAACCAATGTTGAGCACAGGATGACGCGGCTAGGCGACGGTGAGCCATTAAGAGGTGAGCATGACAGGGAATGGTCTGCGGCATGGGTCAGTTTGGGGATTAGGTGGGGAGTGCGGGGGGGTTCAGGGTGCCTGGGGCGGGCGGTGAGAAGGGGTGTGTATGTCGGCAGTGGCATTGGTGAGGGCGAATGGGAGAGTTTTCACCTCAGTTGAAGTACAGACAGAAAAGGTCACGGATCCAGGGGTACAGGGGGTGGTGGAGGTGCCTATGGTAAGTATGGGTTAGAGTGGAGAGAAGAATAAGATGTTACCCTATATGGGTATTACAAAGCCGCTGGGCGTGCATTTTATGGGGTCTACAAAGGAGAAAATATGGGCTGGTGGAGTTTGTAGATGTGTTTAAACTCTTACACAGGGAGGTGAGGGCCAAAGAAGAAGAGCGGCAGCTAGCGTCAAGACCAAGGGTACCGGTTACGATTGAAAACTGGATGTCAGCATTTATAATATATGCTAGTGTTTACTGTGAAAAGTTCCCCGAGTGGTGTGTAGCTTTGCTAAAGTATATGGACATGATTGGGAAAGTTTTTACACGTTTTGGAGGGTTTGCTTGGGTGAGATATGATAAAGAGTTTAGGGCTAGGATGGGTGAGGATAAGCAAGCAGTATGGGAAGACATGGAGTTACGGTTACAGTTGATGGCGCCCACGTGTCCAGCCCAACACTGCATACAGCAAGTGGTTTACCCGTGCCTTTGGCAGCCCCGTCTTCGATGTGGTGGGGGAGAAGGCAAGGGTCAGCCATCAGCAGCATTCTGGGCCTTTAATAAAGAGGGCTGCTCTAGGCCAGTGTGCAGATTTAGGCATGAGTGCAGCAGATGTGCAGGACGGCATCCTGTTACACAATGTTTTGCAACTTGAGAGAGAGGGAGGGCTCGTGGAGCTGTGGGGAAAGGCCTAACTCCAGTTAAACTGGATGTGTTGGAGGAATGTCTCTGTTTTTACCCAGATAGGGAAGGAGCCAGGATTTTGGGGGATGGTTTCCAGGAAGGTTTTAAGTTGGGATATCAGGGCCTGAGGATGCAGCAGTGGGCGGAAAAACTTGTAGTCTGCTCTGGAGATTTTGGAAGTGGTAAGGGTGAATCTGCAGAAGGAGATGGCGGTTGAAATAGTGGTTGGCCAGTTTACAGATCTGCCAGGTGATTTAGTGGTTTCTCCTTTAGGGGTAGTGCCTAAGAAAGCAGCCGGAGAATTCAGATTGATTAATCATTTATCGTGGCCAGAAGGCATGTCCGTGAATAACTTTGTTGCACCGGAGGATTGCGGGATGTCTTATGCAAGTGTTTATCAGGCAGTGGGTTTGGTGAGGAACGAAGGGTGTGGTGCTTTCATGGCCAAGTGTGATATCAAAGCGGCTTTTTCGTTTGCTACTGGTAAATCCAGAGGATTTTTGGTTCCTGGGAATGCAGTTTGAGGGTGAGGTTTATGTTGACAAAGCGTTGCTGATGGGCTGCACAGTTTTATGTGCATTGTTTGAGCGTTGTATCTCCTTTTTGCAGTGGGTTCTTACTTATAGTTCTGGTTTTGAGGGAGTTTTGCATTATTTGGATTATTTTTGGTCATCAGTGCGGAGGGCAAAGAGCAGGAGTAACAGCGGATGCTAGAGATTTTTCAGTCATTGATGTTTGAGTTGGGAGTGCCATTGGTGCAGAACAAGACCGAGGGGCCGGCAGTGGTTCTGACTTTTCTAGGAATAGAGCTGGATTCAGTAGCCATGACCTCATGCTTGCCAGACGAAAAGGTGAGCCGACTGGTAGATTTGCTAAAGAAGGTGATAGGGGTCCACAGAATGATGCTGGTGGACATGCAAAGGTTGGTAGGGCATCTCAATTTTGCATGCCAACTAGTGGCCTCGGATTGCAGTTTTTGCAGGAATATGGCACGTTCCATAGCGGGGGCGAAGTACCCACATCACAGGGCGAGGATTACAGGAGCTGTTAAAGAGGATTGTAGGGCTTGGCTGAGATTTTTGGAAGAATTTAATGGAGTGTCAATGTGGCTGCAAGGGAACCCACTGGAATGGGAAGTGCAAGTTTTTTCAGATGTGATAGGTACTGGAGGATTCGGAGTGTACTGGAGTGGTAGGTGGTGTACTGCAAAGTGCCCTGAGCGGTGGCTGAGAAGGGGGAGGAGCATAGCCTTCTTGGAGTTTTTCTCGTTGCTAGTGTCACTGGACTTGTGGGGTAGAGACTTGCACAAATAAAAGTGAATTTTAACATTGACAATGAGGCAGTGGTCAACATTGTGAACAGGCAGTCAGCTAGGGACTAGAGGTTAGCCAGGCTAATTAGAGAATTTGTGTTGCAGTGTCTGAAGTGGAATGTGGTGTTTAGAGCAACCCACTTGCCAGGGAAGGTTAACTGCTTCGCTGATGCATAATCTCGTTTTCAGTGGCAGAGATTCCGTTGGCTGGCACCGGAAGCAGAGGTGAAGAGGCACCGGACCACGGAGGAGCTGTGGCGGCTAGGAGATTGAGAGTCCTGCATTTAGTAGAGGGTTCCCTAGCGCCAGCATGACGGGCTGCATTCAGGAAAGCATGTTCAGAGTTTTTAAAAGGGGGAGAGCCAGTTGGAAGGATGTGGAGGAGAAAAGAAAGGAGGATGTGATTGAATTTATATTGAGGTCTGTGGACAAGGGCTGGTCTAGGGCAACGATAGCAGGGAAGTTACCAGGCATTGCTTTTGATGGTAAGTTGTTTTGGGGTTTTTCAGGCCAGTGGGGGTGAAATGGCGAGTAGGATGCTGGAAGGACGGGCAAGGGAAAAAAGGTAAGGGAAAGAAAGCAGGAGGCCAGTCTCAGCGGCCCTGCTAGTGAAGTTGTCCACTGTTCTTGAGGGCGTGTGCTGGTCATCATGGGAAAGACATGTTTTCTACGACGTGTTTTATTGGTTGTTTTTTGGGGGCATTTCGGGTGTCTAGGCTGCAAGCAGGGAAGCGAAGAAAAGGTGAGAGGGAGGTTTGTTGTGGATGGATGTCCAGCTGTCAGATGACAGCGTGGATATAAAAATTGGTAAATGAAAAAACGGATCAGAAGGGAAAAGGGTTTTGGGTGCATCTCGATAGAGGTAGTAAGGATTTGTGTCCAGTGAGGGCGAGTGCATTGTGGTGGGAAAGGTGTAAGGGAAAAGAAGGATTGGTTTTCCAGCATGATAACGGTCAGAGGTGACAGCTTCTCAGGTTCTGGAAGTGATGAGGAGGGCCCTGTTGGCATTGGGTGAGAAAGGGGAAGATTTGGGACTCATTATTTTAGGATGGGGGCGGCGTCTGAAGGCAACAGGTTAGGTCTATTTGAGGAGAATGTTAAGGGCCTGGGGCACTGAAAATCGTCAAAGTACAGGGGATACATCAAAGATCTGGGAGATAGGGGCTGTTAGGACAGTGGGATGAAGAGCGGAGGGGTTGTCAGAGAGATGGCTCACTATCTGTTTTTCAGATGTGGCATGGAGGAGTGGATATGCGGACACTCCTTAGTGAAATGGGCAGGGAAAGCTGCAGCAAAAAGTTTTCGAGATCCAGTTGGGGTGTAGTTATAATGTGGCAGGGGTTGGGGCCTCAAGTGGGACCAAATGTTGCCAATGCTGGCCGGGATGAGAGAACGTCCTGGCAGCGCTGGTTTTACATGCAGGGGAGAACGATTTGGTTAGGGATACGGGTGTGGCACCGTTAAAAAAGATGAATAGGGACCTCAGTTGGTTGAGAGAGATATGGCCTAGAGTGAGTTTGGTTTGGACCAAATTGTTGCCAAGGGGGGGAGCTGTGAAGGAAGGGGCTGTGGAACGGACTAAGAAAAGGATTAATAGGGAGATGGCAAAGCTTTGCAGGTCATGTGGGGTGCAAACGCTGGCACACCAAGAGATTGTATCTGAGGCTTTTGATTTGTTTCGGGAGGATGGAGTGCACTTGTCGCTTATGGGAAACCAATACTATTTGTTTGATGTTAGGATGGCGGTTGAGAAGATCATAAAGAGTTAGATGGGAGTGGGGGGTGGGGCAAAAAGTACACCTCAGGGGAGGGTTTTTCTGGTGCCGGGACATGGCTCTTTGGAGAATGGTTGGGGGAAGCAAAAAGGGGTACTAGCGCGGTAAAGGGGGAGGGTGGTGCTGGTTGCATGAACAGGCTACCCCGGGGGTACAAAGAGGGGGAAGAGGTATTGAAGGAGGGCGTGGCCTCTTGGAGAAGATGGGAGAAAGCAGGAATGAAGGTTGAGAGGAATAGAGGGGAAGGGGAGGGAGCAAGGGACAGGGAGTGATGAATTGTAAATTGTTTAATTATTTCATGGTTTTGGCGATTGCTAAATGATCTGTCAGTTTGTAAGGCCAGGGAGCCAGGTTAGCATTTTATTGGGAGCTGTGGCCTGTCACATTAAAGCGACCTTTTCCACTTTAATCAAGTCTGGGAGGGCGCCAGCTCGCTGTGGGAAACAGACCTTAACTGGAGGTCACACGTTGATGGTGCTGTGGCTGGGTGACAGAGGCCAGGATTTGGCAAGTGGGGCACACTGCGTAGCAGCAAGGGTCCATGCACGCTGCAAGATGACATGATCTGTGTAGCTACTGATGGTGGGGCCCATAACGGGGTCCTTTCACATTTCTTGGGGGTTCAATACACAGCAGTGACTTGACGAACACTGCTCTGCACTGCAGTTGGCTGCAGCATAGGAGGTTGTTGTGGTGGTGGTGCTACACGCCTATAAGGCATCCAGCCTGTGAGTGAGAGGCCCCCCCGTTTGGGAGGTATGCAGTGAGGGGGCTTTTAGAGGCTGCCTGTCAGTTCAATTAGCAAGCTCGGAGCGGAGTAGACCCGTATATGGAAGGCGAGAGGCCCACCTGCTGTAGACTTGGGTTGTCGGCACACTGAAAGGGAACGGGTGACACAGGCGGCAAGTCTGTCCCGCCCTGAGACTCATGTTGGATAGGAAGCCCAAAGGGATTTAAAGCAATCCAGAATGCAGGCCTGTGCCAAGGAGGCGGCAGGAGGTGGCCATTCGGAGCCAGGGGCAGAAGCTACGGTGGAGGCTTTGCGAGAGCAACCGCAAGAAGGGGCTGACAGTCAAATATTGGAGAATATCGCTGCACTTAGGTGTAACGCTCACCTGATTCCCACGGAGGCGCAGGTCTGGCTTCGAGTGCTGATGCTTCTTCAATGGTGAAGCGCAGGACTCTGAAGATGGACAGGAAGGGCCCTCTACTCTGGCTTCTCCGGCTCGCAGGAATATTCCCCTGTGCGTGAAAAGGGAGTATTACCTACTGACCGAGTTATGCTCAAGCCTCCCACTCTCTTCCAACCCTCCACGATACCCTTCCACGATTCCCCGTGAAGTCTCACCTTAGGGTCAGGAAAGATGAGCTCTCCATCCTGCTTCTGATGCAGGGGCGTGTTGAAACCCAGTTACTTCACTGGATTGAGGATTGATGGGAGTTCAGGTAAGCTTGACTATTCAGGTAAGGCTCTGTAAAAGTTCTGTTGCAAGTTCAAAAGTCCAAGCTTAATAATAATTTTCATTGTCTTTTTGCAGCAAGCGCTAATGCTTATGTCTTTTTTTCCCCATAGGGGCCGGGGTCCGGAAAATGCCTGGAAGCGGCAAGACCCGAAATGAAATGGGAATGACCCAACAGGTAAGTCTTATTCCCTTCCTTCTCTCACCTCTTATTCTTGTCTTTTTCTCTAGGCTCTGGAAAGTGGCTGTGTATCCGGATGATCGCTGCTGAAGATGGAGGAACCCAGGAAAGGTGAGTGAAATGCAGCGCTGCAGCGATCGTAACGAAATGCTTTTAAAAATAATGTCTTCCCTTTCAGGATCGTCGGTGATGTCTCTGTGGTGCAGATTTAGCAGGTAAGGTCTCTTGTCTCCCTTTGCAGGTGACCCAGGATGCTGACAGGCGTGGCTGAAGTCCAGATGCAGGAACTGACACAGTGAGCGTCCAGCTGCGAGGAGCAGAACAACGCGAAGCGTGAGTTGCTGATCGTGTGTGGTTTAAATAGCTTTGGAAGAAGTCCCAAGTGTGTATCCTTCCTCCGATCAGGTATGTATCCTTCCCCGACCACACCCGGGTGGAAAGTAGTCCCACAGGTAAAGTAGTTCCATTCAGGCCTCAAGAGGACCTGGATGTGGCAGCATGGTCTGCATCAGGTAAGTGCACATTAAAACACTTGAACACATGTCTAGCTTTATGAGCCTGGCGCCTAAGGCGCCAGGACAGAGATCCAACTTGAGCCTGGCGCCTAAGGCGCCAGGACTGCGTCCAAAGGGCCCCAGCTTGGGCCCGCTGGCACTCCCCTGGGGGAAATGATGCCTGCCTCTGGGGTTGCTGGGTCGGACCTGGCTCCTTGGAGGTAGGCATCATGACATTAGGGCCTACATGGAGGCAAAATGTGATGGGGGTCTGTTAAGACAAGATATGCGAGAACTGGCGTCTATGGTCAACGGAACAGTGACGAAGGTGGAAGAGGTGTCGAACATCATGCAGGAACTTCAGTCCGCTGTACAGACCTTAACACAGAAGGTGCGTGCGCAGGAGAAGGAGGCAGAAGATGTCTTAAGGAAGAGCACGGAGAAGCAACATCAGAATCCTGGGGCTATCGGAGGAAAGGAGGGCAGAGACCCAACCACTTATGTTCAGAACATGTTGCTACAAGATGTGGACCCTAGCACTTTGACACAAGGATTCACAATGCAAAGAGCCCATAGATAGCTGGCTAAGAGACCACCCCCATGGGCACCGTTGCGACCGATAATCACAAAGATCCTGAATTTCAAAGACAGAGAGAGGATTTCGACCTTCTCCAGAGAAGGGAAAGAAATTAAAAGGGCTTCTGCAAATCTGGTCATCTAGAATCAGTTTGTTCCAACGAAAGAAAGGCTGCGCCAACAAGGTTTGAAGTACATGCTCCTGTACCCAGCCAAATTGAAAGTCCTGTATAATTGAAAGGCTCTTTTCTTCGACAACCCAGAGGAAGTCAAAGGATGGACATTAACAAAATTGCGCCCATGCAAGATGCAAGGAAGAGCATCGCTGACCAGGCATGCAGCGAGCTGCTGCGAGGGAAGATTCAAGCCCATATTACATAATGAAATGACTAATCACACATACTAGAGTGGCGGACCACGCTAGCTTGTTTTATTTTGCCTGATCGCTGGATGGCAGAGCTCCTATGTCACGCTTCATTCGAATACTTAGGTATCCACCGGTCAGGTTCCACCCGACCGGGTGGGACAAATAACAGATTAGCCAGGACGGAATGCAACTGTTGGGGAGAGTAGTTCGTGTTGTGGAGGCATGGAGGGAAGGTGAAAGGGAGATGGGGGACATGGTACTATAGATATAATAGTGGAGATTGTGGGGGGAAAGCTACGGTCAGTGGGAGCTTGTGTTGGAGAGGGCGGGACTGAAGTGGTTGGGAATGCACACATGGTGGTACGCAATCAAGTGGGACGCAGGAGGGACGGTGGGAGGAAACAAGTTGAGTGTATGGCAGAACCGCACCGGCGGTGGAATAGCGACAACAAATGCAACACAAAGTATGACGTTCCTCCACAGGAAGAAGGTGGGGATAGCCATGTTACAGGAAACACAACATATGGCGGGGAAACAAAAGGACATTCTCAAGCGATGGGGAGGCACAGGGTATGGATCAACCTATTCCTCTTAAGCCAGGCTTGTTGATATGGGTGGCACCTTCGGAGCCCTTTAGGGCCAGAAGAGTGCATATGGATGACGAGGGACGGATGGGCTTAATACGGGGGTACATAAAACATAGGGAAGTGTGCATAATTAACACATACGCCCCCCAATCATGATGCCTCACCTTTTTCGATCACTGTATACCAAGATAGCCCCCTTTAGAGGCATGATGTGGATCTGGGGAGGGGATTGCAATTGTACGCTGGACCCCGACAGGATATATCGAAAATAAATATAATAGACCGGCTCCGCCGGCAAAGGTGTTATATTATATGTATTTGTACAGCGCACATATGCCTGAAGGCATCTTGGCGCTAAACGGCCGAGGTGAGACAGTATTAGGAAGGGAGGCCTAAAACAGAAAGGTTTTTATAGATCGCCGAAAGGCCAGATGATCCACAGTTGCTCGAAGTGCTCAGTGAAGGTCATTCCATGCCTTGGCAGCTGCCACAGAGAAGGCACGCCCCCAGTCTGTCTCAGACGGATAAGGGGAACAGACAGCAAGAGGGCAGACTGGGAGCAGAGAGGTCGAGCAGGAACATAGTGAACACATTTTTCCTGTAAATATTCTGCCCTCAGTTTATAAAAGGCCCAAAGAACAATTCACAGTCATTTGAATAAAATCTGCTTCTCTATTGGAAGCCAATGAAGTTGTCTAAGAAGCGGTGAGATGTGTGCTCGAGGTGGAGGTTGCAAAATAGCTCTGGCAGCTGCATTTTGAAGCATCTGGATTCAACTAATCAGGTATTGCGGCTGACCAAAGTAAAGTGAGTTGCAGTAGTTGACCGTGCTGAGACCAAGGGGCGCTACCACAGGGGCATGAAATGGAGACGGAATAAAGGGGAGAACCTTCCGCAAGACACGCAGTTTGAAGTGGCCGGATTTACAGACCGCGGCCCCCTGTTCTGCCATCGATAGAATAGTGAAGGTGTTAACCTCACACCTAAATTCTTAACCGACGGAGATGTCATAGGAAAAGGACCCAAGGACACAGGCCAGAAATCGGGGGTCCAGAAGGACAGTGGGCTGGACGTGCCAACAACTATGACCTCTGTCTTATTGTCATTGAGTTTAAGGCATTTAAGAGACATCCAGGCACCAAGGACTTCCAGGCACCTCCTAAGCCGAGACGCGGTATCAGGGCAAGACAGATCCAAGCGAACCAGGATCTGTGTGTCGTCGGCATAGGAGTAATACCTAAAGCCATGTGAGAGAATAAGAAGGGATTGAATATAGATATTAAACACAATTGGAGAAAGAGCGGATCCCTGAGGATCCCCTCAGGACAGCAGCACAGATTTGAAACAGAAAGGGAAAGAGACAGACTGGGACCGATCAAACAAAAAGGCCTGATCGGACTGCTTGAGGGGACTGCTGGAAGATCTGGACTTAGTGGATGTCTGGAGGTGGATGAGTGAAAAGGCAAGGGAGCACTCATACTATTCTGGATTGCACAACCTTTATACACGCATCGACTATCTTTCTACGGGGCGGGAATGGATAGGGGAATTTGTGAGGGCTACATATAGGGGAAGGACATTGTCGGACCACTCTCCTTTATTCGCAAGTTGGCCGACGCGCACAACCTTGACCATGGTACCAACATGGAGGCTTAAGGCAGAGACTCTTCAGAATAGATCCTTCGGGACCACATGGCAGAGAGGATGGAGGAATATTTTAGAGGAATATTTTAGACTCAGAGTAGCATTGGAAGTTGCAGCACTCTATAGGAAGCATTCGAGATGGTAGTGAGAGGGGAAGCGATTGCCAAGCCGGGCAGGGTTAAGAGGGAACTGCTGGAGAGCCTATGCAAATCAGAAGTGGAGATTGCATGTATGTAGAGCAGGTGCATGAAGGATGGCATGCTGGAAGCAGCACTCCATGCTCTCAGGCAGAACTGCCTAGAGGATTGGGAATGACTGGGCAGATATAGTTATGCAAGGTACACTGAAAGCCAACTTGGTCAAGGAAAAAAGCAGGGAGGTTATTAGCCTGGCTTTCTTGCCAGGAGGTAAAGCACACTGTGATTACCGAGATGGGGGATGAGTGCAGGAAATTATAGCGATGCAGGCTGGAGATTATATGGTATTTATAACGCACCTATACATAAGTGTTTCAAGGCGCAACGAGGCAAAGGAAGGGGTACAGAGGGAAGACAGACAACAATCCTATTAATAGTATATTTCAGAGGTATTACAAGCATTTATAAAGTCAAAATGTGACAGGAGACCCGCGGGACATAGAAAATACTCTATCTCAGATCACGTTGCCCAGTTTGAATAAAGCACAGAGGGAGGCCTTGGGTGCTGTTTACAGAGGAGGAGATATACAAGGTGATTAGAGCATTGCCGACTGGGAAGATGCCAAGGGTGTGGGGGAGGGGTAGATGGACTGCCAGTCGAATTCTACAAACAATTCATAGACATAGTAGCACAGAGACTGCTAGAAACTTTTGAGGAAGCCTATGAGAAAGGGATACTGCCTAGCAGTATGCAAGAGTCGATGATTATCCCCATACCAAAACCAGGTAAACCGCCATATAGACTGTGGTCAATTGTCAATCAGGACTGCAAAATCCTTAGCACCCTTCTCGCGGAGAAGCTGAAGACAGTCACTGGACTGCTAATACACCTGGACCAAACAGGGTATGTCCCCAGGAGGTACCACAGATCTGGGTTTTTTGTTTGGTACCAACTTACAGGATTTCCATGCGCCTGGTTATTGTTCCAATTTGAACTGGTGTTGCAGTTTATGTGTAGCAAGAATAAAGGGGCACTTTGTAACCCCGAACCCCTTGAATTAACAGTTTAAAGCGCTGCTCCACATTTCAGGAACTGCGCCACACTGGGTATTTGTAAAAAGGTTGGTGTTTATTAAATTAAATTTATAATGCCCTTTATGGATAACACGTGTTTCGACACACCAGTGTCTTTTTCAAATCAGGACTAATGGCAGAACTGAGATGTGACATTTAGTAAATTCATGTAGTGAAGATTCACAAATCAAATATACATTTCAATCATAAAGCATGGTGAAACAAATTGAGACAGAGCCATATCAGACATGGTGTGGTGTAATCACAGAGACATAAGGAGGGGTGAAGGTTAAGGAGGTAAAAGATAAGTCGAAATGAGAAAAAAGGAAAATATACAAAAACAAAATACCTTTAATAACAGCTTGGAACCAATTGTAAAAATCACATTAGCGTAGTGAATATAGTTTTGCCCATGGCAGCCTGACCTAAGTTCCAAGTCAAGGAGTTTCAATTAGACGAAACACAATGTCATGGGATAAATCCCCCTATAGAAGGTCATGCCAAAAGTCACAAGTTAAGAAAATGTGTGGTTTGAAGAGCACATGGCTGATCAATCAAAGAATCCCACCAGGCCCCAGGCTCCCCTGCATCCCCAGTGGAAGTAGACCCACCAGGGGACAATCCGCCTCCTCAAAAACATTGCTTCATAACCCTCAACACCAGAGGCCGGAACACCCTGAGCAAGAGGAAGTCAATTCTGCGTTGTCTCAGAGACATGTCAAGCTCGGTAGTCTTCCTACAGGAGACCCACCTGATCCCGACTTTCATAGGCTAAGGAGCAGAGCTTTCCCAAATCAATATCTAGCATCCAGCAGTTCCAAACGAGGGGACACAGTGATCTTGGTGGCCAGAGGGGTCAATTTACAGAGTTAGAGGTCCTCAAGAGCCCAGAAGGACACTACATCGTGGTGAAGGGCACGCTATTTGGACAGCTCCACACCCTGGTCCCTGTATACGCCCCCAACGAGAAGCAAGAGGCCTTCTATCAAGACTTATAAGAAAACCTGCATCCATTCCTCGAAGGCCTCATAATGATGCGAGGAGACTTCAACGGGGTCCCGAACCCACTAATGGATAAATCCCACCCATCAGCACCAAAAGACTTCAAAATCGTCCTTGCTCTAATCCACTTCTTCAAAACCTGCGAAGTAGCGGACGCCTGGAGAGTTCTGAACACAGATACAAAAGTCGTCTCTTCGTAGGTGTACCGCACTTCCTCCCGTATTGACCTACTGCTCGCTAGCCCCCAGCTGCTCTCCTTCACAGATGAGACACTAATTGGAGTAAAAGCTATATCCGACCATGCCCCGGTAATCCTGTCAGCCCGGGTATATGACCCAGACCCACGGAGGAGACCCCAATGCTCCCTCTACGACCCGATACTGAACGATCTGTCGCTACGGGACCCACTGAATACAGCCATACGCAATTATTTTGTAGAAAACCACACGGAAGACATCTGCTGCCACAAGATGGGAAGCAATGAAGGCGGTCATAAGAGGGGAGCTCATTGCCCACACAACGGCTTACCGGAAGCGACACTCAAAGCTACGTGAAGATCTGGAGAAAGATGTGGCAGTAGCAGAGGCAAAACAGCACAAAGGCTGGTCACCCAAGGCAGCCCGGGCCCTACGTCTCGCCTGCAGCAAACTCGAAGCATATTATGCGGAAGACACAGCTCAAATCCTCAGCAAAACCAAGCAATGTTACTATGCCAACGGCAACAAAGCCAATACATTCTTGGTCAGCAAACTAGCGAAAGCCCACTCTCGGAACCACATTACAGGCCTGAAAGATACTGAAGGGGTAACGCAGTACGCAGACCAAGTTATAAATAGCAGTGGAACACCTACAATGCACCATGAAGGCTTCCCACAGATCAATAGACCAACAAAAACAGTATATCGAGGAAGCCACCATTCCCCACCTCTCAGAACAAATAGATAGCCCTTAGACCTGCCTATTACAGCTGAGGAAGTAGACACAGTATTAAAGACTCTAAAACCCAGAGCCACCAGCCCAGATGGCTTCTCCCCCAAATTCTACAAACTCTTCAAAGCCCCACTGTTAAAACCGCTAACAGATCTCTGTAACTCATTCCGGGAAACAGGAACAATAACTCCATCAATGCAAGAATCGACCACAATACTCCTACTGAAGCCCGGGAAGGATCCAAGGAACTGCGCCTCGTACAGACCCATATTACTTCTAAACATAGATGCGAACATAAAATCCAAGGTTCTGGCAAACAGATTAGCGAAAACCCTCCCAGATCTAATAGACACTGACCAGACAGGATTCATATTGGGGAGAGGTGCCGGAGAGAACATTCGCCGAGCAATCAACCTAGTTGAAGTGACGTCAACAGCACACAAAGAGATGGCACTACTATCCCTAGATGCCACTAAGGCCTTTGACAAAATAGACTGGGCCTTTACGAAATTGGTCCTGAAGGCATTCCACTTCGGCCCTCTCTTCCGCAAAATGATTCTGCCCAACTACAAAGCCCTGAAAACATCCTTGAAAATGAACCAGAAACGCTCAATCCCAATTCCTTTTTCATGTGGGACAAGGCAGGGATGCCATCTCCCCCCCCCCCGGTCTTCGCTCTCATAATGGAACACTTTGCCCAAAGAATTCGCAATAACCCGGCTATCAGAGGAGTAGATGTAGAGGGCGAACAATACAAAGTATCCCTATATGCAGACACCGTAATGCTCTCCCTTACAGTGTCTCCTCTACCGGAATCCCTGGCCGAACAGAAGCGATTTGAAGAAGTGGCAGGCTTCTCTGTCAATTACCCTAAATCTGGGGCCCTAGCAATAGAGATGCCTGACAATACACTAAACGAGCTACGCCAGATATGCCCGCTAGCATGGAACACGAAAGCAGTGAAATATTTGTGAGTACAGATCACAGCAAGCCCTAGAAACCTCTATGCAGAGAACTTCACCCCGCCATTCAACGACATAGAAACAGACCTTAACAGATGGGTAGACCAGGAGATCTCCTTACTGGGAAGGGTCACGGCCTGCAAAATGAACCATTTGCCCAGATTCTTGTATGCATGCTCAACCCTGCCAGTGGCAATCCCTGTCAAACCACTTCAACGCCTCCAAAAATTACTCCTCCGGTTTATGTGGAAGAAAAGAAAGGCCCGAATCCCAAGGACAGTAATGGAAGGGGCGGCCAAATGGGGCGGAATGGGAGTGCCAAACCTGCGCCACTACTATGTGGTGGTGCAACTCACGAACACAGTGTTGTGGTCACTCCCCACTCAAACCCTGAAATGGATATTGATAGAACAAGCCAGGTGCCCTCTGCCATTGAGCTCCATTCTACACATCGCGGGGCCAGCCCGCGGACACTGGACAACTGGCCTCTCATCGACAAGAACCTCCTGGAAGGCCTGGGAATGGGCACTACGAAAGAAAGGGATCCCTAAAGGGCTGAGCCCGAACTTTGCCATTCTACTAAATCCAGACTTCACCCCAGGCCTAGCAATGGCCAACTTCAAAAATTGGAAACAAGGAGGGCTGGAAGAGATCTCAAAATTTTACGAGGGCAACACCCCCCCTAAAATTTGAGGAATGCAAGGCCAAATTCGATCTACTGGAAACAGACAGATTCGCATAAACACAGATTTGCCACTGGATCTCCCAACCGCAGGTCAAAAGACAAGCTACCAGAACGTTGAGCCCCATATAACTAACGCTGCAGGAGAGCTCCAGAAGAGGACTTGTCTCGAAGATATACAAATTGTTACAAGAGGACCTGCAGATAAAATCCCCCCGCTAAATGACCCAATGGGAAAAAGTTCTGGGCCACCCAATAGATAACGTCACATGGATAGAGATATGGTCAAGGAACAATAAAGCCACCAGATGCGTAACTAATAAAGAATGAGCACTTAAACTACTCTACAGGTTGTACTACCCCCCGGAGCGCCTGCACCACTTTAAGAGACAATTGAATCCGGAATGCTGGAGACAGTGTGGGGCACGAGGTACATACCTCCACATGTGGTGGGGCTGTCCAATAGCTGGAAAGTTCTAGGAGAAGGTGCTCCGGACCATCGAAACAATCACGCACCACAAGCTACCACGGGATCCAGAGGTAATCCTACTGGGAGCCCCAGCAGCAGACAGCTACCAAAGGAATGGTCGAACAGCGAGACTGGTCACCCATCTCCTCTTGGCGGCGAAGATCACCATAGCCCAGAAATGGAAATCACATGAGGGCCCCCTAACGACACTAGGGTGGATCAAAGTTTGGGACATCTTGGTGGCAGAGAAGATCACATCTGCAAAGGAGGGGGCGTTACATTGCTTCACAGACTGTTGGTCCCCCGTGCTAGAATACAACTGGGAATTCCCAGCACTCACCTTTAAACCAAAACTGGCGGAGCAGACCGTGCAAGCCTAATGGAGGAGAAGCTTGAACCACAGAAAGTTGGGGGCAAGGGGAGGGTTAAGGGAAATGGGAGGAGCCGTGAAAATGATGTCAAATTTAAAATATAGTTTTCTCACAAATTTTTGTAACCATTCTGTTGCAACCGACTTTAAATAAAGTGGTTAAAAAAAAAGAAGACATTGGAAGGAGGCTTGCAGGACAAAGCTTGGAGTTCACTCACCCAATGGGCTGAATTAAGAGCAACCAAAAGGATGGACTTCAGAGTTAGTAATCTTAGAGGGCAGAAATGAATAGGCTTGAATGGAGCACACTTGAGAAATTTCAAAACCAAATTGCGATCCAAAACCGGGATTGGGACTTGCAATGGAATTGGAGGGAATACATTTGTCAATCCCTTCAGAAATTGAATCACTAATGGTTTTTTGAAGAAAGCTACGTCTTCAGAGGAGCACTTGAAAATAGATAGTGCTGCCAGATACCTTTTTACTATGCCAACCTGCAGCCCCAGATTAGCCAGGTGTAACAAGAACGATAACACCATCGGTGTGCTGCATGTAAAAGGGTCCATATTATTATCGCTGCACCAGCTGCAGAATTTATTCCAATGACAGTGGTATACTAATCCGGTGCTGGCCTTCTGGCCAATAGCAAACTCTCCATTATGTCATCTGGGAGGTCCCAATCCTTATAACTCAACCTCTCAGAAACCATACATGAAGGTTGAGTCTCTTGACCTCTGGATGGAAAACCTGACCCTCCTCTCGCAAGACAAGGTCCTCTCTTTGTGGAAGACGTATTGGGGGGCAGATGGACATGTCCTGAAGGTCAGTGTACCACGTCCTCCTGGGCCAATCCGGGGCAATTAGGATTATGGATTTCCTGAATTTTCTCAACCTCCTGATCATGTGAGGAATGACGGGCACTGGAAGAAATGCGTACAGAAGTGGGCACTCCCAGCCCACCATGAATGTGTCTACTAGCGCTCCTCTTAGGGGAAATTCCCTGGAGCAGAACAGTTCACACTTCTGATTGTCACTGGTGGTGAACAGATCCACTTGAGGGGTTCCCCAAAGGGTGAAGATCTCTTGAAGGACTTCCTGAGCTAGTTCCCACTCGGAGTCTGTGCCCTGCCTGCTCAAAGTGTCCTCCGTGGTGGTGTTCTCTCTAGCTGGGGTGAACTGCTGATAAGGAGATTCCTTCTTGTATTGTCCAGAACCAGAGCTGCATTGCCTCTCTGCACAGTGGTAGTGACCTATGCCTCCTCTTTTGTTGAGGTAGTATATGGCCACTGTGTTGTCCGTCATTATCAGGACATTCTTTCCTCATACAGAAGGCAGAAAAGCCCTCAGCTCCAAAAGGTTATGGTGTTGTTTGGACTCCGAAGGAGACCAACGACCGTTGATTTTGATATCGTTGGCGTGGGCTCCCCACCCCGTGACTGAGGCGCCCGTCACTACAATTATCTCCACTCATAGTTGCCAAAAGGGTTCTCTCTTCAGAATGTTGTCCTCGCAGGCCCACCACAGAAGGTCCTGTGCGACTCTGCTTGGAACCTGAAGAAGTTCTGACATCCTGCCTGAGAATTGGGACCTTTGAGTCTTGAGAGCCGATTGGAGAGATCTCATTCTCAGGCGAGCCTTTGGCACCAGGAAAATGCAGGATGCCATGAGGCCGAGCAACCAAGAGACACTGGGCACTGTGGAATTTGGTGACCATCTGCATCGGTCTCCATCGGGTGGCAAGGCTTTCCCCAAGGATGCATCTAGGGCAGCCCCGATGAATTGGAGCCTTTCACTTGGTATCATTTGAGACCTCTTGAAGTTGAGGGATATGCCCAGTCTATGGAGGGAGTGACAGGTGGAGCTGAGATGTACCAGGGCCTTTTCGGGAGAACATGCCCTGATCAGCCGACTTGCTGCTGTCACTGCCATTCAACTTGGTGATTAGAACTGCCAACTGCGAACCCCAGGTACCTTCTGTGCTTGTGATGGATTGGCACCTGAAAGTAAGCATCCTGAAGGTCAAATGATATCATCCAGCCCTGAAGTTGGAGGGCCTAAAGGATCGGAGAAAGGGTAAGCATCTTGAGACAACTTTTCCTTCCTGGGGAACTTGTTCAAGTCACTCAAGTCCAAGATGGGTGACAATCCTCTGTCCTTTTTAGGGATTACAAAGTACGGGCAGTATCAACCCTGTTCCTCTCTGCTACAGGTACCGGTTCTATAGTACCTTTCTCCAGCAGGGTCAACATTTCCTGCACAAGGAGGGGGTCTGGAACTTTGAAAGAATTGTTCCCCGGTGGATGATCCTGAGGCCTTTTTTAGAAAGGGAAGGCAGTAACCCTGGGCTACTGTTTCCAATGCCCATGCATCTGAACTAATGCTCTGCCCTTCTTTCAGATGCTGTGAGAATCTGCCTCCCACCATGGTTTTGTTCCGAGGGGTTTTGAAGTGCTGATACAGTGGCTGAGGGTAAAATAGCCATTGCCTGGGCGGGTTTAGCACCTCTTCCCTGTCCACCACAGGGGAATCTTCTCTGACCTCTTTAATTCGACAGTCCTCTCCCTTTTCCAACTGCGGCGTAATAGTGAAAGGACCTGTCCCTCCAAGCTGTTCCAGTGGGACGAGTTTGTGGCTGTCTGATTGCAGCACCAAGGGATTTGGCTGTTGCTTTGCAGGTCTAACAAATGTGTACCGTCAAAGGGCATGTTAAGAAGTTTGGTTTGCACATCCGGAGCAAAACCAGACATTCTTAACCAGGCAAATCTGTGCAATACAGTGCTAGCCGCCATGGCCCTGCTGATACTGTCAGCAGAGTCGAGACCAGTTTGAAGGGATTCGCATAATGCGTCCTTCCCATATTTGACAATATTTTTAAAAAACCGCTCTTTCTTCCCCTTCAGGGATATGTTCACTCGCAGATCGATATGCAGTCCCATAGGGTGAAAGTGAATTCAGCCAGAGCACACATGGCATTTGCAGACTTAAGGGCCATACTCCCCGCAAAGAAGAGCTTTTTTGGCAAAGCATCATAGTGTTTGTCATCTCTGTCAGAGGAAATTGTTGGGTATGCATTCTGTTTGGATGTGGATGTGGCAGCCTGAACCACCAAACTTTCTGGAGTAGGATGCTTTGTTAGATAACAGGGGTCACTGCTTGACGCTCAATTATGTATTCATTGCTTAAATTCTGGCGTATCCCAGTTGCCATTAACTCTCCTTTGTAGGGCTACATGAAAAGGAAGAATAGGTTCCTCATGGGGTCCTTTATCGAAAGTATCTGTGAGGTCATCCTGCTCAAAAAGTGGTGCAGGTCTACACCATCCCAGATATTGTATGATCCTAGACATCAGTTGCCTGTACGATCCATTAGCGTGGTCTGAGGGATCTGTCATTCCAAACTCAATTTCGGGGGCAGTGTCCATCCCACTTGCAGTTTGCAGAGTCTCATGAAGATATTTTATCCTTGAGTCTTCTGATATTAAGGCCTCTGGAACACGTTGTGTCCCATATTGTAACCCAAAAGGACACGTTTTTTCAACCTCTGAGGATTTAGTCATGTTCATCGACAATGGCGTTGAAGTCTTCGACAATGTCGAGGGCTTCAACGGTGGAGGTGTCAAAGGTTTGCGCCGATGACGTCAAAGACTTTATTTTCAAATGAGTTTTTTCTCTACTCGAATGAACCTCAGAAGGCTCCTGAGGAGTTTTCACCTGGACACCAGGGCCCGAGTGTTAGGGAGAATTCTCTCTTTAGGCTGAATTTCCTAACCTAGTGAGTCCCCCAGCAGCTTTGCTGGATTTCTGGAGTTTGTTTTTTTTCCTGCCAAGAGTGAGACTCTTTTCCTCCCACTCTTGGACATGATTTATGGTGTTCCTCTGACTGTTAATGTGTTTTATGGGCTATGGGGTCCTTTACTCCATAGGGTCTCATGTGTTTTTACTATGTGTGTTACACAGCACCCTCCGTGCAGTAACACAGGGGTGTCATAGTGACACCCCACCATAGACTCCATACCCTGGGACTGACTACTGTCTCCCAGGGCATGTAAAGTCACAATTGGCTTTACTAGTTCCAAATTATTAACAGAAACCAGTACAAACCATCATATTGTGGACGTACTGGTCGGGGCAATTCGATTGCCCCGGGGTCTGTTAGTCGAGGGGGTACGTCTCCATCCCTCCTGATCGAGTTTTGGCTGGTGGCAGTGGAAATGACTTTTTATATTCGACCGCGAATATATCCCTATGGGATTTTCCCATTGTTCGAGGCTACCAACTTTAATTATTTAATTCTCATAGCCTCGAACACACTGCCGGTTTATTTAATTAATATTAATTCGCCGGTTGGTATTTTTTGCCAGGACTCGATTCTAAAATGGCGTTTGTGTTCTCTTCTGTGACTCCAACCCAAGTCGAGCCCTTTGTTCCACCTTTTGGCAGGCTTCTCCACAGAAGCCTCCAAAAGTGGTGCCACTCTGCCTGGGTAACACAGGGGGTGTGGGAGGGGGTTTAGGCACCCTGGACTGAGTTACCTTGGTAACTCAAGTCGCACTCTTGTGTGATTAGCCCAAGTGGTGAGCCGGCCGGCTCACCACTTAGCATGTTTGATTGACAGCTAGGCTGAGTAAATGGGGTTATGCTGCATAAAAGCAGGGCTTTGGGGACTGGAACTTCAGAAGTCGCCACAGGACCTGAGAATCCGACAAGGGAGAAGCTGAGCCGACCTACCACGACAACACCACCGGTGGAGCCCTGCGGAACCGACTCACCACTTCCCGACGACAGAGAAGATCTCCCGACTGGAAAGGCTTCTTCCCCTGACTGGTGGGCACAACCAGTATACCTTCTTCTCTTCGCACCCCAGACCAGTTTGTGGTCGAACTGCCCGTGCCAAGCACCCCGGCAGCCGGATAGCCACTTACCACTGGACCGCGAATCAACGGACCGCTCCTTGTACCTGAGAAACTCCGCGGCTGGTTTCTTCCCTGGCAGTGAAACAGACTCCTGTCTTCTTCCCTGACGAGATTCTCTCTTCCCCCGTTCCCCCGGACGAAGCACCGACTTGCATCCGCTGCCTGGAACAACTGCCCCCGCTGGAGTGTTCTCACCACTTTGAGGTACCGTGTCCGCCAGGCCAACCTTTCTAAAGATTGCTACGAGGTAATAATAACCCCTTAACCTTCTGGACTGCGCTGGCCGCCTTGACCCTCTAATTGGTCCCTTTCTTTGGTCCAACTCCTTTTTGAATCGTTACAAGACTTTTGTGCACTGCAACCGTGTGACCTTGGACACATTTCGTTTTGATCCTCTTAAAGCGGATCCGGCCTACTGACTCTGAATTCACGGTGTTACTTTGCCTTTCTCTCTTGTTGTGTTCGTGAAAAAGTGTTGGGATCTGTTTCAATTTATTCTCTGCTTTTCTCTCCCCTTTTAAAACGAATTATTAGAGTGCCATCTACGTAAAGCGCTCACCGCTGTCTGAAAATAAGTGGGGCTTTACTTAAGACTTGTCTAATATTCTTTTAAGGGAGTGTATGTCTTTTAGTGACCATGTTTTTGAATTGCTTACTATTAGTGCCTGTGTGTTTTTCTAGATGTGGTTTTAAATAAATAATTATATCTCTTTTACACCAAGCCCTGGTCAGTGTTTACTTGTTCTATTGTGTCCTCTTGACCTATTGTGAATACTCTGTATACTGCCTAACTCTTCTTGAGGGAAGTCTGACTGCTCAGCCACAGCTACCAAGTGAATCTGTGTGGTACAGACTGCTACCAAGTGGGTTTACTGCCAAACACCTGTAGTCCTAAATCTTTTGCAGTGGTACCAGAGGGAACTGCACAGGTTTCTGCCTAACACCGAGGGCACACATGTTTTGTCCTTTGCCTTTTCTAAGCCGGGTTTGTCGACATGGGCATGGCTCTTGCTTTTCTTCGAGGGGGAGTCTAGACTGCGCTCTAGAATACATTGAGCATTTTCAGTCTGAATTCCTCCCATTCAGCCAGTGAGACCGATTTGGTCGGGCAAGCGACCCATTCGGTGGAGGAACTTGACGACAGACGGCGATCTGTGACACCTTTACTTCGAACGCCGCGAGGACGATGACGACTGGTGAGAACCACTCTGGGATCGGGACCTTTTAGCTTTATTCCAACGAGGAGGGTCGCTTCTTTGACGGAGTTGTTGAAGGGGATTTATGCGAGCTACCTGCAGCTAACTTCCCTCCATGCTCTTTCAGGGCTTTCACTGTCATCGATAGACAGGACCCACATTCTGATGTTATATGAGTGAATCCTAAGCACCAAAGACACAACCGATGGGGGTCAGTAAGGGACATTTTCGCCCGCAGTTGTAGCATTTTTTTAACCCCCATCTGGGAGTCGACAATGCCGACGATGATGCCATTTTTAACTTAATATGATAGGTTTCTTGAAGGAACCGAATTGTGCCAATTTTCTGAAGCAATAGCACTTGTGGAAAAAAACGAAACTGAAGCCAACGGTTGTGCGCGCGCTATATACCAGTGATGACATCGACATAAAGACAGGGGCCCTTGAGGGACATCGAGTCGACAGGCATCGACGAGCAGCGCCCCATGCTGGAAAAATATTCCAAAGCAGCTAAAGCTGGATATGGATATATCATAAGATGAGAAATACGAGGGAGGACACAATCCATTCAAAAGTGGTAGTGGTGTGGGGAGATCTATTTCAGGACGGGGAACTACTTGAGTTTGAGCGTATCGTGGACACGATGGTGGTCACGACTGGGCAGTTCTTGGCAAACAACAGGCTACTCCACAAGACCAGGTCCTGGTGGAAAGGATTCAGGTTCCTCAACGGAAGGAGAAGGCGGGTAGAAAAAGGATAGGAAGACTGGTAAGGGAGAGGAGGGGTGGGCGGGACTCACAGGAAGAACCATTATGGGATGCGGGAGAGGAGATGCAGTTGATACCTAGCTTGGAAGAAAAAGTTATGCAAGGTGTGAGTTATTGGGATGGGTTGAGCTGGGGATATGTTAATGGTGTTATGGATGCACAACAGAAGCGAGTGGCATTAAGGATTTGGAAACTTGTCACAATGTGTGTATGCCGATTAGTTGTTTATTGTATTGGTTTAAACTTTAAAATGACAATAAAACAGCTTAAAGAAAAAAAAACATTACTGACAGCATGTGTAGAGGTTGCAGGAGACAACTTGCTTCTGTAGCAGCAAAGCACTGCTTCTGCATTTTAAATGAGGCGAACATGCTTCTATTTTTGGTGCATATTAGAGCAAGTGAGTTTATGTGTCTGTATTTGTAGGAGATTGCATATTTATGTACATGCTTTCTGAAGTTGTCTGAGCAGGCTCTGCTGAAGGCCTTTGTAGATATATGACAAACTCTAAATCCCCCCTGTCTCCTCCCTGTGACAGCTCTAGAGAGCTCCCCCAAGGTCAAGCTGAACAAAATCTGCAGTGTGACCCGCTCCACTGGTCCATTCCAAAAACAATCAGATTGTTTCCCTGCTGGTCAGCTGCCAGCAGGGAAGCTGAGCAGATTCAAGACCATGCCTCTAATACATATAATACAAAACTCTCACATGAAGGAAGGCCTGATGCAGAGCACGAGAGATGGCAAAGGTAAAAAGGGGGAAGACCAGCTAACCACAAGGACAAGATATGATTAGCAAGATAGGAGAAAGCACATTGGCAAGTTTGGTCTAGCTTTCCTACCAGTCAATACACTAAGCAGGACTCATTACAACCAAACCAGCTACAGGGCACACTCATTTCAGAACACTGGTGCAAGCCCTCACAAGTAATCCCTCATTGGGGAGGAGGTCTAATGGGCTATAAAAATTTTTTTAAAAAATCACACAGAATCAGTCCAGCAGTTGTGTGGTTGGAGAAGGAGCATGAGTTCTAAGTTCAGATATGAGTGGAAATAATAGTGATGGTGGCGAGATCGAGACAGAAAAGGCTGGAGAGCTGTGGAAGGCTGGAGTTGGGAGTAGAGAGGGGTAAGAGGCTAAAGTGGTAGGAAGAGGCAGGGAAACATCTTGTGAAGAAGACTTTCTGAAGCCATTCACCCATGACAGTAAGAGTTTCAGAGCTCTTCCAATGTATAGGCAGTGCAACACTATCAGATTACAACTGAGGGTTTGGGAAAGGTGTCGGCAAGATTATTTCCTGGTTTATGTGTAACACAGAAACTACCTTCGTCAGGAAGGAGGGATGCTGAGTCACGCAACCTTATCCTTATGAAAAAAATGTGTATGGTTTGGAAGCCACAAGTGTCTAGCTTTCATAGACCCTTCTATTTGAAATCAGGGCCACCAAAAGTACCATCTTCCATTTGGCAACTTTGGCAACTTAATATTGGTTATGGGCTCAAATGGCTTGTAAGCAATATAGGATGAGGCTGCTAAACATGGGGAAACTATTTGCTGAGGCCTTCATGATATCTTGAACCACTGGATTAGCTGAGGAAAACAAAATACACTCAGAAAAAGTGTGTATGCCCAGATGACTGCAAAGTCAGCCTGGCAAGTATGCGCCTGTACCCCTGACTGGGCTAGGTGGGCAGGGAAGATATCAGGTCATCTAGTGAGCATCCAAGAGCATCAACCTTCTTCTCAACTGCCTAATGGCAAAAACAAGGCCATGGTCTTCTGTACAAATTGTGGGTAATCTTTTCTGGCATACTGAATGATAAGCAAATTCTCTTGTGACAGACTTAGATTTGATAAGGTTAATTTCTCAGAACCATACTGATAACACAAGAGACTGTCCTATTTCCTGCAAAGCTAGGAATACACCTATACTGTTTTCACCATTTATTAGATTTTAAGGTAAGTCATGGGGTGCAAAGGAGATTGACCATCTCTGACACGAGGTGGTATCTACAGTGAGAAACAGCAGATGTCCACAATCTTGTGGAACCCTCGCACACCCAATATATGTTGATTAAACAACCAATGCTACTTAGCCTTTATCAGAAAGAAAAATTCTGATTCCAACAGTTTTTCTAAAGCAAACATGCTCTATTTATACGACAATGTTCATGTGCAAAGTGTTCCTTCATATTACATATATACAATTCAATGTATAATTACAAACAAGATAAACCTCCAATCAGTATATCTTCAAGTTCTAGGAAACATTTGTTGGTAGTCCAGTTATACATCAGGTCAATCTAAACAATTTCACTCATTGTCAGATTCATGATAACCGTGGATTCTCAATTGTCGCATATTTCTGCTTTACGCGTTTCAGGAATACTTTCCCTTCCTCAGGAGCTGCCAATTCACTGTGTTTGTAATTAATTCATTTCTAGAATCAATCAGATAATATATTTTAGTATCCATTATATTGCATAATTATTTCAACAATTCTGTCTGTCATGTATTCTTAAAAAACAATCACCTGTATGATGCTATGTAGGTGAACATTATTTCAAAATGAATGGTATTTCTTGTGTTCAGTTTTTCTAAGTCAATCTGTATCCACCTAAAAAGAGGAGGGTATATATGATTATTTTAGAAGCATAGACTAAACCATGCCTCCCTAAAAGAAGCTGTATGTAAATAAAATGTGCCCTGTGCTAGATAGCGTTTAATCAAATATTTTGGTGTACCTGTAAGGAATGATCAAAAGGGATTCCGTTGTTTGTAGATCACACTTTGTTCACTTTATAGCAACTGCGATATCCACACCTGAAATTCCAGTTCCTTCCTGTAATACAGGTGTAGAAACCGTGTCACTCTAGATTTTACTCTTCTGATCTTTTGAGGGATCCATCATTACGTTGCAGTAGTCAAAACCAACTCTTACCTAATGTGGGTCTGGATGTCTCTAGTTCTTCTTTACCTGATAGGGTATCCAGTGTCTCATGTGGTATAGTCTGTATTCTGTGGGGAGATGGAGGTTTTTAGGATGAAGAATAACATAATGTTCAAATACCCCTAAGACCGGTTCTCAGTGAATCTTTAAATCCCAACTAAGAATTCAACCTCTAGTGGCTTAAACTCACCTATTTTCAAACATCTCCATGTACTGAATTCTGCCAAACCAGAACCGCGAGTCTTACGGATTACAAAATGCCTGCTATTTATAATGTCACGTCATCACGCCATAGCGTGATGATGTCATCAATGTTTACATCATTTATTATAAACGGTTCGGGGAACCACT
Source organism: Ambystoma mexicanum (assembly GCF_040938575.1). Taxonomy (NCBI): domain Eukaryota; kingdom Metazoa; phylum Chordata; class Amphibia; order Caudata; family Ambystomatidae; genus Ambystoma; species Ambystoma mexicanum. The sequence continues at coordinate 147,529,430 of NC_090936.1, forward strand.
CCAAAATTAAATATCTACATGGATGTTTCTTATCACTATGCTGATTTGAAGTCATGCCAGGGAATCCCTCTACAAGATCTTCAAAATAGAGATGTCATATTGATGTGCTATAATGATCTAAAGCTACCGCTATGTGCGGTGCCACGTCATTACACAGACGCATGTGGACGTCATTGTTTACCTTTTCACATCATGTTTTTAAAAAAAAAAAGGGGGGAACCCAGATATTAATTACCCTTCGTTTCCCTATGGGTGTTTCCTGTATGCAATGACCATAAACTACAATTTTTCCTTGATTTTAAGGTCTTGTAAGGAGGTCCCAAAACTCATCTCCATAACTCTAGATATCGCATTTGCTGGTTGATGTTATCATCAATGCTACACGTTTACACATTACACATAACTTTGAGGGCCCAAATGACATGTCCCCTGGCATGTATATATGTAAGACAGTATTTAGATTATAACAATTATCCTTTATTTTATCAGAACCATAAATAACTTTATGATGGCATCAATTTCCTGTTAAAATATTAGAAAGAAACCATGGTCTTGTGAAACCTAGAAGCGAAAGACATTTAGTTGATAAAAGATTTAATGTGTAAAATCCGCTATTAGGTTTAAAGCATTCCTACATTTTTGGATGGTTATTCTGTCAGTTTTAACTGCATCATCCCAATGTTTATTGTTCAAAGAAAATGCTCACAATCTACCAAAGTCCATGGGCCTCCACATCATTCTGTTGTCTCATTTTAGAGAGGGAGGAAGGGTCTAGAAAAGGGGGTCAGGTCGTAGACTGGCATACTTACGTTCCCCGATATATCCACAGAGGAGCAGTGCTATTAATTGCTGCAGTACAGAGCATAATCGCAGGGAAAAGCTAGACAAGAGTGATCGTATCGCAGGGAGGGCTGCAACTGTGCCCCAACGCCCCTGCAGAGACCAGGTAAGCATAACAGGTGCATCAAGTAGCACTCCTGCCTTAGTCGCCACAAGTGAGAAACACGATTCTATCAGATTCATTACATCATATCATGATCATAGTTATGAAATATATAAAATAATTTCAGGACATCGGCATCTGCTACATTTAGACATTTATATGTGTGATGCTATTCCAGAGAAACTATTGCTTATAAAATTAAAACTATAAAACACAAATGTTCCCTCCCTACTTTGGGATGTCACGAACATACCAAGAACAACTTGGCTCTATACCACATTTAGAGTTTTTATCTAATGTGATGTTTGCACTATGCACAAATGCGTGAGGAACCACTTGAAACAATTCTCCTAATAAGCACAAGGTATATAACAAATTAATGTTTTTTTGTGAACTGTCAAACAAATGCATACAGCGATATTTGTATCTGTTCAAATAATTACTGTCAGGAAACTAAGAGCATGCTTCAGTGAACATTTAAGAGACATAAAAACTTGCAATGACCAACATCCAATGGTCCGCCATTGGAAACAAGAGCATTCAGGTCATAACTGTCAAGAAAGTCAATGCCATTGATTGAATTGGTTGCCTCCAAGAAGAGGGGTGATGGGAGTGTGAAACATGTACTAATAGAAGCGATTTGCAAAAGCAAATGTGGGACAACTAAGTACGGTCTGAATAAAGATCACAAACTAGGAGTGTTTGTATGTACAGATCAATGCTGCTTTCACAATATATCTCTTAAATGAAAGCATATGGTTACTATGGTGATCGCTAAAAGATTATTTGCGGCATGTGTGTTGCATCAAATGGTCAGCGACAATTAGGGGATACAAAATTTCATTTGCATAGTACTAACTGACCCAAATCGTGTGATTTGTTTACAATTTTATAGATCAGGATATACATTTTTAATGAGGATGCCATCCATTCAAGGGTATTTTGTTTGAAATCTAAAATCTGCATAACATCAGTAAACAATGTTTATGTGATGTTAAGTGACAAATGATCTGGAAAATGGTGATATATGTTAAAGCACATTTTTGAATGTTTCAGTCATGATCATAAGCGCTTTATTATTTCTATTGTAATTAGGTTTGAAAGTATTATATTTCTATGGGAAAGTCATAACATCAACTATTGCCGTTTGAAAAGGTTTATCGTTGGTTCATTTATCAAACCCAGTGAGCCCCTAGTCACTGCATCTGCGGGGCGCCGCTTCTAAAATCTTGACAGTCGCTATGGTCCATCTAGTTTTTTCCCGTGCCATCAGACGGTTCCACCATACTACTTCTTCAGTGATGATCGAGTCCGCAAAAAGGGCCATCAAAAATGCCACACAATATGGTTTCATTCTTTGGCAAGTCATCAGATGTCGTCTTAAAGATTCCCGACTTGTAGGATCTTCACATAGTCTGCATTTGTTGGAGGCCATAGTTGCCCTGATTGCACAAATTTCCTGCATTAATAACAAGTTCAGACATGCTCGCAAGAAAAATTTCCGGAGTGATTTGTCTGGAAATTATGAGCAGTATGCCTGGGACACTTAATTTGTTCGTGGTTGCGGGCAGGTTATCCAACAGTCTATTTGCTGCTGCTTTCTCACACGTGGTGATCCAGTCCTGATTTTGCATTTTTATTTTGACTCTTTGGGGATTGCAGATCAGATCTTCTTGTGTACAGGCTATTTTGCTCAATTTGCTGCATTGGCGGTTCACCCACCCGTTTAGTGCTTTACAGCGGCCACTTTTAATTTCCTCGGCAATCGTGTGGTAAATTGGCAAGCTGTCGGGAGTTAGCATTTTTCTGAGCAACTGCATACGACTTTGCTCCACTGATGCCATCAGATATAAGAGACCGAGTTTGCGTCTAACCGCCGCCATCGATGTTGACTTAGGAATGCCCAGGACTGATTTCCATAGGTAACCCTCGAGCTGAGTTGTTCAAAGTAGCATCCATTCCATAGACCATAGAGGGGACTACTTTAGTTTTATAGAATTGGATGGCTGGGATCAGAGAAAATCTTCCATATTTTTTGTCTATCACTAGGGTTTGGGCGGTCAGATTTTTTGTTTTGTCCCACAAAGCTCGTTGCATCAATAAGAGCCCAGAAGTCGTGAGATTTCTTGGTACTTAAGGTCTTTAACATCTGTTCTGCATCATTCTGGTAAAGGTTTATCTTATGGGTTTTCAACCATGATTTGTATTTTCTTGTCTCTGTGTTGAGAGCGGTTCTTCCTTCATTGGTGTTTATGAGCCTGCATGTGCGTTTCAATTTTCTCAGTTCTCTTCTATTTAGTACCAGCATTTTATAATAGGCTAGGCATGTGTCTTGTTCCTATCTTTGATTGCTGGTCTCAATCTTCCGACTTTGTAGGTTGACAGCAGTGGGAGGTAGTTAGGTCTAACCATCTTTTTTTTGGACCGAGTCCTCAGCTGATCCAATATTGTATTTGTTCGTTATTTCTGTTATGTCTGCTGCTGTTAATCGGAGGAGAGTTTGCTGACTGGTTGTCTCAATATTTGTTTCATAGTTTTCTTTTGGGGACAGGTAGTGGTCCAAGACATGCACAACAGGTTATGGTCGCTTTATTTTTTTCTTATTACTTCAAAGGACTTGATGTATGGGAGCAGAGAATGGGCGACAAATATGCAGTCGAGAGTGGCTGCTGAATTGGCCCGTTTCCAAGTGGGTAAAGATGGTTTGTTTCCCCGCAAGGTAGAGACATTATGGAAGTTTCTCGAGTTCATAAGCGTCGTCCAAGCCACGCCTCGATATACTGCTGCAGAATTAGGCTGTTGGTTAGTAGCGTTCTCGGCAGCGATTTCACATTTGGCATTTAGGTCTCCACATATGATAATATGGGTAGTCTCGAACGCGATAAAAATCTTGTCTACATCGTCAGCCACGGATGCGCAGAAGGTAGAGATCTTAGTTCTCTGCAGATTCCAGTACAAGTTGATGATCGCTAATTGCGTTGTGGTCCAATTCGTTGTGCCGTGCTCGATGCAGTTCCAGGAAGTTAGAACTGCCAAAATTCCATGGATGTTGTCCCAGAACCAGAGCGAGCTGCTAATAGAAAACCAGAAGACGGGCAACCCATAAGACCTTTAATTGCTGGTGATATTTCAATCTCGTATCCATCAAGGGAGGGCTTCTCCATCAGCCAAGTCTCCTGGAGACAGATGATTTTGTAGGTCCCTAAATCCCGTGTCTCTTCTTTCCACAAATGTACATGGCCGCGAGTGTTCCATGAGGCCATGTTTAGGGATTTCGATGGCTGGGAGTTGTGGGGTTGCTGAGGAGGATTTGTGCCTTGTTTGCCCTCTCGCTGTCGCTGCTATCTCACAGATTTAGATTTTAAGGCATCTTTAAACCACTTCCATGGACCAGACGGAGCATGATCATTGTCAAGTTCCCCCGCTGTAGCTTTAATAGGCAGATTTCTAGACTTTCGTTGTGTTGAACTTTTAGCTTGTTCCCAATTGATCAAATTTGGGGAGGCAGCCTGAGTGCTTGTCGTTCTTGGGCGGCCGAAGTTCATGTCTGACGTCAAATCTCCCTCTTCCAGTGGTTTTGGCCTCGTTGTTTGGTTGCTGGTGGACTCTTTCAGAGTGTTCTTGTTTCAGGCCAGGTTTTCTAGGTCTGTTTACTTCAGGAAATCTTGGATGGTTTTCCCATCTTTTGTTTTGTAGAGCTCTTTCGTTCTTGACGTATATCGGTATTTTTTTGTTTCTGTATGGTTTGGTGAGGAAGGTTTGTGAAGCACTGAGGCTGGTTCCAGTAGTTCCGACAGACGAAAGCCCATGTTTTCGAGGTCAATGTACACTTCTTGTGGAATTTCTCGTATTGCCAATGCTTTTATATGGAGATACGCTTTGGCTTTCTTATCACTGTGGTATGCCTCTATCAGTGTAAAGTCGTCCGTTTTCAAAGATCAGAGGTTCTGCACTTTTCCCAATAATTTGAGTACTAATTTCCTATTTAAAATCAGGTAATTGCGACCACTAGATATATAGTCCATTTGAGCAAGTCACACATTTCTGAACGCCACCTGGTAGCCATCGCTGGAAGTTCACATCCAGATCTGAGTCACAACCGCAAGGCATTGTGGGTATGCAAATTCGCTCAAATGCAAACCTTTTTCTCCAGGAAATTGTCTTTGTCTAAGAGAGCAGCTCTACTTTATACATTTCGTAATCAACCCAAGACAGACATTTGCAAGGTTTCCAGGACAACTACATACCGGGTTTCACCCTTATTAGGGATCCTCAGTGCAGCTTAGCCCCGACAGCCTTGTGGTTGGAGCATTTTACAATGCCAAGAAAGTTATGGTGGGTTTAACAAGGTTTGCAAAAAATACTTTCACCTGAAATGTTAAAGTAGGAAGGTCCATTTGAGTCAAATCATGCATTCCCTGAACGCCACCTAGTAGCCATCACTAAGTTCACCTCTAGTTCTGAGCCACAACAGTAAGGCATTATGGGTATGCAAATTAGCTCAACTGCAAAACGTTTTCTCCGGGAAATTGTCTTTGTCGAAAAAGGGCAATGCTATTTTATGCATAGCTTAATCAACCTAAGACAGAAATGTGCAAGGCTGCCAGGACAACTACATACCTGGTTTCACCCTTATTAGGGATCATCAGTGCAGAATAGTCCGGACAGCTTTTTGGTTGGAGTATTTGGCAATGTTTTCACAACACCAAGAAAGTTATGGTCGGTTTAAAAAGGTTTGTTGTGGCTCAGAAATTGAGGCTAGATTAAGTGTTATAGACTGGTTCTGTGACTGATTGAACAATATTCAAATATCACATCTTCCCGCGTACAGGAAAAACAATCGAAGACGATCTATCCCCAGACTGTAAGAACGCAACATCCTTATATGTTGTGCAAGTTATGTCGCAGGGCCCACCCTTGACAAAGGACAGTGAAAGAAGATGTATGCATTCAGACTTGCAAGTCCCCATAACATAAAGGACGTTGAAGACTAAGAAATGAAGTTCCAACGTGCCGATTTTCTTAAGCAACGACAGTGCCCACCCACCTACCTAGCTATGACCTAGATATAGCCCTATTGCTTTGGGGAGGTTGTTGGGCAGGTATCAGTGGGTGAATGCCATGTTGGTATAGGGGATCCAACATTAGCGAAAATCAAAAATAAGAATACATTCCTAAAATGCCCATGCGCTTCGGATTCATTTTTACTTTGAGATTATTGGCACAACGGGGCAAATTTGCACTAACAATTTTTCCATCAAAGACGTTTTGTCCTCTGCAAAATTGCAGGGCAGCAATGAAAAGTTTATAGACCTTGCAAAAGTTTTCAGTTTTAAAAAGACGAGCTCCACAAACTAAAATGTGTATGGGAAATTATTTGCATGTTTTTGTTGCTGGATGCTCTTCTAGCAGTGCAAAGATGCAAACTGGCGAGCGAGAGTGCCACGCAACCTGCAAACACACCGCTTTTCCCACTTCAGTACAGCAATACTCACGTGACTTTCCATCAGGCTCTACTTTGGCAACAAGCAAACAGGGATGCATACAGAAAATGACAACTACTTCCCTGTTGTGATAAATTGTTCTGTGAATCTCAACCTACACAAGCTGCAACAAACGAAACAAAAATGCGCTCGTTCTCTACAAGGCAATTTTAATGTACTTTTTACTAATCGGAATACTTTTAGGCCACCTTTCTGACAGCTTGATTTATGATTGTTGACATCTTTCCTGAACTTAGATTACATTACAAAGAAACAGGAATTCAAAGCATGACAGGTCTTGCTTATGTTCTCAAGGTACAGGACCTGATGCTTGGTAATCTGAATAATACACAAAACACGGCTTGAGTGATTTTAGGCAGCAAGTAAAAAAACAAATACACCAGGCAGCATTTACATGTACTGGCTGATTGACACCGTCGCTGTACCGGTGCGTGCTGTCCATTCTTACCTTTGCTTTAACCCCCTGCTCTGTCGGATGTGTGCGATAGTGTTCTTATATTTCATATGAAACTATTTTAAGCTTAGCTCATGAAATAACAATGAAAAATAATGTGTATTATCACTAATAGCAACATTAACTAAAATTATAATTCCTAGAACCAAAACTTTACCATAGCATGATGTCTTGTAATACGAGTAATTAGGCATACAGTCCGTATGAATAACAGTAATAAAAAAATAATGACTCATAATGCAACTAATAACACTGGCACTAATGCTATATAGGATAAAGTGCCTATTTGATGGACGAATGGTCAACGGAGAACAATACTACTTACACTGTAATATGCAGCGACCTCAACTCTGTGTGCAGGGATTACAGAGAAAACGGTGGAACGAATCCGCAAATAAACAATGACACGCAATGTACACAATAAATCTGGGTCAGCCAAAAGAGGTTCTCAGTGGAGTGACTTAATGAAATCAAGAGACTTCCATAACCCCCACGCTCTAAAGGCTCGAAACAAGGCCATAATCCCGACATGGAAAAGGGAGGGGCAGGAGACCACAATTGATCATATCTATGTATCAAGAAGTCTGCTCTCTTTAGTAGACTCATTTGCAGTCATAAGAACACAGCACAGTGACCACAACCTGTTGTCTGCCCGCTGGTCAACCCAGACACAGCTCACAAGGAAATATATGGGCTAACAAAGGAATCAAAGAGTATAACCCAACAATACCATATGGCAAAGATTCGAGACGAACAAGCCGCAGCACAGCTGACAGTGGATTACCGGCCTTCGTTAGCACCCTTTCAACTACGAAAAAACAGAGTAAGACTCAGAAGAGACGGCCAACTTTCTGGTGGAATCGCGACAGGGAGAGGGATCAAACAAGGCTGCCCCTTAGCCCTCGACTTGTACAATACCTAAACGGGTGACTTTGAGGCCCAAGAAGCGAAAACACGATCTTTCCCTCTAACAATAGGCAACGAGAAAGTGAGCCGTTTACTATACGTGGACAACATCATATTGTTGGACCAGACGGCCATTGACTCCAGCGCCAACTAAACGGTTTGCTTGCATATTTAAAAGAGAACAACCTGGAACTCAACACAGAAAAAACAAAGATCATGATTCTGGAAAAAACAGCCAAACGAAATGAAAGGTTACGGTGGGACATAGCAGGAGAACAGCTGGAAAGAGTAACATCTTTTAAATATCTTGGTATAATACACAAAGTTAATCAATGTGAGTTGGCAACGGAGACCTCTCTGTATGCCAAAACTAAGACCCTGGCTTCCCAAACAAAGGTCATGGACAAAGTATTTGTGCGCTTTTCTATGAAGCCTGTTATCGACTTCTTCAAAGCCAGAGTAACACCGGCGAATTGTTATGGAGCCAAAGCAATGCCAAACATATCGGAATAAATCTGGCCAACATTAGGACTGCACTTGCGAAAAGTGCTGAATTTGCCAGCTTCAACACCAATAGCCTCAATAAGAAGGGAGATAAGTTTGGTTTCAATTAAGGGGATAGTCTATCTAAACGGCTTGATGTTATTCAGAAAAATTCGACTTGCTTGCCGGCCTAAAATCTTAGAAATCATCTTCAGGAAAATGCACAGAGGCAAAAACAAGATGCGAACAGCCTGGTCAAAGAAGAATCTAGCATTACTTTACGAAATTGGAAGTACTGAGGAGGAACTGGAGACGAATCCACAGAAAACAAAAACTTGTCTTAAAGAATGGGAATGGACTCACACCATAGAAGCAGCATCAAACAATAAGTTGACATTACATCTACCGATGAACATGCAAAAAATGAACATCCCGTCTGAATATTTGACAAAATTTCCTGACCGAAAGCCGAGATCAACATTTTTAAGAGCACATTTGAACTTGCTAAAAACGAACGAAATCCTAGCTATCAGGAGACAGTCAACATCCAACATTTGTGGCTTCTGCAATAACAAAGAACTGTTATCCTGTTGTCCTGTCCCGGTACAACCATAATAAGAGACAAATACGTGGGCCATCACCTGAAAGAGCTACGGATCTACGAAGACAAGGTCTGGTGGCACAGCCTGATGAGTGGAAAAACCACAAGACTAGTGATTGCTGCAGCCTCTTTTTTTCAAGGTCTTGGCCTGGAAGGGCTACAGGTGACAACTTTAAAATTATGAAAATTTCGACCGGGTCGCATTATCAAATGGGACAGTGTAAAGCAGAGCTAGGACAATTTTGGAGATCCGAATGTAAGGGATCCTCTTGCAAAAATTGTAAAACTAAGTCAAGTAATAAAAAACTAAAAAGTGCCCCTTTATTACGTTTTACCGATATTGCAAGTCACCAAGAAGTTGTGTGATTAAATGGGGGAATTAGACTGAATGTAGAGTTCTTTTATAAAAGCAATGGAACTCTATGGTGACTTTCAATATCCTTTTGTATGTACGACAGGGGGTATGTTATTCCTTATGGCACATGGCCACACCTACACCTCACTCCGTTTAATGCTTTATGTCCTGCTATCTCTAATGCAAAGGATCTTCTGATGGTTGATAGATACACCCAATGCAAAATCTGTTCAGGTGAAAGCTTATGTGTTATAATTTTTCAAAGAAGTTGAAGACACTGCACTTAAAACGTTTCCTGTGGTTTAAAATAAGTGATTACGTGCAGATAGATTCTTGTCCTCTGTATCAAACATCATCAGCGCAAAAAATAAGCATCCTATTAAAGAATCCGTAAACGATTCTGGGTTGCAGTTGCAAAGTGCTACAGAAATGAATTTTAGAAAAAAGGAATCTGAAAAGCTGGTCAGAGCTTTTAAATACGTGTTTGTTTATTGAATTTATATAGCGCTTTAAGCCAAAGTGCTTAAGTGCTCCGGTGTTTTGCGGATTCTCCTCTCCGGCGGCTCAAGCATGCAGGCATTGACATGTCACAACGCAACTGTAATACGATATTATAGTGGGTAGTGATGTCACTGTTCTACTGTAATATAGACTTTTATATAGACGTTGTAAAAAGCTTTTATAGATGTATTATAGTTTTTACATGACTTCACCTGCATGCTTCATTGCACTGTTCCTTGTATATGGACAGCGAAACAGTGTCACCAGAGAAATTATGGTGGGTTTAAAAAGGCTAAAGAAAAAAAAAACACTCAAGCATCAGATACTCAGAAGAAGAAGAATGCTTGAGTGATACAGAACACTCCAGCAACAGAGAGATATGACTATGAGGCTCTGTTGGGGAAGCCCCAGCTGCACGTCATAAAAACAGGAGGGATGCTGGTGAACACGGGGAAAGGCTGCATCCTAAGTAGGGGAGGAGTTGGATGGAACAGGTGCATAAGCAGCACTGTTGGAGGAGCAGTCAACCTGACTTTAGTCCCAGGAGGGACACAGAAGGAAAGCTGGAGAAGAGCTGCAAGAAACAGATGCCCGAGTTGCACCGTTCGAGGGGCAGACTAGAGGGAGTCTGTCAAGCTGACTCGAGTTCCAGGAGGGACCCCCCGAGACAGAAGTGGTGGCTGAGACAGAGAGAGAGAGAGAGAGAGGAAACCCTTCTCAGAGCCGATACCACTTACCAAGAAGAATGTATGAGAGCCATCCTGACAAGAAAGAGAGAGAACCGAAGGAGGACAACGTCAACCCGGTGAAGCAGCCCTATTACAAAAAAGGTAACGGGGAGAGGTGATTATAATGATTGATATAGTCATAATCATCACAGTCAGAAAAACAAATATAACGATTGGAGTAATTGTACTTGTACAGAGTTGGAGACAGATTAGCGAGAAGAGTGAGAATTATTACTGGGCTCAGCCTACTCATCCCCAGTGAGAAACCAAGTAGTGAGAATTATTACTGGGCTCATCATACTCGTCCCTGTGAGTTACAAAGTAATGAGAAGAGTGAGAATCTTTCCTGGTTACATTATTCTCATTCCAGTGAAAGACCAAGTAACAAGAAGAGTGAAACTAGTCACTGGGTACATCACATACATCCCAGTGAATAGCCAAGTGATCAGAGGATTACAACTTGTGCTAAAGAGGGACTTGAAAAGCCAAGAGAAAGGGAACAAAGGGGTGTGGAAGTCTCATAAGGTAAATGAATGAACTGGTATGGGAGATAGTTCTTGGCTATCTAAATATTCTATATTGATAGAGACTGGCTTAAAAAGCACCCCAGGAGAAGGGAGTCATTCACCTGGACTTTAGTTGTTTTGTATTAGAGGTAGGGTCAGAGCAGTTTAGTTCTGGGCCGAGGACAGAGTTTTACTTTGGACTTCACAACTGACGACAAGCACCCTAGTTAGTTGAGTTAGGTAGGGAAACCCATAGCTTAGGGAAAGTGAGACATTGCCTTATCATTTTCAATAAACGTTTCCTGAAAATGGCAACTTCTAGGCTCTGTCCTTTTTCTGACCCTCCAAAATATCTAAATCAAGACAGACAGTTCCCAAGACTGCAGATGACTACATACCTGATGTCACGCTTATTACAGATTATCAATGTAGTATAGTCTAACTGTCTTGTGGTTGGAGTACTGGAACATTGTCATTCTTAGGCCTTGAAGATTCCGAATGATCAAACAACAATAACTAGCATACTAGGCCAGGGGCATATCTACTAGTCTAAGTGCGTGACAAAGACCGAGGAGATAAAGTTGGGGGGTGGGGGAGGGTTGCTTAACAAACACCAGCAAAACTATGGTGGATTTATCACTGAAATGTGAAAGTACAACATTCCATTTGGCCAAGCGACAAACGCAACAATGCCACCATCGCTGGAAGTGCAATTCCAGTTAAGAACCACATCAGAAAGGCATTGTGTGTATGCAAATTAGCTCAAATTAATATATATATATATATATATATATATATATATATATATATATATATATATATATATTCATTTTAATTGTGCTTTGGCTTCGTAAGAACTTTAAGCACTACAAAAGCAGCAATACATATACATTATACAACATGATTTGAACTAAAGTATTAAAAGTATTTCACAGTCATTACAAAATATACATATTCAATTGCTGCTATGTAAACACATATTTTTGCTGCTAAAATGCTATTTGCACACAAATCCAATTTCTTTACTTATTTTTTGCATCTTTGCACAAACCCCAACAAATAGGTATTATTGCCTACATGCATTCAGTTCAAGTATCATCCAAGCCTGCTGTATGTTATACGTAATCACAGCATTTAACAATCAGGTATCATACATATAGTGAAGCACATCCATGCTTGAGCAGGTTAAAGGCATATGAGCCGATCTGCACTCTGTAAAGGCTATTACTGCCTTGATTGTCATTAGGCAGCCAGGAGCAATATTTGATTACTTCCTCTTTGTATGCAATGTAAATGTATTATGGATACACAAAGAAACAGAATTTGAGAAACAAATGGTCTCTTTGTGTAACTGCTTTATTTTAAGTGGCATTATTTTTTGCCCTTTTCGGCATGGATTTTGGAATTATGAACGTATTTTAAATCATGTTAATACTGTCATCCATGTCGTATATGTCAGAGGAAGTTGTCTGTATTCCTCTATGAGTAACATATACCATCCAATTGATCCAAGATGGCTGCCTTGCAAAACATGTTGAATTAGTGGCTTCTAGCAGGTTTACACTCTCTATGCGTAATCAAAGAGTTGCTTGGGGATAAATTGCAGTCCATCATCTGTGTTGTTTGCAAACCTACGTGATCAAGCGGTCTGCGTACCGCGAAACGCGTCATTCTTTTTTTGGTTCCCTTTCCTGATGCATTTATATTAATAAAGAAAATGTGCTGCCAGGAAATACCGAGGTGTTTTTTCCACTTACTTGCCGCAAGGATATTTTTCTCCTGTTGCAGCTGCTCTCTGGAGTGTATTCCACTCGCTGCCTTTCCTTTGAAAAGCTTCATTGAGACAAAAATATATATATATATATATATATATATATATTGAGACAAAAAGAGGAAAGAATGAACCGCACTCTCCGCGGTCAATTGAAAGACCATGGTCAAAGGAAAAATAGCACAGCTCACGACACAGTATGGATCTGAAGGTATTTAATGTTACCAGAAAAAAACAAAAGTACAAGATACGGCTGAAAAGCAGTGGCGAAAACAGAGGCAGGACGCCCGTGAGCACGACCCGCCACAACGCGTTTCGCACTCGACTGAGTGCTTGATCACGTGAAGAGACGAAGGACTGGCGCACCTTAGTAGTTTGGCAAATGCAGTCCTTTTGCTGTTTCACTGGAGCTCGATGTGTGCCTGGACACATGGAAAGAGCGGCGGCCATGATGGAATGAAAAGGCAAAAATAGGCCGTACTGTGAGCCAAGTGGCGCTACAGTAATTAAAGCACTATAAGCATGTTTATGGCAAAAATAACCAAGACGCATACTCTGTTGCACACATTCCATGCCAGGCGGACCCACGGTTCCACAGTGCCCCCAATGTAGTTTACAATATTAATGAAAGGTGGTAATTAATAATATAAAGACACAATTGAATGAATAAAATAACCATCCACAATGAAAAAACCCATCTATTAAATTAGATGGTAATATAGCAACCGTCTTACGGCCACACAGGAAAACCTATGACAAGTATCTGGATCATCATAAAATACAGGTATAGATTTCTAATACCAGTAAAGTAAAAATAAAGTGCATGTTCAGGCAGTTATAGCAACAAATTAATGTGCAAAAATGTGAGACCAAAGTGACAATAGCAATATATGTACAAGATGCAATTTACAGCATTCTGGCAAATGAGATAAAGTGCAAGTGCACGCAGTTGTAGCAGCATAATGGAGCGCAAGTGCGCAAAACCAAGGTTGCAATATAAAAATCTATAAACGTGCACGATACAACATTCTGGCCCCATTAAAAGATGAAATAAAATGCAAGTGCATAGCAGCATAATAATGTGCAAATATGCCGGGCCTTTATGACAGAATCAATAATAGCAAAAATTGCGAAGTATCAGCAGCATTAAAAGAAGATATAGCAGCCTCAAAATGTGGAAACTTGTAAGAGCCAGAATGGCGGCATTTGACATATATAGAAGGACACGGTCCATAGCTAGTCAGAGAAAAGGAGATGATATGAAAGATACCAGTAGTCGTAGATCTAACATGGGCTGGGAAAGCAGGGAATAACTAATATTGACAGAAAGTAGGAACGGTTATTGGTACTAATGTACAAATCAAACAAAAGAGACAGCTGTGAAACTACATGAAAGAGAAGGTGAAGCTACAAGAATAGGAAAAGCAAAAGGAGAACAAAAAATATTTGAAATAAACAAAAACAATAAAGAGCTCGAGTCCCATCCAATCGTGCTGCAGCAGATAAAAAAGTTAGACAGACAAAAGTCTGAAAAATGAAAACACTGATGAAGTAAGGTGTAAAGTAATACAGACAGACCAAGGATACAATATAGGGAGAAAAATGCTAACGGAAAACACCTAAACCAAAAGAAAATCAAGATGCATCAACGAGAGGAAGGACATCACAGAAATTAACCACATCGACCAGACTTAAGTCCCCAAAAACGTATAAAGCTCCTCATCGAGATTATGTCCATTGGGAAACTTGGTATCGAAGTCCAGAATAAAACGTGTTTCCAATTGTCTTAATTTTAGAACACGGTCAACACCCTTAGGACTAATAGGAATGTGTGCCACTGCAAAAAACGTAAGAAATTTGAGTCATTCTCATGTTCCTGCCGAAAGTGTTTAGCCATGGGGTACGCAGGATCTAAGTTTTTAATAGCCCTGAGATGCTGGAGAATCCTGAGTTTGAGCTTGCAGGTAGTGCTCCCAACGTAGCACTTCATGCAGGGACACGAGAGGACATAGACAACAAAAGTAGTGTCACAATTGATAGAATAATTAATGATTTGGTTACATTTGGTGACTGGATGCAAAAAAGATTTACAGGGAGTGGCATGAGCACTTGCTTTACATTTAGTACATTTCGTAAAGCCAATGGGGGAGACCGCCAGCCAATTGGAAATGGAAGGACTTTTATCAATAGGTGACAAAAAGCCGGAAACTAGCTTGTCTCTGAGCGATGGTACTCTTTGATATGTGATGATGGGACATTTGGAAAGTAAGGGGCATAGATCTTTATCCAAGATCAAAACACGCCAATGTCATTCAATGATCCTGCGGACATTGTGGGAGGCATTATCAAAAGAGACAATGAGTCTAGGTTCATCATCTGTTAAGGTCTTGTGTGATTTGGTACCATACAATAGTTTATCCCTACAGAGTCCTCGAGCTTTGGTATAGGCCTTTTCGATGTTTCCTTTGGTATAGCCTTGTTGCAAAAAATCAGTAGCCGCTCGAGCACAGTGATAGTCAAACGATGCCAAGTCAGTGCAGTTCCTGCGGTAGCGGATGAACTCACCGTACAGAATGCTTTTTTTACATGACAAAGGATGGCAGCTGGTGGAATGCAGAGGTAAGCCAGTATTGGAGGGTTTTTTATGCAGAACTGTGTGAAAGCCAGTTATATCTAGGGTTACCACCGTATCAAGGTAAATCACCTCGGTGGTGCTATGGCATTATGTGAAACTTAAATTCACCACATTAGTATTGATACTTCTCACAAACAGTTGCCAGTCGATTTCGCTACTCTTCCAAATTACAAATACATCATCGATGTAGCGCCACCAGGCAACAATTTGGATAGGAAAACTGGACGCAAGTAAATCACATAAGAATGTAGCCTCCCACCATCCCATCGTCAGATTGGCATACGATGGGGCAAAAGTACTGCCCGTAGCAGTTGCCCTGACTTGCCAGTAAAATGCACCATCAAACAGAAAAACATTATTGGTGAGGCAAAAGAACAACATCTCCAAAATCATAGAGCTGTGGCCATGATAATTCAATGAACGTGTCTCCATAAAAAATTGACAAGCTCGCATTCCCACTTGATGATCAATGGATGTATATAGAGATACAACATCGAGGGTAGCCAAGAGAAGACCCTCTTCCCAGGGAGTGTCAGTAATATGTGGTAAGAAGTCCCTTGTGTCCTGCAAATAAGAATATATATATATATATATATATATATCGTTAAGACATGAAGGAAAAAAACGCACTCCAAGCGTGAGGTACTGAACGTCCTGAAAAA
The DNA here is from genome assembly GCF_040938575.1 of Ambystoma mexicanum. Taxonomy (NCBI): domain Eukaryota; kingdom Metazoa; phylum Chordata; class Amphibia; order Caudata; family Ambystomatidae; genus Ambystoma; species Ambystoma mexicanum. The sequence continues at coordinate 147,545,479 of NC_090936.1, forward strand.
AATAAACTTGGATACAAGTAAACAAACCAAGTTTAATAAGTGTTAAAAAAATTTAGGCATAAAACACACAGCAAACAAAGCAGGACGCCAGGGCAGTGTCCTGAACGGCGCGTTTCGCGCTTCCCCGAACACTTGATCACGTTAGGGAGACGTGAATACAATTACAATAGATATTGCAGATTAGTCCTTTTCCCATGTTGCCTATCTCCACAAGCCAACAGCTAGGTCACTAAGCCGTGGCGGCCATATTGGAATGTAGCAGTATCCTGCATTAGCCATTGGAAAATCATATATATATATATATATTCAGAGTTAAGACAGAGTAAAGATGATCCTATTCATTGCAACAAAACCCATACAATTTTGGCGAACGCTGGAAGTGACCACAATCCTAAAACTGAATTACCCACATAGATGTCACCCATGAGGACATAATGCTCTGAACTCATGTATGTGCTCATGGGTTGAAAAATGGGGATGATTCATAGTTGAGTGTCATCACTACCAACATCCACCGAATTTCATGAGTTTTATTGTGATGAACTGGACCATTTTAACTCTGTCTTAAAGTTTTCAGTACATTTCGGTGGTTCTGTTATCCTTACACACTGATTTATGGATTATTTGTGCCGAAAAAAACAGGATTTGTGCGCTATTCTGCCCGCGAATCCCCATTTGTTAAACAGGGATTGGCGGGCAGAATGGCGCACAAATCCTGTTTTTTTTGGCGCAAATAATCCATGAATCAGGGTGTATATCTTCTCTGTGGCTCACATCCCACTCACTATTAAAGAACCAGATCCCCTTACAAAAGCCATTGCAACAATTAGGATAAAAGACCATTGCTGAGAACTTCCTCACTATAAATAACCAGATCCCGTGGCCTTTGCCCTTTCCCCCCTTGGTTTAATTTCCACAGTAGTCTCCCTCAAACATTTCCCACATTAACATAAGCGTGATCACCATTGATCCACCTTGTATAGCTGTGGTAATCAATCCTGCAGTAATGCAGTATTTGCCTATTACAGCACTTATGGAAAAACACTTACAAATGAAAAAGTCTTGCCCATTCCCACTGCCACTCTCTATGTGCACCTCACCTTCCCACACCATGTATTTCTCCCTGACCCTCCCCTATTATCCAATTTCCCCAACTATTTTCCACGACCTACCTTTTTTTCCAACCGTGTCTTTTGATGTTCCTACGTGAATCCCACAGAAATCCTCCAGGATTCCATTAGTAAAATGAAAATTATCGGAGTCACAATGGGCCCTCCAGCTATCCTCAAGGTGGTCACCTAACTATGTGACCCTCTTTCTCCCCTCCAACACCCTTACACTGATGTGAGGCCATCCATTTCCCTCGTCCAAGTATAATCTTCAGCTCATTTACTTTTTGCCTTCCGGCAGGATAACTGGAGGAAATCACATCTAGCAAATTTCCAAAAAGTCTCAATGCCCCATGGGAAATATATAAACTTTTCTTGACCCTCTGCTGTATCAGATTTAAAAAAAAACGACTTTAGGGATTTACAAGAAACAAAAAAAGGAATATCTGTGATGCCTTATGCCCAACTGGCTTCTTATTTGGTGCAAATCCATCCAGCAGTTTTAACACTGTACATGTTAAATGGTTGTTCCCAATGGCAGACATATGGCCACAGAATGGTATAATATGCTACTAATCAGACTCAGCACATTGCACCATTCACAGACTGGAAGAACCTACATGAAATCATCAAAACCAAACCATAGCATCAGGTGGATATAGATGTACAACAATACGCTCGCCCAATATTTTTGCCTATAGCTCCCACCAGACCCAGCTAGCATGCTCATTGGGAGGGGGTCATGGGATGTGTAGCACACAACATGCGGGGAGGTGCAGGTTGCAGACATGAACTGTTATCACTATGATATGTGCCACCTTCACAGTTCAGACATTAGATACAGGGCCTGCATCACTGTTCTCAGTCCCAGGCAATCCAATCTAGGGTAATTTAGCTGGAATCTGCAAAATACAACACATAGCATTTCAATAGTGATCAGGGGAGCAGCATATCCTATATAACGTCCTGCAAAAAAACAGTAGTTCTATGACCTATATGCGCTGCTATTAAAATCTGGGGTTCTTGTCATTACTAAAAGAATCCAGTCCCAGCGCGTGTATATAGGAAAGATTGGTGAAGGTCATGGGTCCGTGTAAACTGTATGGTTATGCGGGGGCGCTCCGGTCCATCAGTCATGAATGCCACAATGGAATGCAACACAATGGATCTCCTCCCTCGCATTAGGTAGAGCACAGAACAGACTCTATACGAATAGACAACCTCTGTATTCACTCGTCTTCTTCAACCTAAGAAAAAGTCTTACTACACACAGACATTCCTCACTTCATCCCCAATTTCCCTCACCTATTCGCACCTCACTTTTAGCTTTGCGTACCTATGTGGGCTGCCGCAATTAGCATATGAATATCTCCACAGCCCAGACAAAAGCCAGGGTGCGTTTAAAAGCCCAGGCAATGTTCTAATGGTCAGGATCACAATTCTTATTGGCACTGGAATACTCACTGGACATGGACGACAATATCTTTTGAAAGCCTGAAGATCTGCCTGGCAAACTCTGCTTTGATCGACCAGATGCTCTCCTGAGCGACTCTTGGCCTTTTCTCCACTGCGTTGATTGGAAAACTGAGACCGTTCGTCTCTGACAAATAACCCCTGTCTACTGTGCTGCCTATGACACGATTATAATATCATGCGGAGTAGCACATGTATGTTCAAGTTTCTAGTGTTTATGGATTTCGCTTTTACTTTACAAAAGCAAATACAATTGTTAAAAAGCAAAACAGAAATGGCAATGGATGGGAAGGGGGTGTGAAACATGTCCAATAAGGGGATGTGTAATTGATTCCCACTGGGCCATCTAACCCATGGCATTTGCTGCATGCTGAACTGTCTAGGGCACCAGCCTACTTATTTTCAGACACCATGCACGCAGCTTGGACCAAAGCTTGCGCATTGGCAGCGTTGCTGCCACCTAGCGCTGCATCATGGAGAAAGTGCAGTAGTGCAGTTATTTTCCCTTTAGGTATACATGCTGCAGGCGAGGAGATCCAGGGGAATCCCCTGAAAACCTCATCCAGCCCATCTGCATACTGGGGGTGGTGACCCCCACTCATGTAGCGTCCCCTGCTACAGTGCCAAGGGTTAGACAGCAGACTACATCTCACCATGCACTATGTTAAATAGCCTATGCCCCTCTCACTCCCTTACTTTACTAAATCTGCTGTGAAATGTCCATGACTCAGAAGAGTAGGGGCTGACAGGAAAGTAATCAGGTAAACGACACATAACATACTTTAAAAAAAGACCTCGTTTCCTGACGCACAACACCCACCATGCTATCAACTACAAGCAATTCCTGACATTCTGCCCCGACCCGCCTCCCTTACCCAGCATCAACTATATCCTCTTTTACCATCTAATACATACAAAGATGCCCAGGCTTCTGCCACCTTTGACCACATCCCCAGGCTGTACCGGTCATTAATCGCCCCTCTATCAGAGCAGGAGCAGCCACAACTGCTCTATATGGCTACCTTTGCTTGCTTTGTTCATGTGGAATCCCAAGAGAGGCAGAGAGAAGCGCTCGCCAGCAGCCACCCTTCCACTACTTCCCCCAAGTCTCGGCAGGCCTAGGGGCGGGAGCATCCTAGCTGTCAACCGAATGGAGAGAAAGTGCGATTCCTGCACCTTATAAATAACACTCATTCAATCCATCCGCAGGTCCTCCTTTCACTTGTGTTTCACTTGATATTGTGACTCTGCACTGTTACATCAGAATGAATCATTGAGGTACCTACTGCATGAAGCACTGAATAGGACATGCCAGACAGTGTGCGGTGCGCAAACTGGCATTTTCACGGCACAGTATTGGTTGATATGTTTGGATTGTTTTATAATCATAAGACTATTTAATCAGACGCTCTCCACACATCACAGCTTAGTCATAGAGTTGGTTATGGTGGAGGGTGGGAGTGGAAAGATTTCAATAGAATGTTTAAGGCAAGTTGTAACCAGGTGAATCCTTGTCACTGCAGTGCTCGAAGGTGGTATATTCTCCAGATAGTATGAAGGGTGGCAGTCCTACCTTATCCTGGTTCTCCTTGTTTCTGTAGCACAGGTTTCCAATTAGGCGAATCAGATGAGCTTTAAATCCAACAGCAGGATGTGTTACTTCTTCCACCCATGACATGGAATGTGCGGCTGTGAAAATGTTTTTGGTCTGTTTCCCTGCCAGGTGAGTCAGTCTCAAAACGTCTAAGGAAGACAAACGGGTTTAAACATTTTTTTAAACTCAATGTCTGTTGCAGCGAGTTCAGAATTTGGATGTCTCGGTGTCATTTATGAAGTTAACTCAAAACATTTCAAGGACTTCTACCAATAATAGATAGCAATAAAGACATTTTGATGATACTCCAATCATTTTGATTAAGACAGTATAACCATTTTCATTTTCTTTATCATTTTAGCTACAGGTTATCAACATACATGCAAACAAGAAAAATAATGAACCAATGCTCGCTTCACTTTCAGAGAATCCTCCCTATGTTATGTTATATCAGCAGGGCCAGGACGATTACAAAAATAAAATAATAATACATTGATTTTTTTTATATCGCTCTTCATGCCGAAGTCCAGCCTCTAAGGACAACTGGACCGGGTATCGAACCTGTGCTGCTCTGCATTGTGTTGTTTCCAAGTACGTTGCCCCTGAGCTATCCTCCCGAACGTGTGCCACTAGCAAAACCACAAGCCTCCTAGGTAAAGTGGGAGTAGAAACATGTATTTATTTTAGCCTTCTCAGTTTAAAGCATCTTGCCTTAGTATCCTAAAAAGACAGCAAAATGTCCAGCATCATACAGCGAAGGTTTCACCAGTCTCCACTAACTTCTTTCACTGAAGGCAAGATACAACACTTTCTCCATGAAGCATCCCATTTTAAAACCATTATTCCACCCATTAGTGAATGAATAATCCATTGAACCTCTATCAGTTCGCACAGACCACATAACCTCAACAATGCACCTGTACAAGATAGTTAATATAACTAGGTTAGAAAATATAATTATATTGAGCACCATTTTGCATACGCAGTAATTGTCAATTGTGGATATGCCATCTGTCAACAAATACTTAAGGATTGTCTGGATGGCAGCGTGACATTTACATTAGTTGGTCCCGCATCAAACTCTGTACTGACTGACAATACAACCTGCTTGTAGGATGATCGAATGCCAAATGCATTAAAAGCAATAGACATATTTGTTATCAATAATCTCCTGGTGCGTAGAGTCATAGGAATGTCAAAGGGTAAGAAAACCCCAGGATCAAATAGTGATAACAATTTGTCCTTAAGAACGCAAGCTCTAATTGTTATGCAAACATGCATGAAAATATAGGCAATGCCAGCAAAAATAAACTCGGGAGCAGCCCATATTGAAGTCCCAGAAAAATATATATACAAAGTAATACTTTTACATGGAGGGAGCACCTAGCGTTGAGAAACAGAAATTGGAGATCGTTGGAGAATCCTTAATGAACAAAATAATACACTTGTTTGAGCACACACGAGGTTATATATTCATAATTGCATCTAGCACAGATATATGGAAAGAATTAAGGCACAAAACAACTGTAGATCAGACTAGGCTAAAGTAAAGGTGCTGACACCTTGTTTATAGGAAGAGTTGGTATGTCTGCAAATATTGCACTGAAAGATACAGGTTTGAAACTTTAGAAAAATGAATAATTTGACACTTTCAAGAGTACTAGTAATCTATCAAGAAGTCCACTCCCGGACATAACGTGAGCCTTAGCTCCATACTTACCAAGCCTAGTTTACCCATCAAGGAGAGCCTGGCCATTACTAAAGGGCTAATTATGCAGCCAGGAAATTATTAACAGACAGCTGGCTGGTGTAGGAGGTCAAGGAAATGGAGAATGGTTGCCAGCAACTCGACCTTTCCCCTACCCGAAGGCTCCATGTCAACTCGTACTATCTTTGTCATCTCCGCAACGTCAGTTTGAACCTAAGGAGCTTTCTCCTAGCTCTCCTCTCAGCCCTGCTGGCCTAGGGAATTCCTGCACTGCCTCCTCAATGACCCACCACCTGCTCATAGCTCCTCGCACTTCACTCACACACCCTGGATGTGAGGGGTACGTTTTCCTCTCTTGTTGATCTTTTCATATCCTTGAGTCTATGATGACTCTAGCAATGTCACCACTATCTTCCCAGGGAAAGACTCTCCTCATACGGCCAGGGAAGGGCAGCTGCTACCTGATCCCGACCCTGGGGATGGCTGCCCGAGGGAGGTCTATGTGGGGGGACACAACCCTCATGGTAGTAAGGTGGACTTGCTAGACTGAATACAGTATTCCCGCCAATCAAGGGATCCTACATCCCCTTCCTACAAACCAAAGAACAATTCCTTCCCAAACAGATTCATAAGTTGTGTGATTCTTACCATTCCTCTAAAAAGTACTGGGAAAAGGAAGAATAGGATACCCAACGACTCACAGTGGAGTTATAAGATCAGTACTGTGATTAGGGAGAAGAATGGAGGAATGAGGATTATATGTAAGAACCACTCACAGCAATCTAGTCTTTACCCAAATCCTAGTGAGAGGAAAGAACTGGCGGTTCACTGAGAGCAAGGGAACCATGCACCAAGAAAGGAGGCACGGTAGCAAGTTTGCGCTTAACTAGGCGCACACCAAGCCAAATCGACGAAGCAGACAAAGAAGGAGCAGCAACACCAAAGTCAACCGGAAAGCCAGGGGAAAGTGAAAAGGTTGCCAGGTTGCCGGCGCATCAATGCAGATACTTAAAAGGAAACCAAAAGGGAAGAAATATGCATGAAGGGATGCTTGTAACTACCAAGAAACACCAAATCCATGAAGGGGAAGACAAAGCCTGTGATAGGCCAAATGAAGAAAGCATCCTGTTTAGCCATATGAACATTTGTCAAGACAAGTGACGATGTTGGACAGGTTAGTGAACCCAGCCTATCAAACATCAGGGAAAGGGAGTCATTCCCCCCAATAGTGCAAAGTGTTGAGAGAAACTAACAGGTGAAAATAAGTGTTTCATATAAAACGTCCTGACAGGAGAGTATGCCAAGTGAAGACAAGTGTGCATGAACTATTGTGTAAACTGTTAAGGAAAGGATTTAAAGAAAAGCAACACATGAACTATAAAGTAAGTGAATTCCTGGCAGGAGAGTATACCAGGGGAAGACATGTGTGTATGATCATTGTGTGAATTATTGAGAGAGGAACAACAAACGTCATTGGGAAGAAATGTGCCTTTGAGATTTAGAGTGAAGAGAAAGCTCGGGAGAAAGGAGGGATTTCCTTCAATGACGCGGATGCTCTGAGGTGAGAGAGAAATCCTCTTGGAAACTTGGTGATTCTTTTTGGAACTATTTTTTGTTTTTGCAAAGGAACTGAGGAAGGAAGTTCTGCCTAGAACTGTGAACATTGTACGTGAGGAAAACATTTCTGTCTGATTTTGAACTCTATGTTGAACTTTGACCATTTGAACACTTTAAGAAAGCAAGAAACATTACCCTTAGCACCTTTGAGTTATTTTGACTGTGAGGGCCAGACTAGGATTACGAACACAGGATTTACTTTTATTTGTACATCTTGACATCGACAGAATCATTAGCTTTTGTTTGAGCTAGGGAAAATTCTCCCAAATAGGGAATAGTAAGGCATTTTTCAACCACATTTTCATTTAAGGGTTCGTAGCCACAAAACTCTCTCCTAGTTGCCCATGTCTCATTCCTGGCTTCTCACAAGTCTCTCCCAGACTTCCACTCCAACTCTCACCACCACCTCCTCCTCTTCTCACCTTTTCTTCATCTCCTCATACATTACGCCCTCCAGCTCCTCCTCTGCTACTCTCTGTCTGTCTCTGTCTCTCTTTCTCTCTCTCTCTCTCTCTCTCTCTCTCTCTCTCTCTCTCTCTACTACCTTCTTTCTCTGTCACCACCTCATCCATAGCTTTTACTTAGTCCACTACCTTCTTCGCTTCTCCCTTCATCCACAACCTCTCTGTCCCATCCACCGTCTCCAAACACCCACACACATGTGTTCACTGTGCTCTCTTTTTATAAACCTCTGTCTCCTCCCCTTGGGCTGCGCTCCTCTTGAGGGTTTGCACATGTCTAATTTTCCTACTAGTGCAGAATCCAACATTTGCTAATTGATTCTCTGATTCAAGTGCATCTATGTGATTAGTCTGGGTCTCCAACATTTGCGGGCCCGAGCTAGAGGCTGAAAGGCGGGCATTCTGACCGAGCAAGAGACTCCAGTCAGGAGAAAGATGAAGATGGAAACACAACTGTCCCAACTGGTGGCGAGACCATAGGAGAGGAGTGGTGTGCCTGGCAACTGACACCGAGACCAGAAGGAAGCCTGGGCCTCCAAGCTCCACGCGGCAAGTGTCTTTCCCACAGAGACTAGTACCAAATGCTCACAAAGTGAAAACGCCAGTCAGGCCTGTGAACTTTGGTTTCAAAGATTGGCAAAACTTATGAGGTTACAGAGACTGATAGTCACGAATGGAGAGAACCACAGCTGGGAAAGCCGACAAGGGTACGAGAGCCTGAGAGAGTTGAACAGGTTGACGCCCTTTGTGAAACAGTGTGAAAGAGATATGAGTGCTTTATACCAAGGCTGAGAAAGCAGACAAAGGTATGAGGAACTTATAAAGTCGGACAGGCATACGTCCTACATAAAACAGATTGAAAGGAGCACGATCACTTTGCAACAAGGCTGGAAAAGCCAACTAGGTTACGGGAACTAGGAACAAAAGAACGGACAGACGCCCTACGTCAATTAAGTTGATTGAGAGCCAGTATGCCTACCAAAGAGCCACAGGGCTTTGGCGAGTCCAAGAGCCATAAAGGATTGGCATAGAGAACAGTTAACAGTGTTAAAAGTGTCTCTTCTACTCAGCAATTCATGGATGCGTATTTCCTGGTATACTCCCCTGCCAGGAACTTGTTTGACACTGTCTTTTCTGTTTATAAACTTTAACTGGTTTACCTGGTGTACGCCCCTGCCAGGAATTCCCAGCATGGCCTTTAAAGAGCCCCTGGTGTACTCTCCTGCCAGGTACCTCCCCTTCACCAAAGGCTCACTTCCTGATGCAACACCATCACCAGATCTTCTCACAATTTTTCAATACTCTTTCTTTTTTGAGTATAACGCAATTCTTAACCTCTACACTGTTTGATACTCCACTAGCTTAAGTGATTACTTGTTCCAACTTCCCCCCATAATGGCATGCCATGTATGGAGGTTTGTTCAAGTTTTGCTTTTCAACTTCATTCACAGTGCTCAATGACTTGTGGCAATGCTTGTTCCAATCTTCCCCATATCGACCATTCACATATGAAGAGTTGTACAAATATTGCTTTTCAATTACTTCACTAGAAATGTTCATTTGCCTTCATGATGTTTGCTTCAACTTTCCCCTTATTAGCATCTCTCATATGGAGACTTGTGTATACGTAATCTTTCAACGTTACTTGGTGGACATTCAAAACATCTGAGTATGTGCTGGTACTCCTGTCAGTATTCCCCAGGCCTCCCAACACTCCAGGGCTGACTCACTGGTATCTCTTGGTGTCCCCAACCTTTCGCGTACTGCTGCCGAAATGTTAGAACACTGGGGAAGCAGTTCCCGCTCTGAAGGTAACTCTTTGGTCTTCATGCCGGCTTCTCGCTCACTCGCCAGTGGAACCATGGCTCTGCAGCGTGACCACGCTCCCGGCAGCCTTCTCCTCACAGCCGGCTCCTTCACAGTGCCCGCTCTGCATCTGCCAAGCTGCTCCCGGTCTCACTCCACTCTGGTAGGAAATGCCTGCCTCCTTCCGCATCGCCTGCCCGAGACCGTATGTCTCCGGTTCTGCTTCCCGCTGCACCCGCTCTGCATCTCTCCTCTCCTTCTGTGATGTGTTAATATATCCAGGGCCGCTAAGGCTCATGCGATATGGAGTTCTTTGGCAACTGGGAAGTGCATTTCCTAGAGGTCGTTCAGGTGGAGGATGGACAGAAATGGCACCTACTTATCGGATTTGCATAATAAAGCACATAATACGGCCATACTGCATCAGGGTGCTGTTTAAAAGTGACAGCGATGTAAAAAGGACCAAACTGGTCAATGGGACGGTCCATAGATATATTAATAGATCCAGGGCCACCAAGGCTCATGGGATATGGGGTTCATTTTCAAAAGTGTGGAATGTTAAGCAAAACTAATAAGCAAAACTAAAACGCCAGGCTGACTTGATCTTTGTATGTTGTTTAACAGACCGAATTACGTTGTGATAATACATAGTAAGGGACCTAGAGATGTTTTTCATAAAAAGATGTTCCATTCCAGCGCCACGTTTAGATCATGCTTGACCGAGTTGGTATCATAAATCCATCTTTGCTCACATCGTGTCAAGGCTAGATCACGGTTACCGCCTCTCGGGGCCTGATGGACAACTTGTAAAACACACCACAGCATATCCATAGGTTTATGCTGTTTCTTAACAAAGTGTGCTCCCAAGGGTTTGTTATCTGTTTGGTTTCTGATGCACGATGTGTGCTCACAGATTATTTGTTTCACCTGACGCTTTGTTTTGCCAATATAGGCTAGGTTACAAGAGCAGATGATAACATACTGCCCAGGTAGTCATGCAGTTGGTAAACTCACGTTGGGGGACTACTCGAGTACCTAAGGTGATGGTTTTCATGTCCTTCGTTTGTGGACACACTGAACAATGGCCACATTTATGGTGACCTGTTACAGGCGATAAACCCCATTAAGTGTTTTAAGTTTATTTGCCTTTTAAAGGTGAACCGTGGTTTTGGAGGGTTGAAGTCCTCCGTTTTGATCATGTCCCAGTGTTTTAGGATGGTTTTGCGTAAAGGAGCACTACATTGGGCTCTAGGTACTCACGCATGTGATCTTATCCAAATTCGTTTTCTGTGTGGTATGTAAACATGTCTCCCTTGTCATGTGCTGAGCTCTCTTATAACCTCTTTGTATAGTATGCTTCGGGTAGACTCTGTCTTTGAGTCTAGTTTTCAAAGCTAGACCGTGAGTTTTGTAGTCAATGGTCTGTGAACAGTTTCTACGAATATGTAGAAATTGACCAAAAGGGAGAACTTCCCTTAAACTTTTAGGATGGAAACTGGAATACCCTATGACAGTATTCCTACCTTTCAGCTTCCTATAAAGAACGGTGTCAAGTGTATCATTGTCTGTTTTTATAATTTCCAGGTCTAAAAGAGACACTTTGGTGTGGTCGTGTTCAATGGTGAATTGGATACACGAATTTTGGGTGTTCAACCAAGTATGAAATTCCATGAGTTGATTAATGGGGCCTCTCCAGATCATAAAATGATAAAATCATCATCGATGTATCTGTACCAGGTTGGCGGTTTGATTTGAAAGGGTTGTCAATGTGGTAAATTGATTGAATTTCAAAATGATCCATGTAAAGGTTTGCCAGGTCAGGGGCAAAAGTGGCCCCCATACTGGTTCCTTGTAGTCGATTGTAAAATGTTGTTCCATAAAGGAAAACATTTTCGCTTAGTGCTAGGCAAATACATTCCAAGATAAATGCCGTAGACACTTTCATTAGAGTGGTAGTTTGCGTGTCCAGGGATTTTGCCATTACAGTGAGGTAATCTTGCTGGGGTATGCTCGTATACATAGTTACTACATCGAGCGTCACTAGTATGTCTTCAGCACATGGCAAGGGAGACTTGTTTACATTCCACACAGAAAACGAATTTGGATAAGATCACATGCGTGAGTACCTACAGCCCAATTAGTGCTCCTTTACGGAAAACCATCCTAAAACACTGGGACATGATCAAAACGGACGACTTCAACCCTCCAAAAGCACGGTTCACCTTTAAAAGGCAAAGAAATTTAAAAGATAACTTGGTGCACACATTTCCTTCACCACACATACCAAATGCAAAACACATTATGGAGTTTATCGCCTGTATGGCCGTATTATGTGCTTTATTATGCAAATCCGATAAGTAGTTGCCATTTCTGTCCATGCTCCGCCTGAACGACCTCTAGGAAATGAACTTCCCAGTTGCCAATGAACTCCATATGCCATGAACCGAAGTGGCCCTGGATATATTAACACATCTGCATGCCGTTCTATTGACCAAAATGGTCCTTTCTACATCGCTGTTACCTTTAAACAGCATACTGATGCAGTATGGCCGTATAATGTGCTTTATTATACAAATCTGATAAGTACATGGCATTTCTGTCCATGTTCCGCCTCATTGACATCCAGGAACTACATTTCCCAGTAGCTGTGTAGTTCTTTCAAGGCACTCTTGCTCACATGGCCTGTGGACACGTGAATGTGTCCATTGCTTCCGTGATTGATTGCACGGTTCACAATTGTCCCGCGTACACAAGCAGCTAAGCAGAGAGCATTCGTGAGATCAATATTTTGGAAGGTAAGCACGATAAAAGCAACTGCTTACCTTTTCCCTGAATCACGCCAACGCTGCATGACCGCCAGGCACCTAGCCCTAAATGAATGCCGATAAGATAAAAAATTATCAAAAATAAGGTTTAAAGAATGGTTATAGATGGCGTCCGTTTCATTTTGGCGAGCGGCCGCTCTAGGACAATGGAGGCATGCAAGTGCAGTTTACCTGTATTAGACATTAGACACATGCAGTTGTGCCAGTGTGTAGTCATAGACTGCTCTAAATACGAAAAAGTGAGACGGGGCTCCTAGAGGAAAAAACATCACTGGGTTAATGTTTATTTTAAATGGCTCACATGAGCCTGTGAAACATACCATTAATTTTGGCCTTCAGTAGACAGATGTATAAAGGCACGAGTGATTAGACCTTGACAGTAATGTAGATTCTGTTTTTGTCATTTTTCTAGAGTAGCTGGTGTAGTCTTACACTTTTAGATGCAACCTGCGAAGGGTCTATCTAATTCAAGCCCACTCATTGAAGGGCCTTTTGTGGAGACAGAATAAGAGCTACTGCCTCCCGATAGTCATTTAAGGTACCCATTTATTTCCAACTCTTTTGAGCATTGTATGTTGAATAATGTCCTTTCGTTTTTTATAATGAATGTGACCATGACATAAGCATGTATATTTATATGCATGGTGAATGAAAACACCTGGTCAAGCGAGCATCCGTCAAGGAGCCAGAAGTGTCTAGAATAATTCCATTGAAATTCCCCCTGTAACGTCCCGAAGCAATCTGAGGCAACTGCAGGTTAGTCCAAGAACCGTTATAGTCCGTTACCACAATTTCTAGTCAAGCTTCGTTATGGAGCAATTTTTTAAAAATATTTTCTTTGTTTAAAAATTCTTTTATAGATCATAATAGAAAAAGCTGGGAAAGTATTTGTTACCTCTATTTGAACAACTGTGTTACCCTGTCCTGAAGACGGCCAGTATCAAGATAACCAACAGCACCGAGAGAGTGCATTGTATGAGCTAGAAGGCCGAAACCTATGTCGACTTTACATTAGGAAATCTGTACTTTCTTTTTCCTATCTCTCAATTGTATAACTAGGTTTCAACAAAGGGGATTGTGTAGAATACAACTTCATAGACCTTTGATTGGTCCTTAGAATAAACAGAGTGGTTGCAAATAGGCATATTAAATAAACAACCTACAATCGCTCCAAATAAACTTTGAGACATGTATGTATACAAGAGGGATCTTTATGCCAATTGGTCAAACTTGTGTTTTTAGCTTTTCACTTTTTCCCTCGTGTATGAATTCTTTTTTGTCTACTTTGTTTTTATATGTGATGAAAGCTTTGGTGTTACCACACCTCCTAGACTGTAAGTGGCGAGCACAGATTTGGTAGTTTTAGTGATTGATTAGTAGGACTTTGTGATAGTCCTTTTTACGTTCTTGCATAAAATGCATATAAATAAATGAATACGTTTTTTCTAATTGATTAAATTGTGGTATGATTAATCTCTGGTTCATCAGGATTGCCGTGGATCTAGCCTGTCAGTGTCACAGGGACTCAAGGAGGGGGTAGTTGACATATCACTTTCTTTGTTGCCCCCACATGGTTCAGTTCCAGAACTGAACCAAGCGGTCTAGCATTTAGGGTGTGGTCTGGCCTGAAGGCACCTGGGATACCTGCAGGCTATATAGGCCACGCCCAAACTGGAGAACACGCTTCACGTTGCACTGCTCTCGCAGTGTGACGTTCACCACGATCTGTCGGATCTTCTTCAGCATTCCGGGCCGACACCTGCAAGAAGAAGCAGAAGAACACCATTAGTACTCTTACCTGTTAACAAGTCCAGCTCCTGTCACCCGCTCCAGTGTCCAGAATATCCAGCATCTCGGCGAACGCTCGCGCTCTCTCTCTCTATTTTGGAAGCCGCAACCTGGGGGAAAAAATAAAAAGGTAACATTAGTAAGCATTTATTCCTCACATTCGAACAACGATTGGCAGTCTCACGCTTACCTGAGTTGAACTTGCTTCTGGTTCAAGGCCATTCCGGTCTTCCGACAACCTGCAAGAGAAAAGGCAAAACTGATGAACACGCATAACTACTCGGAGGCAATTCGAACAACACCTACTCACCGCTCTGCATCCTCTCAGCAACTTATCATCCGGAACATCACGGCAGCCTGCAAGAGAGGGACAACACAGGTTAGAACACCGCAAGAAAATCACATACCGCCACGCTCCACGCTTTCACTTACCATCTCGAGCACAGCCCCAGCCAGCACGGCATCTTCAGAACTCCTTCCGCACCTAAGAGAGAAGGAAAGACATTAACAGGGGAAATTGCAATTAAGGACAAGCTATCAAAACAGCTGAGGAACTGAGTCGCAGCAGGACTGGACTCACAGGGCCCGCACCAGTGAAGCAACTCGGTTGTGACGCGCCCATCCACGACACACCCCTGCACAGAACAGCAGGACGGAGAGCGCATCATATCGAAAACCAAGGTGAGGAAAACACTAAGGGGTCATTGGGTCCACAAGGGAGGTGGGCTCAGGGAAAAAGAGACTATAAACTAAAATCTGAACTCCTGTATTCCAGACTAGGTCCTCAGCAGAACATGAACCAGAGGGAGTGGGTCCAGGTCGGAAGCAGTCCAACCAGATTGGGTGGCTTCCCTGTGGATACCAGGTGAGCGTTACATCTACACATTCAGCTTGGTGTGCTTCTTGCTCTACATTAACTCCTTTCCCCTTTTCCTCATCCCAATTCTATAGGCTTTCTGGGAATTGGAGTGCATTGGAGATTGAGGCTTTGGAAAGTTCTAATGCTTTGGATTTACATTCAGGTCAAGATGGTGAGTCCTAGAAGATGTAATGTGAACACAATGTGTACATAAAGAGTCAATGTCATCCTGCCCAGAGTGTCTAGGAAGAAGAGGTATTTGAGTTTTGTTATTGTAATTAAGGTGTATAAAGTTGACAGATCTTTTTAAGAAGAAACTAAAAATACTTCTGTTTGCCTAATGTGCCTATAGATGCTATATTCTGGATGCTACTGTTGCGCCCTTGAGCCCACGGGTCCATGGCCTGCACAATACAAATTCCTAAAGTAAAGTAAAAGGATTGGTATACTGGCAGTATGCCATCACTAAATCAGGGATTATACAATCTTCTTCACATGGAGAATCCCTCATTCCACATCCCTCCTGATGGGGTCACCACTTCTCCCTGACAGCCATCTCCTCCCATGTGATCCTCCCTCATAATACGACCGCCAGGGTCCAGATTAGGTAGTGGGTGCCATCCTCTAGCCATATGGGAGGAGATTATAGGCTGGGGATCAGTGACGATTCCACAGGAATCATCCCAGTGCCTGTACAATAGCACAGAGATGAGAACACGTTGTCAGCAATTTTTAAGGGTGTAAATAATTGGTGCATATACCAGGGACAAAAACAAAATATATATATAAGTGAATAGATGGATTACAAAGATAACATAGGGGGGGGGGCAAGTGCTTTAAACTAACGAGTACTCTTTATATATATACAACATTACAAATTATATACATTTTTTTAAACTTTATCGGTACGTATCTTACACAGGCAAAAGAAAAACTAAATTACATTATTAAGCATCACTGGAGTTGCTAGAGCTACTGTATTGTGCCACAATGTTCATGTGAACCAGGCCCTGATAGGATCTGGCAGGTGCTCATATCACAGTGCAGTAGGGCCAGCCAATAAAAGCCACCTGAGCCAACCTCTTTAGTTGGACTTGTGGGCTTAGCTAATGCGAGTGTGCCACACAACCTTCTACTGTGCACAGAGAGAAGGTGTGAACTAGAGACCCACCTGCTTATAATTTGGAAAATTAGTACTTCTGACATGGGCTAAAAACTGCGCTTTCTGCTTGTGTGCCCCGTTTCCTGGTCATATCGATTGCAACACTGCTAAGAAAGGATCCCATAGGGCTGTTGCAAGGTATTACTCGCACACTACCCCTTGACTCACCAAGTCTATGAAAGTGTGATGGTGCAGGTGAGACCAGTGATGCTTAAGGCCACACCCCTGCTTGCCCCGAAATGGCAGCGAACATATAGATCAAGAAAATTAGAACAAAGTGTTAGTTTGTGTATGCCACCGCCATGTAGAATATGACAAGTAGGAGAGAGGTAGTTTTGCCACAATTTAGAAAGTTAGTTTTGTCATATTATACAGAGGGTAGGGTTTCTGAATATTGTTAGGGGTCAGAAGCGTGAGGTGGACACAAAAGTACAGTTTTCTCCGATTTTGCCATTTTATTAAACAATAAAGGGTGAGAAGAACTCCTATCTTTCCCTATCCTAACGAGAATGTCCCTATCTGGTAAACAAAACTAAAGAAGGATGACCTAGTGTCCAAAAGTCTTTGACCCTCACACTAATATAAATATAACAAAATAATATAAAGAATATATGGCAATCTTCAATTCGACACCCCAGTGAAAAAGTCCAAACATATAAGTTTCCAAGAGTACTCCTTGTGAGCAGGGTTGTATTCCCTTCCCCTGGCTCAATTCAGGAACACTCATAGAACAGTTCTGATTTAACAAAGTTCTGTTTAGTCCAATACAAAAGTTTTCTCTCAATACAACTTCCAATTGGGTAAAGTAAATGTAATTTTATAAACACTTGTTTCCAAAAACAAAGCACTTGTTATTCTTCACAATTTCCTTCTTGATAAGACACATGTCTTTCCCAGAACACACTTGTTCCACTTTAAAGCAATTGATATCTTCCACGATATTCATCTTGTCAAGACCAATACCCTTATCTATTTATTTGTATAGTGTGTAACAAAAAGCCCTGAGACATGGAGGCACTTGGACAAATCAATACAAAAAAGAACAATTAATCGGAATCATATAGGAGGGCCATCAATGAAGATTACCCGAGATGTAGCGCAGGGAGTCTTGATTCTATTAAAGACACAGAGGCGAACATTATGCTTCATCTTCATCTTCAATCGGCTTTATTTCTACTCTTCTAGCGATTCAAATCTTCATACTGCTATAAAATTAATAATAAAAATATTTTTTTTAATTTAAAGAACAGAAAACATCCAAAAACTTCATATCCCATGAACCCCAGTGCCTCTGGTAGTCTCATGTCCATATCCTGTCCCTGGCCCACAAGCCACATCTTGCCCAAGTCCTTTCCTCTTCTTTGCTGCCTTCAAACTGACAACTGGTATCAACGAACGCCGCATTTCAAATGGACAACCAACACGTTGCTCTTGCCTGAGCTGGTACTCGCCAACGAGGGTCCACTGATGGCCAAAGCTGACGACTTCGACAGCGAAACATCGCCTCTCCTGCCTTCCAACACTCAGCCACTCTTCTGATCATCGCCTTTTACAGAAGACATGCATTAGGGATGGCATACGATGCATCATGCCATAAACAAAAAACATACAATCTCATAGAAATGATCGCCAATGCTTAAGAGTCGCTGGGCAAGAATATTGCTTGCCTCCGTGTCATTAATAGAATCAATACTCCCTGCGCTACAGCAGGGGTGATCTTCATTCTATGTCAAGACCGGAGGCGAGCATTATGCTTGTTCAAAGCTATTCACTACTGCTGCCATACTCGCTATTGGCTTAAAGTAAAAAGTCTTAAACGTGACGTTGCTGTACCAATCTGCAGCTTTCAAGGTTTCTTGAAGGCTAGCTCCGGCTCCCCAAGCTTTGGAGGCCCTGGTGCCTCTAACGGAATGAGCCCAGAATCGTGACACATTTACTCCCGCCAGATACATGACTTCTCGCACCTACCGCCTTGAATGGCTTCCTGCGCATAATAAGTAGCTGAGACACTCCTGCCGGTATCCCTTCCTCTGTCCTTACTTCATATTCTTTGTTACATTGTGCCAGACACAACTTCAGCTGTTCTACAAAATAGAGATACAAAATAGCTGACAAGTGACACTCTGTCCTTTTCAAGATGGAGAAAATCACCCCATCCGGTCCGAAGGAATTCCTATCTACCTTGAGGGCCTTCCGACATTCTCCTACATGACACTAGACACAACAGCATCGCTAACTTCCCCGAACGTTGCTAGTCTGATAAATCCCTGTTATGCGGCCAGTTCTGAAACAGCCGCAGGACTGCATCGCAATTATTTTGACGACTCGCATTAGTCTCACTACTGCCAGATGCTCCCCCATGGGGGCTCCATCTAACAGGTCGTGCCCCGCAGGGAGATCACTCATCTGTAAACTCCTGTGGTCCGGAACGCTTTCCCGCCCCTGGCTAGGGAAGCTAGAAAGTTGAGCACTTGCACTAAATGAGCTGAAAAGGGATGAAGGTTGTGCTGGCTGCATCATAGGCACCATCTCTTCCATGCTGCGTCGTAACTCTTGAGCGTAGAGGGGGTCCAGGATTGTTTGATAAATTCAGCAGCTGTTCCCGAAATGCCCGGCAGGCTCCATCTGCTCCCCATCCCCTGCACGCTAGCAGAGGTAGTTGGCCTGTCCTCGTCAGAGTATAATTCCCCGACAGGTCCACCAGGAGAACCTCCCTGGGAGGAATCACTTGCAGGAAATCCAAAGAATGTTCCATTAGAACTGGAAACCATGTTTGTGACTTCCAGTTTGGGGCTATTATGACTACTTTCACCCCCTCTCTCCTGATCTTTGCTAACACTCTTGCTAACATCATGAAGGGGGAAAGGCATAGTGTACTGCGCCCGACCACGCTTTAAGAAACGCATCCGCCCCTCGCGCCTCTGGTTCTAGTCTCCAGCTGAAAAACCTTGGTAACTGTCTGTTCAACCTGGATGCAAACAGGTTGGTGCCTAGGGGACCCCAGAAGGCCGCAATACGCTTGAACACCTCTCTGTGTACCATCCAGTCACTGGAACCGTACCAGTAGTGAGTTCTAATTCGCCACCATGTTCTGCACGCCCGGGAGATACTCTGCTGTCACAGAGATCTTCCGATCGAGACAGCAATGCCAGAAGTCCTTGGTGAGCTCCACCAACATACACAACTGCGTGGCTCCAAGGTGGTTGATGCATCGGAATGCTGCGATGTTGTCCATCTTGAGCAGAATGCAACACTCCGCCTTGCCCTTGGTATAGGCTTTTATCGCAAAAGAGCCTGCAAGCAGTTCTAATCAGTTGATGTGGAGCGATAGCTCCTCTTGAGAGCACCTGCCGCCTGTCTCTAGATGGATGCACCTCGCTCCCCAGCCTGCTCTGCTAGGGTCTGACTTTATTACGAGTTCCAGAACATCCCCGAAGATGTCTCGCCCATTCCAGTCTTCCATGTTCTGGAGCCACCATTTCCAGCTCTGACCTCCCTTCCTAATCTAGGGGTACTAGCTGGTGGTATCCCAGGCCTTCTTGCAGGTGCCGGATCTTCAGCCTCTGTAGAGCTCCGTTATGTTGGGGGCCTGGAAAGATGGCCTTTATGGAGGTTGCTAGGAGTCCAACAATTATTGCCAAAGCTCGAAGAGATATCATGGGCATCGCTAATGCAGCCCTCAAGTCCTTCTTTATTGGTCTCATCTTGGAGGCTGGCAGCTCTAGAGTCGCCTTCTTCGTGTCTACTATGAATTCCAGAAACTCCATTTATTGCTTGGGGACCAGCTCTGACTTCTCTCGATTTATCAGAAACCCTACGGAGACGCCCACTGCATCTGGTCTGCGAGTACTGGCTTGTTGTCTGCCAGCATGAGTATGTCGTCAGAGTACACGATAATACGGATACCTCTTACTCTCATGGCCGCTGCTACTGACCTCATTACTTTCGTAAAGTCCCTGGGTGCTGAGGCCATTCCGAACGGAAGGCACTTGAATTGCCATACCTGATTGTTCCATAGGAACCTGCTATGCTCTCTGGTGATCGGAATCGTCAGGTAAGCATCTTTCAGATCTAACCTTTCTGTAGGATGTTTCGGAGGAGGTGCACCCCTTCCATCTTGAAAGGGGAGCCACCCATTCGGCTCCTTCAGGTTTATGACTGGCCTTACTTTTTCTTTCCTGTGCACCAAGAACATGTTGCTTATGAAGGCAGTCGCTGTTTCGTTGCTGCGTTCTATCGTGCATTTGCTCCCTAGTTGGGCCTGTTCTCTTTCTTGGAGATCGTACTCTTTGCATACTAGCGTGAAATGCCTTGGTCTAGTTCGTTGTACCGACAGGGCCCCGAACTCTAGCAGAAAATCTGTTACAGTTTGTAGCAGCCATGCATCGCTTGAAAGCATTTGACAATTTCTTAAACATAACAGTGTCCTGCCCACTCACACGGGTGTAGGTTATTGTGCTTCTCACCCAATTGTGAACTTCAGTGGCGGTAATAGCCCCGTCCTCTATGCCCTCTGTTACTGCGCCCACGGCCTGGGAAGAACATGTCTTGTTGACAGGACTCCAAGTATTGGGCTCTGGGGTTCTGAGGTCCACTCTGTGAGTGGAAGGGACTATTAGTGCACAACCTTTGCTGTAAGCAGTCCCTGCAAAAACCCTTGATGGGAAAATCTTTTCAATGGATGTTTGGGCTTTCTTGAGGGCTGTATACGTGCCCACAAATCTCCCCATCTCTTTCGCAAATGTTTCGACAAACAGCAACCCTTGCCCAGCTTGCCCCTGTCTCGTAGGATGCCAGGTCTCCCAGTTTAGTGTCATTTTCAATAGAAGTCCTCTCCTCCTCTAAGACGACAGGGCACAATTTGCATTCCCTGGGAGGCACACTGCCCTTTGAGCCCAGTTGGCTAGGACCTCTGGGTCCACCGGCTCTTCGCTATGCCTGGCTCTTTCTACCAAGTCCATAATCTTAGCTATGGGGCTTGCCATGTCCAAGACCTTTTGCTGACATTTCCAGGCCCCGGTCCATACCTTTTCTAAGGTCTCTGGAGTTCTTGGAAACGAAAGCGATAATATGTGGGTCTAATTCCACAGTCTCAGCCACCTTTCTGGGCAACTCCGGTCTGGAACACTGAGCGCATTCGGAGACTCATCTCTTTATCAATCGGCTTGTGTACCGTCTAGGTCAAATATTTTGTCATTCCTGGTGACGGCACCCAGTCGTTTGACCACAGACGCACTGTTGACTCAGGGTCAAACATATCCGACAACTCCTTGCATTTACTCTTCCCACTCTTTGATTTCTGGGAGGATCTAGATTCGGACACTACAGACTCTGATGAGGAGTCTCCATCCTCTATATTTTGCGCCCCTGCAGAAGGGGGCAGCAGGCTCGGCGCGGCCGAACGCAACATGAAGGCGGCCTTCAGCTCCTCAAATGTGTTGGCAGCCTCAGGAGGCCTTCTTTTTCCCTACTTGTCATGACCCAGGGGAGACGTAGTACTTTTTTGTTTATGTTACGCTCACCTGGTCTCTGGGGGGATGTTGGGGCACGGTTGCAGCCCTGTGTGGAACTGACTCCCCTGGGTCAGGCTTCTTCCCTTGCTCCTGCGTTGTGGACTGCGCTGGTGGCCTGCGAGAATACGAGAGGCCATGAGAATGCTGTGATATGGCTGTGGTTTCCTTCGAACCTTTCTTCCCAGATTGTGGTGAGCATGTGCCTGCCCCTATAGTCTCACCGGTTTATTTATGAGGGTGAGCTCTCCATCATGCTTCTCAAGTGCACGGGCGCCTCAGATAGACCTAGTTTCTTCACTGGTCCATGTGCGTGGCAGCCCAGACTAGCTGTGGCTGAACCACTTCAAAGGTAAGTGTTCTTCAACAATGATTATTGTCCGTATTGTTTGCAATGTCTTTTTTCTGTGATTATTGTCTGTATCCCTTGTAATTTCTTTCCTTCTCCCCAATAGGTGATGAGAGGCACAGCGGAGTCGCGGTGCTGGAAGCGAGCCCCAATGGAGGCCTGAGGAGTTTACGATGTCCCAAATAGATGGGAAGTTTGGTTCCAAGGTCAAGCGTGAGGATTGTGATGCGCGTGACTTTAGCGTAATGTCTTTATGTTGTTTCTAACCTTATTTGTCCTTTTCTCCTGCAGGGATGGCCTGGCGAAGTCAGACAGGGAGCAGCTATCCGAAGATCTGCCGGCGGGTGATGGATGGCTGGATCCACGAGGATGCTGGCCGAGATGAGCTCCCGAGTAAGTGTTGGAAGCCCGGACCAGTTAAGGATGACTGCGGTGACTGCTGAGACCAGGTAAGATGTGCTTCCGGCGATGATTATTGCTGGAATCAGGTAAGAAGGGCTTCAGGCGGCGGTGAGCTTTACGCTGCTATAAGCAGACTCATTCAAAGCGCTTGCATGCGGGTGGGGCAGGCTTAAATAGCCTGGTCCCAGCCACGCCCCTTTGCTCTGCCTTGTGGCCCCACCCTGCCACTCCGAGAAGATGCTGCACGCGCAGCCCAATGTATTCCTATGGGCACGCCCGACCTGGACGCACGTGGAGGCCCTGCAGGGGAGGAAATAATACGTGCACCAGAATAAAAGTGTGTAGAACACACTTTCTCATGAGCCTGGCGCCAAAGGTGCCAGGACTCGGCCCAACTGGACCCCTTTTGTGATGGAGCTTGTGGTCTTTGCTCTGTGGCCATGACGGTTTACAGGTATGGTCTCTCCCTTTATCAGTTGCCTTATTGGTAGGTTGTTCAGAGGACGTGCTGATGGCCACCTCGGGACCTTTTCTATCATATACTCCAGGGTTTATAGTCTATACTGGAGTGGGTGCACCCCTTGTGACACTGTCGACTAAGCAACTACCTAAAACCCTTTTAAAACTGTCAGGTCAGATTTATCTTCGGAATACACTTGGTCTGGACCCCCCACACTCCCTTTATCCTTATGTGCTTATTAAACCTGTTCCTGGACAGATCAGGCTGAATGACACATCCTCTGTGGGGGTGGGAGGGGTTGCACGTTATTGGGTAATGTAGGTGCTTGTATTACCCAGCCTTGTTGGCTGTACTTGACACTGGAGCAGTAGCTCAATCTGGAGGATTATGCTAGTACTTCTTGGTACATATATTGCTGCTTTAGGCTGACCTACTTCCACAAGTAGCCTTTTTTATGCAGGAAATCCTGATCTCCTCGTTGTTTGGCTGCTCACTTAATTCCTTAAAGCAGTCGTCCTGCTGCATAGGGCCGCTGTAGCCTGTGAAGCTCTCAGCTCCGAGAACTACTGCAGCGTGTTCTTCCTGTGACTGGTGTGAGAAACCTGAAGGTGTCTCACCCGCTAACCCCCAGGGATCTGTCATCCAGGTGGCCAGAACAAGGCCATTGACTTTGGATCTATGGTTTATGGGGGTTGGCCAGTGCGGGAGGATCACCTGGGTAAGGGGTCTTCGGGGAGTGGAAGTGGGACACCAGAGGGTGAGACCCAGTATCCCCTTCCCTGTAACATCTTTTCCCCATCCTACCAGGTAGGATACCTAGCAACTCAACCATCCCCCTGCCCTTTCCCGACACAAACATTTTCTCACGGACAGCTCACCGTGAGCGACAACAGTAACACCAGAGTCATATACCTGACCTGTCCCAATACAATGGTCAGGCAAGGTCAGGAAATTAGTGATCATTACACACATACCTGACTTCCATCACACTTACCCACCCAGATAAAAGGCGGCGCACGAAAGCACACTCTGGACGAGGCAAAACCCACAAGGAAACAGCAGTTCCAAGATGGCAGTTTAATATGAGGAGAAGGACAGCGAGACTAGAGAAGGAGGTACCCTTGACCTTTAAAGACTGTTACTTTCAGGAACCTTGGAAAGTAAGAAACCTAAGACCAGGAACTAAAGCTGATCAAACCTGTAGAGTGTATCAGAGGTACCCGGGGCTCTCCCGCAGCGATAACCAAGGCAGGGAGGAGTGATTGCCACTGTGGTACTGTCCTTGGCTCCTGCAACAAAGCAGCGTCATTAAAGACAGTACAGCCGGTGAGTTGGAGAGACTGATACCAAACCAGCCTGTGTTTTCAACAAAGGTTGCAAGCAGCAACATTGTATGAAAGTATCTAAGAGAACAGTGTGTAAGAGGTATGTGACTAGTGACGCAAATATAATTGGAAACAAAAGTAGTGACTGAACTTTGGGAGGTCAAGAAAAGATACCATAGACAGCGTGGTCTGGTGCCACGTGGGTGCTCATTCGAAAGTCTCCGTTAGGTATCCAACTGATGCGAAGTGTGAGAAAAAGGAAATCTTGAGATTGAAGTGGTCCTGCAAATGGTCAAGCTAAACCCTGTGGGTTAGGTTAGTCGGGTGAAGAGGGAGTAGGAAAATTAGAGAAGTAGTGCGCTGTTGGCGGCTTCAGTTCGGTTTCCACCGTGGGCTGAGCTTTGGTGTGAGTACAGGACCGATGCCAGACCTTGTGTGCTGTTGGTGCAGTTTATGTGTTGTTTGTTGTTATTGCGGTCTGGTGAAGTGAGTGCAGTTTGCTGGGCGAGAAATGGTTGTGTGGGTTTTCGGGTAAATTGAGTATGCAGAGATTTGAGCTTGGGTTAGTAGGTCATACCTTAGTCCTTGCAGATCTTGTTCTATTTAACTAGCATTCCTGAAGGTAAGCTTAATTGCAACTTTCCTTACTTGTCCATCTAATTGTTGTGAGTGGTGGCGTGGTGCGATCCCGGCTGGGTTGTATTTGAACTTAGTGTAATGGTGCTGTAGATTAGCATTCCCCTACTTCCTCGCTATCTATTTCTGTCGGTGGTCTGTTGGTGTTTGTGTGCAATTCGGAGGCCAGAGTGCTATTGATAAATCGTCCTTGTCCTTCCGTCCTGGTCTAGCTATACATTCAATCTTTAATTTTGTGCTATCATAGCTATCTGTCAGTTGGTAAGGTTGGTATGTCATAGAATGTCTTCCTTGGATTCTGTTTGCAGTTGGTTGCTTAATAGGATCCGGGATCGGTTTCTTCACTCATCATCGTTTCTGCTATGTATATGCCCCTATGGGTGTTCTTCTGTTTATGCAGTGACGAGCCAGGTTTTGAGGAGTTTCCTGAATAGTAGGTGATTTCTTGTGTTACGTATGTTCTTTGGGAAGTCGTTACTAGTTTTTGGTGCGAGGTGAGAGAAAGAAGATCCTCTGAGTTTTCTTTTCTTGTAGGGTTTTAGTTCCAAGCGGATGTCATTGCTTGATCTGAGCGTCCTTGTTGGGAGATGTAGGCTTAATTTGTCTCTCAGGAACTCTGCGCCTTGTTTGTGGATTGCTTTGTGCATGATGCACATTGATTTGAATTTGATTCTCTGTTTATTGGTAGCCAATGTCATGTTTTTAGCGCTGGTGTGATGTGATCTCTTCAGGGTAGTTTGAGGAGAAATCTGGCTGCCGCATTTTGTATGCGTTGTAGTTTTTTTTTTTGAGAAGTCGTTCAGGCATGCCGCGATATGGGCTATTGGAGTAATCTACTCGGGACATGACGAGAGCAATAACGTTATCTGTTTTGTTGGCGAATTACAGGAATGGTAGGATCCTTTTTACTGAGCATTTATTTGTGGCTCTAGAGTAAGTCTGTTGTCCATCAGGACACCCAGGTTTTTTACAGTCGACAATGGGGTTGGGCCGAGTTCCTTTGGCCAAGGGATGTAGTGGTCGTCTCCTCAGTTTTTTGTAAGGAACAAGTTACTTACCTGTAACTGTTGTTCTCCAGCATGGGTCTGGCATGGATTCACATGCTCATGAATATTCCCCGTCGTCAGGCTGGGAATCCTCGGTAAAGAAAAATCAGTATCAGTTTTGTTTCTGATCTGTCTTTCGTAGTAGTAACCAATCACTGATCTCTGCGTCATACCGACCACAGCCAATGACTGCCCTCTACCTAAGCCCCGCCTCTGGCAGCCATCTTCAGATTTGGTAGCACGTGAAGTGGCAGTATGACCAAGTGAAGAGCCGCAGAGGGGTAGGCGGGAGGGTTCGCATGTGAATCCATGCCAGATCCATGCTGGAGAACAACAGTTACAGGTAAGTAACTTGTTCCTTCTCCAGCATGGGGTCTGGCATGGATTCACATGCTCATGAATATCAGAATAAATAGCAGTACACACATGCACAACCACGGGGGGTGGCAAAAGGCTCAACATTAAGCAATACAAAAAACTCAACATTAAGCATCTCTTACCTCCTCACCAGGCTCACCTTAAGCGAACAGGTTGCGCAGCACTGCTTGGCGACCCTGGACTCCTCCCTGGAATCCCGATCGACG
The DNA here is from genome assembly GCF_040938575.1 of Ambystoma mexicanum. Classification (NCBI taxonomy): domain Eukaryota; kingdom Metazoa; phylum Chordata; class Amphibia; order Caudata; family Ambystomatidae; genus Ambystoma; species Ambystoma mexicanum. Next base: position 147,572,193 of record NC_090936.1, read on the forward strand.
TAGTAGAATTTCGTGAAGGTGTGCGTTGACCTCCATGTAGCAGCCCTACAGATGTCCAGCAGGGGTACACCAGATAAGAACGCCGTAGTAGCAGCGATCGCTCTGGTCGAATGGGCTCTCGGACGGCCTGGCAGGGGTCGGTTAGCCAACCGGTGGCAGTGCATGATGCAGCCGGAGAGCCATCTGGAAATAGAATACTTCGAGAGAGCCTTACCTTAATTCACAGGTCCAAAGTTCACGAATAGCTGTGATGTCCTCTGAAAACTCTTCGTGCGGTCCACGTAGAACTTCAGCGCTCTAGCCACATCCAGCGAGTGCAAAGTCCTCTCGGCCGGAGACGAAGGAGACGGGAAAAAGACAGGTAACACCAAGGGCTCGTTAAGATGGAAGTCCGACGGCACCTTGGACATAAAGGAGCACTGGGACCTCTTGAGCTGGTTGATGAGTCGAAGCAGCAACGGCAACGGAGGGAACGCATACAGGTATAGGCCGTCCCAGGGGAACGAGAACGCATCGCCCATGCTTCTCGGCTGGGGAAACCTGCTGGCGAACCGCTTGCACTTCATGGAGGCATGGGCTAGCCCAGCCTTTGCCAGCGATAGCAGGTACGGCAGCACCCGAGGGGTCGTAATCTGTAGGGGTTGATCTTCTGTGCTCGGCACCAGATAGAGAACCTCTTCCACTTGTGACCGTAGCATTTGAGAGTCGAGGACGCCCTGTCCTTTGCAAGAACCTCTCTGCAGTCGGCCGGTATATCGTACCCTCCAAACTCTAGCGCAGTAGGAGCCAAGCTTGCAGGTTCAGCGACGCCGGGTTGTGGTGGAAGATGACGCCTCCTTCCCTGGAGAGAAGATCCGCGTCCGCCGACAGCTTGATGGATGGAGACGTTGACAAGTCCAGAAGGTCCGGGAACCAGAGCTGCCTCGGCCACGCCGGTGCGACGAGGATCATCCTGCACCGGGACCTCTTGAGCTGGTTGATGAGTCGAAACGGCAACGGAGGGAACGCATACAGGTATAGGCCGTCCCAGGGGAACGAGAACGCATCGCCCATGCTTCTCGGCTGGGGAAACCTGCTGGCGAACCGCTTGCACTTCGAGTTTGTCTCTGTTGCGAATAGGTCGATTAGGTCGTCGGAAGAGTTGATCCACCTAATCCTGGCGCAGTTCCAACTCGTGACAGGCGCGCAGCTCCCTGCTGAGCGAGTCGGCGATGGTGTTTCTTTCTCCTGCCAGGTGGAAGGGAACCAGGAACATCCCCTGGGCGACCGCCCAGTGCCACAGATCCTGTGGCTCCTTGGATAGGGCTGGGGATCTGGTGCCTCCCTGCTTCCGTATGTAAAACATTGTCGTGGTGTTGCCCGTGAAGATCCGCACCACCTTGCCTCTGAGCGACGGGAGGAACGATTTGAGAGCCCAGAACACGGCTCGGAGTTCCAGGACGTTGATGTGCAGGAGCCTCTTCTCCGGGAGCCAGAGGCCTCTTGCGTGGAGATCTCCGGTGTGGGTGCCCCAACCTTCCAGGGTGGCGTCCGTCATCCCCGTCTCCTGGTATGCCGGCATCTGAAAGTTCTTGCCCGCTGTGAGGTGCGCTCGTACGCCCCACCACTGAATCGCCCGCCGGAACACCTCGTTGAGGGGGACCCTGTCTTCGAAGGTGCCTGTCGCCTGCATCCAACGGGCGTCAAGAAATTCTTGAAGAGGGCGCATCCATAATCTGCAGAGGCGCAAGAGGTAAATGCAAGAGGACACCATCCCCAGGAGGGACTTGATGGACCTCACCCTGGCCACGTCCGTGGCTAGCAGGCGCTGCACTTTGCCTAGAATGGTCTTTGTCCGTTCTTCCGACGGTGCCGCCAGGCGCCTCACTGTATCGAGCTTCGCTCCCAGAAACAGGGCCACCTGCGACGGCACCAGGTGGGACTTTGGGTAATTTATGGCGAATCCCAGGTCTGTGAGTAGCTGGACGGTCCTCGCAGTGTGTTCGACGGCGAGTTCCCTCGTCCTTGAGCGGATGAGCCAGTCATCCAGGTAGGGGTAGACGTGGATCCCCTGCAGGCGCAGCCGCCACAGGTGCTAGGCACTTGGTAAAGACCCTGGGGGCCGACTTCAATCCGAACGGCAGTGCTCTGAATTGGTAGTGGCGTCCCTGGACGACAAACCTGAGGAACTTTCGGTGACTTTTGAGGATGGGAACGTGGAAGTATGCATCCTCCAGGTCCAACAACGATAGAAAGTCGCCTTCCTCCAGCTGTCCCAGTACGTGCTGGAGGGTGACCATCCTGAACTTTTGTGACCTGATGTATTTGTTCAAACGACGAAGGTCCAGGCTGGGGCGCCAGCCGCCCGTCTTCTTCCTGACGAGGAAGTACCTTGAGTACACGCCGGAGCCACAGAGTCTCTTCGGGACAAGCTCGATGGCGCCTTTCCTGAGCATCGCCCGTACTTCCAATAGCAGTTGCAGGACGTGACTTTCCTTCCTGGCCACAGGTGGAACGTGAGGGCACTTCTTCAGGAATTCGATAGAGTGTCCTCTTGCCAGGGTATCCAGCACCCAATGGTCGGTGGAGATGGACTTCCACACGCCGACGAACATCGTCAGCCGGCCTCCCACCGGGGTGCTTCGGTGGGGGCCCGAGACCACGGCCGGTTCAGTCCTGCTTGGAGGTGGTGGCCTTGCCGCCCTGGCCACCTTGCCGACGACGGCGAGGCGCTCCCTGCTTGCCGCAACCCCTGTAGGCCTCCTGAGACGAGGAGCGTGTCGCCTGGCGGTAGGACGAGCCACCGCTGGATCCCTTGGAGGCACCCTGTCTGCCTCCGGAGCTCCGAAAGGGCCGTCGTTGCTGAAGGGCTCCTAAGGCGCAGGCCGTCTCCGTGTCCGTCTTTATGGCTTGGAGGGATTCGTCCACCGCCTTCCCCGAACAAGTTGCTGCCGTCGAACGGCATGTCCAACACCCTGGTCTGGACGTCCTGACAGAAGTCGGTCGCCCGGAGCCAACCCCGTCGTCGTAGGCAAAAACCGTTGCCCAGCTGGCGGAACCCGGTATCGGCAATATCGGTTGCCACCGTTATGGCGTGGTCCGACGCCACCTCGCCTTCCTGAAGTATTTCCAGGGCCTCGGACCTCTTGTCGTCCGGTAGGAAGTCCAATATGGGGGCCAGCTTAAACCAGAGCTCCCTGTCGTAACGGGCCACGATCGCCAGGGCGTTGGCCGCTTTGATCGTCGTCGCCGCCGACGAAATGACCCGCCGCCCCATGGCGTCCAACTTCTTTCCCTCGCCGTCCGGCGGGGAATTCGACGTCGAGGCTCCTGACCCCGCCGCTTTCTTCTTCGCCGCCGCCGAGACGACCGAGTCTGGCGTTGGCTGGGCTCTGAGGCACAAGGGAGCAGTTTCGGGGACCCGGTACTTCTTCTCGTACCGGTCCCGTTTGGCTGGTGCCGTGGAGGGGTTCTTGAGAACCGACAGGCCCTCCTCCCAGATGTCATCTATCAGAGGCACCGCGATGACAGTCTTCCTCTTGGCCTCCCGGCGCTGATAGAGGAAACCTTCCTTTTTCTGCTCCTCCGGGCAGAGCTGGAACAATTCGGACGCCCTGGCGATCATGGCGTGGAATGAGCCAATCTCGTCGGGCGGCGAGGCCCGTGCGACGGGAGACGGGAGACCCGTTCCGTCGTCGCCCTCAGAACCCGTCGTCGAGCCCATCGCACCGTCATCTCCCGACTCGTGGGAGGATGAGGAGGGAACCGTAGGCCTTACGGGGGCGAGTGGAGGAGAGGGTTGGGTCCTCCATCGTTTGTTCTGAGGACTTCCCGACGGGCCAGGTTGCGGGTCCTCCGGCCTTGCCCGTGGTAATCTCGTCCTTATCTCAGAGCATAAGGACTGGATCGCAGACAAAATGGCCGCCGAGCTATCCTGAGGCCTAGGTTCCGGCTGCGCCGGAAGGGAAGGCTGCTCTTCCTCGCCATCGTCGTCTTCCTCGGTTATCTCCCGAGGATCTTCCTTACGGGATCGAACCTTCTCGAATTGGACTTCGAGATTCCTCACGGCCTCGGTCAGTTCCTCCTCCGAGGCTGACTCCGAGCTTGAGGAGGCTACCGTGCCCCCCCTCGCTTCTTCCATCATGGTGGCCATGACGATGGGCTGAAAAGAGGATTGCCTCCTTGGCGGCCGGGAAACTCTAGTCCCGGAGGCAGCCTCCGTTGGCGGGGTCTCTGCCGGCTTGGCCAGTGTCGCCGCGATCGCCTCGATAGAGGCCTTTGCCTGCTGGGTAGGGGCCTTCACCACCTTAGGTGTGTCCCGGACCTTCTCCTTAGGGGGAGGGGCGACGCCTCGCTCCCCCTCTTCCGAGATCGGACGGGGCTTCTCCCGAAGCTTACCTGGGGTCTCGGACTTCCTCTTCCCTGAACCGGAGCGCTGGCTCGTGGTTGACGGTGCCGGGGAAGGCGCGCCCTGCCTGGCGACCGAAGAGCCCGACCTTTCGGCGCTCCCGGTGCCAGCAGACTCGCAGCGCTTGGCCTGGTGTTGGGCCCCCGTCGCCAGGGCGCCCGCACAGGACTTAGAAGCCCGCTCGGACCCTTTCTTCTTCTTCTCACCCGTTGAGCCTTTCTCCAACCAGCTGGCGAGACGGGATCGACGGTCCCTCATGGTCCGCTCCGACAAGTTCTTGCAGAACTGGCAGTCCTTCTCTACATGAGTCTTGTCCCCATGAAGACAGTAGAGGCATCGCAAATGTTTGTCTTCCTTAAACACATTCTGCAGCCCGCATCCAGGGCAGCTGCGAAACAGCTTGGGTCCGGGTGACAAACTCGCGTCCTGGGCCATCTCGAAGTAGGCCGCGAATCTTCTGGAATCCTCCAAGAAGTTGATTCGACGAAATCTTCACCCTTGAGGGGCATGGGAAAATCCCGTAACGGGTAGCCGTTAACGGGAGTAGAAACGGTGGAGCTTGAGGCTCGATTAACCGAAAAAATGTGAAAATTCACATGAAAAAGCGCAAAACACGCAGTAAAAGCTTGAGAGCTAAGCACGAGGACTCCCAACACTTGAACGTGCGGTAAAAATCTGAAGATGGCTGCCAGAGGCGGGGCTTAGGTAGAGGGCAGTCATTGGCTATGGTCAGTATGACGCAGAGATCAGTGATTGGTTACTACTACGAAAGACAGATCAGAAACGAAACTGATGCCGATTTTTCTTTACCGAGGATTCCCAGCCTGACGACGGGGAATATTCATGAGCATGTGAATCCATGCCAGACCCCATGCTGGAGAATGATCAGTATTTCTGTTTTGCCTGGGTAGAGTTTGAGGTAGTTCGAGTTCATCCAGTTGTATATATCACAAAGGCAGTTCTCTAATGTTGTGTTTACTTCTTGAGTGTCTTGTATTTTGTAGATTATTTGTGTATCGTCAGCGTAGTTGTAACAAGTGAGGCCGTGTCTTTTGATGAACTTGATTAGTTGAGATAGGTATATGTTGAATAATAACGGTGAGAAGGATGATCCTTGTGGTACTCCCCTTGTGGATTCTCTTGGGTTGGATGTGAAAGGTTTCATCCATATGGTCTCTGTTCTATTTGTTAGGAAGGATTTGATTCACAACAGGGTGCTGTGGTTATTCCCATTCCTTCCAGTCACGTGATGTAATGGTTAACTGTGTTGAATGCTGCAGCGAGGTCTGGAAGTATTAAGGCAGTACTGTTGACTGAGTTGGCGTTTGCTTTTAAGTCATCCCATATCAAGAGGAGTGCGGATTCCGTTCCTCTCATTGGTCTGAAACCTACTTGTGCCTGGTCTAGTAAGCAGTGCTCTTCTACAAATTCTTGGGTTATTTTGTATATGTAAGTTTTGAGCAGTTTAGCCGGATACAGGATTTTGGAGATGGATCTGTAGTTGGAGAGGACCTCTACATTTCCTGCTGCATCTTTGAGTATCAGCCTGATGTACGCTTATTTGAAGGTGTGTGGCACTTTCACTGTTCAGATTGAAAGTTTGAAGAGATTCCTGTGGTATACCATGGGTGTTCCTTGTTTGAGGATTGATTTGTATATGTCCGGGGGCAGGGATCCGCAAGAGAACCTGTTTTGTTGCTTTGATTTACCAGTGTGATGAAAGTCTCCACTGATATTTCAGGGAAGCTTCAGAGTTTGTTTAGGCGTTCCTCATAGGGGCAGGTGGGTTCCATAGTCTGATCGCCCTGGTCTGTTTTGTATCGTTTGTCGGATGGTAATGATTTTGTTGTTTGAAGTGGTCTGCTAGGCCATTGCATAGTTTCGTCAATGGTATTGGCGTGATGTTGCAGCCAGGTTGATTTTTTATTGCCTTTATGATTTTAAAGAGTTCCTTTTGGGTGATTGGTGCTTTGAAGATTTGGTTGTCGTAGTATTTCCTTTTTTCTTTTTGTATTTCCTTTTTGTATGAGTGGATATGTTGTTTAAATGTCAATTTATTTACACTGTCTTTTTTATCCACCATTCTAGTTCCAGTTTTCTTTTTTTTCTTTTCATGGCGCTTAGTAGTGGGATGAACCATTTTGCTGTTGCTCTTTTGCGTGAAGGGGTGAAAGGTTTTTCTTTAGCTATTTTGTCAATCGTCGTAGTGGTCCAGTTGTGGAGTAAAGCTACTTTTTTTGTCCAGGTTAGCTTCTTCCATAGTTGTTGCTTGTGGTTTGCCGAGTTCCAGGAGTTCAGTTAGGTTGGAGTTTTTGATGATTCTCCAATTTCTTTGTTTATTGGAGTGGTCAAGGTGATTATGAAGGGAATGATGAGGTGGTTGCTCCAGAGTATTTGAATTGGTGGTGCCGTGGTAATGAGATTTATATTGGCGAAAAATGCATTAAGTCGCAATTATAATACTGTGGGACTCTCCCAGGAAATTATAACTTTAGACCGACCTCCTCCCCCTTTTGAGGTGACGGCGGATTCACTGATTATCATGATAAAAAAGCTCAAAGCATCGAGAGCTCCTGGGCCTAATGGTCTTGAAAATAATATTTGATAAGACTCTACAAGATGGGCTCATCCCGGAATCCTGTCAGACAGCGATTCTGGTCCCGATCTATAAGAGGGGAGACCGGACAGATCCTTCTAACTATCGTCTTCTCTCTATGCTCGATTGCACGGGCAAATTATTTGCGACGTAATTACTCCATGAACTTCAATTGTGGGTGGATAAGGAGAAGATCTTGGATCGATTCCACTGCGGTTTCAGGAGTGGATACTCTACAATGCATAATCTAACTGTAATGGACATGCTACGTAACAGAGTCAGACCTCTGGCAATCCTCCATTGTATGTATTATACATCGACTTCAGGGCCGCCTTTGATTTAGTCCCTAGAGATCTGCTGTGGGATAAACTTGAGACCTTGGGCTGCCCGAAAGGAATACTTTACTACCTTAAACTGTTACATTGCAACATTACAGTCTCTCTGAAATTAGATGCAAAGGGGAATATGACCAACAAGATTGATCAAACTCGTGGCGTAAAGCAAGGTTGTGTTACAGCTCCGATTCTATACAATCTCTTTGTCCACGATATCCCGCAAGTACTGTCAGCAGAACACAATTGTCCCCCCAAGATAGGCCCAGTTCACTCTTCTGTGCTTGCTTATGCCGATGACTTGGTCATCATTGACCATACAGTTAGTGGTCTTCGAAATACTGAAGAGACACTATGGACCTATGCCCAAAGAAACGGCTTAATAATCAACCTGGATAAAACCCAGATGATGGTCTTTAGCAACAAGAAGATTGCACGTGTGAATGTTAACATACATGGGACTACAATATTATATGCACCCCATTACAGATATTTGGTCATTGAGATAGAGCCTAAAGGGCAATACACTATGTGTAAGAAAGCTCGAATTACGCGAGCAGCCCAAATTACTGCCCTGATACATCGTTTTTCTTCTTCTTATGGCGGTTATACTGTCTGGGCTCATGACAACATTATCAGCAGGTACTAACTTCCATGATCATCTATGGCCTAGAAGCCTTACAGCTGATCGATCTGGAATAGCTCCAAATACTTGAGGGGAAATTCTGGAAGAAAATACTTGGACTCCAGAATTGTGTACCCATGTCCATACTTAGACTGGAATTGGGTCTCATTTCATGGAAAGCTCAAGTGCTCAGAAGAAGGGCTGAACTTTACGTAAAAATGTCACCTCAGAGAACCCTTTGCTGAACATTATGTATAGCGAAATCCTATCTCTATAATAAGTCTAGATGTTCCCCGGCATTCCGTACCCCGGCCCCTATGGGGAAAAAGACACTAGCATTAGTACATTAATGCATGGACACAAGGGGAACCTCTTATCAAAAAACTTACCTGGAAGCCAAGCAAGTTTGGTTCTCACCAATCCGAAAATCCAGTGAAGTAACTGGATACCAACGCACCCCTGCATCAGAAGCAGGATGCAGAGCTCGTCCTTCCAGACCCTAAGGTGAGACGCTACAAGGAATCACAGAAGGGTTTCGAGGAGGGTGAGAGGGGAAAGTGGGAGGCTGATTGCATTACCCCGCAGACAGTTAATCCCCTATTTTCGCCTACAGAAGGATACTTCTGCGAGCCAGACAAGCCAGATTTGGGCCCCGGTCCAGTCCGTCTTCCGAACCCTGCGCATCACCTTAGAAGAGGTCACAGCAGCACAAACCAGGCCAGCGCCTCCGTGGGAGTCAGGTGAGCGTTACAGAACGCGAAGCCTTCCTACAAATTTCCACCTAGGCGCTATGGAAAGTTCTGAGACTGATCAGTTGGCCCAATTACTGGGGGTATTACGGGCCGAAGTACATGCTACTCGTCAAGAGACTAATGCCCTCAGGAGGGAATTAATAATATCAAAGGAAAGAACTGATGACCTGGCCAGACAGCTTTTGCAAGGTCAAGCTGGGCAAACTCCTCTACCCGGTTCCGGAGGGAACCCCGCTCCTGTGGTTTCCAGTAACCCTGTGCAGATTAATCTACCTGGAAATATGCCGCTGGCCCCACCCGAACGCTTTGCTGGGGACCCCAAACGATTCGCCGTATTCATGAATCAGTGTCGTTTGCACTTCCTATGCAGACCCACGGCCTTCCCTAATGATCATACCAAGGTAGCCTTTGTATTGTCATATCTCAGCGGCTGCGCTGCCGATTGGTCAGTTCCACTGGTTACTCAAGATGACCCGATTCTCCGTGATTTTCAAAGGTTTCAAGCAAGCATGGAAAGGTTATTTGCTCGACACTCTCAGGGGCAGGCTCTGTATGATGAACTTCTATCCCTGCGACAGGGCAATCAGGACCTCCTATCCTATATTGCAACCTTTAATAGACTGATTGTGGGAACAGGATGGCCAGAGGATAAAAGAGTCACGTTGTTTTATTGAGGCCTACGCGGAGAACTTAAAGATGTCTTGGCCCAAGTTGTAAATCCGCCCCAAGAATGCACAGAGTATATAGACTTAGTGGTCCAATGGGATCACAGACTTCAAAACAGAAAAGCAGATCGGTCCAGGTTTGAGACCCGGGTGTTGGTCAAGACCCATGCTAATCCCAAGGGAGTTGATGTCTCTGAGCCTATGCAAATTGGTGGGGTCAAAGGACCCTTAACTCAAAAGGAACGTGAAAGGAGGCGGCTGTTAAAATTATGTCTTTATTGTGGGAATTCTGGATACTTTCTACGAGATTGCCCGGCAAAACCACCCCAAAAGGCGATAGGAGCCGCTGATAAAAACCATGAAGACTATTTCGGGAAACGACTCCGCCCGACAAGTGTAGGGGTCCGCTTGCCGAGCTTGAAAACTAACTCTCAGACCTCGCATTTCATTGTGCCAATGGTTCTCGTAGATCCAGAATAGCCTAAGCGGTTTCATGCAATAAAGGCATACATCGATAGTGGGGCTATTGGAAACTATGTGGATCGTGAATTGGTCTCTAGGATTAACCTCCCTCTCCGTCCTAAAACCAGCAAAGATGTCATCACCACAGACGATGGAACTGAAAATGCCTCTGGACCGGTAACACATTCCACTACTGAGGTCACTCTTATTGGTCCCGACGGCCATCGGGAGGGTGTTGTGTTTGATGTAATCAAGGCTCCACAGTTTCAGGTTATTCTTGGAATCCCTTGGTTAGAGACACATAATCCTCGAATTGATTGGCGAGCTAAGAGAATAACCTTCCCGGATTGTACACAAACCTGCTACCCAGAAAACCTGAAGATTAATCTAGCATCTGTAACCTCTGCCCCCATGCAACTACCTCCGGAATACCAAGACTTTCAGGACGTCTTCCAAAAGGAACAGGCCAACACGTTACCTCCTCACAGATCGTACGATTGCCAAATCGATCTGTTGCCCGGTGCACAACCCCCTTGTAGCAGGATTTATGCCCTTACCGAACCTGAGAATCTGCATTTGAGACAATATTTGGATCAATACCTAGCTAATGGTTTTATTCGCCCGTCAAAGTCCCCGGCATCCTCGGCTTTGTTCTTCATGCCCAAAAAAGAAGGCGACCTTAGAACTTGTATCGATTACCGCGCATTGAACCAGATAACGGTTAAAAACCGTTATCCTCTGCCTCTGATCCCTGAACTCCTTGACCAGGTGAAGGACGCTTGCATATACACCAAGTTAGATCTCCGGGGGGCTTATCATCTGGTACGAGTTAAAGAAGGCGACGAATGGAAAACTGCCTTCCGTACTAAATACGGATTATTCGAGTACCAGGTGATGCCTTTCGGATTGTGTAACGCGCCGGCTGCCTTCCAATACTTCATGAATGATGCCCTTCGGGAACTCATCGATGTTTGTGTTGTCGTATATATCGATGACATTCTGGTGTACTCCTCTTCGGAATCTGATCACAGAAAACACGTCAGGGCAGTACTTGAAAAACTGTGCCAACACAAACTATTTGCTAAATTGGAGAAATGTGTTTTCCATACCACAGAAGTCGAGTTTCTAGGTTTCATCCTGACACCCAAAGGAGTCCGAATGGACTCAAGAAAAGTGGATGCCATCCTCAAATGGCCATCACCTAGCTCTGTAAAAGGGGTTCAAAGCATGCTCGGCTTTGCCAATTTCTATCGCAGGTTTATCCCGGAATTTTCACGCGTGGTACAACCCATTACTGCACTCTTGAGGAAAAATAAACGTTTTGAATGGTCTGAAGAAGCCGAGCAGGCCTTTCAGGATTTAAAAGCTAAGTTTACCTCCGCACCTATATTGAAACACCCGCGTCCAGATCTCCCTTATGTCGTCGAGACTGACGCATCCAGCCTAGCCATGGGAGCTGTCCTGTCCCAAAGAGATCCCGAAACCAACCAACTGCATCCCGTAGCATTTTGGTCCAGAAAATTCTCGGTACCCGAGGTTAATTATGCAATCACGGACAAAGAACTGTTAGCCATTAAGTCCGCTTTTAAAGCCTGCCGGCATTATCTGCTTGGCGCTCGACATACCATCACAGTGATCACTGATCACCGGAATTTACAGTATTTGAAAACCGCCAAGGCTCAGTCATCATTGCAGCTCCGATGGGCTTTGTTTTTCGCTGAATTTGATTTCGTGATTACCTATCGACCTGGCTGCAAGAATGGCAAAGCAGACGCCTTATCCCGAATTGGAATGGGAGAATCTGATACAAACTCAGAACCAGTACCAATAATTGCCGAACAGAGGATTCTAGGCATGACTTTGTTACAGACGCTTGAAGACATTCAAGCCAGAGTGAAACAACTCCTGGACCCTACAACCTTACAGAATTGGATACAAAAGGGATCAGACTTTACCATAGATAATGGTTTACCTTATTTCCAAGGACGCTTATTCCTGCCACATAAGGAATTACACGAACTAGTTATTTCCGGTTATCATGATGCATTAATAGAGGGACACCCCGGTATTGCCAAGACAGAGGAAAAGGTGAAACGACAATTTTGGTGGCCCTCTTGGCGAAGAGATGTTAAATCTTTTGTGATGTCCTGTGGTGTTTGCGCCCAAAATAAAAGTCAAAAGAAAAGACCAGCCGGTCTCCTTCAACCTCTAGACATACCGCCAGCACCCTGGCACACCCTATCAATGGATTTTATTACCGACCTGCCTACTTGTTCGGGGTACAATACTATTCTGGTAATTGTGGATTTGTTTTCCAAAATGGCCCACTTTATTCCTTTGAAAGGTTTACCTTCAGCTTCTGTCCTAGCCAAAAAATTCCTCGAAAATATTGTTCGGCTACATGGATTCCCATCTATACTAATCTCTGACCGGGGAAGCCAATTCATTTCCCACTTCTGGCGCAAATGTTGTCAAATGGCGCAGATCGATGTAAGATTATCAACCAGTTACCACCCTCAGACCGATGGTCAGACCGAGAGGACAAATCAGACCCATGAGCAATACTTACGGTGTATGTTACAGCAAACTGAAAGCAACTGGAAAGACATCCTTTGGATAGCCGAATACGCATATAATAATTTGGTACACTCTGGAACTGGCCACAGTCCTTTTTATACTTTGTTTGGGCATCACCCTCGAACCTCAAACCTTGACTCACCTCAGAACCTCGGAATGCCTGCAGTAGAACATCTGCATTCTACAATTACCCAAGCCTTCAAAGAGGCAACTACGCATTTACAACAAGCCAAGAGAAAATACAAGGAGAATGCTGATCTACATCCGAGTGAAGCACCTCCGTATCAGATTGGGGATCAAGTGTGGTTAGCTACCAGACATTTACCACTCAAAGGGCCTCGAACTTTTAACCCAAAATATCTGGGACCTTATTCTATTACGGCAATAATTAACCCAGTGGCTGTTAAACTTGATTTACCAGCTACTATGCGAATTCACCCTGTTTTTCATGTGTCACTTCTGAAACCAGTGGTACCTGGAACTCAACTACTCAAACCTCCAGAACCTATTCTAATAGATGGGGAGCCCGAATTCGAAGTGAAGAACATTTTAGACTAAAAAATGTTTAGGTCAAAACTGTTCTACCTAATTGATTGGAAGGGGTACGGACCTCAGGAGAGGTTGTGGGAACCCAGCGACCATGTGCATGCACCTCGATTAGTCAGGAAATTCCACAGACTCTTCCCAGACAAACCAAAACCCCCGGAGGGAACAACCTTGGGAGGGGCCTTGGGGGGGGAGTGCTGTCATGATGCCCGCTCCCGGGGAGCCAGTTCAAGCCCTGCGTCCCCCGAAAGCGGACATCCAGTCCCCAAGGAAGGACCCAGCAACCCCATATAGGAGCCCTTTGGACAGTGTCCTGGCGCCTATGGCGCCAGGCTCATAAAATACATCAGTCCTGGCGCCATAGGGGCCAGGCTCATCATGGAAGTGCTTGGGTGCACTTACCTGATGGAGACCATGCTGCAGGATCCCGGCCTCCTTGAGGCCTGAAAGGAACTACTTTACCTGTGGGACTAATTTACCATCCGGGCGTGGCCGGGGAAGGATACATACCTGATTGGAGGAAGGATACATACTTGGAACTTCTTCCAAGGCTATTTAAACCCCACCCGAACAGCCACACGTGCTTCGCGTTGTTCTGCATCTAGCAGCTGGACGCTCACCGTGTCTGCTCCTGCATCCTGACTTCTGCCACGCCTGCCAGCATCCTGGATCACCTGCAAATGAAGAGAAGAAGGAAATGTCCTTACCTGCTAAATCCGCATCCCGGAGACATCTCGCCGACAATCCTGAAAAGGAAGACTTTTATTTAAAAGCTCATCGCGTCGATCGCTGCAGCGCCGCATTCCACTCACCTTTACAGGGCGCCTCCATGTTCAGCAGCGATCATCCGGATTCGCAGTCACGCCCCAGCGCCTAGGGAGAAAAAGACCAGAACAAAAGGTGAGAGAGAGAAGGGAATAAGGAAAGCTAAATCTCCATGTTAAGACTTACCTGTTGATTCATTCCCTCTTCATTTCGGGTCCGCGCCGCATCCTGGCATTTCCGGACCCCGGCCCCTAAGAGGAAAAAGAGACATCAGCGTTAATGAGCGAATGAAAAGACATTACCAAAAAAACGCTCATTAAAGACTTACCTGATTTCTACAAGGATTTCACCTCTCATCTCGGGTCAGTGCCTGTTCCCCGGCATTCCGTACCCCGGCCCCTATGGGGAAAAAGACACTAGCATTAGTACATTAATGCATGGACACAAGGGGAACCTCTTATCAAAAAACTTACCTGGAAGCCAAGCAAGTTTGGTTCTCACCAATCCGAAAATCCAGTGAAGTAACTGGATACCAACGCGCCCCTGCATCAGAAGCAGGATGGAGAGCTCGTCCTTCCAGACCCTAAGGTGAGACGCTACGAGGAATCACAGAAGGGTTTCGAGGAGGGTGAGAGGGGAAAGTGGGAGGCTGATTGCATTACCCCGCAGACAGTTAATCCCCTATTTTCGCCTACAGAAGGATACTTCTGCGAGCCAGACAAGCCAGATTTAGGGGCCCGGTCCAGTCCGTCTTCCGAACCCTGCGCATCACCTTAGAAGAGGTCACAGCAGCGCGAACCAGGCCAGCGCCTCCGTGGGAGTCAGGTGAGCGTTACAGTAGGAGCCGCCCTTTGCCTTGGGGCCCTTAGCCGCAGGGGCTGCACGGGCAGAGGGCTGCCCTGGGAAGGTCAGTTATGACTAACATACACACCAATCAGGGAAGGTGGGCGGAGAGGGCAACAGGGAAGTGGGTGCCGTGAGGGGGACGGGAGGGAACAGGGTGCACAACGGGGGAGTGGGGAGCACAAATTTAAGAAAAATTTGCAAACACAAAGGCCCAGGAGGGTCTTTGTGCTAGAACACTCACCTGCTTCGCGGTAAGGCCAAGAAGCAAGCAGGGAGTTGCGTCGGCCAGTAGGCCTAGCTGCACAGATTGATTCTTCCAATTAGGGGAGGGAGGTGGGTCGAAAGGGCAACAGGGAAGTGGATGCCGTTAAGGGGATGGGAGGGAACAGGGTGCACAACGGGGCAGAGGGGAGTACAAAATTAAACAAAATTTACAAACAAAAAAGGCCCAGGAGGGTCTTTTTGCTCTCACCTGGTTCGCGGTAAGGCCAAGAAGCAAGCAGGGAGTTGCATCGGCCAGTAGGCCTAGCCGCACAGATTGATTCTACCAATCAGGGGAGGTGGGCGGGCTGGGAGGCGTGCGGAGAGGGCAACAGGGGAGTGGATGCTGGGAGGAGGATGGGAGTGAAGAGGGCACACAGCGGAGCAGGGGGAGCACAAATTAAACAAAATTTGCAAACACAAAGGCCCAGGAGGTTTTTTTGCTCGAAGACTCACCTGCTTTGCTGTAAGGCCCATAATATATAATATAAATCAAACTCCTTAGCTTGAGCCACATAGATATGCAACTTATCTCTTCAGAAGAGCAGAAAAAGAAGAGGAAAGGACCTGGGCAGGATGTGGCTTATGGGCCAGGGACAGGATATGCACATTAGACTACCAGAGGCACTGGGGTTCATGGAATATGAAGTTTTTAAATGTATTCTGTTTCTTTAAACTTAAAAAAAAATATATATATATATAAAAGAAATATGAAGATTTGAGTCTGCTAGAAGAGTAGAAATAAAGGAAGATGAAGCATAATGCTCGCCTCCGGTCTTGACATAGAATTAGGGAATGTGTGGTGCTTGGTAAAACAGAGTGGTTTTCAACCCATGTTTAAAAACACCCATTGAGGTACATGCTCTCAAATCTGGGGGCAACGCATTCCAGTTTTTAGGGGCTGCGTAGGGAAAGGAACCCTGGACCACGATGGTAAGTCTGGCCCATGGTATTACCAAAAGGCAGGCATTATTGGATCTTAAGACTCTTCGGGCTGGTAACCACGAGATGCTGGTGGGTACCTAGGGCCCTATCCGTAGAAGCACCTATGTGTGATGCAATGCTCTTGGAGCGAAATCCTGCTGCTAAGAAGGAGCCAGTGTAGGGCTTTTCTAGCCGCCAGCATGGTCTGATCTGCCTAGCCCCTCGACAATACATACAGCGTTATTTTATAAAACTTGTAAACGGATGAGTTCACCTTTGGCAATGCCCATCAATAGGCTGGAGCAGTAATCAAGCTTCGCCCCTATGATGGCTTGTGCAATTGTTGCACAATTGGTGGGATTTAAGAATGGTCAGAGCGAAGTGAGCAATTTCAGATGGTAAGATGTAAGATATACCTGGAAACAAGGCTGTTAACTTGGGCTTTCATATTAAGCTCTTGATCCAGGGTAATTCCTAGGGTTTTAACTTTAGATTGGGTGGGCGATGATACACCCTGAGATAACAAATATTCTGGGCTCAGGCTGAGGTGCTGTGCCCATGACCATGAGATCAGTCTTGAAATCATTGAGTGCAAGGCCATTAACGCATATCCAAGATTGAATCAGGCCATAGATTGAGTTAACAGTAATGAAGTCAGTGATATAATTCCGTGAGAGAGGAATAAGGCATTGAGCGTCATCTGCATAAACTATGCCTTCTGAACCCAGTTGTTCAAATAAGAGTAAGATAAAGATATTAAACAGCATAGGCGACACACATGAGCCTTGTGAGACCGAACACGTTACAGGAAACTCCTCTGCCATAGCCTCCTAAAAGAAAACTTTGGCCTCGCGGTCGGAGAGAAAGGAGTTTAACCACTCCATTCTCACCAAACAGCAGTTTATGAATTAAGGAAACTTTTTTTCCCAGGATATAGAACAATTATCAGAATATCACACTTCTTTTTCTAACTAAATACTTTTATAAGGAAGGCAAATAACTTCTTCTTGCTTGCAAAAAGACAGTTTGCAAATAAACTACAATTGTGGTTATATTTTTTTTCTCCCACACTTTATGCCACAAATATAGTCTTATAAATCATCATCTTCTTTCCTGGCCCACTCGCCTGCCAGGACTATTGGTCCCTTTCCTGGTTTACTCGCGTTCCAGGTTCAAAATTCCTACTACCACAATTGCTCACAGTGGCAATACTTGTTCCCCACACTCTCCACACCAGCATCCGATGAGAGGAGAGCTGAACAATGGTTTTTGCCTCTTGCGATTTCGGGTTCTAACTCCCCCCCCATCCCCATTGGTATCCCACCAAAGAGGAATTGCACCCTTGTTGCTGCTTTGCTGCTTCACTACAGCCTACTGGCTGTGAGTAATGCCGGTTGTAGGTTTCCCCTAATTGGTATCCAACGAAAGAGGAATTACACCCTTGTTTCTCACATGGTGTTTCCGTAAAGCCTATTGGGTGTTGGCAATGTTGGTAATAAGTTTCCTCTAGCTAGTATTTGTAAGGAAGGCATGGCATCAAGAAAAGACAGACATGTGAACACAGTTCAAGGGTGTTTATTAAACTGTATAGGTAGGATGGAAACACATCAAATCTAAGCCTAAATCTAAGATTGAAGCAAGCTTTGACCATCAAATCAAAAAAAGGCAGTCCTAGTGGCATCTTGTCAAATAAAAGGGCCTATACATATAAAAACCTATTTCCAAGCCTTGCGCTAAATACAAAAGTGTGTGGTATAGGGCTCACAAGAAAGAAACAAAGTGTTAATAAATGACAAGTCATAATGCAGTAATCATGGTTGTCCTTCCCCACGTTTTGAGCACAGGACAAGGTGGGACTCTGGAGCACAGCACACGCTCGAGCTTCCCCAACAAGAGAAAAGTTCCATTCTTAGCCATCAGGACCGTCGATGGCCAAGTCTCTTTCTCTGTTAAAAGTCTCTTGCTTTCCAGGACCTGATGTGTTCAAAAAAACAACAGGAAGTTTCTTTGCAGTGGCACTTTGCAATGTGCCTTTTCACCCCTGGATCCTCCTCTTCCGGGTTCAGATACCTAAACAGTTCTTGACTACATGAGGACCTTCGGAGGTTAGCTTTCCTGCTTCTTATGGCCTGATGAATTCAAAATAAACAAAAAGTTCCTTTTTTGGTTGCACTTTAGGTGATGGTTCTTCACCCCTGGATCCCACTCTTCTGGGCCTCAGACCCCTCTCGAATATCTGCCTCCCTCTGTTCGGTGCTCTCTGGCTTGTATTCCAAAATGTTTTCTCTGTTGCATTGACGTGCTGTTAGGGTGATGGTTTCCCACCCCTGCATCCCACTCTTCTCGGCGCAGATCCCACTCAACTGTTTGCGTCCCTCCGTCGGGTTCACTATGGCTTTTCACACAATTTCGTTTATGACATTCACAAATCCTAATGTCTTAAACAGTCCACTGTGGACAACCCTCTGTCAGGTTCACTTCTGTCAACACACTGTTCTTTCCACTTTCCTATGATGTGGGATTCACTTCCCTCAGCTATATGATCATCTGGCGATCATATATGATCAAAGACTCTCGACTTTACAGAGGATTTTACTAGACCCCTGTATGACATACTTTGACCCTCTTCTCACCTGTCCTAAGGCCTTTGGTAACAGTAATCGCCCAGAGTCTCTTGAGTGAACACTCATGTGGTTCCTGGCTCATCTGCAGCTGGCTTGCCCCTTCCACTTTAACAGTTCTTTGTTCTTTCGACTATAATGCGTTTGCTACTTTTGTTCACCACAGTTCGGTTACTTTATCGGTTGCCCCTCGACTCACCGACTGTGATGAACCACTTGGCTGTCTTCGTATTGGGAGTCAAAGCCGTTAACACGGTTGCAGGCATCTCCGTCTGTCCTGCTTATCAGCATCGGCACGCTCTGTGTACGGATGACATCTGCTGCAACACACTTGGGCTATTGTTCGCGGTCTTATTATTCCTTCTCTGGAGGTTGTGCGGGCCTGGGTTGTAAAGGGGAAGGCGCTTCTGTCCTGACCAGCCTTTCCGCTCTCGCCGCCTTTCTACTCCTCTTTAACTACTGTGTCTGGATAGCGGTCTCGTCGTGTGGTCTGCCTTGCTCGTATTATGCTCTCGTGCTCCACCTTTTATCCTGTGGGGAAATGAAAGGGCTGTCAGGTGTGTGTGATTCTGGTTAATTGTCTGACTTTGCCTGACTGTTGTGTTGTGACATGTCGGATAAACAGTTTCAGTTTTAGTCCGTTGTCTTTTGTGTTGGGAGAAAGTGTTTGTGTCGGAAACGGGGGGCGGGTGACATGAGGAATGATATTCTTCGTCCTGGGGGGTTTGGTAAATTCAGAAGGGTGAGATTGGTAGGGTTTGTGAAACAAACGGGAATTACCAAGATTATTATCATAAAATGACGAAGGGGAATCGTAGGAACGGTAGTGTTTTGTCTGAGGATTATTTCCCGCACTCGCAATCTAATCTGAGGGACGTGAAAAAGAATGATCAGGAGTTTTCTGGTGGGCATCATGAAAACAAGGATTCAGAGAGGTTGTTTTCTATTTTAATGGTGTTTGGGCTTTTAATTGGTTTACCAGAGGTGTAGGGGTGGTGGGATTCTAGTAAGGGAGCTTCTTTGGGAGGAAGGGAGACGGATGTGGTACAACCTACAAAGGTCAGAGATCTCGTCCTCTCCTTCATCCCTGGTATAATAGTACATCTCACCTGGGGTATTTCCCGAGCACAACCCCGGGCTCCCCTACCCAGGTGATCCTACCTCGCCCGTCCACCCCCAGGCTGAAAGCGCCAGCCCCTCCCTGGCCACCTGAATAAGGGATTCTCAAGGTCTACTTGAGAGAATACCCTGAGGCTTCTCACATATTCTATACACGAGGAATTATGCCCGGCTCGCTGTTGTGTTACTTTCTTTGTTCGGTATTCAAAAGTACCTGTTATTATTAAACAGTCTTTTCAGAGCACCCCAGGGCCACCTGGGGGTTTAGGCCAAGTCACCAGATTGACTTGGCATCTCTGCCTCTTGATTAATGGAGGCAGCAGACTTCCTGTGGTCTGCATGCTCTCCTGACAGCATCCGCCCAACTTCAGTGGACTGCTTCTTTTGCCTCCTAAGCACCGGTAACTGTGGTGCTTAACCTCGCACTTTGCAGCGTTGCTGGCCTGAATGGGAGTATGTTTACCCTTGAGCTTGCTTTCCCCTTCTGATGCCGCTTCCTTCTGTGAACACTCTGCACAGTCCTCCGGCTGCCCGTTTCGCATCATTATCAGTTGGGCTTCCTACTGCTCTCACAGCGACTTCTGCACTCAGCTGCACATCATTTCTCCATTTAAATATCCTGCTAAGGTGTTTTCCTTTGCAGCAACTAGACCGCTCATTCAGGTTAGTTGCTCTTTGGATCCTTACTAACTCTGAGGCCCTCTTCCTCGTCCCAGTAATACAGGCATTCTGGACCTTGAAGTCTTTAGTGGTTTTGTTAGAAGGCTCTGTTTTACAATAATCCATCACTGTTTTAGGGAGAGTAGGGGGATCTAGATTTAAGGAGGTCATCAAGTCTCCCTGTTATGAGTCCCCTCCCATGTGATCCTCCCATGAAATACCACCCCCAGGGTCAGGATCAAGTAGCGGCTGCCTTCCCCTGGCCACACGAGAGGAAGTCCTTCAGGGATGAACTCACAATACACAGAGAGGGAAGGTAGTAAATAGTGGTATGCACAGTTAAGTAGTGTAAACATGTAAAGCAGCATTATAAATGACAATAAAAACACTATTTTTCTCTTTTGCAGGTTAATAAGAATTTTTGTTTGTTCACGATGGTACCTAGGTGGCAAGGTGCCAAGGTTGAGAGATAGGGGGGATAGCAGAAACTGCATGAGTAAGCATTTCCCATGGTTCCAGCTTTAGATGAGCAACAATTGAGTTTGTTTAGTTTCTAGCGGACAGAAATATAAAAGCGCACACAGTAGAATTGCCATTAATGCACTTGCAAGGTATACCCACAGTGCCCCCAATGGTGAAAGCATGTCAATGCACGCATGAAGAACACATGAATAAGTTCAATACATTGAAGCTAAAAGGTCTCCTACACTGGCCTCACGCCTCACGCTACAATAAATAAGCTATGCATGTCATGACCCATTTAGATCAAAACCCTGCAAGCAGAGTACGTATCAGAGGGGAGTCTGGAACAAGCTGTCCAAGGTTGAGCAATTATGGAAGGTTGGGGCCCGGCGTAGGATGATGAGATCAGAGTACGTTTGAAAGTTCTCAGGCCAAGCCAAAGTTCCGATAACTCCTATAACATCAGCAGTCTAACAGCGTCAGCATGTTATAGTATCAACCAATTACAGCATGTTCAGATGATGTCAGAGGTATGATGTTTTGTATGATGGGAGGGACCCGGCAGGCTCACAGATATTGATTGGCCAATTGAAAGGGACAAAGAAAGCTATATGTGCCATAGGTTAACAACCAATAGGAGGTGTAAATATTGTGTTTGTGAATAGGACTATGTAATATAACCCCATAGCTATCAGGAAGTAAACAATAATGTTTGTGGACCTCTTCTGGTCAAAAGGGATAATTAAAGATGGTTTCTTTATACACTTTGGTTTGCTCATTTATTTTGGTTGCTTTATTGGCGGGGAGTTTACACTTGGAGGCCCCTGCGAGATTTCCAGCGTTTTCCTAGCTGCACCCATTGGGCAGCGGTGCTGGCCCGTCGAGACCAGAATCTGTGTGCACAAACAAGGTGGTTGGCAGCCGCTGAGTTCTGCGAGACTCCTGGCTGATCTCGCAGGCAAAGACGTTGGACCCAGGGAAGTGCAGGCAGTTGAAGGAGGTTCGACATCGGAAGACCTCAGGAATCTAAGACCGTGAGTATACCTGTGCACGAAGAACGATAGCAGTGTACATAAGTATGATTTGATGTTCAAGTGTTGAGACCTAGAAGAAGAGGAAAAAAGATATCTTTGGTGAACTAGGGAGTAATATCCTGTTGATGTGATCCAGGGAGACCACGTGATTGTAGAAATAGAAATGATGAAGAGATACTGAAGAAGAGGATACCCCTATTATATCAAGGGACGACAGCATTGTGTAGGAACAAGGATATTGCAGGAGGGCATGCTGTGTAGCGTGATACGGTCCCATATATGAGGAGAGGATCGGGTTATATAGCAGTTGTGTTTTTGTATAGATCATCGATTGTTGCATTTTGCTAGTCTAGGCTTTTTTGTGTTGTGGAGAATTGAGGTTTGTGATGATTTATTGATGCGAGTGAAAGGGTGCGAGTTGGATTGGAATTTTGTTTAAAGTGATTTTTTGGGGTAAATAATTAAAAGGTAGGAGGGTGATTTTATTAAGGGCAAAAAGGGGAATAAGGTGATGAGCGCTGCTGAAACAGCGTTGATTATTGAAATTGGTAGGTATAGTATATTATTGGGTATGATGGATACCTGTGAAATACCTAAGGCTATTTCAAATAACGAAACTCGAGAGATGCATATTCAGGTGGCCAATGAAAGGCTGATCCGCTCAGATCCCAAGTATAGGGTTGAAAGAGAGAGAACGGCTCACCGGGATGGGGCAACCAAGGTCGTGCTCGGGGGAATGAGACGCGGTATTGTACCGAGGGAAAAGAGGACGATGAAATCTCGGAGACTTTTGTAGGATAGAACACCTCTATCCCACCTCCTCCCATTAAATCTCTCCTACCCAGATCAAATGACCCCTCCATCCAGATCGAATCTCCTAAGATCTCCAAACCGCTTGCACTCAAAGATTATCCATCTCAGAATCAATGTTCTCCTGTTCCCTATCCGAATACTCCCAATCATTCTTCTTCCTTTCCCTCTGATTATTTCCGCACTCCCAACCTGCTCAGATCAAATGCTACCATTCCCACAATCCCCCTTGTTTATTTCACAATACCAGCTATTCCAGTTTTCCCCCGCAAACCTAAACCCTCCAAAACCCACCCTTCTGAAATCACCTACCCCCTAGAACAAAGACTATACTTCCCTATAACACCTCCTCCCCATCTCATCCCGCTGGATATGCTGACATGCCAACTCCTCCCTTCCCTCCCCAACACGGTTTTACCTCATGAAAGACAACGAAATTGCAAAAAAAAGCTGTTTCACCTGACATGTCCCGACACAAGGGTCAGTCAGAGTCAGGCAATTGACTTAAATGGCACACATCTGATGGCCGTTCCTTTTCCCAACAGGGATAAAAGTTTCAGCACAAAAGCACATGAAGAGAGAGGCAGACACCACATTGAGACAGCTAATCAGACCCAGCAGTTCAAAAGGAGGAGAAAAGCAGCAAATATCGAGAAGACACGATCTTGCCCCTTTCAACTCGGAACCCCGCGAAACCTTTGCAGAGGGAATCGTAAGGCCGTGGACAATAGCCCAAGGGTTTTGAAACAGATGTCAACGGTACACAGAGCGTGTCTATGCTGACAAGCCGGAACGAGGGAAACTGCTGCTATTGTGGTACCGGCCGTGACTCCGGATCCAAGGAAAGCCAAGCGGTTCATCAGAGCTGGTTAGTCAAAGGGAGAACCGATAAGAA
The DNA here is from genome assembly GCF_040938575.1 of Ambystoma mexicanum. NCBI lineage: Eukaryota > Metazoa > Chordata > Amphibia > Caudata > Ambystomatidae > Ambystoma > Ambystoma mexicanum. Next base: position 147,595,532 of record NC_090936.1, read on the forward strand.
CCGGGCTGTGTTGAATGAAAGTTTCAAATTGGCATATGAAGAAGAGTTCAAAGAACTGTATAAGTGTTAAGGGAAGACCAACTGCAGAGGGAACCGGCACCACATGGGTGCTGACTTGAGAAACCCTGGTCGATCCCATGCTGAATAAAACTACAGATACCAGAAGGCCGTAGGAGAGCCACCAAGATGGGTCCAAGTGGTCACACAGGAGTTTGAGCAAAATGTACATACAATCGAAAGTCTTTGACCAACAAATTATTGAGACAGCTAAGGGAAGTGAATCCCCCATGGTGAACATTAATACATGAACTGTGTTCCGTAAAGATTGGCAAGAGTAAACCCAGTAGAGGGATGCTGATGAGAGTCTGAAGTCCCGAGAAACAGTGTTGACAACAGTGAACTCAGGAGAAGGATGGCCACGAGAATAGTTTAAAAAGACATTAAGACTGCTGAAAGTCAAAAGGTGAACTGTCTTTGTGAAAAGCCATAGTGAACCCTGGAGAGGGAGGCTGAGCTGAGAGAAATATTAAAAAGGGGCTGCGCCTGGAAGAGGGTGACCCAGCGGTGACGAATCCCCACCTCAAGTATAAAGAAGCAAGAAGTATTGCAAGACATGGGGAAGGGAAGTGTCCCCCTTGTCATTTGGGTTTCGAGCCAGGCTGAGGGAGATCCAGGGGTGGAAAGTTATCATCCACAGTTCACTGAGAAGGGAACTATCTTATGAATTAGTTGTATCTGATAGTGTGAAGGGTCTGCGCCCAGAAGAGGGGGACCAGGGGTGAAGCAGTCACCCAAATTCTACGTGAAGCAGAACTTCGTGTTTGTTTGTGAATACATCAGGCCTCGAAGGAAAGAGTCTTTTATTGAAAATAGACTTTACCATCAAAGAACCTGATAGCTGGAACAGAACGGTCAGCTCATGCTGAGAAGCTTCGAGCCTCTGCTGTGCTCCAAAGTTCCACCTTGTCCCACGCTAGAAACATGGGCAAGGGAGACCTCAAGGCAATCACATCTTGACTTATTATTTGAACACGGTTTCCTTTATTTTGATACTCTATCCCACACTCTTTTTGTAATTAGTTGTAAGGAATTGGCAATATGTTTTTCTTAGTATAGACCCTTTTATTTTGACACAACGCCACTAGGACTGCCTTATTTTTCATTTGATGGTTGATGCTTGCTCCCATGTTAGATTTAGGGTTCGGTTAGGCGTTTTTCCATCATGCATTTAAAGCTCAACAAACACCCTTGAATTGTGATCACTCGTGTCTGTCTTTACTGTTGCCACCATGAGTTCCTTACATACCACACTGGCACACATGTGCAAATCGCTCCCCCAATGAATGGGTACAAGAAACCGTGGGTAAAATGTTTAAACCATGGCCCAGGGAGGGAGCACACACGAAAGAAGTATTACAACACATATGCACACATTTGACTGGCACCTTAAGAGAAAGAAGTAACAAACAGATTAGGCATTCTCAAACTGCGGAACATGTTTGAGTAAGAGGAGGAAAGCAAGGTCAATTGTAGTAACATAAAGCGCAATGAAATACACATTTTGCCAACTGCTCCTCCTCCTCCGCAATGTGTCCCATTGTCAACCGTGCCTGGACAGTTCCCGGTACAGCCAACTGCGGGATATACCAATCCCTGGTTTGTACCTCCCCCAATCCCCCCCCACCCAACGAAGATAGTAACAGAAGGACAGGTTAGATAAAAGAAGACACTCAAACTCTCTTGCATTGCAGGTAGCAAATGATGCGCAACATCATTTAGAAGAGCAGGTGCGAGAAGCAAGGGAGGAACTGGAGCGAGAGAGGCAAACAAGAAGAGGGGGACAAGGAATAGGGGCAGCTCCAGATAAATGGAGAACAGGACAAACTGTGCTCATGATAGACAGCAGGGCTGTCAACGGCCCCCAAGTGAGGCTGCCAGCAGAAGTGAATGTCAGAGGGGGGACGAACAAGCATACCAAATAGAGAGGGTGGACCAATAAGGGGAGGAGAGATCATCCCGAGTGTGGGACAACCACACAGTATTGCTTATGATTTAGTCCATTGGGATGAGGAAGAAGAGTGGGAGGGTAATGTAGATGAAGTTGACAATATCCAAGATGATGACCAGCAAGCTGAAGAGATAGGACTACCAAGGCCCCCTTTTCCGGTGCCCCCGGTAAATGAGAGAAGAGAATCATTATAGAGGGATAGGCTTTAATGCCTGCCAGGCCACCGTATGGCAGTGGCGACTGGAAAAAAAGGTAAACATTTTACCCAAACACATGAAGCAGAGTACACAGCTTCCCTTGTTACAGAAGGGGATTGGATTGGTTCAATACGCCCCTTACCCCCAAACAGATAAGGACAAATTTAGGGCCAGATTTCCATCTGTCAAAGCAGGGGCAAGCAAATGGTTTCATGAACTAGAAAAAAGAACGGCAGGAATAACTTTAGCAGTGGGGGACATGAAGAGTTTATTTGCTTCAATAATAGGGGATCCGGCAGATGACCTGTGGTGATATGCAGGGGTGACAGCTAACAGTAATGAGCGCAATGGAGCGCCCTTCAATAACTGTAAGGCGAACATGTGGAGGGCATTAAGAGTAATATACCCAGATACATCAGATATGACAGGCATAAGGACGTGGAAAATTAAACCAGATGAAGACCCTGCACAATATATTGAGGAAATTAAGCCGAAGTGGCACTTAGAAACAACAGAGGGATAGGTCAAAAATATTCCCATATTTTATTTCATTGTATGCCAAAGCCTTCCCGAGAGCATGCAAACTCGATTGCGAAAAAATAGTAGGGATCGAGATTAAAACATGGGCCGAAATACAATTGAATATTGTCAATTTTTGCAGGCTGAAGTAGTATATCAAAATGGAGCCTCCCCACTTTTTTGTTATCAAGGAGCCAGTTCTGCTGTAATGCACAAATTAATTGTTAATGCATCAATCCAATCACTTGTGTCATTTCATTACTCAAAACAATATTTTATTTCATTAGTAACTCAATCCAAAAAGATCAAAAACACATCAAAATCGTGTGAACATACCACGATTTATCAACAATAGTGATCAGGGGTCAGTAAAATGTGCCCAAAATCGAGTGCAACAAAATGTTACATAATCAACGCAGTACAATAGACAATACTTTAAACATAGGACCGGTAGAGTATTTTTAATCATGTGGATCCTGACTGGAGTAGTCCTGGTTACAATGGTTTTTATCCACATGTGTGATCAAGAAAAAATACTCTGCAAGAGGTTGTACTCACTCTATTAAGTGTCTGTAACTACAATCCATTCAACACAAAAAAACAGGTATTGACAATCCACTTGTTCACATGCAAAATATGGTCACCACTCCATGCTTAACAAACGCACCACCACACTAGAAGTAGTATCTACAGCATTCATTCTTGAATGCATTAGATTGCCACTTACCAAAAATGTTTTCTTATTTGAAAGGGACTTCTGTCAACAAATACACAGTACACTTACGGGTGCCACTTTTGCACCCGATATAGCTAATTTATATATGGACAATTTTGAAACAATGTTTTCTGCAACCAATCCATTCATCCAACAAATGGTTAGTTGGCACAGGTACATGGATGACATTTTGATGATCTGTCGTGGAACTGCAGAACAACTCAAGAGTTTCAAAAACTGGTTAAACTCTTGCAACCAGCACTTAAAATGTACCATGACATATGACGCAAGAGCCATCGCTTTCCTTGACATTACACTTCTCAAGAATGACTTGGGCATGATTGACACCACACTGTACAGAAAGCCCACCGACCAAAATGTATGACACTAGCACTAGTTTCCCCCCCCACTGGCACTTAAAGACAATCGCCCCTTTGGGCAATTTGTAAGAGTTTAAAGAAAAATGCTCTAGCAATAAAGAATTCAACAAACACAGCAAAGATCTTACTGATAGACTCTCAATCAGAGAGTATCCCAAGAAAATCCTCAGACGCCAAGAAACGAGCTAAAAATCAATCAACTAAAAGTTGCCTCACTAAACAACACAAAGTCATGGAGACACAAAATGGTGTGCGTCACCACATACAGCCCCATTAGTAACGGTATCAGACGTGCAAACCTAAAGAGTTGGCACATATCGTCAACAGTACACTTCCATCCCAACAAGCCTAGATTCGCTTTCAAGCAATCTAAAAACTTAAAACAGTCCTTGGCACACACTTATGAATACATCCCCGAAAAGTTATCATCCATCACATCAATGTGGGCATCCCGCAAGTCTTATTGGATTGAGTTCACTAATGAAATGAAATATTATTTTGAGTAATGAAACGACACGACTGCTTGGATTGATGCATGAACAATTAATTTGTGCATTACAGCATCCTGTCCTTGTTGTGAATAGAAAGGTGCAATATAGGGGGGTAACCAGTCCCTACCTTCATCTTTATTGAAACAGGAGGAGGACCGGGAGAAAATAGAAGATAGGGTGAGTGAGGAGGCAAAATTAGTGCAAAAGAAGTTGGAGAGAATAGCAGTAGAGGGAGCAGCGCTTACAAACACAGGAGAGAAACAAGATCAGCCTAATAACTAGCAGGCAGGACCAATGGGATTTAATGAAGGGAGCAGGGAACAGATGTATTACCCCACAGGGAAAGGGAACTCGCAAAGAGGAAGGGGAGGAGAATTTGGACATACATATGGAGGAGGATTTGACAGGGGGAGACCCAGATTTGGTGTCTATACGAATTCTGGAGGACAATGTTGGACATTTGGAATGACAGGACATTATGCGAGAGGGTGCAGAAGCAGAGGGATGGCACCATGTGGATTGGCGTCTCCGGGAAATAGAGGAAGGGAAACACAATTTGCACCCATGTGCCCTCAACAGCCACAGACACAGTATTCTTATGATGCACCGCAAGCACAGCAGATGCCATACACCCCGACAAATACCTTTGATTATACAGAGCAACAAACACAGCCACAAGTACAACAGAAACCAAATATTTTACAAGCACAACAGACAGCACAACAATGGAGTAAACATGTGATACCAACATGTGTTGTACTGCATTTTGGGGGAAGAGGACAGTTACAGGAGGGAATCCCTTTTTACCTACAGGCACAAGCATGAATCTGCACTAGGACAGCCCACAGGGGTTCTGATGTGTCCAGTACTTAGCCACAGCTACCTTTGCTATTCAGCAATGAGCAAAGTGCCGGAAGTACCGCTTAGATGCTACTACTCTTGGCTCCTTGGACTGGCTCCTTGAACTTTGCTCCAGAGGTGGTAATTTTTACTGCCTTTTTCATCACTTCAGCGTTAAACCCTGCCCCCTCGTCACTAAGAGACTACAAATACCATTGCCCGCGCGCATCAGCACGCACACACACACCGGGCAAAGTATCGGAAGTACCACTTAGCCGCTACTACTCTTGGCTTCTTCAACTGGCTCCTTGAACTTTGCTCCAGAGGTGGCATGCCTTGTTACTAAAGCTGCTCTAATATATACCTAAAGGACGGTCTATTTGGTACAATCTTTGTTCAATTTGCTGATTTTACTTTATATTATTTCTGATTTTTAGGTCATTTTTACTGCCTTTTTCATCACCCGGGCGTTAAGCCCCACCCGCTTATTACTAAGAAACTTCAAATACCATTACCCGCACAGCGGGTGGCAAGTGGCTTCCTACGCTATTCTGATCATTGTCAGACTAAATCTTTCTGCTATAGGTAAGAACAATTTTCCCCTCTTTGCCGCGTGGACAAATTGCTTGACCGTGGTCATGTCTAAGACTACATATACCCTGAAGTCAGACATGCCGAAATCATCTAAGCATCATAAGATGTCTACAGAGTCCACAGAATCACCACACCGCAACAGCTCTGCACGAATTGCGTCTATTAGAATTCCCCACTTGAACTCTGTCACAAAAGAAAAAAAAAAATCCCCCGAACCCATGACAGACAATTCTGCCAGTCAAACGTGACCCCTCTGTCAGCAATTCAACCGAACAAGATTTTTAGCTCAATGATGCCCCCCCCCCAATGTCTAATTCCAACGATACTACTGTGATCATAATTCCTGACTCCTTAATGACAGCTGGCTTTTTAGGCACCCCAGCTGATGTTCCCTCTGAAACATCACAAGATGTTTTAGAAGCACTCCCTCAGACTATACGAGCCGCGGGATTGCGAAATCTTGTATCCTCCTATCTTATCAAGCAACATACCTACACTCCATGCACAACATGACAATCACTCATCTAACCACAAGTTTGTGCTCACTTAATCTTTCTGCATGGAACCAGGTTTTGGCTCTAGTAACATAGTGCAAGTTCCATCACCCACACACACTGAACAAGCTATTACACATACCCTTGTTTCTTCGCTGTCTCACCTTCCAATCTCCTCTAATCACCTTGTGCTTCAGGATGATAATGGCGCACAATAGACCGCTCCTGAAATATATGATAATGACTTATCCGAGTCTCTGATAATGTTTGGTCACTCCTCACAAAATTCCTCAGTTATCTCATTGTCTTTCACACATCTTACTTCTCGCAAGACAAACAATGTGTCCTCGTCTGCGGTCTCAGTACCAAATTTACCCACTCCCGCCACCTTAGTGGACATAACATTGTCAGCAATGAATACAGCCATCTCATCTTTAGCTAAATTGTTCAAGACCTTAGAGGAAAAAATAAACAATCAGAGCTCATCTTAAAGCTCCTAGATCGTGATTCCCTGATTATATCTGCCATACGAACAAGGAATCAGCCCTTCCCCCTTTCTTAACACCAGAAGCTGACACGTTATGTAATGACAATCTAACTATGGTTAATCAACATAAAGTGTTCACAACTGAAAAATCAAACCACACTAAAATTGCCTTGCTTCTTTTCACTGAAATCATTCGTCCGGTTGAATCTACAAACTCTAATTCTAACGTGCATTGTGATTCATCTGTCCTTTTCGTATCACCAAAAATATCCTGTCAAGATGTCAATAACCCACAAAAACATTCTTCACCATCTTCACAGGAGACAAAAAAAATAATAAGATAAAAAAACCAATATTCAAGTAGATCAAAGCAAAAAGTAAAAATATATGAATCAACTGCCTACAACTCCTAGTTCCTCTACAAACAATTCATCAAAAGCATTTCTCTTGCCAAAAAGCAATCTGCTAGAGCCTCTTCGAATGTAATTAAAATGTATTCACAGATTCAACAAGCCAAGAAAAAACAGAAATACAATCCTGTACTTCTGCTGAACCATATGCACCGCTTGATGACTTGGTTTCGATCATGGAAGAGCAACAAAAAATGCCCCTTTGCCCAATGGTGCAACCAACTCCAAACGAGAAATCGGCAAAAAAGACACTTACTAATTCTATTCCTACACTGATAAATTTTGACTAAAAGACCTTTGAACAATGCCGCACTGAAATTCGCAAAGCGGTAGACTTATATATGTTGACACAATATGGTCACTCTCCTCAGGATCAGGGCACCACTGTGAGACCTGAACCCAACAGAGGTGAGCATACTTCGACTCGATATGATCACTCGTCTCATGTTCAAGGCATTATGGCAATACTTGAAGCTAACAGAGGTGAAGCACCCCCTTCTGCGGATCATAAACAGATGCACACGTTTAAACTAGCATCTTCCGCTACATCAGTGAGTTCACTCAACTCATATGCAATTCAACTTCGTATAACTAATACGGCTCAATTAGACAAACTAACCAACTCACGCAAAAGCATCATTTGATCATGAGTTGGCGTTCTCATCCATATCCAACTTATGACCTTAACAGATCTAGTATCTTAGCAATATTTTCTGAAATTCCTAGCCTGGAGGACATGTTCAACTGACTTGGGATCAAGTTTAATTCTTTGACACAAGAGATCTCTCTACAATAAGACTCTGGATTAGATCAGGAGTGGTTTTAAATGCCATTTAGCAAGCCAAACCTGAACTCTTTGCTCTAGGCTTTATCATCTATCAAGATCCACCCCAGCCAACATCAATAGTGCATAAGGTTCTTTTGAACCATTCAAGCCATAGATGGCCTAATGTTTCTCAATTTAATTCAGTGAATGCTAGGACCTTGACATCAACGACTGAAGAGCATAATCTAAATCACATTGCTTCTTGTCCTTGCAAACACACCACTGCATAACTATCTAAAACTCAAAGTCTATGCCGATTATCCTTAGCAAGTCGGAATACACGGGGCTCCACGTATTTGATAGGTAGCTATCCCTTGGGTAGCTACGACATAGTAGCTCTCCAAGAAACCTGGCTTTTAGACTTTCCTAGCTGGGACAATCATAACATTGTTTTGCTTCCTCCCAAGAGGTCCAACAAAGGAAGACAAACTTCTGGCCTTCTTGTGGCAGTCAAAATAAGCACAGGGCTATTGATTCTCCCTTGGGAGGCACCAAATCACTATATGCAATTAGTCCATATCATGTTTTCGACTCATGTAATTGCACTAGTCAATATCTATTGAAAGTCAGCAGGAATAACGCTGGAGAAATTTTTTCTTGATTTAGAAAGTATTTATACTCTCATCGCACAAACAAATACAATCACTAATATCATATTATTAGGAGACCTGAATATACAGTGTTTCACCACTGACTCATCTATGATGACCCCAGCAACACTCTGATGGCAGACTCATTAATGTTTTGAACATGAAGATAACAAATGGATCCCTCCCAGGCGACATTTCTCCCCAACCGACTTGGAGAAGAGACTCTCTAGAAACCATCATAGATTACATCTATTTGGATTCTAATTTATTTGCAGTTGCTGAAACTTTAACTGTCATCAAACAAAAGAACAGTGATTATGAAATGTTGCATCTAACATGGTCCTGGCCGTCAAGCAAGAACACGGCTACTAACGCCCAATTACAAGGCTCCATCCTTATCAATAATAGTCGGTATCGATACCGATGGTCCGAGCCATCACTATGCAACTGAACAAACGACTCCTTCAATCATATAAAGACTTTACTAAGTATGGCAATCAAGAAAACAATCAATATCAAAAGGTATTACAACTTTTTAGATTAACTTTGAAAGGTAAAAGGAAACAAGTCAAAACAAATGCTCACGTCCATGACACTGAAGTTAAGGAAACAAAAACATTATTTTGTCGAAATAAAATAAAAGCACTCCTACTTCATGCAAATTTAAAATTTGATGCCCTTCGTCTACTAGAAACAAGGTATAAAAATTGGCTATGCAGTAGAAAAGCTGCCCGATTTCAAAAAGATGGCGCGACCATGCTAAAAGCAATTGCGAATAAAAAGTCTGCTCATACATGGTATATTCTTAACAAGGCCAATTTTATTTCCCAAACCTCAGTCCAAATTAATGGTGTTTCTGAATCGCAGTGGATTACTCACTATTCAGATTTATATGCACTCCCTCCCTCGACATCTGAACAACACTCAGCTATGCAGTCTACTGAATTTCAACTTAAAATTACTAGAGATTATATTCTCTATTACATCCAGAAGTCTAGTCACTTGAGAGCGCCCAGACCGGACATGCTCTCCAAAGCGATGTTCAAAGAATTTCCTGAACTTTGGGCAAACACTCTCTTTAATCTTTACAAACATGCTATACAAACACATTGCTTTCCAGTCTCTTGGCAACAATCTATTTTGATCCTAATTTTTTTAAAAAAATGATAGACAATCACCAATGAATTATCAAGCAATAGCCTTACTGGATGCTCCTGGCAAGATTTTTGCCAGGTTCATCCTCCAAAACTTTAACATCTGGACTACTAAAACAAAACAGTGCAATCCCTCCAGACAGGCTTTGTCGCAGGATTGGGCACAAGCATACATCTGATGACTAACAGCCATTAAATCACATTGCATTCACACAAAACAAGCATTATACCTGGCCTTTGAAGATTTTCGATCGGCATTCGACTCCATATCCAGACAGTTGTTAATAGACAAACTTATTCGAGCAAACTGCCCGGCAACCACCATCACTCTAATTAACTTATTACACTCATCCACTTCAGTCAAGATACGCCTGACGCTGGATAGCCTTCTATCTGCTAGATTTCCCACCTACAGAGGCCTCAAGCAAGGTTGCATCTTGGCTTCAGCACTTTTCAACTTTTTCATTCTAGACTTCAAAGAAAACTTCACCAACATTATTATAGATCCTCCCATGTAAGGCTCTCAGTCTATCAGTAAACTATTATTTGCAGTCACCTAGTATTGTTATCCAAAACCCTAAAGCCTTTCAAACAGCACTTAACACACTAGGGTCCTATGCAGACGATAATCAATTACAAATTAACTTGACAAAAACCAAAGTTATGCACTGTGTCAAAATTTTACCTGCATCTCAATCATCAAAGTGGACCTTACAAGCCAAACAGATGGTAGTACAATCCTATACTTACCCAGGCAATAACATTAGCAATCGAGCAAATGATGATGTGTACATAGCCAATCTTGATACAAAGGTGATAACTGCCATATCACAAGCTAAAAACATTCTAGCCGAATATGGAAAATTCTCCTGTCTTCCAGCAATTACCTATTACAATCAGAAAGCAGTGCCTATTCTACTATATGGCTCAGATACAAAGCACATCTTTCAACAAGTGTTTTGGGACAAGTTGGAAGGCCGCTTTTGCCAACGAGTTTTACTGCTTCCAAACTGTGTACCTATCTACATTATTCGCTTTGAGCCAGGCCTGACTGCTCTTAACACAAATTATGCCTGGAAACTATGTACTCTTTTTAGAAAATGTCTTCTGGCTCAAAAAACCAACATGTTGTTAGATCTAGTGACCTATACTTGAAATTCCACTCACAAGTTTCCACCTATCTGGCGTTCGACTATATTTGAAATTTTATCTACTGCTAGCATAACTATAGATCTGCTATTGAACAATGAGAGCTAAATTAAAACTGTATCAACATGATTGGATCACATTACAGAAATGTAATTTAGATGTTGACTTTAAATCTAATCCTTTCGGAGTTAAAAAGCTGTGGAAAATAACCAACTATCTACTTAAAAGTCCCTCACCTAGATTTAGATCTGCTTATTTAAGATTCAGATTTAACTTGTGGCCATTTTACGATATACTGGCCAGATGAGAATAAATGTAGATTTTGTAAACTTGAAAATCAGCCAGAAACTTTACAACACCTCCTCACCGAATGCATCTTGCTCATCAATAAGCACAATTTTTATCTGAAACGGTGTTTCGATGAATTTTTAATCTTAGACTCAATTACTCTTTGGCATTATATATTTTCTCCAAATTGCATGACTGTTCGAATAGCTACGGTAAAGTTCTTAGAAGCCTTAAACTTGGAAAACATCGAAACCTAGTACCACTAATAAACATTATTATAGCTGAGAAAAAAGTGGTTTTGAGACAGATCCTTTAATTCAAAAGCCAATTTTTGTATTTATCTATGCAGAGTACTGTATCCATTTTATATTCTGTGCTGCTAATTGAGAAACACTTTTATATGACAACGTGCCTTGTTTGGTTGTTTTATGTACGATGACATTTCATTGTACATTTTCAAATTGACCATTCTAATCTTTAATGAGTGCCACATTACAATCAATGTTGAAAAACACTATTAACCAAACTGTATATGGAATTGTAGAAACACCTGTTCTAAAACAATGCATTGATGGTTTTATCATCTGTTCAATTTTAATCTTCTAATCCTCTCCACTTTTTTCTTCTTTCTTTCACGTCATTGTAATCGTTTAATGATTTTAACTATCATATGTAATTTTAATTGCTTTTCATGTAATCATAAAACGAAATTGAGTGAAAGGTTGACTCTCAGCCAAAACAGAAAAAAAGGAGATTGCCTCCACATTAATCTGTGCAAGAAGCAGAACTAGTGGCATAAACAACAGCCCTAAAATTGTACGCTGACAGAGATGTGATGATCTACTCTGATTCAGCGACGTGACATCCACTGTACATTCAGGATTTTCCCACTTGAAACAATGGGGGTTCCAGAGATCAGACGGCACGCCAGTACAGTATTCGGCAGTTATCGGAATTGACAGACACGCTCCGACTGCCTATGTCAGTGGTGGTTGTGAAGTGCTCCGCTCATACAAATGGAACTAATTTGATATCACGTGGCAATGATGCTGCAGACCAGGCAGCCAAAGAAGGAGTGTATTGGATGGACATATTAGAGTTAGTATTAAGAAGCAGTAATGAGAAAATACATCAGAAGGAAATAGTGGAACCATATAGTGCATTACCCCCGACACAAATTATAGAACTGCAAAGACCTGCACCCTAGGAAGAGCAGCAATTATGGACAAAGAGGGCTGTTCATTGTCCCTTGCAGACCTAATGTGGCAGCAGAACATAATGGGAAAAGTCATGCCGCCGTTAGTACTGTTGAGTAGCATTAGAACAATTCCACTACCCCACACAATGGCCCAGAGAATTTCTTGCCACAGAATTGTTTGAGCAGTGGTTTATTCCAAATTTAAATGAGCATGTTCAAAAATGTGTAATTAACTGTGCAGTTTGTCAGCAATTTACTGTGGGGCATACATTGAGGACGATGAAGGCAATATTGACCCACCTTTTGGGGCCATTTGAGCGCCTCCACATTGATTACGTTGATATGACAACGATGTAACCGCTATTGGCATATGATTGCCATTATTAGTCCCTTTTCACACTGGATAGAGGTGGGTCCATGTGCCCATCCAGGCGCCAAATCTGCATACAAATTACTCATACGTCAGATGTTTCCCCGATGGGGAGTGTGCGAAGTGCTATGATCCGATATTGGGCAACACTTTGCAAATTATTTCTTAAAAGAAATTGTCACCTATTGGGCATAAAACACAATTTATGTTGTCTCTATCACATCCAGGTGAACGGCGTGGTAGAACGCCTCAACAGCCTTCTAAAAGAACACATTGCTAAATTACGCACAACCCTCAAGAAGAAAAATTGGCTCTACTGATAGCCACTGGCTCTTTTTGTCTTACGCAATCAGCCAAGTTCACATCACCACCTGTAACGCTCACCTGGTATCCACAGGGATGTCACTCAGTCTGTTCTGATCGCTTACAACCTCAAACCCTTCCCTGGAGTCTACTTGACTGGAGACTGGGCCTTGTTTTCTTGGAAAGTGTGCTCTCCGTCCTGCTTTCAGCGCAGGGGCGCGTTGATTGATGCAGGCTCGTTGCTGCCTAGTTACTTCACTGGGAAGAGTCCGACAGGTAAGTATAATGTGTCTTTTGAACAGTTCTCTAACTTTGTTCCTTTCCTTCCTTAGATGATGGCCGGCGTCCGGGGATGGCGACGTGCTGCTGAGATGAGTAGCGCTGAAAGTGAGTGAGAACACGATGCGCAATGCGACCCTTTCGTATTTGTATTGAACTGAGTTCTTTTTCTGTGTCTTTTAGGTGCCACAACGTTTTCAGTGTGGATGCCGGTTATGAAAAAGAAATGCGGTGAGTAAGCGCGGTATGCGGCGCCTCTAGATGTTTCCACGCTAACCTGGAGTGTCTTTTTCTCTCTTGCAGATGGATGAGAAGTTACGGAGACAGAGTTCCCCCAGAGCGGCTGGGATTCAGGTAAGCGTTTGAAGCTCGTACAGTCTTTAAAAATAAGCGAAGATTTGCTGAATGCTTACTAATGCCTTTTTCTGTTCTTTTCCCTGTTCCTTAGGAAGTGGTGTGCCGGGATGGGAATGACACCGCCGAAGATGACCGCAGAACAGAAGGAGCTATGAATGATGGGCAGAAGCGCCGCAAGGTAAGGCAGTTCCTAACGATATTCTTATTCTTGCAGGAGCTGAGTGCAGAAGAAAGATGCAGGCCTACTGGAGACCGATCCGAACACGGTGAGTGTCACGCTGCAGGTGCAGAAAACACAAAGCATGTTTCTCAGCCTGGGCATGGCTTAAATAGTCTCTGGGTATCCCAGGTGTCTCTGGGCTGAGCCACACCCAAATGACTAGACTGCACATGCAGTTCTGGGACCCGAAATATGTGGGGGCATCTATCTTGTCCCCATCAATGCACTACAAGTCCAAACCCCAATGTTATCCTATTGGAGTGAGTGAGTCTGGTGCCACAAGCGCCAAGTCTGACTCCAAGTGGGTCTTTGGAGGGATGGAGAGGCCCTTGAGGGCCATGTAGGTGATCGTGGCCTGGCTCCAGACTGACATCTGGGAGGGCTGGGGACATGAGGGGCAGGAATCATGACCCCACCTGACCCCGCATGAATTGGTTACTGGCAGGAGAATTAATGTTCCTTGTTTCTGCACGTAGTACATTTGATGCCCGCAGTACTGCTGCTGTTTTAGGCAATGAGTTCCATGATATTTCACCGAAATGACTGATGCTCTAAGGTTTCTATCCCTCCAAGTGAAGCTGTGATAGGGTAGGTCTGGCCACAGCAACCAGAAGTGATAGAGTACATACAGATCTGCCAGCTGTGAGGAAACGGAGGGCATCCTCACTTCTTTTTCCCCAGGATCCTCCTTCTCAGGTGGCCAGAGAAAGGCCATCACTTTTGGTTCCTGACCCTGGGGGTGGATATGCAAGGGAGGATCACCTGGGTGGAGGGAACTTGGGGAGTGTAGAGAGGACGTCCTTAGGTTAGACATGGTATCCCCCATTCCTCCCTTTTCAGAATGAACCCTCTGTGCGTCAAGCCTTATAAGGCTACTGTCAGCCCTTTTCCTATACTTCCCTCCAAAATGTCCCCCAGAAACACCACCTCAACACTGAGACGAGGAAGAGACCAACTCAGAGGACACATCCTCAGTTGAGTGAGGTAAACATCATTCAGCCTTATAATGTTAATGCAGACACACCTCAGTCAAGTACCAAGGTGAGAAGGAGACAACACAGAGGTATACACACGTCATTAATTCAAGTAGCCACAAACAGCACTCTGGTACTGAGATGAAGAAGAGGGCTACCGAGGTGCACTGATGGAACAACCAGGCACATGCAGCTAGTAGCTATTTGCTCTAGTCAGCCAATTGAACTTAGCAATCCCAATGTGTATAAAAAGCCTTGTCGCATAATAAAAGGAGAGTGAGAGACAGGCTGGAGAGACGGGAGCTGGAGACACAGGAGCCATGCCAAGCAGGAGAGAGGGACTCCGATGTAGGCCGCAAGATGGGCTGAAGTCCTGCAACCTCTTTGTCGGGTGCACGCAACAGGAGCTGTAGGGCACTGAAGCAATCCAGTCGCACAAGGTATCAGGAGAGCAAGAAGTGCGCTCTGTTGCTGCTGCGAGGGTAGAGCAGAGTTAGCAAGCTGCTGGAAAGTAGAGAGCACCGAAGGGAGCTGCCGCATACAGCTGATGAGTGACAACAGGGAAACACTCGTGCCGGGGCGCTCCGGGAACGTGAAAGTTGTTATAATTACTATTGAATGCCAATTTTGAATATTGAATGAATTGAAAAACATTAAAACTTTTCAATGCCACATATAGAAAAAGCAAGTTTTGAGAACTCATGAGGGGAGTGAAAGCAGAACAAGTTATTTACCCCTGGTAACGTTCTTTCGACTGGATGTTCCTCCCACATATTCCTCATCTTTGATATTCGATACCCAGCTTGAGCTGCTTTGGCAAAACATTTCGGCAGAGGGCGCTGTGCATCGATGCATTCGACTCGATGTCCCTCTAGGGCCTTTATCTCGAGGATGATGTCATTGAAGGGTTATATAGCACGTGCAGCGCCCGTTGTATTGAGTTCTGTTTTTCTGACAGTAGAAACTACCCGCATAAGCATGGGTTTGACCGTACTAAGCTTTGAAGGAGCGAAAGCTGTAATAGCATGGGAAATTCTACTGTGGAGTAGGCTGGGAAGGGTGATGAGGAATACATGGAAGGAACATCCAGTAGAAAGAACCTTACCAGGGGTAAGTAACTTGTTCTTCAATTGGATTGTGTCCTCCCATGTATTCCTCATCTTTGATCGACTCCCAAAGCAGTGCTTTTTTGGTTGTGGGAGTACAATGTATTTATTAACGCCTTAACTACCATGGGTTATCCCCGCCAGTGCCAAGGCCTTTTTTGGTGATTTCGGTATGTCGGCATTCAATGCCTTGTAACTTTTTTGTTACAGGAGATATCTCAACCAAATATGGCCATAACACCACCAAGGAATCCTAGTTTGCTGTAGGGGGGTGAGAAAAAATAACCAAAAAGGGAGACCATCTTGGGTTTTATCAGAAAAATGCCAATACAATGAAGCACAAAGAAGCCTGTGTTTTTTTTCCTTGTAAGTGCTAGGAACAAATGGTTTGCTGTGCTAAATTCCCCATTTCACAGGCTTTCAAGAACAGGTTGAGTGGAAACCAAAAAAAACGTATTTTGATATGGTTGCCAACCGTTTTGTGAGAGGTAGACGATTTTGGCCTTTTTTCCAACAGGACATGCGTGGACAGAATGGAAGGAAAGTGTGGGAAAGCTGAATGGGAGGACAGAAAGGCATACATTTCTGAAAAGTAGACAATTCCAAGTTTAGGAAGGGGTGATTTGCGCAGGTCAGGCAACAACTATGCAGGGAAAAATTCCATAGTTAGGGGAAAAAAATCGGGAAGAGGACAGAAAAAAAAGGTATGCAGTGGACATGGTTGGCCCGTTAAGGTAATGGCTTCTGTGAATTTTGAGAAAAACAATGATCCGCTACATTCCCCTGTCTCTTCCAGTTTGGAAATCATAAATTTTTCATAATGTTTCACAAAACAAGCAGTACCACAAGCCAAAAACTGAGCCACGGTACAAGGGGGCTTTATGCTTACAGCGTAAAACAACATATATGTGTAAATAAGGAAAACAAATGTGGTGAGCAAGGACAAGCATACATTTCTTGAAAGAGCACCGGCAGACCTTTTGAAGGGTAGGTGACTTGTGCAGGTTACAAAAGTGTATAGTGCCTAAAGCAGCGACTAAATGTAGGTCACATTTGGGAAATGAAAGGGTTGTGTGACAAAGGGCAGCAGTAAATGGGTTGAAATGTTATGAAAACCACGCAAACACAACAAATGTCATACCTTCCCGCTTTCCCACAGGTGTCCCGACGAAAACGGTACCTCACATGTGTGGGTGCACCTACCTGGGCGCAAAGGGAAAAGGCTAAAACACTGGTAACCCCAAGTCTTTCGGCAGAGCAGATTTTTAGGAATTTTGCTTATGTGGAAAACCTACAGATTTTGGCCTAGGGTGTCGAAACCACCAAGGAAAACAGGGAACCCACATGCATTTCCAAAAAGAGGACACCTGTGGGAATCCACAGAGGTCCGACTTGTGGGAATAGGCCCAGAATGTATTACCCACAACCCCGGCAAAGTCCAAAATATGGCGTACAAAAACACAATTTTCAGACATTTCACTCTGGCCACCCACTGAAACGCCCTGCCAACAGCACATGTTGTGCCCTCCCCCGTTCCCACAGATGTCCCGATAAAACATTACCTCATATGTGTGGGTACACCTAACTGGGCGCAAAGGGAAAAGGCTAACCCACTGGTAACTCCAAGCCTTTCAGGCAGAGCAGATTTTGCTCATGCGGACAACCTACAGATTTGGGCTTAGGCTGTCGAAGACACCAAGGAAAACAGGGAACCCTATGCACTTCCGAAAAGAAGACGCCCCCTGGGCACCCCGCTTTCCACTAAAAACATCAATGCTGGTTTAGTGGCCCCCACAGCCACCCAAACAAGTTATAATTTATTTTTGTTTTGCCCCCTTTCCTAGGGGCAGATGGGCACATTAGTGTGCCCATCTGCCCCCATTGTGGGCAAAACGTGCTGCCCCATGCATTGGGGGGCCATTCCAATGAATTCTGGTTGCCCTCTCCCCCCACCCCAAATGGAGGGGGGGGGCATCTCATGTACGGCTTTGTAGGGACAGATTTCACTAGCAATCTGCCACCAGGGAGGGCTACATGAGATGCCCCCCAACCCCTTTCATGATAAAAAAAAGCCTTGTGGTCTAGTGGCCCTGCCCCCCCACCTGAACTCATTTTTTGTTGTTGTTGTTTTGTTTGGGACCCCTTCCCTAGGGGCAGATGGGCCCAAACCTGCAGCCCCATGCTTGGGGGTGGGGGTGGGGCTGCACCAACATTTCTGGAGGCCCCCTCCCCAACACCCCAAATGGATGGGGGCATCTCATGTAACCCTCCCTGAGGGCAGATGCATCTTACTAGAGGCAGCTATCTGCCCTCAAGGAGGGCTACATGAGGTGCCCCCCATCCTCTCAAGGTAGGGGGGGAGAGGGCCCCCCCACCTTTATCCCATCTTTGCAGGAATTGCACAAAACAGAATGCCAAAAAGGATGAGCTATCTCGTCCTTGGCATTTAAAAGGTTAATGCTTTCCATGAACCAAATGGAGGACAGCTTTTGGAAAGCTCCCATCCTGACCGAGGGAAGACTCAAGGCAGTAGTGCTTTGTGAATGTGTGTATAGTGGACCTCTTAGCTGCCTCACAAATTTTTTTTTATCAGGACACCCCTCTGCAGAGTTGTAGAGGTAGCCATGCCCCTGGTGGAATGGGCCCTTAAGCCTTCTGGAGGATCCTGGCCCGCCAGCCTGTAGCATTCTAAAATTGCCAGAATGATACATATGGATAAGGTCGGTTTAGTCACAGGCTGACCCCAGTTTGTGACCTTTATAGCATATAAAAAGCTGACCATCAATACAAGTTTGGATAATCTAGATATGTAGAAGCTTAGAGCTCCACGTGGATCCAATCTGTGTAAACTCTCCTCCGCTTTGCCAGGGTGAGGTGGAGGATTGATAGTGGGCAATACTATTTTTTGTCCTACATGAAAATCTGAAATGATTTTAGGTAAAAATGAAGGCTTAATCCTCAGGACCACCTTATCCTTATGGAAAATCGTAAAGGGTGGCTTGTTCGCCTTGCACCACTATAACTACAAAGCTGAAATCCGAAAGGCCAAAAAAGTCCATTATAACAAACTAATTCTCAACTGTGGCAACCGCAGAAAAGAACTCCACAGGATCATATCAGAATTTGTCAAACCCACTTGCACCTCTACCCATTCCACCCCATCTCAGTCACTCTGCGATTCCCTCTCCCTACACGTCTTCACCAATGCTCTTGACAGGACAACTTCCCTTAACTCCAAACTGTCCTCCCTCTCCCCCCTCCCACCACCGACTCCCCCTCATACCATCGCCCTGACGCCCAATTCTCCTACCTTCGACTCCTTCAAGCCCATCTCCAGAGATGAGTTCCTTGACCTACTATCTGCCAGCAAACCGTCTCGACCCCTGCCCTGCTTCTGTCCTGAAAGAAATACTCTTGTCTACCTGCACAGGACAACATGCAAGAGCCATACGAAATGAGTCCCTCACCTCTGGCATCTTCCCTGATTCTTTCAAAATAGCGCATATCAAACCTCTTCTCAAAAAGGCATCCCTCCACCCCCTTTTCCCCAAAAGCTACGGACCAATCTCCAACACCAGATTCCTTTCAAAACTCATCCACCGAACAGCATACTCCCAGCTCAATGCCTTTGTAGAATCCAACAGCCTTCTCGACCCCACACAATCAGGCTTCAGACCACGACATGGAACTGAAACCACACTGACATCGACCTGGAATGATCTTAAGGTCACTGCAGACTCAGAAGTATGCGCTGCACTAATTCTCCTCAATCTCTCAGCAGCCTTTGACACGGTTAACCACTCAATCCTCCTTGACCGGCCTCAACTCCCTTGGAATCTGTGGCACTGCTCTTAAGTGGATCGCCTCCTTCCTCAGCAACAGGAAACAAATAACCCTCCTCTTCCCATATGTCGCTGCTGCTCGCTCGGTGAACACTGGAGTACCACAAGGCATATGCAAATCTGCTCTCCTGTTCAACCTCTATATGACCACCCTACCTGAAATCATCTGCATGCACAACCTCTTGTGCTACAACTACGCGGACGATACCCAAATCATCCTAAGAATCCCCAATTCAGACAACAACCCCCACCCAGACCTCAAAGCAGGTCTTCAAGATATTGACCAATGGATGGCAAAACACCACCTCCTCTTAAACTACACTAAAACTGAAATCATGGTGTGCGGCAACACTGCCCTTCTACCTCATCCGCTGCCATGGCCTCCATCCCTTGGCCCCCTAAACCCCCTCCAACACAGTCAAAAACCTAGGCTGTACTATGGACTCAAAATGCTGTCACTACCACCTCAAACTTCTCAGACACATCTTTCCCTACCTCTCCTTCCCGAACAGACTTTCCACAGTTATGTCTATTGTGATGTCGAGACTGGACTATGCCAACTCCCTATACGTAGGAGCCCCGGCAAACCAACTCAACAAACTCCAAAGAGCCCAAAATTCTGCCGCAAAACTGCTCATTGCCCTCAGTCCCAGAGACCAGATCACTCCAGCTCTCTGAACGCTCCACTGGCTCCCGGACGGACGAAGGACTACTTTCAAGACCCTATGAATCATTCATCGAGCTGTGCACATGTCTGGTCCATCATACCTACAAGAGAAGGTAAAACCATACCTCCCATCTCGCCCCTAAACTCAATCACTGCCCTCCTTTTAGTAATTTCAACCGCTAACTCTGTCAGGATTGGAGGGTCTGCGTTCTTAACCTTGGCCTCAACTCTGAGGAACTCGCTTCCCCTTCATATCCGACACACCCAAGACTATATGACGTTCCGCAAAGCTCTAAAGACATGGCTCTTTCCATAATACCAACACAATCATTCTGAAGCGACTAACCAAGCATCGAATGACTAATCGCTCGATGTGCTCCAGAGAAATGTCACCACAGAATATGCCTATTGACTTGCTACAAGTACCCCCACGCCTGAAATCCAGAATATCGATCTCCTTAGATCCTATCTCCACCCAAACACTCCCTCCGCAAACCACTATGCTTACTCTCTGCTCTACATCATCACACGATTAGACTGCAGCTATACCCCTCGATTAATTCGGCCTAACTTCTCACATATGAACACTACCCCATGGACACCTCATCACTCTAATAAAACGCAGCTATATCCCATGACAAACCGGCCTAGCTTCTCACATAAGGGTCCTTCAGGCCTAACGCAGCCAGAACCAGTCTGGATGTCCACCCGCCAGTCTGCACACATTCAACTGATGTCAAAACCACCACAACCAACGCTAGGATGCAGCTAACATCAGGCAATTACATCAGCTGCACACATGACTGGTTCACCCATGGACCATACTACACCTTTCTCTCTCAACTGACCTGGACTACGGTCCCCGAGGGCGTACAACCTACCAGTGCTTTGAGGTCATACCAATGATATATAGAGCGCTATATGAATGCCAAATGACAAAACATAACATAGTGCCTGCAATTCACTCACTCTACAGGCTGAAGTTCATGCTGCCAAGAGGATAGTTTTAAATGTTAGCAATATTAACGGACATGAATGTAGGGGTTCAAAAGGTGCACACATTAGACATTTTAATACCAGATTAAGGTCCCAAATTGGAACCTGGAAAGGAGATGGGGAAACACATTGGTGAGTCCCTTTAGAAATTGTGTCACCAATGGGATCTTGAAATATGACGATTCCTCTGACGAGTATTTAAATATGGATAGCGCCGCCAAATAGCCCTTAATCGTTCCAACCTAGAGCCCCAGATTGGCTAGGTATAGAAGAAAAGATAACACTTCTGATGTCTTATATAGTAAAGTGTCTACATTATTGTCCTTGCCCCATCTGCAGAATTTGTTCCAACTGCAGTGTTACAAAGGCTTTGTTACTGGCTTTCTGGCTGAAAGCAAAATCTCCATTACGTCATCCGCGAGATCCCAATCCTTGTATCTCAGCCTCTCAGAAACCATGTGTGAAGGCTCAGTGTCTTGACCTCTGGATGGAGAACCGCTCACGAGAGAAGTTCCTCTCTTAGTGGAAGACGTATTGGTGGGCAGATAGACATGTCCAGAAGGTCCGGGTATCACATGCTCCTGGCCCTATCCGGGGCAATTGGGATCATGTGTTTCCCAAACTTTCTCAACCTCCTGATCACATGAGGAATGACAAGGACTGGAAGAAACGCTTACATAAGTGGAAACTCCCAGTCCACCACAAACGCGTCTCCTAGAGCTCCTCTTGGAGAAAATTCCCCGGAGCAGTAAAGTTTGTAGTTCCGGTTGACACTGGTCACAAAGAGATCCACTTGAGGGGTTCCCCAAAGGTTGAAGATCTCTTGAAGGACTTCCTGAGCTAGCTCCCACTCGTGGGAGACTGTACTCTGCCTGCTCATAGCGTCTGCTGCCATGTTCTCTTCAGCTAGGTGGACTGCTGATAGGGAGATTCATTCTTGAATTGTCCAGTACCAGAGCTGCATTGCCTCTCTTCACAGTGGAAGTGACCCTACACCTCCTCTCTTGCTGAGGTAGTACATGGCCACTGTGTTGTCCATCATTATTAGGATATTCTTTCCCCGCACAGAGGGCAGAAAGGCCTTCAGCACAAGTATTGATGTGTAGTTTGGACTCGGATGGAGACCTGACAATAAGCGGTCGTTGATCATTGGCGTGGGCTCACCACCCCGCTCCATTGGAGTCAGTTACTACAATTATCTCCGGCCATGGTTGCCAAGAAGGTTCTCCCTTCATAATGTTGTCTTTGGAGGCCCACCACAGAAGATCCTATGCGATCCTGCTTGGAATCTGAAGTAGGTCTAACATGTTGCCTGAAAATTGAGACCATTGTGTCCTGAGAGCCCTCTGAAGGGATCTCATTCTCAGGCGAGCCTCTTGCATCAGAAAAATGCAGGATGCCATGAGGCTGAGCAACCTCAAAAAAAAAATCGAAGGCCGGGAGACGCTCGGCAGCCTGAAATTTGGAGACCATCTGCAGAATGTCTTGAGTCCTCACCTCGGGTGTCGAGCTCTTTCCCAAGGATGTATCCCGAACAGCCCTGATTAACTGGAGCTTTTGAGAAGGTGTCATATGGGACTTCTTGTAATTGAGGGAGAAGCCCAGTCTCTGAATGGAGTGGCAGGTGATGTTGAGATGATCCAGAACTTGTTTGGTAGAATGCGCCCTGATCAGGCAAAAGTCCATATAGGAGAATCCCCCTTCTCCCGAGACTCACTTCCACCATCGCCATCAGCTTAGTGAAAACAGGGCGGAGGTCAGCCCGAATGGCAGAACTTGAAACTGATGAGAACCGCCAACGGTGAACCTCAGGTACTTTCTGTGCTTGAGATGGATTGGCACATGAAAGCAAGCATCCTGAAGGTCCAATGACACCATCCAATCCTGGAGTTGGAGGTCCTGAAGGATCTGAGAAAGTGTGACCATCTTGAATTTGTCCTTCCTAAGGGACTTGTTCAAGTATCTCAAGTCAAAGATGGGTCTCCGTCCTCCGTCTTTCTTGGGCATTAGGAAATATAGAGAGTACCATCCCTTGTTTCTCTACGGTGCATGCACTGGTTCTATAGCGCCTTTCTATAGCAGGGTCAAAATTTCCTGCATAAGGAGCGGATCTGGAACCCTCAAAGAGTGCCTCCCCGGTGGATGGTTCTGAGGTCTCTGAACGAAGGGGAGGCAGTAACCTTGGGCTATGGTTGCCAATGCTCAAGCATCCGGAGTAATGTATCACCATTCTTTCAGATGCTGAGACAGTCTGCTTCCCACTGGTGTTTTCATGACTCAAGACCTCAGAGGTTTTGAGGCGGCTGATGCAGTGGCTGTTGGTAAGGATGCTTCTGCTTGAGCGGGATTTGCACCTCTCTCTCGTCCACCACGAGGGAATCTTCTATGGCCTCTTTGACCAGCCATTTCTATCGCTCATCCAACTGAGGAACAGTAGCGAAAAGATCAACCTCTCGAAGGCTTTCCACTGGGGTGAAAGGGCTGAGGCAGCCTAATAGCGGCACCCAAGGATTTGGCTGCCGCCGTCGAGGTCTGCAACTTCTCAAGGCTTTTGTCAGCCTTGTTGCCAAAAAGGTGAGACCCGTCAAAAGGCATGTTAAGGAGTCTGGACTGCACATCTGGTGCAAATCCCGACTTCCTCAACCATGTGTTACGCTCACCTGGTATCCACAGGGAAGCCACCCAGCCGGGTTACTCGCTGGTATGCTTCTCAGCTTGTCCCTGATGTGGTCTGCGGGGAAGGTTCTGCCTGAAAATACAGGAGGACTGTGTTCAAGACTGACCAACTGGGGTAAGTATCCTCCCTCCACCCCCGTATGATTTCAGTCCCTCTGGCGCCCTCTCCTCACCTTGTGGCAGAATTAGGCATGCTCTCCGTCCTGCCTTCTTTGCAGGACGGAGAGCTCAAGGGCTTCTTTAGAGTTCAAGATATCTTTGACTTCGAATTCTGGTTCTCTGTCAACAAGTATGGGCTTAGGTGGTGTCCCATACTGGGTGGATGTGTAAATTAGGTAGTAAATCCAGTTTCACGGCTGCTGGGTTGATAATTGCCTTAATGGTATAGGGTCCTAAGAATCTGGGATGAAAGATCCGGGTTCCCTTGATGGGTACGAATTTAGCCGCTAACCAAACTTTGTCTCCTACTTGATAATCGGGGGCCTTTTTCCGGTGTTGGTCGGCGAATCTCTATGGTTTTTCTTTGGCATGAATAAGGCGTTCCTTTGCCCTTTTGAAAGCCTGAGTAATGGTTGTGTGTAGAGTCTTTACCGCTGGCATTTCCAAGCTGGCTGGAAAGTCTAGTTCAGAGGTACGTGGATATCTGCCATAAAGGGTATAGAAGGGCTTTTGTCCCGTGCTTGAGTGCAAAGAATTGTTATATGCACATTCGGCTATCCATAGTAGGTCTTTCCAATTCCTTTGTTCGTGGTGCAGCATGCACTGTAAATATTGTGACTGGTAGATAGCCGAACGTCGATCTACGCCATTGCACAACATTTTTTCCAGAAGTTTGAAACAAACCTGCTGCCTCGATCAGAGACCAGAACCGAAGGGAAGCCATGTAGCTTAACCACGCTCTCCTTGAACACTTTTGCTAAAGTGGCTGCGTCTGGGAGGCCTTTGAGAGGAATAAAATGGGCCATCTTTGAGAATAAGTCCACAACTACAAGGATGGTGTTGAACCCTTGGCTTGGAAGTAGATCAGTGATAAAGTTAAGGGAAAGAGTGTGCCATGGAACTGGAGGAATGTCCAATGGTTGTTGGAGACCAGATGGTTTTTGTTTCTGTGATTTATTTTGTGCACAGACACCGCAGGACTGAATATACTGAATGATGTCCTTACGCCACCAAAAGTTCTTTCACCTTAGCTAGGGTTTTGGCGATCCCAGGATGCCCTTCGATCAGTGAATCGTGATAGTTTGAAATAATATGCTGTTGTAATTCCTTCTTGGGTACATATAGGCGATCCCTAAAAAAGGGAAGATGGTCCTTTATGGTATATTGTACTCCTTGAGTTTGCCATGCGAGGTAGGCATCAGGATTCATTGCCCGTTGGATTTCCTTTCGTAGTTCTGCTTGTATTAAGGCTGTCGTGATACCCAAGAGTTTGTCTTCAGGTAAAATAGGTACTGGGTCTGGAGTTGTATATACTATTTCATCTATGCCCATGCGAGATAAGGCATCCGCCTTTCCGTTTCTGACTCCTGGTCGAAATGTGATTACATAAACATTCGGTGAAGAAAAGGACCCACCGTAATTGGTGCGAGGACTGGGCCTTGGCTGTTTTGAGATATTGCAGGTTTCGGTGGTCTGTGATGACTGTAATGGTGTGTCTGGCCCCCAGAAGGTAGTGCCTCCAGGCTTTAAAGGCGGATTTGATAGCCAGGAGTTCATTGTCCGTGATGGCATAATTAATCTCTGGAGGTGAGAAATTCTTCGACCAGAAGGCCACAGGATGTAGCTGGCCGGTTTCCGGGTCGCTCTGTGAAAGGACAGCCCCCATTGCGAGACTGTACGCATCAGTTTCAACGACATAAGGGAGGTCTGGACGAGGATGTCGCAGGATTGGAGCGGAGGTAAACCTTTGTTTAAGTTCCTGAAAGACTTCTTCTGCTTCTTCGGTCCAAGCAAACTTTTTATTGTTTTTTCGTAATGGTACTGTGATTGGGTGCACAACCTGAGAAAAGTCTGGGATGAACCGGCGGTAGAAGTTGGCAAAGCCCAGCATGCTTTGCACCCCTTTCAGAGACGTCGGTGAAGACCATTTCAGAATGGCGTCTACCTTGTGCACCTCCTTTCTGATGCCTCCTGGAATTAGGACAAAACCAAGATATTCTACTTCGGTGATGTGAAAAAAAGCATTTTTCAAGCTTTGCAAACAGGCAATGTTGACGGAGCTTGGTGAGGACTTAACGAACATGCCTGACATGATCTTGTTCCGAGGCGGAGTATATTAATATGTTGTCTATGTACACTAAGGCGCACACATCAATTAACTCCCTTAAGACGTCATTCATGAAATACTGGAATGCCACAGGAGCGTTGCATAACCCGAAGGGCATGACTTGATATTCAAACAAGCTGTACTTAGTATGGAAGGCGGTTTCCATTCATCTCCTTTTCTGACTCGGACCAGGTGGTACGCTCCTCGAAGGTCCAATTTGGTATAAATCTGGGCATCTTTAACTTGGTCTAGCATCTCAGGGATAAGTGGCAAGGGGTAGCGGTTCTTCACAGTGATCTGGTTCAATGTGCAGTAGTCAATACAGGTTCTCAAGTCTCCTTCCTTTTTTGATACGAAGAACAAAGGACTGGCTGCGGGGGACTTCGAAGGACGGATAAATCTGTTTGCAAGATACTGGTCTAAATAGGATTTCAAATGAAGGTTTTCTGGTTCTGTGAAAGTGTAGATCCTGCCACAAGGGATTTGTGCACCAGGAACAAGGTCGATCTGACAGTCATAGGGCCTGTGCGGCGGCAATGTATTGGCTTGGTCCTTTCGGAAAACATCCTGGAAATCATGGTATTCACTTGGCAAGGTATTAGTTGCTCCCAGGGTTGATACTGTCGCTCCGGGAGTCATGGGGATACAGACGTCGGGTTTCTCCTCTTGGTAATAGCAGGCAGGGGAGCAGTCACCGGGGAAGGTTAATTTTCGTGCCCGCCAGTCTATCAAAGGGTTGTGAGCAACCAACCATGGCATCCCTAGTATTAGCCTGAACTGAGGTGCCTTGATGAGATCAAATGAAATAGACTCCCGATGTCCGTCCTGGCACAGCAAGGTTACCCTGGCTGTGCACTGGGTTACTGGTCCGGAAGCAATTTCTGTCCCATCCATGGTGGTTATCTTGTCCATAGTTGGCTAAGAACACAAAGGAAGCCCCATCTCTGCTGCCAGTTCTTGATCAATATAATTTCCAACTGCTCCGCTATCGATGTATGCTTCAATGGCATGCATTCTTGACGACTGTTGGTGGTTAATTAAGATCACTGGTATTGCAAAGTGCGAGGTCAGCAACTCTTTCTTCTCACTTGACAAATTGACCTCTACGTTTGTCGAGCTTGGTAGTTTTCCGATTCCTTAGCTTCACCCTTCTCTTGGCCCCGACTGTTCCTCTTGGGGATTTTACTGGACAGTCCTTCAGGAAATGTCCTGGTTTCCCACAATACAAACAACGCTGTTGTCTTCTTTTGTCCCGCTCTTGTTTTGTTAATGGAGGCCGTATCCCTCCAATCTGCATGGGTTCTACATCATTTTCAGGTACATGGGGTGTGTTTACCCTTGGTCGAACATACAAGGTCCGAGGGTCAGTCTTAGACCAGTCTGCCTTTCGGTCCTGCAACCGGTGGTCTAGCTGCACAACCAGATTTATGAATTCTGCACAGTCTCTGGGTGGATCAACCACCTGGGCTAAGATGTCCTTTAATTCGCCTCGTAAGCCTCGATGGAATAACGTGGTTCTTTTGTTTTCTGGCCACCTAGTTTCGGCAACCAGTCTGTTGAAGGTAGCAATGTACGTTAACAAGTCCTGATTCCCCTGTCGGAGGGACAAGAGTTCATTGTCTACTGCTTGTTCCTAGGTATGGCGAGCAAAAAGTTTTTCCATTTCTCTCTGGAACCCCCAAAGTCATGTAATAGAGGATCGTCATGGGTTACCAACGGCACCGACCGATCTGCTGCACTACCACTGAGGTATGATAAGACAAAAGCAACCCGAGCTTGGTCGTTTGAAAATGCTCCAGGCCTACAAAGAAAATGAAGGCGACACTGATTGATGAATGTCGCATACTTCTGTGGGTCGCCTGAGAACCTTTCGAGTGGTACCAGGGGCACTGTTCCAGGTAACGTGATCTGTACCGGAGTGGGTGGTATGGCAGGGTTTTGCATCGTTGGATTGCTTCCAGGTAGAGGCGTCTGTCCTGCTCGTGATTGCAAGTATTGCCTGCTAATCTCTTCAGTGCATTCTTTGGTCAATATTAGGTCACTCCGGAGGGCATTAGTCTCTTGTCGGGCAGAATGAACCTCAGCACGAAGCTCTCCTAGTAATTGGGCCTATTGGTCCATTTCTGATGTCTCCATGGCGCCCAGGTGGATTTGTTATGGTAGGCTTTGTGTTCTGTTACACTCACCTGGTATCCACAGGGACGCCACCCAGCCGGGTTACTCGCTGGTATGCTTCTCAGCTTGTCCCTGATGTGGTCTGCGGGGAAGGTTCTGCCTGAAAATACAGGAGGACTGTGTTCAAGACTGACCAACTGGGATAAGTATCCTCCCTCCACCCCCGTATGATTTCAGTCCCTCTGGCGCCCTCTCCTCAACTTGTGGCAGAATTAGGCGTGCTCTCCGTCCTGCCTTGTTTGCAGGGGTGCTTTTTCTTTCATGGGCGAATGCAGTCCAGTTACTTCACTGACGCCGGCCCGTTTGATATTGTTCAGGTAGGTCTTATTGCTGTCCTTTAGTTTTGTTGCTATTCTGCATGCCTTTCTTTGTTTACAATGTCTCTTTTTTCTCCCTTAGGTATGCGGCGCTTCAGTGCAGCAAACTGGCTTGGTTGAGCCCCGCTGGTAAATGATGGTGCATTAAGAGCGCTATGGTGCGGTAAGTAAGCGATATGCGCAGCACTGCGAAGTCTTCCTTTTGCTAACCTGTGTTTTCCTTCCTTGTAGGTCGCGGTGTTCTTCAGCGCGAGTGGAATGTCCGTAGTGGTGGCAACCGAGAGGCGACCAGCCAGTTAAGCCTTTTGAGCAGTTCGTAATTTGTAAATGTCTCTACTGCTTTCTTTAATGTTGCCTCTATCTTCCTCTTTCAGGTCGTTCTGTCCGGGAGGCGTGCAGATTTGAGGAAGCTGTTCTCAGTAGCTGCGAGTGTTTAAAGATGAGGACTGCAGGTAAGATGCAAGCTGCAAAGTAACACGAAGCGTGTTGTCTTGCTCGGGTGTGGTTTAAATAGCCCCAACAAAATAGTCCAGGTAAAGTAGTCCCTAGGCTACCACACCCAAAACACTAGACCGCATAGCTTGGTTCTTAGGACCCAAGCTATGTATATGCCTCCATGTTGGCTGACAATACAATAAAGTAGCACATTGTTTTTCATGGTGTATGAGCCTGGCACCATAGGCGCCAGGACTATCCCCATGAGGGCTTTTGAAGAGGATGCCAGGCTCTAGAGGCCCGAGTCCTGACTCCACATGGCCAATGGGGTAGCCAGAGGGGGTATTGGGCGAGGGTCGTGACACCATGCAAATCTGCGTATTACGGTGCTAGCTGCATTGGCTCTACTGATGCTGTCAGCATAATCCAGACCCAACTGAAGAGACTTGCACATTGTCCTCACTTCTTTTTCCCTGGGATCCTCCTCTTAGGTGGCCAGGGAAAAGTCATTGCCTTTGGATCCTCTCCCTGAGGGTGGATATGCGATGGAGGATCACCTGGGTGGAGGGAACTTGGGGAGTGGGGAGAGGACGTCCTTAGGTGAGATATGGTATCCCCATTCCCCTTTCAGTATGAACCCTCTATCCCTCAAGCCTTTGTAGGCTGTCAGCCCTTTCCCTTTTCTTCCCTCCAAAATGACCCCCAGAAACTCCACCTCAACACTGGGCTAAGGAAGAGACCAACTAGGAGGACACATCCTCAGTTGGGTGAGATAACCACATATCAGCCTTATACTGTTAATGCAGACACACAGTCAAATACCAAGATGAGGAGCAGACAATACAGGGGTATACACCACTCTAGTACTGAGACAAAGAAGAGGGCTATGGAGGTTGGGAAGGCATTATAAAGCAAGACACAGACAACAGATTCACTTTTCTTCACAAAATGATTTCATGTGTCTTAATTGTCTGGATGGAGGAAGGCCTAACTTGCCCTATGCTAAGATGGGATTTCTCTACCTAAAGAAACTAAGGATAGTCTGTCAGTAAGTTCAACTTAAAGGTCTGTGTCCAAAGCCTCACAACTAAAGATATACAATGTGTAGGGATGTCAGCACCAAAGGAAACAGTGTTCAAAATAAAGTTCTGAGCTTCTTCCAGCTCTGGCTTGCTTCGGCTTCACCTTCGCCAAGTTCACAATAGTGCAAAAAGGTCTTGGAGTTCCCTTCCCCAAGCTCAACACAGCTCCAAGAAACCTTGGGGTTCCCTTCCCCAAGTTCAATACAGTTGCAAGATATCGCAGAGTTTCCTTCCCCAAGAAGGCAGCTCTTCCAACAGAACTACGATCAGTTCAAGTCTCTTGACTTTCAATGATACTTCCAGTTTCACTTTATAATCCTTTAGATTCTTTAATAGTTCACAGCAAATGATTTCTCTCACTTCTGCACTTCTTATACCACCAGCCTTTTGTCTTGGCTTTCCTCACTTCTTTCTCCCCTAGGGCCTACTCAGTCTAGGCGCAGTTGTCAGACCACACGGTTCACCTTTACAGGTCACGCAACTGATAACACTTGGGACTTTGTGATGCTCTTGGTTTCCCTGGGTTGGTTCCAAAAGAGAGTCACCCGGTCTAGGTGCAGCTACTGAGCCACACAGTTCACCCATTACAGATCACACAACCGATGACCCGTGATACTTGATTTTCACCTTGTGCATCCTCTCTGTCAACCTGTGGTAAATGTCAACATTTAACTGTCACCTGCCACCACGTGTCTTCTATTCCTTGGAGGTCTGTGTTCACATTAGGTTCAAACCTTCCTTGATACAATTCATATTTCAGACATTTCATCAGGCCTTTTGCTAACAGGAGGCTCCCTCTCTGAACCTGTGTCAGTAATCAACATTTACTGTAGTGTTCTCTTTGGCAGTCTTTTGGCTTTGCAACAACTTGTATTAAGTTCACTCTGTGGTGTTCATCCTCCCCTCCACCCCCCTTGCTTTCACACTGTTCATCCAAGTTCATCAACTAGCCTTGCACACTTCCTTTTCACTTGATGCATAAGTTCATATTACAGGTTTTCACTTGGTTCGTAAGTGCTTCTAAATGGTTTTCACAGCATTCATATCTGTACATCACCCGCTTTTCCACTTGTGCTGTATTTTCATAAACTTTCTATATCCTCTCTTTAGTTCTGTATTCAATAAATGCTGATACATTTTTTTAAAATAAATGCATGTTGCAGTTGTTCGATGTTCCATCCATTCAGGCATGGTGCTCTGCCAATGATCTCTACCTCAACGCCGGCATGGTGCTCTGCCAATTATCTCTACCTTAATGCCATCAAAAAATGATCCTTCTCATTGGGATGCCTGCTCCTAGTTTCCCCTCACTCTCTGCTCAGACTCCTTGGGTCCGCTCCCCTCACCCACCTCTGAGGCAAAAAACTTTGGGATCATCTTTGACTGCTCTCTCTCCTCTCTACACATCACAGACCTTGCCAAGAAGTCCATTTTTCAGCTTCAAGTCCTTGGGGCATTCTACCTTTCCTCACCTTGCCCCAGAAGCTCAATGTCTCCATAACCCTGGTTGTTTCTAGACTTGACAACTGCAATAGCCTCTTCCTCAACCTTGCTCTCTCCTCCCTTCGCCCCTCCACCTAATCCTGAATAGGACTGTGAGACTTATTCTTGGCTTCAAGCCCAAGGACTGCATCTATCCAGCCCTTAAATCTCTCCATTGGATCCAGCTGACTGCAAGGATCAAAAACAAAACCCTCTGCATCATCCACAAGGCTGTCTGGGGCCTGGGACCTCTCTACACCCAGCTTACTCTCACAAAATACCTCCAAGCCAGAGTCCTTCGGTCTTCTGGTTCCAACTCTCTGCGGGCCAAACGTTTCTCCAAGCCGAGACTGGGTGGTAGATCCCTTTCCTCTGCTGGCACCTCCCCTTCGAACAGCCTCCCTCCCCCTCAGAATGAGTCACATCTTCTAAAATTCTGGAAACTTCTCAACACCTTCCTTTTCTCCTCTTCCTTCCCTCTCCCCCTCCAGGGCTAAACTCTCCACCTGATGCCTGTACTAGATTTCGCCACCAACAATGGCACTCCTTCACATATTTATGGCTTTTCAACCATTTATGGTATTGTTTTTTGCCACACTTACTCTGTTGCTATGGGACCCTGGTGAGACTTCAGATTTGGAAATGGCCTGCAATTCCCCCCCCCCTCAGTTTCCACTTTTGGCCCCGAATTTCCTTCTCAAAGGCGTGGCTGTGGGCATTCCTGGGGCAAAGACCTCCCCTACCCATGGCATGCATGTGAATAAAGGAACACCCCTGAATGATTTCCATTGCCCTTTCAAGTCAAGTTGAGGAACCACCTGGAGGACCTTCCCCTCTACTTCATGCAGAAAGGAGCCCAATGTTTCTCGCGATACCGGAATCCACACAAGCATATTGCGGTCGGACTAGGATGCACGATTCATTCCACGATTGATAGTTAATTGGCCAGTGGGCCTCAATGCCTTCTTCATGGGCAATAAGTCCATATGCGCCAAGATTAGAAAACTATCGCTTTCTGGACAGGGTTAGATACACATGACTAGCACAATAGAGGGATAGTTTGCAACAGAGAGATAGTGCTGGGTACTCCTCCTTCCGGTGGCCACCCGAGTGAAATTGGATAGATTATCCAAGGAGCGGGCACCAATGAGCATTAAAAAGCAATGAGGAGCCAGCAAACATACCCACTGCATCCTCCAACAAAGTGATCTCCTGCTGGACACATTGGTTACCATGTTGCATTTGTCGGCAAGCTCCTCCTCCCCAGCAGTATTGTATATTGGCG
Organism: Ambystoma mexicanum; assembly: GCF_040938575.1. NCBI lineage: Eukaryota > Metazoa > Chordata > Amphibia > Caudata > Ambystomatidae > Ambystoma > Ambystoma mexicanum. Next base: position 147,628,704 of record NC_090936.1, read on the forward strand.
TTGTAATCCCCACCTAGAATTATAGGACCCGTAAAATTCAAGGCCTCTCGTATGACATTTTCTTCAACTGAGTGGTTACGTTCACCTCATATGGGGGAACTTCAGATTGTAATAAGGAGTAGCTCCTGACAGCGGTCGGATGGAGTGACCAAAAGTAGAGTTAATTTGCTCATTAGAATATTATCAGAGGCAGTGGGAACCTGGGCCAACACCATGGGATTCCTTGCCCCCATTGCAAGGCCTCCCCGAGGGCAGCACCTAGGGCCCTTCTCGGCCTCACATGTTAAAAAGGATCAGCCATCTACCACTAAAGGTGCAGTCAGCCAGGTCTCCTAAAGTAAGACAATACTTAACCCATCAATGTGGTCAAGTTATCCATCCTGCGAGAATAGGTGCTATGTCCCCTGGTGTTCCAGCCCAAGGTAAAAAAGGGGGGCTGTGAATCAAGGTTACGAATAGCGTGCCCCCTCATCTCCACCAAATTTGCCAGCTAGGCCCAGTGGGACTCATCCCGCTCAATCCCCCGCCCAATTGCAGAAGTGAGTGTGGGCCGATCTATCATTTGGTCGAGGGTTAAGGCTGGCCCAGATACTCCAGCATCTTTCCTGCCCATGCCCACCCTCATAGATGACGCCAAGGCTTTCCTAGGGCCCACAAGAAGTGCTGATCATTTCTGCCCATTGAAACTAGCCAGTTCAATCAATGAGCACTCATAGCCCAGTTTACTTAAGGCTGCACGTTGTTCAAGAATATAGTGAAGACTGTCTTCAGAACAGAAGTGGAAAGTGTGACCTTGGCAGAATAGGCTTTGTACCTGTAAGACCTTTACAGTGCAAGCTGCTGCCCTGTACCTTGTGTCAAGATTGGCCTCCTGGGTGGCAGGTTTCCTGACTTCCTCTTTTGTTGGGGGTCAGAGTGCAATTAGCCCAGCGATCAGATGCGTTACTGTCCGTGGCAGTTGGTATTCCTCCCAATGGCCTAGACCTGTGCTGTATTAGCAGTAAGGACATTTTTCTTTGTGTAAAGAGCTGTGTGCATTCGCCCGCACAAGTGCTGTCATTAGCACAGATCCGAGTTCTGTGGTTTTTAGGTGTGTTGTTGACCTTTGTTTCATCCAGCACTTTTTTACCCTGAGACTCAATCTCCGGGGCAATTTTCGTTGCGGAGGTCTAGTGTTTTTAGTGGTCGCCTTGATGACCCCGGCGGCTGCAGACACCAAGCTGACAGTACTCAGGGCATTGCATGGAGCTAACTTTTGTTGCCTTGTCCATCTTTATTTTCCTTTTTTTTATCCGAAAGGTCCTCATTCATTACGGCCTGTTTTACTGTGTGCCTTTATCTTCCATTGGTACAAGGCTGTGGAATCACTGGCTTCCATACCACTCGTCCCAGGCAGGTAAGCATTCATCTGTTTAGACTCTGCCTCCAAAATACCTTATATGGCAGTAGCTTTTTGCTGATGGAGTTCATTCCTCTACCCAAGGGATAGGAGACCTTTAGAAGCTCATTGATGGGGTGAGCTAACTTGTCATATTTAGTGCTAAGAGCTTCCAGTTTCTCAGCGGTGGCCTCACTATTAGACAGCAATTGTATTAATAGGGCTTCCAAAATGGAGAACATGGCTGCTGAGGAGTTACTGTCATCCAGATCTTGGGAATGGTAAATCTTCTCCCCCGTTATACCATTAGCCTGAACAATTCTGTTACAAAATGGAGTAAATAATACATCTCTCCAGCCCTAAAATCTCTCAACTGGCTCCCACTGACTGCAAGGATCAAATTCAAAACCCTTTGCATCATCCACAAGGCTGTCTTGGGCCTGGGACCTCTCTACACCAAGCTTTCTCTTGCAGGATATCTCCCAGCCAGAGTCCTTCGGTCTTCTGGCCCCCAACTCTCTGCAGGTCAAACATTTCTCCAAGCAGAGAGTGGGCGGTAGATCCCTTTCCTCGACTGCTGCCTCCCTTTTCGAACAGCCTCCATGCCCCCTCAAACTTGAGCCGGATTATTTAAGTTCCGGAAACTTCTCAAGAACTTCGTTTTCTCCTCTTAGTTTCCTCTTGACCCTCCCATGCTACACTCTCAACCTGCTGCTGCGACTGGGCCTGGTCTCTTCAGAGTCATACAGGGACCAGACCACCCCCCGACCTCACCCGTCCGTCCAAGCATCCTTTGCCAGCACTTGCCCCTTGGGTTCACTTTACCGGACTATCCCTACTTAGTCCTCCCTGTTCACTGCACTCTTCCTTCCGTTCCCTCCTTTCCCCTGGCACTTATCGATTATCCCTGCCCAGCACTTGCCCGGCTCCACCAGTGGGAGTACCCCGCTCCTGCACTTCTCCCTCAATTCCCCACCCCCTTGCACGTATCACCTTGTCATGCACTTGCATGTAGGTGTAGGATTGTCACAAGTTCAATATAACTGTCCTTTGTTGTTGTATTCTTTTATCAGCCCCTGCCCCCATCTTGACTTGTGGCACCTGGAAACACCCGTGTATAGGCAGGCACCTTACAAATATACAATAAAAATACATTCTTAGAGGTTTCTATTTGATCAATAATAGCAAATGTCCAATTCCCGCCCCTGGAGCGTCCTGGTATGAGTGTTCCTTTTCTCAAACTCACTAGTGCTCGGTCACGCCTCTGGATGTCCTCCTGTTCTCCAGCTTTCACTTGCTTCCGGGGTACGTGTCGGGAGCTCCAGCGAGCAGGGCATGCCACCTGTGAACCTCGCTGCAATGGCCCATGGCAATTCAAAGTCTTCTGTGTTTTCCGAGGTACAGAGGACTGCAGGGGTTCTGAGACTCTGGAATACATGGCATCCTCTGCACCGGCCCCTCTTCAGACTGCTCCTCTCAGCTGTGTCCTTCTCAGCAGGCAGGGTACTCCTTCCTCTCTGCCGGTCTCTCCATTTATGCACCTGTGGCCTCTCAATTGGTTGCAGGTGCAAGTCCTTTGCCTAACCACAATTAAACCTATTAATGGGACATGCCTATTAATACTTTCCCTCCATAGTCCTCTTCCTCCTCGTCTCAGTACCAAATTGGTGAAATTGGCTAGAAGTGTGCATCACTCCTAGTGGTCTCTTCCTCATCCCAGCCTTAAACGAATATACATGTGGAACAGTTGGTGTGTATGGAAGGAATAGAGACTGAATGATAGTGTGTCTAATTCCTGATTGTTTACTCCCTGTTTTGGCCTGGGCTTGATGTGTCTTGGAATCAACAAAAGAAGTTTGAGGTGTGGTTGCATGCACCTATAAAGAGAGGTCCTCCTATTAGCTCTCTTTCTTGTCTTTTTTATAATTATGGTATTTCTCAGGGTTATTTTGAAAGGAAGGAAAGGGGAGCGGTCAACAGTAACAACAGTAACCTATAAAAGCTTCTGGGACTGAAGGTTCATTATGAAAAGAGATTTGGGAATACCATGTCGCACCTAAGGACACCCTCCCTGCATTCTCCAATTCTTCTCCATCTAGGTGTTCGTCCCTTGCATCTCCACCCCCAGGGTCGGGATCCAAAAGCGATGGCCTTTCCCAGTCCACATGAGCAGAGGATGTTGGGGGAAGGAAGTGAGGACGCCCTCAGCTTTCTCACAAGTTGCACCGATGGACAGCCATGCACGTCCAGCTAATTGGTTTCGCTATCATCAGGCAACTGAACTTCATGACCAACACTTGTGGTCATTTAGCAATCCCAATGTGAATAAAAAGCATTGCCACACAGAAAAAGGAGATTGAGAGATGGGCTAGAGAGACAGGCGCTGGAGAAACAGGAGCCGGGAGCCGTGCCGAGCAGGGGAGAGGGATGCTGTGGATGAAGCTGGCCACTAAAGAGCCTGGAAGTCCTGCCGCCTCCGTGTTGGGTGCACGTAGCAGGAGCTGTGGGGCGCCAAACCACTCCAGTCACCTACCTAAGGTTTCAGGAGAGCAAGAAGTGCTCTCTCTGGCTGCCCCGAGGGAAGAGCGGAGCTAGCAAGTTGCCGGAAAGTAGAGTGACACGAAGGGAGCTGCTGCATACAGTCGGTGAGTGGAAACAGGGACACACTCATTCCGGGGGCGCTCCAGGAAACCAAAACAAGCACTTGTGAATACAGAACAAACTGGAAGTTGTTATAAATACTTTTGAATGCCAAAACACATACGTTTAGAAAATTACATCACCCCATACTGAACGAATTGAAAGACATTGGGTCTCATTACAAGTATGCTGATCTGGAAATAGCGGTGCCGGTAGCACAGTACCGGCACTGTTTTCCAGAAGCACCGTACCGACACCGTTTTCCAGACCGGCACATTCTGAGTCACATGTGCCAAAACACTGTCACCGCGGGGATTCCAAGATGGCAGCCAGCAGTGGAAGTCGCGTCTAGATCGCGCTCCCGCCGGGCCTAAACAAAAAAGCACATCAAACGCGCTTTTCCGACGGTTCCGGTACTGGAATCAGCGCCGCAACACCCAAGAAACAGGGGACACGGTGGCGACCTGAGACAGCCCCGGCAACACAGCCCCCGGCGATCTTGCCGCCAAGAGAAGCGACCGCCCCAACCCCACCGAGGGAGTCCTCGGTGGCCTAGCGGAGGAGAACGCGCAGTGACGGACTCACGAAAGAACAGAGTCCCAGGGAGAGAGCCGCCTACAGCCCAGAGAGAAGAGAAACGGGGCCCGGCTCGGCACCAAGAAGAAATCGCGCACCACCACGGAGATACAGCGCTGGGAGCAGTGCAGCCGCAGGAACACCGGGACACCATCTGCGCGGGGCGCAAGGGGCCCTCCCCCAGCGACAGGGCCGGTGGGCGGCACAGCACAGACAGGGGGGGAGGGGCTGGCTGTGGACACACGACAAGGGAATACAACCACGAGCAGACGGATCGGCAGCAACGAGGCATACAGGGACCGGCACTTCAGTGGTGAAGAGCGAGAGGAGGAGGTGGCACCATCCAGGCACTCACGGACACGGCACGGCAGGCATTGCTGGCACAGGAGAGGAGATCTAGAAACAGAGGTGAGCGTGCCCGCTGAAGCGCCCCCCCCTCTTTATACTCTCCCTGGCACATAAGCCACGATCAGGCGGGGGCAATCACACAAGACGCCGGCCCGGGTGCGGAGAGGTGCCCCTCCCCATCTCCGCTTAACGACATAGGCACAGAAACCAGTAGGGGGACATACTGGAGCGAGAATAAAACCCCAATATAACTCAGGGCAACCCACACCCAAGGAGGACATAGGAGTGGCAACAACACTCCCCCCGATACAAAGACCCTTGCACACGGTGGCGGAGCACGATAAAAAGGGGCAGGTCCAGCAGACTAGCAGACTCGTGGGGGACCAGGCATAGCCCTTCCACCACTGCCACCAGCCACCCCTACAATCAAGGAAGATGTCACGAGCAAAGGGGAAAGGGGGCCCCTCTCAAACCACACCGCAATCTCACAAACAGGACACAAGTCTGCTACAATTGTAGTCCTCAGATGCTCAGGCAGTCCCAAAAGACAGGCCAGGAGAAGAACTCTCTACCGACACATACCTCCCAAACCAGAGCGCTCTTCCCCCGACAAAGGATGATATGAAGGCCTGGTTTGCGGAGCTCCAGGACAAGTTTATGTCCACAGTCCAAGACCAATTCGCTTCCATGAAAAATGAGATGAAGCAGGCGGTACAAGAGTTGAAAATAGATGTGGCCAAGCTGGAGGAAAGGACAGACACCGTAGAGAGAATCGTACAAAACATAGAAGAGGAAACGAAACAGAACAGTGAAACACAAGAACACCTGATCCGGCTCACCCACAACCTGGAAATTCAATGTGAAGACCTTGAGAACCGTTCCCGCAGATCCAACATCCGTATAAAGAATGTGCCGGAATCGGTGACGGACAAAGACCTCAAAACAGCGATACAAGAGGTGTTCAGAGATATAATCGAAGCACAAGAATCAGAGAACATTGGGATAGACAGAGTCCATAGGGTGGGTCCGAGAAGAACTGGCGCCCCAGGGGAGAGAACGAGGGACGTATTAGCAGCACTCACGTCTTACCCACAAAAGGAACTGATCCTAAGGAAAGCGAGGCAGCTTGATCACATTAGGATGAATGGAGTGGAAATACAATTGTACCAAGATATGGCCTCAGCAACACTCCTAAAAATAAGGGAAATGGCCACATTGGTGAGGGAATTAGTGGCGAAAGAAATCAGCTACAAATGGACGTTCCCATTCGGCCTACTATTCGAGTGGGAGGGCAAGCAGAGAAGAGGGACTACTTTCGAGGAAGGCCTCAATATAATGGACAAGCAGATGGAGGAGACGGACACGAGGGATGGCAGGACAAAAGGGGAGACCCACAAAAGGCTGAGAGGATGGGAAGTGGTGAGACAAAAGAAGATACCAAATGGATGGGGAAAAGCAGGGAAGCCAGCAGAAGACCATTAGAGATAATTAAACAGGGCCGCCAGCTCATCCTCCTTGAAGGGAGAGGGCGGAAGAAGATTAACCAGAAAACCTCGGATTACCAAGTAGAATGAGGCCCAACGGGGGAACGGGAGGGACGTAACCCAGGTCTGAGGATGAAGCGGGGTTTAGGACCCCCCGCACAGTTAATCCCGAGCTATGAGAGGGCAGGGAGCGATAGGCGCAACGCCCTAGCAACCATAGGTACCTGGGCCCTCCTCAGGATCAAAGTTGAATTCATGTTAATAGTTGAGGGGGAGTTGGGAAGTTTGGGGGGGGGAGCAGGGTGGGGGACAATCCGGAAGAGGGAAGGGATCACAGTATACGGGAACGATAATTGAACCAGCAGAGTAGAAGGGATGGGGAAGCTCAGAATATTTTCACAAAATGTAAGGGGGCTGAATTCACCGGTGAAAAGGAAAAAAATGGAGGCCCTGGTAAGAAGGGAAAAGGCGGACATTCTGCTCCTCCAGGAGACACACATTAAGGCCCAGGACAAAAAGAAAGTACACCTCAGAGGATATACGATCTGGGCGCAGGCGAATGCTGGGGAAAAAAAGAGCAGGAGTAATGATTGCAGCTAGGGGGTCTGGTGGCAAACCTCATAGACACTCGAGTAGACAGGGAAGGGAGGTTTGCATTTGTTAATATCTCATTAGAGGGCTACGGGCTCACCCTAGCGGCAATATACTCGCCAAACACTGGACAGGATGGATTTCTCCGGGCCCCCCTGCGGAAACTTGAGGAATTTGCAAAGGGAGAGGCAATTCTGGGAGGAGACTTGAACTTCGCCTGGCAACCTCACATAGATAGGAGTGAGGGGGGAACGCAGGCACATGGGACTCCATCCAAACAATTAAAGCTAAGGATGGAACAGATGGCACTACGAGATGCCTGGAGGGAAATAAAGGGGCAAGATGCAGGATTCACCTACTACTCGCACGTGCACAACACGATGTCTAGGATTGACTATTTCTGGGTGTCGGTGGGACTGGTGGGGAGGATCCAGGATATCGAAAAGGGAGCGATAGCGTTGTCAGATCACGCTCCGCTATGGCTCGATGTACAGACCCCCGGAAAGGGAAGAGGTCTCTGGAGATAGAGAATGCCGTCCGACATTCTAACGGACCAGGTGCAGGGAGAGGAACTAAGGGACAAAATCAAGGAATACTTTGACCTAAACGACAATGGAGAAGTTCCACTGGAAACAGTATGGGAAGCCTTTAAGGCTGTAACCCGGGGACATGTCATAGCACAAAAGGCAGCCAAAGACAAACAACATCAAGAATGGGAAAGAACGCTCGAGAAGAAACTAACAGACATACAGGAGGATCTAACACTCCATCCCACAAGAACCCTCAAGAAAGCAATGAAACACGTGCATGGTCAACTAGAGATGCTCCGCAACAAAAAAGCAGAGAGATCCCTGATATATCTAAAACAGCAATACTATATTAAGGCCAACAAAGCGGACAAATATCTAGCAAGACAACTTAGAGAAAAACAGAAAGCAATGACGATCCTTAACGTCGATGATGTGCAGGGAATACCTCTTACAAACTCAAAGGACATAGGGGGGCCCTTTAAGGCTTTCTACCAAGAACTATATGCAACAGAGCACCCGGACGAAAAGAAACAAGACAAGTTCCTACAATCTAGACCCATACCGACAATAGCAGAAGAAGACAAACAGGCTTTAGAATCGAGGATTACAGAGGAAGAGGTCCACAGGGCAATAGCGGGCCTCCCTATGTCAAAGGCACCAGGCCCGGATGGCTTCACGGCTCAATTTTACAAAAAATATGCAGACACTTTAGTTCCATTCCTGACGAGGCTTCAAGGACAGGGTGCTCTACCATTTCCATGCCCTCCCAGTAACAGTGCCTAACTCCTTCTTCAAAGCACACTCTAAAGCCATATCGAGACAAGACAGGCCGCCTTTTGGCCTGGCTATACAAAAGCGAGATCCCTAGGCCTCCGATTAGGACCATTATTAGGGGAAGAAAAAAAACAAACATCAGTCTTTGTCCTGTCCTGGGGCAGTCCAGCACCGAAATGCTAGGCAATTCTCCATTGAACAAGAGTACCAACAGAAACCCCAAACACATGTTTCGGTCTGGATGGACCTCATCAGTAGGGTGGATCTGTGCCTCTCTAAGAATAGCATTCTACAGGGCAGGACAAAGACTGATATGTTTGGGATATTTCTTCTCTGCGAAAGATAGTGAGCTAAAGACTCTGGGTAAGTCTCTCGTAACCAGGACTAATGTCTGGCAGAGGGACTCCAAGGACCCCCTTGTTAATTTGCATATTTAAGTAACTTTGGGTCTCACCCTAAGTTACATGGGGAATCCAGACGTGGACCCCTTGCTCACTATTCTTAGAGAGGCACAGATCCACCTTACTGATGAGGTCCAACCAGACCGAAACACGTGTCTGGGGTTTCTGTTGGTACTCTTGTTCAGTGGAGAATTGCCTAGCATTTCGGTGCTGGACTGCCCCAGGGCAGGACAAAGACTGATATGTTTGGGATATTTCTTCTCTGCGAAAGATAGTGAGCTAAAGACTCTGGGTAAGTCTCTCGTAACCAGGACTAATGTCTGGCAGAGGGACTCCCAGGACCCCCCTTGTTAATTTAGAAATGCCATTGAGGCAGTGTATAGAAATCACAACCAATTGCACTCCCTCAACGTGCAGATGGTCTGTGATGCTGAACACCTCATCACCCATTGCTGTGCACGGTTTCTGGGATCCACACACGACCCAATGTTCTTGCGGAACTCCACGTTGCCAGGGTACATGGCACATCACAAGCACCTGCTGTTGGGTGAGTAGAATGCACAATGCTTGACCCTTGTTTGGTGGGTGGGGGGTTTAATTAGGCTTGACCCCTATGTAGTGGGGGGGTATATAGGCACTCACCAGAGTGCACCTAGCCTACCGCGGCATGAGGTCCACAACAGTTGTCCATGTCACAGGGATCCATGTACTGGTTAATTTAAATTCGCCCTAACCATGCAGTGGCACACTAAGCAATAGTGACATGTACATGGGGGTATTTCCACCGGTGAGAAAGTAGCAGGTGCTACCATGTGCACAATACCTATTGGTCCTGCTGCGCACAGCAGTGTCTTGACTCTTGTGCGCAGTGGGTGCAGAACGCAGATTGTTAGCACCATACAATACATGAGGCTCCTAGTAGGCAGACACACACCATTGTGTACATTGAAAGGAATAGACATGTAGTAGCATTGAAGGCCATATCATGACTGCAGACATTGAGCAGGCCAAACAGTCTCAGTAGGAAAAGTGACCAAAGATTGAAATATAGAAAAGTTGTGACATTCAAATTTAGTAAAATGCATTGGGTCATCTGTGGCATGTACTATGCTGTGTGCTAACAAAATCCTGAGAATGTGTACATGCTATCATCACCGACAACAAATTTTCAGCCCAAACATCCATTAACCTTTCTGTCACTCCAATGCAGGTGATGCCGGATACCCCCTCATGCCATGGCTGATGACACCGGTTAGACGACCACAGAACAGGCTTGAGGAGGCCTACAACCGGGAACACATCCGTACACGGGGCATCATAGAACAGACTTTTGGACTGCTCAAGGCCAGGTTCCGCTCCATCAGCAGATCCGGCGGGGAACTAATGTATAGCCCCATAAAGGTTGTTAAAATTGCCCTGGCATGTGCCATGCTGCACAATATTTGTATTCAACCGAGCATTGCACTGCCCCCAGACAAGGACCCAGCAGATGAAGAGGAGGGGGATATATACATGATATATATGATATATGATCGTTTATTTATATAGCGCCTATACACAATGTGTTTCAAAGCGACTATGATGGGATGGGAGTGCAACCCCTGCGGGATGCCACGGATGGTCAACATGCATGGGATGCACGGATTCACATTTTTTTGTTTTGGAGCAATCCTCACAAGCACATGGAGCACAATTTCAAACACGCAATTTGTAAAACTTTCATTTAATAATTAATACACACACACACAGAGGAAGAATGTCCACTCGTCATTCAGATGCACAACCCAGTGTATTATGATCAAGACAAAAGAAAACCGGTGCAACAACAATACCCTCCCAAACGTACCCTCCCACCTCCCGGGCCCCAACTATCTATCCCAACTATGGAGCCCCCTGCGCCCCAAACGTACCCTCCCAGACTCCAACTATCTATCCCAACTATGGATCCTCCTGTACCCTCCGATCTCCCAAGCCCAAAATAGCAACATGTGGAGCAAGTGTCATTGAATCAGCACTACTTCCTGCCACGCTTGGCGGCATGTTTGTCCCTCTGAACTGAACCAGACAGGCGCATTGATCTTCGCCTGGGAGCTTGTAAGCGTGGTGCTGGTGGAGGGCATTGGGGTGTTTTGAGGCGATAGGCATAACATGATAGCCTGTAGGGCTAGTGCCATTGTTTCGGCAATGTTAGATTGAACACTATTGCCCTCACGGTCCCCTCTGTGACATGAGGACAGTGGTACAGGTCGAACGCCCAATGACACGTGCAACCCGGCGCCCAATAACCTGGTTGTTCTCCCTCTGAAGCCTTGACTCCTCTAAGTTCTGCCGCACCAGTATGGTCAGGGTGCACTGGCGCTCCTCCCTCCGTTGGAGACGCGCATTGAGCTCATGGAGTGATAGGTTGGGCAAGCGCATGGGACTTCTGGGGCTCATGGGGCTGAATGTGCGCAATACATCTGGGGTGTGCACAGTGTCCTCGCCGCTGTTTCCGCCTGCCTCAACAGCCCCATCCCCAACACTGCTGCCTGTGCCATGAGACCCTGTGTGGTGGGGTGGTGGTGCTGCACATGTGGCTGTGTGTGTCACGGGGGCAGCAGGTGCGACAGCCAGAGGGGCTGCCTGTGTCACGGGCGCAGAGGGGTGTCTGCCGGCTCGGTGTGTTGTACCATTGCAGTTGTCACTGCCCTGTTGCCTGAGGTGCTTGCAGCAGAGTTTGGGGGACATGGTGCTGTGGGCCTTACACATCTGCGGTCCTTTGATGTTTCTGCTTGACCACCATCCGTGCCAGTCGATGTTCCTCTGGTTGAATGAAAGGCATGCTGTTAGGGGACTGACTGGATGAGTATTGTACAATTACATGCAACATGGACATCAAGCTATATTATATTGTGGGTGCAGGTATTGATGCATAGTATGACTATCTCATGCATGGGTTGTGTTGATTCAGCTGCAGGCACTGTGCAGACGGCACATGTGACACAGCTGTGCTGAGTATGCTCACATGTACACCCACATTGGGCTGTGGATAGTGCCATGCGTGTCTGCTCATGTGCAGATATTTGCGATGTGCTGCAAAGGTTTTCGGGGGGGGCGGTGGGGGCGTGCCTGGAGTTAATGTGTGACCTAGTTGCCTGGCCAGAATGTGTGTGGTGTTTTCATGTTCTGGCTGCCCGGTTCATTGAGTAACATGCACTCCACAATCAGTGTGTGCCCATGTGCCCGTGAAGGTGACGGCATACCAGTGTTGTGATGTGCTGGCAGTGGCAGCTCGGCAGGCACACATGCAATACTCGTGACAAGGATACACATTGTTGCCTTTGTGGGTTATCTTTTCTACTATTGTCATTTGGGCCTGCTGAAGAGTTGTTCTTATGTGTTCGCATGTGCGGGATGCTGAGGTGCGGGGGGCTGGGTGTGTGGCCTACGCTGTAGTCATGCTGTACATGCAGCAGTATATGGGTGTCCCTGCATGGGTGTGGGTGCTGCAGTGTGCAGGTGACACTGTGCATCAACATAGGTCCTTTATTAACCATGCCAGTGCTACCGGCGCCTTACTACTGGAGCGATTACCAATGTACATATGCTGGTTTAACAATGCAACTGGGATGACTGAAGGAAGTCAGGCGGCAGGATCTTATTGATTCACATTGAGTCCTATACAGTCCCATGTGGGTGGGTAGGCATGTGCAGTGTCAATTTTGTTGAAGGTGGCAGTGATTACATGGAAACTCAGCATGCCTGGATTGCAGCACCCACCACAGACAGTCATGATGGCCGCTGCAGCCCTGGCAACCACTGTAATGGGCCAGCCTCATGTGTTTGCTTGACCTGTCACATGTGTGGCGGTCTACTTACATGAACCATAGTGTCAGTTCAAAATCATTCATGTGTGGTGCATTGTCATGTGGTTGTATATGAGTCATACTTGGGGGCAGGACATGTGACTTGCTTTGCACTGTATTCAGTGAGGGGGGTATGGGAGTACTGGGTGTGTTCAGGGTGATGTGGACACTGCAATGGGCATTTATGTGCATTGATGGTAGGGGGGCAGGATTTGCTTGAGTGATCTTATTATATGTGCACTTTCTGTACTCACCAGCCTCAACAATTGTCCCAGATCCTGCATCTGCTGCACTGACTCCCTCGATGTCCTCCAGATGCAGCACACTGCTGCACTTGTCCTCCCATGGAAGCAGCTTCAGGGGTGAGGGTGGTCCGCCACCTGTGGATGTGCATTTGCGCCGGTGTGCAGCCAGAAGTTTCTGCACCTTTAGCCGAAGGTCATCCCACCGCTTGTGGCAGTCTTTTACGCTCTGTGCTGTCACACCCACATCTGTCACCTTCTGGGCTTTTTCTGCCCATATAACCTTGCGCTGGAGCTGCAAGCTGCGAGCTGCGCCGCTGGATTGTGGAAAAAAGCTCCCCTGCATTGGCCACTATGTGCTCCACCAGCATGGTGAGCTCTGCCTCACTGAAGCGTGGCTTCCGCTGGTGGGTTTGGGGAATCCTTAACTTTTGCATCTCTGTGTCAGCCGCCTGCAACACGGGGTTAGGCTGCATGAATGTGCCCACCTAATTGACTTTTGCATCTCTGTGTCAGCAGCCCTGTAACATGGGGTTAGGCTCCATGAATTTGCCCACCTAATTGACTTTTCTATGTCTGTGTCAGCCGCCCTGCAACATGGGGTTAGGCTCCATGAATGTGCTCACTTTGAACTCCTTTGCACTTTGTTTGTGCTGTGATTACCTCTCAACTTTCTCTATGATGTAATCACTTCATGCGCTTCCTTTCTGTAACCAGAAGCAATGTAACCAATCTATTAAGCATAAGCGCCAAGATACTTCTGGGTTTTGTGCATTATATAAATAAATAAATAATAAAATAAATAATGGGCCTCATTACAAGTTTGCTGGTCCGGTAACTATTGTACTAGTAAGCTTGCCGGTACAGTCGTTACCGGACCAGCAAACTACGTGTTCTGCTTGTGGGTTCCTTTTCGCCCGCCAGGTTGGACCTGATGGGTGGATCGGCACCTGCGAGCTGAGCATATCGGATGCACCGGCACCGTTCTGAATGGTGCCGGTGCATCCGGCCTCCTCATTGAGCCCTATTGGGCTCAAATGGGAATAGGGAGCATTTTTTACCGGTGCCTAGGAATGGGCAAATACCGGGTCCGGTGGGGCCGTAATGACCCAGTAATTGCCCATTCCCGGGTGCCGGTAAAATGTGCAAGTTCGACGGTTGCCTGCTGGCTTTATCGGCAAGGCTACCAGCGAACTTGTAATGATGGCCAATGTCCCTGTATGTGTTGGGCCACTCAGTGAGGCTGGGTGGCTTCTGTGACAGGGAGATTGCAGTGGATTGTGATTTTTGCAATGGCCGCTGAGCTCTTTTCAGTTCCGGCAATCACATTATTTCCGGTTCAAGCGTTTCCAGCTCTGCGTACGCAGTGTCGCTAGGTCTGACATGAATGCGGCAGAGGTGGTTGCACCGCCAACATCGGTGACGGTACATCCGTCTACACCGGTGTTACGATGATGACAGTGTCACTGGTTGCGCTTATAAGGGATGCACGCGGTCGACAAGCCATAATCCTACCTTGTTTCTGGCACAATGTGGTGGCGGACCAGATAGGATCACCATCACGGTAAAACAGATTTTTAACGCCAGACTCGTAATGAGGCGCATTATTACCACTCTTGAATGACGCACAGAGAAGAACAAGTTACTTACCAACTGTAACGTTCTTTTGACTGGATGTTCCTCCCACGCATTCCTCATCTTAGATATATTCGCCAGCTTGCTGTTTCTTTTTGGAAATTTTTTCGCCAGAGGGCGCTGTGCTCGAGGACGCGTAGCTTGGTCCCTCAAAGGCCACCGTCGAGCGTCGACATCATCCGTCGTATAAAGGGCTCGAGCCGCGCCCGTTGGATTCAGTTCTGTTTTTTCAATGTTAAAGGTCGGATCAGTTTGTCAGGTATCGACAGATGTCAGGCTCTTAAGGAAGTACAAGTGCAAAAAGCAAAAACTGTACGGAGGGGTAGGTTGGTAGGGCCGATGAGGAATATGTGGGAGGAACATCCAGTCGAAAGAACGTTACAGTTGGTAAGTAACTTGTTCTTCGAATGGATTGTGTCCTCCCACGTATTCCTCATCTTAGATAGACTCCCACAGCAGTAGTAATTTGGAGGAGGGAGTACCAGAGTTTTTAATTATGTACTGAATGAAGGACGGCTTTTGCAAAAAGGCCTCATTGGTAAGAAGTGCAGTCTAAATAATAATGTTTTACAAAGGTGTGCATGGATAACCAAGTGGCCGCAGCACAAATGTCCTGCACTGGGGCACCCCTCTGAAGAGCCTATGAAGTTGCTATGCCCCTGGTTGAATGAGCCCTTAAACCAACTGGAAGCTCATTCCCAACAAGCTTGGAACATTCAGATATTGCTAGAATTATCCATCTGGATAAGGTTTGTTTGGACACACTAAGGCCCAATTTGTGTCCAGTGTAACCAAAAAAAAATAATTAATCAGTTTGTCTAAATCTTGCAAGTCTAGAGGTGTAGAAGCTGAGAGCCCTTTTAGGGTCTAGTCTGTGGAACCTTTCCTCCTCTTTACTAGCGTGCGGAGGAGGATAAAAGGAAGGTAAAGTAATCTTCTGTGACAGATGGAAATCTGAAACTATTTTAGGTAGGAAAAAAGTCTTGACCTTCAAAATAACTTTATCCTTGTGGAAAATAGTGTGAGGAGGCTTACAAGAGAGCGCCTGCAACTCACTCACCCTGCGGGCTGAAGTTAAAGTCACTAGTAAAACAGTTTTTAAAGTTAGGAGCCTTAAAGCTCAAGAATGTAAAGACTCAAAAGGGGCACACAAGAAACTTTACAACTAAATTTAAATCCCAAATGGGAACTTGAAAAGGTGTAGGAGGGAACATGTTTGTTAGCCCTTTAAGAAATTGGATAACTAAGGGCATTTTAAAATATGAAACTTCTTCTGAGGAGCGCTTGAAGATAGATAGCGCTGCCAAATATCCTTTAATAGTGCCAACTTGGAGCCCCTAGTTGGCCAAATGTAATGGAAAGGAAAGCACCATGGGAGTGGTACATTGAAAAGGATCCACATTCTCATCCCTGCACCAGTTACTGAATTTCTTCCAACGACACCGGTATAAGGATTTTGTTGCGGGCCTTCTAGCCGAAAGCAAAATCTCTAATGTCATCTGGGAGGTCCCAATCCTTATATCTCAACCTCTCAGAAGCCAAGCATGAAGGTTGAGTGTCTTGAACTCTGGATGGAGAACCCAACCTTCCTCTTGCGAGAGAAGATCCTCTCTTTGTGGAAGACGTAGGGCATATGGACATGTCCACAAGGTCCGGGTACCATGTCCTCCTGGCCCAATCCGGGGCAATTAGGATCATGGTTCTCCTGAACTTTCTCAACCTCCTGATTACATGAGGAATCATGGGGAATGGAGGAAACGCGTAAAGGAGTAGAAATTCCCAGTCCACTACGAACGAGTCCCCTAGAGCTCTTCTCAGGGGAAATTCACTTGAGCAATACAGTTCGCACTTCCGGTTTGCACCGGTCGCAAACAGATCTACTTGAGGGGTTCCCCAAAGGGCAAAGATCTCTTGAAAGACTTCCTGAGCTAGCTCCCACTCATGGGAGATTGTGCTCTGCCTGCTCAGAGCGTCGGCCGCCGTGTTCAGCTCTCCGGCCAGTGAACTGCCGATAGAGAGATTCCTTCTTGCATTGCCCAGAACCAGAGCTGCATTGCCTCTCTGCACAGTGGAAGTGAACCTACGCCTCCTCTTTTGTTTAGGTAGTACATGGCCACCGTATTGTCCGTCATTATCAGGACATTCTTTCCCTGTATAGAGGGCAGTAAAGCCTTCAGAGCTAGTCCGATTGCTCTCAGCTCCAGAAGGTTGATGTGTAGTTTGGACTCTGATGGAGACCAACGACCGCTGATTGTCAGATCGTTGGTGTGGGCTCCCCACCCCGTGAGTGAGGCGTCCGTCACTACAGTTATCTCCGGCCATGCTTGCCAAAAAGGTTCCCTCTTGAGGGTATTCTCCTTGCGAGCCCACCATAGGAGATCTTGAGCCATCTTAGATGGGACTTGTAGAAGATCTGACATCTCCCCCGAAAACTGGGACCATTGAGTCCTGAGGGCCCATTGCAGGGGTCTCATCCTCAGTCGAGCCTCTGGCACCAGAAAATGCAGGATGCCATGAGGCCTAACAACCTTAGGAAGTCGAACGCCGGTAGATGTTGGGCGTTTTGAAACTTTGCTACCATCTGCAGAATGTGGTGAGCTCTCTCCTCGGGAGGTGAGGCTTTCCCTGAGGTAGTGTCCAGGACAGCTCTGATGAATTGGAGTCTTTGGCTCAGAATTATTTGCGACTTTTTGTAATGGAGGGAGAAGCCCAGCTTGTGTAGGAAGTGACAGGTCATGGTTAGATGTTCCTGGGCTCGTTCGGGTGAACCTGCCCTGATTAGCCAGTCGTCCAGGTAAAGGTAGATGTAAATCCCCTCCCTTCTGAGACTCGCTGCCACCACTGCCATTAGATTGGTGAAGACCCTCGGGGCAGAGGTCAGCCCAAATGGCAGAACTCAAAACTGATAGTGAGATATGCCAATTGCAAACCTCATGTACATTATGTGCTTGAGATGAATTGGCACATGAAAGTACACATCCTGAAGGTCTAATGAAACCAGCCAGTCCTGAAGCTGAAGAGCCCCAAGGATCTGAGAAAGGGTCACTATCTGGAACATGTCCTTCCTGAGGAATTTGTTCAAATTTATAAAGTCCAAGATGGGTCTCAACCTTCTGTCCTTTTTGGGGATGAGAAAATAGGGGGGTAACCAGCCCTTGTTCCTCTCTGCTACAGGTAAATGTTCTATTGCACCTTTCTCTAGCAGGGTTAAAATCTCCTGCATAAGGAGCGGGTCTGGAATTTTTACAGAGTTGGCTCCCGGTGGATGATCTTGAGGTCTTTGATGAAAAGGAAGACAGTAACCATGGGTCACTATCTCTAGTGCCCAGGCATCCGACGTAATGCCCCGCCATTCATCCAGATACCAAGTGATTCTGCCTCCCACTGGGGTTTTGTGGGTTAAGACCTCAAAGTGGCTTTGTAGCGGCTGCAGCAGTGGCTGGGGAGGTAGTAGCCGCTGCTTTGGCTGATCTAGCGCCTCTCCCTTTTCCACCACGAAAGGGTTTCCTCTGTTGGCCTCTCTGACTGGCCTGCCCCCTCCCTTTTCCAAAAGAGGAATAGAAGCGAAAAGGGCGACTCTTCCAGGAAGATGACCCTGCGTAAGAGTGTTGCTGAGGTTGCCTTATAGCGGCGCTGAGTGATTTTGCTGCTGATTTCGAGGTCTGCAGCTTCTCCATCCTGACTTGAGGTACTCCTCCATAGCCTCCTTTCCATCCCTTACTATCGCCAGGAAACCATCCCGTTCCTCAACCTCCGGGATGTGATCAGCCGCTACATTCAAGCAGTCCAACAGGGTGTAAGTAAATCTAGCTAATGTACAAGTCACGTTAGTAGATTTAAGGGCCATACTACCCGAAGTGAAAACTTTCCTCGCCCAGGTGTCAATCTTTTTGTCGTCCCTCTCATGGGGCATGGAGGGATAAGCTGATTGCCTATTTGGAATCGCAGCCTGAATAACCAAGCTTTCAGGTGAATGGTGTTTAGACAGATACTCTGGATCCGAAGTAGAAGGTCTATATTTTCCCACAAATTTCTTATTTACAGCTGGTAAAGACTCAGGGGTTTCCCAATTTGTCTTAACTCTCTTTTGAAGAGCTTTGTGGAAAAGAAGGATTGGTCTTTCTGAGATCCTTCATCAATAATATTAATCATGTCGTCCTGGTCATACCTTGGAGATACTGACTTCCACCGCATAAAATCTATCACTCTTCCCATGAGGTTCCTATACCCTGCTTCTGCGTGGTCAGTGGTGTCAGGCCTTTCAAATTCAACCTCAGGTGAGGTATCTAGGCCACTGGCCGATTGTAGGCAGCCATGAAGGTCTGCCATTCTTGAACTAGGATCTACTAGTTCCTCAGGGACTTCTCTTGTCTCAAATCTAACACCAGCTGATGTAATTTCCTCATCAAAGGTTTGTTCTTCAAAAATAGCACACAAGGATTAAAAAAATTCCTGCCTGTGCTGAGGATGGAAACATTTTTCTGGTAAAGGTGGCAGCATAGACCTAGATTTAGCCCCAGATGTCGCCTTGGGTATCAGTATATAAGATTTCCCCGACAAAGGCGTTGAAGGAATCGACGATGGCTTCGATATGCTCGGAGGAATCCCAGAGGTCATCGAGGAAGGCTTCGATGTCATCGAGCAAGGCTTCGACGCCGAGGCCGTAGCTGTCGACGCCATCTTTGGCTTCGACAAAGTCGTCGAAGGATGCATCGAGTCGATACCTGACTTCGACGATGAGGACGGCATTTTGTCCTCTGTCAACCTCGATTTGTGCATCAAGGGTTTCTGTTTTGTTTCATGAGGCACTGGAGAATCATCCTCCAAGGACGCCCTCGACTTTGTTGGATTTAGCGTGTGCGGTTTTAGATTTCCCTCTGTCACTTTTGGAGCAGACAGGGGCATGCTCTTCACGCAACTTTTTTGAGGGGGTCGGGCCGCCTTCTCAACATTTTTTAGCATTGAAGCACTAAAACCCTCCCATTTTTTGGGGGAATCATGCTTAGAAGGACAAGAACTGAACCTTCTTCGGACTAGGAGGAAGAAGAGGACGAAGATCCGTGAGGTCGCTTTTTTGATTTTTTAGATGAAGAGGAAGAAGACTTCCTCGAGCGACTCTTCGACCTCGACCGCCTCGACTCGTGATGAGATTTTCTACTCGACTCTGCCGATTCTTTTAGTCTTTTTGCTGACTTGAAAGACTCCTCTCCCACCGCTAGCTTACCTTGGCGTTCCTTAAGAGCCTTGTTCGACATCGCCTGACACGACCCGCATTCGTCGACCGGATGGTCAGGACTAAGGCACCAAAGGCAGTTGCGGTGAGGATCCGTAATGGACATCTTTCTTCTGCACTTCAGACACTTTTTAAAACCCATCTTGGGTGTTGTGGGGGTTGAGGATGAAGACATTTGTTAAATTAGATAACTGACGCGCCGTTTCGAAACATGAAGCAGAAGCTCGGAAAAAGGGAACTGAATACCACGGGTGCGGCTCGAGCCCTTTATACGAAGGATGACCTTGACGCTCGATGGCGGCCTTCGAGGGACCAAGCTATGCGACCTCAAGCACAGTGCCCTCTGGCAAAAAATGTTTTCGAAAAGAAGCAGCAAGCTGGCAAATATTTCCAAGATGAGGAATGAGTGGGAGAGCAAGTTTGAGCTCTCATAAGAGGAGTGAAAAGAAAGGTGGTGGCTGCAGCAGATACAACTAAATGAACTGTCTGAAATACCGGTATTGGCTAAGCCAAGAGAATACCAAGAAGGGTATGAGTTGAGAAATTGATAAAGCTGAAAGAGTTGCAGGAACTGCAGGTTAAGAGGTAACCTGTATTGGCTAGAGCCAAGGGAAAACAGAATGTATAACAATACAAGTGTTGGCAAAGCATAGAGAAAGGTATGAGTTGAGAAACCCAGTATTGATGAAGCTGAAAGAGTCCAAGGAACCGCAGGTTAAGAGGAAACATATATTGGCAAGAGCCAAAGGAATACAAAAGGTGTAACAAAGTGCATGGTGGCCAACCAAGCCACGGTAAAGTGTTAGAAGAGTGGGACACTGATGAAAGAAGCAAGCTTCACTGTCAAAGGAAAGCAGTGGACAAATGTTGATGGAAAGCAGTCAAGAAGGGGTATCTGTTGCGCGACCTGTGATGGGTGGCCCATGTGGTCCGACAACTGCGCCTAGACCAAGTGCCCCCTTTATGGAAAAGGGAATCAAAGTATCCATAAAGAAGCTTGTGTTTTGCAACAAACGCTTATGTGATTTTGCAGACAATAAAAAGATCCATCTATGTGAACCAGTGAAAAGTACCAATGTCAAAAGAGCTGGAATTGTTTTGTTTTGAAAAGATGGAAGATTTGAACTCTTGGGGATGGGGAAACTGATTACAAGTTAAGGTCTGAAAGAAGCTCAGAACTTTATGTTGAGCACTATTCATTTCACACAGACTTAGTATTCTTTTGTTTTCTTTAGGTAGGGAAATCCCACCTTAGTATAGAGCAAGCTAGGCCTTACTCCATCCTGACTTTTGAGTTAATAAAAACTATGGAGAACCAGAAGCCTTTGTCTAAATCATGATGCCTTCACACAGCCCAGATATCACCACCACTCCAGCTGTACCATGTGATAGGGTGCTTATACTTTGTAAGGACGTGGAACACCCCGTGGTTTTTGGGAACTTACGAGGTGCAGTGGGCTACTGATTCGGCTGTTAAGATTCGAGGCAGGCAAGGATGGGTCCACATCGGCGACACTAAGAAGAGCAACAGCACTGCCCCTGTCCAAGGACCAGGAGCAAGAAGAAGACGATAATGTGGATCCTTGATTAAGCTGCTTTTTGTTAACATTTTGCAACCAGCAACATGCACAGATTTTGATTTTTCTGCTTTGCGTTCTGTGAGTACCTTTTTGAAGAGAAACATGGCTTGGATAGTAGTGTGTGTAGTAATTTTCCTGTTTTCTCTTTCTTTTCTTTTCTTAGAAAGTAATAGAAATATGAGAAAAGAAGAAGTAGAGAATATAAGTAGAGTTAAAAATAGAAGTAGAAGAACAAACAGAATTATATAAAGAGGAACAGTCTTTAAGAGATACATATGAGGGATTTTGATCAGGAGGAGGACAACACCTGCTATGGTCACATACAAGAGCTGCATAGACAGATCAAATGAAAGTTGCTATGCTTGCTCTCTCCTCGTGCCATGGGTGGCCCCAGACTGTTTGTAGCACAAGAAATACCAGTAGACACGGCACACTGACTGGTCCATCTCGCAATTTTCAAAATGAGAGGACTGTTCCAAGGCTATTTGGCCTATGTTCAATGGGTAGATTGTGAAGATTATTGGCATTTTTTCACAGATGATTATATTAAGGAACAGAGGATGTTAGATAGTTTGTCCGGAAAACTCACAGTAGTAAAATATACTTTGCAAGGGCCACACAGAGGAGAGGTAACTTATAAATGAAAATATTTGAAAAAATGCACAAATGCCACAGGGGCTGTGTTGCCATGGTGTCCGACTAGGCCGCAGCTCCGTATAATGGGGACGATTTTCTCAAGGTCAAGATGAATAGATGGAGTGATGGGATGCTTTGCAGAAATAATGGCTGGTCTAGCAGAAGAAACTTATGTTTTTAACAGTAAGTGCCTTGCTGATTGGGGGTGGGGAGTACGCAAATTTGCACACAAGGGTTGATGTTAACAGCAAACCCGTGCACATACTAAGAATGATGACCACATCGTTGTATTTCAGAAATAATGGCATAGTGCACATAGGGAAAAATACAGGATGCAAAAGAATTATGGATTTGTCAGGTATGAAATTGGGCATCACAGTATTGATGGACCATTATTGGTTTTGTGGCACACAAGCATACCTGCACCCCCTGCCATGGTGGAGGAACAAGTTACTTTCTTACCTGGTAACGTTCTTTCGATGGGATGGTCCGACGACGTATTCCATATCTATGACAGGTAATGTCCACAGCTGTGCTGCTTCGGAAAATCTTTGGCGTCTGCGTCCTGCGTCGATGACGTCGATGCGCCGTCCCCGAGGACCTCCTCCGACGGTCGACGTCACCCGATGTGATAAGTAGGACGCACGACGTCCATAGCCTCAGTTATAGTTTTTTCCCAGAACGTGTGCCACCAGTTTTCTGCCAGTCAGACACACAAGGCCTTGCGGAACGCAAGCTGCAATCGCAAAAGAAATTCTGCAGCGGGGAAGGCAGGGAGGGAGCGATATGGAATACGTCGTGGGACCATCCCATCGAAAGAACGTTACCAGGTAAGAAAGTAACTTGTTCTTCGAGGTGATTGGGTCCTCCGACGTATTCCATATCTATGACAGACTCCCAAAGCAGTACCAAGCCAGGAGGTGGGAAAGAATTTAGAATACAAAT
This sequence comes from Ambystoma mexicanum, assembly GCF_040938575.1. NCBI lineage: Eukaryota > Metazoa > Chordata > Amphibia > Caudata > Ambystomatidae > Ambystoma > Ambystoma mexicanum. The sequence goes on from NC_090936.1 coordinate 147,651,542, forward strand.
TTAGCATGCCCAATCAAATTGCGGAACAGAGAACTGCCTTGCCGGAGGCCAGATCTTGCCCTCTGATGGAATCAAGGGAATAGTGACGTACAAAAGTATCTACTTAAGCCCAGGTGGCTGCATCACAGATGTGACGAATGGGAACTCCCCTCTGCAGGGCAGTAGACGCAGCCACTCCTCTGGTAGAAAGGGCCCGCAAGCCAGCCGGAGGGTCCTTACCCGCCAAGCGGTAACACTCGGAGATAGCTAAAATAATCCAACGAGACAAAGTCTGTATCGTCACAGCTTGTCCCAAACGCTTTCCAGCGTAACCAATGAAAAGTTGATCGTCCACTCTGACCCGGGACATGCGCGAAATATAAAAGCTCAATGCTCTCCGAGGATCAAGCCTACGGAGCCTCTCCTCTTCCTTACCAGGATGTGGAGGAGGATAGAACGCCGGAAGAACAACCTTCTGGCTCAAATGAAATTCCAAAACCACCTTCGGAAGAAAAGAAGGACGAACTCTAAGGTCAACCCTGTCCTTGAGAAACACAGTGAAGGGTGGCTTAACTGAAAGTGCCTGCAACTCACTCACTCTGCGAGCGGAAGTAACTGCAACCAAAAACACAGTTTTCAGAGTTAACAGCCTCAAAGGGCAAGAATGTAAAGGCTCAAACGGAGCACCCATAAGAAACTTAAGAACAAGGTTCAAATCCCAGCCTGGCACCAGAAAAGGTGACGGAGGGAACACATTAGTGAGCCCTTTCAGAAACTGCGAAATTAAAGGAATTTTGAAATAAGAACACTCTTCAGACGAGCGCTTAAATATGGACAGCGCTGCCAGGTAACCTTTAATGGTCCCCACTTGCAAGCCCCTGTGGGCCAAAGAAAGCAAAAAAGACAGAACCATGGGAATGTCACATTCAAAAGGATCCACATTCTGAACTCTGCACCAGTCGCAGAACTTTCTCCAACGGCAACGGTACAGAGACTTTGTTGCCGGCCGCCTGGCCGAGAGCAACACCTCCATCACGTTTTCAGGGAGGTCCCAATCCTTATACCTCAACCTTTCAGAAGCCAAGCGTGAAGATTGAGGGATCTGACCTCTGGATGGAGAACCTGACCCCCCTCCTGTGAGAGCAGTCGTCTCGATAGGGAAGACGACGTGGAGGGCAGATGGACAAGTCTAGAAGGTTCGGGTACCACGTCCTCCGGGCCCACGCCGGAGCAATGAGGATCATCCGGGAACCGAACCTCCGCAACCTCTGCAGCACTTGCGGGATGATGGGGACTGGAGGAAACGCGTACAGCAGTGGGAATGACCACTCCACCACGAACGCGTCTCCTAAGGCTCTTTTTGGAGGAAATACCCGCGAGCAAAACCTTTCGCACTTCCGGTTGACACTGGGGGCGAAGAGATCCACTTGAAGGGTCCCCCAAAGGGCGAAGATCTCCAGGAAAATCTCCTGAGCCAGCTCCCACTCGTGAGAGATCGTGCTCTGCCTGCTCAGAGCGTCCGCCGTCTCGTTGTCGTCTCCGGCCAGATGAACTGCTGAGATCGAAACTTCCTGCTGGATGGCCCAGAAGTCAAGCTGCATCGCCCCTGCACAGTGGAAGTGATCCTGCCCCCTTTTTGTTGAGGTAGTGCATGGCCACTGTGTTGTCCGTTAGAATCAGGACACTCTTTCTGCGCACAGTCGGCAGAAAAGCCTTCAGGGCTAGCCTGACGGCCCTCAGCTCCAACAGATTGATATGGAGTCTGGACTCCGACAGAGACCAACGACCGCTGACTGTCAACTCGTTGGCATGAGCTCCCCCTCCCGTGAGGGTTGCGTCCGTCACGATCGTCACCTCCGGCCAGGACAGCCAAAATGGGGCCCCCTTCATCAGATTGCCCTCGACGGCCCACCACAGAAGGCCCTGGGCTACCGAGGGCGGCACCTGAACAGGGTCCGACAGCCTGCCAGAGGACTGAGACCACTGGAGCTTGAGTGCCCACTGCAAAGATCTCATCCGCAGACGAGCCTCTGGCACCAGAAGAATGCAGGATGCCATGAGGCCGAGCAGTCTCAAGAATTTGGACGCTGGGAGATTCTGGGCAAACTGAAACTTGTGCACCATCTGCTGAATATGAAGAGCCCTCACCTGAGGAGGAAAACACTGCCCCAGGGACGTGTCTAGCACTGCTCTGATGTACTGGAGCCGCTGCGTTGCTGTCAAATGGGACTTCTTTAAATTGAGGGAGAAGCCCAGCTTGTGAAGGGAGTGGCAGGTGACGGACAGATGATCCAGGACTTGTTCGGGAGAGCTCCCCCTGATCAACCAATCGTCCAGGTAGGGGTAGACGTGAATCCCCCCTTTCCTGAGGTGCTCTGCCACCATCACCATGAGCTTGGTGAAAACCCTCGGGGCGGAGGTCAATCCGAACGGCAGGACCCGAAACTGAAAGTGCGAGTCGCCAACAGCGAACCTTAGGTACTTCTTGTGCTTGGGATGGATTGGCACCTGGAAGTAAGCATCCTTGAGGTCGAGAGACATCAACCAGTCCTGAAGTTGAAGGGCCTGGAGGACTTGAGAAAGAGTCACCATCTTGAACTTGTCCTTCCTGAGGAGTTTGTTCAAATCGCGCAAGTCCATGATGGGTCTCAATCCCCCGTCTTTCTTTGAAATCAAAAAATAAGGGAAATACCATCCCTTGTTCCTCTTCGCTACAGGCACCAGTTCTATGGCGCCTTTCTCCAGCAGGGCTTGAATTTCCTGCGCAAGGAGCGGATCCGGACTCTTCAATGAGAGGCTCCCTGGTGGATTGTCGTGAGGCCTCTGCCGAAAAGGAAGACAGTAGCCGTGGGTTATGATCCCCAGAACCCACACATCCGAAGTAATGGCTTGCCACTCTACAAGATGCTGCGCCAGCCTTCCCCCAACTGGCGAACCATGGGACCTGGCCTCATGACTGAGTGGTAGCGGCTGCGACGTTGCCTGAGGGCAAAGAGGCAACTGCCCGAGCGGCCTTGGCACCTCGAGTACCTTTATTTCCACCTCTGGCACTCTTACAATGGCCTCTTTGACTGCTAGCTCCTCTCGCTTCACTGAAGGACGAGTAATAGCGCATCGAGGACCGGGACCTGGAACGGGCATGGCGAGAACAGCTACCCGTGTCCGAGCGGGACCTCTCCCGTGAGCCGTGCCGACCACCCGAGCCCAAAGGCATACGGGCGGTGTCTCTCGACCGGCACCAACCGACCCCACTCAGAGGCGCGGACGGACCGGTGCCCTGCAATTCCAGAATCGCTAGCATCTGCTTCCCGAAGGAAGCCCATTCCTCCGGTGTCGCTTGCATGGAGGAATAAGTGACCCGCCGACGGGCGGAGTCCTCTGAAGAGGACGTGGAAGGCGACCTATGCCGGCGCTTCCTGGAATGCCTAGAAGAGGCAGAGGAGTGGCGAGACCGACTCCTGGAAGGAGACCCACCGGACTTCCGACGATGACGCAGAGAGTCACCCCTCGAGTCATCGGTCGAAAGCCCCGCAGACCTCGACTTCCAGGGCTTCGACACCCTGCCTACCGACAGCTTCTTCTTGCGTTCCCGCAAGGCCTTTGCAGTGAGCGACTGGCAGTCGACACAGTCGTTCGTATCGTGGGCCTCCCCGAGACACCAGAGGCAGCCGTCGTACGAATCTGTGACCGACATCTTGGACCCACAGTCCCCGCAGTTCTTGAAGCCCGGACGCGGGATCGAAGATGAGAAAGACATCGCCACGAACAGGTCTTCACAACCAACCGAACAGGTTCAACGAACCGAGAATAGAAAACAGCAAACTCCAATGAGTCGAGGCGTACCGAGATTCACGAAGCGAACACGTTTGCGGAAAAAACGGAACTGAGGCTATGGGCGTTGTGCGTCCTACTTATCACATCGGGTGACGTCGGCCGTCGGAGGAGGTCCTCTGGGACGGCGCATCGATGTCATCGACGCAGGACGCAGACGCCAAAGATTTTCCAAAGCAGCACAGCTGTGGACATTACCTGTCAGATATGGAATACTTTGGAAGACCCAATCCCCTCGAAATTTATTTTTCTCCAGGGCCACGTTGTGCCGATTAGTGAACATCCTGTAGTGATCAATGTGGCCAACAAGAGGGGGGGTTTGACGGAGTATGGGCTTACAAAGGAGTAAGACAGAATTATTTCTCACAAGATTACGCAGACAGACTAGCTGCAATACAGGCAGAATATGGGCTGTTTAGTAAGACAGCTGTATTTTTTGCATCCTTGCTGGCCCCTGGAGTACAGGCAGCAGCAAACGCAAAGCGGCTCCAAATAACAAGATGAAAGTTGTTGCAATTGACAAATGCCACACAGAAAGCTCTGAACGTCATTAAAGAAGAACTGCGAGGTGTCAGACTAACTGATCTCCAGAATAAGTATGTGCTAGACCTCCTCACCGATATGAAGGGAGGAGTTTGTGGAAAAAAAGGGGCAAGCTGCTGCACTATAACGCATGCTAACGACAAGCAGAATGGCAGTTTAAATAGACGCTATATCTGCCTTGCACACATCTATGAAAAAGGAAAGTTCTAAAGTAGTAGATGAGGACTGGTATCATTGGATGTTCTCATGGGTGCCTCCATGGTTAGGTAAGATATTTAAAATAGTAGTGCCTCTTTTATTGGTACTACTAGAAAGTATGCATATCTGGCATATAACAACGGGATACTGTAAAGTAGTAAAGTGGTAAAGTAGGGGAAGGAAGAGAGTAATATGATGTCCCTTAATATTGCTGCCATAGAAGGTACTACTGGCCCAGTGCACACTATAGACAGATGACCCAGATGAAAGAAGGATGGTTCCGATAGACAGACCCATTGGACCACCTGGAACTATGTTTATGCCCCCTTTTGATTCTGAAAACCATGCGCAACACTGGGTAGATTGTGAAAACGATAGGGACTGCTGCTCCATGACTTGCGGTCCAGCAGAATATGTGAAAAGAGGAGGTAGCTTAATGGGTGTGTGTAGTGTGTTGATCCCTATAGATGAATATGAAAGGATGAAAGATAAAGGGTATTTGGTCAATAAATTGACCGGAAGGAGGAATGTGATGGTGCAGGTGACACCAGTGACACGTTAGGCCATGCCCCCGCCGTCCCCAAATGGCAGCAAACATATAGAATAAGGAAATTATAATAAAGTGTTAGTTTGTGTATGCCACCGCCATGTAGAATGTAACACAAGTACTGTAGATGTCGTTTTGACACAGTGTAGGGAGTTGGTTTTGTTATATTATAGGGAGGGTTAGGTTGCTGAATACACAAAGCAGCATTATAAATGACAAGGGAAACAGCATGTTCCCTTTTTTCAAAGCCCTGCACAGTACATGTTTATTAAAGCACAGCATCTCAGTTTAAATAGCTTAATAAGGATTTTTGTTGGTTCATAATGGTATCCAGACTAAAGAAGGTGCCAACGTTGAGAGAAAGGGAGGACAGCTGACACTTCACAAATAGGCCTTTCCTATGGTTCCATCTTTAGATAAGCAACAATTGAGTTTGTTTTGTTGAGAGCAGACAGAAATATATACAAGCTTAATTGCCAGGTGTAGACAGTAGCGTTTCCAATAATGCACTAGCAAGGTATACCCACAGCTCCCCCAATGGTGAAAGCATGTCAACGCACACACGAAGAACACATTAATACGTTTAATAAATTGACGCTAAAAGGTCTCAAACTGGCCTCAACGCGTCAATGAATACGCTTTGCACTCTATTACCCAATTAGATCAGACACCTGCAAGCAGAAGTATGTTTCAGAGGGGAGCACAGGGCACATTGCAACTACTGCAATAGTTAACAAGGATTGTACAGGGCCAGTTCAAGCACTTGCTAAGAAGAACTCCCTACCCCTTCTGACCTGACACCATCCCCAAGATCCCAATGCTGCTCAGCCTTCAAATGTACCCTTACATTCTAAGGAAAGAATACAAATGTGCTGCCTGTCAGGAAGACTGAACCCCCTCACCCACCCTCAGCAGAGACTCTCATCCCCTTGGCATCAATGCCACTTTTTGCACATCTTTTAAGCAAATCCCTTTGTGTACCAATTTTCGTTTCTGCATTCATGCATGCAAATGCTGTTTTGGAACATGAAGCAGACAGGAATGAAGATGGGGTTGCTGCTCGGAAGGTCAGATGTGTATACCGCATTGGAAATCTGTAGCCGGCCTACCTTCTGTTGCATTGGCTACAAGAATTCAAACCTAGAAACTGGAGGTGCAAGTACACAGTGCACACATATTAAATCTGCCAGTCTTAGTGTCAACAAGTGACTCAGTGGAATGATCGATTGATCGTGCCATTATAGAGACATTCATTGACTCAATGAGTGCAAGTGAGTTACTAGAAAAATGACTGACTGAGTCAGAGGGACCGTGAGATGACAATGGGTGCATTAGTGAGTTAATGAGCATTATGGATTCTACTTTGCACACTACCGGCCCAGTCCACCTCTTGTCCCTTAAAAACAAAATTTGATAACACTTTCTTCTGCACCTGCATTTGGTTCATGTTGCGCTGCTGAATATTCACACTTGCAAAGGCGGGATGCATTTATAATCAGAGGTGGGCACATCTGTATGACTTTATTCTGCACTCCAGCATCAAGCCCTTGTGTTCCTTCTGGAGGGGATGAGAGGATTTGGAAATGCATCCAGCTCAATCTCAATGGGAAATTTCACCCAGTATAGGGGCTTTGTCAGTAGTTCAAATAGGACTAATACATGATCCCTTGCAGTAAATAGGATGTCAACGAGGCATCGCAATCCTGAAAAAAGAAGCAGCTCCCAAGTGAGAGCTGCGGACTGCATGGAAGTGGTCTTTTATTCCTGCAAACCTCACCTATTGCTGCAAAAGCAACATCTAGGAACATGAGTGTTATGTGTTCATGACATTTCTGCTAAATACTGCGATGGGGCCAGGAGAGCCAATGATCATGGCATAGATACAAAACTACCACACACCAGCCAAGAAAGAGTAACATATAGACAATAGCAGGACTTGAAGTTAGGGGTCTGTGTTCAAAGTATGGTATTCATATGGGCAGAAAGAGACAACATGCAAAATAAACTAGGAACAAATCATGTGTCTAAGCAACAACTGCAGTGCCTCTCTCCCTATTCCATACCTCTTTCACTTTCGTCATCTTTTTCTCCCTCTTTCCCTCTCCCCTTTTTCACTCTCTCATTATCTTTCTCAGTCCATCGCTCAACTCTTGCTCTCCAACATGCTCTCTTTCTCCCCGTTGTTCACCCTCCTCTCATATTGCCTTTCCCTCCTTTCTCCCTCTCAATCACTTTTTCTCTCTCTAGATCTCTCTTATACTTATGTGGGTGAGTGTGTTTGGGCAATTTGTCTTAGCCATTTCGGTTATCAGAAACGGGGGAGCTGGAGGTACGCCGTTATTTCATCGACCACTTTTATACTGTTTGCATTTTGGTCGACCCAATTTGGTTGATTGGACTTAATACGCACACACGTCCCATCGACCAAATTGAGTCCACCAAAATGCAAACAGTTTAAAAGTGGTTGATGAAATATCCAACAAATATATATATATATATATATATAAAATTATTTTTAAATGTATTTGTGCCTCTGGTTATGCAACCTCTGCACATACAAAATTACACATTTATGTCCATATTTGTGCATGTGTTTGGGGGTAAAGGTGTGGGGAGTGATTGAGGTGTGGGAGGGAATCCCGATAAGGAAAAAGGGCATTGAAAAAAGTTTGAACAAGTTCAATCTACGAAAATGAAAACTTTTTACAAAAGAAGTCGATGAAACAACATAGAACTGTATGTGTATTTAGTGCTGTTGGCTATTGGTTACTGGCTTGGTCTGCGGTTGCAGATCATGTGGGTGCTAACGTTATGGGCTGTAGCTTGATATGGCAGCGAGCACATAGCACTGGGTACATCTTTTGTTACCGGGCATTGGTGAGATGAACAAGTTACTTACCAACTGGTAACGTTCTTTCGACTGGATGTTCCTCCAACGTATTCCACATCCTTGACATGTAATGTCCACAGCTGTGCTGCTTTGGAATTTATTTACACAGAAGGTGTCGTGTGTCGGGTCACTGTCCCTCGAAGGCCTCAGTCGAGGGCGACGTCACTGGATGTTATAAATAGGACGCACGGTGCCCGTAGCCTCAGTTTATGTTTTTTCCTCCATAACGTGTGACATGCTCGTACACAATGCCTGTTTGACTGCACATAGCCTTTAGGGAACGCAAGCTGCAATAGCATAGGAAATTCTCCAGTGGGGGAGGCTGGGAGGGCGATGTGCAGTGTTCAAAGTGAGCGGGAGCGGTCAGGAGCGGTGCTCCTCTACTTTCTTTAATTACCTTTTACAGCCTGTATACTTTTATTTTAAAAAGGAACCGTTCCGGAATGGTTTTGTTTTAAAATAAAAGTGTAGGAAGAAGTTGCAACTTGCACTTTCAGTGCACTGCAAGGAACGTTCCCTTAAACAGCAGGTTCAAGTTTTTGGGGGGGGTGTAGTGTGTGTGGGAGGGGACGTGGCGATGGGGTTTGTGGGGAGCAGGGGCAGGCCAGCAGGGAACATAGCTCCACTACTTCTTTTCATACACTTGGATGACTGGCGATGTGGAATACGTTGGAGGAACATCCAGTTCAAAGAACGTGAACAGTAGGTAAGTAACTTGTTCTTCACATTGATTGTGTCCTCCGGCGTATTCCCCATCTTTGACAGAGTCCCAAAGCAGTATCAGTGAATGGAGGAGGGACAAGAATTTAGAATACCCAATGAGACGGCAGAATAAAGCACTGCTTTACCAAAGGCCATATCCTGAACATGGAGCGTATCCAGGGAGTAATGTTTGACAAAGGTGTGGATGGAAGCCCACGTCACTGCATCACAAATATTCCTAATAGGAACTTCCCGCTGCAGGGATGTATATGTAGCCACGCCCCTAGTGGAGTGAGCTCGCAACGCCTCACAAGGGTCCTTGCCCGCCAATCTGTAACATTCAGTAATGGTGAGGATAATCCACCTGGACAAGGTCTGTTTGGTAACATCATGGCCCAATCAGTGTCCAGTGTACCCCATAAAGAGTTGGTCGTCCACTCTGACCCTGGACATCCTGGAAATATAAAAGCTCAAAGCTCTCCTAGGGGCCAATCTATGGAGTCGCTTCTCTTCCTTTCCAGGATGAGGGGGGAGGATAGAAAGCAGGAAGCACCACTTTCTGGCTGAAATGAAACGCTGACACTACCTTAGGTAGAAAGGATGGCCATACTCTCAGTGCAACCCTATCATTGGGGAACACAGTAAGGGGTGGCTTAGATGAAAGTACCTGCAATTCACTCCCTCTGCGAGCAGACGCAACTGCAATCAACAAAACGGTCTTGAAGGTCAACAGTCTCAAAGGGCAAGAGTGCAGAGGTTCAAATGGAGCCCCCATCAGGAATTTCATGACCAAATTCAGATTCCCAAATCAGCACCTGGAACGGGGACGGCAGGAACACATTTGTGAGCCCTGTTAGAAATTGGGAAATCAAAGGAATCTTAAAATCTTAAAATAAGAACATTCTTCAGACGAGCGATTGAAAATAGACAGTGCCGCCAGGTAACCTTTAATGGTACCCGCTTGCCGACCCTTGTGGGTCAAAGAAAGCAAGAAAGAAAGAACCATTGAAATGGAACACTAAAAAGGATTGACATTGCGAACTCTGCACCAGTCGCAAAACCTATGCCAACGGCAACGGAATACAGGGATTTGGTTGCCGGCCGCCTTGCTGAAAGCAACACCTCCATCACGTCATCCGGGAGGTCCCAATCCTTATATCTAAACGTTTCAGAAATCAAGCGTGAAGGTTGAGGGTCTTGACCTCTGGATGGAGAACCCCAATCTCCTCCGCCCCCCTCGCGCGACAGAAGATCCTCTCGGTAGGGAAGACTGCGTGGAGGGCAAATGGACATTTCTAGAAGGTCCGGATACCACGCTCTCCTGGCCCATCATGTGGGATCCGAACCTTTGCCACCTACTTAGCACCTGAGGAATGACGGGGACCGGAGGAAACGCTTACAGAAGTGGGAATGACCAATCCACAACAAATGCATCCCCTAAGGCTCCTCTCAGAGGAAATTCCCTTGAGCAAAATCTCTCGCACATCCGGTTGGCACCGGTCGCAAATAGATCCACTTGTGGGGTTCCCCAAAAGGCAAAGATCTCCAGAGGAACTTCCTGAGCCAACTCCCACTCATGAGAGACTGTGCTCTGCCTGCTCAGAGCGTCCGCCGCTGCATTCTCCTCTCTGGCCAGATGGACTGCCAAGAGTGATATTCCTTACTGGATTGCCCAGAACCAGAGCTACGTCGCCTCTCTGGACAGTGGGAGGGACCCTTCCTCCCCCCTTTTTTGTTGAGGTAATGCATGGCCACTGTGTTATCCGTCATGATCAAGACACTCTTCCCCCGCACAGACAGCAGAAAAGCCTTCAGGGCCAGCTCCAACAGGTTGATGTGGAGTTTGGACTCTGACAGAGGCCAACGACCGTTGGCGGTCAGATCGTCGGCATGAGCCCCCATCCTGTGAGGGAAGCGTCCGTTACCACTGTCACTTCCGGCCATGGTTGCCAAAACGGATCCCCCTTTATCAGATTCCCTTTGCTGGCCCACCACAGAAGATCCTGCGAGACCGAGGGTGGAATCTGAACGGGATCCGACATCTTGCCTGAGAACTGTGACCACTGCATCTTGAGAACCCATTGAAGGGATCTCATCCTCAGTCTGGCCTCTGGCACCAGAAAAATGCAGGATGCCATGAGGCTGAGCAACCTTAAGAATTTGAAAGCCGGAATGTGATGAGCCCTCACCTTGGGAGGTGAGCATTGTCCCAAGGACGTGTCCAATACAGCCCCGATGCACTGGAGCTGTTGGGAAGGTGTCAAATGCGACTTCTTGAAATTGAGGGAGAAGCCAAGCTTGTGAAGGGAGAAGTAAGTGAGGCTGAGATGATCCATAGCTTGTTTGTGAGAACGCGCTCGGAACAGCCAGTCGCCCAGGTAGGGGTAGACCTGAATCCCCTGTCGCCTGAGATACGCTGCCACCACCACCATTAGCTTGGTGAAGACCCTTGGGCGGAGGTCAATCCAAATGGCAGGACCCAAAACCTGAGGTACTTTGTGCTTTGGATGAATCGGCACATGAAAATAAGCATCCTGTAGGTGCAGAGACACCAACCAATCCTGAAGTCGAAGGGCCTGAAGGACCTGAGAAAGAGTGACCATCTTGAACTTGTCCTTTTTGAGGAGTTTGTTCTACCAACGCAAGTCTAAGATGGGTCTCAGTCTACCGTCTTTCTTTGGAATCAAAAAATATGGGGAATACCATCCCTTGTACCTCTCCGCTACAGGCACCAGTTCTATAGCGCCTTTCTCCAGCAGGGTCAAGATTTCCTGCACAAGGACCGGATCCGGAAGCTTCAAAGAGAAAGTCCCCGGAGGATTATCATGAGGCCACTTTAGGAAGGGAAAGCAGTAGCCGTGGGCTATTCTATCCAGAACCCACACATGCCCCCAACCGGCGAACAATGGAACATAGCCTCATAGCTGCTTCGGAGCGGCTACGGCAGTGCCTGAAGGCAAAGAGGCAGCTGCTTGTGCAGCTTTGGCACCTCTGGTTCCCCGGCCACCACAGGTATTTTTACATTGACCCCTTTGATTGGCAGCTCCTCTCGTTCTACCAAAAGAGGAGGAGTACTAACAAAAGGAACCCCCTCCACTGTTGTCCCCATAGGACGAAAAGACAGAGGTTGATGCACAGCTGAGCCCAAAGACTGCAACCTCTCAAGGCTCTCGTCAGCTTTGCTGCCAAACAAATGAGAGCCATCAAAGGGCATGTTCAGAAGACAGGCCTGTACATCCTGAGCCAAACCAGACTTCCGCAACCACTCAAACCTGCCTATAACGGCACTCGCAGCCATGGACCGGCTAACATTTTCAGCCGTGTTCAACCCAGACTGAAGGGATTCACACATGGCACCCTTGCCATCCTGCACAAGAGCAAGGAACCCATCCCTTTCTTCCCGCTCGGGAGTATGCTCAGCTGCTAGAGAGACACAATTCCATAGGGTGTGCGAAAATCTTGCCACGGATCAGGTGGAGTTGGCTGACTCCCCGCAAAAAACACCTTGTATGCCTAACCATCAAAGCGCTTGTCATGCCTATCAGGAGGCATGGTAGGGTACGCCGCCTGCCTTGAGGTGGCCGTAGCCGTCTGAACCACCAAACTCTCGGGAGTGGGGTGAGTGGATAGGTAGGTGGGGTCGCTACTGGAAGGGAGGTATTTTTTAGTTAACGACTTGTTAACCACGGGAAAAGTCTCCGAGGTCTGCCAAGTAGCCGCCACCCTTTTTTGCAAGGCCAAATGAAAAGGCAACACTGGGTCAGTGGGCGGACCCTGATCCAAATGATCAGTTATGTCATCCTGATCAAATGCAACCGGAGGACTGGACAAGTGTCAGTCACCCTAGACATCAACCTCCTATAGGAGGATTCTGCAGGAGCCCTAAGCTCAGGCCTGCCAAACTCCCCCCTCCGGAGATGTGTCAAGGCCACTGGCATCATGCAATGACTGACGTAACTCCTCCAAAATACAGGAGCCTCATTAGACTCAACAGGCCAAATTCCAAATCTGACCTCTCCTCATCCTCACAGATATCATGCAGAGAATGAAAGAACTCCTGCCTATGGACAGGAGTGGGCCTGGAGTCCGCAACAAGCTTCACCGCCTTGGATTTAGCCTTTCTAGGAGGATCCACAATATCAGGGACCTCCACCAGCAAATTCTGGGCAAATGGCCCTGAAGGCGTTGAGGGCACCAACGGCTTTGGCGTTTCGATGTCGACAGAAGCGCCGACGGCTCCGAGGGCTGGATCGAAGGCAAAGCACCGACAGCCGCACTCGACGGAGTCGACGCCAACCTCAAGCCCTTACCAGACTTCTGTGGTTTCGCCGGGGACGAAGACCGAGACCTGGATCCAGCATGTCCCTGGCGATCAACCGGAGCCTGGTCCGAATGGGACCTGGACGGTTCCAGATGTTTATCACGTCGACCATTCCCTGCCGGCTTCTTCCGAAGGCGCGGACGGAACTGTGCCCTGGGATTGAAAAATCGGCAGCATTTGCTCCCTGAAGGCCTCCCACTCCTCAGGAGTCGAGGATTTAGTGGGACAAGCCACTGACCTCACGGTGCCATCATCCGATGAGGAAGGGGACGGTGACTGGTGACGCTGCTTCTGGGAGAGTCACCCCTCGAATCGTCGGTGGAAATACCTACAGCTTTTCGGGACTTACTAGGTTTAGACACGCAACCTACCTGTAACTTCCCCTTACGCTCCCGCAAGGCCTTAGCAGTCAACGACTGGCATTTCGAGCAGTCGTCGGTATCACGACTTTCGCCCAGACACCACAAGCAGATCCAGTGCAGGTCCGTATTCGACATCTTGGACTTACAGACCCAGCAAGTCTTAAAGCCAGACTGCGGAGTCGGAGGGGTAGAGGATGAAGACATTTTCTCGAAGAGATCACACAAGGCGCGCCAAGTTCTCGAAGCAAACACGTTTGCAGAAAAAGAGAACTGAGGCTAAGGGAGCCGTGCATCCTATTTATAACATCCGGTGAAGTCACCCTTGACGGAGGCCTTCGAGGGACATCGACCCAACGCCATCGACGCAGGACGCCCTCTGCCGAAAAAAATTCCTCTGCCGAAAAAAATTCCGAAGCAGCACAGCTGTGGACATTACATGTCATAGATGTGGAATACGTTAGAGGACACAATCCATTCGAAATATATTTCTTGGTACACCCACATTTCTAGGGTCCGCTGGTGTACTCTATCAGCTAGCTGTATTAAGTTGCTTCATGTTGATCGGTCTCACCTGAATACAATAATAAAACACAGCATTTAACAATCATTGTCTGAAATTAATCACTTGGGAAGGATGCCAGAGAGACACATGCACTGCATCATAATGTGGTGTTGAAATCCTATCGCATGTAGACCAATGTCACTGGTTAAACACGCTAAAATTATCAATTTTAATTATTATTTATGGTGATTATTTGCAGGAGATCTTGGCTAAAGTCCTATGTTCAATGCACTTGAAATCATATTTTTACGTTCTGAAATATGATACATGCCCAGTGTAGTTTCCTACATTTTTTGCGTGCACTTACCACTATATTTCAAGGACAATAATATTGTTTTCAACAATGCGGTCATTAAAATGGAGGGGATATTTGGGAAAGTTATTGTACACTTGCTTGCACTTGTTAATTTGTGGAATCAATGGGAATAGGAATCTCAGGTGTCACAACACTGAAGGATATGCAATGGGGAGGGTAGGTTGTACCTGAAAAGTTGGGCAAAGGGGTGGGACACACAATTTCACTTTGCCTATCGGATGGCCCTGAACACATGCCGTTTTACTACTCATGGCCTGATCGGTCCATTTCAAGTATGGTCTTTAAGTCAATCCATCTCCTCCAAGTTCACTAAAGATGCATATCTACTATGAGGGAGTCGGGCCAGCTATCGGCCCTCCAGTAAAATGAAACCCACTACCCAAAACAACATTAGAGGGAACTCTTCCCAACGGGGAGACCACTCTGATAGTATCGTTGTGCTAACTAGCCTTAACACAATGTTTTGCTATAAATCCAAAGGAAAAATACTGGTTTATCTAATACGAATGGAAGGTGGACAGCTCTTGCAAGCCTAATATTTCTAATCGAGACAACCGACTTTCGTCTTTCTTCTATGGTGGTAGAAGAAAGACTGAACAATCACATATCCTAGTGAACAACACAGAAGGTTGTTTTTGTACAATATGTACAGCAGGAGTAAAGTTGGGAGTACCTCTGCCATTACTGAGACCGGCATCAACTATTCAAGAAGCAGACAGATTCACTCAAGACAAACATTAAAACATTGATTTGTGTCTTCCAAGTACGAATGTCTGCTGTCAATGTACCTCATGCCATGCACCCCCACATGGATGAAGAGGCACTTTTAGTGCCAATAGTCTTAATCGTGTGTCTTTGTATAACAAGCATCAGCATTTTCTGTTTTTGTCCCTTTAACATTGCTCTGGATGCATAGCCAATTGATTGAGGAGGTTTTACAATAGATATTGGCTATGCCAGCCTGTGCTTATCTGCTGTGTTATTTGGCCCAATCTAAATCGTACACAATCCATATTGATCCCAATCTTTATAAAGGGAGAAACAGGAGCGCCAGGGAGCTACCTCCCTATCTCACTTATCGATACGTCCTCCAAGGTCTTTGCCACTATGGTGTTACGAGAACTGAGGTCTTGGGCGGAGGCTGCCCATCGCCTGCACCCGTTAAAAACTGGATTTAGGAGGGGAGTGGGCACCTTACAGAGTGTTTTTTTATTACATGCTTGCCTATCGGAGGTTGAAGGTAGTGGGCCCACCAATTTGTATGTAGCGGCCATAGACCTCTGAGCAACTTTTGACAATGTGGATCTTCCACAATGTTAGAAGAAGCTGGCAAATTTGGGCATTGATCCAGGTCTTTTGGCAATGATTCAGATGCTTTACTCGCATACCACCTGCAAAGTGAGGGTCAACAGAAGAGGTCCCCTCTCAAGATCCATTTCAGTGGTTAGGGGGGTCCGAGTAGGGTGCATGTTTGCTCCCACTCTTTTCAATCTGTATTTAGCAGATTTGTGGGAGGAAGTAAAGACACAGGGGGAACGTGGGCTGCATTGCTTATGCAGATGATGTTCTCCTGATCGATTATACTCCTGCAGGACTGCAGTGCTGTCTTACAGGATTCATGACCTACCTGGCAAAGAACAACCTTAAAATAAACCAAGCTAAATTGCATGTGGTGACTTGTAGCAAGAGGAACAATCTGACAAGCTACAAGTGGAAAATCAACGATCCCTGGGTCAGTAAAGTGGAGTGCATCCAATACTTAGGATTTTCTGTTTCCCATAAACGGTGACAAAAAAAAAATCGAAGAAGGAAAAATGGAAGAGAAAGTCGGGGCCTGTCTGTCCGTGACCAAAGCAGTTATAAGCAGTTTGTGTGAATTTCCTTACCCCCCTTAATCAACTTCTACAGGTCTAAGATATTGGTGACTGTCCTGTAAGGAGTCAAATTGACTCAAGGAAAGGGCAGAACGTTTCTTGACACCTTGGATGGGAGGATCCAGAAGAGGGACTTGGGGCTCCCTACCTCATCCCAGGTAGCCTTATTGTTTGTTTGTTTGTTTATTTGTTGTGTGCGCCGGACCCAGAGGTATCAGGGCGCAGGTAAAAAGAGAGCTTACAGCTTAGTTACAGAAGTTGGTACAGACAGGTTACCTCAAGGTTACAGGATGAGGGTAATCAACATAGAACAAGTATAGTGGCATATAGGTGAGGACAACATGTGGTAAATGTACAGATATTTACACATTTAACAAAGCTAAATCAAAAATACATTGCATGTAGGCAGGAGGGCTAACTTAGTGCGGTGGGGGAGTGTAGGTTACATATCTTTCTCAATGAGCCATTTAATTGTGCTCTTTCTGAATTTGGTAAACGTTTGGTCAGATCCGAGTGTGTGTGGGCAGGGAGTTCCACAATTGTGCTGCCCTAACTGGGAAACTGGACCCTCCAATGGTGGACAGTTTGAATCTTGGCACTTGAAGACAGTTAGGGTTGGCTATTCTTGGGGGTCTGATGAAGATTTTTTTAATGAATCGTTAAGTTAGGTAGCGAGGGGCTTTGTTATTTAGGCATTTGTGGATGAGGGAAGCCGATGTGAGGGTTATGTCAGGTCCAATCTTGACTTTTCCTGCAGGAGTGATGCTGGCCCACCAGACCCCCTAAGTCTGCCCGCCTAACAGTCTCTCAGCAGATAAAACTACCAAGCTGGTAAACCCAAGGGGAAAGGGGAATTGGAGAACAAAACAAAGACAGATCTTCACGGAACTGCCCTGATGCCCTCTGGTACTGGATTGCTTGATTGCTCGCCTCAGTGCCTGTGAAATCTAGGAGGCACAATAACGTATATGTTGATATTTATGTAATAAATATGAATACCTGTTCTTTAAATATTTTTTCTTTCTTTTTCCTGAAATACCTGTTGCCTATGCTTTAGTGCTGATAGGCTTTCTTTTATTTTCAAAAGGTATCGAGCAGAAACTTCTGTAAAACTTGAATAACCTTTTTATGTCAGCTGATTTGTAATTCTCTTAACTGAATTGCCTTTTACTAAAAACTAAACTTATAGTACTTCAAAAGTCTGTGCACACGTCATTAGAGTTGCGTGCACACAATATGAAGACTGTTGATTTTGAATGGAATCCGTAGATGCCTTTGAAGCTTCACTTCTGAATTCGCGAGCCGCGCTTACAACCGCCGCTCGATTTCTTGACTGAAGAACCGTGCATCCATCCGACACTTGCTCAGATGTCAACGAGCCGCGCTTACAACCGCCGCTCGATTTCTTGACTGAAGAACCGTGCATCCATCCGACGCTTGCTGAGATGTCAACGAGCCGCGCACAGCTTCCGAAAACAAAAAAAACATGTACTCGACGGTACGTAAGGAAAGTTAGGTTCTTTACTCTAACCTTACAATATCGGCGAATGGGAGACCAAGATACGCTCGCGCACGAAACTACTAACTAATTTAAAAACACAAATACAACCCGAGCTTAACTGTATTTGTTAATGGAAAAAATATATATTTATATATGTTTCCGCGCAAGTGTTAGTAGATAAATGTACGCAAGTAAAAACTGTGTGAACACTCAAAAAAAAAATATATCCGCAACATGCATAGATAATGGAATCAGTTCTAAAAATGGAAAGTTCAGTTTTTTTTTAGATTCGCTTTAACTAATGTCTCTCTTAAAAGATAATAGGCAATTGAAAACCTCACTCCATTTCAGAAGTCTCAAAAAATGAATCACTTAGCTTGCTTCATCTGTATCTTCTCTGCTCTTTGGAAAGTCTTGAATTTAATGTCTTTTCTTCAGAAAAACCTTTGGAAAACTTTAAGTACTTCTGGAAAAGGTTAACTATAAATATTTTAACAAACACTTTGGAGATAAGTAGACTGCGACCTGCCACTAAGATAGCAAAAATGAAAGGCAGTGTAGAACCTTGAGCAGCATTCCAAACTACCTCATAATCTATTTACACCAATCACTTGCTTTGGGGAAATAAGCGAGTCCTGAATGTACATTAAGGAATCGTTGTACAAGTTCTATTTCTATTTCAAACATAACCCAAACTTCACACTATTAAGTAAAACTACACCCAAAAGGTCTGTGGCTAAATTATGTTTTCTTATTTAAGTGTAAGCAATTGAAAACTATGAAAATTATCTTGGAATGATAACAGTATGTCTTTTGAGGTTGTGAACCTTTGAAACCCTAGAAATGTACCATGGAATCCTGACAGTTGATTTTTTCTTGGGTGGAGAGCCATTTATGTTTCCTTCTTATTTCGAAATGTGTGCTCTTCTAGGGATGCTTAGGGCAACCCTGAGAGCATTATTTTGTAGCACTTGAATTCTGTTGATAATTTGTTTGTTTGCCCCTATGTAGAGAGCATTACAATAATCAAGTTTTGATAGGATGAGGGCTCTGGAGAGGATTAAGCAGCTATTAACTGACAGGAATTGTTTCCCTGCTCTTATTAGTTTACAGGAATAGGCCGTAGATGAACCAATGAATTTACCTGTTTGGTGAGGGATAGGATTGCGTCAAGGTAAAATCCTAGGGTTTTTACTTCTCTAGCGACCATAATGGTGTTCCCATCAATAATGAGTGCTGAGTAATTAAGGTTAAGTTTTGAGATGCGAGCTGCGGTGCCCAGGATGATGAGCTCTGTTTTGTCATCGTTCAGACACAGGCCATGGTTAGACATCCATGCCTGAACGATGCTATAGACTCTATTCACCAAAGCCAGATCATCTTCGTAATCCCCCATAAGTGGAAGGAGAATCTGGGTATCATCTGCCTAGTTGGTATAGGTGACACCCAGATTGTCTAGATCGTCAAAGAGTGGCTTGCTGAAGATATTATAGAGTGTTGGCGAGACACATGATCCCTGGGGCACCCCGCAAGTAATGGGAATCGTGCCTGCTGCGGCCTATGGTGAGAAAACCCTTATAGTTCTGTCACTAAGGAAAGACTGTATCCAGACTATAGCTTCCTTTGAGAAGTGGGCCGCCGAGTCCAAGTGACTGCACAAGACTTTATGGTCCCCCAAGTCAAAGGCAGTTGAAAGGTCTAGTAGAAGGACAAGTGCTAGTTTTTCCTCATCTCTTAGTGAGTCTATTTGGGCCTTTAGATCGATAATGGCTGTCTCTGTGCCATGTTGTGTCGGGAACCAGATTGGCGGGCGCCTAAGAGTAGATTCACCTCAAGGAAGTTCTGAATTTGGGTGTATGCTACTTTATCTAGGATTTTTAGTAGAAATGGCACCGTGGTGATGGGCCTATAGTTGGTGGGTATATTCGGGTCCAGTGTTTGTTTTTTCAGAAGAGTAAGTACCCAAGATTCCTTTAGATTGCGCGGGATGGTGCCGGTCCTGAAGGAGGCGTTGTTGGGTTTTGTGATGAAGGGGGCTAGCTCTCTAGCAGCGTCCTTGATCAGTTGTGCTGGGCATTGGTCACCTTAGCAATTAGATGGTTTAAGCGCAAGAATCGTTTTTTCTACCTCAATAACTGAGACCTTAGAGAAGTTAAATTGGGTAAGTTCTATGGGCTTGGATTGCTGTGTTAAATTGGGGGGAGCTAGAGTTTGAGCTGGTAGTGAGGCATTCTTTAGAGCCATTCTGTTTGGAGCTTGGACACTTTGTTAGTGAGTGCCAACTGGATGTCAGTACACCAGGATTTATCTTTAATAGAGTCATCTTGTACTACGATTGGGGTTCCCAATTCTTTTAGGATAGAGAAGAGCTCCTTCATGCTAGAGTTGGCTTGTGTAATCCTATTGTTATACGTTTCTTGTTTGGCCACGATGATATCCTTTTTTTTATTGAGATGAGATACTTATTAGCTTGGTTTTATTTTCTATAGTAGGGTGTAGATTCCAGGCCGTTTCACATTTTTGTTTCTGTAGTCTTATGTTTTTTGGGTGAGGTGTAAACCAAGAGTTTAGGTGTTTTTTAGGTTTGCTATTCCTAAGTTTTAGCGGGGCAATGCTATCAAGAGCGCTAGTCGTGGCATTGTTGTATTCTTCCACAAGTATACCTGGGTCTGTGTAGTCTGGTAGGGAGTTGAGATTAGGGATGATGTGGGGTAAGATATTGTTGACTGTGATGTTTTTCTGTTTCTCGTCAAGGTCAGTATGGCGGGAGGAGGAATAGGTGCAGTAGGTCTTTTAGTATTGAGAGTGAAGGCAATAAGGTGATGGTCAGTCCATATTTGGGGGGAGATGGAGGAGATGGATAGGTTGCAATTGTGGCTGGCAATCCAGTCGAGAATTCTTCCTTTGGTGTGCGTGGGGGTATTCACTTTCTGAATGAAGCCCAAATCTGTAAGGATGTTAGCTACGGAGGTAGCCTGGTGATCGTTAGTATCATCCTCCCCCAGGGTTAATATCTCCTAGCACTATGGTTTGTGAGGAGTTTTTTAACTTCTCTGAGATAATAGTAGTAATGTCTTCATTAAAGGTGCTGATCAGGCCCGGGGGTCTATAAAGAAGATGGATATTTAACATTTGGGAGTTGGCGGTGGGTAGTTTGATGGATAGTGACTCACAAGATTTTAGGTTAGGTGTTGAGGTAATTCTCATAGAGAGATTGGTTTTAGCTATAATCACTAATCCTCCACCTCGTGAATCAAGTCTGTCTGCTCTAAGGATAGTGTAATTATCTGGGACTGCTAGCGTTAATGCTGGGCCTGCTGCCTCATGAAGCCAGGATTCCGTGATGGCGATGAAGTCAAGGTCATTTTTCAGAATGGTCTCTGCTATGTTTGTAGCATGGGTGACTTAGGTTCTAGCATTAATTAATGCGCATTTGAGGTCAGGTTGTGACTGTGGCAAAAGTTGTGGGTTAGGAGTGGCGTGTCAGTTAGCGGTGGTCTTGTTTCTTTTGGAGCAAGGTTTGGAACTTGGAAATGGGGCGATTTCTATTTCTATGGGGTGATGTGTTTTAGGTTGAAGGTGATCTATGTTAACATTATATTTCTTAAGGGGTTCGAATATTTTGGGTAATCGTGCACAGAGTCTAACATTTCTCTGTGCTATGTTGCATGGGGATTTGAGAATGGGATGCATAGAATAGGCTCCTACATTCTCTAGGGGCAGTGTAGAGGACATAGTGATATAAACA
This sequence comes from Ambystoma mexicanum, assembly GCF_040938575.1. Lineage (NCBI taxonomy): Eukaryota > Metazoa > Chordata > Amphibia > Caudata > Ambystomatidae > Ambystoma > Ambystoma mexicanum. Next base: position 147,672,916 of record NC_090936.1, read on the forward strand.
GTGGTAATGAGTAGGACTGTCAGGTTGATGATTGCGGCCGGATAGACTCGGGTTGGCAGATGGAGGTACATAGTGTTTGAGGCAGATTGAACAAGGAGCGAAGTATGCAGGTCGGGCTACAGCATAATGCTGAGTGCAACAAGTGGACAGCCTGGGGCTAAGTGCGTCAATCAGATAGTGGGTAACATAAGGCTAAATGCAACAGTCAGATAGTGGGCGGCATGGGCTAAATGCAGCAATCAGATAGTGGGCAGCATAGGCTAAATGCAGCAATCAGATAGTGGGTATCATAGGCTAAATTCAGCAATCAGATAGTGGGCAGCATAGGCTAAATTCAGCAATCAGATAGTGGGCAGCATAGGCTAAATGCAGCAATCAGATAGTGGGCATCATAGGCTAAATGCAGCAATCAGATAGTGGGTAGCATAGGCTAAATGCAGCAATCAGATAGTGGGCAGCATAGGCTAAATGCAACAATCGGATAATAAGCAGTATAGTGCCGGATGCAACAGTCAGAAGGGGCCACCTGGGGATTTGTTATAAGTAGTTTGAAGGGGGTACAGTTAACAGTACGCAGTTAGGATATAATTACATGAGCGAAGGATCAGCTAGCACAAGCAGGATGTACAGTCACAACACTGTGAGGCTGGATACAGTAATAGGTGAGCAGGTAGTGGGCAATAACAGTAGCTTGAGTTACAGGCTGCTACGGTAGTTACATTGGCATGTTCATAGAGCAGGGTTCGAGTGATGTCTCGCGTCGGCCAGTGGCGAACAGGGGCAAACAGGGGTGTTGGCCTTTGGATGGGCGGCTCTTCCGCCTGCCGGCGGATATTGGGCCATAAAGTAGAGATTTGGAGCTGGCGGCGACACGCCTGTCTTAGCAACATTGAGGACGCCAAGCCTCGTTTTCAGGCCGCATCGTGCCCGACATTTTGAATTTGCTGATGTCGGCGCGTGCGGACCTGCTTTGCAGTGCTGGCCAGTATGGATGTGCTATTGGGGCATACGGATCCTGATGGGCCAGGTGGGTGGAGGGCACACAGGCCCACGGTGGTTAGATTGGAACTGGGACTAGTGTCTTGGTGGGCTCAGCTGATGAAATGTAGCCTCACCCTGATCTTTAAGATGGCTATAACAGAACACCCAGAGATTGACTTCTACTTGATCTCTATCATGGGCAAGGGAGTTGACCCCTTTTTGCGCAAATTCAAGAAAAGGTGCAAGGAATTCATGGAAAACTTGATCTCCAGGGACCTGTCTCTGACGCTCTGTTGAAATCAAAGGTTAAGGGTTGGGATATAATAGCTGATCTCAGAGACCTAGAACGTTTAAAAAGGTACAGAGGGTAGGAAGTTTGGTACCTACCTATGGGTGAGCTCAGACTGTATATTAAAACATTTCCATTGGCGAAGCTGAGAGACTGGTACCTCAAATTTAGACTCAATTGCCTCCTGACCTTAGAAGTGGTGGGACCCAAACTGGTGATTCCCGCTGAACTCAGACTTTGCAGACTATGTGGAGAGAAAACTGAGTCACTGCAACACCTGGTGATGCATTGCCTCAAGGCATTAAACGAGAGGACAACAAAGTCCTCGCCCTTCATCAACTCCACGTCACGCCTCATATCAGCTGACCTATGGCGTAGACCTGTGACTACTTCCCACCTGTCATTTACACTGGCCTTGGTAAAGTTCCTGATAGTAATCTTTGAAAAACTGGACAAAGTGATGAAAACTGCTCAGCTTGAAGTAGAAGATCTGGTGGGATGCGCAAAGGATAGCCACACAAATTGGATGAATAACTCATACTGGGAGAGCGAAGTTGCAGGGTAGGGGGCAGAAAATGGGGACTTAGACTGAGTTCAGGAAGGCCGTTAATCCGAGTTAGTTGTGGCGGAAAGCCAAAAATTATCATTGGGAATAAGGTGACGTACTTACTTTTGTTTGTAAGGAAATGGAATGGATTTGGACATTATAAAGTGTATTTAATTAGTTTATTTTTGTAACATAATGTAAAAGTACCATGTGTACTAAAAACATGTTTAAATAAAAAAATCGTACAGAAAAAGTCATGATTGTAGAGCTACTTCATATTCTTTCGAATCATTCACTCATTGATTACTCACAATGAGAACATCTGAATGTTTCCTTTGCCATCAAATTAATTTGAAGTCTCTTATTATACATAAGAACAGCATAAAACGTACCTACGACTGTCTCCAACAAGCTCGGGCAGCTTTGCAAACATTGCAGCTGTTCGTTGTTCGAAGTCATTTCACAAAGAACATCAAGCAGTCTGATAACAACCAAAGCCTCCTAAAAAAGAAAAAAAAGGAACTGATGAGGAGCATTATATTAAAAATATGTTCAACAACGGTGCAGCACAAAAAGGCGAGCAATTCTATATTAAACTATTTGATCTGTGCATGACCATCAGGCACAAGAAAGGCCTGAAATCATAAGTGGCATTTGTAATGTGCCAGATACATTATACTGAGGTGGTCTCCCAGGGCTGATCTAACTGTTGAATGCTTGCAGGGCCCATGTCTGTAGTAATAAAACCCCAGTCTGTGCTGGAGAAAAGTCACATTTGGGGACAAGGAAATTGGCAGAAGAGAAGGAGAGACAAGTACAAATATGTTTAAACTGGAACATTGAAATGTTCTTGTAATCATTGTTTCTTTGCACATAGTTATTCATTAACAAACATAATAAACATTACTTCTTCCCCTCAGGCAGTAATAATAGTTGTTTGTTCCTGTTGTACTACGTGCACTAATGGTCCAAACATATCCATGGGGCTTTGTGGGTAAAAGCAATTTTTTGTTGGGAGTATTTACACTCTACATTTTTATTTTGGGACGTATTTGCCTATTTTTGGGGAGTAAAAGTGGCCGATATACCCCTTATCTGTAGGGCTGGGGACACCCGAACCTACATTTTATTATGTAGACTAGACAACATAGGCATCGCATACTGTTCATAACTTTAGAAACGTATTACACAGCGTTCCGCCACATTTTCCATAGTTCTCAGATCTGTTCTCCGTGGCCATTGTTAGTACCATACGTGGAGCCTGTGGATGGATTGAATCACTGGGATCGGGCGAAGTGGGCCTTCAAGGATGGCTAGCCTAAGGTTGGTACATAGTTCTCACAGTGTTCACCCCATTCTTCCTCTGTCAGGGTTTGGCTTCTACAGCCAGCTGCTCCAATCCGTCTGAGTTCTCTGAAGTCTCCCCTCAAGTTTCACTCCCACAAAGCTTTTTCCTTCATTGTCTATCTTTATAGGGGTAGCTCGTTTTTTTTCTTCAGGTCTGCTACTTTCTCCTCCCAAAAATGTCTATCTATACCTCTCTGTGCTGCTTCCTCCCTTAGTCATTTAATAGTCTTTGTTTCCGCCACTTTACTTCCTTGTTCCTGAAGGGTATCCAACATGTTCCCCTCACTTTATTCTGACAACCATTCTTTCTACTTACATGGGTTTTTCCACTCCTTCACCTTGTTCAACACTTCCTCTACCTACTCCGAATTACTTTCCTCCATTTCCTGTTCTTTCCTTGTCCATCTCTCATCTCTATATTCTCGCACAAGCAGTCTATACTACTCCCTACCTCCTTCACCCCTTTGGGCACCTCGCCTAGACCAATTTAGGCAAATTCCCTATCATTACCCTCTCCTTCCTCATCCCTTTGGGCACTCCCTTAGACCAAGTCAGATTCTTCAATTTCCGACCATCCTTCCCTTCTTCATACCTCTGGGTACCACCTCCACTCCATTCCTCTGGTACTTCCTTCCACTGCCCCCCCTGGCTAAATCTCTTCCCCACCGCCATGACCTTTTGCTTGCTAGCCTTGTGGGTTTTGCTCCTTACAGTCCACTAGGTTTCTTGAACACCACTTTCAGGGCTCGTCTTTGCCCAGCCTCCTAGGTGTTCCCTGAAGTCGTCAGTCTCCGCCTTACCCTAAGCCTTCTGAGTCTCCCCCTACAGCCTTCTGCCTCCCCAGCTCGTTCCCCAACCTCTGAGCTTCCTTTCTCCAGCCACCATTGAAGGAACTATTTCTCCTACCTCCACCACCTACTAACTGAGCCGTTGAGGTTTTATAGGGCTTTGGACTCTTCTGCCAGCCTTCCTTTTGTGGAATGGGGATCAGCTCTGGGGAGCTTTGGAATCTTGGTTCTCTGGACCTTCATGGTTCTGAGCCGCACCTTTGAGAACCACATCCACCATATTGGAATTCCCAACCGTCTCTTGTTCTCTAGGTGTATTCAAGAGTAGCTTCCACACCCGCACAGAGGAAGCCAGGCATACCAGCACTGCTGGCACTGTGGGAATGCTGCTCTTTGATTTTCTGAAAAGGGCCATAGAAGTGGTTGTTACCCTACGAAGAGGTGCCTTTTACGATGCCACCATCCACTAACTCAGTCTAAGAGGGCAAGTTGTCACACTGGAAGGACCTATTTGACATTTACAGTTCCCAAAAATCATTATCTCAGTTGCCATAATTAATGAGTTAATCACAGTGGGACATTAAGATAATCTTCCATGAGACCCACAGATAGTAAAAAAGTGCCATATTTCGATGGTAACTTAGTTCAATGCCTCAGATAAAAAAAATATGGGCTCTGTCAGTTGCTTTGTTCTCAGATTTCAGTGTTTAAGTCTCTTTGTGTGAGATCACTTTCAGAGACTTGAGAGCAAGGCTCTCATGGGAGGGGAGGAGGATTCTTTCAAATTGACACTATGTGGGTCTGCTATGTGATGTAGGGTCAGGAGGACTAATACAAAGAGTTCCCCAGGTTTCCCAGCCCATATGTAATCTATGGTGTTCCTTCCATCACGCTAACCCTGGTCTTAAAACACATCACTTATCAACAAGGACAAAGTCACTTACTGCTCAAGCCAAGTTACCTTGTAATAGATGTGGGATCTGCAATGTATGATATTATGATATGATATTCACTGCTCTTATGAATCAAAGAACGCAAACAGTTGCAGCAAGACCTGAAAGAAACCCAATCGCACAGGGTCCCACTGTCTACCAACAACAAACATATGTTGGTTCCACATTAAAAAAGACATTGTTACTTCCCTCAACTTCCCTTGGGTGGTTCACAGGCAATCAGGAGGTTTGCCTGGGTCAGCCAGACGTATAATGCACCAAACAGGGGAGTGACATGGAGAAAACCAGTATTATCAGTGGTGCCCAGCATGGCATTTTATTTATTTATTTTGTATTTTTTGTTTTTATATAGCGCACAAAACCCAGAGGTATCCAGATGCTTTGATTTAAGTATATGGTTACAGTAAGTGCTGGTAGCATACAAGTTACTTAGTTATAGAGCAGACGAACAATAGGCCTTAAAAGTGCAAAAAAGACATACTTATGACAGCTCACCACTTAATGCAGGATCTAAATCATAGTACATATGGGGACATACAAGGTACATAGAGAACATACAATGGAAAGCTCGCCTCTTGTTACAGGGAACTACATCATAGTACATATAGGGGCTTAGCAGGTACATAAAGCATATACTCTGGAAAGCTCGCCTCTTGTTGCGGGGAACTACATCAGAGTACATATGGGGACATAGCTGGTACATAATGATAAACTTTGGCAAGCTCACCTCTTGTTGCGGGGGAACTACATCAGAGTGCATATGGTGACATAACCGGTACATAAAGAATATACTTTTGAAAAATTGTTGTGGGGAACTATATCATATACATATGAAGTCATGGCACGTGCAAGGAAAACAATGCTTTGGGAATCTTGCATATTGTTGTCGGGGGTAGGGGCAGACATGCATACAGTAGGTGAAGTGGTAAGGTGCAGACTAGGTGGATGCGGTCTAGGATAAGAAAGGTATCTTGGCAAGTGGACAGAGGCATGGTATGGTGATAGTATAGCATGTAAGCATGGCGTAACAGTGATAGAAATGACTTGCATTATGAAAAGATATTGCAACATTGGAAATAAGTAGCAATCTTGACAGACAACGCAAAGTCGGTAAATAGGTTAATGCACACTTGATAATCCAGTAAGTGTGGAGACGTCCGCTGAGCAAAGAATCCATCAGTAACGTAAATGTTACAGTGCTGGGGATAAGGGCCGAGAGTGCGTGGGATCAACCCTAGTAACTGGGCATTGACCACAGGACCGAGGTGAATTGCATGTCAGCGCAACGGTCAGTGAATATAGTGAGCCTGACCATTGTTATGTCCTGCAAGGATTTCAGAGGGGATCCAGGCGGTAACGGTGTAGGAGGCAGGATGCGGCAAATGCGGACCGCAAGTCGGGGCAGGCATGAAACAAGAAGAGTTTGAAGGGAGCATAAGGAGTTAGGTTTGATGGCATTCGGATCAGGGTGGTGTAGACAGCAAACAGGCTGTCTCAGTGAGTAGTGGGCAGAGTAGTGTGAGAGCCTAACAGAGTGCGCCTCTTACCTGAGGAGACAAACAGGGGCGCTCCAGAGCGCGCGCGGGAGACTCGCAGCGGGCACTAGGGCAATTCCAGGAAAGGACAGGGCCTTAAGACTCAGCCCTTGGGTATAGGCCCTGCGTCGCCTCCCGGCTCTGGATTTGCAGGATCCAGTAGCCAATCAGGATGCTGCTTCAATCGAAATGCCTCTCCAGGCAAGACAAGGAGGTCAGGCACACACGAAACTCTGTCGGCCATCTTGATGGTGGTTACAGGCCACTGGGACCCATGCAAGTCCAGTCAGGATGAGAACACTATGCCCCAGTGGAACGGTGGAAAGGGGGCCCATCCTTCTGCTTTAAGCAGTAGAAGGGAAAGACATGTAAGGCATCCTACATTTGCATGAAGTGCAAATGTAGGATGCCCCTCTTATTGCTCTGTGAAGCCGCACTGTCCATGACCGTAGCAATCACAATCAATGAGAAATAAAATTCGAACTATAGTCACCAATCCTTGCAGGGAGCTGTTTGCATACCACTGCTCATCAAAATCAGGCCGACCCAGACGGTACAGGCCCAGTAGCAAACAAAGCCACAGCAGCGCAAACCCGATGTGGGTGTGAAGGAGCACAGTGATAGTGCTACTAGGCAAGGAAGGTGTACGAGCAGATCATGAAGAGTGGATTGAGTTCAAAGCACTGATAGAGGAGTGAGTTCCAACATGAGAGGAAGTGGGAGAAGAGGTGGTACAGGGTATAAGACAGTGTAGTGAGATGAAAAGAAGGAAAACGCTTGAAGGGAAAGGAGAAAGTCAAGAACGCTGGAGAGGGCAGGGGGGAAAGGAGGTGAAGGGAATGAAAGAGTGGGTAAGGTGGCACAGCTAAGAAGGACATGAAAGGAGGAAACAAGTGAAGAAGGTGCTACAGAACAGAAGCGCACAGAGACGGGAGACCAGAAAAACCATTTGCGAGAACTGAGCAATAGTGAGAAGCTAGGAGAGAAATTGAGGGAGCAACCACAGAAGGGTGAAAAGCTGGAATCAACCAGTTCAGAAGAAGAAATGTTGAGAGGCAGGGAAGAGAACCCAATCACAGCACAGCATCAAGGGGGAGGAGGAGAGAGGAAATAATACAAGGGAATTAGATCAGGAGGTTAAGAAGGGGAGTAGGCAGTCCTGGTAAGGAGCACGTGTTAATCTTGTGCTGGGAGTCAACAGCCAGTACTCCAGGAAGCATATCCCTAGATCTATGGACCCAGTGAGAGCTGGTCGCACGTAACTCAGGTGTGGCAAGGTCTGAGGCATGTCCAGGGCACTGTGAGCCATGGAAGCTAGAGAGTATCACCCAAAGAGAACTCAACATTTTGATAAGACACCAGCAGAAATTCTGAAAGAAGTGCAGAGGACACATAAAACACCAGTGACTGACATGCCTCAGCCCCAGTATGCAGAGCCCCAAGGAATTAAGGGACAGACTGCCAGACTACTGTCCTTAGTAATTTTTAATTCCTCCTTTATCATTTAATTTAAAAACCCTTCATAGGTTTAACCACAGACAAAGGAAGATTACAGCCTTTGACTAGAAGTGATTCAATAACGGGAGCACTAAGACAAAGGCCCTCATTATAAGTTTGCTGGTATCCCGCCGGTATTACTGGTGGGATACCGGCAAACTGTACTACTGTTTCTGCCACTTGGTCTGCCGGGACTCCATGGGGGTAATTTAGCTGTATTTCCGGCACCAGTATTACTGGCCTGGTAACACTTTCCGTTTTTTGACAGTACGGTGCGGATATACCTCCAGCTCTGAGCAGGAGGTAAATTCTCCAGCCTACCGGCAAACTTACAGTTGGCCAGTCCGAAAAAGTGCTGGTAAACGTTATTACCAACACTTTATTTCTGGATCGGCCAACTAATAATGAGGCCCAAAGACTGGAAGTCCACAAATCCAGAGATTTAAAAAAAAACAGATTGCCAAGTGAAAGAATGCATTCTGCATTGCATTCTGGGACTTAAAAAACAAAGTGCTAATACAGTGATTGCAGGTTGGGAAAGTTCCATGAGGCATCTAATAACTGATGAATAGAAGAAAGCCTCAGGCAAACCAGGGGACAAGATTTAGATTTCAAGACCACCTCACAACTTAAAAGTACAATGAAACCTTTGAAAATGACACCTTGGAGTTTATGCTACTCTCTCTGCAGCGATCATCACAGCTGCCACCAATCGGTGTAGCCTATAGATCTATCTATAAGGGTTTGGATAATGTTACAAGGTCACCTTGTAAAGAGGGGGTGGGGATTCCTCTCAGCCTGGGGTGGGAGGCCTATCAGGTTGGAAGCCAAAGCCATTCCTACCCCAGAGTGGGAAGGGGCAGTTGGAAGGGCCCCAGTTCCTTTCTCCCCTGTAAGTGCCTGCCTAAGTGTTAACAGTACCACTGCAATTCATTCCATGTCTCTGGAAAACATTGCTGGCCAGTCTCCGCCTTTGCATTTCAGATGAACACAACACACTACCAAGATCTGGGGAGAAAGCTCACAAGACAACAACCCACAAGAGTAGTTAAGCCAACAACTCCAGTCATCCCATGATTGGCGGCTCTCACGCAGCCAGCAAGAGCCAGCCAAACCAGATGGCAGCATGTCCCCTCAGCTACCAGAGATACCGCTGAACAGATGCATCATGCACTGCACTATAACAGCTGCAACAAAACTTTGTACAAGCAGTCACAGGCGTGCCGCAGAGCAGCTTCCGAATGGAGCGGAAGACTCTTAATTGGGGTCAGACTTTGCTGCAATGCAGCCTTCAAACACAAACTGGGCACTCTTGAATGTGTGTCTCCATGGTTTCATCATGGCAGCCCCGCTCGGAAGAAAGGGGCATGGCTTAGCCCTCTGTCTGTACACTTTGACTATTTTAACACCCCAAGACAGGAAAGTCAGGATGAAATTGGTCAGGGAAAGAGGTGCATGGGAAAAGGAGGGAGAGGATAAGAAGGGCGACAGCAAAAGGGAAGGTGTGGGTTGTTCAGGGGAGATCAGAGAAGGAGGTGGAGATGACAGACCAAGAGACCAGCTGGAGGAAGGACAGTGAACTGGCGTCAGGAGGCGTTTTGGAGAAAAGGTGAGATATTGGTTGGTGAGAGCAAGTGGCACTTTGTTGTGCAGATGCATATAAGCTGAGTGAAAGAGTTAAATAAAGTGTAGAGCGTGAGTGAAAGGTGACAGTAAAATGAGCGTGAGTGAATAGAGGGATGAGCGGTAGTTAGAGGGGAGTATGGTGGTGGGAAGAGAGGGTAATAGTGGAGTGGGGAGGGAAAGGTAGTAGTGGAGGGGTAAGTATAGGAATGGAGAGGGGAAGAGTGGCAGCGAAGTGGCAAGGGGAAGCGTAGTAGCGGAGTGGAGACGGAAGAATAAGGTTGGAGGGGAGAGTAGTAGCAGAGCAAAGAGGGGGAAAGCAGTAAGAGAGGAGAGGGAGAGAAAGGCAGAAGTGAGTAAGAAAGAGTAGCATCGGAGGTAGGGGATGGAGAATATGAGAAAGACATCAGAGGGTCATAAGAAAGACATAATAGGCGAAATGGTGGAGTTGGCAGGAGGAGAATAGCAGGAGGAGGGTAGAATAGTTGCTAGAGACAGTAAGATCTGGGCATGAGGAAAAGAGAGTGGGGCACATCCCTACAACCCAAAGAACGAACATCAAGATAGAGAAGATTTAGTCTAGGAAGTCCCTGGGGGAGGTTAGACAGATTAGGCGATTGCTTTTAGGCCCTCGAACATAGAACAGTTAGAGCGTAGACATTAGGGATCAATAAGCTCTAGATACTGACCTAAGGGGTAAGAACACCCGAGTTAGGGAGAAAAATGCACTTCTAGACGAGAAAGAGTGAGGGATGGCCCCCAGCGCCCTGCCAAAACATTTTTTAAAAACCTTAAACCTTTTCTGAGAGTTGGCAATTATTTAGGCAATCTGAGACAATAACCACTTTTTAAATATTAAATTGAAAATGTATATTTTTTGTCATTTAATATTGAGACCATACAAATTAAGGACAGTGGAAGTCAAATACGGGTTCACTGGTGTTTAAGAAAATAAGAAAGGAAAAAAACTGTCTATGTTGCTCAGAATACATACACTAAATCAAATTTGTATATGATTAAATGTAACTGTCATTCAAATTATAAATATGTTTTTATATGTGTATTCTGAAACTGCAATAAACGATTTTTTCTACTGTTTCAGTGGAAAAGTTAAAACGAAATACATGGCATGTATAAGTTAATAAGGTTGAAAACATATTTAATTTGAGTCGGTTCAAAGGCTAATGCAGATACAAAAGGGACATTAAATTGCCAAACCTTTGTTCTGAAAGAATGTGTTTCCTTAATACCATCTGGGTTGCATTTTCAACAAAATACTGTGTTGAAATTTGAAATCTGTGATACCAGAAGTGATTTCAATCTTCTAATTGTATTTTTAAGTTCATGGGTTATAAACTGCTGTCAAAGTAATCATTGTTATGAAGCATGTTGCTATACTGCCTGAATGAAAATTTGGCTTAAAAAACATCAAAATTAATGGAGGTTTTTATGTGGGTTCAAAAATCACACAATGCTTTGCGTTATTTCAAGTTGAAGCTCTGATCGAAATAATATAAATATTTGCTTAGAAGATGCATACTTTTCCAAATGATTTACACATATTGATAAACCCAGTTTGCAATGAATTTCCCAAATTATTCAACTTCTGTTGAATTGCAGGTCATTTCAAGCCCATACATTTAATCTTCCAATTGTGATTAAATCTACGGAGCTAATGTGCATTGATTAGTAGTGATTCTTTCAACCCCAAATATAGATGATGTCTCATATTATGATTTTCTTTATTTCACAAATGCCATAATTCATTAAGGTAAGTTGATTGTGCTTTATCCAAGTTTCAGGATATAACATTTATGCTTTGATAATTGTATGCTTGTCATAAAAGTGAATTATTCTGAGGACATTAGAGGATTGAGTTGCGCAACATAATATCCTCTCAGACACTCAACTTGTCTTCAGGGAGTGGACGGGGACTGTACCCAATGTTTAAATGTATAGTTAATATTGGCTAAATACATTAGTAGTTTGACCTTTGACTTTGTGGACAGGAGGCTCCCTTTGGCATACCCCAAATGAAATGGGTGTTCTAAACCCCTAATTAATGTGCTGAAGTACTCCATGCTGTCTATCAGGTCTGTGTCTGTTTTGGGAAAGGCGGCAAACTAAGTGATTCTTTAAAGACAGTAAATGGGATCAGACAGGGGTGTGTATTCAAACCCCTTTTGTTAAATCTGTATGTTAACTCCCTTGCTACCCTTCTGAAAGCCTCAGGTGCTGATGTTCCACTTTGTGGGGGCAGAAGGCTACCAGCCTTAAGTTATGTGGAGGATGCTCTTCTGATGGCCAGGACCCCTGAATCCATGCAGTTGTTGTTAGGCAAGCATGGTGTTTAAATGTTGCATCGCGGCCTAAAGGTGAACGCAGCAAAGTGTGGTGTTCTATGTTTCTACAGGAAACTGAAGAGATGCATGCGAATTTCCCTGGCAGGTCATGATTTAACAATCTTTGGCCACTTTGATTATTTAGGGATAATTTCACCAACTGGCTAACCTGGACAGATCGCATTGTAAGACAGAAATGCGACAGGTCATAGGAGGTCTCTTTAAACGCGCCAGTATCTTTCAGGTGCATTGCATGGAGCATATGCTGGTGGTATTTCAAAGTAAGGGTATTGACACATGAGCTTATGGGAATGAGTGAATGGTGGGGATACAATGTTGAGAGGCAGATAAATATGACATCCATAGCTTCTGTCCCTCCCCCAGTTCAATATTGCACAGATGAGAAACGTTACTCACTAAGACAACCGTACCACCCTTCTCAGAGGCAAGTACAGCAGGAGATGAGCATAATTAAGCTGAAGATGGCACCAGTAAAATCAAGCCAACTGTATGACAATACATATGCATGCATTAGACGTGAAGCAAATGTGCACTCAACATGAAGAACGCGAACACTAGGTAACATATGCATTTAAACTGTATTGTATTGTACTGGTCATTTATAGAACACCTTTTACCAATATTATAGTCTCAAAGAGCTGATGGTGGGAACACCCTTGGTGGACCGAAGTCCAGAGTGTTGGAGGTCATGGAGTAATATTAGAATTTGTGTGTGCATTTGGCCAAATAAGGCTTAGCAGGAATGGTCATAGTTCGGTAGAGAGAAATGAATGCGGTCAAGCATGTGGATGGGTGCTAAGAGGAGTCAGGAGATGGCGTGAGTGCTAGAGATTCACAATGAGTTCAGCATGCCTGAATTTGTCATAGGTCTTCGCTGCATTCTGATGATCAAGTTATTCAAGTGTAGTCTGGTATAAGTAGGCAGAGAATTATGAGACCAGCATGACAGAATTCTGTCATAGTGTCAAGATCTGAGGTCCACGTAGATTAGAATACTTCCGTCCCCAAGTACCAGTCAGAGAAGAATATAATCACTCGCTGACCGGTTATTGGGGCCACAAGTGGTAGGAACAGGAAACACTGGGTCCCATATGGCTGCAAGGAAAATACAGGGTTAAGTATGCAAGGAATAAAGACAGGACTGTATATTATGGAAAGACAAAAAGGCACCAACCCTTGGGGATGACCGGTTACCACTCTAAACCTAACTGCTCCCCCTGAGGATGATGAAGATGTGAAAAGATGTGAAACACCTCTATGTAATCATGGTCCACCGTGATGTTGCAGATACAGTTATTGCTTGAACAAAATTTGTCAAAGTGTCTGGTGCTTGATACTTGGGTCCAAAGAAAAATGCCAAGGCAAAAGGACAAAGAATAAAGACAATCCAGTGAGCAAATCCAATATCACAGCAGTTCAGGAAGGCAGTCCAATCAGGTACCAAATCCAATGCAGGCAAATCCAAAGAATAGTCTAGAGCCAAAAAACGAGGTCCAAGTCCAGAGATCAAGAGATGATGTGGTTTAGAACAGAGAAGTCGCCAATCGCCATCTGAACAGCTGAGAAGCACTGACTGAATGAATCATGCTCCTTGTATTCAGTGACTTCCTCATCACGTGACTATTGTTTCCTGGTCACGTGATCCCCCTTTCCTATGGCCCAGTGTCACGTGACCGCTGTGCATAATTGCTGTGTGAGTAAAGAGTAACGCATGAGGGGTCACATGAGCGGCCGGGAAATGGGCAGGATCTCATCGAGATCGAAACCGCCATGGTCACCTCCAAAGCCATCGAGGCCAAAAGCGCCACAAGTGGGGGGCGGCAGGTCGCCAGGCAGGGCTGGCAGCAGATGGTAAGTGAGGTCTGCGTGCAGGCGCAGGTACAGATGGCAAATGCAACCCGCGCCGCTGCGGACCCGGATCTCCCGTGCGCAGCCCTGTCGGCACTCTAGGGAGTCGCCTCGTGACACATAGTCCTTGCTGTATTCTGATGTGTGCAGGTAGACGTGCCTTGTGGCCAGTGTCCACGGAGTGGTGCGTTATACGTACCTAGCAGATTCGGTGAAGATTTGTTGTTTGTGTGCTCAAACAGGTATTGGCTTCTTCTGTCGATACTTGCGACTGCGATAAAATGTTTAGTGACAGCCTGTGCTCCAATTATTTGCAACTAGAGGAGCACAGGTTGCACTTCCAGGTTTTTCTAGGCAGATAATGTGGCAAGTCTACTCAGATATCGAGCTCTTACTGAACCTTCTCAATTGTTAACTTTACCATGGGCGGGCCCATCCTATAGTTCATACATGCACAATACCTATCCATACCTCAAGTCCTTTCAGTGCAATTCCAGGGCTAGTTCTTGATTGGGTTCCTGGAGTAATGCACGATAACCCCCCACCTGGCCTTCCGGTAGGAGAAATGGCCATGGCACAATTCCTCCTATGACAATTCTCTGATGTGCATCCCAATCTGTCTGATTGCGATGGTGGTGATTTTATCACAACCACTTTGAGTGCAAGGTGCAGCGACTTATCAATCCTGTGACATTCCATAGTGTGAAAAAAGATATGAAGAGCTGTGTTCCAGCTGGTGGTGCTTGTCGGAAACCAGGGTCATGATGGGGTGTGTGTGTGTGTGTGGCTCGGGCCAGCACGAATACGCCCGGCACCACCTGGTGACGAGTGTCCCTCTGTACGGAACCAGGAATTGGAACGTTTAGGGAGGGGTTTCAGGATAATGCTGCAAATAGCCAGGTTTCAAGGACTTTTTTGAAGGAAAGGTAGTTCTCGGTGCAGCGGATATGCAGAGGAAGAGTATCAGAGAGTTAAAAGGCGAGGTCAGGGATTGGGGAGGCTGGAATCTTGGGAATTTTGAATATGATCGAGGTGTCATCTGCATAATTGCAGCAGGTAAAGTTGAGAGAGAAGATGAGTGCTGGCCGTGGGCTTAGGTATAGTTTGGAGAGAAGGGGTGATCAGGAGGCTCCTTGTGGCACACCTTTTGTGACGGGACGAGGGGTGGAGGAGAAAGGTGGGAGGAGAAAGATTTGCAAGCAATTGGAAATAAAAGAGGTGATCAATTTAAGGATGGAGTCTTTGATGCGTAGCGTGAGGAGCCTGTACCTGAGTATTGTGTGGTCCATGGAAAATCCAAGAGGATGAGTGCAGCACATCCTTCTGAATCGGCAGTTAGTTTTTACGTCATCCCAGACAGAGACCAGAGAGGATTCCGTTCCACAGAGGGGTTGGAACCCTGAATGGACTGGGGTGAGGAGTCTATTGGCTTCTGTGACGAGGCCAAGTTGCTTATTTGCTGCACAGTCAATTAGTTTAGCAATGAAGCAGGTTTTCGAGATTGGACTGTAGCTTGATGGGCAGAGTGGGTCGAGGCTGGATTTTCTGAGTAGCGGTTTCGCAGGAGAGGTTTTGAAAGCCTCTGGGAACGTGCCATATCAGAGAGATTTATTTATGATGCAGCAGGCTAAGCCACCAGCACAGGTGGAGTTAAGGATCTTTTTTTGAAAGGGGTAGTTGGAAAGGATCTCTGGGCGAGCCTGAGGGTCAGCTAAGTACTAGTATGTTACAGAAATTGGCCTGGGAAAGAGGTGTGAATGAAGAGAAAGTTGGTAGGGAGGGCGAGGAAATATTCGGTTTTGAAAAAGGGCTGGATGTAGATGGTGGCATCCGAGCTAGTTTTGTAGTGATGGTACAATGTCGTTCAAGCACAATGGTTTGAAAGTGTTTGGAAAGTTAATTGCAGAGCTTGTGAGTGAGTGATGGGAGGGTTAGGCAACTGGGGAATTGAATTCCCCTAGGATTCTGTGGAGTTCCCTGGATTTTGGGAGTTGGAGATTGGTTCAATGGTGTTTTGCTGGCTTTCTTGATTTCATACAGATATGCCCTGTTCTTGCGAAGGCCATTTTGTTTTGTATGGTAGGCTTGGTCCTCCGAGTTCGCTCTAGGTGATGCTGGGCAGTTTTAAGAGCTTTGAGGGAAGGGGGAGTACCAATTTTGGTGTGGGCTTGATTGTAGAGATGGGCGGTGGGTTGGTGTGATGGGGTGGTCATAGCTCTGGGGAGCCATTTGCCGAAGAGGTCGATGGATGGGTGTCTTTCCTTGCGAGAGAGATAAAGTAGTGTGTGAAGTAAAGAACGGGCCAGGTCTGGGTTGATGATGATTTTATTCCAGAGATGGAGGGTGGCCAGAGTGGTTCAGGAGATGTTTGCTGGGCGCGGTGCAATATTGCCACTGGTGGAAGTGAGGGTGGGTTCAGCGGAAGTGGGTGGTTTATAGTGCGAGATGTACTGTGTAACGGATTTAAAGACACACCACATTCCAGACCAGGACTCTTCCCACTGGCAAGGGATATGGCACACAATAGAAACCCTTTTAATTTTATTGATTTCAGATTCAGCTTTGAGAAGGCACCCAACCCGTCTCACACTCCCTTGACAAACACCCTGTGTCGCAATGGATAATGAACCAGGCCGGTGTGTAATAATTAAATATTTATTTTTAAATTCAAATGCGAAAATCAAATAAATTAAATTTAGGGCAGCAATCACCAGTGGGGTGATAAGATACAGCAAAATGTTATAACACAAATAATTTATCTTTCTGACATTTGACACATACGTTTTAAATGGATATGGAAGCAAAGTCACTTTTTGGTCATACTTATAGATGGCACAACTGTTAGGCAACCCCCTGCTACAAGCCCCCAAACTCCTGCTGACTAATCTCTGTGTGGGTGGAAAGAGTGGCAAGGAGTCACAAATCAGAGGCAAAAATCAGATTGTAAATTCGACTTCCCACCCCAAAATGGGAGGCCAAAAACGAAATGACAACCCTTGAAAAGGAGCAAAATTGAACTCGGAATTCACTGAATAATTAGAGGTCAGTTTACATGTGCGGTATAATGGATAGGACAGGAATTTGTGTGGCTGTACTACAGAGGCAAGAAAGCTTACAAGCTACTGGGCAGGGAACTCTAACAGGAATACAGGTAAGAAAATCGACTTTGAAAAGGAAAACAGTGCAGCAAAAATCACACGTGGCAAAGTTGCAATTTCTTATTTTTCACAGATTTAAACAAGCAAAAAGCTAAGAAACTAGGATAAACAATCAAAACCGGAAATCGTTTTTTTCTGATGAAGTACAAAGGCACATGGCAGATAAGATACTGAAGTGAAGGAAGAACTCTGATGGGGTGACAATATGGATTTCTTTATAGGAAATAAAAATTGGATTTTATAATGAAAGCAATCCCATGGCAAAAATCTGTTTTGTTCAAAAATGATTTGTTCTACTGAGACTGTATTTTAGTGGCTAGATTATTAAATAAAGACAATGCACGCATGGATGTTAATTTGTAATTTTAACCAATTCGCACCGCGTACGTCCTTGTATGGGAATTAATAAATTCATCAAAAAAATGGTACTAAGGACTTGCACAGATAATGTAATTCTTTTCAAATAATTTCAGCTAACAGATATATACTGCACAGATTCTTCTAAGAACCTTAGAAACAGAGGATGCTACCAATTTGGGAAGTACTAGGATTCTTATTTTTTTCATAGGGTTTGCACAGAATGCAAGGTAACAGAGCGGTATATGCAGCTTTTTGGTACTGGGGAGGGTGATACTTGCTAAATGCACTTGAGTGGGGTAGTTTGGACAGCCAGCCAGGTCTCAGGACAACGGGACAAGGATCTGGTCACTTGGGCAGCGGCAGGGCTCTCCTTTATGGGAACAGCTGGGCAGAAGGGGTCTGGTCTCTGGATTCTCCCAAAGTGTATCAGTGGCCTCTCCTCTTTTCTCCCTGGATTTGTGGGTCTGCCTGGATCTAGATGGGTGATTCTGCCTGGATCTGGATCAGCTACTGTCCTGTTCTGGTGTACCCTCCCGAGACCGCTCCTCACCTCTGGCTTCCGATGAGCTGTCTCGAGACTCCACTGAGGTCTTCAGCTTGGTTTTCTTCCCCTCCTTCTTTCTTTCCTTTCTTTTTTGTCGTGCAAATAGGGTTGAGCTCCTCCAGAGGCCACCTTAACAGGGACCAGAACCCACTGCAAAGGAAACTCTTCGGAGCCCGTCCCAAACCAGGGAAAAAGCCTTCAGGCACCAAAAAACCCTGGTAGATGTGGTTGAAGTGGTCCTTGGAAAGACTACCAGGTTAAGTCTATCTGGATGGAAGAAGTCCTTTGATTTCCCATGTGCAGACCAATGGGACTAAAGTTTTAAAGAATAGCTGAGCCGACTTGGTGGAATGTCCTTGCCAAGAATTTAGGTGATAGTAGGAAGGTATGGGCAACCCTGTGCAGCCAGGTAATTGAGTAACAAAAGTAGTGGTCGAGCGATGGATGGATGGGAGCCGGCCAGACTTTGTGAACACCGTGGCAGCTAGCCATGGTAGAAAAGAAGAGGAGCCATAGCTGGCGAGGCAGAAAAGGATAGCTAGGAAGCCAGCCGAAGCGAAAAGAGGTAGACGAGGGAAAGCAAAGGGTTAGCAAGTACATGAGAGCGCGGACAAAAAAGGAAAGTCAGAAAGGCTGTACAAGGCAACGACAAGCTGAAATAGCATTAGAAAGGAAGCGGTACAGGACCGAGGAATATGAGAGAGCGGACCCATGGTAGAGGGAGAGTGGGGGCAAAGCCGGTACCGAGACACCAGATGAAAACAGAAGGAAGAGGTGGAGCTAAGCATGAGCAAGGGAGGATTAGAGAGGGACTGAAAAACTAGAGGTACCGGCTGAGAACCGGGAATAGTAGCTACAGAAGGCTATGCAAAAGAGGAAGTGTGTAAACAGCAGCAAGCTCCAGGAGAACGGATACAACGCACCGTGCTTACGGCAGAGTACGTTGATAAGCGCGGTGGCCATATTAGGTGAGGACTAGACTGCAGCTGCTGCTTGTCGTACTGAATGTACAATACGGTGGGACAATCTCCACTTGTGCCAACACTTCCAGAGGTAGCTGTCGTGCCACGACCACGGAGGCTTAGGATCTTGCAGGATGAATTTTGAATGTCTGGATTTTTTAATGTCCTGAATCTCCCTATGCATCCCTCTTATATAGGCAGGATGACAGAGAATTTTTACAATTTGGGTGGAAGTAATCTGACCCTACCTCTTGGATGGGATAGGTCAGGCTATGGGTTCCCCCCTCCAACCTGTAGGCGGATGGTTCCAGGGAAGTGACATCAGTTTAAGTGGGTGTGTTTTATGACTTGCTTTGCTTCACCACAGTTACTTTTACCAAAATAAGTTATGGGACAAAAATCTTATATTTACAATCATCACCAGCATAAAAATCAGATGGGCAGATCCCATATTTCACAAGGAATATGCCAGTTCAAACGCCAAATCTCTGCGATGCTGCTTTGCCCTTTGGGCACCATTTTGCAATTTTTCACGGGAAACATTTTATCTAAAATTCTAAAAATGGCTATACATAAGCCTAATAGTGCCTGGCATATTTCCTCCAAATTTAATATCTGTGCCATTTACGCTTTCCCCAGAAATGCCTTTTTACTGCCATTCACACCCACCACGTGCCAGGAAGACACACCGTCTTATTTTGCTTGTACAAAATTAACATTAAAACTGTCATAATCTCCCATTACTGCTTATTCAGATTACTGAAATTAATGTCTTAATGTAAAAAGTCTTTAAATCAAATGGGCTGGATTTGTCCCGAAATGTGGGCGGTCTTTCCAACCCCCCAGCCAAATGTCTTCCCTTGGTAAGCTTGCACAGGGTTTGCCATGACTCCCCCTTTGAAGTCCTCCAGTTTGAATGCAAAGGAACTCACACTTTTGAGGCAAACACAGTGCTGGACTCTTTCTTTTTCCTTGGGAGCATTTCTGCCAGCAGTCTGAGGCAGCCTGTAATTATCACACTTGTCAGGTCCATAGAACAGGGCCCCTGCCCTGGCAATATCAGTTCACGGGGAGATGCGACATTGGCCTTTAAGCCAGACTGGTCTAACAGGAATGCCTGAGCTCCAGCCAGACTGTTGAAGTTCTTTTTTTTTTTAAAGAGGAAAAACACAGAGCACAATATACATATGTCTTTGCAGCGCCTCTTTCCAAATGTACAGTTGTGATTCTATGCGAGCTACAGTACTATTTCCTATTTAGTTTTCACAATGTTAGTTCACTGCTTTGCAAAAGCAGGTATCCAAAGGTTCATTATTTTCTTCCTCATGATCATTTCACAAAAATGTGTTTTTCTTCCTTTTTACTATCTGATGGCTTTTTATAGCTCTGGTCAGTCTCTGTACACAAGGATATGCTTGGAACTGGGTTCTTTGAACATGGACATATAGCAAGAGAGAGAGAAGGATATAGAGAGAGCTTCTTTTAAAGTACTTTGTGTGGGTTAATTTATTTCCAAAAGTAAATTCAGGCTGTGTTTCAGTAGAAAAACAAAATCTTTGCCTTTCAGTGATTTCCCAGTACATCAGCTGCTCTGGGAATGTTTTTGCCGCACTTCTTGCTACTCAGCAGAAATAAAACATGCCAGGAGGGACTTCCTTGAAGGGCATAACTTTGTGAAAATTGAAATCAAGAGTAAATTGCAAAGCAGTCCTGGGTGTCATGTGTGCAGCTTTAGTATTCAGCACGACAGAACAGAAAAAGGTGATGCCGTTCGGAGCAAAGGTCATTTTTGGCTTGATTTAGATGACAGAAGCAAATGCAGCCATTCTAAGTAGTGGCAGTGTTTAAAACGTGCCACTCCTGCGCCAGAGAAAGAAAGCACAGCCGCTTTTGGGTGAAACGTGGAAATGTGTTTTTTGTTGTAGGGTGGTTTCTGTCGGGGCTGTCAAATGTACTCCACAAAGCTGGGGTATAAAGACGGGGACAGGGAGGCAAGTGTGTCGTGCGCCAGCGAGCTGCCTTATTTCTGAGCAGATATGGGGAGTAGGCGGGAAGGGTCAGTGGATTTGGACGGATGACGTGAGTTGTGTGAGGCAGAGGCTGGCGAGTACTGAAGGGTTTCTGGAGAGCTGCACGCCAGTGAGCTGCTAAAGTCACCTTTTTGTATGGTGAAATGTCAGATGCGTAGGGGTGGGGGAGCTGCTGAGAGAGTGGAGGTTTGGGGCAGGGAAGGGTGAGGAGTGGAGATGGGTGTGAAACATTTGGGGTCGGCATGGCAGGACAAAGAGTGAACGGGAGAGCCACCTAGAATCAACTTTGGCACAGCAATTGAAAGACACTTGATTTCAATTTTGGCACAGTACTGGAAAATTACCTAGAGTCAACTTTGATAGAGCAATGGGAAACACTCTAATTTAACTATTCCACAGTAATTGAATACTGCCTAGAATCAACGTTGGCACAGAAGTGGAACACACCTAGATTTAACTTTGGCACAGTGAGGGAAACCACTCAGATTGAACTAGGTCGAAGCAGTTGAAACCCACCTAGATTTAACTTTGGTAGCACAATTTGAAAACACCTATATTTAACTTAGGCACACCAAAGTCAAACACTAACATTTAACTTTAGCACAGCGATGGAAATCGACATAGAATCATTTTTGGCACAGCAATGGAGCACACCCAGATTCAAATTTGGCCCAGCAATGAAAGCCAGTCAGATTCAACTAGGCCGAAACAGTTGAAAACCACCTACATTCAACATTGGCACAGCAATGGACAAACTCAGATTTAACTTTGGCACAGCAATAGAAAAACCTAGATTTAACTTTGTAAGAGCAAAACAAAAGGGTTAGAATTAACTTTTGGCAACAGAAAAGGAAAACAATCAGATTGGACTTTGGCACAGCACAGAAAAGGAAAAAGGCCTAGATTTAACTTTAGGAACAGCAAATGAAAACACTCATATTTGATTTTGGCACAGCAATGGATATGCCCATTTTTAGCTTTGGCACTGCAATAGGAACACCTAGATATAACTCGGGAAGAGTGATTGAAAATGACCTAGATTTAACTTTGGTAGACTGAAGGGAAGACACAGAGTAGAGCTCCTAGCAGGGGAGCAGCCCTACCTTGACACCCAGAGCCAGAGGATGCCCCGAAAGGTTAACTTAATAAGGGGACGTATGGCCCAATTGCAGGGCGATGGGAGGGCAGGGAGGGAGGCAGGATGCGGTGGGACCAGGAAGGGGGCAAGAAGGGGGAGAGAAAGTGCAAAATTAAATCAATACAAATTTAAAACCACCCTAGATTGAAGCGGATCAAGGGCACACGGGAGACACTTACCCCCGGAGAACACGGTTACCTTATACAAATTAGGCTAAATGCAAAAGGCTACCTCACGCAAACTAGGCTAAATGCAAAATATGGCTAACTTACACAAATTAGACTAAATGATGAAAAAGGCCAACTTAAACAATTTAGCCTAGATCTAAAATACGGCTACCTTGTACAATTAGGCTAAATATATGTTGCTATATGAAATCTGGTTATAAGAGTGGAGGGGTTTTACTTGAGGACAGCAATGACTGTACTCCCCGCCGACACAACACTTACCTTAACCACTGTTGTAGGTTGTCTGCACCAGGCGACCCAGCTGAACACAGTCAACCACGGGGTGGGGCTGCTTGGAGGGGGTGCTGCCCTTTGCCTTGTAGCTCTTAGCCGGTGGCTGCCCAGAGAGGTTATCTCAAATGGGTTTCACAGCGCAATCAATGGTCAGGGGCTGAATGGGAGGCAAGAGGGAGTCCAGGAAGCGGGGTGGGGGAGGCAGAGGTTGTCAACATCAATGCAGGAAAATTGCAAAATAAATCAAAAAATAAAACCAAATGCTGGAAAGGGATGCAGGCAGAGGGGGAAGCAGGTGGTGAAAAGTGGAAGTGATGCTGCAAACGAGGAGCCTAGACACTTGTTGGGAGTGCAACAAGCCTCATGGCCTAATCGGCGGTGGGAGGGAGGGGGAAACCAGGAACCGTGGCAGGGAAGGCAGAGGGAGTCAAGATGAATGCCTAGAAATAGCAAAATACATTGAAAGAAAATAAAACCAAAGGCTGGAAAGGAACGCCGGCACAGGGGGAAGCACTTAAGACTAACAGCGGGTCATTTCGCTAACCATTTCAGTATTTACATATCGACTATGTAGATATGCTCCAATTTTGTAACCGCTACAGGTACATGCTGGTAGTCATTTGCCTCTTTTCCTGATAGATCGAAGCAGGTCCATGCAGACATGCAGGTGTCACATGTGCTGCGAAGTTCCCCATACAGAAGGTATTTCCAAGGTGGGGAGTGTGCGAAGTGCTCTGGTCTGAGTATGGACTGCCTTTTGTGAATGAGGTATTTAGGCACATCAATATCTTGTTGGGTATTGAGCATAAATTTGCCTCGGCTTACCACCCACAAGCAAACAGCGTTTGCAAGTGCCTCAATAGACTCCTAAAGGAGTGAATTGCCAAACTAAAAGACACTGAAAAAGGGTTGGCTGCATTGCCTTCCTCTCGCACAATTTGCATTACGCAATCATCCCAGCTCTGATCATCAACTGACTCCATATGAGCTGGTGACAGAACGCAGAATGCACGCGCCCCTTGCTCCTCCCACTCGAGCTCAAATTGATGCAGAAAATTCTGCAACTGTATTAAGGAAAGAAATGCACGATTATTTGGCAGCTATGACGGAATCTCTTAAATGTATGTCTTCACGGGTACCAAAAGTGGAGCGGGGTTCGAAGAAGACTGATGAAGCAAATGAACAAGTGATCGAGATGTACTACTGAGACCACTACTACTGTTTCTATGGGATAAGGTCCTGTGCAGGAATATGACATGACGGTGGCAGAAGCCCCTTTTCGAGGGACTGTTTATCGTGGAGGCAGTTACACAGACTGAAGTAAAAGTTCAAGGAAGGCATGCCTGGTTGCACACCTCTGCGACGTCAAACTCTATAAAGGAGAGACCCCCTGTTCACCAAGATTGAGCAAGAAGACAAAGGGGATGTGAGAAGAGTGCAAACAAGGTTTATGACGAGGACCAATCAGGAATAAGAAGAGTAAAAAAACATTTGTTCTATAGATACACAGACAAGTCAGTTAAACATTGCTTCAACAACACTCAAAATAAAGCGTGACACTTCTACAGTAAAAGGAAAATAACAGATGTTAACTATAGCAATTATATTTGTCTTGGGTTTATCATTTTTTATGAACACGTATCCCTTTTTGGGAACCTGGAATGTCCGTTTGGCCCTAGGATTTCAATCCTAGCAAGGTTTTTCTTGTGAAACTTGTTTCCTAACTAAAAAAATAAATATGCATGCATTCAATGAGATGAGATATAGGATTTTAGCACCTGCAAGGGCTTATATCCATAGAAATGTGCAAAAGAGAGACACTATAACCTTGATGATAGGAGCAGTTTTTCATCTTTTGTGTCTCTATATTTTTTTACTGGTTGACAGTACAACACTATAGCACCTATGGTCTGATAAGGCCATTGTTTTCGGTTTTTCATGATGTCAACACAAGTACAATACGTATAGTAATGCCAGATGAACCAACCACTGAGTCATACTTTGATAATATCACTCATGTCTCCAGAAATATGTGGTACCTCCACATGAGCCAAGTGGGGAGAGAAACGTCTGATGAGTACTGTTTTGGGGGGGTTTCCGTCATACCCTATATGCCATGCATGCCTCCTGAAAGTTCAAATCCACTGAAGTACCGCACACGTAGCACACTGCCTGAAACATCTTGCAACGTGTACGAAAAGAGGGCAATTTCAGCACAGAAGGGCCTCCATGTACTGGCTAACAAAAGAAGATTCCTGCATGTGGATAATTTTATGACAGAAGTGTCAATAATAAGCAATGTTGAAACACAACACGAGGTAATACGTTATATATTATCAGGCCAAAGAAGGATCAGAAATAATAACAGTAGATCACCAATTTTTGTAATGCATTGACAAACGGGAAAGAGAAACTGCTGGATGTTGGCAAAGAGGCTAGTTCCAAATTGAAGGCCAGATATTTACCACAGAAGGCTGGGTTGACGCATTGATAGGTTGTAAGGTACGGGGTGCCTCAATGAATTGACCAAATGCATTAAAATGCTACCATGGTTAGAGGATGAAGCAGGTCCCCTACACATACTTCCCTTGACTAATGCCTCTCTATGCATAAGAAATACGGGTGAAGTAAAAGTGGGGGAAAATAAAGTATGCAAAAACATTTTTACGATTTGCCCAGAATTAAGGTAGGCACAGCGGTATTAATGGACCATTATTTGGCCTGTGGTTGTGGGGTGTACATGCATCTCCCTCCAAATTGCAGCGGCACTTGCTCATTAGTAGAAATAAGAGCACCTTCCCTAGTGGTGCCCCAGAGTGAACTGCAGATTGATTTCCCCCAAATGAATGTACACCTAAGAAATAAAAGGTCACTTATCCTTAAATGCACAAAAAGGAATAACTATGTTTCGGTAAAAGCAGCTGCTGCGTATAACGCCATACCAGACGAACATAAATTGTTCTTTACATCCTTCTTCACTGCCGGTCCGTAAGCATGTGAAAATGCCAAGTCGTTGCAAATAACACAGTGGGAACTGCTGCAGATGATAAATATCACTATGAAAGGCATTAGTGCCATAAAGCAAGAGCTGAGAGCAGTCAGGCTCATGACTCTCTAAAATAGGTATGTCCTCGACCTTATTACGGCCCTGGAGGGTGGCATGTGTGCAGGAATTGGAACATCTTGCTGCACATACCTACCCGCCCACGATGAGGAAAATGGGACCCTCACAGAGGCGATAGCCACTTTGAAGGAATTGCGAACAAGAATGGTTGGAGGAGGTAGATGATATTGCTGATGATGATTGGTTTAATGACCTGTTCTAATGGATTCCCTCCTGGCTGGCTGACCCATTTGAGTACTAATGGCCATTTTGGTACTAGCGCTACTTGCCTTCTGTGTTCTAAGAATCAAAATAAGCCAATGCAAAAAAACAGCCAAAAAGACAGTAGGAATGAAAATAATAATAAACTTGGATACTCGCATACACGAGTATGCACAAATAGACGACCTGCTGTGGGGTACATTTAAGGCCCTTGCAGAAATCCCCTTCAAGCAAAAACCACATGGAAATAATGCGGGAAAAACAGTGGCACTTTTCTTTCCATGGCGCATATGTGTGGCGAGCACTAAACACAAGAATGCCACCAAAAGAAGTGCTCTGCATTGTTTAACCTTCATTTGAATCATCTGAAAATGACCTACATGCACCACATTTGCTGTTCTATTTTCTGAATACTAAAGCTGCACACATGACATCCAAGACGGCTTTGCAATTTGCTCTTGATTTCATTTTTCAACATCACAAAGTATGCCCTTCATGGAAACCCACCCTGGCATGCTTTACTTCTGCTGCGGACCAAGAAGTGAGGCAATACATTTCCCGATCAGCTGATCTACTGGAAAATCAATTGAAAGGCAAAGAATTTGGTTTTCCATTTAAACACAACTTGTGTTTTCTTTTTCTATAGACCATTGTGCACAAACTGCAGTAAATGAAAGAAATAACGCAGTGTTTCTTTTTCTCATGCCAATTTCAAAGAAATGCTTGGCAGTATATCTCTCTGTGTCCAGAAACTGACCCTATCTGTAAAAGCACTTCAGAAGGTTATTTAACAAGAAACTGTGTGCTGCAGAAACCGCATTAGTAAACTCAAAATGAACTGAAATAAACACACGTGTGAATTTGCTCTTCTGAAAATCAGGAAAATGCTGTTTAAAAGTGAACTGACAAATGACAGTGTTGCTTGGATAGAAACAGTATTGTATGTGTGGGGGGTTTACAGTGACATGGCTACCTAAAAATGTAAATTATATTTATTCCCAAAAAGACTTGGTTTCTGTTGAAAGAAAGAAAAAAAAACTTGGAAACCAGCAAAACAGGTTTGGCCCAGGCACTTACTCCAAAGGTGCCCTGCCTTCCATGGGAAAATAATTACCTCCACAAGTGAACCAACCCCATGGGCCAAAAAAAGGGCCAAAGTGTGGGAGTTTGCGGCCTCGTCAGACTGGCCGGCATTTCTACAGAAAGGAACAAAGGACCCATGGGGAACTAGTATTTTCACCGAGATATGCGATTTCCTTTGACACCCCTCCCCAGCCCAACTGCCTGGCTTCAAAGGGTGTCATGGAAACCCTTTGTTCAATCTGACCCAGGGGAAGACAATTCGGCTGTGGGGGTTGGAAAGACTTCCCACACGGTTGACTAATCCAGCCCATTGACTTTAAAGAACTTTTTATATGAAGACATTTCTCTCAATGCCCTGAATTAGCAGTCATTTTATATTATGGCAGTATTTTATGGGATTTTTAAACAATCAAAATAAGACCCGGTGCATGTTGCTAGCACCTGGGAACTGGAATGGCAGGAAAAATGCATTTCTGGGTGAAGTATAAATGATACCGCCATTCAACTTGGTGAAAATATGCGAAATAGTAGTGGGAATATGTGTAGCCATTTGCAGAATTTTAAATAGTATGTTTCTCCTAAAAATGGCATATCTGCTTTTTATGATGGTGACTAGTACAGATTTGAAGTTTTGCTCCATAACTTATTTTGGTAAAAAGTAACTGTGGTGAGACAAAGGAAGTCATTAATGCACACACATAAAATTATGTCATTTCCCCTGAACCAATCAGCCTGGAGGGAGGAGGGAACACCAGTAGCCTGGCCTATCCCGGTAGAGGGGCAAGACCAGAGTACTTCCGCCCAGCTTGTAAAATTCTATGATGTCACTCTGCCTATATAAGGGGAAGACAGGGAAACACTAGAGACAAACAACTGAAAACCAGACTCCCAAGACCCCGGAAAACAGAGATACATCCCAATATTCAAGGATTCAAGAACACAAAACCAGATCTAGAGGCAGCTAATTCCATCCAGGCAGGACCATCCAGATCCAGGCAGGACCATCCAGATCCAGGTGGGACCACCCCTCCAGATCTAGCCTTACCTAATAGTCCTGGGAGAAAAGAGCAAAGGCAGCTGACCTATCCCGCTGTTCAAAGTGACCAGATCTCTTCACCCACTGTCCCAGTGACCAGATCCCTTGGCCCGGCTGTCCCGAGACCTTGCTAGCTGTCCAAAATCCCAAACTCAAGCTTACCTTGCAAATATCACCTCACCGAATCCCAAAAAACTGTATATCCCACCTCTTTTAATTTTGCATCCTACAGAAAATCCCATTGAAAGTCCCATATTGCCTACCCCTCTCTTTTGAATCCTGCATCTCCCATTCAAATCTATTGCAAATGCCAAATTGCTAGCATCATCTGTTCACCTTTTCCATAGAAGAATCTGTGTTAGGCTATGTCTGCTCGCGTATTCCTTATGATAATTCTTCCCCTTATCTGTGTAAGTCCCTACTATTATTTGAAGTAAGTCAATTAATTTCCTCACTGATAATTCACGTTCATTATTGTTGCCTTTTCGAAAGTAACAATTTTGTTGCATGTTTTTACTAAGTATAGCCATTAAAATATAGTCACAACAGAAATAGTCTAGTATAACAAAAACCAAATTTGCATGTGGATTTTGCTTTTCTTTAAATTCCGATTTGCCCTTTACCCATAAAAAAACCCAAACATAATCCCATTAAGAATATTCCCTTTCCCTCAGAATCCTGTTATGCGCCTTTGTTTCTCATCCTAAAACCGATTTCCGATTTTAACAGCTAAGCCCCTATTCTTAGCCGCTTGTCATTTTAAAGCCCATGTAAAATAAGAAGTTGCAATTGTGCCGCATGTGTTTTATTCTGCATTGTTTTTCTCCCAAAAGCGATTTTCTTACCTGTGTCACGTTGCCTTGGTGCACTGTTCAGTAGTCTGTAAGCTTCCTTGTCTCTTTAGTGCAGCCACACAAATTTCTGTTATAGCTATCATACTGCAATTGTAAATTGAGATACAAGTAACAAGTAAAATCTGAGTGTGCCATATTGCTCCATTTGAAGGTTTTCAATTAGTTTCTGGCCTCCCATCCTGAGGTGGTGGGTTGAATTTAAAAATAGATTTTTCCCTCTTCATACAGACTCCTTGCCACCATTGTCCATCCACAAAGAAGTTTGTTAGTAGGTGTTTGGGGGAGGTGTTGCAGGGGGAGTGTAATTTTGAAGAGTGATTTTGCTTCTGATTTATATTAAAGGTTTATGTTAGCGATACAGGCTGATTGAGGGGGATGACCAAGATATGGATACCCAAATAGCATTATGTGGCGGAAAGCAGAAAAGAGATTGTGGTTGAAGAATCGACCAGAGGGGGAATATGTTAAGAGGCAGATGAATACGTCATTCAAAGTTTCTGCCCCTCCCCCAGTTCAATATTGCATAGGTGAGAAATATTACCCACTAAGACAACTGTACCGCTCTTATTCCAAGCGGGTACAGCAGGAGATGGACACAATCTAAAACTGAAGATGGCACGAGTAAACCAAACCAACGTTATGACAATGCATGTGCATGCATTAGACACCAAGCAAATGTGCACTCAACATGAAGAACACAAACAACTGTCTAACTCCCAACATGTATCACCAGACACTAGATGCCAAACAAGGCCAAATTCAAAGAGATCACCCTGGTTCATGCCTTGATGACCTGGGCATGAGCGGTGGTATCTTTAATTGAAAGGAAAGCAGTCCATGGAACTCTCTCCCGCTACTACTGTCTGGCGCATGCCTTGATGACCTGTCAGTTGTCCAAGATTGGTCAGTAAGAAGCCAACCAATCGGAATCCTTAATGTTAGGCCACCCATTACGTAATAGGCCAACCAATAGCTCATTGTAAAGATATCATCTTTTTATTTGATCAATTTAGAGGTGGTCTCAGGAGGAGCCATCAGACAAGAATTACCCAATTTGAAATGAATCCCCCATAGAATGTATATGTAGTCACCATAATTATACAACCCCTGTTCCTCATAGGTTTTGGTAACTAAGATTACAGTATGATGTCAGTTATGATGAATATTGATTAAGCAAAAGGAGGCCTCCAAGACTTTTTATGCGTGTATGCTTCCCTGCTTTATTTGGATGATAATAAAGCCGGGGTCTGCCTTGCATGTTGTCTTATTTTGGTTATTGATACCCGTTTGATCTGGCTCCAGAACCTCTGTGTGATTTGGGACTTCCAGGGAATCTTAACAGCCCGTCTCAGCCAGATAAGTTGCAAATGAATTACTTTGGGTAACCAGAGAGTGCGGGGTGTTAAGATAAATCGTCACATCATGAGTTACCACATAACATGGGGGTTTCATAGTTTCTTGCATAGTGCTAGGTACTCATTTACTCTATAGCAGACAGGATGTGGTGGTGGAGGGGATAGGACAGCCATTTCTACCATCAGACACACAGAGAGGTTATTTGATCAATAGCTTCTTAGTTAACATTTTGCAGTCAGATTAATTACTAAGGATGGTAAAAAATAAAAATAAAAAATACTTTTAAAGGGGAGATTTACTAACAACAAAGGCAAGGCTTTGCTTTAAAGCTTATAATGTCACTTGTCCCAGGGACCACAAAAGTAAAAGCAGAGTGCAATAAATCAGCCTCCAGCCCAGAGCTCTTCCTACTAGCTTTGAAAAAAAAGAAGGATAAAGTGAAAAAATACAGTAGCTCCCTGTATCACGAAACAATACTTTTCTCCTCCTGTTACTTGAGAAAGGAGAAGGCTATCGTCCTAGCGCTCGATGACAATGCCAAGCTGTTCCCCTACCCTGAGATAAGAGGAAGGGATCCGAGGAAGGGACACCATATTAGTAATCCTGTTACAGGCCATAAAAGCCGCCCTCTGCGCGGTAGGACAGTGGCCGGCTTCCCCTGGGCCTCTGATAAACGCAATCTGGCCCATGCAGTCGCAGCTTGATTATAGCACGCCGAAAGAGTGCTGGCAACCAGGGCACAGGCATTGCTTTTATTTTCATCACCAACCGGGGATATCATTTTCTCTTTACAGTCCAAACACCGGAGAGATTTCACAGGAAATGGAGCATCAGTAGAGCGTTGCCGGGCAAGTGCTTCACGCTTCTTCTAATACGCCCATAAACACATGGGACGCGTTTCCTTGCCGCCTGCCAGTGATGCCCCTGCAAACATGGCCATAGCAGACCTTTATAAAATAACAGACATTTCTGACCCCTTTATTAGCTGGAAATACGGTCACCTGTGTGCATTCACAATGTCAACACGCTCGTGAAACCACAGTGACCGCAGCTCGGAGAAGAAATAATCAGAAGCCGGAGAGCACCCCTGATGAAAAACGGCTATCTGCGCGAGCTAGGGCGCGTGGAAGCGGCGGCCGGCACACGCGGCGAGAGATGGTCCTCAATGTCCTTTGGGCAATGGCCAGGGGCGTTGCTAGGGGGGGCTAAGGGGGCTATAGCCCCTGATTTTTTGGTTGAAGCCCCGGATAGAATCTCAGGAGCTACAGCCAAAAGACTAGTTAGCCCCCAATCCCAACAGTTCTGACATCAGTTTAGCCCCGGGTCTTTTCCAGACCTATCAACTCCCCTGGCAATGGCAATGCCATTACTAGAAGCCGTGCCTAGATGTGTGCACGTGTCGTGTCCTTTTATAGCAAGGTAGCAGACAGACCGTCATAGATGTGGACTGAATGGTCGGATGTGAACTTGGTACCGGGTTGCGAGGCACAGCCTGCATGTAGGGTGCATTCTAACAGCATGCTACTCGGGAATTAGTGCACGTTTGCGGCACAGAGAAATGTAATGCAATTACTAGTCTAAGTCAGGGATTGAGGTGACTTTTGGTGCTGGGCATGTGGGTGGCAAGAAGAATGAATGAGGGCAGACTTCAGGGTGTGGGGTTAGCAGACGTAGTAGAACGATTTTGGAGGCTGGAGGCTGAGCAGTGTTAGAAGTGCACCAGGAGTGGACAGATTGAAAGCCAAGTGGTTGGAATGGGCAAACGAAGGTGATTTCCACGGTATTATTTTTCATTTTTTTGTGTTCGTCAGTCAACTTTGTAAGTGAGTCAGCTTGTACATTTATATATGGCCTCTACTCGCTGATCTTAACCGTGCTGGAACCCATTACTAAATCCGACTTGAAAAGATGATTTAATAAGGGCCTAAAACTAAAGAAACGTGCACTCTCACAAATACACTTTCGTGATATACTCCAAAACCTGATCCTCAAGACTGAAAGACTTCTCTCTGCTCCGACAGAGTCCCAGGGAGAAGTAGCCCTCGATCCTCGCTAGGCCAATGACTCTATCCGGGACTATATCATGTCATATTACCTTAAGGTAGGCGTCATGTGCAGTCCCATGGATATGTATTTTAAGTTTTATTTAATTTTTTATTTATAAGGCGCACTGTACATCAAAAAGTGTTTTTAGACGCCACAAGGCAACAGGGCTGTGGGGAACAAGGGATAGGATACAATAGTAACAGTCCTACTACCAGGCCTTGTGACATTCGGATTGTGCAATTGCAGAGAACCAGAAGTGCAGGGGGGTAGAAGAGTGGTAAGGGGGGCATAATGCAGCGGGGGCAGAGGGTTGAAGAAGGCCTGACCCAGGGGCCAAGCAGGTGCTTGAGGACGCCAGGGTTAGGGGAGTGGGGGGGCAGGGGAGACAAGTGCCTAAGGGGAAACAGGGGAGGTCCATCATCTAAGTGCGAGGGAATGAGGGGTGGACCACACTCAATATATGTCCAACCGGGAAGGTCAGGAATAGGACCGGGGGGCGGGGGTGGAGTGCAGGTAGTGGGGTGTGCTGGTTAAAGACTTGTCAGGGAGGGCCTGGTGCTCTGCAAGACTCATGAGTGAACCAGGCCACCAGTCAAGCAGCGGGGGAAATTAGCAAGGACGGGTGAGGGGGAAAGCATTCAATAACAAAAGGGTCTTGAGAAGCTTCCAGAACTTGTACAAACCCTTGTGTATGTGCGCAATAGAAATAAAATATCAATAAGGAGGTCCGGCTCAAGTCTGAGAGGGGCAGGAAGGCAGTTCCAGAGGAAGGCACCTGCTGAAGAGAGAGATCTGCCCCCCACTCTCTGCTTGAAGAAACGTCTGATCAGCAGAGAGTTGGAGCTAGAGGACTAAAGGGCTCTAGCAGGAAGGTATTTAGGGAAAGAGAGTTGTATGTAAAAGGGTCTCAGGCCCTAGACAGACTTGTGGATGATGCAGGTGGTCTTGAATTTGATCCTTTCAGCCACCGGGAGCCAATGGAGACATTTAAGGGCTGGAGGGATGCAGTCCCTGGGCTTGAGGCCAACGATAAGTCTTGCAGTCCTATTTTGGATTAGTTGAAGGGGGTGAAGAGTAAGAGGTAGATTGAGGAACAGGCTGTTGCAGTCCAGCCTAGAGAGAGCCAGAGTTCTGG
Source organism: Ambystoma mexicanum (assembly GCF_040938575.1). Taxonomy (NCBI): domain Eukaryota; kingdom Metazoa; phylum Chordata; class Amphibia; order Caudata; family Ambystomatidae; genus Ambystoma; species Ambystoma mexicanum. The sequence continues at coordinate 147,706,175 of NC_090936.1, forward strand.
AGACATTTTGTTTCTGGGAGAAGGTAGGGAAGGGGAGAATGCCTCTAATTAGATGAAGCTGAAAGTGGGCCTTCTTGGCAAGGTCCAATATATGAGGGGAGAAGGAAAGAGCTAGGAATCAAAGATGATACAAAGTTTTTATGCCTCACTAGATAGTGAGGCAGAGGACCCAAGGAGGGCAGCCAGAGAGTGGGAGGGAAGAAGAAGGGAGCAGGGGTCCCAGAGCTGATAAGAAGGATTTCTGTCTAACTGGCATTAAGCCAGAGATCACTGGCCGTATACCATGCCTGAATGGCGATCAAACAATTAGGAATGAGGCAGGAGGAGGAAGTAGAGGAAGGATGCTTGAAGGAAAGCTGAGCGTCATCATAACACTAGAAGTGAGGAGAGAAGGAGGCAATTAAGTTAGCCAAGGGGGCAAAGTCAATATTGAAGAGCCACAGCGATAAGATAGAACCCTCTGGGATGCCACAGGTAGAGAGTGAAGTGGGGGAAAGGAAGGGGCCAAGTTGTACCTGGGAAGGTCAATTAGAAAAGAAGGAGGTCAACCAATCCAGTGCGAGGTCTGAAATACCAAGGGTGTCATGGAGTCGTTTTAAGAGAGAGGACTGTGTCAAAGGCAGAGGAGAGATCAAGGAGGGTAAGAACAGAGGGATAGTCGGAATCAAGGTTTGAGAGCAGGTTTTCACAGGTGTAGTGGAGATAGGGTGATAGTTAGCCAGGCAGGAGGTGTCAGCAGACAACTTTTTTAGGAGAGGGTGCACAAGGGAGTACTTTAAGCCGAGCGTGAAAGAGCCAGTAGCAAAGGAGTGGTTGCAGTAGCCAGACAAGGCAGGAGTGAGAGTGGAGATGTTGTTCTTGATAGTTCTGGAGGAGCAGAGGAGAACCTGTTTAGAGGAGACTTTCATAGAGCGGACAGCTTTAGAGACCTCATCCAGCGTTATGGGCGAGGAGGAGGAGAGAGTAGGGGATGGAGAGAGAGGGAGGCCAAAGGAGGCCTGAGAGTGGATGGGGGAGCCGGAGAGGGAGTAGAGGAGAGTGAGGACAGGATGTCCTGGGTTTAGGTCATGAAAGGGAACGCTAGTGCAGTACAGTTCTGAGATGGAGGAAGAGGTGGAGACTACAGGAGGATTAGCGAATTCCTTTACAGATTTTGTAGAGTTCAGCCGTGTTGTTGGAGGAACCCAGAGATGCAGACTTGGATGTGAACTTTCTTCTTAGAGTGGAAAGAGAGACAGTGATGTCTTTGAAGCAGGCGACAGGCCAGTTTGTCGGAGGATGTGTTTGAGGTCTGCAACTCCTGTTCAGCAACTCTGCACTTGCGTTTCAGAGAGACTAGGTCAGAATCATACCAGCTGTTACATTTGGAGGCAGGCTTCATACAGATCCTCATGACAGGGGCTAGGGTGTCAATGGTGTTGGTGATTGAGAGGTGAAAATTAGAGAGGGTTGAGTCAGTGGAAGAGTAAATGGCAGTGGTTGGAGCGGGGATCAAAGTGGCAGAAAAGGCAGCAACTAATACTCTCTTCATCAGACGAATGACGGAGAATGAGGCTGGCAGTGCGGGCAGAGGGTTGGCATGGGAGCCCAAGAGCTCCATGTGAGAGTAAAGGAAGGAATGGCCAGATAATGCAAAAGGTGTGGTGAGAGGGTTAGCGATAGGGCTGTCAGTGGGGATGAGTGCATCCAAGGTGTGTCTGAGTGGGTCAGATCAGAGGGAAGACTGGTGAGGGAAAGAGATTCCCAGTGGGCACATCGGAGAAAGATGAATGTTGAAGTCACCAAGGAAGAGAAGCTTGGAGGTAGAAGTTGGGAAAGAGGTTAGGTCAGCCCATTCAGAGAGGAAGAGGGCGAGTGGGCCAGGAGGACTGTAGATGGTGGTGATAGTTAGCAAGAAGTTAGGAGAGATGCCAAGTCTGCAGACAAGGGATTCAAAGGAGGAATAGGGTTGAAGGGTTATGAAAGTAGCAGGGACCCACTCTGGAAAATCAAGGCTACTCCACTAACAGACCCGTTGGGCCTGAGTGTGCAGAGAATCTTGTAGCCCTCAGGTAGAAGTGTGTCAAAAGCAGTGACACGGCTGGCACTGAACCACGTCTCAGAGTGGGTGAGAAAGTTGAGGTCAAAGTCTTCAAGAAGGTGACAGATGTCAGAGGTTTATTGGCAGAGCGAACATTGAGAGTAGCTAAGTGAAGCTTCCAAAGAGGGGTACAGGGATGTGGTACACCCATCAGAAGAGACTAATGAGCCAGAGGGGTGGCAGAGGGAAGAATTGGAGGAGAAGGAAGGAAGTTGATGAGTGACGGAAAACACCTATCAAGAAGGAGGAGGTTGGGCTGAGGGCCTTGGGCCATGACAGTGACATTTTGATAGACATTAATGATGCAACTAGAGGAAGGGAAGTGTGCCAAGAGAACTTCCTATCTGGTAACACCGTTAATGCGGGAGGAGTGAAAGGGGAGAAGATTGAGATCATATGTGGAGATAATAGGACATAGGAAGGGGTGACAAAGAGGATGTCAGTCATAGTCTGCCTGGAGGAAGCTTTGATGTAGGTGTCAGCAATGGGCAGGCCTTGTTTGGAGACCAGGAGTGCATTCTTAAATGTTTTGTTTCCAGACTGCGAGAGAGGGGTAGGATAGGTGATAAAGTAGCAGTTAGAATAGATAGGGGAGATGGAGAGTACCATGGTGGCAGGGGGGTGGGGCCGGACAGAAAAATTGGCAATCACATGAGTAATGCACAAGAAACTCACCAGGCAGCCTAGCCGCCGTCCAGGGAAGACAATCAGAAGAATAGTAGGTCAGGCACATGGAACAGAAATTCAAAGTAACAGTAGAAGGCTTCACAGTTTAAGCAGGCAGCGGTGTATAAAGAAAGTATTTAGATGTGGCTTTATTGGTGAAGATAAAACCTAACAATTCAAAACAGCCAATAGGATTTAAACACCTAGATTTCAATTGCAGGTACTTCAGAAAATAGACCAGAACTAGGTTTTACTTTCTAAGTACTTTCAAATTTCAAACCAAGTCGATATGACTTTCAATACGTGAAATATGAAAACACACAGATATGGCTATAAAATGCATCATAAATCCACACCACCTAGATTTGACATTCAAATACATACAGAAATTTACAACACCCAGGTCACTTCCAAGTACATCAGCAAATTTAACACAGCCAGGTTTGACTTTCTAAATACCTTCAAAACCCATACCACCTAGATTTGACTTTCAAATACATTCCGCAATTTAAAAACACCCATATATGGTAATCAGGTACATCAGCAATCCACATCACCTGGAACTGACTTTCAAATACATCAGAAATGTAAAAGCACCTATATTTGACTTTCTAGATGCTTTCTGAATTTTAAGACATACGATTTTGACACTCAGAAATGAAGGTAGAGGTCATAAAAACGCACAAGTGTTATACAGCAGGGGCCATGATCATTTCAAAATGCAAGCACTTTGTTGAGCAGTGCTTACGTTGAAATCGTCGGCCACAGAAGTAAAAAACAGAAAAGTTGGCATTGTGGCCGGTGGGCATTTAGCGATCAGTGCCAGTATATAACACATATAGAGTGGGGAGTCAACAGCAGGTAACTAGTAAAGTTAATGAATGAGAGCGGGTAGTTTGCATGTGTCAGTTACACAATGCAGAAAGTGCAGGGAAAGTTAGAAGCAGGCAGCCACGCGCTCTTCTCGATGAAATTTGTGGGCAAGCACTTTGCAGTAGAAGGGGGGGTTGTATACGAATTGATCGTTTTACAACTGCTCGAATGACAATTGACCTTTTCACAATTGACCAAATTGTGAAGGTCAATTGTACCATATATGTGGGGGGAAAGCCCCCACAACCCCCACCCAACGCCAAACCCCCCAAAACCCATATATATATATATATTCGGTCAATTGTGAAAAGGTCAATTGTGACCCTTTAAATTCGGTCAATTGTTCATTCGAACAATTGTAAACTACCAATTTGGGTAATACCGAAGGGGGAGGGAGCAGTAGGTGGAGACAAGTATAATGCGACTCCGAGGGAGGCAGGCAGAGGGGAGTGAATCTGTGGCCTCAGTAGATGGAGTAGGGAGCTGCTACAGATATGGGGGGGATTCTTTGGGGCCAGGCCGCAGCACTGACCTGTTGGCCAGAGCACCGTTGAATCGAAGAAGCAGCTCATCGGAGGTACCAAGGCAGGCAGGCGTGACAGTAGTGAAGAGGAGAAAACGGCGTGGCCCAGCGGACTTAGCCAGGCAGGCCAGACAGGGTGTCTTAAGGTTAAAATATATGGGGTAGAGTCGCTGATGGGTGCGCTCTAGCTCTCAAAAAGATACAATAGGTATATGAATATTCGCCCGCTGTGCCGCCAATACAAGAAGGCTCCACCCCAAGCCTCCAAAAAGTAAAGGTTCATCTGGATTGAGTTGGCGAGTCGTGCTGGGCCAGGAAAGTAGCTATAGTTCAGTATTAGTTTACATATTATCCTCTACTAGTATTACAGTTTGATTATCTCGTGAACTCATCAAAAGGTAACTCAGTTTGTCATGAACATGGTTTAATGAAATTGAGGTGGCAATGCCTGCTTCCAGCCAACCCGTGTTTCTGTCCATAGGTTGTCTTCAAGGTTGTCATTTAGAAAATAAATGTTATAAGCATTACATCATCAAAAATATTAAATTCCAAAATGTGTAAATAATAATTTGTCATTACATACCATATTGGTAAAACTGTGTGGCCAGCAGGAATGGCAAAGTAAACAAACAGACAGAAAACATGGAACATAGAGCAGGCATATATTACTTTAGCAATCTTTGGTTCCTTAGCAATTTAGTAGGTTTTAGATTCTCTTATTAACATTTGTGTTGGTGCTACGAGTAATTCTTATCTTACACAAAGGATTTTAACTGTTGACCGTTTCGTGGCGCATCTTTCAAGTATACCCATTATAGGTGGTTTTATCTAATTCTAAATATACATTGCATGTACAGTTTATTAAAATCGAAATTGGTGTAGGCAGTGCTTTGATAAATGGCAGGCAATTATAGATTAACGTGGTGTCCCCATGCAATATCACACTGTCTGTTTCCCAGTAGTGAATTAGAGCCTTCAGATGGTGATAGTCAGAGTCTGTACTCTTGTGTTCTATGTAACTATACTCGGTTGAACATGCTGAATCCCCATGGAAGATACGCTTTGGTTCTCTGTACAGTAAAGAAGTAAAGGGTGTGTGTATGAATATATTTAGTACATTATGCTTTTAAATCCATATGAGTCTTAAACAGACTGTATCCTACTCATCGCTCACCCTCTGTTTGTAGATTAGTTCTTCAACATGAATATTGTGGACTAATGTCCGATGTAATGTCTTCTCGAATGGGCTAGTCTACGTAGAGGATCTCTTATATAGACCTCCAAACTGAACCCATAAGTTCCATTTCCCTTTGTAAAATTACATAATGCCTACCATAGTAGTATATACACCAAAGCGTCAAATTTAATTAGGTTGCGATTGCTCCCGTTATGGGTCAGAGCTAGTACAATCAAAATAAAGTGAATACGGTGTGTCTTGGAGTTATCCGTTGTTATGCTATGCCCCCGCTCGAGTAAACAAGTAACTGAAGTGAAGTGGGATGTCCATTAATTGAATGCATATAATGCTGTGCTCCGGTATGGCAGGGTGCCTCATGTGTCCACAAATTGCTAATGGGCTTGTGCTGTTGACAGGTTCTAAAAACAGATCATCCTTCTTACCTTAGTAGGTGTCTTGTCCTGTGATATGGAAAGTTCCTGGCGCCTCGCAAGTTAGTGAACACTCCAAATAGGATCCATACATAAAATGTGTGTTAAGTGCCTCAAGTGTGGGCCTTCAGGAGGGGGGCGGCTTCCCCTGCCAGCTCCCTCAATTGGCCTGAAGTAAGTAGAGCAGGCCAATCAGGTGTGCATCAAGGCGGCCTCCGGGGCACCCAAAGCAGGTAGTCCACAACGGACCAAGGTGGCCATCTTTTCATTGAAATAAACGCAGAGATGAGGCATCAGCCGAGCTGGGCTTCCCCGATGCTGTGTGTTTGCCAACACGCGGCGATCCTGAAGGGGCCTGAAAAATAAAAGGCATTGAGTGCAGCCATAGCCCTAGGCTTGCATTAGTGAAGAAAAAGGCCAGGCAGGGTGTGTTAAGGGCCTTAACTGTGGGATTTGAGGAGAAGGCTGGCTTCGCCTGCAGGGCCCCTCGATTGGCCTGAAGTAAGCAGAGCAGGCCACAGGTGTTCATCAAGGCAGGCTCTGGGGCACACAAAACAGGTAGCCCACAATGCACTAACACTGCAGCCATCTTTTCATTGAAATAAACGCTGAGATGAGGCATCAGCCCATACGAGCTTCCTTGATGCTGTGTGCTCACCAAAACACGCTACGATCCCGGAGGGGCCTGAAAAATAAGGGCATTGAGTGCAGCCGCAGCCCAAGGCTTGCACAAGTGAAGAAAAAGAAGAACTGTAAGCTCAATTCTCTACTTCACTGAACGCCACAGGGAGTTCCTTTTAGCAGCCCGGACATGATTACTATTCCTACAACCAGAAACAAATGAATTTTGAGCCACCTGGAGGTCCTCCAAAAAGTTTCATTGAAGTAGCCCCTCCCTGAGAAATACAGTGCAATAGTCCAAGCGACTAGTCACTAAAGGACCTGCTACAAAAGCACTCTTGTCTAGTGGCAAGAAGGGGCACATCAAAACATGGCCACCTGATAAATAGCACCCCTTGTGAATGATCTGGACTGTTATCCATTATGTGTATGCATTTAACTACATGGCAAGTTTTTCAAATATAGGGGGAGATGCAGTGTGAGGAGAGATTCCTTCTTAGTCTTAAAAGGACCTTCTTCATCTTGCCCTCGCTAAGATGAAGCCAGCTAGAGTCCATCCAGGATGAGATGTTAACCAGGTTTTGAGTATGTTCGGTCAACAGATTTCAGTTTAACTGTAAATGCTATTGGGTGATAACATCAAGAGGCATGCTTTGAGTTTAAATGGAACAGTTCCGGAATGGTGAAAGTAGTGGAACGGTTAACACTAAAAATAAAAGCAGTCCACTTCCAATTGCTCCCGCTCACTTCAACTTATGCCTTGGAGAAGGAGGCATATATTTAGGTCCAGATGGAAAGCAATGGTTTCTTGGCAGTAAGTCTTACACACTCTATGAAGATGTATTTCATAATTTAATCCCACTCATTTTAGATGCCCACTATCAACCCTCCTGTTCGTCCTGGCCATTGAACTGCTGGCATGTTGGCTCTGAACTTACCATTGAGACAGGGGCATGCTTTGACAACATGGTTCATTAAAAACCGGAGTGTAAACCATGCTCCTACTATGCATGACATCAACGAGTATAGCCTTCCATCTGCGCTAAAAATTAAGTGGGGGAAATCAGAACTCCTCCTGCTCATTGCAATGTGGAAAAAGTAGGCGAAGAAATGGGATGTGTGTGGGATTTGTGTGGCGGGAGTCCACAATCAAATACCTGGGAGTGGCAGTATTCACAGACTTTAAGGTTTTGTATGAAGAGAATTATATAAAATCCCCAAAGAATCTCGAGAGCAGAATAGACAGGTGGCTAAATCTCACTTTCAGGCGAAATCTCAATCATCAAAATGGCTATACTCCCCAAACTACTGTAAATTTACCAAATTGCAAATGTAACAATATACCCCCCTGCAAGACTATTTCTGCAGAGTTAAAATGATGTTATTGAATCTGATTTTGGCACAAAAGCACTGTGAATATCCTACAATACACTAACTTTATCATATGAAAAGGATGTGTTAGCGGTCCCAGATATGCAGCAACACTTATGGCCGGATCAGGCTCAATACGCAATAGGTTGGATTGGAGACCATAGTGAGATACCACAAACCAATATGGTAAGAGCCTTACCTCCGGGGGCCCTGGTGCTGGGATCTGTAAAGGCCACCATGGGGAGATGAAGCCTTGGTGCATCACAGGGCACTGCTCAATGCCTCCAAGCAATGGGTGCAGATGACATTGCTCCCGCAATATAGCATGTCCGGCCTGCCTATCACATTTGAGAGACAAGTGCACATGCACCTCCAGGGTTTGAGGCCATCAACCCTGGGCAACCTCTTTTGGGAAGGGGATTCCTAACTCTAGAGCAGCTAAGTCGAGAGGGGTACAGTTAATAGCATAACAATATTTCTATATTACAGGTTAAAATTAGCACTAACAAAATCCTCCCTGGCCTACCTCAGGAACCCAAAGATTGTACATGCAATAGTGTCCGAAAATAAAATCTCATGCGGGTGTCAAATTATACAAAAGGATTCAAGGGACATGGTGCACAATGTAGATGACTGAAATAAGGTGGTGGAATGCTGCTTTGGAACAACCACGATCTGACTCAGAATGGGGCTGGGCATGTCAACAAACCAGCAAAATATAACTGAACCAGGGCTACAGCCCCATTAATTTCAAGTACCGTCAACAATTGTACCACACATCCTATACACTACACAAGCAGCATCCCGATGTAGACAATTGCTGCCCTAAATGGAACTGTGAGCAGGTGGATTTCATGCACCTAGTATGGGGATGTCGTCGGGTGCAACCGATCTGGGTTGACGTTGGGGACAAAGCGGCTGAAATAATGGGCCGCACTATACAGAGGAGCCCCCAATTCTGGCTATTAGGCCTATTCAAAGGGGAATCCATTGAGGAAAAAGTTCTTGAATCTAGCAAAGATAGTGGCCAGGAGATGTGTAGCAGTGCATTTGTGCAGGAAGCGCTGGCCGCGGCTAGAGGCTTCGATGAGGGACTTTGGGTACTGTTACACCCAGGCTGGGAAATATGCAATCCTAATGTCCCGGGCTAGCTGGCCCAAGGGCATATGGGCTAGGTTTAGGGCATTTCTGGACTCTGGAAATGGGGCAATCAACACCAGTAGATATGCACAACGCATTGGGAAGCTCCTCTAAGGGTAATGCGAGACCCAGGGCCACCCTGAACACGCTGTGACCTAGGTAACCAAATGTATGAATTTAGAAATGGGAGGATGATTGATGGTAGTTGGAATTAATTTCGAAAAGAATGTTGCGATCAATAAAAGGTATCTACCTCCATGTAATGAATTGTAATAGGATGGTGTCTCACCAGCTGCCCACATTTGTTAAATCTGTTGTACTTTGTACTCTGTATTTGTACATTTATAAGAAAATCATAAATATTAGACATTTAAAAAAAACTCAGTAAAGGACATCTTGTCCGATTCGGCAGAGGAGGAGCTGCTAAACCGGTTTATACGGAAGATGCGAATGAGGGGAAGGATGAGTTTCTCTAAACCATCTAAACTACACCTGGGTCTCTGGCACCAGTTACAATGGCACATAAAAGAAGACAAATAGATGAACATTGGAACCTGAATATCAAAAGGATAAAACCAACTGACAATAAAAATCACACTAGTGTCAATGGGAGGCAGAATCTGCCCGAATCGATTGTAGAAGTACCTGCGCCTCGAACAGATATAACTAGGCCCTTTCATCCAGTGCAATCTCCGGAATTCATGACCCTAGACAAAAACGCCTCAGAGAGTAGGAAGAATGGAAATCATTAGGCGGTGCTCGTGACGTGGAAATTAAAACTGACAAGGTGTCATGATGCCTACCCCCGGGGACACAGACCACGTCCAGCAACCCCGGAAGCAGGCATCAAGTTATCCTAAGCAAGCCCAACAACCCCTGCTAGGGGCTATTTGGGTCCAGTCCTGGCGCCTATGGCGCCAGGCTCATATGGAGAGTCAGTCCTGGCGCCATAGACGCCAGGCTCATAGATTAAAACTTACCTGATGCAGACCATGCTGCAAGAGTTCCAAGCCAAAAGAGGCTTGGAAGGGACTACTTTACTTAGGGACTATTTTTTACTCGGGCGGGGCTGGGGAGCAATACTTACCTGGGACTACTTTGGAGGCTATTTAAACCACGCCCGAAGAGCAGCACACGCTTCGCGTTATTCTGCATCCGGCAGCGTAACGCTCACCGCGCCTGCAAGTCTGCATCCAGCCTTCTGCCATGCCCGCCTCGAGTTTGGAGCTCCTAGAAAAAGGGAGAAAGAAGGAGAAAAGGTTAGAACAAGAGCAATACCTTTAATCCTTACCTGAATTCCCGATCCATCGTGCCTTCGAGCTGGAAGAAAGAATTTATTTTATGCGCGTCGCCTCGCCTGCTGCAGCGCCGCGCTGAACTCACCGGCCTTCGCAGCATCTTCACATTCCACTGCATCCTCCTGCATGTTCCCGCCACACTCCGGCACCTAAGGAGAAGACAAGAACAGCAAGGTGAGCCAAGGGAATACACAGAGGAATATTAGTTACCCCCCCATAGACTTACCTGATTTTACCACCTGGGATAATATTCCTCTTCACGGGTCGGTGCAGCTTCCAATGCATCTTCGCCGAACCCCGGCCCCTAAGGGGAAACAAAAGGACAGCAAGGTGAAACAAAGGGACTAACAAGGGGAACCCTCCTCACCACAATAGACTTACCTGATTTTGCCGCCGGAGGTATTATTCCCCAAGACTTCATACTTTCTCTCAGCGCCTGAATAAGGGAGAAAGCAACAGGTTACATATTGACATTATTTTATCGAACTGTGTTGGAAAATACAAATCCTTACCAGAATACTACCGGTCGCCACGAGGAACTCTTCATTAGGGTCAAGCTGCAACCTGCAAGGAATCGGACAAGAGTGAAGGTCAGGCATTTGAACTCTTACGAACTTTATACTTACGGCTTCTTGCTGGGAATCTCGGAGTCAATATTGTTCTGGAACTCACCAATTCCTTCGAGCCAGTGAAGCAACTGGTTATCAACGCGCCCCTGCGCTCAATGCAGGATGGAGAGCTCATCTTTTCAAACCATCAGGTGAGACTATAAGAGGGGACTTCAAAGGCGATCTGTGGGGAGAACAGCGGGGGTGAGGGGATTTACGCTCAACTCCACGGGTGGTTAATTCCCTTTCTCCATTTGCAGAAGAATATTCCTACGGGCCAAGCAAACAAAGCTAGGTGGGCCAGTCCAGTCCGTCATCTCGGCCCTACGTGTCACATTGGTGGAGACCCCAGCTGTCCAGTTCCGATCGACGCCTCTGTGGGAGCCAGGTGAGCGTAACACAAGGGAAATATTGTGAATCAAAAATATATTGGATTGAGAGGAAATCAGTTATCCCTGTCTTTGACAAAGAGCTTCTTGTTGCCCACAGGGATGCCTCACTGATAACGACTCAGAAGGAGCACCTAGCCAGCCATAGGAACAAACATTTATCAACGAAATAAGAGCACCTGTGTACTATTGGAATCCTTGGGCAAGTCTGAGGACAATGTGAGTCTGAATAGAGGAAATGCTATGATATTGTTCCACTGTAGCCAGAAAATTGAGAGCCCTAGGGACATTGGATATTGCAGTGGTGGAATTTGTAAACGAACAAGCATTGGACAGGGTATACCCTTCATCTGAACTCGAGCCTAGTTTGGCAAATGTTGCTGGAGGCTGCCTCTAGGTTTTGAAGCATCAGAGGTTGGGAAGAACCTCACCATGTGTGGTTAAATCATGGAATCAAATTTGAGGGAGAAACGGCCTAGGGCAAAGGATCAAGAGGCAATTAATATCTTTGAACCGGTAGCTTCAAATGATAAAGTGATATTCAAAAGGAGCCAAAAGTCACTTATAAAGAATGATGTAAGCTCGGACGAATAGCTTGTCAAAATGGATAAGGCCTTGAAAATCACCATTGGCTCTTTTGGATGAGCTGGCAGAACAGTTAATTCAGTCGAGCCTATAAGGAAGACTCCTGTCGCTGAAAAATCATGGTATTGGTTGGCTGCAGTGTTGTCGATCGCCACTTCTCATTAGCAATGGGTTTTTTCCCTAGTTTGAAATGCTGAACTTGGTCTCATGGAGCACACGGGGTAACTCCCATCTGTTTAATAAAGGTGACTTGAATTTCAGATAGCAGTTCCAGATGCCCAATTAAGTGCAGAGGCCCTTGATTATACCGCTATTTTACAGAAAGGTGTGGTAACCAAGGGAGGGGGTTCCATTAAATGCTGTGTCTATCAACACGCATATGATGATGCAATAGTACGGGAAATTAAACTGCTCAGACAAGATCTAAGACACAAGGCCAAGTCTCAATCCAGGGAAGTCTTTTTAAATTAGCACAAAAAGAGGAAGCAACAATACAAAAATTGGTTAATCCCACATAGGGCAGTCATGCTTCGCCATGAGGCAGAGTTAATGCTGAGGTTGAGCTGTAAGTCGAGAACAAAAGATATATGGCGCCTAATGAATGGCAACAATGTTGCTCAAGCTTCCACAATGGCCTCAGGGGTTGAGGATTGGGTCTGGATCGGTCACTTCTCCACACATTTTGCGGGAGAGGGTCCAAACGCAAGATAAACTGGGTATCAGCCGATGGAGCTTGCTGATAGGAAGAGAGGCTATCTTGTCGGAAATAGCTAGGGCAAACTCATCTCAGCACCAGGACTTGATGGTCTGTCCAATGCAGACCTAAAAAAGGCCCCAGAAATGTGGACAGACTTCATGACGTTGGTGTTTAATCGGGTCCTGTGTACAGGTTCGATACTGCAGTCATGGACTCAATCATAAATAATTCTGATCTACAAGAAGGGCGATAGGTTGGATCGTAAGAACTACCGTCCTATCGCCCTTCTTGATGTGGTCAGAAAGATGTTTGCCTCCATGGTCTTGGAAAGATTGTCCAAGTGGGCGAGATTGGCGGGGAGACTTGACATACTCCAATCAGGCTTCAAAAAGGGGGTTAGGGACTAATGTCAAAGTCTTCATACTTATCATCTTGAAGGCAAGAATGTTGTGTAAAGGGCTAAGTGTCCACCTATGCTGTGTGGACCTGGCCCAATATGTTTACAGTGTGTACATGAGTCTTCTGTGGGCAAAATTGGAGAGTTGGCAATGCCTGCTGACATTTTGGGCCCTATAAAAGCCCTTTACTCAAACACCATGGTAAGGGTTAGATTGAGCAGAGTTGAGCTCTTATCTGAGGGGATTCCAACTTCAATGGGCTTGAAAGAAGGATGCCTCCTGGCCCACGCAATCTTTTTATCTTGGACTTGGACGAGTCATTGGCCTTGGCTTGGTCTTTTCCTCCAGGGTTTGGGGGAAAACATTGAACAGATTACTCTGTTGGACCATACCACTATCGGACTAGCACGTCAATTGAAGCAATCAATGTCATACGTTGAGGAAAAATAGTTTGAGGATTAATGTCCCCAAATATAAAGTTTTGTCTCTTGAAATTTAACAGGGTAGGAGAGGGGCCTCTGAGAAATGTTTTTTAGGTGGTCATTTCATGTGGCATGTGATTGAATTCTGCTATCTGGGGTTCTTCATTAACAGCAGTAGAGTTGACGCACAGTCGCAAAGAGCATTAAGCCTAAAGACTCTAAACCTGGAAGCACAAGGAAATAGGTTAAATACAAAGTCTGGCGGTTCTCCCTACTCCCTTTAATAAAAGTTTATAGGTTAAAGGTGGTGGCGACCCTGACGTACGGGGCTGAGTCACTCATGTCTCCCGGGATCGACCTGGTCGATCATCAAGGGCCTTTTTTTTGGAAATCTGTGTTGGGATTGCCCACATCAACTCTGATACAAATGGTCCATCAGGAGTTGGGCCTGATCTCCCTGCATGCAATGGTCTGTTGGAAGAGCTAGTTGCTTTACAGAAAATGTATGGAAGATGCTCACATTTCTCTTTGTCAAATGTTAAAATGTGCAAATCATTGTTCCCATGAGTCAAAAGCACTAGGCTCGATTCCGACATACCTATCCTAATTCCCCAATAGATCCTTAGTGACCAATTCCTCAGGTCCTCAGGGGGAGATTAAATCTATTCCTCACAAGGGAGGTGCTAGTATTGCGACTGAAATTGGGAGGATGGTTTACACATTGTCATTTCTGAAACAGGTTCAATGAGCATGAAACAATGAAGCACATTTTATTGTCCTGTAAGGGTCTAACAGATTTGCAAACTTATTAGGGTGATTTATTTTTAATTAACACATTGTCCTTTGTCCTGGGCCATTTTAATAGCTAGACCTAATGGGTCTCATTACACCAGTGCCCTTGTTTCTGGATGGGCAAACTAGGAGTCTGCCTGCCGGAGCCGCTATGCCCAACACGGCTGACCCTGCCGGGTGCAGTGTCCACGGGAGGCAGACCGGTCATGGAAGTGCCGGCACCGTTAGCAACAGTGCCAGCGCTTCTGAATCCCCACTCCCATAGAGTCCTTGAGGACTCTATGGGAATGGGGACTTACATTTTACCAGCGCCTGACATCCCGGGACGCTGCACTTGTAATCTCCCGGGGGCACCGGGTAGTCAGGCACCGGTAAAAGTTTACGAGTCCGTGGGCAACTCGCTGGTAGCACCGGCAGGATACCACCGGACTCGTAATGAGGCCCTATGTCTTCCTAGCTGTGGCAGTAGTGCCATTTGTGACTAGGCTGTTCTGAGAAGGTTTTTTTTTTAGATAATATATGATGTGTTAATGTATTTTATATGATTTGAGATGCAAAGATTGTAAGATAGAATGATTTTAGATAAAAGATTTAGAAATAAACCAATGCCAATAAGAACATTAAAACAATCTCACCATTTATTTAACACAGTCTATCAAGTGGGTGTCAACTTGCTTCAAATTTGATTAAACAGTCTGGTAACATCCACATCTGAATGGTATACAGTGGTTAAAATGACCTTCATTCAGTCATGGTACTTTTGAAGATACATATATTACACATAGGAAGAGCACTTTTTGGGCGGCTTATAACTTCGCTCCCCCTGGACGAATCCACACCAAACTTTGCTAAAAAAAAGTATATGGCTCACTCTGAATTTTTTTTCAAAGTTTGGTGATGTTTGGTCCAGGGGGAGAAAAGTTATAGGGGGGGTCCCAAAACTTCTTTTTTTCCCGTAGACTGAATGGGAATAGTTTCTTACCTGTAACTCCATTTCTCCAGCATTGGTATCTTTCATGGATTCACATGCTTAGAATATTCCCCGTCGTCAGACTGGGAACCCTCGGTACACTTATAAAGCTGTTTTTCCCTAGGAAAACCTTTACACTTTTGTGTCCTATCCACGTCGTTTTTTGAGCTGCCCACACATGCCCCAATAGGACGTGGCAGTATAAATGCCCCGCCCCCGCGGCTCCCTTCAGATTTTAACCCCTCCAAAGTAGCATGGGGGGATACAGCATGTACATTGCATTCAGGGGAGGCCGGCGGGCGCATGTGAATCCATGAAAGATACCAATGTTGGAGAAATGGAGTTACAGGTAAGAAACAGTTCCCTTCTCCAGCATTGGACCTTTCATGGATTCACATGCTTAGAATAGATTGCACAGCAGTAACTCTGATATGGTGATGTGAATGCAATTAACAGTATTATGAGCACACACTTTATATATAAACATATATATATATATATATATATATATATACATATACATATATACATACACATACACACAAACATATACATCCGGCCAGTTCACCGAACGACCACAACAGTAATCGTCATAATCACTACATGCGCTTAAGTACAAGCATATATCTACATATCTTTACAAATATGGAAAGAAATATATATATATATATCCATATATTCATCCCCGCTGGACGGGGCTTACCTCACTGAAACAGATGGCGCAAGACCGCTCTTCTAATCTGCACATCATCCGCATGTTGTCTTTCAAGGCAGTAATGGCAGGTAAACGTGTGTGGCACCGACCAGGACGCCGCTTGGCAAATGTCTGTCAGCGGAATCCCTGCCCACAGTGCTGCCGAGGACGACGTTGATCTCTTGGAATGAGCCCTCGGATGTCCTTCTAGTGGTTTTCCCGCCTTGGAGTGACAAAAAGCAATCGTCGACGAGACCCATCTAGCTAGTCCTTGTTTTGAGATTGCCTTTCCTCTCGTCGACGGGCCATAAGCCACAAACAGTTGCTGCTTAGATCTGAATTGCTGAGACCGATGAAGGTAGAATTTCAGAGCTCTCTTCACGTCCAAAGTATGGAGGGCCTTTTCCGCAGCTGATGAAGGAGTTGCGAAGAAGGTAGGTAGAACAATTGACGAATGTTTATGATAAACAGAAGGCACTTTTGGAATAAAATAAGGATTAGTCGACAGCACCACTTTGTCCTTAAAGAACCTCAAGTACGGCGGATCTATGACCAATGCTTGTATCTCTGAGAGCCGCCTAGCTGACGTAATAGCCATTAGAAAAGCCAACTTCCACGATAAGAACTTCATAGACCAGGAAGCCATCGGCTCAAAGGGAACTTTCATTAGCCCCGCTAACACCAAGTTAAGACTCCATGTCGGTGGAAAACGCTTAATCGGCGGGAATGTACGGAATAGACCCCTCATGAAGTGCTTTATCAGCCTATCACTAAATAAGGGAGACGACTGCCTTTTCCTCGTGAACCTTGAGATGGCCGCTAGGTGCACCTTTATCGACGAAAAAGACAATCTGCTCTTCGCCAAATGCAGCCGATATGGGAGAAGCTGCTCCGGAGTTACATTCAAGGGGTGCAATCCTGGTTGACCTTGACACCACACACAGAATCTTCTCCACTTGCATGCATACGACGTGTTCGTGGAAGCGGCCTGTGCGGCCTGCAGGATTCTCCAACAATCCGACAAAATACTTAGGGCCCCAAACTCTGAAAATTTAGGAGCCAAGCTGTGAGATTGATGCTGTCTGGGTCGTGGTGCCACACTGTCCCTTTGTCCCGGGACAGGAGGTCCGGGGCTTTCCGAAATGTTATCGGCTGCTCCACTGACAGTTGAAGCAGGTCGGAAAACCACGCCTGTCTTGGCCAATATGGAGCCACTAGGATGACTCGACACCTGTATCTGCGAATCCATTGCAGGGTTCTCTGTATGAGAGGAAACGGGGGAAAGGCGTAGAGAAACTGGTCCGTCCACGGGAAGGAGAACGCTTCCCCCAGAGAGCTCTTCTGTGGCCACCTGCTGGCGTACAGTTTGCACTTCTTGTTCTCCTTCGTTGCAAAGAGATACAGAGGAGGTTGCCCCCAATTCTTGAAGATCTTCGATAACGGAAGACGGTCTATCTCGCATTCGTGTATTTGGTCCTTTTTCCTGCTGAGAGAGTCCGCTTGCTCATTCCTTACTCCAGGGAGATGGTGAGCTACGATGGTTATATCGTGCTTCAGAGCCCAATGCCATACTTTCTGAGCCTCGGTGGAAAGGGTTCCGGACCGCGTGCCTCCTTGTTTTCTCAAGTAAAACATTGCTGTCGTGTTGTCTGTCAATATTCTCACTACTGAGCCTTTTATGTGTGTGTGAGGCTGGAAACCCCGGTGCCCGTGGGGTTGGCCGGCAATGGCCAGGAGGAACAGAAAAACCACAAGGAAACTCCAACCAGGGAGTTAAGTCGAGTAATCCTGAGTCACCAAGAACAGTGACTCAAACTAATAAAAACACGAGACAGGTCAATATGTCACTGGTAGGAATTACAAGAAGTTTTCCAACAGGGGATGTCAGACCACGGACTACATCTCCCATAAGGCCTCTGGGTCAGCACAAATATATTCCTTTTAAACTAAAAATGAATAAAAGGGGGTTGCATACCAGGAAGGAAAGGTTCCCTTTTCCCTATAGCCGTAGCAGGAAGAGATACGAGGTGGGCAAAGTACGGGATATGGAAGTTGTACTGAGCCATGATAAAAACAAAGAAGTAGAAAAACCAATGCCTCGGGAGGTGGAGAGGGAAAGGGAGGGACTGACTGGGGAAAGGTGGAAGGAATTGCGCACACCTGAAGGTGAAGAGGGTGGAGGGGAGTTGCGGTTAAAAACAGCCACCTGGAACTCATTAGCTCTCCCGATTCTTTCATCTAGGAGCCGAGTGCAGGCATAGAGGTGTGTAGCCCGGACGTCAGTGGATTCGAGTGGGCATACTAGGTCAATCCATCCCTGGGACCGAGGAAGCCCCTACAGCCGCACATTCAAATCAGGGATCCGGACAACCAAAGCGAAAACAAAGAAGTCAAGGAAAGGGTGCTCTTGGAACTCCTGTGACATTTTACGAGCAGAGCTCTAATTGCGAGAGCACAACGCCGTCTGGGAGGAACGTTCGTGGTTTTGTTTTCTTTATTTTCCTTCTTTGTTCAAACACGGCTCACGAGGAAAAGCCGGCAGAAAAAAGGGAATGTTCCGTGATATGGCCATTGCAAGTGAGGTGCAGGACTGCAAAAGCCTATTTATTTTTGCATTTTTGGTGATTTTAAGTTTCAAAAGCTGCAATTTCGTTCTGAAAGCACAGTGCCAGTGAGAAGCCTATTTATTTTGCATTATTTGTCAGATGAGTTATACAAACTGCAAAACCGGTTGAAAAACCTGAATAAACCCCTTCTTTTGATTTAACCTGAATTACTGACTCCTGCCTGCTATTTAACAGTGGTGGCAGCGGTGGGATGCACGGTAACGCCTTACTACCGCATCCATCATGGAAGCAGTAATAAAAACCTTGGCAGAAGGGCAACAGCAACTACAGCAGCTGATTCAAGTGCAAGGCCACCAGGCACAAGCTGATCGCCAGGCATTGCAGCAAGCCATACAAGTACAGAGCGCGGCACAGGACCAAGGAAGAGAGGCGCTAAGGATCCTGGGGGAGGCTGTAGCTGCAAACAGGACACAACCGGCTATACCGCCTACTATTCTGCAAAAATACCAAAACGGGGATGACCCAAGTTTTTTCTTTGTTAACTTTGAGCGTATTGCAAGAGCAGCACAATGGCCACAAGAGAGATGGGCATTCTTTTTGGCCCCTTTGCTAACGGGAGTCATGCAAGGGGCCTACCAAGCCGCCAACCCTACAGGCGACACCCCGTATGCCGAGCTTAAGAAAACAATCCTCGAAAGACTTGGAATGGATGAAGAATCCTACAGGATTAAATACAGAGAGACCCGATTAAAGCCCGGAGAAAGCCCAAGACAGCTGTTCTATAGGATACAAGATTTAGCCGAAAAATGGCTGCAGCCCAGCACCGCTACAGTAGGACAAATCAGAGACAAAATCATGTTGGAACAGTTTGTGGAGGCCTTACCCAGCCCAATCAAAGATGGGTAAGACAGCATCACCACTTAACCATGCCTGAGGCCATAGATGTGGCCACCCCTTATCATAAAGCAGGAACGCCCAGATCTTTTACAATACCTTCGGTGAAACCACTTGGTGAGGCTACAACTCAGCGTCAGGGGCCCTACTGGACACTCCCAGCGGAGCCTAGATCCAGACCAGAACTCCAGCCAGTAGTAGGTGGTGGCATCCAAAAAAGTGCAGGCCCACAGCGTTTCGAATGTGGAGAATGGGGTCACATCGTGAGGTTCTGTTCCAGAAAAGCAAAATCAGAACCCATGGAAATCGGAACCCTTCAATCACAAGAATACAGAAGGAAGAGAGTACCCTATGTGATAGAGGTCACTGTAGATGGCCACCCTGCACAAGCCATGCTGGACAGCGGAAGCAGACAGACAGCGATCCAGCCACTTGTGAGCAGTTCAGAGAAATTCCAGGTGAGAAACGTAGTGGTGAAATGTGTGCATGGGGATGTGAAAGAGTATCCCACACAAGACATCATCTTGGGGAACAAAGGGGACATGATACCTATAAAAGCGGCGGTAATACCCTCCTTTCCCGCACCAGTCCTAATAGGCACAGACTTTCCCAAATTCGAAAAATGGTTACAGGAAGCTCCTTATGCTGGTTCTGAAATAAGAGAATATCCAAAAAGAGAACAGTTATCCCGGGCTCAGAAGAGGGAAATCAAGGCAAAGTGGAGGGCAGAGGCCCATGACATAGCCTGATAGACTGGAGAGTGGAAGATCATATTCCCTCCTTCCGCACTGAAACAGAGAACGATGACTCACTCAAAAGAGCGAGAAAACAAGCACAGGAAGGGAACTCTAACAGAGGCTCCACGCCATATTTCAAGGAAAAACAGGGCCTCTATTACCGGATTACTAGAAGGGCTGACCACACAGAACAGGAGCAGTTATTGGTACCCCAATCTTACCGCTCGAATTTGGTGCAGCTAGCACATGATCACAACACGGGGAGGCATTTGGCGGAGAACATGACGCTTAAGAGATTACTCCAGAATTACTATTGGCCAGGACCATATGCAGAGGTGGCTAAATATTGCCAAGAATGTTCTACCTGTCAAAAGACCAGCACCCATATACCGCCCAGAGCCCCATTGCAGAGAATCAGAGAATGCCCATCATCAGAGAACCGTTCCAAAGAATAGGGATGGACATTGTGGGACCTCTTGAACCAAGCAGTCGGGGATATAAGTACATATTGGTAGTGGTTGATTATGCCACCAGGTATCCAGAAGCTTTTCCTTTAAGAGGTACCTCAGCGAAACAAATATGCAATGTCCTGCTTCCCTATTTTTCAAGAGTGGGAATACCCCAAGAAATAGTGACAGATCAAGGGAGTAACTTTATGTCGGTAGTAATGAAAGAGGTATGCAAGACCTTGGGAATAACCCACCTCAAGACTTCAGTGTATCACCCTCAGACGGATGGTCTGGTGGAGAGGTACAATCAGACAATAAAACAAATGTTACGAAGAGCCACCAGCCCTACCGGGTTGGGCTGGGACAGAACTTTACCATGGGTCTTAATTATCTTGCGCGACACCCCACAATCCTCTACAGGATTTTCACCATTCGAACTCTTGTTTGGGAGACAACCTAGGTCCATCTTAAGGGTGTTAAGGGAAACATGGGAATCCCAGGAGGAGACCAATTTATCTGATTATGTTAATAATCTACAAGAACACCTGGGACACCTGCGGGACCTGGCCCAAGAGAAGTTAGGAAGAACACAATTGCAGCAGGAGAAATATTACGATCAAGGGACCAGATTACGCACCTTTAAAGCCGGGGACAAAGTGCTGGTATTACTACCTACTAGCTCCAATAAGATGTTGGCTCAATGGAAGGGTCCATATAAGATCACAAAGGTTTTAGGTCCTGTAAATTATGATGTGGAACAGTGAACCTGCTTAAATTGTGGAAGGAAACAACCCCTTCGATTTTATGTAGCACCCAGTCAGGATTATCGGTAACGGAACAAATGGTTCCCATGGTTCAGAGTGGTTTACAGGATGTCGTGGTAGGGGATACGCTGAATGAAGAACAAATCACTGAATTATTCAACCATCTGCAACCAGTTCCAGGTGTTTTCTCAGGACTTCCCGGGCGAACTAAGATGGTGTCACACCACATTAACACAGAACCAGGAAAGATTGTACGACTACGTCCTTATCGTATACCCGAGTCAAAAAGAGAAGACATGAATCAAGAAATAAATGAAATGTTGAAATTGGGCGTCATTATACCATCTAAGAGCGCCTGGTGCTCCCCGATAGTTTTAGTGCCCAAACCAGATGGAACCACCAGATTCTGCATGGATTTCAGACAACTAAATGCCATATCCCACTATGAGGCGTATCCCATGCCCAGAATAGATGAGTTATTAGAGAAATTAGGGGCAGCAGCGTATCTAAGCACATTGGACTTAACAAAAGGGTACTGGCAAATTCCATTACATCCAAACGACCAAGAAAAAACAGCATTTGCCACTCCTCAGGGTCTCTTCCAGTTCACAGTGTTACCCTTTGGGCTACACGGGGCACCAGCTACCTTCCAAGCACTAATGGACCAGTTACTTAAACCACATGAGAAATACGCTGCAGCGTATCTGGACGATATAGTCATATTCAGCACATCCAGGGAAGAGCATCTAGTACATCTAAAAAGGATAGTGACAACCTTGGGAAAAGCGGGCCTTCATATAAACCCAAAAAAATCCAAACTAGCAGCCAAGACCACCAAGTACTTGGGTTACTCAGTAGGTGGCGGGGTCATAACCCCCTTAGTAGATAAGGTCCAAGCATTACAACAGCTACAAATACCAACCACCCGGAAGGGAACAAGGGCATTTTTAGGGTTTGTGGGATATTACCGGAGATTCATACCTCATTTCTCCACCATTGCGGCTCCACTAACAGACGCCCTAAAAACTAATAAACCACTAGAAATCAAGGAGGACGTCATCAAAGCCGTTAATGCCCTGGTTGGCATGATTGCTAACAGACCAGTTCTACACTGCCCTGATTTTTCCCAACACTTCTATTTACAAGCAGATGCATCAGATTGCGGCCTGGGGGCTGTTTTGTCGCAAGGAACCGAGAATAACCTATGTCCCATCGCCTTTATTAGTAGGAAACTGCTACAGCATGAATTGCCCTATTCAACCCTGGAAAAGGAGTGTCTTGCTATTAAATGGGCGGTGGAGTCCTTGCGCTACTACCTACTCGGCAGGAAGTTCACCATATTCACAGACCATGCACCTCTACGTTGGCTAGCTACTCAAAAAGATTCTAATCATAGAGTTTTGCGGTGGTTCCTCACGTTGCAACCTTAAAATTTTGAAACTGTACATAAGCCTGGAAGGTATCAGTTGGTGGCGGACTACCTCTCTCGCTCTTTGGATCCGCCCAATCGGCGTGATCCTTTGAGGGGAGTATGTGAGGCTGGAAACCCCGGTGCCCGTGGGGTTGGCCGGCAATGGCCAGGAGGAACAGAAAAACCACAAGGAAACTCCAACCAGGGAGTTAAGTCGAGTAATCCTGAGTCACCAAGAACAGTGACGCCGACTAATCAAAACACGAGACAGGTCAGTATGTCACTGGTAGGAATTACAAGAAGTTTTCCAACAGGGGATGTCAGTCCACGGACTACATCTCCCATAAGGCCTCTGGGTCAGCACAAATATATTCCTTTTAAACTAAAAATGAATAAAAGGAGGTTGCATACCAGGAAGGAAAGGTTCCCTTTTCCCTATAGCAGTGGCAGGAAGAGATACGAGGTGGGCAAATTACGGGATATGGAAGTTGCACTGAGCCATGATAAAAACAAAGAAGTAGAAAAACCAATGCCTCGGGAGGTGGAGAGGGAAAGGGAGGGACTGACTGGGGAAAGGTGGAAGGAATTGCGCACAACTGAAGGTGAAGAGGGTGGTGGGGAGTTGCGGTTAAAAACAGCCACCTGGAACTCATTAGCTCTCCCGATTCTTTCATCTAGGAGCCGAGTGCAGGCACAGAGGTGTGGAGCCCGGACGTCAGTGGATTTGAGTGGGCATACTAGGTCAATCCATCCCTGGGACCGAGGAAGCCCCTACAGCCGCACATTCAAACCAGGGATCCGGACAACCAAAGCGAAAACAAAGACGTCAAGGAAAGGGTGCTCTTGGAACTCCTGTGACATTTTACAAGCAGAGCTCTAATTGAGAGAGCACAACGCCGTCTGGGAGGAACGTTCGTGGTTTTGTTTTCTTTATTTTCCTTCTTTGTTCAAACACGGCTCACGAGGAAAAGCCGGCAGAAAAAAGGGAATGTTCCGTGATATGGCCATTGCAAGTGAGGTGCAGGACTGAAAAGCCTATTTATTTTTGCATTTTTGGTGATTTTAAGTTTCAAAAGCTGCAATTTCATTCTGAAAGCACGGTGCCAGTGAGAAGCCTATTTATTTTGCATTATTTGTCAGATAAGTTATACAAACTGCAAAACCGGACGAAAACCCTGAATAAACCCATTCTTTTGATTTAACCTAAATTACTGACTCCTGCCTGCTATTTAACAGTGTGGTAGGAAAGATTTTAGGGCCCAGCGCACTGCCCTCAACTCCAGAACGTTGATGTGCAGGAGCGATTCCCTCAGAGACCAGCGACCTTGTGTTTGCAGAGTGTCCATATGTGCTCCCCAGCCGGTCAGGGACGCGTCCGTCACTATGGTCATGCGAAATTCCGGTACCTGCAGGGGTACCCCCCTGAATAGGTTCTGAAAGCTCTGCCACCATCGAAGAGCTCGTAGGAGCTTGTCGTCGTCAACGACCAGTTTGTCCGACCAGAGACCTTGGGTCTGGGTCCACCGGTCCGCCAGGAACTCTTGAATTGGCCTCATGAACAGGCGGCAGTTGTTCACCAGAGGAATGCAAGATGCCATAGCGCCCAGAATCGACATACATTTCCTCACCGATACTCTGGTATTGATCCTCCACTGACCTGCTATCTGATTGAGTCTGCGGATTCTGTCGATGGATGGCTTCACCAACCCCGACTGGGTTTCGAACTGTGCACCCAAGAACACTAAGTTTCTCGATGGAGTCAACAAAGACTTCTCGAAGTTTACTGCAAATCCCAACCGTCATAGAAGTTGCATGGTGGCTTGCAAACTTGAGTTGCCATAGGGGAGGATCCCCTCACCAACCAGTCGTCGAGATACGGGGACACGTGATGGCCTTGCTTTCTCAACCAAGCTGCAACTGGAGCTAAACATTTCGTGAACGTCCTGGGATTTGAGTCCAAAAGGAAGCACTGTGAACTGGTAGTGAGTCCGTCCTACCACAAACCTTAAGAACTTTCTGTGTCGTTGACGCATTGGTATGTGGAAGTACGCGTCTTGAAGGTCCAGAGACGCCAGAAAGTCCCCTTCTTGGACAGACCGGATCACTTCCTGGAGTGTGAGCATCTTGAATTTTAGGCTTTTCAACGTTTTGTTGAGGTCATGAAGGTCGAGAATGGGATGCCATTTTCCGTTTGGCTTTTTCACTACGAAGTATCAGGAATAAACCCCCTGACCCCTCTGTGATGCAGGGACCAATTCTATAGCTCCTTTTTGTAGCATAAGCACTACTCCCTGTAGCAACACGCTCCGGTGGGGTTGAGCCAGAAACGCTGGTGGAACATGCGGAGGGTTGCTCTTGAATTGCAGGGAGTGTCCAAACCTTACAGTGTCCAGCACCCACTGATCCGTGGTTATACGCTCCCATTCGTCGACACAGTGCGATACCCTGCCTCCCAGGACGTTCTTACGCCCGTCATTGTTGGTCCTTGGCCTGCTTATCTCTCGACAACGAGTAGCCCGTCCTCTTCCTGGAGGTCTGGTAGTCTCGGCGTCGCTTCGCCGCCTGAGAAGCTCGTCTGTAGCCCTGCAAGGAGTACGCTGGCCTATTGAAAGACCCGTCTCTTGATGCTGAGAAAGGGGCGAAAAGAACAAAAATTCCTTCCACTCTGGAGGGCACCCAATGAACGCGCTGTGTCAGAGTCCTCCTTCATGCCCTTTAAGGCCTCATCCACCTTTTCACCGAACAGAAGGTCTCCCTCAAAGGGCATATCTAGCACCTTGTATTGCACCTCAGCTCTAAAGTTGGTGCATTTAAGCCACTCTTGTCTCCGTAGAACTACCCCGTTGTTGACCTGCTAAAATCCAGATTCTGCGAGGTCCACAGCGATGCTTATAGAATGATTTGAGGCCTCTTCACCTTCTCGGACGAGTAACATCGCTGCTTTCCTATGTTCTTCTGGGAGATGCTCTAGTATGGGTGCCAACCGGTGCCACATCTCTCTATCATACCTGGCCATTATAGCCAGAGAGTTGGCCGCCTTCACTGTCGTTGCCCCCACCGGCAACACCTTCTTGCCAAAGGCATCTTGTCTTCTGGCCTCGTTCTCCGGGGGGGGGTCCTGCATTTGTGCTGGCACCTTGCTTTTCTCGCCGCAGCCGCTGACACCACCGAGTCTGGGGCTGGTTGGGAGGATACACATTTGGGGGTGGATTCTGGAGCCTTAAATTTCTTCTCCAGCCTACCTTTTATTGCGGGCTCCGAGAAAGGATGACGCATCGTCTGTAAACCCTCCTGCCACACATGATCCAGGATAGGTACTGAGAACACCGACCTCCTTCTTTTTCCCATGAGGTCGAATAGGAAACAGTCCTTTTTCTCTTCCTCCTGAGCCAGTCCGAATTCGGTACACGCTTTGCTCATCATGGCGTGGAACGACCTTATGTTGTCCGGGGGAGACGGCTGAGCTGGGCTCCTTGGGGTTTCGAATTCTGCCTTCGACTCCCAGGTTGGATCCCTAGAGGGGGATAACGAAACATCCGATAAGGACCCTCTGAGTCTTAGTCCGGCAGCTCTCCTTCCTCCTGGCGTGCACCTGTGAGGTCCTCACGCGTCGGTACAGCCGTCGACATCGTCAGAGTTGGCTGACGGGAAGGGCCAGGTTTGTCGACGGTCGATTTGGCCGGAGTTGCCACTTGAGGCAGTCTCTCGTCCAATTTCTTTAACAAGGTCTGCAATGTGGATAAAACTTCCAGTGATAGAACAGACTGCGGGTTAAGAAGAGGGGTTGTAACTGGGATATTAGTTCCGCTGGAAAGAGTCAGCTTGCTAACCCCTGGTAACCCGAGCTCTGCAGGCCCAGTTATCCTCTCAAACTCCTCTTCCACAGAGGACACAGACAAGGCCGCCTCTTGTTGCAGAAAAGATTTTTGATGTCATCTTTGATGTCCGGGGTGTTAGTCTTAGCAGTGCACGATGCTGGCGTGAGTTATGGTTGCTTAGCTTACCATAACTCGCAAATTTCAGGGGTTTTTTGGTTTTACTTGGAATCATAATGGCACGTCTGTATTATGGCACGTTTGTAAAGTTTGTTTAGTGAATTTCACAGGTTTTCAGTAGCGCAACTTAACCATAACGTCCCCTTAACAAAGTTTTTTTTTAGTGAATATGTATATAAATATATACACACACATATATATCAAAAAGAAAGGAGGAGTGGATGAATCGCACTCCCGCGGGCCAGAGGCAAATGCCAAAGCCCAAGGTCAATAATAAAAAAAATGACCATGTAAGAAGTACAAAGGGGGTATTTTATTAAATAAACAAAAACAAAGCTGTGCAAAAAAAAGATGCACAGGAGGCAGCAAAATACAGACAGAGGCAGGACGCCCTGGGGCACGACCTGCAAACAACGCGTTTTGCACTCGACTGAGCGCTTGATCACGATAGATATATATATATGTTTGGGTTTAAAGGGGTCTTTAGGGGTGGGTGGCCTTCAGATGGAGAGGGGGGCTTGAGGGGATTCCCAAATAATAGAAAGAAACGGTCAACCAAGGACACTCACAAAGAGGGGACCAAACCTTCCAGAAGCCCAAGCTGCATATGAAGGTGAAGTTTCCATCCTGCCTAGTTAGAGAGTATACTGAGACATATTTTTTAGGATATAGCTTTGGAGGTTATTGCAAAGACAGTGTGGGTCAGGTGCATGCCTTTGTTTTATGAAGATTGCTTAAAAGTGATTCTGTGTCCTGCTTGGAGCCAATGCAGAGCATTGTGTATTTCTCTTACTAACAATTAGAACTGAATCCCGGCTGGGGGAAGGGCGGCCGTTTGCTGCCGTGGGCTGTGACCTAATCCACTTGGAACCCACCTGGAAGCCTGCTGGAGACCCGCCCTCTGCATATTGTGTACATGCCCGTTATAAATGCCATATCATATCATAAAATGTAATCTGGAACCCCGCAGCAGCGTAAGCCCGGCTGGCGGTAGTGCGGCTGTTTGCTGCCGTTGGCAGGAGCGGGAGCGACTTCCTCACTTGTCTCCCGCTGGCCGTTTGCGCAGAGGCAGTCTGGCGTCTCTACAGGACTGGTAGGGGAGTGAGGTGAGTGCCCAGATCGATCCGTTTGCCGAGTGCTGAGCCTTGTAGGCATAGTTCTCACATGACAAGGAGACGGCAACATTTCTAAAGTTAATTCTCTCTGTTCTGCTATTCCCCTTGCACCCCAGAATTCATCCTGTCCTGTTTCTCCTTCCCCCTCCCTGCTGCGTTTTTCCCCCTCTTTCTCACCTATTTCTAATCCTGACACTTCCTTACTCATCTCTCGGGCACATTCCGGTGCTTCACCTAAAGATCCTGTTCCATCTGCTCTCATTTCCAAAATCTATCTTCTCAATTCTTACAATATTAGTCTTCTTAACATTTCTCTCACTACTTCTACTTTTCGTCTTCTATTTAAACATCCTATCATTATTCCTGTTCTGGAAAAAACCTTCTTTGGATCCTGCCATTCCTTCGAATTTCCGTCCTATTTCTCTTCTGCCTTATTTTCTAAATTACTGGAACGTCTGGTCTACTCTCAGGTTTCTTCCTTTGTCACTCTTAATTCTATTCTACCTCACTTTCAATCTGGTTTTCGAGCTCTTCCCTCAACAAAACTGCTCTTTTATCGGTTTGTGACTGTCTTCTTTCTGCCTGCTATGAAAAACACTCTTCTATGCTTATACTTTTGGACTTTTCCGCTGCTTTTGATACAGTGGATCACTCATTACTCTTTCATTCTCTTTCCTCCTTTGGCTTTTCAGGCTCTGTAATTTCATGATTTCAATCCTACCTTGCTAATCGCTCCTACTCAGTATCCTGGGCTGGTGTTAATTCTGATCCTCTTCCCCTTCTGCACAGTGTCCCACAAGGGTCTGTCCTTGGTCCATTTCTCTTCTCTTCCTGTATTTCTCCTGTAGCTAAGATGATCTCTTCTTTTGGGTTGTCTCATCACTTGTATGCTGATGACACCCAACTTTTTCTATCCTTCTCTTCTTTCACGTCTGATATTCACTCTAATCTTTCAGCTTGTCTTTGCGGGATCAGAACTTGGCTGTCGGACCATTTTCTCATTCTTAGTCCATCCATTACTGAAGTCCTCTTTTTTCCCACCAACACTATTCCCCCCCCTCCTACTTCCCCTCCATTTGTTCTTTTTTCCCCTTTGCATCTTCTCTTTTCCCTGACTGCCTGCAACCTTGGTCTTCATCTTGATACTAATCTTTCCTTTGCTCATCATATGTCAATTAGATCTCGTTCCTGACGCTTTCATCTTTTCAACATCCGGAAAGTTAGACCTCTCCTTACCTTCAGTGCTACAAAGCTTCTCATATCGTCCTTAATTTTCTCTTGATTATTCTACTGTTCTGTTCTTCTGTTTCTTCTTCCAACCTCCCGTCTAGCTCCACTTAAACCTAGTTTCAATTCCTCTATCCGTCTCTTGTATTCCCTACCTATTTGTGACTCCAGTTCCCCTTCCTTGGCTGGCTACCTTTTCATTCTGAGCTTAATTTTCTCTTTATCATATTTAAACCTCTTTATGGACTTGCTCCTATTTACCTTGCCTCTCTTGTTTCCTTCTATGTCCCCTCTCGTACTCTTCGTTCGCAAACCAAAATTCTGTTAACTGTTTCTCGCCCCCTTGTGCTTCCTCTCGTTTCCATTCTTTTTCTCTTCTAGCTCTTTATCGGAAGGCTCTCCCTCTCTCCCTTCAGTCTATTCATTCGTGCTCCACTTTCCGTTCTGCCTTAAACACCTTCATACTTCTGGCCTTAACTGTATTGTAAGCTTTACTGTAAAGTATATTGTTTTATTGTAACCACCTGCTCATTTTTATTGTACTGTAAAATTGGTTTCGTACAGCGCTTTGGCGTAAGGCCCTATATAAATAAAAAATAAATACAAATACAAGTAGGGGAAACAGTACAAAGTCTCCCTGTTTACAATTAAAGAGCGTGCCACCTCACCGCTCTCAGTTGCACCCCCCCACCTTCACTAAAAATAAGCGTGCCAAAAACTTAACATAATTGGGACCGAGACCAGGACTAAGTCTCAGACTGAGATCTGATATTAATTCTGCATTTTATTCTTAATCCCGTTAAGGTTTTTAGGTTTTAACCTTTGTACAAGACCATGCACGAACCTGCAAACTGTGTCAAACTGTGGTGAATTGTATTAATAAGGACTAGCACTGTAGTTCCATAACCAGGATTCCATTGTATTACAATTCTTCATTCCTAATTCTTAAATCATGTCCAAGAAGAAAGCAACCACTAAAAAATCACTGGGGGAGGCCCAAAGAGACTTTCTAAAACGTTCAAGCCAGTTCAGGACATGAATATTTTGATCACAGAAATAGAGGACCTCCTACACGACATTGAGGAGGACCTGCATTTGTACCTGGGAGGATTAACTCTAACTGCACAGTGATCGAGCAGGATAATATCATCTCTGAGACTGACCTAACCAGAGCACCATTGGAAAAGGATACTCTAGCGATAGTGCAAGAGGATGCCGTTATGGGAAAAGTACGACCATCAAGGGGAGAATCAATGGATGGGTTTGTGTTTAGAAAACCTGCCCAGCAGGAAGGAAAATCCTATAAACTGAAGGCAGGGAAGCTCCCTGCTAATGGGAAGTCTGCCCAGTATGTTTTGGAGACAGTAGCAGCAGCAAAGTACAAAGCACAAATTAACCCCAATGATGCTGAAGATGTGGTTGTTGACACTGATCAAGTTGCAGCGATGGAACTTGTGGATCTGGTGCATGTGGAGGACAGGAAAGTGGTTGAGGTGTGTTCATCTATACCCACTGAAAACAAATGTGCCCCCTTATCTGCGCAGAGAGTAAACACACTAGGTTGACATGGAAGTTACCAAAGGACTGCAGAAGGCTTGTAACCCCACTTAGAAGGGCCAGGGGAGCACAAGGAAGGTAAAGGGTCGTAAAGGACTGGCCATGGAACAACATTGTGGCACAATTGAAGATCTCAAACAGGGGGTGGAAATGTTGAGAGAATGGTGTTGACTGGTCTGGGGGGGCTGGTGGCTAACACTACGTAGAAGTGTTCCCATTGGGTAGGGGTACAACGCAAAGCACAGGGTGAGAGAAATGTGGAAATTGAGCACTATTCTCACCCAAGTGAAAACCGAGTTCAAAATAAAACCGCCCGAATGGTACAGCGGAGTAGCCCACAGAGCTCTGCCCGGGGGAGTTGGGGGATGGAGGGCACCAGCTGCGCCAACCCGTTGCTGGAGGCCATTTAAAAACAAGTTGCCAAAGGGGATTTGTCAAGCAGGGCCAGACATGCTGGTATAAATCCCACCACACCTCCATGCCATGGAATGGCCGGAGAAACCCCCAGAGAACCTCCACAGTCCCGAAACCCATGGTTGCCAATAGTCATGTATCCATGCAGGTACCATCCAGAGGCCTGACTGACTTGAAGAAATACCCGACCCAGCATAAGCATTTGGTAGTAATGGTTAATGTCCTGAAATTGCAGGAGGTTAGTTATGCGAATCAAGACATGCTGCTGAATAAAGTCATCCATTGGATATGTACTAGGAGAGGGTGCACCTCAGTGATACGAGAAGATTTAGTGTACTGTAAGTGAGGCAGCTATCTGGGGGAGGGAAGGGATTACATCCAGGTTTACCTGAGGGATGATCAGCTAGTACAGGGATTGCTCGGCATTAAAATTAGATCATACTCTTTGGAAGGCTGCAGAATTTCATTGAAGGCTGCTATACCCTCTTATTTGAGAAAGGCAGGGCAGGGCCCAAGTGGAGCTGCAGCATCGGGAGCACAGGAACATAGGTACCCAATGGGTCCCACATCTCAGGGCTCCAGGTGTAAAGTGATGGAAGCGGACCCAGACCTAGAGGTTGATTGACTACCAAGAACCTCAGATCTTCAGTGACCCATGGCTGACTCGAATGAAGTTATTGTCCTGGAACATAGCAGGTCTTTCTAAACACCTTATTGACAATGAATGGGTGAGGTCATTGGATTTGTATGACATTATAATGTTCAAGGAGACATGGGCCATGGAGGAAATAAGGATACAGGGGCATGAGCTTTTTGAGATCAAACCCAAGCAGGGCCCTAGAGGGAGACCAGGCAAGGGGACTTCTTGTAGAGGTAAAGACATCACAAAATTGGGTAGCTAAACAGATAAACACAGGGTCCTTAGATCTGCTGTCCTTGAAAGTTACCATTTCCACTTGTTGTAGACTCTTTTTGTCCAATGTCTGTAATAGACGTTATATTAAGGCCAGGACTAACGCAGTCTGGGCACTCTGATATTTTAGAACAACCAGACGATGGTGGGAAGAATTGTGTTATTGAAATGGGGGATTTTAATACCCAGTTAGAGCCACCTAAGTTGCTGAAAGGTCTTTGGGATGACCAGGATGAGGCTAGGGGTATTCCAGAAATAAGCTGATACACCAGTAAGATTACACCGAGCTTCCACAGAGACTGTCAGGAAATTGTACAATGCAGGACTGAGATCCAGCAATGGCTGGTTTGCTACTGACCAACCGGCAGGGTATACTTTCAGCAGCCCCACAGGCCACTCTAGAATAGATTATGCTCTTGTGTCAGGATCGGACTGGCGAATAATAGAAGGGTTTGAGGTTTTAGGGCAATTGGAGAGTGATCATAGGCCGATACTTCTCCAATTAAAAGACCTTTCATCCAAGCTGGACATGGCAGTGGATAGGGCAGTGCCCGTGACGGTTCATGGTAATGCCAGGCGCACTGTGAAGTGGGCGAGCGTGGACCTGGGTGATCTTGCTCATCTTTTGTACAGTAAAATTATAGTGCAGCTTGAGTGCATTTGTGAAGCAAGTACCTCTCTTGAAAGTAAATGCGCAAGTTATCTCACTTTAACTGAGTCGCCAGGAGAATCCCCGACTCTGCCAGTAAGGCGACCAAGACAGGAGCGTAAAAAAATCTAAATGTTTTGACAAGGCATGTAGAGAAGCAAAGCGGGCCCTGGTCATATGCCTGAGGGGCACTGGCCAGGTAGATGAAGCTCATGTTCAGCAGTTATGGAGGATTTACAAGGAGATCACAGCCAGGAAAAAGTCTCAATACTTACATGGTAGGTGGGCAACCCTGACTGAATGTGCACAGAGTGGGGATCAAGTTGGGTTCTGGTGGCTTATTATGGATACAAAGAGCGATGCAACCAACCCACGAAAGTATAAGCCCAACCAGGTGGCATGACCTCTTTGCAGGTTTGTACTCATCTCAATCTGAGGGGTAGGGAGCATGTATGAGTCCCAAATTGCAGGGGGTACTGCACCCAAGTATGGCAGACTTGGTAACCTAACATTCACAGGGGCAGAAGTGGAGAGGGCTATAAGAGCAAAGAAAGCCGGGAAAGCGCCCGCAGCCAATGGGGTGCTGGCAGACCCCTATAAAATCGAACTTGCAATCTGGGCCCGGTACTAACCATGGTATGTATTACTGTAATGCAGAGTGATTGGGTGCCTAAACCTTGGACATCAGCAGTAATATTCCCCATATATAAAAAGGGTGACTGGGCAGACCTGGGAAATTACAGACCCATATCTCTGCTGGATACCGCAGGAAAGACATTCGCCAAGGTTCTGCTGCAGCATCTAGTGGCTTGGGTGGACGACACCAACCAATTGAGTCACCTTCAGACCGAGTTCCAGGCAGGAAAACAGTAGATCAGTGCTTCCGGTTCTACTTAGTGGACGAAAAACAACTGAGAAGCGCAAACACCAATTTATATGGGGTATTTGTGGATGTTAGTGCAGCTTTTCATGTCGTCTCTAGCGATATCCTGTGGACAGTCCTGCGGGCCAAAAATATCCCCAGTGAACTTTTGCGGGCAATTCAGCTTTTGTATAATGACAACACAGCAACTGTCCGCTGTGGAATGGGAGGTTAGGTCACGGAATCTTTCAGAGTGGACCGAAGGGTCCGACAGAGATGCGTCCTTGCACCGGTATTATTATGTTTGTATATTAACTTCATTATTGTGAGACTGCTAGCGGCGAGCACGGATCCGCCAAGGTTGGGGAGGGACCACATCCCAGTCTTGTTTTTTGCGGATGACGCAGTCCTACTGTCCAATTCCCCTAAGGGACTGCGGCATGCCCTGTCCACCTTTGCGGATGAATGTGGAGATAAATGCCTCAAAAATTAAAGCTAGGGTTTTCACATTAAAATCATTGGGAATTAAGCCACTTAAACTGGAGGTGGGGGGTAACATTCGAGAAGAGGTGGGCTGGTACCACTATTTGGGGCTTCAGTTTCCAAGCACGGGTCGCTGGGTCGATCATGTGACCAAAGCCAACACTCTATTGCAAAACAATTTCTACCATGCTAGGTATGGAAGAGGTGCAATAGACCCGGCCATCAAGCTATACAAAGAGCAGGATAAGGCGGCAACACTATATGGCGCTGAAGTCTGGGGCTATGTTGATGCCACCCCCTAACAATTACAGAGAACACATTTCTGAAAGCAATTTTGTTGTTTGCTAAAGCACTCCAACTAGTACAGTCTGCATGGAGTGTGCTCTCTCTCCCATTAACGAAGAAATAAGTATTAGACCGGTTTATAACTGCTCTGGGTTTGGGGAAGCCAAGAGCTAGTAAAATACTGGGAAGCATTAGAGCATGTATTCTCATTGGGGAGATGGCACAGGATTCAATGGTTGGTCCACGTAAAAAAATGGCTTGCCCTCTTGGGTTTATCTCCATATTGGCAAAACCCATGGACTGTGGAAGAAGACGCGAAAGGGAGAGTCAGTTTGCCTTTCATAGATACAAACTAACAAGGGCACGGACAATCTTATTAGCCCTGGCAACTGGCTTAAGCTACCTAGAGCTTAAAGTTTGGCAAGGCATGGAGCTATATCTGAATACAGTGGAGCCAGTTTATGCCAGAGCCTTATACATGAGGCTACACCTAGGTTGCTTGTCCGTGTGGGAAAACACGAATAAGTGGGAAGGGAAGGGTAGCGCTGAGTGCCCACTGTGTGGTAAAGGTGTAGAAACAATGGCCCACTTTATACTAACCTGTGAAACCTTAAAGGAGTTAAGAGCCAGGTATTTTAAACCATTGTTCCTGTTATATCACATTACAACAGCTAGGGAAGGTCTGAAGCTTTGTAAAACATCCAATGACCTGAATGTGCTTTAATTTGTTACCAAATATATCCATAGGGCTTGGCTGAGGAAGGAAAAGTGTTGCGTAGTGTTGTTCCGACTCCCATTGATAGGAGTTGGTTAAGTGTTCTTTGATAGCATTGGCTTGGAATTTTAAATATCATGCATTATATTATTGTGTTTTATTTTTAGATTAGTTCATATTGTATTACATGTATTGTATTGTATTGTACGATGTACCTAAATGGCATTCCGCTGAATAAAGGTTGTACAAAGAAAGAACTTTTGCCCGGACTAGAGACTTACTATTCCTGGCTTTTGTTATTTTCCTGGGTCTGTTCTGGGAGGCAGAGTAAGACTACGCTGATGTAGTAGAATTCTGAATAAAGGTAATGAATATAGCAGCTTTGTCAAGGGTTGGGATGAAGGGGAGTGATTAACATTGGAGTCTAAGATGTTGATGGCTAACACTTATCCCTTACATTGACATTCCAAACTCTTCCAGAAAATTGTCTTTTATATGAGACGTGAAATGGTTTTTGAAGATAGTTTGGTTGGATATAAGAAAGGCAGCATATTTTTGTAGGGCATGCCAGGCCATGGAACGAGGTGGCCAGTTCATGGTGATAACTACTTTCAAAAGAAAAACAGAACTTATCATCATGGTAATTATATTTACAACATGGATTGGCACTAAATACTATGCCTTTTTATAAATCCTCTAGAGCTGATGAAAAAGGGAGGAGTGGGTAAATGCTAATCTCACAGTCAACCATGGGGAAGGAGTGTTGATGACCCCTATTTTGTGGGGGCATGAAGTAAAGGGTTCCAGTATGATAGATCTGAGGTTAAAGAAGAAGTAGGAGTCAATCATTAAGCCGACCTGTAAAGCCAAAGGCATGTTAGCGCCCAGATGAATTACAAGGTTTTTGACTGAAGGGTTTGGAAGCAACAGATTAAATTACAGCTGTTCGTCATTGATGTTTGCAGTGCCTTATAGCAATGCTTCAGGAGTATTGTAATGCTTCAGAAACCCGGGGGGGCAGTGGTGGGGTGTGGGGGCACCTGGGTCACTCCACAATTCACACTGGTTGCTGGGAGCAGGCAGAGAACATCCAGAAGTTTACTCACTTTTTTTCATATCAAAGGATGTCAGCCATATTGTGGCTCTTGACTAGAAGTAGGCCTTGTACCAGGAGGTCAAGAAGGATCACCTAGCTGACTGTATCAAAGGCAGCTGAGAGGTTATAGAGTACTGTGACTGGTCTTTTACCTACCAGACAATTGCAGCAATTCAGTATGGATGCAAGGGAGATTTGAGGCCCAAGTAATGGCCTGAAGAATGCTTGGGTGGTCTCTGAGTGGTGTTTGGAATGTCTGTGTGACTGACTTTTCCATTTTCTTGGACAATCACAGAAATTCACAACCAGGCTAGTTTCATGTCAAATTGTTACTTTTAAACGTTATTCGTTTTATTCTAAGAGGATCCATCGGACTGTTGCTCTTACAGGGTGATCACATCAGAGAAATCAATGCATTAGATGTATTATTATGCCTGAAAACCACAAAATCTATTTTCTAGACCTCTGAAATTATGAAGATGGCGTAAGAAACTGTTCACCTTTTCAAAGAAAAATGGAAACAAAATTGTTCATCATTTAAACTTTCATACACGTGGATGTAGGGACAATGCCCCATAGGGCAAGTTCCTGAGGACATACAGATATGATAATCACATTAACAATTACAAAGCACATGCACAGGGCCTACAACAGAAACTGAAGCAACAAGGTTAAACAGGAAATGAGTTTTGTAAGAGAGACATGTATTGTGCTAAATCAGAAGAGGAACTCAGACCGGAGGACATACTTTTCAAGTATCTTTGTTCAACTTAAAAGAAAAACGAATCACTAACCAAGGGGAGTTCCCTCCCTAAACTGGCCCTACAACTTAGACAAAAATAAAAATAATTGTAGGTGGAGTCCCTGCACTGAGTGTTGGTTACTATAATATTTCCTAGGGTTTCCAGGAATCTCTCCTGGTTTCCTGGATTCTTCAATTTAACAGTTCTTCTTATTTCACTGTTCCTGTCAGCTTATCAAAGTTCCTCGGGTTTCCAAAGTTCAAATAACAAGACAAAATCTTAAAATCCACAACAACAAAAAACAAATGTCAAAAGTTCCTTAGAGGCATATTTACCTGATCCCTCTCCCCAGTAGATACTTGGTTTGGATGCCTCCAGGCACAACTAGCATTTCTTCTTTGCTTTCTTTATTGGGCCTCTTTGGTTCCCTTGTTTTTCTTTTACCACTACTTCACTTGGCTCTCTGGGGTATCTGTAACCCCCCTCTTCTACTTGTGTGTCATGCCGCCGGCGTCTAGTCGCCGGTGGGGGCTATGGAACACCTGGCGGTGGCGGCGCCATTAGGTCGTCCATTGTTTTCCTGTCCATTTCCGGGTTCTCCCCGCTCTAGTCTTTCTCTGTCTCCCTGGTTTCGCTACTTAAGCACCGCCCACTTCCGGGTTCGGCACGTTGCAACTTTGTTTCTTTTCCTTGTTGCTTGCTCCGTGTGCTTTTTTCCTCCGTGCTTACCTTGCTGACCCTTGGGCCTCCAGTCGGCGTCTCTTCGCCGTTCTTTCTCTCTTCTTTCTCGCCCGCGGCTCTCCTTCGCCGTTCTGGTTCTCCTGTCTTTCTTTCCTTTTCTCTTTATGCCGCTTACCCTCTCCGGCTGGCACCAAGGTTTGCTTCTGTTCCTTCATTGTTTCCCTCGTCCACCTCTCCTGGAAACTTCTAAGGACTTACTTCGCCTCCAGACCCCTGTCCAGGATCCTTGCATCAGACGTCCTCCTTCTGACATCGGATCTGCAGGTTTTCATCGCTTCACTCTCCGGACCTGTTGGACTGTTATCTTGTTCACCGAGGGTTTTTTTAAGCATCTGCTTTTTTCCCTCGTCTATTCGGTCCCTACGGGAAGGAAGCCTCTTGCTTCCCTGCTTGGCAGGGAATCAGGGTGGCTTCCCACCGCGGACGGCCCTACCTCTTCTCAAAGAAGAAGAAGATCGGAAAGAAGGCTAACCGCCGCAAAACTTCTTCAGAGGATTCAGGTGAGGAGGAAGGGGAGGAGGTAGTGGATATAACTGATACGCCTTCTAAGGCTGCGGAGGTTGACATTGTGGTTCTTTCAGTTCTTGTGGAGTTTTATGCCCCTTCTATAGGTTTATCCTCCTCTACTTTCTCAGGCTATCGTAACCCATCTCTTTCTCTCTTTTAGTCTTTCTCTCAGGGTCTCTGTGACCCTGTATTTCAATTAGCTCTATGTTCCCCTGCAACCTGGGCAGCCCACTTACCTTCCACGTGGCAGAGTGTGTTCCAGTGAGGGTGTGTCTCTTCGGCCTACCGGGATGGATAGGAGCGGTCTTCGGACTCCACTCGTTGTGGCGACCTCGCGCCCATCCTGCTTTCTTGTTCAGAGCAGAGGATTCACTCCTCCCTTGGTGACTGGTTTTAGCGTTTGTTTGCATGCTCTAGGCCGACAACATTTTCGGCATGATTGTGCATCCATGTATGTTTTGCTTTGGTTAGTCTTGGTTTCTCAGCCCCACTATGGTGGGACAGTGGCTTCTCCATTCAGTGTTAGCCTCTCTCCCTTCAGCGTTCGCCTCGCTCTGTGCTACAGCCGGCTTCGCTTGTACAGCATGACAACCGCCCCTCTTTGACGTACTCACATCGGAGCCTCACCTATGCATGTGGATTCTTCTCTTCCACTCAAGGGTCAATGGCCCTTTAGTCTTGCTCCTCCAAAGAGAGAGGCGTAACGTTCAACACAGGTTGTCGAAAAGGTATAAAGTTCACCATAACCTTTAGCTAAGCACATAGAGGTATTATCAGAATTACTGACTCTGGCGTATAGTGAGTTCCCCATGGAAATGGGAGTCTTTGTCCCCTCAAGGGAAGTCACTCCCAGCGAGGGCCCACTTTCCCAAACCCCTAGAGAGAGTTTTGCTTAGCAGGCTCACCTCCCTAGCCTCAAACAGGATGGCAACCTTCAAGGAAGAAGGGAAGGATTCTATGAATCTGTCACAGTATACACCCAGATGTTCTTTCCACTGACTGTGACAAACCACCAACAGAATATTAACTCGTATGTATAAAGATCAGCAACAAAAATAGGCACAAAATGAATTGCATCATTAGGAGAATGATGCCCTTGGTCAAAGTGCATCTACCAGATTCCAATAGACCATTCCTACCTAAAGTGCAGCAAAAATCTAATAGAGCAAACGTTCTCACAAGACCCAATTCCCAACAAATTCATACAGGAGTATCTATGTGGGACTTGGCCCAAGTTATAGGTTACCATCACTGCAAATCTCGATCAGTGCTCTGTAAAGAAGGCATGGTATCAAACAGTGTAGACAGACACAAGTGATCACAATTTAATGGTGCTTATTGAACTTCAAATGGGTTGGTCGAACGCTTATCTAAACCTAAAGCTAAGGATGGGAGTAAGCTATGACCACCAAATAATAATAACGCAGTTCTAGTCAAGTCTCTGTCAAATAAAAGGGCCTATACGAATAAACCTATTGCCAATCCTTAACTTCTAAATACAAAAGAGTGTGGGACAATGATGTATGCAAAAGAAAAGTGTTAAAGAAATATTATGTCAGGACGGTTGAGCAATTGGCTTTCCTGCCCCACGTTTTCAGCACAGGGCAAGGCGGCACATTCGAGCTTCGCACACACTCTGGCTTCTTGACCACGAGGATACAGTTCAAAGCACAGGCATTGGGGCCTTCTGCCAAAGCCTCTTTTCAATAACAGTCTCTTGCTGAAGAGGGTCTATTCCTATCAGGATTTTCACATGCACAAGTTCTCGCTCACAATGTTCATCGTGGGTTTTTCTCTTCAGGCTGAGACACCCGTTTCATCACAATATTCACACTTGGTCTCCCTAGTTCGGGCTCGGAACATGGATTTTCCTCATTTGGGCTCAGATCATCTTGATATCAAAATCAGACTTTTGAATGTGCAATGGGTTTTGCTTAAACCGATGCAGGACCACTTCGATTAACTTCACACAATTATTCTCATCAATCTTCTACTTTAGTTTCTTTTGGCTGGATACCTTACAGAGACTTTTGATTGAGCACATCCACGGTACCGGACAACTCTGTCAACGGTATTGTATCTTTCCTGCTCAAGTTCAAAAATTCATCAGCAGTTTAGCTGTACTCGCGTCTTTCATCACACGCATTTAACAATGTTAGTTTCAGTGCCCACTATACAATGTTGCCACTTGCAACCTTGAGTTCACCACACAGATTTGCATCGGTCTACCCAACTCACCGGCTGTGTTGCTCTTTCTGGAACTTTTTTTGTTCTTAGAGCCAAAGACAATACCACCGCTGCTGCTTCTCCTCCCGCCGCCTTGGTCAGATATTCGGGAAGGCCTTTTGTATCTCCAACACACAATGCAGTCTTCTTTAGCCTGGTTTCCTGGCCTTACGCTTTCTGCCTCAAAGGTTTCTGGAAATTAATGAAATCTGGCCGAAAAGGTTGAGGGCAATTGCCTTCTTACAAACCATTCTTGGTTTGCCGTCTTTCTCCCCTCATTCAGCTGGTGACTTCAAACTGCTGTACCTTCGTGTGCTTTGCCTTGCTCAGAGTGTGCTTTTGTGCTTCGTCTTTTATACGTGTGGGGAAGTCTAATGGAAGTGAGGTGTGAGTGATTGTCAATAATTGCCTGACCTCGCCTGACCACAGAAGAGGGACATATCAGATACACTGTTCGGCTGCGAGTCTGTTTTCTCCCAGAGCGGGCTGTCCGTGGCAAAGTGCTGGGAAAGGGGTGGGAGGCTAAGGTTCCCATGTATCCTACCTGGGAGGATGGGGTAAAGGTGTTGCAGGGCGAGGAATACCGTGTCTCGCTATCCGGTGTCCCACTCACCGAAGGTACCCTCACCCAGGTGATCCTCCCACACTGGTCCACCCCCAGGAACTGGATACAAAAGCGATGGCTGTGACCTGGCAACCTGGATCACAGATCCCTTGGGACTTGGATGTGAGACACTTTTTAGTTTCTCACAGCTCCCACAAACACCCTAAACAGGCCTACATTTTCACCCAATACAATATGTAATCATAGAAACGCATGTGTTCTAAAATCAAACGTGATCCATTATATAAGTCTTGCCCCTGGTCCGTAATGTTCATAGGCAAAACTAAAAGACCTGTCCAGATCAGAATGACTGAACATTGAGCAGATCAAAGTAAAATCAGTTGAGCATTTCAGCAATATGTACCATAATGACAAATACCTTTTCATGTGAGTCTTAGAGGCTCTCACACCAGACGCTACAGGATTCAAAATTAGGATTGGGTAAGCAGGAGCTAAAAGCTACTCCTGGATATCAAACGTTAACCAGTTTGGGAACAAGGAGCTAGTACATAGCTTTCCACACATTTAATTTCCACATAAGAAGCAAACATATTGTGTTGTCCCTTATTTATAACACCTTATGTTTAAATGTTGTACAGATGTATCTTAATGTGCCCTAATGTTAATTTATAGATTCAACCAAATGCAGAGTGTTAAATTCACATAGGTGCATTTGTTCGGCATCACTTGGCACTGGAGCAAAAAGTAGCTCCTGGTAGCAGTTGGTATGAAGCCAACTAGGCTCTTCTAGGCAAGAGCTAGATAGCTGCCAGATCCCCTCCATTTTTTATTTTTTTATTGTTGAATATTTAATCAAAGAATTTGATTTTTACAACATCTTTGCTCTTTGTTTCTTTAGTCGTGTTTAGTCTCTTTGGTTTAAGTCTTACATTTTATGGCTATTTTGAGTGGTACTGAGGAGAAGAAGGTCGTCCCAGTAGGTAAGAAAGTCTTATTTTTTCATTTCGTTTCAAGGCAAGTTTTTCGATTACGGTGTGAAGGATCTTGAATGTCGCTAGTTGCCAAGATGCGCGATCACCACTAATCATCCTTTTTCACCATTTTTCTTTGTCAGTTACTGCTGAATGTTGGCAGATGTATTTCATGTAGGGATGTCAAGTGTCCGTCAAACTTGGGCAAAACAGTAAAAGATGGCAAATAGTCTCTTTCTCTTTGCCACAGAATCTGCAGATGTTAGTCAGAGATTGATTTCTTATATGACAAATTTCATTGGTGTCTAAAAGGTTTAGTCTTGCTCTCATTATAAGGTTGCGTGCCGCTCTGCTTGGAAATTTTTTGATATAGTCCTGGAGGTCATCTCGTTTCTTCCATAACGAGGGCAAGTGAGAGACAAGCTTGTATT
This sequence comes from Ambystoma mexicanum, assembly GCF_040938575.1. Classification (NCBI taxonomy): domain Eukaryota; kingdom Metazoa; phylum Chordata; class Amphibia; order Caudata; family Ambystomatidae; genus Ambystoma; species Ambystoma mexicanum. The sequence goes on from NC_090936.1 coordinate 147,748,227, forward strand.
CGGACGCTACATCTAGGGTGTGGATCCAGTCTATCGCTCTTTTTTTTTTGGTTATTCTTGTGGGGTTATTGATCAGATCATCTTCTGTGCATTCAATGGATTTCAGTAGGGCTTCATTTTTTTCTTTCCATTGGTTTAGCATTGTGCAGCTTTCCCCTAGTATTTCTTTGAGCACCAGGTCGTGGAGGAAGGAGCAGTTAGGTAGAATACATTTCCTGTAGAGCATCAGTGTGTTGCAGTCCACCATTCCTTGAAGGGAAAGCAGACTGAGTTCTCGGCGTTTCAGTGTGATTGGAGTTTAATCTGGTAGGCCGAGAGTCGTCCTCCAGAAGTAAGCTTCTAGTTTAGGCCAGAGAGTCTTAGGTAGGCATGGCATAGCTTCTGCTCCATATGCTACAATGGGAACTGCCTTTTGTTTGTAGAAGTTCAGTAGTGGGATGGTGGAAAATTTGCCAAATTTTCTATCTATTGCTTTGCCTTTTGTCGCCAGGCTTCAAACTTTGCAAGAATCTCTGTTTGGCATAGCTGTGTCTTTTGCCGAGTTATCTAGTATTAGGCCCAGATATTTGAAGTCCTTTACTCTTTCAATTTTGTTTTTTTCTAGGAACCAGTTGGACTTGTCCTGGGTTTTGGCTGTGCGCTCTATCACCATGATTTTAGTTTTATCGATGTTGATTTCTAGATTGTTCTCATTGCAAAATAATTGTAGATTGGGGAGTTGGCGTTGAAGGCCTATGGGTGTCAAATCTAATAGGATAAGGTTGTCCGCGTATAGCAATCTGCTGATGTTCGTTTGTGCTATTTTTGGTGGAAAGGATCTGATCAGAGCTTCAGAGTGTTGATAATCTCCCATGTAAGCGATGAAGAGGGCCGGTGCCAACGGACAGCCCTGTTTCACTCCTCTTTTTGTGTTGATTCGAGTAGATAGACTGCTTTGCTGATTTAGTCTCACTTTAATGTTGGTATCCGTATGAAGTGCTTTGATCGGATTTAAGATGTTGCCTGGAGAGCCCCAGGTAGATAATTTCTGCCAGAGTTTGGTGCGGTCGACTCTATCGAAGGCTTTAGAGAAGTCTATAAAGGCCGTATACACTTTTGGGTGGCCGTCTTTTACTTTGTTTTTTAAGATGGTTAAGAGAAAGATGTTGATCGTGGTTCCTAGTGTTTTTTTGAAACCAGCTTGGAAGTTGTCATTACATGGGGCACGTGAAGCCCAAGATTGGAATTTTTTCAAGAGAAGAGAGCCGAAGACTTTCCCTATAGGGTCCAGTAAAGCAATAGGTCGATAGTTTGTGGGATCTTGCTTGTCACCTTTCTTGTAAATCGGGACCACTATTGCGAACAGCCATGTTGGGGGAATTGATTGTACAGCCACGCATCCTGTGAACACAATTTTTATAAATTTAGCCCATTCGACAGGATGTGATTTTAGGTTGAAATTGGTGATGCCGTCGGGGCCAGGGGCTCGAGATTTATTCAGTTTTCTGATGATGTCGCAGATGTCATCTAGGTCGTCCAGCTTTGTCCAGGCGTCGGCTTGGTTCAAGGGTTTTGGGTCAGTCGTCGATTGTAGAAGCACATATTCTGATGGGGTGTCTGGGAGCTCGAAGAGTGATCTAAAGTGAACAGCCCAGGTGGCTTCATCGATGGAGCTCGTAATTTCTGGATCAGTGGTTGAAGATGTTTTGTTCAGTAGTGACCAGAATTCTTTTGAGTTGTTGGAGCAGATGGATTTCAGCATGGTTTTGGCATCTTCTTGTTGTAATGTCCATCTGTGTCTTCTAACCCATGATTTGTATTCTCTCGTTATTTCTTTAATAGCAGTTGCTCTTTTGGTCATGGGGAGTGTTGCTGCAGATCTTTTTGCTTTCCTGAAGGCGCAGCGTCTTAGGACCAGGAGTTTGTCATATGAATGAGTTGGTGTTTGAAGATTTTTGTTAAGATTGCCTTTCTGCGTCTTATATGAGATCAGCAAAGGGGCATAGTCTGTAGCCTCGAGTTTGGGTATGTCGGTTGAATGTGTGTACCAATTCGTAAGTTCTCTTATACTTTGCGCTGTGAGGCGCAGTCTGTTTCTTTGGTTATTTTGTTCCAGTCCGACCTCCATTTTATACTGGTTGGTGTGTAATGATTTCCATGTAGTTATCAGGATATTGTGATCACTAGATGTGGTTTGATGGACGTCAAAGGAGGTTGTGTCATGATGCCTGCCCCCGGAAGACCAGACCAGGCCCAGCAGCCCCGGAAGCAGGCATCATGCCACTTGGAGCATGCCTAAAAGCCCCAGTTAGGGGCTGTTTGGGTACAGTCCTGGTGCCTATGGCGCCATGCTCATAAAGATAAAGTCAGTCCTGGCGCCATGGGTGCCAGGCTCATTATTGATAACTTACCTGAAGCAGACCATGCTGCATACTCACCTGAGGCAGACCATGCTGCATGAAGACCAAGCCAAATGAGGCTGAGGAGGGACTATTTTACTGAAGGGACTATTTTGTTACTTGGGTGGGGCTGTGGAAGAATACTTACCTGGATCTTCTTCCAAGGCTATTTAAACCACGCCCGGACAGCCATACGAGCTTCGCGTTATTCTGCTTGCTGCAGCGTAACGCTATCTGTGTTTTCTGCAGCTCCAGTCTTCTGCAACGCCCGCTTCAGTCCTGGGACTCCTGAAACAAGAAGACAAAAAGGATAAAGGTTAGAACAGGAGTTTTAACTTTAATCCTTACCTGAATCCTGATCCATTTCGCCACGGAACTGAAAGACAGAAGTCTTTGAAGCATTGCTTCGAATTCCTACTGCGCCGCGCTGAACTCACCTGCTTGGCGGTACTTCAGCATTCCATCACGCTCTCTCCATCTCGCGGCCGCCCTCCGACACCTAAGGAGACAAAGACAGCAACGTGAGCAAGGGGACCCTCATAGGCCATACAAGCTACCCCCAAAGACTTACCTGATTTACCACGGGAGGTACGCACCTTATTTCGGGTTGGGGCAGTCAACTCTGCTTCATCGCCGTACCCAGGCCCCTAAGGGGAGAAAGCAAGGACAATACCAGTTACCACCCACAAAACTTACCTGAATTACCACAGGGTCTCACCTCATCTCGGGTCGGCACAGTCAACTCTGCTTCATCACCGTACCCCGGCCCCTAAGGGGAAAAATACAATAGACTTACCTGAATCTTACCGAGTGCCATTTGGAAATCTTCGAGTGGATCAATCGGCAACCTGCAAGGAATCAGACAGAGTGAAGAGCAGACCTTTGAACTCTTATGAACAATTGGACTTTAGAGTCAATACTGGAACTCACCAATTCCTCTACGCCAGTGAAGTAACTGGTCATCAACGCGCCCCTGCGGTCGACGCAGGATGGAGAGCTCATCCTTCTAAACCATCAGGTGAGACTAAGGAGGGGACATCAAGAGTGATCAGTGGGAAGACAACGGGAGTGGGGAAGGTGGGTTGACACTGAATTCCACGGGTGGTTAATTCCTCTTCTCCTTTGCAGAAGAATATTCTTGCGAGCCAGACAAACTAGGCTGAGCGGGCCAGTCCAGTCAGTCATCTCGGCGCTACACGTCACGCTGGTGGAAATAACAGCGGCCCAGTTCCGGTCGACGCCCCCGTGGGAACCAGGTGAGCGTAACAGAACGCGAAGCCTACCCACAAATACCCACCTGGGCGTCATGGAGACCTCGGAAACTGATCAGTTGGCCCAATTATTAGGGGAATTGAGGGCCGAAGTGCATTCCGCCCGCCAAGAAACCAATGCCCTCAGGAGGGAACTGATAGTGTCAAAAGAACGAACTGATGAGTTGGCCAGACAACTATTACAGAGCCAGGCTGGACAAACACCTCTTCCAGGACTTGGGGCAAGTCCAGCTCCTGTACCATCGAGTAACCCGGTGCAGATAAATTTACCTGGAGCCGTTCCTTTGGCTCCGCCTGAACGCTTTGCCGGAGACCCAAAAGGGTTTGCAACATTCATGAATCAATGCCGCTTGCACTTTTTATGTAGACCTGGAGCTTTCCCAAACGATCAGGCCAAGGTAGCCTTTGTACTGTCATATCTCAGCGGCAGTGCGGCGGATTGGTCCATTCCACTAGTTAACCAGGATGACCCGATTCTTCGAGATTTCCAGGGATTTCGAACAAGCATGGAAAGACTATTCGCCCGACACTCTCGAGGACAGGCTTTGGACAACAAACTTTTATCCCTACGTCAAGGTAACCAGGATCTTTTATCTTATATTGCAACTTTCAATAGATTAGTAGTGGAAACCGAATGGCCTGAAGCCAAGCGAATCACATTATTCCATCGAGGACTTCGAGGAGAACTCAAAGATGTTTTGGCCCAAATCGTGAACCCGCCTCAAGACTGTGCTGAATATATAGATCTAGTGGTCCAGCTCGATCACAGACTTCAAACCAGGAAGGCTGACCGAACCAAGTTTGAGAACAGGGTGTTGGTTAAAACCCACGTAAGCTCCAAGGGAGTAGATGTCTCAGAACCAATGCAAATCGGGGGGGTTAAAGGACCCCTAACCCAAAAGGAGAGAGATGGAAGACGGCAACTGCAATTATGTTTATATTGCGGAACTACTGGTCATTTTCTTCGGAACTGCCCTGTAAAACCACCCAAGAAAGTTATAGGAGCAGCAGACGAAAACCATGTGAAATCTGACTCGGGAAACGACCACGCCCGGCAAGCGTAGAGGTCCGCTTGCCGAGCTTAAAGAAGGACACTCTGACCTCGCATTTCACCATACCCATGGTCCTTGTAGATCCAGAGCAGCCATCACGCATGCACGCGGTAAAGGCGTACGTAGACAGTGGAGCCACAGGAAATTACTTGGACTGGGAATTGGCTACCAGGATGAATCTATCTCTCACCCGCAAGACCACGGCCGATGTTGTCACCACTGTAGATGGAACGGAAATTGCCTCTGGACCCGTAACTCATTCCACTGCAGAGATGACATTGCTGAGTCAAGATGGGCATCGAGAGGCTATGATGTTTGACTTAATCAAGGCCCCACAGTTTCAGCTGATACTGGGGATACCTTGGTTGGAAAAACATAATCCCTGTATTCATTGGCGAGAGAAGAGACTAACCTTCCCAGAATGTGCTCACACCTGCTACCCAAGGAAAACTCAAAACTCAGTCCTAGCCCCAGTAATTCCAGTAGCCATGCAATTACCTGTTGAATACCAAGACTTTCAGGATGTCTTCCAAAAGGAACAGGCAAACACCTTACCACCTCACAGATCGTATGATTGTCAAATAGATCTTGTACCTGGAGCACAACCACCTTGCAGCAGAATCTATGCCCTTAAGGAACCTGAAAATCTTCATTTGCGCCAGTACCTAGACCAGTACCTTGCTAATGGCTTCATTCGCCCGTCCAAATCCCCTGCATCTTCAGCTTTGTTCTTCGTACCGAAAAAGGAAGGCGACCTTAGAACATGTATAGACTACCGCGCACTGAATCAGATAACCATCAAGAATCGATACCCACTGCCTTTGATCCCAGAACTACTAGACCAGGTGAAGGACGGTTGTATATACACGAAACTAGACCTTCGGGGGGCATATTATCTGGTACGTGTCAAAGAGGGTGACGAATGGAAGACTGCTTTTCGCACCAAGTACGGACTATTTGAGTACCAGGTGATGCCCTTCGGACTATGCAATGCACCAGCAGCCTTCCAGTTCTTCATGAACGATGTCCTCCGAGAGCTTATCGACGTTTGTGTGGTCGTTTACATCGACGACATCTTAGTATACTCTATCAGAATTTGAGCACGTAAAACACGTCCGAGCAGTCCTAGAGAAGTTACGCCAGCATAAATTATATGCTAAACTGGAAAAATGCATCTTCCACACTACGGAAGTGGAATTCCTTGGATTTATTCTGACCCCGAGAGGAATCCGGATGGATACACGAAAAGTGGATGCCATTCTTAATTGGCCTTCGCCAAGTTCAATCAAAGGAGTTCAAAGCATGCTTGGCTTTGCCAATTTCTACCGCAGGTTTATCCCGGACTTCTCGCACATGATACATCCCATCACAACACTATTGCGAAAAAACAAACGCTTTGTGTGGACAGAGGAAGCCGAGAACGCCTTCCAAGAGTTAAAAGCTAAATTCACATCTGCTCCCATATTAAGACACCCGCGCCCGAGCTTCCCTACATAGTGGAAACAGATGCATCCAGTTCAGCCATGGGAGCAGTCCTTTCCCAAAAGGATCCCGAAACTAACCAGCTTCACCCAGTGGCGTTTTGGTCAAGAAAACTTTCAGCCCCCGAATTAAACTATGCCATAACCGACAAGGAGCTGCTGGCCATCAAGTCCGCCCTCAAGGCTTGGCGGCACTATCTACTGGGTGCCAGACATACCATCACGGTCATCACCGATCACCGCAATTTACAATACCTAAAGACAGCCAAAGCCCAATCTTAGCGCCAACTCCGTTGGGCATTGTTCTTCGCGAGTTTGATTTTGTAATAACCTATCGACCAGGTTGTAAGAATGGTAAAGCAGACGCCATGTCCCGGATTGGAATGGGAGAAGCAGAAATAACTTTAGAACCCGTACCCATAATTCCGGAACAGAGAATCCTTGGCCTGACTTCCATACAGACACTGGAGAACATTCAAAACAAGATCCACCAACTCTTTGATTCCGTTGCCCTACAGGACTGGGCAAAGAAAGGTCCAGAGTACTCTGTCATCGATGATTTACCTTATTACCAAGGCCGGCTATTTTTACTGCAAAAGGAACTATAGGAACTTGTAATTTCCCATTACCATGATACCTTAATAGAAGGGCATCCGGGTATTGCAAAAACCGAAGCTAAAATTAGGAAGCAATTTTGGTGGCCTACTTGGCGAAAGGATGTCAAGTCATTTGTCATGTCTTGTGGCATTTGCGCACAAAATAAAGGGCAAAAGAAAAAACCTGCTGGATTATTGCAACCATTAGACATACCACCTACCCCTTGTTATACCTTGTCATTAGACTTCATCACGGATTTACCCCTGTACCAAGGTTACAATACCATTCTAATTATAGTAGATCTTTTTTCTAAAATGGCCCACTTCATTCCTTTAAAAGGGATACCTTCAGCTTCAATGCTAGCCAAGGAATTCCTTGAAAATGTTGTCCGCCTGCATGGCTTTCCTTCAGTGTTAATTTCAGATCGGGGCAGTCAATTCATTTCACATTTTTGGAGGAAATGCTGCCAACTGGCACAAATTGATGTTAGGCTTTCGACCAGTCACCACCCTCAGACCGACGGTCAAACGGAGAGGACCAACCAGACTCTTGAACAGTACCTCCATTGTATGCTACATCAGTCTGAGGGGAATTGGAAAGACATTCTGTGGATCGCAGAGTATGCATACAATAATTCCGTACACTCAGGAACTGGACAAAGTCCTTTTTTTTACCAATTATGGGCACCATCCTCGAACCTCAGATTTGGACTCACCCCAGCATTTAGAGATGCCCGCAGTAGACCATCTCCACGCTGTTATTACACAAGTCTTTAAAGAAGCAACCATCCATTTGCAAAAGGCTAAGGAAAAATACAAAAAGGATGCGGATCAGCACAGAAGTGAAGCTTCTCAATACCAAATAGGGGACCAAGTATGGTTAGCCACTAAGCACTTACCACTCAAGGGGACTCGGAACTTTAACCCCAGGTATTTGGGACCTTTTTCTGTCAAGGCAATTATTAACCCAGTGGCCGTCAAGTTGGACCTACCTGCTCATATGCAAATCCATCCCGTTTTCCACGTGTCTCTTTTGAAGCCAGTGCAAGCAGGAACAAGGCTAACCACTCCACCTGAACCTATCTTCATAGACGGGGAGCCCGAGTTCGAAGTCAAGAATATTTTGGACTCAAAAAGAGTGAGATCAAAACTCTTACCTAATTGACTGGAAAGGTTATGGTCCACAGGAAAGGTCTTGGGAACCTAGTGACCACGTGCATGCACCTTGTTTAGTGAAGAGGTTCCATCGGGAATTTCCAGACAAACCACGGCCAAGGGGGGGAACGACTTTAGGAGGGGCCTTGAGGGGGAGTGCTGTCATGATGCCTGCCCCCGGAAGACCAGACCAGGCCCAGCAGCCCCGGAAGCAGGCATCATGCCACTTGGAGCATGCCCAAAAGCCCCAGTTAGGGGCTGTTTGGGTACAGTCCTGGCGCCTATGGCGCCAGGCTCATAAAGATAAAGTCAGTCCTGGCGCCATGGGCGCCAGGCTCATTATTGATAACTTACCTGAAGCAGACCATGCTGCGTACTCACCTGAGGCAGACCATGCTGCATGAAGACTCAAGCCAAATGAGGCTGAGGAGGGACTATTTTACTGAAGGGACTATTTTGTTACTTGGGTGGGGCTGTGGAAGAATACTTACCTGGATCTTCTTCCAAGGCTATTTAAACCACGCCCGGACAGCCACACGTGCTTCGCGTTATTCTGCTTGCTGCAGCGTAACGTTCACCGTGTTTTCTGCAGCTCCAGTCTTCAGCCACGCCCGCTTCAGTCCTGGGATTCCTGAAACAAGAAGACAAAAAGGATAAATGTTAGAACAGGAGTTTTAACTTTAATCCTTACCTGAATCCTGATCCATTTCGCCACAGAACTGAAAGACAGAAGTCTTTGAAGCATCGCTTCGCATTCCTACGGCGCAGCGCTGAACTCACCTGCTTGGCGGTACTTCAGCATTTCATCACGCTCTCTCCATCTCGCGGCCGCCATCCGACACCTAAGGAGACAAAGACAGCAAGGTGAGCAAGGGGACTCTCTAAGGCCATACAAGCTACCCCCAAGGACTTACCTGATTTACCACGGGAGGTACTCACCTCATTTCGGGTCGGCGCAGTCAACTCTGCTTCATCGCCGTACCCCGGCCCCTAAGGGGAGAAAGCAAGGACAATACCAGTTACATCCCACAAAACTTACCTGAATTACCACGGGGTCTCACCTCATCTCGGGTCGGCACAGTCAACTCTGCTGCATCGCCGTACCCCGGCCCCTAAGGGGAAAAATACAATAGACTTACCTGAATCTTACCGAGTGCCATTTGGAAATCTTCGAGTGGATTAATCGGCAACTTGCAAGGAATCGGACAGAGTGAAGAGCAGACCTTTGAACTCTTATGAACAATTGGACTTTAGAGTCAATACTGGAACTCACCAATTCCTCTACGCCAGTGAAGTAACTGGTCATCAACGTGCCCCTGCGGTCGACGCAGGATGGAGAGCTCATCCTTCCAAACCATCAGGTGAGACTAAGGAGGGGACATCAAGAGTGATCAGTGGGAAGACAACGGGAGTGGGGAAGGTGGGTTGACACTCAATTCCACGGGTGGTTAATTCCTCTTCTCCTTTGCAGAAGAATATTCTTGCGAGCCAGACATACTAGGCTGAGCGGGCCAGTCCAGTCAGTCATCTTGGCGCTACACGTCACGCTGGTGGAAATAACAGCGGCCCAGTTCCGGTCGACGCCCCCGTGGGAACAAGGTGAGCGTAACAGGTTGTTAAAGATAGAATAGGTTCAGACACGAAGGTATAGTCAACAGTTGATGCCGATTTGTTTTTCGCCCATGTTGGAGGACTGGTATTGCTTTTGTATACTGTGTCCAGGTTGTGAAGATGTCTTGAGTTCATCAGTTTGATCCACGATTCGTCTCGTCATTCAATCTGTGTTTTGTCTTTGGCAGGATTCTGGTTGCAGAGGGTGTTTGGATCGCCACATATGATGTGGTAGGTATTATGGGTGGTTCGTACTTCATCAACAGTGGTTTCAATTAGGGCCAGGAAGTTTTTTTGATCAATTGCAGCGGGGTTCCAATAGATGTTTAATACTGCCACGGGAATCGTCTGTTGAAATGCCTCGTTAGGAGAGGAGAGTTTCCATGTTAGCAGTAATGCAAGTAATGAGTAGTTTGAGACGATGATGTCTGTTATTGTCAAGCCACTGCTGATACGGCATGCGGTAAGCAGGCCCGAGGATGGTTGACCAACTGGGCGTTTTGATGCCGGAGCCAGACGGAGGTGAAAGCCGTCAAGTGATGGAGTTTTGGTCAGCCAAGTTTCCTGGAAGCACCACAGATCGGCTGATCCCAGATTGACATCACTGGGTGAGGTTAGGTGCTTAAATCCTCTAGTGTTCCATGATCAAAGTTTAAGATCATGAGGTGCGCTCTTTTGTGTGTTCGTCAAGTCTCGAAGATTGGCCCTGTCCATGAGTTGCTACTTCGAACGATGTGTTGCCAGTGCCTTTGGGAGCCATGCCCAAAAGCTGGATGAAGTCGAATTTTTGGTTTTGGGTGTTGGAGGGAGGTCTTGTATTGGATGGATGGTTTTGGTGAGGTTCCTGTGCTGGTCATGTCGTTCTTTGCGGAAGGCTATTTTTGCTTCCAGGTTTTCTTTGATCTCGTCGTCTTGTCTGGTTGAAGTTCGAATAGATTGAGGTGAAGCTTGGGTCTGACTCGATGATAGCACATTTGAGTCTTGATGTGCAGTCACTGAGGTATTTCGATACGAGTGTCTACGTTCATATGAGCTGACATTTGTATTGTGTTTTGGTCTTGAATGATGAGCGTTTTCGCTGTTATTTTGCAACTTTTCCAGTGTGAGTTCAGTATTTTTGGAACTTGAGTGTTCAGAGGTATTTCTCTGTTGTGACAGATGGTACCCCAGGCTTCGAAAGTCTCTTTCTCAGTCTATCAATTTGTTTTTAATTTGTCTTGAGGTAATATGAAGGTGGCACATTGCTCTTCCGTGGTAGTGGCTCGGTTCAACAATCCTTAAATCGTCGGATATAATTTGAGTCAGCTTTGGAATAAGATGCATCAAAGTCAAGACTCCTCTTCTATTTAGTGTGACTTCATCTCTGTTGTCTTTCGTTTGTTCTAGCTTAAGGATCCATTTCTCCGTCAGGTTTCCAGATTTAGTAAAATTGCATTGTGTATTTGTTGTAGAGTACGATAGGCGGTGGTTTGTCTTGAGCTGTTTCTTCGCTTACGATTTCTTCGTGATGATTCGGGCGAGTATTTTGCAGCAACCGGTCGATCGGGTTCGTTTGAACGCTCTCTTTGGGTACCGTTCTATCTTTCTCTTCCTGGTTTTCGTTTTTTTTTTGGTCGTCCTTCATGCTGACGAATCTAGGTCGCATATTGGTTTTCTTTGATTCTGTTTTTGTTTGTTAGCTCCCGAGCGTTCGATCTTCTGTCGATGTTCTCCCAGGGTTAAGAAGATCGGTGAGTTTTCTAATTCTTTGGGGTTAGCGTTAGTCGTTGGATCCTTGATTTGTGAATGCAATTTAGAAGGGCTGGTATTGTCTTCTTGTGGATGAGATGAAGAGCCCATACCGGGTGTTGTGTCCGAGTGCTCTGTGAGATTCATCAGGTCAGAATTTAAAAGGAAGTCCTCAGATGTTATCTGTGAGTTCCTGGTGACTTGGTTTGTGTGTGAGGGCTGAGGGCTCATTGGGTCTGTTGGGATAATTTATTTTGAGAAGTCTGTTGTCTCATAGGTATTACAGCAGGTTTAGGACCCAGGTTGGAGGGTTTTTTTTTTGGAAGAGGAGTTTTGTTAGCAGCATCTGAGTCAGAAGGATTGTTTGGGTTTTTGGGTCTAGTTGAGTCGAAGATTGAGTAGGTTTGCTCCGTTGGGTCTTTTGCTGCTTTACTTTTGTTTTCTACGTCGTCGATTAGTAGGACGATATTGGTGATTGATCCATTTGTAGGTTGGGATAGGAGCTGTTGGGTTTTTTTGGGGATCAAAATCGTTTTTTCAGCTGCATTGTTTTGTGTGGATTTCCAGCTGTGAGATCAATGAGTGGAGCAGGAGCGTTAGGATGGATAGCTGATCCATTTGCTGATGATCGTTTTTCTAAAAGGTTCAAGGTCGATTCTATTGTCTGGAGGCGTGCGTTTATGTCAGCCAAGTTTGTGCAGGACATTTTTTTCGTGTCTTTTTGAGCTGTAACATGGCCTTCAAGAAAAATGAGTTTCGTATGAATCATGGCTTGGAGTACTGTTTGATCCTTTAGTGTGTTGTGTAATGATTCGTAAAGCTTGGTGAAGGGAACTAAGGCAATTGTTAGTGCTGACATATATGAAAGTAAATCCGGTTTCTTTGAAGGTGTTTCATTAGTAGCTACAGAGGATTTTCTGCTTGGCCCAAGTGTAGGAGTGGAGGGGATGTAGAAGCTCCGTCTGTCGTAGCGTGGATCGTAGTCATGATATGATTTCCTTTTGTCTCTAGATTCCTGGGGCGGTCGATTTGTGTGACCGGTTTTGTTGGATTCTCTTTGCTCTTCTATCTCCTGTTTATTTAGGCTTCGCTGTTCAGTTGGTGAGGTAGGTGATGAAGCTATTATGTCCTGTGAAGCTGGGAAAAGTAGTGATGACATTGGAGGAGAGGATGGGGCGGCTGTTTGTTTCTTGTTCTGTATAGCAATTGAAGCGATCTCAGGCTCCGTAGCTTGTTGTAGGTCGTTTGTTAATGGGATTGGGGGGGTGATCAGTGGAGACGGTGGAGGGGTTGGGGTATGAGATGAGAGTGGGATTTGGCCAAAGATAAAGTCGTCGGGAATCACTGTGCTGATTGTTTTATCTGGTATAGAACTGGTTTCCAAGTTGGTAGGTAGAGGGGCTTTCTTTTCTGTGGGGGTAGCTTAGTTTTTGAGGGGATTGGTGTGATCTTTTCGTTTTCATCAATTTTCCTGTGCTTACTGAGTGGTTGTAGGTCATGCACTGCGTCCAGTAGTTCGGCGTCCGTAAGCTTGTATAATGCGCCTGTGCAGCTCCCCCCGTTTTGCTTTTTTTTCTGAAAGAACTTTGTCAACGTCGATAACGGAGAAAGTTTTGTTCTTGTATTTTTCTCATTTGTGATTCTGCCTTTGGGTATGCTTACTTTCATATTTGTGGTATTTTTGTGTGTTTTTGCATTATTTTAAGAGAGAGTATTGTCTTTAAAGTGTCTTTTTATTTTCCTTTTGGACGTCGTTTGTACTTGGTGCAGACGTTTTTTTAAGTTTGTTGTGCTTGTTTTACTGTTTTCTGTAGGTTGCGCCTCTGGGAGGCGTGGCACATGGAATCCACAAAGGTGTCAGAGAGCTCCTGCTCCGATGACGTCACGGGGAGGGCGTGCAGCCGGTGCTTCACGGCAGCAGAAGGCATGAGCCGGGACGTCTCTCTCCTCTCGCAATTCTTGCGGCTCCGTGCCCTCACCATCCGCATGGACGAGGACTGTGCGAGGGGCTGTGGGTGCGTTGCAGCCCACTGGCTCCTCGGCAGCCTGAGGTGGTTTCGGGTCTCCGGCTGCCTCCTACGCCAGGCCCAGCGACGTCTCCACACCAGGGCAAGCAGAGGAGCCCAATGAGGTTGGAGGGAACTCCGGATTCTCCACTGCTGACTGCAGGGCCCAAGGCGCGGACCCGGACCCGCAAGAGGTCTGCTCCTCGACTGCAGACACAGCACCCCCTCTCGGGTAGGCCGGTAAGCGAGCGGGAAGAGACGTAGCGGTTGGGATCGTGTTTGTTGGTCTGGAAATAGTGTCCATGTTTGTTTGATGAGAATGAATGGCAGGTGTCTCGGGCTCCTCAGTTGGTTTCAAAGGGGGATAAGTTGAGGGCTGAGAGCCATTTAATATAGGCCACAGGCTTTTACTTGAAGTCCATGTGGGTGGTTTAAAAACTTTCTTTCCCACTTTGTTTTTTAACGGGTTTGGTAGTGGGTGCTGAGGTGCTTGGTGAGTTTTGGGCTTCTTCTTGGAGGAGTTTGTCGAGGTGTGGACGAGGGCTCAAACTTTTTAGGCGCCCATTTTCTTCCTCTAAAGGAGTCTGTGGGGAGGCCGTCAGTCCAGTCATGCCAGCCATGACTGCAGGACTGCCACTCTCCGCCACTCCGCGTCCGCTCCGCGTCCGCTCCGCGGTAGCTCCAAGTCTTTATGGTGGATAGGTGTAGCTCCTCCTTCAGGTAAGGGTGGACAGGAAAAGCAGACCAAAACAGAAAGTAGACTGCAGGACAGTTACCATACTGGCAAGAGTGTTATTGCACGGCTTGTTAAAATTTGAAGCACGGCTTGTTAAAATCTGAAGAGCTTCACGGTCAATGGCTCCAATTTTATCAGAAGCAGCTCATCCTTTCATCATGCCCATGGTGCAATCCAAACTGCTGCCAGATCCCCTCAATTGCCATAGGTGTAACAACTTAGATCAGATGTCGAAATATGGATTACATTTGCATATTAAAGGGATCAATTAAATTGAGAATGGCTCGCCTGTATGGGGAAGAACGGCACTGTTTTATGGAGAATTGACCATAATAAAAACAATATATCAGGATGTTTTAGTGAAAGGGTTGTCTTCTTTATTTGAGGTAGAATATATGTATATTATGCTATATGGGATTTCCTTTAGCAAACCCCTGCCATTTACACAACCTTGCTGTGCTAATTATCCTCATGGATAATTGCTAAATTCCTGGATCGGCAAGTCATGGTGTATAATTTAGGGTAGCTGAGGGGATGGCCCTGGCAAGGTGTCATGGCCACGAGTCAAGGGCCATTACCTTCATGCCCTGCAGGGTCTCAATGGACCCAGTCCTGGCGCCTTTGGCGCTAAGCTCATTTAAAAGTGTGCTCTGCACACAGTGTGCCTAAGGCACGTGCATCCAGGCTGGGCGCGGCCCTCCAAAGACATTGGAGGCACGTGTAGAAGTCAGAGGGAGTGGTAAGGTGGGGCCACAAGTCGGGGCCTAAAGGGAGTGGCTGGGACCAGGTTATATAAGCCAGCCCCACCTGCATACTGGTGCTTCGCGTTAGTCTGCTGGAGTAGCATAACGCTTACCGCCTTCTACAGTTCCTTACCTGTTTCCAGTTCATCACGTTTATCTTCAGTCTCCGGAACTCCATCCTACAGCTACCGCGCACATCTTACCTGAGACCAGCCACGCCATCGTTCAAAGCACTGCTACCCGATCCAACTCTGCAGTTACAGCGCGCATCTTACCTGAGCCCAGCCACGCCATCGCTCGAAGCACCGCTACCCGATCCAACTCTGCAGCTACCGCGCGCATCTTACCTGGGACCAGCCACGCCATCGCTCAAAGCACTGCTACCCGATTCCAACTCTGCAGTTACCGCACGCATCTTACCTGTCTCCGCTGATCCAACTCTTGCAGCTCCTTGCATCCTTACCTGTTCCGAACACCCGACAACACGGGAGTCATCTTCCGGCTCAACGTCCTCACAGATCCTTCCATCTGGCAGCCGATAGGTGTTCGGAACATCGCTCGCCATCAAGCACCTTCTGGTTGAACCTGCAAGGAAGACAGAAAGCTGTTACGGTCACCTGGTCTCTGCGGGGACGTTGGGGCACGGTTGGAGCCCCCCCGGAATTTGGCTTCCCTGGATCTTGCTTTACCCCCAGCTGCGGCGATTTGGTCTGGTCAGGTTGCTGCCAATGCCCTTGGGGAAAGGTAAGAGGCAGTGAGAATGCTGTGACTGAGCTGCGATCCCCCAAAAACCACTTGTGCCAGAATTAGATGCGCAAGCATTTTCCCATAGGCTCTCACCTGTTATTCTGCAAAGATGAGCTCTCCGTCCTGCTTCTCTTTAGCAGGGGCGCTATATATGGCCTGGTGTCGGAAGATGGAGAATGGCTATCCGGGAAGCTGTTCGCAGCTGTGAGATGGAAGAACTGCGAGGATGCCTGACGAGAAGAAGACTTCTGCGTGAATGAAGACTCTGACAGGTGAGGAAGAGGTGGCCAACAGAAGATGGATTCGAAGAGACAGGTAAGGTGTGCGCTGGAGATACTGGCGTGAAGCTAGTAGTACTTCAAGCAATGGTATGGCTGGCTTCAGGTAAGGTGCGCGCTGCAGATGCCGGATCGAGGTTGGATGCGCTCCGGGCGATGGTATAGCTGGATCCAGGTAAGGTGCGCGTTGAAGATGTACAGCTGGAATCAGGTAGGTGCGCGCCGAAGATGTGAAGCAGGAATCAGAAGATGCAGAGCTGGAGACAGTTAAGAGCTTCAGACGGCGGTAAGCATTACGCTGCATACAGCAGATTAACGTGAAGCCTCAACATGTGGGTGGGCCGGCTTAAATAGTCTGGCCCTAGCCACTCCCCTTTAGCTCCGCCTTGTGGCCCCACCTCACCACTCCCATAGATGATTGCACATGCCTTCCAATGCTTTCTAATGGCCACGCCTGGCCTGGATACACGTGCCTTGGACCCAAAGTGTGCAGTGTGCGCCTATACACAAAGTGTGAAACACTTGTGTATAGGCGCGTTACAAATGCCATATCATATCATATCAGAGCACACTTTATGAGTCTGGTGCCAAAGGCGCCAGGACAGGGTCCATTTGGACCCTTTGGAAGGAGGAAATAAGGGCCCTGAGTTAGTGGCCATGACAGCACTCCTCCTCAAGGTCCCTCTCACAGGTGTTCTTCCTCCTGGCCCCGGTTTGGTGGGATTGTCTCCATGGAATTGTTTCACTAGTCGTGGAGCATGGACAAACTCGACGGGTTCCCAGGTGCGGTCTTGGGGTCCATAACCTTGCCAATCGATTAAATTTCGACACAGAAATGGGCCATTTTATTTAGACCAAATGTGTAATCTAGAGCTCCTTATGAATTTATGAATTTGAATCTCTATTTGCATATTGACTTACAAAATAATGACCTGGTACTATGATTTGTAAACTGTATATTAACAGATATTACTGCTCAGCAAAAGCATGGTAAATAACACGGCATCATGAACCCCCCCTTTTTTTTGTTAAAGTCATAATGTAAAAAGTTAGGACAGAGGTCGCGGTAAATTATAGCCTAATGTTCCAGAGAACCTTCATATAATGGAAACTCAGCAAATTCTCCGATATGGGCTAGTACAGTATCTTTCCCGATCCAAAATGGCAACCAGGACACTCGGACTGCGTCTGGAGCGTTGTGACGTCATCATGTTGCGTCGCGACGCTCCTGACGCATTATTTAGAGCGGCCGTTTTGAGAGATGCATCGGACAATCATATTCTGGTTCCCCCGTTATGATCTTTGGCTCAGGTCGTGTCGAAATCCGACTATCAGGTTTCATTGGTTTTAGAAGGGAAACAGGGAACACAGGATGAATCCACATGTTGACTGGTAACTCCGATTTCATGGCAGCTGGATTAATGATGGCTTTGATGGGGTAGGGTCCGAGATATCTTGGACGAAAGGCCCGCGGGTCCCTTCAATGGAATGTTTTTGGACGCCAACGAAACTTTATCCCCGACTTGATACTGCGGGGCTTCCTTCTGTTAAGAAAGGAAGAAGGCATACTATGGCAAAAGGGAAAATGCACGCAGTTGCACTGTGAACAACTCTGAATCTAACAACGTGTATATAATACCCAAGTCTTGTGTATATATGTAAAACCCAGGAATGTCAATAAGGTAAAACAGTATTACCAATCTAGGAAAAGGGATGTGGGGTAAACACTTAGGACCTCCTTATGGCTGAAAGGAAAAGTCGGCAAACTCTTTACCCACTATGCTCTTACAGATACTGACAGCGCTAAACCCACGTAGCGGGCAAGCAAGGACAGATTCTGTGAACTGACAATCAGTAGAATACTGAATAAGGCAATTATAAACAGTACTCACGAGGACCGGAAAGACCACTTGAATGTCAGTGAATTCACGAACCCTGTAGATCAAACAGGGACCCAGAAGGCTGTAAAAGCAAAGGGTTAAAGATAACAAAATACATAAGCCCTAGTAAAAGGCAAGTCTGAATAGTGATAATAAATCGTGAGGAAAACTAAAAGGGGAACACTCTGGAACTTGTAACAACAAACCCACACCTAATAATCAATGGAAAATGAATGCTGAAGTGCAATGGAAAACATGGAGTGGAATCTCAATAAGTTGGATCAGGAGCAGGGAAAATGATATCACAAAAGGAAACCTTTCCCACCCAATCCAAGGAGAAAAGGCAGTAACTAATTCTACGAAAGTAAATAATAATACATCATGCTTTTCAGTAACCAGGGCAGCATAAAGGGACAGAAAACACCGGCAAACTGGGCTGCATCAAATAGTAAAGTACAGAGAAAGGCTGTCTGCAGACAGAGAAAGACAGAGAGGGAAATTCAGAAAGCATAAATCAAATAAGCGCATAAATCCGAAATCCAGGACAGAGGAACAAGATACAGGAACTAGTAACTGGGCACAAAGCTAGGAACAGGAACTAGGTACAAGGCATGGAACTAGGAAGAAGGAACTGGAACTAGATACTTGGCACAATATCTATGAACAAGGAACTGGAACTAGGTACAAGGCACAGAAACTAGGAACAAGGAACTGGAAATAGATACTTGGCTCAATATCTATGAACAGGGTACTGGAACTAGGTACAAGGCACAGAAACAGGACTAGTCACAACAGGAACACTGCTACAATGACCAGCGCCGGACTGAAGCAAACTGAGGCTTTTAAAGCTGCTTAACGAGCACACCCCTCAGGCGTGCCGCCTGCTGCACCTGCAGCCACAGGTGTTGCCTATCCTCCTCCCAACGTTGTGCTGCAAGGGAGGAGATGATGCAGTGAGCCAGGCATTCTGGGAAGCAGGAGGTGAAGCAGTGAGCCAAGGCATTCTGGGAAACATAGTCATTTGATTTAAATAGCATGCCGGATGCCAGGGAGGAGATGAAGCAGTGAACCAGGCATTCTGGGAAGCAGGAGGTGAAACAGTGAGCCAAGGCATTCTGGGAAACATAGTCATTTGATTTAAATAGCATGATGGCTGCCAAAAACCAGGAATGGATCCGGAAGGGAAGTAACTGGGAAAATAAGGTTTTAACTCTCCCAATTCATCAGAGCACTGTAGCATAGGGTTCGAAGGAAATGTCCAGTAAGGAATAAACCCCAGAACATGCCCCCAAGTGGCGGGGACGGGAACGAAGGGAGCGAGCCGTGACACTATACCCCCTTCCACGGCCGACTCCAGGCGGCCGTTACTCGCACAAAACATCTTCTTTCCATGACTGGAGCGCTTCGTCTTCGGAGGTGGCACAGACGAAAACAAAGATCCACGGGCAGAATCAGAAGGACTGGAATGAATAGAATCAGGCTGCAGTCTATAAGAGTCATAGGCAGGTTTTTGGTAAGGAAAGGACTCATGGGTTGAAGAAAGGCATGAAGGACTTGCAGGACCCGAAGCAGAGTCGGAAGGTCCGGGAAGCTTATTCACTGGAAGAGGATATGCATACATCTTTGGGGAGAGAGGCAGGCTGGTGCTACATGCCTTGGACAACGGTAGAAGTTCTGTTAGCCTCACTGCCGAGAGTGGACACACAGGAGGTGAGGAAACAGCAGGTTTCAGGAAATGTTTATGTTCGGAAGAGGAAGCTGGCGGCTGAGGTAGAGGTTCGGATACTCTGTCATCCATCTGGGTAAAGGTTTGTGGTTGAAAGTGACAAAGATTCGCCTGCATGAGTTCCATGGCTTGGAGGTCTGGAGATCCAATGGGTTGTATGAGGCTGCCACTCCGATTGACAGTCATGTAGCCAGTCAAGTAGCCACCTTGTTGCACGTGGGATACAACCGCAGGAACGTTTGGCATACCGATAGGAGTGATAGACGCAGTACTTGGTACATCAGGCACACTCGAAGCTGGAGCAATAACAGACACATCTTGAACTGCATCAGTCATATCCTCCTTTTGGCTACTAGCACCCGAATGGTGCAGCAGTAGGGGAACCGTGCCCGTCCCTTCCTTCAGGCTCATGTGAGATCCGGCAACAAAAGGGCTGTCAAGCGGTTTATCCAAACCGGCCCCCAAATGTGAACCGTCCGACCCGTTATCCTGGTTGGCTGCTTGTTCGATGTCTAGGCCATGGCTGATGGTATCGGTCACCCTCTTGTAACACTCCAGGCAAGTCCAACGGCCTTGCATGTAAGGCTCTCCCAAGTCATGAACCAGCTTGATGTTTTTGGCAGGAGTCTCAGACTCAGATGTAGCATATGCGGGAGGTGATAATTCTACAAACAAGCAGTTGGGGGAATTAGCTTGTGTAAAAGGCAGGCCTTCTGGTGATCCTCCTGAAGCATAGGATGGGCAGATTGGATGTTCATCCGTAATAAATGGCTGGGATTTAGGAGGTAGCTCTGAAGTAGATGAATCTGCAACATGATCAAACAGAGCAGACAGGTTCACCTCCGATATTGGCAGGGAGGCTGAGCAGGATACAGGTCTTTCATGAACTGAAGCCAAACTAGCAGTAGGCTCTGGGACCGGAGACAGGTACTCAGGATGTGCTACCAGAGGCTTCATGGTTGAAGGATAAACTGCTGGATGAGTCACTGTATCTGAAAACAGGCATGCCAGAGGAAATTCAGAGGCTGAGGGCATGCAAGCTGGAGCCGTCTCGTTAGCTGAAGACAAACTTGTCAAGGTCTTTGGCTCTGACCACGTACATGGTGAAGGCTCTTGAGTGACTGGCAGATATAGCAATTGTTCATTGATTGAAGACACGTTTGACAATGATGACTGCAGAGCCGTGGACTGGGTAGTCGAAGAGTCAATAGTTGTAGAAGGACAGACTGAAGTCCCAGAAGTCGACAGACATATTTGTGGCTCAGGAATGGAAAGCACCTTTAGGGCGGTTGACTCCATGACACCATTAACCAAAGACTGAGCTGGACCCATGCCGTACCTTTCCTTAGTGGATGACACAGAGTCATTTCTAAAGTCTCTGTTAATCAGGATTTCGTCAAGTGTCCATTCCTTTGTCTTAACTTCTGAAGGTGGCAGATTATCAATCAACAGTTCAGGAATCGCTTGCCTGGTCCTTGTTTTAGTATACTGTGGAATGAGTCCATCAAAACAAGAATTATGTACTGTCTTTGATTGTTCATTGTGACAAAAATTGGCAGAAGGAGGAGTGAACACAGAGGTAGCATCGTTTTCCACATCAGCTTGAATGTTTACTTCAGTCTCAGCAGCTGGATCAAGGGCTGAACCTAAGCCTACAGTAATGACTGATTCTGTGTACGCAACCATTGTGGATTGTGTTTGGAATACAGAAGCATGTATGTGTTCAAACTCTGAATTATGACTGACTGCTACAGAGGAATTCTTAGGCAAAGGAGTGACTTGTAAATCTTCTACTAACAGCAATTCCTGACAAACGGTAGAACAATTGTCAGAATCTGTGCTCTGAATAAGTGCTGTGCAAGAAAGAGGACTTTCACTCCCAATAGGTTTTTCATATTGACAAGTATCATTACCTACTAAAACCTCCTCACTCAGAGATTGAACAGTATTCACTTCATCAACGGATAAAGTTTGAGGTGTAGTCAGAAACAATCGTAAAGTTTTATTCTCCTCTAGTAAACTGATGTATTCTCGTCTTAATTCCTCAAGTTCAACTCTTAACATGCCCAGGCTTAACTGTACATCCCTATCAGTAGTCACAAGGGAAGGCATGGTGGCATCGGGGCTGGAACCTGCCCTAGTCATCTGGACGTGTACTGATTGTACATCGTCATTTACTGCTTGCAGGTCTTGTGATCTATACTCTCGCTTACCGACTTGGTCTGTGTTACCCTTAAGTAAACTACTGACATCAGACCTCTTGACATTAGGGACTACAGTAAGTACTTGTGCGGAGGAGTAAGTAGTTGGCTGAGGGCTGAAAACAGAAGTTATGTAATGAACCCCTTCATTCTTTATGTTTGAATCATGAAACTGTTCAATCTGAGGTAAAACACAACCGGAATCATGGGGTTCAACAACAGATGTACTCATATTTAGTAAATCTAACAGTGTTTTATTTTCCACTGCTAAGGCTTGTGCGGACATATCTGGGTCAAAGTTAAAAACAGAATTAGGATCAGGCAATGTATGATGGGCCAGGCGATGGGTATAATATTTTGCACGTAAATACCCATTCGTGTCAAGGAGTTCATTTAAGTCTGAATCAGTGTTTTGATTATCACAGGCAAACGTAGTCAAAACTTTCTGTACACATTTTTTAGTAGCCTTGCTACCCTTCTTTCTTGATCTGGCCGTATACAAACGGGAAGAAGGGCTGGTCATTCTGTTAAGAAAGGAAGAAGGCATACTATGGCAAAAGGGAAAATGCACGCAGTTGCACTGTGAACACCTCTGAATCTAACAACGTGTATATAATACCCAAGTCTTGTGTATATATGTAAAACCCAGGAATGTCAATAAGGTAAAACAGTATTACCAATCTAGGAAAAGGGATGTGGGGTAAACACTTAGGACCTCCTTATGGCTGAAAGGAAAAGTCGGCAAACTCTTTACCCACTATGCTCTTACAGATACTGACAGCGCTAAACCCACGTAGCGGGCAAGCAAGGACAGATTCTGTGAACTGACAATCAGTAGAATACTGAATAAGGCAATTATAAACAGTACTCACGAGGACCGGAAAGACCACTTGAATGTCAGTGAATTCACGAACCCTGTAGATCAAACAGGGACCCAGAAGGCTGTAAAAGCAAAGGGTTAAAGATAACAAAATACATAAGCCCTAGTAAAAGGCAAGTCTGAATAGTGATAATAAATCGTGAGGAAAACTAAAAGGGGAACACTCTGGAACTTGTAACAACAAACCCACACCTAATAATCAATGGAAAATGAATGCTGAAGTGCAATGGAAAACATGGAGTGGAATCTCAATAAGTTGGATCAGGAGCAGGGAAAATGATATCACAAAAGGAAACCTTTCCCACCCAATCCAAGGAGAAAAGGCAGTAACTAATTCTACGAAAGTAAATAATAATACATCATGCTTTTCAGTAACCAGGGCAGCATAAAGGGACAGAAAACACCGGCAAACTGGGCTGCATCAAATAGTAAAGTACAGAGAAAGGCTGTCTGCAGACAGAGAAAGACAGAAAGGGAAATTCAGAAAGCATAAATCAAATAAGCGCATAAATCCGAAATCCAGGACAGAGGAACAAGATACAGGAACTAGTAACTGGGCACAAAGCTAGGAACAGGAACTAGGTACAAGGCATGGAACTAGGAACAAGGAACTGGAACTAGATACTTGGCACAATATCTATGAACAAGGAACTGGAACTAGGTACAAGGCACAGAAACTAGGAACAAGGAACTGGAAATAGATACTTGGCTCAATATCTATGAACAGGGTACTGGAACTAGGTACAAGGCACAGAAACTAAGTACAGGAAACAGGGACTAGTCACAACAGGAACACTGCTACAATGACCAGCGCCGGACTGAAGCAAACTGAGGCTTTTAAAGCTGCTTAACGAGCACACCCCTCAGGCGTGCCGCCTGCTGCACCTGCAGCCACAGGTGTTGCCTATCCTCCTCCCAACGTTGTGCTGCAAGGGAGGAGATGATGCAGTGAGCCAGGCATTCTGGGAAGCAGGAGGTGAAGCAGTGAGCCAAGGCATTCTGGGAAACATAGTCATTTGATTTAAATAGCATGCCGGATGCCAGGGAGGAGATGAAGCAGTGAACCAGGCATTCTGGGAAGCAGGAGGTGAAACAGTGAGCCAAGGCATTCTGGGAAACATAGTCATTTGATTTAAATAGCATGATGGCTGCCAAAAACCAGGAATGGATCCGGAAGGGAAGTAACTGGGAAAATAAGGTTTTAACGCTCCCAATTCATCAGAGCACTGTAGCATAGGGTTCGAAGGAAATGTCCAGTAAGGAATAAACCCCAGAACATGCCCCCAAGTGGCGGGGACGGGAACGAAGGGAGCGAGCCGTGACACCTTCCTGTGTCTGTCCGCAAACCTTTTTTGTTGATCCTTTGCTCGGTTTACATTTTCAGTAGCTTCTTTAAGCAACTGCGCGATGTTGTTATGTAAGGAAGTGATTGCAGACATTTCTAATTCGTCTAGCGGATCAAAGGAAGATGTCCTAGGATGCCGACCATTCATTGTGTAGAATGGTGTCGGTCCAGTGCTGGTATGAATAGAGTTATTGTAAGCGAATTCAGTTAGCCAGAGAATGTTTTTCCAGGATCCTTCTGTCTGCTGCAACATACATTTCAGGTATTGCTCAAGAGTCTGGTTGGTCCTTTCCGTTTGACCATCGGTTTGGGGATGGTGACTTGTGGACAACCGTAGGTTGATTTGGGCGATCTTACAACATCTCTTCCAGAAGGCTGAGACGAGTTGCGTTCCTCGGTCCGAAACCAATACGGATGGAAAACCGTATAATCTGACAATCTGTTCCAAGAATACCGTGGCCAGAGTAGCAGCAGTGGGAAGTCCTTTTAGAGGAATAAAATGTGCCATTATTTTAAAATAGATCCACTACGACCAGCATTGTGTTAAACCCTTCACAGGGTGGTTGATTGGTTATGAAGTCCATAGATAGTGTATACCATGGTGCTGGAGGTACTGTTAGTGGATGCAATAATCCTGCAGGATGTGACTTCTAGGATTTAAGTTGTGCAGAAACTCTGCATGTTGTAATAAACTGGGTAACATCCTTTCTCCAGGTGGGCCACCAATAGATGATTTGGATCTTAGCCCAATTCTTTGCTATTCCTGGATGTCCTTCCACCAATGACTCGTGGTAGTTGGATATTATTTTGTTTTGCATTTGCTTGTCTTGGACATATAGTCTTCCTTGAAAATAGGGTAAGTTGTCTTTGATGGAGTACTGATCTCCTTTACTCAACCATTCCTGTTGGGCTGATTGATCCATTTGAGATTGTACATCAGCCTTCAAGTCTTCCCAGCAGGCGGTTGTAGCAATCTGAGTCTGAATCCGTACTTCAGGAATAATGGCTACTGGTTCTGATGGAGAGAAGGCGTCTTTGTCCTCTCCCATGCGTGATAAGGCGTCTGCTTTACAGTTTCGTACACCTGGTTTGTACGTTATGATGAAATCATATTCGGCAAAGAAGAGGGCCCAACGAAGCTGATGCGAAGATTGAGCCTTAGCAGTTTTCAATTATTGCAGATTCCTGTGGTCTGTGATAACAGTGACCGTGTGTCTTGCTCCTAAGAGATAGTGTCTCCAGGTCTTTAGGGCCCCTTTAATTGCTAACAATTTGGAGGATTCCAAGATGGCGACCCTGCTGAATAGACGTGCGTGAGCGGTGCTTCGTTTGCCAGCCCAAGGCCGCAACATAAACCAGACAATAATGAATGCCGCGGCCGCAGAGGAGCGAGGGCTTGGCGGTTAGCACCTAGAGAAGAGAAGGCGCCGGGAGAAAATGAAGCAGTCCAGCCAGCGGATCATGCGAGCATGAGCTCATAAGCGGCGAGGACCGAGACTCCGGGTGCAGCCACGGGACACGCCGCAGCGGCCGTGAGGGAGGAGCTCCAAACCCTCTTGGCTAAGCCTCTCGCCCAAGAGGAGCGAAACCCCCCCACCCCCGTGGAACCCGTCAACACGAGACCCCGCGCGGCAAGAGGAACAGTTCAGCGGAGCGACCGGTGGCCCCCACCCACAGAGAGAGCCAGCGAAGGCAGAGAGCTCCCAGCGCGAAATGAGACCGCCCAGAGAACCGCGCACCGGCCTGAGGAGAGGAGACATCCTCCGGCCGCACACACGAAGAAGTAGGGATTGGGAGAATGCACCTGAACAGCGCCTCAGAGTTGGGGACACAAGTGAAGCGGAGCGGGAGCGGAGAGGCAGGCTCCCGACACTGGCGCCCTGCCACCCACAACACCTTCCGCTTGGGAAGCCGGCAGAAAGAAGTGGTGGGTAGGTGGGGGAGGCCCAGCAGTCCCGGTCTAAGAGGCGGCCCCGGGAGACGGAGGAGCAGAGGGACCGCCACGCACCTTGCAGGAGCCCTCGTCGGACCACAGAGGGCCCACAGCTAAGGTGAAGAGGAGACGTGGGGGGAACCCAATCCATCGGTGCCATCCCCCCAGGAGCACCCACGGAACAAGGGGGGTGTGGACCCGCCCTCCCCCACCCACAACATAACACTGCCTGTGAATCTGGTGGACGGGCCCCCGGGGGGGCGACTTGGAAGCCCTGGGGGGAACAATCACACTAGCCGATTCTCCCGCACAGCCCCCGGGAGCACCCAGCAGGGGGGGCGCCTCTTAGCCCTCAATCTACAACTAGGCCTCGAGCGGGGCTTGGAGGAGCTCTCCCTGCCCATTCACGGCTGCTACTCACCCACTCAGATACGAGTATAACTCCACGTATCCTGCAGAGAAAGCACCCCCCCAAAACAACCACACAGATAAGGCAAAGCGTAAAACGTAAGGCGCCATCACGAATAGCAACGGGTGGCGGACAGCCACGCCCCACCAACAACAGAAAACTTCTGATGTGGAAAAGAAGAGGGGCCAATAGACAGATCACACCTTCCCAAACCTCTTCAATCAAAAGGTGACAACCCCCCCCACAGCATTATCTCCACAGGAAAGCCGACCCAACAACAGAGAAAAGAGACAGAGAGGGGGCAAAAGACACCACAACATAACTGCAAGTTACCGTGGCGGCACGCAGAGGTCTTCCAAATATATAACCCATAGCTAGGGGGGGGAGAAGCACACATGTCCAAATCCAGGGGTAGACCAGCACAAGCCACAGCTAACAAGTCGAAACCTGATTTGAACCTGGAACGTCTCTGGGGCGCGAGCACGTCAACGAGCAAGAAAATAATTGCGCAAAGCGAGAAAGGGGGAAGAGGCAGAGGGGAGGAAGACAGCACAGACATGACTACCAAGGAAGACATGAAGGAATGGTTTAGAGAATTTCAAGAACAATTCATGTCCTCTATGCACACCCAATTCGAGTCCATGAAGGGAGAAATTAAACCGGCGATCCAGGACCTGAAAACAGACATAGGGAACCTAGAAGAACGTACCGACATACTGGAAAAGACGGTACAGAACCTAGATGAAGAATCACAACAAATCGCGGAAGCACAGGAAAGACTGGCGAGACTCTCCCAGGATCCAGAAGCTCAATGCAGAGACTTAGAAAATCGGTCACGTAGATCCAATATTCGGATCAAAAACATGGCAGAGTCAGTGGAAGACAAAGACCTTAAACAAGCTGTCCAACAGGTGTTCCGAGATATCCTAGAAGAGGAGGACTAAGCAGTGATTCAGATCAACAGGATTCATCGAGTCGGCCCGCGCCGCAGTGGAGAACCTGGTGCCCAGAGACGTCCTTGTAGCTATGGTGCCATACCCTCAAAAGGAGCAGATCCTTCGGAAAGCCTGTACGATGGATCACATTAGAATGAATGGGTCAGAAATACATCTGTACAAGGACTTGGCATTACCCACCCTGCAAAAACGCTGAGAGATGTCACAAATAACAAAGGAATTGACCACAAAACACGTACGTTACAAATGGACTTTTCCCTTCGGTCTGCTATTCACATGGGAAGGGAAGCAGCATAGGATCACCACGAGTGAGAAGGGAGATCGGATCCTGAACTTTCAGGAAAAGGAGGGGATGCAATACACGGGCAGGGAACCACAGCAAGGAAAAAGGATCCCAGGATGTTGGTCCACAGTGAAGGCAAAATCGAGACGAGCCTTGGAAACTGCGAGACATAAATAAGGACCACAATTGCCGAATGGATACAGAACAGCGACCGCCAGACCTCCTCAAAAATTTGGCAGCAGAAAGGTGACCGCCACAGACACTTAGCAGCGGCGAACAGGCATCGAAAGGGAACCCAAAGAGACGTTTAGTGAGGTTTAGGACTCCTCACGCCTAGTTAGCCCTGAGAATGAGGGGGCATGGCGCGAAGGGCAGCACGCCCAAGCAATCATAGGGCCCAGAGCCCTCCTCAGGGATGTTATGGGGGCAGGAGGGGAGTCAACGGGTTTGTTAAGGGGGAAGTTGGGAAGGGGGGGGAATACACCGGAAGGAAAAGGGCCCAATTCATCAGATCCCTTCGAGTCGTAAAAGACAAGAAGATTTACATAAAAGATGGGGCTGAAAATCCTCACACATAACATCCGAAGGTTAAACTCCCTAGTTAAAAGGAAGAAAGTGGAACACTACTTGCACAAAGAGAGATTTAACATCCTAACGCTACAGGAAACACATATCAAAAAACAAGACAAAGGGAAGACCCGAATAAAAGGATACACGCAAATCCTTCAAGCAAATGACTCAGAGAAGAAAAGAGGGGTGTTAATAGCATTCGCTAATGCCCTAAATGTAGGCATCCAAGAAACATGAATGGACAAACAAGCTAGATACTTGTTCGTGAATGTACTAATCGAAGGGTTCCAGTTGACATTAGCAACGATATATGCCCCCAATGCGGTCCAAGACGGATTCATAAGAGATAGCATAGATAAACTGGAATCCTTCGCGAAGGCAGACATCATTTTATCTGGAGACTTCAACATCACATGGGACCCCGGCACAGATCGATCAAACCCTAGACATTTGTGGCAGGGCACGCCATCAAAGGCTCTGCAGAAGGCTATGACAAATCTAGCCCTAGAAGGCACGTGGAGGAAATTTAGGAGATCGACTCTGAGATAAACACACTTCTCGCATGTACATGGCACAAGTGCCAGGATAGATTACATCTGGACATCCTCAAGCCTGCTGGGAAGGATCCGTGAAATCGAGGTGAGCGACATCTCTCTATCGGACCATGCCCCCCTCTGGATCTCGCTTTCCACCATCCATCCGCAAGCAAACATGCCTATGGAGATGGATGCTACCGGGGGAAATTCTACAGGAGCCAGTCATGAGAGAGACCATTAGGGAACGGACAGAAGAATACTTCAAAGAGAACAATACGCCGGACATAACCAAGTCCACCTTATGGGAGGCCTACAAGGCGGTGATTCGCAGACACATAGCGCTTAAAGCACAAAGAGACAAGGTTAACAATAAGTGGGAGGCCGAATTAGAAGCAAAAAGCACGGAATTGAGAGAAGAGATGGCACATAATAACTCGGTATACTTGATTCAATGCCCTTGTGCCAAGAAATATGTGGGTATGACCACGAGAGCCGTAAGAGTAAGAATCTGTGAACATAGATCTAACATCAGACAAAAGAGACTCACAGCTCCCCTGGTAGAACACTATGTACTTAACAAGCATTCAGAGAATGACATTAGCTGGACCATCCTTGAGAAAGTAGTAGTACCTAAACGTGGAGGGAACATCAGAGCCATACTGCTCAGAAGAGAACAATGGATTTTTAGACTTGGCAGTCATCAAAATGGACTCAATGAGGAAATATGCTGGCAGACTATAGCAGTATTATAACATCCAGTTTCCCAACCAGCCCTGCTGCAATGAAGAAAACGTGGTACATCTGTGTATCTCTCCTGCATTGTAATTGACCACATTACATATATCCTAACAAGGGCACCTATCCAACTGAGCATACATATGGATCCGTCTGACTAAATTAAAAAGCAGTATGGCCGTACACGTCTACATGTACCGGCTCCTAAGTATGCATTTTGATGATCAGGCATAATCTATATAGAACAGACACTCGGGGAGCAAGGCACGACTTCCCCCAAGTATAGTAAGACTATATAAAAATGATACAGGCAGACTACAATGCCCCTTCGGCCCGGATAGCAGTAAATGATGAACTGTCAGACAAGTTCGAAATACGAAGAGGAACTAAACAGGGGTGCCCACTCTCCCCACTACTATATGCAATATTCTTGGAACCACTCCTGCAGAAGATAAGGGAAAACCCAGAAATACAAGGGATTGACATGGGAGGGATAACACACAAATCGATGGCATACGCCGACGACATGCTGCTGCCTCGGTCGAATCCGAAGAAATCCCATCAGGCCCTGATGATAGAGACCTAGGGCACTATATCAAGTTTAAAAATCAATAGACAAAAATCTGAAATTCTAATCTTGGCAGGCATCAACAAAGAAATCTATAACCAAGAAGCGGATCTACAACTAAAAATAGCAAACAAAGGGATCAAATACCTGGGAATAACGTTAACCAATAAAATAACAAACCTCTACACAGAAAACCTCTTGGACCCATTGGAAAAGATTAAGGGAGACCTGGAAAAGCGGAACCCGCTCTCAATTTCATGGTGGGGCAGGATGACAGTAATAAAAATGACGGTCCTGCCCAGACTGTTATACACCTTCCAGGCGCTCCACATCCGCATCCCTCCCACCTTCTTTAAGGCCCTCACAAAAGCAATAACGGCATACATATGGCAGAAATAAACCATGAGACTGTCGAACCAGACTCTTACAGCGCAAAGAGAAAGTGGGGGCATGGTGGTTCCTCATTTTGAAAGATACTATGAAGTGGCCCAATTGTGAGTCCTCAAAGAATGGATCCCAGACAATTCCCAGAAGATATGGGAGGCACAAGGCAGGGCGGTGCCAAGGAACTGACTTCACAGACTCCTTTGGACCAGGCCGGAGCATAGGCACCAGAATGTCTGCATCAGCGAAGTGTTGAGAACACCTCTTGACAACTGGAACAAATCAACTAGAAGAGAAATCCTGACAATCGATCCAGCCCCCTTCATGCCGATACAAGGCAACCCGGAATTCCAACCTGGCATGGAAAGGGGCGCATATCAGAAATGGGAAGAAGCAGATTGTACCAAAGTCGGAGATATGTTTGTTAGACAACAAATTAGGTCATTCACAGAATGCAGAGACCTATTTGGACCATCAGAAAAGGACAAATACAACCAACTACATCACTGGCAAACCTCTCCGCGTATAAAGCACGCAGTGAACAGAAACTTGACTCCATTCGAGAAATATATACTGACACACACCGGAACCACGAAATTTATATCCATCACCTACAGATTTCTCAATACGCCAACAGAAAATGTCAAATGGCAATACATGAAGCGATGGGAAACCGCTGGAGAAAGCGGTAACTAAAGAGCAATGGGGCTATGTGTGGCGCATCATCCCAAAATCGTCCAGAGCAATCCAGGCACGGGAAGCATGGATAAAAATTCTGATCCAATGGCACTACACCCCCGAAAGACTACATACAATGTTTCATACCATCCAGAACACCTGTTGGAGGGGATGCAACTCTGCAGGGAGCTGGAGACACATTTGGTGGGACTGCCCGAAACTTTTACAATTCTGGTCAGATGTAAAAACCCACATGCAAGCCATGTTCAACGGGGCGGAAAATCTACAAGAAGAGGTATGGATGTGCGGCATGTGGAACCCCAGAGATAAAACTATGTCAAAAACCCAAAAAAAGAACTTTATGAGATTCCTAACAGCGACCTGGCTAGAAATAGCACAAAAATGGAAGCAGCAATCACCTCCGTGCAACCTGGATTGGCTCTGAAGAATATGGTCCCACATAGCTATGGAAAGAATTACGTACAACATCCAGGGAGAAATCCAAAAATTCCTCCCAGATTGGGGCGCAGATATGGAACATTTGCAGAGTGACTACATGCTACAATGGTGCCCCCACAAAATCCGCATTTTGGGCATGTTTAAATAAACTAAAACTCCAGATGCCTTGATTGGAGATCAGAGACAATAGTTGCAATCCTGCAGGGGAGGGGGGAGGGAAAGAGTTAAGGACAGTCCCACTGTGTTGTTTCTTAATATTAATAAAAATAATTTGAAAAAAAATAAATAATTGCTAACAATTCCTTGTCAGTGATTGCGTAGTTCTTTTCTGGTGCTGAGAATTTGCGGGACCAAAATACTATGGGATGTAACTGCCCTGTCTCTGGATCCCTTTGTGATAGTACCGCCCCCATGGCTACACTGGAGGCATCCGTTTCCACCACATAAGTCAGGTCAGGTCGAGGATTTCTAAGAACAGGCGCTGAGGTGAATGCTAGTTTCAATTCTTGGAAGGCATTCTCTGCCTCGGAGGACCAGAAAAATGTTTTGTTCTTTTTAAGGAGAGAAGTGATTGGGTGGACAATCTGTGAAAAGTTTGGGATAAATCATCTATAAATATTTCCGAACCAGAGCACACTTTGCACTCCTGTGGTATTTGTTAGAGATGGCCATTGAAGAATGGCATCTACCTTACGTGTGTCCATATGAACTCCTCGTGGGGTAAGCATAAAGCCCAAAATTCAACTTCTGTGACATGGAAGAAGCATTTTTCCAATTTGGCTGACAGAGTTTTTCCAGGACTGCCCTTACATGACCAACGTGCTCTTCCTTAGATTTTGAGTAAATTAGGATATCGATGTAAATGAGGACGCAGATGTCCAATAGTTCGTGAAGCACATCGTTCATGAAGAACTGGAACGCCGCTGGTGCATTACTTAACCGAAAGGGCATCACCTGATACTCAAAAAGCCCATATATAGTTCGGAAGGCTGTTTTCCACTCATCACCCCTTTTAACTCTGACAAGGTGATAGGCTCCTCGTAGAACCAGTTTGGTGTAGATTCGAACATTCTTCACTTGATCGAGTAATTTGTGAATGAGTGGCAGAGGTTATCTGTTCTTCACAGTGATCTGAATTAATGCCCTGTAATCTATGCACTTTCTAAGGTCGCCCTCCTTCTTGGGTACGAAGAAGAGACCCGAGGAGGCAGGAAACTTAGACGGGCAGATGAATCCGTTAGCTAGGTACTGATCTAGTTAAGTCCGTAGATGATGGTTTTCCTGCTCTGTTAAAGCGTAGATTCGGCTGCAAGGAATCTGTGCTCCAGGAATCAGGTCGATCTGGCAGTCGTAAGGCTTGTGCGGAGGCAGGGTATTTGCTTGTTCTTTTTGGAACACGTCCTGGTAGTCAAGATACTCGGGGGGTTAGGTAGCAGAGAGCTCCAGGATGAGTTTAACTTTGACTTTCGGACGCTTTACACTCTTGTGGTAACAACTCTTGGCACATTCTGG
Organism: Ambystoma mexicanum; assembly: GCF_040938575.1. Taxonomy (NCBI): domain Eukaryota; kingdom Metazoa; phylum Chordata; class Amphibia; order Caudata; family Ambystomatidae; genus Ambystoma; species Ambystoma mexicanum. The sequence continues at coordinate 147,781,064 of NC_090936.1, forward strand.
AGGAAAGGTCAGTGCTCTGACACATCAGTATAACTTTATCGGTATGTTGCGTTACTGGGCCGGACGACAACTGAGAGCCATCCACTGCGGTGACATTTTCAGATTGTTGTTTCTGCTGGAGAGGAAGGCCAATTCGTGCAGCCACATTCTGATCGATACAGCTCCACTATCAATATACACTTCGAAGGCATGTACCCTTGATGGTTGCTGGTGGTAGACTACAAGGACTGGAATGACCAGGTGTGAGGACTGAACAACTTTCTTTTTTTCGCTCGACAAGTGGACTGCTACGCATGCTGGGCATTGGAGTTTTCCGGGATCTGATCCTTTTTGTCGATCCAGTTATCCGTTGCACCTACTATTCTCTTGGGAGATTTTATTGGGCATTCCCGAAGAAAATGTCCTGTCTTGCCGCAATGCAAACAAAGTTGTTGTTGCCTCCTCCTTTCTCTCTCAGCTTTGGATATAGGGGCCTGTAATCCCCCAATCTGCATAGGTTCGGTTGGTTCATGAGTTTTAGTTTGATTGTCTCTGGGACGCATGTAAACCAACCTCCCTTCAGATTTGTGCGGTCCATTTTCCGGTCTTGTAGCCTATGGTCCACTTGTACCGTCAGATTAATGTATTCCGCACAACACTCCGCAGGGTTGACCACTTGTGCTAGCCCACTTGTGCTAGCGCACGTCCTTTAATACACCACGTAACCCTCGATAGAACAGTGTGGATCTCTTTTCTTCGGGTTAATTGGTTTGTGCAATGAGGCGATTAAAGGTGGAGATATATGTCAGCAGATCGTGGCTCCCCTGTCTGAGAGACAATTTGTTGTCTAGGGCTTGTCCTTGGGTGTGCCTAGCAAACAACTTTTCCGATTCCTGTTGAAATGCACCAAAATTGTGAAGTACTGGATCATCTTGGTTAACTAATGGTATGGACCAATCTGCTGCGCTGCCTCCCAAATATGAAAGTACAAAGGCAACTCTGGCACGGTCGTTAGGGAAGGCCCCCGGGTGGCACAGGAAATGGAGGCACTGGTTCATGAATATAGCATATTTGATGGGATCGCCGGTAAAACGTTCGGGCGGGGCCAAAGGCACAGCCCCCGGGAGGACCACTTGGACTGGTGGTGATGGCTGCGGCAAAGGGGTTGGTGCGACCCCGCGTAAAGGAACTTGCCCTGCATGAGTTTGAAGCATCTGTCTTGCCAGATCATCAGTTTGTTCCGAGTGACAATAAAATCCCTTCTTAGGGTATTAGTCTGTTATCTGGAGGCATGCACTACAGCCCGCAGTTCCCCCAACAATTGGGCCAACTGGTCCATCTCAGAGGTTTCCAGAATGCTGAGGCAGAGATTCAGAGAGTCTTTGCGTTCTGTTACGGTCACCTGGTCTCTGCAGGGACATTGGGGCACGGTTAGAGCCCTCCCTGGATTTGGCTTCCCTGGATCTTGCTTTACCCCCAGCTGCTGCGATTTGGTGTGGTCCGGATGCTGGCAATGCCATTGGGGGAAGGTAAGAGGCAGTGAGAATGCTGTGACTGAATTGCGATCCACCTCGAACCCCTTGTGCCAGAATGAGATGCGCAAGCGTTTTCCCATAGGCTCTCGCCTGTTATTTTGCAAAGATGAGCTCTCCGTCCTGCTTCTCTTCAGCTTCAGGCGCTATAGACGGACCCAGTTGCTTCACTGGCCCATATGCGTAATGGCGCAGACCGGCTGCGACCAATGATTATTGTCCGTATGCTTCTGTAAAGTCTTTCCAAATGATTATTGTCCGTATCCTTAATAATGGGCCTCATTACGGGTCGGGCGGTCCAGAATTAACAGTGGCGGTAAACCTGCCGCCACTGTTAATTCCGGACTGCCCGATCCCGAGTCCTGCAGGTGGGAGGTGATCTTCCCGCCAGGTCTGACCTGGCGGGTTGTACACCTCCCGCCTGCAGGCGGACGAGGAAACACCGGCAGCATCACGAGATGCTGCCGATGTTTCCATGATCCCCATTCCCATTGAGTCCAGTAGGACTCAATGGGAATGGGAATTAACACCATTCCGCCTCCGTGACTCCCTGGTATTTCCGGGAGTCACGGAGGCGGAATGGTAATACGAGTCCGGTGGTAACTAGGCAGTTTTACCGCTGCAGTTTCCGCCGGACTCGTAATGAGGCCCAATGTATTTCTTTTCCCCAATAGGTGTTGAAGATGGCTCCGCTGAGTTGCGTTGCTGACAGTGTATCCACGCGGTGAAAGAAAAAAATGGAGCAGTCCCCACTAGAAGGTAAGTAGGGTTTCTAAATGAAACGCAAGGCTTGGGTGTTGCGCGGCCAAGCGTTAAATGTCTATGCGGTTTCTAACCTTGTGCTGCCTTTATTTCTTGCAGGGATGGCCTGGCGTTGGAAAATGGAGAACGGCTATCCGGGAAGCTGTTCGTGCCTGCGAGATGGAAGAAGCGCGAGGATGCCTGACGAGAAGAAGACTTCTGCGTGAATGAAGACTCCGACAGGTGAGGAAGAGGCGCCCAACAGAAGATGGATTTGAGGAGACAGGTAAGGTGCGCGCTGGAGATACTGGTGTGAAGTTCGTAGTACTTCAAGCAGTGGTATGGCTGGCTTCAGTTAAGGTGCGTGCTGCGGATGCCGGATCGAGGTTGGATGTGCTCCAGGCGATGGTATAGCTGGATCCAGGTAAGGTGCGCGTTGAAGATGTATAGCTGGAATCAGGTAGGTGCGCGCCGAAGATGTGAAGCTGGAATCAGGTAGGTGCGCGCCGAAGATGTGAAGCTGGAATCAGAAGATGCAGAGCTGGAGACAGGAAAGAGCTTCAGACGGCGGTAAGCATTACACTGCATACAGCAGATTAACGCGAAGCCTCAACATGCGGGTGGGGCCGGCTTAAATAGTCTGGCCCTAGCCACTCCCCTTTAGCTCCGCCTTGTGGCTCCACCTCACCACTCCCACAGATGATTGCACGTGCCTTCCAATGCTTTCTAATGGCCATGCCCGGCCTGGATACACGTGCCTTGGACCCAAAGTGTGCAGAGCACACTTTCTTATGAGCCTGGCGCCAAAGGCCCCTTTGGAAGGAGGAAATAAGGGCCCTGGGTTAGTGGCCATGACAAAAGCATAAGGTTAGCAACTGCATAAACTTTTAACTCCTTGGCCACGGAACTCACAAACTTGCGCTTCACCCGGAAACCCAATTTACCTACTAGTAGGCTCTTCTGGATACTCTTTGGCATCGTTTTGAACCCTCTTCCATCACCGCGACTCCGCGGGCCATCTTCATACCTAAGGGGAAAGAAAGGACATTACAACGTTACGGACAATCATTGGGGAAAAATCAACACAAAGGTTACGACAATAATCATTGTTACAAAAACTTGCCTCCAATGCGGGATTGGTCGCAGCCGGTCTGGGCCACCATGCATAAGGACCAGTGACGCAACTTGGTCTGTCCACGGCGCCCCTGCTGAGAGAAAGCAGGACAGAGAGCTCATCATTACAAAACAACAGGTGAGGTCATATGGGAAAACGCATGCTCATATCATTCTGGCACGAATGGTCTGAGGGGGATCGCACTTCCACCGCAGCATTCTCATTGCCTCTTACCTTCTCCCATGGGTATAACCTGCAACTCGAGCAGTCTACACTATCGCAGTCGAGTGAAGTGCTCGAACCTGAGGAGTCCAGTCCAGGGAGGTCTCCAACCGTGCTGCAACACCCCCGCAGAGACCAGGTGAGCGTAACACAAGTGTCCAAAACCTAACCACTCTCCCAGGCACCTTCAAATGGGAGTGTGATATGGTAGGGTGCATGTGTGCACAAGTTCCTGTCTCCTAGTTTGAAATAAGGGACTAGAGTACAACAAAGGAGTATGTCAATATGCCTGGATAGAGTTGTTGCCTGAGTTGGGTTTATTTATTGCATTTGTGTAGTGCCCTAACCTGAAGGTATCACAGCGAACGAACCAGTGGAGATAGAGAAAGAGACATCGGTTAATTATAAACAGAATCAGTCATATTTGTTAAACAGCCAGGTTTTCAGACGTTTTCTGAATGTTTGGTAAAATGGTTTGTCTTTGAAATCCGATGGGAGGGAGTTCCAGAGGGTGGGGGCAGTGACCGTGAAGCTTGAGCCCCCTGCTCATTTGCTTTTGAACCTGGGGGTAGGAAGCAAGAGGGTGGAGGTAGATTATGTGTTGCGACATATGTTGAGGTCAGCTTCCAGGTAGACCCTGAGAGCTTTTACATGTTTTGAAACAGGGAGTGGGTTGCCGTCTATAATGAAGGCTGAGAATGCAGGATTAAGGTTCTTCAGGCGATTGGAGGAACTCGCCGTTGAGGCAAAGGTGTTGCGTGGCCATCCAGTTCTGGATGATATGGAGTTCTGATCTATAGACATAGGAGTTATTGCCCATGATGGGTATCTGAGTTTATACCAGCACAGCTGGTTAATGGGATGCCGAGATTGTCCAGATGGTCGAACAAGGGTTTGGTGTAGATATAAAGGGTGGGGGACACTGTAGAGAACAGACAGGGGGTCTGCGGCAGCTTCTCCAGAGAAAATTATGGATGTGCGGCCACTAAGAAAGGATTTTCTTTAGGTGGCAGCCTCTGGGGAGAAGTGGACCTTAGATATGAGGTGCTGGTATAAGATGTTATGGTCGACAAGATGAAAAGCAGCAAAGAGGTTGAGGAGGAGCAATAGGGCTATGTTGCCTGAGTCACGGATGCTGTTGAGTTGTATTTTGAGGTCAAGGAGGGTGGTTTCAGTGCTGTGTTTAGGTCTGAAGCTGGACTGGCGGCAGCCACACAGATGGTGGTGTGCGAGGAAGGATTGGATCTGGGTATAAGCTCTGCGGTCCAAATTTTGAGGCAGAAAGGGACTGTGGTGATGGGATGATAGTTTGTGGGGAATGTAGGGTCAAAGGTGGGTTTCTTGAGTAGGGGGGTTAACCAGGCTTCTTTGATGCAGGTGGGCATGACACCTGTGGTGAACGAGGCATTTATGAAGTCAGAGATGATGGGTGTGAGGGATTCAGCACAGAGTTTGATAATGTGGGCCGGGTAGACATCACCTTTACAGATGGATGGTTTGAGGAGTTGGATAGTTTTGGTGACATCAGAGAGGGTGACTGGTGAGAGAAAGAAGGGGTAGGGTGGTGTGACGATCCTTCAAACAGTATCACTTCTCCCCAGGCTAGGGGCTGCTAACCAATAGTCCCCCCAGGTGGCAGTAACATGCAAGAGGACCTCAACAAGAGAGGGACTCCTCTCCTGGGGATAAGGACGCAATTGGGAGACACATTCCTGTTAAACCCCAGCCCTACAGGCTGATGTGAATGCCCAAATCTTCTACACATACTTTCACATCTGAAACTATGTGTTAGTGTCAAATATCAAACCACCCTGATGCCATAGGTACAGAGAAGAAGAAGAGCTTGAGATAGCTACAATCGAGGGACAAAGGCTTGATCAGCTGCTATCAATTGGACTGACGTTACGCTTGCGCCGTCCCCTCTATTTAAACTGAACAGCAAAGAAGGCCTGTGAAGTTCTGATATGCTGAGAGCTGTTGTACATCCAGAAGGAGAACCAAGGGATTGAGGGGGTCGCATCGAATCCTGCAAGGTTAAACTTGGGCTTCGGGAGACTGCAGCAAGGCAAATCTCCAAAACTGAAGAGAGAAGCAGCGGGACGCCTGAGATGCGTCTTAGGAGTCGATTGCGACCGGCACAATGAACTTGGAGGGATGGAAATGTGGTGTCGTGACCTGTAGTGGATAGACCATCGGGTCCAACAATGGTGCAAGACCACCTACCACGGCCTACAGCAGAGCTGCATAGGCAAATTTGTGGAGAATACAAGAGACTGTGGTGGTGGCGTAACCCACCGTGGGTGGACCGATACATCCGACAACTACACCGAGACCACCAGCAGTAATTGCCTTTGGAGAGAAGCAGGCTTCAGAAAAAGTGAGAGAAAAGTTGAAGTAGAAGAGTGGACCCACAATCCCTGGCAAAACCGGTAAAGAGTTCACCAGGCAAAGGTAATGGGAACAGGTATTAGTCCGGGATGGGGTTGGGAAGATGGGAGATTGTATCATGTGAAGAAGCAGATGGAGTAGTAAACCATTTTGTAAAACAAATCCCTGGGCAGTTCCACAAGAGTCTGGTGCTGGAGAGTCAAGAGGGACTCGGAGCATCTTCGTCATCCCAGTGGGGGCAAGATAAAGAATATAAAGAATGCAAAATCTGTGAAAACCTCTGAAAAGGAATTGCAAGTTTTGCTGAAAACTATAAGAAACATTGGGAAGCCAGCTAGGAGAAGAGAGTCATTCTACTAGTTCTGTTTGTTATTTGGGGTACAAACAGCCTAGAACTTTATGGATTTTTATTTTGAGAAAACCTTGGCATCCTTGGGGCACTTTACATCCAGGAGAAAGGAGACATTCCCCTGGGTCCCGAGCAGAACCAGAACTTTATTATTGTTTATTGTAGCGACAGGGATAGCATAGGAGCTTTTTTGACTGGGATGGTGCCTTTTGATTTTGACTTGCACTGACTTCCTGACGAGCACCCAAGTTTCTTTAGTTTAGGTAGGGAAATCCCATTGGCGTTAAGGATAGATAGGTTTATTTTACAGTTGAATATAAGTCTATAGCGATCACCATGGAACCACTTGGCCAGTCTCGTCATTCCTTGTCACCACAGTGGTAGGCAGTGAGTAGAGGTTGGTGGCATTTTCTGAGGTGGTGGGGTTTGGTGATGTGTTTTTTTGGTGACCGTTTTTTCTCTGAGCTTGCGAGTTATGCCTGTGAGGGCAACTTGAATGGTCATACACCAGACTATCTTTTTGGGAAATTGGTATGTAGGTTAGGTGGGCTTCGTTAGCTAGGGGTGGTTGACAGACAGGCAGAGAATGGTCGGGTAACATGTGGTGTTAATTTTCTGAAAAGTGCAATTGAGTAAGACATTGCGGAATGCTATCAAACATTGCATTGCTCACCACTGATATCATGTGAATGAGAAGGCAGGACTGTAGTTCAGAGCAGAGCTGAGAACTACAGTTCAAGCAACACGATGGAGAAGTTGTGGGTGTCTAATAGTGGGGCTTCATTTTTAGTGAATATATTAAAGAGTGTTTTTATACTGCACCAGTCACCACCGGAGAGCCATCACAAATCAGCGACTTGACCGCAGCCGTATTGTGCACTTGCCAGGGGCATCCAAACCTTTTCCTAAGAACAGAAAATAGCAGTAGAGGAGGGGAAATGGGAGAGGAGGAGAATGGTTTAACGTACAGGAACGATGTCTATAGGTGAAGAAAAGTGTGAGGCATAGGGGTGGAGTTTGGCCTGCAAAGACAGTGCAGAATTATTAGAAAAGGGCAATTCTTTATCCTCCTGCAAATGGGTGTACACCTGTTGGTCAGTTTGATGTATTTTATAGAGTACTGAAATTAGTGCGACGATCCTTCAGATGGCTCTTTACCATGAGGCTAGGGAGATGAGGCCGCTAACCAATAGTCCCCCTAAGGGTGGTAACATATGGGATGATCTCATGGGGAGGGATTCCTCTGCTGGGGACAGGGATGCAATTGGAAGGCACAACCACTGTTAAATCCCATCACATAGGCTGACGATAACACCCAGATCTTAACATAAGATTACCTCTGACACTATGTGTTATTGTGAAATATAAAACACATATGATGACAAAAGTACTGAGACGAACAGGCGCTCACAAACGCTACGTTTGAGTGGGAAAAAAGCTAGAACATCTGCTGTCAATTGGACAGACATTTCCCTGGGGGCTGTCGGCTCTATTTAAACTGAACAGCAAAGAAAAACTGTGTTCTTCTTCATTTGCTGACCTGTCCGTCAATGGCCCGTGCAGTTCTTGCAAGCTGTGATACAACCTCAGACAACCAGGCGACCCAAAGAGGTTGCATCGAAGCCTGGAAAGTTGGCGCAGGACTTCGGGAGACTGCAGCGAGGCTCATCTCCAAGGTGAGAAGAGGAATTGTGGTACGCCCAAAAAGTGTCTTGAGTAATTTGGGAACCAGTGCGATAAACATGCAGAGAATGTGGGGTGGGGGCACGGCCTGCAGTGGGTAGACAGTTCAGTCTAACAATTGTTCCCAAGACCTCCTAACGTAGCCTAGAGCAGAATCGTGTATCGGGAGAGAGCAAGAGACAGTGGGGGGAGGCTTAACCTGTCACGGCAGGACCGAGGGGTCTGACAGCTATTCCAAGGTGGACCACAATAACTGGAGGTGGAGACACGGAAGATGCAGAGGACTACTAAAGGAAGAAGTTGAAGTAAGAAGTGTGGACCAGTGAAACCGGTAAAGAGTTCTCCAAGAGAAGGTAATGGGAACACATACAAGGCCGGGAGGGGGGCAGGAAGTTACAAGACTACGAGCCATAAAGAAATAGAATACATAAACCATTTTGAGATACAGTTGCCAGGCCAGTCGCACAAAAGTCTGGTGCTGGAGAGTCGAGAGGGACTCCAAGAACAGCTTAATCGTCTAAGTGGGGGCAGATGAAGAATTGTAGAAAACCTAAAGGTTGTGAAAACCTCCTTAAGGGAGCAACAAACCCTTTTAAGAACTGTGAAAGACATTAGGGAAACAGTTGGGAGAAGGGAGACATTCTCCTAGCCCCACATGAACCTTTTATTTTGATTTCCTGTTGGGTTACGGAGAACCCAGAACATTTGCTTTGAACAACCTGAGAGGCATTTGGGTGCTTTGCGTGCAGGAGACGGGAGTCATTGTTCTGGATTTTGTACAGTAGCTGGACTTTATAGTGTTTGTTGTAGTCATAGGGATAGAGTAGGAGCCTTTGTGACCAGAACGGTGCCTTTTTTTAAAAAAAAAACACATTATTGTATTTGCATTTTAATATATCACAACATAACGCCCACCCTCCCCCAGCTGACACCCCCCTCTAACCCCTTACATGGTACAAATCATACAATATACAAAATTAGCAAATATCGAGAACCTGCAGACAATGGGGTCAGTGCTGCAAATTATAGTTCCGTTGCAAAAATTCAAGCACCTCTGCACAGTCATTAGAAAATTTAGATTGATCACCTTGAATGACAGCAGTGGTCCATTCTAGTGCCAAAAAGTTCCATATCCGATGAAACCATTCAACAACCCCTGGAGGGTCCTTAGACTTCCACTTCTGTGCAATTCCCAATAGCGCAGTCAACTGTAGTATCACAAATACTGTACATTTTTGCGTTGAATTACGACGCATATTGGCATATAAAATCGACAGTAAACATGATTTCATGCAGCAAGGCTTTGATATTCCGAACAATTGTTACATGCAATTATGAGTTTCTGCCCAGTAGCCCACCAACACCGGACAATGCCACCAGACATGTCCTCAGTCTCCAGTCGCCCCATATTGTCTCCGCCATTGTTCTGACAAAGAAGATTTTATCTTATGGAGGCGAGCAGGTGTGTAGTGCCACTGAGTAAGTATCTTATACCAAAACTCTCGTAACTGTATAGAACAAGTTTAGGAATTTATGGCATTTAGGAATGTCTTTCCATAATCTTTCCCATTCTTTGTCCGTGATTAGTACCCCCAGTGTAAGCTACCATCTAGATTTGTAATGCCATGGGAGGATACAGGACAATCCATTAAAGATTCTATAGATGTTTAATATTAGAGCCTTATTACCCGGTTTAGCAGTGACACATTTTTCAAAAGGAGTAAGCTCTCGAATAGCCGCTTGTTTAAGGAAAGGGGCCAATATCCAATGGCGTACTTGATAGTACTGATAATGCTCCCTATCATTTAGGCCAAAATCTGACTTACACTGTGTAAAGGTTTTAAAATCCCTGCCAACGTATAAATCACACATTTTCCTGCATCATGATAGGATATGATAGTTTATTTATATAGCACCTATACACAGTGTTTCATGCTCATTTCCATTTAAGAAACGCCCGAGGGTCGCACCCCGGGGGAAATTTGGGGTTAAAAAATATTGGAGTGAACGCAAAGGGAGTGTCATTAGACCATTTCGTCTCGCTGCCCCATCACATATTTCCTCAACTAAATGTGTAATCCTACTTCTGTGAATATTGGGGGAGCGGTCGTTCTTTACATGCCATAGCACTTCTCCTAAATGTGGACCCCCCACAAATGCCCTTTCCATCTGTAGTCAACATTTCTCTTCATCTGATCCCCACCAATCTTTGATTATACAAAGCTGTGCTGCCTGGTAGAATGTATACATATCAGGAAGATACATGCCTCCTCTCTCGGTAGGGGCAGTCAAGACATCACAGGCTACACTGGAGGGTGTGTTACTCCATATATAGTCCAAAGTTCTTGTACGTAGCGTCTTAAAAAATGCTCTTGGGATTCGAATTGGAAGTGCCTGAAAAAAGTATAAAATTTTTGGAAGAATAGTCATTTCAATAACATTCATGCGCCTCAAGCGTGGAGATTGATAGTGGGCCCCATTGCCCAAGCTGAGATGGGATCGCCTTCAACAAGGGGGGAAAATTAGCTTTGTATAATCGTTCTAAATCCACAGTTATTGTGACCCCCCAAAAGCTTAATTTGGCCCCAAACCCAGCCAAGTGTAGTCTGAGTATGTAATGAGGATACAGTGGCAGGGGACAAAGATAAATGTAATATTTCCGATTTAGACAAACTCATTTTCAAACCTGCAACCGAACCATACCTTTACAGTTCTCGTTCTATTCCAAGCAATGATCTACCCGGATCTGAAATTACTAATAACATATCATCAGAAGACGCCATGATTTTATGTTCTGTCCCCCCAAATTGTATATCCTGAATATCTAGTGTTTATCTGATTTTTGCTAAGAAAGGCTCCAAACCGGTAGTGTACAACAATGGCGTTATAATTTAGAACCAAGGTTAATAAGAGTGATAGGCCGGTATGAACCGCACCTACCCAGGTCCTTACCTGTTTGTTTGTTTGTGGAATAAGTATAATCTTTGCTTTCTCCATAGAAGGAGAGGTGCTACCCGAGCTGAGGAATTAATTATAAAAAGGTACACTAATTTTGGAGCTAAAACCTTCCAGAATATCTTATAAAATGAAGCAGAGAACCCATCGGCTCCTGGGGACTTATTTAGTGGGAATTAATTAATAACCTTAATTACCTCTTCGATAGTAATATCTTTTTCCAAAATATCTCGATCCATCTGCAAAATCAGGGGCAGTTTAACTGTCTGTAAATGTAACTGCTGGGATTGTTCATCTGGGTTTTTGGTAACGAGTGAAATTGCACTATAATCTGAGGCGTTTCCGTAACGACACCCCCATCTGATAATTTTATCGATTGGACAGTTTGCTAAGTGATCTTCTGGTGTAATTGTCTTGCCTTATTGTCCTTAACATAATACGACTGGCGCAATATAGCAGAGATTTCTCTGCCTGTTTCGTTAGGAACAAACTGAGTTTAGCCTTTGTTACTCGATAAGCTTTTAAAATCGCTGGATCCGTTTGCAATTCCATTTCCCTCATTACATGTTGCACTTCTGCTTCCAGTGTCATTTCCAACACCATTCTCTGTCGCCGTTTATATGCCGCCTCTGCTATCAAGGTCCCACGAATTGAAGCCTTGAATGCATCCCATACCATATTGATAGAAACATCAGGTGTCATATTCTGCTCAAAATATTCCTTTATTTTAGCCTCTACTTCCCCCCCCAACCACACTGTGTCTTGGAACATTGCAGACGGGAATTGCCATGTCCACACCCGTTGCAACATCCCCTCTATATTTATCTCTATAGTCAGTGGAGCATGGTTTGATAGCGCAATGGGGTGACAGACCATGGAAGTAACTCTACCCAGCATAGGTTTGGAGACCCAAGCATAATCGATACAGGAGAACGAGCAATGCACATGTGAGTAAAACGTATATCCTTTAGAATCCCCCATCAAGGCTGGCCACACATCTACCAAAGCCAAATTAGCAAACCTTTATTTTAATATCTTGGAAAATGACGAGTGAGCTGAGGAGGTAACTTTACTTCGATCTCATAAGGGGTCCCAAGCAATATTTAAGTCTCCTAGCATTATTATTTCTCCCTCTCTGAACATTTCAACTTGTGCAATAACGGATTTCAGAAATGCCCCCTGGCCCGTATTAGGAGCATATATTGAGGCCAATGTTATTTTATTTTTAGCCAACCTTCAGAACTGCGAATAAATACCACCCCTCCTTATGAAAGTGTGTTTTCAACACTGTACTGAGGACCCAGTTTCAATGCTGTAGAGGAGGTCCCAAATAAAGCCTGCACTCCCATCGCCCATTTTGAAGTACCAGGAACGTTCACACCAAAATACATGACGTATGACGAGCAAATAAACCAGCAAAGAGCCGCAGTAGGGCTCTGCCCAGTGCCCATCAGGAGAACAACACATGTTGAAATACCTATACCTAGAAAACCATGGACAGTAAGGTATCCATTGAGAAAACCCTACCAGCAAATAAGACGAAATGAAGATAGCCTAAACACTGTCCCGAAAGAAACCAAAAAGGCCTTAATGGAAGACCAATGGTGACGTCACGAAGGCCCGGACGGACTCGCAGATACAAGCTATGATAACCCAAGGATGACACAAGAGACAAAATGCCATGAATAAGGATATTGTGAGCCTAGAAGGAGAGAACAATGTTGAAATATAAAGAAGCTTAAGCTGTAAAGCAGGATGAAGTCATTCAACCAGCTAACACCTGTACATATGCTTGAAACCGCAAGAAAGCTAAGAAAACAGATGCAACTTGCACAAGGAAAGAGCCAAGGTTAGACCAATAGAAGGAACGAACAGTAGCTTCGCAGAATTGAAACTTAAGAACAGAATATCCTATCTTTGGAAGGTCGAGATAAGGAGGTGTAGGCAGGTAGAAAGCCGAATAAGAACTAAATGCACAAATCGAGGCAAACTAGGCAGATTCACAGTGTGAGTAGGACGTGACCATCCGAGCGAGAAGAGGCATGGGTTCACACCTACGCTTGGCAGCCGTCCAGACAGAGATATCATAACTTTTCCTGACAAGAAGATACAGTTTTGAGGCCAACCAGAGCCAACTAATTGACACATACCCACTAAAGTAATGATTGATTGAAGGAAGGCTGGGTTAATCATGGGGCACCCTGCACCTGGCTCACCATTCTGCGTGCTGCTAAGTAAAATGGAAATGTATGCATGGGGTTGAAGCCAACCCAATCACAATGCACCAAATAATCTAAGGTCCTATAGATAGCAGAACCAATAGGACGTCGTACTCTTAATGACGTCTACAATAGTAATGTTAGAAGGAAGGGTTTAGACACCCACCTGATAGTGTTTATCCAATTCTCTTACTCCGTTACATATACAGATATAGTACCTATAGTAAAGTTACCTTTTCCTAACCAATAGAATGGCATGTTAACATTTGAGTGTTATACGTCAATGATGACGAGTTTTGAGTATAAATGTTACAACTTGTGTGAAGTTCGGGGATTTGAAGCGAGACGGACTTTCGCATCACTGTCGATTTCCATGACTCCCGGTTTTTTGTACTTGTCATGAAACGGACTCCCTTTGCCAAACCACTGAGTTGTCCTTATTGATTGGTGTTGTAGTAGAAAACCTGCACCCCATCCATCTCGAAGGTGCAGTTATCTTGTCTTAAAGTACTCTGAGCAAACCCTGACTCTATGGGCCGGCCGGGGGTCTCCCCAGTACACTTGGTAGCAGAGATTTGATGGTTATCGGCTATCGATTATTGACTAGAGTAAGACACCTATTGACCGTCGACATAAAGTAAATCTAGGTCTTCGGCAATAACACGAGTCCTTTGCCATTCGGCTGAGTAGACCGTGAAGCTCCCCGTAGACAATGGTAGCTTAAGAAGAATCTGCAGAAAGGGCCTGAAAGGACCCGTTTTCCCCCACACATCCCTTCCCATTCCTACGGGCAACTGAGTGGGTGACAAGCTGAAGGAGGCGGTAACCAAGGCTTTGATCCTCAGGGTCCAGAGAGGAACTATGCGAATGTTGAGTGAAACAAAAATGTAATGTTTTGGCAAATGATGCATGCCTTAGAACAAGTAAAGGGAAAAGGTAACGGAAGGAGGAGGGAAAACAAAATATAGTTAGAAGTAGAGAAGACTGTATATATATAAGGGGATAATGACTCAAGAGTAATAAAAGTAGAGAAAGTTTAACGGGGAGGACACCGGAGAAGAGAAAGTTTACCGGGGCAGTCACCTAAGAAGTGAGAGGATCCGCGTTATTCCTACGCTTTAATATAGTGGCTAGACGAGAGCCCCCACTTATGTTTACTTGGCTCCAGAAAGTATGGTCACAACTGACCATGGAGAAGCTAACACATACTCTACAAGGAACGAAAGAGACCTTCACAAAGGAATGGGGAGAAATACTTGAATATTTACAATCAGATTACATGGAGCAATGGTGCCCTCATAATATAAGAATATCGGACTTAATGAGAACATAAACCTGCACAGAAATGAAGAACTAACGAGATCCTTCCGGGGTGGGAGGGGGGTGGGGGATGGGTGGGAGTTGGGGAACGGCCTGGGGTTCACATTGTTGTAATTGAAATTGTTAAATAAACCTTTAAAAAAAAAACATGCCTCTTTCCCCTTGCAGGAATGCAGCAGTATGACTCTCGTGACCTACCTGTCCTAGGGCTGCAATAGGAGTTCTGTTTGTTCAGATATCTGGGAATACACATTGCTCATACACCAGAGGGAAGGCACCCTAGAAACATGGTTAAGGTGGTGGACTGGGTGAGGCGGTCCATGATATTTTGGGGTAAATTGCTGCTGTCTCTTTTGGGCCGGATAGTGTTGGTGAAAATATTACTGTGCCTACTCTACTCTTTCGCAAAGGTGCACTATTATATTGCAGCAAGGTTTTTTCGTCAGCTAGACACCATGCTTAGAGGATTTCTGTGGGGCCAGGGCAGACAGAAAATCGCCCTGAATACCCTATGCATGCCCTATAAGGACGGGTGGGTGCATCTCCCACATACAGAGCTTTACCTGGCTGCACAGCTTCAACATATGGCAGGCTGGCTATCGGATGAACCCACTATGGAATCTAGGCTGCTGCAGGATATCCTGGCCCTTTCGCTGTTGAAGGAAGTCCTGTGGGTTGCAAACTGTTGTGTAGGCCGAATTACGCTGTTGGTCAAGCTTGGGCCCAGGGGTATGGGAAAGAGCGGTGAAGTTGCTGATGTTGTGTAACCCGTACTCGCTGCATGTTCACATGATGGTAGATGCATGCTCTGAGTGAAGCGAGCTGGTGGTAGCCAGATAATGGGATAAACTAGGGCTCACTACATGGGAGGCCGGAGGGGGAAGGGGACATGTTCAAAGATACATTTTCAGAGAAATTGTGTAGTTGATACAGACTGAGGGTCTCCCCAAGGGCCAGTTCTTCCGATACCAGAAGCTTGTGTCTGTGGCGAAAAGGAAATGCGCAACCTGGCCGGGAGAACCAGAATTTACAGCACTAACATTGCTTTATGAGTTGGAGGATGGCTGACGCCCGGTATCCCGGGTGTATGGTGTTAGGACAGTTTTTCTGAAGTCCAACTAATGGATTTGTAAAACCATTCAACTGAGACGGGACAAAACTCCACTCTTAGTATAAGGCTGTACCACCCGAGTATATGGCAGCGTAGACAAAGCAGCCAGGCTCATTTTAGGAGGGAGAGAGGGCTGTACGAAAGTACATAGAACCTGTAGTATACCAAGGATTCAATAGAAACACTTACAATCAGAAGTATTATAAAGAAATAAAGGTTTGTATGCAGATGACCTATTGGTCCTGGTCTCAAGCCCGGAGCGATCATACCTGGAACTTCCATTGACATTTCAGGAATTTGGTAAATTCTCTAGTTATAAAGTTAATGTCGCAAAGACTTTGGTTTATCCAGTCTCCAATTCATGTCATAGGGGGTTGTTTGATGTGGGTCGGGAAATGTGGGCTGATTCGGGTTTTAAATAATTGGGTATTCGTGTAAATAGGGATATTGAGTCTCTGCTTGCATATAATATCCGCCTGAAAATTACAGAAGTAGATGGTCTCTGCTGTAGGTTGGAAAAGCTAAAATTGTCCCTATGGGGTAAAGTTAATGTAATAAAGATGTCCCTCCTTCCGAAAAAAAAAAAAAAAAAAAAATATAGTGGCTAGAAGAAACATGTACTCAGAGTCCCACATAATGGGGACCAATTAGACTACCACAACGTTAGCAGACGTTGTGAAAGGGTTCGTTTACACTCCATGAAGGGGTAATGATTAGAGGCAGAGATATCTATGTCCAGCTGGTGTCCGTCTAGTCTGTCGAGCGTCTGTCTTACATGTTTCTCTGTTGTGACGTCATACGTATTGGACATTTTTGGAGAGAACTGAGTTAAAATTTCATGCGATTTGATAGCTGAGACAAAATCGCACATCAATGTTTTTTTGAATAAATCGGAAGATATAAAATGTTGAAAATTTGGATTGGAGCTTGCAATATTTGGTGCTCGCTCATATTGTTAGAAGCTTTTTAAGTCGCACGAAAGCATTGACAAGTGTTATATAAGAGGAAAGGGAACAGATTTAAGCATGGAAGACATAACTCCATTGGCACACTTATGCAAACAGTTACCAAAGCACACACCCAAGGTAAAGAAATATAGTACCGATTGGGTTAAAGGTACCGCCCACAAGATCTTTATGCCGTGGCCACAAAATGGGTCTTTATTTAAAGCCGTCTTACAACACATGACAACATATTTGCACAACACATATACAGGCAAGAAGTTCGAAAAACCCCTTGCTGTTCACGAGTTATGGAAAATGTATGAACAGGAGAAGGAGGAAGAACCACCAACAGATTGGATACTTTATGTATGCACAGAGCGGGTGAGACGCCTACCGCGCCACCTGCCCCACCCGAAACGAAGGTCAAAGAAAGTAAGGACGAGGGATTATACCCATTGAGGGAACTTAAAGCAGCCATGGGGTACAGCAACCCCGCATATGAGTCACCTACACATAGTAGTGACGAAAATCAAGGGAAGGATAAGGACAAGAATATAACCTCTACAGTCCCAAGGGGCAAGGGGAGAAATGATGACGAAAGAAGAGATCAGGCACAGATAAGTGCATCTCTTGACAAAGTGAGAGAAGAGAAGAGATGGAAAGGAAGCAAAGACAGGACTGGCAAGATAGCATTCGCAAAGGACGAATGGGTGGTAGGACACATTTTATTAAAACTCAATGGGAAAGGCATTGATGACCCGCAACAAAAGGAGAGGTTAGATGAGACACAGGGGAAGGGGACAGAAAGTGAGTTAAGAGACTAAATGGTAAGAAGGAATGACAGACAAAAGCGAGAAAAGCTATATCGGGAAGAGCAAGAAAGACAGCTCGATCACAACCCAAGAGCAGCCTATGATCAAGACAGACACAGCAAAGGTCAGAAGACGACCAAGGAATACGTGAAAAGAGGATAAGGAGATGAAGAGATGAGGAAATTCAAAAGGCAGATGAACGTAGAAATGAAAAGAGAAAGGAAGAAGATAGATTCCGAGAAGAAGCGAGGAAACGCAAAGAATTTGATGACGATATTAAGCGAAGACAAAGAGAACACTATCTTGAATATCTGGGGAGAGAGGTTAAAAAAAACCACTCCAATTGTAGATTGGGAAGATATAGAAGAATTCTTTCCTGCGTACGATTCAGTCCCAAGCACGTCTAGGACAAATATTGACAATAACTTCGACACCAGAAGCATCGGAGAAACGATCGATAGAATATATGTTGAGATGGGGCTAGAACAAATACCCCAAGGGGAGGGGGAAGACGAGCGCCTGGAAAGCACTCAGCTGTATGACACTGAGGAGGTCTCCCGAAGTAGTGGGAATAGAGAGCTATCCCTGGATAGGTTGGAAATAAGTAGGAACAAAGAGGATACGAGAAGTCACACTAGTTGGGGACAACCAATGTCGACTCCGAAAGGGAGGAGCGCGAGGAAAATGAGGAAGAGGGATGGAGCAAAGGACGACTCCCAGGGGAAAAAGGAGTAAGGTGGTCAGACAAAAGCGAACCTACACCGAGAGCATCAGAGTCCGCCACGCAGCCTGACCGATATGAAGTAGTATCTCACGATCAGAGGGGGGTGTCTTCACCGCCCTAGGCAGACAGACTAAGAGCATTGCCAGGTAGACGGTGATGCGGGAATTTTACCCCTGCAATAGATAGGAGAACAATGAGAGAAGAGAGAGAAGGTTACACATTCCAATTTCCGTTGCTCGAGAAGGGGGGAATAAGACCACAGTATTTTCCATGGCCAGACATGGATCTAGAAAATTTGAAAAACAAGCTTCCAATGCTGACATCGGGAGCCGGAAAATTGATACATGAGTTAGAAAAAAATGACAGGAGGCAACACGCTAGCTATAGGGGACATCAAAGGTCTCCTGATCGCCATGCTTGGTGAGAGAGCAGACGATGCGTGGGCACGAGCAGGCTACCCTGGTGTAACCACAATTAACAATTCGCATTACGGAGCGCCATTTAACAATTGTAGAGCCGCAATATGGAAAGTGCTACGAGTACTTTACCCAGATACTTCTGATATGGGAGCTATAATGACTCGAAAAATTAAGGAGTCTGAAAATCTGTTAATTTATATACAAAATTTCCAAGACGCATGGGTGCTCGAGAGTCATGAATCGTGGACTAAATCTATACCTGTGTTTTACCATATCCTGTGCCAAGTGCTGCCAGAGCCGGTGCAGAAACAACACAAGAAATTGGTGGGAATAGAAGCCAAATCTTGGGCTGAAATACAGTTGACCATCACACATTATAGTAGACTGTTGCAAGAAAAGAATCGCAAAAAGGAAGCAACTCGTAAGGGTGAGGAAGCGAAATTGGTGCAAAAGAAATTGTCAAAATATGCTCTTGAGGGAGCCATGATAACTAGTACAGCTGCACCAAGCATACAGCAGGTCGCTAGTCCGCAGCAAAATAACCAGGGCAATACGGGATTTTATCCAAGGGGAAGAGGTTTTAGGGGAAGAGGATGGCACAGCAATCAGGGAAGTTTCCAAAACAATCAAAGAGGCTTTCAAAATATGCAAAATGGTAACGATCCGACCACCGCCAGTTTGTTGGCTTTGTGGAATGACAGGGCATTTGGCGTGCACATGCAGAAATCAAGGCATGATGCAAAACGGCCAAGGAACAGGAGCAGGCATGTCAAATCCCCCTGCAGTTTTACAGCAGGATGGTGCACAGAATCACATGGTGCAAGAACAAGCACAAGGAGCGCAGCAAGGGGTTCAACCGCAAAACATGGGGAATGTTCCACAAGGACAATCCCAACAGGCACCACTGCAACTATCACAGACCATGAACCCTGGAATGGGAGGTTACAATGGGAATGGGGAAAATTCACCAGCACACAGTGGGCCGAATTTATATATAAACTAGGACAGCTCACTGGGAACCCTGATGTGTTCTATCCTATCGGTGACACCAGACCCTCACAGGGAACCCAGGGTGGATGTCGTCACAGGGGATAAGGAATATTTCTTCCTAGTTGACAAGGGTGTGACACACTCATGCATACGTGAAGGCAAATTTTCCTTGCCGGCAAGGCCATAGATACTCAGAGTTTTACAGGAGCGACCAGTCGAGTTCCCTTTACAAAAGGCACTTCCAGTCTCTATAGGGGATTGCAAAATGAACGTACCTCTAGTATATTCTCGGCAGACCCCAGTAAATATTTTGGGTCGAGAATTAATGACAAAGTTGAACATGACAATCTCGTTCACGAAGGAGGGCATAGTATGTTCCACTCCAGGAATGCACTATTCAAATGTATGTGAAATGGTTAGAGCATACTCCGGACACGTAGCCACGAGGGCCATACCATTAGAGCCAGAAATCTTCATATATGGCATGCATGTGCTTATGGCAGGATTGCCAGGCCTTGCAACCAGAATTATGAGAACCCCTGATGAGATTTTATTCAGACCAAGAATACTGATGCACGAGGAGAATAGACAAGTATATCCCTTGATGATACACACAGCTGCAATACGAGGGAAAGTGGTCTTGGTTGACGGTTACGATGATGAGGGCAGACAATGGTGCGCGATAATTGCCATTGAAGAAGGATATCGAGTGGCTGACGTCACCGATGGCGATCTGTTTGAAAAACAAGCAGAAATGGGAGATACTATGGTGGAAGTGAGTCTCACCTTTTGGGTAAAGATGATTAAAAGAGAAGTACCTCAGAGGATGATGTTGGCACTAAAACTTCCTGAATATTTTGATGATGACATAGCTAAGGTGCCTGTCTCGGTGTGGACTACAAGCCCTTATGACATGGGTCTCTTGAAGGGGGTTGGAGAAGTAAGGATTAAACTGAAACCAGGAGCAATTCTACCAAGAGCCTGACAATATCCCATGTCCAGAGAGGTAGATGAGTATTTTCAAGACAATTTCTGCCATGATGGACCAGGGTATCTTAGTGACGTCAGAGTCACCATGTAATACGTCAGTGTATCCTGTGAAAAAAAGTAAAGGGGGGTCTTGGAGGCTAGTACAGGACCTAAGGCCAATAAATGATATTGTTGAGGCCGAGTTCCCTCTAGCCCCTAACCTGTCTACAATCCTATGTAATATACCCGTTGAGGCAAAATATTTCACAGTGATTGACTTGAAAAATTCATTTTTCTCAATCCCGTTTTACCGAGACTCACAAGATCTAACGTCATTTACGTTCAGAGAGAAATACATCTGAAAAGCACGAGGCTGCCACAGGGGTACTGTGAGTCTCCTATTTTCAACAGAGTCCTGCAAATGGACCTAAGCAATATTGCATTAAAAAGTGTCGTCCTGCAGAATGTGGATGGCATCTTAATCTGCAGCACAACAGAAGAGCAATGCAGGCACGATTCTGTTCAGCTACTGACTATGCTGGCTGAGAAAGGATATAAGGTTGACAAGGAAAACTTACAATACTGTCAACAAGAAGTGCGGTACATAGGCCAGCTGATCTCACATGAAGGAAAGAAAGTGACCCCAGAAAGGGCTGAAGCCATATTGAACGAGGCTAAGCCGCACACAATAAAGCAGATGCAGAGCTTTTTCGGCCTATGCAACTATGTCAGGGCATGGGTATTTGACTACAGTTCTTATACTAAGCCTTTACTTCAGGCTCTAAAGAAGGCCCAAGTGATGAAAGAAAAGATCGAATGGTCTGAGGCCATGGAGAAAGAGTTTGCTGAACTCCAAAGAGAAATTTGCACAGGTCCAGTTTTAGGGATCCGCAATTATGCAGAGGAATTCTACCTGTTTCCACACACAAATGGCAGCGTCATGATGGCAGTGCTCGTTCAAAGAACCTCGTTGGGGTACACGCCCCTGGCTTATTACAGCGGGAATCTGGACCCAGTAATGAGAGGCCACTTCCCATGTGAACAAAGTTTAGCTGCCGCAGCGTTTGCCATAAAGAAGGCGACAACCATTTTAATGGGATGCTCAATGACATTGTACATCAATCACTCATTATTTGCTATTTTAGAGAAACCGAAAGGCACATTGACATCTCAGAGAGCTTCTGCTTATGAAGTGATCATATTGAATCCCTCGATAAAAAAAGTTTGATGTAAAAAAGTGAACCCAGCCATGTTCATAGTAGAGCCAGTCACTGAGGGAGAGCCCATACATGGCTGTGCAAATTATGAAGAATTCTATGATGAAATCCACAAGGCGAAAGAAAATGCCTTGGCAGGAGGAGAGATCGTCTTTATTGACTGGTCTTCAAGGATCGATCAAAATGACGGACAAAGATATACAGGCGTCGCTGTAATAAAAAACATAGTAAATGGGGAATTCCGAGTACTTATTAGTGTGCGAATTCCACCCCATTACTCAGCACAGGCTGCAGAATTATTGGTGTTGATACTCACCATTGAGAATCACTCAGACCAGGAAGTAACTGTGTACAGTGACTCCGCCTATGTGACGTCAACAGTACACGCATGCTTCGCGCGCTGGAAAAGGAGGGGCTACCTCCGAGCAGACGGCACGCCAGTGCAGCACGCAGCCCTATTGGACAGGCTGATTAAAGCACTACAGCTCCCAATCGGCATTGCGGTCATGAAATGCGCTGCCCACACAAAAGGGACAGATTTTATCTCACAAGGAAACCAAGCAGCAGACACGGAAGCCAAGCAAATGGCATCCAAAAGTGAGATGATTATGGAAGTAGAAGTCGCCTGCATCAATGAAAGAATGATGGTTGCATGTACAACACCTGAAGCCTATAATAGCCTTGGGCAAACGCAGCTAATGGAACTGCAAGGGGAGGCCCACAGGAAGAGAAAAACCTGTGGAAACGTCGGGGGTGTTCTTTAAACCCCTCTGACAGCTTGTGGCGACAAGACAGCACTGGTAAACCAGTAATGCCTGTAGCCCTATTAAAAATAGCGCTGGAGCAGTTACATTACCCGGCGCATATGACCAAGGAGGATCTAGCAGCAACGCTCGCGGAAGACTGGTTCATACCGAATTTAGCTGAGCATGTTGCATTCTTTATGGTGAACTGCATAATCTGCAGCAATTCATCGCTGGGCACACACTAAAAGTAACGAGAGGAATCATCCCCAGGCCAAATGGGCCTTTTCAGCACTTGCATGTCGATTACGTCAACATGATTCAAGTATGTAACAGGTACAGACACTTAATTGTTGTGGGTTGTCCATTCTCTAGATGGATAGAGGCAGGTCCATGTATACACCCAAACTCTACCTGTGCGGCCACATTTTTAGTGAGGGAAGTGTTCCCAAGGTGGGGGGATGCAAAGTCATGAGATCAGATAATGGCCCTCACTTTGTTAATTCAATATTTGAACAGATTAGCTTGCTGCTTGGTATCAAGCACAAGTTCTCATCGGCTTATCATCCGCAAGGTAATGGGATCTGTGAGAAGCTCAACGGCTTGTTGAAGGAGAGACTAGCCAAGTTGAAGCTTACTCTAAGGAAGGGATGGTTGCACTGCCTTCCATTGGCACTGTATGCACTTTGGAACCAACCAGGCTCCGACCATCATTTTACGCCACACAAGATAGCCACAGGAAGAAGAATGAGAACTCCCCTGGCACCCCGAGATAGAGCTAGATGTGATGCCCAGTCAACAGGAGAGGTTTTAGGGCCTGAAATGCAAAATTACCTGAACTGCATGACATCTTGCCTTACTATAATTTCAGACCAGCTGCAGCGGCGATGGAAAGGGTGCAGCGCAGGACAGAACACAGAAGGAGACACTGCATCAGACTCAGTTCAAGGCCTACGTGTTCCACCCGTCTTCCCTGGAGACGCCATCCTTGTCAAAAACCATACAAGGAAAAGGTGGGACGAGCCAAGAGTTAACGGTCTTTTTATCATGGAGGACTGCACTCTGTCCGCAGTGAAGCTAAAGGGCAGAAGAGCGTGGATTTTTCTCGGTGATATCAAACCCAACATCGGAGAAGGCCCCCTGCCTGCACCCCAATGAGAGGAATCGACGAGCGACGGGGATGAACCACAGCACGTGCAGACGAGACTCATGACGAGGAAGGAGGACGCATGACCAGCAAAGTAAAGACAAAGAACTTTTTGCAAATTGTGGCTTAAATTGGACACTTCCTCTAAGCAAAAAAGGGGATAAGGACATAAAATACGGACACTCTGTGCATCCTAGTTGCAGGGTGAAGAAGAAAATTGCACACATAAACCACAATATAATATGTTGACTTTGAACTTCGGACTGAGGCACACTTAAGCCTCGACAAGAAATGGATATGCCAAATTCTGACAGAGGACACTTACATTGGAAGCAAATACAGTATCCCGACTCATTCCACACCGAGACTCTATTCGGAATCACTTATGGTGTCCCGCAGTAGCACCATCGCCAAGGATGTGGTCACCTATTTCGACTTAGTACTAAGGTCATACCCGTCACTGGTAGGGAGGCTCACCAGTGTCGCAGACTTTTTAGAAGATCCTGAAAATGAAAAGACAATAAGACAACTCCTCACTGTCATTGCTGAACAACTTATCCTACTCCCTGAGTACAGTGAGAAAGAATCAAATGTTCCCAACACAGGCGGAAATAAATTAGCTTGTCAACACACTGTTCTTTCGCATAATCGAAGACTGTCCAACTCTTATTGGAAGAACGACAGACACACTCGCATTTCTTCGAGACCCAGCAAACACTGAACATTTAAGCCATCTTTTAAATAAGATCCGAATTCCACCACGCGACCGGACAGTGCAAACATTGTTTACATCAAGGAAAAAACATACAATCCTAAACCCAGCAAGACTGGGCAGATGTCCCTGTCACCCGAAGACAGCAGATTGGCACACAGTGTCCTCTTTCACCTAGTCACTGACTTTCCAGAGCTAGTGGGGATACCGATCGATGTTGACGTCCTCACATTCATCAGAGATCCAGCTAAAGTCGCACAGATGGGAATGCTCCTGCATGGAATCATACTCCAAGTGGAACTTTCCAACCATCAGAGAGACTATCTCAGGAGATACTAAGAAAGCCTTCGGCCGACGGACAGATCGAGGGAGCAGAGTCAAGAACTTAATTTGTTATATTTGTTGTCATTCGTTCCCTATTTCTTCATACTAATCAGTGTCCAATATGTCCTCAGGATTGAAGCAGATTCGAGGAGTGGACTGGGAGCTTACTTACTTTGAATATGCACAGTAAAGGAACTCACTGAAGCGTTACTTTATTTGATTTTTTCTTCCCATAGTCTATCAAAGAAACTGCATCCTGAAATAAGAGACAATTTGCCAGTCACAAGAAGGGGTACACTTTTGAAGCACCGGACACTCTTAAACACAGAACTTGAAAGACGATATTGGGTGAGGGAATAATAACAGTGACATTTGTTGAATGATTAAGATGGGGTCCAGAGCAGCAACCTGGACCTCCCACATGCAGAGAGGCACTCCCGCTTCTCTAAAAGGAAATGCTGTTGCCCAACGTATAGAACCATAATGTACTTATGCATCATATTTATCATTATTTTACTGTCATTAACGATCAGAACTGCATTCTTTATCGGTGCACGAAGCGTTCCAATTTCAGTGCACCCACCTAATGATACACGTATGAAACTCACAAAAGCACCCAGACCTTATGTAGTCATTCCGGTCCCTAGAAGATCTGACGACTGAGTGAATGAACTTGAAATGAATGTAATTCGCAATGATACACACACACTTGAGGTAACGAATGAAAAGAAAAGCCGGAGACAGGGTCAGCACGAGATGAATGAAGTGAAATCACTGACAACTACACGCACACAAACACTGAATGCACATGAAACAGGCCTAGTGTCAATGACCGCAGAACCACAAACCAAAGCAGTAGAGAAGAAGAGACTGCCTGCCATAAAAACCTAGGCAGATACTGTGAAAAAACAATAAGAATTAAGAGAAAAACCAACAGAAGCAGTCATATTAGAAACTCTTGAGAAAACAAAAGCCAACTCGGAGAAACTCTCTGCACAGACACAAACAATAGTATACTCATTATTCCCATACATAGCCAGAGCGAGGAAACTACAAGAGGAACTGTAGAACAAAACCACAGACTGTATTACCAAACACACATGTTCCGACACAAGGGACAAGTACTAGTTCTGAGATGCAACCAGACACTGGACCGGCATCAGGCTGGTGGTTGGTAAGGGCATTTATAAATGGCAGGAAAATGATGCAAGAAGAGAAGGAGAGAACTGCAAAACTTACACCTACCCCTTTGGTACAGATGAAGAGACCTGCACGATGGACCAGGATACCTGAGAGTCCTCGAGCAAGAAAAAGCCATACAGATGCATTTAGGGATGTAGTCATAGCCAACTACAGGAAAACACTAAGAATCAAGAGAAACATGCATGGAGATGACAATGAACTAAACAACTACCTGGACAGCACAGCACATCTGGGAAACAACATTTGGTTCCAGCACATGAAGGAGGTTGGGCGACGAAATTCTGGAGGAGAATGCTTTGTTTGTGCACTCCTACCATACAGCATGGGGAAGTCCAAGATCTTCGTAGCTGTAGAAATTGATGTCCCAACAGCACACTGTCTCTCACAAGTAGCAATGTGCAAGACCAGAGGCCAGTTCATGAGAAGTGACGCCTCATTGATCTGGGCAACTGGAACAGCTTATCCCGATGAAGATGATTATATCCAAGACATTAAGACGAGAAATAGAGCTCATACTAGGAATCATGTGATCGGGTCCGAGAAACCTGAAGTTAAAGGAGCAGGAATAAGATGGAAAGTAAACCCGAGACTAAATGTCCAAGGGAAAACTCCAGAAGAGGCTCAAATTTGGAAAGATTTAGGGAACAGTACTCTCACCAAATGGATGGGAGCAAGGAGTAGTGATATGTCAAGCATGGATGGTCCTTGGAGCCTGCAAGGTAGCAATTGAGAACTCACAAAGACTGTGCAAACCAGTATGGCCAAAACTTGCAAAGCTGCCGATATGGGTCGAAGACAGAGGAGGACCCTTGCAGATAATGCCACGAGAAAGCCCAAAATTGTGCTTCAGTAACAATGGCACAAGGAAGATGGGAGAGAATCAGATCTGTGGGACGAATCTATGACGCTCCAGGAATGGAAAAACTGGGGTAGCATATGCACAATAGTAAATGTCCACGTTCCAGCACTGGTGATCCCGAAAAGGAACCTAAACATTGACAGTTTCCTGAAAGCAGACGCTCACCTAAGGAAGAAGAGATCTGTGGAACTGCTGACTCGAATGAAGAGAGAAAATTACTTCTCTGCCAAATCAGAAGAAGCATTCCACGCAATCCCATTTGAGCACAGACTGTTCAGTCTCACCTCATCAGTGTTCACAACGCTCTTCGTACCAAGAACCCAAGTTGGAGTAAACACTAAATGGTTGCAGATAACCAGATGGGAATTGCTACAGACAATCAACACGACAATCGACCAAAAAAGGATTCAATGCGATTAAGGAAGAGTTAAGAGCAATCCGACTGATGACTCTCCAGAACAGATATGTCCTCGACATGATCACAGCTATGGATGGAGGAGTTTGTGCAAAAATTGGAGAATCATGTTGCACATTTATACCTTCTCACGATGAAGAAAATGGAACTTTAACAGAAGCCATAGGAATGCTGACCAAGCTACAGAACCATATTATCAATGAAACCGACTAAGTTGACGATGACTGCTGGTTTGGATCACTATTTTCGTGGGTTCCACAATGGATGGCAGATGCATTCAAGTTTCTGGGAGCACTGCTAGTGATGATATTACTAGGATGTTGTGTCATCAAGATAATAATCTCACAATGTCAGAAAACTGTGAAGAAAGCCATAGGGATGAAGATCATGATTGATGTCAAGCCAGGATGGAAGCCTAAAGATCTAACGGATGATGAAATAAGAGACTTTGTGAAGGCCAGCGAGCATGCACCAGAAGGTACAAAGTTTCTTTATCCCAGGAAATGCAGAAATTATGAGGGAAAATGGATTTACTGCAGCCCAAATGGACAATGCCAATTAACGACATGGAATAAAGACGAACATGTAAGAACAGCAGGAAGCCTAAAAGGAGTAATAAAAATATGGACTCCAAAGAGGCACTTCTTCAAACCATCATGTACAAACCCAGAAGATGAAGAAGGAATTAACCCAGACGATGAAGTGAAAATGAATACAGAGGAACCAAGTAAGCTGAATCCAGAGGAGGAAGAAGAAGTGGTCGATGAATCGCCCAGGGGGGGAGTGCAGAGGAGGTCCCAAATAAAGCCTGCACTCCCATCGCCCATTTTGAAGTACCAGGAACATTCACACCAAAATACGTGACGTATGATGAGCAAATAAACCAGCAAAGAGCCGCAGTAGGGCTCTGCCCAGTGCCTATCAGGAGAACAACACCTGTTGAGATGCCGATACCTAGAAAACCATGGACAGTAAGGTATCCATTGAGACAAACCTACCAGCAAATAAGACGAAAAGAAGATAGCCTAAACACTGTCCCGGAAGAAACCAAAAAGGCCTTAAAGAAATGGTTCGGTCAGAAAATATTATTGGCCAAAAAGATGGCCAATAATAAAACAAATATCCAAAATATATATATTTTTTAAGTCCCTATGGAAAGTTTCGAGCAAATGAAGCTTAAACTTTAAAATTGGAAGCACTATGGGGCATCCATTTTGTGATTTTAGGCAGCCTCCTCGGCTCTGCCTTTGCAGCACTAAACAAGCAACAAAAGCCCCCTAACTGGGAGCTTTTGCTTACTGCAGCCTGAGCAGAGCTGAGGAGGCTGCCTTCACTTTCTTTGTACGTTTTCTGTGCTCCCCAAGCCCAGGGAAGCACAGAAAACGTAAAATGAAGGCAAAAAGCTGAGGCACACCAATTAAAAATATAACGTTGGTGTATTTGTGATTGCCGTGGTTGGAAAACCATGGCAATCACAAATACAACAACGTTGTTATTCTGACAGCGGCAGCTTTCGTGTGGAGCCTCCTGGGCTCACCCTGGGCTCCCCCAACCCTGAGGGAGTCCAGGAGACTCCCAGCGAAAGCTGCCGCATTCAGAATAACGTTTTTGGATTTGTAAATACTGTGGCATTTACGAATACAAAAACGTATTTCTAAACACAGCGGCAAGGAAACACAACCCCGTTGTGTTTCTGCCTACAGCAGATTTCACTTTGGGGCTCTCGGGCTCCCCTCGGGGAGCCCGAGAGCTCCAAAGTGAAAGCTACTGTAGGCAGAAACACTGCAGCATTTCTAAACACCAGCATTGTGTTTCTGCCTACAGCGGCTTTCTCTTTGGGGCTCTCGGGCTCCCCCCGTGGAGCCCGAGTGCTCCAAAGTGAAAGCCGCTGTAGGCAGAAACACTGCGGCATGGAAAGACAACCGCGTTGTGTTTCTGCCTGCCTTGGCAAGTTATAGCCACGGCATGCAGAAACACAACGCGGTTGTGTTTCAAAAATGCTGCGGTTTTTCTTTCTAAGCTTCTCAGGCTCTACCGGCTTGAGGGAGCGCGAGAAACTTAGAAAGAAAAACCTCAACGTTTTTGAAACACAACAACATTGCTGAAGCTACCGCAAACATAAATATGTTTTAAAAGCTGTGGTTTTATTTCTAAGTTTTTCGGCCTCCTCCAGCCCGGAAAACTTAGGAAAAAGAAACGCAGCTAGTGCTTATTTAAAAAAAAAAATAGCACTTACTGAGATGCAGCTGCAGCTTTCCTGCCTGTAGTCTCTGGTCCCCGTCCTCCGAGTCTGGCACCAATGAAGCAAAAGCCACCCAGTGGTAGCTTTTGTTTACTACAGCTGGCTGGCTTTTGCTTCATTAGTGCCGCAAACGCAAGCACAAGCGGCATCCATTTCACAAAATGGATGCCCCCTAGTGCTTGTAATTTTAAAATGTGAGCTTCATTTGCTCGAAACTTTCCACAGGGACTTAAAAAAATATATATATGTTAGATATTTGTTTTATTATTGCCCATCTTTTTGGCCAATAATATTTTCTGACCGAACCATTCCTTTAATGGAAGACAAATGGTGACGTCACGAAGGCCGGGACAGACTGGCAGATAGAAGATATGACGACCCAAGGATGACACGAGACGAAATGCCATGAATAAGGATATCGTGAACCTAGACGGAGAGAACGATGTTGAAATATAAAGAAGCTTAAGCTGTAAAGCAGGGTGAAGTCATTTAACCAGCTAACGCCTGTACATATGCTTGAAACTGCAAGAAAGCGAAGAAAACAGTGCGGCTTGCTATGCTTACTACAAGATAGACCACGGCAAACGCAACCTATACATATCTACCTCAACGAAGCACATTATATAAGTGCGAGTCCACTTTACACAAAAGAAGAATCAACTCAGATTACTAGAGGCCTAACAGAGGACAAGATTTGTATTCCAGCTAAAACGAGAAGAGATGGCTGAATCGAAACTCAGCAGATGCAACTTGCGCCAGGAAAGAGCCAAGGTTAGACCAATAGAAGGAGCAAACAGTAGCTTCGCAGAATTGAAACTTAAGAACAGAATATCCTATCTTTGGAAGGTCGAGATAAGGAGGCGTAGGCAGGTGGCAAGCTGAATAAGAACTAAATGCACAAATCGAGGGAAACTAGGCAGATTCATGGTGTGAGTAGCACGTGACCATCCGAGCGAGAAGAGGCACGGGTTCACACCTACGCTGGGCAGCCACCCAGACAGAGATAGCATAATTTTTCCTGACAAGAAGATACAGTTTCGAGGCCAACCACAGCCAACTAAGTGACACATAGCCACTAAAGTAATGACTTATTGAAGGAAGGCCGGGTGAATCATGGGGAGGCCGGGTGAATCATGGGGCACCCTGCACCTGGCTGACCATTCTGCATGCTGCTAAGTAAAGTGGAAATGTATGCATGGGGTTAAAGCCAACCCAATCACAATGGCCAAATAATCTAGGGTCCTATAGATAGCAGAACCAATGGGACGTCGTACTCTTAATGACGTCTACAATAGTAATGTTAGAAGGAAGGGCTTAGACGCCCACCTGATGGTGTTTATCCAATCCTCTCACTCCATTACCATATACAGATATAGTTCCTATAATAAAGTTACCTTTTCCTAACCAATAGAATGGCATGTTAACTTTTGAGTGTTATATGTCAATGATGACGAGTTTTGAGTATAAATGTTACAACTTGTGTGAAGTTTGGGGAGTTGAAGCGAGACGGACTATCGCATCACTGTCAATTTCCATGACTCCCCGTTTTTTGTACTCGTCATTAAATGGACTTCCCTTGCCAAACCATTGAGTTGTCCTTATTGATTGGTGTTTGAGTAAAAAACCTGCACCCCCATCCATCTCGAAGGTGCAGCCATCTTGTTTTAAAGTACTCTGGAGCAAACCCTGACTCTATGGGCCGGCCGGGGTCTCCCCAGTACAATGCCAAAAGGACACCTGCTACTTTAGACTTAGCTTTGGCCTGCAGCACCAATGGGTAATGACGAAGCCGCAGTTTATGCTGGTCAGAAAGACATATATGCGTCTCTTGGAGCACCACCAAATTCAGTTGGTGATGCCCCAAAAGAGCCTCAAGCATCCTGCGCTTCGCCGGCATATTCAAGCCTCTAATATTCAATGTTAAACATTTAAACTGTCCCATTTGACTGCAAATATTTCAATGTCATCCATTCCCAGTGTTTCACCCGATTTGCGAACCTTATCCCAAAAAACCATGCAAGGACCCACCTTACTCCCCTCCCATCCAGCTTACACCCACCCATTTTGTCCCCCCAGCCCCCAACCTGGGAATACCCAGCCCCAACCTTTGTCTCCTGGTGTGAGCCGCAGTTCCTAACATAATCTGGAGAAATCTTTCCCAGCCATGAACCCACTAATGTCCCAGGACAACATGCTGGGTACCCTAAGACCCCGATCTGTTACCTTAACAGATAGATTCCAGACAGTTCTGCAGCTTCTCCTCCTCCATGTTACAGATAACATTTAGATTTAGGGCAGCTTCTCAACAACCGTTGTTTACCACGATTACCAATAGTTATATCTCAATCTGTCCATTTGGGAGTTGGGCCGCTCAAACCAGCCTTCCAATCCTCCTTCTGCTGTTGCATCTGCTTCCTTCCTCTCTGCGACACAACCGACCACTCCCTTGATTTTGTTTGCTGGGATATGCAATCCACTCCGGAGGCTATTGCACCTTCACCCTCATCATCTTTGACTTGTAGCAATGCCAATCCTGCTTTCCAAGATGTTACCCTACGCTGCACACAATCTATTGAAAAGAGAATCCCAAAAAGAAAAGTCCACCTACATTTAATCCCTCAGTCTCGTAGCACTCTAACAACCGGTTGCATCTCTCGCCTTTTCTGGAGTGATCTGAGAAAGATCCTGGTATAGCTGAATTTCCTGTGCCATTATAAGTGATTGTACTTTGATCTCTGGCTGTTCTCAATATCTATTCCTTTTGTTGACATGAGGTGCAGGCAGCCAAAACATCCCGTGGGTGGGCCTCGGGATTGCTCCTTTTTGGGACTGTCCGGTGGATTTGATCTATAGGAATTAAGGGATTCTCCTCACCTGAAGTAAGTCCACAAAGATCTGGGTTACTACTTCCCTTAACTGAGAGTCCAGGACCGATTCCGGTAAGTATCTCACTCTAATGTTTGAACGACGGGACCTATTCTCCAAATCTTTGTATTGCAATTCCAAATTCTCCGTCGCCCTCGCAAGATCCTCCAATGCATTGTCTGTCTGTTTACTATCCTGTGTCAGACCATGAATAGCCTGTTCATTGGCTTCAACCCGCTCCCCTAAAGAGGTTATGTCCTTGCTAAAGTCCGAAATTGATTGCTTTATTTCCAACGTAAATGACGTAAATTGTGTCTGAAAAGAGGCTGAAAGCTTTTTCCTGAAATGCTTGAAACGTAGCAGTAAAGTCTTCTTTGGCAGCCACCATTGCCGTGTCTTGAGAGTCTGTGTTTTGGAGCAGGGCTGATTAACTCTCCACTCCTACGGAACACGTGTCTGTGCCCGTTGCACCCCACAGACTTTGCAGAGGATTTTGTGTAGATTGTAGATCCTTCAGAGGCCATGGCGGGAGTGTCTTGCTACACCTTTCAGGTTATGAGCTGCTGCCAATCTCCAAGAGACTCAGCGCTCCACCGGGCCTCCGACACAGAAGAGCTCCAGTCTCCGCTCAGTCAAATGCACTGTCTGTGCCCCTCCAAGCCTGTACAGTCTGGGGAAGAAGTGAAGTCTACCACAGGCGTTCCGTGCCACGCCCTGCCCAATCGTGCTTCACAGTTACATCAAATCACCCCCTCTTCGCTATGCACTCAATGATGCCACCTTTCACAGCCTGTCAGAGAGGTCCCAGTGGGCAACTCATAATAATTCAGGATCTTCACTGCAGATTTTCAGCTGTCGCATGCCGCTCCGTTTAGCCATGAAGGAGGAGAGAGGCACAGACTGCGGCGGCCATCTTGGAATTGATGTGCCTTTTTGTTTTGACTCGCACAGATTTCCTGACTGGCAATATGCAGATAATATTCAGGTAATATATTCTAATATCCAGTTTGCGGATGCGGTCACTGCACCACTCAGGGTTCCTTTACAGAGGGCTTTGTGCGTTACATGACTTTTACCACATAAGGTTATAACACAATTTTTTCTGGCATAGAGCTTTATGCCAGCCCCTGACACCCCAGCACTGAGGGTGAGGAGGGGAGGAGTCTTTCAGGCTGCAGGACAACCATGTAACTAACACTATTCCCAAATGTTTGCACTGGAATTCTCTCCAGCCTTGAAGAACCAGTTCTATAGTGGGCCGAAGTAGATGATCCAACCCTAAAGGCACTTCCATGTAAGGGTGGCATTCAGTAAGTAGGTTTCCTGCTGAGAGTACAGCTTTGAATCTATTGCCTGAACAGGCATTAAGCCCCACCGGCAAACCTATTGGGACTTCTTGGCCACTGCAGGACTGGGGACTTCTTAGGCGATTGGTGTGCTCATCTGGGAATAATGTACATACATGTCAACCCTTTCCAAACACTTCCCTGATCTCCACTTGCCTAGTTAGATTAACATGAGGCATTAGAGAGAACCCAGATACGTTTGGGAAAACAGCTCTGTTTAATGGGCATCTTGCTCTTTGTGCCGCACTGAAATGGACCACGTAAATTGCATAAGGATGAGAGAGGACGATGGAAGGAAAAGTAAAGGAGATGTTGAGGGATCAAGTAATCCACCTGCCAAACCAATTTGGCGACCATCGGAAAATAGGATAATCCCAAGAGTGATTTTGCTACATTTCACTGAGTAACTGGCAAGTTAACGCTGTGTGTAGCAGGATGTCCCACGAAGGCTGTACATGGGTGAGAAGGATTACAGTCTGCAGGCCCAAAGTGGAAAAAATGGGACTGGACCACATTTGCAAAAAAACTTACTTAAAAACAAGGCACCTCTCCTTCGGGGAAGAAACATGCTGATCTTTACAATTCTAGGATTAAATTAAAACCAATCAAAACACAAATTAACTTGCATCAAAATCGACTCTGAAAATAACCATTGTGCTAGCAGCATAAGGAAAGGGGTGTTAGATAATAGTTAATATCCTACAATTCTGGAAGGAATACCTTTTCTCTCCATACCTGCCAAAAGAAAAATTACAATATTATAGTCCGTTTGACATGCCCATCACCTGCTCCATCCCCAACCAGAGTTTTGCCCAACGTAAATACCCTCAGTACAAGTAAACTGCAGAAAATCATTCCTCTTCCACCACACTTACCTAGAACACTGGCAGTCTGTTGGCCTTTGATTACAAACACTGCAAACCGAAGTGCCACAACAATCAGTTTGATCACCAGTTTTCTTCACCATTTACATGGTTCCACCGGCACACATTCTCAGTGACTCACATCACTGGTCCAGCCTTAACAGTTATAGGAGCTTCACACATCTGGGGCAGAAGAAACGCAGAATGATTGTGCCAAACCGTGGGCCAACAACTTAGGTTTACATTCTAATGAGGATTTGTTGCGCATGACACCGGTCGCAGTGGTCATAAAATCTGCCATTTTACTCTATTTAAGGCCTTTAACTGGTCACCAGGTGCACAGTAAAAATGCTTAATGGATGAAAACCTTTCTCATCCCAGTCTGTAGCTACATTTCTAATGGGTATTTTGGAACATCCCTTAGGCATGAACTTCATCACTATGCTTAAAGCAAATGCTGCAGTAAAACAGCCTCTGTCAGGGACTTCTAAAACAGACATTGTTTTATTTCTGTATCTTCTTTTTTCCAAGGCATTCGTCAAGTACTCAGTGTTTTTGGGTAATTAATTTGCAGCTCATAGTCAAGTTGGGGTGATATGCCATTTATTTGCTGTCATTCCTCAGTCTTGTGCTCATGGAGTAGAGCTGATGTATGAGATGATTCCTTACATTTTCTGATGCTTTTCTGCACGTCTGTTCAGCATATGCTGTGCTGTGCTGTGCTGTGGCTAGTCCTCAGTGGGTTTTAGATTCGGAGGTGTTTTGGTATCAGATTCTTATTCTTGCAAGCAGTCAAAAGGTAAATGTTGCTGTGCTTCTTCCCTTCTCATTTGACATATGTGCCATTGTTTTCGGTGTACTTCAGTATCCATTATAATGCACTAGAAAGGGTTTGGTGCCGTTTTAGTCCAGTTGTAAAATCAAGCATAGGGTCTATTTCTGTATGAGTTCCACCATATGTATACAAGTAGGCCTAAGCAACGCGGGTTAACCTATTTAACACCCTTGCACAGCATGGAGGTTGCAGAAACATGCTGCAACCTCTGGCCATAGTCTAGTCACCACACACGGGTACCGTTTTTTTTCTTTGTCAGGTGGGGCATTACAATCACTGCAAGTAATCCTATGGCTGCCAGGAAGATGCTTATAAATATTGTAATTGCAAAAGTTGGAATCTGCTCAGAACATTGGAAAACGCATACCACTCTACATGTGAAAAGCCATACTGCGCAGGGAAGGTGTGAAAAAGCATATCCTTTTCCTTCTCAACTTGTGCCTCTGCCTTGTTAGCAAAGCAGGGGAAATTATCTCCCAGTGTTTGAGCATGTGTCTGTTTATCGTTTCCAATGTATGGCCCTTCAGATAAAGGAGCCTTGCAGGGTAGAATTCCTGGCTTACTTTTTTCTGCAGCCAATGGAGTTTAAAGTGGGAGAATCCCTTGATGTGTTCCCATGCAAAGGTGATGTTCAGCTCTGTGTATGTTCTCTTTTGTTTACCATTTGTCTTGTAACTACCATATGATTAAGAGATCTTTGGGATTTCGAAAGCTTATGGAACCACCATCTGAGGACTACAGACCAATAAAAGATATCAAAATGTGGATTTTTCTTGCTTTTCCAAGGCATCTAAAATTAGATTCTTGAAGGTTTAACAGATGTAATCCATGGACAGGTACACTTTCTGTTGCACATTGAAATTGCTGGGTGAGTGTCCCATTGAAATGTAAGGAAGACATATCCAATAACACAATTCAAATTAGAGAGGTTTGCTAATGTATGCCTTCTTGGTTCTGCCATGGATTGCCTGTTCACCCTACCAAAGTCATTGAGGTAACTAAGGATAACCATAACACACGGAAACATGGTCGCCCATTTTCCATCAGAAAACCCTTTTTCCTCCGAGATACCCTTTCCCCATTTTCCATCATAGCAACCTCCTTAAGGCCCTGCCACAGGGTACCCACCCTCGTGTTGGTAACCAAAAAGATGTATAAGCACAGGGTAAATACGAGATCTAAGAACTCCAAAGCTAGAATTGTTCTAGAAATCACTACTAAGATTGCTAGAAGGAAATGTAAAGGTTCATCCATCTACAATCACTACCACACCCTGAAACCTCCTGTGATACCCTCTTTGCCGATTTTCAGCAGCCCACTACTCCAAATTACCCTCGTTACCCCTCACCTCCATACAGTCACCAGGAATGCAGTACAGCCTTGCAGATATGCCCATCTTATTGGGGACCATAATATTGTTTGCGGAAAGCTGGTATTAATAACCACAATGAAGGCTGCTCTTGTTATGTAGTTGATTATCTCTGTGTTGAATACAAGCATAGTGATTGCGTGATTAGATTGTGATATATTTTGTTATTTGATACCACCAATGGGGGATTTTTGTTTGGGTATTAAAAAAATGTAAAAGTAGGTCCGGGGGGAAACGTTTAAGGATGTAATTAGGAGTGTAATTGTAAATGTGATGAAATGTTTTAATCTTCTTTGTTTTAAGATGTGTTGTCGTGTTTTGTAAAGGTTTAAATAAACCAAATACAAAAAAAAATAATATATATATATATTGATGGTCAAGCTATGACCAGAACATGGTTCACCAATAATTTCCCACTTCGTCAATTTACTTTTCAGAGGGTAGCACTATTACACACAAAGACCTGCAGGAGGTGTCCATCTCTGCCCCAGAGAACATCAATAACTCACTACTGCCACTGATCAACCAACCAAGCACATTGTGGTGACGTGCTTGTCCAATCATGATTTATCAATGACAATGTTAGTGGCCTACTTTGAAATTCAACAAAAAAAGATGCATGGATTGAGCCA
Source organism: Ambystoma mexicanum (assembly GCF_040938575.1). Classification (NCBI taxonomy): domain Eukaryota; kingdom Metazoa; phylum Chordata; class Amphibia; order Caudata; family Ambystomatidae; genus Ambystoma; species Ambystoma mexicanum. The sequence continues at coordinate 147,818,307 of NC_090936.1, forward strand.
ATGACTGACAATTGAAATCTGCCATTAAAACGCAAATCTTAGGAAGTTTCAACATAGGGTTTGACAACTAATACAGCACCAATAGATTTTCTCATTCTTATGGTTATCTTCGACTTTGCTCACTGGGATTAGAGCTGACCCAGAATCAAAGGCACACCCTTGATTCTTATTTTCACAGACAACCTGCCCCCTATCAAAAGACCATGAGTAGCTTATTCTGTTCTGACCACTTCTTGATCCCACCCCACATACCTAAGCAGATCGAGAAACCTATAGCTCCCATGTTTTTCCTGCCTTCAGGCCTTTCACAAATTTCACCAGCGAACCATCCTCTACCATCTCTCCCATTCAGACCTTCATGCGTCCCTCAACCTTGCCTGAACACGTCGTAGCAGCCTTACACTTGGAAATCTCCAGGCCTTGAACTACAAATGACACAGAATGTTAAACTCACCTTCAATGCTAACCAAGTGTATAAAAGCGACTTGGCTGGCATGAGAAGATGGGTCAGAAAACAGTGCAAACCGAGGAGAAAAACATTATCAGAGGAAGATGAGACAGCGTGCAAACGATAAATCCATGTCTTCCAAGAGGCCATAAAAAGGAGGAATTCTTACAAGATAGTATTTCAAGAACCCAGAATGAAACTAAATGACTCTCCAAAACATTCAATGTCATTTCACCAAAATGCTAGGGGTAGCGGAAGTGACACCACATGACCCTTGAACTCTGATGACATCACAGGAAGTGAAGTAATTTGCTCCCATCCCGAAGTGACATCAAGGGAAGCGATGTAACACGATCTTTCACCCCTTGACAAAACAGGAAATGGCATCACATAGCATTGTTCCTAAGTACACAACGAAAAATATGGTTACAATATCACTGTAATTTGATATACATATCATACAAGAATGGATCATCATGGGTATCGTAAATATCAGTGTGTATAGCCCCATATTACCAAATTACTGTGAATGCAAGCAGACGTCCAAGGCCAAATGATAATGATGTATTATGTAGCACTTACGCTTACGTGCTTCATATAGAACAAATACACATACAATATCACCCAACCTGTGTTAGTACTCATTTATCAACCTCAGAAGGATGAATGGTCGAGTTGGCCTTGTAGGGATTTGAACCTGCAACCTGCCGATCAGACACACAACACTGCCGCGAGCGCTCAACCCACTGAGCTATCTTACCGGCTATAGTAAAATTAGCAATTACATTTCTGAATCTTCTCAAAGTCATAAAGCAGATTACACTCTGTAGTGGATACCATTAAACTGGTAACAGATTTAACAGGAGGCCAGTTCATCTGCAGGTCTGGTGAAAAGTTGGCCACACGTCAAGCCTGCATCGATCTACTTTTCAGGCTTCAGAGGCTGGCCTCACACGACATCCCATACGCTGGACACTTGTTACCTCATACATGCAAACAAGCACTCGTTACCTCCTACATGCAAACAGGTATCCTGAACAGCATGCCATGGAAATAGTAAAGAAAAACAAATTACCACAAGGCATTCATTGTGGCAAAATGAAATCAAGGGCCACTTTATGTGCTATGGTCAAACATTTCTACACTGAACACAAGCTTTTAGGCACAAGGATTTTGTCAAGTGACCGAAGACACCAAGATGGAATGTCTTGTGATGATCATAACAGAGAAAACATGCTATAACTGCAACTTGCAAAAAGTAAAATACATAGTCCAAAATGGATGCTTATTCCACGCTAAATGCTTTTTGGAGGTTTTTGTCTGCATTGTGAATTTGAGGTCTTTAATAACAGACTAAAATCAGTGACTCGCCCCCTGAAGTGTGCCTGAAATAAACCTTTGATGAGTCTAGCAATTATTGTATAGAAATCCTGAAGGACAAATTATGTGTTATTCCTATTGTTTCCTATTTAGGGTCACGGCTCAAAGTGGTACACTTGTGATGGACACCCCCGCTTTTTAAAAAAACATGTATTTTTTTTAGAGGACTGAACAAGAAAGGCAGCCACTCCAGAAACAAAGAGCCACATGTTGCTGGCCCCAGCCCAGGAGCTTCCATTAAAACAAAAAAAAAGTGTTTTAAAAAAAAAAATTGAAGGGGTAGCAAGGGAGACCACAGGGGTAGCAAGGTCTACCCGGGGACCCATAAATGACGTCCCTGTAATGGCAAGTATGTAACCACTAAGATGTAACACTGAACCCATCGAGAAACTGCCAAATTAGTTGATTGTTTTTATCTTCAAGAGTTCAAACATAAAACAGTCCATCAAACCAAGCACTGTTCAAGAAAGCTGCTCTGCAGGCCACACCCTGTCTACCATTAGCACTCCACTACACACAGTCAACACCGGCCTACACCGACTACAACTCAACAGTCGAATCTTTAGAGACGCACCTTCCCCCATATGCCAACATAAAACCCAAACGCCTTCTGACCCACTCGCCCCACCTGGAATAAAGGGCGCCCTATTACATGCTCGCTCTACGGTAGCCCATGCCACCGAAATAGCGGACACAATCCAAAATGAGAACTTGGACTTCCTGGCCATCACGGAATCCTGGCTCCATCCCGCAGCAGGACCAGCCATCATGCTAGCCACCCCAGACAACTACACTCTTATACGCATAGATCGCACCACGTCTAAAGGCGGCGGCCTGGCTATAATTGTCAAAAACAACTTAACCCTCAGACTCTCCACACCCCATAAAACTAAATCTTGTGAATCCCTCACAGATAAACTCACTATTGCCAATAATCAAACCATCATCATCCACCTGATGTATCACCCACCTGGTCCTATAGGCTCCTTTGAGGAAGACCTCACAAACCTATTATCTGACAATCTAAAGAACTCCACACAAAGCCTCATCCTAGGCGACTTCAACCTTGGACTTAACGACCCAAGTGACCCCAATGCCCTACAAATCAATAACACCCTGGTGGAACTAGGATTCTCCCAAAAGATTACAGAGCCAACACACATCAAAGGAAGGACCCTCGATTGGTTCGCCCCACATAACTGCCCAATTACTATCACATCTATAATGCCCCAGCTATGGTCCGACCACTACATGGTATCCTTTACCTTAGAAGCCACCACGCCTACCAACAACAGCACCCTAGCCCCCAGTGCACCTACTAGAAACAAAAAAAAATATCGCCGTTGAAAATATCATCCCCCTTATCCTCCCTGCTTTGAATTCCATTCCAGATCACTCTGAGCCAGCCTCCATGGTAGAAATATACAACGAGGTGATGCTTGCCTCCCTGGACACTATTGCACCACTGAAAATCAGGAAGAGCAAACCCCACTAACACCTAAATACCTGGTTCACACCCCTACTGAAAGACATTAGGCAAAAGAAACGTCTAAGCGAAAAAACCTGGAGATCAGACCCCTCAGACACTAACAAAAACAACTTGAAGAAATTAGCCACCCTCTACAAAAAAGAAATTATCTTAGCGAAGCAAACTTCTTACAACACCCGTATCACTCAAGCCAAATCTAACACAAAAGAACTGTTTGCCATCCTGAAGGAAGTAGAATCCCCCACACAAGCGCCTGACTCCTGCCTCAAGGACAAGAATTGGTGCACAGCATCCAAAATGCCCTAGCCAACAAGATAACCATGCTTCAGGCGAAGATTAATAATAAAAAAGTGTCCATTACTGCCCCAAACGCTGTTAACACAGGCCCTGCCATAAACCCACCTCTGGCTTTGGAACCGCTGGACACCCCCTCCTTCTACTTTCGCAAAGTCTCCACCAAAGAAGTCGAGAAAGTCATCCTCATCCTTAAACCCTCTAACTGCCAGGGTGACCCATGTCCAGCCCAAATCATAAAAGATGCGGCCTGCGAACTCTCACCTTTCATAACTAAACTTATAAACGCCTCTTTCACATCAGGCACCATACCCAGCAACCTGAAACATTCGTGGGTCCTCCACTTCCTCAAAAAGCAAACTCTGGACCCCTCCATCCCAACCAATTACCGCCCCATTACCACCATGCCGTTCCTATTGAAAATTCTAGACAAAGTGGCCTACCAACAAATTCAACACCACCTGGAACTAAACCACCTCCTAGGAGTCCGACAGTCCGGTTTCAGACCACAGCACGGCACCGAGACTGCACTCCTAGACCTTAAGGCACAAATAGACTTACTAAGAGACAATGGCACAACCTCACTCCTACTACTCCTTGACCTCTCTGCCGCTTTCGATCTGGTAGACCATGCAATACTATGCAATCATCTGGTCACGGCAGCCTGCTTCTCCCAGGAAGCAGTCGCATGGATCCAGTCTTTCCTAGACAATAGGACCATGCGAGTCTTCTCTCCCCTAGCTGCTGCTGACCCCGCACCCATTACTTGCGGAGTGCCCCAAGGATCCTGCGTATCGCCCACCCTCTACAATATCTTCACAAAGCCCCTTTTCGATGATCTAGACGGTCTTGGTATCACCTACACCAACTATGCAGACGATACACAGATCCTCATCCCACTGACGGGAGATTATGACAAGGATTTGGCCTTTGTGAACAGAATCTACCTCATCATCCAGGCATGGATGGCCGCTCACGGTCTATGCCTGAATGATGACAAAACCGAACTCCTCATTCTAGGCACCTCTTCCAACATCAAAAAACTGGGCACCAACTAGGACTTCTTCATAATTGATAACAACACCATCACTGTAGCCAAAGCAGTTAAAACCCTCGGTTTTTACATAGACTCTACGCTTACATTTGATAAACAAATGAATTCTATGGCCTCAGCCACCTCCTATACCTGCAAGCTAATTAGAGCAGCCAAGCCCTTCCTCTCACCTAACAACTGTCATTCTAGCAAGAGCATTAATCCTGTCGAAACTAGATTATTGCAACACCCTCTACATAGGTAGCAATAAATACATCACCTCTCAAATTCAAACATTGCAAAATAATGCCCTGAGAGCTGCCCTAAACTCCCCTAAAAATGCCCACATATCAGACCTTAGGAGATCCACTAACTGGCTATCTACTAAAGACAGAATCCTCCTCAAAACAGCCTCCCTCACCCATAAATGCCTCAACCATGCAGCCCCGCAATACCTCATAGATAGATTCACCAGACAAACAGCCTCCTGTCCCTTACGAAAAGCCAACTCTAAGCTCCTGTTAGTACCCAGATTCAAACTCACCAAATCTGGCGGAGCAGCTTCGCTGTCAAAGCGGCACAACTGTGGAACTCCCTCCCAACTGATTTAAGGGAAGATCTCCCGTACCAGCAATTCAGATCCAACCTGATCCAATGGCTAAAAGTTCATGATGTTTAACCTCGCGCTACTGCCATTTGGGATCTCATGTATATTCTGTATATGTGCTCTGCTCTATTAATCTGTCAACTCGGCATTCTTGTAAGCCTATTGTACATACTTATATGATCCTTTGACACCACATGTCTACAGCACTATAACCGCAGCTGTATTCCTTGTTTATTTGTAACATGTAACCTAAGTTGAACAACCCTCTTTCTGCCTTCGCGCCCGAATAACTCCGGGTCTGGTGCGCAATGCAAATAAACAAACTAACATGCTAACGTAGGTTTTCCATCACACAGTCCGTCCAGTGTAGACCAAAAGGATATCAGAATGAGGTCCCCTTGTCATCACCAAGGCTATAACATGGCTTATCAAAAGTGGACACACATGCATATCCTATGTGGCTTAAGTGCAATGGTAGGCAACATGAGAAAACTACTGAATAAGACGGCTCAGCAAAAACTTTTTTTTTTAAATAATGACCATGTCCCAAAAATGAGTGCCTCAAAAATGCTTTAGGATAAAAACGCCTCCACTCAAACATTAACGATGACAGCACACTGACAAGGGAAACGGAAGCAGATGGCGTTTTTCCAAGGGGCACCGGAAAGAAAAACGCAAAGTGCTGTCGGGAATCCACCAGGACGTACGACTCTTTAAACATGGCGGACGGTAGGCGATCGTGCCCACACCCACATTCTGTGGACACTGCTGCTTACAGCAAACTGCGGCGAAAAATCAGACCACCCAAAAAACGAAACCTTCAACCACAATAGGAACCAGATCCTCCATATGCAGCGACCAACAGCTGCATCGACATCCACATCCCACTGCTTTTTTCACGTTTAGCAAAAAAAGGAGCTTTAGTTTATTTTCAAAACAAGAGCCTAATCGGTTTCAGACATTACATTTCTTTCAGTTATTTTGAGTTTTATTTATAAAATACTGCCTCCATGTACTTCATTATTTTGCCACATATGACATAAGTTTAAACATATATGTTTCTTTTTGTGTCCATCAAGTTATTCACATAAACTATGTGGTGGGAACTCTTGGTAGATCGGCTTCTTTTTTGAACCTCGGGGTAAAGGGGAATTACGGTCCAGATGCAGCGGAGTGCGGTGAATCAAACCAAATCATCATGGACTTGAAATATACGCCCATTTCAGGACACAACTCCAGTTATCATCCTCCATAGGGGCAGCGCATGTTGCCGCTCTTCTTACATCAGAGCAAATGAATAAATGGCAGTTGTAAGTTGTCTGCGACATTGCAAACAAACACCACAAATCCTTTTCTGGTGAACATAAAGTGTCACAATAGCCACACACGGAGCAAAGTGCTAACAATACTGTAGCTTGTGCCTCCCATCCCACTACCAAGGCAATAGCATGCCCTCTCTTCAAATTTGTCTTTTTTGCATGCATATCCTGCCCACCACGTTCACAAGCGGCTGTTTCACAATCATGTTTTAAATCTTTTCATGGCAAGGCAAACAAAGTCAAATCACTCTCTTACACGCACACAATCTATAACACCTAGGCACAATTGGAAAACATGACCAAATCAGGCCGTATTAGAAATAAAAATATCTTGCAGAAAGAAAAATCTATTAAATCAGGTATAATTAAAAATAATGGTCAGGCATCCCCAGCCCACACCATTACACCTGCGTGCGGACGCGCACAGACACATAGCTCTCCACTCACACGCTTTTGGCGGGTGTCACCCGCCTTGTAAAGAGCTGACTCACCCGCCATGCCTCCTGCACACCCATTAATTTCAATGGGCTCTCTTCACCCAAAAACAAAATCGGGTTTTTTCACCCGGCTTTGCGACACAAATGGTTGAAAGCTATGCAGACATATACACACACACACGTGCCTGTGGGTGAGTGTAAGTCACTTTCATGTCATATGTAGGCATATTTAAAGGTTGCCAGAAGGAGGCTTCTGCTTCCAGCCACCAACAATTCCAGCTCTCCACCAGCACCGCCTGATTTGGATGTAGAGCTGCAGTATGCACGCCTTGCCTCCACTCGCATTCTGCTTTCACTAAACGTAGAAGCGAATAAGTGAAATGCAATGGCTGTTGGTAGCTGGCGGTAGGTTTACCAATACCACAGCTTCTCCACGAATTGTGGTATCCACTCTCGCACCCTGCTTCGGGGCAAAACAGATGGCTAAGAAAAGAATCTTTGCACGACTGTACATTGCAGGTCAAGGAGAGAATTTCTTTGACATCTCGGTTGCCTTGAGGGAGGAACCGAATGGGACCACTGTGAGGAATTGGACCATCCGCACGGGGAGAGTGCGCTCGCCTGGGCTTTTTTAAAATTTTTATAAATGAAAATGAATGATGGGAGATCAACCTCCAAGGACTGTGTAAGTCCATTCCGCACGCAGTCCATCTGCTTCCAGCACAAAACGCATAGGAACATGTACTCCAGGAAGAGACAGCCTACAGGCGCCAGCTTCCCCTGTCATTCAGCCGGAATCTAAAAGCCCTCAAAGCATCTCCAGATAGCGCATGGTACCGTGACTTACCTAGGCCACCCGGTCGGTGGACATAAGAAACAACCTTGCAAGCGAAGGTACAGGCTGTGAAGGACTGGAACCTCCCCACCACACAGATGCAGGTGGGAGCCTTTCTATGTCTCACAGAGTACTACCAGTCGTTCATCAGAGGGTATTGTACCATTGCCATGCCCCTGAATGATGTAACGTCCAAAAAGATGCCAAAGAAATAACTTGGACCCCCGCCTGTCAAACTTCCTTTCAGGATTTAAAGGATGGATTGTGCAGGGCCCCAATTCTGCAAGTGTCAGACTAAGGTCAGGAATTCATTATCCAGACGCATGGGATTTTTGGATTGGAGCAGTGTTAGCGCAGCTGAACGCTGAAGTGGAAGAGCAACCTGTCACCTACATTAGATGGCAGTTGACAAAAAGGGAAAGGAAGTGGTGTGTCATCGAAAAAGAGGCTTATCCGGTCGTGTGGGCCGTAAAGAAGCTGGAACCCTACATCTTTGGGTCTCACTTTACGATCCAGACGTACCACAAGCCTCTGCGATGGTTAATGGCCATGTAAGGGGAGAATCTCAAGATTTTACGTTGGGTCATATCCCTACAGGGATTCGATATGGACATCCAGCACAAGCCAGGCTCCCAGCATGGAAATGCAGATGGCCTCAGCCGGTACTTTCACCTTGTAGACGAACCAGACCCTCAGCAGGGTGGTGGTTCACATGTTGAGGCTGGGGTGTGTGGGAGGAATTCGACCATCCGCATGGGCAGAGTACACTCGCCTGGGCTTTTTTGATAACTGAAAATTAATAATGGGAGATCAACCTCTGAGAACTGTGTGAGGCCATTCCGCACACAGTCCTTCTGCTACCCGCACAAAACCCATAGTCACATGTACTCCGGGAAGACACAGCCTACAGGAGCAGTCTTCCCCTGTCATTCAGCTGGAATGTGAAAGGCCCGGGTACATCAACGCATCTCCAGAAAGGGGAAGGCACACATTCCTCCAGCCATGAGCAGCCTAATTTAATTATCAAATGCTCCATGGATCTGCATTCCTTTTGGCTACTCCGGCTGGTGGCAGTGCATACTAACGAGATAATTGAAGCAAGCCTAGAGGAGAGGCTTGGTTGCCAGAAGAGACAACAGGAAGGCGAGACTAACACCCCTTTAGTATGCAATGTGTCAACGTGAAGCTAGTTGCCACCTCTCTGTATGAAAAGCAGTGTCACAGTGCTTGCCCCCAGACATCGGGAGCAGACCAGCCTGCCCCAGGTACTGGCACCTATGAGGACCTTTAAGGCCCCAAAAGGATTGTCTAAGGGCTTCCGGGACTCTGTCCTGGCGCTGTTGGCGCCAGGCTCATATGGCACCAGGCTCATTCTGCCCTCTCAAGCAAGGCAGTTTGCAGGGGAAGAGGAATCATGTGCAGCCCAGTCTGAGGCATGCTGGAGGGACTACTTTACATGGGACTACTTTGATAGGATGTGGTTGAAGGGACTACTTCACCTTGGGACTACTTCTTGAGGCTATATAAACCACACCCTCAGAACAGAACATGCTTCGCATTATTCTGCACTCCTGCAGCGTAATGCTCACCGTGTCTGCTAGCTTCAGCCCAGTTTTCAGCCACGCCCGTCCAGGTCTTCACGAACCGCTGCCTGTAAGGAAGGAAAGGAAGAAAGAGGAGAAAACAGAACAAGGCTCTTGCCTGATGATCCATCTCGATCGCTCTGGAGCCTGCGCATCTGCCGAACAGAAAAGGAAACGCCAGGTTAGCCGCACAGAGCAAAGCACCACGTTAAAGACATTGCAACACTGCGCAGCGCTATACTCGCCAGAAGGCTGCTCACTCTTGCGATCCATCGAAGCACCATCACACGATCACCGCTCAGGAGCTGCCGCACCTGCCAAACAGAAAAAAAGGCATCAGGTTAGCTGCGCAAAGGTAAAAGGCCTCATTAAAGACATTTCAATCTTACGCAGCGCTAATACTCCCCTGAAGGCTGCACTCTCTTGTTGTCCCTCGAGACACCATCATATGATCGCCACTCTGGAGGCACCGCACCTGCAGAATAGAAAAGGAACAGCAGGTTAGTGGCTCAGAAGAACAATATCGTATGTTAAGACATTATCGCATCGCGCAAGTGTGGAAACACACCTTGAATTCTGCTCACCATTTTCGGAGAGGAGTCACTCTTCGTTAGATGCACCAAAGGAGAACCTGCAAAGAAAAAGGCACAGGAGTGAACTTTTGGCAACTTGAACTCTAAAGCAATCTATATCAAGGAGTATTGGCATAAAGACTTACCCACTGAGTCATGGTTGTCTGGAACAGTTCAGTAATCTGCAGGATCAGTGAAGTAACTATATCCTTGAACTGCTACGCACCCCTGCATACAGTTGCAGGATGGAGAGTCTGCCATTCATAACACTAAGGTGAGACATAGCAGAGGGGTGCATAAGGAGATCACGGGAGGTGGAAGTCGGTCCTCCTCCTTACGGCTAGTTAACATCTCATTTCCACATTTTAGGCAAATCTTCTTTCGTGACGGAAGGGCAAAACAGAGGGGGCACGTGGAGCCATTCATCACTCTGCTGCGTTTGATGCTGGTGGAGACAGTTACCGTCCAGCTTCGTTCGGCGCCCCTGTGGAGACCAGGGGAGCGGAACAGGCAGTGAATTGCCTGTCTGGGTCCAGCAGTTACCGCATGTGTCCCTGGAGAGCAGACCCCTTTCAGAGGGATGAAGGATGCGGTTTGGGAGAGACAGGAAGTCTGCTACCAGCACATACTTCAAGGGAAGCCTGTGCTTTAATCAAGAGTCACAGAAGGCTCAGTTAACCAGAAAGACACTTTGATCTACAACAGACAGGAAGATGGGTGGGACTTAGGTATATGTTCTCACACCTTACCTTAACCTGTTGCAGAGGACTCTGGTCCTAACCTCATGCATAACAGAACATTTTTGGTGGGTACCCAGGATTGGTTAATAAAGGTAGGGATAGCTTGCACCAATCACTGGGGCCCATTTGGCTTTAAGAGAGCACTGAACACCTCACTTGAGAGATCATCAGACAACCTCGAAAGAAGTAAAAAGAAGGACTCATTTGGACCCAGGCTGAAGGTACAGTCTACCTTACATCTTCTGCCAGTGAAGGAAGGCCAGGAGTTCCAAGAGTGAAGCAAGATCCCTCCCCTAAACATCTCCCAGGGAACAGAGGGAGATACCAGACTTAGAGGAATAGTCCAGCAGTTCCAGGACCGGTACCCTGCCAGCACACAGCATACCCTGCTAGGTTCTGCCAGCAAGCTTCCTAGGTGGTAAGTGCCAGAGAGTCTGTGGACAAAGGATAAGGCCATTGCCTGTAATCACTCTCCTGAGCTTTGGGCCATCTGCTTTGAAAGGACATGAGCCCCGCGAAGAAGCTAGAAGTGCCACACAAGCATCATCCAGCGTCCATCTCTTAAGGACATTTTCAAGACAGTCGAGTCCTCAAACCGCATCCGGCTGCACCGCAGACTGTCACGCCACAGTCACAAGAGCCGCCCGTGCCACCTCGACCGGCATTCCAGATCCGCCAAAAAGCACAGAGACACCGATTCTTGGCACCGAGCCGGCTGCCTACTGACGCCCGTACCCGCAGTTAACTCCTGCCACTAACTCTGTCTCAAGCGTTGCAAAGTGCCCTGGAATCGCCTTGACACTGTCGAGCACCAAGAACATCTTCAGCACCAGGTACATTGTGTTTCTGCCCCCTCAACTTCCCAGTCCTTCTCCGAAAGCCCCTAGAGTCAGTTACGACCCTTTGCCTGGTCCTGGAACTGAATAACATTGAACTGTAAGACTGATTACTTTACCAGCTACCCTCCTGTCAGTATCCAGAGTGCATCCCTTTCCTTTGTGAAACTGTCCTCTGTGTTCCTTTACAGAGTGGGTTGCATTTGTAGTGTGCTAGAACTGTCTCTTGTAGTAATAATAAAGTAGATATTTTTATACAACCTTGATTGGACAGTCCCTTTATCATTGGGTAATAATTGTATTTTCGCTGTGTTGCAACTAACCAATGATCCACGACCTTGCAGAGATGAGCCTGCCGTTCTGTCCATGTTACCAAAATTGGACAAGGAGGTTTTATAATTCACTTGTATTCCAATCTGTTCGTATCCCTTCTGTTGTACTAGAGGTGTGGGGTTGATTGATGGTTTAGAAACCAATATTCATCCCTGGACCACTGGTGCCCGGAAGTTGATTTGTCACAAGCACACTTAAGGAGGTTTTAGGCCTATGAGAGGAACATAATCAGAAATTGCTGTGGGTTTGCCATACTACTTTCCACCCCACCACCTCCTTTCTTTCACTTTCAGCATGCTTCTCGTCACTTTTCTCCAGCTACGGCCCCCCTAGAGGCCAATGGATTATGCACCCAGCTTCGTTGGAAATTTTGAAGTAGCCTCACTCATTCTTTTATATTGCAACCCCCTCACCTCATCCATAGAAGTCGGGTGAACAGAACCTTGCAGGGTGCATCATTCTGAAGATGAAGTTGGGAAGCTGTCTCAACACCAGTTGGAAGGATGAGGGGTGTGGGGTGGGTTGAGGAGATTCATTTTTGGGCTGTGGCTGTTTGAGCTGTGGTAGAAAGGTTTGAAGCCTTTTTGAGACAATCAGGTAGACATGTGAGAAACAACTAGTGATTCTGGCACGCCCCAATAGCATTATGCTTTTCTTCCCCAACTGGCATTGTCCTGATGGGCAAACACCCTAGAGGGGCCCAATAAGAGCAGAACCTGAGCAAGTTAGAGTGAGGTTTGAGATGACACCCAGCCTGCCAATTAACATACTAACTGAAAGTTAGAACAGAAGGTAGAGATGTGGTGGGCCAGAGGAGCCAAGTAATGGCTGAAGAGCCATGGTAAGAGATTAGAACGCTGGTGAACACCACATCTAGAGAGAAAGGTGGGAGAGAGAAAGAACCCAAGTTGGACATGGGAGGGTCAATCGGAGAGAAAGGAGGTCAACCACGATAGGGCCTCAGGTCTTCACGAGTATTCGGGAGAGTTTAGGAGAGCAGTTTCCGTGCTTCTGGCTGCTCTAAAGCCAGGCTGGTGGTCATGGAGACAACCAACAGATTCAGTATGGAGAGTAAGCTGGGAGATGGCCAGCTTTTCCATGATTTTGCCCAGGAAAGGAGTGATAGAGATCGGGATGTAGTTTACCACAGAGGAAGGATCGGCAGAGGGCTTCTTGAGGAGGAGGTGCACAAGGGAGTGCTTTAGGGGAGGAAGGGAAGGTTCCAGTGGCAAAAGAGTGATTGTAGAAATAGGCCAAGGCTGGAGCGAGGGTGTCGAGGGTGTCGATGTGTTCCTTGATGGTTCTGGAGGAGCAGGGAGAACCTGCTTTGACGAGACTTTCATAGATCAGACTTGTCTAGAAACATTGTCAGGAGTGAATACAGGGAAGGAGGAAAAAGGAGGAGAGATGGCCGGAGAGGGGCAGAGGGGCCGAGAGTGGTAAAGGGAGAGGAAGAGGAGAGAGTCGACAGGATATCCTGAGTTTTAGCGGTGAAGTGAGAAGCTAGTGCCATGCAAAGGGCCTGGGAGGGAACAGGAGAGGTGCAGACTGCAGCAGGATTGGCCAGCTCCTTGCAGATTTTGAAAAGTTTGGCCGGGTTGTTAGAGGCTGCAAAGACGCAGGCTTGGATGTAAGCTCTCTTCTTGAACAGGACTGAGTCTATATTGTCTTTGGAGCAGGCGGCAGGCCAGTTTGTTGAAGGATGAGCCTGATGCCCTCCCCTTCCTCTCAGCCACCCAACACTTGCGTTTAAAGGTGGCGAGGTCGGAATCATACGAAGAATTGCACTTGGATGTGGGCTTCAGACGGATCCTCATGACAGGGGCAAGGACATCAAGAGTGTTAGAGATTGAGAGATGCAGGTTGGGGAGGGCTGTGTCAGAGTGTGAGTCAGCCGCAGGTGAAGGAGGAGAGAAAGTAGCAGCAAAAGCCTCCACTGATACATGCTTCATGGGCCTTGATGACCGAGAACGTGGGTTGCAGTGCTGGGGTTGGCTTTGCCCGATGGACAGAGAGCGACAGGTGAGAAGAGAGAAGAAAGTGGTCAGTCCAAGACAGAGGAGTGGTTAGCGGGTTGGCGAGGGGGATGTCTGACGAGGTAAGAACATGCAGGGTGTGCACGGCACTGTGTGTCAGGTTAGAGGGAAGACTAGAGAGAGAGGGAGAGGGACGCAGAGATTGCACAAGAGCCCGGAGGAGGGGCTAGCGGCCACCAAGTGGATGTTGAGGTCTCAGAGGAGGAGAAGTTGACAAAAGTATCCCTCTTTCCTTAAGAACGTACTTTTCAAGGATAGTCAACGACCATTAGAAGGAGAACCCAAAGGCTTCCCAGGAACACTGCATAGAGGGTACTGTGTGCTGCAAAAGTTTAACACAGCTGCGTTTAAGAGATATGCAGGAAAGCAGACTCCATAGAATAAGGTAACACAAAAAGAACAGAGTTCTCCAAAGTCAGAACAAATAAGAATTAATGAGGGGAAAAAGGCTCCACTCATTCGGGAGAGAAAGAAAAAGGTCCAGAAGTCCAGCAAAAAGTGCTGGGGTTCTCACTAGGAGACGGGATTAAGCATGAAACTGATAAATCCCCCTAACAAAATGGTACTAACGGATCCTGGGCGTGTGTGTGAGGGATGACCATGGGGCTGGGTGCCACAAGTCCCAGGAGTGGGTGTGGAGAGTAGCCTCTGGTAATTCCCACAACACTCCGGTCAGGATGCAGAGTCTTGTCAAATTGGTGCCATGGTTACAATCTGACCATTTAAGTGTTGTACCGAAAATTGTTGAAAGTTTGAAGGTATTGGTGAAGTTACAAGCCGTGCATGCTTTTTATGGCCCCGCAGTTAGACAATACTTCCCATTTTATGAGTGGGAATTGCTCTGCAAACAGAATGGTGGCACAGCATGTCAGCAAAAGATCAGAGCATACAATTTGCAAAGTGGCGATTAACACCAACTATAGGCCCACAACAACTGTGCCATTCCTACTAAAAATCTTAGATAGGGTGGCTTATCTCGAAATACAGGACTAACTGGAGCATAACCAGTTACTAGGAGCTCAGCAATCAGGATTCAAGCCCCAACATGGCAACGAGACAGCGCTGACGATTGACCTCAAGGCCCAAATTGACAAGCTGAGAGACGAAGGGAAATCAGTCTTACTACTCCTTCTTGATCTCTCAGCAGTGTTCGACTTCGTGGACCACAAGGTCCTATGTAATCACCTTGATTCAGCAGTATACTTCTCACAGAAGGCCATAGTGTGGATCCAATCCTTTCTAGGCAACACAACTATGAGGGTCTTCTCGCCATCAGCAGCAGCAGACCCCATCCCCATTACTTGTGGAGTGCCTCAGGGCTCATGTGCCTCACCCACAATGTATAATATATTCACCAAGCCCCTTTTTGATGATCTGGCTCATGTCAGTATCACCTACACTAACTATCTAGATGATACCCAGATTCTCATACCACTTACTGGGGATTATGATAAGGATTTGGCCTTGATAAATAAAATGTATCTCATCGTCCAGGCATGGATGGCGGTCCATGGTCTATGCCTGAATGATGACAAAACTGAACTCATCATTCTGGGAACTACGCCTAATCTCAAACTTGGTCACAAATACACCTCCTTTAATATTGATCTCAACACCATTAAGGTTGCTAAAGAGGTGAAAACCTTAGGCCTTTACCTAGATTCTAGCCTCACTTTGCCAAACAGGTTAATTCCACTGCCTCTGTCTCAGTTTACACATGTAAACTGATCAGAGCTGGCAAACCATTTTTATCTAAAAACAGCTGTACTACTCTGGCCAGAGCGCTAATCTTGTCCAAATTGGACTACTGTAACACCCTATATCTTGGCGCCAATAAGTACATCGTCAGAAAAATTCAGATTCTACAGAATAACGCTCTTAGAGCAGCATTGGGCATAGCCAGGAAAGAGCATATCTCTGAAGTAAGGAAATAAAATAATTGGCTCTCCACCAGCGACAAAATCCTGCTTAAAACTGCATCATTAACTCACAAGTGCCTAAACAACGCTGCACCCAGCTATCTCAGAGAGAATTAATAGAAAATCCTCTAACCGGTCCACCAGAGCTGCTAAGGAACAAGTTACTTACCTGTAACTGTTGTTCTCCAGCATGGGTCTGGCATGGATTCACATGCTCATGAATATTCCCCGTCGTCAGGCCGGGAATCCTCGGTAAAGAAAAAATCAGTATCAGTTTCGTTTCTGATCTGTCTTTCTTAGTAGTAACCAATCACTGATCTCTAGGTCATACTGCCCCCAGCCAATGACTGTCCTCTACCTAAGCCCCTCCCCTGGCAGCCATCCTCAGATTTGGTAGCATGTAAAGTGGCAGTATGACCAAGTGAAGAGCCACAGAGGGGAAGGAGGGAGGGTTCGCATGTGAATCCATGCCAGACCCATGCTGGAGAACAACAGTTACAGGTAAGTAACTTGTTCCTTCTCCAGCATGGGGTCTGGCATGGATTCACATGCTCATGAATATAAGAATACATAGCAGTAAACATATGCTCAACCTGGGAGGTGGCAACAGGCTCAACATTAAGCAATACAACAACTCAACATTAAGCATCTCTTACCTCCTCACCAGGCTCACCTTAAGCGAACAGGTTGCGCAGCACTGCTTGGCCGACCCTGCACTCCTGCCTGGAGTCCCGAACGACGCAGTAGAATCTTGTGAAGGTGTGCGTCGACCTCCACGTAGCAGCCCTGCAGATATCCAGCAGGGGCACACCAGACAGGAACGCCGTGGTAGCAGCGATCGCTCTGGTGAAATGGGCTCTCGGACGGCCGGGCAGTGGTCGGTTTGCCAACCGGTGACAGTGCATGATGCAGCCGGAGAGCCATCTGGAAATGGAAGCCTTCGAGAGAGCTTTCCCTTGATTCACAGGTCCAAATTCACAAACAGCTGTGATGTCTTCCGAAAACTCTTCGTGCGGTCCACGTAGAACTTCAGCGCTCTAGCCACATCCAGCGTGTGCAAAGTCCTCCCGGACGGAGACGAAGGGAAGAAAACTGGCAACACCAAGGGCTCGTTGAGGTGGAAGTCCGACGGCACCTTGGGCATAAAGGAGGGGTGCGTCCTCAGCACCACCCTTGTGTCGTGAAAAGTCAAGCATGGAGGCTTGCAAGATAGGGCCTGGATCTCTCCCACTCATCGTGCGGAGGTGATGGCCACAAGAAATGCTGTCTTCCACGACAGGAACTTCAACAGCGCCGAATGCATAGGCTCGAATGGGGCCCCCTGAGCCTGGTCAGCACCACGTTGAGCTCCCACGCCGGGGCAGGGGCCTTCACCGGCGGGAACGATCAGAATAGTCCCATCATAAATTCCTTCACCAGTCGATGAGACCACAAGGACGCCCGTCCTGTAGTTCTGGTGTATCGGGAAATGGCCGCCAGATGTATCTTGATGGAGGCATGAGCCAGTCCAGCTTTGGCCAGCGACAGTAGGTATATGGCAATACTTGAGGGGCCGTAATCCGCAGAGGGTTAATCTTCTGTGCACGGCACCAGACAGAGAACCTCTTCCACTTATGTCCATAGCATTTGAGAGTTGAGGATGCCTTGGCTTTTGCAAGAACCTCTCTGCAGTCAGCAGGGATATCGTATGCTCCAAACTCTAGTGCTGCAGGAGCCAAGCCTGCAAGTTCAGCGACTCCGGGTCGTGATGGAGAATGGCGCCTCCTTCTCTGGAGAGAAGATCCGCGTCCGTCGCGAGCTTGATAGGTGGGGACGCTGACAAGTCCAGAAGGTCCGGGAACCAGATCTGTCTCGGCCACGCCGGTGCGACGAGGACCATCCTGCACCTGGACCTCTTGAGCTGGTTGATGAGACGGAGCAGCAACAGCAACGGAGGGAACGCGTACAGGAACAGCCTGTCCAAGGGAACGAGAAAGCATCGCCCATTCTCCTCGGTTGGGCGAACCTGCTGGCGAACCTCTGGCACTTGGAGTTCGTCGCCCTCGCGAACATGTCGATCTGGGGTTTGCCCCACCGTTGAAAGAGCCAATCCACCTAGTCCTGGCGTAGTTCCCACTCGTGGCACGAGCGCAGCTCCCTGCTGAGTGAGTCGGCAATGGTGTTTTTTATCCTTCCTGCCAGGTGGAAGGGAACCAGAAACATCCCCTGGGCGACGGCCCAGTGCCACAGATCCTGGGCCTCCTTGGATAGGGCTGGGGATCTGGTGCCTCCCTGCTTCCGGATGTAGAACATAGTGGTGGTGTTGTCGGTGAAGATCCTCACCACTTTGTCCTTGAGGGACGGAAGGAACGATTTGAGCGCCCAGAACACGGCTCGTAGCTCCAGGATGTTCATGTGAAGAGACCTCTCCTCCGGTAGCCAGAGGCCTCTTGCGTGGAGATCTCCGGTGTGGGCCCCCCATCCCTCCAGGGAGGCGTCTGTCATTGCCGTCTCCTGATACACCTAGGCCTGAAAGTCCATGCCTGCCGCGAGGTGCGCACGGGCACCCCACCATAGAATCGCCCGACGGAACTCCTCGTCGAGCGGGATCCTGTCTTCGAAGCTGCCCGCCGCTTGAATCCAGCAGGCGTCGAGGAACTCTTGTAGCGGACACAACCGAAGTCTGCAAAGGGGCACAAGGTAGATGCATGAGGACATCATCCCGAAGAGGGACTTGATGGACCTCACTCTGGCCACATCCGTGGCTATCAGGCGCTGCACCTTGCCCAAAATGGCCTTCGTCCTTTCTTCCGACGGAGATGCCAGTCGCTTCACTGTATCGAGCTCTGCTACCAGAAACATTGCCACCTGCGACGGGACCAGATGGGATTTGGGGTAGTTGATGGAGAATCCCAGCTCCGTGAGCAGGCGGACGGTCTTCGCTGTGTGTTCGACGGCGAGTTCTCTTGACCTTGCATGGATTAGCCAGTCGTCCACGTAGGGGTAGACGTGGATCCCTTGCAGGCGCAGCCGCGCCGCCACAGGTGCGAGGCGCTTGGTGAACACCCTGGGTGCCGACTTTAATCCGAACGGCAGGGCTCGGAATTGGTAGTGACGCCCCAGGTCTACGAATCTGAGGAACTTTCTGTGTCCTTTTAGAATGGGGATATGGAAGTAAGCATCCTCCAGGTCCAGTGACGATAGGAAGTCGCCCTCCTCCAGCTGTCCCAGCACGTGCTGGAGGGTGACCATCCTGAATTTCTGTGCCTTGATGTACTTGTTCAACCGACGCAGGTCCAGGATGGGGAGCCAACCGCCTGTCTTCTTTCTGACAAGGAAGTATCTTGAGTATACTCTGGAGCCCCGGATCCTCTTGGGAACGAGCTCGATGGCACCCTTCGTGAGCATCGCCCTTACCTCCAACAGCAGTTGAGGGACGTGATTCTCCTTCCTGGCCACAGGAGGAATGCAAGGACACTTCCTTTGATATTCCAGCAAGTGTCCGCGGGCCAGGGTGTCCAGCACCCAACGATCGGTGGAGATGGACTCCCACACGCTGACGAACTTCGTCTGCCGGCCTCCCACCGGGGTGCTTCGGTGGGGGCCCGATGCTACGGCCGGTTCAGTCCTGCTTGGAAGAGGCCTTGCCTCCTTGCGGACGGCGAGGAGACTGTCCTTGCTTGCCGCGGCCTCTGTAGGCCTCCTGGGACGAGGAGCGGTCCGCCGCTGGATCCCTTGGAGGCTCCATGTCTGTCTCCAGAGCTCCAAAAGGGCTGCCGTTGCTGAAGGACTCCTAGGGCTCGGGCTGTTTCCGTGTCTGTCTTGATGGCCTGGAGGGACTCATCCACCGTCTTTCCAAACAGGTTGTTTCTGTCGAATGGCATGTCCAACACTCTGGTCTGGACGTCCTGGCGAAAGTCCGTCGCCTTGAGCCATCCTCGTCGTCTGAGGCAAATCCCGTTGCTCAGTTGGCGAAATCCGGTATCAGCAATGTCCGTTGCCACCGTTATGGCGTGATCCGACGCCACCTCTCCTTCCTGCAGAATCTGTAGGGCCTCCGCCCTCTTGTCGTCCGGTAGGAAGTCTAGCAGTGGAGCTATCTTGAACCAAAGCTCCCTGTCGTAACGGGCCACAATCGCTAAGGCATTGGCCGCCTTAATCGTCGTCGCCGCCGACGAGACGACTCGTCGTCCCATGGAGTCCAACTTCTTGCCCTCGCTGTCCGGCGGGGAAGTGGAAGTTGAAGCCGCTGCACCCACTGCTTTCTTCTTGGCCGCTGCTAAGACGACAGAGTCCGGCGTGGGCTGGGCCCTGAGGCACAAGGGGGCGCCATCGGGGACCCGGTACTTCTTCTCGTACTTGGCCCACTTGGCGGGTGTCGTGGAAGGGTTCTTGAGGATAGCCAGCCCCTTGTCCGAGATGTCGTCGAGCAACGGCACCTCGAGGACCGTCTTTCTCTTGGCCTCTCGTCGTTGGTAAAGAAAACCTTCCTTTTTCTGTTCCTCAGGGCAGAGCTGGAAGAGCTCGGATGCCCTGGCTATCATGTGGCGAAAAGAGCCAATTTCGTCGGGCGGAGAGAGGGTGATGACATGTCTGTTGTGTCATTCCCGCCGTCGTCGTCCGTCCCCATCGCTGTATCCCTCGCGGTATCCTCCCGAGGGTCCGGCGAGGGGGGTGAGGGGTCCACAGGCCTCGCGGGCACAAAGGGCAGAGCGGGGTGGACTCTCCTCTGCTTGTTCGGAGGGCTTCCCAACGGGCCTGGTTCTGGATCCTCCATCGGGGTCCGTGGTAACCTTGTCCTTATCTCAGCACATAAGGATTGGATCGCCAACAAAATGGCCGCCCAGCTATCCTGGGGCTCGGGTAATGGCTGCGACGGACGGGATGGCTGCTCCACTGGGCCCTCGTCGTCGCCATCGTTGCCATCTTCGATCACATCAGTGGGAACCTTCCCCTGGGATCGAACCTTCTCGAACCTCTCGTTGAGGCCTATGAACCTCTCGTTGAGGCCTTTCACGGTTTCCAACGGATCCTCCTCAGAGGCTGAATCCGAGTCCGTAATGGCCACCGCCTCCCCCCCGCCCTCTTTTTCCACCGGGGACTTCACGGGGGTCTTAGCGATGGTCTGGAAAGAGGATTCCCTCTGCGGCGGCAGGGAAACTCTGGGCCCGATGCTGCCTCCACTGGCGTAGCCTCTGCCGGCTTCGCCAGGGCCGCTGCGACAACCTCGATAGAGGCCTTTGCCGGGTGGATCAAGGCCCTCACCACCTTAGGTGCGTCCTGGGCCTTCGCTTTGGGGGGAGGGTCATCGCCTCACTCCCCCTCGGCTCCCTTCGAGATCGACCGGGGCCTCTCCAGAAGCTTACCCGGGTTCTCAGACTTCCTCTTCCCCGAACCAGATCGCTGGCTCGTGGTTGACCGTGCCGGGGAAGTCGCGCCCTGCCTGGCAGCCGAGGAGCCCGACCTTTCGGCACTCCCGGTGCCCGCGGACTCACGATGCTTGGCCTTCTTTTGGGCCCCCGTCGCCGGGGCGCCCTCACAGGACTTAGAAGACCGCTCAGACTTTTTCTTCGCCTTCTAACCTGCTGTGCCCTTCTCCAGCCAGGCGGCGAGGCGGGAACGACGATCTTGCTTGGTCCGTTCCGACAGGTTCTTGCAGAACGCACAGTCCTTCACCACGTGCGTCTTGTCCTCATGAAGGCAGTAGAGACATCTCGAATGCTCGTCCTCCTTGAAAACATTTTGCAATCCGCATCCTCGGCAGCTTCTGAACAGCTTGGATCCGGGCGTCGAGCTTCCCTTGTCCTGGGCCATGTCCGTTGAGGTAGGCCACAGATCTTCTGGAATCCTCCAAGAAGCGTAACTCGATGAAAACTTCACCCTTGAGGGGCGTAGAAGAATTCCGAAACGGGTCCCCGTTATCGGAAGTAGAAACGGTGGAGCTTGAGGCTCGATTAACTGAAAAAATTAGAAAAATCTCCCGAAAAAGCACAAAAACGCAGTAAAAGCTCAAGAGCTAAAACACGAGGACTCCCAACACTTGAACGTGTGGTAAATATCTGAGGATGGCTGCCAGGGGAGGGGCTTAGGTAGAGGACAGTCATTGGCTGGGGGCAGTATGACCCAGAGATCAGTGATTGGTTGCTACTAAGAAAGACAGATCAGAAACGAAACAGATACTGATTTTTTTCTTTACCGAGGATTCCCGGCCTGACGATGGGGAATATTCATGAGCATGTGAATCCATGCCAGATCCCATGCTGGAGAAGTCAAATTGCATGATTGTACCAAGGTTCAAACTGACAAAAGCTGGAGGAAGCAGCTTCCCAGTCAAAGCTACACAGCTTTGGAACTCCCTACCCCCCTCTCTCTGAGGGCGAACCAAACATACTCCAACTTCAGATATAACATCAACTGGTTCAAAGAAAATTACCACTAAATACACGCCAGCTACTATCCTACTATCCCCGCTCACTTGCACTGTAAATAGACACTACTATGCCTATATCATGTTGAACCTCTCTTTCTATGTAATGTCCTCCGACTGTGCTTACTGTATGTATATATCTTGCTGTTGTAGTCGAACCCTTGACTGTATTATATTTGTGTACCTATGTAACCATAAGCTGAAAATATTCATGTGCCTTTTGCGCCAGGATACCCTCGGGTCTGGCGCGCATTACAAATAAATAAACAAACTAGCTCTGCTTGTTCGAAGCTTGCCTCTGGCTCACATGCAAGACTTGCAGGGATTCCAAGGTGGTGGCCCGGCCTTGTGTCGGCTTGGTTCAATGGATGTGGGAGACCTGCGCTAATGAAATATATGAAGGACCTGGAGGCAAAGAACCAATTAGCAAACATCCAATCCCGGACTAGCAAGAGAAATTGAATATCTAAGCAGAACTACATGACCAGTCAGGGAGAAAGAGAGGTGCAGAGACGGAGAGGATGTTGGAGATGACTGGAGGAGCAAAGGGGGTGCTTGAGAGGTTAAGAGCCGACGAGCAGGATGTGAAAGGAGAAGCTGCGGACAAGATGACAAAGAGGGGCTTGCAAAGCGAGCAGCAGAGGAGGTGGGCATAATAAGATCAAGAGAGGAAGTTGAACCCTGGGTCCCTTTTACTCAAGGTAACATGTCGTACTATGGATGGGACAGAGAATAACTTCTCAAACTACGCAAAAAGACAGACTCAGGAAGCTGGAAAAAAACACTGTTTTATTAACAATTATCTAAAACGGGCAGTACAACAGACATCAACGGAAGTCGCAAAGCATAATCTCAACGATTCTTACAAAAATCATACCTTTATAGCAAAATCTATATGGAAATTTAAGGAAACCTATGTGGGATTGTAGTTGGCTCAAGGAGAACATCTAAGTATACTTCTATAAGGGCTGGGACTGTGATTCGGTCTTTATAGTCAGGTGGGCCACTCATGACATCCCTTCGTGCAAGTCATCTTCAACAGTAATTAAAAACACAACACCTTTTTTGCTCTTAAAATATAAGGCTCTTCGTTATACGGCCTTTTACAATTTGTTATCATGCTTGTACCGTTCTGGAACATTCAATGCTCTAGCAGCACGTAAACTGGTACCCCAGGTGCTGGAGGGTGGACCTGACCTTATCTTCCCACCCAATCAGCCTGCCATCTCTCATCAGTCATGCCGTCTGCCATTCACATTGTCTTTGAACTTAGCCTTGCAGTAGCTTCTCTACTCAGGGGATATATGGGATTTTGAGCAATTGCTATCTTCAGTTCGGTCCACCATGCTTTTCATCTATTCTCATCATCAACTCACGTGATCCGAGACTGTGAATTTGCTCGCATTATAGCATTTATTTGTCTTTAATAAAGAAACTTGGCACCCATGGTGCTCTCTCTTTGCAACTTCAACAAGGGATGCCTTGGCTTCTCATGTGTCCTGTTCTTCACACGCTGATAACCAATTCTTGGCTGCTTCCAGACATCAAGCCAGACAGCCTCTCTGATCTTGCTTCGAATTCAAGCCTATTCTTTGCTGAGAGACACATAGCTTCCAATCCGTCTTCCTTCATGGAGACTCACTTATTAAATATGTCATGGAATGTCCAGAACTCTATACACATAAATGCTGGCGGCACCGCCTACAGTGTATATACTACGTATAGCCAGCCTTATGAATAATTAGTCTATATTTCTTTGTGGGCAGGAACCAAATGGCAGAAATGGGAGCAGTCCACTAACTGGGCAGATCAATCTCGGATCACTCCCAGTTAATGATGGAATGGACTATAAGAGGGCCTCGGCCCCCCATTCCACTGTGGCGTATGCCCACCGATGCCTTAACAGATCAAATCTTTAAAGCTGGGCTGAAAGCGAAATTAGTGGAGTTCTTAGAGCACAATGTGGGCAGCGTGAAGGAGTGGGGAACTGTCTGGGAGACACAAAGTGGTTGTTAGAGGACAGGTAATGGCTAGCGTGGGCGGCATACGGAAGACCCTGAGGGCAGATCTGGAAAGGCTGGGGGTGGAAATCCGGCAGCTCGAGGTACGGGAGATGGGACCACAGACTGGAGAAGTAAAACTGGCTGACACTAGGGGACGCTGCTGTTAGGCGTGGGACACACTATCAAAATTTGACCACAAGGTTATGAGTACCAGGGCCCATGCGGAAGGGGACAGACCTAGTAAACTCCTATCGTGGCTATGCAAGAGGGAACACGCTATGCGCCTTACTACAGAATTGAGGTGATGGGGACGGTAATCTTTGCAGAACGCAGCTGGGCATCAACAATGTTAATAATAATTAGGAGAATATGCACAATCGTAACAATGCGATTTAATTGGTAAGTGACACTCATTTGAACTTGACCCGAGTATTCATAAAATAATTAGGTTAACCCGTGCAAGTTAATAATTATGCGCATTCACGTAGTACTGGGGATATTCCCCATTTTGTTATTCCAGATCTCTGCAAACCAATTAGAATGGTGAATCCAGTGCCATTTTCCGAAATAGCAATGTATACAGCCAGAACATGAATATCACGGTCTGCAAGTATCAGGTAAACTGTGAATTCAGCAATAAGATCAGCTAAATCCTAGCTATGTATATATTTTACAACCAACAAAGGGGTCAGGAATCTAACTCGCTGCAGCACCTACTCTCTCTCTTCCCCCATTTTTGTTTTCTCACCACAGCTAACAAGCGCCAGTCCATGACTAAGCAAGTAATTAGGAAAAACACAGTGGGTGCTGTATAATGTCAGCTCACCACTTATTCGTTTGATTTAAGCACGAACCTAAAAAACTACAAAAATCACAGGTAACTATATACCTCCCAATATTTACAATATTCAAATGATACTGTGCTCTGGGTGAAAAATGTCAGTAGTCTTGTCTCCAAGAAATGAATAAGCCTAGTCACATGTTTGACACAGTAGATGCAACGTAAACTAACCATCTGTTACTATGAATCATTCTGCCTAGTACAAAAACCACTAACTAAATATTTATAGCCTTTGACTTGAAAATAGTTTTTCCAAAATGTGAAGCAACAGTTTTGTTACGTTCAACTTTACTGACCCTTTCTTGTTTTGTCTTCCCTTCCCTCCTTTTGTTTTCTCTCTCTTTGACACAAGAATAGACTGAAAGAGTATGTTTTCTAAAGGAACTTCAACAAAGTCTAATGTATATACGACTTGAAATCCTAAGTGTAACTGTTGGGTTAAAAAGATGTTTGTACGACCTTGGAGGGTCGAAACACGTGTTGCTGTGGCACGGCTCAAAATTAATTATATCTATTACACTACACATTGAGTCTGACAAACACTGATGTATAAGGGTGATTGCAATATTCATATTTTACTCAAATGAGTTACATACGATTGATATCTTTCAATATTCATATTGATATATGTAACTCCAATGTGTTACACACGATTGGGTTGATACCTTTCTAATCCCAATCCGAACGTGGAAACTATATTATCATTTTTTCTATTTGTGTTTTGACATGATACCAACCACTAATAAATCAAGCCTTCACCTAGTGCTCCCATCTATTAATAACGCTTGGCTCATTTTTCTATTAGGAGGTGAGTGTAGTCAGTGAGGACACTTTTTTTCAAGTAAACTTAGTATTCTGTAGGTGATAGTGGAAAATCACCTAACTATCCCCACGGCTGCAGCACACAAAAGCTGACAGTTCTCTTACCTAAATTGGTTAAGGATCGCGCTCTCCCAGCATAGGGGTCTTTTAAAAAAAAAATCAGGGTATCAACAATGTGTTTGCTGACTTTTACTCACAGTTATACAAACATGAGAGTTTGGTTCCCAGAGAGGAGGTATTAGACACTCTTGATGAAGTATAGCTCCCTAGGCTGGGAACGGTGCAGCAAGAGGCGTAAGATCTCGACATCACTGTGGACGAAGTAAATGAGGCAATCAGCTTGTTATCCACTAGCAAAACCCCAGGAAGTGATGGTTTGCCTTCCGAATTTTATCAAACATACACAGAGGGGGTGGCCCCAGGGTTGCACAAAGTATTTACAGAGACCTATGCAAAGGGTGAGCTCCCAAGAAGTATGAGGGAGACGCTAGTGATCCCGATCCCCAAGCCCGGGAAACCCACGGATAGCTGTGATTCCCGTCAACCACTAGCCATGCTCAACTACGACATGAAAATCTTGACGACAATACTAGCGTCGTGGCTTCGCAGAGTGATTGGGAGACTGGTACATGGGGATCAAAATGGCTTTATCACAGGCCGCAGCACTGCTTTAAATCTGCGACGGTTGCAACATATTGTGGCACAGACTGCCGACTGCCACAAACAGTATGCAGTGGTGTCAATGGACGCAATTAAAGTCTTTGATTCGCTGTACTGGGAATGGTTGTTCAAAGTATTGAGGGCATTTGGATATGGGGAGCAATTCATCAACTGGGTGAAGATACTCTACGCTTCATTGGTGGCACGTGTAAAAACGGGCAGGCAGGTGTCTGTGGCTTGAGACATACAGAGAGGCAGGGGTGTCCGTTGTCACCCATGCTATATGTGCTGGCGCTCGAACCGATAGCAATCTATCTCCGCAAGGAGTTTCTGGAGGAAGGCATATGGGTTGGTGGTGTTGGTCACCTGATCTCACTGTTTGCAGACGATGTTCTGCTCTATCTTCGGAACCCGCAACATAACCTACCACCAGTCCTGGAAGTGCTTGATAATTTTGCCTGGGTGTCTGGAATACGGTTTAGCAGAGAGAAGTCCTGTTTTTTCTCGTTAGCTGGTTTTAGGGGAGTAGTGAGTGGCGACCTGCCGGAAATAGGTCTCCCTTGGTGCTCGGAATCTTTTAGATATGTAGGGGTGAATAGTATGCACACATCTGAGGACATGCACGACCATAATACCAGGGGGGTGGTGCAGGTGCTGAGAAGGTCTATGTCATTCTGGTCAAAACTACCATTGTCACTGATGGGCAGGGTTACCCTAACGAAAATGATAATCCTACTGAGGTTTTTGTATGTTCATCACTATGTTAAACCTCCTTTTTTTCGCTTAATAGAAGCTTTGTTCAAAGAATTCCTTTGGGGTACGTCGAGACATGAATTTGCAATAACAATACTGTGTCTGCCCGATAGGGCAGGTGGGGTGCAGCTGCCCAACCTGAAGAAATACTATCTAGCAGCACAGCTTAGCTTTGTCACCAAATGGCTCTCTGACGAATCCACATAGGAATCGGCGCTGCTGCAGCAACTTGTGGCATATCTGAAAGATTTTATGGCTACCTTCTAGTTGCCTGGGCAGTGAGCCTGCACTTGTAACACTGGGCAGACAGGTGTGGCGCAGAACACAGAAACTGCTAAAAATAGAGAACCCATATCCGACGGAGGTCCCAATAGCAGTAGATGTTTGCAAGAATAAAAATGAACACATGATAGCGGGGCTCTGGGAGGGTGGGGGGCTCTCAAAGTGGGGGGCCATGTACGTGCATGGTATATTCGACAAAATGGAGTCCTTAACTGAGCAGGTGGGGTTACCTAGAGGTCAGTTCTTGTGGTACTTACGGGTGAGGGCAGTGGCCAAGCAAAAAAATGGTCGAAATGGCCAGAGGAGCCAGAGGCAACGTCACTCTGGCACCGGATATATACCTTAGAAGATGGTTGGAAAACAGTGTCCAGACTATATAGTAACTTGATAGACAGGCCCAATCCTAAGAGCATTGAGTTAAAGGCCAGGTGGGAACTGGATCTTGGGGAGGAACTTGGAGAAAAAGAATGGGAACACATGCTGGGTTGCCCTAGGGAGGTGTCCAGAAATCCTTGCTTCAGGCTACTTCAGTTGAATGTGCTGTACCGCACCTTCATGACACCAAGCAGGATGGCCAGGTTCAGCAGCAAGGTTCAACCATTATGTCCTTGGTGTGGCGGCATCGGGGCAAACTTAATGCATATGTTTTGGAGTTGTGTGAATGTGCAAAGTTTCTGGGCAAGAATTGAATAGGCTTGTGGGAGAGCTGGAATCACTAGGTATGACTGGACCCTGAAAGAGTGCTTGCTGGGCGCCTACCCAAGAAACAGCTAATGTAAGCACATAGTAAAATTTATGGACATGGCCTGATTCTTAGCTAAGAGATGCATTGCCATGGTTTGTAAGTCGGCTGGTGGCCCACAATACATGCGCTGGCACAAGGAGTTTGAGGTTTGGACTGAAATCGAAAGTAAAGTATGGGTTAGTGCAATAAATGGGCGAGAAGTGCTTGTCAGCGTTACATATGAGGCTTGGAAAGTGCTAGTTTGGGACATGTTTCACCCCTCAGACGATAAACCCCCTTCAAGGCGGAGAATCACTGAACTAGACGCTAATAATTTAACTGGTCGAAGGTATGTGCCAAGGAGGTGCCCATTGACTGACAACTGAAACGCAGCTGGATTGGCTAAAACTGAAGGGGGTGCAAAACCACTTAGGATGTTTATCTTGTTTTGAGGAACCTGTTTTGGGGTACCTTTTGTTAGAGCTCAGCACCCTATCGAGTTATCAGAGAATATGTAAATCCAGGTCGCATCAGCATAGGTAACAACGGAGTCCCTGGTTCC
This sequence comes from Ambystoma mexicanum, assembly GCF_040938575.1. Taxonomy (NCBI): domain Eukaryota; kingdom Metazoa; phylum Chordata; class Amphibia; order Caudata; family Ambystomatidae; genus Ambystoma; species Ambystoma mexicanum. The sequence continues at coordinate 147,847,221 of NC_090936.1, forward strand.
TCTACTCCGTTTGGCTAGAAAATTGAGTTTTAGTAGTTACACTAAGGGTTGCTCATGCGCCCATTATGCCGAAAAAAAGAAAACAATGAGCCTCTTATTTGGTGATGCAATGTTTTTATATCAAGAAATGCCCTTTTGTGATGACGTGTTTTGACGGTGTGTCGTCTTTTTCAAATCAGGGCTGTGTACACAAAATCAAAGTGATGTTACCAATACATATATGGAAATGGGCCATTTTAGGTTGTTTAAGTTCACAATAGGTTTAAATTAAAAAAATAAATAAATAATAAATGATCATTTTAGGAGGGGTAAAGGGTGGGAGGTTGGTGGGTATTGAAAAGAAACATTTTTGAGAGAAAGAAAAATAGAAAAATTAAATACACTGTTAAATTCACTCATTCCAACTTTTTGTAAATAAAGATTTCCATAGCAGCAGCTGGTTAAAAACAGACATCATTCAATTCTTGTATCTGCTTACCCAGTCCTGTTTGGTGCACTATATATTCGTAACAGCTTACAGATACAGTCATGGGGTAATCCCAGCTACTCCTAAAAAGAAATTACGGCTGTGTTATAATACATTGTTTGATTCAATTTGACTGCCCCGGCTGTTATCCTAAGTACATCCGTGTGTATTCTTGTTGTGATGAGCTGCAACATGCGTAAATTATTTCTGAGGTGAGCGTTCGAAAGTGCGCCATTTTCCATATTGAATAGAAACTAAAGAGTCGTTTGCACGTGGGTCCGCGTGTATCCATTGGACTTAATAAGTGATTATGTCTAGAGCCGGGGGGTTCAGGAAGACTCTTACCTTAGTTTTACTGCTCTGTATATTTCTGTCCTTGTTCCAGTCTGTCCACAGGGGCAGGCTCCATATTGTTTCTTGTAAGGTTGCTTAGCAACCTAGTCCTACATCTGTTTCTATCACGGCGGCCATGTCTTGGGCTAAGGTCTATGTCAATGTATGGTAAATACGTATTTACTCACTGCCTAGTGTTCCTAATTATACTCTTAAGCGTGACGGCTTGGAATATCCAATCGTGTGATGATTACTTGTTCTTGTACAATGTGTGCGTTAATTCCAATTTTTTCCCATCCTATCTGTGGCGCTGCCCGATGACGGGCACGCATGCGACGGCGTGACGTTGCACGCCGTCGCGTGCAGTACAAATAAACGGGGCGTTTCCCGGCTGCGTCAGAGCAACCGGGAAGCCCGAACCAAGACGTCGAGTGGAAGCAAGGAGAAGGCCCATCTTGGCTGGGCCTGCATAGCCTATTTGTCCTTGGCACAATTTTTGGAACAGCTAAAGGCAGGGTGCCTTTTTCATCCCCTTCATCATCATCCTGGTGGCCTCACCAGCCTTCATCCTCTTCATCATCACAGAGGTGTGCTGCAAGTGACTGTATCCAGGGGTGGTCCATGCTGAGGGTCATTTTGGACTGGGTGTTTGAGTTGCGGCTCCTGGTCAACATTCTGGGGGTGCCTGTGCGCTCAAACTCATGAGTGACACCGAGGACCAGGACGGAGCACACAGTGCGGCGGCGCAGCTACGTCCTCGTGCCCCAGTGGCCCTGCAGGGCCAACAGCCTCCAATGCAGCAACCAGCAGCACCAGCAGGTGGTCAGGCAGCGGTTCCGGCTCTTCAACCCCCAATACAACAAGCTGCACCACCTGGTATTCAACAAGCCGCACCTGTCATGGCCCAGGTACGTGCACATGAAGCTCTGCAGCCCATCCCCGAATTTGATGTGTCGGGCCCGCCCTCCAGCTTGGGGCCCAGGTGGAGAAGGTGGGTGGACCGCCTGGACATGTACTTCAGGGCTGCCCAGGTGGTTGATGACGATACCAGGCTGGCTACGATGTTATACTCGCCAGGGCCCTCTGTCCAGGAGACTTTTGAATCTCTGCCACAAGGGAATGGAACTTATGATCAAGCAAAGGCCGCCCTACAAGCATACTTTCTGCCCCTTGCCAACGCGGACTATGAGCGGTTTGTGATGCTCTCTGCCAAACAAAAAGATGACGAGACCTTGGACACTTTCTATGGGCGCCTGAGGCGTCTGTCGCTCGCCTGTGCCTGGGGTGACGCAGAGGATATGATAAGGACTATGCTTATCCAGGCGTGCTCATCAGGCAAGCTCAGGCGCCAGGTGCTGAGGGAGCCCGGGATAACGCTCCAGCGCATCCTTGAGCTAGGAAGGTGCCACGAGGTGTCGGAGGCGAGAGCCGCAAGAATGGAGGCCGGGTCGCGCCCTATCAAGACTGAAGAGGTCTGCGTGATGTGGCGAGGGGGAAGAGGTGCCAGGAGGTTTGGTGGCAGCACCCGAGACAGAGCCGGGAGGGCAGGCGAAATTTGCCAAAAATGCGGGTATGACCTGCCCCACCAATCAGAATACCCTGCAGCTGGAAAGACCTGTGGACGGTGCGGGTTGCAGGACCACTTCTCGAGGGTGTGTAGGGCGACTATGCCCGTATTGGTGCCAAAGGGCCAAGGACGAGCTAGTTCCACTCGCCAAGGTCGGCCGTCCAACGTCGCTCAAGTGGACCAGAGCGAGGAGGAGGCCCAGGTGGAAGAGGCGGAGGAAGAAGACGAAGAGAACATATTCTTTGTCTCAAGTGTGGGGATTCTAAGAAGCAGGAACCGACGACAAACGAGGTGCGTGGTTGAAGTGAACCAGTCTCCAGTCCCGGTCCTCGTGGACACAGGGGCGTCGGTAAATGTCATGGCCCTTGAACATTACAATGCCATGGATCAGCCGCCCAGGCTGGTCACACCCAAGGCCCGCATCTTTGCATTCGGTGGTGTGGAGCCCATCCCTCTGGACGGGGCATTCGTAGCAAAAGTAGAACACGATGGCTCTCACATCACAGCACGCTTCTACGTGACCCCAGTGAGTACGAATACTTTGCTAAGTTGTGCAGCGGCAGAAGCTCTCGGCATCGTCAGCTTCGCGTACTCCGTCTACCTGGAAGACATTAATGACTTACTGGAGAAGCATGATGCTCTGTTCAAGGGGATCGGGCGGATGGCCGGGGAGCCGGTGCGGCTGCATATCGATGAGTCGGTGCAGCCGATCGCCCTGAAACATCGGAGGGTACCATTCCACCTCCGTGAGCAGGTCGACAAAGAACTGGACAGCCTCGTCGATCTAGACATCATAGAAAAGGTGGAGGGCCCGACTCCCTGGGTGTCCCCTAGAGTGGTGGCAAGGAAACTCAAACAGCCGGGCGCAGTCAGGATCTGTATGGACATGAGGATCCCCAACAAGGCCATCAAGACGGAGAGGCGCCTCACCCCGACGCTGGATGACATCATTGCGGAAGTGCAGGGCGCTCGGTTCTTCTCGAAACTCGACCTCCGGGCCGGCTATCACCAGGTTGTCCTCCACCCCGAGTCAAGGTATATTACCACGTTCACCACACACCGGTGATTATATCGCTATAAGAGGCTGAGCTTTGGGGTGTCCTCGGTGGCTGAAGTATTTCAGAACATCATTCGGGGTGCCCTAGCTGACCTCGAGGGCGTCTTGAACATAAGCAATGACATTCTGGTGTTTGCGAGGACGGAGGTGGACCATCTGAGGCGTTTGGCGAGGACATTCGAGAGGCTGCGGTCGTTGGGACTCACCCTCCATAAGGAGAAGTGCGAGTTTCTGCGCCCCTCCCTGGAGTTCTTTGGGTTTGTGTTCAAGGAGGGGGGGTGTCTCCTGACCCCAAGAAGGTACTGGACATACAGAAGGCACAACCACCGGAGTCAGTATCGGAGGTGCGAAGCTTCTTGGGCAAGGTCACTTACTGTGGGCGGTTCATCAAGAACCTGGCATCCAGGTCTGAGCCTCTCAGGGCCCTGACAAGAAAAGACACCATCTGGAATTGGGGCCCACTGGAGCAGGCGGCTTTTGATGACATTAGAAGTGCCCTCACGGCCGAGGACACTATGTCAGTCCTTGATCCTGCATTACAGTCGGAGATCATCGTCGACGCCAGCCCATTTGACCTTGGTGCTGTATTGACACAGATTGACCGTGACGGCGGTGTCCGGCCAGTTGCGTATGCCAGCAAAGCACTGTCGGACGCCGAACAACGGTACTCGCAGATTGAGCGCGAAGCGCTGGCAGTGCTGTGGGGATGCCGCCACTTCCGGCTCTATGTACTCGGACGCCCGGTGACGGTGGTAACTGACCACAAGCCACTGCTGCCCATCCTAGCAGGGTCGTCATCCAAGCCGCCAGCACGCATTGAAAGGTGGATGCTGGCTCTTTTGGAGTATGGGGTGACTCTGGTATACCGACCGGGGGCAAATAACGCAGCTGACTACCTCTCCAGACACCCCAGGGCGCCTGGAGGAGGGGACCGAGACGCCTGTGAAGAGGAAGCTGAGGAGCATGTCCGAGTCGTGGTGGAAGCCGCCATGCCGAACGCCATGCCTCTTCAGGAGCTGGAGGCTGCGGCGGCACAGGATGAGTGTTTCAAGGTGCTGAGGCAGTCCATGCAGCAAGGATCCTGGAAGTCAGCGCTCGAGGCCCTGGCTGGGCGCACTCAGGAGGCCCGGACTGTGTTGGAGCAACTATGGAAGGTCCGCGAAGAACTGTCCTTCTCAACATCGGGCCTGTTACTTCGGGGTGATCGGATTGTAGTTCCCCAGTCAAAGGTGGGCGAGGTGATTGCACTGGTGCACCGGGGTCATCAAGGGGCCGCCAAGACCAAGGCCCGCCTCCGGATGAAGGTGTGGTTCCCCGAGCTGGAACGCAAGGTGGATGACTTTGTGGCGGCTTGTGTCTGGTGCCAGGCAGCATCGCCTGTACAGCGGGAGCCAGTCATGGGAGGTGGTTCATGCCGACTTCGGGTCCACCACCATGGGCACCCACTTCTTGGTCTTGGTTGACGAGTACTCCAGGTACCCCGAGGTGGAGTTCGTGGAGTCCGTGGCATTTGAGCATGTGGTTGTGGCTGTGGAAAAGTTGTTTGCGGCTCATGGGTTTCCACACACGCTGTGCTCGGACAATGGTGCGCCATTCCAGGGTGAACGGTTTGCAGAACTGATGGTGAGCTGTGGGGTGGTGCACCGGAAGATCACGCCTCTCTGGCCTCGAGCAAATGGGGAAGCAGAGCGTTTGATGAAGACTCTCAATAAGACCTTTAGGATCGCCCAAGGACAGGGGCAGTCCCTGCAGAGAGCCCTTTACCAATTCTTGAGGGTATACCGCACCACGCCCCATGCGTCCACGGGGGTGGCCCTGGCGGAGGCGATGTTCAGGAGGTGTCCTCGAGGGTTGTTGCCGGAGGTCGGAGAACGAGAGCCTGCGGTGATCAATGACCAACGAGTCGAAATGGACCGGCGAGTGAGAATTGCGCAAGAGAACGTGCGGAGGGGGCTTCGCCCACAACCGCTGGAGCCGGGCGATGAGGTCCTCATTCGCAATCAACATCCACATGGGAAGCTCTCCCTGCCATACGAGCCTGAGCCACTGGACGTCGTGGCGGTCAGGGGCTCCATGGTAACTGCGTCAGATGGCCGGTCGGAAGTAACTCGCAATGTAAGCTTCTTCAAAAAGCTTAGGGATCCCAGAACTGACCCTCCTCCTGGTCCGGACCTTGGAGGAGTCCCGGAGGACGAGGGAGACCCACCCTGCATGCCGGAGTCCCCAGCCCGGGGCCCGTCGGTGGACAGATCACCCGTGCCGGAGGCGAGCCGGAGGTACCCCGAGAGGGCTGGGCGAGGGAAACCTGCTCGCCTCACCGATTACGTGCTGGGACATTTGGCTGATGATCAGAAGGGTGACAACTGTTAACTAGGGGGACCCGGGTGGATGCTAATAAAGGGGTGTTCATGGCATCAGGGTTTGTGAATTATTCTATTTGCAGTGTTTGGTTTGCAGTGCATAGTTGAATTGTGATCGTTGGTTCTCCCCGAAAAAGGAGGAGTGTGGCGCTGCCCGATGACGGGCGAGCACGCGATGGCGTGACTTTGCACGCCGTTGCGTGCAGTACAAATAAACGGGGCGTTTCCCGGCCGCGTCAGAGCGACCGGGAAGCCCAAACCAAGACGGACGTGTGCATCTCAGTCCTTGGTGCCGGGGCTTGCGGCGATGCGCGCGGGGGGGGGCGCCAGTCACCTCCAACACTATCTACGTGAACATAAAGTTTTTAAAATACTGTGTCCTCATGATGATTTGGTAAATGTGTATTTCGGATCTATATATTTCGTGTTGTGGAACGTTTAATTTGTGTAAGTGGCATTACATGTGATTTTTGTGTTGTGCTACCTGCTTGATTTAAAGTGGTCATTGGGAATGGTGATTCCTATTACTTATATACAGAATTAGTAATTTCGCAAATGTTTCAAAGGTAAGGTGGGTTAAGTAATGTACTTAACGTTACTTGTGTACCTTCTCTTGTGTATTGATAATTCCTGACTACTATTGTACCCGTCATCATCTTGTGATGATAGGTACAGTGTCCCTAGTTGTGTTTGTCATGGTCCATGAATTGCACATTAACCTTTATTACATCATTGTATTGTAAACAAATACAAATTGGAAATGTCTAGTCTAATAATGCTCCAGAGATGGGATTGTGCCCAAAGAAGACACACACAGATCGATTACAGAAAGAAAGACATCTCCTTGTCCGAGTTCAAACCTCTTTCTGCTGAACGAAATCTACAGATCATTCTGGCTTCTTGTTTTAATCTGGATTCCTGGTTCCCTCGAAATGCCTATGTATAAATGCTATTAAAAAGATGTTTAAATAAATGAATACTTAGTCTACTTGCGTTACAGTGTCTGTACAGTTATTGAACGCCTTGGATTTTCTTCAGTGTTCTTCACACTCGTGCAGTCTTCATTCCGCACATGAGTCTTCTCAATTCTTTACTTCACCATCAGATTATATATCACCTACGCATTCTCTTTTCTGTTCATCCTTCTTAAGGCGTCATTCTCATTCTTCATGACATCACCAGCTTCTCATGGTCGCATCTTCACACTTCTTCAGGCGCTTCTCTCAGAAGATCATCATCCTTTTGAGGATACTTCACATAGAGCTTTCTTACTAGATACCTCATCTCAAAGACTCTTCGCGGTTTAGGTATCATTACTGGCGTTGCACATGCCGCAATTTCCGGTTTCCAACATATAGGCAGAAAAGGGGCACGACTTCCTGTAGAGACATTCGGCTGCTCCTCTAAACTGATGTCAGATAGGGTTCTTTCCTCCCCAACCTCCTCCTCACCTGAGCCTTCAGATGGACTGTCCTTGGAAACTGCAGCAGGCTTCTTCCTAGCCTTCTTGTTGATGGTTGTGGATCTTTCCTTGACTGGCTTCTTCTTCTTATCGTGTAAGTAGGGTCTGGCTTCCTCAGATGCCACCTTGAGAGGAAGGGAAACCTGCCTAAGGGGAACCCGGAGGAGCCAGACCCCAAATCCCAGGGAAAAAGTCTCTTTGGCAGAAAAAACCCTGGTTGTCCAACAGGAATTTGTTCTTGAATTGAATTTACAGAAGAGGGTGATGAATTCTGAATTCCAGCCCTGGTAGAATGGCAGTTCAAAGGCAAGAAGATTAGCAATGAGCTCAATTGAGTGCGAATTGGGTAATACTCCGAAAGGTGAGTGCCTGTTATAAGGAAGCACCTCTGTCTGGTTGGTAGGGAGTACGAGGCACACTGAAGGTAAGTAGAGAATACTGAGACGGAAAGAAAGTAGTAGTTTGAGAAGTAGTATTAAGAAACCCACACACCCGAGAAATCGATAACACCGGATGCATAGAGAGCAGAACCGCGGACACGGTGAAAACGAAAGTCACACCGCGACCGCAAGCGGAATAAACAAAGAAAAGGAAGCCACGTAGTTCGTTAAAACCTCCAGAGTGTAGTACAGGAAAAACAGATAGACGAAGGAGGAAGAAAGGAGAGACAGAAAGGTAGGAAATAGAAAGAAATCCCAGAGGCGGGTGGAAATGGAAAAAAGTATAGATCGAAATAAGAAGGAGGAGACTAAGTATGAAAGTCAGAAAGGAAAGAAACGGTCTGGAACACGGTCACTACTAATTGTACTGACACAGAAAACAGATGTAAGGCAAGCAAGAAGGCAAAAGTATCCTTGGAGGAAATACACTGAACCGGTACAGCAGCGTTGCAGGCGCTGAAAGGAAAACAGATACAAAGCACTGTGCTGTGGGCGTGGCCTGGATTTAAAGGGTAAGCCTCCATCTTGGGTGAGGACTAGACCGGCTATTAGGTGAGCTGAACTAGAAACACCAGGAACTCCATACCTTCCAGGGGCGAATCCTGACAACTGAGGGGAAAGTAGTGGCTAGACACTAAGTAGTCTGGGGAAGAAGAAACTAGAGGAAATCCGAGGGGAACACATGTCCCGCCTACAGGGTGTGTGACTGAGGTTGGAGAGACCAGAGGACTGGGCAAAGTATCAAGGAGACTGCTACAAAGTATGGCATGCACACCTCTATTAGCATCAATTTGATTTATAATTAAAAATTATTTTATAAATTAAGGGTGCATGAGAGAAACATGCAACTCTGGCACAAAAAGTCCACAAAAAGTCCCTTAAGTAACTGACAAAGAAGAATTAGTGTCCGAAACTCTAGGACACTTCCATCCCATGCACACCTATCAAACTGTGGATAACCACAGTCAAATGTTTAAGATACGGTAGTATAGTAGTATAGTTTGAAGATCAATTTTAGTACAATGGTTTTAAAGAACAATGCTTGGTTGGACTGAATTAGATCCGTTTTTTAATTATATCACAATCCATCTAAACACTCTACACGTTTCAGGATATCCATCCAGCTCCTGATGAAGGGATGGATATCAAAATGTGACTGAAGCTATCCACAGTTTGATAGGTGTGCATGGAATAGGAGTGTCCTAGAGCATTGGACACTACTACTTCTTTGTCAAAGTATCAAGGAGACCTGCCACGTGCTTGGACATAGTGGGGCTAGAGGGCAGATGCCAGAAAGAGGTACTTTGGAAACAAGCTCATGTAAGGGTGGCGAGAAGGTCAGTGAGAGTGCACTGCAGGACTAAGGCCCCTCGACAGGGAGGTTGTCAGGAGCCTAGACACGAGCCTGTGAAGCCTCCATCCTGGCCTCAGTTTTGGTGGAGATTGTGGGTGCTGTGGACTGCTTGGTCTAACCTGGTCTACTACCAGGATAAAATGGAAGCAATGCAACCCAAAACAGGATACAGAACAGGATCAAGATGCAGCCAATCCAAGTGAGTGAAGGGGAACCTGCACTTGGCACAAGGAGAGAACCAGAGAGACATTCAAATGTACCGAGAGAATTTGGAGCAATCAGTGAGACTGACATTATGACCCCCTGCTTGAGCAATGCCTTGGCCCCACTCTTTCCGAAACAACCCAGCATACCAATATTTTTTAACGTATGTTGTCATTGCGTCTTTTTAGAGGTCACCCAAACACATTACAGTGTACCAGCAAAGTGCATCACTGAGATCCAGCAACGGCATACTCCAGGAAACCACAGAATTTGCTAGAGAGAGACACAGGGTATGGGTTTTCTCTAATATTATGTAAAAGCTCTGACTCTCTGTCCAAGGGAATCCTCATGATTGAGTAGCACTTCACTTTCAGGAAAACTCTGAAGACCTTGTTTTTAATAAACCCACCGAGACTGGCATGCTTGCTGCAATTTTCCATGGATGTTCCTAAGGCACTCTCTAAACTCCATAACATCCTGCACCTACATGTTCAACTTCTACACTCAAATGCATTATACACCGACTGACTATGTCACCGCACACAACAAGCTGCAGATCCCTCCCCAGAAACTCTAGACACCACAGTGCTATGCCTCTACAAACAACTTACACAGCATATTCCCTTGCCAATGCATGCTAGCACAATGGGCACATGAGAGACATCTCTAGAAACAGATGCTTTTGTATCCAGGGCAACTAACACATAGAAGCAGATCTGCAGACAGAGCTCAGGCTACTGCCAGTCTGCACACATCAACAAAACAGTAAAGCTATCTAAAGACGCTGCTCTCTTCTTTCTAACTTAACCCCTTGTGACTCTCTTTCACATCTGCTAGGGCACCTCAAGACCACACGAATGGCAGTGATGCAAAGTATAAATCCCAAGAACATATTGCAATACAGAGGATAGGTTCATCAGGTTAAGTAGTAGTCACAAAGGCTAAGGACCACATTCCAGGTTCAACAAAATAGTTTATTATAGCTTTCATGCCCTGCCAGGAGGTCAAACAAGGCCGTTAACCGCCTGCCTGCCAGTGCTAAGGTAGGCTCGAGCGAAGGGAGGGCCTCAGCTCACACTGTGGGCCATTATGGCCATGTCCGCCAGACTGGCAGCGCATGAAAGCTATTTGCACCCCGGGGTTCGTCCAGGATACGAATGGCTTTCATAATTTTTCATCGGGAGATATGCGCTGCTTTAACAGCAGATCTCCTGATGAAAAATGAAAAGAAAAAAAACATAACCACCGACATGTGGAAAAGGGACTTTCCATGTCTATGGCGGCAGCCAGACAGGAGAGCTCTGGCACCGGAGCACAATACTAAGGTCCCGCAAGTAAGGGGAGGGAAATCAAGAGGCTCCCTGTTGGCTGCCTGCACCAAAAAGAAAAATGAAAAAAAGTGCCACCCGGGGAAGTGCCTCAGGTGGCTGAGACAGAAGATGGGGATTATGTATTCTCGCCCGCTGTTCCAGCCACCTGATTGGCTAAGCGCCCTTCCCCGGGTGCGAATAAGGATTGAACACAGATCTGCACAAATTCAAACTTAAAGAGTATCTCAGAATGGCAAGTCGGTCTTTCTAAAACAAACAGAAAAGCCTCTCAAAAAGTATCTCAGAGTCTCTTCTCAATAGTCATGTTCTCCTTTGTAATTGACTGGGTGGCATGATGAGGGTCTCGACTAATAACTCTTACTCCGGTGTAGACCAGCTGGCCCAAAAGGCCCACAATTTCTCCCAGAGGTGGGACATAGAGGTTTTCCAAGCTATTCTTTGGGATTTTTAACACCTTCCTGCCCCAAAGGGCCCTGACTTTATACTCTCCAGCCCATTCTCACTCTCTTTGTTGCCTTGACCTTATCTCTTTAAGGGACCTACCTGTGTTGACCTTCTGTCACTATCAGTTTATTAGCTCCTCGTATGCTTTATTGAACCCCAGCCATATGCGTGTAACTCATCCACACACGCACCGATACTTTGTAGACTTGGGGTGCATATGTCCCTCTCTATAATCCCTCCAACTTCCCTGCAACCTTTCACATCCCCGTTTCACCTACTCCTCAAGTCTTAGTCTCTCCTCCACCAACGCCTTTGCTCCCTTTTCCAAAACCTCCCCTCTAGTTCTGATCCCCCTTCAACCTATTGCCTCCACCATCATCACCTTCTCCTGAGATCTTGTTCATCACACTTCCTGCTCCTATGCCCTTCTTTCACAACCCTTGCTTCAGATTAAATTCCCTTCTGCTCCTCCTTTCACCTATTCCAGCATCTTCTGCTTTACCAACTTTTCCTTCCTCCAACCGTCATCAGACTTGTATCTTCTCCAAACACCCATACCAATGCTTCTTGGGATGGGCTACTGGCGCGGGCCTGAACATGTGATTTATTTTCTCAGCATGGGATTGGCCAGATCTTAAGAAGCATTTTACCTCAGGTATATTTGTTGGAGGAATGCTGCTCTCTTTTTAATCTGTTTATTGCCAGTTTGTCAAATACAGTGGTTAAACAACATTGTTTGCACATGCACAACCCCATATAATGCAGCACTGCAGGCCAATAAGCTTTTAACAAGAAGAGAAGAGAACAAAAATATATATATAAGAAAACAGGGAAAGGAGTAACAGAAATAAGGAAGGAAGGAACAAAAGAGGAAAGGGGAAACCCAATACCCAACCAATTTTGCAACTGCAGTAAGTGTTCGTTTGAATCTCAATTAATGCTACAGCCTGCAGCATTTAGGAATCAAATGTGGGACAGATTACAGTTCACACAATAAGAGCGGGTGCACAGTCTGTATCACGAAAGACTACTATTGCAGAAAAAAGGCTCACACAAGTTCTGGCATCCTCCAGGGCAGTTCATGGTGGTTTACTGTCAGAGGGATGAAGGACAGAATTGACCAATGCTTTCAATGCTTCAAAAAGGAGCACCACCTCACTTCCATGAACATCTATAGCGTGGCCCCATGCTGTAGTTTCAGCTGCACATCAGTTTTGCATTTCTGTTAGCCATACTTCAAACTGTGGTCCTCTACTCGATTTCCAAGTCATGGCTATGCACCTTTTGCCCAATATTCAGGCTAAGTCCATGACTCTAGAGACATGTTTGTGTTTGCTGGTTACATCCCCAGTATGCATTCCTGTGGGATCCACTTGTATCTGCCTATCCCTGTGCTTTTGCAGGCAAGCTTGATTTTAGCCCAAAACATCTGTACCACATTACATTCCCAAAACATATGCATTAAATGAGTGTTTACCTGACCGCATCGGGGGGCAGTTAGATGGTATAGCTCTTCTAAATTTGACAACCCTAACCGGAGTCATATATGTGCGCTGTGAAGCACATTGATCTGTACTAGTCGAAACCTTGTATTGCGCGACCCATTTTTCACATGGCTAAGCGCCCACAGCCACTCTCTGTCTGTGATATCTGCTCCCAGGTCTGTTTCCTATCTCGTCTTAAGCTTTGTGGGTTCAAGGGTCGTGCTTTTAATTAGGGCCTTGTACAATCTGGACACCGGCCTCCAGCCATTATCTAAATCATACATAAGTGTGAGGAGCGAATTCGGCAGGGTGTTCTGCTAGCCAGTCCAGCCAGGTGCGTTTATCAAATTTGGTTACCATCATATACGTAGAGGGAGTGTCCTCCCGAGAGACCCTCCTTCTGGATGAGGTCTGGGAATTCCCTATAAGTGCCACTCCACTCTCCTGTGTTATTTGAAACAATCCTATAAGAAGCCAGTCTGCTAGGTTGGATCTCTATTACTCACACATGTGTTGGAAGCTTCTGCATTCAGAGCCTGCATTATGGGGTCAGTTCTTTGTTTTTAAAACTTTATTTTTGATATTTTCAACATGTTAAAACATAAGCATACAAAATATACGTCATAACAAAACATGGAAGTAATTCGTGCTCTGCCTTCCGCCCCCCCAAACCCACGACTTGAACACCATGCTACATCTGCATTTGGTTTTAGTATTCGTTGTCAATGGCTTGTCGATTTTTGACAGGGCAAAATTCCTGGGTTATTGCTCTTGAAGCACTGGGGATGCTTCTCGAGAGGAGTCATTTTCTCGGGTGAACATCAAATAGGTGATGTATGGGCCCCAGATGTCGGGGGGCCGTGCATGTAAGGGCAGTAATCTGAGAAAGTTTGATTCCGTGTCCTGGCAGTAGGATATGTCCTTCATCCACTGTTGTACGGTTGGTGTGGGGCCTTTCCCCCAAAACATTGCAATCCTCCTGCGCGCCAACAACAGTAGCCCTCCTAGTTATCGTGTGTAGTGGGGAAAGTGTTTAGTGAGTCCAAGGAGTGTGGTCTTGAGGTCGGGTTCTATATGTACGCCAATAATTGCGGCTGTTTTTTCTAGTATTGACCCCCAGAATCGCTGAATTGTTGGACAGTGCCAGGCGAGGTGTATGAAATCTGCCGACTGGCCGCCGCAGCGACTGCATGTCAGAGGAACAGAGGGATGGAAGTTGTGGATTCTGGCGGGGGTATGATATGCTTGATGAATGAACTTTAGATTTATTAGTTTATATCTTGTGTTTAATGATACCTTTTGGGTTTGTGCCAGGATGTAGTCCCATTCTTCATCAGTAAATGATACCTGGAGGGATATCTCCCATCTTATTTTGGGGCAGTTTCAGTTAACAATGACTTGTATAACAGCGATACTAGTTTACCCTCTCCTTGCGATTGAATGACGCCATGTAGTAGTTGCCAGGTGGTGGGTTGTTGCGGGAACGAGGGCAGTACAGCCTGAAGAGCTTGTCTGAGACGGAAATAGATAAATGTGTCAAGTGCAGTAATGGCCCCACAGTCTCTGGCCTGCTGGGGGGTGAGAAAGGTCCCTTCGATGAAGAGGTCGCCCATGGATTTTAGTTTTAGTTTGTCGACCCAGTTTAAGTATACCTTCTCGGTGGATAGGGGGATTCCGGGGATGAATTTTATCGGTAGGAGAGGAGAGAATCTGGTTTGGACATTACATTTGTGTGCAATTTTTTTCCATATTGCTATGGTGGAGAGCACCATGTTAAATGTGTTGTGTGGCGTATGTGTTTGGCCAAAAATTACTGCTCTGAGTAGGAAGGGAGAGGCAAGAGCTCGTTCGAGCTGGACATGGGGTCGCTATGGGGTCAGTTCTGTCTGCTTGAACTTCAGTAAGCGGTCAAGTGTGCAACAACTGCGTTTTCAATACAATCAAAGGAAAAGGGATTATGTAACAATATTTCTAAAACAAATATAATGGTATGCCAGAATAAGTATGCCAGGTAGACGGCCCACATTTCTAATAAACTAAATGTTACTAGAAAATGTACCAATTTTTACAGAGCTGGGTATTCACATATCAAATAAATTAAATTGCAAGGTTCAAATAGAAAAGAGTGAACTGGCCCTTGCAAAGCAAGGTGGTGCTGTTGTGAATTTCTCTTGTCTCTTTGGAAGTACTACTATCACATGCTTTGAGAGTTTATATAGCTCATGTAATCTCTGCTGCAGTCTATGGGGCTACAATTTGGGGATTTTGGCCCTGCCCCAAATGGCAGGTTAGAGAAAACAAAATGCCTGAAACTTCTACTGGGTTTACCCTTTAGTGCCCCATCATCCCCTACCACCATAGAGTTGATTGAACATAACTGAAATTAAATTCAATGTTCTGCTCAATCCCCTCCTCTAGTGGCAAAAAATCTGGAACAATAACAAATTGTCTATCCTTAGAGAGGGTTTACGTGACATTCTACCGACGCATGGAGGAAAATCATTACAATGGTTTTTTATTTGTCAAGAAAATGTTTTATGAAATTGACTTAGCAATCCTCTGGGATAAACCCACCACATTTGGCCCATCATCAAAAACCATCTTAACAACACATAATGACTGGGCCCTCAAAGAAAAGTTAGTTTTGTGTTATTCACGCAATATATATCTCATCGAAGAACTGCCTAGGTATGGAGAGTTAACTTGATTACTCAGGACCCAAGAATGCAAAAAACTCTACACTAAAATGAGTTTTGGCACATTACCTTTTTCCACTTATGCAAGCCATAGGGGACCAAACCTCACAACCAAATGCCCCTCTTGCAAGACTAGCGGAGGATAAACAGCTCTTTTTGTTTGTATATCCACTGTATGACACCTTTAGGCGAAAATGGCTTAAACCAATTTTAAACTCGGATGGAAATTCATACTAGAAGTGAAGCCAATGGTCTATTTAAGAACACCACCACTATACCTTTCTTATTTGCAGTTTCAACTTTTTAACAAACGCTTTTCCACTCAGGAAGACACTATTTAAGAAGTAGCAATTCAGATATGGAAATAATTGAGTACATGAAATAATTCTGGTCTTTTAACATTTTGTAATAATGCTCGGATGCTTTAAATAGTTATATTGCGCACTATATGTCATAAATATGTATATTGCTTTGTATGGATTTTCTTGTTGTGTTTTTATGTGCTTTTATGGGGCATGCCTAGAACCTGTCAACAGTAAGTAGTGTGGCCCCTCTCTTGAAATTATAACTTTAGAAATATAAAAAAAGTTTCAAAAGTTGTACATCTATTTTAGTATTTTTATGTAAGGTTTATAATAAACCATCACACAATATCCTAAAAAAAAATCCTAGCCATGGGATGCAAGTTGAAGAGCCTGCAGAAAATGTGTAACCAGCAACGCTACTTTCTATGTGTAGGGCATTCTCTCAAGGACCACAGAATGTATTGTTTCTAATGTTGTGTGCACCTGCCCCCAGACCTCTGTATTGGAGGGTGCCCAAGGGCTCCTTCCCACCCCAGCCCAAGACCCTGCACTGTGGAGCAGATGCTAGCCCCCTGAATCCATGATCATCTTTTCCTTTACTCCTGGCATCAGGAAAGGGTCATCATCACATATATCCCCTCTTCCTTGGGGCTTGTATGTGGGTTTTTAATGCATTGTCAGCTCAGATAGTCCACACTGACCCGGTTCCATGTTCTTTTGCCGAAATTAATTACTTTGAGGTTATTTATTTTGAAAACATTACTTTGAAATTTGATTTTGAAATATTTATTTTTAAATTTGGGCCCCCCAAACCAAATCCCCCTTCCCATCAATACTACCCATACTCAAAGCCCCTCCCCACCCCCTTTTTGCCACTTAACCCACCAGCATATATACACAATTAGAAGTAATCCCTACGAAGTAAATTACTTCAAAGTAATTTTGTGTGTTTAAACAACGAGATATCAATTGACCTGTAGCCAACCCACTCAATGTCTTAGAATGAAGATGTAAATCTGTAAGGTTAGGAACCAGCCCAGGACCCTTGGGTTTGTTGTCCTGATTCTACACTAGCAAAACCAGAGAGGCATGATCTGTGGCATGAATGAAGATATGCCCTGTAGTTCAGGGTGCCTACTGCCCACTTAATGGTTAAGCATTCCAGTTCTAGGGTTGGTTGTACTGTTCTCCCTTGGGTGCAGGCTTCTGCCAATGAACAGAGTATGCAGTTCTACTGCATGGTATAGTTGTGAAAAAACTGTTCCAAGCCCCACTTGTAAAGCATTGGTCCTCTGCTAAACCAACCTCTTCTTTCTCCAATTGTCCCCAAACTCAAAACCTCTTCTATAAAATCCCACAACTTTGCACCTTGTGAGCTTCCTTATTTATGCCCTTATTCCCTCCCCCTGGCCGGGCTCTTAGTGAGGGTCTTCATACATGTGACTTTTTTTTTGTTAGTGTTGGTTTGGCTGCGTCTTAGTAAGTATTTTATTTCAGGTGTATTTGAAGAATGTGCATATCCCAAATTCACTGTAGGAGGCTTTAAGAAGTTGTTACGCATGGCACTCTCTCCAATATTCACCCATAGTTAGAAGCTCCTCTCTGGGCATGCACAGCCGGCACCACTCCAGCGGTGGCTACCTCTTGGATCAACTTGTTTATCTGTACCACAGTAAGCAGTGTGGAAGCTATATGGTAATTACACATTGCTTGAAAGAAATGACAAATGTTTCTCCACCACTGGGTCTGAGATAAAGGACCCATGGAGCTTGGATTGCCCGCAATACTTCCTTCTTTTCTTGCGGCTCTCTATAAAGGACTAGACGTCATCTTGTAGCTAATGTGGCAAGCTCCTAACACCTGACCCTGATGATGGAAAGGTGACAAGGGGATCTTTGCTACCCCACCCACTGTCCCTGTGTCACAGAGTGGGTAGTGGAACCCAGATCCTTTGGTCATGTTTCGGCAATACATTAAAATCAGAGATGGTCAAGAAAGCAAAACACTTGATAGAATTGTTTCTGTGTTAATGTAAGCCTTAACAATTCTGCGAATAAAAAGAAACATCAATAAATATTGAAAACGTTTATAACAGGACAATGAAATCCATTACAAAAGATAAACCATTGCAGGCTTTCAAAAGATCAGATAATGAGAAACATGTTGATGCAAACCAATATCAAGCAACCAAAATAAATGCAGCTAACACTATATCCAATTAAAATGGAAGTGTTCCTATCTCAATAGCACAACGGCTAATAAAAGCGTGAAAGGACATGAATTAAAAACATTCAGAAAAAAGTGCAAAACAATCAGGAAAAACCATTCTGTGACCTGCTTGTGAAGCTTTGTTACACAAAGGCCTCAGTACCCTTGCGGGTGTATATGCATTTATGAGAGGAATCCCACAAAGAAGATAGTGAAACATAAATAAGAAATCTCAACATTCAAATTAAAAATCATTGCGTCAAAATGTCTAATCAGCACATGGTTATGTCAGAAATTAGATCCAGTGTTTTGAGGACACTGTGCCAAAACGATGTAGATAGATCAACAATATTTCAACAACTTTAATGGATGCTCAAAACGCAGTAATGGAGTTATGAATGATATATGGCTCATCAGATAATTGGCAAGTTACCCAGTCACTCCTTTGAGGAATAATCCTCTGTTTTTTACTCATATGTTCAATACAAGAAAATAAATGATAAATAATTCTTGAAATATTAATCAGCAAACTGAATTTTCTTTGTGTTCACGAATAACAAAGTACCTTCTGAAGTATTTTCATACAGATATTTTCATAATAAAGAAGAAAAGAACGTAATATACATATCAAAAGAATCAACAACAACTACTGATCCATTATGATGAACTCTTTTTTTTAACAATACATTAATCTGCTGAGACAACTATTCTATAACACACAAGAACAATTCAACATCAAGAAAGATGGTTTTACATTGAAGTGCTCCCATATCCACTACGCGCTTCAGTACACCCGGTCCCTTCATCAGGAGATTGTTATCTTTTTCAAATATTTAGACTAAGATCCTTACAGAAATAGAAATGGAGTATGACAATGAGTTCCCATGCACTGACCGATATACTCATGTGCTTTAAAAAAAAAACCATTGGAGAGCTCAAAATAAGCAGATATAGCCATGTAGAGACAAATTCTACACAACCACATATTCAATAATCTCCAATTACCAAACCAGCAATTCAATACAACTAACCTTTCTCCTATCCAGTCTCTTTTCAACATCCAAAGCTGTAAACATAAAAAATACCAAACCATACAGATATCAAAACCATGATATCAATAAAAACTTCTGCTAATTCAGTTGCATTCACCAGAATACGAACAAGTACACTTACTTGTAGAAGATGGCTTTGACAACAAATATTCAGTCACTCTCAACTCAGTTGCACCACAGTAATTTGTTCTGTGGGTAAAAAAGATATACCCCATTGTTAGCCTAGTGTTAAATCAATAACACTAAATGTACGTTCGTTAAAGTATTCAGAGGACCCATCCTGAACTACCTTACCTTTAAACAACAAATACGCGATACAGGAATCGGGAGACGGTTATCAAAACAGCCTTCGATCCTGTATCCGCATAATTTACTATTGGATGCTAATAACATGATGCTCATGCCACGTGTTGCATCCCATTGATTAGAAATAAAGCTCGACACCATTGCAGTGGCCATCTTTAAATAAGATGGTGTCTCAGTTATACAATAAGTAACTCTCCATCATTCCCATTACGCGTAACGCGTCCTGAGTGTATTTGTTACAATATTAACAGGAATTGAATTCTCCTTATTCTGTTATCAAGTATACTGTTCACTATCGCAAGACCATCTTTACATGAGACAAAGTTTCAGTCACATAATAAACAAGACTACTTTGTTGACATTACACATTATACAGCCTCAATAAGTCCAATATGATTCGGCAAAGGGATTCAATGCTCCTCATGGTAATATCGCGAATTCTAAGGGAATCTGCAATGTATCTGCCACGAATCAAGCTACTATTCCTGAATTTAAAATGGTACACAGTGACCTGTCAGCGACCATCTTTGAAGTGTGTTAATTCATATACCAAACTGTATGTCATGTTCCAATGTTATATTTAGATGTTGCAATATCAACAATACGAAGGACAATGTAATTCAATATTAGTATTTCTTAGAAGATTAAATAATGTAGGAGTACCATGACATTCTTGCACAAACTACTGTCGTAATTATCCTCTCTATTGATGTTCACTTGTACTTCTGACACCATAACCACAACTCCTGCCAACTTATCACTGGTGCTACACCATCTATTGTTTACAACACTTAAAATTAAATAAAACCGGTTGCTATTTGAATACTCGATTACAATAACATTACCCGAGGTATTCGCAATTAGTGATATCATTTGTCATTCTAGGTTTCTAGCACATTAGATAAACACCCTTTTGGTCTGTACATTTCACAATCAATGATGTCATTGGTCATTTTATGTTCCAACTCATGAAGTAAACACCAATTTATACATTCCACAGAAAATAGGTCAGATCAAATTCTAGATTCACCCCTCTTGGATTTAAAGCTTCTAAGCGCTCTATTCTGAATATTACTTTTTGATGAAGTAGTATGTGCTGGGGGACCTAACTTGTTCTAAAATTATAAACCTCATCTAAGCTATGGTATGTTGTGCTGACTTGGACATCTAATGCTCTAGATGACAGTAGTGGAGTCACATGTAGTTGTGTGTCTTAGTTCTATCTTTCTGTCATTATACAGATGATTAACATAATTGCCTTTTATAACATTATGGCAATGCTGGCAGATGTTACATGATAGTGTACCTGTGAATGATGTTTTGTGTGGTTTGTGTGCTATATATTCTGCCCGAATCAAATAGTCTCTCAGTGACTTACTTTTCCTAGAAGCAAAAGATGGAGGTTGTGCAAATAACTGAGCAAGTGTAGGGTCCATTTTCAAGACATCCCAGGTCTATTTCACTAGTCTCTTGATTTTTTGACTTTGTTGAGAATAGGTCGTTGCATATACCAGCTTCTGCGTCGAAGGTTTTTGTGTGGGTTTCAATGCTGCATCCCTCGTTGCTGCTGTAGCTTTTTCTCTAGCTGCTGATATTGCAGCTTCAGGAAAACATCTCAGTGTTCATACTGAACTCCTGGTCTTCAGAAATTATCCTCTTTTACCGCAAGAACTGAATGGACGGGATACTTTCTATGTTTTGTCTCAGATGAAAGCTTAAAGCAAGTAGAAAACTATTCCTGTCCGTTAGTTTGTTGTAAATTGTTGTTTCCTATCTTCCATACTTAACATACACCTCTATGCCGAGAAAATGAAATTTACTGGTACTGCGCTTGGTTGTAAATTGAATTCTTAGGGCCAAATGAGTCATTAATTCAGACAATTGTTGCAAAACCTCGATTCATGGAAAGTCAGATACGGTTGCTTGCAGGATAGGGCCTGTATTTCCCCCACACGTCTAACAGAGGTGATGGCCACAAGGAAAGCTGTCTTCCACAAGAGATACTTGAGTGGGGCCTGATGCATAGGCTTGAAAGGTGCCCCCCATGAGCCTCGTCAGAACCACATTGAGTGCCCACGCCAGGGCAGGAGCCTTCACTGATGGGAAGGATTGGAAATGTCCCTTGAGAAACTCCCTGACGAGTCTGTGGGACCACAGTGAGGGTCTCCTCGGGGATCTGGTGTAGCATGAGATGGCTGCGAGATGCACCTTGATGGATACTGTGAGCCAGCCCAGCTTTCGCCAAGGACAGCAAGTATGGAAGAAACTGTGGCGCCGTGACTCGATTATACCCTGGCCTTGGCAAGGACTTCCCTGCAGTCCGCTGGTAACACATAACCAAAAACTCTAAGGCTGCAGGAGCCATGCCTTCAGGTTCAGCGATCCTGGGTCGTGATGAAGGATTGTGCCGCCCTCTCTGGAGAGCAGGTCCGGAAACACCAGCAACTTGACTGGAGTCGACGCCGACAGGCTGAGAAAGTCCAGATACCAAACTTGGCTCGGCCACACCGGGGCGACGAGCATCATCTTGCATAAACACTGAGTGTGTTGATGACTCGTAGCAGGAGAGGGAATGGAGGTAACATGTACAGAAACAGACCTTCCCACGGGAAGGAGAACACATCCTCCAAGCTCCTCGGCTGGAGGAATCTGCTGGCAAACTTCTGGCATTTGGAGTTTGCCACCGTGGCAAATAGATTGATTGGGGGTCTCCCCCATTTGACGAACAGGTGGTGCACCTGATCCTGACAAAGTTCCCACTCGTGGCAAGAGCACAGTTCCCTGCTGAGGGACTCTACAATGGTGTTCTTTGATGCCTGCAAGATGGAGAAGGACGAGGAACATCCCCTGCCCGATGGCCGAGTGCCACAAGTCCTGCCCTTCCTTGGAGAGCTCCAGGCAAAGAGTGCCCCCTTGCTTCCTGATGTAGAACATGGGGTGGTGTTGTCTGTGTAGATCCTCACCACCTTGCCCTTCAGAGACGGGAAGAAAGACTTGAGAGCGCAGAACACTGCCTTTGGCTCCAGGATGTTGATGTGCAGATCCTTCTCCTCTGGAAGCCACAGGCGTGTAGACGTTCAGTGTGAGCTCCCCAACCTTCCAGAGAGGCGTCCGTGAAGACTGTCTCCTGGTATGGCAGGTTTTGCAAATCCATCCACTGGGCGTTGTGGGAGAGCACCCCCCACAACAGCATCGCCCACCGGAACTTGAAGGGAATCTTGTTTGCAAACTCCCGGGTACTTGTATCCAACGTGCATCCAAGAAATCCTGTAGGGGTAGCATCTGCAACCTGCAGAAAAGAATGAGGTAGATGAAAGACCACATCATGCTGCACCTTTGCTTGAATGGCTGCTAGTGTCTCCTCCGAGGGTGATGCCAGGCAAGTCACTGTGTTGAGTCTGGCGCAGAGGAACAGAGCATTCTGCGATGGCGTTAAGCAGGACTTCAGATAGTTTAGGAAGAATCCCAGCTCTGTCAGCATTCAGATGGTCTCTGCATGCTCATCCGCCAGGTGCGGACCAGCGAATCGTCCAGATACGGATATACGTGCATGCCTTGTAGACGCAGATGGGCTGCCACCAGTGCCAGGCATTTTGTAAACACTCTTGGGGTCGACTTCAAGCCGAATGGTAGGGCCTTGAACTGGTAGTGTTGGCCTTGCACCATGAATTGTAGGAACTTTTGATGTTTCCTGTGAACGGGAATGTGGAAATATGGATCGTCCAGGTCCAGCGATGTCAAGAAATCCCCTACTTCCAGTTGGCCAAGCATGTGCTGCATTCTGACGTGACCATTCTGACTTTTTGGGACTTTAGGTACTTGCTCAGACCTCGCAGGTCCAGGATGTGCCTCCAACCCCCTATCTTCTTTCTTACCAGAAAGTATCTGGAATAGACTCCAGAGCCCCACAGCCGTTGGGGAACAAGCTCTATCACTCCTTTCCGTAACATGGCTTGCACCTCTTCCAGGAGCGGAGGGATGTGCTGCTCCTGATGGAGAACCGGTGGAATACTAGGGCACCTGTGTTGGAACTCCAAAGTGTGTCCCGGGGCAAGAGTGTCCAGCACCCATCTGTCGGTAATGATCTTCTCTCACTCGCTGACGAACCTCGTCACCCAGCCTCCCACCGGGGATGCAGGAGTGGGGGCCCAACGTCCGGGCCGGTTCAGGCTTGCTTGGCTGCCGGCGCCCTGTCCCGTGGGCAACAGTGATACTGACCTCCACTACCATAGGCCTGGGAGCGACCCCTTTAGGCTTACTGCGTGGAGTATCGGGGAGGTTGTCTGTAAAATGCAGAGTATCCCTTAAATGATCTGCTCGATTTTCCTCTGGAGGAGCCAAAAGAAGATGAGCCATGCTGCTGAAGGGTGCCAAGGGAATGTGCCATCTCCGTATCTGTCTTTATGGCTTGGAGGGACTCAACGACCGCCTTCCAAACAGATTTTTTCTTTCGATGGGGATTTCCAGTACCTTCGCATGACGTCCTGACGAAAGTTAGTGGCCTTCAACCATCCCCGTCGACGTAGGCAGACTCTGTTCCCCATCTGTTGGAATCCTGTGTCAGCGATGTCCACTGCCACCGTAATGGCATGGTCCGACACCACATCCTCTTCCTGAAAGAGGGCGAGAGCTTCCATTTTCTTGTCATCAGGGAGGAACTCCAGGATCGGGCCCAGCTTGTACCACAGCTCCCTGTCATACCATGATAGCCAGGGCGTTGGCCGCCTTGATTGTGGATGCTGCTATGTAAATGACTTTCTTACCCATGGCATCAGTCTTCTTTCCCTCGCTTTCCGGGAGAGCTGATGACGATGAGGCTGGGTTAGGTGAACGTTTCCTAGCGGGAGCCAACACTACTGAGTCCGGTGGCGGTTGAGACCTCAGGCACTTAAGTGCTGAGTCTGGCACCCTGTACTTCTTCTCCAACCTGTCTCGCTTGGCTGGAGCCATGCCTGGGTTCTTCATGAGGGTGGTACGCTCACCTGATATCCCCGGGGGCGTCTGGAAGGCTCTGAGATCTGGAACCCTGGACGCGTAGTTGCCCAGTGCTGAATAATGAATCTTAGTTATTTGTAGGGTGAGCTATCCGTCCTGCGTTTCTTGTGCAGGGGTGCTTGACGTCTGTTGGCGAGCTGCCTGAGTTGCTTCACTGGTGCAGTACACCTTCCTTGCGCCCAGTCCTGCTGTGACCCCAAATCTGCTGGTAGGCAGGTATGTTTGTTAATTGTAAGTCTTTTTTCTGTTTATGGTGGGAATTCGTTAATGTCTTTATCTTCTTTTCAGGTGCGAAGGTCTTGATGCTGGCGTGCCGGATGGAGAGGCACGTTTCTAGGTAAGTGAAAGCGCGAAGTGCATCGCCTTTATTGTCTTTTGAAGCTAACCTGTGTTTTCTTCTTCTCCTCACAGGCCGCTGTGGTGATGCAAGTGGATGAGAGCGCGATCAAAAACAAGGCCCCCAGAATCAGTTAAGGTAAGTACAGCGCTGTGCGGTGGTTTAATATTGAAAGCGAACCTGAATATGTCTCTTTTCCATTGCAGATGTTTCCGTGATGCTCCGGATGTAAGCGTGGCGTATCGTGATGGAATTCAGGTAAGACTGATGGAATTTGATGTTTTGGAAGCGCGCATTCTAAGGAACAAGTTACTTAGCTGTAGCTGTTGTTCTCCAGCATGGGTCTGGCATGGATTCACATGCTCATGAATATTACCCGTCGTCAGGCTGGGAATCCTCGGTAAAGAAAAAATCAGTTCCAGTTTTGTTTCTGAACTGTCCTTCTCCTAATAAGCAATCACTGGTCTCTGGGTCATACTGCCCCCAGCCAATGACTGCCCTCTACCTAAGCCCCTCCTCTGGCAGCCATCTTCGGATTTGGTAGCACGCAAAGTGGCAGTAGGACCAAGTGAAGAGCCGCAGAGGGGTAGGAGGGAGGGTTTGCATGTGAATCCATGCCAGACCCATGCTGGAGAGCAACAGTTACAGGTAAGTAACTTGTTCCTGGTCTGGCATGGATTCACATGCTCATGAATATAAGATACATAGCAGTACACACATGCACAACCAGGGGAGGTGGCAAGGCTCAACATTGAGCATTTCATCAACTCAACATTAAGCATCTCTTACCTCCTCACCAGGCCAACCTTCAGGCGAACAGGTTGCTCAGCACTCCCTGGCCGACTCTGGACTCCGCCCTGGAATCCCGGTCGACGCAGTAGAATCCCGTGAAGGTGTGCGTCGACCTCCACGCAGCAGCCCTGCAGATGTCCAGCAGGGGCACACCAGATAGGAACGCCGTGGTAGCAGCAGTTGCTCTGGTCGAATGGGCTCTCGGACGGCCAGGCTACAGTCGGTTTGCCAACCGATGACAGTGCATGATGCAGCCGGAGAGCCATCTGGAAATGGAAGCCTTCGAGAGGGCCTTCCCCTGGTTCATAGGTCCAAAGTTCACAAACAGCTGTGATGTCTTCCGAAAACTCTTTGTGCGGTCCACGTAGAACTTCAGCGCTCTAGCTACATCTAGCGAGTGCAAAGTCCTCTTGGCCAGCGACAAAGGCGACGGGAAGAAAACAGGTAACACCAAGGGCTCGTGAGATGGAAGTCCGATGGCACCTTGGGCATGAAGGAGGGGTGCGTCCTCAGCACCACCCTCGACTCGTGGAAAATCAGGTATGGAGGCTTGCAGGAGAGGGCCTGTTTCTCTCCCACTCGTCGTGCGGAGGTGATGGCCACAAGAAACGCTGTTTTCCACGACAGTAACTTCAACGGTGCCGAATGCAGAGGCTCGAATGGCGGGCCCATGAGCCTGGTCAGCACCACATTGAGCTCCCATGCCGGGGCCGGAGCCTTCATTGGAGGAAAGGATCGGAACAGTCCCTTCATAAACTCCTTCACCAGGCAATGGGACCACAGGGATGAGCGTCCCGGAGTTCTGGTGTAGCGGGAGATAGCTGCCAGATGGATCTTGATGGAGGCATGGACCAGCCCCACCTTGGCCAGCGATACCAAGTACGGCAGCACTTGAGGGGCCGTAATCCACAGAGGGTTAATCTGTGCTCGGCACCAGACAGAAAACCTCTTCCATTTGTGTCCATAGCACTTGAGAGTTGAGGACGCCCTGGCCTTTGCAAGCACCTCCTTGCAGTTCGCCAGGATATCGTACCATCCAAACTCTAGTGCTGCAGGAGCCAGGCCTGCAGGTTCAGCGACCCCGGGTCGTGGTGGAGGATGGCGCCTCCTTCTCTGGAGAGGAGATCCGCGTCCACCAGCAGTTTGACTTGGGGGGACGCTGACATGTCCAGAAGGTCTGGGAATCAGATCTGTCTCGGCCACGCCGGTGCGACGAGGATCATCCTGCACCGGGACTGAGTTGGTTGATGAGTCGCAGCAGCAACAGTGGGAACGCATAGAGGAACAGGCCGTCCCAGGGGAATGAGAAGGCATCGGCCATGCTCCCCGGCTGGGGAAACCTGCTGGCGAACCTCCGGCACTTGGCGTTCGTCCCCATTGTAAATAAATTGATCTGGGGATTGCTCCATCGTTGGAATAGCAGATCCACTTGATCCTGTCGCAGCTCCCACTCGTGGCATGAGCGCAGCTCCCTGCTGAGTGAGTCGGCGATGGTGTTCATTATTCCTGCCAGGTGAACAAGTTAATCTTACCAGGTAACATTCTTTCGATGGGATGGCCGACAACGTATTCCATATCTACTACAGTAATCACCACATCTGTGCTGCTTCGGAAAATCTTTCGGCGTCTGCGTCCTGCGTCGATGACGTCGATACGCTGTCTTCGAGGGCCTCCGTCGAGCCGACGTCACCAGATGTTATAAGTAGGACGCACAACGCCCGTAGCCTCAGTTGTAGTTTTTTCCCAGAACGTGTGGCACCAATCTTCTGTCAGTATGACCACAGAAAGCCTTGCGGAAACATAAGCTGCAATCGCATAAACGGGGAAGGCAGGGAGGGAGCGAAATGGAATACTTCGTCGGACCATCCCATCGAAAGAACGTTACCAGGTAAGAGAGTAACTTGTTCTTCGAGGGGATTGGGTCCTCCGATGTATTCCATATCTATGACAGACTCCCAAAGAAGTACCAACGTAAGGAGGTGGGAAAAGAATTTAGAATATACAAATTTAGAATGCCCAACCAAATTGCAGAGTAAAGGACCGCCTTGCCAAAGGCCAGATCCTGCCCATGGATAGAATCTAGCGAGTAGTGACGTACAAAAGTATGGACCGAAGCCCAAGTGGCTGCTTCACATATGTTACGAATAGGAACACCCCTCTGCAGGGCAGTAGAGGCTGCCATATCCCTAGTAGAATGGGCCCGTAAGCCTACTGGAGGGTCCTTACCCGCCAGACGGTAACATTCAGAAATTGGCAAGATAATCCATCTAGATAAAGTCTGCTTAGTCACAGCTTGTCCCAAACGCCTTCCAGCGTAACCAATAAAGAGCTGATCATCCACTCTGACCCGGGACATGCGTGAAATGTAGAAACTTAAAGCTCTCTTAGGATCTAACCTATGGAGCCTCTCCTCGTCCTTGCCAGGATGCGGAGGAGGATAAAATGCCGGAAGAATGA
This sequence comes from Ambystoma mexicanum, assembly GCF_040938575.1. Lineage (NCBI taxonomy): Eukaryota > Metazoa > Chordata > Amphibia > Caudata > Ambystomatidae > Ambystoma > Ambystoma mexicanum. The sequence goes on from NC_090936.1 coordinate 147,874,871, forward strand.
CCTTCTGACTCAAATGAAATTGCGACACCACCTTCGGAAGAAAGGAAGGACGAACTCGAAGGACAACCCTGTCCTTATGAAACACAGTGAAGGGTGGCTTAACTGAAAGTGCCTGTAACTCACTCACTCTGCGAGCGGAAGTGACCGCAACTAATAATACAGTTTTAAGGGTTAACAGTCTCAAAGGACAAGAATGTAAAGGCTCAAATTGTGCACCCATTAGAAACTTGAGAACAAGGTTCAAATCCCACCCGGGCACCTGGAAAGGTGACAGAGGGAACACATTAGTGAGCCCTTTCAGACACTGAGAAATTAAAGGAATTTTAAAATAGGAACACTCTTCAGACGAGCGCTTAAATATGGACAGCGCCGCCAGGTAACCTTTAATGGTACCCACTTCCAAGCCCCTGTGGGCTAAAGAAAGCAAAAAAGACAGAACCACAGGAATGTCACATGAAAAAGGATCCACATTCTTAACCATGCACCAGTCGCAGAACTTTCTCCAACGGCAACGGAACAGGGACTTTGTTGCCGGCCGTCTGGCCGAAAGCAACACCTCCATCACGTCTTCAGGGAGGTCCCAATCCTTATACCTCATCCTTTCAGAAGTCAAGCGTGAAGGTTGAGGGATCTGTCCTCTGGATGGAGAACCTGACGCCCCTCCCGTGAGAGCAGATCGTCTCGGTAGGGAAGACGACGTGGAGGGCAGATGGACAAGTCGAGAAGGTCCGGGTACAACGTCCTCTGGGCCCATGCCGGAGCAATGAGGATCATCCAGGAACCGAACCTCTGCAACACTTGCAGGATGACAGGGACTGGAGGAAACGCGTACAGCAGTGGGAAGGACAACTCCACTACGAACGCGTCTCCTAAGGCTCCTCTTGGAGGAAATTCCTGCGAGCAGAACTTTTCGCACTTGCGGTTGACACTGGTGGCGAAGAGATCCACTTGAGGAGTCCCACAAAGGGTGAAGATCTCCAGGAGAATCTCCTGAGCCAACGCCCCCTCGTGAGAGATCGCGCTCTGCCTGCTCAGAGCGTCTGCCGTCTCGTTTTCGTCTCTGGCCAGATGAACTGTCGAGATTGAAATTTCCTGCTGGATAGCCCAGAACCAGAGCTGCATCACCTCCCTGCACAGAGGAAGTGACCCTAACCCCCCCCCCCTATTGAGGTAGTGCATGGCCACTGTGTTGTCCATCAGAATCAGGACATTTTTTCCTCGCACAGTTGGCAGAAAAGCCTTTAGGGCAGGCCTGAAGGCCCTCAGCTCCAACAGATTGATATGGAGTCCGGACTCCAGCGGAGACCAACGACCGCTGACTGTCAGCTCGTTGGCATGAGCTCCCCATCCCATGAGGGAATGCGTCCGTCGCGATCGTCACCTCCGGCTAGTGTATCCAAAACTGAGCCCCCCCTCATCAGATTGCCTTCGACGACCCACCACAGAAGGTCCTAGGCGACCGACGGCGGCACCTGAACGGGGTCCGACATCCTGCTGGCGGACTGTGACCACTGGAGCTTGAGAGCCCATTGCAAAGATCACATCTGCAAACCTGGCCTCTGGCACCAGAAGAATGCAGGATGCCATGAGGCCGAGCAACCTCACAAACTCGAATGCTGGGAGACTCTGGGCATGCTGAAACTTCTGTACCATTTGTTGAATGTGAAGAGCCCTCACCTGGGGAGGAAAACACTGCCCCAGGGACATGTCGAGCACTGCTCCGATGTACTGGAGCCGCTGTGTTGGCGTCAAGTGGGACTTCTTTAAGTTGAGGGAGAAGCCCAGCTTGTGAACAGAGTGGCAGGTGACGGACAGATGATCCAGGACTTGCTCGGCAGAGCGTGCCCTGATCAACCAATCGTCCAGGTAGGGGTAGAGGTGAATCCCCCCTTTCCTGAGATACGCTGCCACCACCACCATGAGCTTGGTGAAAACCCTCGGGCGGAGGTCAATCCAAACGGCAGGACCCGAAACTGAAAATGCGAGTCGCCAATCGCAAACCTCAGGTATTTCTTGTGCTTGGGCTGGATCGACACATGAAAATAAGCGTCCTTGAGGTCGAGAGACACCAACCAGTCCTGAAGTTGAAGGGCCTGGAGGACTTGAGAAGGAGTAACCATCTTGAACTTGTCCTTCCTGAGGAGCGTGTTCACACTGCGCAAGTCCATGATGGGTCTCAATCCTCCGTCTTTCTTCGAAATCAAAAAATAAGGGGAATAACATCCCTTGTTCCTCTCCGCTACAGGCACCAGTTCTATGGCGCCTTTCTCCAGCAGGGATTGAATTTCCTGCGCAAGGAGCAGATCCGGACTCTTCAAAGAGATTCCCTGGTGGATTGTCGTGAGGCCTCTGCCAGAAAGGAAGACAGTAGCCGTGGGCTATGATCTCCAGAACCCACACATCTGAAGTAATGGCACGCCATTCTACAAGATGCTGCGCCAGCCTTCCCCCAACCGGAGAAGCATGGGCCTCATGACTGAGCTGAAGCGGCTGCGGCAGTGCCTGAGGGCAAAGAGGCAACGGCTCGTGCGGCATTGGCTCCTCGAGCACCTTGTTTCCCACCTCTGGCACTCCTACGGTGGCCCCTTTGATTTGCAGCTCCTCTCGATTTACTAAAGGACGAGTAATATCGAAAGGAACCTCCCCTCCATTGCCGTCACCTAGGATGAAAAGGCGGAGGTTGGCGAACTGCAGCGCCCAAAGACTTTGCTGCAGCTTTGGAGGTCTGCAACCTCTCAAGACTCTCGTCAGCCTTGCTGCCAAAAAGATGGTCACCATCAAAGGGCATGTTGAGGAGCCGGGCTTGTACATCAGGAGCAAAACCCGACTTACGTAACAACGCAAACCGTTTGTCAACCCTATCAGGAGGGATGGTAGGATACGACGCCTGCTTTGCTGGGGCCATAGCCGCCTGGACCACCAAACTCTCCAGAGTAGGGTGTGTGGTCAAGTAGCAGGGGTCGCCACTGGCTGGGCGATATTTCTTCGGCAAGGATTTCCTCACTGCCGGGAGACTCTCCAGAGAAGACCAAGCCGCAGCCACCCTTCTCTGCAAGGCCATATGGAATGGCAGCACCGGGTCAGTTGGAGGACCTTGGTCCAAGATATCAGTCAGGTCATCCTGCTGAAAATCCCCAGGGGGGGGGAAGACCACCCCAGGTAATCCGTGACCCTCGACATGAGGTGCCTGTATGAGGATTTGGCATGCATACCAGGCTCCGGCCGACCAAACTCCACCTACGGAAGGTGTCTAGACCACTGGCGTCGTGCAGCGACTGACGCAGGTCCTCAAGTTGACTATGACCTGACAGGAAACAATGTCATCAGGAACCTCACCTTCCTCACACCCCTCATCCACCTCAGAAATATGATCCATAGGCTGGAAGGAGGTTATAGAAAAAGGCACAAAGACATGTTTAGCCTTGGCCAGCGCCTTTCTGGGGGGTGCCACCATGCCACGGGGCACCTCCGACAAGGCCGCTTTGAAAGGCGTCGAGGGAATCGGCGTCGACGTCAAGCGCAGCGTTGACAGCGTCGACACAGGCCTCGAGGGCGGAGCCCCGAGCGTGTCTCTCGACAGCCTGGGTGCCGATGGCGTCGACGACTTCCTCGGAGGCGGGGCCTCGAGAGAGTCCGTCGACGACCTCAGTGCCGCCGGCATCGATGTCTTCCTCGAAGATTTAACAGTTTCTCGCGGTCTCGAGGGTGTCGAGGACCGGGACCTGGAACGGGCATCTCTAGAGCGACCATCCTTGTCCGACCGGGACCTCAAAGGCGCCCGGTGGTTGCGACGACTGCTCGAGCCTGAAGGCGTACGAGCGGTGTCTCTAGCACGGCCAGGACCGGCATCCTCAGACGGTGCGGACGGACCGGAGCCCTGCGATTGAAAAATCGCCAACATCTCCTTTCGGAAGGAATCCCATTCATCAGGAGTGCAATGCTTGTTGGGACAAGCAACCTGCCGACGGGTGGGGTCCTCGGAAGAGGACGGGGAAGGCGACCTGTGACGGCACTTCCTGGAGTGCCTCGAAGAGGCAGAGGAATGGCAGGACCGACTCCCAGACCGCGAACCACCGGACTCACGACAACGCGGAGAGTCGCCCCTCGAATCGTCCACCGAAACACCAGTGGCACGCGACTTCCGGGGCTTGGTCACTTTACCGACCGACAGCTTCTTCTTATGCTCCCGCAAGGCCTTCGATGTGAGCGATTGGCAGTCAACACAGACGTCCGTATCATGGTCCTCCCCGAGGCATCAGAGGCAAGCGTCGTGCATATCCATCAGCGACATCTTGAACCCGCATACCCAACACTTCTTAAACCCGGACCGCGGGGTGGAAGAAGCCGAAGACATCATACGATATGAATGAAGAAACAGGTTCGAAGAACCGAAAGAACAGGATTCAGTAGAATCAAGGCGCGCCGAGATCTCCGAAGCTAACACGTTCGCTGAAAAAAATGGTACTGAGGCTACGGGCGTCGTGCGTCCTACTAATAACATCCGGTGACGTCAGCTCGACGGAGGCCCTCGAGGACAGCTTATCGATGTCATTGACGCAGGACGCTGAAAGATTTTCCGAAGCAAGGGTACCAGAAACATCCCTTGAGCGACAGCCCAGTGCCACAGATCCTGGGCCTCTTTGGATAGGGCTGGGGATCTGGTGCCTCCCTGCTTCCGGATGAAGATCATCATGGTGGTGTTGTCGGTGAAGATCCTCACCACCTTGCCAGTGAGGGACAGGAGGAATGACCTGAGGGCCCAGAACATGGCTCGGAGCTCCTGGACGTTGATGTGTAGTAACCTCTCCTCCGAGAGCCAAAGGCTTCTTGCGTGGAGATCTCCGGTATGCGCTCCCCATCCCTCCAGGGAGGCATCCGTCGTCACCGTTTCCTGACGTGCCGGGGTCTGGAAGTGTAACGCTCACCTGATTCCCGCAGAGGCGCCGGTCTTGACTGGGTGAATGCCGTATCTTCAAAGGTGATGTGTAACACACGGTTGGCTCTTTGGGCTGGACCTCTGTGCACTGTATGTCTGACTCGAAGAGTAAGATGTCTGCAGATAGAAAATATGGGATTAGTGAACTGCAAACTCTGTTCCAGAGTTTGATTGGTCCTCTCGGTTTGTCCGCCGGTTTGAGGGTGGTGGCTGGTCGAAAGTCTCACATCAATTTGAGCCGACCGACAGCAACTTCGCCAAAAATGAGAAATAAATTGACTACCTCGATCCGAAATTAGAACTGAAGGAAAACCGTGCAGCCGGACGATGTTTTCGAGAAATTCTCGGGCCAGAGTTGCTGCTGTTGGTAAGCCTTTGAGTGGAATGAAATGCGCCATCTTGGAGAATAGGTCCACGATTACTAGGATCGTATTGTATCCGGAGCATGGAGGTAGATCGGTGATGAAGTCCATAGAAAGCGTATGCCAAGGGCGAGGCGGGATGTCAATAGGGCGTAAGAGGCCTGCTGGTTTTTCCTTTTGACTCTTGTTTTGGGCGCATACTCCACAGGACATTATAAAGTCTCTGATATCTTTTTTCCAAGACGGCCACCAGAAGTAGCGCTTGATCTTTTCCGAGGTCTTGGTCATACCGGGATGTCCTTCCATTAAAGAATCGTGATAACAAGAGATTACCTTTTTCTGTAAATCTGTGCTGGGCAGGTATAACCGTTCTTGGAAATATAATAGATTGTCCTTCACCGTAAAGTCCTTTCCCTGCAGATGCCAATTCTGTATGTCTGCTGGAGTTACCAGTAGCCTGGCTTTATCCTTAACTTCCTCTATGGATTGTGTGGCGATTACACCTAGAATTCTTTGTTCGGGAATGATAGGTACAGGTTTAGGATTGATCAAATGTTCTTCCACTCCCATCCGAGAAAGGGCATCAGCTTTACCGTTTTTTGTACCAGGTCGATAGGTAATTATGAAGTCAAACTCGGCAAAGAATAGTGCCCAACGGAGTTGCCTAGAGGATTGAGCTTTTGCGGTTTTCAAATATTGCAGGTTTCGGTGATCTGTAATCACAGTAACGGTGTGTCGGGCCCCCAGAAGATAATGCCGCCAAGCCTTAAAGGCGGACTTGATAGCTAGAAGTTCCTTATCAGTAATAGTGTAATTGATTTCAGGAGGCGAGAATTTGCGGGACCAAAATGCCACGGGATGCAACCGATTGGTTACTGGGTCCTTTTGTGATAGAACTGCCCCCATGGCAAGGCTCGAAGCATCAGTTTCAACGATGTAGGGGAGTTCTGGGCGAGGATGTTTTAAGATCGGTGCAGAGATAAATCTAGTCTTCAAATTCTGGAAAGCTTGTTCCGCCTCGGTAGACCATTCAAAACGTTTGTTTTTCTTTAACAAGGCGGTGATGGGCTGGACTATTCGAGAGAATTCGGGGATAAACCTGCGGTAAAAGTTAGCGAAGCCTAACATGCTTTGAACACCTTTTACGGAGGATGGCGATGGCCATTTGAGAATTGCATCGACCTTCTTTGAATCCATACGCACTCCGCAAGGTGATAATATGAATCCCAAGAATTCAACTTCAGTCACGTTGAAAACACATTTTTCCAACTTAGCGAAAAGTTTGTGTTGACGCAATCTCTCGAGGACCATTTTCACGTGTTTCCGATGTTCAGTTTCCGATGAAGAATAAACGAGGATGTCGTCAATGTAAACAACAACACACACATCTATGAGCTCTCTGAGGACATCGTTCATAAAATATTGAAAGGCGGCCGGGGCTTTGCAAAGTCCGAAGGGCATGACCTGATATTCAAATAGCCCATACTTGGTGCGGAAGGCCGTCTTCCATTCATCGCCCTCTTTTACTCGTACCAAGTGGTAGGCTCCTCTAAGATCCAGCTTTGTATATATGCATGCTTTTCTGACTTGGTCCAGGAGTTCAGGGATCAAAGGTAACGGATATCTATTCTTAACGGTGATCTGGTTCAGGGCGCGATAATCTATACAAGTTCTAAGGTCCCCTTCTTTTTTTGGAACGAAGAACAAAGCTGAGGAAGCAGGGGACTTGGAAGGACGAATAAACCCATTCGCTAGGTATTGATCCAGGTATTGTCAGAGGTGAAGATTCTCAGGCTCGGTGAGGGCATAAATTCTACTACAAGGAGGAGTAGATCCAGGTATCAGGTCTATCTGGCAGTCATAAGACCTATGAGGAGGTAGAGAGTGAGCCTGATCCTTCCGGAAAACATCTTGGAATTCTAGGTATTCAGGAGGTAACTGAGGAGCCTCCGAGGAAATTGCTGCCAGTGCAACACCAGGTCGAGGGTGACAAGTGGAGACACATTCTGGAAACTGAACCGTTCTTGCTCGCCAATTGATCTGAGGATTGTGCTTCTCTAACCAAGGAATTCCTAGAATAATCTGGAACTGGGGGGCCTTGATCACATCGAACACGATCTTATCATGGTGTCCATCTTGACTTACTAGCGTCACTTCTTCGGTGGTATGCGTTACTGGTCCGGAGGCTATCTCCGTACCATCCACCGTAGTAATGACGTCCTTTACAGCCTTTGGACAAAGAGTCAGATTCATCCTCAAAACCATTTCATGATCCACATAATTGCCGATGGCACCGCTGTCGACGTAAGCTTCAATCGCATGTAATCGATCCGGATGTTCAGGGCTAATGAGGACCATAGGTTTCACGAAATGCGAGGTCACGGAACTGGTTTTAACGCTCGGCAAGAGGACCTCTATTCTTGTCGGGCGAGGTCGTTTCCCTGCTCAGAGTTTGTGACCCTGGTAACTGCAGCTCCTACTGCCTTCTTGGCTGGTTTCACCGGACAGTCTCGAAGAAAATGCCCCGAGTTTCCGCAATAGAGGCATAATTGCAGCTGTTTTCTCCTTTCCCGCTCCTTTTGTGTTAGTGGTCTACTCCTTTGGTAGGAGTTGGTGGTTTGGAAAATACTCGAGCATCAAACTTGGAACGATCGGCCTTCCTGTTCTGCAGTCTGTGGTCAATTTGAATGACTAAGTCAATATAGTCCGAACAGTCTTGCGGAGGATTCACTACTTGGGCTAACACATCTTTGAGCTCTCCACGTAGACCTCTATAAAACAGCGTAATCCTCAGGCCATCGAGTTTCCACTATCAGTCTGTTGAAAGACGCAATATAAGCCAAAAGGTCTTGATTACCCTGTCGCAATGAAAGGAGCTCATTGTCCAAGCCCTGCCCCTGTGAATGTCTTGCAAACAGTTTTTCCATACTGAGCTGAAAAGCTCGAAAATCATGGAGAACCGGATCATCTTGATTAACTAGAGGGATTGACCAGTCTGCCGCATTGCCACTAAGGTACGAAAGCACGAAAGCTACCTTAGCTTGATCAGTTGGAAAGGCTGCTGGCCGGCATAAGAAGTGCAACCGGCACTGATTAATAAATACTGCAAACCTCTTTGGGTCACCAGAAAATCGTTCGGGCGGAGCCAGAGGTACATTCCCAGGTAGGTTGATCTGCACTGGGTTCGTAGAGGATGTTGAAGGAAGATTTGCCCCTGATGCGGGTAACGGAGTTTGTCCGGCTTGTGACTGTAGCAATTGTCTAGCGATATCGTCTGTTCGCTCCTTGGAAATAATCAGTTCCCTTCTTAGAGCATTCGTTTCCTGACGGGCTGCATGCACTTCTGCTCTTAGTTCCCCAAGTAACTGGGCTAGCTGGTCGGTATCCGAGGTTTCCATAGCGCCTGGGTGGGAGTTTTGCGATAGGCTTTGCGTTCTGTAACGCTCACCTGATTCCCGCAGAGGCGCCGGTCTTGACTGGGTAAATGCCGTATCTTCAAAGGTGATGTGTAACACACGGTTGGCTCTTTGGGCTGGACCTCTGTGCACTGTATGTCTGACTCGAAGAGTAAGATGTCTGCAGATAGAAAATATGGGATTAGTGAACTGGGGTTATTGGGTGCCTCTCTCCTCTTCCCTTTCTCTTCTCCTGTAGAACCCCAACGGTTAACACCCTCACCTTAGGTAAGTGAACGCCGAGCTCTCCATCTGCCTTCTTCACTGGATAAGGGTGCAGGCCTCTTGACCTCAGAGGACTGCTGTCCGTCGTTAACTGCACGAACGGTAAGTTCTGGGCACTTCAAATGTCTTAAAAGTCTTTTGTAATGATATCTCTTGTTTTGCAGGGTTCCGGCGATGGCGGATGGCGGGCTGATGAGAGTTGAGGATCGAACCCACGTGAGGAATAGAAGCGCCTGGAAGCACGTAAGCGCTTGTAGCCTGCTTCACGATGCGCACTAACTGTCCCTTTTATCTTGCAGGTACAAGTTCAGAGCTTTAGAGAAGCTGAAGGGTGCTGGAATACCCACTGGATTCGGCGTGGGAAGGAGTAATGGCACGTGAGTAATAAAGTTGCCCAATGTCTTTAAACGCACCTTCTTTTGTCTTTCAGATGCGGGATGCAGCGCCGAAGGCCTCCGGAGCGTGCGAAGAGCTGGTAAGCTTTTGTCTTTCAGATGCCGGAATGCAGCGCAAGGCGTTGGTGACAGCCGATGGACCAGGTAAGAGATGCGCTGCCACTGAAGACCGTAGTGCTAACCTGTTCTTTCTTTGTCTTTACAGGTCCTGCTGAAGACTGGATTCCAGGATGGTAAGCCTTTGTTCCCTTAGGCCCAGGATCAGAAGCAGAAGACACGATGAGCGTTCTGCTGCAGAGAATGCAGAATAACGCAAAGCAAGATTCATCCATCGGGTGTGGTTTAAATAGCCTCCTGTAGTGCTTAGGTGTCTCCTTCCACAGCCACGCCTAAGAAAAGAGTTCCTGCTTTCCAGAAGAGTTCCAGTGTTCTGAACCTAGGGAGTGGCTCCTGCCCCACCCAACAGGAAAAGTAGTCCCAAACAGAAGAGGATCAGGGGTTCAACTGGCAGGTAAGTAAGCAGCATGGTCTGCTGCAGGTAAGACCACCCAAGCATTATGAGCCCGGCGCTTCCAGCGCTGGGACTGGGCATCTTTATGAGCCTGGTGCCACTGGCGCCAGGACAGGGTCCAAAAGGTCCCAATTGGGACTGGCTGGCACTCGGAACCGGGGTTATGGGTCTGCTTCCAAGGGAGTCGGGCAAGTCCTGATCTTTTGGAAGCAGAGATCATGACAGGAAGTCCATACCCGCCACAAGATGCGCGCGAGTGCCCCACCACTGGATTTCTTGGTGGAAGGTCTCGTTGAGCGAGATCCTGTCTTCGAAGATGCCCGCCGCTTGAATCCAACGGGTGTCGAGGAACTCTTGCAGTGGACGCATCCGCAGCCTGCACAGGTGTACGAGGTAGATGCATGAGGACATCATGCCAAGAAGGGACTTGATGGACCTCCCCCTGGCCACGTCCATGGTCGACAGCCGCTGCACTTTGCCCATGATGGTCTTCGTCCTTTCCTTCGACGGCGAGGCCAACCGTGCCACTGTGTCGAGCCTGGCGCCCAGGAACAGTGCGACTTGCGACGGGACCAGGTGAGATTTTGTGAAATTGATGGAGAATCTCAGATCTGTGAGCAGCTGGATGGTCTTCGCTGTGTGCTCGATGGCGAGTTCTCTTGCCCTTGCTCGGATGAGCCAATCTTCCAGGTAGGGGTAGACGTGGATCCCCTGCAGGCGCAGCCATACTGCCACTGGTGCTAGGCACTTGGTGAATACCCTGGCCGCCGACTTCAATCCAAAGGGAAGGGCCTTGAACTGGTAGTGCCGTCCTTGGACTACGAATCTAAGAAACTTCAATGTCCTTTTAGAATGGGGATGTGGAAGTAGGCATCCTCCAAGTCCAGCGACGATAGGAAGTCGCCCTCCTCCAGCTGTCCCAGCACGTGCTGGAGAGTGAACATCCGGAACTTCTGGGACTTGATGTACTTGTTTAAACAACAAAGGTCCAGGATGGGTCACCAGCCGCCGGTCTTCTTACGAGGAATATCGAGAGTAAACTCTGGAGCCCCGCGCCTCTTTGGGACGAGCTTGATGGCCCCTTTCTTCAGCATCGCCCTTACTTCCAGTAGCAGTTGAGGGACGTGGTTTTCCTTCCTGGCCACGAGAGGAATGCGGGGGCATTTCTTTAGAAACTCGAGAGTGTGCCCGCGGGCTAGGGCATCCAATACCCAACGGTCGGTGGAGATGGACTCCCACACGCTGACGAACTTCGGCAGCCAGCCTCCCACCAGGGTGCTCAGGTGGGGGCCCGACGCCACGGCCGGTTCAGTCCTGCTTGGTAGCGGCCTCGCCACCTTGGTCTCCTTGACAACGAGATCCTCCTGATTTGCCGCGTCCTCTGTAGGCCTCCTGTGACGAGGAGCAGGCCGCCTGGCAGTACGTCGAGGAGCCGGCGTCAAATCCTTTGGAGGCACCTTGCTTGCCTCCGGAGTTCCGAAAGGGCGCCCTTCACTGCTGTAAAACTCCCAAGGCCCGTGCCGTCTCTGTGTCGGCCTTGATGGCCTGCAGTGACTGATCCACTGTCTTGCCAAACAGGTTGTTTCCGTCGAAAGGCATGACCAAAACTCTGGTCTGCACGTCCTGGTGGAAATCGGTTGCCTTGAGCCAACCACGCCAGCGAAGGCAAACAACGTTGCCCATCTGGCGGAAGCCGGTGTCAGCAATGGCCATCGTTATGGCGTGGTCCGACGCCACCTCGCCTTCCGGCAGGATCTCCAGGGCCTCAGCCCTCTTGTCATTCAGGAGGAAGTCCAGCAGAGGAGCGATCTTAAACCACAGCTCCGTCGTAGCGGGCTACAATCACGAGGGCGTTGGCTGCTTTAATCGTCGTCGCTGCCGACGAGATGACCGGTCGTCTCATGGTGTCCAATTTCTTCCCTTCGCCGTCCGGCAGTGAGGTTGAAGTTGAAGCTGTCGCCGCTTTCTTCTTGGCCGCCGCTGAGACGACCGAATCCGGGGTCGGCTGTGCCCTAAGGCAAATGGGGGCGGAATCCGGGACCCGGTACTTCTTCTCGTACCGGTCTCTCTTGGCAGGGGTTGTGGATGGGTTCTTCAGGAGCTCAAGCCCCTCGTCCCAGATGTCATCAAGTAACGGGACAGAGAGGACCGTCTTCCTCTTGGCCTCACGCTGTTGATAGAGGAAACCTTCCTTCTTCTGTTCTACGGGGCAGAGCTGGAAGAGCTCGGATGCCCTGGCGATCATGGCGTGGAAGAAGCCAATTTCGTCGGGTCGAGAGGCCCGAGGAGATGGTGATGGGAGGCCCATCCCGTCGTCACAACCATCATCATCCGTCTCTGTTGTGGCCGTCTAAGTCCCTGTGTCATCCCTCGGGATCGGGGAAGGAGAAGAAGGCTGTGAGGGCTGATTTCTCCTCCGCTTGCTTGGAGGCCTTCCCGACGGTCCAGGCTCTGCTGGGTCGTCCAGTGGGGGTAAGGGCAACCTTGTCCTTATCTCCGTACACAAGGCCTGGATCACCATCAGGATTGCTCCTGAGTTGTCCTGTGGCCCAGGTACCGGTTGCAACGGGCGCGACTGTTGGGGAGTGGAATCCTCCGCCTCCACGGGAACTTAGTTGGTGCCTCCGTCGCTTTCTTCGTCCGCCTCGTCGGGATCCCTCCCGTGGGACCGGACTTCCTCGAACCTCTTGTCCAGGATCTTCACGACTGCAGCCGGCTCCTCTTCAGAGGCTGTATCCATGTCCATGATGGCCACCACCCCCCCTCTTTTTCCACCGGGGTTCTCACGAGGGTCTTATTGATGGGTTGAAAAGAGGATTCCCCCTGCGGTGGCATGGAAACTCTGGGCCCCGAGGTGATCTCCACTGGGGTAGCCTCCACAGGCTTCGCCAGGGCCGCCACGACTCCCTCGATAGAGGCGTTAGCCGGGTGAATCAAGGCCTTCATGACCTTAGACGCGCCTGAGGCCTTCACCTTGGGGTGAGGGTCACCGACTCACTCCCCCTCGGCTGTCTCAGTCAGGATTGACTGGGACTTATCCCTAAGTTTACCCGGGTTCTCCGACTTTCTTTTCCCTGAGCTAGAGCGTTGGCTTGTGGTTGATGGCTTCGGTGAAAGTGCGCCCTGCCTGGCAGCCGAGGAGCCCGACCGTTCGGCGCTCCCGGTGCCCGCGGACTCATGGTGCTTTGCCTTTTGTTGGGTCCCCGTTGCTGGAGTGCCCTCAAAGGTCTTAGAAGACCGCTCGGACCTCTTCTTCTATCCTGCTGCTGGGCTCTTACCGTCCAGCCAGTTGGTGAGGCGGGTACTCTGATCCTTCATGGTCCGCTCTGACATGTTCTGGCAAAATGCACAGTCCTTCTCCACGTGCGTTTTGTCTTCGTGAAGGCAGTAGAGGCATCTGGAATGCTCGTCCTCCTTGAAGACATTCTGCAATCCGCATCCAGGGCAGCTCCTAAACAGCTTGGATCCTGGCGTCTAGCACACTTTGTCCTGGGCGGGGTAGGCCTCAAAGATCTTCTGGAATCCTCCGAGAAGCGGAACTCGTTGAGAACTTTGCCCTTGAGGGGCGTAGAAAATTCCAAAACGGGTCCCCGTTGATCGGAAGTAGAAACGGTGGAGCTTGAGGCTCGATTGACAGAAAAAATGAGATTAAACTCTTTGAAAAATCGCTAAAACGCAGTAAAAGCTCAAGAGCTATAGCATGAGGACTCCCAACACTTGAACGTGCGGTAAAAATCCGAAGATGGCTACCAGAGGAGGGGCTTAGGTAGAGAGCAGTCATTGCATGGGGGCAGTATGACCCAGAGACCAGTGATTGGTTATTAGGAGAAAGACAGTTCAGAAACGAAACAAACTGATTTTTTCTTTACCGAGGATTCCCAGCCTGATGACGGGGAATATTCATGAGCATGTGAATCCATGCCAGACCCCATGCTGGAGAATATTGTTTTTCCCTTTCTCGTTGTTGCAGGTCGCAATGTTCGAACAGCAGCTGTGGTAGCGGTTTGCCGGAAGTCCTTAAGCTAGTACTCACAGGTGAGTGATGTTTCTTCTCTCGGTTTCCACAGATTGCAGCCCAATTGAGATGCTGAGTGCTGAATGGTGTTTTCTCAGGTAAGACAGAATAATCTTGTTCTTGGTCTTGCAGGATTACAGGAAGATGCTGAAGACCAGGAGCTGGACACAGTGAGGGTCACGCTGCTGGTTGCAGAACACCACAAAGCGTGTTCTGCAGCCAGGGTGTGGTTTATATAGCCCCGGTAAAGTAGTACCAGGGAAAGTAGTTCCTGGCCTGCCACACCCAAAACATTAGACTGCATGGCTTGGTTCTTAGAACTAGACTGTGTGGGTGCTTCCATGTTGGATTTAAAGGCCCATGTACATAAATGGGACCTAGTTTGAACAGCCCTTCCTTCCTACATATGAGCCTGGTACCAAAGGCGCCAGGACTGGCTCCAGGAGCCCTTTTGCAGTGGTTTTAAGGCCCTCAGGGTTCTGGTGGGAGCCTGCTTGTGGCACAACGTGTGCCCCCTCACAGTGGTCATGACAGCGGGCCAGGCCCTCCTCCCAAAGGTCATCCAAAAAAGGTACCTCTTGAACTCTCACTGTTGATACAAGCAACCCTCTTTCTTGGTTTCCTCAGGCGCTAGCTGGAACAGCTCGGAGGCTCTGGAGATCATGGAGTGGAACAATCCCACCTCGTCTGATGAGAAATTCTATGAGGAACATATAAATGCAGAGATCCATCATCCGCCAGGACGTAGTCCTCATCTTCATCGGTTCCCCTGGCCGTAACGTTCAAATGTCCGTATCTGGGTCAGCTGGAGGAGTCGGGGCCCGACGTGGTGGAGGAGGCTGATGTGGAGGCGTCGGATAACGCTTTCTGTTTTTACATGGAGGCTTTATCAGGAGCCTGCGGCATCGTGGGTGCCGGTGCTGGGGGAAACCTCTGCTGAATCTCTGACATTAAGGCGTGGTGAGTCTACAGAATTTACACAGAAATGACTCTTGGCTGAGGATGTAACGAGGGATTGCTAGGAACTGTGCCGTCATCGTCTTCCTCGTCCTCTTGTACCGTATGGACGGACTCTTGCTCGTGGTCGTCCGTGGATGAAATATCATTGGGTTGAACGCCATCCTTGGAGGGCTGTTTCAGGGCCTCCTCACCCCCTCCCTTGTTTTTTGTCACTGAGGGCCTTGAACCGGGAACTGGACCAGTGTCTTTACTCCTCGAGGGGTACTTGCAGCCTTCGCTGATGCCTCTGCGGCTGTGCCGAGTCGTGGGGGCAGGGATAGCATCTGCCCTAGAGGAGCCAAACTCGTAGGATTGGCTCCCACTACTGCTGTGGTCATCAAAGTAGATTTCGACGAAGTGGCCAACGAGGACTTAGGCTGGGCCTGTGGAGCCTGGTTGGGCTGTGCAGCCTTCTTCTCTTCCTCCGGCCTAGGCCCGTCTGATTTCTCCCTTAACTTTGCTAGAGTGGATGACTTCCTCTTTGAGGAGGAGCTCGATGGCTGGCTGGCTATAGAGGCGGACGGTGATCGTGATCGTGGCCTATCCAACCTGGGACCCACAGCAGGGGCCAACCCGGTGGACTTGGAATTGCAGCTCTTGGCCTTATCTTGGACCCCCATGGATGGGGCAACCTCAAAGTATTATAAGAGCACTCTTTGTACTGGCCGGTCCTGAGTGAGGCATGCCCCTGCTCGGAGCATGGGCGGAGGCCTTGCTCGAACTGAGCCATGCTACCAGCTTGCTATGCCCTTCCTGTTGGGATTCTTCGAGAAGCCCAGGCATATCTCGAAGCCCAGGCATATCTCACACCGTTCCTCATTGTGATCCGTATTCAGGCAGTAAAGACACTGCAGATGCTTGTCTTCCCTCAGGGCCTGAAGAGGGTCCTTCCCTTCTTCTCCTCAGATTTGGTAGGATGGCATGAAGTAGACACAAAATAGGCTTCTGGAAATTGCGATGAATCCTCACCCTTGAGGGGCGCAAAACTTCACTGACAATGGGTCCCCGTAGCCGGCCCATAACTTACAGAGCACACAGGCTCTTGGACACAAAAATCACATTTTTCAGCGAAGAAATCTGGAAAAATGTACTAAATAGTTTGGAGAGCAAACTCAAGGACTCCAACACTGAAGCGTGCAGTAAATATCTGAAGATGACTGCCAGAGGTGGGGATTAGGGAGAGGCATGTCAGTGGATGGGGGCAGTATGACCCAGAGGACAGTGATTGGTTTACAGGAGAAATACAGTTTTAAAGTGAAAGTGAAACTTTTTTATTTTTTTGCACCGAGGATTCCCAGCCTGGCAACGGGGAACCTTCATGAGCATGTGAATCCATGCAAGACCCCATGCTGGAGAACTGGGATGTCTTGAAAATACACCCTAATCTTACACAGTTATTTGAACAAACTCCAACTTTTGCTTATAGAAAAAGTAAGTCGCTGAGAAACTATTTGATTCAGGCAGAATATGCTGCACACAAACCACACAAAACATCCTTCAAAGGTACACTGTCATGTAACAACTACCAGCATTGCCATAATGTTATAAAAGGTAATTATGTTAATCATCCGTATAATGGCAGAAAGATGGAAACAAGACACACATCTACATGTGACTCCACTAATGTCATCTACGGCATTAGATGTCCATGTGGCATCTTTTATGTTTGTTTAACAAGAAAGGCTAAAATAAGGTGGACGTAACACAAATCGAACGTCTGAATGCGACAAACCCAATCACCAGTAGCGCAACAGTTTTAGTCAGCACAACATACCATAGTTCAGATGAGGTTTATAATTCTAGAACATGTTAGGTTCTCTAACTAGGAGGGGATGCAAACATCCTACTTCATCAAAAAGAAATATTCTGGTTAAAGCGCTTAGAAGCTTTAAGTCCAAGAAGGATACATCTTGAATTTGATCTGCCATGTTTTCTGTGAAATGTATACATTGGCATTTACTTAATGTGTTGGAACATAAAATGACAAAAGACATCATCGATTGTGAAATGTACAGAACAAAAGGGTGTTTATTTAATGTTCTGGAAACCAAGGATGACAAATGATATCATTAATTTCGAATACCTGGGACAATATGTTATTGTAATTGAGTATTCAAATAACCCGTTTAATGTAACGGTATTGGAAACTGCCGTTGTACACCGCACACCTTTGATCAATGGACTAAATAATTAAAAAAGTGTAACAAAATGTGTATTGTCTTAGAGGAAGCATGAATAAAACACTTACTTCAGTTCAACTCCAAGGTAAGTTTACTTTACTTTACTACTTGCACTGAGATAATGCTATACGGGCCAGCTCCACTAATATGAAACTTTGTTTCATAGATCGTACCGATTGGGTCATAATACAGCTGCCTGAATTTGTCCCTCAATTCACGGCAAGGGACTTCGCCAACACAGCATTCAAAACAGCGGAATGCAGAACGCCATTAAAGTGTTTGAGTAGGTCTAACCCCCCCATTGAGCATGTTATTTAAAAAGTGGAATTGACCACTCAACATAAAATCATGTTCTTACTTTACAGAAGGAAGATTCCCTGCCTTGCACTAGTCTCTCCTACCACGTGGAACCAGAAGACCTCTTTATGTTCACTCAACACACAACCTGGGGAAGCGAGAAACAGTGTTGTGTTTCTCAACCCAGGACTTAAACAATATACGCTTAGCATTAGCACTATTTCATTAGTCCATCCCATTCTTTTTCAGTTCTTTGGATAAGTTCCTTTGGACCACATCCACAGGATAGATTTTTTGAGCCACACAACTTGAATCCCAGTACCTTGAAGGTGATTCATAAAGCTTTGTGTACTTGTACATTTGGTTCTACATGCTCAATTTAAGTTGATAGATTTATACTTTACTGTTCTTTATCATACCACAGTTATACGTTAGAAACGTGAACCGCTGATGAAGAGCATTCCAGCTCGAGACGCGTAGGGCAACTTATTAAAGAAGAATTTGTGAAGATTACAGACCTTTGAAAAATTCTTGTTAATACATATACATGGCATACCATCTACGCATGTTGTTTAAAAAGGTACGGTAGTTGGGGATAAGTCCTCTGAATAATTTGAGAACTATGTTTAGTGTTATTGATTTAACAGTAAGCTAAAAACGGGGTATATCTATTTTAACCACAGAACAAATTACTGTGGTGAAACTGAGTTAAGAGTGACTGAATCATTGTTGTCAAAGCCATCTTCTACAAGTAAGTGTACTTGGGCGCGTTCTAGTAGCAATTGAATTAGCTGAAGCTTGTATTGATAACATGGTTTTGATATCTGTATGGTTTGGTATTTTGTTTACGGCATTGGATGTTGGAAAGAGACTTGAGAGGAGGAAGGTTAGTTTTATTTGAATTGCTGGTTTGGTCATTGGATATTATTGAATATGTGGTTGAGTAGAATTTGACTATACAGGACTAGATCTGGTTATTTTCAGCTCTCCAATTGCCGTTTTTTTGATAGCACAGGAGTATACAAGTTAGTCGATGGAACTCATTGGCATACTCTACATTTCTGTAAGGATATTAGTTGATGTATCCTGCCTCCTGCAGGGTGTACCCTGGGCCAGTGATACACATGGAGCAGGAACCAGGCTGACCCAGGTAAGTGGAAAAGGAAACATGTTTTATTACTTCTTAAGTTCCATAGTACAGGTAGTAAAGTAGGAGAGATAGTCACAGGCCTCCACCCTGGTTCCCTGTCCAGTTCCAATTCCCAACTGTAACATGTGGAACTCCCAGGTGCCCCAACACTCTACACTCCACAGAAACATTCCACAAGCCTCATCACTCACACATGCAATCAACATAACATCCAGGATACCACGTTAGTCTAAATCCTATCCCTTTCTATTTCTTAGATTATTTGAAAAAGATAACCATCTCACCTGATGAAGGGACAGGGTGTCCCGAAACGCGTAGTGGATATGGTTCCATGTGTTCAAATCACAGCAAAAATGGCCGTGGACACAAAATATCACGGCAAAAAGGCTGTGGTTTTGCCACCACAATCCATGTAAAGGATGCGGGGGACACCCCTGGACCCATAATACCATTTAAGGGGAGCGGGGGACACCCCAGCAACCCCCGGTCCCCTTAAATGGTGTAATGGGGTACACCTTTAACTTGTGAAACCACTGTATTTTTGCTGCGATTTTTTGTACAGGTGACATTTTTGCCGCGATTTTATCACTGCATACCGTGGATATGGGAGCATTTCAATGGAAAAACCATCTTTCTTGATGTTGAATTGTTGTTATGTGTTATAGAATTGTTGACTCGGCAGATTAACGTATGGTTAAAAAATAGCTCATCAACGATGGATCCGTATTTGTTGATTCTTTTGAAATGTATATTACTTTCTTTTCTTTATTATGAAAATATCTGTACAAACATACTTTAGAAGGTATTTTTTGTTATTAGTGAACAAAAAGAAAAAGAAAATTCAATTTGCTGTTCAATATTTCAAGAATTATATTGATTTATTTTCTTGTATTGAGCATAGGAGTACAAATCAGAGGATTATCCCTCAAAGGAGTGACTGTGTTACTTGTCAATTATTAGATGAGGCATATATCATTAGAATGTTGTCCTTGTAGCCGGGACATACCCACGGCACCTGAAACACATCTTAACTATTTATATTTGATTACAAAACAAACATTAAGACCAAATTAAGCAGTAGTGCACCCCATTCAAGATATATATATTTAGTAATGGGGTTATGCACATAGAGAGACCATTTAGGCTCTTATCTTTAAATTTGCTATGAACATGATTCAAACAGTTGGAAATCAGCATATTGAAAAATAAAGTGAATATTTGACGAACAGAAAGTAACAACATCTCTGCTATTAACAATGTGTGCTGTGAATAGACTCAGCTGAACGGCTCACTTAAACAGTTTGCTTTGGAATGCCACATCTCCTCCGAAGCTCAAAATGAAAAAAACACTTTCTCTCAGGAGAATAGTAGGCACAATATGTATTGATAACCCTTGAATGATTTGAATATGATTAAGGGTTTCAGTCCCATAATAGTGCCTCCTCTTACTATGGCTTTGCAAGCCGAGGGTACGAATCCTACGGCTCTCTAGAATTTCTAGTGCCTTCCTTGCACCATGTGGCCTCCAGAACGTGACGGGATACCTCAGACGAAGCCTCACCACTGTTGTATGCAGGCAAGAGGGAAAGGCGCAACCTTTGCTCTGAATGCTGGGCCTCGCTCGTTGCTGCTAAGCATGGTCTCTTGACAGTCCCCATTCCCTCATCAGATCGTCATTGGATGGGAATCACTGAGAATGTGCTTTTGTGTTATGTCTGCAATGTCCTAGCAATCGCCATACAAAGTCTAATTTAATTATTAGTGATTTGTAAAGCACCAACTGCAGTCGCAGCCGCTTGACAGCACCTCCAATGTAAGGGATTGGCATACATACAACTGATCTTCCACTCTCCTTGAATTTGCTCTGGTTCAAATGGATTGGTAAGGAGTGCAATGCATTACTGGCTGCCAAACTGTTCATTTTGTGAATTGGGGTAAAACTGATGCTAGGGCCTTTTGTATTGGTTTTGCTGTCTCCACAATACAGAATGAGAGATGTTGCTGCCACCATATATCCTGAACATTAATTTGCTTCTCTTTGGATGCGGTGCAAACATTTCAGCAGTTTGGTGCAAGTTAGATTGGGAGCAACACTCCTTTGCTACACTCCCTATTTCAACAATGGGAACATTGGCAAAAAGCAGTTATTCCATGTTTCCAAGCAAAGGAAAAGATTCCATAGTATGCCCATAAAAATTCTACAATATGGCCACTGCCTGAATACAGTTCTGTGCTTCATTCGCACACTAAATTTCATATATTTGTATGATTCAAACAATTACTTGCTGGGGACTTTTGTGTACTTATTATATAGGAGAGCCAGCTTCAAAACATCTGCTGGATGCTGTAGAATGTATACGAGGTATGTATGGACCGGACATGCAAAAGACCTATGTTTTCAGAACAAACAGTACTGTGTGATTCAATTGGCAAGACTTTGCCATCACAGCACCCTGTAGGAAGGAAAAACCCTTTTCATATATGGTTAAATGAAAGGTGAGAAATCGAAGCCCAATAAAAAAAGGAACACCTTGAAAGATTGAACCACAAGGTTAAAAGTGTATGGTTTTATGTATACGCTGTCCACACATCTATGCTGGAGGATTTGTGAGGGTGTGGGCAACCTCAGGCATATGTGGTGGTCTTGCCCTAAAGCCAAATTATATTGGAAAAAAATACTGGGACATATCAAAAAGATAACAGGGGTGTAACTCCCCAATTCTCCGGCGGTGATCCTGCTTGGGGCAATTGCAGAGCATCTAAATGCTGCAAGTGGGGCCACGGAGACCCTCATCACATAGCTGTTGACAGCGGCCTGAATGACGCTGGCCAAGGTTGGAAAACTGAAGAGGGCCCAGTACTGGCCTGGTGGTGTGTCAAGAATGTGGGTATCTTGGCAATGGAGAAGTTGTGTGCACTAGCTACCGGGACATACCAGAAGTTTCTTAAAGTTTGGTTTCCCTTTCACAAATTTGTCAAAGATAAGGAACAGCAATTTCACAAACCAGGTTTGCTTAAAAGCTTCACCATATTGTAAGTGTATGGGGGTATATACTGTGAGGTGCAGGGACTATGACGTTGATTCAACGTTCTCCAGGGATCTGATGTTAAGCCATAGTCGTTTTTTTATGTTTGATGTTTTGTTATGGGGGGGGGGCGGGGTTACTGTTTTTTAAAAACAAAATGTCATTGTCTCTGAGGAAATGCAAGTTCACAGAGGGTGCTCCACCTTTTACTTCAATTGTTTACCTTTACATTTTGCTTTCTGGAAGTTTATGTTAAGACCCACTGCATCCAATGGCACAAGTGATGATGAACCAATAAATAAAGGTTTATTGGAACGTACCATTCACAACCACATCATCAATGGGGGAACGACGTAAAAAACACTTTCATCATGATCAATCCTGTACAATTCTGTCATGACAATTTCCTTGGTAAGTTGATTGCTTAAAAAATTGTCAAAGTTCATACTCAATTACCTCATCATCCATATTGGTGGCCGAGACCAATTTAAGCACAGCTTTACAATTCTCCTGGAAGCATCTGGCAAGGAACTCGGCAAGCGCCTGCAGCACAGTTCTATCATCACCAGCCGCTCGGTCAGTTTCACTTATTTTGGATAGTGTGATCTCCAGGAAAGTAATCCTGAAACAATAACCAATTTAACACTTGAAAAAGAGCAAACCAAGAAACAAATTAAACACGTGCAGCAGCAGATGGATACAGTAGATCAGTCCATGACACACGAATAGCACTATTCCCAGTTAACAGAGAGTTCTAGCGCACTACTGTTTCCAAAAAGTACGGCACACAATTTGTTTTCATCATATAGTCAGTTGGGTCACAGTGAGCGCCATACAAATCAACAATAAATACAAAATAATTCCACATTTTTAATTTCTTTTCTTAAGCAAGCTAGCTTTTTTTCTGCATAGTTATGTGGCTATATTTGCTTTGCTCAATTATTATGCAGATGAAGCTCAACAATTAAAATCCGCAAGTTACGAATGCAATACTTGCAACTTGGCCTTATTGGCTACTGGGATACAGCCTTGGATCATAATATAATAATTTCTTGGTGCTCCACTCTGCCCTTCCGAGAGAAAAGCAGACATACTCAAACGAGTCAGACCTACCCGCAAAGAGCACTTGCCTGCAACTGCCTGGTCAAGTTCTCAGTACACAAACAGCAAACAACCTGAATGCGTTTGCCACGACAGGCTTCATCAGGGCGGCAAACAGGCAGTTACCCAGAATTACTGCTGGAACCATCTTACCCAGAAGGGTGCTACTTGAATTCAAACGTTGTGCTTTGAATGCCTTAGCCTTGTTATCTACTGTAGACAGTTCTATGGGAAAATGTTGCCTGTGAAAAAGTAGGCATGTAGGTGATTTTGTTTCCCTGCAACCCTAAAAGCCTTCCCCACATATTGTCAGGAAGGGCCTGAGGGTAGAGGCGTGCCCACTAAGCTAAAAGGAGAAAGGCACACAAGAAGCTGGACTACAAGGTGTCCTGTAGACAGGAAAGAATAGGCAACAGAGGCTGTGAACAAAAAGGGGCAGGAAATACAAAGATACAAACACGCTGGGTTCCGTCTTGGGGTGTACGCAGAATGGGGAAAGAGTGTTACACAGACCTTTGGAAACTCCAGCCTTCACAGATTGCTATTACAGGGGCCCACTCTGAATGCTCATGGCTGGGAGCAACAGCAGTGGGTGTCTGTACCTGAACCCTAAGGCACGAACAAGGTAACAGTACTCACAAGACTGAAGCCTGTACAGGTCCAGCAGGAACCGAACAATGACTGCTTCCTGAAACAGGAACCAGTACACTGTAAACAATGGCACGAAGCACAACACTGAAACGCGACAAGGGAAGTGCCAGAGATTGCCTGCTGGAATCCAACAGTCAAACTCTGTAGAGAGGCTTTACATAAAACACAAGTGAAGACAAGAACAGAAATATCCAGGGAAAAGGAAGTCAAAGAGAGCAAGGTTCAGAACAGGGAACCGGAAGAAAGGAAGGGCAGAAAGCTAATATCTAAATGCAGGGAATGGTGACCGGAAACTGTACACGAGAATCAAGAACAGTAACTCAGGACTGGAAAGACAAGAGAAAGCTAGCAGAGGGAAATTAAGGAAACAGTACAACTGAAGTGAATAACCAAAGGGGAAGACTGAAGACTCAAGGAAGTCAAGGACAGGAATCATGAACAGAGGGGTGCAGGCAAGGAAGAGAGCAAGGGAGCAGTAGCCAGGAAACAGAGGGCTTTAAACAAGAAAGGGAGCAAGCGGGCTGTAGCAGGGAACAGAGGGCTGCAAACTAGGAAGCAGGGCTGCAGTATGGAAAGCAAAGAGGTGCAGGCAAAAGGCAGGGGAGAGAGGGCTGAGAAGCAGAGCTGCAAGGCAGGAAGCACAGGGCTCTGGGACAAGAGCAGGAACTGGAAGTCACAGGACACAACAAATATCCAAGGGACAGGGCAACAAAGGGCTGGTAGAAAGCTCAATGCAAGAGGCCTGTGCTCCTGCAGGCAGCTGATTAAATACTGAGCTGCCCTGTGGTGAAATAGGCTAATTAGCAGCACCTGGAGCAGCACACCTGAATGTAATTGGCCTCCGCCCTCGCTAGTCCTGGGAAAGCAAAAGCTGCACTGTTCTCTAAGGCTTCTGGGGATTGTAGTGCTAGAACTGCTGTATAGGAATAGCCAGGAAATGGGAACTGCCACAAGGTGCATTATGGGACATGTAGTTTGTAAAAGTAAATACAAAAGTTCCAACGCCTTGTAAATGGAAAGTAAAGACAATAATATGAATAGGTGTTGTTCAGGGAGTATTACGGAAACAATTGAGTCCCAAATAGTCCACGATGTGTGCCAATTGGTGCGCCAGTTGCATAATCGTGACACATTCTAGGATGAGTATTGATTACTATTATATACTTCAGTACTAGAATATTTGAGGAAAGTGCTTGATTTTCTTGAGAGTGAAAATTTGGGGAAATGTCAACCCCATGCAACCTTTTCCCAGGCGACTATCACTGGATAGCCTGGAAACAGTCCCTCAAAGTTATATGCCATTACCATGCCCCGAAATGTACCAAAGCCACAAGTTTCACAGAGAGTTTGAAATTCACACTGACTACACCGTATCCAAATATTCTATAATCTGAAGCATTATTACGACAATCAGCCAAAGTAAACGAGAGCAATTATTTTAATAAAGAAATAAATTACGGCTACATAAATGTTGGTTCCCTTCCATGCAAACAAAAAATATAATGTGAGCCAACAAAAAATGATGCCCCCACCCTCTGGAATTCCCTACCACTTAGAATAAAAAATGAGGAAACCATGCCCAGTTTAAAAAAAAAAAATCACTGAAAACTAGGTTGTTTAACCAATACTGATGGTCTAGGCCCTCCCACTTTCACCTTCCCAGACATGTAGAACATTAGTGAGATTCACATTGTTTGTTAATCGTGCAACTACACTGTTCCTAGAGTTATCGGTCCCATGGTTATTCTAATTGTTGTATTGTAACACTGTATAAGATATTTTATAAGCTGTCTGTAACCCTCGCCGTGATACCGAAGGGTCTGGGTGTGTAACAAATAAAATAAATAAATAAAATGTATGGGAATGGTTGAGCCAAAACCGAGAATTCATCTAGGTAGCATTCCAATCTATAGCATTTTAGCTTGTGTCACATTTGTTATGGGAATTAACTGGCTCAGAAACCTACTTTTAACATGTTTTATTAGGCAACTTTTACAGTTTAAGGGAAAAATAAACTGGGTAGCAATGTAACTCAATCAAAAATCCAGGACAAACTAAAGGTTCTAGGTCTCCTCTCCTGAAGCTGGGCCTGACTTGTTTCACTTTCCCTGCTTGAACCCAGGGTAAATCTTTCCCAAAGGTTTCAGGTTTCCCCTGGAATCTTTCCTGAAGGGCTTAGGGCTCCTCAACCCTTCTTAATTTTTTCCTCTTGGCAGTCTTGATATGAGTGAGGAGACTACAGCAGGAGGAGATAGTGGTGCTCTTGATATGTGGAAGGAAAGCTTGCAGGAAGAGGGGACAACTACTCTGGCACTGTTCTTACATTGGTGAACTATACCCTAACCGTGGGTGTTATTTCCTCTCTCTTCCTCCCTAGTCTTTACCTAATCCTATTTCATTTCCCTCAACTGCTCAATTTCACAACTCTTTCCTGTTAAAAATTCTTCTTCCCCTCCGAGCAAGTTTGTCTATTAGTTTGGAGTTGAGTGTTGTAAAAAAATGCGCAGTAAATCCAAAACATAAACCAAGACCACAACAGCAGTGTTAGGGGAATTTCTGGTGGTCGGCAGAATAGTACCCTGGGTCCGCGGACCTCCAGCTCTTGGAATGCCCTAACTCCTTCCGCGTCCCAAAGAAGTAGCGGGGCCACACAAGAGCATTGGTTACTGCTGTTTACTACAAGAAAACAGGCAGGGACAAATACCAGGAGTGTAGGTTCCAGGCAACTTATCATCCTAATCGGGCTTGCAGGCCCATTTTGTACCTAACTGACATAACAATTTGCGTCACCTGCGAAAGCTCGTCCCCGAACCTATCGCCACTCCGGGTTGGTTCCCTGAGTCGTAGGTTCACTATAGGACCATATAGTGAATGGGGTTATTGGTGGAGTAGAGGTCAGGTGGTATGCTTGGTTCGTACCTAAAAATTGTTGCTACGAAAATGATACATGGAGAGAGTTAGTGATTGGTTGTGAGGTATTGTCGTCAGTGGTTAGCCCCCGTGCCCTGAAGCCCCCAATCCCCCAAGCCTGGGACCATCGTTGTTCCCAGCCTGCAATGTACCTGGTGCTGGCAACAATGTATGACTATGTGTCTGTGGAAGACAATGGACAGGTCCTGCTACTGCCATTAGAGCGGTCCTTTCCCTTTGCCGCCTGTGACTGAGTTGTTACGACTTTGTTGCGAGAGGAGTCCCAGATGCGGGACACCAGTGCTTCTTCAGTATTCGGGAATTGCCATTGTATCAGGTCGGCCTGGTCATGTGTTGCGAGACCATGGCTGAGGCGGAATTACAGGGATTTGATTTGTATTTTGCTTTGGGTAGTCGCAGCAGTGGCAGTTGTCACCTTGGCTTGGAGAGCGCAGAATGTGGATTGCAACATCGCAACCTTGGCTATGGTGGCTCCAGCCAGGGGCTGTTCTGCATGCTCAGCACCTTGTAGCTCTGTATAAGCTGCTCTGGGCCTGTCGATTCTGGTCTGAGGTCTACTTCGGCTTGGTTGCAGGTTGTGGCATAAGGTCCATAAGGCGAGGGGGCGTGGGGTGCGGTGTGGTTACGTGTACATCGGTCCATTTGTAGGGTCCCATCTCCAGGGTTAGTAGCATGAAGCCTCTGCAAGCATGTACACAAACTCTTCCAGCGTCTTGCGTTTCTCCGAAGCGGTTGCTGGGCTATGTGAAAAATAATAACGAAGTAAGTTTGTGAGTGTACAAGGTCCACTAAGACATAGCACTGAGTGTGTTCTTCGTGTGGGTTGGTGTGTGACTGATCCAGGTGCGCGGCAGCACATGTATTTATGTCTGGTGTGGCTATGTCGTCGTGTCATCTCTAATGATGGCAACTTAGGTTGTGAATCATTTAGTCAAGTTGGTCCAGCCGATCGGTCCTACCTCCGTCTTGATTCCCACTTTGTGCTTTGGGCAGGATGCGGCTTGGTTCCGCAGGTGGAGCATGGTCATGGTGTACATTGTCATCCGGGGCAGTGGGCAGAGGTACGAACTCGTGTGGCTCAGGGTTCTTTGGTCGTGATGTCGTCGGCCAAAGTTTGTACGTGGGTCGGGGGAAGGGACTGTCCCATTGCCCCTCTTCACTCCCCCTCTGGTCGACTTATCGACCACAAAATTGTCTACTCTTTTGTCATCCCCTAAGTGCCAAACCTTCGTTATTCCCTCCTGGTGTCCGTAGCGGTTTACATGATCTACAAATGCCCAATACATGTGCACACATCCACCACCGGGATTAAAATAAACCCATTTTTCAACCTACGACTTCGGATTTCGTGGATTTTCAACCTTTATTGATGGTGGGTATAAGTCTGCTTCCACTATCTGCTGGTGCAGCCGCTCACGTTCCTTGAGGACGATGTCTTTGTGTAGTTTGTCTACTGCAGGCATAAGGATGTGCATACCGATCATTTCTTCTACTGTCCGTTTTAATCTTGCCATCCATAACTTTATTCCCATCAGTGATGCCAGTCCCAGTACTGTACATCCTGCTAACACCTTGAGGCCATCCGCTAGCCTTGATGGCATCCATGACCAGTGGTATGAGAACCAGCTTCCATCCTTTTCTGTTCCTTTAGCTTCATCTTCCATCTTTGTGTGCATCTTTGCCAATTGTGATACTGCTTCAGATAGTGTGCCATTATCTTCATCATTTGCGGGAATGAGCGTGCAGCAGGAACTTCCAATTTTTGCACAAACTCCTCCTCCCATTGCAGTGAGGAGGTCCAACACGTACCTGTTCTGTAGGGCCACCATTCGTATTGCTCTCAATTCTTCTTTAATGGCGTTGAATCCATTCACTGTGGAGTTTATTGTCATCATCAGTTCCCACCTGGTTATCTGCAGCCATTTTGCATACGCCTGTACCCTCGGATGTATTATTGATGAAAAGAACATGGCTGCTCTACTGAACAATCTGTGAGGTGCTGGGATGTCGCCGAGGGCTGTTTCTGATTTACCCCAGAGGTAATTTCCAGTGAGAGGTTCACCTTGTCTTTTTATTCTTGTTAGTTCCTTGCCTGTGGGGGTGACCCTCTGCAATGGGCTGCCAATTTGTCCCAGAGACCTTCTCCTTCATCCATTTTCAGGAAGTCTTCCATTTTGACGTGTGTTTCTGTGGCACTACTAGGGATGGTACATTGACGTGTACCAAACTACACACTCCACCCCATGATGAGGTAGGCTGTGATATGCTTTTGCCCCGCAGGCCTAATAGTAGTCCATTAGTACTGCTGTTCCAGCGCCCCCTCAGGAAGCTTTACTATTCTTTTGCATCCTTCGTTCACTCCTACAGCAACCACTCCATCATGCTGGTAAAGCGTGGGGGATGCAAAGGGAATTATTGTTAGTGGCTCCTCCTCCTTATCCAGCCATGTGAGCAGCCCCGAACTCTCTGCCTACTCTTTGTAGCATTTGTCGTTTTCTTCTTGTACCGTTACTACTGGAGATTTCGCCAACGTCTATATCTTGCTCCCCACTACTCCGTCCACCCATCCGTTCTTTATATACACCTTGCCATAGATCAGTATCAGCTGTCTTTCCCAGCACCCAGGTTCACCTCCTATCTCTCTTGCGCTCCATTTACATGGCAGATAGGCCAGTGTCACTTCTTTTGTTTCTCCTTTGTCTGGCCCATCTGTTATGTACTACAGTCCTTCAGTGAGTTGCCAATAGTTGTTGAACATAGGTAAAGTTTTAATAAAGTTATCCTCGTATAGGTATGTCGACCTTGATTTCCACCTTAGTGTTGCCATTCTACCTTGGAATCATCCTCGTGTCTGAAACAGCGCTAAATATAGGAGGCACTCTGCTGTGGGCGCTGGTACTTCAGTGGCCACAAATGTTCGGGAGGTGCTCATGGCATACAGGAATCAACGAGCATACCTAACAGTTGTTCTTTGTCGTATCTTTACCAATTTTGAACATGTGTTTACACCACATGTTGTTAGAGACATGTGCTGATTCTTTAAGATATGTGTCGACCCCATGTACATCATGGAAAGACTACATTTTCCTCTTCTTTCCTTTTGTTCCGTACTACTCATACCACCTGACACAGTGCTCCTTGCAGCTGAAGTAAGGGAATGTTAGTATTGGGTGTTGCGGGTGCATGCAAAGCATAGTAGGCCTGCCAGACAGCGGCAGTTATCAGCCCAGTGGTAAAAAATACCCCCAATACTTTAATTACAATTGCTGCGACCACTGGCATGTTGATCTTACCTTTGCTGCCGTCCTGCAGCTCTTGAGTCGAGATGATATAGGTGCCTGCCTGAAATTGTCTAAAATGTTGCGTTGTTTGTTAGTATTTGTTACTCAAGCCCTGCGGATCAAATAATCATTCAATGCTCATGTGAAAAGCTCCTCCCACATTCTCCTAGCCGCCCTGTCTCTTAGGGCCGGTAGGGCCACGTGGAGGTGTGCGTCTGATAGTACAATTAATTGAATAAAGGCGTTCTAATAAACGCATGGCAGTCTGGGTCTGGGAATCAGTTGGCCTTCTAAGTCCGTGCATGAACTGGTATGACAAGGCTTCTGGATGGTCAATGGGAAACAACATTTAAGCCTGGGCAATGATCAATGTTCTTTTGTCATATAGTCGCATATAACATGACAATGCGCAAGACCTGCATGTGCGAGACAAAAGGAGAAGAGAGCATGCACGTGTTACACAGTGTGGTGCATATTGCTGATACCCCTATCAGTATTTGTTGTTTGCTAATTACTGTCAATAATTGATTTTATTGCATTCTGAATTATTCCAATATCATCTTCGCATCAGAACTCTATTAATAGTTCAGTGGGGACATTTTGTGTCTGCGATCTCCTGAGCATAGGGTGGGCTTTAGGGGTATCTAATGCTTGTGATGTGTTTTCTTCGTTGTCTGTTGCTGTGGTTGCTGATGCGTTGGCCCTGTCGATGCTGTAATGGGGCGAGGTTGGTGCTCTGTAGGGCTTCATGTCGTGGATATGTGTTCAAACGTCTTTATTTATCGGTTTTACCGCCCTGGGTGCCACCTTTTCTATGACGTGTGGCCCCGTAAATCTAGGAGAGTTCCATTTCCTATTAAAGTTCCTGCGGAGCACAGAGTCCCCTTCTTTCACCGCACACTGTCCTGTTTGGTCCTTGTTGTTAGTTGTTTCCTGTTGATCGTTCTCTGACCTGCCCTGTGTCCGTCAAATCTGTTGAGAGATAAAGGAGGCACTAGTTACCAGAGAAGTAACAGTCATACATTTCTTGTCCGAAAACGATAATTTGTTCCTTCACAGTCATACATGGCTCTTGTGGGTGGTGTTAATGGAAGGTGCATTTGGCGGCCAGTCACCACCTCGTGGGGCATGAGGTGGTGGTCCGACTTAGGCATGTTACACAGCTCGAACAAGGCTAGAGGAAGGCAGTAGAGCCAACTCTTCTTGGTAGCATGCTGTGTTTTCGCGATGGATTCTTTTAACAGGCCATTGAGGCGTTCACAGACGCAGTTGGCTTGAGGGTGGTACGCACAGGCAAACTTGTGTTTGATCCCAAGTAACGCAGTGATGTGCTGGAATAGTTCATTCGCGCAATGTGGACCGCTGTCTGACCTCAATACTTTGCAAACCCCCCACCTCGGGAACACCTCCCTCACCAGAAATGTTGCTGCCCGAAGTGTGTTGGCATGGGAGCACGAGCCAGCCTCAATCCACCTTGAGAAGGGACATACCACCACAAACATGTATCGGTAGCCTTAGCAAACATTGATCATATCGACGTAGTCTATGTGCAGGTTTAGGAAGGGTCCTTCAGGCCGTGGTATTGTACCTTTGATCACTTATAACGTGTGACCGGCCGTAAATTGTAGGCAGGTAAGGCAATTGCTGATGAAGTTTGCAACGTGTGCATTTAGTTCGGGACAGAACCATGACTTTTATTCGTGCTGCAATAATCTCCTTTCCTGTATGGGTGGGGTGGTGCAGTTGGGCCAGGGCTGTTTCTAGTACGGCTAGGGGCATAACTACTTTTCATGTGTTATTTTGTTTCCATAGTGCATCTGTTGGGGACATTGTACATCCTCTTTTTACCTACAATTCTTTTTCTGCCATTGGGGCTGCCGTCTGTAATTCCATAATCTGTGTTTTGGGTAGGTGTGTGTAGCCATATTTCATTATCATCCGTCTTGCCCTCTCCCTCTCTTTTTGTTTTTCTTTAAGGTCCCACATCTCGCCAAAATATGCAGCATGCTTTGCATGCAAGTCTGCTGCTTCATTACCTCTAGATATTTGATCTTCGCCATTTGTGTGTGCCTGTCATTTTAACAGCGCTAGTTCATGTGGGTACGTTATCACTTCTATTAATTCACCCAGGAGGCGAGCATGTTGCACCAGGTTACCGTCTGCTCTTCTAAATCCCGTTCAGAGCCATATTGTTAATCCTGAGTGTACTGTAGACGTGACATAGGCAGTCAGAATATATTGTTACTCTTTTGCCGTTACTTTCTGCTGGGGCCAATATGAGTGCTACCAGTTCTGCTGCTTGTGCTGAATATTGCGGGGGCAATTTGACACATTTTACCAGCTCGCTTGTCCAGTCCTCCCTTAATCGCACTACGGCTGCACCTGTTCTTCGTATGCCATCACTCTGATCAATGGTTGAGGACCCATCAATGTACAATACATCACCTCCCTCTAGGGCGTCTTCCTCTACCTTACGAGTGGATGAGTAGTATTCAATAGCATATGTGCAATCATGAGCATGTTTGCCCTCAGTTACATCCTCCGCTATGAACTGTGCTGGTTAACATTGTTGCATCTAACTATTTGCAGTTCTGATCTTGAAAGAATTATCTCGTATCCCGTTGCCCTCTGGGTAGTGAGTGTGCTTTTTGGTTTATGCAGAATTGCAAAGAGTGCGTGTTCCACATACAGTGTTGTAGAGCACCCCATAGTGATGGATGATGGCTTTTCTACTGCAAATGCTGCAGCAGCCAGGTGTTGTTTGCAAGGAAGTGTCCCATCATTACTGGGTCTAGGTGCCCGATATAAAATGTGAGAGGTTTGTGTTCCATACTTGTTTTTTGGGTGAGTACTGCTTTCATTACTGCCCCATCACAATGCAAAAAGATGTAGAATTCCCGTTTGTAGTTGGCAGCACCCAAAACTGGTGCTGTTGATATGGCCTCCTTTAATTCATTAAATGCTTCAGTCATTTCTCTCGTCCACCCCAACTTTCTCCCCTCTCTTTGTGCTTCCTTCAGGGCTGCCAACAGGGCTCCTGTGTATGTGCTGTAGTCAAATACCCATGCTCTGCGATAATTCCACAGGCCAAGGAATTGCTGTAACTCTCGCACCGTCTGTGGTTGTGGTGTATTCATTATTGTCCGAGCTCTTTGTGGTGCAATGTTCCGCACTTTTTGCAATATTATCTGCCCTATGTATAGGACCTGTTCCTGGCAATATTGCAGTTTTTCTTTGTCAAGCGTGTACCCTTTCTCGGCCAACACTGTGAGCATTTTCACTGAGTCCCTCCGGTACTCCTCTTCGGTGGTGCTGCAGATGAGGATGTCATCTATATATTGCAACATTGCGCCCTCAAGCTCAACATTCCCCAGGTCCATCTGTAGAACTCTTAAAAATGGATGGTGACTCGCAGTATCCCTGGGGTAGCCTTGTGTGTTTCCATTTGGTGTTGCGGTATGTGAAACTTGTCAGGTCTTGAGATTCTGGATGTAGTGGTATTTAAAAGAAGGCATTGTTGAGGTCAATTACAGTAAATCATGATGCTTCTGCTGGTATCCCGCACAGTATCGTGGCAGGGTTAGCTGCCACCGGGTACTCTGCCTCTACAATGTTGTTGAGAGGACTTAAATCTTGTATGAAACGCTAATACTCTCCCTTGGCCTTGCGCACAGGGTACACCACAGTGTTGCATGCTGATTCTGATGGTACCAATATATCCCTCTCTATTAGGGCACTTATTGTCTCGTAAATCCCTTCATCAGCTTCTTTTGACAGTGGGTATTGTCTGACTCTGAGCTGTATTGCTCCCTTTTTCAGTTTTATCTTTACTCCACCAATGCTTTTTATGCAACCTACATCATAGGGACTAGTCGTCCATAGTGAGGCAGGTACAGTAGCCAAGTCTTCATCACAAAAATCAGGTGGTGCTGGGAGGGGTGCCTCTAGTGCCAATGCCATTTTCTGTGCTACCTCCTTGTATGTCACTTTTAACTAGACATAAACACTCATCTGGAACACCATCTCGCCATCTCCTCCTTTATCCGAGAACAGTTCCTCGTCTGACAACTGCATTAATATACACCCTTTTGACAGTGCTATTACTGCTCTGCATGCCTTGACCTCCTCGTCCACAGCGGGAACAGCGTTCCAGTCCTACCTAGCTACTATTCCTTCAATGTCCACTGATATTATTGCCCCTTCTCCCTCATCCGCAGGCATCGCTGGCCTGAAAAGGTAGACGGCTGGTCTTCTCCACACTTTACCCTAAATCCCTGGTAGCCATGCTATTGCCATGTATGTCCCGTATTGGAAGATCTTGGCGTCCAGTGGTTCTGCTCTTGCTACTGTCTTGCCACAATAAGCCTGAAGAATGTGTCTTGCCATAAGCATGTGTATGTCTGGTGTGGAGCATATTATGCCTTTGTCAGTGAAGGAGATGGTCACGTTCAGCCTGCTCATGAGTCACGCCCTAGTATATTCACTGGTGCTTGTTTTGAGTATAACAAGGGCAGAGATAAGTTGTGATCTCTGACAGATAAGGAGATGTTAAAACAAAAAGTGTCTAAACTTAAAGACACTGCCGTCCCCTGCACACCTTACAAGCTGAAATAAATCAGTCAAATTTCATAACCTTTGCACTTTTATATATAGAAAGAATTGTCAATTTAGAACATAGGTAACAAAATATCTTCATAAAAGTACAGAAAAAAGGTATCAACTGACTTCGAATATGGCCAGCATGAAAAACAAATCAAACCAGACAAAAAAATAAGCTCCCAATTTTGAACTGCAGCTTCAAGCTCTACGCGTTTCGGGGACTATCCCCTTCTTCAGGAGCAAAAATATCTCACAGTGGGAATGTTGTCAAAGAAAATAGATTCTCTGTCTGTGCATCTGTCTGTGCACGACGTACACAGAACCAGGATCCCTGCGAATACTCCTGCCGTCCTGAACAAGTGAAATGTGATTGCCGAACTCTAAGGCAAATCAATAGCCAATCCAATCCAAATTCAGGACTTCCAGTACCCCGCATCCAATCTAAAGCATCCTGCTGATTATAGAAATGTATAATGCAATTCCAGAAGCGCACCTCTTCACCTCAGATTCAACGGCTCCTCTCCAATTCACACGTAACAGATCCCAACGGATCTGTTACGTGTGAATTGGAGAGGAGCCGTTGAATCTGAGGTGAAGAGGTGCGCTTTTTTTGTCTGGTTTGATTTGTTTTTCATGCTGGCCATATTGGAAGTCAGTTGATACCTTTTTTCTGTACTTTTATGAAGATATTTTGTTACCTATGTTCTAAATTGACAATTCTTTCTATATATAAAAGTACAAATGTTATGAAATTTGACTGATTTGTTTCAGCTTGTAAGGTGTGCAGCGGACGGGAGTGTCTTTAAGTTTAGACACTTTTTGTTTTATGTTTAACACATGCTCCAGTGTCAGGGCGTGTATTCCTCCCCAGCACCCAGAAATGTAATAACATTTCTCTAAATAGTTATTTAGTTTTTGAGTAATTAGGTGTGCTCTGATAGATACTTCTTTTTGAGATAAGGAGATGTTATCAGTAAATGGAACCACGCCTCGAGCCCAAGAAAATCCTTGAGTGTGCATGGCATCGGCTGACAATTTGAACTTCCCCTCCCTGATGCAGGATCTAGTGGCTCCTGTGTCAACTTGGAAAGAGAATGTCTTGTCACCTATCGCCACATTTATGCATGGTTCATCCGCAGGGTTTGGTTTTACCGCCAGGATGGGACACAAGAAGGAAGTCTGTGGGCTGTCCTATTGGGGGTACAATGATTGTCCGCTGCCTGTGTAGGGGTTATGACCCATGATCATTACTCCCCCCATTTGTGTCATCAATAGCGTTGTGTCCATGGGTGGTTGTGAATCGTCTTGCAATTGTGTTAGTTGTTGCACTGTGTGGACATGTTGTTGTTGTGCTGTTATCATTTGCTGTTGAGCCGGTTGTTGAACGGGTTGGTGTGATAGTTGTGCTTTGGGCATCATGTGTGATTGCTGTTGTGGCTATGGTTGTGGCATGGTACATTGCTGTCCCATCTGCACCTGACCCGTCTGTTGTGCTTCTTGTTGCTAGTAATTGTTTGGTCCCCCTTGGTAGCCCTGTTGACCCTGTTCACCCCATCCCGGTTGTGCCGGTCTTGCCCTGCATGTGCGTGCTACATGTCCTACCAACCCACATGTCCAGCAGGTGGGCGGTTCCCATGCTTGCCATGGGAATCCCCCTGTGCTATCCAAATATCCTTGCTGTCCGTATTGGGAGTTTCCTCGAATCCCGCCCCCTGGCTGGTTTGCTGATGGTCCAAACCCCTCCCCCTGTTGAACCTCCTCTGCCTCTGTAGTTGTTCATGTAGCCGTTGCCCATTGTCGTGTATCCTCCCCCCAGAGGTTGTGCGTATTGTTGTGGTGCGGTGTATGGAGGCGGGGGTGGTAATTGTTGGGTCATCGTGGGTACTCCTTGTTGTATGGTTGGTTGCTGTTGTGCGAGTGGTTGTACCGGTGGGGCGGGGCGGGGCTGGTTATGAGAGCTCCCTCTAGGGCATATTTCGATAGTTTTTTCAGAGCCAATTTTGCCTCATCTGCCTTCCTGTCTTCCTCTTTCTGTTTCATCTTTGCTTGCCATAGTCTACAATGGTGCACTATAGTTAATTGTATCTCTGGCCATGCCTTCACTTCCATCCCCACCAATTTTTTCAAATTGCCTCTGCACGGGTTCTGGGGGCCCCTGTATCAGTATGTGATAATATACAGCTAGTGTTTTGTCCCACGGCTCCTGCTTTTCCAAGCGCCACTTCTCCTGAATCTCTTGGATGAAATTAACAGGATCCTCGTCCTCACGCATTTTGCGTGACGTAAGCGCCTCTATGTCTGATGTGTCAGGGTACTGTACTCTTAATGCCTGCCATGCCGCGTGTCTACAATTTGCAAATGGCGACCCGTTGTGTGATGTGTTGCTGATTGTCACCACGCCCTCTTCCAAATGGCATCTGCAGAGTCGCCCAAAATTGAGATCAAGAGCCCTTTGACGTCACCAACTGCCAGCCTGTGCCCCGCTGTCAATTTTTCCATTTCATATATCCACTTCCCCGCCCCTCCGCTTAAGGAAGGTAGCCTGCATTTAATGTTCTCCTTGTCTGCATGCTTCCATGGTACATATTGTGGCCTTGCCCCACCCCTTTCCAATAACGGCATCTGCGTGTATTCGCCCATTTCCTCTGGTGTGCGTTTATGCTGTGTTGTTTGTATATCCTGTGTGTCGTCCTCCATGTCGGACAAGTCGTCTATGAGGTTGCGTGCATAATGTGTGTCTGCTGTTCCCCTGTGTTCCTCGCGTTGGTATGAGTGGCCCTTGTTGTGCCCTATTGCCGGCCCCTCCCTCCTGCGCCCCGGGGTGGTCTCTGAGCCTGTTGACATATGGTGCGTGTGTGTTGCCAACAATGTTACTGTCTGTAGTGTATCTCCCCTCTGAGCGCTTGTGCCTTCCTGTCCGGCTGTTTTCTCTTCCCTCGTTCTGCATTCCCATGACGACCCTGTACCAGTACGTGTGATGTAGAGTTTGCTAAGACCCTCTCCACTTTCATCACTCTATGCTCCACATGATTCTTCATCATCATCACTACAGAACCCCCCAGAGAAAGTGA
This sequence comes from Ambystoma mexicanum, assembly GCF_040938575.1. Classification (NCBI taxonomy): domain Eukaryota; kingdom Metazoa; phylum Chordata; class Amphibia; order Caudata; family Ambystomatidae; genus Ambystoma; species Ambystoma mexicanum. The sequence goes on from NC_090936.1 coordinate 147,912,056, forward strand.
GCTTAGTACGTGGGTGGGAGTATCAAACACTTACTGTTTCCAAATCTATGTCTACGCACTCATCCGCAATCATAATGTCTGCCCTTGCCTGTGGTGCTGTCACCAATTTGCTATGTGCACTCAACTTACTCTTTGTAGACCTGTCATTTTCTTTTTGCGCTCGTTCACCTGGCTGTTCGCCCTTACCTTCCATGTCTGCCCTGACCCTGGGTAGTTCCTTCATTATGGCATCACTCACCTCGCTCAGGGCCTTTGCATCCCTATCCATTGTACTCACTTCTCCACTGCCCCTTGCTAATATGCTGCCTATTATCCTGCCCCCTTCATACTTGAGTGAGCTTTCCGATATGATCTTTTTCTTCCAGAGTAATTTCCCTGTCAGCCTCCTCCCTTTCCTCTTCTCTTCTCCTGTTCTCCCACTGTTCCATACGCACTGCCCTTTCAGTAACGTCCTGTATGCGTGTCTCCTCCCGCTCCCTTTCTTCTCTCCCTAGCTGCTCAAGGTCCATTCTCTCTCCTCTTCCCCTCCCCATCTGCACCTGTCTCTCTAGTTCCTTTAGTTCAAGCTGCTTAGTGAGTATGCTTCGTGTTCTTTTCAGTTCTGCTATCCTCACTTCTAACTTTGCTTCGTCCTCCTATGTCGAGTCCCCTTTTTCCTCATTACTTACCTCTTCCTCTCTCTGTGCATGTGCTATTTCCACTTTCTCTATTGCCCTAATCGCTCTCTCTTCCTTTCTCATGGTTGTCCCTTGTAGTTTCAAAAGCACCTGCGCTGCTATCCATTCATCTGGCCCTATTCCTGCTAACTTAAGCTGTGCTTTCCTTATGCCGTCATCATTCATCTGCGTCCCTTCCATACCTCCCGTGCCATCTTTAGGTGACGTGTTTTGGAAGTGTTCTCCGGGCGGATATGGCGGAGGGTTGTATGTAGGGTTTGAATAGCCCTCCGCTGCTGCCAACTCTCAGGGCTTGGCTGCTTCCTTTAATTCTCTAATCGGGTATAACCCTTCTGTCTCTTCTTCGCTCTTCTCAGCGCTGTCTGCGACACCGCTGGGAGGGACCTGAAGCAGAGTGCACCCCTCTCCCTCACTCTCCTCTTCTTTCTTTACTTCTTGTATGCTCATCATCCCCGGCCCGTACCACTGAAACATCTTCCAAAGCTGAAAAATGTCTAGATGATTTGCCAGCTTCTTCCCCTTGAATGTGTTATGTAAGTACGCTAGCAGTGAACGTTGAGTTTCCTTGCAGAAGCTACCATTAGGCGGCCAAGCTATCCTTATTCTTTCGTCTGTACCTTTTGTCATTCTATACTGTACTTTACTATCTTGTCTTTATATGTTGGCAGTGTTGTACAGATGTACTGGAGTGGTGTTATTAACGTAGGGTACCCAAGGTGTGTCCCTATCCCATAGTACAATGACATTTTTAAAAATATACCACCGTTACCTGGCCCCTAGTTGGGGACTTCTGACTCTCCGCTGTCAGTGGAAAAAATGTGCGTTAAAACTCTCTCTTAATTACTTCAAAACTTATTTCTCTGTTGTCTTGCACTGGGCTGCTGTCTTCCGACACGCCCCTCTGCGTTTCTAGGGTCCCCTTCGATCCATGGCGTGTGAAGTCCCCTGGCAATTCACACCCTGCGTGGTGTGTTCTTGGGCCGCCGCACCCTTTTTTCGGTGCGGTCGCTGATCGGCACGCCCATGTTATTGTTCGAGCCTCTCCTCTCCTCTACGCTTTGTATGTTCGTACCGCCCCGCCCACACGGGTGATACCGCTACTCGGCACACCCACTCGAAGACGTGCCGGCATTCTCTGTGCGCGGATGCCTGCTTACCTTTACCCCGCCCTAGCTGCTGGCTGCGGCTCGAATCTTCATTAAAAAAAAACACGATGTCCTATGCACAACTCTATGGGTGACATCACCAGCTACCACAACATACTATGTACACACAGTTGACATATAATGCGCACCACTTTTCACATACAAAAACCCCACACTCCCCACAGCTGTCTTCCGACTACGCCTGGAGTGGAGTATCCATTAATCACTTTTCTTAATATAGTTAGTCTGCACCCGCTGCATCGCCTCGCGTGTGATATGCTCCATCACCAGGGGAGCTTAACGAGCCAACTATCATCCGCAATCAGAGAGATTCTAGCTACCTCCTGCGGGAATACGTCACCTATTCACCGAGCTAAAACACTCAATTAAAAGGGATCCTCATCTACTCATCGAACTACAACGCCGACTCATAGGAATACCACACCTGCATACATGTGTTTGTCATCTAGTACAATCAGCGCAGCACTCCATTCAACACGTGGGGACTCGTCGCACCACCCAATATGCTCATCAACACAAGAAGGGACTACCTCAGCTCCGTTCCCCACTACAATTCACGTGCCGATCAACACCAATGCCCCAAATTTTGCGACAATGTAAAACCCCCTGCGGCCCTACTTACAATTCCCCCCCCCCAAACAAAACACAATATTGCTCGTTGTGTGGACCATACTCACATTAGGCTCACGTCTGCCGGTGCCGTTAGGCTGCGGGCGCCCCTCCCAAACAGCTTGCCACTTCCCCTCGTCTGGACCGCTTCTGGACACTCGCCAACCGCGGGCGGGAAACTTTTGAAGTCGGCTCCCGACAGGCAATCTTTGGATTGCGCAGTCCGGTCCTCTCGCAGTTCCGCGATTGTCCTGCAGTCCTCCAAGGGGGGCAATAGCAGAGGGGGCCATGTTGCCGGGCCACATTATCACAGACAATCTCGCTGGGACCTCCAACATGTTAGGGGAATTTCTGGTGGTCGGCAGAGCCGTACACAGGGTCCGCGGACCTTCAGCTCTCGGAAGGCCCCAACTCTTTCCGCGTCCCAAAGAAGTAGAGGGGCCACACAAGAGCAATTGTTACTGCTGTTCATTACAAGAAAACAGGCAGGGACAAATACCAGGAGCGTATGTTCCAAGCAACTTATCATCCTAATCGGGCTTGCAGGCCATTTTGTACCCAAGTGACGTAACAATTTGCGTCACCTGCGAAAGCTCATCCCCGAACCTATCGCCACTCTGGGTTGGTTCCCCGAGTGATCGGTTCAGTATAGGCCCATATAGTGAAAGGGGTTACTGGTGGAGTAGAGGTCAGGTGGTACGGTTGGTTAGTCCCTAAATATTGTTACTACGAAAATGATACATGGAGAGAGTTAGTGATTGGCTGTGAGGTATTGTCGTCAGAGGTTAGCCCCCTTGCCCTGATTGGTCCATCAGCATGCCCCCAAGCCTGGGACCATTGTCGTTCCCAGCCCGCAATGTACCTGGTGCTGGCAACAATGTATGACTATGTGTCTGTGGAAGATAATGGACAGGTCCTGCTACTGCCATTAGAGCACTCCTTTCCCATCGCCGCCTGTGACTGAGTTGTTACGAATTTGTTGCGAGAGGGGTCCCAGATGCGGGACACCAGTGCTTCTTCAGTCTTTGGGAATTGGCATCGTATCAGGTCCGTCTGGTCACGTGTTGAGAGACCATGGCTGAGGCGGAATTACAGGGATTTGATTTGTATTTTGCTTCAGGTAGTCGCAGCAGTGGCAGGTGTCACCTTGGCTTGGAGAGCGCGGCATGTGGATTGCAACATCGCGACCTTGGCTGCGGTGGTTCCAGCCAGGGGCTGTTATGCATGCTCAGCACACCTTGTAGCTCCGTATAAACTGCTCTGGGCTGGTCGTCTCTGGTCTGAGGCCTACTTCGGCTTGGTTGCATGTTGTGGCATAAGGTCCATAAGGCGAGGGGGTGTGGGGTGCGGTGTGGTTCCATGTACATCGGTCCATTTGTAGGGTCCTGTCTCCAGGGTTAGTAGCATGAAGTCTCTGCAAGCATGCACACAAACTCTACCAGCGTCTTGCATTTCTGCGAAGCGGTTGCTAGCCTATGTGAAAAATAAAAACGTTGTACATTTGAGAGTGTACATGGTCGGCTAAGTTCTTCGTGTGGGTTGGTGTGTGAATGATCCAGGTGCGTGGCAGCACATGTATTTCTGTCTGTTGTGGCTATGTTGTCGTGTCATCTCTAGTGATGGCAAATTAGGTTGTGACTCGTTTAGTCAAGCTGGTCCATACGATTGGTACCGGATCCGTCTTGATTCCCACCTCGTGCTTTGGGCAGGATGCGGCCTGGTTTCGTAGGTGGAGCGTGGTCACGGTGTACATTGTCATCCGGGTCAGCGGACAGCGGTGCAAACTCGTGTGGATGGGGGTTCTTTGGTTGTGACGTCGTCAGCCATAGTTTGGACGTGGGTCGGGGGAAGGGAATGTCCCATTTTCCCACTTCAGCAGAGTCAGGCTTATTTCCATACTACTGTACAGAAAAGGGCGGAGAATCTGGCAGTGTAACCTCTAGCCCAAAAATTAGCACACAATCTCAGGTTTTTTTATAGGGTTTTTACACAATGAGGTTCAGACATAAAAACAGTAAGATGCATTTAGTCAGTTACTTTACAATGAGCTTTTCATCTCCCACAACCTTGAGAGGCATGGCTTGAAATCACCAAGCTACGACGGTACATTTCCATTTGGCCTAACCATGTGACCCAGTCTCTGCGTGTGGCAAATCACTTCAGCCACAAGTAATGCGCCCCAACCCAGTGATTAACACCCACATATTCCTTATTCCATCTCACAGGCAAGAATACCTCTCCCTCATATGTGACATGCATCAATGGGCGTGTTTCCAGGCAGAGACTAGTATCACAACCAAACAGCTGCATTGGCTCCCAAATTCTTGACAAACACTCATGCTCTACCATGCCACGCCCCCCATCATGGCTGCAGTGCTGCTCTGACTGCAAGAGATGAGAGTTCAGTGCTCAGGAGAGAAAACACAAAATACTGTCGGTTTCAACAGTTCCTTTCCATACCATTCTCTGGACCTTCTTCCTCCTTGACTCGTGATTTTAAATACAAACATCCTGGTCTTAATGCTCTTCGTTTGGCTTTATATGGCTCATATTTCGGAGAAACCATTCTAAATCCAGGTTTCCCTTTAGGCCAGTTCACCCCTGGGTGAAGGTGTTTTTAATCGTATTCTTCGGGATCTGGAAATAGTGGATAAGATGGCTGCACCTTGATGGGTTTATTGCAGCAATGCTACATGAAAATATACGAATGATATAGCCCTACTCAAGTGATGCATTCACTGTTGACTTTTAAGCCTATGTTTCTCACAGTGGCAGCATTTTGTGTAGCTAAGAACAATCCTGCATTCCGAAATGAAATTGCACCAGGTTAAAGGAAAGCAAATAATATGGAAAATATCTAAGAAGCAAAACCGGCAAAAGAACAAACTCAAAAGTGACAACTAGATGTTCATGCCATTTGCTGGCACACAATTACTGGTGGAAAAAGGGAAGGTAATCTGCCTGGCACATGGTGCAAGAGGCTAACCACAAAGCTGTCAAGTAATTCGTAGATTTTGGAGCAATACTTTAGATTTCCATGTACTTAAAATGGTGATGAGAATACCAAACTGTGGAAATAAAAGATGATCGCTCCTGCTGAAAACATTATTGACATGGCTACAAAATAAAGCTGTGGGTGGTGGTAAAAAAAATCCAAGCTAGAATAAGAAAATCCTGACTTAACCTATATTAATATGTTTATATGGAGTGATGGCACTAAGCTGGATTCTTCAACCCTACATAAATTACTGTCAGCTGTGGCTAAGATGTAATGTTAACCAACCCGTTGAAAATCATTACAGACATAAAAACCTGTATTTAGAGATGATGTGCCAACTACAAAACCCCAAAGCCTTCCAATCACGTGAAAAGGATACTCATGGCAGAATGCTGCAGACCACACTGGTTTTTGGGGTTACCTTTCTTGATTGCTCAGTTTGGCATACATGGCCTCCACCAATGCCGGGCACTTAAGGAAATGGTCTGTTACAATCAGGAACCTGTAAAACAAGACATCATGTCAAATGCTTTCTTGTACGAACGGTAAACAATTGCAAATGGCAATGCAATTCATAGATCTTGTAAGCATGTCTCTCACTTAGCTTGATTACCTCTTATGGATAATGTAAGAGTTGCACAGCTGTATGTAAAACATTTTAAAATGCTGTGTTGCAGAGGGGCATTACATTTGCACATTAAAAGCCAGCCTCTTAGAAACATACTCCTTGTAAAAACCTAGATTACATAGAATACGCAGAAGCTCTATGAATGTATCAGAAGGCTTAAATACAATTTTTCTTTCTAGGACTACTAGTCACCAGCTTCCTGGCACATTCATTTCAAATATTGCTAGGCATATCATGGTTTGGGACCCTTCCACCTTGGGTCTAGAATATATATCGGATGGCTTAAATAATTCCACCAAACTCAGGAAATGGAGTTCAAGGATTTTTACTTTGATTACATGGTGAGCTGCCTCAGGAAGTTCCCCATCTCAGCCCTCAACTGTCTGTAGGCTCGCGCCACACTATCCCAGGCCCACTATTTCCCAAAGGTGTAATGCAACAAAGGATCGGCAGCCCCTACTGTCTAAACTAGCCAATCCGATTGGCGAGGGCCTAAAGGCTGCACCCTTATTTACCTTACTTCCTCCGGCACTTCCTAAGAATTCCCCAATTTCTTTATGCCCCATTCTATGTTCAATGATCTTACGGAGGGTACCCATCTCCTCACAGTCTCTCTCTTTCACTGACACCTGTCCATATTCTTGTTCTCCCCGTATCTCCCTCAATTCTCCTCCTACTCTCGCTTCATTCTCCACCTCTGGTCCTCCTTGTCCTTTTCTCTCCCGGTCACCTTCTTCTCCCTCTTTCCTTCTCCATAGCTCTTTATGTCAACTACTACTCTCTCCAATATCCCACCTCCACTCAACCTGCGATCTTAAACTCCTCTCTCTCCTCTCGCTGTACTACCCTCTCTCTCTCTACACTTCCCCATCCCCTACTTCTACTGCTCTCGCCTATGTCCCCCTCTCTTGCCTCTGTTCCTACGGTCTTCTTACAAACCGCTCTCTGACTACACTCCACTCTTCTCCTACTAATCTCCCCCATGTCCAACCTCCCCTTCCACACCTATCTCCTCTATCTTTCAATCACACTTTCTCACTTGTCTCTCAGTCCACCACCACACCCTGTGAACCCACCCAAACGTGTTTAACTCTGTTGTATGCATGCAGGGTTTTGTACATGTAGTCTCCTGTTTTTCTGTTTACTGACCCTGTTCCCATTGGTTCCCTTTTCCATGTAATCTCTGGGGCAAATCCGGTTCTAGGCTTTTCCCTATGGTGAAGGCATCACGGTCCACAGGTTCAGAAAACCCTGTTGGGCTCCGTCCTCTTTTGGTTCTCTGGTAGTCTTGCAGTCCCAGCAGCCCGGCCAGGTTTCCTCCTATTTTCTCTGCAATAGAATGCTTTGTTTCTGGACCAGAATTTGGAAATTGCAGTGAATGGAAGCTTCTTGTTCTGCATCTTTCTTTCTGTGCTCTTTTGGTTTGGTTGCTGGCATATTGGGTTCTGGATCTTGCGATCCGGAAATAAGCAAAAGAAACAATAGCCAGAAAAGAGGCTGGAAGGTTTCCTGTGAGAAACAGTGCATGAAATCGTTTTCCATACAGTGGGGTTGACAGGCAGAACAAGTGCGTGGCAAGAAGAGTGAGGGACAAACCAATCCCAAGTCCCACAGCAGGGCTGCAAGCCATCCCCCTGGTGAGTAGCAGACTTATTCTCCCAGACATTTGCCCACATGGCAGAACAGCCAGTAACTCCACTGGAGAGTAGGTAGGGAAAATGATGGGTGGTCTATTACCGCCCACTACAGAAGCCCTGTAGTACTGGGCGGAAGCTCCCACCATTACAAAATGTTGTGTATGTTTTTGCATTTATATAGCGCCTTATGTACCATTGGTATGGTCTGAAGGCGCTGGTAGGTTGAACACCCTGGGGAACTGAAGTTCAAGTCAGTGGAGAGAGTAGAGAGAGTCGAAGGTGCTTGTGAGCACCGGATATGTGTGCAGCTGGTGTGGCATTGGTGTAATAGTTGCTTCATAGCGGTAGGTTTGGTGGTTGAGAGATCAGGGGTATGTGTTCGTTCTGGCAGGTTTTAGCCAGACCGGTTCTGGCTGCGTTATGCCTGAGGAGAACGCCTGGCTGGGAGGTGTGAAACCAGCAGTGATTAGTTAGAGTGATGTGGAGTATGAGGCAGATGTTGGTATGAGAACAGCTATACCGAATGGTGTCATAGTATCTCTGTATTCTAGTTGAATGGTGATGTAAAGAGGAGAGTAAGCATGGTGATGTGATAAGATGGTTTACATGCTCTTTCAAACGTTACATGCATTCCAAACCATTCATGTATGTCGCGCACTTCTATGCGCTCTAGTCCGTTCCATGCATTCCAGTCAGCTCCCTGCATTCTAGTGCACTCCGAACAATTCCGCGCACTCTGAACCGTTCCGCGCACTCCGAACTGTTCAGCGCACTCCGAACCGTTACGCGCACTCCGAATCGTTCTTTACACTCATCCGTTCTATACACTCCTGTGTTCTACACACTCCTCCGCACCTCTGCACTCATCCGCTCTACACACTCATCCGCTATCCGCTCATTCGCTCTGCACCTTCATCTGCTCTATGTACTCCTGCGTTCTATACACTCATCTGCTCTACACACTCATCCGCGCTATACACTCATCCGCGCTATACACTCATCCGCGCTATACACTCATCCGCGCTAGACACTCATCCGCGCTAGACACTCATCCGCGCTAGACACTCATCCGCGCTAGACACTCATCCGCGCTAGACACTCATCCACTCTAGACACTCATCCACTCTAGACACTCATCCACTCAACATGCTTGTCCGTTCTATACACTCATCTGTTCTACACACTCATCCGTTTTACACACTCAGATGATGCATTCGTCCGCTCAGCGCTCATCCGTTCCACTCACTTCATCCATTCTAACGGTTTCATCCATTCCATTCACTTCGTTCATTCGTCACGCATTACCGATTCAGGCCATGTTACTTGTTATACGCACTGGATCCGTTCCGTGCTCTCTATCTATTTCATGCACTGCTCTTGTTTCATGTACTTGAATCTTCTATTCTGTCCTTTCCATTTATGCCATGCACTCATACAGTCGGAGTCATCTGTCTGTGTATTCATCAGTCTCTTGTATTCATTTTTCCATCCTCTTCTCTTTATTCATTTTGCCCGTTTTTGTTCATTGTGTCCATTGCACTCATTACATCCATTTCATTAATTTAAACTTCATTACAGTTTCCGTGCAATTTGTTCTTTTTACCCACTTCACTGCTTTGGACGACTTTGCTCATTCTATTCTGTTTGTCCTTTTAGTTTACACTAGTGGTTATTAGTTGTCGATTTCTCACATGGATCTTGATGTTGTAATGTTATTGTCTTAATGTTATTCAGGATCTAGTAGTTTGTTGGATTGGTGTCATTTAGCTGCTGTTATTCTGTTTGGGGTAGTTTGCGCACGGGTTGGTTTTAGGGGAAGAGCCAAGTTTTCAGTAGTTTGCGGAAGGACATTAGATCTTCAGTTAGGCGGTGTGGGGTGGGAGTGCGTTCCACAGCGTGGGGGCCAAGGCTGAGAATGATGATCCGCCTAACGTGACTGAGTTTGTTTTAGGTATGACTAGGAGGGCGGCTGAGCTTGATCTTAGAGGACGTGGAGGGTGATAGGGTTTTAGCTTGTCTTGAACATATTGAGGTCCGGATTTATGCAATGCTCGATGAGAAATGCATAAGGTTTTGAAAGTCACCCTTCGGGCTACTGGAAGCCAATGCAGAGTCTTAAGGGCTGGGGAGATGTGGTCTCTCGGGCCAAGCGCAAGTAGCAGTTTGGCTGCTGCGTTTTGGGCCCTTTCAAGTTTATTCAGTTGGTAAGCATGGACTCCGAGGTAGAGTGGATTTGCGTAGTCCAGTCTTGATATAACAATTGATTGGACCGCTGAGAGTCTGTTGGGAAAGGAGAGATATGGAAAGATGCGCCTAAGAGTTTTAAGGTGGTAGTGGCGCGAGAGTGTTAGGTCGGAGTCAAGGGTGCATCCAAGGATTTTGACTGAGTTACAGGGAGTGGGCGAGTTGCCCATGGCGGATGGCATGGGTAGTGGGTGTGGAAGAAGTTCGGAGTTGCCACATACCATGATTTCAGTTTTAGAGGGATTTAACAAGAGGTGGCTTTGGGTCATCCAGAGCTCGTTGTCAAGGAGGCAGGAAGCGAGGTCAGGTCGGCAGGTGGGTTTTGAGTTCAGGAGTTTTAGAATTAGTTGAGTGTCATCTGCGTAGTTGTAACACAGGATGTTGTGTGAACGAATTATTGGTGGGAGGGTGGTTAAGTAGAGATTGAACAGGAGGGCAGATAGGCATGCTCCTTGTGGGACTCCCTTGTTGACTGGTCGGGCTTGGGAGGAATAGGTGGAGAGTATCGTTATTTAGTACCTATCGTTGAGGAATGACCAATCTATTTGAGAGCGGTTCCACGAATTTCTAGGGAGTGGAGGCGGCCAAGTTGGATTGAGAGATTGATAGTGTCAAAGGTGGCGGATAGGTCAAGAAAGATTAATGCGGCGCATCCCGCGGAGTCTGCCGTGATTTTAAGGTAATCCCAGATTGGAGTTTCGGTTCCGTGATGGGCTCTGAAACCTGATTGCGTGGGGTCTAGGAGATTGTTGGCTTCAACAAAAGGCATTTACTTGGGAGTAGGCGGTTTGGTCAATGAGTTTGGCAAGGAATCTGGTGTTTCAGATGGGGCGGTAGTTTTTGTGCTTGAGAGGGTCGAGGGACGTTTTTTTTTAATAGAGGTCTGGCATGAACCGTTTTGAATGCGTCGGGGAAAAATACCTGAGGAAAGGGAGTCATTTATGATGGATCTTGCGTGTTCTTCTGCGCAGGTAGAGGCAAAAACTTCCTTGAAGGTTCTAGCGGGGCAAGGGTCTAGCGGAGAGCCGGATGGTTTGCGGGAGGAGAGAAGTTTGTGAAATTGTCGAGTGATATTGTACTAAAGGAATCGAATGTTGATTGCGTAGTGGTTGCAGGTGGGGGGTTGGTCGGTATGGGGGGTTGCCTGGTGGATGTAAGAGAGCCAGTTTGGCGGTTAGTGCATTTGTTCTTTCAAGAGCCGTGGCATAATAGTGGAGAGAGAGTGAGTTGCACAGTGATTGTGAGGGGGTCGGGACGGTGGTAGTGCATGCTGGTTTGGTAAATTAGGAGATGATTTTGTGAAGTTCTTTGCTGGGGTTTTTGTAGTTTAGGATTTGGGAGTTGTAGTAGGCTTTTTTTGTTTTCCGGATTTCGGCCATGTGCCGATGAAGGTATCGGGCCAAGGTGGCTCTGCTCCCTTGGGTTTTGTCTTTTTGTCTTTTGCGTTCTAGGTATTTATATAGTTTAGTGGTCTTCAAGTCAGGTGTGAACCATCTAGGAAACAAGCCACGGCGGGCTGATGGTTTGCAAGAGGGTGTGAGGCGCATTAGTGAGGTGTTGAGCCATGAGTCAAAGGCGTTGGGGGTTAGTTTATTGGGTTGGCAGGTAGGTGGAGGAGACTTGAGGAGTGCGTCGGCTAGGTCAGGAAGGATTATTCATTTTTTCCAGCATTTGCATAGATTCGGGGGTTCAGATTCGAGTACGGGAAGCGGGACAGGTGAGTAAATGGCAAAAGATACAATGAAGTGATCGGACCAGATGATAGGGGTGGGGGGGTTTAGATGTATCCGGTTGTGGGAGCTAAAGATGACATCAAGAGTGTGTCCTTTATAGTGAGTCGGGCCGTTTATGTGGGGTTGAAGGGTGGCAATGGAGTCGCAGAGGTGGTTTGAGAATTGTCTATCATAGCCAGGTGGTCTGTAGATTATTAGGAAGCTGTGCGAGAACGACGGGGAGAGGGATAATTTAACGAGGAGTGATTCGCAGGAAGGAATGGATGGTTGATTGTCGATGATTGAGGCGTGGAAGTGAGACTTGAAGACGAATGCTATTCCCCCACCTCTAGAGGGACGGTTCAGTGGGATGAGGGCGTAATCGGGGGGTGGCGGGGGCTTCATAGGCGATTGGGGCAAAGTCGTCAGAGAACCAAGCTTCGGTGATGAAAACCAGGTCTGGTTTGTCAGAGACGAGGAGGTCAAAGATGTTGTGTCTGTTTTTTGCTACGGATCGGGCATTAAATGGGATGCAATTCACTTCGGTAGGTGAGGTTGGTGTCGTAGCTGCAGCGGGCAGGGGTTGGGGGGGAGTGGGTGGAAACTGGAGAGGGAGAGCGGTGGGGTGATTGATGATAGATGGGAAAAGTGGCCGAGCAGAAGGGTTGGCGGGTTTGGGGTGGGAGTGGTTGGATGTGTGTGTGTGTGTTAGGGGGATTGAGTTTGGCACGGGGGATTTGAAGGTGGGGTGTGGGCGGTTAAGATTTTCAGTTGCAGTCGGTGAGAAATTGAGGGCGAGGGGTTTCAGGAAGGGTGAAGCGAGGGGGGATGGTGGTGATTGGGGGAGTGAAGTGGTGGGTCGAGACAGGGGAGGCGATGAGTGGTGAGAGATTGAGGGGGACCAGGTACGTTTCCTCTTTAGTGTCTTTGTTGCGATTGGTGTGTGAGAGAGGGTAGGGGTTTTGGAGGGGGAGAGGGATGAGGCTTCTGTTCTTGCTAGGACTAGGCGTGCAGTTTTTAGGGAGGGGAAGGGGTGTGGTCGGTGGGGAATAATGGCGGGGGTTAGTGGGAAGAGCGCGGGGTGCATGATTGCAGGCCGGGGTGTGGCCGGTAAGATAGTGAGGGGAGCGAGCATGGTCAACGTAGGTTGGTCGTGGTAGGGTTCGGGGGAGCAGTGGTCCTAGGACGGTTGGCTCGCCACAGTGCCCCTCTGGCTTGGTGTTTGGAAAGGGGAAGGGTAAGGGATGTGAAGGAGGGTGGGATGATTTGGGAAGGGGGGACGGGAGGCAAGGCGGGCCGGAGAGTGGAGGCGGTCCATGATGGTCGTTTCCGGTATACACTGGTGGATTGGGGGCACTCATGGTTAGTGCGTACTGTTAGGTGTAGTTTCAGGTGCGACTTATACTTTATTGGACTTTATAAATAGTTCGGCTATATTGCTGGGAGAGATTAGTCTTGGTTTCAGGGTTCCACTAAGCCAGGTGATACTAGTCACTTATTCTAGGTTTTAGTGTACTAATTGTAACTAGGCTGCAGATGTTAGGCCGTTTTGAGGTGTGGCTAGACCTTAGGATATGCTGCTAGGCGGCCTATTTAGTTGCAACTACAATACAATTACGCTGTTGGGTAGACTTTCTTCTAGTAGGCTGGAATACGGGAAAGCTATTAGGGAGAAATTGAATGTAGCAACGTCACAGGTATGCTTTTAGGTGGACTTTTAGGTGCAGTCTAGGAGGACTTTCAAATTGTAGTTCTAACTTCAGTCAGGGCAGGCTATTAGGCACATTTCTGGATTCAAGGAAGGGGCGATAATAGGCCTACTTCTAAATCTGAGTTTGTACAGATAGGCTATTAGTGCTGCTTTTATATTCAACTAATAACTCAACGCTAATGAGAACACTATTGCACAGAGATGGATATTATGTACGCAGAGGATATTAGGCACACTTTTAAGTTCAATTTGCATAGAGAGGGTATTCGGGATATTTCTGAATTCGGGCAAGGTGCGCTATTAGGTCTACTTCTGAGTGTAGCTTTGCACAGAGAGGATATTAGGTACACTTTTAATTTCAACTTTGCACAGAGTGGAAATTAGGCACAGTTCTAATTTCAGCTTCACACAGATGACATTAGGGACACTTCTAAATTCACTTTGTACAGAGGGGATTAGGTAAAGTTCTAAATTCAGGTCTTGCACAGAGAGGTTATTAGGCACACTTCTAACTTCACCTTTGCACAGTGAGGGTATTAGGCATAATTCTAGATTCACCAGGGTACGCTATTAGGTACACTTCTGAATTGAACTAAGCACAGAGAGATTATTAGGGACACTAGTCAGTTCAACTAGGGCTCGTTATTAGGCACACTTTGCATTTCAACTTTACACTGAGAGGCTATTAGGCATAATTCTAAAACAACTCTGCACACAGAGGTTATTATGGACACTGGTCAGTTCAACTGGGCACGGTTCTAAATTCGACTTTATACAGAGAGGCTATAAGGCACAATTCTAAAGTCAATTTTGCACAGACAGGCTATTTGGCACAATTCTAACATCAACTTTACTCAGCGAGGATGTTAGGCATGCTTTTAAATTCAAGTCATGCACAGAGAGGGTATTAGGTACAGTTCTAGATTCAACCAAGGCAGGCAATTAGATACACCAAGTCACATTTTTGCACTTCTAAGTTGAGCTTTGCACGGTGGGTTATTGAATACACTTTAGGTTCAGGTTTGCACAGGGAGGATAGTAGGAACACATCTAGAGTCAGATTTGCACAGGGAGGGTGTTAGGATCACTTCTAAAATCAGCCAGGGCACAGAGAGAATATTGGGCACACTTCTAAATTAAATTTGCAGGAGAGGATATTAGGTAGACTTCTAGATGCAACTTTTCACAGAGAGGTTATTTGGCAGACTTCTAGATTCAACTTTTCACAGAGAGGCTACTGGGTACACTTCCAAAGTCAACCCTCACCGAAAGGCTATTAGGCTGACTTCTAGATGCAACTTTTCACAGAGAGAATATTAGGTAGATTTCTAGATTCAACTTTTCACAGGGAGGCTATTGGGTACACTTCCAAATTCAACCCTCACAGAGAGGCCTCCGGCCACACTCTCTACATTCAACTCTTGAGTACACGTCTAGATTCAGCAGAGCATGCTATTAGGCACCCTTCCAAAATCAACCAGAGCACAGAGAGGCTATTGGGCACACTTCTAAATTCAGTTTAGCGCAGAGATGTTATTGGGCACACTTCTAAATTCAGCTTTTACAGAGAGGCTATTGGGTACATTTCTATATTCAGCTTTCACAGAGAGGCTATTGGCCACATTTCTAAATACAATTTTCACAGAGAGGCTGTAGGGCACACTTCTAAATGCAGTTTAACACAGAGATGTTATTGGTCACACTTCTAAATGCACCTTTCAGAGAGGGGCTATTGGGCACACTTCAAAATTCAGCTTTCACAGAGAGGCTTTTGGGCACACTTCAAAATTCAGCTTTCACAGAGAGGCTATCGGGCACACTTCTAAATACAACTTTCACAGAGGGGCTATTGGGCACACTTCTAAATTCAACTTTGACAGAGAGGCTATCGGGCACACTTCTAAATTCAACTTTCACAGAGAGGCTATCGGGCACACTTCTAAATGCAACTTTCACAGAGGGGCTATTGGGCACACTTCTAAATTCAACTTTCACAGAGAGGCTATTGGGCACACTTCTAAATTCAACTTCCACAGAGAGGCTATTGGGCACACTTCTAAATTCAACTTTCACAGAGAGGCTATTGGGCACACTTCTAAATTCAACTTTCACAAATAGGCCAGCAGTGGGGGCCACTGCCCAATACCATGGCCAAAAGCAGAGTGGAAGGGAGCACATATGGGAATGCTGCATCCTAATCCGGACACAGACCCACACACCTTCAGCCTTTAATTCAGAACTGGTATTATGGTGCTAGTGGTGCAGGGAAGAAACTTTCCTTATTTTTGACCAGCTGTCAAACGGTCTAAAATTGTGCAGATTTCGAGAAAGTCACCTGCAGGATTTCACTGAAACCATCAGTGTACAGGGCAGGGCGGGGGGGGGTTGGTCCCGGATACTGACTCCCTGGGTGAGGGGTGTTTCCAGAGAGCTAGCCTCTGCCTGGTGGAGGCCTTTGTGACAACTGTTCATTGGACTACCGGTTGAAATGGCCAGGCAACTGTGAAGACTGATTGTTTTATTTTTTCCAGCTGACACATGCAGAGCAAAATTCATTGCTCCCCACTTCACTTTTAGCAATGCCCCTCGACCCAAGTTTCACTGTCCTTTACTGTCCAGTCGAAATTTTTGCTATGCGTAGACTCACACAGTATTCTAGAGTTACTAGATCATCTGAACTTCAACTGCAATAAGGGGAAGAAATTGCTTATGTACCTTAAGAGTCAGATTTTCTAGAGACCGGCATAATGATTATGGACACATTTAGTCTCTCCTCGGGTCGCTTGCATCATGAAATGATTAGTTATACCCATTTTCAAACAGTTGTGTAATCCGCCCAAGTCTCTTACTAATTCTCTCATACCCATTTTCAATTCTGCATAGGCACCAGATGGACACCTTAGCGAAGCAGAATAAATTAGCATTATGCGTGCAAAATGTACCCTATGATCAATGAAGTGGGCTATCAAACTTGTGATAGTCCTAATCCTGGTCATTGTAGCCTTTTCAACAAATCGAGCCTAAAGTGGAATCCACGCCTGTAAGCAGTTTCAGAACAAAAATAAAAAACATGATTGGTTTATATTACAGTAGGCATTTCAGAGCAAGTAAGTAGATGGTAGACTACCTCCCCCACACCTCCAAACCCCACTCCCCCGGGCACCTCACTTGAATGAAACATTTTGCCATCTGTATCCCATTTCCCCCAAATTCTCTCCGCTTCATAGGGCACCCACATGCAGTATAAATTCTTCTTTCTAATGAGATACATATGTCAACATCCGACAACCACGCACTTTATTGGGGACGTTCTGGTGCACCCCATTTCGCAGCAATGTTACATTTTATAGGACCAGTCACTGTAGATGAGAACATTTTTCCATAGCGATCAGATGAGGTTGCGCCCCATATCCCCAACAACAGTCGTTTCGGGTCCCTCAGTATTTCTGCACCTATCGTTGCTGACAACCGAGCAAGACACATCCCAGAATCGGCAAATCTGTTGACATTCCCACATGATGTGAAAGAAGGTTCCCTCCATTCTCCCACCCCCAGAACTTACACAATTTGGGCTGCCAGCTCGACCTCACCCGAAAAGCAGGGTGCAAGGGTAATATACCCTTATGTAGGATGTTGAGTTGTACCAGTCAGAGTATAGATGAGATTCCCACTTCCCAAGGAAACACTAGCGCCTCAACCCAATCTTCAGGTTCAATTAAACACATGTCTGCTTCCCTTTTTAGTTTTGAGGCGGTTGAGCTCTTGTGTTGCAAATGAACATATGACTTGGTAGAGGTGATCTTGTTCATAATACGCTCTGGCAGGAGATTCCTTTCCAGCGGGGAGTAATGTGGGGTTTCTTGACTAGCTCCATTTGTGTGCGTAGTGCATGAGAGAGCTGCATATAATGTTAGTGTTCCATGTTTAGTAGTCCATGTGAGGGCTGTAGTGCTTCGAAAGGCACTAGTATGCCCTCTTATCAAATAACCCAGTGTCAGGATATTCGAATTGACCCATGCCATAAATCTGCCGATGTTGTTTATTTCCAGCATAGGTACATTATCCAATAATGGTTGTGCCAGTGTGAGCCTTTCTCCCCAACCAATATGTTTATGTGCTTCATTCCAAATTTGTATAATATGTTTGGTCATGCTTGGAAGACATGGTCCCCCAGGTTTTCGATACTTTAGTTGGATTAGCTCCCCCTATCCATGCCCTCTCAGACTCTATGTGTGGCAGTTGCGTATCATCGTGAAACCAGTTGTTACCAGCTGGATCGCCCAATAATAGCATTGCAAGTGTGGTAAACCAATAACTCCCTCCCATACCGAGCTTTGCGGGATAGTCGGGGCAATATGGGTTGCTTGCCACCCCATAATAGTTCCCTGCGAGCCGAGTCAATCCTTTGTTAGGGATCCTGTGCAAGGCATTTTGAAGAATGTAAATATACCTGGGTAGCATCAACATTTTATACAAGGCAGCCTTCCCAAGTAGAGTCAACGTAGAGACTTAAAGTGCTTGACATCATGTAGAAAGAGTTCCATAATCGGGTGTAAAATATGAGAAGGAAACGTCCAGAGATCTGTTCCAATGTGTATGCCTAGATATTGAAATCTAGCTCTATCCACCAGGTATGGGCAATCAGTAGGACTAGCTTGATCATGGCCTTATATTGTGAATAATACAGATTTGTTCCAATTCACCTTTGGCCCACTAAATGTTTCATATTCCTGTAGCGTTTTGGTCACTACTGGGCAGGATTGAACCGGCTTCCCCATATAAATTAATAAATCATCAGAGTATAAAGAGACCCTGTCCTCCTATCCGGTTGGCCAGTGAAAGCCCACCCTTGGCAGGTCGGTTCAAAGTTGCATCGCTAACTGTTCAATGGGCAAGGTGCTGGTCGCCTGCCTGCCTCACTACCCACACCTACGCATCAATGTTCTGCTTTCCATATCTGGCGGCCTGATGGCTCACATCAAGGCAAGTAAGCCCCTCGGGCATCACCACGCTTTCTATGCACTAAAAAGGATTTCTACCGCTGGCAGAGGTTCAATATTTCTGCAGGGCATTTAAAATCCTAATTTTCAATAAAATTTGCAAAAACGCCACACAGCGCTATTCTCTGTTCCACATAGCATCCCACTGCAAGACGGTTGCCCTCCCCATCGCCACCGGAGTGTCTTCTTAGGTTGCCTTGACTACGGTGTAGCCTGCACCAGTCAGGAGCCAGCATGCTCGAGCAGGCCTCTGTCCGAAGGCCCACACAAAGGCCCCAGTCTAGTGCTATCTGGAGCTAGAGGAGCCCCTCTCCATGCCGCCTTAATCATCCGTCCTTCAGGCAATTGCCCCCATGTTCATACTGACAGTGACTCGTGTATGGCCTGACCTGAAATCGTCTGCTTCTGCATTACACTGGTAAGCATCCAGGTCGCAATGTTCTGTCCTACACTCCTCCCATGGTCCCTCTACCATTGACTGCTTGGCTGTTTCTTCTCCCTCCTTTTCCCCGCTAGCCTCACTGTAGATTCTAATTTCAGTATCACTTGATATTGTCTCTTGTTGTGCCTCAACCTGAATGCTTTCTGTGTATTAAGCCTTGCTTAAAATTCGAATTTAGATGTACTTTACATCTGTGCAACCTCCATATTGTAATGCATCGTAAGCTTCTGGAAAAATTCGAATTTAGGTGTGCTTAACATTGGTTCACCCTCCATTTTGTACTGGACTGTGTGCTTCTGGGTAAATTCGAATTTAGGTGCACTCTAATCTGTGAGTCCTCCTGCCTCCTTCGGCTAAGAGTCTGCCTGGTGAGATCGCTTGTGTACTTTTGCAGCCTCTCTATTTGTCCCTCTTTTCTCCACCTCAATGTCACTCTCCATCCCCCCATCTATTCTAACTGTTACACTGTCGCCTATCCCTCCTCTCTCACGAGGTCTGGAAGACAACATTTCAAGAAAGATCTCTTGGCCTGTAATCCTGGCCTGCCTATCGCTGATACTTATGTCAGTGGTACTTTTAGACAGACTATAACTGATATCCTCTTCTCTGTTCCTTCTCCAGACCTCTCCTCTGATTTCTCCCCTCTCCCCTTTTTCCTCTTCCGCCATTGATGGTGGCACAAGGTGGGAAGTTCTCTTGGCGTACTTCTCATCCTCCAAGTGCATCATTAACATTTATTACAATGGCACTGTCATGGCCAGGGTCCTCAATCCAATCTTTTTCTCTTAGACCGGCACCTGTCTGCCCTCATCAACTTCTTACCTTCTCCTACTGCCCCTGCTTCTTCTCTCTCTGCACCTCCTTCACCACCTCTGAGGGGTGTACCACCCCCCAGTACCCCTGCATAGAAAAACTTCAAAAAGGTGGGGACCGGCTTCACTTAGCCACACTGAATGATTGTTCTATTGTCAAACATTCCTCCGACATCTGCCTCCACCTCGAAGACTTTGATCTTGGTCATCTCCCTCACCGAGACGTGATTCAATGCTAGCTCTGTTACTGCTTTCGACTCCCTCCTCCCTGCTGGCCACAAGATCCTCTCCAAGCCTCGGCCTAACTGATATGGTGGTGGAGTAGCCCTGAGTTTCACTGAGTGGGTCCTTATCCCTCCAATACCCACCCAGCCCTATTCCTCCTTTGAAAGTCTTGTCTGCAAGCTTGGTGATTCTCTGACTCTCTCTCACCACTGCTACCATTTACAAACCTCCTGGCCCTATGTCTGTCTTCCTTTCCGAATGGGCTGACTTTATCTCCACTCTTCTGACCACTACCTCTAAACTCCTCCTCCTGGGTGACTTCAACATCCACCTTGACTCCATACCCCCCCCCCCCTCTACACTCTTCCATGATCTCTGTACCTCTCTTTCCCTCACTATTCTCCCTTCTGGTCCTACCCATTCTACCGGACACACTCTTGATGCCTTCATCCCAGAGGATCTCCCTTTCTCGAACCCTCTCAATACCCCTCCCTCCTGGCCCAACCACTCACTCCTCTTCTCTCCTCTCATCTGGGACCTCTCAGCTCCCTGACCGAGCCTCCACCATCACTGCCAGCCTCCTTCACAGCCTGGTTTCTCAAGAGCCCAACAGGATCCTGGCCCCGTTCCCAATCGCCACCAGCATCTGCCTCCTGCACTGCCCTCTGGGCCCACACCTGTCTATCGGTTTGCTTGCCCCACTCTGCACTTACCTGTTTGGCAGTAGATCCCGCATGTGCCTGGTATGACTCCACCCTCGCACTTAACTGTTTCCCTCCAACAGGCACCTCTTGGACTTCCCTCCCCCCTAGGGGACCTGGTAGCACTTATCCACGCCCCACACCCTTTTCTTTTCTCCCTTCACTGCACTTGCATGCTCTGAATGTAACAAGGCCTAGTAGGACAGTTATTTTGTTCCTTTTTATTCATTGGCAATTGCTAGGTTTACTGCTCTTTGTTCCCTTCCCTTTTTTTCTTGTGGCGCTTTGATATACTGTCCTGCTGTATAAGTGGCTTAAAAATAAAAAATAAAATTAAAATAAAGGTGAACAATAGGGGAGTGAGGGGGCTCCCCTGTTTGGTACTGTGTTCCAACAGGAAGGTCCTGGAGTTCGTCCCGTTCACACAAACCTCAGCAACCAGTGATTCATATGGTACGCGGACTGAGCTGATAATATGGTCTCCAAATACCATCTGTCTGAGGATTTCCCACAGAGTATCCCACTGTACTGTATGAAATGCCTTCACAAAATGAACCGAGAGAAGCACAAGTGGTTACTGGAGGGTGGGAGCCTCTATCACGAGGCGCAAGCGTAATATTAATTCCAGTGGATTTATCTGGCATAAATCTGTGTTGGTCTGGATGGATTAGAGAGGCGATAACCTGAAGTAAGCAGTTAGCAAGTACCTTGGCAAGAATTTTAGCTTCTCTGTTAGTAAATGAAAAAAGTCTATAGGAAGCACACATTGAAGGAGGCTTATCCTTTTTCGGGAAAACTACTAGGCCAGCTCTTTGAAGATCCGGTGACAGAACTCCGGTGTCTCAACTCTGCCGGAGGAGATCCGAAACGATTTTCTAGCTCAGTTTATTCCAGACTTCAATGAGAAAGCCATTTGGACCCAGTGCCTTCCCACAATGGAGTTGGTTAATGGGGCCAGTGACTGTCTCCTCTGTAATTTCAGCCTCTATTTCTAGCTTCTGGTGGTGCGACAAGTGCAGGAGGTCAGTGTTACCCAAGGCATTAATACCCCTTGACCCAGAGGGCCTTTGTGAGCCGCTGTATATCTCCTCATAATAGGCGGTGTGAAGGCATCATGAAGCAAGACACAGGCAACTGATTCAAAATTAAAAGAAAACATCTCTATTAACTCAAGGCCTAACTTGCCCCATACTAAGGTGGGATTTCCCAACCTAAATAAACGAAGGATAGTCTGAGTCAGTAAGTTCAACGTAAAAGTCTGCTGTGTCCAAAACCTATACTTGCCGTCACAACTAAAGACAAAAGCTAAACAATGTGTAAGGATATCGTCAATAAAAAAACACATTTTCAAACTAAGGTTCTGAGCTTCTTTCAGCTCCCGGTCTGCTCTTGGCTCCATTTCTAAGTTCAAAGCAGTTCTAACAAATGGGCCTCGGGGTTCCCTTCCCCCAAGTTCAAGACAGTTCCACAAAATGGTCTCAGGATTCCCTTCTCCAAGTTCAACAAAGTTCCACACAAAAAGGTCTTAGGGTTCCCTTCCACAAGTAGACAGTTTTTCAGGCTTCAACTTCACAGTCTCAGGCTTCAAATTCATCCATTTCTCTCCACCACTTGAATCACTATAGGCCGACCAGCTTCAGCCTCTTGACTTCTCTTGATTTACTCCAAGGAGGGGTTCCTCGGTTTAGGCTCAGTTGTCAGACCACACGGTCCACCCATCACAGGTTACGCAACCAATAACCCATGGCACTTTACAACAGTTCATTCTTTCTCATAGGACTTCCTTGACAACACAGGCTTCCTTTCTACATCTGTGTTATAAGTTCACTTACTCTTCTGGCTCACTTTAATGGCTGCTTGCCTTCATCAACATGTGATTCTCACAAACATTCCTTTGTGGTATTTCTCGTGGTTACCACCTTGCTCCCACACTATTCAATAATGCTTTACTTTTCACTCTTTTCACTTTGTTTGCAAATGCAGTTTAAATTCATCTCTTTCGTTTTCTTTCGTGCAATATTCTCATACTTTTCTTCGGTTCAACATTCAAACTTATTAAGTGCTTGTCAACTGAAACACTTTACGAGCGCGATACAAATAAAATATCAATATCAATTGCAAATTGTTCGGTATTCAACAGATCATATTTGGTCATCCGACCTGTTTATCAATGTTCAACATGTATTACTTGCTTGACATTTAATTCGGTATTCAATAGTTCACTTTTGGTCTTGTTAATATGCGGGCGCTGCTGCGCCCGACTTCTCACATGATCAGTGATCGGAAGCTGCAGTGCCCGCCTCATCTTCCAGCCAGCCTATTCTTGTGGGCTTACAAGACCCCCTGGAGTATCACAGCGTCCAGAGGGCTCCATAGCAACGTGTGTCAATGAAGACGCATTGGAGGCCAATGAGGGACGTGGGCTAGAAGCGTGACCACGCGGTAGGGTGCTTTACTCTGACCACAGGGACGCGCTCGTGGCCACCGTCATCAGGAAGAGACTACATTAGGCTAAGAACATCAGAGGAACTGCGTTCTCGCAACGGTAATACGCATGGAGCCATACTCTGCACGTTAGTGTTAGGGAATCAGGTGTTTAAATTTAGTTAGATAGATTTTGATCCTGCCATGTTAAAAACTAGGATAAAAGAGGACAGCAGTTCAGATTAGAGGATTATAGATTCTGGATACATATTTTATTTACCTTATGAGTAAGGCTTGCTATTAATGTATCCCCTATTGTAATCTACTACAGCTCCTGTCCAGAAGTGAGAACTGGGGGGAAGGTGGGTGTCAAGTAGCACTCCCGCCTGGCAGCACCTTCACCACAGTGTAGGCATCTTGTTTTTGCCTGTGGGTGGGTTCATGATGGGTGTGCAGTGTATTGTCTCTAACCGACTCCTGAGAATCCCTGGAACTTCCAGATCCTGACAGATTGCGAGAACTTTGATTCTCCCGAGTCATGGCGGCAATTATACAAGATCTTGTGGCAGCAGTGCAGAAATTGCAAGGGGAGGTTGCCACATCACGCCAGGGAAAAGGCAGTTTTATTCCAGTGTATGTCCGTTTTACAGAACACGGTGGAAGGTTTAGTCAAGAAACATGTAGCAGGTAGTACCGATTGGGGGTCTGGGATAGGACCAACTACTTCTGGTTCCATTGGAACTACATCCCAAACTGACAGTAGACCCATCCTTTCTCCCGCTACTCTACCTGGTCCAGGAGGGGGGCACCCAATATTCCATCACCACCTATGCCTACTAATTATGGGGGAGACCCTATGGAGTTCAAACCTTTGACTCAGTGGCATATTCATTATTTGAATAAACCCCAACTATTTATAGCTAACCAAGCTAAGGTAGATTTGTTCTGTTCAACCTGGAGAACACAAATCTCTCCTGGGTGACTCCATTCATCAACACCAATAGTCCCTTATTGAACAATTATGATCTATTCCTAGAAGCTTTCCAATCCTTGTTTGATAGGCCCTACGGAGCTCAATCCATCAGGCAAGAGTTACTGGAGATCCGGAATGGTAACAGAGAATTGTTGGTATATATCACTCAATTCTGTGGTCTCTTTTCCCCAAATAGAATGGCCTGAAGACACACAACTCACAATCTTTAATAAAGGGCTCAGAGAAGAGTTGAACAATGCCTTATGCCAGGTTGCCATTCATCCGGATAATCTTAAGGATTACATAACCTTAGTCATCCGCTTAGAACAACATACAAATGATTGCAAGGGTGAGAGAAGAAGATGGGAAGCCCGTAGAACTGTGTCTTCCCGAGATAGGGAGGCACCCACAGCCAATGATAGTGAACATATGCAATTAGGGACTACTAGAGGTCCCATATCTCTGGGCTAACGAGAGAGAAGAAAATTAAGGCTTTGCTTTTATTGTGGTGACACTGGCCATGCTGTTCATGTCTGCCCTTGTAAACCTATCAGGCCATGGGAAACAATCCCACATCCTTTTCTTTTTTTAAAAACAATTTTTATTAGTTTATTCAAACAAACAATACAAACCAAACTTGCAGTATATTTAATAACATTTCCATAATATTTTGTTTCATTATTTTCACTGCTCCCCTTATCCCTCCCCCCCGTTCCGAGCCTACTACTTCTCACATTCTGTTCCTACATCCTATAGTAGGGTCTCCCCTTCTACGGGTTCCGTTGGGTCTTGTATTGACCCAAACAACTCTGCTATTAATAATTTCCAGGCCATCAGGGTCTCGGCCTCCTCCTTCCCCCCGGCACTGCTTGCTTCTAGCCATACCAAGGTTTCCGCCTCTGCCCATTTCTGG
The DNA here is from genome assembly GCF_040938575.1 of Ambystoma mexicanum. Taxonomy (NCBI): domain Eukaryota; kingdom Metazoa; phylum Chordata; class Amphibia; order Caudata; family Ambystomatidae; genus Ambystoma; species Ambystoma mexicanum. The sequence continues at coordinate 147,936,928 of NC_090936.1, forward strand.
AAATCTTTCCACCACACCTCTAATCGTGGCCTGTGGCATGTCTTCCACCCCATAGCAATTCTCCTCTTTGCGAGCGCATATGCCAGGTCCCTTAGTTTGCTCACATGCTGAAGTTCCCGTGGTCTAGGGAACCCCCCACCCAACAAACAGGCCCACACTGTATCCACCACAATCTTGACCCCTCTTTCCACCAGCTTTTGTGCCACTTCGCTCCAGAAGCGCTCAATAACCGGGCATGACCAAAACATATGCACCATGCCCGCATTCTCTTCATCACACTTAGGGCATGCTTGCCGTCCTGCATTTTTAAACCTCGATATCCTCTGGGGTGTCATATACGCCCTATGCGTGATGTACAATTGTATCTGCTTTAATCTCGCATTCCTCAAGACCTTCTTGTGATACCCTTGGGCTTGTTCCCACAACCCATCATCCATCGGGGTTCCCACTTCCGCCTCCCAGTCTAGTCTCAATTGTACTACTTCCTTACCAACTTTAGACATCATCATCTCATATATTCTTGCTCTCTCATGTCCCTCCTCAGCTATATCATATATTGTGTCTATGGTAGCATCAGGTTCTTCCACCAGCACCACTTCAGGCCATGCTCTCTTAATTCTCTGCACCATTCTATGATACGTGATATACCTGCCCGTGTGTAACCCAGTTTCTTCTCCCAGCACCTCAAAATCCATGATAGTCCCCTCCTGCCAAATATCATCCATTGTTGCTAACCCAACCGGTTCCCAGTGGTTTCTGATTATCATCCTTAGTTGCGTATCTCCCCCTGCCATGCAACTAGTGGTACTTGCGGAGAACATGGGGATGGGTTCTCCATCATCCGGCATGCCCTACGCCACATCCTCCACCCAAGTATCATCAACTTGGGACGCCCTTCCATTTCTGTCTTGGGCAACCACATCATCTCTTTCAAGTAAAATGGGGCACAATCTTGTCCAAACAACCTGGATTCAGAGGTCACTTCATCTGAGAGCCATTTAGCAACATATTGCAGTTGGCTCGCTACATAATAAACTTCATAATTGGCCAGTTTTATACCCCCTTTCTCATAGTAATTCTGGAGTTTCCAGAGGGCCACTCTGTTCCGCGTGCCATGCCAAAGGAAATCCCTGCACATACTGTCTAGTCTAGTGAAGAATTTCTTGGGTATCCACTGCAGGATGTTCCCAAAGTAATGCAGGAGCCTAGGCAGAACCACCATCTTCAGCATCGCCCCACGTCCCATCATTGCTAAAGGCAGCTTTACCCAGAACCTCATGCAGTTTTCGATTTTCTTGATAGCTACCTCTGTGTTGAACATATGCTCCTCTCCGACCGTGTGGTATATGTCTATCCCTATATAGCGAAACTTGCCTACCACCCATGGTATCTGTAGCACAGGTAGTTGTTCTATGGGGATCCCTTTATATCCGCCTAATGGAAACATGCTGGACTTCTGAGGGTTCACCGCTATCCCAGACATCTCTGCATATCTTTCCATTACTTCCAGTATATATTCGAGGTTTTCCTCTGGGTGCCGTAGATACAACAGCACATCGTCTGCATATAAGGATATCAGATGTCGTTCACCCCCAAAAGCGATGCCTATCGTATCGTATTGTTGCCTCAAGTAGATCGCTAAGGGTTCCAGGGCCAGTATATAGAGAATAGGGGACCATGGGCAACCTTGTCTGGTGCCCCTACGAAGTTGCCACCTTTCCGATACCATTGCTTCTGTTTTAACTCTAGACAGCGGTTCGCTATATAACATCTTGGCCCACTGCAAATACCCAGGACCCATCCCATAGCCGGCCAGGGCCGCCAGCAGCCATGGCCATTTCACCGAATCAACAGCCTTTATTGCGTCCAATGACACAATTGCTAGTACACCTTCATTCTCGTTTCCATATTCAATGACTCTGTGGAGCCTTCTAAGGTTATTAGTTATGTTTCTATTGGGGACATGGGCTGTCTGATCAGGATATATTAATTTGCCAATGACTCTCCTCAATCTATTTGCCAAGACCGCTGTCAATATTTTACTGTCTTGGTTCAACACTGATAGGGGTCTGTATGAACCGCAGCTAAGACCGGGCTTATTTGGTTTGGGTAGCGTTATTATAACCGCTTCTTTGAGTGACTCAGGCAGCCTGCCCCGCTCATATGCCTCGTTCAGCATATCCAACAGCGGGGGACGCACCTCTCCCTTGAATGTTTTGTAGAATTCACTTGGGAGTCCGTCAGCCCCCGGAGTCTTACTAGTGGGCAACTGTCTCACCACCTCCTCTAGCTCCTCCAAAGTGATCGGTTCATCTAGTTCCCCTCTTTCTTCAGCACTAATCTGTGGCAATCCTATGTCCTCCAATGTTTCCACTATCGTCGCGCAATTATCCTCCCCATCATCTCCATATAGCCGCCTGTAATCTACGAACTCCTGGTTGACTCCCTCCTGGGTATCAACCACCCTCCTGTCTTCTCTTATTATCGTCCTGATCATGGGTCTAGGGGTTTCACTCTTATATAGCCATGCCAAGATCCTCCCAGGTTTATCCCATCCCGCATGCTGTCTCTCTATATATTTCTTTTTTTGTAGTTGAGGTTACACAGTCTCTCCCAGTGCCCAGCACACTTCTGCTGCAGCCCGAGTATCCCTTTGGCGTCTTCTTTAGTATTATTTCCTCCCTTCTGTGCCCTTTCCAGTTCGCTCTCCGCTTCCCGCAGGTCAGCCAGGATTCCTCCTTGCAGTCCTTTGGATTTTGATATAGCTACTCCCCTCATCACTACCTTGAAGGCCTCCCACAGTCTGCCCACCGAGTCCACGCTGCCAGTATTTGTCTCAAAATAATTAACAATCTCCTCCCTCATATCCTCCCTAAAAGGGGGGTCCCTTAGCGCTTCCGCTCTGAGGCGCCATGTCGGTATCCTCGCCCTCGGGGGACAATATTGCCATCCAAGGATCAAAGGCGAGTGGTCCGAGGGGACCCTCTCTCTGTATTTAACGCACGTGGTCTCTGCCACTATCTCAGGTGTGACAAAAACATAATCTAGCTTTGTATGTAATTGCTGCGGGGCAGAATAATGCGAATAATGCCTATCTAGGGGGTGTCGCACCCTCCATACATCTTCAAACCCAAAGTCATTTAGTAGTGCTTGCAGCACTTTAGCAGCTGGGGCAGGTCTATTTGTTTTCCCGTCTGATCTGTCCACTTTAGGGTTTAGTACACAGTTGAAGCCCCCCCTCCCGCCCCCCAGATCACCGCACTCCCCACACACATGCTGAGGTTATTACACAATGTTTTAAAATATGCCGCTGTATTCTGGTTCGGGGCGTATGTATTCACAACACTTATCTCCCTATTTTCCACTAACCCCCTCATTATAACCATCCTCCCATCCGCCTCAACCAGCGTCTGTAGCAGCTGAAATGGGACGTGTGGCGCCACCCAGATAATCACTCCCATGGCATACGCCGCATACGATGAACCCACCACAGTCCCCTTCCATTTCTTCCCAGCCATCTCCAACTTGTCTCGCGTCAGATGTGTCTCTTACAGTAGAGCAATATCTATCTTTTGCCTATGTAGGTATAGCATGACCTTATCCCTCTTCAAGTAACTATTGAGCCCCCTGCCGTTCCAGATAACTACTTTAAGATCCCCCATGGCATGGCAGAATCCCTCTCCTCCCTTCCCCTGTCTGGTCCAAATCCATTTGCTTGACACATCTGTATAGGCTCGTATCCCAACTTAAAATCCCCACTAAAAACACAACAAACCCCTCAACCGCCCACCTCCCTGTCCCATCCCAACAACACCCTCCCCAACTGTTGCCCAGCTCCATCCCTGGATCTCAGGCACCCCCGCATCTAGCCCTTTCTGGCAATAGTCCGTACTCGCGTCTCAGCAGGGTCAAGCCGCCCTAGTGGCTGTCTTACTATTAACTCCTGGGGGGTAGGTTGCCTCCATTCGGCTGCTCCCATTTACTACATCTAGTACTTCACAGTCAACTTATGCTTTTTGTTATATATATTCCAGTCCAACAGGATTGATAAGTCTGAAAGTGACATAATACAATTCAAATGTTCAAATATAACTCAATGGGGCTCCCCTCCGCTTAACACCCCAATGTTCCTACTGCATCCCCCTCACTTATCGTGCTTCATGTGATCCTGTTCCTCATCTCGATCCGGGCAGCCCTGCAGGTCCAGCCATGCCACCGTTTCCTCTGGGGTCTCAAAAAAAGAGCGCTTTACTTTTGTGAAAGACTTTTAAACCTCGAAGGGTACAAAAGCATGTACTTGATCCCAGCCGTAGGCAGTCTCTTCTTCACTGCCATATAGCTGTATCTCTGCCTTTGCATCAACATTGTGTAATCAGGATACGCCGTGATGTTAGTAGATGCCCTTTCTATCGTCCCACCTTTACGAAAGTATTCCCAGATTTTTTCTCTGTCTTTATAGTTTAATATTTTTGCAATTATCGCCCGAGAAGGGGCCCCGGGCCGTGGTTTTCTCATCACGGCCCGATGTGCTCGTTGACAGTAAACCCTTGTAAGAGCTTGTGCGCCGCTACCTCTTGCAGGATCATATTCTCCACATAGTCCGTGGGGTCTTGGCCCTCCTCTCCCTCCGGCAAGCCGACCACTCGGATGTTATTCCGTCTCGCCCTCCCTTCCGCTTCCTCTGCCCGGTTCTCCAGGTTAGCCACCCGCTGCTTTAATATGTGGCCCTCCTTCGCATTATTTGTACTAGTTTCTGTATTGGTTTTCACCGCACTCTCCAGTCCACTTGTTCTTTCTGCCAGCGCCCTGACGTCTTGTCGCAGCTGGGGATCTTCTATTCCCACTGCATCAATCTTGTTCTCGAGGGCCGTTCTTAGGTCCACCATTGCTATCCCCCATGTGTTCCTCAGCTCCGTTATTGCTGCAAGGACCTGGTGATTTTCTCTCGATGGAGTACCATCCGCGGAGACTGTCGCTGAGCCCAGTACCGGGGCAGTGGGAGTTCGTGGCGTCTTGGCAAAGGCCTCCATTGTGGGTTGTTTACTTTTGGCCCCAAGTCCTTTAACCAACATGATGCAACCCTGTCTGCGTGTCCAGTTCTGGTCCCCTCGTGTCGTACCAGTTCTGTTCCACTGCAGCCCTGCGGCGACACCAGAACAATCCTGGCCCGGGCGTGTTCCCTTCAGAGAGCCGCAGTATATGGCAGAATGCGCTGCACTCCGATTTCAGGTGGCTTGTGTTCTCCCACGTACCTTCACTGTCTGTTGCAGATTATACTCTTTCAGGTCACCTGCTATGTCGCCACCTGCACCTCAGCCCACCCGGATATCCAGTTCACCCTGGTGCATGTCTGTTACATCCTCACACATTCCGATGTCCGCAGCATCGCCGCAGGGATGTCGGATTCTACCCCTTCGCTTGTGTCACTTCCCAGAGGGGCTATTTGTGATCTTGTCCCGCTCCTCGGGGGAGCCTGATTCTGCCCAATTCCAGAGGGGGAGGAGGGCTTGTGACCTTCCTCTCACTCCCCGTTATTTTTGTTCAGCCACTTCCTCAACTGGCTTATCTTAGGTCTTTGCGGGGGTGCAGGCCGCCCTCCGCAGCAACTGCAGTGCTGAGTTTTCCCAAGCACAGTACTGGGGTCTAGTTGCCTTCATTTAATGGCCTCATGATGTGCAGGGTCCCCCCATCTTACATCACTTAATGTTGCACAACCAGCCCGTACTCAAGCGGCACAGGAAGAACCAGTATAGGAAAATGCAACACGGCTCGCTGCATTTACCGTGTTGTACTTAAGGGCATGTCAATCAGGTTACATGTCTTCCACCCGTTGTTTACTGGTTAGGTGCATGTCTCAATAGGCAGCGTGCTTTCGGTGCCCAGTACTCAGCCTACGGTTGCAGACTGCAAGCCCCCTCCACTCCACTAGCCCTGTGGGCGTTTCTGCCGGCAGCCGCACATGCCGCGTTTGCGCGCTGCCGGTTCTGCTGCTGGGATGGACCCGGCAGCTCCTTACGATCACAGGGGGCCGGGTCCCCGGTTGTATTTCCGCGAGCGGCAGCTGGCCACAATGCGCTCCTCTTGCAGTGCTGCCTCGTATCACATGGCCTGCCCTCTCCAAGGGGTGCCGCTCACTCCGTCTTTCTGTGCCTGCGGTCAGCTTGGTTATAACCCAGCCTCCGCATGTCCTCTCGCTGCAATGATCAATCGTAGCTCCAGCAGCCCATCCAGCATATGCCACTGCTGCTTTCATGGGTCCCTTTGTTCTATAGCAGCCACCATCTTGTTATTATATGGCCGCATTCGATCCGTGATACAAAGCATCAAATCTCACGTTCTCCTGGGCCAGCTCGCTCGCGGGTGGATGCTTCCTTTTCCAGTCACCTTCATACATCAATAGTGTCATTTTCATGCAGCAGTCTGCTGTCTGGTAGGACACGCTACTGAGGATCGATCGCCGGATCACGGAGCATGATGAAGTCACAGCCTACTCCATGGCTGCCAAGCCACGCCCCACAATCCCACATCCTTAATAGGAATCTTGGGCCGGGTGAACAACTACTGCATTCCCAGATCACAATACCATTAACTCCAAGTGACGCTAACCATTTCTTTGTTTCCGTGGACTTCTTCCTAGAACAAGAGCGATAGGAAGGGGTAGTCGCGTTGATAGATAGTTGAGCCACAGGACATTTTATTGATATCGCCTTTGCACATAGTCAACAGCTACCCTTGAGACCTCAAGATAGAAATGAACCCATTATGTCTGTAGATGGTTTGCACTTAATCTCCGGACCGCTTAATCTACAAACAAAAACCCTCTTGATGGTATGTGCTACTCACCACCTTGAGTATCTGTCCTTTGATGCCATTGCTGCACCCCATTTTCCGGTAATACTAGGAATACCCTGGTTGCATCATCACAACCCCTTGATTGACTGCAAAGACCAGAAACTCACTTTCGAAGGAGACCAGCGCCCGCCCTCATGTTCCAAGTCCCTTAGCCCTTGTATTGCTTCATTTACGATCGCTCCTGAAAGAATCAGTGTATCACCTTCCTCGCAACAAGCCTTAGTGATTTCCCCACAATTACCTGCTGGAAATCATGATTTTTCGGATTCGTTTGACCCCAAGGAAGCTGAGAAGTTGCCTCCCCATAGGGAGTATGACTGCCAAATAGAATCGATCCAGAGGCCCGGATTGCACATGGGGGAACATGTGCTCTCTCTCTGAAAAGGAAAACCTTGTGCTAAAACAATACATAAAGGAGTACCTGAAAAAAGGATGTATTCGACACTCCACATCTCCCGCAGGGGCCTCTTTGTTTTTTATCTCCCGAAAAGATGAGACCGAACTCAGACTCTATATTGATTACAGGCAGATAAATGCGATCAAAGTCAAGAACCGCTATCTCCTCCCTTTGATACAAGTTCTCTTACACCAAGCCGAGGATAGCAGTATTTATACCAAACTTGATTTAAAGGGAGCATATAACCTGGTTGGAATGGCTGAAGGAGACAAGTGGAAGGGTTGCCAGTCAATTCGTCGAAAAAAATTGGTCGACCAGACAAATGGTCGAATCAAATTGGTCGAAAACCATTTCGTCGAATTTTTTTTTTTCTATTTTAACCCTTTTTTTTTTTTTTTTGGGGGGGGGGGGTCCCCCCCAACCCCCTTTTTTTTCTAAAAACCCATTTTTTAACAAAACGAAAACCCAAAAAATAAATATATAAATAAAAAAAAAATTCGCCGAAATGGTTTTCGACCAAATTGCGTCGACCAAATTGCAGTCGACCAGTTTTTTTTCGACGAGTTGACTGGACACCAAGTGGAAGACTGCCTTCCGAACCAGGTTTGGACCTATGCGTACCTTGTCATGCCATTCGGGCTCTGTAATGCTCTTGCTGTTTTGCAGAACTTCCTCAACAATGTATTCTGTGACCTGTTGGATGTTTCTGTTGTCATCTATTTAGATAACATTTATATTCACCCCTTCCAATAAACAACATGTAAACCATATAAGAGCAATCCTTTGCAGATTATGTAAGCACCAGCTTTATGCCAAGATTTTGAAGTGTGAATTCCACAAACAACGAAGCACCTACTTGGGTTATGTATGGACACATTGATGTTTAGGAATGGATCCAAGGAAGATATAAGCCATCTTGGAATTAACTGTACCCCCAGTCATGAAAGCCATGCAAAGATTCCTAGGTTTTGCACATTTGTATCGGAGATTCATACCCTGATATTCTGAAATCCTTGTCTCATTAACACGTCTATTGAAAAAAGACATTCCCTTCCTCTGGAATCAAGACACTGAGCAAGCTTTTGCAACCCTCAAAACTTTGTTTACCACAGCGCCTGTCCTATAACTCCCAGAACCAAGTCTGCCATATTATCTGGTAAGAGAGGCATCCAATTACGCTTTAGGAGCAATCCTCTTACAGAAACACCCAAAGACTGCTTTTTCACACCCTCTTGTCTATTATTCCAGGACCTTAAATCCTGGAATAAAGGACGCCTTTCTGAATGGGTAATTTGTTAGAAGGAGCTAGACACACCATAACGGTTTATACGGACAACCGAAACCTGGGCTTTCTGAAAATGGCTCAAGCAATGAATCAACAACAGAACCATTGGATACATTTATTTTCGAGGTTCAACTTTCTAGACACATTTAAGCCTGGTAGCCAAAACACTAAGGCTGATGTCTTGCCCCGCGCCTATCGTGGAGTAGATGATGATATTCAAGGAATCCCTTTAGTTTCCCCAGATAAAATCATTTCAATCATAGTTTCGCCCGTATCGACGTATGAAGACATTTTGAGAAAAACCTATACAATGCAGATGAAGGAATCCTTCAAAAAGGAAGACCCACACCATACCGAACAAGAGAAATTATTATTCCGTGGTCATCGGTTATGGCTATCTACCAGAGCGAGCCAACACACCATGTTACGCTGGTGCCATGATTTCCCTGGAGCAGGACTCTTTGGTATCAAGAAAACCACAGAAAAGATGCAGATATGCCCATTGGAAAATGGTCAAGGACGGTATCGTGTATTACATTCATGGGTGTGAGGTTTGTGCCTAATCCAAGACCCTATGGGGAAAACCGTTTCGATTGTTACAGTCTCTACCCCTTGCAGAATGACCCTGGCAATTCTGTTCAATTGATTTCATCACAGATCTCCCCAACAAAGGAGGTTATACTGTGAAACTAACAGTAGTGGATTCATATACTAAAATGGCTCACTTCATAGCCCTCAAACAAGTGCTTTCAGCCCCGAAACAGGCTCAATGTTTCCTGGAGAACATAATCCGTCACCATGGCATACCCGCCTCTATTATCACTGATAGAGGAATTCAGTTTGTCTCTGCCTTTTGGAGAGCCATATGCAAAGTGATGGGGGTCCAACTAAACTTTACATCAGCTTACCATGCAGAAAGTGATTGGCAGAGCGAGAGAGGGAACCAGACGATAGGACAATATCTGCGGTGTTATCTCACAAAATATGAACAAGGATGGACCCATCTCCTGCCTGTAGCAGAATTTGCATATAAAGATTCATATCACACCTTCATAAAAGATACCCCGTTTCATCTGGCTAACGAGATCCATCCTAGTTCCCTACCTGTTCATTCCCCAGGGAATTCCCCTGTTCCAGCAGCACATAACTTTGTGAGGCAAATCCAGGACGGACTGGACAAGGTGAAACATTTGTCCCAGGCCCAAGAACAGACCTGTAGATACGCCAACAGGAACTCCAGGTGATGAAGTTACTAATAGGGTATGGTTGTCCACCAGTCACGTAAGCCTCCCTTCGTTTAGCAGAAAACATAAGCCTTGTCCTTTCTCCATTACCCAGATCATCAATCAAGTGGCAGTGGAATTGCAATTACCCTCACATTACCGTATTCACCCTGTATTCCATGTCTCCCTTATGAAACCCGTTCAGGTTTCTTCTCTTTATCCACGCCAGTTTAATGCAAGGCCTCCCCCAGAGGTTGCTCAAGAGGAATATGAGATCCAGAGAATCGTTCATTCCCATATTTTCCAATGCAAGGTTCAGTATCTGGTGCATTGGAAAGGTTACAGGGTGGAGGATCGCATGTGGGTTCCAGTGGACGATGTCATGGCCCCAGCGACTGCTGCATGCTTTTCACGCCAGGTTTCCCAGCATGGCTGGTTGGTTTCCCCGAGTCTTGGTGGGTGGGGGATGAATGGGGTTCCTGGTACAGAGAATGCTGTTAGAATTCAGGCGCTGCCGCACCAGACTCCTCACATGATCAGGGATCGGACGCGGCATCGCCCGCCTCCTCTTTCAGCCAGCTCATTCTTGTAGGCTTACAAGGCCCCCTAGTGCATCACAGCATCCAGGGGGCTCCGTGGCAACATGCATCAAGGAAGATTCATCAGAGACCAATGAGGGACACAGCTAGTAGTAGTGGGGTGCTTTACGCTGACTACGGTGTTGCGCTCCTCCCCACTGTTATCAGGAAGAGCCTACATTAGGCTCCGAACATTGGAGGAACGGCATTCTTGCATCGGTAATACACATGGTGCCATACTGCAGTTTAGTGTTAGGGAATTAGGTGTTTAGATTTAGTTAGTTACATGTTGATCCTGCCACAGCTTCTTCCATGTTAAAAAACTAGGAAAGGAGGACAGCAGTTTACCTAAAGGTAAGATTAGAGGATTATAGATTCAGGATACCTTTTGTATTTACCTTATGAGTAAGGCTTGTTATTAATGTATCCCCTTTGGTTAAAATAGAAGTGAGAACTAGGGGGGGGTGTCAAATAGCACTCCCGCCTGGTACGACCTTCCCCACAGTCTAGCATCTTGTTTTTGTCTGTGAGTGAGCTCCTGCTGGGTGTGCAGTGTATGGTCTTCAACCAGCTCCTGAGAATCCCTGGAACTTCCAGATCCTGACTGGTCTCCAGACCCCTTTCCATCCATTCTTGCGTGATCGGCATTCGCTGTGACCCATACCATGACCCTTGAGCGCCCGGCTTGAGTGAACCTTCCCTGTCACTTACTGGTGTACGGCCGCTCCTCCGGGTGCTCTGGTTTTGCTCCTGGGTTCCTGCTCGCTCCTCTCTTGCACCTAAGGAGCTCCAAGGAGCTCCGCGAGCAGCACTCACGCTCTCCAGTTCTCTCTACACCGGTCAGTGGTATCTCTGTGTTCCCCATTCCCAACAGGGAACACAAGGCAATGGGCTCTGCACAGCTCCAGCCCGTCTCACAGCCTGCAATGGCCTCGGCATCTTCCTGGCTTCTGCGCTATCATTGTCCTTTTCACAGGCCCATATTCTGCCCACTGCAGCGCGGATGGCCGTGATCTCCGGCCCAACTGGTTCCCTGCTTTGCTGCTTCTGACTCCCTTTATACAACTGCAGCCATTACAGGTTGCAGGTGTGAACACTTATTTTCAATTGCCTGACCGTAGTTATTTAGACATGCCTGTCCCTTATAACATTCCGCGGGCCCTTCCTCGTCTCAGTACTAGAGTGGTGAAATTGCATCAGTGTGCACTACTCTTAGTCACCTCGTCCTACTCCCAGTGCTACAATGGTCTGAATGACAGAACATGAGGGGAGATGGGTTACAACAACCCACAAAGGTAGGGGAGGGTAAGGTTGGTTCTCACTAGAAATGGGGCGATACCATGTCTCGCCTGCTAATATCCTCTCCCCCATCCCCAAGGACCTTCCATCCAGGTGATCCCCCCTCGCATCTCCACCCCCAGGGTCAGGTTCCAAAAGCGATGGCCTTTCCCTGGCCACCTGAGAAGAGAATCCAAGGGGAGCAGGTAAGAGGTTACCTTCAGGTTTCTCACAGCAGAAAAGGTTTCCGCAATGCCCTCACTGTCTCGAATCAGTTTGCCTTCTCTGTTTGTTAGTTCCTTCACTTGTCTATGTCCCTCATGTCTCCTCTCCAACCAAGCCAGCATTTTCCTGGCTTTGTGTCCTGCCTGTATATAAGACTACGTTGCTCCCAGTAGGCTTGTTGCACATTATCTAGGGTGATCTTTCGAGTATCTCCCTGCCACTAGAAGCGACCTGTGGGCTTCTGGAGACCCAATACCAAATGAATCTTCTAGCAGGGTGGCGTCCCTTTGAGCATTCTTTATCTCTTGCATTTGGGCTTTCTTCTTGGCCTATATCGCTTCCCCTCTCAACACCGCTTTATATCCCTCCCACAGTGTTGCAGGGATAGCGACCGTTCCACGATTAAGAGTAAAATACTGTTCCGTTTTGGAGATTGTGTCCTCAAATTCGGGGAAGCCCAGATACTAGCCATTTGTGGCATATATATCGCTCTGTTGCTTCTGACCTCTATCAGGAGTGGCGAGTGATCCGGGATCCCACCAGCAAGAAACGTTGTGGAGATTACTTCTTTCTTCCTAGGTACGATGTGCATAAGGTAATCAATCCGGGACATAGATGCATGAGTCCCAGAGTGAAATGAGAAACTGCGCTCTTATGAGTGAAGTTCCCTCCATGTACCGAACAGGCTGAGTTCTGCCTGGAAAGTGGAAGGCTTTGTGGGTGTATTGGGATTCCTACCCCCGAGATATTTCCTGTCTTGGTTCACGTCCATAACATTATTAAAATCCCCCCCCTAGGACCCATAGGTCAGCCTGATGGTTCAAGAACGAGATTTGGACTTCTTCCAATAGTTACATTGATAGTGGGGATGGGGCATAAACTGCAATCATACCGAGAATGATTACCCATAGTTCGACTATGAACAATACGAATCTACCCAGTGGGTCTTGTATTATTGTCAATAAGGTGAGAGGTTGTCATGCGCTTACCGCAGTTGCAGTCCTGGAGTCTGGCTCTTCTCAGGCGCTCGTTTTCGTGCCGAGTCCGGGGCCGCCCGCTTCCTCACCTCCATGTCTGCAGGGGTCGCTGGGTACCGTGGTTATTCCACACTGCCATCACTGCTCGGTGGCACTTCCGGCGACCTGCCCAATCCTGTTTTTGCACCATGCTCTTTTTGGCAACCGTCAAAACCTGTAAATAAAAGGGAGTTAAATAAGGGAAGGGCAGCCGTCCCTACGTCCGAGGCCCTACGGTATAGGTTCAGCCTGAATATTCAAGCTCATCGGTATAATCCCTGCCCACAAATCAAGGAAGATTCATGTCTTTCAGCTGTCGGGACTATCAGCCATTGCTCCAGGAAGCCTGTGCCTCAACTGACAGAGGATTGACTTCAGAGCCCCAGTGTCGGGCAGGTGGCACCGTGTAACGCCTGGTCACGCAGTGGAGAGTTGTTGCTCCTCTGGTGCCTTGGCGCAGGTTTGGTCTTAGCACTGATATCAAACCAAGTCCAAGCCTCACAGGGATCAGTGAAGAACTGTGTGGTACTGCTGAAGTATATTTTTAGCTGTCTCGGAAAAAAGAGCATTTCTGATGTTGTGTGCCATGAGCTTTTTTTTTTGATTGAGCCAAAAGATTGATGGGGCTTTTGCACCTCTCTTGTATAGTCTGGAAAAAATGCAGTATTAGCGCCATGATATGTAATCTGTCCTTTGGAATTTGACATTTGTAGCAGGGCATGCCGGTCCCAGTAGTTTAGCAATTACTGTCTGAGGTGAGGCTCCCGGGATCAGCGTGGCCAGCGGGCCTCCGATGTGCTCTTTCCACAGAGATGTTTGAGAACTTCTTTGGTTTGATCAGATCTATTAACTATTGCTCCAGAAAGAGTTCTATGCTCGGGCGCTCTGATTTCTTGGAAGTCCCATAATACAAACATTGTTCCTCTAGACCGGCCTTCACTTTCCTCAATTCAACTTTCCAGCACTTTCACTTGCTGCATTACTGCATTACTGTGGTGACCTTGTGCTCCATTTTTTGGATGGTTCTCCCACTCTCAAGGTCATGCATATCATGAAACAACAAGGACACGTCCAAACAAAGGCCGTAGAGTTTACCATCCATAGATGTCCTAGTGTGGCTTTCATCACATTCTCGAGGGAAAGACTGCTTGGTTTGGTTACTATGTCACATGTTGCTTCAGTGGTAACAGTCTATTTAGAGGCGGACAAGGCACTAATGGTTTATTGCTCAATCTTGTCTTGTGACCCGAGTTTCTTCTGCTTATCCTTAACCATGGTTCTAGTCTGGTGTGTCTAGAAAAAGTCAGGCCCTTGGCAACAGGTTTGACAGCAATTCATGTGCACTGAGATAGACCTGATATATTGTCCAGGAAAGCGTTTGAGATTGACTGTTTCTTACAAGAGGTGGATGAGTGCCCCTCAACTTTATCTGCAACACTTAGCCCATCTGCTTTTGTTCAGCTTGATATTGTTTATGACTTCCTCACGGGCAGCCAGAGGTGGAAGGTTGGTACATGGAGCCACCTATGGGCAGAGGGCAGTCGCACCCCCACACCGCGTCTCAGAAGGGGGAGTATAAGGGAAGAATGGTATCAAAAGCAAGACAGACACAAAAGGTATGTTTGGAAAACCTTTATTGTTCTCGAAAAGGGGTTGGAAGAATGCCTACCTTGTCTAGTATGGGATCACGCTCGACCATCAAATAATAAATAACACAGTCCTAGTGGAGTCTGTCAAAACAAGATGGCCTTTGCTAACAAAACCTAATGCCAACCCTTACTCTAATGTAACAAAATATGTGTGGGAAAAAATGTTTATGCAAAAGGAATAATGTGCAAAACTATAAAGAATCAATGTGGCTGAGTTAGCTCTCCTCCCCATGTTGGCAAGCACGGGGAAAGGCGGTCCCCGTAGACAGGATGGCACACTGTGGCTCAGGTTCTTCAAAATGTAAAGCAGTTCATAACGTGGATTGAGGTCCACCTGGCCTTTCACGCTAAAGTCCCTCTTTCCAGCTTCAATACATAGTTCAATAAAAGGTTCACATCGGTCTCCCTCAGTTGGGCTCGGACCGTTTCAAAACGCAAAAGTTCATGTTGATCCCCCATCTGTTGGACTCAGACCTCTTCAAACAATATTCAACAAGACTTGCAAGGGGGCTCCCTTCCCCAAGCTTTATTACACTTTGAGTATTCCTCAGCTGGGTTCAGCCACTTTCAGGTGTCAAAGACTTTCGAATGTGCGTGGCTTTCTTTAAAGACCTCCGCAGAACCACTACGACAGCTTTCTTTAACACACACTGGTCTCTCAGGTTGCTTGCCAACTCACTGGTTGTGTGGGTCTTCCCTCTTGTTTCTGCAGTTTTCCACGAGTCAAGGTTAACATCACAGGATTGGCCTCGCCTCCCCAACTCTGCTGTTCACCTGGGAGGGTCACTGGCATCCTTGAAGCACAATTCAGTTTCCTTGTTTTCTCCAGGGGTCTCCCACTATCAGATTTGGAGCCCTCCAAAAGTTCAAAGATGGGTCTCCTGTAAAGAAACCATGGTATCAACAGTAAGACGACAGGCACAAGTAATCACAGTTCAAGGGTGTCTACTGAACTTCAATTGGGTTTGAAAGGCGACCATCTAATCCTAAATCTAAAAATGGGAGCAAGCTACAACCATCAAATAATAATAACGCAGTCCTAGTCGAGTCTTGTCAAAATAAAAGGGCCTATACTAATAAACCTATTGCCAATCCTTACTTATAAATACAAATAGTGTGGGAAAAAATGTTATGCAAAAGAAAAGTGTTCACGATAGGTCAGGATATTCAAGCCACTGGCTTCCCTTCCCCACGTTTTCAGCACGGCACAAGGGGGCACACTCGAGCTTAGCACACTCTATGGCTTCTCTTAGCATGAGGATGCAGTTCAAAGTATCTTTGCCATTCAAAGTCCCTTATTTCAGAGGGCCTGAGACAACACAACAAACATTTAAGTTCCTTTCCTCTTAGGATTTTACATGTACAACTTCTTGGGTGATTTACTGTGATTTACTGTTCACCCCGCCGGGCTCAGACCCACTATAACTATGCAAATACACCTTAAGCTGAGACCCGGTCTTCCAGAGCTCTCTTGGCCTTTAGGCATTCAGCTATCAGTTTGGGAGGCTTGACCTCTCAGGTTTTCCTTCCTCCTAAGTCCAGAACAACCTTCCTGGGTTTTACACAGTTTACACAAACATGTTCCTTAATAAATGTTCGTTCTTCAATTAAAGGTTCCTCTCGATCGGGAACAAACCTTCCTCAGTTTACTTCCTGGGTTCCATTCCCCTAGCTTTCTTTACCTTTTTTATTGGACTTCCCTCCTTCGGGTTCAAGTCCCTCACTATACCTCAGAAATCGAAGACTTCACTGGGCACTGGATTTTGCTTGGCCCGCCGCAGGACACCTTCGATTCATGATTTGATGTCGGAGTCAAAGGCTGCTACTCTCTTCAGCCTCAATGCCTCCCCAACTCAGCCGTTCACCCAGGTGGGCCCGCTGGTAACCTTGTAGCACTGTATGCCGTCTTTCTCCTTCCCTGCTAGACTGGCTTACGTTGCCCCCTTGGCTTCTAGGCAGTACCGGTCTCTCCACAAAGGGACTTTCACTCTCCAGCCTCCTGGATTCAGCACTCTTGTCTCTCGCTCTCCTTTGCTTGTGCCCTGGAAGTACAGCTTTCTCTCGTGTGCTAGGCCATAAAGACTGCATATGGAAACTAAGGCACAATAACCATAAACTGAATTGACACGTCAGACACAAGGTTCGTTTTCCAAACAAGTCTGGTTTATTTCAAAGTATACTTAGTCAGCCGACTGGGTCTCAACGCCTCACGACGCGTGTTCCCAAACACCGTGAGAGGCGAGAGAGAGCGCACTCAAGCAGCAATATATATACACATTATACATAATCTGTGTAGGCAATTCGATCCGCCCATATCCATGTCATTCAGACTAGGGTTCAGTGATTGACAATTAACCACGTTCTGACAAGTCTTCATTCAGCCTAAACATAGTTATTTTAGCAAAGGCAGCAGAGACAGTTTTCTGTTATGGGGAACATGGAGCTTCTTGCTCAGCAAGGATATCATGTTGTTAGCAGGGAAACATTCCTTACTACGTTATCTGTGTGACTTGGTTCATGAGCTAAGGGTCAGATAATTCTGAAGCAGAAAATACCATTCTCCGCAAAGGAGCACCGCTAGAAGAATATAATTTATGTTTTAACAGCCTTTTACTACAGCGTTTGCAAGACAACCCGGCACCTGGTCTGCTGATTAGATGCAGCTTCTGCTCGCCTTCAAGACTTAGTGAGAGAGAAAAACAATGTATTTCTGCATAGTTTAACATTCCTGTCTGTGTTAGTATTTCAGCATTCAAGCCGTGGTCTTGCACGGTGTGTGAGTTCGAAGCATAGAATATATTTGCAAATCATTTTGACAGAAAGGAAAAAAAGCAAATGGCTGACATTATACAAAATGGACGCCCTTTGGTTACAGTGACGATTCTTTGATCGCGATGTTTGTCACATGATGCGATTGGTTTCAGGCCAACATATTATACACATCAAGAGAGATTTGTTTAGTTTCCATTCATTTGGCACGTGTGCTGTTTAGTACAGTAAGGTTTACTCCTTTGCTTTTTTCGTTTTAGGTGCATGAAGAATGCAGGTCCACAAACCTTCTGGTTTTAATTTTTTCAAAAGTTCATTCTCCTGAGTCCATGCATTGATGGTATAACACGTGGTGCTGACACGTGTTTCAACCTAAAAAGGTCTTTTTCTAGGCTGGTGGGTGATTATGAGGGTCTGTCTTCATATATGTTTAGTGCAGGCATGTCAGGTTTGCCCAGTTGGTCCTGGGTTTTTGGGTTTGTGGGGGCTGCAGTCCGCCCTGTTGTATAGTATTCAGTGGTCAGTGCCTCTCGTGCATGGTCTGCTTCCGCCTTCGGCTCAAGCTACAGATCATTCGACTATAGGGTTACGTTTCTGGTCTAACAAACCCTCCTTTTGGCCATAAGCCAATAGCATCATCCATACATTGCGTCTTCATCGGACCACGTGACCAATTTTGAACTACCCATGCTGCTATAATCGTCATCAGAAGTATTAATTGCCATGAATTCTTTAATTATTTCATTTTCGTGTTGTGCCCCTTCACTTAACATGCGAGGAGGTTTCGTTCCAATTGCATGTACACACATTTGTAATTTGGGAGCAGAGGACTGGCAGGCATTGTATGCAACAACAGCAGAACATGAAGATTCCAAATATCATAACCAGAATTGCAATTAGTTTCCATCCCATGATCGCAGCAGTCCCCAAACATGAACTTATATTCAGATTCCAATCACCTGTGGGAACATAAATTTCGGAGTTTAGGACATGCAATGTTTTAATTGCTTCAAATATCATGGGGGAGGAGTCACTTACGAATACACAGCACGCTGACCCCACCAATTTGCAAACTCCTCCACGATCAGCCAAAATTATATCAAGAACCATTCTATTTTGAAGTGCAATTAATCTAATTGCTTTTTGTTCCAGTGTCATATTGTAGAGTATATCTGTTGTTCCATGTATCTTTTTTTCTAACACCCTGGACAGTTTTCTTATATTCCATGAATTTATTGCTTGTCCCCAAAATGGTATAACTGATTTAGCTATATCTCCTACGATTTGTCCTGCAGTATCATCTTGACGTGGCCGAGATCTAGATAGTTTTGCTATCTCAGAAGTTTTGGAAAGAAATACACCAGGTAAAAGTATACCTAAATAACAGGTCCCTTGCCAAGTTCTAGGTAACCATGGGTAGGCCTGATCTCCGCATATAAAATAGACAGAACCTCCTATCTATAATGGTTTTCTTCTTGCTCAAGCACAGCAATGTTCATGCATCTAGTAAAGTTTCCCACTGGCTGGGAACCTTTTTTCCGTAAGCAAAATGGGACAGAACGTGGACTATGATTAATAGTATAAGAGGGAGGCACAGCATTTTTATTTCCTACTGGGGCCATTTTAAAAGTGATTAGGGACTTGTAAGGCTTAGAGAGCCTATCTACTGGACTTGTTGTTACCGGAACGGTTCCAATACCAATCTTTCAAATTAATTTATGTGTGTTCCATCAAACTGACCAGTGACGCTATCATTCCATTTTCTGAAGAATAGCGCTCTTAATGATGCAGAACAGGCGGTATTAAATGGCAAAGGATGTACATACCAACCCATTCCTCTTTCCCCGTGCTGGGGTTAATGGGAACAGACCCAACAATTGGACCTATTCAAGATAGCATGGGTCATATTCATAATCAGTAGCAATGTTTTATTGTCATACCCTTTTCAATGTTTCACTTCTTGTGAGGGGAGAGTATAAGAGAGCACATGTACTGGGCTGCTCATAATAGGAGCAGTGGTAGCAGTCAAGAGAGTGCAAAGGATGGACAGTTTCTAACTACCAGAATATTGGTACTAGTGTAACCAAAATGCAAAGCGGTATCATAATCATTAGCATATTATTCTTTCCGAACCAAGTCTTTCTTGCAGTAGGCTTAATCTCTATCTCTATATCATCAACAGCATTGGTGCAGGAGGGAGCAGGAGCGAATATAGGCATTGTCTGCAATGTCTATCTCAGGAAATGTTTTCAGTGTCCGTCGGGGAAAGTTCTCCACAGCAACACACGTTAGCAACAAACGTTCAGGCCAGTCCAAGCTAGCCTGCTTATTGATGCTAGCAAACCGATGTAAATTTGCACCGAGCTCCAAAAAGACAGGAGCAAGTATCAATTTGATTGTGTCGGTACCATATGCCCCCGCTTGTCCGTGCCAGGTTGCATTAGTCCTTCACTTTTCAATGGTAGCACCGGGAAACCGCGTGTCAGAGCTTTCAATTTGGACTTGATACAGCTCATACGCTCCTTTTCCCTAAGCCTCTGTTCCCAGTGTCATCCGTGAGCTAGGAACAAAGGCGAAACAAAAGCTGATCATTTCTGATTTTGTGAACGTAGATTGTTCCTCACAGCTCCAGGTACAGTATGGTCGATGAATAATGCACTCATTTCCGGATGCAAGATCAGTGCCAGTTTGAGATGCACGGCATGATGATGATGAGGCAGCAGTTGGACAAAGTTGAGGCACCTTTGGCCTTTCGATCTTTGTTGCAATCTCCCCAGACACTTTCTCGGGTTTAGGAAGCACTTCTTACAGAGGACTGGCGATGATATCTTTGTGATCAAGTGCAGCTGTCTTTCTTTCGGTGTCAGGACCATCAAGCTCTTTCTCATGTAGCAAAAGAAACAGAACTCTTTTTGTGTGTGTTGTGTGGATCCAATGCTTTCGTCCATTCACTCGGACTGCAGTCTGCGTAGCCAGTAATACCTGGAAGGTTCCTGTCCAGCGTGGAGCAAGTGAAGATTTTCTTTCAAAATTTTTGACCAGCGTCCAGTCCCCAGGCTGCAGACAATGTCTTGGCCCGGTATATCTGACAGCAGGAGCTTCCTGCACCTGCTGATGAATCAAACGCACGTTTTGAGTTAACTATTTACAGTAATCAATAAGCAATGGGTACTCTATGTCCCTCAACAGTTTCGGTCGAGGGGCATTCCAAACATTCGCTGGTCTCCCCATCACGATTTCATAAGGGGAGAGACTAGTCCTCGCCTGTACAGCTGTGCGCATACAGAGTAAGGTTAGCGGTAGTGCATCAGGCCATTTCAAATTTCTCCCCGCACATATTTTACTCAATTTGTTTTTTAAAATACCGTTCTGACGTTCTACTAAACCGGCACTCATCGGGTGTCTGGCCGAATTTAATTGTTTATCAATCTGGAGACCGGCACAGATTTGCAATATCACGGCCGCAATAAAGTGCAGCCCGTTATCTGACCATATGACACGGGGCAGCCCAAAACGGGGAAAGTATTCCTTTAGCATGGCTTTAGCTGTGGACATAGCTGTACAATCCTTCAGGGGATAGGCCTCTACCCATTTGCTAAAGGCGCAAACTACCACGAGAACATACTTATAGTTGGCACCTTTCCATTTCTATGAAATCAATATGGATGACTTCAAATGGTATGGACAGCGGCCAAAGCTTCCTACTGGGGTCACTGTTCCCTTTCCAATGTTATGTTGTAAACAATTCATACAATTTTGAACCAATCATTCAGCAGTTTTTCTAATGTGTGGATTCTGCCATACAGAATCCAGGTGATGAATCATTTTTCTAGCGCATATATGTGTCGGACTGTGGCCCATAGTGACCATTGCCATTACATAGGCATTTGGTAACATCCATCTGTTATTCAGCTTGTTCACCCAACAACCTTCAGAATATAATTCTGCTGGGCCCTCAGACCAATTTTTGATTTCATCTACAGTAGCTTATGCTTGCATTTCCTTAACTGTTGCAATTCCATTTTCTATCATGCAGGGTTACTTCCTTCATCTTTTCAACATATATTTTTGTGTGTAAATCAGTGGCAGTTTGTGTCGCAATTTTGTCTGCAAATGTGTTGCCCTTTCCAACATTACATGTTACTTTTTTATGTGCTTCACATTTCATTATTGCTAATCGCGTGGGAAGCGCAAGTGCTGACAACAGTTTCACTATCAAAGTGCCATGTTGGATTTTGGTTCCGTGTGATGTCAGGAAACCCCTTTCAGCCCATAATCGACCAAAATTGTGTACCACCCAAAAGGCATACTGACTATCAGTATATATGTTTACATTGAGATTTTTTGAGATTTCACATGCTCTTGTCAACACTATTATTTCTGCAGCTTGTACTGAGTTATATGGGATTCTTTTGCTTTCTATAATGCTTTTCAGTGTATTGATGGCATAAGCAGCAGTTGATGTGCCATCTGATCATTTAAAAAAAAAGGAACCATCACAAAACAGTTCTCCATCTGGCTCTTTCTGTGGGGTATCAGTTGGGTCAATTCTTCCTTTTGTCTCTCGTTCAGTAATCATTAAGCAATCATGGGGGAATTGTTTTTCATCCCCTTTCTCATTTGGAGGGGGCATTAACTCTGCCGGATTAAAAGCGCAACATCTTTTAATTTGGATATCCGGTGCAAATAGGACTATTTCATACCTTGTTAATCTGGCAGATGTAAGGTGTTGCATCTGCATTCTATTTAAAAGAACGTCCACTGAGTGAGGTACCATTACGGATAAAGCGTGACCTAAAACCATTCCCTTGGTTTGTTTTACTGACGCAGGGGCTGCAGCAACAGCTCGCTAGCAACGCAGCAAAGCACATGCAACAGGATCCAACGTGGAAGAGAAGTAACCACATTGTCTGTTTCTCATCCCGTGTTCCTGGGTCAAAACAGCCAAAGCACATCCATTGTTTTCATGCACAAATAACTTAAAATTCTTGTCGTAATTTGGCGTGCCCAGAACTAGAGCCGAACATAATACAGCTTTGACCAGGTCAAATGCTTCTTGACATTCCTTGTTCCGTGGCAAAGGTAAGGTAACATCCTGCCTTGCCAATGCCACTATTAGTTTCACAATCATCGAAAAGTTGGCGATCCACTGCCTACAATATGAAGCCATGACAATTAAAGCCCTGACTTCTTTCTGCGTATTTGGAATAGGCATATCAGAGATGCTTTCTATTATTTCTGGTGTCAATCTCCTTCCCTCCTTCGATAGGAGGTAGCCCAGGTAGGCCTCTTCCTTCCGACAATACTGGAATTTTTTAAGCAAAGCTTTGTGTCCATGTGCTGCTAAATGTGTCAAGAATGCAACTGTACTTTCTTTACAAATATCTTCTGGGTCTGCTGCTATCAACAAATCGTCTATGTATTGTAGTAATACGCAGCCTTCCAGTAGTTCTAGCATGTCTAGTTGTTCCTTCAATGCTCTACTGTAAAAACTTGGACTCTCAGTGTAGCCCTGTCGAATGTGTGTGAATGTAAATGAACGTCCTCCTAAAGTAAAAGCAAACAAATATCTGCTATCTGGATGCACTGGGATGCTAAAAAAATCAATTTTTCAGATCAATTACACTAAAATACAAAGCAGAGGCTGGAATCATAGTCAAAATTGTAGTCACATCTGGGACTAATGGAAATTGCGGATCAACCACTTTATTTACTCCGCGTAAATCAATTATAAAACGGTAAGGTATATTATTACCTCCTTTCTTGTAAACCGGAAGAATCGGACTATTGCAAGTACTACCAGAAGTTTCTTCAATTAAGTTTCTTTTATCAAATCTGATACAATGCATTTCAACGCTCTTTCTCCTTCTGCCAAATTTTTATATTGCGGAATACGCAGCAATGTAATTCCTTCTTTCAAAACAATCTTTACTGGCTCTACTTTCTAACAACAAACATCATTGTCGTTCACTGCCCATATACAAGCTGGTACTTTACTCAATTCAGTCGGTAGTGGCTTAGATACAAATTGCGATACAGGAGTCTCTTAGGGCGAGATTGTCAAACGCACTCCATCAGGAGAACAATAAATAACATTCAATTTCTTCAATAAATTTAATCCCAACAAATTTTTGCCGTGATTTTTCATCAAAAGGAATGGCAAGACTCTGTGAATGGACCTAATGTTATAGGTACTGGTTGTGACACTGGACTAATTACTGGCGTACCTGAGAACCCTACTGAGACATTCTTATGCCCCGACAGTGGTATTTCTGGAACCCGCTGATGGTCAATTGAACATTTTTGTGCACCTGTATCCACTAAAAAAATGTGCTCCCTATTGCCAACCTTCATTTCTACGTAGGGCCCTTTCTGGTCTACGGGAATAGATACTGGTTCCAACCCCTGTCTCGGGCTGTCCTAGTAGAACAGAACAGCCGTCAGATGTAAAGACGCCAGAGTAATATGCATTAGACTGATTGTCAAAAACATTCCCACCATTTGTATTGTTTCGTTGTTGATTCCGATTCCCGTTCTGATTACCCTGGTTATCCTGAAATTGTGGCGCTCTTTGGTTTCTATTCTGTCCTTGTATTCCTGGACAACATCTATTCTGTCTTCTCGGAAAAGTCCCATTTCTATTCTGTATAAGCGGGCACAGTGCTCGCCAATGGCCTTCTTGTCTACAATAGGCACATTGATTAATCCCTATTGGACCCCCCCTTGCATATTGGACGTTAATGCAAATTGAACTTTGCACGGTGCGTTCCCACCACCTCTATTATTGTTCGCTACTTGTTGTAACAATACTCTCGTTTTCAAATTCCCTTTGTCCCTTAGTTCCTTATCCTTTTCCGAATTTACTCTGTTCTCATAACACTGGGCCATATGTATACTTCACTTTGTGTTTTTGCTTGCCATGCACTTTCAGATGTCATTATTAAACTTTGAATTTTTGACAACCACCCTCGCACAAACTTATCAACAAACAATCTCTTCCCAGGTTCAGTGCTTAGATATTCACCAGTAAAATCTGCAAATACTTCTTCAAATCGATTAAAATAATCTGTTGCTCCTTCCTCTTTGCCCTGCAAACAAGCAGTCAATTTATCCCAAACTATTCTCTTCTCGGGCACCAAAGTTTTCAATTTCTCTAGTATTCGTGATGGTAAAACCAAGATTACCTGCGGTGGCTTCTCTCCAGCCTTTCTCTCACTATCAATTCTGGTTAAATGTATCGCATAACATCGGCGCGTCACATATTTCTAACCTGTTTCCATATGTCTAGAGGAAGAATCAAAGGAAACAATAAATCAATGTCACTAAATGTAAAAACAGATGAATTCTAAACAGATTCAATTTCCTTATAGAATCCTGACGGGTTTTTCCTAATATCAGGGATTGTCTGCTTTATAGTATTTACCTCTAGCCTCGAAAAAGGAACATGTACAAACTGTGTGATATAATGAGCTTCTATCGTTCACGCTGGAGTTCCTCCAGAGGCAGCAACCTCTACTTTCGTGACAAACGTGGGAGGCACCTCCCTCATGGGTAATTGCAAACTAGGCGATTCTACATTTGTTTGTCTATTAAACAACAAAGCTAAATCAAATGAAAAAGTAGTTGTTCCAGTTTCAGGTGAAAATGCCCTTTTATAAATTGTCATTAGATCAGCGGGACAACATATCTTATTCCTCATACATTCATCTTGTAGGTACTCCACCATAACCTGTAATACCTTTCTCTGCATTTCTGGTGTATACTGACTAAACGTATCATGCACTTCAATTGGGGAAATGGTGGCATCCGTAATCCATCTAAGCGCATCTCGCGTACAAACCTGCATCTCTTCACTAACAGGTTTCAACGGCAGCAAAAATCGTTGCTGGACATACGACATATGTTGTTTATGTTTTTTCAATAGCTCTTTATGCAAACAATCACGTTCTCGCTTAAACACAAATCTTCGGCTTATTTGTTCTCGTACTTTCGTTGCATTATCTCTCAAATGTGAAAGAACAACCAAATCGCGCAACTCTTGCGTTACCACTGTATCAGTCAAATCACCCCATATTTTCACAAGATAATTCCCCATGCATTCTAACAATACCTGTTGTTCACCAAGGCCTCTATGATCAGATATGGAACTTTGCACAGCCACTTCATTGTCATCATTCATATACGTTTCAGCCCATTCTTTCAGTTCTTCTTTCCTTCCTTTGCTAATTGTGCTACGAGTCTGTCTAATGCTTCCTTGCGCAGGCCCCATCTCTGTAGAACTGCCTGCTAAAGCGGCTAACTCATGCTCTGGTGGCGGTGGAGGAAATTATGTCGCAGGCACAGGGGGAGAGGAACTGCTTATTACAGGTGCAGATGGAATAACAGGAATGGGAGGTACATAAGGAGGAGGTGCAACCGGGTTAGTACTTTGATGTTCATTTCTTTGCTCATTTAATATTTTGTTTATTAGTTCATCTGATGTATGTAAGTCTTGCTGAGGATATATTGTCTGTACATCTAACTGGAAAGCCCAGTCCATGTTCCTAGTGGCTTCTGTCTGCTGATGTTCGTCATGCTCTAGCGCTTTCTCTACATTTGTTTTATGTCTGTGCGCGTGTTTCTCCCTACTTCTCAATCAGAGATTAGCTTCCTTCCTCCAATCTCTTACAATGTCGAACACTGCTGGTTGGGCCTTTTTGCGTAGCAATAATGATTCTAGTTGTTCTATACGTGCTAATTCAAAGCTCCCATTATTAGGACATTGAAGGTCTAATACACATCTGGTCTACCTATGCCAAATCGCATCAAACACTATTGCCCCTATACCGTATTTTATATACATTTCATGTGCCGGCGACCCTTCGAGTGGCGCGACCTGGCCAGTTTCCAAAGATTGTCTACCGCAGTGAAAAAAACTCACTAAAAAGGAAGAATATCCCAGGCATGGTCAATTCTTACCCTTTTCTTACCCTGGGTGTTTGATCTTGCAAGAGCAACACTCAACCAATATCAGGATGTTTAAGAATCGGGGCATGACTCACCTGATCAACCAATTCGTCACTCAGGACACAATTCGCCTGTATATAGGCGCAACCAAGAATCGTCGTGACTGCGAGTCTGGCTCAATCTGCCTCGTTCCAGGACCCTCGTCTTGATGCTCTCTGGGCGCTGCTAGTCGATCAGGGATCGGCTTTGTACAGATCTGCGGAGGAATCTCTCATCACTTCTACAGGGGCAACGCGAACACCTTCCGATCCCGGCTTGGCGGCTTCGTCCTCGACTCATTTTTGCCTTCTTCACCTTCAACGTATACGATGGAGCATTAGTGGGTGAGTCCCTACTCGGGCACCATATCTGCTAGGCCATAAAGACCGCATATGGAACAAGTTACTTACCTGTAACTGTTCTCCAGCATGGGTCTGGCATGGATTCACATGTTCATTAATATTCCCTGTCGTCAGGCCGAGAATCCTCGGTAAAGAAAAAATCAGTATCAGTTTCGTTTCTGATTGGTCTTTGTTAGTAGTAACCAATCACTGATCTTTGGGTCATACTGCCCCCAGCCAATGACTGCCCTCTCCCTAAGCCCCTCCCCTGGCAGCCATCCTCAGATTTGGTAGCACGTAAAGTGGCAGTATGACCAAGTGAAGAGCCGCAGAGTGGTAGGAGGGAGGGTTCGCATGTGAATTCATGCCAGACCCATGCTGGAGAACAACAGTTACAGGTAAGTAACTTGTTCCTTCTCCAGCATGGGGTCTGGCATGGATTCACATGCTCATGAATATAAGAATACATAGCAGTACACACATGCACAACCACGGAGGGTGGCAAAGGCTCAACATTAAGCATTACATAAACTCAACATCAAGCACTCTTACCTCCTCACCATGCCCACCTTCAGGCGAACAGGTTGCGCAGCACTGCTTGGCCGACTCTGGACTCCTCCCTGGAATCCCAGTTGACACAGTAGAATCTCGTGAAGGTGTGCGTCGACCTCCACGTAGCAGCCCTGCAGATGTCCAGCAGGGGCACACTAGATAAGAACGCCGTGGTAGCAGCGATCGCTCTGGTCGAATGGGCTCTCGGACGGCCGGGCAATGGTCGGTTTGCCAACCGGTGACAGTGCATGATGCAGCTGGAGAGCCATCTGGAAATGGAAGCCTTCGAGAGGGCCTTCCCTTGCTTCACAGGTCCAAAGTTCACAAATAGCTGTGACGTCTTCCGAAAACTCTTCGTGCGGTCCACGTAGAACTTCAGCGCTCTAGCCACATCCAGAGATTGCAAAGTCCTCTCAGCCAGCGACAAAGGTGATGGGAAGAAAACTGGTAACACCAAGGGCTCGTTGAGGTGGAAGTCCGACGGCACCTTGGGCATAACGAACGGGTGCATCCTCAGCACCACCCTTGTGTCGTGAAAAGTCAAGTATGGAGGCTTACAGGGTAGGGCCTGGATCTCTCCCACTCGTCGTGCGGAGGTGATGGCCACAAGAAATGCTGTCTTCCACGACAGGAACTTCCACGACGCTGAATGCAGAGGCTCGAATGGCGCCCCCATGGGCCTAGACAGCACCACGTTGAGTTCCCACGCCGGGGCAGGAGCCTTCACCGGCAGGAACGATCAGAACAGTCCCTTCATAAATTCCTTCACCAGGCAAAGAGACCACAAGGACGCCCTTCCCGTAGTTCTGGTGTATAGGGAGATCGCAGCCAGATGTATCTTGATGGAAGCGTGAGCTAGTCCAGCCTTGGCAGCGACAGTAGGTACGGCAGTACTTGCGGGGCCGTAATCTGCAGAGGGTTAATCTTCTGTGCACGGCATCAGACAGAGAACCTCTTCCACTTATGTCCGTAGCACTTGAGAGTTGAGGACGCCCTGGCTTTTGCAAGAACCTCTCTGCAGTCAGCCGGGATATCGTACCCTCCAAACTCTAGCGCTGCAGGAGCCAGGCCTTCAAGTTCAGCGACTACGGGTCGTGATGAAGGATGGCGCCTCCTTCTCTGGAGAGAAGATCTGCGTCCGTCGACAGCTTGACTGGCGGGACGCTGACAAGTCCAGAAGGTCCGGGAACCAGATCTGTCTCGGCCACGCCGGTGCGACAAGGATCATTCTGCACCGGGACCTCTTGAGCTGGTTGATGAGTCGGAGCAGCAACTGCAACGGAGGAAACGCATATGGGAACAGGCCGTCCCAGGGGAACGAGAAAGCATCGCCCATGCTCCTCGGTTGGGGAAACCTGCTGGTGAACCACTGGCACTTGGAGTTTGTCGCCATCGTGAATAGGTCGATCTGGGGTTTGCCCCATCGCTGAAAGAGTCGGTCCACTTGATCCTGGCGTAGTTCACACTCGTCGCACGAGTGCAGCTCTCTGCTGAGTGAGTCGGTGATGGTGTTTTTTATCCCTGCCAGATGAAACGGCACCAGAAACATCCCTTGAGCAACAGCCCAATGCCACAGGTTCTAGGCTTCCTTGGATAGGGCCAGGGATCTGGTTCCGCCCTGCTTCCGGATGTAGAACCTCGTGGTGGTGTTGTCGGTGAAGATCCTCACCACTTTGCCCTTGGGGGACGGGAGAAAGGACCCAAGGGCCCAGAACACTGCCCGGTGCTCCAGGATGTTGATATGGAGCGGCTTCTCCTCCGGGAGCCAAAGGCCTCTCGCGTAAAGATCTCTGGTGTGGGCTTCCCACACTTCCAGGGAGGCATCCGTCGTCGCCGTCGCCATCGCCTGGTGGGCTGGGGTCTGAAAGTCTGTCCCCGCCGCTAGATGAGCGCGGGTGCCCCACCACCGGATCACTCGTCGGAAGGTGTTGTTGAGGGATCCTGTCCTCGAAGCTGCCCATCCAGCGGGTGTCGAGGAACTCCTGTAGAGGGCGCATCCGAAGCCTGCACAGGCGCACAAGATAAATGCAAGAGGGCATCATCCCAAGGAGGGACTTGATGGACCTCACTCTGGCCACGTCTGTGGCCAGCAGACGCTGCACCTTGCCTAGGATGGCCTTTGTCCTTTCCTCTGACGGCGAGGCCAGACGCGCCACTGTGTCGAGCTTGGTTCCCAGAAACAGTGCGACTTGAGAGGGGCCCAGGTGGGACTTGGGGAAGTTGATGGAGAACCCCAGGTCTGTGAGCAGCTGGACGGTCTTCGCTGTGTATTCTACGGCGAGCTCCCTTGTCCTTGAACTGGTAGTGCCGCCCTTGGATCATGAACCTGAGGAACTTCCGGTGCCCTTTTAGAATGGGAATGTGAAAGTATGCATCCTCCAAATCCAACGACAACAGGAAATCGCCCTCCTCCAGCTGTCCCAGCACGTGCTGGAGGGTGACCATCCTGAACTTCTGTGCCTTGATGTACTTGTTCAGTCGTCGCAGGTCTAGGATGGGTCGCCACCCTCCTGTCTTCTTTTTCACGAGGAAGTACCTGGAGTATACCCTGGAGCCCCAGAGCCTCTTTGGGATGAGCTTGATGCCACCTTTCTTGAGCATTACCCTTACCTCCAACAGCAGTTGAGGGACGTGGTTTTCTTTCCTGGCCACGGGAGGAATGCGGGGGCACTTTTTTAGAAATTCGAGGGCGTGCCCCTGGGTCAGGGCGTCCAGCACCCAACGGTCGGTGGAGATGGACTCCCACACGCTGAGGAACTTCGCCAGCCGGCCTCCCACCGGGGTGCTTCGGTGGGGGCCCGACGCCACAGTCGGTTCAATCTTGCTTGGAGGACGCCTTGCCGCCTTGGCCTCCGTGGCGACGACGGTGGGATCCACCCGACTTGCCTCGTCCTCTATAGGCTTCCTGCGACGAGGAGCGGGCTGCTTGGCGGTACGTAGAGGAGCCACCGCCGAATCTCTTGGAGGCACCCTGCTTGCCTCCGGAGCTCCGAAAGGACGGCCTTCGTTGCTGGAGAACTCGCAGGGCCTTAGCTGTCTCCGTGTCCGCCTTGATGGCTTGGAGGGACTCATCCACTGTTTTCCCAAACAGGTTGTTCCCGTCGAACGGCATGTCCCAAACCTTGGCTTGTACGTCCTGGCGGTAATCCTTCGCCTTGAGCCACCCTCATCTGAGGCAAACGCCGTAGCCTAGCTGTTGGAAACCGGTGTCGGCAATGTCCATTGCCACCGTTATGGCGTGGTCTGACGCCACCTCACCTTCTTGCAAGATCTCCAGGGCCTCAGCCCTCTTGTCGTCCGGTAGGAAGTCCAACAGGGGGGCGATCTTGTACCATAACTCCCTGTTGTAGCGGGCCGCGAGGGCGTTGGTCGCCTTAATCGTTGTTGCCGCCGACGAGATAACTCGTCGTCCCATTGCATCCAGCTTCTTTCCTTCGCCGTCCGTCGGGGAAGTTGACGTCGAGGCCGATGCCCCCCCCCCCGCTTTCTTCTTGGCCGCCGCTGAGACGACCGAGTCAGGGGTCGGTTGCGCCCTAAGGCACAAAGGTGCCACGTCGGGGACCTGGTACTTCTTCTCGTACCGATCCCTCTTGGCAGGCATCGTAGACGGGTTCTTGAGAAGGGTGAGACCCTCGTCTCAGATGTCATCCAGCAGAGGCACGGCGAGGACTGTCTTCCTGTTGGCCCGCGCCATTGGTAAAGGAAACCTTCCTTCTCTTCGGGGCAGAGCTGAAAAAGCTCAGATGCCCTGGCGATCATATCGTGGAAAGACCCAATCTCGTCTGGCAGGGAGGCCCGGGCTGAAGGCGATGGGAGCTCCGTCCCGTCGTCGCCGTCGTCGTCGTCGTCGTCGTCATCCGTACCCGTCATGGCCGTGTCCGTTCCCGTGTCATCCCCAGGTACAGGGGACGTGGGCAAAGACTGAGCAGGCCGCGAGGGCTGAAAAGGTGAGGCTGGACGGGTCTGTCATCTCTTGTTTGGGGGACTTCCCGATGGGCCTGGCTCTGGCTCCTCCGTCGGGCCTGGTTCCGGCTCCTCCGTCGGTGGTAGGGGCAATCTCGTCCTCATCTCCGAACAGAAGGATTGTATTGCCAACAAAATGGCCGGCGAGTTGTCCTGCGGCTCCGGAAGCGACGGGCGTGACGGGCTTGACAGTTCACTAGGAACCTCGCCGGCGCTGCCATCGCTCTCGTCGTCCCCTTCGTCAGGATCCCTCCCGTGGGACCGGGCCTCTTCGACGCCCTCGTTGATGCCCTCCAAGACTTCAACCAGTTCCTCCTCGGAGGCTGCGTCCGTGTCCACAATGGCCACAGGCTCCCCCCCTCTTTTTTCATGGGGGTCTTCTCGATGGGCCTGAAAGAGGCTTCCCTCCACGGTGCCAGGGAGACTCTGGGCCCCGAGGTCACCTCCACTGGTGTAACCTCCTCAGGCTGCGCCAGGGCCGCCGCGACTACCTCGATAGAGGCTTTGGCCGGGTGAATCAAGGCCTTCACCACCTTCTGCGGGCCTGTGGCCTTCACCTTGGGGGGAGCATCACTGCCTCGGTCCCCCTCGGCTGGATCCTTTGAGATCGACCGGGGCCTCTCCAGAAGCCTCGCCGGGTTCTCGGCCTTCCTCTTCCCCAAGCCAGAGCGTTGGCTCGTGGTTGATGGCGCTGGAGAGGATGCGCCCTGTCTGGCAGCCGAGGAGCCCGACTGTTCGGCGCTCACGGTGCCGGCAGACTCGCGGTGCTTTGTCTTCTGTTGGGCCCCCGTCACCGGGGCGCCCTCACAGGACTTAGAAGACCGCTCAGACTTCTTCTTCTTCTTCTCACCCGTCGGGCTCTTTCCTTCCAGCCAGTTCGAGAGACGAAGGTGTCGGTCCATGATGGTCAGTTAAAACATGTTCCCGCAAAACGGACAGTCCTTCTCCACGTGCGTTTTGTCCTCATGAAGGCAGTAGACATTTCGAGTGCTCGTCCTCCTTGAACACATTCTGCAGTTGACTTCCAGGGCAAACCCTGAACAGCTTTCCGGGCGTCGAGCTTCCTTCCTCCTGGGCCATGTCCGGGCAGACCACAGAAACTTCTGGACTCCTCCAAGAAGCGTAGCTCAACAAAAACTTCACCCTTGAGGGGCGTAGAAAATCCGAAACGGGTCCTCGTTCATCGGATGTAGACACGGGGGAGCTTGAGGCTCTATTTGACTGAAAAATTAGAAAATCTCTTTGAAAAAGCGCAAAAACACAGCAAAAAGCTTGAGAGCTCAACACGAGGACTCCCAACACTTGAGCGTGCGGTAAAAATCTGAGGATGGCTGCCAGGGGAGGGGATTAGGGAGAGGGCAGTCATTGGCTGGGGGCAGTATGACCCAGAGATCAGTGATTGGTTACTACTAAGAAAGACAGATCAGAAACGAAACTGATACTGATTTTTCCTTTACCGAGGATTCCCGGCCTGATGACGGGGAATATTCATGAGCATGTGAATCCATGCCAGACCCCATGCTGGAGAAGGAAACTAAGGCACAATAACCATACACTAAAATGACACTTCAGACACGAGGTTCGTTTTCCAAACAAGTCTGGTTTATTTCAAAGTTTTCTCAGTCGGCCGACTGGGCCTCAACACCTCACGACGCGTGTTCCCAAACACTGTGAGATGCGAGAGAAAGTGAACACTGCTCAAGCAGCAATATTGGATACATTATTCACCGTAATCGTATTTCTGATGCTTGTATCTGCTTAGATTCACATGCTGTGCATAGGTCTACATCTAGTGGAAGCTGCAGAGTATTACAGTTTGTTTTTCGAAACTTGAAAAATGGGCGTCGACACAGGGCGTGCCAGTAATACTATCCCTAGTGTGACGTCCACTGTACCCATGATCCCTCACGCGTCTAGGACCCTCAGATTGTATTTTTTCTGACATGAGGTAGCATGAGGAGTAGCGTGAGTACAGATGATCCAAGCAGATAGAAGATAAGATAAGACTACAAGCATCCATGCGCCTTCTCTCAGAGGGGAGGAAGGGTGGGTCGCATGTGAATCTAAGCAGATACAAGCATCAGAAATACAATTACGGTGAGTAATGTACCCCTTCTGAGGCTCGTGGAATCTGCTTAGATTACATGCTGTGCATAGATTAGCGAGCAGTGTTAGAAGGAGGTGGGAATTGAGAAGGGTCATGAGCAAATACATGTCTTAGAACCGCTTGTCCCACTAGAGTATCTGTCTTGGAATGGGTGTAAATGCAGTAGTGCTGAGTAAAAGTGTGAATAGAGCTCCAAGTAGCTGCTTTGCAAATGGTGTCAAGGGGAACATTCGCAATGAAAGCCAGATTGGCCCCAATGCCTCTTGTCGAGTGGGCTCTGGGCGTAAAAAGCAAAGTTTTGACAGAAAGAGAGTAACACAACTGGATACAGTTGACAATCCACTTGGAGATGGCACCCTTAGAGACGCGATCTCCCTCCTTGCCTGTGGCTACGGAGACAAACAGTTGATCTGTTTTCCTAAGCGGTCTGGTCTTGTTTACGTAGTAAAGGACCGCCCTACGCACATCTAGGGTGTGTAGTTTAACCTCAACCGAGCTTTGTGGGTTTTGGAAGAAAGCCGGAAGCTCGATGGACTGGTTTACATGGAATTTTGAAATAAACTTAGGTGAGAACCTAGGGTGTGTCCGTAAAACCAGCTTATCCTTATGAATAGTAAAGAAAGGATCCTGCACTAACAGAGCCTGAATTTCACTGACCCTTCTTATGGATGTAATGGCTACTAAGAAGGCAGTCTTATAGGTCAGGTGTTTGAGACTTGTCTTATGCATGGGTTCGAAAGGGGGGCCCATGAGTTTAGATAGCACCACGTTCAGGTCCCATCCTGGTGGTGGGTTAGATATAGGAGGATGAAGTCTCTTTACTCCCTCCATGAAGGCTTGAACTACGGGTACCCTCCACCACGACAGTTTGCTATGTGAGGTGGTGTATGCTGACAGTGCTGCCAGGTGCACCTTTAGTGAGTTGAAAACCAACCCTGCGTCCACCAGGTGGAGCATGTATGTCATGATTGTGGAAGGAGTGCAATCAAGTGGGTTGATTTGTTTATTCTGGCACCAGATAACGGATCTCTTCCATTTGTCGAAGTAGCAATGCCTCGTGTTCGGTTTCCTAGACTCTTTTAGGATGTCCATACACCTCTATGGTAAATTGAGATGTCCAAACTCTATGACCTCAGGAGCCATGCTGCTAGGTTCATGGAGTTGGGTAGAGGATGCACCGTCTGACCTTGGTGCTGGGACAAAAGATTATACCAGCCTGGGAGTTTGATGGGATCGCACACCGAAAGTCTGCGTAGGTGTGGAAACCACGGTTGCCTCACCCACATGGGAGCAACTAGGACAAGCATCATCGACTCTCTGTTCATCTTGTTCACCACCTTCCTGATGAGAGGAGTTGGTGGAAAAACGTACGCAAACATCCCTGAACAGTTCATCCACAGGGCATTCCCCAGGAAGTCTGGTTGGGGAAACCTGGATGCGAATCCTAGGCACTGTCTGTTTTTGCTTGTGGCGAATAGGTCTATAGTCGGGAAACCCCACTGAGAGAAGAGATCTTCTATGATTTCTCTGTGTAGACACCATTCATGTTCCTCCGAAAGAGGATCTCTGCTCAAAGCGTCCGCTAGAGAATTGAGATCCCCTGGAACATGTTGAGATGACAGAAAGATGTTCCGTCTGAGTGCCCACATCCAAATTTTCTGGGCAAGTCTGGACAGATTTTGCGAACGAGTCCCTCCTTGCTTGTTCATGTAGAACATGGCTCTCGTGCTGTCCGTCCAGATCTGCACCGACAGGTTCAGTAGGTGGGGCTCGAACGCTTGAAGTGCTCTGAAAACTGCCAGAAGCTCTAGCAGGTTGATGTGATTCTTGGCCACTGTGTGAGACCAGAGACCCTGAGCTGTGTGGTGGAGATGGTGAGCTCCCCATCCTGTCAGGCATGCGTCCGTCGTGACTACCGCCTGTATCTCGGGATCGTAAAAGGGTTTCCACTTGGATAGATTGTCTCTTGTCCACCAGTGGAGGCTTTGTACAAGTGTTGGCGAAACGACCACTAGATCGTCCCACTGACCACTTGCCTGAGACCACAGTTTCGCCAACCATTCTTGCATGGGACGCATGCGCAGGCGCGCGTGGGGGACCAGGTAAATACATGACGCCATCATGCCCAGCAAACGCATTGCTTTGCATACTGTTATCTGGCGACCGGTTTGATATTGCGGAATTTGCAGTAGTATATTCCGAATTCTTTCCTCTGAAGGAAAAGCCAACCCCTCTTGAGTATTTATAACAGCTCCTAGGAACTGCTTGGAGGTGCTGGGCACCAGACTTGTTTTTTTCTCGTTTATGGAGAAGCCCAATTCGAAGAGGAGGTCGATAGTTCTTTGAATGTTTGTCCTGCAAATTACTGGGGTCTCCCCCGTGATGAGCCAGTCGTCCAGATAAGGGTACACTGGGATTGCCTCCCTGCGTAGGTGTGCTGCCGCCACCGCCAGTACCTTGGTGAATACCTTTGGAGCCGAGGCTATCCCGAAGGGCAGTACCTTGAACTGGTAGTGCTGACTGTCTACCTTGAAGCGCAGATATTTTCTGTGCGCTGGGAACATGGAAATATGAAAATAGGCATCTTTCATATCCAATGTTGCGATGTAATCTCCCTTTTTTAGGAGGGGAATTACCTCTTGAGACATACTTGTTTGCAGGCCGTAAATCCAATACTGGGCGCATTGTCAAATCTTTTTTTGGCACAAGGAAGCAAGTTGAATAAATACCCTTGTTTACCTGGTGTCCCGGGACGAGTTCTATCGCGTCCTTTGCGAGAAGATTTTCGATCTCTTCGAGTAGGATCTTCTGGTGGCCTAAGGAGTGTATTCTTTGTCGTGGACGGTGGTTTCGGGGACGCTCTAGGAGTTCTATGCAGTATCCTGCGGACACTGTGGACAGCACCCATCTGTCTGATGTGATCTCTTCCCAAGCTTGGGTGAAGATGGAAATGCGTCCCCCTACTGGGGATGCGTGAAAAGGGACCCTGAACGGAGCGTCACTGTTTTGGTGGAGGCGTGCCCCCTCCTTTATTGGGACTGCCTCTACCCCTACCACAACCTCTTTTGTTACCCCTGCCATAAATCTGGGTAGACTGCTGGTTAGTGTTCCATGGAGTACCCTGGCCTTGGGAACAGTTTGAGCCTCTTTGGGAGTTTTGTCCGCGAGGCCGACGAAAATTGCCATTCCCTCTCTGGTTAGGGGGTTTGTTGGTTAGTTGCCCTAGGGACTTGAGTGTCTCGTACTCGTCCTTGGCATTCTTCAGCGCGTCCTCGACCACCTTTCCAAACAATAGATCCGGCTCCACCGCCTTATCTATCAATGATGCTTGGGTCTCTGCCTTGAAACCAGACTACCGTAGCCAAGCATGCCTCTTGATGACCGTGCTCTCAGCAATTAATCTGCCGGCGTTATCCGCGGCATCAAA
Organism: Ambystoma mexicanum; assembly: GCF_040938575.1. Taxonomy (NCBI): domain Eukaryota; kingdom Metazoa; phylum Chordata; class Amphibia; order Caudata; family Ambystomatidae; genus Ambystoma; species Ambystoma mexicanum. The sequence continues at coordinate 147,973,575 of NC_090936.1, forward strand.
GGTTGATTTTAAAATGCAACCTGACACGGCTCTCCCCTCTGCCGAAACTCATGCCAATTGGCTTTTTAAGGGTTCTGGGGTGGGGTCTATGAGAGCCGCGACTTCTTCCCACTGGTGGTAGTTGTAACTAGCCAGCAGGGTGGTGGAGTTGGCAATCCTTGCCTGGTAGGCAGAAGTGGAGGCTACTTTCCTGCCCAAGCCATAAATCTTCTTGCTCTCCTTGTCGGGGGGAGCTTCGGACGATGACAAGGGTGTTCCCGCCCTCTTACGGGTGTTTGTAACAACCAGGGAGTCCGGTTTGAGATGTCCCCTTATGTACAGTGGGTCAGATTGGGCTGCCCTGAAAAGCTTTTCAATTCTGGGGCTTACTGCCCTAGTGAGATTGGGGTTAACAAGGGAAGGGTCTATCCTCCTTTGTATTGACTTAAGGATAGCGATGGCCTGATTAACGGGTCTCCTTTCTCCCACCAGTTCCTCTGCAAAGTCCCTTTCTTCCTGAGCACCTTGGGTGTCAATGTGGAAGTGCTGTGCCGCTCTGGACAGGACCTCATTCAGGAGAGGCTGGTTGTCGACAGGGGAGTCGGTAACCGCGGGCTCTTTCTCTACCGGGGAATCTACCCTGTATGTATCTGGGTCGTCCTCCTCCTCTTAGTCCTCATCCCCATAATAGCCTGTCCCAGTTTGTTCTTCGAACATGCCCACGTCGGGATCCTCACCAAAGGATGGATCTTCCCGATATAGAGAATAGGGCTGTATATAGAAGGGGTCTGAAGACAGAGTTGGTGCTTCACCCCGGGACTTCTTACTTGGGGGTATTGGATCCTTAGAGCCTGAGGGAGTTGACCCTTCTGGGGTATAAGAGAGAAAGTGTTCTGGGTTTTTGGCGTAGAAATCTGCCAATGATGACATCCTTGACATTACTCTGCCTATGTCATCACTGGACCATTCCCTTGAACTGGGGATAACTCTTTCCTGGAGTGCTTTCCCTGTTTTATCCTGACTAGACCTACTGGTTTGAACAGGGGTCTTAGGGGCAATAGACTGAGATTTGTCCTGACTAGACCTACTGGCCTGACCTAGGGACAAGAGACTGAGACTTAGGTGGAGTAGAATGTAGTTTAGGAGTGGAGGTAGGCTGGGACAGCTTTCTTTGTTGTTTCCCCCCCTCCCCGTGGGTGGAAGAGTGTTTCCCCGATTTAAGGGTCCTATCAGAGCTTTTCGATGCCTGGCGCCGAAATTCGGGGGTAGAGTCCCTGTCTCTGGAGAGTGTAAGGGATCCGGTAACAGCCTTTGCGCTGCCTGCAGACGCCGACTCCTGGAGTGCGGCCTGGGGGTAGAGGTCGGCGTCGTCCTCCGACGACCGAACCTCAGTAACTAAGGGGAGCGAGGCACTCTTAGCAACAGTGGAGGGTTGCCTGGTGTCATGAGGCGATCTCGAACGCGAACGCCCAGAGGACACTGACTCAGTGGACCGTTCTCTACGTGCCTCTTTCTGAGAACTCGACGTGCGCGTCGAGTCTCGGTTGGACCTTTGTTTGCTGGAAGTGGTGTGGGTAGCACTCGTGTCGCTGGGGGTCTTCCCCATAGCTGCCCTGCCGGACAACCTTCCGAGGTCGGGGACTTGCGCTTGGCTGTCCATCGACACCGTATTGCCCTCGCCGTCCGAAAGTACGGCGTCGCTGCCATCGCTGAAGGCACCCTCTGCGGCCATGGCCTCTTGTCGCCTGGCGTGGTGGGCCCAACGCTTTATCGAACGGTCTTTAAGGGTCTTCGGTTTATACCGACTGCACGCTCTGCAATTCGCCTCGGGGTGGTCCCTCGGCAAGCAGAGGTTACACGTGGCGTGTCTGTCAACGCAAGGATACTTGCGGTTGCACTTGGGGCAAAATTGAAAAGGGGTACCCTCATACGCATCCTGTGGCAGCGGGCTGGGAGTGTAGGAATATAAGTAATGTACCTATAATTAATCAGAGTGTAGGATATGTGCCACCCCCCACTCTCCCTACTTGCAGGGCCGAGTCCAGAGGACTTCCGAGGCCCGACCCGAGGCCAGAGGCATTCCGAGGCCCGGGCCGAGGCCAGAGGCATTCCGAGGCCCAAATCCGTCGCTGCAGTCCGACGGTTGAATTTTCTCCGATCCGGCGTCGAGTGTCGATGTTCGGAGACTCGACGTATAGGTGGAATAAACGGGGAAATATATAACAATATTAGCAAAATCTGACTAAGTCAGGGAACTCCACTCAGTGCTTCCAACCAGCATGGCGGAAAAAAACAATCTGAGGGTCCTAGACGAGTGAGGGATCATGGGTACAGTGGACGTCACACTAGGGATAGTATTACTGGCACGCCCTGTGTCGACGCCCATTTTTTGAGTTTCGAAAAACAAACTAATACTCCGCAGCTTCCACTAGATGTCAGCCTATGCACAGCATGTGATCTATGCAGATTCCACAAGCCTCAGAAATATACATTATACATAATCTGTGTGAAGGCAATTCGATCAGCCCATATTCATTTCAGTCAGGCTAGGGTTCAGTAATTGACAATTATACAGTTATGACAATTATGACCCGTTCTGACAAGTCTTCATTCAGCTTAAACATAGTTATTTTAGCAAAGGCAGCAGAGACAGTTTTCTGTCATGGGGAACATGGAGCGTCTGGCTCAGCAAGGATATCATGTTCTTAGCAGGGAAACATTCCTTACTACGTTATCTGTGTGACTTGGGTCATGAGCTAAGGGTCAGATAGTTCTGAAGCAGAAAATACCATTCTCCGTGAAGGAGCACCGCTAGAAGAATATAATTCATGTTTTAACTGCCTTTTAGTACAGCGTTTGCAAGACAACCCGGCACCTGGTCTGCTGATTAGATGCAGCTTCTGCTTGCCTTCAAGACTTAGTGAGAGAGAAAAACAATGTATTTCTGCACAGTTTGACATTCCTGTCTGTGTTAGTATTTCAGCATTAGGCCGTGGTCTTGCACGGTGTGTGAGTTTGAAGCATAGAATATATTTGCAAAGCGTTTTGACAGAAAGGAAAACAGCAAATGGCTGACATTATACAAAATGGACACCCTTTGGTTACATTGACGATTCTTTGATTGTGATGTTTGTCACATGATGCGATTGGTTTCAGGCCAACATATTATACATATCATTCGATTATAGGGTTACGTTTCTGGTCTAACACGTGCACCACCTTGCTGTTCTCCTCAGGGGTCTCCCTCAGTCAGGCTCAGACTCCTCTTTCACTGTTCTCAAAATAAAGGTTTTTGGACTTCAAATCCCAGAGTGCATCAGTGTTCAAATGGGATTTCTTCTGAGGTCAGAGTCGCACTGCCTGCCCCTCAAGAGCCTGGGTCTTTGAGTCTGACCCAGGGGAGGAGTTCTGGGTTGGGCACGGTCAGGCAGCCTCAACTGCCCCTGGGTTAGCCTTCTAGATGTATAGGTTCCCTGCCACACTGCAGCCTCTCTGCTGCTTACAGGCTCACTGTCCTTGTAGTCCTGCCCACTCCAAGCCTTCCAGAGTTGCTTATGCTCTGCTTCCTCCTGGCTTCTCTGCTTCCTTCAGCATCCCCAGCTCGCTCTGAGTGTGCTTGGGTGTCAGACCTTTTATACTCTTTGAAAGAGTTGATTGGAGTCAGGTGTGAGTAGTTGTCCCTCCCTGCCTGACCTCATTATCGAGACAGCATGGAGACTGCCCATAGGAATCCATTGCCCATTGATTCATATGGCTAATCCCCATGATGTCCATCTGCCTCTTCTTCGTCGCAGTAGTTGGACTTCCAGAATGGAAGCAGGGATTGTGGGACTTCCAGGTTTTCCTGGAGATCATGGAAAAACCATGTAGGTTTTTGTCCGGATGAAGGGGGTAAATGTATTGTGATGGGTGAACGGATTTTCGATTGGGCTTTAATTCCCCTAATCGTTTTCTCCTTTTCATTACAGGACGGTACTGGGGTATGATGGGACTCTGCTGACAATATCCCATGACAACCAAGGGGATGTCGGTTAGAGGTGTATCGGAACGTGAGGAATGCAATGTCTCACCCGAGTGCATGTCTCCCATAGACCCCAAGGACCTGCTGCCCAGGTGATCCTCCGTCGCTCTTCCAACACCAGGGTTGGGATCCAAGAACAATGGCCCTGCCCTGGCCACCTGAACAAAGAATCCCTGGGAATAGCCTGGGAGAAATCCCTCAAGTTCTCACACTCCCTCAGTTAGGCTTGGGCCCCTTCAAAGGTTCACAGTTGGGTCTCCCTCAGCCAGGCTCGGACCCCTTCAAAGGTTCACAGATGGGTCTCCCTCAGTCTGGCTCAGACCCCTCTTAATAAATCATAGTTCACAACAGGCTTGGACTGGCCTGTAGGGCAATAGGCCCATGGCGAAACCTAAAACACAAAATGCTGGTGTGGGACAGTTTTTTGGGTCAAAGCGAGCCCATTTTTTGACCATTGTGGGCCAGTTTGATGAGTTACTTCACTATGCGGCTAGTAGCTTTAACGAGTGTTGCTGAGTAAATATTCTTTAAAATGCACAATTTGCATCACATTTTATCAAAATACTCCCCCTTGGGTAATAGTCAAACAGTGTCACAAAAGGCATGAATAACCATTTGCAACGGTGGGCCACTTTTTCGTTGGTTCCCGAGACAATTTTATGGCCCACTCCAAACCTGGTTCACAAAATAAGTGACTTTGGACTTCCAGTCCCAGAATCCTTCATTCTGATTTTGCTCCGACTTCGCTAACGCCCCCTTTTGGCACTCTTGCTGTTTTGGGAGCTGCACAAGTTTAAGGGGATTCCTGTTGAGGTCAGGGTCTCGGCACCTGCCTCTCAAAGGCATGGGCTTGCCTGTTTTGCCCAGGGGAGGAGCTCTGGTGTGGGCACTACCAGGTAACCCCAGCTGCCCCTGGTTTCACTACCTAGAGGTATAGTTCCCTTTCCACACTGCAGCCTCCCCAGCAATCAGGCAGTCCTTCCTCCAGCCCTTTCAGGGTCTCTACAGCTTGCATTTTCTCCCTCTGGCTTCCGTGAACCATCCAGCATCCACAGCTCGCTCAGAGTGTCCCTGCATGCTCTGCCTTTTATAGTGAGGGGGAGGCTTAATAGGTTTCAGGTGAGATAGATTGTCAAGGGAGGCCTGACCTTGCCTGTCCTAGTTAAGGCGACTGTCTGTTGTTAAAAAGGAAGAGTCTGTCTACTGTGTCTGAGTGTGTTTCTTCTCAGTGATCTTCATTCTCGCAATCCCTCTCTTCTTCGGGTCAGTGTTTGTATAGAAACGAGGGGGAGGGGGTGGGAAGTCAGTGTTTTCTAGTAATTATGGGAAAATTGGGTTTAACATATCCCATGTAGACTGAGGGGGGTGTCAGGAAGGGTGTCGGAAAGGGGGGAATACTGGGTCTCTCCAGAGGGCACTCCTCACACAGTCTGCAAGGACCCCTTGTCCAGATGATCCTCCCACAGGGTCTGGTTCTAAAGGCGATGGCCGTGTACTGGCCACCTGAACAAAAGATGCCCGGGGTCGATCTGTGAGAACACCTTTGGGTTTCTCACAGGGAGCCACCTGTGAAAAACCTAGGGGTATTCTCCCATGTAGACCCAAGAATCCTCTGTTCAGGTGGTCAGGGGAGGGCCATTGCTTTTGGATCCCAAACCGGGGGGTGGACAAGCGTGGGAGGATCACCTGGGTAGGGGAGTCCAGGGTTGCGCTCATGGGAATACACCCCTCATAAAATGCAGTATTCTAAAAGGACGGAAGGAAAGAAGTAGTCCCAGAAGCCTTCATGGGATATGCAGGTCCCATTGTCCCTAATCCAAGGAGGAGGTGGAACTATTATGCCAGAACAAAACCAGGCAAGGAGGTGGGCCAGCTGAGAAAAGAACCTTGCTCTAACCTCAACATATTTTTGTCTTGCCCTGGTTCAGACAATAGGGAGTATTATCAGGACCAGTACTTTCATGGTAAGATATCTGGGGTGGGGAGTAACCTAAAAAAAGGGCAATCAACATTGTTGTATAACAACGGGGCCAGGGTATTCTTCTCTCTCCCCTGCCAATCAACTTATCATATTTCCACCTATAAATGTCAATTCCTGTCTTATCCCGTCTCCTCCTCCCCATTTCCAACATGTACTGGGACGAGGGAGTGACGACCGGGATCAGTGAAGATTACCCATAGGCATAATAATGAGAAGAGAGATAGGCCTGCCACATTACAAGACTAGGCTGTCACACCCATAGATGAAAGAATGGTTGTAGAGGTGCACTCGCTAAGTATTCAACTTATGACATGCAAATGTAATAAATATAATTTACTGGTGTATTCAGGTGCTCCTGTGTGAGTCTCGGCTACAAGACTTATGTTCAAGTTGCAAAATAGAAGGTCCTCCAAAACATTGGGGGACAACAACAGGGCACGCTCTGGGCTGATATAAATCAGCAAATATGTAGATAATTTAATCAAAGCTATACAACAAAACAATATTTCATCAAGGATATTTGGTAATTCAATCAAAATCATATACATGTAATCACCCAATTACATAATAAAGTTCAAATAAAAAACATCTTTTTTCATTCTTTGATGGTAAAACATTGGATACAGTCAATTGTTGATTTCAGTAATTTTCAAAACAAGAACACAAAGATACAAATGAATGTTCGTGTAATTTCATATCAGAGAAGGAGAAGCAGCGGTAAGCATCATTATATGTAAAACAATGGCGATTCTTCAATATTGCAAGAAAGTGCCCATGCAGTCGTCACTGACACGAGTTATGTTATCCTTTTCAACCAATATAGAAGTTCCTGAAACACCCAGGAGGTTTACAACATGCCACAGAAAGATACTATAAGTGACTCAGGGATCAACACCCACCTTTCAATCGGTGAGTACCACCTTGAAAGTTAAACTTGACAAAATAATGACTGTGGAGTGGGACCCAGCGCTTAAACAAGCGAATGATTTCCAAACACGGTCATACCAAATTTTGACTAAAGGATATATTCTATGCCTTTTTTCTGCAAAACATGCAGTTCACAATCTTCCGGATCACTGAAGTGGACCATAATGTATCAAATTCTTGCCAACATTTGGTCAACACAAGGACGACACAGGTCAGTCTATCATGAATTCATAGAAAGTAACAACTTCTACAAATTAGCTACTAGAATATAAAATCAGATTTTAAAACACAAATTATTTGTTTACTTTCAGAAATCTAACTTGATTCTGTACCTGATGAAGGGCTATGCCCGAAACATGCCGTACAACCACATTGTACCCTACTGTTCTGAAATTACGTGGATATTCATTCAGATACAATGATACAAATGTATCTTTGCGTTCTTGTTTTGAAAATTAATTAAATCAACAATTGACCGTATCCAATGTTTTACCATCAAAGAATGAACAAAGATGTTTTTATTTGAACTTTATTATGTAATTGGGTGATTGCATGTATATGATTTTGATTTACTTTACATCCTTCATGAAATATTGTTTTGTTGTATAGCTTTGTTTAAATTATCTACATAAAGATTTATATCAGCCCAGAGTGTGCCCTGTTGTTGTGCCCCAATGTTTTGGAGGACCTTCTATTTTGCAACATTTTCCCACTAATAGAGTTAGGCAAGGTCAGGCAGTGTACCTTAACCATTCACACCCGACTCCCCTTGACCCTCAGTTAAGGTATAAAAGGAGTGGTTCTGCCAGAGATGAGCGAGCTGGGGTTGCTGGTTGGAACATGGATGCTGCATCACGAGAAGCCTGGAAAGTCCAGAGGAGAGCGGGAAGCTGAGGTGCTGAACCTGTGTTGCTGGAGGGTTGCAGCATGGCGAGGAAGATGTGTCTCCATGGAGCCGGAGTGAGATAAAAATGTGCTGATTATTGGCCGTGTCTAGGGCAGTGCTCGTTCCCCCGGTATGTGTGCCTGTCCCAGAGTCAGAGGTGTCTGCAGGTGGTGAGACCCTGTCCTCGGCCCATTGAACTCAAAGAAGCCGATTGCCAACGCTGCGCTATCTGGGTGAGTTTCATAGCAGAAGAGAGGGATAAAACCCAGTGGCGTGCATGTGGCTGGAGCGGGAGCAGAGATTTGAAAGTGGAAGCGGCACAGGAAAAGGAAAGCAAGGAAAACAAGGTGCTCGAGCGGCGCAAAGACAGGAAAAGACAGAAGAGGGGGCACGAGAGACCCGAAAGCAAAAGAAATGGTGTGAGCGACCCGAAAGACAGAAAGAGTATTTAAAAGTTGAAGGAAAGCAAAGAGTGCACGAGTTTCCCAAAAGCAAAAGGGAGGGTACAAGCAACCCAAAAGACAGAAAGAGTGCATTTGAAAGAACTGGAAAGTAATGAGGGTGCGAGTGACCCAAAAGCAGGAGAGGGTGCGAGCAACCCGAAAGTAAGAAAAGAAGGTGCAAGGGTGCACGGCAAAGCGAAAAGAGTGTGCCTCGGGCACAACAAAGCAGGAAGAGTGTGCAAGAGGCACATCAAAGAAAAAAGATGTAGGAGTGCACTGAAAAGTGGAAAGAAAGGAGAGAGTGAAACAAGACAGGAGAAAAGATACAAAGCGTGAGGAGAGGGTCAGAAGTCAGAGTGGTCATGCAGGGTTGGAGCAAAAGCCCAGCGTTTTAGAAAGTCTCTGACACTGCCCCATGAAAGGAACTGTATGAACTTTTGTTTGAGACCAGAAGGGCCTAAAAGCTTGGGGAAGGGAACCCTGAGAGGCCTGACCAGAATTTAATTTTTTTGTTTGTAACTGGAAGGAATAAAGCTTAGGGAAGGGAGAAACTGTGAACTTTATTTGCTGCAAGAGCCCTATGTGGAAGGTACCAAGGCCAAACCCTTTTTGTGTTTAACTATCTTTTTCTGAAACTGGCAGAACTACCCCTTATGGTAAGGCCACCTGAAACCAGTCATGGTTTACAATTCTGTTTTAGCCACAATTATTTTCTTTAAGAAGACCCCAGAACACATGTTGTCTAAGAAGTGAGGACAAGCACAGGTTTTGACACAGACAGACTTTGGTTTTGGACTTGGGGATATTGATGGCCCTTAGAAACATTAGTTGACAGAACAACAGCTTTAGAGTTAGAGCCAGTTAGGCATTACACCAACCCAACAAAGTTTTCAATAAAGGTTTTTGAACTGTTGCTTTTGAGTCTGTGTCTCTCTTAATACCATGCCTGTCTCACGCACCCCTAATCTAATATGGTCCGGAATCCTCACTATTTGGCCCCCGATTCTCCTGCCTGCCAGTACACTTTCAGGGACTTCCTCTCAGCTCCCCAGGCTAGTGCGCCAGTCGCTGGGGAGAGTGGGTGGGGCTCTTACAATGTGGCGGCAAACCCCGGGGGCTGTTGAGATTGGCATTGGGACTAGCAACGTGCACTCCCACCATGCTTCGGAAATCACATATAGGTCACAGACCCAGCAGATCGTGTTCCTGTTTGGGGAGGAAGGGGGGGAGGGGGAGTCCGCAGGGGGTTTGTCACACCCCAAACTAAATGGAAACTACAGGAGCAACCCATCGCTCACCCTGGCCTCTTCACCACTGCCCACCCTCATCACCTCTATATCATTTAAGGCAATGTAATCAAGGGCCCCCTCCGCACCACTAAGCCTGGCCAGTAGCTGCTCTGGTGCTCTCGCAAGGTCTGATTTTCAGGGAGAGTGCAGTGCCCTCGGCTGTGATGTTCAGCCAAGAAGCCACCTGGCCTTTGGGAGCACCGCACCACTGGGACATATCTGTGGGCCACCAGCACTGTTTTCTGCCAGAAGCGGATTGATTGCCTTGGCGTTGCCTCCTTTCTCCCCTGCACCGACATTTGTAATTTAGGCTGGAAATCCAGGATGTTCATCATCAGGATTTTACGGGCCTTGACGAAGCTCTCACAGCTTGCGATCGCTGCTCGACAGCGCTCCACTTAAGCATTTTTTTTTATTGGGCATTTATAATGCGTCGATACAGCAATTGGTGTTTCAGGACACGACACATCAAGACAAAAAAAGAGGGAGGGGGGGACAAGGGTGAGAAAAACAAAACAGAAATGTTCCTACTAGGCCTTGAGACAATCGGAAAGTGCAAGAGATGTAACAAGAAAGCAGGGGGGTGGTGCAAGGGGGATGTTCAGGTACAAGTAGGTAAAATGCAGCATTCGAATGCCTCACCTCATGGTGCATGGGCCTACATCAAATATGCAGGTAAAGCAGGTAAAGTGCAACACTGGAATGCCACACATCAAGGTGACAGTGGCTACATCAAGCATGCAGGTACAAATAGGTAAAATGCCCTTTGGAAAGCCGGACAAGCAAATGTGACAAGTAGGTATGAGTGAATGCAGACTGGCAAAGCCTCGCCTCATGGCATGAGGGGCTACATCAAGCATGCATACAAGCAAATGTAACAAGTAGGTATGAGTGAAGGAAGACCGGCAAAGCCTCGCCTCATTGCACAAGGGGCTACATCAGGCATGCAGACAGCAAGTGAGACAAGTAGGTAAGGGTTGCAATATTAATAAAATACAGAGGCAGCATGGGGCTGAATGAGGAATCAAGATTAGAAGTTACAAGCAGATAAAAATCAAGGTAGCACAATGTTGAGTAAAAGGTCGGAGTCAGTGATTACAGGCAGGTAGGAATGCAGGTGCGTGCCACACGAGGCTGACGAGAGAAGGGGGTAGTCGGCATGGTGCGCAGGCTGCGTAAGTTTGTTGTTGGATTGCAAGGTGAGATGAGAAGAAGTAAATTAAGGAGCTTACCTACGCTGCCAGTTGGGGGTCACAAGAAGTATGATAGGCGGGAGGGAGTGCACCAATCAGAGGGCAAGTTGAAATTGATCAGGCACGCGTCGGTAAGGCCTCGCCCTTCTCTGCGTGTCGTGAGGTGGAAACGGCAGGGGGGAATTGCATCAAATAATATGGATGCAGAGATCAAGGTGGATTGCGGCAGCAAGGCGTGAGAGGAAATGAGTTCAGAGGCAGTAGAAGGATCAAGGGAGACATGACAAGTGGTTGACGCAAGATATTACGGATAACGATAAAGCTTACCTAATTAGTGCACTGTAAGGCAGACAACATCGTTGGCCAGTAAGGGCAGGAGCGTATGATCCAGCAGGTGGAACGTTGGCACCCGAGGAGGATGAAAAACAGGAGGCAGAGGGCCAACCCCATGGAGAGAGGTGGGTCAGCAGCAGGCAGCTTGTCCGTGCAAATTCTCTCCTTTCCATGTTTGGTAGAAAACCTCTCCCCCTCAACCTATCTTTTCTAAGAACAAAGCGTTTAACTTGAAGTACAACACAAATCAACACTGCTGTGTGAATGCATAGCATGTGGACTCAGAAATGTAAGAAGTTGATTCTGCTAGACATAATACATTGTTTTATTGCCTGACTGCATTGGCCTGTATGATATCTGTTGCATCAATGGTTAGTGTGAGGACACATCCCCAGGCCATGTTTAACTATGTACCTTACATGTTTAGCACAGCCACTGGTATTGAATTAAACTGAATGCTCAATAACATTATTGTTTTTAATGGACTAATCTGGTAATTGAAAATACTACCATCAGATGCGAACCCTGTGGTGTGCATGGGTGAAGGTTGGAAAAACCCAGGGTCCCGAGGGCAAATCTGCTTTAGGGGGTTGTCTGATAGAGTGAAAGAGGAGAGCTTAGTCAGAGCTCGATTACTGTTAATGTGCTGAGAGCTAGGCCTGTAGTCTATGTAGGTGATTTATGTGTGGGGTGTAAGGTGGCAGGAGATCTTAGGTGAGCCGGTTAGTTGGGAGGGCAGCAGACAAATAACTTGGTGTCCTCCCTACATTCCCAACACTGGGCTCTTGCAGACAGGTCCCGTTTAACTTCCTCACATTGCCACCATCATTCCCTCTCATGCAGGCACTCACTTTCACTCTCTCAAATAGTTACATTTTACAAGATCTGGGTATTGGCAGGTGAGGGAAGTACAGTATGGGGTGTTCCAGTTGCCAGTGCAAGGCTAAAGGTGATTTGGCCTCCGGAACCCGGAGACTCGTTAGGTGTTCCCTAATCCCGATTCTCAATTATCGGATGGTGCTACCAATATACAATTTACCGCACACGCAAACAATTGCATACACAATATAGCACAACATGCAATTAATGAAACTGTTGATTTTGACCATTTTTCCAAACATATCAGTAAAAGATTGACAATTACCATAGGCATATGAGCATTGGTTCGAGTTCTCACATTAGAAAAATCCATTGGCTGCTTTAAGCCAACCCCCCCACAGGACCTGCACCGGCAGTGTCCAAAAAGGATGGGCTTATTTTTGTTTAATCGTGAAAGCTCTGGTGAACGTACATTTTGGTTTCACAGATAAAAAAAGGCAATAAATCCTTGTAACGCTCACCTGATTCCCGTAGAGTCGCTGGTCTTGACTGGGCGTATACCGTATCTTCAAAGGTGATGTGTAACACACGGCTGGCTCTTTGGGCTGGACCTCTATGCACTGTATGTCTGACTCGAAGGGTAAGATGTCTGCAGATAGAAAATATGGGATTAAGGAACTGGGTTATTGAATGTCTCTCTCTTCTTACCTTTCTCTTCTCCTGTAGAACCCCAAAGGTTAACGCTCTCACCTTAGGTAAGTGAACGCCGTGCTCTCCATCTGCCTCGGGGCAGGGTGCTGTAACCAGTTTCTTCACTGGATAAGGGGAGTAGGCCTCTTGACTTCAGAGGACTGCTGTCCGTCGTTTACTGCACGAACGGTAAGTTTTGAGTAATTCTAATGTCTTTAAAGTCTTTAGTAATGATGTTTCTTGTTTTGCAGGGTTCCGGCGATGGCGGATGACGGGCTGAAGTGAGTTGAAGATGGAGCCCGTGTGATGAATAGAAGCGCCTGGAAGCACGTAAGTAAGCGCTTGTTGCCTGCTTCACGATGCGCTCTAACTGTCTTTTTATTTTGCAGGTACAAGTTCGGAGCGGCTGCAGGGTGCCGGAATACCCACTGGGTTAGATGTGGAAAGGAGTAATGGCACATGAGTATTAAAGTTCCCCAATGTCTTTAAACGCACCTTGTTTTGTCTTTCAGATGCGGGATGCAGCGCCGAAGGCCTCCGGAGCGTGCAAAGAGTTGGTAAGCTTTTGTCTTTCAGATGCCGGAATGCAGTGTGAAGACCTCCGGAGCGCACGAAGAGTAGGTAAGCCTTTGTCTTTCAGATGCCGGAATGCAGCGCGAGGCGTTGGTGACAGCCGATGGACTAGGTAAGTGAAGAGCTGTCACTGAAGACCGTAATGCTAACCTGTTCTTTCTTGTCTTTATAGGTGTTGCTGAAGACTGGATTCAGGCTGGTAAGCCTTTTTCCTTAGGCCCAGGATCAGATGCAGAAGACACGATGAGCGTTCTGCTGCAGAGGATGCAGAATAACGCAAAGCAAGATTCACCCATCGGGTGTGGTTTAAATAGCCTCCTGTAGTGCTTAGGTGTCTCCTTCCACAGCCACGCCTAGGTAAGAAAAGAGTTCCTGCTTTCCAGAAGAGTTCCAGTGTTCTGAATCTAGGGAGTGGCTCCTGCCCCACCCAACAGGAAAAGTAGTTCCAAACAGAAGAGGATCAGAGGCTCAACTGGCAGGCAAGTAAGCAGCATGGTCTGCTGCAGGTAAGTCCACCCAAGCATTATGAGCCCGGCGCTTCCAGCACTGGGACTGGGCATATTTATGAGCCTGGTGCCACTGGCGCCAGGACTGGGTCCAAAAGGTCCCAATTGGGACTGGTTGGCACTCGGAACCTGGGTTATGGATCTGCTTCCAAGGGAGTTGGGAAAACCCTGACCTTTTGGAAGCAGAGATCATGACAATCCTTCTCTAATCGCAGGATATGCCAGTGTTTTTCAACTAATTTGTAAAGTGTTTCAGAGTCCTTTGAATACCTGGCAATGATAGAAATGTGAGATGGTGTTACTTTGGGAGATCCTCGTTCCACCAATAAGTCAACTTGATTAGTGTCTGCAAATTTAGATGCAGCTTTATTGATGGTATGCATTTTGTACCCCCTGTTCACAAATCTCTGTGTTAAAATGTCACATTCATTGGCATAATCGGAAGTCTTGCTACAATTCTGTGCTCTATGGAATTCCACACTAGGTATGTTGTCTATTGTGGCCCTTTGATGGCAGCTTTGAGCAAGCAGCACTGAATTAACCCGCAGTGGGTTTGCGAAAGGCTTTTGTGTGAATGACATTATTCTCCATGAAAATATGTAAGACTAAGAAGTCAATTTCTAGAGGACTACAATTCCCTGTGAGTTTGATTCCAAACGAATTATTGTTGATATAATCAAGGAAAACCTGAAAACTATCAGGTGTTCCCTTACAAATGATTAAAATATCATCAATAAAGCACGCCACAAGATTACATTCTGGCCATATACAGCATTCATGAGAACATGTAACTCCTCATATTGTGCCATAAAAAGATTGGCAAGCGATGGTGCGAATTTCGCACCCATTGCAACTCCCTTTTGTTGTGCATAATATTCATTGTCAAATATGAAAACATTATTGCATAAAACAAATCTCAAGAAACTCTTCAATAGTTCAACATGTTGTGAGTATGAAGCTGATGTATTCCGAAAAGTATAATCAATTGTTTTCACTGCTAACTCATGATCGATACTCGTGTACAGTGAAACTGGTATGTGGTATTTGTTTTGTTATTGAATATTGATGAATACTGATGCTTACGCAATGCATTATTTTTGTTTATAGGTTATTCATTTTTGAATTGGACAACACCTTTATTTTATTTTTCATGTTCAACTGTGTCTTGTCATGTTAATATGTGGAATGTGTTACTTATACAGCCTTGAGAACGACCCTTAGGTCGAAACATGTGTCGGCTGTCCAAACCTTGAATAAATTCACTTATTTATAGCAAGCACATGTGATTTGAAGAAGTCTTTCAATCAAGATTTATTATTGGACTATTGCATAACGTATTGTGTTTACATGAGCGCGTGGTCCCTACCCACCACTCATATTCCTGTTTGTTCAATTATACCAGCTCCTGGTGGATGAGCTGGAGGGTGTGGTGATAACGCTCCCAGTTATACAGAATCTGCCTTTACTGTTCATATATTTAAGGAGTGGTCACGAGCGCACAGCACAACTTTATCGAATCCACGTCTCTCAAATCCTTTCCTCACATAATAAACTGCTTGCAAAATACAGTCACAAAAGCAGGCAAATTCAACCGTGCAAAATAGCAAACAATTGAACCTTACGTGCAAGAGATACATTAAAATATGTACTAATCACAACATACACCACAATATATTAACATTATGATACATTACTAAAAGTAGTCATTATAAAAATAACATTCCCTGCGTCAACGCATTCACCCATTTACTACATTAAGAGAACCAGGCAGAACAATAACCATAATTTAAATTAATCGTATAACATCGAATCATAAACATTGGTAACTCAAAGGAAGAACTGCTACCAAAAAAAGGGATACGCCAGTGTTGTATTGTAAAGTCATAGTTGACATTTCTCTAGTTCGTAAGATCTAATGGTCATCTATATATTTAAAAGAAGAAGTACTGACTGACTGACTCATCAACGCCCAGCTCAAACTGTTCAGCCTAGGAACGTGAAATTTGGAAGGAACATTGTTTTTATGACATATGCACTCACTAAGGAAGGATATTTGGGAATTCCATCCTAAAGAGTGTGAAAAGGGGGTGAGGGGGTGAATATTTTAATGAGGATCCCTACGTGAAAATCGGTATTTAGATTCTTCTTCAAAGAGAGAGAAACACGTGTTTTACCATTTTCTGAAAATCCAGCCATCGAAAATGTTAGAAAAGTAAAACTTCCCATTTTAAATCCTCATCATAAAGTAAGTTTCTGAACTACTTCTTAAAATTGGTAACAGAGTATCTAGTATTTGATAGCAAAATGGTCAGACTTCCGACCCAGGCACAGTCAGCAATTCCCTAGCAGAGGCCAAATGGAGTACAAATCTGTAAACTCAGTGGTTCAAAGTGATGACACAGTCCACAACCCTGTTGAGTTCTTTAACACTTTAAATCCTTCTGGTCTTCCTGAACACAAACTTCTTCTCAAAGTGGGGGCACCTGTGATATTATTGTGGAATCTCAACCCACCTAAGCGCTATAATGGCACCAGATTGCAAGTGAAAGGTTTCCACAGAAATGTGATTGAGTCTATGGTGCTAACCGGTTCTGACCAGGGGGAGACCATGTTCATACCACAAAGACATCTTATACCTTCACAATATCTGTTTGAATTCAAAAGACTTTAGTTCCCCTTAAAGGTTTGATTCGCCATGCCCATCAACAAATCCCATGGGCAGACTTTAAAAGTAGCAGAGATTGACCTATGCGAAGACTGCTTCTTGCATGGGCAGTTTTACAAAGCCATTTCACGAGTGAGGTAATCTAGCTATCTGGTAAAAACTAGCACCTGAAGGGGGAACTACTATTGTACCAAATCCAAAAATCCACGCGAGCGAAGCCGCGGGCCACAACTAGTCAATAATAAAAAGAAGTAAAGACATCATTTATATCATGATGCAACTCACAAATAAATGAAAACCTTCCCTGGTGTTCAATGCATTCAGTACCTTCATTTTAAAAGATATTTTCTGGTGACATTCCAAATTTTGTAAGGTAATTTCTCTATTGCCTTTCTTTATCTTGGCACCAACATACATGTGCAGCCCATTTGGACCACTCTCATGATACTGCACAAAATGTTTAGCTACAGGGTTGCTCTCGACTATGGTCCTTTTTTCTGCGTATGGCGTTACCTATATTGAGTTTCTGACGGGTGCAGTAGAGGTCATACACCAAATATTCAGGCTTATAGTTAATAAAACCCCTAATTTAATGGTTTGTTTTAACTCTAAATACAGAAAATGTAGTATTATTCATACACATCTTACGTACTGAGGGGAGCCCACATTTAAAAAATGCAAATTTGATTTGATAACTCTCCTGTTACCTTCTTTGCTAGATAGGAACACAATGTTCGCTTGTCCTGCAGGTTAGCTGATCCCCTTTAGCAAATAGCGAATTTCAAATCAACACTCTTGTGTACGATGACTCATCAGCAGATGCCAATGTTTCATAAGAATGCCAACCAATTTCACACTGTAACTGCAATATGTAGTAATATATCTTCTTTGGCCAGTGTCACAGATGGCCTTAAGAATTTGTGGAGTATCCAATTATTATTATTATTATAATAATTATTATGGTATGTAATGAGCACGGACCTAGCTTCAAGAAGCATCGGACGCTTAATAGAGGAATACACCAATACAGATACATAACGGAGCGTTTTACAAAGGTGTACAACATTACAGATGCATAACGGGGCGCTTTTCAGTGGTAACAACAGAACAGCTCTGCAGCGGGGTGTAGGAAACAGAGGGGGACAGCTGTACCGGGTGGCGGAGAGGAAAGGGGCTAGTAGCGTCTAGTAAGTCGGTGGCACGAGGGATGATGCGATGGCCTAGGTGTTGAGGAGGAGCGACTCCTTGAAAAGGTGGGTCTTGAGTTCTTTTCTGAATTGTAGGAGCGTGGGGGCGAGTCTGATGCCGACGGGGAGGAGGTTCCATAGTCTTGGGGCATAGGCAGAAAAGGCTTGTTTTCTGGTCCTTTCCTTTTTGCACAGCGAATTTCAAGTGTGGCAATGTAGGACTTGAACAAGCGTAGGACAAAGTTGCTGATCGCCATGCACTGATGTAATGTGTCTGTAAGCGCTTGGAGGTCTACTGTGTGAAAAGCGGCCGATAAGTGAAGTAGAACCAGGAGGCAGTGGTGGCCGTCGTGAAAGATTTGGAGGGTGTCATTGACCACCTGTATGGTTGCTGTCTCCGTGTTGCATCAGGATTGGTAGGTTTGGTGGAGATTGTTGGGGTCGATGTGTTGCTGCAGTTGTGCGGCTACCGCTTTCTCGATGATCTTACCTAGAAAGGAAAGATGGGTGATGGGGCGATACCTAGGTTGTCGGGATCCAGAGTGGCATTCTTTATTAGGGCGAGGATTTATCCTGTTTTTGGGGTCGATGGGAAGGTGCCTTGAGTTAAGGTGCCGTTGATGAGCTCCAGGGAGGGAAGGAGAGCTTCTGTGGGGAGGGTCTTGGGGATGGATCCCTAGCCCAGGCTTCCCTAGTCCCCAGGTTTGAACTAGAGTTAAGTAACACCTACTATCTACTGCTAGCTGTTAGTGAAGGCCTAAAGATACAGGTTTATCTATCTGGTTCGCTCAGGCTTTTTTTCTAAAAATGCCTAGCCTATCCCATCAAGCCATTTTGACAACGTTAGGGGAGTGTCCCAACGTTGCCAAAATGGCTTGATGGGAAAGGTGGCAATATCAGATACTTTGGTTCGGTCTCACCCTCAGTTTCTCACTTTCACACCTCCTGGTGATCTTACTTTCCCCTCTCTCACTTCCGCCAGTCATCTCCCCACTCTCTCCCTTCTTTGCCTCTGATGCCCATACTCTCCTGTCTCTTCACCATTCTGCTTTTCTCCCTCTTATTTTCCTCTCTGTTCTCCCCTCTTCTTAAGACTCTTCTCTCCATTCTCCATACCCCTCTCCTACACACAATCCTGCGATTACACCTCTGTATCTGGATATTACCAGACTCACTAAACATATTTCTTGCAACTTCTTCCCCCTTGCTTCACTCTGCCCTCACCACTACTCCCAATATCACCTTGCACTCTTGCTCCACCCTTCTACCACACACACTCTCCTATCCCATTTGCGCTCTCTCTAACCCACCTACACTTCTCCCTCTATCTTTTTTTCTCACTCACATTTTACACACGCCTCCACTCTCTCTGACAAATACCTCACATTCCAGTAACCTTTTCTGAGATCAATCATGGAGAGGAAAACTGCGGCTCCCAAACAATCAATCAGATAGTCTATCCTTGGCAAAGGATTACCATCTAATTGGGACACCGCGTTCACCTTCCGGAAATCAATAGAGAACCTCCACGATTGATCTGGCTTTGCAACAAGTACTATCAGAGAGAACCAAGGACTCTAGGATGGTTCAATAATATCAGAGTTTAACATCTTCTCCACTTCCTATATGACTATCCTTTGTCTTGCTTCAGGGATCCAGTATGGTTCTAAACGGACAATCTTCCCTGTGGGTGTGCAGATGTAGTGAAAACCCACTTTTACTCTGCCTGGTTCATTCTTAAAGACAGCTGGAAATGGTTCTAATAAGTCTCGTAGATCTTGTTTCTGTGTCTGCGGTAGGTGGGAAGGAATCAAAGTGTATTTATCTGACTCCTATGAGAAACCTGAAGGCGTCTCACTTACTAGTCCCCGAGGATCTGTCATCCAGGTGGCCAGGACATGGCCATCGCTATTGGATCCAGTTCTCGGGGGTGGACCAGTGGGGGAGGATCACCTGCATGAGGGGTCTTTGGGGAGTGGAAGATTGAGACACAGTATCCCCTTCCTTGTAACACATTTTCCCCATCCTACCCTGAAGGATATTTAGAGGCTCTACTCCCCCTCCCCCTTTTGCCGACACAAACACTTTCTTACACCATAACAGACAATGGACTAACACGAGAGCCGTTTACCTAAAATGTCCCAACACAAGAGTCAGGCAATTGACAATCACACACACCCGACAGCCCTTTACCTTCCCCACAGGGATAAAAGGCGGAGCACAAGACAACACTACAAGCAAGGATGAACGCACAAGGGAACAGCTACACGGAACAGGCAGTTCAAACAGAGGAGAAAGGTGGCGAGACCTGGGACGGACGACGAAGGTGAAACCGCCCCTGCCCTTTTCAATTCAGACCTGAGAAGCCTCCGAAAAGGAATTCATAAGACCGGGAGTTACAGCTTCCGTGTGGAGGAACGAATTTCAAATGGTGTTTGGGGGCCTTTCGCATTAATAACACAGGCGGTGAGGCACGCTGGCTATCACGGTACCGTCCTTGACCGCAGAGGCAAGCCAAGCCATCGGACACAACACAATCGGTGAGTCGAAGGAAGCTTATAGCAAATCGAAGTGTATTGAGCCCAAGGTTGCAAGTGGCAACATTAGATGAACGAAAGAACTTGAGAACAAAGAACTTGTGTATTTGAACTTTTGGGAAAGCGCGTGAAGGGCCAGCTGCAGATTGGTCAGGCGCCACAGGAGTGCTCATTCGAAGGACTCTCGCTGGCCCTTTTTTCATAGAAACTGCAAGTACCAGAAGGCCCTAGGAAAGGGCGGCATGAGGTGTCGGAGTGGTCCTACAGGGGTCACGACAAATCCCTTGTACACTCGAAAGTCTCTAACTCATTTCCAAGGGAAAGCTAGGGGAAGCAAATCCTGCATCGTAAGAAAGTAAAGTGAACTGTATATTTGGCAAAGGTGAACCCAGTTGAGGGATACCTGTGAGTTGGGGTGAAAAATAATACACTTGTGAACATTGTGTAGACAAGAGTCAACCCGATCGAGGGTTGTCCGGAGTGGGAAATTGTTTAAAAAGACATTAAGGTTCTTGGATATTGCAAGCTGCATTTGAAAGGCGGTAGTGAACCTGACAGAAGGAGGCCCAAGTTGCAAGAAGGATCCGAGCACGGCGGAGGGAGATCCAAGGGGCGAAGAGCAATCGTTCAAGAAACTTTTGGTTTGTTTGTTTGCCGTTTACGAGGAGGGGTGAGGAATAATACACCCGGGAACACTGTGTCAATGCGAGTGAACCCAGTTGAGGGTTATACACAGTTTTTGGTTGAACAGACATTAAAACTCCTGAAGGTTACGGGCGATATTGGAGAGGCTGCTGTGAACCCGACAGAGGAAGGCCCATTTTGCAAAGAGAATCCGAGCCCGGCAGAAGGAGATACAAGGGGAGAAGAGCAATCGCCCAAAGGTACAAGATTACAGAAGGAACTTTTGTTTGTTTGTTGTTTTGATCCTTCAGGCCTTCTAAGGCAAGAGACTTTGCAGAGAAGAGTCTTTGGCCCCTGAAGGTTCTGGTATCTTTGAACTGGAATTGTGAGCATTGTGCTGGAGAGGTCCAGGAGTGTGCGGTGCTCAGAAATGCTGCCTTGTTCCTTGCTAAACACGTGGAGAAGGGAGACCCCGCCATACCATCCTGACTTATCTTTTTGTGAACACTTCTTTGTTTTCTGGTGAACATTATCCCACACTCTTTTTTTTGTAACTTGGCAGTAAAGATTGGCAATAGGTTTTTTAGTATAGGCCCTTTTTATTTGATAAGACGTTACTAGGACTGCCTGATTATTATTTGATGGTAATAGCTTGCTCCCATCTTAGCTTTAGGTTTAGTTTAGGTGTTTTTCTCACCCATTATAAAGTTCAATAAACTCCCTTGAACTGTGATCACTTGTGTTTGGCTTTATTGTTGCCACCATGAATTCATCACACTCCTCTGTTAAGAGACTGGTCATTGCCACTGTGGTGGTTTCTACAGGATCCTCTGTCCATTCCTAAAGGAAGTGTATATGACGGAAATGGGTCTTGATTCGCCTAGCTGGTTGGGAGATTTGATACTTGTATGGCACTGTTTGTTCAATCACCGCATAGGGTTCATGCTATTTAGACAACATCTTATTCTCTGATGTTGGCAGGAGAACCAGAACATTCTGTCCAATAGAAATATACCCAAGTAAAGCCTTTTGATGTGTTTTGGTTTTCTTGGGCTTTAGCCATATTGGCTTGAACTATGGCTCTCACTGTAGCCATGTGTTCTTTTAAACGTTGGGCTATTTGTGAGAGGTAAAAGGACTTCTTCCCTCTCCTCTCAGGTCTCCCTTAGCATGTCAAGGACATCCCGTGGCTCCCTACCATACAGTAACTCAAATGGTGAAAACCCTGTTGAGGAGTGTGGTGTTTTTCAGGGTGGCACAAAGGGCCCAGGGTATCATAACAAGCCAATTTCTGAATTTTTGCCATCAGCCTAAACCAATTTTTGAATCAACTTTTAAGGGTCTTGTTGAAACATTCAATTAGTCAATGGGTTTGCGGGTGGAAGACAGAGGTCCTCAGAGTTTTTTAATCTGTATGATAACCTTTACCTCTGCCATTAACAAACTTATGAAAGTAGTCGCTTGATCCGTTAGGGTCTCCTTCGGGAAACCAACTTGCGAACGAAATAGAAATAAATGTTTAAAGATTTTTTGGGACGTATTGTTACTTAATGGGAAAGCCTCTGGGTATCGAGTAGCATAATCTACAATTAGCAAGATGTAATGATTCCCCCACCTAGATAGCTCAAGGGGCGCAAATATGTCCATACCTATGCAGGAAATGGGCTCATCAATGATAGGCAAAGGTCGGAGCAGAGCTGGAGGAGATATTTGGGAACTAGTCTTTTGACACAGGGCACAGGCAAGTATGACTTTCACATCAGCATAGATTTCAGGCCAATAAAATGGATGTAATACCTGTGCCTGTGTCTTGGGTGTCCCCAAGTGACCACCTGTAAAGTGGGAGTGGGACATTTCCAGCACAATCCTCTTGTGACTTTTAGGTATCATAATCTGATACCTAGGACTACCATCAGGGCCAAGATCACTTCTACATAGTAGCCCATGCCTGAGAAAGAAGAACAGTCTTCCCTCTTCTTCAGATACCACATAAAGAAAAGGCTCTGCTAGCAAGGGATCGTTCGGCTGAGCAAATGCTAAATCAAGAATGATCTTGGCTTTTTCACCAAGGGCTTTCGGTTGTACCAACTCAAATGTCATTGGGGAATTTTCACCTGCCTCCCCAAAGCCGTTACCCCCTCTTTCAGTTTAATCAGCTTTTGATATCCACTATTTTGGGAAACAAAGCTCTCTCCAAGATCCACTGAGCAATTTTCTCTCCCGCATTTATCTGATATTCCTCTTTCCCACTGTTTTGAACTAATTATATAGTTGGGATGTATGATGCCTGCTAAGACGTCTGGGCCATGTCGCCAAGCTAGACCAGACTTGGAGGCTAACCTGATATAAGTGCCTGAGTGAGTGTGGGGGGGGGTACTAGAAGGTCAGTGGATTTTAACATTCTGTCTCCGGGTTGAACCAATTCTCCCCTGCTACTACATAGGTCGAACTTTCTGTAGCTACCGATGGATCGGAAGCTCAGTGACTAGGTTTTTCAAATATGAGGGTTCCCCGGTTTGTGTCAATGGAGCCCAATCTAACTCCTGGCACCATATATGAGGAACCAGCAATGAGACACGGACACATAGGACTCATGGTGGTTGGCATACACTTATTAAATAATAACAGGGTTGGAAAATGCTTCACTGTCCCTAATTTAGGAGGTATTTCCCTACCTCAACTAAAAACAAAGGGCCTGTCCTGTGTCAAGATGACAAAGTAAAAATGTCCTGTGTCTGAAATCCTATCCTAGCCCTCTCATTCTAAAAGTAGCTCTAAGGTATTAAGGGTATTGTCTTTGGCTTGTAAAGTGCACACATGTTCAAGTTCAACAAAAAGGTATTAATCCAACAAAGGTTGCCAATTGATAATGTTCACAGTTCCAGGGAATTACTCCCTTTCCCCAGGTTTCTCTTCACCAAAACAAAAGTTCAAAAGAATAACAATGTTCTTTGTACCCAAAGAAGATATCCCCCTCCTCTTGGTGTTGCAATTCACTCCAGGGGAAATGAATCCCTTCCCCAGGTCTTTTCCACATTCAACTTAATACAAAATACTAAGGACATGAATCTTCCTTGGGATTTGCTGTCTCAAAAAACACCTGGTATACTCTCCCGCCAGGTTCTCTCATATGTTAATTCACTTTCAAGATCAGAGGGTATATGCTTCCCCCCACCTCCTCTTATCATTGGTGTATTTGTATATCTCTCCCAAACACAGGGTCTATGCAACTCTGTTCATGATGTAAGCCGTGGGGAATTTGCCTCCCGTTCCCATTAGGGACCAGGAATGCCTTCTCCAGCTCCCTCCCAGGGCCCCAAACTTCCACTGTGGGCTTAAGGGTTTTACGATGGCTCTCTTGGTTTCTCCAACCCAGTCCGGGTCCTTCTCAGATTGTACTGTAGATATCCAGTTCGGGCGGCGCGCCTCTGCAGTTGGTGGCGGTCTGTGCATCGGTCTGGCTTCTCTTACCGATGCGAAGGTCCTTTGCCTCATGTCTCGCTTCGGCGTATCTCCTGTCTGCGAAAAGGCATCTCCGGACAAGACACTGTCTCCCCTCTTTCTTCATGCCGCTTCTTCACTCGCATGGCCACCTGACAGCTTGGCTTCCCAGGCAATCACTAGCAGGACGGAACTCTTTGCAGTTCTCCACGGCTCCATCTTTGAACTCCCGCGTTATTGAAGGGAGCAGTTCAGAGCCAATCTGATTTCTCCAAAGCCTAGACCGCTCACTTCGTTTTAACACAGCGATCATTCTGATTGCTCTCTTCCTTGCGTCAGCCTTTGTTACTGATGTAACTACATGATGTTTGAAAGTTCTATGACTACGTGTTGGAGAATATTAAGGGTTACTGCCACAATATGCCATGAGGGCCTGATGTACTGAAGGGGTGTCCCTAAAAGGGATTGGGGCATAATATGTCTCATCCAATGACGTTTCTCCACCCCCATGACAGTTGCCTCTCCCCAATGTGGTCCTCCCTCGAATAGCCACTCTCAGGGTCAGGTTCAGTTAGCGGCTGCCATCTCATGGCCACATGAGGAGAGGCTACCTCTGGGAAAGGAGTGATGACAGCATTAGATTCATCATACCACATTCAGGTACTGGTCGGTGTGCGGGGGAGGGCTCCCTCCATCCCCTGAGAGGGCCTGCAGGCAGGCCCAGTCACAGTGTCTTTCCAAATCTATTTGTTTTTTGAGAATCAAATACTCTGTAGTGGGAAGGGTTCAAGCATTGAGCCCAAATTCAAGGGCCATGAGAGGTTACATAGTAGAGAACATGGGGGTTCCAAGGGTGAGAATCTCACAAATGTCCACATTAACAACTAGCTTACTGTCATTCATCCAGCTGTGGATTACCTTAAGGTAACTCACAAGAGATTCCTGCGGGAAACAATGGTTGGAAAAATCCCCAGGCTTCTGTTAAAAGAGTGTGCACCACAGGTTGGATGCCATCCGCGTACATTTGGAAGTCAAGGTTTAAGAGTTGAATGAGGCACGCAAATGGCCGATGACTGAGGCTCCTTCGTGGACTATACAGGCTAGAGTTGGGGGCACGGAGAGATAAACTAACTTTCTGACCTGTGATATGTTCAATGAGAAGGATCTCAGTAAGGCAAGGGCAGTGTCAGTGATGCTGAAGTAGGTCCAAGGGCGGGCAAGAAGAGAGCAAGCAGAATGGTCCACAGTGTGAAAAGCAGCAGACACATTCAACAGGATGAAAGATGTGTGGTTGTTGGCTAGTTCCTCTAAAGGTATTCTTGGATCTCCATGTGGGTTTCATGATGCTTTAATCCCAATTAAAACAGTTCAAGAAGCTATTCATTGTCAAACCAATTTTGGAGTTGGGACGTGGTCAGTTGCCCATAAACCTGCCAATAAAAGAAAAGTTTGAAGTCGGCCGGTAGTTGCCAGTCACAAGGAATGTTTTTTGAGAGTGGTTTTATAATCCATGTTTCAGTTTGCTGTGTAGCAATCGCCCTGAAATTATATACGGAGGATGATCGCTGGGACAGAAAAGAGAGTGACAGCGAAGGCAGGTATGCATGGGGCAGTGTGAAACCCAAGTGACTGTTGGCATCTGTGAACTGTAAGAAGTTGGACAATCGAATCAGAAGTGGAATGATCGGGTAGGGGAAGCCACTAGTCATGCGTAGAATGAGGTGCCGAGTGACTAGTAGCTTGTAGATTAATTTCCCCCTCCCCCTGTATTAGAGGAACAAAATCACCAGTACAACAGAAAAACATAATGGACAATATTTAGTTTTTTTAAGGGTAATGTGAAAAACCTCTTGTATCATTGGACATAACCCACGTTATCCAAAGCCATATGCATTAATCACTTCACATTGTAGAATAAAGCTTGAAAATGAATTCCCTGTCTACAAAAACAAGAACTATCATTGATTACAGCTCCACTACATTAAACATATTTGCTGTGAAAGGCTTCATTTGCCTTCATGGGAAAAGGAGAACACATTTTTTGCATGCACTCTGGGGTCGCTCCTCACAGTGGCCAGATAAGGAACATTGTACATACAAATGCAGAAAGACCGTTGTGAATGAGCCCCGAGACTGAAAACCGACTCAGCTACTGGTCTCCATCTATCCGCACTAGTTCGGAAAGCCTCTGTGCATTTGTATCTGCTGTGATGAATCCTACAGAGTCCTAACAAAAACCCTAGCTAAAGTCTCCTCCCAGGTAGCCAAGGGAAGGCAGCCGCTACCTGATCCTGACCCTGGGGGTGATGTTAGCCGGGAAGATCACCTGGAAGGAGAAGGGCCCCAAGGGAACAGGAGGACTCTGTAGGGGGGCACGCAGTATTTATCTTCCTCATAGGAGGAAGTGTTAGTGATACTGGAATCTGTAATGGCCTGTTGCTGGAAGAAGCCTTTCTTTACCAAAGCTAATTGTCTTGATGGTGGGGAAAACTATTACAACCAGTCATATGTTGGAACAAAAAATCCCCCTCCAAAATCATGCCCATGTATAAAAGGTGAACACACCATTGACCAACAGAAGAAGGTTAAAAGTGAATATTTAAATATTGCCAGTTTAGATTCTGAGAACTCTAAAAATCCTAACTAAGATTAAAGAGGAATTTTGTAAACCTATTCTCTGTAATAAGAGTGAATTGAAAATTGGGGACTTCAAGTCCCACAATGCTCAAAGTACTGAGCCGAAGAGGGATGCAGAGGCCTTAGATTGCAAGCTGCAGGTTAATAGTGTTTATGACCGACACCTGAGGGAGACTGGGAGGCTTAAAAGTCCTCCTCAGGTGCAGGCCATAGAGAAGAGTAGCAGTGGGAGCTGGAGTAGTTGCAGTGACTCCACATTGCAGTTGCAGCTGTAGGAGAGTGGAGACGCCGGAACCGCCATTGTTTGCAGTACGAATACCAGTTCCTTCAGGGACCTGATGCAGAGATCACGCAGCGGGAAGTGTTAATGGCAAAAGCTTCCCCCCTGAAGATTGTGGTTGCAGAGATCAAGCAATGGGAAGAGTTAGTTGTAAAAGCTTCCCCACTGAAGATTGTGGTTGCAGCGGTAGAGCGGCAGGAAGCGTCAAGTTGAGAAGCTTTCCCCACAAGCAGACAGGCTGTGGTGGCAGGCGAACACCAAAGAGCCTTTGGAGCACGGAACGCTCCTATCTTCATCAGCACGGACCAAGGGAAACCAAGCAAAGCAGTTTTCCATGTCGCCTGGAGCAGAGGAAGAAGATAACCCGAAGGCAGCGAGACGAGTGGATGCACACGTCAAACCCAGTGAGTTCACTTGTTTATTGTGACTCCAGACCGCTCCATAACAGCTCGCTGGCCTGACCCGGGTGTTTTGAATAAGCTTTATGTATGTCAAACTGATGTGAAACAAAGGGATAATTATTTTGCATGCCTAGCGGACACGAAGGGGAGAACGTGGCAAGATAAGAACTTGGCAAGCAGACCAGTAGAATATCATTGTGGTTTTAAAGGTCAAAATAATTGCCAACAATACAAGGGGGCAATATTGCTAGAAACAAATACAAACAACTATTGTCGAAGACAAAAGAGCAAAGACATACCCTGTTAAAAAGAACCAGCATTGCTAAAGCCAAGAGGGGCCAATTGAGAAGCAAGTTGATTATAGAGCCTCTTGTCAGAGAAAGAAAGAAGCAACAGGGGGGAACTCACCTAAGTAAGCATTGACTAAGCCAAATAAGAGCAGAAGTGAGAATACCATTGTCAGACCTTGGTTAATGCAAGAAGGGGAAAACAAGAGTGGCAGAAAGGCTGCCCTTCTGTCAAAAGGTGTACAGGAGGAGAGGAGCATAACCCGCATTGCATGTGGCAATCAAGTGGGGAAAAAACAGCACCAGTGTGTCTCATGGTTTCCCCAAAGAAGTAGTCAAAACTAATGTTGTGAGGAGTAAAAAGACTTTATAAGTTGTGTGAAGTAGAACTGTGTCACAAAAGTACTTGTAGTGTTGAAAGCATTACTAGTCCTGGCAGGGGAGTACACCAGGACAAAGGGATTTTGTAGTGTAGGATTGGCAGGTGAGTGGACCAGGCAGAAGTCTTTGAAGTACTGTGGCATGGTTAAAAGTGTTAAAGAAGTGGCAAGGCCACAAACGTTCATGACAAATTGTTGCGTAATCATCCTGACAAGGGGACATTGCAGAGTATTTCATGCAAGTATTTTGTGAACTGTTGCAGAGTAATCCTGACGGAAGTATGTTTGTTGATACTAATGAACTGTGGAAGTACATTTATTTTCTGAGAAACAGTTGTGTGGAACTCTCTACTACCAGTGAAGAGATAAAATACCTATTGAACATTCTGAACTGTTGGTCAAGTCCAATTGAGAGACTTTTTGGAACTTTGTTTTAAGATGGGATTTACTTATTCTTTTGAACTGTAGGTTGAAATCCTGATTGAATCTGGGGAAGCAAGACTTACTGAGATTAAAAGGAGAAACAATTACCTGATCTTGAATATAACTGTTGGCTTTTGTTGCGTCTTAAATGCCCTACGTTACCTTATTGAGTTTATTGTATGTAAAAGTGTGAAGGACAGAATCCTTTTGTTTAAGTGTTTCCTTTCGTTTATTTTAGGCAGGGAAATCCATGTCAGGGTAGGGATAGTGAGGCGTTTATCAAACCCTTTTTGAGTTTAATAAAATGTTATCTACTGAAAAGCCTTCGCAAAGTTTTCGGCCTCACATTTCTGACCCCTCACACTGCTCAGTCTTCGATTTCCTGATTGCTTGCGATAGCAGCTTCTGGCAGCCCAATCGCCAAGAGCTTTCTCAGAATTTGCTCATTTTTATGTGAATTCAGATTTGGATTGAATGATTCCTAAAAACAACGTGAATGATGACAAGACCGCTCCATGTGCCAGAACACACACATTGTTGGAAGAATTATGTAATGCTTAAGGGATTAATAGAAAGCTTCATTTCTGACACACTTCTGAGCAGTGACAGCAATTTATGTATTTAAACTTCTGATATAATATGGACCAGATCCGACGGGAAGCAGAATTTATTGTAGCTGGAGAATTGAAATTGTCCATATTATTAAGTGAAGTGTGTTTTGATTTTATGAAAGACACAGTGGCTAGTATTATGCTTCAATTCTTTTACTTAACGTTCCACAGCAAAGAGATTTTTTAAATAATCATCTACTACATTCCACAGTGCTCACTTGCATGTTGGTATACTTTAAAACCTTTTCAACATGTGATATGAACAGCCCATCATGCCCTATCCCGTCTCCTTCCTCATTCTTTGATGCGGCTGAAACTATACAAATAAACATAACCTCACAGCAATCTGAAATTCCCACCAAACACAACAGTTCCTATGATATCTTGACATCAGTCTGGACCTTCGAATAACATTCTTTTATAACTAAACATTACTTTCTGACAGTTTAGCCTTAGCCAATGAGAAGACGACACACCTCTGCTGCTTGTGTGAGACATGGAGATCGATCTCAACTGCAGTGCAACTTTTCATAGACAACAACTATGTATGTGCAGATACATATACATATACCCTTATTTATTCAAGTGTGAGGTGTTAATACTCATGTGTGTCTTTAATAGAATCAGGGCTCCCCATACTAACTAGAATGTTAAATCTGCATTGTACTGTAAGTCATAAGATATGTAACATACTCCTTTAAAGCTTACTCTCGACTAAAAAGGCTATCTTCTAAATAGGTTTACAACAGCATCCTTTAAAGTAGAATCACTAGACCAGTCAACTAATTTCATAATACCTCCAAAATGAGCCCTTACCAGAACCACCTTAGATGGCATCACACTTTTGGCAAAAAAAAGAGACACTCATCGTAGTCTGCACTACCACACATCTCACCCAGCGAATGAGAGCAGCATTCTTAGAGCGATTAACAATTGTGATACACCACTAGGTTTATAACTTGTCCTGCGTACATATTCCTTCAAGCAACGCAAATGTGAGGATTAGCTGGAAATGGCAGGTATGAAACTGAATTTGAACCTGACATAGGATACCCTCTTTCAAGATAATAGGCAAAATGTCGCCAATGTCGTCGAAAGTATCTTAATGCTGAGCTTTGAGTTAACTGGCCAAATGTTAAAAAGGCAAAGCAACTGTTAGCGCCCCATGAATACAAACACTGAGAAATTGGAGGATGCAGAAATCGTACATCTTTGCAGAGATAACAACAGACCGTTAGTCCGGTCTACCCGACCAACATTCTGGGCAGTGTTGCTCCCTCTAAGAGATGAACTCTCACTCTTTTGCATGCCCAATTCCATTCAAGAGACTACAGAATGCTGCCTCTGTTGGTAACTGTCAAAACCCCAAAAACGCATACTGCCAAGAAATGCAATAAGGCATGCTACTAACAAAAGAAACTGGAAGATTCTTGACCTGGAATCCATAGCAGAACTAATGGAATCATCCAAACCAAACATCTCCCAGCTAAACAGAAGGACTCTATACTCAGCAGAGGAAAAAAATCACGCCTGGATCACAGAGACTCTAGACCAATTAGCACCTGCAAAACCCTTCAAATCCACTGCAAAAAATGGCATCAAGATGGTTCACAGACGAACTGAGGGAATTTAGAAAAACAAACCGCAAATTGGAAAAAACAATTGAGACACCATTACAAACAATTGTACAAAAACAAATGCCAATGACAACGCAGAATGTACAAATCAGTAGTGCATAAAGCAAAAAAGCATATTGCTCCACAAGAATCCAATCAGCAACGAATCCACACAAACAAAATTCAAAATCATCATGAAAATAAAAAACCCAACATCATGCAACAACTGAGTCATACCATCACAAACCTTATTTGACAACATCACAAGGCACCTAAAACAAAAATAGAAACAATTCAACAGACCATCGACGCAAGCAGTGCCACAATAAACACAAACCCGGAACCAATGGAAACCAGCACACCACCAACCACCACAATACTTGACCGATTTGAACCCACAGAAGAAGAAAACCTTCAACAAACTAATAAAAAACACCAACCTCACCAGGCATCTTCAAAGAAATCTTCAACCACAGAACTCCAGCATCATACTTCTGGCTACTGATGAACATATCCCTAAACACAGGAATAGTACTTAAAACCTTAAAATCAGCATACATCATGCCCCTCCTAATAAACGAAACAGGAAGTTCGCAAGACCCCAGCAACAATAGACCAATAGCGAATCTACCCTACCCAGCGGAACTACTGGAGAACCACATCTACACAATTCTAATCAACCACGTAGAAATCCAAGGAACACTTGACCACTCCCAAGTCAGCTTTAGACCCATGAAAGGAACGGAATCAGCAATTCCTAAAAATAAATGCAGACAACATCACCCGATTGGCCCTCAAACTATTAGACATATCAACCGCCTTCAACACAATCAGACACACAACACTAATCCAGAGCATGCAGGAATGCAGCACAAAAGACTGCTCTACCATGGCTAAAGTATTTCCTCAACAACAGAGGGGAAAGAACTTACCGCCATTTACATCTAACACCAGAAACATCACCACAAGAATACAGCCTCTTCCCACTCTTCAACATCTACATGTCCACCCTAATGAAACTCATTCAAACCCACGGACTGATCACCTTCAACTATGCAGACAATAACCAACTCCTCTTCGAGATAACCTCAACCCAAGACCCAAACAACACCCTCAACAAATGCCTCACAGACATATACACCTTGATGACAATCAACAATCTCAAACTAAACCTGATCAAAGCAGAAATAAGGATCTCCCTCCCACAGGGTAATACAACATACGCACACCTGAATTGGCCACCATGTATGAGAACCCAACTGGAGGCATCCACAGTGATAAAAAACCTGGGACCACTCGTGGACAATGAACTCTCACTAGAACCACAAGTCAACACAATATCAAAGAAATGCTTCTACCTCCTGCGACTAATCAGAGTGATACTTCCCTACTTCTCCTTCCCAGACATAACCCTTGCAATCAACTCATTGGTATTAAGAACAGACTATACTAACAGTCTCTACCTTGGAATGCCAGAACGTCTTGCAAATAAACTCCAACACATCCAAAACACCGCAGAAAGACTACTCCCGAAACTAAACAGAAGAGACCACATCACACCTGCCCTGAGAAGCCTGAACTGATTTCCAGTAAAAAAAAATCATTAACTCCAAAACCATCTGTATCGCTCAGAAATCACTATACGACAAGCGGTCAAATTCCTCCAGGCCTAAATCAAGCGCTACCAACCTGGAAGAAACCCAAGATAAAGCAATGACCTCCAAATCGAAATGAAACACTACGAGAAAACAAAATGCAGAGGAACCACATTTTCCAGTTTGATATCCAAGCTATGTTACTCAATCCCGAAGAACTACAGAAGATCACCTAACCTTCAGAAAACAATTGAAAACCTGGCTATTCAACTCACCAAGACTAGCATAAAAACAGGCACCTTCCACAACTCTTACCTCAGACCCAAGGCAATCAGGGGACAGTACGGATCCTGGAACCAACAATAAAACAATCACACTGTACTAACTACTAACCCCCCTTGCTACACGCTCCACTCCAGCATATCATACCTCCCACATACCACACATGCCCTAATGGGCCAAGTCTTGCTACACACAACACACAACCCACACACACATCCGCCAAAAGAACAAACTACTGCAAACAAACAAACCAGACACTGGGCGTTGCCCCTGCAGACACAATAACCCCAGTGCACACAATCTCAGCACACTCAGAAAGATGACAGACACCAGTTTCTCCTGGTTCTGCAAGCACCAACAGAAGAGCACAACCTCAATCCTATCCCTCTTCCCTCACTAACCTACCCCACCCACTTTCTTACAGAGCTACATGAGCGACTGGAAACCATGCAAATGGTAGCGATACGCGGTATGAATCAACATAGCATAACAAACATTATCATACCCTGCAGATATTGTGGAACGATGAACTGCAATCCTTTTTTAGGCCTTACCCTCTCAAAACACAGGATGGCAAATATTTTAGAATGTTCACTAAGGGCGTACAAGTGTGATCATAAAAATGTTTTATGCGCCAGATGCACCAGGAAGCCTGTGTTGGGCTTTATTGCAGTGAAAGGAGCCCACAAGTCCCCTACGAGGCCTGCAACAGTCTGAAAGGGCTGGTACTTGACAGCGAGCCTCAATATCTTCCATACTACGTAGGAATCATTTCATCCCTCTGAGAATCCACAGAATTCTAGAAGAACTGGAAACCATGCTTGCTTCTTCCATCCAGTCAGCAAATGACCACTGATAACTTCAGTCTTCCCACTAAAGCTTAAATCCTTGCACTGAGAAGAAAAGGTGAAAATGCATATGCTACGTCCATGGGATCCATGGCTGCAGGAAAGTATCTCCCGATGCTAAGCATAGGTTGGTTCTCCAACCGATGTATCAAGGCAGTTGAGCATTCAGAAGGAATGCAAAAACATCCACACAAGGAGGATTTCAGAAAACTGCCATTAAATGAAATACCATTGAGTCCAGATGCCAGTTGCTATGGTTTCATGAGTGTATGGAGTTCCTTTTGATCACTACATTGGTCAATCATGAAAGATATTCTGATGTTAAAAACATCCTGATAGGCATGTATCAAAAGTCCCCTGCTAGGGGCTGCAGGCCGGAAGGGCAGTGGTTGTAAGGGTCAGGGATCCCACCCCCAGAGCTTTAGGTTGGAGATCCCAGAGACTGTGCATGTCGGATCACTGGGGACACTGCATAGCAGGGGTCAGTCACATAGCTCACATGATATGAACTGCTTAATGTAAAAGGACCCCACCCTTAATTAGCCAGGCCATTAGGTGGAAATTAGAAGAGTACTACCACCCCCTGAATTCCCCACTGGATCAGCCAAATCCTGGACTGGATTTGGGTAAGACAATTAGGCCACCCATGGTTTTGCCATTGAGCAGGAAGAGCAGAATGACACCCCCAATAATTTCCCTATTTTTATAAAGGAAAAGCCAGACAAAGAAACCACACACAGTTCCAGGAAATGGAGAACTGTAGATAGAGTGGGCCAACCAACAGAGGTGCTTTTCAAACCCCAGGGAAGATGGCACAGTGGAATCTACATCCCTTGCAAATAAGAGGGTAGAAAGTGCACCACCCACCTTAAAAACAACTTGGAGAAACCAATACTACAATCTCCCCATCCCTCCAAATGAGCCTATAATATTAAGACTCACCTGCTAAAAAGAGGAAAGGCCCAAACCCTTGCAACGTAAGAGAAAACATTTTGGCTAGCAACAGACACAGAGCGAGAGCTGCAGGCAGACAGATAAAAGGAGTGTAGACTAGTGAAAACCAAAATGACCACCTCACCTTTTATAGCTTTTATCTAATCACACCCCCATGGCAGTTGCATGAAGGAAACTGATACAGGAAGCCACAAGAGAGGCCTCCACACAAGTCGAAGCCGAAACCCATTGTAGAGGAGTAGCCAAGTACCCCCATCCATCTGCCCCGCATCTATTACCTATAGAGTGGGAACTAAAGAATGTGACGAATGCAAAACAATTGAACCAGCAAAGAGCAGAGCGTGGACTCTGCAGTGCCAATAAGAGTACCAATACCTAAGAAGATCTGGGAGGCAATGTACCCATTGGGAAAACCGTACCTGCATACAAGACAATAAGATGGACATTTAAATGAGATTCCCGAAGAAGCAGAGCAGATGAAGGGCAAAGATGAATAGTGACGTCACAACTGAGCTGAACTGACGCACGTAGAAGAGATGCACAGACCAGAGAATGCAGATATTCTATAAGGCATCAAGAAAGTAAGTATCAAGGATAAGTGACATCTTGGGATCAAGGTGAAGAAGCTTATGCAGCAGAAACAGATGAAGATATTAAGCTAGTTTAAACGTGTACAGATGCAACAGAAATGCAAGAAGCAAAGTAATGTTATAAGCTAGCCTCAAGCTTATAGTGAGTAGATTGTGGCAAGCGCCAATATATATATATATATATATAGATGCATATGGACGAGTAAAAGATGGATATTTCCACTATGCATTATAAGCAGTGCTGAAAGTTAACAAGTAGACGTAATTTCAGGGTGTCGCAGTTAAAAGAAGTTAATTGAATAACAAGTGAATCTCAGCAGAAGGAGTTGGATGAGCCAAGAAGCCAAGGTCTTACCAGAATTGGAATTGGCTGACATTGGACACAAAATTGTGTGAAAGAACAGATTCCTGTTCAGAAGGCTTGTGCAAAATAAATGAGGTCAGAAGACTATTAGAAAATAATATTAAATACACGAAAAGGCTCGATTTCATGGTGTCCAGTCACGTGGAAGAAGGAAGTTGGCCGATCAAGGGAATCACACCTACGCACAAGGGTATGCTGTGCCTACACTCCTTAAAAATTCTCAGAGCACAGTACAAACTGAAGGCCAAACTTCAAAGCACTAATTGACACTGGACCATTGAGGTGATTATGGATTGATATATTAATTGGTGGGAAGCTAGTGTTAAAACGAGCCCACCAGCACCTGGACGTTCAGTCTGAATGCTGCTAGACGTAGGTGGAAGAGTACTGACGGGGGTTAAAAGCCAACCAATTATAGAGGACCGTGTAATCAAGGGCCCTATAGTTCGTGTAGCCAATGGAGCGTTGTGTATTCAGGGACGTTTGTAGTGGCCATTTTGAGGGGAGGGCTTAGTTGTCCCACCTGATGTTAATTACCCTATCAATCTCCTTCCAGGTTCTATACTGATATTGAACTTATACTTAGATATTCACTTAGAGCCAATCACTCCCTCTTATAGGTTTTGTAGTTTGCCACGTAGGTAGTGATGTCGAACGGTAAATCATATCGTGCCTCCTATACTGTATGAATATATGTATATTGGCCTACGCCAAGCCGCTTACGAAGAAATCCGCGTTGCAAGGTCTTGACCTCAGATCTGAGTAAGCCGCCATTTTAGGTCTATCCTCCATTTTAAATTCTCCTTCTAAAGTCACCCTGTGTTCCAAAATGGTGGACAGTGTCATTCCGAATGTAATATGGCCGTCTTGACCTCTGTGTACAAACTAATATGTAACTTGCCCGCAAGCCACATGTTAGGGTCATGAACTGAGACCCTGTCCTTCGTTGACCTGTGTGTAGAGGATTACCTGCTCCAACGAAGCTAATCCGCGAGTATATGTTAAACACAATGTATTCAAATCCTGAAATGTGAACACTTGTTTAACTGCATTGTATAAAGATGTTTGAGAAGGCATAACGAGAAATCCGAAGACATACTGTTGCCATTGTAACTTCTTGGTGAATATATTAATGGTAAACCCTAAATGTATAGATGTATGAACTCGGCATGAGCCCTAGATCTGTGATGTATTAACTTTTATTAACATGTAGGTGGGCTGAACATCATGTTTTGGACTGTATAAAAGGTGCGACTATTCTAATGTACAGTCCCACGCACTGAGCACACCGAACGGGGCTGGAGTTCGCTGTGTTGTACTTAGGGCCGATAGCGATCTGTTCCTTTGTCCTTTGAAACTGTTCAGTATAGAATAAAGATCTCTGTATCTTTGTAACCCGCGTTTGGTGTATTTCCTTTTGGGGTACTCAGCCTCAATATCCTCTTTGTTTTCACAGATGGTGCCCGAATAGGGACCCTCAAGATTGGTGCCAGCTCGTTGAAGGTTGATGCAAGCTATCGGACGGTGTAACAAAAAGGAGCCCCTTTCTGAAAGAGACGCGACACCTCAACAGCGCTGCACGGCCCGATCCCTGGACGGTGAGCTCGCGGCCCGAGTCGGCATCTTGACGAGGGTCCACTTATCGAGGCGGGCAGATTTGCCGAAATCACCAAACACGAGGTAAAATTTGTTAGAAAAGAACTTTGTAATCCGATCGGACCTGCTTAGGATTGATCAGGTGAGTCGTGACCCGATTCTTAAGTATCCTGATAATTTGTTTTGGCGCATTGTATCTGCAAATACAATTATTGACCAGGTAACACCAGTATTCTGATATGCCTGGGAAATTGTCTACCTGTTTCAGGGCGTTATCCCGTAGTGATAGACAATCTTTGGAATTTAGCCGTCCGGCACCACAGGAGGGGTCGCCGGCTTGTACTATGTACTGTAAGCATGGCATAGGTAGTATAGTGTTTAATGATATTTGGCACAGACAAACTAGACATGCTTCCGAACTTCAGTGGACAATCAATGGTAGTTTTGAAATCCCTCGTATTGAGTACTTAGAATCCATTTCATTAAAGAAAAAGGCTAGACCTGCAGCATTCGATGTCTTACAGAATTGGAAGAAAGAAGCTTTGCAGAAGCTTAAGAGTAGGGAAAAACATGCGCACTGTCATAAAACGAACGGCGAAAAAGCATTGTTGTATGACCAAGATAAACAGTCTGAGTCAGCTAGGAATATGGCTAGGGCTTTCTCACTTGGCATTCAGAAAATCTATCCTTCCAAAGACTTTCATGTTTCCGATGAACTTATCGACAAATTGTTAAATGAACGAAGGCCTGGTGCCACTGCGCCACCTCCGTATGTTCCTCTACCTGCTACTTTGCCTCTTCCTGCTGTTGTTCCTGCTCCTCCTACAGTTCCTCTTCCTCCAGTCGTTGTTCCTCCTTTTGCTGCTGTTCCTCTGCCTGCTCCTCCACTTTTTCCTATTGCACCAGTAATAGTACCTCCGTTGAACTTGCCTGCTTTTCCTCTTCCAAGTGGTCCCGCACAGCTTGTAGTCGATCAGGGAGCGGGATCAAGGGTTGTCACTCGCAATACTGTACCTCCAGAGAAGAAACGTGATTTGATTGCGTGGGCTAAGCATTGTATAGAGAGATGTTCGAGCCAATGTTTTTGCCACACTTTCGAATATGGATAATTTTCCTGAGAAAAATGTTTTTATTGAAGGATTAGGGATTCACTTACGTGTAATGTGGGACAGATTAAACAATACGGATCTCCCACAAGGGTTAAGGGATCCGAACACTTTAGCGTTTTCTAGAGACACTGTGGAGAAAGTACAAGAGCATGTTGAGAGGGTATTTGAGTATAGAAAGGAGTTGGAAAGGTTACATAATGAGGATGAGGATAGTATGTATGTACAGAAGCGGTTCCTTCCTTGTCGCAAATTGATATCTGAGGAAACAAGACTTTGCACGAAAGACGTGATTAGATGGATCTCAGATACGTCGATAACTCCAGTTGAAGTATATGACACCTATAGTCAGTATACGCCAGAAATGCAGAGGAAAGTGATACAGGTAATGGTAGAGTGCCTACAGGATGAGTGTGTAAAAAGAAAGATTTGTTGTCCAGCAGAGTTATTGAGTATTTATAAGAGCCTTTTCACTTGACACTTCTTCGGCTGCTTTAGCGCTCGATTTGGCTCTGTTGCTTAGTAAGCGTTCGGAGTTGCCCACTTCTCCGTTGCCTATGAGAGAGGTTCCTCCGACACTTGTCCCAAAGGTTGAGATCCCCGCTAATGTTGTAGCAGGTACAGCTGCTCTGGAAATACCTGCACATTATGTGTCGCAGTTCGTTCACGTCCCGTTCTCAAGACAGGAAGTGAACACTATTAGACAATCTATTCCCGACATTGGGAAAAATCCGACAGGGTTCTATAAAGAAATAGAGTCTGTCTTGCAATCCTCAGTATTCACCTTAAGTGATATTGATCTGTTATTTCCTGTACTCCTGCCCGTAGATTTGTGGAAACAGGTTAGGACTATAGATGTAGCAGGGTTAGGAGATACATGGGCTAACATAATTAGACTTGATGGAGAAAGACCAGCTGGCGAGAGACCGCCTCAGGTGATACTAACTTTACCTGACAGAATCATTGCGAAATTAAAAACTATAATTCCCGAAAATAGAATTATTTGGGACAAGCTTACAGCCTGTGTCCAAGGGAAGTCTGAGGGTGCTACCGAGTTCTTTAATCGGATCGAACAAGTATTCTCGGATTTCAGTGGACAGGACTTAGGCACAGAGTCTGGGAAAAGATTATTCGTAGGCAAATTTGTGCGTGGATTGCTGCCTGACATCCAGTCGCAAATTATGTCTTCTGAGAGCGCTTGGCAAACAAAGTCTCAATCAGAAGTACTGCACATGGCTCAGTACTATGAGAATCGTGTCAATAATTAAAAGGAAAGAGTCGAAAAGAGAAAAGGTGATTTGAAGACAAAAGTATTACTACAGCAAATTGTTAGAGGCCCTAGAGGGGGCAATTCGCAGTTTAGAGGTCAGTATGTTCCACAAGGAAATGTGCCCTTGGGTCCTGTAAACATTAACCAGTGTGCCTATTGTAGGCAAGAGGGTCATTGGCGTGCACAATGCCCGGTCCTTCGACAAAGGTCAAATAACACATTTGGAAATATGGGTAGAGGATCCAGAGGTCGCACGGGTGTAGGGGGCCCTGGTAGAAGTCAGTTTGTACAGGATCCACAGCAACCTTTTTCACAGGACAATCAGACACCAAGTGTGGATACTAGAAACATATTCGATCATCCATCTGCTGCTTACCTCTCTGAAGAACTTCCTTTTGACGATATTCTGTTTCGATAGGATTGCCCGAAGCAGGGTTTGGAACCGACGCCTATTCCCGTTAATTAGAAAGGTCCCTACGTTGAGATGTTAGTGGGTAATAGGAAACATCTATTCTTGATAGATACAGGAGCGCAGAAGTGTTCCATTGATCATTCTCGGGTTCCAAACATTCCACTGTCAGGGCAAACCAATGTTTCTGTAGGGTTTTCTTGCACACCAGTTGTCTGTCCGGTTTCTTCGCCGGTACCTATTTCTTTGGGTCCCTTTACGGACCACTGTCCATTCCTTTTGACTTCGAATTGTGGAGAGAATTTGCTGGGGTTGAATCTGTTGAAGGAATTAAATGCGGTAATTCATTGTTCTTCTGATGGAGTGCGTTTGACGATTTCACCACAGCAATTTTCTGTCTCCCAATTCTTGACTAGACCTTTGCCGCCAGAATTCAGTGATGTACCAGAGTGTTTATGGGCAATTGACAACAATGATGTCGGCGTTTTGCAGATTGAGCCTGTTAAAATAGTTTTGAAACATGGAGTAAAGCTGCCACGTATCCCACAATATAAGATTTCAGTCGAGGGTGAGCAAGCTTTGAAATGCATCGTTTCTGATTTTGTGCATCAAGGGGCGGTTGAGGAAATTGCAGTTAGTTTGTGCATTAGTCCAATTTTACCCGTGTACAAAAAAGGCGATAATGCAATTCCTTTTCGTTTCATAATTGATCTACGTGCCATCAATAAGATCGTCGCTCCACAATTTCCAATTGTGCCCGATGTGACGACAATATTGACTATGATACCGGCTTCAGCTACTCACTTTAGTGTTTTGGATCTGAAGAATGCTTTCTTTAGTATTCCTATACACAAGGACAGTAGATACTTGTTCGCATTCACCTTAGGGGGACGCTTGTTCACCTTTACCCGTGCACCGCAAGGTTACACGGAAAATCCTAGTATCTATAGTATGGCTTTGAAAGAACAGCTTGATACCCTTGAATTGCCCTCTACTTGTATGCTGCTTCAATATGTTGATGACTTGCTTATAGCTGCCAACTCAGAGAACGCTTGTAAGGAGGGCACTGTATTATTACTTCTACACCTGGCAAAACACAGACACAAAGCTTTGCTTCAAAAAATTCAATATTGTTGTCAGGAGGTCGCCTATTTAGGCTATCTCCTGACAATGGAGGGAAGAAGATTGGCGCCTGAACGGATAAAACTAATTTCTAGCATGTCTGTCCCAAATACACAGAAGGAAGTCAGAGCCTTGATAGGTATGGCTTGTTACTGTAGGCAGTGCATCCCCAATTTCTCGTTAACAATTAAGCCGATGTTGGCTCTGACGAAGAAGGGCATTTCATTGCCATTGCCGTGGAACATGGAGCACCAGCGTGCATTTGATTTGCTCAAGGTTGCATTGTGCTCGGCACCGGTTTTGGGCACACCAAATTATGAAAAGGCCTTTGAGGTGTTTGTGCATGAATGTGATGGATGTGCTTTGGCTGTATTAACGCAGGAACATGGAGGGAAGAATAGGCCATGCGGTTACTTTTCTTCCGCCCTTGATCCTGTAGCATGCGCTTTGCCAAGATGTTTGCGAGCTGTCGCTGCTGCGTCTGTAAAACAGAGCGAGGGAATGGTCCTAGGCCATCCTCTAACCCTGATGGTGCCTCACTCTGTAGATGTTCTGCTGAACGGAACTCAAACGCAACACCTCACTTCTGCATGGTTGACGAGATATGAATTGATCTTGTTTGCTCCACACATACAAATTAAGAGGTGCTGTGTCCTTAATCCGGCTGAACACTTACCTTTCCTGCAAGGTACTGCTTGCAGTGACGAAGAGTCACATGATTGCCTGTACACTACCGAACAAGAGACAAAGGGTAGAATTGATCTAAAAGATACTCCTTTGAATAACCCACAAGGGGAGCTGTTTTGCGATGGCTCCTGCTTCAAACTTCCAGATGGTACATCCACAGCTGCGTATGCAATCACTACATTGAGCACGGTTGTGGAAACCAAGAGAATTACGCATAACTCTGCGCAGGCCGCAGAGATTATAGCATTGACCCCAGCTTGTGAACTGTCCGAAGGGCTTACAGTGAACATATACACTGATAGTCAGTATGCCTTTGGGGTGGTTCACAACTTCGGTAGACTTTGGTCAGAAAGAGGGTTCTTAACTTCACATGGTACAAAGATTCAGCATGGCTCCCTAATAGTACAACTGCTCTCAGCGCTTGCACTCCCTACTCAGTTAGCCATCGTAAAATGTACAGCACATCAAAAGATTGTAGATGATATAGGAAAAGGGAACGCTTTCGCTGATCAGATAGCTAAACAGACTGCCACCGATCTCTCTATAGACATGTACACTTCAAGGGAGGCCGTAAATGCCTACGCAATGGATGAGGGTGTTGATTCTGTAAGGGACATCCAAGCCGATGTCACACTAGAGGAGTCCAAGAAATGGGCTAAAGGCTTGGGGAAACTCGATGATGGGTGTTGGGTGGACATAGTTGAAAGCAAATGGTTACTTCCTGACACGTACATAATGATGATGGTCGTCATGGCTCATGGCCCTACACATATATGTGCCGGAAACTCTCAAAGATGTTGGAGAAAGTTTGGGCAAATGACAAAATCTCTAAAATAGCTGAGCGATATATTCAGAACTGTATGGTCTGTCTGCAGCATAATGTGGAAAAGGGCACGACGACTCCTAGGGGAAGTTTTGGTCCACCTTCTGTCCCCTTCGAGGTCATACACTTTGATTTTATCGAAATGGAACGATGTAATAACTTGAAATATGTGTTAGTTGTTATCTGTGCTTTCAGAAAATGGGTTGAGGTTTTTCCTGTTAAAGATGCAACAGCCATGACTACTGCAAAAACTGTTAAAGGAGTACTTCCCGAGGTTCGGGCTACTAAGGGTCATCTGGTCGGACAATGGCCTACATTTTGTCGCTGCTGTAATTCTGCAGATATGCGCGGGATTACAAATTGACAAACGGTTCCATTCGGCCAGACACGCTCAGAGTGCCGGACTAGTAGAAAGACACAACGGCATCATCAAGAACACGCTCGGTAAGACGTGTGCCGGCACCAAACTAAAATGGCCGGACGCCTTACTCATCGTGTTGCTAGCCATGCGTACAACCCCTCAAACTAAGACTGGGCTCTCTCCATTTGAGGTGGTAATGTGGAGACCTGCTAATATCTGGCACCTTCCAAAATGTCTTTCTTTGAGAAATGTAGAAAATGTACTTCTTTTAGATTACTGTAGCCAGTTGACTAAAAACTTGTACTTGATTTATCACCAGGTGCGTGAGGCTTTACCTGTACGATACGAGGGCCCAGGTCATAGCATTCGGCCCGGTGACTGGGTTTTGACAAAGGCATTTGAGCAATCTTCTTGCCTTGCACCTTGGTGGCGGGGCTCTTTCCAGGTCCTGCTGGTCACACAGACTGCGGTGCGGGTGGCAGGCAGGAAAAATTGGATCCACGTGACCCATGTCAAGAGAATTCCACACCCGGTGCCATACGATACAGAAGAAACAGAACCCCTCACTAATACTGCAACCAACGATCCCGAGGCAGTAAACAGCATTGAGAGTGCATCAGAGATTCTCCCTCAGTCCGTGAGGATTGGGGAAACAGCCATTTTATCTCCACACTCTCCAAAGGTTTTGCTTCCGGAAGCTGTTGTTCCGGATCTTGCATCTTCACTTGCTCTTGATACGTCGCTTCCAATGGGACGTGACAACACGTTGTTCTCAGATCACTCAGTACCAGGAAGCACGAGGTACGATCTCCGTCCAAGGAAATAGACTTAAGGCACGGTTCGGCTGTGCATTCGAAGAAAAAGGAAAAATCATCAAGGGCTTGCTTTTGGCCCAAGTAATTGTTTGGAAAAGGGGATTTTGTTGGCTAGGGTTGTGGAAGGACTAAGAAGTCGCTCGGCCAGGAGGTCGCCAGCTAAAAACACTGGGGTTTTCCGTTTGAAGACTGCGATGCCTGCAACCGCTACCGCTCGTACAGGACTGATAAATGAACGTGTGACCGGTTGTGAGGTTGCACATACTGTTTGGGCCCCAAAAATGTACTGCTGTTTTTATATAATGTCAATTGGTTTTATAATAGTAATTGTTTTAAGCTTCTGGTATCTAGGAGAAGTACATCCACTTGAAACCTTGTTACCGACTGAAAATGTACCTACTGTTTCTACTCCTTTCGTGCATCTGCACACTTTATCTCCTCGAGACTCTCAGCATAGACAGAGATACTACAATAATACACTATTGCTCATCATGAATGCTACACATGCCATTTTTAATAAGTCCAACTGTTGGGTCTGTTCGCATTTACCGCAACACAGGGAAATAAGGGGCTACGTTGGTACATTCATCCTTTATCTTTGACAACTGCTTGTTATGCTTCTCTTAGAGCACTATTCTTTGGCCGATGGAACGATAGCATCCCGTGGAACTTTGACGGTACTAATTTGAATAGTTTTGAGAAACGTGTTCTTTATCGTCCCTGGGATTCTCGCTTTTCACTAATAGGAGCAAGCTCAACGTTGTTTCTATTAGGCCTTCTGATAGACTGTCTCGTCCTTTCCAATCTTTGATTTCCTTTAAAATGGCTCCTATAGGCAATAAGGTTGCCACGCCCCCTTCTTACACTGTTAACCATAGCCCCGATTCAGTTTCTTTCTGCATACAGAGGAATGGCACTCAGTCAATGGGAGATTTTAAAGGTTGCGCCAATGTTGCG
This sequence comes from Ambystoma mexicanum, assembly GCF_040938575.1. Lineage (NCBI taxonomy): Eukaryota > Metazoa > Chordata > Amphibia > Caudata > Ambystomatidae > Ambystoma > Ambystoma mexicanum. The sequence goes on from NC_090936.1 coordinate 148,018,083, forward strand.
AATTTGACTGGGGAAGACAGACCTTTGTATGTAGGCGAACCGGTCTACTCTGTTTGCAGTAATGTAGCATTTCCATGGTTACCAAGGGATTGGCAGGGAACTTGTTATTTAGGGCTCCTGTTACCCGGGGTATTCATAGCCAGTACTGTAGAGGTTTCAAAAACTTTCCCCCTGGCGGGACGAGAATGGTGACACTCCAGCACAGGTTCTGGGAGATGTAGCGAAATCCTCTGTGCCATTTTGGGGACAAATAAGGAACTCTGAAGATATCAGGAGACTAGCGAGAGTACTGGAGAGAAGCATCAACCGGACCACGGACATACTCTATAATATGACAATAGAACAGAAAGCAATAAGATTAATAGCACTTCAGAACCGGATGGCATTAGATGTCATTGTGGCTGACCGTAGTGGAGTATGTAAATTAGTGGGGTCCGCTTGCTGTGTTTTCGTGCCAGATTCCTCCCCAACTATCTTTAGGGCAATACAAAATCTGCATGTCCTAAGCTCAGAAGTGCATGTTCCTGAGGGAAACTGGGATCTTAGCGCTTGGTTCTGGGACTTCTTGCGATCTTGGGGTTGGAAGGTGCTTTCGGTCTTGCTGATCATTTTGGGAATTCTGTTTCTTTGTTGCTGTATACAGTGTTTACCTAGTATATGTTCGATGCTAGGGGGATGTTGCGCACAGGCGCTGGGTACATTAGGACACAAGGTATGCGCCCCAGATAAGAACTCCAAAGAATATGTGTTGAAAGAAATTCTGATAACCGATCTAATGGCAATAGATATTTCCGATAGTGATTCAGGGTGTATGGACGTTGAGACGTGGAGTTGTTCGTAAAGTGATCAGATTTTTAGTGCTTGGCATAGGCCAAAAGGAGAGTTTGTCGAACGGGAAATCATATTGTGCCTCCTATACTGTATGAATATATGTATATTGGCCTACGCCAAGCTGCTTACGAAGAAATCCGTGTTGCAAGGTCTTGACCTCAGATCTGAGTAAGCCACCATTTTAGGTCTTTCCGCCATTTTAGATTCTCTCTTTAAAGTCACCCTGTGTTCCAAAATGGTGGACAGTGTCATTCCAAATGTAATATGGCCGTCTTGACCTCTGTGTACAAACTAATATGCAACTTGCCCGCAGGCCACATGTTAGGGTCATGAACTGAGACCCTGTTCTTCGTTGAGCTGTGTGTAGAGGATTACCTGAGCAAACAAAGCTAATCCGCGAGTATATGTTAAACACAATGTATTCAAATACTGAAATGTGAACACTTGTTTAACTGCATTGTATAAAGATGTTTGAGAAGGCTTAACGAGAAATCCGAAGACATACTGTTGCCATTGTAACTTGTTAGTGAATATATTAATGGTAAACCCTAAATGTATAGATGTATGAACTTGGCATGAACCCTAGATACGTGATGTATTAACTTGTAGGGGGGCTGAACATCACATTTTGGACTGTATAAAAGGTGCGACTATTCTAATGTACAGTCCCATTCACTGCGCACACCGAATGGGGATGGCGTTCGCTGTGTTGTACTGAGGGCCGATAGCTATCTGTTCCTTTGTCCTTTGAAACTGTTCAGTATAGAATAAAGATCTCTGTATCTTCCTTTGTAATCCGCGTTGGGTGTATTTCCTTTTGGGATACTCAGCCTCGATATCCTCTTTTTCTACTAAAATGAGTTGAGTAAGAGGATCAAGCAAATGCTGATGTTCGCTGTACTCCTGGTTTTAGACCTTTGATATTAAAACAGACTCCCTTTTGCCAAACTACGTGAGTCATCTTGATTATTGATATATGAATACAATCTGCATCCCCATCCATCTCCAGGGTATTGCTATTAATCTTAAAGGGCTGGCAACCCAATTCACCATCATTCTGAGAGCCAGCTGAGGGGAGCAGCCAGGCCACTAAGTCAAGTCAATAATCATTGCCAGTGGCCCGGAGGGTCCAAAGTCTTGTCTTTTCACAACCACCAGACTCTGTCCATATCCTTGTTTAGGTCTTGGAAACTTTTTGCTATAAAAGTCTGCATACTGGAGTAGCTGGAACATTACCATCGAGCCCTTGTCTTGGACATACATCTTCAATGAAAGCTACACCACCTTTTATAGACATTTCTGTAGACTGGCTATTAAGTAGCGGTAAACTCACCGACACTATGCCCCTTTTCCGGATATATAGGGACACACTGGTTCGAACATGGTTTACGACAGTTCTTTACCATCCATTGGAATTGTCTATGGTGATCAGATGATCATAAGCCTCTGGCATGTCCTTGGGAGGCTTTCCCATCTCATGAACATGCCAGTCCTTCTAGGCATTCACAGACCTGGTCTCATTCTTCTGACAAAGAACCAAAGTCCACTGTTCAACACATGAAGTAAAAACGGCCTGGCACAGATCCTTTTACAATAGAAGCTGTTTAAAGCTTTTTCAAAAGTGGACCAGGATATGTTCAGATTGGCTGAACTAGATCATGAATATGATGGGAAAGAGGGCTGCAAGCATGTAATTGGGACACTACTAGAAAGTACATTGTATTGAAAAACATGTACATCAAACAATTACAGATTGAGGAAAGAGGTGATTACACAATCTTTTAGTGAAATGCGTAAGTCAGGTTCCAAAGTCTGTGGTTTAGTCATTAGATCACATCTGTGCTCAATACATACAAGAATAAGAATAATTAGAACAACATCTCTTTAGCCGACGACAAATGCACATCTATGGGGTCGGGAATGTAGCACAGCAGCCCTTCTCCCGACTATCCCCAACACCTCAAGGAAGTGTTCCCTGTATGCAACCACCCCTGGCCAAACAATCCCTCCCCTCTGTGGCAGTCAGAGCCAAGACACAATGGAAATGGAGAATACTGTGCTTTACAAATACCACTTAAACATAAGACCGAAATAAAAGAATACACATGCACACTTCCAGACATAGTCAAGCAACCTTGTGTGACTAAACGACGTGTGCAGTAGCCTTCTCATATTACACACACCACCATAAAGACACACATAAATGTGCAATAATAGCACTTTAGTATGACTTGCGAGCACTGTGCATTACACCTTAGAAGACATTCAAATTGATCTTCTCCTATAAATAGACGGGATCCATACATCTCTAACTTTGCTCCTTAGGGTCCCATTCAGGGATAACCATGCTGCATCTTTTATACAAGGAGATAACTGCAGTACGAGGAGGGAGGCCTACAGGAGAGAGTCCAAGGACAAGGGATTCAATTTACAAATGTGGGAACCTATAAATGTAATGTCAATATCGTCTTAGACTTACAGATGTACACACATTGAATAACATGAGTTGTGGCCCTATAGGTTCGGCAGTCCAGTTGGAAATGATCCCTTGCCCTTGTGCCGTAAACCTGCCCAATGCGTTCCTCTTTCTTACACAGTCATTTTATGCTAGGACACAGATTTCAGGTGTCATGGCAATTCCAGGACATATCCCTGGTGGGGGACTTAAGCACAGCCAATCCATCTGAGCTCAGAACTGCACAGTGCTGCTTGAGCACACCTCAAGCCCATAACACAACCAACTGCAACCCACTTTGCAGCAGCAGATGTGCCGCCTTGAATACCCCTCTAGAGTTCTCGGCATCTCAGCCCGACAATGCTACTTTGTGGACTGGAGAAGTCGAGCCAAGGTAGAACTGGATAGTAGCTTTTCAGTGCCAGACTCCTTGTGGCTGGGACCAGGCTGATATGCAGATATATATTTCTCTCTCATGAAAGCACAGAAAGCTAAACCGCAATGTAGACCCGCTTAACTGGGCACCATCAAACTGATTAGGATATTTGTCCACGCACGTTCTCAGGGCAGCTCTCACAATGGTGGCACATTTTAAACACCATCTGCCCGCCTTCCCTCTACCTGTACATGAGTTCTACAACTCTCTCTCAACTCACCCACACTGCATTAAAAACACATTCTGCCGGGTGAATGTTTAATCCTTCTTCGCTCCTCGCCTACCCTCCCCTTGAATCTTCCATGTGAACGGCGAGCACAATTTCAAGCACCATTGCTCGTAACTGCGGGCTTTCTGGGCCTTAAGACTGCCTATGTCCTATGCAGTTAGTGTTAACATGAAATATTTGGGGGTTTAATTTAAGGAAGGTTCCACAATTTTCCTTTGCAATGTTCAAGGGCACAACAAGGAACAGTACAAAAGACTTGCAGAATCTCACATTTGGGATTACTCTTCTCTCTTTACTTATGAAAGCACCTGCAAGTCCTCCTCTTTCTAGCAGTTAGGTTTCAATGCTGTAGGAGTACTCTGGCTGGCTTAGCGAGGCAGCTCTCATCACAACGGACTCTAAAAGCTTTGCCTACAAATGCACCGGAACAATCTCTGCATTTCAGTGTAGGGAGCTGGTGCCCTTTCATGCGAACTGTCACTTCTTCCCAATGACTCATTGTCTAGCCGTGCAAGTTAAACGGCCAGCCGTGCTGAAAAGTGAGCTATGCCCACTTGAATGGCCACAAAAGATATAGATATGGCAACAAAAAAAGTCCAGATTATGGTTTGCAACTAACTCCTTTAGTAACCATCTGTCCCTCCTCCTATCTTTTGTGCAAGCACTTGGGGTGTAGGCTTCCGTCCAAGCTGATACAATAAGATCCTTGTGCCTCTGTTAGTAAACCGAGTGGAAAAGTGGGCAGGATGAAGTCAACCAAACTCCGCTTTCAGTAGCAGTCTTCCAGGATCACCTTCTTTTTGGCTTCACATGCATCCCAGTGAAAATCCTTTAAACGCAGCCTCCTCCCTCCCCATCCCGGGCAACAGTCGCTTTAGAATTTCATATCCAAGTTTATGTTTGCTCATTGTTAAGACACTGAATGCCCTCTCCTCCATCTTGCAACTTTATATCTGTGCACGGAATTGATACAAGAGGCAGCTAATCCTCGTATTTCAACGCGCAACATGAATTTGCAAATTCAAAAAGAGAGCTCAGTCAACAGCACTGCTCCAAATCGCTCGCCCATTTGTGCCTTGGAATGGAATAATATTTGATGAAAGTTCAAATGTCATTTTCCTGAAGATTACAAGACACTTCAGAAATATACAGGCCTAGCGGACAAAGGGAATCATCCCGACTGTCGAGAGGAATTTCATAACTAATTACATTATGCACTCCATAATAGAATTTTCTCAAACAACTTTCGGAAAAAAATAGTCCAAAAACCCACCCACCAGCTCTTTAGCAGAATGCGGCCCCTTACTCACTCTTGTGCAGAGACAGGTACACCCTGCTCATAACCAGAACATTGGCGCCAACCCACGGTTAAGCAGAATGCATGGGTCAGAACCGGTGCAAGGAACTTCTGCACCACCACCTACAAAATGTGCAAAGCTTTCTTTCACAGCTCTGGACCAGAGAGGCCAGCTTCCAATCACTTCAGGTGACACAAAGGACTCATCACTGATTACATTTGAGAAAAGTTCAATTCTCTTTTCTGGGACAGGCCTCACCAACACGCAAGAACTATTTCAGAAATAATGGCCAAACCATCTGCTACATCATTCCACTTGCTGTTTATCTCACTGCGCAACTTGTCACGAAACCTCAGACGCTTTACCCCAATAGGGACTAGGCTAATAAACTAGATATGGTGGATACAGGACCACTTGACATTTGCACACCCTTAAAAACATGTTCTTTGCCATAACTACTTGGCAAGCTAGTTTTGCACCCGGTTCAGGGTTTGGAATTCAACTAGGAGCCAATGAACTCAACTCAAGTTTATTCGATTGTAATTACAATAATACAAATACACAATGAAACACGGCAAGGCATAAATACAGAACAGCAGCCAATCATTTCACACAGCAGACAAAGCACATCTGTAAATCAATCAATTGAAAGATATGAATCTAGAATTGTAAGCTATAAAGTGAATCACAGTATAAGTTATCGACATAAAAGGAACCGTAGGGCAGAGCGTGGCAGACACATGCATGGGATCCTTATTAGGGCAAGTACTTCGTGCGGAAGCCCAGAGGGTGGTGTGTTGTTAGATCAGTATGCCTTCCAAAGCCAAGCCTAAATGCTTAATCGCACCAACACCAATTCGTATGTTTGGCACGAGAAAGAAAAACATACTCTGCATATTTTCAATGTCAAGAAAGTAGACAGAGGTATAATCAACTTAACTGCCTACAACACACATGGTTCTACGCTTGTTTATGCTGTGAGAGACCACAATGAGAGGCCGCAGGTCTCACTTGCTGAACTGCAGCTCGTTAGCGCCGCCACACACTGCGTAATGGGCAGTTTGGTAGCTATCCGATTCTTTACCATAAACAAGTTGGCCCTCCAGTTCCCAAAACATACCCACAAAACAACAGAGGGGAACCTGGCAGCGCAGCTAAGCTGGTGGCAAATGGCTTCATTGCAGCACTTGGGAAAGCGACACATAATGGGGCCGAGTTTCAGGCCGTCTTGTTTGTTTGTTTACTGCACAGAAGACTTATCTTTTAAAGCTACTTCATAGATACTGTTCTCAGCGCCGATTAACATTTATCAGAGGTTGTGCAAACTGAAAGCAGAACTATACGCATCGACTCAGATTTGTACGGAGGTGCCATTTCACAACTTGGGGGCGTAGGTGGCCTAAGGGTTGTTTTCACATCGCCTTCCTTGGTTATGCTTGATGCAGCACATCATTGCCACTTCTTGCATGGTCCTCGGAAACGTGTTGGTGTCTTAGGTTTTGGGGGGGGGGATACAAGATAGTTTTGCTCTTATGTGGATGTGTGATGCAGAGCAACCCGGAGCCCTTCATGCAGGGGAATGTTTAGGGGTTTTCTACTACGACAATCGACGGGCTCCCGCGCCCTACGAAGGAGGGCCCCTCGGCGGGGGCCCCCCCTTAGTGACGACTGCCTCACAAGGCACGGTGGCGCGAGGAGTCGGGGGGTGGGGTGAGGGGGGGGTGTGCGCCAGGCATCACTCCACCCTGGTGAGGGAGTGGAGGGGCGGGTGACGTCATCACCCGCGCGCCCATTTGGGGCTTAAATACACCCGGTCTGAAGACGCAGGGTCTCTCTCTGCCGCTTCCCTCCTACGTTGCTGCAGACTCCCAGCCATGTCGGTTGCTGGCGTTCCAGCTCCTGTTCGTGTGGATTGTTCCTGCTCCGGTTTCGTGTGAAGGAGTTCGAGGTTCGCATGAGGAAGGAGCCGCGGTTCGAGTCGGGCAGGAGAGTCGCAGTGCTGATAAGGAGATAGGAGGTACGTGAATGTGGAAGGCCAGTTTTATAGCTCAACTGGTTATAGGTTGTAGAATAAATGCTTAACTGTGGGGCCCGAGGGTGTTATTAGAATAGAACACAGTCGGAGTCGGCAAGTTAGGCAGCTGGGGCCGGAGTGGTTTAAGGAAGGAATGCAGAGAGGGGGAGCGAGTGTGCGTGCGGCCGCTGCGGCGCACAGAGGCAGGTACAGGCCCAAATAGTGAGGGGGCAACCTGACATGGGGCGAGCTGGTACATTGTTTTAGCTGCCGGTTGGCAACGCAGAAGAGTACGGGGACGGGGGCCTGTAGCACGCGGGTCGAAGTGGAAACGATTTCTTGGGACGCATCATAGATTTATTGGCTCGCGTCGCCGTAGGTAGGTTAGGGTGAGGGTTGGGCACCATACATTTGTTGTTTCAATTAAAATAAAATAAAATAAAAAAAAAATAAAAAAATTGCATCAGGAACCAGGCAATCCAGAAATTGGCCAAGGTTCTGTTGCCGTACAGCAGGGCCCAGGGGTTGCGGAGGGGGGTAGGGGGGACACCATGGTGGCTCAGGGGGAGTGTTTAATGGCATGCACATGGGGGCGTTTTGGGGGGATGGGAGCGGTCAAGGTCTGGAGCGCACAGTGATGCAAAAGCGGGAAGATAGTCTTGGGCAAGTTGGATATGGGCTTTTCAGTTCGGTCGTCGCAGCAAAGGGGCCAGACCGGGGATGTGCGATGGTATACACACTACCGGATACGGCGGGGTGGGGAGGGGGTTGGTTCAGCCTGTGGGTATAGAGGCCCAAAAGCGATTGGGAGGGGGCGAAGGATGCAGGCAGGGTCGTCGTAAGAGGGATACGTTTTTGGGTCAGTGTGTACTTTTTGGTTTCAGTCCGTGGGGAGGAAGGTATGGGGAAGGTAAATGCTTTTACGGGAAATTTTGCATTAGACTATGTGGGAAAGGCGAAGGGCATCGCGATGGGTGGAGATCATGGGGATCGGGTCGAGAGGGGGCATTGTTGGGGGACGGTTGGCTTGGGTGCGGGCTTTTTTACTGGGATGGAATTAGGTAGCATAGGGGGTTACCTTGTACACGGGCCCAGGGCAGGAGTTGGCGCGCGATGGCCACCGTGTGGTGAGAGGCGGTCAGACACGGGCTGTACCACCCGAACGCGCAGCATGAGTTTGTGCCCATGTCTGGGATAATTTAAAAGCACAGTTAGCAAAGGCGGAGTGGTGGTACCGCCGCCGTGCAGATACATTAGGGGGCCGAGGCTCGGCACGTTTAATTTAACTGTGCATCGTGCGAGTTGTGCGCCGTGAAGACAGACTACTGATGTTTGTGATATCGGCGAACAACTAACGAAAGCGCCCTTACTGACTCAGTGCCCTAGTAATTTGCAGAGCGGTGCGCACCCGCGAAAGGTTCCACACACTCAAACATTCATAATCGTATACTGCGTGGAGGGGGGGTGGTGTGGTGCGAGGAACCAGTTTGGTGCCTCGGCTGGTGGCCGTACCGCGTGGGGCCTTCTTTGATGACTGTAATGTAGCCATTGTGCCACCGATGGCTGTTACTTACGTTAATATGCAGGCACGCTTTGCATTCTGGGATATGTAGTTTTTGTTTAAGCCTCAGGTTTGTGGGCCTACAGCACCCAGCAAGTAATGCTTTTAACTCAAGCCGGTCAAGTGGCACAGCGAGTAGAGCACTCGCTTTGACATCGGTGCAGAGCCTGCTGACGCAGGTTCGAATCCCGGCAGGACCAAACTCAGCCTTTCATCCTTCAGAGGTCGACACCGTGGGTAATGATAAGCAGCGCTCGGATACCCGAGGGTTCGTAGCGCGGTATAAATGCCTAGACAGATGCAACAACAGAAGTAATCAAAAGGCTTACAAATGAGGGCCCACAAGGAAGGGGGTGGATCATACCTAGGCAGACTTGGAGGGGGGCACATTCCCAAGGAGGCATTGAGGAGTCCAGGCGAAAATTGAGTATAAAACTAGGAAAATTCCTGATCAGCAGGGGCTTTGGATGGGTCAAGCACGCATTGATCAGCTTGAAAACTCCGGGTTGTTTTGGGGAAGACAAGGTCCACTTATCAGAAGTGGGGGTAAGGGTGATGGTGTACAACTTAAAAGATGCCCTAGAAGGCATGGGCTGCAGATGAGCTGCCGGCGGAGGCCATTCGGGGAGGGGGCACGAGTCGGCTCTGATTGGGCTTTGTCAACGATGGAAGGCCTTTAAAGGGTCCGAAACGCTCCCTCCCTAACCGTGGCTGGGGGGGGGCTCCGGTAAGGGAACGGAACGGTCAAGGGACGTGTTCCGAGGGCAGGACACCCTGCAGTCATGTGGGAGCAGAGTGCAGGCCGGAAAAAGGGTGAGGCCTGATGAAAACCTGCAGGTATGGTTGGCGGCATTCAGAGTCATGGAGCAGATAATAACGGAGAAGGACCACGACCAGGGGCCAGCCCTTCAACACTACAGAGAATGCGTGGTGGAGGAACACAAAGTGGGGGGGCACGTTTTGGCTGAGGAACGACCTAAGGTTTAGGAAAAGCATGGAGTGTGACCACGGCTTGAGATGGGAGCACAAGCAGGTGGGGGTTTAGTGGCTAGGAGAAGGGGGGTCAAACCGGACTGACAATAGAAGGGGCAGACGAAAGGGATGTCAAGGCACGAACAATCGAAGGTATGGGGCCTACAGGACAATTCCCTTTTAAGGGGCACAAGGGCTCAGCCGGAACTCAGTTCTATCAGCAATCATTACTAGATGGGAAGGTAGACAATAATAATGGTCAAAAATAAATAAGAGATTTTACAAAAGTGCATTACTTATCGTAGTTGGCGTGGTTCGCCAAACTGGGGAAATTCCTAATCAGCAGGGGCTTTGGGTGGGTCAAGCATGCCTGGATTAGTTTGAAAACTGCGGGTTGCTTCGGGGAGGAAAAGTTCACTTATCCGAAGTGGGGGTAAGGGCGATGGTGTACAACCTAAAGGATGCTCTGCAGGGGATGGGCTGCAATTGAACAGCGGTGGGGGGGGGGCTGGGGGGAGTGTCGATTTGGGTTTTTTGCAAATAAAGGAAGCCTTTAGGGGCCCGGAAGGCCCCCCCCACCTAAATCTGGGAGGGGGGGTCTCCATTTATGGAACGGAACGGTCAAGGGAAGACCTCTTTCGGCACGCCGCTGCCAGGCCAGTTGGCCCTCCTGCACATGTAAGCTGCAAACAGGAGGAGCACCAGCGGGGAAGGCTGCGACACAAGTCATCACGCCACCGGTTGTCAGCTGGAGGGCCTGCGTGCCTGTTGCGGACGGAGTGAAAGGGGTGAAAGGCGCATGGATAGTTTAACCGGGGATTCCTGAGCTAAGGCGACCAGGTGCATGAGGGGGAACTCACTACGGCCGGTGGCCCGCTGTGAATCATGGTGGTGTCACCGGTCGCAGCGACTGGTCTTTGGCAGACAAGCCCAGCGGATGTTACCTGGTGTTCCCATTAGAAAGTACTGGCGGAGACCACAAGGGGAACTGCACAGCCATCAGTTTATTAAGAACGGCGCCCAGGAGTATTAGACTCAGGGGAGGCCCACGTTAATGGGGAGGGTTAGGGGGGCTTGGAAGACCTTTCCAACTCCAAAAGTGGGTGGGGGAAATGGGAAGTGCATCGTTGGAAACTGAAAATTGCAAAGCATCAATGAAGTCAGCAAGGGGGGGGTGAATTGAAAGTTTGCACTGTAAACGGGGCTCCGGCAAGTACGTTGGTAACTGAGGGGAAGGGGGGGCCCCTGGGAGATAGGGGGGGCTCAAGAGAAGGGGGCCCTTTGGGATTGGCAGCTTAAGGAGATCAAAAAGAAACCTGGGGGGAGGGCCTTGGAGTGCGGGGGCTAGGGACTAGGAGGAGCAGGGGGGTTAGTTGGGGTGGACCCCCCGAAGTGAAAGGCGGGGGAAGAGGAGGGGGATAAGAAGGATGCTGGGGCTCTGGGGGATAGGTATGCGCTTGATGGATGGGGCTCTCTAGAACAGGAGGGCGCGATAGGGGCCGGAGGGGATGGGACAACTAAGGCGGCGGGGAGAGCTCGGGCTGATCGGGGTCTTGGCTGAAAGGGGGAGAGGGGCTCCCTGGCAGGATGGGCTGGAGGAAGACCTGTTTGGGGAGAGAAAGTTAACTATGATCAATAAGCCAACCCGGGGAAACGGGAAGAGAGAATCCAGGGGAAAGGGAGCAAGAAGGGGAAAAGAAGACCGGAACGCATCCTTTAGAAGGAGCCTAAGCGGAAATGAAGAATGGAAAGAAAATAAAGCACAAAATAAAAATTGCACTTAAATAGCGTTGGGGAAAGAAATGAAAAGAAAAATTGCAAAATAAAGAAATGGTCAAAGGGTAGAGAGGGCCTGCTGAGGAAGGGACTGGGCGCCCGCGTCGGGTCCCTCCAAGGACCCGAGGGGGCGGGGGGGGGGGAAAGTTGCTTGCTCTCAGAGTAGAAAATCCTGAGCGTGAACGGAACACCTGTAAGCTAACTCCTGACTTTATGTGTAATAAAGTTTGCTGTGGCAATTTTTCTCCCACTCATCCTACTGGTCTCTGCCTATCCTTTGGGTGGATGGGGGTTGGGTTGCTTTGGGAGGAGGGTAGTTGGGAAGGAGTGAGAGTCGGAATGTGGAATGAGAGCTGGGGGGTGGGGGGGTTATTGGGAGCAGCATGGGCGGCCACTGTGCCACCCCACTGAGGGTGTCGGCGCTACGACGGGCTCCCGCGCCCTACGAAGGAGGGCCCCTCGGCGGGGGCCCCCCCTTAGTGATGACTGCCTCACAAGGCACGGTGGCGCGAGGAGTCGGGGGGTGGTGTGAGGGGGGGTGTGCGCCAGGCATCACTCCACCCTGGTGAGGGAGTGGAGGGGCGGGTGACGTCATCACCCGCGCGCCCATTTGGGGCTTAAAAACACCCGGTCTGAAGACGCAGGGTCTCTCTCTGCCAGCTTCCCTCCTACGTTGCCCTCCCGCCCTCCCTCTTTACAATGTTGTACTGATGTGTGATGTTTTTTCTTGCAGATAAGCCCAGCGGATGTTACCTGGTGTTCCCATTAGAAAGTACTGGCGGAGACCACAAGGGGAACTGCACAGCCATCAGTTTATTAAGAACGGCGCCCAGGAGTATTAGACTCAGGGGAGGCCCACGTTAATGGGGAGGGATAGGGGGCTTGGAAGACCTTTCCAACTCCAAAAGTGGGTGGGGGAAATGGGAAGTGCATCGTTGGAAACTGAAAATTGCAAAGCATCAATGAAGTCAGCAAGGGGGGGGGGTGAATTGAAAGTTTGCACTGTAAACGGGGCTCCGGCAAGTACGTTGGTAACTGAGGGGAAGGGGGGGCCCCTGGGAGATAGGGGGGGCTCAAGAGAAGGGGGCCCTTTGGGATTGGCAGCTTAAGGAGATCAAAAAGAAACCTGGGGGGAGGGCCTTGGAGTGCGGGGGCTAGGGACTAGGAGGAGCAGGGGGGTTAGTTGGGGTGGACCCCCCGAAGTGAAAGGCGGGGGAAGAGGAGGGGGATAAGAAGGATGCTGGGGCTCTGGGGGATAGGTATGCGCTTGATGGATGGGGCTCTCTAGAACAGGAGGGCGCGATGGGGGCCGGAGGGGATGGGACAACTAAGGCGGCGGGGAGAGCTCGTGCTGATCGGGGTCTTGGCTGAAAGGGGGAGAGGGGCTCCCTGGCAGGATGGGCTGGAGGAAGACCTGTTTGGGGAGAGAAAGTTAACTATGATCAATAAGCCAACCCGGGGAAACGGGAAGAGAGAATCCAGGGGAAAGGGAGCAAGAAGGGGAAAAGAAGACCGGAACGCATCCTTTAGAAGGAGCCTAAGCGGAAATGAAGAATGGAAAGAAAATAAAGCACAAAATAAAAATTGCACTTAAATAGCGTTGGGGAAAGAAATGAAAAGAAAAATTGCAAAATAAAGAAATGGTCAAAGGGTAGAGAGGGCCTGCTGAGGAAGGGACTGGGCGCCCGCGTCGGGTCCCTCCAAGGACCCGAGGGGGCGGGGGGGGGGGAAAGTTGCTTGCTCTCAGAGTAGAAAATCCTGAGCGTGAACGGAACACCTGTAAGCTAACTCCTGACTTTATGTGTAATAAAGTTTGCTGTGGCAATTTTTCTCCCACTCATCCTACTGGTCTCTGCCTATCCTTTGGGTGGATGGGGGATGGGTTGCTTTGGGAGGAGGGTAGTTGGGAAGGAGTGAGAGTCGGAATGTGGAATGAGAGCTGGGGGGTGGGGGGGTTATTGGGAGCAGCATGGGCGGCCACTGTGCCACCCCACTGAGGGTGTCGGCGCTACGACGGGCTCCCGCGCCCTACGAAGGAGGGCCCCTCGGCGGGGGCCCCCCCTTAGTGATGACTGCCTCACAAGGCACGGTGGCGCGAGGAGTCGGGGGGTGGTGTGAGGGGGGGGTGTGCGCCAGGCATCACTCCACCCTGGTGAGGGAGTGGAGGGGCGGGTGACGTCATCACCCGCACGCCCATTTGGGGCTTAAAAACACCCGGTCTGAAGACGCAGGGTCTCTCTCTGCCAGCTTCCCTCCTACGTTGCCCTCCCGCCCTCCCTCTTTACAATGTTGTACTGATGTGTGATGTTTTTTCTTGCAGATAAGCCCAGCGGATGTTACCTGGTGTTCCCATTAGAAAGTACTGGCGGAGACCACAAGGGGAACTGCACAGCCATCAGTTTATTAAGAACGGCGCCCAGGAGTATTAGACTCAGGGGAGGCCCACGTTAATGGGGAGGGATAGGGGGCTTGGAAGACCTTTCCAACTCCAAAAGTGGGTGGGGGAAATGGGAAGTGCATCGTTGGAAACTGAAAATTGCAAAGCATCAATGAAGTCAGCAAGGGGGGGGGTGAATTGAAAGTTTGCACTGTAAACGGGGCTCCGGCAAGTACGTTGGTAACTGAGGGGAAGGGGGGGCCCCTGGGAGATAGGGGGGGCTCAAGAGAAGGGGGCCCTTTGGGATTGGCAGCTTAAGGAGATCAAAAAGAAACCTGGGGGGAGGGCCTTGGAGTGCGGGGGCTAGGGGCCAGGAGGAGCAGGGGGGTTAGTTGGGGTGGACCCCCCGAAGCGAAAGGCGGGGGAAGAGGAGGGGGATAAGAAGGATGCTGGAGCTCTGGGGGATAGGTATGCGCTTGATGGATGGGGCTCTCTAGAACAGGAGGCCGCGATGGGGGCTGGAGGGGATGGGACAAGTAAGGCAGCGGGGAGAGCTCGGGCTGATCGGGGTCTTGGCTGAAAGGGGGAGAGGGGCTCCCTGGCAGGATGGGCTGGAGGAAGACCTGTTTGGGGAGAGAAAGTTAACTATGATCAATAAGCCAACCCGGGGAAACGGGAAGAGAGAATCCAGGGGAAAGGGAGCAAGAAGGGGAAAAGAAGACCGGAACGCATCCTTTAGAAGGAGCCTAAGCGGAAATGAAGAATGGAAAGAAATTAAAGCACGAAATAAAAATTGCACTTAAATAGCGTTGGGGAAAGAAATGAAAAGAAAAATTGCAAAATAAAGAAATGGCCAAAGGGTAGAGAGGGACTGCTGAGGAAGGGACTGGGCGCCCGCGTCGGGTCCCCCAAGGACCCGAGGGGGCGGGGGGGAAAGTTGCTTGCTCTCAGAGTAGAAAATCCTGAGCGTGAACGGAACACCTGTAAGCTAACTCCTGACTTTATGTGTAATAAAGTTTGCTGTGGCAATTTTTCTCCCACTCATCCTACTGGTCTCTGCCTATCCTTTGGGTGGATGGGGGTTGGGTTGCTTTGGGAGGAGGGTAGTTGGGAAGGAGTGAGAGTCGGAATGTGGAATGAGAGCTGGGGGGCGGAGGGGTTATTGGGAGCAGCATGGGCGGCCACTGTGCCACCCCACTGAGGGTGTCGGCGCTACGAGGTGTTTGCTTTATGTGCCTATGATGCTGTGCACTCTAAGTTGCTTATCCAGGTGTAACGTTCTGCTTGCTGTCTGGTGGGAGGGCTACTAAGACGCATGTGTGAGTGGCTTGGTTGGTTTACATGTCATGTGTTTGAGCACAGCCGTTCAATGGTTAGTGGGTAGGGTTAGAGAGGCTGTGGTGGGAAAATATGACAGCAGATACAGCTTCAATGCCCATATTGCATAGATACCCAGACGGCTTGGTGCAGGGCCACAGGCTGCGCGTCTGGTATTCTGCGTCAGCCACACGTCGCGCTGCTGTAGAAGATGGGAGCCAGAATGGCGTTGCCTGGGTGTAGGATTCAAGAGGCATGTAGTGTAATGCCGTGGGCATAGGTCCATGGATGCTAGCTAGGATTGCTTCACACGATCTTCCAGAGAATCCAGAGCAAGTATTAAAGAGGGCGCAGGCTTGAAGGGGAGTCAGTATGCGGTCATGGGGTGAAATTAGAGTAGGTCCTTGATTCGTTGTGCTGCAGTACGTGGTACTGCTTTCAGGGTTATGTGAAGGTCGCATGCAGCCCAGCGCCTGAGGCATTTTTATCGTCATTAACTGTTTGAGGTGCGAAGAACTTTACTCTCTGCAGTAATGAGAGTAAATAAAACTGCAATGGCACAGGCTTGCTGCTCTGGAGGAAGGCACTCGCACCCAGCAGAGACTTAGCACGGCACACATCTGTCTCCTTGGCCAAACTCTGGCTTGCGGACTAGACTCTGCGAGAAGTCGTCCAGGAAGTTCACCTCTATCTCTCAGAGTGAATTGCCATTCACACTTGTGACCCCATTTGATTAACATTACAGTCTGTTAGCATCTCACTGTGCCAGGGTAGGTATAGGCCGATTTGATCGACAAAAAATGGTCGCAATGACCAAAAGGTCTAAAAATACTACCACCAAAGGTTCGAACACCAAAAGTTCGAACCTTTGGTGGTAGCATTGTAAAAAAAAAAAAACAGGGGCTGCGGGGGTGGCACCAGCAGTCCGTGTCAGCTTGAGACCCACCACAAAGGACTGCATGAGCCTTGCATGGAATCTGGGGTGCCTGCTGCAGTACAGGCTTTGGTACCACACTCTAATCTGTAGCCACGTGCATCCCTCCCGGCCTGGATCAGCAGTGAAGGACTTCGGGACTGGAGATCAGGTGGACTCTAGGTGCTCTGCCCTGACTGAGCACGCGTCCTATGCCCCCATTTTTGTGGGCTTTGTACCACTTAAATTCCCTTAACCAGGTGCAGAGTTTGAATTTTCGAGGAAATTAGAGCTATTTAGCCTCCTGGTCGTAGGTAGCCTAGAAGAACCTGGTACACTTCACCCCCACAGCCACTGTGAGTTAATTTTGACTCTCATTGTCAACTGGCGGCATACAAATATTGAGTCTTTCAGCCTTTTTTCAGAGTTTGATGGTAATAGTAAATCTAGTGGTATTCGCAAAATACCACTGGATTTACCATCTGCCCAATTGAGTGTTGATTGAAATACTGCCAGTGGCATTAAGGCAAATACATCCAGTGGTAATTCAAGGCTATTTTTACCTGCACCCCAGAGGTGGAGGTAAACATTGCAAAATGACCCACATAATTGGTTTACGTTTTTCAACTACATAGGAGGGAAACACAAGCAAATCTCTTACATACTGATGGGGACGTTTGGAGGAGCTGAGAAATTGGCAATTTCCAATACCACCTCCCACCATTTTTCCCATGTGATGCGTAAAGGGTCATTGTTGACCCTTTTCTGCATACAAAAGTATGTAAAGTAGTGATACGAACAACTGGACATTAGAGTAGTAGTATGAACCGCTACTGGGCCTCATTATGAATTTGGTCATAATTTGGCAGCAAATCTGCCGAACTACTGCCAAACTCCCAGACTGCTCCCATCTATTGGCCCTGTGGTTTTTTTTTAACACAGAACTGCAAGTAGTGGTGGGGCAATTTTAATGCCCATTTTGTGGAGTCCATAGGACTCCATCAGGATTTTGGCAGAATTACTGAAAGCAGTAATTCTGATGATTGCTAATGTCCACTTGCTCAAGACATATTCCAATCCTCACTGAAAGCTGTCCAAATTCTAGCCCTCCTAAAAGAAATGCATTGTGCACAAATTACTTCTTGAATTAACTCTTCATCCTACATGCGTCTCATCTTGGACACGTCTGAAATAGCAGTCCCCATACAGCTGCAGGCCTTTGTAGGTTGTGACAGCTTACTGCAGACCCGTCAGACTGTAGACCTGATGCAGTGCTTAAATAGTGAGCATCCAAAGAAATAACGTGTATATAAGCACCCTGAAAAGTGAGTCTTGCCTGTTAGACCGATTTAAAGCATTCAGCTTTGGATCACGGGATTTTTTCCGTAGTCTCTGCATGTACGTTTGCATAGATGATAAACTCCTTGATTTGTTCACCTCTTTCCTGGATAGATTTCACCAATTTGTCTAGACTGACTCTCTAGATCCTACCACCTATGACTGCTATCTGGGGAGGATTTATGACTTCCATTCTATACACTATAATAATTAATTTCTATATGGAACTCCTGGGGTTGCATCAACATAGACGAATGCACTGACAATATTAAATTAATATATATAAACAAATATTGTGTGTGGACCTCTGCTTACTCAGATCTGGTCTCTTCTTTGTCCAACAGCAGAAGCCTTGAGTCCACCTGAATCTTAACCCTTCCAAACCGAGTTTTGTGCTGCTCCTTAACCACAATCAATAATAGTTCCAATTTTAAAAGTGGCTCTCAGCCATGCAACATAAAGGCACCTCCCATTTCCTCATCCCTTTTGCGGACTACCTGGGCTTTTACATTCACAGTCTACAGTGGGCTATATAGGTGATGTTCTTCTCATGAACTGTGCAAATAGCATAGTATTGATCTGCAGACTGACTGAAACATTCTGGAATCAATTGTTGTGCCATTCATTTAAAGATATTACAAGGCCAACATGGTGCACTGTGAGTCGTGTAGCCTTTCACTTTCTGAGATCATGGGCAAACTAACCTTTTGAGAGATGTGCAGGGACCTGGTTTCAGATCATCATGCTAAAACGCTAGATTCCTGTTAATAGCCAAAATATCCCCAATAGAACGCACGTCAGTTCGGTCCTTGCATTAATTTCTTCTTTCACTCAATACATACAAATTTAAGTGTACTACTACTTCCAGAGGAATTACTGATCACACCTGTATGCATACCTTTGCAAATCCACTGATTGGATAAACCTTGGCTTTTCTTCAACTGCTGTCCCTTTCCTACCTCTGTCGTTCTGAATCAAACCTGTGTCTAATATCTGAACCTCTGGCTTTAAGGCTTGTCCCTGATAAGGGGTGCAGCTGGGATCCTTTACTGGACTGGTTCTGCACTCCTTCCCAGCCTAGTATGACCGCAGGCTCCATGTTGTGGTGCTACTGCCTGGTTTTGCAGACTTGCCTTCCCCATAGAAGGGATTTGTGGAGCTGGATGGAAATACATGGTGGCTGGGTTTATCTCTGAACTCCAGTGACCATTACTGAATTCGAGGAACAAGCATAGCTAATGTTGTAGTACCTTGCACCCTCAGAGCATTTATTGTGAACATCAAAACCATTTCAGTGTATCACCATCCTTTAGAGTTATTTTTCAGTCACAATTCTTAAGCAATTGCCTGATGTTCTAGACCCCTGTTCTTCTGCATCTCTTGCTGGACATATGTGAAGGATGTGCCTCAATTTCTCAGTGGCCACTGCCAAATCCAGAGTGTTAAGCCCCTTTCTAGATTACATCACCCTTCGTAACTGCACTGTGCACTTACAATCTTTCCCACAGTGATCCCATGGTAAATCAAGGGAGCCAGGGTCGCTACTTCTGTTTTTTTATTTACTGCCCTCTCAGCCCCTTTCATTCCAGGCGCCTGGCTTGATGCTCACAATATCCATCGCCAGAAGAAATGGGCACCACAGTTGTGCTAATCTTAATTGGGATACTCAACGCCAAAGTAGATGCTATGCACGTCTCTGTCCAAAAGCCTTGTAAGCTGCAGTTGGTTCACTTGATGCAGCCTTCCCTGGAGGGGTAGGGGGTGTAGGGACACACCCTCTGTTCCCCCACAGTGTGCTGAGCTCCACAATCTGAAAAGTGTACTTCCCTACCCCCACACATATGGCCAGAGGGTAATCCATTTGTAAGGGCTGCCTGAGGTGCGTTCAGGCTTGGCCTCCCGCTCCTGACCTGACTCACAAACCGCTGACCCTCTCTTGGATCACCCAATTGGGGAAAGTGTCCCGCTGCCACCAACATGTCCCCTGAAGCTCTGCCACCTTTCAGTCAAGCTTGGGGTGTGGAAGAGCCCTGAGGAGAGAGCAGGTCGAGCACAAGCAGGGAGCTCCGAGAAATCAGATACTACCCTGGTCACCTTCATGGCCATGCCACTTCAAGATTAGTGTTTTAACAGAAGAACATATCTGAAGACAGGAATCCTTCTGCATGGAACAGGCTCAGAAAAAGACTATTGGGCATATTGTGAGCTGTGAAGGGCTGGAATCACTTTATCGTTGTTTATTAGTGTGATCTATCCCACAAAGCCTCCAAGTATATATAACTATTGTCCTATCTGTTCATCTTAACTAAGCCTTCTTTCGTTAAACTGTGCCGTAGAAAACAACGAAGGGCTTGCCGCTTCGCAGCGCAAAAACCCATCTCACTAAAATGTCACTGCGGAATGTGTTCAGAAGGGACATTCCTCTTTGGAGTTTGTGGACACAACATTTGCAGAGAAAGTACTGTCCCACCATGCAGATACCTTTTGTAATCATTCTCTCCAAAATAAAAGGGACTGCCCTCCCAAGAGTGCAGTCTCTGAACGGCCCACACTGCTTACAGTTCGGAGTCACAAGAATCATCCAACAAGGTTCTTCAGCTGCATATCCTTAGGATCCCCAATCTCTGAACATATATATTACATCTTAATGCAATATGAGTGGGTAACCAGGTACTGGGAGGAATATAAAGGAATCTATGGAGTGAGAAGAGACATACAAGGAGAAAGGTTATTAACCAAGTCTTCTTCATCTGGCCTTGAATTACAGATTTCCTTCAAGATATGAAAGAGGAAAATCTGGAGTATGTTATTTTGTCCCAATTCCCTTTCACACGGGGGAGGTGAAAAGGGGGGGTCCAATTGGCTTTTGTACTATAAATCAGTAGTGGACGCAACTCCTATGGGGTCTGTGCGACCAGCAATGGCTTCGGTGTAAATCAGCAAAATCTAAGACCTGGCAAGGTGGCCACGAACCTCAAAGGGAGATCAGTTCTAGAAAGATGTGGGGCAGAGACGGGGCCTCCTTCATATGACAGTGTACCCTCCCTCTCCATCCTGTCAGAATTGGCTGGGGTCATGCTGCCAGGTCTGCACAGCCTTTGTAAGCCCTGTCGTGGACTTAGAAATATGTGCAGGATCTAGACTTCTGGAAAAGTTGTCCAAGTTCTGCTATTTTTGAAAACTGCTACCTAGCCTCGATTTGCAGTTCTGCCTAGTCCTAAGCAATGCCCAAGGTGGATCAGACTTTAGGGCTTGGATTGGAAGTTGGCCTCGGAAAAAGTCGCAAGCAGATCTACCCATACCAGAGCTAGAGTTTCTTGCCAGCAAAGTCACAATGTATCTGTTTTTCCAGCATGGGCCCTTCAACAGTCGCCATGCTGAATAAATACATTGGTCTTCTTTTGGTATGGCTAGACATCACACAGTCTATACACACCGCCACTTCTTGTGTACTCCCTGGCAGTTTCCACTATGATCTCAACTCTGAGATGATGTGACTTCCCCAGCATGAAGCACGCTGAGGGACTGCTAAAGGCACGCACAGTTTGTTGTAGTAGTTTAAAAACTGTTGAATAAAAAAGGTAGGTGGTCTTTGGGCTGAAAGGGTGATTGGAGGATGACAGTTTGATCTGGATAGTGCAGGCATCTGTACTGCTGTAGGCCACTGAAATATGTAAAGTGGTTTTAACTTCTACCAAGTGCTGCTCGTCTTTCCCACTATCTCTCTGAATAGCTGTAACTCCCCCACCTGTGAGACCTGGCCACGCGTTGCAGAGCTGACTCAAGTCTACTGTTTCCCCTGCTAAAGCCCCTCACACTTACATAGATGCAGTATTACTGCATATGCCCCTTGCACAATTGCCTTACCCTTTCAGTCCCAATGTTTAGCTACCAATCCATTCCCTGTCTGTCCACATCTACAGCTGTTACTTTGTAGCTTCTCTCTGCAAAGTTGCTTGTCAAGTTGCTTGTTGTGAGGGTCAACAATACAAGGGACAACCGTTTGATGATTGTTCAAAACATGCCATTTTATTAAAGTATAAATACAAGTAAATGTCTCACTATTCCTACTCTGCTGTGGATTTCCCTGCCTACCCAAAACTAAAGGAAACTCTCTAACCCAAGATGTTGGCTCATACACTAAACATCAAATACAAAGAAAATATATGGCAATTCAAAATAGCATCAGCAACATTCACAGTTTCTTGATAACCGCTCAATATCCTGGGCAAATTCCCTTCCCCAGGATTCACAGTGAATTCTGCGCCGATGTACAATTAAGGAAATCCTTGTATGCAAGATAGTCTCAAATGAGTTCTTAATGTTTCAATGTAAAAGTAAAGATGTGTTAACCAAAATTCCAACACTAGCAACTCTATTCTCTTTGGTGAATTATGGGCGTTCCACTTCCACATTTCTCGGTTCACAGTATGTCATTAGTAACAAGATTAGGATTCAAAGTAGGTATATTAGTCAGGATGAAGTCACAAGGCTGCTGCTTCCACTTCTACTCAGATTTACCATGACAGCAGTCTCCTTTGCCCCACAGTACTCTACTTCATTTAGGCTACTGAAATGTTTTATCTACTGACAATCGGATGTACCACCACAGCTTCAATATGTTGTGTTGCACTACTACCACAGCTTTGGTGATTTGTGATTCAAGACAGTTTTTGACAAGATTCACTTTAAAGTACTTCAACAGCTTCAAGTAGGCAAGCCACTCTTCCTCAGAATCTCTCTCTTCAAGAGGGGCAGCCTCTTTGCCTCTCTCGTCTGTCTGACACAACAACAACTTCAAATAATGTTCATCAACAGCAAGTTTCCATGGCCCAACTTTGGCTTCGCCTCTCTTCCAACTGTTAGCCCAAGTAATTATCCAGAAGCCATGGCGCCACTCTCTTGGCTCCAGGTAATGCGTGCACACTTGTTTCTTAGGCAACATTGAACTGCTATTGGATTCACAGTTATAGTTAGACTGCATTTTGGCTGTAGGAAAGGCTACTTTCAATCTTAGTATGAGAAGACTTGGTTTGGACAATGCTTGCTCTTCTCTTCAATTGCAGATACAGTGTTTAACTGCTTAACTTATTTTACAAGAGATGAATTCCCATGTGAAATAAAGGATACAGTTCAGTCTTCCTTTGGAAAGCACAATTAGTCACTTCTTCCTATAGTTTCGAAGGGTTAAAGGTTGAAAAATGTTACTCTTCCTAATAAGCAGCACACAACCATTCCTTCATAAGGTTTACAGTCTTAAGGGTTTAACAATGGTTTTTCGCAGTGTTTGCTCTTCATGCGAACAAATGGCAATTACCTTGCACGCGATTGGTACATTTCCATTGTCCCTTTATTACAGCTTCAAGGAATAACATCTGCTCACTTCTCACTATACGCGTGTGGAAAGGAAACTGGATACGGTTGCCGGCAGTGTTCACGCAAGGAATCAGAATGCCAGGTTCCACTCACTGGCTTCTGGGAACTTTGTTCTGAGGGTTTGACAACTTCCACGGCTTCTGCCACAACTTCTACTGCTTATGGCTTCACAGGAACCCACACCATTCCTCGCTGAAAGTGTCACAGGGCCGGCCACTCGTTTAAGGAGCCCCTATCACTCCCACGACCCATGGTTTGAAAACAGTTCCTCGCCTCGGTCTCCGCCACATTCTCTGCACAGCAACCACGGCAATCAGGCTCACATGGGGAAAGACAGCCTTCCTACATGTCTTCCGCTGCACAACCTCTGCACTTCAGTATTTGGGGAAAAGGGCCCTCTCAGAACAAGCAGGTGAAATCTGCTACATCCACGTTCCAGCATCCAATCGCTTCTCCCACTTCTACTTGGTTTGCTAGCTCTGTGACCTCTTCCTTCTGCTTCTGCTAGTACAGCATGCAGTTCAGTCACAGTTCCAGCTCCTTCCGGTTGCCTGCACCTGAGGGAACCTTTTATGCCTCACAGGTTCCTTAAGGTGTGGGCTGTTAGGCTAAATTGCCCGACTACTGCTACAGGATACCTCTTTAGTCTTCTTCCACGTCCCAGTACTTATGAAAAAATGGGACTCGTAGTCCCCAACAACGAAGTTAGTTTCTCCTTAAATAACATTTGATTTTTAAGGGTAGATTTAATCCCCTTAAAGTTATTTAAGAACACATTATTAGACTATGTAATTACAGAGGAAGACAGCCTATTTAAGGCAATACTTCTAAATTCATTTCCATTATACCTTGGGCCTTTGGGAACTGCCAACAAGTAGAGACTTGGAAAATGCCATTGTGCATTTGCAGATGGCTTAAAAATGAAAGGCATCAGGACAGTCTGACAGAGAAAGCTTCTTTGGAAGAGTGGACGCACTGCTTCCTAGCCCGTTGATGCATAATATTTCTCTGGCTGCTCGGTTGTGAGCTTTCCAGTGAAGTTCTGGTGAGATGAGGGGGTGCTCTGCAGCTGTGTCAACGGTGAAGTATTTTATCTAAACTATTTTTATTCATTCATTTACTTATTATTCTTTTTGCATTTATTAATTTTTGCATGTTTTTGGTGAATAAAGAAGTCATATAAGAGCCATGTTACAGCCTAGTTGAGTGTGTGAATAACTGCCTTCCAGTGTATAAGGTTTCTTCATGCAGTGTGCTGGGGCCGTGAAATATATCCGTGGCACTTTAAAAGCAAAACACTTGGCCAGGACTTTTAGAAGATGGTCTTCCACTCTCCTCTCTGTGACTCCCTGTGCAAGGGGTAATTTGTTCACGGAGACCATGGCTCAGTGGTCATGTGTTCTCTTGTCACCTGCATTTACTTAAAGTTTAAAAGCACCACAAGTCAGCAGTATAATCCAATGCAGGAGCCTTGTCATCAACCTGGGTTCTGGTTGTTATTCCCAACCAGGCCCCCAACTAGGACTCAGAGGGTTTGGGGGAGGATGTTAAGGCTTTAAGCATTTACGGTCAGTGTATTCTGGGACTTATAGTTTGTTACTTTCCCTCAGGTTTCCCTGTAGGAGGTCTGAGCATGTCAGGTCTTGAGAGGCAAAGAGGGTCTGTGGGATTCCTCCTCAGACACCCTCGGGGAGGAACATCGGGTAGCAGCCATTCAATACCCCCCCTATCTGTCCGCTACCCTCAGTAGTTAATATAGTTCTGGGTGTAACTTCATCACAAGTGGCAGAACTAAAGAAAGAAACAGCGACATTCAAGGCTGAGCCGGCAATGTCCACTGCCAAACTAAACATAAAAATACTTGCCTTAGAAAAAAGTTAAACGACACTGAGATGTCAAAGTGTGACTAAGTCCATGAACAAGCTGAAATCACCATGCCAGAGAACAAGCTGGTAGCAAACTATCAAAAAACGCTAACAAAATTATCGAAGTATGGTGGATGACCACTTAAGTACAAGATGAGAACCTTACGATCTCCATACCAGCTGTTAAAGGATATTTTACAACTAACCGATGATTCTTTCTAATCCTCAAAGTCTTCCCATAGTATCAGCAAATTAAAGGTTCCCTTCCGTAAGTATGCTCTTTTATAGAATTAACAAGGAGATAATAAAAAGAAAATTAATTTACCAAGGTGAAATCTTACAATTCAACCAAGATTTTACAAATTAAATAATAAGCAAAAGGTAGAAGCCGAAGCAGGCTAAAACCTAGTTTTGTAAATGTGGGAGATTGAGGAGGGAGGCAGTGAGTGGGGGGACAGACAGATGGACATGGGGAAGACTGAGGATTGAAGAGTACTTTGGAAGAAAGTGAACAAACCCAATCATATTTTGGCATACACATTTAAAACAATCCACTCACTGGTGAAGTGGCCAAATTATGATTCATGGTGGACTAGTAGTCCAAACTCTACCAGTGGTCTGCAACCTTTGGCTCTACAGATGTGTTGGACTACAATTCAGACCAGCCCTAATCAGCATAGTCCATGATGAAAGATCACAGGAGGTGTAGTCCAAAACACCTGGAGAGAAGCAGGTTGCAGACCCATGCTATACACAGTAGAGATATTTAGCGGGATATATGGAGGGGGGTAGAATTCCCCACAGTCCCAACAGAGCTGAGGAAAGGGATCACAGCAGAGAAGACAAACAGGGCAATCTGGGTGCTACTACATAATGAGGTTCTAAGCCAAGATGCATTTTCCAACCTCTATTGCAGAATGTTTCTTGATAAATATGTTTTTTTTTTCTTTAAGTTCCATCAAGACAACATAAAAACGTAAAAACAGATGGTTATTCCTGTGGTCACATAGGGCCTCAAGCATGAACTCTTAGAACTCCTAACGGGTGATACCATAGAATCTGACTTTTGGAAGTATGTTTGAATGTGCCAAACTTGTGTCGGATTACCTTCATCCGTTTGCATTTTGGGATTGTGTCCTTATGAACTTTAACAGAAATGAAATGGGTCTGTTTTTATTTTAAAATTGTAACTGCCTATTTGGATTCTTCACTATTCATTGATAAAAGTGGAGCTGAACCAGCATAGTAGCAATCATTTCACGTAAGTTAAGAACCATGTTATGGCATTTTGTGATAAAGTGGGGTTCTTCATCGATAACACCTCGTCACCTTTGAATACTGACCCAAATATTTCGATCAGAGAAATGAAGAGCAAGGAACCATGTGGGATTGGAACCATAATGTAAAATTGTTGGAGGAAAAAAATGAGAAAGTTTTTTTAAAGTTTCTCACACAGTTATATAAACCAACAACCTACACTAGCATTTTTCTGGATGATGATTTAATGTCAGTGTATATGAAGTTGCTACAAGCGAATCATATTAGTACTGACCAAATTGAATCAACAAAACATTGGCTGCCTACCTGTGAACCCTTAAAGGAGAAAAGAAGATTGCATTTTAAACAATGTGTACATTGCAAGGATTTACTTGTAAGTGTTTACATTTGGGAACAGTTTATGAGGGGTAACCAGCTGGCTCTTTCCCTTGCAGTGACAAAATTGTTACTTGAGGTTTTGAACACGGTGAATGTGATGAATTGGAATTTGATTGTTCATTTGATGTGGATATTGATGAATTTGTAATGTTTCAAGTATTTCCTGTTTATGGTATATTTTGTCATTGTCCAAGTTTTGATTTGTGTTTGGAGTGTGATGCCAAAAGTTTTCTGCAAACCACATAGCATAAATAAATGAAATAAATACATGAATCTAGATGTTTATGGGAGTGTTATTTAATGGCTGCTTAAAGTTGCTGGAACATTGTGCATTAAAGCAACATGACATATTGAAACAGTAAATTTTGCAACCTGACGGAACATGACATAACCATCTAATATAAACAAAAACCGCCCTCATGTCCAAAAAAATTAAAAAAGGGGAGACTAAATACATTAAAATGCAAGTGGAAAATAGCAGCCTTGGCAACAATACACACAGATCCCAACAGACAAACCTTTCACGACACATTTGTAGTTAAAACTGTTGCCGGCACCAGCCCATTCTTGGTTCTCACATGCCCCGCACCCAACCTGCGTCCTCCCTTTCTGGCTGCTGCTGACATGATTTGCCACAATTATTGAACAATGCTACAGTGAGTCACTTGTTCTCCCTCCTCTTATCCCCGTGATTTGCTTGTCCACTCAAGTACGGGATGTGATGAATCCTGTTGAGTCATCATCGATCCCCAGCCATAGATCTCCTCCCATGTGGCCAGGAGATGGCAGCCGCTACCTGATCCTGACCCAAGGGGTAGTATTATGAGGGAGGATCACATGGGAGGGGGAAGGCGGTCGGGGAGATGTGATGACCCCATCGGGAGAGACAAGGTATTCTTCCCTTCCCAGAGATGAAGACCTCATATTTCCTCAATTTTTAGTGGCATGTTGCCATTTATCAGGTCCCTCTGATTGTGAGGTCCAAAAACCCTTTCTACAAAACAATCTTAACAAAACATTATTCATATCTCATATACATATAGTACTCACTTAACATCTCCTGTCTCTAATGGTTTTGACTTAAACAAAAAATCCAAAACAATATCACTTTAAAAGATCCACAATCCAACTCCCATAAAGCCTCTAGTACTGAGAGGAGGAAGAGGAAGAAGGAGTCAATGTGGATTCAAGAAAACACCAAGCTAAACGTGCATACTTGTTGTTGTAATGGAGATTAGCTGCCGGGGCATTTAAATATGGTGAACACCTGAAATGGAGGAGTGGCGGTAAAGCACAGAGAGATGCAGAGCAGGTGAAGCGTGAAGCAGAACCACAGGCAGAAGCAAACTCAGGGAAATGGAATGTGCCAAGAGAGGCAAGCACTTCCAAGCAACTGCTTGGAAACATAATTTACCAGAGAGGCGTGAGACAGGGAGAGGCACAGTGGATGCCTTGGAGGGACCACTGGAAGACTGGTAGCATCAGCAGGGCTGTTGGAGACGCGGTCTTGGTGACCAGCAACAGTTCTACGGGCAGAGGAATGCTAAGCCATTGAGAGATCTGAATGAGGGTCTGCAATGCAGAGGAAGCTATCCAAAAGAAAAAACTCAGCATCAAGGTCTTGCAATTCGGAAATGCCATCAAACACCAGTGCGTGTGCCCATAGGTGTTGGGGACCCCTGGGCATGCCAAAAGGCATATGAACAATTGAACATTTACTTTGAATACCAAAAACGTAACTTAAATCGTCATATAAGAAGTCACTATGCAGAAAGTTGGAGTAAATGTTATCTACAGCAAGTCTCAATATATACGATGCTCGAGACGGCGGCAGTTCCAAGGCAAACGTCCCGTACAAGCTGTTCAGTTCACTAGGCGGTCCAGGAACACTTCCGAAGAGGCTTGTTTGCAGGTTAAGCAGGTGGTGCAGGGAGTAGCTAGTCCCTCTACTCCAACGAGTCGAAGCGCCTTTGCAGGCCTTCTGTGATCGATGAGAAACCGGGGCTCCCACTGGACAACTGGGGTCAGGGTGCCAAACCTTTCAGCGGGTCACCAGCAGTTCCAAAGATCTGCTTCTTCGTTTCAGGATACTTGGCTCCTTTACTAAGTTCGGTGTGACCTCAGAGATTGACCTGGAATGGGTGTAGAGTGCCTTCTCTTATCCAAAGTTTCCTTTGTGCCAAAACGAAGAGAAACCAATGGGAAATCTGCTCACATTCAGCCATCCCAGATGTGGACCAATCACAGACCACAGTGGTCCCAGTCATCCCAGCACACCAGACATCTTGTCACCCAGGATGTGCATTGGAACTAGACCGCTCCAGCCCACATCCTAGGCGCACACACACAATGCATGCAGAAGCTTGCGAAAGCTTCGGTTTGCGCTGCGGCGGTCTGCATTACCAAATAAGGAATTTCCTGGATCTGCTCGACCTGGGGAAGTCAAAGGGACAAAATGGCCTAAGAACAAAGGACCCCATGGCATGGCCATTTTAGGCACTGGCCACTGTCCTGGGCCAAAACGTGGTAAACATTGCAGGGCTCCTAGAGCTTTCACCTGCACGTGCAGCTGCACTACGTAATCCATATTTACATGTGGTTGAGCACTTCATCACAGACTATTTTAGAGATTACAAACTCTTACCTGGGAGCCATTGGCCGATTGGACCAAGTTTTTCATCAGGTCCTCCAGGCAGAAATGCGAATGCTGGTTCACAGAGCACCAGAGGCTCCAGCAATTGATCCCAGAAAAGTAGAGCAGGCACAATATGCCGCAAACAGCAAAATGGTAATAGTGTCAATTTCCCCTCCAGATTCTCTACCACACTCCACCTGCACCAGGAGCGGGAGCAGGCAGAGTGACACTCCCGCAACACAGGTTCTCAGAAGCAAACTCTGTGTGTTAGCGCCGCCCACCCCAACCCAGGAGCACTTTGCAGACGTTCTATTATTGATATGTCCCTGCTAGTGTAAGATTTAAAGTAACACTCCCCGCGTTATACTTGAGAAAAAAAAAAGAATCAAGTCCTGCTGCACCACCGTCAAACACTTCTGCAGCACCCTACACGAATATAAAGTTTTAGAATCTTTCTGGCGTCCGTGCCGGACCTTTTGTGGGATATCGCCTGGCGGGTGTTGTTTCAGATAGGGATGCATTTTCAGGGTACTTTTCTATCCCTGCTTTATTTTCAGTGACATCATGGTTTGTCCTGCCATTTTATGGTGGTTCTCTCTCTACCAAACCCAATTGTTCTATTGTGTAAGGTGGATCTGGTGATGGGCTTCCTGGATGAGCTTGAAGTGTCAACTAAAGAAACTCTCGGAATACATGGCTGACAACAAATTGGAGATAAATGAAAAAAAAGACAAAAAAAAAAATTTATGATCCTGTCTAAAACACCAAAGAAGGTGGAAAAAACCGCTCTGTTCTTGGGAAAGCAGCGGGTCGAAAAAGTCGCCGAATTTAGATACCTTGGAGTGACACTCGACGGCTCAAGAAATGAACTGGCAATGCAAGCCCACCTCAAAAGAACAACGAAAAAGCTGATTGCACAAGCCAAAGCAATTAACAGAAAATTCGGTCGCTTCTCCCTAATTCCTGTTGTAGACTTCTACAAGAAAAAGGTTATTCCCACCTTGACCTACGGCGTCAACGCCCTTCCGAATTTAGCCACTGTTGTGTGGCGAGACTGGAAGCGATGTTTTGGAGAGGGACACTGGGTCTCCCTAATTCCACCTCGGTGACCGTCATAAGGAAGGAACTTAGCCTACTATCACTCGAGGGAACAGTGAAATCCAGCATGCTCATGCTTTATCGCAAAACCAGAATTTCGCCTGACCCATCAATTTACAATCTAATCAAGAAAGAATGTGAAAACGGCCAAAGTAAATTGCTAAACCGTTGGACAAAAAAAAATAAACCAGGCTCTGCTGGCTACTACAGAGTGTGACGAAGAGACACTTGTCAGAAACCCTACAAAAATTCATAACAAGCTGAAAGAAATCGACTGGATCCAAACCAACGAGGCAGCTCTAAAGAACAAACTGACACAGCACCTCCCGCCAAACATCAGGAGATTCAACGATTTACAACCGTACATCAAAAAGTTCCCTTCTAGACACGCTCGCGATTTAATAATGAGAGTGCGGCTAAACCTCCTGTTAACTAACGAAATTTTAGCAATCAGAGGGCTTTCTCTATCGAACGAGTGCCAATTCTGCAAAACGCCAGGAACAATAGAATCGATTAGGCATTTGCTCTTAGCATGTCCTCGCACAGCCAGGATCCGAACAGTCTACCTGTCGAAGATCTTTTCGGAGTACACTTTAAGCGACCAGGACGTTTGTTGGTCCAGATTGATGGCCGGAGATAGACCTTCGTGGCGGCTGGCCACCTACAAAATGTTGGTCTATATAAACACTGAACTTCTTAGCCGACCGCCCTCAGGTTGATCGGTCCGTCCAACGACCTTCGATGAGTTCCGGCCTCAACACAATTCAACACAATACAATACAATACTTCTCCCGTTCTTATCATCACCGATGACACTACAGCTTCGCACTGAAAATGAAAAGTCTTCTATTGTAAAAATCTTATTGATTAAAAGCAATAAAAAAAAAAAAGAAGTGTGATGAATTTCAAGTCATGCAGGAAGAACCACGCCAAGCTGTCACCAGGACTATCATTGGAGTCGGCTGAATGATGATGAAAACTTGCTGTGCAGCTTTGAGTTCCCTGATACTAAGTGTTGGCTCTTTCATTCCTCTTCTCTTGCTTTTTGCCATATTTTGCTTTTCCCTTCTTGATGCACACAGTTGAATGTCCATTTGTGCTGGTTTACAGCCTGGAACAATGGGGAGTGTTGCTCTGGGAACTCTGCCCGGTAATATGCAGGCTGTTGCAATCCTGTTGCTATGTGCAATGTTGATAAGTAGTCCCTGAAGATTTGGAAGATTGCCCACTCAGGGCTTTCTTGGGGTTCTATGGCAAATGTTAGGGTTTTGTTGAGTGTGCACATGAAGCGCTCAGCATCACCATTTACTTGAAGTGAGCCCGGGGTGATTTTGCAGTGCTTTATATTTAGACTGTCTAAGAATTGTTGGATTTCTGGGCTTTGGAGGGGAGGGCCATTTACACTTTTGATAGATGCTGGGGGTCCATGAGCTTAGAAAATCTTTTCCATTTTGGAGATCACTGCACGTTCCACCAATGAAATGACAATTTCTACCTCCGGGCAGTGAGAAAACTCATCCACTATTACTAGCATTCACAGTCCATTGGGAAGAGTAACAAAATCAACACTTGCATTCTTCCAGGGGATTTTCACTCTGGGCATGTATCCTATCAGAGCCTGAGAGTGGCAGCACCTATTGCTTGGCATGGAATGCATAGAGCTACCAATGCTTCTACTGCCTGCTGGGAGCCGGGGAACTATACTTTTTCTCTGAGTCGAGATTTTGATTTGCAAATGCTTTGCTGACTGGCATTCATCAGGTTTACTACCCGGTCAGTCAGCGATGCGGGCATGACGATCCACGATCCTCTGAGAAGCAGACCTCCTCTGATGTCGAAAGCTCATCTGTGCGGTGCAGTAGGCTTACAAGGCAGAGAAAGGCGGAGTCAGTGCAGTGTTGGTGGGCTTTCATACAACTGTCCCAACAACCTGTTGCCACTTCATCTTTAATGGCACTGAAGCATTCATCCTGAATTGTCGTAATTTTGATTGCCCGGAGCATTTCGATGCAGGAGGCAAATTAGTATTCATATTCAGTTGCTGCACAAGGGTGGTGTGAAAGAAAATCAGCAGGGTTACCAACCTCCAGACAGTGTTGTGAAGAATCTAATGGCATCCTCTTTCCTTTCCCCACGGAACCTCCTCTCAGGTAGCCAGGGAAGGGCCATCACTTTTGGATCCTGACCCTGAGGGTGGATATGCGATCACCTGGGTGAAGGGAACTTGGGGAGCGGGGACAGGACGTCCTTAGGTCAGACATGGTATCCGCCATTACCTTTGCAGACTGAAACCTTTATCCCTCCCTTGTACCCCAAAAACACCACCACAACACTATCACCTCAGTTGAGTGAGACCATCACCTATCAGCCCTATACTGTTAGTACAGACACAGATCCGTCAGGAACTGGGATGAGGGGGAGACAGCACAGGGTCATGCATACATCCTTTAATAAAACAAACTTCCCCAAACACCATTTTCGTAAGGGGACGAAGAAGAGGAGTCCAGAGTTAATGCAGACTGCATGTGACTTGTTTCAAGGTGAGCGGACTAGTTCTAATGGTCCGAAGCCTCAGCACGGGATATTTAAAGAGTTTGTTGGAAATCAGCTGAGTAGCAGGAGAGGAAGGAGGAGAAAGAAAAGCAACTTGCTTGACTGGAGCGGAGAGAGAGCACCATGGCACGAGAATCGCTGGAGGACCGAGACCGGGTGTACAGTGAAGGCAGCGGAAGGCTAGGCTGCTGGAAGGCCGAAGCCCAGGGTGAGCTGAGAAGAAAAGGTAGTCACTAGCTGTGGACTCAGCCCAGCAAGCTGAACCCACTGACAGCACGCTGACAGGGAGAGCAAAGCCACAGAACTGCGCCACATTGCTACAGCGAGACGCCCAGAGGGAAAGCAAGACGGTGGCTGCCTGGAACCTTGGGGAACTGCAGTGGAAGACATTTGGTGAGTCCACCTGTGAAAGGGGGCCTGGACACGGCAGGAGGGCAGTTTTGACCATGCGTACAATATATCCATGCAACCTTTGAGCAGGGAACCTAAGAGAGGCAACTGTAAATACCGAAATAAGTGCTTTTGAATACTGAGCAAACTGAAAGAAATTAAAAGCACATTTGAATGCCACGCAGAGCAAAACCAAGTTGTGAGCACTCGTGAGTGGAGTGAAAGAAAGGTGGTACATGTGGCAGATAGCACGGAATGTGTTGTTTGAGACCCAAGCAGGGGCAAAAGTCATGAGAATGCCAAGAAGTGTATGAAATGAGAAACCGAGTATTGGGCCAAGTGGAAGCAAAAAGACCTTGAGGAACTGCAGGTACAGGGGAAACCTGTATTAACAAAGCCAGAGGAATACAGAACAAGGGTAGCAAAGAGCATGGTGGCCCAGCAAGCCACGGAACAGTGTTAGAAGAGACTGACACTGATGATGAAAGAACCAAGCTGCAATGTCAAAGGAAAGCAGTGGCCAACTGTTAATGGAAAGCCATCAAGAAGGGGCATCGGTTGCATGACCTGTATTGAGTGGACTGTGTGATCCAACAACTGCACCTAGACCGAGTGCCCCCCTGTATGGAGAAGCTAAGAAAAGTATCTAAAAAAGAAACGTGCGTTTTGGAACAGACGCTTTTCTGCTCTGAACATTAAGAAACATAACTATCTATATAAGCAAGTGAAAAATACCGTCGTGATTTTTTCACCCCTAACTCCAGAGCCTTGCCTCCACCCTCAGAGTGTCCATGACACACCCAAACGTGGGCTGTGGTAGGTATAGGTGTAAGGAAAAGCATGTACCCGGACTGTGCAAAAGAGATGAGAACAGGCACCAACCCCTGCAATAGGCAGCTACTCACAATTGGCAGCACATGAAAGGTTTACCAATGTCACATATTTCTATTGATAATCCATTGCTCACATCATCCATTAACTCGGGGTGTGTAGTAAAAAGACATGTACCTTGTATAATACATAAATACGCAGTAGTTCAAATAGATTCCCCACACTTTATATTAATGTTTAAAGTAATCTGATATCACTCAGTAATGAACACTCAATGAATGTGTCTTACACTTTCATATAAAATATACATATTTTATACATTAGCAAATGGCGTGAATGCTGCCACCTGGGTGAAACATTATAATGCGGTATTCAACAATGACTACGCCGATAGCCTTCCAAAGTCCACACGGAAGAGTGTAACTGGAATGTCATTGAATCAGTTGGTGAAATTAAAAAAGCAATTCAAAATCTGAAATCACCACGAGCTGCAGGCCCTGACGGGATTTCTAACATCATGCTAAAAACAAACAAAGAAAATTGGGCACAATTCATCAAAGTCTTTTTTGACCAAATTGCCCAAACATCAAAAATCCCTGATTCTTGGACTAAAGTGATCATAGTCCCGGTTTTTAAAAGAGGAAATCGAGAAGACCCAGCTAATTATCGTCCCATAGCGCTGTTGTATACTATGGGGAACATATTTGCTACATTCCTGCAAAGAACAATCTCGAAATGGGCTGAAGATAATAAGATCTACGACTTGAGACACACTGGGTTTACTAAAGGAGTCGGTGTAGAACTCAATCTATTGCTATTAAATCTGCCCAAACTAGATGCTTTAAAACACAAAAAAAGATTGTTTTTAGCTTTTATTGACCTAAAACAAGCTTTTGATAGCATCAATCGCAACCTCCTGTGGCAAAAATTAAAGACGTGGGGCTGCCCAAATGAGTTATCACCACTGATGGCACTACACGCTAAGACTAGCATTCGCGTGCGCCTAAACGCAGAAGGTGAATTATAAAACGAAATAGAAACAACAAAGCGTGTAAAACAGGGTTGCCCTCTTGCAGCCCTGTTGTTTAAACTTTTTATTGCCGACTTGCCTGAGGCACTCTCACAAACACGGTGCTTTCCCACTAAAGTAAACGGAACTCACATAAGCCACATAATCTATGCAGATGACATAGTGTTGCTCGATAGCACTGAAATAGGCCTACAAAGATCAATGTCAGCTCTACAGACCTATTTAACGGCTAATCACCGAATGATAAACGTGAAAAAATCTCAAGTGATGGCTTTTGGACAGAAAACTAAATTAAAAAAAGTGTGTTTCAACTGGAAAATAGACAATGAGATACTGTCTAGAACAGATGCCATTACATACCTGGGCTTCTCCTTTAACATCTCGATCAGAGAATGGAGCTGGACCAATGAAATTCACTCCCGTATGCGAATGTTTGCCTTGCAAGGACGGAAACTGCATATAAACTATGGAAAATTTTCACTTCAGCTGTGGTGAGCTTTTACTTGCAAAAAGTGACACCAGCAGTATGTTTTGGCAGCGAAACAGGGTGGAACATCAACGCAAATTTCTGGACGCAACTAGAGGGCTGTTTCTGGCGCAAAGTTCTCCATCTTCCGCAATGTGTCTCAATGGTGACATTGAGGCACGAATTGGGTCTGGACTCCCTACATACTATAGTATTGTGGAAATCCAGAGCACTTCGAAGGAAAATGAGAATATCGCCAGCATCGAAGGCATACTCTATTCTAGCCAATAAGAACCAGGACTCATCTGCGTCATTAATAAACAGCTGGAAAGAGAAACTATTAGAAATCTTAGAAGAAGCGAACATAAACATGTCTTTGGTTATAAAGATACCCCAACTGGCAAAAGATAAATTCAAACAATGGAAGTGGATAAAAAACACGGAAGAACGTGTCACATTAACTTCAGCAATAGATTTAGGCCTGAGCGCGCAAAAAATGGGTGTACTGCCAAAGTATCTAGCTAGATTCCCATCAAATTACCATCGGAATCAGTTCTTGAGCCTACGCCTTAAAGTTTATAATACAAAGGAGCGGCTGTTGAGAATAAAAGACTCAATGACTATGAACGACAAATGTCGCTTCTGCCAGAAGGAGCCTGAATCCACTAAACATCTAATAATTGAATGTCTGCAGATCTCCGGCCAACGTTCCTTGCATCTAGAACGTTATGCCCCTAAAAACGGTAACATGGTTGAATGGTGGACCCATTCGACTATGGGAACAAATGTGCAGCTAACCTGCGGCGTAATTAACTTCATGGACATGATATTACCACAAAGGTTGGAAAGACCGGAACTCCCAGATAATACAACTGCAGAACTGTAGATTATCCCACGTCCGCATAACTCCAGACATGAAATGCTTAATGATGTGGGATAGGGGATTGGGAATGGGAATGACAAAAAGTTTGTTTTCTTTTACAAAACTAAAAGTCTATAAATAAAAAAATAAAAAATAAAAATATACATATTTTTAATTATGAGAAATGTGTAATAAAGAAACATCATCATTATTATCATCACTATACACCACATACTTTAAAATGCATTAAACCGTTAATGGAAATGTTGAACCATTGTCATTTGCGTCCATCTCAAATCAAGACTAGGACTGATCAACCTTCCCCAAGAAAGAAAAGTCACATTAGAAAACAACTACCTGCCTCACCAGGTAGTGATAGGCAAACTCACAGAATATGCTAGGCAATCTAGCACCTGCCTCACCAAATCATGATAGGCAATCTCAGGGGCCTATGCCTCAATCAATAATCAATACAGCAATACCTTTCTCAATGTGATATCAAATGAAGGGTAAAAAAGGCCACTTATACTCACTAATGTAGAAAGTTGAAGAGGACTGGAAAAATCTGGATGCATAGAAAAGAATCTACAGTTCAAAATAAAAATGAAAACTGAAAATATGAAAATTTGGAAAAATTCCAAAAGACGCCCATTAATGCACTTTGATCAAAAATGCATAAAATGAGGATAAAATGCTTTAAGAAGAATTAAATGTCAATCAGACTTAGGTGTCTTTTCTTAGGCACTTAGGCTGTGAGCTGGATGAGGGTTCTTGGGGAAAGTAAAATTCTTTCCCCAAGCAGCTTAAAAGAAAATTTGAGTTCTGTTCAAAATAATTCACAATAGCCAGAACACAGTTACGGGGTCCAAAAATCTAAAATAGGCTCAGCAGCTCATCCATTTGGGAGGCCAGCGCCTTCCAGACATCTGTGTCTTGCCCCATCTTCTGCCAGCACTGTAACCCCGAACAGCAGTCCGTAGGGATTGAACTCACCTGCTTTTATACCCAAGGGCTCCTATTTTCTAGCCTTTCCACGCCTACTCTACTTATCCTTCAGTGGCAAGTAGAAAAAATTGGAGAGAAAATTGGATTTTAGCTGACTGCACTGTCTATGCGTGCAGCATGACAAAAGACATGGCTTCTGTCCTTCAGTGGCAGATAGGAATTTTGCCAAAGATTTTTTGCTGTTTGTCCCAGTGCACTTTACCAGTCAAGAACAATGCTCTGTCCTTCAATGGCAGTCAGGGTTCTTCCCAAAAAAACGGTATTATCAGCTATCCACACCCTTCTTGGGCACAGCATGACCCAGGACATGGCCCTGTCCATCATAGAACTACAGAAGGCCTGCAATTTTTAGTTCGCAGAGTTTGCTATCCAAGTTTGTTGTTTTGCAAGTACAATGTACCTCCAAAGTGGTAAACAGACATTGTTTATACAATCAGAAGGTGTTGTTCCAGGCTCAAGGTCATAGGCTCGCAGCCCGGACTTTTAGAAAAAAACTTGCAACATGGAAAAGCAAATCTCGCGGCTTGCATATCACTAAACATAAACGTGTTTACATCACACTGTACATTATAGCAAGAAGGCCTGCATTACAGTAAATATAAATATGTTTTCATCACACTGTACATTTGTACATTTCAGTAAATATGAAAGGGTTTTTATCACACAGTGCTTTTTAGCATAAAGGCCCATTTGCGGCTCAGATGTTTGGCTAATATGGGCAAAGTACTGATGTCAAAAGAGCTGGGAAGTGTCCCCAGGAAATGTGTTGTTTTGTTGAAAGCTGGAAGATTTGAACTCTTGGGGAAGGAAACCCCTCTTTTATTGTGTTGTTGGAAACTGGAAGATTTGAACTCTTGGGGAATGGAATTCCTCTGTTGTATGAAGTACCTTGAGCTTGGGGAACGGGGAGAAGATTATAAGCCCAAAACTGGAAGAAGCTCAGAACTTTATTTCAAATACTATTTCTTTTGATGCTGACATCCCTATACATTGTTTTCAGTTAGTTGTGAGGGCAAGTACAGGATTTGGACACAGACTGTTATTTGATTTGGACTTCCCGACAAAGACTATCCTTAGTTTTCTTTAGGTAGGGAAATCCCACCTTTGAATAGGGCACAATAGACATTACTTCACCCTGCCATTTGAAGTTAAAAGATTTATTAACAAACTTGAACCTGTTGTCTGTGTCTTACTCATGATGCCTTCACAGTATTCAATGGCAAATGCAAACCCCATGAAGTTGAAGTTTCCACTTTTCAATCCTTGGAGGGGGTCTCAATATGATAAAAAATTATAAAATATAGCACGTCCTTGTATAATCAAAATACATCACATCAAATAACCAGGGATAGCTTAGAGGTTCCTGTTTTCCTGAGTAATTTCATCCTATAGATCATCTGTGGATACAAGCTAAAATCCCTAATATTTAACTCAATGTCAATTAATCATTTTTTGCCTGGATAAATCAGAAAAGTACTTTATTCTTTAAAAACTCATATCTACAAAAATTACCCACAGGGTCCCTTTGAAGGTGAGAGACAGAGGGGATACAGACGTTTATAGAGTGAAGATCCTGTTCCATAGCCACATATAGACTGATAATCCGTTTATACAAGAACGTGGGTCTTGCATATGGGGATACAGGATCCCCAAGAATAGATCTTTCGGTTTCATCATAAAGATCTAGCGATGGTCCATTGCCAATACCTTTTGCAAATTCATTCTTTATTGAATTTTCCAGGAGCAATCAAAAGATAAACAAGTTGGAGCTCTAGTGTGTCAATATGATAACAATGACTACAAACAACCCAACTACAATATATTTGTATTTTTGTATTTGTATGTTATTAAAGCTTAAATAGGGCTTTTAGCCAAAGCACAGCACATTTCCTTTTAAAAAACAACAGTACAAAAATATGAAAAGATTAGGGAGGTTCAAATATCACTTCTGGAAGCAAACAATCATGGACAGTGTAGAAGATGATTTTTCAGGGAGACCCGAAAAAGGGAATAGACAAAGATCGAAGGGATAGAGGAAGAGTCTTTCAGTGAAGAGGAGCAAGAAGCTGGAAAGTACGAAAGCGAGACTGAGCACAAGGTGGATGAGGAACAGTCAACTTAAAAAGACACAAAGAACGAAGAGATCGAGAAGGAGTATAAAAGGACAGAAGAGCACCAAGATAGTTTCGAGCTAACCCATAAAGAGATTTAAAGACTAGGCAGAGAAAATGGAAAGTTGAGAGTGAAAAGGTAACCATCCAAGAGAAACAACTGATGCAGAAATAGAATCACGAAAGGAGAGAAGACAGAGTAAGCAAAAAAAAAAGTGGTATGTAGATTTCAGAGGAGCCAGACGAGATGAAGCAAGACCAAAGAGTGTAACAGAACAAAACAAAAGTCGAGAAAAAATTAGAGAAGAGATGAACAGTTTAGTTGCATGGAAGATAAGAAAGGCGCAAACTTTATGAATGTTATACAGATGAACACGGCAAGACCGGGATGTGAGAGAAATATTGTGGGTAAAAGAAAGATTAGAATCCAAATAAACACCAAGATTTCACGCAGTAGGTGAGATAGAGAGGATATAGTGTGGAAAAGAAACAGATGGTGGAGGAGAAAAAGAATAATTGGCAAGGAAATATAGAACCTCAGTTTTCCCAGTGTTCAAGGTAAGAAATTGCAGTGACATTCAAGATTTAATGGCGGAGAGACATGAAGAAATTGTGGTGAATTTCAGGTGTAAAGGATGAGAAAGACAGTAAAAGATGTGTGTCATCAGTATAGAAGTGAAGAGAGATTCCAAAGGAAATAATCACAGGAGCAAGTAATGAAGTATAAAGTGAAAATAGGAATGGACCCAAGACAGAACCTTGGGGAACACTGTGCACAAGGGGAAGAGGTGAAGAAGTTTTTCCACCCCAAGAAACAGAAAAAGTTCTGTTAGAGAGATAAGAGGCGAACCAAGAAACAACAGAACGCCTGAAACTAAAAGAGGAGAGAGAATCAAGAAGTAAAGAGTGATCAACAGTGTCGAAAGCAGCTGATAAATCAAGAAGAATAAGAAAGGAAGAGTGTTTAGAGTGACGAACAGACAGAAGATAGTTAAGCACACACATTAACGAAGTCTCGGTGGAGTAACAGGGATGAAATCCGACTGAAAATGAGGGAGAAGAGATCATTTGTTAACAAAAGAAGAGATCTGAGAATAGACAAGATGCTCCAGAAGCTTAGATAAGTAGGGAAGAAGAGAAATAGGGCGGAAATTAGAGACAACAAGAGGATTAGCTGAAGTTTTTTTTAGAATAGGGATGATGGTAGCATGTTTAAACGAGGTAGGAAAAGTGGCTGTGGAGAGACAGATATTAAAGAATGAAACAAGAAAAGGTATGATGGAGGGATATATTAAAGGGATGAGAGCAGATGGGATAGGATCCAATGGGGCTGCCGTTCGATGGACTTTGGTCAACTAGAGTGTTACGTCAGAGTTGGACACAGCAGCAAAGTCTGATAGGAAAATTAGAGTTTTGGGTGGAGGAGGAAGTGCAATGGAAGAGGTGGGTGAGTTGATAATATCCTGATGAAGAGAGTGAACCTTAGAAGAAAAGAAAGGAGCAAAATCAGAGGCAGAAAGAGTGGAGTTAATAGAAGGATCAGGAGAAGGAGACGAGAGAAGACGGGTTAGAGTTTGGAACAAACACCTAGGATGAGCAGATTGTGAATGAAGAAGATCAGAAAAATACTTATGTTTAGCAGATTTTAAGCAGTTGTCATAAAGAGCGTGATAAAAGAAATAAGCATAATGAATAGAAGTAGAACGAGACTTAAGCCAACATCTTTCCAGACGACGCAAGAGCCACTGCATAGAGCAAAGATGGGGGGAAAGCCAAGGTTTGCGGGTAGGCTGAAACGTAGAAAGAGGACATAATTGATCAAGACCTGACAGAAAAGTAGATCAGAGAGTGGAAGAAGCCTCATTAGCAGAAAGTGAGCTAAAGTGTGGAAGCAAAGGAAGACTATTAGTACAGGTGTCAAGATAAAGTGAAGGTTTGAAGTTGTGTAAGCCACAGCGATAGTATGTGGTAGGCAGGACAGGAATAGGAGAAATAAAAAATAGGAGGAAGAAGTGATACCGAGAGAAACGAGTGGTCTGATAAGTAAACAGGTAAGGTTGACATGGAAGAGGCAGTAAAAGATGAGAGAAAAATTAGATCAAGTGAGGAACCAGAGTCATGAGTGGAAAGAGTAGAAAGTGGAACAAGTAAGTGAGAATCAAGAATAGAAAGAAAGGGAGAAGAAGAGTGAGTTGATGAAAGATGAAGATTAAAGTCACCTAATAAAACAAGCGGGGTTGGGCTAGGAAGAATATGACCGAGAAGGTGGTCAATGTCCACAAAGAATGAACCAAGAGGGCCAGGTGGGCAATAGATGAGAAGAAAGGAAACAGCATGAAGAGCAGTACAAATATTGTAAATAAATTTGAAAAAAGCATACACAGGCGTGTCAACAGGAGAAGAAAGAGATATAGGAGGGGCGATAGAGGATGCCAACACCACCTCCATGACCAGTGGTACGAGGGACATGTGAAAAAGAAGACAGAGGTAGTGAGAGAAGCGGCAACAGTGGAATTATGAGGTAGAATCCAAGTTTCGGGAATACAAAGAAAATGAAAATATAATTTTAATATTATACTCCAATTATCTTCATTCCCCCTTCCCCGGAATCCCTCCTTCCACCACTTTTCCTAAGTAAGGGGGGACGACATGTAAATAAACTGTTAATCTAGTCGTTTTTCTGGCAGTGTATTTCTCGTATTAGGGGGGGTTTGGTCTATGTATGGTGTTCACTAGTGTTTAGTATCAGGTATACAGCCAAGCAGTCCAACTTTCACTTTACCTGGTTCGCAGTGCACGCACAATGGTGTTCAATGGTTTAGGGGTATCACCTATTTATAGTATGATATAAAATGGAGACACTCTGAGTCATCGTGATTATGGGTTTCAGAGAAAATGGCAGTCATCCTCTCCATTTCATAAATTTCAAAAGCTGTATTAATCCAAAAAAATGGTGACACAAACTCTTGCCGTCAAAAGCAAGTTCCTTGCCATGTGAGTTAATCCAGTGTAAATATCCCCATCTTCCTTGGGCCCAAACAGCAAAAAAAGTGGGGACAACGATCTTACTATGCCATCTATTTCCTTCATCCAGGTCAATACCTCCTTCCAAAAAAAGTTGTGCCCAAGGGCACACTCACCAAATGTGCCAGTAGGTCCCTACAAATCCACACCCTTTCCAACACAACGCGCTAACCCCCGGGTACATCTTGGCCAACATGTAAGGTGTCAATTGCCATTATTGGAGCAATCTGTGATTATGCATTTTATATTGCATTGTAATTGAGGCGGACCATACCTGCCTATGAATGGCTGTCCAGGGATCTCTGCCCTCTGGAATTTCCAGATCCTTTGCCCACAATGATTTCGAGCTTCCTCAAATGATTAGTGAATTGTTTAGTCTTCAAATGAGGACCCTGGTACCAGAGTGTCTGTTCAGGGCCTGTTCAAAGGGTGTTAATGATCGATTCAAACATCCCTCCCATGTTCGGTCCATTAGGACACCGTTTAATTTCAAGTACATAAAAGTGGACATTGGCTCACTGTGTAGTTCTTCGTCCAAGACTGGTTTACTCAAGAATTTCCCCTTACTCCATAATTGGCTTTCCCTCACCAGACCCCTCTCATACTAGGGCTGGAAACGCAGTGGCTCATGACATTTATCCCTGATGCGGGAGCCCCTAGAAAGAGCAGAGGGCTAGATTGTCACCCTTTCCATGACCATTGACTTCTTCCACAACTGCTACAGGGCGGCCAGAACAGGATGTATTCTTACTCTATGCAACAACTGCCTGTAGTGGAACCAGAACTAGTCACTGATGGTGACTGGAGACATTGGGCCATTTTCAAGCTCAACCCATTGCTTTTCTTGGTTATCCCTTAAGTGATCTAGAAGTATCCGGAACTGAGCAGCTCTGTAGTATTCTTTTAAATATGGAAGGCCGACTCCACCCTCTCGCCCTAGGTAATATCAAGGTTGTATAGGCTGTGTGTGACTTTTTGGACAAAAGAACATTTATAAAACTTCTTTTTGCTTCCTAAAAGAATGTTGTGGTATTTCCACCAGCAATGCTTGGAACAAGAATAGCAACCTTATTAATATATTAATCTTCAATGTGGTAAGGCGACCTGCCCATGATTGCACCAATCCGGTCCATCTCGTTAGGTTTTTTTGATCCTATCCCACAGAGTAGGGTAATTTACCTCATACATGTTGACCATGCTTTACTGGCAACAAGATTACAAACACTTGTTAGCTGCACAGACCTGACGACGCAATGGCTAGCCTCTTTTCTCGGTCCCCGGAACACCTGTGTGGTGATCCAAAATTAATCTTCTATACCTTCCCTGCTCACCCACGGTGTTCCCCTGGGATCCTCTCTGTCCCCTACTCTCTTCAATATTTACATTCTCCCTCTGCTCCTGTTGCTCGATGACCTGGGTGTCTTATATACCAACTAGGCTGATGACACCCAGGTCATCCTCGAACTTTCAGGCTCTTACTTCACTGATTCTAAAGGTATTACCCAAATTGGTCGTTTACAATTGTTCAAATGAACAATTGATCGAATTTAAAGGGTCACAATTGACCGAATATATATATATATATATATATATATATATATATATATATATATATATATATATATATATATATATATATGGAAAGAGGGGAGGAGAAGGCGAATCGCACTCCCGCAGGCACAAACATGAATGCCAGGTTCAAAAGGTTCGGAAAAAACAAACAGACACAGTGTAAGAATTACTGATGTCTTTAATGTTTTCATAAAGTAAAAACAAAACGCATCGTGCAAAAAGCAAGTACACGATACATAGCAGCACATAGAAGACAGAACAACAACAGGACGCCTAGGGGCAGCAGCCTGCAAACAACGCGTTTCGCGCTATACTAAGCGCTTGATCACGTACGGGGGAAAAGGTTGGACAGTGCAAATACATTATCAATAGTGGTCCTTCAACTATGTCAATGGCAATGGCTATTACCAATTTCAAAGGGACAGGGGCGGCCATGTTGGAAGGGAGTGTGCATATATGCTAAAACATAAAAGATTAGAGCACAGTGCTTTGCAGATGCTTTTATCCAGCAAGAAGGACCTCAAACATGTGAAAATACATATGAGGGGACTTGACAACATATCAATACACAGTGTATAAAATAT
This sequence comes from Ambystoma mexicanum, assembly GCF_040938575.1. Lineage (NCBI taxonomy): Eukaryota > Metazoa > Chordata > Amphibia > Caudata > Ambystomatidae > Ambystoma > Ambystoma mexicanum. The sequence goes on from NC_090936.1 coordinate 148,062,658, forward strand.
TAGTGTGATAATCGCATAGCATAAAAGATGTAATAAGCCACACTCGAAGTATTAAAAGGTCTCCCATATAAATGCATAGTTAGTCCAGTGACAAAGGTCATTCCCAACACTAAAAATAGACAATGCAATACAATGACAAATGAAACTAGTCAACCACAATTAGATGTAAAATCAGGTTAAAAGCAGTAGGACTGGACCTAAATGTTAAAAATTAGCAGCAGAATAATATAGCCGGCAAGATATTTTTTGGTGCAAACAGCAGAGATAGTAGCTAAAACATCAAATGTCAATTATAAAGTGCAAAAGAGCAAGATAAAGCAGCAAGGCACCAATATGCCTATCCAGCCTCCAAATGGTGGATATAATAAAGTGCTGGTGCATCAATCTGATGAACTGTGCAAAAATTGCAAAAATTAGCAGCTAAATCATCAAAGTGCAAGTGCAAAACTTGATGTCAAAATATCTAAAACTGAAGGCACAAAGGTAATATAACAGATCCAGAACATACAGTGGACTAGAACAAACATTTCGAAGCATTGAAGGATAATAAAAAGCAATGTCAGAAAATGAAGGGAATGAAAAATATAACTAAAACAAAGGACCACATGTAAATCCCCAAAATAAGCAAAGCATAGTTGAGACAACACTCCCCCAGTTGCAAAATAATCAGCTAAAACAGACAGGTGAAACAAAATAATGAGCATAAGTGCAAAGACAGAAAAAGATCAGTCAATACCTGCGACTGAACCAACAGAAATAGAGCAGGAATACAAAAATACAGAAGCAATAAACCAGAAGGACAAGATAACCCCAACCATGGAAAACATAGCATAAATGGCAAAGAACAAGAAATAATGAAAATACAAATTATGTATAGAAACAAAATTAGGTTCCCAGAAAGGTATGCAATTCCTCATCAACATTGTGACCTCTGGGAAATTTTGTGTCAAGATCCAAAATGAATCTGGTTTCGAGTTGTCTCAGCCTCAAAGTACGATCACCACCCCTTGGATGAGGGGGTACATGTGCCACAGCGAAAAATGTTAGTAAGTTAGCATCATTGTTGTGTGCAGATTTAAAATGCTTGGCCATAGGATATGTCGGATCCGAGTTCTTGATGGCCCTCAAATGTTGAAGAATTCTGAGTTTGAGTTTACAAGTAGTACTGCCCACATACCAGCGCCCACAAGGGCACGAAAGCACATAAACAACAAAATTTGTATCACAGTTAATAGAATGACATATCATCTGCTGAACCTGTGTAATGGGATGCAGGAAGGATTTCTTAACAATAGCATGGGCACATGCTTTACATTTCATACATTTGGTGAATCCAGTATCAGAGGCTGGAAGCCATGTGTTAGATCGCTGGATCTTGCCCATAGGAGGTAGAAAACTAGACACAAGTTTGTCCCTTAGAGAAGGAGCACGTTTGTAGGTCACAGTTGGACGCTTGCCCAAAATGGGCTTCAAGTCAGCATCAAGGGTAAGAACATGCCAATGTCTTGATACGATTTTGCGAATGTCATTGGACGAAGTATCAAATGTAATGATGAGTCTAGGATCATCATTTGAAGCAGTTTTGGAACCAGTATCATAAATCAAGGTATCTCTAGACATGCCACGAGCTCGGAGATATGCCATTTCTATTGTTCGTTTTTGGTAACCTTGCTTCAAAAAGTCCATAGCTGCTTGTGCACAATAATGATCAAAACATGCGATGTTTGAGCAATTGCGACGATATCGAATAAATTCCCCATAAGGGATTGATTTTTTGCAAGGTATCGGATGACAGCTATTGGCATGAAGTGGCAAGCCAGTGTTGCTGGATTTCTTGTGTAATGCCGTACTGATACCTGAGTCATCCATCATGACAGTTACATCCAGATAAACAATTTTGGAACGGCTGTGGCATTCAGTAAAACTGAGATTGACCTGGTTATTATTGATGCTTTTAACAAATGAGAGCCAGTCAGTTTCGGTGCCCTTCCAAATGACAAAAACATCGTCAATAAACCGCCACCAAGAGATAATCTGTGTCGGAAAGAAGGATAGTAATAGGTCAGAAAGGAAAGTAGCCTCCCACCACCCCATTGTGAGATTAGCATAGGATGGTGCGAAGGTACTGCCCATCGCAGTCCCCCTTACTTGCCGATAAAAATGGCCTTCAAAAAGAAAAACATTGTTGTGTAAACAGAATGAAAGCATATCCAAAATCATAGTGCTATGTCCAAGGTAATTTAAAGAACGAGTGTCCAAGAAGTATTTACATGCAGATATACCAACAGTGTGGCTGATAGATGTGTACAGCGAAACTACATCTAAGGTGGCTAAAAGTAAGCCTTCCTCCCAAGGTATATTAGTAACGTGTTGCAAAAAATCCTTAGTATCCCTCAGGTAGGAAGGTAATCCCGTGACAAATTGGATCAGTGTTTCATCAATGAATTGGGCTAGATGTTCCAATAATGAGCCGCAAAGAGTCACAATAGGTCTACCTGGGGGATTAATAAGAGATTTGTGCGTTTTAGGGAGGAAATAAATGGTAGGAATAGTGTAGCATGTAGGAGTAAGAAAATTAACCAAATCATCTTCAAGTAGACCTTCATTCATCCACCTGGTACAAAGGGCAATCAATTCTGTCCTGATTTCTTCTGAGGGATCTTTCAACAATTTAGTATAGCATTGGCGGTCATGTAATTGTCGGTTGGCTTCAATGACATATTTAGTTCTGTCCTGGATGACCACATTTGAGCCCTTGTCGGCTGGCTTGATGACAATATTGGATAGCCGCTGGAGTTCATTCAGGGCCTGGCGTTGAACAATAGTGAGATTCTGTTTACTAGTACCAGCCTTGTGACGGAGTTTTCTGAAATCCTCGATGCATAAGTCATGGAAAGCCTCAATACATCCGCCCACAGAAAATTGAGGATTGAATCTGGATTTGCTTTTTAGCTTGGTACGTATATCCCAATTGGGATTAATGTCGAAATCAGAAAAATCAATGTTAGATGGATCAAATTGATCATCATCAAGACAAGCCAAATCCATAAGTATATATAAAATGATTTGGTTATATATATATATATATATATATATATATATATATATATATATATATATATAGGTTTTGGGGGGTTGGGTGGGGGGTTGTGGGGGGTTTCCCCCACATATATGGTACAATTGACCTTCACAATTCGGTCAATTGTGAAAAGGTCAATTGTCATTCGAGCAGTTGTAAAACAATCAATTCGTATGCAACCATTCTAAAGCCATTGCTGCCATCTACTCCGTCATCCACTCCTGGATGAGTCAGAACTTTATAGCATTGAATGCCGATAAAACAGAGATCCTCATTGCCAAATCTAGTCACATGTTAAAGAATCTCTCTGAGGAATATGCGTCATTTAGGATTGCCAATGTCTCCATTCCGGTGGCCCAAAGCGTTAAGACCCTCAGTATTACTATTGATGCCGAACTCTCCATGAGCCCGCACGTGGCCAAAACCCGAGCATCATGCAGCTGGATTAATAGGCAACTGTGCGCAATGCGTCCATTTTGATCTGTTAGCAATATGTCTCTTCTCGCACCTGCCCTTGTAAACTCCAGGTTGGACTATTGCAACAGCCTTCTAGCAGGCATCTCTGCTGGCAATATCGCTGCCTTGCAGATTACTCAAAACTGCATGGTCAGAGCCGTGCTGGGTCTACCTAGGCACTTCTCTATCACTGAAGCCCAGAAGAAACTGTACTGGCTTCCCATCAAACAGGGTTTCCTTTAAGATACTCACTCTTACTTTTAAATGCTTGAATTATTCTGCACCCATCTACTTGACACAGTGCATCCAGCGCTAAGTCCCTGGTCGTTCACTGAGGTCAAGTGAGCAGGTCAGGCTCAGTCAGCCTCACTTTCATTCAGTCAAATTTGGAAAACCCAACTTTGATGTCACTGCGCCAGCTCTATGGAACTCACTCCCTCTTCACCTTAAGAGCTCCACCTCATTGGTTATCTTTAAAAAGAACCTCAAGAATCATCTCTTTCCTAGTCCTCTGACTAGTTTGTCTCTGATCTTCTCTGTTTCTACTGATTGTCCCTGTCTTGTACCGTTTTGTGTGTGCCGTGAGGCCTGCTTCAATTTGGCGCGTTATCAAGAATTAAAATAAATAAAACAAGCCGGTTACGTCACTTACAAAATAGATACCCAAATATTTTAAGCACTTGGTTTGTATCCGGAAACCCACTGTTGGAAATGTGAAGGGACAATTCTCGTGTACTTTCCATCATGGGGAGCACTTCCGACTTGGTGAAGTTGATCTTGAAACCGGATAAGGTGCCATACTTTTAACGACATCCATCGATTTGGGAAGAGATGAACTTGGGAATGATATACAGGCCAGAATATTGTTGCCAAAGAGAGCCAACTTATATTCCCTCCCATAGCTTTCGCGTCCTTGAATGCTCCTATCCCCTGGATAAGTTCAGCCAATGGTTCTAATGTTAGCACAAAAATCAGAGATGAGAGGGGACATCCTTGTCTTGTTCCCCTAAATAGGGATATTCTCTCTGAGGAAATCCCATCGACTGTCACCTGAGCAGCTGCGTTCTTGTACAGGTCTGTAACTCTAGTAAATTAGCGTGACTCCAACACCACCTTGTACAAGACCGTTTTCAGGAAGGGCCATTCGACCCAGTAAAAGGCATTTTTCACGTTTAATGAGACCAGAAGTGGGTTACTATCTCTCGGATCAATGGTGGCCATGAGATCCACGGTTTTACAGATGTTGTCCGATGGACAGAAATGCATACCAGAATATTTCATGCCTTGCACTCAGTGCTTTGTAGCCTCATGGTTTATTGAAATATTGTATGTATATTTTTTTATCTCCAGGTTTCTTCTTTTTTGTTAAATAATTGTTCCCATGCAGTAACGGGTTGCAACTTGTTTTGTCGATATGTTCTTTAATGATGTTTGTTACACTTACATATTTTTTTAAGCCATTCCACTGTTATATAACTGCTTTACACTACTATATTGTTGGTGCTCTTGTTTAGTAAAATTTGAATGGTAAAAAAAACTAAGACCTTGCCGCAGAAGTGGAACGCCCAACGGCTTAAGGAGCTGCCAGAGTCCGTCTCTCCCACCTCTCCACTGGGCACAGTCCTAAAAAGAGTAGGAAAAGGAAACGGTAGGCCTCCAAAATCCAAACACATTGTGAAATTACATTAGTGTGTTTGCAAAAAAAGAGGCCTTTCCCTGCCAATAATTCCTACCGATAATCGCTAAGTGCAACCGCAGTCACTCCGCTCTCTCAGCAGGGGGATCCAAGTCCTGCCCAAGGAGAGGAACGCCAGATGGCTCAGGGAGAATCCAGAGTACGTCTCCCCACCCTCTCCTGTGGGCACACACAATGGGTTGTTAGGTGATTATTGGGCACCTGGCTTTGAATACAATAGGTTACTGGCTTGTTTCCAGTTGGCATACAAGTCACAGCCTGATTCACTTTCACTAAAGGTGAAGGGTTCCCAGAACTCCAGCCTTCTCAATATGATCCAAAGCAAGGAGTCTAACGGATCATGAAGCCCAATTTCTTGTCATGACCACCAATCTAAGCCAATGTTAACTAAGACGACAAGCAAGTGACTGGGCAAAAACAGAAAGAGTTCATTCAAGCACAAGCTTTGACTGTGAAAACAGTCTATCTTACATGCACATAAGTTACTCGATTCAAGATGGTTGTTTCACTGTGAATTCGAGGGTAAGGCTGGCCACGGCCCTCTGTGAATATGAAAGGCTGACCCACCTCACCTCAGCTGAATGGCGGTAGCCGCCTCCTATAGTTTGCAGCAGAACAAGGGCTGTAATAGCAGCCGCCAGGGGCTGCCTGGTCCTTAAGGGATCAACCACAAAGACTTCTGCCACTAGTGAAGAGTGGTCCTCAGCTGCCGAAACAGCACACCAACATCAGGACAACAGCCTGCCCCATCAGTAGCTCTGCGATGCTCGCAGGTCAAGGCTGGTGCACAGCTGCAGCGATCTTTGCGTTAGACTTGTCGGGCTCCACCTCCCCTCAAGCAGGATAACAGCGTGCCGAGTCAGACGCTCCGTGGGATCTATACAAGCCCGGAAATAACTTCATCTCATAGAACAATGAACCATCAAATCAAGTAACAGCACTACAATTAGTACCGCAATATACCACAAACCAAATTACGTTTTTAGAGATGAGTGCACATTACTACTTGTACCTCCACACCTCAAGTGAAATTGAGAATTAATGTGAAGACAAGCATCACTAATAAATGCCCCTCTTTGCATGTAGAGGACACTGCGGTAGGTTAGAAGGACACAGACTCTGGTCAGACATTTCACTGATATTTTTATTAAAGAATGTGAATAAAGCCGACCTTTCGCTATTCTATAAAGCGTCCCTACCTAACAAAACTAGCTAAGGTGCTCGTCAGTGAATGTCTATAAATGAAATCGTCCACCGTCTGACTCTGACCCTACCACTAATTTTAACAAGTCAAAGTCAGGAGAAATACTCCTGAGGTTTGTTGGCTTATGCTTGAACTACTTTTCAACAGATCTTTAGATCGGCTCTAGTGACCAATTATATCAGTTTGTAAAGTTCATTCATTTTCGTCTTGGACTTTTGTTTCTTCTCTTTCTTTCTGCTATAAGGAGTGATGCTTTTCTCTTCTGGTAAACATATCGAAAAAGTATCTTTTCCTTCTGGACTATTTCTTAGTTTCATTAATAGTTCATGGTCTTTGATTTCCCTTTGTTCTGAGCTTGGAGATATATAACACTGTCTGGCTTGTTCTTAGATTTCTCTTTTATATTTTCACCTTATATTTGACTTAGGCCTTCTTGGTATGAATTGCTATGAATTGGGTCACTCCCAGACTATTTCTCATTCATCTCTCTTTGTACTGACTTCACAATATTTTGCTCTTGACTGAGACGAGGATGAGCATTCCAATAATGATTCTCAATCACTCTCCTTTCTACTATAGTTATATTATCTTTCTGTTGGCTGTGACGAGTGTGAGCACTCCAATAATGATTCTCATTCACTTTTTTTTCTGGTCTTGTGATATTATCTTTCGTATAACTGTGAAGAGTACGAGTGTTCCAATAGTACTTCTCATTCACTCCCCCGGGTCACCCGTTATCCCTATTCCCTTCCGTTCTTAAGGTTAACGTCATCATGGTTTTCGTTCTTTGAGGATCGGCTTCCTTTCTTTCTAATCTGGAGTGTTGTGTATTTTTGCTAGCTTCTTCTCCCTCGGGTCATCTTGGATGGCTATCATGTATGTACCGGCTTGTCCCTATTCTGCCGTGGCAGAATGATTTCAGCATTTTTGCCAGGACCCTTGGTCCACCACGAACCTCTCATGGTCACACCACCAGTCTTGGATTCCTTCTCATTCTCGGCTTGGAGACGCCGCACATCAAGCTTCACTTTCCCTGGCTTCCTTGCTACTGACTGTACCATGCCGCTCACCTCTCGGTCTATCACGACTGCATGATGCTGCACATCTCACCTCTGCTTCCATCTGAAGTCAATGTATGTGCCCTTTTGAAACTAGCAGGCACTTCCTTCACTTCCCCAAGATGCTCCCTTTCATGGAATGATGTATCATTGGGCTTCCCCTGAATACTTTAGTCCCTTTTCCCTTTCTCTTGCAGGTACTCTTCTCGTCCATATGTCCTCTTCTTTGTCCCAGTGGAATGGGAGCTTAGGAGGAGGTTTTCTATTTCATGTTGGCATTACCACATTTTTGGTTTTCTCTTTACAGATATTGTCATCAGAAGGTCCTCTAGGGATTTCCTCATGGGAACGGGAATCCTTGTCCCCAAAGTGCGAGTCTCTGCCGGTGAGGTCCCACTTGTCTCTACCCCTATGGAGGATATGGTAGAGTGGGCCTACCTGCTTAACCTCACATGGGGTGCTGCCCCTTGGGGAGAAAGTTCAAATTCCCACGATTCTTCACAACATGGAGACAAGGTAACTAGAAACTATAACAAGCCTAGATGTACTATGAACCATACTAAAGACACTTAGACGACTTTATATCATGATGGATAAGATGACAATGAAAGAACATTAATTAATGTGAGACATAAATTGAACACAAAACTAATCATAATCATATGCTTGTTTGTTTATTTTTCTCCCTTTTTTTCCTCTTTCCTTTCCTTCTTGGTCATGTGAGGAAGGCATGGTATCAACAGTAGACACAGACAAATTAGATACAAGATTTTGAAGACCTTTATTTTGTAGTTTACTGGGCTTGGTGAAATGCAAAATGGCCCTAACTATAAATTGGGAGTAATCTCGAACATAAAAATAAAACAACAAACGAGTTAAAGTCAGTCTAGTCAAAATAAAGGCCTATTCTAAGAAAACTCAACCTTGCCCTCCTTCTCAAATAAGAAATGTGTAAAGGAAATACAAAAGAGAAAAATAATGTCTCAAAACAAATGTCAGAATGGCTTAGGTAACAACTCCTTTCCCCACCTTCAGAAGCACAGGGCTCTGTAGAGTTTCTTAAAAGGCATAGGTGGATGGCACAGTTCTATCAGTCTTGCACACTCTGGCTTGGTGGGTACAACTCAACAGTTCAGGCTTGGGCTTCAGGCTTTTGACAGTCTAATCAATTATTTAGGTGTCATCTGCCTTACAACAAACATAGTTCTTCTCTTGGCTTTCACTTTGCCAGTTTTAAACACAGGCTTCCGTCCGCCGGGCTCAAGCCTGTCTTTCTCTTTCACATACAACTATTCACTTCATCATAGTTCAGCATAGGCTTCCATCTGCCGGGCTCAAGCCCATCTTTCTCTTTTTAGGGGTTCCTTCCCCACATTCCGTCCTTCACACTTAACTTTCACTCTACCACAGTTCAGCACAGGTTCCCTCTTCTGGGCTCGAGCCTGTCTTTCTCTTTTACTGTCAAAGACTTTTGAAACTGCAAGGATATTACGTAGACCTCTGCATGACCACTTTGACCTCCTTTTAAGCAATAAAACAATTAACAATCTTCACACCACCAATGCTCTTTGATACTTGTAGTTTTCTTATTCTCTTTCCTTGTGCCCTCGTGGCATCTTTCAAAGTTCATATGCATCACCAATTCTGCTTGGTACTTGTAGTTTTACTTTTGCCCTCTTGGCACTGTTCCAAGTTCATATGCAACACCAATGCCTCGTGGGACTTGTAGTTTTACTTTTGCCCTTTTGGCATCTTTCAAAGTTCTTATCCTTTTTACTTTTGCCTTCTTGGCGGTTTTCAAAGTTCATATATATTACTTTTCACTCAATCAACTCTCGTTCGGGGTCATGGTTACTTTCTTGCCTTCGTTTCCATTACTCAGAACATTTCACAGAGACTTTCGAATGTGCGATTACGCATTGGAGGACCACTATGTTACTTTGTATACTTTTCTCAGCATTCAATCATTGTTCTTTTCATTACCTGGTTTATCAGCACACGCGCAAGTTTCAACTTGTCACATGCCTCTTTTGCTCTTAACACAAACTGGGCTTTTGTTTGCCTTTGATAGCTCACTGGTCGTGTTCATTAGGTGTCTGTCTTCAATGCATTTCCCGTAGAAGTCATGGCCGTTACTAACGCCTCCTCTGCTCCTCCCCAACGACCATTGTTCAGCTGGAAGGGTATCGGGTCACACAGAAGCACTTTGAAGGTTTCTCTTCTCTGCTCACTCGTTTTCAGTTGTGGAACACTTACGGCTTCCCGAAAGGATGGAATTCTCGCCTAGCTCTTTCTCATTCTCCCAACAGCCGATCAGCCCCTTGGCCTTCCAATTTCCATAGCCTTGTTCGCATCAGCCCTGAAAGAGCTGTTCCTTCTTGCATCCAGACTCACTCAGTGTGCCTGTGCGCATCACACCTTTTATGTTCACAGGGAGTGTTAAGTGGCAGGTGTATGTAATTCATATTATGTGCCTGACTGCCTGATCTTATTAGAGGGACATAGTCATTGCAAGTCATCAGAGGTAATCCTGCTGGCCTCATTCCACATCTTCCTCGGGTCAGTAGTTTTGTCAATATGAAGTGGGGAGGTATTATGGGAGTTGTAGTTTCCCATGAAATAAGCAGGTATAGCGGTTAGATGGGTTAAGGAAAAAGGGGGATCGGATACCATGTCTCACCATCAGGTGCTTCACTCCCTCTCCCCGAGGACCCCCTACCCAGGGTATCCTCTTGCTTGTCCACTCCTAGGGTAGGGATCCAAAAGCAATGGCCTTTCCCTGGCCACCTGAGTAAGGGATCCCTGTGGAACTAGGCTGTGAAACACCTTCTGGTTTTTCAGTCATGATACACTCTATTTCAATCAAATTGCATTACCCCAAACCTTTTAATTTTCTTATCACTTGATCATCATGTAATGAATACAATGTGACAATGATATTTGATTGTGTCTGCAACGTATTTTACTGGTTAGATAAATCATGCATCTTGACTGATGATACAAATGACATTGGTGAATATCATGAATAGAACTGCTAATCTAACCAACACTTTTATGAAGCCTTGATAAAGACCTACAGGGACGAAACGTGTCACATTCAAGGGTTAATAAACCAAATTATAAAACATTATCGACCAAACTAGTTTATTAAGAAATACATACAAAACAGTAATGTTGGAAAATATGACCAATAAGGATGTGATAAACCAAGACGAGGACTTGCGTTACAAGGCATAATCTCTATTTTAGATCCTCCTTTTAAACCTGCATTGTATGCCCGAGTGCTTTAGTAGGCCCCACTCATTTTTATGAGAGAGCATAGATAAATACCTCACACCATTTACAACAGAGGACTTCCCAAAACTAGTGAAAGAAAGTAACAAAGCTGGATTGCCGATAGACCTTTGCCCACCAGACATCTACAAAAGCATCCTGAGAAAAGAGACACCTGCAGAATTTTTCCAAAACATGATGAGCCATTCACTGACAACAGGAACCGTTCCGATGAGTTTCAAAGAGGTGCAAATTAAACCCAACCAAATACCAGCCTTTTTCAAAGATCCCTTACCTAGCAAATCTACTAGAAACAGTCGGCTTCAGACCCTAAAGCAGAACTAATTCTGCACTACTCTCCATATGGGACAACCTAAAAATTAACTCGAAGTCCAACAACACTTCAGCACTAATACTACTAGACCTTTCAGCGGCCTTTGACACAGTCAAACATGCAACCCTCATCAAGAGAATTAAAGAAGAGGGGATTAGCAACACTGCACTATTATAATGCCCTTCCTGACAGAATGGCAGCCACCTGATTACCTCCATTTAACTCTGCACTGCACACCAGCTGGTGTTGGTCCACAAGGCTTGTCTCTCTCGCTACTACTCTTCAACATTTATAGGACCCCCCAACTCATGACACTCATCAAAAGACCCCTGCTACAGCCATTCATTTGACACGCTAATACTCTACAGTATAGACACCAACAGAGAATTAGACAAAGCCCTTGCCAACTGACTCACATAAATAAACAGATGGATGAGCAACAAAAGCCTCAAACTGAACCAGGTCAAAACAAATCCTGATCCAAGCCCAATAACCCCTCATCTCAACAATGCACACTATGGCTTACAGAAATGGGAAACAGACCAGAAGCCTCCAAATAAGTTAAACATATAGGAATATTATTGGACAGCGACCTAACATTAGAATCCCAAGTCAATGCAGTAGTGTAGAAATGCTTTTACCACCTAAACACTATAATATGGATATTACCTTTTCTCACCTTCGCACGGAGAACACGTGACCTCATCTCCCTCGTCAGGTCAAGAAAAGACTATATTTTTGTGGTGGCGGGTGATTTTAATATTACAGTTGGTGGCAGTCTGGGGAAGACCTTTCTTTGGGTATTCCCCCTCTGGTTTCTTCAAGGCCCAAAAGCTATTCCAAGGACGTGTCCTTTAATGTGTCTTTGGCTGAACATGGGCTACAGGTGATCAATTGAATTGTATTGTATTTGGTTATTTATATAGCGCTCTTTACACATTTGTATGGCCTCAATGCGCTTTGTGGTTGGAACGCCCTCAGTGACCGTAGTCTAAGTGCTGGAAAATTCTAAAAAGTTTAGATTAGGAGATGCATTTGTGCATTTTCGCCAGTCTAGAACTAAGGTGACTGGCTAGGGTTGTCTAAGCAGACCCAAAAGAGGTCAGGCACGTGGGTGGGCGCTGTTGGTAGTTTGCGATAGAGCGCTATTGTTGGGAGAGTCGATGTGTGGCCAGCTATACCGAATTTCTTTTGTTGGTAGTCACTGTATGCTAGTGGCAGAGGTGTTGAGGTACGTCAGGTGTTTCAGTGTGGACGGCTAGATGTGCTGCTAGACCAGAAACCATAGCCATAGCTGCATTCTAAGGTGAATGAATGGTTGGCCGTGCCTGTGGCCTGTATCCACAGATGTGGTGTAAGGTATACGTACCGTATTCTTCAAGGTTATACGTACCGTAGTCTTCGGAGTTGTTCGGCTGGAGTAATCTTTGTCCAGTGCAGATGGCGTGGTCTCATTGTTCATGGTCTCTCTAGTGTGAGGGTCTGAGCAGGTGGTGAGCGTGGGTGAGTTTGTTTCAGTGTGCCTCACTGAGGGTTGCTGGCTTCCCTGGTCTATTTGTCTCATTATTTGCGGACTCTCTTGTGCCAGGGTCGGGGGCGGGGAGTGAGCGCGGGTGTGTTTATTGCAGTGTGCCACAGCGAAGGCTGCTGGATTCACTGGTGTATTTTTCTCAATGGGAGAACTGTATCTGATACACCAGCGCATGACAACTTTAGGGGCCACCAAGTTAGCTCAATAATAGATTATATCATAATCAAGGAAGCAAACTGGAAAATGATAAAAGATATGTTGGTGTGTGATAGTATTGAGAGTGACCATAACCCCTTTTATTGACCTCGGGTTGTAGTCATCTAGTATTTTTACGTCCATCTTTAGTAGGGGGTGAATGTCTATCAAATATAGAGCTGTGGACCCTGATACTCTGCAGCCTTGTTAATGCAATTCAGCACGTCTCAGAAACTCTTAACCTGGCAGCGCTTAATAATTATCCTGATTTACAAGAAAGGGGTCAAATCGATGCCCTGTTTGCATCGCCCGATCGCATTACTAGATGCAGCTTCAAAAGGTAATGGGAAGTGTAATAAAGAATCACTTTCTTAGCTGGGTTAATAGCCATAACATTCTAGGGGATTGTCAGTTAGCCATGAGGGCCTTGGAACAGCGAATCAGGCACTCAATCTATCGTTACTGAGGCAATATGCCCCGAGGAGGTGGGATAACCCTGTTGGTAACGGCCCACCACCCAAGTTAAGGGCCCGAGCATAGTGGGGGTCCCTTAACGAGGGCAGCAGTGCCGTTACCACAAGGATCATGCCGCCGCCGAGGGGCATATTGCCATTAGCACCTGTGTAGGTTCCTACACGAGAGCTGTTCTTTTTCCCTTTTAAAAAGAAAATAGAAACAGTGCTACTGAAAGCCACAGTCCATTTTCATTGTTGATGACTAATGTCATCAACATGAAAACAGACTGGAACAGGAACACTGCGTGGCACGGAGCTGCGCAGTAAAGGTATGTTGGGGATGGAGGGGGTCACCATTAGCACCCGTGTAGCAAACTACATGGGTGCTAAGGGGAGTCGGAGGGAAGAGCAAGGAAGGGAGGAGTCTGACACAATGAAAATGCTCAGAACGCAGACTTTCCTTAGTGAATACAGCCCGCATTCCGAGCATTCTCATTGGTTGATGGTGCCTCCCAGAGTGCTAATGATAGAAAAATATGTAAATGTTGTCAGATTCAATTGTTTACTTGGCCTTCATGGATCCCTCAAATGATTTTGATCTAGTGGATGGAGAGTTGCTGTGGTGAATCCCTGTAGACCTGGGCATTCCGGCGGGGGCTACTGAAACTGATAGAATTGTGGGAGAAACCTGAGGGCCCTCTCACATCGACCCCCCAGGGATCTTCTGTTCAGGTGGCCCGGGGAAGGGCCCTCGCTTTTGGATCCTGACTCTGTGGGTGGACAAGCGAGGGACGATCACCTGGGTCCTTGGGGATTGGAGAGACATTGTATCCCCACTTCACTAACACTGACCTACCCTGCCCTCCCTCAGTCTTCATGGGATATTGTCATATCTTGCCCATTCTTCTGTGTAATTTCCCACCAAATACTGAGAAGAGGAAGAGGCAGCTAAGAGTAGTGCACACTTCCTATGGCAAACACCACTCTAGAACTGGGACGAAGAGTGGCCTGGGGGCATCTAATAATGAAGATTAGCCATGTCACAGTAACAGGCTTATACAAAGTCAGGCAATTGAGTGTAACACACCTCGGCTGCAACCTAAAGATAGTGGTAAAGAGTATAAAAGATAGAGCCCAAAATCACCAGGCGAGAGAAGGGAGAGAATCAGTCATGTTGGAACAAGAAGCAGATACGCCCGCAACGACACCAGGAGATCTGCAAGAGGGACTTTGCGGTACCGGGAACCCTCTTCTTGGAAGGTGGACAGCAGGCGCTGAAAGAAAGCTGCTAATTGAATAAACTACAATGCTTTTTGGAGGTAACACAAGTAAATACTACACATAGTGAATAATGAACTGAAAGAAAGCTGCTATTTGAGTGAACTACAATGTGCTGAATGGTGAATGAACACTCTAAGACAAATAAACTTATGAAACAGCACACAGAGTAAAACACAGTATGAACTTTGAACTTTACAATTGCAAAGATAAAAGAGGCTGTCAATTCTAACTGCAAATGTGAGAAAGAGTCATAAGTGTATGACAAGTCAAGAATCAATATCAAAGAGTGTTACAAAGAATAAAAGTGTGGAAAGTGAAAGCCCAAGACAGAAGAGCCTATGAGGGGCCCAATAGCTTTGAGGAGACTTATCGTTTGCGTGATCTGTGATGGGTGGACTCTGTGGTCTGATAACTGCGCCTAGACCAAGAAACCCTGAATGGTGAACAAGCTATTAAAAACTGTGAAACAATTGGTGAAGCAAACCTGAAGATGAGTCAAAAGGACCTAGTGTTCTCTTTTGAACTTTGAACAGATGAAACCAACGTGAGTGTGGAGTTAAAGTCTTGGGGCAGGAAACCCTGAGAGTCAAACAACCGGAGAACTCTGCCTTGGGGAAGGGAGTCCCAGGACCTCAGTTTTGTGTGAACTGTGCTACATGTGAACTTGGAGAAGAGAAGGTACTTTCAAAACTTAACCAAACACTATTGAAGTGAACTTCTATTGGAACTGTATTGAACTTGAAACAGGGAACCCAAGAAGAACTCAAGCTGAAAGTAGCATAGTCTTTACTTTTGAATAATTATATTTTGCTGAGAAGATTTACACACCATATTTTGTTATATTTGTGAGGACAAGCATAGGTTTTGACACAGACTGTTATTTTGGACTTGTAGACTTTCCTTAGTTTCTTTGGGCAGGGAAATTCCCAATATAGTATAGGGCAAGTTCAGCATTACACCATCCTGATCATTAATAAAGTTTTGTTTAGAACTATACATCTGTTGTCTGTGTCATCTCTCTTGATACCATGCCTGTCTCACAACTATCAGATATAGGATGGGGGGCACCTGTGCAAGACCAACTAGGTCAACAAGGACATTAAGAAAGGGGAGTGTGCTGGTCCCAATCTTGTTTAACTTACACATAAAAGAATGAGTTACAAGCGACATTGGAGTAGTCCACCCAGGACGTGCAAAGATTAGGCATAAGAAGGGTCCCCTTCCTAGCATACGCTGACAATGTTGTCCTTATGGCCAGAACACCCAAGGCATTATCAGTATTGCTAGATGCCTATGTGGACTTTATGATGACGAGGTATTTAGAAGTCAATGTAAAAACATCCTGCACAATGACGATGGGAAAAGATTGTCACATTTCTTACATTCACAGAGAAAACGGAGCCCCTTTAGACAAGGTGAAAGTCTTCCATTATCTCGTGATCCATTTCTCTAAGGGGCATGGGGTTTAGAGCCCACATAGAGAAGCTAGCAGGCAAAATGGCCCAGACTGCGGCTGCAGTACTCAGTTTCTCTTGTTCCCAAAAAGCGCAACCATTGCCATTGCTGATCAAAAGTGTATACATGTAAATGGCGTATATAGGTCAGAAAGTTGGGGTTTTGAGTCTGACCACACACTTCAAATAACAGAAAATACATTTTTCAGAAGGATACTTAACCTACCACAGTGTGCCCCAACCCTGGCTGTGCATAATGCCCTTGGATGAGGTTACATCAAGGATCAGTGCAGTATGGCATACCCATTGTTTTGGGTTTCTCCCTTCTGTCTGCTGACTGTGGAAATGTTGGGTCACTTTCTCTTCCTTTGTCCAGACTATAACTGTATAATGCAAAGAACTATAATACCAGTGTTAAGAGACAGAGGATTTACACAGTTTAGACCAGCCCTCCTTCATTGTCTCTTGTGGCAAGACAGTTATTTCTTGGGCATTGTACTCGTTTTGGGCCTAAGTGGAAGTATGTTGAATGACCACAGCAGGATTTAGTAAAATTGTATTAATATTAGGGCCTTATCAATTAGCTATTTAATAAGCGATGATGTACGTATTGAACCGAAACAATATTTGTAAATACAATATGGTGGATCAGCCTTCTCATACATTGGAACAAAACTTAATTTCAGTCCCCAAGGAAATACAAAGAGTAGAACAACATCTGACCTTTAGGAAATCAATAAAAACCTGACACTTTAATTTGCCAACCTAATAAAAATCCTAAAAACGAAATGCAGTCTAAGAAACCCCCCCCTCCCCTCTCAACACAAAGCAATACACCACGAACCATGGAGACACCTTTGGCCTCCGGGATCATCTCAACCAAACTGGGCAGGCCCAGTGAAAGAAAACATTGTCACAAACAACTGCATATGGAATTTGAAGAAACAGGTTTGAAGAACCGAAAGAACAGGATTCAGTAGAATCGAGGCGCGCCGAGATCCCCGAAGCGAACACGTTCGCAGAAAAAACAGAACTGAGGCTATGGACTTCGTGCGTCCTACTTATAACATCCGGTGACGTTGGCTCGACGGAGGCCCTCGAGGACAGCATATCGATGTCATCGACGCAGGACGCAGAAAGATTTTCCGAAGCAGCACAGCTGTGGTGATAACTGTCATAGATATGGAATATGTCGGAGGACCAAATCCCCTCGAAAACAACCCATATACACTTGTACACCATAACACCAAGTAACCCATACCCACCTAGAAGCAAGCAAAGCACACAGTGTAGGTATTTCTGAACTTAAACTATGAACTGGCAAGAAAAAAAACACTCTTTCTCGCCTGCCACTAACAATTCTTGTCCTCCCCCTCTTTCTTTCCATATCCACCAAAGCACCTGACAATCCTGACCCTGGGGGTGGAGAAGCGAGTGAGGATCACATGGGTTGAGGGTCCTTGAGGAATGAGAGTGGGGAACCGTTAGGCAAGACATGGTACCCCCTCCCGTTTTCCTGTTGAAGACAAACCTAACCCTCCCCCAACCTTTATGGGCTATTATAAGCTAGCTCTCCTCATTTTCCCTCATGTGACATTTGACAGTAACGAGACGAGGAAGGGACGACTAAGAGTTATGCTCACCAACATGCATTTACACCACTTTGGTACTGAGACGAGAAAGAGGGCCTCAAAGGAATAGCGCTGCAAAGACCAGGCATGTCTTACTAATAAGTTTAACTAGAGTCAGGCAATTAAAAGAAAGGATACACACCTGCAACACTTTTACTAAAAGAGGTGTGGACAGGATGGTAAAGGGAGAGAGGAGAGACGCTGATGGGAGCCGTGGTGAGCCATTCTGCAGACTGAAAGGCACACTGATGAGTGAAGTAGTAGAGGGTGGCGTGGGAGCAGGAGACCCGTGGGGCAGAGGCGAAGGAAGCTGACTAAATGTGGGGGCGTCCTTCACCCCATCGAAGGGAGTGCTCATTCTCCTGTGGCGCTGAAAGAATGTGAGAGAGTGTCTCAGGGGTGGAGAAAGAACCCCTGGAAGGAAACCTCCAAGTTTGTGGTCCGCGCAATATGGAAAAAGGACTTCAAAATGAGCTGGTGAGTTTCCAAGACAGAGAAACCCGGTGTTACTTTAACCCCGAGTCCCAAGAAGTGAACCACTATTGTTAAATGAAACCAGAGACTTGTACAGGTGACGGTGATTCTGCGATGTTTGCATAATTGTTGTGCAGGGGTAAAAAGCTAGGTGTTGATGTTGATGTTCTTCTCTTACTGCGCGAGTTCACTTTTTTAATGCATCTTCTAATTTGCCTTATTTGTTTGTAAAATGGGCATGTGTGGGAAATAAATTAGGATCTATCTGTAATTAGTGCATTCCATGGCTCACCAGCCAATCAAGGAGCTTACAACAAGGTTTTGCATTGGAATAAAAGCTTGTATTATGAAACATCTGAGGGGTGCATTTTCTGGATTCCCGCTAGATAAATAAATGAAAAACATACATGCCATCTCAGTTCTTCTGGTAGCACTTTCCTCCATGCTCACAGGAAATGCCACTTGTCACTTTTTTTTTTTATAGTGGCACTTTTTTGGTTTATAGTTCTAAGCTCCCCCGTGCAAACCTGTTTCACAATTAAATCAGGTGCCACTGGTGGTACAATACGCCTTGCGGACCATTCTATACAGGAAGGGTTCTTTTCCTGCCTTAATTCGGATGGCAGGCCTTTACCGGCCGGGGTAGGAACAGAGATAATTTATGCCACCTCAGTATGTGCTGCTGCTTAAGTGTTGCGTGTAATGTATTATGATTCAACTGTAGCTCTGTAGAAAAGAATTTAGTTTGTGTGATGTATGACAGTTGAATTAAATGCTGTAGTGTTAGAAATTGGCAGTTGAAGGGTGTTGGCTTATTATTATGTCAGAAATTAAGCAGACAAGGTATTAGTTGCAAGAATCCCTTACAAACTAATGTACCCATTGGTTCAGACATAGCTGTCGCTAAGAACTTAGTGAGATGTACTTGTTATCAGGCTCTGAATGATCACACTAAAGATTGAATCCAAATAGAGTTCAGAAATTGCTATCTTTTTGAAGGACTTTGAAAACTAGAACATAGAACTTGTACTCAAAATGGCATCAGCATTCAGACAAGACCATTTTTGTCAAAAGCCCTCAACTCAGTAGGCATCTCAACCCAGTACACTAATGTCAACATAGTGCCTGCTTTAAGAGTGCCGGTCACGATGGTCCTGGATGCTCCAATAACAGGTGTTTGCATCAGAATGAGATGATGGAGGAAGCAGCCTAGAGGATATAGATTGGCAAAAAAGAAAATTAGGACATTCTGACCCGCCACTATATCAAATGTAAATATCACGGCTGACCAGCATGACATTCGGGCAATGTCGTGGAGCACAGCCAGGCTTAATAAAATCTTATGGTAGTAAACTGGAATACATTTGTTGGAGAACACCAAATAATCGGCTTCCAGGAAACCTGGTCCGTTAAGCCCCTTTCATTACAGGGATATGCCTGCTAATCACTTCTGGCAACTGAAGGAAAAGAATGGAGACCTAGTGGAAGATTAACAGTCTGGTTAGCTGCATCACTGAATTTTAGGGTATCGCCTATAGACACTGGGTCAAATGAATGATTTTCAGGAACTGCACATTGAAACAGAGAATGGGCATAACATCTCCTAATTAAGTTCTATAACAGACCAAATGCTGGGAATGGAACTAAACTACTGCATTCAATCAAGCTCTGCATAGAGCCCTAGAGTAACACAATGATACTGGAATCTTCGGTACTCCTAATAGGCGTCATACATTTTCAATTTAAGCCACTTCTCTTGTTCAGTGGAATATTGGTCGATGAAGATATGGTCTGCGATATCTAAGTGCTAAATGTCCAAAAGGGCAACATAGGGATGCTTAGAAAACAGCACGAATATGGTCTTCATTGAGTCTACATGCCTGCAATGGCAGGTTCTCTGGAGATTGTCCTGCAGGGCTGTTACTTTTAATAGCGAAGACCGTAGTAGTCATTTTCATTATATATTAGATTTAAATAGATGGGGGCAGAAAGGATTTCACCCTTATAAACAGATTGGATACCGATCACTGCCCATTGACCTAACTTTATCTGATGCTCTTTTTCACCTACCGAGGCATGGTGACGTCATACAAGCCGTGCCCATCATCATTAGTGGCAATGCAAAGCGCTCAATGAGATGTGAGCATATGCAAGTTCCAACTATATAATCGCAAATGTATTCTGAAATTCTGCCAATTTCAGAAAATACACTATCAGCTCACTTGATTCCCAATGCATGAATGGTGGAGGCATATGAGGAAATGATCTGCAGATTGTACACATTCCTCGTCAAATCAAGTAATGTGGCACAAAAGCTGCAATTAAACCATTCCTTAGTACGATGAGGAATACAAAATAGTCAGATTGTACCTCTTATCCTGTGAGGAGGATATGTAAAATCAAAATGTTACAAAAGTAGGGTTAGTTAGACGATCTTACAAAAAACTGATTGAAGCTTAAAAGAAAGCACATGCTGAAAAAAATGGGAAATGATGATTAAGAAATTAATGACATCAACAGTACTAGATTCTGGAGGCTGGTGTCTGTGGGCAGCCTGGAAAAAAAGACTGTACTTAATGGCAATATCCCGGAAAGTGTATGGTACACCTAATAAAAAGATTTATTTAAGGAACATAGATTTAAAAAGGGAACATAATTTACTTCCCATTGGTTGAAGTTCTCTTTCATCCAAGTCAATTGGTTTTCTCACTTGAAGTGTCTTTGGCACTATCTGAACAAACAAATAATAAAGCCCCTGCCCCTGATAAACTTATTGTAGAAGTTTTAAAACTAATATTTTTACACCCTCTTTATTTCAATTATTTAACACAATTGACACCTCTGGAATGTCACCAAGGTCTTGGTCAAAAGAGGAGACAGCACTGAACTACAAAAAAGGTTGTCGAGACACACCCATCATCCAATTTCCTTTTTGGAAGGGGTTGGCAAGTTTTATGTAAAGGTATTATTAGAACAATTAAATGCTTAGATTGTAGATAATAAAATCAGAAGCCATTTTCAAGTGGGACTTCAGACTGGTCTTAGCACTACTGATCAAAGTTTCAGCTTTTTTTCTTGTTCTACAAAATTATGTAATTTAATTGTACTAAAAACTGTCTTTGACATTGTTCCGCAGTTTAAACTGTGGGAGTCAATAAGAAATCTCGGCATACCTCCTGCATTTTTCAAGCACTTTATCCACTGTATGGCAACAATGAGGTCTTGGTAAAATGGAGTCTGTCAGATGAGAACACTGGTTTCAGTGGAAAAGGGGTATGTCAACGGTGTGCGCTTGCTCCCACACTCCTTTTCCTTTTTATTAATGGCTTGGCCGATATGCTTTTGGCCACATCAACCGATGCCCCAACATTAGGCAAAGATAAAATCCCATTACTACTTTTTATGAACGATGCAGTGTTAATGTCACTAATCTCGATGGAACAGGGATTTTGTGAAAGCAAAGGTCTTGACATAAACCCTACTAAAACAAAATCAATGGTTTTACATCTTCGGGGGGGGGGGGGGATTACTTCTTTTAGAGCTAGATGGTGGGAACATTGAACAAGTCAGAGAATAGGACTACTTTGTTATCAGGTACATGGATAATTGTGAATGGAACTCCCAAATTGAAACATCTAACTGAACACTAATTCAATAAGGATATATGATATGATAATTTATTTGTATCGCGCTCATACACAAGAGTTTCACTGTGTTAAATGCTTTTAACACAATGAGTATGGCTCCACACCGATGTTCTTTATAAAATTGCTTTTCCATGTTTAATAAGGCCCAAATCCACCAATTTATTTATGTTGTGAATTTTGGGGCATAGATCCTCTTCTGTGATAACTGGCTCTGAAAATGCCTTTCTAAAGAGAATTCCATAGATGCCAACTTCTACTCCAAACGTGCCTTTGCACATAGAAACAAACTTAACCAGTATTGATTAGGTGACTGTACTGAAACCAGTCCTCTACTGGTTACGAATTTGGAGCACCTCTTTTTTTGATAAAATATAAAGACGCCCTCACAGATTTGTTATCGCATGAGGGTTCACTCACAGTGCCTTAGAGCACACATATAAAGAGTATGTTACATGATGTCGCTCATCCAGAGTTTTGGTTTATGCCGGATAGAATAGATTATTTTAGTGATTGTGTTTAAATGTGTATTACCTAATGAATTTATATTTATAATCCTGTTTTATGAATTTTATGTTTTTTAGTCATTTTGTCTGTACTTTTACATGTGCTTGAAGGTCAATACCGAATAAAAGCTTTTTGACTGATTGGACTTCTAATACCAAATCAGCAATTAAGTCAGGCTTCCTAATGAAGGAAGTCGAGCACATTACAGCTGAACGGGGCAAATTGCTGTTTACCTTGAGCTATTGGACATTCAAGATTACTTTTGGTACAGGAATTATTTGTATTTCTCTATGTCACAGTTAGCTTGTCACCATTTATTACATTTAGATTGGTCCTAATTGCCAGTTCGAATATACGCAAAAACTGGGTTACCTCCGAAACAGATAAATGCACCTATTGTATTAGTGAGATCGAAAATGAAACACACTTTCTTTTATTCTGTCCCTTGTACACGGGCTATAAAGTGTTATGTTTAAAAGCTTGTTTTATTGTGCATGAAGAACAGAATGCTTTGATGGCAATCATGTTGTGCAAAAAGACAGACAAGCTTACTGTTGTATTTGCTGTCACTAAATATCTAACAAGAGCTTGGATTGCAAGGGAAAGATATTTGAACTATACGCCTCACTAATTTATTCATTCGCCTTTTATAGTAACAATTATCAGTTTTATTCAGTACATGTATTTTTAAACTGTATGTTATTTTTATATCCGTCATACTGTATATCAACTGAAATTCTTGAATTTTTTCTCAGTTTTTCCTAATGATATTGAATAAAGTCATGGAAATAAGAAATACGTATAGGATGTGTTTGGTGGATCTGTACCTATACACTGTGCTGTAACTTCCACCAAACAGATGAGACAAACCAAACCCTTGTGGGCAATTTTATGCAGGGTTCAATAACTCAAACTATATTTACTTCACACGTTAGGGGGCTGCAAAAAAGTTCACTGCCTTGTTCTAGAGTTTGGGGATCTGGTTAGCAAGGGGGCAAAGTGCCGCCACATGCTAGGTGATGCAGCAGGGAGAGAATCTTCTGGTCTAACCCACCCCACCAGTGATCTTGGCTGGGACTTGTTACATGAGCAGCATAGTCTGCATGGGCCCTTCATGAATGACAAAGGCCCCAACAAACTTGCAGAGAGATGCAGGAGGAAAACACGCATAGACAGCCATCCTACAAGGGCACAATTTCTCAAGGGCATGATCCCCCAGTGCCAAACCAACACACTTGCGGGCACAGGCTCTTGCCAATCCAAAAGGTCTGTTCGCCCATACATTTTCAAGTGAATCCAGGGAGGTGAAGGGAACAACACATTCAGGCCCTGCCAACCATCAGATGCTCCCTCCATGTATGCAAAGACTCTGAATATCTTAGATGGTGCAATGCTGGTAAGAAGAGTCCATTCGTGGGGAGAAAGGGGTGGGTCCAGAAACACAACAGGCAGGAAACCGCATCCTAGAGCAAACCTGGACCAATCAAAGTCCAGGGTCTCAACTCTGTAAACCTGCAACCCATATCCTATAATCTCCCAGAGGCATGGCTGGGAGATTATACAAAGCACATAGAGAAACTGGGTGGTGTGGGAGTTTGCAGTAAGAGTAGAGAGTAAGAAGAGAGTGCAGTAGCTGGAGGAGATTAGGTGTCTGGAAGAGGAGTAGGAGGAGCTGTAGGAAAGCAGAGAAGGTAACTTGGGAGCAAGAAGGAGGAGATCATCAGAGAAAGGTGGAAGCACGAGAGAGATACCCCTGAGGTCTAGGAAAGAGAGATAAAGCAGGGGCCGTTGAAAGATACTCCAGAGGTTGAGGACACACTGACCCCAGAGCTTGGGGACACAGATATACCATAGACATTGGAGAGTGAAATATACTGGAGATTGGTGAGAGGATGACCTCAGAGAGTAGGGAAAGACAGCAATGTTTTAAAACAGAAAACCAGAAAAGGTCAAAGAAAGAGAAGCCGGGGGAGAAACTGAGACAAAGAGGGAAGATCCCACACATACACCCTACATCTTGTGGACTATCGGGGGCAGAAGGATGTATGAGCACACCACAGAGCATTAATGAGATGCCAGAAGGTAATGTGAGGGGTCAGAAATGAAAGCTGGACACAAGGTTGTCATGTTTTCGTCAAAGACCTCTATTAAATGAAAAGGGGTTGGGAAAATCCCTCTGACACTATGCTAAAGAACAGTCTCCCTACCTATAAACCAAAACTAAGGATCTGTCCGTGTCAGGATGTCAATAACCGAAAAGCCATCCTTGCGTTCAATACATTCATCCTGACCCTCACACTACACACAGAACAATACAAATGTGAAAGGAAATATCTTCAACTTGAAACTGGCAAAAAGTGTTCACAACTAAATTAAGAATAGCTCCAACAAAAATGTTCTCCAAAGTGGAAGCCCTTTGGATCCAGAGGCTGGACCCCTTCCCCTGGATTATAAGTAGAATGGCAATAGTTTATTTTAATAACAGTTCCATTGTGTCTTGCCTTGATTCACAAGGTTCCCGTTTAGACAAGTTCTGCAACAGTCTTTCTTTAAACCCCAATCTCTCCTTGGTTCAGAAAACACTATTTCTCTTCTAAACCAATCTCTCCTTGGTTCAGATAGCACTGTCTTTCTTTAACATTTATGGAAGCTTTGCAAATTGCCTGGTATACTCCCCTGCCAGGTTTCTTTATGCAATGCCAACAGCCTGGTGTACTCTCCTGCCAGGTCTTCACTTATGGTCCTCACTTGCCTGGTATAATCCCCTGCCAGGACTTCCTATGTGCTTCAATTGCCTGGAGTCTTGCTTTAGCAGGTCTTTTCATGTGTTCCACAGGTTCTCTGTTTAACCAATACTGTAGGTATTGCTCTTGGCTTGGTATATAGGTTAGCGGTAAGGTTTGTTCAAGATTTGCCCAACACCTGCACTTCATGCATCCATAGCTCGTTAAGACTGTACATTCAAACAATCTTCTAGTTGTGTTAAGAATAGTACTACTTTCAAATTGCTATTGGCGCGGTCGCCGGAAATAGCCCTGGGTACACAATGGATTTGGGTAGACTCATGAGCTTTCTCCAGCGTCTACGGTCCGGGTCGTGCTTCTGTGGCGTGTCGATTTCACCCGCTTTCCACACAAGAGTGTGCAGACATTCCTCTGGCATCATTTGCGGCTCTGCGGTCACACACCTGTTTCCCTTGAGGTCCCGGAATGAAGAACAACCCCTTCTCGATCTGCTGAGAACCGAGGACCTCACAGGTGGCTCCCAGCATCTCTACAGAGCGTCTCTCCCACTAACACAGTGGCACCCTCTGCTCTGCCACACCAGTACAGAATTTCTGCGTTCGTGAGCTCTCGGACAGAAGCTAAAGTCTTCTCTTGCACTGCTTCTATCAATACTGCGTTGGCCATGGTTTAAATGTCAAGCCAGAGGTGCTTTGGAAAAACAACTAGACTTCATATTGTTGTTCAAGCTATCGGTATTCGTATATAAAAGGGAAACCCCCTTCTTTAATACTTTGTTTATACGAGGATGTATCAAAATCAAAATATAGAGAACAACAAAGTAAAGCCCCCCCCCACACAACCAGAAAGACCCACACTCCTTAATGGAACTCTAAGAAATGTATGAAATTTTATTCAGTCTTATAAAAATTATCTAAAAAATCAGAACATATTTGTTAAAAAAGCAAGGACAAAGTGCACGTGACAATAACTGATTTTACAATATTCCTTTACAATTATTCAACACCGATGTCAATTTGACTTCGGAAAAAAACAAAAGACTAGTAACGATTAGTACTAGTTATATGTGTGTTTTTTCTATCTATTTGAAACCCGGCGAGGGATTATTGTCTCACCTGTATATGTTATTGTAAACTTTCAGGTGGTTTTTTCCAAAGTCAACTTGACATCGGTGTTGAATATTGTAAAGGAATATTGTAAAATCAATTATTGTCACATGCACTTTGTCCTTGCTTTTTAAAAAAATATGTTCTGATTTTTTAGATAATTTTTATAAGACTGAATAAAATTTAATACATTTCTTGGAGTTCTGTTTAGGAGTGTGGGTCTTTCTGGTTGTGTGGGGGGGACTTTACTTTGTTGTTCTCTATATTTTGATCAAGCTATCGGTACTTTGTTCAAACTCCTGCATCCTCCTCGTCTCAGTACTTGGGGAATTCTGGGAGTTGAAGTCCATAGAGGTCATTGGACATATGGCATTTCAATAGTTCTTCTCAGTGATTTTACAGAAGGGAACTTTAGAAGAAAAAGATGTGTTGGAGCTTTGTGCGTTTGTATCATAGGTGGGTGTTTGACCAGAAAGATATTAAGAACAGGTTTCTTTACTTCTTCTACAAGCATGAACAAGCAACTGGCAATTTGCCATTAGGGTCTTGGGTATTAGAGAGTCTTCCTCATGGGAAAGGGGGAGATACTGCGTCTCATCCAATGAAGTCATGATATCTCCCCTGTAATTGTCTCCTGCCATGTGATCCCTTCCTCATAAAGCCCCCCCCGCCTCAGGGTCAAGACTAGGTTGCGGCTACCATCCCCACTGCCACATGGAAGGAGGTCACTGCCGGGGAATCCGTGATGACTCCATTGAATTCATCCCAGTAAGTAGAAAAAGGCATTATTGAGAGGAAAAAAAGACCATGCCCAAAAGAGAAAGTTAGGAAGTGGCCTTTGAGTCGAGGCGAAGGACCTCCATCAGGCACCCCAGACAGCCTACAACAAACCCAGGGCTGAAACCAGCAAGAATGCCCTTGGAAATTACATAAGTGGTAACATTGATCTGCAGAGCAGGCGTGAGTATCCCTTGGACCACCCACCTGGAATATGGTAACAAAGAAGACTTCACAAACAGGACTGGTGAGAAGGAATACACTAAAAAGACAACAATCCCCCATGGATTGCAAGGATAAGGAACATGCACAATTGAACTTTCTGGTTCTAAAGAGATTGACTTATAACCCACTTATTTCAATTTAAGGAAAACCCATCCGAAAATGTGGCTGCCTTTTTTTATCCAAGGAGAAGACACCTTTTATGTGCCTAAGTAGAGTCATTTCCTTTTGCGGATTATAAAGACCCTTTAAAACATAATCTAAGTCTATGCATCTCAATGAACCCCACCTGGCCTTGGGACAGGGCAGAAGCAAATAACATAAATGGTGTTCGTCCGACATGCAGCAGGGCTTGGGGCAAAATAGCCACTGAAGGTGCAAATCAAAATGTTTAAGATTTTTGGCAGGGAAAAAAAAAATCAAGCTGAGCGCAACTGAGACATGGATACAATTTAAAGTTTCTACAATCATCCCAGAAATAGTCACAAGTGTATGCTATGTTAGTATTATTTGAAAATGACCAGAAATTACAAAGTTGCATAAATGTCCAAAGCAGATGTCATTTCATAGCTATTTGAGTTAGCATCAAAACACAAAAACAAGTTGCACAATTTTTACGGTTTGTGGCCTCTTTGCTCTAAACCTTTAGCTCAAAGTAAATTTCACCTGTCCATCCCAATCAAACTCGTACCCCTGCAGGTGTCCATGCTGGTTTAGCACTCGGAGTGACGGCCCACACTTCCAGCTCCTCTTTTCCTCTTGTGGCAATGGGCTCTGTCACTTCTGAAGCTGGCTGGGCAATTCCAGATCATTCAGTCTGGGAGTCTGACAGGTGTAAGGAAGGCATGGTATCAAACAGTGAAGACAGACAGAAGTGATCACAGTTCAAGAGTGTTTATTGAAATGCAATGGGTTTACTTGAACGCCAATCTAAACCGAAATCTAAGGATGGGAGCAAGCTACGACCATCAAATAATAATGCGATCCTTCTCGAGTCTTTGTCAAAATAAAAGGACCTATACTAATAAACCTATTGCCAATCCTTACTTCTAAATACAAATGGTGTGGACAAAATACAAATGGTATGGACAATAACGTATGCAAAAAGAAAAGTGTTCAAGAAATGATAGGTCAGGTTAGTTGAGCAATTGGCTTCCCTTTCCCATGTTTTCAGCACTGGAGAAGGTGGCACAATCGAGCTTCGCACACACTCTGGCTTCTTTGACACAAGGATATAGTGCAAAGCTTAGGTATCAAGGCCTTCTGTGCCAAAGTCTCTTTCTCAATAAAAGTCTCTTATTGTAGAGGGCATGACGTGAAAAACAAGCACAAAAGTTTCTTTCTCATCAGGATTGTAACATTCACAAGTTCTCAGATTCACTGTTCACCTTGGATTTCCCACCTTCAGGTTCGGACTCCCTTTTAGCATGTTCACAATTGGTCTCCCTTGTTCGGGCTAGGACCCCTTAAGCACAATGTTCACAATGGGTGTTCCTCATTCAGGCTCAGACTCCTTAAGCACAATGTTCACAATGGATCTCCCTTGTTTGGGCTTGGACCCCTTAAACACAATGTTCACAATAGGTCTCCCTCATTCGGGCTCAAACCTCTTTGTATCAAAAATTGAAGACTTTCGATTGTGCAATGGATTTTGCTTAAACCGTCGCAGGACCACTTTGATTCACTTCATTCCTCATTCTCGTTCTTTTCCTTTTGCTTCTGCCACTTCTTGGATGGATACCTCACAGAGACCTTCGATTGAGCACACTCGTGGTGCCGGGCCACTATGTTACTGGTATTGTATCTTTCTTCCCTTCGAGTTCAAACATCCATCAGCAATTAAGCTTTCCTCATGTCTTTCATCACACACTTTACCAATCTTCATTCTTGCGCTCTTTATACAATGTTGCCGTTTGCAACCTTGACTTCAACATAGACCGGTCTTGCATCCGTCTCCCCAACTCACCAGCTGCGTCGATCTCTCTGGCACTGATTTGATCCTGGAGCCAAGGACGGTACCACAGAGGCTGTTGCTCCTCCCCGACTCGATCAGCCATGCAGGAGGGCTCCGGATATCTCCAACACACAATGCAGGATTCTTCAGTCTTATTTCCTGGCATTGCGCTTTTTCATCTGAAGGATTTAGAAAAGTCACGGTTTCTTGCTGAAAAGGTCAAGGATATCTCCCTCCTTGGGGACCCTTCTAGGCTTGACGTCTTTCTCCCCTGCCCTGGCCTCCTGAGAGAGAGAGAGAGAGAGAGAGAGAGAGAGAGAGAGAGAGAGAGAAGAGAGAGAGAGAGAGAGAGAGAGAGAGAGAGAGAGAGAGAGAGAGAGAGAGAGAGAGAGAGAGAGAGACCCCTTCGGACGTGTGGGTGAGACACCTTCAGGTTTCTCACACAGGTTACAGTAACTCATAACAGACCAGCAAGACCTCATGTTTCAAGGGTACACTGGCAAAAATAAAGAGGTTATGGCTGGAAGGTTTAGAATGAATCTTAAACCTCTGGCAATTGCTCTGGTAACCCTCCAGACCATAGTTCTTCACCTGCCAAGCCATAACAGAAAGGGGAAAAAACAAATGCAAATTAGGCTTGGTCCCACCTCCAAAGGGACAGTCCAGCCCGAAATGCAAGGTCACATCACTTCTGCACGAGGCCACACGCATCGCATGTTTCGGCCTTATTGGGTGTCATCAGTGAGGAGTAGCTTGGGTCTCTAGGCCCAGCAGGCGCGGGACACTGGAGCACAATTCAAACCCATCACAAAAGCATTTGCTGGTACAATTCAGAAGCTTGTTAAAATACTAGCAAATGTCCTCACATGTAATACTCTTGTTCTAAGGGTAATTATCCCTAGGCCTTTTTCTTCATCAGCAGTATGCTTTGATCACTCTTCACTAACGCTGACATGAACATGATCATCATCTCCATCCCTGCATGTAATTCCCCCCGTTTCCAGTACAAATCTTTCATGTGTGTGTTACTATGCTCCCACTTCAGCCTCCATCTCCTATGGTGACATATTTCATTCCACTGTAGTCTATGTACAGGTTTGATGCCTATGGCAGGGAAAACATTCCACTTCCTGGGCAAGTCTTTACACGGTTTGTTGTGGTGACTGGCACAGTATCAAAAACGAATACCCTAACAGAAGATAAAAGCCATTTCCTTTTTTATATCTGGCTAGTGAATGATTCCTGCAGAAGACTGTTCCTAATAGTGCATAAGCAATGTTTCATATATGAATGAACGGCGTGCGCCGCCTTAACTACCCATTAACACAGAGGAAATTTAAAATAAGTGTCAAATGGGCATTATATGGATATCAGAGTAGTACACAATACAACATGAGTGCATGTGCCAAAAGATAATTGGCAACATACACCAGACAGTGTATGTGAGGATGCTCTTCCCACTAAATGGAAGAAGAGACCTGTTGGAGTGCATTCAACAGGCTTCTTGTAGCATGATTTGGAGAGAGAGATATGTTAGCAGATTTGGAGATACGTACTGGCGATGATGGCAAGCAATGACAATAATACACGATGCGTTTGAACTTTCAAGTACTGTATATCTCCATTAAAGTGCCCCGCCCAAGAGTACAAATCGTGGATACGCGATTAACTATATACGCAATATTGACTACTTTGAAGCCAAGTATCACCCAATGTCAAAATAACTTCGTCATATTTTGGTTATAATACTGAATTTCCCACTACAATGAATTAGGGGTCTCAGGTATAAGCGTTTCTCTTGAACAACGAGCATGCACATTCCCCAGTGATGGATTCTTCTGATATTAAAATACATACGGCCACTCAGTCTCGACCTCTGGCAGTTTCCGGTAGGCAGCAATAGCACCAACAGCTACCTCCAACTTCTCATTGTTCTCCAGTAGCTCAGTCACTTTCCATGTATCAAGGCAGGCGAATAACACCATACAGGCATAGGAGATAACTTTCGCATCCTCCTGCTTTAAGCAGTTCCTAGGGAAAAGGAGAGCAGTGATATCAACCTAAAATAAATACAGAACTGACATCAAAAAGGCACTTTGCACAATATACAGATTATTTCCCCTTAAATATATAAAAAAAAAATCATCAACAAGACATTTAAATGGATTTACTTTGTGTACGATATGTCGTCTCATGTACTGGTTGCCATCATTTCATTTTACTTGCCTTTTGCAGCATAAAAGGTACAGTCTGTGCTGTGCTGGTTTACCTAACATTTGGTTGTAAAATGGATGATGGTGCATTTTACTTACCAACAAGGTTTGTAGCTTCTATGACCTTAAGCACTGTGTGTTTTTAATTGCTTCATGTACCTTTTGGCACAGTGTATACATTCTTATCCATAGGTGGGCACCACTCAAAGAGTACTTATTGACTCTTGTCCATCTATTGGATTTGTCGCTGGCTGTGTCTCTCGGGAAGCATGGACCTCTTGGACTCTGTCACCTTCAATATTTCTCTCTATCAATCAGTCTATCTGATCCCAAGGGCATTGTTTCTCTCACTTAGTGTCCTTGTCTCCTGCTGGCCGTCTTTTATGGTCTCTTGATGGAGGTGTGTATGTGGGATATTTTCGTTCCTGTGCATTGGCTGCGCTTCTTTGTGCCTCCCTTTGTCATTGGGTGCTCATATCAGTCTCTGGGTGGGTTTCTCTGACTCGTGTCTCTGCTGGCCACTGCATATACATCTCAGTTTTTCTCTCTCTCCCCACATGTTCCACTATGCCAGGAAAACTAGGATTACTCAATCTGTCATACTCTTAATCACTCTTGTATCCGCCCATCAATGTCTCCCTCGCTCTGTTTGGGGGTGTCTATCTTTAAAGGCTTGTCACCCCTGCCCAGCAGTTTCTCGACAAATCATCAGTGCACCAGCTGCGCACCTATTAGCAATGTATTATAAGTTGTTTTCTACAAAGCATCACTTACATTTCGATGCACGTATCACTGCAGACCACATCCATCTTCTGGTAACAGAATCTCACACACAGGCAAATTAACGTTGTCTGCCCTGACAAAACACAGTCTCGAGCAAATGTGCCTGCTGGGGATGCCTAAAGCCACTGGAGAAGTTACTCTAAACGTATTTAAGCAATCAGGTGTGGCTGTGGAAATGAGGAAGATGCTTTACACTGCAACTCATATCACCATTACATTTCTCATTTCCTTTTTGATTCTTTTTATTTTCAATATCTTTTCGCAAAAACAGCAAGCAGTCAACCCAGTAGTTTAACCACTTGTAGTATCATGTAATTGCAGAAATCTACCACTTATTCATCATCACCATCAAATGTTTATTTCGGTTAAACAATGCATACCATAAAAACACAACAAAATTAAAGGGATGGTCTAGTAAACATTTTTATTTAAAAAATAGATAGGCCACATAAAAAAAATATACTAGCATCCTCCGTTTTAAAACTTCCTATGTAAAATTTTGAGCTATTCAAGCTCAAAATTCGAAAAAGCAAGCACAGGGGCGCAGCCATTTTGTGAAATGGAGGCCCTCCTGTGCTGGCTTTTGCTTTTGCTGCACTAATGAAGGAAAAGCCAGCCAGCTGTAGTAAACAAAGTCTACCGCTGGGTGGCTTTCCCTTCATTAGTGCCGGGACTCGGAGGACGCGGACCGGAGACCAGAGCAGGAATAAAACCGCAGCTTTAAAAACGTTGTATTTATGTTTGCGGTCGCTTTTGAAGCGACCGCAAACATAAATACAACGTTATTGTGTTGGAAAACGCTGCGGTTTTAAAACCGCAGCGTTTTCCAACACAACCACGTTGTGTCTGCCTGAATCTGCTTTACCATTTGGGGCTCTCGGGTTCCCCACGGGGAGCCCGAGAGCCCCAAATGGAAAAGCAGATTCAGGCAGACACAACGCGGCATTGCGGAAAACAACCGCGTTGTGTCTGCCTGGATCTGCTTTACCATTTGGGGCTCTCGGGCTCCCTAAGGGGAGCCCGAGAGCCCCAAATGGAAAAGCAGATCCAGGCAGACACAACGCGGCATTGCGGAAAACAACCTCTCGGGCTCCCCACGGGGGCAGGCAGAAACACACGCGGTTGTGTTGGAAAACGCTGCGGTTTTAAAACCGCAGCGTTTTCCAACACAATAACGTTGTATTTATGTTTTGTTGCTATCCTGCATGCCTTTCTTTGTTTAAAATGTCTCTTTTTTTCTCCCTTAGGTATGCCGAGCTTCAGCGTGGCGAACTGGCTTGGTTGAGCCCCGCTGGTAAATGATGGAGCATTAAGAGTGCTATGATGCGGTAAGTAAGCGCTATGCGCAGCGCTGCAAAGTCTTGCCATTGCTAACCTGTGTTTTCCTTCCTTGCAGGTCGCGGTGTTCTTCAGCACGAGTGGAAATTCCAGAGTGGTGCCAGCCGAGAGGCGACCAGCCAGGTAAGCCTTTTGAGCAGTTCGTAATTTGTAAATGTCTCTACTGCTTTCTTTAATGTTACCTCTATCTTCCTCTTTCAGGTCGATCTGTCCAGGAGGCGTGCAGATTTGAGGAAGCTGTTCTCAGTAGCTGCGAGTGTTTAAAGATGAAGAATGCAGGTAAGATGCTGCTGCTAATGATGTTCCTTTTGTCTCTTTGCAGGTTCTGCTTCTCCGAGGTTCTAGGGAATACCTGGACAAGGTGAGCGTCACGTTGCAAGCTGCAAAGTAACGCGAAGCATGTTGTCTTGCTCGGGTGTGGTTTAAATAGCCCAAACAAAACAGTCCAGGTAAAGTAGTCCCTAGGCTACCACACCCAAAACACTAGACCGCATAGCTTGGTTCTTAGGAACCAAGCTATGTGGATGCCTCCATGTTGGCTGACAATACAATAAAGTAGTTCCCAAGCACATTGTTTTTCATGGTGAATGAGCCTGGCGCCAAAGGCGCCAGGACTGGCCCCATGAGGGCTTTTGAAGAGGATGCCAGGATCTAGAGGGCCGAATCCTGACTCCACCTGGCCAATGGGTTTGCCAGAGGGGGTTTTGGGCGAGGGTCGTGACAGCACTCCCCCCTTAAGGCCCCTCCCATGGTGTTCTTTGTGTCTGACCGAGGTTTGGTTGGGAAGTTGCAATGGAATTTCCTGATAAGACGTGGTGCGTGGATATTCTCACTGGGCTCCCAGGATCTATCTCGTGGTCCAAATCCTTTCCAATCGACGAGATAATATAGCTTGTGTATATAGTATTTAGAGTCCAAGATATCTTTGACTTCGAATTCTGGTTCTCTGTCAACAAGTATGGGCTTAGGTGGTGTCCCAATCCGTGTGCCGGGTTGCATTGGTTTCAGGAGGGACACATGGAATACCGGGTGGATGTGTAGATTAGGTGGTAAATCCAGTTTCACGGCTGCTGGGTTGATAATTGCCTTAATGGTATAGGGTCCTAAGAATCTGGGATGAAAGGTCTGGGTTCCCTTGATGGGTACGAATTTAGCGGCTAACCAAACTTTGTCTCCTACTTGATAATCAGGGGCCTTTTTCCGGTGTTGGTCGGCAAATCTCTTGTTTTTCTTTGGCATGAATAAGGTGTTCCTTTGCCCTTTTGAAAGCCTGAGTAATGGTTGTGTGTAGAGTCTTTAACACTGGCATTTCCAAGCTGGCTGGAAATTCTAGTTCAGAGGTACGTGGATGTCTGACATAAAGGGTATAGAAGGGCGTTTGTCCCGTGCTTGAATGCAAAGAATTATTATATGCATATTCGGCTATCCATTGTAGGTCTTTCCAATTCCTTTGTTCGTGGTGCAGCATGTACCGTAAATATTGCTCCAGTGTCCGATTGATTCTCACGGTTTGGCCGTCTGTTTGGGGATGGTGACTGGTAGATAGCCGAACGCCGATCTGCGCCATTGCACAACATTTTTTCCAGAAGTTTGAAACAAACTGGCTGCCTCGATCAGAGACCCGTCTTCCAGGAACACTTTTGCTAAAGTGGCTGCGTCGGGGAGGCCTTTGAGAGGAATAAAATGGGCCATCTTCGGGAATAAATCCACAACTACAAGGATGGTGTTGAACCTTTGGCTTGGAGGTAGATCAGTGATGAAGTCAAGGGAAAGAGTGTGTCATGGAACTGGAGGAATGTCCAATGGTTGTAGGAGACCAGATGGTTTTTGTTTCTGTGATTTATTTTGTGCGCAGACATCGCAGGACTGAATATACTGAATGATGTCCTTACGCCAGGTAGGCCACCAAAAGTTCTTTCACCTTAGCTAGGGTTTTGGCGATCCCAGGATGCCCTTCGATCAGTGAATCATGATAGTTTGAAATAATATGCTGTTGTAATTCCTTCTTGGGTACATATAGGCGATCCCTAAAAAAAGGGTAGATGGTCCTTGATGGTATATTGTTCTCCTTGAGTTTGCCATGCGAGGTAGGCATCAGGATTCATTGTCCGTTGGATTTCTTTTCGTAGTTCTGCTTGTGTTAAGGCTGTCGTGATACCCAAGAGTTTGTCTTCAGGTATAATAGGTACTGGGTCTGGAGTTGTATATACTATTTCATCTATGCCCATGCGAGATAAGGCATCCGCCTTTCCATTTCTGACTCCTGGTCGAAATGTGATTACATAATCATATTTGGCGAAGAAAAGGGCCCAACTGGGCCTTGGCTGTTTTGAGATATTGCAGGTTTCGGTGGTCTGTGATGACTGTAATGGTGTGTCTGGCCCCCAGAAGGTAGTGCCTCCAGGCTTTAAAGGCGGATTTGATAGCCAGGAGTTCCTTGTCTGTGATGGCATAATTAATCTCTGGAGGTGAGAACTTTTTCAACCAGAAGGCCACAGGATGTAGCTGGCCGGTTTCTGGGTCTCTCTGTGAAAGGACAGCCCCCATTGCGAGACAGGACGCATCAGTTTCAATGACATAAGGGAGGTCTGAGCGAGGATGTCACAGGATTGGAGCGGAGGTAAACCTTTGTTTAAGTTCCTGAAAGGCTTCTTCTGCTTCTCCGGTCCAAGCAAACTTTTTATTGTTTTTTCGTAATAGTACTGTGATTTGGTGCACAGCCTGAGAGAAGTCTAGGATGAACCGGCGGTAGAAGTTCGCAAAGCCCAGCATGCTTTGTACCCCTTTCAGAGACGTTGGTGAAGGCCTTTTCAGAATAGCATCTACCTTGTGCACGTCCATTCTGATACCTCCTGGAGTAAGGATAAAACCAAGAAATTCTACTTCGGTAATGTGAAAAAAGCATTTTTCAAGCTTTGCAAACAAGCGATGTTGACGGAACTTGGTGAGGACTGAACGAACGTGCCTGACATGATCTTGTCCCGAGGCTGAGTATACTAAGATGTCATCTATGTACACTAAGGCGCACACATCAATTAACTCCTTTAAGACATCATTCATGAAATAGTGGAATGCCGCAGGAGCGTTGCATAACCCGAAGGGCATGACTTGATATTCAAACAAGCCGTACTTAGCACGAAAGGCGGTTTTCCATTCATCTCCTTTTCTGTCTCGGACCAGGTGGTGCGCTCCTCGAAGGTCCAATTTGGTATAAATCTGGGCATCTTTAACTTGGTCTAGCATCTCAGGGATAAGTGGCAAGGGGTAACGGTTCTTCACAGTGATCTGGTTCAATGCGCGGTAGTCAATACAGGTTCTCAAGTCTCCTTCCTTTTTCGGTACGAAGAGCAAAGGACTGGCTGAGGGGACTTCGAAGGACGGATAAATCCATTTGCAAGGTACTGGTCTAAATAGGATTTAAAATCACGGTTTTCTGGTTCTGTGAGAGTGTAGATCCTACCGCAAGGGATTTGTGCACCAGGAACAAGGTCGATCTGACAGTCATAGGGCCTGTGCGGCGGCAATGTATTGGCTTGGTCCTTCTGGAAAACCTCCTGGAAATCATGGTATTCACTTGGCAAGGTATTAGTTGCTCCCAGGGTTGATACTGTCGCTCCGGGAGTCATGGGGATAGAGACGTCGGTTTTCTCCTCTTGGTAATAGCAGGCAGGGGAGCAGTCACAGGGGAAGGTTAATTTTCGTGCCCGCCAGTCTATCAAAGGGTTGTGAGCAACCAACCATGGCATCCCTAGTATTAGCCTGAACTGAGGTGCCTTGATGAGATCGAATGAAATAGACTCCCAATGTCCTTCCTGGCACAGCAAGGTTACCCTGGCTGTGCACTGGGTTACTGGTCCGGAAGCGATTTCTGTCCCATCCACGGTGGTTACCTTGTCCATAGTTGGCTTAGAACACAAAGGAAGCCCCATCTCTGCTGCCAGGTCTTGATCAATATAATTTCCAACTGCTCCGCTATCGATGTATGCTTCAACGGCATGCATTCTTGATGACTGTTGGTGGTTAATTAAGATCACTGGTATTGCAAAGTGTGAGGTCAGCAACTCTTTCTTCTCACTCGATAAACTGACCTCTACGTTTGTCTAGCTTGTTAGTTTTCCGATTCCTTAGCTTCATCCTTCTCTGTGGCCCGACTGTTCTTCTTGGGGGTTTTACTGGACAGTCCTTTAGGAAATGTCCTGGTTTCCCACAATACTAACAAAGCTGTTGTTGTCTTCTTTTGTCCCACTCTTGTTTTGTTAATGGAGGCCGTATCCCTCCAATCTGCATAGCTTCTACAGCATTTTCAGGTACACGGGGTGTGTTTTCCCTTGGTCGAACATACACGGTCCGTTTTAGTCCGGTCTGCCTTTCGGTCCTGCAACCGGTGGTCTAGCTGCATGACCAGATTTATGAATTCTGCAGTGTCTCTGGGTGAATCAACCACCTGGGCTAAACCGTCCTTTAATTCGCCTCGTAAGCCTAGATGGAATAATGTGGTTCTTTCGTTTTCTGGCCACCTAGCTTTGACAAACAGTCTGTTGAAGGTAGCAATGTACGTTAACAAGTCCTGATTCTCCTGTCGGAGGGACAAGAGTTCACTGTCTACTGCTTGTTCCTGGGTATGACGAGCAAAAAGATTTTCCATTTCTCTCTGGAACCCCCCAAAGTCATGTAATAAAGGATCGTCATGGGTTACCAACGGCACCGACCAATCTGCTGCACTACCACTCAGGTATGGTAAGACAAAAGCTACCGAGCTTGGTCGTTTGGAAATGTTCCAGGCCTACAAAGAAAATGAAGGCGGCACTGATTGATGAATGCCGCATACTTCCATGGGTCGCCTGAGAACCTTTTTGGTGGTGCCAGGGGCACTGTTCCAGGTAACGTGATCTGTACCGGAGTGGGTGGTATGGCGGGGTTTTGCATTGTTGGATTGCTTCCAGGTAG
Source organism: Ambystoma mexicanum (assembly GCF_040938575.1). NCBI lineage: Eukaryota > Metazoa > Chordata > Amphibia > Caudata > Ambystomatidae > Ambystoma > Ambystoma mexicanum. The sequence continues at coordinate 148,101,014 of NC_090936.1, forward strand.
AGACGTCTGTCCTGCCTGTGATTGCAAGTATTGCCTGCTAATCTCCTCAGGGCGTTTGTTGGGTGTCCTGACCCACGTTTAAGCTATCATGCCACAACATTTGGTGCTGTAGGCTTAGAAAATTCAAGATGGCGGAAAACCCACATGTGCGCCGAAATCCAGGAAAGCTGTGCAGTTTGTGCGCACACCGAAATGGTTGCCTCACTTGCCACCCACCAGTGCGAGAAGGAAAGGCCGGGTTGCCATGAGGGAAATGGGTTGCCAAAGGAAAAACAGTAGCGCCGGTTAGCTTCAAAGCGCTTTAAAATCACCATTGGACTACCCGCACAGTAGTCTGAAACCATTGGGAATGGCAATGCTGATTGCCAAATGCAACCTAGAATTGTGGGGAATTCATTCTTAAATCCCAAAAATGGTGCAGTACCAGTACTCACCACTATCCAAAAGCCGGCAATTTAAAACAACACCAGATTTTACTGTTTTGTGTAAAAATGAATGAACCCAAAGCAGGCCAAAGAAAGACTTACTGAGAGGTGGATCCAATGTAAAGTTATATTCTGAAGTGACTTGAAGGTTTATAACAAGACTGGCTGCGCTGTGGATTTCAGCAGTTTAAGTAAATTTGGACTGAAAGACACTAAAAAAAATCTAAATGTTTAAATTGACTGAGTGACCTACTTTTGAGTGTCACATAGGTTGCAATTGTTTAAATGTCATAGTTTTCAACTTAGAATCAGCCTTCTAGCTGCATATGTGAAAATGTTTAGTTTTATTTGAATGCAGAAACTGGGGAACAGAAATGACAGCTTAAGGAGATTCCAATTTGCCTGGCAACTACCCCCATCAGGAGTGAAACTTGAGTCACAGCTGTGTTCCCAGGCCTAGCTGCCCTTTTGCTGCTCACACTAAGGATATGCCATCTATCTGATAATTGAATTACCTGTGCTCTGCAGGAGAGTGAACAATGCAACTCCCTTCACCCAGGCAGAGGGTTTATTGAGAGGATCATAAATGGCTTCCTCTTGAACAATGAGCCTCTCCTGACTCAGGCAAAGGTTTTATTACAGCAGTCGTACAATGTAGCTTCCTCTTGGCAGAAGCTGGGAGGAGCACTGCCTGTGAGAGCAAGCTGGCTTGGCAGAACTGGATAAACCAGTATTTCTACCTTGTGCTGAGAGGAAACCACACCCCTTTGGAGCCAGAACATAACTCTAAAAAGATGAATAACTCATAGAGCAGACATGTGAAAATGTTATAAATGATACCATAATTCTTGTGATTTTTCTGCCCACAGTTTAAGAGGTTTTTAGAACCGGTGGTATGTTCAGGGGGGTTTTAGCGGAAAAGTGGATATTACTCTAAATGTATGCATGTTAAAAATCTGAAACTTCATCAGTTAATGTCCATACTCCCTGCACACATGTATGTAAAGTTGGGTCAATGTCAGAAATTGAAAAATCAGTTAAAAAGTCAATTATGTGCCATTTCTGAATGCAAGCTCTTAGAAACAGCAGATTTGGACAGAGACATGGCTAAATTCAGCCACACCATGTATATGTAATTTCAAGCAACTGTGTAACTGTGAAATATGTCTTTTATTATCAAATATAGAATATGTGCAATCTGACAGAGGAGTGTCCTATCTGCAAGCCATAAAATGACATCACGCTGACACACACTTCCTTCCCCAATCAAATGATAAATGGAAGTTTGACCAATTAGAAGCTGAGAGAGAGGTAGGGTCAGTGATGCTAGAACACACCCACATTCTAAACACATAAAAGCAGACAGACAGGACAGATAGGGACCTTCAAATCCATCTGCCGCTGGAAGCTCTGCCGGAAAAATCCATACTTACCTCCATCAAACCTCCAGAGAGCCAAACTAGAGACTTCAATCTATCCAGAACTAGAGACCCAGACCAGAGAACCAGAGAGAGCTGACCCAGATCACTGTGAAGTGCAGAGACCAGAGGCGAGTTTAAAACCTGACCAGATCCATGGCGAGGCCCATTTCACTCAAGAATATAGTGTGAGTACATAGCAAAACTGTGCAGAACCAATCTCTTAGTTAAAATAATATAATTCAATCCTATTTTAATCTAAGTAGAACTGTCTCCTAACTGTCACCTGTCATTTGTAAAGCTGTCACTTGTCATTTCCTAGTTGCAAGCTGCACTTGTCTTTTTGAACTTTAAAATTTAAAATCTGAAAAACGACCTTCACAAAATCGCTCATATCTCCGCAACCGTTTGTGCTAGAGACTTGCAATAACTTTCATCTGAAAGGTTAGAATCGTGGCTTTCCTACGAACCTAGAACCGCATTCCTACCCCTTATAGTTTTACCGCAATCGCGGAACACGCATTCGCGAATTTTACCGCGATTTGCAAATTTCTTCACATGTAAAAACTGCTGCTGCTTGCCTTCCATTTGCCAGAAATTCGTTTAACCTGCTAACTATCCCTGCCTCATTGCTAGTGTGAGCCTGGACTAATATTAACTAGATACCACTCACCCTGAACCTCTGAAAGGGAATTAAAAGCATTTCCAGCATATTTCTCATCCATTGCTAGCACATATCAAAGCATTTTGCCTGTGTTTTCAAAACTCCTATCTGTTTTCTGTAGTTTAAGCTTGCTGGGGTGAACTGATTTACATTGATTGCATTTCTGAGAACTGTGTGTTTTCCTTCCATTTCCTTGCCTTGCATCAAGGGGGGGAGGGGATTGCCAGAGAAAAGTGATTACATTGTTTGGTTGAAATCATATTGAGTATTTTCTGTACTGCATTAATTGAATATTGCATCCACCTGAGCTTACATAAAGCATCCTCTACCACATTATACTTTTGTTCCTATTTACCAGTGTGCTACCTTATCCATTTCATGTCAACTCATTAGTGATTATAAGAAGTGTGCTAGTGCCAGATTCTCCGTTGTTGATCTTTATCATATCAGATTAAGTGTGCTATTCAATTATTAATTTATTATAAAGTATGATATATATATATTTTAAATTATCAAATAAACCTTTTAAACTTGCAAAACAGAACTACTTCTTGGCTCAGTGGGGTCAGGGGGATTCCAAGAGAGGGGTGTTATATAGGGGTAGTCATCCAGAACGCATGAACTGGACATAAAGATATATCAATAAGGGTTTTCATTCAGTATTCTAGACTAGGCGTTAACTTAGCTGTAGTGCTGAATTGAATCCTCTTACAAATTGGGGGCTCGAGCCGAGACGTTGGGTTAGATTTACCACTTGTGCAGCTTAATACAGTGTGCTAACTGACGGGATACATACATCCGGTCGGATCACCACGCTGCATTACGCTGTGAAGCATTCCTCAAAAGGGACACTCCAAGAAAAGTTCTGTTCTGCAAAAATAAAATACAAACTTCTGTAAGTCAGGACAGAGACCAATCTCTAGAATGACGACCTTAGTAGACATGAAAATAGCCAGAGAGCACCTCTTGCATAAGCTATTTGTGAGAGGTGAATGGACCGAACAGGGCCAGGATGTGTGGTTGCAGGCCATCACACAACAGGTCACTGAAACAGGGTCAGATATATATAGAGATCAGGGTCCCTTACATGTGGCCCTGAGTGAACTATATATGGCTCCTAAAGCCAAAGAGGAACACAATAAGATTGCCAGGATAGCAGCATACCTGTACCTATATATGGGAGACATGCAGGATAGATGTGCTGAAAGCCAAAATCTGGCAAATAGGCAACAGATGGCATTACAGAAGGCCCAATCTGACCTGGTCTCTTCTGAGCAGAGGCTGCAGAGGAGCCAGGAGTCAGAAGATGATAGTAGGCAGCACATCATTAAAATAAAGAAGGATATGGATGTGCTGCAACAGGAAAAGGTAGAACAGGATACCAGATTTCTGGCCTTGCAGAAGGAATACCAAGAAGGTTTGGACTCCCTACTGCAAAACCAGAAAAAGCTGGAGCAACAACTGGACTTCAACAGGGTATGTGCTGAGCAGGTAGTCACCCTGCAAGGCCACCTAGATAGAGTGAAGGCAGAGAGCAACACACTAATTCTGAAAGACCTGGATACCCAGGCAGAGTTTGATCAGGAGCGCCAGAATGCTGGTGCCTTCCAAAGGCAAAGGGACGACCTGGCGGCACAGATGCAGGCTCTTAGTCAGGAAATGGATACCTTAGGCCAGGAAGTCTGCCATTTAAAAAGAAAAATGGAAGAAAATCACCTGGCCCACCAGGGACTGGGTGACCTCCAAAAAGAACACCAGAACTTGCTAGAGCACACCAGGAGGGTGGAGGATGCTCTAGCAAGAAAGGAGCAGGCCAATAGGGACACAGCTCAGGAGGTAACCCTCCTGCAGCAAAGACTGGCCCAGTTCTCCAGGACCAACCAGGAAGTACAGAGGGAAAATGAGGCTCTCTGCCAGCACAATGAGAGGCTCCAGCAACAGGTAGCGATGCAGGAGAAACTGATAGAGTCGAGTAAGGCCTTAACAGAGGAACTGAAAGCACAAATGCAGGCTCTTGCATTGCAACAGGGAGCAGGGGCGGATAGAGATGAGGTCCGCTGGGAAAGAGAGACTCCTGACCATAACCGCAGGAGCCCTAACCCCAGGGGCCTTCATCTCCCCCAGTCCCTGGACTCTACCACCCCCATGTCCCCTGGCGCACATGAGCACAGGGCCGCAGGGATGACAGATTACTATCCAGCTAAGAGTATGGGGCTCATAGGCCAGTACCACTCAGGAATGGAGGGGTGGGCATCCGGGTATGGGCACCCAAGTACAGTACAGTTCAATGGGGAACCCCAGGAGAGTAGGCCCATTAAGGGCATCCTGAAAACCTCTGCCCAGTTAGGTCAGTGGAGGGGGTACCCATCAAATCCTGGCAGCAAGGAGGAATCTGAAGACTCCTCTGAACTGCGCAGGACACAGGAGACCAGGTCCCCACATTCTGCCAGCCATTCCCAGGCTCGCAGAATCCGGGAAAACCTGGAAGAACAGACGGGAACCTCTGGGAGCAGTGCCTCTGAGTCCGAGGAAGAATGGACAAGGGTTACCCGAACCAAAAAGGCCAATAAGGCAAAAAGGGCCTTGCTTAAGGACCCCTTAAAGCAGATTAAGGCGATCAGGAGCGTCATCACGCCTTACCATAAGAACGCTAAGTATTCTGTTTGGGAGCACTTAGAGTTGTTTGAACAAATGATGGAGACTTTCCATTTGAAGGACAGCCAAAGCTGTATTCAATATGTAAAGTGGGCATTCTCCCCGGAATACTCCAGTTTCTTTGCGGGGCTGGAGGACCAAAATCATTTAAGATGGTCCACATATAAGGCGGCCATCCTGAAACATTTTTCTGTTCACAGAAATCCTCAAGAGGCTCGCAAGGCAGCCTACAATTTGCAATGTGGGGAGGATCAGGCCCCACAAGAATTTGTGCAGGAGTTAAAGCGTGCTTTTGCACAGACCACAAGAAGGGTGCGCACGGATAGCAGGGAATTTATAAATACGTTTTTCCATGCCTTGCCCAAATATATCATGACCCAGCTCGTGAGGGATTTTCACGAGAAAAGATCTTTAGACTGGGTCATTGAACAGGCTACCCGGATCTATGAGGTGCAGAAACCGATAGATAGCAAAAGTAATGCCCAGAAAAACCCCAAAGCCAACAGCACCCCTGCTGCTGCCAAGGTGGCAGAGGTAAAGGTCACCCCCGTTTTGGATTTGGAGATGGGGGGGCCTAAAAACCTGCCTGCACCTAATAATGCTAGGCCCAGGAGGTCCTCGGGTCAGTCACAGACAGGGAGCCAAGGAGGCAGCCCCACAAATGGGGTCCCTCGCTCTCCTGATTATGTAAGTCCCCGTTACAAGGGAAATCGACCCATCCTGGGTTGTGTGTGGACTCCTCCAGCCCAAGGGGGGGGATCCAGACAAGCACCTAACCCAGGGAACTTCCCTCCAAACTTCCCACAGGAGGGCAGAAATTTACCAAACCCTGGGCAGAACTTTTTCCCCAGATATCCACCCGACTTCCAGCCCCAAAACCATCCATCCTTCTTTCCCCAATTCCCTGAGCCCAGACCACTGAATCCGGGAGAGGGGAGGGCCAAGGGTGGAGGGGTACCCAAATCTTCCCAACCCGGGGTATTACCAGAGGAGGGACAGCTACCCTTCCCGGGACCAGCCCAGGGGAGAAAACAGGGCCCCGTATCAGCCTGAGCGGGTTTCCCAGTTAGAGCGCCAGGTTCAAAACATGGCGCGGGACCTGGGTCACATACTGAGGGCTCAGCAGAACCCTCAGATGGGCGTGCCGGCGCAGAACGCACCCAACTCTGGACCTGGTGCTCCAGAACAATGACGGGGGCAGCACCCCGATAACACACCGGTTCCCAGGGAGGAGGCACAAAGGGAAGGGGGGTGTAAAGCCTTGGAGGAAGCTTCCTTCCTCACTTGTAAACAGCCCCTGGAAACCCAGGAACCGGAAACGAAATCTCTTGCCCCTGAAAGTCTGCCCCCTAAGGAGCAGAGGGGGGGTGGGAGAAACAAAAGACCCAAACAGACTCAGTTTGAGGAGGAGGTACAGGTCTTCCAATTTGAGGGAGAGGGATCCTCCGAGGATCCTGGGAAAAGGATCTTCTCCTTCAGAGAGGGGGGAACTCCTCCCAAAGAAAAATGGGTCCCTAGGGATGCAAATCCAGACTGGGGAGATGTGGAGACTGAGCTACCGCCGCCCACCATCTCATCCCAGAACCAACAGCAAGAAAATCCCCTGGTTCAAACCCATCCTGGTGACTGCCTCCAAAAAGGGGGGGGCGGCCCGGAACCGGAGCCAGGGGAACCCACAATGGCTCTGATCTCCAGTTGCCAACTTTTTCTTTCAGATTCCCAAGGCTCTCCACAGAATTCTGCCCAAAATTCTTCTCTCGCGATGTCCAAAACCAGAAAGTTAGCCCACCAGTTGTCCAAAAATGTACATTATCTGTGCCCCCTTGAGGAGAAGGAGGGAAGATATTATGCCCCGGTACAAGTACAGGGGCAGGGTACAATCTCGGCACTGGTGGACACTGGATCTCAAGCTACCCTTCTGTCCAGAAGGGCCTTTGATGAACTGAATGCAGGAAGGGGAGAGGATTACCAAATCCCTCTCACCACTCTTCCTGGACAACTGCAGAACTTTGACGGGAAGGAAATTCCCGTTGAGGGGACTGCAGACTTGGACATTAAGATCGGGCGACACAAGTTGAAACACCCGGTCATAGTTGTGACCCCAGAGGGCACCCCTTGTTTACTAGGGAATGACCTCCTGAGAAGGTTGTCACCCCTAATAGATTGTGTAAACGAGGTCCTCTGGACCCAGACTAGCCGACCAATAAAATTAAAACAGAGTGTCAACCATGTTAGTTTAAACGGCACCTGCCACATGGTTGAACAAAAATCTGACCAAGTAGAATTTCACTTCCAGAATAGCCAAATTCCAGACGTGACAGTAATAGCAGTAGGACAACAGACTGGTGATGGGGGGTCCTCTCTATTTCTGAAAATCAACCTTCCTTCCAGTCTAAAGTGGTACTCCACGCTGGAAGGAAACACTCTGAGATTCTATACTAATCCACAATCAGAAACTCCCACTCCTATAGTCCAGAAAGATGTGAAATCAGCTCAGAGCCTGGCTGATATTCAGCAAATTGGAGAGCAGTTGTTCATCCCTGTTCAGTTAAATGATGGGAAGGACTCTGTTCTCGCTCGAGTGTGTGTGAACAACGGTAAGAGCTTCATCAGCGAAGCCATGTTTCGCCAACTCCCAAAAGATCCAGCCATTCCCCCCTTCAAACTGATAGACAAATGGGAAATGGACCTGGAAGCACCTAATTCCAAACATCTCCTGCCAAGCAGGTGTATGCTCAAAATCTCCATTGGCAACAAGAGCATAGTCCACAATTGTTGGGTCGTGCGAGACGTCCCTGCCGCCTTTTACTTAGGCAGTGACATTCTCAATCGCTTTGCCATTAGTTTGGACCTAATAAACTTCAAAGCTTGGTCCCGATTAGCGGATAATCCCATGGGCTTTGATGATCCAGAAAAAGCATTTAGGTCAGCTCAATTGCTACCTTATGCAGTTGAAATTCAGATCAAAGAGGAAGTCACCATCCCAGAAAGGACCCGACAATTCTCCCTGGAAGTGAAAGTTAAAAGAGGACAACATTTGAAAAACCCTGATGCTTACATACATCTAAATGCTTCTCTCCAACAGCAAGGGTTGGGGGTAAACCCAACACCATTAGTCAACATAGAACATGACACCATTCCAATAGAGGTGGATAACAGCGACTTAAAGAGTATTACTCTAGCCGCAGGCACCATTATTGGAATGGCGGTTGATGACCGACATTTTTCCATCGACTTAGTAAATGAACTGTTAGGACCAATCCCCAAGGACTGTTTTGACAGTGACAGTGAGGACAATACAACACCAGACAGGATTTTTACCCGGCATGGGGGGAACTTCCTGGTGTACACTTCCTGCCCTTATGGTAAGGAAGATGTGACTTGTGACTTCAGGACGGATGAGGTGATTTTCCAGGTCCATGAAGGCTGCCTTGCCCACCTGAAGCCTCCGGTCCAAATCAGCACTCTGACCAGGGACTTCTCCACCCAGCTGGAGGAGGCCGCGGAGATAGCCAAACCAGAAGTCTTTCCAGGCTTCAGGCAGATGGTGGAAGAGAGAGTCAATCTAGCTGATGCCTGTGTGACTCTGGAACAAAAGCAAAAGTTGAAACAAGTTTTCTTGGATTTCCAAGATCTCTTTGCGGTAGACTCATATGACTGTGGTCGCACCGACATCCACACAACAACAATCCCCACGGACCCTGGCATGACTCCAGTGTTTGTGAAGCAATATCGTTTGCCTCTCGCATCCATGGAGTCCCTTACTGAAATAATTAAGAACCTTGAGTCCCGGGGAATAATCCGTCCAGTCCACAGCACCTTCAATAATCCGGTGCTGGGAATATTGAAGCCAAACGGCCAGTGGAGACTCTGCGCCGACCTTAGGGAGCTCAACAAACGGGTCCATACTTCCCGATGGCCTCTGCCCTACATTGACCAAGGTCTGGCCCAGATTCAGGGGTCACAGGTATTCACTGCAATAGACCTGACCAATGGATACTGGACCGTGCCTGTCAGTAGGGAGGACCAATACAAGCTGGCTTTTACCTTTGGGGGCCAGCAGTACACATGGACCCGGACTCCCTTCGGATACCTCAACTCCGGCAATGAATTCAGCATTTTTCTACACAAGGCCATGCCTGACTTGGGTGCAAGGGGTAACCTGGCTTATGTAGATGATGTCCTCATCAAAAGCTCAACTGTTGAGGAACACATAGCGGAGATCCGTTATGTTCTGACACAGTTGAGGGCCGCCGGAGCAAAACTTTCCTTTCAGAAAGCACAGTGGTGTAAAACCCGTGTTAACTTCTTGGGGCATGAGATTACTCCTCAGGGTCTTTGTCCCCAGGAAAAGAAAGTGGAAGCCCTCCAAAAATTGAAAGACCCCACAACTCTGCGGGAACTAAGGAGCCTCCTTGGACTGACTAATTACAGCAGAAAGTTCATTGAGGGCTACGCAGAGATCACCAGACCCCTGATTCATCTCCTGAAGGGGGGGGTCAAGTGGGAATGGGGTCCAGAACAATCCGAGGCAGTAAGACAACTCAAGAGAAGCCTCTCACAAGCGCCTTGCCTAGCTTACCCTGTCAGAAACAAGGAGTTCTTCCTGGAGACAGGGTTCTCTAATACGTGCTTGACGGCCGTATTATACCAAAAGCATGACAAGGTCAATAAAGTTATCTCCTATGCGAGCAAAACTTTATCCTCTGTGGAGGAAAAATTCAACGATTGTGAGAAGGCACTCCTGGCAACGGTGTGGGCATTGAAGAATTACCGCCCGTTTATCCAGGGGGAACACATCATAGTGGAGACTCCACACCAGCCTCTGCAATATCTCCAAAGTGACAGAATCCGGGCCGGAAATGTGAGTAATTCCCGAATTACTTCCTGGATTCTGTCAATGCAAGGCTTTCCTGTGGAGGTCAGATATGGCCAAAACAAGAAGAGTCCACTCGCGCAAGGTCTGGCTGACTTGCATGATTGTGCCAGAGAAAACTGTCTCGAGGACGAAAGTCTAAAAATCAAGGACAACACGGAGGCATACCTTAATTCCCCACACAAAGTCTTTGAAGAGGACAAGTGTGAGGGAATGCCCACTGTCTATGTGGATGGATGCTCTTACCATGTTGACAACAACGGGGAGAAAGAACTGGTGGCTGGCGTAGGGAATGCATGGGTGAATGAGTCCCCAGAACCCTCCGCTGGATACAAAATTGGTCCCCGAAGTAGTCAGGTGGCAGAATTGATGGCTGTGCATCAGGCCATCCTCACTGCTGTCCAGCATCAACTCCGCGAACTGGTCATAATCACAGATTCGGATTATGTACGGAACGGGTTCGTGGAGCACCTGGTTAATTGGAAAACCAGAGGCATGTTATGTGCTAACAACAAACCCTTGAAACATGGGAAGTTGATCCAAAACATTGATGATCTGGTCACCTCGAATGAGATGACCATCTATTGGAAAAAGATCAAGGGTCATTCCAAAGTAGAGGGACCAGACAAAACTGGAAATGACTTAGCTGATCAGCTGGCCAAAACCGGGGCCATCCAAGGGGATCTAATTGAGATTGAGTCCCTGTTGGGGGAAATCCAGGTCACTGCCATCACTAGGTCCCAGACAAATGCTCACAACGACCTTTCAATTGCACAATGGAGTAAGGAGACCCCTGATGCTGATTTGATTACTGCTCAGAAGGGGGATCCAATTATTGGTAAATTTTACCAGCACCTTGAGGACCCTGAGACCTTTCCCCTGACGGATACCGATTACATTGGGAAAGAGGACCTAAGAGTGTTGATGAAATGTCCAAAAATGTTCCGAATCCAAGACGGTTTGCTGGTAAGGAAATCCAAAGCTGGCCACGATCAGTGGGTGGTTCCTACCTCATTCCGAAGCCTGATGTTAAGTCACGCCCATGATGCGGCCACTGCCGGTCATAGGGGGTTTCACACAACACTGGAAATCTTAAGAGAGGTTGCATACTGGCCACACATGGGCCAGGACCTCAACCAATATTTGAAGGGTTGTCTTGTGTGTGCACAATTTCAGCCGACATCCCTCACACACCGGGCGCCTTTACAAAAGCGGGGGATGACACTGCCATGGTCAGATTTACAAATCGACTTTGTAGGCCCTGTGATTCGCTCGGCTAGGGGGAATAAGTACATGTTGACTGTGACATGCTTGTTTACCAAGTGGGTGGAATGTCTCCCAGCCCCAAATTGCAAGGCAGAAACTGCAGCTGCTTTGATGATTAACCACATCTTTTCCCGTTTTGGTCTACCTCAAAGGATTGAGTCAGATAGAGGTAGCCACTTCACCAGTGAAGTAATGACAAAGATGTGGGAGATACTGGGGGTCAAGAGAAAGCTGCATATTGCTTATAGACCAGCTTCTTCTGGGGCAGTAGAGAGATATAATCGGACAATTGTGAGCATATTAAAGAAGTTTGTGGCAGATTCTGGGCCAAGTTGGGATATCCTATTACCTCTGGTCCTAATGGCTATCAGATCTACCCCTTCATCTGCAACCAAAATGTCACCATTTGAGTTGATGACTGGGCGCAAGATGGTGCTTCCTCAGCATTTGCTCTACAGGACCCAAGAGCAGACACTGATAAATGCCTCCACTACTCATGAGTATGTGGAGAATTTAAGGAAACACCTCCAACATGCTTTTGCTTATGCTCAGCGGAATCTAGAAAGATCAGTTGATAGCATGAAGACCCACTATGACCTGAAAACTTCCAGGAAGGAATATCAGGTGGGGGACCGGGTCTATCTATACAACTTCCAAAGGAACCAGGCCAAGCAGCGCAAATTTTTGCCTACATGGAAGGGACCCTTTGAGATCATCGACAAGATCTCCCCTGTGGCCTACAAAATCCACATCCCCAAAGGTCCTTTGGCAGCGGGGGAAGACAAGTGGGTCCACATAAACCAGTTGAAATGTTGCCATCCCAGGCACACTCTGCAACAACTGGAGGAATCCTCTGGAATCCTAGCGGGTACTGTCTCAGACTAATTCAGTTCCAATCATAAAACATACCACATCTAGTCTCTAAAATACTGTGATTTGCATGAAACTGTCTCTTAGTTATACTGTTTTTTTTAAAAATAAGAATGTAATATTTCGTTATGATTAAATGCATATGCTGCCCCACTATCTCAACAGTGGTGGAAAAACGTCTATGAGTAGGTATTGCCGCTCTTCCTTTGTCGTCCTAGGAGAAAGAAGACCTTGAGACTGGCCAAGGAGGACGATCCGGAGACCGGGAACTAAGATCCAATGGGCCCAGTGGACCGCCCAATACTCCCATCAGGACTGGCGAGGAGAACCGATCGATCAGTACCGGATGGAGAAGAAGATGCTGAACTGTGCCATCTACAGAGTAGGAAGAAGATTATGCGGACAGACCGGTGCGTGGGTCAAAACCCTTGGGCACGCGACTCCCCATCGACTTAAATTCAAAGTGCAGTCGCGTGGGGGGGCTTGTTGGGTGTCCTGACCCACGTTTAAGCTATCATGCCACAACATTTGGTGCTGTGGGCTTAGAAAATTCAAGATGGCGGAAAACCCACATGTGCGCCGAAATCCAGGAAAGCTGTGCAGTTTGTGCGCACACCGAAATGGTTGCCTCACTTGCCACCCACCAGTGCGAGAAGGAAAGGCCGGGTTGCCATGAGGGAAATGGGTTGCCAAAGGAAAAACAGTAGCGCCGGTTAGCTTCAAAGCGCTTTAAAATCACCATTGGACTACCCGCACAGTAGTCTGAAACCATTGGGAATGGCAATGCTGATTGCCAAATGCAACCTAGAATTGTGGGGAATTCATTCTTAAATCCCAAAAATGGTGCAGTACCAGTACTCACCACTATCCAAAAGCCGGCAATTTAAAACAACACCAGATTTTACTGTTTTGTGTAAAAATGAATGAACCCAAAGCAGGCCAAAGAAAGACTTACTGAGAGGTGGATCCAATGTAAAGTTATATTCTGAAGTGACTTGAAGGTTTATAACAAGACTGGCTGCGCTGTGGATTTCAGCAGTTTAAGTAAATTTGGACTGAAAGACACTAAAAAAAATCTAAATGTTTAAATTGACTGAGTGACCTACTTTTGAGTGTCACATAGGTTGCAATTGTTTAAATGTCATAGTTTTCAACTTAGAATCAGCCTTCTAGCTGCATATGTGAAAATGTTTAGTTTTATTTGAATGCAGAAACTGGGGAACAGAAATGACAGCTTAAGGAGATTCCAATTTGCCTGGCAACTACCCCCATCAGGAGTGAAACTTGAGTCACAGCTGTGTTCCCAGGCCTAGCTGCCCTTTTGCTGCTCACACTAAGGATATGCCATCTATCTGATAATTGAATTACCTGTGCTCTGCAGGAGAGTGAACAATGCAACTCCCTTCACCCAGGCAGAGGGTTTATTGAGAGGATCATAAATGGCTTCCTCTTGAACAATGAGCCTCTCCTGACTCAGGCAAAGGTTTTATTACAGCAGTCGTACAATGTAGCTTCCTCTTGGCAGAAGCTGGGAGGAGCACTGCCTGTGAGAGCAAGCTGGCTTGGCAGAACTGGATAAACCAGTATTTCTACCTTGTGCTGAGAGGAAACCACACCCCTTTGGAGCCAGAACATAACTCTAAAAAGATGAATAACTCATAGAGCAGACATGTGAAAATGTTATAAATGATACCATAATTCTTGTGATTTTTCTGCCCACAGTTTAAGAGGTTTTTAGAACCGGTGGTATGTTCAGGGGGGTTTTAGCGGAAAAGTGGATATTACTCTAAATGTATGCATGTTAAAAATCTGAAACTTCATCAGTTAATGTCCATACTCCCTGCACACATGTATGTAAAGTTGGGTCAATGTCAGAAATTGAAAAATCAGTTAAAAAGTCAATTATGTGCCATTTCTGAATGCAAGCTCTTAGAAACAGCAGATTTGGACAGAGACATGGCTAAATTCAGCCACACCATGTATATGTAATTTCAAGCAACTGTGTAACTGTGAAATATGTCTTTTATTATCAAATATAGAATATGTGCAATCTGACAGAGGAGTGTCCTATCTGCAAGCCATAAAATGACATCACGCTGACACACACTTCCTTCCCCAATCAAATGATAAATGGAAGTTTGACCAATTAGAAGCTGAGAGAGAGGTAGGGTCAGTGATGCTAGAACACACCCACATTCTAAACACATAAAAGCAGACAGACAGGACAGATAGGGACCTTCAAATCCATCTGCCGCTGGAAGCTCTGCCGGAAAAATCCATACTTACCTCCATCAAACCTCCAGAGAGCCAAACTAGAGACTTCAATCTATCCAGAACTAGAGACCCAGACCAGAGAACCAGAGAGAGCTGACCCAGATCACTGTGAAGTGCAGAGACCAGAGGCGAGTTTAAAACCTGACCAGATCCATGGCGAGGCCCATTTCACTCAAGAATATAGTGTGAGTACATAGCAAAACTGTGCAGAACCAATCTCTTAGTTAAAATAATATAATTCAATCCTATTTTAATCTAAGTAGAACTGTCTCCTAACTGTCACCTGTCATTTGTAAAGCTGTCACTTGTCATTTCCTAGTTGCAAGCTGCACTTGTCTTTTTGAACTTTAAAATTTAAAATCTGAAAAACGACCTTCACAAAATCGCTCATATCTCCGCAACCGTTTGTGCTAGAGACTTGCAATAACTTTCATCTGAAAGGTTAGAATCGTGGCTTTCCTACGAACCTAGAACCGCATTCCTACCCCTTATAGTTTTACCGCAATCGCGTAACACGCATTCGCGAATTTTACCGCGATTTGCAAATTTCTTCACATGTAAAAACTGCTGCTGCTTGCCTTCCATTTGCCAGAAATTCGTTTAACCTGCTAACTATCCCTGCCTCATTGCTAGTGTGAGCCTGGACTAATATTAACTAGATACCACTCACCCTGAACCTCTGAAAGGGAATTAAAAGCATTTCCAGCATATTTCTCATCCATTGCTAGCACATATCAAAGCATTTTGCCTGTGTTTTCAAAACTCCTATCTGTTTTCTGTAGTGTAAGCTTGCTGGGGTGAACTGATTTACATTGATTGCATTTCTGAGAACTGTGTGTTTTCCTTCCATTTCCTTGCCTTGCATCAAGGGGGGGGAGGGGATTGCCAGAGAAAAGTGATTACATTGTTTGGTTGAAATCATATTGAGTATTTTCTGTACTGCATTCATTGAATATTGCATCCACCTGAGCTTACATAAAGCATCCTCTACCACATTATACTTTTGTTCCTATTTACCAGTGTGCTACCTTATCCATTTCATGTCAACTCATTAGTGATTATAAGAAGTGTGCTAGTGCCAGATTCTCCGTTGTTGATCTTTATCATATCAGATTAAGTGTGCTATTCAATTATTAATTTATTATAAAGTATGATATATATATATTTTAAATTATCAAATAAACCTTTTAAACTTGCAAAACAGAACTACTTCTTGGCTCAGTGGGGTCAGGGGGATTCCAAGAGAGGGGTGTTATATAGGGGTAGTCATCCAGAACGCATGAACTGGACATAAAGATATATCAATAAGGGTTTTCATTCAGTATTCTAGACTAGGCGTTAACTTAGCTGTAGTGCTGAATTGAATCCTCTTACACGTTCTTTGGTCACTACTAGGTCTTTCCGGAGGGCATTAGTCTCTTGTCGGGCAGAATGAACCTCAGCACGAAGCTCTCCTAGTAATTGGGCCAATTGGTCCATTTCTGATGTCTCCATGGCGCCCAGATGGATTTGTTATGGTAGGATTTGCGTTCTGTTACGCTCACCTGGTATCCACTGGGACGCCACCCAGCCGGGTTACTCGCTGGTATGCTTCTCAGCTTTGCCCTGATGTGGTCTGTGGGGAAGGTTCTGCCTGAAAATACAGGAGGACTGTGTTGAAGACTGACCGACTGGGGTAAGTATCCTCCCTCCACCCCCGTATGATTTCAGTCCCTCTGGCGCCCTCTCCTCACCTTGTGGTAGAATTGGGCATGCTCTCCGTCCTGCCTTCTTTGCAGGGGCACGTTGTCTTTCATGGGCGAGGGAGGTCCAGTTACTTCACTGACGCCGGCCCGTTTGATATTGTTCAGGTAGGTCTTATTGTTGTTCTTTAGTTTTGTTGCTATCCTGCATGCCTTTCTTGGTTTAAAATGTCTCTTTCTTCTCCCTTAGGTATGCGGAGCTTCAGTGCGGCGAACTGGTTTGGTTGAGCCCCGCTGGTAAATGATGGCGCATTAAGAGCGCTATGATGCGGTAAGTAAGCGCTATGCGCAGCGCTGCGAAGTCTTGCCTTTGATAACCTGTTTTCCTTCCTTGTAGGTCGCAGTGTTCTTCAGCGCGAGTGGAAAGTCGGAGTGGTGCCAGCCGAGAGGCGACCAGCCAGGTAAGCCGTTTCAGCAGTTCGTCATTTGTAAATGTCTCTACTGCTTTCTTTAATGTTGCCTCTATCTTCCTCTTTCAGGTCGTTCTGTCCGGGAGGCATGCAGATTCGAGGAAGCTGTTCTCAGTAGCTGCGAGTGTTTAAAGATGAAGAATGCAGGTAAGATGCTGCTGCTAATGATGTTCCTTTTGTCTCCTTGCAGGTTCTGCTTCTCCGAGGTTCGAGGGAATAGCTGCACATGGTGAGCGTCACGTTGCAAGCTGCAAAGTAACACAAAGTGTGTTGTCTTGCTCGGGTGTGGTTTAAATAGCCCCAACAAAATAGTCCAGGTAAAGTAGCCCCTAGGCTAACACACCCAAAACACTAGACCACATAGCTTGGTTCTTAGGAACCAAGCTATGTGGATGCGTCCATGTTGGCTGACAATACAATAAAGTAGTTCCCAAGCACATTGTTTTTCATGGTGTATGAGCCTGGCGCCATAGGCGCCAGGACTGGCCCCATGAGAGCTTTTGAAGAGGATGCCAGGCTCTAGAGGCCCGAGTCCGGACTCCACCTGGCCAATGGGTTTGCCAGAGGGGGTTTTGGGGCCAGGGTCGTGACATTCCCTTCTTTTGAATACTTGTATAAATCCTTTACTCATCCTCATCCCATTTCCTTCCTAATTATCTATAGACCTCCTGGCCCCCTCTCCTCTTTTTATGATGACCTTGACCACCTCCTCTCTCTTATCTTGCCTTTCCCTTCTCCTCTCACTGTACTTGGCGATTTCAACCTTCACCTTCCCACCTCCCCTCAACCCTCACCTCTTATCTCAATCCTACCTTCTCTCTCCTCTCCTCTCCTCTCCCCTCTTCTCCAACTCACTCTTCTGGTTCCACACTTGATCTCATCTTTAATTCCACCTACTCCTCCTCTCCTGTCTCCTCTTTACCCATCTATCTGTCTGATCTTGCCTTACTGCCAGCTCTAAATCTCCCTCTCCTCTACTCTCATCCATATCTTTTACTCGATGTGGCCTCCGGAACTATAACCCTTTTCTCTTCATTGACGCCTGCTCTTCTTCTCTTCCACCTCTTTCTGATTTCTCCTCCCCCCTGCTGACCTTGCCTTATACTGTCTTTTCTCCTCCATTTCCTCTAGTCTCGATCTCCTTCACCCCCTTTCCTCTTTCTGCCCTACTCGTAAGCCCTCCTAACCCTGTCTCTCTCCTCACCTCCTGTCCATGTGTCGTCTCCTCTGTCGCCTTGAGCATCGCTGGCTCAAATCCCCTTCTCTTCCTAACCAAACAGCCTACTTCTCTTATCATTCTCTATACGACTCCTGCCTTAAATCCGCCAAACGCTCGTACTTTTCTAACCTTCTTCACTCCCAAACTTCTCATCCTCGTCGTATCTTTCAAACCCTCTGTAACGCTCACCTGTTTTCCACGGTGACGTCACTCAGCCTGTTCTGTCCTCTTACGACCTCGAAACCTTCCCTGGAGTCTACTCGACTGGAGACTGGGCCTGAAACACAGGATTGGTAGAGTCTAACTCCCTATTGTCTCTGTGTGCTTGAACACCTTCTTCCCCGGGGTCCAACCCTTCCCTTTGATCCACAGCTCACCTTGTTTTCTTGGAGAGTGTGCTCTCCATCCTGCTTTCAGCGCAGGGTCGCGTTGATTGATGCAGGCTCGTTGCTGCCTAGTTACTTCACAGGCAAGAGTCCGACAGGCAAGTATAATGAGTCTTTTGAACAGTTCTCTAACTTTGTTCCTTTACTTCCTTAGATGATGGCCGGCGTTCGGGGATGGCGAAGTGCTGCTGAGATGAGTAGCACTGAAGGTGAGTGAGAGCGTGATGCTACCCTTTCGTATTTGTATTCAACTGAGTTCTTTTTCTGTGTCTTTTAGGTGCCGCAACGTTTTCAGCGTGGATGCCGGTTATGAAGAAGAAATGCGGTGAGTAAGCGCGGTATGCAGCGCCTCTGGATGTTTCCACGCGAACCTGGAGTGTCTTTTCCCTCTTGCAGATGGATGAGAAGTTCCAGAGACAGTGTTCCCCCAGAGCAGCTGGGATTCAGGTAAGCGTTTGAAGCTTGTACAGTCTTTAAAAATAAGCAAAGATTTGCTGAATGCTTAATAATGCCTTTTTTCTGTTCTTTTCCCTTTTCCTTAGGATGCGGCGTGCCGGGATGGGAAGGACACCGCCGAAGATGCCCGCAGAACAGAAGGAGCGATGAATGATGGACAGAAGCGCTGCAAGGTAAGGCTGTTCCTAACAGTGTTCTTGTTCTTGCAGGAGCTGAGCGCAGAAGAAAGATGCAGGCCTACTGGAGACCAATCTGAACATGGTGAGTGTCACGCTGCAGGTGCAGAAAACACAAAGCATGTTTCTCAGCCTGGGCGTGGCTTAAATAGTCTCTGGGTATCCCAGGTGTCGCTGGGCTGAACCACACCCAAAAGACTAGACTACACATGCAGTTCTGGGATCCGAAATATGTGGGGGCATCCATCTTGTCCCCATCAATGCGCAAGTCCAATCCCCAATGTTATCCAATGGGAGTGAGTGAGTCTGGTGCCACAAGCGCCAAGTCGGACTCCAAGTGGGTCTTTGGAGGGATGGAGAGGCCCTTGAGGGCCATGTAGGTGATTGTGGCCTGGCTCCAGCCTGACATCTTGGAGGGCTGGGGACATGAGGGGCAGAAATCATGACACCCTCTCTCGTCTCCTCTCCCCTCCCGCTCCTGACCTCTCTTCTACCTCCCCTCTTTCTCCCTCTGACTTTGCCAACTTCTTCTCTGAAAAAAATGATTTCTCTTTGCCAAAAAATTATATGTTCTCCTCTTTATTCCCCTCCCCTCCCAGCCCTACATTCACCTTCAGCTCAAATGGCTATATCTTCTCCTATCACTCCCTCTGATGTTCTCTCCTCTCAACTAAATCCCACCCTACTGCCGCCCCCTCCGATCCAATCCCAACCCTTCTTATTCCCAAGATCTACCCCCATCTCTTACCCTATCTAACCTCCTTCTTCAATACCTTCCTCTCTAAGGCCACCTTCCCTTCTGCCTTCAAGCATGCCACTATTATCTCTATACTGAAGAAGCCTTCTGCTAATCCTCTCCTTGCTTCCAACTTTCGCCCAATCTCACCTTTTCTCTCTAAATTACTCAAATGCTTAGCATATTCTCAGCTCACTACTTTTGTCGCTACCCACTCTCTTTTTCCCCCTTCGCAATCTGGCTTCCATCCTAAACACTCTACGGAGTCCGCTCTTACCTATGTCCTTAACTCTCTCTTTACTGCTCGCTATTCCAAGCAATCCTCAATCCTTTTTGATGTATCTTGGGTGTGGTATAACATAGGCAGGAATACTCAGGAACCACACCAGAGCCAGTATTGTAGAAAAGGTAAGTCTTCTTTAATGTTACAGGTTACAGTGGGAAAGTAAGATAGGAGATGAGGTGATGTGCTTCTGCTTCCGTTGGCTCTCTCCCTGCCAGTTCCCAACCGTCCTCCCTGGAATCCTTACACACGCACCATTCCAGGCCTCGCACCAACATTCCGAGCTCCACTACTAAATCACATAATCACACAGCACAACATAGTATATATGATGCTAGGATACTACACATCCCCCTCCTTTGATGAAAAGGAAAATATATAAACATACATGTGTTACAGGAAACAACCCTCGAGGAACATTTCGCCTTATGTCCTAGTCTGCCCCCCAGGACCTCAGGGCTGCCACCCCCAAGCACAACCTGCCCTCGTTGAGCAAATCACAACTAACTAACCTAACCAAACTATACAATAGCTTTACTCCTTTTGTAAGGGCCTGCCACACCCAAACCCTGGACCTGCCACGTCCGGCACAACCTCACCCTAATACAGGACACTCCCGTCGCTGTAATTAAAGCATACTAACTACTTCCACCCTCCTATAAAATATCAAAGATAAAAACACATGTAGAATAACTATGGTCTGGATGACACTAACCTTGCTAGTAACCAACTATATATCACATCACCCCTCTCTTTACAATAAAAGGAAGGAAAAATAAAGGATAGCCACTCACAACACAAAGATCACAAAAATACGACACAACCACAAAAGGCGTGGTGCGTAAAAAGTGCACAGACACTACCGTGCAAAATAAACCTTCAGCTAAAACTCCAACAAATTGTAAATATTTGGCACCTGCTAAAAGTTTCTCCTACTGAAAAAAAATTCAGTGCAAGCACAACAAGGTGGAAAATGTAGTGCTACCCCGATGTTAAAATTGTTTGATGATAGTAAGTTTATAAATACATAGTGTCCCCCTTGACACTCAAAACTAACCTCTACCGTCTGTGTGTCCACTCGCAGTAACTCCAACCTAACTAGGCTTTAACAGAAAAAAAAATTCTAACATTTCTGCCAACATTAACTACCAATATCTGACACCACAGACTTTAGGAGTCTAAACTACTCACTCCTAAACCCTGACACTATAACATCCTACAGGAGAAAAAAAACCCAAAACACTAACAAAAATAGTTTAGTGTAACCTAACTCCCACAACTTCACGCGTACTATTTACGCCCCATAGTCTCCTACTATAGTGTCCTACTATAGGAACTCCTTTCCTATCTCCAAAAAAAAAAACACCTGAAACACAACTCCCCTGTTACGTTCAACCTCCAATTACCGGTCTCCCTAGGGTCTCAAATAAGGTATCACACCTGGCCAGCATGTGATCCTCACCCTCAACTTCATGCGTGCTACCTCTCACACGCTAACCTCTTAAAGTACTTACTCCCGACTGCACACTCCCCATGCAATCACTCCACTTCAACCGTGCCACTTCTCACACGTTCTCAACATACACATGTATGTTACTTCATACTTCCATATGCACACTCCCAATGCACACTCCTCTCCCAAAGCATAATAACATTTAAACTTCAATGTGCATTGTTACTTTTCTGAATTGCATTACATATTAAAATTTGCTCTTATTTAATACCCACAACACCTCATGAAAGGAAAGAATGACACTTTCAGACATGGTGTTGATCAGGCACCATACTGAAAGCGTGTAACCTTTGACATGAATTATTCCTTTTAAAACAATCCCCACATACGTAAGTATCATTTTGTTTTTTCAAAAGAAACATTTCTCCCGCAATTGCATTTTTAAACTCCAGTGGCGTTCACTAACGTAATTTAATAAAATTAGAGCATTAAAACTTCAAGCATCTTCCTTAATTAAAAACTCCATTTTAGAAATCTGTAAAACATTTCTACTCCTGTGCTTGACACTATACTTGTCTTATGAACTAAACTTCACTTCATTGCTAGAATAGCACTCCACTGCAGCCTCACATTAACTTCTCGCACTCCTCCAGTCACAGCAATCACATACAAGCTGCAACAAAATACGTATTTTACATTCCCATAATTTCTTCTTTGATTTCGAATTCATCAGTTGCATCAACATGTAAACCATCCTTGACATGTAAAACATGAACAGAGGACTTCATAGATGCCATTAAAACGACCATGAACATCTCCAAATAGCAGTCAGGCCGCATCAAAACAAAATACCTTGCTTCAACACTGCCGTGTCTCAATGTCCAAAATGCTTTGATAAATTAAAACGGTGCGACATACTCCAAATGTAGTCACTGCAGCGTTAAATAATTTCATACAAACAAAAAAACGTGGAAGTCCGCTCTGCCAGACAACTTCAAATTGTTCCATTAAGAATCTCCATAAACACAACATTTTCCTTTCGCTGCCAGCACGTTGTGAAATAAATAAAAGTACCTCGTAATTTCGTAATCCACTTCAGATAACACAGTCCACTTAAAATCCATTTGTGAGCATCTCTTCTTCAGACTGTACACGCTTCATCTCCAAATGGACATGCTTCTATTCTTTTCATCTTCCGACAGCATTTAAAGAAACATCCGTCATTCCTGAAAGCACGAACTTCACCATGTTCCATTGGACAGGAAAATCTCTTCACTTCCTCGAAGTGCGTCATCGCGTATAACGCACGGCTTAGGGCCTTTCCTCCCAAAGCGTTTCCTCGACGACACTTTCCAGCGTTGTGAGGAGCCTTCCTCCAATACATCTCTCCGACCACGGAAACAGGGAAATATAGTGCCGGGCCTCATCCTTGCGTTCCAGCCGTTGGGCTGGAACGCACTGGACCTGCCCCTGCGCCATGTTCGGAGCTCCGGGAATATCTTCTGCATCGTTGTGCAAGTGATTAGAAGAGCGGCCCTTGTAACGTGCCTTGTCATCACGACGCGTATTTAGGAAGTGAAGAGTTTTTCCTGTCCAATGGAACGGTGAAGTTCGTGCTTTCAGGAATGACGGATGTTTCTTTAAATGCTGTCGGAAGAAGGAAAGAATAGAAGCATGTCCATTTGGAGACGAAGCGTGTACAGTCTGAAGAAGAGATGCTCACAAATGGATTTTAAGTGGACTGTGTTAACTGAAGTGGATTACGAAATTACGAGGTACTTTTCGAAAGGAAAATGTTGTGTTTATGGAGATTCTTAATGGAACAATTTGAAGTTGTCTGGCAGAGCGGACTTCCACGTTTTTTTGTTTGTTTGTATGAAATTATTTAACGCTGCAGTGACTACATTTGGAGTATGTCGCACCGTTTTAATTTATCAAAGCATTTTGGACATTGAGACACGGCAGTGTTGAAGCAAGGTATTTTGTTATTATGCGGCTGACTGCTATTTGGAGATGTTCATGGTCGTTTTAATGGCATCTATGAAGTCCAGCTGTTTAGGTTTTACATGTCAATGATGATTTACATGTTGATGCAACTGATGAATTCGAAATCAAAGAAGAAATTAAGGGAATGTAAAATACGTATTTTGTAGCAGCTTGTATGTGATTGCTGTGACTGGAAGGTTGCGAGAAGTTAATGTGAGGCTGCAGTGGAGTGCTATTCTAGCAATGAAGTGAAGTTTAGTTCATAAGACAAGTATAGTGTCATGCACAGGAGTAGAAATGTTTTACAGATTTCTAAAATGGAGTTTTTAATTAAGGAAGATGCTGGAAGTTTTAATGCTCTAATTTTATTAAATTACGTTAGTGAACGCCACTGGAGTTTAAAAATGCAATTGCGGGAGAAATGTTTCTTTTGAAAAAACAAAAAGATACTTACGTATGTGGGGATTGTTTTAAAAGGAATAATTCATGTCAAAGGTTACACGCTTTCAGTATGGTGCCTGATCAACACCATGTCTGAAAGTGTCATTCTTTCCTTTCATGAGGTGTTGTGGGTATTAAATAAGAGCAATTTTAATATGTAATGCAATTCAGAGAAGTAACAAGGCACATTGAAGTTTAAATGTTATTATGCTTTGGGAGAGGAGTGTGCATTGGGAGTGTGCATATGGAAGTATGAAGTAACATACATGTGTATGTTGAGAACGTGTGAGAAGTGGCACGGTTGAAGTGGAGTGATTGCATGGGGAGTGTGCAGTCGGGAGTAAGTACTTTAAGAGGTTAGCGTGTGAGAGGTAGCACGCATGAAGTTGAGGGTGAGGATCACATGCTGGCCAGGTGTGATACCTTATTTGAGACCCTAGGGAGACCGGTAATTGGAGGTTGAACGCAACAGGGGAGTTGTGTTTCAGGTGTTTTTTTTTTTGGAGATAGGAAAGGAGTTCCTATAGTAGTACACCATAGTAGGAGACTATGAGGTGTAAGTAGATAGTTTTCTTTGGAGATAGGAAAGAAGTTCCTATAGTAGGACACTATAGTAGGAGACTATGGGGCGTAAATAGTACGCGTGAAGTTGTGGGAGTTAGGTTACACTAAACTATATTTGTTAGTGTTTTGGGTTTTTTTTTCTCCTGTAGGATGTTATAGTGTCAGGGTTTAGGAGTGAGTAGTTTAGACTCCTAAAGTCTGTGGTGTCAGATATTGGTAGTTAATGTTGGCAGAAATGTTAGAATTTTTTTTTCTGTTAAAGCCTAGTTAGGTTGGAGTTACTGCGAGTGGACACACAGACGGTAGAGGTTAGTTTTGAGTGTCAAGGGGGACACTATGTATTTATAAACTTACTATCATCAAACAATTTTAACATCGGGGTAGCACTACATTTTCCACCTTGTTGTGCTTGCACTGAATTTTTTTTCAGTAGGAGAAACTTTTAGCAGGTGCCAAATATTTACAATTTGTTGGAGTTTTAGCTGAAGGTTTATTTTGCACGGTAGTGTCTGTGCACTTTTTACGCACCACGCCTTTTGTGGTTGTGTCGTATTTTTGTGATCTTTGTGTTGTGAGTGGCTATCCTTTATTTTTCCTTCCTTTTATTGTAAAGAGAGGGGTGATGTGATATATAGTTGGTTACTAGCAAGGTTAGTGTCATCCAGACCATAGTTATTCTACATGTGTTTTTATCTTTGATATTTTATAGGATGTTGGAAGTAGTGAGTATGCTTTAATTACAGCGACGGGAGTGTCCTGTATTAGGGTGAGGTTGTGCCGGACGTGGCAGGTCCAGGGTTTGGGTGTGGCAGGCCCTTACAAAAGGAGTAAAGCTATTGAATAGTTTGGTTAGGTTAGTTAGTTGTGATTTGCTCAAGGAGGGCAGGTTGTGCTTGGGGGTGGCAGCCCTGAGGTCCTGGGGGGCAGACTAGGACATAAGGCGAAATGTTCCTCGAGGGTTGTTCCTGTAACACATGTATGTTTATATATTTTCCTTTTCATCAAAGGAGGGGGATGTGTAGTATCCTAGCATCATATATACTATGTTGTGCTGTGTGATTATGTGATTTAGTAGTGGAGCTCGGAATGTTGGTGCGAGGCCTGGAATGGGGCGAGTGTGAGGATTCCAGGAAGGACGGTTGAGGACTGGCAGGGAGAGAGCCAAGGGAAGCAGAAGCACATCACCTCATCTCCTATCTTACTTTCCCTCTGTAACCTGTAACATTAAAGAAGACTTACCTTTTCTACAATACTGGCTCTGGTGTGGTTCCTGAGTATTCCTGCCTGTGTCACCACACACCCGAAGATACATCATTGGAACGCAACTACGGGAGGGCCTGCTGGGCGCGCGCACCACCCAACGGCCCAACAACTATGGATCCTCTCATGGCCCATACACTTATGGCGCTGCGCTCTTCTCCCCACAGTGCCTCATGTGCTGCATACCTCCAGGGAGAGCCGATCCGGGCCTCCGCAATCGCCCGGAACACTTCCTCCATCTCCTCACCACAGTCTCACGGCTCCCTGCACCTGGCCCATGCTGGCAACTTCGATCACCAGCAAACTTTTCTTCACTGCGGCATCGTGCTCCGTGGCTTTTCACTGCCCATCCTCCAGTCTATCTCCAACATCGCAGCTTCTTGTGGCTGCCTGCAAGGATGTTCTGCCACAGTTCCTTGTGCCCTGCAGGACTTACACCTCTCCTGGGCCATTACAGACCCCTCTCCTGGGCCATTCCAGACCCCGCAGCATAGACTTCTCCAGTTACACTTCTACAGCCTCGCTTCATTTTCCCGGATTATGTTCTCCACCTGGAGCGACATCACCTCTGAGGCCTCACTTCTCCGTCTCATGGATCTCCTTCTCCAGTTTTCTACTGCTTCCCCACCTTCCTCCAGGTTCTCAAGATCCTCGTCGCCAAATGATGTATCTTGGGTGTGGTATAACATAGGCAGGAATACTCAGGAACCACACCAGAGCCAGTATTGTAGAAAAGGTAAGTCTTCTTTAATGTTACAGGTTACAGTGGGAAAGTAAGATAGGAGATGAGGTGATGTGCTTCTGCTTCCCTTGGCTCTCTCCCTGCCAGTTCCCAACCGTCCTCCCTGGAATCCTTACACACGCACCATTCCAGGCCTCGCACCAACATTCCGAGCTCCACTACTAAATCACATAATCACACAGCACAACATAGTATATATGATGCTAGGATACTACACTTTTCCCCCTTGACCTTTCTGCTGCTTTCGACACTGTCGACCATCCCTTACTTCTCAATACTTTTTCCTTTCTCGGCTTCAAAGGCTCTGTTCTTAACTGGCTCTTCTCTTACCTCTCCCACAGCTCTTTCGCTGTTTTGTGGGGCAAACAAACCTCTTCTACCTTTCCTCTCGAATATGGTGTTCCCCAAGGCTCTGTCCTCGGACTGTTTTTATTTTCTCTTTACACTTCACTCCTCGCACCTATCATCTCCTCCTTGGGGATTTCTCATCATTTCTATGCCGATGACACCCAACTGTTCCTCTCCTTTTCTTCCTTCACCTCTGACTTACATCTCAATGTCTCTTCCTGTCTAAATGCCATTAAGAATTGGATGTCATCTCACTATGTCTCTCTTAACTTTGACAAGACACTGAAGTCCTGTTGTTTCCATTTAACACACTTCCTCCTCCTTCTCCCCCCTCCTTCTATTCAATTTCCCCTTCTAGTCTCCCTATTTCCAACCATGCTCGTAATCTTGGCATTTATTTTGACTCTTCCCTCTCCTTTACTCATCATATCTCCCTCACCTCTCAGGCATGTCGCTATCATCTCTTCAACGTCTATTAAGTTGGTTCCTCTCTCACCTTCCATGCTACCAAACTTTTAATTTCCTCCCTCCTCTTTTCTCGTCTTTTTTATTGTTCTTCTCTCTTCTTTGGTCTTCCTGCTTCCCACCTTGCCCCCCCCTCAAATCCCTTTATCACTCTGCCATCCGCAACCTCTGTCTTCTCTCTCCTCGTGACTCTATTTCCAACTCACTTTCTCAGCTAAAATGGCTCCCTTTCCATTCCCAACTTAAATTTCACTTCCTTTGTCTGGTCTTTAAATCTCTTCATGGCCTGGCTCCTCCTTACCTCTCCTGTCTTCTCTCATTTTACACCCCGGCTCGCTCCCTTCGTTCTGCCGATCTCTTCTTACTTTCCGTTCCCCCACCCCCTTGTGCCTCCTCTCATTTCCGTTCCTTTCAGCTCGTTGCCCCCTTAGAATGGAACTCCCTACCTTTCTCTGTCCGTTCCTCCCCTTCCTATTCTTCTTTCTGCTCCTCACTGAAATCTCTTTTTTCATTCCCCTCCCTGATCCCCTTCGCCCTCTTACCCTTCTTTCCCTCTTTCTTGTACCCTTCTCCGTGTTCTTGATCTTCTCCCTTCTCTTCTAAAGCTCCCTTCTTCCTACTACTCACTTCACTCACTACTCTCTCTCTCCCCCTTCTTTCTCTACCCCCCTCCTCTCCTCTTCTTTCTTATATGTTCTACATGCTGATTTTCTGGTTTGACTCATGTTCATCGTTATTGTTTCTACTGTTCCTTGTTTAATGTAAATTTTGTTGTTCATTGTAAAGCACCTTGGATTAAGGCGCTATATAAAACAAATACAAATACAAGAACCAGGGCAGTTAAGTGATCCGAGCACTCTCCACAACTCGACACGATTAACCTTGCCAAATGCAGTGCTCAGATCAATGAAAGCCAAAATAATAGGCTCCTCCTCAATAAGTAGTGAATGTGCCACCACTAAATAAAGGTTCAGGACCTGCTCTTCTGTCCCCCAACCCAGTCTGAAGCCCAACTGAATGGGTGATAAGATGTTTGAATTCCCAGACCACGACTCCGGTGTCCCTAAAATGGCCCTCCCCAGAATCTTAAATACAGAATCTAAAAGGGAGACTGGTCTATAATACGCTGGAAGTGCCTTTCACCCCTTTTTATATATTGGGCAGATAGTTGCACAAGACCAGGAGGCAGGAATTTGGCCTCCAGCTCAAACCACATTAAACCCCAAGGTCAAGATGGGCACCCACAGGTTTGGCCGCTCCAAATCCAAATCTGCAGGAACATTTTCCGGACCTGCGGTCTTATCCCTGCCCTGGCAGCATTTCCCCTACTGTAAAACAATATTATTGTCTGCCAAACCAGGTGAGGGCTGTTGATTTCCACAATACTATTACTAAATAACGAAGAGTAAAGGGCTACCCATTGCTGTTCCGAGACCATCACCGGGAGACCACCATGCCTGAACTTATAAAAAAGGCCCTTTGTTAATACATTTCCCAAAAAAGTTTGACATTATTGGTAACAGAGGAATTAATCTATTCCTCCCATGTCTTTGCTTCGATTTCGTAGTTTCTGCGGGGAATGGCTTCTTAATATGTATCTCGAACCCTAGCTATATTGAGCTTTGTAGACAAGTGGTTCTTCAAAGTTCTCAGTAAGAAAGACTTTGATTTTGCACACTCTGTATTGAACCACCCAGGATGCGGGCAGCACTTCCTTTTGCCCACCCTCCATGTAAACGTAGCCGACAGATTGGACAAAAGTAGTAAGAAATCAGACAGAATAGCACCCTAGTCTGATTTACCAGAAAAAAAAGGATTCCAGAATCTGCCAATTATTTCGGACAAAATCCCTCAACATACTTTCATAGTCCACTGATTGCCATTTCTGCTGATAATGCAGTACACCCAGAGACCCCTTTACGGGAATTAAAAGAGCCTGCAAGAAATTACCTGCCCAGAAGTCCAAGTTCCAGTCGAGTCGGGAAATGGTAACAGCCTAGGTCATCCAACACCCTAAACCCACTGACACAATCCCAGAATTTTAAAGGGACACAGAAATAATCAACGGTGAGCGCCCCAGGGTGGAAAAAAAGTAAAATTCACTGGACTGGCTTACAAGAAGCAACCACTTATTAAAAAGCTGCCATTTGAGGTATAAGCTATCATTCTGCACAGTGTGACAAATCGCAGGTTTTCGTCACTGCTCTCCAAAGGGGAGCCTTTCCGTGTGGGGCTCGGGAGGTGAGCCTGCTACATAACATTGCCCCTAGGGCTGGCAGTAAGAAGGACCTCACAGGGAAAGACTCCCCTCTTGGGGATAATGACTCCCATTCCGTCACAGAAATTCCAAAAACCCTTTCTTGTGAACCATCAATAACGTCCATGCTTCAGATAAGTCAGTCAGAGCAAGCTGCTATTTTTTATTGCAATATTAGCCCTGACAGTCATTTTGAAGAAATGTCTGCCAAAATCACTGAGACAAAGAAGAGAGATGAGCGAGTAATAAAGACGCTCCACGAGTTAAAGTTAACCAAACTGCAACAAAGAAACCTAGACAAGTAAGGGAAATCGCACCAAAGATAAAGAAAGGACTTTCATCTTACGCTGGGCAGGACCTAGAAATTGCAGGGTCGGGAGACCCGAAGAGGTATACAGGAAGGAGGGACACAAACAGTCTACTCATCCCAGTGACACAATAAGTTTGTAAGAGTGAGAATAACTATAGGAGCTTAGTTGTCCCAGTGACAAGTGTTTATACGAGTAAGAATTACTATGAGACACTGTCTACTCGTCCCACTGAGGAGACAAGTGCAATTAAGAACCAGAATAACACTACAGAGAGACATAGTGGAACCTGTCTCATTAAGCACTACAAGACACAAACTGAGCAACACAATCCTCACAGTGGTTGGGAACATAGTATTCAGCCCAACGCACAGATCAGCTTATTAAACCAAGAGAAGATTTGAGCAAAACACATTGTCAATGGGGAAATAAGAAAGCAAAGGAATACAGAGAATCACGATCAGGAAAAGGGACATTTGGGTTCCTCCAAGTGCTGGGGAAAAGGAACCTTACAGAGACACTTCAAGAGGACCTAGCCCAACGAGGTGAATGCTCAAATATATCATGGAGGAAAAGGTCATCTCTAAAAGGAAAGGGAACACCAGTAGGGTGGAAAAGTCCATTAAAAGAACTAAAGAAATCAATTCAAGAGATAGCCAAGAACTATTTGAAAATCACTTATTAGGGTGTAGTGAATGTGTGAAAATGAGCTAAATAACATGGCGCTGCTGCATAGCCATTTTGGACATTCACTTCCAGACCACAATGAAAATCTACGTTTCAGCGAGCTTAGTTAGGAGGCAGACATGATTTCGGCAGCGATTGCAATATTTTAGCGCAAAGTAGATGAGTTCACTGTGTAGGATAGTTTGTGCATTGTTCGCTCAAGGACGAGGGGAGTCAGATGTGCAGGTGCATTGATAAGGGGTGCTGGGAAAGAGAACGCGGGAGACGAGCTGGGTTTTTCCGCTGTCTGGATATTTTCCACTCTTGCCTCCAATATTTGCCGTCTGTCCTTCCGCCGGGGGCAGTCGGTAACATATAGGGGGCAGGGATTTGTCCCCCTTAAGATGAGAGGTATACCAATGAGGAGACACATTTGGAATCCCGGGTGATGAAGTCTCGTTGAGAGGGAGGACGCTCCGCTCCAGACCCCATTAGTTAAAGAAATATCTCTCTGCCTACCTGCCTTCGGACTTGATGGTCTTGCTGTGGCTAATATGAAGCTTTGTCCTACAAATGCCCCAACAGCGATGTATACTACTTGTGTCTGTACTTGTTCATGTATTTATGTAGAACCATTTGCATTTATTTTATAGTTTTATGTATGCTTAGAACGTGAGAATAGAGGGCCGGCAACTAGCCAATGACTTCCTAATTATTTCTCTAAGTGTACGTTAATGCCTGCCTGAGTCCAAGAACTTTTAGTCTGTGTAATATGGTGAATAATTCTGAAATCTTTACACGTGTCTGAAAAGCAAAACATAAGGCTGAACAGCATTTGAAGGAGAAAGGAGTCATTATCCGGGACATTTTGTTGTTTTCACTTAGTGGGAGGGCCAGAAGAGATTAGCTTTGAGACGGACGACAGACTGTTTATCTTGTGGGCTTCACTACTGACGGTAAGCACACTAGTTAGTTTGGTTAGGCAGGGAAACACATAGAATAGGGATAGATAGGCCATTTTCTTCTAATTTCAATCATTTGTTGTATATGCCACCAACTAGTCTGTCTCCTTCATCTGAACAGCAAAAAAAATTAGATCATGTTGATACCATACGTTCTTATCTCTAACCACGTTGCTGTGCATAGCAAAGTCTAAGGGGAAAAAATGTCTCTGGTGTATTTTTGGCAATGTCTCTGAAGAGTCCAAGTTGTTCCACATTCCAGGTGTTGGTCATTGTGGTATGGTTAATGACATTTCCATAAAAGATCAAAATTATGTTTTCAGCAAAACAGTGGGACTATAACAGAGTTTCAAGTTTTTAGTCCGACAAATCACAGTAGGCTTTGATGTATTTTACACATGTTTTTCTTATAAGGTTGGCCAATTGTTCATCTGCATTTCTCTGTTGCATTTGTAGTGCATTTCTATAAATAGCTGGAACTATGAGTGGACAAACTGGTGTTCGGTGGCTCTAGCATCATCAGTGAGTAGTAGGCTATTTGTAAGGACTGTCAGAGGGGTTTGTGAAGAATTCGTCTGCAAGTATAGTAAGAAAGTGGCACACCCATCATCTGTAACAGACAATAACACGTTTTTGGATCTATGTGATCTCATACAGATTCTTTCATCGAATACGATTTCATGTTATTTTTTTTTAAAGGACATTTCATTGCAAATGTATGTGCTGGAGACGCCCTGCAGTTTTCCTATGTCCCTCCACATTTATTATTACCCTACTCACCCCATCCACATACATTTGCGTAAACATTTGATGGAAAACATTTTCATGAATCCGGATTCGATGGAATCTTTTCCCCAGTAATATACTGATACCCTTTTAATAACAGCAGATTCCCCATGCTTTCCATCACATATTTTCAATCAATCATTTTATTGAAAAAGCCCTCGGACCATGAATTGCCATGCAGCACAAACATATACTTACAGCAGTCATCAATTCCATTTTCTATTTAAATATCTCGTCAGCCCTGAAGTCTTTCACTAATAAAACAAGTATGCGTTTTTTTTATAATACACTTGTGAACCGTGAATAACCCTAGTTGTTAAATTGTTAAAACTCCCTTTTTTCTCAAATGTAATATCTTCATCGAATATGTAAATCTGAACACCCAATTTTGACTAGCGGGAGGTGCAAAGAACACCTTGTAACACTGCAACTGTTTTATTTCTTTCCTATGTCACAGATGACCTTAACAATAGAGTTGCCAGGAAGTTGCATGTGTTGTATTAGGAAAAAAGGTAAATTTACTGTTTATTCTTTAGTTTAGATTGTTCGGTATAGCAAATAGGATGAACCTGCTGGGAAAAAGGTCTGGAAAAGTGGTGCCAGGGCCGTCCCTTCCTCTCGAACCTCCTGTGCGGTTCCCTCCCTATCCCAGGCATTGGTATCCTCTCGTTACTGCTAGTGACATGTAATCCCTGCTGTCTGTGTACTGCCTTCTCCTAATGGTGGTGTTCTTGTATGCAGGATATCCAACTCATTCAGGGACTTCATAACCTGGGTCTACACTAGCAATCGTTAGTTCTACAGGGATATGGTAGGATTGTGTCCTTCGATCATCAAGCTGGCTGTCTCTTTACTACTGTTAAAAAGGTTATTCCTTACCCATAACTCAATAAAAGCCATTCATGGACAGAGATACGCAATTCTGCAAAAACATAAGCTTTTATTCTAGCTGGGAGGGATTGCCATGCCACACAAAATGTTCAGTTAGCAAGCAAAGACTCAGAGCTTTTCTATCTCTGGCATACCTTTATAGAAGGGAGACATTGCACAACAGTTCTGTTCTAATATAAACCTTATAATGTAATAGGTCAGGTTTCCTATGAGCAAAATGCATGGCCTGTTTTCATTGGTCATAAACGCTTCCTGATTTCTTCTTGCAATTACCCCATCTTATACTAGTCAGAACAAAACATATTTTTCCACTTTTCACAGAATAACAAGACATGTTTCGCAACTTTAAAAACTGGATAAAAGCAGTTCTGAGATAGCGTGAGCCTCCGTCAGCCTGTCAAGGACATACTGTTCCTAGCTTACTGCCAGGTTTTAGTCTGAAAATCCCTTTCTGCCATGGCACTGCTAAAATTGTATTTTCCTACAATCTAAAACTGCGAAATCACTGCACCTGGCATTTGCCCAGACCTTCCCTGTTCCCAATAACCTTGGCTTGGGTTGCTACTTGTCTGAGCTCCACATAGCCCTATATTTCTGTTTTCAGCAATTTGAATTTTCATGAGGCTTTGAGGCCTGCATTTATTTGTAATGCATGCTATGGCATCCATTTTAGGAAAGACGGCTACCTTTTCTGTAGGATTTCTATGCCTAGGCCATGGAGCTATATTATGTTATTCATGTTGTTAGCAATGTATGCATTCCTTTATGTTTATGTTTTCCTAAATGAATGTGTGCAATGTAATATTCTCCATATCTCTTAAATAACTGTACATATGTACTCCTTTCATCTATTCTCGCCGCCTCCAACCTACATGGCATTCATTCCCTAATGTGCCTGCCTGGAATAAGAAAAGTATGGCTGCCTCAATAGACACTGCTTCTAACTGACTTTTACAATGTTAGACAAGAGGGTGGGGCATGTGCCCTACATGGCATGTTCACCTGTCCATCACAAGAGGGAGAGAGAGTCTACTGCTCGGCAATTCCCCACTACAAATGAAATATCGACCACACACTCAGTGTTTACCCTCCCCCACATGAGATATGCGTGGGTATCTCTATCTCAGTCTCCCCCGTCAGCTCACTGCTCTAATATTTGAGGTGTTCTGGAAAAGACTCCTACAGGACCATTAGTGTCTCCAATCATGTTATATTCTTATCATCTATTCTATATGTATCTTTTTTTGTCAGAGGTGTGGCATATTTGCCCTATTATTTGTGTGTGTGTATGTATGTATCCTCAGAACATGTGATTGTTTACTTCTATCTTGATCCCACCCATTACCATATTAAATGTTAATTAACACGCACAATGAGTGACCTTGCCACTATGAGGATTGGGATATATCATTAGACAACATGTATACATTCTTTGAGGGGATCCACAAGCCCATCTTTACTTTCAATCATCTTGTTAGTTCATCATAATGCATATGCATACATTTTCTTCCTCCACTTCACAACGTAGCCTTGTTCCTGTCCCATTTGCCAGCTGTTCTTGGATTTTTTTGCACTGAACTGGCTCATCTTCCGTCTTCACATCTACCACCTGGTTCTTTTATCTTCTCCATATCGAGTCCAAGGAGCTTTCATCAGTCCATTATTTGTTTTCCCGCTGCTTTGCAGCAAGTTCAAGGGCGCCCTTCGTTTATATAAACGCCTTGCTTTAAAACACTACATCTTTTCAAGCAATGTAGTCAGTCAAGAGGACATTGTTGCAATTGGGGACACAAGGGTGGGGGGAGTACATAAGAGAATTGTTATTGTTCCTTTCAGTTAGGTGGCAATTGGGCATCTGGCTGGGTGCCCTAAGCTCTTTTTATGACTGTTAGATCCTTTCTTCCTGCTTATAGGCTTGGGTGCATAGGTCACTTGAAGTGCAGGTATTCTCAGTCCATCGGTAATATAAAAAAACAGGCGAGTTTCTTGAAAAATACGTGAATTTTTTATCAGCACTTCCTACTAACTTCTAAAAATTTGCATCACATTATTTTTTTGTTGTTAATGGCGGCTCCTCCTCCCTCTTGTGTTTATTTTAGTATCACCTTTGTTCTTCTATACTTATACCTAGGTGTGCCTGTGATGTGGGACCAAAAAGCACACACATGTGTTTTACCCTTTCTTGCCTTGCCCACTTCACAGGTGTATACCCCACATCGTTCTTCCCAGTGCAGTGCTGATACCACATCATCTCCAAGCGCTTTGCTTAATTAAAAAAAAAGGAAACATTTCTCCTCTATCTTTTCACAAAATTCATTGTGAACTATTGCATCATTAAAACTACTGGGGATAAACTGTCACATGTTCTTTTATAACCATGAAATAAAAACAAAACCAACAACAATAAAAAAAAATCTCTTTTTCTTTCTCTTCTGCTGCTCCTTTTCTTTCTGCTTGGCACATCCATAAGTAAATGTCCTTCACTTCCTGTAAAGATCAAATGGAGGAAAAAGTCATGATATACCAACACTGTACTTTCCTTTTAGTAAGTCTTTTCATTTCCTTCTTTACATGTAGGGAATTGGTATTGCCGCTGTATATTTCCTTGATGTTACGATGCTGGGGCCATCATCTCTGTTTGTTTATGGCCAAGTAGTGTGCAATCTCATCTTTTTAGAGTAGAGGAGATGGTGCACTATGCTTTATCATTTTAATATAAATGTGACAGTAGGCCTGATTTTAGCTTTCTTTATTTTGCTGAAAACCTTCTCTGTACTGTTCTTTTTGAAATCCTTATTCTGATGTGGCCGAACTGCGGTCTCATCTTTCTTTGCTGTGTTTATCCTGTGAGTAATTTACACTTAGTGATGCTGAAAATAAGCACATGTTCTACATAAGTGCAGGCAAGCGTGCCAAATGTATATACAATTTTTGCCTATCACTTTTTTTTATAACTCAGTATTTCTTTGTTCCTGGCTTGTGTATATATTATACTTTACCTATGCCTGCTACACTCTACTTCGGAGAAATGCTATCAGTTGGCAACTACTATATCCCTCAATACCTTTCACTTGTACTCACCTGACCTTTTTCGTTTAATAATAAGTGAGTAGATCCACATGCCTCCTGTGTCCACAGGTTCCTACCCATCTATTCTCGCACTGTTCCTCTCCCTCTTTTATCCACTAGTACTTATCTTTTCTTATGATATCCCCTCCAACTGTATTGCCACAATATACTCCACTAGGCCAATATAAATATTCCTCTTGTGCTTAAAAAATGACAATGTTTTTATCTATAACATAAATCAATATTTTTACTCGCGCATATATACAAAATAAGGAACTTTTGTGATATTGGTGAAATCGATGAAAGGCAACTCTGACAGAAAAGCTGGCAAGTTTCCCAAGGAATTGTGTTGTTTTTGGAACATTGAGAGACTTGAAAGCATAGGGACAAAGTGAACTATCCTGAATCTTGGAGAAGGAATCTAGAAGAAGCTCTGAACCTTTATTCGAACACTTCTCATTTTGATGCTGACATCCCAACACATTATATTCAAGTAGATGTGAGGGCAAGTATAGATTTTGGACACAGACAGACATTTGCTTTGGACTGTGGGAAATATTTTGGGATTATACCTAATTTTGTGGTATTTGATTATGGTGGTAAAGATTGGTTTATTGTTGTGGTCCTTTTTTTTTTACAGCGTTAAGACCAACTTCAGTATATTGCCTAACAATTGTTATTTTTTTTTCTTTTTTTTTTTACCAGGCCACTTACTGCAACAAGGTACTGGATTTGATACACTCAGAATAGATCACTTATGTCCCCTGCTCGCAGTATTTTATGTACAATACCCCAGTATGCCCTGGTGGCTGACTTCAAAACATATTTATCCTTTCATAAGCAAATAACCATACATACATACATGTCTAGCACTTCTAAAACTCAATTCACAGAAAAACTATTTATTTCAGATTTTACCACATGTGGTAATATTAATTACTGCCTGCGCTAAAATAAGCCTATAACCTGTAGGACCTCAGTCTAGGTGCTAATAAAAATGCAGACGCATAATAAGAGCACAAACCCAATTAGTTTTTAAACCTTTT
This sequence comes from Ambystoma mexicanum, assembly GCF_040938575.1. Lineage (NCBI taxonomy): Eukaryota > Metazoa > Chordata > Amphibia > Caudata > Ambystomatidae > Ambystoma > Ambystoma mexicanum. The sequence continues at coordinate 148,138,114 of NC_090936.1, forward strand.
GATTTTTATAGAAAGTTAAGATTGAAAGGTGTTCAGAAAGTTGCATTCTGCAATACTATTTACTTGGACATGGAAAACAAAATGCCTTTCATTAGAGTGTTCAAACACATTAACAGAACCAGCTGTACCCTATCTTACCATCCGACCCTGGACCTGAGAAAATTGGCGAGAAATGCACTTTGAGAGAGAGAAAGAACAAAACTGCAAATATTTCATGTAAATTTGAAATCGCATGCAGTTTTAACATCGAAATATTACACAATGAATTACCTATTTCCCTGTCTAATTGATCAACTGGCACTCCAACCCCCTCACCTTTGACCAATATTCACCTAGAGGCTGACAATATTCCTGGCTCAGTTGGAACTGGAGAATCCACCTCAGTCAGTTCGCACACAGATGAGGACTGCCACGACCCCAGGAAGCCTGCCAGCACTGGACTCTGCCCTGCAATTCACATTTCCTCTCAGCCCAGCATTCAAAGAGGTCTCCCCAGGATGCCTCTCTGTGGATGTCTCTGGATGGTCTGCCCCAGCTACAACCACTCAAGTCCTTATATTACCTCTTGGTGCCACTCAAAAAAAAATACCTCCCATCTAAATCATACCACTGACACCCACGTAATTTTACTGTTGGAGAGCAAAAAGAAACATCTCTTCTTGCATTTCCTGCACACACAATAGCTGGTCTTTAGTTCTCGCATATTTCAGCTTGTCACACAAGCTCATGCTGCACGTTTAAGAACCCCATGGAAAAAGAGCCACATGCATTTCAAATTTGGATTCAGACCATTTCCATGTAACTAATTTGCACTTAGTGTTTAAGGACATGGGATTCAGTTTGTTAATTGGGATTGGATTGAGTTAGTATGTTAATGTATATTAGTTATTAAATTTGGTGCAAATTCAGCCAAATTAAATATCCTGAAACAATACAATTTCAAAACATGCTCTGCATCTGAACTCTGTACATTTCCCCTGTTAGCGCTGCTTGCATTGGCAACCTATGGCGTGCATATGTTTGTATTTCTGTGTTTCTGTATAAAGCCCACACTAAAACTACATGTGCATGCTAAGCTAGTAAACCCCTGTAACCCAAAGCCCTCCAGCTATTCAGAGCCCCCATCTATTCAGACCCCGCAGCGACTCCTACAGGACTTCCTGACATACACCATCATTAGTTTCAGTTAGGTAGGGAAATCCCACTTCAGCATAGGGTAAGTGAGGCCCTTTTCCAACCTTCTTTTTATTTAATAAGAGCATGCGACCCTGTAGTGAGTGTGCGAAATGAGCCAGAAAACATGGCGCTGATGTGGTGCCATCTTGGATATTCACTTCCATTTAATGCAATGAAACAGTAATGAAAGCCTATGTTTTTCTGGGCTCAGCCAGTAAACATATTTCTGCTGCGATGACAAGGGACAAGGTCACATATTTATGTCAGATGACCAGGCCGTGGAGAATAGTTATGGTATTGTCTGCCGAAGGACACAATAGAAAGGGAGTCAGAGCCCTCTGCAGGTACAGTGATAAGGGGTAGTGGGAACGACAGCAAGGAGGGAAGATGGGTTTTTTCCGGCTTCTAGCTGGAATATTCCACTCTGTTTGTGCCCCATACTTATTGTCTGCTCTTCGGCCGAGGGCAGCATGGGTTACCATCATGCGGTGCGGGGATCGAAAGCAGCCCATAAGACTGAAGGTTTTCCTCTTGGGATAGTTTGAAATAATTTGGACCCCAGGTAATGCAGTCTCAGTGAGAGGGTGGACGCTCCGCTCCAGATCCCATTAGAACGATCAATCTCTTTGCCTATATGCTGTGTGACTAAGCAGTGTCACAGTGGCCTGAGATGAAGGTATCTTCTGTGGCGATCATAACGGTGATGCATTTTTTCTTTTGTCTATATATAACCGATGTTTTCATTTTATCTTTCTGTATGTTATGATTGATTAAAGGACGCACAATTTTTTCTCATAAATATAACCAAGGTGTTAGGTGCAATTCTTTGCCTATCTGAGTCCAATAACTAATTTTGCGAGGGTCAGGAGAAAGTTAGTATGCAATCTCCACAGGTGGTCAGGATAAAGCAAAACAGACCCAATCTTTACTCAGTTGTCTGTGTCTACTTCCTGATGCCTTCACACACCACAAAGCCTAGAATTTGTCTAGTGCACAAATCCTGAAAATAATCAGTACAATATTTTACACTAAATCCAGGGTTTTTCATGGACCATCACCTACCAGCCAAGCATTATTCCTGTGAATACATTATGCAGTGCTGCCCACTCTTGTTGCCATGCGTTATCTATTGCAGGTAAGCAGTATTTTCCCTAGTATTTGAAGTAGTTCTTTAATATTAACTGTAGTCCAAAAAACAAACAAAAAGTACACATTTTAGGGAAAATATCAAACAATTAAAGTGCACATGAACTAAGCAGAATGCCCACTGCAACATTGTCAATAAGAAGTTGAGAAGACCAAGAAAGACTGTAGTGATCATCCTCACAGGTAGCTTGCACTGTTAAGTTGGTTCCAATTGCCTGTTTTTGAAATGTAATCAATGGTTTTCCACAAGCTGTACAGTAAGTTGATGTGGTATATTTAAAAAATGTCAAACAACCAGCAGGCAGAATGCACAAACTATGTATTTAAGCCCCACAACAAGCTGTTGTTTGGAAATTCACTTGTCGTCTGCTTCAAAGATCGCAGTTATTTCTTCAACAATAAAATTAGTGTTGTCTAGGCCAAGTTCTTTTATTATCTGAAATATTTTCAAGCTGTTATGACGCTTCTAAAAGGGATCTTTATGGTGCATGCGATGTAATCTGTGATATTGGAAAATTGGACTCGAACATAAAAGTCTGGTTTTGCTGGGGTAGATTGGGAAATATAATGATCTGCATTGAATTCTGTTACCTCGTCTGTAAATAAAGTCTCCTTAGCAGGAGACAATGCAGAGTAGCAGGTATCCGGTAATATTATCCCCACCAATAATATCGCCATGTATATGGTTGTGGGGTACAGCCGTAGGTGATATTATTAGTGGTGATAATTTATGGGTTTATTGGGACCGGGGGATGCGGGGGTAGGGTCCCCCTGCTCCATTCAAAAGATTATGGGGTTGCGGGGGTGTCCCCCGCAGGTTCCATGGCTTAATATTGCTGCAAATATATGACAATATTTTTGTATGGTGATATTTTTGCAGGGATATTAACACATGGAACCGAGTGGCAATGGTCTTGGAGAACCTTTGATGGCTCTGCAATGGTGTTTAACTCAAATCCTGGCCACCGCACATTGGCACCTTTAATGATTACATTTGGTGATGGATTTGACTGCTGCAACATCAAATATGCCCAGCTCAATGCCATTTGACAGCCTGCATCCCTTGTTTGGAGTGTGGTCAGTGTTTATTGTGTCTTTTTTTTCCCTAGGCCTCTATGAGAAAATAATAAAATGTAAAATTAGAACATCACAACAGTCGTTCTACTTTAAACTCATTTTTTTAAAAAAAAGTCTAACAAGTTTTTTGACTGTGTATGAACGGAAACTTAAACATTATTTCAGTGACAAGTAAAAAAGTTCAATTGCAGTCTCTTGTTACTCATTCTTGTTTTGTTTTTTTTTCGAACAAGGGATCTCTATAAGGGGCCTTCAGAGTGTGCAAATCTCTGTGTTAAACAACAAAAATTTGAATTATTTGCATTGCTGTAGCATCTGGCTTGTTAAGCTTATTCTGTGCATCAACAAGATGAAATGATCCAGAAGTCTTGGATGTGGTTTCCTAATTTGGCAGAAGACAGTTTGATAAACCTAAATAATTTCTAAATATACACCTTTCACACGTTACCTAAGACAAAGAGTATACACACTACTGAGCAACACAACCATGACTGGAATAGTTGCATGGGCTGCAATGTGTTCGCAGGTGGCAGAGAAAACACTGTCCCTCTCACCCCACATCTCATCATGCCGACAATAAATGGAATGACTGAAGAGCAAAAAGCACAGTTATATGAGGATATGGCATAGGGGAAATAAATACTTGGCCTAGATACTCAGACACCACTGGCATGCTTGCTCAGAATTGTAACCTGAGAGAACATTCACACTACTGCCCAAAGCAACAACACTGCACAAAGAAACTGACTGCCATACCTGCATGGACTGCGATGTGTCGGTGGGTGCGGAGAAAGCACTGGCCGCCACCGTCACATTCTGCTGACAAGAAATGAAATAGTTAAAGAGTTAATATGAGCAAGAGAGAGGTCAATATGGAAAGGATAGTAAAAGATGAAGCAAAAATGTTGGCAACCCAAGCAAGGCTTTTATGTAGGAACATTTTGACAATGTTCTATGGTACAGGTTTGCCTTGGTGTTGGCCTTTAACAGGTTTAAGGTGGTTGCTGTATTACTTTTATGGTGCTGCCTCACTGTAGCCGCTGACGGAAGGGATATTTTGGAAGAGGGTTTTGGACCTACCCATGGCTACTCCAATTCAAGTAATCAGGCGAGAACTGGGACTGATCTCTTTAAAAGCTAATGTTGAGTTAAAAATATTGGCATTATACAGAAAATGTGCCCTGGATTGCCATAATTAAGAAAGAAAGGGAAATGGGACAAGATAAAGCATTGGGGCGATGGGGAAAAAATGTAAAGACTTGCTGGAAATGGTATGTAGTTCAGAAGAGGATGTAAGAAGAAACCCAGATAAGGTCAAATTGAACCTCTGGAGATCCGATTGGGTCTCGACTTCTGAGGAAGCAAATAATGTAAAACTATTCTACCATCTTGTTGAGGAACCCAGGGCCTTTGGTTCTGTGCCAAAATATCTCTGTAAATTCCCTAATAGGTTGCAGTTCATACAAATTCGTCTGAATCGTATCCCTAAAAAAGAAGTACTGTCTTTCCGACACCCCATTAGACTAAGAGTTGTGCAATGTGATTACTCTAAAATACAGGTATCGTTTGGAAACTTAAAACATATATTGCTATTTTGCACAGCTTTAACTGGATTGAGAACTGCACACTTTTAAATCTTTTGGGATTCATTATGCACTTTGTTGCATGACAAATGGTGGTTGCTTTTAATGAGTGGGGAAAATAGCGCACCAATTTTAGGCACTGTATTGTTTTTAGAAACTGTGATGAATCCAAGATGATGGAAAATCTTGAGCCGGGATTGAGGAATAGTACTGTAATGTTTTTTTTTTTAAATTTCTTTTTATTAGTATTTAACATCGTCCTTATACATTCAATCACAAGTTGAGGGAGAACCACTCCTTATATGAAAGAATACAACTGGACATTATACGTCTTTGATTCCCCTCTCCATCCCCCGCGGTACAAAGTAAATAAAAATTTGAAGCTGCTCACATTTCGGGTCCGAAAGTGGTCCCAAAAACAAGTCTTTGGACTGAAGGGCCGTGATTGGCTTATCCATCCCCCGTAGGGAGTATGGCACACCTCGTTTAGATTTTAAAAGTGTGTAGGCTGGGTTCGTCCCATTCCCCAAGTCTGTAGTCCCTCCCCCTTGCTGAAAACGGTTGTGGAACTGCACCCATTCACTTTCCACAGAGGCGCTCCCTCCGTGGAGTGTCGTTGAGATCTTCTCCATTAGAGATATATGTCCCTGGCTGTGGAGGACCATTTGTGCATTGTTGGGAGGTGCTCCCTTTTCCAGTGTCTTGCCCTGCGGCCCGTGCTGCTAGCAATAGGAAGTGAACCAGGTAAGAAAGCGCTCCCCCCACTTGTCCTCGTGCCTTTCCAACCCGACAAGTATGAACAGTGGGTCCAAGTTATGTATCCCTCCTCCTGCATCCCTGATCCAGCCTAGGACCTCAGACCAAAACACCTGGACCCTGGGGCAGTCCTACCACATATGCCAGAAGTCTGCCCTGGATCACATCCGTGCCAGCATTGGGGGTTCACTATTGGGAACATTTTGGAGAGGCGGACTGGGTCATATTGCCACCGATGTAGGAGCTTTATGGTACATGCCATAAATTACATATTTATACTGGCACGAGATTGAGGTCTTGAATCCACGCCTACACATTTCCTGCCAAAGCTTATCTCCCATTTGCACACCCAGGTTATTCTCCCATCTTGCTCGGAGGCTCCTGATAGTCCCCTCCCTGGGTTCCGGGAGTGCTCCATAAAGGTGAGCAATGAGGCCTTTCATGTCAGCGTGACTATCCAACATCTTCTCTACTGGGGTCAGTTCCCTGCGGATACACTCCTTACATTTATTGGACATAAATATCCCCTTGAGCCTGAGGTACAAAAGAACAGAGAGACCTACTATCCCCTGGGATTTCTGCAGCTTTTGTATACTTATAAACTCCCCATCCTGGACCAATTGGCCTGCCCTCGCCAATCCCGCTTCAAACTATGTTTGGTAACGCTCAACCTCTGGTATCTAGCAGGGAAGGCCATGTGGTGATCTCCTCCCCCCCCTTCGACCCATGGCCAAGACCTCCCAGAAAACTCCCAGGATAGGGTGCTCCCTGATGCGTCTCGGTAGTTGGCTCCTAGGGACCCAGAGCCATTCACCCATTGTTGCTGGGAGTAGATGTCGATTCTCTAGAAACACCCACTGTTTGTCTGGGTCTTCCCTCAAGTGTGGGACCATCGCCCTAAGTTGTGCCGCCCTGTAATATGTTGTGAAGTTCGGCAGTCCCACGCCCCCCGCCCCCTATTCTTGGGCAGAATGAGTGCCTCGTAACCCACCTTGGGTTTGCACCCTTGCCAGAGAAACCGTGTGATACGCCGCCTAGCCTCTCTCAAGTGCTCCGCCGCCGCCCTAATCGGGAGCATCTGGAACAGGTAAAGGACCCTTTGGAGGAGGTTCATTTTTACCGCATTGAGCCTCCCCATCAATGACAGTTGTCCCTTTCCCCACACCTCCATTTCTGAGAATATTTTTTCGAATAAGGGCGGGTAGTTGGCCTGGCCCAGGTCCTGGTCCAGGCGCACAATATTAAATGCCAGGTATTTCAGCCCCTCTGGTTGGATCTGCAGCCCCAAGGATTCTAATTCCCCAATGTTCCTAACTGCGTCTGAGGCAAAGGGGAAGATCACTGATTTGCCCCTATTCACCTTGAACCCTGAGAACTTCCCAAACTCCTCCAAGGCTGCACACATGGACTGGGCGGGTTGCCTCAAGTGGAGCATCAAGTCATCCGCATAAAGTCCAAGTCTAAATTCCCTATCCCCCACCTTAACGCCCTCCACCCTTGGGTCCCTCCTCAGGTATTCCGCTAGTATTTCCAGGGTCAGGGCGAAGAGCAGGGGCCCTTGCCTGCCCTGGATGAACCCTACCTGATCAGAATGGATGAGCCTTGGCATAAGGCCCTCCATCATTGTGGCCAGGATTCGTGTGAATAGTTTTGTATCTACATTAAGGAGGGAGATTGGCCGGTAAGACCTGCAGTCAGCAGGGTCTTTACCCTCCTTTGGGATGACTGTGATTAGTGCCCTCCCAAAGGACAGGGGGCATTCCCTGTGGCCATAATGCCAGAGAATAGGGTCACCAGATGTCAATCCAGGGGGCTGGCAAAGGTTTTATAGAACCCTTCCGTATATCCATACTCCCCGGGTGCCTTCCCTCGCTTCAAACCTGATATTGCTTGCAGAACCTATTCTTGGTTGATTGGCTTGTCTAGTTCGAGGATTTCTGCTGATTTAAGTCTCGGGAGTTGTACCCTGGCAAGGTAAGTTCCCAACTCTTCTGCGCCTAAGATTCCTTCTCTGGCGTATACGTTTTCATAGAACGCAGCAAAACCCCCTGCTACCTCTCCTGCCTCTGAAAGTTTCTGGCCTCCATCACCATAAATCCCTTCCACCCACCTCTCCGCCCTCTGGCTCCTGAGCTGCCAACATGGCGTCCGCTTTATCACCCTTCTCATAGTATTTCTGTTTCAAATATTGCAGGCTAGTGAGCACCCTTCCCATCTCTATGTCTTTAAGCTCCTGGCATTTTGTTCTGGCAACTCTAAGGTCCTTTTCTCTCCTTGCTGTTTCCTTCCCTTCCCCTTGTTCTAGAAGACACATTTCTCCCCTGAGTTTTCTGGATTGCAAGTTTCTGACCCTCTTCTTCCCCACCCCGTCCCTGATGAGCAGGCCCCAATATGTTGCCTTTGCGGCGTCCCAGACCATTCACCTTTCGACCGACCCTGTATCATTGAGTGTGAAGGTCGTTACATAGCAAGAGTGATTATTTGGGTTTTAAGTCTGATATGGTCACTTCCATTTCTACTAGTTTGTGATCAGACCAACTTATTGGGAGGTGTGCACAGGAGCCTACCCTGCTAAGGTGGTGCTGTTCCATAAAGAAGAAGTCTATCCTTGTGCTAGCTGTGGACCGATGAGTAGAAGTTATAACCCCTCTCCGACGGATTGGAATCCCTCCAGACGTCTACTAGCCCCTTGTCCCACATATAGTCGATAAATCCCCTACTCGCTGCCCCTCCTCTGCTCCCCTCAGGGATGCATCTGCCACTGTGGTCCTTTTCTCTGTCAGCCCACATGTTGAAATCTCCCCCTATAATGAGGAATCCCCCTGCTCTACTCATCATCTCCCCCATAGCTTCCCTGAGGAACTGCATTTGACCCGAGTTCGGGCAATAAATGGATGGCAGGGTAATCTTGGTATTAACTACGGTCCCGGAGACCTCCCATCTTCCTGGCCCCAGACCACTGATTCTAAGAGCTTCCTCCTCTGGTTCAGTATAATCCCCACCCCTCCCTTTTTGACTGGCCCTGAAGCCCAGTGTGAGGCCCTGGAATGCGCAATCCCCCGCGCCCACCCCCTGCAAGCTTTACATGTTTGGAGACGCCCACCCTAGGGTGTGCCGCTGGGGATGATGCCTCTGCTCGCCCGTTGGACTGGATAACCCTTCACCTCCACCGAACTGAGTAGAGCCCCTTTAATTCTCCTGATTTAGACTGTTGCCGCCTCACTTCTCTACCCCCACCTCTTCTCTGGGGATTGGGGGGTTATTCAGTTTCTTGAACTTCCTGCTGCCTTGCATCTTCTTCTTTGGGGCCTTCAGGCCCTGGGGCTGGGGTTGCTGTCCATGGGGTGTCGCTGCTGCTCCCCCAGAGTCCTCTTTCTCCTCCTCGCTTATGATCACCTGGACCTCCAGAGTCTCATTTCCGCTGGTCACTCGGTAGCACACTTCTCCTCGTTCAAACATCAGTGCAAAGGGGTGAGACCAGCGGTACCCGATATCCTTGTCTGTGAGCCACTGCGTGGGAGGACGGCAGGCTCTGCGATGTGCCAAGGTCAAAGCCGAGAGGTCCTGGAATACCCTGATGGTATCTCCTTCATAGAGGAAGCTTCCAAGACGCTTCCTCTTTTCAAGGACCCCCATCTTCTCCCTGTGTCTAAGGAACCGCACCACAATGGGTCTTGGGCCCATACCCCCTTCTCTTGTGCCTTTATGTGCTCTTTCCAGCTGAAACTACTTGTCTCCCTCGAGCACGAATAGTTGGTTTATTAGGCCCTGTACCTTCCGTCCCACCTCTGTTGCCGACTCTCCTTTCTGTTCACTTGATCCGAGGATCCTCAGGTTGTTTCGTCTCTCTCTATTTTCTAAATCATCAAGCTTTAAGAGCATTTCCTCCTCCCTCATTTCTAGGTTGGCCAGACGTGCTTCATACTTCATGTCCAGTACGTCCACTTGCAGATGGTTGTGCTTAAGCCCCTCCATTTTATCCTCTAGCTTGTTGACCCTGCCCTTGAGGTCACAGATGGAGGCTTGTATGTCCGTCCTAATGGCTCATATTTCTTGGAAAATGTCTTTCAGATCATCCCTAGTCAGGGCCGGGGCAGAGGTTCCTTCTCTTGATGCCATTTTGAGGAGAGTTGGAGGGGATTCCCTTTGCTCTGTTCCTGGGGGCCTCCGAAAGCGTTGGAGGGACAGGATTGCTGAGCAGGCCTTTTCCGACGCGGTGCCTGGACCTTGTGACTTCTCCAGGGTGCTTCCCCAGTGTCCTGATGAGGTTTGGCTTTCTGTCTGGCGGGGGCAGGTGCCTGCCGATATGAGGGGTGGGTCCCCCTATGCCCCACTTCCGGGCGCTGGTTGTGCATTTTAGCCCGGTCTCTGATGTCTGACTCCCTTCAGGTCTATGGGCTGGATAAGTGTGGGGGGGAGGGGGCGCCCATTCGGCTCAGCACAGTGGAGATTTCCACTCCCAGAGGCGCCTCCTTTTAAGCTATTGTGAGGCCTGTCTTAGTTGGGGTATCCTCACCTTGGATTGTGTCCTCTGTGTCCTGGCTGAGGGACTGATGGGGAGCCTCTTGAAGGGGTGCAAAGGTGTAATGTTCACAAGTCGCACTCTGCAGGGGTCCCTCCCATCCGCTTGGCGGTTTTTGGTGTCTTGCCAGTCCTAAGGCTCTATGGATTCCACAGACTAGGTCCAGTGTCAGGTCTGCCGGCCACTTTTGCCTACCAGTTGTATTGTGTGTTACTTCTTTCTAATCTGTCGTGGTCTCTCCCCTGGGTTTACTTGGGAGGGCCCACACTGTGGGTTGGCCCTGGTCCCCCGCTGATGTGCATTGGGGGACCTCTGCTTGGGTGGGGAGGCACCCCCAAATACGCCGGGGTTCTCCTTTACTGGTTTGGGGTGGGCTCCTGCGCTCCGGTCCCCTCCACTCCCTGGTGCTGCCCCGTGCCCACCGCCAGTGTCTTCCTGGCCTCAGTGTGGGCCTCAGGGCTATTCCGTCTCTAATTCTGCCCACAGTTTCAGCCTGGGGTGCACTGTATCTAGGGGCCCATGCTCAAATGGTGTTTCCCTTGCCTCCTGTGCGGCTTCAGGGGGGATTTCGTTGTGGGGAGGTCTGTCGCAGCACCGCAGGGCCTGTCGCTGTGTGCAGCATGCCTCCTGATGAATCCCAGGGCTGGCCCCATTGCGTGCAGCTTCGGGTGCGCAAGGTTCTTTTTCGTTTCTATTGGATTTGTGGATTTACTATCCCTTCATGACCTGATCCGGTGGGGAGAGTCTTGTTTTCACCCACGCACTTGGGTGGCCTCCCAACTTATCATTGGCCCGCACTCCTCCAGGTACCTGTCTCTGCCTGCGGCCCCGTGGGACGACGATGCACTGCTCCTGCGTACAGCATCTCCCGATATCTCTCCTCCAGGGGGTTCCTCACCTCTCCTGGGAGTATGGCTAGGGGCCACCTCTGCGTCCCTGCCACTGCTGTCGTGTGGCGGCGGCTCTCTCTCTCCCCGCTGGGCTCTCCTGTGGGGTTCTCGCCCTATCCCTCCACGTCGGCTCTCCTTGCTTCCCTGGTCATGCTGCTGTGAGGACCCTTCGGATTGCTCCCTTCTTTGGCTTTAGGCCCCTCACGGGGGGTTCCTGTACTGCTGGGCCCACTTGGACAGAGTCCCTGGTACTACCGACGCTGTGGGCTGAGCTCTGGCCATGGACCTGCTCTCTGCGCAGGTCTCCGTTGTCCCGGACCTTAGTGAGGTCTCTGCTGTGAGTGGGCCCGTTACGCCCTCCTCTGGGTGGATGTGGCGCACAGGCCCTGAACTCCCACGCTCGGGGCTCGGGTCTGCAGCTCGACAGGTGCTCCGCGGGGGCCTGGAATAGGTGGCAGCCACCGAGAGTCGTAGTCAGCCCAGGGGGGTCAGAGTGCCCCCTACGCTCCTCCGCATCAGCTGGGGTATTTCAAGTCGTTGCACCGCTGGGGCAGCGGGCTAGAATCCCTGCTGGGCTTCTGCTGAGGCTGCTTCTTGACAATCGCTTCTACGTTGCTCCCCAGCTCCGGCTTGGGCAGACAGGGATTTAGGCACAATTCGCTCCACTTGGGCGCCCAGAGGCATCAGAGGGCCCTTTCTCTGTCGAGGGGAGTCACAGTCTCAGTAGGCCCAACGGGCGATTGTGAAGCTCGGCCTTCACGCGTCCATGCAGGTACACACCCCCTATCGGTCTCCATACTGTAATGTTTTAATGACTGTGGCTTGATGAATTGGAGATTACGGTGATGGTTTTAGGAACTTAGGAATTGTATTGTACCGTTTTTATCAAGTTGCTTGTGTTGATGGATTTTACTGTTTAGATTTTGGAGAATGTCTAATTAAATGGAAGTGCAAAAAAGTTTGTAAGAAACCAAATGATGCAATAAAAAACAAAATGGTCAAAGAGATGAAAGACACATTTATCACATGAGTATACAGGATGGGACCATACATTCTAACAGGCCAAGACACTAAACAGATACACATTAGTGGCATACCTCGGAATTGTAACCTGAGAGAACAATCACGCAATTGGACAATGCAACGGTGACTGACATACTTGTATGTAATGCATGGTGTTGGAGGGTACCGAAACAGCACTGGCTACCCCCTTCTCTTCTTATGGACAAGAAATGAATTAGGACAAGCGGAGATGTGGGAATTTATATGTACAGACTATACATGCAATGGAGCAAAACCTATGAAGTTATGTCAATGATCTATATTATGCTCACTGGCTTAAGTTGATGTTGAAAGCGCGGTGAGCTACGTGGTGCTGCAAAATAGTTTTCCCGTGGTTGGAAGAGAGGAAGTCTGCTTTCCCTGTCTTGTGAACTGGAGGAGGAGCCTTGTTGAGCACAATTACAAGAGACTCGTCCCAGCGTGGTAGCGCTGCGCAGTGAGCTAAGTGGTGCTGCAAAGCGGTTTTCCTGTGCTTCTCCTGGAGGTTCGGGGAAGGCAGGATTACTTAGCAAAAATCACCCATGGTTATGTGGCTTTCTTGTGGTAGTTACATCAGACACCGTATTCTTAGCGGGTGGCAGACTCGCTACATGCTGAATGGGAGTCAAGCCAGCCACACACATGAACTGTTGGTGAGTACAATTAGCCGGAGGGCACTTATTTTGAATGTTTATAGAGCCACAGTGCTTGCTGTCTAGGGTCTGTGTCCCCTTGTCTTTCATTGCCCTCTGGCCTGCTAGTACTCTCTCCCTCTTGATCTTATACAATGGTTTTATGAAAACAAAAAAAACAGCACTGCTACAACCTACGCAGTGAATCTCATCAAATCGGAAAACGCACAAGCAGCCCTTTGTATAACAACCGCAACCCAATCTCATCCCCTCGCAGTAAAAAAGATGAAAGGGAGGTGGTGGACATGGTGGACGCGTTACAGTCAAAAAGGAACAAGTGACTTACCGGTAACTATTGTTCTCCAGCATGGGTCTGGCATGGATTCACATGCTCATGAATATTCCCCGTTGTCAGGCCGGGAATCCTCGGTAAAGAAAAAATCAGTATCAGTTTCGTTTCTGATCTGTCTTTCTTAGTAACCAATCACTGGTCTCTGGGTCATACTGCCCCCAGCCAATGACTGCCCTCTCCCTAAGAACCGCCTCTGGCAGCCATCCTCAGATTTGGTAGCACGTAAAGTGGCAGTATGACCAAGTGAAGAGCCGCAGAGGGGTAGGCGGGAGGGTTCGCATATGAATCCATGCCAGACCCATGCTGGAGAACAACAGTTACAGGTAAGTAACTTGTTCCTTCTCCAGCATGGGGTCTGGCATTGATTCACATGCTCATGAATATAAGAATACATAGCAGGACACACATGCACAACCACCGGAGGCGGCAAAGGCTCAACATTAAGCATTACATCAAAACTCAACATTAAGCATTTCTTACCTCCTCACCAGGCTCACCTTACGCGAACAGGTTGCGCAGCACTGTTTGGCCGACTCTGGACTCCTCCCTGGAATCCCCGTCGACGCAGTAGAATTTCGTGAAGGTGTGCGTCGACCTCCACGTAGCAGCCCTGCAGATGTCCAGCAGGGGCACACCAGACAAGAACGCTGTGGTAGCAGCGATCACTCTGGTCGAATGGGCTCTCGGATGGCCGGGCAACGGTCGGTTTGCCAACCAATGACAGTGCATGATGCAGCCGGAGAGCCATCTGGAAATGGAAGCCTTTGAGAGAGCATTCCTTTGGTTCACAGGTCCAAAGTTCACAAACAGCTGTGATGTCTTCTGAAATCTCTTTGTTCAGTCCACGTAGAACTTCAGCGCTCTAGCTACATCCAGCGAGTGCAAGTCCTCTCGGCTGGTGACGAAGGCGACAGGAAGAAAACAGGTAACACCAAGGGCTCGTTGAGATGGAAGTCCGACGGCACCTTGGGCATGTAGGAGGGGTGTCTCCTCAGCACTACCCTCATATCGTGAAAGGTCAGGTATAGAGGGTTGCAGGATAGGGCCTGAATCCCTCCCATGCATCGTCCGGAGGTGATGGCCACAAGGAATGCTGTCTTCCATGACAGAAACTTCAACGGGGCCGAATGCAACGGCTCAAATGGCGGACCCATAAGCCTGGTCAGCACCACGTTGAGCTCCCACGCCGGGGCTGGCGCCTTCACCGGCGGGAATGATCGAAACAGTCCTTTCATAAATTCCTTCACCAGGTGATGAGACCACAGGGATGACCACCCTGTAGTTCTGGTGTATCGGGAAATCGCTGCCAGATTTATCTTGATTGAAGCACGAGATAGTCCAGCTTTGGCTAGCGACAGTAGGTATGGTAGCACTTGAGGGGCTGTAACCCTGAGAGGGTTAATCTTCTGTGCACGGCACCAGACAGAGAACCTCTTCCACTTGTGTCCGTAGCACTTGAGAGTTGAGGACGCCCTGGCCTTTGCAAGGACATCTTTGCAGTCAGCCGGGATATCGTATCCTCCAAACTCTAGTGCTGCAGGAGCCAGGCCTGCAAGTTCAGCGACTCCGGGTCGTGATGAAGAATGGCGCCTCCTTCTCTGGAGAGAAGATCCGCGTCCGTCGGCAGTTTGACTGGTGGGGACACTGACAAGTCCAGAAGGTCCGGGAACCATATCGGTCTCGGCCAACTCGGTGCGATGAGGATCATCCTGCCCCGGGACCTCTTGAGTTGGTTGATGAGCCTGACCAGCAACGGAGGAAACGCATAAAGGAACAGGCCGTCCCAAGGGAACGAGAAAGCATCGGCCATGCTCCTCGGCTGGGGGAACCTGCTGGCGAACCTCTGGCACTTGGAGTTTGTCGCCGTCGCGAACAGGTCTATTTGGGGTTTGCCCCATCGCCGGAAGAATAGATCCATCCACTTGATCCTGGTGTAGTTCCCACCTGTGGCATGAGTGCAGCTCCCTGCTGAGCGAGTCGGCGATGGTGTATTTTATCCCTGCTAGATGAAATGGTACCAGGAACATCCCCTGGGCAACGGCCCAGTGCCACAGGTCCTGTGCTTCTTTGGACAGGGCTGGGGACCGGGTTCCTCCCTGCTTCCTGATGTAGAACATCGTGGTGGTGTTGTCGGTGAAGATCCTCACCACTTTGCCCTTGAGGGACGGGAGGAAAGACTTGAGAGCCCAGAACACCACCCGGAGCTCCAGTATGTTGATGTGGAGCAGCCTCTCCTCTGGGAGCCATAGGCCTCTCGCGTGAAGATCCCCGGTGTGTGCTCCCCATCCTTTCAGGGAGGCATCCGTCATCACTGTCACCTGATATGCTGGGATCTGAAAGTCTGTGCCTGCGCGAGATGCGCACGGGTGCCCCACCATCGAGCAGCTTGGCGGAATACTTAGTTGAGCGAGATCTTGTCCTCGAAGCTGCCCATCGCTTGCATCCAACGGGCGTCGAGAAACTCCTGCAAAGGACGCATCCGAAGCCTGCACAGGCACACCAGATAGCTGCAGGAGGACATCATCCCAAGAAGGGATTGGATGGACCTCACTCTGGCCACGTCCATGGCCAGCAGACGCTGTACCTTGCCCAGGATGGCCTTCGTTCTTTCCTCCGACGGCGAGGCCAATCACGCCACTGTATTGAGCTTGGCTCCTAGAAACATTGCGACCTGTGACGGGACCATGTGGGATTTGGGGAAGTTGATGGAGAAGCCCAGGTCCGCGAGCCGCTGGACGGTCTTCGCCGTGTGTTCGACAGCGAGCTCCCTTGTTGTTGCCCGGATCAGCCAATCGTCCAGGTAGGGGTAAACGTGGATGCCCTGCAGGTGCAGCCGCGCCGCCACCGGTGCTAGGCATTTGGTGAACACCCTGGGAGCCGACTTCAGTCCGAACGGGAGGGCCTTGAACTGGTAGTGCTGCCCTTGGACCACGAACCTGAGGAACCTTCGGTGCCTTTTTAGAATGGGGATATGAAAGTACGCATCCTCCAAATCCAACGACGATAGGAAGTCACCTTCCTCCAGCTGTCCCAGCACGTGCTGGAGGGTGACCATCCGGAACTTCTGTGCCTTGATGTACTTGTTCAGTTGAAGCAGGTCCAGGATGGGGCGCGATCCGCCCGTCTTCTTTCTGAAGAGGAAGTATCTTGAGTAAACTCCGGAGTCCTGAAGCCTCTTTGGGACGAGCTCGATGGCACCTTTTTTGAGCATCGCCTTTACTTCCAACAGTAGTTGAGAGACGTGGTTTTCCTTCCTGGCCACGGGTGAAATGCGGGGACACTTCTTTAGGAATTAGAGTGTGTGCCTCTGGGCCAGAGCATTCCCCTCTGTTTCAAGGCCCAGTCCCATGAGCTTAGAGTGTGTTTAGTTGTTAGGAGGAGAGTTTTCCAGCGGTCTCTCAGGGCGGGCTGAATATGCGGGAGGAACCGCAAGGGGAGTGGTAGTTGCGCTTGCTCCAGTTCCACCCATTTAGGGCGGTCTTTGACAACCTGCCAAGCGTGGACATGTGCTAACTGTGCTGCCGCCCTGTAGGCCTGAAGATCAGGCACCCCCAGTCCTCCCATTCTCGAGCCACCGAGCAAAGTTTTGTGAGGGATTCTAGCCTTCTTGCCTTTCCATATGAACTTCAGCATTTTCTTCTGGAGGTCCTGGAGAACCGGCCTTGGGATTGCCACTGCGAGGAAGGAGCAAGCATAGAGAAATCTCGGAAGCAGGTTCATTTTGGCTGCCGTGATCCTTCCCATTAACTATATTCCCTGAGTAGCCCAGCCCTTCAGGTCCCCCTCCAGTTCTCGGAACAGTCTGGGAAATTTCGCCTGGTATGTGTCATTTGGGTTTGCTGTAATGTGGACCCCCAAATAAGGGATGGCGCGACTCTTTCACTTGATCGGGCACAGCCTGGTTAGTGCCTTTTGTTCCTCCTGGTTGAGACCCACACCCAGGGCTACCGACTTGGAGAAGTTGACGGTGAACCCTGTGACCATCCTGAAGTTGGTTAGCTCCGCCAGAGCGTGTTTAGCCAAGGAGTTGGGCTCCTTGAGCTTCAAGAGGACATTGTCGGCGTATAATACAATTTTATGTTGGGATGGCCCAACCTGGGGACCCTTGATGAGTTTGTGCCGCCGGATTCTTTGGGCAAAGGGCTCCATCGTTAGAGCGAAGAGAAGGGGAGAAAGTGGGCAGCCCTGTCTTGTCCCACACGTCATGGGGATTGGAGTCGATAGGGAGCCGTTGATCCTTAAGATGGTTTTAGGGGATTTATAGTTTGCCAATATCAAAGATCGGAAAGGTCGGGCCAAAGCCATAGGCCTCCCAGGTGAGCTTCATGTATGACCAATCAACCCTGTCGAAAGCTTTAGTGGCGTCCAAGGCCATCAGTGCCAGGCCCTGGGAGTTTCGGTGGACAATGTCGATCAAGTCCAGGGTTCTCCTGATATTGTCCCCCGCCGTTCTGTTCTGGATGAAGCCCGTTTGATCGGGGTGAATCAGGGCCGGGAGGACGTGAGACAGTCGGTTGGCCAGGATGTTAGAATAAAGGTTGGCGTCTAGGTTCAGCAAAGCAATGGGCCTGTACGAGGCCGGCTCTCTCGGGTCTTTCTCAGGCTTGGGGAGGAGGACAGTGATAGACTCCTGCATTGTGGAGGTCACGGAGCCGGTCTCCTTGAATGAGTTGAATAGAGTCACCATCGGCGGGGGGATTAGTTGGGACCTGAACACTTTGTAAAATCTTGGGGAGAACCCATCTGGGCCCGGGGCCCGGGACTTGGGGGATTTAATGGCTTCCTCAACCTCCTCCCCCGTGATTAGTACTTCTAGGCTCTCTCTTGCTGCGGCTGACAGGCGTGGCAGGGCTGCCCCCCGTAGATATTCCTCTTGTTTGGACCGGTCCCTTAGGGGAGCATTCAACACATGGGATAGGTGGTCTGTGGCCAATCGTTGCTTCTCCGGCTCCAAGTAGTGCATCCTCCCCAGTGGCTCGCGGAGCCCCGCGATGGTGTTAGTTTGTTTAATTTTGGCCAATTTGGCCACCAATAGCTTATTAGCCTTATTACTCTTGGCATAATAGAATTGCCTGTTTTTGGCCATCAGCTGCGCCGTGTGTTCAGCGTAGTGGGCCTCCAGTTTCTTTTTGGCAGTACGGACAGCCCGTTGGGTCCTGGGGGACCATCCCTTCTGCTTTTGGATGTCCTCTGCTTTTTGGGGGTCCTCTTTGAGGGTTTGTCGGCGGCTCCGGTGAAATGCCACCCCTTGTGCTATCAGGGCTCCCCGGATCACTGCCTTCATTGAGTCCCAGTTATTCGCGGGGGACGTGTCTGTGACCGGGTTCTCCTCGAGGAGGTTCTTGATGGTGGTTGCGATCCTGTCTCTGAGAATCGGGTCCTAGAGCGACCATCTACGCGTGGAGCTGGCTTCGGGGTTACAGGTTCGGAGTTCCATCACGATCGGCGCGTGATCCGATAAGATTATAGGGCCGATGGAGACATTGCTGGCATAAGTAAGAGTGTGGGGCGAGGTTAGGAGGAGGTCGGTCCTCGAGAAGGTCTGGTGGACATGGGAGAAAAAGGAAAAGTCTCTCTCAGTGGGGTGGAGCACCCGCCACGAGTCTACCACCGCCAGAGTTCTAAATAAGCGTAGGAGGCTAAGGGACTGCGTGAAGTCCCCCAGGGAGGGGGGGTGAGATTTGTCTCTGGTGGGGTCCAGCACTCTGTTGAAGTCCCCCCCACTATTGTCTGGCCTTCCGTGAAACCAGAGAGAGAGGTGCCCAGAGAGTCACAGAAGCTTGCTTGTTCCGAGTTGGGCGCATAGACTGAGACAAAGGTGTAGAGGTCTCCCAGTAAGAGGCATTTGACTGCCATAAAACGGCCCTCTGGGCATGTAATTGAGTCCAGAATCCGGAGGTTAAGGTCTTTCCCAAACAGGATCGCTGTGCCACCCCTCTTGGATCCTCCTGAGGCGAAGAATTGCAGTGGGTATAGGCAGGATCTCAGGCGCCCGTGGTCCGCTGGGAGGAGGTGCGTCTCTTGGAGCATTGCTACCTCAGCCCCCTCGTCTTGTAGTTTCTGTAAGATTGACTTGCGTTTGGAGGGGGAGTTCAGTCAGTTAACGTTCAGTGAAAGGCACCGTAGCGTTCGTCACTCCGCGAGCTGAACTTCGGCTGTGTCGTGCTCTGGTGGGAGGAGGCCAGAGGGGAGCCAATTATCCGCCATCATGGAAAGGGAATAGGTGCAAGTTGTCCTTTTCTTGGGGTTTTAACAAGGGCCTCCAACGGAAGGTCAATTTCTGAACTGGCGGGGTGGTCGGCATTGTGAGTGTGGTCAAACCCCGGGCCAACTGGGACAACCAAGTCATAAATTTAACAAGGATTTCCAAGGACATAGAGGTGGAGCGAACCTTGGAATGGGCATGGGCCGTGAGGGAGCCTGCCGTGTTAGGGGATTGTATTCTTCGGCAATGTCAGATTAAGGAGTCGTTATAGAGGAAGCTGAGTGCCGAGTCTGACAGTGCGGCAATGGTTTGTATAGAGCAATCCGAGTGCTCATTACCTCCTTTAGTTTCGTGAGGCTCTCGACCATGAGGGCCGGCGGGCTTTGGGGAGGGGACGGGCTCCAGATTCCCTGTCGCCTCCGAGATCCCGGAGGTGTCATCAATAGTGGAGGATGGGTTCATAATCTTACTGGCGTCTTCCAGGTGGCTGACCCTCCGCAGGACACCATTGTATGAGAATTGCAGGGCCGTTGGAAACAGCCATCTATACCGGACCTGGCGTTCCTGCAGAAAGAGAGCTAAAGGCCGGAGCGCTTTTCGCCTTTGGAGGGTCAGGAGCGAGAGGTCCTGGTAGATCTGAAGAGGAGTGCCTTGGAAGGAGATGTCTTTTGAGCGGATGATGGCAGAGATGGCCTCTTTCGTGGAGAAGTGGACCCTGGTGATGACGTCCGGGGGAAGGTCCGTGGTCTAACAGTAGTAGGGATTTATCCAGGTCGGGGAGAAGGGCTTGGAAGAAGTCCCCCACATATTTTGCAAGTTTTTTTTGATCGAGGACGGGACCCCACAGATTTGTAAGTTGTTGCGGCGGGCTCTATTTTCCAGGTCCTCTTGCTTGAACTCCAGGATCTCGTATTTATCCTGGAGGGCCCCGACTGCTTGTTGAATGTCGCTCAGAGTGGTCACCTGGTCCTGGGAGCAGTCCTCGATCTCCCCCAGCCTTTTCTCCACCTCAGTTACTCTGTGGTCGGTTTGTTCCAGCTTGGTAGAAAGTTCGGTCATGCAGGACCTGAATTCGGCCTTAATATCTGCCATGAATGCTAGTAAGTCCCCTCTAGTAGCCAGAGGATCGCCTTCCTTTTGGTGGTCTTGGGAGGTGGACCCAGGGGGGTCGGGTTTCTTCCCTTTGTCAGGGGCTTTAAGCAGGGTGGCCATGTCCACATTCTTGCTCGCCTTTGATTGTTTGGTCATCGTGCCAGTTCGATGCGGATGATTTACACGCCTCTCTAGGGAGGCTATGCTGGGCCAGGGGATATTGGTTTTATAGCCCACTGGAGTGGGTCACCCAGGGTCAGGAGACGGGGACCGGGTGAAGAGGTGGGCCGGGTGCCCCAGGAAGTGGCCAGCCGCTGAAGATGCAGAGTCGTAGGGGCAGAACCCTGCGTGCAGGCCGCCCCGTTGGACAGTCGTGGGCTTCACCACCTGTCCGGAACACCCGGGGGTGTGAGAGCAGCTAGCCAGCAGGTCTGATCAGGGCTGGCACCGGGTGGTAGGTAGGTCTTTCCAAGAGTGGACGTAGGCTGGAGGAATTCAGACACTGGGCCTCAGCCACCCACAGAGGGAAAAGCCTCAAGCTGTGATGGGGTGGCATAGAGTCCCCTGTTTCGTAGGGGAAGGAGGAAGGGGAGGCAGGCCCTCTGGGTCCCCCTCAGGCTGAAGGCACAGGCCCCAGGACCAGAGCTTGCCCCCCCCGGTGAGAATCAGAGAGGAGAGGAAGAGCCACGGGGGGAGGAATCCAGTGGGGGGGTGTGGGCCGGGGCGCCCCTGGAGCTGGGCCTGCAGGCTGGGTGCAGGCAAGCGCTCTCTTGCGCGGAGTGGCAGCCGTAGTGGGTGGAGAAGCTCCAAGGGCCGCCGGGGGCGGGGGCAGCAAGAGGGAGCCGAGGCGCAGATCAGGAGCAACTTGGCCACCAGCCCCCTCCCCCAGCGGGCCCTACCTGGATGTGCGTTAGTCGGGCCGTCTCCGTCACTGGTGCCAGGGGTGGCCCCCGTTCCAACACCCCACCCGCACAAGGGTGGTGCTGGGTCCTCACTCCTCAGAGGGCTGTGCTCTGCAGGGCAACAGGACGGGCAGAGAAAGCAGCCCGCCGGAGCCAGGGAATGCCGCCGGAGGTGCGGATAATTTTGCGTGGGTGCCTCTGACTCGGATGGGTCAGAGGCAATCCGAGCAGGCTCATCAGAGGCTCTGAGTCCCAGAAGCGGGTTCGCTGGGGCACATCCTCAGTCCAAGGGGGTGCCAGCAGTTGGGGCCGCCCCAGAGGCCCCCAGAGCCGCCTCCGGGTTCGGCAGTGAAAGCGCCCGCCATCTTGGATTCTTCCGGGGGCAGGGGCGATCAGCAAACGGCAACATTGTGCGGGCTGCCCAGTCCGTTACTCCCTCATCCTCGGCCCCCAGGTGCTCTAGAGGTTCCGGCCACGCTGTGGCTAAGTAGAGCCCCGGAGCGATACAGAAAGTCACATAATATTATGTTCACGGTGGGCTCCTCACAGCAGGCTTCACGGGAGCAGCCACATCGATGGCGCTCCAAGCCACGCCCCCCTTGGCGCCTAATCTTAGATATATTCAATCTTTTGGACACGCCAAGAGCTGCTCTCAAGGCATTGTTTTGTAGGATTTGAATTCTGTGGATGATAGATTTATTAGCACTGATGTATAGAGCATTGCAATAGTCGAGCCTAGACAGAATCAGGGCTCTAGCTAAGATAATGCAGTTGTCATCTGAGAGAAAATGTTTACCTGCTCTAATGAGCTTACAAGTATAAGTTGTGGCTGATGCCAAGGATTTCACCCGTTTATCGAAGGAGACGGAGGAATCCAGATAAAAGCCAAGTGTCTTCACCTCCTTGGACACCTTGATGATTTTACCAGCAATCTCAAATTAAGTGTATTTTTTTAGATTAGAGTTGAGTCCCCAGGATGATAAGCTCTGTTTTATCATCGTTCAGGCATAGACCGTGGGTTGCCATCCATGCCAGGATGATGAGATAAACCCTATTTACCAAGGCCAAATCCTTTTTGCAATCCCCGGAAAGTGGGAGGAGAATTTGGGTATCATCTGCATAATTAGTGTAGGTGATACCAAGAAGGTCCAGATTATCAAAACGGGGCTTAGTAAATCTGTTGTATGGGGTTGGGGAGACGCAAGAGCCCTGAGGAACTCTGCACTGAATGGGGATCGGGTCAGCCGCTTCCGAAGGGGAGAACACCCTCATAGCCCTGTCGCTGAGGAAAGACTCAATCCAGGTTATAACCTCTATGGAAAAATGTGCAGCTGAGTCTAGGTGGCTGCAAAGGACCCTGTGGTCGACAAGGTTGAATGCAGCAGAAAGGTCCAGCAACAGGAGAAGAGCTGTTTTACCTTTATCTCATAGTTCATCTATTTGTGCCTTCAAATCGATGAGGGCAGTCTCAGTACCATGTTGGGGGTCGGAATCCTGATTGACGTGCTCCTAAGAGCTTGTGTTGTTCCAAGAATTTTTGAATTTGGTTGTAAGCAATCTTGTCCAGGATTTTAAGCAAAAAAGGGACTGTTGTGATGGGACGGTAGTTTGTAGGTATAAGTGGGTCTAGGCTTTGCTTTTTAAGCAGAGGCAGTCCCCAAGATTGTTTCAAATTGGTGGGTACTGTGCCCGATGCGAATGAGGCATTGATAAGTTTCGATAAAAATGGGCATAGGTCTCTGGCAGCGTCTTTTATAAACTGGGCAGGGCAGAGGTCGCCCTGGCAGTTGGATGGCATGAGAGAAAGGATGACTTTCCCTACCTCCAGGATAGAGGTTTTTGAGAACATGAATCGCAGAGCTGAGTCCTGTTCCTTTGAAGGGGGGGTCAGTATTCAGATTATTAGTCTGGGATGGTTGAATGAGAGAGGCTTTTGTCTTAGCTATTTTCTTTTGGAGCATGGTTACTTTGTATGATAGTGCTTGTTGTATATCTGAACACCATGTTTTGTCTTTGGAGCATGTAACTGGAATGGGGATGGGTGACTAATTCCTTAAGGATGGTGAACAGTTCCCTCATATTCGAGTTAGCATTAGATATACGCTTGTTATATGAGTTTTGCTTGGCCAGGTGGATTTCCTTTTTGTAGTGGGAGGAGATTTTCGTTAGTTTGTTTTTATGGTCTTATGAGGGTATTAGCCTCCATGAGATTTTGCATCCCCTCTTATGTTGTTGGAAGTCCTTTAGTTTGGGGGTGAAGCATTTATTTAGATGAGGTTTGGGTTTACTCGGTCTGAGTTTTAGAGGGGCAATGTTGTCCAGAGTAGTTAACATGATTTTGTTGTACTCGTTGATGAGTGTTTCAGGGTCTAAGTGATCCGCTAATTGGTTGAGAGTGGGTAGGATCGCAGGAATCACTTTATCCTTAGTGATACTCTTTTTATTCCTTGTTGGAAATGGAGGGCCATGGTGGGTACTGGAGAGAGTTGTCTAGAAGTGGAGAGTTCATCAAAGGACAAGAGGAAATGGTCTGTCCAGGGTTGTGGGTCGATAGATTTGATGATGGCGGTGCAGTTGTAATCTGCTAGCCAATCAAGGATTCTCCTTTGGTATGAGTGGGTTTGAGCGTTTTTTGAGTTATGCCCAGTTCAGAAAGAATGTTGGCAATGGTGGTGGCGTTTTTGTCTAGTGGATCATTGTATCCCAATTGAAGTCCCCCTAGGACAAGTAGTTGAGAAGAAATGTTGAGGTTATTGGACAGTAGGTTGTAAATATCCTCCTTGAATGTCCCTATGGGTCCAGGTGGTCTATAGATGAGGTGGATAGTTAATGTCTGGGAGTTAACTAGAGGAGGTTTGGTAGTGAGAGCTTCACAGGATTCAGAAACTAGGGTGGGCGTAGTTCTCATACCTAGGCTGGTCTTAGCGATTATAGCAATGCCGCCGCCTCGCATATTAGTTTTGTCCTATCTCAGAATGGTATAACCATCTGGGATTGCTAGAGAAAGTAGGGGTTCTGCTGCGTCGTGCAGCCAAGACTCTGTGATAGCAAGAAAGTCCAGATTATCGGCTGAAATCAAGTCGCAGATATCCGTGGCGTGTGCAGTCAGGGATCTGGCATTTATGAATCTTCGTTTAAGGGGAAGGGGCATTACAGTGAATTGGGTAGGTTTTATTTTAGTGGGAGTAGTTAGAGGCCTCAGGATATTAAAGTGAATGATATTTACCTTCTAGTTAGTGGATCTTTTGTTGGCAGGAGGTAGGGTTCTGGTCGGGGGCTCGTGGAGTCTCCAGAGTCTCGCTCCGAGTCTGGTGTTTCTAAGGGGTAGACTACATGGATTACTTTGTGGCCCGCTAGAGGGACTCGGTTCAGGGCCATCCATAATGGTGGGGGTGACTAAAAATATATTGGCAGAATTGTGTGGAGCTCGCTTGATAGTTGTGGGGTGGCTACTGCAAGGTGTCTGGAGGATAATAAGCAGTAGACATATGTAGATTAAGAGGCTATGATGCTCATGATGTGATATTGCATAGGAGGTGGTTTATTATAATTTAATGCACCTTCTAAGTGGTGGCATAAGAATACATTCATCTAGGTTTATAATTTGAAGTACGAAGGCGTACGAGGATCACTGGAGGCAATTAGTACAAGATGCAGTAGGCTAGATCAGATAAGCTCAGGTTTAGTTTAGTTTAGTTTACTTTATTATTTGATAATGCGCTCCAAACCCAGGGGTAGCCGGGCGCAGCAGTTGCAAGATTACTTAGGCTTAGGTTACATACATACAGAGGATACATTAACATATATACAATACAAATATACAAATATACATGAGATACAGCATGTGAATCTCTCTCATTGGTCAGGTGTCAGATACTCTGATCAAACAGATAATCAAATAATCTGGTGTCAGAACAGAATCAAGGAACGCGGTGATAGGATTGAGTTGAGCAGGTTAATTTTTGTTAGTTCAAAGCCAACTGTTCACCTTACATCTGAATCTAGAGTAGGGAAGATTAGTTCTCAGTTCCATGGGGAGTGCGTTCTACCTAAATGGTGTAAGCTAGATCTAGTAGGCTCAGTTGAGTACAAGATGCAATTGGCTCGTAGAGGTGGGCTCAGGTTCATACATAAATGACGCACGCTAGTTTAGGACATCGTACATAGTAGTATAAATAATATGCGTTGTGATCAGACCATAGTCTGCGCAGTGGGCTGCAGTATGCTGCATTCAAAACAGGCACAGTGGGTTGCAATAGGCTCAAATCGCAGTGGGTTGCAATAGGCTAAGTTCAAAATAGGCAAAGTGGGCTGCAATAGGCTAAATTCAAGATGGGCGCAGTGGGCTCAAATCACAGTAGGTTGCAATAGGCTAAGTTCAAAATAGGCAGAGTAGGTTGCAATAGGCGGAGTACAGAATGGGCACAGGGGGCTACATCAGGGCAAATCAGGATGTGTGCAGAGGGATGGTGTTGTCAGGCACATTGGGCAGTGGTGAAATGCAAGGTTATGGAAATCATGGTTAGAACAGTTCAGTGATGCACAGGGTAGTATACAGCCGGTGTTACATGAGTTGCAAGTGATCAGACTCGCTAGTCTGAATCAGGACAGAGTGTGCGTGTGGGTGTCTGCTGGTGAGAGACGGGGGATGTGTATATGAAAGCACAGGGGGCAGCAAAGGAATTACGTGTGTGCAAGCTATTTACTTACAAACAGTGCAAACTTGCGTAGGAGTCTGTCTGAATGGGCGTTGATGCGGCGTTGGGTATTTGGTAGAATGTGGCTGTGCAGCAGCAAGAGTTTAGGGGCCGTAGCGGTGCACAGCGGCGAACAGGGGCAAACAGGGCCTTGACTCTAGCAGGCCTTCACGCAAGAGGGTCGGCTTCCGCCTGCCGGTGGATCTTTGCGATTCAAACGAGAAACGTCGCTAGGCAACGTATAAACTAAAGCTTGGAGCAGCCATTTTAGATAAGGCTGCTTCGTGTGGTATGGCAAGGAGGCCTCAATTCAGCCTGAAATATGAGGAATGTTGCAGGGTATCAATGGGGGTGGGGGCATTGCACGCAGATCGTGCTCACCTGCTCAATAGGGCTGCACACGGTGTATGCAGGGACGCAGCTGCTCCTGCAGCTCGGTCATCGGGCTTCCTGGAGTGGGAGGGAGGATGTGAGCAGGGCTCCTGCCCTCTCCGACAATCTGGATGCACTTGAAGCATTATGTGTGGCGATCTCACTTCTTAATGGATCCTCAACCCCTTGCAAGTCAAAACGGCCTAAGTGTTGCCATGCTATAAATCTGCCACGTTTATGTAAAAGACTGAAGGACAAACAAGTAGCCCTTCTGGATGTGGCAGCAAATCTGACAGCATCTCGCCCTCCTTACCCTCCTCGCCTTCCGCTGGGGCCAAAGACTATTACCAACGTTATGGGGGATGGATCAGTTAGACAGGTCCTAGTACAGGGTCCACTTGACAGGTGGATTGGCCCTTCTGTGGCTTCTTTATCTAAATATACAGCGTCGTCACAGCTGGCTGATCCCAGTAGTGGTGTTGTGACAGTGCCTATTTCTTCTACATTTCCTTCTTCTCTTCCTTTGGCTCCTGCCCCTCTCCCAACATTTTGCACTGATCGTGTATCCAGAGATTTTGCTCTTGCTAAGACTTGCCCAAACTGTGCTCAACAGCCTAATCAGAGTGACCAGAACATGCCTAGGCGAACCTCTGGCTCTTCAAATAGTTTAACTTTACTGGTACAAGACTGTGTCGCATCTGACACGTCTCTGGAAGTCCAGGTTTTTCCGAAGCAAGTCTCTTGGACCTCAGGGGTGGAGGCGCTGCAATCTCAAGTGCAGGCCAGCACGGTCTGCCATGCTGATTCATCCTGGCTCACTAATTCGAAGCACATTAAATTCATTGAGCTAAATCCCTGAGCGGCTAGTACCTTTGTCAATCATACCTGGTTACTCAAGTTGCTTCACATTAGCCCTGATCTACGTACTATCTCCACCAAGTATATCGAAAGGCTTGAACTACCTACTTTTGATAGCACCTCTAATTGGGCTCTGGCAACTTTTGTGTCCCCCATTGTTGTTGAACGCATATGCAAAAACGCAAAGCTACTGTTGCACTTGGGTATTGAGGTACTAGTGTTCCAACCTTCTTTGCAGTATGAGACTTCGTGTGACTATCTTAGTCGATTCAAAGTTTACAACCAGTTCTACAACCAGTTCTACAACCAGTTCTATCATGGAACACCCTTGGTCACCAGTCTTTCCTGAAGCCTTGCTAATTTGGTTTGGTTAACATCTCCCTTTTAATCTGGATGTTAAACTTTGTCATTTTGCCCATCTTTGCCTTCCCAAAAGGGCCACCCAAAGGGGGGGCTATGCATTGGCACTAAATGAGCCTTCAACATAGCCAAATTCTCTGCCACTAGATTCCATAGGAATTTTCTGTGCGTCTGTTCTAGTAATCTTCTGTTTGGTAGTGGGACACCCTGTTGGCAACCCTGTATAATGCACCGAGGGGCGGGTATTACTGCAGACCTGATGGGGACCGTGACAGATACCCTCAGAAGGTGACACACTTTGCATCCCAAGGGTGGCATTATATTCACTGGGGATTTTAATGTAGATTGCGTTCATCCAAAAACATCCATGGCGGGGGAGAAAGCCTCTATGGCGATTAAGGGTAAGCAGTGAGTGGCAAGCGGCTTTGCTTTGGCGAAATGTGATCTCCTACCATTGGTGGCTAAGGAGGGGGAGCCACAAACCACTTGATCTAATGGCCTTTATAGCAGTTGTATAGCCTTTATTTGTACAAACTTTGCTGTCACTAATTATTGACCTGAGTTTGTGATCACCCCTATGGCTGCCAGTTAAACCCGTCAAGTGCTGGCCTGTAATCCGTCGGTTAACTTGCAGGGAAACTGGTTACGGTGGACATCAGTCAACATAAAACAGTTTAAATCTGTTTTAACGAGTTGTGGCATGAGCGGGGAAGACATTTGGAAACAGTGTAATTGGGATCTTGTGTCGTTGGCTTTTTATCGCCCCATGGAGCACAGGCACTTGGCCTTTAGTAAAGATATGGGTAAGCCTGGAGTAATCTCAGATCTGGGTTAATTCTGTAGTGCGCAGAACCAAGATAAGCTCTATTTTACAAACTGTAACGCTGCAAGAAATCGCTTCGGGAATATATGTGTAATGAAGACTCCTCGGGATGGAAGATCATTCATTTGTTATTGGGAACCCATGACACCAGGACACCTTGGCACCTTATTTGCAGCCATAGAGCCGTAAGTACCGCCAATGAAATCTGTGGCATTGCTGAGGAGATTTGGGGTACCTTCATTGGAAATTCTTAATGGTTGGAATCTGAAATTAGATCTGTAGAAAATCCCAAAACAATGCGTGATTCTTTGGTCTGCACGCCTATAAAGGATGCTGACCTGATTCACATCATTGCGAAGACCAAGGTTTCAAGGGCCAATGGCCCGGATGGACTCTGCAATGCTGTCATGAAGAGTGAGCCTCAGTTCTGGGCTGTATGTTTTCAGAAGTTATTTCTGTATATTTGTGAGACCGAAATTATTACCGGTACTTGGCAACAATTTATACTGATTCCTGTGCATAAGAAAGGCGCTGTGCCAATTCCTAATAAATTATAGACTTCTGGCAATGTTGTATTGTAGCATTAAGCTATTTTCAAACATATTATTGGAACGTCTTTCTTCGTGGGTGGCTCAGACAGGCTTTCTGGAAGGGTTATAGAAGGGTTATAGTACCACTCATTCCATCTGGGCACTTCTCACTTTAATATCAGACACACAGCGTTACTCTGACACAGCACTTTATCTGTGTTTTGTGGATTACTCTGCCGCTTTCAACAGTGTGCTGAGAACCAAACTTTTGGGACAAACTGGAAGGATGGGGCACTGATCACTCATATTTTATTAAACTATTATATAATAATACACAGATTAGGGTCAGAACGTCTCAGGAGGGTACTCTCTCCAAACTCTATCCTACCAACAGAGGGCTTAAGCAGGGATGCGTGCTTGCACCCCTGCTTTTTAACCTTTATGTAGCAGACCAAAATGTATTCACTGCCCTACGTATGCTGATGACAAAGTTATATTAGATTGCACAGTTGTGGGCCTCCAGTACTCCTTAGACACACTACATACATTTGTTTGTGAGCATGGCTTTAGCCCCAATGTCCGAAAGACTAAGATCATGACAATTGGCAAAAAGGCAAACGGTCCACCATCATTTACATGGAATCGGAGCTACGTACACCTCGAACAAATTAGAGAATACAAGAACCTTAGTATTTGCATTAAAATTACTACCTCGTTAACCTACCTGGCTGACAAGATCGCATTAAAGGCATGGCAGAAGTGGTTGTCCATCAGAAAATTCATTGATGGCTATGGGGGCCATTCTATTGAGGCTAAGATTAACGCCAACAGGACTTCAATCATTCTGGGCATTTTATATGCCTTGGAAGTGTTCCCAGAGAAGGCCATCATCTGCTAATAAAATTAGAGGCTAAAATCCTGTGGTTTCTCCTTGGTTTATCTGGGATGGTACCAGTTGAAGCTCTTCGACTAGAAGTAGGTCTCCCATCTCTTAATGAAATGTAAATTTTGGGACAAAATGTCTTATGGCGGGCCGGAGGATGGCACGCTTCTTAGCCTTGCTGTGGTGCATTCGAGGCGATTCAATAGAAGCATCTGGTATGGGAAGTTGCAGCACTTTGTATATCACCACTTTAATGATATAGGTGTGTTTAAGTCCTTGCAGGACTTCTACTTGTTAGAATTTGAGGAGAAACCTAGACTCCTTCATCGCATTTAGTCACTGAACCACCTGGCCGAGCTGCGTAGATATTCACTTTATTCTCACCAAGGCATGTTCACTGATCGCCCTGTAGCTATTATCCAAACTACATATATCGGCTCTGATACAATTTATGTTATATATGCGCCTTCAGATACTCCCACTCTTAGAAAACACGGGTGCTTGGACGGGTATTCCTTTGGGAAGAGCGTCTTTGTAGACTGTAGAAAAGATGTGGAGCCCCCCCCAACCCCCAGTCATGTCCTCACCCAATGTAAAGAACTTCGATCTTCCTACGAGAAAGGCTATTTCAAATTTAAGTCGCATCATAGAAATGAGTTCTGGCGCATGATTTTTAGTGCCGAGTCAGTGGTGGTTGCTTACCATACATGGCAACAGGTGATTGTAAGATTGACAGCTTTTCCAAATTTTAACATACACGCCTAATGAATTTTCTTTTATAGATGAATTGGAAAATGTATCTTATATTTTATCTTGTCTTTTACGGTTTTATGAACTGTTGTAACATGTAACGGCTTTTGAGAAGGGCTTTTCTATTGATAAATTGTTTTACTTTTGTATAGAAATCAATTTTAACAGTCTAAAAAGGTCGGACATTATTCAACCACAAACACTTAAAAAAATATAAAATGTAACAAATACATGTTGAAAGAGAGGTTGTACAGCAGTAGCAAGTAATCTATTAGTCCTCGATGGCCCTTTTTTGTAATTTCCTCTGACTCGTACATCAATGCACTGAAATGTTGGATACATACGCAGAATCAGTTTCTTCTTTTATCACCTAATGCTTCAATGTTGCATCTATCAATGTCATCTGGTTGAATGCCACAATTGAGTGGCCATTGTTTGATCAGCAAAATATCTTTGAGAACATGTGCAATACTGTTCGGTGAATCTTCGTATGTGTAGTATTGACACATTCGATGATGATGCAATTTGCCATTTTGGAACAAAAGTAAACAGTAGGATATACAAAAATAAATTTTAGAACATACTACGCAATTGGCAAAATAAGACCATATGATATAAACATTCAATTGTTCTTTGAAAATTCTAGATAAGTATTATCATAATTCTAAAAACAATTAACTGCATTTGAAATTATTTTGTATTTTTTGGAATTTACAACAAGGATGGATGAGGAAGAATATAGTTTGTGGACAAAACTTTAAGACATAAATAATTAAGAAATATAGTTGCTTACCTTTGAATCCTTGGTGTCATGAACAAGTGCTGACAAGGTAAGCAGTGTGTGCCCTATTGAATCTGCATTAATGATGGAAGTTTTGATGCCATTTTATACCCTGCATTCTTGAAGTAGTTATGGTACATCTAGGTAGGCCGTGGGCAGGCAGTCCTTTGGGTTTGTGTATTTCACTCGTCTATATATGCCTGATTGGAAGGTCGATCTGCCTTCCTCATTTGAACATTTAAGTCACAGACAGGACAGGCTCAAAAAAAGCTGTGCAAAGTGAACAGCAAAGCGAATGAGAGCAGTTATTGTAGTGTGTGCTTTAGGGGAGCCTGGGCAGGTAGGCATTGAAGTTTTGTGGATGTATCTTTACCAAATCAGGCATATTTTTGTGTTACGCCCTATTGTATGTCATTGCACTTTTTACACATTGTGCAATGAAATGTGGCGGTTGTATCCTACGTAGTAAAACATTAGAGGATACCTATTCGGACCTATGTGTGTTTTTGCTCTCCTGCACAGTTCATCTATGGATATTTTGACGATTATCTAAACCTGGTTGTTACCATTATTTGGGTGTGGATCTCGAACATCAACTCATTCTCCTCTGTTGAATATTTCTCCACCTACAGTAAGGTCACCTCCTGAATTTTTAACTCGGGCTCCTCCTTTATTATAGGAGTTGCACGTGATGCATCAATCTTTAATCAAATTGTAAGACATTCTTCTAGCTAATAGTTCCTACGAATACATATTGTCTAGAGAAATGGACTAACATATTATTGAACATAAAAAGTGCTTCATTGTGTTAATGTGGGGAGGGTTTTTTCAGCGCGGATACTAATGCCAGAAAAGGTTATTACTGCTGTAGTGTTTTCTCAAGTGCAAGGGGTGATAATATGGAACGAAGAGAGATCCTGTCGACCTTAAATATTGCTTCCTGTTATAAAAATGATGGCTTTATGGACTTATATTCCATATCTGAAGCAGTAGATGTACAACTAGATGATTCCGCCCTAAACTAATAGTACTGCTGCGTAAAGAGAATTATTTAGACGTTGGACTGTAGGAGATCCTTCAATTTTAATGATGGAATCTATTTTTGATACGGATAACGTTTCCTTAAGAAGACAACATTCTGTAATTCTGATCTCTGAAATAAGAGACTAGACAGCATATTTTAAAAGAGGTATGGGGGACAGTGGTACTGCTCAAACACATATAGGCCCTTAGAGAGGAGGCAGGAACAGGGCCCTCGCAAATGCATCTTCCCCCTCTGGGGTAGGACTGTCTCTTGAGTTTAGGCCTTTTTCAGGTGTCCCTTCCCCAGGGAAAGGGGTCGCCTAAACCCCCCGACAGTGTCAGACTACTCCCCGTCACATGCTCCATTTTGCTAAAAAAAAAAAAAAAAGGAATTATGCATTAAGATTGAAGACTAATAAGACTGAAACTATGCATATTCCAAAAATAAATAATTGTATTATTTAATGCATGGATAATGGCACTGTTGATAGGATTGTTAAATTGGACAATTTAAGTGTGTCAGATCATATGAAGGAAAAGGACTGGACTTCGTTGGCTCAAATTCTTCAAAGGACATTTGGAAAGCAATCGAGTAGTCTGTTGAGTTGGAATAACTGTGGTTTGAATAGCTTTTTATCAGACCAGAAGGTCTTAGAAAATACAGTTAGATCTGATTGTATTGCTTTACACAGAACTTGCCTTAGAACTACACTTATTATGTATGTTGTTATTTGTTTTCTAAAAGAAGCAATTATGGGAGATAAAGGGTGACCTAAGTGCCATGGACTTGCCATAAACATATATTGCCCTTGAGTGTATTGCAGTTTAAGCATTATAGTTTGACTTTCTTGCTAGTCATATTAAATGGTGTCAACAAAATTATACTGATATATGGCTAATAAATAATGTATGCAGTCCTACTTGTAAGGGAGGGTATGGCTTTATTTTTATGCAGGTCTAAAAACTGTTAGCTGTTTGGTTTGAATCCAGTGGGGCACATGATATAGTTATTTTAGCTGACTTTAATGGTGTTTTTGCAACTCAATGAGTGGTTGGGGAAAGACACTTTTGTTCCCTTGAGAGTCCCACCAGTGCCAGTTCAAAACAGAATAAACAAAGCAAGTGTGACAAAAGGAAGGATGTTCTGTAGAGTATAGAGATAAATAGCAGCTAAAACACCTACTCAGACCCTCACTACTACTAAACCAACAGCGACGTTGATCATAAAAGTGAACAAGGCACAACCTGAACAATAAACCTAATTTTCCTCTTTTTGTAGCGTAGGCCAATGGCAGGCTATATTT
Source organism: Ambystoma mexicanum (assembly GCF_040938575.1). Classification (NCBI taxonomy): domain Eukaryota; kingdom Metazoa; phylum Chordata; class Amphibia; order Caudata; family Ambystomatidae; genus Ambystoma; species Ambystoma mexicanum. The sequence continues at coordinate 148,171,869 of NC_090936.1, forward strand.
TCCAGAATGGGATGTGAGCTGCTAACAGCAGCAACACAAAAAGCATTAGTACAATGAATAAAAAAAAGTCTCCAATCTAAGTTCTATAAAAAATAGGGTGTTTAATCAAACTAAAAAGGCAAACTAATTAAAAACATTAAGAACCCATCATTGAAATGCAAACAGAGAATGAAGACTGAGATCAAAAGAGGGACACTGGGCGAAGACAGGGGTGCAGGTAGTTGACATGAGCAGCAAGTGTGATGAGTACTTGCAAGTGTCTCAAAAAGGCAAAGAGTATTCTGAGTCATCGGGCCCTCTTGGACTTACCAATGTGAGGCATAACCACTGCAATACCTTTATTGCTTGTGTCGGTGGCTTAACAGCACAGCACCGGACAGGGCTTCTTGGTGATTTTCTGAAGTCTAACTGATGTTGAGACAGGTGAGTTATGTTGTTCTAGTGATGAGTCGGCAATGAGATGGGAATCTTCCGTTTATCGGGTCAGTGATTCAAACAGGTCACGTCGATGGCTCCAAACAGGTTGAGTTTGCTGTCAAATCTGATCGAGATGATGCTTTCACTGGGTCAAGCCAGCGGTCGAGAGCTTACAGTGGGTCAAGTCTGCTTTTGAGTATGCTCAAGTCTGCTTTTGTGTTGGGTTGAGATAATGCTTCTTTTGGGGCACGTCGGCACTCGGGATGCGGCAAGCTGTGTGCAGAAGCAATCCAGTGGTTGAGTCGCAGCAGCAATGCACTTCAAAGAGTCAAGTCTGTGGCCAAACAGCTAGAACAAACAGATAAACAGTCAAAGTTCTAAGAGTGCCTAAAGCAGCACATTATCTTGATGCCTGGGAAGTGATTTGAGGAGGGTTCAGCCATCTCAAAGATGTCTTGAGGCAGTAAACGGTGTTCTTTGCTGCTTCTGAGTGTCTGGGCAGCGCAATCCAGGGTCTACAGGGAGAAGGTGAGTTCTTTGTTCCACAGTTCCACTCCGTGAAGATTGTCTGGTACCTACAGAGGGCCCTTCACCCCAGTGAGTAAGCTCCTAGGTACAGAGGACAGGCAGCAAAGGTGCCTTGGTCCATAGCTGTGTCACCTTCAATTGTGGCATTCGGGCGTGTAGGGAGAAGAGCTTTCCTCTTTATTGAAAATATATATAACCAGCTCGATGACAAAGTACTTTGGAATAGAACGTATCCCCAACAGAGTTCGAGGTGCAACCATGCCTTGAAGTCCACAGATGAATCAACTAAGAGGAGGATTCCCTCCTCCTTACATAGGCAAAATGCCATGGCTCACTGGTTCTCTTCTTTCTTTTGAAAAGGGATTCAATCAGATCTGCTGTGATAAATGTTCTTTGCCCTGTGATGTTATACACAGAGTATTTTGGCTGCAGCATGTGAAGAGGGGGTATGAAATGTAAAAAGTCCCAGCAAGAAACTAGAGGGTGGAACTGGACTGTACTGCTCAGTCTCAGGCTACTCTAACCCCACCCCCTTCCTCTGTCAGCTACTTCAAAAGGACACCACTAATCCACACCCTGGTGAGGGCTCCTTGTTTTATCCTGGCATGCAAGTCATTGGAAACTTGTTCCTAGCCCACCCCTTAGGGAGATTTCATGTGCTGGGATAAATAGGACACCCATTTTCAGGAGCAGCCAAGAAGATGCTCCCTGACCTCGACTCAGGTAGTGCACCCTGCCATGGAAGAGTTCGCTGGTCATGCATTTGGCTATTATATGACATCAAATTGCTTGTGGCAGTATAAAGGAGTAATTTTAGGAGTCACCCTGTCAAGCCAGCCAAGGCTTATGTTTAAAGTTTACTGTGTGACCAGGTCTCTAAGACACTTATTTATGACTTTAGGAAAGGGGTGCCCATGACTGAAAAGGCAGTTTGGAACTTTTGCTTCCAGCGTGATGCACTCAGGAACGCACATGTGACCTTTGAACCTGCTCTGCTACCAAATGCAAAATAGTTCCAGGTGCTGTCAGGAGGCAATCTCTGTAAAGTCACATGGGTGTACTATGCTCTTACTGAAATGGTGTATTAAGGGGGTGAGCTCTCCAGAAACAGAACAAGGTCCCACTTCCTTTATCCCAAATCAGGGTATTTTTGCATAAGCAGTGGGCAAATTTGTAGTAATATGTGGGTTAATCATTTTAGAAAACCTTACAACTCACAAACGATTATATAACCTTATTCTATATTTTGTACTAATGGTCTGTCATCCCTGGCAGGTTTCAAGGTTCTGTTACAGAACTTGACCAATATAACATTATAATTGAAGTGCTTTAGCCATTAGGGCCAGAGGGCCTTATGATTACTGTGTTGAAGGTCAATCCTGAATTATGGTCTCTAGGTCTGTACTTCTTGTTTAGTAATCAAATAAAAGCTGTTCAGCTACTGGTAGGTTACGTCCTCAAACTGCTCCCTTGTTGTCAGGTAGGCTTTGGCAACCGACATGGACCCGATGATACCAGTGTGCCATACAAATCCTAACCCTGTGTGGGAAAGTGTTATGGTGTATCCATCAGGCTATGGTAATCCATTAGAGGTATTCAGATACATGGACAGCAACATACATTGCTATTACTCATTGGTATTCCAGTAACACGCATACTAGTGTCCCTGCAAAATGGTCACCGGGGAACGCATGTACAGGCCGTTACGTGTTGCTCCAGTAAGAAATAAAACAGAGGAAGAAATGAGACGGCAGTGTCTTGCAACTGCTTTTGCGCTGAATCCTGCCCAAAAACTTTATTTCTTGAGATAGCATTAGATAATTAGTCATGTAAGAGGGGAGGAGGACTGTATTAATTGTGTTTACCATGTTTATGAGTTCCATTCTGGAATCTAGTCTCCCATGCACCCACAGGATTGCATGTCCTAGTTTTTCACTACAAGGTCCCACTTCCTTTATCCCAAACAGAGTATTCTTTTTGCAAAATCAGTGGGGCAAGTTCAAGGGGTTGTTATAGACATCCCACCGGATACACTACGAATGGCACAAATCATAAATCTGACTTAGAAGATGTATTCCTGTGAAACCAAAAAGCAACTGCACTCCAGATGGTTCAAGCCAGACAAATCAGGAGATCAGGTAATCTGATCCCCTTTTGTTACTGTTGATTCTGCATGTTTGGGGAAAGGGTCTCAGTTAGTTGCTAACGGCTTCCTTCTGTCGCCCAATACAGCTCCTGAGCTGGGATCTGGAGTGAAACCTAGAAAGGGTGCACAGCCATTAAGTCGTTCCTGCCTATGGTTCCTAAGGACACTTTGCGCAACCAAGAACCCGGACAGACCTGACAGCTACCTACTACATGGATTCTTTTTTTATTCCAATATTTAAAAAGGGTAATGAAACAGATCCTTCAAATGTTTGCCCTATTTCGCTTCTGGACGTGCCAAGCAAGGTATTTTGTTCATTACTCTTGATTGAATTTAAATATGGGGCTTTAGTTAACAAGATGCTGCATATCCATCCACCTGGGTTTAGGAAAAACCTGAAAACAGCCATTAATTTTTGTTTGTTAAATATGAAGCTCTTCAAGGTGTAAATAATTCCATCTATGTTGCATGCTTATTGCTGCTTTTGACAGCATGGACAGCAATCGGCTCTGGCAGAAGAATGTGGATTCGGGACACCCTTTTATGGTTTTGAATTTTATATTTGTACTTCATAGTAACATGTTGATTCAAATGACATTAGATGTGAATAGTTCTCCAACCATACCTACTACAGCGTGTCCTAAGCAGGAATGTACATTGGCTCTTTGCCTTTCAAAATTGGATTTGGCTGATTTCCCCCAGGTCCTACAAGGGATTCATAATTTTCCTGTGAAGTTGAGGACATTCAGATATACATGGTTGATGTATGCCGATTCTCTGATTATTACTGGTAGAACTCCTAGAGGTCTCCAACACAGTTTAGAAGCAATTCAGCAATATTCCAGTTTACATGGTTTTGTTGATTAATATTGGAAAATCTTACATTATGAAATTTTGGAGTAAGTTAAACTAAGTTATAAAGAAAAACTTTACATTGTATTTGAATGGCCACTGTTTAACAGAAGGGGACATCTTTACCTATTTAGTATTTATTAGGAATGCTGTGTTTGAAAATAGCTACTGTAAGATAAACATGAATATTTTATTTCTTATGGTTACACAACCAAAAAGGTTTTATATCATATTAATTGCTGTAATACTGTATGGAATTGAAATATTACCAACTATTTCAATACATGGGTTTAATGATTGGAGGGCCATGTCGTGAAGATCTTCTTAAATATACCTACAAGCCTTCCTATTCAAGAAATTAGATTTCAATTAGGCTCGACATCGTTATACACAATTGCTATGTTGAGGCGAGTGACATTTTATTTAAAGCTCAGGTCAGCTGATGATGATTCATTGCTTAGACAAATTATGCTCCTCACTTTGAATGGAACCTGTGCTATCTTTATTTTGGAGTGAATGGGAGTTCTTTATGGAACAAGTAGGTTCTATTGTTTATACCCATTCTAAAACTACATTTCATAAATTGAAGTAGAAAACATTTCTTTGGGACTGGGTTTGTATTTAGAGAAGGAACATTGTAGGACAGAATATATTGAGCGGTTTCCAGAATGTCTCACTGGGCAACAATACATACAAAAGTGTCCAACAAGATTGCATGCTAGACAATAAGTGCTGTGTAAAGTACTCAAAGTACTGTTTAGTGGCTGCCGTGCTGGTCTGCTGCCGTGCTGCCCCTGCTACCATTTCAATTTCAAACGGAACTTTTTTTTTTTTTTCTTTTCTTGGAGCTGCTGGAAGGAGTGTGGCTGCACAAGTAACGCCTGGAGGACGTCTTAAACTGCAACCCTAAGGTTGCCTGGCTTCCTGCGAAATTAAGGTGACTGTAATGCTCTAATGAGCTGGACTGCCTATTGTGACAAGTGTCTAGCGTGGGCTTCTAGCGTTGCGTGTGTAGCGTCTAGCGCTACGTAGGCAACGTGCGCCATTGGTGCAGCGTAAAAAAGAGTTTCTCGTATTACTGAAAGTCGTTTCTTGCTTTTCTTTTTCTTTTTCTCTCACTTAGGTTTCCTCCCCGGGCCCCTCCCTCGAGTGTGACTCACGCCCGCCTCACTTCCTACTTAAAGCCTTGTGCTCGCGCACTCGCGCGCGCACCGTGTAAAGTACTCAAAGTACTGTTTACTGTTCACTGCTCGCGGGTGGCGGCTGGGCGGGATTGGTTTACCATTATTAGACGCTGTGACAATGGTGAATGGGCTGCGTAGTGGGAGGAAGTTACGTGGTGAGAAGAGCAAGATTCTAAATCAATCAGTGAGTAACCACTCAAACATGTCTGGGACCCCCATTGTAGATGATGAGGAATTATTTTGCTCAAATGAGGTAGGAACATCTAAATGTGAAGAAGTGTTGAGATATGTGGGTGAGCATGTACCGCAGGCTGGCGGAGAAAAAACATTGCTTTCAATGAAAGAGGGGATCATTTTGCCTTTAATTCCCGCGCCGAATGCCCCCCGTCTATCAGATACTTATAAGCTAACTGAAATGAATCATGATAATGAGAATGAGGGGCTGAGTGAGGGCCTGGGGCTTCCGCCCAAAAAGATCTTGTTAGCCACAATGGGGATAAAACCAACTAAACCTAGATTCACTGACGTGTCTATCATTGCCCCGGCTATCGAGGCACTTTTGGATAAACGAATGCACTTTTCAAGAGGCCCATCAACCCCGGTCAAAGCCCACAATTACTGCATGGAAGATGTACATGTTCACGCGGATCCAGGCTATGTTCCTGGGACGCAAGCCTTGGTACATGCCTGCTTCGATGATTTCTCAGCAAATTTAGAAAATGATAAGGAGGTCCTTAATCAAGATACTAGTTCTCCTGGTAGACATTCAATTACCAATGTATTAGTAGGTGGCATAGCAGGGTCGTTACATCATGACGACCCTAAAACGAGCTTATCTCAACTAGAAGTGGAAGCGGAACGCAACCTAATGGAGATATCAGATATTGGGGTAGAGTTCCCAGTGCTATCCAGAATTCTTAATTTGCTTGATAAAGGACATGAATACACTCATGCGCAATTGATACATACGCATGATGTTATTTTTGACTTATCGGCCAAAATCAATAGAATTGAGGGGCTCTTGTTTGCCTGTGAGGCGGTGGCGGCCCTGACTAAGGGCGGCAAACAAGGGGATGTCCCTAAAATAAGTTCAAAAGAGTCACAAACCATAGGCGACTCAAATAGTGCATTAAAAATGGGTAATGCGCGGACGGTATGTACTAAAGCCTCACAAACATCGCCTGATATAAGAATAGGGCTTCAACCAGTTCCCACCTTTGCTGAAGTTATGGCCTCTGATGTAAGAAAGAGTAATGAGGCTGTTAATCCTGCCCTGAATCAGCTGTTAGACTTAGGAACGGCCAATGCCGGGGCCATCAAACAGATTCTGACTACGATCCAAAAGATAAATTCTACTCAGCAACCAGTAAATGGTCTTTATGGTCCGACGGTAATGATGGATGACTCCATAGGGCCGCGGTCCAACTCCTTAAGAGTAGAGTCTTTGGATAGTCCGTCAGCTTTGACCAATTTAATTGATCTCGAAGACGATGAACAGAATGCCCATCATGTCTTAGAGGGAGAGAAGGCTGAAGACTTATGCCATGAACCGGTACTTACAAGAAAGCAGAAGAGATTGTTATTGAGAACTTCAAAACGTAAAATGAAACAAGCAAAAAACCTAAAGAAGTCTACCAATCACCTTTCTACAAACTCTGTTCTTGACTTGTTTAAGATTAAGATAAAAGAAACATCTATGGACGAGGAAAAGATAGATCTATTGCAACTTGATTCTGAGTCTAGGGCGTTATTGAATATTGAAAACAACCAGAGTATGGTTGAGAACTGTAATGGGAAGGAGAAACGAATAATGCCCAATGACCTAGATCCCCTTGATCGGATAGAGGAGGTGTCTTTCTCTAACCATAAGCAAACTGAGCTCCTTAGTTTCTTCCCTGCGCTTTACATGAAAAAGGCATCGAAGAAAATTAAGGAAGCAGTCTCTAAGAAACCCCTGAAAAAATCAAGGGAGTTGATTAAAATACCAACTAAACCCATTGAGTCACTGTTAAGTGGAGAAACAAAGCAGGAGGGTAAATTATCTACTCATGATCAACATCAAGAGTTGCTAGCAAACGCACAGGTAAAAGGAGCTGTGCTGAAAGCAATTACTGGGAATGATGAGAATGGTAGCTGTGATTCTTCATCAGGTAACAGCAATTAATGTAGGGCTAGAGACAGATTGCCCTCAGAAAGAGAATTGATAGAGAATACAACTTTCCCCGATGTATATGAACAGGCTCTGTCTGATAAGATTCTTTCCCTAACCGCAGATATGCCACCCATTATGGGTTGGGAAACTAAGCAACCACCCTCTGCCAGAATAAGTCTGAATAGATCAGCTATGCTGAAGGCTTTTCAAGCGATCCCAGCTTTACGCACTATCAGAAGCAACGATATTGAATGGGTTCGATTGTCCCATAATAACCCCACAAGGATGATTTGTGGTTATCACTCTCACATCATTGCACGATTAATTTGGGCACAAAGGGAGGACCTACAATTACTTGGGCTATTTCCATGTCTATTTAATTCTGAGGAATCTGCAGAAATTTACATTGCAACTATCCCGGAGCAACCAAAGACCTTAAGTGTGGATGGATCGATACCGCAGATCAGTGAAGAGGTATTGAAGCAATTTATGAATCTTGCCGCCTCAATATCGGGGATGATGGGGAAGGGGTCATCAACTTCTCCTAAACGGTCAATAGAGATGGGTAAAAAATAGGAGGATGAGTGTGGTTTGTCCCTGTTGTTATGGAACTCGTGTGGGAGCTCTAATCTAAGGGCGTGGAATAGTGCACTTGATTGTGATTCTCGTCCAGGGATCTGCTTGGTCCAAGAAACTATGATTATGGGTGAGGTAGTTCTGGAAGGGTTTGACTCTCATTATCAGCCGGCATCAAGGGGGCAACTAGGACGTCCAGCTGGGGGTCTGGCGATCCTGATTGATAAAAAGCTGAAAGTGATCTCCCACCTGCTTTGGGCTGATGAGGCTTTACTGGTTGTGGAAATGTCAAGCACGGAATCCCAATTTCAAGATTTTATTGTTATCAATTTGTATTGGAATCAGATGGTGACTTCCTTTGAAACCCTAACAGATCGCATAAATTCACTTTTTGAAGAGATCATTAGGACCAAAGCAAACTTGAACGTGATTATAGGGGGTGACTTTAATGCCACTTGTATAGATGATCATATGGCAGATACTCATTGTAAATCTGACTCTAGAAAGAAATCATATGCGAATGGTGTAAGGTGGGTGGAGTTTCTTATGCTTTGGGACATTCAGTTGATTCCGTTCAAGGCAGGACCTTATCATCATACATGGGCACGAGGTCTTTATACTTCAATGATTGACTATTTCTTTGTCTCCACAGGATGGTTACATCTAGTTGATCCAATTTTGATTGTTAATCTTTTTAAAGGGGATCATTTAGCCCTGAAAACTAATTTGAAGTTGGAAACATTATGTCTTGATGTGGAGCCCAACTTAAGGGCCATTGCCCATGATCGGGCTGGGTTATCAATCAAGTGGACCTCTAGAAGATGTCAATCTTTTAGTGCTGCAATTCTAGAGGACCCGTTGATTAAAGTGAGTGTTGAGAGTAAAGGTGTTATGTGTGTGTGGCAAGAAGTCCAGAATTCCATTAGAATAGCGGTGCATATATCTACCTTGAAGGCAGCGTCTGAGTGCAGGAATCCACCTAAACACCTATACCAATATAGTCAAAGAATTGTTGATCTAAGGAAAGAAAAACGTTATCGAATCAGAAAATTAGGTTTTTGCAAACAGTTTGATTGTGATTACGCGGAGACTAAGGCGGAGATTAACAAATGCTATAAATCCCAAATCAAACGGCTGAAATATGAGCTGTTCAATATTAAGAATCAGAATCTCATGGCTGTTTTAATTTCTAAAAACGCTAGGAATCTATGGGTGACTATGCACACCCTGTTTGGCACAGCCGAGCAGATTGAGGAATCAGCTATCTCCGCTGTTTCCTGGGTAAATCATATCAGAGTAAAATTTGCTATGCCTAGTCAATTTATATTAGAGGAGAGATTGTCATTTCATCCTATTTTCCAGGGTTGTCCATGGTCTAATGAGCAAATACACCTGGCCATCACAAAATCTAAGGGGTCGCGAGCTCCAGGACCAGATGGCTGTCATGATCTCTGCTTCCAAAAGGTCAGGGTTTTCCCAACTCCCTTGGAAGCAGATCCATAACCCAGGTTCCGAGTGCCAACCAGTCCCAATTGGGACCTTTTGGACCCAGTCCTGGCGCCAGTGGTACCAGGCTCATAAATATGCCCAGTCCCAGCGCTGGAAGCGCCGGGCTCATAATGCTTGGGTGGACTTACCTGCAGCAGACCATGCTGCTTACTTGCCTGCCAGTTGAGCCTCTGATCCTCTTCTGTTTGGAACTACTTTTCCTGTTGGGTGGGGCAGGAGCCACTCCCTAGATTCAGAACACTGGAACTCTTCTGGAAAGCAGGAACTCTTTTCTTACCTAGGCGTGGCTGTGGAAGGAGACACCTAAGCACTACAGGAGGCTATTTAAACCACACCCGATGGATGAATCTTGCTTTGCGTTATTCTGCATCCTCTGCAACAGAACGCTCATTGTGTCTTCTGCATCTGATCCTGGGCCTAAGGAAAAAGGCTTACCATCCTGAATCCAGTCTTCAGCAACACCTATAAAGACAAGAAAGAACAGGTTAGCATTACGGTCTTCAGTGACAGCTCTTCACTTACCTGGTCCATCGGCTGTCACCAACGCCTCGCGCTGCATTCCGGCATCTGAAATACAAAGGCTTACCTACTCTTCGTGCGCTCCGGAGGTCTTCACACTGCATTCCGGCATCTGAAAGACAAAAGCTTACCAACTCTTTGCACGCTCCGGAGGCCTTCGGCGCTGCATCCCGCATCTGAAAGACAAAACAAGGTGCGTTTAAAGACATTGGGGAACTTTAATACTCACGTGCCATTACTCCTTTCCACATCTAACCCAGTGGGTATTCCGGCACCCTGCAGCCGCTCCGAACTTGTACCTGCAAAATAAAAAGACAGTTCGAGCGCATCGTGAAGCAGGCAACAAGCGCTTACTTACATGCTTCCAGGCGCTTCTATTCATCACACGGGCTCCATCTTCAACTCACTTCAGCCCGTCATCCGCCATCGCCGGAACCCTGCAAAACAAGAAACATCATTACTAAAGACTTTAAAGACATTAGAATTACTCGAAACTTACCGTTCGTGCAGTAAACGACGGACAGCAGTCCTCTGAAGTCAAGAGGCCTGCTCCCCTTATCCAGTGAAGAAACTGGTTACAGCACCCTGCCCCTAGGCAGATGGAGAGCACGGCGTTCACTTACCTAAGGTGAGAGCGTTAACCTTTGGGGTTCTACAGAAGAAGAGAAAGGGAAGAAGAGAGAGACATTCAATAACCCAGTTCCTTAATCCCATATTTTCTATCTGCAGACATCTTACCCTTCAAGTCAGACATACAGTGCACAGAGGTCCAGCCCAAAGAGCCAGCCGTATGTTACACATCACCTTTGCAGATACGGTATACGCCCAGTCAAGACCGGCGCCTCTACGGGAATCAGGTGAGCGTTACAATGGCATTCCGCCATGTCTTATCAAGCTTAATCCGGAAATGTGGGTGGCATTATTAAAAATCAAATTTGACGCTATTTATTATCTTGGGCACATCCCCGCCTCCTGGTGCTCTGCGATCATTATCCCAATTTATAAAAAGGGGCCTATGACCGACCCTGGGAACTTCAGGCCGATTGCTCTTATGGATGCCTCGGCTAAGATCTTTACTAATCTCCTACTACAAGCCATTAACCAATATATTAATCAGTCTAACTTACTATCCAAATTCCAAACTGGCTTTCGACGATTCATGGGCTGCCAGCTCAACGCAACTATCATTGCCCATTTGTACCAGCAAACCAAAATGGACAAGGCGGGTTGTGTTTACATGGCGGCCTTAGATCTTACTGCTGTGTTTGATTCAGTAATCAGAGAGCTACTTTGGAATAAATTGATTAAATTTGGTTTCTCATCACAGTTAGTTTCAATCATAGCGGCTCTGCACCACCATACAACATATCGCATTCGACTCACCAAGGCTGGTGTGCTCACCGAACCCATTCGGACTGAGATAGGACTGAAACAGGGCTGCAATCTTGCAGCAGTCCTGTTTAACCTCTACTTATTGGATTTAGACGATCAATGGCAAGAGGCAGTGATTTTTCCTGCAAAATTGGGTATTATTGCATTGAATTGGTTAAGTTTTGCGGATGATTTACTGTTTTTCGATAGGACCCCCTATGGATTACAGACTAAATTGAACCTTTTTCATACCTTTGCATGTAAACATAATTTAACGATTGATACGGAGAAATCCTTTATTATTACATTCAATGAAGGATGTCAAAAAATCAAAAATTTTACATGGTCGATTGATTGCTCGGCGATTCCGAGGGCCCCATCCATGCGTTATTTGGGTTATCATCTGGCATGCAGTAATTCCTGTGAGAACTGGAAGTTAGTTTTAACCAAAAAAGCCCAATCGTTGACTGCACAGCTTAAATTGGTGTACAATCGCCTTGGGAAATTTTCAATGATACCAATGCTTACCTTTTACCTACAAAAGATTGTTATATGCTTTGGATCCTTGTTTTTACAAGTTGGATGATATTGTGGATACTATCCAGGGGAAAATTTTAAAAAAGGTTCTGGGTCTTGCAATGTCCATACCAAATGCTATTGTTTGCCATGAGTTGGGAATTCTACCACTATCAGTTAAATGGCATTGGCGAATGCTGACCAACTATGGGAAAATGCTGGCTCCTCCTAAGAATTCATTGTATGAAGAGCTTGCAATAATGACTGAGAAGGGGCATCCTCGGTCGATCTTGATAATTAAGAATAGGATGGAACAATTCCTTTCAGATGCTATGATTTCACATGAGGAGTTGGTATTGGGGTTACCATCATGTAAGACTAAATACTGCAGATACCACTGGTGTCTATTGACTGAAAAGATTCAGGGGTACCAAACTTACACTGAATACGCGAAATTTATAAGACAATGGGGATCTCGCCCAAGGTATCAGATCGCGTTTCCATGCAATATTGTAAGAAGGATCTACTTAAGATTTCGCCTGAATCAGATGCTTACTAATGAAAAGATTATGTTCTGGCAAAAGTACAAAAATAATGCATTGAGAGGATTATGTAGATTCTGCCAATTACCGGATATAGTTGAATCATTGAAGCACCTTACTGTATATTGCAGGTGCTTCGAACTGGAGCGAAAACGATGCTTTACCACCCACCTCTATACTGAGACGAGCATGAGTAGGGAATCGCTTTGGCAACGATGTATGTGGGGAAGAAGTATAACACTTATTATCTGTTTAACAAACTTCCTTGTTATCATTGAACGGGAATTAGCCGGGAAAAATGATCAGTTGGTGTAATGTATGTATTGTCTGGTACTGTCACTACTTTGGATTTCTGATACTGTGGTAATATCCGGCTGCTTTATAATCCTGCTGAAATGTTAAATGTATGTATGATATTTTCAATTTTAGGTTAGATTTAACAGGATTGCAAAGGATTTGTAGATATTTTAAATTGCAACTCATATTAGAATGTGATTTTTGTAAAGGTTAAACAAACCATAAACAAATAAAAAAAAAAATAAAAAAAAAAAATAAGTGCTGTTCCGCTTCAGTCTTTTATTGACCAATTAAATTGTAGGAGCCCGTCAGGATGTTGAGAGAAATGTACATACTTGTCAGATATGTAAATGTAATTTGTATATTCTAACACTTAATCATCTATTTATATTTTGCCCAGTTCTTATGTTGCAAAGAAGTCTTTCCGCTCCATATTTTCGATGCTTTATGCATCAGAAGAGCACGTTATAGGCTTGATTCATGGAACTGTTTCATAATGGTGCAATCCCATAGGAAAACGTTCCATGAATCAGGCCCTAAAGGTTTTTGGTTTAGGTTGATGTTAGGGGAACCGGTCTCCCTGACAAACATTGGTACAATATCTTACTTGTTTTTTTAGTATTGCCAAAGTAATTTTATAATGTTGTATGTTTTCTTTTCATATTTATTTGTATTTTTATATAAATATGAATTGTGAAAGTTTTCTTGTAAACCATAACAAATAAATACTTTATAGGTCAAATCCATTTTATGGACAGGTGCGATCAAAGCATGCTTTTAAAAGCTGCAGAACGGAAAGCAAATTCAAAAGAAAACACTCATACATTTAACATAACAAAGCATGCCTTTACCATTGAAAACATTAGAAACAAGAATTATACTGTGCAAAAAGACTTACAACACGGACAAGCAATGCAAAAAGCAAACAAAACATGTCAAGAAGTCACATACAAGTGCGTCTAAAAAACAGCAGCCAATGAGCGAGATTGTGAAGCTGGGGGAGGGGCATGTAGCTAAAGGGTTGTATTTATCCATCAATGCCATATTTCCTGTGTACTCTTCATATTATTAAACTTGGCACCACGGCTTGTGACGCTTTAGTGCTAGCTAGGGGCCAAAACAGAACTATAATGTTAAAGTAAAACATATGGAGTCCATACAGGGATGCTAATGTATAAAATGTTTGCATTGAACTTCAGGGCCAATACTAGGATAATGCAACAGTTTTCTCAAACGACTAATTCGATTCCTTCTTAGAGAATTACTTATTAGATCATTCAGGTTAAGTCAAATCCAGGTCAATGGCAGTTGACGCTCTGAGCTCTGAATTTACAGATATGTCTCCAGTTCAGACGTACATGTAAAAGATAATTATTTGGCTTCCAGGTCAAGTGAACACAACATTGCATTCAAACCACTTATTATGGACACACATATTCAGCCCCTAAAGTACATTTTAAAGGCAAGATATTAATTGACAATCTATGATCTAACATCGGGGAAACCACCAAGAGAACAAGTAGAGCAATCAGGCTGGCACAAGCAACATCATGAATACACAGAGCCTAATCCAGCATCTGGCGAGTGGTGGCTTAATTGCTGAAACCATGGCAGAAGCATTCCTGACACTCAGAGTTAATAATGGCATGTCATAATTAGAAACTCCTTGGATATTAACATATATTCAAATTGACAGAAAAAGCTCTCAGTGCAAAATAAGGAACAAGTTACTTACCTGTAACTGTTGTTCTCGTTCTCCAGCATTGGTCTGGCTTGGATTCACATGCTCATGAATATTCCCTGTCGTCAGGCTGGGAATCCTCGGTAAAGAAATAATCTGTATCAGTTTCGTTTCTGATCTGTCTTTCTTAGTAGTAACCAATTACTGGTCTCTGGGTCATACTGTCCCCAGCCAATGACTGCCCCCTCCCTAAGAACCGCCCCTGGCAGCCATCCTCAGATTTGGTAGCACGTAAAGTGGCAGTATGACCAAGTGAAGAGCCGCAGAGGGGAAGGAGGGAGGGTTCGCATGTGAACCCATGCCAGACCCATGCTGGAGAACAACAGTTACAGGTAAGTAACTTGTTCCTTCTCTAGCATGGGGTCTGGCATGGATTCACATGCTCATGAATATAAGAATACATAGCAGTACACACATGCACAACCACGGGAGGTGGCAAGGCTCAACATTAAGCATTACATAAACCTCAACATTAAGCATCTCTTACCTCCTCACCAGGCTCACCTTAAGCGACCAGGTTGCACAGCACTGCCTGGCAGACTCTGGACTCCTCCCTGGAATCCCGGTCGACGCAGTAGAATCTCGTGAAGGTGTGCGTCGACCTCCACTTAACAGCCCTGCAGATGTCCAGCAGGGGCACACCAGACAAGAACGCCGTGGTAGCAACGATCGCTCTGGTCAAATGGGCTCTCGGACGGCCGGGCAACGGTCGGTTTGCCGACCGATGACAGTGCATGATGCAGCCGGAGAGCCATCTGGAAATGGAAGCCTTCGAGAGAGCCTTCATTGGTTCACAGGTCCAAAGTTCACAAACAGATGTGATGTCTTTTGAAAACTCTTTGTTCGGTCCACGTAGAACTTCAGCGCTCTAGCTATATCCAGCGAGTGCAAAGTCCTCTCGGCCGGCAACGAAGGCGACGGGAAAAAGACGGGTAACACCAAAGGCTCGTTGAGATGGAAGTCCGACGGCACCTTGGGCATGAAGGAGGGGTGCGTCCTCAGCACTACCCTCGTCTCGTGGAAAGTCAAGTATGAAGGTTTGCAGGATAGGGTCTGAATCTCTCCCACACGTCGTGCAGAGGTGATGGCCACAAGGAACGCCGTCTTCCACAACAGGAACTTCAACGGAGCCGAATGCAAGGGCTCAAATGGCGGGCCCATGAGCCTGGTCAGCACCACGTTGAGCTCCCACGCCGGGGCTGGAGCCTTCACAGGCGAGAACAATCGAAACAGCCCTTTCATAAACTCATTCACCAGGCGATGAGACCACAGGGACGACTGTCCTGCAGTTCTGGTGTATCAGGAAATCACTGCCAGATGTATACTGATGGAAGCATGAGCAGGTCCTGCTTTGGCAAGCTACAGTAAGTTTGGTAGCACTTGAGGGGCTGTAATCCGTAGAGGGTTCATCTTCTGTGCACGCCACCAGACAGAGAACCTCTTCCACTTGTGTCCGTAGCTCTTGAGAGTTGAGGACGCCCTGGCCTTTCCAAGAACCTTTCTGCAGTCAGCCGGGATATCGTACCCTCCAAACTCTAGTTCTGCAGGAGCCAGGCCTGCAGGTTCAGCGACTCCGGGTCGTGATGGAGAATGGCACCTCCTTCTCTGGAGAGAAGATTTGCGTCCATCGACAGTTTGACTGGTGGGGACGCTGACAAGTCCAGAAGGTCCGGGAACCATATCTGTCTCGGCCACCTTGGTGCGACGAGGATCATCCTGCACCGGGACCTCTTGAGTTGATTGATGAGCCTGAGCAGCAACGGCAACAGAGGGAACGCATACAGGAACAGGCCGTCCTAGGGTAACGAGAAAGCATCGGCCATGCTCCTCAGCTGGGGGACCCTGCTGGCGAACCTCTGGCACTTGGAGTTTGTCGCCGTCGCGAACAGGTCGATTTGGGGTTTGTCCCATCGCCGGAAGAGTTGATCCACTTGATCCTGGCGTAGTTCCCACTCCTGGCACGAGCGCAGCTCCCTGCCGAGTGAGTCGGCGATGGTGTTTTTTTATCCCTGCTAGTTGAAAACGTACCAGAAACATCCCCTGGGCAACGGCCCAATGCCACAGATCCTGGGCTTCCTTGGACAGGGCTGGGGATCTGGTTCCTCCCTGCTTCCGGATGTAGAACATTGTGGTGTTGTCGTTGAAGATCCTCACCACCTTGCCATTGAGGGACAGGAGGAATTACTTGAGGGCCCAGAACACTGCTTGGAGCTCCAGTATCTTGATGTGGAGCGCCCTCTCCTCCGGGAGCCACAGGCATCTCGCGAGAAGATCTCCGGTGTGCGCTCCCCACCCCTCCAGGGAGGCATCCGTCATCACCGTAACCTGGTATGCTGGGGTCTGAAAGTCCGTGCTCGCCGTGAGATGCGTGCGGGTGCCCCACCATCGAATTGCTTGGCGGAATATTTCGTTGAGCGAGATCTTGTCCTCGAAGCTGCCCGTCGCTTGCATCCAAAGAGCGTCGAGGAACTTCTGCAGAGGGTGCATCCGAAGCCTGCACAGGCGCACCAGATAGATGCAAGAGGACATCATCCCGAGAAGGGACTTGATGGACCTCACTCTGGCCACATCCGTGGCCAGCAGACGCTCTACCTTGCCCAGGATGGCCTGCGTTCTTTCCTCCGACGGCGAGGCCAATCGCGCTACTGTATCGAGCTTGGCTCCTAGAAACAGCGCAACCTGAGATGGAACCAGGTGGGATTTGGGGAAGTTGATGGAGAATACCAGGTCTGTGAGCAGCCGAACGGTCTTTGCTGTGTGTGTTCAACTGTGAGTTCCCTTGTTGTCCCTGCTCGGATGAGCCAGTCGTCCAGGTAGGGGTAGACATGGATCCCCTGCAGGCGCAGCCGCGCTGCCACTGGTGCTAGGCACTTGGTGAACACCCGGGGCGCCGACTTCAATCCGAACGGGAGGGCCTTGAACTGGTAGTGCCGCCCTTGGACTACGAACCTGAGAAACATTCGGTGTCCTTTTAGGATGGGGATGTAAAAGTACGCATCCTCCAAATCCAATGACGATAGGCACGTGCTGGAGGGTGACCATCCGGAACTTCTGTGCCTTGATGTATTTGTTTAGCCGACGCAAGTCCAGGATGGGACGGCAACCTCCTGTCTTCTTCCTGACGAGGAAGTATCTTGAGTATACTCCGGAGCCTCTTTGGGACGAGCTCGATGGCTCCTTCGTGGTTTTCCTTCCTAGCCACGGGAGGAATTCGGGGGCACTTCTTTAGAAATTCCAGAGTGTGCCCGTGGGCCAGGGCATCCAGCACCCATCGGTCGGTGGAGATGGACTCCCACACGCTGACGAACTTCGCCAGCCGGCCTCCCACCCGGGTGCTTCGGTGGGGGCTCGACGCAATGGCCGGTTCAGTCTTGCTTGGAGGCAGCCTTGCCTCCTTAGCCTCCCTGGCAACGACGGCGAGATCCACCTGACTTGCCTCGTCACCTGTAGGCTTCTTGCGACGAGGAGCGGGCCGCCTGACGGTAGGTCGAGGAGCTGCTGCCGAATCCTTTGGAGGCACCTTGCTTGCCTCCGGAGTTCCGAAAAGGCGGCCGCCGTTGCTGCAGAACTCCCAAGGCCCGAGCCGTCTCTGTGTCGGTCTTGATGGCCTGCAGCGACTCATCCACTGTCTTTCCAAACAGGTTGTTCCTGTCGAAGGGCATGTCCAAAACCTTGGCTTGCACGTCCTGGCGGAAATCCGTCGCCTTGAGCCACCCCCGCCGTCGGAGGCAAACGCAGTTGCCCAACTGGCGGAAACCGGTGTCGGCAATGTCCGTGGCCACAGTTATGGTGTGGTCTGATGCCACCTCACCCTCCTGTAGGATCGCGAGGGCCTCTGCCCTCTTGTCATCCGGGAGGAAGTACAACAGGGGGGCGATCTTGTACCACAATTCCCTGTTGTAGCGGGCCACAATCGCTAGGGCGTTGGCCACCTTAATCGTCATCGCCGCCGACGAGATGACTCATCGTCCCATGGCGTCCAGCTTCTTTCCCTCGCCATCCGGTGGGGAAGTTGAAGATGAAGCCGATGCCCCCCTGCTTTCTTCTTGGCCGCAGCTGAGACAACCGAATCCGGGGTCGGCTGTGCCCTAAAGCACAACGGGGCGTCGTGGGGTCCCGGTACTTCTTCTCGTACTGGTCCCTTTTGGCTGGTATCGTGGACGGGTTCTTGAGGAGTGCAAGTCCCTTGTCCCAGATGCCATCCAGCAACGGGCCCACGAGGACCATCTTCCTCTTGGCCTCGCACCGTTGGTAGAGCAAGCCTTCCTTCTTCTCTTCGGAGCAGAGCTGGAAAAGCTTGGATGCCCTGGCAATCATGGCGTGGAAGGAGCCAATCTCGCCGGCCGGGGACGCCCGAGGAATCGGAGATGGGAGGTCAGTCCCATCGTCACCGCCGTCGTCATCCGTCACCATCGTGGCAGTGTCTGTTCCTGTGTCGTCCCTCGGGACCGGGGAAGGCGACAAAGGCTGAGAAGGCCATGAGGGCTGAAGGGGCACTGGATGAATTCTCCTCCTCTTGTTTGGAGGGCTTCCCGACGTACCCGGTTCAGCTGGGTCATCCGTTAGGGTTAGGGGCAGTCTCGTCCTTATCTCCCTGAATAAGGCTTGGATTGCCATCAAAATGGCCGCTGAGTTGTCCTGCGGCTCTGGCTGCGACGGTTGCTCCTCATCCACAGGAACCTCGTCGTTGCCACCCTTGCTCTCGTCGTCCCCCTCGTCGGGATTCCTCCCGTGGGACCCGGCATCTTGCAAATTCTCAGTCAGTTCCTCCTCAGAGGTTGTACCCGTGTCCGTAACGGCCACCGCCCCCCCTCTTTTTCCACCGGGGTCTTCACGGCGGGTCTTCTCGATGGGCTTAAAAGAGGATTCCCTCCGTGGAGGCAGGGAAACTATGGGCCCCGAGGTCGCCTCCACTGGGACAGCCTCCACGGGCTTCGCCAGAGCCGCAGCGACTCCCTCAATAGAGGCCTTAGCCGGGTGAATCAAGGCCTTCACCACGTTGGGCGCGCTTGAGACCTTCACCTTAGGAGGAGGGTCACCGCCTCGCTCCCCCTCGGCAGTTCCTTCGAGATCGACCGGGGCCTCTCCAGAAGCTTAGCCGGGTTCTCGGATTTTCTCTTCCCCGAGCCAGAGCGTTAGCTCGTGGTTGATGGCGACGGTGAATGTGCGCCCTGCCTGGCAGCCGAGGAGCCCAACCGTTGGGCGCTCCCGGGGCCCGCGGTGCTTTGCCTTCTGTTGGGCCCCCGTCGCCGGGGCGCCCTCACAGGACTTAGAAGACCGCTCGGACTTCTTCTTCTCAACTGCTGGGCTCTTGCCTTCCAGCCACTTGGAGAGACGGGTCCGACAATCCCTCATAGTCCGATCCGACATGTTCATGCAAAACGCACAGTCCTTCTCCATGTGGGTTTTTGTCCTTTTGGAGGCAGTAAAGGCATTTCGAATGCTCGTCCTCCTTGAACACATTTTGTAGGTTGCATCCAGGGCAGATCCTGAACAGTTTGCCGCGAGTCGAGCTTCCCCTCTCCTGGGCCATGTTCTTCTCGACCGCGAGGTAGGCCTCGGAAACCTCTGGAACCCTCCAAGAAGCGTAACTCGATGAAAACTTCACCCTTGAGGGGCGTAGATAAATCCGAAACGGATCCCCGTTGATCGGAAGTAGAAACGGTGGAGCTTGAGGCTCGATTAAACCGAAAAATGAGATAAATCTCTTAGAAAAAGCGCAAAACGCAGTAAAAGCTCGAGAGCTATAGCAGGAGGACTCCCAACACTTGAACGTGCGGTAAAAATCTGAGGATGGCTGCCAGGGGCGGGGCTTAAGGCGAGGGCAGTCATTGGCTGGGGATGGTATGAACCAGAGACCAGTGATTGGTTACTACTAAGAAAGACAGATCAGAAACGAAACTGATACTGATTTTTTCATTACCAAGGATTCCCAGCCCGACGACGGGGAATATTCATGAGCATTTGAATCAATGCCAGACCCCATGCTGGAGAAATACTAATAATCTGAAAATGAGGGCAGAAAATTAGAAAGATGCTAACAATGATTGAAATGAATTGCGGGTTTAGCACATGGGTTCTTACCATTTACGATCTTAGTGAAATGCTGCATGCCCGGTCACTGCCTTCATTTTCAGTGGAATGCAATTCTTTCCCCTCCATTTTTCCTATCATCTAGAATTTCATTCCTTCTCCCACAAATCCGCTACCTCCACTTACCAACCATCACTGTGCACATTTTGATCCACTTCTCGGCTTAAACAGAGTTGTCCCTAAACTGAGTTCCCCACTAAATCACATCTGCCAAACCTGTAGCACTTGAAACACTTGTGTATAGGTGCGTTATAAATGCCATATATCATATCACAGAGTGTTGCTTGCAGACCCTTCGAGCTTACTCCACCTATCTGAAGCCAGTTTAACTTCCAATAAAATTGATATGCACACAGTCTCCATCACACACTTTCAAATACACGCATGCACACCTTCGAAAGATGCCCATTGTTCATACTTTTCTATTTTCAGAAATGTACAGTTTACAAGTCAATCCAACCACGCTTTTGACATCAGTACCTACTACCACTAGTATCACTCTCACCCCTTTCTATCCAACCACAGTTCTAAATCTCAATTTTAATGTATGTGCAGTTCTTGGATAGAACACACCCGGCGGTATTTCTCTAGCTCCAAACCACACCTTCATATGTACCCTGTTAAAAAATCTGTTTCATCTGAAATGTACCCTTGCACATTAGGACCTCACACATAATCATACCTAAACTGTTCATTTCCTATACACACACACATATATCTCATTTTGGGCCATCTAAGGTCATTTTCAGGGGCACAGTGCCAAGCCAGGAAAACGTATTAACTCACTCCCCATTGGACAAGAACCACTGCTTCCACATTAAAAAAGCCACATAGCGCAAAGGATTGTGGTGCTGCGAGGGCTGAAAATACCATATGCAAAGATTCAATATAAACGAGATGTTAGGAAAGGTGCATGTCAACACTTACAAGAAAAGATCTGGAAAAGCACACTTCCAAATGCTATTCTGGGAATCCCCATTTCCTGAAGCAATGTTTCCAAGAAACTGAAGGCCACAGCGAACAGCTGAAAGAAACAAGAAATAATATGAATGCGTACACATGAATTGAATTGAGTGCAAATCTGCCTCAACACACAGGAAAGTCCATTTAAGTGATTTTAGCTATTATGAAAACACCTCACAAAGTGATAGTCTTCATTCCTACAGCAGTAGCCCACAAGCATTTGGAAGAATATTTAGCACTATTCGTACTCGTCAAGCTCCTTTAATAGTTTTGGATAATTTCCCCCTTTCGTCATCACCACCATCCCATAAAGTTCCTTTAATAAATAATCCCTGGAAAATAATGTATAGGAAGGAAAACATCAACACTCAAGGGTAACCAAGTTGTGGCTGGATTGACCACATTGCTGAAAATGTTCCTTACAGATCGTCATAGATCGTAAAATAGAACGCTGATGTGTTATTAAAGATTTTCTTTGCAACTGGCAACCCAAGTTCAATACATTCTGCATCACAAATGAGTAGTGTCTAAAGCGGGCTGCCAGCTAGTCGCAACTGCCAGAGACGCATCCAAGGTTATATTTAAAAACGTAAGACAACATGAATCTGCAAAAACCTATTCCCAATCAATTGTATAATCAACACAGCTTTTGACAAATGTTAAAAAAAAACAAAATCCAAAAAAAGCAGGTTACATCAGCACAGTATGTTGACGACGCCAAACTACAAATCTCCTCCAGGGTCTGTTGCACCCAGCAGGTCTGATCTGCTGGGCGCAACGGTCCCAGTAGGCAGACTTGTCACGGAAGCACCAGCACCGTTAGCAATGGGGCAGGTGCTTATGTCGCCCCACTCCTATGGAGTCCTATGGGGACAACATTTTCCGACGCCTGACTTCCGGATCCGCCGGGACTTGTAATCGATGCCCATTTTCAGCACAGATCTACTCACTTAGTATGGAATGAGTTAACTCAATGTCAACAGGCCATCCACTGGAAGGACCATGAATGGCCGGCCAGATGTTCTAACACCCCACAGAGCCACCTTACACGAGCTCAGAAATCCCCAAGGTCTCAAAATTAGGCATCATTCACACACATCTATGTGGCAAAGCATACTACTTCTGCCTTTTCCCAAAAGGTGTCTCACATTCACAGCAATATTATTAGATGGTTGGGACCCTTCATGAAAACTAGGACACTTTGAAGGAGAACCAGAACGTGCCCTCTGTCCCGGAAGACCCTTTAACAGGAAGAAGAATATGTGTCAATATGGCAGTCGCTCATACAAACTTGCACCCATTCCCACTGCTAATTATCACGAGAGATACCCTCCCAGCAGACCCTTCAATCCAGCAGTAGAGCGAATCTTACCCGAGGGAACGAGGAGACGCAAGACTGGGCTGGAAACGGCTACATGGACAGACTTGATTAAGCTCCAAGAAACAAAGCCACTTGTCGGTAGAGACACCATGACGACTTCGCTACGTAAGACATGAAGCACAAGTGCTATCCGCACACCCTGGACACTCATACATACACAACTACATGAAGAACACAGGTATAGAGGACATTGACACATACATACTGTCTGCACGTTTATTATTTTGCCATTAGGCCTGCTACAGCACTGCGGTAACGCAAAAAGCAAGAAGAGTTTATGTACATGCTTGCAGAAGCTCATATGCAAATAACCTCATGGTGTGGCAGGAGCACTCAAGGGACCTGACAGCCATAACACACTAACCTATAGACTATTAGAAGACGTGTATAGTAGAAGCCAGACCTTGGCTTAAGAAATCTAGAAGGCCGCGATTGGCTTAGAAATGGGACCCCAAGCCTCACAGAATGATGCCCAAGCGCAACTAGTGTGGCAGGAGCAAAGCCGCCAACAAGGTCACAATGTTGCAAATGACATTCCTTACTCTGAACCCAAGTAACACCGGCTGCAGGAGAGTGGAGCTCTCTAACAAAATACGGAACAATTCGGAGGTCCAGGGCTCACAGGCATGGTCACCAAGCACGTGATCTGGCCGAGCTGAGGGGCTGCCAAAATTGGGGCCTGAAAAGAGCAACCTGTTCGCCGTCCCGACAATAGCTGCAACAAAGTTGTCACAATCACGTTACAGCACTGCGTTGGGAACCAGAGCACGCTCATTACGGCTATGGGCTACACACCATGTAAAAAAGAGGGGGGTACCCTTCCTAGTGGACAAGCTCAAGGCTATAGTACTTCACAGGTACAGGAGGGTGGTCCTGCCCACAAATTGATATGTAGGTCGGTCTATTAAGTGGTAGATCCAAACCTAAGGTCAAATGTGTACTGCCTTCTCACTGAGCTAAGACAAACCAGAGAGTAGCAGACAAAAGTTTTATTGCTAATTATATCGATAAGTATTCAATACATAAAAGTTGAGAACAGATGTTGAAAAAAGTGCAATATACATAAATGAAAGGTTAAGACAACATATAATACCATCAATAAAAATTCATAACAAGGAACAAAAGTACAGTATTTACAACAAAGTGAACAAGGAGTACTGTATTATCAATATACAGGTCAATCTTAAGGAGAGGTTTCTTTTCTATTTTCTTGCATAATAGTGAACCAATTGATGTGGACACACAGGTCCTTTGTGAAAAAATCCCAAGGTTAGAAATTCCTTTATGAATAACCTTGTAAATGGAAAGTTACTCAGTCAGGTATTACTTTCCAGCATAATGTGTTTCCAGGGTCCTATGGAGAATACGATATCTTGGTGGCCACACCGCCATGATGCTGACACATAATTGCACCATGCTGATACATAATTACACAAGGTACTAGTCACAGGTGTTCCATGGCTGGGAACAGTCAATCCCAGGCTCGGGGGATGCTGGCTCATATAATCATAGGCAAGGACCCTCGGGGTGGACAGTTGGGGGTCACCGACCAATCACGGGGCATACTCACTGTAACAACTTTGAATTAACAACTTTTTTGGAATGGCTAAACGTACCACCTGACACCACACGGCCCGGGCCAATAACATAGCACCTCTATATTTGTCCATATGGTACATACTACTCAACAGCCTATCCCGAGTTAGGATAGGTTTTTTTAGACGGTTCCCGATGAGAACACCAATTGTGACGTCAGATGCTAACAAAACTGGCCTGCGAGCCAGGGTCCGTTGAGAGATGCGTGGACGTTCTTCCATCTATGTGATCCCTGTGATTCGTCTATCATAATAAACCACAGTAATTCCTTGCCTCTTGTGTGGACCCGACGTTCTTGATTGGGCAATGGGAAGGAGTTAGGCCTTCCACGGACTAGCACCTGCGGGCCCCGAGAGTGGCTCGGCCAGACCAAGGGGGCCTGCCCTTAACAACTTCTAGTAGTGGATGCCAACATCAGAGCAACATGGTTTAGAATACAAACAACAATGCACTGACATTTTATATCTAAAAAATTAGATCTGGCTTCCTGCGTGGTGCTCCATACCGTATTGTATGTTTTCTCTAAATGCAATCTCTAATAAAACACCACTATATCCCAAGTGCTGTACTCGGTGTCAGTGCAAGCATGCTTGCGACACTGTTCTGCACAGAAAGTAGCAATTGACCTCTCTTGAGTAGATTTAAGGGTTTTTGGGGAGAACCAAAGTCACTTGTATGTCAGAGAAAGGCCTGCATATAACTATAATAATCTCGGTATTCTTTATGAAGTTGCTACTCAGTGAATATAGGCTGTGAGCCTTATTTTAACATGTTGATTAAAGTTGCAGACTAATTTGGCTTTGATGCCTTGCAAATACTTACCTTTTTTCTGCAGATATTTAGCACCATCAATTTTTTTAGTTTTTAGGTCAGGACTAGCCGCAAATTAGGAAGAAGGTTTCTAAAATATTTGTTAATTGTCTAAGCATCATGGTCAAGCATTGGCATGCTTCCCCCCACGACTCCCACAGTGGTACTGCCGGAAAAAAAAATGCAGGCAATTAGAGAGGGGACAGGAATTGGGGCACTCCCAACGACCACCGTCCCCCTGTGGTGTAGGATTGGCTTTGTAATCTACCCTGTTGGGCAGCCCAACCCAGGCCCAGTTGACTGACCTAGTCATATATACTTTTTCTAACAGATTGGGTAGGTCAATAAACAAATCTTATGGAGATAACATTAATTTAATTGGTCATTGTTGCCACAATGAGTATGTGACTAGCAAGGTACATCAATTGGCAGGTGTTTCTGCAGAGAAATACGTGTCTGTGTTTTAGTCAAGACAGACCATATTGCAGATTCATAAATAGTTTTGAATCATTTTTGTATTGTACAACATGGATGATTTCAAACCTTATACATTTTAATCAAAAGACACAGTTCATGCAATCATCTAACTTAAAAATCATTAAGAATTACACATTCATAAAAATGCTCATGTAATTAATTGATTATTACCTCCTACTGCCAGTTACTTCATATCAAGCATGGAATTCGTGCTAGATTAGCCAATTTATTAAATATTTCGTCTTCTTGGAGCCATTACTTGCAATCTCAGATATATACCTATAACCTCTACCAATGTAACAGTTTCGCTGAAGTCCTGCAAAAAAATTTCTAAAATGCTCCATTCCTGTGTTCATTCACTCGTCAAGTCAATCATTCATTCTTTCAATCAACTCGCGCCTTGAAACACCTGTGTATAGCCGTGTTATTAATGCTATATCATATCATAACAATATTAATCAATTTTAAAAAGTTGACTAATCACCAAGGAAGAAGTAGAGCCTTGTAAAATGTATCGCCGCAAGTTCACTGAATTCAGTGATTCTATGGAATAGACAAATTGAGAGAAAAGCTCTTCTCTTAGCTTCCGAAGGGCCTCTTAATCGATCATTAAGTGCTTAACGGTTACTACAGCTATTCCACAATGTCGACAGTGAGCAGTTTTCTGGATTTCACATATTGATCTAATCTCTCCGGTTAGAGGTAATTAAGTCGAAACCTTAGGAATGTGTCTTTATATCGACTATCCAGAGAATGTTCCAAATATTTCTGCAGAGTTCCTTTCTTTTTACATTCATTGTTTATTTCTCTACTTGGGCTATATTGAGCCCTTTTGTCACAGGTCACAATCCTGTCTTTTTCCATCATATTCTGTTTAGCCTGATCTGTATTTTCACACAGTAGTTCTATGGACACCTCATACTCCTCCTGTCTCTTAAATTCTACCAGTGAGCCCCTCCCACGCCGACTTTCCATTTTGCTCGATAGTGCGTTATAGATCGAGTTTTCTCTGCTCACCAGTATCTTGTGAATTAGAAAAATGATCCTGAACTGAGCAATGGGCAGGAAAGAATTCAACCCCTACTCAAAACGATGACTATAATAGGGACACAGTTCGGTAGTCTTAGCGCTTTTTTCCACATCAAGCCTTCGAGTTTTTCCAGATCAAAACTCTCCGTCCTGGAATAAATGTCTAAGCCATACATCAGGACAGAGATAGCATTAGAGCAATAAAACTGCACGAGCGGCCTGATTGAGAAGCAACAATATTTCTTTGCAATGTATGACATTTGTGCCACTAATTGTCGGCCCTTTGACCATGAAGCCACTCTGAATACCTTAATTTCTGTTGGTCTTGCCAATAGAAAGCCTAGATATTTAGTGTTTCTCATAGCTGGAATTTGTTGTCCATTCAATACCCTTCGGAATGTATTTAATTTGTATTAGTCTCCTTTATAGTTCATGATGCAGGATTTCTTTGGTTTAATTTGGCATATTCCTCAAATCTCACTAACTGCCTCTGTAACCTCACCTGAGTTCTGTCCAAGAGTAATATATCGTCAGCGTAGGTAACACAGAAGCATCTCTCACCTTTTAATTTGGGTGAGATAAAAGTGGCTCCTCCTAGGAATTCCCAAAAGTTGACCAGATACAAATTGAAGAGGCAAGTTGCCAGCACACATACCTGTATTAGCCCACAATAAGTATTTCTTGGAACTGACACATAACCACGGTGGTTCAGCCTTACTTTGATCATCGTATCTTTGTGTAGATGAATGAGCATATCCAGGATATGTGTTGGGATGCCCCAATCTGCGACCTTTCCCCACAACATTGTTCTATCAATAGAGTCAAACGCCAAGCTCAGATCAATGTCCCCTCGAACCTTGCATGCCGGGTTGATTCAAGATTGGATAAGTAGACCACTCGCATCTGTCCCTGTATCATGCCTAAAGCCCATCTGACATTTTGATGAAATTCCTTTGTCTCTACACCACTCATCTATTTCTTTCAAGAGACATCTAGAGAGGATCTTACTCTCAATTTCCATCAGGGCTATTGGTTGGTAATTTGATGGATCACTTTGATTTCCGTTTCTGTATATGGGGACTATTATTGACAAAGAGCCAAGCTATGGGGATGATTTTACTTTGCAGAATATTACAAAACAGGATATGGAGTACCTCTACCCGTGCTGTCACTTCTTGTTTCAGAATAATGTTGCAGATGCCATTTGGACCAGATGCACAGGAACTAGACCCAGCTTTTATAATGGTTTCCAAGTACTCTACTGAGACATCCAAGTACCATTCTATGTTATATTGCTCATTCCGTTTTAAAGGAAGTCCTCTGTACAACTTGGAAAAGTGTCTCACCCAGGTTTCTTCTGGGACCAGGTTTTGCATTCCTTTGTCATGTTTCTCTTTCTTTGATTTATGAGAGTTCAAAAGTTTTTGCTATTTTTAGTCAGCACTGCTTCAAGCATCAGTTCACTATCCCTCTGTAATAGGAGGCACTTATTACTTTTGAGCCAGTTTTTAAATGTCTGTTTGGCTTTTTTAATCTCAACACTTTTAGTTATTTTCTCATGGTTGGTGTTTTTCATTTCCTGATTACACTTCTCATCTCTCTTTTCTTTGCTTGATCTCTTCAACATACCCATGTGGGTGGTTAGAGTATACACCCCCCCTTCATGTACAGGGAACATAATGCTGTTTTTTTCTGCCACAAATATCGGAAAGGTCTCTACTCCCAAATCCTTCATTTTCGTCTCCAAAATTGTTGTAACACAATCTCAAATTATTCATTTGTTTCATGCCTTTCTGGCTCCAACCTAATCTATTATTCCCGTTATTCAGGGTCATGTTTTTGCAATTAGTTCTAAAAGGCATGGTAATACCAAGTTTTATTTGTAGTGTTACTTTGTCATGATCACTTACCAAGCTACTGACTACTTCTAGCCCTGTTACTGCCGAGGCTAGACCTTCAGAGGCTACAGGTCAAACCAGGATTTAAGGTCCTTTCTATGCCACGTTGGTCTGGCTGGTATATCTCCTGTTATGTGACCATTTAGGATTGCCATTCCCCAACCTTCCGAGTACTCCCTCCACCTTGTACCCTAGGTGACCTGTGACAGTGCGTGGGGAGTTTTTTCACCCTTCCACCTGCCTCCCAATTGTAGAGTTTGGGGAAGACAATCGGAATTGAAGTCGCCAACCATTAACACTTCCGCATGTGTGTGTTTTGTTTCAAAGGTTCCTATGATGTCATCTAAGGCAGCCATCATAACCATGATATCAAAGTGGGTATTAAGACAATAAATATTTATCAACAGGATTTGATTACACATCAGGTTTTGTTGCAATTTTACCTGAATTGCCAGTATGCTTCTCTGGTCATTGGAGATCATGGTTCCAGTAATGCCTACTGTGAGAAACCGGAGGGTGTTCTCCCAAGTAGACCTCGGGAAAGCCTTATTCAGGTGGCCAGGGGAGGGCTGGTGCTTTCAGATGCCAACCCTCGGGGTGGGTAAGCCGTTGCCATCACCTGGATAGGGAACCCGGGATTATGCTTGGAGGAACGCCCCAGGTGAGACGCGGTACTATGCCGAAGCAGAGGAGGAGGACGTAATTCCTGAGGCCTTTGTAGGCTAATATACATCTGCCTCGCCTCCTCCCAGTAAATCTCTCCGACCAAAACTCAACCCCTCAGTACAGAACCAGTCCCCTAGGATCTCAAACCCCATCTCATTCAGAAACAGTCTTTTCCAAAAACCCTGTTTTACGGTTCCCTACCCGAATACTCCCATTCATTCTTCTTCCCGTCACTCTATTATTTTCCGCACTCCCAAACTACTCAGGTAAAACACTACAAACCCCATTGTTTATTTTACAATCCTGGCTATTCCCATTTACCCCGCAAACCCTACCAATCCCGTCCCTCTGATGGTCACTCTCTGAGCTAGTCGAAAGTGACCAAAAATTACAATTCCCCCATCCTCTATGCTCTGTTCTCCATCCCGGTCAATCTCGTCCAGTTCACAACCCTTACCCATTTTATCCTTTTTTCGGTATACCAACCGACTCCCTTCTGAAAATCGCATTATTTCCCCATCATATCCCATAGGACAATCGGACACTCCAACCCCTCCCTTTCTTGACATGAATACTGGTATTTGGACTTGTAATAAAACTGTTTACCTGACATGCCCCGACACGAAGGTCAAGCAAAGTCAGGCAATTGACCTGAATCATACATACCTGATGGACCTTTTTCCCCACATGGATAACAGGTGGAGCAAGAGAGCATAGTACGAGCAAAGCAAGCACAACAGACAGCACAACGAGATGGCTAAGCAGGCGTGGAAGTTCAAATGAAGGAGAAAGGCGGCAGGATTTGAGAGGGTATCGAGTAGAGAAGTGCCCTTGCCCTTTTTCGTCACAGACATGCAGAACTTTTGTGGAAGAGAGCCTAGGACCACCTACAATAGCATAAGTGTCTTGCAGCAGATGTCAACTGTACACGGGGCAAGCCTACGCTGATAAGCAGGAGCGAGGGAAGCTCCTGCGTGGTACTGGCTTTGACACCAATGAAGAAGAAAAGCCAAGTGGTTAATCACAGCCGGTGAGTCGGAAGGGAAAACGATAAGAACCGGGCTGTGTTGATTGAGAATCGCAAAGTGGCAAATTTGAACCAAGTTTAATGAATGGAGTAAAGAACTGTAACAAGTATGGATGGGGAGACGAGCTGCAGAAGGAAACTGGCACCACATAGGTGCTAACTCGAGACACTCTGGTCGACCCCCATATGAGAGAAACTACAGATACCAGAAGGCTATAGGAGAGCCAGCGGAATAGGTCAAAGTGGTCATACTGAGGGTCAAGCAAAATCCCTGTACACCCGAAAGACTTTGATCTACAAACTAAGTGAAAGTAAGGGAAGTGAAACCAGCATGGAAAAAGTAAAAGGGAAGTGAGTCCTGTGAACTGAACCCAGAAGAGGGGTGCTAATAAGAAAGGGGCAACGTCTAAAAGTCCACAGAAACAGGGTGTTCACAAGGGCAAAGTGGCCACAGGATGTCCACCGGAACTGTTTAAAAGGACATTGGAAATTGAGAGGGGTCTGCGCCCAGAAGAGGGGTTCCAAGGGTGAGCCATTATCGCCCTGATCAAGTGAACCTAAGTAAGAAAGGTTCACAGCAAACTAGTTGAAGGACATTGAGAAGGGGAATGTATCCAGTTAAGGAGGAGACCGGAGAAGTTGGAAACCGAGCCCGACCGAGGGAGAAACCAAGAGACACAACAAGACAGGAGAAGAACACTGTGCCTCTTGTCATTGAGGTTCCAAACCCGGCAGAGGGAGATCCAGGGGTGGAAATCTAACACCTAGAAAATACGTGAAGCAGAACTTTTATGTTTATTGTTAAGCCTATCAGGCCATCAGGAACCTGCAGCCCAAAGACATGGGTATTGATAGGAACTGTTTAAAGGGTCAGCATCCGGAAGAGGGGGACCGACGGGTGAAGTCATCACCCAAAGTGAACTGTGAAAGAGGACTTTGTGTTTGTTTTGTTAGTGAATACATTAGGCCCTCGAAGGTAAGAGACTTTGTAGAGGACCGAGACTTGGCCATCGACGGTCCTGATTGCTGCCATTTGGAACTGTTAACTCGTGCTGGGAAAGCTCGAGTGTATGCTGTGCTCCAAGCTCCCATTTTACCTCGTGCACAAAACGTGGGGAAGGGAATCCCAGGCTACCTCATCCTGACATATTATTTACAAACACTTCTTCCTTTTCCTGAAAACTATCCCACACTCTATTTTGTACCAGTTGTGAGGGTTGGCAAAAGGTTTTCTTTGTATAGGCCCTTTTATTTGACATCATCACTAGGACTGCCTTATTTTTCATTTGATGGTTGACTCCTGCTCCCATCTTAGATTTAGGTTTAGATTAGGCATTTTTGCAACTGCATATATCATTCATTGTTCAATAAACACCCTTGAACTGTGATCACTTGTGTCTGTCTTACTTGTTGCCCCCATGAGTTTCTCACACTACTCTGTGTTTGATGAATAAGCTCCCAATGGACGACCCGCACTGGGTCTATCTGCCATTTGTTGGAAGCATGAGGGTCCATCCCACAGTAAATCTTCCATTGCACAGGTCTCCTGTTAACTGATCTGTTACCTGTGTTAGTTGTCAATTTACTGAAACCCCTAATATTTCATGTCACTAGTGAGAGGGTCTGCGGTCGAACCTCGGGTTCATGCTCAATTGGGCTACGGAGTCTGATTCTCCCATCTCAGTCCCTGACCAAGGGCTTCAATTATTCTTACCCAGTCAATTTGACTGGCTTCCCTCAATGTTTCCCTCCCTTTCGGAGGGCACTGATTTCCTTTTACCTCTCCTCCCACTGCTTCCCATTTATGCATCTTCTTGAATAATGTTTTGAATCATTTGTTTTACATGTATATCTGTTTGTTCTTTCAAGGTTATTTTTTGTCAAGCCAAAAAAATGCCAATTCCAATTTTGCTGTTTTCATCTTTGTGAAGTCCCAAAAAATGTGTTTTATTTTCAACATTCATGTTCGCACTGCCATTTAGAAATAGTGAATTTAATACTGCTGACCATTTTATTACCCCTCTTTTTTAAATAACCAAAAGTAGTTAACTTAATATTTTGGCTCACACACCCACTATGTAATTATAATGTTGGAGAGAGTTGTGACAATGTCACTTTGGAGAGGCTATTGGTTGTGGACAGAGGGACAATAAGGGCTGGGCGCTGATGCCCACTACATGGTGCTGGCCCCTGAAGGATATCTATGGGGGATTCCCAGCCTTCCCCTTCCCGCCCTCCAGCTCTCACCTAATGTGTTTGGCAAGGCACAGGCACCAGAGATCCCTTTGTGGCATAGGAAATAGAGTTATTGAATATACAGGGGAAGGAGATGCAAATCCATATGTGCTGCTTGTGAACCTGACATCACAATGCACCATAAACCACACATTGTAAATGGAGCATGTCTGTTGGCAGGAAGGGACAGGCGTGCAAACTCAGCTCACATAGTGCACCACAATGCTAGTGCTCACCAAACTGCTCTAGTTTGTGGTCATTTGAACGAAGCAGGAAAACATACTGGAGGATAAATTTAGCAGCACCAGACAACACAGAACTGTCCAGGAGACACCACCCGACTACAAGGTGCAGACCCAGGATGGCCCAGTGCACAAGTAATGAAACAACACATGGGCAAATTGTAGTTAGCTCTGGCCAACACCAATCACAAAGCCAAATATTAGCATTGGAGGGAGAGAGAGACCAAGCAATAGAGCGTGAGAGACAGAGGCGAGTGGGAGGAAGAATGGAAGAACAGGAGCGGAAGGGAAAAGAAGGATAGAACATCAGGCGCTTTTGGATCCAGTTTCTGAGATGAACCTGCGTGGGAGGATCACCTGGGTGAGGGTTCCCTGAGGAGTAGGAGTGGGGCACCCGGAGGTGAGATGCGGTATCCACGCTCTTGTTTTCCCGATTCCCCATCATATTACCTTGGAACTTTACTCTTTACGAATGGACGAGCTACAGAAAAAGATGCAAGGATAAGCTACTGCAGAGTGGTCTAGCACCTAGGGTTCCCAGTCGAAGTTCTCTGACCCGGCGTCTGAGTGAAAGTGAAAATGCAGAACTGAATTCGAAGTGGTCATGCAAAGGTCACAGCAAAACCCCTATGCACAATCGAAAGTCTTTGAACTTATAGTTGATCATTAAGGTGAAGAGGCGTGCACCCAATTGAGGGGAGCATTTACTTATGAGACATTTGTGACAAACTGCATGGACTTGAGCCTGGCTGAGGGAAATCCAAGTCAAAAGGAAAATAGAAAGGTCCGAGCCCGACGGACGGGAACCTGAAATATTTGTTTTTGTAAAGTTCAAGCATGTGAATCTGTACAGCAGGATATTTCCCAGTGGAGAGACTCTTGAACAACACTGAAAGAGAGACTTTGCTCAGGAAGACCATGCCTTGTGTAAAGGACTGCTTCCATGTGCCACGAACTTTGAGTGTACTGCAAGCTCGATTCCTGTTCCGCCTTGCCCCGTGCTGAAACGTGGGGAAGAGGGAGGTACAGCAGTCCTGAACTACCTAGCCTCTTGTACCTTTCATTCTGCTATACACTGTTTTAGTTATATATGTCATCATCCCACACCCTTTTGTTACATAGAGTAAGGTTTAGCAATAGTTTTTTTTAGTATAGGCCATCTTTGTTTTGACACGACATGACTATGACAGTGTATTCTTTCTTTTTGATGGTCGTAGCTTGCTCCCATCATTAGCAATTGGGTTTCAAATAGGCATTTTCCAACCCATGCAAAGTTCAATAAAAACCCTTGAACTACATTCCTTGTGTCAGCCGTGCTTTTGATACCATGCCTTCCTTACAACTGTCTCTGAGAGTTGGTGTGTTCTTGAGGCCATCTGTGACAACATTATTACTAATCCCAATATCAATTACGATACTCTGAGCACTTCTTCTTCAATGCTAACAAGTCCTCTCTTCTGTCAGCTGAGAGAATACTGATGAAGCTTTGTCACCTACTTTTATTGAGGTGTCCTTTTTATACTATCTGAATATCATAATTCATGATACATAGCTTTCAAATTGCCTATAGCCCATGTACTGTGAAGAAATTAGAGTGTACTAATTATCACTTTTGTTTGTCTCTTTTTTCACGTATTTTCCCTTTCTTCTAACTTCATCTCATTGAACAAAAAAAGTGCGTCTTGCTATTCAACCTGTTTATATAGGATTTACATTTTGTCACCAAATGATTTGATGGCCTTTGTAATTTGATGTGACATGTTTCTTTCACCTTTTTTATATACTATGTTCACAGTTATAGCTATGCAAAATCTTCTACATATAATGATTGTCTAAACAAAGCACAGAGAGCTGAACATGTGTCTAATGCCGGAATTGACAATATTTGCTCCTGAGCCAGAATAAACCAACACGTTCATTTGTACATGTTGCTCTCCCAGAACCATTATGTTGTAACTTCAACCAATTTACCTTTTGGACATTATCAATTACTGATCATAAAACCACTCAGGAAGGGCTTCCATGTTTATCATGTGAATGTAATGTAATCTCAAAGTGTGCCCAGGCTGGATTTTATATAGCTATGATTTTGGCCTTGTCCAGATTTACATTTTAGATTATTTTAAGTTAAAGACCAAGGTCGACAAAGTGCCTACCCTGCTGGGTTTGTTTGCACTTTTGACATTTTCAAACAGAGTCCTCTTTGTCTAGCGCCTTCAGGTCGGTGGTTGTGTGCACTGATAATTTCATGGACCAGCTCATTTCTAAATAGGCATAGATTATCAATAATACACATTTAGAATCACAGGAGACTGTTTTGTGCCTATGCTTTTCAGTGTTTGACTTTAAATTGGCTTCTAGATACTTTCGTGCCAAACGTATTACAGTGTTATATATTTGGAATTGTTGCCAGAAAACAAAGCATCTTCTGTTCTGAAGCCTCAAGTCTACTGACCATGCAAGTACCACATTTTGTGTATTTCTGTACCTTCCCTGTGGAACCTCAGCAGTGATTGGTTCCAATCCTTTAAGCCCACTGATACTGTGCGGTAATAAAAAAATGATTCTTCCATTTTGTTTCATCTTTAGCATGAACAATAATCATAGAAAAGGGCAGTGGCCCGATCAGAGATTACTATAATGCCACAGAGGTTAGGGCTGCTGGCACAATGAAAAGTGCATGCTTTGCTAGGTGGACCTTAGCACCAGTAAACCGCACAGGATGGAAACTTGGCAGCAGGATGTGGGACCAAGATGGTGCGTGCATTTGCAGATGGAAAAGTCCAGGATGCCATGATCTGAGAAGGTGGAAGGTAGCTGTCAAGGATACCTCTTAGATGGGATGCTTTCAGAAAGAACATAACCAAATTTATAATTTATGGTATTAAAGTCGGCGCCAATTTTGTAAATCAGAAGAACAAGTTACTTTCTTACCTGGTAACGTTCTTTCGATGGGATGTTCCTCTGACGTATTCCACATCTTTGACAGTGATTACCTCAGCTGTGCTGCTTCGGAAAACTTTCGGCGTAGGCGTCCTGCGTCAATTACGTCGATACGCTCCCTCGAGGACCTCCTCCGACGGTCGACGTCACCAGATGTTATATGTAGGATGCACGACGCCCGTAGCCTCAATTGTAGTTTTTTACCCCTAGAACATGTGGCACCAATCTCCTGCCAGTATTACTACAGAAAGCCTTGCGGAAACGGAAGCTGCAATCGCATAAGAAATTCTGTAGAGGGGCAGGTAGGGAGGGCACGATGTGGAATACGTCGGAGGAACATCCCATCGAAAGAACGTTACCAGGTAAGAAAGTAACTTGTTCTTCGAGGGGATTGTGTCCTCCGACGTATTCCACATCTCTGACAGACTCCCAAAGCAGTACCAACGTAAGGAGGTGGGAAAAGAATATAGAATTTTTAGAATGCCCAAAAAAATTGCAGAATAGAGGACTGCCTTACCAAAGGCCAAATCTTGCCCATGGATAGAGTCCAGGGAATAATGTTTCACAAAAGTATGGACAGAGGCCCATGTGGCTGCTTCGCAAATATTGCGAATCGGAACACCCCTCTGTAGTGCAGCGGAGGTAGCCATACCCCTAGTAGAATGAGCCCGTAAGCCTACTGGAGGGTCCTTTCCCGACAACCGATAACACTTAGAGATCGTAAAAATGATCCATCTAGACAAGGTCTGCTTGGAAACAGCCTGACCTAAACGCGTTCCAGCGTAACCAATAAAGAGCTGATCGTCCACTCTGACCCAGGGCATCCGTGAGAGATAGAAACTCAAAGCTCTCCTAGGGTCCAACCTATGGAGCCTCTCCTCTTCCTGACCAGGATGTGGAGGAGGATAGAATGCTGGAAGAATTACCTTCTGGCTCAGATGGAATTCCGACACAACCTTTGGAAAAAAGGAAGGCGGTAAACTAAGGAAAACCCTGTCCTTATGGAACACAGTGAAGGGTGGTTTGGCGGAAAGTGCCTGCAACTCACTCACTCTGCGTGAGGAAGTAACTGCAACTAAAAATATAGTTTTAAAGGACAACAGTCTCAACGGACAAGAATTTAAGGGCTCAAACGGTGCTCCCATTAGGAACTTTAAAAACACATTCAAATCCCATCCCGGCGCCTGGAAAGGCGACGGTGAAACACATGAGTTAGCCCTTTTAGAAACTGAGATATCAAAGGTATTTTAAAATAAGAACATTCCTCAGACGAGCGCTTAAACATGGACAGCGCTGCCAGGTAACCCTTAATGGTACCCACATGCTGGCCCTTGTGGGCTAAAGAAAGCAAAAAAGACAAAACCAAAGGAATAGAACATTGGAAAGGATCCACATTCTGTACCCTGCACCAGTCGCAGAACTTCCTCCAATGGCAATGGTACAGGGCTTTCACTCTGGGCCATCTGGCCGAAAGCAACACCTCCATCACATCTTCAGGGAGGTTCCAATCCTTATATCTCAGCCTTTTCAGATACCAAGCTTGAAGGCTGAGAGGCTTGACCTCTGGATGGAGAACTCGACCCCCCTCCCTTGAGAGCAGATTGTCTCGGTAGGGAAGACGTCGTGGAGCTCAGATGGACATGTCTAAAAGGTCCGGGTACCACGCTCTCCTGGCCCATGCCGGAGCAATGAGGATCATCCGGGAACCGAACCCCCGGAACACCTGAGGAATGACAGGAACTGGAGGGAACGCGTACAGCAGTGGGAAGGGCCACTCCATTACTTATGTGTCCCCCTAAGGCTCCTCTTGGAGGAAATTCCTGTGAGCAAAATTGTAGTATTGTACCTATCTTTTTGCACTGGGTGCACACAGTGCTGCTAGTAGAATACAGCTATGTCATATGGAATGTGATGGGACCTGAGGGTTCCAAGAACTACAGTTGGTAACACAGGATGGGAGAACCTTACTGAAAGGATGTCATCTGTTTAGCTCCCTGCCCCTTTCTATATAACTAGCCCTGTAACTCTGTAACTTATAAATAAACTCACTCCTTTTATATATACTGGTCTCCTGTGCCTTACCTGAATCCAGATGTCTTCTTACCATCCCCGATACGACAAATGGCGACGAGGATGGGATTAACAGGCGGTTGCTGGTTCCAGTTGGACTGATATATGTTTGCCTGTTGATCCCAAGATAAAAGGACCCACTGATGGAAATTCTGATGACTCCTGGCATCATAAAAATGCTTTTGGCAGAGGTCCATGATGAGCCCAGCAGTGGCACAGCTCAGCGCCTGCTTCCAGTGGAATGACTTCATACATCAGCCTACACAAGGTATAAGTCCTGCTATTTTTGCATCTATATGGCAGGCAGCCGGCACGCAATCAATAGAGGAGCATCCATATCGATTAAGGTACTGTGTGGCATGCCTGGGGAGTTGCAGCAGCGGTTAATTAAGGGCTAGGGTGCCATTGCGGCTGCCGAGTTACATGGCTAGGGGGCTGCAATCTGGTATAAGCCCTGCATGATGAACTGCAGGCAGCCAGAAGACGGCGTGCCGTTTGGCACATATTATGATGGCTGTGAGAAGTGCTCCCAATGCAAGGTACTGTTTAATAATCAATACGAGCGCCGTGTTGGGCAATTCTTAAGGGCTGCGTTAAAAAGGGTGCTTTGATTATGAGTCTAGTGAGAAGGTGATGCTTCACGCCACTCTCGTCTTCCTTGTGAGCAGATTTGGGCGTATTTCACGCTAATCAATGCTTCTCATGTGACATTGATGTTGCTCTTTCCCGGTGCACTCCCGATGTGCACATTATCACTCACTTGGGATGAATGATGACGTATGCTGCTGGTGTGCGGTAATGGCGGTGACCAGAACGTTGTTTCTCCAAGTATTCTTCTACGAGGCGTTCTATTCCTGAGGACCGTTGTTGGATTCTTCTCGTATGTGTAGGAGGAAAACATTAAAGGAACGGTCATTTCAGCGTGCATGAACGTGATGACGTATGCAGAAACCTGCGAAGTAAATACAGTTCTTCCGACTGCGAGCATCGTATGAATGCTCCTCTTCAAAGGATATGTACAACCGTCAGTTGTACATTATATTAATCATCAGAATAAGAAGAAGAAAGCGTTCTGAATTTGTGTCAGCTGCATCAGCGGTTCATAGAGTTTGAATCGGAGGCAGCTAATTTGAATCCTGTTGTCGGGGCACAAGCTTGCAAATAATAATGCTACATGTGGGAGTGTTAGCAATGCTTTCCGCATGGATTTGTAAAAGAAAATGTTATGTATTTCTATTCCTATATTCCTCTTGAAATTCATGGACATTTTTGCTGTTTTTTTATACAAGTTATGTCTGTTCATTTTGAATGGGTTTTAAATACACATAACCTTTCTTACTAGTTATGGAAATGCAATGTATTGATACCATTTATGGTTTAAGCTGATGTAATTTATGAAGTGGATTGTGCCATGATTGTATGGAATGGTAAGTCCTAATATTTAAAAGGGTGACAGAGTGCAATAAGTGATTGCATTTACTATATGAGGATGAGTGGGTGTATTTATGCATAACACTATATCGCACCAACAACCTAACCAACAAACAACACAAAGAAAAAAAATGTTTTTTTCCTTTGTGTAGTGTTTAACAATATTATAGGATTTTCAGGTTTTCAAATGCTGTATTTTATATATGTTTGCAATGCATATTATATTTTAAAGGTGATATTTCCAAGGGGAAATATGTTCATTGATAATATATTATCCAAGATGTAGATTGGAATAAGTATAATTTAAGTGGCACAGCATCGTTCTGATGTCATGAAATATATAAGTGAATGCTGAGTGGTCTCCATGTTAAAGGAGATAGCCCTATAGTTCAATGTGACATGAATGTTGCATGGTAATTATACCATTTTTTGGGCATATTACATATGGCATGCATGTGAAGATATTACCGGTTTATTTTCCTTGGCCTAACATGTTTTTTAAACCTTGGATGCTTTCATATTTTTTGGCTGCATTCAAAACAATTTTGTTTTAAAAGATCTTTTGCACTTGGACTCAGATCTGATCAGTCTCTGTCGCGGTGTATTCTCTTCTCGCGCTGTTCTTTTCCAGCTGCGTTGTTTTAATGTGATCTTTGTTTTGTGAGTTTTCTTTTCTGCATTTTCCCACTTTTCATTGTTTCTTATGGCAGGGTGTGTATGTGAATATGTGATGGCGCAAACCACAGGTGTTTCGTAGAGGAATGGTGGTGTATGTAGTCATGCAGTTATGGTTGTGAGGCAAATGTGATGTTGATAAGGATAAAATATAAGAGGTTCATATGAATGTTAGATAGTTCCTGATGGTTGCGTGAGTACGCGGTTGTGCTGGGTGTGGCAGACCCTTGTCTCCATGTGGCAGGTGGAGTGGGAGGAGATACGCTTTGATGGTTGAGAGTGTGGCAAGGAACGTATGTGCTTGCAGGTGGCAGCTGTGAGGCCAGGGAGTGGCAGTTCCGGGCAGCTGGTGAATTGTGTACTTGATTGTTTTGATTGTTAGTTACGTGAATGTGGATACGCTTTCTTGGTTGTGAATGTTGTATGGGTTTTACGGATTTGCGGGAGTGTGTAATTTTGAGAGCCTCTTTTAATGCTTGGTTTGTGATACTTTGTTTGGTGTTCAATTGAAGAGAGGGAGGTGTGTAGTATTGTACCTATCTATTTGCACTGGGTGCACACAGTGCTGCTAGTAGAATACAGCTATGTCATATGGAATGTGATGGGACCTGAGGGTTCCAAGAAAAAAAGTTGGTAACACAGGATGGGATAACCTTACTGAAAGGATGTCACCTGTTTAGCTCCCTGCCCCTTTCTATATAACTAGCCCTGTAACTCTGTAACTTATAAATAAACTCACTCCTTTTATATATACTGGTCTCCTGTGCCTTACCTGAATCCAGATGTCTTCTTACCAACCCCGATACTACAAAGAGGAATGACAGGAACTGGAGGGAACGCGTACAGCAGTGGGAAGGACCACTCCATTACTTATGTGTCCCCCTAAGGCTCCTCTTGGAGGAAATTCCCGTGAGCAAAATCTTTCGCACTTCCGGTTGACACTGGTGGCAAAGAGATCCACTTGTCGGGTTCCCCAAAGGGCGAAAATCTCCAAAAGAACTTCCTGAGCCAGCTTCCACTCGTGGGAGACCTTGCTCTGCCTGCTCAGAGCGTCCGCCACCGTGTTTTCGTCTCTGGCCAGATGAACTTCCAAGATCGAAATTTCCTGCTGGATGGGCCAGAACCAGAGCTGCATCGCCTCCCTGCAGAGTGGGAGTGACCCTGCCCCCCCCTTTTTGTTGAGGTAGTGCATGGCCACTGTATTGTCCGTCAAACAGGACATTCTTCCCCCCCCGCACAGACGGCAGAAAAGCCTTCAGGGCTAGCCTGACAGCCCGCAGCTCTAACAGATTGATGTGGTGTCTGGACTCCGACGGAGACCAACGACTGCTGACTGTCAGCTCATTGGCATGAGCTCCCCAACCCTTGAGGGATGCGTCCATCACGATTGTCACCTCCGGTCATGGTTGCCAAAACGGAGCCCCATTGAACAGATTCCCTTCGACAGCCCACCACAGAAGGTCCTGGGCAACCGAGGGCGAATTCTGAACAAGGTCCAACATCCTGCCGGAGAACTGCGACCACTGCATCTTGAGTGCCCACTGCAGAGATTTCATCCGCAGCCTGGCCTCTGTCACCAGTAAAATGCAGGCTGCCATGAGGCCGAGCAATCTCAAGAACTTGAACGCCGGGAGACTCTGGGCACGTTGAAATTTGTTCACCATCTGCAGAATGTGGTGAGCCCTCACCTTGGGAGGCGAACACTGTCCCAGGGATGTGTCTAGCACTGCCCCGATGTACTAGAGCCCCGGAGTTGGCGTCAAGTGAGACTTCTTGAAGTTGAGGGAGAAGCCCAGCTTGTGAAGGGAGTGGCAGGTGACGTACAGATGATCCAGGAGTTGCTCAGGAGACCGCACCCTGATCAACCAATCGTCCAGGTAGACGTGAAACCCACTTTCCTGAGATGCGCTGCCACCACCACCATTAGCTTGGTGAAGACCCTCGGGCGGAGGTCAATCCGAACAGCAGGACCCGAAACTGAAAATGCGAGTCGCTAGCCGCGAACCTCAGGTACTTCCCGTGCTTGGGATGAATCGGCACATGAAAGTAAGCATCCTTGAGGTCGAGAGACACCAACCAATCCTGAAGTTGAAGGGCCTGACGGACTTGAGAAAGAGTAACCATCTTGAACTTGTCCTTCCTGAGGAGCTTGTTCAAACCATGCAAGTCCATGATGGGTCTCAATCCTCCGTCTTTTTTCGGGATCAAAAAATATGGAGCATACCATCCCTTGTTCCTCTGCTACAGGTACCAGTTCTATGGCACCTTTCTCTAGAAGGGATAGGATTTTGTGCGCAAGGAGCGGATCCGGACGCTTCAAAGAGAGCTTCCCCGGTGGATTGTCATGAGGCCTCTGCCGGAAAGGAAGACAGTAGCCGTGGGCTATGATCTCCAGAACCCACACATCTGAAGTAATGGCATGCCATTCTACAAGATGCTGCGCCAGCCTTCCCCCAACCAG
Organism: Ambystoma mexicanum; assembly: GCF_040938575.1. Classification (NCBI taxonomy): domain Eukaryota; kingdom Metazoa; phylum Chordata; class Amphibia; order Caudata; family Ambystomatidae; genus Ambystoma; species Ambystoma mexicanum. The sequence goes on from NC_090936.1 coordinate 148,214,216, forward strand.
CGAACCATGGGACATGGCCTCATGACTGAGCGGAAGCAGCTGTGCCAGTGCCAGAGGGCAAGGAGGCAACTGCCCGAGCGGCTTTGGCACCTCGATTACCTTGCTTTCCACCTATGGTACTCCTACATTGGCCCCTTTGACTGACAGCTCCCCTCGATCTACCAAAGGAAGAGTAGTATCGAAAGGAGCGTCCCCTCCATTGCTGTCCCCTAGGCCGAAAAGGCAGAGGTTGACGGATTGCAGCGCTCAAGGACTTTGCTGCAGCTTTGGAGGTCTGCAACCTCTCAAGGCTCTCATCAGCCTTGCTGCCAAAAAGATGGACACCATCAAAGGGCATGTTGAGAAGCCGGGACTGTACATCAGGAGCAAACCCCGTCTTCCACAACCACACAAACCTGCGCATCACGGTGCTCCCTGCCATGGACCGGCTGGCACAGTCTGCCACGTCCAGACCTGACTGAACAGTTTCACACCTGGCATCCTTGCCATCCTGAAAGAGGGCAAGAAAACCATCCCGTTCCTCCCTTCGGGAATATGTTCAGCCGCCAACGACACAATTCCACAGAGTGTGTGTCAATCTTGCAAGGGCACAAATGAAGATGGCTGCCTTTAAAGCCATACCCGCAGAAGAAAATACCTTCTTCGCCCAGCAGTTCAAGCCTCCACCACCCTTCTCTGTAAGGCCATATGAAATGGGAATACCGGGTCAGTGGATGGACCTTGGTCCAAGATATCGGTCAGGTCATCCTGCAGAAAATCCACAGGTGGAGCAGACCACCCCAGATACTCCATCACCCTCGACATTAGGCGCCTGTACGAGGAGTCAGCATGCGTACCAGGCTCAGGCCTGCCAAACTCAACCTCCAGGGAGGTATCAAGACCACTGGCATCATGTAAAGATTGAAGGTCTTCCAATTGGCTATGACCAGATAACAGGTCATCAGGAACCTCAGGAGGCACCACCCCCTCTTCCTCAGACCCTTACTCTACCTCTGAAATGTACTCCAAGGGTTGGAACAAGTCTACCCTGGGAGAAGGAACAGAGTATGGGTCAAACACAGGCCGTACAGACTTGCTGAGCGCCTTTCTCTGAGCTTCCACAGCACTCCGGGGGACCTCTGGCAAGTTCTCATCAAAAGGAGTCAGGGCACTGATGGGAGTGGCGTTGACGTCGACCGAGGCACCAATGACTTGGACAACGACTTTGAGGCCGGAGCCTCGAGCGTGTCCTTCGATGGTCTCGGAGCTGATGGTGTCGACGACTTCCTCGGAGCCGGAGCCTCGAGCAAGTCCCTCGACGGAAATGGCGCTGATGATGTCGATGCCTTCTTCGAAGGCCTCACAGGCTCCAACGGTCTCGACTGAGTCAAGGACCGGGACCTGGAGCGGATGCGGTGGCGATCATCCTCGTCTGATCAGGACAATCCCGATGATCGCGCTGACTGCCCGAGCCCGAAGGCGTGCGAGCGGTGGCCCTAGCGTGTTCCTTGCCGGCTTCTCTCTAAGGCGCGGACGGACCGGGGCCCTGCGATTCGAAAATCACCATCATCTGCCGGCGGAATTCCTTCCATTCGCCTGGTGGAGTCCTTCGACGAGGACGGGGAAGGCGACCGGTGACGGTGCTTCCGTGAATGCCTCGAAGAGGCAGAGGAATGGCTGGACCCATTCCTGGAATGAGACCCCCTGGACTTACGCCGACGCGGAGAATTGCCCCTCGAATCATCGGTCAAAGGTCCAGTGGATTTCGATTTACGGGGTTTGGAAACCCTACCTACCGACAACAACTTCTTCCGCTCCCGCAAGGATTCGACGTCAAAGACTGGCATTGATTGCAGTCATCGGTGGCGTGGCTCTCGCCGAGGCACCAGAGGCAGACGTCATGCGGGTCCGTAAGAGACATCTTGGAACCACAGTCCGGCACTTCTTGAGGCCCGAATTCAAGGTAGCACAAGACAAAGACATATTTCTCGTTAACAACAATAGAAGAACCGATTCAACAAGAGAGAACCGAGGCACGCCGAGATTTCGTAGCGAACACGGTCGCAGAAAAAACGGAACTGAGGCTACGGGCGTCGAGCGTCCCACATATAACATCCAGTGACGTCTACCACCAGAGGAGGTCCTCGAGGGAGCGTATCGACGTCGGACGCTTACGCCGAAAAAGTTTTCCGAAGCAGCACAGCTGTGGTAATCACTGTCAAAGATGTGGAATACATCGGAGGACACAATCCCCTCGAAATGTAAAAATAATTTCTTAGTAAGTATTCAGTTCACCCCAGACCTCTTCTGCACCTGGAGAGTATATCAAAAGCACAAAACATTCTGGCAAGAAACATTGTATATTATCTACTGCATTGTTACTACATACACATCATTGTGTTTAGTGTTACAATCATAGTGTATTCAATTCGATGAAAATGTTTTAAATGTCAGACACAGATGTCGGCCAATGCATATTGGATATCAATATCCAACTTCAGGGACATTTCTGTAAATAATAACAATAACATGATGAAATTACATAGCTGAATTGGCTGTGTGCCACAACACCACACTATTTAATGTGATGGTAATTGCCTCAACTGTCTATTCCCAATATAAAAAAAGATAAAACTGAAAAACAGAGAAATAAAAGTAGAGAGAATAAAAGAAGAAGCATTCCCTAAAAAATGTCTCGTTATTATAGTCTTTACCAGTTTAAAAAAATTAAAATCAGACCTCAGGCTGTCAATTCCAGAAATAGAATGTCCCGGAAACTGGTGTGGATCTGCAAAAATAATAGTGTATATGCAAAAACATGCCTTTAATGCAATGCCTTCATTGGAGTTCCGATTTCTAAACTTTAAAATTTATCAGAAAATGTCACTTAACAAAAAATAGGGCTACTAAAATGTAGCTTCACCACCAAAGTAAAGCATATTTCGATATGTGGATTGGAAAGACAGCAATGTATTGCCTTTAATGAAACACTGAGCGGCAGCGTGCATGTTTAGTGACATCATTGGAACAATGAATCACTGTGAAGGTGTGCCATGGTAGCGAATATATTCATATGTCAAAAATAAAATGAATGTGAAGAAAGGACTAAGATTAAATCTGAATACATTTTTAAATACAACTTTTATCAGGGTTACACACAAAAATTAAGATGAAAACCTGAATTAAGTTCATACATCACCATGGGTTCTGTTAGGGTAATTTGTTGTACTCTGTTATATCACACTAGGTGCATGATTCAAGAATTGCTATTGCTTAGACATCCTATTAAGAATGCAGATAGCAATTTCAGCTTAACTTGATGTATATCTTCATTGGTGTACTAAAATCTAATCAGTGTTCAAGAAGGGTAGAAAATATAGCAAATGCTGTACCAAAGTTGAAAAAGCATATCACATTTCTATTAAAGCATACTACGATTATTAATAGGGTTCATACATTCAACACAAAGATCTTTGTTATTTGTGCAAGGTAAATGTGTGTTTTGGCACCCCATGATGTGAAGTGTTTTGTTAACATTACATATGTGACATTGACTTATTTTTATTAATAAAAATTGACAGTTGTTTGTTCTCTCCAGCCAACCCATATCATTAGTTACTTCCAAGGAAACAGTTTAACTTTAGTTATTCATGCATACCGTCTCAGAACATTGAATCAAGTCTGTCGATGAAGAAAGCTTCTCTATGATCCAAACTTTGTGCAATATTGAATTCAGCATTCTTGGTCTGTATAACCTTTAGGACTTGGAATCTCATTTCTGAAATTTTATATTTCAATTCAAGAAAATGGAGAGTCACTGATTAAGTTCTTCATCCTTAAATTAGAACAATGTTCGTGCCACCACAGTTTTACTTTTCTTTTGGACTGTCCCACATAGTTTAGTCCACATGGACACTTTATGCTATAAATAACATTCAAGATTTCACAGTAGCAACGTCTTTGAGAAAAATTGTTACCCCAGAATGAGAATGATGTACAATGTTACCTTTGGTTATATTTATGACATTTGTTGCCATTTAGACAAGAAAAAGTGCCAGTTTTTACTGAGATTATCCATGCTTTTCTGTCTTTCTGCATGGGCTAGCATATCTTTCAAGTTTCTACTTCTAGAGGATGCGAATACAGGAGGCTCCTTAAAAAGTCTCTTAACCTGTAGTTATGAGAACATATTTGCCAATTTTTCTTCCTAATATTCTTAGCTTTGTAAGGGTTATTTTGATATATAGACCTTATTGTGTTGGTCTGTATGTTTTGGGGTGTGCAATATCTCAAGTCCTGTTATGTTATCCAACTTGTTATGTTCTAAGGTTAATTCCTCTTCTTTACAGTCCTGTTCTAAACATTTGAAAGACATCTCATCTAATTCCTCAGAACATTCTGTTTTGTCAGTGACAATCCGCTCTACTCGTAGAAATGTACTGTATGGTAAGCCTTTAAGTGTGTTTGGTGGGTGGAAGCTTAATCTATGTAACATATAGTTACAGTGTGTGGGCCTACAGTACGAATTGGTAATCAGTTTGTCACACTGTATTTCTACTAGTTCATCTAGAAATACAGCTGCTATTATGCCAATGTCTGCTGTAAACGGTGTGTGGTCATCAATCTTATGGATGCAATCTAGGAATAAAGTTAAGTCTTGTATGGTACCCCGCCAAATCCCAAAGATGTCATCTATGCTTCCCATTCAAATTCTGTGGTACATATGCCAAATCAGATGTTTTAAATGTGTTCAGTTTCATATTTGTACATGAAACAGTTTATGTTGGTGCCATCATGGCACCCATCGATGTTCCTGAAACCTGTGGCTAAAATTGTTAATTCCATCTAAAGTAGCAGTTCTCCGCTATGAGTTCTAGGAGTGCCGTAATAACAGTTTTTGATGCTCCCAGTCTCTATTCCTGTAAAATAAGCCATTTAACAGCTTCTTGTCCCTTGTCATGAGGGATAGAAGTTTTCAGACTTTTTACATCAATGTTAAATAACATGTTTGGTTCAATATTAATCTCTTCTAGAATTTTGAGAACGTGCAAAGAATCTTTTATGTAGGTAGATGTTTTTTGGATAACTGGCTGTAAAACAGTCTATATGTGTGCCTAACGGTTGTAGTAAATGGTTAGAAGCAGAAACAATTGGTCTTTCTGGTGGTACTAAGCACAACAAACATGTATATTTATTAAAAGTGCAGTAGAGAATATCCAAGGGTTCTAACTGGTTTCTGATACAATTCCTTTGCAGAATGTTTTGTGCTTTTAATTTACTCTCCAGGTGCAGGAGAATTCTGGGGTGAACCGAAAACTTAGTTAAACATTTTCACATTTCTGATTTACAAAATTGGTGCCCACTTTGATACCATAGATTTTGTATATTTGTGCACGCAACAGTGAAGTCACATAATGTTCTTTGAAGGAACACAGTATCACAGATAAAAGAGCAGGCACTCTAATTTTGGTCAGTGGTAAAACCTAATCAAAGAAACAAGCATCAGTTATGAGATCACACCAGATGAAAAATGTAGAACGCCTCATTCGAAGGGAGGTTAATTGTAATTGTTAACACTTATAATATTCTGCAGATCACAAAGTATTCTGTTAAGACCAATGTTATGCAAGTAAAACAATGAATTTGTCCGTAGGTGGGAATAAATATTAAACAAATGTTTCCTAGATCTGATTTTATTGACTATTCAGGAAATATCCGAAAACTTTTAAAAAATACATATAGAAGTTGACGAATCACCAAAGGATTTTTTAAACACATTCTACAAACCAGAGCTAGATAAGACACTAGAAGAAATAAACTTGAGCTTGAAGCAGTACCAACAGGAATTAGAACAGAAAAAGATCAGAAAATGTAATGTGGCACATCTGACTATTTAGATAAGGAGGTACATACAGGGATGAACAAAACTCTGTAGCGAATAACTCTGGTATATCGCCAACTTTTTTAAACCAAGGAGCAAAACCAAACGGTCCCATCGGGGCCATAGGGTAAAATCAATCATTCACACCCACACACAAGACAATACCACAAAAAGACTTAGTGGTGAACTTATCAGGTTGAATATTGACACTTAAAAAGATCTAACTCTTCAAAAAGGCTTATGTTTTGCCCCTCCTACAGTTCTTCCCTTTTTGAGAATAGAATTGCATTGCATACATTTGTGAGAAAATCGAAATTGCGTGTATTTGTTTCTGAACTAGATAGCAACGATGAAGTACAGACATGGACTTAACATAAAATGCACATCTAAAGCTTATTACTCACCTATTATCAGCAGCAAAAATGACCCTTGCACAAAACTGGAAAAACAAAGAGGGCCCAATCTCAGCATGGTGGTGGATCAAGATCTGGGGAGTAATGGCCTTGGAGAAGATATGTACTATCAGTACTGGTAAATATCTAAGATGCTTAACTACCTGGAACCCATTCCATGAACATGTACGGAACAGAGATGCTCATTTCTTCAGACCCCGCCTACTCCGGAACACACATGTAATCTGAATTCTCCCAGACATAAAGACATTGTGACACTAACGTCAGGAAAAGATTCTAAATAGTCTGAACTCTAAAGTGTACAGTAGTGATTAAAGTTGGGGGGGTAGAGGGATTTATAGGGGATGGGGGATAAAAAGATAGGGTGAGTAGCTGAGGGGGGAGGGAGGCAGGGAATTGAAAACTGGAAATCCTTGAAAGTAATGTGAACTCCTACAAACTGTAAGATATGAACACAAGTAAAACGCAGAACCTAAGTGATTATTGTTGACAAATGTTATTTTGAAATAACCTGTATGCCTTTGAACCAAAAATAAACATGGTTTAAAAAAAAGCACATCTAATCCTCCAATACATAATCCTACCACATTCAGAATTCAGTTTTTGCTGATTTGCCCAGAATTTGTTATAGGAGACCCACATTTTCAAATATAATTTTTTTTGTGATTTTAGTTTATTACCAACTTTTTACACAAGTGTTACCATATATTCAAAATTCATCTAAAACCTAGTTTTCGTCACTATTTACATCCAAATGTAACTAAGTAAAAAGCAATATTAAACATGTCATTCAATTATTAAACCATATGGAATTGTATTCAATATTTTGTCTAAAAAGTTCACTCATCCACAAACCATTGCTGGTTTATCTCCTAATAGAAATAGGCTCCACCATTCGTCTGCTGATATAGTCGATACATTGTTAACATCTTCCGATGGGAATACTGATCGTTCTCCAGACAATCCAGGATATGCAGTCATTAGATGTTTAACTGTTTCGATGCTCTCTAAACATTTGCAAAATCGACAGATGGTGTCAATACAATGCTGTTGTTGCTGTGCATATAGACGCTCCTTTGTTGAGTATAGATGTAATCTTAGGCAAAGAAACTGATTTCAATGATATCTGCTTGGAAATGTTTGCAAGTATTTCAAGGTCGTGTTTAGAGCACGATGTTCGAATACCAGATTTTGCAAAGATTTATATTGTGCTTTTTGGTCGACAGTCTCAATCCAATCCTCTTTTCTTAATTTGTATTTTACCCCGCAGGGGCTGGTCAACAATGTTTCTAAAGATGTCTCCCGATGCGCAAGATGGAGCAAACATTTTTCATCCCACTTGTCCAAAAGGCCCAGTTATGGTCGAGATACTAATGGATTTAAAATTCTGTAGCGAAGTGCTGCATTTGCCATTTTTCTTTTCCTTAGCAACGATAATGTTTTCCAAACAATAATGGATTGCAGGGATTGCAAACCTAATTCAGCTCTAATGGCGGCCGATGGCAGACTCTCTGGCAATTTCAGGATTGCTTTCCAAAACCTTCCCTCAGGGGCATTCCAACTTTTCCACAAAAGATTTAAACTTGCTTCATCTCCATATGTTAAGATAGGAACTACCTTTTGTTTGCAGAAGGTGAGAAGTGGTATCAGTGAGAATTTGCTGTATCGTACGTTGGGTATGGACCCTTGTGCGGCTAGCATTTTGGTTTTATGTTGTAGTTCCTCTAGCCAGATCTTTTCTTCTATTAATTTGTTAAATTTGATACCAAGGTAGTTAATGGATTGTACCAGCTGCAGTTCTTCGCAAACCTATTCTCCATCTAAAATATGTTCCTTTTTTACCAAGTTTGTAGCCGAATGATATTATTTTTAGATATAACTCACCAAGTCTTACTCAACATATAGCGCTGTAGTGAGTCAAATAATCGCTGTAGTCCATTCTGCGTCTGATCCAATAATACTAGATCATCTGCATGGATCATAGATGATATTGTTTGAATATGAATCTTTGGCGGGAAAGTTTGGTACTCTTTTAGGACCAGAGGTAGATCTGCCAAATATAAATTGAACAGGGTACCTGTCAATTGGCAATCTTGTTTGACTCCACTCTCTATGTTAATTTCTCTCGACAATTCTCTTTTATTATTTCATCTGATCCACATAGTAGTTCTTGTATGAAAGGCTTTGACGGCTTGTAGCAGATCAGTCGGACAGCCCCACGCCTGTAATTTCGTCCACAGTTTAGATCTGTTTACACAGTTGAAGGTTGTTTAAGATAAATTAAAAGTGTTGGCTTTTGAGGGGCTGATCGATTAGGCGACACTTCTTACTTGGACTCTGAATATATATATTCCTTGACTTGTTTGCAGGTTGCAAATTCAAAATGGGCTGTCGCGAGACTACAGACATGACAGAGTGTATACTTTTCAAGCAAAATGCAACCAATATCAAAAGCCTAGCTCCAAAAATAGTGCACCGAACACATCTTGAGCATGCTCAGAAGTAGACTCAGAAGGAGAAGAAACAGGAACAGAAAAAGCCAGTACAAGGGAACAAGCTTCAGAGAGGGGTCTCTTTGAGGACACTGTTATATATCAAGACAAGGCATACCAAAATGAACTGATACAATGGATGTGATTTATTGAACATGTCTTGATCATTTGGAAAGGGACTGGAGAACAATTTCAAGAATTCACGGATAGAATTAACAATCAGCATGGGATCCAATTTACTGCGACATGTAATCCTAACACAATACATTTTTTGGACATAACAATCCATGCGGATAAAAACAAACTTAACACACGGACCTTTAGAAAGGATACAGAGGTTAATTTGACACTTCATGGCAACAGTTATCATCAAAGATCAACTATTCTCAATATACCAGCTGGGGAATTTGTACGAGCAAGAAGAAACTGTGACACAAAGCACCTTTGAGCAAGAATGTGCACTTCTTAAATCCAGATTTCTCGCGAGAGGATACAGGAAGAATGTGTCAGAAGCTCATACAACAAGAGCAAAGATTTAACGCAAGAACAGACACTTGAACCAAGCAGAAAAAAGGAAGCAACAGAGCCACACACAAAACTGGGTTTTGCTACAAAATATAGCTGCAACCATAAGACTAGTAACAGACTCTTGTCAAAGCATTGCCATCTTCTGAAGTTAGATGAAAATATCAGGAACTATGTAGACACAAAACCAAGAATGATTTTCAAAAGAGACACTCAGGAACAAATTAAGTCCATCACTCTTACCAGACATTGTAAGTCCATCCGGTATCCCATAGCTACAACCACTACATATGGGATTCAGTAAGTGTGGCAAATGCACTGTTTGCAAATTTGCACACGAGAAAACCAGTAAATTCAAAGACTACCAAGGCAACGAAATCGAGATCAAACAAGGAATAAACTGTAACACCAAGTATGTGGTATATGGTATTACATGTATATGCAAAAAGGTATACATAGGTAGTACCATTAGGGAATTAAGAACTTGGATCAGGGAACACATGGCAAAAATAGGGAGCCAAGACCCACGACTCCCCCTCGCCTTACATTGTCAAAACACACACCAAATGGAAAGCAAGTCAAATATCAGGTTTATTGTTCTTCAACAAATCACAATGCGCAAAAGAAGAGGCAACATAGAGAAAGCTCTCCGTCAGGCCGAAGCAAGAATGATTTGCAAATTCAACAGTACAGTTATGGGCCTGAATTCGGACAATGAAATGGTGTCCTTTTTTTAGTAATCATGGTTGAAGCAATTTGGACTTTTGAACTATGAAGGAAAGATGTGTATGGACCCTACGAACCCTTCGAACATGCACCTGACCTGTGTTGTTAAACACCCTTTTTATTGTTCCATAATCATGAATGTTTACAATGTTAAACCTAAGATCTTTTATATAATTAGACCTTACTGCAATCTTTCACAATTTTGTGAATAATTGAAACAGACAGATGACCTAGGACACATACTGAGTACAAAAATAGCAACAGGCTAATTTCAATTTAATTTAAACATTTCACATTGTTAAATACAAATGTGATCACTAAGTAGGGGATTTGTGTGTGTCTACATTCCTTGCACTATTTTGAAGTCCGGAAGGCCATTTAGGGCACACCAAGGTATTTAAATTAAACGTGATTATTTGCATCTGCAAACTGAGCAAAATGCACTTAGTAAATAATGTGATTAACAATAACAACGCTCAATTTAAAATTTAAGATTTAAAATCCAAAATGAACTCGCATAATGTAACATTCACTTTGCTTAATCAACGTGAAACAGGGAGTTTTCAATACAAGGTCAAAGACATCACGGTAAAAATGCCCAAAAATGGCGTCTGTTAAAGGCAAACATTCAATGAAACTGAAGATGCACTCTAGGGAGAGCGCTGCCATGTCACACAATGTTTAATACACTAGAAAGGCGCCATTCGGTGTCTGTTACCAGCTGACGCGTGCGATTGAGCGGACAAACGAGGCAGCTGTAAAAGACCTCAGGCAGATGTCAGACCAGCCTTTTTTTAGCGAGAAGCGTTAGCTGTTTAGACGGCACGCAGACAAGAATTGAGCAATAGTAGAATGCTTTTGTCAAGTTCGAACTGACAGAACTCTAACAATATATTTCTAATGCAAAAACGAATGAATCTCATAGTTACAACATTATGAATGAATTCATTTAAAGTTAACATCTTGGGTAATTAGATGTAGAACATGCCAAATGAACTAAATGTACAGTGACAGATATGTGATATTTCTTAGCACATTGGACAATAGAAAAAAGGAAGTTTGAGCACCTATAAGTGGAACATATTTTAATGTGGACTAACTAACCAATCGCATAGGAAATCAAACACGTATTTAATTTACCAACAGGGATTAAACCCATATACTATGGCAAACACCAACGAACTGTCTATTCAAGACTCAAATAACAAGGTAAAACACCCCCCTGTATACTCGGCTCTAAGTTAACAGAAACTGTGATACTAAGAGTACTTTGAACAGAGTAATTAGACACCTTAAAGTAATGCGCAACTAATTATGTACTTTTCTTTTATCACCTTTATTATTTTTATTCTTCTTTGCATTTCTCTCAACCCAATTAATCTTCCCCTTCACCAACCCTTGACTTTCTGTATGTTCTTTTGATTGTAAAATATTTTTTCTCAAAATAACATGTGACGTAACCATCCCTTGGTTTTTGTAAATACATCTTGAATATTTTCACTGTACAATTATTCATTTTGAGTGTACACGATGCACAATTGTTTTATTTTACATTATCTTTGTGAACATGTACGATTATTCATCAATTTATAAACTTGTAAATACACCAAAGGAATGGCAATGATAACAAGCCCTGAATTGAAAAAGGTGCCACAAGCCTAAACACGTGTCATCACTAAGGGCAATCTTACAATCTAATTTATCCCCGATTCACTAAATAAATTATCTATCTGTACATGAAACTGGCACAGTCTAAGTAACTGGTGGACTCGTTTTAGATAAATGCCAAGAATACATTTGTTTTGTTCTTTATTGACTCTAATTTTACTAAACTCAGAAGAAAGAGATTTGGATCGGTGCCAACACTTTTTGTAAACCCTGCCTGCTTTGGGTCCAAAAGTTCGGCCGTGGTCACCTATTGAGTTAAAAGAAATTGTAGGTTAGAAGAATTCTGCAGCTCTATTGGTAAATAATTTGCCGGATCATCTCTTGTTCCTTTCTGAAAGATCAGGACGATGATGGCTGAGGTCCAAGAGACTGGAAACTTTGAGAGCTAAAACGGAATGATATAGTTCAACTATGAACTTAGACCACTTCTCCGGTTCTGCTTTCAGCATAGAGTTAGTTAGCCCATCAGGGCCAAGTGTAGGTGAGAGTTTGTTTCGTTATCGCCTCTCTGATATCACTCACAGATATCTTAAAGTTCCAGGTTTTAGGCGTAGAGTTGGCAAACTCCGGTTTGCTTTTACACAGACAAGCAAATACCTTTGAGTAGAGCTCGACCAAGTTGTTCTGGGACCCCGCTACTCAAGCGTCCTGTTTGATTAAGGGTGATGTGATTAATAAGTGACCAAGTATCCCTGGAATTAGACTTGCATATTGCTTTCAGCATTATCTCGCCTTGTTCTCTAAAAGCTTAATCGGGCAATTTGTATAGCGCTGTTTCCTTTGGTTGATTGCCGTTTCCACTGTGGTCAGATGGTACTCTTGAGTTTAAATTTTTTCCTTTAAAGTCTGCTCGCAAACGTTTCCGTTCTTCGACCACCGCTACACTATAAAGATGCTTAGCTTTCATAAACGTTTGTCTGAAACCTGTTCTCACCACCATATAACTTGCAAAAACTTGCATATAAGAGCCCGGGGTTATCTTCCTCAAAAAGTTCAAGATACTTAGCAGTTATCGACGTGATGTAATTCTTTGTGATTTTTAGGCGATTACCCCCTTGATTTATCTTTATTTTTTCCAACTTGTGTACTGTCACATGAACGCCTTTTGTCTTCCAAGATAGTCGCAACAGTTCATGATCACGCATGATCATTTCATGATCAGTTCATGATCATGCATACCACCCTATAAAGCTTATTAAAATGACTACAGCATGCAAAGGGGGTGCTGTTACTCTGGAGTGCCACATCGCCTTTCAGCTCTACATCAGAAGTCAGCTTCCAAAAGGACGAGCTATCATTCCTTGCATAGGCTTCTAGAAGACGATCCCATTTAGATTTAACAAAAGATTCCTTCTTCTCTTTAACAATTCTTTTTTCGAAATTTGCCCTGCATTGACGCAGGTGCACTTTGTCCACCGGAGGGCCAAAAGATAGGGTGGCGGGAATCTGCTGCTTTGTTATTCCACAATCCATATCATACCAGCACATTTTTACACGTGCATGTTTATTCACAATCGTCCTGGGAAGAGTAACATGAGGGGAGATAACATTGGCCATGCCATCAAATGCTTTCATGAGCTTAAGATCAGAAATCCCCTCCTCACAGATTTTCTTTTTGCATGTAAGGGCTGCCACATAGATATTTGGTTTTAAATCCTGCTCCATAAGTTTTCACCACTTTACCGTTCTTCGGCATGCCCTTGTCACCATGATAGCATACGAGTTAGAACAGTCAGCCTGTGAGGGGAAAAGTGTTCCATGAACAGGTGAGTGAAATCACCAAAGGTCTGACCGCTTTTGCTATGTTCAAGGATCTTGAAGTTAGTGACACATGACCAATTGCGAATTGATACCAGAATATAATCAATGAGGGCTGAGCTATTAAGCACAAAGAACGTTTTGCCAGCTGGTTGGTCTTTTGCATATTGGCCATTACAAGCTCTCATCTCAAGAAGACCGAGCACGCGTGCTGTATCCACAGAGTGACACAGAGTCTTTCTGGGGTAAGATGTCACCAAAGTAGGGATATCAAAGGCCTCATCTGGATCCTCCCACAGCCCTTCCAAGTCTCCCAGAGGTTCAATTTATTATGATTTAGCAGAACGGGTACAATTGTTATACACTGATGTTTGTTAGGTTGGTACATAATAACAATAAGTCACTGCCAGTATTGTTTACGTTGCAGGTGCTCTATAAGACGATGCAACAACATACATATATATATATATATATATTGGATTAAAGCGCTTTATAAACACAATAAATACAAGACAAATATTATGAGAAAATGGAAGTAACCCATAACTCTGGTGTAATGTACCTTATGTTGGCTGCAGAGCTCACAGTCTGTTAGATAAAAGTTGTCCTGAAAAAAAAGAATCCCCTTTGGGATTGGTGTGAATGTAAACATTGAAGAGGGGCAGTGATGAGAATGAACCATCAAGGGCTCTTCAAGAAATGTAACAAGGCATCGATATGAACAATGACACTACAGATGTTTTGGATTCTGCCTATTATGAAATGAAGGTCCCTATGCCAGGGCAGAGCCCCTACTCGGGGAAGCTGAAGTTATAATAGGAGGTTGGAATGGTGAAAACTATGGAATTCAACAGGTTCAACAGGATCAAGTAACAAGGGTCTCTTTTGTTCCCAATCAGGGGGAGGTTACTTATTACAGGAGCAGGACTCAGTGCCTTCTGAAAGGCAGACACTGGCTCAGTGCTCATCATTGAGGTGGTAACAAAGACTAACTGCTGCTGAGAGGGCACCACTCACTGAAGGATTTTGTCTGAAAAAGAAAAGCAAGAAATGGCATGATCGCTTTTAGGGTCAACATGGTTGACCAGGCTTTTGGTATGGCGCTTAACAACAGCATGTTTGAGAGAATAACGCACCTGAGAAAGTTGCAAGTCGGTGGAAAAAAAAGAATGGGGAAAATAAAACTGTAAGCTGAGGAACCTATGCAGAAGGTGTAGAGTAAAGAGGAGGATCATATTTTATTTTAGCTAAGACGTGTCTGTATTGGAGAGGCATGGTAGGTAGAAATACAAGGGCTATGGAGAGGAACTGTAAGAGGAAGTAGGGGCGGGAAGGAAGTACAATCTACAATGACTGCTGATAATCTTGTTTGAGAATCAGTGAGATATTTCTCTGCAAAGGAAAAGAGCAAGTGCATGTGGTGTGAGGGAGCAGAATAGGACACTGAAATAATCCTTATGAGAGCTCTGATGCATGCTTGCAGGCTCTCAGGATTCCAGAGGAGCCTAAAGCACATTTACTAAAAATAATGATTTTTGGGGGAGCGCAATAGTGAATAAGGTACAAGAGTTTAAATTGGGAGAGTAAGAGAAAGGCCCAGTTATTTGGCAGAGAGCAGATATTTGGATTGCAGAAGCTCAAGCGTGTATCATTTCACAGGTTGTTTCTTAGCAGTGGGTGTAAAGGATTTGGTCTGAGGACTTTGTCTATGGCATAAGTATGGACAGTGATGAAAACAGACTGAGGGGACATGGATGAATGAAAGAAAGGGTAGAATACGTTTTAGAAGGGGCGTCAAAGCCTGTAAGGTAAAATAAATGTTGGCAACCTTTGCAACACTGGTTGACACACAATGCACTTTTTTACCGATACGAGACCCGTTGTCTTGGTGAGTCACCTGTAGTTTATTAATGTTTTAATTATTAATAGGGGTGAGGAGAAACTAATGGCACTGGTCCACTCTCCCCCCAGTGTGGTGCTAGAGGGAAACCAATGTGAAAGGTTTTGGCCACGCCGAGAGCAAGGTGATGTGTATTGATGTGTTATGGGCTTCAGGCATTGGAAGTGAAGTTATTAGAACACTTGCCTCCAATTAAGTAGTTGCTGTTAAATCCAAGTTCAAATCAAACTTCAGTCAATAGCACTTTAAATTGCCCTTAATATCCAATGCAGCTTTTCAGTTCGCGCGCCACAATCAAGGGCACTTTTAAACTGCAGAACAACAGATTTTTATTTTTCACTTCTTAAAATTCAAATGACGTCATAGACCACGCAGTATGGAGTTACAGCTTAGGTATGATTGGAGCAGCAGTTAGCTTTGCGGCTTGGTAGGCCAAGGGTTTCTTTGCACTCACTTGCTAACTGGAGATCATTTGTCCATCTTTCAAAATGCCCAAGACCGCTTCAGATAATCCCTTCCAGGGATAAACTATAACAAGTTTGGAACTCTTTGACATCTGTCTTTTTTGCTTTATAAAAAATACTATTAATTAGCCAATCCCTCTGTGCAAATAGTTTGTGCTGCCTTTTCAGTTTGGGTTTTGAGTCACGTAAATGCCCATAACAATAGGCCCTAATTAAAGTAGCAAGCGTTGATAGCTGTTCATAAGACTGTACCACACGACGAAATATTTCAAGTACAGACTTTTCTGCCCCTTGTATACCCCTCTTCTTCCCCACGCCCTATTTATAGGACCCGGTTTTGAAGATGACCATGTAGTTATTCGTTGCTCAATTGTGTG
Source organism: Ambystoma mexicanum (assembly GCF_040938575.1). Classification (NCBI taxonomy): domain Eukaryota; kingdom Metazoa; phylum Chordata; class Amphibia; order Caudata; family Ambystomatidae; genus Ambystoma; species Ambystoma mexicanum. The sequence continues at coordinate 148,230,399 of NC_090936.1, forward strand.
TAATACTTAACCTGCCCTACCTGCAATGCCCGAAATCACTGTCCCAGAATTGAGTACGAAGCAGAGGAAGCTTTTGCCATTGGGAATTTCATTAGCAATATCCAGCAATGGAGTCTCACTGTCTGGAATTCCTTAGTGCAGTCTACCATCAACTACCACACCGGTGAAAAAGTGCACCCACAGAAGAGGCTAACTAACCTGTGACGAGTGAGTATTGTATACTGTAAAAGATGGGGGCTGTTGTTGGGTTTCGTTCTGCATATTGTAGGAAGTGGGGGTGCCCATACATGTCAGCCCACACATTCCAACTATCCCTACTATATTTATAGTAGGAGAGTAGACTCCCAAATTGTGCTGTCCTTGTTAGGGAGAATTCTCCGTAAAGGCTAATTTCCCAAACCTAGTGAGTCCCCCAGCAGCTTTGCTGGATTTTTGGGGTTTATTTTTTTCTCCTGCTAAGAGTGAGACTCTTTTCCTCCCACTCTTAGACATGATTTGAGGTGTTCCTTTGACTTTGTATGTGTTTTATGGGCTATGGGGTTCCTTTACCCCATAGGGCTTCATGTGTTTTTGGTATGTGGGTTACACAGCACCCTCCGTGCCGTAACCCAGGGGTGTCGTAGCGACCCCCAAACATAGACTCCATACCCTGGGACTGACTACTGTCTCCCAGGGCATGTAAAGTCCCCATTGGCTTTACTAGTCTCAAATTGTGAACAGAACCAGTACAAACCATCCTATTGTGGACGTACTGGTCAGGGCAATTTGATTGCCCTGGGGTCTGTTGTTCGAGGGGGCACTGTCCAGTCCCCCCCGACCGAGTTTTGGCTGGTGGCAGTGGATACTACTTTTTATATTCGACCGCGAATATATTCCTATGGGATTTTCCCATTGTTCGAGGCTACCACTTTTTAATATAGCCTCGAACATACCGCCGGTTTATTAAATTAATAGTAATTCAACGGTTGGTAATTTTTGCCGAAACTTGGTTCCAAAATGGCGTTTGTGTTCGCTTCTGTGACTCCAACCCAAGTCGAGCCCTTTGTTCCACTTTTTGGCAGGCTTCTCCACAGAAGCCTCCAAAAGTGGTGCCACTCTGTCTGGGCACCACAAGGGGTGAGGGAGGGGGTTTAGGCACCCTGGACTGAGTTGCCTCGGCAACTCAAGTCGCACTCTTGTGTGATTGGCCCAAGTGGTGAGCCGCCCGGCTCACCACTTAGCATGTTTGATTGACAGCTAGGCTGAATGAATGGGGGCTTTCTGCATAAAAGCAGGGCTTTGGGGACTGGAACTTCAGAAGTCGCCACAGGACCTAAAGAATCCAAGGAGGGAGAAGCCGAGCCGGCCTGCAACGACAACACCACCGGTGGAGCCCTGCGGAACCGTCTCACCACTGTTCCCGACGACAGAGGACATCTCCAGTCTGGAGAGTCTTCTTCCTTTGACTGGCGGGGATAACCTGTTTGCCCGTCTTTTCGCCTTCCTGGACCATCTCGTGGCCGCCTTGCCCGTGCCAAGCACCCCGGCAACCGGAATACCACTGATCACCACTACCACAAAGAAAAGGGTGGTACCTTGTAACCAGGAAACTCCGCGGCTGGTTTCTTCCCTGGCAGCGCAATGACCTTCAGCTCTCCTCCACGTCGAGACCTCCTCTTCCTCTGGACGAAACACCGACTTGCACCCGCTGCCAGGAACAACTGCCCCCACGTTCTTACCACTTTCAGGTACTGTGTCCCGCCTGGCTTCCCTTGCGACAGACCGTTCGGGGTGACAGTAAATCCTCGACTTTCTAACCTGGGCTAGCCTGTGGCCTGTTAATTAACTTTTCCTGACTTAATCTCAATCTTTTGCGAACTTTCTACAAAGACTCTTTGAGCATAACTCCACTGTGTGATCCTGGACACATTTAGCTTGCTCTCCCTAAGAGTGGGTCTGGCATTTGAACTTCCTTGCTCCCCAGTAGACTTTGCCTAACCTGCCTCACTGTGGTTCTTTGAAAAGTATTGACATTTGCGTGCTTTCATAACTCTGCCTTTTTCCCTCCCTTTTTAATAACTTATTAGAGTGCCATCTTATGTTAAGCGCTCACCTCTGTCTGAAAATAAGTATTGTTTCTCACTAAGACTTGCCTAATAAGTAATCAGGGTTGTATATATATAATAGTGACTGTGTGTTGAATTTACTTACCTCTTTGTGCTAGTGTAATTTACAAGTGTGTCTTTAAATAAATAATTATATACACCAAAGCTCTGGTCAGTGTTTGCTTGTGCTACTGTGTCTCTGTACCTATTGTGTATACTCTATATACTGCCTAACTCGTCTTGAGAGAAGTCTGACTGCTCAGCCACAGCTACCAGGTAAATCTGGTGGTACAGACTGCTACCAATTGGGTTTACTGCCAACCACCTGTAGTCCTAAATCTTTTGCAGTGGTCCCTAAGGGAACTGCACAGGTTTCTGCCTAACAGTCCTCTTTCCCGTCCCCCTCCAAACTGTCACTAACTCCATTGCAAGTAATTAGGCACACTAGATTTCAGGTTATCTCAAATTGATAACAAATATATTTGCATGCTTATGGACACTAACATTCCTGTGCATTACTTTTCTGCTACTCTTGAAGTCAACCGAGATTACTGATATCCTGACGAAGCGTCCCAGCTCAAATCTGTACTCTCCTATTGTCATGGCATTAGCATTCAGTTGGGAATGTCAGACTGCAACATGAGTTAGACTTTATAGTTGCCCTAGCGGAGAAGGGAAGGGGGGCCCTTCTGTTTATGTCCTATTTCTACAGTACACATACAGAAGTGTACTGTATATGCCAACATGATGCATTCCTTTCAAATCAGTTGGCACTTATGTATTTGGCTTTGCATTCTGGGACCTGGAGTCCTGGTTGCATAATGGGAAATAAAGTAACCTAGGTAAAGGGGCTTTAACCTGAGGGGATACAAAAGCAGCCTTACATTTTTTACAGTGTTTCCAGAAATTATGTCCGCCTATTACATTCTCGGCTGTCACTTATAATTCATGATGTTAAAAAGGAGAAGCGGGTGTGTGAGAAACCAAAAGGTGTCTCACCCACTAGTCCCCGGGGATCCGTCATCCAGGTGGCCAGGACACGGATATTGCTTTTGGATCCAGTTGCTGGGGGTGGACTAGTACGGAAGGATCACCTGGTTGAGGGGTCTTCGGGGAGTTGGACACCAGATGGGGAGACGCAATATCCCCTTCCTTATAACACCTTTACCTTAGGAACTCCAACCCTCCTTCCCCCCACCTATACAACATCAACACTTTCTCATGGACAGCCAACTTTGATAGAAAACGGACTAACACCTGAGCCATGTACCTGACTTGTCCCAATACAATGGTCAGGCAATTACTGATCATCACACACACCTGACTTCCATTACACTTCCCCATATGGATAAAAGGCGGAGCACGAGAGCACTCTCTGAGCGAAGCAAAGCACATGAGGAAACAGCAATTGCAAGATGGCAGTTTAACTAGAGAAGAAAGACGGTGAAACAGAAGGGGGGGTCGCAAGGAGGGAAGTTACCTTGAACTTTTTGACAAGAAAGTGTAATTTTTACAAAACCTCGAGTACAGAGAGCGTAAGACCGAGAAAGCAGGCTGAATAATCCAGCTTTGTGTGTTGGAGGCACCTGGGGCCCTCCCGCATCAGTAATCATGGTGCGGAGAATCTCCAGCCACCGTGGTACTGTTCTTGGCTCCAAGAACAAAGCTGCTTCAGTGAAAGCCACACAGCCGGTGAGTTCGGGAGACTGATTCAAGACCGGTCTTTGTCGAAGCCAAGGTTGCAAGCAGCACCATTGTATGGCCAGTGGTGGAATTAACACTGTTAAAATGTGTGTGATAAGAGACGCGAATGAAGTTAAACTGCTGATGAGTGATTGAACTTTAAAGCAAGCTACAATACTTTTGATGGAGTGGTCCAGCACCACTTTGGTGCTCAATCGAAGGTCTCATAAGGTATCCAGCTGAGAAGTAAACAGTAGATAAAGTTGGCCCAAGTCCGGCAGAGGGAGATCAATTGAATGAGAACGATTAACTGAATGAAATTGGTCCTGCGACGGGTCAAGTCAAATCCAGCAGACAGTCGAAAGTCTTCGATTTCGATGAAGTAGAGAAAGTTTGGAAAATTACATGAATGTGGCCTGAGCTCGACAGAGTGAGATCAATTGAAAGCTTTGTGTTAAATTGGGTCTGAGCCCAGCAAAGGGGGAACCGTGGATGAATCGAAAATCACCCAAGAATTTGTACATGAGAATCCTGAAGAGAAAGGAACTTTTGAAGGTTTGTTGCGTCAGGCCGTCTGAAGTAAGAGACTTCGAATGGCAAAGAGACTTTCACATAGAAGGCCCCGATACTGAGATTTGAACTGCATCCTCATGCTAGAGAAGCCAGAGACTGTGCTAAGCTTGAGTGTGCCGCCTTGTCCTGTGCTGAAAACATGGGGAAGATAGGCCCATGGCTTAGATATCCTGACATATCATTTCTTGAACACTTTTCTTATGCATAACATTGTTTCCCACACTAATTTGTATGAAGAAGTGAGGATTGGCAATAGGTTTATTAGTATGGGCCGTTTTATTTTGTCAGACTCGACTAGGACTGCGTAATTATTATTTGATGGCTGTAGTTTGCTCCCATCTTTAGATTTAGGTTTAGATAGGTGTTTTTCAAACCCAATTGAAGTTCAATAAACACCCTTGAAGTGTGGTCATTTGTGTGCGTCTGTCTTACTGTTTGATACCATGCCTTCCTTACAGTTGTCACAGGTAAAACAGTGGATTGAGGCAGGCAAAGACTTCAATTAAATGCTGTTTACAGATGAGCCATTGTTCATGCTTGAGATGTTCATTTGCATGGCACTTCTGATAAGAGAGCACCGGTCATGTAAACTTCAGCTGACGCACCCTGTGAAGATCAAGGTTGGTCAGGGTGATATCTCCTAGAACGTCCCTTGCACTGCTTACTACACTGTCTCATTCTTCGTCTTGTTCTGCTACCAGCTCAGCACTTGACCCTGAGTCAAATGCCAATGGTGGGGAGAGATGTGTAGGTAAAAAGCGGTGTTGATGCTGGCGGGAAGCTGCAAAAATCAATGAACACCTTGGAAATAAAATGGATCATGGAAACAAAGCTTTTACATTTGTAAGGCAGGCATGGTATCAACAGTAAGACCACCACAAGTGACCACAGTTAAAGGGTGTTTATGGAACTTAACAAGGGTGTGATGAACGCTGATCTAAGCCTAAATCTATAGATGGGAGCAAGCTATGACCATCAAAAAATAATAATACAGTCTGAGTGGAGTCTCGTCAAAATAAAAGGGTGTATACTAAAAGAAATATATATATTGCCAATCCTTACAGCTAAACATAAATAGTTAGGGGTAGTGTTCAAGAAAAAGAAAGAAGTGTTCGCAAAATGATAGGTCAGGATGTTCAGGCTGTTGGCCTCCCTTCCCCACATTTTCAGCACGGGACAAGGCGGTTCACTCGAGCAAAGTACACACTCTGGCTTCTTTGGCACAAGGACACAGTCCCATTACCAGCATCAGGGCCTTCTGTGATTCAAATCCCTTTGCTTTTCCAAAGTCTCTTAGCTCATAAGGTCTGATGTACAATAACAAAATAAACACAAATGTCCTGTTCTCTTTCGAGTGTTCAATTTCGAGTGTCTCACCCTGGATCCCCCTCTTCCAGGCTTGGATACCCATTTTCCAATGTTAAGAGAATACTCTTTCTCGGGTGATCACGGTTCACCCCAGATCCCCCCCCCAGCCGAGCGCAGATCCTTTCTCTGTCACAATTAGTCTCCCTCAGCCGGGCACAGACCAACTGCAGCACGCATTCAACTATCGAAGATTTTCAAATGTGCACAGGATTTGCTAGACCCGTTGCAGGACCACTTAGATCTCAAATTTCTCCTTTCACTATTTCACAATTAATTGGATACTTAAGAGAGACCTTCGAGTGAGCGCCCACGTGGCGCTGGACCACTCTGTCTATGGTATCTTATTTGGCCTCCCAAAGTTCAATCACTCCTCTGGTTTTCAATTATATTTGCGTTGTTCATCACAAACGTTTCACACGCTATTCTCTTTCGATTTCTTCATACAATGTTGCTGCTTGCAACCTTGGTCCTAACATAGGCTGGTTTAGTATCAGTCACTCCGACTCACCGGCTGTGCTGTCTTTACTGGCACTGCTTTGTTGTAGGAGCCAAGGACAGTACCACAGTGGCAGCCGTTCCTCCCCACCTTGGTTATTGATGCCAGAGAACACCGGGTACCTCTGACACACAATGCAGGTCTGTTCAGCTTTAGTTCCCGGTTTTAGGTCTGTTACTTTCCAAGGTTTGCAAAAGTAACGGTCTGAAAAGGTCAAGGGCACGTCCCTCCTGGCAACCCTCTCTGGTCTCGCCGTCTTTCTCCTCGTATTAAACTGCCATCTTGAAACCAATGTTTCCTCATGTGTTTTGCCTCGCTCAAAGTGTGCTTTCGTGCTCCGCCTTTTATCCGTGTGGGGATGTTTGATGGAAGTCAGGTGTGTCATGATCAGCAATTGCCTGACGTTGCCTGACCATTGTATTAGGACATGTCAGGCTCTGGTGTTAGTCCGTTTTCGCTCACGGTGAGCTGTCCATGAGAAAGTGTTCGTGTAGAGAAAGTGTTACGCTCACCTATTTCCATGGGGGCGCCACCCAGCAATCGGGGTCTAGGTATCCCTCCCTGCGATGTCCAGTAGTGACCAGCGGAAGAATCCTGCCAGAAATACAGGTAAACAATGTTTAGGACCGGGTAACTGGGATTAACAGCCTCCCACCACTCGGTATGTCTGGGGCCCCTCTGGGCTTCCTCTCACCTCGTTCTTGATGTTGGCGGGTTCTCCATCCTGCTGTCTCGGCAGGGGCGCGTGGTGCTTTGCGGGCTATGGCGGTCGAGTTACTTCACTGATGCCGGCCCAATTGCTATGGTGTTCTGCTGTCCTAGCATGCCTTTCTGGAATTAACAATGTCTTTTTTCTCTTCCTTAGGTACGTGGATTCGGGGTTCGCTGATAAGTATTAGCGTTCTTGGGGTCACAAATGCAAGCCAGACAACTTTGTGAAGGTTTTCCAAAAGATGCCATTTTATTAACTCAAAAGATTGGATGAATGCCTCACTATCCCTACACTGACGAGGAGTTCCGTGCCTAAAATAAACTAAAGGAAACACTAACAAAAAGGATTCTGTTCTTCACACTTAAATATACAACAATTTGACAAGGTACTATATGGCAGTTCAATAGCAACACATATGTGTTACACCCAGATTTCGGCATCCCGCTCTCTGGCATCGTTGGAGGTTACAGCCGCGGATGCGATTTCATACCACCAACAGGGAGTCTCCAGCTTCTAGGAGCGGTCTAGTGGTTCGTGAGAAGGATGAGAGCGAGACTCCTCCTTCCACTCCGGAAGTACGATATGAACGAGAGTTGCCAGGAGTACTACGCGTTGCTACGATTCATCACAGCTCCGCTCCGTGAGTTACTGAAACTGCGATACGCGCCTCTCATTGAGTTAGATTTAGGGAAGCCATTCTTTACTTTACTTTGCTTACATTTCCTGCAGGACTTTCCTCCATATACCCCTATTCAGTCCGATCTAGCCGCTCCACCCGGCTCAGTCTTACGGACGAAATTCTCAGCGGTCTTATTACCCTTTGGTCGATCCCGCCTCGACACTACCCTCGAACTCCCAAGACTCAACACGTGATCTCTGCATCCTTGTCTATCCAACAGGTAGGGATCTAAACATTCAGGCTTTGCCCCCCTTCACTTCTCCTCTCACAAAACCTTATGCAAACACTTCCCTTCTGTTTCTCTTTAATCCATATCTATATTAGATCAGACTGCATCACCAGCCAACAGAGACTCTCCATAACACTCCTTGGGATTCTCCCACAGGTACTTCTCACTCATTCAACCTTGAGTAACCATAAGACGAAGGGTGCTACAGATAGTTAATTCTACCTATTCTATTCCCATAGAAGAGTCTCACCCAAGCCAATTCATCGCGACTCCATCGGGTTAAACGTCCTACTCCAATCGTGAGGGTGCTACGCGAACCACCCACAGGACAACATCCGTACCGGGTTTTTGTCCCTCTAAGAGGGTTTCCCGGAGAACCCCTTTCTGGCACCTGTGTTGGAAGGTTGGGGAAGGGGTCTCTGGTAAACTTTCACTCCTTCAGGAGATACCGAAGACAAGGTAGGACTTTTCCATTGTTGCCTGCAAAGTGCTTCTGAATTGTATTGGCCGTCGTTACAATATGACAATTAAACTCACACCATAACTGTTTCTCCTTCTAATCTCGATGAATACCCCTTCCCCAGATTTGCAGGATTTTGTTCAACAGTTCAAAAAATGTTAATGAAATCCGATGTTGCAACAAAGTTCCAAGTCAGTTCTTTTGGCTCCATTTTGATAATACAAACGTTCAAACAAAGTTCTTGTTTGCTCTTCCAAAAGGTCTTTGTCTGGATCTTTCTGCAGCAGTTCACAAACTGCCCGTTTGACAATAATAACAACTTCTGCAACAGTTCATACCACATTTGCTTACAAAATATTAATTTGCCAGGATGTTTCGATATTGATACACTTTAGTGGTTCTTCAATCTTCTTCAATATTTTAACCACACCACAGTACTTTAATGTCTTAGACTTGAACCATTCGGCTGCCAGGCCTAATGAAACAAAATTCTCTGCTGTACTATACTCTCTATACTGTGGCTTTGGCAATGTGGGTTAGAGCCCTTTTTTCTTAACACCTCTTTTCCATAAAAAATAGTCCATAGGCGCCCCTCTGCAAGAAAAAACACGGCTTAATGGCCTGTCCTTTGGGAAGGTTCCCACTCGAGAGTCGGCAGCCACACTTTAGCTCACTGTACCTTTCACAGAAGGGAAATATCCACTTGCATATCAGTCTTTGTCCTGTGACAGTGAGCTAAAGACTTGGTTGAGACTATCCCATGGGCCATCCACCCAAGAACAGGTCAATGGGCTGTCTTTGTGCTGGTAGAGAGACTCCCAGACCACCCTTTGTTTTGCTCTTTTCCATAAAGGCAACAGTTTTTAACATTGAGATTCGCAATTGCCTCCTTCTGGCTAGGGAAATACAAGGTTTTTCTTAGTTTCCTAGTTACATTTCTCTCTTGGCTTTGGCAATGGTGTTTTATGTATTTTCCTAGGAATATTGCCCTTTTTCGTTGTTGGATATTTTTATTCCCCACAGTGACACAATCTGCGTCTCTAAGACAGCTTGGTTTATAACAAATTAATTAGACTGCATTGCATTGTTCAGCATTCAAAAGCTATCTTTCTCTTTACTGTTACTTTGTTACAGTTCACAATGTCATAGTTTAGATTCCTGGTCTTGGCCAGTGATTGATTACGGAGCACCCCGGGGTCACAATGGAAGAGTGAGCTCACAGGGTCTGGTGTGCGTGTCCATTCACCTCGTTGGCTCCAGGTCTTCTGCATAAGTTTCCCTCTGGGGTCCGAACACCTCTTCCTCGTGGTTTCCCGTGGCCTGTGTCTGCCAATACACTAGAGCTCTCCAGGCTCCCACAGCGATCTGGAGCTCATCTCTTAGTGGTGCTAGACTGACAGTGGGAAAGATTATGAAAAGGGGCGCATTCCACTGCAGCTGAAAACTGTGTTCCAGGAGATTCTCTCAGGACAGGCATTTACTCTGCATGCCTCTGTGTAGAGTAAATGCAGCTGTGTTACGCTCACCTGGTTCCCACAGGGGCGTCGATCGGACCCAGACAGCTGCAGTCTCCACCAACGTGATGCGTAGTGAAGAGATGACATCTGGTCTGGCCCGCCTAATCTTGTCTGCTGGACTCGAAGTATTCTCCTGCAAGTGGAGAAAGGAATTTAGCCACCCGTGGACTTTAGTGATGGCCCCCCAACATTTCTCGTTCTCCCCACTAATCACCTCCGATATCCCCTTTTGGTAATCTCACCTTATGTTTTTAAATGATGACCTCTCCATCCTGCATGGCATGCAGTGGCGCGTAGATGCCAGTTACTTCACTGGGTTGAAGGTACTGGAGGAGTTCCGGAGGAATATTAACGCCAGTGTCTATAAAGTTCAAAGAGTTCAATATGTCCGATGTTCACTCTTGTTCCATTCTCTTGTTAGGTTGCAGCTGGGTCCAAAAGAATATTGCCTGGAGGCAGCTGATGGCGTTCAGGTAAGAGTCTGTATTACCAAACACTGTCCGGTAAAAGTTGCATGAGTTTAACTTGCTGTTTTCTCTTCCTTTATAGGTGCGGCATAGGAAGATGTGGCGAATTAAAGAATAATACCTCCGGTGGTAAAGCAGGTAAGCCTATGGAGGCAAAGAGATTGTCTTTGTCGGTTTTCTCGGCTCACCTTGTTATTCCTTTTGTTTTTCCCCCAGGTGCTGGATTTCGACGAAGAAAATGATGGAGGCAGCGCTGAGTCGAAAGATGCGGTGGACTGGTGAGTATAACGCAGCACTGCTGCTGGTGAAGCGACGCGTGCTGAAATAATGTCCTTTCCAGGCTCGGAGATGTGCTGGGTCCGGAATCTGGTAAGGAATCAAATAATGTCTGTGATCTAACCTCTTCTCTTTTCTTTTCCTTTTGTCTAGGAGCAACGGATTCGAGGCGGGCGTGGCAGAAGACTGCATGCTGACTTGCAGACCCGGCGAGCGTCACGCTGCTGGATGCAGAATAACGCGAAGCATGGGCTGCTGTTTGGGCGTGGTTTAAATAGCCTGAAAAGTAGTCCCAGGTAAGAAGTTCCCCAGAACCACACCCGAGTGAAAAATAGTCCCTGTAATAAAATAGTCCCATCCAGGCCTCACGTTGGCTTGGACTCATTTGCAGCATGGTCTGCATAAGGTAAGTAAAGTCTATGAGCCTAGCCTAGCGCCTAAGGCGCCAGGACTGAATCCAAACAGCCCCCAGCCTGGGCTGTAGGGGTTTTAATGAGTATCTGGATGCCTGCTCCCGGGGCTGATGGACACGATCCGGGGGTAGGCATCATGACAAGCTGCTACCCCAGCTGCTACTGCTGCTCTGCTTCCCCTTCTGCTTCTCCTCTCATTAGGCCTAAATGACTGCAACTTGCAGTCTTCTGCCTCTGCAACCTTATTCTTTGTCTCAGTATTTTGGGAATTCTGGGACTTAAAGTCCACAAAGTAGAATTGAGCGTTCTCAATAGTTTCTACCTTACAATAGGCCATTAGAAGGTCGGGGTCTTGAGGGAAGTTCTCCATTCTTCCTGACCCGTCTCCCCCATGTGATCCTCCTGCAGAACACCAGCCCCAGGGTCAGGATCCGGATCAGAAAGCACCTGCAACATGAGAAGGTTTCCTGGCTGAATTATATTTGATTCATCACAATATACATATCCGAAGTCTCGCAATTACCCAATGTGTTGCCCTATATTCTAAACATTAGACTTTATGATGTCATTTCAATGCCTAGGTCTTTACAGGATCACAACATTATGTCCTCATTTCACACCATACATTTAGTAAATCCTTCAGCAACATCCAGGCTTTCGGTATGCAGCACCGCTTTCCAACCTGTCAGAAGTCTTCCATCTCCATCTATAGTTGCACTTAAGAAATCTTTTTTTGTATTCAGCGTTACAGGTTTAGGCAGTCCCCATTATGCCTACACTGATCCCCTTCCTTAGATTGTTTCCCATGTTTCTTTACAGGTCAGAAGCTTCAATAAAGAAAAAATAAAATCTTGAAAAACGTGCACATTGGCGGTAAACTGATATTCTTGAAATACTCACAACTATATTTATCTTTCACATTTAGCCTCTTCCGTCTCAACTTTTCTTTCTTTCGTTCTACATTTAGATTGATCTTCTTTCCACGAGATGCAAATTTCATATACACAGCACCATATATATATTCTAGAACTTTCTTCATTTTCTCCATAAGTTAGTTGTCAACTCTATTTACTATTAAAGTATTCGGCTCTGAAATTATGTTCCTTTACAATTGGATGCGTGACTTGTTCCACCTTTTCTGTTTCATTAACTATTGAGAGTCTCCCACAAAATACATTCAAGCACTTCAGTGATAGTTTTTATACGATTACGAGATTTTTTTTTTTTACTACCATATGATTACCAGATTGAAGAAATTGTTTCTGATGAAGTGAACGGTTTCCCGAAAAGCATAGAGCTGGAAGATCAATTTATAATTGAACATAAGTGTAACTCAACAAATGGACTGATTCAAATATTATAGATGTTGATATGTATAAACGTTGAAGTTTCTTTTCAAAAGTTTGTCTTTTTATTCCATACATGAACTCTTTCTCTCATTCCATACATGAACTCTTTCTCTCTACACGTGTTTCACCCCTGTTTATATCAGGAGAGATTTATTGCTGTTTTTGAAAAAAACAAAATACATTGTTTGTAGATAATTCAAAAGAAAAAGTAAAAGAAAAAATGTTTTGACCAAAAAGTGGTTTCAGTGATACAATTTTAGACATCCTTTTTTAGTCTTCTAAGGCTTTTTTCATCATTATAGTGTTTTACAGCCTTCATAATGGCTTTCATTTTTCTAATGTCAACATCTTAACAACACAAGAAGATTCTATTACAAAAGTGGCACTCACCAATTATGTTTATTTGGGCCTGTTTTGCCAAAATTTATTAATTCAACTTGGTGTCTATGCACTCTCTGTGGGCACAACTATAAGATTCCTTTGGGTAATTGCCCTATTTAAACAAAAAAGCACATACTTTTTAGTGAAGGTTAGACCTAGTCAGGTTTCCTTTAGGTTGCGGTCAAAATACTTTTAAACTTTTGGGGAATCAAGGGTTTAATAGGCTTACCTGCTGCTCTGAAGCAATCTCTTTGTCTCTCGCTGGCTCCTTGTTTCGGCGTGCTTTTTGTGTACATTGCGGGCGTTTAAATACGTTTTCTGTGTATGACGTCATCACGCTCGCTTTCCCGCGTGCGCGATGACATCATCGCGTACTACGTGCCGCCCATTTTATGTGCCGGAGCCACACTTGTTTCCTATGTTTCTCTTAGTAGTTTTTTTAATGGTTTTCTCATGTGTAAATGGCAGCATTTTATGCACAATACGTAAGTGTTTGAAAGTTCTGAATTTTCACTCAATTTTCATTTCGTATTTCTATATATTTTAGAGGTTTACTAATACGTTTATGACAGCATTTTATGCGCAATACGAGAGTATTTGAAAGCTTTAAATTAACACTCAATTTTCATTTTATATTTCTATAGTTCACTAGGATAATTGCAGGCAAGGTATCTTTTTGTCATAAGTATAAAGATTTATACTTGTTGTGTCCTTTAGAAAAAGTAATATGATTATATTAAAAGGAAGATATTCTAATGCTTCTGGCAAGAGAATAGAAAAGATAAGAAGACAAATGAAAAAAAGATGAAAAAGAAAAAAGAGGAAAAAGAAAGATAAAGAATTAAGGTTTTCTGTTGATAAGTCTTTGGCAACCAAACATATACACTTAAAGCCAATTACAAAATTCATTTTCCGAATTCAGTCCAGTATCACATGTAAACATTAAACCTCCACTTACTACTTTGCCCATGACGTCTACCTAAGCATCCTCTGCCTTGCATACCTTTAACTCTAGCACCCTCACATATCAATGCCAGCATCCCAGCTTTCACATGCCTATGCTCAACACTCCCCTGATCAATGTGCTCTACTTTATTGATGTGCTGAAATACTTCAACCCAAGAGACCAGGATGAGGGTAACAATATTTAAAGAGGTGTTTAGGAGTGAGATTAAGATCAGGGGTGCAACCTTTGTTATGGCCATAGCTGGAGATGAGCTGGAGAAATCGAGAAATTCAAGGCTGGAAAATAAGGTCCTAGAACGAGAGAGGTTGGGTTGTCTGAACTGAATGTAAAGATCACTTATGAAGAACTGGTTGGAGTGCTTCAGCCGGAAAAGATGACAAGCCCAACAAGATGGGCATTTAGCAAAGTGAAAGGAAACAAGGCAAAGGCCAAAAGACAAAGATCTGTCAAAAACATGCACATGCACAAAGCAATGTCAAGAATATGCCTGGAAGGGAGAGCCGGGGGAGGGGGCTGACATCACTTTATGGCACCAAAACACCTTGCACCAGTCTTACCCAAAGGTATGAAAACGTAAGCAATCTACTGCTATGAGGACAGTAAGTGCAAACTGGAGAAATGGCCACAGTTTTATAGACAAATCCTTCAATAGTATTCTACTCATGGATTCCTGTTGCTGAGCTTTATAGCATTCAAAAAGAGAATGTTTCACAAAACTGTCAATTTGTAAATGAGGAACATAACTTACAATTTTCTCAACAATGTATCATTCTTATAAATGAATATGTAATAGATTGGAATACTTAAAGAGTGCAGCATAAAACAGTTTAGAGTTCAAATACCACAAACATTAATGCCCATGGGCATTGTATTTAGGAATTAATTTTGTGGCTGTGGGCAAACTTTTATTTTAATTTAAAAAGAAATTGAGAAAGCAGCTGTGTGTCGCCGAGCAGTCTATTTTTATCATCTTTTTGGTGAACCACACTTAAATTACATGTCCCTCTCGATGATTGGTCAGGCTCTAGTGCTTACACAATGTTTGTTTAAATAATGATCTTTAAAGCACTAGTGTGATTAAGTAGCTACTTAAATGAATCTCTTTGGTATTGTATAGTAGGGCTGTGCTCCAGGAGTTAACAGTCAGTCGACAGAACCCTAACGTTTATTTTGAGAGGAAAAGCTGTCAGAAGTCAAAGTTCTGCCCTTATTGGCAGATGCATGAACACAGGGGGACACGCATGACAAGGTGCAGCCAAACAAAACGAGTGAAATCAAGAAAAGTACACCCACCCCTCAAAAGACAGTGGTTCGAAAGGAGAGGCATATCATTTTGTTTAAATACTTTATTCGGTATAAAACCATAAAGTTGGTTGGTTTCAGGATCTCTTTGAGACAGAACTGCTCCCGTGGCTAGGCTGGATGCGTAAAGAGATCCTGAAACCAACCAACTGCATCCCATAGCATTTTGGTCCAGAAAATTCTCGGCACCAGAGATTAATTACGCAATCACTGACAAAGAACTGTTAGCCATAAAGTCCGCTTTTAAAGCCTGGCGGCATTACCTGCTTGGCACTCGACATACCATCACGGTGATCACTGATCACCGGAATTTACAGTATTTGAAAACCGCCAAGGCTCAGTCATCACGGCAGCTCCGATGGGCTTTGTTTTTCACTGAGTTTGATTTCGTGATTACCTATCGACCTGGCTGCAAGAACGGCAAAGCAGACGCCTTATCCCGAATTGGAATGGGAGAATCTGATACAAACTCAGAACCAGTACCCATAAATCCCGAACAGAGAATTCTAGACAGGACTTCGTTACAGATGCTTGAAGACATTCAAGTCAGAGTGAAACAACTCCTGGACCCTACAGTCCTACAGGATTGGATATAAAAGGGATCAGACTTTACCATAGATAATGGTTTACCTTATTACCAAGGACGCTTATTCCTGCCGCACAAGGATTTACACGAACTAGTTATTTCAGGTTATCATGATACATTAATAGAGGGACACCCCGGTATTGCCAAGACAATGGAAAAGGTGAAACGACAATTCTGGTGGCCCTCTTGGCAAAAAGATGTTAAATCTTTTGTGATGTCCTGTGGTGTTTGCACCCAAAATAAAGGTCAAAAGAAAAGACCAGCCGGTCTCCTTCAACCTCTAGACATACCGCCAGCACCCTGGCACACCCTATCAATGGATTTTATTACGGATTTGCCTCCTTGTTCGGGATACAATACCATTCTGGTAATTGTGGATTTGTTTTCCAAAATGGCCCACTTCATTCCTTTCAAAGGTTTACCTTCAGCTTCTGTCCTAGCCAAAAAATTCCCCGAAAATATTGTTCGGCTACATGGATTCCCATCTATACTAATCTCTGACCGGGGAAGCCAATTAATTTCCCACTTCTGGCGCAAATGTTGTCAAATGGCACAAATCGACGTAAGATTATCGACCAGTCACCACCCTCAGACCGATGGTCAGACCGAGAGGACAAATCAGACCCTTGAGCAGTACTTACGGTGTATGTTACAGCAATCTGAAAGCAACTGGAAAGACATTCTTTGGATAACCGAATACGCATATAATAATTCGGGACACTCTGGAACTGGCCATAGTCCTTTTTATACCTTGTTTGGACATCACCCTCGAACCTCAAACCTCGACTCACCTCAGAACCTCGGAGTGCCCGCAGTAGAACATCTGCATTCTACCATTACCCGAGCCTTCAAAGAGGCAACCATGCATTTACAACAAGCCAAGAGAAAATACAAGGAGAATGCTGACCTACATCGGAGTGAAGCACCTCCGTATCAGATTGGGGATCAAGTGTGGTTAGCTACCAGACATTTACCGCTCAAAGGGCCTCGAACTTTTAACCCAAAATATCTGGGACCTTATTCTATTACGGCAATAATTAACCCAGTAGCGGTTAAACTTGATTTACCAGCTAATATGCAAATTCACCCTGTTTTTCATGTGTCACTTCTAAAACCAGTGGTCCCCGGAACCCGACTACTCAAACCTCCAGAACCTATTCAAATAGATGGGGAACCCGAATTCGAAGTGAAGAACATTTTAGATTAAAAAATGTTTAGGTCAAAGCTTTTCTACCTAATTGATTGGAAGGGGTACGGACCTCAGGAGAGGTCGTGGGAACCCAGTGACCATGTGCATGCACCTCGATTAGTCAGGAAATTCCACCGACTCTTCCCAAACAAACCAAAACCCCCAGAGGGAACAACCTGAGGGGCTTTGGGTGGGGGAGTGCTGTCACGATGCCCACTCCTGGGGAGCCGGCTCAGGCCCTGCGTCCCCGAAAGCGGACATCAAGTCCCCGGGGAAGGTCCCAGCAACCCCCTATAGGGGCCCTTTGGACAGCGTCCTGGCGCCTATGGCGCCAGGCTCATAGAAAACATCAGTCCTGGCGCCATAGGCGCCAGGCTCATTATGAAAGTGTTTGGGTGCACTTACCTGATGCAGACCATGCTGCAGAACCCCGGCCTCCTTGAGGCCTGAAAGGAACTACTTTACCTGTGGGACTCATTTACCACCTGGGCGTGGTCGGGGAAGGATACATACCCGATTGGAGGAAGGACACATTCTAGGAACTTCTTCCAAGGCTATTTAAACCACACCCGATCAGCCACACGTGCTTCGCGTTGTTCTGCATCTAGCAGCTGGACGCTCACCGTGTCTGCTCCTGCATCTTGACTTCTGCCACACCTGCCAGCATCCTAAATCACCTGCAAAGGAAGGGAACAAGAGAACAGAAGAAGGAAAAGGCCTCACCTGCTAAATTTGCATCCCAGAGACATTTCGCCGACAATCCTGAAAAGGAAGACATTTATTTTTAAAAGCACATCGCATCGATCGCTGCAGCGCCGCAATCTACTCACCTTTACAGGGCGCCTCCATGTTCAGCAGCGACCATCCGGATTCTCAGTCGCACCCCCGCGCATAGGGAGAAAAAGACAAGAACAAAGGTGAGAGAAAGAAGGGAAAAGGGAAGCTAAAACTCCATGTCAAGACTTACCTGTTGGGTCATTCCCTTTTCATTTCGGGTCCGCGCCGCATCCAGGCATTTTCGGACCCCGGCCCCTAAGGGGAAAAATACATCAGCGTTAATGAGTGAATGAAAAGACATTACCAAAACACTCATTAAAGACTTACCTGATTTCCACAAGGATTTCACCGCTCACCTCGGGTCGGTGCCTGTTCCCCGGCATTCCGTACCCGGCCCCTATGAGGAAAAAGACACTAGCATTAGAACATTAATGCATGGACACAAGGGGAACCACTTATAGAAAAACCTACCTGGAAGCCAAGCAAGTTTGGTTCTCACCCATCCGAAAATCCAGTGACGTAACTGGATACCAACGCGCCCCTGCATCAGAAGCAGGATGGAGAGCTCGTCCTTCCAGACCCTAAGGTGAGACGCTACGGGGAAGCACAGAAGGGTTTTGAGGAGGGTGAGAGGGGTAAGTGGGAGGCCGATTGCATTACCCCGCAGACAGTTAACCCCCTATTCTCACCTACAGGAGGAAACTTCTGCGAGTCAGACTAGCCAGATCTGGGGCCCGGTCCAGTCCGTCTTCCGAACCCTGCGCATCACCTTAGACGAGGTCACAGCAGCGCGAACCAGGCCAGCGCCCCCATGGGAGTCAGGTGAGCGTTACACTCTGATGGAGACAAACTACCACCGATTGTCATATTGTTGGCGAGGGCTCACCACCCTGTGAGTGAGGCGTCCATCACTAGCGTTCTCTCCGGCCATGGTTGCCAAAAAGGTTCTCCCTTCAGAATGTTGTCCTTGCAGGCCCACCACAGGAGATCCTGTGTGACCCTTTTTGTAACTTGAAGTAGGTCTGACATGTCGCCCGAGAATTTGGACCACTGTGTCCTGAGAGCCCATTAGAGGGATCTTATTCTCAGGCGAGCCTCTGGCACCAGGAAAATGCAGGATTCCATGAGGCCAAGCAACCTCAAGAAGTCGAAGGCTGGGAGACACTGGGCACTCTGAAATTTGGTGACCATCTGCAGAATGTGTTGAGCCCTCACCTCGGATGGTGAGGTCTTTCCCCAGGATGTATACAGTACAGCCCCAATGTATTGGAACTTTTCAGATGGTATCATTTGGGTCGTCTTGGAAGCCTAGTCTGTAGAGAGAGAGGCAGGTCATGCTGAGATGATCCAGGACTTTTTCGGGAGAACGTGCCATGATCAGCCAATCGTCCAGGTAGGGCTAGACGTGAACCCCCCCCGTCCGGATATTGGCTGCCACCACCACCATCAGTAAGATAAACACCCTCAGGCAGAGGTCAGCCGAATGGCAGAACTCGAAACTAATAATGGGAACAACCAATGGCGAACATCAAGTACACTTCATGTGCTTGAGATGGATTGGCACATGAAAATAAGCATTCTGAAGGTTCAATGACACCATCCAATCCTGGAGTTGTAGGGCCGAAGGATCTGAGAAAGAGTCACCATCTTGAACTTGTCCTTCCTGAGGAACTTGTTCAAGTTTCTCAAGCCCAAGATGGGTCTCAGTCCTCTGTCCTTTTTTGGAATGAGAAAATATGGGGAGTACCAACCCTGTTCCTCTCCGCTACAGGTTCCAGTTCTATGGCACCTTTCTCTAGCAGGGTTAAAATTTCCTGCAACAGGAGCGGATCTGGAATTTTGACAGAGTTGGCTCCCGGTGGATGATTCTGAGGCCTTTTTAGAAAGGGGAGACAGTAACCTTGGGCTACTGTTTCCAGTGCCCAAGCATCTGAGGTAATGCCCCTCCACTCCCTCAGATGCTGAGAGATCCTGCCTCCCAGTGGTGTTTTGTGCAACAAGGTCTCAGAGGGATTTGGAGGCGGCTGCAGAAGTGGCTGAGGGTACAGATGCCGCTCCTAAGGCTGATTTTGCACCTCTTCCTCGTGCTCCATGAGTGAAGTTTCTTTTGCCCCTTTGAGAAGCCTGTCCTCTTCCTCTACCAAAAGAGGAGTAGTATCGAAAAGAACGACCCCTCCAGGAAGATGAGCCGGAATAGGGTTTTAGAGGCTGGCGCATAGAGGCGCTAAGCGATTTAGCTGCCGCTTTCGAGGTCTGAAGTTTTTCTAGGCTTTCATCACCCTTGCTGCCAAATAGCCTCGAGCCATCAAAGGGCATGTTAAGGAGTCTGGCTTGCACATCTGGCTTGCACATCTGGCAAACCCCGACTTCCTCAACCACGCAAATCTGCGTAGCACAAGTGCTTGCAGCCATGGACCCGCCATGGACCTGCTGATACTATCAGCAGTATCCAGTCCAGACTGGAGACATTCCCCCATTGCCTCCTTCCCGTCTTTGACTATATTCACAAAGCCTTCCCTTTCCTCGAATTCCGGAATATGATCAGCCGCCGCCGAAATACAGTCCCACAGGGTCTGGGTAAACCTGGCCAGGGTACAGGTGACATTTGTCGATTTAAGGGCCATACTGCCCGACGTGAAAACTTTACGTGCCCATGCGTCAACTTTTTTATCCTCTCTATCTGGAAGAATAGTGGGATATGCAGTTTGTTTTGATGTAGATGGTGCCTGAATGACTAGACTTTCTGGAGTCGGATGCTTATTTAAGTATTCAGGATCTGTTCCAGCTGGTCTATATTTTTTTGGAAAAGTGCTATCTGCAGCAGCAATACTCTCAGGTCTATCCCAGTTTTTCTCCACCGTCCTCTGAAGAGCACTGTGAAAGGGGAGAACTAGATATTTTTGAGGCCCTCTGACAATTACATCCGTCATGTCATCCTGTTCAAAAACGGGTGAAGTGTTACCCCAACCCATATGACAATGCATTACTTACCGTAAAAGCATTTCTGATGGTTGTATCTGCTTAGATTCACATGCTGTGCATAGTCCGACATCCAGTGGTCACTGCGGAGTATTGCATTTTGTTTTTCGTAGTCGAAAAGGGGACGTCGACAAGCCTTGTCTGTAACACTATCCCTATAGTGACGTGCAATGTACCCACAACCCCTCACGCGTCAAGGTCCCTCTGTTTGTATTTTTTCTGCCCTGAGGGAGCCTTCTATACGTGAGTGAGTACAGAAAAGAGAGAGAGATGTAGAAAGATGTCTATGTTCCTTCCATCCGAGCGTGGAGGAAGGGTGGGCGCATGTGAATCTAAGCAGATACAACCATCAGAAAGGCTTTTACGGTAAGTAATGCATTGTCTTCTGATGTTTGTTAATCTGCTTAGAATCACATGCTGTGCATAGACTAGCGAGCAGTACCCGGAGTTGGAGGTGAGTTGTGAGAAGGAACAGTAGAGAAAAGATGTCTTAATACTGCTTGTCCCACCTGGGAATCAGATCTAAAGTGAGCATCTAGACAGTAGTGTTTTGTAAAGAGTGTACAGAAATCCAGGTTGCCGCTTTGCAAATGGACTCAAGGGGAACGTTTGCAATGAATGCTATGGATGCCCTAGTGCCTCGACTAGAGTGTGCTCTTGGCTTGAAGGGTAGTTCTCTCTTAGCAAGAGTGTAACAGAGAGTGATGCATTGAACAATCCATCTAGATATAGTGGACTTTGAGACTGCATCTCCTTCTCTTCCTGCTGCCACCGAGACAAAGAACTGATTAGTCTTTCTCAGTGACCTAGTTCTTTCCATATAAAACATGAAAGCTCTGCGCACATCGAGTCTATGCAGGCTCTTTTCTCCCAAATTGGAAGGGTTTTGAAAGAATGTTGGTAGTTCTAGTGACTGGTTGACCTGGAATTTCGATATGAATTTCGGTGCAAACCTTGGATGTGTGCGTAGAACCACCTTATCTTTGTGAACTGCTACGAAGGGGTCTAGAATAGAAAGACCCTGTAGTTCACTTACTCTCCTAATGCAGGTGATAGCTATTAGGAAAGCAGTCTTAAGAGTGAGGTCCTTAAGAGTTGCCTTGTGCATGGGTTCAAAGGGTGAGCCCATGAGCCTGGTAAGTACCACATTAAGGTCCCAGCCGGGAGCTGGGTTTGCTATCGGAGGGTGTATTCTCTTCACCCCCTCCATGAAGGCTTTGATAACTGGGACTTTCCACCATGACACCTTAAGTTGAGAGGTGATGTATGCATAAAGTGCCGCTAGCTGGACTTTAATAGAATTGAACACTAGACCTGAGTCCAGTAAATGGGTCAGGAAAAGGACAATTTGTGTGGGAGAGCAGTGGACTGGGTTGATGCTCTTACCTCTACACCAGATGACAAATCTCTTCCACTTGCTAAAATAGCAGTGGCGAGTGTTGGGTTTTCTAGCTTCTCTGAGAATGTCCATGCATCTCTAAGGGAGTTGTAAGTGGCCAAATTCCATGACCTCAGGAGCCAGGCTGCTAAGTTCATGTTCTGTGGGCATGGGTGTAGTGTCTTGCCCTTGTCCTGTGACCGCAAGTTATACGGGCAGGGCAGTTTCACTGGTGGGGACAGGGACATCTCCATCTGGAGCACAAACCATGGTTGGCGGGCCCACATCGGGGTTATCAGTATCATGGTGACTGGTTCCAGGTGCATCTTGTGCACTATCTTGTTCAGCAGAGGAGTCGGGGGGGGAAAAGCGTAAACATAATTTCCCTGACCATGGTATCCAGAGACGGTTCCCCTTGGAGTGGTTCTGTGGGTATCTGGAGGCGTAATCTAGGCATTGTGAGTTCTCCAGAGTTGCGAACAGGTCTATTTCTGGGAAGCCCCATTGTGTGAAGACGTCGAAGACGATGTCTTCGTGTAACCGCAATTCGTACTCTGAGGGCAGAGGGAAGTCTCTGCTGAGTTTGTCTGCTAGCAGATTGAATTCCCCTGGTACATGCTGTGACAATAGGAACATGTTGTGTCTGAAAGCCCACTTCCAGATGTTCTGGGACAGCTTGGACAGTCCTGGAGAGTGAGTGCCCCCTTGCTTGTTGAGGTAGTACATGGCTGTGGTGCTGTCCTTGAGGACCATCACTGTCTTCCCTTGTAGGTGTGTCTGGAAGGCTTTTAGTGCCTTGAACACCGCAAGTAGCTCTAATAAGTTTATGTGCTTGGAAGCTACGCTCGGAGTCCAAACTCCGTGAGCAGTCTGATGGGATAGGTGAGCCCCCCCATCCTGTGAGGGATGCGTCTGTGGTTAGAGTGGCTTCCACTGCGGGGGTGGCGAATGGTTTCCCTACTACCAGGTTTTCCTTCAAACACCACCGTAGCGAGAGAACCAAGGCCTGCGAGACCACCACTAGATCGTCCCATCGTCCGCTGGCCTGACACCACTGGCTGTTGAGCCACTCTTGCATTGGGTGCATGCGCAGGCGCGCGTGAGGTACCAAATAAATACATGTCGCCATCATTCCTAGCAAGCGCATTGCTTTGCGTACTGTCACCTCTCGACCGGCCACATATTGAGGGATCTGAAACAGCATATTTTGGACCCTCTCATTGGAGGGGAAGACGAGGACGTCCTTTGTTCGAATTAGAGCCCCTAGCAATTGTTTAATTTGGCTGGGGTCTAAGCTGGGCTTCTTCTCGTTGATGGAGAAGCCCAGTTGGAACAAAAGGTCTACTGTCTTCTGGGTGTTTGAGAAGCATGTCTCGTAGGACTCCCCTGTTATGAGCCAATCGTCGAGGTAAGGGTATACCGGTATGGACAACCTGCGCAGGTAGGCCGCTGCCACTGCCAGTACCTTCGTGAATACCCTTGGTGCAGACACTATGCCGAAGGGTAGCACTCTGAACTGGTAGTGTTTGCCCTCTATCATGAACCTGAGGTATTTTCTGTGCGCTGGCAACATCAAAATATGAAAGTATGCATCTTTCATGTCTAGTGTTGTCATGTAGTCCCCCTGAGACAGCAGGGGAATTACCTCCTGTAATGTTACCATACGAAATTTTTGTGATTTTACAAATTTGTTCGCTGGGCGCAGATCTAATACAGGGCGCATGGTTAGGTCCTTTTTGGGTACAAGGAAGTACACTGAATAAATACCTTTCATTACCTATGATAGGGGCATAACCTCTATTGCTCCTTTCTGTAGCAGCTGATCTACTTCTTGCAGGAGGATGACGAGGTGTTCTGGTGACAGGCGTCGTCCCCTTGAAGGTCTGTGGGTGGGGGACCGATTGAACTCTATACAGTACCTGTGGGCTACGGTTGACAATACCCACCGGTCTGATGTTATTCCCTCCCATGCTGATAGGAACGATGTTATCCGGCCCCCAACCGGAGACGCATGGGAGGCGACCCGAACCTTCGGGTCATTTGGTGTTACTTGCCGGGGTGCCTCTGGGGCTGGAGCCCCGGCCTCTGCCCTTGCCACGGCGTTGTCCTCTTTGGTTATACTGGTTACCGGTACCCTGATTAGAGGGCCAGTTGCCCGCAGTGTAATGCTGTTTCTGCTGCTGCTGCGGTTGTTCCCAAATCCCTGCCTGTTTGGAGGCTTTGAGATTTGGTCTAAGGTCTTTATGGTGTTGAATTCTTTCTTCGCATTTTCCGGTGCGTCGTCCACTGCCCTTCCAAAGAGATTTGACTCTTCTATTGGCTTATTAATGAGTGACGCCTGCGTTTCTGCCTTGAAACCGGAATTGCAAAGCCAGACGTGATGCTTCAGCAGAATTCCCGGCACCAAAGAACGGCCAGCAGTTTTTGCTGCATCAAGAGTGTTCTTAATGATGCTCTGGTTGACCAGAGCACCTTCTGTATCTGTAGCCAATAAGCGAGTTCTTAGAGGTTCAGGGGCTTCTTCGATGTCCTGCTTAAGCTTTCCCCATTGAGCATCAGCATAGCTTGGCAACAATGTATTATTATTGGCAATCCTAATTGAAAACGCTGCCGAGGCGGAAATTCTTTTGCCCAAGGCATAAAGCTTTTTCCCTTTTTTATCTGGGGGTGCCTCGCTGGTCGACAGTGGAACCCCAGCCCTCCTCCTTGTGTTAGTCACCACTAAGGAATCCGGGACTGAGTGACCCCTGATATAAAATGGGTCTGACTGAGAGTGTGAGAATAATTTCTCGATTCTTGGATTGACCCCTCTTACCAGCGCGGGGGTGGACAGCGATGGGGTGAGCCGTCTCTTAACCAAGGCGAGGATAGGAATAGTTTGACTAGTGGGAGGTTTTTCTTTAATAATCCTTTAGACAAAATCAGTATCTGGGGTGACCTCCCCAGTTTCAACTTCAAAATGCGCTTCCTCAGTAGAGCATTGAAGGTGGGCTGATCGTCTACTGGAGATGGGTTCCTGACCGGTGTGGTCGGAGGAGAAGAAATGTCTATAATGTCGGGGTCTGTATACCCGGAAGGCGACTGCCAGGGCTTTGAGCCACCTTCACCTGGGTCCCCTTCGTAGCCATCCTCACCTATGTTAGTATCATCATGAAAACCTTCTCCCACTTGTTGGTCTTCATTATTCACAAACTCATCCTCTTCCTGTAAGTGAGAGTCCTCTTCAGTGAGGTCGTAAGAGTTCATGTATTCCTGCAGGGGGTTAAATAGCTTTGGGTATTTAGCCCATGGCCCCTCCTGGAAAACCTCCCTTGGCCTCTTGGGTGTCCTATTTTCTGGAATGGCCATGAACCCGTCTAGCTTGTCCATACATGACTGGAACCTCTCTACAGTCCAGTAAGGTAGGCCAGAGCGGTCTGGGAATGAAAAGGGAGTTTCCTCTCCCAGTAGTTGCTTAGTTCTATCCCATAGCGTCGAATATAGAGTCCCTTCGCCTTCTGAGAGCTAGGGTCTTCTGTCGATGGTGGGAGCTGTTCCAGCCTACCCTCCAGCATCCTCGCCGTTTCTTTGGCCTTGTGAGCGGTTTTCGACATGTCACCCGCCGTCCGTCTCTGGCTGTCTTTAGAAGCTATATGCGCAAGGCTTTCGGCGATCAACTTCTCCATCGAGGGATCGCTCGCCGTCACGCTAGGCAGTGCCGAGTCTTTACTGGCAATGTACACACTCTTGCGAGGCGCGTCGCCTGAGGATTTGGGATTAGCGCCCTTATTTACAGAAAGCCCAGTCGCCGGTCGCGGAAGGGGTGGCGGGGAGGGCTTGCGACCCTTACGGTCGGCGGAAGACGCCGGTGGACCTGACTCCTCCGTTGATGCTATGGCTGCCTTCTCCTTCGACGAATGCGTGCCGTGGGGTATGTGCTTATGTGTTTTTCTGTGTTCGTCCTTGTCGCCTGGGTGTTCATCCCCATAAGCGGAGCGTGAGCCGGGCTTGTCGGGGCCGGGGACGGATGAGGAGGAGCGGGAACGCTCCTTCGAGAGGTCTACAACCTCTGTTGTGGAGAACGTGTAATCACTGTCCTCATCACATTCGGCGGCGGCAGCAGCTGGCGAGGAGTTAGACCTAGACATCGCATAGGCTGGCCACCTTTTGACCCTGCGGTCCTTTAAAGTTTTGGGTTTAAGTAACCTACAGGCCGCAAAGCCGTCCTCTTTGTGATCGAGGGGCAAGCAACGGTTACACTGTTTATGCTTGTCCTTCCAGGTAAACTTGCCCTTGCAACGCAGGCAAAAATAAAAGGCTGTCCTCTCCATAGCTGAGGGCATGAAATGTGATTACGACCTCGAAAGAGAGGGAGGGGAAAGAGAAAGGCATTCTCAGAGTGAAACAAAGAAATGACCAACAACCCCACTCTTCCTACTGTGTTAGGCCGGCGAGGCCAGGCCACGTGTTCAGCAGCGCAGAAGGATCTCCTCCGCTCGTCCCTCCGTCGAAGATCTTGCTTGGCTGAGAACAGCTTGGCAGCTGCGTCGAGGGAGGGATCTATGTGATAGTTAATAATAATAATAAACGACCAAGGGTCGAGGAAATGATTTCGCAATGTCTCTCGAGGAGCTCCGCATAAATGCGACCAATAACTGAGCGGAAAAAAACAATCTGAGGGACCTCGACACGTGAGGAGTTGTGGGTACACTGCACATCACTATAGGGATAGTGTTACAGACACGCCTTGTCGACGTCCCCTTTTCGACTACGAAAAACAAAATGCAATACTCTGCAGTGACCACTGGATGTCGGACTATGCACAGCATGTGATTCTAAGCAGATTAACATCCATCAGAAATTCTATTACTCTGGTCATAAGACCCTATATTCTATTACTCTGGTCATAAGACCCCTGTACCCAGCATCTGCATGCTCTGCAGGATCAGGTCTGGCAAACTCTAATTCTGGGGAGGTGTCAATTCCACTGGCAGAATGTAGAGTATCACTCAGGTCTCTCATTCTAGATTCCTGGTCAATAAGTTTGTCAAGAACTTGCTTTGTGCCATAAGAAACTCCAAAAGGAGTAACTTTGTCTTCTTCTGAGCCAGATTCATCATAAATTGAGGACATGGACTTAAAAAAGTCTGACCTGGGCAAAGGAGTGAATCTCCTTTCTTCTTCTACCATACGCGTCGAAGGGATTGATAAATCCTTCGAAGGAGTCTTCGATGACTTTGAAGATGACTTCGACACATACGTCGAGGATGTTTTTGGTTTTGGTGCCGAAATGGTTGACACCGACGGCGTCGATTAAGTCGTCGAAGCCTTCGACGACTTGTGTTTTTTGTATGGCACCGTAGAAGTGCTCGACTCTCGAAGAGTCTTCGACGGCTTGGCGTCGACTCGAGTTTTTTTAGTATCCTTGACACTACGGGTCTTTACCATGGTAGTCTTGGACTTCTCTTTGTCGTCCAATGGAGCAACCTTAGGGGTATGGCTTTTTCGAGGTTCTTTCGAGATGGTCGGGCTGCGTTCTCGAAAACCTCCATCTTTTTACAGAATTCTTCCCATTTACTGGGAGAATCTGATTTTGTCGGACATCGAATTTCTTTGGTCGACTCTGAAGAAGAAGATGAGAGAGATCTATGTCTCCTCTTCATTTGTTTAGATGATGACGAAGAGTGTCTCGATCCACTCCTAGATCGAGATCTCTTGGAGTGCTTATGGCGATCCGATTCCTTCGAATCAGTTGCTTTCTTATGTTTTTTAGACGTAGCCTTCTTAGAGGCTTCCCTCCCCACCGACAGTTTACCTCTCCTCTCACGAAGAGCTTTCTCGGTCATGGATTGGCAGGAACCGCAGTCGTCGGTTCAGTGACTGGAACCGAGACACCAGAGACAAACCCGGTGGGAATCCATGATCAACAGTTTTGATCCACACTCTACACACTTCTTGAACCCAGTCTTGGGTGTCGAAGGAGTTGAATATGATGACATTTTCTTCACAGAAAATCTGAAGCGCGCAGTTCTCGATAGCGAAGCGATCAGAAAAACGGAACTAAAGCAACGGGTGCGGCTCGAGCTATTTATACCATCGGTGACGTCGACAGAGTATGGAGTCTGTCGAGGGACAATTGACGCCACGACCTCGGGCACAGCGCCCTCTGCCGAGAGAATTTCTTTTTCCGAAGCAGGGAAGCTGTGGACAACGAATTATCATAAGATGAGGAATACGTGGGAGGACACAATCCTTTCGAAACATTGTTATAAGCGGTAGTTAGACAGTTAATAGTTAGCCAGTTGGAACATTTGTACTGTCTAACTGCTAACATAATAGTTAGCAGTTAGACAGTACAAATGAGATGCAGTGTGTTATGCTGAGCCAATATGTAACTTGTAATGGGAGCATTTGGCTAGTGCTAGACAGGTGGCAGTTAGTTAGAATGGCTAATATAGTCTCTTGAGTATAGGGGCAACGGTGGCCAGCGGTCCTAGAGATCGGACATTTGCTTCATGAGCGTGAACACTGGTACAGAGTACGTGTGCTGAGACCTAGTCTCATAGTGAGCATAGTCTGTAGTGAGACATCGGATGTGAGATGGAAGCATTCCGGAAAGTTAGAATTGTAGTAAGTGTTATATTGAGCAGATTACAAGTGTGGCAATTTTCAATCACAGGTTAGATGTAAGGTAATGGTGTTACCTTTATGCTGCCTCCATCTGGACTCGTTGATTTATCTTGCACGGATGCCCTGTGCGCCCTGTGGCGAACAGGGGCAAACAGGGTCTTTTTCTGGCCTTCTTCGGGCCGCTGGCAGATGTTATGGGCAATAAATTCAAATACAATGCTACGCAACATGACGATGCAGAGCCTTCATATGGCGTCACGTCGCGCCAGACATTTTGGATCGGTGGGCAGATTTCAAAAAGGGATTGCAGCCGCAGGTGAGCTCAATAAGCTATGAAAATGCAGCTGTACACCTTTGGTACACAGTGTGTTTTAGGATGGCACGCATGGGCCTGCTGGTGGCTGCTATTGGTTTCAGGCAACATGTGGTCGTCGTAGCTTCTGTCCATTGTAGGTAAAACAATTGTTGGGAAATCCTGTGTTTCCCTGTGGATCAATCGAGCTGGCTGCTTCTGTTCTTTTTGGTATGTGTTCAAATGCTGAATCGTAGCTAGATACTCCATGGAAATGTGGGAACTATATATAAAATATAGGAAATATCATAGATGAGGAATGCGTGGGAGGGCACAATCCATTCGAATAATTCTTTGCAAGTGACGCATTTGCGAGGGTATTACCGGGTTTGGTCTCATTTCAACTGTCCCACTAAGCCCCATGCTGTTAAGTGCAATAGCACTCTCAGAAAACCTTCATCTCACTGACTAAAAGGGCATCCTGACTAATCCAACCCCCAAACCACTTGAATTTATTCTATCCCTTATTCTGTATACTTTGCTAGCAGTAATACGGTGTCCATGATACAAATATGCTCTATATGTAGGTCTTTAGCTGTAAGACCTCAGCTGCCCCTTTACTGCTTCATCTCTCAAACCAGGAAAACATCTAGTAGGATGGCTTTCCGACCAAGCCACTGGATACCATTATTAAGTGAGAGAAAGATCAGTGGTCAGAGCAGCCTGCCCATAAAAATCGATGTAGGAGTAGAAGCAACCAGAAGGTGAGACATACAGTACTTTCAATACAGAACAGACTTTTGGGATCGGAACCCAGCGCCTGCAACACTGCCTTTTTCCCCAACCCCCACACTCATGGATACACAAGAAATTGAATGAACTGCACATCCAGAAGTGACACTTGGTCTGCAAGGGAACATTTTGCATCTCCAAAAGAGACTGTACAAAAGATGCTTTGGGGCTGGCTGTACAAATCATCATCATCATCAAAACTTTATTTCGGCAAAAGAGCCATAACAGTACATATAAATTCAACGACATATAATAAAACATTGCCCCAAAGCATATAATCCAGTCAGAATTGCACTTTGGGTGACCTAGTGAGAGGAAGAAAATATACAGAGACACAAGGGACCTGTTACAAAAACAATCAAGCAAAAATCCGATTTTTTTTTAAAGTAAATGAAATTCATATGTCTCGGGAGGGTAGCTCAGGGGCAACATGCTCGCCTTGAGAGCAAGAAGACAGGAGCACCACAGGTTCGATCCCCGGTCCGCGCTACGAAACCTCTGCGTATTAAGCGCATTATAAATAACCCATCATATCATATATCACATGGACCTCGAAAAAACCTCAGGGGGATCGTCACTCAAAAAGTGACAAGTAGCAATGTCGGAAAAGGAGAGAGAATCTCGCAGCCTAGCCCCATCCAAACTACAGCACTTCTTCCGGTCAACCACAGATTCCTCCATAGTAGTAACCAGGCCCTTTGTATAAAACGTGCATTTGCAGAAATGACAGGCAGGTCGGCACATTGTCTCAGAAATATTTAATTCACTGCTCTCTGATGAACCCCTTCCTCCCTCAGGATCGGCTTTAGATACTTTCACAGATCAAGTAGCAGGACGAAGAGGGCGGCGCTGGGAGGGGTTGCATGTTTTAATTAAAGTAATCATGTCTTACCTTCTCATTCCTTCCACACCATCACCCTTAAAGAGGTAGAATTTCTCAGATATTTGCTTGTCACGCCTTTGATGTCCCCCAGCACACCTTTTCCCACCCACCATGACTGTTGAACCTGGTGGCAAAAATAAATGCTTACTGTGGCACAAATTAAACTCCTCGCCATGGCACCTTGCAGCATTACCCATGAAAGCTTCCCACAAAACAGCACTCCTTTGTATGCCAGACATAGACACACCAGTAACTGAGAATCTTATTTGCACCCTCTTGTCCCAGTTTCTAACCGTGGTACCACATGTTTCTGCCCCCTTCCCCATGGTTCAAAATTAAAAGCATGCACAGGCACGACTACAGACCAGGAGTCCTTTCTGTAGACAAGCTGGTCATTAGTAGCATCCACAAACATTCTCTAGGTGACATAGCCAACATTCAGTAAATTTGCAACTGTATCAGCAATGGTTTAAAAAAGCACATTTTAATGGGCCGGACCACAAGACATACCTCCACTTAATATGGGGGTCACTATTCGGTCCTTTGTCCAATAAAGGTTTCACGTGATCACACCCATCAACGAAAATATAAGGTAAATGATTTCCTGAAGATGGATAGACAAAGGCTAAGATTCCCTGGGCTGGCCTTGCCAGCGCCCCATCTCAGTTCAGCAAGCCTCTGCCTCATTTGCCTTAGCCAATCACACATCAGAAATCTACAACAACTCCGCTCTAACTTACTACAGCAGCACACAAAAGCTTTCCTCCCGAATGAACATCTCACCGATTTAAACAATTGCAGAACAGTGCCAAACTCTAAAGCAATTTGCTTATGAATGTATTTAGTGCAGAATGCACGTGTCACTACATGTAAAAAAAAAAAAAAAAACTGTAAAATAGCCTGTGTTCCCTTGGCCTCTGTAAGCATGATTTCCAGGGGTCTGGCATATAGAACATGAAAAAGGGCCAGTCACTTGACATCGGATGTGACCATCAAAATCACAAAACATCTAAAGATACTGTACTGTGCAACAGGCCGAGCCAGGGTCCTTGCCGTCTGCATAACCTTGGGTGCATACAATTAAACAGCGTATGACTTTAGCATCCTCCGCTCCCAGGCTCAAGCTGCTCCAAGGTGTCCACACTACTGTTGCCCTCCTTACTTAAAATGCTATTTTACGATGGACTACACACCAACTAGACCAAGCCGGTGCGGTTCTCAGTCCCCCAGTAAAGGTATTGACCATCATAAAAATGACAGTTTGTAGGAATATCAGAGTTTTCTGTCCAATATGTAGAAGAGGATTAAAGAGTATCCCATTATATTAGTAATAGTGTGTGTGCTTGTATCACTAGTTGTGAAAATGGTACAGTACGGGTAGAACGGCAGTGCATACCTGGACAATGCACAAATGGCTCCATCTGTGTTCAGTAAAAGGTTGCTCTATGACTTTTACACAGAATGGAAATGGTTGGCATCTTGCACAATGGGAGTAGTACCAGGGTAGGTATTTAAAACTGGTACAATGTCGGGACTAGGGCACACAGTATGTTCCCTAGAAGTCCTGCACATGAGTTAACACAAAATCAACAGGGAGAGCTTTGGACAACACCTAGAGTTAGAACTTTACAAGTCTGAAGAGCATGTGCAAGTGAGGATCTGCAGCAAGAGATATTTTTGGAGACTGACAGTGCAACAAAGCAATGAGGACACAATGGTTTCTTTTTTTACTTGACACATGCACCAGCTAAGACAACAATGCTGCTGTAAAGTGGCCTTAGTGGCCACGGTATGGACCTGGTTATTGATTCCTCTATGTGCAAGAGCCATACTTGGCAGGGATGAAGTTGCATATGTGGCAAAATCTGTCTAAGTCGAACACCACAAAAACGAGCGGCCAGAAATGCCTAATTCAGCATTGGAAAAATAACTGTATAACCATACTGTCGATCAAGGAGAGCGGGAGTTGGACCGGGTGTCCCAGGCTCTCTTTGACCGACAATTTGGTACTTCGGTGGTTGTGGATGTCCCCTGCTTCCATTAAAATGAGAGCGGGGGACAAAGAGTTTAAAAAAGAAAAGGACCCTGCCACAGAAGTTCCGCCTCTCACTGGGGAGGCAGCACTCATGTCGCAGGGTGAGTGTTGCAGTGAAGGAATAAAGGTAAATTGGGTGCCGGAGGCACGTATGGATGTATTGGGGTTAGGGAGGAGGGAGGAGGATGGCGGGCGGTGCGGTGGTGATGTTCGGGATTATTTCCTTTACGGAAATTCTGAATTCATAATTTTCGTTTTCAAAAGTTTCACAATCGAAATAATCACGTACATCCATGTGTGGCACCAAGGCAGCAGTATGCCATCCCTGCACTAAACAGTAAAAACAGACATTTTTCATAGGGGTGGCCTGTGCGCTTGTTCTTCTTGCTGATAGATTTTTATCCATCAGCAGTGATTTTTGGATATCGAGGCTTGAGCCTCATTACTTCATCTTCTCGGGTTGAGTATATAGTCGTGGGTTTGTATTCTTCTTGGTCTGTGTGGTCTTGTTACAGTAGGGCTGGTTTCACAGGGTCTTCGCAGTAATGGGCCGCGGGTAGTGGTCGAAGGGGTTTGCAGTGGTGACAGTGAGTCTTCTGATCAGAGGGTTCTGATCCAGTCCTTGCCAGAAGTTCTTACTCAGCTTCGCTAGATATTCGTCCAACATCTCGATGTCCAGGTCTCTGTGAAGGTCTGCTATCCTTGTGAAGATTGGAGCTCCAGACGATATCCACAGGGCCTTGTTCTGGACTATCCGAAGACTCTTCCGGTGTCGCTCGTGGCAGGTTATCCATGCTGGGGAGGCATACGTCAGGGTTGGTCTGATGATCGCCTTGTAGACGTTGATCTTTGTCCGGAGGGGCATGGACTTGGTCTTCAGGAGTGGGTACAGCACTGCCATCTTTCCTGTTGCCTTCTGCTGAGTATTCTCGATGTGGCTTTCCCAGTTAAGTTTGCTGTCCAGGGTCAGGGGGGGGTGGGAGGGGTCAGAGTTTTTATAAGGGTGGCCGTGGCCCCCCTTGGAACCCCCTTGGCGATGCCTCTGAAACACGCGACAGAATGAATTCTGTGAATGCACTAGACACCACCCCAGCTTGCCTGAAAACAACATTATACTACTATATTTCAGACAGACATTTGGACATATCACTCTTTTTTAAATAGTACAGTTGTTGTTTGGCACACGTCAAAGGCAGAGAGCTGTAAAGACCAGTAGAGTCATGGGGCTCCAGCCACACAGCTTCACAGGTTCATCAGTGCACAAAGAAAGGAAGATCCTATAAAAGCCCGATTGAGTGCAAGGATTGGAACTGCAAGGCACTCTAAAATCAGGAGTTAAATTGGTGCAAAATAAAAAAAAGATTTTTAAAATGTTTTTTATTGTATACAGGCAGAAGCACAGCAGGCACGTCTTGGAACCTCAATAATTGGCCCATTCAGCTTTTGTATTACAGGTTTAAAGAAACTGCCCTTCTAAAAGGTGCATATCCACAACTTGAGACAGACCAGAGGCACCCCAACCTCCATGGATAATTGTGCACTTCACGGGAGGTTAAAATATCCTTCCATATGAAAGGGAGTGTCCCAGTTCGTAATACAGCAGCATGCGAGAAGGACATGGCTGGGGGCAACTTGACCTTGAAACAACTCATTGTACTGACCACTAATCCCTGGAATGGGTTCCAGTAATAAAGCAATAAACCAAGCACTGGTAGAGATGTAGTAACGTGTTCCCTTTTAGAGTTTGACTGCAATAACCCTTTGTTTTAGATCCATCTTTTGGATTTGGAACATTTCAATCAGTGTTTTAGGCCATAACAGTTTCCATTAATAGACAAAAAAGTAGAGCACTGGGCTCACAACACTGATCTTTTTTTTAAGGCTCTGTATGTTCCACTACTGTACCAATGCTGTGGTTACTATATACAAATGTCAATAACAAGTACAGTATTATTACACAACTCTGGATTAGACTAAACACGTTTCGATAAAGTAAAAGTTACTCACCGTAGTGACTAACGTACTCTTAGTGCATAGTCCCCTTTCCTCCATACTGTATGGGCGTCCCTTCCAAGGCACGAGAGACGGAACCTTTTTCACCAGAAAAAACCTTCCCCTTTAAATTTAGAGGCGTTCAGGGGTGTGTCCCAGGGCGAATGCGCTGCCCTGACTCCGCCCCACACCTCAGTCCCCATTGACACATCGACAATAGATTTAACATTGCCTAATGACAGCAGTTTTATTAGGGGGAGGTTGGTGGGGCGTATGGAGGAAAGGGGACTATGAACTAAGAGTACGTTAGTCACTACAGTGAGTAACTTATAATTACTCTTACGTCCTGTCCCCTTTCCTCCATACTGTATGGGCGATTACAACTGATTGTAGCCCAGGGTGAAGAGGAGACCCTCCTTAAACAAATAGGTTCCTGAGAACCGCCTGTCCGAAAACCGCATCAGATCTTGAGCCGGCAACCAAACAGTAATGCTTGCAGAAAGCCAAAGGATGGGCCCAAGTGGCCGTCCTGCTTATGACTTGCCAAGGGACATGGGGCTGGAATGCGCTGGCGGTTGCCTTAGCCCTGACCACGTGGGCATGCATGTTGGCCGGGAGCGGCTTGTGCTGGCCCTCGTATGCTTCTTTGATGGCAGAGAACATCCAGCGGGATATGGAAGCCTTAGAGGCCTGATGGCCTGGTCTTGAGCCTCCAAAAGTGACAAACAGGGCGTCCGATTTGCAGAAGCCCTTGGTCCTGTCCAAGTAGAATTTCAGGGCACACCTGACATCCAAGCAGTGCAGTACTCTGTGCTTCATCCTTTGGACCGGGAAAAAACGTAGAAAAAACGTAGGAATGACTATTTCCTCGTTTAAGTGGAAAGCAGAGGGAACCTTGGGCAGAAATGCCGGGTGTGTCCACAGGACTACCTTGTCCTTGTGAAAGATAGTATATGGTTCTGAGGCGACCGGCGCCCCTGGATTTCACTGACTCTACGAGCCGAGGTGAGGCCGACTAGTAAGGCCGCCTTAATGGTGACCAGCCTGATGTCCACGGACGCCATTGGCTCGAATGGTTTGCGCGCCAGGGCGCCCAAGATTATGTTCAGGTCCCACACCGGGTGCAGTCTCTTGACGGGCAGGTAGAGCCTTGTGAGTCCCGTCAGATGTTTATTGACGATAGGATTGGAGGAGGAGAAGATGCCTTTCTCCGAGTTCCCGTAAGCCCCAATGGCTGCGAGGTATGTGTGGCAGGTGTCCACCTGCATACCTGAGTGTCCAAGGTGCACAACAGGGGGTCGATTCCCTTGGAGTCTGCCCAGTGGCAGAATCTGGCCCATTTGCTTTTGTACTGAGCCCTGGTAGCCTTGCTCATGGCGCCCGGTATGATCTCCAGATTGGCCTGTGAGAGGCTGAGGTATTGCAGCGTTACCTGCTCAGGTACCACGCTATGAGGGCTAGTTTCCCTGGCGCAGGGTGGATGACTCTGCCTCCCTGCTGTGCCAGAAGATGTGCTGGGCCAGTTGGGTGGTGAATCTGGGGCACTCGCGAGAGACTGAGCAGCTCCGAAAACCATGGTCTGTCCAGCCACCATGGAGCTATTAGAATGATGAGGAGTTGGCGAGTCGCCTTTATTTTGCAAATTACTTTCTGAATCAGGGGCGTGGGCGGAAAGGCGTAGGCTTTCATGCAGGTCCACTGGAGGTGAAATGTGTCGCCCACAGAGCCGAGGCCCTGACCTTGCCAGGATGC
The DNA here is from genome assembly GCF_040938575.1 of Ambystoma mexicanum. Classification (NCBI taxonomy): domain Eukaryota; kingdom Metazoa; phylum Chordata; class Amphibia; order Caudata; family Ambystomatidae; genus Ambystoma; species Ambystoma mexicanum. The sequence continues at coordinate 148,266,619 of NC_090936.1, forward strand.
AAACTGGGGACACTTCTTTTTGTGCCAGGTGGCAAAGAGATCCACCTGGGGGTTACCCTGCCTGTTGAAGATCTCCTGAATAATGAGGTTGTTTAGCTGCCACTCGTAATTGACCGCTCCCAGTGTTGGTGCAACCATGCAGAGGTCACTTCTCTGTTGAGAAAGTGGGTGGAGGCCCTCTTGATAGCTGAGATTTTGTCCTCTGAAGGAAATACGAGCACGTGTCCGAGATGAGGCCCAAAAATGTCAGAGTCTGCGTGGGTTGCAGCTGCGACTTCTTGAGACTGAGCAAAAAGCCCAGATCATGCAGAGTGTTCATAAGGGAATGGGAAGAGTGATGAACTGCTTCCGGAGATGTAGCCCTGATGAGCCAGTCGTCGAGGTATGGGTAGATGTGGAGGCCCTGTGCTCTGAGGAGGGCCGCCACTGCATTCATGAGCCTGGTGAAGACCCTGGGGGCCGAGTTGAGGACAAAAGAAAGGACTTTGTACTGAAAATGGTAGCCCATGATCCTGAACCGAAGGAAAGAACGATGGGGCTGCCAAATGGGGACATGCAGGTATGCGTCCTTCAGGTCCATGGAACACATCCAGCCTCCCCTGTCCAATGTCTCCGCTATAAAAGCTGACATAACCATCTTGAATTTTTGAAGGGGTAAGGAGAGGTTGAGGGTGGAAAGGTCCAGCACAACTCTCTGGCCCTCCTGGTTCTTCGTCTGAATGGTGAAAATCCTGGAGCAAAAGCCAAAGCCTCGCTGGGAGGCTGGGACTTCCTCCACTGCCTGGCTCTCTACGAGCGACTGGATCTCCACCAAAAGAGTTGCTGTCCCAACCTGTGGGAGGGGAGGAGGGAGGAGAGAGGAGATGCTGGGGTAGGGAGGCGGTACCCTGTGGATACTACAGATGGGATCCAGGGGTCTGCGAAAATTCTGGCACCAGAAATGTGCATGGAGAGCAAGCCTGCCCCCCACCATGGACCCAAAGGGGCGTGTCATGCCTTCTTTCCCTCAGAGGCTGTCACAGAGGAGGGGGACTGGAAAAAGCCCTTACTCCCCCATCCCCCTTTGTGTTGCTTGCGCCGGCTCTGAGGCGGCGAGTGGTCAGGCTGCCTGGATCTACACTCCTGGAAGCCTAGGAACCCTCCGTACGTACGACCCCTTTCGGAGCGTTGCTGAGATTGGGTGTACAATTTGGGCACAGTGTTTCTAAAGATATATAAAGACTTGGCCGTTTGTGAGCTGTTTTTCTTCTTGTCCAGTTCCTCGTCCGTGGAAGAGTGGAAAAGGTCCCCCCTCCCCCTCGAATGGTAGATCTAATATACGTTCCTGGACGTTCAGATTGAATTTTGTTGCCCGGAGCCAGGCTGTCCTTCTCATGTCCATGGCAATACAGATGGCAAAGTCAGAGGTGTCAATATGGGCCACAGTGGATTCCATGAGATCATGCGCCACCGCCTCGGCTAGCCCCGCCTTAAATCGTGATTGGCTCTGGGTGGGGAGTTACGGGAGGAAGTCCGCAATTTCCCACCATAATGTTTGGTTGGCGGCAGCCAGCTTGTCATCTGCGTTGGCCTGATGAAGATTTAAGGACATGTTGAAATAGAGTTTCTTGCCATATGCCTCCAAGATCTTGTCCTCCTTGCCTAGCAGCACCGCAGAGGAGGCTGAGGACGACTGAGGCTTGGAGTATCGTGATGCCGCAGCGATAACAGAGGAGTGTGGCTGAGGATGGCCCGAGAGCAAGAGTATCCACCTCCATCGGCCTGTACTCATGTCCAGGCGTCAATTGACCGGCTGGGCTGAGTGTGGTTTGAGCCAGCCCTTCTTGGCCAGGGAGACAACATCGGTCTGTGTAGGAATCCCCGATTTGGGAGAGGGGCGCCATGGGAGCACTTCTGCCAGAACCCCCTCTGCCGGCTGCTCGACCTCGGGTTGGGGTAGGCCCAGATACTCTGCCAGCCCCGCAAGACGTTTGTGGAAGGCCCTGGCTGAGGATGGCGTGTCCGGAACCACCGCCTCATCTGTATCCTGCAGATCTTGGGGATCCTGTGGAGGAAGAGGAGTAGTAGGCACCAGAGGCTGGGGTACCGGGACCGCGGCCAGAGGCTGAGGAGGCGGTGGAGGTGGTGAGTGCCTGTTTTACCATATCCGGTCTCTCTCTCTCTCCCCTCTCTCTCTCCCCTCTCTCTTTTCCCCCCCAACCCCTTTTCTCCGCCCCCCCTTGTGTGCCGCCGGACCGACAGATCGGTACGGAGACCCTTGCACTGCATTTCCGAAGGGGACCCAATACCATTATCTTGTTACGTTTTCAGGAGGGGTTGGTCCATCAGCACTTTCTGAGGACTCCCTACCTTTATAAACATTTAGACTTGGTAACGTGAGACACAAGGCAGACAAGACTAATGTCATTTGCTCTGCCCATATTCTAGCATGACACTCTAGTCTGCATGCAGATTTTTGATGTATAAGTTGTTACCCTTCACTTGTTCCTACAACTCTGTATAACACTTTTACATCCTGTCTTTTTCTCTTCATTTAACTGGCTCTCCCCCTTTTTTCATAATTACAGGGTCCTGCTATTTATTGCCCTGATGAAGGCGGAGTATTCTCTCCAGATACGCAGATCATTATTCTTTTGAAGTCTGTACCGCCGAAACGCATTGTTAACCAGAGGGGATACAAGATCCATCACAGAATACTGTGTCATCTAGGATCTTTTCTCATTTGCAACCACCAATTGAAGGACAACGATACTTTTTTCATAAAGCTCCTTTCATGTCAATCTGTTTCCTTACTTCATCCCCCTGATGCGTAGGCAGACCCAATCCCAATATATAATAACTTTTTGATTTTGGGATATAAAAACAACTAATTCATTTGTTTTATTACAATTGTACAACAATAAGGAGCATTTGTTTTCCTTATGATCAAGTAGTAAGAACACAGTTTATCAGTAACACAATTGTCTTTTCAATTCTATACTTTCACTTGTTAAGACTTTATTTGTAATCCAAAAGTGACGAAGAACAAATTTATGTTAATGTTCCCCACTAAGTGTTCTCATTTTCTTAATGAATCTACACCAAATAATTGTATGTACCATTTATATCACTGATTTTATGTTTGTACATGTTAGACCTCACCATGTACCATTTATATAACTGATTTTATATGTTTGTACATGTTAGACCTCACCATGTATGTTATTCTTGTTTTTTTTTTTTTACATAAAGCTTTTACTTTGCATTTTCCATAATGTTTATGTCTCATTTGTGAAGGAATGACTTCTACTTTTTACCGCATGTAATGTGTATAAATTACACTAGTTATACAGGTTTCGGACCAGATAAACAATTCTAATTCATTTATACCCTATATGGGCCAACCTTCTGATACACCAGGACCTTGTTTTGTTGTAACCTACAGATGTTTTTGACCCCCCTGGTGTGTCACTCCTGGGTCAGACCACTGCTGCTACATGGTGGCACTCTTCTTTGTATATATATTATTTGACAACCTAGGTTGTTTAGTGGTCGAGATCCCCAATACTTTCGAGTTTTGGGATATCAATTATTTACTTAGAGTAAGCCACACACAGACCTCCCGATAGACAAACATCTCTTCATTTCTTTCTCTGTTCTGTCTACTCCTAAATCATTTTTTCTCTCTCCTCCCCGATCGGTTCCTGCTTTGCATGGGCTCTGTCACCTGCATGTGTCCGTAGGCTCTCAAGGGGAAAAAAGGACAAGGAAAGGGGGGGGGTTGGATATGGCCGAAAATGCAACCTTAAGTTATTCCGAGGAAGAAACCATTGAACTGACCCGAGGTCCTTCCTTCTTTGATCCCCCGGATTCCAATCAGCCATCCACCTCATCCAGTACCTCAGACGATCTATTAAAACTCAAAAAGAAATCTTTCCGCACTGAACTACACGGCCATTTCCTTAGGGAATATTTGAAAAATAACATCATACCGAATGGTTTGATAGTACGGAACGAACCAAGATTATTCCTAGAAGATAAGGAATACACCACGAGTTTCAGTCAGATTGCCACCAAGTGCAGTCGCGATCTTATGGTGTTAACTATCACTACTGCTCAACGGATCAGTACCAACTTACAAAGAACTCTAGACACAGAAATAATTAAATTTAAGAATAATACTCTACTCATTGAAATAGAGGCTCAACTTGCTAACATTAACAGGCAATTTGAACAGTTCAAGGTCAACCAACTGACCAAAAAAACTAATAAATTGAATAAAGACATCAAAGATTTCAAGATTGAAATTATCTACCCATATACGGCGGAAGGTTATATTGATTCTCTTAGAAAGCAAGGAGGAGGATCTCAGCCCCCACCAGGAGGGAGAAGAGGCAGAGTCACCTTTTCAGGCTCTAGTAGCTCTGGTTCCTCCAGTGGAAGTTCACATCAGAACTTTCCACCCTTTCAACCATATAACCTTGGTCCACCTCAATATCCGGGCCCATATCCACCACCTTTCCCTTTTTTAGGCAGAGGAGGACAAGGAGGAGAATGGGGTCCCCCACCTTGGAACATACCGTACCAAGGAATACGGAGACGACCGAGAAGGCGTCGACGGTAGACCAAACTCTTGATACCAACCTATTACCAATTTATAATCTGGGCAACTTCCATCTAACTACATGTCAAACTTCCCTTCTTACTAAAGGCCTTTCTTTTGTGCCGACCAATGATACTGATTGGTATAAAACAGAAATAGAGATCCGCCAGTTCTTTCGGAAATTAAGACTCCGAGTTTTCTTCCAGGACCACATTGAACAAGAATTAGACCCGGACACAGGTGTACATCCTCAATCATCATTCACACCTACAGATAGCCAAACACCGGATGACCTTCTAACATACGAGAAATGCGTCCTGAAAGACATTAGACAGTTGAAGAAGAAAAAACATACACTCCAACACAATCCAACTAAGGGTGAGAAAAAAGCCCTAAAAGATCTATCCAAGAACAGGGAGATGATATTTAAACCTGCCGACAAAGGTGGTGGTATCGTTCTCATGACAACTGAGCAATATACCAATATGATCATGACCTTACTAAATGATGGTACCAGTTATCGTCCACTTAAGAAGGACCCATCTGGAGACATGAAAATGGAAATCTCTGAAATGATTTCCTTCGCCCAAGACAGGAATTGGATAACTGAAAAAGAAGCCAAGTTCCTTACCACATCATCCAACCGTACACCATGTCTTTATGCTCTCCCCAAAATACATAAAAATTCACAAAATCCACCGGGGAGACCCATCGTCTCAGGGTGCGGTTCCATTTTGAAACCTCTGGGGCAGTTCATCGATTATTTTCTTAAACCACTGAGCAACAAGACCAGATCATACCTGAGAGATACCATGCACACTATCCAGGTATTTGAAAACCTACCATTCACCGGCTCACAACAACTTCTGGTGACTATGGATATTAAGGCTCTATACACGTCCATACCCCAAGACGCAGCCATTGATTGCATATATGAACATCTAACTAGGGAAAATGCGGAGCCAGGATCCTACCGAGTACCACCAGAGTTCATTATTGAATTATTAACTTTTGCCCTGAATAAGAACCTTTTCACTTTCGACAATCAGTTTTTCCTCCAGACAAAAGGCACGGCAATGGGTGCAACCTTTGCACCAAGCCTAGCCATTTTATTTATGGCTACTTTTGATGACCATTACGTCTATAACCGGATCAACCAATGGGAAGTTAACATCTCCCACTGGTACCGATATATTGACGACATTATCTTTATCTGGACAGGGGATGCTATATTACTCCAACAGTTCTTGACATGGCTAAATACCTGCAACAGTAACATACAATTTACTATGGAGTATAGCACCACTAAGATACATTTCCTGGACCTTGAAATTTCAAATCTCAACAATAAACTCACCTGCAATCTCTTCAGGAAACCCACTGACCGCAACACACTTCTGCACTACCAGAGCGATCACCCGCTTCATATCAAACAGAATCTCCCATACGGACAGTTCCTGCGAATTAGAAGGAACTGCACCCACCTGGAGGACTTCTATACCAATGCCGAAACACTCGGCACTAGGTTATGCTCACGTGGCTACCCCAAAAGATTGATTAATATTGCCACTAAGAGAGCCAGATTCACAAATAGAGACGGTCTTTTAACACCAAGACCAGAACGAGACACACCCGAAAATGAAAGACTTACATGTGTAATTACCCACGGGCCAAATACTTTTGACTTTAAGTCATCAGAAAATATTGGCCCATTGTTAGACTACAATTAGCCGATGAACCCATACCCAGATTCGCCTTAAAAAGAGCGAAGAACATCAGGGAGTATGTGGTTCACTCATCCTTTACCAAAACCGTACCACGAACAGGTCTTTGGAACTTACGTAAAGTGACTGGACACTACCCCTGTGGGTCATGCACAGTATGTAAATTCACCAGAACACTATGAACATTCATGATTGGCACCAAACAATGGGTCCTGAATAACCTGACCAACTGCAAGACTAATCAAGCAATATATTGCATCGAATGCCCTTGTGGGCTTCGATATGTGGGACAAACCACACGGAGCGTGGGCACCCGAATCTCTGAGCATCGCTCGAGAATCCGGTGCAAGAATACCACTTCTCCATTAGTCTCTCACTTTTTGGCCAACCACCACACACCCGATGACATTCTTTGGTGGGTGTTAGACCGGATAAATTCTGGTCTGAACATACAGACCAGATTACTGGAACTTGAAAAGAGATGGATTTACAGATTAGACTCCTTGGAACACGGACTCAACGAACAATCTCCTTTTTAATATTTAATATTCCATTCCCCTGTCTACTCTTCAATATTAGACACCCCAGGCCATACCACAGCTTCGCATCAATTCCAATCACCTTCTGAGATGCACTGTCTCACTCTGCTTTTCCCTCCCCCCCGCCCTATCCCAACACAAACCCCCCCCCCCCGCTTGCATCTCCTTGACTCTCACACTCAGAGTCTTAACAGGTGCATTTTTCGGGCAGGCACCCCGCGCATTAAACTTTTCACTCTGACGCTATACTCACTTGAGTAGAATTAACCAATGCGTCCGCGTGACGCATTCCCCTTAACTCCCAAACTTGGATTCCCAGGCACAGACATCTGTCCTCCGTGTGCGGACAGGGACACACGGAACACTTTTGCTGTTTCCCTCGGTTTTCAGTTCGGCACCCCGCCAAACGGGACAAACAGGTCTTTAAGACCACACTGTGTTAAGCAGTCCTCTAGCCATAGCGGCTCTCTACTCTTTTCCACTCACGCTTCTCGCAGGCCCAGGTCCTCTGCACACGGGCAAAGAATCCTCCCCTGCTGCTCCTGGAGCTTGCAGACAACTGGAACAAACATTCAATCACTTGCTTCCCGGGTTGCAAGCATTTTTGACAATCAGCGCCGGCCCAGCCATACGACACTCCTCCCGGCCTCCGACCTTACCATTGGTCTGACACAGTGCACACACCCCTTGTCACTCGATCTGGCTTGGCTTCCCATTGGATATCTCTTTCTCTGGAGACATTTTCTCCTCCCCGTCGAAGCCTGACGCACAGTCCGGTTGCCCAGACAACCGCTACCTTGCCTCTACTTCCCAGCTACAGCCTGCATTCGAGCTGCCGGCGCCCGCGAGGCTTGACGTGCAGGGACGACTCTGCCCTCCCCAACTTCATGTGAATACCACCAGACCTGACATATCCTGTTTACCCAGCACAGGTAACAACGTGGGTCTTATTACGCTTTTCTATTTCGGCCCCATTTTTTCAAAAAATATATATATATTTTTTTTAACTCATTTCCTTCTTTGGTTCACTGTCTCGCCCTCCCACACAGCCACGCGCCCAGGGATCACCACTTCAAGATGCACCGCGAGAGGGTGCCCCCAGGCGGACATTTGTTTTTCCGGGTTCTGCTCCCCCAGATCTTCTGTCTTCTCAACGACAGATTGCCTTGACAAGACACCCTTGCAGGTAATCATTCACGTACCTTCCATGTCCCCTAGGGCAGGATAACACTTATTACTTTCGATTAGTTCTGATGCTTTTCTTTTCTATTTCAGTTCTCCAATATAGGCATATTTTTGTTCTAGATCCCAGCCGGTCCTTCGGACCTATGATAAGAATCTATGAACCTCACGAACATCCCGGAAATTGTAGGGATTTAAAATAAATACCTATACTCACGTGCTCCACAGAGACACACCTTACCACAATAATAGCCTTCCAGAATTACTCTCATTTGATCGAAGCCTTTGTGGTGAGTGCCTGTTTTACCATATCCGGTCTCTCTCTCTCTCCTCTCTCTCTCTCTCCCCTCTCTCTTTTCCCCCCAACCCCTTTTCTCCTCCCCCCCCTTGTGTGCCGCCGGACCGACAGATCGGTACGGAGACCCTTGCACTGCATTTCCGAAGGGGACCCAATACCATTATCTTGTTACGTTTTCAGGAGGGGTTGGTCCATCAGCACTTTCTGAGGACTCCCTACCTTTATAAACATTTAGACTTGGTAACGTGAGACACAAGGCAGACAAGACTTATGTCTTTTGCTCTGCCCATATTCTAGCATGACACTCTAGTCTGCATGCGGATTTTTGATGTATAAGTTGTTACCCTTCACTTGTTCCTACAACTCTGTATAACACTTTTACATCCTGTCTTTTTCTCTTCATTTAACTGGCTCTCCCCCTTTTTCATAATTACAGGGTCCTGCTATTTATTGCCCTGATGAAGGCGGAGTATTCTCTCCAGATACGCAGATCATTATTCTTTTGAAGTCTGTACCGCCGAAACGCATTGTTAACCAGAGGGGATACAAGATCCATCACACAATACTGTGTCATCTAGGATCTTTTCTCATTTGCAACCACCAATTGAAGGACAAGGATACTTTTTTCATAAAGCTCCTTTCATGTCAATCTGTTTCCTTACTTCATCCCCCTGATGCGTAGGCAGACCCAATCCCAATATATAATAACTTTTTGATTTTGGGATATAAAAACAACTAATGCATTTGTTTTATTACAATTGTACAACAATAAGGAGCATTTGTTTTCCTTATGATCAACTAGTAAGAACACAGTTTACCAGTAACACAATTGTCTTTTCAATTCTATACTTTCACTTGTTAAGACTTTATTTGTAATCCAAAAGTGACGAAGAACAAATTTATGTTAATGATCCCCACTAAGTGTTCTCATTTTGTTAATGAATCTACACCAAATAATTGTATGTACCATTTATATCACTGATTTTATATGTTTGTACATGTTAGACCTCACCATGTATGTTATTCTTGTTTTTTTTTTTTTACATAAAGCTTTTACTTTGCATTTTCCATAATGTTTATGTCTCATTTGTGAAGGAATGACTTCTACTTTTTACCGCATGTAATGTGTATAAATTACACTAGTTATACAGGTTTCGGACCAGATAAACAATTCTAATTCATTTATACCCTATATGGGCCAACTTTCTGATACACCAGGACCTTGTTTTGTTGTAACCTACATATGGTACAGAACGGCCTGAGGATTCGGCTGGGGAGCCGGCGGAGGCAGCTGTGCCAGGGTCTGGGGCGCCGGCGGAGGTGTCTGTGGTGCTGCTAGCATTGCGGGAAGGACTTTCCTGATGGCATCTGAGGATAACCCCCATCCGAGGTGACTTCATGAGGCCGAGGAACCGCTCGAAGAAGACCTCTTTACTGGCCGAGGAGGTGGCAGGGGGTGCTGACGGGGTAGCAGGGAGCTGCTGGAGCTGCTGCGTACCCTGTCCATAAGAACGCAAAGGAAAGCTGCCCTGCACAAAAGTGGGGTAGGCTATAGGCCACGTAACTGGGTGAAGATCCACTAAAAGAACCTTCTGGTTCCTCAACACTGTCACCGGGAGTATCCGAGGATCCCTCGGCCCGGAGGCCGGTAGCTGTAGCAGCCTCGATGCACGTGCTGGTAGAAGGACCTGACCGGTCCATCCCCCCCCCCCATGCGGGAGAGTCCCTGGGAAGGAGGTCTCCCTTGCGAGGTGCGATGGAGAATATCGGCTCTACCTTGGGATTGGATCGATGTTTCACAAAGTTCTTAAGGTCCTCTGGAGGTGACTTCTGGAAGAGCTCCCTCCACCTGGCTAGTCTGTTCTTCAGCGCTTTCAAGGACAGCGAGCTACACGCTGAACAAGCTTGCTAACCGTGGCCTGGGCCAAGGCAACGTAGGCCTGGGGGTCTGAAGCTGGGAATAACCTGTTGCAGGCTGGACACCTGCTGAACCTTGTATAAATCGACATGCGCCGGGGAGGAGTGTGACACCTGAGGACCGAGTACCTGAATGACAAAAAGACAAAAAAGAAGACAAAGAGAAGAAGTATCCGCGTGGGGAATTACATGGCTGAAGCCAAACCCAGAAGCGCTGGTGAATTTGGCCCGTTCCTGCCGATGCAGAAAAGGGGACTGAGGTGTGGCGCAGGAGGGCGGAGACAGGGCAGGACATGCTCCCTGGGCCGCACCCCCACGCGGCTCTAAATTTCAAGGGGAAGAAGATTTTTTCAGGTGAAAAAGGTTCAGTTTCCCGTCCCTTGGAAGGGACGCCCAGACAGTATGGAGGAAAGGGGAAAGGACGTAAGAGTACATGTAGGTTGATGGATTCAATGGAGATTCTAAGTGAATAGAGTGTTAAATGATCCCTCTGTCACACTGCTCAATTACACTCTCTGATCATTTGGAGGAGCCAGGTTGCTTCAGAGAATGGCTGCAGCAACCTCCTCCATCATATGTACTGTTATTTTGGTCTCATCTCCTGTTTCACTTTGATTGGTAATGTGACTGTGCATGGTTCGGATTAGGAACATGCACAGATTATGCCCTTTACTTCCTGCAGTGGCTTCCATTCCATCTCCCAATGACCAAAGGCCTCACAGAGATGCCCTAACAGCTGTTTCTGTGGGTCATTTTCGTGGCTGCATATGCTGCTCGGGAGCCTTACAGCGACATTTCCTGCAAGCCCACTGCAGCTCTGCACTGCTTTTCCACAGGCTCTAGGTCCCTTAAGACTTCACCAATGGAGCAACTTGTCTTGCTCTATATAACATAGCACACAGATCCCTGTTTCAATGAGCACCACACGACAACGCTCAATAACGGCCTTGTTTCCAAGTGAAAGCACGTCTTGCACTTCCCATTTAAAGGCAAACCACACTTTGGACTCAAGGAAAAAAGGGTTTTTGCAGCCAACAAAGCTCTCCCTTGGCGACAGCTCAATTAATGTAATGAGAAGTTTTTTATGCTACTCATTTAAGAATGTGGTTGCCAGCTTGAGTAATTCCCATAGGATTGTGTGGCTACTACACAAGCAAATTGTAGAAGTATAGGAATATGAGAAAAGGTAACTCAAATGCGCCAACTTTGGACTCATGGTATTTGTCAGATGTTTGTGCCTGCACCTGACCGGTTCCTGGATCGCTCCCTTATGTGGTCCTTTTTTTTTTTTTTTTTTTTTTTATTTTGTGTTTAATCACTTCGGATTTTTTTACAAAACGAAAAGGACTGGAGATCCGTTTAAATAATTTCAAATTCAGTGTCTAGTTCAAGTAGATGAAGGTGCTCGTTATAGGCGAGGAAAAAAAAAAAAAATGTGGTCCTTATGTAATGGTTCTTTTTTTGTTTTGAACTTGGCTTGTAGCACAGATTGTTATTGAATAGGTTTATCCTTTTGTGACTCATTCCGTTTCATTCAACATCCGTCACCTTCTTGCGCTAGCAAATGACTACGTCATTCCTCTGTAGTCTTTGAAACTGCCTGCACCAACGGTTATTTCTTTTTCTTTCCTCGTCAAGCCCTGTGAGTTTCTCTTTGGGTTATCTGATGAGCTGTGCTTTGCTTGTAAACAATAGCAGAAGTCCTTGTTCTCCGAACGGGTTCTGTAGACAGACATGATTAACACAGATCCTGTAGGTCGCTGTTTCCGATTTGCTTATTGCTTGATTTGCTTTGCACCCTTAAGTAAACTGCACTGAGAATGGGCACGTGTGGCTGGCTGACATACCCCGGAGCAGAGGTGAGGGTTGCGGGGGAGAGGGTTGGTGTGATTTCAGGCAACCGTCGCATGTATGAAGGTGCTGACATCTGGAGAAAGGGGTGGGGTGTCCAAATGTTTTGTAGCCGGTCTTGTCCGGAGGGTCTTAACAGGTGACTATGCAAAATGTGGTGCAGATTGGTGAAACAGTGTAGAATTGTACAAGGAACAATGCCTTGCCAAGCCGCAAATACATTTTGACTTGTGCTGAAATACAGGTAAAAGGGTGGGATGTCCAAATGTAGCCAGTAATGTCTGGGGGGTCCTAACAGGCAACTACGCACAATTTGGTGCAAGTTGGTGAAACGGTGTGGAATTGTATAAGGAACAACGCTTTGCCACAAATACTGCCACAAGCGAACACATTTTCACTAAAGTTATGGTGGGTTTAAAAGTAGCACTGCCCTCTTCGACAAAGGCAATGTCCTGGAGAAAGGTTTGCATTTGAGCTAATTTGCATACCCACAAAGCCTTCCTGGTGTGGCTCAGAACTGGAGGTGAACTTCCAGCGATGGCTGCTAGGTGGTGTTGTGGAATGTGTGACTTGGCTCAAAAAGGACTTTCCTACATAATCTATATATATTTATATATTGATGGTGGGAAGCCATCATTCCTCTACTCAGGCACCACTTGGGTTCTCCTGACTCTTTCCATCCAGTTGGTATCATTCGGAGCAAGCCTGACTAAAGAGCCTGGTGTTAAGTCACACCATTGGAGTTAAGAAAGTCAAGCGTGGTTCACAGAAAAGACCAACACCCTTTGCAGAACAAATCAGTACCGTGTGTGAAAATAGTGATATTACTATATCACTGAAAACGATTCCTTAGGAGAGGACCGAATTATATCATAAAAATATCAAAAGATACCCAGCCAATCTGTCAATCAAGTTCCCAGTTACCCAGCCACCAGTGAGCTTGCATGCCGCGGCATGTCCATGAAGAAGAGGCTAGCTTTCATTTCTCTGCCCTAAGAGAAGTGCATTTAAATATTTTACACTCAAGGTGCCTTCTTATGAAGTTAACATGTTATCAACGAACTTACTTCAATAACTACAGTCAATATTTCGCTCGCAGGCTTAACTGCATTAAGCCTATATCAAAATAGAACCATACAGCAAAGTCTGCTATCAAAACGTTTCCAGCACACACAAACTTTCAAATTAAAAGCCAGACTTGTAAACACGCAAATGCATTGTTTGGAGTGAATATGTTTTTCTTAGATGGTCTTCGGAAGAACCTCGTCTATAAAGGCAGGCACTAAAAAAGTGAACTTTCCGCAATGGTCATCACATAATTGACTTACTCCCTTGTGGCTTCAACGTACATGCAATAAAAAGCTATTTGCATCTGCTCAACCATGAATCATACCACAAAACACCGTTGAGGAGGCATTTCCCCGAGGAAACAGCCTGTCTAGACTTCACAATTGGTGGCCCATGTCTTGTTCCCTTAGTAGAAAGGGGACGCAGAAGTCAAGCATATGCACGTCGCAGTCTGCATCTATTCCAATGAGTCACACGCTGTTAGCCAAGAGCTTTTTACCATATACTTGCAAAGCCTCGCCCCACATAATGAAATGCCCACCCTTCCCGTTAAAGCGAGGGGCAGACAGCACAAAACAAGTGCCAAGGCCGCCCTCAGCAATGGGTTCCATGTCAGCCCAGCATACGGCAAAAGGGGCGAAAAATGTGAGTACACGTGGAGCAACCAACATTCTCATCAGGCCACGCATTATGCTGCACAGCAAACAGAAGAGGTTAAGAAACCGACGAATGGCCATCAAGCAACAAAGTTCAAGGTAATCAACGATCAGAAGTTAAGATGTTACACTCCTGCTTTCTTGATAGCAAAATCATTCACAGTAGCAAATATATGGAGAGTGTGCCCAAAGCTTAAATATCCCCATGTCCCAAAGTAAAATACACTTCTGAAGTGGTCCAGAAAACTCATATTAAATCATCCGTGCTACCCAGTCTGTCGTATGCGATTCATTCAGGGAGGGGGAAAAAAAGAAGATTCAACATAGGAATCCTCCCGTCCCCTGCACGCTATCTCGTGTTGGTAAAACCAACTACTAATGTGTAGAAATGAAATATAAACATTATATTGTCACTTTCTAAGTCAACAATAATTAACACAACAACAAAGTTTGTAAAAAATAATGTATAGGTATATTCTCAAAGTTGCAAGTTCAACAGTGTATGGGTTCATAAAAAGATATACAAGGTGAAGCAAATACAGTAGTCTGTTTTCAATGGCGACGCGTTTCGAGGAACCAATCCTCTTCTTCATAGGCCTTAACGGACTGTAAACAAATTTAAACAAAGAAAGGTCTGAATCAAACAATAATCATGCTGTAAATAAACACATTTTTTTCAACATGTCTATCTAAATAGATAGATTGTACTCTGCTGTTAATCACAGGTTCTTCAGAATGAAACTTCCTCTACGGACTCACCCAGAAGAGAGTTTGTTTCATATAATACTCCACAAACAAAACCAGAGACATGCTATATGTTTTTTAGTCAACCAAACTGTACCTTCTATGCGCCATCCTCTGAACAAGACGTCCAAAGGTTTTAGCATTATGCCTCATGTGGCATAACAACCTAAACCATTCTGAACAACCTGTGATTAACAACAAAGAGTATGAACTATCTATCTATTTAGATAGACATGTTGAAAAAATTATAAGTTACTCACCGTAGTGACTAAAGTACTCTTAGTCCATATTCCCCTTTCCTCCATACTGTATGGGCGTCCCTTCCAAGGGATGGGAGACGGAACCTTTTTCACCAGAAAAAAACCTTCTTCCCTTTAAATTTAGAGGCACGCGGGGAGCACGGCCCAGGGAGCATGCGCTTCCCTGACTCCGCCCTCCGGCGCCACACCTCAGTCCCCACTGACACATCGACAATAGATTTAACATTGCCCAATGACACCAGTATTATTAGGGGGGAGGCTGGTGGGACGTATGGAGGAAAGGGGACTATGGACTAAGAGTATGGTGAATAACTTATAATTACTCTTATGTCCCGTCCCCTTTCCTCCATACTGTATGGGCGATTACAACTGATTGTAGCCCCAGGGTGGAGAGGAGACCCTCCTTAAGCAAACAGGTTTCTGAGAACCCCCTGTCCGAAAGCCGCATCATATCTAGAGTTGGCATCCACACATTAATGTTTGCAAAAAGCCGAGGGAGAGGCCCAAGTGGCTGCCGTGCCTATGACTTGCCACGGGACATGGTGCTGGAATGCGATGGCCGTTGCCTTGGCACTGACTGCATGCATGTTGGCCAGGAGTGGCTTGTGCTGGCCCTCATCCGCTTCTTTGATGGCAGAGACCATGCAACAGGTTATGGAAGCCTTAGAGGCCCGATAGCCTGGCTTCGGGCCTCCGAAAGTGACAAACAGGGCGTCCGTCCTGTCCAAGTAGAATTTTAGGGCACGCCTGACATCCAGGCGGTGCAGCACTCTCTGTGCTTCATCCTTGGGATCGGGAAAGAACGTAGGAAGGACTATTTCTTCATTCAAGTGAAATGCAGATGAAACCTTGGGCAGAAATGCCTGGTGCATTTGCATGACTAACTTGTCCTTGTGAAAGGTGGTATATGGTTCAGGGGCAGCCGGCGCCTGGATCTCGCGGCCTCTGCGAGCTGAGGTAAGACCGACTAGTAAGGCTGTCTTAATGGTGACCAGCCTAATGTCCATGGATGCCATTGGCTTGAATGGTTTGTGCGCCAGGGCGCTCAAGACTGTGTTAAGATCCCACACGGGGTGCAGTCTGACGGGCGGGTTGAGCCTAGCGAGACGGGTCCCATGTTTCTTAACGATAGGGTTGGAGGAGGAAAAAAATGCCTCCCTCCGAGTTCCTGTAAGCCACAATGGCTGCAAGGTATGTACGGCAGGTGTCCACCTGTACACCCGAATGAGCGAGGTGCGCTGAAAAGGAGAGCACGTCGTCCAACTTGTAGGCCAAGGGGACAATTCCCTTGGAGTCTGCCCAGTGGCAGAATCTAGTCCATTTGCTTTTGTACTGGGCCCTGGTGGCTTTGCTCCTGGCACCCTGTATGATCTCCAGATTGGCCTGTGAGAGGGTGCCGAAGCGTTATCTGCTCAGGTACCACGCTGTGACTGCTAGTTTCCCTGGCGCGCGTTGGATGATTCTGCCCCCCTGCTGTGCCAGATGATGTGCGGGGCCCATCGGAAGGTGTATCGGGGGCACCTCCGAGAAGCTGAGTAGCTCTGAAAACCATGGTCTGGCCGCCGGCCACCATGTAGCTATCAAAATGATGAGGAATCGGTGAGACTCCTTGATCTTGGAAATTACCCTGTGGATCAGGGGAGTAGGTGGAAAGGCATAGGCCTTCATGCCGGTCCACTGGAGTGAAATGCTCGCCCAGAGCCGAGGCCCTGACCCTGCCAGGATGCGAACTGGGGGCACTTCTTGTTGAGCCAGGTGGTAAATAGATCCACCTGAGGATGACCCCATCTGTTGAAGATCTCCTGGATAATGAGGTTGTTTAGCTGCCACTCGTAATTGTCCGCTCCCAGCCTCCTGAGCCTGTCCGCCTCCAGGTTGGATTCCCCCGAGAGATGAACTGCCGAGAGGTAAATGTCGTTTTCCAGGGCCCATTCCCACATGCTGATCGCAAGCCTGCACAGAGGAGGGGATCTGGTGCTGCCCTGCTTGTTGACGTAATACATGCTGGTCAAGTGAGGACAACCTGTCCCTTGCGGAGTTGTAGGAATGCTCTGAGCGCTAGCCTGATGTCGTTCAGCTCCAACCAATTGATGTTGTATTCCTGCTCCTGTCGAGTCCAGGTGGCATGGACAGAGAGATCGTCCAGAGCGGCTCCCCAGCCCTCGAGCAAGGAGTGTGTGGTGATGGTGGACTGCGGGGAGGGCGGCTAAAAGGGCCTGCACGTCCGTAGGGAGCAGTCCATGGACCACCAAGTTAGGTCCAGGTGGAGAGATGGAGGAACATTGATCATCTCGGATTGGGAGCCCCGCTCCTGATTCCATGGGGCCGCGAAGTGCAGTTGAATCCTTCTCATCCTTAGTCTCGTGTGTGGTACGGCTAACAGGACCGCCGCAAGTAGACTCAGGAGATGTTGGTACCACCATGCCGAGGTCCTCTCTCTGCTGTGGAAGTGGGTGGTGGCCCTCTTGATGGCCGAGATTTTGTCTTCCAAAGGGAAAACCCTCTTGGTGCACGTGTCCCAAATGAGGCCCAGGAATGTCAGAGACTGCATAGGGAGCAGCTGTGACGTCTTGAGGTTCAGCGAGAAGCCCAGGATGTGCAGTGTGTTCATAAGGGCATGGAAAGATTTGCGAACCGCTTCCGGAGATGTAGCGCTGACGAGCCAGTCGTCGAGGTATTGGTGGATGTGGAGGCCCTGCGCTCTGAGGAGGGCCGCCACAGCGTTCATGAGTCTGGTAAAGACCTTCGGGGCCGAGTTGAAGCCAAATGGAAGGACTTTGTATTGGAAATGGTAGCCCATGATCCTGAACCATAGGAAAGAACGATGGGGCTGCCAAATCGGGACGTGTAGATACACATCCTTCAGGTCCAGGGAGCACATCCAGTCTCCACTGTCCAATGTCTCCGCTATAAAAGCTAGCGTAACCATCTTGAATTTCTGCAGGGGTAGGGAGAGGTTGAGGGTGGAAAGGTCCAGCACAACTCTCAGGCCCGTCTGATTCTTCTTCTGAATGGCGTAATTCCTGGAGTAGAAGCCAAAGCCTAGCTGGAAGGCTGGAACTTGCTCCACTGCCTGGTTCTCTACGAGCGACCGGATAGCTGCCAAAAGAGTTGCTGTCCCAACCTGTGGGAGTGGAGGGGAGGAGGGAGGAGAGGCTGGGATAGGAAGACGGTACCCCGTGGATACTACAGAGAGGATCCAGGGGTCTGTGAAATTCTGGTGCCAGAATTGCAAATGGAGGGCAAGCCTGCCCCCCACTGGAGACACGTGGACCCGAAGGGGCATGTCATGCCTTCTTTCCCTTGGAGGCTGACGCTGAGGAGGGGGACTGGGAAAAGCCCTTACTCCCCCACCACCTTTTTGTTGTTTGCTCCGGTTCTGAGATGGCGAACGGTCCGGCTGCCTGGATCTACGTTCCTGGAAGCCGCGGAACCCTCCATATGTACGACCCCTTTACGAGTGCTGCTGAGATTGGAGTACTATTTGGGCATGGTCTTTGTAAGAATGGACAGAGACTTTGCCGTTTGTGAGCTGTTCTTCTTGTCCAGCTCTTCATCCGTAGAGGAATGGAAGTGGTCCCCCCCTCGAACGGCAGATCTAGAATGCGCTCCTGGACATCCGGGTTGAATTTCGTTGCCCGGAGCTAGGCTGTTCTCCTCAGGTCTGTGGCAATGCAGATGGCACGGCCTGAGGTATCGATATGAGCTGCTGTGGATTCCATGAGTTCATGCGCCACGAGCTTGACTTCTGCTAGCCCTGCCTTAAAGCGTGATTGGCATTGGGAGTGGAGTTCCGGGAGGAAGTCCGTAATTTCCCGCCATAACTGTTGGTTGGCAGCAGCAAGCATGGCATCTGCGTTGGCTTGACGTAGGTGCAAGGAGGCGTTGGAGTAGATCTTCTTGCCGTACGCCTCCAAAATCTTCTCCTCCTTGCCTAGCAGCGCCGAAGAGGAGGAGACTGAGGACGACTGAGGCTTGGAGTATAGTGATGCCGCAGCGATCACAGAGGAGTGTGGCTGAGGATGGGTCGAGAGCAAGAATGTACCCCCCTCCATCAGCCTGCACTTAGCATCCAGGTCGTCGGTTGACCGGCTGGACCGAGTGGGGCTTGAGCCAACCCTTCTTGGCCAGGGAGACTACATCGGTTTGCGTAGGAATCCCTGTGTTGGTATAGGGGCGTCTTGTGAGGACTTCAGCCAGAACCTCCTCTGCCGGATGTTCGACCTCGGGTTGAGGGAGGCCCAGGTACTCCGCCAGGTCAGCAAGACGTTCATGGAAGGCCCTGGCTGAGGATGGCATGTCCGGATCCTCCTCCTAGTCCGTATCCTACGGATATGGAGGATCTTGTGGAGGAGGAGGAGGAGGGGTAGATGGCACCGGAGGCTGGGGTACAGGGACCGCAGCCACAGGCTGAGGAGGCATTGGAGGTTGCAGAGTTGGCTGTGAGCCAGAGGAGGCAGCTGCACCAGGGCCTGGGGGCCTGATGAAGGCATCTGTGGTGCCTCTAGCATGGCGAGAGGACTTCCCTGACTGCGTCCTTGATGATAACCCCATCTGAGGAGACCTCAGGAGGCCGATAAACTTCTCGAGGAGCACCTCCTCACTGGCCCAAGAGGTGGCAGGGGTTATCAACAGGGTAGCGGGGGCTGCTGGAGCTGCTGCATACACTGTCCATATGGACGCACGGGAAAGTTGCCCTGCGCAAATGCAGGGTAGACTGTAGGCCACGTACCTGGTTGAGACCAGTCCCACCTTGACACTCGTTCTTCGCCGAATTCATGGAATGGAATTGGACGGGTGCCCCTTTCTGGCACGGTGGCCATTTTGTCGAGCTGCCTGCCACGTGCCTGCGACGTGTTGCCCAGCCCGCTGGGACCGGCCTCATCCAAGACTCTTGCATGTGGATCACGAAGCCTAACGTGCTCCTCGGGTCTCGGCCCGGTAGGTGTGTCACCCTCGACCCAGGGGTCAGTAGAGCTGCGTTTAGGCGCCCCCTCAGACGTATTGTTGGTGTTAGGGCATAGCCCCTCTGACGTATTGCCGGTGTTAGGGCATAGCCCTTGGCCATTGTGCTGGTAGAAGGGTGTAGACCCGCTACAAGAACCTTCCGGTCCCTCGACACTGCGCCCGGAAGGATCTGAGGACCCCCCGACCCGAAGGTCACTAGCTGTAGCAGTCTCGGTGCACGTGCCGGTAGAAGGACCTGGCTGGTCCCTCACGCATGGGAGAGTCCCTGGGAAGGAGTCTCCCTTGCGGGTGTGATGGAAAATATCGGCCCTACCTTGGGCCTGGTTCGACGCTTCACAAAGTTCTTGAGATCCTCTGAAGGCGACCTCTGGAAGAGCGCCCTCCACCTGGCTAGTCTGTTCTTCAGCGCCTTTGAGGACAGCGAGTCACACGCCAAACATGATTGTCAACCGTGGTCTGGACCAAGGCAATGTAGGCAGAGGGCGTGGGGGTCTGAAGTTGGGAAGAGCCCGTTTCAGGATGAACACCTGCTGAACCCTGTAGAAGTCGACATGCGCCAGGGAGGAGTGTGACGCCTGAGGACCGAGTACCTGAATGATAGAAAAGACAAAAAAGACAGAGAAGAAGTATCTGCGCGTGGAATTACATGGCCGAAGCCAAACCTAGGAGCGCTGGTGAATTCGGCCCCTTCCCGTCGATGCGGAAAAGGGGACTGTGGTGTGGCGTCGGAGGGCAGAGTCAGGGCAGCGCATGCTCCCTGGGCCGCGGCCCGCACACCTCTAAATTTAAAGGGGAAGAAGGTTTTTTCTGGTGAAAAAGGTTCCGTCTGCTGTCCCTTGGAAGGGACGCCCATACAATATGGAGGAAAGGGGACGGGACGTAAGAGTTATTGTGTTTATTTACAGCATGATTATTGTTTAATTCAGACCTTTTTGTTTAAATTTGTTTACAGTCCGTTAAGGCCTATGAAGAAGAGGATTGGTTCCTTGAAACACATCGTCATTGAAAACGGACTACTGTATTTGCTTCACCTTGTATATCTTTTTATGAACCCATACACTGTTGAACTTGCAACTTTGAGAATATACCTATACATTATTTTTTACAAACTTTGTTGTTGTGTCAATTATTGTTGACTTAGAAATTGAAAATACGATGTTTATATTTCATTTCTACACATTAGTAGTTGGTTTTACTAACACGAGATAGCGTGCAGGGGACGGGAGGATTCCTATAAATCATCTTTTTTTCCTTGTTCTATGTATGGGCCTTAAAACTTACGATAGATAAACTGTAAATCATTACCTCTAATTAGTTAAAACAGTAGGAGTGCACAACTGACCTTCATTCTTTATTCAGGGATGGCTCAGGACCTTTCAACCTTTTCGGATTCAATGGGCTCTAGCAGATGGCCCCTGTTGGCAGTGTTACTACACAGAAACATGCTACTTGTTTACATTCATGACATTTAATGTGCGTTTTGCGCGCGCACGTTAGCAGCTCCCGTTGCTGAGTGCTGTCACCTTTCAAGACTTTAAATGTGCGCTTTAGAGAGCACCTGCTACAGGCTGCCTTTGCTGGGGACCAGCATCACTGTGCATCTCCTTTTCGCCTTTTACTTCGGTGGACGTTCCACACTCCTTCCCCCTGGCTGCCTGCCCTGTGATAATCCCTGGCGAGTCGCATATTTCGTCGCATCATTATTACTTAAGAACCCCACGTGTGCCTCAGGGCGTTTTGCAAGAGGGGGCACGCACATTATACAGAAATGGGTCCCACAAATCTTCAGCCTGCCCTGGTCCTTTGCTTATGACATTGCCGCCTATTTGTTTTCATGCGATCAATATTGCCTGTATTGCTATAATAGAAAAACGCGAAAACTTGAACTTGTGGTTACTTTTGTGGCGGCGGCAAATATAGCGTGACAACCTAGACAGAACATATTAAAAGTGAAAGGCATGCACGTGCTCTCTTATCTAAATTGCATGTTTCAGGACGATATTCAATCCAGGATTAACATAATGTGCAGTAGTTGGGAGTCGCAGCAGCCTGGCTGGAAACTTCTCCAGGAAACCAAGAAACCAAAGAACAATATGGCCGAGGGATGACCACCCACTATGTGTGCTCATGGTGTCAGACCCCACACGTATCGGACCTCGTACAACCCGCCGAATTTAGCCCTACCAGAGGCAGAACATTGTGTGTGTGAAAGGGAGGTCAGCTCTAAGTCTTTCTTGCTTTTCCCCATACATTCCCTTTCGCTGGCATGTTACAGACTTCTGAATTTTATCACCGAAGAGCCTGGAGCGGGAAACGTGAACGTGTTCAATTAACATCTCAAGAGTAAGATTGCTCCAATCAGCATTTCACTATTTCATAACATTACAGTATAAATATTAGAAAGGCTATTTTACGTTAGGCTATTTTGGAAACATAGGGAAAGCCATTGAGCAAATTTATGTCCAGGCAGGAGGCGAGCATTATGTTATGGGGCAATTGTATAGTGCCTTTTACCACTGGTATGATTCCAAAGCGCTGTGGGTTGAAGGCTTAACTTGACTTATGGTTAACTTTCTGTACTCATGCTTTCCAGCAGTTTCAAAGCACATGTTATCCATACGAAAAAGCAAACAATAACTTTCAACGTTCCCCTTTAAAAAAAAATTGTTATCTCAACTACAACTCCCTCTGATCAGTCTCACTTCTGTAGTCCACTCAGCACTCCCTGCCCTCTTGTGTAATTTCCTGCAAGGTGTATTCCTCCTTCTTTCCTGCTCTTAAGCAAGTTAAGTAGCTTTCCGTTCTGTAGTGAACCGAATGTTCAAGTTTTGGTTTTTAATTTGGGTTCGGTTTCATCTACAAGTAAATTTGATTTCATTAAACATTCGTATTGAGCGCAGCGTAGCTTGTACGGCAGCGCGCAGCTATACTGCCGGTGTGCAGTGTCCACTTTGTGAAGGGTCGCTTCTCGCGCCCAACGTAGCTGACGGTGGCAGCAGCGGCCAGGGAGAGAGGCATTTGCATGATCATCTACCTGGACGACATCCTGCTATTAGCCGTAGAAAGGGAGATGCTGCAGGCTCAGAACCAGTGGTTGGGATTTCTTCTAGAGTCAATAGGGTTTCTGATCAACCGCAAGAAGTCTGAGTTGGTTCCCAGGAAAAGGGTAGTGTTCCTGGGTGTTGTGGTAGACACCAGGAAGGCGGCGATGGAACTTCCAGCACAGAAGCTCAAAGACACCAAAAAGGAGATCAGAGCAGGTTACAGGAAGGAAGTGATATCTCAGAGTTCTAGCGAGAGTAGTAGCCCTGCTAGCGTCCTCAAACCTGGCGATATTCCCGGGGCACTTACATTACAGTACATCAAAGACTGAAGATAAGACACCTTTGTCAGGGGTTAAGATATCTCCAGCTGGTTCCCTTAGACCAGAAGAGCAGGAAAGTGCTGCAGTGGTGGCTCCAGAACAAAGAAGCCTGGAACGGGCGAGCGATCTTCGGAACGTTCCAGAGTTAGGCATAGAATCATACGCCAGCAGACTGGCTGGGGAGCCAGGTGCAGTTCTTCAGTAACAGGAGGAAAGGAGTCCAGAAGAATTGAAACTTCATATCAACTGTCTGGAACACTTAGCAGGGTGGTTTGCGATAAAGACATTTGTTAGAGGGAAAGCAAACTGCTGCGTCCTGCTCAAGCTGGACAAGTACCATATGTCCTCAAAATCCTGGACGCAACTGCTTACTTGCAACTTCAATTACACCTTGAAAACCATAATCTACTAGCTACCCACCAATAAGGGTTTAGGTCGAGATACAGTGCAGAATCTGCCCTCCTTGATCTTCAGATCCAACTCGACCACATTAGGGATAATGGCAAGCTTGCAATCCTCCTCCTACTAGACTTCCCTGCTGCCTTCTACTTGGTAGACCATGAAATACTCTGCAAACACCTCACCACAACCTTCTACCTTGCCCCAGAAGCCACCCTATGGATCCAATCCTTCCTATCTGACTATACACCAGGGTCTTTGCAGGGCCCAAATCAGCTGACCCCATAGCTGTTTTCTACGGTGTTCCTCAAGGTTGCTGCCTCTCCCCCACCCTCTACATGTATACAGCACCCCCTTTTCAACCACCTAGACAGCCTCAAAACACCCTACACCAAATTCACTGATACACAGGTCCTCCTCAAAATCACTGGCAACCACGAACTAGACTCTACCAAGATCAACCGGGTCTTCAGCATCATACAGGCCTGGATGGCCACCCATCATCTTTGCCTGAATTACGAAAAAACAGAGCTCCTCATTGTGGGCTCCCCACGTCACCTCAAACACCTCAGTCCTGACTTCTCCTCCTTCTGCATCGATGGAAACACCATCTCTGTTTCTGCTCATGTCAAAACACTAGGCATTTAGCTGGACGCATAACTAAACATGCAAAAACATGTCAAAGCGATCGCTCCCTCTGCAGCTTATTCTACCAATCTTATAAACCTTTCCTTACCCCCAACAACTGCTCACCCTAGCAGAGCCATCATAGGTCACAAAATGGACTACTGCAATGCCATCCTAGCAGGGACCTCAACCAAAAACATGAACATACTCCAACTGCTCCAAAATAACGCTCTTAGAGCAGTCTGGGGTATGAAACGCTCCAATCACATCTCACAAATCAGACTGGAGGCTCACTGGCTCCCCCATCAAAGCTTGCATAGAATTTCAACTTCTCACTATCACTTACCGCTGCTTACACAACACTGACCCCCTACCTCATGAAGCATATCACCAAGAAACACAACAAGTGCAATCTCCGCTTCTCCACCACTTCAGCCTTGCACATACCTAGATTTGCCAGAAAGAGAGCTGGGGCCTCCTTTACCACCATCGCTCCCACGCTCTGGAACGCCCTCCCTCAGCATATCCAAGACAAACCTGCTTATGCACTCTTCCGAAAGAAAGTAAAAACGTCACTGTTCAACAATTAGGTGCAACTTTTACAGCCTTCTGTCCACGTTGAACATGACTAACTATCTTTGATGAAATGTAAATGTTTCCAACCATCTTGTAACTCACTATGTACCGCTTTCTTAGCGCTGTGATACCTCCGGGTCTGGATGCTACCAACAAATGCAATAAATAAAAAAAAATAAACATGTCCGCAGTGAGGTGTATAAATCACCTGGGTGGGACGATGTCCAGGATGCAGGCCGAGCTGGCAAAAGACGTCTGGCATTTCTGCCTGGAGAACCGGGTCTCAATCAGGGCAAAGTACCTCCCGGGGGAGCAGAATGTGACAGCAGACTGGAACTCCAAGTATCTGCTAGACGCCAGTGACTGGATTCTTCAGGCAAAAGTCTTCCAGAATATAGAAGCGCACTGGAGACCGTCAGACAGATCAATTCACTTCCAGACTGAACACTGAAAGTCCCAGGTTTTCCAGTTGGAGGCTGGATCCCGAAACCCTGGGGATAGATGTGTTTCTGCACCACTGGGGAGCAGTGTGGCACTACGCCTTTCCCCCCTTTGTGAGGACGCCCAAAGTGCTAGCAAAAGTGCGCAGGTAGCAGGCGGAAGTAGTGATGGTGGTCGCAGCCTGGAAGTCGCAAACATGGTTTCCAGTTCAGATGGAATCGGGACCTGATTTTAGAACCGGCAGGTCAGTGTCATCCTCTGGGGATGAAGGGGTGACCTCTTGTTACTTCCCTGCAGGGTATCAGGGCCAACTAGAGCATGCGGGGCATTTCAGGACTTGCTGCACAGCTCATCAAGAAGTTCTGGGCTCCATCTACACTCCAGAGCTATGATGCAGCATGGTGTAAGTGGGAGTCCTGATTACGTAGATGCAAAGTTCATCTCATTTCTGCCCCTATAGTCCAGGTGCTGAACTATCTAGCAACCCTGGTAGAGGAAGAGCATTCAGGACTCTGGAAGTTCATAGATAAGTAATTTCAGCAGGGCATGAATTAGTAGACAAGAAGCCGGTCGGGGAAATTGTTGAGAGAAGTGAAGATCCCATCCACACCAACACCGAGATACATGTATCTATGGGATGCCAACAAAGTGCTAGAGCTATTCCTAGGCTGGCCTCACAACAAGGATTTCTCTCTAGTGCAGTTGTCGGGAGGTAAGCCATTGTAGAGGAGCAGTTACATGCCTCTGCTGGAAATCCCGCCCCCGACCTCCTGTATGTTTGAAGCCTGAGATTGTACCAGCAGTTGTGCCCATCCCACAGTGAATATTCGCAAGACGGTACCCTCTGAGAAAACCCTATCAAATGTATCCCCAAAGAGGCCACGATCTGAGGAACTCCCTGAAGGAATATGAAAAGAAGCAAAAAGAGGAGCTGGTGACGTCACGAAAGATGAGCATGACGCCCTGAGAATACCGGCTGAAGAGAATGCATGGGTCTTACAGAAATTGATGACGAATTTAAGAATTAAGTAAATCTTTATGTGTGAAAAGAAGACTGCATGTGTGCGAAGCACTACATAAATTGCAAGCCGTTCAATAACCGTACAGATGCTTAAACGCAAGTAGACCAAGTGATCATAGAAGCTGGCTATAAGTAGTGAAAAGATTGCAGACTGAGCTGCCATTGTAGAGAAACTGGACATCAGTGTCATCCATTTATTAAGCCTGGGCTGATGAAGAGGAAAGGCCGAGAACTGTGTCGCAGCAAGAATAAGCTGAGATTGTGGAAATTAATGGCCAGGCTATCTGGCCTGGTACCAAAGCTGAAGCAAGCCAAGCCTGGTAATCTATTCTATAAGGCAGTGAACGTGAGAAGCTGAATCAT
The DNA here is from genome assembly GCF_040938575.1 of Ambystoma mexicanum. Taxonomy (NCBI): domain Eukaryota; kingdom Metazoa; phylum Chordata; class Amphibia; order Caudata; family Ambystomatidae; genus Ambystoma; species Ambystoma mexicanum. The sequence goes on from NC_090936.1 coordinate 148,293,199, forward strand.
CCCTTGTGAAGGTGCAAAGAAAAAAACACTAAGTGTCCCAAGTTTTATTCATTAAGACATGTAAATGCTGCAAAGTGGAGCAAATTGTGGTCTCCTGTCACTTGAGCCAAGGGTGGAAATAGAGTTGAGCATGGAATCCTAGAACAATAGTGAAGGCCTGTACTCTCTTATATTCTCAGAGACAAGAATACTTTGCAAGGCCACGTTCAAAGACAATCTTCATGGTAGAAGGTATGGGAGATGAGAGATGGTGGGCTGATTGGGTTGAGAGGGTCAAGTCCATCTCCTGGCACCTGGGTCTGAGCTTGCTTGCTGCTAAGTGAATCGAATATTCCAGACATGGCACGAGCATGAAAACCAATTCTAGAGGGCCGTATAACAAAGGGCCTTATAGTTTGAGAGCCAATGATATACTGTGTACTTAATAGTGTTGAACATGACATGTTTTAGAGGTAGGCATAAATTGTCCACCTGACAGTAGATAACCAATCACAATCCCACCCCTTATAGAAAGTATACTTAGATGTTCCCCTTGAACCTATCACAATCCCTCGTAGGTTTTTCTTATTTGCCACCTAGTGTGACGTTATGTCTGATGTATCTTTCGCATAAAAGGATGTTTTTATGAGAAATGCATTGAGAGCTCGAACAAACGTCAGCTGCTGTCCGTTGTAACTCCCTGTTTTAGATAATAGTTAATAAAACAGCACCTTTGCCATCTTCCTGAATTGGTTCGGTTATTTGGTGTCAAAGTTATTCTGCATCCCCATCCATTGCATGCACAGTAGCCAAAGGGCCATATGCTTAACATGTATCTGCATCTGGTTTTGCCAGACAGGTGTCCAATGTCAGGGCATTAGAGGTAGACAGAAAATGGTTCTTCCCAGAGGGAGTAGCCTTCAATGTTGTAAGAAGGACGAAGACTAATTCCAACGTCATCTCCTACCCGTACTTGCCTGGGCAGCCCAAGCTATGTGTATCAAAGAGTATACGCGCAGGACAGAAGAATTTAGGCCACCAGGGTGACCCAGCTGCTTATAGCGAGCAGAAAACCCTTCAGAGCTGTGGCTTCAGCGACTATTACCAGATGGGTCAGAGAAGTGATAGAGCAGGCAGGTTGTGGATCTATTCACTTTTGGAGAGCACTCAACAGGGGATGCAATGGCTTTCAAGGCATTAGCAACAGCAGCAAGTCTGCAAGACATATTGCAAGCAGCAGGTTGGTCTAACGATTCCTCCGTTAGAGCGTTTTATTTTAAGCCAGTAATGTCACTAGCAGCGACAGTTGTGAACAGCTTTGAACAAACATCATGTTTGCCTCCGCTCTTGACATGCAATAAAGATTACCCAGGCAACGTAACGCAGGAAGTCTTGATAGGCGAGCATTATTCCCACCCGCCATATGCAGCAGGGGGACATTAGATGTTATATTGTGCTCTGTGATCTTCTGACTTGTACACATGTGGCTGCGTATACCTACCCTAATATGACATTTTGTTTCTCACACAGTGGAGGAGCAGAAGAATGATTTAACTATGCAGAGCATAAAAGGGAACAGGTTTCGAGTTCGACGAGGAGTTGTCGAGGTTAGATCGAGTTTTGCGTTTGGCACTGTTCGGAGCAGTTCAAGAAAGAGGAAGGCACACTGCAGGAAGTGACACAAGAGGGCAGCGAGTGCTGAGTAGACTACAGAAGTGAGACTGATCATAGGGAGCTGTAGTCAAGACAAAAAATGTTTTTTGAAAAAGGGAGAGCATTGAAAGTTTTTGTTTGTTTTTTATTATGGATAACATTTTGTGAGTGTTGAAACTGATGGAGAGCATTGAGCAAATTAAGTTTAGCATAATGCTCACCTCAGTGATATGTGATTTTAACGAATTAATAAATGAAGAATGAATTCTTAACGAACTCAAAACAACTAGAACATTTTGAATTTTGTACTTTATTTTTATTTGGGGCCCCCAAACCCTGTTTCCCTATGTTTAAAACCACACCCCAACACCTCGTCTCATTTTAACCACTTACCCCACCCCATATATATATATTATTTTTAATTGATATTTTTTTCATTGTTTCAGGTTTGTTAAAAATTGCAGTCGTTATTTTTCATTCATTAAAATCACTGAATACTGCTTGCCTCCGTGTATTTAACAGAATCAAGACTCCCTGGGCTTCTACGCCTGGGTAATCGTCATTCACATTTAAAGGTGTGCACTAAAGATAATGACAAAAAGCAGATTTCATAAAAAAAGAGCGGGCACAAATACAGTGTATGTGCATCTCTTGGCTTCAGGTCACGTACCCATTTTATCAGTTGAGAACCAAGTTTAAACGATGTTGCTATTATGGTAATAAGAAAGCAACTATTTCTATTTAGCTTATATTTAATTACTTTAACTTTAAGTAGCACTTTAACAAAGCAAGTCTGTCTTGGGGTAAAGTATATAAAACTTCAAATTATATTCTGTACCTGGCTCTAAGCATCAAACATTAAGGTCTCATAGACCTTCACAATATTTAAGTATTTGATTTATCTGTCTGCACTACTTAAGGATGCAAAGCGCCAAGAGTGTGCTCGCTCACTAGCGCGCACGGACACACACATGTGCTAAATCAGCCTGGTTAAAATAAAAACAAGTCTTTTATTTGTCCACCCAGCAGTTTCGGCAGATGCAGTAACACTCCGAGCTACCCATCATTCTCCATGCCCATCAGGTCTCCTCTGAAGAGACCAACTCAATCTTCTACCTCGGTACTTTCAGTGGGGCCTGGACAACAAATGCAATCAAACAAGTCTGCAATGGTTCTGTGGCTATACTGGAGGCTCGAATGAAGAACGATAGTTCTTTAATTGATACTCCTTAGCAGCATCACAATCTGAAAGCAAGCCACATCAACAGTAAGACCAGATCCCTTCTAGATCCCTTTAATGGCGTTCCTGGCGGTGATCGATTCCTCTCCCGTTAGGTTATTTACCCCTTCTAAGTTCCTTACCTGGTGTTCACATGTGCTGTTGTGGTATCTTAACAGCCTAGAAGTTGCAAAAGTCAATAGTGATCAGAAATGGTTTCTAGTTGTGGGTAATGAAGGACCAGACCCGGGATCATTGCTTGCAACCAATAGATGCAAAACAACTGGTCCTTGCGCCTACCTACTTAATAACATTTCGCTTGTATGTCAAGAGAAAGACTTAACTTAATGAGCTAATGGCCTGGACAACTTGTGCACTGAACATGTGAGCAAGATCTTTAGTTTTTGGCTGTAGCTATATGTTGCATAACGTTTACCCCCTTTACTAGGGTTGTGTAATGAAGGCATGGCATCAAACAGTAAGACAGACACACATGATCACAGTTCAAGGGTGTTATTGAACTTCAATTGGGTTTGAAAAAACCTAAACCTAAAGATGGGAGCAAGCTACGACCATCAAATAATAATAACGCAGTCCTAGTCGAGTCTGTCAAAATAAAAGGGCCTGTACTAATAAAACTATTGCCAATACTTACCTCTAAATACAAAATAGTATGGAAAACAAGGTTATGCAAAATAAAAGTGTTCAAGAGATGATATGTCAGGCTATTCAAGCCATTCGCCTCACTTTCCTATGTTTTCAGCATGGGACAAGGCAGCACACTCGAGCTTAGCACAGTCTCTGGCTTCTCTAGCACGAGGATGCAGTTCAAATCTCAGTATCAGGGCCTTCTGTAACAAAGTCTCTTTGCCATTCAAAGTCTCTTTCTTCAAAGGGCCTGATGCAACAAACATTTAAAAGTTCCCATCTCCGGATTCTCATGTACAACTTCTTTGGTGATTTTCAATGCACCCTGGGTGCCCCTCCGCCGGGCTCAGACCCACTTTAACACAAAGCTTCCAATTGATCTCCCTCTGTCGTGTTCGAACCAAATCCATCTACTTTTCCAAACTTTCTCTACTTCATCGAAATCGAAGACCTTCGACTGTGCGCAGGATTTGACTTGACCAGTCGCAGGACTACTTGGATTCACAGTTATTCGATCTCTTTCAATTGATCTTCCGCTGCCGGGCTCGGATCAACTTTATCTACTGTTATTACTTCTCAGCTGGATACCTTACAGTCAAAGGTATTGTAGCTTGCTTTAAAGTTCAATCACTCATAAGCAGTTTAACTTCATTTGCGGCTCTCTTCATACGCGTTTTAGCAATGTTCGTTCCAGCGCTCGCCATACAATGTTGCTGCTTGCAACCATGGCATCAACACAGACCAGTCTTGTTTCGGTCACTCCAACTCACTGGCTGTGTTAATTTCACTTAAGCGACTATGTTCCTGGAGCCAAGGACAGTACCATGGTGGCTGGAGATTCTCCCCGCCTTGATTACTGAAGCAGGAGGGCCCTCGGTAGCTCCGACACACAATGCAGGATTCTTCAGCCTGGTTTCCTGGTCTTACGCTTTCTGTACTCAAGGTTACGTGAAAGTAACAGTACTTTGTCGAAAAGGTCAAAGGAACTTCCCTCCTTGCAACCCCCTTCTGTTTCGCTATCTTCCTCCTCTCGTTAAACTTCCACCTTAGAACTTCTGTTTCCTCATGTGCTTTGCCACGCTCAGAGCATTCTTCCATACTCCGCCTTTTATCCGTGTGGAAGTCAGGTGTGTGTATGATCAGTAATTACCTGACCTTGCTTGACCATTGTATTGGGACATGTCAGGCATACAGCTTGGGTGTTAGTTTGCTTTCTCTCATTGCGGGCTGTTCGTGATAACGTTTTCATGTTGTGAAGGTGTGGGGGAATAGGGGGGGGTCGGAGTTCCTAAATGTCCTACTTGGTAGGATGGGGTAAAGGTGTTATAAGGAAGGGGATACCGCGTCTCACCATCCCATGTCCCAATCCCACTCCCAGAAGACACCTCACCCAGGTGATTCTCCCACACTGGTCCACTCCCTGGAACTGGATCCATATGTGATGGCCATGTCCTGGCCACCTGGATGATATGATATGATAGTTTATTGATAACGCGCTTAATACCCAGAGGTTTCTAAGCGCAGACCCGGGGATCGAACCTGTGGTGCTCCGTGTCGTCTTGCTTGCAAGGCGAGCATGTTGCTGCTGAGCTATCCTCCCGAGACAATCCCCGGATGACAGATCCCTGGGGATTAGCGGGTGAGACACCTTCTGGTTTCTCACAGCTACCATTGGGTTAGTTTCGAAGTATCTCTGCAGCATTGTAGATTAAGCCCAGCTTTAGAGACACAGACTTCCCAACCCTCAAGAGTAGTGTTGCAAAATGCCTGCATCCGCTGGTTAGTTACCCATTCTCTATAACAGCTCTCCACCTTACCGTCTCCCCCTGCCCCAACTCTCTCAGTTCCCCTCTAGCGATGGGTGTTAACCCATACCCCCATTTGCCCCATATCCACTCACCATGTGTTCCACCACCCTCTCCAACTCCTGCCACCTCCCACCTTACAGGCAAACCCCCCCCCCGCCATGCAGTCCCCCCACCACAGCCCCACCTCACCGTACAAGTTTGGGTGTCTGCTCATCATGAAGTGATCGACCATTTAGACAAGCTGACCATTTTAAATGGTCTACCTCACCAGCCTGCCCACAACTTAATGAAAGCCACTTCTCCCGACTATGAGTTGGTAGTCGAGCAATAGACCATCTATAAAAGGTGTCCAACCTGCTCTCCAATGTCAATTACAATGGTTAAGTTATGTGTCCCTGAAGAAGTACAACAACGTTGTGAAACCTTTCATTAGTCATGCTCATATCTGCTTCAAAACTTATTGTGTCCAGTCTGCCTATTTACCTCTGATGGGAGTAGCTATAGCCTCCTGCTTGCTCAAGGAGTGGGTTTTGCCCCTCAAGATCACCCGTTATACAAACTTTGAGGCAAATATTTCCATATGCACATGCTGCTCACCAGCTTACAGGCTTGTCAGTTACTGGCCATCAGCAAAGCCAAAACAGTATAGTGTTGTGTAAAGACAACAGTCTTTTTACAGCTGTTTTCATGACAGAGATGTGTGCCAATGTTTTTCTCAAGGGAATTGTGGCCACTGGGCACTTGCCACCAATTAGGAAGACAGCAAGAACAAATCATGTCATTGTGCCATAAGGCCAGCTATGACACATGGCAAAAAAACATGGGCACCGATCTGAAAAACATGGAACGTGGCGAGTGGGCATATCAAAGAAAAGTGGAATGGTGGGTCCTGGCATATGAAAGAGGTCAACCCTTATGGTCCTTTTAATTGAGGTAACACATCGTATGATGGAGGGGATGCAGAATAACTCTTACACCAAATAATAAGACCGACTCAGGAAGTTGGCAAAATGTCTCTCTCAACTGTTTTATTTTCAATTGTCTAAAGAACAAGTTACTCTCTTACCTGGTAACGTTCTTTCGATGGAATGGTCCGACGACGTATTCCATATCTATGACATGTAATCATCACAGCTGTGCTGCTTTGGAAAATCTTCGGCGTCTGCATCCGGCGTCAATGACGTCGATACTCCGCCCTTGAGGACCTCCTCCGACAGCCGACGTCACTGGATGTTATAAGTAGGACGCACGACGCCCGTAGCCTCAGTTGTAGTTTTTTCCCAGAACGTGTGGCACCAGTCTTTTGCCAGTCTGACACACAAAGCCTTGCGGAAACGTAAGCTGCAATCGCAAAAGAAATTCTGTAGCGGGGAAGGCAGGGAGGGAGCGATATGGAATACATCGTCGGACCATCCCATCGAAAGAATGTTACCAGTTAAGAGAGTAACTTGTTCTTCGAGGGGATTGGGTCCTCCGACGTATTCCAGATCTATGACAGACTCCCAAAGCAGTACCAATGCAAGGAGGTGGGAAAATAATTTAGAAAACAAAAATTTAGAATGCCCAATCAAATTGCAGAGTAAAGGACCGCCTTGCCAAAGGCCAGATCCTGCCCACTGATGGAATCGAGGGAGTAGCGACGTACAAAGGTATGTACCGAAGCCCAGGTGGCTGCATCACAGATGTTACGAATAGGAACACCCCTCTGTAGGGCAGTAGAGGCAGCCATACCCCTGGTAGAATGGGCCCGCAAGCCGACCGGTGGGTCCTTACCTGCCAAGCAGTAACACTTAGATAGCCAAAATAATCCAGCGAGACAAAGTCTGTTTCGTCACAGCTTGTCCCAAACGCTTTCCAGCGTAACCAATGAAGAGTTGATCGTCCACTCTGACCCGGGACATGCGTGAAATATAAAAGCATAACGCTCTCCTAGGATCAAGCCTATGGAGCCTCGCCTCTTCCTTACCAGGATGTGGAGGAGGATAAAACGCTGGAAGAAAGGAAGGACGAACTCTAAGGACAACCCTGTCCTTATGAAACACAGTGAAGGGTGGCTTAACTGACAATGCCTGTAACTCACTCACTCTGTGAGCGGAAGTGACCGCAACCAAAAATACAGTTTTAAGAGTTAACAGTCTCAAAGAGCATGAATGCAAAGGCTCAAACGGAGCACCCATCAGAAACTTGAGAACAAGGTTCAAATCACAACCGGGCACCTGGAAAGGTGACGGAGGGAACACATTAGTGAGCCCTTTCAGAAACTGAGAAATGAAAGGAATTTTAAAATAGGAACACTCTTCAGACGAGCGCTTAAATATGGACAGGGTCGCCAGGTAACCTTTAACGGTACCCACTTGCAAGCCCCTGTGGGCTAAAGAAAGCAAAAAAGACAGAACCATGGGAATGCCACATGCAAAAGGATCCACATTCTTAACCCTGCACCAGTCGTAGAACCTACGCCAACGGTACAGGGACTCTGTTGCGTGACTCCATCACGTCTTCAGGGAGGTCCCAATCCTTATACCTCAACCTTTCAGAAACCAAGCATGAAAGTTGAGGGATCTGACCTCTGGATGGAGAACCTGACCCCCCTCCCGTGAGAGCAGATCGTCTCGGTAGGTAAGACAACGTGGAGGGCAGATGGACAAGTCGAGAAGGTCCAGGTACCTCGTCCACCGGGCCCACGCCGGAGCAATGAGGATCATCCGGGAACCAAACCTCCGTAACCTCCGCAGTTCTTGCGGGATGACGGGGACTGGAGGAAACGCATACAGCAGCAGGAATGACCACGCCACCACGAACGCGTCTCCGAAGGCTCCTTTTGGAGGAAATTCCCGCGGGCAGAACCTCTCGCACTTCCGGTTGACACTGGAGGCGAAGATATCCACTTGAGGGGTCCCCCAAAGGGCGAAGATCTCCAGGAGAATCTCCTGAGCCAACTCCCACTCGTGAGAGATCGCGCTCTGCCTGCTCAGAGCGTCCGCCGTCTCGTTTTCGTTTTCGGCCAGATGAACTGCCGAGATCGAAACTTCATGCTGGATTGCCGAGAACCAGAGCTGCATCGCCTCCCTGAACAGAGGAAGTGACCCTGCCCCCCCCCTTTTTGTTGAGGTAGTGCATGGCCACCGTGTTGTCCGTCAGGGTCAGGACATTCTTCCCCCGCACAGTCGGCAGAAAAGCCTTCAGGGCTAGCCTGACGGCCCTCAGCTCCAACAGATTGATATGGAGTCTGGACTCCGACGAAGACCACCGACCGCTGACTGTCAACTCGTTGGCATGAGCTCCCCATCCCGGGAGGGATGCATCCGTCACGAATGTCACCTCCGGCCAGGGTAGCCAAAATGGATCCCCCTTCATCAGATTGTCTTTGACGGCCCACCACAGAAGGTCCTGGGCGACCGAGGACGGCACCTGAACAGGGTCCGACAACCTGCCGGAGTACTGAGACCAGTGGAGCTTGAGTGCCCATTGCAAAGATCTCATCCGCAACCTGGCCTCTGGCACCAGAAGAATGCAGGATGCCATGAGGCCGAGCAATCTCAAGAACTCGAACGCTGGGAGACTCTGGGCAAGCTGAAACTTGTGCACCATCTGCTGAATGTGAGGAGCCCTCACCTGGGGAGGAAAACACTGCCCCAGGGACGTGTCGAGCACAGCTCCGATGTACTGGAGCCTCTGAGTTGGTGTCAAATGGGACTTCTTTAAGTTGAGGGAGAAGCCCAGCTTGTGGAGGGAGTGGCAGGTGACCAACAGATGATCCAGGACTTGCTCGGGAGAGCGCGACCTGATCAATCAATCGTCCAGGTAGGGGTAGACGTGAATCCCCCCTTTCCTGAGGTGCGCTGCCACCACTACCATGAGCTTGGTGAAGACCCACGGGGCGGAAGTCAATCCGAATGGCAGGACCCAAAACTGAAAGTGCGAGTCGCCAACCACGAACCTCAGGTACTTCTTGTGCTTTGGAAGTATCGGCACATGAAAATAAGCATCCTGGAGGTCGAGAGACACCAACCAGTCCTGAAGTTGAAGGGCCTGGAGGACTTGAGAGAGAGTAACCATCTTGAACTTGTCCTTCCGGAGGAGTTTGTTCAAACCGCGCAAGTCCATGATGGGTCTCAATCCCCCAGTCTTTCTTGGAAATCAAAAAATAAGGGGAATACCATCCCTTGTTCCTCTCCGCTACAGGCACCAGTTCTATGGCGCCTTTCTTCAGCAGGGATTGAATTTCCTGCGCAAGGAGCGGATCCGGACTCTTCAAAGAGAGATTCCCCGGTGGATTGTCTTGAGGCCTCTGCCGGAAAGGAAGACAGTAGCCGTGGGTTATGATCTCCAGAACCCACACATCTGAAGTAATGGCGCGCCACTCTGCAAGATGCTGCGCCAGCCTTCCCCCAACCGGCGAACCATGAGACATGGCCTCATGACTGAGCTGAAGCGGCTTCGACGCTGGCTGAGGGCAAAGAGGCAACAGCCCGAGCGGCCTTGGCACCTCGAGTACCTTGTTTTCCACCTCTGGCACTCCTACGGTGGCCCCTTTGACTGGCAGCTCCTCTCGCTTTACCAAAGGATGAGTAATAACTAAAGGAACCTCCCCTCCATTGCTGTCCCCTAGGACGAAAAGGCAGAGGTTGGCAAACTGCAGTGCCCAACAACTTTGCTGCAGATTTGGAGGTCTGCAATCTCTCAAGGCTCTCGTCAGCCTTGCTGCCAAAAAGATGTTCCCTGTCAAAGGGCATGTTGAGGAGCCGGGCCTGCACATCAGGAGGAAACCCCGACTTCCGCAACCACGCAAACCTGCGTATCACGGTGCTCACCGCCATGCACCGGCTGACACAATCTGCCATGTCCAAACCCGACTGAACGGCCTCACACATGGCATCCTTGCCATCTTGAACCATGGCAAGGAAGCCATTCCGTTCGTCCCCTTCGGGAATATGTTCAGCCGCTAAGGAAGGGAATAGTTTCTTACCTGTAACTCCATTTCTCCAGCATTGGTATCTTTCATGGATTCACATGCTTAGAATATTCCCCGTCGACAGACTGGGAACCCTCGGTAAGCTTTTAAAGCCTTTTCCCGTAGGAAAAAGTTTGACACTTTTGTGTCCCATCTACGTCGTTTTGGGCCGCGCACGCACACCCCACTAGGACGTAGTGGTATAAATGCCCTGCCCCCGCGGCTCCCTTCAGATTTCGACCCCTCCAAAGTGGAACGGGGTGAAACAAAAATTACAAGATGATTGCATTTTGGGGAGGCCGGAGGGCGCATGTGAATCCATGAAAGATGCCAATGCTGGACAAATGGAGTTACAGGTAAGAAACTATTCCCTTCTCCAGCATTGGATCTTTCATGGATTCACATGCTTAGAATAGAATGCACAGCAGTGAACTTGAAACAATGGAGGAGGTGTAAATGCAATCCAGCACCCACCCCATCCTGCAAAAAGCGAATCACAATCAAATATGATTCGAAACTAACAATATGCCACAGTACTGCACCGAGTAACATTTATATAAGCCAAAAAAGCATACACATACATAAAACACACGCGTTTACCTCCATGCATCTATATATATATATATATATATATTATATATATATATATATATATATATGCCTATACAAATACATATCCAAACCAGCATAGACCCTCCTCAAAGAGAAGGGCTTACCTTATTGAAAAAGATGTCGCAAGACAGCTCGTCCCATTTGAATCTCATCCGCATGCGGTCGGTCGAGGCAGTAGTGGCGGGTGAATGTATGGGGCACTGACCATGCTGCCGCTCTGCAAATGTCTGTCAGTGGAACCCCCGCCCACAACGCCATCGACGACGAAGTCGCCCTGGTCGAATGAGCTCTCGGACGTTCTTTTAGCGGTTTTCCCGCTTTTGAGTGACAGAAGGCAATCGTCGGCGAGACCCATCGGGCCAGTCCTTGTTTTGAAATTGCCTTCCCCTTTGTCGAAGGCCCATATGCAACAAAGAGTTGCTACGTAGATCGAAGTTGTTGAGTTCGATGAAGGTAACATTTTAGCGCTCTCTTGACATCCAGGGTATGCAAGACCTTTTCCGCAGCTGATGAGGGAGTCGCGAAGAAGGTGGGCAGGACAATGGATGAATGTTTATGATAAGTCGTAGGAACATTCGGGATGAAACGAGGACTCGTAGACAAGACCACTTTGTCTTTGAAAAATCAGAGATATGGAGGGTCTATGACCAATGCCTGTAACTCTGAGATCCGTCTAGCCGATGTTATGGCAATTAGAGAGCCACTTTCCATGATAAAAACTTCATCGACGACGTGGCCATCGGCTCAAAGGGTGGTTTCATTAACCCTGCAAGTACCATGTTAAGGCTCCACGTCGGTGGAAACCGCTTAACCGGGGGAAACGTCCGGAATAAACCTCTCATGAAGTGTTTCACTAACCTGTCACTAAACAAGGGCGTTGATTTCCTCCCTCTTGTGAGCCTGGAGATGGTCTCCAGATGAACCTTCAGTGATGAAAAAGACAAACCACTCTTCGCCAAATGTAGTAGATACGGGAGAATCTGTTCCGGTGTAACCCTCAGAGGTTCCACTCCTGCCTGTCCTTGGCACCACGTACAGAATCTCCTCCACTTACACATGTAAGACTTGTTGGTGGACGGGGACCGCGCAGCCTGTAATATCTTCCGACAGTCCGAGGGAATGTTCAAGGCACCAAATTCTGAAAAGTCAGGAGCCAAGCTGTGAGGTTGAGGCTGCTCAGGTTGTGATGCCACACCGTTCCTTCGTCCCGGGACAAGAGGTTGGGCATCTTCGGGAACGCTATCGGGCGATCCGCCGACAGATGAAGCCGGTCGGAAAACCATGGTTGCCTCGGCCAACACGGTGCTATCAAGATGACTCGGCACCTGTATCTGCGTATCCACTGCAGAGGTCTCCGTATCAGAGGGAGCGGAGGGAAGGCTTAGAGGAACTTGCTCGTCCACGGGAATGAAAACGCTTCTCCCACCGAATCTTCCTGTGGCCACCTGCTGGCGTACATCTCACACTTCCTGTTCGTCTTCGTGGCGAAGAGATCCAGTTAAGGTCGCCCTCATTTTTCGAAGACCTTTGACAATTGATCGGTGTCTATTTCCCACTCGTGAATCTGGTCCATATTTCTGCTGAGCGAGTCCGCCTGCTCGTTCCTCACTCCTGGCAGGTGATGAGCTACGATGGATATATCGTGTTTCAGAGCCCAGTGCCACACTTTCTGAGCCTCGATGGAGAGGGTTCTGGATCGCGTGCCGCCATGTTTCCTTAAGTAAAACATTGCCGTGGTGTTGTCCGTCAGAACTCTCACTGTGGATCCCTTGATGTGAGGCAGGAAGGCCCCCAGGGCCCAGCGGACCGCTCTCAATTCCAGAACGTTGATGTGCAGGAGAGATTCCTTCTGAGACCAACGGCCTTGTGTCTGCAGAGTGCCCATGTGCGCTCCCCAGCCAGTAAGGGACGCGTCCGTTACCACGGTGAATCGGAACTCCGGCTCCTGTAGGGGTACCCCTTTGGAAATATTCTGAACTTTCTTCCACCACCGAAGAGTTGATAGGAGCTCGTCGTCATCGACGGTCAGCCTGTCTGACCAGAGGTCCTGAGCCTGCGTCCAACGGTCTGCCAAAAACTGTTGCACTGGCCTCATGAAAAGGCGGCAGTTGGGCACCAGAGGAATGCAGGACGCCATAGCTCCCAGGATTGATGTATATTTTCTCACCGACAGCCTGAAATTGATTTTCAACTGACTTGCCAATCGACTGAGCCTGGTGATCCCGTCGAGGGATGGTCTGACTAACCCCAACTGTGTCTCGAACTGTGCACCCAGAAACACCAAGGTTTTGGACGGCGTTAACAAGGATTTTTCGAAGTTTATTGCAAACCCCAATCATTGCAAGAGGCTCATGGTGTCCTGTAGACTCCTGTGCGTCGACGCCGGGGAGGACCCCCTCACCAACCAGTCATCGAGATACAGGTATACATGTGGCCTTGTCATCTCAGCCAGACTGCCACCGATGCCAGGCATTTCGTGAACGTTCTGGGGGAAGATTTCAGTCCAAAGGGAAGAACTGTGAACTGGTAGTGAGTCCGCCCTACCACAAACCTTAGCTACTTCTTGTGTCGCCGACACATCAGTATGTGGAAGTACGCGTCCTGCAGGTCCAGAGACGCCAGAAAATCCCCTTCTTGAACTGACCTGATCACCTCCTGGTGCGTGAGCATCTTGAACTTTGTGTTTTTCAGCGACTTGTTTAGTTCGCGCAGGTCTAGGATGGGACGCCACTTTCCATTTGGCTTTTTCACCACAAAGTATCGGGAATAAACCCCTTCACCCCTTTGTGACGACGGGACCAGTTCTATAGCCCCTTTTTGTAGCATAAGTGCTACTTCCTGCAGCAACTCACTCAGATGGGATTGAGCTACACACGCCGGTGGAATATGCGGAGGGTTGCTCTGGAATTGCAGGGAATGACCGTATTTTACAGTGTCCAACACCCATTGATCTGTTATCAGTTCCCATTCGTTGATGTAACATGATACTCTGCCCCCCAGAACGTTCCGATGCCCGTCATTGTTGGTCTTTACTTTGTTTATCCCTCGTCGACGACAAGTAACTTGCTCTTTTCTTGGGGGCCTGGTAGTCACGGCGAAGTTCAGCCACTTGCAAAGCGTGCCTGTATCCCTGAGAGGAATATGCTGGCCTACTGAAGGGTCGGTCCCTCGATGAAAATCTGGAATTCCCCGATGCTCCTCTGAAGGGACGAAAAGACCGGAAACTCTGACCACTCTGGAGGGCCTCCAAGGAACGCGCCGTGTCCGAGTCCTCCTTCATGCCCTTCAGGGCTTCGCCGACCTCACCGAAGAGGAGGTCTCCTTCAAACGGCATATCCAGTACCTTGTACTGCACCTCCGGTCGGAAGTTGGTGCATTTCAGCCATGCCTGTCGTCGGAGAACTACGCCGTTGTTCACTTGCTTAAACCCTGACTCCGCAAGGTCCACCGCGATGTTGATGGCGTGATTCGAAGCCTCCTCACCTTCCCTGACCAGCAGCATAGCTGCTTTTCGATGTTCATCTGGAAGGTGTTTGAGTATGGGCGCCAACCAATGCCATATCTCCCTGTCGTATCTAGCAACTATGGCGAGCAAATTGGCCGCCTTCACTGTGGTAGCACCTACCGACAGGACTTTTTTGCCGAACGCATCCTGGCATCTAGCATCACTTTCCGGAGGAGTCGTACACTTGTGCTGAGCCCTTGCCTTTCTCGTCGCCGCCGCCGATACCACAGAGTCAGGTGTTGGTTGAGAGGAAAGGCACTTGGGAGTAGAGTCCGGGGCTTTGAATTTTTTTCTCTAGGCGACCCTTCACCGCTGGCTCTGAGAAAGGGTGACGCATGGTCTGAAGACCTTCCTTCCACACATGATCTAGGATGGGCACTGAAAACACCGACCTCCTCCTTTTGCCCATGTGGTCGAAAAGAAAACAGTCCTTCTTCTCTTCCTCTAGGGCCAGGCCAAATTCCGTACAAGCCCTGGCCATCATGTTATGGAATGACCCGATATCGTCTGGGGAGACGGCCAATTTCGCATCGGACTCCCAAGTCGGATCCCTGGAGGGGGAAAGGGAGACCACTGACGACGCTCTGCTGCCTGATTCCGAATCCAACAGTTCCCCTTCCTCGCGGCGTGGGGCCGAGAGATTTGCCACCGGAGGCTCTGCCGGAGGGGTTGAAGGTGGAGGGCGGTGAGACGGGCCCGGGTCGTCGACGACCGACCTGGCTGGAGTTGTTCGGGGCAGTCTGTCATCCAGTGTCTTCAGCAGCGTTTGCAGCGTGGAAAAAACCTCAAATGACAAAAACGACTGCGGATTGAGCAGGGGGGTATAGCCCGGAATGCTCCCGGGGAAAGGTGTGGTAAGTTGTAACCCCAGGTCTGCAGGAGCAGCTATCCTTTCACCCTCGTCTCCCGAAGATACCAACAAAGCCTCCTGCTGTAGAAGAGTGTCCGGCAAAATTGGGTCATAGACCTCTGGACGCCAGGCCTCTTGAGGGGTGTCCGTCGACGAAGCAATAGGTCGCCCCGTCGTCGACGTCGTCATCATCGCCTGCAATCCAGGACCGGTTGATGTTAACTGCCACGGTGGCAGAGAAGTAGATGACGACTTCCCAACCGCCGACGACGGTGGTGGTCGCGCAGGCTCATGCGTTGCTCCCGCTTTTTTTCCGATCTCGACCTGCGTTTCTTTGTCTCTCGACTCAAGGTCGATCTATGACGATCGCCCGAGGAGGATTTAGATTTTTCTTTGTCTTTCCTCGCTGAAGATGAGGACAAAGAGGCCTTCTTCGAAGAAGAGTCCCTGGAATGGCCTACTGACGATTCCTTGTCCACCGGTCGCGATTTCTTTAACAGTGGTTCCGATGACGATGAGCGGCGCTGGGCCCCTGAAGATTTTGACACTGAGGCCGCGCTGCGTGTGGAGCCCACTTCCGAAGGCGGGTATGCCCCCGCTCTGTCGTTCAACCATGCGACTAGTCTGCGACTCCGATCCTTAAGAGTCTTCTGGGAGAAGCCCTTACATATGTCGCACTTGTCAGCCGAGTGATGAGGGTGCAGACAGTAAATTCAGTCCATATGTCCGTCCCCCTCGTAGACCTTCTTTAGTCCGCAAGTGGCGCACAGGCGGAACAGTGCTTTCCCCGACATTAGGAGAAAAAACCGCAACAGCACAACCTAACCAAGTAGAAAATACACTAGGTGTTCCCACTTTGGAGACGGTTGAAATCTGAAGGGGGGGCAGGGCATTTATACCACTACGTCCTAGTGGGGCGTGCGTGCGCGGCCCAAAACGACGTAGATAGGACACAAAAGTGTCAAACATTTTCCTACGGGAAAAGGCTTTATAAGCTTACCGAGGGTTCCCAGTCTGTCGACGAGGAATATTCTAAGCATGTGAATCCATGAAAGATCCAATGCTGGAGAAACACAGTTCCACAGAGTGTGCGTGAAACGTGACAAGGCACATACGGAGTTGGCCGCCTGAAGCGCCATACCCCCTGAAGAAAACACTTTCTTCGCCCAGCTGTCAAAACGCTTGTCGTCCCTATCAGGAGGGATGGTAGGATACGACGCCCGCTTTGCCGGGGCCCTAGCCGCCTGCACCACCAAACTCTCCGGAGTGGGGTGCCTGGTCAAGTAGCAGGGGTCGCTACTGGCTGGGCGGTATTTTCGCGGCAAAGACTTGCCCACTGCCGGGAGACTCTCTGGAGCAGTCCAAGCCGCCGCCACCCTCCTCTGTAGAGCCATATGGAACGGCAGTACCGGGTCAGTTGGTGGACCTTGGTCGAGGATATCCGTAAGGTCATCCTGAAGAAAATCCCCTGGGGGAGCAGACCATCCCAAGTACTCGGTGACCCTAGACATAAGGCGCTGGTACGAGGAGTCAGCATGAGTGCCAGGCTTAGGCCTACAAAACTCCACCTCCGGAGAGGTGTCCAGCCGCCTGGCATCGTGCAGGGACTGCCGCAGGTCCTCAATTTGGCTATGGCCCGAGAGAATCTCGTCCGGCACCGTATCCGGAACCATGCCATCATCAGAGCCCTCATCCACCTCTAAAATAAACTCAAGCTGGCGGTAAGAAGGCACAGAATGTGGAACAAAGCCATGCTTGACCTTTGCCAGAGCCTTTCTAGGTGGTTCCATCGAGCCCTGGGGAACCCCCGTCGAAACAGCCTCGAAAGGCGTCGAGTGAATCGGCGTCGACGCCGAACGCGGCACCGACAGCATCAATGGTGTCGACACAGTCCTCGAGGCCGGAGCCCCGAGCGTGTCCCTCGACAGCCTGGGCGCCAATGGCGTCGACTCTTCCTCAAAGACACCACAGGTGCACACGGTCTCGAGCGCGTTGAGGACCGGGACCTGGAACGGGCATGACGAGAACGATTCCCCTTGTCCGAGCGGGATCTCTACCACGAATCGTGCCGACCACCCGAGCCCGAAGGCGTGCGAGCAGTGTCTCTCAACCGATCACGACCGACCCCACTCGGAGGCGCGGACGGACCAGTGCCCTGCGATTCGAGAATCGCCAACCTTTTCTTCCCATTCCTCCGGCGTTGCATGCTTGGTGGGGTAAGCGACCGGCCGACGGGCAGAGTTCTCGGATGAGGACGGGGAAGGCGACCGATGACGGCACTTCCAGGAGTGCCTCGAAGAGGCAGAGGAGTGGCGGGACCGACTCCGGGACCAAGACCCACTGGACTTCCGACGACACGGAGAGTCACCCCTCGAATCGTCCGTCGAAAGCCCCGCAGACCTAGACTTCCATGGCTTGGACACCTTACCTACCGATAACTTCTTCTTGCGCTCCCGCAAGGCTTTGGACGTGAGCGGCTGGCAGTCCACACAGTCATCCGTGTCGTGGGCCTCCTCGAGGCACCAGAGGCAGGCGTTGTGCGAGTCCGTTACTGACATCTTGGACCCACAGTCCCCGCACTTCTTAAAGCCCGGACGCGGTGTGGAAGACGAGGTAGACTTCTTCAAGAAGAAAGACTTCACAATACGAACAGGTTCGAAGAACCGAGAAAGAACAGGAACTCCAAAGAGTTGTGGCGAGCCGAGATCTCCGAAGCGAACACATTCGCGGAAAAAACGGAACTGAGGCTACGGGCGTCGTGCGTCCTACTTATAACATCCAGTGACGTCAGCCGTCAGAGGAGGTCCTCGAGGGCGGCATATCGACATCGACGCAGACGATTTTCCGAAGCAGCACAGCTGTAGTTATTACATGTCATAGATATGGAATACGTCGGAGGACTCAATCCCCTCGAACAGGGAGTTACAACAGACATCAATGGACGTCGCACGGCATGATCTCCATACATTTCATAAAAAACATTACTTTTATAGTAGAAACTCGTCATACCTGACGTCATACTATGTAGTAAACTAAGAAAAACCTACATGGGATTGTGGTTGGCTTAAGGGGAACATCTAAGTATACTTTCTATAGGGGCGGGATTATGATTGGGTCTCTACAGTCAGGTGAACAACTTAAGCCCACCCCCTAGTGCAAGTCATCTTCGACAGTTATTAGATACACAATACAGCATTGGCTCTCAAAATATAAGGCTGTTTATTATATGGCCTTCTACAATTGGTTGACACGCCTATACCCTTCTAAAACATTTGATTCATAATCAGCATGTAAGCTGGTACCTCAGGTGTCAGTGGGTGGGCTTGACTGTGGCCCCCCACCAAATTAGCCCCATATCTTTCAACACTTGTGCCTTATGCCATTCCGATTGTGTTTGAACTTGGGCTTGTAGTAGCTTTTCTTATCTGGCAGTATAAGGGAGCATGAGCATGTTCTTATCAAGGTTCAGGTATGCATGCCCACTTCTATTTCCATCGTGGACTCACGTGACAAAAGACTGTGAATCGGCCCATATTATAGCATTGATTTGTCTTGAATAAAGAAACTTGGCACTCATGGTGTTCTCTCTTTGCAACTTAACAAGGGATGCCTCTGTGTCTCACATTCACTGTTCTTAAAGGACTGATAACCAGTTTTGGCTGCTTCAGCCTTGACACCGGGTCAAACAGCCTTTTTTTTTGGTCCACCTTCAAGCTTTCGGATTATTTCTTTGCTGCGACACATGCATAGCTATCCATCCTTCTTTCTCCATGGGTTTGAGCTTACCAAATACGGGACATCGAACATCCAGATTCTATACAATGACGGCAACGCCTGCAGTCTATTTGGTACGTGTAGCCAGCCTTAAGATTAGTTTACTTGCGTTGCTGTATCTGTACAGATATAAAATGACTTGCATTTTCTGCAGTGCTTCTTCACATGTGCAATCTTCAATCCGCATATGGAAGTCCTCTTGATTCTTTACTTTGTCATCAGATTCTATAAGGTCTATACATTCTTTTCTTGGACGACACTTCTCAATGTGTCACGCTCACTTCTTGTGACGTCACCAGCTTTTTGTCCTCTTATTTTCATATTCCTATGGGGATCTTTTCCAGGAGATTGTCAGTTCTCTGAGGATACATCAGACAGGGTTTTCTCAGTGGATACCTTGTCTCAAAGACTCTTCTCGGAATTGTCACAGTCACTGGTGTTGCGTATAGCACAACTACTGGTTCCCAAGATATAGGTAGCATGGGGGTGGGACTTCCTTTAGAGGCATTTGGTACCTCCGCTAAAGAGGTGTTTTCACATCAGGATTAAATGAAAAAACCTTTCAGGAAACCCAGTAAAACCAATATCTTCCTCCAACGGTTTTGAGTCGTATTCCATCTTCGCATGAATGCCAGCTGCCATTCGCACGCAGGGCTATTTCTAGACTGTGCCAAAAAAGGAAAGGATGACTTCACATGGGACCAAGGTCACTGTTCTCCTGAGGGTGTTGACATTCGGCCACTACTTCTGGAAACATTACCTTCTTAATGGGACAGAAAATAATGATGGTTATGCTGCACTTGGGTGCAGTGGCAAATTTAGCACAGAGCTCCGTTGTGAAGAGCAAGAAACTGTATGTGCCACTTCAGGGTTATAAATGGCTACAAGGGAAGGTTATAAACGTAAAGAACAGAAGAAAGAAAATGTGCCGCGCATCCATCATGGAGTATGAAGTAGGGATTATGCACTGAAGGGAGCAATATTTGAAGTGCTGTCCTCAAAAAATTGAAGAAAAGAGCTTTCAGGGTCATCATGTTTTCTTTGACCAGATCACTCAGGCCAAGTCTCACCAACTTGCTTCTCACAGAAGTCCAGGGCTTCTTCAAGATGGCTAACCTGACCGAGAAAGCCTTCCCTCAGTCATCTCATCTAATACCTACATGATAATGGCTCTACTTCCAAAGACTCCTGAGTCATGCAAACCATTGTGAAATGTAGCCTGGAGTTGCCCAACGTCAATAGACAAACAAGTTACTTACCCATGGTAACCTTCTTTAGACTGGAAGTTCCTCCCACGTATTCCTTATCTTTGATATTTCTAATAGCTCTGCTTTGCAGCCTCAGCAAAAAGAAATCAGCAGGGGGCGCTGTGCGTCGGTGCCTGTCGAATCGATGCCCATTGGAGGCCTCCGTCTCGATGTCGATGTCACCGCAGGTATATGTAGCATGCACAGCGCCCATTGGACTCAGTTCCGTTTTGACGAGTGGAGTTTTACCTTGTATTTGACGGTTACTCCCCCTGAGAGAGCGTAGACTGCAACTACAAGGGAAATTCTACTGCGGGGATAGGTTGGGAGGGGCGATAAGTAATACAATGGAGAAACATCCAGTCGAAAGAACGTTACCATGGGTAAGTAACTTGTTCTTCAAATGGATCGTGTCTTCCCACGTATTCTTTATCTTTGATACACTCCTAAAGCAGTTTACTTAATTTGGAGGAAGGAGTAGAAATGAGTGTGGTTTTGTATGCACTGAGTGCAAAACTGCTTTTCCAAAAGCAGAATCTTGACCAGAGATGGAGTCTAAACTGTAATGTTTAGTAAAGGTGTGCACAGACGACCGGGTGGCAGCTGCACATATGTCTTTTATCAGAACTGCCCTCAGCAAGGCGGACAATGCCCCTGGCCAAAAGAGCTCTGAGATTTTTATTTTTTTATTTTTATTATTGCATCAATTAGTTTCCAAAAAAAACTTTAAATGCATATTAAACCAAGATTTTCTTACAGACATAAAATTACATCAATTATATATAGGAGGAAAAGTAATAAAAATAAAAAAGTGTAGCTAAGTGTCCAGTTTTGTGAAAATTTCTCTCACGAAGTTCAAAAGTGCAAAGGTCCTGGATACTTTTCCTCCCCTTCTTACGATTGTCCACCTCTCTTGCAAGGATAGAGTAGTTAGATTTTGGAAGTGCGACCCTAGACATTTTTCTCTGGGCCTAGATAGAGTAACACAGTTCATCACCGAGTGCTGTAAGGTTTCAGTCTCCTGCCCACAGCAACGACACAACAAATTAGGTTGCACCTCCTTTTTATTTCTTTTCCCTAGAACTTCTCTAGTGTGGAGGAGATTTAATCGGAATTTTAAAAATCGGTCCCTTTCCATGCTTGAGGGAAATTTTTCGAGATACGGGTGCACGGTACCTCTATGATAATGCTCATCCATGCCCTGGGTTATAGACGAAAAGGCACTAAGTCTGTCCAAGGTGGCTATCCAATCCCAGTCCAGGAGTTTCCTCTTTACCGTGTACGGATTTAGCACAAGGTTTTTAGGTTCCAAGGCTATAAAGTTCAAGATTTCTGTGCAGATTAACTGCCATTTGGTTAGAGCCGGGATCAGTTTTCTTGTCATGGCTTCATTAATGGCCAAGAAACCACTTCTTTCCTGTCGGTGCAGGCATCTGAGCTCTGAGATGTTCTGGAGGGTCTTTACCTGCCAGTCTGTAACATTCCGATATAGCTAGTATAATCCACCTGGATATAGTTTGCTTGGTAATGGCCAGTCCTAAATTGTGACCTGAATAGCCCACAAATAATTTGTCATCCTGACGCAATTAAGCCAATCTGGAGATGTAAAAACTCAGTGCACGCCTAGGATCAAGCCTGTAAAGTCTTTCCTCTTTCTTCCCAGGATGTGGAGGATAAAAAGAAGGTAGTGTTATTTTTTCAGTAATATGAAACCCCCGAGACAATTTTGGGGAGAAAAGTAGGCTTCACTTTTGATACCACTCTGTCTTTATGAAAGACAGTATGAGGAAGCTTGCAGGATAACGCTGGTAGCTCACTCACCCTTCAGGCTGATGTTATTGCCACTAAGACAGTTTTCAGAGTTAGAAGTCTTAATGGACAAGAATGTAGAGGTTCGAAAAGGTGCTTCCATCAAGTAGTTTAATACCAAGTTAAGATCCCATAGTGGGACTTGAAACGGGATTGCAGGGTAAACATTAGTTATTCCCTTTAAAAACTGTACTACTAGAGGAATCTTAAACTAAGAGACATCCTCTGAAGTGCGCTTAAAAATAGAAAGCGCTGCCACATATCCCTTGATGGTACCAATCTGGAGCCCCAGATTTGCTAGATGCAATAGAAAGGATAACACCAAAGGTGTATTACATGAGAAAGGGTCAACATTCTTATCTCTACACGAGCTGCAGAACTTATTCCAGCGGCAGCGGTATAAAGATTTGGTTTCTGGCCTTCTGGCCGAAAGCAAAACCTCCATTAAGTAGTCTGGGAGGTCCCAATTCTTGTATCTCAGCCTCTCAGAAACCATGCGTGAAGGCTCAGAGTCCTGATATCCGGATGGAGAACTCGACCCTTCTCTCGCGAGAGAAGGACCTCTCTTTGTGGAAGATGAATGGGAGGGCAGATGGACATGTCCAGAAGGTCCGGGTACCACGTCCTCCTTGCCCAGTCCGGGGCAATTAGGATCATAGATTTCTTGAACATTCTCAACCTCCTGATTGCATGAGGAATCACAGGGACTGGAAGAAACAAGTACAGGAGTGGAAATTCCCAGTCCACCACAAACTCGTCTCCTAGAGCTCCTCTTGAGGAAATTCTTTTGAGCAGTACAGTTCACACTTCCTGTTGGCACTGGTCACGAACATATCCACTTGAGGGGTTCCCAAAGGGTGAAGATCTCCTAAAGGACTTCCTGAGCCAGTTCCCACTCGTGGGAGACTGTGGTCTGCCTGCTCAGAGTGTCCGCTGCTGTGTACTTCTCTCCAGCTAGGTGAATAGCCGACAGAGAGATTCCTTCTTGTATTGCCCAGAACCTTCACTGCATTGCTTCTCTGCACAGTGGTAGTGGCCCTACATCTCCTCTCTTGTTGAGTTAGTACATGGCCACTGTGTTGTCCGTCATTATCAGGATATTATTTCCCCGTACAGAGGGCAGAAAAGCCTTCAGTGCTAGTCTAATTGCTCTCAGCTCTAAAAGGTGGTTGATATGTAGTTTGGACTCCGATGGAGACCAACGACCGCTGATTGTCAAATTGTTGTTATGGGCTCCCCACCCCGTGAGTGAGGCATCCGTCACTACTGTTATCTGCGGCCATGGTTGTCAAAAAGGTTTTCCTTTCAAGATGTTTTCCCGAGAGGCCCACCACTGAAGATCCAGCAAGACTCTGTTCGGGATTTGTAGGAGATATGACATCCTTCCTAAGAACTGTGACCACTGGGTCCTGAGAGCCC
This sequence comes from Ambystoma mexicanum, assembly GCF_040938575.1. Classification (NCBI taxonomy): domain Eukaryota; kingdom Metazoa; phylum Chordata; class Amphibia; order Caudata; family Ambystomatidae; genus Ambystoma; species Ambystoma mexicanum. The sequence goes on from NC_090936.1 coordinate 148,316,676, forward strand.
ACTGGAGAGATCCCATTCTCAGGTGAGCCTCTGGCACCAGAAAAATGCAGGATGGCATGAGACCGAGCAACCTCATAAAATCAAAGACCGGTAGATGTTGGGGATTCTGAAATTTTGTCTCCATCTGCAGAATGTCTTGGGCCCTCACCTCTAGTGGAGAGGCTTTTCCCAGGGATGCATCCAGGATTGCGCCGATAAATTGGAGTCTTTGAGATGGTATTTTGTGGGACGTCTTGAAGTTGAGGGAGAAACCCAGCCTGTGAAGGGAGTGACAGGTGGAGTTGAGATGTTACAAGGCCTGTTCTGGGGAACTGGCCCTGATCAGCCAATTGTCCAGGTAGGGGTAGACGTGAATCCCCGCCTCTCCTGAGACTCGCTGTCACAACCGCCATTAGCTTGGTGAAAACCCTCGGGCAGTGGTCAGCCCAAATGGCAGAACCCGAAATGGATAATGAGAATCACCAACGGCAAACCTCAGGTACTGTCTGTGCTTGTGATGGATCGGCACATGAAAATAAGCATCCTCGAGGTCCAATGATACCATCCAATCCTGAAGCTGGAGGGCTTGAAGGATCCGAGAAAGGGTTACCATCTTGAACTTGTCCTTCCTGAGGAACTTGTTCAAGTCTCTTAAATTCTAGATGGGTCTCAATCCTCTGTCCTTTTTTGGAATTAAAAAATATGGGGAGTACCAACCCTTGTTCTCCATTACAGGTACTCGTTCTATAGCACCTTTGTCTAGCAGGGTTAAAATCTCCTGCAAAGGAGCGGATCTGGAACCTTCAAAGAGTTGTTCCCCGGTGGATGACTGAGGTTTTTGCAGGAAATGTGGGCAGTAACCTCGGGCCACTGTTTCCAATGCCCAAACATCTGAAGTAATAGCCTGCCATTCTATTAGATGCAACGATAACCTGCCTCCTACCACAGTCTTGTGAACGATGACCGTAGAGAGGTTTTGGAGCAGCTGACGCAGTGGCTGAGGGTAAGGCAGCTGCTGCGGTTGCGGTCTTAGTAATTCTTCCTCATCCAACATGGGGGAAACGTCTCTGTCCTCTTTGAGCTGGCTGTCCTATGCCCCTTCCAAATGTGGAATAATGGCAAAAGGACCTACCCCTCCAGAGCGTACCTGTGGGGCAGTTTGGAGTTTGTCTTATTGCAGCTCCAAGGGATTTTGCAGCTGTTTGGAAGTTTGCAGCTTCTCCAAACTCTCATCAGCTTTATTTCCAAATAAAGGCGTGCCGTCAAAGGACATGACGAGAAGCCTGGATTGTACGTCTGGGGTGAATCCTCTATCAACCAAGCAAATCTGCGTATTACTGTACTAGCCACCATAGCCCTGCTGATACTGTCAACAGAGCCGAGACCAGTCTGGAGGGACTCGCACATTGCGTCTTTCCCATCCTTGACAATGTTAAGGAAACCGTCTCCCTCCTCCCCCTCAGGGATATGGTCAGCCGCCATAGAATTGCACTCCCAAAGGGTGTGTGTAAATTCCGGTAGCGTGCACGAGGCATTGGCCGACTTTAAAGCCATACTGCCGGCCGAAAAAACGTTCTTGGCCATGGCGTCATACCTTTTGTCATCTCTATCTTGAGGTATGGTGGGGTAGGTATTTTGTCGGCCTGTGGAAGTAGCTGCTTGCACTACAAGGCTTTCTGGATTAGGATGATTTGAGAGGTAAAAAGAATCAGAGCTGGAGACTCTCTACTTAGCTGTCAGCTTTTTATTTGCAGCTGGAATAACCTCTGGTGCCTCCCAATTGGAGGCCACCCTCCTTTGCAGGGCTGGGTGAAAAGGGACAATAGGATCCTCGTGTGACCCTCTGTCCAATATGTCGGTGAGATCATCCTGTTAAAAAACAGGTGTGGTCTCGACCATCCCATATATTCCATGACTCTTGACATTAGCTGTCTGTATGTTACCTCAGTGTGGTCCCCAGGGTCTGCCCTTCCAAATTCAATCTCAGGAGAGGTGTCAATCTCACTAGCCTCATGAACACACTCTTATAAGTTCTTCATTCAAGAGTCGTCTGATATGAGTGCCTCAGGTACTGATGGTGTCCCATATTGCAGCCCAAAGGGGCTTTCCTCATCAGAAGACTCCTCTGCCTCTTAATAAATTGAAAAGAGACTTGAAGAAGTCTGAACGTGTCAGAGGATTGTACGTTTTTTCAACTGAAGTTGACATTATGTTTGTTGATTTAGGAGCTGAAATTGTCGACGTTGATGGTTTCGATAAAAGCGTTGATGGAATACAATTTACACTTTTTGGCCCTGGCATAATGGTCTCCTTAGACGTTGATATCGGTATCCAAGTCTCTGAGGATGGCATCGCTCTTTAGGAGACTTGGTGGCCGGGTCTTAAGACGCATGGCTTTTGTGTTTCCGAGGTCTTTCGACTGGAGCTTCATGTTTAGGTGTTTTCAAGGGGGGCAAGGGTGCGTTCTCGACGACGCTTAACATTCGGAGTCTAAACTCCTCCCACTGGGCCGATGAACTGGATTTGGTGGGGCAAACGACCCATTCGGGTGAACAAGACGACGAGGATGTTGGCGACCAATGATGTCTTTTTTTCCTATGCCTCGAAATCGACAAATGGTGAGAACCACTTTGTGAACGGGAACGTTTGGATCTTTTACGACGAGGAGAAGTTGTCCTTGACTCGTCAGAGGTTTTTTGTTTAGATGGAGTGGAGGGGGATTTCTGGGGCTTATCTGCCGCAAGCTTCCCTCTACGCTCTTCCAAAGCTTTGGCCGTCATCGACAGGCAGACCTCGCACTCCGAAGACCGATGATTCGACCCCAAGCACCACAGGCAGATCCTGTGAGGGTTTGTCATGGACATCTTAGCCCCGCAGTCACTGCACTTCTTGAAGCCTGATCGAGGAGTGGACGACACCGAAGACGAAGCCATTTCATATCGAAACTCGAGATAAGATGAGATTTCGAGGAAATTCAAAGAAGATTTTTGCAAATATTCCTGTCAGGAACGAGGCATTAGACATTCGAAGCTGAAAGAGCGGAAAAACTGAACTGAGGCCAACGGACGCTGTGCGTGCTACAGATACCTGCGGTGAAGTCGACATTGAGACAGAGGCCTCCGAGGGACATTGAGTCGACAGGCATCAACGCACAGCGCTCCCTGCTGAAATATCTTTTCCCAGACAGCAAAGCTGAGATATTGGAAATATCAAAGATAAGGAATACGTGGGAGGACACATTTCATTCGAAAACACACATTGGGACAAACCTTCAGAGAAAATGCACAGAGAATCTGGAGGTCTCCAACATCAGAACTGCAATGTCCTCCCTCATCGTTGCAACACTAGACCGGGCACTTCTCTTCAGCTGCAACTTAAGATCCACATTTGTACATGCGTCAAAGGCTTCTTTCTTTTCAAGCCACTGTATCACGCCAAGCTTCTACCTTCCAAAACCGCTTATAAATCTCCCACAAAAATAGAACAAATATACACGGCATAACTGCCCTCATTTACTTTGGTTATCCCTCACATTTAAGATGACCTCATCTTTAATCCCACTCTCCACCCAAACAAACGAGAGCTCCACATCCAATGCAGTCGTCTACATGGTGAAGTTGCCTGCCATAAAACTGACCGCGGATGAGGTAGACCCCCAATGACTTTTACACATGCTCCTCTTTCATTATTGGATGTTTCACATGTACATCTTTGGCATGTTCAGTGATTGAGAATGTGGATCACTGAGACTGCTCTTTCTATTTGCATGCGTCTTCCAATATTATGCCTTACATTCTTCAATTTGCAATATGTCGCGTCTCCTGGTCCGTTGTATGTGCAATCCTATATTAATACATTTCTCGCATGTCATCAAATTAGCTCTTTCATGTACTTCAGATTTAATCTGCTACCCACTGGGAAGATTCTTGATGCCAGAAATGGTTGTGTGTCATATGTCGTTTTCGTATCGAAATCTCAGCTGTTGAAACTCATCTTTGCATAAAGTGTCCCAAATACAGGTTTACAGATTATCCTACTTTTGGCTTTGTCTTTACCATAAGGATTTCATTGAGACTGAACAAATTTGGGCACGCTTTTTTTTGTCAAAATCTTTTTTATTGAAACATCAGTTCACAATGTAATCTTTTAACAGAATAAACAAAGGCAAGAATATTTGAGTGCAGTTCAATATTACATCATATTGTTATTCTTCTGCCTGGAGCTCAGCGAGTGTCACTGAGGCTAACTAATTTAACAGTGGGTTGATATTTCATTTTGAACATTGTTATTGTTACATCGTAATTACTCTCAGGGGTGTATTGCTGCAAATGTATATTAAAGAAGGAAAGAAGGGAGGGAAGGGAAAGAAAGAAAAAAAAAAAAAAAAAAAAAAAAGAAAAGAAAGGAGGAGGGGGCCCCACCACATTCTTTTCAGCCTGCTCCCTCCGAAGTCCAGTTATTGTTCTTAGTACCGGCAATCTCTCGTTCTGATGCTGGGTCAATTATGTGCCTTGTTTTTAGTAGGATTCTCAGGGCTGGAGGAAACATTTGATTAGTTTTGGTTGAAAGAACATATGTTCCTTGTCTTCTACATGGTCTAGAAATGGGCCCCAGATTTGTCGGAATTTGTCCGTACGATTCATTAATGTGGCTGTTAATTTCTCCATTCCAAAGATTTCCCAGACTTTGACCCACCATTGTGCAATACAGGGGCCCTCCGGCTCTTTCCAAAAGCGCGCACGCGTAAGGCGAGCTGCCATCAAGAGTTGGGTAATGAGCTGCGCTCTAGGGCCAGACTGCGGGTATGATCCGTCCTCGGGGGAGTCTCCCAGGACCATCACCATTGGGTCCATAGGGAGGAGGGATCCGCAGATGTCTTTGATTTTGGAGCGAATCTCCAGCCAAAAGGATTGGATGGTCGGACAGTGCCACCACATGTGACCTAGGTCCCCTTTTGCCCCGCACCCGTGCCAACAAGTCTCGGGGTATTCCGTATTCATAGCATGTAGTCTCTGCGGAGTAAAGTACCATCTGTAGCATATTTTGAGTGCGCATTCCCTCACTGACGTGCATCTGGAGGACTTATGTGCTCTGGCCCAGATTCGCTGCCATGCCTCAGGAGGGATCTCTTTCCCCAGTTCGTTCCCCCATGATACCATGTAAGGAAGTTCCTCCTCCTCTGGGACTATTTCAGTAAGGCGATAGCATGTGGCTACATTGTGGGCACGTTGACCTTTAGTCGCAGTTAGCTCGAGGCCTATGGGGGGTCTATTGGCGGCTTTCCTAACTAGTGGGTTGGTGATCCAGTGCCTAAGCTGAATGTATCTGAACCTTTCGGATTCTGGGAGGTTAAATTTCTCCTTGCACTGTATGAATGTTAAGGGGACCCCGTCTGAGTATGTCTCCTGCAATCTCAAGACTTTGTTTCCCGACCATGCATGATAGGATCTAGGTTGAAGCCCCGGGGTAAAGATAGGGTTTTGTGTAATCGGAGTCATAGGGCCCAGACCCGGGGTCAGTCCTCTTAGAGTGAGCTGTCTGTATTTGGGCACGCTTTTAATGTTAGGAAATCAAGTTTCATTTACTGCAATTCTGTAATAGTTTATTTACGTAGTAATACTTTATAACTGACATTTATGGAGACATTTTCGTATTCTCCTGTATTTAGTTTAGATTTCTGTTTTTGTATTTATTAATGTTTATTACGAAATAGAAGTGTATTCTATTGTGCTCAGTATATATCTGCATTGTCATGCTATGAATAGTTTAGTCTGTATATGCATTGGTGTATTCTAAGTGTTTAGCTTTCTATAAACCAAACACTCTGGACAAATAAATAAAAATACGTTGCTTATCTGCTGCTCAGTTTGGATATTTCATGTCATCCCAGAAACTCTCCCCAAAGAAGTGCAGGACCCGAACCGGGGGTGTGAATTTCGACATTCTTTCACATCTCCTTGTACAGGTCTATTTAACCTTTCCTCCCTTGGTGTTAGTGTCTTCACTACGGTCACCCTGGCTGGCCACACGACTGTTTTTATACTGCACTCTTTTGTCCACTGGGGCTTGCTCGGGCTATTAAAAGAAAACATTAAAAGAAAATTCACGAATGAAATATTAAGGCACACTTTTTGATGCAAAAATGGAGATCGTCTTTCAACATTGTTCGTTTTGGTTGAAAGAAGTGGCTTCCATCGCTTGAGTGGTCAATGTAATGGACCAGGTGAGGTGTGTATACTTCTGTATGGATTAAGCACTTTGGCTTGGTGCTTCCTTCCAAGAGGCCCTTCATGCGATCAGTATTGGATACTACAGGCTAGGCCTGTTCACGCCAGACGCAAGGCTACAAGGCTCAAAACTGGCTGGATGACTACAGCACAGACATAGCATAGTGGAAGTGATGCAAGGCTCCCCCCATCTCTCCCTTCAAAGCAGGAGAGGGACGCAGCAGCCAAGGTCTACATCTAGATGGGAGATGCCTGGCAGCAGATCTGGTGCATCCTTCCTGTCTTGATGCCTTACCAAAACTTTGAAAGAAAAAAGGTTGCTGCTGTTGCTGCTGCCCATTTCACTTCAAGCCTAAACCGTATGTGCAGAAAATGTTGGATTTGCCGAGCACCTGTCAGTCCACCTACTCAGCTCCTAGCCCAGGCGTATGAAATGAAATGACACCTAATGGGCCAGTGTCTAACCCTCCCATGCCTGGACCAGCACTTTGCTCTGCCCTGGATATGCCTCTGCCCCCACCCCTTCTGCCACGGTATTGCTTTGCCAACCTGCTATATTGTGAACAATGCTGGTAATAATTGGGAATTGGAGGACAGTTGGGCAACTACTGTACGTGTTTCTGGCAATAGCCCATAGTCTGAATAATTGGCCTTTAGGCAAGAAATACTAGAAATGAATTGAGTGCCTAGGATTTTGATAATAATGCCTGGTAAATAAAAGGAATACTGAACATGTATTTATTTATTTTTACATTTATAGAACGCACCTTACCCTCAGGAATCTGGGCGCTTGTGCTGAACAAATCGGTTACATTGCCTCAGGTATTTGGGTGCTTGGACTTAAAAAGTCGGTTGTATTACATTCATAGTCAAGTTACAGCATCAGCTACAGGAGGTGCATAGGTGGGTTAATAGTTCAACAGTACGTTCCCTTGCATGCATGGTTAAACAGTGGTTACATTCCTGGGGAGTTGCATTATATTAGATAACAATTTCCCTATCAATTCTCACGCATGAGGCGATTTATTGGGCATCTTGGCTGAAGAGCCAGGTTTTAAGACTTCTATAGAAGGACCAGAGCGATGGGTCTACTCTTAGCTCCAGGGCCATGGCATTCCAGTTTTTGGCTGCGATAATTGGAAAGCTGCAGCCTCCTGCTTTTTGTTGTTTAAATCTCTCGGTAGCCAAGAGATCTGCATGTGATGAGCGAGTAGGTCTAGAGAATTTGTTTTGTCAGGTATAGCGGAGCAGTGTTGGATAGACATTTGTGTTTTAGGGATAGTATTTTGAATTTAATACTTTCTCACATTGGTAGCGAGTGGATTATACTTCTGACTAAAGAAATGTTTCTCGGGATGTAGAGGGCAGCCCTGATAGCGTTATTCTGAACTATCTGAAGCTTGTTGATGTTTTTGGATGTAGATCCGGTAAAGAGGGAGCTACAATAGTCGATTCTGGAGAGGATAAGAGCTCTAGCCAGTATGATACAGTTGTCTGTGGTTAAGAAAGGTCTGCAAGAGGTAATAAGTTTGGCAGTGTAGGCTGACGCCAAAGGGATGGCGTTAACTTGTCTGGTTAGGGAGAGTGATGAGTCAAAGTACACACCTAGGGTTTTAACTTCTTTGGCTACCATAACGTTATTGCTTTGGTAGGCTGCCCACAATGAGGAGCTACATTTTGTCGTCATTCAGGCAGAAGTCGGGCATGGATGGTTAGACAGATAGTGTTCAAGGACTTAGTGTCTGTGTTATGATTTCCCAGTCATAGGCAGCAGTATCTGGGTGTCATCCACTTAGTTGGTATTCGTGACACCTAATTTGTAAAGTAAGTCGAAGACGGGTTTTGTAAAATCATTGTATAATGTTGGGGGTATGCAGGAGCCTTGTGGGACTCCGCAGGTGAAAGAGGTGGGAGGGGCTGAGGCGGTAGTAGAAAAGACTGATGGTGCGGCTAGACAGGAAATATTAGTTCCAGTTTACAGCATTGTCTGAGAAGTAAGCTGCCCGGGCTAGGTGTTAGCACAGGATGTTGTGGTTTACTAAGTCGAACGCCGCCGAGAGGTGCCGAGAGGTGCCGGAGGAGGAGGATGGCTAGATCGCCTTGGTCTCTGATTTGATCCATTTGGATTTTTAAGTCCAAAATGGCTGTTTCAGTTCTGTGGCCTGGGTTGAAAACATGATTGGCAGAGGCCAAGAAGGTTATGAGTTTCAAGGTAGTTTTGTATTTGTACGCAAGCTACTCTGTCAATTATTTTTAGTAGAAAGGGTACCGTAGTAATAGGCAGTAATTGCTGGGCCCGTTAGGATCTAACGTAGATTTCTTAAGCAAAGGTAGTACCAACGCTGGTACTTTGTTGGAGGCGAAGGAGTTGTTGATCAGGGTTGTGACGAACGGGGCCAGATTGTCGGCGCAATCTTTAATGAGTGTAGCCGGGCAGATGTCTCCTTGGCATCTCAAGGGCTTTAATCCCTTTATGATTTTGATGGTTTCAGACGTGGTGATGGGTGTGAATTCAAACCTGGGGTATGAGGTTGGTAACGTGGAGTTCAAGGCTATGGGCTGCAAAGTCGGGGTGAGCTTGAGTTGTTTTTTTAAATTTTGTTTTGGTGTAAGGTAATCTCGTCAGTGAGGGCCTTTTGTATGTTCTCGCACCAAAATTGTTTTTTGGTGCAGTTGTCTGGAGACTGGGATGGGGATTCCAGTTCCCGTAGAATGGTAAAAATGTTCTCTAGTCCCTGAGTTGGCGTTCTCAATTCTTGTGTTGTATGCATTACTCTTGGCTTGGATGGTGGCTTCCTTTTATTTTGTGGCTAATGCATTGAATTGCCGTTTATTGTCATGGGTAGGAGTTTCTTCCCAAGTGCTCTCGGCCTTTCATTTTTTGCTACGTTAGTCTTTGTGATTCGGGGTGTACCAGGAATTAGTGTGGGCTGAGGGTTTGGCTTTGCGGTAGCCCAGGGGTCACCAGTTCGTCAATTGCTGTCTGCAGAGTTTGGTTGTAGAGAGCCACTAAAGTTGTGGGATTAGCGGAGTGGTCTGTGTGGGAGGTGAAAGGCAGTAGTAAGGGAAGAACGTTGTCTGGTGTGATGTTGCGATAGTTATGTGTGGGTGCCGCTGGAGAAAGAGGGATCGGAGTGCTGTGTTGTGAGTGCTGATGGAGAATAGTATGAAGTTATGGTCTGACCATGGGAATGGGTTGTTGTTGGATATATTGGTGTTGCAGTTAAAGTCGGCAAGCCAGTCCAGAGTGCGACCTTTAGCATGAGTAGGGTTGATAATACGCATGAAGCCTTGTGCTTCAATCGTGTTGGCTACTGTGAGGGCTTGGATATCGGTTATGTCATTAAGTCCTAGGTTAAAATCCCCTAAAATGACAACTTTGGACAATGGCTTTATTTCAGTTGACAAAAGAGAAGCTATGTCTTCCTCAAAGGAGGACGTAGGTCCTGGTGGTCTGTAAATGAGGTGTAGAGAGAGGGATGATATTGCTGATAGGACTAGTTTAACGGATATCAATTCTCCAGCCGGACCCCAAGGTTTGTTTTGGAGATGACTACGTCCCTGCCTCCTTTACAGGTTGTTCTATCTTTTCCCAAGGATAGAATATCCATCAGGTATTACTAGTGAGAGGGCGGTGCCGGCGGCAGGGTGCAACCAAGTTTCAGTGATGGCGATGAGGTCTAAGTCCTTGGAGGTGATGAGGTCAGCAATGTCCAAGGCGTGTGCTGGGAGAGATCTGGCATTGATGAGAGCTCCCTTGATATGTTGGACAGTTTGATGGTTTTGCTTCGGCTCCGGTTTTGAGGTATTCTCTTTATAGGTGTCGGTTTGGCACTGGGGAGTGAATTAGTTTGAGTTATTTCTTTAGAGTCTGTAGGGCTAATCATTGTTGCTTTCGGCAAGATTAGGCTAGTGTGGAGGCTAGTCCCTCTAAGCTTGCATCAGTTTCTGAGTGTGGGGCTTACGCTCTGTCGTTAAGTCTTTTGTTTCTCAAAGATGTGGTCTGAGTGGTGGTTGTACATTTGTCAGGGTAGAATGTAGGGTAGCTAGAAGTGGGTGGTTCATACCTGTGTTCTGTGGGGATCGATTTTTTCTTAAATTCGGTGCCTTTGTATTGAGAGCTTTGCAAGGTGTAGTAGGTGGAAGTTGTGTAGGTAGTGTGGTTTGAGGCAGAGGTTTCGAATGTGTTGGTAGGTAGGGCTAGTTCCAGGTTGTTACAGTGTGCCGGTGTTCTGAGGTTTGAATTAGTAAGTATTTGGAACGGGTGCATCTGAGGGAGGAAGAATGAGGGTGGGATAGTGGTGGGTTGGGAAGTACTTTAGCCATTTGCAGTGAGCATAAGTATATAGTCTGAGGGAGAAGGAGTGGGCGTTTTTTTTTTACATGCTTGTATTTCTAAGGTGTAGGCAGTGGTCTTGTTGGCATTCTGGAACGACTAGTAGTTATTCAGTGGTTTGTGGTAGTTTGGACCGCCTTGGGTGGTTGTTGGAAATAGGCCATGATAATAAGGAAGGTCGGCGAGGTAGGAGGGCAGGGTGCCGGAGAGAGCTGGGCCTGTGATCATTCAGTGTAGAGGGTCTAGGATACAATGATCAGCAGGGCAGAAGCAGGCTGTGATAGTATTGTGACGTAAGGGATACAAACCAGTGGCAGGATCATGCTACAGGCAACTATAGGTTATGGCACACTTATGCAGTAGGGCTGGGGACTAGTGAGCAATATGGCAAATGCAGCAATAAGGCCATGGCCGTAGGTCATGAGCATGTACCGTAGCAGTAATCATTAAGTAGAATACTTACAAATACATACATTATAGTACAAAAGGGGTGAGGTATAGCGATCACAGTGACACAGTACAGTCAGAAGCGCAGTAAGAGGCTAGCAAACATCAGTCATGCAAAGCGCTGTGAACATTGGAACCTTAGACAGTAGCCAGCACATGGACAAACGCCTCAGATGAGGATAACGCACAGTAGACAGGGTAATCTTGTTGCATGGGTATGTGATGATGAGACGGTAGGTGTTGGCAGCAGATATAGTTTTGAAGGTCTAGCCCCTGTGATCTGGTGAGGACAATGCGCACGGCGCTCGTTCACTTCGATGGACAAGGTGCCTCAAAGGTTTAAGAAGACTGCAGTCTGCAGACCGGTAATAAGGAGCCGGGGGCTGGCGATATGCAGGTGGTGGATGACCAGGCGTCGATGTGGGAGCCTCTACCTGGCTGTCTGCTTATGGATGGGGTTCGGAGCTCCGAGAGAGGATCCGACCCGTTAGCAAAGGGGAGTTGAGGATAAAGAAGTGGAAGGATCCCATGTCTAATTGAAGGCCGTGAGGGAGGATGCATATGATTCAAGTACCACCCCATGCCATGTTAATACCCGACACATGATTCACTCCTGTGCCTTAGATGGGAACGGATGGGCAAAGGTTGTGGATACCTAGGATCCCAATGCCGGACAAAGTCGTAAACAAAGGTTACATACGAAGCAACACTATTTTGTCAGCACTTAATGGCTTTGCAATTGATCGGAAACTAGGGCAACGATAACAAGCATTGGCAAAGTGAACAGTTTTGGCTTTTGTGTGGGCATTTACCAGGCACTGCCGTAGTGGTATTCATTGGCCACCAATGATAGCAGCTGCAAAATGGTGCGAGTACCTGGTTATCTAATAGCAGTGCCTTGCAAATGTTAATACTTATACAGAAGCCAAAATTGTTGCCTTTGCCAATGCTTGTTTTTAAAAGGACTTCAGTGAAGGACATGCATAGTGCTTATACGTCGAGTGGCTAAAGGCAGACTTGGTTAAGATATTTTTATTACAACAAAAACCAACACAGCTTCAATTAAGCTCCAATTAAGTCAGACGACTGCTTTGAAAAAACATTGGGAGGCACTTCAAGCACAAAGTTTGATTCTAAGGACTGATTAAAGTGAGCTCAAAGAGATCCCAGGAGAATGTGTTTTGGGTTGAGAGGGGCAGGAACTGGGTGGGAGTTTCCATAGGGGTGAGCATTGTTATGGGCAGTCATCCGGTGAGCAAATAACCAAACAATAACTCCAAGCTGTGTGTTCCTCCTCAGATGTCATTTCACCATAGATGTACTCTAACGCAATAGTTTCAGCTTGCACCGCCTAACAGCCAAAACTAACCAGACAAAAGGAATGTGGAAAAAAGGACAGTTTAGAGGAGGTATCTTTTCCTTCACTCGCATCAAAATACTTGCCTACTCTACTCAGAAGTTACAGTCCAAACTAAACCAAACCCTATGAAATAACATGTTGTAAAATCTACTTTGCAACATGTATGGCTAACAAACACATAGAAACACAACGGGAAAAAAGAATAAAATCACTTCTGAGCAAAACATTAGGGGTCAAAACACACAGCTTCAAGGTTAAAAAATACAACAGTTGCTACACAACATCTATACAGAAAGTAAGAGTGGACAGCCAAACTGGCTGATTTGGTGTATGGGACACGTATAGGCAGCCCAATCCAAACCGCCAAACGGCCTGCAAAGTTTCAGCGGAACAAGCAGTGCCTGGTTCTCTGATGAGGCTTGGTGGTAGCTGATAAACAGCTCAGCTCACTTCCTGGTCATGCGTGGGCTATGATTCGCTGTTAGAGGAATGGTCTGTAGTCACCATGTCTCAACTCTTTCCCTTTTCATTCTTTTAGTGACATTTCCTTTTGTATTGTGCTTGTTTTGTAAAGTTTGTTAAATCACGACTCCTCCCCTTTTGAGAAACCCTTTGTGAAGTCCTTTATGATTGATTGTATTTTGACTCCACTTACTTTTTTTTAAAAAAAAAGAAACCCTTTGTGAAAGTCCTTGTTCTTTTAATCCCTATTCCTTGCACCACCGCAAAAAGAAACGCGCAGTGAAACAATTGGCATTTTTGGAAATCCCTTGTAAAAACCTTTCCACCAGTGTCCTCACCCTTCTAATTGTTCTGGAACAAGTGGATCTATTCACCTCATTTACAAGTGAACATATGAGGAGCGTCAGGAGGAGGTGAAGCAGGAAAAAACATGTAGGGGAGGCTTGATGGGGAACACGAGGAGATGGAAATCAGGGGCAGGAGGAGAATATCAGTAAGGAAATGAGGTGGTACATGAGGTGGTTAAAAAAGAAGGCGACAGATGAGTGGCAGAAGGATGAGGGGGCGTTTAGCCAGAGTGGAGGAGGCTGACCAAGCTGATGCTGGCAACGCCCTTCCTATGTAGGGAGCAAGGCGGGCAGGGTGCAACACTTCAAATTGCAAGCTACTAGTCAGCCATAAAAAAAAGTCACTCATCACCGCAATTCTATACATACGACAGCACACATTTTCGTATTCGTAAGAGTATATTATCACAAGCCACTTGTAAGTGGCAAAGCGCATTTTGCGCCCTGAAGGCAGGCCATCGTAAGGAACAAGAGAAAACGTACACACTTGTAAGTGGCAAAGCGCATTTTGCGCCCTGAAGGCAGGCCATCGTAAGGAACAAGAGAAAACGTACTGCTCGAACACTTTCTAGTCTGGGACGCAGCTAAGTGTGGCATTACTTACCATGCTCGACTGCAAGGTGCATGCATTGGCATGAGCAGTTGTGCGCATGCACCTCTGCACCTCAATACAGTGTAGCCGGACAAGAAGAGTGAGAAATACCACCAGCTACACATAAATGCTTAAACACATTTTGCGGTGACATAAGCCTATGTATCGTATGCATTTCCCATACACTGTGCCTGCTGCCACAGTAACCTCTTACAATGGTATAAAGGCTGCATCTGCCAGCAAATCTGATATAACAGGTTATTTATAATGTGCTTAATACCCAGAGGTTTCCAAGCGCGGACCCAGGGATCAAACCTGTGTTGCTCCATGTCATCTTGCTTCCAAGGCAAGCACGTTGCCCCTGAGCAATCCTACCGAGACATCTGAGATGTTGTAGAGCATGGTGGCATGAGGAAGAGACCCAACCATGGCCAATGAAACTGGCCCCATCAGGTTTGTGTTGCCTTAGTTGGCACCTGGCGCTGCTGTGGTGAAAACGTAGACTGTGCTTATATGTTTGGGCAGACAGCCTGATTGCCTGCATTGCAGGGGGTGGTCAGCCAAGGAAGAAGTAATACACGGATGTCCAAGAGGATATGCAGGCTTGCTTGTATGCTCTTATTTACTTATGTTAGGTTATGTTAATGTATTTGTAATGCACACACAGGCCCGGGGGTATAGAGGTGCAGAGATAAAGAGATAGGAGAGGGAAGTGAAAGGGGCCAAGATGTAACTGAGCAGAATACGGTTCAAAGGATTCAGCTAAACAATAACGTTTTGAGTTTTCTTCTAAATTGCTCATGAGAACCTTTTTCCCACAGGTCTGGTGGAATGGCATTCCATGCTTGAGGGACTGCTGAGAAGAACGCACCATTCCAGACACGTTAGTTTAGTCTTGGGCATTGTGAGAAAGTTCTTGTCATTTGACGTAAGGGCTCTGCATATAGGTTTCCTTTCTAATGTTTCACTCAGGTAGCTTGGGCTGATTCCTAGTAAACATTTGTGTGTGATCGTTATGAGACGTAATTGTATTCTATCCTCTAGCGACAGCTAGTGCAATGTTTTTCAGGCATCAGTTATATGATCTCTTCTTTTCAGCCTATCGATGATTCAAACAGCATTATTTTGGATAACTTGTAGCTTAGAGCAATCTCCTTTGCTGAAAGAAAGGACGAATTTGAGTCAAATGTTTTAAATGGTATGCCGAAGTTGATATGAAGTTGTTAACCTGTGATCTCATGCTCAATGTTGGATTTAATTAGACACCCAATGTCTTAACATTCTTCTGGAACATGATTGTGCAGTTGTGTTCATATTCCATACTCACTTTTTGCAGTTTTATGTTGGTTCCGATGATCCCAAGTTCTGTTTTCTCATTGTTTAATGCTAGCCCATTTCTGACCACTCAGATGTGTATGGTACTATAAACAGAATTAATCATTTAAACATCCTTGCAATAATTACCAGATAGCAGAATCATACACTGCGTGTCATCTGCGTAATTTGAAAATAGTATGATTTTTTCCTCTAACCGCTGAAAAAGTGGTGTTGAGAAGATATTTTATAAAGACGGCGATAAGCATGCCACTTGAGGTACACCAAAATGTATTTGCACAGGAGCTGCTCCTGCTTCTTTGGTGCTAATTCTCATGAATCGGTTGTCTAAAAATGACTTGACCCAATCTGCTGCTTCCTCAGAAAACGCAGACACTGTAAACAGTCTTTCGATTAATATAGAATGTTCAACTAAAATCGAAAAACGGCAGATAGGTCTGATAACATGAGAAGAACTAGCTAACCTTTACCCATGTGCCACAAAATTCTGGACTTAACATGGTTTCCATTCCAAATCCTGGTCTTAAATCAGATTGCCATTTATTCAAAATTTGAATAACCAGATGGGCTGAAACTTGTTCATACACAACTCGATTGTAATCGGTCGATAGTTAAGAGTAATAAAAGGTTCTAACTTTGGCTTTTTTAGTAACAGGGTAAATCTCAGGCACATTGGATTCTCGTCTAAACGATAAATTCACAAACTGGGGAATAGGGGTAAAAAAGAAGAAAGGCATAAATTAACGGTCATAGCTGGACATGCATCAACCTTGCACATTGTAGGTTTAAGTTTCGTTATGAGATTAGAGATCTCACTGTCCGTTAAGGATTTAAAAATTGGAAAGAAGGAATAGAGGTTACCTTTCTGGGAAGATTTATTCCTGTCGCCATCTCTTCCTTGTTTAGTATCTGAGCCTTGGTCTTTATCTTCTGTTTGATACCATCTAGTTTATTTAACATAGCTTCTTGAATTATGCCACATATGCCTTGTCTTCTATTGGTCCTTTTAGATCATTTTATGCAGCTCCTTGGAGTCATGTTCGGCATTTGATATTCTATTATTATACATCACCCTTTTTGTGTTGTGAGAAACCAGAAGGTATCTCTCCCGCTAGTCCCCAGGGCTCAGGTAACCAGGGCACGGCCATTGCCTTTGAATCCAGACCCTGGGAGTGGACCAGTGCAGGAGGATCACCTGGGTGACTGGTCCACGGGGAATGGGACACCTGTGGCGAGATGCAGTACGCCCCCCTACAATCCCTGGGACCCATCCTACCAGGTACAATTTCTGGGGACTGTAACTCCCCCCTCCCTTTCCCTTCACAAACACTGCTAAACAGACAGCCCGCTCTGGGAGAAAACAGACTAGTACCCAAACAATGTACCGGATATGTCCCACTAACGTTGTCAGGCAGAGTCAGGCAATAGCGGTTAACGACTCTCACCTGATCTCCATTGAACTTCCCCACACAGACAAAAGGCGGAGCACAAGAGCACACTTTGAGCAAGGCAGAGTGCATGAAGGAGCCTTTTTTCTCCAGGCCACAACTGAATTGATGGAGAAAGACAACAGGTCGAGAAGGGAGAAAGGTGGGAGATGCCCTTGAGCTTTTCGATGAGTGATCAGTATAGTCTTGAGGATTTGAAAGCCTCACATGTAAAGTGACACTGTGTGTCTATGATACCCAGGGCCCTCCTGCATGACTGGCTGGGTCAGGGAGGAACAGCAGCTGCCATGGTATCGTCCTTGGCTGCTGGATCAAAGCTGAAATCAGAACCTGCAACACAGCCGGTGAGTCTATGAGAACTGTATGAGGCTGGTCTGTGTTTAAATGAAGGTTACAAGCAGTGACAATGTATCCTCAGAGGGCGAACGTTGATGCATTTAATGAAAGACACAAGTAAAATACAGAAAGCTGATAAGTGTGTTGAACATTTTATGAGAGAAACAAAAGATACAAGTTTGCAGAGTGGTCCGGCACTGTGTTGGTGCTCAATAGAAGGTCTCTGGTGAAAGGTATCTTACTAAAAAACACAGCAGCACGAAAAAAACATTGATATTTGAATAGCGACACTGCAGATAAAAATCTGATAAGAGAAAATCGAAGTGGTCATGTGAGGGTCTGAGAAAAATCCTTTGCACAATCGAAGGTCTTCAATCTCAGTGAACTACTCATTAAAGTGAACCCTACCAAAGCGCTAGCCCCGCTAAGGGAGACCTATTGTGCCTTTGAGTTGTCAAAAAGGTGTCCAAGGCCGATCGAGGGAGACCCGTTGAGACATTCGGCCTGATTCATGGAAGTGTTTTATAATGGCGCAATCTCATAGGAAAACGCTCAATGAATCAGGCCCATTGTGTAAGAAGAGTATCTGAGGCCGGCTGAGCAAGACCCAAAGTGAATGTTATACCTAAAAACAAATGACAGTGAACTTTTGAAGTGAGAGAATTTTAAGTGTTGTTTTGTTAAACCGTGGATTCTGCAAGCGAGAGAGTTGCGGAGAACGAGAGACTATCACAGAAGGTCCTATTTGATTTTTGAACAGCATCCTGGTGCTCAAAGAAGCTAGAGTGTGTTCCAAGTTGAAGTGGGACGCCTTGTCCCATGCTGAAACGTGGGGAAGGGGAGCTTATCACTCATCTGTTCTGACATACTGTTTCTTGAACACTCTTTCTTTTGCATACATCTTTTTCCCACACTATTTGTACTTAGAAGTAAGGATTGGCAATAGTTTTTTTTAGTATAGACCCTTTTAATTTCGACAAGACTCCACTAGGACCATGTTATTATTTAATGGTTGTAGCTTGCACCCATCCTTAGATTTAGTGTTAGATATGCGTTACTCCAAAACATTGAAGTTCAACAAACAACCCAGAACTGTGATCACTTGTGTCTGTCTTCACTATTTGATACAATGCCTTCCTTAAAGTGTTCAATAGGGCTAGTTCATATACTTTTGCAGCCCTATTGTAGTCCGACTTATCTTTCTCTGAAGGTGTACGTTTCCATTTTTTTTATAACTTTTGATTTTTTCCTCTTTGAATTTTTAAAGTATAACTGTGTACCATGTGTTAGACGTTTTGCACAGAAACAGTCTGGTCTCATCACCCCAACATTCCCCGTTAAACTTAGCAAGGAGGAAATGCTGCGAGCAGTCCATATTTTTACATGACCTACCCCCTCACTTCTGCCCGACTGTTCCCTCCTTGAGCCCCTCTCTCCCTTGCTACGGTTTAGCACCCTCCTTTTCTCACTGCCACTCCTCCTCGCTTTCCCTCCATTTTAACTGTTTCCAACATTAAAAACTCCACTAACATATCTGCTGTCAAGTCATCTCTCCAACTTCATTTCTTACAGTTAGAAGGGACTTCAATTTGACTAGCACTTTCTTAACCCACAACCATCTCTCCCTGACTGCCACAATCTACATGCTTGCTGACAACCCTTTGCAAATACTTTTCATTCTCCTATTGGACTGTTTCCTGTGCCCACTTTATGCACTACCCTCCACCCCCATCACTATGGAGACAGAGAAAAGGGTTATGTATGGGTCCCTCTCATATAGTGCAGCAAGAACCCAAATCATTCTCATGTTGGTGGCTGTTAGGTAGTGGGGTGAACTGAAATAAATCTTATGTTGACAGCTCCTAAAGTTTTTCAAAAGGCACATTCGAACTATTGTGTGTTTAAAATAACCAGAAAAAGGACTTAAGAACAGAAGCGAAGTAGTATAAAAACGAATTACGTGTTACCCTGATCTGACAGTCATACTTCACCCAAATATGCAGCCAATTAGTAGATGTCTTTCACAATCACAAACCCCACTAAACAACTCCACTCTGCTTTACAGTGTGTCACTTGAAGCAGACAAAAAGTCACCATCAGGGTGGTGTACAGGCTATGGTTAGGTGTCTTGTCGTAGGCTTCTTCAATGTAGTGCTGAGTCACTTTATTACATGTTAATTGTTCAGCATGGGGTGCTGCCTGGTGGTCAGATACAATAGCCTTGGCAGCTGTGGTATCTAGCATGTAGAGTGGATGCATCTCATGCTGTGTCAGTGTCAGCTATCATAGGAATGCCTGCTGTAACGTGGAATGGTGGGGGCTGGAGATTCCACGAAGGACCCTTGTTGGGACTTTCAGGGTGGGAGTTGGACCTAGAAGGATGCTAAACCCATGCTCTCCTGTGGGACCAATCTGTGACCTGAAACATCTAAAGAAAATGTCCTTTTGCATTTACCGGGTCCAGCGTGCTTCCTGTGTGTTGTCTCACTTACATGAGATCTTGGATACTATAGTAGCACTAAAGACTCAGCCTGTACAGGTACAGGGGGCAGCACGGAAACGGTAGCAACTTTCATACACGGTACTAGCTTGATGGCCTGCTTATTGAACCATTACTTCAACATCATCATCCTTACTTGCATGAGATGCTACAAGTATACATGTATCCACCCTCTGAGCTGCTGGAGGCAGCAGAATGATCTTTGAGAGCCACCCGCAGTGAGGATGCCTGGTTGAGTGAGCAGTGTAGCCCTCAGGGTCTCCCATCACAATCATTAGTGTTTACAGAAGATAAGTCAGGTGGTATACTCTCTTAGGAAGAACATGACACTGTTCTTGCCATCTTTGGGCGGAGGGGTGTTAAGCGCATGGGTTGTTCCATTTTCTTCTCGGCACTGGTCAGAAGACTTCATCTACACCGCTGCATCAGTGCATCATTGCATGTGAACTGTGCTTTGTTTCCGCTGGGCTCGGACAGTTCTCATGTGGCTTAAAAGCGAAAGCAGCCACTCTGATCTTGAAACATGGGTCGAGAAACAACCGGGTAGTATCCAGTCTGATCTTTCATTGAGGACATGCATGGTGCAGCATGCACGTTAGAGAGCATCCACCACCCCTCTAATCCCCCCACCAGCAGCAATCGGCAGGCACCTCACCAGCCACATCATGGGACCTTATGTTGGAAAGGTTGAATTCTAGCATGTGCACCAGCAGCAGTACCTCACTGAGTGATGCACTGTGCCGGCTAATACACTTGGTGGCCTCCTGAAATGGCTGTGGTACACAACAGACATCAGACAGCAGTTGACACTGTCTTGGTATAAAGAGTGCCCCATCTGCAGCTTGTCTGTGGCTGTTGCAATAATCAGGTATGGCATTGCGTTCGCTTAGCCAGTCGAACATGTGCGAAGTAGAATTCCATTGGATGGCAATTGCAGTCTACAGTTGGTGCAACACATTTCTTGCACTGTATGCCCAGCTGAAGTGCGAGCTGATATTCTGGGCCAAAGAAATAATGTCCTTCATGCGCTAGTAACTGCTGATAAAACCTGTCACCAAAAGATGAAGAATACTTGCAAAGTAAGGACCCTACATGGCCTTGCCATGTCGTAGAGCAGTAAGGATATTCAACCTATTAGCAGCAACAAAACCCAGCTTTATGTGTCGTGGACGTACCCACTTCACACACATCTCCTCCCACCTTCTCCCAGATACCAACTCTCCTGTAGCCTTTGCCTTCAAAGCCTTGGATGAACAAAGCGGGGCCAATTATTTAGGGTGGTTTCTGTTAGTTTTTAGGACAATTAGGTCAACCTCTAAATGCTCCATTTGTTTATGCAAAGTGACCTTTTGGCATTACATATGCACCTTACAATTGGACCAGTGATACCTAGGTTCGTAATTACTTATGTTAGCGATACTCTACTTCAGATACAAGGATGTTCTGCCATTAAAGCTAGCATTTTAGCATTTATAACTTGAGATTCAATCCTAAAGGCATTACTATGTTGCACGCCTTTTTCTTTTACTTTTTATCACATGAGTTTTCAATCCTCTCGCAAGTTCTAACCTGCCATATATTGCGAAGCTGGTAAAAAAAAAAAAAAACCATGGCCAGTCAATTTCAGACATTTGCTCAAACAAGTTTCTGGAACAACCACACGCAGGGTTCAGACCTTTGCAGGGGACGGAATGCATCATCACTGCTAGAGGATAAGACTTGATTCCGGAGGAACTGAAATCCGCTCCCTCCTAGATGTATTGTCAGTTTGCAGTACTGTATGCCATGGTATTCTTCACCACAGGCTCTCTATATTAGGCTACAGAGATACCGTTCTGGACTGTTTTAGTTAATTTTTGGTGGCAATGTACAGTCAATGTAGTTGAAAGGTTTTCTGTCCCTGGGCACTTCAATGCAGTGTCACATTGGGCTCTGCCTGTCTTCTATTCGACTTAACATCTACATCAGTCCTCTTCTAAAACTGATGAAGTCATTCGGTTATCCAATTAGAATTAAACAGATAATACACAATTGATTTTCAATTTGAATACGGACAAAAGTAATGACATCAGTTGCATGTCCGATTACCACTTAGCAATGAGTAACTAGACAGGGGACGACAGATTAATGATGAACCCGGCAAAAACAGATCTTAGTTGCTGGTAATAGACTGAGCCATTGGTCAAGAAGATGCTCCCCTCATTCTAATCAGGCCTAGAACCTAGGGGTAAACCACCTTTCGAGATGTTCCAATTAGGGCTCAATCTATTACTGCCCTGGTACTGCCTTTGTTGAACCTTGCCAGTTGCATTATGGTTTTCTGACATGTTAACTTAATAGACTGCTGCCTTTGTAGAATTCAGCACCACACCTTGTAATCAGGCTTCCAAGTTTGATCACGTTTCCCACATACAAAGATGCCTGTACTTGCTCCCTGTGGAAGGATGGATTAAGGCGTTCTGCACGGACCCAAGGGCATTCTATGAATAGGGACATTGTTTTATTAGCACAGGGAGACCGTTATTGACCTTCTCTCAGCCAATCAGAACGTTAAGAGTGCAGTAAATAACTACTGGTATGGACTGCGTTCTGAACATTCGGTCTCCAAAACCAGACAGGGAAACAACAATGTAAATTTCAGGCAAAAGTGCTTTCGGCAAGACACTTCCACTGAGGGAGGACCTTTTTTCCCCTGCAACATCATATTTAAAATCCCCCAAAGAGAAAGCTAAAACATGGGAAAATGTTAACTTTTTTTTATAGAGAAACTGTTTACATTTCACCTCATTTAATACATGGTCATGTATCAGATGTACTTTAATCCACTGTATTTTAAACACGTTGCAACTAAGATACATAACTCATGTAGACAACCTTGTTTTTTAAAAAATAGTACAAAATAAAAGCACTTTCAATTTGCCAAAATTTGTTTTCTATTCACTTTACTTATTAAAGTAACTTACATTCAGCACTAAAAGTCCAAAACATGTAGTGCTACTATCATTATGTGCTAATAGCCTTATAGACCTCGCTCGCGAGGGGTCATTATCACTTGGGCTCATGACCCTGCCCCAGCTTATGGCCCTCGGCGTCACCTCAGGACCATAACTTGGTGGTGTGCGATTATCCCGCAATAATGACCCCTCCCTCGGCAGAGACGTTTTTATGGGAGGGCAAAAGGGGCACTTGCCCAGGGCCCCCACCTTGGAGGGGGCCCCACAGGGCTGCTTGATCTGAAGAAGTAAGATTCCATTGTTTACCAGACTTAAGTAGCACACATCAGGATATTTTATGGCATGGTGCTGAGGCTCTAAACCCATTGCCTTTCTGTTTTGGCAAGTGCATTCTGCCTTGATCAATTCATCATGTATTGCTTTCTGTGTTCACTGTGGTATACATAATTTGTGTGTTCCTTATGGCACAACTCTGTAGCATTCTTTCCTTCCTGTGGCAATTATGTTGAACATGTGCAATAGGCTGTGGTGAAATGCATATTGATAAATTGAGCGCCACAATGGTTCAGGCGTTAGCTCAGTGTGTGAAGAACCCATTGCAGAGATATGTGTTCATATGCAATATTAGAATATCACATTCCAGCAAGGCTGGCTGAGCCTTTCATATCTCTGAAGTTTATAAACCTGCCTGCATATGTACTTGGTTTTGCAGACCAACATCTGCTGTAATCAGCAATGCACCTGTACCAGATAGGGGTTGCTATAAAAACTAATATATCATCTGTATGGTAAAGGTCTAGAAATTGGTTTGTTCAGATGGGGTGTTGTAAAACCTAAGCAATCACCTCCAACAATGGCATAAACTGTTAGTCCAAGAGGTGAATAAGTATCTAAATTCAAGACTATGGAACAATAGCTTTCATGTTTCTATCCTGGATTTGCAAGCATGCGATACAGTGATCCTGGTCAAATCATCTAATATATCTTGCATTACTGTGCTGTGAGGTTTGCCTTCTTGCATGCTGCTGGTATCGTTTAGCCTATTACTTGATCTTTCTTCTTATGTAGGCCATTTGGGTGGAAGGGTTGGTAGACAGAAGAGAGCGGACCATATGTTGCAGGCCTCTGGCATGCTTATTTTAAGGGCTGCTTGTTTGACACAAAAACGGTTTACTTTTTGATAAAAGTCAAATGTTTTTATGCACGTTTATAAATGAAAATGTCACAATCCATTGTTTTGGAAGTATTTAAAGCTTTAAAATACAAAAGACACCCAGATTAAATGTGTTAAATCACATCGATTGGTATGATGGTTCTTATATACTTCCCATGATGATGGAGAGAATGAAGCTAGAATCATTCCCATTTTGCATAACACCCTTCTATAATATTTTGTTTAAACATGGTCATGTTTGGTAATGTGATTTGTGTACTTTCCAAGTCAGTTTTTTATAAACCGAGATTGTTTTGGTTCATGGTATGAACCCTTCACCCTTTAACCAATGTGTGATCTTGGGCATGTCACTTAATCTTGTATTGCCTAACCTCTCAATATTGCCAGTCCCTAAACCTTTTAACATTGTCAGCCCTTTCAAGTGATTTCCTTCTCATGGTATGATCTTCATAAAAGCCTTATTCATGGTTTCACTGTGTTAATAGTGAGCATATTTATATCGCACACCACAGGCATTTGTTCCTTTGATGATATCTAATGGCAACACTATTTGAAAACCATATCCCACTTCTAATCTCAGTCTGTCTGAATAAAGACACCTTTCTGGTAGCTTCTAATCTGCCTCCACTATCCATGCTACAGTATGTGTAGCAGTCTCATTGCTTCCAATTGGTGGTCTCTATCCATGCATGAGCACTTTTGCATTCTGTGAGGCAGCTAATGTGAGTTCTTTGTCTATTATGGGTTACATGTACCTTTTTCATATGGTCCTGTATTAATACTACATCTACTTTCCTGGATGTTATTGATAAAAAGTATCCTGTATGTACAAGAACAGTAACCCCTTTGTAGACTGCTAATGTTGGTCTTCAAATGCTACCCGTTTATCATTCTGATTAGAGCAAGAATGAAGAGGGCCAGGGGACTTAAAGGGAGTATACGTGCTTATTATGCAGCAAGACAACATATCAACCTATAGGATGTGAGCGCGATGGGTGGGGGCGCAACCAGTATTCTTGATCCCTTAATTCCTTTGGTTTGGTGGAGGGGGCCCCAAAGATGTCCGTGCCCAGGGCCCCCAAAGTGCTTAAGATGGCCCTGTCCCTCGGTCTATAAGGCCATAGTATTGATGTTATATTTATATAATCTCCTCCTGCCTCCAACCAATTCCAAGACATTTCAACACAAACAACCGGTATGCGGACTTGTCACAAAAAATGTTGCAAACTCACTTACAGCCATGAATGCATGCTCTTACATAAAAATAATTCTGATACTTTCCATTCGGAAAAAGAAAAGATTTTATGGCTTTTTATTGGCAAAAAGAACACAGTGGACTTTGACAAAAACAAGTATGTGGTCAGTCCACATAAAGACAACACACTGAATGTAATCTCCTGCATGCCACTGCCTCCAAATAATTCTGTGATGCTTTTCTTTTGAATCTTACATGCAATGGCATATATGTTTAGGTCATGCAAGGTAACTAGTAGTCCCAAAATATGACCCAACCTACTTTCATTTTTGAACTCACCCTCAACAGAACCCTATGAATAGTCTATTCTGCAATCTTCTGCTTCTGAAACAGTTACCAACAATCAAACCACTGAGCCCTTTAAACTATCAGCCCAAACTCCCTACATCACTCTCTCCTTACAGTGCAAAGTTCAGCAAAGTCTGTTTCGGGAAAAAGGGTCGAAAACCCAATGATTCTGGTTTATGGACTAATCTGTTTCTGCCCAGGTTTAAGAGTAAGGGAGGCTCTATGAACAGTAGAGAAACCGGTCTTGCCCAATCAGGTGTACCAACATACATCATCTGTAATATTAAAAAACAATCCAAGCCTTGCATATTTGGAATAGGTCTATGCAAAATCCAGGCTGCAAAATGTGTTTGTTTGTTTATTTATAATGCGCTAATGTATCCAGGGGTATCAGGGCGCAGCATTTACAGGAATTTTCAAAGCTTGGTTACAATACACAGAGAATACACAAGATACAAAAATATAGTACATAGTGTTATATATAAATCAGCAGTCATGTAATAGGGCCGTAATTTACAAGTGGGCAGGAAGGCACACGTGGTTACAGTGTGTACAGGTAGAGCTAGGCATTTCATAGTCTTAATGGGTCTCCAGTTTCAGCCAGGAGACTACCTTAGATCGGAAGTTCTGATAGGGTAGGTCTGCTCTAAGGTTTGGAGGCAGTGAGTTCCAGAGTTTAGCCGCTTTTACCGGGAAACTGTTGCCTCCTATGGTGGCCCGTTTGTAATGGGGAACAGCTAGACAGTCTTTGTATATAGTTCTGACGGGTCTTAAGGAGGACTGTCTGTGGAATCTGTTGATCAGGTAGATTGGGGCAGCATTGTATAGGGACTTGTGGGTGAGTGATGCCGTTTTTAAGAGAATTTTATCTCTAGTAGAGAGCCAGTTGTTCTGTTGGTTGAGTCCTGTAATGTGCTCACTTCTGGAAATGCCCAGAGCTGCTCTGAGAGTGTTGTTCTGGAGGGTTTGCAACTTACTGGTGGTGGCCTTGGAGGATCCCAGATACATTGCATTGCAGTAGTCGAGGCGTGACAAAATAAGGGCTCTGGCAAGTGTCAGGCAGCTGGAGTTCAACAGGAAGGGTTTGGCTGCGCGGATTAATTTACATGTGTAAGCCGTGGAAGATGCAAGAGAACTTGTCTTTTGAGAGAAAAATTGGAATCTAGGTAGAATCCCAACGTTTTGACCTTCTGTCCGACTTTGATGTTGTTCCCATCAATCATGAATGAATTATAGGCAGAGCCTAGTTTCTTTATACTGAATGTAGTGCCCAAGATGATAAGCTCTGTTTTATCATCATTCAGGCATAGTCCGTGAGTGGCCATCCATGCCTGGATGATGATGTACACCCTATTTAGCAAGGCCAAATCCTTTCCATAATCTCCAGAAAGTGGAAGGAGGATCTGAGTATCATCTGTATAGTTAGTGTAGGTGATAACAAGATGATCCAGATCATCGAAAAGCGGCTTGGTAAATATGTTTTATAGAGTGGGGGGAGACACAGGAGCCCTGACGAACCCCACAGGTGATGGGTATAGGGTCAGCTGCCGCCATGTGAGAGAAGACCCTCATGGTCCTGCCGTTAAGGAAGGATGTGATCCAGGTAATGACCTCAGTGGAAAAGTGAGCTGAAGTGTGGGGGTGTGAACATAGGACAGAGTGATCGACCAGATCGAAAGCTGCAGATAGGTCGAGGAGGAGGAGTAGGGCAGCTTGTCCATTGTCTCTGAGCAGATCGATCTGTGCTTTCAGGTCAATGAGAGCAGTTTCAGTCCCATGTTGGGGACGAAATCCAGATTGTCTGGATCCTAGGAGGTTGTGTTCTTCCAAATGCTTCTATATTTGTACATAGGCAACCTTGTCCAAAACTTTTAGTAGAAAGGGAACAGTCGTTATAGGTCGGTAATTTGTAGGTATGGCTGGGTCGAGTGTGGGTTTTTTCAGTAGAGGGAGTACCCAGGATTGTTTTAGGTTAGTAGGGATTGAACCGGTAGCAAAGGAGGCATTAATCAATTTAGAGATGAAAGGGGAGAGATCACGGGCAGCATCTTTAATGAGCTGTGCTGGGCACAGATCTCCCTGGCAGTTAGACGGTTTTAGGGACAGGATAATTTTTTCGACTTCCAGGATGTTGACTTTGGAGAACTGGAAGCGGGTGGGGTCTGTGGTAGGCAAGAGCTTATCTGGAATTTTTGGGTTGAAGGTGTCATTCAAGGTGGCATTTTTATTGGAGATTGCACTCGTCACTAGCCATTGGCTAATGATAGTTGACTCTTGGAGAGTAAGAAATTGTGCGGGCTGTGTAAGTATAGAATTTAGGCGGCGAGTGACTTTTATGGCTGGTTAGTAGCTTTCAAATTGAAATTTTGCACCCTGCCATATCCATATGCATCCCCCATATTAGTTCACAACGAATCTGAGCATTCATGGGCCCAGAGAAAACATTACAATATTTAGTCTCGGCGGTTTCCGTAAAAACAGTCATATTTGCCAAATAAATCCAGTTTTCCCTCCCACCGCATTTAAAGTTTGTAAAAATACATATAATGAGGTGTTATTTATATAGCTCCTTAATCCGAAGCGCTTTACAGAGCACATATTTACATACCGTCCGCAGCATTACAAAGGAACCCCGCTGGCAGCAAATAGCTCGGAATTGCAGGGAAGACCCTGTAGAAGGTATTTATTTCCTCAAAGGTCTGCCAATGTGTATCACCATATTAGTTCACAACACTCGCCCACCACAAAGAAAAGTTCACAACATTTAGTTTAAGGTCTCTGGTTTCTGTGGGATCAGAAATATTTGCTACGTTCTGCCCATTTTACCTTCGCTGGATTACAGATTTGGAGGCATATGAAGTGAATACCACCGACGATAAATACCTTGAATTAACACGCTCGATTTTCATTCTGAAAATCCGCCTATTTTAAACTCTTATATATCATAAAACGTCATCATAATGATTCCACAAGAGCTTCTCACTTCAATAATCCATACATCGGGGCATTGGGAGGGGGGGAAATTGGCATCTCCGATGGCTACCATCTCTCCACCTTTCACATGTGATGCATAAAAGAGTCAGATTTGACCTGTATGTGCACTGAAATAAAATGCACAGGAGTGGTAGGAACCACTACGGTACTCTATGCATTACCACCATCAATATAGGGGAGGAGATCCAAAAAAATGCAGCAAGTGCGATTTCTGGAATACCACAGGGGGGATTCTAGAAATGCGATTACCGTTACCAATGGGCCTCTCATTTCTGCAAACGGACAGATTATTAGAAATACCACAGATGGTGGTGGCAGCTATCACTGGTGGCATAGAAAGCCAGCCAGACGTTAATGGGGCCCCGGTGTATACATGTGTTCACTATGCCAGTTCAATGTTCCCATGTTAGAGAGTTAAACGGTACTGCATTTCTTTTTTCCCCATTCCGGAATTCCCTAGAAATACTTTATTTTTTTAGCATTCGACCACAGTTAAACAGCTCCTCCCTGAAATACCGTAGATACTGGGTCCGTTTTTTTAGCCATTACAAATTGTAGTGCTGAACATTCTGTGCTTTCCTACAGAAATACCACACCACACACCCATGCAGATTTATAAATAGGCACTTCTAGCAGAATGAATTACATCTGTGTGCTGACTTAGACAGAAGACAGATTTGTTTATTCTCCGATTGCTAAACCCTCATCATTAGTTACACACACTTTGATTTCAGACCACCTGATTGGCTGGAATGAAAGGGGTCCAAAAACCTGAGAGGAGGAGATGACTGGACAGTAACCTCATTAGGATTCTCTATTGGGTCACTGCTACAGTCATTCATAGGGACCTGTACCAAAACAATAACCTTAACTTCAATTAAAAAAATATGTCCTTCCATTTGCTTAAAAAGGTTTTGTCCTGTGTTGAGGGAAGATCGATACAGCCCACAAATTATGATGTAGGAATACAGCAGTCAAACATCAGGAGATGCAGAATGCAAAGACAAACACATAGGTAGGTTGCCTTTGCGCTACTCTTAGCCAGAAGTACAACAATACTGAGGCAAATGACATATCCTTCCCAAAAATAAATCATAAGCCTGCCTTTGAGGAATTCAAGGACAGGAATTGTCTTTAGACTACACCATTAGGCAACTACCTCTTCGATGTTGTTCTATTCAGGTTGTCTGCGTTATCCTCTACATCACTGGTACAATCAGGGGCAGGGAAACAAACATCTCCAAACCTTTGAACTGTCCTCCATCTTATTTTCTCACACATCGCAAAGAATCAACACCTCGATCATTACATCCCACCTGACCGTTTCAGCAATCCTTGTGATAACCCCCACTGTCTCACCATGTGTGCTGGCTCTCACCCATTGAACTGCCTTTGAAAAGGCTCTCACAACGGAGTATCCTCTTCTATCGTTTATCTGATAGGAAGTGTCCTGTGTACATGTGGTGCATTACAAAATACCATTAGATAAATAAATCATCTGACCAACTTGGAAGAGCCCTCTACTGCTGGCACAGATGTCACAATAATTACTCCAAGCCTCAGAGACGGTTCAAGGGTCTTTATTGTTCTCTATCTCTCTCTCTCTCAATATCTCTATCCCTTCTTATAATGTACCTCGTCCCTAGCCCATGGTGTCCCTGAATCACCGCTCGCAGGTAAGATCAGAAAGAATGGTCCCATACTGTCTAAGATCTATTTTATACTGGATACGAGGACGTAAAGGCTGGATGTCTTTCCTGCCTAACCCCCCGCCCCACCCTGCACAACCCTAAGAACTTCCTAAAACTGTACCTATTCTTTCCAGTTGCTATTGTTCCAAAGTTGTACGGAGTTGTGTTTTGCAGACACCCTGCTTGATTCAGGCTTTCTCCTACCACCCACACATTCTCCTCTCCCTCTCCTTATCTCACTACATTCCTCCTACAACTCCACCTGCCTCTTGCCTCTTCTCGTCTGTCCCTCAGATGTATCTCGTTCCTTCTACGTCATGTCTCCACCCTTTGATGTTACTCTTCCGTCCTCTACATTACTAATCTTTCCCGCACCTACTAGAACTCGACCCACCTCCTACCCAGGCACCCTCCTTTTACCCCCACCATTCTTTTACATACACTCACAAAGCAGTGCCACTTGCACTCACCAACTAATACCTCACCTGCACACTCTGCTGCTCCGTTTTTCCTCCTGCTGGCTCCTTGATCTGCATCTCCGCTGACCTCACACGTACAACACACAAAGAGAGAACTAGCCGGCCTGAGTGCAGGGATTTCATAGATGGGCTGTACATAATGCTCACTCTGGGCCAGCTCACTCGGCTGAAATGTACGATTACACCTCAGAAACAAAGTCTGAATGAAAATCCATTAGGCACCTGGCTTAGAAATATCTTAGGACCTGCTATTGTGGCCTTTTTGCCACCAGGATATTCTACAACCATTTTAAACAGACCGATAGGTAGAGTTGTGGTAGTATAAAGATACCTTATTAACAAAACCAGGTGCCGAAGATACGGAATAGTGAATTTCTTAATATTCTTATTCCAACATAAATCACAATATTGACAAGGTTGCGACTCCAAAAAAGAAAATAGTTACAGCCAAACACTTTGGGAAAACACACTTCACAGATGAACTTGCCTCCTTGAAGCATGACGTACGACGTATGGAGCATACCTGGAGATGAAATCCTAATCAGGCCCACTGAATGAGCCTGAAATGTAAGTGAGCTCAATGCATAAATGTCCTCATTAATGACAAGAAGACTCACTTTGAAGAGAAGTTCCGAAGAGCAGCAGGCTCCTCCAAAGCTTTGTTTAACCTCTTAACTGCTGAGGGATTGTCCGCCCAGTTCGGAGTCTTGTTTTGGACATTTCTGTATGTTGGCATTTGATTCCTTGTAACAAGTGATATCCTGGCCAAATGTGCACCCTTTCCTTCCCACATGTAAGCAGTCATAACGCCACCAAGGATTTGTAGATTGCTTTAGAGGGGTGTGAGAAAATAAAAATAGTGACAATATTGTGTTTTTTTTCAGAAAAGGGCAACAAAATGATGTACAAAGAAACCTGTGTAAGAGCTAGGAACAAAATGTGTGCAGTTCTGAATTCGCCATTTTCCAAGCTTTCCAGAACAGGTTGAGTGGAAACAAAAAACAAATATTTTTCATAGGTGTACCTTCAGTTTTGTGAGAGGTAGGCGATTTTTCACAGAGTGCAGCGAGAGTGTTTCCCGTGTGGAGGTGAATGCTGTGAACTCTGTGCAGTATTTTTCTACTACCAACTGACCGGAGGAGGAGTCACTCCATAAAAACTGTTGGCAAACATGGAGCGTAGCGGAGTAAGGTGGGAGTGTTTCTCCTGTACCCCGTGTGCCGCCGCGACTCGGAGTGGGGGCAGTGTTGGTGCCTATGAAATTCTGCCTGGGAAACGGCTCTTGCAGGCACCATTATTTTCCAGCAAAGGCCGTACGTTTAAGCTGCAGTGATGGAGTGGGATCAAGACTTGGTAAAAGGAGTCTTGCAAAGGACAAGACGACAAGCCTGGCTGCAGTTCCTTGCATTCACCTCAGGCCTCCGATCGGCAGAAGCAAGCCAGGACATTCAACATAACTCACTTTTAGTATGCCCTGTGTCTATTCCCCAAGTGCTCCCCCTGTACTTTGTGAGGGGGGGTTTGAGCTAACAGAGGATGACTGTAGACATGGGAAAAGTCCGGATACTGCCGTGAGGGTGGATGGTGGCATAATTCACCCTCACTGGCCCTGGGTGTGAGTGCCGTTATATTGGTGTGTGCGGAGGCTAGATCACAGGAATCAAGGGTGCAGGCCGTAATGAATGTCTGCCATGAAAGACTGAGAACAACTAAGCCTCTATCTCAGCCAACCGGTTCATCTTTGCACGTTAGTTTACCGTTAATTGTGCCTGAGGTGCCATCAAGCCTACCCTTGATTTAAGCCATAGGAGGGCCTTTTTGGACAGAACCGACGGATGACAACCTATTGGCCGGTGTTGCGGCCACTTGAGGGTGGTAGCCCAGTGATTAATACCCACGAGCACGGAGACTGTGCTAGAAAGCAACACTGGTGATATCGGCAAGGTTGAGTCTCCATCGAAATTCTGCATGAGAATGGTGCCAACACCAAATTCATTTGCCACAAGATGAACCAGCAACTTGAAAGGAGTGTTTGCTGCTCAAAGGAACTTTGCCCAAAACGTTTGTTTTTTGGATTTACCTGTTACTGGCACTGCGAGTGTTCTGAAACTCTTGCCAGCTTGTTACTACTTCCTGGAGGAGGAGGGGCTCAGCGTCGGTCACGTGAGCTGTCACGTGACATTATCTCGACTGTAAAACCCGCCAGAGCGATGTGTTTGCTGCTCAAAGGAACTTTGCCCAAAACGTTCGTTTTTTGGATTTACCTGTTACTGGCACTGCGAGTGTTCTGAAACTCTTGCCAGCTTGTTACTACTTCCTGGAGGAGGAGGGGCTCCGCGTCGGTCACGTTCGCTGTCACGTGACATTATCTCGACTGTAAAACCCGCCCCAGCCGCCCGAGCGGCGTGTTTGCTGCTCAAAGGAACTTTGCCCAAAACGTTCGTTTTTTGGATTTACCTGTTACTGGCACTGCGAGTGTTCTGAAACTCTTGCCAACTTGTTACTACTTCCTGGAGGAGGAGGGGCTCAGCGTCGGTCACGTGAGCTGTCACGTGACATTATCTCCACTGTAAAACCCGCCCCAGCCACCCTTGCGGCGTTAAGCCCAACTGCAGTGTAAAGGGCCCTGCTTTTTATATGTGAAGAGCTGTTTTGCTGCTGTTTGGCTCGGGGTGGCTCAAGAGGTATTGCCGTGATTGGTCCACTAAGGAGGTAAAAAGTGGTGACTATTGTTGTTGTTACTTGGACAGTGGGGAGGAGAGACGGATTAAGGCTGCTCCTCAAGCCATCGGGCGTTCCCAAGGCGATGCAATCATAGTAAACATATTCTTACCTTTTAAAATTCTATGTCATATAGATTTTAGAAATTTGCTGATTATCATACGGTTTTAATTCCATTATTCATTTCTGTATAATCTGTAATTGTGTGTTCTTTTAAGCTTGTATTCATATACAGTCGAATACAATGGTCATAGTGAAAAACACTTTGAAAACAGCCATGCCAGACGTGGTTCTGGGCCCTCTCACTGCTGTCCCCCGTCCCTCCCTAAAACAGTCGGTTTTGCCTTTTGTCACTCCCACCCCCCCAACTCCCAAAGTCAAGTAATGCGATCAGCTTCTGCCCGTTCTCAATCAATTAGTGAAATGTCAACAGATAGAACATTGCTACATTGCTCCCTCCTGCCGCGCCCATGGCGGCTCCGACAGAAATGGGCACTGCGATCTCGCAAGCCCCCATCGCCATAGAGACCTTACTTCCCGCAACGCCTCAGCCTGAACAGCCACCACACATCCCGCCTACCTGTTCTCTCCCTATTTGTCCCCCCATTCCACCCCAACTCCGTGCCTCTCTACTGAAAGCGTCCCGACTACAAGCAGTCACACGGAAGTAACAGATACTACACTAGAGTCCGCATGTCTATCAGGAGACATACATGATACCTTTCATTCCAATGTAAATAAGCAGAAAGTTTGCTCTCCCATTCTCGAAGCATCAGCGATTAGCAGTGCACAAAACATTAATCTACCTCATGTGCAAATAACTTCAATATTGGCCTCGGCACCTATCCAGTGCTCTGTAGCTGCCCAGGTCAATCAACGGCAAGCGTATGAGCAATTACGAGTATTGGGAGAAGTAGGCGAAGACACTCTGGAATCCATGAATCTTTCCCACAATTCATCCTGTCCCAGCACCGATGTGCTATACATAGGCTCGAATACAGGCGATGTAATTCAATTGCAAGGGGATCAGTTACATAATGACACAGTAGTACCCACTATCCCTGGCCGCTCCTCACATTCCAATCACTTGAATTCTGTTTCATCCCCAGCATTAGACAAAACTCGTAATCAAACCATCAACGAGCCTCTGTTGTTCATTGCGCCCACACCACAGCGAACCAGATTTCATGAAGAGGGTCGCCCATCAGATTTTTTTATACACAAACCCCAAGATAAACGCTACTCATTTCTTGAGGCCCCGGCGCTCAATTACACACTGAGTGCAATGAATACCGCCTTATTAACTATTGCAAAATTGTACGAACTGTTAGACCATAAAGTTTCTTACCAAACTAAACTTATAGAACAACTTTGTGTTAAAACTTCATGTACTGGGCCCGTGGCCAGCATCAATAATGAGGAAATGCAATTATTAACATCACCACCCAGTGAACCAAATGTAGTAGGGGCTGACACTGCAACGCAACAGTTACTTATTAAAATTGCACAATTACCATCCGTAGTGCACAAATTGCCCAACAAGCGTAATCTCACTCAACCTCAGCTAGATCTTGATGAAATCCAGTCAGTGTCTGAGTCGGGTCCATCACAGACCCCCAAAGTAATCACCGAAAAGTCAACAAACATATTTGAGCTTTTCACGCATTCATCGGCTACCTTATCAAATAAAGTAATAGGAGCTCGACGTTCAAGAAAAGATTGGAAAAGGATGAAACAAATCAAGCCAAATAAAAAAATCACTGTCCAAAATCCAAAGACAGTGTACTCAAATACGTCAAAATCCCCGCCCGACTAGAGCTGCCTACAAATATCCCTCCTGTTGTCGACTCTACGGCCAAGATCCCAACAGTGGCCGCATACAAGCAACTTGATGATCTAGTGGCTCTTGTGAAACAGACCATCTTCCCGAACCCTATTCCACTCACCATGTTTCCAACTCCAGTTACTAATGTTCCTACCGCAATGGCTAATCTGTGTGCTCCTGTTAGCACAGTCATATCCACATCCCCAACACCCAATATTAGCCTGCGGCAAGAAACCGAGTCTATCATTTCCCAATTGCGAGATGAGATAAGAGCCTCAATCCATGCTTACACTCTTCACTCACTACCAATCACTCGAGTTATCTCGCCACCCCAAACGGTAGACAAATCGAAGGCATTATCCTTAGTCACATTCCCCTCGAAAGACCTGATTGAGCCGCTACCTATCGATCTGACTTCCAAAAAGGCCCTGAATAAGTCCGCTCTGACCACCTTATCAGACCTGCCGCAGGCGCAAGTAAGCTCTGAGGCGGTTTTCAACTGTGCCAGCCACATCCAAAGTGAACAAAATTCTATATTTACAGCTCCGCCGCAAGAGGTACAAGATTACATTAAATCATCCATTGACTCATACATGAACGAACTTAAATCCTGTGACAGGGACTGCAGAGGCCCTCTAGTGGCTAACTTGCCTAAAATGTGCATTGCATCACAGGAACTTATTACCACAAATGAACAACGGGTTCACCAGCAAAATCTGAATAGGACTAATGATCCGCAGGCCCGCAAAGTAATTGAGAACTTACAACATTTGCACGCCCCAGGCAAATTGCGACTCTACTCTTTTAATCTAAAGTGTCGCGCATCACCATTTCCCAGCTATGTTCTCAACAGGACAAGCTTTCTGAACATTTGTTCTGATGTGCCACAGCTGAAAGAACTTTCTACTACTGACATAGAATTGGTGGAATTTGCAAATCTACATGACCTAGCGGAAGTCAGAATATATGTTCGTTCAGGTCTAGTGTTTAATCTACTCTGGCAAGCGAGGATGTTTCTTTCTTTGATATAGGCTTCATTTTATCCCAGGAATCCAATACGAGTGCCCATAAAATTGAGAAATCGCAAACTCAAATCTATCAGTCCCGACAAAATGAGGCAACTAAAACCGCATCATTTCCCCAAGTCTCAAGAATCCCAGGTGCACAAGAATATGGTATACATTCATAACAAGAAAATGACTTACACACAATACCCCTTCTCTGTTGGAACACTAGAGGTCATACCCATTTTGTAAATTCAATAGACAGCAATATGGACCAATATGACCTAGTGATCCTACAGGAAACATGGCTTACAGAGACCCCATGCTGGGCCTCGCATGCAATTGTCTCAACACCTGCACTCAAGAAGTCAATGGGGCGCCCCTCTGGCAGCCTACTCATAGCCATTAAGCATGACTGTGGCTTCAGTATTACACAATATCCCTCTCCATCTCCTTACTTTCAGAGCGTGAAACTGACTCGAGGTGATCTGAATTTAGCCATTGTAAATATATATTGGAGTAGACAAAATTTAACAGTCGACTCAATCTTCACCTGCCTCTCCTCTCATCTTGACATTATAGCTGCCGATGCCAGCATCACATGCTCCATTATTCTTGGAGATCTAAACTTACACATTCTAGCATTCGATGATAACAACCATACGCCCGAGGAATTAATATGGTCCAAAACCATGCGAGAAAGAGGGCTCATCATGGTCAACAACACTGTGCCCGGAGATGTGCCTGGCCGCTCGACCTGGGCGTGCCTGTCGCGTCAGGCCACTTTAGATTACATTTATATCAGCAAAAATTATTTTCCCCAGGTTGAGTCTCTACATGTAACACCTTCTTCTGCCAGTGACCATCACAAGCTAATCATGCTGCTTAAGCTTCCATCTGGCCAACATTCCTGCTACAGATCCACCCATTTATCTGCTTTACACGTGAATAATAGTGGCTCCCGCTTGCAATGGAACGCTGGGAAATTAGCCCACTATAATCATGTTTTGACCAGTTGCTTCAATTCTATATCTGATAATTCCCCCAAGTCCTATGTCAGTATGATGCAGCTCTTCAAGCAGATTAGATTGCCAGATCTTGACATCAGATATAAGCATCAACATACATATAATCCAGTTCTTCAAAAAAAAAAAAAACTTAGACAAGATATACGCAATGAAAAATTCGAACCCCTGGCCAACAGACTCGCGCTCAAAAGACAGTTGAAAGCAACTTACAGGTGTTGGTTAAAAGGTGAGAGATCTCTTCACTATCAAAAGAACGGAGAAGAAATGTTGAAACAGATACTTATTAAATCAACTAGTGGTATCTGGAATTGTTTGAACATTGCCACCCTCAAATCACAAGCAGCTATACTTACATCTGCTGTAACCAATGATAAATGGTGTGAGCATTTCAATACCTTGTACCAATCTGCGTTCCCAGATCTTGATTTGAGTTCACTGAACATGGCAACATCACATGCCTTTCCACTTGTATATGCAGATATTCTTCTATGCATTAAAAATCTGAGTCGTTCCAGAGCCGTTGGCCCAGATGGCCTACATAATGGCATGCTTAAGGATCACCCCCATGAGTGGTCCTCTATACTCATTACAATCTTTTCTCATATCTTTGCCAAGGGCAGTATACCTGACTCATGGAAATGTTCTATCATAATCCCAATTTTCAAGAAGGGCAATAGAGCAGACCCTTCAGCTTATACCCACCTGGTATTGAACCATTTCAACACATAGTTGGATGTGTGCAAGTTGCGTGATCCATTTCAAACCGGATTTTTACCAGGCCTGGGTACATCGGTCAACGTCATCACTCTGAACTCAATTATTCACCATGCTCGCCAGCGAAAACAAGCACTATACATGGCGTTCATAGACTTTCGTATGGCCTTTGATGCCATCCCTTGTGAAATTTTATACAAAAAACTTATGGACAGAGGATGTCCCTGGAATGTTTTGAAATGGATCATCCAGCTGCACACTGGTACATCCATACAAATTAGACTAAACCACGAAGGATTACTATCTGAGCCAATAACCACTGCTCGTGGCTTAAAGCAAGGCTGTCTATTGGCGTCGGCGATATTTAACTTTTTCATCTCGGACATATGAGAGGACTTTGAATCTGCTACCACAGACTCGCCAAAAATTAACACCCACATCAAACATTTGCTTTACGCAGATGACATGGTGCTTCTTTCAAAGACTGCAAATGGCCTTTGTGTCTTATTGCAAATCTTAGATAGATACACAGTAGCAAATTGTTAGTAGTAACAGTATATTGTTAATATAATGAAAACCAAATTCATACAATTCGGAACATCAAGACAACGCTGCGCCAAACATCAATGGCCCCTTCAACTAACAGTCAGCACAGTGCCATCCTACATCTATTTAGGCTCCTTCGTCACGCATAATTGCAGTTCTAATCCTGACGAATTGATTGTCAAGCAAAAAGTATTGACAGCGGTGTCACAGGCTCATCTAATTAAAATCAAATATTGTAAGTTCTCAATAAGTCCTATAATAACTTACTACAAGCAGAAATTTGTCCCAGTCATAACGTATGGCACGGAAGCTGCCCTGAAAAAATCATACCAACAATGGTCATTACTTGAGGGCTGTTATTGGAAACGAGTGCTAGGTCTTCCGTCATCTCAACCAATATGTATTATAAGACATGAATTGGGTTTGTTGTCCTTATATGCAATGCATAAGTGGAAAATGTGCACCTTCTACAGAAAATGCCTGATGGCCGAGGACAAGAATGGCCTCATTAACAACATTGCAAAGTACCTCTTAACCTCAAAAGATGTCTTTCCTCTTACTTGGAGAACACAGGCACAGGAAATCATTAGTAATTCAGGCATTTCTACATCCCTTTTGATAGCAAAGCAAGGTGCGCTTATGGGAGTTTGATTGGTCACAAACAAGAAAAGCGTGTAATCAATACCGCTCATTCGTTAATAACCCCTTTAACATGAAACGTTATGGCACATCTGAAAAATACTTGATGATTTTCCCCGATTCTCGCTTGCGAAATGATTTCCTGCGCTTTCGCTTAAACTTATGGCCAACGCATGAAACATTGTATAATCGTAAATTAATAACTGTTGACGAGCTTCCATGTAGGTTCTGTAAAGTAGCTATTGAATCTATGAAACACCTATGTGCAGAATGTCCATCTCTACTTAGGCATAGACTTTTGTACCTTAAGCCTCCATTACAAGATTATGTTATAACAACAACTGAAAAATTGTGGGAGCTATTGTTTCATTCCAACACCCAGTCAATCAAGTATGCCATTTTGAACTATCTCTACAGTTTAGAACTCCAACATAAAAGACCAATTCACAGTAAACTGTGAATATATTAACCGAGTTACTAATTGAGGTTTTCGTCAATGGCCTGACAAATTTTTGTATTTTCATTTTGATGATCATGTATAATATGAATTTCTCTAAATGTCATTTGACTTTTGAATTTTTTCCTACTGTCATTAGTGTCCTTGTGAATTTTGTGGAACTGTATTTAAGCTATTACTACAATTCTTTTCATTCTTTTTTTATATTTTGTTTCTTGTTAATTGTTTTAAAAGTATTATTCATTGTACTTGTTGGAAAATCAAGTTTCTTGATTAAAACAACTTAATAAGAAAAAAAAAGAAAGTAGTATCTCCATCTCTACTTATGAAGCAATCGCAACTGATACCCAATGTGCAGTGAAACCTGTAATGGGAGATGAAACGTCTGACAATTCCAGTTTGACCGCAAGGCTATCTCAAGACATAGCAGACATTTTGATACAGTTGGAAAATAGAGTTGCTGCTCGAATGAAATTTGGCTCAAACGACCAAATGACTGTAGAGAATGAGAACCTGAGTTTTCCATCAAAGAAGTGTCATAGAGAACTGATTTGTCTGAGTTGAGGGGACCGCTAGCGGCTAATACCACTTTGCCTTCCCCGTTACAAGGTTCTCTGGGTTCTCAGAGAATTTTGAGCCATTGGGACTGTCATGGTTCAAACAGGATAGTCTCCTCCTTGGATACAGGATCTTCATCCTCAGAGTCCTCCTATACCTCAAATAAATTACAGAAAACAAGAAGATCTTGCATGCTGTAAAGAAACAGTAGTGTTTCTGCGAGAAACATACAGCCTCGCAAACTCAAGCAAGCTTGATGTCCGCTTTAACGATAGTGTTGGCTCCATTGTTAGAACTTTATGAGTCTATAAATGACAGCTACAAGGACCAGGCTACTCCGACAGCCATGATGCACTGTAAGTTAATTTATATTGAATCATATATAACATCTATGCAAAGTAGACCGGAGCATGAGAATGAATCGAGTCACAGGCTCACAAGCACTTGTTAGATCTCCAAAGGGAGACGCAGGAAGACAACAGATTGTTAACCAATATAACAAGAGAAGCACTGAGGTCGCTGAAGGCTAGCAAGGAAGAAATAACCCTCCCGGTATCAGCTACCAAGGATTTAAATTTGTCTAAGTCTGATATAAATATGCAGACTGTTCTAAGGAGTATATAGGAGGTCGCAATGAATGTTAACCATAGAACCCTATATGGGGAAGATTTGGGAGCTGTTGTCCTGGATAAACTGCCTCTGACTTCCGATGTGAGGAATGTGATGATCGAGTATAGAAGCAGGAGGAATATATGTGCGAATTACACAATGCCTAATCAAGTCAATGTAATTGTTGTTTTGCCAGGGATTGAAGTAAATGGAAATAATTGAGGACTCTAATTTTTAAATTACTTACACCTGGTGCAAAGAAAAACTGTTTCATAAAGCTAATAAACAATCACAGATACAAAAGTCAAATAATATGCTGCTCGCGAAAAATATAAAATCAAATGACTCCAGACAATTTTTGAATAATTTGTGTGCCTTTTCACCTGAACCAGTGATAGTCCAGGAGAAGTCATAGAGGAAAAACAGAACAAAGTGCCCAGATGGAAATCCCAATGCTAATCCTCTTAAGCAAGAGGAAACTGGGTCTGTGCAGGGTCCCTCACCTGGAAATGATTTAATGACTATCTGTCTATGACGAAGAGGAATTAGAGGATGTGGAGGCACAGCGTGTACCACCTAGTGATAATGTAAGCTCTCCCTTAAGGATATACCAAATAAGAAGACAATCCGACTGGGAAGGTATGGAAAGTCCAAATAGGCTGGACCAAAGTCCTGTGTTTTTGACTCTGGATGAAAAACGCCTTTGGGCTGAAAACGCTTCTGGGACAGTCGACCGGCTAATAGCAAGAGAGGATAAGTTGCCTGGACCTAGTTTCAATAAAGATACACATAAGTCTTGCAACTTAAAGACTGTGTAAGGGTTGAGAATGAGTGGTCGACCAGCAAATTGGTTTGAAATAAAAACAAGAACTTCAGTTGTGCCAGCTGACATAGCGAAATCCAAGGAAAACATATTGATATTGGAGAGAATATTATCCATGGAGGATAGTTTGAAATTGAATCGCAACAATGTGTGCGTCTACTACATCATACCAAAGCTAAGAGCTATTCAATCTGTTGCTATTGCGGTCGTTGAATTTATAAACAAAAAGCAGCACGATCAGGTTTGTTTGCCTATGGGTTGAACTTTAATTTGCAACTTGTTATTAAAGGCTGCAGCATCTTTACGTCCTCTGGGCCTTTCCATATTAGAGAATAATGACGAGCCCTTTTGGTCTGTAAAAAAAAAAAATAGGGCATGGGATCATAAAAAGGAGACAAAACCAAGTGGTGGGGGGTGTACAGTTGAGCCCTCAAAGGGATGTAGCTTATTGGGACCCTGTCTTGTGCAAGAACATATCCATGGAAGGAACATTGAAGAAGGATGAGAACAGGAATCCCCTAAAGAGAACATTCAGTGCAACAAATAATTATAAAAGACAGATTGCCGAAAAAAGAAACTATGAATCAAATTTGGGGATGGTTGACTCTTGGGATTGATTGGCAGGTGCACTGACAACACATACAAATCAGTACACCAAGAGCCAGGCATAGATGAATGTATCTCTATGGGTTCTTGGAATCCCGGGGGTTTGTTAATCTGTTCAATAATGTTAATTGTGCTGTTGGTAAATTTGATATCTTATGCCTCCAGGAGACCTGGATGATTAACACACCAGTCTTAGACGGTTTCAGTCTGTACTTAGATTGTGCTAAAAAAGGTCCGAAGGGGAAGCCCTCAGCATGCCTATTAACTATTAAGAATGGGATTGGTCTGACGGTGTTAGAAGCGCGTAACCCCAAACCATATATGTAATTGAATTGGGGACGACAAACAGGGAAAACTTGTTAGTGGTCATTAATCTATATTCAAACTCTACAGTATGGGAAACAACTACCTTTGTAGACTGTGCGACGTCCTTGATTGATGACTAATGTCTCACTGGCAGACCCATGTTTAATACTGTGTGGTGATCTGAACATAGACTGCCTGGTAATTGAGCCAAGAGAATGTATGAATGTTTGGCGTGAGTGGCATGGGAAGAAAGACAGAGCAGCAATTTGGGTCAAGGAGTTCCAAGAGCAAAATTTCCAAATGTTACACGGTCGTACAACAGGGGACTGGAATATTTTTTTGTCTCACAAATTGCTGCTCACCTAGTTTCAGCGTTGGAAACCGCTGTAACCTTAGGTTGTAGTGCGGCTTGACGTCTTTCTTCCTGATATCTGGGTCTGTTTCTCTAACCTGCTCTACACTGCTGAACTTAGAGCTAACCCTAACGGCTGTAACTACAGCGCTACCAGACTGCAGCATTCCGCTGTTCTTGTGTCTTTCACACCGTGTTTGATGTCTTCCTGACGCCTAGAGTTTATGTTGGTCTGTGAGTAAGCCTCATCGGCAGAAGCCTCAGTGTTCAAGGGCTTCAGTGCTTCTGGTATCGTGCTGGTATGCCTGACACTTGGGTGATCCGCATGTTCTGGGTCTAGTGGAATTGTGAATTTTAGGTATTTGTCTCTGAGGAAAACAGAGTGTTACCCTCTTTACTAAACATATGTTGTCGTCAGTGTATACTGTCTCTAAAGGTATCATGCCTGTATTGAGAAGAAATGCTACATGCAAAAAAGCAGCGACTTTTGTGATTTCCCCAAAGCGTGACCCTGAAGTTATAGCTGCTGCTTTGGTGGCTACTTCTCCACCCTCCGATAGTGACTGCTTTTCTGAGGTCCTGGTGTTGAGTTTACAGAGAAGGCTCAGATTAAGTGCTGGGAAAATTGATACATCCTCGGATACTAACGATACCTTTGATTTTCATAATGTAGGCAAGGAGTTGACCCTTCAAATGAATGACTTGAGAGATGTTGAGGTTGCCAATTTGGAAAATTCTGCAATAAAGGATGGTACTTTCTCCCGCCATACTGTACTACCCCCTTTCAGGGCAGTGGGGAGTAAGGCAAATTCTGAGCTACAAGTACCTTTTAAAGCACAGCCTCTGTCCGACCTTGATGACAACTCCCAGCCTTACTTTTCTCCTGAACAATGGTTATTAGTAAAAGCAAACATCACTAGTGAGTTAAATATGTGTAATAACATTTCCAACTTTTGTGTGTGGGGTGACTCATTGGACAAAAGTATGGAGAAACATTGTCTGGTTAATATGGAGAAATCCTATGAAACAAAATCTCCAACTGTCTTGGGGAACCTTCAACACTTGTGTAAAGTGGACAGCTATTTTCAGACAGACTGTCAACTTAAACAATCTGACCAGCTCCTACGAGCTGGACAGAAATCTCCTGAAGTTCTGAATCTGGAAGCCTATTCTTATCCTAGGGTTATGCCTCCTTCTCCAACATTAGAACTAAGTACCTATAGGCACACAGTTCTGTGAAAGATCGAATACTTCCAACCATGTCTAGAAGTCTGTGAATGAGGAAATCACTAATGGGAGCGCTTGACCACTAAGGATCTTGTTTTGGACCACCGGAACCTTATTATTACCATCATTGAAAAATCAAATTTCGAAAGAGCCAAATGAGACTCTACAAAATAGAGTATTGGCTTGGCTTCGCCAAAGGACAGGCCCGGGTGTGGATAGGAATTACGATATGAAGATTCTATGTAGGTTTGAGATTGATGACTGGTGTGCCCAAGAAAATACGGATTGTGTGTTGGCAGGATGTGGGTCCAGTAATCTGCCATATTTTCTTAGTCTTTGTCATTACGTGCCCAAAGGGTCCTCCAAGTTAAATCTTATAGTTTAATAAGACCTTTTTATGACACTTTTTGTTTAGAATGATCTCGATTACGATCACTGGCAGGTCTTGCTATATTTATTGTTCTTGTTTGCTTTACTATGTTTTTCGTAAGTTTGTAAGTTTTTTTGATGTAGCGCTCTGATGCCTGCAGGTTTATAGCGCTTTATAAATAAATAAATAAAATGAGACTTTTAGGAGGTAATTCCAACACCTAATAGTGACCATGATCTATTAAAAATATTGTGTAGTCCTCCTATAGAGAGGAATCGAGGGTGGTGAGGCGGCTAAGGTTGAGGTAGAAACCGGCCACAATAGGGTGCGATTAGATCTAGCAGATATGCCTCTAGTGAGGGAAAACTATTTGTCCAGGGTGAGGCTCCATTTCATTGGGATTGATTATACACCTCTATTAGATTTTACTGAACGTAAACCAAGGTGGGGTAAACCGCATTGCAAATTAA
Source organism: Ambystoma mexicanum (assembly GCF_040938575.1). Lineage (NCBI taxonomy): Eukaryota > Metazoa > Chordata > Amphibia > Caudata > Ambystomatidae > Ambystoma > Ambystoma mexicanum. The sequence continues at coordinate 148,361,135 of NC_090936.1, forward strand.
AACATACATATGATAAAGACATTCATGTCCAGAATCAAAAGTTACATATGGATATTAGGAAAATGCAAAATATACAGGTTCTGATTAGAGCTGCCTGTTGTAAAAAAATTTTTAAAAAAGAGGCAGCAGTATAAAAACAGGTTAATCTCGCATAGGAGCATCATACTCCAAAATGATGCGGAATCAATGCTTAATGCTATCCTCCAATAACGTTAGGAGTCTGTGGCAGGTTTAAAATAAGACGGGGAAGTCTCAACCAGCTCTACAGAGCAATCCGGTGCTGGAAGATAAATGAGCCCAACATTATGGAAGATCGTTTGCGGCCCCAGAATTTAATGAATCACACTCACTTCTTAAGGATCAAAACAAGTGGGTAATCCCTTTCGATAAAGAGGAAACAGTTGTCTTATCAAGTCCCTCTCGGGACCCCGGAACAGACGGTCTGACAATTAGCATGTTATATAGTTCTTTTATCTTCCCATTTGGGTTCCTTACCTTTTCTCTCATTTGTTCGTCCTCTATTTCTCCCTTTGAATGATAAGGCAGTGGTTCTAGGATCTTATTTGCTATGGAAGGGATCTCTAGGTCTCCTTCTGAGGGTTCATTACATCGTATTTTCTCAAAGTTCTCATATGTTGGGTTCCCTCTGGGTGTTCTCCAAGGGGTTTCATACTAGGATCTCTACGCGGTCTCCCCTACATATTTTCATGGGGCTCGTAGAGAAGTTCAGGAAGACTAATTCGTCTGCGCCAGAGAAAAGAGGTACCATCTTCACTTTACCTTCTTTAGAGGGAAAATATAAAAGGACCAGCCCAAGGGATGTCTCACTCTTATTTGAAAAGAGAGTAAGGCTTTGTCCCTCCCCTGTAGTACATAATCCTGAGGGCAAAAAAGATAATAAAGGAAACATCCTCCCAAAAGGGATAGATGCATCCGGTTGGATCTCTATGGCACAGTCTTCTCTTCTGTGAGGAGGAAGGGAATGTGGCTGCTTGTCAACAAATACCTCCAGATATTCTTGATAGTGTTCTGGCACCAAGTGTAGAGACGCTGCCAACACAGATCCTCCTTTTTCCGATGGACCAGGTGGAAGACAATGGTTTATGCATTCTTTAAGGCAAAAGGATGATTGAAACTGTATGGTATTGTTAGAGCAGTCAATAAGCGGGTTGTGTCTGCGCAACCACGGGATCCCTAAAATCACTGGGAAATGTGCTGCCTTAATGAGATCAAACACCATCTCTTCCTGATGATGGAACAGTTGAACTCGGAGAGGAAGGGTTTGCTGAGTAATGGGACCTGAGGATAGGGGTTGACCATCCACCCCTTCCACTGGAATGGGTTGATTCTTGAGGAGGATAGGTACATTGTTCTCCTGGGCCCACGAAACATCAATGAAGTTCCCTGCTGCCCCACAGTCCAGCATGGATAATGCTTCCCAAACGGAGGGGGATCCCAGGGATAATCTGACTTGGAATACCATCAATCGATTGTCTTCTCTGGTCAAGTGAGACAATGTATTGTTACAGGGATTCCTTCTATCTTCCCTGGACTGCCCCTGTTTAGGTTCGGGGGGAATAGTTTCCCTGACGGCACGGTGGAACTTCTGGGCAGTTGCGCAGTAGGTGTTTTTTGGATCCACAATACATACAGAGACCCAGATCCCTTCTTTTCTTCGGCCGTTAAGGGTCCTCTTGCGGTGCCTATCTGCATGGGTTCCTCCCCAGATAGGGGAGCGGGATGTTCCTTGGAGAGGTGATGGGTTAAAGGTAAGAGATATGGTCGAGGTCTTAGTCTTTGTCTTCTCTCACCTAACCTAAATTCAATCTGCAAGGCGAGTGACACGAGTTCCTGGAATGTCTGAGGTCCTGCAATGCGTGCCAATTCGTCCTCCATGTCCTCGTGCAGGCCGCGACGAAACAACGTCTGTTGGGCTGAATCAGGCCATCCAGCGTTGGTGGCTAGCTGCATGAATGACGTAACATATGTTTGAACATCATGGGGGCCCTGTCTGATATCGAGAATTGCTTCGTAAGAGGCAAATTGTACTTCAGGTCGTTCAAAACGAGTTTTAAGGAGTTGTACAAACTGGTCATAATCCTTGGTCGAAGGATCGGACTGTGTATTAAGGGGTGTGGCCCATGCCAGAGCATTCCCCACTAAATTGGAGACTAGGAACCCCACTTTGGCCTTGGCTGTCTGGTAAGCGTGAGGGCGAAAAGTGAAATACATCTTGCAAGCATCCAAGAACTCTTTCAGGGTCTTAGGGTTTCCATCGTACATTCCACTTGGAGAGGGAGCGGGGGTAAATCTCCTCGGGCTTCATAACGGGCTGCTACCTGTTGCCTCAAGGATTGATTCTCGGATCTGAGAGATTGCACTTCCACAGTTAGTCCCTGGATGGCAGCAACTAGTTCCTGATATTGCTTGAGGGAAGCCATCGGAATCTTAGCGTTGCACTCTGTCACGTTCTAAGGAAGTCTCCCTCCCTTCCTCCTCACCTGAGTCGTCAGTTGGGCTGTGCAGAAGCTCTGTCTTCTTTCCTTGACGTGCTCGGGTCCGTTCTTTCATCTTCTTTATCTTTTTGTGTAAGTAGGGACGACCTCCCTGGGATGCCACGCTGTCGGGTAGTTGGAGAACCGAAGAGCGGGGACTCCCGGGAGCTGGTTCCTGGGCAGGGAAAAAGCCTCAATGCCAGAAATAACCCTGCAAACGGGGTACTCTTGAATAATGGCGAGACTGGTATGCTAATTGCCCATGGCTGAGTAGTCCTGACGGCAGTCTGATGCAGGTGAAGTACGTCGGGAAAGCTATTCCAATGAGCAGGCACCATGAAGGGGAAGTCGTCCCGGCAGCAGCTGATGCAGGAGAAAGACACCGGAAAGGCTATTCCAAGAAGTTGGCACAGAAAAGATCCAAGGTAGGTGGGAATACAGGGACCCCAAGAGGTGAAGCAGGAACTAACGGGAAGAGACAAAGGAGAAGGAAACGAAGGAGAACAGAAAGAGGAGGGAAAGGACAAAAGCAGAGAGTAACAGGAGACGGAAGAAGAAAGGGAAGAGCCAGAGAGGAGAAAATACCAAACTGCAAAGGGTCGCGTAGGTGGAAGAGGAGTCGGAGCAGAAAAGAGGAGATTAGAACTGAACTCAAGTCGAACACGGAGCAAGAGGAAGCACCGAGCAGAGAACAAAATACAAGGAGGGCAAAAGGAGGCGATTAATACACACAAACAGTGTTACCTTCGGAGAGCATTGAAGGTGCAACGCAAGGATCGCTGTTCTGAACCGGCATTAGGAGACGCAGCGGCCACAACTAGACCGATAATTCCGACGGCCGTCGACGTGAAGGGACCTCTAATGGCATCTCCACGAGTCCCATAAGCGTCACCATGCAGAATGCATGACAGTAGTAGAATTGATTTCCAGCAAATGACCGAGTGCAGTGATTGGAGACCCAGTGCCGCTCTTATTGTCGAGACTGGCAGACATCTTGGGAGATTTTGTAATGGTTTCCAAAATTGACTTTCAAGTGAGTCCCATATTTTCCAACTTATGTTCAGACCAGCTCCTCCTCCATAGGTTAATATGGGCATGACTTTTTGGATGTAGAACATACTTACCGGTATCAACGAGAATTTACCATAGCGGGCGTTTATGATTTTAGCTTGCGAGCCCATCATTTTTGCCTTTGTCATGAGGTCTTTTTTCCAATTCTCTTTAGAGATCGATGGACTGAATAGTATTCCCAGGTATCGAATTTCTTTCACACATTCCAGTGTCTGGGATCCTATGCTCCATTTGAAGTCTTTTGATGTAACTCTTCTTTTCCCTCCAATTGTTAGGATTTTGGACTTCTTGGTGTTTATTATTACATCATTATTGTCCATGTAGGTTTGTAGACCGTCTAATAAGTGCTGTAGGCCTATTTCTGTTTGAATTAAAAGCACCAAGACATCAACATAGCATATTATTGAGACTTCTATGTTATTTAGTCTTGGGGGATGATGCTTTATATGCTTCAGTTCTTCTGGAAGGTCAGCAATGTATAGTTTCAAAAGCGTTGCCGCCAAAGGGCACCCTTGCTTGACACCTCGGTTTTTATTTCCTTTGACAGGAGTCCTTGGGTATTTAATCTTACTCCTGTTGTAGTATTCTTATGTAATGCCATTATTGGTTGTAATAATGAATCTGGGCATTGTCATTTTTAAAATTTTCCCCAAAGCTTGTTGCGATTGACTCCATCAAACGGTTGCCTCAGATCTATAAAGTGAAGGTGGCGTTTTTCTTTGGATTTTATTGAATTCAATTTCATCAGAGATAGAATGAACAGATTGAAATTTGACCCTGTGCCTTTAGTGAATACCGTTTGTCTTGGATCAATGGTGTTTGCTGTGGTTGCCCATTCAGTCAATTTCTTTTGCAATATTGCAGCATACATTTTTCCAATAACATCCAATAAGGTCATTGGTCTATAGTTTGTTGGATTTTCACATGGTCCGTTTTTGAATATCGGAATTATTGTGCTTGATGGCCATGATTCTGGGATGTTCTTGCAGACATCTATTTGTTTGAGGAGTGCCAGAATGAATTTTGACCAAGTTTTAGGATCCTTTTTCAGTTCCACATTTGTCAGGCCGTCTGGGCCTGCCGCGCCCGAGTAATTTTTTTATTGCAATTTCAATGTCTAGTTCATCGAGATTCATGTTCCACTGTACGTTGCGCAGTCCTACTTTAGGTGGAACTTCTGAATCATTACTACCAAATACTTTCGAGTAATGTTTGATCCATTCACTTTCTGTAACATTGTTATTCATCCTGCTTTGTTGATTTAGGGACTGTTTGTTCAGCAAGGACCATAGGTCTCTTGTTGTTTGCTGTGCTAGTGCATTAATCATAATTTCACCTTGTTCATGTTCACAGTATTTTTCAAAGCCCCTCAGCAAATTTTTATACTGTTGTTTTGTTTTCTTTAGTGATATGTTCTCTCAATCGATCTGTAACATTCTTTTTAATTTCTTGAATGTCCTTTTTCAGAATTTTTTTCCTCATACCTACTTGTATACTATATTGATGTTTTGGCTCAAGAAACGGTAGTTTCGTTCCCATGTTCTTTGTTGTATAAGAATTCAGTGGCCATTTGTATGAGGTGTCATCGCCAGGTTCTCTTTTGACTTTTTGATATGCATCCGTTATGTTTTGAATGTCGGTGTTCTTTAATCTCAATCTATTACAAGCGTGATTTACCTACAGTTGGCATATCTGTTCTTTTGCTAACTGTTCGCTAGTAGAGATCCAGGACATTTTTTAAATGTTATGATCACTGGTCTGTTGTGGTAGAATTTCAAAACTATGAATTTGATCTAGATTATCCTTTGATACCCATATATAGTCTATTGTTGATTTATGTTTTCCGCTTTGCCAAGTATGTTTCCCCTGGATATCCCCCGTTCTTTGTCCGTGTAGCATGAACAGATTGTGTGCTTCTGCCATCTGTATCCATCTTGCAGGATTGCATTTTCCTTCTTTTAATTTTTCCAGACAAGGTACTCCATGATTGTCCAGACAATTCATGTTTAAGTCTCCGCACATTATCATTATTGGATTTTCTTTTCGTTGTTGAGTATCTCTTATTCGGTCCATTATTAGGTTTAGGATCTCTGTGGCATTTATTCTGACTGTGTTCCAGTATATGTTTACTATCATGGCTGTTTTATCTACTAGTTGTACTAGGGCTCATTGAATGTAGGGATTAATGTTCCCATGGTCTAGAATTTTAACATTCGACCCATGTTTGATCATGATCAGTTGGCCTGAACATGATCTTCTTTTTAGGCCTTTGGTTGCTGGATTATCACTGGTCAGAGATTCCAACAGCCTCGTTTTCGGTAAAAATAAGATGGATGCGTTCTTTAAGTTTATGTCTGGGTTATTTAATAAATGTACATGGCCTCGTGCTCCTGGATATCAGGAAGTCCAGTTCTTCCTCCTCATCTTTTATTTGTTAATCCTTCTTTACAGTTGCTAATGTTTTGGCAACCCATGACCAATCATTCATTTTGTTGCTCATCTTCTTCTGATTTTCCTCTGGGTCATCTAGATCCTCTACTGTTTGTCGGGTTGTTATTTGTTGCGCTCACCTGTTCTCAGCTGAGGCATTTGGGCACGGTTGCAGCCCTCCCTGAACTTGAATCACCCCCTTCAGGCCTCTCCCTCAGTAGAAAAGCTGTGAGCGGTTGTATGTGGTGATACTGCTCCTCCGTGGAGATAACAGCGTGTGAGTGCACCAATCTGTGATTGTTGTACCTCTCGAACCCTTCACCCCAAAGTACGGTTTATGTGAGCATATGCCAGGCCATAAAGCTCACCTGTGAATTATGGAAGATAAGCTCTCCGTCCTGCTACTTCTGGCAGGGGCGCGTCAAATGGGATCTAGTTCCTTCACTGATCCCTGATAAAGATTAGTGCATTCCAGCTGCGACTATGCTTCTCCTTATGATTGGTAAGTCTTTCTTGAGCTCTTGTGATGCTGTTCGTTCTGTTTAATGGATTTATATGTTGCTCATATTTATGCCCGCAATAATGTCTCTCTTCTGCTTTCTTCCCTTAGATGGAAATGTGGCCTCAATGCAGCTGTGAGACGCGAGACACAGACGGATTGAAGATGGATTCTACCGCAATGTTCGACTGCAGGTAAGTGATGGTTTAAGGAAAAGCCCGAAGTATGGAGAAGTGCAACCTTAAACGGACAGTTTTTTTCGATGTCTAACCTTGTCTTCTGTTTTTCCTTGCAGGTGCTGTCGTCGACGATGGAGCGTGTCATGCTGCGGTGCCAAGATGAAGATTGCGGCGTTCCGGAAAGTGCAAAGATGAATACTTGGTTCGCCAAAGAGATGTACAGGTAAGAACAGCTTCCCCCAGTTGGTAAGTATGCTGGCAGGAAGCAGGATGTCCAGGAAGCAGGATTTTCAAAGGTAAGTCTGACCTCAGGCGATGGTGAGCCTTACGCTGCTTGCAAGTGCAGAATAATGCGAAGCGTCTGTCTTGAGGATCGGGGCAGCTTATATAGATGAGATCATGGGCACGCCCATTAGGGCCGGCTTACCAGCCACACCCTGCCACTCCTAGAGAGTGAGCACGTGCGAAGGCAATCCATTAGCAGCCACACCCAAGAATACACTTGGGGCTGCTTAATGGATGGGATGTTCAAGGTTAATGCATCTGAAGTGCTATGTCCATAATAAAAGCTTTTTGGTGTTAAATGGATGTTCTTGTTTACTTTTGTTCATAAGCCTGGCGCGAAAGGTGCCAGGACAGTGTCCACCAAGGTCTCCTGTGCATGCGACCCCTGCATGCCTGTGCCCCTGACTTCATGACCATGACCGTATTCTCATCTTAAACTTGTCTTGTCTCATTTGACTTTCTGATGTTGTTTTACTTCTTACTGCACTGCAACGTGAGTTTTTTTGCTTCTTTGTGTTTTTTCTGTGTCTGGATCTATTTTTTTTTTCTTCTATACCCAGAGGTCTGTGATCACTCAACCTGTATCCCAATCCTCGAAGGTCCTCACTACTTTTCATAAGTAAGGATTTTGTTTTATCCGAGTGCACATGCAGAATCATACGATCAATTCTTTGTTCATCGATGTATTCAACTATTGCAATATCGTTGGAGGATATTTTTTAAGTGCTGGTATTTTCATTAGTAGTTGCATCACATTGTTTCAATTTAAGTTCGTTTCTCTTTGGTCTTTATAAACACTTTCTAATTTCACTTTCCATTTGTTGTTTTTTTTCTTCTATTTTTTCAGATTTCTGTCCACCAGCTAGCGTCATATCTTTTTGCCGTTGCGTGGGACCACTTGGGTTCCATTGATGACTTGTATTTTTTAAAGCAGAAGTTTTTCATTCCGCACAGACTTGTGCTCTTCAATTGCATTTTTTTTCTGAGTCAAGGTCCTGAACTGATGTACTTCTGGGGATGACGCTTCTTCCTTATGCACATCATCTGGGTCTTCAATAAAGTATATTTCTCTAGCTGGCTGTTTCTGTCTTTGCTCCTCTAGTGTATTCGACTCGTCCAGCGAGACACATTGTTCTGGCTCGGATCTATGTAATATGAGGCATCATCGATTAGATCCTGGGTATCATCCATTTTGTCAACCACTTGCTCTTCATTGCTGACCTCAATATGGGTTGTTTGGTGATTTTTATTGTGCATGGAAGATTGTTTTTGTTGGATGACCACCTCTGCTTTCTGAGCTGTGTGGTTCGTTTTTCCTTGTAGGGTGTCTCTTGGTATATTCCATAGGAAGGCTCTTGAGCCATTTTTACTTTTTTTTGTGGGATATTCTTTATATTCTTTGACTCTTTCTCTGTTTCCATAGTAATTTTTTTTGTTTTGGTTGTGTAATGTTACCGCTATTTATTAACTTCATGTCCTTTTTTTTTTTTTTAAACTTGGTATGTTACGTTGTTTCCTACTATGGGCTCTCTTTTGTTTGTTTCATTTGAGTTCCCTACTTGATTTGGACATAGAACTGCAGCCTTAGTGCATTGTTTGTGCATGGCCATTCCCGCCTGCTCAACAATTTTTTGCGTAGGAACCTCCTCATTTGTTTTTTCCCGTAGAGTTACTGGCTCATGGGTTCCCTGGAGTTCGATGTTCCACTCTTTCTTTGTTGATTTTAGTCTGTTATCTTGACCAACGACACATTGCTGGAAGACTGTACCTGTTCTTTGATCATGGCTCACTTCTCTATCTTTTCTTTTTATTGTTTTCCTCATCCACTTTGTTTCCATCAAGTCTCCCATTAGTTCATTTTTTTTCACCTGTTTATTTGCTGCCAGTTCCCGTAGCCTTCTTTGCAATGTTGCCAGAGCTTCTGCTTCCTGATCCATTCTTTCTGCAATTTTTGATGTAAAACAATTCAGTTCCAGGATTTTATTTTGGATGTTTGATAAAACATTTGTGTTATCTCGTACATTTTCATTTATTGTTTCATATAATTTGGGGTATGGTGCTACAGAGATGGACAATGCTGCCATCACATTATTATGGATCTGGATACCTGCTGCCGTAGTTAGTTGTGACTTAACTATCGGTTTTCTCGTTGCATCTGTGGAGGTTATGGTTTCATTGTACATGTATTTTCCCTTTCACTTGGTCGTCCCTTTTTAGTGCTGTTTGTTCTTTTAGAAGGTTGCATGGCATTTCCATTTGCACTCCTCACTTCTAAATCTTCAATAATTTATTTTAAGAGATCAGAGTTTAGGATCTTTTCAGTTTGCGTATCTTGGTAGATTTGGCTGTCATTTCTTTGAATAACTTATTTGCAAGCCATTGATCGCCCAGTTTCATTTTCTTAATGAAGCTCGATCGTCTCTCTTTCTCTCATTTCATCCACCAAGGAATTTTCGATGACATATGTATTTTGTCTGTTTTGGAGAATGCTGTTTTTTTTCTATTGGTAGTTGATACTGTGGGGGGTTCATTGTGGACCGAGTTTGCTAATCCATAGTGGTCAATAAACACTTCGTCCTCTTCGTCATCCCCTCCCTCAGTATTTACATTTTCTGAGACGTCCGATATGGCTTCAATAGGTTTCACTGGGAATCCCTTTGAACCCTTCTTTTGTAATTCAGTGTTTTGGTTAGTAGTGCGTCACTTTTGTGCTTTTTGTTCATTCCTGAGCACTTTTTTTGTCCCCGTTTCTTTAGGCGCAATTACTGTTACCTTTACAATCGGTGGGTCAGTTGTATTTGCTTGGCCTTGTTTGCATCTGGCGTTTATCAGCAGTGCTACTACTGCCTTGGACACTGTCGCAGAGGTTTCTGTGACTTGAGTCATTTCTGAGTCTTTTAGAGCCTCATGCCCCTTTCATTCGTTTCCATTTCCTTTGCTTATATTATGCATGTCGCTTTCCGAATGAGTGTCCGGATCTTGGCTCTGTTCGAGTCTCGCGGGAGGGTCAATGCCATGTTTACTCTAGCGGTCTCCGGTCATCTTCTCTTTTTCTAGCTGATCGGCTTGAGACTCGAGTTCTAGTAACTCTGTGTCCGTTATATCTACAGCGCCTTTCCGCTCGCAGTTTTCCACGTCGAGCGACGTGATGTTCCTTTCGCGTGTTAAAAGTGTTTGGGATATTTGGGGAGTGTGTTTGAGGCTTGTGGACGGGGTGGGCTGGTGTGTACATCCATTTCCTTTCCAATTACCAGCGTAACATTTCCCACGCCCACAACCTCCCCCTCACCCTCACTTACTTTACTTTTTTGTGATGTAGCTTTCGGGTTGCGGATGGACCTTTGCTTGTCCTCTTTGGAGTTGCTGGAGTCTTCACTGCCCCCGCCTTCCATGCAGGGTTTGCTCTTGTGCTAGGGTGCGCTGTGCGGTCTTGGCTCTGAGGAGTCCCAGGCATCCCGTGCAGTCCTGGTGCAAGACTGGGGACCGACTGGACTCCTGCCCGGACTTACGCGCGGAGCTACATATAAAGAAATGGGAAATCCTTAGTTCCGTCACCGATTGACCGCTGTAGCACTGCTCCTCTGCTCCTACGTCTCACCACCAATGAGACTGGGGACAGAGTGGACTCCTGCCCGGACTCTCGTAACTTATACTCACCATTTGGTTTGCTTTTATTCAGTAAGTGAAAAGTTAATTATGCATCACTTATTTATTATTTTGTCAGTTTTATTGATGGGGCGCAATGCTCCACCAAGGGGCGCGTCATATTTAATAATTTCAAAGAGGTAGTTCCACACAGGAGTAAACATGCAGTGAACTTACAGATATACAGCATAGACATAAAAATAATGTCAGTATAACCCCTCTAAGAACACACTAATGATTGCTTTGTTCCAACATGCCAGCATTTGCTCTTGTAAGTGCACCCAGTTAATGGCTTTCCCCCCAAAATGCCTGTATTTGACCCTGTAAGAACACACCTGTAATGGGGTTGCCCCCAAAACACTAGCATTTGCCCCAATAAGAATACATATTTGATGGCTTTGTCCCAACATGCCAGCATTTGGCCAAGTAAGAGTACCTGTCTGATAGCTTTGCCCCAAAATGCCATTATTTCACCACATAAGAGACTGTGATTGCATTGCTTAGTACTGCAGTGTTTACACTTTGCAACATTACACCACCACACGATACAACAGGCACGTAACCACACCTGCCTCCACCCCCCCTCCACTCCGCGGACACCATGTATATGCACACACACATATTTTTAAGCTTATCTATGGGCTGTGAAGTGAAGTCCCTAGCCTAGTCAGCTTTGTGTCAGCTTTTCTCAGCATGAGTATCAGGAAACAAGAAGGAGGGCAGGAAGTTGATTGCCACTTCCCTCACCCAGTACCCTTTCCAGCAAGGCTTTGGAATCAGAGTTTCCACAGAAGTCAATGGCATATATGATTTCACCCTTTTTCTCGGAAAGCAAATAGTGCAGTTGGTAACATTAGGTACCAACGTTGGTGCCTAAAACTAAATACAAAAGTTGGTGGCATCAGTGTTGCAGCATTGGGGAAAAACACTATGGGTCTGGACATGTAATACAGGTTGGGAAAAAAATCAAGATATGTTGTTTGCTCAAAGAGGAGCGAGAAATGAAAAGGTGTTTTATAAACAAAATAAGTTTGGGAGGTATAGTGAGTACCAATGATGTAATGAGGAAGGTGGAAGAGCCAGTTTAAAAATCAAACCCAATCTAATTATTGTGCAGAAACAGGTCATGGGGCAGTAAAGGAAAAACGTGAACCTCTTAAGGGCCGAGTTAGGATTTGGAATAAGCATTAAGCATCGAATTGCTGGAATTGGTTAAGAAAGTCTGAACAATGTGTGAAGAATAGGAAGTAATAAAAGCAAGGCAAGACGCATGCAGTGTAGAATTATTTTATAGAAATGTTAATACATTTATTTGAAATACATGGGAACACCCTGCATATAGATATTGAGAGAATGACTAGGATTGGTGAAGAAAATGAAGCAATGCGGTGACAGTGAAATACACTTAATTGTTACTAAAAGGTAGAAGATGCACTTGATGCATGTGTGTAGCCAACAACAAGCCTAATTATAGGGTGCAGGAAAGCATTCCTTTCCAAATCCCACATGCCCTGTTGATCTAGGATTGGTTGTATTCCTTACAAAGAATACTTTCTGCAAAAAAGCAATGCATTGATAACAAATGGATATTCCTGAAAATATCTTCCCAATAAAACCAAGAGATCGAACAATACGTATACGAGGCTGCATTGGTAAGCATTCAGACAACAGCAATCGGGTCTGCCCCATGGCAACAGCACTCCTGTCTGTCCTGTAGCAAAAGCTTGAATATCTTCATCTGGCATATACTAAAGTCCAACATGTGTGTTCTGCAGAGTATAGCAAAGATTATTGTATAAGTATTTATTTAGTATTTATTTAGCGCCTTAATCCAAAGCACTTTTACATAGTGAATTTATAAAACAGTACAATCAAGAGGTGAGATTTGACAAAAAGATGCACAGGATCAATCTTGTTGGGACAGATGACATTTCAATGCTTTACGAAATAGGGGATAGGAAGTGATAGAGCGAATGGAAAAAGGAAGAAGATTCCTGTGCAAAGGAGCAAGATGTGCAAAAACGTGATTGTGCACAAGGAGGAGCTGGAACTGTCAGTCGAAATTGGGTATTAGAGCGAAGAGACCGAGAAGGAGTGTAGAACGAGACTAGCAAAGACAGATATTCAGGAGCAAGACCGTAAAGAGATTTGAAAGTTAAGGAAAGAAAATTAAATTTAAGTTTTGCATGAAATGAAAGCCAACCCAGAGTGTGGAGGGCAGGAGATATTGAATAGCGAGAAGTCAGGCAAAAGAGTACCCTAATTGCAGAATTAAAAATGGATTTAAGAGGAAGACGACAAGATGCCGGGAGGCCAAAAAGTATGGTCGAACAAAGAGGCATTAAAAGATTAGAGAAGATATGAGTAATGTAGTTGAGTCAAAGGTTAGAAAAGAAAGAACTTTTTTGATATTAAATAAGTGATACCAGCAGGAGAGAGATGAGATGGAAATATGATGTTTAAAAGATAGGGCAGAGTCAAGATAGAGTCCCAAGTTACGAGCAGTGGGTACAAAGAAGAGTTGAGAGGGAGGAAACAAAATAAAGGGAGGAGGAATACAAGGAGGATTAGATACAAACTTCAATAACTGAAAGCACCTTTGGCCTCACTCCACTTAGAAGGGGCAGGGTGATCTCCCAATTGCTTTTCCAAGTATGGGCCTCTGTTTTTATTCTTCACAATCATGCGCATGAGGGACACAGTCATAAATACCTGCAGTATCATTCACAGAGTAATTCTACAACTGGTATTAACTAATGTTGTTTAAGTGATCAGTATTGTGAATAGCTTGAATGATTTAGACGCACAAGTTAAAATCGCAAAAGGCATTTTAACGTAGGTTGTATTAAAATTATTTTAGCAAAAGAGTAGACTTCACCTCCTTGAAGAATACATTCATGAAAACAGTAAAATCACCCTGGGATCAACCAATTTTCTAACTGTAGTAATATTAAACAAAAAAGTATTTCAATATCCTCATGTTAGATGAAAGAGGTACTGCTACAGTGTCAGAAAGGTAATAGGCAACAAACCATGAAGGAAGACCAATAAAGTAAAACATGAAAAGGTTCTTGGTGATCGATGCAATAAAACACATGATGGAGAAAACATAAGTTTCATATATTTGTTTTCATCAATGTTTACATACATGTAACCTTTATTATCCGATAATGCATTTACAGAGCTGACAGACTCTGAATGATGTTTTGTTTCCTAATGAATGAAAAAGTAAGTAAGAACTTGAAGTGTCAAACAAACATCACTCCTGCATTATACAGATCTGTGAACTTGCTGTCACTGTTGTTGGAATTGGTCCTATAATACTTGAAAAAAAATAAAACCTTTTAAGACATTCTTAGTTTGTAAGACCTAATACTTTGGGCCTCATTACAAGGTTGGCAGTGCAGGAAAGAAGAACAGGTTACTTACCAACTGGTAACGTTCTTTCGATTGGATGTTCCTCCAACGTATTCCACATCTTTGACACAGCTGTGCTACTTTGGAAATTTCTCAGCAGAGGGCGTCCTGCGTCGATGGCGTTGGGTCGATGTCCCGCGAAGGCCTCCGTCGAGGGCAACGTCAGCAGATGTTATAAATAGGACGCACGGTGCCCGTAGCCTCAGTTTATGTTTTTTCCTCCATAATGTGTGACCTGCTTGTACACAATGCCTGCTTGACTGCGCATAGCCTTGAGGGAGTGCAAGCTGCAATAGCATAGGAAATTCACCAGAGGGGCAGGCCGGGAGGGGGATGTGGAATACGTTGGAGGAACATCCAATCGAAAGAACGTTACCAGTTGGTAAGTAACTTGTTCTTCGAACGGATTGTGTCCTCCAACGTATTCCACATCTTTGACACACTCCCAAAGCAGTACCAGAAAATGGAGGAGGGAGAAGAATTTAGAACACCCAATTAGATGGCAGAATAAAGGACCACTTTACCAAAGGCCATATCTTGACCATGGAACATATCCAGGGAGTAATGTTTGACAAAGGTGTGGATAGAAGCCTATCTAAATGCGTCACAAATATTCCTAATAGGAACTCCCCGCTGCAGGGCAGTGGAAGTAGCCACTCCCCTAGTGGAGTGAGCCCGCAAACCCTCAGGGAGGTCCTTGCCCGCCAATCTGTAACATTCAGTAATGGTGAGGATAATCCACCTGGACAAGGTCTGTTTGGTAACAGCCTGGCCCAATCGTGTCCAGCCTACCCCACAAAGAGTTGGTCGTCCACTCTGACCCTGGATATCCTAGAAATATAAAAGCTCAGAGCTCTCCTAGGGTTCTACCTATGGAGTCGCTCCTCTTCCTTACCAGGATGAGGAGGAGGAGGATAGAAAGCAGGAAGTACCACTTTCTGGCTTAAATGAAATTCAGACACTACCTTAGGTAGAAATGATGTACGTACCCTCAGTACAAGCCTATCCTTGTGGAACACAGTAAAGAGCGGCTTAGATGAAAGTGCCTACAATTCACTCACTCTGCAAGCGGATGTAACCGCAACCAAGAAAACCATCTTGAAAGACAACAGCCTCAAAGGACAAGCGTGCAAGGGTTCAAACACAGCACCCATCAAGAATTTCAAGACCAAATTCAAATCCCAAACTGGCACCTGAAACGGGGACGGTGGGAACACATTAGTGAGCCCTTTATGAAATTGGGAAATGAAAGGAATCTTAAAATAAGTACATAATTCAGACGAGCGCTTGAAGATAGACAGCGCCGCCAGGTAACCTTTAATGGTACCTACTTGAAGACCCCTGTGGGCCAAAGCAAGCAAGAAAGACAGGTCCATGGGGATGAAACACTTAAAAGGATCCACATTGTGTCCTCTGCACTAGACACAAAATGTACGCCAAAGGCAACGGTACAGGGATTTGGTTGCCGGCCGCCTGGCCGAAAGCAACACCTCCATCACGTCATCCGGGAGTTCCCAATCCTTATACCTCAACCTTTCAGAAACCAAGCGTGAAGGTTGAGAGTCTTGACCTCTGGATGGAGTACCCGACCCCCCCCTCGTGCAAGAGAAGATCCTCTCGGTAGGGAAGACAGTGTGGGGGGCAGATGGAAACGCGTACAGAAGTGGGAATGACCATCCATGACAAATGCGTCCCCTAAGGCTCCTCTCTGAGGAAATTCCCTTGATCAGAATCTCTCGCACTTCCGGTTGGCACTAGTCACGAACAGATCCACTTGTGGGGTTCCTCAAAGGGCGACGATCTCCAGAAGAACCTTCTGAGCCAACTCCCACTCACGAGAGATCGTGCTCTGCCTGCTCAGAGCATCTGCCGCTGCATTCTCCTCTCCGGCCAGATGAACTGCCGAGAGGGAAATTCGTTGCTGGATTGCCCAGAACCAGAGCTGCATTGCCTCTCTGTACAACAGGACTGACCCTACCCCCCCCCCTTTTTTGTTGAGGCAATGAATGCCCACTGTGTTGTCCGTCATGCTCAGGACACACTTCCCCCGCACATACGTCAGAAAAGTCTTCAGGGCCAGCCTGATGGCTCTCAGCTCCAACAGGTTGATGTGGAGTTTGGACTCCGACGGAGACCAACAACCGCTAGCGGTCAGATCGTCGGCATGAGCTGCCCATCCTGTGACAGAAGCCTCCGTCACCATTGTCACCTCCGGCCAAGGTTGCCAAAATGGCTCCCCCCTTCATCAGATTCCCTTTGCTGGCCCACCACAGAAGATCCTGCGAGACCGACAGTGGAACCTGAATGGGATCCGACATCTTGCCTGAGAATTGGGACCACTGCATCTTGAGGACCCATTGCAAGGATCTCATCCGCAGTCTGGCCTCTGGCATCAGAAAAATGCAGGGCGCCATGAGCCAAGCAACCTTAAGAATTCAAAAGCCGGGAGAGACTGGGCATGTTGAAATGTGTTCACCATCTGTACAATGTGATAAACCCTCACGTTGGGAGGCAAACACTTCCCCAAGCACGTGTCCAACACAGCTCCAATGTACTGGAACTGTTAGGAAGGTGCCAGATATGACTTCTTGAAATTGAGGGAGAAGCCCAGCTTGTGGAGGGAGCGGCAGGTGAGACTGAGATGATCCAGAGCTTGCTCGGGAGAATGTGCTTGGATCAGCCAGTCATCGGGTAGGGGTAGACGTGAATCCCCCCTACCTGAAATACGCTGCCACCATCACGATTAGCTT
The DNA here is from genome assembly GCF_040938575.1 of Ambystoma mexicanum. Classification (NCBI taxonomy): domain Eukaryota; kingdom Metazoa; phylum Chordata; class Amphibia; order Caudata; family Ambystomatidae; genus Ambystoma; species Ambystoma mexicanum. Next base: position 148,377,906 of record NC_090936.1, read on the forward strand.
GGTGAAGACCCTCGGGCGGCCCACCCCACCTTTACTTGTAACTTCCCCTTACGCTCCTGCAAGGCCTTATGATTCTCACCCAGACACCACAAACCGTAATTGACATCTTAGACTTACAGTTGCGACAAGTCAAAGCCAGACCGCGGAGTCGGAGGGGTAGATGAAGAAGACATTCTCGAAGAATACACGAGGCGCATGAAGCAAACACATTTGCGGAAAAAACGGACCTGAGGCTACGGTCGCCGTGCATCCCATTTATAACATCCAGTGATGTTGCCCTCGACGGTGGCCTTTGAGGGACATCGACCCGGCGCCATCGACGCAGGACGCCCTCTGCCGAAAAATCTCCAAAGTAGCACAGCTGTGGACATTACATGTCAAAGATGTGCAATACGCTGGAGGACACAATCAATTCGAAATGGTGGTAATTATTTTACCACCACTTTTCCTGCACCGCCATATAACAAACTGGCGGAATTATCACAGACAGAATTTGGCAGAATTACCACTCAGTAATTCCTCCTGTGTTAATTCTGCCCAGAGTCCCCAATGGAGCCCTATGGACTCCAGAAAATGGAAACTTACACCCCTAACCATATATTGTAATTCCGTGCTCAACCCAGGGAACCAAGTGGCAGTGGCAGATTTACAGCAGAAAAATATTGCCAAACTCATTATGAGGCCCTAATGGGCCTCATAATGAGGCCCCATAACACCATATGTGATTGGTGGACTAGACTCGCAAGGCAGTGTTGGATGGAACAGTCTCTCCAAAGGTTGTGTTTCAAGCAAAGAAACAGCTAGTTACAACTTTCAATAGATGGCTTTATGGCACGTCAATGCTGAGTTCTTTAAAGTTGCAGTCATTGGAAGGCTAGATGTATTTAAAATACATGGCTGATTCTTGAGGTGGCATATTGGCAGCAATCTGTGTATTTGACAGGCATATCATTGTTTATAGATCGGGCAACATAGGTTGCAGGGCACTTAGTCAAGAAATTAGGCTAGAGGAGCAATCTAAGAACAAGAAATTCCCTAGGGGAGAGTTAGTGCAAACAATATTTTACATACATTCATCAATAGAGAGGTTGGCATAGGATGAAGTAACAGGTTATTAGATAAATAAGTCAAAAAGCCAATGCAAATAATTTGACTATATTTAGTGATTGCCTAAAAACTGCAAATGACAGGATACTACCAAATACACAATTTGCATTACCCTCAAAACCCTTAGGCACCCGGCCAGCACAGGAATATCTAGTAGGTCATTCAAATAAAACGCAAGTGAGTGAAAAGCAAGCCACTACTGTGCATGCTGATGACCAACCAGACCTAGATAACCCATCCGCAAAAAGAGAACCTAGATAAAGATGTTTATCCTGAAAAGGTTGCAGAATTTAGTGGCTATAAGTTACACAGCCAGGTAAGAGGAAAGTGCTCCAAAATCTAGATCATTCAGAAAAATGTCTATAACATAACACAAAGATGCCAAAGATAACATGCTTTAGGTGTAGCATAGTATTCAAGTTGGTGAGCAACATTAAAGATGGATGGTAAATACATTGGAGGCTTTATAAGTCATGCACTTGTATATATGATGCAGATCTTTACCACAAGTCTATGGTAATTCCAAAATTAGGAAAATATTGACAGTCTTGATGTTTTCCTCAACATCAAGATAACAGCGCAGCGTTCTAGGTTTTCAATTTGGTCGGGAATGCTTCATGAATTCAAAGTGAAAAGTGAAGTCATGAACCAATTATTGCTCTCACTGCAATGTGTGAGAAACCTGAAGGTACTCTCATAGCTACTCCCCAGGGATCTTCTCTTCAGGTGGCAAGGGAAGGGCCATCGCTTTTGGATCCACACCCTGGGGTTGACCAACATCACCCGGGTGGAGTGTCCTTGGGGATGGAAGAGAGGGTACCTGAAGGTGAGACAAGGTATCCCCCCCTTCACCAACACTGGCTTATCAGGCCCTCCCTCATTATTTATGGGATATTGTCAATCCTTTCCAGCTTTTCCTTGTTATCTCACATCAAGTACTGAGACGAGAAAGAGGCAACTAAGAGTAATGTGCACTTCCTATTGGAAACATCACTATAGTACTCGGAAGAAGAAGAGGGAGTCCAAACACTAGAGAGCTGCAGGTCAGGTATGCCCCAGTAATTGGTCTAATTGGAATCAGACAGAACAGCCAAGTTAAGCACACCTGAACACCCTTGACAGAATAAAGGTGTATAAAATGGTGGTGTGGCAGTAGCAAATGGGGAAGAAGAGAGCAGGGACGAAGGGAGCAGCAGGGAAGAAGAGAACAGCAGAGAGGAAGTGAGCAGCTGCGATGACAAGACGGACCGCTGTGAACCGGAAAAGAGCAGAAAACGAGAACACTGGAAAGCTGCAGAGCAGGGCGCTCTGCAGAAGCGTGGCGAGGGCGCCGTGTCTCTGGTGAGGATGGAGGAAGGAAGCTGTAAGCAGTGTGGGCCCTTCCAGTTTGATTCTGCGAGTGCTTGAGGGGCAGGTAGTGAGACCCTGACCTCAGTTTGTGAGAAGCCATAAGAACATGGGGGGCAGCACCAAGTAACCAGTGAGTTTCTGTGTGTAAAGAAACCACGTGCGAGAGGAAAAGAAGACACATTGTGGCAGAGTGGGTGCATGTTGCCAATGAACTTGAGAGTGCTTCTGAACTGTATGAACAATCTAATGGTATGCTAACAAAGCTGTACAAAGATACTGTGTATCAGAGTGATTGCGTATAGAAGATTTGCAAGGTTCTGAAAGCCTTTCAAGTAACACAGGAAGACTGACATGCCGGCAAGAGAATATCTTGAAACAGGATATCAGAGTGGTTAGGTGCAGGCAATAGGCAATGTTTCGAAAGTCCTGAATATCTGAGGATGAATAAAACGTATTTAAAGAACTACAAATGAAGAGAAAGTGGCTAAAAGCGATTGGGGGGACAGCAGAAGGGGGAGCAAGGAAGTGGGAGCAAGAGAGCACCCAAAGGCTGCAAACCCCAGTGAAGGAAGAGACAGACTGAATATAAAGTTAAAAAATGAAAGTACAAAGAGTCAAGTAATGCCAAGGAGGACGCTTGGACAAGGTCTCAAGTGAAACCATAATACCAAGGGCTGACAACTGCACCCAGACCTGAGACCCCAATCAAGTGTATGAAAGTTGCTGAAGAAAACTGAAGAATAAGCGTTTGTTGAACTTTTGCTACATCTGTGCTTGAAGCTTGGGGAAGGGAACCCAGAGTTCTTTTGGAACATTGTTTTGGTGAACCTGTACTTGAAGCCTGGGGAAGTGAACCCTAAGCTCCTTCTGAAATTTTTATATTGAAACCAAGTGTGCTTTAGGGGAAGATGCATTCAAGTCCTGAAAGAACAGTTGAAGCCTATAATTGTTGGAACTGTATCCTGAACTTGGGAAAGGGAGCTAGAGACTGCTCCAGACTTTATGTTGAACACTATTTGAGTTAGAATAACCCTATGCTACATTTTTGTATGATATACGAGGGCAAGCATAGGTTTTGGGAAAGACAGGCTTTTGATTTGGACTTACAGCCATACACTTTCCTTAGTTCTTTAGGTAGGGAAATTCCCACCATAGTTATAGTTATAGGGCATGTTAGGCATTATATCCATCCTGATAATTAATACAAGTCATATTCTTGAATTCATATTCTGTCTCACTAAAGGTATGGAGTTATTTCCAGGTAAAATTAAGGTCCAATTTCAACTTGTAAAGCAGTAAGGGGGTGACTTGAATAACCTAACTATCTATCACTGAGCATAAATTGCCAACAAAATATCTTCCCAGCCTCCCACAGGATTTTGAATTAAAATGCTAAAAAGAGGTTAACATAAAGAATGTTGATTCCGATTACATATTTGAACATCAACGCATTTCAACAGCCTAGAATATAACACTATTGTTACATTATTTTAATGTTGTACCTCTGGAAGATTTTCTGGCTTTCACACAAATGAAAAACACGTTTTCAAAACATGGGTTGCAAAAAAGAAGTCTAAAAGTGTGCAGGGCAGCCTTTACGGTTTAATTTATTAACCAATAGCATTTGTATTGCACACATTAGAAAGTAAATCATCTCGGGACACAGAGTGGGCATGCGTGACAGATAAAGGACGATCTATTGAACCAGATAGGAGGGGTGTGGGAAGCAGATTATTCAGCTTTCTTTAAAGAGGTAACAGAGTACCGGTCTGTGATGCTGTACGAGAGACATTTCCAAGGCCTGGGGGCTTTGGATGAGCAATCACAGTCAACTCTTTTGATATAGTTGGACGGCAGGAGTCCAGACTTCATTGGAGATATTACAGAGATAAATTGGAACTTGCAGTTCTCACAACCATATGGTTGTTACACATGAATAAAAAGACACTGCCCCTTTAAGGGCAGCCAAGGAGAAAGAGCGGGAGGAAAGACGAAAAGGGAGGGGCTGGAGGGAGGAGACGGCAGTTGGAGTTTGGAGGTGAATAAAGTTGGTTCACCGTGAATTTGGCTCCGTGTCATTTGTAGGCCTGAGTGCGTACGTATGAGCGGGGTCCAACACTGGCGACGAAGCCGATGCGAACCCGTGGGTGCCGGCAGCAGTGACAGGAGGGCGGTAAGCCCAGCAGTTGAGAAGGGCTCGTGAGCCCAGCAGGTCAGGTGGGCCTGTGTGCCCTGCAGTCCAGCAGTGGCCCGTGTGCCCTGCTAGGAGAGCCTGTGTGCCCAGCAGCGTCCAGGGAGGGCCCGTGTGCCCAGCAGCTTGAAGGGCCCGTGAGCCCAGCAGTGATTGGAGGGCCCGTGTGCCCAGCAGCGTCCAAGGAGGGCCCGTGTGCCCAGCAGCTTGAAGGGCCCGTGAGCCTAGCAGTGAGTGAGACACCGCGAGGGCCCGTGCGCCCCCGCAAGAGTGCAGCGACCTGCACACCCGGCAGCAGCCGACGACAGGAGCGACGCGCCCGTCATCGAGCAGAGGACAGTGCGCCCACCGGAGGACCAGCGCACCAACTACGCGGTGGACCAGAGAGCCAGCGGAGGCCCGTGCGCCTCAAGAAAAGGAAGTTCGCAGACCTGCAGGACGTCAGCGACGCGGTGAGCCCGATCGGAAAAGAGGCCCGTACGCCTCGCGAAGAGGGAGGCCCGTAGGCCCGAAGAGAAGAAGAGAGAGAGCACCAGCGACGCGAAGAGCCCGCGAGCCAAAAGAGGGCCACGAGAAGGAAGACTGCAGAGAAAGCGCGCCATCCGCGAGGGAGGACAGAGAACCACAGCGGGCCCATACGCCAGGAGAGAGGAAACCCGCAGGCTCCCGGCATCAATTTAACAAGTAAGGTGCCGGAACGGGATAACTGGGAAAGGGGAACCCCGTGTCCCCTGCACGTGACATTTCACGGAAACACATCCAAAGGAGAGCCACATTACGAGGACAAGGAAGACCACGAGTCCCCCCACGTGACACTTCACCAAATAGTAAAGGGGGAATCTATTCACCAAAAACAGCAAAAGGGGAACCGTGTAATCCATTCACCAAGGGAAACCCCGAGTCTCCCCACGTGACATTCTACAAATCACACAAAGGACAACATCAGCACGAAAGAAAGAGGCACACTGTCTCCCCATATGACATTGGGAAAGGAAAACACCCCAGAGCAAGGGCATCCCAGTGCCCCCACAGGACAGTTACAGCGACCACACGGCAAGAAAGCCTCATTACAGAGGGAAATCCCGTGTCTCCCAAAAGCGACAGGCAAGCATACAAAGGAGTGGGAAAGACCACGAGAGAGAGGGGAGAAAACCCAGTATCTCCCCACACGCGACCCCTCAAGAACCTACCAGGAAAGCCATCAAGAGATGAGGTTTTGCACCACACCCTAGACGGCAAGTCCAGACTTGGGCACACGTGCACTGTAAGCCACGATACCAACTGAAAACCGCGAACAACGCCCACATACCACCCCAACGGACTAGAGAATACTAAGCGACACCATCATGTCAGCCCCGGACGCAGCAGACCCCAACGCTCCACCACCACCACCAGGAGCACCCTCCTCTCATGCAAGCCTAATGAGGAGACCTGCCCCGTTCACGTTAAATCCACACCATGACCAGGGGCAAAGATGGGAAGAATGGATGGAGGAATTTGACGACTTCGTAGGTGCCATTGGCACGCAAGAACCTCCCAACATATTGAGCATATTTGCAAATGTCGCAGGGAGAGAAATCAAAAACATTATACGCACAATCCCTCCACAAGATCGCACCACATATGCAAGACTCCTGCAAGCCATTAACGAAAAGCTGGTCATCTCACCTAACCGGGACTATGAAAGATACACTTTCAACCAATGTGGCCAGCTACCTCACGAATCAATAGGGGAGTTCGTAATACGTCTCCAAAGCAAAATATCCAAATGTGACTTTGCTAACTTTAATGACGAAGAAGCCATTAGATTACGCATCATAGAAGGGTGTGTATCCTCGATGTTCCGGAAGCACCTCCTCAAGAAACCCTTATCCCTAAAAGAAGTGCTAGACCTAGCCAGGGTCTACGAAAGAGTGGACATTCAGGCAGCAGCCATTGAGAACCCAAAGAAGGGAGAAACCATAGCCGCAATACATCCCTACGCCCGCCAGCCAAACCCCCAACCAAGGACCAACCAGAGGTACCCGACGCAACGAGCACAGGGTGACCGCCAATGCTATCGCTGTGGATTCGAATATCCACACAGAGGACCATGCCCTGCCATCGGGCAACGGTGCATGAGATGCGGAATGGAGAACCACTTCCAAGTGATGTGCAAGGAACTACTACCGGAAGGGGGATCAATACGCCCACGACCTGCCCCTCGCACGATGGACGCACATAAAGAACAGCATCACCAAGTGGATAGGAACGTACCTCTCGCGCCATCATATCAACGCCCAAACACAGTGAGAGCTCTGGAGGGACTTCAGATTGAACCGGACAGGAAAGACCACGAACTATATGATGCCTATCAGGATGACTTCATGTGGGAACTAGAACGCGAAGACAACCGCAAAGCGGAAGCACCAGACATCCGGGAGCGCGACAGGGAGCCATACCCCTACGCCCCACCACATTATCCACCAGGTGGAAATGAACAGTCTCAATACCTGCAAGACGGCTACGACCGAGAGTATGTATGCCTTCTCAGCGTGGAGGAGGAGGACACTGCGGCTCCCAGAGTAACAATTCAGATGGGAAGAGCCCAAAACAGATTTATCGTTGACACAGGAGCGACGGTAAGCGTCATGAATGAAGACATTTATCGTGAAATAGCCTCGGCATACCCCATCCAAGAGTCTAAGACACACATCTTCCAATGGGGAGCAGCCCAACCCATGACATCAAAAGGGAAATTTCAATGCGATCTACAGCATAGAGACATCACAGCAACCGCCACGATACATGCGATAAGAAGCCCAGCTATTGGCCGCTGCCTTCTCAGCTACAGGACAGCCAACGCACTTGCCCTGATTGACCTACATTATGACCAGTCGGAGGTCATTGAAGGACTACCACTACCATGCGAATCCGTCAGGGCAATGATAGACAGACCGTTGGCAAAAAGGGAACTCATGGACACTTTCCCCAAACTGTTCGAAGGAGTAGGAATGCTAAAAGGGCCATGCATCAAACTACACATAGACAAAAATGTCAGGCCAGTTCCACAACACCCACGGAAAGTGGGTTTCCACCTCCAGGAACAAGTATCAAAGGAAATACAACTTCTCCTCCGGAACGACATCATAGAGAAAGCGGAAGGGCCAACACCCTGGGTGTCACCAATAGTAATTGTCCCCAAGGACAATGGTCGCCTTCGCATATGCGTAGACATGCGCATCCCAAATACCGCCATCCAGAGAGAAAGGCATCCAGGACCAGGATTGGAGGACATGCTAATAAGGTTAAACCAGGCGAGATTTTTCTCAAAACTTGACCTCAACCAGGGCTACCATCAACTCGTCCTGGATCCAGAATCACGGCCCATAACCACATTTGCGACGCATGACGGCCTGTTCCGATATAAAAGATTACATTTCGGCATCTCATCTGCCGCGGAAATATTCCAAGAGACCATCAGGCGTCTCATAGCATCAGAGACGAATGCATTAAACTACAGTGATGACATCCTCATATTTGGGAAAGATCAAGACCAGCACGATAGGGCCCTCAGAAACATCTGCTCCATCCTACAAGATGCAGGGCTAACACTGAATGAGTGCAAGTGCGTCATTAACAGAACAAGTCTCAAATTCTTCGGACACACATTCTCAAACAACGGAATATCTGCAGACCCGGACAAAATAAAGGCCATCACTGATCTTCGAGCGCCGACGAACACAGCAGAGTTACGCTCGCTATTGGGAATGGCGCGATATTGTGCGCGATACCTTCCGAACTACGCCACAACGACTGACCCGCTCCGCAACCTCCTGAAGAAGAACCAACCGCTCACGTGGGACGCACCCTGCCAGGAGGCATTCATAGCGATAAAAGAGGGACTTACCAACAACAAACAACTGGCATACTTTGATCCTAACTGGCACACCATCATCACAGTTGATGCGAGCCCGGTGGGGCTGGGAGCCATCCTAGCACAAACTGACTCGGCAGACAACGGCCACCATGCAATAGTTGCCTACGCCAGCCGAGCCCTGTCACACACGGAAAAAGCCTACTCTCAAGCAGAGAGAGAAAGCCTGGCCGCGGTATGGGCGTGTGAAAAGTACCACCACTTCATCATTGGCCGGAAATTTACCCTAGTGACAGACCACCAAGCCCTCCTATCTATCTTTGGGAACCCCAGGACGAAGATGCCACCCTGCATAGAGTGATGGGGGATCAGACTACAGGAATACGATTACACCATTATCCATAAACCAGGAGGAGACGCAAACCCAGCGGACTATTTATCTAGACACCCTCTACAGGACAGAGATGACACCTTGTCACATGAGGCCACTGAATATGTCTTGTACCTATCGTCAAATGCCATGCCGCCCACCATCTCGACCACGACGTTCGAGGAAAGGAGCAAAGCCGACCCAACGATCAGGGCCGCTATCACACGCACTCGCTCCAACAAATGGAGAGAACGCCACTCAAGCAGAACTGAAGAAGGAGGCGTAGACCAGAAAGAATTGGACCGGCTAGCCAAAGTAAAAGATGAACTTATAGCAACTGACCAAGGGCTGCTACTACGAGGAAAGAGGTTAGTAGCACCAAGAGACCTAAGAAAGACACTAGCAACGCTGGCACACGAAGGACACAGGGGAATAGACAACACAAAAAGGTTCCTCAGGAACTATGTCTGGTTCCCATACATGGACATGATAGTGGAGGACATGCTCAGACACTGCAGACCCTGCCAACTGGCAGCCCAAGGACCAAACCCAAACCCCCTCCAGCTCACCACGCTGCCAACAAGACCCTGGCAAAAGGTCGCAATGGACTTCTATGGACCCGTAGAAGAGGGAGGGTATCTATTAGTAATAATAGATGAGTACTCAAGATTCCCGTTTGTTAAGCAAACACCCTCGACATCCTTCACTGACAATGCACCCATAGTGGATGAACTTTTCAGCGAATGGGGCATCCCCAATGTCGTGAAGACTGACAACGGGTCCCCTTTCCAGGGACGGGAATTCGCAAACTTCGCAAAGCACCTAGGCTTCTCCCATCAAAAGATCACACCACTCTGGCCCCAAGCCAATGGGATGGTCGAACGGTTTATGGCCACGATCAAATTGACCCGACAAAAGGCAGTAGCGGAACAGACACCCCATCCGAAAGCCATCTGCAGCATGCTCCGAAGCTACCGGAATACTCAACATGACGCAACTGCAAAGCCACCCGCTGAACTCATGGTGAGATACCAACCCAGGACGCGTATCCCACGTTGGGAGGACTACACACCGGAAGAAGACCTAGCCATCAGGGAACGCGACGCTGAGAAACGAAGGAAAGCCAAGCAATGGGCTGACACAAGAAGGAGAGCAAAGGAACAACAGCTGGAAGTTGGACAAACAGTACTGGTCCGACAAACACAGCGCAAGAAAACGGATACTCGATACCATCCAGAGCCAAGAATCATCACAGCCATCAAAGGGCCCATGGTCACGGCAACTGGAGAACTAGGGGACATTACCCGTAACTCCTCATTCTTCAAGAAGCTATATCTGGAAGAACCTGAACCACCAGAGATACCTGACGAGAGCCTCGATGAGGAAGAGGAAACAGAACCCCCAATAGAGTCAAGCGGCGAGAGCAGAGAATCACCAGGGAGACCCCCGAGGACGATAAAGAAACCGGTGAGGCTCATCGAACAGATGTAGCTGGACTGTCATGATAAGCACGGGGGAGGTGTTACACATGAATAAAAAGACACTGCCCCTTTAAGGGCAGCCAAGGAGAAAGAGCGGGAGGAAAGACGAAAAGGGAGGGGCTGGAGGGAGGAGACGGCAGTTGGAGTTTGGAGGTGAATAAAGTTGGTTCACCGTGAATTTGGCTCCGTGTCATTTGTAGGCCTGAGTGCGTACGTATGAGCGGGGTCCAACACTGGCGACGAAGCCGATGCGAACCCGTGGGTGCCGGCAGCAGTGACAGGAGGGCGGTAAGCCCAGCAGTTGAGAAGGGCTCGTGAGCCCAGCAGGTCAGGTGGGCCTGTGTGCCCTGCAGTCCAGCAGTGGCCCGTGTGCCCTGCTAGGAGAGCCTGTGTGCCCAGCAGCGTCCAGGGAGGGCCCGTGTGCCCAGCAGCTTGAAGGGCCCGTGAGCCCAGCAGTGATTGGAGGGCCCGTGTGCCCAGCAGCGTCCAAGGAGGGCCCGTGTGCCCAGCAGCTTGAAGGGCCCGTGAGCCTAGCAGTGAGTGAGACACCGCGAGGGCCCGTGCGCCCCCGCAAGAGTGCAGCGACCTGCACACCCGGCAGCAGCCGACGACAGGAGCGACGCGCCCGTCATCGAGCAGAGGACAGTGCGCCCACCGGAGGACCAGCGCACCAACTACGCGGTGGACCAGAGAGCCAGCGGAGGCCCGTGCGCCTCAAGAAAAGGAAGTTCGCAGACCTGCAGGACGTCAGCGACGCGGTGAGCCCGATCGGAAAAGAGGCCCGTACGCCTCGCGAAGAGGGAGGCCCGTAGGCCCGAAGAGAAGAAGAGAGAGAGCACCAGCGACGCGAAGAGCCCGCGAGCCAAAAGAGGGCCACGAGAAGGAAGACTGCAGAGAAAGCGCGCCATCCGCGAGGGAGGACAGAGAACCACAGCGGGCCCATACGCCAGGAGAGAGGAAACCCGCAGGCTCCCGGCATCAATTTAACAAGTAAGGTGCCGGAACGGGATAACTGGGAAAGGGGAACCCCGTGTCCCCTGCACGTGACATTTCACGGAAACACATCCAAAGGAGAGCCACATTACGAGGACAAGGAAGACCACGAGTCCCCCCACGTGACACTTCACCAAATAGTAAAGGGGGAATCTATTCACCAAAAACAGCAAAAGGGGAACCGTGTAATCCATTCACCAAGGGAAACCCCGAGTCTCCCCACGTGACATTCTACAAATCACACAAAGGACAACATCAGCACGAAAGAAAGAGGCACACTGTCTCCCCATATGACATTGGGAAAGGAAAACACCCCAGAGCAAGGGCATCCCAGTGCCCCCACAGGACAGTTACAGCGACCACACGGCAAGAAAGCCTCATTACAGAGGGAAATCCCGTGTCTCCCAAAAGCGACAGGCAAGCATACAAAGGAGTGGGAAAGACCACGAGAGAGAGGGGAGAAAACCCAGTATCTCCCCACACGCGACCCCTCAAGAACCTACCAGGAAAGCCATCAAGAGATGAGGTTTTGCACCACACCCTAGACGGCAAGTCCAGACTTGGGCACACGTGCACTGTAAGCCACGATACCAACTGAAAACCGCGAACAACGCCCACATACCACCCCAACGGACTAGAGAATACTAAGCGACACCATCATGTCAGCCCCGGACGCAGCAGACCCCAACGCTCCACCACCACCACCAGGAGCACCCTCCTCTCATGCAAGCCTAATGAGGAGACCTGCCCCGTTCACGTTAAATCCACACCATGACCAGGGGCAAAGATGGGAAGAATGGATGGAGGAATTTGACGACTTCGTAGGTGCCATTGGCACGCAAGAACCTCCCAACATATTGAGCATATTTGCAAATGTCGCAGGGAGAGAAATCAAAAACATTATACGCACAATCCCTCCACAAGATCGCACCACATATGCAAGACTCCTGCAAGCCATTAACGAAAAGCTGGTCATCTCACCTAACCGGGACTATGAAAGATACACTTTCAACCAATGTGGCCAGCTACCTCACGAATCAATAGGGGAGTTCGTAATACGTCTCCAAAGCAAAATATCCAAATGTGACTTTGCTAACTTTAATGACGAAGAAGCCATTAGATTACGCATCATAGAAGGGTGTGTATCCTCGATGTTCCGGAAGCACCTCCTCAAGAAACCCTTATCCCTAAAAGAAGTGCTAGACCTAGCCAGGGTCTACGAAAGAGTGGACATTCAGGCAGCAGCCATTGAGAACCCAAAGAAGGGAGAAACCATAGCCGCAATACATCCCTACGCCCGCCAGCCAAACCCCCAACCAAGGACCAACCAGAGGTACCCGACGCAACGAGCACAGGGTGACCGCCAATGCTATCGCTGTGGATTCGAATATCCACACAGAGGACCATGCCCTGCCATCGGGCAACGGTGCATGAGATGCGGAATGGAGAACCACTTCCAAGTGATGTGCAAGGAACTACTACCGGAAGGGGGATCAATACGCCCACGACCTGCCCCTCGCACGATGGACGCACATAAAGAACAGCATCACCAAGTGGATAGGAACGTACCTCTCGCGCCATCATATCAACGCCCAAACACAGTGAGAGCTCTGGAGGGACTTCAGATTGAACCGGACAGGAAAGACCACGAACTATATGATGCCTATCAGGATGACTTCATGTGGGAACTAGAACGCGAAGACAACCGCAAAGCGGAAGCACCAGACATCCGGGAGCGCGACAGGGAGCCATACCCCTACGCCCCACCACATTATCCACCAGGTGGAAATGAACAGTCTCAATACCTGCAAGACGGCTACGACCGAGAGTATGTATGCCTTCTCAGCGTGGAGGAGGAGGACACTGCGGCTCCCAGAGTAACAATTCAGATGGGAAGAGCCCAAAACAGATTTATCGTTGACACAGGAGCGACGGTAAGCGTCATGAATGAAGACATTTATCGTGAAATAGCCTCGGCATACCCCATCCAAGAGTCTAAGACACACATCTTCCAATGGGGAGCAGCCCAACCCATGACATCAAAAGGGAAATTTCAATGCGATCTACAGCATAGAGACATCACAGCAACCGCCACGATACATGCGATAAGAAGCCCAGCTATTGGCCGCTGCCTTCTCAGCTACAGGACAGCCAACGCACTTGCCCTGATTGACCTACATTATGACCAGTCGGAGGTCATTGAAGGACTACCACTACCATGCGAATCCGTCAGGGCAATGATAGACAGACCGTTGGCAAAAAGGGAACTCATGGACACTTTCCCCAAACTGTTCGAAGGAGTAGGAATGCTAAAAGGGCCATGCATCAAACTACACATAGACAAAAATGTCAGGCCAGTTCCACAACACCCACGGAAAGTGGGTTTCCACCTCCAGGAACAAGTATCAAAGGAAATACAACTTCTCCTCCGGAACGACATCATAGAGAAAGCGGAAGGGCCAACACCCTGGGTGTCACCAATAGTAATTGTCCCCAAGGACAATGGTCGCCTTCGCATATGCGTAGACATGCGCATCCCAAATACCGCCATCCAGAGAGAAAGGCATCCAGGACCAGGATTGGAGGACATGCTAATAAGGTTAAACCAGGCGAGATTTTTCTCAAAACTTGACCTCAACCAGGGCTACCATCAACTCGTCCTGGATCCAGAATCACGGCCCATAACCACATTTGCGACGCATGACGGCCTGTTCCGATATAAAAGATTACATTTCGGCATCTCATCTGCCGCGGAAATATTCCAAGAGACCATCAGGCGTCTCATAGCATCAGAGACGAATGCATTAAACTACAGTGATGACATCCTCATATTTGGGAAAGATCAAGACCAGCACGATAGGGCCCTCAGAAACATCTGCTCCATCCTACAAGATGCAGGGCTAACACTGAATGAGTGCAAGTGCGTCATTAACAGAACAAGTCTCAAATTCTTCGGACACACATTCTCAAACAACGGAATATCTGCAGACCCGGACAAAATAAAGGCCATCACTGATCTTCGAGCGCCGACGAACACAGCAGAGTTACGCTCGCTATTGGGAATGGCGCGATATTGTGCGCGATACCTTCCGAACTACGCCACAACGACTGACCCGCTCCGCAACCTCCTGAAGAAGAACCAACCGCTCACGTGGGACGCACCCTGCCAGGAGGCATTCATAGCGATAAAAGAGGGACTTACCAACAACAAACAACTGGCATACTTTGATCCTAACTGGCACACCATCATCACAGTTGATGCGAGCCCGGTGGGGCTGGGAGCCATCCTAGCACAAACTGACTCGGCAGACAACGGCCACCATGCAATAGTTGCCTACGCCAGCCGAGCCCTGTCACACACGGAAAAAGCCTACTCTCAAGCAGAGAGAGAAAGCCTGGCCGCGGTATGGGCGTGTGAAAAGTACCACCACTTCATCATTGGCCGGAAATTTACCCTAGTGACAGACCACCAAGCCCTCCTATCTATCTTTGGGAACCCCAGGACGAAGATGCCACCCTGCATAGAGTGATGGGGGATCAGACTACAGGAATACGATTACACCATTATCCATAAACCAGGAGGAGACGCAAACCCAGCGGACTATTTATCTAGACACCCTCTACAGGACAGAGATGACACCTTGTCACATGAGGCCACTGAATATGTCTTGTACCTATCGTCAAATGCCATGCCGCCCACCATCTCGACCACGACGTTCGAGGAAAGGAGCAAAGCCGACCCAACGATCAGGGCCGCTATCACACGCACTCGCTCCAACAAATGGAGAGAACGCCACTCAAGCAGAACTGAAGAAGGAGGCGTAGACCAGAAAGAATTGGACCGGCTAGCCAAAGTAAAAGATGAACTTATAGCAACTGACCAAGGGCTGCTACTACGAGGAAAGAGGTTAGTAGCACCAAGAGACCTAAGAAAGACACTAGCAACGCTGGCACACGAAGGACACAGGGGAATAGACAACACAAAAAGGTTCCTCAGGAACTATGTCTGGTTCCCATACATGGACATGATAGTGGAGGACATGCTCAGACACTGCAGACCCTGCCAACTGGCAGCCCAAGGACCAAACCCAAACCCCCTCCAGCTCACCACGCTGCCAACAAGACCCTGGCAAAAGGTCGCAATGGACTTCTATGGACCCGTAGAAGAGGGAGGGTATCTATTAGTAATAATAGATGAGTACTCAAGATTCCCGTTTGTTAAGCAAACACCCTCGACATCCTTCACTGACAATGCACCCATAGTGGATGAACTTTTCAGCGAATGGGGCATCCCCAATGTCGTGAAGACTGACAACGGGTCCCCTTTCCAGGGACGGGAATTCGCAAACTTCGCAAAGCACCTAGGCTTCTCCCATCAAAAGATCACACCACTCTGGCCCCAAGCCAATGGGATGGTCGAACGGTTTATGGCCACGATCAAATTGACCCGACAAAAGGCAGTAGCGGAACAGACACCCCATCCGAAAGCCATCTGCAGCATGCTCCGAAGCTACCGGAATACTCAACATGACGCAACTGCAAAGCCACCCGCTGAACTCATGGTGAGATACCAACCCAGGACGCGTATCCCACGTTGGGAGGACTACACACCGGAAGAAGACCTAGCCATCAGGGAACGCGACGCTGAGAAACGAAGGAAAGCCAAGCAATGGGCTGACACAAGAAGGAGAGCAAAGGAACAACAGCTGGAAGTTGGACAAACAGTACTGGTCCGACAAACACAGCGCAAGAAAACGGATACTCGATACCATCCAGAGCCAAGAATCATCACAGCCATCAAAGGGCCCATGGTCACGGCAACTGGAGAACTAGGGGACATTACCCGTAACTCCTCATTCTTCAAGAAGCTATATCTGGAAGAACCTGAACCACCAGAGATACCTGACGAGAGCCTCGATGAGGAAGAGGAAACAGAACCCCCAATAGAGTCAAGCGGCGAGAGCAGAGAATCACCAGGGAGACCCCCGAGGACGATAAAGAAACCGGTGAGGCTCATCGAACAGATGTAGCTGGACTGTCATGATAAGCACGGGGGAGGTGTTACACATGAATAAAAAGACACTGCCCCTTTAAGGGCAGCCAAGGAGAAAGAGCGGGAGGAAAGACGAAAAGGGAGGGGCTGGAGGGAGGAGACGGCAGTTGGAGTTTGGAGGTGAATAAAGTTGGTTCACCGTGAATTTGGCTCCGTGTCATTTGTAGGCCTGAGTGCGTGCGTATGAGCGGGGTCCAACAATGGTGATCAAGCAGAGGATTTTGAATTTGGTTTTAGCACAAAATCGCAGGCCATTAAGGAGAGGCGAGGGCTGGGATAACATGGTCCCTTTTCTTATGCCAAGTGGCAAGCTTTGTCAACAGTATTGTCGACTCATTGGAGTCTGTCCAATTGGTACATGATGAGGTTGAAGTGAAGTAGGCACAATCTGCTTAGTGATGATAGGGATTTATAGTGATTCCCTTGAAAATAAAGGGTCGACTTGCAAAAGCATTGACTACAAACAGTCGAATGCCAAAGCATCGAAAATCTATATTTTACATGTAAAAGTGCAAGTCCATCGACAATATGCATGTACTGGTTTCAATGGAAATGCACTTGTACATGTAAAAAGTAGCATTTCCTTGCACTTTTCCTAACTTTAAAAACGTTACATGGCGCTGTCCAGTGCTGACGTTTCAGCACTGACTAGCCCCTTGCAACGCTTTTTTTTGGTTTATATTGGGGGGGTTCGCCCCTGCATCCCCCCAATCCCCATGCCCCCAAATCTAACCCAAGCCCCAACCCCAACCTATCCCTAGCCACAACCCTAGCCCTGGCCCCAGCCCTCACCCCAACCCCAACGTAACCCTTAAACTAACCCAAGCCCCATCCCTAACCCTAAATTAACCCTTACACTAACCCTAGCCCCAAATCTAACCCTAATTTAACCCTTAAACTAACCCTAGCCCCAACCCCAACCCAATACTTACCCATAACATGTCGATGGAACTATCACATTTTTTTCAAGGGAATGGCCATTCAAGGGATTGGCTTTTCGATGGTAAGTATTCAATGGGTTTGTTTTCGATGCTTTGTATTTCGAAATAATGACTGGGTACCACGATAGGGGAAATAATGATAACATGGGCAGGGACCTATCAATGTAGGGGGTTCCTTCTTAATTGGTAAAATGTTCCTTTGGAAACAGTGCCTACCAGTGGGGCCCAACTCAGGCTGTGATCCAGGTAGAATCAGAGGTCTTTGTAAGAGGTAGTACAAGTAAACAAAAGCAGTCAGTCAAACAGACAAACAAAAGCTCCAAAGAAAGTGTTGCAAGTATATGTGGGCTGAAGGACAAAGCAGATGTGCGCACTGGAGGGCAGAATTATGAATTCTGTCTGGGAGTTATTGAGTTTTATGCCACTTTTGTCTATCCAGTTCACGGAGGAGAGAAGGCATTTTGCTTTTTAAGAGAAGTCAATATCAAGTTGTGAGCCTTTCAGGAAGATTAGAATAGCATCAAAGTAAGAATGAAAATAATGTTTCAATTCTCTCAGAAGCAAGGTAAGAGGGAATATAAAGAAACAAAAGAATAGGCGAGAGGGTGGAACCTACACAAGATCTTGCTAGAAAAGGAAAGGAAGGGGCTTAGCCTGATGTTTTCAGAGCAGTTGCTCAGGAAATAAATAAGCAGTTGACGGTGCTGCTAAGACCTTGTTGGTTAGAAGGGATGCTTTTGAGGAGGGAGATTTTCACAAGGAAGAAGGAACAAAACACTGATACGCATCAAGTATGAGGTATAACAACTTTGATATGGTTCAAACAAAAAAGTTGAGGTTGATAGAGAAAAAGGGATGAAATATACAAATCTGCAACCTACAGCTCTCCAGATGTTTTGGACAACAGTTCTCATGATCCCTTTCCTTTAGCTATATGGGATAGAGATATTGTTGTAGTACAAAACATTTGGCGAGTCAAAGGTTGCAGATCTGTAAAATGAACACTTCACGGCTTAACTGGTGGGGCTCTATGTACAGGGTATGCAAAACAGAGGAGGGTCTGGGAAACTCTCTACCAGCACAAACACAGCCTATTGACTTGTTCTTGGGTGGATGGCCCCTGGGAGAGTCTCTACCAAGTCTTTAGCTCACTGTTCTTTTCACAGAGAAGAAATTTCCCTGCATATCAGTCTTTGTCCTGCCCAGGGGCAGTCCATCACCGTAATGCTAGGCAATTCTCCTCTGAACAAGAGTACCACAGCAACCCCATACACGTGTTTCAGCCTAGTTGGGCATCATCAGTGAGGTGAAGCTGCGCCCCTCTAAGAACAGTGAGCAAGGGGTCCACGTCTGGATCGCCCTGTTAACTTAGGGTGAAACCCAAAGTTAATGTATGCAAACAAAGGGGGGCCTGGGAATCTCTCTACCAGCACGAACACAGCCCAATGACTTGTTCTTGGGTGAATAACCCCTGGGAGAGACTCTACCAAGTCTTTAGCTCACTGTCCCTTTCACAGAGAAGAAATTTCCCCGCATATCAGCCTTTGTCCTGCCCATGGGCAGTCCAGCGCCGAAATGCTAGGCAATTCTCCTCTGAACAAGAGTACCATCAGTAACCCCATACACGTGTTTCAGCCTTGTTGGGCATCATCAGTGAAGTGAAACTGTTGCCTCTCTAAGAACAGTGAGCAAGGGGTCCACGTCTGGATCGCCCTGTTAACTTAGGGTGAAACCCAAAGTTAATTTATTCAAAACAAAGGGGGGTCTGGGAATCTCTCTACCAGCACGAACACAGCCCAATGACTTGTTCTTGGGTGAATAACCCCTGGGAGAGACTCTACCAAGTCTTTAGCTCACTGTCCCTTTCACAGAGAAGAAATTTCCCCGCATATCAGCCTTTGTCCTGCCCAGGGGCAGTCCAGCGCCGAAATGCTAGGCAATTCTCCTCTGAACAAGAGTACCACAGCAACCCCATACACGTGTTTCAGCCTAGTTGGGCATCATCAGTGAGGTGAAGCTGCGCCTCTCTAAGAGCAGTGAGCAAGGGGTCCACGTCTGGATTCCCCTGGTAACTTAAGGTGTCGACTATTCTTTATTAACTAAATGTTGACATTATGAAGACCATCTCCCCTAATCTTGTGACAGTATTTAAAGCTGCTGTGAACAATTCCTGTTAATCTGGTCTGGTCCCGCCTGAACTTAAAGCGGCTAGAGTTATTCCACTTCTAAAAAAGCCATCGCTCGACCCCACCATCCGGGCTAATTTCCATCCTATCTCTTTCTTCTTCCTTTTCTGGCTAAACTAATTGAATCTCTGGTACCACCCCTTCTCTCTTCATTCCTTGAATCTTCTCACCGGCTTGATCCAGCGTAAGCCGGTTTCAGGCCTGGCAGAGGCACAGAAAGCATACTGGTTGCAGTCCAGGACGATATGGCCAGACTGGTGGACTCAGGCGGGGTTGGAGCCATGATATTGTTAGACCTGTCAGAGGCCTTCAACACGGTCGACCACCCAATCCTGTTGTCTCGACTTGTCCAGATAAGGATGTCTGGCCAGGTCCTTGCCTGGTTCACCTCGTTCCTGGAGGATCATACCCAGACCCTTTCCATGCCACCCTTTCTATCTGCTTCCTCTCTTGTGGTGTTCCACAGGGCTCCTCCTTGTCTCTGATCTTATTCAACATATATATTTGGGCACTTGTGTGCCTCATCCGTTCCTACGGCATCAGGTGTTACTCGTATGCCGACGAAACCCAGATCCAGTTAGACCTTGATCAGGCTGAGATGTCATTGCGCCTGCAGGGATGCCTGGTTGTCGTGGGTGAGTGGATGAACCACAGTTGGCTCAAACTGGTGGTTGGATGTCCCCCAGATCTCACACTCTGAATTTGTTCTTTCTGGCGATCCTCTCTTGGTGTTCTCCCCACCCCAGTGAGTAAAGTAAAAAATCTGGGTGTAGTTCTTTCGGCCTCTCTTTCCATGGCTAATCAAGTTACGACTGTGTCAGCCGGGGCACTTCCAGCTGAGGATTTGAAAGAGGGTTCTTCCCCTAATTCCTGTGTCCCTGCGCCCCACTGTGGTAGCAGCACTAATATTATCTTGGCTGGATTATTGCAATTCTTTGTATGTGGCCCAACCTAAGAGTCTCATCCAAAGATTGCAACGCCTGGAAAATCTGGCAGCCCGGATGGCAACCGGGACCCCCTATAGAGTCCATATTACTCCGGTTTTACGCCTATTACAATGGCTTCCTTTCGGCCAGCGTATAAGATTCAAGGCTCTGTGTATAGTGCATAGTGCCAGCCATGATTTAGGCGAAGAGTTTCTACAGGCCAAATTCACACGCTATTATCCTAACCGTCTATTACACTCAGCTGCAGCGGATCTGCTAATAGTGCCACCCTATCGTCGCCCGAGGATCGGTTGTAGAGCTTTTTCTATAGCCGCCGCAAGACTATGGAATGGACTTCCAATTTCCATAAAACAACTCTCAAATCATCTGGTCTTTAGGAAAGTGATCAAGACATTTCTGTTCTAGCCATTGGCTCGGTTTGGTGACTCTTTATGGATATTCTTTCTCTCTCTCTAGTGCCAAGATGCCTTTGGGCGACCGTTAGCGCTTAAGAAATTTCAAAAATCCATCAACCACTAGCATGGGTTCGGTGGTCTCAAGACTCAAAAACACTTTACCCTATTTTAGTGTTAGGCATATCAAATGCTGGTCAGATCATTCTTCACTTTAAATTCTGAAGCTTCCAAGTAAGTGTGTGCCTGTTATGAGAGTTCCTGTCTGGTGTGCACCATTTCACAAAGTCCCTTCCACTAATGTCACAGATAGCCTTAAGAATACACCACAGCCCAGAGACAGTGCAAGGGTTTTTATTAAAAATGTTGGAAGGGCTCTAAGGCCTGTTCCTAGCATTATTGTCTAGAAGAAGCAATACCCTCCATAGCCCAGTTGTCCATATTCCACAAGTAATTATCCAGTGCTTGCTAACCCCTACTATCCAAGTTCTGTCTTCACAGTCATTGAGAGCCCACAGTCATTGGGACCCTAAAGGCAATCGCCTATCTATGGGCTCCCTCTGTGACTTCCTAGGTTGGTCCTAGGCTATCTAATGGGACGTTTTAAAGAGTGATGGGGGTTTATGCCTTCCAGACACTCAAGCCCCCATCTATCTCCTTCCATTCATGCCTTGATGTTCCCCTCCCCATTTCTCGCTGCTGTTCTACCCTCCTGCCGCAACTCACCTCCTTCCTACTCCACCCACCTTCTTTCCTGGTTCTTCCTCATCCGACCCTTTGATGTCTCTCTCGTCTAACTTCATCCTCTGATCTTACTAATCTCTCAACTCTATACTATACTACTACTCTACACTCACTACTCTGCTCTCTACAATCTACTACTACTACTGCTCCCCCTCCTCCTATTCATTGACCCTCCTTTCACTCACTCTCTACACTTTCTCCAACACTCTCACTAACCCACACTCACAACACAGTACCACTTGCTCTGACCAACCAATGCCTTACCTCCTCTGCAAATTGCCTATACACTCCAGTCTACCATCCCTCCGCATTCTGGTCTCTTTGTTTGCTGCCTCCTCCTCTTCCTCTGACCGCCCTAGAACCACTCACAAATTCCTGTTTCTGGTCCCCCCTTCTTATCCTTCCCCTCCTTTGCCCATTGTTCCTCTTCACCAGGCCAATCTAGCTCTGTCTTCTCTGCCCCGGAAATGTTCCAAATTCCAAAATACATAAAAGGAAGGCACAGCTCAGTCCCTTTTTGCCATTCAGGTCCGCCATGCCTGGATAACGATGGCTTGTGCTGGAAAGTGTTCCAGTTCATGCTAAAGCGCTGCATTGAGGCCAAGTCCTTTGTAAGTACGGCACTGTCTCTGGTTTTGTCAAGAAGCTGCACAACAGCAAGTCTGTTATATTCTATCTTGGGAAGCTTCTTTGCAGTTGCAGGTGCTGAAGCACAACATTCGCTGTCGTTAGCAGGCGGTGCGATGTTCTTTGACACATTATGGACTTTTTGCTGCCTCGCTTAGCGGCTTCAGACTGATGACTAGCTATGTGGGCTGTTGTCTTACAGGTGGTCTGCCCAGACCTTTGATGTATGTTATTTTTGCCTGAAAGGAATAGAAAAACTGGCAAGCATTGTGTCCAAGAGGTATGTGGTGATCTGCAGTGGCACTGTTCAGATATGCAGGCATTTAGGTAGGGGACAGGAACTGAAGCCCTCCCAGCTGCTGCCTTGACCATCTAGGGTTAGGAATGGCTCTGGCTTCCACTCTGGTAGGAATCCTTCCCCAGGCTGACCTTGTCGCACTATAGCTGCACAATTCTCATTGGGCTACATTCTGCAATCCATGGCAAGATCTACACATCCCAAGCGCACTGGAGTAGAGTCCTACCCCCACTATGGATTTGAAAACAGAGGCCAGAAAGAACCACAAGGTTTTACTTGTGCATCAGTGATTGCACAGTTTTAGCTGGAGCAAGTTTCCAGGGTTTTGCCCTTCTGCCTTATATTCCTCAGAGTTTAATAATATCGGGCACTTTTCCCCTTTTCTTATAAAATGCATATTTCAGGATGAATACTATTATCCGACCTGTTAAGTGGAGATTGTCTGGCATGTAATAGGGACACAGAGAAGCCCGGGGAGGGTGGTGGGAATCCCCCATATGCAATCTCTAGGTGATCATCACATAGTTGTGGCTACTCTTCATCATCAGTGTTACCCACTCCCTGTCAATGGGTACTCCAATGGTGATGCCATCAAATTAAGGACTGCCTTGAATGGCAGAGTAGGATAACCTAGGAGAGAGGATTTTCCTTAGTCATGGCAAGAATTGTTTCCCACACGAAAACAAGGGTATCCTCACTAACATGCCTGAACTGTATCTCAACTAGCAAGGGTCCAGGATGTTGTGCCGTGTAGGAAACTTTGAAGGATCTCAATTTGCTCTGGGATCTTAGAACACCAATAGACAAATGTAACAGGTCTGTAGGTGGTGTGGATAGATAAGCTGACAGAAGTATTTATTAAAGAGGAGTAATGATGGATCGAGTGCAGTGGTTACACAACAAGAAGTTAAGATGCAGTCTATGAGGTCAGATGCTGTAAAGCATGGATAAGAATGCACTCTTTGTACAAGTGGCTTTGAAAAAAATGCTTGGAGTATTAAAAGGTCAAGAGCGGGAGAAAAAGTCACTTGGATTGATCAAAACTAATATGTATGAGATGAAAATATTTGAATAGGCAATGAAACTCCCATACATGAAACAATAATAGACAAGAATACGTAATGGTATGTGTCATACTACCACAAATTTCATAGCAATAATATGGAAAAAACTGAAGACCCCCAACTCCACTGATCTGGCATTCGCTAGATGAGTACAGAATAAAATCACGGTCACAAATGTGGGACTAAATAACTGTTTGCTAGGTCGAAACATGTTGGAAGTTACAGATGAAATGGAATTTTGAGATTATTTTAGACTATGATGTAAAGACATATGTGAGTACAGTAAATAAAAGTCTTGAGTACAGTCAGGAAGATTGTATTGTTGCATATGGAAATGTTTTTGCTTATTTTCTTGTTCCCAATTTGGAATTTTATAGTAAATAGAATTTTTACAAAGTACTTGGATTTTGTTGAACTATCTGGATTAGTTTGACATGAATACATGTAGAAGACTTGAGTATAAGTAACACGTGATGGAATTTTATGAAATGTGTGTAAAAGAGCTTCCTTCGTATAAATCTAAAGATTCTTAGACCCCCGCACCTTTATCCTTATGAGGCTACCTCTGTTTTTATGCAGCTAGTGGAGCTGGCGCACGGACTAACTGAATAGCAACACCTGCCGAATCTGTATTACAGACTATAAGAAGCCAATTCTAAAGCATGCTCACGTGATACATTTGAGCAATTAACTACAGCAGGCTTGGTTCCAATCAGCGATAAAAGGGGAGCGGCCAGGTGAGAGGTGTGGAAGTGAGATGTTAGGTTTAGGTTAGAGTGAGGTGAGAAGGAAAGGCGGAGAGTGGAGCAGAGGTGGAGGGAGGGGTGAAGGAGTAAAAAAAGGAAATAAAAGAGGCGCTGGTGAACCGGAGACAAATAATTGGAGGAGACAGAGTAAAGACACATTCAGCGGTAGCACAAAAAGAGAGGGAAGTAAAGAAGGAGGAGAAGAGAGAGGGAGAGAGCAGGGCAGAATTGGAAGGATGCAAGAATGAAAAAAAAGAGGGCCAAAGGTGAAGGAGAGAGACAGGAGAGAAGGAAAGGAGGAGAAAAAAGAGACGAGAAGAATGGAGGTGAGGGAACGACCAGAGGAAGCCCCAGGGAAGCCCTAAGGCCCTAGATCCTGATCAAAATAAAGAAGTGGAGGAAAGACCTCACAACATTCCTGAGATTTCAAGAAACCTAATAGCAGAAACAACTCCCACTGACAAGGAGGGGTTAGAGCAGACAACCCTCAGATCTAAGAACTACGAATGATTCTGACACTGCACCCCTGTACAGAAGACATAGGCACCATGGGGGGTGGTGCCATTTACTCAACAAGTCCGGGAGAACCAACGCGAAATACTGACAAGTCAAAGGTAAGACAAGAAAGACCCTCAAAGAGGCAAGAAAGAAATGCAGGACAGGTTATACACCCCAGAGACAGAGAAGATCTGATTCCAACCAAGTAGGTGGAACTGTTTGCAGTGGTGTGAGACAGAGCCGAGGCCCATGGCACTAAGAGTTTTGACTAAGTTCTACTTACTAACAAAAACCACTGCATGGACTCTGAAATCTAATCCATCCAATTACTTCTGCATGTACTAAATAAACAGTGACTTTATATTTTGGCTTGGAGTTGTTGGATGATCACGGAGCCCGGACAAAGGGTGCCTGTTAGTGGGCATTTCTGGGCCTGTGTAGGACAGGTACTGAGTTGTTTTGAACAGACAGGGCGTGTTGGTGTGCACTGGCCATTGGTACTGCTTACTCCATTGGTGGGAAATTAAATTGACTTATGGCTCTTTCTCAATGTGCAATGGAATTCATAATTTGCACTAGGATTAGAGTCTCTTTGATGTCTTCTAAGTTAAGTAGAGGATGCCATTTGTGAAGAAGAATGAAGATTGAGTAGGATAATTATTTATGCATTTCATATTATCCTATCCTTTGGTCTGAATTATTTGCTGATAAAGTTAAGGGTCCCACTTTATGGGGATATGTCAAGTACCTTGTCTCTTGATCATGAGATATGTGGTGCCTTGTTGGTTGGATGCACCAGACTTCGTTCCAGATTGTAAACATTAGCAGGGCAGTGGGATGAGTCAACCCCTTCTATCTTGCGGTGTTGAAAATCCAGGTATGGCTGGAGAATGGACTCCTCACACCGTGATGTGGAGAAATGTGTGGACACTGGGTGTAGACCACAAGATACCCTGAGAACCATGGAGCAGGATGGTAGGGTCAAGAGGCCCAGCACAGGCACAGGAAGGAGTAATAAAACAAGGGACCCCAGCTGAGGCATAGCGGTGGGACAGGCACAGGCTAGAAAGAGGCAAACAAACAATAAGGAGGCCAAGGAACTTTAAGAGGAACAGGCAGAAGGCGAGATGCAGGAACAGAGGGAAAAACCAGTGGGTCAGGATAGGAGATGCAGAGAATAGAGTTCCGGCAGATAAGGAACATTGAGACGCACCTCAATGCAGTATAGTCTTCCATTTATGGAGTGCTGCGGCTACCCGAAGCATGCACCGCAGCATGTTGTCATGGGAACTGGCTGTGATGCTACGCTGTCATGCAACATAACCCGTAAGGAAGGCAGATATGGCCACATAATGGCAGCAACCATGGTGGAACGCCCGGTAAGTGCAGGACGCTGATGCAGCATCTGTAGTCTTGGGGCTCGGAAGAGCGTTCAGCGCCAACCACAAGGAACACGGCAACAATGTTGATGCAGGCGCCAGCCTGGAGCAGGTGAGTTGCGTTGGTGCCGGGTGCACCGCGTGATAGGATATTACTTTCCACACATCGTGAGAGGATGTACAAAAATCTGTTTTCGGGATCTGGTATGCATGTTGTAATTCTCAGGTTAACAGGGGCCACACACCTACCCCATCCTTCCAGGGCTATAGGAACAGGGCCATAGCCTGCTACTCATTCAGATTTGGGAAAACAAGCATTGGGGACTTCTCGAGTCGTGGACTTTTGAAATACTGATGATGGACTCTCTGTTGAGCTGCTAAAACAACTTGTTATACCTCAGTTAGACAGATCAACTAAAGTGGGAATTAGTTCAATTCATTCAACCCACTATCCTGCCAGACCTCAATGAATATTGCAGCAACTGGCAACTCTTTGGAACATAACATTTTGGCTGCGATATTATGACACTGACTTTTATACTGTTCTGACGGTCAGGCACAATACATTAAAAGGCATCTCTTATCTACAGTAAGCTCTCCTGGCGTGCTTCAGCCATCTTTTGTGTCCTTAAGGACACTGTCTCAAGGGATATAACACCCAACCTGCTATGGGTTATTTCACAGAGTGACTTCAGGAATGTAGCAGCCAGCTTACTGTTCATCTTGCACCTTGTCTATCACCAGGGATACAACACCCAGCTTTCTTTGGCTTCTTGCACCTTTATGTCTGGAGATATAGTGCCTAGCTTGATAAGCAGCTCGTTCAGTGCCATTAGGGAAATGAAACATACCTACCTGGCTATGCAGCCTGCACTATTATCTCCAGGAATATAGCACCTAGCTTGCTATGCACCTCTTACAGTGCCATCACACCTATAGCGCTCAACTGGCCTTGTGGTTACAGCGATGTAGCACCCAGCTCACTATGCAGTCTGGGATCTTCTTGTGCCTCTCTCCACACACTATTGTTTCTTGCCCTTCTCCTTGCTCTCATAACTTCTCAGCATCTCCCCTTCTCTCAACCTGTAATCTTTCTCCATCTGCTTACGATCTCAGGCTGCTTCTCTTTGGTAATCGCAATGTCTGGGCTTTATATAGGGTTCCTCTCATTTTGATTAACTGCAGGTTTTCTCAACACAGTATCTGGAATGTCAAAAAGGCTCTCATCCATTTTGCAGTGTGACGGAAGTCCAACTTTTCCTCCAGTGTTTGTGCAGCTTAGCATTGCAACATGTAGATTCTGCATCAATGCTCAGGATGTTGCCCCTGCTCTTTACAGGATCCCCGATCGGGGCTTTTTCTGCCACGTCGCTCATGGGCATCTCTGCCACCAAGTATACCAGTTTCACTCCCTAAGAGTTACATGACGCGGTTTCCGGTGTTCAAGCAAAACAAGATTCCTCATAATAAGCATAGAAACATGACAGAGGGATAACACACTTGAGAGTCTGGGTCACATGAGGAGACGACTAGACAGTAATGAGCACTCACAGAAAGGATTACAATCGATCCGCAGTTTTAATCTGCATTCCATCATCACAACTACAAATCAACCATGACTCACTGGTACGTATTGCACTCCATCCCAATGGAAGATCGCTGTAACCCTCCCAGTGCATGGGCACCCTCCTGTGTACATCTGCAATAATCCACTACTCAAACTCACATTGCACATCACCTCTGCCACTAGAATGCAGCTAAGTCCCACCCAAAAATTTGGTCTGGATGGGCACATAATCAGTCACCTTGACTCGCACACTCTGACAGCCTATCACAGCACACATCCACTCCATGGGTTGCTAGGAGGGACTTAACCGCCTGTACCTACCTTTGTACTGACTAAAATGCACACACGCATTCTAAAATCCTCTTATCAATTCTCATACCTCAGACTTCGATCCTCCATCGGCGATCACCCACAGCACTTTCAGGGCATACCAATGGCATTAGGTGCTATACAAATATCATATAACATAACATATGTTGGAGTCCAGTGAACTTTTAGACTTTCACAGTGCACAGCACATCAACAGCCCTCCTGAATGATGATAGAGCTGACTACATCATAAAATGCTCTAAGTTTGGAGAAAGCTCTAGACAATCTGCCCCAATTCTTTATTTTAGCTAAACACTATGGAGACGAGGTTGCAAACAAATGTATTCATGGCTGAAACCATGTTTGTACAGTATTATGTGAAAGCATGTTTGAGGGTGAGTATATCAGAGTCAGGTGATAATTTGTAGAACAACTTAAAGTTAGTACAGTTTTGTTCATGGATTGAGTTTTGACTGTAAAGGGAAGGTTGGCTTTTGTCATCTGTGAATCAGGTGTTTGGAGGGTGTGTTCCAACTTCCGTCACACAAATTGTACAGTATTCCTTTAGATCATAACCTGTTAGACAGTACACAATCACATAGAGGCCAAATGTGAGGTGCTGAAGAACTTTATCAACGTGAAAACAAAAGACACAGTAAAACAAAAAGGTATCAGCTAATATTATCCCCACCAAAAATATCGCCGAATATAGGGTCGTCGGGAACGGCCATAGGCGATATTTTTAGTGGGGATCATATTTGGGGGTTTTGGGAGTGAGGGTTGGGGGGTATCACCCACTCCCTTTAAAATAATATGTGGGTTGTGGGGTTGTCCCCTGCAGGTTACATGCCTTAATATTGCCGCAAAAATATGGCAATATATTTGTATGGCGATATTTTTGCGGGGATATTAACACATGGAAGTATGTGGATGGAACGGGTGACGTATGTGGATGGAGCGGGTGAAGTATGTGGAAGATCCGGTATGTGGAAGGTACGGGTGAAGTATGTGGAAGGTACGGGTGAAATATGAAGAAGGTACTGGTGTAATATGTGAAAGGTACGGGTGAAATATGTGGATGGAGTGCATAAAATGGTTGGAATGCGTAAAATAACTTAGAATACACGGAACGGACCGGAGTGCATGGAACAGATTAGAGTGCATGGAACGGTTTCGAGTGCATGGAACGGTTTCGAGTGCATGGAACGGTTTCGAGTGCATGCAACGGTTTCGAGTGCATGCAACGGTTTCGAGTGCATGCAACGGTTTCGAGTGCATGCAACGGTTTCGAGTGCATGCAACGGTTTCGAGTGCATGGAGCTGATTGGAGTGCATGGAACAGTTTGGAGCGCATAGAATTGTGCAACATACATGGAATGGTTTGGAGTGCATGGAACGTTTGGAAGAGCATGTAAACCATCATATCACATCACCACGCTTACTCTCTTCTTTACACCACCATTCAACTAGAACACAGCGATACTATGACACCATTCGGTATAGCTGTTCTCATACCAACATCTGCCTCATACTCCCCATCAGTCTAACTAAACACTGCTAGTTACACAACCTCCAGCCAGGCGTTCTCCTCAGGTCTAACGCAGCCAGAATCGGTCTGGATAGAACCTGTCAGAACGAACACATATTCTTGATCTCTCAACCACCACACCTTCCGCTAAGAAGCAGCTATTACACAAATGCAACACCAGCTGCACACATATCCGGTGCTCACACGAACCTTTGACTCTCTATTCTCTCTACTGACTTGAACTTCGGTTCCCGAGGGCGTTCAACCTTCCAGCGCCTTGAGACCATACCAATGGTACATAAGGCGCTATATAAATGCAAAGTAACTTAACATAACATAACATGAAACCAAACAAAGTTCATGATGTTCAAAGTAGTAAATGTTTCCTTTGATTCTGGCTTGATCCACAAAGTGATGTGGAAAAAATACATTCTTTATCTATTGGGTACAAAATTCAAACAAGTAAGAGTGGCCCAACAACGAAACAGGTTTACTGTCCAATACTTAGGAAATAATTATATTGCCAATTTGAACAAGTGACGATTGGTTGTAAGATCCAGACCTAAATGATCTGTAATCAAGTCCCATACCTTGGTCAGGGGACCTTCAGTGGGGTACCCAAAGGGGGCGGATGCCTCAACACGCTAGAGGATGATGGGGTCAGGGTTGGCATGCATAGTATCTGCTGGTCACCACCACTTAGTCCCCAGCTTGGGGAAAGGAGACAATAACATTTCAACCTGAGAGACTCCTTCCCCTTTAAGGGAACAAGTAATGGTAGACCAGCTGTACCAGTATTGTCTGTATGCACCATTCCCATCGAATTGGTAAAGAAATACCCATATAAATCTATAGCAGAGAAGTATCGGAAATTTGACTGACATCCATATATCACATCTCCATCTGTGGCCATAGCCATCTCCATACCCATACCCATTTCCGTCCATCTTTCCGTCTGTGTCCGTCCATCTTTGTCCAACAGTCTGTACCCATCCATTTGTCAGTATTCATCCATAGCCATTTGTCCGTAAATCTATCGGACATACCCTCTGTATCGAACATCGTTCCAGCTTCCTTCAGTCTATCCATCTGTATCCGTCCATAGCCATCCATCCGTATCCATCTGTCCATGCATTTGTCCACATAAATCCACCCGTGCATGTTCATTCATCAGTCCCTATGCATCCCTCTGTACCGACTCCTCCGTCCATAGCCAAAGAGCAAACAATTCACCTGCCCGTCTGTCCATTCATAGCCAGCCATCCATCCAAAGGTATCCATTCATCCGTAGTCAGCCATTCATTAATTCATCTGAGGCCAGCCATAGCCAGCTATCCATTTGGAGCCATCAGCAGCCAGCCAGCGATCCATCCATCCATCCATCTACCCGCCTGTACAACTGTCCGTCCGCTTCCATCTATCCATTTGTATAAGTTTTCACAAATCTGTGGATGTCATCACTTCTCCCCTAGGGGTGGCCTTTTCCATGGGGCCAGGGCGGTGCATCCACAGTACGAAGGTGCCCCTGGGGGTGGTGCACCGGGGGAGGATCGCGAGGGAGAGCAAGCCCCTTATGGGATTAGAGAAGACCATCCACTGAGAACGCAGTATACCTCTGCTATGTTAGGCTCTGCCTCTTTCCCCCAAGCCAAAGTCCTTTCCTCTTTCCAATCAGGGCCAATATCCGTTTTTGTAAGGGTAACCCACTTAGTATGTTAGACCTGACTAGCGGCCCTGAAAATACATATTGCTTTCCATATTGCTCCAATACAACTACTGTGAAGAAGACCACCATATGTATGAAGATCACTCCAGAGAACCGTAGTGAATGGCTAGTCTCTCATGGCATTTGATTGGTCAAAGGAAATACAAAATAGCAGAGGGAGGCCAACATGGAGAGAGCCATCCTCCATCGAGGAAATTCGAGACGCCGACCCGGCGAACAGGGGACCGTAGCAGGAGATGACGTGCATGGAGGCAAACGGGAGCACAAAGGTAGTCCAGGGAGAAGAAGTTACTTCGTAGGCTACTATCCAAACAACCCAGGTGTCCCGAAGTTCAGAAAGGTGCCAGAAAGCAAGATCGCAGCTCGAGAAGGGAGCAGAGACTTGCGGAGCAGCCGCCAATGTGACGGAGAACCCAAATGCAGCTGGAGATGAAAGGTCCAGCTCAAGGAAGAAAAATTGAACGGCAGAGATGCCCTTGGTGCGGTAGAACACCCGAACGCTACCGGAGCCTCACAGTGAAGCACGGGTGCTCGGAAGATACGAACCACACAAACAGGTACGCAGGAAGACCTAGAGGTGTTAGAGGCCCGGGAGGAGTCGGTAAGAACTGCAGAACACAAGATAAGAGGGTCTGGGATCCCAGGAACACGATAGAAAGTAAGGAACACTTGTATGCTTGGCAGGTGAGTAAACCCAGCAGGCAAGAGACATTATTGCAAGTCTGGGACCCGCACCCATATGAGAGCAAGAGAATAGGAAACGGACAATACCGAAGGAAACATATGCTGGTCAGGAGAGTAAACCAAGCTATTGTGACAGCGCATTGCAAGTCTGGCACCCGCACCCATATGAGAGTCAAAGAATAAGAGCTTCTGGAACCCTGAGAGAAACAGACAGATCAGAAGAAAATATACACTTGGCAGTAGAGTATACAAAGCTGGTACAATACAAAGGAAATTCCACAAGGAGGAGATGAGCTCCTAAAGTAGAGCCAGAAGGAATCTAGAGGAAAGGAGCCTACCCCTCCTGAGCACTGGAGTTAAACATTGTACAAAAGGAACATTCATTTTATTGTTTTGGACCACCCGAGAAAATGGGAACTTTACAGTTGGCAAGAACTGTCGTCACTTCTGGAAAGATCGTCCTTGCACATTAGACTTGTTATTAGTGTTAAGGTCAGAAACAGGTTTTTTTGGCACGACAGTGACTGTTTGACATCCTGACATTTTCCATAATTTTCTTTGAGGGAGGGAACCCCCACTTGGCTTTAGGGACAGAGGCTGTTTTCCCAACCCTTTTATTGGTTAATACAAATGTATAATCAAAACTATGTCACCTTTATGTCAGAGCATTACTTCTGCACCCTTACAGTAGCCATCTGTTGGTATCCATCCATCGTATCCTTCTGTATTCATCAAGATCCTTCAGTATTCATCCAATTGCATCCATCCGCATCGATCCACCTATATCCATTCATCCCTTCATCCATATTTAGCTGTATTCAGTCATCCATCTGCATCCATTCATCTATCGGTCTGTCTGTCCATCCCTCTGTAGCACTATGGCCGCCCACAGCCCATCGACATCCATTCATCTGTAGCCATCCATATATCCATCTGTAGCCAGCCAATCATCCGTCCGTCTATAGCCAGCCTCCATTCATCCATAATTCGTTAGCCATCAATCTGCAGCCAGCCAGCTAGTGTCATGATCCGCCGAATCCGCCCATTTTGGACTTCATGGTCCATGATGCACTGCGGTGTAAACTCCGCGGTTCTACCAACATGGCCGACGCTGCCAGAGCGCTGCACACCAGCCACTTCATGCTACGATCGGCTGCCTAGAAAAAGGCCACGCCTCTGCAGCGCTGAACGTCTCAACGCTACTGCTTGGTATAGCTAGACGTGCGTTTCCGAAGTTCACTTCACTCTCTCTGTGATATCTTGTTTCCTTTCATCCTTCCTGGTATTCATTCATTCCTTTCCCCTTACCTTATTCTCGTGGCTACTCTCCTGGAAATTCCTCGTGCTCGGACTCGGGGCTCTGTCTCCTTTCGAGCCGACTTGTCCTCTTTCTGGTTCCTCGCCCGACTGAACGCTTCCATTTGGAAGGCTACAACATCACGCTGGACTCCGAAGACCGGCGTCCACGGTTATACAAATCCCGGACAGTAAGAAAGAAGGAAGCTACGTCCAAGAACATCACAAGAAAGGAAAAACAGGTGAGAAGGGGAGAAACTTGTGACAGCTAGCTTTAGCCAGCCATCCGTAGATATTCATCCATCCACCCATTCAATCGCCAAAGGCCTCAATGACCATAAAGTGGAAAACAGACAGGCTGATCAGTCTACCCTGGAGGCAGTGCTGGGGTATGACAACCAGAGAGGGGATGAATCAAGGGGTCAGATAAGCAAGCCACAAGTCCAGTGTGAAAACTGGATGCCATCTTCACGAGTGGGGCCCACCAGCCAATCTTTGCATTTTCTACCTGCAGAGAAATACCAGAGTTATTTTCCCCCAGCAAGTGGCTGGAAAGCAGGGACAGAGTAGGGCACTCAGAGAAGGATCAATACTAGGTGAGCGAAGAGAAAATCCAAAGTCATACATCAGGGCTTTAAAGCCATCCTAACAACCAATAGCCATTGCAGCCAACACACTAGAGTCCTCTTTTACCAGGGAAAGGTTAGAGACTGGGCCAAAATCCTAGAAAAGCTTAGTGCAGCAGTGTTTAGAGTAGGTGCTGAGACAGGAGCATACAGGCAGGCAGTACCTTTGAAGGAAGTTGGAGGTGAGAACAAGAGATTCAGCAAGATGCAGGATCCTAGAGGAGAGGTCAAGAAGGCTGTGCAATACTAGAACCACTAGAGAAGAGACACATGAAACTGGATCATGTAGTAAAAAAGAGCTAAGGAAAGTCGCAGGAGAGTGGTGGCCAAAGAGGGGGAAATTACTGTGAAAGATGATGATGCGCCCATGATTGGCAAAGTGGACACAGGGGTGGAAAAGATGTGAACGATTTAGAAACCATTGAACTGAAGGTATAGTGGTAAAGGGTGGTGCCCAGGGGGGTGAAGAAGATGGAAGAGAGCTTGAAATCTTTGTATGTGAAGTTGGAGTGCAAACGGAGAAATTATTTACCATAATGTTCTTTCTATTGATTCTTCTCTCGCAGATTCCTCATCAGATAAATATCCCCTTCCAGCTTCAGCTGCTCAAAAAAAACTTCGACTGGGGGCTTAGTGAACCTCGACTCGGCCATCAATCCATCTTGACTCATTGCTCGATCGTCGGCTCCAGACGCGATGTCGGGCGTCGTACATATACTGCATCACTGTCATTACGGCCCGTACCTCACTTCCCACCTTTTTTCCCCACCATTTTTCCCCTGAGCTCAGCCACTGCAGAGGAAAACTTCCAAGAAAGAAATGACCAAACAGCCAATAGAGGATTATAAAAACCAAATCCCAACTGGCATAATAGAATTTTCTTTATAATTTGGGGAGAGAAGAAGGCATGAGGTTTGAAACCAAGAAAAGTACGAAGACCTTGGAACCATCGCCAACACTTCCTTCTCAGGCAAAGGTAGCCACTTACTGCAGATGCTTTCTTAGTTGGATGGATGGGCGGTGTGATGAAGAATCTGCAGGAGAAGAACACATAGAAAGAACATTACGGTAAGTAATTTCTCCTTCAATGGATTGCCTTTCTCCCACAGAATCCTCATCAGAAAGACTTCCAAAGCAGTAAAAATAATGGAGGCGGGAAGAAAGCTTTATAGCAGTAAAATCTGCAACAATGCCCTTCCGAAACAAGCGGCAGCCCCACAGCGACATCCAGACTGTAATGTTTTGTGAATGTAAGAAGCGAGGACCAGGTTGCAGCCCGGCAAGTTCTCCCTGACCGGTGGAGTATTCTGCAGTGCCGTAAAGGTAGAAACCCCTCTGGTGGAATGGGGCCCGATGCCAGGGGCAACTCCTTGCCGTGGTATGGTAGCATTATGAAATATGCAACCTGATCCATCGTGAGATAGTTTTCTTCGATACCGCCAGAGCCTTCCTGGAAAGGGAGAAGGCCACAAACAATTATCCTGTACTTTCCTGTACTCCGTTGTCCTTGCTACGTAAAAGCTTAGCACTCTCTTCGGGTCCGTACAGTGAAAACGCTCCTCCTCCTTAGAGGGGTGCGGAGGTGGATAGAACAGTGGTTACCTGTGCGAGATGGAGTGGTGGTTTGAAAAAAGGGGCCTGCAACTTGCTGACCCACCTGGCTTAAGTGGCTGAAGTGATGGCCACCAGAAAAGCGATTTTCAATGTTAGCAACTGCAGTGAGCGGGAAGAACAAGTTACTTACCAACTGTAACGTGCTTTCGATTGGATGTTCCTCCCACGTATTTCTCATCTTAGATATATCCTTACCTTCAACTTTGCTGCTTCAAATTTCTTTTTATCTCTCTCCATCAGAGGGCACTCCACTCGAGGCTGCGGCGTCGATGTCCCTCAGCGGCATCCGTCGAGCGACGTCATCCGCTGTATAAATGCCTCGAAGGCGCCCGTTGGCCTCAATTCTGTTTTTTTGTATATTGTAGCCAATGGATTGTAGTTAATGGTGTGCCTCTTTTGACCCAAGCCTTAAAGGAATTTTGAGTGTAAACCACGTAAACTGTACTGTGGGGTTATCACAAAGGTCAGCAATGTCCTCTTCTTCAAAGGAAGTCTCAAACCCCTCCCCCTCCTCCTCACCTCTGTCTTTTCTCCTGATCTTCTTTTCTTCCTGGTTTCCTGGTTTCTCCTTTTTTTTGTGAAGATAGGGACGGCCGCGAAAGGACGCCACCGCGATACCGTATAGGTAAGGCGGTGAAAGATCCTCCGCGACCGTCGTATGAGGGGAAAAAGCCAAAGGCACAAAAAACCCCTTACGGGAGAGTTCAGGTGGTGGTCCGTAAACAGACGGAGTATACTTGAAGGATCGAAGTCACCAAAACGGAAGGCAGAGGCAGTCCAATAAAACAGGCAGGGTCGGAACACAGGATGATCCAAAGTTCACTACAACGGGAGGCAGGGGCAGTCCAATAGCAGGCAAGGTTGGTACACGGGAAGGCAAGATTGAACAGCAGCGGGAGGCAGAAGCAGTCCAATAGCAGGCTAGGTCGGTACACGGGAAGGCAAAATGTTAAGCAGCGGGAGGCAGAGGCAGTACAATAAGTAGGAGTGAAAATTAGAAAGGAGGGGACAAGAAGAGAGAGAATGGGTTAGGTAAAAGAGGGCAGAACGGGAAGAAGGAAAAGCGAAGGAGAGAAAGAAACAGCAGGAGTGAGCGGAGGATACACAGAAGGCTTCCTAGCAACGCAACGACAAGCGAAAAACCAGGGAGCGTTGCAACGCGTACGCGACCCGGAAGCTGAAGGCTAAAAGCTCCCGGTCGCGTACGCGATCGGAGAAAGACTAGACCTGCAGGCACGTAGAGGGAGGGGAACGTGGCGGCAGACTCTACGACAGACTACGTCGATATCGATCCCAGACTCGCCATCTGCCCCACGATGTGACAGTATGCCCCCTCCGAAAACATCCTCCCCCCGGTTTCCCCGGATGGAAACGGTGGAACTGGCGTAACAATCGAGTGGCGTGAATGTGGGATTTGGGCTCCCAAGTGTTTTCTGAACAGGGAAATCCTTTCCATCTTACCAAATATTCGAGGCTACCCCTATGATACCGTGAATCGCATATCTGAGCGACTTCATACTCTTCTGGAGTAGGATCAGTGGGAAGAAGATTGGATTGAGACTTACGGGACCAGGTATCTTCTACAAATGGTTTCAATTGGGAAGTATGAAATACAGGATGCACCCTTTGTAGACTAACAGGAAGTTGGAGACGAAATGCCACAGGATTTATCTTGTGCGTAATCTTGTAAGGACCTAAGAACTTAGGAGAGAGTTTAGAGGGATGAACCCACCGGGGTAGATATTTGGTAGAGAGCATGACTTGGGATCCTACTTCCCACCCTGGAACCTGTCTACGATGTTTGTTAGCCTGGATCTCATAACGATCTTGTGCCTCCTGAAGGCTCAACTTAGCCTCTTCATGTACCTTCTGTATGTGAGAAAGAGAAGAATCCACCGAAGGTGTGTGTGAGGGGGTTAAAGAGATGGGTGGAATGGAATGGGGATGATAGCCATAGGTGCAAAAGAAAGGACTTATACCAAGTGCAGAATGAACGGAATTGTTATATGAGAACTCTGCCAAGGGTAAAAGAGGAACCCAATTATCCTGTTGTCGGTTGATGAAACACCTTAGATACTGTTCGAGGGTTCCGTTAAGTCGTTCTGTTTGACCATTGGTCTGAGGGTGAAAACCCGAAGATAAGGCTCTCTCTATGCCCAATTTTTCACAAAAGGTCTTCCAGAAGCGTGAGGTATATTGACTCCCCCGATCCGAAATGATCTTAGCGGGTATTCCGTGAAGACGAAATACATCTTTTAGAAAAACCTCTGCCATTTCTGCAGCGGAGGGAATGCCAAGTAGGGGGGAAAAATGGGCCAGTTTGGAAAAAGAGTCCACCACCACCATGATACAAGTGCAACCCTGAGACCGGGGTAACTCTACGATGAAATCCGTGGAGATGGTGTACCAAGGTCCTGCAGGAACGGCATCGGACTTCAATAATCCTATTGGTCTTTGATGAGATACTTTGTTGCGAAGACAAATAAGACAGGACCGTACGTACTTCTTAGCGTCCTCCTTTAAATTTGGCCAATAAAAGTGCCTTAGAAGATATTCCTGGGTACCTCTGATGCCTCTATGTCCTGCAATCTTAGAATCGTGACACCATAACAGTGCCTTCTTCCTCTGTTCAAATGTGGGTAGATACAATCTATCTTTTACTAGATAGAACCCATCCTTGATGTTATACTTGGTATCTATGGGGTGGAGATCCCCTTCGAATTTTTCTTTAGAAGTATCTCTGACTTGCTTAAGGAATGTAGACAGTTCTCCGATTTGTTTGGTTTTCGGAAACATCAAATCTCGGTTGCCCTCTGTCTCTGTAAGGTAATCACTGCGACGAGAAAGTGCGTCCGCCACCAGGTTCTGTTCTCCAGGAATGTATGTGATGTTGAAGTCGAACTGGGCAAAAAAGTGTGCCCATCTTGCTTGTCGGGTGTTATAACACTCAAACTGTTTCAACACTTGTAGATTCTTGTGGTCAGTCCTGATGGTAAATGGATAAATGCCTCCTTGTAACAGATGTCTCCATTCGACACACGCTAGTTTCATGGCAAGTAGTTCTCGTTCGATGACCGAGTAATTCTTTTGACTAGAGTTGAGTGTTTTTGAAAAATAAGAGACAGGATATTCGAGATTGTCATGAGCTTGAAGTAGAACTGCCCCAACCGCCATCGCCGACGCATCAGTCTCCAGTATAAAGGGGAGATCCTGATTCGGTTGTCGTAGAATGGGAGCAGAGCAAAAGTCTTCTTTGAGAAGATGAAAACTCTCCTCGGCTGCATCAGACCAAGTAAACGGCATAGAAGACTTCTTAAGTAAAGATGTAATGGGTAACACTCTTTGGGAGAAGTTTGGAATGAACTTCCGATAGAAGTTAGCCAATCCTAGGAACTTCTGTACCTCCTTTACTGATCTTGGCGAAGGCCAATTTAGAATAGATGTGACCTTCTGTGGATCCATCGAGATACCCTTACTAGAAAGGATAAATCCCAAATAGGAGATAGAGGATGCAGCAAAAACACATTTGTTCAGTTTGACGGAAAGATGATTATCTTTGAGACGTTGAAAGACTTCTCTAACATGTTCCTTGTGGTCTTCTGGTGTTCGAGAAAACACTAAAATGTCATCCAGATAAACGATGGTAGTATGGCATAGGAGATCTGAAAACAGGCGATCCATGAAGCGTTGAAATATGGAAGGAGCATTGACTAAGCCAAAGGGCATTACCTGATATTCGAATAGACCGTATGGAGTCCGAAAGGCAGTCTTCCACTCATCTCCTGCTTGGACTCGAAGTAAGTGATATGCATTTCTTAGGTCAAGTTTTGTAAAGATGGTGGACCCATGTACAGCTTGGATTATCTCTGTTATAAGTGGCATGGGATACCGGTCTTTGATGGTTACTTTATTTAAACCCCGGTAATCAATGCAGGGACGTAGCTCTTGTGACCCTTTCTTTGGTATGAAGAATAGCGAGGCCCCTGCCGGAGACTTTGAAGGTCTGATGAGTTCATTGGCTAGATTCTTGTCCAGGTATTCTCTGAGATAGCGTCTTTCTTCCAGAGAAAGGGGGAACATCCGACAGAAAGGGACCAGAGCCCCTGGCATGAGATCTATCCCACAATCTTCAGGACGGTGAGGAGGTAAATCCAGAGGTATCTTTTCTGTGACTACCTCGGTGTATTCCTGAAGATCAGTGGGCAAACAATGAACAGATCTGGTCTCACAACAACTTGATGTCTTGACAACTTCATAACTAGGTTCAGGCAGGCACTCAGACTTGCAGGTAGCGGAGTGAAAGCTAAGAAGGTTCTTTGTCCAATCTATTTTGGGGTTGTGTTTTCGTAGCCAGCCAATCCCAAGGATGATGGGGAAGTGAGCCGCACGGATAAGGTCAAATGATATCTTTTCAGTATGTTGTTGGACTGACATCACTAGTACTTCCGTGGTGTGTGTTATCAAGCCAGAGCTTAAAGGTTCGCCGTCGACCCCCTCCACCTTCTGATCCTCCTTCTTGGCAATACGAGGCACACACTTCTGAGTGGCCCAGTAGGTATCCATGAAATTGCCAGCGGCGCCACAATCCAATAGAGCCTGAGCCTGAATCTCCGAGTCACCCAGTAATAGAGTTACTGATAAAATCATAAGGCGAGCATCTTCTGGGATCGCAGGGGTAGAGACTGAAAGAGTAACATATGGACTATTCGAAGCCCCTCGGAAGTTAGTCCTGACACTCACCGAGGGCGACCGTTTCCCGACCGTCTTGGAGGGACATCTGGGCAGTCCCTAAGGAGATGAGTCGAAGCCCCACAATACATGCACAGGTTTCCTTCTCTGCGCCTCTTACGCTCCTCAGAAGTAAGTGGAGCACGAGTAGTCCCTATCTGCATTGGTTCTTCTCGAGTGGATCTTGAAGAGGATGTAGGGACGGGAGGAAGGGGAACCAAAGGAAGAGACGCATAGGGTTTGGATTTCCTTTTCTCCGCGCGTCGTTCAGCCAAACGGAAATCAATACGAAGTGTAGCAGTCACGAGTTCATCAAACGTTGTTGGACGAGCGATACGGGCCAGTTCATCCTTGAGATCCTCTCTCAACCCCCGTCGAAAGATGGCATACTGCGCTTGTTCCTGCCATCCTGCTTCTGAAGCAACTTGTTTGAAGTTCGTGATGTAAGTAAGCAATTCAGACTCGCCCTGGCGTATATCCAGCAGATCTTCAGACGCCAAATAAGTACTCTCGGTTCGTAAGAAGGTTTGTTGTAACAAAGTCCTGAAGGCGTTATAATCTTGCAGCACTGGATCTGTTCGGTTCACTAGGGGGGTGGCCCAAGCAAGGGCATTGCCAGTCATATGAGTAATCATAAAGCCAATTTTGGCATGATCGGAGTCAAAAGTATGTGTACGAAAAGAGAAGTGAAGATTACACGCATCCAAAAATTCCTTGACCCTTTTGGGGTTCCCATCGAATTTGCCGGAGACTAAAGGAAGAGGAGGTAGATCTGTTGAAAGGCGTTCTCTTTCTGTCACTCGCTGTAGCAATGTTGCGTTTGCACTTTTTAAATTCTGAACCTCCAGGTTCAGGTTCTGTACAGCGGCTACTAATTCTTGAATCTGTTGGGGAGTTGCCATCTTGGTATTGTGGCGTTGCAAACTATCACAAAGGTCAGCAATGTCCTCTTCTTCAAAGGAAGTCTCAAACCCCTCCCCCTCCTCCTCACCTCTGTCTTTTCTCCTGATCTTCTTTTCTTCCTGGTTTCCTGGTTTCTCCTTTTTTTTGTGAAGATAGGGACGGCCGCGAAAGGACGCCACCGCGATACCGTATAGGTAAGGCGGTGAAAGATCCTCCGCGACCGTCGTATGAGGGGAAAAAGCCAAAGGCACAAAAAACCCCTTACGGGAGAGTTCAGGTGGTGGTCCGTAAACAGACGGAGTATACTTGAAGGATCGAAGTCACCAAAACGGAAGGCAGAGGCAGTCCAATAAAACAGGCAGGGTCGGAACACAGGATGATCCAAAGTTCACTACAACGGGAGGCAGGGGCAGTCCAATAGCAGGCAAGGTTGGTACACGGGAAGGCAAGATTGAACAGCAGCGGGAGGCAGAAGCAGTCCAATAGCAGGCTAGGTCGGTACACGGGAAGGCAAAATGTTAAGCAGCGGGAGGCAGAGGCAGTACAATAAGTAGGAGTGAAAATTAGAAAGGAGGGGACAAGAAGAGAGAGAATGGGTTAGGTAAAAGAGGGCAGAACGGGAAGAAGGAAAAGCGAAGGAGAGAAAGAAACAGCAGGAGTGAGCGGAGGATACACAGAAGGCTTCCTAGCAACGCAACGACAAGCGAAAAACCAGGGAGCGTTGCAACGCGTACGCGACCCGGAAGCTGAAGGCTAAAAGCTCCCGGTCGCGTACGCGATCGGAGAAAGACTAGACCTGCAGGCACGTAGAGGGAGGGGAACGTGGCGGCAGACTCTACGACAGACTACGTCGATATCGATCCCAGACTCGCCATCTGCCCCACGATGTGACAGGGGTAGGCTGTGAGGGTCGATGAGGAATACGTGGGAGGAACATCCAATCGAAAGAACGTTACAGTTGGTAAGTAACTTGTTCTCCGAATGGAATGTGTCCGCCCACGTATTCCTCATCTTAGATAGATATTCCTCATCTTAGATAGACTCCCAAAGCAGTTTTGTATTGGAGGCGGGAGTACAGAAATATTAGTCATGTACAGAATGAAGTACTGATTTAGCAAAAAGACTCCTTGTGAAGAATTCGAATCTAGGGCATAGTGTTTTATAAATGTGTGCATGGATGACCATGTGGCTGCTGTGCAAATATCTTTCACTGGGACACCCCTTTGAAGTGCTGTTGAAGTCGCCATGCCCCTGGTTGAATGAGCCCTCAGCCCATCTGGAGGATTTTTCCCAGCTAATCTATAACATTCATTTATAGCCAAAATTGTCCATCCAGATAATGTTTGCTTCGTCACTGCCAGT
The DNA here is from genome assembly GCF_040938575.1 of Ambystoma mexicanum. Taxonomy (NCBI): domain Eukaryota; kingdom Metazoa; phylum Chordata; class Amphibia; order Caudata; family Ambystomatidae; genus Ambystoma; species Ambystoma mexicanum. The sequence goes on from NC_090936.1 coordinate 148,420,472, forward strand.
CCAAATTTACGTCCAGTGTATCCCACGATCTTGCCAATCTTGAAATTTAGAAGCTGAGAGCCCTTCTAGGTTCTAATCTATGTAGCCTTCCATCTTCCTTACTTGCTTGAGGGGGAGGGTAAAAAGCAAGCAGTGTTATTTTTTGTGACAGGTGAAAATCTGAGACAATTTTTGGCAAAAAAGAGGGTTTAACCCTAAGGACAACTTTATCTTTATAAAAGATGGTGTGAGAAGGCCCGCTAGAAAGTGCCTGCAACTCACTTACCCTGCAGGCTGATGTAATTGCCACAAGAAGTATAGTTTTTAAAGTAAGGAGCCTTAACAGACAAGAATGTAAAGGCTCAAATGGGATGCATGTGAGGAACTTTAGTACTAAGTTTAAGTCCCACACAGGCACTTGAAAAGGTATTGGAGGAAACACATTATTAAGACCTTTTAAGAATTGTATTATCAAAGGTATGTTGAAGTAAGATTCTTCCTCTGAGGTATGCTTAAAAATAGATAGCACTGCTAGATAACCCTTTATCGTGCCAATCTGGAGCCCCAGATTAGCCAAGTATAACAGAAAAGACAATATTGTGGGAATATTACACTGAAACGGGTCCACATTCCTATCTCTGCACCAGTTACTGAACTTGTTCCAACAACACTGGTACAGAGATTTAGTTGCTGGCCTTCTGGCCGAAAGCAAGATCTCCATGACATCATCCGGAGGTCCCAATCCTTGTATCTCAGCCTCTCAGAAGCCATGCGTGAAAGCTGAGTGTGTTGACCTCTGGATAGAGAACGTAACCTTCCTCTTGTGAGAGAAGATCCTCTCTTTCTGGAAGACGTATTGGAGGGCAGATGGACATGTCCAGAAGGTCCGGGTACCATGTTCTCCTGGGGCAATTAGCATCATGGTTTTCCTGAACTTTCTCAACCTCCTGATTACTTGAGGGATCACAGGGACTGAAGGAAACGCATACAGGAGTGGAAACTCCCAGTCCACTACGAACGCGTCCCCTAGAGCTCCTCTCGGGGGAAATTCCCTTGAGCAGTAATGTTTGCACTTCCTGTTGACAATGGTCACAAACAGATCAACTTGAGAAGTTCCCCAAAGGGCGAAGATCTCCTGAAGGACTTCCTGAGCTAGTTCCCACTACTGCTCAGAGCGTCTGCCGCAGTATTTTGCTCTCGGGCTAGATGAACTGCTGATAGAGAGATCCCTTCCCGTATCGCCCAGAACCAGAGCTGCATTGCTTTCTGCACAGTAGCAGTGACTCTACTCCTCCTCTTTTGTTGAGGTAGTACATGGCCACTGTGTTGTCTTTCATTATGAGGAGATTACTTCCCCGTACAGAGGGCAGGAAGGCCTACAGAGCAACTCTGATTGCCCTCAGCTCTAATAGGTTGATGTGTAGTTTGGACTCCGATCGAGACCAACGACCGCCGATTGTCAACTCATTGGTGTGAGCTCCCCACCCTGTGAGGGAGGCGTCCGTCACTACCATTATCTCTGGCCATGGTTGCCAAAAGGTTCTCCCCTGAGGATATGTTCCCTGCAAGCTCACCATTGAAGATCCTGTGCTACTCTTGTTGGATCTTGCAAAAGATCTGACATTTCCCCTGAAAATTGGGACCATTGAGTCCTGAGGGCCCAATGAAGGGATCTCACCCTCAATCTGGCTTCTGGCACCAGAAAAATGTGTGATGCCATAAGACCGAGCAACCTGAGAAAATTGAAGGCCGGTAGATACTGTGCATTCTGGAATTTTGTTACCATCTGCAGAATGTGGTGAGCTCTCTCTTCGGGAGGTAAGGCTTTGACCGAACAAGTATCCAGGACTGCTCAGATAAACTGGAGTTTCTGTGATGGTATCATTTTTTACTTTAAGTTCAGAGAAATGCCTAGTTTGTGAAGGAAGTGGCAGGTCTTGGACAGGTGTTCCTGGGCTTTTTCTGGAGAACGTGCCCTGATCATACAATCATCCAGATAGGGGTAGACGTGAATCCCCCCTCTCCTGAGACTCGCTGCCACCACCAACTTGGTGAAAACTCTCGGGCGAAGGTCAACCCGAAAGGCAGAACTCGAAACCGATAGTGAGAATTGTCAATCGTGAACCTCAGGTACTTCCTGTGTTTGAGATGTATTGGCACATGAAAGTAAGCATCCTGAAGGTCCAATGATACCAACCAGTCTTGGAGTTGGAGAGCCTGTAGGATCTGAGAAAGTGTGACCATCTTGAACTTGTCCTTACTGAGGAACTTGTTCAAGCTTCTCAAGTCCAAGATGGGTCTCAATCCTCCGTCCTTTTTTGGTATGAGGAAATATGGGGAACACCAACCCTTGTTCCTCTCAGCTACATGTACATGTTCTATTGCACCTTTCTGTAGCAGGGTTAAGACTTCCTGCAACAGGAGAGGGTCTGGATGTTTGGCAGAGTTGTATCCCAGTAGGCGATTCTAGGTTTCTTTTGAAAAGGAAGACAGTAACCTTGGGATACTGTTTCCAGTGCCCAAGCATCTGAAGTCATGCCCCACCATTCTTCCAGATACTGTGAGATCCTGCCTCCCATCGCGGTCTTGTGGGTCAAAACCTCAGTGGTTTTGTGGCAGCTGCAGCAGTGGCTGAAGGGACAGTTGCTATTGCTGGGGCAGATCTAGTACCTTTGTCCTCTGACTGGCCTGTCGCCTTCCTTTTCCAAATGAAGAATACAATTGAAAGGGACAACCCCTCCAGGAAGATGAACCTGTGCAGGGGCGTTTTTGAGGTTGTCGTATAGCGCCACTGAGTGATTTTGCCGCCGCTTTGGAGGTCTGCAGCTTCTCCAAACTTTCATCCACCTTGCTGTCAAACAACCTCCAGCTTTCAAATGGCATATTGACAAAAACCTGACTTCCTCAGCCACGCAAATCTGCGTAGTACCGTACTAGATGCCATGGACCTACTGATACTGTCAGCCGTGTCCAAACCTGCTTGAAGGCATTCCCCCGACGCCTCATTTCCATCCCTTACTATGGACAGGAACCCTTCACGTTCCTCATCTTCAGGGATGTGTTCAGCTGCCGCTGTCTTACAGTCCCACAGGGTATTTGTAAATCTTGCAAGGGTGCAAGTTACATTTGTAGATTATAAAGCCATGCTCCCCAACGTAAAAATCTTTCGGGACCATGCATCTATCTTTTTATCATTCCTATCTGGAGGAATTGTAGGATATGCAGAATTTCTAGTAGAAGTAGCTGCCTGAACTACAAGACTTTCAGGTGATGGGTGTTTACTCAAATATTCAGGATCTGAAGAAAAGGGCCTATATTTTGAAACATATTTTTTATTTACTGCTGGAATTTCCCATGCAGTGTTAACCCTCCTTTGTAAAGCTACATGAAAAGGAAGTATGGGATCTTGCTGAGGTCCGCTCTGAAAGGATGTCAGTCATATCATCCTCCTGATAAACAGGTGCATTTTTAATCCATCCCATGAATTCAGTTACCCTGTTCATCAACTTTTTATATCCCGCATCAGCATGCTGAGCCGGGTCAGGCTTTTCAAATTCATATTCTGGAGATGTGTCCAGACCACTTGCTGACTCCAAGCACTCATAAGTCTGTCATCTTAGATTGAGGGTCAATCAACTCCTCAGGGACTTGTTTTGTACCAAATTTCACACCAGCAGGTGAAACATCTTTTGCTGATGGATCTCCCTCATAAATGGAGGACATGGTTCTAAAGAAATCATGTATATTTTCTGGATGAAATACCTTTTCAGGTGGCATAGACTTCGACACAGGTGTCGATTTTGTAATTGGAATGAACGAAGAGGTCGACAAAAACGTTGATGGCGTCGACGTTTTAGTCATCACCTTCGATATCGTCCAGGTAATCTTCGACACCTTCAAAGGAATGGTCGACCCCGTCGAAGGAATTGTCAACACCATCGAAGGAGCCTTCGACACCGTTGACTGTGCAATCGACGTAACCTTTTTGGGATGGGTTGTCGACACCTTGTGTTCGTCCACCTTCGATAGAGGCTTCGAGGACGTTTTAGACTAGGATTTTGATGGCATATGAGAGTCTGATACCATTCTCTTGAGTTCTACATCCGATTTTTGCACCGGTAGGCGTTTTTTAATAAGGCATCAGTGAAGATTCCCTGGACGACACCCTCGGCGATTTTTTGTCGAATTTTCGCGTCTTAGATCTTCCCCTTTCACTTTTGTATGAGTTGGGGCATGACCTTCGCTAGACTTTTTGGGGGGGGGTGGGGACTGGGCCACATTCTCAAAAATCTTTAGCATAGATGTTCTGAACGCATCCCACTTTCTTGGGGAATCATGTTTTGACAGGCATGTAATGATTTCCTCAGATGACGTCGAGAAAGAGGAAGAGGGAGACCGGTGTCGTCTTTTCTTCGCCTTTTTTGAGGAAGAAGAAGAGGACTTCCTGGATCTACTCCTCGACCTAGATTTTTTGTGACATTTTGATGAAGACTCAGCCGAGTCTTTTCTCCCTCTCGAAGAAAACTTTGAAGATTCCTCCCCCGCCGCCAGTTTACCTCTCCGTTCCTTTAAGGCCTTATGGGTCATCAAATGACCTGAAGCACACTAGTCTATACGGTGGTCAGAACGAGGCACCAGAGGCAATTCCGATGGGGATCAGTAAGCGACATCTTTCTCCCACATTTCTGGCATTTTTTTAATCCAGTCTTCGGCGTGGAAGGATTAGATGAATATGACATTTCTATGAACTGAAGCACCGTTACTCAATCCGAAGCCAAGCTAACGGAAAAATTGAACTGAGGGCAACGGGAGCTCAAGGCATTTATACAGCGGATGACGTCGGGCACTCGACGGATGCCGCTGAGGGACATCACCGCTGCAGCCTCGAGCGCGCCCTCTGGTGAAGAAAGAGAACATGTTTTCCAAAGCAGCAAAACTAAAGGTAAGGATATTGTAGTATAGTGTCACCTGCTACACCAAGTGATGATGCTGGAGGGATTCAGGAATAGGAATACAGGAAATGGAATGTGGAGTGTGGCAGAGACGGTTGAAGAGGATGAAGGACCGTCCCTGAACTGTCTCATTCATATCCCCTTAAATATATGTTATTCATATATCAATATATGCTAATAAACCATATTCCCATTTTGTAAGATAGTGTCCATCAATTATATGTACATACTTCACATGGCGACGATGAACCTGATCGCCTGCGAGTATGTGTATCGGAGATAATCAGCTGATCAACACCAGCAGTAAAACGAAGATTCAAGAAAAGCAGGTGAGCGAGCGCCAGCAACGGCAATCTGCAATACACTATAATTGGCGAGGACACGCTGTTTGCCTTAGAAATATTATTATTTTTAAATATATAAAAGAAAAAAATAATTACTTGTAAATGAACTTACGGCAGTTAGTGAAATGCGTGAGTGCATTTTATAAAAGCACAGTGCGAGACATGCTAGAGTAAAGCACCCAAGACACTTTTGCCGTGCGTCGTTTATGTGCCGAATATTGAAAATCGTGATGTTGCCATAGTCACCAATGTAAACTCTCCCACGGGCACTTACGCGGCGATTTCTAAACGGAGCAATCTTATCAGAAACGTCACCGCGTGATACATTGCTGCGTGCAAACAGGAACGAAACACATGTACGCGCATGAATTAAGAGCCTGCTCCCACCAGCCCTTACAATAAAAAAAAAATACTCTTTCAGGAACAACAATGCAATATTGATAAAAACAAAGAAAGGACTTGGTTTGTTTTTATAACACAAAGCTGCAACAACAAACTTTCTGAAATATGATTGTTTTATCACACTATATTAACTGCAACAATGTACTTTCTAAAATATGAGTGATATCATATAAGGATAGTCAACAGAAAGTTAAAGTAGAAGCACAGGAGAATTAAACCATTGATAACACAGGAGCAGGCGACCCATCTAATATTAGGAGCATGACTATGCACAGTGTTCCTCCACCACCCATGTTCCTGCCTGAATATGGTGAACCAAATTTACCATGGAAAAGGTGACTAAAATCATTCCAACATTATGCCACTGTGGTATGTGGAAAAAATTACAGTGTAGAGAGAAAAAAGTCATTATTGTTGCACTGTTTAGGCTCAGCAGGCCAAGAAAAATATGAGGATCTATCGAATTTACAATAGGAAGGGGATATGAATGAGTATGAAAAATGCATTGCTAAACTAAACACTATGATAAGAAATTAAGCACTGTGCTAGAAAGATACACATTTGGAAAGAGGTCACAAGAAATGGGAGAAAGTGTTGAGCAATATATAACAAGTTTGAGAAAACCTGTCCAAATTTACAATTTTTGGCACCAGTTGGACGAGAGATTGAGAGACCAATTTATGCTGGAGTGTAGTAGTGCTAAAGTCAGAGAAAGACTGTGGGCTGAAGATGACCCAAATCTTGATGTTGTGTTACGCATTGCTAAAGAAGTACAGCACATGGAAAATTGTGTGAAAACACTAGAAGACAGGGTGAAAAGTGTCTTTAAAAACAGAACCCACAGTCAATGCCATTCAGAATATGCAAGCTGGCAGTGGAAACAAGTGCAGCCCAACAGTGAAGAGAAAAGAGGAATTCAAGACACAAGGCTCAACTAAATACAATGGTGATTTGAGAAATCGAGGATTTGGGCGTGGGCACAGAGAATACAATCGAGGACGCTTCACACGCTCTCGTCGACCATATATGGGCCAAAGGGGCAGAGCTGCGACCAGCACTTGTTTCAGATGATATAGTCCTACTCACTGGGCCGACAGTCCCGATTGTCCAGCTATCCACATAATTTGTAGAAACTGCAATGGAAGAGGTCATCTATCCAGATGTTGCAGAATTGACAGAGGGAACATGAATTGGATAGGTGATGATGTAGTAGTTGAAGAAGAAGAATGTGTTTTTGTCATCAGTGATAATGAGAAAGTAGAATTAGAAAGTCCCAAGACCATCATTATGATAAATGGCTCTCCAATAAAAATGATGACAGATTCTGGAGCGAAATACACATTGTTACCAGAAACAATCTGGAAGAAGTTGTTCCAAGATGGTGGAATGAATCGGACATCAATCCCAGTGCATATGGAGGGATTAGGATTGAAATAATAGGGTGTTTTGAAGCAACATTAGCGTTCAAAGACAGAACAACTACTGGCAAAGTATATGCGTCTAAAAGAGGAGCATTGCCTCTGCCCAGTTGGACACACCAAGCATGGCTAATGGTGCGACTAGATGCTAGTGCAGAAGAATCTGTTTATATTGTTGAGCAAGGTGAAATGACTGCAGAAAAAGTAAAGAATGAAGTGTTTAGAGCTGGGATAGGGTGTGTGAAAGGTATCACACACCGTATATAACTCAAAGAGAACGCTAAACCCATTGCACAGAAGTTGAGAAGTGTGCCTTTAGCAATGAGAGAAGAGGTAAAGAAGGAATTAAAGAAACTGGAAGAACAAGGGATAATTGAAAAGATTGACTCTGCAGAATGGTGTCACCATTAGTAATCGTGAGTAAGAGTTTGGAAAAAGAGAGTGTGCATTGACCTCAGAGAATTAAACAAGTGTATAATTCCAGAAAGACATCCGCTACCAAATATTCAAGAACTGTTATCAACTATGGGATCAACCAAGGTGTTTTCAACGCTAGATCTCACATCTGCATATCATCAGATTATGTTGCATAAAGACTCAAGACATCTAATTGTGTTCATAACACCTGAGGGACTGCATCAATATCGAAGGATGCCATTTGGGCTCATTTCAGCAAGCCTCAGTTTTTCAGAAAACTATGCACCATATATTTGATGGTGATGAGGGTATAGTTTTCTTTCAAGACGACATCCTCATATATGCCAATAATCAGCTAGAACATGATAACAGGTTGGAAAAAGCATTAAGGAAACTACACAACATGGGCATGACCCTTAGTAAAGAAAAGTCAAAGATTGATAGAAAACAGATTGAATATTTAGGTCATGTTATATCAAAGGATGGAATCGCGCCCAAACCAGATTTGATGTCAACAATTGAAAAAATGGCTGTACCCAACAATAAGGAGCAGTTGAGGTCATTCTTAGGAATGGCCGAATACTATTCAAAGTATGTGAGAAAATGTGCTGATCACACAGCTGTGTTGAGAGACCTCAACAAAATAAATTTCACATTTGAATGGAATGATGTATGTGAAAAAGATTTTAAATACATCAAAAATACGTTAGCAACTGCACCAGCGCTGAAGAATTACGTACGAGGACAACATACAATAATCACAACAGATGCCAGCAACGTGGGGCTGGGAGCAGTATTAGCACAAGTAAATGATGAGAGGGAGAAAATAATAGCTTTTGCTTCGAGACTGTTGAAAGGAGCAGAGAAGAGTTATGCAACTATTGAAAAAGAGGCCCGGGCAGTTAACAAATGTAGAAGTTTTGTGTGGGGAACGAGCTTTGAAGTATACACCGACCACAAACCTCTTGTGGAGTTGTTCATGAGCAAAGGACTAGACAAAGTGTCAGGGAGAATAAGGCGATGGGTACACAGAATACAAGAATGTGATATAGTAATAAAATATATTCCTGGTGTAAAGAATTATGCTGCTGACTGTTTGTCCAGATTGACAAATTGTCAAGATGAATGTGAAAATCAAGAAGAAAAACAAGAGATGATATGTATACTTCAAGATGCAGCAATATCCAAAGATGAATGGATAGAAGGAATGAACAAAGATACCAAAATGAAATTAATAATGGACTATATCAACAGAAAAAATGTTTCTATAAGCAAGATTCAAGAGGCAGAAATTCGTGGTTTCTGGAGTGTTAGAGATGAATTAAGTGTACAGGAAGCATACTTGTTAAGAGGTGACAGATTAGTTCCTCCGGAAGATGTCAGAAAGAAAATAATAGAATTGGGTCATGAAGGACATCAAGGGATTTCCAAAACAAAGACCAGGATAAGGAACACATACTGGTGGCCAGGATGTGATGCAGAAATAGAGAGAAGTGTGAGAAATTGTATCCTTTGTAACAAGTCTGACAAAGGGGTTGTGTGGGTTATGAGTATCCCATGGTAATGACTGATATACCAGAGAGACCATGGAAGAAAGTGGGCATAGACATCATAGGTCCAGTGTGGAGTTATGGATATCAAACATTTTGTGTAGTTGTGATTGATATGCTGTCTAGATGGGCAGAAGTGAAGATGTCAAATGTCACTACTAAAAATATCATTAACTCTTTAGAAGAGATATGTAGTCGTGAAGGATATCCAGAAGTAATTCTATCAAATAATGGGCCTCAATTTGTTTCTAGAGAAACGGAGGAGTATTTGAAGAAAAGGTCTATTATGCATGCTACCAGTGCTATTTATCACCCCCAAACTAATGGTGTAGTAGAAAGATATAATAGGATACTCAAAGATGCCATTAGATGGGAGTGGTCAAATGGAAAGAATTGGAAAGAAGTGGTTAAGAAAACGGTTACAGCACATAGATTTACCCCACAGAGTACTACTGGGGTGTCACCATTTGAGATGAGCAGAGGTATGAAAGCTACCACTAAGTTATGTCCAGGATGGATGAGTGATATACTAAGTATGGAAGTGATAACTAGTGATGTTGAAGCCAAGATCAGATTGAAGCAGAGTAGTAACAAAGCATGTCACAATAAGAAGAGATTTAGGGTTAATAAAAGCCCTGATGTAGGGTGTTATGTAAGGGTCAAATTACCAGAGGCATTGAGGATGAAAGGTAATAAGTGGTTGAATCCCTTCAGAGTTGTTGAAGTGTTCAAACATGCTGTGAGGACAAATGATGGGAGAGTGTGGAATAATGGTAGAATAATGGTGACGAAAGAAAATGGGCATGTAGACAGAGTTGAAGCTAGTAAGAACAAGATAAGTAGAAATGTTTCCTTACTATCAAATTCAAGACTAAGGTTTGGAAGAAAATATTGCAGACCAAAGTATTTACGGGACTATGATGGATAAGAAGAATTTTGTTGAAGAGGGATGTGTAGTATAGTGTCACCTGCTACACCAAGTGATGATGCTGGAGGGATTCTGGAATAGGAATACAGGAAATGGAGTGAGGCAGAGATGGTTGAAGAGGATTAAGGACCGTCCCAGAACTGCCTCATTCATATCCCCTTAAATATGTTATTCATATATCAATATATGCTAATAAACCATATTCCCATTTTGTAAGATAGTGTCCATCAATTATATCTACATTCTTCAGATATATCTAAGATGAGGAATACGTGGGAGGACACAATCCATTCGAATGTAAAGGCTCAATCATATCTCATCCTCTCAAGAGCCACACATGTAGGTTGAGGGATTGTGGGTTCAGGTGGAGCACCCGACCTTTCTGACTGGGTTAGGAGGTCCAGGCTGCGAGGCAAACAGAAAGGTGGACAGATGGTCAAGTCTAAGTCCGAGTACCATGACCTCCTCGCCCAATCCAGGGTGGTCAAGATTGCTTAAAACCTCCTTAGTACCCACGGGATGATGGGAATCAGAGGGAAGGCGTAGTGGAGAGGATATCTCTAATCCACTAGCGCAGCATTCGTAGGGAATTCCCTCAAGTAGAACTGCCTGTACTTCCTGTTGGACTCTGTTGCAAACAGATCCACCGCTGGGGTACCCCAGCGAAAGACGACCTCCTCTAGGACTTCATGGCACACTTCCCACTCATGCAAGACCACGATGTGCCTGCTCAGAGCATCCGCCAAGCTGTTCTCTGTCCCTGCAGATGAACTCTCGAGACCGAGATCTGGTTCTCCAATAGCCAGAACCACAGAGGCATCACTTTTCTTCAGAGGGGGAGTGAGCGCATGCCACCCTGCTTCTTCAGGTAATGCATGGCCTCCGTATTGTCTGTGAAGTTCGGAACATCCTTCCCCTTCAGAGACGGAGCCAACGTCTTCAGGGCTAACTTGATGGCTCGCAACTTCAGTCTGTTAATGTGTCACCTGGCTTACATCGCTGACCAAATGCTCCTCACCTGCAAGTCCTCGCAGTGAGCACCCCAAACATTCAGGGACCTACCGTGACCACTGTGACCACTGTGACCTGAGGCCATGGGGGCCAAAAAGGTTCCCCCACTAGCATGTTGCTGCTGGTGACCCACCAAGAAAGATAGTTGACCACGGACCTGGACACTCGTCCCTCAAAGGGCCGAAGTACTAGGACCACTGACCTCAGAAGAGCCATTGCAAAGATCGCATCCGCATCCTGGCCTCTGGCACCAGAAAAATGCAGGAGGCCATGAGACCGAAGAGGCAGAGGAAGGAAGCCGCTGGAACGGTGGTGTGGTTCTGGAACAGTTTTACCATCTGTGCAATGCTGGCGACTCTCTTCCCGGGCGGGAAGGCTTTTCCTGCCTGGGTGTCTAGGACTGCTTTGATGAACTGAAGCCTTGGAGCTAGTGTCGTGTGGAACTTCTGCAAGTTCAGGTAGAAGCCCAGCCTGTGGAGTAGTGAACAGGTGTCCTCGAGATGGGACAATGTCTGCTTCGCCAATCTCCCTCAGATCAGCCAGTCATCCAGGTATGGCAACACTAAGATGCTGCATCTCCTAAGGTGAGCTGTGACTAATGCCATGAGCTTGGTGAAGACCATTGTTGGTCTTCACCAAGCTCATGGGTTTGTCAACCCAAAGAGAAGCATTGTGAACTAATAGTATGTGTCCCCTAGGAGGAACCTCAGGAACCTCCTGTGCTTCTGATCTCTGGACACCAGCCAGTCCTGTAACTCAAGAGCGTGGAGAATTTCTCTGACCATCTTGTATTTGTCCTTCCTTAGGAATTTGTTCAAAGCCCTGTGGTCCAAGATGGGGTGGAGACCTCCCCCCTTCTTGGATAACAGGAACTACCGGGAATACCTGCATGACCCGCTCTGCCCGGGAAGTACCTCTTCCATGACATCCTTCAACAGCAGGGCGTGCATTTCTTCCTGGAGCTCCTGTTCCGGTTGGCAAGGCAGTGGTGGGGGTCTGTCCAGAGGCCTTCTTATGAAAGGCAGACAATAACCCTTCTGCACCGGTGAGCGGTGGGAGGAGAAATCAAAGCGGATTTGATGACAGAGCCGCTGTTGGCACTGTCTGCTGGCCTCAATAGGCCCCATTGACCTTTCCGGAGTGCGAGAAAAGCCTCTGCACCTGTCTGTGGAGGCTGAACCTTCCTGCCGTAGGGAACATAGTGCATGTAGCCTCTGCCCCTTGAAGATAAACTAAAGGCAGGACTTAGCGGCGAGCTAGAACTCCTTTAACTTTTCCAAAGAGCCTTCAGTCCGGAGAGATTCTCCCCCTCAAATACAATGTCGAATAACTTACTCTGGACTGTGTTAGAGAATCCAGAGAAGTGTAGGTAGGCCTGTCTCCTAAGAACAAAAGCCAATCCCATTGACTGGCCAACACAGTCTGCAACGTCAAGGCCCTACTGCAAAGACTGTCTGGCCAGCTTTTTTCCGTCATCCACCAACTGCAGGAAACCCTCATGCATCTCCCCTTCAGGGATGTACTGGGCCGCCTGCTAAACCACCTTCCACAATACAAAAGAGTACTTTGCGAAGCCACAGGAAATGTCATTCGCCTTCAATGCCATGCTCGCGGAGGAGAAAATAATTTTTGCTAGGGCATCTACTTTCTTACCCTCCTCATCAGTTGGCAAATTTGAAGTGGAAGTGGAGGTCCTGGTGGCCACCTGTACAAACCTTCTGGCGTGGGGTGAGAGGAGAGAAAAGAGGGATCGCACCTTGCCGGCCTATATTATTTTGTCAGATCCGAGTTGACCAGCTGAATGGTGCAAGGAAAGTGCCATAAGGTGGCAATGGGGTCGGCGATAGCCAGATTGAAAGGCATAGACCTTTCTGTAGTTGGACCCTCATCGAGAACATCCGTAAGGTCATAATCCTGGGCAGGCAGAGCTGGGGCATTTAACCCCAAGGTATACACTACCCTGTCAACAAGAGTCATACATTTTGCATGTGTATGGATATAGGGGAGAGCCTGCTGCATTTCGACCTATGGGGAGTTATCCAGACTGCTGGCGCCATGCAGTCCCTCAGCTAAGGCTATCAGGTGCACTTGGTCAGTAAAGTAGTTGGTGTCGCCAGCCCCGAGTAAATGGAGTCAATATCGTCCCGATTCTCATCATCGGCGCCGAAGATGTCTGCTATCGACCCGAAAAAGTCAGACCTAGACATTGGTAGAAAAGATGGTTTTGCAATCAACATCGATGGCATGGCGGGCGGCGCCGACGAGGCTTTGTGAGTCAATGGAGGCGCGTGGGAAGGTCTCGAGAGGTTTGCTCACCGCCAAGCCCTAATGCTCCCCTGTTGCTGATGGCATCAGAATTGGTGCTACCTTGGGATCAGAATCAGCGGGCGTCGCTAGAGCTACCAGGGCCTGCTGTATCGGGGGCTCGCTCGCAGCCGCCTCCTTAAACATCTCCAACATCTGAGAAAGTCTTCCCATTCTGCTCTGGACGCCAGCCCTGCCGACGACTTACTGCGTTCTGAAGAGATGTTGGACCTGCATCAGTGTATGCGACACCTTCTTTTTATGGAAGGAAGATGACAAGTGGCTCAGAGAATGGGATCTTTTCTTGGTCTTTCGCCGGTGCCTATCTTGGGCCCCTTCGTTTCAGCCTCTGAGAAACGAATGGTTGAACGTACCAGTGAATTGGTGGCATTTGGCCCAGTGCAAGCTTATTTGACCGCTCATGCAAGGACTTCGGGTTCCTTTTGTTGCAAGATGAGCAACTCGCGCATACATCATGCGGGTCAGCCACCAAAATTTTCGAGTCGCATTCAGAGCAATGCTTGAAGCCTGAGATCCAGAGTGCAGACTTGCTCGCTTGCGATGAGAGAAAAAACAAAGAAACAAAGTGAAAAATCGAGTGATCGAAAGATCGCAGTGTTCCTCATGAGCAGCATTCTGAGCACGTGGAAAAAAGGAACTGCGGTACGAGGGTGTAGTGATGCAGTATATGTATGATGCCTGACTTCACATCCGGAGCAGTCGATCGAGCACCGAGTCAAGACGGATCGACGATCAAGAGGTGAGCTCCACTACGCCCCCTGTTGAAGTTCTTTCCGACCAGCTGAAGCTGGAAGGGGCTATCGATTTGATGAGGGATCAGCGAGAGAAAGGCAATCCATTGAAGGGTTGTGCTGAAAGGTGTAAAGAAAAGATTTAAAGTCGGCAGGAGAAGAGTGACACGCAAGGGGGTGAAGAAGTAGAGGGTGAAAGTAGTGATACTGAAGGTGGCATCCAGAAGAACAAAGAAGGCTCTGTAGGGGTCAAGAAGGTAAAAAAGGAAAAGCAGTTATTAAGGCTGAGAATAGAAAGGGAAAGAATGGTGCTCAGAAGAGCAACAAAAGTACCCAAAGGGGGGAGAAAGGTGGGAGAGAGTAGAGTGACTGAGTGAAGAGACCAACCTCCTCCATCCTCCAACCACCAATGTTCTTCATAATGTCACTTCACTCTGAATAGGAGGTTGGTGACGCTACAGAGGAGGTTGGTGATAGTAAGGAATAGGTTTGTAAAGTTAATTAAAAGGAATCTTGTGAAAGGTGTTAGAAGGTTTAAGTTACTTACCTGTAACTATTGTTCTCCAGCATGGGTCTGGCATGGATTCACATGCTCATGAATATTCCCAGTTCTCAGGCTGGGACTCCTTGGCAAAAGAAAAAACGGTTTAACTTTCACTTAAAAACTGTATTTCTCCTCTAAATTAATCAATGTTCTCTCTGTCATACTGCCTGATCCAATGACAGTCCTCTCCGTAAGCCCCACCTCTGGCAGACATCTTCAGATTTGGTAAGCATGTAAAGTGGCAGTATGACCAAGAAGAGACTTAAGGGGTCGGAGGGACGGTTCGCAGGTGAATCCATGCCAGACCCATGCCGGAGAACAATAGTTACAGGTAGGTAACTTAAACCTTCGCGAGCATGGGGTCTGGCATGGATTCACATGCTCATGAGTAACAAATACATAGCAGTGCAACATTACACAACCACGGGAGGTGGCAAGGCTCAACAGAAGCAAATAACTCTTACCCCTGGAACAGACTCAACTCAAGTAAACAGGTTGCGTAGCACTGCTTGGCCGACTCTGGACTCCTCCCTGGAATCCCTGTCAACGCAGTAGCACTTTGTGAAAGTGTGCGTGGACCTCCATGTAGCAGCCCTGCAGATGTCCAGCAGGGGCACACCAGACAGGAATGCCGTAGTCGCAGCGATTGTCCTAGTGGTGTGGGCTCTCAGGCAGCGTTCGGTTTGCCAACCAATGGCAGTCCGTGATGCAGCCAGAGAGCCAACTTTAGGTGGAAGCCGTGGACCATGTTTCACAGGACCAACCTTCATGAACAGTTGAGAAGTCTTCTGAAAACTCTTCATGCGTGTTATGTACAACTTCAGGGCACGAGCAACCTCCAGCGAGTGCAAGGCCCTTGTTTTGGGAGGAAAACAGGTAACACCAAAGGCTTGTTGAGGTGGAATTCCGACTGAACCTTCAGCATGAAAGAGGTGTACGTACGCAGTACTACCCTTGATTTGTGGAAGGTTAGTTACGGTTGCTTGCAAGATAGGGCCTGGATCTCACCTACACATCTGGCAGAGGTAATGGCCACAAGAAAAGTCGTCTTCCACAAGAGAAACTTGAGCGGGGCCTGATGCATAGGCTCAGATGGGGCCAACATTATCCTCGTCAGAACCACGTTCCCACACCGGGGCAGCAGCCTTCACCGGTGGGAAAGATTGGAAAAGTCCTTTGAGAAACTCCTTGACTACTCAGTGGGACCAAAGCGAGGATCATTCTGGGGATCTGGTGTAGCGGGCGCTAGCCACCAGATGCACTTTGATGGAGGCGTGCGCCAGACCAGCCTTTGCCAAGGATAGCAAGTATGACAATGCATTACTTACCGTAAAAGCATTTCTGATGGTTGTATCTGCTTAGATTCACATGCTGTGCATAGTCCGACATCCAGTGGTCACTGCGGAGTATTGCATTTTGTTTTTCGTAGTCGAAAAGGGGACGTCAACAAGGCGTGTCTGTAACACTATCCCTATAGTGACGTGCAGTGTACCCACAATCCCTCACGCATCCAGGTCCCTCCGTTTGTATTTTTTCTGCCCTGAGGGAGCCTATTAGACGTGAGTGAGTACAGAAAAGAGAGATATATAAGAAATATATGTTCCTTCCATCCGAGCGGGGAGGAAGGGTGGGCGCATGTGGATCTAAGCAGATACAACCATCAGAAATGCTTTTACGGTAAGTAATGCATTGTCTTCTGATGTTTGTTAATCTGCTTAGAATCACATGCTGTGCATAGACTAGCGAGCAGTACCCAGAGTTGGAGGTGGGTTGTGAGAAGGAACAGTACAGAAAAGATGTCTTAATACTCCTTGTCCCACCTGGGAATCAGATCTAGAGTAGGCATCTAGACAGTAGTGTTTTGTAAAGGTGTGAACAGAACTCCAGGTTGCCGCTTTGCAAATGGACTTGAGAGGGACATTTGCAATGAAAGCTATGGAAGCCCCGGTGCCATGAGTGGAGTGTGCTCTTGGCTTGAAGGGTAGTTCTCTCTTATCAATAGTGTAACAGATAGTGATGCATTGTACAATCCATCTAGAAATAGTGGATTTTGAAACTGCATCTCCTTCTCTTCCTGCTGCCACCGAGACAAAGAACTGATTAGTCTTTCTCAGTGGTCTAGTTCTTTCCATATAAAACATCACTGCTCTGCGAACATCCAGTGTATGCAGGCTCTTCTCACCTAAGTTTAAAGGATTTTGAAAGAACGTTGGTAGTTCTATTGACTGGTTGACATGGAATTTAGAGAGAAATTTTGGTGCAAACCTAGGATTTGTGCGTAGAACCACCTTATCTTTGTGAACTGTAACAAAGGGGTCTAGTACAGAGAGCACTTGTAGTTCACTTACTCTCCTAATGGAGGTGATAGCTATTAGAAAAGCAGTCTTAAGAGTGAGGTCTTTAAGTGTTGCTTTGTGCATGGGTTCAAAGGGAGACCCCATGAGCCTGGTTAGTACCACATTTAGGTTCCATCCGGGAGCGGTGTTAGCTATGGGAGGGTGTATCCTCTTCACTCCTTCCATAAAGGCTTTAATAACTGGGACTTTCCACCATGACACTTTAAGTTGGGAAGTGATGTATGCAGAAAGTGCAGCTAAATGGACTTTAATAGAGTTAAACACCAAGCCTGAGTCTAGTAGGTGAGTCAGGTACAGAACAATTTGTGTGGGAGAGCAGTCAACTGGGTTGATGCTCCTTCCCCTACACCAGATGACAAATCTTTTCCATTTGCTAGAATAACAGTGACGAGTGTTAGGCTTTCTAGCCTCCCTGAGAATGTCCATGCATCTCTGCGGGTGTTGTAAATGTCCAAATTTTATGATCTCAGGAGCCAGGCTGCTAAGTTCATGGTCTGAGGGCATGGATGTAGTGTCCTGCCCTTGTCCTGTGACAGCATGTTGTACGGGCAGGGAAGTTTCACTGGAGGGGATAGGGACATCTGCATTAAGTGAGCAAACCAAGGTTGTCTGGCCCACATAGGGGCCACCAGTATCATAGTAACTTGTTCCTGGTGCATCTTGTGCACTATCTTATTGAGAAGGGGAGTCGGGGGGGGGAAAAGCGTAAACAAATTTCCCTGACCATGGTATCGATAGACCGTTCCCCTTGGATTGGTTCTGGGGGTACCTGGAGGCGTAATCTTGGCATTGTGAGTTCTCCAGAGTTGCGAACAAGTCTATTTCTGGGAATCCCCATTGTGTGAAGACATCGAAGACTATGGCCCTCATTACGACCCTGGCGGAAAGTGACTGACCGGACCGCCACAGCGTAAATAGCGTTTCCGCCATTGCACGAAGGAGCAAAGTGCGGCCCATTCCGACCCATCGGGCACGAGCACCACGCCATGGCGGAAGTGCAAAGTCCGCGATGGCGGAAATGACCCCAAAACGGCCCACACCGCCGCCGTACGGCGCCCTAGGTGCAATACCGCCACCCCTCTTAGCGGTCACCGCAGTGTGCGCCTACCGGAAAGTACGGTGACCGGAAATATACGGAAACGGAAGTAAAAACATGGGCCCGGAACGGGAAACATCCCGCCGTACACCTATAAAACCACTAAAACCACACAACCACTAAAATCACTACCCTGAAACACACCCCAACCCGTCATCCACCCTAGCGAAACCAAGAAAAATGGGAAAAGTAGCGAAGAAAGCGTGCGACCGCAAGCGGCAGGTCCACTTCTCCCGTGAGGAACTCACCGTGCTAACAGAGACCCTCCAGGAGAATGCTGCCGTCGTCTTCTCCACGCAAATGACCAGAACGGCACTTGCAAACAAGAAGGCCATATGGGCTCTGGTGGCACAGCGGGTAAGTGCGGTGGGGACCGCACCCCGCACCCCACAGCAATGCCGCAAGCGATGGGACGACCTGCGGATACGCGTCCGCAGCATACTCTCTGCCAACCGCAACATTGCCACAGCCACCGGGGGAGGTCCTGAATCACCCATCAAGTTGACCCCCTGGGAAGAAATCTGTGCCTCCACCATCGGAATGGAGAGCATAGAGGGAGTCGGAGGGATGGAGAAAGGAGTGCAGACATCCGAAGATTCAGGTAGGTGGGCCAAATAAAACAATGCCAAATCCACACAGTCCATCCATGTGAAGTACCATGCGTCCACATAGTGCAACAGAAACACATGTCCAGGAGAACGTCCACACACATCGGCCTGATAGCGCACGTTAAAACCCACAATAAATACATAAATAATTAAAAACCCCTAAAACACGCACTACACGTGCAGCAGGCACACCCTAACTGCAGGCTGCCAAACAACTGCACCCTCACTCCACACACAAATGAAAGCACCTCCAAGGCCCCGACCCAAATCACCCTCAGGTACCACCCCAATGCATGTGATACAATGCCATTCCAATTCCCACAGACCCATCAATAACCCTCGCCCTCCTTTACTCCACCACAGGGTCCGATCCAAACGACGAGCTTCAGGACACCCCTACCAGCACACCTGCAAAGAGGGCCAAGACCAACGGCCAGAGACCCTCCACCTCAGCTGCACGCATCAAGACACGGCAGCAGCACAAATCAGGTGGCAGCACAGAGGAGGGAACATCAACAGGCACCCCAGCAGCCAGCATGCCCACACCACCACCACCACCACAGGTCCCCCCAATGGATGCCACAGAAGGCACTGCCTCTGGTGGCAGCAGCACCATAGGTGACACCCCATTGATGGCAGCATGCTCGGACACAGAAAACGGGGATGTCGAAGTCAGATCCATCCATGACCTGTCCCAATCCCCCTGTCTGTCCCATCCCGTACAACATGAGGATACCACGCAGGGGCACCCACAAGACGACGACTGGCCATCCCCCACAAGCCCTGTGGCAAGGCAACATGAGGACAACAGCCCCTCTGTGACACCCCCGCAAATGGCCATGGCCCAGCAGAGGCAACAGTCCCTCGACCAGTTAATCGTGCAACAGCAGCAACTGGCCACGCTCCTCAAGGACCATGCCGATGAATGTGGGGGCACTAAGGCAGACATAGAAACATCAACTGAGACACTTAGGGCAGAAATGGAGAGAGGTACAGAGACGCTAAGGGCACAAATGGAGAGTAGCACCGAGAGCCTGAGAGTCCAAATGGAGAGTAGCACCGAGAGCCTGAGAGTCCAAATGGAGAGTAGCACCGAGAGCCTGAGAGTCCAAATGGAGAGAAGCACCGAGAGCCTGAGGGGGGAACTGCATGCGACGTCCAAAGACGTATGTGCCGAACTTGCCGCAGTGCGCCGTGTGCTCACTGATCTCTCACAAACCATTATGGACATGCATGGACGTGAGCAGGCAGACACATCATCCGTTGCAAGTTCCGTCCAGGGCAGCCCCCAACGTAGAACTGGGACAAACCTGCGCTCCACAGGCAGGGGTGCCCCTGATACCCGCAGAGGGGGCTTGCAATAGCGACAGCCCACTGACAATGAGCATCTTTGGACACTGGTGTTCGGGGGGGAGGTAGGAGGGTGGAGGGGGTGTGTTGGGCTCACTTGGGTGGCGGGTCGATAGGGTGTTCAACATGATATCACATATGCCATAAACAGTGCACGATCAACCAATGAGATGTGTGGACATTGATCTTTGTGTACTAGGCCATCATAGGCGTACAGTCCATATTGTGCATGTCCCAGACACACACAGTGCCACGAGTCCCGTGTCCATGTATCAGCCACCAGGCGTGAGTGCTAGAAGCATGCATCAATGAGATGCTGACGAATGTCACGGGCCTCCGGTGCCTCGCAGACTCCATGAGGTGCTGCCACATCCCCACCCTCATCATGACCATCATCAGGTGCTTGCAGTTCTGCGTCAGGGGGCATGGGCACATTTCTACGTACGCACATGTTGTGGAGCATGACACATGCCATGACCATCTTTGCAACCTTCTCATGGCGGTGCAGGAGTGCCCCGCCAGACCTGCTGAGGCAGCGGAAACGAGTCTTCAGTAGGCCGAATGCCTGTTCAATGACTACACGGGTACGTGAGTGGGCATGGTTGTAGTCCTCCTCATGCTGGTCCCGTGGGTTCCGGACTGGTGTGAGGAGCCATCTCTTCAGTGGATATCCAGCATCACCTGCATGTGGACGAGAAACGTATGATGTGGAATGTCATTGCTACGTACGCACACCCCCCCCCCTTCCTGCCAGGTCATTGCCAAATCACATACCCCACATAATCATGCATGTAATGAGACTCACCGAGTAGCCAGGATCTGTTCCCTGCGTGTCGCTCCATGTAGCGTGGTATTGTAGAGTTCCTCAAGACCATAGAATCATGGGTTGATCCAGGGAATCGGGCACAACAATGTGTAATGATCCTGTTGGAGTCACACACCATTTGTACATTCAGGGAATGAAATTGTTTTCGGTTGCGGTACTGGGCCTCCATGGCATGTGGGACGACCAATTCCACATGGGTGCAGTCGATGGCACCAATGCAACCCGGTATGCCGGCAAGTGCATGGAATCCCACTTTTGTGTTGGTAATTTCCTGCTCCGAGCGTGGTAGAGAGATGTAGTCGTCTGCGTGCTGCAGGAGGGCATCGAGCACTTGAAATAGTGTCCGTGAGAACAGTGGCTGAGAAATGCCATGCAACTGTCCGACTGTGTGCTGGTAGGTGCCTGTGGCCAGGAAGTGGAGTACAGACACCACCTTCAGTAGGGGTGGGATGGCGGTTGGGCTATCTATCATGCTGACAAGGTCAGCCTGTGTCATGTCCACAATGGCGGCTATGGTGTCCCGGTCCAGACGGTAGAGGGTGTGGATCTGCTCATCAGTGAGGTTGAACGGATGTGCTCGGAGGCGTGGGATTGCGGGCTGCCTGCGTGGTGGTAGTGGCTGTGCTGGCGGCCCTTGCTGGCCCTGCCTTGGCCTCCTCCTCCTCCTGCGTCTCCTCCGTGCGGCCGGTTGTAGTTGGTGTTCGTCTTCTTCTTGGAGTTGGAGTACTTGCAGTGCTATCAGGTCCCCCAGGGCCAACATCGCGAGTCCTGCCGGTAGCATTTCGGTGTGGTTGTGGGAGGAGACTGGCTGTGCAATTTATGTGTTTTCAGGCTGTATGGCCTCCACCTGTGGTGATTAATTCCACCTGTGCAAACTGCTCTCCCCTTTGGCCGAGCACGTCCCGCGCACAACGCTGCAATTCGGGGAATGGCATCTTGCTATTGCAATCATGTATTTGTACCCGATGGCCGTGTAAGATTGGTTGATATGTTCATTCTGCTGTGGTCCCATTGTTTCACATACTATCTGTGCAGTCGCGAACAGACTTGTGAAGGGTCAGTGGAACGTAGTACTCGAGTAACGGTGGGCCCTCATGCATCACTGTACCGAGTTGCAACGACGGGCGGGGCGTCCCATTTGTGGGTGAAGGCAGTTGCCATTTTCACACACAGCCGCACTCGATGGAATAATTAGTGATTTCAAACGGCCACAGATGCCTCTTCGACGTGATGTTGCAAATGAGGAATTCGAAGGGCGGCGCTTTCGGTTTTCAGCTAGCGGCGAGGAAATGCCCACAGGTCTGACTGCAAATATAACGTACTATTGTTCAATGTCCTTGAGACAGGGGCCATGGCGAGGATGCAATGATTGATATGAATAGTTTGGGATGCGCAATAGCGACGTGGGCGATGAGGCCGGACGTTCCCAAATACATGTTACTTCACTACACTGGAATTACGGGCTGGGGCACTGTGGATTTTGCAGGCTGCATAACGCACAGACTCAATGGATATTTCTAATGTTATGTGAGTAAATATTCAGGCGTTTTAATCCCGGGATGAGGGAATGATGAATGGATGCATGGGCAGGTGATTTGATACAGAGTTTGCCATGTACAGGGCTTCTTGGGATCTATCCGCCTCCCCTACGCTATGTGATGCAGGGCTGCCATAGTGGGACCATCGTCTATCTGGCCTTGTTGAGCCCTCCCTGTCTCGACGCGCCCTCAGACACTTGTGTCCATGCACGTTAACATTCCCATCTGATGGATTCTGTTTTGACAGACGCATGCACAGGTACACTCGTTTGTGATGGTGTTTGCACCTCGATATAGATGGTTATGAGTCGCAAGTGGTTTTGGGGTGGTGATGATCCTTTGGAGTGGGCTAGCATGCATATGGCTGTGGATTTAGTGTGATCATTGAAGTGAGTTGTTCGAATGTAGTTCTGATGGCCATTCTGTTCTTTTTCTTTTCTTTTGGTTGACAGGTATCTCCTCCCCTTTTGCCACTGCCATCTGTATGCCACTCCTGCAGATGGGTTTTACTCCCGACACCTGCTGCTTCGTGTTAATCAGTGGAGCAGCATTACGATCTTATGGGACGATCGCCAATGGCCCACATGCCCTTACGCAGTACTGGTGGCTCGGAGCAACATTTCGGCCTTTCAGCTGGACTAGTGCCTCCCCATTGGGACGGCCCTGCGGTTCTGTGCGCTTCCATGTTGCCTTTTCGTACGTGAATGTGGCTCTGTGTACCATGAGGGAACAGGGCGTCACACAAGTAGTGGCTGGTCATTTCTTGCGGATGCAGCCCACAATGGTGAAAAGTGTTTTGGAGTTCATGGCCTGATGGCTGTATGGGCTTGGTGATTTTGATGTGCATTAAATTTCTATTCTGATTTGGCCCGTGTAGCGTTTTTCTTTGCAAGTTATGTGGCATATGCCTATTTGGGGGGCGATGTATTGTGAGGAGATCTGCATTGGGTTCCAGCTTCGGAGTTTAGTTGCGTGGTACTGTACTGGGCGCGTTTGCCTACGAAGCCCGTGAGGTCAGGGATGGGGGCTGCCAATATGACAGTTTGAATGTTGTCATGCTCAGGGGCGGGGGATTGGGTTTTGTGTAACAGATGCCGGTCAGCCAGGTGGACTGGTGGAATGATGTGATTCTCGGAATATTGCTGGTCACAGGTGCCTGTGTTTGCGTGCGTTTCTTGGTGGGGGACTGTGGTCATGTCCATTGGGATGGCTTCTGTATTCGTGCCATCTGTGCCCTGCAGCTCCCATTGGCCCCTGTTGTGTTTCTTTTGTTCGTTGGCATGCATGGGTGACTTGTACATTTCAATGGTTGCATTGTGACTTCATTGCACCTACGGGGAGTTGTACTTTGTGGGCAGGGAGCGGTGTACAGGCACTCAGTGGGGCCGTTTACGGTTGATTCGCGATGCCGTACTTCTCACCATGGCGGAATGGTACATTCCGCCATGCTTGATGGCGTTAGGTACATGTCCGCTAGGGTCGGAATTGGCGTACCCTTGCGCCATGGTGGTGTTTGCGGTTTGGCATGGCGCGCGCGCGCGTGCTTGGTGCAGTTAGCGTTGGCGTTCACTACGGTGTCGCTAATGGCTTCGTACTTTGCGGTGACGGGTCATAGTCGCACCGAGCGCTATTCGATGGCGGTATTGCATTTCCGCCATCGTTTTCCGAATTCCGCAAGGGTCGTAATGAGGGCCTATGTCTTCGTGTAACCGCCATTCGCACTCTGAGGGCAGAGGGAAGTCTCTGCTGAGTTCGTCTGTTAGCAGATTGCGTTCCCCTGGTACATGTTGTGACAGTAGGAACATGTTGTGTTTGAGAGCCCACTTCCAGATGTTCTGGGACAGCTTGGACAGTCCTGGAGAGTGAGTGCCCCCCTGCTTGTTGAGGTAGTACATGCCTGTGATGCTGTCTGTGAGGGCCATCACTGTCTTCCCTTGTAGGTGTGCCTGGAAGGCTTTCAGTGCCATGAACACAGCTAGTAGCTCCAGTATGTATATGCTTGTATGCTACGCTCGGAGTCCAGACTCCGTGAGCAGTCTGATGGGATAGGTGAGCCCCCCATCCTGTGAGGGATGCGTCTGTGGTCAGAGTGGCTTCCACTGCGGGGGTGGCAAATGGTTTCCCTATTACCAGGTTTTCCTTCAACCACCACCGTAGCGAGAGAACCAAGGCCTGCCAGACCACCACTAGATCGTCCCATTGTCCACTGGCCTGACACCACTGGTTGTTGAGCCACTCTTGCATTGGGCGCATGCGCAGGCGCGCGTGAGGTACCAAATAAATACATGATGCCATCATTCCTAGTAAGTGCACTGCTTTGCGTACCGTCACCTCTCGACCGGCCACATATTGAGGGATCTGAAACAGCATGTTTTGGACCCTCTCGTTGGAGGGGAAGACGAGGCCGTCCTTTGTTCGAATTAGAGCCCCTAGGAATTGTTTGATCTGGCTGGGGTCTAAGCTGGACTTCTTCTCATTGATGGAGAAGCCCAGTTGAAACAAAAGGTCTACAGTCTTTTGGGTATTTGCGAAGCATGTTTCGTAAGAATCCCCTGTTATGAGCCAATCGTCGAGGTAAGGGTATACTGGGATGACAACCTGTGTGTAATGTACATATCATCCTTTCATCACGAGACACTGCGCGAGCTCCCCTCGTGATGAAAGGGTGAATGGAATGTATGGAATGCAGTGACGGAGACGCGATATTCAAACGCGTTATTCAGTTGCTGCCCTCGGTCGGTGGGGCCTGTCCACCTTTACTGAGCCTAATAATAAAACCCTCATTAACTTACATAATCAGCCTCCTTGCCATATTTGACCACTTCAAGTGGCGACAAGGATTCTGGCCCCACCGCCCCCCCCCCCACTGCCAGTACTTTCGTGAATACTCTTGGCGCTGATGCTATGCCGAAGGGTAGCACTCTGAACTGGTAGTGTTTGCCCTCTATCATGAACCTGAGGTATTTCCTGTGCGCTGGCAACATTAAAATATGAAAGTATGCATCTTTCATGTCCAGTGTTGTCATGTAATCTCCCTGAGAAAGCAGGGGGATTACCTCCTGTAGAGTCACCATACGAAACTTTTGAGGTTTGACAAATTTGTTTGCAGGGCGCAAATCTAGTACAGGGCGCATGGTTAAGTCCTTTTTGGGTACAAGGAAGTACACTGAATAAATACCTTGTTACCTGGGATAGAGTCACGACCTCTATGGCTCCTTTTTCTAGTAGTTGGTCCACTTCTTGAAGAAGGATGACGAGGTGTTCCGGTGACAAGCGCCGTCCCCTCGGGGGTCTGTACATAGGGGATCTGTTGAACTCTATACAATCGCCGCGGGCTATGGTTGATAGTACCCAGCGGTCTGATGTTATACCCTCCCATGCTGGAAGAAAGGATGTTAACCGGCCCCCGACCAGCGTAGCATGGGAGGGGACCCGAATCTTTGAGGCATTTGGTGTTGGTGGCTTGGGAACCTCTAGGGGTGGAACCCCGACCTCTTCCCTTGCCACGACGTTGTCCTCTTTGGTTATATTGTCCACTGGTGCCTTGGTTAGAGGACCAGTTACCTGCAGAATATTGCTGCTGCTTTTGTTGCTGCTGGCGTTGGCCTCGAAAAATCCGCTTATTGCCATAACCACGTTTGTTGGGAGGCCTTGAAATTTGATCTAGTGTCTTGATAGTGTCAAATTCTTTCTTTACGGTTTCTAAAGCCTCATCCACCGCTTTACCAAAGAGGTTTGCATCTTCTATAGGTTTGTTAATAAGAGATGCTTGCGTCTCAGGTTTAAAGCCTGAATTACGTAGCCATACATGGCTTTTCTGCAGGATTCCTTGTACTAGGGAAAAGCCCGGCCGTTTCTGCAGCATCCAGGGTATTCTTGATGATGCTTTGGTTGACTAAAGACCCTTCAGTCACCGTGGCTAGAAGGCGAGTACGTAGGGGTTCCGGTACCACCTCAATGTCCTTACGTAGTTTGCTCCATTGTGCATCTGCTTAACTTGCCAGCAGGGAATTAGGGAAAAGGCAGCTGAGGCTGTAATCCTCTTTCCTAGGGCATATCATTTTTTACCCTCCTTATCTAGTGGTGCCTCGCTAGTTGTCAGCGGCACGCCTGCTCTCTTCCTGGTATTTGTCACCACTAAGGAGTCTGGTACAGAGTGGCCCCTGATGTATAAAGGGTCCAATGGAGAAGGACTAAACAATTTTTCTATCCTAGGGTTGACCCCTCTGATCAACGCAGGAGTGGATAGTGAAGGAATAATTCTGCTCCTTACTGAGGCGAGGAGGGGAATGGTTTGGCTGACAGGGGGTTTCTCCTTAATGATTTTTTCGACAAAGTCAATATCAGAAGTTTCTCAGTTTCGATCTCAAAATGCGCTGCTGCCTTACGTAGAAGTGCATTAAAGGTGGGTTGATCATCTGAAGGGGATGTATTCCTAATAGGCGAGTCTTTTGGAGGGGACAGGTTTATGGCTTCAGGGTCTGAAACCACTGACGGGGATTGCCAGGGCTGTGAGGCCCCTTTTTCTGGGTCTTCTCCGAAGCCCCTATCACCCATATCAGGGTTGTCTTCAAAACCTTCCTCCTGTAGATTTTCTTCCCTCTCATTGCCTAGGAATTCATCATCCTCCTGAAAGTGGGTGTCCTCTTCAGGGAGGTCATATAAATCTAGATTTTCTTGGGGTGGATCAAACAGCTTGGGGTACTTGGCCCTGGGATCCTCCCGAGGTCCCTCTCTTGATCTCTTAGGTGTTGGAAGGTTCTGAGTCTCCATAAACCTGTCCATCCTGTCCATACAGAACTGGAGTCTCTCTAGGGTTTCGTGAGGTACTCCGGAACGGTCAGGGGGAGGAAAGGGAGGGCCTTCCATTAGGAAACACTTCGACCTATCCCATAACGTCGAAGAGAGGTCTCCTTCGCCTTCATAAAAGCCTTCCGGTAGGCTAGGAGTCCCTCTCGACGGAGCGGGAGGTTCCTGCCTTCCTTCTGGTCTTTTCGGCATCTCCCGGGCCTTATGAGCGGTAACAGACTTATCTTTCGTCATCCGTCTTAGGCTATCGGTGGAAATGATCCTAGCCAGGCTCTCGACAACTAAGCTGTCTGTCGAGGGTACCTCCGGCATCACCGTTACAGGTGTCGCTTGCTCTACGCCGACGGGCGCTCTCTGGCGGTGCGCGTCGTCTGGCGGTTTAGTGGTAGCGCCCTTATCAGGGGTTAGCCCAGTTGCTGGTCACATATGCGGTTGGCAGGGGGGTTTCAGACTCTTACGGTCTGAGTAGGCCGCCGGTAGGACCTGTGTCTCCGTTGGCGCCAACGCCCTCTTCGTTTTCGACGAGGAAGAGCCCTGGGTTATGTGTTTATGGGAGCATTTTCTGTGTGCGTCCTTATCGCCGGGGTGTTCATCCCCATAAGCAGGGCGTGAGGCGAGCTTGTCGGGGCCGGGTACGGGCGGCGAGGAGTGTGAACGCTCCTTAGAGAGGTCTACGACTTCCGAAACGGACGTCGTGTTGTCACATTCCTCGTCACTTTCGGTGGCGGTGGGTGATGAGTCAGACCTAGACATGGAGTAGGCCGCCCACCTTTTGACCCTATGGTCTTTTAAAGTCTCCGGTTTAAGTAGCTGACAGGCCACACAGCCGTCTTCTTTGTGGTCGAGGGGCAAGCAACGGTTACACCGTTTATGCTCGTCTTTCCAGGTAAACTTGCCCTTACAAAGCGGGCAAAACCTAAAGGGTGTCCTCTCCATAGCTGAGGAACAGATCGCATGTGACAACAACCCCGAGGGAAAAGGAGGGGAAAGGGAAAGGCATTCTCAAAGAGAAAAAATAATAATGTCCCACGACCCCACTCTCCCTACTGTATTTGGCCGTCGAGGCCAGGCCACGTGTTCGGCGAACGCCAAACAACCTCTTCCGTCGAAGGCACCGCCGTCGGAGATCTTGCTCAGCGGTGAACAGCTTTGCAGCTACGACGACGACGGAGGGGTGAAGAAATTAATAATTAAGGGTGACCAAAGGTCAGGTAAAGTTTTTGCAATGTCTCTCGAGGAGCTCCGCGTATAGGCGACCAATATCTGGTCGGAAAAAACAATCTGAGGGACCTCGACGCGTGAGGGATTGTGGGTACACTGCACGTCACTATAGGGATAGTGTTACAGACACGCCTTTTCGATGTCCGACTATGAAAAACAAAATGCAATACTCCGCAGTGACCACTGGATGTCGGACTATGCACAGCATGTGATTCTAAGCAGATTAACAAACATCAGAAGGAAGGCTCTGTGGAGCCATGACCCTCAAAGTGGTAATCTTCTGCAACCAGCACCATGTAGCAAAGCACTTCCACTTATGGCCATAGCACTTTAAGGTTGACGACGCCCTGGCCTTGGTGAAGACTTTCCTACAGTCCGCTGGCAACTCATAACCACCAGACTCTAAGGCTGCAGGAGCCAAGCCCTCAGGTTCAGCGATCCTGGGTCATATTGAAGGACTGTGCCTTCCCCTCTGATGAAAAGATCCAGAACCACCGCAACTTGACTGGAGGCGACGAGGTCAGGCTGAGAAGGTCCGGATATCAAATCTGCCTTGGCAATGCCGGGGCGATGAGTATCATCTTGCATTGACACTGTTGGAGTGTGTTGATGACTCTTTACAAGGGAGGGAACAGAGGAAACTCGTACAGAAACGGCCCTTCCCACAGGAAGGACAACATGTCACCCAGGCTCGTTGGCTGGTGGAATCTGCTGGCAAACATCTGGCATCTGGAGTTCGCCGCCATCGCAAACAGATTGTTCTGGGGTCTGCCCCACTTGACGAACATCAGGTCCACCTGATCCTGACAAAGCTCCCACCCGTGGCAGGAGCACAGTTCCATTCTGAGGGAGTCTGCAATGGTGTGCTTGACTCTTGCTAGGTGAAGAGGGACAAGGAACATCCACTGTCCAATGGCCCTTGTGCCACAAGTCCCGCGCTTCCTTGGAAAGCATGGGGGATCGAGTGCCCCTTTGCTTCCTGATGTAGAACATGGAGGTGGTGGTGTTGTCCGTGAAGATCCTCACCACCTTGCCTTTCAGAGACGGTAGGAATGACTTGAAGGCCGAGAACACTGCCAGTAGCTCCAGGATGTTGATCTGCAGATCTTTTTCCTTAGGCAGCCACAGGCCTTTGGCGTGCAGACGTGTGGTGTGCGCTCCCCAACCTTCCAGGGAGGGGTCCATGGTGACTGTCTCCTAGTATGGGGCGGTTTGAAATCATATTCCCTGGGCGATGTTGGAGCAGATGACCCAGCACTCTATTGCCCGTCTTAACTCTTTGTTGAGGGATCTTGTCTGTGAAGCTTCCGGACACCTGTATCCAACGGGAGTCCAGGAATTCCTGTAGGGGTCACATCTGCAACCTGCATAGACGGACCCGGAAGGTGCTGGATGACATCATGCTCAGTAACGACTTCATGGCCAGCACTGTGGCTGTCTTCGTCGACGACAACCGTTGCACCTTTTTCTTGAATGGCTGCTAGCGTCTCCTCCGAGGGCGACGCTAAGCAAGACACTGTATTGAGTCTGGTGCCTAGGAACAACGCATTCTACTATGGCATTAAGCAGGACTTCAGATAGTTGATGGAGAATCCCAGATGGATACGCGGACAGCTGTGTTGGAACTCCAAAGTGTCTCCTTAGGCGAGAGCGTTCAGCACCCATCTGTTGGTGGTGATCTTTCTCCACTCGCTGATGAACCGTATCAGCCAGCCTCCCACTGGGATGCACGAGTAGGGGCCCAATGTCCTGGCCAGTTCAGGCATGCATGGGCGCCGGCGTCCTGCCTTGTGGGCGACGGTGACGCTGTCCTCCGCTACCATAGGCCTTGGGCAGCCTCTCTAGGCTTCTTGAATTAAAGATCAGGAATGTTGTCTGTACAACATGGAGAACCCTTTTGAAGACCTGCTTGATTTTCCCCTGGAGGCGTGAAAAGAAGACAAGCTGTGCTGCTGGAGAGTGCCGAGGCAACAGGCCGTCTCCGTATCCGTCTTGATGGCCTTGTCAACAGTCTTTCCAAACATATTTTCGAAGGGCATGTCCAGCACCTTCGCTTGGACCTCCTGAGGGAAATTAGTGGCTTTCCCATCCCTGCCGACGAAGGCAGACACCATTCCCTATTTGCCAGAACCCTGTGTTGGCGGCGTCCACTGCCACTATGATGGCTTGATCTAACGCTACCTCCCCTTCCTGGAAAAGAGCAAAGGCTTCCATCTTCTTATTGTCAGGGAAGAACTCCAGGATCGGGCCTAGCTTGTACCATAATTCTCTGTCGTACCTGGCCCTCTTCCCAAATATCGTCTAGAAAAGGCACTGCCATGATAGTCTTCCTCTTCGCCTCGCGCCTTTGATACAAGAAGCCCTCCTTCTTGGTTTCCTCTGGCACCAGCTGGTATAGCTCACAGTCCCTGGCGATCATGGAGTGCACCAAAACCACCTCATCCGGTGGGGACACCCTATGAAGGGTATCCAAATGGGCAGATTCACTGCCAAATGCGACAATGTCTTCATCATCTGTCGTCGTGGCCGTACCCATGCCCATACCCGTGTCTGGGTCTGGGTCTGCTGGGGGAGTTAGGGCCCGACACGGTGGAGGTTAATATGGGGGCATCAGATGATGGTTCCTTTTCTTCGGCAGAGGCTGATCGGGGACCTGGGGGACCACAGGTACCCGCACCGGAGACATGCTCATCTGGATCTCTGACACCAAGGTGTGTAGAGTCGATAGAATATCCAAGGAAATTTCCCTCGGCTAAGAAGGCAGAACAGGAAAACTAGGCCATGCGCCCTCATCGCGGACGTCCTCCCAGTCCTTGCCCTTGTGGACCATATGTGTCATGAAACCCTAATACCGCCCCCTCTGGACATCTTGGTCTCTCCGGCACCGTGTCACAGCAATCTTCCGGACCACTCAACAGGTCGGATACAGTTTGGGAACTGCAGTCTAGTTCCCTGGACTTCCTTGTTTAGTTGAGAAGCGCCCCACCCGCCGCGGTTCGGCGCGTCTCAACGCTCAGTAGTTTCCATGCTCTGTGCAAGTCAGAATCCTCTATCCTCTTGTTCCTGGATGGTCCTTCTCCGGTATTGTTACCCTTGTAGTACCCCCCTTCCCTTCCTGCAGCCCGCGACACTTGCCGTGTCATTACCTCTTCCGCGGTTGTCTTCGGACCG
Source organism: Ambystoma mexicanum (assembly GCF_040938575.1). Lineage (NCBI taxonomy): Eukaryota > Metazoa > Chordata > Amphibia > Caudata > Ambystomatidae > Ambystoma > Ambystoma mexicanum. Next base: position 148,452,049 of record NC_090936.1, read on the forward strand.
CAACCGTTTCCTCCCCGGGCTTTCAGTCTTTCTTCCTGGCCTCAAATATTCCTCCCGATTCCCATCTCTCCCCTGGGACTTAGTGTACTTCCTGGAATAACCATACTCACCCGAGGCTGGAGCCCCGACTGACTACTCAGCATGTTGGCATCGGGGGAATCTCATCCATACCTTCACGAGACCCGCTCTTCACGAAAAAGGGAGAAACCAGAAACCAAAAAAAGAAGATCACCCGAGCCTCAACAGGTGAGCAAAAGTCCTCAACACGACAGTTTGAGATGCCACAATTTAACCTCTTGCCCAAAATGAATCCTGTGATCCAGGATCTCTGACGGGGTATGCAGGAGCTATCCACTGAGGTCCAGAACCTCAAGGCAGAAAATGCAGCCTTGAAACAACTTGTGCTATCGCGAGACTCGGCCTACTAGGAAAGCGCCTCAGTGGGTGGCATAGTGGACAAGTATGATGGAGCTCCAAGAAACTTTGCCCCTTTCTGGACCACTTCACATTTACACCTTATTATTTTTCCACTCCCAAGGTGGGTTTTGTGATATCCCACCTTTCGGAAATGCCCTAGCATGGGCTACTCCTCTAGTCTCGGCAGGGGACCCATTGTTGGACAACTATGATGGTTTCATTGTGGCCTTCAAGGCCATGTTCGACCGCCCAGACCAGGTGAATTCAGCTAAAGAGAAGCTGCTGGAGTTTCAGCAAGGCATCCAAGATATGTTATCATATGTTACCCAATTCAAGCAGCTCGCCAAGGATGCGGACTGGACTCCAGAAGCATGTTTCACCCTATTCCGTCGCAGTTTGAATGAAGAGGTCAAGGATGAACTAGCCAGGGTAGCCCGCCCAGGATCTGACTAAGCTCTTTTGGATCTGCCCATTAAAGATTGATTTCCGTATCCAGGAGAGAAAGGCAGAAAGGAAGAAGACAGAGTCCCCAACAGAAACCATCACCAGTTTATCCCGTTTCCAGGCAACCACCCTCAACATCTTCCACTGAGCCTGAACCCATGCAACTAGGTGCCATGCGAGGATCCCTGACTTCTCAAGAAAGGACTCGCAGATTTGACAGCGGTCTTTGCATGTATTGTGCGTCAGACAAGCACCTGGTAAGAAATTGTCCCATCGCTCCCCTAGGCGTTCGGGAAACGCCAGCTCCCGATCCTGAATGGAGCCTAGCTTCGGGAGACAGGAACCTGCTCCACCCCTCCTTCCCTGGACCCATCTTCAAGATGTACCTTAGTGGTTTTTTAAGTGACCCTACCTTCCACCAACATGGGATCTCATTCAGTCCTCGCTCTAGTGTATTGCGGAGCTATGAGTATATTCATGGATGATGAGTGGGCCCAAAGGCACAGGTCCCTAAAGAAACCAAAGACGACATACAAGCAGTCGAAGGAATAGATGGTTCACCCTTATCTTCCGGACCTATTACCCAGCAAACCGTGGAAATTCTGCTCTCCATCCACAACCACCAGGAACACATACGATTTGACATCATAAAGGCTGCTCACTATCCAGTGGTCCTAGGCATGCCGTGGTTACACAGACATAATGCCTACATGAACTGGGCAGCTGGATCCCTGTTTCTAGGATCCGAATTCTGTCTATCACATTGTCTATCACAGAAATCTCAACCCACCATACCCACGGACAACGGAAGATCAGGCCACCAACCACTTACCGTGTCCCATATCAATCAGGTAGCGGAAGTCTACCACCAGTTCTCATACGTCTTTTCATCAGTCATAGTGCAATCCTTGCCTTCTCACAGACCAGAAGATTGTGCCATCGACACCGAGGAGGATGCAGCTATTCCCTTTGGCAGGATGTTCATTCTTTCAGAACCTGAGAAAAAGGCCCTACGAGAATATCTGGACACCAACCTCACCAATGGAACCATCTGTCCTTCCAAGTCCCCAGCAGGAGATTCCTTGTTCATTGTGCCCAAAAAAGATACCAAAGAACTTCGCCTGGACTACAGGGGTTTGAACCAATGCACCCAGAAAGACTTATCCCTTGCCACTTATTTCTGACATACTGGAAGCCCTTCGAGGTGCTGTGATATTCACCAAATTAGACCTACGAGGTGCCTATCATCTGATCCTAATAAAGGAAGGCGATGAATGGAAGACTGCCATCCGAACAGCCTTTGGACACTTCGAATACCTGGTCATGCTTTTTAGTCTCGCCAATACCCCTGCAGTCTTCCAGCACTTCATGGACTGGGTTTTCCCTGACATGTTGTTTCTTTTTGTCATAATCTACTTGGATGACATACTGGTGTATTTCAACGATCCAGCCCTGTACCAGGAACATGTCTCTTTAGTACTACAAAGACTAAGAGCATAATTTGTTAGTCAAACCTGGGAAATGTATTTTCCATGTATTCTCGGTACGCTATTTAGGCTTCAACCTGAGCCCTCAAGAGGTGGCAATGGATCCAACCAAGGTTGAAGCCATTACTTCCTGACCTGCCGCATGTTCCGTCAAACAGATACAATCCTTCCTGGGCCTTGCAAATTTCTACAGAAAGTTCATACCTACATTCTCCTCCATTGTTCAGCCAATGGTGTCCCTGCTAAAGAAAACATGCCCTTTCGGTGGTCATCCACACAAGAAGCCGCCTTTAAAACTCTAAAGGAGAAGTTTACAAAGGGACACCCCATTGCATACCTATCCCGGACATTGCTTCCCAGTAAGACACATTATTCAGTCCTGGAAAAGGAACTACTTGCCATCCGTCAAGCCTTCAAGGAGTGGCGCCACCTCCGTCTGGGTGCAAGACACCCAGTGCTGGTGGGAACAGACCATCGGAATCTGCAGGTCCTTCAATCCATAGGTTGCAGAAACAGCCGTCAGGCACGCTGGGCCTTCTTCTTTGCCCAATATCAGGTCTACATTCAGCATATTCCGGGCACATCCAACGTTTTGCGGATGCCCTATCCAGACGACCGGATTACCCACCAGAAGAAACACATGCCCTTCCCAGGATGTTTCCTAGCACTGTATTCATAGACCAGGCTAACACTCTTTTGGATATAATCAGGACAGAAACCTCAACCTCTGACCTCTGAAAAGACTACCAAGAAAACAACCCATGGGATCTAACCACCAGGGATGGGTACCTCTTTAAAGGCTTGCAGCTAGTCATACCTACACAAACATTGAGAAACAGGATAATACACCTGTGCCATAACACCTACCATTCCGCGCATCGCAGAATTAAGTGCACCCTTCTATCCATTCAGAGAAACTTCTTGTGGCCGAGGATGATCAGGGACTTTCAGGCATACATCCAGGCATGTGCCATCTGTAACCAAAATAAGAGACAACAGAAAACCGGCAGGTTTTCTCCTCCAACCGGATCTACCATCCCGACCCTGGGTAACCATAGCCACAGACTTTATAGTGGATCTACCTCCCTCCAGGGGACATACCACCATAATAGTAATCATAGACCTCTTCTCTCACATGGCCCACTTCACTCCACTGTCTAAGTTGCCTTCAGTGCCAGAGATGGCTGGCATTTTTGGGACCCATATCTTCCGTCTACATGGACTTCCCAACAAGATTATTTCAGACCGTGGGCCTCAATATATCTAAAAGTTATGGAAGCATCTATGTAAAACATTAGGTATCCAACGAGCCTTGTGCTCTGCTTACCATTCACAAACGAATGGCATTACCGAAAGGGTTAACCAGACCCTTGAACAATATTTGCGATGTTTCACCTCCAGGGTACAAGACGATTGGTCTGTTTTGATGCCGGTACCTAAATTTGCCTACAACAATTCCGACCATGCTGCGATCAAGACCTGCCCTTTCTTTTGCAATCAGGGTTTTCACCCATCTGTTCTTCCCTTGGTCTTGCCTCCGTCAAGTCCGGTCCCTTCAGTTGACTCCTAGACAGCACAATTAGTATCAACACAACAAGAACCATCTGACCATGGCCAGAAAAGATGTAAAGAAGTATGCGGACACCAAAAGACGTCCTACCCCTTCTTATGCCATAGGGGTCAAGGTATGGCTATCCTCCTGGTATTTGCCCAGACACTTGAGACCAAACAAACTGGCACCCCGATATAATGGACCCTTCACAGTGTCCAGAATTATCAACCCTGTGGCCTTTCAATTCTGTCTCCCCGTCACATGGAATAAGATACACCCTGTCTTTCACACTTCCTTGTTGAAACCATACCATCAAGCTACTAATAATGCTCCTCGACCTCCTCCGCTTCTCGTCAAAGGCCAGATTGAGTACGAGATTTCCAGGATTTGTGATTCCAGATACAGAAGAGGACGTTTACAGTACATGGTGGAATGGAAAGGTCACCAAGTGACCGCACCTGGGAGCCAATGTCCAACATCAATGCCCCCCGATTGCTGCAGCGGTTCCACCGGATACATCCAGGCAAACCGGGGGGTATCGAGGCCCAGGAGGGGGCATACTGTCATGAAACCCTGATACCGCCCCCTCTGGGCATCTTGGTCTCTCTGGCGCTGTGTCACGGCAATCTTCCGGACCCCTCAACATGGCGGATACAGTTTGCGAACTGCGGTCTGGTTCCCGGGACTTCCTTGTTTACTTGATAAGCACCCCGCCCCCGCGGTTTGGAGCGTCTCAACGCTCAGTAGTTTCCGTGCAAGTCGGAATTCTCTATCCTCTTGTTTCCAGGATGGTCCTTCTCCGGTATTGTTATCCTTGTAGTACCCACTTCACTTCCAGGAGCCCGCAACACTTGTCGTGTCATTACCTCTTCTGCAGTCACCTTTGGACCGCAGCAGTTTCCACCCCTTGCTTTCAGTCTTTCTTCCTGGCCTCAATTATTCCTCCCGATTCCTGTGTCTCCCCTGGTACTTCCTGGAATAACCATACTCACCTGGGACTGGAGCCCCGACTGACTACTTAGTAGGGTGGTGTCAGGGGAATCTCATCCGTACCTTCACGAGACCCGCTCTTCATGAAAAAGGGAGAAACCAGAAACCACAAAAAGAAGATCACCAAAGCCTCAACAGGTGAGCCAAAGTCCTGAACACAACAGTATGCCAGGACTCCTGATCTTCGTCGTCAGTGGACGAGACATCCATAGTTTGGCCGATGACCTCAGAGAGCTGTTTTAGGGACTCCTCGCTCCCCCCCCCCCCTTTATCCTCCCTCAGGACTTTGAACCGGTCCCTGGGCCGGTCTCACCCCGTCTGGCGTGCCTGCAGACTTTGCCAAAGTCTCTGCGATGGTGTTGCGCCTTGGGGCCAGGGACACTTTGAGCCATGGGAAGCTATCCTCGCAGGATCAGTGCCCATAGCTGCCGCGGTAGTAGTAGCCGTCGATGGAGTGGCCAACACGGCCTTTGCCTGTGCCAGTTGAGCCTGCTTGGGCTGCGCAGCCTTCTCTGTCCACGGCTTCTCGGATTTCTCCCATAGCTTAGCCGGGGTAGATGACTTCCTCTTTGAAGAAGATCTTGATGGTAGGCTGGCAATGGAGGCAGAAGGTGATGCTGATCGCGCCCTATCCACCGATGAGGTGCCCTCAAAAAGGACTTAGAAGACCACTCCTCGGACGAGGCATGACCCTGTTCTGAGTATGGGTCAGAGGCCTTATTCATGTTAAGCCATGCTGCCAGCCTACTATGCCTGTCCTTCATCATTTTCTTATAGAAACCAAGGCATATCTCGCACTCTACTTCCTTAGGGTCCGGGTGCAGGCAGTAGAGGCATTGTAGGTGCTGGTCTTCCACAAACACATTCCATAGCCCGTATTTGGTGCAGGGCCTAAAGAGGGACCTTCCCTCGTTTTCCTCTGTCATGGTCGGAGGGCGCAAAGTAGACCCAAGATGGCCTTTTAGAATCTTCGATGGATCTTCACATTGAGGGGTGCAAAACTTCACCGACAACAGGTCCCCGCTGCCGGCAGATGAAGAAAATAGCACAGAGGCTCTTCAAAACAAAAAGGGAACTTTTTCCAACAAAAAAACATGAAAAAAACATGCAAATAGCCCAGAGAGCAACTCGAGGACTCGGGACACTGAGGAGTGTGTTAAAAATCTGAAGATGGCTACCAGAGGCAGGGCTTAGGGAGAGGACTGTCATTCGATGGGGCAGAATAACCCAGAGGACAGTGATTGGTTTAGAAGAGAAACACAGTTTTTAAGTGAAAGTGAAACTGGTTTTTCTTTTACCGAGGATTCCCAGTCTGACAACTGGGAATATTCATGAGCATGTGAATCCATGCCAGACCCCATGCTGGAAAATCGGGGTTGAAAAGCCTACTGAAAGGAGATTGGAGATGAGCGGAAGACGGTTTTAGTAGTAGGAAAAACAGAGGCAATAGGAAAAAATCAAGGAGAAAGAAAAGAGGAGTTATAAAAATCTCTATAGGGGATTGAGGCGGACAGGAGGAAGTCAAAAGACAGCAAAAGGTGGTGGAGGAAGTGAGAGGTGGATACACAAGGAGACAGGCGCCGCAGGCCAGGGGCAGCACCCCCGGCCTTCCTGGAGCTCTGACTGTGCCTTTTTACAGCTTTTCCCTATGAGGAGGGATAGTGACCCTGCAGAGGCTCCCTGGGAATTGCTGTTGGACTTGGCGACGGTGGACCGACATTGGAGACAGATGCTGAAGGCCGGGGCCGCACCCACTCCTGGTCCTGGAGCTCTGGTCATGCTGCAGTATAGCTTTTCCATTCAAGGAGGAATGGTGACCCCGCTGGGGCTCCTTGGGAATGTCGCTGTTTGATGTACCAGTAGTTCAGCCTTTTCCCTTTACGCTCAGGTCAGTACACCCACACACGTGAGGTACCATTATTGTTGGCACACCTGTGGGAACATGGGAAGGTAGGACTAGTGTTGCTGCCGGCTGCCGGTGTGTTTCGGTGGTTTCCTGGTGGCAAATGTCTGAATATTGTGTTTTTTCCCCCTACATTTTGGACTTTGCCAGACGTCGTGGGTAATTAAATCTAGGGTGATTTGTGCAAGTCAGACCTCTTTGGATTCCCACGGGTGTCTTTTCAGAAATGCACGGGGCTCCCTGTTTTCCTTGGAGGCTGCGACACGCCTGGCCCAAATCTCTGGGTTGTGCACAAAGCCAAATCTGGTCTTCCCCAGGGTGTTTGATGTACTAGTGGTTTAGCCTTTTGCCTTTGCGCCCAGGTCAGTGCACCCACACATGCGAGGTACAATGTTCATCGGGACACCTGTGGGAATGTGGGAAGGCAGGACATTTGTTGTTTTCTCTTGGTTTTGATAACGTTTTCCTACATTCCCTACTGCACTTTGCTACATAACCCTTTCATTTCCCAAATGTGACCTACATTTAGTTGCTGCTTTAGGCACTGTACGCTTTTGTAACCTGCACAAGTCACCTAGCCTTCAAAAGGTCTGCTTGTGCTCCTTCAAAAAAATGTATGCTTACCATTCTTCACCGCATTCGTTTTCCTTATTTTCAAATGCTAAGTACGCCTGTTTAGACCGTCAGCATAAATATCCTGTGTACCATAGCTCAGTTTTTGGCTCGTGTGATTTTCTAACTAGAAGTCATGGGGCCAGGGGAGGGGGGAAATGTAGCAGTGCATTGCTTTTCTCAATATTCACAGAAACCATTACCTTACAAGTGCAAACAAGTACAGCAAATACTTTTTTTGTGCCACTTTTCCAATTTGTTCCCAAACTTTGGGAATTTTCGGTACATAGTTGTTGCCTGACCTGAGCAAATGACCCCTTCCTGAACTTGGAATTTTGTCTACTTTTCAGAAATATATGCCTTTATGTGTTCCCGTCGAGCTTTCCTACCCTCCTCTTACATTCCGTCCAAGCATGTCCTATAAAAAAAGGGAAAAATCGCCAACCTCTCCGACCAGCAGTTTAAATGGAGGAGAAAGGCAGCGAGAGCTGACGAGGAGGGAATTGCCCTTGCCCTTTTCAACTCAGACCCACAAAGCCTCCGAAAAGGGAAATCATAAGACCGGGAAGTCCAGCTGGTGCGTGGTGTGACAGGTGTCAACGGCACACAGGGCCCTTCTGCGCTGATAGCCAAAGTGGGGAGAAGCTCTTGCTGCTGTGGTGCTGCCCTTAAATTCCAAGACAACAAAATCCAACAATTCAGCACATCCGGTAAGTCAGAGAGGACTGATAGTAAACTGAACTGTGCTGGGCCCAAGGTTGCAGGCGGCAACCTTGTTGAACAAAGAACTTGTGTGCTTGAATTTTAAAAGAAACCTCAGTAAAGGTCCAGAGGCAGAGTGGTCCGGCGCCGGAGGGATGCTCATTCGAAGGACTCTGACTGGAGCCCTTTTGGCTTTGTTTTGTTGAAACTAGGAGAACAAAGAGGCCTTAGGAGAGGCCGGTGTGAGATGTCAAAGTGGTCCTACGAGGGTTGAGCAAAACCCCTCGTAGACTCAAAAGTCTTTGACACGTTGAGGAAAACTGAGTAAACTGTGAAATTGGCAAATGTGAACCCGAAAGAGGGATGCCTGCGAATTGGGGGTAAACCGTGATATGCCTGTGAACATTGTTACGGACAAATGTGAACCTCACTGAGGGATGGCCCAAGTAAATAGTTGTTTAAAAAGACAATTACACTTATGAATGTTACGTTTTGAGTGAAAGGCTGAGTGAAAGGCCGTAGTAAACTCGACGGAGGGAGGCCAACGTTGAGAGAACGATCAGAACCCAGCTAAGGGAGATCCAAAGGCAAAGAGTAATCACCCAATGAGAAGAGCTAAGATATTTAGATTTACTGGCAAATGTGAACCTGACTGAGGCATGCCTACGGATAGGGGTGAACGGTGAAACACCTGCAAATATTGTGGCGACAAACGTGAACCCGACTGAGGGATGTCCACAATGAATATTTGTCTAAGTCCGACGGAAGGAGGCTATTGTAAGAGAAAGATCAGAGCCCGGCTGAGGGGGATCCAGGGGTGAGGAGTAATCGCCCAGCATGTAAGTTTATTGAAGTAACTTTTGCTGTTGTGTACGATACATCAGGCCCTCCGAAGCAAGAGTTTTTGCATGAAAGAGACTTGGGCACAGAATGCCCTGATATTTGAAAAGGAATTGTACATTTGTGCCGGAGAGGCGCAGAGTCTGCTGTGCTCAAGAGTCCTGCCTTGTCCCGTGCTAAAAACATGGGGAAGGGGACCCCAGTCATACCATCCTGACTTATCATTTGTGAACACTTCTTTCTTTTCATGTGAACACTATCCCACACTTATTTTGCAATTTAGCGGTAAGGATTGGCAATAGTATTTTTTTAGTATGGGCCCTTTTATTTGACAAGACGCCACTACGACTGCCTTATTATTATTTGATGGTCGTAGATTAATCGCACCTTGGGTTTAGATTTGGTGTTTTTCTCACCCATTTATACAGTTTAATAAACACCCTTGAACTGTGATCGCCTGTCTTTTTTGTTGCCACCATGAGTTTCATACATAACCTTATGAAAAATATGTTTTTTTGTTTCTATGCAACCTGTTCTTGAAAGCTTGGAAAATGGCGTATTCGGAGCTGCAACCCATTTGTTTCTAGCTCTTGCAAGAAATTAACCACAGGCTTCTTTGTACATCATTTTATTGGCATTTTCTCAAAAAACAAAATGTGGTCACTTTTTGTTTCTTTCTCACACACCCCTACAGCAAATGACTAATCCTGGTGTTATGACCGCCTACATGTGGGAAGAAAAGGGTCCAAATCTGGCCGGGAAATCCATTGTAACAAAAAAGTTACAAAAGATTGAATGCGACATACCGAAATGTCCAAGAAAGTGTTCAGCACTGGGAGCGAAAAACCTCAGCGGTTATGGTGTTAAAGAGAGATTTTTGTCATTAGCTTCGACTGTGGTGTAGTGGTACTAGAAAGCATGCCCCGATAATGTTTCCCGTTTTCAGTGTTTTGCCAGGATTTTCATTTTTTTAAATGTGTATTTAATCAGTGCTTACTCATTGTCCCCGCCCCCCCCAAATACACAGACAACTGTTTTTCCAGTGTATGCAGTATTTTTCTAATATTTATTTATGTATATTATGCATTGTGCTTTTTTTAAAAATATCCCAGTTCATGCTGATGTAGCCTTTGTTACTTCTTTGCATTTTTGGACCTTAGTTCTACCAAAAATTAAACTAAATCATGGTGAGCAGGAGATGAAGGGGAAGGCACATGGGGGCACTGGCAGGTTTATATGTATAATCATTTTCAAATCTGCAAGCAGGACAAAAAACGAAGACAAACTTTCTTTTTTACAACAGTAGCATGGAATTAAGCTTCCCATCACACAGATTACAATAATGCCTTTGGTAAAAAAAAAGTTGCCATATTTATTCATTTTACAGTCAAATAGGGGTTGGAATCATAAAAAATCTTATTTAATTTGACAGGAATTAGGGATTCAAAACCACAGATAAAACTTATTTTTAAACTAAACTGTATAATCAACTTTTGCTGAAAACTTTTCTTTCTTTGGTCTATTTCTCAAATAGAACTTACATGGACTAGTATTTGATGGAGAATCATTTAAATACAATATGACATTTAATCAAGTAGTCCATTTGGATCTTCTCTGACAAGTGGCTAACAATGTTTTTTTCAGCCCTGTAGCTTTGGGAATCCAATAATGAACTCCAAATTGCTACTTTTTAAAATGCATAGTCCATGCAAGCATGTTTATTAAGAAAACAGATCATAAGGCCTATTTCAGTTTTGATCATACTTAGGTATAAAATTGCCTGAACATTTCCACAGATGGCAGCACTGAGCTTGCTTTTAGTGTTCAATTTAATTCAGGAATCAATGTGTAGCAAGCTCAGCGCTGCCATTTGGTAGATATGTTGGTACATTTTCAGATAAACCTTTAAAAGGGAACATTATTTCTGGGGCAGAAATTAGATTTAATCATATTTTATGGAAATCCAAAAAGCGAATCATTTGTCTGGGGAATGTCCAGATTTCTTTTAGTGGGTATAAGACAGTGTTTTGGACTGATAAAATGGTTTCTCTTGCTTGCGAATGACTTTTCCAGATGAGTTCCTGTATGTTTGTGGTCTGGGGTATGTTTGTTGATGATTGACTTTTGTGAGGACTTGAGCGGTGCGGTTGATCAGGTCACCTGAGAGTGGTTCTAAATGGATGTCTTTGAAATATCTGGATGCCTGTTCGATAGGAACTGGGAGGGATCTGTTGGTCACGGTAAGGTGGTGGTTATTGATCTAAGGCTTAAGGACCTGCTCACTCTGTCAAGGTTGGTATTTGTTTTAAATCAACATCAAAATGCTTTTACAACATGCATCACTGACTTTATCAGTGTTATTTATATTATTTATAACTCATACTTCCAAAAATGTTTCTGCTCTCCAACAAATGGCTTAATACGAGTCAGTGGGCTGAACTACCACAAAAATCGGTGAACTTACCACACAATTCCAAGTGGTGGTATGGCAGTGTTAGTCCCCATTTGTGGAGTGCATAAAACTCCATGGGGATTTGAGCAGGTCTACCCGAAGCTGTAATTCCACTGCAGTTAATCTGCCAATGTTTGGGAATTAAAGTGGATGATTTACCTCCAGCATTATGCTGAAGATAAATCCGCAATTTCAAGGCCAATCTTTTAGTTTCGCAGTGCAATAAATGCAGTAGTAACTACCCAAAAATGTGGCGGAAACGAAACTTACATCACTTTTTGCCTACACAAGGGAACTTGTAATGGCAGAAAATGGTCGGTCCTGAACTGAAACACACAGGGAGAATGTGCTAAGCTGAAGTAACACCTGTAGGGAATGAGTACATGAGGTAAACAGAAGGTGTGACAAGCTTAAAACAAAAATCAGAAAATTAATAATGTTTAGTTGAGTGGGGCCAGAAAAAGGCAAAAGGGTATCAAAATATATCTGAGAATGAATATGCAGGTGAAATTTGTATGTGCACCGTGGAGCAATGTCAGTGACTCAGTCTCCGAATTTTAGGAAGGGATTCAGAATAACATCCATTATTGTCCCTAATCCTAGCATTCAGGCTAACTGCCCATCACTAAACATACTCTTTCAAGGGTACTTGAAAAGGAACCCAAAGACTTGCCTCTTAAGTAACTTTGAATTAGAATCCCGATGTTTAACAGTGGATGTACAGCAGAGGGTAAATTAATCCATGGTTTCAATAAATGGTGGAGTAGTATCCTCAGTTTATGGCTAGTGCAGCTCAATACAAAGAAGATGCACACATTTTAAGTGCATATGGGTACTGAATGTCACATTTTTAACTTGCAGATTGTTTCTGCGAATGGAGATCTATAGGTGCAACATTGGCACCACCAAATTGCAAGACAACATAGTTTTACCATGTCACAGTCCTTTTATGCCATCGGCATTACTCATACGGTTGAATATTTTACTGCACCTTACCTGCAAGACAGGATTCTTCCTTTGCAATGTTCAATCCCAGAAGCAGCTTGATCAAATCTACAGATGTATCAATGAACCCCAGGTTCCTGTTGGACACAAACAATATTTCTCATTAGAAACACAAGCCACTCATTAGGAAGCTGATTACTTGATCAAAGCAGTTTTTATTGCTAACAACTCCACCAATTGTGCAGTGGGCTTCTCAATATGTTTTTATTTTTTATAAACTAAGCTACAGGGTGCAAATGTCCTTAATTCAGATCTTACTGAGACAACCCTACCACCATAGATGGGAGTTCTGATGGAGTTTTTTTTAATATAAACTAAGCTACCATGTGTAATTGTACAGTATTTAGATGTCACAAAGACAACACTCCCCCCTTCCCCCCCTCTGCCCTTAAATGAACTAGAGTGGTCAGATTCCAGAATAGGACTTTGACTGGTCTAGATATTTTCACACTGGAGTTTAAGTGAACGTTTAGGATATAAAATGCCTGACCAGGATTTTCTTTGCGTTCCTCAATAAATAAGGCATACGCTTAACTATCAAGGAAAGTTTGTAAAATGAATCTCCTAGAGAAATTGGACAAATCCCCAAGAAATGTTGGACTTTCGTTCTGGACATAGGAGAGGGCCAACTCATCACTGCATATACCCTTTTTTTATCCCTTTTAAGATGTTGAGGAAACATTATGAATGTGTTTTATTTATTTATTGGTAAATTGTATGGCACCAACTACCATTGCAGCTGCTTTGTGATGCATCCAAGGGAAGGGTGTACAGACAGAACTTTCACAGGCCTTGGAAGCATTCAAATTAGTAAACGCATTGGATAGGAATAAGAAGTGTTGGAGGAACGCATGCATACAATGGTAGCCTAGAAGGGAAGGAAAGTACAAAATACCAGATTGTCCCCAGAGGAGAGATGGAGGGGAAAGGAATGAGGGGCGAAGAGTGGGTTTGGGGTAGAAGCAAATCAGAGTTATCCGAGATAAGTTACAGTGCAGACAGAAAAGAAGGAAGCAGACCAAAATTGCAATATGAGAAAGGGGCCGAAGGATAGCTGCAAAGACAATAGGAATACATGAGTCAAGAATTGTCCTGAAGTGTAGGTGATTTCTCTGACTTAGGGCAACAGGACAGTTGTTCGAAAGGGTGGTAGCTGCAGATTTAAATATTCTTGCTCCGGGCTTCCTTATTTATGTTGAAACAAACCTAACTTTCACTGTTGAAGATCTGAAAGGCCTTGGGGGACAGTAGTTCTTCATCTTTCACTTAATGTATGTTGAGCCAGTGTCTCAGAAGGTTTTAGAAGTGATACACAAAATGTTAAAGTTCATCTGGACAGTCCAAAAGCCAATGGAGAGAGATCAGTGCGGATGTGCCATATAACATTAAATTACATTCCATTACATAATCTCATGGTTTGAGGAGGAGAGTTAGCATGGCAGCCTAGTTCTGGGGTACCTGGAGCTGATGGATAAGACATTTGGGCAATATCAGAAAAATACTGCAACAGCAGTCATGTGTTGATAACATCATTGTGATTGTAACCTGCACTCTTTGCAATCGGTTCAGGACTAGAGGATGTGCTTAGTTGGAGATGGCACTGTCTGGTGGTCTCCCGGATTTGTGAAGCAAAAGCCAGCATAAAGATGACAACCAGCTTTGCAAGATCTTTAAATATCCCACTTAAGGAGGAACACATTACACCTGATGTGGTTAAACATCCCCCTTACTGCCAAAGGTTTGGAGAAAAGACATCTGTAAGTGTGGCAAGAGTGAACTGTCTCATGAAGGAGTGAAATTGACTAAAGCTGACTACAGCCCGTCAGACAATAGAGTGCAACAAATGTATCACTCGCGTATAAGCTAATACGCTGTGGAAGGAAGTTTTAAACCTTGTACATTATAAAAACAGCTTCAACAACATTAATAGTGGTTGTGTGCACTTAAGTGACTTTAACATAAAGACCAAGCCTCGGTAAAGACCAGATAACATTGTATCTTGTAAAAACAAGTCTTAAACCTAAACAAGTTGAATAGAAAAGAACGAAAATGCTTTACATTAAGCCAAGAGGTGAACAAGAATTGCCCTCAGCCAAAAGAGGGAAAAATAGGGGTTATTTTGGGAATAACCATTGCTACCAGTGGAAAAGGGGCAGACATAACATCTTTAAATGTAGAGCTTGTAAATGAATGACTATGTGTGGAAGAACCAGCTATCTGTCAGAAACTCACATTTTCAAAGCCAAAGGAAGGTTGAATTAAAAGTACTATATTGGTGGCTTAACAAAAGACAAGAGTGGTTGAAAAGTGGCGGCAGTGTTAAAAAGGAGACAAATACATTGCTCGTCTAGCAGAGCTAAAAGGGCATGGGTGAAAGTCTTGTCTTTTCTGTAACCTTGAACAGAAATGTTGAAAGTTGTTTGAAGTGCAAGAAGTCGTGTTTAAAGGAGAGAAGTGAAAACCGTGTGGTATACACTTTTAGGAGTTAGGTATGTCAGGAGAGTGGCCCAGACAGAAGCAAAGGTAGAAGACTGTGAGCATATCACTCCAGCAGAAGTTTAAGTTGTTGTGTTTCATGGTGCCAAGAGACAAGCACTGTGAAAGGAACCTTGTGTTTCATGGTGCTAAGAAGTAAGCACTGTGATATTTTCTGAGTCAAGAAGTTATTGCGTTATGTGGCACTGCAAGAGAAGCAGTACATCCTGTTTAAAGAACTTCTTGAACTATATTTCCTGGAGGAGAAGGATCTTTTCTAGGTTGAACTGAAGTGTTGGTCGTTTCGTTCAATCAAACAGACTTAATCAAGAGCTGTGTTGGAACTAGGTTTCTACCTTGGATTTTCTTGTTGTCTTGTGTTGGACCTGACTGACTTAAAACATGGGTATGGGGAATTCACTCAGGTTATGAACACATGCAAGTGCTTGTCTTACGAATTTCCATATACTTTCTTGTTGATGGTAATGTAAAAGTGGGAGGTCATGAAATGGTGTGTTAAGAGTGTTTTTCCTCAGTTTATTTAGGCAGGGAAGATCCTGTTAGATTAGGGCAAGAAAGGTATTGTATATACAATTTTGGTTTAATGAAATGGGAATGTTTGAAAAACCCTCTAAAATGTGGTCACCTCAATTTCTGACCCTTCACATCACATATCCGTATGAGGCAGGAGCATGCATGATTTTGTTCAATCATGGACCCATCGAGACCGAAGGTGATCTGCATATAAATGAAAAATATCAGAGTAGATTGCAATGATGTATGCCAGAGGTTTGAGGTAAGAGTTAAGAGCCATGGTGACAGTATTGATCCTTGCAGAACTCCATAGATAAGGAAAGGACGAGCTGCGACGAAAAGGAAGGACCTTACCTGCAGTTTTCTGCCATTAAGAAAGGATGAGAAATGTGTGCCAGCTGTGCCTTTAATGCCAAAAGAGATATGGAGGCCAACCAAAAGAATAGAGTGATTAACAGCTTCATAGGCTGCAGTGAGATCCACTCTGTCCTTCTGTTTGCTCCTCTGATAATTGTGGGTGTTCATACAAGAAAGGCCTAGAGCTGTACAAAGTCATTTATTAAATCAAAAAATGACTGCCCAAGATAGTAGGTGTTTGGTTTTGTGGACAAACTGAACATGTTGGAAACAGAACATGTGGAGTTCAATCCAGAGTTCCCCTCTGAGCAAAATGTTCCTATCATGGAAACATCACTTCAGCTGCTTATAGTGAGAATGCTTAGACATGATAAAGCGCCAGTTGAATGAGCTACATTCATTGAAAGATTGGCCAAGGGATCAAAAGTGTGTAAATTGCTGATTTTAGAACCAAAAGAGCCACATTGGATCCTAGTTTACCCATTTAGCCAGAATGGTTTGACGTTGGCAAACTCACTGAAAAGCAAGTAAACATGCAACATTACATCAAAGGTAATGCTGAGGAGAGGAGAGGTATGGACATAGACTTTGAAACCAGACGTTTATGGGACCAGAATAATCATGGCATTTTTTCATTATAACAAATGCTACCCAGTTTCTGCTTGCAACTTATGTGCACTGCTGTGTAGGCCTTCCCTTAATTTAACTTTCTGATCAGTGATCGGTTAGTGATTGTCACTTTGAACGTTCCAATGGTTGCCAGTCAAATACAGAATAGAATTCAAAAGTCTATTGCTCATTGTGCCTCCCATGACACAGAGTCCAGAATCAACCAAGAAGAAATGCATCAACAAAAAAAGGGCAGACTAGAACGCTTCGGAGCAGTCATGCCTTAGTAGCACGGCCAAATTTCAGCCAGAAATATCATGATGGATTTTCCTTCCACCTTGTTGGCCAAGCTTTGAAACTTTAAACGCATCTCTGCACGAATGAAGTCATCTAGTATTAAAAAAAAACCTCTCAAAACTGCCTATTTACAAGACTTTAACTGCCATAGTAGCTCGCCACCCTTAAAGACTGGACCAATGAAAGCAAACCGGACCAATCTCAACCATGCCAGATTGGGACAACAAGACCCACCAGAAGCAAATCTAGACCAAAAGACCTACCGGAGGAAAGAAAGACCAAAATACCAACCTGGTAAACCAGGACAAAATTAGACTGGACCCTTTGACAGGATCTCTTCGGGTGGGCTTCATTAACATATGCATTACACCTACACACAGCTCTTTAACAACGAATCATGAGAGATGGAAATCAGTTGGGACAGTCTCCACTTCTCTTTCCCATCAGCTATAAACTCGAACACCATGCCACAATCATCACGAAATAGGAAAATGGGACCCAGAACAGTAAGAACTCTGCATTATGTTGAACAACACAATAAATAAAAGCCTTCACTATTAGTTGAACAGCCGAACTGGAACATAGTTTACTGTAGCATTCAACATCAATAAAAGCTGTCCCCATTAGTGCCCAATGCCCTCTCCTTCGCCAAAATAGAAGCTTCAACTCTCCATTTCCTAGCACCTTTACACTACACACACACCTCATCACCACCATCACACACATGGCAGTTTAACTCCTGCAATTACCATATTAATTGATGCTGCAGTGCCAAAGCTCAAATCTTTGGCTCTTAACCGTGTAACCATGCCAGCGGTTAACCCAGTGTCCAAGCACTGTCATCAAGTAGATCTTGAAATCTCCCCTCCAAATAAAACACATATGCAAGTGTCACCACCAACAACCACATAGAATCATAGCAGTGCTGATTGGTTGATTACTTGTAGCCTACGGATCGGGGTTGAAAGCCCGATATCCAAATGTTCGAGGGAGAAAAGACTGAAGATTATTTTTCTGAAATAACTTTGTGTTTTCTCCCCTGAACATTTCCAACTTGGTCCCAGCCCCCACCCACACCCCCACACTTACCTTGCGGCCGCTTACTCGCAGTATCCCTGCGACGCCTGTTCCCTTTCACTTCCCAGATCGGGAACCAGCACCACAGGGTCCTTTCCTTTTTCTGTTTTTTTTGGGATGGCTGCGGGGGCCACCCCTGCATCCCCCACTCACAATAAAGTGAGCAAAGGTACGGGGACACCCCCGCCGCCCCAGGCATCGAACGTGTGATCTGATTGTACTTTTTGGCCATTTGGAATTTTCGTAGCAGACGAAATTCAGCCAAATCACGCATTCGGTCATTTAGATTTGGTCATTTTGGACGTTTCCGTAGACTACACTGAATGAACACTTCCGGTTTCGCATCTGCTTCCTCCTTTATCCCACAAACACCCCTCTTTTCTTACAGAGCCATGTGCAACAAGTTATGGAATAGCACTTTATATTACATTAAAAGTCATTATGCATTTATCTTTTCGGTAGCTTTTAAAGGGTTGGTGTCTGTTATCAATCACAGTTTAACAATATGCTGCAGTCTAAGGCGTCCAAGAAATAATTTTAAAAACATACACTGGTCGTCATCGGGGTGCAGATTAATTTGTTGCCCCCTCACATATGATGTGATTTGGGTGGCCACAGACTGCGTATGGTTCTTCCCCAACATTTAGCAATTTGGTGAAATAATACCACTGATCCTAATCCCGGTTTCCCTACTTGTTTAAAACTGATCTTCGTCAAATATTGTTATCCCTCTGCATCAGCTTTTGTATCCAACAATTGCGGGAATGTGTGGAAATAAATAAACGGGACGCCTTTCGGAAGTTAGTTACATTTTTTTTTTTAAACACTACAGTGAGAAAATGCAAATGCTTTTGTGAAATACCAAGTTCCTGACTTTGCAACCAGAAGATTGAGAGCCTAACCTGGGCTTCCTTCCCTTGAAGGCCAAGTGCTTCAATTTCGTAATTTGCCACGTGTGTTTGGGTTTCACATGAATCAAAGGTTTTGAGTGCAGATTAATATTTAAAGTTTGCTTGGTGGATATGGCCAGCCTCACTCGTTTGGCACTAAGAGCAGCGACAGACCCATTATTGGGGAGCCTGGGAATATCATTGTTTCCTAGCTAGGCTGATAGTCATTTGTTTACATTATTAGGCGCACGCAAAGCATGCTTGGCTGGTGCTCATTGCAGCCCTTTAATCCAGGTGTCTGCAACTTCTGGGCCTCCAGATGTTTTGCATTTGAGTTCAAAACATATGGACAGCATAAGGTTGCAGACACCTACTGTAATCTAAAAGGTAGCTAAGCAAGAAATATTTCCCACACTGTGCGATATTTCCCATGAACTTGGTTCCCTGGATGGGACACATTTTGCACTCCTGGCAAGAAGAAAACCCAACTCGACTTCCCGAATAAGACGCATTCTGACCAGTCAATTGAACCTACAGAACCTTCTGCCACTAGCAAATCCACACTACCTACCCATTGACACAGAGTCTATTCCCCCCCAAGATGAAGACATTGTTATACTCGATAGGCCTCAAGCTTGGCAATGTAGAGGAAACAAAGGTATAGTTCTACGAAATTCACCCGTTCGAGTTTTCAAGAAAAAAGACGTGGGGTATGGTGGACCCTGATTACTTAGTGCCCACGGCGATGCACAGTTATGGATAATTTGATGAGATGTCTGAACACATAGGCCCCCATGGAGATCAAATGGGAAGCTTGGACAGATATAATGTCCTGTGTATCTCTGGAGTTTAGGAAGACTGCAGCGACTAATCAACCGGGTCCAAAAAGGTCAGCGTGGTTTAACCCAGAATGTAGGCTGGCAAAAATAAAGCACTCCTACAGGGACTTAGAACCGAAAATAGATCACAGGCACATATTAGTGCAGCTAGGACATTGTACAAGCACGCACCAAAGTGCAGTAAGGCAGAAAGATGCGGAATCTGCCTGGCACAAATTGGAGAGGGCCGCCACATCAGGCAATTCAAGAGATAACTGGAGGGTAATTGCAGATTGTTTGCGTGCTGAGAACACGTTGTCAAAGGGCATTGCTGAACAGGTAGGTGAGGTAAAATGGATTAATCATTTTATGACTTTATATGAAAACCGTGATCCTGAAAAGGTGGACGGCACAAAAGAAAGAGCAGCCCCTTATGACAACAATAGCATGGATATGGGGCTGGTGGCGTCAGTGGACGAGGTAGCATTGGCTCTTGCAAGATTTGCAAATGGCAGGTCGACGGGTCCGTATTCTATCCCAATAGGGCATTTGTTGTACAAAGAACTCAAACTGACTTACGTGGAGGATCGTATAGCAATACAACCTCTACTTTATTGGTTACGCCTATAAGAGAGGTCCCAATTGTCAGTAACTAGGGCCTTGATGAGAGATCCAATGACCATGAATTTTTGGTGTTGCTTTACCTTGGCTAAAATATATAAAATGATCTCTGCAAGAGCTTGGCCTCGGCCATTTGGTAGGTGGTGAGCCGTTGGTAGGCAACATTGCCAAAGAAGAGTTTCTAGAAATATTTCTCTTAAACAGAGCAAGAACAAGGAGTGAGAGCGAATTGCAGAAGCAAAATATGCAATTCTATTATTGTACTCTAGCTCCCAAAACTGATAGGCCAGGATTCATCCAATGGTTTGATGGTTTGTCATCCAAAAGGAAAAGGGCAGCCATTATGGCATTTAGAGGGAATCTTCTGTTCGCTGGGCAGACGGTATTTTACTCATCACCAAATTGTACTGAGAGGAGGAGCTGTCCTGGATGTTAAAGCGAAAGGAATAATGTACTGCATCTGCTATTTATTTGCCCTATTTTAGCAAAACTGAGGAAAGATTTCCTGATCCCGATACTAAAAGTGTGTAGGTTTAGACATGCCCCACCAGCATTAAGTTTATTCTTGTCCGCTCCGGACACACTGACAACTAACAATGCATATTTATGTATTGAACGGGCTTTTATCTTGCGTAAGCAATTTTCATGTTCTGATGAATGGCCCATAGTACATTTTATTTGTGTGGTTTGTAGGAATTGCATCGCATTTTAATGATTTTTAACGTTGTACTGTATTGTCAATCTGTGTTCTTTGATGGGAATTCATGTTTTCAAATAAAGATTTTTCTCCCTCTCAAGAAAGAAGTTCTGTGAATACAAAACCGGTATGCTTTTTTGTGACATCCATGGCCCAGCTGGAAGATCATTGTGCCAGCATCTACATTCGGACTTGATGCTTGTGATCGTCACTGTGCCCTTAAACTGGAAGATAAACTCATGATTCCTAAACTGAGTGCAGGCGATCTTATTGCACAAGATGTCATGTGCCATATTAATTTCCCCATATTATAGAGCAAGAGACAAAACACAACAAAAATGAACCAAATGAACCATGGTATTGCATTTTCAGAACTTATATCATACATCGAAGATGCTCGAACGGACAATGAAATTGCACCCATATTTAAACTTGTTGACCTATGCAATCTGTACAGCATGAGGATGAAACAAGTTTCAGGACACACATTCTACAAAAATGAAAATCTGTATACTTGCTTATTTTCCTCACATGGAAGCACATAAACAGGTCCATCATGTGATGCTTATATTTAATAATGATATCGGATCTGCACTGAGCAAACCATGAGAACATGATGTAGGTGTGACACTGTTTATCTTATTTATATATCTACTTATATAAAAGGAGGACCAATGCTCTTTTGAGCACAAAATAACGTACAATAGATAATAAATCAGATGTGTCAGGAAGCCGTGAGCTTCTTACAAGGGGGCGAGTTTGAGGGACATTCTGACCAGGTTGTGGAGGGGAGTAAATTGAACAGTCACCGTGGACAATACATAAGTGGACATACATAGATTAAGGACATTGAACATTTGACATCTTTAAGGGCAGGTAGGCCGGTATGGCCAGCTGTACTCAGGATTTCACCATGATTGGAGAAGTGCTAGAGAGAAGGCAGGAGAAGTGAGGGACAGAGGCAGGTTAGAGGCGAGGAAGACATGTTAGCTAGCAGGCAGATAAGAGGTAGGTTAAGAGGGTAACTGAGTCGAGGAAGTAGGCTTTTAGTTTGGTTTTGAAATAATCCATGTGCACTGTTTTTCAGATGTCCAGATAAAGAGAATTCCATGCAAGTGGAGCAAGAAGAGAGAAGGAGCGGAAGTGAGTAAGCACAGGTTGGACGAGAAGCCACACGGGTAGTCGCAGAGGCAGAACAGATATTACAATAAGGCTTGTAGAGTTGGATAAAGTATGATGGATACAGTGGTGCCTTACCATGGACAGATTTATGAACCAGGAGAAGACATTTAAATCTAGCCCTGTATTGCACCGTCAGCCTTTCAGCCTGGGGACCGCATGAGGAAGTAGGTGTGAAGTGAGGGAGTTCAAAGAGTTCAGGTAGTGAAGTTAATGATCTTGTCGAGAGGTCAGAAAGCATAGTTGGGGAGACCAAAGAGGATGCTAGCACAGTAGACCAGTTCAGAATGGTTCAGAGATGCTTGGCGGTGTTGAAAGGAAGTATGTGCCTGATTTGCCTAACATTTAGGAGGTTGAGGTGAGTTGCTGTTTCATTTTTGGAGATGAAAGTAGAGAAAGCCTGAGAAGGGTCATACATGTCAGCAAGGTTTCTAGCTGAAGAGTAGGGGAGTGTGTCAGGCGGGGTCTGGATAGGCAGAGCAAGAGATGAGAGATAATTTTTTGCAGGGAAGAAGAGCACCTTTGTTTTGATAGAGTTTAGCATCATAATGCGCAAAGCCAATATATAATGGCAGAGAGACAGTTGGAAATTTTGTTAGAGATCAGAGGAGAGTCCAGGAAAAGAGAAGATCTGGGTTTCGTCTGCGAAGAGTTGTTACAAGAACCCAAAGGAGGAGATCAGTGGCCCAAGAGCAGAGGAGTAGAGTCTAAAGAGGAGACCAGCAGTTAGAGGAGTGAGTTGAGAGGTGGTGTTGTTCCACGAGACAGAGAATTGGTGAGGTGCAAGGTAGGATTCAATCCAGGCAAGGACTTGATCGCAAATAACTAGAAGAGAGAGAGTTTTAAGGAGATCAGAGTGCTAGACAATGTCAAGGGCAGCAGACAGGTCAAGGAGAATTAGGATAGAGGATAGGTTGGAGTGCTTAGGAGAGGCGATGAAGTTGGACAAATTAATCAGAGCAGTTTCTCTGCAGTGACAGGAGCGGAAACCTGCTTGTAGGTGGTCTCAAAGGTTGTGGATGTCTAAAAAAAGGGTAAAATGGTTGAACAAACCCCTTTCAAGCACTTTAGAGTAATGTGGATGGAGAGATCACAGGCGAAAGTTAGCATGTAGGTTCGAGTCAGCTCATTACTCCTTTAGGCGACGGATGACCATGGCTGTTTTGAAAACAGAGGGAAGCAGAGTTGAAGGACAGATTGAAGTGAGGTGAGAGGCCACTAAAGGGGCATTAGACTTTACAGGCTGAGGTGCAAGAGGGTCCGATGGGGCACAAGAGGGGTTAGCCTTCATCAGTTGAGATAGCACTTTCTCAGTATTCGTGTGACTAAAGTGGGAGATAGAGGCAGAGGATGATGGTAGTGTAGGCAGAGTGTAAAATGTAGGAGGAGGGAGTGTGAGGAAGGTCAGGAGAGTTTCTAATTTTGTAAATGTTTGCAGTGAAATATTCAGCTAAGTCGTTAGCTGTGAGAGTGGAGTTGATAGTCAGACATAGGAGGAGTGAGGAGGGAGTTTAGGGTGCCCTGTAGTCGACCATGATGGTTGGCATGGAAGTCAATGAGGGTTAGGTGGAATTCCCTTTTTGCTCTATCAATAGTGGACTTGAGATAGTTCAGGGCAGAGAGGTAGAGTTGCAGGTCCTCATGCAAGTGGGTAAGCCTCAATTTGCACATAAGCTGACCCATGTGTGTGCAGAGAGAGCGTTTACATGAGGTGACCCATGGCTGAGGATGCAGAGACCTTGTGGTGAAAGTAAGCAGTGGGAAGTGAGAGGAGAATGTCTCATATAGTAGGGATTGGACGCTGGAGAAGGTAGTGTTGGTGGAAGAGGCATCAAGTGGGAAGGGGGAGAGTGAGAACTGTAGGCTGGAGAGAAAGAGGGGGAATAGCAGAAGGTTTACATTTCCTTTAAGTAATAGGTGAAACAAATGATGAGTAAAAGTCAGAGTGGAAAGGAGATTGTGGTGAAAACAATTGAGTGATCAGATATGGATGGTGTAAAAAGAGTATTAGTGACAGAGAGAGGCAGAGATGAAAAAGGAATCCAAAGAGGTACCCCTGTGTGGGTAGGTAGGTTTACGGATCGAGTGGAGGGTGTGGTCACTAAGAAAAGACTGAAATTCACATTTCTGAGAAGTGGTTGGAGGGGGAAGGTTAAAGTCACCTAAGAGAATGAGGTGATGATTAGTGGAAAGAGAATCAAGGAGTTGCCCAAAATCATCAAAGAATGGTCCAGTGGGACAACAAGGGTGATAGATGGAGATGATGTGAACCGAGTGAGGCAGAGCAAAAGTAGAGATGGTGAATGCAGAAGAGGTAGGAGAGGACATGGCATTCGAGATTTGTGAGGCATTGAGGCAGGAAGAGAGTAGGTGTCCAACACCTCCATCTCTGCCAGGCAGTCAATGAGAGTGAATGAAGGATAGTTTGGAGTCATGTAGGGCCGCCAGAGTGGCAGATGGAGAAATCCAAGTTTCAGTAATAGCAACAAGCTCTAGGGGAGGTGAGCTGGAGTAAAAGTAGTTGGTGATAAAGGAGGTTTTGTTGCATACAGACTGAGCATTCAACAATGCAATGTTCAGTTGAGGAGGTAAGCAAGAGTGGAGATGTTGAGTCTCAGAGGAAGAGGGGGTGAGTTATATAGGTGTTAGAGCAGGTATGGTTAGCTCGTCAACTTTGTTGGAAGGCGATGGAAGAGAGATGGAGTAGTGGAAGTTTCAAGTTGTGAGTTTTATAATGGGGATTAGAAAGGAGGACATTCTAGCATGATTGGAGAAAGAGTATGGCGAGGTGAGTAGGAGGAGGAGCAGAAGTGAAAGCATTACAGGCGAGTAGTACAGTGTGGAGAGACAGTGCTCTAATTACGAAGCCTGGGGTCTGCAATTACTTGTTTTAGTGGAGTGCTATGTTGGAGTTAGATTTGAATGTTGTTTGTGTGCTGTATGCTAAGGCAGCAAATATAGGAAGAATAGACATCTTTAAAATTAATAATCACTTAAATGGATCATTTGGAAACAAGCGTCAAGAAGACTATGTGCTAGCATCTCTGTTAGCACTGGTTTCTATGGTTATGAACAGGCAAAACTCAGGTTAAGCATATCATACGACAATGTGCTGCACATCTCATCTCATCAGAACTTGAGAATGAAGTAGGTCATCACTATCACACAGAAAATGCTGTAATTCCCCTTCAGTTAAAATGAGGGCTATTCACAACTAGTGTGATCGAAAATATAGACCACAATCCAAGTTCTACCACAGCTCATGAATTATTGATATTGCTGTACCATGGAAAGAGTCAACATCCAGATGTTAATTTGTACGGGGACTGATCAGACTGACTAAAACTCCTTGTGCAGGAAAGTGACTAAACATTCCTGAGTGCTACACCAGCATGCCCCTGTTCCTCCTATGAGAACAGATTGTCCTCTGCCAACAGTCGAAGAGAACCTAGTTGACTACCAAGTTACCCCGCACGCTATGGTGAAAGAATACACCTGTCTGAAACATGTAACACAAGTTCTGGCTAGTGACAACCTACAAGATGCAGCAATAATCACCTGGGCAGCATACCACATAAGTCAACAAGAAGAAACTCCAAAAGATTGAGAATGAACACTTGCATCTCGAGTCCTCTATTTCCAGACCATGCTCTATCAGTGGCCATGATTTACCATTCAATGGATATTGTGAAGACAGCAGTTAAAGGCCATAATCCCAGGTAGATTCCAATCATTACACTAGACCAGCCACTCTACGCATTGGCAAAACAAATCCAGTGCAAATGGCCAACAACTCATGGCAAAGATCAATTAATTGTAATATTGTTACGCTCACCTGGCTCCCACAGAGGCGTCTATCTGAACTGGACAGCTGCGGTCGCCACCAATGTGATGCGTAGGGCCGAGATGACGGACTGGACTGGCCCACATAGCTTCGTTTGCTTGGCCCGTAGGAATATTCTTCTGCAAATGGAGAAAGGGAATTAACCACCCGTGGTGTTGAGTGTAAATCCCCCCACCCCTGCTGTTCTCCCCACGGATCACCTTTGATGTCCCCTCTTATAGTCTCACCTGATGGTTTGAAAAGATGAGCTCTCCATCCTGCATTGAGCGCAGGGGCGCATTGATAAGCAGTTGCTTCACTGGCTGGAAGGAATTGGTGAGTTCCAGAACAATATTGACTCCAAAAAGTATGTAGTTCGTAAGAGTTCAAATGCCTGAATTTCACTCTTGTCCTATTCCTTGCAGATTGCAGCTTGACCCTAGTGAAGATTTCCTCAAGGCAACCGGCAATATTCTGGTAAGGATTTGTATTTCCAACACAGTTCGATAAATAATGTCAATATGTAACCTGTTGCTTTCTCCCTTATTCAGGCACAGAGAAAGTATGAAGTCTCGGGGAATAATACCTCCGGCGGTAAAATCAGGTAAGTCTAATGTGGTGAGGAGGGTTCCCCTTGATAGTCCCTTTGTTTAACCTTGATGTCCTTTTGTTTCCCCTTAGGGGCCGGGATTTGGCAAAGATGCAGTGGAAGCTGCGCCGACCCGTGAAGAGGAATAGTACCCCCAGTGGTAAAATCAGGTAAGTCTATGGGGGGATTACTAATATTCCTCTGTGTATTCCCTTGGCTCACCTTGCTGTTCTTGTCTACTCCCTAGGTGCCGGAATGCGGTGGGAACATGCAGGAGGATGCGGTGGAATGTGAAGATGCTGCGAAGGCCGGTGAGTTCAGCGCGGCGCTGCAGCAGGCGAGGTGACGCGCATAAAATAACTTCTTTCTTCCAACTCGAAGGCGCGATGGATCGGGAATTCAGGTAAGGATCAAAGGTATTGCTCCTGTTCTAAACTTTTCTCCTTCTTTCTCCCTTTTTCTAGGAGCTCCAAACCCGAGGCGGGCGTGGCAGGAGAATGGATGCAGACTTGCAGGCACGGTCAGCGTTACGCTGCTGGATGCAGAATAACACGAAGCGTGTCCTGCTCTTCGGGCGTGGTTTAAATAGCCCCCAAAGTAGTCCCAGGTAAGTATTCCTCCCCAGCCCTGCCCGAGTAAAAAATAGTGCCTAGGTAAAATAGTCCCTTCCAAGCCTCATTTGGTTTGGAGGTCTTGCAGCATGGTCTGCATCAGGTAAGTTCTACTCTATGAGCCTGGCGCCTATGGTGCCAGGACTGATTCTCCATATGAGCCTGGTGCCATAGGCACCAGGACCGCACCCAAACAGCCCTTAGCAGGGGTTTTTGGGCTTGCCCAAAATAACTTGATGCCTGCTTCCGGGGTTGCTGGACCTGGTCTGGGTTCCCGGGGGTAACATCATGACAGCACTTCCGCCCCCAAGGCCCCGCCTAAAGTCGTTCTTCCCCGTGGTTTTGGTTTGTCTGGGAAATTTTCGGTAGAATCTTTTCACCAATCGAGGTGCATGCACGTGGTCACTAGGTTCCCAAGACCTTTCCTGTGGTCCGTAACCTTTCCAGTCGATTAAATAAAAAAGTTTTGACTTCACCATCTTTGAGTCCAGGATGTTTAACCTCAAATTCTGGTTCCCCGTCTAGAAGGATGGGGTTTGGTGGCTTGGTTAGTCTTGTCCCTGGTTGCACTGGATTCAAAAGTGACACATGAAATATGGGGTGAATTTGCATATTAGCAGGTAAGTCCAACTTGACGGCCACTGGGTTGATAATGGCCTTAATAGAGTAAGGTCCCAAATATTTAGGGTTAAAGGTCCGCGTTCACTTGTGAGGTATGTGTTTTGTGGCCAACCATACTTGATCCCCTATCTGGTACTGTGGAGTATCACTTCTATGCTGATCAGCATCTTTCTTATATTTCTCCTTCGCTTGTTTTAAATGTGCAGTTGCCTCCTTAAAGGCTTGTGTAATCGTAGCGTGTAGATGGTCCACTGCGGGCATTTCTAAGTGTTGGGGTGAGTCAAGGTCTGAGGTTCGAGGATGGTGCCCATATAGGGTATAAAAGGGGCTTTGTCCAGTTCCAGAATGTACTGAATTATTGTATGCATATTCTGCGATCCAAAGAATGTCCTTCCAATTACTCTCAGTTTGATGCAACATACAACGCAGGTATTGTTGAAGAGTCTGGTTGGTCCTCTCCGTTTGGCCATCGGTCTGGGGGTGGTGACTGGTCGATAATATAGTGTCGATTTGCGCCAATTGACAACATTTCTTCCAAAAATGTGAAATGAATTGACTGCCCCGGTCAGAGACCAACACGGACGGAAATCCATGTATGCGAACAATGTTTGAGGAATTCTTTGGCCAGGATTGAGGCTGAAGGAATCCTTTTAAAGGAATAAAGTGGGCCATCTTGGAAAAAAGATCCACAATAACTAGAATGGTGTTAAATCCATTACAAGGAGGTAGATCAGTAATAAAGTCTAACGATAAGGTGTGCCATGGTGTAGGCGGAATGTCTAAAGGTTGTAAGAGTCTAGCTGGTTTTTTCTTTTGACTTTTGTTTTGGGCGCAAATGCCACAAGACATCACACATGATTTAATATCCTTTCGCCAGGTGGGCCACCAGAATTGTCTTAATTTTAGCTTCAGTTTTTGCAATACCTGCGTGCCCCTCCATTAGGGTATCATGATAACGGGAAATTACTAGCTCTTGTAGTTTCTTGTGTGGCAGAAATAGCCGCCCTTGGTAATAAGGCAGATCATTGGTGACAGTAGTCCGGGCCTTTCTTTACCCAGTCCTGCAGGGCTGTAGGATCAAAGAGTTGCTGGATCTTTACCTGAATGTCCTCTAGTGTCTGTAGAATAGTCATGCCAAGAATCCTTTGTTCGGAAATTATAGGTACTGGTTCTGGGTTCACTTCTGCCTCTCCCATCCCTATTCGGGATAAGGCGTCTGCTTTACCATTCTTACAACCTGGTCGATAGGTTATCCCGAAATCGAACTCGGCAAAGAACAATGCCCATCGGAGTTGACGTGACGATTGGGCCTTGGCTGTTTTTAAATACTGTAGGTTCCGGTGATCGGTGATCACAGTAATGGTATGCCTGGCACCGAGAAGATAGTGGCTAATAACTCCTTGTCGGTAACCGCATAGTTTAACTCGGGTGCCGAGAACTTTCTGGACCAAAATTCTACTGGGTGAAGCTGGCCAGTTTCAGGGTCCTTTTGAGACAGGACAGCTCCCATGGCTAGACTGGATGCATCAGTTTCCACTATGTATGGAAGGTCAGGGCGCGGGTGCTTTAATACAGGTGCAGACGTGAATTTTGCTTTCAACTCCTGGAAGGCATTTTCAACTTCTTCAGTCCACATAAAGCGTTTATTTTTTCGCAAGAGTGCTGTGATGGGATGTACGACATGTGAAAAATCTGGGATGAATCTGTGGTAGAAATTGGCAAAGCCGAGCATGCTTTGTACTCTTTTAACTGAACTTGGTGATGGCCACTTAAGGACTGCGTCCACCTTTCGTGAGTCCATTCGGACTCCCAAGGAATTCAACTTCTGTGGAATGAAAAACGCATTTTTCTAGTTTTGCATATAGTTTGTGCTGGCGCAATTTCTCAAGGACTGCTCGGACGTGCTTCACATGGTCAGATTCTGAAGAGGAGCATACTAGAATATCATTGATATATACGACAACACAAACGTCAATGTGTTCATGAAGGACATCGTTCATGAAGTATTGGAAGGCTGCTGGTGCATTGCACAACCCGAAAGGCATCACCTGGTATTCGAATAACCCATACTTAGTGCGAAAAGCAGTCTTCCATTCGTCGCCCTCTTTTACACGTACCAGATGGTATGCCCCCCAGAGATCTAATTTAGTGTATATACAAGCGTCCCTCACTTGGTCTAGTAGTTCAGGGATCAGAGGCAATGGGTAGGTTCTGAGGTCACCTTCCTTTTTGAGCACGAAGAACAAAGCTGAAGATGCAGGGGAATTGGATGGGCGAATAAAGCCATTGGCAAGGTACTGGTCTAAATATTGTCGTAGGTGAAGGCTCTCAGGTTCCGTAAGGGCATAAATCATGCTACAAGGGGGTTGTGCACCGGTATGAGATCGATTTGACAATCGTACGATCTGTGAGGAGGTAAGGAGTTTGCCTGTTCTTTTTGGAAGACATCCTGGAATTATTGGTATTCTGGAGGTAGTTGCATTGCTGCTGTGGTTACTGTGGCCAGGCCTGCGTTCTGATTTTTCTGTGGGTAACAGGTTTGTGCACAATCCGGGAAGGTTATTTTCTTCTCTCGCCAATCAATACAAGGATTATGTGTTTCCAACCAAGGTATCCCCAGTATTATTTGGAACTGTGGGGCTTTGATTAGATCAAACACAATAGTCTGTCGATGCCCATCCTGACCCAATAGTGTCATCTCTGCGGTGGAATGAGTTACAGGCCCAGAGGCAATTTCAGTTCCATCGACTGTGGTGATGACATCTGAGGTGGTTTTTCGGCAGAGAGGTAGAGTCATCCTGGAAGCCAATTCATAGTCCACATAGTTTTCTATGGCCCCGCTATCAATGTATGCCCTTACTGCGTGCATACGCGATGGCTGCCCTGGATCTACGAGGACCATTGGTATGATGAAATGCGAGGTCTGAGTATCCTTCTTCAAGCTCGGCAAGCGGACCTCTACGCTTGTCGGGCGTGGTCGTTTCCCGAGTTTGACTCCATATAGCTTTTATCAGCAGCTCCTACCACCTTCTTGGGTGGTTTTACAGGGCAATCCCGTAGAAAATGCCCAGAAGTACCACAATATAGACACAATTGCATTTGACGTCTCCTTTCTCTTTCCTTCTGGGTTAAGGGTCCTTTTATCCCCTCCGATTTGCATGGGTTCTGAAGCATCTGCTCCTTTGGGGTTAGCGTGGGTTTTGACCAACACCCGCTTCTCAAACTTGGCTCGATCAGCCTTTCTGTTCTGAAGTCTGTGATCTAACTGGACCACTAAGTCTATATATTCAGGGCAGTCTTGAGGTGGGTTCACGACTTGAGCCAAGACATCCTTGAGTTCTCCTCGAAGCCCTCGATGAAATAACGTGATTCGTTTCACCTCCGGCCATCCAGTTTCCACTATCAACCCATTAAAGGTCGCGATGTAGGATAGAAGGTCCTGGTTACCCCGTCGTAGGGACAAAAGTTCGTTATCCAGGGCCTGTCCTTGGGAGTGCCGGGCAAATAGCCTTTCCATGTTTGTTTGAAACCCCTGAAAACCCCGAAGAATTGGGTCATCCTGAGTAACTAGTGGAATTGACCAATCAGCTGCACTGCCGCTGAGGTATGACAATACAAAGGCTACCTTGGCTTGATCGTTTGGGAAGGCTCCAGGTCTGCATAAAAAGTGCAAGCGGTATTGGTTCATAAACACGGCAAACCTTTTGGGATCTCCGGCAAAGCGTTCGGGTGGAGCTAATGGAATATTTCCTAGTAGGTTTATTTGCACAGGGTTACCCGATAACACAGGAGCTGGATTTCCCCCGGAACCAGGTAGGGGTGCTTGTCCAGCCTGGCTTTGCAAGAGTTGCCTAGCAAGGTCATCAGTTCGCTCCTTTGACAAAATCAGTTCTCTCCTAAGAGCATTGGTTTCTTGACGGGCGGAATGCACTTCAGCCCTCAATTCCCCTAGTAGTTGGGCCAATTGTCAGTCTCTGAGGTATCCATAACGCCCGGGTGGGAATTTGTGGGTAGGAATATTCTTCTGCAAATGGAGAAAGGGAATTAACCACCCGTGGAGTTGAGTGTAAATCATAGGCGCCAGGACTGCACCCAAACAGCCCCTAGCAGGGGTTTTTGGGCTTGCCCAAAATAACTTGATGCCTGCTTCCGGGGTTGCTGGACCTGGTCTGGGTCCTTGGGGGTAGGCATCATGACAAATATTTGGTGGGTCTCATATCGAGATAGTAGTTCTCAAGGTTCTTGGACATCTCTTGGATGAAAGCTGATGGACTGGAGCACTTGTTAGGGCTTATTAATATATTGATATTATTATGATGCTTTTTAAGTAAAACCATGTCACGTAGGTGGACAGGAATCCATTGAGCATAGCGAGTATGGTCCAAGGAAAAGAACCAGGGAACAATCGTGGACGAAAGTCCAGCATGCCGGGATTTACGGGGCTTGGATACCTTCCCTACCTTTAGTTTCCTCTTACGTTTCCACAAGGCCATGGCAGTGAACGACTGACGCTTCATCGTATCGTGGCTCTCGCAGAGATACCACAGAAAAATGCGATGCACATTCGTGATCGACATTTTGGAGCCGCAGTCCCAACATTTCTTAAATCCAGACTTCAGGGTTGTCAGGGTAGAAGATGAAGAACATAATCGGTATTCACAGTAAGCACGAGGCGTGCCGAGTTTAACGAAGCAAACACGTTTGCAGAAAAAACTGAACTGAGGCTACGGGTGCAATGCGTGTGTGCTACTTTTAACATCCGATGATGTCACCCTCAACTGAGGCCTTTGAGGGACATCGACCCGATGCCTTCGACACAGGGCGCCCTCTGCCGGAAAATGTCCAAAGCAGCCGAGTTGTGGACATTACATGTCAAAGATGAGGAATACGTTGAAGGACACAATCCATTCGAAATATATCCAGCAGTTGCAGACACATTGCTAAATATTGAAAAGATTGGAGTAAACCAATATGAGTTTTAGGCCAGTGACAGGCTTATGAATCAAATAAACGTATCACAGATTCTAATAAGCAGAATAACCTCCACTTCGTCAGCCGTACTCTAGTTTGTGAAAAGTCAAGTAAACAGTTACATCTGACATCGCTGAGGAATTAATGCTCACTATTTTCTAGGCTCTACATTTGATCACAGATACGTGAAGAAGATCTGGATGATTTCTTTAAACACGAAAACCAAGCACTGTCGAAGTTAGGGAATCAACGCCCACTCTATTTGCGCCCAAGTGCCTGATACACATGACCTTATACTTGACAAAGACTTGGGTCTATAAGCCATCACAGAAACCTGGCTGCACAAAGCAGCTGGCCCCTCACTATCCCTTGCCCTACCCACTGGATACTCCATTCACAGATCTGACAGAGGTCAACCCAGGTGGAGGAGTAGCTTTCATCTATAGATTAACGTTCCCCATCAGAGCCTCTCCCCTCCCACCACTGCCAGGCTATGAACGCTTACTAGCAAAAATCGAATCTCACCCCCAGACCACCACCAACCCCCTTACTCCTTTACCACCAACCCAACAGCCCCAGCTTGTCTGATGCTGACATCCCCCTCCTCATTGCTGCCCTCCTCAAACGCAGCACCAAATTCCTCCTCTTAGGTGACTTCAAACTAGGTTTCAATGACCCCAAAGACCAGAAATCCACAGCCCTCCCTACATCCTTGCATGAGATGAACTTCACACAAGCCGTCTCCGCCCCCACGCACTCTAAAGGCCGGATCCTCAACTGGGTCTCAATTGTCAACCTACCCATGTCAGTCACCTCGATCGAACCAGACTGATCACTCTGTGATCCAATTCACCACAACCCTCCTATCCACCCCCACCCCCAAAACCGTATCCCGCCAGCCCATCACTGCGAGACACACCCGCAAATTAACCAAGGAACTACTAGAACCCACCATTCTCGCCTCCCTAGATTTGCAACCTGACACCTATGACCCTGAATACATTCTTAACGCCTACTACTCTGCTCTCCTCACCGCTCTTGACCTGCATGGCCCCCTAAAAACCACGATACGCAAAAAAACACCTGTCACAAATAATCTCCCAGGAACATCTGTGGAGAAAAAAAAACTCACTGTCCAATAAAGAGGCATTTACTGCCACGGCTAAATCTTACAAATCAGCTATCATCACTACCAAAGCTGGCATATACAACACCAGGATAAATGAAGCCTCCTCTAACACCAGAGAGCTCTTCAAAATTCCCATGGAATTGGAAGCCGCAGCACCCCCAGCCCAGCCCCTAGGCCAGCTTTCCAAAAGACAAAGCCTGGTGCTCCTCAGTGCAGTCAGCACTGAATAACAAAATCCTCAACCTCAGAGAGAAAACAATACTAAAAAATGCCTTGCTCCCAACCACCAAAGCAGACCCGACCCCCCTGCCAACAGCACACCCACCCCCACCACTCCTCCATTCCACTTCTCACCCATCACACTGACCAAGGTGCTCACCGCTATCCTACGGCTCAAAGCATCCAATTGCTCAGACATTTGCCCCGCTCACAACATAAAGATGTGCGCGGACCCCCTCGCACCCACCATTGCCAAATTTATAAATGCTTCCTTCCAGACCCACTCAGTGCCCAACCACATAAAAGCAGCGTGGGTCACACCTCTCCTGAAGAAACCCTCCCTTGACCCCACCCTCCCAACCAACTAACGCCCCATCAAGACAGTCCCCTTCGTCCTGAAAATTCTAGACCGCACTTGCTATACCGCACTGGCCTGCAAACCTACCTAGAAACCCACAATCTTCTCAGCTCTCACCAATCTGGCTTCAGGCCTAGACACAGCACTGAATGGGCCCTCCTTGATCTTAAGATTCAGCCTGATCAAATTCGTGACACAGGGGACCTTGCCACCCTCCTCATAATAGACCTTACAGTGGCCTTTGACCTGGTCAATCACGAAATACTATGTCATCTCACTGCCACCTTCAACCTTTCCACTGATGCAGCTACCTGGATAAAATCCTTCTTGAGCGATACATCTTCCAGAGTCTTCACTGGGGCTATAGCAGATAAACACTTCCTAGCGAGTCCATCAAGGTTCCTGCCTATCTCCCACACTGTACAATATGTACACTAACCCCCTTTGCTCCCACCTGGACAGCCTTAACATCCCATACACCAATTTTGCAGATGACACACAGGTCCTCCTGAAACTCACTGGTAACCATGAATTGGATTCTGCCAATATCAACCGAATTTACAGCATCATTCAGGCTTGGATGGCTAACCACCACCTTTGTCTGAATGATGACAAAACAAAGCTACTCATTATAGGTTGTCCCCACACCATCTTAAACACCTTAACCCGGCATTCGCCTCCTTTTGCATCGACGGAAACACTCCTGTCTCGACACACGCCAAAACTCTAGGAGTCTCGACTCTGTGATAAACATGCACAAACATGTTAAGGCTATCGCCTCATCTGAAGCATACTCCACCATACTTATAAGCCTTTACAGGGAATTCCTCACCCCCAACAACTGTCTCACGCTGGTCA
This sequence comes from Ambystoma mexicanum, assembly GCF_040938575.1. Taxonomy (NCBI): domain Eukaryota; kingdom Metazoa; phylum Chordata; class Amphibia; order Caudata; family Ambystomatidae; genus Ambystoma; species Ambystoma mexicanum. The sequence goes on from NC_090936.1 coordinate 148,487,186, forward strand.
GGGCCATCATTGGCAGCAAATTAGAGGATCTATGTGATCACTGTGCTGCCTGTAACTGCGACGGCCGAAAATGCCGACGCCAGTTACGGTGCAGCACAGTGATCGATGACCTGCGTTACCCCTCCCACCCCACTTACCTTTAGGGCTGCACACTTCTGTGTGTGCCACCCGCACACTGCGATCCCTGCGGCATCAGCTCCTCCCACTAACATGGGTTGGAACCGACACCGCAGGGTGCTTTTCTTTTTTTCTTATTTTTTTCTTACGTGTCCCCCCGTTTTCTGAAATGGTAAGCGGGGGACAACCCCGACCCCCGTTACAGCGCCCAAGTAGAGCGGGGGACAGCCCCACAACCCCAACTCTGCTTGGGCGCAGTAAATGTCACCCTCATTTTGTGCACCTCCAAAGTCGCAGTGACTGCGTGGGTGCACAAATGAGGGCGACATTTTGGTACAATATCCGCCACCCGTGCAGGTACCTCCACCAAAAACAAATCAACTACAACTGATCCAAAATAACGCCCTGAGGACAGTTTGGGGTCCGACACGATCCAAACACGTCTCACTACTAAAACGCGAAGCACATTGGCTACCGATCAAAGCTTGCATCGAGTTTAAAATCCTCTCTATCACCCATTGCTGTCTCCATAAAACAGCCTCCCCCTGCCTCTCCCATCGCAAGGAAACCCAACCCTGGCCTCCTGCGATCCTCCTCTGCCACCTCCCTGATCCTCTTCACTTATTTGATGCTGTACAGCAAGGATATAACAAAGCCTGAAATACGCACTTTGAACACAACGTTGTAGTTTTCACATCACATCTGAACAACGCCTGAACATTGAGGAACTATGGGGTGCACTTGGACTTAAAAAGAACTTCCAGTACTTAGCCACTCAAGAGTTACAAAGAGCTTGATGTACTGATCGTTTTACTGCTCTAACAATGTTTCATGCAATAATTGGGTGTGACAATGTCCTTTTTGGGAGGAAGAAGCAAGGGGTCTGCATGGGATAGCTGGAATGCATACAGAGATGTCACCACAGAATTTTGTGGATTTATTTATTTCATTTGTTACACACCCAGACCCTGGGGTATCATGGCGTGGTTACAGACATCTTGGTAATTGGTCATACAATTGAAGATAAAGGCAAATATACATAATATTTACAGGCAGTAAGTCACCCAAAGTAGTAGTAGGCAGTATTTACAGAGAGCAGAAGACGTTTACGATGGTATCGGCTTAGGAACAAGTTACTTACCTGTAACTGTTGTTCTCCAGTATGGGTCTGGCATGGATTCACAGTCTCATGAATATTCCCCGTCGTCAGGCCAGGAATCCTCCGTAAAGAAAAAAATCAGTATCAGTTTTGTTTCTGATCTGTCTTTCTCAGTAGTAACCAATCACTGGTCTCTGGGTCATACTGCTCCCAGCAAATGACTGCCCTCTCCCTAAGCCCCACCTCTGGCAGCCATCCTCAGATTTGGTAGCACGTGAAGTGGCAGTATGACAAAGTGAAGAGCCGCAGAGGGGTAGGAGGGAGGGTTTGCATGTGAATCCATGCCAGACCCATGCTGGAGAACAACAGTTACAGGTAAGTAACTTGTTCCTTCTCCAGCATGGGGTCTGGCATGGATTCACATGCTCATGAATATAAGAATACATAGCAGTACACACATGCACAACCACGGGAGGTGGCAAAGGCTCAACATTAAGCATTACATCAAAACTCAACATTAAGCATTCTTACCTCCTCACCAGGCTCACCTTAGGCAAACAGGTTGCGCAGCACTGCTTGGCTGACCCTGGACTCCTCCCTGGAATCCCGGTCGACGCAGTAGAATCTCGTGAAGGTGTGCGTCGACCTCCACGTAGCAACCCTGCAGATGTCCAGCAGGGGCACACCAGACAAGAACGCTGTGGTAGCAGCGATAGCTCTGGTCGAATGGACTCTCGGACGGCCGGGCAACAGTCGGTTTGCCAACCGATGACAGTGCATGATGCAGCCATAGAGCCATCTGGAAATGGAAGCCTTCGAGAGAGCCTTCCCTTGGTTCACAGGTCCAAAGTGCACAAACAGCTGTGATGTCCTCCGAAAACTCTTTGTTCGGTCCACGTAGAACTTCAGCGCTCTAGCTACATCCAGCGAGTGCAAAGTCCTCTCGGCCAGTGACGAAGGTGACGGAAAAAAAAACTGGTAACACCAAGGGCTCGTTGAGATGGAAGTCCGACGGCACCTTGGGCATGAAGGAGGGGTGCGTCCTCAGCACTACCCTCGTATTGTGAAAGGTCAGGTATGGAGGCTTGCAGGATAGCGCCTGGATCTCTCCCGCGCGTCATGCAGAGGTGATGGCCACCAGGAACGCTGTTTTCCACGACAGAAATTTCAACGGGGCCGAATACAACGGCTCGAATGGCGGGCCCATGAGCCTGGTCAGCACCACGTTGAGCTCCCACGCCGGGGCTGGTGCCTTCACCGGCGGGAATGATCGAAACAGTCCTTTCATAAATTCCTGAACCAGGCGATGAGACCACAGGGATGACCACCCTGTAGTCCTGGTGTATCGGGAAATCACTGCCAGATGTATCTTGATTGAAGCGTGAGATAGTCCAGCTTTGGCTAGCGACAGTAGGTATGGCAATACTTGAGGGGCCATAATCCGCAGAGGGTCAATCTTCTGTGCCCGGCACCAGATAGAGAACCTCTTACACTTACGTCTGTAGCACTTGAGAGTTGAGGACGCCCTGGCCTTCGCAAGAACCTCTCTGCAGTCGGCCGGGATATCGTACCCTCCAAACTCTAGTGCTGCAGGAGCCAGGCCTGCAATTTCAGCGACTCTGGGTCGTGATGAAGAATGGCGCCTCCTTTTCTGGAGAGAAGATCTGCGTCCGCCGACAGCTTGACTGGTGTGGATGCTGAAAAGTCCAGAAGGTCTGGGAACAAGATCTGTCTCTGCCACGCCGGTGCTACGAGGATCATCCTGCACCGGGACTTCTTGAGCTGGTTGACGAGTCGGAGCAGCAATGGCAACGGAGGGAACGCATATAGGAACAGGCCATCCCAGGAGAAAGTGAAAGCATCGCCCATGCTCCTCGGTTGGGGAAACCTGCTGGCGAACCTCTGGCACTTGGAGTTCGTCGCTGTTGCGAACAGGTCGATCTGGGGTTTGCCCCATCGCTGAAAGAGTCGGTCCACTTGGTCCTGGCGTAGTTCCCACTCATGGCACGAGCGCAGCTCTCTGCTGATTGAGTCGGCAATGGTGTTTTTATCCCTGCCAGATGAAACGGCACCAGAAACATCCCTTGAGCAATGGCCCAATGCCACAGATCCTGGGATTCCTTGGATAGGGCTGGGGACCCGGTTCCGCCCTGCTTCAGATGTAAAACATTGTGGTGGTGTTGTCGGTGAGGATCCTCACAGCCTTGCCCTTGAGGGACGGAAGAAAGGACCTGAGGGTCCAGAACACTGCCCGGAGCTCCAGGATGTTGATGTGGAGCGGCTTCTCCTCCGGAAGCGAAAGGCCTCTCGCGTGAAGATCTCCGGTGTGCGCTCCCCACCCCTCCAGGGAGGCATCTGTCATCACAGTCACCTGGTGGGCTAGGGTCTAAAAATCTGTTCCTGCCGCCAGATGAGTGCGGGTGTCCCCCCACCGGATCGCTCGATGGAAGGTCTCGTTGAGAGGGATCCTGTCTTCAAAGCTGCCCGTTGCCTGTATCCAGCGGACGTTGAGGAACTCCTGTAGAGAGCTCATCCGAAGCCTGCACAGGCGCACGAGATATATGCAAGAGGAAATCATCCCGAGGAGGGACTTGATGGACCTCACCTTGGCCACGCCCGCGGCCAGCAGACGCTGCACCTTGCCCAGGATGGCCTTTGTCCTTTCCTACGACGGTGAGGCCAGACGCACCACTGTGTCGAGCTTGGCTCCCAGAAACAGTGCGACTTGTGAGGGGACCAGGTGGGACTTGGTGAAGTTGATGGAGAACCCCAGGTCCGTGAGTAGCTGGACGGTCTTCGCTGTGTGTTCGACGGCGAACTCCCTTGTCCTTGCCCGGATGAGCCAATCGTCCAGGTAGGGGTAGACGTGGAGCGAGGCACTTGGTGAAAACCCTGGGTGCCGATTTCAGTCCGAACAGGAGGGCCTTGAACTGGTAGTGCCGCCCTTGGACCACGAACCTGAGGAACTTTCGGTGTCTTTTTAAAATGGGCATGTGAAAGTATGCATCCGCCAAATCCAAAGACGACAGGAAATCGCCCTCCTCCAGCTGTCCCAGCACGTGCTGGAGGGTGACCATCCGGAACTTCTGTGCCTTGATGTACTTGTTCAGTCGCCACAGGTCCAGGATGGGTCGCCATCCTCCCGTCTTCTTTTTCATGAGGAAGTACCTTGAGTATACTCCGGAGCCCCGGAGCCTTTTCGGGACGAGCTCGATGGCACCTTTTTTGAGCATCGCCCTTACCTCCAATAGCAGTTGAGGGACGTGTTTTTCCTTCCTGGCCACGGGTGGAATGCAGGGGCACTTTTTTAGAAATTCGAGGGTGTGCCCCTGGGCCAGGGCGTCCAGCACCCAACAGTCGGTGGAGATGGACTCCCACACGCTGACAAACTTCACCAGCCAGCCTACCACCAGGGTGCTTCGGTGGGGGCCCGACACCACGGTCGGTTCAATCTTGCTTGGAGGACGCCTTGCTGCCTTGGCCTCCCTGGCGACGACGGCGGGGTCCACCCGATTTGCCACATCCTCTTTAGGCTTCCTGTGACGAGGAGCGGGCCGCTTGGCGGTACATAGAGGAGCCACCGCCAAATCCCTTGGAGGCACCCTGCTTGCCTCCGGTGCTCCGAAAGGACAGCCTTCATTGCCGGAGAACGCCTAAGGCCTTAGCTGTATCCGTGTCTGCCTTGATGGCTTGGAGGGACTCATCCACTGTTTTCCCAAACAGATTGTTCCCGTCGAATGGCATGTCCAAAACCTTGGCTTGTACGTCCTGGCGGAAATGCGTCACCTTGCACCCTCGTCGTCTAAGGCAAAAGCTGTTGCCTAGCTGGCGGAAACCGGTGTTGGCAATGTCCGTTGCCACCGTAATGGCGTGGTCCGACACCACTTCGCCTTCTTGCAAGATCTCCAGGGCCTCTGCCCTCTTGTCGTCCGGTAGGAAGTCCAACAGGGGGGCGATCTTCTACCATAACTCCCTGTCGTAGCGGCCCACAATCCCGAGGGCATTGGCCGCCTTAATCGTTGTTGCCGCCGACGAGATAACTCGTCGTCCCATTGCGTCCAGCTTCTTTCCTTCGTTGTCCGGCGGGGAAGTTGACGTTGAGGCCTATGCCCCCCCCCCTTTCTTCTTAGCCGCTGCTGAGAAGACCGAGTCAGGGGTCGGTTGTGCCCTAAGGCACAAAAGGGCCGCGTCAGGGACCCAGTACTTCTTCTCATACTGATCCCTCTTGGCAGGCATCGTAGACGGGTTCTTGAGGAGGGCGAGACCCTCGTACCAGATGTCATCCAGCAGAGGCACGGCGAGGACTGTTTTCCTCTTGGCCTCGCGCCGTTGGTAAAGGAAACCTTCCTTCTTCTCTTCGGGGCAGAGCTGAAAAAGCTTGGATGCCCTGGCGATCATCGCATGGAAAGATCCAATCTCGTTGGGCGGGGAGGCCCAGGCTGGGGGCGAATGGAGCTCCGTTCCGTCATCACCGCCATCGTCGTCGGTACCTGTCGTGGCCGCGTCCGTTCCCGTGTCATCCCCAGGAACGGGGGACGTGGGCCAAGGTTGAGAAGGGCGCGAGGGCTGAAAAGGCGGGACTGGATGGATCCGTCTTCTCGTTTGGGGGGGCTTCCCGCCGGGCCTGGCTCCTCCATCGAGCCTGTTTCCGGTACCTCCGTCGGTGGTAAGGGCAATCTCGTACTTATCTCCGAACATAAGGATTGTATTGCCAACAAAATGGGCGCCGAGTTGTCCTGCGGCTCCGGAAGCGACGGGTGACTAGGACCCTCGCCGGTGCCTTCGTCGGGATCTCTCCCGTGGGAATGGGCCTCTTCGATGCCCTCGTTGAGGCCCTCTAGGATTTCTACCAGCTCCTCCTCGGATGCTGTGTCTGTGTCCACAATAGCCATTGCCCCCCCCCTCTTTTTCCGCCGGGGTCTTCACGGGGGTCTTTTCGATGGGTCTGAAAGAGGCTTCCCTCTGCGGAGGCAGGGAGACTCTGGACCCCCGAGGTCGCCTCCACTGGTGTAGCCTCCACAGGCTGCGCCAGGGCCGCCGCGACTTCCTCGATAGAGGCCTTGGCCGGGTGAATCAAGGCCTTTACCACCTTATGTGGGCCTGTGGCCTTCACCTTAGGGGTAGGGTCACCGCTTCGCTCCCCCTCGGCCGGATCCTTCGAGCTCGACCGGGGCCTCTCCAGAAGCTTCGATGGGTTCTCGGCCTTCCTCTTCCCTAAGCCAGAGCGTTGGCTCGTGGTTGATGGCGCTGGAGAGGATGCGCCCTGCCTGGCAGCCGAGGAGCCCGACCGTTCGGCGCTCCCGGTGCCTGCGGACTCGCTGTGCTTTTCCTTCTGTTGGGCCCCCGTCGCCGGGGCGCCCTCACAGGACTTGGAAGGCTGCTCAGACTTCTTCTTCTTCTTCTCACCTGACGGGCTCTTTCCTCCCAGCCAGTTGGAGAGACAAAGGTGTCGGTCCCTGATGGTCCGTTCCGACATGTTCCTTCAAAACGCACAGTCCTTCTCCACGTGCGTTTTGTCCTCATGAAGGCAGTAGAGACATTTTGAGTGCTCATCCTCCTTGAACACATTCTGCAGCTGGCATCCAGGGCAAATCCTGAACAGCTTTCCGGGCGTCGAGCTTCCTTTCTCTTGGGCCATGTTCAGGTAGGCCGCAGAAACTCCTGGACTCCTCCAAGAAGCGTAACTCGACGAAATATTCACCCTTGAGGGGCGTAGAAAATCCGACACAGATCTCCGTTAATCGGATGTAGAGACGGTGGAGCTTGAGGCTCTATTTGACCGAAAAATGAGAAATTCTCTTTGAAAAAAGCGCGAAAACGCAGCAAAAGCTCGAGAGCTAAACACGGGGACTGCCAACACTTGAGCGTGCAGTAAAAATCTGAGGATGGCTGCCAGAGGCGGGGCATAGGGAGAGGGCAGTCATTGGCTGGGGGCAGTATGAGACCAGTGATTGGTTACTACTGAGAAAGACAGATCAGAAACGAAACTGATACTGATTTTTTCTTTACCCAGGATTCCCGGCCTGACGACGGGGAATATTCATGAGCATGTGAATCCATGCGAGACCCCATGCTGGAGAACAGTGTACTAGTAATGGTTGAACAACCATGTCTTTAACTGCTTTTTGAAAACGGGAAAGGAGGTTTCTTTTTTGATGTTGATGGGGAGGGAGTTCCAGTGTTTAGCGGCTAGAACATAGAAACTGCTGCCCCCTGCTCTGGTGTTGTTGAAACAGGGTGACACTAGTAGTTGACTATCATTGGATCTCAGTGTTCTAATGTTTTCTTTTTTTTGAAGGGTGTTATTCAGATATAATGGGGCTTTTTTGGCCGGACATTTATGCGCGATGCAGAGAGTTTTAAAGATGATTCTGGCTTTCATGGGAAGCCAGTGGGCATCCTTCCTAATCTTGGAGATGTGCTCTCTTTTTTTAATCCCAAGTACTTCCCTTAAAGTTTTGTTTTGCAAAAGTTGCAGTTTGCTGAGGTTGGTGTTAGAGGTCCCTAGTATTAACGCATTGTAATAGTCCAGCTTAGATAATACCAAAGCTCTGGCCAGAGTGAGGCAGTTGGTTGGCGTCAAGAATTGGCGACTTAGTGCGATCAGTTTGGATGTGTAGGTCGGGGATGATGACAGGGAGTTGGTTTGTTGGGTCATGTTGAGGTTGGCATCTAGGTATACGCCTAATGTTTTTACCTGCTTTAGGACTGGGATCAGAGTTCCATCGATGTTGATGGAGTTGTATTCTGTATGGAGGGTTTCTATTTTAGTTGCTGATCCCACAATGAGGACTTCTGTCTTCTCATCATTAAGACATAGGCTATTTAGTGCCATCCAATTCTGGATGATGGCGTATATTTTGTTGATGGTTAACGTGTCCTGGTCATGGTTTCCTGAGATGGGTATGAGGATCTGGGTGTCATCTGCAAAGTTGGTGTAGATGACACCCATGTCGTCAAGAGCAAAGAAGAGGAGTTTTGTGTAGGCATTATAAAGTGTTGGGGGGAGGCAAGAGCACTGGGGTACTCCTAAGGGTACTGGGTTGGGATCAGTAGCTTCCTTGCCTATGGACACTCTAGATGTGCGTTCAGCAAGGAAGGATTTTACCCACAAAGTAGCGTTATTGGAGAAATTAAATTAATTGGCTAGTGATGTGCACAGTTTATCGTGATCCACAAGGTCGAATGCTGCAGAGAGGTCTAATAGCAGCAAAATACAGAATTTCCCTGAATCTCTAATAGTGTTCATCTGGATTTTGAGATCCAGGAGGGCCGTTTCAGTGCTGTAGTTGGATCTGAAGCCTGATTGTCTGGTTCCTAGGAGCTGGTTTTGTTTGAGGTGTGCTTGAATCTGTGTGTAAGCTATTTTATCTATGATTTTGAGGAACGAAGGCCGATAATTAGTGGGTACTGTGGGGTCCAGTGTTTTTTTTTTTTTTTTTTAGAAGAGGGGTGACCCAGGCCTCTTTAATGCTTGCTGGTACTGTATTGGTGTAAGGAGGAGTTGATGAAGTTAGTAATGGTGGGGGTGGGGGTGGTTGCACAGGCTTTCACTAGCTTAGCTGGTACGCAATCACATTTGCAGTTAGAAGCTTTTAGTTTGGAAATCGTGTAGAGCACCAGTTCTTGGGTGACTGGGGCGAAGTGGAATAGGGAGTTGGGATTTTTAGGATGGGTGGAGAAGGTGTTGGTGGTGGAAGTGTTTTGTCAGCTAAGGCCAGTCTTTTTGCCGAGATTTTATTTTGTAGTAGATCGATTTTAGCATCTTGGATATTGGTGCACCATTCTTTGCTGGAGTTGGTAGGAGCCGTGATTGTGGTGGGATTTTCTAATCCTCTAAGAATTGCAAAAAAAAATTTTTGGAATCTAAAGAGGCATTGCTAATACGTATGTTAAATGCATTAGCTTTGTGGAAAATGATAGCTGATTTATAGCTTTTGTTAGCGTCATTGAAGGCTTTTTCTGACTCCAGAGTGGGGTGTTTGATGTGGGCATGTTTGAGGGTGCGTTTAGTTCTTCTCAAGGAGACTAATTCTTCGTCGAACCAGAAGTGATTATTTTTGACAGTTCGGCGCGTTTTAGTTGAGAGAGGTGCTACTTCGTCGATAGTGATGGTTAGGCATTTGTGGTAGTAGTCTGCAATGATACTGGGGTCATTACTGGCGACTAGATTGGTTTCAAGAGATTTGCTGAGAATCTGGGTGAAGTTTTCTGCCGTGAGCTTACAGGGATTTCTGGCTCCAATTGTGTGTAGTGTTTTAGTTTTTGGGGGGTGGGGTTCCTCCATCATGGTGAAATTGATGCAGAAATGGTCCGTCCGGTCTAGGGGGTGTGATTAAGGCTATGGTTAGACTAGTGTTAAGTGACAATATCCAATCCAGAATTCTACCCTTGTCATCTGTGGGGGCGTCCACTAGTTGGGTAAAGTTCATGTCTTTAAGTGCTAGGTGTAGGGTTGCAGCTTTATGATCTAGGTCATCATTGAATCCTAGATTAAAGTCTCCAAGGATAATACATTTAGTATTGGGTTTGATGAGAGGTGTGAGTAGTAGTGGGATATCTATTACCAGGGTGACTATTTAGACTAGGTGTTCTGTATTTTACTACAATGTTAATTGTGGTTTTCTCATTCATTGCGAGTTTGACTAGCAGAATTTCATAGCCTGGAATGTCTTTGATGGGAATGGATCCGAGTTACAGGGTGCTTCTAGCTATGACGGCTACACTGCCTCCAGTGGTATAAGTTCTGTCAGTTCTGAATAAATTATAGTTTGGCGGTATGGCCAGCGAGAGTAGGGGTCCAGAAGCTTCATGTAGCCAGGACTCAGTAATCATCAGTAAGTCGAGATTTTATTCATTGATTAGATCGTGAATCTCGATAGCATGGGCTCCTAAAGACCGAAAGTTGATGAGAGCACTTTTAATGTGAGTCGGTGGCTTGGGATCAGCTATTTTGATACTTTTGGGCGTCAGAGGTTGGGGGGCATTTGTAATTTTGTTGAAGGTCGTGGCAGTAGAAGGCTTGTATTTTATGTTTGACAGGGGTCAATTGTGTTGGATGATGTAGACAATCTAAGGGGAGGGGTATGCTGAACACGAGGGGGCTTGGTGCGTGATCTTAGGCGAGTAATTCTGTCAATTCAACAATGGGGTAGGTATCTGCTAAGGTTTTGGGGGTGAGCGGGTGGTTTGCGGTTTGGTTTAGGAACGTATACTGTCTAGGGCTGGAACTTGTGATAATACTGGTATTATAGACACGGTTAGGGCTATTTGGAAATGGGGTTGTGAGTGGAAGGAAAGGCATTGGGCAAGGTATGGGATGGTGTCTGGGGCATGCCAGTCTGGAAAGGCCGTTTCTGAATATCATTAGGTGGTAACCTGTGCAGGGAGTGCTGTTTGGTACAATACAAAAAGGGAACAAGGTGAGGAGTAGCCAAGCTAGCATAACTATATTCAAAGTGGGGAGAAACTGGGTGGGCATGTGTATGTGGTTGGGTTTGGCGATCTTGGGCTTGCTGTGCAGTATAATGCGCTGCTGGGTGGGCAAAGGACTGGCTATTTTGTGCTGTGCTGTAGGCTGCCAATAGTGCGAGTTGGCTGGGTGTGTAGTGCACAATATGCTTTACAGTAACGTTGTAGGCTAAATGCACTAATAGAATACTAGACATTAGGGACAACGTATGCTAAATGCAACATTCTGCTACTATTGTAGTTTGGCTGGGAGCGCTAGGCTGACAGTAGTACAAATGTAACGCTAGTTGAGTGGAGCGCTAAACATTGGGGCATAGTAGGCTAAATACAGTATTCAGCTGATAGCGTAGATTGGTTTAGAGGCCTAAGTTAACAGGATAAGCTAAAAGGCAGTATTCAGCTGCTAGTACTTGGAGAGCTAAGCTGCTAGCACTAGACGTTGGCGACAGTGGTCTACATGCAATATACATTTTATAACACAGATTGGTTTGGAGCACTAAACTGATACTGGTGCAGATTTGCTCCGTGGGTAGTAGAGCATTAACATATTTACTAGTGAGTAGAGCATTGAGCAATAAACATAGTGCAGTATTCAGAGCATGAGTAGTAGAGTAGAGCACCTTGGGCGGTGTGGCAGATCTGTAGGGCCGCTTACCACGCAATCCAGTTAAGGTAGAGATCCAGACAGTCAGTGTTCATGAGCAGGGAAAGTGGTTCATTAGGCGACGGGTTAACATCGGCGGGATCAGGCAGGTGGGCAGGGGTAGCATCCTGTGCCATATGGCCCGGATAGGCTCAGACAGGTAGGGCCTTTTTCTCGTGGGCCTTCATCGAGGTGGGCTCGGCTGACGCCTTCCGGTCGCAGGAGGCGGCCTATGAGGGCAGGCGATTATGTTGCTTAGCAACAATGAATGAACAACAAGAGTGAGCAAAACAATGTGGCGGCCATCGGTGTGCACAAGGCTGATGGCGCTGATAGCAATAAGGTGAGATTGGCGTCAGATAGCTGGCTGGGATCTTCTGATGCCTTAGATTCGCTGTGGATCCTGACTGGGGGGTCTGACGCTCGGCAACACGGTTTGCAGCCCCGTATAGCTGTTCCTGCAGCATTCAGGTGCAGCGCTGGAATCAGCTGCTCCTTTAGCGTAGGAATGGAGAGGGGCTGCTGCCCTGTGACTGCGGGCTCTGCTGTGGGCCCAGACAGGTAGGTCCTTTTTCTCATGGGCCTTCGTCGAGGTGGCGGACTGGTCTAGTCAGCACGCAGTAGAAGAACTGATGAAGCCATTGCAGGGATTTGTAGTTTTGCAATATGACCATACTAACAAGAAAACACCCACTTACTCAGAAAGGTAGAGCAAATGAAAATCTCCCTCCCATGCAAGATGTGCTCACTCAGCATACAAAAAGAGCTGTCTATCAGGCTGGTTACTATTGGGCCCAAATTATGGTTCCAACACCACAGCTTCCATCAGCAAGTGATTGGCGGTGGAAGAAGGATGAAGGTAGATGGGAAATATCCTGACAACCCTACCAGAGGCTATGCAAGCCTGCAGGGAACTCTTATGATGTGGCTGCAAGAAAGGTTGCACACTACAGTGCAATTATAGGAAACCTGTCCTACAGTGTACTGCGCTTTGTACTTGTGGTGCTCTTTGTACTAAATAATTGAACATTGGATATCTACAAAAATTAAGATCCCTAAATGACAACTAGTCGCCTTTTTTTTAAAAAAAAAAGGCTGCCAACTTTGTTACAGGAAAAATATGAGATGGCCTCATGGCCAAAAAATGTAATTAGGGTGTTGTCTAAAAGTGTGCCAAAATTCATGGATCTTTCATCAAAGGCACAATTGTTTCACCTATTTGCAGTACTACTTGTGATCCACCATTCTTGTTGCAATTTCTCAGAGCGTGCACATAGGCACCTGTCACTGATTCTTAAGTTTGGTCAGTCACTTTGCCCAGTCATTGAGCGATTCCTGAATTATCTGTGACCTGATCCTCTAAAAAGCTTGAGAGCTTGGTGAACTACAATATGAACATTTATACTCATCTATCCAGATGTCACATTGTATGTTTAAGCCATTTCACCTACGTCAAGCTAAACCTTTCCAAGAGGGGCATACATAATTTGATAGTGCTTCTTGCTAGTCTCTGCTTCAAACAATGGCCTCATATTAATGCTGCTGGCTAAAGATGTGTCTTTTGTGTCTCTTCTTTCAAAGAGATTATTGGTCAATGCTGCACTGTTTTTCCTTATGACTAACAGCGCTGGTATGTTCTGGCACAATATGTGCGAGCGCTGTAATGTTTGCTGAAATATTGCTTAAGACAAACTGTAGGGTGTCACTGGGGTCCCCACTCCGTCTTCCTGAGAACACATTGGGTGCTTTCAATATTGTGGACTCATTAGCCCATCGGGAGAAGTGCGACAACAGCAATGGTACTATGCATTGTGCTGTGCTTGATAGCTCATTTAGACAGGCCTCCATTTGCTGACTGGGTTTGCTTGTGTACTTGCACAAATTATAAATCTGCTGTTTGCATGTTTTTGAAAATGTAGATTTTAAGGCTGTAACTGACCGATCCATATGATCTGCTCTTTCTTTTCTGCTACAACAGACGTTCCATAGGCGGTGGATTAGCCATCCACCACAAACCTCACATCTCTATCACTTCCACTGAAACACAACCCAGCACAGCTAACTGTGAATCCCTCCTAGTCAAACTCTCTCTCTCTTGCCTACTCTCTCACACAGCTGCCTACTCGTCTACAGGCCCCCAGGCTACGACAGACACTTCGCCAACAGCCCATGTGCGACTCACCAGCGCCCATTCTAGTTAACCATACCGCACTCACCCTACTTGGAGACTTTACATGTGGTTCGACCACCCCAACAACTCCATGACTCTACCCCTGGTCGACAGTCTAGAGGCACTCAATCTCACCAAGCGTATCACAAGTCCCACGCATACTGCTGGCTACACCCTTGATGCCATTTTCAGCTCTTTCGGCCTCATCTTCACGTCCACCGCTCAAACCCTTATCTGGAGAGACCACTCTGCCATACCTTTCTCTCTACTCACAACGCTGCCACCCCTAAGGGGAGGGCCTCTACCCCTACATCTCAGTTCAAGTCCTGGAACAAGGTCAAGGTACTACCGGAACTGGCCAAGGTGCTGCTAAGCGCCCTCCCCTCACTCCTGACCACAGATAGACCCTTACCCATAGAGCTCTTCCGACTCCTGGCTAAACGACTCCCTCATTCCCCTAACCCCTTCCAAGTATACTCCCTCCCACAAAGCACCGACCCCCTAATGGTTCACACCCCCACCTGAAGACTCTAAAAACCATAACCGCTCCCTTGAGCACAAATGACAAGCTTCCACAACCCTGCAAAGCAAATCAGTACTGGTCCACCACCACAGAAATTATAAATCAAAGATCCAAAAGGCCATAAAAGCCTATTATAATAAAAGCATCCTGAACTGCCGCAGCAGCAGCAAAGAGCTCCACACGATCATCACAGAATTCTTGAACCCACCCTGCACCGCAGGCCTGACTGCCTCCTCACAAATGCTCTGCAACTCCCCATCTGAACACTTCCACAAAACAGCCCTAGACAGGACACTGACCCTCAACGGCAAACTCTCCATCCTGTCCGGTCACCCTACATCCGCTCTACAATAACTAACCATCCTCCCCCTCCAGCTCCCCCTGAGAACTCTTCATTCTGCTCTTTCAACCCTATCTCGGGTGAGGAGTTCGTGAAACTATTATCCATCTGCTGACCCTCTGGCTCCCCCCTCGACCCTTGTCCCGACTCTCTCCTCAAAGAAATCTTTAACTCCACCTGTGCAGGAGAACCAGTGATTTGCATTCTTAACTACTCCCTCACCTCCGGTAACTTCCCACAATCCTTCAAAATATAGCATGTCAAACCACTACTTGAAAAAGCATCCCTCGACCCTCTCCTACTAATCAACTACAGGCCCATCTCCAACATGCGGTTCCTAGCAAAACTCATTGACCGCACTGCATACTCACAGCTAAATGGTTTTGTGGAATCCAACTATCTCCTAGACCCCGTGCAATCAGGACACTGTACGCACCACGTAATAGAAACCATACTGATCTCTATCTGAGATGACCTCAAAGTCACAGCAGACTCAGAAGGATGTGTAGCACTTGTTCTTCATGACCTCTCTGCAGCGTTTGCCACCATTAATCAGATGATCCTCCTTGACAGACTGCACTTCCTAGGAATACAAGATACAGTGGTCACAGGGATCGCCTCTTTCCTCACTAATAGACAACAAATTACCCATCTCCCCCGTTTTCTCTCTTCGGCACGCCCGGTAAACACTGGAGTACGAGTTGGGTAGAGCACTAGAATGTGCAGATCACTACGCTGATCACTGTAATAAGTTAGTAGATCCTGTTGCCGGTGAGAGGTTCTTAAAACACAGTGTTCTTGCATCTTGGTGAGGTTTAGAGTGGGTTTGGGTAAGAACCGAGTCACCCAGGTGCTGGCTCCGAGATCTTATTGTTGCATCTGTAATTTAGATTGGACTCTTAAGAATAAATGAGAAATCTCGTCATTTCATGTTTAGGGGGATTTATTAACCCACTTAAGCTGACACGTGTTTCGACCCAACATAGGTCTTTTTCAAGGTTTTGGTGAGAATAAAAGGTAAAGTAATAAACAGACACCCGAGTTGGGGGAACCAATGTGATTTGGATGGAGGTGAAAAGTGTTCAGGGTGTGAGGGTTGGTGATAGTGTGGCATTTCAATATAGGCACGCCATTTTGATGCATGAGGCATGTTTAGGCATGTCTATTGGATTGCATTGGTGGTTGTGATTGTGGTGACAATAAGTGAATAGAATATACATCAGATGTGATGAATGAGACAATGCGTGAAATTGCAACCTGTTACAGTATAATAGATGTTGGCATGATTGAATACATAGTTATAGCAGGGGGGCAAAAATGAAGGGTAGAACCAAGGAAAAGGAGGAAGGAAGAAAAGAGGTTATGTTAGTAAAGTGGGGTATGAGGACCCAGCAAGGTTGGGCCAATGTGTCAAAAGACCACTTCAATTCATTTGTGCAATGTTCTTGCAATCTTCTGCTTTAATTTCTTCAACTTCTTGGCAGGATACCTTGCAGAGACCTTCAATTGAACACATTCACAGTGCCAGACCACTCTGTCAACAGTATCATATCTGTCCTTCTCAAGTTCAAACATTCATCAGTCGTTTAGCTTTACTCAGGTCTTTCATCACACACGTTTAACAATGTTAGTTCCAGCGCTCGTTATACAATGTTGCTGCTTGCATCCTTGATTTCAACACAGACTGGTCTTGCATCGATCTCCCCAACTCACCGGCTGTGTTGATCTCTCTGGTGCTTCTTTGTTCTTGAAGCCAAGGACGATACCACAGCAGCTACAGCTCCTTCCCGCCTTGCTTGGTTACGCGGGAGGACCTCCGATATCTCCGACACACAATGCATGATTCTTCAGTCAGGTTCCCTGGCCTCACGCTTTCTGACTCAAAGGTTTATTGAAAGTAATGGTTTCTTGCCGAAAAGGTCAAGGGTATTTTTCCCTCCATGCAAACCCTTCTTGGTTTGTGGTCTTTCTCCCCTCGTTCAGCTGCCGACTCGAAACTGCTGTTGCTTCATGTGCTTTTCCTCACTCAGAGTGTTCTCTCATACTCCACCTTTTGTCCGTGTGGGGAAGTTAAATGGAAGTCAGGTGTGAGTGAATCGCCTGACCATTGTAGCAGGACATGTCAGGTATACTGCTCGGGGGTGAGTCTGTTTTCTCCCAGAACGGGCTGTCTTTGTGGAAGGGTTTGTGAAGGGAAATGGGGAGAGGGTCCATTTCTCACGGATCCTAAATGGTAGGATGGGGTATAGGTGTTACAACAGGGGTAGGGATACCGCACCTCGCCATCTTGTGTCCTACTCCCTGAAGACTGCTCACGCAGGTGATCCTCCTGAACTGGTCCAATCCCAGGAACTGCATCCAAAAGGGATGGCTGTGTCCTGGCGACCTGGATGACAGATCCCTGGGGACTAGTGGGTGAGACACCTTCTGGTTTCTCACATACCCTTCCCCTATGTGAGGTGGACATACTTGGCCTTTTCCAAGGTCCTCTAATCTTAGGGCCCTGGAGAGAACAAGGAAACAATATATCCAGGGGTTCTGGCATATTCCACAATTTTCTTTTCCTCCTTTCTGGTAGAGGCGAGGTGTTCATATTTGTCTCCCTAGTGTATCCTATAAACTGGGATCTAGGTGGTGAACCTGTGATTAGGTGTTCTTTATATTTTGTGCTGTGATCTTGGTGAATGGTAGGCTCCTGAGATTCTGCTTCCGTCCACTCCCACACTGGAGAGGTTTGGGAGTAAAACGGTCAGGTTGCCAACAATCCTTGGGTGTAAATTCCTTATGTGGATTTGGAAGATCTTGTAAAGGTCAAAAATGCTGGGAAGTCTCTTCCCACAATGACTTCTTTGGGGAGACCAGGAATAATGGTAGATGACACCAGCTGTGATTCTCCCCTGATGCTAATGTACACAGGTATCTTGGGATAGATTTCATTATCTCTGTGTACACATGTGACTCTAACTAGGGTTGCATTTTCTAAGTCTGCTGTTGTTACCAAACCGGCCCTTATGGTGGTTTGCTTGCTACCTGAATCAATTAGCGCCCTTACCGGCTTTCCATTGACTAGGCCTTTTTCATACGTAAAGTCAGTCAGAAGCCTGGCATAGACAAATGCTGAAAGCTTCTAGATCAGCCTCTGTTTCTTCCCACTCATCCCCTCTTAGGCACCCTATCTCCATATGTGGTTCTTTTAGATTTTAAGGGCAATGTCGAGCTAGATGGCAAGTTTCTTTAAGTTCTTCTCTCCTGCTGTCCTCTCTACCCTTCGGGTCTGGTCTTTTGACTTCTATTCTCTCTTTTGGGATCCACTCTTTGGGTTTAGAGAATCCTCCCCCTCTATGAGGTACCTGGGATTGGGAACGATATGTGGGTTTGTGATCGTTCCGTTCTTCACTCCTGTGTACAGAGTGAGAATGTTTTTCTGCGTCTGAGTGATTCTGGGCAGTTTCGATAGCTATGACTAGGGTGGGCCGGTTTAGTTGCAATACTGCTTTCTGTAAAAAGGGAAGTAAAGAATTGGTGAATTGTCCATGGTCGTCTTGTTAATCCAGAGGGATACTATGTTCTTAATACATTCCCCCAATTTAAGGGGGGTTTCACTGGGGTTTAATCTAAAAGCCCTACATTTCTGTCGATAGAAGTTACAGGTTTGGCCTGCCCTTTTAAGGAGTCCCTCTTTTATGGGTATAAAGGTAGCCCCCTGGGCAAGGTTAAGTAACTGCTAGGCGGTCTGTAGCTCGCCTTTCAATAGCTTTTCTTCCCATCCCTGTTACTCAGCTAATCGCTCGTTATTCAAAAAGAAATTCCCTAAGTCTTCGCCCTCCTGATAAGGTTGTAGTATCCTTTGAGGTAATATGGGTCTTGCCTGTAACCCAACTAATTTGGTTACATTTTCTTGGAGAAGGGCTTTGGCCTGAATCTGATGGGAAGCCAGTTGGGCCATGATACCTTTAAGGTTGGCCATGTTTTACGGGGGAGTAAGGGCTCCCTCAATGACACTCTGAGTCAGAAAAAAAAGGGTCTCAACTTCCTCCGAGATGATTTTGAAGTCGTCTGACTCCTCTGAACTTGATCCTGACAGAGGGTAAGACCTGGGTAGGTTGGTCTCTACACCAGATGGGCCAGGAACTGAAACTAGTCTGGTACCAAAACTGAAAGGTGAATTTAGGGCTCTAGGTTGAATGAAGATATGTGCAGGTCTTATTTTTAAGACTATTCCATCCCATTGTTGGATATTGTTGTGGGAGATTGGAAGGGTATCTAACAATACCTGGGTTTTGAAAAACAAATCTTGTTGGGCAAATGGGACTTGAAGTTGGGAGAACAAGGCCTCTGTTATAGTATATATTCAATTTGACTCAAGGAGTTCAATAATCCGATTTACTTCTTCTGCGCGGCTAAGAACCGCAGTGTTATCTTTGACTCTACACTTTCCTTCTCTGCAAACATCTCTGACGTCTCCAAAAAGTCAAACATTTTATTGCACCTTCTTAGAGGTACTCTGCCTTTCCTCTCCTTCCCTCAAAAGCTCACTGTCTCCCAAGCTCCGATTCTTTCCAGGCTTGATTACTGTATCAGCCCCTTTCTAAATCTACCTGCCTCCAATCTCCGCCCTCTACAACTAATCCAGAACAGGACTGCCAGACTTGTCCTTGGCCTCAAGCCCTGGGACCGTATCTCTCCAGCCCTGAAATCCTTTCATTGGTTCCCAGTGGATGCAAGGATTAAATTTAAAACCCTCTGCATTGTCCACAAGGCTTTCTGGGGCCTGGGTCCAAAATACCTTCAACTATCCCTCCGTAAATACCTCCCCTCCTGAGCCCTTCGTCCCTCTACTTCCAACTCCCTCAGGGTTAGTCGTTTTTAAAGAAACGAGCTGGGGGTAGATCTCTGTCTTCGGCTGGTGCCTCCCTTTGGAACAGCCTCAGGGCCACCTTGAAACTTGAGGAAAACCATTTCTGGTTCCAGAAGCATCTCGAGACCTTCCTCTTTTCCTCTGCCTTTGCCCCCCCTTCTCCCCTGTTGATCTGTTTCTACCCTCTGCACTAGGGCACTAAATCTGTACCCATACAGTACCCCACCACATTTCTTCTGCACTTATCAGATATACCATATCGGACTAATTTTTCACTTGCCACTTGCTGGTTGCACTACCTTGGTTTATCGCCCTTAGTTATTATTTATTTAATATTTATTTCCGTTTTCTGTTCTGCACTTTCCACTCCCCACCCCCTTCCAAGCACTTTCCCCCCCTTTTCCCTTTCAAATGTCACTGGGCCTAGTAAGATGGCTGTTTTCTTGTTTGTCCTTGTCATGATGCCTACCTCCAAGGAGCCAGGTCCGACCCAGCAACCCCAGAGGCAGGCATCATTTCCCCCAGGGGAGTGCCAGCGGGCCCAAGCTGGGGCCCTTTGGACGCAGTCCTGGCGCCTTAGGCGCCAGGCTCATGTTGGACCTCTGTCCTGGCGCCTTAGGCGCCAGGCTCATAAAGCTAGACATGTGTTCAAGTGTTTTAATGTGCACTTACCTGATGCAGACCATGCTGCCACATCCAGGCCCTCTTGAGGCCTGAATAGGAACTACTTTACCTGTGGGACTACTTTCCACCCGGGTATGGTCAGGGAAGGATACACACTTGGAACTTCTTCCAAAGCTATTTAAACCACACCCGATCAGCAACTCACGCTTCGCGTTGTTCTGCTCCTCGCAGCTGGACGCTCACCGTGTCAGCTCCTGCATCTGGACTTCAGCCACGCCTGTCAGCATCCTGGGTCACCTGCAAAGGGAGACAAGAGACCTACCAGCTAATCTGCACCACGGAGACATCACCGACGATCCTGAAAGGGAAGACATCATTTTTAAAAGCATTTCGTTACGATTGCTGCAGCGCTGCATTTCACTCACCTTTCCTGGGTTCCTCCATCTTCAGCAGCGATCATCCAGATACACAGCCACTTCCCAGAGCCTAGAGAGAAAGACAAGAATAAGAGGTGAGAGAAGGAAGGGAATAGGAAAAGCCCAGTTTCCTTCTAAGACTTACCTGTTGGGTCATTCCCATTTCATTTCGGGTCTTGCTGCTTCCAAGCAGGACCCCGGCCCCTATGGGGAAAAAAGACAAAGACATTAGATGAGCGAATGCAAAAACATCACCTGGGCGCTCATCTAGGACTTACCAGATCTTTACTGGAACTGCACGTTTCACTTCGGGTCGGCGCCATATTTCTGGCATTCCGAACCCCGGCCCCTATGGGGAAAAGAGATCAACATCAGCGCTTTGTTGCAAGAAGTCTCCAAAGGAATCTTCATTCATCATCTGAAAAAAGACAATGAACATTATTATTTAAAGCTTGAACTTTTGAACTTGCAACAGAACTTTTACAGCGCCTTACCAGTATCATCAAGCTTACCTGAACTCCCATCCAACCTCAATCCAGTGAAGTAACTGGGTTCAACGCGCCCCTGCGTCAGAAGCAGGATGGAGAGCTCGTCCTTTCAGACCCTAAGGTGAGACTTCATGGGGAATCGTGGAAGGGTATCGTGGAGGGTTGGAAGAAAGTGGGAGGCTTGAGCATAACTCAGTCAGTAGGTAATACTCCCTTTTCACGCACAGGGGAATATTCCTGCGAGCCGGAGAAGCCAGAGTAGAGGGCCCTTCCTGTCCAACTTCAGAGTCCTGCGCTTCACCATTGAAGAAGCATCAACACTCGAAGCCAGACCTGCGCCTCCGTGGGAATCAGGTGAGCGTTACAGAACGCGAAGCCTACCCACAATTTCCCACCCGGGCGCTATGGAGACTTCCGAGAATGACCAGCTGGCCCAGCTTTTGGGGGAATTACGGGCAGAGGTGCACTCAGCCCGCCAGGAGACTAACGCTCTCAAAAGAGAACTGATCTTATCTATGGAAAGAACTGATGACCTAGCCAAAAGGTTATTACAGGCCCAGGCAGGGCACACTCCTTTACCTAATTCCGGAGACATTTCCACATCAATGGGTTTGAGCAACCCGGTACAAATTAATCTACCTGGACACATGCCTTTGGCCCCGCCTGAACGTTTTGCGGGGGATCCCAAGAAATATGCCGTCTTTATGAACCAATGTCGTTTACACTTTCTATGCAGACCCGGAGCCTTCCCTAACGACCAGACCAAGGTAGCCTTTATACTATCTTACCTCAGTGGCAGTGCTGCCGATTGGTCTATTCCATTGGTAAATCAGGATGATCCCATTCTCCAGAATTTTCAGGGCTTCCAGACCAGCATGGAAAGATTGTTCGCTCGACACTCTCAAGGACAGGCCCTTGATAACGAACTGCTATCCTTACGACAAGGTAATCAGGATCTTCTATGCTACATAGCCACCTTTAACAGACTGGTTGTGGAAACTGGATGGCCAGAAAGCAAAAGGATCACATTGTTTCATCGAGGCCTGCGCGGAGAGCTTAAGGATGTTCTAGCTCAGATAGTAAACCCACCCCAGGTCTGCGCAGACTACATTGACTTGGTGGTTCAACTTGATCACAGACTTCAAAATAGAAAAGCAGATCGGTTCAAGTATGAAAACTGAGCACCGATCAAAACCCACGCTACCTTCAAGAGTACCGACGTATCTGAACCTATGCAAATCGGTGGTGTTAAAGGACCATTAACGCAGAAAGAACGAGAGAGAAGGCGGCAAATGCAACTTTGTCTGTATTGCGGTACTTCCGGTCACTTTCTTCGAAATTGTCCAGTTAAACCACTTAAGAAGGTGGTTGGAGCTACTGATAACGAATCAGTGACACCTGATTCGGGAAACGACCTAGCCCGGCAAGCGTAGGGGTCCGCTCGCCGAGCTTGAAAACTAACTCTTTGACCTCGCATTTTGTCATGCCAATGGTGCTCGTGGACCCAAAACAGCCTCAGCAGTTGCATGCCATAAAAGCATACATCGACAGTGGAGCTATTGGAAATTACATAGACCGTGAATTGGCTTCCAGGATTAAGCTTCCTCTCCGCCCGAAAGTAACCCAAGATTTCATTACTACAGTAGATGGAACCGAAATAGCCTGAGGGCCTGTAACGCATTCCACTGTTGAAGTGACACTGGTGGGTCAGGATGGACATCGGGAAGCAATCGTGTTTGATGTGATCAAGGCCCCACAATTTCAAGTAATTCTTGGAATTCCTTGGTTAGAAACACATAATCCCAGAATTGACTGGCGAGCAAAAAAGATAAGTTTTCCTGATTGTGAACCAACTTGTTATCCAAGAAATCCAGCTATGGGTCTAGCCACAGCAACTTCCACCCCTGTACAGCTACCGTCAGAATACCAAGAATTCCAAGACGTTTTTCAGAAAGAACAGGCTAACACGTTACCTCCCCATCGGTCTTATGATTGCCAGATCGATCTGGTACCCAATGCTCAACTACCTTGTAGTAGGATTTATGCTCTTACGGAACCCGAGAACCTGCATTTGCGTCAGTATTTAGATCAGTACCTAGCCAATGGTTTTATTCGCCCGTCCAAGTCTCCTGTCTCTTCAGCTCTGTTCTTCGTGCCAAAAAAAGAAGGCGACCTTAGAACGTGTTTAGACTATCGCGCCCTAAATCAAATAACGATTAAGAATCGTTATCCTCTGCCCTTGATCCCTGAGCTTATCGACCAGGTGAAAGACGCATGTGTGTACACCAAGTTAGATCTCCGAGGAGCCTATCACCTAGTGCGCATAAAAGAAGGCGACGAATGGAAGACTGCATTCCGCACCAAATTTGGGCTCTTCGAATATCAGGTGATGCCCTTCGGTTTGTGCAATGCACCTGCCGCCTTTCAGTACTTTATGAATGATGTTCTTCGGGAACTTATCGATGTCTGCGTCATTGTTTACATTGACGACATCCTGGTGTACTCTTCTTCAGAATCTGATCACAGAAAACATGTTAGGGCAGTTCTTGAGAAACTGCGCCAGCACAGACTATTTGCAAAATTCGAAAAATGCGTTTTTCATACCACAGAAGTTGAGTTTCTCGGATTCATCCTGACACCTGAAGGAGTCCGAATGGACTCGCGAAAGGTGGACGCCATCCTCAAATGGCCATCTCCAAGCTCGGTGAAGGGAGTTCAGAGCATGCTCGGCTTTGCCAATTTCTATCGAAGATTCATCCCGGAATTTTCCCGAACAGTCCAACCCATCACTGCTCTTCTAAAGAAAAACAAATGCTTCGAATGGACTCTTGAGGCCGAACAAGCCTTCCAGGACCTGAAAACCAAATTCACCTCTGCAACTGTATTGAAGCACCCGCACCCAGATCTCCCGTACATAGTGGAAACCGATGCTTCCAGTTCGGCCATGGGAGCTGTCCTGTCGCAAAGAGACCCAAAAACTAACCAACTACACCCAGTGGCCTTTTGGTCCAGAAAATGTTCTCCTCCTGAAATCAACTACGCAATTACCGATAAAGAGTTACTGGCCATCAAATCTGCTTTCAAGGCTTGGCGTCACTACCTTCTCGGGGCAAGACACACCATCACCGTAATTACGGACCACAGAAACTTACAGTATTTAAAGACGGCCAAAGCTCAATCTTCACGACAACTCCGATGGGCTCTATTCTTTGCGGAATTTGATTTTGTAATTACCTATCGCCCTGGCTGCAAGAATGGAAAAGCAGACGCCTTATCCCAGATTGGCATGGAAGAATCTAATTCGAGCTTAGAACCTGTGCCCATCATACCTGAGCAAAGAATCTTAGGCTTAACTTCATTGCAATCTATTGAGGATATCCAAACGCAAGTAAAACAACTTCTAGACTCTTCAACCTTACTGGAATGGAGTCAAAAGGGTCCTCATTACACCGTTAAGGATGACGTACCCTACTTCCAGGAGCGGTTGTTTCTGCCAAGTAAAGAATTGCAAGAATTTGTTATTGCCCATCATCATGAATCTTTAATGGAAGGACACCCTGGTATCGCTAAAACGGAGGAAAAAATCAAACGCCACTTCTGGTGGCCTCCTTGGAGAAAAGACAAAGTCTTTTGTACTGTCTTGTGGAATTTGCGCCCAAATCAAGGCTCAAAAGAAAAGGCCAGCCGGCCTACTTCAACCCTTGGATATTCCACCGGCACCATGGCACACCCAGTCAATGGATTTTATAACAGAACTGCCTCCTTGTGCTGGTTACAACACAATCCTTGTAATTGTGGACCTATTCTCCAAAATGGCCCACCTTATCCCTTTAAAGGGTTTGCCTTCAGCTTCCACCTTGGCCAAGGAATTCCTGGAGAATATAGTTCGCATACATGGTTTCCCTTCCATTTTAGTCTCGGATTGTGGAAGTCAATTTATCTCACATTTTTGGAAGAAGTGTTGCCAACTAGCACAAATAGATGTGCGGTTATCCACCTGCCACCACCCCCAGACCGACGGACAAACCGAGAGAACCAATCAGACTCTCGAGCAATATCTTCGGTGCATGTTACACCAATCCGAGTTAAATTGGAAAGACATCCTTTGGATCGCAGAATATGCATACAACAATTCAGTGCATTCTGGAACCGGACAAACCCCCTTTTATACTTTGTATGGTCACCATCCTCGGACCTCTGATCTAGATCCACCTCTGACCCTGGAAATGCCCGCAGTAAATCATCTGCATTCCACAATAACCCGAGCCTTCAAAGAAGCTGCAACTCATTTACAGCAAGCCAAGAAAAAGTATAAAGAAAACGCTGATTTGCACCAAAGTAAAACTCCTCCTTACCAAGTAGGAGACCAGGTATGGCTAGCAACTAAACATTTACCCCTCAAGGGCCCGCGAACCTTCAATCCCAGATTCATAGGACCTTATCCCATCAAAGCTATAATCAACCCAGTGGCCTTTAAACTGGATCTACCGTCCAACATGCGTATTCATCCAGTTTTTCATGCATCACTTTTGAAGCCAGTACAACCAGGAACCCGATTGTCCAAACCTCCAGATCCAGTTCAAATTGAAGGGGAATTAGAATTCGAAGTTCAAGACATTTTAGACTCCAAGGTGGTAAAGTCGAAACTCTTCTATCTTGTTGACTGGAAGGGATATGGACCTCAGGAGAGATCGTGGGAGACTAGTAACCATGTCCACGCACCTCGATTAGTACAAAGGTTTCACCGGAGATTTCCGAACAAGCCCAAACCTCCGGAGGGAAGAACCTTGGGAGGGGCCTTGAGGGGGGGTACTGTCATGATGCCTACCTCCAAGGAGCCAGGTCCGACCCAGCAACCCCAGAGGCAGGCATTTCCCCCAGGGGAGTGCCAGCGGGCCCAAGCTGGGGCCCTTTGGACGCAGTCCTGGCGCCTTAGGCGCCAGGCTCATGTTGGACCTCTGTCCTGGGCTCATAAAGCTAGACATGTGTTCAAGTGTTTTAATGTGCACTTACCTGATGCAGACCATGCTGCCACATCCAGGCCCTCTTGAGGCCTGAATAGGAACTACTTTACCTGTGGGACTACTTTCCACCCGGGTGTGGTCGGGGAAGGATACATACCTGATCGGAGGAAGGATACACACTTGGAACTTCTTCCAAAGCTATTTAAACCACACCCGATCAGCAACTCGCGCTTCGCGTTGTTCTGTTCCTCGCAGCTGGACGCTCACCGTGTCAGCTCCTGCATCTGGACTTCAGCCACGCCTGTCAGCATCCTGGGTCACCTGCAAAGGGAGACAAGAGACCTACCAGCTAATCTGCACCACGGAGACATCACCGACGATCCTGAAAGGGAAGACATCATTTTTAAAAGCATTTCGTTACGATCGCTGCAGCGCTGCATTTCACTCACCTTTCCTGGGTTCCTCCATCTTCAGCAGCGATCATCCGGATACACAGCCACTTCCCAGAGCCTAGAGAGAAAGACAAGAATAAGAGGTGAGAGAAGGAAGGGAATAGGAAAAGCCCAGTTTCCTTCTAAGACTTACCTGTTGGGTCATTCCCATTTCATTTCGGGTCTTGCTGCTTCCAAGCAGGACCCCAGCCCCTATGGGGAAAAAAGACAAAGACATTAGATGAGCGAATGCAAAAACATTACCTGAGCGCTCATCTAGGACTTACCAGATCTTTACTGGAACTGCACGTTTCACTTCGGGTCGGCGCCATATTGGCATTCCGAACCCCGGCCCCTATGGGGAAAAGACATCAACATCAGCGCTTTGTTGCAAGAAGTCTCCAAAGGAATCTTCATTCATCACCTGAAAAAAGACAATGAACATTATTATTTAAAGTTTGAACTTTTGAACTTGCAACAGAACTTTTACAGCGCCTTACCAGTATAATCAAGCTTACCTGAACTCCCATCCAACCTCAATCCAGAGAAGTAACTGGGTTCAACGCGCCCATGCGTCAGAAGCAGGATGGAGAGCTTGTCCTTTCAGACCCTAAGGTGAGACTTCACGGGGAATCGTGGAAGGGTATCGTAGAGGGTTGGAAGAAAGTGGGAGACTTGAGCATAACTCAGTCAGTAGGTAATACTCCCTTTTCACGCACAGGGGAATATTCCTGCGAGCCGGAGAAGCCAGAGTAGAGGGCCCTTCCTGTCCAACTTCAGAGTCCTGCGCTTCACCATTGAAGAAGCATCAGCACTCGAAGCCAGACCTGCGCCTCTGTGAGAATCAGGTGAGCGTTACAGTCCTCCCTTGTTCCCCTCCCTTTTTGCCTGGTCGCACTCTGAAACACTTGTGTACGAGTGCAATATAAATAAAATATCATTTCATTTAGCAGCATGGGGTTTCAATTTTTGTCCATTTAATCGTATCCCACTCCTGGCACCACATGTAAGGAAGGCATGGTATCAAACAGTGAAGACAGACAATTGATCACAGTTCACGGGTGTTTATTGAACTTCAATTTGTGTTCTGCTTGATTTATGCTTGGTTCAAAATGGCACGGGTGCGCAATGCATTCTGGGAGCGCTCGGAGCCATGTTGGATATTTACTTCACTCCGCAGTGAAAGGCTGCACATATTTTTCTGAAGTGTTAGATTCACAGTGCTAAGACAAACATGCTTTTTCAAACTTGGTATGCAGTCAAGGCCATTTCTGCTGGGAAAAGCTAATGTTGTTATGGCTTGCTACTGTTCTCCGTGGAGCATGCTTTTAGAGCAGGGAGGGCCTGCGTTCCTTGGGGGGAGCTCTCGATTGACCCAGCTGGCAACCGACGGCTGTTCCTCAACTGCGCAGGTGCAATTCCAGAAGGTTCGAGAATTAACTCCCCTTTTGTGGAGTTCCTATATATGCGGGAACCCGGAGGGGGTCAGGTGAGACTTCAGCCAGAGAAGGACGCTCTGCCTGGCCTTCCTGTGAGCTGTGGCACTCTCGGCCTGGCTGCCCCCAGAGTCTTCCAGCTGCTTCTGGAAGAGATGAGGACTTGGATTACGCTCACGGTGATGTATTTCTTTTGACTTCTTTACTTCTTCTGTGATCTATGCCCATGTTAGTTTTATGAGTTATTTCTATGTGCTTGTAATCTTTGAATAAATAGCCGTAAAGATCTGATTATCTTCTAAAGAGTGCGTGGCTGTGAGTTATTGTGTCTGTCTGTTTATGGGTTGAAGTATTTGCTCTATAATTGCATTGGTGATTTATGGTTGTTCCGTGCACTTTTCAGGGGAGAGCAATACAATGTGTTGGCTGAAAGCCTATCTAAACCTAAATCTAAGGATGGGACCAAGCTACAACCATCAAATAACGCAGTGCTAGTGGAGTCTTGTCAAAATAAAAGGGCCTATACTAATAAACCTATTGCCAATCCTTACTTCTAATACAAAAGGGTGTGGTACAATTGTGTATGCAAAAAGAAAAGTGCTCAAAAACCAATATGTCAGGACGGTTGAGCAGTTGGATTCCCTTCCCCATGTTTTCAGCACAGGACAAGGCGGCACCTTCGAGCTTCGCACACACTCTGGCTTCTCTGCCATGAGGATACAGTCCCAAGCAAAGTATCAAGGCCTTCTGCCAAAGCCTCTTTTCTAATAACAGTCTGTTACGGCAGAGGGCCTGTCGTAACAAACAAATATGAAAATCCTGATAAGAGTGGAACTTTGATATGTATAAGTTCTTTCTTTTTTTAAAAGTATTTAGTATGGGTCTCCCTCTTCAGGCTTGGACCCCCTTTTTAACACAATGTTCGCACTTGGTCTCTCGTTCAGGCTTGGACCATGGATGGGCCTCGTTCGGGCTCAGATCCCTTTTCCACAATATTCATTTTTTGGTCTCCCTCTTTCAGGCTCGGATCATGTAGTCTCACTTTCTACAGTTTCCTCAAAATCGAAGACTTTCGAATGTGCAATGGGTTTTGATTAAACTGTTGCAGGACCACTTTGATTCATTCATAAAATGTTTTTGCAATCTTCAATTTTAATTTCTATCACTTCTTGGCGGGTTACCTTACAGAGACCTTCGATTTAGCCCATTCACAGTGCCGGACCACTCTATAGTATCGTATTTTTACTTCTCAAGTTAAAACATTCATCAGTCGTTTAGCTTCTTTACTCGCGTCTTTCTTCACACGCGTTTAACAATGTTTGTTCCAGCGCTCGTTATCCAATGTTGCGGCTTGCAAGCTTGACTTCAACACAGACTCGTCTTTCATCGGTCTCCCCAACTCACTGGCTGGGTTGATCTCTCTGATGCTTCTTTGTTCTTGAAGCCAAGGACGATACCACAGCGGCTACAGCCCCTCCCCGCCTTGGACGGTTAAGCGAGAGTGCCTCGGGTACCTCCGACACACAATGCAGGAATCTTCAGTCAGGTTTCCTGGCCTTATGCTTTCTGACTCAAAGGTTTCTTGAAAGTAACAGTTTCAAGCAGTACAGGTCAAGGGTACTTCCCTCCTTGCGAACCCTTCTTGGCTTGCCGTTTTTCTCCCCTTGTTCAGCTGCCGACTCAAAACTGCTGTTCCTTTGTGTGCTTTGCCTCGCTCAGAATGTGCTCTCATGCTCCACCTTTTATCCGTGTGGGGAAGTTTAATAGAAGTCAGGTGTGAGTGAATTGCCTGACTTCGCCCGACCATAGTAGCGGGACATGTGAGGTATACTGCTCAGGTACGAGTGAGTCTATTTTTTCCCAGAGGGATACCGCATCTCGCCATCCTGTGTCCCACTCCCACTACCTGAAAACCCCTCACCCAGGTGACTCTCGCACTGGTCCACCCCCAGGAACTGGACCCAAAAGTGATGGCCGTGTTCTGGCCACCTGGATCACAGATCCGTGGGGACTAGTGGGTGAGACACCTTCTGGTTTCTCACAATTACCCACCGAGTGGTGCACAAAGCAGGCCCCAAATTCATACAAGAAATGATTACACCTTACCAACCAACTCGCACCCTAAAGTAAAGCAATGCCCTCCTGCTAGAGGTGCCCTCCTCCAAATGAGCCAGGATAGGAGGGTTCGCCTACTCAACCCTAGTGCCAACTTTGTGGAATTCATTGCCTCCCCGCATTAGACACAGCGAAGACTACATGGCTTTCCGGAAGGCACTCAAAAGCTAGCTCTTCGCCTAAAAACACACAAGGGAATGCCCCGACCACTAGACTCATCACATCCAAGAAATGGCATGGTATCTCGCTCAATAGGGGCCCTTTTATAGACCCTCATGCCATACTATAGCCACCCCCATTATTTGGAGCCTTTGCCCCAGACCTGAAACCCGAATCGTAGTAGCTCCCATGTACACAACAGAATTGAATCATTGCCTCCTTCTGCCAGGAATACCATACGCTCAGAGGCCTAGAGATATCTACCGCCAAAAATCTAGACCATTGTGCTAGACTCGTAACCCAAGCACTAATAGCACTTATGAGCTTGATCAATGCCATGCAATTATCCAATTACGCACTATGCTATCAGTCCAAGAAATGCACATGCTTGGTAACACCACTCTTCTGCAAATCCATGAGCACAACTAGACACCCATCTGGGAATGTACTTAGCAGAACTACCTATGGGAAATCTATCTAGCAAAACTACCAACCCAAGCACTAATAGCACTTATAAACTTGATCATTGCTTTGCAAATATGCACTTCGTTATCAGTCCAGGAAATACCCTTGCTTGCTAATCCTACACATCTGGAAATTCCTGAGCAGAACTATATACCGAGGACTGCCTAGTTCTTTGCTAATCCCAACTATCTGGGAATGAATTTAGCAGAACTTCCTATTGGGAAACTCATCTTGCAGAACTACCAACCAAGGACGTCTCTAGCACCAATGTAGTAACGACAGGAGTTCAGACTGGTCTGCCTGTCACCACCAGTCAGTCTTCGTCAAAGCAATCTGACCCAACAAGATACAGGGAGGACTTTAGCCCAACAGCCCAAACCCAAAGGTAGATACCACCGCCTCTAAGCTCAACAGGAACAGGGTGCCCTTGGAAAGCGCACAGACATTCAAACACACCAGGATGCTAACTCTTTCCAATGCACCAACAAACAGACTGCAGCTATACCCCTCGATTAATATGGCCTAGCAGCACACATATTTATAGACCTCCACGATCACATCAACAACACATTTTACAAATAAAATAAAAAAACAGTCTTTAGAACCCAGCTATACCCCTCGAAATCGGCCTCATTCACAAACTCCAGTGCCGCCAGAAGGCAGATACCCAAGTCCATTGGCCTTGCTGCACACATTCTACTGATCTTACACAATCACTGCACCATGCCTAGCACTAGTATGGACCTACACACCACCTATTCAACACTGGCTGCATATATTCGGAGTGCACCCAAGCACAATTTGCTACATTACTATCTCCACTGACCTGGACTGCAGTCCCTGAGGGCTTTCAACCCACAGTGCTTTGGAATCATACCAATGGTAAAAGGCGCTATGCAAATAACAGAACATAACATAACATTAGCCTGGTTGCTTTTCGTGTTCCCAAATGGATGGAATTGGCGGTTCTGGTGCCCTCCATAACATAAGTGGCCAATGAGGTTTTCTGGAATGGATCTGGTTGTTTCTGTTCTCAGAGTGGGCTCTTTGGGGTTTTGCAGTGTGTGTGTGGGGGCAAGGGGAGTTCAGTTGTAGTCTGTTAAATTGTTATGCAGGTGTACAAGTTTAAATAATCCCAGTGACTATGTGCAATTTTGATATTCAGATTGGGGTGCGGGTGGGGAGGGAGCTCTAGTGTGGGACAACACTGCTATTTCTACTCAGACTCATTTAAATTTATCAGATGGAATATTTAGAGGCTGAATAACTCAATATAAGCATATAGGGCCATTGCCTGTCTGAATAAAATGGGAATTCAGCTGGCACTCCGAGAGGACAGGGTTACAAATGGCCTGAATGAAATACCAACTCACAGAGACAGTTGAAGGGTTTAATTTTTAGCAGTGTGACTAATCGCAGTCCCTATCCCTCCAGCCTAGAAAGGGGTTATCCCACCCTAATCCAAGCATCTCTCATCCCCAGACTGGTACTAGAGATCGGTAACCCCTACTACCGAAAGAGCCATCTTACTGTTGGTGATGGCCTAAGAGCAAAAGCCGTTTCGATCTGAAATTCTTCAGGTAACAATCTGTGGGTACCTAACCAATGGGTTTTCATCCCACAAATTCTATCTATCTACTCACCCTCTTCTTTGTCTACTATGCTTCCACCTGCTTCACCACCATCTCACCTCACACTCCTTGTACTGTCCCTACGATGGACCTGTTCTACTCTTTCCCACTCTTCTGTCCCTCTGATTTTCCTTCCACGAAGGTCTACCTCCACCCGTTATGGGAGGCTTTTAATATAGTCCTGCAGGGAATATGTGTAAAAGCTGACAGTGGGGTTCTTAAATACTCCCGCTATGAGCTCACTGGGATCAAAGGTTGTGAGACAGGCAGGTTATCAAGCGAGTTGACACAGACAACAGAACTCAAGTTTCAAATAATGTTTCATTTCACTACCAGGATGGTGTAAAGCCTAACTTGCCCTATAACTAAGTTAGGGATTTCTCCTGTTTAAAGAAAACAAAGGGAAGTCTGTGTCCGTAAATCCAAACCAAAAGTCTGTGTTAAAACCTATGTTTGCTCTAACATGTTAAAATAAACATGGTGTCGGGTTCTTTTTAGCCAACAAATTACTGTTCAAAAGTAAAGTCTCAGCTGTTCTCAGCTTAAGTTCTTCTTGGGTTCCCGATCCAAAGTTCAATAAAATTCCAATAGTTGCTTGTCTTACCAATGTGCCGCCAGGTTGTGAGGTTCCCTTCCCTGAGTTACATTTGTCACACTTAACACAAAAGGGAGGTCTTGAGTTTTCCTTCCCAAGACACGCTTTCCTTTCTCAAGATTTCACGATAACACTTATACTGCTTTCACTTGCTCAGTGTTCATTATAAGAAAATAAAAGGTCCACTTGACCCGCCTTCTAGCTTGCTTTACCATTCATTTCACAGCTCTCTGTGTTTTATTCACAAGGTCTTTACATCTTGAGGTGCTCCTCCCCAAGTCAGTGTTTCTCAACTCTTTGAGCCCTGAGGGTTCCCTTCCCCTAGATTTCATGGTAGCACTCACACTGCATTTACTTTCTCGGTGTTCTTTATAAGAAAACAATAGGTCAGCTTAACTCGCCTTCTAGCTTGCTTTAGAAGTCAATTCCTAGTTCTCTGTAATTTACTCACAAGGTCTTTTGCTTGTCACAATTTATGACTCCCTGTCTAGGCGCAGTTGTCAGACCACACGGTCCACCCATTACAGGCCACTCAATCATAAGGTCCCCATGGCCTTGTTTGACTCCTTCATCGGCTCTTTGCTTTGAGCTTCTAACTTTTCACACTTTTATTCTATTTGGTTAGTCTAACACCCTTTTGCATCAGTCTTTTGCTTTACCACAGACATATGGTTCTTTCTCACATTGGTGGTTAGCGTACTCAAGTGACTGTTCACTTTTCAATATGTTTTGATTCTGCTCACCGTGCTGCATACATAAAGTCCAACATTCAATATGACGGTTTAACTTCAAATGTTTGTTCGGTATTCCATATGCCGTATTCAAATCACACTTTCCATTCAGTTTGGTATTCAATATAGTTCATATTCATTTAGGTTTGTGGACCGTTAATTGCCTGCAACCCCCTGGGAGCGCTGCAGTCCCTGTGTCTTCTGACACTCACAGGCTCTTCGTGTCTCCACAGTGGCAGTTCCTGCTGCTCCCTCTCACCTTCTCTTTAGCCGAGAAGCAGACCGCCTGTGCTCTGCTTACTCGCCGGGCACTTCTCTGCACACGCCGGCGTCCTAAATGGATGCGGACCACGTCCCTTCTGCTTCTCAGCTGTTTGGCAGCTCAAGCTGCCCACCTTCTGATTTTTGTCAAGCCAACCGCAGGAAACGGTATCCTTCATGCAACAAGTAACCATCCGGACCATGTAATTTTGAATATTACATATGAAGAACTGTTACGTATAAAGAGAAACTGTACAGAACAAGAGAAATATGAAAAACATGCAAGAGACCCAATCCAAAAATTCAAAGAAAGAGGATATGATTGTCAGCATCTCAACAAAACTTATCAAAAACCTTAATTGCGAACTCAAGCAGATTTGCTTACTAATAAACCCAAATCTGCTCTTACAATAAATTCAGATAAGATATGGTTTATAACCACATGTAGCTCAAATACACCTGCAATTAGAGCAATGTTGTCCAAACATTGGCCTATCCTACAATTCTATGAAGACCTAACAACATATTTGGAAAGTACACCGAGCTTAACCTTCCGTAAACTGAAAAACGTAAAATGCTAAGCCATTCTCATTTTTTGAAAAGAATTCAAGATATTGGTCTGCCACAAATGTGGAACATGAAGCCACTAGTAGGAAACTACAAATGTGGAAAATGCAAACAATGCCCTCACTCAGAAAATGGCAAGCAAGAAGTTACAATGCCAAATGGCACCATTCGCAAAATCTCTCAGTTTATCAATTGCGACACCAAATTTGTTGTATATGGCATCCAATACCTGCCAAAAAATACATATAGGCAGTACCATCAGACCCTTAAAGATAAGAATATCAGAACATCTGAGAACTATCAGGAATAAGGACACAAGATTCCCATTGGCCTACCACTTTCAACAGGATTACCAAGAAGATTCATTGGACGGTAACAAATACTTTGGTCTTGAAAGGATTTGTATACCTTCCATAGGAGGGAATAAAGAAACAATCTTGAGACGTAAAGAGACATCTTGGATAGGTCTAATGGACACATGCCATACAGGTTTAAATGTGGACACAGAGATGGACCTTTATCTTTAAAGTTGTGTGTCACTAATGAATACTATAGTATGAAAATTAGCCAGTTCAGCCACTGTAGGGGAGTATTTACTTTACTTTATTTTGCTTCCCCCATTTTTCTTGTTTTACAATAACTTCTTTTTCCTTTTTTTGGATTACATGAAAATGTCTAATTTAGGAAATGATTAACTAAATATTGTAAACCGAAGTTACGGCAAATATGATTTATACTTCTATTGCATTTGAGATATCATATCGCTCCTGATTCCAGACCAACGTCTAGTCAAATCTCTATGCTAATACAATCAGGTTTAACAAATATCATCGGGATAATACCAAAAATATTTGACTTCCAATAGAATTAGCAAAGCCAATTTACAAGAAAACTAGACCGAGTACAGTGTTACGCTTAGGTAAGCAGATGAACCCAAAGCAAGATGGCAGATACGTGATGACGAGGTCACGCTTAACGAGCGTGATCCTGTCATCACGTTACTTTAAATATGCAGCCATCCTTAATCCTCTCTGGTTAACATGCCACAAGGGATTTTGAGTCGCATCGGGAAAACGGCGCGTCATTTTCAAACTAATATCAGGTAAGCAAAATGGCTCTCTAAATAAGCAGAGATAGTTTAAATACTAAGATGCACATTAATAACAAAATGTACATCAACTTGAAGGCAATCTGACAAGCAACTAAAATCAGTATGCTTGTTTATATCCTTTTTAGCAATATGATTGACGGGATAATGCATATATGAAGCAAGTGTTTTCACAAACTCTCCAAATAGTCAGAAAATAGTGACTTTGAAACAAAAAACCAAACATTACTGCGAGTATAAAAACTTTACATACTTTAAAATCATAAGCAATGTATGACACATTTATAACAGCTAAAAAAGCTACACATGTGCTCTATGTTTTAGTTTGCAAACCTATTGGATTGATTTAACCCTCCTGATGAACCACTGCTAATATTTGGTGGAGAAACACGTGTCGAGAACGGTTTCTTTTGATGCACTTTACAATTAAATAAAATAGATCTGGCGCAATGATACGGATTCTCCTCTCTTTTTTGCAACTAAGTATCTGGATACTGGACAGCCTCAGTATTGTCAGAATTCACTGCAGCCGTTCTGCCAATACAAATTAACAGACATTGGAGCAAATTAAGGAATCGCCAACAGTTGCCACAAGGCTGAATATCTCTAACATTCTGATTGGAGGGGTCCCGGTCCTGCAACCACCATGCGACTCGCTCGCTCCGGGTCTTGCAGGTCCTCCAGGATCATTGCTAACGTTCAGACCTCCTGGTCTCGTTCCACCATTGCGGTTCTCCCTCTCCTGCTTGCTTAAGTCTCACCCTTTATACACCTGAGCCCTGCTAAGGAGACTCTGGTGTGAGTCATTGGCTTGTCTTACCTGACCATAATTAACCCAATCAATGGGACATGCCTGACCTTCAGTATTGGATGCCTTCATACCACTCTTATTCATCGCAGTACTATAGTGGTATGTGTGATAGGAAGTGTGCATTACTCCTAGTTGCTTCTTCCTCTTCTCAGTACTTGGGTACTCATAGGGAAAAACTGTGAATGAACGCAAGTAGCTCATGAAGGCTGAGGGAAGGAAATGTAAGTCAGTCTTTGGGCAGGGGGATACCATGTCTAGCCGTCCGGTACCCTCTCTGCAAGGACCCTCCACCCAGGTGATCCTCCCTTGCTTGTCCGCCGCCAGTGTCCGGATACAAAAGCGATGCCCCTTCCCTGGTTGCCTGAATAGAATATCCCCGTGAAGTAGATGCGAGGACGCCCTCCGGTTTCTCACAAAGTGCATTGTGTTTGTTGGAGAGCAAGATTGCATTATAATGGGATGGGTCTGCTTTGCACTCAATTTAAATGAAGCTTGGAGAATTCTGCTCTCTAGCAGATAGAGGAATGCAATGTCTAATGTGACCAGCCATAGCTAGGAAATATGGGGAAAGCTATAGACTAGATTGAACATTGACGAAGCTCCCCTACAACGAGCATGTTCCAATAGCAATCGGTGCAATTGCAGATAACAGCAGAATTTCACATACCTATCCAGCTGAAATTAACTCCATTTTTACTTATTATACTGAACTTGACTCGTCTAAAGACGCCATAGTGGAGGGTGCCATTGACTATTATTTGGTCTCAACCCCCACTTTGTGATTTGCCACCTGAAGCCAGAGCTGTGCTGAATGAGCCTATTTCGCTTAAAGAGATCCTGCATGTTGAGAGGCTCTCACTCCTTGCAAAGCCTCATGTCCAAACGGTATAAAGAAATTGGGCCACTCCTATCCCCGTATCTCTTAAATGTTTGGGGGGGAGATGGAGGCTCACTCTTTTCCTGGTACCATGTGTGAGGCACCGATTTCCTCATTTACTGAAACCTTCGAATTATCCACTTTGTGCCTTTTACGACCCCCTCCCACCAATAAACATTGATGTCAAGATCTTGTATAACATTTTGGAGGGTAGACTACAAAAATTCAGTGCATTGCTAGTCTAAACAGACCAGTCCAGAATATATTTAGGGTAGTTCCACTGCACTTAATGTATGCTGTACATCTATTACTTGACTTAAGTTAAATCCCTGTGGCTGAGCAGTTATTCCCTTTTTAGATGCTGAAAGGGCATTTGATTCTGGTCGCATTTATGTCATTTGTTGAGGAAAATTGGATATATGGGGTATTCTTATATGCAATCCAGCTGCGGTACACAAGGCTAACAGTGAGCGTATTTGTGGCATTTTTTCTGTGGGATCCAGCAGGGGTGTGCATTATTCCCACTTCTATACGTCCTACGGAAGGAGCCATTTGCAATATTAATAAGGTAAAGACACTCCCACTGGGCTATGGCAGTAGGTGGATAGAGGGCTGATGTCTTGCTTTAAGTGGAAGATGTCCTTTTGTACATTATAAACCCTGAGCTTACTCCCCCTATCATCAAGACGTGGTGCATTTTGGGGAATTCTCAGGGTTACATATTAATTTTGTCTAAGTTTAACCGTTTTTCCCCCTAACATTCCCCATCCTAGATATTCGGGAGTACAGAAGAGCAGTTGAATCAATGATGCATTTTGGGATTAGAGTCAGTGCTAATATGGCTAAGATTTTGTAATTGAATCATAACTGCATCTTGATTCACTAGAGTTGAAGGTTAAGATATGGGTGTCACTCCCTCTTTCTGTTTAGTATCTTTAAGAAAGATGGTGGTTAGCCCTTAAATATTATATTTCTTCTAAAAGTCCCTAATAGTCCTGGATTAACTTTTTCTGACCAAGTTGCAGCCCCTTTTTACCCATTTACTATGGCACTCCTCTGTTCTCAGACTTAGTTCATTGCTGCTACTGACATGGAACTGCATTTTCTGGCCACCCAAGTGTAGTTTGCAGTGTGTTAGGTTGAAATGGAGGAGCCCTTTCCTCATATCCCTGCCTCATTGTCTTCTCTCTATCCTCCTTTCAGGTAATGTAGTCTAAGACAAAGTTTTACTTGGGTTCCCAATGCTGTGACTGCATAGAGTAGAATATGTAAAGCCCATGGGTGTCATCAGACCATATGCTCAAAGATCCCTTTGTGAGTTGTTGGTTATCTTGTTTCCAACTTTTGATCCTGCCATTTGGAAATCCCAGAGCCAACTGTGCATATCTAGATAGCAGGTACCCCAAAGTGGCTTTTTTCCACTCGACTGATGATTGCAGAAAATATTCATAACAGAAAAGCATAACTCCAGAGTATATTCCTTTGTCTAGTGCTGTTTGTGCAGCTTGGCCTGCATTTCCTGCTAAAACTCCTCATTCTTCTCCAGTTCAGTTTATTTTAAGTGTGGTAAGCAGTAAGCACATTGTCTCAGTAATATATTGGACGGTTCAGGAGTCTGCTTCTTTGG
Source organism: Ambystoma mexicanum (assembly GCF_040938575.1). Classification (NCBI taxonomy): domain Eukaryota; kingdom Metazoa; phylum Chordata; class Amphibia; order Caudata; family Ambystomatidae; genus Ambystoma; species Ambystoma mexicanum. Next base: position 148,525,713 of record NC_090936.1, read on the forward strand.
CTGGTATGATTCTAAATCAAATGAGATATTGGTCAAGGCACAGTTTGCAAAGATGAGCAATAGTCCCACCACTCTTTACATACTCAGAAGGGTTCTCTTAACTCATGCCACAGATGCATCCACATCAACCCTCAGAGAGTATAATTACACCGGCATACCTGGGGCTATTTGGGGTGGGAATCTGTGTGACCAGCTCTTTTCTGCATATGGTTTGAAAGTGCCCTGTGGTATTCTCTTTCTCCAAAGCAGACAGTAAGCTGAAGGATATTATGGGACTCCATTTGCTTGCATTGACCCCACCAAACTACTAGTTGAATGGTCTACTGAGTGAGGAACTTCTTGAGTGGGGATCTCATAAGGTGTACTCTCGCGACCCGTATGTTAGTGCTATTAAGGTTGGCAATGGTTTTCTTATTTTATTATTTTATTCTTGTGTCGCAAGGATGTAGGTCAACACGGAGACATAGAGTCCCTCAGCTCCGTTTGTAAAGTAAGCAGTAGTTTGTTTGTGCCTACACCTCTTTGCGCCAAATTTCTGATGTAAATGAATAAAAGTACGTAGTCAAGTTTCTTCAAGTATATTTTCTTAATTTATTTGATATATGTTCTGCCCATATGGATGACACGTGTTTCGGCGTTTCATTGGCGCCTTTTTCAAATCCGGGCTGAATGCAAGCGTAACATGTAATAAAACAAAACATTTTACGCTTGCATTCAGCCCGGATTTGAAAAAGGCGCCAATGAAACGCCGAAACACGTGCCATCCATATGGGCAGAACATATATCAAATAAATTAAGAAAATATACTTGAAGAAGCTTGACTACGTACTTTTATTCATTTACATCAGAAATTTGGCGCAAAGAGGTGTAGGCACAAACAAACTACTGCTTACTAGTTGAATGGGTTTGCAGGGCATCCTTTGGATCTCAGCAGGCTGGTGGCCTCGTCACTCTAGCAAAGTGGTGTATTTTACCTGCAAGGTCTTAAGTAGGCTTTCATTTGCTGCTTGGATTCACAAGCTTAAAAGTGCAACAAGGCGCGGGGGGGGGGGGGGGGGGGTCCTGCGCTTTACTCTCTTCCCATTACCGTCCTTGTGATATTTGGGATCCCCTTAAAAGGTACTTTGTTTCTGTTGTAACCATGCATTTTCCTGATGCTAGAGATACATCTGATGACTAGATGTTGGCAGTGTTGCACAGATGAGGGACACAGCTCTGGTACTTTCAAGCCCTTGGTCCAGCAGCCCCTCGCTTTGCATGATCGGTTATATAGTTAGGTGCCAACTGTGTCTTGGCCATTGTTTTTCCACACTGTGAAACACCTTTACACTGTTCTCCTTGTGGACTGTACTACTGTAAAAATAAAGAATTACACAAGAAATAAAAACATTTATAAAAAAGTGACAATTCAGTTTCAACCAATTGATTAATTTTAACAGTAAGATTGAGTTTTGCAGTGATGTAGGGGACTAAAATGACCGAGCTTAATGTAATCTAATTGTGGAGCTTTGAAGATTTGAGGGGAATCTGAAGTGAAGGGCAAGTAAACATAGTTGTAAAGAGTTCAGCAGAGACCCACTTTATTGATAGGACTTAAACAGTACCCTTATCAGCCGGGTGGGACAGATAGTGTGGCCTAGCTGTGTTGGCTAGTGCAGTAGCAGTGGTCAGACCATGAAAGAGGAGTGAGATGAGTTACAGCAAGGCAGAGTTGAGAGGATGCCAGGAGAGAATCCAAGGTGTGCCCACAGGAATGGGTGCTTGAGGGCAGAAGGTTTAAGTCCATGCATGTGCAATCCTTTCAAAATGCTGCAGCCGACTTGCTTGCTGGCTAGTCCAACCACAGATTGAAATCACCAAGGGTGATAATGGAGCTGGAAGTTACATGTAAATGCTGACCATTGTGATGCATATGCTCTGGTTGAGAAGGCATTAACATGCAATACTTTCTTTAAAAAATGTAAAGTTGGAGGAGGAGATCTTGGTGACAGAAACTTCTGATAGATAGATCAGTGCCATCCCTCTGCCGGACGTGTGATGTGTGAAGGCATCATGAAGCAAGACACAGACAACCGATTCAAAATGTAAAACAAAATGATTAACTCAATGTTTGAAGGCCTAACTTGCCCTATGCTAAGGTGGGATTTTCCTACATGAACGAAACTAAGGCAAGTTTGAGTCAGAGAGTTCAACTTAAAAGTCTGTATGTGTCCAAAGCGTATACTTGCCCTCGCAACTAAAGCTAAACAATGTGTAGGGATATCGCAATAAAAGAAATGGTGATCAAAGTTCTGAGCTGCTTTTAGCTCTTAGCTTCATTTGCAGCCCCCCTTCCCCAAATTCAAGAAAGTTCTGCAAAAAGGTCTCTGGATTACATCTTAAGTTTAAAACAGTTCCACAAATTCTTGGAGTTCCCTTCCCCAAGTTCAAGGTAATTCAGTTTCAAAGGAAGGGGTCTTGAGGGCTCTGCCCTCAAGACCGCATTAAAGATCATCAAGTCACAAGGTTTCCTTCCCCAAGACTTTAAGGTATCAACTTATACTTGGTTTCAGTCTTTCAAAGTTCAACACAACTCCAGGTCAACCAGACACTCATTCTGGATGCATTAACAGTTCACTTAAAGTGCTCCGGTCTTGGTTTGTTTCACACGGTCTTTGACTTTAACAATTGAGGGTTCCCTGGTCTAGGGGCAGTTGTCAGACCACATGGTCCTACCATCACAGGCCGCACAACCAGGAACCCTAGGCTCTTCAGTCCACACAGGTTCTTCTGTATGTGCCCCTGTGTAAGGATTAACACTCAGTTAGCTTCTCTATGTCGGCCCCTTGGTGTTATATGCAAGTTCACACTCACTGGGCTTCTACTAGTTAGCCTTTTGGCTTTGCTACAATGTGTCAGATATCCTCTGCCAGTCTTTGGCCTTGCCCCACTGTATTCATGCATATAATTCATGTGAATTGGTTTTAATTCTTACCCACCTTTCTTTCATATTATTTTGCAAACTTTCCCACTTGCTCTCTTATTTCATATGCAGTTTTCAAATGGGCACTTTCCCATTCATCTTTCATCAGTCAATTGCTTTCCCATTACATTCTTTTCATTCAGTTCGATATTCAAGTTCAAGTTCTGCAAAATGACACAGTCCGTCTGGTAAAAATAAATGTGAACAGACATGAGCCTATCTCGGAGCATCAGAGAAATCTCCATTGGCACCTGGTGGAGGCCAGGACCCACTTTAAGGCCCTATCCATTGTACACAAGTGCTGTTTTGGACAAGTGCCTAGGTACTTGAAAAACCGTATGAAAAGACAGGCTGCCAAAAGAACCACTAGACTTAGTGAGGAAGTACATAGGATTGTTCCATGTACAAACGGGTCAGAGGAGCTGGGAGATCCTTCCCAGTTCAGTCATCCACGGCATGGAACAAACTCCCGAAAGGTTCTACATGCTGAAACAAATCTGTTAAACTTCAGAAACGTCTAAAAACGCTCCTTTTCGAATAAGCTTGGATTTTGGCGATTTGACTCTGGCTTCTCTTCATTTTCTTTCCCTCTGCGCCCTAATGCCTGCAGGCTCCGGCATGATATAAACTGACAAATATTCGCTTAACATCTCATTCGCACGTATTCATTGCTTGTTTGGCTTTAAATTGTATTATCAAAAGGTGATCGTTGGGATTCATTCAGCATGCAAAAGTATTGAAAACATTATTCAGCACTTTGTCCAATTACTTTCAGTTCACTCGGTATTCACAGATTACTTGTTTCAGATCGTTCAGCATTCTCAGAAATGTGGCAGTGTTAGTTGGGTGCCCCGGGCAGAGTGTTATCTTAGTTGCAGTCACCGGCTGTGCGAAACCGATCTCTAGTGTTTCGCTGGTTCTCTGTTCGATCCTCCTGGATCCACGAGCTTCAGCTCTTTCACGGCTGCCACCAAGAGCTTCCCTCACTCAGGCAGAAGACAGCTTCCCACTGTAATTTCAGCAACCGAAGCTCAGCCAGACACTTCGACTCCCTTGTGGCTCGCATTCGGCCTGGTGTCCTTCTCCGGACTCACATGGCTCCCTCTGGATTCTCTGACATGCCCATTCCATTCCCTGCTGCTTGCGCTTCTCTCCAAAATGATGTGCAGCCCCTCCTCTTATACTCCCTGGGAGTGTCAAAGGCCCACAGGTGTGCGTCAGTATGTTCAATTGCCTGACCTCTAAGCAGCCTATTTGAGGGACATGCCTGACTTCCCCAATGGTACTCTTCCTTAGTCGTCGTTTTCCTCTCAGTACTAGAGTGTTGGAAATACCTACTGGTGTTCACTACTCCTCACAGTAGTCCATTAAGGCTGAGGGAGTGTTAGGCTGGTTATCAGACGGAAAAGGCGGATACCATGTCTTGCCTGTGGGAATACCCTTTTCCCAATCTTCAAGGACCCTCCACCCAGGTGATCCTCCCTCGCTTTTCCACCCCCGGGGTCAGGATCCAAAAGCGATGGCCTTCCCCTGGCCACCTGACCAGAGGGATATGGAGTGAGGATACCCTCAGGTTTCCCACAGATGCCTGTAGTCAACCGGTATCTAGAGATTGGGTCAAAGAATGTCATTAAAAGATAAACAATTTTTCATGAGAGTGAGAAAGTCAATATCAAAATACATCCGGTCACACTGGGTTCAGGTTTATGAGCAAATCGAGTATTAAAAGTGCCAAAGTTAAAAGAAGCTATTCGTCTTTGTGATGTTGTAGGGCGAATAGATAGGCATTATGGGGGGTGGTTCTGTGGTTAACAGTTTGGGACAAATGTTAGCAATAGCTAGCGAAGCTGGAACAGAAAGATATTGTGAGGAAGAAGAGACTTGTGACATTTGCACTAGAGGGATCACCCAAAGAAAAAAGGTTGAGGAGGGAGATACAGAGATGGTAGGAAGATTATAAAAGCAAAGTCAATGAGGTTGGTATGACTCCCTTGAACCAGTGAGGTGACATTCTTATACCTTAATAACAAACTTTCAGAGACTGTGGCGCTCACTGTAGCATGTCACCTTGGTTACACATTTTTCTCCATGTATCCCTTTAGTGAACATTTATCCAGGATGGTAGTGTACACAGCTGAAGGATCATGGAAAAGAATGATAATATACAGTCTCCCCAGAGATGGGATTTATGTAGGGGTCTGTGAACGGCAACATAGGGTTGCAGTTGAGTATATTGTTTGTGCATTTTCCAGCAGGCTAAAGAAAACACATGTGAAACAGCTTGAAAGCTTTTGCGTATTACACTAAATGATTCACAGCCTCTTTATGGGATCCTGTTGGCAATCCCATACTTAAGCAGCACCCATACAAGTCCCCCTCCAAGCAGGTATTTAATCAGAGATCCGTTATGTGCAGTAAGCAATAATTGTATGTTACCTTATATCCAGGTTATCTGCTTCTCTCTGTTTTTCAACCGCATGAATTTGGTGATCTGCTTGTCTAATGTGCTCCCTGCTTGTTCTGTAGGATACAGGGCTTGAGTTCCAGTGTGTGTATTCTTTTGTGTTAGGCTACAGTGTCACTGTGGTAAGAGAAACTACCAAGGACAGTCCTTCCCTAGAACGACCTGGGTCGGTCTATAATACCATACACCAGCACTGAAGGACTCAACATCTTTTGCTTTTTATGGGGCCTTTCTATCCATTCCATTCCTAGTTCATTACTGAACATTTCCTGGTGTAGCATGACGTTGATTAGGTTTGTTCACCTTTAATCAATCTTGGAGCCCAGGTTTGATCTGTGACCTGCACTACATCTGCCAATGTGCACTTGTAGTGCAATATGCAACTCTAATTCTGAATACTGGGTTTTTCTCTGCATCCTGGCTTGAAAACATTTTCCCTATTTCTGTATTCCAAGGCCCAGCATGCTGGTCACTCCACCTTAGTGTTCTTTGCATGTGAAACCAGACTCAGACTGGCCTATAGGGCAATAGGGCAATGATCGAGTTAAAAACGCAAAATGCTAGAGTGAGCCATTTTTCTGGGTTAAAGTGGGCCACTTTTTGGGCCAATATAGGCCAGTTTGAGACGTTACTTCACTATGCGGCTAATAGTTTTGACCATTGTTGCTGAATAAATATTCTTAAAATTTCACAATTTACTTCACCGTTTTTTGAAAACCTCCCCCTTGGGTACTATTCAAACAGTATGTTACAAAAGGAATGAATTACCATTTGCAACTGTGTGCCACATTTTCATTGGCACATTTGTATGCCTCAGTCTGACCATGTGTGAAACAAATGCATAACCTAAGCATTCTGACCTGTCCTACTTTAGGGGTTGCTCAAATTCAGTGTATCGATGTGATTGTGGACAGAATACTGACGCCCTACACCCACTACAATATACTTTTAGTTTGCAACTCTACATTTCAATTGTCAAGCCACCTGATATCAGTTGGAGTCTTATTTTTGCAGTATTTATCTAAACATTACATTATTTAACTTTTCAGTTGTTTTGAATTGTATTATGCTGTGTATTGTGTTCCCTTGACCGCCTACAAGTTTTAAGCAATTACTTTGGCTACTGTATAAAACTGTGATGCAGAACTACCTCATGTCCACTTTAGTTTATCTCAGCATTTTCTCTGTCTTCTTTCTGCAGATAGGTTTAACATTTTAATATTTTCCATAGTCTCCACCCAGTTGTCCCCCCCCCCACCCCACCAATAAACATGCACAATCAGGCCTTTAAATTCACTATGATTACATTTTCTGAGTCTTCTTTAAGTAGCTATGTTTAAACTTTTAGCCCCGACAAGAGAGCCTCCATTTTGCTGTTTGGACCCCAAGCTTCAGTGAAAAACATGCCGGTAGGGGCGTGAACTCCCGGCACGTCAGGCCTGCCGGTAGTTCAGAGCCCCTTCCGGCAAACACGGAGTGAGCCGGTCCAGTAAAGGTGTGATAACCTGTTAACGGTACCTTTATTTCCACACCGGCTCACTCATAATGAGGCCCCAAGTTGGGAATTTAAGCAACATCCTCTGATGTGTCCTATCGATTCAGTGTCATAAGCAAAAGCAGACAGAGCTAAGTGTTGGAGTGAATAACTTTTTCTAGATCATTCTTTGGCCCGTTAGATCCTGGGTCACCAAGAGCCACAACATGACAAATAAAGCACACAAAAATAAACCTACAAATCAAACTCCGTGGACAGAGCACCACTAAGGCAACTGTTCACATACACATGCATTCTCTGCAACTGCCACTCTGCACACACCCAAGAAATGAATGTCTTCCTCACCATACACACTCCAGACATTTTTCTCTCAGACATGGCTGAAAACCAACCACATACCAATTATCCTCGACATGCTCCCCACACACTATCCCATCCACCACAGAGACCGGCCAAAGAAAACATACACAGACTTGCTCACACTCAATAACCCACCCACCATACACATCCTTTTAAGCCCTCTCACTCAGCTGTCTCTCCACACCCCACCATTCATCCACCTCATTTACTGCCCCCAGCACCCAACCCAAACTTCCACTTGGAGTGGTCTGACTTCACCACAAAGAGAAATCATCCCTCTGCATCAACATCTACCGTGGCGTTTTCAACGCAGGCAGTTCCCGTCCAGACATCAACTCCATATTGAAAGTTATCCTCATTTAGCTCGCCTCCTACGACCGTACCCGATATATCACCTAGATCACACACATTGCTGGCAAAACTCTTGACCATCCTATTGCCTACAAATATCATGTCTTTGCAAAACAATCGCACAAAATTTGTGGTTGTGACAAATATAGCAATGTCGTCACTGGTTCTCTGGAGGAAGGCTTCTCTTGCGTGTCCAGGGAAAGGTAGACGCTACCTGACTCTGACCCTGGGGGTGACTATCTGCGGGAGACACTCCAGGGGAAAAAGGAAAACAGTGGACCAAAGTAACCTTGCAGCCACAATTGCTAATGACACTCAAATGCCTCTGCAACATGCCTATATGGCTTATTGTAATGTAGATGAGGCGTTTTCAGGTTTCCCCAACAACCACCCTATTTACCAACCACCCTATTTAAACCCTCCACCTTTTAAGTACTGAGACGAGGAAGAGGGATGGAACAATGAAGATAGCTAGAAGCAGTAAGTCGACACTGCGTTCTAGTCTCTGGAAATTGTTAAGCAGTGCCGGGAAGTTTAAAGTGGACACAGCTGATCAGAAGCGGAGAGAATGGCAAAGACATTTTTTAACTTGTTCGAATGCCGGTCAGAATGCCAGAGTCAAACAGTGAAAGGTAGCGTGGTGGCTGTCACGTGGGAGGGGCACTTTGTAACTTGTCCTGACGCCGGTCAGAATGTCAGAAATGAGCAGGTGGTGAAAAGCGGCATGGAGGCTGTCACAGAAGACTTCCAGAGTGACCAAGTCGATGAAACAGCAATGTTGAAAGCCCGCAGGCAGCTGAAGCAACTGAAAGCAGAGGAAGGCGAATCAAAAGCCAACCGGCTTACAGGACTGTACGCCCAGACAGCAAACAGCAAGAAAAGAAGGAAAGGTGTGAGGAACATCCAAGCTGCCCGGTAAGCCCAGAGAAAGCAAATGGGCTACCGCAGCGCCTGTGGCTGAATGGCATGCTGAATTTACAGAACGAGAGAGCCCAATTGAAGTTGGTAAAGAACTTTAAACTAATGTGAATAATGTTAAGAATGGGTCAGTGACTCAAGACTACAAACACAGAGTTGATTTAAATGTGAACAGTGTTGAACACAGGTCGAGGACCCAATATTTGAAAAGTGAAGTGGAAACAAATGCGAACTTTGTTAAGAAAGGGGTATTGGCCCAATTCTGGAGAAACATCATTTTGTGGATGGAAGAAAGAGTGAACAAGGAAAGGGAAAGCCCTGGCAGGCTAATGAACAAGGCACACAGTGAGTCTGGGACTCTCGCAAAGGAAAGAAGTAAGGGGATTTCCTGGCAGAGTAAACCAGGAGTGCGAAGGGAAGCGAAGTAATCTCCTGGCGGAGGAGTAAACCAGGAACGAGAAGAGAAGTGAAGTGATATCATGCCAGGAGACTAAACCAGGAGTGAGGCGAGAAGTGAAGTGATACCCTGGCAGGAGAGTAAACCAGGAGTGAGAAGAGAAGAGAACGAACAGTGACAAATGAATGCAGAAGAGGGGGGCCAATACCACTTTTTAAAGATGAATAGGAAAGTTGTAAAAACCCTGGTAGCAGAGCATACCAGGGATAGAAATACGAACAGTGAATGGAGAAGGGAAGAACTATACCCTACATAGGATAAGAAATTGAATATTCAAAAGAACTGAAAGCTGAAAGAAAACTCGAGGGAGGGCTTAAACCCCTTGAGTAAAGTTTCGAAGGATCAAAAAGAGAATCACCGGGGGAAGAAGAAAAGAAGGTTTAAAGGGAAAGAGGCATGTTCCTTAAATATTGTGAAATTGAGGTCTTCCTTAAAACTGCAAGAACATAAGAAGTGGAGAAACCCGAGGGACAATGTTTTCCAATTGAAACCCTGAAGCAGAACACTGGGAAAGGAGCCAAAACACAGGGGGGGGGGGGAAGACCCCCATCCCCATTTTCTTCGTTTACAGAGCAGTGTAACTTTATGCCTCCCTGCCTCTCTCAAACTTGAGCAGAACCACCTCTGGTTCCAGAAGCAACTCAAGACCTTCCTTTTCACTTCTGCTTTCTCTCTTCCTCTCCCCTGCTGATGCACATGACTGCTCCGAGCACTGTCCACCTGGTCACCCTCTGAACTCAGGCCCACGCTGCTGCATGTCCAGTTACCCTTACACTTGTCTGTATCTGCAACCCTACAGTGCCTTCCCTCTGCACTTATGAGCCACCCGCTGGCTGCACTTCTGAGTTAACTGCCCTTCCCCCTTCCCCTCCCACCTGGCACTTTCCCTCTTCCCCTCAATTGCGTGATCTGAATGACAAGGCCTATTAAGATTGTTGTTTTGTCCTCCGTTTGTTTCCCCCTCCATGTCTTGTTGTGCCTAGAGACACTTGTGTACAGGCACGTTATAAATGCCACATCATATCAGATCGTATGGACCTTTATCCAGAAGTACCAAATAGAGGGTAAAGAGACTAGAAGAAATGTTCATAACTCCCTATGAGCCAGCAAGTTCTCTTTGCCCATCTAACATGACACAGGTGAGTTGTTCAAGCTTTAAACAAACTAAAGGTCTAGGTAAATCCTTTGTCTGCTGAGACAAAATTTGGAATACTCTCCACCTGACCCTAAGACGAGAGGCAAATACAAGAACTTTTAGGTGATCATTAAAGACCCTTCTCTTTGTGTAAACAGTGCTGACCTCTCCTTCTTCCTTGCCTTGCTTCGTCCCATTGTATTCGTTTGTAGCGATTGTGTTCTTATGCGCCCCGATGCCTGCGGACTCCGGCGTGTTATAAATAAGTAAATTAGAAAAAGAAGGATCACTTTCTCTAGCAGAACTTTTTTCTTTTCTGTTTTTGCACCTTGGAATTTTATGTTAAGAACTTAGGAAAAAAGCTACAGATGTGGTAGTTAACCAGAACCCCCTTGTGCACCTTTTATTTAGAGTTTGTAGTGTAAGGGTCCGTTTAGGATTTTTGGACACAGGACAGAGGACACCCTTTTGTTTAACATCCTGACACAGACGTTCCTTATTTTTGTTGAGGAAGGGAAACCCCTCATAGACTTAGGTAAAGATAGGAGTTCTCCAGCCTAACCCCCCCCCTTATTATTTTGAGAACAAAAAGTATTTATTCATACCAGATCTGAATTCGGTGTCAGAGTCTTACTCTTGATCCCTTACAGTGGTATTGTGATCTGACCACTTTGTAATACCCTTTACACTCGCGCTACAACACAATACCCTGCCCCCAACATGCCACATCCCTTGGCCCCTCCGGCCAGGCCGAGGGATGTGCCAACCAAACACACCAAAAACACTGCAATCCCACAACATAACCCTCCCGTCCTCGCACAAACCCCACCCTTCACCCTCAATAAATAAAACACCACCATTAGCCAGTAACTCTACCAAATATGCTCCTTCAAAACACAAAGACCTCAAAACTACCACCAGAAGCCATGATGCAACAATTCCCTCCTTTCGACCAAGCACGAATCTTGATACCTTTGGACGCACCTTTGGACTCTCTCTAATCTCTCCACTGACCCGAACTTCGGTTCCCAAGGGCGTTCAACCTACCAGCACCTTCAGACCATACCAATGGTATATAAGGCACTATATAAATACAAAATAACAATAACAAAATAAACATCCCCCTTCACCAAGCCACCCATCAAAGATTGCCCCTCGTCATAGATGGCACCAAAGCCACCCACTAATTCCAAGAATTTAAATCTGCCCCCAATCTCACAAAGAAACATTTTAACATCATCAAATCACTCTCCAAAGCACCATCCAAGTCTACCATATGCCCCTCCTCCTCAGTAAGCAACTCCCTCATGGACTACTTCAACTCTAAAATATACAAAATTAGACGAGACCTCCCCTCCATTGCCCGTGTGGCAAAGCCAGTTCAGGTCTGCAGAAATGAAGAAAAAAAGAGAAAAGGTAAAAAGCATATCTGAGAATATTGGCTATATCATCTCTTTTCGATATATTTAGTCTAAGCGGTTTGGGTTTATAGGGAAACATTGTATTGCTGTAATTTATTTAAAACAAAAAAGAAAAAAACAAAAACACATTCTGGTCTGGAAATATGGGTTTAAAGTGTGTAATCTTTGACCATGAATGGAAAAAGAAAAGACAAAAACAAAATCACTATTTATTGCTGGGAATGGCCATGGTTAGCCAGAAAAGCATAGCTCCATTATTTCCTTTCTGTCTTTATCCTCCCTTTTGTCTGTTTGACTATTCTAAGTATTGGACCCAGCCCCTCTATTTGTTTTTACTATGTTTTTTTCACGTTTTGATTTGTTTTTTGTTACCATTTATTTTTCACATGGTGCTATTGCAGTTTGAGGAAACGAAGATTAAAGGGTTCAGAGGTGAGGCTGCTGCTTAAATGCAGTGTGTACTGGGAAGCCTAGATATTACATTTAACAAAAAGTTACATGCAATCTGGTTTACGGGATACAGGTAGCTTGGAAAATCTCTAGCTTTTAAAACAAAATGCTTGCTTAAGATCAGAGCAATAGAAGTCATGTAGGAATCGTTGCTCTGCAATCCTCAGGCTAAAGGAAATTTAAAAGTTATGAAGGCATCAGTAAGTAGACACAGACAAGTGAGGAAAGTTTGGGCTACAAACTTTTATTAAAATCATAACAAGGTTGTAATAAGGCCTGACTTGCCATATTCTAAGGTGTGATTTCCCTAACTAACTGAAACTAATAGTAGTCTGTGTCAGGAAGTCGAAAATAATTGTCTGTGTCCAAAACCTATACCTGCCATCACATCTATTTGTTCAAAATATGTAGGGATGCCAGCATCAAATGAAAAGTATTCAAACAAAAGTTCAGAGCTTTTTCTAGCTCTTGGTCAGAAAAGGGTTTCTCTCTTGCCCAGGATTCCAGACGGTTCACTTTCAATGAAAAGGAGTTCCCTTCCCCAAGCTTTCAAGCCTCTCACTGTTTTCACAACAACACAATTCCTCAGGATTCTTCCCAGCTTCCAGGCTTCTGTGTCTTTATCCAATATCATAAAGTTCAGCCCCAAGTTCACAATATACAAGCTTTTCTCGACTGTCAACCATAAAAACTTGTAGATGAGTGGAGTGTCTTCTTTTTAGTAGGGTGTATTCGGTCTGGGCACATTTGGCGTACCACATGGTCCAGCCATTACAGGTCATGCAAACACAACACCTTATTGGCTTCTCTATCACAGTTATACTGCCAGTGCTTCCATGCAACAGTGGTATTGGATTTATATTCTTGTAGTCCTTTTCAATACTTGTTTTGCTACCATTCACTTGCTGGATTATCAAACCTTCTTGTAGCTTTGCCACAGTTTCCTCTTTTCCTTATGGCTCTTGCCAATGCTTGCTTTCTCTCGGATTCTACAATTCAAAGTTCTTTATATTATTTACCAATGCTTTCTTTAGTTTTCATGATTCACAGTTCCTTTTCATCAGGGAACGCTATTCTCTGCTTTCAATTCAAGTGGCATTCAACCATTGATACTTTCCTTTCTTTCGGTATTCAAAACTTCAGATCGTTCATACCATGCAACATAACCTCAAATTCCCAGTTCACTCTCCTGCTGGGAATTTGCACCCTGCTCACAGGCTTCTCATTCACTTCAAAGTTCACTGCTTTTCCGACCCTTCCTTCGGCCTTACCAATTTCATTTCAGTTTGGTATTTACAAACCGCTGCATTCATTAATTTCAACCTTCACGTTATCGTAGTTATCAATTATCTGTACTTTACATTTGGCCCGGCAATCCCATTGCATCCGCTGTCCTTCGCTCACTCACAAGCGCTTCAACCTGCATTCCCAACGTAGCTCGCACCACAGTGTCCCGGGGTCATTCAGCTTGACTTGACTCAACAGGTACGCCGTCTGTGTGCTTTCCTCCGCTTTTGTCAGCTCTTTTTGGCTAACACGGCCCTCGGCTCGGCATGCCTCTCTTCCAGGGTCTCAGACACCTCAGCTTCTTGGAGAGGGAGTCCTCTTGACTCCAGGCGGTCGGCAGCCCGACCCGCCACCAGGGACCTTCTAAAAACGCCTGCCACAATCTGATTCCGCTGCAATTACTCTGCAGCACCTCAGCGCATCGTACACGTATCTCCCTGCCTTCACCTCTGGCTTCTCCCTCTGCAAGCGGTCCACAGGCAATCGCCTTAGCCTCAGCTGAGCGGGCAATTTATACCACTCCTTTGGCTTCAGGTGTAGGTCATATTCTTCAATTGCACAACGGAATTGGTACTTGGCATCCCTCTTCCTCATCCCAGTACTAGAGTGGTGTTTGTGTATATCTGAGTTAATAAAATGTTGGTGTATGTTTCTATATGGTCTCTCCTTCGCCTTAGTACCATAGTGGTATGTATTGGGAGATGTTTTTCTAACAAAATAGGTATGGGATTGGTAATACCCCATAAACGCCTGGGGTACATTTGATTCCTTATGAAAGGGAAATGAGGGATACTGTGTCCCACCCAAGGGTGCCTCATCCCCACTCCCCAAGTCTCCTCCTCCAGGTGATCCTCCCTCGCATATCCACCCAAAGGGTCAAGATCCGAAAGTGACAGCCTTTCCCTGGCCACCTGGGGGGAGGGTATATTGGGGAAAGCAGTGAAGACTACCTCAGAGTCCTCAAAAAGTTCAAATGTCCATGCGTTTGGTTTGGAAAGGAGCACAGTGGAAATGGCCATCACCTGTTTTCAGGAAATTACCTTCCTTTTATTAGGCTATTCCCCACCTCCTGGAACAAACCATACACTTAGGATGTTGAAACATGGAAGGAGGAGATTTGTTTAGAGTGTTTGATGTATGTTCGAAAATGGGGTGGTGGATTTTTTTATTGTGGAAGTAGTGAATTATAATTTCTTTAATGTATACAACCATGGTGTCCTTTTGTTTAAACGTTATTGTGGCTAATTTGTGTAAAGTATGAATATGCTTTATACTCCAGTGCAAAACTGAAGCATGGTACGTGCCATGGCAGAAAAGAGGGCATTCCTTGATATAAAGGTAGTACAGCCTGTTAACGGGGGAGAGGAGTTGGATGCAATAAAAACAGCTGGTCTCTGATGCTCTTTGGCCATGCAAAGGTCTGAGAAGTGCCACTCTGCTGGATTGTGAGCTGGGCCATGAATTTACTACAATTGGAAGATTTTTGTTAGTTTGCTTTTTGGTTTATTTTGTTGGTTTGTCTTTTGATATGATATGATAGAAACCTCTGGGTATTAAGCACGTTATAAATAACCTAAGCGTGGACCCGGGGATCGAAAGTTGCTCCGTGTCATCTTGCTTCCAAGGTGAGCATGTTGCCCCTGAGCTATCCTCCAGAGACAAACAAACAATTAAGGCTTAATGTGGGTTACCTATTCTGTCGTCGTGAAGTACTTTTATACAGACTTTAGGCTCCCGGTCTCCCTCAGCCCCACTTATATGACCCTGCTTTCAAACTTCAGGCCCATTCCGCCCCATCGACAGAGGTACTCTCATTTTCCTCACAGCCAAAACCAAACCAGCACACTGCTGGGATGATGTCTGCCCATTTTGGTGACAAGGAATGAAGAGACTGACCAAGTGGTGCCATAGAGGTTGCTACAGACTTTTATTAAATAAAAACCAAACCTTATCTATCCCTAACTCTAAGGGGATTCCCTACCTCAACTAAAGAAACTTGAGTGCTCATCAGGAAGTCTCTGAGTGAAAACAAAAAAGGCAATACCCTGGTCACAAAGGCCCTGTAACTACAATAGAACAACATAAGGTCCAGCTATGCTTTGTACACCAGGTGAATTAAAGCTTTCCACCCAGGAGAAGGGAGTCAAACGCCTCTCAGGTTGGTAAAAACAAAAGTTCCACAAAAATTCTGGGTAATCCAATGGAAAATGAACAGTCACAAAGTATCGTGGGGCTAGGAGAATGACTTCACAATTCCCTAGATTTTGGCAGTTCTTGATCCGCCTCCCCTCCCCCACTGGAACGACGAAGCTGTTTCTGAAATCTCTCTCGACTCTCCAGCATCACACTTTTGTGGAACTGTATCACAAAATGGTTTACGGTTTTCTTTATTTCTTTCGGGTTTCCAGTCTCATACCTTCCTGGCCCCCTCCAAGACTTGTACGTGTTCCCCTTACTTTCTCCTGGGGAACTCTTCACTGGTTTCGCCAGGGGTCGCAGGTCCACACTTCTAATTTCAAAATCTTCGTTTAGTAGTTCTCTGCGTCTCGGCTCACTCCACCTCGAGTTATTGTGGACCGCCTCGGCATAGCTGTCAAACCCGTTGATCCTGCCCTGACAGGTTACTCCTCATTAATTCACGGTCTCTCGTTCTCTCCTTATAGTCACCTATGTGGCTCTGCTGCTGGCTAAGGTAGGCAGTCTCTGCACCATTTTCAGACCAAACTGTCCACCAACTACAGGTCGTGCCACCACCTCTCAATCTCTGCAGGTCTATCACACTGGTTCCCAATCGACTTGCAAGACATTTCTCAGGCGTCCCGCTATTTCTCCTCTCAGCCTTTGAGACAAGCCTAGCTGCCACCTCCTGAAGCCCTGTACCAGTTCTGCATGCTTCAATAGGGCCTCATCAGTTGCCTGGCTCTCCCCTCTGGAAGCATCACAGCTTCCAGCTTGCCAGAACTGCACGGACCATCTGGCGGGTCAGAGGATGAAAACAAACACTGTCCTCCTTTGTTGTTCAGTTTAAATAGCAGGGATGGCCCCAGTGTAACGTCCTTACTATTGTCAGCAGCTGCTCTAGTTTTCACCCCTCTCAATTGTAGCATTTTTGAGCACTTCTTCATCTCAGTACTTTTTGTCATCAGATTGATTCGAAATTTCACAATAACATCGTATCAAAGGGGATCTTATGACTAGATTTGGGCGTTATCGTCAGCCTATGTGGTAGGATTTCACAGGGGTTGTGCCTCCCAATTGAGTCTTTATCCCCAGGATAGGAGTCCCACCCCATGAGATCCTCTCGCATGTTACCATCCCTAGGGGGACTACAGGTTTGTATCCTCACCACCCTAGCCTCAAGGGAAGGGATGGGGAGCAGTGACGCTATCTGATGGACCTGGTCGCACCAGCTCAGTCCGCATGAAACTGCATCACTACTCTGGCTCCACAAGGTGTCAGCCTCATGAACTCCTGCTTCTCACAATGGTAAAATCCCCAAACACATCCAAACAGGACACCTTTCCCACCACAGTCCTCCCAATGCCTGATAATTACTGTCCCATCACTATCCTGCCTTGCCCTGCTTGAATCATAGAACACTTTGTCACAGGCAAACTCCAAAAATCAGGCTTTAACCTGGCCACAGCACAGAAACTACTGCACATCACATACATAATGACCAAAGGACGCACAAAGGACACACAGCCCATCTCGTTCTCCTTGCCTGGTCTGCAGCCTTCGCCACTATAGATCACACCATTCGCCTAAACATCCAACCCCAAAGGATGAAACTCTCAGATACTATTCTCAACTAGTTTATCTCCATCCTAAGTCAGGATGCATTTCGTCTCCATGTCCCCCACTGATAAAAATCACCCAAGTCAAATATGGCATTCAACAAAGTTCCTTCATATCTCCGCTTCTCTTCAACTTCTCTGTTGAATCACTCAGACAGAGACTCTTACAGGGTTCGAAATTGACGGGAGCGGAGAGCAATTTAGCTCCTGCGTGTAGCCTAGAAGAGCCTTGGTTAGCTTTATACCTACAACTACTGGAACTACTTTTGGCTCCCAAGGCAAAAACAGGCCGAACGAACACACTGATGTGAATTTAACTCTGTGCGTTTGGAACAACCTATAAACAAACTGCACGTTTGGAACAACCTATAAACAAACATTGGGACACATCTATAAAACCTTTAAAGAATAAGGGGTGTGATGAATCTTGTTATGTCATCACTCTCTCTGTGAGGAAACTTTTTTCCATGAGGCCAGGGAAGGGCAGCCGCTACCAGATGCTGACCCTGGGGGAGGCTGCCTGAGGGAGGACTACATGGAGAGGGGCAATATCTAAACATATATGGCCAACTGTAAAATAGATCTAGTCCAGCCATTTGGCGCTGACAACAGGAATCTGAGCAATCCTTTTTAACCAAAGGACTGGGATGAAGAAGAACAAAGGAGTAATTCAGAGAAATGAAGCTCCCAACTGAGCGGAGCGCTTTAGTGGTTGGTTGGGACCCAAAGATGATGGACATTTAAAATCCTGGCACTGCAAAGAAGCGAGAGAATGCTTCCTCCTAGCCGAGGTTGGGACTTCCGCGAATGGTGTGGGTGCTGCGGCGGTGGCAAGAGGCGCACGTGGTGAGAAGTCAGTGTGCAAGCCTGTGACATGTCCCTTAGAGCTCTGAGGCCATTACGGAAGGCAGGCCGACAAAAGGAGCCAGAACAGACATTCAAAGCCTGCATGGGGAGACGGAGAGGCAAGCCGACACTGCAGTGCTTCTGGAATATGCTGCCGGTAGAATGCCAAGCTGCGAGAGCCAATGAACGACCCGCAGAAGTGCGAGAATGGCAGAGAAGTTGCATAACCGGTAAACCCATAGTAAAAGGGCTAGGGCACCGGGAGAGTGAATGGAAAGCTGAAAGGGAACCCGGGGAAGCCAGAAACCCCTTTGCCCTACAGCGAGCTGCATAAATCCCACTGTTAGGTAAACTGGGAAACAAAGCACAAAAATGTACAGGAAAGCATAAGGGAAGAACCATACCCCCCTGTTTGGTGCTGTTAATAAGAAAGTCCTGGCTGGAGACAATACCAGGCAGTGTGACTGCGAGTCTGAGACCCGCACCCAAATCATAACGGGAACATTGCAAAGTCCTGGCAGGGGAGTATACCTAATTGCAAATATGTTGTAAACGACTCATAGGCCAATTCATGGAATTAATGTGCGCCGAAAATTCCGGCGCAGAGGTGCCAAAACGTGCGATTCGCAGTAAAAGTGCGAAATACGCAGTGCAACTGCAAACATCGCAGGGAAACCAGCGCACATCGATTCATGGAAGTCCGTGCGCGAGAAAAATATTGGATGTGCGCTGAAAAAGTGCGCGGCGCACAGGTCATCCGACGGCGTGCGCCACGGCCGCTGCGAAATCGCACATAGCACGGCGCACATTACAAAAGTAGGCGGAACACGGGGCGTAACACTCGGAATGAGGAACAACGCGTGAAAATATGGGCGTCACAGGGGAAGTACAGGAGGCAAGTGCGCGGAACGCCCACACGCTTGCCTACAACTCGTATTCATGGAATCGAATAGGGCAAACCAGCGCACGGTCAAAGACGCGCACAGGGCCAAACAAGTACGCCACGAGAAAGCAGGCGGTAGCGTCCCTGCGCCTGAAATAAATGTGCGCCAAAATGTGCACTAACAAAAAGCTATGATGAATGATCCATACAGTGGCCCTCTAGGACAAATGAGGTGCAAAGGGGTACCGACAAACACGGACACCCGCTGTGTGAAAAATAGCGTGTGCGTGTATTACGGGGTTCGCGGGAAGTTCGAAACGCGATTGGCCTAGGCACGTGTATGCCGGGGTGCGTGTGAAGTTTCCCACGCGAATTAGCAGGGTACGTGTATTTCGGTGTGCACGTGAAGTTCCACACGCAATTTCAGCAGGGTACGTGTACTCCGGGTGCGCGGCAAATTCCACACGCGAATCCAGCAGCCTACGTGTATTTCGGGGGTGCCGGGGAGTCCCACACGTGAATTGGCCGTGTGGGTCCTCCCAGCTGTTCCCTCTACACCCTCCACGGCCCCTGCAGGCAGCCCACACCACAGGGGACTACCCTGCACATGTCCCGCAGGCAGCCCATCCACCATGGCCATGCCCCCCAGCCAACCCACGTCACCATGCACTACTGCCCACCAACGCATGTCTCCCAGCACCCCCACCCCCCAGCATCCAGGGGCACCCTCCACCAGGCCCCCACTCATGTCTCCCTGCACCCCCACCCCCCAGCACTGTAGGGCACCCTCCACCAGGCCCCCACTCCTGTCTCCCTGCACCCCCACCCCCCCAGCCCTGTAGGGCACCCTCCACCAGGCCCTCACTCATGTCCCCCTGCACCCCTCACCCCCCTGCATCCAGGGGCACCCTCCACCAGGCCCCAACTCATGTCCCCCTGCACCCCCACCCCCCTGCATCCAGGGGCACCCTCCACCAGGCCCCCACTCCTGTCTCCCAGCACCCCCACCCCCCCAGCACTGTAGGGCACCCTCCACCAGGCCCCCACTCATGTCTCCCTGCACCCCCACCCCCCAGCACTGTAGGGCACCCTTCACCAGGCCCCCAATCATGTCCCCCTGCACTCCCACCCCCCTGCATCCAGGGGCACCCTCCACCAGGCCCCCACTCCTGTCTCCCAGCACACCCACCCCCCAGCACTGTAGGGCACCCTCCACCAGGCCCCCAATCATGTCCCCCTGCACTCCCACCCCCCTGCATCCAGGGGCACCCTCCACCAGGCCCCCACTCCTGTCTCCCAGCACCCCACCCCCCAGCACTGTAGGGCACCCTCCACCAGGCCCCCACTCCTGTCCCCCTGCACCCCCACCCCCCTGCATCCAGGGGCACCCTCCTCCACCAGGCCCCCTCTCATGTCCCCCTGCACTCCCTCCCCCTGCATCGAGGGGCACCCTCCACCAGGCCCCCACTCCTGTCTCCCAGCACCCCCACCCCCCAGCACTGTAGGGCACCCTCCACCAGGCCCCCACTCCTGTATCCCTGCACCCCCACCCCCCTGCATCCAGGGCCACCCTCCACCAGGCCCCACTCATGTCTCCCTGCACCCCCACCCCCCAGCACTGTAGGACACCCACCAGGCCCCCACTCCTGTCTCCCTGCACCCCCACCCCCAGCACTGTAGGGCACCCTCCACCAGGCCCCCACTCCTGTCCCCCAGCACCCCCACCACCCAGCACTGTAGGGCACCCTCCACCAAGCCCCCACTCCTGTCTCCCTGCACCCCCACCCCCCTGCATCCAGGGGCACCCTCTACCAGGCCCCCCACTCCTGTCTCGCAGCACCCCCACACCCCAGCACTGTAGGGCACCCTCCACCAAGCCCCCACTCCTGTCTCCCAGCACCCCCACCCCCCTGCATCCAGGGGCACCCTCCACCAGGCCCCCACTCATGTCTCCCTGCACCCCCAACCCCCCGGCACTGTAGGGCACCCTCCACCAGGCCCCCACTCATGTCCCCCTGCACCCACACCCCCCAGCAGTGCAGGGCACCCTCCACCAGGCCCCCACTCATGTCCCCCTGCACCCCCACCCCCCTGTATCCAGGGGCACCCTCCACCAGGCCCCCACTCCCAGCACTGTAGGGCACCCTCCACCAAATCCCCACTCCTGTCCCCCTGCACCCCCACCCCCCTGCATCAAGGGGCACCCTCCACCAGGCCCCCACTCCTGTCTCCCAGCACCCCCAGCCTCCAGCACTGTAGGGCACCCTCCACCAGGCCCCCACTCCTGTCTCCCTGCACCCCCACCCCCCTGCATCCAGGGGCACCCTCCACCAGGCCCCCACTCATGTCTCCCTGCACCCCCACCCCCCAGCATGTAGGGCACCCTCCACCAGGCCCCCACTCATGTCCCCCTGCACCCACACACCCCTGCATCCAGGGGCACCCTCCACCAGGCCCCCACTCCTGTCCCCCTTCACCCCCACCCCCCTGCATCCAGGGGCACCCTCCACCAGGCCCCCACTCATGTCCCCCTGCACCCCCACCCCCCTGCATCCAGGGGCACCATCCACCAGGCCCCCACTCATGTCCCCCTGCACCCCACCCCCCAGCACTGTAGGGCACCCTCCGCCAGGCCCCCACTCATGTGTCCCAGCACCCCCACCCCCCAGCCGTGTGATTTGCCTGGGTACGTGTATTCCAGGGGTGCGCGGGTAGTCTCACACGCGATTCCATCAGGGTACGTGTATTACGGGGTTTGCGGGAAGTTTCACACGCAAATTTGCAGGGTACGTGTATTTTGGTGTGCGCGTGAAGTTCCACACGTGACTGGGCCTGTGAGAGTGGGGTACGTGTATTCCAGGGGTGGGCGGGAATATTTACTCGCGAATGGGCCTGGGAGAGCGTGTTACGTGTATTCCTGGGGTGGGCGGGAAGATTTACACGGTCGCCTACAACGCGCAAAAAAATAAAAGGTCCAATCCTGAAACACGTACGCCAGCATGAAGCAGGCGCACGTCCCGCGCAGCATAAAAGAGTGTGCAAACAACAAACAAGCTCAGACGCCAGGATGAATATACCGTTCCTAGCAGCAGTGGCCGTGGGATACCACAGGAGGAGGAGAAGGATAGTCAGGGCCAGAATCTTCACACCCAGAACCAGCCTATTTGGTATGCCTGAGGACCAGGTGTATGGGAGGTACATGTTTCCACCACACATAATACTCGACCTGGTCAGTGAGTGGGAGGATGACCTCACATCACCCACCCTGTGCTCCCAAGCACTCAGCCCCCTGGAGAAGGTCCTCAATGTACTGCACTTCTTGGCTACCGCATCATTTCAGCGGACAAGTGCCATAGTGGGGGGGGTGTCACAGGCCACGCAGTCACGGTGCCTACACCAGGTGTTGGCCATCATCACTGCACGCCCATCAGTCCGCAGGCACATATACCTGCCCAGAACACCTGCAGAAAGGCAGGCTGTCAGCCAGGATTTCTACAGGGTGGCACAATTCCCCAAAGTGCTAGGTGCCATTGATTGCACCCATGTGGCTCTACGTCCCCCCAGGACATCTGAGCACATCTATAGAAACCGCAAACACTGGCATCCCATCAAGGTCCAGGTAGTATGTGATGCAAAGGGAATCATCACCTCAGTATATGCCAACTATACAGGGTCCACCCACGACAGCTTCATTTACAGGATGTCAACCCTAAACCAGGACATGGAAGCTGGGCGGCATGGTTGCTTGGTGAGTAGAAATGCCACAGCACACACATGCATGACAGATACAGAGTAATGCCAATACCCCACTAATGATCCCCCATCACCACCTCCCCAGGGGACAGTGCCTACCCTCTGAGCACACACATGATGACGCCAATTCGGAACCCCATCAGGCCTCCCGAGGAAAGATACAACACAGCCCATATTGCAACACGGGGCATAGTGGAGCGCACATTCGGAGTGCTCAAGTCACGCTTTCGCTCCCTTGACTGTTCTGGTGGGCAGCTGTTATACGCTCCCCCAGTAGTGTGCAGGATCATAGTGGCAGCATGTGTCCTGCACAATGTTGCAACACGCCGGGTCCTGGCTGTGGACATGGTGGTGCCCCCACATCCCCAACCACATGCACGCCCGCTGCGCATGGGAGGGGAAAGGGCACGGGGTGAGGCAGCCCGCACGCAGCTGGTGGCTAATTACTTCACATAGAAAGCACACCCCTGTGGAGTGCACACAGCCCTGGCACATACCATCTGACAATCAATGAGGACTCTATCTGAGAATTCTGAATAATTAAGGGACAGTCAACTGTCAGAACCATAGCAGCCTGAGATTGTTCACCTGGAAGTGTCACAATGTGTGCATCCCTACCTACACAAACACCACCAATGCAGTGTCATAAAAAGACACTTCCATGCAGCAAAAATAAATACCCACTTCCAAAATACAACATGAGAACAGTGCCATGTCACCCAACCCCTCCCCGGCACGGCCACACAACACACCATGGCATGTCATGCAATGTGAGAGCAAACAAATTAATCCCCACAACATGACCCAAGTGTCACCAACTACAGTGTCCCTAATGGAAACTGGCCACACATGAAATGCCCACAGTAATGCAGGACCAACAACACACATTACCAAATACTTACCAAAAATACAAATCACCTACACAACCTCCAACCTACCATAAACATGACAGTACGGACTTAAAAAAATGGCAGCCTCACTACCTGATAATGCCAGCACTTCGAACACTTCCAACTATACAGTGTTAGCGCCACACAAAAGTGTAGGTGCACTGCTTACAACATGGACTCCAGTTCCAAAGTAGACCGCCTTGTGAAGACATGAGAAATGGACCTGCAAATTAGGAGGATGAGATGGATGCAGAGGCACATATCAATACACCATGCAGTGTACAATACAACAACAATATGCACTAGGAATGTATACACAGTATTGACTACAGACTGCCCACACATCAAATGGGAGTCCAACGTCACCGTGTAAGTCAATGTCACTTGGGCACACCCTTTGCAAGCCCATGGAAACGGGAAGCAGGAGGGGCGTGTGTCACACAAACCCAAGCATCTGACCCAAATTCAGGACAAGCCTGCCTGTGCCCAGCCACAATACAGCGTATGCCCACGGGAGCCACACAAAGCAACACACTGTCCAAAAAATCAAGAATCAAAAATCACAAAAAAATAAAAAAAAAATATTAAAAAAATGGGCCCGGGGTGGGGGGGGTTTGTGGAGGAGGCCACCCAGGAGGTCCGAGGACAGGGTGCACACAAAAACCCACCTGTGAGGATCTTGTGAAAAAAAAAAACACCTCCATGGGCTCATGGCCTGCACGGCTACCCTATTGTGGGAGAATCGCTGCTGTCGCTCTCCTCACCCTCTGCAGCTGCATCAGGAGGTGGTGGCACTATGGGAGGCAGCCCACGCAAAGCCCTAGTCTGGTCCTCCATGGCAGCAAGCATGCGGGTGTGGAAGGTCTGGTTCTGGAGGATAATTGTGCGGAGGTCCCCATGCAACAACTCACGGGATGCCGGACCTCCTCCTTAGTTGCCTGCATCTCAGCTGAGAGCGTACGTGTGAGCCGCTCCAGCTGCTGTTCTGTCCTCGTGTTAGCTGAAGCCTCAAGCTCAACCAGAGTTGCCCTGAGCTGACGGAGTTCCACCCTCAGGGCTTCCCTGTGGCCCTGGGACTCAATAGAAATGGCTTCCCGCAGAGTCTCCAGTGCCGCCCGCCTGTCCCTGTTGGACGCCAACATGTCCTCCCTGTGTGACTGGCTAATGGAGTCTGTTGCCTGCTGTAGTTGTTCAATTAGCCTTTCTTGGGGGACAATGGAAGTGGCCACCCTATCCATGGCCTGAGCCATCATCTCAGTTGATGCTGTCTGTTGGTTTGCCATAACGTATATGGATTGCTCCCATGCGGTATTGCCAGGTGGCGTACGGCCACCGCGTCGGCGGTACACCACACCTGTCTGGGGCAAGGCGAACTGCGCCTTGCTGTGCCTGCACTGCCTGAGGCTGCAGGACTGCATTCCCCCTCTGATCTGCTGGCCCAGGAACAGGATCAGATGTAGCGGAGTGTGACCCTGCATCCATAACCACCAAAGGCGGACCTACCAACACTGACATCCCCATTGAGGGTTCTACCCCTGGTGCAGGTGGGTTGGACAGTACAGAATCCCTCCCAGAAACACTTACCTGCGACGGCACATAGGTCTCATCATCCGAAGCGACACCTGAATAGAGCTCGGGGGAGGTGCACCCAGAGACACCCCTTGAGATGACGGTCTGCAGCAAGTGTGGGTTCTCACGCACCACCACACCACCACGTCCCTCACTGGTGCCCGGTCGGGCCCGAGACCCCTCCTGGGTCTGCACCATCTCCACAACCCCAGCAGTATCAAGTGCGTCATCCTCTGCAAAGACATGAAAGAAAAGAAATGGGAACAGGCATTAGCACCATGGAACACAATTAGGGTTGAGAAGCAACAGAAACAGTAATTCATTGACACATGTCCCACATGACTATAACCCTCCCATGCATGCACTGTCACTGCGTATGAACGGGAGGCAAATGGCACACATTGATGACACCAAGATGGAAGACCAACAAATTTGCTGCATGCTGCCTAGCAGTGCCATCACACATTGGCCTGTGATTGGCATGTCCAATACACAAACATGACACATGCCATCACACAGATGGCATGTACCCTAGCCATGTCACACATGTGACAATAGGACTGAGAAATGCCTAGTGAAAGTGGTGGAATGCAGACAATCAGCCTGAATGAACACAGAACAACATGCAACTATGTTGTGGCAAGATGACACTTCAAGGGCAACTGGCGTGAGGTTGGGCTGAATGTCTACTGTTGCCAGAAGGGATACTGCAACACCCAAATCCTGGTGCGCAGAATGTATTGGATGAAGCACATGGGTGACCCAAACCACTCAGGCACACACCCCCTCACCTAGCACTCAATCAGAAGCACTCACACACACACACCATGCACATGGATGACACACACATGCATGTGCACTCACCGGACAATGCCTTGTAATCTGGCAGGTCTCCCACACCTTGGATCTGTTCCTCCGTGACGTAGGTCCCAGCAACATACTCATGTGGAGTGAGTTCTATGTCCTCTGCTGGAGACCCACCTCCAGTCACTAGAGTTGCGGCATGACTTGAGGCCAGCTTTTTCTTTGCCCTGCGCTTAAAATCATTCCAGCGCTTGTAGCAATCATTAGCTGTGCGCCTCATGAATCCAAGGGCACTTATGAGTTCCGCAATGGTCTGCCAGGGTGCTGGACGTTGTGCAGGTGTGGTCTTGCATCCTGCAGTAATCACCATTTCGCTGTCATGTGAGGACACATACTCCACAAGTGCATCAAGTTTGGCCTGATTGAAGCTGGGCTTCCTTGGTGGGCCGGACTGTGTAGCCGTGTCTTGGGCATCAGCCTGTACTGGACGAGCACTCTTCCTCTTCCGCTTGGAAGGTGGTGGTGATACTGAGTGTCCTATGCCACTCTGGACACTAGGGGCAGGAGCCCCGGTGGACTGTGGACTAGGAGTGTGGGAATGAACACTCACCATGGCACTTGGTGCAGGCATTAGCTGAAGTGTGATGTAGTCAGGGGGAACGTCAGCAGGATGGACTAGGACCGACACTGTCCTGGCTGGGAGACTCAGAGCTGGGGTGGATGGAGCCGCAGATGCCCCTGCAGCCTCCCCACCCTGCCTACTCGGGGCAGCAGATGACATAGCTGCCCCTGATCCATGTGGGCTGGTGACACCAACGTGCACCGCCACACGTGGCCTAGACCTGCTGACCTGGAAGTCATCCATGGAGTCACCCTGTGCCAGGTCTGGCGCCACAATGGGCTGGTCCAACAAGGGCTGAGCAGGGATGGTGTCAGCCACGTTACCCTCAACAAGGGGGGGGCATGGGTGTCCCTGACTGGTCACCCACACATGGGGGGCTAGGGGCACCCTGCAAGTCCTGGCCAAGTCCCCTACCGTATCCACCACGGCCACCTCTTGTGGCTCACCCACCTTTGCCACCCTTACCGCGTGCTCGCCTCCCAACCATGGCACTGATGTTGTTGTGCGTATGGGAGTTGCAGTAAACTATTGTCCTGGGCAATTGGGGGTCAAAGGGGTAGGGTACTAGATGGAATTCGTACCCTAGTGCTCTAGCAAGGCTGTATGTGACCCCTGGGGGAAGATGACGGGTCAAGCAACGTACAGGCACCCCGAAAAAGGGAGATAATGTGCACGCAACCCCTCCTAGACCACGTGCGTGGAAAAAAAAAACCTGCACTACGCTGTGGCACCCAGAAACACAAAAGTGAACGTATGCGTGTCACACGCAGCCTAGACTGACCTCTGAAGGGGTAGGCAACACATGGGGCAAGCACAGATGTCAAATACGTGCGCGACTCACCGTCTGCCAGGAAATATCGCGTGAAAAATATGCGCGTCTGCGCGTTGGCAACACCCCTGCCAAAAGAAGAATTGTACGCTTTCTGAGGAGACAGGACAACAGGAGAAGTGAACGCTGTTTGAGGAAACAGGCCCAGGAAAAAGACAAGAAGAGAAAAAGCTGTCAGAGGTAACGGAGTACGAACTTGGAACGCCGTGAAGTAAATCGCGTGTGAACCGACAAGTAGTACAGATTTCACCCACTCGCTCTCCACGAAAAGCACATACAAGGAAATGGCGTTCTACACGTACCTTTTAAAGATGCCCACACGACCAGCGTCACTTCCGCGTGTACGCGCTAAGGCTCAATCCTCCAATTACACGAGCTGACACTCTGACGTGCAGTCATTGGACGTGTAACATGCACCCGTGTACAGGGAAACGGCCCGCGCACGCATGTCACAGACGCGCAGACGCGCTGGTGGCCTTTGGGCCAATGAATTCGCGTACGTGTGCTGATGCGCTTACGCGCTAAGGCCCTTTCCTCGAATTACACGCAGACTTGCTGGATTTTCACGTGCCAAATCACTCTGTATCAAGCTGGCCACGCGTAAGCACACGGAAGACCACGCTCCTGCCCAGAAGGCTGAATTACTGCCCCCCAGTGCCCAGAGCACGCTCCCACCTGCCATCTGCTGCTGCCTGACTGCCGGCTGCCCACGTGCCCTGCCATTTGCTGCCTGCACATCATCCAGGGGTGCTGTTGCTGTGACCACCCCTGCTGGAACCGAAGACTCCCGACTGGGATTCCATCGCCCCACAGACCAGCCCCAAGACCCAGTTGCCCACCCACTCCTGCCTCTGGGGTTGTCATGTCAGGCACTGCAACATCTGGCACCACTGACAACCCCCGGCCAGAGAGGCAGAGGGGCACCAGCTTCACTGCCACCGAAGTTGGTGTCCTGGTGGAGCAAGTCCTGGGGCAGTATGGAAGTTTGCGCGCTGACAAGGAAGGACGGACTCAGAACTGGATGGACTTCGTGACTGCCATCAACGCGGAGGGGGTGGCAGTCCGACTATTCCATCATGTCAAGAAGCGCTGGGAGGACCTCAGGTCCAGGACCCTCAACAAGGCCCGGCGCCTCTTGAAGGCAGCGGATGCTAAGGGGCGCCGGGGCCACTTGTCGGACGATCAGATGAGGGTCCTGGAACGCATATCCCCAGCGCTCCACGTCCAGGTCCTTGAGAGGCAGACCCGCCTGGAGTCGAGCGGTAAGTGTACATGCATCATGATTGTGTGCTGTGCGTGTGGTGATGTGCCAGTAGTGTGCAGGTTGCACATGTGTTTTTATGGGGCCAAGTATGGGGGGAGTGTATAGGGCCGTGAGGCTAACACATGCGAGGGCAGTCATGTGTGAGACATGGATGGTGCTTGTGTGTGTAGGCTTGCATGCCAAATGCAGTTGTGTGGGCACACATGTTTGGATGAATGTGTATGTAAGTAGGCATGTTCGTGATGTCACACATGGATGTTGTTTTCAGCTGCATGTATCAGCACTGTGTACATGTGCATGTGTGTGTATTTGACAAGGGTGCAACAGTGATGCAACATGGATGCATGTGACAGCGGTATGTGGAAGTCTGATTGGCAGATGTGACATGGATGCCAATCTGAACACTGCCACAGTTGGCAGAGGTGTACACATGCATGCAAGTGTGGTGGTGTGTGTGCATGTGTAGTGCACTCCCTATGTTGCATGTGATGTCTGGTTCACCTTTGCCTGCTCATGCTGTTGTATGTGTATGGATGGTGCTGGCTTTTGCGATATGGCTGTGGTATGGCTCATGTGTGTATGTTGAAATGACATGTGTGTTGGCGATTGTGATGCCATGTCTGAGGTTTGCTAATGCCACTCATGTACAACTGTCATGTGTATATGTGTCCATTGTACAGTGCCCTGATGCCTGTGTTTTATTTCTCCCTGTCTGCAGCGTCAACTGATGAAGAGGGCGGAGAAGGTGCTGTGGAGCACAGCGGCGGGGATCGCACCGCCAGCCGGAGACGCAAGGCCCGGCTCCCTTCCCAGGTTGTGTTCTCGTCAGGGAGTGAGGAGTCCGGTGCCGCGTCCCAGGCCGCAGCTGCCGGGGGGAGGTCCAAGAGGCGGAGATCGGAGTTGGACTCCTCGGCAGCAGAAGGGGCAGCTGGGACCCCACAGGGCCCAAAGGGGGAAGATGGCACGGAGTCATCCAGATTGGTGGGGGCTTTGGTGGAGGAGGAGGCCGTGCAAGCGACAGACGGGGTCTGGAGGTGGGGATTCCACTGGTGCTAGTGGTGCAGTGCAGGACCAGGGACAGGAGGCAGCACAGGCCGCTGCAGAGGTGCCTGTGTGCAATCCTGTCCCTGATTCTGTCACTGCATCATCTTGCACCAGCAGGGATGCCTACATCCAGACCCGTTTTCAGGCAGGGGAGGAGCTCACAACAACTGGCCTTCCTCTGCTTGCGGACGTGGCTATCCAGATACGGGTTGAGCCTGTCCTGACTGGTGTGGCGTTGCGTCAATGGGCCATGCGAGGTGACCTGCAGTCTTTTCATGAGGAGACTGCACGTCATCTCGAATGGCTCGTTCACCGCGTCGGCCTACTGGGACAGGTCACCCAGGCTGGATTCCTCCGTTTGCTGCAGCTTGCTCCGACCCCCTTCTCAACTGAACACCCTATGCGCCAGTCGTCCTCCGTGCCATCTTCCCACCCATTTGTCACCTGGGTGCCCTGTGGAGCTGCCTCTGACGGTGCAGCCAGGCTGGTGGAGGAGGCATCCCTGCCACAGTCGGGAGTCGGACGTCCAGCAGGCGTGGCCACATCAACGACTGCACCCCAGCCGGTGGAGGATTTGCAGGCAGCAGGAGCCAGGGCACGGGCAGAGGCACAGCAGCAGCAGCAACGAGGTGGGAGCCATGATGGCTCGGGGCCTTCGACATCGGAGGGGCAGGCATCGGCCGGAGGGCAGGAGGACCCAGGACAGGAAGTGTCTTCCGTGTGGCAGCGGTTGGGCCACGCCATAGATGTGGAGCGGCAGCGGGCGGAAGAGGCACGGCTCACGATGGTCAGGGTGGAGAACTCCCTGCGGAGGGCCCTGAGGCGGGCCGAGTGCCTCGAGGCAATCCGCAGGGAGTTGGAGGTGAACATGTTGTCGGCCCTGCGGACCCTCGGGGCCATGGAGGAGGACCGCCTCCGGGACATTGAGCAGGAGTTTGATGATGCCCTGGCCCGGAACATCCCGAAGTGAGCCGTCGGACTAGCCCGCTGCCCTTGTAAATAGTTCTGTAGTTAGTGTTAGGTTTCCTTTGCTTTTTTATATTTTTTGGACCTTTTGGACAATGGGCCACATTTTTGTATATAGTTATATTTTATTAGGTAGTCTTATTACATAGGTTTCATTTCTTCTGTTGGGATCATGGACCCTGGATTGTTTATCTGTATATAGTTGACTGTTGGAATTTTTTTTTTTCATTTTGATTTTACCCATGGAGCAATGGTTTTTGGTTTTAATTTTCCATTGGATTTACTTTTGTGAACTGTGACTTTGGACACCTTTCCTTTGGATTATGATTTGTGGTTTTACATTTTTTTACGGACATGCTGCTTTTTGTTTTTAATTCACATTTTCGTTTGTTTCTTTTTGATTCCATTTATGTTGCTTTTAATACATATTTTTTCATCATACTTCAATGTGTAGTATCGTCTCATTGGTTTAATGCATGTCATGATATGGGTTTTGACATTCCCTGACACCCATTGTGTGTATGTGAGGGAGATGTGTTCATTTACATACTTGCCATTGGGGTTGTATCATGTAATTGGCATTTCTAAGTGGGTGGATGCAATACTTGGGTGGGTGTTTGGCATGTGGAGGCTGCCCATAAGGGCCAGGGATTGTGATGACGTGTTGGCTGGGGGACATGTGTGGGGGCCTGCTGGCAGGTGCCCTTGACTGCTGGGGGGTGGGGGTGCTGGGAGACACGAGTTGGACATGAGTGGGGCCTGGTGGAGGGTGCCCCACAGTGCTGGGGGTTGGGGGTGCAGCGAGACAGGAGTGGGGGCCTGCTGGCAGGTGCCCCTGACTGGTGGGGGGTGGGGGTGCAGGGAGACAGGAGTGGGGGCCTGGTGGAGGGTGCCCTGCACTGCTGGGGGGTAGGGGTGCAGGGAGACAGGAGTGGGGGCCTGGTGGAGGGTGCCCTGCACTGCTGGGGGGTAGGGGTGCAGGGAGACAGGAGTGGGGGCCTGGTGGAGGGTGCCCCTGGATGCAGGGGGTAGGGGTGCAGGGGGAAAGGAGTGGGGGCCTGGTGGAGGGTGCCCCACAGTGCTGGGGGTGGGGGTGCAGGGGGACATGAGTTGGACCTGAGTGGGGCCTGGTGGAGGGTGCCCTGCACTGGTGGGGGGTGGGGGTGCAGGGAGACAGGAGTGGGGGCCTGGTGGAGGGTGCCCTGCACTGCTGGGGGGTAGGGGTGCAGGGAGACAGGAGTGGGGGCCTGGTGGAGGGTGCCCCTGGATGCAGGGGGTGGGGGTACAGGGGGAAAGGAGTGGGGGCCTGGTGGAGGGTGCCCCACAGTGCTGGGGGTGGAGGTGCAGGGGGACATGAGTTGGACCTGAGTGGGGCCTGGTGGAGGGTGCCCCTGGATGCAGGGGGTGGGGGTGCAGGGGGAAAGGAGTGGGGGCCTGGTGGAGGGTGCCCCACAGTGCTGGGGGTGGGGGTGCAGGGGGACATGAGTTGGACATGAGTGGGGGCCTGGTGGAGGGTGCCATGCACTGCTGGGGGGTGGGGGTGCTGGGAGACATGAGTTGGACATGAGTGGGGGCCTGGTGGAGGGTGCCATGCACTGCTGGGGGGTGGGGGTGCTGGGAGACATGAGTTGGACATGAGTGGGGGCCTGGTGGAGGGTGCCATGCACTGCTGGGGGGTGGGGGTGCTGGGAGACATGAGTTGGACATGAGTGGGGGCCTGGTGGAGGGTGCCCTGCACTGCTGGGGGTGCTGGAAGACATGAGTTGGACATGAGTGGGGGCCTGCTGGCAGGTGCCCCTGACTGGTGGGGGGTGGGGGTGCAGGGAGACAGGAGTGGGGGCCTGGTGGAGGGTGCCCTGCACTGCTGGGGTGTGGGGGTGCAGGGAGACAGGAGTGGGGGCCTGGGGGAGGGTGCCTCTGGATGCAGGGGGGTGGGGGTGCAGGGAGAAAGGAGTGGGGGCCTGGTGGAGGGTGCCCCACAGTGCTGGGGGGTGGGGGTGCAGGGGGACATGAGTTGGACATGAGTGGGGGCCTGGTGGAGGGTGCCCTGCACTGCTGGGGGGGTGGGGGTGCAGGGAGACATGAGTTGGACCTGAGTGGGGGCCTGCTGGCAGGTGCCCCTGACTGGTGGGGGGTGGGGGTGCAGGGAGACAGGAGTGGGGGCCTGGTGGAGGGTGCCCCACAGTGCTGGGGGGTGGGGGTGCTGGGAGACTTGCATTGGTGGGCAGTGGTGCAAGGTGACATGTGGGTTGGCTGGGGGGCATGACCATGGTGGATGGGCTGCCTGCGGGACATGTGCAGGGTAGTCCCCTGTGGTGTGGGCCGCCTGCAGGGGCCGTGGAGGGTGTAGAGTGAACAGCTGGGAAGACCCACACGGACGATTCATGTGTAGGACTCCACGGCACCCCCGGAATACACGTAGACTGCTAGATTCACGTGTGGAATTTCCCGCGCACTTGGAATACACGTACCCTGCTGAAATTGCGTGTGAAACTTCACGCGCAACCAGAAATACACGCACCACGGACAATCGCGTGCGGAATTTCCCGCGCACCTTGGAATACATGTACCCTGCTGAAATCGCGTGTGGAACTTCCCGCGCACCCCGAAATATACGTACACAGGGCAATCGCGTGTGGAACTTCCCGCGCACCCCGAAATACACGTAACCAGGGCAATCGCGTGTGGAACTTCCCGTGCACCCCGAAATACACGTAACCAGGGCAATCGCGTGTGGAACTTCCCGCGCACCCTGGAATACACATACCCAGGGCAATCGCGTGTGGAACTTCACGCGCACCCCGGAATACACGTACTCAGGGCAATCGTGTGTGGAACTTCACGCGAACCCCGTAATACACGTACCCTGCTGATATCACGTGTGGAAGTTCACGCGGAACCATAATACACGTACCCTGATGAATTTGCGTGTCAGACTACACGCGCACCCCTGAAATACACGTACCCAGGCGGATCGCACTGCTGGGGGGTGGGGGGTGGTAGACAGGAGTGGGGGCCTGGTGGAGGGTGCCCCTGGATGCTGGGGCGTGGGGGTGCAGGGAGACAGGAGTGGGGGCCTGGTGGAGGGTGCCCCTGGATGCTGGGGGGTGGGGGAGTAGGGGGACATGAGTTGGACATGAGTGGGGTCTGGTGGAGGGTGCCCTGCACTGCGGGGGGGTGGGGGTGCTGGGAGACAGGAGTGTGGGCCTGGTGGAGGGTGCCCCACAGTGCTGGGGGGTGAGGGTGCTGGGAGACATGCGTTGTTGATCAGTGGTGCAAGATGACTTGTGGGTTGGCTGGGGGCATGCCCATGGTGGATGGGCTGCCTGCTGGACATGAGCAGGGGTGCAGGTTAGTCCCCTGTGGTGTGGGCTGCCTGCAAGGGCCGTGGAGGGTGTAGAGGGAACACCTGGGAGGACCCACACGGACAATTCACGTGCAGTACTCCCCGCACACCCCTGATGTACACATACCCAGGACATTCGCGTGTGAAACTTCCCGCGAACCACTGAAATACACGTACCCTGCTGAATTTGCGTGTGATACTTACCGCCCACCCCTGGAATACACATGCCCTGATGGATTCGCGTGTATTACTTCACGCGCACCCCTGATGTACACGTACCCAGGACATTCGCGTGTGAAACTTCCCGCAACCACTGAAATACACGTTCCCCGCTTGCCGTTTGCTGTTTGGCAGCCCTGTGGACTGGTCCAGGGTTAGCGCAGACATTTGCGATGAATTGGGAATTTTGATGGCTTTTCCTTGCGCGAGGGCGTTCTTAGGGGCGTAACTGGCGCTGCTGCAGGGTCGCTGTGCCACTCTGCGCCACGGCTGGTTTTGGAGGCTAAAATCTATGAATACGCTGTGCCATGAAATGGATTTTTTCGCACGCGGCTGGCGCAGTGTATCGCACGGGGGCACTGTGCGCCAGCCGCGTGCGCCACTTTTGGGTGAAATTCTATGAATTACCCTGTAAAGAGGAACCCTGGAGTGTGTGAGAAATAGAGGGCAAGGGAGCAATACCCCCTAAATTGAGGAATTGCATTTACTGGGAAACACAAGTGCATAAGTGAACAGTGGAGTCCCTGAGAAACTCAGGGGAAAGGGAATGTCCCTCCTGAGGACTGTGAAACTTTGTGGAACCTTGATTGTTTATTTTTGCACCTTTTGGAACTTCATGTTGGATCATTGGAGAATGCTACAGATGACCAGTTGAAAGACTAGTGGCCTCATTACAAGTGTGGCGGCCCAGAAAAAAGGGTGCTGGTAGCAATGTACAGGCACCCTTTCCGGACTGCCAGACTGCAAGTCTGCCTGCAGGGGCCATTGCACCCGGCAGGTCTGACCTGCCGGTGCAATGGTCCTGGTAGGCAGACTTGTCACTGAAGCACCAGCATTGTTGCCAACGGTGCCGGTGCTTCCGTCGCCCTACTCCTATGGAGTCCTATGGGACTCCACGGAATGTGGAACAACATTTTCCGGCGCTTGACTTCCGGATCCACCCGGACTTGTAATCTCCCGGTGGCACTGGGTGCTGGAAAAGTGTTACGAGTCCGGCGGCAATTGGCCGGTAGCACCAGCGGGTTACCGCCAGACTCAATGAGGCACTATATCCCTTTTGCACTTTCTTTTGAGTTTAGCTTCGAAGGGTCAGGTTAGGATTTTGGACAAAGGACAGAACTATTTATTTTTAATTAAAATGCTTTGTTTGAATTAACAAACTTTTCATTTATATTTACATATTTTTACAAAATATTCAGACAGTTCTATTCTTATTATTCATCTAAAATTCTTTAGTAATCTCACTCCAGAATTTAATCACAGTAAATATAAGACGTTGATTCTTGCCTTCAAGGAGATCTGCCCATCTTTCCTCAGTTGTCAGCTGTTTTTC
Organism: Ambystoma mexicanum; assembly: GCF_040938575.1. Classification (NCBI taxonomy): domain Eukaryota; kingdom Metazoa; phylum Chordata; class Amphibia; order Caudata; family Ambystomatidae; genus Ambystoma; species Ambystoma mexicanum. The sequence continues at coordinate 148,561,178 of NC_090936.1, forward strand.
AGCGATTTTAAAGAAGTCTCTATATAAGTCTCTTTTTGCTTTCAAAGCTGGACAAACCATAATCACATGAAATAGAGTTTCTGTTCTCATTTGATCTTTGCAAAATCGACAAGCCGCGGATTTGGTTTGGTGGCTGTTTTCTCTATCAAAGCATGGTATTCTCTGGTGGGCAATATGTTTAAACGAAAGCGCAATAACAGATCACGGGTATTACAACACGGAAACTGTGCCAGATATGATGGTAGTTCATTGAGTGCTCTTACTTCAGTTTCCACATAAAGATGACGCTTGTACTTTTTCTGTGCTTCAATCGTTCTTATCCAATCATTCGTTTGAACCTTCCTTTCTGCATACTGCGGTCTATTAAGCAACATTTCTTCTGTGATCTCTTCCGCTCTCATTTTCGATTTAATTTCAGTGGACCATTTCAAGAGAGCTAATGTTTGAAATGTTTCCTTTTTTTCCTTTAGGATTTCTAATGCTGGTATTTTTTCCTCAGAAATGATTTTTCTTAACAAATCCATTTGTTTCCAAAGTATTATGGATTGTACCGATTGTAAAGCTAGTTCAAATCTTATTCTATTGATAGGAAATGTTTTGGGTAATGCAAGTGTTTTCCTCCAAAATAATGCTTCGTAATATGGCCATCTCATTATTGGTTGATTAATGAGTGTCTCGCTCGCATTTGTCAAGATTGGAATTACTTTTTGTTTATAGAGCAGAATTGTGGCTTTTGCTGAATATGTCCCATATTTTAAGTGGAAGAAGCGCCCTTGTTTTGCCAAAGATCTCGCTTTCTCCTCAATATGTTCTTTCCATTCTACTTCATTCGCTGATGGATGGATTAATTGGAGCACCTAGATATTTTATTGTTTTAGTTGCAATGATCACTTTATTTTCTAGTCGAAACTTCAGATTATGTTGAATCTTAGTTTTTTGAGTGGCGAGTTTCATTATTTTGGTTTTATTAATGTCAATTTGTAAGTTATTGTAAATTTGTCATGTAAATTTGAGCTTTGTTCACTGATTGTTGAAGTCCTTTCAATGTTTTATCTAGAATAATAATGCCATCCGCATAAATTAGCGTTTGAATGGTTTCACTATTGAGTTTTTGTGGATTTGCCATGTTATTTTGAATTTTCTCTCCAAAATCATAAGTAAAGAGATTATAGAGGCACGCGGCTAATGGACAACCTTGTTTTAGCCCATTCCCAGTTGGTATGGATTCTGTCACTCTTCCATCTTTCGCGAGCCGGACACATATAGAGGTGTTAGAATATAGTTGTTTTATTGGATTCAGAATATTCGAGGGGCATCCCCAGGCTCTTAACTTAGACCATAATAGTTGTCTATTGACTGAATCAAAAGCAGTCCTTAGGTCTATAAATATAGCATATACTTGATGTGATTTTGCCATTGCTTCGTATTTCAGCATATTCAGCAACAAAAGGTTGACATTGGTGCCTATTCGATTAACAAAGCCCGTTTGTCTTTTAGCTTTTTTGTCATGATCTATTGCCCATCGATTCAATTTTGTTTGGAGGTAATCAGCAAATAATTTTCCCAAAGGATCTAATAAGGCTATCAGCCTATAATTAGCCGGATCTTTTCTATTTCCTGCCTTATAAATAGGAATCAGAACAGCTGTTGTCCAAGTTAGGGGAATCTCTTTCGTCTTTTCAATTAATCTTACAAGGAAAATAAAGAATTTAGCCCAATCTTCTGGCGCCGCTTTTAAATTACTGTTTGCTAAGCCATCTCGAAGAATTGAGTGACTTGATGGTACTGATGACATCTTCTAGGTCCCAATTAAGGTCCCAAGAATCATCATCTTTCTCTATATCCTTTATGTCCGATTGTACAGTGTTTTTATATAATGTTGAATAATGATTCACCCATCTGGCTGCATCAACTTCTTGAATCATATTCTTTGATGTAGATGTGACGTTTAGCAGAGACCAGAGTTGGCGCGTATTTTTCTGATTCAATGCTTTCAAAATCTCTTCTGCATCATTCTGCTTTATAGAGGTTTTGATAGATTTTATTGCGTTGGAATACTTAAGGTTTTCTTTTTTATTTCAATTTCAAAATTTAGTTCCCTGTTTTTTCTCAATTTTCGCAAGCGTTTCTAATGTTTTTTTTTCGTTTGGATTTCCACGTTAAAGTAATGTGCATGGGTTTGTTTTTGTTTCTGCTTTGATCCCGCATTTTGATATTTTTCTAAGATCCAACCATAATTCAATTTTTGTTTATCTTGAATTGGCGCATCTTCAAAAGTTGAGACTATTTCCGATATTTGATGTTTTATTCGGAGTCTATTCAGCCTATTTGTGAGATCAAGTTCAGGCAGCATTAGTCGTTGGTCGTTTATTGTATAGCTAGCCCATTCAATCTGTATCAAGTGGTGGTCACTATCTGGCTGTATCGAATTTCCAGTCGAAGTTGTTAAATTTCGTATCCCTTCTGATATAAAAATATAGTCGATAGTTGAATTGGATGTTTCTCGCGACCATTTTGGTAACGGCTTACCTTTGCTATTAGTAGGTTGTTCACTTAGAAAGATGTTTCTCAGATTTACCTCTTTTGTCCATTTCTTTGCTCTACTTGACATGACTCTGGGGTCTAAATTATCACCTTCTTTATTGAATAGATGGAAATTAAAGTCTCCTGCTATAATGAATTCAGTTCCGCTGTTCGAGATGGCCAAGTTGTCAATTTCATCGCATATTGAATCTATAAATCTTGTCTCTGACATTGCATTTGGGTTCCAATAGATGTTAAAGATAGATATCAGATTAGCAGCCATGGACACGTCTGTTTCATTATTATTATCTGGTGAAATTCTGATTGTTAGGTATTGTGCCCATGGGTGTATGTTCTTACTTGCTATTATTGTCCACGTTGGCAGTAATTTTGTTAGTATCAACATTCCTGTTGCTGGTCTTCCCTGTTGTGCTGATATAGCAGGGTTCATTAGGATACTATACCCATCGCAATTTAACAACTTCGGTCAACCACGTTTCCTGCAAGCAAATGATATCCAGGGTGTTCAAAAATGTTGACTGTTTTTCTAGGACATGTTTGTTTCCTCTTGTGTTCCAAGAGCCTAGAGATGATCTACACTTTTGAGAATTATTACTTCTTCATTGTAATAGGTAGGTTTTCCTTCCTCTTTGCTCGGCCTTCACGTTTGATTTTGTTTGTGGTGTCTCATGATAGTCACGCCGTAAAATGTGGGTATTTCTATAGTCTTGCGCCTGGAACTTTGTTCTTGAGTCATTGACATTTTGCTCAGATCTTATCACTTTACTCTGTTCAAGATTATTGTTAAATGTATGTTGCCTGAACAGTGCCAGATTTTTTTCTTTTTTTTCAGCCATCGACCGTGAAACAAAGATTTCTTCTATTTCAAAACCTAATGTTTCAAAGCGATGTTTGGTTGCCAAGACTCTTTGCATTGTGTCTTGTTTGTAAAAGTCAATATGTGCCTCTTCCGTATATCGTTTATTCGGAAACAGTAGAAGTTCTAGATCATCTGATTTCATTTTAGTCAATTGAGGAATTGCTTTGAACAACCGCAGAATGTTAGATCTGTTCATTATTACCGGGTCTTCTGTGTTTACTGTCTTCGGAAGTAGAGCTATTCTATAGGCACAAGAAGCCTTCAATGGGTTTTGGAAGATTGGTCTAACTAGTATGGGACTTGGTTGAACCATAGGGTTTTTGTTGTTAGTACATTCAGCTTGCGTATCTGTTTATGTCCAAGATTCATCATTGGATACTGTTGAATATTCAAAGGAAAAGTTGGTTGAAGCATCTTCTTTGTCATATTCGCTTTGAGACTGCTCTATAACCGTATCTTGACATTCACCAACGATGATCAAAGTAGCATCTTGTGAGTTTAATGACATTGAATTACAGTTACTAACATCATCGGCGGTTGATAAGTCTATCATTGGAATGGAATTTGCCGGTTCACAAGGCATTGCTTGGTTGATTACCTTCAACAGTGCATCCAGTGGTTCTGGCAATACTTGCATATCCACATTAGTGGCATCTTTTTGTATTATCGCTGTTTTAGTTTTTTGAGTAGTTAGTTGTATACACTTTTTTTTTATAGTAGGTTGCGTATTGTTGTTCTTGGACTCGTCCGGTAACATTTTCTGCACTGCCTTCATTTTTCTGAGGAATGCACGAGAGCCATTTTGTGGGTTTTTTGTTGCTTTCTTATTCTTTGGTTTGCTTGATATGTCTTGACCCACTATCCCCCGTTTGGAAAGATCAAATATGTGAAACGGAGTACAAGAAGGTGGTTCAGCATTAACCTGCATTGTCGGCATTGTCAAATTACTTGGTATAACCTGAACTAACTGACTTTCATATTGTGTCGTTTGATCTGCTTTATCCTCTATTTTATTTGAACATTCAGTTTGTGTATGATTTGTTACATATTGCTTTTGTTCCATTGTCTGCGATTGTTTTTTTGCTTTGTCATCAATTCGTTTTTTGATAATTGTTGAAACAGTTTCCAAAAGATTCTGTTTGTCTACCCGGTCCACTCTTGCTAATTGTGCTAGTTGCGTTTGCCACATTCTAGATGTTTCTGCTTCATGTTTAAGTCGGTCTTGAATAGTATTTACAAAAGTTTCTAAATAAGTCGCTTGATCTTTTATAGAAACAACCATATATTCCTGGATCTTTAGAAACGGAATCATTGCGGTAGATAATACCGCCACCAGTGTGTTTTGTAAATCCAGCATTGTCGTTGGCAGTCTTTGTTGGGTTTCCGGAGATTGACTTTGATGTTCAGTTGTTACACTTGAGAGAAAATAATCCAATTCTTCCGTTTTAAGTTTAGGTGACAACTTATTCGAGTGCATTGTATTTTTTTCTCCAGGGAAACCTGTTCTTGGTTGTCCAATTGGCGTAGATGTCTCGATATTTCTTAATGGATTCGACGTAAAAGCTCCACTGAAGACTTTGTTTCTTTTTTCCTGAGAATCCATAATGGCGTCTATCTCAGTGATATCAAGAGATAGACAAGCGATGCGGACTGCTATGGGTTTGTTGTGGTCAATGACTCTTGAAGCTGTTGGTAGATATGTTGATTGCCACAGTAATTTTGCTGCTTTTGCTCGATCTTGTAAAGATGGCGTAAAGCAACTGTCATCTTCTATTGATTTCCTTGAAATTTTAGCTATAGATTGTGCTGGGTGTAAAGTACCATCCGTGGGAAGAATGTGCACCAGAACCGCGTTGACTTCCGTGTTATTAATCATATCTATTTGCTGTGGATTCAATAAGCAGCTATTTTGGAGAAGAGAAGTGTCTTTTCCATCGGGAATCAGGTCAATAGATTTTGGAGTATTATGTTGACCATTCTTGTTCCATTCTGTTAAATGGTTTGATGTCAGAATAACATGTTTCAGAGAGTGAAATTTCCCAGGTGGAAGTACAGTGGAATCTAGATTTTTAGATAAAATTTCTACTTTTGATGTCTCTTTGCATCCTTCAGTTCTTAAAGGTTCTTTAATATGATCATCTATTAGAATGATTTCCCAGGTGACGTGTGCAAAGTAGGGGTTTTAGTTTTTTGGGCTAAAGATTCCTCTAGCTTCCCTTGCAGCATAGTTCTAGGTTTAGACTGTTCCATAGATGGATTTGGGGTGTGGTACAGCAGGCAAGTCTTTGATATATATGCGTTACAAAAATAAACTTAAACCTCAGTGGATCGAGCACTTACCCGCCGAAACCAGCCGCAAACAGCAGACAACAGCGCGCCCTTTACTCCTCGCAGGCTTCACGCCGCAAGGGTCGCGCTGTTCTGCCTTTGAGGCTCCCAGGTGGGGGCGTGGCTTCCAAATGTCACGTGACACAGTTCACGTGCCGATGCAGGACCTCGGCGCCGCTCGCTTCAACTGCTATCAGCTGGAGCTGATGGTCTCACACGAATCGGAGCGGGAGCAGATTTTCACTTTCCTCCAGGTAACTGAAAACGTTCAGCAAGTATTTCCACAAGGTTTTTCAGGTTTCACAGCCGCACAGCAGACAACAGAGCGCCCTTTACTCCTCGCGGGCTTCACAGAGAACCATTTACTTTTTGGACATTATGACACCGACATCCTTTAGTTTCATTGAGGCAGGGAAACCACTCATCGAGAAAAGTCTTCCTCCAATCCTTCTGTTTCTTTTATAAAATCTATAGCAATGATCACAAAGCCCTTGTGTCCAAGTCTTACTCCTGATTCATTACAGGGGTTATACAAAATTGGCAAAATTATGTTTCCATCTTGCATGGAAGCTATATTTGCGGAATTTTATTTGTACTTGTTCCCCAGTGGTAGCTCCTGGTAACTGGTTAATGCTCAATACCCAGGAGCTGTTTTTAGCTCTGCTTATAGAATATACATTTTTGAATCCTGCTCTCAGCAACCAGAACATCTATGTTCACCACTACTCATATCAGATATGGCAAAAATGGTTGCAAATCTTTTGCCCCTTATAACTTCACACATCCATAAACGGTCTCTCCACCATCACCACCTGGATGGCCACCCACTTCCTGAAACTCAACCCATCCAAAACAGAATACCTTCTCATCAGCTCTCACAAGCATAAAACAGACAGCATTGTTTGAATAAAAGAACCTGCCACAGACAGCACACACATATTGCTCTCCAGAGCAGCCCAGTCCCTAGGCTTCACCATCAACCACCACCTACCCTACAAACACCACATAGCCGCCATCATCAAACCATGCATCATATAACTACACCTCCTATGCAAGATAAGACAAATCCTTCTCCCCAATAACGTTAAACCTCAGTCCAAGCACAAGCTCTGTAAAAGCTTTACTATAGAAAGGCATATCCTCACTGGACTCCCCAACACCACCCTTACCCCACTGAAACCCATGCAGATTGCAGCCACAACACTCATTCTGTGCCTACTCAAGCACTCACAGATCACCCCAACTCTCACACAGTACCACTGGCTCCCCCATACCCTAAATAATTACTTTCAGAGGCTTCTGCATCATGCACAAAGTCATCCACCTCAAAACCCACCCTACCTTCACAACAAACTGAAAGCCATCTCCCACACATACACCATACAAGCCAAGCAAAACCTACACGTACCACCCTGCAAACTAACCTGCACACAAAAACAAACATTCAACCAAAGGGCACACAGAGCATGGAACTTCAGATTCGTGCCACACTTCCCATTATCACTTTCTGAAAAAATGTCAAAGCATAACTCGTCCTCCCACCAAATCCAGGCAGACTACTTCCATTGCCATCCTCCATCTACCCTGACCTTCCTATCCTGTTCTGAAAATATTGTAACTTCTTTTTCACCTCCTCCTTTTTAAAATTTGTAAGGCGCTCCGAGACCCTCAGATTAAGGTCAAGGCTTGATGAAAATTAAAGCAAAACAAAATAAAATGAACCTCGGTCCATGAATCACATTCTCCAGGTGCAGCAAGAGGTTAAATATAAATAATTAAGATTTTACTCTCTCCCCCTGTATAATAAATTACTATACCAAGTCCCCAACTTCCTCACATGAGGACTTCCCTAATGTTTCCATAACTTGTAGGATGGAGGCACCAATTTAACAAAATCGAAGGAAAACTTCTCATACCATTCATCAAAAAACTCAGTTCTTCTTACCAAAAATATATTTAATGAATTAGGTTTCTGTAACACAGTGCCTCAATAACTATGAGGCACAACATAAGGGAGCATAGTAGATAACCTTTGAATGGAATGTGCCTGCTTCCAAGGGACCCAGAAAAATATGGCGTTACCTTGTAAGAACAAAGCCTATGGATATCTTAGCACAAACTTCTGCATGACCAGAAATGCACCAAGACACTTCTCAAATCAATGTATGGTAGGAGTAAGTAAATTAATGCATGGAAGAATGCACTACTTCCCTGAAATGTGCCTACTGCCATCTTCCTGAAGGTTCGGAAGAAGTCGTAAGCAGAGCTAGCAGCAGAAACAGGTTATTCCCATTGTGCAATTTTTTTGAATAAAGAAATTCTGTTAGCTTCTTAGCAGGACTTAGGTGCATCTCTATACATATCCCTGACCGTTATTACAAAGGAAGAAGATGTTGCCCATAGGATAATGTGTATGGCAACAGCTGTATGAAGAGCAAGATGTAGCTCTGGCAGCATCTTGGTTTGTGAAAGGGATGTTCAAGGAAAACGTCCCTCCCCTGACCTGACCTCAATTGATACTAACACTGAACACCAGTTCTTTCCCAAAACCATCCCAGCATAGAGCATCTTCCTCCATCCTGCCTAAGGTCCAGATAGAGGAGGGCAATGTGTTAAAGTAATTTGCCTGCTTGCTCTAGAGCTTGAGGGGGAAGTCTAGTTGGCCATGGTGGCTGGGTGCCGCCACCCACTATATGATGCAGAGGCTGGGGCTGGATGTAACGCTCACCTGATTCTCGCAGAGGCGCCGGTCTTGACTGGGTGACTACCGTATCTTCAAAGGTGATGTGTAGCACCCGGTTGGCTCTTTGGGCTGGACCTCTGTGCACTGTATGCCTGACGTGTAGAGTAAGATGTCTGCAGATAGAAAATATGGGGTTAATGAACTGGGGTTATTGGGGTGTCCCTATCTCTTTCCTCTTCTCCTCTCCTGTAGACCCCCAAAGGTTAACGCTCTCACCTTAGGTAAGTGAATGCCGAGCTCTCCATCTGCCTCGGGGCAGGGTGCTATAACCAGTTTCTTCACTGGATAGGTAGCGCAGGCCTCTTGACTTCAGAGGACTGCTGTCCGTCGTTTACTGCACGAACGGTAAGTTTCGAGTCATTCAAATGTCTTTAAAGTCTTTAGTAATGATGTCTCTTGTTTTGCAGGGTTCCGGCGATGGCGGATGACGGGCTGAAGTGAGTTGAAGATGGAGCCCGTGTGATGAATAGAAGCGCCTGGAAGTACGTAAGTAAGCGCTTGTTGCCTGCTTCACGATGCGCTCTAACTGTCTTTTTATTTTGCAGGTACGAGTTCGGAGCGGCTGCAGGGTGCCGAAATACCCACTGGATTAGATGTGGAAAGGAGTAATGGCACGTGAGTATTAAAGTTCCCCAATGTCTTTAAACGCACCTTGTTTTGTCTTTCAGATGCGGGATGCAGCGCCGAAGGCCTCCGGAGCGTGCGAAGAGATGGTAAGCTTTTGTCTTTCAGATGCCGGAATGCAGTGTGAAGACCTCCGGAGCGCACGAAGAGTAGGTAAGCCTTTGCCTTCCTTTGCCTTTCAGATCCCGGAATGCTAACCTGTTCTTTCTTGTCTTTATAGGTGTTGCTGAAGACTGGATTCAGGATGGTAAGCCTTTTTCCTTAGGCCCAGGACCGGATGCAGAAGACACGATGAGCGTTCTGCTGCAGAGGTTGCAGAATAACGCAAAGCAAGATTCATCCACCGGGTGTGGTTTAAATAGCCTCCTGTAGTGCTTAGGTGTCTCCTTCCACAGCCACGCCTAGGTAAGAAAAGAGTTCCTGCTAAGAAAAGAGTTCCTGCCTTCCAGAAGAGTTCCAGTGTTCTGAATCTAGGGAGTGGCTCCAGCCCCACCCAACAGGAAAAGTAGTTCCAAACAGAAGAGGATCAGAGACTCAACTGGCAGGCAAGTAAGCAGCATGGTCTGCTGCAGGTAAGTCCACCCAAGCATTATGAGCCCGGCGCTTCCAGCGCTGGGACTGGGCATATTTATGAGCCTGGTGCCACTGGCGCCAGGACTGGGTCCAAAAGGTCCCAATTGGGACTGGTTGGCACTCGGAACCCGGGTTATGGATCTGCTTCCAAGGGAGTTGGGAAAACCCTGACCTTTTGGAAGCAGAGATCATGACAGTACCCTCCCTCAAGGCCCCTCCCAAACCGGGCTTCTCCGGGGGTTTTGGCTCGTCAGGAAATGTTCGATGAAATCTTTTTATTAGGCGAGGAGCGTGGACATATTCAGCAGGTTCCCAGGATCTCTCTTGGGGGCCGTAGCCTTTCCAGTCAATTAGGTAGAATAGTTGAGATTTGGAGATCTTGGAGTCTAGAATGCTTTTGACTTCAAACTCGAGTTCTCCATCAACTAGAATAGGTTTTGGAGATTTGGTTAGTCGGGTTTGAGGTTGCACAGGTTTTAATAGAGAGACGTGGAAGACCGGATGTATCTTCATGTGCGGGGGCAAGTCCAACTTGACCGCTACTGGGTTTACTATGGTAGTGATGGAATAGGGACCAAGGTATCTTGGGTTGAATGTGCGTGGCCCTTTTAGAGATAGATATTTGGTGGATAACCAGACTTGATCCCCTACTTGATAGTGAGGGGCTTCCTTCCGATGTTGATTTGCTCCTTTCTTGTATTGTTCTTTAGCCCTTTGAAGGTGAGAAACAGCTTCCTTAAAGGCTTGGGTGATTGTAGAATGCAGGTAGTCTACTGCTGGTGTTTCAAGATCTTGGAGGGGATCCAACTCCGAGGTTCGGGGGTGACTGCCGTACAAAAGAAAAAACAGGGTTTTCCCAGTTCCCGAATGGACAGAGTTATAGTAGGCATATTCGGCTATCCAAAGGATATCTTTCCAAGTTTTTTCAGTTTGTTGCAGCATGCAGCGTAAATACTGTTCCAGAGTTTGATTGGTCCTCTCAGTTTGTCCGTCGGTCTGAGGGTGGTGACTGGTCGATAGTCTCACATCAATTTGAGCCGACCGACAGCAACTTTGCCAAAAATGAGAAATAAATTGACTACCTCGATCCGAAATTAGAACCGAAGGAAAACCGTGCAGTCGGACGATGTTTTCGAGAAATTCTCGGGCCAGAGTTGCTGCTGTTGGCAAGCCTTTGAGCTGAATGAAATGCGCCATCTTGGAGAATAAGTCCACGATTACTAGAATCGTATTGTATCCGGAGCATGGAGGTAGATCGGTGATGAAGTCCATAGAAAGCGTATGCCAAGGGCGAGGTGGAATGTCAATAGGGCGTAAGAGGCCGGCTGGTCTTTCCTTTTGACTCTTGTTTTGGGCGCCTACTCCACAGGACATTATAAAGTCTCTGATATCTTTCTTCCAAGACAGCCACCAGAAGTAGCGCTTGATCTTTTCTGAGGTCTTGGCCATACCGGGATGACCTTCCATTAAAGAGTCGTGATAACAAGAGATTACCTTTTTCTGTAAATCTGTGCTGGGTAGGTATAATCGTTCTTGGAAATACAATAAGTTGTCCTTTACTGCAAAGTCCTTTCCCTGCAGATGCCAATTCTGTATGTCTGCTGGAGTTACAAGTTGCCTGGCTTTATCCTTAACTTCCTCTATGGATTCGGTGGCGATTACACCCAGAATTCTTTGTTCGGTAATGATTGGTACAGGTTTAGGGTTGATCTAGTGTTCTTCCACTCCCATCCGAGAAAGGGCATCAGCTTTACCGTTCTTTGTACCAGGTCGATAGGTAATTATGAAGTCAAACTCGGCAAAGAATAATGCCCAACGGAGTTGTCTAGAGGATTGGGCTTTTGCGGTTTTCAAATATTGCAGGTTTCGGTGATCCGTAATCACAGTAACGGTGTGTCGGGCCCCCAGCAGATAATGCCGCCAAGCCTTAAAGGCAGACTTGATAGCCAGAAGTTCCTTGTCAGTAATCGTGTAATTGATTTCAGGAGGCGAGAATTTGCGGGACCAAAATGCCACGGGATGCAACTGATTGGTTATCGGGTCCTTTTGTGATAGAACTGCCCCCATGGCAAGGCTTGAAGCATCAGTTTCCACGATGTAGGGGAGTTCGGGGCGAGGGTGTTTTAAGATTGGTGCAGAGATAAATTTAGTCTTCAAATCCTGGAAAGCTTGTTCCGCCTCGGTAGACCATTCAAAACGTTTGTTTTTCTTTAACAAGGCAGTGATGGGCTGGACTATTCGAGAGAATTCGGGGATAAACCTGCGATAAAAGTTAGCGAAGCCTAACATGCTTTGCACACCTTTTACGGAGGAAGGTGATGGCCATTTGAGAACTGCATCGACCTTCTTTGAATCCATACGCACTCCGCCAGGTGATAATATGAATCCCAAGAATTCAACTTCAGTCACGTTGAAAACACATTTTTCCAACTTAGCGAAACGTTTGTGTTGAAGCAATCTTTCGAGGACCATTTTCACGTGTTTCCGATGTTCAGATTCCGATGAAGAATAAACGAGGATGTCGTCAATGTAAACAACAACACATACATCTATGAGCTCTCTGAGGACATCGTTCATAAAATATTGAAAGGCGGCCGGGGCATTGCAAAGTCCGAAGGGCATGACCTGATATTCAAATAGCCCGTACTTGGTGCGGAACGCCGTCTTCCATTCATCGCCCTCTTTTACTCGTACCAAGTGGTAAGCTCCTCTAAGATCCAGCTTTGTATATATGCATGCTTTTCTGACTTGGTCCAGGAGTTCAGGGATCAAAGGTAACGGATATCTATTCTTAACGGTGATCTGGTTCAGGGAGCGATAATCGATACAAGTTCTAAGGTCTCCTTCCTTTTTTGGAACGAAGAACAAAGCTGAAGAAGCAGGGGACTTGGAAGGACGAATAAACCCGTTTGCCAGGTATTGATCCAGGTATTGTCGAAGGTGAAGGTTCTCAGGCTCGGTGAGGGCATAAATTCTACTACAAGGAGGAGTAGATCCAGGTATCAGGTCTATCTGGCAGTCATAAGACCTATGAGGAGGTAGAGAGTTAGCCTGATCCTTCCGGAAAACATCTTGGTATTCTAGGTATTCGGGAGGTAACTGGGAAGTCTCTGAAGAAATTGCGGCCAGTGCAACACCAGGTGGAGGGTGACAAGTTGAGACACATTCTGGAAACTGGACCGTTCTTGCTCGCCAATCGATCAGAGGATTGTGTTTCTCTAACCAAGGTATTCCTAGAATAATCTGAAACTGAGGGGCCTTGATCACATCGAACACGATCTTCTCATGGTGTCCATCTTGACTTACTAGCGTCACCTCTTGAGTGGTATGCGTTACTGGCCCGGAGGCTATCTCCGTACCATCCACCGTAGTAATGACGTCCTTTACAGCCTTGGGACAAAGAGTTAGATTCATCCTCAAAACCATTTCATGATCCACATAATTGCCGATGGCACCGCTGTCAACGTAAGCTTCAATTGCATGTAATCGATCCGGATTATCAGGGCTAATGAGGACCATAGGTATCACGAAATGCGAGGTCACGGAACTGGTTTTCACGCTCGGCAAGAGGACCTCTATTCTTGTCGGGCGAGGTCGTTTCCCTGCTCAGAGTTTGTAACTTTGGTAACTGCAGCTCCTACTGCCTTCTTGGCAGGTTTCACCGGACAGTCTCGAAGAAAGTGCCCTGAGTTTCCGCAATATAGGCATAATTGCAACTGTTTCCTCCTTTCCCGCTCCCTTTGTGTTAGAGGACCTTTCAGACCCCCTATTTGCATGGATTCCCCGGAGTCTACTCCTTTGGAAGGAGCTGGCGGTTTGGAAAGTACTCGAGCATCAAACTTGGAACGATCTGCCTTCCTGTTCTGCAGCCTGTGATCTATTTGAACGACCAAGTCTATATAATCCGAACAGTCTTGTGGGGGATTCACTACTTGGGCTAAAACGTCTTTGAGCTCTCCACGTAGACCTCTATAAAACAGCGTAATCCTTTTGTCCTCAGGCCATTGAGTTTCCACTATTAGTCTATTGAAAGATGCAATATAAGCCAAAAGGTCTTGATTACCCTGTCGCAACGAAAGAAGCTCATTGTCCAAGGCCTGCCCCTTTGAATGTCTTGCGAACAGTTTTTCCATACTAAGCTGAAAGGCTTGAAAATCATGGAGAACCGGATCATCTTGATTAACTAGAGGGATCGACCAGTCTGCCGCATTGCCACTAAGGTACGAAAGTACAAAAGCTACTTTAGCTTGATCAGTTGGAAAGGCTGCTGGCCGGCATAAGAAGTGCAACCGGCACTGATTGATAAATACTGCAAACCTCTTTGGGTCACCAGAAAATCGTTCGGGCGGAGCCAGAGGTACATTCCCAGGTAGGTTGATCTGCACTGGATTCATAGAGGCTGTTGAAGGAAGATTTGCCCCTGATGCGGGTAACGGGGTCTGTCCGGCTTGTGACTGTAGCACTTGTCTAGCAAGATTGTCTGTTCTCTCCTTGGAAATAATTAGTTCCCTTCTTAGAGCATTCGTTTCCTGACGAGCTGCATGCACTTCTGCCCTTAGTTCCCCAAGTAACCGGGCTAGGGGGTCAGTATCCGAGGTTTCCATAGCACCTGGGCGAGAGTTTTGCGGTAGGCTTTGCGTTCTGTAACGCTCACCTGATTCTCGCAGAGGCGCCGGTCTAGACTGGGCGACTACCGTATCTTCAAAGGTGATGTGTAGCACCCGGTTGGCTCTTTGGGCTGGACCTCTGTGCACTGTATGCCTGACGTGTAGAGTAAGATGTCTGCAGATAGAAAATATGGGGTTAATGAACTGGGGTTATTGGGGTGTCCCTATCTCTTTCCTCTTCTCCTCTCCTGTAGACCCCCAAAGGTTAACGCTCTCACCTTAGGTAAGTGAATGCCGAGCTCTCCATCTGCCTCGGGGTAGGGTGCTGTAACCAGTTTCTTCACTGGATAGGTAGCGCAGGCCTCTTGACTTCAGAGGACTGCTGTCCGTCGTTTACTGCACGAACGGTAAGTTTCGAGTCATTCAAATGTCTTTAAAGTCTTTAGTAATGATGTCTCTTGTTTTGCAGGGTTCCGGCGATGGCGGATGACGGGCTGAAGTGAGTTGAAGATGGAGCCCGTGTGATGAATAGAAGCGCCTGGAAGCACGTAAGTAAGCGCTTGTTGCCTGCTTCACGATGCGCTCTAACTGTCTTTTTATTTTGCAGGTACGAGTTCGGAGCGGCTGCAGGGTGCCGAAATACCCACTGGATTAGATGTGGAAAGGAGTAATGGCACGTGAGTATTAAAGTTCCCCAATGTCTTTAAACGCACCTTGTTTTGTCTTTCAGATGCGGGATGCAGCGCCGAAGGCCTCCGGAGCGTGCGAAGAGATGGTAAGCTTTTGTCTTTCAGATGCCGGAATGCAGTGTGAAGACTTCCGGAGCGCACGAAGAGTAGGTAAGCCTTTGCCTTTCAGATGCCGGAATGCTAACCTGTTCTTTCTTGTCTTTATAGGTGTTGCTGAAGACTGGATTCAGGATGGTAAGCCTTTTTCCTTAGGCCCAGGACCGGATGCAGAAGACACGATGAGCGTTCTGTTGCAGAGGTTGCAGAATAACGCAAAGCAAGATTCATCCACCGGGTGTGGTTTAAATAGCCTCCTGTAGTGCTTAGGTGTCTCCTTCCACAGCCACGCCTAGGTAAGAAAAGAGTTCCTGGTAAGAAAAGAGTTCCTGCCTTCCAGAAGAGTTCCAGTGTTCTGAATCTAGGGAGTGGCTCCAGCCCCACCCAACAGGAAAAGTAGTTCCAAACAGAAGAGGATCAGAGACTCAACTGGCAGGCAAGTAAGCAGCATGGTCTGCTGCAGGTAAGTCCACCCAAGCATTATGAGCCCGGCGCTTCCAGCGCTGGGACTGGGCATATTTATAAGCCTGGTGCCACTGGCGCCAGGACTGGGTCCAAAAGGTCCCAATTGGGACTGGTTGGCACTCGGAACCCGGGTTATGGATCTGCTTCCAAGGGAGTTGGGAAAACCCTGACCTTTTGGAAGCAGAGATCATGACACTGGAGTGGAGTGGGTGGATCCCCTGGTTCATCCTACCCCTACCTGTGAGCTTGACAGGTACTGGTCACAGGGGCAATTTAGTTATATAATTCACTTTATGAAATTTAACTGCACCCTAAGTAGTTAAGAGAAATACAAGAGGAATACCCACAGAGAATGCTATACTACATAAATCCAGGATTCCCAAGGTTGGGATCTCCTGGTGGTAGCTTGCAAGCCCCATACACAAACCAACTTGTTGGTGGACACAGACTCACGCAAACACAAAAGCCCCATTTGCTGATACATTACTGCCCAACTTCGGAATCTACAGACCACACCGAGCAGAACCCACCAACTGCCAGACACTCCCTCAGAGGCAACACAGACTCTGAAAATCCAAGATGGCAGACTACTAGAAAGAAGCCTCAGTCCAGACTTGCCAGAAACACAAACCGGGAAGGGATGCCACTCAGGAAAAAGCTCCAATTACAGGTCCTGGAACTTGGCTCTGCACACAGCCTCAAAGCTGGGTTTGGAAGAGTATGAGATGATTACAGAGCAACCAGGTTGTGTGGGCATTTGGGGCCAGCAGAGAAGGCGCCTGATGGAGGAGAAAAGGCACAGTGCTTTGGAGGTGGATGGAGGAGAGAAGATGAAATACTGGGACAAAAGAAGAAAATTAGAGGAGAAGAGCAAAGGCAACTTGGGAATGCGGCGGAAGATCAGAGCAACGCAGAGCAAAAGATACCCCCGCGTTTGGGAGAGAGGTTTGAGCTGAGAGTTAACCCAGACTGGGGAAAGGGATACCCCATAGATTGGCGGAGCGAGACACCCCAGGAACGGGGTGGAGGGGAGGGATATTGAGACTGTTTGGTTCCAATGCGAGAGTATTAAAGTTTTGAGCAAATGTTTATCCTCTTATTTCGGGGACTAGGGTGATTGAGGAAGTGAATGGATAGAAGAACAAATTCACCACTAGCTTCACAACTTCCCAACACATAGGCCGTGGAATGAGAACTCCATGAATGACAATGGGCCTCATTACACGGCATGCGGTAAGGGTTTACCGGTACCAGTAAGGGCACCGGTACTGGTAAACCCTTACCGCCTTACTACGAGGTCCCTTTGCGGGACCTGACCTTAACGGCTGGTTTTACCAGTCGTTAAGGAACGGGCCCACAAAGGGACCTTGGTGCCAATTACGGTACCGCAATTTGCGGTACCGTAATTAGCTCCTTCCCCATTCCCATTGAGCCCTATGGGGGCAAAAATGGGAATGGGGAAGTGCCTTGGGGAATGGGGAATTACCGCCCGCGCTCACCTTGGAGTAGGGCGGTAATTCCGCCATCCACCAAGGCGGACACGGTAAAATACCAGCAGCAACCATGGCGCTAAGAGCACCATGGCTACCGCATACCGTGTAATGAGGCCCACTAACTTTCATTCATCTGTATCTGTCGACATCAGTTCAGGTATCAAAAAAGCATATTTTAATATGTGTACACAGCAATATAAAAGAACCATGTATTAGAAACAACACATGGATGCTCTACTAAAACATAGAAAAAGGCCTCCTGAGGGCCATTCAAACAGTCAGCGTTTTTATGAAGAGAACATAGAAAAAAGTGCATCACATAAATCACATCAATATTGTTATAGCAGGTTCTATCTCTAGGATAGATTGCATACGACTTTTTGCATTCATACAAAAGGTGTGGTGTTAGTAGCACTTGTGATTTTTGGTAATCATGAGTAAATGTCTATTTGTCACTAAATGTCTTAGTAGAGCATCCATGTGTTGAATTCTTGGGGTCCCACAGAGGGACCCAGCGCCTTCCACCAGCGCCTTGTCCCTCTGGAGACCCACCTTCTTAACTCTGACATTAGATAACAGGAATTATGATCAATAACAGTTACCAAGTAATTATGATTAAATAATGAATATACTTAATTTAAATAAGACAGGAATTTCTTTATTTTATTCCTAGAAAAAGCACCGAAAAATCCGATATCTAAACCTGAACAAGGGTCAGGAAGGCCCAAAACGCAACGTTTAGAGATAGGAGACAGAACCCTGAGTGCTCTCAGTGCATACTGTCATCAACCCCAATCAAGATATTTGGATAAATCAAAAACTAACTAAGATTTGTAACTTTGATGCATATGTGAACTGAATATGAATCATTTTGTCGCAATGTGATATGGATGTTTGACAAACTTATGTGAACTGCACAAAAGAATATATACTGACGATGGGCCTCATTGCACGGATGGCGGTGGACCAAGGTGCTATTAGAACCTTGGTCCATGCCGGTAAAATACCGGCACCGCCTTGGTGGAAAGGGGAATTACCGGCCTATTCCAAGGTTGGCGGGGCAGTAATTCCCCTTTCCCCCATTGCCCTTCCCCATTCCCATTTTTACCCCATAGGGCTCTATGGGAATGGGGAAGGCGCTAATTACGGAGCCGCAAATTGCGGTACCGTAATTAGCTCCCTGGTCCCTTTGCGGGATGGTTTTTAACGCTGTAAAAAGCAGGCGTTAAATTCACCAACCCGCAAAAGAACCTCGTAGTAAGGCAGTAAGGGTTTACTTGTACCGGTAAAAAAACGGTACCGGTAAACCCTTACCGCCTACCTTGTAATGAGGCCAGATATGTTATTGTAAACTGCACAAGTATATTTTTAACTGCCAAATAAATTCGGTATTATATCGATAAAAAATAACTGAGAAAGAAAGTGGTTTGAAATTATTCAAATATATTGATTATTTACAATTGTTTTTCAAATTGTGTGCCACTGTTCGTCCCCCGTTGAATCTGGAGGGACCTCCCTTCTCAGCATTTTTCTGGTACTGGTAGCAAAGCACCAAAGGGGAGCACCACCTGTAAGCCATTCATTAAATTTAAGTAACCTGACCTAAATTCAAGTTAGTAATAAAGAAAGTGAGTACACCTCCACAACCTTACTATCCTAACACCTGTGGGTACACCCTGTCACTCCCAAGACTCCAGTACAGACTCACCGGTATCTCTTGGCATTCCTGACCTTTAGCGTACTGCTGCCGCAATGCTCAAACGATGGGGAAGCATTCCCCTCCCTGCAGACACCTCTTCTGTCTTCCCGCCGGCTTCTCCCTCACTCACCGGTGGAATGATGGCTCAGCAGCGGAATTGCCCAAAAAGACAGAAAATAGATCACTGAATGAAGATTTGGTCGAAAAGTTCGTACGGCTGAACATTTTGACCTAATCCCCCATTTGGTGGCATTAAAATGAACAAGGGTAGTGGGGGCTGCAGGGGTGTCCCCCGCAGCTGCTTGTGTAAAGTACAAAAAAAGACAAAGAAAAGAAACCTGTGGTGCCGGTTCTCGATCACGGTAGTGAGTGGGAACAGGCGTTGCAGCGACACAGCGAGTCGGTGCGACACAGCGAAGTGTACCACCGCAAGGTAAGTAAGGGGGGTGGGTGTGAGTGGGTAATGCATGCAATTTGGGTTGTTTTACTTTAACAAGCAAACCAAATTTTCTGCCAAAACTACTACCGTCTTTTCGGCCGTGGTTTGATGCATTACGGTACTGAAAACAACCCAAATTCTCTGCAGCATGATCGCGCTCCTGCCAGCCTTTTCCTCGCTACCAGCTCCTTCGCGGTCCACGTTCTGCTTCTGCCATGCTGCTCGCGGGCTCTCTCTACTCCAGTAGGAAGCGCCTGCCTCCTTCAGCGTAGCCTGCCCGAGCGTGTCCGTCTCCGGTTCCGCTTCCCGCTGCACCCGCTCTGCATCTCTCCTTTCCTTCTGTCACCTTTGGCGCCACACAATTCTTTAATGTCCCGCACAGCTGATTGGAATCCCAACAATTAGTCTGTACATTCAGGTTGGTGTGCTTCTTGCTCCACATTAACTCCTTTCTCCTCTCCCTTGTCTCAATACTATAGGTTATCTGGGACTTGGAGTCCATTGGAGATTTTTGGCTTTGTAAAGTTACTATACTTTGGGTTTACATTCAGGTCAAGATGGCTTGACCTAGAAGATGTTATGTGAACACCATGTGTACATAATGAGTGCACGTGGAGCAAAGTGTGTGGCTGTTCGGCTGGAAGCTCCCTATGCTGTTCATTTGTTTTGCTTCCTTTTAGAAATCTCTGCTGCGCTCAAAAACCACACCCACTGAGGAGGGGTATACCATAAAACTACACAATCTTGTGCTTTGCGCGTGGAACAAAAGTGTGTGGCTGTTCGAGCTTGAGGTAAGAGACCTCTATAATTAATATTTACAACCCTGATATTACTATTCATCTTTCGAGTGCTGAGCAAGTCGCATCTCATAGCTCAGATTGCAAGTTTCATCCCATGTCAACTTTAAAGATGCCAGTCCAAAGAAAGACTAGAAGCCTGCTGTACAATCATAATCTAAGGAGCGCTGCTCTAATGGATGACTTGCGTACACCTGAGCTTGACAATGGTGAGCGGGGCCTAATAAAACAGCAGACATACACAGGTTTATTTGATCAAACAGACCATTGCTCCCCGCTCTCTTTGCAGAATTAAACATCAGACAGTGTTAATTAGAATTCTGCGCCCAGAGTGATTTATCGATGGAGTCGAGACTGGTGAGCTCCCCACAATCTTTTTGGGTGAAAGGTTTGGAATACACAGTAACAGCAAAAATATGAAATGAAAAATAGATGAATGCTTCAAAAATAAACTTTGGAGTTCTGGTGATGCTGACTATGTCAAAATCCAAGAAGCGTCTGTGCCGCCAATTGCTAGACAACTGAGGATGGAGAGTGAATTAGAATCAATTGTAAGCTTGGAGACTGAACATCAATTGATCACAAACATTCTGAGTGAAAAAGAAAGAGTAACATATATATATATATACCTCTTAATTTCCAGCCCAAGTAGGACCTCTCAAAAATCACATACCTATTATAGGAGTGCAAATAAGCAATCAACCAGATGTAACCCTCTCAGCCCTCAACTTTGTTAAGAAATGGGAAACTAAGTCAGAAGTCGTAGGTGTGAAGACAGTTATTAACACGACCATGATGAAAGAGATAAAAGCCATTAAAGACAACCACAAACCATGATGTGTAAATCGATAAATTGCAGGACATTATGGTGGAATCTTTCAATCCCGTGGAGCATCTAATAGCAGAAATGGGTACTCGCAAGAGAGATAATTCAGAAAATGGTCAAATACCAACAGAGGTTAGTTTGCAGCCTAATGAAGTAAGCAGAGATTTTTGGGATGATACTACCCCCTCAGTGACTTTGTATTAGAAGAATTCATGAGACTCACCAATATAGTGGAGATCCTGGAGGATAAAGAGACGGAAACTGAGCCTTCTCAGAGCTCAAACGCAATGTGTGAAGCATTAGTGTTGCCATCCATCACAATACAAAGTAAGAGTAAGAAGCCCAAGAAGAAAAGGTTGAGTAAAGAATTGCTGACAGGGCTACCCACCTCACATGGTCCAGGTCCCAAACCAAAAAACAAAAAAGGTACAAAAATAAAGAACTCTTTAAAAACAGCTTTTGTCTGCTCTCACAGTGCCAGAACCAACTTCCACAAAAACACAGTCGAAAGAAGACTAGAAAGCGGGGAACAAAAGGCTTAATATCAGATACTACCCTTTTACTCCCAAATCCGCTAAGAGAAAATTAACTCCCTTCTAAATCTTCATGTAAAAAGAGCACAGTGAGAAAAATGTACAGGATCTCAGACAACTCTACCAGCAACCGGCACTGAGTTAGAACACATATTTTACAAATTTAAAAAATATCAGACTACAATCAAGTCAGTCACATGTGCTCTGGGAAAGCTATCGGATGGTAGCAACAGAATAGTGTCTAAAGCAGTTGAGGTGATAAATTGCCTCCAAGTGAACATGCTACCTTCCTCACAGTCTAAAATCATCACTTGCGTCAACCTCCAACAATACCAGCTCAGGCAAAGCTGAATAAATAACCTCTGCCTCTCACGTAGCACCTGTTCAAGACAATCAGCAAGTACAAAAGAGGTTAGCAGTGGGAGAACACCCCGTTGTGCCTTTCGCTATACCAAGAGTATGGCTCCATCAATATAGAAGGAAGAATGACTCTAAAATCTTCAATTAGTATGGGATTCTAGCAATAACCAGAAAAATCCTGGAGCTATACCGTTTCTCCTCAAATGACAAGAGTATGTGCAAACATAGTGGAATTGGCCCTCAAAACAAGAATAGTTTTAGAGGCACTGTTGGCTCACACTAAAATGCTGAGAGATTTTGGAATTGATATCTCGACCAATTTAATCAAAAAATCAGGACGACAACCGAAGCAGCAAGTCTGTCAAAGGATCGGAGAGAGCAGAAAGTATAACTAAAATAGCTGCCTCGCTAGAGAAAGAAATGAAGTCCAGACAGAATGTACAGGAGAAAGAGGAGAACTTGATGAATTACAAATCAGTCAAGTGGACAATTGTACCAGAAATAATGAGTTTCGTTTTTGAGAAAATGTGGGAAAATGCAAACTCACTTTAGTGGCCTTTTAGCTGCAAATCCTATGGTGGAATACGCAGGGTCCCAGTTCCTTTAAGCTTCAAA
Source organism: Ambystoma mexicanum (assembly GCF_040938575.1). Taxonomy (NCBI): domain Eukaryota; kingdom Metazoa; phylum Chordata; class Amphibia; order Caudata; family Ambystomatidae; genus Ambystoma; species Ambystoma mexicanum. The sequence goes on from NC_090936.1 coordinate 148,583,468, forward strand.
CAATGAGGCACGAGGTTTTCACAGGCTATGATTTGATAGCCTTCCAAGAAACATGGATTTTGAAGAAAATTAAACTGGATGACTTCATTACTATAGAGCAATTGGCCACGGCAGAAGCTTTAGGGAGACCAGCAGGTGGTCTAATGACAGCGGCTACGATCTCCCAGTGTGTAACACTCCAAGTAATCCCTACAGGGGGTATCGGACTGCTAGCCACCAGAGTAGCAACAAAGACTGCCAGTCGGTCACTAGACCTCATAGTAATTCATGTGGACCAGACGAACGTGTAAGAGCGAACGAACATGTAGAAAGGATGAGCGTGGAGAGTGGATGAGTGTGGAGAGCAGACGAGTACGCAGTGCATACGAGTGTGGAGTACGTACCAGTGTGGAATGCGTGCGAGTGTGGAGTGCGGGCGAGTGTGGAGTGCGGGCGAGTGTGGAGTGCGGGCGAGTGTGGAGTGCGGGCGAGTGTGGGGAGCGGCTGAGTGTGGGGGGAACGCCTGAGTGTAGCGAGCAGACGAGGGTATGGAACGGATGAGTGTATATGGAGCAGATGAGCGTATATGGAGCAGATGAGCGTATATGGAGCAGATGAGCGTATATGGAGCAGATGAGCGTATATAGAGCTGATGAGTGTATGTGATACAGATGGATGTGTGAAGCAGATGAGTGTATGGAACGGACGAGCGTATGGAGCAGATAAGTGTGTGGAGCGAACTTCCGCATGGAACGAACGAGTGTTTGGAACAGATGGGTATGTAGAGCGGATGAGTACATTGAACGGATGAGCATGTTGAACGGATGAACAACACATAGAGCGGACGAGTATGTTGGGCGGATGAGTGTGTGGATAGGATGAATATGTATACCAGATGAGTGTGTAGACCGGATGAAGGTACAGAGCGGAGGAGCGTACAGAACTGAGGAGTATACAGATCGGACGAGTATACAGTGCGGATGAGTGCGTAGGCAGACGGGAGTACATGTGCGTGGTAGACGGGAGTGCACGCGCGGGGAGGACAAGAATGCATAGCGCACGCATGTGGAATCCATGAGAGCACGCACAGCGGCACACTGGAGAATGAGAGATAGACCAGTTCACGCAAGGCGCACTTGAGAGTAAGTGTGTCAATGCATGGAACATTTGAACGAGCATATATCATTCCACACCCCACGCTTACTATCTTCTTAACACCACCACTCAAATAGAATACAGGGATACTATGACACTATTCGGTATAACTGTTCTCATACCAACATCTCCCGCTCTCCCCCCATCACTCTAAGTAAACACTGCTGGCTCCACACCCCCAGCTAGGCGTTTCTCCTCAGGCCTAACGCAACCACTCTCGGTCGGGATAAATCCCGTCAGAGCGAACACATACTCCTGATCCCTCCACCACCACACCTACCGCTAAGAAGCAGCTACCACACGAACTCCGCACCAGCTGCACACATACCTGGTGCGCACACGCACCATTGGACTCTCTCTGCTCTCTCTCTACTGACTCGAACTTCGGTTCCCAAGGGCGTTCAACCTACCAGCGCCTTCAGACCATACCAATGGTATATAAGGCGCTATATAAATGCAAAATAACAATAACAATGTGTACTGGAACCCCGCGACTTCAACCCACATTGACTGAGTCCTTATCAAGTCTACTGTCTACGATAAATGATTTGTGTGGTGGAATTGGTATTAGGTTATTGGCAGATTTAAACTCTCAATGTATCCCACTATGTGATAAGTTAACAGGAAAGTCACTCTAGAAAACAACCGATAAAGGCAAAAAACGGCTACAGTTTGAGCGATTGGAATCTGACAATTGTGCACTGGACTCTGAGGGGTGATATTCCTGCTTCCTCAACTTGGTTGATAGGTGCGATTGCGTCCATTTTGGATTATCTTATTGTACCTGATGCTCCGCGTGATTTTTGTACACGCTTTGGTATATTAAGTGGAGGCACGAGTGACCACAAAAGAATATCAGAGGTCCTAAAATCGTAAACTCAGCAAAATAGATTAAAATGTATGAAGGATCTAGAAGTGAATAATGGTAAAAGTAGAGTTAGAAAATTCAAACAGAATGGGATGTGTCTAAATAATAAACTGTGTAAAATTGTAATTGAAAATAAGGAAGCGACACTAAATAGGAGGAGTCACCCAGATAATTTCACAAATATTCTTTAGGAAGTTGAACACCCGAGTAGCATTCAGTTTAGAGAACCAATAAAGCATTCCCAAAGATTTGAAGAAGAGACATGGGTAAGAAAGAAAGAACTGAGGGAAGCTATCCGCAACCTGAAACAACCAGGATATTCATTGGAGAGACAGTTGCAAGACATTAAAGATCCTAAAGAAACTATTTCAGAAGCTGGTCAAGGGCACATCAATATCTGCGAGTACAGAAATACGCAGAATTGATATTACACACCTTACTATCAAAAAACTCAATTTTGGGAAAATATTGTATAATATGCAAAACCCACAACATCAGTTGCAAAGAAATGTTATCTCCAAACAGACTTGGTCTAATTACTTTAGAGAGATTTATGAAAATCAGATCCACAGCTGTCTAGGATTATTCACCGGTAAAGTGTCACCTGAACCTCAATAAACAACTTGTGAAAGATCTAATAAAGAAATTCTCAGCAGCAACAGCTGCCGGGCCAAATGAGCTAACAAATGCCATCTTGAAGTCAGATATTAACTTCTGGGCCTCTATTCAGACATCTCTTTGAAGAATCACTATTGAGTAAAAAACTGCCAACTTCATGGCAGACAGCAGTTATTATACCCATACACAAACGGCGATCACGAAGATCGTTCGAACTATCGCCTGATCGCCCTGCTAGCTGTAGATGGCAAGATATTTGCCTCAGTGGTGCTCAGAGATTTGGATGAATGGATCAGGAATCAGAAGATCCCGAGTAAGTTTCAAACAGGGTTTCGCAAAGGGCTATCAACATCTCTCAATGGTCTGGTCATATCAATAATTTTGGATCAATCCTATATGAAAAGAAGGCTGCCCTTTGTATGGAGCATGGCTGGATTTGTCTTGAGCATTCAATACCATCAATAGAGAACGGCTCTGGACAAAACTAGTCTTCTGGGGCATTCCAAAAGGCCTCCTAGCGATTTTGAGGAGTCTGTATGACAGTCCAATAATTCAAGTGCATTTGAATGCCCAAGGAAATTTATCAGAAGTGATACCAACAGAAGTAGGGGTGAGGCCGGGGTGAATTTTGGCCGCCTGACTCCTTAACCTTTATTTAGCAGATCTCACTGCTGCTCCAGCACGGCATTCGCTGGCAATCCCAAAGATCGGATCCCAAGCCACACAGTGGACCGCATATGCTGATGACATTGTCCTATTGGACTACACGACCAGAGGACTGCAGCGCTTAATGGATGCATTTGGGACATAAGCAAAACTAAATAACTTACTAGTGAATCCTACAAAGTCTCAAATTCTCATATTAAAAAATCATGGTGTCAGAAAAGTCAACTTTAAATGGATGATGCAAGATCAAACAATTCTGTTAGTGAAGGACATAATATACTTCGGCATTAAAGTAAAATCGACACAGTCAAGAGGTGCATGAGAAATAGACCTGGACCTCAAATGTATACCTTTCAGGGCCCACATGAAAAGAATACATGCAACATATTGCACATTTTCCATAAGCCTCTTGCTGAATAAAGCAAAGGTGGTTCCCTCTCTTCTCTATGGATACAATACCATACCTGACGCACAACTGTTTAATTGGGAACAAATTGAAGGAAAACTATGGAAACATGTTTTACATCTACCGATGAGCTAGCCAATGGGAAGCCTAAAATATGAGTTAGGATTAGCCTTTCTAAAGAATTCTTTAGACTGGACATTTTTTAATTGATTTAGGAACATGATAATGCCTACTAATGAGTCCCTATATGGAGACATTAAAGGAATTAAATAGTGATTGAAATGGAGTTTTAATTCAATTTAAAAAGACATGTTATTACAGTGTTTGAGAGATGTGACCGAACACATATACATCTTAAAGAAAATCCAACTGGTCTAAAGCAGGTATTATCGCACACAGATTGGATCATGACCATAGCAAGTGGGAAACTATAACATTTTCAAATATCTCGCAATGTTTGATAAACCAAAACATGTCCTGCCTAAATATCCGTCATGGTTCCTAGATCCCAAATTTTGGATGGATCCTAAACCTTGTAACAAGAGCAGAGGTTAAGTCGGTGCATGAACAACCCTGTGGTCGTGTGGAATGCAATCTGTGTGAGAATGGTAATGTGCCAACTGTAAACCATATCTTAATGTCGTGTCAAGGTACAAGAGAATTTAGTGGTTGGGTATTGAGTGTTTTTGGGAACGTTTAATATCAGGCCATGAAAGAGTTTTAACAACTGGGGTGGTAAATATCTTAAGAGTTGCAATTCATTGGGAGAGAATGAAATAATCCTTACCATCTGGGTTCAGTGTTTTGTTCTGAATGATTGTGCTTTTTAGAATTTATTTTAATTAAATTTGTAGAAGAGCTGTTAAAAAATGATTACTTTTTCCATCTCTGTTTTACTATACACGTTTTACTATACACATTTTCTATCCTTAATATCTTGACTATTCTTTTTTTTCTTTTGAATGAAGGTTATGTGAATGTAATCTGCTTATTGTTAATTTGTATAAACGTGATTTGTGTGAAAAGTCAAAATATCATCTAAAAATAAAGTTTAAAAAAAACATGATGGGTGAAAGTCATCCTGCCCAGAGTGTCTAGAAAGAAGAGGTGTGAGTTTTATTTCTTAGAAAGATTGGTATACTGGCAGTATGCCAATTAAAAATTGGGGATTATAAAATCTTCACATGGGAGACTGCCATACCGCGTCTCTCCTGGTGGGGTCACCACGTCTTCCTGACAGCCATCTCCTCCCATGTGATCCTCCCTCATAATACTATCCCCAGGATCAGAATCAGACAGCAGCTGCAGCCCCTGACCACATGGGAGGAGATTTTAGGCTGGGGATCAGTGATGACGCCACAGGATTCATCCCAGAGCTTAAACCTGACTGTAGACCCTCTTGACTGGACACCTTACCACAAGACAGGTTATTGACCTTGTTCTTTCTCAGAAGAGGGGTTGTCACATTTCTGGAAACAAGCGAAAATAATAATAATAGCTGTTGATGAGCAGTGCAAGTGGATATTGGTCATGTGACCTAAGCCCCACCCACCTGTCAATCACTCCTAATCTTTTGGCTTCTTTGTGTTTTGCCACCCTTTCCCCCCTAATTAAACAGCACTGTAGAATATTTCCTTTGCACTTGGTGAGCAGATGCAAGTGGATCTTCCTTAACTATTAGATCAAGGGTGTCTCTCGACGTGCACCCAAAGGGAAGGGCAGACGAAGAAAAGGCAATTCCTGTTTGGACCTACTCAGACTGGAGGGACCCAGGACCTGAACCCCTGCTCCTCCAACATCAAGTAAGCTCCCACAAATATGTGTTTCACCCCTCTCTCCCAACAGCCCACCCCTATCATCACCACATATCGCCAACCACGCTTCTCACTAGCAAAATCACGGACACTGCATTGCAGCAACCTCACCCGCATCACCATAGACCCCATCAGCACTGCATCACTGACCACTACACGAAAACCGATGCTTGCTAATGTCTGCTCATTGATTAAGCATGCAGCAGACATCGCTGACATCCTCATCACACGTGACTCAGATGCCACCTTCATTACTGAGACTTGAATGGATCTATGTGATTCCATTAAATCCATTTAATCAAATCTGACGCCATCAAATTAGATTTTTTTTTCTTTTAAGACATTTCACCGCAAATATATCCAGGGGGAGACCCCGAAAGCTCCCTCCCCATATCCCTCCTACATTTATTACGCTATCCCACCCACCACATTTGTGGTGAAATTCGATGGAAACAATTTGATGGAATCGAATTCGATGAAATCTCCTACAATGGAATCTATCAATACCAACCTGGATGACTTCCACTCTCCACCTACATCCTAGATGTCCTCATTCCCAACAGCTGGAGAATTCAACGAGACTGATGGCATCATGGCTACCCATCCAAATGGATGTCACCACCACTGTTTTTTTTTAAAAAAAACTTTCCTGCCACTTCCTGATCTTCGCAATAGACAGTAACATTTCACTTCATCTGCAGGCCACCCAAACCCAACACCTCCTTCATCGAAGACTTCATGGACTTGATCAAAACCATGTCTCTCACACATGCCAACAACATCTTCCTTGTAGACGTCAACATCTATAGCAAACCAGCAAGTAAGTCAATGAAGAAAGAGCTCCATTGACTACTTTGCACTGGTAAACGCACAAAGTACAAGAAAGACCCAACACACATGAAGGGTAATATCCTCAACATCATCATCACCAGCCTGCCAACCCCCATCAGAACTCCAATCCCGCTCAACTGGTCAGACCATCTGGCAATTCCCTTTGAAATTAGCCATGTCACATCAGTCAAGCAAGCCAATCGAAAACCCTGCACACAAGCCTTAAAATCATTCAAGAACTTTCAAGCAGTGGCTCTCACAGAAGATCTAGCCAAACTCCACCTCATATGGACCTGTCTACCTCCAATGAACTAGGACTGTGACTTGCTTCTCCAAGAACTCAACACCGCCCTCACAGAAAACATCAACTGCCATGCCCCATTGAAAGGAATCCTAGGCCTAAACATTCTGCACCCTTGTACACTAACTCAACTTGAACAAATTAACCAACTGAAAAAAAAGAAAGGACTTGGCAAATATCCTGCAGTGCATCTGGCCTCTCACTGCTCAAGGAACTCTGTGCCTCATGAAGATGCCTGATCAACAGTGCCACAGCAAACTACTACCAAAACACCATACCAAAGGTCAACAATGAAACCAGACCCCTCTTCAAAACCATCAAGCATCAACCCTCTACCTGACACACCCCTCCCACACTGCATCAAAAAATCCAAAGCCATCAACTCTTTCTTCATAAACAAGCTCAGCATGATCTGCCAACATATACGCATTAACCGCACAATTGACCGCACAGTACACATCCAATCTCGTAAAACCACAACTACCTGAACAACTTTCAAGACATAATGGAAAACCTCACTGCCACCATAGCATCCCTCAGGGCCACATCGTATGGAGACAAAATTCTGTCTGCCGCCATACTCAAGACTCATCCGGATGAAGCACTCCTACCATACCTGGCAATCATCAACAGCTCCCCAACTCAAGGCACATTCTCCTCGACCCGCAAGACTGGACAACTCAACATGATTCTCAAGAAACCAACACTGGACCCTGACAACTCGCCCCATCACCCATCTTCTCTTCCTAGGTAAAATCCTTGAAAAAGCAGTCACCACACAACTCCTCCAACACATATAAGCCAACAACCTCCTTCAGTCCTACTAATCTAGCATCAGACCCAGATGCAGCAAAGAAATATCTGCCATCAAGGTGATCGATGGCGGCCTTAAAATCCTCAATGATGGCATCCTTGCTTCCTGAACTTAACCTCTCAGCAGCATTCGACACAGTAGACACTTGCTGACAATCTACATTGCCTCATGGGGATTAGTGTGATCCTCCTCAGTTGGGTAAAATCCTACCTTGCTAATCACCACCAAGTTGTGCAAATGGATTCCTCTAGATCACCACTAGATCACCAACTCTACCCATCACCTGTGGAGTCCCGCAAAACTCCATCCTCTCCCCTGTGATCTTCTATATGTACATGGAACCACTCAGGAACCCGGCTCACTCCACATAACATCCACCAACATGCAGATGACACGCAGCTCTACCTCAAAATATCCTCCATTGCAGACATCCACAGGCTCAAGGAATGCCTCACAATGAACCAGTCATGGATGTCCAGTGCTTACCTGAAGCTCAACCTCATCAACACTGGATGCCTACTGCTGACCAACAATACCACTGTGACATGCAGTCCTGGCTCCCTGCTATGAATGTGGAGGGCTTCACGAGCTGGCCACCTGCACCAAGTCCCTTCAAGCAACACATAGCAAAGAAGAAAAACAGCTTGGTATCAACATTCTCTCCTGTGAAAAATCAATACCCTCCATCCCAGAAAACAACTTCATATCTAGTGTCCAAGGATTGGTCCTCTGCCATCTGGATGGTGACAATGCCCTTTTGGAAGGCCTTCCGGCGTCTACCCTGGAACCCCTGAGATGTGCCCGGCATGCTGCAGCACAACACTACAAATAACTCCACAAATTCAACTGCATCACCCAGACCCTCATCGAACTGCCCTGGCTTCTGCTGCATGCCTGTAGATCCATCAGAAGTAAGGCCATGTGTAGACTCAAACTCCACCGGTGCAAGAAGGAAAAAAACAGATGACAGGCCTTCTCGGTCTACGCCCCAAGACTCTGGAACCTCTTCCCAGTCAACGTCAGACTCGCCTCTCACATCTATAGTTCGAGAAGGAGTCCCCTCCTTAACACCTAGGTGCACAGACCCTCCACTTCCCATCCTACCAAGACTGGGTGATCTGCTCCCCACTGGTTCCTCGCATGGTTGCTTGTAGATCCCTTGCTGCTAAATTGCCATACCTACCCCTTCCCTGTTAGCTCCCTGTTCTCTTGTTTATGTGCTTCCCTCACTGGTTTCTTCCCCTATGACTGGAAAGTACTCAGTTGATTCCCAAAGCAAGGTCTGCGCTCAATAATTACCCTAATAGTAATGATAAAGCATGACTTGTTTATCCAAAATGGCAGTGACAGTGACTACATTCATACCTCATGGCGGATTGGTTCTTGGTGCACTGTACGCAAGCATTCCTCTGACACCTGAAACATTCTGCGGTCAGCTGCAACCATGCCTTCAGAACGCTGCTTGAGTCCCCAGAGGCTTGCACAATCTTCTCCAAGGCCTTCAGTAAGATTTCCATCAGATTTTGGAATATTCCTTCATCAAGGATTTCCCTGAAAGAAAGATCAAATTAGTTAGTTGAATAGTGGTAGCATATAGAGGAATTTTAGCACAATTATTAACTCTGGTCTAAAGTAGTTAAACGTGTCTTGCACAAGAATGTGCAAAGTAAAAGTAAAATCAAGAGAAGAAAACAAAGCATTGAAATGAGAAGACTTCCATTTTACATGCACTTTTGTAGAACAGCCAAGCATTTTACAAGGCAACAATACATAACGGCATGGTTCTTATTTTACAGTAATACATCCTTACACAAAAATATCATCAATGAGAGGCATATTTATGACATTTGGTAAGGTAGACATCACATATAGAATTGATTGATATTTTGCCATGAGCAAAGGTGATATCCTTTAGCTAATGATATAAAATAGTTCATTGATATTTGAGAAGTTAAAGTTATCTTTGAAATTATATGAAATCTCAAGGTGGACAGGCGGATGCTCTCAGTTTCTCAAAGTAAATGTTAATAAGTTGCATTTTCAGGGCATGACCCCAAAAATGCAATTTGTTAACATTAACAAAGAAATCCCCAAAACAACCCGAGGAACCCGATAAAAGTCAAGTCACAGAAAAAATGAGGAGGTTCGAGAGAAAGTATTCACTGCGGTAGGTGAAAAGTAAAAATGCACTATATTAACTGGCTTTGGAATGAACTATACAGTCAAAGAATAAGAATACATTTTTGGATTTGCCAGGCACACTTTTCTACCCCACAAGTATGGAAAAAGGCGCATCTAACCCCAGGTGACTTCAGAGGAGACCCCCACAAAATGTTACACTTCTGGTTCGAGACCGAGAAGACCCAACAAGGAAGGAAGTAAAGCAAGATTCTGCCAAATGCAATTCTATGGTGAACGGCGGTAGAGGGGCACATGGAGAACCCCAGTACCACTGGGACCTAGGGGAACCAGTTAAGGGCAAACCAATGAATAGCCCAGCAGTTCAGGGAAGTAGTCAAGTACTCACAGAGCCAGATTCAGAGAATTTGCATTAAGAACAGTGAAACAACTGGGTGAGTACAAAACTTCTTTTGTAAAGCACCTTCCACGATCTGGTGAACTGGGACTTTAGGAGCAGAAGCGAATGCAGGGAAGAACAATGAAGGGGTAGGGACAAGACCAAGCAGGCATGGATAGTTCAAAGTGCAAATGGAACAGCCAGCTGGTAGGAAACAGTAGGAAAAAAGTGGATGTAACTTAAGCCAGCCCAGAGGGAGAGCCGACGCAGAACAATGGTGCTGCACTAACCTTCTGGATAACAGAGGCTTCCTACAATGAGGCAGCAGTTCCATAAGGGTAAAACGTGAAGATGGCAGTAAAACAGTCCAAGGATAAGACATCCGATCCAGTCAGTGAGGAGAACAAGGGCAAGAATTAAAGGCTGTAAAATGATATTATGAACAACTGTTACACAAGGCCATCCAAGTACGTACTGCAAGAAGCCACATTTCATTTCTTTGTTAAAGTTTGAGTGGACTATAGCTCTAAATGGAGACTTTAAAGTAGCAATGTAGGTTTTGCTTTAATGTGCCGAGATGCCAGCTACCATCTAGTCACAAAGCATGCCTGCAATTACATAGGCATTACATCTAATGTAGATCAATAGGAATGTCAAGTGGGACCAGGATCTTCATGTTAGGGCAACAACTGTGCAAGAGGTTGTCAGCTATTAAAAAAAGAATCACCCATACAATTATATGCTATATATGAACCCTCAGAGAAACCACATAATACATAGGGCGAGTTGGCTTTTCTAAATAACTTTAATGTTTTGGTGTCGTTTGATATGGAATGCCCTGCCACCCCATCTGACCGGCCGGAACTGCATACTGGCCATTCAGGAAACAACTTAAAAACAGACTGTTCAACTCAATCCCCTGTACTGTACCGCTCTCCGATGCCCCCTAACCCTTCGATGCCTGCAGGCTTTGTGCGTTCTACAGATGCATAAATAAATAACAATGTTGCCATTATGCCACAGCTACGCACTAAGATATCAACCAATTTGCACATATTTTGTTAGATAGTGACATTTCTTACTGGGGTAATGCACCCAATGCAGAAGTCTGAAGTCTGTATGACCTGTGTGTCTCAGGTTGCAATCATAGGTTGTATAACTCAACCATTCATCCTAAGCTCTTTAAAATATGGTTGAACAACCCCTGTGATGGACTATGACTTCCGTCATGTAGCACTTGAAGCAAACATCAAGGCATCTAGTATATTCAACTCATGCACCATAAACCCATTTTCCAGTCTTAACCAAACCCCCAACCAGAGTTACTTTTAAAACCTTACCCTACAGGGCAGGGTAGATATTGGGTGCAGGAGAGAGAAAAAGGTGGTAGCAGAGAAAGAGGCAGCAAATCTATGTGAGTCAGTGATGGGGTAGAGAAAGCAATAGATGCAGCAACCGAGTTATGGGTGTGGCTGCAGACATATAAATAATGACCAGTTAAGAGGTAGCAATTGAGAGAAACGTGTGATGTTGACATAAGAGTAAATAAAAGGGAAATACATATGAAATTACATTGCACAAGATCATAATAAAAAGATACAGTCAGTAACCGAGTGCAAGACAGCACAACATAGCAACAATAAGATGGGGAGTGTGGTCATGCATTTTCGGGTGTGCATCATGGACTGCAAATTAAAGCAAGTTCTACCATTTTTCAGGCATTCCAGAGTGGCAACTTATATATCTATAAAGCATTTTGTCTGAGAATCATGTCATCTTCTGCAGATCTTTTCTTCCAACTAATTTTTGTATGCATTCACTATCCTAAGAAAACTTTTATGAGACTTTAATATCTCCTGGGTCAGAGGAAAATCCATGATACCCTGAAGCTACTTTCAGCTCCTGCTTCTTCAATCTGAATTCTAACCCCTGCAAGTATAGGGTGGTCAAATCACTCTGTAGCCAAAACGGGGTGCTTCCAAATCATCATTTTCTGGAAGCTATATGGGCTATCATAGGACAGTATGGAGCAAACAGTTGCAATGGCAGGACAACCTCAGAAGTCCCTCGGATCACAAAGTTGAGGTTCATACAAAACCAACAGAAAAACCAAAGGTTGAGAGGTGCTATAAAATGGGATACTGCCTCGCATCTAGATTCAAGCCAGTCAAACAAATGGGATAATTGAGATGCAAAGAAATATCCAAAAAACAGGGAGCACCCAAGCTCCCCATGGACACCCCTCCAAAAGGGGCATTTTCTGCAGATCCTTGAAAGCCTACAGTCCCATGTAATTGAGAATATCTTTTTTTCCAACATGTGGATAGAAGCATTGGTAATCCTAATGGGAAGAGCAATGAACCTATATAAAAGTATAGATTTCACCTTAATTTTAATGGCAGAAATTCACCCCAGCCACAATATCCCTTGATTGTACCACTTCTCTAACTCCTGCGCATGAAACTCCTGAATGGGGTGCACACTGGGATTGAGAAGGTCATGAGAAATATAGATCAACTGGAAACCCAGGTACAAAAAATAAGCACTTCTTTGGTCTACGCGCCATCCAATGAAAGAAAAAAGGGTTACTTCAGTTCAATTCAACATGTTTTGTTCATGTTTTCTATCAAACTATTTCCCCATTTCTCTTTGCCAATGCGTGTTTCGGCCTCTTAGCTCTTCCTCAGGGAATTCTTTTTCACCCGGTTAGTAACATAAAGGTGTTAATTTATACTTATATTTCTGCGGGCGTGGCTTGGCACCTAACTGCCATTCTCCTGCCCTCCTGCATTATGTTAACGTTGCCTCTCAATATCAGTGATGATATATTTCAATATAAACATATACTTGTATTCCCGGCACCTGTAGCACTCGTGTGGTGGTGTTCAGAAGTGGTGGCATTGGGCTCAGCAGAAGCAGTTTGCAGTAATGTTGTGAGCCGATATCCTCTTCAATCGCCGTCGATATTCCTGGGCGGCATGAGTATGTGGCGCATGATGTCTGAAGGCCACTGCTCATGCCGCAACTTCGGTATAGGCTGATTTTATCGACAAAAAATGGTTGCAATGACCAAAAGTTCTAAAAATGCTACCACTAAACGTTTGAGCCTTTGCTGGTAGCATTGTAAAAGAAAAAAAAAAACAGGATGCGGGGGTGTCCTCCGCATCACCCCGCTCACTACACTTCATGGTATAGTGAGCGGGGGCTGCAGGGACACCCCCGAAGCCTTCTGTTAAAAAAAAAAAAGAAAAGAAAAAGACCATGTGGCACTGGTTGCCGATCACGGAAGTGAAAGGGAACTGGCACTGCAGGAACCCAGCGTGAAGATGAAGGTAAGTGGGGTTTGTTTATGTTGGGGGTGTAAGTGGGGGTGTGCTGAGGGTGTGGGTGGGGGGTGTTATGGGTGTGTTGTGTGTCTGGGTGTGAGTATGTATGTGTGTTCACATGAGAAAGGAGCAAACCTTTGGTAGTTTGCGCCTTTCCCATGCAAACGTTTCAGCCGCGGTAGTTTCAGCCGCGGCCAAAGCACTTACATTCGCAGCTTCTTTCGCTCCATAGCTTCTGCTAGTGGCCCTGCATGCAACTTATATTTATTTAAGGCAGTCTTTATTCACAGATTTATTAGTGGCCTGTTCTATTGCCAAAAGAGCTAATATTTGGACAAAACCGTTTAAACTTTGCCATGGGGGAGCGTTTTGCTGGACTACAATTAAGGTTAATTTATACATATGGCATATACAAAATACGCACAGAAGGGCTCTGGAAATGCAGACAATTTAAAAAGACCCAAGAGTGACTCTCCCCCTCCCACTCAACCTACCTTCGAACCTGGTATGGGGCTGTTAAGTCAGATTTAAGAGCTTTAACTAAAAGTCCTTTATGGAAATTACAAATGTCGAGCTCCAGCAACTCGACGACAGATGGCCTCCTTTGAAGCCAGAACGGCTGAGGTGGAAACAGGGATTAGTGGGGCTGAGGATGTAGTAAGCATGTTACTCTTCTTGAAAAGGCAGTTAGTAACCTTCAAAGGCAAAAAGAGGAATTGAAAAATAGAGGTTGCAGGAACGAAATGCACATTAATGGTTTGCCAGAAGGCCCTTTAAGGAAGGTCCTTAAAATCCAACTCTCTGCTGTATTCTACTGTATTCAATATTCAAAGAGCTCACATAATTGGGCCCAGATAACATAACAACTCTCAAATGAGATCCTCATCTCGTACATTGATTCTCTACCTCCTGCAATTTACTCAAGTACAGTTGATTATTTCTAAAGCAAAAGAAGGCAGTCAACTGATGTGGAAAGGCCACAAAATCTACATTTCACAAGATGTTTCCAAAGTGAGTGCACAACGTCTTAAGGAATTTTTAACACATAGACCCACTCTTAGACAGCTTAATGCTTTGGCCTCATTCATCCATGTACTTTCAAAGCTACTCTGAAAGGCAAAACATTGGTATTTGATGATCAGACTTGAAAGTATTCATAATATTAAGTGGAAGAAATTGACATCTCTAGCTCTTCTACTAGTCACAACGTGAAGCTCAATATCAGATGACATCAGCTGAAGTCTTAGGCCCAAATGCTCTATCGATGTCTCTCTCATCCTGTCAGCTACTGGTGATGCAGAAGGAATTGGGTAAAGATAAAAACCAGTTACAGTTTCATTTCTGAACCGTCTTTCTCCTAATAACCAATCACTGGTCTCTGGGTCATACTGCCCCCAGCCAATGACTGCCCTCTACCTAAGCCCCTCCTCAGGCAGCCATCTTCAGATTTGGTAGCACGTAAAGTGGCAGTAGGACCAAGAGAAGAGCCACAGAGGGGTAGGCGGGAGGGTTCGCATGTGAATCCATGCCAGACCCATGTTGTAAAACAACAGTTACAGGTAAGTAACTACTTCCTTCTCCAGCATGGGGTTTGGCATGGATTCACATGCTCATGAATACAAGAACACATAGCAGTACAACATGCACAACCACGGAAGGTGGCAAGGCTCAACATTAAGCATTTTAACAACTCAACATTAAGCATCTCTTACTTCCTCACCAGGCTCACCTTCAAGCAAACAGGTTGTGCAGCACTACTTGACCGACTCTGGACTCCTCCCTTGAATCCCGCTTGACGCAGTAGAACTTTGTGAAGGTATGCGTCGACTTCCACGTAGCCGCCCTGCAGATGTCCAGCAGGGGCACACCAGATAGGAACGTCATAATAGCAGCGATCCCCCTGGTCGAATGCACTCTCGGACGGCCAGGCAAAGGTCAGTTTGGCAACCGGTGACAGTGCATGATGCAGCCGGAGAGCCACCTGGAGACGGAAGCCTTGGAGAGGGCCTTCCCTTGGTTCACAGGTCCAAAATTCAAAAACAGCTGTGACGTCTTCCAAAAAACTCTTTGTGTGGTCCACATAGAACTTCAGTGCTCTAGCCACATCCAGCGAGTGCAAAGTCCTCTCAGCCGGCGATGAAGGCGACGGGAAGAAAACAGGTAACACCAAGGGTTTGTTGAGATGGAAGTCCGACGGCATCTTGGGCATGAAGGAGGGGTGCGTCCTCAGCACGACCCTTGTGTGGAGAGTCAAGTACGGAGGCTTACAGGAGAGGGCCTGGATATCTCCCACTCGTCATGAGGAGGTGATGGCCACCAGAAACGCCATCTTCCACAATAGGAATTTCAGACGCGCCAAATGCAGAGGCTTGAACGGGGGACCCATGAACCTAGTCAGCACCACATTGAGCTCCCATGGCGGGGCTGGAGCCTTCACCGGCGGGAACGAGCGGAAAAGTCCTTTCATGAACTCCTTCACCAAGCAATGCGACCACAGCGACGATCGTCCCCGAGTTCTGGTGTAGCGGCAGATAGCCGCCAGATGGATCTTGATAGAAATGTGGGCCAGCCCGCAGCAAGTACGGAGCACTTGAGGGCCCGTAATCCATACAGGGTTTATCTTCTGTGCCCAGCACCAGACGTTGAACCTCTTCCATTTATGGCCGTAGCACTTAAGAGTCGAGGACACCCTGGCCTTGGCAAGTACCTCCTTGCAGTCCAACGGGATCTCGTATCCTCCAAACTCTAGCGCTGCAGGAGCCAGGCCTGCAGGTTCTGTGACCCCGGGTCGTGGTGAAGAATCCCTGGCGAGATTATCTACGTCTGCCGGAAGCTTGACTGGAGGGGACGCTGACATGTCCAGAAGGTCCGGGTACCATATTTGTCTCGGCCACGCCGGTGCAACGAGGATCATCCTGCACCAGGACCGGTAAGTGCCCATTCACGGGTGGCGGTAATGCCGTGCTCCTCATCCCCATTCTGCCCCATAGGGCAGAATGGGGATGGGAGAGGGAGCAAACAACGGGCCATTACGAGATGGCCCGTTGTTTGCTCCCTCTTCCCCTCGCGGGACCCGGTAAGCACGCCTGGTTTTCCCAGGCGTGCTTACCGTGTCCCGCGAGGGGACCTCGTAATGTGGCGAAACGGGTTGAACGGCGCCGTCACCTTTTACGGCACCGTTTAACCCGTTCCGCCAGGGTCGTAATGAGGCTGCCTATCTTTGGTGGAAACTTGGTTAGACAAAGAACACATTTCTATACCAAATTTCTCCTGGACCCAACCCTTTATGATTTATTGAATTTAAAAACAAATGTTCACTTTCATACTCTGATATGCACAAATATTGTATAGATGCTTGTACCAATAATATGAGATCCATTGAAAACAATTTGATTTCAGACAGCGTAAATACTAAAATGCCTTACTTCTTCATCTCTGTTTAAGGTGTCTACATTTTACAAGACTTCAGTCGCCACCAGATCTCTAGAATTAAAATGGCCCTCAGAACAATGATGTGTTGCAATCTGGTAATTGGTCTGCTTTTTGGAAAAAAAATTGGCAAACCTTCTTCATCAGAAAATATATCTCAAACATTAGTGTTCCTTTTAAACAGAGACTTCCTCACACCACCTGAAAGAAAATGGACTCAAGATGTGAAATGTTTACCATGTCATAGTCCTCTGGGATACTTCAAACATATGTTTTATTATTGCAACTATATTACAAAGTTCTGCACTCAAGTTTTGATTTTACTGTCCCCTAAAGGAAGCTTATCCTTTAATTTGATGGTTATTAATTATTCATTCATTGCTTTGATTTATGTATTGCAATTGCCTTATGCATGATAACATCAAATTGGAAAAACCTTAAAAATATCCCCATAACAGGTCGGTGGAATAACATCTGCAATGTTCATATAATGGAAAAATGTATAGCCAACAATCCTACTCTAGTATCCAAATGTAAATCGAAATGGCATTTGTTTATTTATTATTTATTCCTCGATGCCACAAGACCAAGGTAAGATCCTTGGCATGGCTTGCCCTCACTGCCCCACATTTTGGCCATCTTGGGCCTTCCCAGTCCTCAGCACCCTCTCCACCCTCCCAGGCCGCTTGCAGCCAGATCCTCCTCCCCCCCTCCCACTGTCCTCCCTTACCGCATCCCATTGGTGGCCCCAGGTCACCAGACCCAGAACACCTAAGTGACACGAGGTCAGAGAGTGCATCAGCTCCATTTCCCACTGCCATGAAACTGAGGTAAAATCCTGGGTATGATTAGCCCTCACTGCCCTCATTTTGGCCATCTTGTCCCTTTCCCAGTCCTAAGCACCCTCATCGTGCTCCTAAACTGCTTGTAGCCAGCTCCTCCTTCCCCCGCCCCTGCCTGACCTCGCCACAACCCATTGGTGTTTCCCAGGTCACAGGACCCAGAACACTGCATTTGAAGCTCTGCCACTGGGCAACCTTGATCAGGCAGCCGGCAAAAGGCACAGTCAGTTTCTGTTTTCCTGTTCGCCCTGGCACCCCAGCCCTGCAGGATGCCATACTAGCCATCTAAAGCTACCTCTAGGTAAACTAAACCATGCCACTGTTTGTATGTTATCATACTTGTATTTTGAAGACCTGGGTTCCCATTTAGTTTGCGGTTTCAATCATGCCACTCTCTGTACTTTTGCCACACTTGCATTTTGAAGGCCCAGGTTTCCCTTTTGGATTGTTGTCTCAGTCGTGTCACTGTCTGTATGTTATCACACTTGCATTTTGAAGGCCTGGGTTTCTCCATCTATATTGTTGTTTCATTTATGCCACTATCTGTATTTTTGCCACACTTGAATTGTGCTTCACTTGGGCTCCTAACTTAGATTGCAATACACATAGCCTAGCCACATTTGACATGCACTCTATTGACTACACCTTACACTAAACACACATTACCCTTTGCCCAAGCAACACCACCCATAGAATAACTATGGAGTCGCACAAAGCATTTGGTCCAGTTGTTCACATAACTCGACTCTCTTGACAATTTGACACAGCACCCGTCCCACACATTATAACATGGGCTGTTAGGGACCTAGCCATTCCCTACCTATCTTCGATACGGCTATAAATCTACACATGGATTTTACCACACCTCTCACCACTATTCAACTCAGACTACTGTCTTCCAAAGGGTGTTCAAAGCCATACTAATGGCAGTAGGGGATATACAAATGCCAAATCGCATTTAATTAATAGCGTTCATAAACTATCATTGAACTCTATATCCATCAATGTCTGTTACCTGTGGCAGCATGGAATGAGGAGTCTGACCAAACAGTGGCATAGTGGTTGTTATAGATTTATTCATAGAATAACCAAATCTACCTATACCCAACTATAGGTGGTTTCCCTACTTCAAACTAAAACTCGAGCAGTCAGGAAGTTGGTGCAGTCCAAATCAAAAATTCACCGCCCCAGTCCAAACTCCTATTCTATCCCTACCACTTAAACACAATCCTAATCTAAGAAAAATAGTTATTTTTAAAACCCAGGAGAATGACTCCCTTCTCCTAGTGTGCTCCCCAGTTCTTAGTAAGCCTCTTCCAGGCTATCTTATCTTCAACTTCTTTAACAAATCTTGTAGTTCCCGTCTTAGGGTTCATTAGGCTCTCTACTTTCTTTAACTTCCCCACTGAGACGATGAAGAAGCTCCCAGAGTCCCCCTTGACTCTCCAGTACCATGCCCTTGAGGAACTGGCCAGGGAATTGCCTCATAACGTCTTTCACTAATTTCTCTTCTTCTGCTTCTCGAATCACAGTCTCAAACTTTCCCGGGCCCCTCCCGGACTTACACTTATTCCCATTACCTTCTCCCAGGGAATGTTTTACCGGTTTTTCCAGGGGGCGTGGATTTGTTCTTCCGCCTTCCACTTCTGTACGTAGGCCCACTTGTCTTCACAGCCAGGTACTGCTGGTGGTCTCGGCGCAAGTTCCGGACCAGACAGTTTGCCTGTTACAGGTCACAGCTTCACCAAAGTTTCCTATTCTCCTCATACATTCGCCTACATGGCTCTGCAGTAGGACACAGTAGGCGGTTTTTGCACAGTACTCGGATTACATGGTCAACCCACGGCAGGTCACGTCACCACCTCCCAGTTTCTCCACTTCAAGTGCATCAGCTCCCAGCCTGCTCGCAAGATGCAGTCCAGGCGTCCCTCAAGGCATTCTGCTGCTCTTCTCTGCTACACTGGAGAGTTACCTTGCTGCAGTCTAGTGAAGCTCAGTCTCAACCTTGCGGGCTTCTCAACGGCATCCTCGCTCATCGGGTTCACCTTCCAGATTCAGAACAGAACAAAGTCCTTCTTTGATATTTAGTTTAAATAGCAGGCACTACCCCAGCATAATGTCAGTTCAATAGACAACAGCTGGCCGAGCGCTCTTACTGGATTGTACCATCGGGGTGGTCATCTAACTGTACTCAATACAGCGAGATTGTCCGACAGTTTACAATAGCACATGGGTTCAGACTGTATCCTAGGTAGAGACGGTTTGGGTGTTGTTACTGTAAAGAAGGCATGGTATCAACAGTGAAGACAGACAAAAGTGATCACAGTTAAAGGGTTTTTATTGAACTTAAATGGGTTGGTAGAACACCTAACCACGAGCCTAAAGATGGGCACACGCTACAACCATCAAATAATAATAATGCAGTCCTAGTGGAGTCTCTCTCAAAATAAAAGAGTCTATACCAATAAACCTATTGCCAATCCTTACTTCTAAATGCAAATGGTGTGGGAAAACGATGTATGTAAAAGAAAAGTGTTCAAGAAACAGTATGTTAGGATATATGAGCAGTTGACTTCCCTTCCCCACGTTTTCACCTTGGAACAAGGTGACGCCCTTCGAGTTTAGCACACTTTTCTGCCACAAGGATGCAGTTCACAATATAGGTATCTGGGCCTTCTGCCCCAAAGTCTGTTTTCTGATAAAAGTCGCTTATTGCAGAGTGCTGGGTGTAACAAACAAGTATCAAAGTTTTCCTCATTTGGATATTTACATAAACAAGGTTTCTGGTTCATCACAGGTCTCCCTCGGTCGGGCTCTACCACTTTACTCTTGCTTTCTTTCACAGTTAAAAATTCGAAGACTTTCTCTTTTATCCTTTCTACTGCTGCCACTTCTTGGTCGGGTACGTAATACCTTTGATATCGCACACCCGCGGTGCTGGACCACTCTGGTACTTTATTTCACCCCTTTGCTGTTTCGCATTAGAGTTCAAACAACCACCAGCAATTGAGCTTTACTCGTGTCTTTCATCAGATGCATTCATTCTTTGCTCTTGCATTGCTCATACAATGGTGCTTCTTGCAACCTTGGCTTCAACACAGAGCGTCTTGCATCGGACTACCCAACTCAAAGGGTGTGTTGATTTCTCTGGTGCTACTTTGATCCAGGAGCCAAGGACGGTACCAAAGCGGCTTCAGCTCCTCCCCGACTGGCTCAGTCATGCAGGAGGACCCAGGCTATCTTTGACACACAATGCAGGACTCTTTAGTCTGGTTTCCTGTCCTTGAGCTTTCCTATCTGAAGGTTTCTGTAAAGTAAGGGTTTCTCTGTGGAAAGGTCAAGGGTATCCCTCCATGCTTTCCATTCTCAGTTTGCCGCCTTTCTCCCCTCACTCAGCTGCCGTCTGGAAAATGCTATTCCTTCATGTGAGTCGTTAACAGTAATTGTCTGACTCTGCCTGACCACGGTATAGGGACATGTCAGGTGTAATGCACGGGTGTGGGTCTGTTTTCTGCCAGAGCGGGCTGTCAGTGTGAAAGTGTTCATGTAGGAAATGGGGAGGGGGTTAAGTCCCCAAGTATCCTACTAGTAGGATGGGGTAAAGGTGTTACAGGGGGGAAGGATACCGCGTCTCACCATCCAGTGTCCCACTCCCACTTACCAAAGACCTCTCACTCAGGTGATCCTCCTGCACTGGTACAGCCCCAGTGTCTGGATCCAAAGGCGATGGTCGTGCCCTGGCCACCTGAAAGAGAGACCCCCGGATAGTAGCGGGTGAGACACCTTTTGGTTTCCCGCATTAACATGTGGGTTCAGGAGCTAAAGGAGTAGTGTGTCAGACTCGCATCCCTATCCCCAGGAGGAGAGTTCCTCCTTCATGTTACCATCCCTAGAGGCACTATTCGTTAGTGACAGCACCTCCCCAGCCTCATGGAAAGGGGTTCCCCTCTGGGAAGAATTAACACTATCTGTAGGATCATCACAAACCACAAGCTCTGAATCTATTTCGGCACAAGATCCCGCCTCTCTCTATATGTGTATGTTTGTCGCTGTTTGAGTGCGTCTTACATTATTTTCTAAATCTATCAAAAGTGATTTTTGTCTACAATACTTATAACTAGTGAAAAAGGTTTCCATTCACTTTCATGTTTTGTTAGCAGATTGCAAACAATTGTACTGCAGTCAATATTTCGTAAAATACTTATTCTCCAATGTATTATTACATCAATTTTAAATGGTTTATGTCACCCCTGTAGACCTTTGACTTGTCAATCTTTGTCCTATCTACTTCTCAATAAAAATATTTGAAACTTTAAAAAAAAAATAAAAAAAAAAAGGTGCATCTACCACCCACCAATATATTGAACATAGCGCAGGTTGATTGAAAATGGAACCAATTTTCATAAGTTCATATTACAGTAGTTCAAATATATAATGAAGAGAAAAATAAATATATAAATTAGTCTAATCCCTGATTCTGCACCCATGATGCTCAATTCGTCTTCTCATGCACCCATGACAAATCAAGCGACTCATTATTGAGGTTTCCAAATTATCAATTGAATTTTTATAAAGGTTAATTTATCACGTCACAAAATATTTACTTCAGCCCCGTCGAACTTCAGAACCTCCATTACTATAGTAAAAATCCACCTCAAACTCACCATTTAACATTAGACGCATTGAAGTGAACATTGCAGTAAAATATTAAGTATTTGTGATCATTACACCTATTGGGCCAAATGAACTTGGTAACACCTTCTCATTTCAGGAGCACAGGTCTGCCTTCTTATTTGATATAGAGGATATATGATATGATATGATATGGCATTTATAACGCGCCTCTACACAAGTGTTTCAAGGCGCGACGAGGCAAGGGAGGGGGAACAAAGGGATGACAGACAACGGTCCTACTAGGCCAGGTGTCATTCAGATCGTGCAAGTGCGTGGAAAGGGGGAAGGGACAGTGCAGTGCAGTACATGGGAATAGATGATAACAATAAGTAAATGTAACGGCCAGCAAGTGGCAAGTGCAAGGGTAAGTGCAGACAATAGATGTCAAGGGCTGGTAGAGGGACTGTAGGGATACAGGGCACTGCAGGTGTGGGAGACTGGAGGGAGGACCTGGGCCCGAGAGCAGAGGGTGTCCAGGTAACCAGTGCAGCTCCGGTTTCAGCCAGGAGGTCAGCAGGGGAGAGGAGGAGAAAAAGTAGAAGCAAAGAGAAAGGTTTTGAGGTGCTTCCGGAACCGGAGATGGTTCTCCTCAAGTTTAAGGGAGGCAGGGAGGCTGTTGCAGAGGGAGGCCCCGGCCGAAGAAAGAGATCTACAACCAACTTGTTGCTTGGAGAAGCGACTGACCCTGAGGGAGTTGGAGGCGGATGAGCGAAGAGTTCGAGAAGGACGATATTTGGGAAGAGAGAGTTGAAGGTATTGAGGGCCTGTGCCCCAGAAGGCCTTGTGGACAATGCATAGGGTTTTGAACGTATTCCTCGCAGCCACTGGGAGCCAGTGGAGAGGTTTCAGTCCTGGGGAGATACGATCGCAGTCTTGGTCTGGCTGAGTTGCAAAGGGCGGAGAGTAGAGGCAGGCAGATTTAGAAAGAGGCTGTTGCAGTAATCCAGCCTAGAGAGAACTAGAGTTCTGGAGACAGTGAGCTTCTGGGGGAAGGAAAGGAAAGGAAGTATACCTCTGAGGAGGTGCAGCTGAGAGTGTGACTTCTTGGAGACGTCAAAGATGTGAGGAGAGAAGGAGAGTGAGTCGAAAATGACCCTGAGGTTTTTAGTCTTGCAGGTGGGAGCAGGAAGAGGGCCAAGAGAGGCGGGCCAGAGAGCTAAAGGAAAGGAGGGAGCAGGTGTGCCGATGAGGAGAATCTCAGTCTTACTGGCAATAAGGCAGAGGTCATTGGCGGCACAGCACTCCTGGATAGCAGACAGCCGGAGAGGATGGAAGGAGAAGAGGTGGCCGAAGGTAGCCTGAAAATGAGCTGGGTGTCATCCGCATTGCACTGAAAGTTGGGGCAGAGAGCAGCAATGCGGTGGCCAAGGAGTGCCAGGTATTGGTTCAACAGCCAGGGGGAGAGGTTAGACGGACACCACATGTAGAGAAAAAGATAGCAGAGAGAAGGACCCAAGTTGGACCTGGGAGGGTCGGTCAGAGAGGAAAGAAGTCCGCCACGCCAGGGCCTGACCAGTGATACCCAGGTTAGCACAGAGACGGTTGAGCACGATGGCATGGCTGACAGTGTCAAAGGCACAAGAGAGATCAAGCAGGATGAGGACACAGGGGGTGAGACCAGGTCTTCACGGATGTTCAGAAGAGCAGTTTCCGTGCTTCTGGCAGCTCTGAAGCCAGACTGATGGTCATGAAGACAACCAACAGATTCAGTGTGGAGATTAAGCTGGGAGATGACCAGTTTCTCCAGGAGCTTGCTATTTCGTGAACTAACCTTTATCCTTCCATTTCTAATTTCACAAAGCAGAGCTGGATATCAACGTACCTCCAATCATAAAGGCAGCGTAACTTTTCTTCTTATGCACTGCCGTAGTCTATCATTTTATTTCATTTCTGATAATTTTGTAACATTTTAAACTCCTTGAAAAGTTATTTCAGATGATTTTTGTCAGAAGTTGAAGTTACCGATTAGCATATTGAGGTGAACAACATTTGCCTAATGCATATTCATTTATGCCACTATGGCAAGATATATTGTATAGTACGGTGAGAGTGAGAATTGATACAATCTCATTCAGAATGCTGTCGGACATGCATTTGACTTCCATTTTAAATTCATTATATCGTCTTAAAAAAATAGAACTAGGACTCCCACAATTATGCTGCATATCTAATCTCCCATGCCACAGCTGAATGTCCTTTCTAGCTTTCTAATCTAGGCTGTACTAATACTCATTTCATTCTGTTCCACCCATTGAGTTACCCAATTTAATTGTCAAACTTCAAGCCGGGCCTGGATGCTTTTAGCTATCTGTCTGCACGCCACTTTGAACAAACCTGAAGGTTCCACAGGCATTAGATCAACATTGAACTACTCAAATCGATACCACTGCATTATTCCCCCCTCTAACTGCCATTGTAACATTTTTTTATATTGATTATGTATCTTCTTAAGCTGTGCTCTCCTGGAGACATGTTGAATTGTTTTTTCCCTTCAAACAGTCCCTACTATTGTGAAAACTACACTCAATAGTTTACCTGTATCAGTAATATTTGTCATTTTATATCTATTCCCAGCTGTGTTAATCCTGCCTGACAATTGTGTTAATCCTGCCTCCATGAATTAATTTATAAATGTGACTCCTATGATTTTTCTATGCTTTAAAAATGTTGCCAAGCCTACAGAGCTTTTAAATCATTAACAGCTGGAGCCAAGTTCTTAACTTAGTGTGAATCTGGCACCGTATTAAAATCCCCACCGATATCACCTCACCTGCAACAAAAGCTGCAGCGATGTGAAGAAAATTTCCATAAGATTTTTTCTGTTTTTCCTTTAGTCCATAAATCAAAATCAACGTTATGAGAGGGGTCATCTTGTGCTTTACCAGCAAGTACCTTCTATTAGGATTAATTGCTCAGAACATCCAGTTTTATATAAGCTCTTGTAACAGATGAACAAGTTACTTACCAACTGTAACGTTCTTTCGATTGGATGTTCCTCCCATGTTTTACTCATCTTAGATATTCGTATCTTCAGCTTTGCTGCTTCAGAAAATAAAATTCTCCACCAGAGGCCACTGTGCTCGAGGTCGCATCGCTGATGTCCCTCGGAGGCTGCCATCGAGCGTTAACGTCATCCACAGCATAAAGGACTCGAGCAGCGCCCCTTGGCTTCAGTTCTGTTTTTTCGTATATTTTCAATTGATGAGTTGATAAGGCATACCCCTTAGACCGTAAGCTCTCAAGGAACATTGAGTGTAAAATACATAAACTGTACAGCAGGGTAGGATGGGAGGGTCGATGAGGAATACGTGGGAGGAACATCCAATCGAAATAATGTTACAGTTGGTAAGTAACTTTTTCTTCGAATGTATTGTGTTCTACCACATATTCCTCATCTTAGATAGGCTCCCAGAACAGTATGAATTTGGAGTAGGGAGTACCAGAAAGTATTAATCATGGACAGTATGAAGGACAGCTTTGGCAAAGAGACCCCCTTGTGATGATGTTGAATCTAGAGAATAATGCTTCACAAAAGTGTGCATAGAGGACCAGGTGGCCAGTACACAAAAAAGTCTTGCATCCCAACACCCCTCTGAAGAGCCGTTGAAGTTGCCATGCCCCTGGTTGAATGAACCCTCAGCCCACGTGGAGGATCTTTTCCATCCAACCTAGAGCATTCAGCTATTGCCAACGTTATCAATCTGGTCAATGTTTGTTTGGTTACTGCTAGACCCAATTTGTGTCCAGTATATCTGACAAAAAGTTGATCACATTGCAAAGATTTAGCCAATCTGGAGATATAGAAACTGAGAGCCCTTTTAGGGTCCAATGTGTGTAACCTTTCTTCCTCCTTACTTACATGAGGGGGGGAGATAAAAGGAAGGTTAAGTGATTTTTTGCGACAGGTGAAAGTCGGACTATTTTTGGCAAAAAAGAGGGTTTGGCTCTAAGAGTAACCTTTTCCTTATAAGAAACGGTGTGAGGAGGCTTACAAGAGAGCGCCTGCAACTCACTCACCCTGTGGGCTGATGTAATTGCCACTAGAGGTATTGTTTTTAGAGTAAGGAGCTTTAACGGTCAAGAATGTAAGGGCTCAAATGGAATACATGTGAGGAATTTTAAAACTAAATTTAAATCCCAGACGGGTACCTGAAAAGGGGTTGGAGGGTACACATTTGTGAGCCATTTCAGGAACTGAATAATTAAGGGCATTTTGAAGTATGACACTCTTCTCAGGAGCGGTTAAAAATAGATAACGTTGCCAAGTATTCTTTTATTGTACCAACTTGGAGCCCCAAATTGGCCATGTGTAAAAGGAAAGAAAGTACTTTAGATGTATTCCATAAGAATGTATCCACATTCTTATCCCTGCACCAGTTACTGAAATTGTTCCAACGACACCGGTATAAGGATTTTGTTGCTGGCGTTCTGGCCGAAAGCAATTTCTCCATTACGTCATCTGGGAGGTCCCAATCCTTGTACCTCAACCTCTCAGAAACCATGCATGAAGCCTGAGTGTTTTGACCTCTGGATGGAGAACCCGACTTTCCTCTTGCGAGAGGAGATCCTCTCTTTGTGGAAGACATATTGGAGGGCAGATGGACATGTCCAGAAGGTACGGGTACCACGTTCTCTTGGCCCAATCCTGGGCAATTAGGATCATGGTTTTCCTTAACTTTCTCAATCTCCTGATTATGTGAGGAGTCGCAGGGACTGGGGGAAACGCGTACAGAAGTGGAAATTCCCAGTCCACCACGAACGCATCTCCTAGAGCTCCTCTTGGGGGAAATTCCCTTGAGCAGTACTGATCGCACTTCGGGTTGACTCTGGTCGCGAACAGATGCACTTGAAGGGTTCCCCAAACAGTGAAGAGCTCTTGAAGGACTTCCTGAGCTAATTCAAACTTGTGGGAGACTGTGCTCTGCCTGCTCAAAGCGTCCACTGCTGTGTTCTGCTCTCTGGCTAAGTGATCTGCCGACAAAGAGATTCCTTCTTGTATTGCCCAGACCCAGAGCTGCATTGCCTCTCTGCACAGTGGTAGTGATCCTACGCCTCCTCTCCTGTTGAGGTAGTACATGGCCAGTGTGTTGTCCGTCATTATCAGGACATTCTTTCCACATACAGAGGGCAGAAAGTCCTTCGGCGCTAGTCTGATTGCCCTCAGATCCAAAAAGTTGATGTGTAGTTTGGACTCAGATGGAGACCAACGATCGCTGATTGTCAGTTCGTTGGTGTAGGCTCCCCACACCGTGAGTGAGACATCCGTCACTACTGTTATCTCAAGCCATGGTTGCTAAAAAGATTCCCCTTTGAGGAGATTGGCCTTGCAAGCCCACCATAGAAGATCATGCGCCACTCTGGCTGGAACTTGCAAAGATCTGACATATTCCCCGAAAATTGGGACCATCGAGTCCTGAGGGCCCATTCTAGGGATCTCATTCTTAATCTGGCCTCTGGCACCAGAAAAACGCAGGATGTCATGAGACCGAGCAATCTTAGAAAATCGAAGGCCGGTAGATGCTGGGCATTCTGGAACTTTGTTACCATCTGCAGAATGTGGTGAGCTCTCACCTCGGGAGGCGAAGCTTTGCCCGAGGAAGTATCCAGGACTGCTCCGATAAATTGGAGTCTATGGAATGGTATTATATTTGACATCTTGTAATTGAGGGAGAAGCCCAGTCTGTGTAAGAAGTGGCAGGTCATGTTCAGATGTTCCTGGGCTTCCTCGGGTGAACGCGCCTCGATTAACCAATCGTCCAGGTAAGGGTAGACATAAATACCCCTTCTCCTGAGACTCAAAGCCACTACCGCCATCAGCTTGGTGAAAAGCCTCGGGGCAGAGGTCAACCCGAATGGCAGTACTCAAAACTGATAGTGAGAATTGCCAATTGCAAACCTCAGGTACTTCCTGTGCTTGAGATGGATTGCCACATGAAAGTAAGCATCCTGAAGCTCCAATGGTACCAACCATTCTTGGAGTTGAAGAGCCTGAAGGATCTGAGAAAGTGTGACCATCTTGAACTTGTCCTTCCTGAGGAACGTGTTCAGTATAGGGAAAGTATAGGGAATACCAACCCTTACTCCTTTCCGCTACAGCTACATGTTATATTGCACCTTTCTCTAGCAGGGTTAAAATTTCCTGCAACAGGAGCTGATCTGGAATTTGGCAGAGTTGTATCCCGGTCGATGATCCTGAGGTCTTTTCTGAAAGGGAAGGCAGTAACCTTGGGCTACTGTTTCCAGTGCCCAAGCATCTGAAGTAAGGCCCTGCCATTCGTTCAGATGCTGAGAGATCCTGCCTCCCACGGGGTCTTGTGGGTTAAGACCTCAGAGTGACTTTGCAGTGGCTGCAGAAGCAGCTGAGGGGACAGTTGCCGCTACTGGGGCTGATCTAGCACTTTTTCTTCTTCCACCACAAGGACATTTTCTTTACTGTCCTCTTTGACTAGCCTGTCCCTTCCCTCTCCCAAATGAGGAGTAGAATCGAAAGGGACGACCCCTCAAGGAGGATGAGCCTGAGTGAGAGTGTTATTGAAGTTGTCTTATAGAGGTGCTAAGAGACTTAGCTGACACTTTTGAGGTCTGCAGCTTTTCTAAATTTTCATCCGCTTTATAGCCAAACAACCTCAAGCCATCAAATGACATATTAAGTAGCCCGACTTTCTTAGCGAAGCAAATCTGTGTAGCACTGTGCTAGATGACATGGACCTACTGATGCTGTCAGCAGTATCCAGTCCTGATTGAAGGCATTCCCCCATAGCCGCCTTTCCATGTTTCACAATCACAAGAAAACCTTCTTGCTCCTTACCATCAGGAATGTGTTCAGCCGCCGTCATACAATCCCACAGGGTGTATGTGAATCTTGCCAGGGTGCAAGTCACATTTGTCGATTTTAATGCCATGCTTCTCGAAGAGAAAATCTTTTGCGAGACCATGTATTAATCTTTTTGTCAACACCAGAAGGAGAAATGTCCTCTTCAGAGGATTGCTCTTCAAAAATGGAAGACAAATTTGAAAAAATCCTGTCTAGACTCAGGAGGATACATTTTACTCAGTGATGTAATGGGCATAGACCTTGGCTTTGACAAAGGAGTCGATTTGGATGCAGGAATTATTGACGACTTAAACAAAGGCGTTGATGGCGTCAATGTTATCGATGCAGGCTTCGACACAGTCGGAGGAGCTCCCAACACCGTCGAAGGAGCCCTCGCTGTAAACGCCGTCGCATGAAATGTCAACGCCTTTAAGACTGGTGTCGAGTAGCCCTTCGACAGAGGCGTCGAGGAAAGCTTCGACATCGACTTTAATGGCGGTTGGTCACTTGGCGCCATTTAGTCGGGTGTTGCCTCCGGTTTATGCACTGATAGGCACGATTTACTTTTTGAATGAGGTGCTGGAGAGGTTTCCCTCGATGGCACCCTCCACAATTTTTCATCAGATTTTGTCAGTTTGGTCTTTGACTTCCCTCTGTCACTTTTACAATGAGCTGGGGGCATGGTCCTCACGAGATTTCTTCGAGGGGATCTGGGCCGCGTTCTCAAAGATTCTCATCATCAAGGCTCTAAAAGCCTCCCACTTTCTAGGGGAATCATGCTTTGAAGGGCAGGTGATAAC
This sequence comes from Ambystoma mexicanum, assembly GCF_040938575.1. Lineage (NCBI taxonomy): Eukaryota > Metazoa > Chordata > Amphibia > Caudata > Ambystomatidae > Ambystoma > Ambystoma mexicanum. The sequence continues at coordinate 148,613,323 of NC_090936.1, forward strand.
ACTGTATCGGACGACGTTGAAGAAGAGGGAGATTGGTGACGCCTTTTCTTCAGTTTTTTTGAAGAAGACAACTTCCTAGACCGAATCTTTGACCTCTATTTGTGTCGCAATTTATCACTCGACTCAGCCGAGTCTTTCTTTTTTTTCGAAGAAGACTTCAAGGATTCCTCCCCCACCGCCAATTTACCTCTTTGTTCCTTGAGAGCTTTGTTGGTCATTGCTTGACAGGAACCGCACTCGTCAACCCGATGATCCGGACCAAAGCACCAGAGACAAACTCGATGGGGGTCGGTGATTGACATCTTCCTGCATTTCTGACATTTTGTAAAGACAGTTTTGGGCATGGAAGGATTCGATGAGGAAGACATAGTTCGAAGAACTGAAGAGCCGTTTTTGTGACGCGAAAGCAAATTTTCCGAAAAAAGAAACTTTTTCAATTGAAGATTTATCAATGAATGTAAAAAACAAAAAAATAAATTGATGCATTAATACTGAACAGAATAGTGATTTCTTGTACTAGACTTGAAAAAGCCCCTCATGTTAAACTTGTGGCCATAGAGTCGGCTTATTGTTCAGACCTGTTATTGTATATATGCAGTTTATTGATATTCATTTGTAATGAATAATACACTTTGACCTTTTTTAACAACTAAACAAGGTACTTCTCCATTTTATATTCATATGCGTGCAATCATTTCTTATATTTCACATGATTAGGAAGCTCAAAGGCCTGTTGTGTTTATCTTTTTGATCCCCATCAGTCACATGGTCAAGAATGCCCTTTACAACAATGCGTTTTCATCTAGGCCATTTCTCTGCATCTTCCTGCTTAAGTTGAAGTGTAGTGCATTCGGCTTCCATGAATACACTCGGTTCCCCAATTCTGATAGTTTGTAACGCTGTTTCCATGCTGCCGTCTGCTTCATCAGTCCTTCTTCCTGATTCAACGACTTATTTATATAGTGAGCTGACACAGTTCGATTGATTTATTTATTACATTTATATAGCGCTCCTAACCCTGGGGCATCTGACCGCTTGAACTTAAGACAACGGTTAGATTGCGAAGACTTAGTTATACAGTACAGTTACAGATCACAGGTGTAATAGCATTACATGCATGAATATTCCATTGCATTTTAATCAAGAGCTTTTCGAAAGAGCATATTGTACATTTTGAACAGGAGTTTAAGGCCTATCGCTTAGTAGTGGAGTGGTAGGCACTTGATATCCTGGTTAAAGAGCCAAGTTTTTAGCTTTTTTTTAAAAGGCCAAAGTGAAGGATCTGTTCTTAGTGCAGGCGGCATAGCATTCCATTGGTTGGCTGCAATAACCGGGAAGCTAGAGCCTCCTGCTTTTTGTCTTTTGTATCTTTGTGTTGCCCTAGGTAGGCCGTCTGTGTTGGTCTAGCCGATTGAGCATTGGAAATTAGATTGGATAGCTAGCGCGGACAGTGTTAGACACTTATGAGAAAGAGATAGTATTTTAAATTTAATGCGGTCTCTTACTGGTAGCCAGTGGATTTTTCTTTGTTTTGTGGTAATGTGGTCTGATTTCGAGATATTAAGCCTGGCTCCAATTGCATTATTTTGGATGATCTGTAGCTTCTTGATAGTTTTAGCTAGTTGAGGGCACTGCAAAGATGGAGTTACAATAGTCGATCCTAGAAACGATAAGTGCTCTTGCTAGTCTAACACGGTTCTCCACCCTAAGGTAAGGCCTGCATGCAGGGATGAGTTTAGAAGTGTATGCAGCAGCCAAGGTGTTGGTGCTGACTTGTTGGGAGAGGATGAGGGTTGAGTCTAGATAGATCCCTAGTGTCTTTACTCCTTTGGCTAAGTGATGCAGTTGCCATCTATGTTGAAATTTTGTAGGAAGGTGGTAGGTTCTTGAGTCTCAAAGGACTGCCTATAAACAGGATCTCTGTTTTATCATTGTTAAGACAGAGTTCGTGTTCAGCCATCAAGGCTTGGATCACCAGGTAGATGGATTTGATGGATCGGAGGCTGTTTCGTAATCCCCTGTGATTGATAGTAGTATTTGGGTGTCGTCCGCAAAGTTTGTGTATGCGACACCCAAATTATCTAATCTATCAGAAAGAGGTCTTGAGAATGTGTATTACCGTGTTGGCGAGACGTATGATCCTTGTGGGACTCCGCAAGTGATAGGAGTGGGGTGTGCAGCCGCAGTAGAGGAGAAGACCCTCATGGAGAGAAATGATTCAATCCAGCTTATGGCATTGTCAGAGAAATGGGCATCGCTAGCTAGGTGGTGGCATAAGATAGTATGATTCACTAGATCAAATCCTACCGATATGTCTAGTAGAAGTAGGATAGCTAGGTCACCGTTGCCTCCGATTTGATCCATTTGGATTTTAACATCTAGCAAGGCCGTTTCTATGCCATGGCCTGGGCGGAAACCAGATTGGTGGAGGCCAAGATGGTTGTGTCTTTCGAGATAGTTTTGGATTTGTACATAAGCTACCCTATCTAGTATTTTTAATAGGAAGGGTACCGTTGTGATAGGCCTGTAATTGGTTGCCACGTTGGGGTCTAGATTGGGTTTTTTAAGGAAGGAAGTAGCCAGGCTTCCTTCAGGTTTTCAAGGACTTTATTGGAAGAGGAGTTGTTTATTAGTGAGGTGATGAATGGTGCCAAGTCGTCTACACAGTCTTTGATTAGTGTGGCTGGGCAGATGTCTCCTTGGCATCTCAAAGCTTTTAGGCCTTTTTTGGTTTTGATAGTTTCCTCTATGGTGATGGATGTGAATTCAAATCTGGGGAAGAGTTTGGGTGGGTTTAGGTGAGGCAAGTTTTGATTTTTTTAGATTGATCTTAAGTTGGAGGGATGAGACTTGGTCCATAAGTGCCTTTTGCATATTTTCACACCAAGCTTGATCCTTGATGCAGAGATCTGGGGTCTGTGAGGGAGATTCTAATTCCTGCAAGACTGGGAAGAGCTCTTTAGTGCCAGAGATGGCCTTCTCAATACTCTTGTTATAAGCTTTGCTCTTTGCTGAGAAAATGACTTCTTTGTACTTAGTGGCCAGGGAGGTCAACTGTTGCTTGTTGTTGGAAGAGGGTTTTTTTCGCCAATTACTTTCTGCAATTCCTTTTTATTTTGTAAGTCTTTAAGCTCTGGGGTCATCCGGTGATTGATATGGGCTTTAGGATTGGCTTTACAATTACCCATTGGTGCCACTTTGTTAATCGCTGCCTCCATGGTCTGGTTGTAGGTGGTTACCAGGGAGGATGGGTTGGCGATGTTCCCCGTGTAGGGCGTGAGCAGAGGGAGCATGTTATTTGGGGTGATGATGCAGCGATTACGTGTCTGGGTTGCAGGTGCAATGATAGTTGAGGTACATTCTTGTGTACCGGTATTGATGGAGAAGAGAATAGCATTGTGGTCTGACCATGGGCATGGATTGTTGTTAGTAATGTTTGTTACAGTTATGGTACGCAAGCCAGTTTAGAGTCAGCCTTTTGTATGTGTAAGGCCTGCCGTGCATATGGTAAAGCCTTGTGTTTCTATAGTGTTGGCTAAGGCTGAGGCTTTTGAGTCCGTGGTGTCATTGAGACAGATTGAAGACTCCTAGGATAAAAACTTTGGGCGTTGGTTTTAAGTCTGTGGTCAGTAGAGCGGCTATGTCCTCCTCGAATTAGGAGCTAGGTCTCAGAGGCCTGTATATGAGATGTATAGTTGGGGACGCTGTGGCGGAGTTGGTGATTTTGGTAGATAGTAATTCTCCTGATGGGAGATCTAGGTTTGAGATTTCTCTTATGTTATGGTTAGTTTTAGATATGAAGGCAATGCTGCCTCCCTTTGAGATAGTTCAGTCTTTCCGTATGGCGGAGTAGACATCTGGTATGGCAAGGGCGACGGATGAGCCAGCTGCAAGATGCAGCCGAGTTTCCATTATGGCGATGATGTCTAGATCATTGATGGTGATCAGATCTGATATGTCCAAGGCATGTGCTGGAAGGGATCTGCCATTAAGAAGGGCTCCTTTGATAGTGGTCGGCATGTCACAGACTATCTCCCTACAAAGTCTGGCTGTGATTTTAGGTGTGGTGGGTTTTCTCCCGGTCATGATTAATTTGTTTCTATGAGTCAGAGTCTGGTGGATGCTAAAGGGTTGGTCTTGGGAGCTCTAGTAGTCCTGTCCCTAAATCCTTCGTTTTTCTGTTGGGTTGTGGGGGTAGTGGTTCTTGTTGGGTCATGGAGCTGCTTAAGTGAAGTGGTGGGTGAAGGAGGATTGATGCTAGGTTTCAAGAATGCTATGGCCATGGAACTGAGGCTGAGTTTTGAGCGTGGTATAAGCCATTGCATTTGAGGGAGGAATGAAGAAGAGGGGATGGTGTTAGATTTAGGTAGGACTTGAGCCATACCGATCATCTGTGCTGGGTGAGCCGATGGTCTTGCAGTGGGCGGTGAAGTCGACATGACACTGCTGTGTCGAGTTCAGGAGACTGGGTGTGGCATAGAATGCTGATGTGTGCAAAGTCTAAAATATGGCAAGCAATGCTAAAGCAATCCAGGTCTAAATATGGCATACAATGCAAAAGCACACAAATGCTGGGACAATCCAGGTCTAGATATGGCATACAATGCTAAAGCACACAGTGTTAGGGCAATCCAGGTCTAAACATGGCATACAATGCTAAAGATGCAAAAAAACAAGGGGGGTCCTGGTAGTCCCTCTGCCGGACATTAGTCCTGGTTACGAAAGACTAACCCACAGTCTTTAGCTCACTATCTTTCACAGAGGAGCAATATCTAAAACACCTCAGTCTTTGTCCTGCCCTAGGGCAGTCCAGCACCGAAATGCTAAGCAATTCTGCTCTGAACAAGAGTACCAACAGCAACCCCAGACATGTGTTTCGGTCTGGTTGGACCTCATCAGTAGGGTGGAGCTGTGCCTCTCTAAGAATAGTGAGCAAGGGGTCCACGTCTGGATGCCCCTAGTAACTTAGGAACTCCCAAAGTTACTTAAATATGCAAACAACAAGGGGGGTCCTGGGAGTCCCTCTGCCGGACATTAGTCCCGGTTACGAGAGATTTTGCTGTTGGTACTCTTGTTCAGAGGAGAATTGCCTAGCATTTCGGTGCTGGGCTGCCCCAGGGCAGGACAAACACTGATATGTTTTGGCTATTTCTCATGTTCTCCCTTGTGATCCAGTCAGGATCACATGAGGCTGTAGAGCTGCATGCTACGTCAGGGGGTGGGAGGCCAACAAGCAGCATCAAAAGATGTGTGGGGACAGTGATATCAATCCTCATGCCACTCCGAGGGCTTCAACCCACTGACCGGCTCATCCCTGAGCTGCTCATGTTGCTAATATGGAATGTTAGCCGACTCCATGTGGCCTCTTGAGAGCAGAACACCAGGTGTGACAGGTCTCATTTTAAAACTCTGATTCAGTTGCTCCCGGGGAGGGCGGGTATAAAGGTCAGGAGGTTTTGCTCATTATCAGCGCAGTGCACCACCAGTCAGCCAGTGCATCTCCCAGTTCTAACTGGGTCATCATTAGGTTGGCCATCACATTGGATAATGTTATATCTTCTGCCAGATTCCCTTCCATATCCTTGCTGATGATGTGTACTTTAAGAGTACAAGACTGACAGTGGTGGCATGTTTGTTGGCAAAAACGTGTATTCAAAGAGGTATAAGAAAGGAAAAACCTATGTGGAGGGGTTGCCCTGCCTCAATAAAAAGACTAAGGGCCTAATTCACATAATATATAATGGCGCAATCCCATTGAAAAGCGAAACAAAGAATTAGGCTCTAACGATTCTGTCAGGATGTCTAGTCAAATAATATATCCCCTGGTCCTATGTCGTGCATATTGCCATCCCTTACACTCTATATTAACTAAGGAAAACTGGGTGCCTCATATCCAGGGTACGGCTCATTTAGTTCTGGATATTAGGTCTGTTCAGTTCTTGGTGAAAAGGCAAAATCAATGTTCCTCTGACTTAAGTTCTTAACGTTGGATGCTTCTCCAAAAGTAAACAGAAAAAACACAACAGGATTCCTGGGGAATCGTCTTCCCTCCTCTTCTTTCCAACGGTTTGTTATATTTTACAAAAAATATAATTTACACTTATCAAAAAGGGGATCTCTTCCCTTCTTCCTTCTCCAGTTGACACATGTAACCTCAAGTCTCGTATGCTCTCCTGCCAGACTTGACTGTAAAGGTTATTCTTTCACCAAGACAGTTCTCAAATATCAGAGGTAATCTCTTCATCTGTTCTTTTTCAACAGTTTGCAAATGTCCTGTCAACTCTGGTTCACTTGCATGTCAGACTTGACTGAAGAACTTATGATTCCAGAAAAATATGTATCCTTCTGGTTGTGGGTCCTTGACCCCTTATGTGTAGTTCTTGTGTGGGTCTCTCTCTCTCTCTCTCTCATGTGGGTTCCAGATGCCTCTAACATGTCTTAGGGTCACTCCGACTTGCGGTGCACTTTCACTCTCCGTTTGTGGGTCCCAGACCCCTCTGTGTTGTTCCAGGACTTTCTGGACTTGTGGGCCCTAGCCCCTTCGTTGTGTGCTTCCCTTGGTTCTCGTGGGTGCCAGACCCCTTTGCTTTGCTTTTGTGGGGATTCCCAGACTATGTATAGGTCCAACACCCTGGTTTATAACGCGCCTGTACATGAGTGTGTCTAGGCTTTCCAGACTTTGTATTGGTCCCAGACCCTGCTCTATGTTTTCTTATGTTTCGGTCCGAAGCCTGGTTCACTAATCTGCCAGGTACTGGTTTTCATAAATATTCATCTTACTTTCTCACAAATATTGGCAGGAGGGAAATGAGGGTCCTCAGCCTCCACCAACAGCCTCCTTGGCTCTCTCTCCTCCAACACCTGTTACGGTAACCCAGGTACTTTACGTGGCATTACCGTCTTGCTCGGGCTGCTTCGTGCATCTGCTCCTCCCCGCTGCACATTTTAGCACGCCTGTCAGCGATCTGCTTGTCTCCTCGCAGCGTTTCCAGGTCTGGTCCCTCTCAGCTTTTGTTTGCAGGTCTGACCGCATTGTCTAATTCCCGGTCTCTCCTGGGCCCCCAATTCTCCAGTTTGGACAACTGGTAACAGTGTGTGTACAGAGAGGCTTTGATAGCACTTTCTGTTCTCTGCAGCGAGCCTCAACCCGGATCCTCGTTCCTCCAGGTAGGATTTGTCTTACAGCGTAGTCCTTTACTTTTTATGTTCGGGTTAGGCCATGGATGACTGTACCGTGTATGTTGGTTCCGCAGTGGGCTTTTGCCTCCTGGCCAGTTCTTCTTCGTCTCAGTGTTTTTGTCAACTCCATCTAGGAAGGCCTCGTTCTTCCTCGCCCCAGGATTTTTGTCAACTCCATTTGGGTAGAACTCACTGTTCTTCATCCCAGTAAAGTCTATATGGACTCTGTCCTCGACACTACAGAAATACATAGATGTGAGGGGGAGGGCTGAGAGGAAAGAGGGGACAGAGGTGGAGATCCTACATACTGCGTTCTCCCAGGATAGTCATCACTGGTTCCATGCATGGTTTCCCTTCCCATTAGATCCATCCGCCGAGTACCACCACCATGGGGCCAATCAGGAAGCGGTCTGGCCTCATGGGAAGGGGCACCCGCACATGGGAGCTGTGAGGATACCCATGGATTCTTCACACAGTACCCAAACGTGTCCCTTCTGCAGCTTGTTATGAAAACATAGCCATATATATGATGCTGTTAGGAGACTGACAGATGTGGTGAACATTTTTACAGGTTTTTTTTAGCAAATGTGGCTTTGTAGGTTTTAAAAATTGACTCCTAATTTACTAGGGACACACCTATTGTGGGAAAGAGACTTCCTAGTATATACACCAATTGCTGGTTGGACAAAACCAAGTGACGACATCCCAATTCCGTCACCTTCCACATGCCAAAGTCATAACCCTGGCCAAGTAAACTGCGCAGTCAGAAATTTCTTTACAAATTACACTTTTTTATTTTACTCTCAACAGTTTGCTTGTCTGGTGATGGGCTCAGTGATCTTTTTTAATTATTATTACTATTATTATTATTATTTTCTTTATTGGCATTTCAAAGATATCATAAACAGTGCCCTCCCCAGCCCCAATTTCCCTCCAAGCCACCCCCATCTGCCGTGCCAATGAGTGTTCCATGCCAGTTTTATGTACCGAAAGCCATCAATTATCAAGTCTAAATATCTCATTTTATACCCAATATTCGCAGTTTATGTGTACAATATGCAACATTAAAATCTTTGTGTAGAAAAGTCAGTACCACTTCCCAGTCTTTGTTAGATGTAGCATTGTCTCCTGGCAGAAAGTTTGTCATCCATTCCAAAGCCACGAAGTTCCATACTTTGGAAAACCACTCCGCAATATTAGGTAGTTCCCGTTTCCTCCAATTTTCCGAGCAATTATAAGCAATTCCGCTAATTGCAGAATTACATCGGCTTTCTGGGTTGATTCAGGGCATCGAGTGAAGTTTTCTTACAACATAACCACCAAACAAACGCATGGAGGTGGATGTTTGAGTAGAAAATACTTCACACGTTTATTCACCTCAACCCAATAATGCGTAAAACTCTGGTAGTTTAAGCATACATGTGCCCAATCCCACACTGATCCACATTCCCTCCAACATTTGTCTGAAATAGTAGGTTTCATGTGATTAAGACGGGCTGGAGTGCATTGCCATTGCATTATAAGTTTATTCCAGAATTCCCTGTTTTGAAGTGACCTGGTAAGCTTGGGTATTGGTTGCAACAGATATTTCCAATCTTGGTTCGGAACAACCTCCTCTAGGGTGATCTGCCAGAGTTTTTTGTAATTGATGTCCACATTCGGAGACGCCATCCCCATTATTTAATGTAAGTTGGAGATAAGGGCCTTATTCCCTCGTTTGGATGATATACATTTCTCAAACTGAGTTAATTCCCTTGTCGCCGCTGCCTTAACAGGTGGGGGAGGGGGGGAGGGGGAGCAGGATCCAGTGTCTCGCCTGATCATATTGAAACCTCAATTTTTCTTGTAGACCCAGTTCTTTTTTAAACTGTATAAATGATTTGTGCTCAGACCCCTGAAATATGTCTCAGCTTTTCACAACTAGCACCTTTCTATTCCTTAATTGCGTGTGGTTCAAGGCCAGGAGTAAACTGGGGATTAAAGAAGAGAGGGCTGAGGGGTGGGGGAAATGTCTTTAACCCATATTTTTTAGCTGCAACATCCCATGTATCAGCAACTGTATGTGTAATTTCACACACGTGACCATTGGCCGGGCAATCTTGTTTTGGTAGCCACAGTACTTCCCTTGATCTGGGTTCCCCCACTGCTTTCTCCATTTGTACCCATCTTTTCCCCATCTGTGCTCACAGACCATTCCCGCATCACCCTTAATTGAGCTGCGCAATAGTATAACAAGAAATTAGGATGGCCTAGCCCTCCCATTGTAGTAGGTAGCATGAGCTTAGATGGGGAGATACATGGTGTTTTGTTTTGCCACACAAAGGCCAAGATGGCCCTTTGTATTTTGTGAAAAACGATATCGGAACCTTAATAGGTAATGCTCGAAATATGTAAACGGCCTTAGGGAGGGTATCAATTTTCACAGAGTTAATTCTGCCTAACCATGAGATGAGTGGATACCGCTTTTGTAGTTGGATTTGAATTTCTCTCAAAAGGGGATGAAAGTTAGCTGAGAAAGTGTGCGGGTGATATTTACCCCCAGTAGTTTGATCCCCTCGGTCGCTCACCATAGTTGGGTCAGATCACGCAAGTTTTTAATTTCCTCAGGCGAAAGTGATACATTTAAGATTTCAGATTTATGCACATTCACTTTTAACCCTGCCACCTTTCCAAATTCTTCAAATGCCCTAGTGGCCGCCTGTAGCTTATTAGGTGGATCTGCTGCTATAAGCAGCACGTCTTCTGCATAGGCCATGATCTTGTGACAGATGCCCCCAAAAATGATGCCCTTAATTTCCTCGGTTTGCCTTATCAATGCTAATAGTGGTTCCAAATGCATAAAGCATCAGTGAGAGGGGCCATCCTTGCTTTGTAACCCATTGGATGGGAATAATCGAAGATAAGTGGCCATTTATTAGTAGTTGCGCTTTGGGATTTTTGTAGTTTGCTATGACCCACCCAACAGATTTTGGTCCAATTCCCATTTTTTCTAATGCTAAAAAGAGAAAAGACCAAAATGCTTTTCCTGCATTGATTGATACAAGACCTGCTGGAGTTTGTTTCTTCTCCACATTCTCTAGGATGTGCCAAACTCTCTGTATATTATCGTGCGTTTGCCTTGATTTAATAAAACCCATCTGGTTCGTATGTATTAAAAGAGGTAGAATATCTATTATTCGGTTGGCAAGCACCTTGGTAAATATTTTAGAGTCTATGTTGAGTAATGCTATTGGGGGTAGGATCCGCAAAGGGTTCGGTCTTTACCTGGTTTAAGAAATACAATTATTTTTGCTTCCATCATAGTTGGGGACATTTGACCTTTGTGTGTGAAGGAATTGTACAGCTTGGTTAAGATAGGGACCAATATATTACTGTATGTCTTATAAAATATGGCTGGGTATCTGTCTGGACCTGGTGACCTATTTAGCAGAATCTCGAGAACGGCCCTGAGCAACTCCTATTGTGTAATTGGTTCTTCAAGGGCTTGACTGTGTGTCTGTGAAAACTAGGGAAGAATTACCGATTTTTTTAAATAAGTTGTTTGGAGACATGGATCTGGGTTATCAGAAGTATACAATTTGGAATAAAATGATTGAAATTGCTCAATAATACCACTGGTATAAGATGTCATCCCTCCCTGAGGATAATCATATAATCCTAGATATTATCCTTTGACGAAGCTTGGATGCAAGGAGATGATCCATTTTGTTAGCTTTTATGCAGTACTTCTGTGTAAGAAATAACAGGGATTTCTCTGCTTTCTTAGATAAAAAGAGATTTAGTCTTCTGGCGGCAGCACTGTGCGCTTTCTGCATGCTAGGGCCCGTGTGCGTTTCCATCTCTTTCTGCATGTGGGATAATTCCTGCTCTAATTCTACTTCTAATAAGGTATAATGTTTTGCCTATTGGCTCCTGCAGCTATGAGATCTCCCCTCATTGTAGCTTTGAATGCTTCCCAAGTAGTGTTCAGCGAGGTTTCCCCACCCAGGTTCAATGTAAAATATGCTCTCATGTGTTCAGCTATCTCCCCCCTGACTGTTTGATCTTGCAGTAATGTTAGCGGAAATCTCCAGAACCAAAGCCTTGGTTGCTTGTGCGCTCTCTCTAATTCCAGTGTTATTGGTCCATGATCAGATAAAGTGATTGTGTGAGTTGAAATGTGCGTAACTGTTCCTAGTAATGGAGTGGAAACCCAAGCATAATCTATTCGGGGGGGAAAAAGACTGATGTACATGAGAGTAAAAACAGTATCCCTTTCCTTCCCCTTTTAAAGTGAGCAATATGTCTAATAGGGATAGATCTGCATATGTCTGTTGTGATCCTTTTGAGGGGGGAGGGGGAACTCACTGAGTCACCTTGCTTCTTTCCTGGGCGGGATCCCATGCTAAATTAAAGTCCCCTCATACCAGTATTTCCCCCATCTCTGAAAGTATATAATTGTCCCATTACCTGTTTCGGGAACCCTTCCTGTCCTGTATTCGGTGCATATAATGATGCCACTGTTCGTTTTAATGAGTTAACATTTATTACAACAAACATGTATCTGCCTTCCTTATGAACTTTAATGCGCTTGAATTGAGCACCACATCCTTCCCTGACTGCAAGCAGTACTCCCGCTAATTTGCCCTCTGCACATTTTTATTATTGTTATTATTGGGTATTGACGCAGGCGAAGTTTACCTCCGTCTGCTTTACAGATATGGGTTTCTTTAAGCACCACCAAGTCTGGTTGGTGCCGCCACAAGGGGTACTGCACCTTCCTGCGCTTTTGCAGGGTATTATGCCCCCTTACATTCCATGTTTAACATTTGAACTTTCTTATTGTAACATACACCTTTGGGTGAAGCTTATTAAAATATTGCTTCCCCCACACACAATTTTTAACTTACTCACTAACCCAACTAGCCCCAACCAACTTCTGTGGTCTAGATTAACCCACCCTCTAAACACACCCGCCCCAAAAGATTCCCTGGTGTGAATTGCAGATCCTTATGGTTCCTGGTAGAAACCCACCCAGCTGCGTTTCATCTCTTGACCCAGGGTAAAGTGCGGGAAGACCTAGCTCCCCCATCGGTTTCAATGAACAAAGATTCCTAGAATTCACTTTCCACTCCGTCTGCTTCCTGTCATAAATGTTCATGGTATAAGTTCCATACTGAACAGTTTGGACATTTTGCTCCTCCAGATGGCCTTTGCGTAAATATTGACTTTATCATGGTGATTTTGGATAGGGCACCTTACCCTAGATAGTCAGTCATCTTTTCGAGGACCCTTTCGATTTCTTTTGTGGCCGTCTAAAGTAAACCATTCCCCAGCCGTCGGTTTCTTGCTGCGTGTCTTCGTGTTAGTTTGGGTGTCGTCTGTCTGGCTCCCTGTAGTTTCTTCTTCCAATTGCAGCAAATCCATACCAGAATCTCTGGATGTTATGCGTTGTTGCATGCCATCCAGGGTGAAAAGTAGTCCAAAGGGAAATGTCCATCTGTATCTTATACCCCAGGACTGGAGGATACTCAACTTCATGCATATCCCGGTGTTTTTGGAGAGTCACTTTAGAAAGGTCCCGATACAGTTGTATTTCCACCCATTGTGTGAGATTGATGTTTTAGCTCTCGCATCCTTAAGTATTAGTTCCTTTTGAGGGTACTGTGCGCATGCTGCTAAGATATCTCGAGGGCAGGTGCCAGGTTCCAGTATCTTCGGTCTTACCCTATATACGTAGTGTGCGCAACTGTGGTTTAGTTGAATTTAGAAAGTGTGCCCAATAGCGTAACTGTGGCTTAGTTGAACTTAGAAAGTGTGCATTATTATGCGTAACTGTGGTTTAGTTGATTTTAGAAAGCGTGCCCAAGAACCTCATGGTGCCAAAGTTGAATTTCGAAAGTGTGCCTAATAGCGTAACTTTGGTTTAGTTGAATTGAGAAAGTGTGCCCAATATCCTCACTGTGCCAAAGTTGAGCCTAGAAAGTGTGCCTAATAGCGTAACTTTGGTTTAGTTGAACTTAGAAAGTGTGCCTAATATCCTCACTGTGCCAAAGCTGAACCTAGAAAGTGTGCCTAATAGCGTAATTTTGGTTCAGTTGAATTTAGAAAGTGTGCCTAATAACCCCACTGTGTCAAAGTTGAATTTAGAAAACGTGCCTAATAACCTCACTGTGCCAAAGTTGAATTTAGAAAGTGTGCCTAATAGCGTAACTGTGGTTTAGTCGAATTTAAAAGTGCGCCTAATAGCGTAACTGTGGAAACTGTGAATAATATCATCCTGTGGAATAGTTGAACTTAGAAAGTGTGAATAATCACACCCTGTGGTATAATTGAACTTAGAAGGTGCGAATAATATCATCCTGTGGTATAGTTGAACTAAGAAAATGTGAATAATATCATCCTGTGGTATAGTTGATCCTTGAAAGTGTGAATAATATCTTCCTGTGCTACAGCCGAATTAGAAAGTGTGCCTAAAGGTGGTATAGGTAAACTTAGAAAGTGTGAATAATATCTTCCTGTGGTATAGTCGAACTTGGAATCTGTGAATAATCTCTTCCTGTCATACACTTGAACTTATAAAGTGTGAATAATATCTTCGTGTGGTTCAGTTGATCTTAGAAAGTGTCCCTAACTGTGGTATAGGTAAACTTAGAAAGTGTGAATAATATCATTCTGTGGTATAGTTGAACTTGGAAAGTGTGAACAAAAGCATCCTATACCAACTGTAGCAAAGTTCAAACTTAGCCACGCCATGAATCCGCCTGGCCCACCATGGTCCGCCGAAAGAGACCCACCCGCTCCTGCCTCCCTTCCCCCTCACCCTACTTATCTTCCCACCCTCCACCACATCCTCAGCCCACCCGCTGTCCAACCCTCAAGCCAAAAGAACCATCCCATTCCAGCCTGCCCTCCGCCACGCCCCCAACCCCTATCCAAACACCAAGCCACAGGGGCCCGATGGCCAACCATCCTAAGACCCCTGTTCCTCCCATCCCCTCCACCCACCCGCCCACTATCATCATGCCCGCACCCCCGGTCCTCCAACTAACGGCCCACCCAGCCTCCCAGGCACACCCACACACCCAGCCCCATCACCATCCCCTCCCCCTTCATCTCATCAACTCCCCCAAATATCCTCCTCTGACTCCACTCCTTCCTCTCTCTAAAAACTGCACATCTCGCCCTGACAAGAACATTAGCTGTGGCCCTTTCACCCTCCGACCCCCCTACCCTCTCTCACACTCCAACTGCAACAAAAACCCTGAAAAGCAAATCTACCTGGTCTCCCTCAATCCCTCATTACTCCTCGCCACCCCTGTCTCGACCCACCACCTCAATCTCCCAATCTCGATCATCACCATCCCCCCTTGCTCGTCCTGCCTTAAACCCCTCTCCCTTGAATTCTCACCAAACACAACTGGAACTCCTTAGCCCCTACCCCCACCTTCGAGCCCCTTGACCCAAAAACAACCAACCTCGCACACCCGTCCAAACTCTCCCCCCCACAACCACCACCTCGACCACCACCCTCTTTCACGCCCCAGTTTCCAAACTCTCCCCTCACCCAACTCCACCCACCCCTCACCACCACCTCTCTGACCCGCTCCCCTACTCCTCCCAACCTCCACCTCTGCAACCTCCACATCATCCTCCTGTACCGAAGTAAGATGCACCTTTTTGAATGGCCGATCTGTAGCAAGAAACAGACACAGCATCTTTGACCTCCTCACCTCAGACAAACCCGACCTAGTCTTTATCACAGAAACCTGGTTCTCTGATGATTTTGCCCCTATCGCCCCAGACTACTCCCTCATCCCACTCAACCGACCCTCTAGAGGAGGAGTACCAATCGCCTTCAAGTCACACTTCTCTGCCTCAATCATCGACAGCCAGCCAACCATCCCTTCCTGCGAATCACTTCTCATCAAACTATCCCTCCCCCCCAACATTCTCCCACAGCTTCCTAATCATCTACAGACCACCTGGCTACGACAGACAATTCTCAAGCAACCTCTGTGATTCGATAGCCACCTTCCAAGTAAACCATCCCACCCTCACTCTTCTAGGAGACTTCAATATCTGGCTCGACATCCCCACGAACCCTATGACCCACTCTCTGGTCGACTGCCTAGACGCCATTAACCTACGTACCCACATAAATGGCCCAATTCACTGTAAAGGACACACCCTTGATGCCATCTTCAGCTCCCACAACCAGATACATTTAAACCCCCCCACCCCTATCATCTGATCCGATCACTTCATCATCCCTTTCAACATTCGCTCACCCGCCCCCCCATAACCCTACCAGAACCTCCAAATATATGTAAATACTGAGAAACTAAAAATCCTAGCCGACACGCTCCTTCAGTCTCCTCCCCCTACATCCCCACGCAATGAACACTTAACCACTGACGCCTTTGACTCATGGCTCAATACCACATTAATCCCACTCACACCGACTTGCCAATCATGCGCTCACCATATCCCTTTTCCAAGATGGTTTACACCAGAACTGAAGACTGCAAAACAACATATAAATCCCTCGAACGCAAATGGCGGAAAGATAAAACCACCATGAGCAGATCCACCTTGGCCCGGCACCATCCCCACTACAAAGCCGAAATCCCGAAAGCAAAAAAAGCCCATTACAACTCTCGAATCCTAAACTGTGAAAACCCCAGCAAGAACTCCACAAAATCATCTCTGAATTCACCAAACCATCATGTACCACCACCCAATCAACCTCTTCTCAGTCACTCTGCGACTCACTCGCTCTCCACTTCTACACCACTGCTGTTGAAAGAACAAATTCCCTAATCAACAAACTGGCCCTCTTGCACCACACAATCAACCCAACCTACCTGCCAACCCACCACCTGCAACTGCAACTGCAACCCAGCCGACTTTGGACTCGTTCACACCAATATCAACTGATCAATTTCTCAAACTGCTCTCTGCCCGGAAACCAACCGGCTCCCCGCTAGACCCCTGCCCAGCCTCAACCCTCAAAGAAAAATGTGCATCTACCTGCGCAGGAGAATACACGAGAACCATCATAAACGACTCCCTCTCCTCAGGAATTTTTCCCGACTCATTCAAAACCGCTCATGTCAAGCCCCTCCTAAAAAAAACATGCCTCGACCCTCTTGACCCCAAAAACTACCGCCCCATCTCAAACACCAGATTCCTTGCTAAACTCATCGATCGAACCGCTTACACCCGCTCAATCAGGTTTCAGACCCCGACACGGAACCAAAACCACCCTGACCTCAATCCGGGATGACCTTAAAAACAATGTAGACTCTGCGGGATGCGCTGCACTAATCGTTCTCGACATATCCGCCACCTTTGACACAATCAACCACTCAATCCTCCTCGACCGCCTCCACTCCCTAGGAACCAAATAACCCTCCTCTCCTCCTTTGTCTCCGCCACCCGACCAGGCAATACCGGAGTTCCACAAGGAGCGTGCTTATCAGCCCTCCTGTTCAACCCTTATATGTCCACCCTCCAACGAATAATCCACTCGCACAACATCCTGTGCTACAACTACGCCAACGTCATCCAACTAATCCTAAAACTCTAACTCAAAACCCAGCTGCCAGCCCAACCTCATTGCCTGCCTCCTTGACATTGATCACTGGATGACCACAAACCACCTCCTTTTAAACCCCACCAAAACTGAAATCATGGTGGTGTGGCAACACCAAACTTCTTCCGCACCCTCTGCCCTGGCCATCATCCATGGGGAATCTCCCCCCGCCCCCCCCCCCCGACAACCTCAAATCCTACCTAAAACCCTACCACCCACCGCGCACTCTAAGATCAAGTTCTGCCTGCCTACTAGTGATACCAAACACCAACTCAATCAGGTTAGGTGGATCATCATTCTCAGCCTTGGCCCCCACTCTGTGGAACTCACTTCCACCCCACATTCGACTCACCGAAGACTTCATGTCTTTCCGCAAATTACTGAAAAAGTGGCTCTTCCCTTAAAAATCGATTAGCACAAACAGAATAAACAACCACAATAAACAAAAACCCAAGGTTGTTGAATCAACAATCCAGCTTAGAGACCTGATCGAACAAACAGAAAACTATAACGGCCATTGTAAATAAAATGGATAAACGGAGTGGAACGGATGAAGTGGATGAAACGGGTGAAGTGGATAGGACCGGGTGAAGTGGATAGGACCAGGTGAAGTGGATAGGAGCGGACGAACGGACGAAGAGGATGGAGCGGACGAAGTGGATGGAGCGGACGAAGTGGAAGGAACGGATGAAATAGAAGGAACAGATGAAGTAGACGAAATAGAAAAGTATATCAAACGCGTGAAAAAGAGAGCGGATGCATAAAGTGGATAAAGGAATGAAAGGGCTAAAAAAGGGTGAATGAATTGAGCAGAGGGAGTAGATGGAACAAAAAGAATAGACAAATTAATGCAATGGATGGAACGGATAGAGCGGACGGAACAGATTGAGTGAATAGAACGGGCGTAAATGGGAAAATAAATGGGAGTAAGATGAAAGCAGGTTTTTTTTCTTTTTTATTTCATCATGGCTTTTGAAGAGTTAGATTTTATCGTACCTAAAAGGCAGCAACCATCTATAAATATGCATCATATTTTATACTTTCAAAGATCACTGAGCACATTCCAAGATGGCCGCCGATTAGAGCAGACGTGTGGATGCACGCTCCCTCTCCCATTTGTTTCTGCCCATCCGGGGGAAAGGTAAGCAGCCAGGCACTGTAATAGTACGGCAGCGGGGAAACGGCCTACTGTGCAAGGGACCCGTTCAAAGTTAAACATCAGCATACTCATTCTATGGTATGCGGAAACAGCAACCTCCAAAGCTCAAATTAGCACGTGGGTTTACTAGCCATAGACGAAGGCCAAGGTCGGATAGGAGCTGGTCACTTCCTAGGCAGAGGGATGTAAGCAATAGCCAGTGAGCCAGAGACTTTTAGAACTTGTGCTAAAAGGAAAGAGGACAAAGATGAAGGATATCGTGGTCCCTCGAGAAGATATAGTATAACTGTTGACTGTTCCATTTACTCCCCTCCACAACCTGGTCAGAATGTCCCTCAAACTTACCCCATTGTAAGAAGCTCACTACTTCCCAGCAAATCCAATTTCTTATCTATTATACATTCCTTTGTGATCAAAAGAGCATTGTTCCTCCCGTGTATAAATAAATAAAATTAATAACAAAACCCTTATAATTCAGTGAAACAACTTTAGTTAACAGAGAGTTGAGATGATGCAAATTATTGCAACCAACCCCTTGTATTTCAGCGGGTGTTGGAAGGGACAACAATCTTATTTCGGAGACCTTGTGTTACTCAGCCCAATAACACATACTTGATCACAGAAGGGATTTGCAATGAGTTAAAAAATGTCAATATGTGGGGACATCAACGAGTGAAACCCTTGTTAATATGGTTTCACTGTATATTTACTTTATTTTGACATTTGTAAAGCACGCCTAACCCGGAGGCATCTGAGGGCTCATTTTTAAGAGTACATACAGTGTGGTAATGTGTCACTTAACAGTTGCAGAACAGTTTGGGAGTAGCTCACATTTAAATGCAAATATGCGTAGGAAGGTATAGCTTAACAGTTCAATTCAGCGAGAAGCATATAGTTAAGCAGTGATGGGAAGCAAAAATATATGGAGTGGCATGAGAGAGGATTAGATTGATTTAGACGATCTTGTGAGAATAGCCAGGTTTTCAGATTTTTGCAGAAGGACCAGAAGGAAGATTCAGATCTTAATGAAGATGGTAGGGTGTTCCAGTGTTTCGCAGCCACCACTGGGAAGCTACTACCCCCTGCTTTCTGAAGTTTATATTTAGGAACGGTGAGTAAATGCGCATAGGCTCACCACGTAGCTCTATTAGAATTTTTTTTGCAAATTTGTTGGATAAGTACTTGAGGACTGAGTTAGTGAATTTGTATGTCAGGGAAAGGGTTTTGAACAGGATTTGATCTTGGACCAGCAGCCAGCGGGCTTTCCTTCTCGCCATATTAATGTGATTATTTTTTGGGATGTTCAGTGCTGCTCTTACGACCGTTATTTTTAATCACCTGATGTTTATTTATGTTACGTCTATTAGTACCAGTGTAGAGGGCGTTACAGTAGTGTAATCTGGATAAGATCAGTGTTCTAGCCAAGGTGATGCAGCTGACTGACAAGAAAGGTCTGCAAGCATTGAAAAGCTTATATATGTAGGCTGCCGTGGATGCCGTGGCATTGACTTGTCTAGTTAAGGTGAGAGCAGAGTCAAGGTAAATGGCCAAGGTTTTTACCTTCTTGGAAACATTGATGATGTTGCCATCAATAACAAAGGATTTGAAGGCATCATCAAGTCTGTTTAGGTGGCGTTGTGATCCAATGAGGAGTAATTCTGTTTTTTCATTGTTTAAACGGGGCCATTCAGGCCCGGATGGTTTGGTAGATTTCATTCAGTGATTTATAGTCTTGGTCGTATGTGCCAGTTATGGGTATGAGGATTTGGGTGTCATCTGCGTAGTTAGTGTAGGTGACACCCAAGTCATCAAGAAGGTCAAATAATGGTTTTGTGAAAATATTGCAGAGTGTAGGGGAGACACAGGATCCTTGCGGAACGCTGCAGGTGACAGGGGCTGGCAATGCTGCTGCAGTAACCCTCATGGTTCTATTACTTCAGAAGGACTGTTTCCAGTGTATGTCATTACTTGGGAAGTGGGCCGCTGAGGCGAGGTGTTTGCACAGTATGTTATGGTTGACCAGATCAACGGCTGCTGAGAGGTCTAGCAGGAGGAGGAGTGCCAAGTTGCTGTTGTCTTTAATCGCATCCATTTGTATTTTTAGATCCAACAGGGCTGACTCAGTGCCATGTCCTGGGCAGAAACCTGATTGGCAGAGGCCTAAGTGGTTGTTAGTTCCCAAATGGCCTTGGATTTGCAGATAGGCTGCTATATAGTATGCCCTACAATGGTCTGCCCCTGCAGTCTCTAATCACCAGTATAACAATTCACTCCAGGCTTCTTTTTTTTCTTCTTCTCACAATTTCCATCTCTCTAGCCAATCAGCAAACTTAGAACCTACAGGCTTTAACTGCCCGTAAAGACCTGTATTCTTTTTCCCTCCGATTTGTACACATATTTGTAATAAATAAGGACACATGGACATCGTCTGTCCTGCAAAGCACTAAGTCAGGCTTCCTTTCGACCCCCTGCACAAACTCCAATAGCTTTATAACCCCTTACCATCAGGCTCCATTGCATGCAAGGTGATCTTTGCCCTCGTTTAATGTCCTTGCCTTTGGCATAGGATCACTAACTTGGATGCTGGTCACCTACCACACAACAGGACCCAGTGCCTTAAGTGGCACTACAAATCGAGCCGGGGCTCATCGAGGGGGCGTGGCCTAACAGCGGGGGTCTTGATGGCCCGTTAGGCCACGCCTCCTTGACGAGCCCCAGCTCAATGGACTACTGGCACCCCTGCCAGGCAGCCTTTGGTAGAGATTAGCACCCTCTCCCCTATGGGGTAGAGGGTGTTGCATTTATATTCTATAGGCTTGCCTGGCAGGTGACAACGCCTCGCCTATTCAGCCTTAATGGTGGTGCTGCTGCCCCTCGCCAGTTGGGGAGGGGCAGCGTCGCCATCAAGGCTGAAAGGGTGAGGCCACTGGAAGCAGAGGCCTTTTTCCTAAAGACTGAAACTCCCGCGAATCCGCGGGAGCTTCAGTATTTAGAAAGCAAGGCCTCCGCTTCCAGCGACCTCAATTTTGCTCCATAATGGTGGCGCCGGGCCACGTGCATCACTTGATTAAAGGGATGCCTCGCAGGTGCGGCGCCACCATTATGGCTGAAAGGCATTTTTTTTCTGAAGCCTGAAACTCTCGTACTCGCCTTTTTGGGTAGTGGCCGGGGCTGCCAGGGGAGATTAGTGGGCCCAGGCAGGGCCCTGCCTCAAAACGAAATTCCGGAGCCTGCCTGGGCCCAGCCCCGGCATGCGCCGGCCCACTTAAAGCCCTGACAGGACCCTCTGGTTTAGGCTCCG
The DNA here is from genome assembly GCF_040938575.1 of Ambystoma mexicanum. Lineage (NCBI taxonomy): Eukaryota > Metazoa > Chordata > Amphibia > Caudata > Ambystomatidae > Ambystoma > Ambystoma mexicanum. The sequence goes on from NC_090936.1 coordinate 148,634,539, forward strand.
ATGATCCAATAGTGGCATATCAAGTCAGGCAGAAAATTAGACTGTGTCCATTCCCATCCAGGGGCCAAATCACTGCAGACCCATCCAGTTACTTTTCACATTTTGCGCCATCACTTAAACAACCTTTTGCCGTTCCGTCCTAAAAGGTAATTGGAATACAGATGTACAATCAATTTTACGGGCTGCTACTTTACAACTATGAATGACAATCTACATTCAATTTAATGTATATTCTATGTTTTTATATTTGGTACAAACATTACAAATGTATTCATAACAGCAATTAATGCCTCTGTCTTTTCAAGGACTTAATTTTCAAAAGAGCACGGATGACCTTAAAACCACACACGTTCATCCATTCAATAACTTGGGGAAGCAAAATATGTAGGCGTAGGTGAGTCCCTCTTCACTTAAACACATGTTCTGCTGCCACAAAACAGATTAACAGGGTTTAGGGATCAACAAACCACAGAACCTTGGAGTCAATTCGTCCCATATGTACATACCGACATTACCACAATCATCGAATGGTGCCCCCTAAAATATGCGAGGCCAGCCTTCTAACCACAGTTCTGACTTTGCTGGTATGACACCGCAGGGAACGCCCATCACTCGAGTCACCCGGTGCAACTGCATCCACAAGAACCAGCTTTTAGAAGAAAAAAAGACCACACCTAAAATATATCACCTTCCACTTTTTAGTGCTTCACCTATGACATGAGCTGGGACACCATATGATGGAGTCGTCTGGCAAGGTTTCCAGACTCAGTTTCAAATATAGGAACAAGTGGTCATAGTGAGACGCCACTTAGCCAATGCGACGTTCAATTATTTCACTGTGGTAAAGCAGTCAGACAAGGGTGCAATCATGAAGAGGACACAATATTCAGAGGTCACTGTAGTGTAACGTTTCAAAGTTTTCGCAGGGCGAAATAAGCATCATTTTAATGAGTCAGTCAGCAGCAGCATTGTCAGTTCAACTTTATTCTGAAATAAATCCATCAAAGTTTGAAAAATGCACAACAATTGAGCACAAAATTAACATGTTAAGAAGAGAAACATACAAACACATGATTAAAAGAGGGCACAACAAGCAATAAACATGGTGATCATTAGAAGCCTCTCCACTTTAAAATTTGTAATTAAAACATGTAAAAAAAACTCTCTCTTGTAGCCAAGTTAGTCCTTGTTGGTTAACACTCTGTGGCTACTCACTCAAGCGCAGAGACTCGGTAGCTCGTATCGTTTGTGTAGCCTACAAATGTACTTAAAGCCCAACCGTATACTGGGGAATTTGCCACAGAAAAATAGAAGGGCGGACGACAGCACCAAACATTAATCGCTCACAGAATTGGCTCTAGAAATGTTTTCCTAACCTCTCTATATTTATGACGAAAAAAGATTCAATGACACTGGGCAAAAGGGGAATCCGTTTGTGACCAAGAGTGACATCGACAGCTTGTTAAACAACGACATTTAAACCACGAAGATCAGAGTGCAGCCTGGTCACTAACCGACAGAATGTAATTAAATCTGACTAATTAAGAAAAGGTTGCAGCATTATGCCAGATGGTTTTTTGAAATGTGTTCAACGGTTTAGCCAATATGTGATCTTCGCTACTTGAAAGGTAAGTTGCCACCAATACCCTCCTAATAGTTTTCAGAGTTGGATTGCTCACCGCACTTAAATAACTAAGTTCCAACATGCGACTACCGACACTGGCATTGTAATTATTTTATCAAATGGCATATTGACGGAATCCTTGTGGAATGCTCACTTTTCTATAGTTCGGGGATAATGTTTTTGGTGAAACCAAGTTTAGGATTCGTAAAGACGAGTAAATTAACAGGGGCGACATGAGAAAATGTTCAATCTGGTTTCACGAGGGCACGAGAAACAGGCAGCGGAATCGGCAAGTCCCGGAGTCTTTTACAGGAAGAATTCTGAATGCGCTGCAGCTGATCGTCGTGCATAACGGCCCAGATCCCTGTGTGTGCCAAACAAAGCCTCTGATCCCATCCTGCCTTGGCTTTACATGCTAACAACTTGAAATGCACTGGCAGTGCTACGAATTACTGTGTAAAATGACAAATATTCCCAATAGCGTGTTTCATTAGATGTTCTTGCTTGGATACGCGTTTAATGTTAGAAAAGGAACTACAGTAGCTCAGACCCAAGTAGTCAAATTCATCCACCTGTACTATATACACTGATCACCAGTCTTAACCCACCGGCAAACGAGAACCCGCTTAATTTGTGAATACCAATATAGCCGATTCAGTGGCACTGATCTCAAGTCCCAAAGCCTTCATATGCAGTGCATACTTGCCTAATACAATCTCACACTACCCCCAGCATAAGGGATATGCAGCCGTATGGCTCCTACTGTGGGTGGATCAGCTTTAGTTCCACACATTGTATTAAACAGTTGATTTGTGAAAAGATTACAATAGGAAAAAACAGAGTGAGCCAGCCATGTACACAAAAAAGTACTAAAGTAATACTGTTTTTATGCAGCAGAATCAGTACTTTTAAAAGGTCACAAAGCATATTCAAACCAACAAAAACCTCATGATGAGTTCCTTCTACTGAGTGAAACGCAGTTAGTTACCAAGTCCATGAAAGCTACATACAGCGGTTCTTGCTTAACATACAGGGACTTGGGTACTAACACACAGAAATTAAGGGCTTGGGAATGAATCCCAAGGCTCTAACGAGAGGCCAGTTGTATGGGTGCAAGCATGTTATTTTGGTCCACTCAGATAGACAGTACCCTCAGTAGTGCCTTTCCAGATTTAAAGGAGTAGTCAAGCAATGACATGGGGCGTAGCAAAATGGCAGCCACCGTCATCCATTTTATAAACTTGAAAAATAATGGCTTTCTTCCTGGACCATGGGAAACCCTCATCCTGAAGCATGATGGTAAAGACATTGCAAAGCAGAAAATATCCCCATGAGAACAGGCTCTCGTGATAATGTTTCCATTTTACTCCACTAAATGAAGTGACGAAAAAGAGAAGGGCGCACTCCAGTTCTCTGCACAGTAAACCTAAGCCATTGGTGTTCTCCTCCTACCGGTTTCTGTGCTCTTCACATGTTAGGGAGGCAGTCTTAACTTGCAGCTCACAGCAAGTGCAGGTGTTAACAATCAATGATGATTCTGCTGCAGGGACTTCTGGTAGCTGTAGTCATTAGGTTTGCAAGGAACAAGCTCACACCCAATCCCACAATGGGGAAAGTGGTGGAGAGTAGCCTACAGTAAAGCACTCCAAAGCAGGGCATGTGTCACCCGGGTGCAGCACCCTATCAGATTCTGAAGATTCCACCCTTAAAAAATCCTGGAAATATGTTACTTGCAACTATGTGTTATCTGATCGAATAAAAGATCTTTTTCTTTTGTACTCCATCTCCTTGTGCAACCAAAATAAAGATAGGTTAAAAAAAGTGCATTCATTTGAATACGTAAGTAGTCTTGAAATATTGCAGTTACAGGCAAGAAGTAGAACTGCCTCCCCATGTCCTATCCGGGTAAGGGGGTATGTTTCTCTTTGGCTTTATGCCCCTTGCTGGCTGTGAAAGGCAATAATGGGGCAGCTGCACCTACAGAGTACTGCACATGTGCAATTCCCTTTAAGGAAAGCCCCACCTTTCATGGGCTTGCTGCTGGTGCATATCTGCTCGGGAGAGGGTGCATTATGTGCAACAAACAAATTGGACAGACTCCCATAATTTTGTAAAACAAATACTGGCACTGCTATGCAGCGCACTTGTTTGTGCACATTTTGACCAGAAACATACTGCCAAAATGTATGGAATGGGATGACATCCTTTGTGACGAAAAGGGAGGTTACTTAAAATCTTAATTCACGACAGGAACTTATTCAGCTCAATAGATGAGCTAGAATGTGCACTTTCCACACCAGAACGCGTGCCGAGGTCCAGGTGCCAGCAAGGATCGGGAGTGGAATCTTGTGACTGGGACTAAATTGAACCCATCACTCTGTGAGGAATTGCTATCTGGCAAGAGCGTAGAAGCTGTGGCTTTGTTGAATTTTATTAACAAAGTAATGCAGGTTTTTCCATCTCAGAAAGGATGATCTGCTGATCAGACCCTCTTTCATAAGCGCCATGCGAAAGGTTAACAGACCCATGACCTCTGCAGCTCCAGTGGCACAAAGCAGTGTTCAGAGGTCACAGATGCCCTGTTTGATAGCTGTTGTGACAGCCAAATCACTGATGTGCAGAGGTTGCATTTAAATTCACACCTCTGTTCTAAATTCCATATGATTATGATAAACCCATCAGTTGGTGGCAGGGTAATTTGAAAATATAAGCCATCCCCAGTATAGTATGTTAGTGAAGGGTTTACATAATTATAAAGAGCAACATCCGACTATATTATACACGTGTCAGGACTGTAAGCCCAGCTCAGCTGTGGAAGGGTTGTGTGTGTTCTGGTCAGAAGGTATGTCTCTGCCAGCCCAGCAGGAGCAGAGACCGAGTGGCTATGCCTCTCCTTTTATCCTTTGAGAGTTTGGGTAACACCGCTCTGCAGCCCCGGAAGCCATCTGCAAATGTTGTCCTGGGAAACCAGAATAAAAAGCCATGTCCAACACAAAAGGACTAGCCTCATACCAGTGTGTTGCATATCAAACGGCCTTTGATGCTATGGGTCTGAGAAGGAGGAAGGGTTAATGACAGAAGTTACATAGAGGGAGCTCAGCAGAGGTAGGGGAAGGGTCCCACCATCTTGTTTCTTGCTTTACCTCCCTTTCCACCCAGTATCCTCCACTTCCTTTAGCACAAAGCACTTTGGGTCTAATGTCAGGAGGCAAAGACCACTTGTCACAAGCCCAGGATTGGACGCCTTAAAGCAGACTTGCTTTTGTCAAATTATAAGTCCTCCAGTTGTGAAGTGAGGGCAGCTGATCCAAGACAGAGGCAAGCTCTTCTCCCCAACCATCCCAGGGCACATCAGGGGTGACCTGCTACTGAAGCAGGATCTGCCTCTCTGCCAGCTGCACCTTTACCCTGAACCTGACTGGAGCTGAAGGAACCCTGCAGGTGTTTGCCAGCATCCCCCATGTTTGAGAATAGGTTTTCTTGACTCTTAAATGCCCTCACCTTCCTGGTCCATCTTTGGGCCCTAGAATGGTCAGGTCACTTTTAATCCTTTTTTCACACAAGAACATACCCTTTTATAAACATTGTGGTAATTGATTGCCTTTCATCCCGTTTCATTACCCAGATTGCTGCATCTTTCTATCACTTGTATAATCTGTGTTCTTTCTACAGGGCTGGGGCTTTGTAGTATATACTATTTCGTTATTTTTGCATATGGTGCGTTTAAAGCATATATTCTTATAGAACCTTGATTGGGCACTCTTTTTAGACTGTTCACTTTACTGTTTGGGTTGCTACTGTTTACCCTTCACCCTTCTCTTGAGAGTATAGCCTGCCCTCGGCCCACGTCATCACAATAGACAAATGAGGTATATCTCTCAACAGTGCCGGTTCCACATTTATGATTGGGATCACTCTTGTTTTTGTAGCAATGTGTGGGCTGAGGAGGCGGTTAAGCCACTACTTATCCTCGTACTCCTGTGAGGCATAAAGTAATTCCGTCAAAAACACTCACTGCTACATGTTTAAGAGATTTGCAGGTTTTAGTAACTGGGTAGTCAAGTATCATAGCTTAAGAATCCAAGGGCGGACTGGCCTCAATGCAGGGACATTGAAAACAGAACAGAGGATAGGCAACAGTATAGGATTTGTCCGGGTGGATAGTCATGGATGGCTCAAACAGTTGATTTGGATGCCGGGTCAGCGTGCATGCCACAAGTTTTCATTTTTCAATAGGCAACTCAGTCCTTCATCCTTTTGAAGCCAATAAATTGAATAATACACTCAGCTATTACGACAGTGAACAGTGGCAGGAGGAATCTTGCATGAAGCACTATATAAAAACCTGGAACCTAGCATTGAGTATTATATGAAAACCTGAAATCTTGATTGATACTACTGCATAAGGATACAAACTGTTGTAGTTACACAAGCAGTTTTAACTTACATTTTAGGACTTAACTTAAAATTGTTACCCAACAAAACAAGATTTGATTTTCTGCATATTGCAAAGGTGTCCAAGTTAGGTGGTGTAAATATTTAAAAAGAAGGACAGTGAGGACACAAATCCCATCACTAATTGACAATATAACTAAAAAGCCCTTATACGCATTATATAGTGAAGACATAACTGTTCATGACTAAATGCAATTACCCTCTGAAAGAGTGCTGGATACCTTGTATTTTCCTCTCCTCCCCTAACCAATTCATCCCTCCCCACCCCCACTTTCCCTTCAGCTCCATGTGAGCGCCTGGAGACCAGGCAAATGGCAGCGATGCACAATATAAATTCCAGTAACGTAACATACATTATTTAAGAGGTCAAAATAAAATAAACTAGCAGATAATTAGTATAAAACATTTTTGTAATAGTTGCTGTCAGAGTTCATGCAAGCGATGAGCTTATGATTTTCAGGGGAATTTGGATGGAGAGTGGGATCACGCTTACATTCCCATCCATTCTGTGGTGATCCAGTGTTTTACTCAGTACATGTCAGCTGTGTGGCAGTTTTAGTGAGGAAAAAGTAGGACTGGTTTTGCGAGATCAGAAACTACCTGCAGATTACTAATTTCCATGGTATCGCTATGGTGTGTGGCATGTATTATTGATGATGGCTACCAACAAAGTACAAACAACTTCAATATCTCCGTTATTTCTGGGTGGATTTTAATAAGTAGGGTCTCATTTGAAAGATAGTTTCACCTCTAAAAAGGTGGTCCTATCAACATTTACTCTGAAGCCAATGGTGTCTCAACAATTTCCAGATTTCTATAGTAATAGTGCTGGTATGCAATTACAACACTAATTTCAGGCGTGCCCTGCCCTGTGGGAGGCACAACTACAGAGCAAATAAATCAGAGGAGATGCAGTCCTTGGGGCAATGCTCCTGGGATTTATGCCCCACAGCCCTCAAAGCACAAATTAGCAGTCGGCATTCGCCCCTGTGAGGTAGCACACCCTTGCTCAAGCGTGATGCCTATAGATTTTGTGTTTTTGTAATTTTTTTGTTTAAAACCAACAAACTGAACCATACTTCTTTCTTACAATTGCAGTCTCAGTTACAAGGTAACACGATGTTCCCAAACTGAAAATCATCAGTTAATTTCTGTGACTTCATCATGCTTAGTTTTTGTTGGAATGGAACTTTTATTCAGATCATGAAACATAAGATGTAACAATGTATCATATCCAAAGGGCAAAGACTCAGCGCTTTAAGACCACTATGGTGGTGATTGGCGCAGTAAAAGAACCAAATAACATAATGATTAACAGCTGGTGATTTTAGCACTAATGTATAAACCGAGGAGAGAGAATAAAGGCACCTTGAGCTGGCCAGGAAAGCTCAGCCATCCCTGGTTTTAACGCTGCCATCACATAGCATTCTGGATATTTGTGTTTTGTAGTGGGAAAATTAACCTCCAAATACTGTACCAGTATAATGAACGACATGAGCTGAAAATCTTCTGCATTTGCAAAGCATCCCAACCCTTATCCAGGACAATTTAAGAGCTTCGCTTCTGATTATTATGGACATTACATTAGTGTAACTATGCAGTACTGTCAGTGGAGTTGGTTCCTCGTTTCAATTCCTACAGATGTTTTGAACATTTGGGAAGAGCGTGGCAAATCGTAGAACCTTTTTGTGTCAAGTCCAAATAATGTGAAATCCAGCACACACCGTCCCTGTCACTTCTAGGCCTAACCTTACCTGTTTAGGGAAGATCGTGTTTCCTGTCTAGTGACTTCCAGTTCAGTCCAAGGTTGTGCTTTGGGATGGAGACCCCTACCCAACGCAGCACATTTTGCTTTCATTACCCATGCACACAAAGGTATATTTTAAGTCTCCAGACAACATTGCATTATTGTGCAATCCAAAACCTGCAATCTCTGCAATCATAAAATATAGGCTCACAGCCTGACCTCTCCACTTGACCAATCTCTGTGATGCTGGGCAAATTGCTATTCCTAAATGGATCTGATCTTCCTTGACTGCCTGTATTGGGATCACAGTGATAGGATTCTGCTAGGTGTGCACTGTACAACACGCCTCACTCATACATGGTTTCACAGACGACAGGATTGGTTCCACATCTAATAATAGCAACATTGATCGTTTATATAGCTTGCACCATAGTAGGCTCAACTGCCTCTAAATTGCACATGATACAATAACAAGCTAGCCATGGCTCTCTACAAACAGGAGTTGAAATATATCATGCTATGCCATTGGTTTCTCTGCAGCCATTTCCAAGGTCTCATGGCACTATTAGAGTTAAAAAAGAGGAGGGCTCTGTTTGGTTAGTAGGGATAGTTGGGGAACATGCAAGACAGCTTTGCTACTGCGTTGGTGTGTGAAAATCAGAAATACCAGACTCTACGTGCAGTAATATTTTTAGGTCCTTTGTGTCGAGAGCGCTTGAGGTATCTGTACGTAGTGTGCACCCACGTTATGTCCACAGTCTGAGGGTGTGTTGGGTCAAATTGTGTAATGGTACTTGGTGGGACACGTGACCGATGCCTTTTCAGTGTGTTGGGCGGGTTATTTAATTGCTGTCTGCAGGGGACTTAGTCGGCATGCACATTACGAGGTGGAAAGTTGAATTTTCCCAATAAACACCCCCACACATACACATGATGCTCGAGTCTAGCCCCATACACAGACACTGACCCCTGCCTGCCCCCAAACACACTGATACGGACCCCTAACACGCAGCCCCTCACCCACACTTTCCCTTGCTACTCCCACCCACTGCCCCGACCACACACACAAAGACGACACTTCACAAATACACTGACCCCCAACACATTTTCCCACACTCCAAACGCTACCTTCCACACCTCCAGTCAACTTCTTCCCCACATGCATTAACCCAACACTTTAACAAACACCCTTCCACATGCCACACACAAACACTCACCTCACCCCCACGTACACTGCCCCACCCCCCTCACTGGCCCCACCCCCACACTTAGCCTATCTGCCCACACCTACACACATTGCCCTCACCAGCCTCCCACACTGTCATAACCCTTACTGTCCCCACACCCTGTGTCCCTGGCCCTACATACTGCCCCCTCCCACACACACACTGTCCAAAAACTCCCCCACATCCACAGCCCACTACCCACACTAACACTATCCCCAAACACTGCAACTGTCCACCCAATAGTGCCCCAGCCCTAAACACTGCTCCTTCATTACTACATTGCCCCCCAAACCACTGCATCCTTGCACGTCCACACTCATAACACACCGCACACACACAGTTCAGTGTTCCTGGCATGTGATAGCACACCATGCCAACAGTGTCCGCTTTACCCAGTTATTAAGCAGCAGTACCTAGAAATGGTGTGTGTGTACCTGGACATTTGATGGCAATCCCTGGCCCCAAGTACTTGGACATATGATGCCAAGAACCGACAAAAGGATCGAGTACCCTGGTATATGCTGGTAATGCCTGGCAAATGCTCATAGGATGCCTATACAAAAGCCCAAACTATTCACTTTTCCAGTGCTAGTTTAATTTGGTTACTAGGTGGTACTTTGCTAATTTGACTTGGGACCACCTATAGGATGGAACTATTACATAGGGGTACATATAGGGGGAGGTGAGAAGTGAGTAGGGACACAGCCCATTAACACACCCTCTTCACCAAAAAGAAAAAGAAATACACCTTCCTGGGATCGCTAAACTAGTACTAGCTTGCAGTAGCATCAAACTTTGTGCTGCATTGGGCCTGCCAGTGTTGTTTCCAAGTCGACTCCTGAGAGTGAACGTCTTAAATTACCACCGTAATAGAGTTCCCGGTGTAACAAAACTATCTTAACCAAATGTGACGATTCATAAGTAATGTGTGATCTCTTGCATCTGGTCCTTGCATTCAAGACAAGTTAAAAAATAAGAATTTACAAAGCAAACTGTTTTGGCTTGAGCATAGGTATGAGAAACATTTCCGGCCAATGATGTCATATAACCAGGTACTCACACCATTTTATTGCAGATTCCATATTATGGCTAGGTAATACCCTGATGGCAGAGTCCCAAAAAAGCCTATCCTATCCCTATATAAAAGCTAAAACAGTTGGCTTTGTCAATAATTGGACTACAAATGTAAAATCAATTTCACAGTATGATACTTTGTTATTTTACAGCTATGAAAGACAATCAACAATTTAATTTACATTCTACAATTCTATTTTTTGTTAAAAACATAATGAATGTACAAAGAACTATAACAATCACTGCCTCTATCCCTCAAAGGACTTAATTTTCAAAAGTTCTCTGAAGAGCTCGGATGAATACCCAAGTTCATCTATTCAATTACTTGTGGAAGCAAAAGATGTAGGCATTTTGGTTTCTCTCCTTGAGTGACATCTTGTATGCTCAGAGTTTGGGTGCCTTTCTTACAAAATCTAGCAAACAAAGCTGCACCTCACTGATTAGGTTCAACAAGCCCGTACCCGAAAATGGCAAGGCGTATGGACCACTTTCAGCTCTTCCTGTCAACAAGGGATTCTGACCTAAGTAGAATATATATTTGTCTGGAATCCTGCCAGAAGTTGTCATAAATCAGAATTTGAAAATGGTAAGGCTCAAGTCCTGCGCCAGCACATGAAAGTGTTAACGTGGGTTGTATGGCTTTTGCTGAAAGAATTGATAATTACAACAGTTTGTTGTAAAATATATTTCTTTAATGGAGGTTTATCAGATAAACCATGATCATAAATGTGTATCAAAGTTCTTGTTTTTGATTGCCAATTCAGGATAGCTCAATTGTATATCCAATTCAGGATAGCTCTCCCTCTAAAGAAATTGAATAAATGGTCCTTATATAACAAGTAATTGGTGTCCCATTAAATTGAATAGCAAATGTATCTTTTTGTTGTCCCATTGGGTCTTTCTTGCTTTATGGGTGCATTAAATTTTTCTTCAAGGTGGTATTCTCTTGTCCTCAATTTGAACGGGGATTAGTTGCCTTCTACACGCGTTTCACCACTCGGGTTGAGTGGCTCATCAGGGGCGATTTGGGTAATCTTTAGAGTTCAAAGAGCTGTAAAAATAATGGGATTGATGTACATGTGACAACCCTGTATGTATGAGCATAGTTGTCAAATTATAGCATGAACAGTGATGAACAGAAAGGAAAAAATTCATTTCTGGTTGCCAAACTCACTCACAGAGTTCCAAGTGTAGTTTCAGATGGGAGGGCCCTTCTAAGGTGGTCAATCCTAAACAAAAAAAGGGAGTGCCATTTCACTATTTTAGGAAATAGAACTAGTGTACAGGGTCTAAGTGTCAGATGCCAATTGCAGGGTTATTATAGAGCTGTGATAGGATCTGCTGCTTATTAGCTAAAGACTAGATGTTGTGACAAAAGGGGGGGGAAGAAGTAAGGATCTTATCAGCTGGTGCGCTGTGCAGCTGAGTGCGATTTCTATAGCTGCTAGTAAAAACGAGCAAAGCTGATCCTGATGGATAAAATGTTGTGGTGGTTGCCGGCAAATATACATGCCGCATATGATGTCATTGCATACATACCGCAGGCACAGTGACGTTTTAGATAGTGACGTTATTTCGCTCCGAGCAATCGCAAGTGGTGGCCATTTTAGAAAAAGGTTCTTTATCAAAAAAGGATGACTGAAAATGTGTTGAAAACATAAGTAACTCAAAGGAAATTGGTTCAAACGGACCCAAAGGAAATAAAGTTAAAGTGAAATGAAGGTCACAGGCGATAATCCATTGGAGATTATGGAATGAATAGAAATGAAACAGATGATATTGAAACGAAGATGGCGAGAGCCTAATGCTTCCCTCTGGCGTAGGAGTTGCTCTTTATTACCTCCTCTCGGTTGGTTGATGATTATTTCCAGTCCTGTATGTTTGATTAAAGCTGGATTGCCTTCCGGATGTTCCTCCAAAAAATGAGCTGCTAGCCGATATTGGATGTCTTTGTTCCTAACACTTCTGAGATGTTCCAGTATTCTCGTTTTTAGTTTGCATATCGTACTATCTATGTACCATTTGTTGCATAGGCATTGGATTCCATATACAACATATTTGGTGTTCCAGTTAATCACCTTTATCACTCAGAAATCTCTTTTTAGTATTGGAAGCGTTATCTAAAAAAGAACTCTCCAAATGGTGGGAAATTAAAACACTGAAGACTTATATGAAAGTGGACCGCATACCCAAAGGCCTAAGAACATGCATCTTTCCCTCTTTCAAAGAAGATGACATTTCAGATCTCAATGAATGGGAACAAATGTTGACCAATACATCGATAGAGATGATGATCAGAGTTCTGAGATGGTCCAGTATTCTCGATTTTAGATTGCATATGGTACTATCTACGTACAATTTGTTGCATAGGCATTGGATTCCATATACAACATAGTTGGTGCTACAGGTGATCACCTTTATCACTCAGAAATCTATTTTTAATTCAGCAGATACAAAAAGAGCACCATCTCCACTTCTAAACAAGCAGACAACCGCAACCAAGGGGGACACACCACTGCGGACCAAAATATTTCGAACGACAAACAACTCACAAGAAAAGAAAGAAAGGAGGAATTAAAAAACCACAAGGCCGGATGATCAGGAATGGCAACAAGATCCCAACAATACACCAGGGGACGCAACAAGTGAATTTGGTCATGAACATATCTAATGTCACGCTGAATGAAGATTTAAAGTCAGCTCTTAACACTGTCATTTTGCCCAAGCAATCAAATGGATTTGTTCAAATCCATGTAGATATGTACACATTTTGTCTTAAAACTAAAATAATATTTTGAAACACCAAGAGCAATACAGGAAACACCATCGCCAATATCAGATTTAACAGTAGACCTCGGAGAGAACACTATACTTCTATTAAACCTTGAAGGACCACAAGAGGATTACAGCTTGTTTTTCTAAACAACAAAATATCTCTCTCAAATTATCAGAGCAAACAAATTTGAAAAGTACCCACACTAACAGTTGACAACGCCATTGACCTTTTTAAGAAATTGGTCACTGATGATCTAAGGAAAATGTAATGTTAAACCAAAATTCAATCATAACCTTACTTGGAAGGAAAGATCAGAACTAAGAAACTCGGAATTAGATGACAGGTATATAATTAAATCAGCTGAGAAAGGAGGCAAGATTGTAATCCTGAACCAACTCGATTACGTAACAGAAGCTCTACACCAACTTAATGACAGACAATACTACAAAAGACTACCCACTAACCCAGTCCCAGAACTGAAAAAACTCTAGAGATCTAAGAGCAAGAATTGTTGCGAGAAAGGACTACTAAATGATGATGAATACAATTTCCTAAATATACAGTTCCAAGTGATGGCAACAATATATTCTCTTCCCAAAATCCCCAAAATCTTCAAGAAATCTCCACCTTGTAGACCCATTGTTAGCGGCATTGTATCTTTGACCAAAAGAATATCTGCTTATATTGACACTCATCTACAACCATTAGCTTCTAGCTTGGTTTCCTACATAAGAGACACCACTCGCATACTTCAACAACTTGATTCCATCACCTGGCTAAACACCTACAGATTAGTGACACTAGATGTCACATAATTGTATATTCCTTCTTGAATTGCCCATTACCAGAGCTGCATTGCCTCTATGCACAGTGGTAGTGACCCTATACCTCCTCTCTTGTTGAGGTAGTACGTGGCCACTATGTTGTCCGTCATTATCAGGACATTTTTTCCCGTACAGAGGGCAGAAAAGCCTTCAGCGCAAGTCTGATTGCTCTCAGCTCCAAAAGATTGATGTGTAGTTTGGACTCCAATAGAGACCAATGACCGCTGATTGTCAGCTCGTTGGTGTGGGCTCCCCACCCCGTGAGTTAGGCGTCCGTACCTACTCTTCTCTCCGACCATGCTGGTCAAAAAGGTTCTCCCTCCAAAATAGTATCCTCGTAGGCCCACCACAGGTGATCCTGTGCAACCCTGCTTGGAACCTCAAGTAGGTCTGACATGTTGTCCGAGAACTTAGACCATTGGGTTCTGAGAGCCCATTGAAGGGATCTCATTCTCAGGTGAGCCTGTGGCACCAGAAAAATGTTGGATGCCATGAGGCCGGGCAACCTCAAAAATTTGAAGGCCAGGAGATGCGGAGCACTCAAACTTGTAGACCATATGCAGAATGTCTTGAGCCATCACCTTGAGTGGTGAGCTCTTTCCCATGGATGTAACTAGTATGGCCCAATGAATTGGAGCTTTTGAGATGGTGTCCAATGGGACTTCTTGTAATTCAGGGAGAAGCCCAATCTGTGAAGAGAATTTCATGTGATGTTGAGAGGATTAAGTAATTGTTCGGGAGAACGCACCCTGATCAGCCAATCGTCCAGGTAGGGGTAGACGTGAATCCCCCCCCTTTCTCCTGAGACTCGCTGCCACCACCATCATCTGTTTGGTGAAAAGCCTTGGGGCGGAGGTCAGCCTGAATGGCAGAGCTCGAAACTGATAATGAAACCGCCAACGGCGAACCTCAGCTACATTCTGTGCTTGAGATGGATTGGCACATGAAAATAAGCATCCTGAAGGTCCAATGACACCATCCAATCCTGGTGTTGCAGGGCCTGAAGGATCTGAGAAAGACTGACCATCTTGAACCTGTCCTTCCTGAGGAACCGGTTCAAGTATCTCAAGTCCAAGATGTGTCTCAGTGCTTCATCCTTTTTGGTTATTAGGAAATATGGATAATACCATCCTTTTTTACTCTCCGCTCCAGGTATTGGCTCTATAGAACCTTTCCCTAGCAGGGTCAAAATTTCCTGCACAAGGAGCGGATCTGGAATCTTTAAAGAATAGTTTCCCGGTGGACGGTTCAGAGGTCTTTGGATGAAGGGAAGGCAGTTACCCTGGGCTATGGTTTCTAATGCCCAAGCATCCAAAGTAATTTGCACCCTTCTTTCAGATGCTGAGACAGTGCCTCCCACTGGGGTTTCGTGACTCAAGACCTCCGAGAGTTTTGAGACGGCAGAAGCAGTGGCTGTTGGTAAAAATACCTCTGCTTGCACGGTATCCCCCTTGTCCACCACAAGGGAATCTTCTTTGACCTCTTTGACCAGCCATTCCTCTCGCTCTTCCAACCGAGGAGTAGTAGCGAAAGGATCTAGCCCTCCAAGAAGGCCACTGTGGCAAAAGAGCTGAGGCTGCCTAGTTGCGGCGGCCAAAGATTTGGATGCTGCCTTTGAGGTCTGCAGCTTCTCAAGGCTTTCACCAGCCTTGCTGACAAAAAGGTGAACCCCGTCAAAGGCATGTTAAGGAGTCTAGACTGCACATCCGGTGCAAATCCAGACTTCCTTACGACGCACATCTGCAAATAACGGTGCTTGCCGCCATGGCTCTGCTGATGCTCAGAATCCAGACCTGAGTGAAGAGACTTGCACATGGCTTCTTTGCTGTCTCTAACAATAGCCAAGAAACCGTCTCTTTCCTCCACTTAGGGAATGTGCTCAGCCCCCATAGAAATGCATTCCAATAGAGTGAATGAAAATGTTACTAGGGCACATGTGGAGTTGGCCGATTTAAGAGCCATGCTCCACGCAGAACATACTTTCCTAGCCCATGCATCTACCCTTTTTGTCATCCGTAGCCGGTAGGATGGTTGGATTGGCTGCCTGTTCTGAGGTTGCAGTAGCTGCATGCACCATCAGACTTTCTTAGGGTGGGGTGTTTTGATAAGTAGTTGGGGTCACTAGTAGATGGGAGTTATGTTTGTGTTACATTCTTGTTAACTGGTGGGCATGACTCTGGCATCTCCCAGTTGGCAGTCAAACTTTTTTGAAGAGCAATGTGGAATTGTAAAATGGGATCTTTTTAAGCACCTTTATTAAGGAAGTCTGTTAGATCATCCTGCTTGAAGAGGACAATATGTCTACTTTATCCCAAGTAATCTACAACTTTAGACATCAACTGTCTACATGATGCATCTGCGTGTTCATCAGATTCAGGTTTACCAAATTATAACTCTGGTGAAGTGTCCACTCCACTGGCTGTTTGCAAGTTTTCATAAAGGTCTTTTAGCCTGGACTCCTTTGATATCGAGATATCAGTATATTTGGTGTACCATACTGTAGCCCAAATGGTGCATTATTATCTGATGGCTCATTGTCCTCATAAATAGAGGTTAATGACTTAAAGTAATCCTTTCTAAGTAAAGGAATATAAGTCGCATCTGGTAAAGGCTTCGATGGCACTGATGGTTTAGATGGCATCAATGGTGTCGAAGGCGCCACTGGTGCTGATGGCGCAGTTGGCATCGATATCGTCGACAGTTTCAACCTCGACTTATTCTTTGACTTGCAGCTTCAAGGATCCTTCGATGATTCCTCATCGCGTCAAGGCCTCGACAGCTCTCGATGTGGAGTTGGCCTTCATCCCGGGCTCGAGGTTGTGCAGGATTGGGCTCGAGACTTTTCCTTAACAGCTTTAGAAGGCATGGTAGGAGCATGGTTTGCCGAGGGTTTTTGCCTTTCAAAAATATTCAACATGTCTAACCTGAATGCTTCCCATTCAATAGGAGTGGAGGCCTACGTCGGACAAGATATAGCTCTCTCAGGAGAGAAGTCAAATGAAGTCAAAGTAGGCGACATATGGTGCCTCTTTTTAGACTTCGACGAGTGGTGAGAGCCACTCCTTGACCTGGACCTTTTCACCTTCTTCCTTCGAGGATAGTCACCTCTCGCATCGTCCGAAGAAGGTTTCTTCAAAGTGGTAGTCGATGGGGATTTCTTGGGGTTTCTACCTATCGTCAATTTCTCCTTTAGCTCCTTCAGAGCTTTTCCGGTCATCGATTGGCATCTCGAGCAGCTCGAGGTCTATTGCTCCACACAGACACCACAAGCATTCTCGATGCAGCTCGGGTATTGACATCTTGGAACCACAGTCCTGACACTTTTTAAACCCGTTCTTCGGGTAGTCGGTGTCGAAGATTAAGACCTTTTAGTTTTTCGCTAACAAAACTATTGAGGCGCACCATAGTTCTCGAAGCGTAAGCTTACTTGGAAAAACAGAACTGAAGCCAACGGGCGATGCACGTGATATAGATACCTTCGATGGCATCGAGACAGAGGCCCACGAGGGACATCAATTCAACTGAATCGACACACAGCGCCCTCTCCCAAATTTTATTTTTTGCTGAAGCTGGATATCGAATATCAAAGATGAGGAATACGTGAGAGGACACAATCCATTCAAAATATACTTCTTCCTTTCTGACTGTTCATGCTCTAATTTGATAACTATGCTCATCCATACAGGGTTGTCACATATACATCAATCCTATTATTTTTACAGATCTTTGAACTCTAAAGATTACCCAAATCCCTCCTGATAAGCCACTCAACCAGAGTGGGGAATCACATGTAGAAGGCAAGTAATGGCCCTTCCAACTTAGGACAAGAGATTACCACCTTGAAGAAGAAACAATAAACCCACCCATTAAGCAAGAAAGACCGAATGGGACAACGAAAAGTTAAAATTGATATTCAATTTAAAGGGACACCAATTATCATAAAGGACACATTTTTCTATTTTTTAGAGGAAGAACTATCCTGAAGTGGACATACAATTGAGCTATCCTGAATTGGACAATCAATTGGACAATCAAAAATAAGAACTTTAATACACATTTATGAGCATGGTTTAACTGACAAACCTCCATTAAAGAAATATATATATACATTTTTTTCAACACTTTATTTTCATTTTCATAAACAAACAAGGTTACATGTCCTTGAGGTATCACGTGTTGAAATCTATGTATTTATCACAATTATTTAAGCAGAACTCTGTGATTGTATGTAAAGCCCTAAAGTGCAACCTTAATAATAACGTTTACAACAATCACCCCCCTCCCACCTCCCTTTTAATGGGATGGTTCTGACTTCCGCTCCTTTGGTTGTTATTGGCTGTGGCTTGTTCCTCCTTTAGGTTTCGTTGATCATATTTAAAGAGCCGTTCTTCCCCTTACTCGTATGAGGAGTTTCAGTTTAGAATTGCTCTCATTAGCCTTGGTCTGAAGTAGTAAGATTCCCTCTCCTTGACAAGGTCTATGAACGGGTCCCATACTGCCAAAAATGTCTGATGTCCAGTCCACCATCTTTCAGGGCTCCCACTTTTTCCATTGCTCGTATGTGCCGTATTTTAATCCACCAGCATTCCATCACCGGACTCTCTGGGTTTTTCCAGCCTTGGGCTAGGGTCATCCACGCCGCCATTAACAATTGAGTGATCAGAGTGGCATTATTACCTGTCGCCGCATACACTCCTTCCACTGCAGTCCCCAATAGAATTACCTTTGGATCATATGGGAGTTGTTGCCCTGTGATTTCTTTTATATGTCCTAACACCTCTTTCCAATACATCTCAGCTTTGGGGCAGACCCACCACGTGTGATATAAGTCCCCTCTGTTACCACATTGCCTCCAACAGCTGGTGGGAGGAGGGGGGTAAGCAGGGTTCATTTTATGGAGCCTGTGTGGGGTTAGGTAACACCTGGTGTATATTTTGTATGCGGTCTCCTTAATGGCAGTGCACTTGGATGTTTTTTGTGCCCTTCTCCAGATTTGACCCCACTCCACCTCTGTGATGGGAGTTCCTAGGTCCCTTTTCCAATTATCTTTGTATGAAATTTGGTCCTCAACTTGCGTGTTATCTATTAGTCTGTACATTCTTGCTATTGTTTTTGGGGTTCGGCCCTCCTGTAGAGTGAGTTCCAATCTTATCAGGGCTCTGGTAGCCTCCTTCTTAACCTCCTTCTGGGAGATCCAATGCCTTATTTGTATGTATGCATATCTTTCCCTTTCCCCAATGCCAAATTTCTGTTTACAGTCTTCGAATACTAAGTGGGATCCATCTTGAAAAAACTCCTTCAGATGGAACGTCTGCGCCTGTCCCCAGTTTTCCCAGAACTTCTCCTGTCTACTCGGGGTAAAATGTTGGTTATGCGCCATTGGGGTAAAGGGTCCTATGCCCGTCGTTATGTTCTGTTTTTTAAGTGCTGTATCCCATCCCTTCAGTGATACTCGGGTAGCTTCTAGTAGGTGTCCTTCCGCCCCCTAACTCCCGCCCATAGTCCGTGCAGTGTTCCTAATGGGATTTTGGTCACCCCTTGCTCTATCCCTATCCACCCGTTGGATGTGTTCCTTCCCATCCATTTCAGCATAGGTGCTACCTGGGCTGCTAGAATGCATCTCTCGATATCAGGAACCCCAAGTCCCCCCAATAGAAGTGGTCTGGTCAAGATCTTCTTTTGAATTCTGGGTTTTTTCCCATGCCACACAAAGGTGACCAGTTCCTTTTGTAGCGCTATGCCCATCTTAGGGGGGACCTCTACCGGGAGGGAGATTACCATGTACAATAGTCGGGGTAGTAGCTTCATCTTAAGTGCAGCTATGCGTGCAAACCATGACAGTTCCTGGGCGTCCCATTTATGTAGGTCTTCCTTTAGTTGTTTCCATAATGGCGTTATATTCGCACCATATAGATATTTATATTCCTTTGTTAGTTGGATGCCTAGGTATTCTATAACCTTGGGTTCCCATATTAGTGGGTATTGTGCCTCTATTACCTCGATCACCCCCTCTTCCTCTGTTATGTTCAAGGCCTTTGATTTAGAGTAGTCAATAGTGAACCGCGATATTTTGGAAAATTCCTGTAACCTTTCTAATGTTTTGGGCAGCGAGGTAGGGATGTCATTCAGGAATAATAAAACACTGTCTTGCTATAATGCGATTCTGTGTTCTATTCCCCCAGCCACCACCCCCTTTATCTCCGGATCTTGTCTTATTATTTCTGCTACAGGTTCCATTGCCATTGCGAAGATCAGGTGGGATAACGGCAGCCCCGGACTGCGCCTCTCCGTATTTGTATTCTTGTTGTGGGTCTTCCATTGACCATGAAGGTCGTCGAGGGGAGCCTGAAGTTCGCCAGAACCATCCTAATAAAGGTGGGGGCGCAACCATATTTCATCAGGACCAAGCTTAAATATGCCCAGTCTAGGCTGTCAAAAACCTGGCGTGCATCTAGGGCTGCTAGAGAACTTCTGCCTTGTCCTATTTCCCCAGGTCGATGATGTCCACTGCCCGCCTGATATCCTGTGTGTGTCTCCCTACTATGAATCCCGCCTGATCTTCGTGGATTATTTTGTGCAATACTTTTGCTAATCTGGTAGCCAAAATCTTTGCGTAAAGTTTTGCATCACTATTAGGTAGCGATATTGGCCTGTAGCTTGTGCAGTCAGTGGGGTCTTTCCCCAGTTTTAAGATCAGGACTGTGGTTGAGTTTCCCATGTCAGACATGACTGTTCCGCTTCTCCTTATGTGACGGAAGAGATTTGTTAATGGGCCCAGTAGGTGGTTCCAGAATGTTTTTTAATACCTATTCCCGAGCCCATCTGGCCCAGGGATCTTGTTGGGGGGCAGGTGTGTTATAGCATCGCTCATCTCTTGTGCTGTTATGGCGGCCTGCAGAATAAGATTGTCTTCTTCAGTTATCTGAGGAAGGGAGAATTTGGACATATAGCCTATTTGTGCTTGTGGGGGGAGGTTCTCCCTTTCGAGAAGGCCTTGATGGAATGTTTCCATTATATCTAGCTTCTCGTGTTCCGATCTGCATATTTCCCCTTTTGGGGTTTTTGAGCCGCACTATGTAGTTACGGGACCTTTGTTTGTTAAGCTTGGCTGTTAGGAATCTGTTGGCTTTCCCCCTGTGCACATAATATGCCTGCTTGGTGTGTAGGAGTGATATCGCGGTGCGATCCGCCACATGAGCTTCGAGCTGGGTGCTCACCTTACGGAGGGTTCTTAGCGTTTTAGGCGTTTGTCTGGCTTTGTGGCGTCTAGCTCGAATTTCTGTTTAATGAGCCCTCTCTCTCGTATATACGCTGTAGCCTGTGATATAAATTCTCCCCGGACTACTGCCTTTACCGCATCCCAAATTACCCCCTAGTTTGTCTCCCCATTATCGTTGTCTTGGAAATAATTCTTTAGCACTTTCCCCAATGTATGCTTTAAGGGCAATATCTCGGAGTATCATTTCATTTAATCTCCAGCTTCTAAGAGTTTGGGGCCATTCTTTTATAGGGATCATTTGTAGTATGACTGAGGCGTGGTCAGTAAGATACTGGACTCCCATTTGTACCTTATCAATCTGTGGGATTAAAGCGGCTGAGGCCATGATCAGATCTATCCTCAAGTACCCTCTGTGGACCGACGAGTAATGGGTAAATTCTTTTTCTTTCTCGTGGAAAAATCTCCACGTCTCCACCACTTCTGCTGGTAAAATAGCTCAGCGGGTTGAGCGCTCACTGCCGAGATCTGAGCGTGATCTGCAGGTCGCAGGTTCAAATCCTGGCAAGGCCAACTCAGCCTTTCATCCTTCCGAGGTCGATAAATGAGTACCAATTTCGGTTGGGTGATATTGTATGTAAATATGTGCTCTGTACAGCACTTTGGATTAAGGCGCTATATAAATAACACATTATCATTATCATTTGGGGTGTATATTGCAATTAGTGTATGTTTGTTTGTGTAGCGTCCCCTTGAGAAGCAAAAATGTGCCCTCTGTATCTCTGTATAAAGCCAGTTTCTTGAATGCCATACTGAAGTGTTGGGATGATATGTATATCAAGAAGGATCGTAGATTGTGATCATGAATGATATTTATTAAGTATTTAAATTAAATACAGAAAGAAGAAGTATGATACATGTGAGCCCCACCAGACTCCAGCTGGGAAATGCAGTTGATCGTCAATATGCCTCCAGGATTCCATGATGCTCAAACGTGATTAGCAATGGTGTGCTCATGACATGGAAGTCACAAGCCTGTGTCTTGCACAAAACAGACAGGATACTGCACATACAAGCGCCTAGTAAGATCACCATCCCTTTAGTCTTTTTCCCTCAGAGGTGAAGTATTGTCTGGGAAATGCTCTGTAGGCCGTTCTTTTTTCATCTATCGTGAGCAGGTGCGTTTCCTGTAAAAAAGACTATTGCAGCCTGGAGCTCTAGTAGACGCGCTAATATGGAGCGTTGCTTCACTGGCGAGTTTAGACCCTGTACATTTAGGCCTATGACATTCAACTGAGTCGTAACCCCAGTGTTGATTACTCCTCATTATACTCCATGTCTCATTCCACAGTGAGTGCCACTTGTACTGTTTCGTCTCGGACCATACCCCAAACAGTTCCCAAAATAACCGAAGTTTAACAACTAATAACTTCCCAAATCGCTCCCTTCCCTCCCGCCTCCCTCCCTCCCTCTTTTTGGGACCAAGGACTCATTGCGCCTTCTCCGAGTTCCCCTCGGAGCGTAGGGTCCCATGTTTTCCCCCAGTGTCCCCCTCGCCAGGACATGTCTGTATCCCGAGTGTAGGTTCCACGATGTCCCCCCCCGAACCTCCACCCGAGCTTACTTCATTCATCTCTCAATTCTTCCTTCCGTTATCTCCCCGGTATGCTCTCCCGTGTCTCCTTCAGCCCAGGTGTGGGTCTCAAAGTTCCTTTATCCTTGTTGGTGTACCTGGATTACTTCCTTTGGACTTTACCTTGGCCTGGGACCCTTTAATGCAGACTCTTAGCCTCGTAGTCTTCTGTTGTCTGTGGACCATTCCCATTGTCTGGGGCCTTCCCCTTTCTGCGTTTGGTTCGCACCTGTACTCTTCCGGGGTTGTTCTTCTATCTGTAGTAGGGACATTCCCCTCTTCGCAGGTAGAGATCCTCTGTGGTTTACCTTCCCACAAGAATTGTAGGTCAAAGGGGTATACCCATCTCTAGGTAATCCCTTTGGCTTTTAGTGCCCTTGTGACCGGTTGCATTAGTCTCCTTTTACGTAATGTGGAAAGTGCTGGGTCCTGAAACAGTTTGATCTGGTTGCCATTGATGGAAACCGTTTGTTGTTTGTAGTATCTCTTCCTTCATTATGTATGAGGTCATTGCCAACAGAACGTCTCTTGGCCTGGCTCTGGGTTCATTTCTCTTGGGCCCCACACTGTGCACTCTGTCAATGAGCATGTCTTCTGGTTGAGTGCCATTGAGCAAGCTACTGAAGCACTGTTGCATTGAGTCTTTAAGGTCTTTGTCGGCTATTGTTTCGCCCAGGCCTTTGACCCTTATATTAGACCTCCGCAATCTGTTCTCGAGGTCCTCTGATTGCAGTTCTAGGTTATGTGTTGCTCTGGCAATCTGATCTAGGAGGATACTATTCTGTTTTGAGTCTTCTGCCATCTATGAGAGCCCTATTTCTGTGGCATCCACTCTTTATCCCAGTTCAGTGATGTCCTTCTTCACCTCCTGTAGGGAGGATCTCGGTTCTTCCCTTATTGTGCTTAATTGGTTTTGGAAGGACTCCATCATCCTACTTTCCATGCCCTATAAACATTCCTGTAGTTCTTCCTTGTTTAACGCCATTTTCATGGTTTCTTCCTTATCTTCTTTGGTACTTGTTTCTTCTGTGTTGCCCTTGTGTTGATTTTCTTCCCGATATTGTCTCCAGCAGAATTTCAGTTGTCTGCTTCGTGTCTTTGTCGTGGATTTGGTTCTTGTAGAGATGTTTTTAGCTTTGGTCCCTGGCATCTGTGTCGTGCACCCGTCCGGTGGGTTCTTTGATGTACCAACTGGGTGCCTTTGGGCGGGCTATATGTCTTCATTCAATTGTCCCCCAAAAGTATTGGGCTGTTGAGGTCAGATCAGGCTTGCCTTGGTTACTGGTGGAGGGGCTTGCCCTGTGCGTTATGTTCTCTAGTTGCGCTTTGTTTTCGGGCTGCTATTGCGTTCGGGGGAGGGGCTGGGTGTGGATCTCTCTAGGACTGTGTGCTTAGGCCAGTCATCACTGTTTTGCGCAGATGGTCAAGTGTTTTCGCGTGAGAGCATTGTTGCTCGCTTGGGCCTGGAGAAGGCGTTCATAAATTGGTTGCCTCCCTCCCTATACGTTCCAGTCCTCGCGCAGAATGTCAGCGTATTTCAATTTCTACTTGTGCTTCTTTCTTTCTCTGCATGCCGTCTATGCAGCCCGTTTTCCTCACCCAGAGGGTGTCACAGTCCAATCTTGCATTGAGGAGTGTATGTAACTGTTTGTAGGTGCCTGAGGTCCGTATGATCCGGACCGGAGTTCTGCTTAATGTGATCCTGTTCCCCGCTTCTGTTGCAGGCCCACTTTGAATGTAGTGGGGCCTGTCAGCCCTATTGGCGCTTCTTTTGGGGGTTTCTTTGGTTCAGGTTTTATTGTCACCGGGGAGAGAGAGGGGTCGGGGAAGCCCTCTTTTTCCTTCTACCCCCAGCAAATCTGAATTCCTCTACCCACGTGCCCCCGTACCTTTGATTCGGCGCCACGGGCCCTCCCGGGCAGTCGTACCGCGTTGGTGGTGCTGTCGGTGCAATGCTGTCTTGATCCTTCCTTCGCACTGTATGAGGTGAGGGAGGCATCTTGGTTGGCGCGTAGCGGGGGAGATGGTCCCCGGCATGCCGCACCCTTCACCCTTCCTCTCCGTGACCGGCATATGCAGCTCCCCTGGTCTTGGATGTGGCTTTGGGTCAGGCTGTTCCCTCCGTGATTAGGAGGCTCCAGTCCCCGCTCACAGGGCCCATGCAGCGGAGCAATGGAGTGCCTCCTCTTCCTGGGTGTTGTTCTGTCCCCACTTCCTGGTTGTACGCGTCGTCGCCGGACCGCCTCCCGGGGCTCACGCAGCTCCGCTCTTGCACTGATCCGGAATTTCTCCTCGTCGGACTACGGCCCCTGGTATCCTGCAGCTGCTCACCCGTGTTTTGGGGAAGATTTTGGAACTTTTGACAGCAGTTAGGTCGCGTATTTCGCCTTTTGTTTTCCCGCTCGGGCGGAGGTCAGGGATACGCGACCTCACCCACTAGCAGCCATCTTGGAATCCCAAAGAAATATTTTTTACAACAAACTTATCAATTCTTTCAGCAACATTCATACAACCCACTTTAACACTCATGTGCTTGCGCAGGACTTGAGTCTTAAAATTTTCTATTTTCATTTATATACAATTGGGCAGACACAATTAGAATGCTTGTCCAGCGACAGCAAAATTGACATAACTAACTCTGTCTTTAATACATTTCTGTTAAGGTTTGCCACAGATTTGTTTTATGTCTGCAAACCTACAATTATAATTCAGAATTAGCGCTAAGTCAGGGGGGGGGGCATTACCGCGTCAGATAATGCCCAGCAGCCCATAGTTCCAGGCCCCGAAGCATGATCAGATGCAGTAATGCCACCCGAGGAGCCTATTGCTATTAGTACCCCGGCCCGTTAGACCGTAGTACTAATAGTGCATTTATTCAGTTGTGTAAAAATAAAATATGGTTGCCATTGAATGGGAAACAAAGTCTGTTCTCCCTTTTCATGGCAGCGATTTAAAATATTTTAAAAAGTAAACAAAAAAGATGACCGCCCTGGAACGGCAGAAGGGACTACACATAGTCCCTTCTTCCCTTTGCATGGCGGCCTGCCACAGATCGGGAGTGGACACGCCAGGGACAGAATTGTTCCCGGCGCACCTGCTCCCAACAAGGACCAGAAAGGAGAAGGTAAATGGGGCGGGTGGGGCAGGGGAGAGAAATCTGTTGCAAATGAGGTGGTGTAAATAGGGGGGGCACTTACCTTGTTCCCTGGTGGGAAAGATGGCAGCCTCCAGCGTACTGTATGGTAATGACCCCACTCCGAGCCTCCCGATTGGCTGGGAGGGAAAAGCAACGCCCCCACCAGGTATTAATAGTAAGTAACATCATACTGTTTAATTGTTAGTAGAGTACATATGCATATGTTGTGGGACTAGTTTGGAAACCAATAAGATGTAACTCCTTGGAGTTTAGGCTACTCCTACACCCACACCGAACAAATTTGGAACCCCTCATTGCAACCCTGGCCCACCCAGATAAGAAATTTAGGAGCCAGATCTAGCAAGTAGAATACATTTAGTTCTTTTTTTAAATGATACATTTTTATTATCCGTTTCATGTACAAGTGTTAAGGCAATCCAAATGAAAGTGCTGGAGTGGTAGATTTTGTTTCAATGCCAACAAAAGGAGGCTTAATCTCAAAACACAAAATCTACTGAAAAACGTTTAGATACTCTAAGAATCTGAAATCAGGGGGATGACCTTGATTAGAAACACCTGGCAGCAGACTTTGATTTATTCATTTTGCAGTTCTAGTTTCAATCAATGAAATGCAAGGTAGCATCTGTCCTATAACAAGAAGTGCACACACAAGGCAGTTTAATAGACTATACACCAGATCCAAAACAACTGGCAGAATATGAAGATGCAGGCGAGAGCTCAGTGTGCATGAAGGAGCTTGCCTGTACAAAATTCCAAAGTACTGGTACACAATTACCAAAATATAGCTACTTATTTTTGTGCTCGACTTGATGTACGGAGACCACAATTGTGCACTGGTTGCACTGAAGATGCAGGCCAGTAGCTGTAGTCTGCTGTTCAGTTGAATGAAAATAGCCAATGGAAACTGAAGCTGAGCGGGTGCTTCAATCCAAAAGATCTTCGCGCAAACAGCATAGTATATCACAAAGAATACAAAAGGTACACAACCACACTGCGCTAGAAAACTACAACTAAATGTGAAAAAAATGATATTTGATCTGCCAAAAACAGCCGACACGTGTTTCGACCTCACAGTCTTCCTCTAGGCTGTTACAAAGATAATATACATATTACAGCATAATTATGAAATCATAAACACATTGAAATGAGCAAATTACAAAACAGAAACAATGATATTTATATAATTCAAAAATAACAGGGCACAATCATAAGGTGCTTGGAGGTTGGAAAGATTCACCAAAACAATATCACAAAACTTTGGGCCCAATTAAAAGGTAAACAAAAATTTAATGTGATAAATATCATTCATACGTCCCAAAGTAGGACAATCACATGAATCAAACAAATGCCAATGAATCGGATTGGACACAACGAAAAAGAAAGAACCAAGAAGGAGAAACAAAAACAAAGAAAAACCAGTTCGCATATTTCATAGAAAATTCAACACAATCCATTGCGAGTTGGCCACAATTAGGTGACATCTGAGCCATGTTTTTAGAATTAACATGCTCAATCACGCATGCAGGAAAGTGCCCCAACAACCACTGTGTGTGAAAAATTTAGAATACACCCCAAGGAAGTTAACACCAAATGACCTGATTAGTAAAGGTGAGCAATCAGGTTCTAAAGTGCCTCATTGTCTTCCGAAAAGCTTGATTGAATTCCCATGCCTGTTACTAGTTATGCAGTGTCAGTCCAACAAGTTTAGTAGTCCCCTATCAAAACCATTGCATTGGTGAATACAATTAACAAGAACAAAACTCAAATTATAATTGGTAATTCTATATGCTCTGAGCCATCAATATTGGTCAAATTATGACCATATTGACCTCAGAGTAGTTCAATAAAAGAGCCAATATGTATGTTTGCGCTTATAGGAAAACAGAAAACTCATTATCTGTTTCAAGTCCTTGATAAACAGTCCTATATTTACATATCAGCTGTGATTCCAATTGTCTCAATTTTAGTTCTTGATTACCTCCTTTTGCTGGCAGGGTCACTTGCATTAGCCCTACGAACTGGAGATCCTTAGTGTTATCTTCCGCCAATGTGTAGCAAGTGTATGTATACTTGGCATCCTGGCTGGAGATGGTGCTCAAATGTTCTATGATCCTTACTTTCAGTGCAGAGATTGTGCTACCGATGTAATGGGAAATGCATACACATAAGACACTCAAGAAACGAAAGGTGTAATGCATGGAAATTCTACTAAGGGTAGAATAGGAGGAGTCATTAGGAATATGTGGGAGAAACATCCAGCCGAAAGAACAATACCAGAGGTAAGTCATTTGTTCTTCAAATAAATTAATTTTGCCATTTTAAAGTAAAATTCCTGCTCAGGCATGCGCTTAAAAATAGATAGTGCCTCCAAGTATCCCTGCACAGTGCCCATCTGGAGCACCATATAGGCCATTTGCAGCAAGAATGAGAACACCATAGGAGTGTTGCACAGAAAAGGATCCACATTCTTATCGCTGTACCGGCTGCAGAACTTGCTCAAACGGTAGCGATACAGAGATTTTGTTGCTGGCCTTCTGGACGAAAGCAAGGTCTCCATCACGTCTTTTGGGAGGTCCCAATCCTTATACCGCAACCTCTCAGAAACCAGGTGTGAAGATTCAGAGTCTTGACCTCTGGCTGGAGAACCCGATCCTCCTCTTGTTGAGAGACAGTCCTCTCTTTGTGGAAGACTAATTGGAGGGCAGATGGAATATCCAGAAGGTCTAGTTACCATATCCTCCTGGCCAAATTTGGAGCAATCAGGATCATGGCTTTCCCAAATGTTCTCAATCTCCTGATCACATTAGGAATGACAGGGACTGGGGGAAATGCATACAGGAGTGGAACCCCCATTCCACTACGAAGGTGTCCCCCTAGAACTCCTCTCAGGGAAAATTTCCTTGAGCAGAATAGCTTGCACTTGAGGGGTTCCTCAAAGGGTGATGATCTCTTGAAGGACTTCCTGAGCTGGTTCCCACTTGTGGGAGACACTGCTCTGCCTTCTCAGATGCTCAGATTGTCCACTGCCATGTTCTCCTCTCTGGCTACATGAACTGTGATATGGAGATTCCTTCTTGAAGTGCTCAGAAGTAGAGCTGCATTGCTTCTTTGCAAGACAATCAAAAGACGATTGAAAGACCATTGAAGAACCTGATCGCTGGAATAGACCTGTCAGCTCGTGCTGGGAAGGCTCGATCGTGTGCTGTGCTCAAAGTCCCACCTTGTCCTGTGCTAAAAACGTGGAGAAGGGAGACCTCAAGGCAATCGCATCCGGACTTATTATTTGAACACGGTTTCCTTTATTTTTGATAGCCTATCCCGCACTCTTTCTGTAATTAGTTGTAAGGAGTTGGCAATAGGTTTCTCTTAGTACAGGCCCTTTTATTTTGACACACCACTAGGACTGCCTTATTTTTCATTTGATGGTAGATGCTTACCCCCATTTTAGACTGAGGTTAGGCGTTTTTCCACCCTGCATTTATAGTTCAATAAATACCCTTGAACTGTGATCAAGAGTGTCTTACACTGGACACGAGGGGGTCGGCTGAAGGCTTTTTTAGGAGGGGAGCATAAAGCAGTGCTTGAGAGAGGAAGGTAATGAGCCAGAAGCTAAGGAGTGGTTGCAGAGGTCGGCAAGAGCCGGAGGGAGGGAGGAGATGGTATCCTTAATGGTTCTGGAGGAGCAGGGCGATACCTGTTTGGATGAGACCTTCATAGAGTGGATAACTCCAGGGACCTCAACCGCTGTGATAGGTGAGAAGGAGGAGAGGGTATGTGGGGTAGAAAAGAGGCCAAGGGAGGCAGGGAGATGGGAGGGGAGGAGGGGGGGGGAGAAGAGAGGGAGGTCAGAATGTCCTGTGTTTTAGAAGTGAAATGGGTAGCCAGTGCAGTACAGAGGGCCTGAGAAGGGAGAGGCGAGTTGGAGACTGCAGATGGGCTGGCTAGTTCCTTGCAGATTTTGAAGGGTTCAGCTGTATTGTTGTTATTGCCTTTGGAGTAGGAAACAGACCAGTTTGTCAGAGGATGAGTTCTGCAACTCTACCATTCAGCAGCTCTGCACTTGCGTTTCAGAGTGGCTAGATAGGAGTCATACCAGCTGTTCTGCTTGGAGGCAGGTTTCAGGCGGATCCTCATGACAGGGGCAAGAATTTCAAGAGTATTAGTGATGGCAAGATGAAGATTGGCAAGGACAGTGTCAGTGGGAGAGTCAAGAGAAGGGCAAGGAGGAGGGGTGAAGGTGGAGGCAAATGCAGCACCTGACACTTGTTTCATCAGTCAGATGACCGCGAAGGAGGCTGACAGTGCTAATGGAGGCTTGGTCAGGGGGTTGAGAGGTCCGAGATGAGAGGAGAGGAGGGAGTGGTCAGACCATGACAGAGGTAGTGAGAGGGTGGGAGAAGCATAGATCAGCGTGGATGTAACGCTCACCTGACTCCCACGGCGGCGCCGGCCTGGTTTGAGCTGCTGTGACCTCTTCTAAAGTGATGCGCAGGACTCGGAAGACAGACTGGACCGGACCCCCAAATCTTGCTTGTCTGGCTCGCAGAAGTATCCTTCTGTAGGTGGAAATAGGGGATTAGCTGTCTGCGGGGTAATGCGTCGGCCTCCCACTTCCCCCTCTCTCCCTCCTCAAAACCCTTCTGCAATCCCCCGTGGCGTCTCACCTTAGGGTCTGGAAGGATGAGCTCTCCATCCTGCTTCTGATGCAGGGGCGCGTTGATATCCAGTTACTTCACTGGATCTCGGATTGGTAAGGGTTCAAATTCGCTTGACTTTTCCGGTAAAATGCCGTAAGTATACTGTTGTAAAGTTCAAGCCTTAATTGACCATTGTCCGTTTACTCTTTTTCAGGTGCTGAGTGAAGATGCCGAGTTGAGGAATGGAATCGCCGAAGGTAAACTCTGATGAGTCTTTGATGGGTGGTTCCCTAGTGTCCTTGCATTCACCCACTAATGCTTGTGTCTTTTTCCCCATAGGGGCCAGGGTACGGCAGAGCCGAAGAAGCGGCGCCGACCCGAAGTGAGGAGAGATTGTTCCAACAGTAATCAGGTAAGTATTATGGTGGAAAATCAGTCCTTCCTCAATCTGTTCCCTAGCTCACCTTTGTTCTTCTCTTTTCTCCCTTAGGCGCGGAAATGCGGTGGATGGTCCTGATGGTCGCTGATGGGCACGAAGGCGCCTCATGAAGGTGAGTGGAACGAGGCGCTGCAGCGAGCAAAGCGATGTGCTTTTAAAATGAATGACTTCCCTTTAGGATCGTCGGTGTGATGGATCCGGATTTCGGATAAAAGCAGGTAATGTTCTTATTTTACCTTTTCTCTTCTTTTCTTCCTTTACAGGTGTCCCAGGATGCAGACGGACGTGGCTGGAGTCAGGATGCAAGAGCAGACACGGTGAGCGTCCAGCTGCTAGGTGCAGAACAACGCGAAGCACGTGTGGCAGTCCGGGCGTGGTTTAAATAGCCTTGGAAGAAGTTCCAGGTAAGTATTCTTCCACGGTCCCCACCCAAGTAAAATAGTTCCTTTAATAAAGTAGTCCCTCCTAAGCCTCATTTGGCTTGAGGCTTTATGCAGCATGGTCTGCGTCAGGCAAGTGCACCAAACACCTTCTTTTATGAGCCTGGCGCCTTTGGCGCCAGGACAAAGTCCAAAGAGCCCCTATTAGGGGCCGCTGGGTTTTTTCCCGAGGGCATGATGCCTGCTTCCGGGGGTGCTGGGCCTGTCCCGGTGCTCTGGGGGCAGGCATCACGACAGTGGATGAAGGCATCAAGAGTGTGTCTGGCAGAATGGATGGGCCTGAAGGGAGAATAGTGAGGGAGAGGGAAGTACAGAGATCACAGAAGAATGTAGAGGCAGGAACAAGGTGTTGAAGTCACCAAGGAGGAGGAGTTTGGAGGGAGAAGTCAGAAGGGAGGCGATAAAGTAAGCCCATTCAGAAAGGAAGACAGACGCAGGGCCAGGGGGTTTGTAGATAGTGGCAATGATGAGAGAGTCGGAGAGACACCACACTTGCAGACAAGACTTTCAGAGGAGGAATTGGGCTGGGTTGGTAAGAGAGAAGTAGGAGCCCACTCGGGGAAGATCAGGTCTATTCCACCACCAGATGGGTTGGGCCGAGGTTTAGAGAGAATCTTGTAGACACCAGGGAAGAGGGAGTCAAAAGCAGTGACAGAGCTGGCATCTAACCACATCTCGGTGAGAGCGAGAACATCATGATCAAGAAGGAGGCAGATATCAGAAGAATGTTTGACAGCGTATCGAGCATTCAGAGTGGCTAAGTGTAGCCGGTCACCACATTTGAAGGATTTCTGAGGAGAGGTACAGGGGGTGGAACATCCGTCAGAGGTGGTAAAGGAGGTGCAGAGAGAGGAAGGAGGAGTAGCAGGAGAAGGTAGACAGTTGATGAGGGCTGGCAGGCACCAGTCGAAAAGAAAAAGATTGGGTTGAGGACCCTGGGCCATGACAGTCCGGTGGTCGGTCAAAATCTCAAAAAAAATATGTCGACTAACAATAAGGTCGAAAAAAAAGACCGAAAAAAAAATGTCGAATTTCTCTTTAAAAAAAGGGAGGTTGGGGGGGAACCCCCCCATTTCGAATAAAAAACGTCATAAAAAAAAATGCGACTTTTTTTTCGGCCTTTTTTTCCGAGATTTTTTTTTTTCGAGATTTTATTTTTCGGTCTTATGACCATAAACCGACAGTCCAATTGTGATCGACATTAATGATGCACCTAGAGGATGAGAAGTGCACCAAGATTACTTCCCATCTAGTGCCAAAAGTAATGGGAAAGGAAAAAGGGGAGAGGGTAGAGATCAGATGAGAGGAGCATACGTCAAGAGAGGGGACAGAGAAGAGGATATCAGTGATAGTCAGTCTGGAAGTAGCACTAACGTAGGTGTCAGCAATAGATAGGCCAGGATAAGAAGCCAAGAGATCTTTTAAAACATTTTCTTCCCAGAATTTGTGAGAGAGGAGGGATAGGTGAAAGAGTAACAGAATAGATGGGGGAGATGGAGAGTGCCATTGAGGTGGCTGAAAGAGGGATAGATGGAGAGGTTGCACAATTCACAAGCTAATTCAGCAGGCAGACTATCAGGCACACCTAAATTTGAATTTCCCCAGAAAATAGAAATGCAGCAAAAACTGGAAGATGCAGACGTAAAAGCACACCTAGTTTCAAATTAGTCCAAAAGCACAACAATGCAGCACAGAATGGAGGATGCACAGATAAGCAACTTAGGAGTTTTGAGGAGGCACTAACAAGCATTGGAAAATAAGCAGTGGAAACAAGCAGTGAGTGAGTTCAAGGCAGATGCATAGTAGATGATCAGTTTGTAGTTAGGCTAGAAGGAAAGGGAGCCAATAGTCAGCGGCAACCAGGCAGAGGGTTGTAGTTCAGATACGGGGTGCTTACCGGTAAAGAGTCAAGGCAGATAGCTCATGGTCACCAAGTACAACAGTACTTCAAGTTTGGCCATTGTACAACATGGGCTGTGTGTGGGTATGTTGCGGGAGCGGCTGAACGGAGGGGCTCTCTTCAGCTCTGGACAGGCCCAGACAGGCGACCTTAGTCACTGCCTTTGTGACGAGGGCCACCTCTCGCCTGCTGGCTCGTGATTGGCCATGATGTTGGAGTGGATGGCCATACAGGCTGGAAGCAGGGATGGCATCCGAGCACTCTGGTGCTCAGGGGAGGCAGCGACCATGATGGAAGGTGGAGGATGGCCGAAGCGAGGCTGATGCTGGCAATCAAACTTGGAGAGAAGTGGGGAGCGCAGCTTCACAAACAGCAAAGCCCATCAGGGCAGGATTACATGGCAATGGTGTACTCCTTGTTACAAGTGATAAAGGTCTGATAGATGTAGTGACTGTAATGCATTTATTTCCTCAGTGGATGCACTCACATTCATAATTATTCTGGGCTGATGGCACAATATATGAAAGGCTGCGTTTTGAAAGAGCCAAGTCCTGAAATATGGGAAGCATTTGAAAAAGGAAATAGGGTTGTGAGAAAAATGAATATTCTATTATGCGCTCTTGGAGTACAAGAAGTGCTTGAACATCAAGACAGATCTTTGAAGGTTACTGTAAACCTGGGTATAAAACAACACCCTAGTGAACCTCCTTGCTTACTTTTTCTTATTAGCGGCAACACTTGGCCATATATCTCAGCAGACATCAAGCATGGCAGGAATAACAAAGCAAGCATCATCACACAAATATTACAAATCTAAAGAAGCAGGGAGGCTCTTGCAATAAATAAATTGCTTATTTAACACAAACTGATTAGAAATCCATTTTCATACTATGCACCTGGTCTTGTCAACAATGCAACCGAGGCAGTTTTTAGTGAGACTTATACAAAAGATGTTGGTTGGCGCCATTCTCTTAGCATTGGACAGTATGGTGTTTTTACATCCATGCAACTTGCACCATGAACTGATGGGATCCTATCAAGCAGAAGAAAGTACATCTGTATTCAAGAAGCAAGAAGAAAATAAAAAGTGTCCTGTACTGTTAACAGTAGAAGACAGATCACTATTTACTGGACTACTTGTTTAAGGCTGATCATGGTTTTAAGTAGATATATGTGAGACATTGGGATCTGTGAATTTTCTTCTGTAAATTAAACTCTGTTAAATTAATGGATGAAAGAACTATGCATTCTTGCCAGCTAAAAGCCAAACTGATTGAAATCAATCTCACCAGCACTTCTGCAAACCAGCAGCAGCACAATCAGCAAACAAAACTCCAACAGCAGCAAATACCAATACTCCAGATGAAAAAACAGATCTGTTACAATTGTTGATAGCAGATGTACAAGCTTTGGTTAAGCAAAAAAGCATTCAGACATACAAAAACCTCGCTCAAGCTCCCATAAAACAAGAATCAAAGCATATCGAAATACATTTAGTGGTTGACACACAAAAAGAAAACTAAAACAAGAGTATGACCATAACAAGGAAGCTCCAGGTACCCGCGCCAAACCCACTACAAAATCATGGATAACACAGCTAATTATTCTATGAAGATGCTACATTGACACATTAAAACAAATGATGAACTGTTTACCTAGCTAGATAATGCTTCAGCATGCACAAATGTCAAAGAAACATGTTGTAGTGGAGTGGCATCCAGAAGTGGCCGCCTCACTTTGTTCTTTGGGCTGTCTTAGAAGTACATAAGAGGCAAATACAAAGATAACTCTTTATGCTATCAATGCACAGAGTTACAAATATCTTTAGATTGTAGAGTATGATACTGCAAAGCATTTACTACAGCAACTGAAGACACTGTTTTGCTACTTCATTCACTAGGAAGTCTCAACAGGTACTGGATAAACATTAATAAGCATTAATGTGCTAGGTCCATAAGCCAAGAAGCAGTACAACTAAACTTACAGAATTGCACTGAATTAGAATTTCTAAGAAACAATTGAGCTGGAAAAACACACCACCTACAAGAAGGGACTGCGTACCCGCAAAGAAGACAGTCAACTACATGAGGAGCTGGAACCAAGACGTCCAATCGCACCCAACAACTTCATTAAATAGAACAAGGAGGACTGAGAAACAGCTCACATTTTCTGAAATTAAATGTTCTCCTGACTGCATTTTATAATATGTTTTTGTGTGAAGAACAGACGCAGTATACTGTGTAAATGTTTAGCTAACACCCTGGCTTGTACAGACATATAAAAATAACAATGCAATAATGATTCAACAACGAACACGGCAAACTGACAGTGAAATTGATTTCAGCAAAGATGATGTTGATCACAATTAGTAGCCTACTAAAGTGTACCATATAATTGTTATCTCTAGCCTAATAATTTCAACAATTCAGTCCAAGCATATAATCATATTTCATAACTTAACGAAGGAGTAATTGCTCAAAATCCATATGAATAAGGTTACGATCCCATCTAACATACAACTACACGTGGCAAATGAGGTTTCAGAATATAAATAAGGACATTTTTGAGACACCATTGACTTCAAAGTAAATGTTGTTAGGACCACTATTTTAGGACTGGAAATATATTTGAGACCTTAGAAATTAAAACCCACCCAGAAATGTGGCACTATTGACGTTGTTTGGACTTCTTTGGTGGCATCATCAATCCTACAACCACGCAGCATAGAAATTGTTCATCTACTTGTACTGTCTAATGGCAGAAGACCAGTCTGATATTTTCCCTCACTAAAACTACCACACACTTACAAATGCTACCTTACTAATTAGTTGAGCTCTGACCAGAGGTTGGGCGGTTCACAATCTGTTACATCAATTAACTTGGAACCATAAACATGACGACATCAAAGCTAAGAGGACTTAATGATCCTGCTCTGAGACAATATGCTGTAATGCTGTAAAACAAGAGAATAGAGTATTTATGATTATCTCTAAACTAGTGTGAAGTGGACCAGAAAGATTTGTGATGGAAATATGTGCTGCTTTCAAATATTTAGCCAGTTTGACACTAGAACTATAGATACTAAAAAAGCAAGGAAGTTCGATTTTAGGAAGATGTTAGCGTGTCGAATGAGGAGGCTGACACAAATGTTGTGTAGAAGAGGGCCCAATTTACCACACTAGCATACAAAACAATACTCAATAATGGAGTACTCAAAGTGCACATCAAAACCCAGCTTTATTCAAAACATGGAATAAGTGGCCGGGATAGCATACAAGTAGCTCTCAAAAATACAATGGTTGTTTACACTTTTTATATTGACAACCCTTCATTCATGAAGTTCTACTATAATGTTGATTACTAAACTTATGATTGTTTCTAATCGGTTAGTATTCTAAGTTACATATAGAATACATAGGGGTTGGGGGGCGCTGTTGTGCGCCGAGCAAGATGGCCGCTTGATGCGTGTGCTCCGCGGCGAGCGGACCTCATAATCCTGCTTTTTGGCACTTTCCCTATCTGCCGCCGTGTACGGAGTGCACGATTCTTTTGCTGCGGCTCCGGTGATCCTGCGGTGCCAATCCTGCTTTGATTCGGAGCCGGGGGGGACATTCCCCGACTCCGTAGCGCCCATCCCCCCGCCTACGGAGCTCCTGCGCGCCTAAAACTAGGCCCGGGCGGTGGGTGTCGTTCCCACCCGAGGCCCTGCGGCGCTGCCTTTCACATCTACCGGGCATCGGCGGGGGCCGGCGCGCCTCGATCCTGTTGGCGATCTTGTCGGCGGCGGGGTCGTCGGAGCCCCGGGAATGTGATCCACCGGCTGCGCGGCTGCTCCGATTGGGACGGAGAGGTCTGGGGCGGGCTGCCCCCTTGTCCCTGGAGGGACGTCGGACCTGCGGCGCTCTCCCCC
Source organism: Ambystoma mexicanum (assembly GCF_040938575.1). NCBI lineage: Eukaryota > Metazoa > Chordata > Amphibia > Caudata > Ambystomatidae > Ambystoma > Ambystoma mexicanum. The sequence continues at coordinate 148,671,597 of NC_090936.1, forward strand.
TCGGCTGCATACTACATCTACATTGCCCTTCCTGGAGGACTTCCTCGGCCTGCGGTGGGGTCGCCGGAGCATCTCCCCCCCCCCGGTGTCCGGATACTTGCCGCGGGGGGTCCCGCGCCGGCCGCCTTGGTGCTCCTGCGGACCTCGGGCCCTGCCGGGCCGCCCCTCTCCTGTGTGGGTGTCCTTGTGATCGGCTGCCGAGCGGACCCGCCTGGGGCCGTGCTGGGCTCCCCCTCCCGCCGCGGTCGGCTGGGGGGACCGGGCTCTCATTCCCCCTGGTGCTGGACGGGCTGGGGTGCGCCGCCCTTGCCGCGCCTGGTTGACTACCCGGGCTGAACCCTCGGCCCAGCTTGGTGACCTTCTACTCTTCCTCCGCCGCCTGCGAGCCCTGTGCGGGTGGGGGCGGCGCGGCCCCCGGGTGTGGACCGGGGGGGCTCTACTGATCTGCCGGACCCGCTGCCGCCCTGCCCCGGCTCTCTGAAACCGCCCCTCCTTGGCGGGTCTTGCTCTCTGCGGCGAGGGGCTCCGAGGCCCGCGGGCAACGACGTACAGCTCTACCCGGTGAGCCCTGCCCTCCCTGGCTCTCCTGTATTGAACCGCAGCTCTTGCTCTCCCCCCCCCCCCTTGGGGGGCGGCTCGATCTACACCAGCACTATACGGTGACCACCTCGGCTTAAATCCCTCGCTCTGCTTGGCCCTACCGTGCACTGGGGGCTGGCCTCTCCCCCTCTCATTTCTCTGGAGGCTGTTGCCACTCCACCCGGAGCGACACTCTGCAGAGGGGATCCGTTAATACCGCGGGTCCCTACCTTTCCAGCTCTGGGTATCTCCCACACCTTCCTGATCGGGCGGGTGCCCGCGGCCTACACCTCTCCGGCATAGCCTCGTGGCCACGATACCCCCGGCTTCCCTCACTTGTCACGCACCCTACTTGGATTGTTGTCTTTCACGGCCTGGGTTCCCCCCTGTCGCCTTCTCGGGGCTACTGGCGGCTCTCCTTCACCCCACTCATCCATCGTCACTGGCAAAATGACCAAGGGGGGCGCGAGGAAGCAGAGCTCCATTAACATGTTTGCGAGGGCAGCTGCGAGATCCCCGGAGGACCCCACTGAACAGGCCCCGGTGGTGTCGTCACCGGCGGCGGCGCCTGAGGCCCAGGGCATGATGGACTTTATCAGGGAGGGTTTCTCTGCCCTACATTCGAAACTGGACGATATGAACGGCACAATATCCTCAATCAAAGCCCACATCGAGAGGACCGACAGCCGCGTGTCGGAGGTCGAGACACGGGTTGGCTCCGCCGAGGATGCATTGGGGGCACTGCGCTCCGAGGTTGTCGCCCTCTCGAACCGAGTCCTCGTGGTGGAGAAGAAGAACGAGGACTTGGAATCCCGCTCACGACGCAATAACCTCCGCATCATCGGGGTCCCTGAGAACGAGGTGCACGAGCCAATGGAGGACTTCGTTGAACACACATTAATGTCTCTCCTGGATTCGCCCAAGCTCTCCCCCCACTTCGCTATTGAGCGGGCGCACCGTGCCCTTACTGCAAAACCCAGACCCGGGGCCCCGCCTCGCCCCATCATCGCCCGAGTCCTGAACTACCGGGATCGCGATACCCTACTCAGAGCTGCAAGGGACAAGGGCGAGCTCTTATTGGGGGGTGCGAGGATTCATCTTTACCCCGATTTCTCGGCTGCCGTCCAACGTGAGCACAAGACCTTCCAGGATGTGAAGCGGAGATTGCGAGATCACTCCATTAAATATGCCATGCTCTACCCTGCCAAACTGCGCATAGAACATGCTAATCAGGTGTTCTTCTTCACGATCCCGGAGGAGGCCTCCAAGTTTATTGACGAACACTTCCCGGGCTAACTTTCTCCCTTCTCTTGCACACAACTCAGCAGCTTCTCCCTCGAGCCCTGCGGGGGGCGGCCGTGTCCGGCCCTTCTCCGTCATTGGCACCGCATTGATCCTCTTTCTCGGATTCGGCTTGTTCAAACTCTCCTTTCATCTCAACGATGTGCCACACTGCGGAGTGCAAGATACCCTCTCTAAGTTACATTCACGATCCCGGAGGAGGCTTCCAAGTTTACTGATGAACACTTCCCAGGTTGACTTCCCCCTTCTATCTACAGTCTTGCAGCTTCCCCCTCTGGGCCGTTTGGGGGGCGGCCGGGCCCGGCCTTCCCCCTGTACTGATGCCGCATTGATCCTCTTTCCCGGATTCGACTTGTTCAAGATTCTATTCTTATCTCAACTATGTGCTATACTGCTAAATGCAAAATGCCTTTCCTCAGTTGTATAAGTTATTGCAGTTGCACCTCGAGCTATACTGGTTCCGCTGCAGCCCGGAGCGCTGCGGTCAGCACGGCCTACAGGCCCCCAGGCGATGATGCCGCTAGTTTGGTTTTGGCTGAAGGGGTTTGGGATTGTCATTCCTCTGTTTGGGAGGGGGATGTGGGTGGGGGTGGGACATGTTAGGGGTGTTATTGTTAGAAAATTGGCACTGGCAGCGAAGGCGGACCGTGGCGCAGCACACACCCACTGGTCCTGGTCACCTTTTTCGACTCTACCACTACCACATCTATGGCTGAGGGGGACTTAACCTTTATGAGTTGGAATGTTCAGGGGTTGGGGAATTATAGAAAGATGAGACAACTCCAGCTGCAGGCCGAGCGCCATGGGTCCAAGATCCTCTTTTTGCAGGAGACACACGCTAGATCAGCCCAATGCGTCCGATTTGCCAGGACCTGGGGCTCTCATAGATTCTTCACAGACTACTCGACTCAAAGTCGTGGGGTCATGACTCTCATTCATAAGAGCCTCCGGTTCACTCTCTTCTCCTCACACGTTGACCCCCTGGGCAGGTATGTTCTGTTACACGCTACGCTTCAAGGGAGGGAGGTGGTCTTGTTGAATATTTATGGCCCCAATCTCGATGACCCGGAGTTCTACAGACAGATCACGTCTCTCCTAGATGGCTTCCCCCTTGTACCAATTCTCTGGGGGGGTGACTTCAATACTATCTTCGATGTAGCCCTTGATAGATCTGGGTCCAAGCCCCGTCATCTTTCCAGGGCAGCCTATGCTGCATTATCATCCCTGCCCCGGTTGGCCATGGTGGATGCATGGAGATTCTTCTACCCCGATTCCCGCATCTACTCATTCTATTCCTCAGTCCACGATTCATACTCCCGCATTGACCGCTGGGTGATCTCCAATATCTTGGTCAAGGACGTGAAACAACTAATGATTTTACCCAGAACCTTGTCCGACCACTCTCCAGTGACCATCACCGTGAGTTGGGCCCCTGATCCTGGCCGGTCCCGCTGCTGGAGATTGAAACCCCTAGCCCTGCTCGATCCAGAGTTCCACTCCGAGCTCGAGGACTCAATCGTGGAGTTCTTCGAGCTGAACACGGGCTCGGTATCATCGCTTGCCACACTGTGGGAATCTTTTAAGGCCTATGTCAGGGGGATTGCACTCTCCAAGGAAAACGGGGTTCTTAAGTCAATTCGGAGAGATATAGCCTTGAGTGAAGCTAGGTTGTCGTCACTGGAGGCTGCGTGTTCGCTCGATTCTACCACGGGTAACCTAGCTGCCATCGGGGAGGAGCTGGACACGTTTCGTTCCCTAGCCGACCGTGAACAGAAGTTTCTGGATAACCCAGGCATCGCACGGAAATACGGTGAGGGCGAACGCCCTGGCCGCTTCCTCGCGAGGTTGATCCGGCACGAGACAGGTTCCCCACACATTCCCGGGATTGAGAGACCGGACGGCTCCTTGGCTGTCTCCTCCCGGGACGTCAACACGGAATTTTTCAACTTTTACGGGTCCCTATACTCCAACTCAGACGAGGTGTCAGTGGAGGAGATTGACTCTTTTCTCGACTCCCTTCCGTTGGCAACATTATCCCCTGAGGCCTCGGGCTCTCTCGACTCTCCGCTTACGCAGGAGGAGCTCTCCGACGCTATCGATTCCTTATCCTCCGGGAAGGCTCCCGGGTCGGACGGTATCCCAGTTGAATTTTATAAGTCCTATAAGGCACTTCTCCTTCCCCACTTGTTGGCAGTGTGGGAGGAGTCGGTGGAGACAGGCATGTTCCCCCCCTCACTGCGTGAGGCCACGATCACTGTATTGTTAAAGGCTGGTAAACCCCCTTCACGTTGTGGTTCGTACCGCCCACTCTCCCTCATAAATTGCGATGCCAAAATATACGCAAAAGCCCTGGCCCTAAGGTTAGCTCCCATCCTTCCATCCATCATTCACCCCGATCAAGCGGGCTTTGTTCCGGGGCGGTCTACTTCCTTGAACCTGAGGCGTATATTCAACATAATTGACAGAATTAGCCCGGAGACTTCGGCTGTGGCGGCCACGTTGGACATGCAAAAGGCCTTCGATTCGGTATCGTGGCAATTCCTCTGGCGGGTTCTCGAAAACTGTAAATTTGGTCCCTCCTTTCTCTCTTGGGTCAGGCTACTCTATTCGTTTCCTGTGGCTAGAGTCCGCACGGGCGACCACTGTTCTCCTCTCTTTGGGATCGCCAGGGGAACAAGGCAGGGGTGTCCATTCTCTCCCTTGGTTTTTGCGGTTGCCATGGAGCCGTTTGCGGACATGCTTCGTCACCGCCATGCTCACAGAGGCCTCCGTTCTGCCGGGAAGGCAGACATAGTTTCCCTATACGCGGATGACGCGTTGCTGTTCATCCGCTCCCCATCTCTTAACTTGTCTCCGGTCCTTGAGGATATCATCTACTTTGGTCGGGTCTCGGGCCTCAGGGTGAACTGCTCGAAATCCACCCTCTTCCCACTCACGGAGTGCACTCTTCCCCCTCCTGACACTCTGGGATTCACTTGGGCTCAATCGGCATTCACCTACCTGGGAGTAGAGGTGACGCGTCAACAGACACTGACCCTCGAAGAGAACTTTCGGAAGTACCTTTCACATTTGTCCGTTAAGGTTGCAGCCTGGGACAAGCTCCCGATCTCTCTTGCGGGCAGAATGGGTCTACTGAAAATGGTGGTGCTACCTCAGTTGCTCTACAGGTTTGCCAACGTACCCTTGTGGCCAGGCGCAGACTTTTTCCGAGACTTGACTCGCACAATTACCTCCTTCCTCTGGCACTCGGGGGCGGTTCGACTTAAATATGAGACCTTGTCCACCTCCATGGCTAGGGGGGGCTTCGGTGCTCCGGATTTTCTCAGATATTGGTTGGTATCTCAAATTCAATATGTCTCGTATTGGTTCGACACAACTGACCCCCCCCCTCATGTCCGGCTCGAGAGGTTGGCGGTCTGTGACCGCGAAATCCGCTCCTTACTTATTCAACCCGCTCCTCAGGTACTGGACTCACAGAGTCCGGTCGCCTGCACATCCCTGGCATTGGCCAAAACATGGAAACTGCTCGGAGTAACCCAGGCTTTCCACGGCAACCTTCCTCTCTGGAACTTCCTCCCGGGGGTCCCTCAGGTTGCACCATCTACCGTTCGTCGCTGGGCCGAGGCAGGCTACGAGCTGTTGCGGGACGTGTTTGACCAGGGCACATTCATTGAGTGGGCTGATCTCCCCCTACCCTTGAGAAGTGACCGGAGCGTCTGGCTTCAATACGCGTCTCTCCGAAGGACCCTTAAGCGCAGCTATCAAACATTCCCTGCGTTACCACCAGACGACCCGGCCATTGAGGAGCTCACTTCCCCTTCACCCATGAAAGGCAAAATCTCCAGGTTGTACTCCATGCTACAGTCCAGATCCTTTCCAGGATTTGCTAAACTTGGGGGGTCCTGGGAGGAAGACTTGGGGGTAGAGATATCGGACGATCGCTGGGCACATTTATGCGACCGCACTCACCGGGTGTCCTTTAACTCCCGATTTAAACTTATTCAGTTTAAAGTGTTGCACAGGTTCCACTACACCCCGGCCAGACTGCATCGCATGTCCAGCCAGCGTTCATCTAGCTGCCCCCGCTGCGGGCATGTCGATGCGGACTACATCCACATGATCTGGTCCTGCCCCCGCCTCTCACAGTTTTGGGGTATGGTTTGTTCAACGGTTTCCGCTGTGCTCGATCACCCCATTGATCCTTCCCCTGCATTGTGCCTTTTTCACGACCTCCCGGGCCTTCCTCGAAATTCCAGGAAGCTGGCCGGCCTCTGCATGCTCTTAGCGGTTCGGTCCATCTTGCTCTGCTGGCTTCGCCCCTCTCCCCCCACGCATGCCCAATGGCTGAGGGCGGTCACTTGGGCCTCTGACACCGAGGAAACTTGGGCACACATGCAACCCACTCACTCCAGACCTAGGGACATCTGGCTTGGGTTCCGCTCCTACATGTCCGACCTCGTCACCTCTCCGGTGGCTTCCCCGCCTGCTCCTTCTCACTAGTCTGGCATATTCCCGGTGGATCCCCCACCACCCCCCCCTTTCTCACTGGTCTGGGAGCTCCTCCCGTGTCGCTTGGTTTAACTACTTCCCCTCATATGTGGATTGAATCTCTGTGCCTGTATCATATTGTATGTAATCTTTATGTGACCATATCATGAACTGTAATGTTAATCTATATTTGCTGGGCGCTGTTCGCCTGTTGTTATGCTGCCATGCTGCCTAATAATAAAAAGAAGTTTAAAAAAAAAGAATACATAGGGGTTATTGCCACAGTTGGTCAGTACATCTTTGGTGGCTCCACCTGTGTCCATACCTTTTTTGATAAAACTTTGAATACATTAATATACTAGCCACTTATTGGCTTGCAACATTCACCATGGGTGGTATGGCTAAAAAGATTCTGTTGGTTGGCATCTTGCCCACCAACCTTGGACACTTTGACAAGACGTCAAGATACAATGGAGACATACAGTTGGGAGGGTGGGGAAGAGAAGTACATGGTCTGCACATATTCCAATTAAAAGTTACTCCTCATCATTGCTAGGCCTCGAACTACCTTATTTTCTTTGTAGTTAGGCTTATGTCTGTGCGTGCGTGCATTAGGGAGGTCGGCAGGTGTCTTGCCCCTTCCCCAACAGACTGCAAAGTTTTGTAAGGATACGTTAAAAAAATAAGAAAGTAATTAAGAAGACAACAAAAAAATGTTTTATTTCCCATTCCTTTTTCCATAGGCAAACAAGGTAATTCTTTGGCAAAGCGCACAGTCCAAACGGCTGGATGGATGTGGACCAGGTCCGAAACAACTTGAGCACAAAGCATTGACTCGCAATCCATGCATGGTTTGGGGTTATAGCGTGCAGTAGCTATTTAAATATTTGACTGAGTTGGGGGTGCCCCCTTCTAAAAAAAATAGATGGCTATATCTCTGGGATTTATCCACAACTGGATGTTTTAGAAACATAATAACTGCCATCTTGTTTTTCTCTGGATGCGAGAGATATTCAAGGTTATAGTCGAGGATATGGACAAATTAAATGCAGGACAAAAGCTATTTGCAGTTCAAAAAACATGCAAATGCCACCAGGTTAGAAGTGGGGTCTGCCTAGAGGGCATCAAGTGAAACTGGCAGTTGGAGTGGGTCTGGGGACTAAGTTTACAACACAAAGCTTTCTGTAGCCTCGGCTATAGTCACAAAGAGCCGACATCTCAAAGCAAACTGCGTCACAGAAACAGTGTGTATTTTGGGGGAAAGGGAGAGGGCAGGGGAGGTGGTGAGGCCATCTGGGGAGTGAGGGAGGCACTTGCGAAAGCAGTTTATTGGGCAGTTTTTCCCATATTCGTTGTTACAAAAGACTACGGATAGCCGCGGGTAGGAGTAGTTCTGTGCCCACAATTAGTTTCTTAAAAAGATATTTTTACAAGCAGACCTCCAAATAAGGTGCATACGGGCCTTTTTACGCATGAAAATCTTGTAAATACGACAGCTTTATTATTTTCATGTGTACATTTAGACACAAGTTTAGAGCAGAGGGCAGTGCAAAAGTCCGATTAATTGACAGAAACCAGAAGGCTTCTTTTGATTTTTATCTACATGAATGTAATTGCAAGCCATGGAGAAAAAAGCCTCTGAAACAGAAGAACAAGTTACTTACCAACTGTAATGTTCTTTCGAATGGATGTTCCTCCCACGTATTCGAAAGAACGTTACAGTTGGTAAGGAACTTGTTCTTCGAATGGATTGTGTCCTCCCACGTATTCCTCATCTTATGATAGACTCCCATAGCAGTGATAATTTTGGAGGTAGGAGTACTAGTTTTAGTTCTCGTGAACAGAATGCAGAACTGCGTTGGCAAATAATCCCTCAATGGAGGAGGCAGTATCCAAGCAGCAATGCTTGACAAAAGTATGCATTGTTTTCCAAGTTGCAGCTGCACAAATATCTGCTGCCGGGACTCCCCTCTTTAGAGCCGTAGAAGTAGCCATTCCCCTTGTAGAATGGGCATGAAGCCCATCTGGTGGGTCTTTTCCCGCTAATCTGTAGCATTCAATTATGGCTAAAATGATCCAGCAGGATATGGTCTGTTTTGTTACAGATGAGCCTAGTTTATGACCAGTATAACCCACAAATAGTTGGTCATTTTGTCGCAATTTAGACATCCTTGAGATCTAGTCTGTAAAGTCTTTCCTCTTCCTTGCCCAAATGAGGAGGATAAAAAGTTGGTAGTACTATTCTTTGTGACAAATGGAAGTCCGAAACTACCTTTGGTAAGAATGAAGGTTTAATTTTAAGGACTACCTTATCCTTATAAAAAAATAGTATATGGTGGTCTGCATGAGAGAGCCTGAAGTTCACTAACCCTGCGGGCTGATGATGGGCCACAAGAAGGACAGTTTTTAGTGTTAAAAGCCTCAATGGACATGAGTGCAGATGCTCAAAAGGTATGCAAGTCAAGAATTTTAATACTAAATTTAAGTCCCAAGTTGGGACATGAAAAGGTATTGGAGGGTATATGTTAGTAAGTCATTTTAAGAATTGAATTATTAGTGGTATTTTGAAATATGAAACCTCTTCCGAGGTGCGCTTGAAAATGGACAGCGCAGCAAGGTATCCTTTGATTGTTCCTATCTGGAGCCCCAGATTGGCTAGATGTAATAGAAAAGAGAGAACTACTGGAGTGCCACATTGAAAAGGGTCCACATCCTTATCTTTGCACCAGTTACTAAACCTGTTCCAGCGACATCGATACAGATTTTGTTGCTGGCCTTCTGGCCGAAAGCAAGACTTCCATTACGTCATCCGGAAGATCCCAATCCTTGCATCTCAACCTCTCAGAAACCATGCGTGAAGGTTGAGTGTCTTGACCTCTGGATGGAGAACCCGACCTCCTCTTGCGAGAGAAGATCCTCTCTTTACGGAAGACGTATTGGAGGGCAGATGGACATGTCTAGAAGGTCCGGGTACCACATCCTCCTGGCCCAATCGGGGCAATTAGGATCATGGTTTTCCTGAACTTTCTCAACCTCCTGATTACTTGAGGAATCACGGGGATTGGGGGAAACACGTACCGCAGTGGAAACTTCCACTCCACTACGAATGCGTCTCCCAGAGCTCCTCTTTGAGGAAATTCCCTTGAGAAGTACTGATCGCACTTCCGGTTGATCGCAGTGGCGAACAGATCCACTTGAGGGGTTCCCAAAAGGGCAAAGATCTCAAGAAGGACTTCCTGAGCCAGCTCCTACTCGTGAGAGACCGTGCTCTGCCTGCTCAGAGCCTCTGCCGCCGTGTTATTCTCTCCAGTTAGGTGAATTGCCGATAGAGAGATCCTTCTCGTATTGCCCAGAACCATAGCTGCATTGCTTCTCTGCACAGTGGTAGTGACCCTACTGCTCCTCTTTTGTTGAGGTAGTACATGGCCACCATGTTGTCCGTCATTATCAGGACATTTTTTCCCTGTACAGAGGGCAGAAAGGCCTTCAGCGCTAGTCTGATTGCCCTCAGCTCCAAAATGTTGATGTGTAGTTTGGACTCCGATGGAGACCAACGACCGCTGATTTTCAGATCGTTGGTGTGTGCTCCCCACCCTGTGAGTGAGGCGTCCGTCACTACTGTTATCTCCGGCCATGGTTGCCAAAAAGACTCTCCCTTGAGAATGTTGTCGTTGCAAGCCCACCATAGAAGATCCTGAGCAACTGCGCTCGGGACTTGCAGAAGATCCGACATATTCCCTGAGAACTGGAACCACTGAGTTCTGAGTGCCCATTGAAGGAATCTCATTCTCAATCTGGCCTCTGGTACTAGGAAAATGCAGGATGCCATGAGGCCGAGCAACCTGAGAAAATCGAAGGCCGGTAGACGTTGGGCATTCTGGAATTTTGTTACCATCTGCTGGATGTGGAGAGCTCTCACTTCGGGAAGCGAGGCTTTTCCCGAGGAAGTGTCCAAGACTGCTCCGATAAACTGGAGCTTCTGGGATGGTATCATGTGGGACTTCTTGAAATTGACGGAGAAGCCCAATTTGTGGAGGAAGTGACAGGTGATCGAAAGATGTTCCTGAGCTTGTTCTGGAGAACTTGCTCTGATCAACCAGTCGTCCAGGTAGGGATATATGTGAATACCTCCTCTCCTGAGACTCGCTGCCACAACCGCCAACAGTTTGGTGAAAACCCTCGGGGCACGGGTCAACCCGAATGGCAGAACTCGAAACTGATAATGAGAATTGCCAATCGCGAACCTCAGGTACTTTCTGTGCTTTGGATGGATTGGCACATGAAAGTAAGCATCCTGAAGGTCCAATGACCCCAACCAATCTTGGAGTTAGAGAGCCTGAAGGATCTGAGAAAGAGTCACCATCTTGAGCTTGTCCTTCCTGAGGAACTTGTTCAAGTTTCTCAAGTCCAAGATGGGTCTCAGTCCTCTGTCCTTTTTTGGAATGAGAAAACATGGGGAGTACCAACCCCTGTTCCTCTCCGCTACAGGTGCCAGTTCTATAGCACCTTTCTCCAGCAGGGTCAAAATTTCCAGCAACAGGAGCGGATGGAGTTTTGACGGAGTTTGCTCCCGGTGGATGATTCTGAGGCCTTTTTAAGAAGGGGGGACAGTAACCTTGGGCTACTGTTTCCAGTGCCCAAGCATCTGAGGTAATGCCCCGCCATTCCTTCAGATGCTGAGAGATCCTGCCTCCCACTGGTGTTTTGTGTAACATGGTCTCAGAGGGATTTGGAGGCGGCTGCAGGAGTGGCTGAGGGTACAGATGCTGCTCCTGAGGCTGATTTTGCACCTCTTCCTTGTGCTCCACGAGGGAAGTTTCTTTTGCCCCTTTGAGCAGCCTGTCCTCTTCCTCTACCAAAAGAGGAGTAGTATCGAAAAGAACGACCCCTCCAGGAAGATGAGCCGGAATAAGGTTTTAGAGGCTGGCGCATAGAGGTGCTAAGCGATTTAGCTGCCGCTTTCGATGTCTGAAGTTTTTCTAGGCTTTCAACAGCCTTGCTGCCAAACAGCCTTCAGCCATCAAAGGGCATGTTAAGGAGTCTGGCTTGCACATCTGGTGCAAACCCAGACTTCCTCAACCACGCAAATCTACATAGCACAACGCTTGCAGCCATGGACCTGCTGATACTATCAGCAGTATCCAGTCCAAACTGGAGACATTCCCCCATTGCCTCCTTCCCGTCTTTGACTATACTCAGGAAGCCTTCCCTTTCCTCGCCTTCCGGAATATGATCAGCTGCCGCCGAAATACAGTTGCACAGGGTATGGGTAAACCTGGCTAGGGTACAGGTGACATTTGTCGATTTAAGGGCTATACTGCCTGGCATGAAAAATGTATGTAGTATTTGTGTCAACTTTTTTATCCTCTCTATCTGGAGGAATAGTGGGATATGCATTCTGTTTTGATGTAGATGCTGCCTGAATGACTAGACTTTCTGGAGTCGGATGCTTATTTAAATATTCAGGATCCGTTCCAGCTGGCCTATATTTTTTTGGAAAAGTGCTATCTGCAGCAGCAATACTCTCAGGTCTATCCCAGTGTTTCTCCACCGTCCTCTGAAGAGCCCTGTGAAAGGGGAGAACTGGATCTTTTTGGGGCCCTCTGACAATTATATCCGTCATGTCATCCTGTTCAAAAACGTGTGAAGTGTTACCCCAACCCATATATTCTATTACTCTGGTCATAAGACCCCTGTACCCAGCATCTGCATGCTTTGCAGGATCAGGTCTGGCAAACTCTAATTCTGGGGAGGTGTCAATTCCACTGGCAGAATGTAGAGTATCACTCAGGTCTCTCATTCCAGATTCCTGGTCAATAAGTTCCTCAGGAACTTGCTTTGTGCCATAAGAAACTCCAAAAGGAGTAACTTCGTCTTCTTCTGAGCCAGATTCCTCATAAATTGAGGACATGGACTTAAAAAAGTCTGACCTGGGCAAAGGAGTGAATCTCCTTTCTTCTTCTACCATACGCGTCGAAGGGATTGACAAATCCTTCAAAGTTGTCGAAGGAGTCTTCGATGACTTCGAAGATGACTTTGACACGGGCTTCGAGGATTTTTTGGTGCCGAAACGGTCGACGCCGACGATGAAGTCGTCGAAGCCTTCGACGACTTGTGTTTTTTGTATGGCACCGGAAAAGTGCTCGACTCTGGAAGAGTCTTTGACAGCTTGGCGTCTACTTGAATTTTTTTAGCATCCTCGACACTACTGGTTTTTACCACTGTAGTCTTGGACTTCCCTTTGTCCATTTACTGGGAGAATCCGATTTTGTCAGACATCGAATTTCTTCGGTCGACTCTGAAGAAGAAGATGATGAGGGAGATCTAGGTCTCCTCTTAATTTTTTTAGACGATGACAAAGAGTGTCTCGATCCACTCCTAGATCGAGATTTCTTGGAGTGCCTATGGCGATCCGATTCCTTCGAATCAGTCGCTTTCTTATGTTTTTTAGACGTAGCCTTCTTAGAGGCTTCCCTCCCCACCGACAGTTTACCTCTCCTCGCACGAAGAGCTTTCTCGGTTATGGATTGGCAGGAACCGCAGTCGTCGGTTCAGTGACTGGAACCGAGCCACCAGAGACAAACCCGGTGAGGATCCGTGATCGACATTTTTGATCCACAATCTACACACTTTTTGAACCCAGTCTTGGGTGTCGAAGGAGTCGAAGATGACATTTTCTTCACAGAAATTCCTCAGTGCGCCGTTCTCGATAGCGAAGCGATCGGAAAAACGAACTGAAGCAACGGGCGCGGCTCGAGCTATTTATACCATCGGTGACGTCGACACAGTACGGAGTCCGTCGAGGTCAATCGACGCCACGACCTCGAGCACAGCGCCCTCTGCCGAGAGAAATTTTTTTCTGAAGCAGCGGAGCTGGAGATAACATGTCATCATAAAATGAGGAATACGTGGGAGGACACAATCCATTCAAATGTATTTCTCTGAAGCCTTTCAAAAAAAGAAACTGCACACTGTGATAAAAGGAGTGGTTTATTTCAATTCAGCTTCTGCTGTGTTGCGGCCCCTGTAGCAAACAGAAGCACTGTGCATATTTATTTTCCTAGCATGTTAGGATTGTAAAATTAATAAGATGGAAAACTAAGTTGCAATTGAGAATTCATATTTTGTAATAAATTCAGCTTTTTTTCCAAGTCAAAGCAAACCAGTATTGCACAATCATATTTTTCAGAGTTCCTGTGCTGTGTGCATAATCATGCCGAAGCAGATTATTTTTACACTTATAATTTAATGTACACTCCAATTATAAAAACAGTGTGTAAAATGACTATGCACGGTCTAGTTTACATCCATTCAACCTTGCAGTCAATGGGTACATTACCATAAATGGTCAATGGCAGAGTTTTCGCTCAAGGTTAAGTGATTGTCATTACAACAATCACGGGTGTTCTAGCCTCTCAAATCTTCAATACTACAATTAAAACATCCAAAACCTGACTCTCCAGGAAGTGCAAGCGCTGTTCAAAAAGAAAGAAATGAAATATACATTTGTAATTGAAATAGAAATTCAGCAAAACCTGTCCCTGTGATAATCCAGATAGGTATTTAACTTTATGTAGCGCTTCATACATGGTTCGTTCAACATCTAGGCACTGTGATTATTATACCTCAGTCGAAACTCAGTTAACTGACCTTTGAAGGATTTTAGCCAACAAAATAGCACAGCCGGTTGAGCACTCTTTGCTGCGATCTGTGCGCGATTTGTAGGTTTGAATCCCATCAAGGGCAACTCAGCCTTTCATCCTTTCAAGGTCGATAAAGGAGTCCCGACTTTGGTTTGGTGATAATTATGATAAATATGTTCTATGTACAGAGTTTTGTCAAAAGCGCTAAATAAATAACCATTTGACCATGAAATTAGATATAGAATTTAGCATGGAGTCCTTGCCTCTCTGCACTGTTGTATCATAACATTGGCATACCATTAGGTAGTATGAGCTCCAGGAAATGAGGACTCATTAAACATCAAAAGACAATTCTGCTATTGAACCTCAAAAAACACAATACAATTCATGTTTGCTTTACTTTGCAATTGGCTAGGTTTTTGAACTTTCAACATTTAAATATATACTGGAGAGATCAAATGGCCAGACCTTAGAGAAATAATGAAAGGTGTATTCTGTCACAATGCAGAAAGCTGCCGCATAGTAATGATTTCCATACAGTTTTTGCACGCGTGGCCTGGATGTCACATACATTTTACTCTGTTGCAAAGGAGAAAAGTAAGGTTTACTCTCTTAAAACCACATTTACTCTCAAAGTAAAAAAATAGGAGTAAAATACTCCCACCTCAAAATGTTATCTGGAGCACTGTTTACAGCTATAGTGATGTCGGGGGTGAATAATCACTGGCCATACCCAGTGACACGATTGCCATGCAGGTCTCCTATCCATGCAGTAACTAGGACAGAACCTGCTTAGCTTCAAAGTAAGGAAGGAAGGAACCAGCCTCCTCAGGCCATGTTGTCCAATAAATGAGCCAAAGTTACAAGACCACTTAGAGAAATAGGCCAGCCCGTTCCTTGCTTTGAGGTTAAGCAGGGTCAGTTCCGCCTTGAAGCTAAGCAGGAGTCAATGCCGGTTACTGCATGGATGGGCAACCGAATGGGCATCCAAATGATGTACTTATTATTAAACCGTGCTACTGTCAGTCCTTGACAGGTTTGCACTCAGACCATTTTTTGCCTTTTGCTGAATTTCATTCTGGTATTTGTAGTCTCCCAGTCAACAATAAAAAAGAAAATAGATATTTTTACAGCAACAGTGGGTTTCCCATCCATGCAGTAACTGGGACTGCTTAGCTTCAAAGCGAGGAAGGGGTCAGAGCCCTAAGGCCATGTGATTCCTAATAAATGAGCCCACCTTGCAAGACCACTTGGAGCAACATAGCCTAAGAGGGCTGGATCCTTCCTCGCTTTGAAACTAAGCACGGTTGGTCCCGGCTACTGCATGGATGGGAGACAGTCCACAGCCCCGAATGCTCTGTGTTTTCTTAATTTTAAATATCTCGTAACACACAGCGTCCGCATTCTTTTTTATAAAACCGTGCTACTGTCAATCCTTGAAAGTTCTGCAATCAGAGACAATTGATCTGCCTTCTGCTGAATTGCATTCTGGTATTTGTAATCTCATAGTCAAGATGGGGAATAATGCCACAATTGTACACTTTTTGCATAAAAGTTCTATAAGGATTTATATCTTTGACTGACTCTATGGTATGTGTACTTTTGAAGTTCGATTTATAAAGCAGAGTTTTGTTGAAAGCCGGACATGGGGGTGCCGAGGGGAAATGATGAGAAGGCAAGTAAGTCATGAGTATTTGACCATGATGTGGCAACAGAGTTTTCAATCCTGGATACTGCTGCAGTTATTTTCCCCTAATTGTGGCTGCTTTTTAGGGCACAAGTAAAGGACACATGGGTGGGCAGGGTAACGTTTCTTCAGAGGGTGGATGTAACCCCATGGGTTTTTTGAGGTTGGCAAGCTTGCACAAGTATTTGGATACCAGGATTTTACTCAGGTTTTTATGTTCCCAGTACAGACGCTTACCCAAAAGACCACAAGTACTTGTTTCGTATTGGTTTTCCATGGACTATTTCAATACAGATGTTTGGGTTTAGAAGGTGAGAACCTTTTATACTTTGCCAGCCTATTTATTGGAAGATTTCCTCTCAGGTTATTTTACTGGTGTTCATTACTTTTTGTAAAAGCACAATGCTATTTTGTCTTGAGCACTTTCGTCTAAGCAGAAGGTCAATTGAACTTCATTTGTAAAGTGCCAGCTTTTGATTTTCACTATGGTGCAAAAGTACCTGATCATATGTTATTCTTTCAGCTGATCATTTTTTACCCTTTTCCGTGCCGCTTAAATGCAGTTAATTGGGGTTGTGCGATGTATCACATCAGTCACCAAGAGACCATTCATAAAACAAGGGGCTTTTCGCACGCTGCTTAACCAAAGTGTGTGATCCGGAGCAAATAATTTAATCTCACTGCGCATTGACTAAAAACATTGTGAGTTCTCAAAAGCTGCAATCTTTTATACATAATAAAAAAATATGTTTCAGCTACAGTGGGTTTCCCATCCATGCAGTAACCAGAACCAAACCCTGCTTAGCTTTAGAGCGAGGAAGAGGCCAGCCCCCTCAGGCCATGTTGCCTAATAAATCAGCACACCTTACAAGGCCACTTAGAGCAGCATGCCCTGAGGGGGCCGGATCCTTCCTCACTTTGAAGCTAAGCAGAGTCGATCCTGGTTACTGCATAAATGGGAGATAGTTTACAGTCCTGAATGCGGTCCGTTTTCCTAGTTTTGACTATCTCATAACACACAGCATCTGCATTCTCTTTTTTTAAACCATGCTACTGTCAATCCTTGAACGTTTTGCTGAATTGCATTCTGGCATTTGTAGTCTCACAGTCATTGATGGGGGAATAATGCTCCAATTGTACACTTTTTGCCTATAATAGTTCTATAAGAATTTATATATTTGAGTGTCACTATGGCATGTGTAATTTTCAAGTTACCTTTATAAAGCAGAGTATTATTCAAAGCCAGACATGAGGGTGAGGAGGGGAAATGATCAGAGGGCAAGTAAGTCATAAGAATGTGCACACGATGTGGCAAGACAGTTTGCAATCCTGGACAATGGTGCAGCTATTTCCCCCCTAATTTTGGCTACTTTTCAGGGTGCAAGTAAAGGACACACGCGGGTGGACAGCATAACTTTTCTTCAGAGGGCGGACTTAACCCCTCAAGTTTTTTGAGGTCGGCAAGCATGCTCAAGTATTTGGCTACCAGGATTTTACTCAGGTTGTCATGTTCCCAGTGCTGACTCTTACTCACAAGACCGCAGGCGATTGTTTCGTATTGGGATTTAGTTTTCCAGGGAATACTTCACAACAGATTGCTGGGTTTAAAAGGGGAGTACCTTTTCTACTTTGCTAGCATATTTATTGGAACATTTCCTCTCTCAGGTTATTTCTCTGGTGTTCATTACTTTTTTTTTTAAAGTCCAATACTATTTTGTCTTGCGCACTTTCTTCACTAAGGGGAAGGTCAAATGAGCTACATTTGTACATTTAACTTTAAGATATATGTTCACTTACTAAGCGTATATTCATGGGTGCTAGCTTTTGATTTTCGCTATGGTTGCAGAAAGTACCTGGGAATATGCTATTCCTGCAGCCGGTCATTTCCCCCCCCTTCCGAACCCCCTGTTTCTGTGCTGCTTAAATGTGGTTAGTTGGGGTTGTGCAATGTATCACAACAGTCACCAAGAGACAAGCCATCAACCAAGGGGTTTGAAGCACGCTGTTTAACCAAAGTGTGTGGTCCATGGCAAATAAGTACATTTCACTGCGTATTGCCTAAAAACATTGTGAGTTCACAAAGCCTGGAACGCTTGAATACATAATACCACAGTCAAAACAGGACAAAATCAGTTTGTGATTGATGAACGTGTTTGAGCGATGGGTTGCAAGTATTTTTAAATATAGAGTGGCTGTTTCAACCGGCTAGAGCTCTGGAAGCATTCTAGAAATCTATGGAATAACAAAAGCCTCAATAATGGAATTAGACCTAACATCATTTATAAGTTATCTCATGAAAACTTTGATTACGTTAATAGAAATGTAGGCCGTGAACTTGGCCATCACATAGGCTGCGGTCACTGGCCAGCACCAAAGGCCATAGCTAGTGGTTGGTTAGTGTTAAGAAATAGGAATGTGCATGGTTGAAAGCCATGCCTAGTATCCCATCACTGTTTAAAAGAAATATACAGTGGCCAACGTTGAAAGCTATAGTCAGTGAGCATGACTGAAGGCCATGCTTAATACCAGTTACTGTTGTAATGTACTTCGTGATGTCGTCAGTGATGTGATCTGTGAGGTCATCATTGTGGTCATAGGCTGCGCAACGGGGGGTACCAAGTTAAGGTGGCTTTAGCTCAATTTCAGGCGCTTCTTTGTGTTAAGTTCTCACCTTAACATCTCTGCAACTAAAGTTTTTTTCCCTTGAAGAAAAAAAATATATACACACAGTTATGGTGGGTTTTAAAAGGTTTGGGAAAAAAAACTTTAACCTGAAGTGTGAAAGTAGGACAGTACATTTGAGCCAAGTCACACATTCCACAAAGCCACCTAGTAGCCATCGCTGAAGTTCTCCTACAGTTCTGAGCCACAACAGCAAGGTATTGTGGGTATGCAAATTAGCCAAATGTTCCAACCACAAGGCTGTGAGGACTATACTGCACTGATGATCCCTAATCAGGGTGAAACCAGGTATGCAGTTGCCTTGGCAGCCTCCATCCTGGGCTGATTAAGCTATGTATAAAGTAGCATTGCCCTCTTTGACAAAGACAATTTCTTGGACGAAAAGGTTTGCATTTGAGCTAATTTGCATACCCACAATGGCTTGCTTTTGTGGCTCAGAACTGGAATTGAACTTCTAGCGATGGCTACTATGTGGCGTTGTGAAATGTGTGACTTGGCTCAAATTGACTTTCCTATATACACACACACACACACACACATATATACACATACATACATACATACATACATACATACATACACAAGTGTATATGTGCTTTCTGTCTACAGGCAAATATTTGTCATGTTTGCGTGTATGTCCTTCATAAGGCCATACGTTTTTCCTGCCTTTGCGAAACTTCATGTCTACATGTACTTGTGTATGCTATATGTACTTTGTATGGATGCATGTGATCCTCCAATCATTTATCTATCTATGTATATAGTAACAACTACCTATTACCCTACTTCTCATAGCCTTTATTCTTATTTGTAAGGCACCTTCATGGTCTTATTTTGCTTCGTCTTTCACCCCTAAAATCTTGGGGGTGGCAGGGCTGTCTCAGTGGATATCGTTTATCCCCTGGAATATACTGGCGAGGGGCGGGAATAGGAAGTGGCATTTGCATACTCATCTAACTAGGGGCAGTAGGTATTGCCTCTATATTCATCCGCCCCAATACAGTGGCACGATTTTGGTCATAGACGTTTATTAAAATGATGAAAGGAAAGTAAGATCTCATTATCCATACCTTTATCAGTGGTTTCCATGCCTCAAAACTATTGATAGGGTTGTCAGAGTGTCCACAAAAATAATGTCCACCATCCTGTGTCGCAACCTACATTTATCCCTTATTATTTAAATGACGCACTATCACACTGTGCAGATTAACCATGAATGTAATCAAAACATGCAGCCGACGCATGTTTAGACCTACAAGGTATTTTTTCAGACAGAGTATGTCATCAAAACACATAAATCCACGTTTTTATAAAAGTCATACATATATAAAGCTATCCCTAATAATGTCAATTCCATAACAATTCGGCCCATGGACATAGATAATACCAAAACAAAATAATTGCAACTTATTACATGATTTCAGTATGACAACACAGGAAATCCAATTCAGTTGCATTTCCAAAATGGACAAATATTAAACATGTATATTGACCAACATAATAAAAGGGTAAAACAAAGAGGAAAAGGCAGAAAATACATTTTAAAAGAAAACAAAACACGAAACAAGAAAACACAAGAAACGGTTCTTTACTGTTAGTCCACTGAATGAAATTAATTTCTGTATCCAAAATACAAATGTGGTTTGCCACCTGAGCGATTGCCATGCCCTCCACATCGGAGGAGACAACTACCGGGGAGATGGTATGACTCCACTGGAGAAGTCAGTGTTCCCACCCTTCCCCATGAGGAAGACCCTCCGATATCTGAGTTCTTGATGGCCTATTGTCATTTTAGTCAGGCCCCCACCTTACACCGAAACACTCAAGAATCACAACCAACACCTTTTGCTCTTGATGTGCCTTTTTGTGAAAACTGTGAGGAAACCATCCAGGAGCTGAAAAACCAAAGAAAGTTATGGACTTTCATTCCTATAACCACTCAGGCACTGAGATGAGGAAGAGGACAAGGGAGTTTGTGCAGAGTGACAAGAGCTTGAAGTGTTAAATGCAGACCAGTTTTTTTTTCTAAAGCTGTAATGAGAGGGACATTTAAAAATGGCAGCTGCGCTTCGGAGAAGGGAGGTTCAGGTACAGTGAACTGTGCAGAAGGAGACGTTGTCATTCACGCCGGGACTCCTGAATGCGAAGCACACAGACGGGGCAATCAAAGCAAAGGAGGGGCCTGGGAAAGCAAGAGGAATGTTGTGTGCTAGCAAGAAAGACTGTAGAGACACCAGGAGCAGTGCAGAAGCTCCTGGAAGGTTGGTTGCTCAGCAAGGCAGCAGACTTCACCCTAGGCCAAGAAGGAGAGCTGGTGTGGGACCGCGGAGCCGCACTGGGTGTTGGGAAGGTGTCCGCGCACTCCAACCTGGAAGGCAGAGGACAAAGCCATAATGCAAAGGTGGAGGCAACGTCTGCAACGCTGGAGAAGACCAGCAAGTCTGCCTAAAGCAGCTGGGGACCCCGGGGCGTTCCGACAACTGGGCAATGCAGTGATTGATTAGTACAAGATTGCTAATGTAGAAAATATAGAAAGGCAGTTTGTTTGAATGTAGTCAAGGCAAAGTACAAAATCAACACTCAATAAGAAGAATGTTTGATGCAGAAAATAGTGAGATGAATCCGGCGGATCCCTCACTAAAACCAAAAGACTCCTTGCAGGTGGCCAGGGAAAGGAAGACGCTTCCTGATCCTGACCTTAGGGGTGGTGTACTGCAGGAAAATCAACTGGGAGGAGACAAGGACCAGGGTGGTGATGCAATCCCGTGGGATGAGATGCAGTATTTTTCCTTGAAAGGGAAGAACCTTTTTGGAATGCCGAAACATGTAATGGCTTATTGACATTCTGATATATCTGAACCACTTAATAAGTCAGTTTATGTGGGCAAAGCTGGTGTGACACTTATAATAAATACAACAAGGAAAGGAAAACCGGTTAAGGTCTCCAAGATTGAAAATCACCTTTTCTTCCAAACTAACACTGAAATGAAACAATGATTTGAACAAACTGCCTTCCTCGTTCCAAACGTTCCAATCAAATCCTAATGATTCTTCTTTAAATGCATTTAAGAAACCTAGATCTGCATTTAAAACTATGAAGTCAATAAAAAACCCTAATGTTATTAATTGGGACTACAAGTGCCATAGTCCCACGAGTACTGGGACGAGGAAGAACGTTGAAGAGCAATGTTGCAGCAGTAGTTAGGCAATAAAGCCTTTCAACCGACACTTAAAGGAAGCAGAGAGCCTTAAAAGACCCCCTCGGGTGTAGGCCATGTTAAGACGGATTTCTGAACTCTGTCCTGGTGGCGCAGAAGTTCAGAAGGCCAACCTAATTACTTGGAACAGGGTAACCTCTGGACAAGCCAGACCAATCAAGGTAGCGATCGCGGCGGTCAAGACTAGGTCTCAAGAGGGGTGAGGGTGACTGAAAGCCCGCAATGAGCACACAAAGCAAGAGCGCTTACAAACTACTCCAAACAGTTGTTATATCAAAAATAGATACACATTTATTTTAAGGCCTTTAAAATACTGACCGTAGCGAGAAAATCACAATATCACAATATTAAACCAACACATACCATATCAACACAATATATATACACAAATACACAGTCGCAAGCGTTTAAAGCACGAAATATGTAGTCCACCTGAAAGGAAAGGAAAACAGGCAGTGCGATAACGCTTTAGACTCAGTTCGCCTTCAGAGGCACCTAACTAGATGGAAGTCCGAGCCCTGCGAAGAGTGGAGCCTTGTGCTCAAAGTACCTGCCACGCCGGTGCCAACGGGCAAAAGGGGAAGCTCTTCGGAGGAAGTCAGGCAGTTCGGGTTAGTGCACAGCAGAAGGAGAACAGGTTCCGCAACTCAAGCGCAGCCTCCACAGCGGGCAGAAGCAGAGCGCGAGTACGGCCAAAAGGGTGCTGTTTTCACACAGCAGGGAAAAGCAATGGGATACTGCAGGAGGGCAACCAGATCCTAGCTAAACTACTCACCGGTCCCCGAAGCAAGCAGACCCAGGCTTCTCCACGTAGATTCAGCAGCTGGCAGGTTCAGAAGAGCAGGGAACGCCTCGTAGTCGTGTAAAGCAAAAAGACGTCCCAATCGACGAAACCAGCACAGTTTTGTTGCCGCAGCAGGACAACGGAGCGGCCGTGTGTATTCAAGCCAAATGTACACTCCTCCCTTCAGACCTGGGAACGCCAAGCGTACGAAGCGTGGGAGAGTGACAAGGACTCGAAATACAACACAACCTGGCGGCGGTTACAGAGCAGGACTCCCTTGTAAGCTGGTCAGTCAACTGGATGGCCCAGAGACACTTCCGAAGGCTTACTTGGCAGGAGATGATGAAGTCGCCGGGAATAGCTGTTCCTGCTATTCCAAAGGTCGAAGCACCAGTACAGGCCTTCTGGTTCGATCAAAGGAGGAAAGGGCTTCACAGGACGACAGCAGTGCAAAGGAGGATTCCTTCAGCGGGTCACCAGCGATTCCTCGGTCCAGCCTCTTGGTTGCAGGATTCTTGGCTCCTGTATTCCTTCGTTCGTGAGAACTCAGGAGATCGACATGGTAGTGGTGTTTCCAGCTCCCTCTTATCCACGGTTCCCTTTGCGCCAAAACGGAGGGGAGCCAATGGGATATCCGCACATCAACACACATACCATACGTGGACCAATCACGGACCACGGTGGTCCCAGGCATTCACACCACCCTAGACTCTCTGGCACCCAGGATGTGTATTGGGACCAGACATCCCAGCCCACACCCTGGAGGCACACAAACGACATGTAGAAGCCCGCGAAAGCAACCACGTTTCGCGGGAAAGTACATGCCCAAATAAGGAAGGCCCCGGGTTGCCCGACCTGGGGAAGGTGAAGGGAGCAAGACGGTCAGTGGACAGGACAAAGGAGCCTCGTGGTCTGGCCATTTTGGGAGCCAGGCCACCATTTTGGGTTCAGTGCGAAAAACGTGCTCAGAACGCCAAAAGGAGCTTAAAATAAACAAAACGATCGCTGCCACCATTCCAGTCGCTGAATGACTTGCACCGATCAAATACCATCCTAAAAGAGTATCTAGGGCCTGTAGAAGGCTAGAGACCCAAGAGAGCTGTAACTTAGCTTACAGTGCCCTCTTGTGTCATGTTGCACTAAAGCCGCAACATGATAAAAGAAAACTACGGGAAACAGCGTTCCCCGGTACTGACTGTCTTAAGGGCATGTCAGTTTCCCCATAAGAAAAGGAGCGAAAGCCCAGAGGAGTGCGGCAGAAGGCTGCACTTCTCTGGCAAAGTCAAGAACAAGGTGAAAAACAACAGCAAAAAGTTTAGGGGTTGCCACGTGGAAGGAAAATTACTTACAATTACGAAATCTTTCCTAACAGGCCATTAGATGGAGCTATAGCTTCAGTCAGTGCTGCAGCAGTTGTAGCAGAAAAAAAGAACACAGTGTTGCCAATCCAGGTAGAAGTGAGTGAACAGAAGAGACACAGATTTCAATTGCCTGTCCCGAGAGGATTTTGTTCCCCCAACCTCTGAGGTACAGAGATTGCGCAGCGCAAGGTCTGCTGGAGACCGTGGCTGAGAAGAGTTTTGCAGCTAAGGGTCCTGAGAGCAAGAGAAGCTCTGCGACTGCATGGCAGGGTCGGAGACACCTTTACAGAGGAAGGGTGCATGCCCCAGAGAAGCCTGAAGCAGCCCGAGTCCTGTGCGACGTGAAGGGAGTAACACAGAAACCAGTGAGAGAAACCAAGCGTTCTGAAACCTTGTGTGAATACAGGCAGGCAACAGTAGCCAGTAGGATCACTCGCATATGAGTGAAAGCTGTTCTAATGCGACCGTTGATGACTGAAAAATGGGAAAGAGTGAAAAGTGGCACTCACGTGCAAGTACAACTTTATTCCCTTTTCTCGTGTGAAAGCATAACACAGAGAGACACTTTAATTTAATGTTTAAATGTCGGAAAACAGAAGAGACTGGTCTCTGTATAACTAAAAGCAATTCTGAGGCAAAGGTTAGCCTCTGGGTCAATTATAAAAATGGTTGAATACAGTGTTACTCTGAAACAAAGGGAAGAAAACATTAATAATTGTGAGTCGAGGAGAACAGGCATTGTCCAAACCAAGAGGGAAACGAGCATTGCCCAACACAAGAGTGAATGAAACCTTTCCAAAAGACACATTGGTGCAAGCATTGTCCTAGGTTAAGAAGGACACAAGCACTGCCCAAGCCAAGAGTGTACCAGCATTGCCTAAAGCCAAAAGAGACTGACAACAAGCTCTAGGACTAGAGTACTCTTTTTCGCAAGTTACCAAGAGGCAAAGACAAGGTTGGGAAGAGGGAATTGTACTGCTTGTGATTGTTCTCTACAAGTTTATATAACTCACACTGCCAACACCAAGAGGTGAAAGGGAAAATTGCAACCTAAAGGCATTTTGGTTTTTGTTGTTGTAGACAGACAATAGTGGCAAACAAGCTGCCCTTCTGGAAAATGAATGTCCGAAGAAGGAAGCCTTGCTTACTTTAAGGTGTTGAGGTGCACTACAGTGAATCTTGAATTATCTGTTTAAAGTCACAAAGAAACAAAATGTTGAAGCTGTGGTATTACTTTTGATTGTCAGCAAATTTAAAACTTCCGAAGCACAGTAGAATGTGGAACATTATAGGGCAGGCGAGTAAAACCGCATAGTTAAGTCTTACAGAAGTTAACCTGATATGAGAGCTGTTCATGTGAAGTAGAAGTGCAGTGAAGTCATATTGACAAAGATATAAACCATGTTTCAATAACCTAACTTGAGGATGTGCTTCATTAACCCAACCAGCAGTTGTGTTTATCAAACCCTAATAAGGAACTGTGTGTCTTCTTTGGTATAAGTTGCGACAAAGCTTCTCAGCCTGAAATGAGAATGATGCTATTTGATGAAGTGGAAATTCATTGTTCAAGGAAGAAGTGGAACCTTTCTGTTGGTTGAACTGTGCTTACCAAACCTTTTTGACATCTTGAAGGACCAAATAACTGAAGTTAGACTTTATTTAAAACCCAGATTTCCTAGTTTATTTTTGTTGAACATTGTAGCTGAACCAAACTTGAAACCTGGGGAAGGGGAGTTAACCCAGGTTACCAAAAGAGACAATCAATATATCAGAAGTCCACTTGTTGATATTGTTGTGAATTGCCATTTATTCTTTGTGTATTTTAGGTTTAAGTGTGAAGGCCAAATATCCAGTGTTTTCCTTTAGTTTTGATACGCAGGGAAATCCTTGTCAGAGTAAGGACAGTGAGGAGTTTGATGAAACATATGATTTAATAAAATGGCACAATTTGAGAAATCATCCAAAAGTTGTCCGCCTCACTTTTTCGAAGGCCTCACAATATACAAAGGCAAAGTGTGTTTGAATGCGGTCAAAGCAAAGTACAAAGGCAATGGGCTTCATTATGATACTGGCGGTAGCCGTGCCGGTAAAACGGGCACGTTGACCGCCGGTATCATTTTTTTTCCAGTACCCGCGAATGGGCAATTCCCGGGTCATTACGGCCTTGCCGGACCCGGTAATTGCCCATTCGCGGGCGTCAGAAAATATTCTTCCCCATTTACATTTGAGCCCCATAGGGCTCAATGGGAATGGGGAAGCCGGATGCACCGGCACCATTCATTAATGGTGCCGGTGCATCCGACATGCTCTGCTCACGGGTGCCGGTACACCCACCAGGTCAGACCTGGCGGGTGAAAAGGAACCCGCAAGCATAGCTCGACGTTTTCCGATCCGTTAGTAACGGCGCCGGTAGCTTACCGACACCGTTAATACCAGACCGGCAAACTTATAATTAGGCCCAATGTGTGTATGAATGGGGCAAAAGCAAAGCACAAAGGCAAGATTCAATAAGAAGAATATATGAATGCAGACAAGACAAAGTTTAAAGGCACACCCCAATGAAATACAGAAGTATGAGATGTCAATGTAGGGGAGACGTTTGAGCAAGTACATTTGAGTGAAATATTAGCACAACCAGATAAACCAAGCAGCACATTGTACATGCTACTGTTGTTTATCAAATAACTGGAGTGCATAAGAGCCCTGGCAGGTGCATACCCCAGGCAGCTGAAGTTGAAGCTAAGAACTGTGAAACACACAGGAAGTCCTGCCAGGCGAGTATACCAGGCAGGTGAGATTGTACAAAGATTCCTGGCAGGAGAGTACACCAGGAGATC
Source organism: Ambystoma mexicanum (assembly GCF_040938575.1). Lineage (NCBI taxonomy): Eukaryota > Metazoa > Chordata > Amphibia > Caudata > Ambystomatidae > Ambystoma > Ambystoma mexicanum. The sequence goes on from NC_090936.1 coordinate 148,698,178, forward strand.
TGAGAATCCTACTAAAGAGAATTCCCGGCAGACCAGACAGGTACACCAGGCAGTTGCAAATTGTGTGAAAATTCCTGGCAGGGGAGTATACCAGGTAATCTACAGAGATACAAGAACTCTTACAAAAAGATTGGTACAGAACTGTTAGCTTGACAGAACTTTTTGGTTGAACATGAACTTTGCGAGTCCATTAAAGGCACCAACAAACTGTTAAATAAAGAGACGTTTTGCCATCCTGTTTAAGAATCCAGGGGAAGGGAACCACCCTCTGGATCCAATGGTTTTTAACATTTGGAACATTTTCATTGGAGTCATTCTTACACTTTTTCTTTGGAAACTAACATCAAGTTAAAGACATCGCTTTGCACCTTTTTATGTTTGTTTATAAGTGTAAGGGTCAGGATAGGTTGTTTTTGGACACGAGGACGACTTTTCAGTTACTGACATCCTGACACAGACATATTCTTAGTTCTAGTTTCTAGGTAGGGAAATTCCTCTTTACAATAGCGCTAGAGAGGTGTTTTACAACCCATTTTTATTGAATAAAAAGGTCTACATTTGAGAAATCAACACACATGTGTCCGTCTCTCATTTCTGACCCCTTACACTTAGTTCAACAAAACTTGGTACTGCAAGTTTGTCCTACCTATCCGACGCACATACACTGGGACCACAGCGGGAGCATCAACAGGAAACCAAAATAAAATCCATGCTAGCCACTATGTTCTAAGAGACTGTGTGATAAGGATAAAGACCAGGAGAGACTACCACACATTCTGTTGCTTTAAATACCAAATGTGGTACGGAGACCACTTGAATAAACGTTTTTGTAGAGAATTAATTTGTTTTGTTTAATTTCTTCGGAGAACAACAAACAAAGGCAGACCAATCTTCGGAGACTGATGTAACGCTTTATGAAGGAGCCCTTTTAATGAAGGAGAAGTCCACTGAAGACCCTGGTAAGCCAAGGAGTCCACAACATCAGGTCTTGTATTCACTTGAGGAAGGGAATCTGGGTAGGAACTCTTTCTCTATTCCTGGCTTGGTAAAATCAGTGTGCGAAGAGAGCCCAGATAAACTCTGCCAACTGACTATACAACTGAGCGGCCTGGCTCCCCCACCGGCTCCTGCTGCTAATCTGAGAGCAGCATCCTCCATCCAGCCTGATCCCCCCCCTCAGTGACCTGCACAACCATCAAGAACAGGACCGTGGGCCAGGACTCCATCTCCCGGCCTGCCCCAATCTGTAGTCCCAGGCTGGTAGGTCCACCTCCCTTCCTGCCACTGGATGCTTTTCAGCACTTCCAGTACTTTGCTCCTTGCTTTGGGGTGTCTCAGCCATGAGGGACACCGCTAAGGGGGGCCAATAGCTAAGGGGGTGGCAAAAGCTAAGGGGGGTGGCAAAAGCTAAGGGGGGAGGGAAAAGATAAGGGGGGAGGGAAAAGATAAGGGGGGAGGGAAAAGATAAGGGGGGAGGGAAAAGATAAGGGGGGCATCAGCTATTGGGAGCATCAGCCAAGGGGGGGCATCAGCTAAAGGGGGGCAACAGCTAAAGGGGGGCAACAGCTAAGGGGGGCCAACAGCTAAGGGGGGTGGCAAAAGCTAAGGGGGGAGGGAAAAGATAAGGGGGGAGGGAAAAGATAAGGGGGGAGGGAAAAGATAAGGGGGGAGGGAAAAGATAAGGGGGGAGGGAAAAGATAAGGGGGGCATCAGCTATTGGGAGCATCAGCCAAGGGGGGGCATCAGCTAAAGGGGGGCAACAGCTAAAGGGGGGCAACAGCTAAAGGGGGGCAACAGCTAAAGGGGGGGGGTCCTTTACTTTTACTCATTAATCTTTAGAATCATTTGGACTTTGCCATTTACAGCCGATCACACATCAATTATGCAGAGAGGACCACAAACATAGATTTAGGGTACGTAGCTATTCAGTCATCCTAATCTATTATCCTGTATTTCTCTTAACCTCAATTGGGTATCCTGCTTTCGGGGGAACGCCGGCTCTATCAAGGCGCTAGGAGTAGCTCTCTCTCCATATGTTTTGGGAATGGACCTGCCAACACTGCATGAGTTGCTTAGAACTCTCAGATTAACTTTCTATCAAGTGAATTATAGTTCTTTCCAATGATGATTGGGATTGTTTTATGAATATCTTGTGATTTTACAATGACGGATAACTGTTAGAATTTTGAGCCTCAACACATTGTGACATTGTAAAGACAATAAGGTTTTCTAACATGTAAAGATGTTATGGATTGGGAACACAAAGTGGCCTAATATTAATATGCGTGTTTTTCTTCCCCCCCACCCTCTTATTTTCTGTACCCCTATTTTGTCTACCCTTCTTTTGATGCAAATTGACCACTACCAACTGTTGGTTATAATTTGACAATCTTGAATGGTTATTTTCTGGCATGTATATATTTAATTATTTGATTGCCTTTGATGCGATTGGTGACATTCCGCCCTTAATATCTTGACAATAGACAAGATTAGACCAGAAAAGGAAACAAGTATAGTGCAACCATAAAAGGATACAATATTGATCCTGCTCAAGTCTTTCTTCCTAATCTTCACTGACAAGTCCTCAAGGAAGAACCCTTTCCATTGATTACACCCACTGCCCGACAGAAAAAAGACGGACAGAGCGAGGAATCAATTGAAAGGGCGAAGAACAGAACACACTCTCCAATCTGTGTAATAGAAACAACAAGGTAAGTATATATCTAATAAAGCTGCCCCTGTATTCCTATCACTAGTTTCCCCACTAACCTTATTAGGAGTAGTCCAGGTAGTAATCCACCATAAGAACACAACGACAAGGAAAAAGGGGAAGTTAGTAGAAATCTAATCCCGAACGGAACGAGGGTCGAACTAGTATCGGGTAGGTGCACTCTGGATAGCGTCCACTAGTTCTGTGCACAAAGGATAACACAACATAATCTTGGCATCTTCGCATATGTTCATAAACAAAAGGCTCTTCTCTCAGGAATGTAGTACTCAATCTGCCCTTTAAATCAATTAACACCGGAAAGCAAATAATCCCCTCTGGGATGTTGTACTAATAGTGGTGTGCACAACAAATGGAACAGTTCTTCTCTCTGGATGTAGTAGCAAATAATATAGTAAAGAGATAATGATTGCAACACCAAAAGTTCAAAGTAGCCCATCTCCCGTAACTAGGAAGTTATGCTCTATTCAGAGAAAATCAGTGAATGAATTCTAAGTAAGCGTCTCCAACAACGCAGTAGCGAACAACCGCTAAGGAAAGGATTTACCTGGCTTCTGGCAGGGATAAGAAGACTCCCGTGTTGTTCTGTCTTTGATGGCTTCCCTGGAATGCCGAAGAACTTCCACGCCAGGAAACTAACACATGGATAAGGTCTGCCTGACGAACCGTAAATGAATAAAAGGTACTGACTCGGACTACGAGTCTAGCAAGATGAGCAACCTTTGAAGTCAAGGCTACAGTTGCTGAAACAACAGCGGTCAAAGTTGAGAAGACTTCATCGCAACTCAGGAAAGAAACAGTGTAGCAACAATCAGAAGCAGCGTGTGATTAGAAGAAAGCACCTATATACATTCAAGAATCACGTGACTGATGTCGTGACTAACTTCATCGAGTTGTATTAGCTGCTGGGATACAAGGCCGTTTTGCTGGGAGGTTATTCAAAAGCCTCCATCTAGTGTAGAACGGTTTTGCTGCCATTCTAAATGCGTATCGGTCCTATTACCAGGCCAGAGAGGCATGACAATTGGTTACTCAAAAGGATATTTTTGCCTTGAAAACATCCGAACTTGTCAAAACACGTGTTGGAAAATGTTAGTTACTTAGAGTTTGTTAAATAAATTAGGTTAATATACCCAATATTCTAGGTTTTCTTGTACAATGTGGCAATAGCACTATATTCACTAATTTGGGACAAGCGCATTTGAGCTTGGCACGTGTTTTGTAAACTTGTTTTAGTCTTAGGCAGGGGTTAGCCTAACTACTGCCAGGATCTGCAGCTGTTGCCATTTATTACTGTTGCTTAACCTTGATTGCTAACCCAAGTGTGCCCATTACGTGGCTTAGACCCACCTTCTCTTTGTTGACAGTCAACTTCCGGGTAGGTGTGTACATATTAGCTATGGCGTAATATCTTTTGAATTGAGAGAAAGATAATGCTGCACTGTTTGCACCACAGGGCAGAACAGGTAATGCGTTCAAGATTAGGAATAAGCAGACTGAGAATTGATCTCAAAACATTTTTGAAACTCGAGAGGTTATCAAGGAAGAGATAGATTGAATTGAATTGATATTTTATTTCTATTGCACTCGTACACAAGTGTTTCAGAGCGCAGCAAGGCAAGGGAGGGGAACAGGGGAGTACAAAACAACGATCCTACTAGGTCCAGTGATATTGAGAACGTGCAAGTGCATGGGAGAGGGCAAAGTGCATGGAAGGGGGGAGAAGTGGAAAGTGCGGAGCAAAGGAGAAACAGATAAATAAAATAAATAATAAAGGCAACAAACAGTGGTAGTGCAGCCGGCAAGTGCTGTGTTTAAAGCAGCAGACAGGGTAGGTCTGATAAGTGCAGGAAGAAAAAATGGGGGGGCTGTAGGAGTACAGATACAGACCTCAGTGCAAGGGGTGGCCCGGAGGCCGTGCGGAAGGGTGGCAGGGTGAGCAGGTACCTGGCCCCAGAGGACAGAGGGTGGCACGGTTCCGAGAGAGAGCAGATCAGCAGGGGGGGGGCAAAGGGAGAAGCAAAGAGGAAGGTCTTGAGGTGCTTCCGGAACCGGAGATGGTTCTCCTCAAGTTTTAGAGTGGCAGGGAAGCTATTTCAGAGGGAGGCCCCAGCCAAGACAGATCTACCCCCAGCTAGTTTCTCTGAAAAACGACTGACTCTGAGGGAATTAGAGGTAGAGGAGTGAAGAGCTTGAGAGGGGAGGTATTTGTGGGGGGATAGCTGGAGGTATTTTGGACCCAGGCCCCAGAAAGCCTTGTGGACAATGCAGAGGGTTTTTAATTTATTCCTTGCATCCACTGGGCGCCAATGGAAAGATTTCAGAGCTGGGGAGATACGATCCCAGGGCTTGAGGCCAAGGACAAGTCTCGTAGTCCTGTTCTGGATTAGTTGCAGAGGGCGGAGAGTAGAGGCAGGTAGATTTAGAAAGAAGCTGTTACAATAGTCCAACCTAGAGAGAACCAGAGCTTGGGAGACAGTGAGCTTCTGGGGGAAGGAGAGGAAAGGCAGAGTACCTCTGAGGAGGTGCAGTAGGAAGTTTGACTTTTTAGAGACATCAGAGATGTGGCTGTAGAAGGAAAGTGTGGAGTCAAAGATGACGTTGAGGTTCTTAGCCTCACAGGTGGGTGTAGGAGGAGGGCGAAGGGAGGCTGGCCAGAGTGTGAGGGGAAAGGATGGTGAAGGTGTGCCGATGAGGAGGATCTCAGTCTTGCTGGCATTCAGACAAAGATCGTTGGTTTGCACACCAATCTTGAATGGCAGTTAGGCAATCAGAGATGAGAGAGGTGGCTAAGGGCATCCTGAAAATGAGGAGTATCGTCAGCGTAGCACTGGAAATTTGAGCAGCAAATGGCAATGCTGCGGGCGAGAGTTGCCAGGTATTGGTTGAAAAGTCAGGGCGAGAGGTTAGACCTCTGGGGAATACCACAGGTAGAGAGGGAGATAGATGATAGGAAGGACCCAAAGTTGTACCGGAGAGGGTCGATTAGAGAGAAAAGAGGTCAGCCAGGCGACAGCCTGATCGGTGATACCCAGATTATCACAGAGATGTTTGAGCAGGATGGTATGGTTAACCGTGTCGAAGGCAGAAGAGAGATCAAGTAGGATGAGGACACAGGGAATGTTAGAGTCAAGGTTGGAGAGCAGACCTTCAAGGATTTTCAGGAGAGCAGTTTCTGTGCTTCTGGTAGCTCTGATGCCAGACTGGTGGTCATGGAGACAGCCAACAGAATCAGAATGAAGGCTAAGTTGAGAGATGGCCACTTTTCCAGGAGTTCGCCCAGAAAGGGAGCAATGGAAATTGGGCAATAGTTAGCTGGACAAGAAGGATCAGCTGTGGGTTTCTTGAGAAGAAGATGCACAAGTGAGTGCTTCAGAAGGGAGGGGTGAGGATCCTGAGACAAAGGAGTGGTTGCAAAAATCGGCAAGGGCTGGAGCGAGGGTATCAATGAGGTCCTTGATGGTTTTAGAGGAACAGGGATGAACCTGTTTGGACAATGCTTTCATAGATCGGACTTGTCTAGCTACCTCAACAGGGGAGAAAAGAAGAAAGGACAAGATGGACTGTGGGGGGAGGGGGTGGCTGAAGGAGGGTCAGCAAGCACAGACGGATAGAGGAGAGGAAGGGGATGGGAGGAGAGGGAGGACATGATGTCCTGGATTTTGTAGATGGAAGTGAGAGGCAAGGGCATTACAAAGAGCCTGGGAGGCAACAGGAGGGGTAGAGACTGCAACAGGGTTGGCCAGCTCCTTGCAGATTTGAAAGAGTTCAGCCGAGTTGCAGAGACACGGGCGCAGAGATCAATAAATACTGGGAGAAGGCGTCCCTAACTAATTATTCAGAGAATAACAAAATACCAAGAGGTCTGCAAATACACATTTTTCCAGATTTTAGTAATATTGAGGATTAGGATCTAACCCAAAAATGGGAGGATAATCTTACACAATATTATGCACCTCTTAGTAGAGCTTGCAGAGAGGGAAAATGCTAGAGTGCAAATTTTAATTGATCAAACCAAGCAAGAAATTGCAGAAATTAGTAGTTTACACACCACTAAGGATAGGAACTCCAATCAAATGCAGGCCATTTTAAAAAAGACTATCAAGATGAGGTCAAAATCAGAAAGTTCTGTAAATACTGTAGGGATGATCGAGATTATGAGAACAATCGGGTGTATGCTTTTCAAGCCAAGTATGATGATAATCGGAAACCCAATGTGGGCAGTAACACACCGTTGACTACACCAGGAAGCTCAGATGTGGAATCTGAGGGAGAGCCCTAAGCCACGGGATCAGATACTCTTACTGGTGAAAAGGGACCCCATAGGGCAAACAGTGCCAGGAGTGGACTTTTAGAAGAAATCAGGAGATACAAAAAAGCTAACCAACAGACACAATACACAACGGTTAAGCGAGTGAGATTTCAAGACCCTTTAGGACAAAGTTCTCCAATACAGGGAACTTTTTCAGACAAAGAAGAGGAGGCAGACTTAGGGGCAGGGAGAGGACATGCTCTCACAAAAAGACTTACAAGATCCAGCACCAGGGCCCAACAAAGCAAGCACTAACACAGAAACCAGAGATCAATCTCGCTAATCGAGTTCTCATTGATAGTGAAAGGTCGGCATTGAATAGAGGGCTGTTGTTTGCATCAACTGTAGGGACAGATATGATGAGAGTTCCAAATTTATCTTTACAAATTTGTGAGGAAATTGAAACTCAAGAGATATTTTAACAATAAAATTACCTTTTATGACTCTCCATGGACGTGCCAACCTAGGAGTACACTGACCATATCGGATATTGAGAATGCACACTTATTACTTTCACTGGAGACTGACACCACTAAAACAAAGAAACATGTGAGGATCTAGGATCCTAGGAATCTTGAGATACAAGAACTTAAAAGGAAGTCTAAATTTACTCCACAATCAAACACAAAGTGTAATTGAAACTTTTTATAAAGCAGTCACATCAGATATCCATCGTCATATGGGCAAAGTCAAAAGGTGGGTTGAGGGCTACAACCTAACAAATAGAGAGACAATCTTCAAAGATGCTAGCCAATAATTATGTTATTGTAATAAAAGAAGCCAATAAAGGGGGTAATGTTGTCATTCTCAATATAGAAGACTAGATCATAATGGCAGACTTACATCTATTTATTCCAGGGTGTTATGCCAAATTATTGGCAAATCCAACTGAACAGGCAGTGAAAGAGCCAACAACATTAGTCCTTGAATAACATATGAAAGGTTTGCTAACAGATGAAGAAAGATATTTTCTAATTAGGAAACATCTGGTTATGACAACCATGTATTTTCTGCCTACAATTCAGAAAAGGTTTGAATGATTATCAGAGGTACACCCCATTATGAGTGGCGTAGGATAGGCCACAGAAGGCACAAAACAAGGATATAGCCATGGGAGTGAAATACGCTCCATCACTGGCCAACCTATTTATGGGTTATTTTGAGCATAACTGTGTATATAATGACAAAAAATTCCATAATTAGGTTAAGTTCTGGAAGAGGTACATTGATGACATATTTCTAATATTATAACAGCACCGTTGATAGCTTCAATAGATTTACTGAGTATTTGAATGACAATACTTTCGGTATTGAGTTTACAGGAACCATTGACAATACCTCCATAGATTTTCTTAATCTCACGGTATATGTGGGGGAAGGGCATTTTGAAACAAAGACCTTTAGGAAACCAAAAGAAGTGAATTCCACCTGATTTGCTAGTAGTTGTCATAAAAGATCAACCATTGCCAATGTTCTGGTGGGAGAATCCTACAGAGCCAGAAGAAACTGTAGTATGACTTTTGACCAGGATTGTGATTTGCTAACAGAAAGATTCCAAAAATTAGGGTACTCACAAGGTTTTGTGCGTCAAGCCCGAGATAAGGCACATACTGCCCGGAGAGAGGACATGATAAAATTACAGGGAAAGGGGACAGGAATGCATTAATCAGGGGTGAAAGGTATCACTAAGTATTCACATGATAGTAATTTGATGAATCGAATGGTGCTAAAACAATTGCCACTTATTGCCATTAGACACTGATTTGAACAACTATATTGAGGGCAAACACAGATGTGTGCACACTTGTGCACCCACAATCAAAAACAATGTGTGTCCTTCGTTAAAACCAGCCATTGGAAAGGAAAGTGGCAGCGATTGTCTAAGATCTACACTTGAGGGCATTCACAAATGTGGGACATGCAGTGTCTGCAGATATGCACACCGCAACACCTCAGCATTTATATGCCATGGAGGGATAAAAACAGAGATAGGAGAATGTATCAATTGTAGATCTAAATATATAGTGTATGCAATCTTCTGTATCTGCAATAAGGTGTATATTGGCAGCAGCACTATACGGGAACTATGGGTACAAATTAGATGGCACTTGTCGAGTATTAATAGTAAAGATCCGAAACTACCCTTGGCAAATCACTGGCAGAAAAAGCATCAGATGGACAACAAAGCGGGTATACAAGGATTGGCATACAGAAAGCATCTTGCGTAAAAAGAGGTGGCGGTCTGCAGCCGCGCCCGAGGCAACTTGAAACTAAGATGATATGCAGATTACAATGTACAATGCAGGGTCTCAATAAAGAACATGAGATGAATGATTTTCTATAATTATGCCTTTTCTCTTTTCTTATACTTCTTTGCAGGTGAGTGTATGGCTACAGTAGCCTGATGTTAACTCGTGACTATATTGTGGTTGGATATCAAATATGTAACATGTCAGGATCGTCAATGGATAGATGGACTGTCATGATTCATTTTCACATTTTTATTAGCCCTTCGTTGCCACGGATTGAAAAATTCTGAAGGATTACCATAGGGGATAGTCTCAATGTTAACTTTGACGACTTCCTTTACTGAGGGGAACGTTTAAGTGACCTTGATGCTTCCCCAAGTACACAAAGCATCAATGTGCATTAATACGAATTATGCGAATCCTATTAAGTGTGAATGATGATCTATAATTTAATCCAATAGGAGTTTTGTATAGGTAGAATTATTTGGTTAACTCCATTTTTCATTTTACCAATGACTAAAGATTGATCTGGTTTTAGCAATACATTTGAATGCAACTTAACAGTACCAATTTCCCTTAATTTCAATGAATAACCAAGGGTATTTAAAGACATTAATATCAATACGTTTCTGGAGCTTGATTCAGTGTGATGCCCGAAAGCACCATCAGTTAAACGTGCTCTATCACAATTGTTCTCAGATTGAGTCTAAATTAGTCCACTATATGCTAATTATCTTGGATTCGTTTTTATTGGTGGAGCAGCACACCGATGTAGTACATGTACAATAAACCTTCTTTAAATGGCAGCAAGCTGATTGCCACTATTTTGGCTAATGAAGTAGGATTTCAGAATGTAGTGGTTATTACGTTGTGCCTCACGCCCGCGTGATGTCTTCTGCTTCATACGAATTAATTAAGAATCAGTGTATTTCGCTTATGAGATATAATCTAATATGGACAAGTCCTAAAATGCGGAAACAGTACACGATGTAATGAATAAATGTCCACATGTACAAATTAATTACCAGCGTATTAAGTCTACATGATGTCTAATTTTTCTTGGGTAATTCGCAAGTGTGGCAATAGCACATGAGGTAACGTCATGGTAACAAACTATTTATGGCGGCAAGCCGTAAAACAAGAACTCACCGACCGCGGGGGAGCTCAGGTGTACGCGCACTGTCACAGTACGTGTCGCGCACACACAACGTCATCTGCCCTATATAAATAATTTCAAAACTGGCACCCGTGAGAAATTGCATGCAAACGCCAGACGGGGGCTGGGACCATTAATGAGGAGGTGCCTGACATGGACCAAGTTATCGTTAGAAATTTGTGGTAAGAGTTTATGAGCCCAAGTAATAGGAAGAATCCATTTTAGACAGGACGGCACTTTAACTTTTTTCTATTCTCATTTCTTGACTAAGAGAGAATATTTTTAATCAACTCTATATTTGTAGGAATCCCATGAGGCCAGTATATGAGGAAGTACCTATCTGTGATCCAGGAATCAAGGAGCTCATAATTGGATGAGCTCACTACATGTGACTATTTCTGAAGACTTTTCAGCCTAATATAGGGTGAATAGAAATGGAGGTATCTGTGTAAAATGTTATGCAAATCTGTATACAATTCATCTGGCAAACCGTAAGAAATTGGGGAAGAATTGACACACACCTTTACTTATTAAACTTTAGAGTAATTGGGACTTTGGTATTTACAGCCAATCAAACCTTAATTATGCAGAAAGGGCCACAAGCATAGATTTGGGGTAAGTAGGTATTCAGTAATCCTAATCTATTATCCTGTATTTCTCTTAATCTCAAATTTGGTATCCTGCTTTCGGGTACGCCAGCTCTTTCAAGTCGCTAGGAGTAGCTCACTCTCCATATGAATTGTGAATGGGCCTGCTAACGCTGCATGAGTTGCTTAGAACTCTCAGATTAACTTTATATCACATGAATTATAGTTCTTGCCAATGATGATTGGGATTATTTTATGAATATCTTGCGATTTGACAATGACGGATAACTGTTAGAATTTTGAGTCTCAACACATTGCGACATTGTAAAGACAATTAGGTTTTCTGACATGTAAAGATGTTATCGATTGGGAACACAAAGTGGCGTAATATTAGGATGTGTGTTTGGACATGCAAGTGATTTAACATTAATTTTCCTTTTTCCTTCCCCCCACCAGTTTATTTTCTGTACCCCTATTTTCTCTCCCCTTCTTTTGACACAAATTGACCACTACCAAATGTTTGTTATAATTTGACAATTTGGAATGGTTATTGTCTGGCATGTGTATATTTCTGTGATTGACTTTGATACGATTGGTTACTCAAAAGGACTTTTTTGCCTTGAAAAAACCGAATTAGTCGAAACATGTGTTGGCAAACTTTTGTAACTACGAATTTGTTCAATAAATTAGGATGATATACTCAATATTCTATGTTTTCTTGTACAATGTGGCAATAGCAATATATTCACCAATTTGGGACAAGCACATTTAAGTTTGGTACGTGTTTTGTAAACTTGGTTATCTTGGAGACAGGGGGCAAAGCATAAACTCATTCTCAACATCATGAAAACTATACACAGACTTGCCCCACCCTACCTATCGGCTCATCTCACAACCCTACACTTCCCCTCACACTATATGATCACCCTTGGCCCATCCCCTTGCCACCACTCATGCCCAATGTGCTCCATCTCGTTTTTCTGCTCTCTTCCTCTTCTTGTTCCCTTACTCTGAAATGCTCTTCCTCTCCGTCCTACTCCAACTCCATTTCTATTTAAAGCCAACCTCCTAGCACTCCTCATTTCTGAAGAACCACTTGAATGATATTCTACGCCACCACATCCGTTCTCCTCCTCCCCCTACCTCTCTACAACAAACTCACGGCACCTATCCCTCACCCAGTCATCCTAAAATGTAGCACTTCCTCCACTATCCCCTTCCCATATCATGCTCTGCTGTCCTTGTCCCTGGTTCATGTTTCTACCTCTACTACATCACCTGGTTTTATATCCCCATCCTCTCACCCATTGTTAAGAACACTTTTCCTCCACTCTGTAAATCAATGGTAACAACCTGTGTATGCATTGTTGTGCCATTTTTCATTAAATAAATTGCATCCAACTATGAAACAAGAAACATATCACTTCGGTTATTAGGTGGGCATCCTTATTTATTGACAAAGTCTCTAACCTGTCAAAGTGCTGTTATTGTGAAAACCTAAATAAAGACTTGAGTTATCGTAACACTTACTTGCTTCCCTGGTTGGGTTTTCCCAGTCTTTGTGGCACAGGCAAACGTGCTCCTTAGTCTCACGCCAGCACTGAAGGCGGCATGATCATGGCGCCAGCCCCAGCTCCAAATATATTTCAACACAACTATAATTCTCTCTGGGACTTCCTGATCTGAGCATGCATTACATACTGCTGATAATTCAAGTGGCTGGTTATGAAACCTTAAATGTGATCAACAAATAAAGATGGTTGTGTATAGCAGTTTGTGACTACATAGTTTCCTGATAAAGATCAAAGCCTAACACCCAGATAATCAACCTGCGCAGTTTTGAAAGCTAATGTGCTGCATCATCCCTGCACTGTTTTACCGGGGTAAAAAGTGTGCACTCATCCTACAATATGCAGCTATTGTTTATTGGACCAGAAAACTGACAAACATTTTGATCTGCTGGTAATAGTAAACAATATATTTAAATCATTTACTTTCAAAATACCGAATTGATAAATACCAACAGGTACTTCTTTTAACAATGTCATTCAAAAATGTAAAATGTCAGACGCATTATGCAGTTCCCCTGGAACAGATATTTGTGGTCATTTACATGTGCTAGAAAACAGTTTAGAAAAACAATGACAAAAAACCCACAACCGTTTCTTGGACACAGCAATGGGAAGTGGTTGGTCAGTCAAGCATAGCAAAATATGCTTAAGGCTGAAACTGGCCCTTTTCCAATCAGCTTAAAAAAAGAAAAGTCTAGGAGAGCATTTTGGAGAAAAAAAAAATGGGGTTTACCACATGGGTGTGGTTGTCTGCTGGCTCACATGAATGCAGTATCCTGCAAAAACATAAATGTCGAAATGAATTGATGAATAAGTAATGGAAATAAGGGAAATGGCTATTTAACAACAAAATAAAAGATAAAAACCATTAGGATATCTTATTTTACCATTTAATTTGGGGTATTGATCGAGCATGTAAGTAGCGCCATGAAAAAGCGCTGTAGGCACGTACTGGATGCGTACAGCAGACCAAACTCCCTAAACAAGAAATTAATTACTGGCATAAAACATAGGGGTAGCATTGATAGTCAGCATGTTTAGCCAGGGGGAACGTGAAAAAGTGCAGAAAGGGGGATGGGCTGTGTAACAACGGGTGGGCTGTTGTCAGGTTGGACACTGGGAGGGGTGTGGCAAAGGCGTTCCTGAAAGAGGAGAGGCTTGATTACTTTTCCGAATTTCTTGATGATGGGGCAAGTCTGATGTTAACACATATGAGGTTCCACTGTCAGGTGACACTGATAATTTCTGTTTCCAGGTTGTTTCTATTAGGTAGCATTTCTACTGCTCTAGTCTAGCCACGTCTTGATTTCTGGTGATAGTGATCACCGTAAATAGTGTCTTTGCCTGCCAGGTACAGGGAAGTTCCATGGTGATAACTTTGTATTTGATGCAGCTGACTTTGAATGTGATGCATGCATGCTTGTAGGTGTTGCCAGTACAGTTTGAGGAGCATGGGTGTTGCATAGTCATATATGGGAGGACGAGGCGGGAAAATGGTTGCAGGTGGATTCTCATAAGATCGGGTGAAGGTGAGTAGGCCAGTGAGGCTGCCACAATCATGGTGAGATAGGACCAGCGCCTGGTGCATCTGAAGTTGGCAACCTATAGAAAGGGGTTGTCTTCAGCCGGAGCTGGTACCATGCTGAATTTTATTCACTGTGTGCGTTTTGAAGGTGAGTCGTTTATCTATGTGGAATCAGTGCAATCAGAGGGGTTTATGGGGCCTGGGGCAGAGACACAGTACCTCCTCCCCAACCAAAGAAAGTAAATGATCCACAATCGTTTGCCCCCTTATGCCAATTACAATCCATAGCTTGATATGCTACCCTGCCAGCAATCAAAATAAGCCTGGTGTGCAAGAATGTCATTTGAGGGTGTTGATAACCTGAACTTTTTTATTTTTAATTATGGATGTAATTCTGTTCCTGAAAGGGAGATCTCCCCATCAGACACCTCTTTCAAAATGCTCCATGTCAAAAGGCTTAATGCAAACACATGCCTTTCTACCGACACCCCCAGTGGCTGCACTGCCGTGGCAACAGTGTGGGTGCAAAGGTCACGTGCATTTCTGAGCACAGTTGCTGCAACCCAAAGTTCCAACAGGAACAGGTGGATTTTTAATTGTATGTACTTCCGAGTCAAAATATAATTGTGCACCCCAGCAGTCCGGTGGCAAAAACTAAAAATAAGCCATGTATGGTTTTGACATGGTGGCTGGCTAGTGAGATTGCACAATTATACAGCCACAAGCATTTGAAGTAATTTTGTCAGCGTGGTGAACAGCGAGTAATTTGTGACAGGACCTGGCCTGCATTAAGCTGCCTTGGCTAGCTGAAGCACAAACACCATGTGGGTCTCCCACCCAGGAAATATCCCTTTTGATCCACATTGAGAAGGCTGGTCACCTTCTGTAGGGAACAGGAACACTCTGTGGAGGTTCAGTTGGGAACTGGTACTTCAAAGGCAGCCCTGCCATTAAAATATTCACCGCCGATTGCTAGATTCCATTTTATGTAGGCAAACAGAGGAAGGGGCAGACTTAAGAGTAGCCCAGAGTAGAGGTACAGACTTTTTGATAGGGCTCTGAACTTCCTAACCCAACTCCTCAGTTCCTGTAGACAATGCACTGTGGGATGACAGCAGGTAAAAGGACAGAGGAAGGGGTGGAGTGAGAGTAGCACAATAGAGCTTCAGTCCACAATCTTGGATTTTGCTGGGGCTCTAAAACCTCCTGTTCTCCTCCCCATTTCCTGCAGATAGACCACCGTGGGCGTGGCAACAGAAGCGCAAATTGGGCCTATAACAACAGCTTTATCTGGACCAAGTTTTAGTAGCATTTTTCTTATGTAAAGGGGTTGGGGGTTTGAACACTGCTTGAAAAAGGATTCAGTGGCACCCGATTAGGAGTTCACTGTACTCTAATGTGCTTTGCCACAGATGCGATGACCAGGAGCTCAATGAAAGAATAAAGCTCGCCATACCAAAGGCCTATATGACATGACGAAGTGGTTGGACAAGGCATGCTGTGATGGAGACATTCATGCCTGTCACAGATGGTCTCCCGAACACACCAACTCTTGACGACAGTTCAAAGGTTATTATTGAAATAATAATTCACACTACTACTCTCTCCCCTCTAAACTACTTCACCCACACCCTCATTCATCCCTATCCTCCCTATGTTAGACCCACTCACTTGTCTGCGAAAATACCACCTTCCCAATACCCACCTTGCACATGCTTTCAGGAATCCTCTTCCATACTTCTCTGAGCTGTCCTTCCCCTGGTTCTGCGCAGATCATTCTGCAGATCATTCTGGCTTCTTCTTGTCTTAATCTGGATTCCTGGTTCCAGGAATCCAGATTAAGACAAGAAGAAGCCAGAATGATCTGCAGATTTCATTCAGTAGAAAGAGGCTTGAACTCAGACAATGAGATGTCCTTCTTTCAGTAATCCATTTGTGTGCATCTTATTCAGGCACAAACTCATCTCTGGAGCATTATTAGACTAGACATTTCCAGATTGCATTCACTACACAATGATGAAGGAAAGGTTAATGTGCAATTCATGTAGAACGTCCACCTTAACTATGGACATTGTAACTATCATCAAAAAATAAAAAAAGATCACAGTTACTAGAAGTGATCAATTACTAATACACAAGAGAAAGTACATAGTAACACTTAGTACAACACTTAACCCACCTCACCTTTGAACAATTAGCGAAATCACTCATTCTGTCTAAAACTAATTGGAACCACCATTCCCAAAGACCACTTCCATCAATCAGGGAGCACAAAACAAAAATCATGTGTAATGTATTTTACACAAATATAAAGGAGGTATGCGTATCAGTATGAACTCCCATCAAATTATGAAATTCAACAATTTAAAAACGTTCTATAACACAAAATATTTAGATGCGGAATACACATTTACCAACCTATTATGAGGACATGGTAAATTAAAACTTGATCATCACGTGGATAAGATGGTACAAAATTGTAATTAAGACAGTCATTGTACAAGAAGAAGCAATCATCACACGATTGGATAATTAAATCCGTCAGGCTCATGAGTAAATTAGGATCACTAGGCAGTGAGCAAATACGTCTGTACCCAGTGCTCCAGATAAGATTTTGAGTTGGGAGTATTTTACTCCCTATTTTTAAACTTTGAGATTAAATGTGATTTTAAGAGAGTAAAAATGACTTTTCCCCTTTGCAAGAGAGTAAAATGTATGTGAGATCCAGCCGACGTGTGTAAAAACTGTATGGAAATCATTACTTTGCGGCAGCTTTCTGCATTGTGACAGAATACACCTTTCGTTATTTCTTTAATGTCTGGCCATTTGATCTCTCCTGTATATATTTTAATGTTTAAAACACAAACACCTAGCCAATTACATAGTAAAGCAAGCATGAATTGTATTGTGTGTTTTGAGGTTTGATAGCAGAATTGTCTTTTGATGTTTAATGAAAGTCCTCGTTTCCTGGAGCTATAACTACCTACTGGTATGCCAATGTTATGATACAACAGCTCAACGAGGCAAGGACTCCATGCTAAATTCTATATCTAATCTCATGGTTAAATGGATATTTACATAGCGCTTTTGGCAAAGCGCTGTACATAGAACATATTTATCACAATTATCACCAAACCGAAGTCGGTACTCCTTTATCGAACTTGAAAGGATGAAAGGCTGAGTTGGCCTTGCCGGGAATCGAATCTGCAACCTACAGATGAAGCACAGATCACAGCAACGAGTGCTCAAGTGGCTGAGCTACCTTTTATTGGCTAGCATCCTTCAGAAGGTATCGACTGAGGTATAATAATCACAGTGCCTAGATGTTGGACAAAGTATCTACGAAGCACTACATAAAGTTAAATACCTATCTGGATTATCACGGGGACCGCTTTTGCTGAGTTTCTATTTCAAAAACAAATTTAACTTTCATTTTGAACAGCACTTGCACTTCCTGGATAGTCAGGCTTTGGATGCTTTAATTGTCTTGAAGATTTGAGAGGCTAGAACACCTGTGATTGCTGTAATGACAATCACCCTTGAAAAAAGGCTCTGCTACCACTGACCATTTATAGTAATGTACCCCATTGACTGCAAGGTTGAATGGATGTAAACTAGAAGGTCATAGCCATCATTTCACACACTGTTTTTATAATTAGAGAGTACAATTAAATTGTAAGTGTAAAAATGATCTGCCTCCGCATGATTATGCACACAGCACAGGAACTCTGAAAAATACAATTGTGCAATACTGGTTTGCTTTCACTGGAAAAAAGCATAATTTGTTAAAAATATTAATTCTCAATTGCAACTTAGTTTTCCATCTTATTAATTTTACAATCCTAAAATGCTAGGAAAATAAAGAAAAATAAATATGCGAAGTGATTGTTTGTCCCAGGAGCATCAACATAGCAGAAGCTGAATGGAAAGAAACCATTCCCTTTATCACAGTATGCGGTTTCTTTTTTGAAAGGCTTCAGAGAAATACATTCTGTTTCAGAGGCATTTTATTTGTGGCTTGCACTTATATGCATGTTCATAAAAATCAAAAGAAGTGTTCTGTTTTCTGTCAAGTAACCTGACCTTTGTACTACCCTCTGCTCTAAGCTGGTGTGTAAATGTACACAGGAAAATAATAAAGCTGTTGCATTTACAAGATTTTCATGCGTAAAAAGGCCTTCTACGCACCTTATGTGGAGGTCTGTCTGTACCATACATTGATATAGACTTTAGCCCAAAACATGGCCGCTAGGATCACTAGGCAGTGAACAAATACATCTGTACCACACACTGACATAGACTTTAGCCCAAAACATGGCCGTGGTAATAGGCACAGATGTAGGACTAGGTTGCTTAGCAACCTAGCAACAAACAATATGAAGCCTGCCCTGTGGACAGACTCGAACAAGGACAGAAAGACACGGTGCAGTAAAACTAAGGTAAGAGTCTCCCCGACCCCCCGGCTCTAGATATAATCAATGTATAGATGCGGACCCACGTGCACACAACTCTTTATTTTCTATCTAATATGGGAAACGGCGTAATTTCGAACGCTCGCGAAAAAACTAAATTAAATATGTTGCAGCATAATGCACGTTTGAAACACACATAGAATGACAACGTTAACAGTGGGACCTAACAATACAATATTTAGTTTAAATCAAATGGAACTAAATTCTCGCCACAATTCTCATGAACCCACAACAAGAATACACACATACATGTATAGGATAGCAGCAGGGGCAATCAAATTTAATCAAACACTGTATTAAAACACGGCCGTAATGTCTTTTTAGGAGTAGCTGGGATTACCCCATGACAGGATCTAGAAGCTGTTAATATATAGTGCATCAAACAAGACTGGGTAAGTAGACACAAAACAAAATGGAATGTTGTTAGGTTTTTAATTTACTGCTGCTATGGAAATCTTCACTAACATGAGTTGAAATGAGTGAACTTAACAATGTATTTAATTTTTCTTTCTCAAATTTTTCTTTTGAATACCTACAAAACTCCTAGCCTATACCCCTCCTAAAATGGCCATCTCTCTTATTATTTCTCTAAATGGATTTTTGCAATGAATGTTTGAATTGCGCAAATATGCTTTATATTCATTTTCATTTAAACTTACTTTGAACTCAAACAACAATGTATTGGAAACATAATTTTGATTGTGTACAAGGCCCTGATTTGAAAAAAGCTGGAAATGCTGTCGAAACACGTGTCATCACAAAAGGGCATTCTTTGATATAAAAACACTGCATCACCAAATAAGAGGCTTATTGTTTTTCTTTTATTGGCATAAAGGGCGCATGAGCAACCTTTAGAGTAACTTCTAAAACTCAATTTTCTTTCCAAACGGAGTAGAGGAACCAAAAAGGACTCAGTTGTTACCTATGCTGATGCGACCTGGATATACATATGCTCTGAAAACAAAATAGGGCGCTGAGCTGTACCAATGTACCCCGAATAGGTTCCTGAAAACAAGATTATTTAAAAAAAAAAATAGTTGCCGAAAGGAGAGACAACCTGCTAGAAGAATGAAAAAACAGGTGCCTGGCCTGGCTTGAGCCCATAGGAAGCACGGTTCATACTTTCATATACAATCCTACTATGGTCAAGAAAAAAAAATTGTAAGAATATCACTGGATAATTACTCAACAAATGAGATCAAAATATGTTCTAACAATACCACAAACACATGAAAGACGAGCCATCAATTGTGTCCCAAACTACCTGCTCAGGTTTCCCACCAGCCATTATCGTGACTTATTTATGAGGTTCTGATTGAACATCCTCTCTACTGGAGAAGTTTTACAGAATCGGAAGCAGTGATACAAACCTAAAATATGTAGATTTTGTGGCAATAAAGAGGTGATCGCGTCCCTCTACCACTTAATGGTGCAGTGCCAAGGACTTAGAGATTCTATGTATCTGGCACATTTAATTAAGCAGACCAAATCATTGACTGTTCAAGAATGATGGAACATGCTTGCGATAGGAGAAAATACAGGCATGATCCTAGTATCGAAGACATTTTTAGAAGAAGCTCTAAATAGGATTTCCGGGGTGGGGAGGGGGAGGGAGATGTTGAAATTGTGAAATGCTAAATGGATGTAATGGAAAAATCGCTTTCCCTGCTCCTAACAATGGTAGGACAACGATGGAAACACATGTGATGCATTGTGTTACATCTATCTTATGTATGTATAGTTGTTGGAATAATGATGTATGATGAATTACTTTTGCTTTTTTATTTAATAAGGTTTGTAATAAACCAGAAATAAAATAAATAAAGGGCATTCCGACAGACCCATTAGTATTTTTAGTTGAGCCAGGGAATTGCATTAGATGTAGCGAAAGATAGGTATCACTATGCCACCTCTGTATCTGTCTCCTCCTTCTGCACCCTTACACTGGCCTCTTTGCAAGGTTGTCATTATGAGATTAAGTTAGCTGCCCAGGGTCACACCCTTTCGTTAAAATGTGAAGGTGGATCGGAGGCCAGTCTCCAATTTCAACACTTGACCAGTATTTCCAGTTCTTGTCATACAGCAAAACCAAAGTAGTGGAATGTTTGACTTTAATGAACCCACTTTTCTGTTGACCTGGCTTGGAAAGTACACAAAACACATAATAGCCCATTGTGTCAATATTTTAAAACATTAAAAAAATAAAATAATTTTTTTTTAATCATTTGCTTAATGCCGGAGTCAAGCCTCTAAGCGCAGGACTGGGTACGCATTGTCTTGTGTCCAAGACATGTGCTTTGCCCCTGAGCTTTTCTCACGGCCACATTTTAATAGAAACGAGGAATGCAAAAGAACAATGATGTCAGCTTCCTTTTCTCCATCATAAAAAGGAAGTATTCATGTACCTGTATACTAAATGATATAAGCCTAAAATATTTCCTCTGGGTTTTACTACTGTATTTTAAAGCTTTACATGCACCCACACACAGACTTTCAGATTTATATTAATGATGCCCAGAAAAATAGTTGAAGTTGTACAAAAAAAAGCCAACTGTTTTTAGTGTGAAGTAAGCAGACCTGAAAATAAACTTGCCTGAGCCCTGTGACTCAGCTGTCATTAAAAGAAAGAGCGTGAAATGCACAATCTCACCAGAATATGTGAAGGTAAATCTCATCACAAAAGACACAGCTGTACTATCCAGTGAGATAAGATGATTTGCCCAGATCACTTTATCGTCCGGTGGCAAAGCCAAGATACGCGCCTCAACACTCATACAAAATATTTCCTCTGGGTTTTACTACTGTATTTTAAAGCTTTACATGCACCCACACACAGACCCACATACAGAGTCACTGCCAAGTCTTGGTAACGTTTGTTTGAACGACGGATAGACCTGCACAATACGGTTGCATTGTTAGTGCTATCTGGTATAGGTACGCTGTGTAAGACTGTATTAGACTCACCATTCACCAACCTGTATATAATGCAGGTTAATTTACCAGAGAGAGGAGATGAGGAGTCTGCCTTGCCTCCATGTGATAATAGGATCGGAACATGAATACAAATCTCTGAATCCGTGCTTAACACAGATCTAGCTTCTGCACCATCGTAATGCTCAAATGTATCAATATGTATTTCAACTTTGGTTATTGCATGGAATCAATACATACCCTAATGAAGGGTGACAATGCTACATACAACATGTGTCCTATAGGGCACCTGCAAGTACTAAAGTGAACACAAGTGTATTATAGAATTAACGGATCAGGTCGCAGTGTACTTATAAACCTCAATATTATGGTGGATTTAAAAAAAGAAAAAAGAAAAAAACAAGCCTTCCCCCCTGTAATGTGTTAGCAGAATACAGTCAGGCCTCAGGCTCACAGCCTCAGCAGCACACTATAGAATATCACGACATGCTGTATTGAAATTTTGTAAAGAGGTAGCACTTAATTCTTAGCCTAAGGCAGCTATATACTGGCCCAGCCCAAAGGGGGACCCGGCCCACCTACCTCTTTTGCCCTCCCCTAAATATGTCACTGTGTTTGAGGGCAGCAGGCCATAGCATGGTGGATGCCTTCAATAGATGCCATTTCCCTGATGACTTGTATATAGTCAGTGTACTGTCACAGGTGGAATCTGCAGCTGGCCTGGAGGATTCAGGGAGGCTACATATAGGAGGCTATCGGTCAGGAGTGAAAGAATCAATCCCTGGGAAACCTCTTGAGGTATCCATTTAGAAAACCTGATGTCCATCTTCTATATTATTTATGTATTTGTATATGGATTTAAAACAACCTTTACAAATTTATACAACCAGAATTTAAAAGAAAAAAAGAACAAAAATACAAAAGAACATCTAGATAAATAAGCGTTTTCACATACAAAATCGAACTAGCTTACATAAAACGCTTTCTGAAAAGTAGGTGATTTCACCTGCAAAGTCGAACAAAATTTCATGATACATTATTATAAAAGTAATTCTGAAAAATAGCCGTTTAACAAATCTAATATACAAAATACAGCATGGCAGACACTGATAAAATACTGCATATTCAAAATTCATTAATCTAGAACATCAACTTTTCAAAGGATGATAAAATACTCATGAATGCGGAATTCATGTATCTAAAACAATAGCAAGAATGCCCAATCATATATAAAAAAAAAAAATAAAAAAAAATGTATGATAGTTCACATTCTATTTTTAAAAATCTGACAACCGCTAATTGCAGCGAAAATGTCTTGTCAAATAGTATACATTTCCAAACTTGATCTAAGTCCACATTAGATACATCAGGTACGAATCTAGCAAAGTAAAACGGTCTCTTAGAAGATAAGGACGGACACTCAAGCAACACATGTCTCAACGTTTCTTTCGACTCATATTCATTGCATTGTCTGCATGTTAATGTGGATCGCACTGTTTTAGTTCTTGCAGTGATTATTTCTCCAGTGAGCAGGACATTGAATCTGAATCTCATATAGCAATTTCTCCACCCTCTATTAGGAAAGAGATATAGGTATGGTTCCATAGAACCCATATATGTATAGTGTGAGACCATATGAGCATACAACCTAAATTGTGATAATTTTTGAATTGTGGTTGCCCAATCGGCATTTTGCAGGAGTTGTTTCACTTTTTTAGGATTCACCATAAGAGTAGTCAGAGGCACTCCTGCACAACCCAACAATGTGTTACACATTACCATTAATTTATGTAAAAATGTTGATTTGGGAGCACCGTGCTTCAGCATTACAGAAAGTTCATTATACAGATTATTTTGGGTTTGAACTAATAAATTCCTCAATAGCTGAAGACATTTCCACTCCACAATACTCTTAAAGGATTGTAACCCGAATTCGTAGCGAATAGCTACTATTGGAACTCAATTCGGTAAGCAGGGGATGGTTTTTCTAAGCATGGTTGCCTCTAACCTATTCACGTCCAGTTTACCCATTATGAATGGGATTTCACTCCTGTAGAGTATTTGCGGGATAGCTTTTAATTTATAGAATCTCAAAGCAGGAGTGTAAGAGAATCCTCCATATTTGTAATCCACTACCCGCATCTGGATAATACAGGTTTTAACTTTAGACAAATAGTGATTTAAAATTTGGGCACCATTGGCATTTGCATTCACAAAAAAGCCCAGATAGATCATTGAATTTTTAATGACCAATTTGGACTTTTTAAAGTTGAAAGTCTTCTCTTTCCACTAAAGCACAAAATATGTGATTTTTGTGAGTTTACCACTAGGCCATTGTTAGCCATGTAACTGGCAAATGCTGATAACAGACGCTGGAGTCCCAGAGGCGATCTATCAAACAGTAGAAAGTCGTCAGCATAAGAACACCCGCAAAATGTCTTGCCTTCCAGCTTTGGTTGAATAAAGGCAGCATTCCCAAGCACCGGCCCTATATCAGATGTATACAAATGATATAGGGTCGGGGCAAAAATACATCCCTGTCTAAGCCCATTCAATGTGTTAATTGGCTCAGAGAGTTGGCCATCGCTGCTCAATCGAACTTGTATCATCGACCCTTCATGTAAGTGAATTAGAGTGTCTAGAATGTCTCCCGGGAGTTTTATTAAGGACAACTTCTTGCATAATATAGCGCGATCCACCCGAGCGAATGCGAGAGACAGATCCATGCTGGCCAGATATACCGGACTCGCCCCCTTTTGCCAGCCTAATTCTTGAAGGAGGGATCAGCAGCCCTCCAGCCAATGTGCCAATGCCTTTTCTGAAGCGGAATTGAGATGGCGAATAAATCTTTTCTGTGGTTGCCCACTGTTCAATCTTTTGAATGAGAAGGCTTGCGTATATCTGAGTCAGAATCTAATTAGGCTATTGGCCGGTAGTTTGAAGGCAAGGATCGGTCTCCCTTTTTATGTATAGGAATAATGTAGCTCATATTCCACGAGCCAGGGATGACGTTTGTTCTACTTATGTCTTCAAATAGCAGAAATAATGCTTTCGACCATTTATCTGGATTACCCTTGAAAAGGGTAATTGATAAGCTGTTGGGACCCGCTGCTCTAGAGGAGCTTGCCCTGACTATCCTCTCTCTGATTTTTTCGATGGAAAAATTACCCGACCACAACAATGTTTCCCCATTGTGTAAATAGTGTTCACTTGGCTCTCTGCTCGCGTACATATTCCCAAAGTTTGTTATCCATATTTGTTCATCAATTGGATTGAGATTCCGAGCTACTGCGGGTTTGCAGGTTCTATTTATAAGCTGCCAAAAATGTTTTACCAAATTATTTTTTTAGAGAGTACAGCATTTCCTCATTGTCGGGTTGTAACAGCGTGGATTATAGTTTCTAATCCAGTTGCTATATATCTGCTTCACATGTTTGATTCCCTCTGTTCTCAAATTATCTGTGAGTTCTAGCAGACGAAGTTGCCTTATAATGCGACGTAATAGTATCTTACTTACGCGCACTAGCAAATCATACTTATGTATATGACTTTTGAAAGCCTGCATTTTAGGTTTCTTTACCGAATTTTCAATGAGGGTTTTTACATAAGGACCAAAGAGGTCGTGTGTAAACCTGATTATTTTTATTTCTTCAAATGTGGTAGTGTCATGACCCTTACAGAAATGATCATTACATGCACTTACAATGCCGGGATGCCTGATGATCCTATTATTCCCTGAGTTTAAGATCAAATCGCAAGACATCTGCTTGGAGGGCACCTTTGCTATAGGAATATGCAGATTCAATTCAAGTATCTTATGATCACTCATTAAGGTAGGACGGAGAATAAAGCTGTCTGCCAAATAGAACATGTCCATCGATGCATAAATGTAGTCAATGGCGGAAGATTTTCTCCAAGAGTCCAAGTTATGTAGGGGACCTCTGGACTCAACATATCATATGTGGCTTTCAGACCCCACATTTTAAACAGCGTTGTCCAGCAGTAACGATCACTCTTTCTATATATCACATTCTTCGGATGTAGATCGATTTTTTCAGGGAGCTCAACCATTATATTTGGCGGGGTGTCACAAGTTGTTGAAGCCCCCTCCTTTATATGTAGCATATTTGTGTTCAGGTCCCCCATCAAGAGAATTTGGAGCCCTAGATATTCACAAAAGCATTTCTCCATAATCTGTTCCATTTGTGTAGTTAACTTGCATAAATTGGAACCTGGAGCCCAGTATATATTCCAAATTGATACATGAGCTATGCCCTCCACTTTAATGAGTACCCCCTGTGCTGAGGGCGGGATTTTAAAAATGTCTATCAGGGAAATACCTATGCCAAGTTTTATTGCCAGGAGTAATCCCCCTTTCGGCCGGCCTATCTGGCCTTTAGAAGCAAAAAGATGATGACACTCAAAACCGTCCAACTGGGCGTTGGAGGTCATCCACGTTTCTTGTATGCATATAATACGTTCGGTTCTTAATAGATGGCACAATTTGCTCGAGGAGAAAAGATGAAAATTCCCTCAAGAGTTCCAAGACAGTATGGCTAAAGTACTGTCCTGATTTATATCTGCTGTTTGAGATTTTGAAGCTGAAAAATAGAGTCTCGAAGGCTCAAGGCAAGCCATCTCCAGCTTGAATCCTGTTCCTCGAGGCTCTGCTTTTTTTTTATGGCATGTCCTCCCGAAGGTCCCAATCTGAATGGATCATGTGTATTAGGGCCTTCTAACTGTGGAGTGCCATCACCAACAATGAGTATATCAAATCCCCTCTTGTTAAACTGGTCCAGTTCTAATAGGACATTACGAAATATCAGCTTTGAATGAAATACTAGTCTTACATGATCCAAACAGTGCGGATGGAGGAGTTCCACCCTTTTAATGTCTGCCGTGGTCAAATTTGCTAGAGCTGGAATGTCATTCAAGAGTTGCAAGGATCTGTTCCTATTCATAGCTTTTTGAAAGCCACAATCGAATAGGAGGATACATTAATATGCTTGGCGACTCTAGAAAACACTGTTTCCTTCACGGAATATGTTCAAATTCCGTGTCCATGTAATGTTTGTGGGATCTCTCCTCTGCTTCCCCCTCCAAGACTCCGTCCAAGGGGAATTGAGTAGCCTTAAATGGAGACTTAATGACTGGATTATTATCCAGAATCTTCAAGGGGTAAAGCAAGGAATTCAAAGGTCCAGACTCATTTGTGCATCTCGGCACTTCCTGTTGGATTGGAGATGGGGAGATGGGATTAAGAGCTCCTATCAGTGGCGGGACTTTCGTCTCTAAGATAATTCTACTTCTCACTGCCTCTTCCACCACTGTATTGATCGACAATGCTACCTCAGACTTGCTCAATATGAGCTCGTCTGGGGGGTCCGGAACAAGGTCACCCGCGGTGGCAGGAGCCTCTAAGGTGTTGTTTTTCTTATGGGCCCCCCCCCCTAACAGCAGAAGTGACTTCTGTTCCGTTGGGGCCGATATATCACCATTTAGCTGAAACTCCTTTGCCGATAGGTTCAAAGCTGGAGACGTGTTAAGTAAGTTTTTGTCCGGGGCCTTCGAAAGGGTAAGTGGGGGATTGGGAGGCCGGGGAGCTTTTATATAACTTGGTGCCACCTGTTGGATTGAATTAGGCGGAGGGTTGACAGCTCCTTTCGGTAGGGGATTTCGATCTCTAGTGTGGTTCGACCCCTCAATTTCCTCATCTACAGCTGTGCTGATCAACAATGCTATCTCCGACTTACTCAGTATCATCTTATCTGTTGGGCCAGGCAATGGGTTGCTCGCAATGATATGGGGCTCTTAGATGTTACCTTTCTTAGAGGGGTCCCCCCTGATTGTGGAAGAGAGTTCTGTCCGGCCCGGGCCAATAAATCACAGTCTACCTGAAGCTTGTGTGTATTGGGTTTCAGAAAAAGACCATAGCTTTCTCTCTGCTCTGTCAGGGGAACCCTCCTGCCCTTTTCAGAAGGTTTCTTGATTTTGGTTGGAGATGTTTTTTGGGACATTTCAGGAGTTAGAAGGAATACTATAAGCTCCCTCCGCTAGATTTCATATCATGTCAGAGGGCTCTATTATTTCTACATCGGGAACAGAGCATTGCATTTTCTCTTCTCTTATAACATTTCTCCAATTATTTTTCGAAGTTTTGTTTCCTCGATTAAAAAAGGATGAGTTTCTGGTCTTTCTATTTTTTTTTGGTTTTGATTATTTTTATTTTTAAGATCCGGTACTCCATCATTTTCCACCGATTTTTTATTCTTGGGGGAGCACACCGAACCAATTGATTTTTGTACATGCGCCATCTGTGGACTGGCCAGTTTTGGATCCTCGGTTCCATCTGCTTCCTTAATTAGTGGAAGACCCATAGCTAACATCTTGATCACTAGTTTGGTAGGCAAGAGATCCAGAGCTTCTATACCAGTTTTTACTTGTGAGAACTGGCGTTCCATCAATATTCGCTGTTCCATAAATCCAGTAGAATGAATTTTTAATTCCTGTAATATTGAAAGCAATAGCTCTCCCATTTCGGTGGGCAAACTCACATGTGTGGTCAATGAATTAGTTGGGTCTAATAGATGTTGAGACATATCACGCAGATCCCCTTCTGCAGAGAGAAAATCTGGTGGCGCGTCTAGGAATGAGGTCTCTGGACTGACAACAGCTTCCTCCCTCTGCATAGCCCCCGACGTGTAGGCCTCAGGGTCTTCCTCCTGTTGGACCTGCGCACAACCCCCCATGAATATCAGAGGACTGCGCAATTGCCTCAGCGTCCAACAGGAGAGAGTCACTCGGTTCGGGGGGAGATGGTGGTAATGGCATGTTCGTTGTCATTCTTAAGGTGTTTTTTACGGCAGGAAAGATCAGGGGAGCTGACAAAATGTCGTCATATAGTCTTGTCCCCTGTGCTGTAATACTTCTAGTAGAGGGACCTGCTGCTGATCCCCTAGAGTAAACCTATTCAATGCCGTTTCTGCGCCTCGATGTTACTATAACACCAGTTAACGCCAATTAAATAAGTAAACAATCTCCCCAACACACCCCTGCAATAATCGGTAAAGATGTCTCGCCGAATCGGGTCACATAAATAACTAGACTAATATCACTAAGGTGAGTACAGACTCGATCTGTCAAATTAATTTATTTTCTTCTCAAATCATGCAAGGCATCTTCTAGTGCCGATATCACAAGTAATGCGTATTATAATTGTATGCATTAACTCAATGTGCGGCCTAGGCACAAATAGGCACAGAGATGGTTATACAGTGTGTTTATAAATACGGACAATTCCACCCGAGAGCCAATTACCCCAGCTGACTGTCCTACCGGCTCACAGTCTATTGCCAACCCCTTGGATTTTCACAGAACCTAACAGTGTATGTGCAGCGCTACCAGTAAACCGTAAATAGTCAGCCAATCCGTGTCAAATAATGACGAGCTCTTACCAGCGGGCCTTGCCTTGATTTGTACCTGCAGAGCGTCTTACATCAGAGGGCCCTCGCCCACCCCTCACCGACTATCACAAAGCACAGAACCCCAACCCCCCGCCCCCCGTCGCACACCCGAACAGCCAAACAGCCCCACTTGGCATCCACTTCGGGTGCGCTGGCACGCCACCAGTTGTAGAGCGTCGGGCGGTGTGTGCAGGGCCAGAAAAGAGCCGCGAACTGTGATCAACGGCAAGAAGAAGAAAAAGGAGATTGACGTCAAGTCACACACAGAGGGTCACAGAAAGTTCTCATAAAACCCAGCCAGTGGGTTATATCACATCAATTACTTGTTTTGCCTCGTTTCACAGCTTGAAGTCTTCCTCTTGCCGACTAAGGCATGGCCATCCGTGGGAGAAACAAACACGGCGAGCGAGTGGTGCAGCCAAACAGCCCCACTTGGCGTCTACTTCGGGTCTGTCTTCTATATAGGATGTGAATGAGTAGTTGCCATTCCTTCTGGCTCCCATGCAGTTCTGCGATATGTGGATGAGGCCGTGATGGGCTAGTGTCAAAGATGCAGAAAAATGAAGGAGTACCTGGAGACAGGTGGGTCGGTCATCAAGGATGCAGCGTTCATCAACTACTGTGGCCGTCTCCACGCTCCACCTGGGACAAATATGCGATTGATGGGTCTATAGGAGGCCACTGGCATTAATATATGCTTGACGTTGCATGGCTATGGCTCTTTCAAAGAAAGGAGAGTGTTTACTAGATGGGACAGTAGTCACTGAGATCACCAGGGTCTAGCACTGATTGTTGAGCTGCAGAGGATTTATCCTGTTATGAGGGTGTTGGGGAGAAGGTGCCCAATATGAGGGATGTGATAATGTCAGCCATGATGCGGTGGAGGGTTTTTATGCAGAGTGCCTCTAGGATGGATGTTGGCATCTTAACATCGGAGTATGGTCTTCTCTGGAGAGTATTACTAAAGTAACCCAAAAAGTAGGACGTTGTGTTTGCTTTAAAATCAGCATCAATGTTTTGTTAGCTCTTGCTGATCTTTTAAACAAAGAAGTTGTTGATCACAATGCATTTTGATCACAGTATTTTTCTAGACCATCTAGTATGGGAGGTTCACAGAGGCTGTCTGATACACTGTTTTACTGCCCTGAAGCAAGCCTTGCTTTAGTAGTTTGCATCAGCAATGGTGTTGTGGTAGTAGGAGGCTTTGCTGGGTTGATCACTTGCAAGAGTCGGGATTTCATTAAGTAGGGTTAGGTCAGATGGGGTTATGGACTTACATCAGGGATTCTCTTGCATCCATATGACTCTTTTCCTAAAATTGAGTTCTTGTGTGAAAGACGTGCGCAGATGGTTTCAGTTGAAGGCTTGGTTATATTCCCGACACATGTATGTGAAGGTTTGACTTCAGGATGTGGTCTTTCAACAAAGTCATTGGGGGGCTGATCCGGTCTTCTGAGGAAAGGGTTTGAAAGATGTGAATTTCTGCTAGACTTCAATTGATCGGGATGACTTGGGATGGTGAGGGAAACATTCAGGATCTGACAAGTCAAAAGGTCAGTGTATTGTACTTTAGGGTTGATAAGACTGATGATGATGTCCAGGTTATTACCTTTGTTGAGAGTTGGTTCGGTTGTGCACTGAGGAGCGAGGAGGCGAGTTTCATTGTGTTCAGTAGGTTGATTAATGTCTCCTTCATGGTCTTAGTGGATGTGTTACCAGAGAGGTTGAATTTCCCAGTGGATGATGTTGCTGTCATGTTTGAGCTGCATTGTGTGGACCATGTTGAGTGATAACTGATAGACATGCTGGACTTAGGCAGTCTGTAGATGAGGCTTAAGGTGGCAGTATTTTACAGAGGGCGAAGCAGCAGGAGTCTGCTTCAAAGGAGCCGAGGGTGACTACTTGGGAGTATTGTGCCAGGCGTAGGATGATGGGGAGTTCTACACTGTTCCAGAGAGGCCTGCTTCTGAATTAAATGCTGTAGTCATTAATGGTAAGGACCTCCCGAATCTGGGTAGATGTGGGTGTCACTCAAGCATCAGTGATTAAACATTTCCTGGTAATGGGTGGTGATGACGTTTGCGCTGTTGGCTGCGCTTCCAATTGCGGAGTGGGCGATGATGAGCATCTATCAAAACCTGCAAATACTAGGCATCCCAGAGGATGATGAATCCTTCCCTCAGACACACTAACCAGAAAGGATTATACACTTTATGCCAATGGGCCAAGGGAAAGGTATAAGGAACTATATTGCCCTTTTCACAGGCTGTGGAAAGAACACTTGTATCTGGGTAACAATTGTATTGTGTTTTTCTAAAAGAAAAATGTGTAAAGAAATCATTTCACAATTGAATATATTATTTGTAACTCATCAGAATTGCTGTTAGAAAGAAAGGGGGTTGGTCTTCTCATTTGTTTATGGAATACAGTATGTAGTTCAATACGTGTTCCCATTATCCTGCAGTCACAAGCACAGGGGTCACCTGGTTGATTTTGGGTGGCCCGAATGTCATAACAGCATCATCTTCTAGGTTCTTGTTGGGTATGTTGTGTGGGTTGGCTCAGAGGTGATGTGGATGAAGTTGCTGTGATGTAGGGTTCACGTTACCATTGGTGATGTGTTGCGGTTGCCTGGTCTGGTGATGGACTGTTCGGTGAGTGGGGTCAGACATATTGGATATGCAAACAGAGAACCTAAGTTACATATGGTGTAGAAGGTTGCTGACCCTGAGAAAAAGAGCCTTTTGATTTCCTCTTTTATGTATGGAGAATACAGCAAAACAAAAGAGGCGATGGCTGGAAAGTTTAGAATAAATCAATCGTAACCTCTGGCATTGCTCTGGACCGTCTTTCTTCGCCTGCCAAGCCATTATAAAAAGGGAAAGACCAAAGGCAAATCAGGCTTTCTCCCACCCCAAAAGGGCAGTCCAGTCCAAACTGCTTGGTCACATCCTTTCTGCACAAGACCACATGCATTCCCAAACAGGTTTCTGCCTTGTTGGGCCTCATCAGTGAGGAGTAACGTGGATCTCTAGGTCCAGCAGGCTGGGACCCACGTCTGGGTATACCCGTCCCACTCAGGGTGACTACAGCAAAACAAAAAAGTTGATGGCTGGAAGGTTTAGAATTAATCTGAACCTCTGGCATTGCTCTTGCCCACCCTACAGACCATCGTCCTTTGCCTGCCAAGCCATTACAAAAGGGAAGAGACAATATGCAAATCAGGCTTGCACCCACCCCAAAAGGGGCAGTTATGAATGGAGAATGCCAGATTCCCTAAAGTTGACCCTGTATGCTACAAAGTAATTAGTTTAATAATATCATGTTTCTCATAGAACTTAAT
Source organism: Ambystoma mexicanum (assembly GCF_040938575.1). Taxonomy (NCBI): domain Eukaryota; kingdom Metazoa; phylum Chordata; class Amphibia; order Caudata; family Ambystomatidae; genus Ambystoma; species Ambystoma mexicanum. Next base: position 148,730,515 of record NC_090936.1, read on the forward strand.
ATCAGATTAACATAGCTTCAAAGCACTGTAATAAATTGTGTTGGTGTTGCTTAATTTAACGGGACTCTGTATCAACCTGGGAAAGATTAAGCAGTGGGTTAACACATCTGGAAGTCGAACAGCTATCTTCAGATTGCGTGCAGATTTCAGAGTTCAGCGATGAACTTGCTGGGCTATTTTTAGGCTAAAGCATAACATTGAAGGGAAATGCTGCTAACCAGTTGGGACGCTCAGCCGTTTTCCATTTAAAACGTATCCTGGAGGTCACGTCGGGATCCACATTATTGTGCTGGGACTAAAGATGTCCAAGAAAGGCTCGCAATGTCACTTGTTGTGGAGCTCTCAGCTATTTTCTGTTCGCAGGTGGAAAAATGATCTTCCCTCTCTACTTGTAAAGCATTTTATTCAAAAATAAAAATGTTTAACTAGAGGCAGCCATGCATTTGATGAGCGGGAGTTAAAATCATCGGATCCATGGTATCAGGGAACATCCTTTAAGTAAGAGATACCTCTGGGGAGAGAGACATACGTCCATAGCTTGACACAAAATGTAACTTCTTCATGAGATGCAAGCAACTGTGTCCATTAAATGTGACCCATTGCGCTACAATGGTCTTTTGGGTGCACCGGATCCCTTTTATATAGATTCTGAAATACACAAGAGTTAATGTCACATAGGTATGATTGTATGTTAACCTGAGGAGTGAAAAAGGTAGCTCCAGGATACCGTAACTATCAAGCTAATCAGACCGTTTTAGGCTATAAACTGGAGCTCAAGAGTTTGCATAAACTTAGATCCCTGCATTGCCTGAATGTCCTTTCATCAAAGCTTTGCACATTATTGAATAGCTACCAAAATAGTCATCATGCCTTCACTTAATTATTGTACAGGATTTACCCGAGGCAATATTAACCTCTGTGGTGGACGGACACTGCTGCCAAATCTAAAGGCCCAAGAGAAGTAGGGGATGTGGGGGGGTGTCTTACTGCCATTATAATCCACAAGCACTCTCAGCGGGTGGTAAAGTCTCTGCCTCATTTTAAAAATGAAACCATAAAACACAACCTTATCTGTGCCACGTCGGAGTAAGTACCCCTAAAGTGCTTTTCATGTGTTATGCTCCTCAACACAGAAAAAGGACTTGAGCCATATGGCGCAGGCCTCTAGATGGCACCCCTGAGATGTACTCTGTTGTCCTAAAAAAAAAAAAAAAAAAAGAGAGAGAGTAGGGGCTTGCATTGATGCGTACAACCTACATTTCGAGCACCCCAGTTGGCTAGAAGCTCCTCCAGGAGTCTAATTGTTATTAGTGCTGTGTTGTGTCTCTTTCAGTTTTATGTTAGACTGGGAGTTCATTCCATCATAGGCATAGATGAGAACTTCAGATTCAAGCGTGTTTTCTAGTGCACAACTGTTTGGCTGCAGTGTGCAACCGGAGCGGCTTGGAGTCGGAGACATTGCCGAACGTCAGGAGATTGTAATTGTGAACTGTTTTAATCCCTAAATCTATTACGGAGGGATAACTCATGTGATTAAGCCCCTCGTGCAATACACCCCATCTATTTTCTTAGAGTTACTAGCTTTAGAGACGATCCTCGAGCAGTCGAAGTTGATTACATAGGGGACTATGTGGGTGTAGCCCAAATACCTGCAGTTTTATCTGGGGCGATGTTTCCACTAGCTCAAGCTACCAACCAGGTTGGCAATCAATATGAAGGGCAGATTGCAATTGCGCAGCAGCATGATTTTACTCTATCATCCACCTCAATGAATAGGAAGATAACGTATTTCATCCACAATTGACGCACTGCTAGTTTGGGAGATTTACAGCTAGCATCTTCACCAATGCCCCATTATGATTGCAAAGTAGGTATTGATAAAAATGGGATGAGCCACAATCTTGGCAAGGGGATATTGCCTCTGAATGTGCATGTGAGTGACTCTATGCCTAGTGATCTATCAGATACTCCAGCAATATTCGCTTCTAACGAGGCAGATTTATTAAAAGTAACTCTGGAATCCTCCCACGCATCACACAACGGGGAGTGTTCACAAAACTTAACCCACATCGAGGAGGCAAGCCCCGCCACTTTGGTAGCTCTTAATTTTGTGCTCAACTCTTTCGTCCAAGTGTTTGAAATGTTGAACGAGGAAGTAAGAGCACATTCTGTAATCTTAACAGTGTTAAAAATGAGACGGATAATGTGTGAACTCAAGGAACTTTACACCAAAAATGACCTAAAAACAGCAGAGAATTTAACTAAGGAACTCCAAGCACACCCCATTTTGCTAGTGGCCTTAGAAAATGAAACAATTGCACAGCACATACATGCATTAGAGGGAAGAACCACCCCCCTCCTCCCAACTATGGCAGTCCAACAGCCTCAGTATTGTTTGTGGAGGATCAGGAGGGGGCTGATGAAATTGATACTCTTCTCTCACATTCAACTATGGAGGAGTTTCTTAGGCTCACCACCTTACCTTGGGAAAATGAGAATATCGATAAACCAACTTAATCACAGCAATTCGGAAAATCAAATAACGATAAAGGACGAAAGATTAATAAAAGTACTTCTCTAAGATTTATACATGGTTAGTCCCTACCCATTGAGTGAGAAGAGGCAACTGAGGCTGCAAGGCAACCAAAGCAAAGGAAGATTGCCTCAATTTTTCAGAAGATGTTGATAAAAATAATCTACTAATGTAATTGAGAATTTGGGGGGGGGGAACTATGCAAAGTGGTGCAGCGGCGGACATTGCGTGCTCGGCTAACTTTATGGTGTCACTAGCACTGCAGAGATTTCCACATAGATGTGATGAAAGTGTGACAGAGGATTCAACTATGGGTATAGAGTAGCCTTTGGAAAACGCTCCACCTGTTTATTGTGTCACCACAGCAGAATTACTCTGCAACACCGCCCTGGTCTTGAAAGAGGTCAGAGGGAGTTGTGGTCCAATGCAGTGACCCCATGCTGAAACTAGAGAGACCATGTGGCCGTACTTTCAGTACCTTAAAAACAGACACTATAGATGGAGTAATGGAGTAATGAAGAGGAACCAGCAAAATAACAGTAACATTTGTGCTTCTCATAGAATCTGTGTTTCCAAATGAGGACAAAACTATTATGAATTGGAGGACTATCTTATTTCTGCTATAGAATATACCTGCATTGTGAATTATTTCAACAAGGGATATCTCTTGGGTAGAACTGTTACAAGAGGATAGGGCTCGAATATCTCTTTCACAAGTAAGATTCATCTGATAGGAATTATTCTCAGCTATCGCTTGTATCCAGTAGTTCCACTGGATTTTTTTCTTAGCACATTGGGGGTGATTGATTAGCACCTCCTGGGATATATCATTTGTTATTTTTGATTGGGGTTTTCCATGCTGTAAGCGCGGTGTTAGCGACAACATTTTCTTTATCGCAAAATATTTGGAAAGCTGGAATCTCATTGTCGCTTATCATTTTTCTGAAGAAATCGAGTTGCTTCCATATAACTATTGATCGCAAGGATTATGTAGAGGACTCATGACATATTCTCGTCACTGGAAACAATCTCAGCAATCCTAATATTTTCCGCCAGAAAAGGCCTTCAATGGAAGCCCATGTAGTTTGATCTAAATTTACCATGGTTTCGCTCCCATAGGTAATAATTGCAAACTGGAGTTTTAAAACCTAATCAAATTGGCTTCAGAATGGGCATAGGAACAAAAATGGCAGCTTTGCTAATTGATCATCAACAGCAGCTAGCCTGGCAGAAAAAAAAGCTTGAAATGTACACACTGTGCATTGATCTTTCTATTGCTTTTGATAAGGTCAATCAAATCTTATTGTGGAAGTAGCTAAAAAAAAATAAAATGGTAATAGCTACCTATTTGCTTAACATTTTGATCCACCTTCTCATGAATACCTCTTTGAGGGTCAGGTTGAGCAATAAAGCTAATGTATCCCGTGCAATACAGACAGCCAGTGGGCTGCAGCAGGGCTGTGTTTTGACCCCCGTTTTATTCAATCTTGCCAGATTTGGGAATGGCCCTTGCCAGTTCTGCATTTCTGTCCCCAATGATCCTTGGTAGTAGACTGCACTGGATAACATATGCGGATGACATTTTATTAGTAGACTGTGCTAAGGTTGGAAAATCATGCCTCCTTAATTCATTTGGATACTATGCAGCGGCTACTGCATTAATGATAAACACCACAAAGACGAAGATGGTGGTATTTAAGGCAGGTAGGAGAGGGTTGAAATCTGACTGGTGAATGAACAGTCAGAAAATGGAAGACGTCTCAAACATAAGATACTTGGGCTTCCAAATATTTGCTGGGCAGGCGAAAAGTTGCTTTTTGATCACATAATTGGAAAAGCAAAGCAGTTGTTGTGCCAGATGAAACATGTGCATAGTCGATATGGAAAATTCTAATTGAAACCGGCAGGTTTTAGGAGGCAAAGGTCATCCCAGCAATTCACTATGGTTTAGAGATATATCATCAGCTTAGCGACTATAATCTGGACCATATTGAAGAGTTAATATGGAGAAGGAGTTTGGGCCTACCACAATCAGTTCCTACGACTGTTATACAATGAGTTAGGCCGGGTATCTATGAATACCAAAAGTATTATGGAAGAAAGTTCAGTTATGTGATGAATTTATCCATCCCACCTCATATTCCATTTATGGTGCCCTTGATTTGAAAAGGTCCAGGGTTGCAAATTACTTTGTTTAATTAAGTAAGGCCCAATTAGAAAACATGTTCTTCTCTTTGGAAGATATGACTGAAAATTTAAAGCAAGAGTAAAACGCATTTGTGGGAATATGTGATGAATCAGTAATGATTCCCTTCATAAACCAGGCATGGGACCCTTCTCATGTGGCTAGGGAAGGGCAGACGCTTCTCGATCCTGACCCTGGGGTTGGTGTTCTGTGGGAGGATCAGAGAGTGGTAAGGGGGGACAGGTAAGGAAGACTGGGAAACCCCCCTGTTTTTTTCCCCACAATCCCACACTTTTATTGTTGGGGACTACAAGTCCCATAAACCCATACATACTCGGACGAGGCAGAGGGCTGAAGAGCAATGTTGCAGCAGTAGTCAGGCAATTGCCCACACCTGAAGGAAGCTGAGAGGATTAAAAATCCCACTCAGGTGCAGGCCATTAGAAGCAGATGGATCTGTGGCTCAAGTCCGTGCAGCAGCAGTAGAAGCAGGATGAAGAAAGCAGTGTTGGCAATCCCTGCAGAAGTCAGAGAACCAAAGGGATGGCAGGACTTTGATTCAGCAGATTTCAACTGCTTGTCCTGTGAGTTTCTTGTTAGCCCAAACTCTGAAGTGCAGAAGTTGCGCAGTGGAAGGCGCGCGGGAAAACTGCTTTTCCCCTTGTCAACCTAATTGCAGCGATTGCACAGCAGGAAGCGTGTTGGAGACCGTGGCCAAAAGGTGCTCAGAAGCCCTGGGTATCAGGAGTGAGAAAGGCTCCTTAAGTGTCTTAGTCGGACCGAAGACACCCTCAACAAGGAAGGGTCCAAATAGAAGACAGAAGTCCTGCAACACGGGAAGGAAGGAATACTGAAGCAGGGGATTCTAACCAAGCATTCAGATTCATTGCGCGAGCACTCCCAGCAACAGTATCGAGATATACAATCACTTGCATAGGAGCAAAAGCGATGGTAAATGGACTGGTGATTGTTTAACAATTGAACACTTTTAGCGGTCGATTCATGGAAATAACGTGCGCCGAAAATACCTGCGCAGAGGTGCCAAAACCTGCGAATCGCAGTAAAAGTGCGAAAATCGCAGTGCAAGTGCGAAAATCGCAGGGAAACCAGCGCACAGCGATTCATGGAAGTCCGTGCGCGAGAAAAACATTGGATGTGCGCTAAAAATGTGCGCCGCGCACGCCAGCGCCCAGGTCATCCAACAGCGTGCGCCACGGCCATTGCAAAATCGCACATAGCGCGGCGCACATCACAAAAGTAGGCGGAACACGGGGCGTAACACTCGGAATGGGGAGTAACGCGTGAAAATATGGGCGTCACGGGGGAAGTACAGGAGGCAAGTGCGCGGAACGCCCACACGCTCGCCTACAACCCGTATTCATGGAATCGAATAGGGCAAACCAGCGCACGGTCAAAGACGCGCACAGGGCCAAACAAGTATGCCACAAGAAAGAAGGCGTTAGCGCCCCTGCGACTGAAAAAAATGTGCGCCAAAATGTGCGCTAACAAAAAGCACCCATATACAGCCATGATGAATGGGCCATACAGTGGCCCTCTAGGACAAATGAGGTGCAAAGGGGTACCGACAACACGGACACCCGCTGCGTGAAAAATAGCGTGTGCGTGTGTTCCTGGGTGCGCAGGAAGTTCCACACGCGATTGTCCTGGGTACGTGTACTACGGGGTGCGCAGGAAGTTCCACACGAGATTGGCCTGGGTACGTGTACTTCGGGGTGCGCGGGAAGTTCCACACGCGATTGGCCTGGGTACGTGTACTACGGGGTGCGCAGGAAGTTCCACACGCGATTGGCCTGGGTACGTGTACTACGGGGTGCGCGGGAAGTTCCACACGCGATTGGCCTGGGTACGTGTACTTTGGGGTGCGCGGGAAGTTCCACACGCGATTGGCCTGGGTACGTGTACTTCGGGGTGCGCGGGAAGTTCCACAAACGATTGGCCTGGGTATGTGTATTCCGAGGTGCGCGGGAAGATTCACATGCGATTTCAGCAGGGTACGTGTATTTCGGTGGTGCCGGGGAATGCTACACATGATTTGGCCATGTGGGTCCTCCCAGGTGTTCCCTCTACACCCTCCACGGCCCCTGCAGGCAGCCCACACCACAGGAGACTACCCTGCACCCCTGCTCATGTCCCACAGGCAACCCATCCACCATGGCCATGCCCACCAGCCAACCCACATGTCACCTTGCACCACTGATCACCAACACATGTCTCCCATCACCCCCACCCCCCAGCCACCAGGGGCAGCCTCCACCAGGCCCCCACTCATGTCTCCCACCACCCCCACCCCCCAGCAGTGCATGGGCAGCCTCCACCAGGCCCCCACTCATGTCTCCCACCCCCCAGCCATCAGGGACAGCCTCCACCAGGCCCCCACTCATGTCTCCCACCACCCCCACCCCCGTAGCAGTGCAGGGGCACCCTCCACCAGGCCCCCACCCATGTCTACCACCACCCCCACCCACCAGGGGCAGCCTCCACCAGGCCCCCACCCATCTACCACCACTCCCACCCCCCAGCCATGCGATTGGCCTGGGTACGTGTACTACGGGGTGCGCGGGAAGTTCCACACGCGATTGGCCCGGGTACGTGTACTACTGGGTGCGCGGGAAGTTCCACACGCGATTTGCCTGGGTACGTGTACTACGGGATGTGCGGGAAGTTCCACACGAGATTGGCCTGGGTACGTGTACTACGGGGTGCGCGGGAAGTTCCACAGGCGACTGGGCCTGTGAGAGGGGTACGCGTATTCCAGGGGTGGGCGGGAATATTCACTCGCGACTGGGCCTGGGAGAGCGTGCTACGTGTATTCCTGGGGTGGGCGGGAAGATTCACACGTTCGCCTACGACGCGCCAAAAAATAAATGGTCCAATCCTGAAACACGTACGCCAGCATGAAGCAGGCGTACGTCGACCCGCGCAGCATAAAAGTGCACACAAACAACAAACAAGCTCAGACGCCAGGATGAATATACCATTCCTAGCAGCAGTGGCTGTGGGTTACCAAAGGAGGAGGAGGAAGATAGTGAAGGCCATAATTTTCACTCCCAGAACCAGCCTTTTTGGGATGCCGGATGACCAGGTGTATGGGAGGTACAGGTTTCCACCACACATAATACTGGACCTGGTCAGTGAGTGGGAGGATGACCTCACATCACCCACCCTGTGCTCACAAGCACTCAGCCCCCTGGAGAAGGTCCTCAATGTACTGCACTTCTTGGCCACAGGATCATTTCAGCGGACAAGTGCCATAGTGGGTGGGGTGTCACAGGCCACGCAGTCACGCTGCCTACACCAGGTCTTGAACATCATCACTGCACGCCCATCAGCCGTAGGCACATATACCTGCCCAGGACACCTGCAGAAATGCAGGCTGCCACCCTCGATTTCTATGGTGTGGCACAATTCCTAAAAGTGCTAGGTGCCATTGACTGCACCCATGTGGCACTACGTCCCCCCAGGGCATCTGAGCACATCTATAGGAACTGCAAGCACTGGCATTCCATCAACTTGCAGGTAGTATGTAATGCCAAGGGAATCATCACCTCAGTATATGCCAACTATCCAGGGTCCACCCACGACAGCTTCATTTACCGAATGTCTACCCTAAACCGGGACCTAGAAGCTGGGCGGCATGGCGATACATGGCTGCTTAGGGAGTATGAATGCCACTCCACATGCATGCATGTCAGATGCAGAGTTATGTCACTACCCCACTAATGATACCCATCACCTCCTCACCAGGGGACAGTGCCTACCCTCTGAGCACCCACATGATGACGCCAATTCGGAACCCCATCACGCCTCCAGAGGTAAGATACAACACAGCCCATATTGCAACCCGGGGCATAGTGGAGCGCACATTCGGAGTGCTCAAGTCACGCTTTCGCTCCCTTGACCGTTCTGGCGGGTAGCTGTTATACGCTCCCCCAGTAGTGTGCAGGATCATAGTGGCAGATTGTGTCCTGCACAATGTTGCAACACGCCGGGGCCTGGCTGTGGACATGGTGGTGCCCCCACATTCCCAACCACATGCACGCCCGCTGCGCATGGGAGGGGAGAGGGCACAGGGTGAGGCAGCCCGTACGCAGCTGGTGGCTAATTACTTCACATAGAAATCACACCCCAGTGGAGTGCACACAGCCCTGGCACATACCATCTGATAAGCAATGATGACTCGACCTGACAATTATGTCCAACAAAGGGACAGTCAACTGTCAGAACCATAGCAGCCTGAGATTGTTCATGTGGAAGTGTCACAATGTGTGCATCCCTACCTACACAAACACCACCAATGCAGTGTCATCAAAAGACACTTCCATGCTGCAGAAATGAATACCCACTAGCAAAATACTACATAAAAACAGTGCCATGTCACCCAACCCCTCCCCGGTACGGCCACACAACACACCATGGCATGTCATGCAATGTGAGAGGAAACAAATTAATCCCCACAACATGACCCAAGTGTCACCAGCTACAGTGTCCCTAATGGAAACATGTCCACACATGAAATGCTCACAGTAATGCAGGACCTACAACACACATTACCAAATACTTAACAAGAATACCAATCACCTACACAACCTCCAACCTACCTTAAACATGACATTACAGACTTAAAAATTTGCTAGCCTCACTACCTGAAGATGCCAGCCCTCCGAACACTTCCAAGTATACAGTGTTAGCGCCACGCAAGAGTGTAGGTGCACTGCTTACAACATGGACTCCAGTTCCAAGGTGGACCGCATTGTGAAGACATGAGGAACGGACCTGCAAATTAGGAGGATGAGATGGATGCAGAGGCACATATCAATACACCATGCAGTGTACAATACAACAACAATATGCACTATGAATGTATACACAGTATTGACTACAGACTGCCCACACAGCTCATGGGAGTCCAATGTCACCATGTACGTCAATGTCACTTGGGCACACCCTTTGCAAGCCCATGGAAATGGGAAGCAGGAGGGGTGTGTGTCACAAAAACCCAAGCATCTGAACCAAATTCATGACAAGCCTACATGTGCACAGCCACAATGCAGTGTAGGCCCACGGGAGCCACACAAAGCAACACACTGTCCCAAAAAAAAAGAGAAAAAAAAAAATAAATAATGGCCATTAATGGGCCCGGGGGGGTGGGGGAGGCCACCCAGGAGGTCCGAGGACAGGGTGCACACCAAAACCCACCTGTGTGGATCTTGCAAAAAAAAAAAACACCTCCATGGGCTCATGGCCTACACGGCTACCCTATTGTGGGAGTATCACTGCTGTCGCTCTCCTCACCCTCTGCAGCTGCATCAGGAGGTGGTGGCACTATGGGAGGCAGCCCACGCAAAGCCCTAGTCTGTTCCTCCATGGCTGCAAGCATGCAGGTGTGGTAGGTCTCGTTCTGGAGGATAAGTGTGCGGAGGTCCCCATGCAACAACTCACGGGATGCCCGGACCTCCACCCTAGTTGCCTGCATCTCAGCTGAGAGCGTACGTGTGAGACGCTCTAGCTGCTGTTCTGTCCTTCTGTTTGTTGAAGCCTCAAGCTCAACAAGAGTCGTCCTGAGGTGAAGGAGTTCCAACCTCAGGGCTTCCCTGTGGCCCTGGGACTCTATGGAAATGGCTTCCTGCAGAGTCACCAGTGCCGCCCGCCTGTCCCTGTCGGACGCCAACATGTCCTCCCTGTGTGACTGGCAGATGGAGTCTGTTACCTGCTGTAGTTGCTCCATCAGCCTTTCGGGGGGGACAATGGAAGTGGCCACCCCATCCATGGCCTGAGCCATCATCTCTGATGATGCTGCCCGTTGGGTTCCCATACTGTATATGGATTGCTCCCATGTGGTATTGCCAGGTGGCTGATGGCCACCACGTCGGCGGGCACCACACCTGTCTGGGGCAAGGCGAACTGCGCCTTGCTGTGCCGGCACTGCCTGAGGCTGCATGACTGCATTCCCCCTCTGATCTGCTGGCCCAGGAACAGGATCAGATGTCGCGGAGTGTGACCCTGCATCCGTAACCACCAAAGGCGTACCTGCCAACACTGACATCCCCATTGAGGGTTCTAACCCTGGTGCAGGTGGGTCGGACAGAACAGAATCCCTCCCAGGAACACTCACCTGCGACAGCACATAGGTCTCATCATCCGAATCGACACCTGAATACAGCTCGGGGGAGGTGCAGCCAGAGACACCCCTTGAGAGCACGACCTGCAGCAGTTGTGGGTTCTCACCCACAACCACACCACATCCCTCACTGGTGGTCGGTCGGCCCTCAGACGCCTCCTCGGTCTGCACCATCTCCACAACCCCAGCAGTATCAAGTGCGTCATCCCCTGCAAAGACATAAAAGAAAAGAAATGGAAACAGGCATTAGCACTATGGCACACAATTAGGGCTGAGAGGCTACAGAAACAGTACTTGATTGACACATGTCCCACATGACTAAAACCCTCCCATGCATGCACCGTCACTGCGTGTGAAGGGGAGGCAGATGGCACACATTTATGACACCAAGATGGAAGATGAACACATTTGCTGCATGCTGCCTAGTAGTGGCATCACACATTGGCCAGTGATTGACAGGTCAAATACACATGCCATCACACAGATGGCATGTACCCTAGCCATGAAGTGAAGAGGGAGAGGAGGTCACCAATTGTTCATTCAGTCCAGTTTGCTAATGTAATTGATTTTTTCATTGAAATGGTTCAAATGTTTAACCTGCAGCTGCCAGTCCAAAATGGTCCTATAGCACAGGGACATGTCTAAACAAATCATGTCCAGGAAACTAAGCCAGTCCACTCTGCCATAGCCATGTCAGACATGTGACAATAGGACTGAGAAATCCCGAGTAAAAGTGGTGGTATGCAAACAATCTGCCTGAATAAACAGAGGTAAATAAGCAACAATGTTGTGGCAAGATGACACTCCAAGGGCAACTTGCGTGGTGTTGGGCTGGATGTCTAATGTTGGCAGAAGGGATGCTGCTATACCCAAATGCTGGTGCGCAGAATGCATAGGAAGAGGCACATGGGTGACCCAAACCACTCAGGCACACACACCCTCACCTGGCACCCAAACAGAAGCCCTCCCACACACACCATGCACATGGATGACACACACATGCATTTGCAGTCAACGGACAATGCCTCGTAATCTGACAGTTCTCCCACGCCTTGGATCTGTTCCTCCGTGACGTAGGTCCCAGCAACCTGCTCATGTGGAGTGAGTTCTATGTCATCTGCTGGAGACCCACCTCCAGTCACTAGAGTTGCGGCATGACTTGAGGCCAGCTTATTCTTTGCCCTGCGCTTCAGGTCATTCCAGCGCTTGTAGCATTCAGTAGCTGTGCGCCTCACGATTCCAAGGGCACTTATGATGTCCGCAATGGTCTGCCAGTGTGCCTGATGCTGTGCAGGTGTGGTCTTGGATCCTGCAACAATCACCATTTCCCGGTCATGTGCGGACACATACTCTACAAGTGCATTCAATTCGGCCTCATTGAAGCTGGGCTTCCTTGACGGGCCGGACTGTGTAGCCGTGTCTGGGGCATCAGCCTCTACTGGCCGAGCACTCTTCCTCTTCCGCTTGGAAGGTGGTGGGGATCCTGAGTGTCCTACGCCGCTCTGGACACTAGGGGCAGGAGCCCCGGTGGACTCTGTACTAGGAGTATGGGATTGCACACTCAGCATGGGAGTTGGTGCAGGCATTAGCTCAAGTGTGATGGTGTCAGGGGGAATGTCAGCATGATGGACTTGGACCGACACAGTCCTGGCTGGGTGTGTGAGAGGTGGGGTGGATGGAGCCGCAGCTGCCCCTGCAGCCTCCCTACGCGGGGCGCAGATGACCTAGCTGCCCCTGATCCACGTGGCCTGATGACACCAACGTTCACCGGCGCACGTGGCCTAGACCTGCTGACCTGGAAGTCAGCCATGGAGTCACCCTGTGCCAGGTCTGGTTCCACAGTGGGCTGGTCCAACAAGGGCTGAGCATGGATGGTGTCAGCCACGTTAACCTCAACCGGGGGGGGGGGGGGAATGGGTGTCCCTGACTGCTCCTCCACACAAGGGGGGCTAGGGGCACCCTGCAAGTCACGGCCATGTCCCCTACCGGATCCACCACGGCCACCACTTGGGGCTCGGCCACCTTTGCCACCCTTACGGCTTGTTCGCCTCCCAGCCATGGCACTGATGTTATTGTGCGTATGGGAGTCGATGTGAACTATTGTCCTGGGCAATTGGGGGTCAAAGGGGTTGGGTACCAGATGGTAATCGTACCCTAGTGCTCTAGCAAGGCTGTATGTCACCCCTGGGGAAAGATGACGGGTCATGTAACGCACAGGCACCCCAAAAAAGCCAAGTAAGGTGCACGCAACCCCTCCTAGACCACGTGCGTGGAAAAATAAACCTGCACTACGCTGTGGCACCCAGAAACACAAGAATGAACGTATGCGTGTCACACGCAGCCTAGAATGATCTCTGAAGGGGTATGCGACACATGGGGCAAGCACAGATGTTAAATACGTGCACGACTCACCGTCTGCCAGGAACAAAAGCGTGAAAAATATGCGCGTGTGCGCGTTGGGAACACTCCCGCCAAAAGAAGAATTGTACGCTGTCTGAGGAGACAGGACAACAGTAGAAGGGAACGCTGTTTGAGGAAACAGGCCCAGGAAAAAGAGGAAAAGAGAAAAAGCTGTCAGAGGCAACAGGGAGTATGAACTGGAAACGCTGTTAAGTAAATTGCGTGTGAACCGACAAGAAGTACAGATTTCACCCACTCGCTCTCCACGAAAAGCACGTACATGGAAATGGCGTTCTACACGTACCTTTTATACACACGTCACAGACGCGCATATGCGATGAGGCCATGTCCACCAATTACGCGCTTTGACACTCGGACGTGTATCTCTTTTTTTTTACACGCGCCATTCTCTACGGCCATGCGCGTGACGTCACAGCTGCGCATGGTGGCCTTTGGGCCAATGAAATCGCATATGCGAGCACACGTGGTAAAACTGCACGTCCGAGTGTCATCGCGTGTAATCGGAGGGAAGTGAGCGTACACGCGATTGGCCTGGGTACGTGTATTTCTGGGGTGCGCAGGAAGTTTCACACGCGATTGGTGGAAATCCACGTGTGCTCTGTCATCACGTGTAATGAGGCCAACACTCGCGCGCGTCACGTCACAGACGCGCTTACGCGCTAAGGGCCTTTGGTCCAATGAAATCGCATATGCGTGCTGATGTGCATACGCGCTAAGGGCCTTTCCTCGATTTACACGCAGACATGCAGGATTTTCACGTGCAAAATCACTCCGTATCGAACTGGCCACGCGTAAGCACACGGAAGACCACGCTCCTGCCCACAAGCCCGAATTACTGCCCCCCAGAACCCCGAGCACGCTCCCACCTGCCATCTGCTGCTGCCTGACTGCCTGCTGCCCACGTGCCCTGCCATTTGCTGCCTGCACATCAGCCAGGGGTGCTGTTGCTGTGACCACTCCTGCTGGAACCGAAGACTCCCGACTGGGATTCCATCGCTCCACAGCCCAGCCCCAGGACCCAGTTGCCCACCCACTCCTGCCTCTGGGGTTGTCATGTCGGGCACTGCAACATCTCGCACCACTGACAACCCCCGGCCAGAGAGGCAGAGGGGCACCAGCTTCAGTGCCAGGGAAGTTGGTGTCCTGGTGGAGCAAGTCCTGGGGCAGTAAGATGCCCTCTACTGAAGTGTGCACGCCGACAAGGAAGGATGGACTCGGATCTGGACGGACATCGTGACTGCCATCAACGCGGAGGGGGTGGCATTCCGCGACTTCCAACATGTCAAGAAGCGCTGGGAGGACTTCAGGTCCAGGACCCTGAACAAGGCCCGGCGCCTCTTGAAGGCAGCGGAGCTAAGGGGCGCCGGGGCCACTTGTCGGAAGATCAGATGAGGGTCCTGGAACGCATATCCCCAGCGCTCCACATCCAGGTCCTTGGAAGGCAGACCCGTCTGGAGTCGAGCGGTAAGTGTACATGCATCATGATTGTAAGCTGTGCGTGTGGTGATGTGCCAGTAGAGTGCCGGTTGCACATATGTTTGTATGGGGCCGAGTATGGGTGGGGGTGTACAGGGCCGTGCGGCTAACACATGCGAGGGATATCATGTGTGAGACATGGATGGTGCTTGTGTGTGTAGGCTTGCATGCCAAATGCAGTTGCGTGGGCACACATGTTTGGATGAATGTGTATGTAAGTGGGCATGGTCGTGATGTCACGCATGTATGTTCTATTCAGCAGCATGGATCAGCACTGTGTACATGTGCATGTGTGTGTATTTGACAAGGGTGCAACAGTGATGCAACATGGATGCATGTGACAGCGGGATGTGGAAGCCTGATTGGCAGATTTGACATGGATGCCCATCGGAACACTGCGACAGTTGGTTGAGGTGTACACATGCATGCAAGTGTGGTGGTGTGCGTGCATGTGTAGTGCACTCTCTGTGTTGCATGTGATGTCTGGCTCACCTTTGCCTGCTCATGCTGTTGTATGTGTATGGATGGTGCTGGCAGTTGCGATGTGGCTGTGGTATGGCTCATGTGTGCAAGTTGAAATGACAGGTGTGTTGCCGATTGTGATGCAATGTCTGAGGTTTGCCAATGCCACTCATGTGCAACTGTCATGTGTGTATGTGTCCATTGTACAGTGCCCTGATGCCTGTGTTTCATTTCTCCCTGTCAGCAGCGTCAACTGATGAAGAGGGCGGAGAAGGTGCTGTGGAGCACAGCGGCGGGGATCGCACCGCCAGCCGGAGACGCATGGCCCGGCTCCCCTCCCAGGTTGTGATCTCGTCGGGAAGTGAAGAGTCCGGTGCCGCGTCCCAGGCCGCAGCTGCCGGAGGGAGGTCCAAGAGGCGGAGGTCGGAGTTGGACTCCTCGGCAGCAGAAGGGGCAGCTGGGACCCCACAGGGCCCAACGGGGGAAGATGGCACGGGGTCATCCAGGTTGGTGGGGGGTTTGGTTGAGGAGGAGGCCGTGCAAGCAACAGATACGGGGTCTGGAGGTGGGGATTCCACTGGTGCTAGTGGTGCAGTGCAGGACCAGGGACAGGAAGCAGCACAGGTCGCCGCAGAGGTGCTTGTGTGCAATCCTGTCCCTGATCCTGTCACTGCATCATCTTGCACCAGCAGGGATGCCTACGTCCAGACCCGCTTTCAGGCAGGGGATGAGCTCACGACAACTGGCCTTCCTCTGCCTGCAGACGTGGCTATCCGGGTCCGGGTTGAGCCTGTCCTGACTGGTTCGGCGTTGCGTCAACGGGCCATGCGAGGTGACCTGCAGTCTTTTCATGAGGAGACTGCACGTCATCTCGAATGGCTCGTTGACCGCGTCGGCCTACTGGCAGGTCACCCAGGCAGGATTCCTCCGTTTGATGGGGCTTGCTACGACCCCCTCCTCAACTGAACCCCCTATGCGCCAGTCGTCCTCCGTGCCATCTTCCCACCCATCAGTCACCTGGGTGCCCTGTGGAGCTGCCTCTGATGGTGCGGCCAGGCTGGTGGAGGAGGCATCCCTGCCACAGTCGGGAGTCGGACATCCAGCAGGGGTGGCCACATCAACGACTGCACCCCAGCCAGCGGAGGATGTGCAGGCAACAGGAGGCAGTGCACGAGCAGAGGCGCAGCGGCAACGTGGTGGGAGCCATGATGGCTCGGGGCCTTCGACATCAGAGGGGCAGGCATCGGCCGGAGGGCAGGAGGACCCAGGACGGGAAGTGTCTTCCGTGTGGCAGCGGTTGGGCCACGCCATAGATGCGGAGCGGCAGCGGGCGGAAGAGGCAGGGCTCACGATGGTCAGGGCGGAGAACTCCATGCGGAGGGCCCTGAGGCATGCCGAGTGCCTCGAGGCAATCCGCAGGGAGTTTGGGGGGAACATGTGGACGGCCCTGCGGACCCTCGGGCCATGGAGGAGGAGCGCCTCCGGGACATTGAGCAGGAGTTCGATGATGCCCTGGCCCGGAACATCCCGAAGTGAGCCGTCGGACTAGCCGCTGCCCTTGTAAATAGTTCTGTAGTTAGTGTTAGGTTTCCTTTGGTTTAGCAATGGCCCACATTTTTGTATAGTTTATTTTTTTAGGTAGTGTTATTAGATAGGTTTCATTTCTTCGGTTGGGATCATGGACCCTGGATTGTTTATCTGTATATAGTTGACTTTTGGATTTTAATTTATTTATGATTTCCCCATGGAGCAATGGTTTTCGATTCCATTGGATTAACTGTTGTGGACTGTGACTTTGGACACCTTTCGTTTGCATTATGATTTGTGGTTTTGCATTTTTTCACGTACCTGCTGGGTTTTTTTTTAAAAATTTCAATTATTGTTTATTTATTTTTGATTCAATTTATGTTGCGTTTAGTACATATTTTTTCTTCAAACTTCAATTTGTAGTATCATCTCATTGGTTTCATGCATATCATGATATGGGTTTTGACATTCACTGACACCCATTGGGTGTATGTGAGGGACATGTGTTCATTTGCAAACTTGCAATTGTGGTTCTATCATGTTTTTGCCATTTCTAAGTGGGTGGATGCAATACTCGGGTGGGTGTTTGGCATTTGGAGGCTGACCATAAGGGACAGGGATCTAGATTGTGGGGGCCTGGTGGAGGCTGCCCCTGCACTGCTGGGGGGTGGGGGGAGACATGAGTGGGGGCCTGGTGGAGGCTGACCCTGGTGGCTGGGGGGTGGGGGTGGTGGGAGACATGAGTGGGGGCCTGGTGAAGGCTGCCCCTGCACTGCTGGGGGGTGGGGGTGGTGGGAGACATGAATGTGGGCCTGGTGGAGGCTGCCCCTGCACTGCTGGGGGGTGGGGGTGATAGGGGACATGAGTGGGGGCCTGGTGGAGGGTGCCCCTGGTGGCTGGGGGGTGGGGGTGGTTGGAGACATGAGTGGGGGCCTGGTGGAGGCTGCCCATGCACTGCTGGGGGGTGGGGGTGATAGGGGACATGAGTGGGGGCCTGGTGGAGGCTGCCCCTGGTGGCTGGCGGGTGGGGGTGGTGGGAGACATGAGTGGGGGCCTGGTGGAGGCTGCCCCTGCACTGCTGGGGGGGTGGGTGTGATAGGGTCCATGAGTGGGGGCCTGGTGGAGGCTGCCCCTGGTGGCTGGGGGGTGGGTGTGATAGGGGACATGAGTGGGGGCCTGGTGGATGCTGCCCCTGCACTGCTGGGGGGTGGGGGTGGTGGGAGACATGAGTGGGGGCCTGGTGGAGGATGCCCCTGCACTGCTGGGGGGTGGGGGTGATAGGGGACATGAGTGGGGGCCTTGTGGAGGCTGCCCCTGGTGGTTGGGGGGTTGGGGTGGTGGGAGACATGAGTGGGGGCCTGGTGGAGGCTGCCCCTGCACTGCTGGGGGGTGGGGGTGGTAGGGGACATGAGTGGGGCCTGGTGGAGGCTGCCCCTGGTGGCTGGGGGTGATAGGGGACATGACTGGGGGCCTGGTGGAGGCTGCCCCTGCACTGCTGGGGGGTGGGGGTGATAGGGGACATGAGTGGGGGCCTGGTGGAGGCTGCCCCTGCACTGCTGGGGCGTGGGGGTGGTGGGAGACATGAGTGGGGGCCTGGTGGAGGCTTCCCCTGGTGGCTGGGGGTGCAGGGGGACATGCGTTGGTGGGCAGTAGTGCAAGGTGACATGTGGGTTGGCTGGGGGGCATGGCCATGGTGGAAGGGGTGCCTGCAAGACATGTGCAGGGTAGGCCCCTGTGGTGTGGGCCACCTGCAGGGGCCGTGGAGGTTGTAGAGGGAACACCTGGGAGGACCCACACGTGCAATTCACGTGTGGTGCTCCCTGCGCACCCCTGTAATACACGTACCCTGATGGAATCGTGTGTGATACTTCCTGCGCACCCCTGAAATACACGTACCCTGCTGCTTTTGCGTGTGATACTGCCCGCGCACCCCTGGAATACACGTACCCTGATGGAATCGTGTGTGATACTTCCTGCGCACCCCTGAAATACACGTACCCTGCTGCTTTTGCGTGTGATACTTCCCGTGCACCCCTGGAATACACGTACCCTGCTGCTTTTGCATGTGATACTTCCTGTGCACCCCTGGAATACAGGTACCCTGCTGTTTTTGCGTGTGATACTTCCCGCGCACCCCTGGAATACACGTACCCTGATGGAATCGCGTGTGATACTTCCTGCGCACCCCTGAGATACACGTACCCTGCTGCTTTTACGTGTGATACTTCCCGCGCACCCCTGAAATACACGTACCCTGCTGCTTTTGCGTGTGTTACTTCCCACGCACCCCTGATGCACACGCACACAGTACAATCACGTGTGGAACTTCCCGCGAACCACTGAATACACGTTTCCCGCTTGGCGTTTGCTTTTTGCCAGCCCTGTGAACTGGTCCAGGGTTAGCGCAGCCCTTTGCGATTATTTGGGGATTTTGAAGGCTTTTCCTTGCGTGAGGGCGTTCTTGGGGGCGTAACTGGCGCTACTGCAGGGTCGCTGCGCCACGGCTGGTTTTGGATGCGAAAATCCATGAATACGCTGTGCGCGGAAATCGATTTTAGCGCACGCGGCTGGCGCAGACATTAGCACGGGCACACCGTGTGCCAGCCGCGTGCGACACTTTTGTGCGAAATTCCATGAATTACCCTGTCAATATAGAATTCGCGTATAGCGAATAAAACAGTGAAACTTTATTATCTAACTTTACTTTTGTGAAAGCACACAAAGGAGGGGGTTGTGTGTGCTTAATAAAGATTCTGAGAGGAAGCGTGACCTCTGAATCTATACCAAAACAGTCAAACTTCAAAATAGAAGCTAAGTAATTGAACAGTATCATTACAAGTTGTAAAGGGCAAGCAGTGCCCAAGCCAAGAATGAGCAAAGTGTTTGTCAATTAGAGTAAAACCAGCGTTTCCCAGTGGCAAAGAATGGTGCAAGCATTGCCATAAGCCAAACATGAAACCAGCATTGCCCAAGCCAACAGTGTGCATGCATTACCTAAAGCCAAGAAAGACTGAAAACAAAGCTTCTGGGTAAATGTTCCTGACTAGCAGAAAACCAAGAGGTAAAAGCAAGGTAGAGGAAAGGGAAGCTGGCTACTTGTAATAGTTCTTTAAAGCCGATACAACCCACATTGTCAAAATCAAAATGAAGAAGCGAGAAGTGTACCCTACAGGCAATTTTGGGTTGTTGTTGTAGATAGACAAGAGTCGCAAAGAGGCTGCTCTCCGAAAAGGGAATATTCAGAGGAAGAGTGCCTTGCATACTTGAAGGTGTTGAGGTACCATAAAGTGAATCTTGTCATTTCTGAAAACGGTTTGAAGTCACACAGTACTGTAGATGTGCTTGTGCTTTTGGTTGTCAGTACATTTTGATACTTCAGTAGCGCAATTGAAGGTGCAATTCTATGAGGTCAAGGTGTAGAACCTCATGGTGAAATCCTGCAGAAATTACTCTAAATTTAGAGTTGCTAAAATGAAAGCAGAAGTGCTGTGAAGTCATCCTGACAAAGATACAAACTGTGATTCCCAATATCCTAAGTGTTGACCAAAGCTGTGTTTGATTAACGTTATCAAAAGTTGTGTCCATTTGAACCTAACAAAGAACTCTGGTATTTCTTCTTGGACGAATCGAAGTTGTGGTAAAGTCTTGGCTGGAAAAAAACATTGATGCTATTGGAAAGGCTTTATTCCAGCAAGAAGCAAAGCTTTTCTGTTTGAACTGTGGTTAACAAAACTTCCTTTTGACATATTGAAGGAGCCAAGAAATGAACGGAGACTTTATTTCAAACCCGGTTTCTTTTTGTTGAACATTGGAACTGAAAATTACCTTAAAACCTTTGGAAGGGGAGTTCACCCAGGTTACCAAGATAGACTGTGAATATTACTGTTGATACTCTTATGAATTACCATATATTTCTGTATGTATCTGATGTTTATGTGTGAGGACCAGATATCCCGTGCTAGAGTGTTTTTCTTTAGTTTTGATAGGCAGAGATATCCTCGTCAGAGTATGGACAGTGAGGCGTTTGATGAAACGTATACTTTAATAAAATGGCAAAGTTTGGCCAATCATTTAAAAGTTGTCTGTCTCACATTTCTGATGCCTCACAAATATGACTGGGCCCCGACATGTGATAAAGTTGCTACTTATAAAAGATATAAGGGCTTAGCCTCGGGTCATCAAAAAGCAGGCAGCACCGTTTCATATCTCCACAAATATCCCTCATGGAGATTTACAAGATGTATTCTGCACTTTAGATTTGATGTACTATCTACACTAGAAAATCGTTAAATGTGGAAGGAAAACAGTATTAGTAGTTCGGCCTGTAGACAGTGTCAGATAGCTAATGAACCACTAAAACATGGGTTTCTGGGATGAAACTTGCATCAGAACTTATGACTAATGTATTTTGGGCGATTTATTCAAGAGTTAAGAATTTCACCATGGGAGCATCTTTGGGAATTTTTTTCATGAATCACTGCACTTTGTCGCCACTGCGCGCACTTTATCGCTTCCTTTTGAAAATTGACTTACTACGATTTATTTTATTGTATAGTAAATTTGAGAAATGCTGATTGGATGCTCAAAATTGGGTTTATGTTTGTATGTGAAAGGTCTATTTCTTTTAACATAAGTATTGCAAATTGTATTTGATCTTTCATTGTTAATCTTTTGCATGCGTTAAGGTTTATGTTTTTAAACCATGTAATACAATAAAATAAAACAAAAAAGATTTACCCCTGAAACTGTATTCATAAAAGGATCCAGGAACTTGCTACCTGCATGTAGTATTCCAGATTGTTTAACAATCTAAGGTTGAAACAAGACCCGACATTCCATTCATAAAACAGAATTTGACTTTGGTCAAAGCCCAAGATCCTTCTCCAATTAGCAAAATCTCTGCTTCAATCAATCATGTACCCAGAGTTCTCCTTAAATCATTAGGTTTGAAGAAAGATCATGAGCCACTCATTCCCTGCTTTGCCATTATGAATTAGATGTTGTCTATGTAGCACATGAGTTTAATGAATACATTCACCATTACTATGGCTACTCTTCCAGATGTAATGATCAAATTAATGCATAAGCATGTTTGGCAAAGACAGGTGTTGAGACAGAAGACCCACCTCCTTCACGTACTAAGGAAAATGCAAGTCAGGTTCATATTTCTTTTTTAAACAAGTAGAGTTCCATCGAGTGCCTGCACCCAAAAAAATGAATGTCCCATTAAAACCAAATTCGCTCAGGGCACCAAAGAGATGCAGGCACTCAACTCTCTCTGATGCTGTTCAATCCATAGGGGCAAAGACTAGGTTTTCCCTGAAATCAAGAAGCCTAGTTTATGCGAAGCTCTACTGCCCTCGGGTAGTTTTGAGAATTTCCTGTAGCTTACCCCATTTGATTTGGGTGCATCAGCCATCTTACGTTTGTCTGTACCAACTCCTACAGCATTTTAGTTGGGGTGTTTCAGTCACTGTTCAGAAGAGAGATTTAAAAATAACAAGGGCGCTTCTACTTTTTTCAGCACCATGGCAATCACTGCCCATTTCATCAAAGGCGTTGCTGAGAGGTTTGGGGGGGATATAGCTCCGGGTATTTTGGTTGTAGCCCCGGATAGAAGCTCAGGGGTTACAACCAAAAAGCTAGCTAGCCCAGAGTCCTGACAGTCCCGACATTAGCGTAGCCCCAGATCTTTTCCAGACCTAGCAAAACCCCTGCATTTCATCATCTTGGCGACAGTTTACTGGGCAAACAATCTGTTGAACTATTTGGTCAAGAAGGGTATTTTAGTGCTTGCTAATTCTTTATACATTTACACTGCAAATTCTATTCTAAGCCTTCAATTGTTTGCCACCCACCTCCTCCTCTTTCAAAAGCAGAGTTATGTCAGTTTTTCGTATCTCTGCTCAATGTAGACAGGCCAACTGTTTGACAGAAGTTAAATACTTTGCTTCATCTCTCGGGAACATGACATAAAAGCTCAGAGAGGCCAGCGGTATGTCTTTTTAAGTCATACTGATCCAGCTTCGAGGGGTTGCAATTGTAGTCATTTATATTGCCACCTGTTGCTGCCTGCTAAGATTTTTGAAAAACTGGGTAGACTTCTAAACAAGCATACGATGTGCACAATTCTTTTGATGCAGTGGACACCTCCAGTGCAGTGACCAAGGGGGCTGGGTGCATGCCGAAGCTAGAGGATGAATAGCACCAGGTATGGTATGGGGAGGATCTCTTGGTTGCCCCTACTTAGTCCTCATCTCAGGGCAGGAGACTGTACAATTGTAAGGAACTCATGGTGGCAACTGTAAAGACAAACTCAAGTGATCACAGTTCAAGGGTGTTTAAAAAAAACTGTGTGAATGGGTAAGAAAAACGCCTAATCTAAACCTAAATCTAAGAAGTGAGCAAGCTACAACCATCAAATAATAAGGCAGTCTGTGTGGCGTCTTGTCAAATAAAAGGGCCTATAATAAAAAAAACTATTGCCAATCCTTACTGCTTAGTTTACAAATATAGTGTGGGATAGTGTTCACAATAAAAGAAAGAAAGCGTTCACAAAATGATAGGTCAGGATACTATGGCCGGGGTTTCCCTTGCCCACATTTTTAGCACGGGACAAGGCAGGAGTCTTGAGCACAGCACACTTCTGAGCTTCTTCAGCAGGAGGCTACAGTTCCTTTCGGCCCTATCAGGACCATCGGTGGTCAAGTCTTTCCTACAAAAGTCTCTTGCCTCCAATGGCCTGATGCATCAAAATAATAAAACAAAAGTTATTTTCCGTTAACTTTTCTGTAGGGTGATGACTCTTCACCCCTGGATTTGCCTCTGTCGGGTTCCGATTCCCTTGAATTTTTAGCCTCCCTCCGTTGGGTTCACTACGGCTTTTCACTCAGAATAAAATTCCACTGTCTTATTCACAAGTCTCACTATCTTTTTACATAATGTTCCACTGTGTCCATCCCTCAGTTGGGTTCACTCTTGTCAACAAAATGTTCATGGGATTATCGTGTTTCACCCCGCTTTGCAGGCATCCCTCAGCTGGGTTCACATTTGCCAGCTACATAGTTCACTTGGATCTTATCATAATGTGGGATTATGATAACTTTCTTCTCTTAACTTTCTTCTCGTACCAAAGTCTGGGCTCAGGCCCCCAGACAGCCTTTCTCTTAAGCGTCAGTCAGGCTTCACACAATTCTATTATAACATAAGGTTCCCGTCTGTCGGGATCAAACCTTCTTTAGTGGTTCTTGCGCCTTGGCTTCCCTCGGTCGGGCTAAAGCCGCTTGGCCTTTGACTTTTTGCTGGGTCAGAGACTTTCGAGTGTGCAACGACTTTTATGGGCACACCAGCCTGACCATTCTGACCATTGTTCCACTCTCTTCATTCCTTTTGTACGCTTCCCTCAGCTGGGCTCGAGCTGTACGGGTTTTCATCTTTCGCCCCAATGTCTCTTGGGACTTGTAGTTGCTTTATATTTATTGTGTGTTTCCCCTTCTCTCTTGGTTGGGCCAAACCATCAACTCACTGCAGACATCCCTCAGTCGGGTTCATGCTTGTTCATACAAAGTTCACAGGTCTTATTTATTCTTTTGGTTACGGTCAAAGACTTTCAATTGTATAAGGGATTTGACTCGACCCTTGTATGACCAATTTGACCTCTTATGTCGGGCTCTCCCAGGGCCTCCTGGTATCTGTAGTTCAACGAAAGGGGACCAACCAGAGTCTTTCGAATAAGTGCCCTTGTGGAGCTATTATTCTGCAGCTGGTCTTCCCCTGGTTTCTCAAAAGTTTATTAAACACACACAAGTTCTTTTTTCAAAAACTCTTTCAATTCATTTCATGTTGCCATTTGCAACCTTCGCTCAATGCAGCCCGGTCCGCTATCGGTTCTCCCTCCAACTCACCGGCTAAGCTGAAATCCCTGGCACTTTTTGTCTCTGGAGTCAAGGGCGGTGACAGGGAAGTAAGCGCCTTTCTCCATCGTGGTTATCAGGGTGGGAGGACGCTGTGCACGTTGACATCTGTTGCACCACACGTTCGCTGTCATTCCGGTTCTTATGAATCCTTTCACAGAGGTTTTGTGGGTCTGGGTCAAAAGGGGCAAGGGGCACTTCCCTCCTTGACGTCCTTTCAGGTTTCACCGCTTTTCTCCTACTTTTGAATTGCCGTCCTGGAACAGCCGCCTCCTCGTGCGTTTTGCCTTGCTCCCAGTATGCTCTTGTGCTCCACCTTTTATCCCGGTGGGGAAGGGAAAGGGGAGTCAGGTGTGTGTAGTTATTGTCAATTGCCGGACTCTGCCTGACCCTTGAACAGAGAGAGTGAGATGGAGTACAGTGACTGAGCTTAGAGGAAATTAATGAAGAACCTGTTATATGAACATTTCTACAGACCAGCAAAAGATATTTGAAGACAAAGCAAAGTTTGACTGGTTATCAATGAAGCTTAAAGATAAAAAGATAGCTATGCCTACAACTGGGAAAAGTTGAAGACAAATCTAGCAGAAGTGTTTTGAAGAACTTGTACACGAGTCATGGCATGGGAGGAGAGGTCTTGATAGAATGAGTTAGCAAAGTCACGGTGAGACTAGAGAAGGGAAGAAGCATCTGAGATAAGAGCTGAACGAAAGACAAAGCAAAGATTTTGGAAGATAAAAATAATAGAAGGAGGAGACATTTGAAATCTAAAGAGTGAATGCAATACAGGAATCAAACTACACTCCAAGGTTCTTGAAAACAGAAACTAGGGACAAGTGCTCAAGGAAGAAAGCCAGAAGGAAGGGCCTCAGAGATAGATGGATCCTCCAATTACACAGATTTCAATTTCTTTCAGAGCTGAGCTGTAGGGAACTGGCATTCAGTAAGAGAAAGAGAATATAGTTGAAACTTAGAGGCAGCGATACTCCGCTGCCCACACAGATTGATGAGTTTGGTATCATCAGATTAAGCAAAGGAGGAGAGCCCACAACCATCAAAACCAGCAGCAAGGTGGTTGAACATAAAGATTAAAAAGTATGGGGGAGGAGATGAACCCTGTGGAACACCATAATGTGAGAGGTTGAAGAGAAAGGAGGGATCAAGGGAAACAGACAATTGGAGAGGAAGGAAGGAAAAAAACAACTCTGGTTGTTAAACAATACCAAAGTCATAGAGGTGAGACAGCAAAATTGAGTTGTACTTGGTAGTCAAGGCCAATGAGAGAATTGACAAGACCAGGCACAAGGCATTGCCTGCATCATTATGTTAATGTGTTTGCATTTATTTGAAGAACAGGGATGTCAATTATGATTAGAAATGACTTACAATACCATCTTTAAAGATGGTCTAGGCATTATCACAAAGAGTGTCTGTACAATAACGCGAGAGAAGAACATGTCATGAGCCAGTTTATGGGACATATGCTATGGATAAAAAAACTGAAAAAACATATATAAGAAAACAGGAAATTTACAAAGGAAAAATTAACCTAAGAGGTCAAGTGCTTCAAACTAAAGATGAGTTCTGTATGCATTTAAGAAATTGCATTAAGCCGGGTCACTGGAGGGAGTGGTGGGGTCAGGTAGGGAGGATAATGGAAGAGGGTAGGGGAAGTTCCCACCTTAGCAACTAAGTGAAGTTTAACGCAAACTTTGAAGAGGTCCACAGTTAGGCTAGCTTTTATTTTGATGGCCAGTAGATTCCAGTGAAGCGGGTGAGTAAAGAGAAAGAGCAATAGCGATAGAAGGCACCACGGCGGACATGGGCCAGTGACGAGTGCAGAGGAGTATCAGAAGGAATAGGATACTGAGTAAACAGAGATAACATCAGGCAGGAACTGAGGAGCAACACAATTGATAGCTTTAAAGACTAGGAGAAGGGGCTTGAATAAGGAGCGGTTGTGCATGGATAGCCAACCAACATGTTGTCGGCAGGTAGATGTGCGAGAGGATCTGGGTAGGTTGTGGAGAGTGCAGGTAGCAAAGTTAAGTACTGTGTCTAGAGGGAGGAAAGAATAGAGAAAAAGGCCTATGAGTAGGCTTGAGCAGTAATCAAGTTTGCTCAGCACAAAGATGGAGACAACCGTTTTTACAGAGTAGGTAGCAAGAAAGGGGTGAATGTTTCAGATATTAAAGAAGTTAATACAAGCAGCAGAGCGATTGATATGGATGAATTGTTTGAGTTCGCTATGAAAGAGAACCCACAAGCCTCGGGTGAGGGAGCAAGAGGTTCAGGCAGAAAGGAGATGGGAGTGTAGGTACGGCATTGAAAGCCCAGGAGAAAGATGGCTTTGGTTTTTGAAGAGTTCAGCATGATGCAGAGGACAGCCATCCAGTGATGAATTGCAGTGAGGCAGTTGATTATCAGTTCTTAAATGGCTGAGATGAAGGAGAGAAAAGAGAAAAGGATTTGAGTGTCATCAGTAAAGAGATTTTAAGCGATGAACCTACTAGGTAGCAGGCGATCCAGGCAAGAGTAGATTTGCCAAACCAAAAGGTCCTGGAGAGTGGG
This sequence comes from Ambystoma mexicanum, assembly GCF_040938575.1. NCBI lineage: Eukaryota > Metazoa > Chordata > Amphibia > Caudata > Ambystomatidae > Ambystoma > Ambystoma mexicanum. The sequence continues at coordinate 148,757,742 of NC_090936.1, forward strand.
GGAGGGGGATGGAGTGGTCGACAGTGTCAAAGGTGGTAAAGAGGTCCAAAAGGATAAGAAGCTCGCTTGGAGTGGTGAGCTTCAGAGAGAAAGTTGGATACCTGAATGAGTGCAGTCTTTGGTGGAGTGTTAACTACGGAAGCCAGATTGAAGTGGACCTCCAAGTCCATTATCCTCAAGGTACTTAGTGATCAGATTAAAGACCAACTGCACAAGGCCCTTGAATAATGGGGAAGAAGGAAAACTGGGCACTAGGTTGCTGAGACATTTGGGTCAGCAGAGGATTTCTTAAATAGGAGTAAGACAGTTGCAGATTTGAATGAGGTTGAGAAGAGTCCAGTGGAGACAGAGAAGTGAACGAGATTAGACAGGTACTGCTAGGGGATTGGGACTAAGTCTTTGACCATTCCGGGGTGTTATCTCGGGCAGCAAGGAAAAAGAAACTCCATGACATGGTAACAGCCAACCTGGTGTGGACGGACGGTGTCAGAGTTTTCAACAAATTAGTTAAGCTCTGATGTAATGGCAGCTTCACAAATTTTGGCAGAAATGGAGCATAAACTACCAATGACAAGGGAGCCAAGGGATTGTTTATTTTGTAAAAGGAGTACAAATCGTAGATTTGAACAAAGAAGGAAAGTACCAGATTAACGATGGAAAGGAGAGTGGCACAGGATGAGTGATATGATATGATATGGCATTTATAACGCGCCTATAGACAAGTGTTTCAAGGCGTGACGAGGCAAGAGAGGGGGAACAGGGGAAGACAGATAACGATCCTACTAGGCCAGGTGTCATTCAGATTGCGCAAGTGCATGGGAAGGGGGAAAGGGAAAGTGCGAGGGGCAGGGAGAGGGGAAAGAAGGATAAGAATAAATAACAGCCAGCTAGTGGCAAGTGCAAGGTAAGTGCAGGCATAAGTGCATGTAGGGGACTGTAGGGATAGAGAAACAGTCTCCAAGTGCATGGTTGCCAGGGAGGCAGTGGAGGTGAGCAACTGGCAGGGCCGGGCCTGTGAGCAGAGAGGATGGCCATGTGACCAGTGCAGTTTCAGCCATGGAATCAGCAGGGGAGAGGAGGAGAGAAAGCAGAAGCAAAGAGGAAGGTTTTGAGGTGCTTCCGGAACCGGAGATGGTTCTCCTCAAGTTTCAGGGAGGCAGTAAGGCTGTTCCAGAGGGAGGCCCCTGACGAAGAGAGATATCTACCACCAACTCGTTGCTTGGAGAAGCGACTGACCCTGAGGGAGTTGGAGGCGGATGAGCAAAGAGCTCGGGAAGGAAGATATTTAGGAAGAGAGAGTTGAAGGTATTTCGGCCCCCAGAAGGCCTTGTGAACAATGCAGAGGGTTTTGAATTTGATCCTCGCAGCCACTGGGAGCCAGTGCAGAGATTTCAGTCCTGGAGAGATACGATCCCTGGGCTTGAAGCCAAGGACAAGTCTCGCAGTCTTGTTCCGGATAAGTTGCAGAGGGCAGAGAGTAGAGGCAGGCAGATTTAGATAGAGGCTGTTACAATAGTCCAGCATAGAGAGAACCAGGGCTCTGGAGACAGTGAGCTTCTGGGGGAAGGTGAGGAAAGGAGGAATACCTCTGAGGAGGTGCAGATGGTAGTGAGACTTCTTAGAGACATCAGAGATGTGAGGACAGAAGGAGAGTGTGGAGTCGAAGATGACCCCAAGGTTTTTTGCCTTGCAGGTGGGGGCAGGAAGAGGGCCAAGAGAGGCAGGCCAGAGAGCTGCAGCGAAGGAGGGAGTGGGTGTGCCGATGATAGAATCTCACTAACTGGCATTAAGGCAGAGGTCATTGGCTGCACATCACACCTGGATAGACAGACAGTCACAGATGAGGGAAGGAGAGGAGGAGATCGAGGGTAGCCTGAAAATGAGCTGGGTATCATCTGCATAGCACTGAAAATTGGGGCAGAGAGCAGCGATGCGGTGGGCAAGGAGTGCCAGGTATTGGTTGAACAGCCAGGGAGAGAGGTTGGATCCCTGGGGGACACCGCAGGTAGAGAAAAAGATAGAGAGGAAGGACCCAAGTTGGACCTGGGAGGGTTGATCGGAGAAGAAGGAAGTCAGCCATGCCAGAGCATGACCAGTGACACCCAGGTTATCACGGAGGCGGTTGAGCAGGGTGGCATGGTTGACAGTGTCAAAGGCAGAAGAGAGATCAAGCAAGATGAGGACGCAAGGGGTGTTGGAGTCGAGGTTGGAGAGCAAGACTTCACGGATGTTCAGGAGAGCAGTTTCCGTGCTTCTGGCGGCTCTGAAGCCAGACTGATGGTCATGGAGACAACCAACAGATTCAGTGTGGAGATTCAGCTAGGAGATGGCCAGTTTCTCCAGGAGCTTGCCCAGGAAGGGAGTGATGGAGTTTAAGTAGACAAGCCAGTCAACGGTTGACCGTAGTGACAGATTTCAGTTAAGACAAGCGAAGGAAGAGCTCAACTAAAGATAGAGGGTAGTTTCGGTCCAGCAGGGAATTCAGAGAGGGAAGCAAAGGAGCTGCCAGAAAAGCAGAGGACAGTATGATGCAGCCATTAATCACTTTAATTGTGCCGATTAGCTAAAAGAAAAGACACTCACAGAATTCAAGGGATAGAGAAACTGAGTAAGTAGCATCGACATTTTGTGAAAAATGCAAAAAGGATCTTTGGGAATTGTCAGACAATTTAAACCGGGGAGATGAAAAGGAATGTTTGACAAATATGATAGAAGATATAAAGAGTGGGGGTAAAGTACAATAGTGTGATTTAAAAGTGGGTGCAGGTAAAGAGAAGGCTCATGATATCAGCAGCCCCATCTTTGAAGCCTGAGTTTAGAACTCTTTTCCATACAAAATCACTACACCTGATATTTGGATTATAAATCGATCTCTGTTTAAATGACCCTTCAATAAGTGAAAAGACTTGAACAAAGCTCAGCAATAGGGTTTCTAGGAGGTGATTACAATTTTAGCAGCTGGCACCGTGAGATAAAGTTATATGCCAAGAAACACATGATTTGATGAAGTATGAACCATGGATTTAAAACCTTCCAGGCAGAATGGAGTCAGAACCAGTGTTTATGGACTTTTCCTAATATTCTGATTGGTTGACAGGAGGTCAATAATGACTTCCTTGTGTTAATGAGGAAGATAAAACCCGCAGCAGCGGGTCGACCCTGACAGTAACAGTCTGCCACCCAAGTTAAGGGCCAAAGTGAAGCGAGGGTCCATTAACGCGAATGGTGAAGCAACCAACTCCAATCCTTATATTGCCATTATCACACGCGAAAATGAGAGCAAGTCCGTTTTTCTTGTTTTTCTTTTTTAGAAATGTGCTTTAGCCCGCGTGTGAATGTGAAATCACCCGCGTGTGATTCTTCGCCGGGGCTAAAGGTGATGTGGCAAGGGGATGAGGGGCTGACCAAACTTGGAATGCTCATAACGATGGCTTCTACGAGTGAATACTGCCCGCGCTCCGAGCTACCAGATTGTCCAGTGGCCTGCCTATGGTGGTTAATAGGTTTTATTACCCAATTTAATGGTACTCAATTTATTGACCTCAGAAAGATGAGAGGAGCTATCTGGGATTTGAACCTCCAAACTGCAGGCTGACCCCATGTTTGAGACAAGTCTTTTACAGTTGGTAGGCAAGTCTTTTGCGGTTCTTGTATGTTCCATTTGATATCAAAGGTGACTGTGTCCATCAACAGGGATTATGCCAACTGCCAAGCTTTGCAATGTTCAAGCTACCTTCACAGTAGCGTTTCCTGGCACTCTAAGCAGTGACTTCTTGATTTGCCACTCTCAATGCTGTGCAGTCAGGTATGGGGGCACCTTCAGATGTTATGAATCTAGAAAGCAGTCTTCATCCTCCCTTCTCTAACAGTTTCCACTCTCTCATCCCAAACAAGCCTCTCTGTGGACTCTTAATTTCAATGGAAAAGGGAGAATTCACATGCCCCTACCCACCACCCGGGTTGGCAGCATATATTTGCTCACCACCCTCGACTGCTCCACAAAGCTTTCCTGGCCTAGGCCTACATCCTTTAAATTCAATGATATTGTGCTTCAGTCCTGTACACGTGGTGAGATTTCTCCTGCTTCAGGCAGTCCATTCGTCCATCTTAGGCAACACTGTTGTCCCCTCCTCTGTGTCCAGGAACCTGCAGGGTTCAATTTGTTCTTCCACATTTTCAGCAACCCCAGGACAATGTGGTGGGGGCAGTTTGTGCAGACGATATTTTCAAGTCCTGTTTTAGCAGCACACATAACCCATTTAGTTACATTATAGGGGAATTTCTGCTTTCTGTATTGCATCACTCAACTGCTTTTTTTAATTCAATATTTTTATTAGTATTTAAACAATACAACAAATGAGGAACATTAAGGCATACCTGTTGACAATCGACATTCTTTTGGAGTAACATAGTCTACTATCCCCACCCCACACCCGACCCCTTCCTCCAGCCGGCTGTCCCACACCCCAAAGTGGCAATAAAAGTATAGAGCAAATGGCACGTTAAGTATTGTTATCGGGATATGGCGTAGTCAAACAAATACAAATTGAGTTTCATCACACTATTGATAATGTACATATAGTTGATAGGCATTTATCGGTAGGGATATCCGCATCCATCGTCACTCAACTGCTTTTGAAGAATAAATGGCTTGAATCCTTATTCTACTTGGGTAGGCAAATTATCATGTAAAAATGGGGTTCACCGACTATAATTGGCTACCCACTCTGGGGTTTCAAATGGTAATGTTACATATATATATATAAACCAAAACACAATGGACATCTCAGAAAACCACCTTCAAGTATTTCCAAGAGAATGAATGGCTCACTCAGAGCCCAACTGTAAAGGGACAACACCTTTTAGTTTTAGCTATTAGGTGGTGCTTTAGCACCACCTATAAGCCAAAACTATTGCATCAGAGTAAAGTAAGGAGAAATGGCATACAAAGAGGGACACAAAGCATGTAGATTTTGTTTGTTTATTATCCCAACCATTGACTGCACATGGCCATGCTAATCCCTATGGTTATTCCCCATCAACTTACTGACCACCCCCCACAAAATAAACATCCTACTGTGAGCTATTTGAGTTAGCTCAATCAAGCATTACTGTCAAACTTTGTGCTCAAAGTGCCTGCCAGTGTTTTCTTCAATGCAATCTTTTGAGAGTTAATGACTTAAGTGGAGCTCTAAACAAGCTACTGTTGTAATATCAATGCCTTTACCAGATCTGCCTTTAGCCACTATTTCTAAGCACAGTGTGTGCCCTCCAGTGAAGTCTTTTAAAAACAAGCAATGGCAAAGCCACCAGTTTCATCTTCTGTATAAGTATTAGTCATTTGTCAGGCACTGCTATTTTAGGACCTGGTACTCGCACCATTTCGCAGCTGCTACCACTGATGGCCAGCTAATACCACACTATGGCAGTGCCTGGAAAATGCTGTTCCCATGCCCACACAAAAGCCGCAACTCTTGGCATTGCCAATGTGTGTGCTGTCATAGGTTTCAGTCAGGTTTCTGCTCCCTCAAATACCAAGTGGGGAAGTTTAATGAGCAAGGGACCACTTTTTTATTTAGGGGCTTGTGGGATGTGGTCAAAACATGATAAGAAAAAACAATTTCCCAAAAACAAGCTACCTATTGGTGTCACACATATGGGCTTGAGGTCTAGACAAAGATTTGGCACATTTTGACAATGATCTTGTGTTTGAAGCAAATATCACAAGATATAACACATAGGCTAGTATTTTATCATAAATATATTAAATTTTATTAATCTTCATAAAATATTGAGCCCGGTGGGTTCAATTATTAAAAGAACACAAAGAACAATAGAGATAAATCACAATCCTGTTAAATAGCATGAAACAATCATATGGAGATAACACAGTGTGAGTCCACTTGTTTCATCCTGATCCTATATCAAAACACTATTGTTTCTCAAGGTGATGTTAGTCATTATAAGGGTGACTTGTCAACATGAATATTTTCATAGTGAAGCTATTACAAAGAGTCCCCAGTTGGTACAGTCTGTGGGCATAAGCCCATCTATACAAAGTGTCCTGTTTGTTTTTGTTAGTACAGAGAAATTTCATATCTCTTAGTATTCTATTTTCAAAGGCCAGAATTTCAGGAGATACCATGGATTGTAAGGGGGTAAAGTTGGAAGGTGGTTTCTTTCCCGATTTGTTGTCGCTCTCTGGAACTGGATAGTTTTTGTCATGAAAGAAAAAGCGTAGTCTAACAGCACGAAAGAAGTTTCTCATTTCGATTTCTGTTTGAAACAAGTCTGCCCGAGATGCCGGAACAAAAGATAGGCCTTTGGACAGAAGTTTTATTTCATCGGGCAATAGTATGTGTTTGCTTAAATTGAAGATAGGGGTTACCATGTTGGCGGGGGGATCCATTGACGGGTCCGCATCCCGTGATTGCCCCATTGTCTGTTTCTTCCCCGATTTCCTCGTCGTTGAAAAAACTGCTGTTGTTGTCCTCTTTGAGGTTGTGGGATGCCACTTGGATTGGGGGTATTTGTAGAGCTGTCTGAATCACTACTGTTTGAAGAATTAGAGAAAATAACCCACTTGGTGTTTCTTTGGGGTCTCATTTGTGGCTGTCCATTCCAATTAGTCTGATTTGGGTTATGTTGTTGAAAAAAACCAGAGACTAGATATGGATATGTGATTTCCTCTTTATAATTTGCAATGTCTTTTTTTAGTTTCCAAATTTTTTTGTCTAATGTTAGTGTTTGAAATTTAGACATTTCTATATTCATTTTTTCTAGAGTGGATTTAGCCTCAGTGATACCCAAATCAGTTGCAATCTTCTTTTCTAGGGTATCAATCTCAACTTGTTGTTTTTTACTTTCTTCTTCTGCTGTTTCTATAATCAAAATCACCCAGTCACGGGAACATTTGTTGCCTACACCACTGAATCCTTTCATAAATTTAGGATTGTCTAGGAAGACTCTAGGTATGTTTTTGACCTGTAAGCCCTCAGGTATAACTCCGGCTTTTAGGTACTCTATCATGAGTTGTCCGTGAGATTGGGTGCGTATTAACTTTTTTGTTTTTTGCGCAAAAAGATCCACATCATTTGTATTATTAGGTGCGGCAACAGAGGGTCCCGCAACAGGGGTCTCTAGAATCGAAGGCAGACCAATGCATTTTTTGTACATATCCTCTGTAAATGAAACAATATGTACGTTTTCCATTTTATGCTTTCGCAGAACACTCAACCAACCACGCGGGTTGTCCTAAAACTGGGGAAGTTTAATGAGCAAGGGACCACTTTTTTATTTAGGGGCTTGTGGGATGTGGTCAAAACATGATAAGAAAAAACAATTTCCCAAAAACAAGCTACCTATTGGTGTCACACATATGGGCTTGAGGTCTAGACAAAGATTTGGCACATTTTGACAATGATCTTGTGTTTGAAGCAAATATCACAAGATATAACACATAGGCTAGTATTTTATCATAAATATATTAAATTTTATTAATCTTCATAAAATATTGAGCCCGGTGGGTTCAATTATTAAAAGAACACAAAGAACAATAGAGATAAATCACAATCCTGTTAAATAGCATGAAACAATCATATGGAGATAACACAGTGTGAGTCCACTTGTTTCATCCTGATCCTATATCAAAACACTATTGTTTCTCAAGGTGATGTTAGTCATTATAAGGGTGACTTGTCAACATGAATATTTTCATAGTGAAGCTATTACAAAGAGTCCCCAGTTGGTACAGTCTGTGGGCATAAGCCCATCTATACAAAGTGTCCTGTTTGTTTTTGTTAGTACAGAGAAATTTCATATCTCTTAGTATTCTATTTTCAAAGGCCAGAATTTCAGGAGATACCATGGATTGTAAGGGGGTAAAGTTGGAAGGTGGTTTCTTTCCCGATTTGTTGTCGCTCTCTGGAACTGGATAGTTTTTGTCATGAAAGAAAAAGCGTAGTCTAACAGCACGAAAGAAGTTTCTCATTTCGATTTCTGTTTGAAACAAGTCTGCCCGAGATGCCGGAACAAAAGATAGGCCTTTGGACAGAAGTTTTATTTCATCGGGCAATAGTATGTGTTTGCTTAAATTGAAGATAGGGGTTACCATGTTGGCGGGGGGATCCATTGACGGGTCCGCATCCCGTGATTGCCCCATTGTCTGTTTCTTCCCCGATTTCCTCGTCGTTGAAAAAACTGCTGTTGTTGTCCTCTTTGAGGTTGTGGGATGCCACTTGGATTGGGGGTATTTGTAGAGCTGTCTGAATCACTACTGTTTGAAGAATTAGAGAAAGTAACCCACTTGGTGTTTCTTTGGGGTCTCATTTGTGGCTGTCCATTCCAATTAGTCTGATTTGGGTTATGTTGTTGAAAAAAACCAGAGACTAGATATGGATATGTGATTTCCTCTTTATAATTTGCAATGTCTTTTTTTAGTTTCCAAATTTTTTTGTCTAATGTTAGTGTTTGAAATTTAGACATTTCTATATTCATTTTTTCTAGAGTGGATTTAGCCTCAGTGATACCCAAATCAGTTGCAATCTTCTTTTCTAGGGTATCAATCTCAACTTGTTGTTTTTTACTTTCTTCTTCTGCTGTTTCTATAATCAAAATCACCCAGTCACGGGAACATTTGTTGCCTACACCACTGAATCCTTTCATAAATTTAGGATTGTCTAGGAAGACTCTAGGTATGTTTTTGACCTGTAAGCCCTCAGGTATAACTCCGGCTTTTAGGTACTCTATCATGAGTTGTCCGTGAGATTGGGTGCGTATTAACTTTTTTGTTTTTTGCGCAAAAAGATCCACATCATTTGTATTATTAGGTGCGGCAACAGAGGGTCCCGCAACAGGGGTCTCTAGAATCGAAGGCAGACCAATGCATTTTTTGTACATATCCTCTGTAAATGAAACAATATGTACGTTTTCCATTTTATGCTTTCGCAGAACACTCAACCAACCACGCGGGTTGTCCTAAAACTGGGGAAGTTTAATGAGCAAGGGACCACTTTTTTATTTAGGGGCTTGTGGGATGTGGTCAAAACATGATAAGAAAAAACAATTTCCCAAAAACAAGCTACCTATTGGTGTCACACATATGGGCTTGAGGTCTAGACAAAGATTTGGCACATTTTGACAATGATCTTGTGTTTGAAGCAAATATCACAAGATATAACACATAGGCTAGTATTTTATCATAAATATATTAAATTTTATTAATCTTCATAAAATATTGAGCCCGGTGGGTTCAATTATTAAAAGAACACAAAGAACAATAGAGATAAATCACAATCCTGTTAAATAGCATGAAACAATCATATGGAGATAACACAGTGTGAGTCCACTTGTTTCATCCTGATCCTATATCAAAACACTATTGTTTCTCAAGGTGATGTTAGTCATTATAAGGGTGACTTGTCAACATGAATATTTTCATAGTGAAGCTATTACAAAGAGTCCCCAGTTGGTACAGTCTGTGGGCATAAGCCCATCTATACAAAGTGTCCTGTTTGTTTTTGTTAGTACAGAGAAATTTCATATCTCTTAGTATTCTATTTTCAAAGGCCAGAATTTCAGGAGATACCATGGATTGTAAGGGGGTAAAGTTGGAAGGTGGTTTCTTTCCCGATTTGTTGTCGCTCTCTGGAACTGGATAGTTTTTGTCATGAAAGAAAAAGCGTAGTCTAACAGCACGAAAGAAGTTTCTCATTTCGATTTCTGTTTGAAACAAGTCTGCCCGAGATGCCGGAACAAAAGATAGGCCTTTGGACAGAAGTTTTATTTCATCGGGCAATAGTATGTGTTTGCTTAAATTGAAGATAGGGGTTACCATGTTGGCGGGGGGATCCATTGACGGGTCCGCATCCCGTGATTGCCCCATTGTCTGTTTCTTCCCCGATTTCCTCGTCGTTGAAAAAACTGCTGTTGTTGTCCTCTTTGAGGTTGTGGGATGCCACTTGGATTGGGGGTATTTGTAGAGCTGTCTGAATCACTACTGTTTGAAGAATTAGAGAAAGTAACCCACTTGGTGTTTCTTTGGGGTCTCATTTGTGGCTGTCCATTCCAATTAGTCTGATTTGGGTTATGTTGTTGAAAAAAACCAGAGACTAGATATGGATATGTGATTTCCTCTTTATAATTTGCAATGTCTTTTTTTAGTTTCCAAATTTTTTTGTCTAATGTTAGTGTTTGAAATTTAGACATTTCTATATTCATTTTTTCTAGAGTGGATTTAGCCTCAGTGATACCCAAATCAGTTGCAATCTTCTTTTCTAGGGTATCAATCTCAACTTGTTGTTTTTTACTTTCTTCTTCTGCTGTTTCTATAATCAAAATCACCCAGTCACGGGAACATTTGTTGCCTACACCACTGAATCCTTTCATAAATTTAGGATTGTCTAGGAAGACTCTAGGTATGTTTTTGACCTGTAAGCCCTCAGGTATAACTCCGGCTTTTAGGTACTCTATCATGAGTTGTCCGTGAGATTGGGTGCGTATTAACTTTTTTGTTTTTTGCGCAAAAAGATCCACATCATTTGTATTATTAGGTGCGGCAACAGAGGGTCCCGCAACAGGGGTCTCTAGAATCGAAGGCAGACCAATGCATTTTTTGTACATATCCTCTGTAAATGAAACAATATGTACGTTTTCCATTTTATGCTTTCGCAGAACACTCAACCAACCACGCGGGTTGTCCTAAAACTGGGGAAGTTTAATGAGCAAGGGACCACTTTTTTATTTAGGGGCTTGTGGGATGTGGTCAAAACATGATAAGAAAAAACAATTTCCCAAAAACAAGCTACCTATTGGTGTCACACATATGGGCTTGAGGTCTAGACAAAGATTTGGCACATTTTGACAATGATCTTGTGTTTGAAGCAAATATCACAAGATATAACACATAGGCTAGTATTTTATCATAAATATATTAAATTTTATTAATCTTCATAAAATATTGAGCCCGGTGGGTTCAATTATTAAAAGAACACAAAGAACAATAGAGATAAATCACAATCCTGTTAAATAGCATGAAACAATCATATGGAGATAACACAGTGTGAGTCCACTTGTTTCATCCTGATCCTATATCAAAACACTATTGTTTCTCAAGGTGATGTTAGTCATTATAAGGGTGACTTGTCAACATGAATATTTTCATAGTGAAGCTATTACAAAGAGTCCCCAGTTGGTACAGTCTGTGGGCATAAGCCCATCTATACAAAGTGTCCTGTTTGTTTTTGTTAGTACAGAGAAATTTCATATCTCTTAGTATTCTATTTTCAAAGGCCAGAATTTCAGGAGATACCATGGATTGTAAGGGGGTAAAGTTGGAAGGTGGTTTCTTTCCCGATTTGTTGTCGCTCTCTGGAACTGGATAGTTTTTGTCATGAAAGAAAAAGCGTAGTCTAACAGCACGAAAGAAGTTTCTCATTTCGATTTCTGTTTGAAACAAGTCTGCCCGAGATGCCGGAACAAAAGATAGGCCTTTGGACAGAAGTTTTATTTCATCGGGCAATAGTATGTGTTTGCTTAAATTGAAGATAGGGGTTACCATGTTGGCGGGGGGATCCATTGACGGGTCCGCATCCCGTGATTGCCCCATTGTCTGTTTCTTCCCCGATTTCCTCGTCGTTGAAAAAACTGCTGTTGTTGTCCTCTTTGAGGTTGTGGGATGCCACTTGGATTGGGGGTATTTGTAGAGCTGTCTGAATCACTACTGTTTGAAGAATTAGAGAAAGTAACCCACTTGGTGTTTCTTTGGGGTCTCATTTGTGGCTGTCCATTCCAATTAGTCTGATTTGGGTTATGTTGTTGAAAAAAACCAGAGACTAGATATGGATATGTGATTTCCTCTTTATAATTTGCAATGTCTTTTTTTAGTTTCCAAATTTTTTTGTCTAATGTTAGTGTTTGAAATTTAGACATTTCTATATTCATTTTTTCTAGAGTGGATTTAGCCTCAGTGATACCCAAATCAGTTGCAATCTTCTTTTCTAGGGTATCAATCTCAACTTGTTGTTTTTTACTTTCTTCTTCTGCTGTTTCTATAATCAAAATCACCCAGTCACGGGAACATTTGTTGCCTACACCACTGAATCCTTTCATAAATTTAGGATTGTCTAGGAAGACTCTAGGTATGTTTTTGACCTGTAAGCCCTCAGGTATAACTCCGGCTTTTAGGTACTCTATCATGAGTTGTCCGTGAGATTGGGTGCGTATTAACTTTTTTGTTTTTTGCGCAAAAAGATCCACATCATTTGTATTATTAGGTGCGGCAACAGAGGGTCCCGCAACAGGGGTCTCTAGAATCGAAGGCAGACCAATGCATTTTTTGTACATATCCTCTGTAAATGAAACAATATGTACGTTTTCCATTTTATGCTTTCGCAGAACACTCAACCAACCACGCGGGTTGTCCTAAAACTGGGGAAGTTTAATGAGCAAGGGACCACTTTTTTATTTAGGGGCTTGTGGGATGTGGTCAAAACATGATAAGAAAAAACAATTTCCCAAAAACAAGCTACCTATTGGTGTCACACATATGGGCTTGAGGTCTAGACAAAGATTTGGCACATTTTGACAATGATCTTGTGTTTGAAGCAAATATCACAAGATATAACACATAGGCTAGTATTTTATCATAAATATATTAAATTTTATTAATCTTCATAAAATATTGAGCCCGGTGGGTTCAATTATTAAAAGAACACAAAGAACAATAGAGATAAATCACAATCCTGTTAAATAGCATGAAACAATCATATGGAGATAACACAGTGTGAGTCCACTTGTTTCATCCTGATCCTATATCAAAACACTATTGTTTCTCAAGGTGATGTTAGTCATTATAAGGGTGACTTGTCAACATGAATATTTTCATAGTGAAGCTATTACAAAGAGTCCCCAGTTGGTACAGTCTGTGGGCATAAGCCCATCTATACAAAGTGTCCTGTTTGTTTTTGTTAGTACAGAGAAATTTCATATCTCTTAGTATTCTATTTTCAAAGGCCAGAATTTCAGGAGATACCATGGATTGTAAGGGGGTAAAGTTGGAAGGTGGTTTCTTTCCCGATTTGTTGTCGCTCTCTGGAACTGGATAGTTTTTGTCATGAAAGAAAAAGCGTAGTCTAACAGCACGAAAGAAGTTTCTCATTTCGATTTCTGTTTGAAACAAGTCTGCCCGAGATGCCGGAACAAAAGATAGGCCTTTGGACAGAAGTTTTATTTCATCGGGCAATAGTATGTGTTTGCTTAAATTGAAGATAGGGGTTACCATGTTGGCGGGGGGATCCATTGACGGGTCCGCATCCCGTGATTGCCCCATTGTCTGTTTCTTCCCCGATTTCCTCGTCGTTGAAAAAACTGCTGTTGTTGTCCTCTTTGAGGTTGTGGGATGCCACTTGGATTGGGGGTATTTGTAGAGCTGTCTGAATCACTACTGTTTGAAGAATTAGAGAAAGTAACCCACTTGGTGTTTCTTTGGGGTCTCATTTGTGGCTGTCCATTCCAATTAGTCTGATTTGGGTTATGTTGTTGAAAAAAACCAGAGACTAGATATGGATATGTGATTTCCTCTTTATAATTTGCAATGTCTTTTTTTAGTTTCCAAATTTTTTTGTCTAATGTTAGTGTTTGAAATTTAGACATTTCTATATTCATTTTTTCTAGAGTGGATTTAGCCTCAGTGATACCCAAATCAGTTGCAATCTTCTTTTCTAGGGTATCAATCTCAACTTGTTGTTTTTTACTTTCTTCTTCTGCTGTTTCTATAATCAAAATCACCCAGTCACGGGAACATTTGTTGCCTACACCACTGAATCCTTTCATAAATTTAGGATTGTCTAGGAAGACTCTAGGTATGTTTTTGACCTGTAAGCCCTCAGGTATAACTCCGGCTTTTAGGTACTCTATCATGAGTTGTCCGTGAGATTGGGTGCGTATTAACTTTTTTGTTTTTTGCGCAAAAAGATCCACATCATTTGTATTATTAGGTGCGGCAACAGAGGGTCCCGCAACAGGGGTCTCTAGAATCGAAGGCAGACCAATGCATTTTTTGTACATATCCTCTGTAAATGAAACAATATGTACGTTTTCCATTTTATGCTTTCGCAGAACACTCAACCAACCACGCGGGTTGTCCTAAAACTGGGGAAGTTTAATGAGCAAGGGACCACTTTTTTATTTAGGGGCTTGTGGGATGTGGTCAAAACATGATAAGAAAAAACAATTTCCCAAAAACAAGCTACCTATTGGTGTCACACATATGGGCTTGAGGTCTAGACAAAGATTTGGCACATTTTGACAATGATCTTGTGTTTGAAGCAAATATCACAAGATATAACACATAGGCTAGTATTTTATCATAAATATATTAAATTTTATTAATCTTCATAAAATATTGAGCCCGGTGGGTTCAATTATTAAAAGAACACAAAGAACAATAGAGATAAATCACAATCCTGTTAAATCTCTGGTTTTTTTCAACAACATAACCCAAATCAGACTAATTGGAATGGACAGCCACAAATGAGACCCCAAAGAAACACCAAGTGGGTTACTTTCTCTAATTCTTCAAACAGTAGTGATTCAGACAGCTCTACAAATACCCCCAATCCAAGTGGCATCCCACAACCTCAAAGAGGACAACAACAGCAGTTTTTTCAACGACGAGGAAATCGGGGAAGAAACAGACAATGGGGCAATCACGGGATGCGGACCCGTCAATGGATCCCCCCGCCAACATGGTAACCCCTATCTTCAATTTAAGCAAACACATACTATTGCCCGATGAAATAAAACTTCTGTCCAAAGGCCTATCTTTTGTTCCGGCATCTCGGGCAGACTTGTTTCAAACAGAAATCGAAATGCGAAACTTCTTTCGTGCTGTTAGACTACGCTTTTTCTTTCATGACAAAAACTATCCAGTTCCAGAGAGCGACAACAAATCGGGAAAGAAACCACCTTCCAACTTTACCCCCTTACAATCCATGGTATCTCCTGAAATTCTGGCCTTTGAAAATAGAATACTAAGAGATATGAAATTTCTCTGTACTAACAAAAACAAACAGGACACTTTGTATAGATGGGCTTATGCCCACAGACTGTACCAACTGGGGACTCTTTGTAATAGCTTCACTATGAAAATATTCATGTTGACAAGTCACCCTTATAATGACTAACATCACCTTGAGAAACAATAGTGTTTTGATATAGGATCAGGATGAAACAAGTGGACTCACACTGTGTTATCTCCATATGATTGTTTCATGCTATTTAACAGGATTGTGATTTATCTCTATTGTTCTTTGTGTTCTTTTAATAATTGAACCCACCGGGCTCAATATTTTATGAAGATTAATAAAATTTAATATATTTATGATAAAATACTAGCCTATGTGTTATATCTTGTGATATTTGCTTCAAACACAAGATCATTGTCAAAATGTGCCAAATCTTTGTCTAGACCTCAAGCCCATATGTGTGACACCAATAGGTAGCTTGTTTTTGGGAAATTGTTTTTTCTTATCATGTTTTGACCACATCCCACAAGCCCCTAAATAAAAAAGTGGTCCCTTGCTCATTAAACTTCCCCAGTTTTAGGACAACCCGCGTGGTTGGTTGAGTGTTCTGCGAAAGCATAAAATGGAAAACGTACATATTGTTTCATTTACAGAGGATATGTACAAAAAATGCATTGGTCTGCCTTCGATTCTAGAGACCCCTGTTGCGGGACCCTCTGTTGCCGCACCTAATAATACAAATGATGTGGATCTTTTTGCGCAAAAAACAAAAAAGTTAATACGCACCCAATCTCACGGACAACTCATGATAGAGTACCTAAAAGCCGGAGTTATACCTGAGGGCTTACAGGTCAAAAACATACCTAGAGTCTTCCTAGACAATCCTAAATTTATGAAAGGATTCAGTGGTGTAGGCAACAAATGTTCCCGTGACTGGGTGATTTTGATTATAGAAACAGCAGAAGAAGAAAGTAAAAAACAACAAGTTGAGATTGATACCCTAGAAAAGAAGATTGCAACTGATTTGGGTATCACTGAGGCTAAATCCACTCTAGAAAAAATGAATATAGAAATGTCTAAATTTCAAACACTAACATTAGACAAAAAAATTTGGAAACTAAAAAAAGACATTGCAAATTATAAAGAGGAAATCACATATCCATATCTAGTCTCTGGTTTTTTTCAACAACATAACCCAAATCAGACTAATTGGAATGGACAGCCACAAATGAGACCCCAAAGAAACACCAAGTGGGTTACTTTCTCTAATTCTTCAAACAGTAGTGATTCAGACAGCTCTACAAATACCCCCAATCCAAGTGGCATCCCACAACCTCAAAGAGGACAACAACAGCAGTTTTTTCAACGACGAGGAAATCGGGGAAGAAACAGACAATGGGGCAATCACGGGATGCGGACCCGTCAATGGATCCCCCCGCCAACATGGTAACCCCTATCTTCAATTTAAGCAAACACATACTATTGCCCGATGAAATAAAACTTCTGTCCAAAGGCCTATCTTTTGTTCCGGCATCTCGGGCAGACTTGTTTCAAACAGAAATCGAAATGAGAAACTTCTTTCGTGCTGTTAGACTACGCTTTTTCTTTCATGACAAAAACTATCCAGTTCCAGAGAGCGACAACAAATCGGGAAAGAAACCACCTTCCAACTTTACCCCCTTACAATCCATGGTATCTCCTGAAATTCTGGCCTTTGAAAATAGAATACTAAGAGATATGAAATTTCTCTGTACTAACAAAAACAAACAGGACACTTTGTATAGATGGGCTTATGCCCACAGACTGTACCAACTGGGGACTCTTTGTAATAGCTTCACTATGAAAATATTCATGTTGACAAGTCACCCTTATAATGACTAACATCACCTTGAGAAACAATAGTGTTTTGATATAGGATCAGGATGAAACAAGTGGACTCACACTGTGTTATCTCCATATGATTGTTTCATGCTATTTAACAGGATTGTGATTTATCTCTATTGTTCTTTGTGTTCTTTTAATAATTGAACCCACCGGGCTCAATATTTTATGAAGATTAATAAAATTTAATATATTTATGATAAAATACTAGCCTATGTGTTATATCTTGTGATATTTGCTTCAAACACAAGATCATTGTCAAAATGTGCCAAATCTTTGTCTAGACCTCAAGCCCATATGTGTGACACCAATAGGTAGCTTGTTTTTGGGAAATTGTTTTTTCTTATCATGTTTTGACCACATCCCACAAGCCCCTAAATAAAAAAGTGGTCCCTTGCTCATTAAACTTCCCCAGTTTTAGGACAACCCGCGTGGTTGGTTGAGTGTTCTGCGAAAGCATAAAATGGAAAACGTACATATTGTTTCATTTACAGAGGATATGTACAAAAAATGCATTGGTCTGCCTTCGATTCTAGAGACCCCTGTTGCGGGACCCTCTGTTGCCGCACCTAATAATACAAATGATGTGGATCTTTTTGCGCAAAAAACAAAAAAGTTAATACGCACCCAATCTCACGGACAACTCATGATAGAGTACCTAAAAGCCGGAGTTATACCTGAGGGCTTACAGGTCAAAAACATACCTAGAGTCTTCCTAGACAATCCTAAATTTATGAAAGGATTCAGTGGTGTAGGCAACAAATGTTCCCGTGACTGGGTGATTTTGATTATAGAAACAGCAGAAGAAGAAAGTAAAAAACAACAAGTTGAGATTGATACCCTAGAAAAGAAGATTGCAACTGATTTGGGTATCACTGAGGCTAAATCCACTCTAGAAAAAATGAATATAGAAATGTCTAAATTTCAAACACTAACATTAGACAAAAAAATTTGGAAACTAAAAAAAGACATTGCAAATTATAAAGAGGAAATCACATATCCATATCTAGTCTCTGGTTTTTTTCAACAACATAACCCAAATCAGACTAATTGGAATGGACAGCCACAAATGAGACCCCAAAGAAACACCAAGTGGGTTACTTTCTCTAATTCTTCAAACAGTAGTGATTCAGACAGCTCTACAAATACCCCCAATCCAAGTGGCATCCCACAACCTCAAAGAGGACAACAACAGCAGTTTTTTCAACGACGAGGAAATCGGGGAAGAAACAGACAATGGGGCAATCACGGGATGCGGACCCGTCAATGGATCCCCCCGCCAACATGGTAACCCCTATCTTCAATTTAAGCAAACACATACTATTGCCCGATGAAATAAAACTTCTGTCCAAAGGCCTATCTTTTGTTCCGGCATCTCGGGCAGACTTGTTTCAAACAGAAATCGAAATGAGAAACTTCTTTCGTGCTGTTAGACTACGCTTTTTCTTTCATGACAAAAACTATCCAGTTCCAGAGAGCGACAACAAATCGGGAAAGAAACCACCTTCCAACTTTACCCCCTTACAATCCATGGTATCTCCTGAAATTCTGGCCTTTGAAAATAGAATACTAAGAGATATGAAATTTCTCTGTACTAACAAAAACAAACAGGACACTTTGTATAGATGGGCTTATGCCCACAGACTGTACCAACTGGGGACTCTTTGTAATAGCTTCACTATGAAAATATTCATGTTGACAAGTCACCCTTATAATGACTAACATCACCTTGAGAAACAATAGTGTTTTGATATAGGATCAGGATGAAACAAGTGGACTCACACTGTGTTATCTCCATATGATTGTTTCATGCTATTTAACAGGATTGTGATTTATCTCTATTGTTCTTTGTGTTCTTTTAATAATTGAACCCACCGGGCTCAATATTTTATGAAGATTAATAAAATTTAATATATTTATGATAAAATACTAGCCTATGTGTTATATCTTGTGATATTTGCTTCAAACACAAGATCATTGTCAAAATGTGCCAAATCTCTGTCTAGACCTCAAGCCCATATGTGTGACACCAATAGGTAGCTTGTTTTTAGGAAATTGTTTTTTCTTTTCCCCTCAAATAACAAACCATTCTTGTGCCAAGTGATAGAACAGTCTTCACTATTTCATTGCAACATTTATTATGAAACATTGCCAACATGTCAGCTGTTACCACTCTGCTATTAGTCAACGTCCTATTCCTTTGACTCCTTGTTCATCTCCAGCATAAACAGGAACATGATCACAGGGAAAAAAATAAATAAATAAATAAAAAGTGTAAGAAATATGGAGATCCTCCAGGCACTTAAGTGCCTTGTGTGCGGTCTTTAGTATCGCAAAAATCAAATAAAATAATTAAAACCTTGAATAAAAGCTAGACTGTCATTGTTATAGAAACGGGAATAACGAGCAACAGGCCTGAAGACCCTGCGAAATGGCAGGAATGTTCCAGGTTCGCCTGGAGTTTGATCTAGTGAGTGGGGTTACATGCAAGCATAGATTAAGTTATCGATGCAGCAAGGAATTAAGCTTGCTCGGCAAGCCTTGCTGCTCCAAATAAATGCAGCTACTGAATACTGGGCTACCGGAATGCTGGGCTAAATGCTGCAGCAAGCCCAGACACATTTCTCATACAAGATAAATGTGAATGAGATCTTGAAAAACATTTTCTAGATGCTCTTACAGAAAGGGCAAAGCGGTTCGTCTTCATTGCCACCAGAAACACAAAACCAAGAGATATTTGATTTCATTCTGAAGCGTTGGCCCCACCCAGAGAGAAAACTGCCAACTAGCGCATGAGTACAACACGAGTTGGGCTGGACCAGATATTGTGTGTAAACCCACTTTTCACATATGACTAGACCATAAACACATCTGCTGATTAGAGTGTTGAGTGGGTCATTAATGAAGCTTCAATATTAGATTTCAACAATTATAAGAGGCATTGGGTTGTATGGCATATTACATCTCAGATTAATAAAGTCAAGATTTCATACTGGGGAAGGTTTGTGTTTCATTCTTCCAGATGCTTAGCCAAAATGGATGACAACAGAGGTTGTTGTGACTGGAGATTAACCCCCAAGAAGAGAGGAGCAACAATTTTAACAGAGCTGTGTAATAAAATAATTAGAGATGATATGACACAATTCAACACCACAAACTACATCGGTAATATATCGTAATTTTAAATGCCACATTCAGTGCAGGAATAGTTAAGTTCCCAAAGTGGGAATTCAAGCTACCTAGGGCAATGAGTGGATTGAATGAAAGTATGAATTGTAAAGCACTGCCCACAAATGGAACCACTTCTTAGCACCGACCATCAGCTCACTAGAGAGGGTTGTCCAGTATAACCAAAATGAAGCAGATATAAGTTATTTAAGAAAGTGAGGATACATTGATTCACTCATTTTTTACAGTTACAGACATGGGCTATTCAGATGGCGGTTGGCACCTAAGATGTTCAGTTATAATGACAAAATAGTGCAGCAATCATCCAAAGGGAAATCAGGTCTTGCCAGGCAAAGCAGATAGACTAGAAAGCTGCAATGAAGACCATTGCACAGAATGCATAATACTGTTACTGGCAACCAGGGAATCAATGACCAGGCATCCACGTCATTAGCACTGTGCGTTGAACCAGATACAAGAAGTACCGCTACGTAGTAGACCTTTTGGAGAAGAATCAGACATGTCTTAGAAAGTCCTTCAAAAAGGAAATTTACATAATTCAGTGGGAAATGTATTTGTGCACTAGCCACAAAAGGGTATAATATTGGTCTGCAGTTAGTGATGGATAGTTTACAACAGGTGGTATCGTAAGTAGCCAGCTTCGTTACAGAGTTAATTGGAGGGAAGAATTTGAGACCTATGTCCAGAAAAAAAGTATAAGTTTGTATCTCTGGGAAGTATGAGGAGCTAGAACAGAAAACAGAGAAGTTTAAAGTGAGATCTCTGAAACTCCCTTTGCAAGAAGGTACTTTGGACTACAGTTGAGACGGCTGAAACCCATCAATGTTTTGAACAATGAAAAGCGCAACAATAATGTGTTAAGGGTAAATACTGTTTTTTACAAACATTACATTATTTGGTCCCAAATTTTAAGGTTGATCTTCTGCCTATTTTCCAGCTGATACACATTTTCATATATCTTACCGTTAACATTTTTGTAAGCATTCGTCTTTCTACGCTTGTCCTTCATTGTATGAGCACCTTTCCATCCAGTAAACAAGAAGCAATGTCAAATGAGTGGCACTGAGAGACCACAGAACACAAAAGGGTGTAGGCTAAATCATAAAAAGGAAGCACTCCACACGAAAAGTGTTTGCAGAGTGAAACATATGTAGCTGAATATGAAGGGACCTTCCAGGAAACCAGGAAAAAGCTCTTAAAATATAAAACCTTTCCTCTGCTACTAGCAACTCAGTGGCCAAAAGACAAAACAAAAACATAGTCATGATCCACTACCCACCAAGTGGGCACGAAATGGAGACAGTGGTTCCTTTATCTGGTGTGCCCAAGATTTTGGTCAGTGTGCATGCTGTGATAGGCAAAGGTGGAAAATAATCAAAGTTGTTCGTGTAACCACAAGGCAAAACCTTTTCTTGATTTGCTTCACTTGAAGATTAGTAATCAGTGAATAGGTGGACAATTGTGTTCTGCATGCCAGAGCATCTACTGTTTTCTTTAAAAGAAGAAGAAGGAGAGCATCTTTAAGAGTCACCTCCTACATCGGACTTGTTGAATATGCATACAGGATGGGTCAACATGGTATCATTTCTTTTTAATGCCATAATTGGAAGAGCATTAGCTGAGGACATTGAAGGTGAATTGGTCAAGAAGGCAGGTCTTTGAGACCTTCGAGAAATGTAACTCATAGGGTAACAAATGGTTTATAAAGCCCCCTAATGTTAGACATTCCCAGGCTGGAAGCCCCTGATCCCTTCAATACTATCCTTAAACGAGATTCTGTCCCACACACTTGCGAGAGGTCAGGTTCCAGATCTTAACATTGACTGCAATGATTGGAGTGGTTAACCCCATCAAATAATGCTCGAGTTCAGGAAATAAAAGGAAAATATGGTGTGGTAAATCAGAAGGAGGAGACAGAGAGGTTTTTGGCATTCTTACAGATGTTTTACTGTCCCTAATCTGTGGATTTTCCTCCCTAACAAAACTAACTAGGGTGCTCGCCGTCTATTGTGAAGTCCAAAGTAAACAGTCTGCCCTCCGTCTAAAACTAAGCTGCACTGACCCTACAACTAAGACAAAACAACTAAAGCCCAGGAGAATGACACTGTTCTATTTGGAAAGGCTTCCCCAGCCTTAATATGCTCTAACATAATGGGTTAATTCTACCACACTGCACGTATGTGCAGAAAGAGCTGCTAATTTATATATAACCTGTCTGCTCGACCTTGTCTCCTGCCCGAGTACCGTCACCCCCCTCTTTCATCTACCTTCATCACCTAAACGTGCGTGCAGAGCCTTTCCACCATCACCTCCAGGGACCAACTTGACTCTGAGCACAGTGCTGCTTTGCTACTGCTTCCCATTACACGGCCTCTGCCATTTGCTCTCATGTACGCCCTTATATCTGAAACCATGTCTAATGCGTGAGCTACATAGTCACTTATTGCATCTTGAAGAACTGCAGCCAACTGAACGCACCTCCATTGACTATTGCCTATGTAATACATTTGTATTGTTCTCACATTCATTTTGCCATTGTCCATAGCACCTTAACCTAACTGAACTGCGCCGCTCCACACCCTGGTGTTGCACTGCATTTTAGTCACTGTACTAAACCTTTTGCACTTGTGCTTAGCATTGACTAGCTCAATTGTGTCCTGCCCAGTCTAGATATGCCCTGCAACTGCATTTAGCATACCTGTGATTAGCATTGACTAGTTTAAATATGCCCTGCGCACAAAACTGCATTCAGTATATCTGTGATTAGTATCGACTACCTTTGCACCCTGCTAGTGACCTATGCTTTTGTGTCCCGATTGTTAAAATCGAATCTAGGTGACCCATTGCCTTTGCACCCTGCTAGTGACCTATGCTTTTGTGTCTTGTTTGCTAAAATAGAATCTAGATGACCCATTGCTCATGCACCATGCTAGTGACCTATGGTTTTGTGCCTTGATTGCTAAAATCGAATCTAGGTGACCCATTGCTCATGCACCATGCTAGTGACCTATGCTTTTGTGCCTTGATTGCTAAAATCGAATTTAGGCGACCCATTGCCTATGCACCCTGCTAGTGACCTATGCTTTTGTGTCCCGATTGCTAAAATCGAATCTAGGTGACCCATTGCTCATGCACCATGCTAGTGACCTATGCTTTTGTGCCTTGATTGCTAAAATCGAATTTAGGTGACCCATTGCCTATGCACCCTGCTAGTGACCCATGCTCTTGTGCCTTGATTGCTAAAATCGAATCTAAGTGACCCATTAGACTAGTCCTACGCTACCGGACAACAACTACACTGTACTAGCCTATCTTGCCCAATATCACAATGTATCTCCATGCACTTTATACAGTGTTACTGAGATCAATACTGCACATCTTGAACGGCCAACACCTAACCATGCTACCCAATTTACCAGCACCTGAGCCCGCATATAACCCATACACATTAACTGAAATGACCTCCACATCTTGCCCTGTTCTCACAAGGAACCTTAGACTACGTGCCAGGCTCGCAAGGCTCTATGACCCCCTATCTAAACCAGCCCACAACAAGGTGACTAGGAATCCATCCCTACACCCTCTTCAACTGAACAGTAGACTCCACCGGGAGCCCATCCGTGACCAGAAAAGTACGCACGAATCTGTGCCACCACCCCTAAACCCAGTAGATCTCAGGACCAAGGGTGCACTAATAAATGCCCGCTCCATGGTAGCCCATGCATCAGACATTGCCGACCTGCTACACAACGACGACCTGGACTTCTTAGCAGTCACTGAATCTTGGCTTCACCCCACGGCAGGCCCTGCAATTATGCTAGCAGTACCAGATGACTACACGCTATTAAGACTTGATCGTACCACCTCTAGAGGCGGAGGTCTTGCCATCATAGCCAAAACCAAATTCACTATCACAATTGAATCACCCACTAATGTTATCTTCTGTGAATCTCTAACAGCCAAGTTAACACTATCTAATACTCAATCCATCTCCATTCACCTTATCTACCGACCACCGGGCCCTCTAGGGTCATTCGAAGAAGACCTCACAGACATCTTATCAAACAATCTTAAAAACTCCTCACAACGCATCTTACTAGGAGAGTTTAACCTCGGATTTAGCAACCCTGCAGACGCCAATGCCAGTACAATCAATAACACCCTAGAGGAACTGGGCTTCACCCAGAAGATCACTGAGCCCACCCATATCAAAGGGAGAACTCTGGACTGGCTAGCTGTGCACAACTGCCCAGTCCTGGTCTTTGCCATACTCCTGCAGCCCTGTACAGACCATTACTTGATCTCGTTCACCCTAGAGGCAACCCCAGCACAAGCTAACAGCATAGCTCCAGCTGTCCAATCCCAAAATAAAAAAAAACATCACCCCCGAAAATGTGATCCCGCTAATCACACCAACCTTGAATGCCATCCCGGATCACACAGATCCATTCACGATGGTGGACATCTATGATAAAATCATGCTCTCATCCCTTGATGCCATAGCCCCTTTGAAGCTAAAAAAGAGCAAGCCCCGGAAACACATCAACTCCTGGTTTTCGCCTCATCTTAAAGCCCTCAGACAGGAAAAGCGACGCTGTGAAAAAATCTGGCGAGCTAACCCCTCAGAAAATAACAAAAAAAACTTGAGTAGTCTAGCCTCCCAATATAAAAAAGAAATTATTCTGGCCAAACAAACATCATATAGCACGCAAATCTCACAAGCTAAATCTAACACTAGAGAGCTTTTCACAATACTTAAAGAGGTTGAATCCCCGATCCAAGTGCCCGACTCATGTATCAAAGATAAAAACTGGTGCACGGGCATACAAAATGCCCTAGCGAACAAAATCTCCTCCCTTATGACTAAGATAAACATTAAAAAAGAATCTCTGCTCTCCTCTACTAAACCGAGTATCGTCTCCCATAAAAAGGTTCACCTGACTCAATCATCACCCCCAGCGCACAACCCCTCCTTTAATTTCCACAAAGTATCCACCAAAGAGGTAGAAAATACCATTCTCACCCTCAAACCCTCAAATTGCCACGGAGGCCTATGCCCCGCTCAACTGATTAAGGATGCAGCCCGTGATCTCGCACCATTTATTACCAAACTAATAAATGCGTCTTTCACATCAGGCACCGTACCTAATAATTTAAAACAGTCCTGGGTCCTCCCTCTGCTTAAAAAAATGAATTTAGACCCTTCCACCCCAACTAACTACCGCCCTATTACCACAGTACCGTTCCTTCTTAAAATCATCGACAAAATAGCATACCAACAGATCCAACATTACCTTGAGCACTTCCATCTCCTAGGCGTCCGACAATCGGGCTTCAGGCCACAGCACGGAACCGAAACTGCACTCATAGATCTCAAGGTACAGATAGACGAGCTGAGAGACCAGGGTAAGACAGCACTATTGCTACTCCTTGATCTCTCTGTGGCCTTCGATCTGGTCGACCATGAGATCTTGTGC
Organism: Ambystoma mexicanum; assembly: GCF_040938575.1. Classification (NCBI taxonomy): domain Eukaryota; kingdom Metazoa; phylum Chordata; class Amphibia; order Caudata; family Ambystomatidae; genus Ambystoma; species Ambystoma mexicanum. The sequence continues at coordinate 148,783,312 of NC_090936.1, forward strand.
AACCACCTACAAAAAGCTGCCCACTTCTCTCAAGAAGCAACCAACTGGATCCAATCCTTCCTTAATAACCGTACAATGAGAGTCTTCTCATTGTCAGCAGCAGCCGACCTTACACCTATCACTTGCGGCGTGCCTCAAGGATCTTGCGTCTCCCCTACACTTTATAACATCTTCACGAAGCCCCTTTTTGATGATCTAGACGATCTGGGTATCACCTACACTAATTACGCCGATGATACCCAGATCCTCATCCCGTTGTCGGGGGATTATGACAAGGATTTGGCCTTCGTTAATAAAGTGTAGCTCATCATCCAGGCATCGATGGCCTCACACAGTCTATGCCTGAATGATGACAAGACGGAACTCCTTATTCTAGGCTCTACACACTACCTCAACAAACTGGGCCACAAATACTCATTGTTCATAATTGACAATAACAAAATCAAGGTAGCTAAGGAGGTTAAAACCCTCGGCTTCTATCTAGATTCCACCCTTACCTTCAACAAACAAGTGAATGCAATGGCCTCCGCCACCTCCTACACTTGCAAACTCATCAGGGCAGCCAAACCCTTTCTCTCCCCCATCAACTGTACCACCTTGGCCAGGGCGCTGATCCTGTCTAAGTTGCACTATTGCAACGTCTTATATGTAGGCTGTAACAAATATATCTTAAACAAAATCCAAATCCTCCAAAATAATGCCCTTAGAGCGGCCCTCAGTATCCCGAAGAAAGCCCATATCTCAGATTCCAGAAGATCTGTCAATTGGCTATCCACCAAGGACAAGATATTCCTTAAATCGGTGTCTCCGATTCATAAATGCCTCCACCAAGCAGCCCCTCAATACCTCATCGCCAGATTTACTAGACCCACCCTCTCCCGCCCCTCGAGAACGGCCAATTCCAACCTTCTTCTGGTGCCCAGGTTCAAACGTACAACATCTGGAGGCAACAGCTTTCCAGTAAAAGCAGCGCAATTCTGGAACTCCCTTCCTCCTACTTGCAGGGAGGACCTACCCTACCACCAGTTCAGAGGCAGGACTATCCACTGGCTCAAATCTCTCGACTCATAACGGCATTCAGATGCCCAGATGCGCCACTACCATGTGGCTCCTCATTGAATGTAAATATGTTTATAGTATTGCCTTTAGTGTATATGCTCCACCCTTCCTATTTGGCGTGACACGTCCGGCACTGTAACCTTAGCTGGACCTCACCCCACTGTATGTAACTAAGCTTTGCAACCCTCTTGCTGCCTTTGCGCCCAGCTACCCCTGGGTTAGGTGTGCATTACAAATAAATAAATACAAATAATATATAATTCTTGGAACATTTTTGGCTATCTGCTCCATTAACTCATTCAGTTCCATTAGGGGATGGTTCCACTTTCTCTTGACTTTGTGAGTTACTCTCTTTCGGCGTTCTTGGCCTTTGAGCTCGTTTATTGTGCTTTTCTCAAGTGTCTCTGAAAGTCTCTCTTGCCCTAGCATCACATGGGGAAAATAACCTTTCTTTATGTTGTTCCAGCTCTCAATCTTCCTATAGTTCTTTAATCCCTCACGAGTAAGACGGCCTATGTCAGGCTTCTCCTTTACTGGTTCACTGGGACAAGTACGATAGACCCAACAGTTATTCTTATTTGCTTGGCCACTTTGTGTATTACTGAGACGAGTAGGATGAGTTTTGTAATGATTTTTGTTCTCTTCATAATTTCTAGTATTACTGGGACGAGTATGATGTGTTCAGTAATTATTCTTACTCTGTAGGTCACTTCTTATATTACCAAGACAAGGAAGAGGTTTACAGTATTGAGTATCGTTCTCTTTATTAATTTTGGTATTACTGGGGCGAGTAGGTGGAGTCCCATGATGATTCTCACCGTCTCAGTTCTCTCTCTCGTATCACTGGGGCGAGTAGGATGAGTCCCGTGATGAGTTTCACTCGCTTGGTTCACTCTCGTACCACTGGTAAGAGTAGGATTCTGGTACTGTTTCTACTTGTGTTCCCCGACGGGTCTCCCGCAGTCCCCATTACCTTTTATTAAATGGGTTAGCATCACCGGGGCTGCTTGCAGCATAGGGACTTCTCTTAATTTGGTCAGGACGGCTTCCACTTTCTCTCCGACTCACTCAGCTTCTTGTCCACGGCTCTGCAGTGCCAGCATCACAGTCGTCTCGGCTAGTTACCAGACAGCACAGTCCATCGCTCTTGGGTCATGTCACCAGTCAAGACTGGCTCTCTTCTTTGGGGTTTCCTTCCCCTGCTCTTCTTTGCCTTCAGCTCTCCTAGTGCATCCATAGCACGCAAACTAGTTGCTTCCACAACACAGAGGATCTCTTGGCTTCCATCAGCTTCCACAACAATGCTGGTTTAAAACTCCTGGATTTCACTTTTCACTGATAAATGGTCCCTCTTTCCTTTTAATGATACATTGCTGGGCCCTCCCCAGTGGACGAGTATAGCCCCTTTTCTCTTCCATACGAGTGCTCCCCATCACTCAATAATTTCATTCATTATAGTATTGCTGGTTTTGACCCTCTGAGTGAGGAGTATTACTCGCTCACTCACTCTTTCTTCATGGTAGTTTTACCAGGTATTTCTATAGGTTGGATTTTGGATCCTATGGCACAATAACAAACCGTGGCTTGGTCTGCTGGGCCTTTCTGGAGCTGTGACATTACTGTTGGTCCAGGAGTGAGGGATTTTGGGAATGCCTCTACGGAACAGGGTTCCTGGTCCTCAAGGGGGGGAGGGGGGAGTCTCTCCCTGTGAGGTCCCGCTTGCTGCCACATCAATGGAGAGTATCGCGCAGCGGTCTCTCCTCCCTTGCCTCACCTCCACCTTCAAAGAAGTGACTGAATCCTGTGATTCGTCACAAATCACAATGGATATAGATAGTCTTTGCTCATCTGCACATATGCCATTGTTAACAAGTACAAATTAAACCCATGATCAATTAATTCAACTCCTAGAGGGAACCAGTGTGTGCTGATATATGAATGACTTCCACCTCCAGCCATCCTTAAGCACTACTCAGCTAAATGCCCATTCTGAAAATAAGATTTTTCTCAGAACTTTGTTCAGATGCCGACATCTCATAACAGTGAAAGGGAAGATCGTTTGAAGGTTTCAACCATTATTGTGCAGCACCTAATTGCTTTGAAGGAAAAGCCAGACATGAGTATCAAGCTAGTTGAGAATGGGCACAGACCTGTCCAAGTGCTGGATTGTTCTCATCCCTGGTCCCTGTGATGAATCACTGTTATGCAAGAATTTGGAATGTGACATTTTGATGCAGGTGATAATTTTGATCAGTTCTGAGTAATGACTTTTATGAATAAAGTGGTTCTCGACACAAAAACAGAATGAATATAACATGCATTGCCATATAAAATATGCATGGATTACATAGTTATTCTCTTTGACAGCCCATAGTTTGACTTTCTTGTTATATGTCAAAATGTATCACAAGTCACTTTGTCATTTTAGAATACTTTCTTTTTAAATGTACAATTTATTTGCGGTGTATGTTGCAGGCATTCGCGTATAAATTCAGTATGTAACCGATGTAGCATGCTTAAGTGTCCCAAGTTAAAAAAGAATTTGCTAATTTCATCTTCTCTTTTGTAAACCCTATGGTTTGTGCATATGCATGTTAAGCTGGATTCCTCCTACTAGTCTTTATTGCGTTGTGGAGACCCAGTTGTAACATGAAAAGCAAATTTGACATCCATCATGTTCTACTGGAGGCATATTAAGTATGCATCACTTCGACTACCCCTTGTCAGGCCAACCTTTTGCTCGCATGACAAGAATCCGTGACTTAGTCACTCTGACGGTGCTTAATTTGTTGGGGGGCTTCCCAGGGCTCACAGCCCATACACTTATTGCGATTCCAGCTTGATTATGATGTAGTGTTTTGGCAACTTTATTATTTTAACCGGCAGCCAGTCAGTCATAGTACTCTAACAACAGTGCAATGTTAGAAATTGCACAGAGCTATTTAGCTCCCACCTCTACCCTATGAGAGACTGGTTACCTTAAAACCAACAGCTACCAGGAACTACTTTTGGCTCCCCACTCCAAGTGGTGCCTTACAAACATGCATTTGTGACATTAACGGAGTATTTGAAAATGTTAATTAAGAAGAACTAGGACACATTTCAAAATAATGGATCATATATAACAGCCAAAAAGTTACTGTGCAGCTCATCTGGAAGTTAGATTTGTGGTGCGCTGTATACCCGCTCCCTGTTTCCCGCCTGTAGCTCCTGCTTTCTGAGTGATGACTGACACTCAGGAGCTGGTTTTCGCTCCTGCTCATTCAACCTTAATGTCAACCTGCAGTGTGCATTGGCCAGAGCTCTGCATGGGCTAGCTCATTGTTATTCATGAACCTGACGACCCAGGTTGTGGACAGTGACAATGTTGGCCGCTGATGCTAGACATGTCTGCACACTGCTCCACTCAACCTGCATGACAATGCTTCAAATTCTCTACTATAGTAAACATCAGGGTGGGTTGGCAAATGCAGGAAAGTCACGAGCTAGCAACCCCAACACAGGGGCAAGGTCAGTGAAAAGGCCTATATTGAAGAGGAGTTCCCTTCATGAGTGACAACCTATAAAAGACAAGCTTGCTGCAGTTCAACCAATATGTTACATCGATGTATATCTAAAAATCGCACAGTGGATCCATCACCCTCAATTAACTGGTGGGAGTTACAGCTTTAACCACAAATATGTTGACAATATGGAGCAGTCGTGGGTAGTGTCAACTGTGGGCAGGGAGTTGCCCACCCCAATGTGTAACGGGCAGGCTAGAAAATATTTGGGCCCTGGCACTTATTTTCTTACAAATTGAGCACTGCACTCCGACCGTAAGCCATTTTTCACTGGGACAGCAACTATAGCACGGAGACTACGAAGCTGCTCTCAAACAGTTGAAATGTGTTTCTGCATAAACCTTCTGCAATGATGTTTAAAGTGAGCTGCCCTTCTGTGCAATCTGTAAAATGATACCAAGTAGCTAATGTTTATTCTTTTTATCTAGGTTTCAGGTCGCAATAAGTAACTAGCAGTAACCAGTAACTGAACACAAGCCACGGTTTTTCATAGACTCATGAGCACGTATGGGATGGGATAGTATGGTATGGCAAAAACTCTTGTGAAGCGCAGAATCACCAGAGTTGAATTCTAAGCAACCTTCAGAACAAACAGAATGACTACTTGCTGGGGAACATTAGGGTTTTTAGATTACGCCTAAATACTGTGTGATGTACTGTAAATCATAGCTCTGAAGGAAAGGTGTGCCATTATTTAGCAGCCATTACCACAAAAGACTGACTACCCCATCTGGCATACCTGAACTTTGAAACTGTGAGTAGGACAGCTTTTGTGAGTATGGGTGTTAATCAGCATTAATGCCTGTAATTAAGGGACACCTTTTCGGATAAATATGCATAAATCTATTTGTACTAATTTGCGGCTTTAGATTTAGGTGCACTGAATATTGGTATTCATTTGATAGGCTATCCTTTGAGAATACTAGGATTTTTAAAATATATTTGTCACAAAATTATGTAGGACGTCTATAGCCAAGAAAAAAAGAAATCACAATAAAGCAGCATTGCTACAGGCCAATTCTACCTGTAAACAATAATGTTCTTAATTAAAACCTTGATTGACGATTGGTGTGCCATGAGGTTTGAATTTGAGGTCAATTACCTTTATTTTAGTGCTCCAACCTATTTGCAGTGTAAACTGGCTGGGAAGAGATCCCATTCACTCACTCCTATGTTGCTTTGGGCACTGGTCCAGCACATTCTGTTTCTGTATAATGTTGGTCTGTTCGCATGACTTGAATTTAAGTGTATTGTTTAACAGTGGTATTGATACATTTTTTCAGCATGCCAGATTTATTTCCCTTGGCCCCTGCAACATGTTGCAACCTTCTGCTCATTTTACCTGGGAATACGAAATATCTTAAATGCAATAATTTCTCTATTTTACAGTTTGATTTTTCGGAATGTTATTTTCTTCTGTATAGTATAGGGGGACTTTCACATATCCTTTATTAAGGTCTTTGGCTAAGTCTTGTCTAAAAATGCTGTGCCTCAGTCCCATTTAACTCCACCTCTGGATTATTACCTGAGAGTGCCCTCCTGCTTGTTCTACATATTGCTCAATTCGTGGCTCAATTCGTGTCTAACAGTGGGACTCCTCAGTGACCGGCTGTGATGGACATCACTTAAAAGAGCCAATCCGTTCGTCCTTAAAAATACAGCATCCCTTGCTGTTTCTTTCCCACTGGTGTGTGCCAAACGTTTCCTGCCAATAAACACTCTGACATAATAAAATTGAATCAGAGTTGAAATGCTCCACTTCCAGGATCAAAATAACATTTTCTTTGGAAAACTCAATACAGATTTATTTTTCCTTCTGAAAATGTCGTAAAAGTGCACAGATAGTGGTAGATATTTGTGGTGGATTTAACCAGTCAAAGACTAAATACTAGACTGTCAGTCCAATTCTGTAATGTGCATGTCAGAGGAAACCATGCATAACCCCCGGCCTCAGGTCACATTCAACCCTGCTTTTCATGAACAGGATCACAATCCACAACTGGAGGCTGCTGAGCAAGATCAAGGCCTTTAAGACATCTGGAAGTGACCTCAATATCAGAAGGACCTAGTAATGAAAATATGTACATATATCTCTGTGTGGAACTCAAACTCTGCCTTTCCACCTAAATTAAAGGCATCATATTCTCATTTTAGAAATATTGAGGATGACACTTAATATTTCAAAGTATAGTTATTTCCGCCATTAAGATATGTCCTGGTTAGGTAGATTTAAACCAGAAGGCATTCAATCACTGTCAATGAATTACTTACAGTACCGGACCTCGACAGTCATATCAGCCGACACAGGACGCACCTTTTACCCGATCTAAGCATTTGCACTGATATTATATGATTGTGTATAGACGCTATATAAATAAACTATGTGTTTCAAAGTGATTTCAACAACCACAGTTAGATTTTGGTCTGAATGTCGGTGTGTGCGTGTTGGAATCACGTAGAACCACATGGACCATGTCTTGCATCGAAAGGTCTCGTCAAGTGACTGGTGCTTGATTTATTTAATTTATTCCCCCTTGTGCATTAAAAGCAAGCAACTGCACCTCTCCTCTCGCAATAGTTAGTTTTTAGTTTCTTACTTTTCTTACAGTAGCTTAGATTTCAGGTTTTGTTGGCTGTGGAGTACACCACTCATACTGAGATGTTAACCTCCTGCTTAATACTATCTCTGGCCACTTGGGATCCTGTTGCTGTCAATGGTTTTGGGAGGTGAGTGACAACCAGATTTAGGTTTAACTGAACAACACTTTTGAATAAGGGAGTGGCGTTCACTGACAAGGGAACTGTAGATTCTTCCTGTTTTATTGTAATGGATGTAGTACTTACCAATACAATATGACCTATTCATTCTATATGTATTGCAAAAACAAGAGGGGATAACGCACAAAAAGGTCTGGGAGCCAGTCTACCGAGAACGAACACTGCCAAATAACCTATTCTATGGGAAGGTGCTCACTCGAGAGGGTCAGTCCAGAACTGAAATGCTATACAATTTTCCTCTGAACAAGAGTACAATCAGCAATCCCAGACACGAGTTTCAGCCTAGTTGGGCCTCACCAGTGAGGTGAAGCTGCACCTCTCCAAGTACAGTGAGCAAGGAGTCTACGTCTGGTTTACCCTGGGTAAATTTGGGTTTCACCCCAAGTTCCTAAAAATGCACAAAAAGGGCTGGGAGTCCCTCTACCTGAGGGAGGCTCAGCTTCACCTAACTGAGGAGGCACAACAAGGCCGAAACACTTGTCTGGGTTTGCTGATGGTACTCTTGATCAAAGGAGAATTGCCTAGCATTTCGGTGCTGGACTGCACTTGTGGGTGGGACAAAGACTGATCTGCAAATGGATATTTCTCCTCTGTGAAGCGTGCAGTGAGCTAAAATGTGGTTGTAGGCCTTCCCGAGTGGAAGAAATTCCATAGAACAGGGAATATGACCCAGGTTCGTTCTCAGTAGAGGGGCTCCCACATTACTTTTCAATTTGGTAAAACTTAGGGTTTCACTCCAAGTAACCCAGGGTAATCCAGACGTGGACACCTTTCTCAGTGTGCCTTAGGGATGCTCAGCTTCACCTCACGGAGGAGGCCCAACAAGATCGAAACACATGTGTGGGGTTGCTGATGGTACTCTTGTTCAGAGGAGAATTGCCATAGCACTTGTGAGTGGGACAAAGACTGATATGCAAATGGATAATTCTCCTCTGTGAAGGGTGCAGTGAGCTAAAACATGGTTGTAGACCCCCCCAAAGTGGAATATATGCTATAGAACAGTGTATTTGACCCATGTTCGTTCTCAGTAGAGGGGCTCCCACACTCCTTTTCAATGAAAAAGAACACCTAATAAAAAAGTAAGTGCCACACACTCGCTGGTGCTTATTTCTTGCACTTGAAAAAAAAGATCACTGCATATAAAAACCACACACAACATAGCAGGGGATAAACGGAAAACAAAATATTAAATACTAAATAAATGTAACTGGTGCAAAATGTAAAATTTAATTGATGCCTCACTTTCCTGCCACTCACAGCATGCTTGTGGCTAGGGCCAGCAGTTGACAGAGAGTACTTCGCCCCACTGTTGTATGGCAAAGAGTCACCCACTGTTGGAATGCTAAACAACGGATGCAAACACTGTGCACAACCAATATCAAAGATCATTTGGGGCCGGGCCAGCGTTGAGATCTGTGGATGATGTGGCAGATTCTGTGGGTAAAAAAAGAAAACAATATGTACAAACGTCGCTCTCAGGTACTGTATTCTGGATGTCTTCATCTGAATATTTCCCAGATGTCTGCGTGATGGGAACCAAGTTTGTAAATAAACAGCCACCATAAGTGTGAATGTGCCCAAGTAACATTATATGGGCATGCATTGCAGATGGCGATTGTTTATAGCAAGAGGTTTTAGAGCCTCAAATGGCCATATAGAACGGCGTTTACCAGCTAAACCTACCTAGGGGGCTATGAGATCTGCTAGTCAAGTTCATTATTGCTTTGTTAAAATTACACAATGGCAGCTGCTTAATGCAATGCATTTTCTGGCGCATCCGGAGAGTGATCATAATGCATGTGTTATCATCCTGAACTATAAAAATGTATGGAAATAGAAAGGATTCAGTTCCTTTGAATTGAACTAGATCGATTAACTGACATAGCCTTAAATGGAGTTTGATCAGTCACCCAGACTTATTGGCCAAAATTCATGGTGCGATAGACCCAACATTATTTGACTTCATGAGAGATGATATTAACGAGCTAGAGGGTCTAATTTCTGTGAAAAATTAGTGTAATCCATACAACATTTTGCGACCCATAAAGTCAAACTCTCAAGGGCCCTGGTTATGAGCAAAGCGATGGGCTGGTTTGACAATTACTTAAAGAGGGCCAAAAGAGAGCGTCTAGTTGCCATGAAAAGCGAAACCAGCAACAAAGTAGAATTGGTTAAACAGGGGGGAGCAGCATATAAGTCTGTTATAAAAGGAAAGAATGAAGCAGCAATAGAGTTAAGATGGAAGAGCATTAAAAGCAGCTACAAGCGAGCAAAACCAAAAGACAACTTGGAAAATTGTCACGCATTGGAGCATAAATGCAAACCTTACTCCAGTGATGACCATTCCTGGTACAATCTGGTAGGAGCACTTTATTTATTTTATTTATTGCATTTGATTTTATGCCCAAACCCTGGGGTATCACGGCGTAGGTTACAGGCATATTTGACATCTTAGTAGTTACATAGAGTAGTTACACTTAGTAGTTGCACACAGGAATAACAAACAAGGTTCACAAGATAATTTGTTACATAATGGAGCTTAGAGATAGTTACACAGTTATTGACAATTCCAGGTAAGGTTAGTGGACTAGGTTGAGGCAGAAGTAACAGAACTAATGAAAGTGAGCATACCAGTGGTACAACCTGAAGGTGGGGTGGGTCGGACAGGTGATGAGCAGTGTCTATGGTGGTGTTGGAATTTGTTAAAGAGCCAGGTTTTTAATCGTTTCTTAAATTCTGGGTATGATGTCTCTTTGCAGATGTTAGTTGGCAGGGAATTCCAGATTCTAGGGGCTGCTACAGGGAAGCTAGAACGGGCCGTTATAGGATTCGTGAAGCAGGGGATGGTAAGGTGTGTGTTGACGCTGGATCTGAGTGTTCTCGCTGCAGTTTTGCGTGAGAGGCTTTGGTTAAGATAGATAGGGGCATTGTCGGTGATGCATTTGTGTGTGATGGTGAGAGTTTTGTGAAGCATTCTTGCTTGTACGGGCAGCCAGTGTGCCTCTCTCCTGTGCTGTGATGTGTTCCCTCCTATTTGTGCCCAGTGCTACTCCAAGGGCTTTATACTGTAGTAATTGCATTTTGTTTAGGTTTTTGTCAAGGTGCCTAGTCGGAAAATGTTGCAGTAGTCAATCGTAGTCAAAATGAGGGCTCTGGCAAGAGTGATGCAGTTTTCAGTAGTGAGTAGGGGTCTGCTCAAAGCAATCAGTTTGGCTGTGAACGCCGTGGAGGAGGCGAGTGAACTGATATGTTTACACATGTTGAGGCTGGAATCAAGGTATACACCTAGAGGTTTGACTTGGTTTAATATGGTGATTGGGGCACCATCTATAACTATAGATGTGTATTCTGGGTGGAGCTTGCTTAGGCGGGTGAGGATCTCTGTTTTTTCTCCATTGAGGCAGAGGCTGTTGGTTGCCATCCAGTTCTGAATGAGTGAATAGATTATGTTAACACATATGGTATCCGGTTCGAGATTGCCTGTGATTGGAAAGAGGATTTGTGTGTCGTCCAGGAAATTGGTGTATATTACTCCCATTTCATCAAGAGCCGCAAAGAGGAGTTTGGTGTACACATTATAGAGTGTGGGGGAGAGGCAGGATCATTGGGGCACACCCAATGGGACTGCTGCTTCATCGCCTATGGCTACTGTCGGGGTGCGGTCCTAGAGGAACGACTTGATCCATGTGGTAGCTTCCTTTGAGAAATGGAAGTTGTTTGCTAGTGTTAGGCATAGTTTGTTATGGTCCAGTAAATCGAAGGCCGCGGGCAAGTCGAGTAGTAGTAGGAGGATACATAGCTTCCCTGAGTCCCCAATGTCATCGATCTGTTTTTTTAAATCCAGAAAGGCTGTCTCAGTGCTGTGTCTGGGACAGAAGCCCGATTGTCTGTCCCCTCGCATATGATTTTTCTGAAGGTGGGTTTGAATTTGGGTACAAGCAATTGTGTCTATGATTTTAAGGAGGAAGGGGACTGTGGTGATCGGTCTGTAATTAGTGGGGGTGGTAGGTTCTAAAGTGTTTTTTTTTAGTAGGACTGTGACCCAAGCTTCTTTTATATTAGCTGGGATGTCATTGGTGCTAAAAGAGGCATTGACAAAGTTAGTGATGATAGGAGCTAGGGTGGGGCACAGTCCTTAACTAGTTTGGTGGGAAAACTATCTCCTTTGCAGTTGGAGGGTTTAAGCAAGGCTATAGTTTTGAGGACCTGGTCGTTGGTCACTAAAGTAGAATTCAGGTATGTTTGCTATGGTATCTGTCACTAGCGAGGGGTAAACTCTGCAGTGTGTGCTATGAGCTTTCGTTGCAAAGGGATTTTGTTTTGAAGAATATTAACTTTAGAGGACAATGCATCCTGGATGGTGGTGCACCATGCTTTACTTGCAGTGGCTATGATGGGTGGTGGGATTGGAGTTTCAAGTTCTCTGATGATAGAAATAACTTTTTGGTGCGTGAAGCAGTATTGGTGATGCACAGGTTTAGGGAATTAGCTTTGTGGGTAATTACTTTAAGTTTATAGGTTTTGGAGATTAGCTGGAGTTCATTTTTGGATTCACTGGTAGGGTTTTTTCTAGATAGATGTTCTAGAGCTCTTTTTTTCCTTCCAAGTTCAATGAGTTCTTCGTTGAACCAAGAGGTGCTGCGTTTGGGCTTAGGAAGCTTAGATTTGAGTGGGGCTACTTCATTTATAGCTGGTTTCAGGCAGTAGTGGTAGTGCAGTGAGATGCTGTCAGGGTTGGCGTTGGATGGGGCTTTAGTATGGAGTAATTTATTGAGAATGGGGGGCAGGTTTTCAGGTGCGAGTTTCCGTGCGTTTCTCACCAGAATTGGTGTGGGAGTGGTATTATTTACTATTGGGTCGATGGTCGTGATTAAGTTGAATTTAATTAGGAAGTGATCAGTCTAAGGTATGTCTAGGATGCCTTCTAGGGTGACTATAGTGTTCAATGTGAGAATCCAGTCAAAGATTCTACCTTTTGAATGGGTAGGGGCGTTCACAATTTGCATGAATTGCATTTCTAGGACTGCATTATGGAAGGCTGTAGCTTTGTGGTCTGTTGTGTCGTTATAGCCTAGATTAATATCTCCTAGGAGGATGCATTTGGTTTTGAGTTTGAGGAGAGGGGTGATGAGTAGTGGTAAGTCAATGTCAGGGTTATTTGTAGAGCTAGGGGCTCTGTACACTATTAGAACATTTATGGTGGTTTTGGCGTCAGTATCTAGTTTGAGGGATAGTAGTTTGTAACCTGATAAAGTTTCCATTTTACATTCTCTGAATTGGAGGGTGGTTTTAAAGATGATGGCCACACCTCCTCAAGTGGCATCATAGCGATCTACTCTGAGTAGGGAGTAGTCTGGTGGGATGGCTAGTGTGAACAAAGGACCTGAGGATGGGTATAGCCAAGTTTCGGTCATTACTAAAAAATCTAGTTGGAATTCTAGAATGAGGTTGTGCACGTCTATGGCATGAGCACCTAGGACCTTACATTCAGTAAGGCACCTTTTAGCGGCACTTTGGATGGAGGAGAGCAGGGGTTTTGGGCTGGAGGGGCCCGAGAAAGAGCAGGAGTAATACATTGTGTTTTTTGCGGTATGTTCATGAGATTGACAAGAGGTACAGTGGTGATGGTGGAGCTATCCTGGGAAATGGGGGCTTTGTGAGTTGCTGGGTTGCTAGTGGGTGGGGGGGATGAACTCATTCTTGGTGGTTGAGTACAGATGATGTGTGCGGGAGGAGTCTTGCTCTCCTTGTGGCCGCTAGGATAGGTCTAGATAGTGTGACTGAGATAGATGTTCTAGAAGAGAGGAGTGCACGGCGTGCTGTACCAAACTGTGGAGTATTGGCGTGTGATTTGAGCGGGTTGTGTGGTGTGGCTGAGAATGCTGAAATGTTCGGCAGAAATGGAGTAGGGCATGGTAGAGGGTGATGTCTAGGGCAATGTAATCGAGCTAAGCTTGCGCCTACGTGGATGAATGTTCCCTTAGAACATACTGTGGTATTGGCGGAGTTGGTGTGGATGGGCATTGTTAGTATATTGTGGTGTGTGCTTGTGTCCTTAGTACTGGTGATTAGGACCTGGTTTTGTGAGTGAACCGGAAGTATGAGAGTAGTTACAAGGATAGTTAGCGCGGCGCATACTAGATTGGAGCCTCTGGGGTACGTTTGCCATGGTCTACTTCCAAAGGACTCATTGGTATGGGGTGATAAGTGCATAGGCACTAGTATTAGCTTGTTTTCATATTGGGGCGAAATCAAAGGTAAGGTCTGAGGTGCGAGGACTGAATAATGGATACGTTTGGGTCACGTAATCAGCACAGACATAAAAATAGCAGTCAAAACAACAAGGGTGAGTGCATTGTTGAATAACTTGTGTACCAGGGCATGCATTGTTCCAAATTACAGGTAAGTTCGGCATTACAATCAATACGTGCAAGGCAATGGACAGTTGTGAATACTGGTGTGGGAACAGTGGTACTGGAGAGGTTTAAACTATGAAGCAGGGCCAGCGAGTTCAATAATAATTAGCAAAGAACCAATAGGAGTGTCTGGTGCCGGAGTCAGCCCAGATCGTTAATCAGACGAGGACGCAGTGCGGCATGATAAAGTCGAATACGAGCAGACAAGTATAGCGGATTTGGAGAGCTGGAGAGACAAAACGTTGCGAATCTTACCGCACCATGTGTGTTCGCAGTGGTTCAGGGTTCTGGAAAATCAGCAGAGGCTGGGGTACATGCCTGACATAGGAGATGCAGCACTGGTGGTGAAGCAGTGGCGGGAAGGGAAGTATTTGGACAGGTGTTCCTGGCGCTGGCGTTTGGACTTCCCTGGACAGTCCCAGGACAGGTGCCTTTTGTCAGGTGCCTTCGGTGTGGGTGCCGGCTTACGCCTGCCGGTCCACCCTATTGGGAGGATAAAGGGGCAGGCACACGATTGGATAAAGTGTCTGGGGTGTGCTGTGCCACAATCAGAATAAAGTGGCGGCCATCTTAGGAACGGCAACTGCTGTTGACTTCATGGAGGCCTTTCAAGAAGATTGAACGAATAATGCACAAAATGCTAGTACAGGACATAGATTTCTCTTCCACATCACTTAAATGTGGATGGGGAATTAGCCCTGGGACAGCGGGTTGCTGTGGACGCTGCACAAGGGTTGTTAAAGCCCTGATGGGCTTACCTTGAGGCGGATTGGTGTTGTGTCGGTTGAGGTGCACTGCTCCTGCAGCGCATCTGGTATGGGGAACCTTCCTATGCACGCCCTGTATGATGTATCCCCAATGGGAAGTGATATATCTGTTACCTTTAATAGATCATATTTCAGCAGAGAACCCCACTTGATGTTCACGGCTGAGGAGGTGTTTAAGCCTTTAATGATAAAAAAATATGAAAAAACACACCAGGGCCAGACAGGATTCCTATACATTTATTTAAAACGTAGAAAGCTTTCCGGGTCCCACAATTGTTAAAACTTTTCAATATGATTAATGAAAAGTATGAAGCCCCTGTGTCTTGGCGTACGGCTGGAATCATCCCCATTTTTTGATAAAGGTGATAGAAATGAGCCTTCAAATTTCAGGTCCATCTCCCTCCTTGATAGCTTATGGAAAGTATATGCCAAAGTCTTGTCCAATCAATTGCTTACATATGTAGAGGATGGGAACTAAACCACGGGAGCTCAATAATGCTACCGACTTTACGTTGATTACTTTTCAGTTTGACTATCCGGTCACTGTTAGTTTTCACTTAGTTGTGAGGGCAAGCATAGGTTTAGACACAGACAGACTTGTTTTGGACATTCTGAATTTGACGAACCTTAGTTTATTTAGGCTTGGAAATCCCAACTTGGAGATAGGGCCACATAGGCATTTCACAAGTTTTTGAACTGTTACGCTAGTGGTCTGTGTCTTATCTTGATACCATGCCTGTCTCATAGGGCAGAGTTGGAGATACATTCATGGGTAATAGCTAAGGTTTTGAATAGTATGCGCTCACGGTTAGGCAGCCAATGCGCGTTTCTTCTAGCTGCGGAGATGTGATCCTTTTTTGGAATGTTCAGGGCTGCTCTCAGAGCATTGTTTTGTATAATTTACAATGTTATGATGTTGCGCATGCTAGTACCTGCGAATAAGGAGTTGCAGTAATCAAGTCTAGACCCTATGGGTGCTCTAGCAATGGTAATGCAACTGCTGGAAGAGAGGAATTGCTTGCTTGTTAATGAGAGATTGGAATCCAAGTATACACCAAAGGTTTTGACTACCTGTGAGACTGGAATGGTGTTGCCAGCAACAAGGAACGATTTGTAGTCTTCATCAAGTCATTTTAGGTGAGCTTGCGATCAGACCAAGAGTAACTCAGTCTGGTCATTGTTGAGGCAGAGTGCGTGTTGTGCCATCCAGGTTTGGATAGATAGATCGACCACACCTAGAGTGTGAGCTTCAGTGGCGTAGTCTCCTGTGATGGGAAAGACTTTGGTACTGTCTGCATAGTTCGTGTAGGAGATACCCTGAGTGTCGAGGAGATTATAGAGTGTTGGTGAGACACAAGAGCCCTGAGGGACCCCATACATGACAGTTGCAGTCGGGGCTGAGGCAGATGTGGGAAACACTAATTATTCTATTGGATGGGAATGAGATCCAGGAGGTTGCCTCACACAATAAATGGGCTGCTGAAGAGAGGTGTTCGTCAGAGGATTTGTTGATCCACCAATTCGAAGGCAGCTGAGAGGTCGAGAAAAAGAAGAGCAATCTTGCCCGCATCTTTCAGTTCATCCATTTGATTCTTTAGATCCAATAGCACTGATTCAGTGCCATGGCCGGGTCTGAGCCCCGATTGTCGCAGCCCCAGAAGATTGTTAGATTCCAAGTGTGCCTGTATGTACGCTGCTCTGCCCAGGATTTTAACTAGGAAAGTGACAGTTGTAATGGGCCGGTAGCATGTGGGAATGTTCAGGTCTAAGGTAGGTTTTCTTAAAAGGGGTAGGAAGCGTTGATGATTGAAGAAATGAAGGGTGCAATAGCCTTCACACAGTCTTTGATGACTGGGGCAAAGCAGATATCTCCTGACATATTGAAGGTTTAAGGCCTTTGATGATTTTAATTACTTCTGCAACCAGTTTGAACTTGAAGCAGATTGAGATGTGTTGGGATGGTAGGGGTTTATGGACTAGCATGGCATCTCGAGGGGTCATGCTGTTTTTCTTTAGCGAGATCTTGTTTTGGAGTAAAGATATTTTGTATATTAAATCGGGCAGATTATATGTTTAGACACCAGGTTTGATCTTTCAAGCAGTTGTCGGTCAATGGAGCTTAGTAAGGCAAAGAGTTCACGAGTGGATGAGTTGGCTTTGTGAATTCTGGCATTGTATGTGGAGCTTTTGGCTTCAACTATGGCCCGTTCGTAGTCTTTTGCTAAGGTAATAAATTGCATTTCATTAGAGGATATTGGGTAATTTCTCCAAGAGGTTGCTGCAGCCTGTTTATTTAAGCGGAGTGCTTTGAGGGCTGGTGTGAACCATGTGTTAAGATGGGCCATGGGTTTGGCTTTACGTTTCCTCAAAGGTGCTACAGTGTCGATGGCATGCAGAAAGGCCTGGATGTAGGCATGAATCATTTTGGAGGGGGTCGCAGGGTGTGACTTTGTAGCCGGTAAGATCTTTCAGTGGGGGCAAGATGCGTGCTGGAGTTACATGCCATGAATTTCTTGATAGACTGGCAGGCCACGCTGTAGATGCGTCCTGAAAGTTGATTGTCAATGGGAATATAAAACGAGATGATGTTATGATCCGACCAAGGTCAAGGCACATTTGAGGCGATCACAATATTACAGTTAAGATCAGCCAACCAATCCAGAATGTAGCCGTTGTCATGGTTGGGGCTAGAAATACAATGTGAGAAGCCTAAAGCTTCAATGGTGCTTGCCAGGGCGAGGGTCTTAGGGTCAGCACGATCATTGTAGGCTAGGCTGAAATCGCCCATGACGACCATTCTTGAAGAGGGCTTGGCCTCCACTGTTGGGAGGTGTGTGATGTTGTCTTCGAAGGAGAGCGTCGGGCTAGGGGATCGATAAATCAGATGCAATGTTATGGTGGCAGCTCAGTTTTGTGGTTTGTAATTCACCTGAGAGAAAATCAGGACTGTTGACTTGTCAAATGTTTAATGAGTCGTTGGTGATAATGGCACCCATCCCCCCGCCTCCCCTTGAGTACAATCTGTCTTTGCGAAAGATTACGTATTTGAGAGAGAGCAGGGCATGAGGTGGTATGCAGACAGGTATCGCTAGCAGATCAAGCTCATTTAATCTGATTAAATCTCTGATGTCTAGCGCATGAGCGTTAATTGATCTAGTATTGATCAGTGCTCCATACAAAGTAGTAATTACATCTTGGCTGATTATGGCAGGCTGAGTACTCGCAGGTGTTAGATGTAAGTCTGCAAGGAGTGTGGGAGACAACAACACTATGGTGGTGGATGAGGTTGTGTGGTCAGTGTTTGGTATTGTGGCTGCTGTGTGGTTGAGCAAAGGTGTGTGACCTGGAGCTCTGGCTTGTGGGTCAGGCTGGGTACTGGTGGAGAGCAACGCATGGTGTGATGTTGAGCTGATATTGTCAGTCACCCAGAGTGATAATGGGAGGGCCTTAACAGATGCCAATGATGGAGGCAAAGAATGCAGATTGAGTTGGGTAATAGTTGGTGACTGAGTCAGGCGGGGTGGGTTTCCCTGGCCAGCGTGCATCACGTAAACAGTCTATGGCTAGAGTTTGCAATATCTGTCATACCTTTTGTATTGGCAATGTGGTCGCAAGGGCGCAAAGGTGAGTGGGCCGCATGTGTTGAGTGTATTTTAAAAAAGGCTCTGGGGGTTGTACCGTG
The DNA here is from genome assembly GCF_040938575.1 of Ambystoma mexicanum. Classification (NCBI taxonomy): domain Eukaryota; kingdom Metazoa; phylum Chordata; class Amphibia; order Caudata; family Ambystomatidae; genus Ambystoma; species Ambystoma mexicanum. Next base: position 148,801,577 of record NC_090936.1, read on the forward strand.
CATGCTGAGAGGTGACTAAATCTCTCCTGGTCCTAGCAGGGCTTGGAAATCCAGCATGCGTCAACTGCCTGTATGAAGTGACTGGGCACCTGTGCATGGTCGGGAACGGAGAGGAGTTGAGGGGGTAGGGTGTAATGCGTTATGACTGCAGATAGGAAGGTGGAGGACTGATGGAAGCGTGTGGAGGCAAAGGGCTGGCCATTGCCAGCTGATGTTTAGTCTCTGAAACATCGGATATGACGTACCTTTTGTGGTTAGCGGTGCGCGATGGGCCTTCCATGGCCTGACAAGGGTTGACTTCATGGGCCTTAAAGGAATGGTTCGGTCAGAAATATTATTGGCCAAAAAGATGGCCAATAATAAAACAAATACCTAAAATATATATATTTTTTAATTCCCTATGCAAAGTTTCGAGCAAATGAAGCTCAAACTTTAAAATTGCAAGCACTAGGGGGCATCCATTTTGTGAAATGGATGCCGCCTGTGCTTGCGTTTGCGGCACTAATGAAGCAAAAGCCAGCCAGCTGTAGTAAACAAAATCTACCACTGGGTGGCTTTTGCTTCATTGGTGCCAGACTCGGAGGACGGGGACCAGAGACTACAGGCAGGAAAGCTGCAGCTGCATCTCAGGGGGGCACCAGAGACGCAAAGTGAAAGCCAAGGCAGACAGAAACACAACGCGGTTGTGTTTCCATGCTGCGGTGTTTCTGCCTACAGCAGCTTTCACTTTGGAGCTCTCGGGCTCCCGGAGCCCGAGAGCTCCAAAGTGAAAGATGCTGTAGGCAGAAACACACCGCGGGTATTTAGAAATGCCGCAGTGTTTCTGCCTACAGCAGCTTTCACTTTGGGGATCTCGGGCTCCCCTATAGGGAGCCCGAGATCCCCAAAGTGAAAGCTGCAGTAGGCAGAAACACAATGCGGTTGTGTTTCCGTACCGCAGTGTTTAGAAATGTTTTTGTATTTGTAAATGCTGCAGTATTTACAAATCCAAAAACGTTGTTATTCTGAATGCTGCAGCTTTCGCTGAGAGTCTCCAGGACTCCCTCAGGGTTGGGGGAGCCCAGGAGACTCCCAGCGAAAGCTGCAGCATTCAGAATAACAACATTGTTGTATTTGCGATTGCCATGGTTTTCCAACCACGGCAATCACAAATACAACAACTTTATATTTTTAATTGGTGCGCCTCTGCTTTTTGCCTTCATTTTACGTTTTCTGTGCTTCCCTGGGCTTGGGGAGCACAGAAAACATAAAATGAAAGTGAAGGCAGCCTCCTCACCTCCGCTTAGGCTGCAGTAAGCAAAAGCTCAGAGTAGGGGGCTTTTGTTGCTTGTTTAGTGCCGCAAAGGCAGAGCCGAGGAGGCTGCCTGAAATCACAAAATGGATGCCCCCTAGTGCTTGCAATTTTAAAGTTTGAGCTTCATTTGCTCTAAACTTTGCATAGGGGCTTAAAAGAATATATATTTTAGGTATTTGTTTTATTATTGCCCATCTTTTTGGCTAATAATATTTCTGACCGAACCATTCCTTTAATTGTGGGCCTTTGTAGGGGCCGTCATTGCCTGCTGGCTCCCTGGTGCATCCTGCCTCAGTGGTAGAGCCAGCCAATCGGTGGAGGTTAGAGGCGGGCCAGAGTCATTGGTAAATTAATGTGAAGCGGCCATCAACTTTGGGTCAGCATTTCTGAATGGCAAGAGCACTTTTTAACACAGACCCAGCTTACATGCTCTAAATTAAGGTCCTTTACACAGAAAATTGCCCTTTTTTGATTTGGGGTTACATGAGGACTGCACAGTGTCATTCCCTGCAATAAGAGGTGTAAGACAGGTTGTTTTATGGCACCCTATTTATTCCCTTCATTTATTAATGGCATTGCTAGCTCAGTATAAGTGATTCAGGCAGGTGCCCTGTTAATTAACAAGGAGTGTTTCAATATTCTTTTATTTGTTGAGTGATGCTGTTTTGTTATCTACTACCCACAAGGCCTGACATTTTCTGAATTTGTCCATACATGTAGTACGAAAGAACTAGTGATAAATGCTGCTAAAACAAAAATTATGACCTGCCACAAAGAAAACTCTCCCCAATAATATTGGAGTTGGATGGAGTTAAAATTGAAAACATGGATCATTACGCAATCTGATCCCGAACAGGTATGCGGGGGCCTTACTGAACTTTCCATTGCTATTGAGGCTACTGTAGAGATGTATAGGGCACAAACCCAATCACCAGTATTATATGCTGCTTAGTTTGCAGGGGGAACAGTGAAATGGCTCAAATGAAAGCCAGCAAAAATGTGTTTTAAAATGTTATTAGGCATACCCATGGACACCTATATTATTGTGGTCAGAATGGAAATGGGCCAAACTAGCATAGAGTATCACACACAGCTGAAACCAATTTTACTATGGCTTAAGCTGTGGACAAGCAAAGAATTGAAGTATTATAAAACGACCATGCCGCCTGTTTGGACAAGGAAACGCACTAAACCTTGGCTATGGTTTTACCAAGTTGAAAATGTGTTATGCAAAGTTAGTTGAGACTTGTATTGAAATAATCAAGAATGGTTGGTTGCTGCAGATTTAAGGAAGATAAAAAAGACTCCTATTGGGATTCGGTACTAATGGATTTCTTGTGGCAAGATGACCGCAAGAGATTAATTAAAAAATACATTGGTATCAAATTAGATTTGGGTTTTGAGCAGTACTTGGCACGGATTAAATCAGTAGGACTAAACACACAATGAGACAAGTTACCCCTCCCGTTTACACATAGACTACTACGTGTTACACGTATCGATTGCTGGAATCTAACAAATCATCAGCACATGTACCAGAGGATTCACTTATACAAGTTTAATAATGCATTCGTGTTTTTTTAAATAAAAAATGGTAAATAACACGATTCATGTGTAAAACAAAAAACATTGCCGCAGACCACCAAATGGTTGGTTAATGTCTTGAAAACAATAATATCAAACATACACAGCGAGAAAATAGTGTTCACACCCAGGGATTAGTACATCAACTATGTATCTATATATTTAGGCACCACCAAAAAGGATAATTAAAACACAATTTGCAATAATATACATCACACGTGTCACACCTTATGCATGAAACAGAAGCAGTAATGTAATGTTTGATGTTGTTTTACCCGTCTCATGGATACTCAATATTTTCCCAGTACAGCGGTGTGGTGTGTTATGATAAAGGAGTTTGTTTGTCCTTCTAGGAGAAGACCAGTAAACAGGCGATATATAGTTGGGTTGTAGGTCGACACGCTGTGCGAGGGCCTTCAACAGGATATTGATTTTCACAACCACAAAGAAATTTCTGGTGAACCGCGTTTGCGTTGGGAAAGGGAAAACTACAAAACAAACACAAATGCTTAAAAACTTGCCTCTGGCCTTCTCAAAAGATGTTTTTATGTTTCTCTATAGAAAGGTGCAACAAGGAACTGACCATTATATTATCATGAAGTGTGTAGGGTTATTTTTTTAACTCTTCTCTTCTAGAACCGCTGAAGAGGGATGTGGTCTTCCACTAAATGGGACAAGGAAAACAGCCTGTCATTGTGATCTGAACTAAAACGATCATGGTATATCTGGACCAACGCAAGTCTAGTATTCATTGGTGTTGATATCTACTGACCTTGATGTGGAAGGGCAGTGTTATTCCCTGGTGTTAAACACATTCATACTGACCAATTCCTTGAAAATTGAGCTCCTGCTTATTAACTGCAGGTAGTACACTGTAGGGTCAAAAAAAGAACAACATGAGACCATGCGTGTTGTTTTCACTTACAGACACGTAATATTTCCATGTTCATGGATCATGTCAGTGTCTACCAGCAGATTAACCGAATCGTGAGTGCAGCCACAACAAAACATATTTTGGCGTTATCATAGTGGGGAGCTATGTATTTGCATGTCTGGCACAATGGCAGGAGTCCCGTTACTCATGGAGATACCCCTTGCGTGTCCGGTTCGATGCCCGGAATTGCACGCTTAAGAGAACGTTTTTAATGGATGTCACAGTGGTTCTCCACTGTCAGGCCGATGGTTACCATTCAATCAGCTCGATGGTAGGATGCTCAAACCTGGGTAACGAGTTAGCGGAAAAATGTATCTCACCGCAGTGCTATGTCTAAACGACAGTGTTATCTTACATTATCTGTAAAGGGACGCTTACCTTTTTATAGCAGTGCAACAAGGTGCTTGCTAGAGAAAGCTCTGCTTGGAGGTTTAGCAACAGGGGGCAGTGTCAAAACCAACCATTATTAGCTGAGTGGCCCTGCGTCACCGCAGAAAGCACACCCTTGTGATGGAGGAAGCTACCTGGCGGCCATCTTAAAGCAGGATTGTGTATATATTTGTAAAACGTGGTCTTAATGTCCCTTTTATTTTCATGTTAGTTTTGTATCTCAGTTGGTCAACATCTCTCTTGGTCCCTGTGATATGTTGCATGTTTGTGGTTGTTTGTGGTTGCAGTGCTCTTGTGGTTACTTCTCATGTTTATTTTGCACAACTGTGGTCTCAGAGACCACATGGGGATGAAAAACCCCATTCCATTCTCAGTCCTCGCCTCAAGGAACGGAGGGGCTACAGAAGAGAATTGCAATGTAGTCAACAGTACACAGCAGAGGAGTAGACAGGCTCGTACATAATTAAAGTCACAAAGAAGGAGCTTGAGGTCAATTGGAACAAGAGATCTGAGAAAGAAGCAACAGTATCATAAAAAGAGCCTAGCTTGTAGGGGTCATAAATGTATGAGCGTTTTAGTGCATACAGCCTCACAGAGCAGTTTGTAGTAGGCGCTATGTGGGCCGAAGGTGGCACGCTCAAAATGTGTTGACAGGAGGAGTAAGACAGACTCAGGAAGATCCGGGTCTTTAAGAACCTAAGATTGATCGGCGGGCAATCATGCCAGAGTGTTGAGGCCCTTACCTTGTGGGGCTCCCACCAGGGTATGGATTTTAAACTGAAATCAGTGCAGGATCGATCTGAGGGTGCAGTCTAGATGAGGGGTAAGGTAAAGCTGTGTGATGGTGCAAGGAGACTGGTCTTTAAGCCAAGAGGTAAACCGCATACTAGTGGCTATTGCCGTACTGGGCCAGACAGGGAATGAATTTTCTGGCCTTAAAAGTGGGGCTTTACAGGGAACCGGCGTCGCCAGCGGGCTCCCTGTGTATGGCTGCATTAGAGGCAGAGGCCTCCAATCATGAGCGGCCGGAGGTGGGTGCAAAGCAGGACAGCTTGAAGCAGCTGCAGACATCGATGGTGGAGTGGCCATTTTGAAATGGCCCGATGCATATGTACAACGAAGCCCAACAGGGCTTAACTTTCTCGTGGATTCCCTTGGATGGGAGCAGGGAGGCCTCCAACACGATTTCAGGTCCTCCTGCAGCAAGATGTTAATAATACAGAGCCAGACAGGGAGTTTGTAAATCCACTCCTGTCACACTTTCTTCTCTGGGTTTGTCTGGTGAGGGATCACATAAAAAAATATTTCAGGCGCGGGAGCCAGAAAAATGTCCTCAGTTCTACCTCTGTCTGAAATTGGTCTGCTCATGTAGTCGGGACAAAGCTAAGCCCTTTAGTAAGGCAAAACGTGAAATTAGATAGCCTATCTGTGAACACTTGACCTGCCTTAAAAACAAAGTGTCAAAGAAACTAATGGTTGCGTACTACCGAGAACAGAACCATAAACCCACTGAACTCTTTTGGTTCATTATCCAAACAATTAATGAAAGCACAAGAGGAGAAGACCAGGGCACAATGTTACGTAAGACAGAACAGAAATGGATTTACAAACTGAATTCAGCTTAAAACTGTCACGACCCTCGTCCCAAACCCCCACTGGCAAGCCCATTTGCCAGGTGGGATCAGGACTCGGGTCTCTAGGGCCTGGCATTCACTTCAAAAGCCCTCCTGGGGCCAGTCCTGGCGCCTATGGCGCCAAGCTCATACACCATGAAAGACATGTGTTCTGGGAACTACTTAATTGAGACTGTCGGCCAACATGGAGGCATCCATATAGCTTGGTTCCTATGAACCAAGCTATGCGGTCTAGTGTTTTGGGTGTGGTGGCCTAGGGACTACTTTACCTAGAGTACTTTGTTGGGGCTATTTAAACCATACTTGAACAAGACAACACGCTTCGCGTTACTTTGCAGTTTGCAACGTGACGCTCACCCTGTCCAGCTATACCCACGAGCCCCGGAGAAGCGGAACCTGCAGGGAGACAAACGGAATACCGTTAGCAGCAGCATCTTACCTGCAATCCTCATCTTTATCTTCTCGCAGCTCCTGTGAACAGCTTCGTCGAATCTGCACGCCTCCTGGACCAAACAACCTGAAAGAGGAAGGTAGACACAACATTAAAGAAGGCATTAAAGACATTGCAAATTATGAACTGCTCAAAAGGCTTATCTGGCTGGTCGCCTCTCGGCTGGCATCACTCCGGAAATTCCACACGCGCTGGGAGAATACCGCGACCTACGAGAAAAGAAGGAAAACAGGTTAGCAAAGGCAAGACATTGCAGCGATGCGCATAGCGCTTACTTACCGCATCATAGCGCTCATTACGTGCCATCAGTTAACAGCGAGGCTCAACAAAGCCAGTTCACCACGCTGAAGCTCTGCATATCTAAGGGAGAAAAGAGACATTATTAAACAAAGAAAGGCATGCAGGAATAACAACAATACGAAAGAACAGCAATAGGACCTACCTGAAAGACATCAAACGGGCCGGCGTCAGTGAAGTAACTGGACCGCACACGCCCATGAACGACAACGCGCCCCTGCGAAGAAGGCAGGACGGAGAGAACGCCTAATTCTACCACAAGGTGAGGAGAGGGCCCAGAGGGGCTGAAATCATACGGGGTGGAGGGAGGATATTTACCTTGATCGACCATTCTTGAAAACAGCTCTCCTGTATTTTCAGGCAGAACCTTCCCGTAGACCACATCTGGGAATCACTGAGAAGTATACCAGCGAGCAGTCCGGCTGGGTGGCGTCCCCGTGGATACCAGGTGAGTGTAACAAAAACAGCCTGAACACCACCATCGAATGGGGTTTATTTATGCACTAAGTTTTTCATCTGCATGTGGTGTCAGATAACACAGTTGTGCAGACTAAATATGAGAAAGTAACCACAAGAGCACCGCAACTACAAACATGCAACATATCACAGGTACCAAGAGAGATGTCCACCAACTGAGTTTGATACAAAACCAACATGAAAATAAATGCGACATTAAGACATTTTACGAATGTATACATCTCAAGTGGGAGGCAATCCCGCTCCAAGATGGCCACCAGCTAGCTTCCTCCATCACAAGGACGTGCTTTCCAGCGGGCAGGCAGGGTTGCTCGGCTAATAATGACTGATGCGGGCATTGCTGCCAGTCGCAATGCACAGCATTCTCTAGCAATCGCTTTGTTACAATGCTGTAAAAATATAACGCTGTAGACAGCACTGCGGCGGGATAGACTTTTCCACTTACTCGTTACCCATGTTTGAGCATCCTACCATCGAGCTGATTCAATGATAACCATCTGCCTGACAGTGGAGAACCACTGACATCCATTAAAAACATTCTATTAAGCGTGCCATTCCGTGCATCGTACCGGAGGCACATGTGGTATCTCCACGAGTAACGTGACCTGGGCCATTGTGCCAGACATGCAAATACATAGCTCCCAATTACGATAACAGCAACAATGTTTGGTTGTTGCTGCACTTGTGATTCGGTTAATCTGCTGGTAGACACCGACACGATCCATGAACATGAAAATACATGCGTTTTGTAAATTCATATAACACACAGGGTCTCATGTTGTTCTTTTTCTGACCCTACAGTGTACTACCTGCAATTAATAAGCAGGAGATGAATTTTCAAGGAATTGGCCAATATGAATATGAATGTGTTTAACAGCAGGCAATAACCCTGCCATTAAACATCAAGGTCAGTAGATATCAACACCAGTGACTACTAGACTTGCATTGGTCCAGATCCCATGATTTAGTCCACATTAGAATGCTGGGCTGTTTTCCTTTTCCCATTTAGTGCAAGACCACAGTCCTCTTCACCAGTTCTAGAAGAGAAGAGCTAAAAAGATAGCCCTAAACACTTCACATTAAGATAAAGGTGAGTTCCTTGTTACACCTTCCTATATGTAACAAATATTTCCAGAAGCAAGTTTGTAAGCATTTATGTGAAATTCTATGTCCCGATGAAGGCCCTCTCTGAAATCTGTCTAGAACGTCCTAAAATAGACATATCCTGCAATTAGGACCGAAACACAGTGTGTCGATCTACAACCTGACTAGATATCACCCGTTTACAAGTCTTCTCCTGGAACGACAAAAAATAAAAACTCTTATCATAACGTCTTTAGTGTGAAAATATTGTGTACCCATGAAAAGGGTATGGCAACATCAAATTACATTACTAGATCTGTTTTCTGCATAAGGTGTGGCACGTGTGATATATATCATTGCAAATTGTGTTTAATTTTCTATTTTGGTGGTGTCTAAAGACCATATAGATGCACATTGGTGTACCAACCCCTGGGTGCGAACACTGTTTTCTCGCTGCGTATGTTTGATATGATTGTTTTCAAGCCGTTAACCAACCATTTGGTGGTCTGGGTCCATGCTTGTTGTGTTCCACATGAATCATGTTATTCACCATCTATATTCATAAAAGTGAAAATGTGTGCGTTTGTGGTTGGATATGTGGCTTGGCTTCATCAATCTGCACCGGATTTTGCACAGTTACTCGAAAGGACCCTCCGGACATTACTGGATACATAACATTTTGACACCCCACCCCTTTTCCCTGTATTTCCACACCTTCACACAGACGGTTGTCTGAAATCGGGAAACGTCAATGTGGTCGTAGAAGGACCGGTCTTCAACCCTAGAATGCATGGTTTCTGGGACATCTGCATCACAATGCACTGCAACAAACTGCACCACGCCAGGGAGACGCAACCGGTGGGGAGAGAGCATAGTAGGTGCCAGCCAGTATGCAGCAGGATACAAACCCTCGCCTCCCCCAACGTCAGCCAGTCACACATGCCCATTCACAGTGCAGTTTACTTCAGAGTGAAAAGCACATCAAGCGATAAGCAAATTGGAACAGCGACCTACAGGGTCATTGATTTTCAACAATTGAAGAGAGTGTTGCCATGTCTGCTCACAGAACCCGTTCAGAGAACGAGTACTTTTTGCTAGTTGTTTTTATAAAAAACAAATGAATTATACAACTTTTATAAGTAAGTGCTGATCATTTGTTAGATTCCAGCAATCGATAGGTATAGCATTGAGTAGTTAATGTGTAAAAGGCAGGGGTAACCTGTCTCTTTGCGCAGTTAGTCCGACGTGTTCCTTCCCCTCGTAAGACAGGTCCCCTGTTAAAAAAAAAAAGTGGGAAATACCCATAAGTATTATATATTAAATCAGTAGGAGCAAGAAATGTGTATGTTAAGCTGCGATATGATATGATATGTTATTTGTAACGCGCCAATACACAGGTGTTTCAAGGCGCGACGAGGCAGGGAGGGGAGGAACAAGGGGAGACAGACAACGATCCTACTAGGCCAGGTGTCATTCAGATCGCGCAGGTGCAGGGGTGGGGGAGGGGGAAAAGTGCAAGGGGAAGGGGAGGGGGGGAAGTGCAGTACAAGGTAAGTGGCGTAAAGTAATAAATAAATAGGGCCAGCTGGTGGCAAGTGCAAGGTAAGTGCAGAACAAGTGCTGGGGAAGGGGGGGGCTGTAGGGATACAGAGACAGTCCCGCAGTGCAGAGGGGTTCCAGGGCATCCAGGTCCCAGAGTGGCTGGGCCCAGGACCGAGGCCGTTTAGAGAGGTCCAGTTGCAGGATCAGTGCAGTTTCAGTGAAGAATATCAGTTGTTCAGCAGGGGAGAGGGAGAGAGAAAGCAGAAGCAAAGAGGAAGGTTTTGAGGTGCTTCCGGAACCGGAGATGGTTCTCCTCGAGTTTCAGGGAGGCAGGAAGGCTGTTCCAGAGGGAGACCCCTGCCGCGGAGAGAGATCTACCCCCAGCTCGTTGCTTCGAGAAGCGGCTGACCCTGAGGGAGTTGGAGGCGGATGAGCGAAGGGCTCGGGAATGAAGATATTTGGGAAGATTAATCCACTTAATCTCCTCACTAGAAACTGAATAGACCATATAACCCAGAGCTCCCAATGTGCAAGGCAGATGGGGAATGCCATTTTCTACTCTTTTGGTCAGTCTCGACTGATCTTGGACATGAATGGATAGTACTGGTACTGAAAGCAAACAGCTCTTCTCCACCTAGAGCTGCATCACCTTAGCCAAAGCACCTATCCTCTCAAACTTGGACTATTGCAACGCCCTCTACGTAGGAGCCAACAAATATGTTACAAACAGAATCCAGACTCTGCAAAACAATGCTCTTAGAGCAGCGCTTAGCATTCCCAAGAGAGCACACATATCCAACATCAGGAGAGCCCAGAACTGGCTCACCACCTCTGACAAAATCCTGCTCAAAGTAGCCTCCTTAGCTCATAAATGCCTCAATAATGCAGCCCCTGACTACATAATCGACAGAATAAAAAGATACACCCCGAACATACCTACCAGAACCGCCAATGCCAACCTGCTCCTATTTCCCAGGTTCAAATGAACCAAAACAGGCGGCAACAGCTTCCAGGTGAAAGCAGCCCTACATTGGAACTCCCTGCCACTCTTCCTAAGGGCACCGCAAACTTACACCCACTTTAGACGCAACTACATTCAGTGGACAAAGGACAATGACCATTAACTCGCCCGCCTATCCCCGTACACCGCCAATATGTAGATCTGTAAATTGTTTATCACTATATGTGAATATGTACATTTTAACAGTTTATCATTCTCGTAACTGTTGTACCTATGCTCACCCTGTAATTACTGTACAGCACTGTAACCAAGCTGAGAATAATCTTGTTGCTCCTGCGCCCTTATACCTTCGGGTCTGGCACGCAAGATAAATAAATAAACATTAACATATTATCACTGTGCTGGGGGTTTTACATTTTCGTTAAATTCCTAAATGTGCATCAAGAGTTTTTGCTGTCACAGGCTTCTTGATTAGGTCTTGGAATCGTCGAAAGAAATACATTATGGCTTTCATATTTTTTGTTTTATCCATTTTGCTGTGATATTTATGACGCATTTGTATGAAATAGTTTTAGTTCAATGGTATGTATTATTTATATCAAGGGATGCAGTATGATGACTGTTTGAAATTATTTTAATATTCTATTTGTTATTGTAATTGTGCTCTTATGGATTTTAACCAAAATAAACCATTAATCACATCAGTATATATGCACTCTGCCATGTAAATCCAGCCCAACTATTACCTATGTCCTATGCTTCAGTTCATCATTAGCCCCATCGGATTACAACCTCAATTGCTTTGCGAAGATGTTGCCTCAAGTTTAGACATTTCTACTGTCCTGTATTTAAGGCTGGTTAACTTTCCATTGCAGCTTTGGTTTCTTCATCATCAGTCTTTGTCCCCCTAAAAGACATGTCTCCTACTTATCGTATATGCAGTTAAACAAAATATGAGATGGAAGGTAAAATATGGAGTATGTCAAAATAAATGAAAACAAAATTTGCAAAAAAGGAAATTGACTGAGTGGGTTAAATGAGTAAGGAAGTACTGGGGTAGGAGCAGTTGCAACCAATGCATTTCCTTTTTTTGATGCAAGTAACTTCAGCAAATGGTAAAGGTTGATATCCTTGTATTGCTATAAATAGGGGATTGAAAGTTTTGTATCAGGTGCAATGTATTTCAAAGAGATGTGTTTGGAATGTATTTTGAAGTCCGTTTTAAGGGACTATTTTGCAAAACATCATATTTGGAAATTGAAACTTAAGACCTAAGTGGAGGCTGTGAAAGCCAGCAACTAGTACAGGGACAGAGACTACCATCTTAAACACATTTTCTTTTAAGGGCAAATTACATTTTGAGACGATAATCTTTTATGGTTCATGTGGCTTACAAGCTTTTCACTGAAATACAAAATTACCTAAATTGATTTGACTTAACTGGAGCTTGTGCTATATGGCTAGAATTGTCATGAAAGGGGATTAAACCTGCTAGGTGCGTGCTGCGCCACACCCTCACCAATACCTCGCAGCACAAAAAAAAAAAAAATGTATGCACAGCAACTTGGGAAACATGTACACATAAGCACCCAAATAACGATACAACTTGGCTTGGGTTGACTAATGTTCTGTCCAGAACTCAATGCGCTGATTAAACTGTTCATCAAATCAATGACTGCTCCTATCCTACAAAGGGGTCCGTGTCCCAGGGGCTTGCTTGGAGTGGCAGAATCAGCCCATAATTCCATGTTAGAATGCTACGGTAAGCGGGCATGGGTTTTCTGCTTGCCCAATGATCCCCGGTCTCCTGCACAGTTATTTCTCTTGGAAAACTTAACAGGCTCCACTCTCTTGGCATTTCAAGGTGCTCTATATAGTTGTCCCATACAATACCTGTGGTAGAACAAGTAGCGAGACACAAGATATCACAAAGAACAAGTTACTTACTCCTGGTAATGTTCTTTCGACTGGATGTTCCTCCAACATATTCCTCATCTTTGATATTCGATATCCAGCTTCAGTTGCTTTTGGAATTTTGTCGATGCAGTCGACTCGATGTCCCTCGAGGGCCTCCCTCTCAAGGATTATGTCATCAATGGCATATATTTGTAACGGAAGGGACAGCCCTAAATCAGACAGGATGTAATGGGCTGAAGAGTCAATGTATATATACGAGGTAATCCTGTCCTCACAAATTAAAGACTGCAATTACTTTTTGCAGTTATGATTTTTACCTTCCTAAAAGACCCAAAAATTGGTAACCAATACTCATAGTAAGGGGAAGAAACAACCACCATCTGAGGTTGGTCTACAACAGCCTTTTTATTATTTTTATGGCTATTCTTGTAGCTTTTTATGAGTTTTTTCAAAAATTGTTTAAAAAGAAAACATGATTTTTTTTTAAACATCACAACAAAGTAGTGACAATGTGCAAAATAGTGAACAGTGCAGAATGCAGTCGATTACATATATGAAAAGTAGCTAAAAAACATATCCTTATAATTGTAAGGGAAGAACTAGAGATGAACACAATATTACTTCATATGGGTCACAATCTCATAGCTCTTATTCTGTAAGATGCTGCATCCAGTTCCTGCTTTCTTTAGTACAAGCAGTATAGGCCAATGAGGCTTGAAAAGATAAAGTCTATTGGCGCTTAGCGCTGGTAGTGTACCCAAGAGGGGCTGAGACAGATTTAGGACAGTTACATCTGTCTGTGTTTGGCGCTTTGAGGAGTGGCCAGCAAGAACGGTCCAAGACCAAGAGAGACTGGTCGACGTCTATAAAAAAATAAAGAGAATTTGGTGTGGTCCTTAAACGTGGTCCTAAGAATTTTGCCACGAGGATCACTGACGTTTCGGTTATTGAAAGTCACAACCTTCTTCTGGGGCCTTGTGTGTGCAGGTTTCCCTAAAGATAAACAAAGGACAAATGTGTGCTCAGTGATAAGTACATAGGTGTTTCTAGGTTTAGTAAACAAAATAGAAGGGTTAAAAACACATAGGCGGTGCAGGGATAAAAATCATGTGACGGGCTGGAGGCCCTTCGAACCTTGTTCACTGACCTTTCCTAGAAGCAGTGTAGGGATTCCTCTGCTCCAGGTGACTTCTCGAGTTCTCAGGCCAGCAGACTCCCAAGTGTAGGAATAGTCTGCTAGTGGTACATTGTGCAGCATCTGCGGCAGTGACAGAATGCTGGAGGGTCTGTCTTCAATCTGTGCCCTGAAGCAAAAAAAGCAAAAAGACACAGAGAAAAGGGTAAGTCAGAAAGGGATCTGATTTTAAAAGTAGTGCGAGATCTTGGTAAGTATGGGAAGTAATGTGGCTCTCCGTGAGGTGGGAGCATTTAGGAGAGGCTCCTGGTATTGGCCTTCAGTTTCAGGAGTTGTGCGCTCACCTTGTGAAAATGTTCGGAATTGACTTTCCGGCATGTGCCGCGATGTCTGGATCCTCCGAGTTCCTAGCTGGAATGGAGCTGTACTGGAGGCGTACCTAGTGCGCATGTGCACACACTAAGTGTCTCAGAGGCGCCCATGCGCGTGTGGAGACATGTCTGTTTTCAGGACGGGTTTTCAGGAGACGGGTAACACAGCGCGGCATTCGTTGTGAGTTTTATTTGTGGAATCACCAACCGCCGGCTGGGCAAGGTGTTATTGAACAGACATACATCTGGCTCTGCTCCGTAGCACCTAGTGCCTCGTCTGTGCTGGGGGAAAAGAGAAGGATAGCTTGAACTGTACCCGTTATCACTAGGGTCCAAGTAGGCGGGGTTAATGAAGTGTGGGCGCCCTGCTGGGAGGCGAATAGGCGGACCCAGTGGCCAGGCGTCTGTAGTTGTCAGTGGGAGCACATGGGGTTGGGCCAAGGGGGGGGGCGGAAGGTGGTATAGCTAGGTATGACTGTGCCTAGCGATGTGTCTGCAATGTGTGGTCCGGACCTAGGTATGAGCCTCTGGATGTGGCAGATGCTATGTGGAGGGCTATCATGTCATGGCAGGGATGTGACCCCCTGTAGTACCTGGAGGACAGAAGTCCCTACAGGATAGCCATGTAATATAGGCCGGAGGGGTGTCCATGCAGTGTATACCTATGATGGTAAAGGGAGATGGTGGAAGTCCATGTGACTCTTCATCGCTACCTGTGATTAGGTGGGCAAGGAGGCCATACTTGGTGCCTGGAAAGGCAAGGTGGTGAAGTCTCGTGCTGCTGGTTAGTCTAAAGTGGTAGCACGGTAATCATTAGGGGCTGCCTCGTTGAGACCTTTGGTCAAGGTTTGTAGTTTAAATATCCACCATGACTCCTTAAAGTTCAAAGCATTGGAGATATTAGTGGTATCCAGGACTCGGTCGATGACCCACCATTTGAAGGAGTCATGTCCATGTTGGAACTCCATGAAGTGTGATACTAGAGGTGCAGTGTGTACTTTGCACCTGATCCTTGATTTGTGTTCCCCAATTCTTTTGTGCACTGGTCTTGAAGTTTGTCCTACGTATCTTAATTTACATGTGCACTCAATTATATAGATAACGTTGGATGTTTTGCAATTTGTGAATTGGCGAAGTTCCCATTCCTTATCTATCGGGAATGATTTCATTTTTTGTGTTTGATTGCATGCCATGCAGCTACCGCATGGGTGGTGTCCTCGGATCTCACGCATGTTCCATAATGTGGATCTGGTGGACTTCCATCTTGATCTAGCATGGGTAAGAAGGTCTTTAAAATTCTTGTTTCTCTTCAGGGCCATCCTTGGTAGTTGTTCCTCTGGTAAATTGAGTTGTACAATTGGCCAGAATGTTTTAATCATATGTTTGAATTGAGAAGTATTAGCACTGAAGGTGGAAATACAGGCCAATGTGTTGTCCGTGGCAGAGTCATGCAGTTTTGGAGTAAGCCGTGTTTCTCTGGGTGTATAAAGGGCCCTCTTAATTGTATTTTTAAGCAGTTTTTTAGGGTATCCCCTGGTTTCCAATTATTTCTGTTGTAGATTACTGGCATGAATCTTGAATTCTCCCGTTTCAATGCAATTCCTATGGATTCTGAGGAATTGCCCATATGGCAAGTTATTGTGTAAGTTCTTTAGATGATGACTGTTATGGTGCAGAATGGTGTTCCTATCTGTTTCCTTTTTGAAAATGGAGCATTTGAGCTGGTTATTGTTTATACCGATTTTGAGCTCTAGGAAGTTAATGTTGGTGTTGCTGTGGTCCATGGTAAATTGGATCTCTTCAGATTGTTCATTGATCCATACAAAGAAACTCTGTAGTTCTTGATTGTGCCCCTCCCAGATGAAAATGATGTCGTCTATGTATCTTCTTTTTTCTATATACAAAAAGAAGTCCTATTTGCTATTAAGGTGTCCCCCTTCACTCTTCCCACATCAAGTGGAACATCTTAATAATGATCACACATTGTATTAGTCATCAAACAACAAATTTCATAAAACAATCTTAAAAATGATCGTAGTACATAAAACACATACAAAATGCTAAAACACCACAAGTAGAAACACCATGAGTGAGTCGTAGTACAGTAATTCTTAAAGCATCAAAAATGTGTAACCAACTAACACTTTGATTCCAATGCCTCACTAATTTCAGCTTGTTTCTAATTGGTATGTCTAAAAAAAAAACGACTTGTACAAGTTTCTGTCCTTTTTGTACAGCAATGTAGGACATTCTTCAGGGAAATGTGTCTTGTGTCGATCTTAAAAATCTTCTTTAGTTGGGGAGAGTACCCTGTTAATCAAAAGGACACCCTATTAGTGCTGAATTTTCAATATTAATCTCCATTAACTTTTTTTCAAACTCTCATCCCTAAAAGGGCTATAGCAGTATGTTCATTATTACATACCTCTCTTTATTTGTAATGATTCTTGGACCTTTACTGGTTCTTGCTGCAGATTCCCAATTTCTTATAGGAATTCTTGCTCTTCCTCCTCTTTCCTCTAATCTAGTGTACAATGATTGCATATTACCATAGGATACCATATGTCGTACAATATATATTCTTTTCATATATTTGTTTGTATGAGTGTATATACAACATAAGGAGATAGTGCTTACCACAAATAGGATTCTCCCATCCACTTATTTTGTCTCTTTCTAAACAACTCTCTGTCTTCTGGTTAACGATTGCCACCCTGTAAAACAGAGCCCATACTGTCTCAATTTCTCAATTGTAAAAACCTCACTTTCAAAATGCTATATGATAAATAAACTAAGCGCTATATGATGAATAAACTCACTTACTTGTGACATTGGATGTAAATTTCCAAATTCCATCACCAGGGGCCTTTGTATCAGTAGATATTATTGGCCTCAAGTTCCTTATAAGTTCTATAATAAAAAACCATGAAAACTGCAATTTAGATGCTAACTCACTTCTAAGCCATGTATTCCCATGTAGTCTATATTGCATGTTCTATTCTCCCCACTTACTTGTAACTTGGCATGCAGCTTGGATCTGCTAGAGTCATCCCGTTCTGGATGCTCAGTATGGCAATTGCAGACAGAATTATGTTCGCGGGTAAAACCGCGTATTACGCCGCGTCGTGACATCATCACGCAACATCATGATGTCATCACGCAACGTCATGACGTCATCGCATAGATGGGGACGTCTAAGCGGAAGTAGTATCAACGTTAGAAGTGACGTGATTAGTCCCTGTTCATATGGGAAAATGTAGGAAATCCCAAAACCTACAAATCGGGAAACTGGCAAAGAAAAGGTCATAAACCCCCGATAGAAGTGGTCTTGATTTTCATAATACAATGCCCAATATAGCTAATGGAGTAGGAACTTGTATTAGGGCAATATTCCTTGCATTATTAGATGGACGATATCGTCTGTGTACCAATGCGTGCAAACACCAATATACAAATAAGAGCATCTGGTTCCAACTCCAACATATCAAAAAAACTAAGTCAACAGATAAACTGACTCACTTTACATTATAAATGTCTAGGAGGTAGAGTGCAAAAATCATATACTCTAGTTATATAGTTCAGGCATTATGCCATTCCACTCCTTCATTTAGACCGCTAATGTGGCTTTTAGACAAAAAAGAAAATCAATTTCTGTTCCAAATGCAATAATTTCTTATTGATCACTGTTTGTGATTTACCCTTAATTTGTTTCAAAATACACCACTCAAAATCATTACATGTATGTTTCATTTCCAAAAAAATGTTTAACCATCAGAGCTTGCTCAACCTTATTTCTAATGCAGCTCCTGTGTTCAATCATTCTTGTTCTGCATTTTCTATTTGTATTACCAATATACATGCGTTTACAAGGACATTTTATCAAATAAAACATATTGTTGGTATTACAATTTGTGTGTTCATTAATTTTCCACATTCTTGCCATACCCAAGTCTACATCAGTTCTTTTTGTTTGGGTTATCATTCGCCCCCAAGTTTTTCAAGATATTATGTTCCGTTTTACTCAAATTAGAGTGGTGAGGGATACCTCTGGCTTCCAAATTGGTAATCTCTTCCAAAACTTTCCTTTCAAAAACCTTAGATTCTGCAGAGTGTGAGTTAGGCGGGGCACAAAATACAGAGGGATTTCTCAAACCACTGCAATTATCACCCTTGTCAAAAAGAATTGTCCAAGAAAAACTCTCTTAGATGTACTTTTTGCATGAATTGGTTAAATTCAATCCTGAACTCAAATGGGTTATGGAATTTAGTTAATACAAAATGCAGTCCCTTATTTAGCCCTTCTTTTTCTGTAATCTGGACATTGGAGAGATTCATTACCAACCCCTGTAGCTGCGTGTTTGCATCCGTTCGGGTTCCCACTTTCTCTGGTCTCCTCCTCTTCCTAAAAAAGATCGTCTTTGATTATTATCTCTCTGACCATTATTTCTTGTGCCTCTACCTCGAAAGGAGAGAGTGTCTCCCCTATTGCTCGAATTTTCAGTGCCTCGGGATTCATCATATTCAGAGGATCCCCCATCACTCGAGCTGTAGGAAGTATTCCGGAAGCGTACTCCCCGATTCTGTTTAGTATTCGGTCTAGGCTCTCCAAACTTGTAATCCTCTCAACAAATACAGAGAGAGAAAAGTACAAAAGAAACACCCTTAGTATTTGTGAATATGTTCAGTAATTTGTCATACAGGATTAAGGGGATTATTACAAGAAATTGGAATAAAATCATGACCAAGGAAGTAGGAAGACCAATTGTGGCATTTAAGAAAAGCACTACTGTGCGAAATCTAGAGATGAGAAATGATGCGAGAAGAAACCCTTACAACAGACTAACCTATGGGGCTTACCCCCAGTGGCAGGCCATTACCCTTGTGGAAACTGTACAATGTTCACCCAAACAAAAAGAACAACTGATGTAGACTTGGGTATGGAAAGAATGTGGAACATTAATGAACACACAAATTGTAATACCAACAATGTGATTTATTTGATAAAATGTCCTTGTAAACACATGTTTATTGGTAAAACAAATAGAAAATGCAGAACAAGAATGATTGAACACAGGAGCTGCATTAGAAATAAGGTTGAGCAAGCTCCGATGGTTAAACATTTTTTGGAAATGAAACATACATGTAATGATTTTGAGTGCTGTATTTTGAAACAAATTAAGGGTAAATCACAAACAGTGATCAATAAGAAATTATTGCATTTGGAACAGAAATTGATTTTTTGTCTAAAAGCCACATTAGCGGTCTAAATGAAGGAGTGGAATGGCATAATGCCTGAACTATATAACTAGAGTAGAAGATTTTTGCACTCTACCTCCTAGACATTTATAATGTAAAGTGAGTCAGTTTATCTGTTGACTTAGTTTTTTTGACATGTTGGAGTTAGAACCAGATGCTCTCATTTGTATATTGGCGTTTGCACACATTGGTACACAGACGATATCGTCCATCTAATAATGTAAGCAATATTTCCCTAATACAAGTTCCTACTCCATTAGCTATATTGGGCATTCTATTATGAAAATCAAGACCATTTCTATCAGGGTCTTTGACCTTTTCTTTGCCAGTTCCCCGATTTGTAGGTTTTGGGATTTCCTACATTTTCCTATGCGAACACGGACTAATCACGTCACTTCGAACGTTGATACTACTTCCGCTTAGACGTCCCCGTCTACGAGATGACGTCATGACATTACGTGATGACATCATGACGTTGCGTGATGTCACGATGCAACGTGATACGCGGTTTTACCCGCGAACATAATTCTGTCTGCAATTGCCATACTGAGCATCCAGAACCAAACTGGATGACTCTAGCAGATCCAAGCTGCATGCCAAGTTACAAGTAAGTGGGGAGAATAGAACATGCAATATAGACTATATGGGAATACATACCTTAGAAGTGAGTTAGCATCTAAATTGCAGTTTTCATGGTTTTTTCTTATAGAATTTATAAGGAACTTGAGGCCAATAATATCTACTGATACAAAGCCCCCTGGTGATGGAATTTGGAAATTAACATCCAATGTCACAAGCAAGTGCGTTTATTCATCATATAGCACTTAGTTTATTTATCATATAGCGTTTTGAAAGTGAGGTTTTTACAATTGAGAAATTGAGACAGTGTGGGCTCCGTTTTACAGGGTGACAATCATTAACCAGAAGACAGAGTTTTTTAGAAAGAGACAAAATAAGTGGATGGGAGAATCCTATTTGTGGTAAGCACATGTCCTTATGTTGTATATACACTCATACAAAAAAACTATATGAAAAGAATATATATTGTACGACATATGGTATCCTACAGTAATATGCAATAATTGTACACTAGATTAGAGGAAAGAGGAGGAAGAGCAAGAATTCCTATAAGAAATTGGGAATCTGCAGCAAGAACCAGTAACGGTCCAAGAATCATTACAAGGAAAGAGAGGTATGTAATAATGAACATACTGCTATGGCCCTTTTAGGGATGAGGGTTTGAAAAAAGTAAATAGAGATTAATATTGAAAATTCAGCACTAATAGGGTGTCCTTTTGATTAACGGGTACTCTCCCCAACTAAAGAAGATTTTTAAGATCGACACAAGACACATTCCCCTGAAGAATGTCCTACACTGCTGTACAAAAAAGACAGAAACTTGTACAAGTCAGGTTATTTTTAGACATACCAATAAGAAACAAGCTGAAATTAGTGAGGCATTGGAATCAAAGTGTTAGTTGGTTACACATTTTTGATCCTTTAAGAATTACTGTACTACGACTCACTCATGGTGTTTCTACTTGTGTTGTTTTAGCATTTTTTATGTGTTTTATGTACTACGATCATTTTTATGATTGTTTTATGAAATTTGTTGTTTGATGACTAATAAAATTTGTGATAATTATTAAGATATTCCACTTGATGTGGGAAGAGTGAAGGGGGACACCTTAATAGCAAATAGGACTTCTTTTTGTATATACAAAAAATATATGTTCACAGAGCAAGAAGTCTGTCTATCCCTAGCTGTGTTTCAGAAACATTTTTGAGAACAGAGTATGTATCTTCGCCAGAGGTGGATGTTTTCCATGAATGGATTGTTCATATTTAGTACGAAGTTGTGTTCATATTCAGCCATGTATATAATGGCCATGCTTGGGGAAAACGCTGCACCCATTGCGGTACCGCAGGTTTGTAGGTAGAATATGTTGTTGAAACTGAAAAAGTTATTGGTGAGGGCTAGTTCAAGCAGTTCCACGATAAAGTTCACTGGCACTCTCCTGTGTGTCATATGTGTGGTAAGGTGATGTCTGATGCATTCAATGGCTTTGTCCTGGGGGATGCTTGTGTAGAGGCTCTTTATGTCCATAGTAACTAGTTGATTCTTAGTGCTGTCAAATGGTTGGTGCTCGAAGGTGGTGATGGTAGTCATGGTGTCTTTCAAATATGAAGCAGTCTGTTGGCATAGGGGTTTCAAGAAATTATCAATGAATTGACATACTGGTTCCAGGATTGATGGCATATATAGCATGCGCAGTGCCTGTTGGCTTCAGTTCTGTTTTTTCCTCCAGTAGAAATACCTGCATAAACACGGGATGGACCGTACTCAGCTTTGAAGTAGCGAAAGCTGTAATAGCATGGGAAATTCTACTGTGGGGTACGTTGGGGAGGGCCATGAAGGGTTGGGAGGGCCATGAGGAATATGTGGGAGGAACATCCAGTCAAAAGAATGTTACCAGGGTGAGTAACTTGTTCTTCGAATGGATTGTGTCCTCCCACGTATTCCTCATCTTTGATAGACCACCAAAGCAATATTAGAATTGGTGGAGGAAGTAAGAATTTAATTTGTAATGGTTTTCATGAACCGAATGCAGGACTGCTTTTCCAATTTTTTTGTTCAAAATTGAGATTGCTAAGCTTTTTGTTTTTTCTGTATAGACCACTGTGCATTTTGTGCTCTCTTGTTTTATGTCGACACATTTTTGATGTGGAACAATAACACATTTCTATTATTGTAAGCTGGGTCAAGGTGATTTATTGGCTTGGATGAAAGAGCCTGCAATTCAATCACTATATGGACTGAAGTTAGAGCTACCAAGAAAATGGTTTTAAAAGTTAACAACCTCTAAGGACATGAGTGTAAAGGTTCACAGGGTGCACACAGACATTTTAGTACATGTTTAAGGTCCCAAATTGGATCCTGGAAAGGAGATGGGGTGAACACATTCGTGAGCCGCTTTAGAAATTGTGTCACCAGTGGAATCTTGAAATATGAACATTCTTCTGACGAGTGCTTAAAGATGGATATCGCTGCTAAATAGCCCTTAATAGTTCCAACCTGGAGTCCCAGATTGGCTAAGGATAGTAGAAAGGATAACACCTCAGGTGTTTTGCACAGAAAAGGGTCTACATTCTTGTCTCGGCACCAGTCACAGAATTTGTTCCAATGGCAATGGTACAAAGACTTTGTTACTGGCCTTCTGGCTGAAAGCAAAATCTCCATTACATCACCTGGGAGGTCCGGATGGAGAACCCGACCGTCCTCTTGCAAGAGACGGTCCTCTCTTTGTGGAAGACGTATTGGAGGGCAGATGGACATGTCCAGAAGGTCCGGGTACCATGTCCTCCTGGCCCAATCTGGGGCAACTAGCATCATGTGTTTCCTGAACTTTCTCAACCTCCTGATCACGTGAGGAATGACTGGGACTGGAGGAAACGCGTAAAGGAGTGGAAACTCACAGTCAACTGCGAACGCGTCTTGTAGAGCTCCTCTTGGGGGAAACTCCATAGAGCAGTACAGTTCGCACTACTGGTTCACACTGGTCGCGAACAGATCCAATTGAGGGATTCCCCAAAGGGTGAGGATCTCTTGAAGGACTTCCTGAGCTAGTTCCCACTAGTGGGAGACTGTGCTCTGCCTGCTCACAGCGTCCACCACTGCGTGCGCTTGTCCGGCTAGGTGAACTGCTGATATAGAGATTCCTTCTTGAATTGCCCAGTACCAGAGCTGCATTTCCTCTCTGCACAGTGGTAGTGACCCTACACCTACTCTTTTGTTGAGGTAGAACATGGCCACTATGTTGTCCGTCATTATTGGGACATTCTTTCCCCGCACAGAGGGCAGAAAGGCCTTCAGCGCTAGTCTGATTGCCCTCAGCTTCAAAAGACTGATATGTAGTTTGGACTCTGATGGAGACCAACAACTGCGGACTGTGAGATCGTTTGCGTGGGCTCCTCACCCTGTGAGTGAGGCGTCTGTAACTACGGTTATCTCTGGCCATAGTTGACAAAAGGGTTCTCCCTTCAGAATATTGTCCTTGCAGGCCCACCACATAAGATACTGTGCGACCCTGCTTGGAACCTGAAGTAGGTCCGGCATCTTTCCTGCGAACTGCGACCATTGAGTTCTGAGGGTCCATTGAAGGGATCTCGTTCTCAGGTGGGCCTCTGGCACCAGAGAAATTCAGGACGCCATGAAACTGAGCAACCTCAAAATATCGAAGGCCGGAGACGTTGGGCACTTTAACATTTGGAGACTATCTGTAGAATGTCTTGAGCTCTCACCTCGGGTGGCAAGCTCTTTCCCAAAGATATATCCAGTACAGCTCTGATGAACTGGAGCTTTTGAGAAGGTGTCATATAGGACTTCTTGTAATTGAGGGAGTAGCCCAGTCTGTGAAGGGTACGTTGAGAGGATCCAGGACTTGTTCGGGAGAACGCGCCCTGATCAGCCAATCGTCCCAGTTGGGGTAGACGTGAATCCCCCCTCTACTGAGACTCGCTGCCACTACCGCCATTAGTTAGAGTCCCTTTCCTGTACACTGCACCAAATCAAATGTTTCAACTACTCTCTACCTAACCAGTGAGAAAGGGCCCATCAATGCAACCAAGAACTTTGAAATTAAACGTGCTATACACACAAATGTATGTGCCGAATTGTCCATGTTAAGAGGACAGCCCAACAATCGAAAAACATCCCGAGATCTACACACAATCAGTGCATCTCATGGATTGTGGTTGCATCAGAAAACAGATTAATTGTGGAGCTTTTGTTTTATTAAAAGTGTTTGTGGAAGAATTCTCCAAGCCATAAACCATTATAAATTCAAATACACAGCATAACCTAAACAAACGGGATGGTGCTTAAGAAAGATGCCAGCTCCAACATTATTCTCTTACAACTGCCACTTTCCATTATATGCAAACATGTAGATTGCAATAGATAAGAGTGTTGATCCAATGCTTTTTCAATTAACTGATAGATTATTATGTGCTTCAATATTTGGGAAACAGCATGTTCAATGTTAGAAGTGGGAGAAGTCTCCAATGATTCTTTATGGGAATTCAGGGCAAACAGACTAGTCCAGAGTACTTAAGGATTAACTAGTTGAATTAAATAGCATTCTCCGTATGTTGCAAACTTTATAAAATGGACAACAGGGCTTTTTCCAGTTTTGATACACAAAACAAACAGGTGTTTTCCAATGTCTTGGAGTGCTCTTTTTAAAGTAAGAAACCTTGTTGGTTAAACCAGTCTGAACCACTTCACTTCAGCAGTGGGCGGACCTTCAAGGATTCCTTATGGAAACATAACATGAACATACCCGCCCTGACACTTATTTATGTGCTGAACGTCTACATCCTGAAATTCAGGGGAACTGTAATAAATCACAATCACATTAACACTACTTTCACTTTTACGGCTCTTCTATCTCCACTGCTCATCTTTAATCTGCATCTCAAGTTGATCCATCAGTCCTGATGGTCTCCGTGGACTGTGTTGACAGCTATCTTTAGGTCTGCAATGCTCCTCCTGTGGACTTATGGGCTAAAGGTCATGTAGGCAGCAAAGACACATCAGTGTCGCCAGCAAAGATTCCCTTCGTAATTTGTCACAGAGGACTCAATAATCCACGAAGATGGTAGAATTAACGTGTTTCATTAAAGGTTTAACCAATGTGTCTGGGAAGACTGGGATGGTGGAAACTAAGGTGCCACCTGTGGCTCTCTGAGCCCAAGCCTAGGAGTCCTAACCCCAAGAATCTCCTTCACGTACTCTACCATCTACTAGCCAAGTCTTTCGAATGTTGACAAGGAAAAATAAAGGCTTTTGCCTTTTCAATCTCCCTCCCTCCCTCCCTCTGTGACTTACTAAGGGATACTTCGGGTCTGTTGCACTGCCCAATGTCACCAGGGTTTCTCTTCCAGTCTCTCCCCTTCTCACCTTCTACTTTCTATGTGTATACCTCTCCCTCCCTCTATGTCTCCACTCTCATCCCTAAGTGATCTTCATAGTCTCCCTCTCTCTCTCTACTTGTACTCCTTTCTTGTAACCCTTTCCCTTCTCCTCTTCTTTCTGCTCCCCTCTACTTCTCCTCTCCCATCACTTTTGCCACTCGTGAACTACCAACACTACTTTCCTCTCCCCCATCTTCTTCCTCTCTACCTGCTTTTGCTACCAATATCTTCTCCGCACTCCCATCACACCCCCCACTCCCCTTCTCTTCTGCTCTCTCCCTATTCACAATCCCCTATCTATGCCTCCAAAAAGTGGCAGACAGGCATTGTGGAAGGGACAGCAGTACCAGCAGACATAAAATACACACTCAGCGGGGGCATGGATGCCCGCCCAGATTTCCTCTCGACACCTCTGGGCTAGGATCAGCTCTGATATTCCCCAGGTCAGGATGAGCAACCCCCTCGCTCCCCAGACAGGTTCTGGGCTAGGATCAGCTCTGATATTCCCCAGGTCAGGATGAGCAACCCCCTCGCTCCCCAGACAGGTTCATGAACCTGACCCTGTCACAAATGGCAGCAAGCACACCATCAGGACAGTTTCTAGACAATAATGCACACATGGCTAAAAACTAGAATGCACCCCCGACTTCCATCCCATAACGCAAACATACATGCCAACGTAACCCATTCCGTTAGGGAGATGTTTGGGTAAGCCTTTTGTTTTTCCTTGCATTGCACCAATAAGGTACAAGTGGCTGGTGTACTTGTTGTGGTGCTGGAGTGCAATACTGAAGTAGGGAGGGTTGGTGCCTCCCGAGCCTGCGCCACTGCTACAGATGGAAGAAGGCGTTTCCCAACCTTTGTGGCAAGGATATCGGACATTCACAAACTAAATGTTATTTGGAACCACAGTACCTACAGAGACCCAATATCTGTCGTCATCTTCTTTCTTCGGAGAGAGGTCCACAAGCCGCACATATATTTGCATAGGTTCGCTGTCGTTGAGTTTCTAGACGGAAGGGTAGATCCAGTGGGATGCATTAGTCTGATGTATCCTGGACTAGGTTTCTTTCTTTTGATTTTACATTCTTGCAGACTGACTGCAGTCCAACTGGAGAACCATAGTTATCAAAGCAGATAGGATCAGTGTTTGCGGTCCTCGTGCAAGTTCGTCTTCTAGCTCTTCCTTTAATCCCCTCCGAAACAGAGCAATGTGAGTGTTTTATGGCCAAACATATTCCGGCGGCAACTGTCTGAACTTGGAGGCGTAGGGCAAGGTATTGGTCGTTCCCTGGGTGATGTCCAGTAAGGACTCCTGGGTCGTCGTGTAAGACAAATCCAGGCAATCAAACAAATCTTTGTGTTGTCACAAAACCTTGATGCTGGACTAGTAGTAGACTGTTCGTGGTTACCAAAGGAGTCGCGCCAGCTCAGCTATTTTTGGTCCTATTGGAGATCATGAAGCAGACTTTAGATCGCCTGTAAATTAAGTAGTGGGTCCGATGGTAAAATGGATGGTACAAGCATTCAGGAATTCACCTAGGCACTTTGGGTTGCTTTGGAACTTCTCAAAGGAGGAACAAACCATAGATGTTTCCATAGGTTAGGGACTTCTAGGTCACACAAGTTGCCCAAGCATTTGGTTTTCCATCTTTAGGCTTTGAACCTTGGTGGAAGCCTTTAAAGGCGGCATCAACAATACTGATGTTTAAAGATCCACATTCCTAGAAATCATGCATGCACACTGGAAAATGCTAGATAGCTAAAATAAGAATGATGTAGAGCAATGCAATTATTCCACATCTGCTGTTTTTATCCGATAGCCAAAATGGTGAGTCATTTAAAACAAACAATCCAAGTATTTATGCACAAGATTGATCTTGAGATCTCTCTCTCTCTCATATATATATATATATATATATATATATATATATATATATATATATGTATATATATATAGGGACTAACAGGCATTCCCTCAAATTTAAATTACAATAAGAACTACATTTCTTTTATCTCTAATGGTGTGGGAGTGCAGTGAAGGAAATATGTTTATGTCCAATAAGAAATTTCCAGATCGGTCTACACAATTGTTCTTGACTAGCACCGGTCTCTAAGTCACCTTCCTTTTGAATGGAATGTTAACCTAAAAAGATCACGTTTTGCTCAATAGACATAGCAGATGACAGTTTAATCTCGATAGATATTCCAAAAAAGATAGTAAAAGGGTACCAAAAGAGGTTGCGGAATTGGATTATTATATGGCCATGGCTACTAGGGAGACCTGAAGGTAGCTAATGCATTTGTTGAGCAGGAGCTAAAAGCAGCTCCAGGGCCTCAGATATCACCCAGTAAGCAGGAGTTATCTATGGGGAGCGAGGAGCTAGTACATAGCAAGTTACAAACCTAACTTCCACATGGGAGGCAAACTATAAACCTATGCCCATCATATAGGGCCTATTGTTTAAATGTCTCCTAGCTGTATTCTAATGGTCCTTTAGACAAGTTCCCAAACACTAGAGTTAATGTCACATAGTTACGTTTCTATAGGACCGGTTTGCCTGGGTAGTCAAATGTAGCTGCTGGGAGCCGTTGGCGACAGGTTAACCAGGCTCTAAATAGATCACAGCTCTTGGCAATTTCAAAGCATGTTAATGGTTACATCTTCTGTTAGTAGTATCAGATTATTTTCAACTACTTACAGGAGTATATTGCCACCGCGCTAACGTGCATTTGTCCTTGATAACAGCAATAGCTCCAGTCGGTAACATTTGCTGCACACATGTCCACATCACTCCTTGTATAAACACTGTGCATGTGCTCATATAACGGTTCTTGCAATGCCCACAATGAATCTGTAACATATACTTGTACTGAGGATGTTATCCTGCCGTACTGTAGTCTGGGACAACTGCTTAACAAAAATTAGCTGTAAATGCGCACACAATGCGTTTCACAGTTTTAAGCTGCTTTCACTAGTCAATGCATTTTATCATCATGGTTAAATGTTAAGAGAGCAATTTTCTTGAAGCACGGTGACTAGCTATGTGATTTTATAAAACCTATTTTGCATTGGGTGACAAGTTGAAAATGCATGCACATCTGTGAATAACTGATGGTGTTGCAATTATGGCTGCAGCTTCATTTTAGATTTGACTAAAGAGGTTTAGCTCACAGTCTCAGACAAAGCATGAGAATAAAGAAAATCTCAAAAGATTCTGAACTATGGATAGAGATGGATACAAAATGTGTTCAGCTGCGATTCAACGCATGCAATGTTCTCCATTAGATTTTCAGTTTGTTATGTTCCAGAAAGCGTGGCATGCAACATGGAGAAAGGAGGCAGCAGACGGCTATTGGAGCCAATATCTGGGAGCCTACTTCTGTCTTTCTTGTCTAGGTGAGCTTCTTTACTGCTTTCCCAGCCCAAAGCTTGGGATAGAGATGGCAAAGCTACCTCCTTTGGCAACAGCTTACAACCTTATCAACCAATGCAAGGGGCGTGTAGCCATGTGGTAGGAGCTAAATTGAAGGATGCAGAGTACATTTGGGGACATTTCTGATTATTGGGGTACAGTGCACTCAGGGATATGCGGTCTTGTAAAATGTCTATGATGTAGCAGAAATAGTGCTTTCTGGGAAATTTTATTCTTGGAGACATCTTTCTGGAGTAACAAATTCTGCATTCTGTGACATTCAGTCCACTAAACGCTATGTGCAGTGGAAGGCAGAGTAGTTCTGTGAAATACAGTTCTGTAGAATCATCTGTACTAGTGATTCGGGATTCCTGTATTTGCCTCTGTACTCAGTGAGAGATTACATTCAGGGACATGTGGCGAGATGGGGGCTGCACCTGTGATTTGATGTCTGGGCACCTTCTTTGTGGAACTCTATCCCAATCCAGCTGAAGAATAGTACCGAGTCTGGAACACTTAAAAACGTATCTGTTGGATAAAGACACTTGTTAAGGCAGTCGCGCTTTGATTTTCTACACTCCTATAATTATTGCTTTTGTGTTGCCTCTTTGTTATGTGCGAGCTATGAGGCCTATGGGCATGTAGCATGTTACAAATACAAAAACTAAATATACAGATATCGACCACATTTCTGGGACACACATCCCTCTAGGATCACTTCTACTGAGAACGGCAAGTCATTTTTGGTATATGTAATTCTCTATGGTGGAGGACGCTCTGTGCAGAGTTAGTACCTACAAGCCCCTCCTCATTGTCCCTGTACTTACTTATGAGGAACCACTCTCCATGATAGGAAACCATTTGTGTCCATGTCCCTTCCACTTTTATTGAAGATGCAATACCCCAATCTCTCAGAAGGCCATATTTAAAAAGTGTTCCCCATGGGACACAAACTCATTTGGGTATCTGGGATACACACTGCAACTGAATCCTCTAAAGGCTGGGCTTTGAAGGACAACAAAATCACATCACCATTAAGGGACACCCTCTGCTTGGCGTACAGGTAATACCTTAAGGTGGCAAACGCTCCAGCACCCTTGCTCAGTGAGGGGGCACAGTTGATAAGTAGCTAGAAGGCCATGCAGCCTTGAGAGCTGGCACTGCCAAAGTCATCAATAGGAGAGCTTGAAACCGCTCCATGAGCTGGCCCTGCAGAGAGCCATCAGCAACAAGCCCAGAGCGCAGGTTTTACTCCAAGCCTGGGCTAAGATAAAACTGCTGGTATAACGTGTGGGTCACTGCCGATGGTACTGTAGGCAGGTCCTGTGTACCACTGCCATGTGCTTGCTGATGCATAGATTAACAATCACAGCAGAACGTCGAAAGGCTGTGCATGCAGTGTATATAGGTATACACAGGCAGCCATCATAGGCTGTACAAACACAGAACGGGGCTTGCATGCCCACTGCATACTACAAATATGCCAGAAGCGATGCTACAGTGTTGCGTTACCAGAGTGTCAATACAGTGAGATGAGTTTGAGGGGAAGAGTGAAGAAAAAGAAACAGTGAGACTGAATCCGACTCAATATGTCTTCAAGCACAGAGGAGGAAGTACAGAAGAGGAAAAAGGGGCTTTTGGCATTTTAGGGAAAAGGGTGGTAACTTATTTTCTTAAAGCCCCGGCAGACGAGGGGGGAGAGGAACAAGAGTCAATAAAACTCCATCTTCATCCATGTCTTCCTCAACAAGTGACCGACACCTCCCAAGAGGGTGGCCCAAAAGGGAAATAGCTGGATAAAGCACTAGTGGCCCCAGTATTGGTGAAAGTCCTAGAATACATGGGATTCCAGGATCAAGAAGCAGATGCTACTGTGGGAAAGAACATTGGTCCTCCTCCCCCCGCAATTTAAACCTACATTCAAAGCATGATTACCACTACAGTAAGAGGGGAAAATGAAGTGTGCAAACAGATCCAGAAAGAGCTAGCGTACCCCGATTCATGGCAAAACTAGATCCCCTGAAGGGAAAGAACTTTGGTGCAGGCGATCCATACAGACAAACCAGATCCTGCCTAGTTTGGTAGGTTGTTCCTCAATGACGCCATAGAAGAGTGGGGGTCAAAGACGCATTGACCGGAAAGGTGGACCTTAAGGGGGCCCATTTAATCTTAAGGGATAATTAACATATATAGCGTGCACAGAAAAGATAGCTCTTCGAGGTTTTAAGAAGGTAACAAAACCCCACAAGGATGGAACAGGCTGTGCACCAATGTTACAACATATGAGGAGTCAAGTGGAATTCCTATGGGACTTCGCATACAACACAGTGAAGTTTTCAGCTATGGTCATGGGAGCAGCCATCACAGGCCACCATCAGCAAAGGATTGGCATACAGAATCTCACCAAAAATATCAACAGCCATGAAAATCCATTGTGAAGGAGAGATGCCCTGTGGGGGACACCCTTGAGGAACAGGTTCAAAAAGGCTTAACGGCTGACAAGTACATGGCCAAGCTAAGCAGGAAGCAAGACGCAAAAGTAAAATCGAGATCATACATTTCCAGAAAGCACACAAAGCATCAAATGCCATGCAAGAGTTTCAAAATTGACTGTGGGGTGAAAATACAGCCCCATGGTGACAGAGATTGAGAGGCCATGCATGAGAGGCAACATTGTAGAAATTAAGCTGGCTGATTTGGATACCCATTGGAATATGCAAGCCAGTCCAAAACACCTGGTGAATGAACGAAAATGGGCCGCCCTCAACTTTGATAAAACGGAAAGGCACTCAGCGGAAGGAGTGTGTGCAAGCTCTAACAGACTTTTATATGAAACAAACTACTAACGAAGAGAAGACTAAAATGGCTCAGCATGTATGTACTTCCATTTTACTGATAGTGGAAGAACATCAGAATGGTGCTGCCTCTGTACAGAACCAGGCTGAGCTTTTGAATGAAGCGCAGCAAAAGCTTAAACAATTAGAAACTAAAGTGCGAAAGAGACACATGTTAGAGTCAAAGCAAGAAAGTCTCATTGAGCGGCTCAAAAAGGAGTTAAAAACACAGCAACGAGAAAATGCACAGCATGCAATGCAGTTCTCTACACCGCAAGAGGAGCATAAAGAATGTGTTGAAAATATGGGTGCACAGCAACACAAATTAAATGATCAGGTTACCCATAACAGAGTCATATTGGAGGACATAACCACATTCCAATAGCAAATAAAACTTATTGAAAACCGAAAATAGCCAATTAATTATCAAAGGGATTGACTCTCAAGGTGAGTTAGATCAAATGAACCAAGATCTGAACACCTTGAAACAACAGAGGAAGCAGTTGAGGGAAGAAAAGGACACATTAAACCAACAGAATAGTGCCCCATTTCAGGAAGTGCGTCAGTTAAGGATTGATGCGGAGAAATGAGAGTCATGTTCTCAGGGACTGACAGACATTAGGCTAGAAAATGCACAATTAATGGAACGTGTGAGTCAAGCAGAGAATTACCTATTGCAAGCAGCCCTTTGCAGAAATGCGCAAGAGGAAGAGATTAGTCTCTTGAAAATGAAACGCTCGGAATGTGCATGCAAGACGCAAGCCTTGCAAAAGGAAACAGAGTTCAATTGTGAAGAAATAAAGGGACTAAAAGATAGATTAATGGCCCAAAGTAAGGTGCTTGAAGCCACTCAAGCACTTGTGTCAGAATTAAAAACCCAGGTCTCTGCATCCCACCAAGAGATGGGGATCGAGAAAAATAGGTGCGAGAGGTTGGCAAATGATATAGCCAAATACAAACAGGCTTTGAGGCACCCCGACCAGTGAGGGTATGAAAAAGTGCACTCTGATCATGGAGCGGTGACCTCTCTACCAAGCCAATTAACCACTTCAGATGTCCAGAGTGCGGCTAACCTCATGCGTACCACTTATCAAGAACAAGGAAAAATGAGGCAGCTGGACTCACCCAGGCCTAGTCAAACTGATTCAGAAGGCCAGACCTTATCTGACATCGATGAGGATTCAGGGATAACAAGCAGAAGGGAAGGTGGCCGGACCAGTGGTCTCTGGGAAATCAAAAGTACCCTAGCAAGTACCTTTGACCAGGAGGACTTGTATGATGAAAAGGTCAGGGAGTTGGACTGGCAGAAAATGAAGCTACAAAAAGGGACCACCTGGTCCTCTTTGCAGAGAGAGAAGAGCCAGAGTTCAGGAGATGGGGGCGTGGGGGGATTCCCTAGCATACCTGGAAGGAGAGATGAGGAGAATGAGTACTCAAAAAAGGGGATTACAAGGGAAATGACCCTGAGAGTTCACGGCACCACAGGAGAGAAGAGTCCAGACCCTGTTATTCAGGGGGGGGGGTGGGGAGGGGGGTTTCTGAGTCTCAGAGGTAGGGAGCGCCTAGAGGACATGGAATGGACAACAACAGCAGCAGCTCTGAGACAGAGGGTGAGTGGACTCTGGTGCAGCGGAAAAGGAAGTCTGCCAAACACAAGAAAGGTGAAAGACCCAATTCGGCAGATAAAGGCCCGAAAGAGCTTTATGACTTCCTACAATAAGAACGCAAATAATTTTGTATGGGAGCATTTGGAACTTTATGAACAAACAATGGCATCTTTTGGAATGAAAAATGATGGGAACTTCATGGAGTTTGTCAGATGGACATTCTCCCCCCCAGCCACCCCTGCTCACACCCCCGGGCCCAACCCACACGCACCCCCCCCGACCCCCAGTACTCCAGCTTCTTTGCAGGGCTGGAGGACCAAGATCACCATAAATGGTCCACCTGCAAGGCTGCCATTTTCAAACACTTTTCCATTCATAGAAAGCCACAGGAGGCCCGCAAGGCGGCATACAACCTGCACTGTAGGGAAGATCAGGCACCTAGAGAGTTTGTACAAGAGTTGAAACAAGCATTTGCCCAGACGTCTAGGCAGGTGAAGGCCAGTGGCAGGGAGTTTATCAATACATACTTCCAAGCGCTCATGAAATACATGATGTCCCAATTAGTAAGGGATTTTCATGAGCGTAGAACCCTATGATTGGGCGATTGAAAAGGCCACCTGGATATGAGGTCCAAAAGTCCTCTCAAAATAAAAATAACCCTAAAACCCCTAAACCATCCAACACACCTGCTGTTGCAAAGGTGGCAGAGGTGAAAAATACCCCTCCATTGAGACGGGGGTGGCCTAAAAATACTCCTTCTACCAACAAGCAGAACACGACAGGCAGAAGAGACCCTCTGATTCAACGCA
The DNA here is from genome assembly GCF_040938575.1 of Ambystoma mexicanum. Taxonomy (NCBI): domain Eukaryota; kingdom Metazoa; phylum Chordata; class Amphibia; order Caudata; family Ambystomatidae; genus Ambystoma; species Ambystoma mexicanum. Next base: position 148,835,545 of record NC_090936.1, read on the forward strand.
ATCGAGGGGGAGTCGGGCAGGATACCAGACAAATGACCCTTCTGACCCTGCCACCTATGTAAGTCCAAAATACAAAAGGTACAAGAACTATACCGGATATATATGGACTCCTCTGGCCCAATGGGGGGTTAGGGGGGTGGGGAGTCCAATCAGGTGAGTACTGTCCCAGCAAACTTCCCTCCGGAGGGAATTTATACTCCACGTCCCAACTTGAACTTCTTTACCAGGTATCCCACGAAATCTAATTTCTGGACTAATCCTCCTCTCTCTCCCTGCTTTCAGGATAATAGATTCCTGAACCCGGGAGAAGGGAGACCTAGGATGGAAAGTTAGCAGGGAAACTTTCAATACCCAAACTACTCCAGGAGAAGGGACAGTTACCCTTTCCGGGAGCAGCAAAGGTATGAATCAAGACCTCCGTACCAACCAGAAATAGTGTCACAACTGGGGCAACAGGTCCAACAACTAACCCAAGAACTGGGTTGCATGCCCAAGGGCTTAGTCAAACCCTCAACTAGAATCTGCTGCCCAGAATACCACAGGGTAAGTAGGAGAAAGCAAAAGAAAACTCACTTTGTGGAGGAAGTCCACATCATCCCTTTTGAAGGAGAAGAATCCGTGGAGGATACAGAAAAAAATAAATCTTCTCTTTTAGGGATGGAGGGATCCCCTTGTCCCCCCACACACCCCAAGGAATAATGTGTCCCAAAAGACCCTGATTTTGACGGGGTAAGTATGGAGACCGACCTAGAGCAAAAAGTACTTAAACCCAAACAACGTCACCCAGATGACCCAGAAATCAAGGAGGTATTCCTCCCCCAAAAAGGTTCTGGGAAATGTCTCCAGGAAAAGGGGACAGCAAAGAATCGGGACACTTCCCAATCCCATCTGTTTGTGGGGGCAAATTTTTTTAAACAGATTCCCGGACCCCAACACAGAAAAATGTCCAAGATCACAGTGTCGGAGTTCAATATAAAAAAGTTAACCAACAAGCTGGCACATAATGCACATTTTCTTTGCCCACTTCAGGAGAGCGAAGGATGATTGTATGCTCCTTTGTATGCTCCTGTCAAGGTACACGGTCAGTGTGCATTATCAGCTCTGGCGGTTACTGGATTCCAAGTCACCCTCCTGTCCAAAAACGCCTTCAACCAACTGAACTCAAAAAGGGGGAGGTCACCAAATTCCCCTCACACCTCTTCCTGGACAACTCCTAAACTTCAATGGGAATATTTCCGTCAAAGGGTCTGCTGATCTCGAAATAAAAATCAGGCGGCACAAGGTGGCTAAGGTAGTCGTGATTCCAGAGGGCACACCTTGTCTATTGGGGAATGACCTCCTTCTGAGGTTATCACCCCTGATTGACTGTGCGAACAAGGTCCCCTGGTCCCAGACTAACCGGCCGATCAAACTAAAACAAAAGCACAAATTATGTGAGTTTGAATGGCACATGCCACATGATTGAACAACAGTCCGACAAAATAGAATTCCATTTCAGGAACTATCAAGTCCCAGACATAACTGTCATCTCTGTAGGAGAACAAACTGGTGATGGGAACCTTTCTCAATTCTAGAAAATCAACCTCCCTCCCAGTTTTAAGTGGCATTCCACACAGGAGGGAAATATTCTGAAATGTTATACCTATCCAAAATTAGAAGAAAAAAAACAAATACCATGACAACAGATGATGAAAACCAGCTGAAAGTCTGACCAACATCCAGATATAGGGTAAACAGCTGTTTTTCCTCATTCAGATAAATGAGGGGGAGGAGCCTGTTCTCACCAGAGTATGCCTGAAAAACAGAAGAAGCTTCATCAGCGAAGAATTATTTAGGAAACTCACAAAAGATCAGACCATTCCCACATTTAAATTGATTGGTAAATGGGAAGTAGGGCTGGAAACCCCAAATTCCAAACATCTCCTGCCTAGCAGGTGTCTGCTAAAATGTTCCATTGGCGACAAAAGCATAGAACATAATTGTCGGGTCATGAGAGATGTCCGTTCTGCCTTTTAAGGCAGTGACATTCTCAATCAATTCGCAATTACTTTGGACCTCATTAATAATAAAGCCTGGTCCGGACTGCGGGGTAACCCGATGGGCTTTGACAACAATGATAAAGCATTGCAGACAGCGCAATTGCTGCCTCATGAAGTTCAAGTTAAAGAAGAGGTTACCATCCCAGAACATGGGTGAAAATATCCAATTACCCGTAAAATTAAGCGATGCCAGAACCTCAAAAATCAGGACACCTATATAAATTAGAATTATCATCTCCAACAACAAGGTTTGTTTTTACATCCGACACCCCTAGTTGAGCTAGAACACAACACCATTTGAATATTGGTAGATAACAGCGACCCTCTAAGTATCACTTTGGGCGCAGACATCTTTATTGGAATGGAGGTTGATGCCCAACATTATTCTAATGATTTAGGTAATGAGATCATTGTACCAATCCCAAATGACCACTTCAGTATGGACGACGGTCTGCCTCCTGAAAAGATTTTCACTAGACAAGGGGGACATTTCTTAGTGTACTCTTCCGGCCCTTATGGTGTCGAAGAGGTGACCCGTGACATTAGGAAGGATGAGGTGGTATTCCGAGTCAACAGTGACTACCTCAAATCCAGGCCAACACCACACGAGATCTCTCCACCCAACTGGAGGATACTGCCAAAATTGCCAAGCCCAAGGTCTTTCCAGGCTTTATGCAGATGGTCGAACAACGGATCAATCGGATGCCTGTGAGAGCTTGGAGCAAAAACAGAAGCTGAAACAGGTGTTTCTCGATTTTCAGGAGATCTTATCAGGGACTCATGACTGTGGACGCACAGATATACATTCAACCACCATACTCACAGGCCCCCTAGATGGCTCCAGTATTTGTGAAACAATAACTGTCACCTCTCGCGTCCATGGACTCACTCACAGAGATTATTAAACAACTAGAATAAAGTAGAATAATTCGTCCAATCCAATCCGCAGTACCTTTAACAACCCAGTACTAGGGATACTCAAACCCAATGATCAATGCAGGGATGTGGCCATCTTGACATGTGGAACCGTTTGTTCAACTCCCTCAGGTCTCCATTGGCCAAGGGCTGGCCCAGATCCAAGGGTCAAATGTGTACACCGCAGCTGACCTGACCAACGGTTACCGGACAGTACCCGTGAGTAGGGAAGACAAGTACAAGCTTGCTTTACCTTCTGGGGGCAGCAATAAACGTGGACCCGAACCCCCTTTGGATATATAAACTCTGGTAATGACTTTAACATCTTCCTACACAAGGCCATGCCGGATTTGGGCAAAAGGGGAAACCTGGCCTATGTGGATGATGTTTTGATCAAGAGCTCAACTGTGGAGGAGCATTTAGCAGAAATATGCTATGTTCTGACCCCATTTGCAGAAAGCCGGAACAAAACTGCCCTTCCAGAAGGCACAGTGGTATAAGACCTGTGTGAACTTCTAAGGACACGAGATCACCCTTGAGGGTCTCGGTACCATGTGAAAAAAAGGTGGAAGTATTATTGAAATTGAAAGACCCTACTACTCAGTGAGAATTAAGAAGCCTTCTTGGACTCACCAATTATAGTAGAAAGTTCATTGAAGACTATGCAGAGGTCACTCGACCCTTGGTCCATTTATTAAAGGCCCGAGTCAAATGGGAGTCGGGTCTCGAAAAAATCAGAGGCAGACAAAACAACTAAAGAGAAGCCGTTCCCAAGCCCCTTGTTTGGCTTACCCCATCAAGAACAATGAGTTCTTCTTAGAGATAGGGTTCACAGATACTTGCTTAACAGAGATATTGTACCAAAAGCACAACAAGGTCAACAAAGTAATCAAGTACGCAAGCAAAACATTGTCCTCTCTGGAGGAAAAATTCAATGATTGCCAAAAGGCACTCCTGGCAACGGTGTGGGCATTGAAAAATTACCATTTGTTTATCCAGGGAGAGTACATCATTATGGAGACTCCTCACCAACTCTTGAAATACTTACAAAGTGACCAAATCCGAACAGGGAACATTAGTAATTCCAGAATTCTTCTTGGATTCTGTCCATGCAAGGCTTTCCTGTGGAAGTCCGATATGGCCAAAACAAGAAGAGTCCTCTAGCGCAAGGATGACTGTGCTCAAGAAAACTGTCTCGAGGATGAAAGTCTAAGGACCAATGACAATATGGAGGTATACCTTACTTCCCCGCACAAAGTCTATGAGGATGACGCATGTCAGGGGATATCAACAGTTTATGTGGATGGGTGCTACCACCATGTTACCAATCATAGGGAAAAGGAACTAGTGACGTGCATTCGGAATGCCTGGGTGAATGATGCCCTAGAACTCTCTGCTGGGCACAAAATAGGTCCCTGAAGTAGACAGGTGGGAGAGTTGATAGTGGTACATCCTCACTGCAGCACACCACCAACTCAAACAACTGGTCATAATCGCGGACTCCGATTAGGTCAGGAATGGGTTAGTGGAAAACCCGATTAACTGGAAAAATCGAGGCATGCTGTGTGCAAACAATAAACAGCTAAAGCACGGGAAATTAATCCAATTGATGATCTGGTAACCTCTAATGAGATGACCATCTATTGGAAAAAGATCAGAGGTCACTCCAAAATAGAGGAGCCAGACAAGACTGTAAATGACTTGGCTGATCAGTTGGCAAAAACCAGATCCACTCACTTCCCAAACCCATGCCAACAATGAAATCTCAACTGCCCAGTGAAGTGGAGATGCAGATTTGATTACTGCACAAAAAGAGGACCCTATTATTGGGAAATGTTATCGACATTTTGAATACTGTGAATTTTCCTCTGACAGAATCTGATTATATCGGGAAAGAGGATCTCCAGGTGTTGATAAAGTTTTCCAAAATGTTCCAAATCCGAGACGGTTTGCTGGTACGGAGATCCCCCATCTGGATGTGAGGAATAGTAATCTATGTTAGAAACTGGTCCATACCTACAGAGACACTGAGAGGGACCAGTCGGTCCTGAATAAATGGGGCTTCCCACCGGTCACAGGATATCACAAGAGTGGCAACTGTGATGCATGTCCATATATGGAAACAAGACATCAGTTTGATTATGGACACATCAAATGGCAAATGAGACACCACACAAACTGCCGGACTAAAAATGTCATGTACATCATCCTATGTCCCTGTGATCTTATTTATGCGGGGAAAACGACCAAGCAAACTAGACAACAGATATCAGAACACAGATCATGTAACAGGAACAGAGTATCTGACAAACCCCTGGTAGATCATTTTGTGAAATTGGGACACACTGACAAAGATCTCAGGTGGTTTGTTCTACAAGCACGTGGAGGAAATCTGGGCACCCTGATCCACAAAACACAGCAGACATGTATTTATTCCCTGGATACGGTGAAGCATGGCCTAAATATTGCAGGGGAATGGAAAAATTTGATACATGGGTGGTGACAGGATGGTCCGGATGGATATATATATATATATATATATACATATATATATATACATACATACACACTGGACGACCTACCGGGAGCTGTTTGAGGTCATAATTATCCCAGGGAAATAAATATTTTTTTGGCCCATGTTGTCAGTGTATGGTCTATTGTAGATTTACTTTGCACTTAATACCTTTGTGCCTTGCGATGAACACGGGGGTGCCATCTGGTGGACCGGAAGTAGGAAGCATTGAATGTTGATGGGCTTGTCCACGGTGCTTCACCATGAAAGCATACATGCAGCAATTCAAATTTTGGGACTACATTTCCCAGATATCTTAGCAACACCTGCGGAGTCGCTATGCAATTGGTTACAATTTTTCTAAAAATAATGTTAGACAGGAAAAGATTCTGGCATTTAAGAACTGCTATCGCAGCAGACAATGTGCTGCGGAAGGCTTGATGTCATATCTGACCTAAAAAGAAAAAAAACATAAAAGACTTTTTCATGGAAGAGATCCGCGAGAGTACAGGAATGTTAGTCCTGTTTCTGTGTCCATTAAGAATGTATAACACACCGGCTCTCTGTTGGCGCTAGAGACGACGCCCGTTGGAAGATCAGACTTGGATGCAAAAGAAAACATCACAGGTAAGAAACAATGAGGAATGAGGCATTTTCAAACATAATTAATATCTTTGATAAGCATACTCGGGATGGGTAATGCATGCAGCAATGCGGGCATGTTCAAGATATACGGCCGTAGGTTTAAATAAAGAATACATGACTTAGTGAATGCCGTAGTCCCTCTGACTGTGGAGTATCCACCTATGCAATTCCGTAGTTTTGTGAAATCGGAAGTATCCACTAAACACTGGGGCGATGCACCGCCGTGGATGTGTGGCAAACTATCCAGAACTTAATGGTAGTGCATGGTAAAAAAGCATGGCGGGAAAGGATTCCCTGGGGCTAACCGCATGCAGCTTGCAGATTTTGAAATAAATCTTCACATCGTGTCTGGACACCAATTAAAGTCTATGCTTGGACAGGTTGTTCAGGCATCAAATGGCCTGATGGAAATAAGATTTGGTGAATACCGTGGCAAAAAGGATTATGATATTTGAGTGTGACATGATTTTGGAAGATTCTCATAGACCGATGAGCGAAGACATCACCGGTAAGCCATACTCTGGAATGCTAATGGCATCGAATAATGAGGTAAAATGGACAACTATATATCCGGTCCCCTTTTTGCAGACTTTTGGGCTTGATACATGGAGGAATCAAGTGGGAATAAGTTTCAATTCAAGTCCTTCATAGAAACAGTGAGTATGGACTCTGCCTCACTTGAGGCTGACAAGACTTGCTTGCCAATGCCCAAAGAGCTGGGAACGGAAGTAGGGAACCGATAGTCTCTCTTAACATTTGTTTTTGTTTGATAGGCTCTGCATAGAAGAGATCGGGTCACGTGAGCAGTCGGGATTGGGTCCATAGTTTTGAACATCCTCCAAGCATTCATTTGGAGGGGAGTTCAACTTATGTAAGAATGAAGGAGTTACATGCATACGTTTCTGTGCTTGTGCTTAGAAGAAATGAGGATAACTAGAATGCAGGTGGTAACACGGTTTTAGTTTTGCATTTCTCTAGATAATGTTTCCAACTCCATACTGGAAGTGTGGCACAACTAGTTAGCAACTTCCATCCTGAAGAAGGTTGGATTAAGTTGAGGGCTATAAGTCGTTAGCCTGCTGATTCCGACTGAAACATGTGTCGACAACACTTGTTGCAGAAGAAATAGGCACATGATTACACATAGGAGGTGCAGAATAAGAATGATTTTGAGAAATTAGTGTCAGAAGGTCATAGATGTCATATGACCTCTTCAAAAACGTACTGTTGAGTGGCACATTTTGTATATGTATGAAAGAGTGTGTATGATGGAGTGAATTAAATGGATGAGTTATGAGATATGTATATACTGGTTTTCTTTTAGCCCATGTTGTTTAAATACCACTAAATGTCTGTGTATTTGTATAAATACGACTGATAGTGTCTTGCCAGCCTCAATCTCACTGGTCCATTTGTTATATTTACCTTAACAGTGGGTGGTACCTACCTCATTCCGAAGCCTAATGTTGAGTCACACCCATGATGCAGCCACTGCCGGTCATAAGGGGTTTCATACGACATTAGAAATCTTGCACGAGGTCGCAAACTGGCCACACATGTTCAGGATCATGACATCTACTTAAAGGGGTGTCTTGTGTTTGTACAGTTTCTTCAGCCAAGTTTTCTCACACACAGAGCTCCCCTACAGAAAAGGGGAATGACACTGCCTTGGTCGGATTTGCAAGTTGATTTCATTGGGCCAGTGATTCCCTCCTCTAGAGGAAACAAGTACTGTTGACTGTCACATGCATGTTTACCAAGTTGGTAAAATGTCTTCTGGACCCGAATTGTAAAGCAGAGACAAATACTGCACTATTGATCAATAAGATCTTCTCTCGTTTCGGCCTCCCGCAAAGGATTGAGTCAGACAGAGGAAGTAATTTTACCAGTGAGGCGATAACCAAGATGTGTGAGATCCTAGGGGTAAAAAGAAAATACATTTCCAACCAGATGACTCGAGCGGGGGAGTAAAGAGGTACAATAAGACAATTGTGGGAATCTTGGAGAAGTTTGTGGCGGTCTCTGGGCCTAGTTGGGACATCAGATTACTGCTTGTCCTGATGTCCATGAGGTCCACTCGGTCTTCTGCATCAAAAATGTCTCCATTTGAGCGTATGAATGGATGAAAGATGGTGCTACCTCAGCATCTGCTCTACAGAACTCAAGAGCAGATCCTGATAAACGCATCCACTACCCATAAGTACATTGAACATTTAAGGAAAATATCTTCAGCACGCTTTTGCTTATGCTCAGAGCAAATTTAGAAAAGTCAGCAGAAGGAATGAAAAGCTACTACGACTTAAAAACTACCAAGAAGGAGTACGAAGTAGAGGGCAGGGTCTACCTTTATAATTTTCAAAGGAACCAGACGAAGGAGCGGAAGTTCTTTCCCTCTTGGCGCGGTGCCTTTGAAATCATAGATAACATTTCCCTGGTTGCCTATAAGATCTGCATCCCTAAAGGAGAACATACGGAAGAGAAATGTGTCCATATCAATCAGTTAAAGAGCTGTCACCCCAGACAGGTTTTATGACTGATTGAAGAGCCAAGTGAGGCTAGAGCCCAGGAACCATCTGAAGAATGGAAAACCAGATGGAGACACAGACACACAGACACACAGACACACAGACACACAGACACACAGACACACACTGTTTGTAGAAACGTTCATGTAAGGGAAATAAATGTCAATGTGTCATGTGATGTTATGTTTTTTTAATTCTATGTCTATAATACTGGGGAAAGAAGTACTGTATAATATACTTAACCACTCTTTTACTCTGTACAGAGCCAATAACTATTTACGTTCACAGCCTGGGGGTAGGAGGTTCCAAAAAGGGTGGAGTTCCAGGGCCAAACCCCAAGATCCGAAAAGAGTGGAGTGCAGACCAGAGCACCAGTCCCTCAGGAAGAGGAAAAGAGCAGACATGCTCTGAGGAAATTCATGAAAATAATAAGCAAAAAGAAATCCCCCCCCACTCTCCCTTGCTCTTTACTATCGGTCACCCAAGTCAAAAACCCAGGGGTGGGGGGGGACTTGTGGGGTGAAAATACAGCCTCAGAATGACAGATTTAGAGGCCATGCAAGGCCCCGTTGTAATAATGAAGCTGGCTGATGTGGATACCCATTCGAATATGTAGGCCAGTCCAAAACCCTTATTTTCCAACATGGGTCCTAGTGAATGAACGAAAATGGGCCTCCCTCAACTTTGTCAAAATGGAAAGGCACTCACCTGAAGGACAGTGTGCCTCACAACTGTAATATTTCTAACTGTGTCAAATGGTTTCCAAAAAGACATGTGGTGCTGCAGATGCGGACTTCATGTAAACTGGGAAAAGGCACATTTTGACAGTAAAAACTGCAGCAGTACACATGTGAAAAAATACATTGAAATGCTGTGCATTTTAAAAATAAATAGGAGGAACTGTGCCTTACATTTAAAAAGTGACGCCAAGTGACATTTAATTTGACATGGAGAAAGACACTTACTTTCCACAAATAACCTGACATTTAAATGGAAAGGCCTACTTTGTTTTAAAATGGACACGGTTTCCCGTGTTAAATAATAGCCTATGTGTGGACAAGTCAAGAGGAACACTTGTCTTTCCAACCATCAGATTAAAGAAATATATTAACACATGGACAGAAGCCCCATAGGCAATGTAAAATGCCAGCGGGCGTGAGCCGTCCAAGGCACTCGTCTAAGGCTACTGTGCCGCCTAGCTCTACCTATCCGTGACTACACGGGACACTCGTCATAACACTATGTCCAGATCTACTTCGCACAATTAGTGGATATTGTCACCGTAAACTGCCGCCCAGCCATCTTGAAAATGGTCCGTTAACCTGTCCAGGACTTATCTGAACTTAAGAACTCTGGTCATTACCGACTAACCTCTAAAACGGGTAAGCTATTAACACCAGACCCTTGACGACAAAACGTATGTCATCACCTAGATGAACCTTCTTGATCGCAGCACCCACTAAAGAGGTTCAGTTAATGTCCACCACAATTCTCCGTGCCCGCTCTGTAACCTCTCGCTCAATGTATTGCTTTGTAGCACAGGATCTAGCATATATCTAATGTGGATGAAATACCTAGCGTTGTTGATGTACCTGTCACCGACCGACTTTAAAGCCACACGCTGCTCTATGCACAGTCTGCAGCGCCATTATCTCACACGGCTTCTAGCTGCATAGGTTTACTTTTTTCTCCAGCAGTCGATATTGCATCTCAGCTTGCTAGTTCTTCAAAATAACAGCAGCCACTATCCTTGCATACTAGCTTATCGGATCCCAGTCATTAACGTGTGCAACACTGCCTAGCTGAATAAGTTACTACCATATTTGCTGCTGTCTGCTGTGAGTTATGTACTTATGCCTTACTCTTTGACCTACTCTTTAGTAATTACAATACTCAGTACACTGAACACTGTGCTACCCGTGTAAACTAGCTTGCCTACTGGTTATGCCAATGTGCCTACGTTAACTATCTTTTAGCAACCTCACCAGCCTCCCAACTGTCTATTTTGCCATTGATGCGAGCTAACCGTTGTTTCATCTGCTTAATGTAAATAGCAGTAATAACTTACAAACTCCCCAACTACCCACTCTAATTGCTTGCCAGTAGAAAAAATTACCTTGATCAAAGGGGCCTTGTTTAACACCAGATCTCTCCCAGCGCATGCTCTTGACATTGCCGATTTCATTGTAACTGAGGACCTTGACTTCCTAGCCATCACTGATACATGGCTACATGCAGCTTCCGGACCCTCATTGGCCCTAGCCATACCAGACAACGATGCCATTATTAGAAGTGATAGCGACACTAATCAGTCAAAAGGCGGAGGCGGAGCCTTCATCTTCAAAAACACTCTAGAGCTCAGACAATCCCCAATAACCAGATTCCTTCTTCTGAGCTATTATCGGTTAAACTATCGTTATCATCTAACCAAACTGCCAAATTGCACCTCATCTATCGACCACCAGGACCCATCGCCTCCTCCACTGAAGATATCTCCACCCTCCTCACTGTTAATGCTAAGCCTAACGCAAAAATAATACTTCTCGGTGCCCTTAATCTTGGATACCAAGACCCAAATGGCACTAAAGCCCTTGACAGCTCATTGATTGACCTAGGATTCAATGTTTACATCCATGAGCCTACACATATCAAAGGGAGAGCCCTTGATTGGCTTGCTGACTTGAAGTGTAGCATCAACCTGATGTCATTCACCTCCTGCATCTGGTCAGATGATCACAGGATTATCTTCACAGTCAAAGCATCCCCCCTTAATCTTAAATCCAGCATTGCACCCTCTATCCAGACCCGTAACAAAAAGGACATTACTAAGGAGAGACTACTTCCTCTCATCCGCCCCCTTCTTAACATGGCCGCAGTATCCTGCTCTGACCCTACAGTCCTATTAGATACTTATAACCAAACTATCCTAAAAGCCCTAAATTCCATAGCTCCATTAAAACTGTGCAAACCTAAACAGCGCGCGCACCTCAACTCGTGGTTTACACCACAGCTGAGAGACTTACGCAAATCTAAAAGAAACGCAGAGTCAGACTGGAAAAGCCACCCAACAGACGCCAAAAAAAATACATAGATCACTGCCTCAGCTAATTACAAGGAGGCAATATTCACAGCAAAAAAGGACACCTACAATAAACGCATTCTACAGGCAAAATCCAACACTAAAGAGCTCTTCAAGATTCTTAAAGAACTTGAATCTCCCATAACCCCTACAGACAAGTGCGTTACCAACACTGCTTGGTGCACTAACATATAAAAAGCACTTCTAGATAAAATAACCACCTTGAAGACTAAAATTAACAACAAAAAAAAATGTAGCTTGCTGTCAGACCCACTCTCTTCTGAACCTGTTCTTAACCCTCCAGCACTTACTCACTCCTGCAAACCCTTCCGTTTTTCTCCATTATCTACATGGAAAGTGGAAAACATCATTAAAAAACAAACCATCGAACTGTCAAGGCGACTCATGCCCCGCACCTATCATCAAGGAAGCTGCCCATGACCTAGCCCCCTTCATCACCACTTTTATCAATGCCTCATTTAAAGCAGGCACGGTCCCAGATAACATCAAGGACGCCTGGGTCAATCCTCTCATTAAAAAAACCTACACTCGACTTTAGCAACCCCTCAAACTACAGTCTGATTATTACGGTGCCCTTCCTTCGGAAAATCTTAGACCGAGCAGCCTACTTCAAATTCAGGAGTACCTCGAATCCAATAGACTCCTCGGTCTCTGGCAATCCGGCTTCTGCCCGAAACATGGCACTGAGACAGCCCTCATTGACCTAAAAAACACAAATTCAGGACATTAAAGACAAAGGTAAGCAGGCTCTATTACTACTACTTGACCTTTCAGCAGCGTTCAACCTGGTCGATCATCAAATTCTGTGCCATCACCTAAAAACCGCTGCCCATTTCTCAGATGAGGTCACCTCATGGATCAGTTATTTCCTGGCAAACAGAACCATGCGTGTTTTCTCTCCATCTGCTTTGGGTGATCCTTCACCAGTCACATGTGGGGTCACGCAAGGGTCCTGTGTATCCCCCACATTATATAAAGTGTTTACCAAACCACTATTTGATATTCTCGACTATCCGGGTGTCACCTACACTAACTATGAGGACACCCAGATACTCATTTCACTGGTGACTACACAGCTGACTTAAAGTCTCTCAACAAGGTCTACTCAATCATTCAAGCACACCATGGATTATGTTTAAATGATAAGACAGAGTTACTTATCCTAGGCTCCCATCTAAGACTTAAACTGGACCCTGCTTTCAAAGATTTTATCATCGACGGGAACACCATTAAGGTGTCGAATGATACCAAAACTCTAGGCTTCCATCTGGACTCTACCCTCTCCCTGACAAAACAAATCAACTCGGTGGTCTCAGCATCAGCATACACTTGCAAACTCTTGACAGCTTGCAGACCTTTCATCGCCACCCCAAATTGCATCATCTTGGCAAGAACCCTCGTAATGGCCAAAATTGACTATTGCAATGCCCTTTATCTGGGGACCAGTCAAAGGAATATCAACAAGCTTCAAGTAACTCAGAATAATACTATCAGAGCTGCCCTCAATATCCCCTGAAAAATGCACATCTCTGACACCAGACGGAATCTCCACTGGCTCCCTGTTGCACTTAGAACATATCACAAAACCATTGCACTTACACAAGTGCTTAGCTAATCAAGCACCTGAAAACCTGGCCAACCGCTTCACTGCACACATAGCCACCCGACCACTTAGATCTGCACAAGCCCACTCACTTGCTATACCTAGATTTAAACTACAGAATGCAGGGGGGTCCAGTTTCCCAGTCCTTGCCTCCAAACTTTGGAACTCACTCCACAACTCACTTATAACTGAACTATGTTATCCTGCATTTAAGAACAAAGCCAAATCCTGGCTCACTGAGCAGGACCCAGCCACCACTAGTGCATAAATTGTAAATTCCTGTCACGCTACGGTAGCGCCTGATAAGACTCTCCTATGTGGACAGCCTTTCGCTACTTTCTGTAAATCTTGTGTATTCATGTGTGTAAATCTTACGCTCTCAATGTAATGCCTGCTTCTTATGTACCACTACTACCATGGCCTTCCTCTTTGTACATTGTATCCCAAGAAATTTAACTGGGAGGATGTCACATGTAACCTATGTAAGAAATGCACCCAGATGCCCCCTTTGGCTGAGGCCCACTAAGAGGGCAGGCCTGGTTTTCAGTTCAAAATACAAACAAATATAAAAATTAGATCAGAATTGTACAGGTTGTAGATAAGCCGACCAACAGAAATGACCTTTTAGGGCTGACTTCACCCCAATAAACGGCATCGTAATGGATCTTCAAACACTGTGTAGAAATAGGCATCTACTGATAAGCAGATGTTCAGGTGACAAGTGACTGGGGAGAAATGAAACTCATGAGGAGCTTTGTTGGGAATATGAAACTATGACCTTCCATAGGTATGCATTGCTATTGATCAACATTGGGCCTCCTTATCTTGAATAAAAAGAGAATTGTGCGTCCCAGTGAGCTCATCCAGGACTCATGTTGAAGCTCATAAGATGTCTTGTCAGCTCTACGTGTCTCTAAATGTTCTGTGATGTATAGAATTTGAGGTAGGAAGAAAACCAGGATCCTGACCGTCTCATAATTCAGAGGAATTTGAAATTTGGTGCACACTTAGAATGTGAACTTAATGCTTGAATTGTGAAGTGGCATATTTTGCACTATTTCGTCTCAGGAGCAAATGGTGAAAAACAATAGCTCCTCCCAGGAAGGTGGTGCCGAAATAAAATGAGTATTCCCCGTTTCGCCATAAAATGTAGAATGAAAAAATATGTATATTTATGCAGTTATCTGAAAGGTGAAGGTAGTTGCTGTGTAGTGAGATTTTTTTTTTTTTTAGGGAAAAACAAAATGTAAAAAGTGTCATTTTGAAATGATGCATCTTCCTCCTCCCACATTATCCATAAAACAGACCTCTAAACTCTTGCCCAATCAGCTGGCAATGGGTGAATTAGTGGTAGGGGCAGAAAGAGATGTCCAAGCCATAGTGTGGGAATATTCATAATATGAATATACAATATACATCCCTAACCTGGTATGACTCGGATCTCGTCACCCTAAAACGCAAGTGCAGGGTGGCAGAGAGGAAATGGCGCGCTTCATGTTCATCCTCTGACAAACTGGCATGCGGCCTGCTCCAAAGGCAATACCGGCTCTCCGTTCTCACCAAGAAGAGAGCCCTTATCCAAGCCCGCATCTCTGAGGCATCAAACAACTCGGCCGAACTCTTTAAAATCTGCAAGGAGCTGGCCAACCCTGCTGCAGTCTCTACCTCTCCTGTCCCCTCCCAGGCCCTCTGCACTGCACTGGCCTCTCACTTCATCTCAAAATCTCAGGACATCCTGTCCTCGCTCTCCTCCTTTCACCTCCCTCCCTCCCTCTCTTCCCGGCTCTTCCTCTGGCCCTTCTGCAGCCACCCCTCCTCCCTCCTTCTCTGCCTTTCCACTTTTTTCTGCTGACGAGGTTTCCAGACAAGTCCGATCTATGAAAGTCTCGTCTAAACAGGTTCACCCCTGTTCTTCCAAAACCATCAAGGACCACATCGACTCCCTGGCTCCTCCCCTGGCTGATTTTTGCAACCACTCCTTCGCCTCTGGAGTCTTCCCTTCCCCCCTCAAGCACTCCCTTGTGCACCCCCTCCTCAAGAAACCGTCTTCCGACCCTTCCTGCCCGGCCAACTATCGCCCAATCTCCATTACTCCCTTCCTGGGCAAGCTCCTCGAGAAACTGGCCATCTCCCAGCTTAACCTCCACGCTGAATCTGTTGGTAGTCTTCATGACCATCAATCTGGCTTCAGAGCTGCCAGAAGCACGGAAACTGCTCTCCTGAACATCCGTGAGGACCTGCTCTCGAACCTCGATTCCAACATCCGTGTGTTCTCATTCTACTCGATGCCTCCTCTGCCTTTGACACTGTCAACCATGCCCTCCTGCTCAACCGTCTCCGTGATAACCTCGGTATCACTGGTCAGGCTCTGGCGTGGCTGACCTCTTTCCTTTCCAATCGACCCTCCCAGGTCCAACTGGGGTCCTTCCTCTCTGACATCTTTTTCTTCTCCTGTGGTGTTCCCCAGGGATCTAACCTCTCTCCCTGGCTTTTCAACCAGTATCTGGCACTCCTTACCCTCCGCATCGCCGCTCTCTGCCCCAACTTCCAGTGCTATGCGGACGATACCCAGCTCATTTTCAGGCTACCCTCGGCCTCCTCCTCTCCTTCCCTCATCTCTGACTGGCTGTCTGCTATCCAGGAATGGTGTGCCGCCAATGACCTTTGCCTTAATGCCATTAAGACTGAGATTCTACTTATCGGCACACCCACTCCCTCCTTCCCTGCAGCTCTCTGGCCGGCCTCCCTTGGCCCCCTTCCTGCTCCTACCTGCAAGGCAAAAACCTCGGGGTCATCTTCGACTCCACACTCTCCTTCTCTCCTCATATATCAGACGTCTCTAAGAAGTCACACTACCAGCTGCACCTCCTCAGAGGTATTCTTCCCTTCCTCTCCTTCCCCCAGAAGCTCACTGTCTCCCGAGCCCTGGTTCTCTCAAAGCTGGACTACTGTAACAGCCTCTATCTTAATCTGCCTACCTCCACTCTCCGCCCTCTGCAACTCATCCAGAACAGAACTGCAAGACTTGTCCTTGGCCTCAAGTCCAGGGACCGTATCTCTCCAGGACTGAAATCTCTACACTGGCTCCCAGTGGCTGCGAGGATTAAGTTCAAAACCCTCTGCATTGTCCACAAGGCCTTCTGGGGCCTGGGGCCCAAATACCTTCAACTCTCTCTTCCTAAATATCTTCCTTCCCGAGCCCTTCGCTCATCCGTCTCCAACTCCCTAAGGGTCAGCCGCTTCTCGAAGCAACAAGCTGGGGGTAGATCTCTCTCTGCAGCAGGGGCCTCCCTCTGGAACAGCCTTCCTGCCTCCCTGAAACTTGAGGAGAACCACCTCCGGTTCCGGAAGCACCTCAAAACCTTCCTCTTTGCTTCTGCTTTCTCTCTCCCTCTCCCCTGCTGAACAGCTTTAATTCTTCACTGAATCTGCTCTGAATCTGCAACTGGGCCACTCTCAGTGACCTCGGTCCAGGGCCCAGCCACTCTCCACTTGCACTGTCTCCCTGGCACCCCTCTGCACTGCGGGACTGTCACTGTATCCTTACAGCCCCCCCTTCCCAGCACTTGTTCTGCATCTACCTTGCACTTGCCACCAGCTGGCCTTATTTATTATTTTTTACACTACTTACCTTGTACTGCACTCCCCCCTCCCCTTCCCCTTGCACTTTTCCCTTCCCCCCACCCCTGCACTTGCGCGATCTGAACGACACCTGGCCTAGTAGGATCGTTGTCTGTCTTCCCCTTGTTCCCCCCCTGCCTCGTCGCGCCTTGAAACACTTGTGTATAGGCGCGTTACAAATGCCATATCATATCATATCATGCAAGTGTCATCGGCACTATATAATATCAGTTTTCAATTTAAAGGAGACAAAGAAAAAAATCACGAGGTCAACAATAGAGAGCTGACAAAAGGAAGGCTGACACCCAGGAGAACAGATATACAGGAGACCCTGGGACACTTGCTGGGGACTTTGCCTGGAAGTTGGGAGTCCTATCTGGGAGAGAGGCCTAAAATCTGTCTGGAGAAACCTTGCTGTGAATAGAGACCCGAGGTGTGAGCCGATTACCCATTCCCGAAAGAGGGTCTAAAATCTGGCGGGCCTCCTGAAGAACAGAGATCTCCCATGTAAGTAGATACATCCCAAAGCTATCAATTGTGTGGGGAGCTACCTGCCTTAATCCCTTTCCCTTAGTGGGTGAGGGGAGGGGCAAAACTGTGTAGACCCTGACCATATTTGACAAAAAAAAAAAAATCACCAAATTAATTCCCTTAGAGAAAAACACCATATCCGTTTAAACCGAAGTATGAGGGGAAGCTGTCTGTTTTAACCCATTCCTTTTCATTAGTGGGCGCTTTTCCATTAGTGGGAGGGGAGATAAAAGCGTGATACCGTTAGCTTATTTAGCTAAAAATATAATATAATTAATTCCCATAGGGCCAGCTAACACGGGGTGATGTTTTTTTCAAAATTTAAAATTGACAAAGATTATCACAGTCAACAACTCTAGTCTTTAATGTAATTGGGTAACCCTGCTGTTCGGTTGAATGCGCTAGTGACCCCAAAATGAAAATCCCAACACCCTGCATTCTCTGTGAAAACAAATGGTCCCTGTGAAAATGAATTTTCCCATTCATTCCAAATTCCCCAAACCCTGCATTTTATTTGAATGTGTGTTCCCATTGAATTCATTTCGGAGACCTTGATTTCAAATAAAAAGTCCAAATAAAATTCACATTATTCTCATTCCCTGTACCTTGCCTTCAAATCAAGGGGTCATATTTAACTGATGCCTCGGGGTAGGGGTTGCTGGCAGAGAAGTACATTGTGATAAAACAGTGATTGCTTGGGTTTTTTTATTTTTTTATGTCCCCTCTGTTAATGTGAAAAGAAATCCTATGTGTGTTTTGATTACAAATCTTAAAATGCCACCTTTGTTTGTTGTGGCAACTGAAAGTCTATTAAGAAATACATGTCAGTCAATTGATGCCAGTAATTTGCATTTGTGATTATTGTGTTGTGCCACGAAGTTCGTGGCTTTTCCTGGTTATTGATTTATTATTCATTGTGGTAAAATGTAAAATATATATATAATCTTATTACTATACACCAGCCTGGTTCCTAGTTTATTGGTAGTACAGAGGGTATATGCTGAATGGCACTATATTGACTGGAAGCTTCAATAAAGTTGAATCTGCTAAGCACTTTGTTGTGTGCCACCTTGCTTGAGGGTGGGGGGGTGGGGGGCGGATGGACTGCCTCATTTGAGAGTGACCATCCAATAAACCGTGAGAGAACGTGGGCAAGGGGAAACAGGTTCCCTTAGAAATGAAGGAAACCCTACCCAAAAGCAAGGTATAAAAAATCCCAACACCAGATGAGTTGGGGGCCAGACCGCAATAGTTCTCAAAAGAATGGACCAACATCTTGTTGGATGCCTGAACAGTGCAGTGAGATGGGATATAAAATAGATGTTTTTCTCCACTTCAACGCCCTCAATAGCAGTTAATTCCCCATGTCCCTGGGGAAAAGACAAGAGGAAAGAAATCCAGAGCTGCTATACAAAGGAGCCTTCATTGGAATCACTCTTTTTAGTGGCCATCATTTTGGTGTGCATGCTTGGGGAACTGGGAGCTAGCTCTATAGGCAAAGCTCCTTATTGAACAGTGCAATCAGGTGCTTTATTTCCCAGGTGCAATCTGGAATTGTTTTGGTTTCAAGTTCCATCTGTCCCAAAAGATTGTTCTATTGGTCTTCTTTCAAAACCCTGCCTCTATAGAGCAGGTACAATGGGGTAGGCTCAATGACAAAAGAACAGTCTTGGCTTATCTTTACAGGACAGCTACCTTCACAAGGACATATAGCTTTTTTAATAACTTTTGGAGGGACTCTTCCAGGCAACAACGGGTCTGCCCCAATGATCAGTAGATGCATTCATGAGACATCTTTAAAAATGTATGGAGAGTCCCCTTCTGTGCAGGGTAGCTCACAAAGGGAATGCTTGCATCATGGGCAGAGCCTCGGTTGTGTCCATCCAGGATATTAGACCTGAATAAATTCATCAGACTATCGCTTAAACCTGCATACCCAAGGGTCTGGTACATTTTGTGCAAGAAGGTTAGTAGTGCAGGCCTACACTAAGGTGTAGCTGGGATTTTCAATAGATTAATAAATAATTCCTTATATGCAAGTACTGGGACGAGGAAGAGGGACCTGGAGGAAATCATACCAGTAATCTCTATTCCAAGCCATGCTGCACCTCTGCACAATACTTACTATTCACTGCTTCTGCCCTCAAGAGAATGGAATGGGGCACAAGATAATGGTTGAAAAGTAATGATGGCATGCTAGAAAACGGGGTATTGTACCCTTGCTAAAGCGGGGCAGAGGATGAAAAAATTGGTTCCAGTCAGGGAGGTTGGCGTACCTCAGAAGAAAGTACTTTGGTGAAGAACAGCAGGAGGCGAAGAAATGAAGATAACTGGTAAGTAATTCGACCAATAATCAAAAAAGATTCTAGCAAGCTATACTCCGGTACAGCATCAATACTAAATGAGGCAACGTGCATCCATGGACATGTAGTCCATTAGTAGAGTCTTTACGGTGAACATGCAGTCTGTCTATTAGTGGAGTCTTTAGGGAGTGAAGCCATGTCCATTCTCTGACGTGAAGTCCCAAGGGTGGTGGTGAGGTATTTGTACTGAGGCAGAGTGCATCCTGTAATTCAAAATCTTGTTGAGCCCTTTATATCTCACCAGCCCTAAAATCCCATAAACGCTTAGCTGTAAATCAGAGGGGGGGCTTCAAGGTACTATGCTTGATGCACTGTTGGTCAGGTCTCAAATGAAGAGGTGCGTGCCCAGCAAGGAGCAGGAGCTCCCTACAACACTGCCGGAGCAGTGCGCCATCCACGACATCTTCCTCGGCTGCAAGGGAAGCCTGCAGGCTACTTGTAGCAGCTGCTGCAACGGCTGCCAGCAGCATTGAAAACACGACGAAATTTATCTTCATTTTACATAAAAGCCTCCAGATTGAAAGCGCCCGCATTTGTGATCCATATCTCGCCCATTGCCTTCTTCAGCCCCTGGAATGCCCACGCCACCATAAGGCACCACGAGGCCAACCACCTTTCAAGATGGCCGCCTCCTTCACCCAAATGGGCATCCCTGCCTAACTCCCCCCTCTGCCACCATCCTGTGCTCGGATTGGGCCACAATGCACATTTGTGTACCAATCACGCGCCGGCAAGGCGCACACCGTCTCACAGCACGAAGGCATAGGCACAAAGGCTTGTGTCTGTCCTGAGAATGCCCAGAGGCCAAGGCTAGTCCCCCTGCTGAAACCCTCTTTGGAGACCTGGTAAACCATCTATATCCATGCTCCCAACTCCTCCGATGCATACCCCACCCTGCATTAATAATTAACTTTGACTATCAGTAAGACCAGAGAACGACGCTTTCTGCAACAGATAACAGTTACTATCACCAAGGGCCCCTTTTAAATGCCCGCAAAGACTACCTGCCTCTTGGCATTTTTAGCCATCCCTGTAAATTTTGATTCTAGGTGACCCTTACTACCATTTGTCTCCCACATAGGGGCTGCTCCTGCATATCGGCCAATTGTTTTTACTTTGAATCTACGTCTCGACCCGTTGCATTTGAGTCACCTGTTTCTATTTCGAAGCTAGGTGTTGCCCCATTGCATTTGAGTCAATTGTCTCACCCTGAACCCATGTGTTGCCCAATAGCATTTGAGTCACCTGTTTCTATTTTGAACCTAGGTGTTGCCCCATTGCATTTGAGTCAACCGTTTCTATTTTCACTTGTTTTACCCTGATAGGCTGACCCACATAGCATTGTACTAGTCTGGATTGCCCACCCTACCCCAGCGACGCCACAAGATGCAAACCTCACGAGTCTCACTAGCCCTACTCATACTAACAGCAGTCCTAGTCTGCAAACTCAGGATCGTTCCAGCCCCTACCATTGACTACACTAGCTCTCAACTCCTGGCCCTCTCCCCCACCATGACACAGACTCAATCCCAACCGCTGACTAGTCATAATGATCAGGTTGAAGAACACCAACAGTTCCCTACATTTGAGTCCAAACCGTGCAACACCACATCCAGAAATGCTAGACTCCGGGCCAGACTTGCAAAACTATATGAACCGCGTGCTAGAATGCTGACCACGTCGAACCGTAGCAAGACTACACCCAACAGGAGCACAGAAAAACCACACAGTCTACAGCTAAGGACACAGAATGCACTCACGCAACCTCTGCCACAACCCAAGAGATGTTATGTACACCCACATCCACCACCCCCCATTTAAAAGGTGCTTTAATTAACGCCAGACCTATGATTGCTCATGCCATTGAGATTGCTGATCTCATCCAGACCGAAAACCTTCTTGGCCATTACGGAATCCTGGCTTCATGCCGCTGCAGGACCGGCCATCATGTTAGCTATCCCAAATGGTTTTACCATCCTAAGATCAGATAGAAGCAAAGCCCGTGGAGGTGGTGTCAAATCTAACTTATCTACCAGGCTAGCTCCATCTAACGACACTAAATCCTGTGAAAGCCTTACTGCCAAGTTAGTCATTAACAACTCTCAAACCCTCACCATCCACTTGATTTATAGCCCTCCAGGCCCCATTGGAACCTTCGAGGAGGACATTTCTACTATTCTATCTCACAACCTAAAAATAAAATCACAGGTTATCCTTTTAGGGGATGTCAACCTGGGTTTCAACGACCTAAACGACCCTCATGCAAGTAGAGTGGCTAACCTACTCTCTGAACTAGGCTTCTCACAAAGAGTGCTTCACTCTACCCACAACAAAGGTAGGAAACTCGATTGGGTGGCAGACCATAACTGCAACACCTCCATCCTATCGATCTCCCCCCAAATCTGGACAGACCACCACCTTATACCATTTGCTCTAGAAACCAACAGACCTATTCCTACTCTCGCCCATCTAGCACCGCCCATCCCGACAAGGAATTAGAAAAACATCACCCCGAACAATTTACTCCCACTCATCCTTCCCACACTTAATTCACTACCAGACAACCTGGACCCTGAAACTCTAAAAATGAGTACAACTAAATTATGTCCTCCGCACTGGACTCAATTGCACCCCTTAAAATGAGACAAAGCAAACCCAAATCCCACCTCACTTCTTGGTACACCCCTCACCTGAAAACACTTTGTACCAAAAAAAGGCAATGTGAAGTCGCATGGAAACTACAACCCAATGAAGAAAATAAAAGCATTCTGAGGGATATATCTATCCTCTACAAAAAGGAAATACTGTCGGCTAAACAGGAAACCTACAATGCTAGAATAGCCCAAGCCAACTCTAGTATGAAGGAACTCTTCATCATCTTAAAGGAAATAGAGTCTCTCATCCCAGTGCCAAACAACTGTGTCAAAGACAAACTATGGTGCACCAATATTCAGCAAGCCTTGGCTAACAAAGTGACAACACTCCAATCCAAAATTCGCAAGAAAAAATCCCCACTTAGTCTGGATACCATGCCCAAAATAACTATCACCCCTCCTAAAAATAACATTGACACTCCTCGTTTCAAGTTCTCCAAAGTATCCATTATTGAGACTGAAAAAATTATACTGTCACTCAAACCATCAAATTGCCAGGGAGACCAATGCCCAGCCCAACTGATAAAGGACGCAGCCAGAGACCTGGCTCCCTTCATCTCAAAACTTATCAACCCCTCATTCGCAACAGGGTCTATACCAAGTAACCTAAAAGAATCCTGGGTACTCCCACTGCTTAAAAAACAGACCCTAGACCCAGCCATACCCACAAATTACTGCCCAATCACTACCGTGCCATTCCTCCTAAAAATCATAAAGTGGCGTACACACAAATACAGAAACACCTAGAAACTAACCACCTGCTAGGAGTACGGCAGTCTGGCTTCCGTCCTCAGCATGGGACCGAAAAAGCCCTCTTAGACCTAAAGGCACAAATCGACAAGCTGAGGGATCAAGGGAAACCAGCCTTACTCCTCCTTCTGGACCCATCAGCTGCATTCGACCTTGTTGACCACAAGGTCCTTTGTAGGCATCTGGACATGGCTGAGCACTTCTCTGAAGAAGCCACAGCATTGATCCAATCCTTCCTTAATAATAGGACCATGAGAGTCTTCTCCACCACAGCGGCAGCAGACTCCATCCCCATCACATGCGGCGTGCCACAGGGATCTTGTGTTTCTCCCACACTCTACAACATCTTCACGAAGCCCCTTTTTGATGATCTGGACCTTCTTGGTATCACCTACACTAATTATGCAGATGATATTCAGATTCTCCTACAACTTACTGGTGATTACGACAAGGATTTGGCCTTCGTGAACAGGGTGTATCTCATCATCCAGGCATGGCTGGCCACTCGCGGACTATGCCTGAATGACGACAAAACTGAAATCATGATCCTTGGACACCCTCTACCCTAAAAAAACTGGGTCCTGACTATTCCTCTTTTAACATTGATAACAATCAAATCACCACTGCTTACGCGGTCAAAACTCTGGGTTTCTACTTGGACTCTACCCTCTTTTTCAACAAGCAGGTCAACGCGATGGCTTCTGCCACGGCTTACACCTGTAAACTGATAAGAGCAGGCAAACCCTTCCTATCCAACAATATCTGCATCACACTTGCTAGAGCTCTCGTTTTATCAAAGTTGGACTATTGCAACTCGCACTACATTGGGGCCAATAAGGAAGTTATCAAAATAATTCAAATCTTGCAGAACAATGCGCTTAGAGCAGCATTAGGTATCCCCGGAAGAGCCCACATCAGTGAATTTAGAAGAGCCAATAACTGGCTTTCAACTCATGAGACAATCCAGCTAAAAGTAGCTTCACTTGTTTACAAATGTCTAAACAACGCCACACCACATTACCTTTCTACGAGATTCACGAGAATAAATCCAACAAGACTTACCAGGTCCTCAAACTCTAACAACATTTCAACACCTAGATTTAAATTGTCCAGAGTTGGTGGCTGTAGCTTCCAGGTCAAAGCAGCTCAACTATGGAACTCCCTACCATCCACCTTGCGGACAGATCAACCATACCCCACTTTCCGACATAACCTTACAAGGTGGATCAAAGACGTGGACAAATAAAAGACTACTAACTGCCCGGACCTATTCCGCATGTCCTTCCACCGTTTGTATTTTTGCACACACCTACCTCTCAGCATGTACTGCCCGTCTGAGTAGGACTGTAAATACTTGTACCATTATTTTTGCCTTTGTATATATTTTTGTCTCCATATTTGCCCTTGTGTTTCTGTAACTAAGCTGTAAGTTGTCATATGCAATGCGCCCGGTTACCCCTGGGTCTGGTGCGCAATACAAGTAATAAAACAAACAAAACAAAAGAAAACAAACACAAATCTAGCACACCGCTATACCCTAGCACGAACCTAAGTTCATCAACAGTTAGACTTACCCGGGCCTAAAAAAGCCAAGGAAAGACAATATAGTTGCAAACAGATTTCTGCCATTCGTCCCAAGACAGAGAACACACTCCGTGAAAGTACATTATAATTCCTGTTTTAAAAAGACCTTAAAGTCCAACTTACTGAAATGAGCATTCCCTCCATCAACATTGTGTATCCAAGAGAGGCTTAATATTGGAATACAATCCAGTCTACCTGCTCCTGGCCCTAGTGGTATAGCTTTCTCTGCTAAATTAACATACCTCAATGCTTCCACGATCAGCCATGAATGACAGTCTTGGCCAGCCAAACTTCAGCCCTATTAATACATAGTGTTTTATATTTATGCATATTGGGTAACTGTAATGTTAAAGTATGTTTCACTAGAATAGAAGCATAATCTTCCAGTTCCTACTTGTGTGTTTTCATGTTTCCACCCTGAACCACCAGCTAGCACTTTTATTTGGTCTTCTTTGCATGTATGGAGCAATACAAAACAACAAATAAATATATGATAAAGGGGGTGACTTATGGTTGTGTGTGTGGATGCCCTAATACGGAGAGAGGCTAGTGTATTCTGATAGTTATGGTCATGCGAGACTTATCTCAAGGGATGAAGAGTACATTCTGGGAAATTGAGTCATGCATTTAATCTAGGATGAGCGACGCAAAACACATTTTTCTTTTTTTACATGTAAGCCATGTGAAGGAATTTGAATCAAGTAAGCCAGAAAAACATTTTGTGAATTCTGCTGCAGCAGGAGCACTGAGTAATGAAGCATGTATTCGTCAACATGCAGTCTTCTGGGGCTGCTACACAGAGTTAAGAAGCAAGCCTTCTGGAACCTCTGTACTGATAACAGAGTACATTCTGAGAAATGCAGTCATGTGAGGCATCTGTCCTGAGTAGAGGGCATTCAATCTGGCATGTAGTGAGAGTACCCGGTAACATGATGACAAAAACTAGAACATAAGGGTGAATCTGGAGATGGGAGGCTGTAGCTGGAACATGGGCTGTCATAGGTGCCGAGTACATGGAGGCAGAGAGGGCAATTGCCCGATTCTCCTTGAACAATGGGGACAACAATGTAATTTTGCCCAAAAGGAGATTCTGCTACCAAAAACAAAATCTGGATTAAATGTGATGCTCTTCTAAATCACTGGACAAGAGAGGTTTCTGGCTCCTCTCCTGCTGGGCTGAGATTTGGTTAAGTGTTTGCATGCATCTTGGAAAATGAGCAAGTCCTTTGAGAAGGCAGCCTCATCAATGGACCACCTCAGCCTTAATTTGGGGATTTGGCATGGGGATAGGCCAAAGCTGCTTGCAGCCATGGAAGAAGTAGTGAATCCTAAAGCAAAAAGCAAAGACAGCTCAGCAGGTTAGGCAGGTATCTTTTGCCGAGTGGGAGGAATTCTATAGAAAAGGGTATTTGACCCATGTTCGTTCTCAGTAGAGGTGCTCAAAAACCCTTGTTTAATCTGTTATAAATTTAGACTTGCCTGTAAATACTGTGCCCCCCCCCCCAATTTCTGTAGCTACATGTGTCGCGAGATTAGTTGTTTTGACCTCGTGATGGATAAGGCTCTCTTGCTTCCCTCTGTGTGGGAATGTCTGACACTGTAGCGAAAATCATAAATTGGTTCTGCCCCTGAAGCAAAAATCAAAAGTTGGCAACTACGTGGGGTGTACTCTTATATAAACTATTGTAGCATCCTACTATATGTGGAATGGTCAAGGGGAACCCAGTGCCAGCAGGATGGCTATACAAGGGGCACTGCCTCCAAAATATGTCATGGGGCCTCATTACAACTCAGGCGGTAAGGGGTTTACGGCGCCGTAAACAGCGCCGACCCTTACCGCCTGAGTACGAGGTCCCTTAGCGCCATGGCGGATTTAACACCTGCTTTTAGCAGGTGTTAAAATCCATGGCGCTAAGGGACCATGGAGTTAATTACGCCACCGTAATTTACGGTGGCGTAATTAACGCCTTCCCCACTCCCATTATGCCCTATGGGGCAAAAATGGGAATGGGGAAGGGTAAATGGGGATTGGGGACTTACCGCCCCGCCAAACTCGGAATGGGGCGGTAAGTCCGCCAACCACCATGGCGTAAACGTAGTTTACGCCATAGTGGTAAAGTCACGGCCCAGGCGGTAACTTACCGCCTGGGTCGTAATGAGGCCCATGGATGCCCAAGGGGATCCCAGCATACTGTTGAAGAGGTGGCAACACATTTTGACCACTACGCGCTTGCCATACATGGATTACATTTCTCTGGTGAAAGGAAGACCTGTCTTTTAATGCAAAGTTTGGGAAATTACGGTCGAGAACAATTTGACAATTTACCTCCACTGTCACAAGACAAGTCAACAGGTCTAACAGAATATGCAAAGTGCATACAACTGTTGAACAAACATTATAAAAAGTCAGTAAGCATCATTTTGGAAAGATATCATTTTTGCAAAAGGAAACAACGAAATCTGTAATCTGTAGAACAATATATCACAGCTCTCAAAGGTTTGGCAGCCTCGTGTGAATTTGGTAGTACCTAAAATGAAAGGGTACGGGACCAGTTCATGCTAGAATATAGTGATGAAAATATAAGAGACGCCTTGTGGTCCAAAAGTAATCCCTTAATTGATTAAATAAGTAGAGTAGCAAAAGAAGTAGAACGCATGCACAAATGTGTCAAGGAGATAGAAAAAAAGACCGAGTCGGATGTACTGAAGTAGTAATGGAAGTCTCAACAGTACAGCCAACGAAAATTGACAAGAAGAAACAATGTCAAAAAGGATGGTGTGAAAATGATTTGGGAAACACAAAGAAGATAAGGAAAATGATGACAAGCATGACAGTAAGAGATGTTTCCGTTGTGACAGTTTGTTTCATTTTGCGAGTAGTGATAAATGCCCTGTTGTCAAGGCGTAAGAGCTGCAACAGGAGAGGACATTTTACATCCTGTTGTAAAACCAAGACTGAAAATATTGACTAAGTGGATACATTGTGTGAGGATATGGATGAATGAACGTGTGTTGTAGATAGTGCAATTGATATTGCCTTGATTGGGGATGATGATGATGCCGACATTGAAAAACCCATGTCCACCATTGAGATTGAAGGGGTGGACATTGGTATGGTAATTGATTCTGGAGCAAAGTATACTTTACTTCCCAAATCTATCTTTGGCATCACGTTAAAAAAGAATGTTTCCCTTAATACTGTGAATATCAGGCCTATAGCATATAGAGGAAAAGAATTGAAGGAGAGGGTTGTTTTTTTTATGTTTCGAAGAGAGGGAATGATCCACTTTTCAGTTGGTCACACCAGAAAAGGTTGCAAATAAAATGTGATCCCATTGCAGAAGAGGCAGTTTACGGGATAGAAAGTGTGAATAACCTGTGGCGACAACAGGTGTTTCATGAAGAGTTTGGTAATCTGAAAGGTTTCATGCACAGAATTAAAATGAAGGCTAACTTAGTCACAGTTGTTCAAAAACTGAGGGCTATACCTGTAGCGGTTAGGGCTGCTGTAAAGGAAGAATTAGAAATGATGGAAAGGCAAGGTGTGATTTAGAGAATTGAAGCATCTGAGTGAGTTTTCCCTTTAGTGATAGTGCATAAAACCAACGGTAAGTTAAGATTCTGCATTGATCTGAGGTCCATGAATCGATGTGCGATACCCAACATGCACCCTTTATAACTGAAATGTTAGGAACCATCAAAGGAACAAAAGTTGTGAGTACTTTGGATTTGAAGTCAGCATATCATCAGATTGTCCTGCATCCATCTTCCAGACACATTACAGCGTTCATTACTCCAGAGGATTTGTTTCAGTGTAGGCGCATGTCTTTTGGTTTAGTGTCCGCTGCGGCTGTTTTTCAGCGCATTATTTACCAACTTTTCCATGACATAAAAGGAGTCCTGTGCTTTCAGGGTGATGTTTTGGTGTATGGGGAGAGTTAAGAAGAGTATGATGCGAGATTGAGTGAGGTGCGCAATACATTCATGAATGCAGGTTTAACCTTGAGTAGGGATAATACACATTTAGCAAGTCTACTTTCCAAAATTAGTGTCATCAGATCTCTGAACTAAGCATTTGACCTAAAATGAATTTGGTAAGCAATTTTGTGATTTTTACCAGTCCATCACATAAAGAAAAGATAATCTCATTCCTTGGCATGGCAGAATATTACATCAAATGTATTCCAGGGTTGGCAAGCAAATCAAGTTGCATACGTTTTTTTTATTTTATTTATTTTTTATTGTTGTTTTTGATGCATCTTTACAACACATACACAACAAGACTTACAATTGCACACATAACATTAAAAACTGAAATATCGAAGACATTTAAAAGGAAAGCAACACATACAACATAATATTTTACAGTTATTTAAAAGAGACTGTCCTGTTTAAAACAAAACCATATTGCTAAAGTCTTACATACATTCTCAATAATATTATGTACATTACTTCAAATGTCCTAATCCAGACTTTTTCTGAAAAAACTGTAAACCAATAATTCAATTACCTTCGACAGACTAGTAGTTCAGCGTTAAAGTACATGACCCACAGTAATTCTCATTCAAAGACCATGCTTATTACTATTACATGCTCCTGACAGAATGTCTACAGAGGTGCTGATCACTACTCTTTTTACAAAGGTTTTACCATCAATTTTATGTTCGAGCGTCTTTCACAGTCACCCCTGCGATAGCTCAACAATTTTAGTTCTCCCTTTGGTTACCCTTAGGCTATTACGATTAAGATAATGCTCCCAGGTAAGAGCAACACATGATAGAGTAATTACACTGGGGGATCAATTATGGTGTTACTGCAACTTTCCCCATGACCCAAGATTTTTTTCTAATACTTTCAAGAAATGAAACAGAGCCAGTATCAGAGATTTCCTATACCCCCACATACATTGTGACCATAGTGTTTCAAGCAAAACACTGTTGTCCAGTTTTGCATAAGATCCTAGATATTTATGCCCATCATGTTTAAAGAACATGCAGTGTAGAAGCAGGTGTTTCAATGTTTCAATTCCAGTGTCAATTTTGCAAAATCTACACCTGTCATCGTTTGGTGTCCCACTAGTGTCCCAATGGTGTTTTTCCAATATTTCATGCGTACTTTAGTTGTAAATAGGATGAATTTAAAACACATATACATTGTTCTTACTTTGTTGCAAGGAACCTGCTTGATGTATTGTAGGTAAGGCTTTTGATTATAACGAAAATGTGCACATTCCCCATACGATTTATAAGTCCCAATCAGATCAGATGTAATCGCCCAATCAGGTTGATACAATTTCTTTTTTACAATCTGTGGGCATGTTAACATGTCCTCTGGGTGCATCGCAATCGTTTCCAAGCTTTGTTTTAGTAGATTACAAAATAGAAACAATGATTTTGGTTTGCCATTCGCTATCATGGCTGCCAAATCCTCATATAAGGAATTCGGAGCCGGTTGTAGCATTTTTGCCAAATTTGACAATCTTCGCCATAGAAGCCTTGATGCTAAAGATGTAAGGCCTAGTTCATGAATGATAATAGGATTAGGATGTGAGTTAGGTGTAAGACCTTCTTCCAAATCATACCTTGGATAGTATTCAGAACGGATCCAATAGATAACGTGCACAAGCCTAGGCCATATAAGATGATTGCTTCCACCTTAAGCAGGTAAAACTAGATAAGAAAAGTTAAGGAAAATCTACGAACCTTGTGATATACAATCTTCATCTGCGCTATCAAAGTGAGGATTTTGATAGTAATCGCTGATTGCCATTTCACTATAGAGTCAGTATTGGACAGGTTATAACCCAAGTAGATCATGTCCAGTGAACGCGGGATAACAATCTCATTCATTTGCCATTTGTAAGATATTATCTTTCTTTTGTTGGTGAATAAAAGTATGTTCGATTTCGCCGGATTTGTCGTGAGATTGTGTTGATCACAAAAGACAGAAAAGTGATACCATTTTATTTGTAGGCCAAATGGAGTCCGGCCAAACAGGATCACGTCATCGGCAAAAGCAAGCCAATTAAATCGCAATGCCCTTGGTTTGACTGAAAAAGAGTCGGCATGTGCCCACAGATTGTCAATATCAGCGAGATACAGGTTAAATAGTATGGCCGCTAAATTTCATCCCTGTTTAACACTTAAATACGTGGATATCGGGTCGGTTAAGAGCCCGGATTGATCGATTCTCACCCTATACTTTGTGTTGTTGTGTAATGATGCAATCATGGCAATGATATGGGCTGGAATCTGAAAGGATTATATTTTTTCTATAAAATTCCCCTAACGACACTATCAAATGCTGAAGAAAGATCTAATCGTGCCATAAAGATCGGGCCATTACCTGCCTGATGAGAGGACAACAACATGTGCGCTAGAATTGTGGCATTCAATTGAGTACCCATTCCTTTCCTGAACCCTGTTTGGAAGCGCGAAAGAATTTGCTGGGTCGAGATAAAATGATTGAGCTTCCTAAGAATTAAAGAAGCAAAAACGTTTGCAGCTACGTCCAGCAAGGCAATGGGTCCGAAATTCCCGGTTTGTCTATAGATGCCTTTTTATGAAGAGGAATAACTATGGCGGTTGACCAAGAATCGGCATCCTTTTTATTTGAAAGCTGTAGTCGTATCGGTGCTTCAAAAAGGCGGCCCAAACTTTTGGGTCGTCCTTTAGAACGCAAGGAGGAATGCCGTCAGGACCAGCCACCTTGGACACTTTCAAATTCCTGATGACCGCCTCAATCTCATCCACGCCCCATGGACACAGAACTGGCAAAAATGCCACTAGAGTTTGTGACTCACTGTTAATGAATTTCTGCAGCAGAGAGTACTTATTTTGATAGAACTGGGTAAGGTCTGCCCACCTTCAGCCGAGCGCATTGCAACCGGTGCTTTCGCTAGAGGATCTCTTAAGATAGCTCAAATTTCCCGAGTTTTTTTAGTCATTAAGAGACTGATCATTTTTTAAATGATTATCAAATTTGAGAATTTTTAGATCATTTTTGTATTTTACTAAAATTGCCACGGATTGCAACATTTTTTTGTCTTTTACTCCTGGCAATAACAGAATTAAATAACCCAGGTGATTCATCAGTTTGTGAGTGTGATTTTGTGGCTACAAGGTGATTCAAGTGCTTGCGAATCATCTGTTCGTTCTGAAGGTCAAGAAACCTGCATTCCGCGGCAGACATTTGTGTAACATTGATGGTTAACACATCACGGTTAACCAGAAAGGTCAACTGCCTACAGAGCACTGGATTCCACCGAATTGATAAAACATGCCTGTCGATTTCAGGTAGTACCAGGGGTTTTATTAGTTTATACATCGGGAGAGAGATATCAATGGAACACTCTAACATACAGTGATCGCCAAGTCGGAGGTCCATGATTGCGCACGTAGATGCTCTACCAGCAAAACTGCACAACATGGCAATATGATCTATTGAGGAACAATTCGCTCCCCAAAACCAAGTCAAGGGAGAGTTGTTAAAATTAAAGGGGATAATTTGTATATCCCACGCTTCTAGGAACTTCTCCCAAAGTTGGCCTCTCTCATGAGAGGCAAGGGCATATTGGTGACTTTGATTAGTCTAGTTCTGGATGTTCTGCGCAATTAATGTTGAATTAAAGTCCCCCCCCCCTATTATTATTTGTACATTCGAGGCCTCAACAACAACATCCATCAACAAAGTGTTCAATTTGTAAATTATTCCATCTGAGTGCATTGAGCTTGGGTTCCAATATAGAGATACAACCAACAGAGGGCCACGTAATATACTACAAGGGGAAACTTCAATTACCAGCATCTCAGAAGAAGAATGCACCAGCTGTACTTTCATACAATCCGCATTTTTCACAAAAATCACAAGACCGCCACATGGTCGCCCAAGCAGTCCCCTTTCAGCTTTATTAAAACACGCAGAGTAGCCTTCTAAATGATATCCATCGTTGTCATGGTTTCTTGTACTAAAATTAGTGCAGGCTGTTTAATGCGTGGCAACCTACAAAACCACGAGAAGACTATTAAAGCCACAGCAATTCCATGAATTTAATACAAAAATATTATTTTATGATTTTTCCTTCTGGGGGATATCATTGGCTATGGATCTCATCAATGGTTCCAACCAAGCAAGGCCATTTAATATCTGTGCAACAGATTCAGATTGTGCTGTTATCTTTTCATTCATCGTGGCCAACTGGTGGTCCATTGATGTGCCATTACTCTCTTGAGTTGCCACAGGCGGTTGAAAGTCAATACAACTTGTAGCCTCCTCCATTGAGTAAAAATCAGATAGTTTATAACCTAATAGCTCAAGATCTTTTTGGTAATTCCAGATTAAAGAGACAATTACTGGAGTTTGAAACTTGCAAATCATTCAATGATTAGTTGAATGAGGCAATCTAATCCAGTCTACATCATCTGAGATCAGATTACAGAGGGCAGGTATTTGATGAAACACTCATCAAGCCAGCGATTTAAATTTGGTTTATCTATCTTCGCCGTGTCTGCCCACCACCCCATCACCAATTTCATGTCAGATGGTATGTCCTCATCTATTGGAGCGAGGGCCACATGAGGAGTGGAATCCACAGCCATATCGTTTGTTAACAATTTGAGTTTCAAACGCTCTGTACAGAAAGAAATCTGTATTGGATTAGCCACTGGCCCAGGCTGTACAATTACCTCCATGCCTTCTTTGGGAGTAGTAGGTACTGGTTTAGGATTTGTATTGGACACAAACTCGATATTACTAAACCCAGGGATGCCTAATACATCTCCTTGAATGGCTAAGCTATCAATGCTATTTTAGGGGTTTGCTGTTTGAGAGGACATAGAGGTGATTTTCTTGTCTATTTTTTCAAAAAATCTTTGTAGCTGTGTTTGAATTAGGAATGGAGACCTTTGTAGAGGTGTACATTTTTCAGTATCTTGTGCACCTTCTGACATGTCTTGCGTTTTAGCATGTGCTTGATCATGTGACATTAAACTAGCATCACCATTTTGTGGTCCCTTATTTACATCCATGTGTGATTGACTTTCCATATTCAATTGGTTCAAGTCAATGACCTTGTCGTCCGATGTAATTTGAGCCAGGTTTTTGATAACAGTGTTGTGACCTCTAATTCTGGCGCTAGGTAGGTTCTTTGACTTAGTCTTCATCATTTGGCACTGGAGGGATTTGAATTTTGGACGTTTGCCTGTGCCCGCCGTTTCTGTGCTCTTGCCTGCAATTTTTTGGCTTTTCATGACATGAAGAAAGTGGTTTGTTGCACGCCACTTTGTTTTGTCCTCAGGACACCGAGGGGGGACATGGGCTGTGCCCACATTGGAGTCAATGAGGTCAGTTAAAGCCGACGGGCTATCCAGCATGTCCTTAGCACATTCTGTATTTATTAACGTGCTTCCAATGTGTTTCCCCTTCAAGATTTGCTGCCACAAGAATGTTTTCCAGTACCAAAATACTGTTGTGCTGCAATTTGGCAATTTCCATGTAGTCAGGCACAGGAACTAGGCTACAAATGTCAGAGGGGGGATTTTGGTGTTGAGTGATTTGGGTGATTGTCTTCTGAGGCATGCTCTATGCATCACTTAATAAGTCAGTTTATGTAAAACTGTTCATGTGTAATGCAGGCAGGAGACTCATGAGACTTTTGTGTACGCCATTTAGCTATTGCATGGCCCAAAATGTGTGACATTTTTCCTGGGCCATCGTAAACCCTTCCATTCTACTTAGTCTGATTGAAACGTCAGAGATTGAGGTGCTTAGTGCATTAATGGCACCATGTGTATGTTCATGCCCTTTATCGAGCAGATTCAAGATCCTAGGAAGGACAGGAACATTCTGAAGTTCCTGTTCGTTTAGATCTATAAGGGTGTCCTCCAATGGATATAATGGTAGAGATGAGTTAGGGTGACGTATATGATCAGCTAGAATTTTAGGCTGCTGTAAATCAAAGCCTAGAATAGGGGATTGCGGATAGAATAATTCCCTGAGGTTGCCCACCGTATCATGAGATGGTGAGCTAGCCTTATGCTTAATGCTGCTTGCAGATAATCCCAACACATATTAAATATTCAACGTAAGTTGTTTTAGATTGGCGGCAATTGCGGCATGAAAGTGAACTTGTTGTCTAACTCCATGAGAACTTGAATCTGGTGTAGAAGGCCCTTTAGACAGCCGTGCACGACGATGCAATTCAGCCAAAACCACCGGTGCCACTCCAGATGTGTCTGTCGGTGGAAGAGCAGACACATCGCCAACGGCACCAAGGAGCGAATTGTCATTGATTGGAACGTCACACATTGGGTTTAAGGAGTACATGTCGCTAGCATAAGGATCAAGACAGGTATCTCTTGAAATGACAGCCAGAGGGTTGCATGTAGAAAGCACTTGACTACAGTGCACGCTAGAGGTGGCAATTCAATGCTTGCAATCTTACTATTTTGGGTGGGGGGGGGTTCAATTTCAGCCACAGCGCTTCTACCTTTTTTTTTTACCTGATTTACGGACTCTTCAGACAGCTCATCGTCAGGCAAGTTACCGATTGGCATTGCATTTGGGGAGCCATTGAGACAGCGTTTTCCACTCCTCAAATTTTTGACCATAGTTAGATTGTGCGCAAGTATAACAATGATGTCTATATCTCCCTTTGTAGATTAGTCGTACACTACCTCTAAAGACAGTATAGTTCTAGTTGATTAGCATTTCGGTGCTGGATTGCCCATTTGGGCGGGACAAAGACTGATTTGCAAATGGATATTTCCCATCTGTGAAAGGTACAGTGAGCAAAAGGCGTGTGCTGCAAACTCTCATCTCAGAACTGGTTATCATGCCATGTTCCTTCTGGAGAGGAGCGCCTGCTACCTTTTTTAGAATAGTTCTAGTTGATGCCTGGTAGGATGTGAAATGTACAGCAAGATCAGATCACAAACCTTTGAAGGAGATTCTTCCCACAAAAGGTTTGGATAAGGAAGCATCCAGAATTCGCAATGGGTTGCAAGTTTGCAGGAATACAATTGGGAGATAGAGTAAGGTTGACAAATGTAATAGAGGATGAGGAAGATCAAGGTTTGAATGTCAACGAGGAAGTAGTAATGCTGAGTGAGTGGCGGGAAGCCATTTTAACCGATGCCATGATGGTTAATGTAAAAGAAAGACTTGAAGGTGGATTGAAGAGTAATGAGATAAAAGAGGTGCAATTCCTGATGCTATCATGATGAGCTCCTCATCAAAGATGGTTTGGTGGTGAGGGGAGACAAATTGTTTCTTCCTATTGGAGTTCGGGAAATGTTAGAAACGGCACACAAAGGTCATCAGGGAATGTCAAAAACAAAACAGTTACTAAGACAGGACTACTGGTGGCCAGGTATGGATTTGCAAGTTGAGAGGGTCATCCGAGAATGTGAGGGTACCGCAAAATGTTGCATCACGAGAGTAGAGCCCATGACTTTGAGGTCTATTCTGCCTATGACGTGGGCACAGGTAGGACTACATATTGAAGGACCCTTGAGATCCTACGGGTTGTTCAAATATTGTATTGTGGTGGTGAACATGCATTTACATTTGGTAGAAATTTCTTGAGTGCAAAATGTGTGTACCAAAGACGACATAATGTTTTTAGATTAAATGTTCAAGAGGGAAGGTTATCCCAACAATACTATAACGGATAATGGCGTTCAGCTACTTTCTGAGGAAAATGAAGTGTTTTTGAAAAAGAAGTACAAAACCAGTTCCATATATCATCCTGAAACCAATGGAATGGCCAAAAGAGTATTAGTCAATAAGGAGAGCATCAGGTTGGCGATTTCCGAAGGGAGTGATTGGGGGAAAGCCATTGAAGACACAGTGGTGGCTTATAGATGTATCCCTCATGCCACCACTGGAGTGTCTCCCCTTGAGGTGTTAAGAGGGAGGGAGCCCAATACCAGGGTTTGTCTGGCATGGCCAGGAAGAGCATGCTTGAAAGACATGGGCCTCATTATAAGTGTGCCGGTCCGTTAACAACGGTGCTGGTAAGCATACCGGCACCGTTTTAACCGGACGAGCACACTACAGGTCTGCTCGCGGAGTTGCTGTGCCCGGTGGGACCCTGCCAGGCACAGCGGCCACAGTAAGCAGACCTACACAGAAGCAACAGCACCATTATTAACAGTTCCGGTGTTTCCGTGTTCCCCATTCCCATTGAGTCCTATGGGACTCAAATGTGAATGGGGATTAACATTTTCCGGCACCCGACTTCACGGACCAGCAGGACTGTTGTGCCCCTGTGTTTCCATGAAGCCAGGAGCTGGAAAACTTCACAAGTCCGGTGACAGCCTGCCAGTTTTACCGCCATGGCTAACTCCAGACTTGTAATGAGGCCCATTGACTTGAATACGATCAATGAGAACATTAGCAGGAAGCAAGTTTATAATAAAACTCATTTTGATTTTAGAAATGCCACCAAGGAATGTATGGTCACGAGAGGGTATTGGGTGCGAATAAAACTCCCACACAGCAGAATGGAAGGGGTATAAGTTGGTCTAAACCAGTAGAAGTCATAAAAAGACTACATGGTGCAATAAAGGTAGCAGATTCACTAAAGAAAGGGTGTGCTGGTGCAGGATTGCAATGTTCACAAAGAAAGGAATCAGTCAAGACAGTGTGAATGTAGAACTCGCCGGTACTGGGTTGTGGAAGGTCTTCATACCTGAGAGACTATGTGGAATAAAGGTGCTTCATTAACAGAGCTGCAAGCTAAGTTCTATTTGGAGTGTCATTAGTGACCTTACACCTATTAGAATGTAGTAAATATTTAGACAAATTGAAAGTTGATATTTGCATCCTACAGGAAACTCACTTATTGAATGATTAAATTGGCAGCCAAGAGAAGGAATGAATTGGGAGAGCGTTTGGTTCCTCGTTTAATTCTAGATCTACGGGTGTGGCAATCCTAATTCGCCAAAATGCGCCTCTACAGGTTTTGAAAGTACGTTTGGATAAAGATGGAAGGATAATTGCTTTGTTGGCGAAAATTCAGGGAGTGGTTACGATCCTTTATAATATCTACGCTCCTTCTGTGGATGATGGGTCATTCTTCAGACACATGACTCAGATGATTCAAGATTTGAATGCACCGAATATTATTTTGGGAGGAGAAATGAATGTGGTTATGGACCCTGATATGGATAAGAGTAAGTATAGAGTGACAACCATCATTTATCGCTTCAGGCTCTCATTAAGGAACCTAATTTGAAGGATAATTGGAGACTGGAACATCCGTTGGTGAGAGATTACAGCTTTTATTCAGGTGCCCATGATACATACTCTAGACTGGATATGTTGCTTACTGCTGGTAAAATGACTGAAAACTATCATACTAGCCAAACTGGCGATATATTGTTAACAGATCATGCACCAGTGACCATGCATCTGAACCTGGAATTCAACCTTTGTAGGTCATTAGGATGAATACTTTGTTCCTATATGATGAGAAGATTCTTGAAAAGATTGTTTCTGGGGCTGATCACATTGTGACAGAAAATCACTCTGGGGAGCCCAAAGCAGACTGTATGGGAACATTTTAAGATTACCATGCAGGGGTTGTTACTTGGTTTAGTCAGTGGTAAGAAAAAAAAGATTGAGAAGGAAAGAAAAAAGACTTGGATATAAGGATCAGGGATATTTCAAGAGAATTGATGGTAGACCAAAGACATACTGATAAACTTAAGGAACTACGGAAATTGAAAAAAGAAATGATTTTAACTTAAAGAGTAGAAAGAAATCCATATCAATTGAGGGGCTCCTATTTTGAGAAAGGGGAAAAGTGCGATCTGTGGTTAGCACATCGGCTAAGGAAAATGAATTCTGACAGGGCTATATCTTCGATCACAGGTCCTCATGGCTTGACCGCGTTCAATTCCAATGAGATCAATGACTTTTAAAAATTACTACATGAATTTATATCATACTGAGCTGGGGATATCTGGTATGGGAGAACATTTCTTTGGGAACATAGATATTCCTAAGATCTCAATTACAGATTGAATGACTCTTGAAAGGAACTGGACGGTCGATGATTTAAGGAGAGAAATAAGTTAATTGAACACTGGTAGGTCACCCGGGCCAGACAGACTCCCAGTCGAATTCTACAAGATCCTTCCTGAGTCAGCCCTCAAATTGATGAAAGATATGTTCGAATCATCGTGAACAGAAGGAGTTCTGCCAGACACAACTAATCATGCCATGATTTCAGTGTTTCTCAAGAAAGGGAAAGATGAGAATCTGTCATCCAGTTATCGCCCCATTAGTCTAATTAACAGAAAAAACAAAGTTCTGCCTAAGGTGCTTTCTATGAAACTCGAAAGGTTTCTTCCGAAGTTAATCCATGAAAACCAGTCCGGTTTCATTCAGAACAGATGAACTTCGAGTAACATACGTAAACTGATCCAAACTATATCTCAGCCCATGGACTATGGGGATGATACTGCAGTTTTATATCTGGATGCCGAAAAGGCTTTTGACCAAGTTAACTGGAGCTACCTATTTTCTCTATTGTGCAAAATGGCATTGCTCGCTGTTCCTTGTCATTGCAATTGAACCTTTGGCCATGTTATGTTATGTTATTTTTCTTATACCGCGCCAAAGCCCGTAGGCATCCAGGCGCCGAGAGACAGATAAGGCGGCTCCCAATGAGGAGGAATATGCTAATAGAAGAGGTGAGTCTTCAAGAGTTTCCGAAACACAAATAGGTCCCCGGTTTTAGGCAAGGTAGCTGGCAAGGCGTTCCAAGCCTTGGCGCCTTGGATATGAAACGCTCTGCCAAGCCCACAGGCTTGTTCACACGGTGGTGGACTAATAAGAGATCTTCCACTGATCTAAGTCTTCTAGAGGGTTGATAGACATTTACAACATCTTTCAGGTAGCTAGGTGCAGTCCCATAAATACATTTATGGCAGATGGTAAGTAATTTAAACCGAATGCGGGCCTCAACAGGAAGCCAGTGTAATTTTTTCCTGCCAGCAGTAATCGATTCAGAGCTTTTCATCTGGAAAATGATGCGGATGGCTTTATTTTATACTTTCTGGAGTTCATGGAGATCAGCTTTACTTGCCCCACATAAAAGTGCATTACAATAATCCACACGAGGTAAAATAACAGCTCTCACAAGTTTGGTACGATTTTCGATGGAAACAAGTGGGGCAATCTGTCTGAGCACTTTGAGATGGTAATTAGTGCTCTTTGAGATAGCTGTAACGTGGGCATCACAATCTAAACTACTCTCCATGAACGTCCCGAACGTTTTAACTTTATGCACAACTTTTATGTCACTGCCATCAATTCTAAAGCCCGAGTATGCTTGGTCCAGTTTAGTTAGTGTTTGGCGGGGTCCAGAAAGCATAAACTCAGTCTTAGAAGCCTTTAGGCAGAGCCAATTGATAGACATCCATTTTATTAATTGATATACCATGTCCACCAAGTTTTGGTCAGTATCATGATTACCAGTGATGTCAAGGACCAATTGAAAGTCATCCGCATAGTTACAAAAGAATAGCCGGAAGAGTTCCAAATCATTACAGAGGGGGAGGATGTAAATATTAAACAATAAAGGGGAAAGACAAGCCCCCTGTGGGACTCCACAGGTTAGTAGTTGTGGTTCAGAGGCACTGTCCCCACAATATAACTGTGATCGTCGACCCTCTAAAAAAGATCTCAACCAGGCTATAGCATGTACAGTGTGGCCCCCGACCAGCTGCATTCTGTCAAGAAGGATATTATGATCAAGCAGATCGAAAGCTGCTGATAAGTCCAGCAACATCAGCAGCCCCGACCTACTTTCTTCCAGCTTAGAAAGCATAAAGGTCTGTAGGTCGAGAAGGGCACTCTCAGTGCCATGGTAACTTCTGAAACCTGAGTGCTTGGTATGAAGTATACCAGGCATTTGTACATGGTCTTGCAATTGGATAGTTGCTATCTTATCTATGAGCTTGAGTAAAAACATGGTATTTGTAATTGGCCTAAGGTTTGCAGCATCAGAGGGATCTAATCCAACTTTTTTTAATAATGGTGAAACCGCCACGTTTTTTAGTGGCTGAGGGATTTTACCTAACCGAAAGGAGGCATTGGCGAATCTACATAAGAAAGGCGCGAACTGCTCCTTGTTCTTGCTCTCAGGT
Source organism: Ambystoma mexicanum (assembly GCF_040938575.1). Classification (NCBI taxonomy): domain Eukaryota; kingdom Metazoa; phylum Chordata; class Amphibia; order Caudata; family Ambystomatidae; genus Ambystoma; species Ambystoma mexicanum. The sequence continues at coordinate 148,876,544 of NC_090936.1, forward strand.
GCGAGCGTGGGTTAAGCAGAGTAAGCTGCTGGGGTGTAGAGCAGAAGATCTTGTTCTACGCAGATGATCTACTGTTGGTCCTAAAAGATCTGGGGAATTCACTGCCTATCTTGATGGATCTTATATCTAAATTCAATGAAACATCTGGATATAAAATGAATTGGGTGAAATCTGAAGTAATGCCTTTAACTTTTTCATGTAATAGATCATCAATTACAGCTTGGGTTTTAAGTGGTGTGAGAAAACATTACGATACCTGGGCATTTGGTTAACACCTTTGATTGAGGATATGCTGGATGAAAACCTTAAGGAGATCTGTAGGGATTTCAGATTGGATTTGGAAAGATGGGCGATATTAAATCTGTCATTATGGGAGAAAGTAAACACCCTAAAAATGACCTCTGCGTCGAAAATGCATTATGTACTTGGAATGCTGCTGATGAGGGTTACCCCACTATACTGGAAGGAACTGGATAGACTGATGCAGAACTTCATCTGGGATCGCAAACCACCAAGACTTAAACCTTAGAAGCTTCAATTACCTCAGGATAAAGGTGGCCTTGGGGTTCCTAATTTTCAGGCACATCATTTGGCGTTTAGAGCTCAATTCCTTGTCCCATTTCTTAATGACAATCCAGATGACTGGACGATTGCAGAAGCGGCCCGTGCAGGTCCATTGACACCCATAGCGATCTTGTCCACGGCGGCAACTTAAGGAGGTAAAAAGATTGCCACTACTGAATTTTTGTAAAGTGCTTGGAGAGATTTACTTGGCCTACTGGGTATCAATGCCTAGAAGGCACCGGATGCTTCTATTTGGTTTAATGCGGGGGTTAAAGACAATGGGAGGACGTTTTTCTGGTCAGAGTGGTTTTTCAGTAGGGTCAGATGGATCAGGGATCTTGAAAAAGATGGAAATTGGGTTAAGGCTACGGTGGTGAAAGCAAAATGGGGTATTCCAGGCTTCTCGAGCATGGATTATAGATGGTTGAAAAAAGCAGTTGGAGAGGTGGATTGGACAAAGAGCCTGGGTATAAATCTTTTTACTAGCAACCCCAAAAAAGGAGGAGGAGAGCTGGCCAGCAGGGTTTACAAGTTGATTGAGGCAAGATATAAAGAGAATGACAATTTACGGGAAGATTGGGGTGAGAGACTTGGTTGTGATATTTCTACTGGACTCTGGAAGAGAATGTGCAAAAACGTCAATCTTTGCTCGATTAATCTGGGTGAAAGATCTGGGCAAATTAAAATTTTAAATAGGGTCTATTGGAGTCCCGAACGCTTATACAAAAGAGGTCTTGCTGATTCTGATGAATGTTGGGGATGTGTCCACCAGGTCGGTACTCAGGAACATATGTTGTGGAACTGCATAAGAGTGCATGACTTTTGGCTGGAAATTTGTACAAAATGTGAGGAGGTGCTTGGCAAGAGGATTGATTTTGATTTTAAGACAATGATTCTAGGTGGGGATGAATTGTTGGAAGATTTGACAATCCCTCAAAAGAAGTGGCTTCTTATAGGTGCTGTAATTGGTAAGAAAATGATTTTACGTGGGTGGAAAACTAAGGTCTCACCGTCTGTGAGTGACTGGAACGATGAAATGAATAAAGTCGCTGACATGGAAAGGACAATTTACAGAAGGGAACGGAGGTTGAATCTTTTTTGGAAAAATATCAGGGAGGTTTTGTGATATTGTTTGTCGATGAGGGGGGTATTTCAATGTGTATATATTTTAGGGCTTATTTGTATAGTTTGTTAAGTTTTCCTGAGGGATATGATGTTTTGATTATATTGTTTTTTTTTAATCAAAAAATGTATTTGATTTTCAAACATGAATAAACATTACAACTAACAGTGTGCATTGCAGGGGAGGGAAGAGAAACAGAGGGTAAAACAACACAGGGAAAGAAGAAAAGGGGAGGATGGGGCGTCAGCCCCTCGGACCATCAAGTCTTCGATGAGGGATCTCATGAAACAGTTTGTGCGTATTGGGCTCGCTGGCCCGGCGTTGCCTCGTCCATTTAGTACATGTTGCTTGTGTCCTCACGTCGGGAACATAGCTATCATCTTCCCATCTCTGCCATATCTTGCTCGCTTTTTGCAGGCATCCCCTTGCCGCGTACACCCTGCGTTCCATTATTACACAAATGTCCATGTCTGTGACCCATTGGTCATAGCTGGGTGTTCTCCAATCCCCATAGCTGCGCATTGTTCCTTCTGAGTATCGCTGTAGCGGTTGACCAGAGTAGTGTCTCGTAGCGGGGCAAATCACATTCGTCAGAAATCCCTAACAGGAGCTGTTTTGATCCCCTTTGTATTGGCTTGCCATGACTCTGGATAGTTTGTCACAGCATTTCCGCCATAGGTGCTGTATATTGTTGCATTCCCATATGATATGGAAGAAAGTTCCTTCCTCACGCTTGCAGCGTAGGCATCGCGAGTCCGAGGCCCTGCCCCAATGGAAGAGTGCCACTCTTGGATAATAGGTGCGGTGTAGGATCTTAAGTTGGACCAATCGGAGCCTTGACGAAATGGTCACTTCCCGGGGGTACATCAGAGCTTCTGTCCAGTTCTCTGGTTGTAGTGGTCCCACGTCCCTCTCCCATCTGGCTTTCAGGCTGACCAGTTCAGGCGTGGCAAAGGATGTGATCACATTGTACATAGTTGAGGTGACTTTTTGTTTTATTTGGTCCTGGACTATGTTGCGCTCTAGCGGGGTGCATTCTGGCGCGTCACTGATGATCTCTCGGTGGGCGTGCAGTGCGCGTTTCAGTTGAGTATAGTGGTATTCCTCAGATGTAGGGAGGGCAAATTCAGAACCAGTTTTTCAAACGGGGCCAGTTTCTCCTCTCTCATTACGTCCCCAAATTTGGTGATACCACTCTGGGTCCAGGCGGGCCATTTAGGCAGCTTCTGTATTTCGAAGAGAAGACTGTTGTTCCACAGAGGTTGGGCTAGTGTCAGTTTCGAGCCCCATCCTACGTGACGGTGTGCTTCCGTCCAGATTTATGTGATATGCGTTTCCATGTTCGGAGCTGATGCGCGGCCCAGGCCGCAATACAGCAGTTCCAGGGGTGTTGTTATACTGTTAGTGTTGCTCCTTCTGATGTGCGGCAGGTTCTTGTCCCCATGGAGCATGTCATCCACCACCGCCAATTGGCTGGCCCAGTAGTAAGTTTGCAGTCTGGGCAGCCCAATCCCAACCTCCCAGACGGACCTCTCAAGAGTAGAGAGAGCAATCCGCGGGTGGCCCCCGCTCCAAAATAATTTCCGAAGGATGCGGTCAATTTTGAGGAATTCCTGATGAGGGATGTGCAGCGGTGCATTTTGCAGGATGTACAGGAACTTGGAAAGAGCAATCATTTTGAACAGGGCAGCTCTGCCCATCAGTGTCAGTGGCAGGGAAATCCAATGGCGAGTATCCTCTGCGAATCTCGTCACGACTGGGTGGAGGTTCAATGCTGTGTAATCTGTAAGATGCTTTGAGATTTTTACCCCGAGGTATTTAAAATGTTCTGTTGCGATTTGGTAGGGGCAGTCCGCCGGACATGTGGCTGCCATCCTTCCTATGGGGAACAGGATGGATTTGGACCAGTTCACGCGTAGGCCACTGAAGGCTCTGTATCTCTTCAGCGTTTGTGTGACTCTTTGGCAGGAGTTGCGTGGGTCTTTCAAGTAGATGAGCAGACAGAGTGAGACTCTGTCCTCCCATGTCTCTGACCAGCGGAAGCCCTCCCAGAGTGGTGTGTCTCGTAGGAGGATAGCCAGGGGTTCAATGGCAATTGCGAAGATCATGGCTGATAGGGGACAGCCTTGCCTAGTGCCTCTGCCCAGTCTGAAAGGGTCCGATTGCCAGACGTGGACATTAGTTCTGGCCATTGGGTTTTTGTATGTACCTAGCTCATAAAATTCGAGCCAAAACCCATGTGTCTCATTATGTCCCAGATGGCCTCCCATCTCACCAAATCGAAAGCCTTTTTGAAGTCGATTGCTAACAAAGCCAGCGGGCCTTGTATGCTGTCGGCTTTTTCCAGTGCTGAATGCAGTCTGTAGAGGTTCATGCGCGTCGATCTCTGGGGCATGAAACCGCATTGGTCAGGGTGGACCAGGGCGGGGATGACCTGTTGCAGCCGGTATGCAAGTATCTTCGCTAATATTTTGGTTTCGCTATTTAAAAGTGAGATTGGCCTGTATGAACTGCAGCTTTCAGGGGGTTTGTCCGGTTTGAGTAATACTATTATTGTGGCTTCTCTCAGATCCGGAGATAAGATGCGCCGTTCTCTTGCGTATTGGTACATTCGCAGTATGTATGGGGCAATTACGTTGGTTCCCACCTTCCGCCACAACTCAAATCGGGAAGCCATTTGGGTCTGTGGATTTGCCTGACTGGAGGGCAGACATGGCATTCAACACCTCCTCCTCCGTGATGTCCCTCTCAAGCAATTCTTGTTGTGTTATGTTTAAAGTGGGGAAGTTGATTTCCTCTATGATTGAAGTGTTTGCGCAGGTGGTGGGTGTTTTATAAAGCTCAGCATAATAGTCCACAAAACCCTGTGTTATGTCCTGATCTGTCAGTAGTGGTCTTATGCCCCCTGTCTGTAGCTGCCTAACATGGCTGCGTCCCTGCTCCTTATATTCCAGACACGCTAGCATTTTGCCGGCTTTATCGCCAGTTTCATATACCCGTGCCCGTATTGCCGAGTGTTCGCGCCTGGCATTTTCCAGTGCTGTGTTTTGGAGCTGCTTCTGTGCTAGAAGTAAGGCTCGGTTCAGTACCAGTCGTGTCTTGGGTAATGTGCATTTCCTCTGCCTGTTTTACCTGTTGTTCCGCTTCATGTACCTTGAGTAGATATTGCTTTCTCTGTGCAGTCGTCCATGAGACAAGTTCCCCCCTCAATACTGTTTTGTAGGCCTCTCGGGGTCTGATGCGGACTCTAAGTTTAGCTCGAAATATATTTTAGCTGTCTCTTGGAGCTTGTCCACCAGGTTCGGATTACGAAGATAGTAATTATTCAGGCGCCAACTAAGGGGGGGGGGGGAAAATCGGCCTGGAAGTTGTGATTTTCAGTGCCAGCAGGGAGTGGTCGGAAATGCCCCTACGGAGCAGACATGCTTCTTGTGCCCTGTGTAGGTCAGTTGATGGGCGAAAGAAGTAATCCAATCTGGAGAGCGAGGCGTGGGCCCCACAGTGGAAGGAATATTCCCTGGAGTTGGGGTGGAGATCTCTCCATACATCACACAGGCCCAGAGCATTCGTGAATGTAGCAAGTTTGGTGGGTACACTGGGATTTCTATTGCGTATGTGTGAGCGGTCCAGGGTTGTGTCCATGACTTCATTAAAGTCTCCTCCTATTATCGTGATGTCGGAGGTGTCTTCTGTGATCAGTGGGGAGATGTTGGCGAGTAGCGGCGTTAGTAGAGTGGGCGGTACGTAGATAGCCAGCAGTGTGATGGAGTGTTCCCATAGCATGCCTGTCATGTATATGTATCTGCCTCCGGTGTCCTGGGTAACTATGTTCAGATGGAAGGGGAGTTTTTTGTGTATCAGTATCATGACACCTCGTGAGCCCATTGTGAAGCCTGCATGGAGAGCTAGTCTATAGTTTGTGCTTTTGAATAGGGAACACTCTGTGCCCGCGAGGTGTGTCGGACAGAAATGCCACGTCTGGTGCGTGTCTATTCAGGTATTGCTCTACCAATCGGCGTGTGATTGCATTGCCGAGGCCGTTGACGTTCCATGTCATGAGTTTGAGCGCTCTGGCTATGTTGGCATTGGTGTTACGTGATGCCATGTATGTTTGTGGCTGAAAAAGTGTGTGTTGCTGATGGCAACACCAGGCTACTTTGCGTTCATGTTCTGTTCCCCTCTTGTTTGACTTTAGTGGGTTCCGTGCTTGACTGGTCCCTTTCATAACTAAACAAAACAATCCCATAACTTCCCACCCTATACTTCTCCCAACTAGAAGCATCGGTCGCCCGAACATTAGAACTACAAGTTGTCAACAGGACAACTTACATAGGACAAACTAAACCTGAGGTTCAGGTGGTACCCCCTCGAGAAGTATAACTAGGGGGATTCCACCGCTAATGCTAACGTGGAGTGTATTTGTCAGGGGGAGCCTTAACGTGCAGGTATGAGGCGTCTCCGCGACCGTCTCGTGCAAGTGTGTGTTACCTTGTATTGGGTGTTGAGGTGTGTTGCAGGTGGATCGATGGTTCAGTTCATGTTTACTGCTGGGTATCTGGCTCTGTTGGAGGTCGAGGCGGGGGTCATCCCCCCATGTCTTCCGGTGGGTCTTGTGCTGGTGGCTGCCCCTCCTGCCATGAGAGGTCGACCAGTCTCCTATGTGTTGTTCAGCCCAGCGCCATGCTTCTTTGGGGTGATTAAAGTGGACTGTGGTTCCCTTATGGTAGATCTTGAGCTGTGCGGGAAAAAGCAGACCATATTTCACATCCATCGTATGCAGTTGCTTTTTCAGGTGTTCAAAGGATTGTCTCACTTTTTGAACTTCCCTGGTATAGTCAGGGAAGAAGGCGATTTTGGAGCCATTGTAGGTTGTCGTGCCCTTGGCGCGTGCATGTTGCAGTAGTGCGTCTCGGTCCCTGAAGTTTAGAAATTTCGCTATTATCGTGCGTGGGGGTGCCACGGGTGCCGGCCTGCCCGAGGGCATTCTGTGTGCTCTCTCTATAGAGAAGAACCTGGAGAAAGAGTCCGGTTCGAACAGGTCGGTGAGCCACTCCTCCAGAAACAGTTCCATAGATTCTGCTTTCTCGGGTATGCCGAGTATGCGCACGTTGTTGCGTCTAGATCTACCCTCTCTGTCTTCTATTCTGTCCTCCAGCACCTTAAGCTTAGATGTAACGCTCTGGCGTTGTTATCGCATGTTGTGAATCCCATCCTCTGTGTTGGAAATGTGTTGTTCGGCCTCTCCAGTACGTGCCGTTAGTTTTTGGAGGTCGTGCCTGAGAAGGGACACATCCATGCTAATTCCGTCCATTTTCTGTTCCATTGACGGGCGGCCATCACATCCTTCAGGGAGATCGTATTGTCTGTCTCTATCTCCTCCGAAGATAGCGAGTGGAGGTCGGGAGCTTGTGGCGGAGGCATGGTGTATTGATCCATACTACTAGGAGTAGGAAGTCTTTTGGATCTGTCTTTCCCCATGGTTCTTGTTGCGCCTTGTGGCCGTGGGCTTTGCGCAGAGATCCCCTTGCAGCAGCTAAATAGTGGTTTATATTGTCTGCACACTTCTTGCGGTCTATTGGCACTGGGGTTGCGCTCAGCAACATAGGGTAGTCCTCTGCAACATAGGGTCCGGTTAGGATCCTCGTGACCAGTTAAGTACCAGTGTGCCCCACTAATTTGGTCTAATTGCCTAGTGGTTATTTAGGCAGTGCTTAGCCTCTGGTCCCGGTGCTCACCTTCTGGTGCCTTAGCGGAATGAGGAGGTGTGTGCTAGTCCTGCGCCTTATGGGGGGGTTCCCTCCGTGACTCAGTGTTATGGTGGCACAGATCAGCACGTGGGACTGCAGCCTCCCCGCTAGGCCCGCCTGCTGTGTGAGAAGCGCAACCAATCTTGCTGCAGGTCCCAGCGGCGCGTCCGCCCGCTGCACCGGTTGGTATGGATGTTAGGGCTGCCGGGTTCTCAAGGACTGCCCGCTTATGTCTGGAACGGGATCCAGGCTGTGTCTCACTGCAGGGTTCTTGTCCCCCTTCCACAGGCAGTGTAGCTGTTGTTCCCGTGAGGCTGCGCCTCTCCCCAGGTAGTATGTATGCCGCTTTCCTCCGTGCCCCTGCCGGGACCAGCTGTGGTGGGCTCTCGTGCCCCAGCACACCGCAGGTCGGACAGGTGCGCACGTCCCCGCACGTTCACTTTCTCACCGGGAGCTGGGCTCGGCTCCCATGGCGCTTCCTGGGGGTTGCGCGTTCACTTTCCTCAAGCGTCTCCCACCAGCGGCTGTCAGGTGGCGAGCCGGGCTTTGCCGCAGTGCTGCCCCGCTTCCCGGTTTCAGTGTATTCGTTTACACCCATTGGCGGCCATCTTTAAAGTGGGCTGGCTGGCGCCCATTTGGAGTTCTTTTGACCCACAGCTCTGTGGTTCGGCCGTGGTTTTTGCTGCTTTTCACCCCACTTGTGCTCGGGGGTGTCCGACACCCGTCAGGAGTGTTTTTGGCTTTGTATTGTGCAAGAATCAGGCGATTTTATCAGGATTTGTTAAACGGTCGCGGGAGCCGGAGAGACTCACGTCTTTCCCATCGCGCTGCTGGCCACGCCCCGCCTCGATTATATTGTTGGTCGTTGGGAGGGTGGGGGGTTTTATCTGTATAGATTTCAGGACTTGTGTGTATAGTTTGCAATGTTTTCTTAAAGGATTTGTTGCTCTTAAGTCATTTTATCCTTGCTTTCATTTTACCTTTGCAATGTATTTTTTCTGAATAAAATGAAAATAAATTGCACAGAAAAAATAGAATGCAGTTTTTCTTTTTTTTAATTATCTTTATTTATTAATTTCCGAATAAGCATATGCAAGGACATTACAGCATACGTTCTATATACTGCAATTTCCTTGCAGTTGCTCCAACACTAACTCTTTGTAGTCAGAGGTGTTGCAAGGTCTGGAAAAGATCAGGGGCTAAGCTAAGGTCGGGACTGGCGGGTCTCGAGGCTAGCCAGCATTTTGGTTGTAGCACCTGAGCTTCTATCCGGGGCTAGAACCAAAAGACATGGGGCTATAGCCCCCTCAGCCCCCAACTCCCACAACCCCAGCAACACCTCTGTTTGTAGTGTTTGTATTTGTAAATAGTACACCTCCTTTAGGTCTGTAAATACTTTGTTTTTGGAGAGTGCTCTCACAGCGTATTTTTTCCTTTTGGGTAAACGATTTAATATAGTGAACAAGGGAGATGTGTAGCATCCTAGTATAAGTGGAATGTTAAAGTAGAACATGGAATATAGAACGTAAGAGAAAGATGCAGAACTGTTGAGTCAGTTGAGAGGGAACCATAGAGGTATCCGCTGGGGTGTATGTGTAGCTCACAATAAAGTACATATATCCAAATACCTGTGTTGTGGATCTTTTGAACTATATTTTGAGCTGAGCCTATGTATACGATAGTTGTAGATGGGCTTCCCTACGTGCACCTGCTACAGGAAGGTAGCATCTGACAAATATTAAAAGTACTTGGCCACACAAGGATGCACTTCCCTTACAATGGCTACATAACCTCGGCATGGGAGTCTGCCTTTGAGCACAAGATAGGTGCAGCTGGGCGTTTGGCTGTTTTAGGCAGGGGAGGTTTTAGCTGGGGATGGCTACACCTGCCCACGCCTGACCTATTTGTAATCCTCTTTGGCTTCTAACATACAAATAAATACAGAAATTTGACCAACACGATGAGGTTACGAGTGCATACACTACTCATTTCTGTTACACTATTGGCTCAGGCTACAGAATGGTATAGGAACACTGTAGTTACAAGTACTACAAATACAGCGTGGGCACCGCTGGCAACATTATAGGCACGGGTATTAAATTAGCACTTGGAGTGATATGGGCATGTGATTCTATTACAGGAACCCGTGCTTTCTCTGTATTGCGCGGGAAAGCCATGCAGTCTATTCTTTTTTGGAATTACGGGACTTGTAGTTTTCCTAAAGTTAAAATGGGAATTATTAAACTACAAACAACAGAATTCAAAACATGGCTGGATGGAATTCTCACACAAGTCAAAGAGAAAACTAAAGAGTTCTGCACTTGACCGAAAATGGAGCTGCGAGATATTTACTCCTTCTTATAGCTTGGAAATAGCTGCCACGCCCATTCCTAATAAAACTCAACAGCTACTCGCGCAATAAAATATACCTATTTCCGTCACCTACTCAATTACAGATACATTACACATTCAACTGCAACAATTAAAAAAAAATGTAACACTGCCGATTGGTCTGTTTCTACGACACTCACCACAAGGGGGAGCGTGGGTTAGAAAAAAGAAAAAAAAAGCGAAGCCCCACAAGGAGCGAGCGCGCTGTGTGGCGGGTACACTAGCATGTGTCAAAACGTTGTGTCCAAAACAGCGCTGCGTGCCCATGCTGTATTGCACGCGTTGTACTTGTGCAAGTGCTGCGCCCATGCCATACCTGTATTCCTTCTCCCTGCAATCGCTGGTTAGTCTCTGCAAAGTATCCAGATCAGGAGGCTCCAATGTATCCCCAAGCTGTATAAGAAAGAACCCCATATTCTGAGATAAAACAGATAGTTTATCCACGGACGCTGTCATTTTAGGACCAGTGTACTGGTTTGAGGAAGGGACCTAGCAACGCGTCCTCCACACGTGACTTTAAAGTTACGTTTCAACTAGCTTTGGTCCGCTTCTTTCGTTCTATTAGCTGGGATTTCGTAGCAGCAAGCATCGTCCCAGAGATACAACGCGGCACAGCACGAGACTATGGTCCATGTGTCGCGATCAAGTGCTGGCTCTGAACTTTATATCTGGATTTACTGAAACCAGTTTATATTTAGTGCGTGTCGTCCTCTGAGATTAAGGGAAGAAGGAATGGGGTTATGAACGCTGGACCTGAGTTGGGCTTGTAAAGGGGAAACTAGTATTTTGAATGCTAAAGTAGACATGTATTTGCTGGAGGTCTTGCTTCCATTTGCTGCTACTGACCCCTCCGCCCAAATCAACAATGTGCTGTATATTTAATTTTAATAAAATCAATAAAGTTATGGTGGGTTAAAAAAGGCTTGAAAAAATACGTGCACCTGAAATGTGAAAGTAGGATATTTCATTTTAGCCAAGTCAAATATGCCGCAATACCACCTAGTGGCTACCATAATTTTATTGGTGCTATGGAATCATGACCCAATGCTCCAATGAGGAGGCTGTGAAGATGAAATTGCACTGATGTATTAATGGTGAAACTGCTATGTAGTTGTCTGGCAGCCTTGAGAACTGTCTGTCTTGGGTTGATAAAGCTGAATCTAAAGTAGCAACACCCTGTAAGACAATTTCCTGCCTAGCGCAAAAGGCTTGCATGTGGGCTAATTGGCATTTGATATGATATATTTTATTTATATCGCGCTCATACATAAGTGTTTCAGAGCACGACAAGGGAGCGGAGCAGGGGAGAACAAAACAATGATCTTACTAGGCACAGTGACATTTAGAACGTGCAAGGGAAAGTGAAAGGGGAAAAGTGCATGAAATGGGGAGAAGTGGAAAGCTCGGCACAGAGGAACAACAGATAAATAATAATAAATGAAATAATAAAGGCAATAAACCGTGGTAGTCCAGCCAGCAAGTGGCAAGTGCTGGTTTAGCCGACAGGGTGTGTCTGAAAGTGCAGAAAGGAAGGAAATGGGGTGGGGGACAGTATGGGTACAGATACAGACCCTAGTGCAGGGGTGGCCTGGAGGCAGTGCAGGAGTACCTGGTCCCGGAGCACAGAGGTTAGCCATGTGCACAGTGCCGAGAGAGAAACAGATCAGCAGGGGAGAAAGGGGGCAAAGGCAGAAGCAAACAGGAAGATCTTGAGGTGCTTCTGGAACCGGAGATGGTTCTCCTCAAGTTTCAGAGTGGCAGGGAGGCTGTTCCAAAGGGAGGCCCCAGTCGAAGATAGAGATCTACCCCCAGCTTGTTTCTTTGAAAAACAACATACCCTGAGGGAGTAAGAGGTAGATGAGCGAAGAGTGCTCTTTGTGATGTGGCTCTGAACTGCAAATGATCTTCGATCGATGGCTACTAGGTGATGTTGTAGCATGTGTGTCAGCTCAAAATACTGTTCCTACTTATATATGTATTGGTGCTATCAAGTACTGCGCCTTAAACCACAATATTTGCTAAGAGCATTTCGGTCTGGTGGCTTCACTGATAGCAGTGAAAGTAGATCTTAGTCTGTGTCACTCCTTTAAACAAATTGTGTGATTGTGGTCTAATCACTTTTCTTTGGCAAAATATTTCCATACAATGTTCTGTTATGTTATGGTCTGAGCCTTTGTGTGGCCCCTTGCAAGGTCAGTAGAATCAATGGAGGTGCTGTGCCTTCACATAAGCATACATATTGAAGAAGCAGCACTAATGCATCACTGCATGCTATCATAAAGGGCTTGTGCTTTTCCACACTACATTTCTTTCTTGATAATGCACTGCATGCAAGGGTGTATCCTCCTCCCCCCCAAGGTTGTCTAAATGCCAACCTGAGGCAGTGGCAGGTTTTATGACAGAGAATACGTTGTCACATGAAGCAAGGCTCCGGAAGAAGTTGTCGCTCTTTGCTTTAGTATAAGAGAAATGATTACCACAGAGCACCTTACCAGCTTATTATTGGACAGCAATATTGTCATAGGTATACTACTTGGTGAATCTATGTATCAATGCTTATTACCCTTGTATGTACTTTTTATGTATGATAAGGATTAAATGCTATTAATATCTCTCCCGCACAGTTTTATCACTTAACCAAGTGTTTCCACTTGCAATATATAGTCCTTTAAACTCATAAATAGAAACACATTAATAATGCTCTCAATGTCTTGGTTAGTAGTTTTGTATATTTATTCTCTTGCTGAGATAATATATGAACATTAAAAATAAGATAGTTAAACATTATACAGTTATTAATAAGCAATACAGTAATTGAGTAGATATCTAGTATCTTCTAAATGTCGAAAAAACCTACTACCAATCAACAATGTGTGTGTAACCATTGTGGCCCAAAGCAATTTAAAATCGTACTTCCAATCATGATGCTGTGGATTGGGAAGCCAGGGGATAAGTGAGGTTATACAGACACACCTCTGCATATCCAATTAGGTGGAAAGGGATACAAACTCAGACAAAATGTACTGCTTCTAGGGGGGGTTAAAAGCACCACAAAAGCGATCTACAGTAAAGATTTCAGGTAAAGCCATTTAAATCCTCCTGTAAAGGATTCCTATCCCCCTTCCTCTGTACTTTGGTGTCCCTTTTCCTGGCCAAAGAAGTACTAGGGGCAACACAGGGTATTGTGCTGAAACTTAGTAGCACAACAAAATTCAGTATTTCTCCAACACTGAAAGCAGCAAGGCTATACTAACAAAAATACCCCATGTTGTCTCTCAATGTTGCTCCCATAGAAAAGAACAATGTTGAAAGAAATGGGTAAAAATAGCTTACTTCAGCCCTCCAAATACTGAAACAATCAAAACATTAGAATTTGGAAAACTTTTGCCAATTTCTTGCCGCTTGAGCAGTTTACTGTTTCAGGATGAAAGCATTTTTGCTGCTTGTTTCCAAAACAGTTTACATTAATGTTTAGCTTTTCCTCCAAATTATTGAAGCAAGCATTACAAATCAGAATTTAAAAAATTGGCAAATTGCTCAATTCAGGCTCATAGACTACAATTAAAGTCTTCGCCTAGTCATTAAAGGTGTGCTGTTCCTACAACTGAAGCGACTCCACACAAGGTAGAGCTGGGGTAATGCCATCTGACCAGATTCGACTTCTTCCAGGATGGATTTGGTCAGATACCTTTCTTTCTCAGCTGCTTTTTGAAAAATCTCAGTTGTGTTGGAATTTGTTATTTTAAAGTTCTTGAGGTGTGCCAACCTGCGCAACAGCAGTGGAAACTACAGATGCCAGACTTTGGCATCAGGCCACTATAGATGCACCTGTTCAGAATGAACCTATGGTTGGAGAATGACTCTGCAGCAGTTGACCACATGGGTGACTGATCAGGCTGACAATTCCCACAAGTACAGCACAACATATAGCGTTGAACTGGATGATGTAGGAGCCACTGGGTAGCAGATAATGCTTGCATCTTCTGGCAAATAAATGCCTCAACCCTTCTTGCACTTGTGGTGCAGACCGTAGAATTGATGAAAGTTAATAGAGCTTTGTTTTTGTAATGATTTGGCTCTTGGCCTGTTTGGTGACAACACAGTCTTTCAAGATCTTACTGACTGATGATGCTTGAATCCCCCCGTGTCACACAGGCATGTGTGTGTAGGTAACTTCGTAGGAAGTAGTTATCCAGCATCCCTCACCTTGATGTAGGGACCCAAAGATTGAAGTGCTTGGGAAAACAGACTTGCTTTTTTAGGTACTGGAATAAGCAAGACACCATGGATGGTGGATGTTATAGATGTACCCTAGCTGATGGTGTAAAAAAGTGTTTGTTGCGCTGTGTTGTCTTACTTCCAAGACAACCACTTTGCCCCTTACCTATCCTTCCTCGCCGATGGCAGTCCAGTTGCTTGTGCAACTCCATGCATCAATGTCACGTATGACAGAGTGTAACACACAAAGGACACCTCCAACCGTGGCACACACTTGTATGTCAAAACTATCCTTCATTGCTCCTGCACTTTCAGGGTCTGCAGGTGTCTAGCAGCGTGCCTAGACCACAGCAAAGGTGGCAGAAATGTGAGCTGGCCACGGATCATGGCCGCCTCCATCTTGGACATTCTGTGCAGGTGATGATGACTGGCACCACGCTTTCATGCATGGGAAGCGTCCTCTGCTGTTTGACGAGGCACAGCAAGAGGAATAACTTCTCTTTCAATACGGTGTGGGATTTAAACCTCTGGCAGCCGGTCATCAGAACCTTCTGCTATTGGACCAGTTCTTTTCTTCAACACAGTACTTGCTCTTGCCTTTTCCTGACCCTGTCCCCCTTTATCTCGCCTTGAACTTCTTTATCCTCCCTATGGATCACTTCTTACCAGTCATACATTTTTCCCTATTGCCTTTCTTGTTTGCCTGTCCTTCCTTCAGTTTCCTTGTCCCTTCTGCTGCTCGGTCACCTGGACTTGCTTGTCTACCTGCCTACCTGCACGCACACTGATGTGATTACCTCAGCTTTTGGTTTCTTCCACACCTATCATCACCATTTAATATCCTTTTTAGACCTCTCTTCTAGCATCAGCAGATCCAAGTAAAAGTAATGGAGCTGTCTCTTGGTGCAGGTAGCGGGACCCTAGGAGTTCCCACGTGTATTTCATAGAGGAACACTCTGAGGCTGATTCTGCCATTACCATTGAACAACTTCTCACATCCTGGAAACCAAAGAGATACCTGTCCTCCACGCTCAGTGTCTTGAATGCTGTGGCAAACCAGAAGAAGGAATCAGACCAATGTCTGACATGGATCAAGGGTTTATACTAAAAAAAAGAAAACCCCTAACTTGCCCTATCTCTATGAGAGAAGTTCCCTGCCTCGAAACTAAACCATTGGTGCTTGTCAAAAGAAAACAGTCCTTAGTCCAAAATCCTTTCAAACTAATCTGCCGCTACCACTCTTGGAAAACGTAACTAAAAAGGGAGGCCAGAGCAATGGCCTCTGACTTCAGCTTCTGCCTGATGAAATAATTTAGATGGCTTTCATTAGTTTCAAGTTCGTCAATATGATAAGACAGTTCACAATTTTCTTGCAGTATTTGATGGTCAAAGTAAATATCCTCTGTATGGTTCCCTCTTCCACAGGAAAACAGGAGTTGTTCTCAGAACCTCTCCAGATTCCCTTTTAACACAGTGGCTCTTCGACTACCAGAGGTCCTTCGGCCTTCTGGCAGACTTGCTTTCTCTCAAACAATGTAATTCACATAGGGTGCTTACCCACTCGGGTTTCTCTGGCTCCCGTAACCATGTCAGCTTTCCTAGCCTTGGCTCAAAGTGTTTATATTTCCTTCACTCTGACTCACAAAGGGTGCTTGCCTGTTCGGGTTTCTCAGGTTCCCGCAACCATGTCAGCTTTCCTAGCCTTGGCTCAAAGTGTTTGTATCACTCAGCAGTAATCTCTGGGGGAGTGTTCGCTTCCCTGTTGCTGCGTTCTCTGCAGCTAATGCCCTTCTGGCGTAGATCAGATCTGGGCTCTACCCGGTGATCTGGTCTTGGCAGTGGTTACTGGGCCCTAGGTACACCATGGCTTCCCAGTGGTCGCGCCACCAGAGGAGACGGGTGCTTCTCTGCCTCTTCCCCCCTGACCGTGGCTTCTCGGTTGGACAGGACACTGTAAGTGATTTCAACCCGGCAGTTCACCTAAGTCAATGCCTAGCATGGGATGCACAATTGAAACCCTTAATTATATATTTATGTCTATACGTTATTTTATTTCTGAATGATGTACCCTTATATCACGCCCCTCTCTTTGAATCCCCCCCCCCCCGGTCCCACTGAACCAGGAAGCAGTAAGGGCGATTGCAGAATAACTATTGGAATGAGGTTTTAGGTTTGTTGGAAAGCTGAGGATGTTAGCTTCAACTTGACACTTAAATTTCGTTTCTAGCATACACGTGAAGAAGTTATGAAGGTTTTTGTAGAGGTCGTTTTTTTTCAGAGAGACTCAAAATTTGTAAAACAAGGTTGCGCTTTTTAAAATTACAAACAAGGTTTCTTATACTAGGGAGACTATGAAGGCACAAACTACACGACAGCACAGCCACCAGCCCAGCGACGCCTCTGGATGGTTTTTGCCCACCGAGACGCTTGCCTTTCTTCAGAAATATATTAGCGCAAAGATGATTTTTAACACTACTATTACCAAAGGACTATAGGGATGAGAGAAAGATTCAGGTAAGACAAAAGATTTTCTACAATTCAGTTCTGGATATAAGAGAATGGGTTTGGATAAGATTACTTATGGATAATATATTTGCTAGGGACATTCCTTTGCTATGGATACTCACTACCATTGTTTGGAATGGACCTGTCAGAGATCTGGTCAGGGATACTTTCTGGACTGGAATTCTGCTAGCACACCGGTCTGGACTCAAGGCGCTCTAGTTCTGCACTCAGCACGGCACTCAGGACACTGCACAGCAGGATTGGACTTGATCTGACGGGTTGGTTCTGGTTCGCAGCTATCTGGTCACAGCTCTGCTCTACTGGGTTGGATCTCTGGATTCTGGCAAGAATTCTTAGCAAGAAAGCAGCACAGCTCAGCCAGGCTGTTCTTTTTTTTGTTCCATTCCCCTAGGTGGTCTGGGGGTCAAATCTGGTTTCAGGATCTTTAAAGGCCAAGCTGAGAAGTGTTCAGCTTTGGAAATGGTGCTCTTAGTCGAAGAGGCTTGTGAGCTGAGGTCCAGGCAGAGACCACCTCAGTTGGCGTTCCCAGGAGAGTCAGGGGTTGAGGGGGAGAAGCCTGAAGACAAAGGCACACAGCGAACTGAGAGGTCGGAAAATGGCAGGTCGACGATAGTCGCAATTCACAGCATTAACATGCCACAAACTAATCTGAACATTTGCCAGGACACGACACTAATACTAGCAGAGCGTCGTAGCAGGGGGGCCAGCACGGTGACATCAAAAGATGAGGCAACCCCGCGCGACGAAGCAAACGACGACGACTCTGTGTTTGAATGTCCAAATTCTTCAGGCCAGACCTCTCCTACTGAAATTAGAACAGCCAGCAAATCCAGCAAATCCAGTATTGAACCTAGAAGACCGAAGAGCCAGGAAAAAAATGGAAATGCAAGCGAAAAAACTACTGATGTGTCAGCAAAGAATTACGAATCCATGTCATCACTTGACCTCGGCTCTGAATCCGAGATGGAAGACGACAAAAGTAATAAAAAAAACCAAGACGGTTCTACGAGACCAAGAATCTTCAAAAAAACTATGAAAGATAGACCGAAAGAGAAGGTCTTTGATGGAAAGGCCTGTGTAAAAAAAGGGCGGAAAGCAGGCCCTAAAGTGCCAGTAGGAGGCAAGGAGCCAATAAGACCATCTACACTTCCCTCGTTGAAGGATTACTTCTTAAAACATAGTAAGAGGAAACTGCACTCTGACCAAGAGTTGTCTGATGCGGAAATACTGGAGGCGACACAAGAACCCCCGCCAGTAAACAAAATCCGCAAAACAGACTTAACTGAGAGTATTCCAGCACCCAAGATCAAATGGCATGCACGAAAACTTTCCAATGAAGACGGGGCCCTAGTAGGAAAAAGGGTGGAGGCCTGCCTGCCGAACAGCTCGCTTAAATCTATGCCACTGTCTATGCCACTGTCGGCAAACCCTCGGCTGGAGCTCCCAAGGAACTCGGAAGAAGAAGCGATCACGGATGGATCGAGTCCATTGCCTAACCTGGTGGGTGAACCACCTCAAACAACAAGACACGAAGAGTCTAGCCTGGTGCAGATGGACTCTTTAATTGGCCCCCGATTTACAGATCCCGTGAAAGAACTAGCAGTGGCAAAACAGGATCAAATTCCGCCTCAGAGTGCGTGCACAGAGGTGAGGGACAGACCATCAAACAGAACAAGACATACCCAGGCAGAAGATCCCTACGCCTGGACCCGTCCTTATATACAGTCCAACGACATCAGAACATGGGCGGACACATCCGCAAACAACCGAGAGTCTGTATCAGTACGGGAAAAAACCATATGGAAAGAAGACAGCAGCAACAAACCGAAAGAGGCTCAAATACGCCAAATAGACTAAGAGGACAAAGCGATATGTCGGGATTGTCTGACAAAGAAACATCATCAGCCAAAAAAAAGACGGACCTTTTAACCATTATGTCGGCACTCACAATAGCCCTCAACCCATTTAGTAAACTCTACGAATCCATCCACGATGCTCTAAAGGATAATACAACAATGATTACTTCACTAAAGGATAAATTGATACTTTTAGAAGGCTATGTAATGGCCACAGACCAAAACTCAAAAAACATGCAACTGAGTTTTGAAGAAAAGATAAAAAGTCTGGGAAAGGAATTGTCAAGCATTACCCCCAGAGCTCAACACATTGCCATATTAACTACCAGCAGTACCCAGACTGAAGACGAACCTACAAAAAAGAAGGACATAGCTGCAATTTTCGCAAAAGGATCAGCGAAACCGCGAGAAGCGCTCCCAGTAGCAAGGCAAGAAATAACAAAGCCGATCAGTGCGAAAAATCGGACAGAAGGGCCGCTCCTGCGTATCCCCAGAAAGGGGTCACCAGCATACGCAGCTAGCCCATCAACCAGTACTCAACTGGCGTGCGCAAACCTGCAACACCCCAGCCCTACTACAACAAGGGGAAAAAAGGGCAACAGTAACCCAGACATGGAGAGCAGTCAGAAGGACGATGACCAGGCAGCACGGTCAAATAGGCCCTGTGGCGCAAGCCCCGACCCAGATTCTCCAAATGACTGCCAGCTGGTGGAACGTGCCGACGCAACCTCATCACCACCTGAAACCTCTCGATTTGAGGATTCAAAGTGCCAACCTACGGAAGAGCGAAAAACAATAAGGCGGCTTAGTCCGCCGAAAGAAGCAAATGTGGGGTCTAGGAGGGCAAGTCGTCGGGAAAGGCAGCGCTCGAGCTCACCCAGTCTGGGATTAGAAGCGATAGAAGGCCTAAAAAATAAAGAAAGGAAGTACATCGAGAACAGAGAACTCGAAAAGCTCGCTTGGAAGTCTCGAACACAAGAACAAAGAAACCACCGAAGACCTTCGCTCAAAGACCATAGCAGACGTACAGAAACTACTGCTAAAAAAGAGCCAAAACTTACTGATACTTCCCTATTTAAACTAGAGCAAATCTCGGCAAGAGACAGCTATATGGTTCTAAACAGAAGAATGGTACTAAAAGTAATATCAAAAGTAGATAAACTCCGGCACCTGTCAACAAGTGATCTGGTTCTGGTAGAGCCATATCATAGAGACCATAGAGCCAAAGCCTACCTGCACGTAAGATCTAATGCTCTAAATGAAGGGCCCTTAGAAATATCAAAAGAGCTTCAGCGTATGGGCCTAAAATTGGAAAGATTACAGATAAGGAGAAAGGAGATGGGAAAGGGAGTAAGAACAGAAGAAAGTCTTGTGCCAAGATGGAAAATTGAGCCAAAAGTTCCATCAGTTTCAGAGGAAAACAGAAGAAGAGTCTTCTTGCAAGACCGTCAAAAAGAAGAGCAGAGAAACCAAGGCGATTATCCTCTGAAAAGGCCCAGATCCACCAATAGGGCTCAGAATGACTCCGGTCGACGAGAGGAAAGTCCCAGGGCTCATCAACTAGGCAACGACCCGATAGCGTGGTCCAAGCCATTCGTAGCAGCAAAAAGTGCATCAAAGTCTTGGAAATGGATCGCTGATACCTTCGGCAGGATGAAAAAGGATTAGCAGCTAACCCGTGATTCCGTCTCTGTGAAGAAGCCGATTACCAACAAGGCCCAACACTGGGAAGAAACGGTGCTTCAGATGGCGTCATGGAACACGAGAGGGTATTACCACTTAACTCAACCAAGGGGTATAAATTGGAATAAATTTGACCTAATTTGCTTCCAAGAAACTTGGCTAACAGACAAACCATCGTTGGAAGGATTCATAATTGAGGTATCTCCAGCCCAGAAACCAACGGTGGGCAGACAGTCAGGCGGACTGCTAACCGCTATACGTCTGGGCTCAGGAATCGTTATGAAAAGGAAAATCAGAGAGGAGTATGGCATGTTAGCCACAATGGCCAGCTGGTACCATCAAGGCCAGGGCGGAAAGGGGAGGCTCTGCTCTGACCTTGCCATACTCAACCTATATTGGAACCCCGAGAAAACTGCTATAAAAGATTTCTGCAACCTAGTGGCAGATACTATCGATGACATCAGAATCAGTCACGATATCCCCAACTTTATCATCTGTGGGGACCTGAACGCCAAATGTGGATCATGCTCAACAGACGAGACGGCGCTCCCAGCCTTGAGAAAAACAGATGAGAGAGGCATTGCATGGCTAGCCCTGATGAGGTCTAGACAGCTGTGCAATGTTGCCACACTCCAAGAAGGAGGCTCGTCATTCCCTACCTGGGAAAGAGAATCTTCCATCGCCGTTCTAGATTATATCTTTATCTCAGAGGGCTTAATTCCATACTTCCAAGAATTCGGAGTCAAAAGAGCAACTGAAAGTGACCACAACCTCCTGCACCTATCTTGGAGTGGTGAAGTGAAAGACCGACTAACCTACCCCTTTGAAATCGATACGAACAAGCAGCAAAATCGAATCCGCCTTACCTTGGACAACATAACTGAAGTAAAGGAGAGATTGCGCAAAAAAATATCAACCCCCAACAAGGGTTCAGAGGTCCAACGTCCGGAATACGTATCATTACTGATACCACATAAAGTGGACTTTGGTGGGAAAGTTCGACATCACCCTCCACATGCCCACATCTTCAATGCTGCGGTTGTAATGAAACGCAAAGAACTCAGAAAATTAAAAAGAGTAGCGACAAAAAATCATAATGAAGAATCTTGGAAAGTCTACCAAAGGGTGAAAACAATATACAAAGCATGGCTCACACAAGAACGTCAAAACTTATATCAGAAAGACGCAGAGGCGATGCTGAAAATTGGGATCTCTAAAAGTAGTCGTGACTTCTGGTCCTTACTAAAATCTGTCAATGGCCAGAACCCCCCACAGATTCTAAGCAATGTTACAGAACAGCAGTGGAGTTCGTACTTCACCGATCTATACGCCCTGCCCTCAGCCGGCATCCTGAAGAGTTTAGCTCCACAACAACTAGGAGGCCGGAGAGAGCCTTGGGTGAACGTGGCTGTCTTGGAAGACATCGAGAGAGCAATCTTACGCTTGAAGAGCTCGAGGGCCCCAGGCCCGGACGGTCTCACCAACTTAGATTTGAAACAGCATCCCAAAGCGTGGGCGGGCCTGATTTATGAGCTGTTCGAGCAATGCTGCAAACAAAAACAAATTCCGAAGACTTGGACAGAGGCGGTCCTTGTCCCGATCTATAAAAAGGGGGTCAGTTCGGACCCATGCAACTATAGACCGATTGTCCTACTAGACATTATTGGGAAGACATCGAGAGAGCAATCTTACGCTTGAAGAGCTCGAGGGCCCCAGGCCCGGACGGTCTCACCAACTTAGATTTGAAACAGCATCCCAAAGCGTGGGCGGGCCTGATTTATGAGCTGTTCGAGCAATGCTGCAAACAAAAACAAATTCCGAAGACTTGGACAGAGGCGGTCCTTGTCCCGATCTATAAAAAGGGGGTCAGTTCGGACCCATGCAACTATAGACCGATTGTCCTACTAGACATTATTGGGAAGATATTCGCCTCATTGACACTCAATCACTTTAAAGATTGGGCCAAACAATCGCCGCTTCTAGACATTTTTCAGACTGGCTTCCAAAAAGGAGCTGGAACAGCGATAAATATCCTAATCTTAAACACTATCAAGGCGAGAGTCAAAGGAGGTGCCCCAGGAGTACATATGGCCATGATTGATCTATCACAGGCGTTTGATACTGTGGACCGAGCCAAACTGTGGGCAAAGCTAGAAAACTGGAATTGCCCAAAACCAATCCTGGATCCAATCAAGGCCCTCCACTCAAAAACATCGCTGAGAGTGAGGTTGTGTCAGCAGGGAAGCCTATCGGACCCAATCATTACAGAAAGAGGGGTCAAACAAGGATGTCCCCTAGCCCCAGCGCTCTTCATCGCCTTTATTGGCGACTTTCAAGAGACCGAAG
Source organism: Ambystoma mexicanum (assembly GCF_040938575.1). Lineage (NCBI taxonomy): Eukaryota > Metazoa > Chordata > Amphibia > Caudata > Ambystomatidae > Ambystoma > Ambystoma mexicanum. The sequence goes on from NC_090936.1 coordinate 148,898,998, forward strand.
AATCGGTTCGAGCTTTTCCTCCTAAGCTGGGTGATGTGAAAATGTCTAGACTGTGGTACGCGGACGACCTGATCTTGCTGGATCAAACGCCCATTGGACTCCAACGACAGATTGTCAACTTATCCACATATATGGAGTCCAATAACTTAAAGATCAATTCGCAGAAAACAAAAATCATCTCCTTTCACAAAACCTCTAAAGACCACAAGATACCATACACATGGCATCTGAACAAAACTAAAATTGAGTCTGTGAACGAATTTAAATACCTAGGTGTGATGATCGATAACTCCCTGAAAGACAACTCACTCCTGAATTCGTTATGGGAAAGAACCCGCAGCCTCACATCACAAACCCGTGCTGTGGACAATAAATTTGGAAAATTTTCGTGGACCCCAGCCATTCAGTTCTATAAATCCAAGGTCTTACCAGCTTTAACTTACGGAATGGCGGCAAATCTGTCCCTACCAGTGGAAACTTGGCCCAAGCTAGAAGGATACCTTTGGAAGTCTGTTTTAGCACTCCCAAAATCTGCACCTATGCCAGCCATTCGACGAGAGCTTGGCCTGTCATCAATATCCTCAGTGATAATTCAGAGTGCGGTCCAACTGTACAGAAAAATCCTGTCTCCTGATTCATTACCAATCTTTCAACTTATGAAAACTGAAATTACAAATGGCTCCAGCAAACCGCTTCTGGCCTGGGTAAACAAAATACATGGAAAACTGGAAGAAGTGGCCTGCTCAACTGAAACACTTCTCAATAACCCTGGAAGGGTAAAGAAGAAACTGGATGATCAAGACTGGATTAACACCACTGACAGAGTCCTCCAATACAAATCACTAAAGCATCTACCTCCCACGCACAATCGGCTAAGGGTCCCTCTAAAATACTGTGAAAAATTTCCAGAGAAGAATCTGAGGAAGACATTCATGAGAGCACGACTGAACCTACTAAGCACAAGGGAAATTTTAGCGGCTCGTGAGGGCGCCTTGGATAGCCATTGTCGCCTTTGTGGAGATCCTACCCAAAAAGAAACGATCTACCACCTCCTAATGTCATGTACAGCCTTAACAACAGAAAGACTAACATATCTGGCACCACTTGCATCAAATGAAATCAGACTTGATGAAGAAACACGTTGGAATAGGCTAATCTCTGGAGACTCGCCTAGATGGTCTAGGATGACTGCCAAATTCCTGGACGTTGCTCTCAGAAGGGCTATCACCCCGGTCGAACGCGACCATCTAGTTGGCTCGGAGCAATAGCTCAGGCGAGCTTGATTAAATCCCGACACGACAGAATCAAGTGGTGTCCAAAGTAGGAAGATTGATTTTGTAAAAACCTAATGGTTAACACAATAAATAAAATAAAAAAAATGGGCCTTTCTGCTTTCAAAGTTCTGGAGTCTGGAATATGGATTTCTCTTGCAAAGTGCTCTGCCAGCAAGCGGATGGTGGGTGAATGTGTGAGTCCCTCTAGGCCCTAAGCTATCTCTATTTATGTATTTTCTAAAAGGGTGGGTATGCTGACTTATATTAGGCACACCCCCTAGATATTCTATTGGTTAGGATATTTCCTGTCCCCTGATTTGAGAAGCAAACGGGGTGTCATTATGACGCTGTATTTTATGATCCAGGGAGAACCTCCCCTTTGTTTCTGCACATGAAATCTATTTTTCATACAAGACATATTTACAATTTTACAAACTTGCTAGCAACAGCATATTGATATCACAGATTTGGTGGAGCAAGTATTCATCCGAGCCCCATCACGGTGAGAGCTCGGGTCTAGATTTGGCAATTTTTCGCACTTTTTGTCTGGTACCCAATGTCAGATTTGTCCACATTTTATTTTATTTTTTCCAACATTGTTTTTATTGTTTTAGTGGCATAACAAGCATAGCAGACATTCAAATTATTACATGCTTTTCACTCTTGCTATAGCGTTTGAGCTCAGAACACTGCAATTAGCATAGAAAAATCTTAACAACACTTGAATTTTCTTCAGGAATTAAATCATTAGTAACTGGGGGGGGTTAAAAGGGAAGGGAGCGGGAGCAGTTTATAGGGTAGGGACCGAAAAGACAGCTACATTCACATTTAGCTTATAATAGACTGAGAGTATGTCTCTGTGTGTGGGCTTAGGATGGACTCATCCGGCAGAAGCCCCTGCGAGTTTGTGCCTATAGTTTTTTCGCCGCCTTGAACAACTCAGTTGCGAGCCGGAGACTTTCTGTGCATCGACTGTTCGTTGAGTCCCCTTCTTTTCAATCCTGGGTTTCCATCCACCGCAGAGCCGGGGGCCGTCTTGCCACACCCGGGAACCGCTGCACGTAGTCTAGGAAGGGGGCCCAGGTGCGCTCAAATTTGGACCTGTTGCTGAGTCTGATGGTGGTGACTTTCTCGGCTGCTACGATTTCCCAGCATTTAGACCACCACATTTGCGTGGACGGGCCCTCTGGGTTTTTCCATAATCTGGCGATGGAGATCTTGGCTGCTGTTAGAAGGTGAGAGCAGAGGTCCGCAATGCAGCCTGTTAAAGGGAATTGGCCATCTCCTGTACCGGCCAGCAGCGCGATACCCGGATCCCAGGGGATGGTGAGCCCAGTGATTTCTTTGATTTGTTCCAGGATATTCTTCCAGAATTGGGTGGCTTTTGGGCAAGTCCAAAACAGGTGGAGCAGAGTTCCTCGGTCTGGGCAGCCCCTCCAACACTGAGCCGGGATGGCCGGGTTGTACTTGTTTAGAATTTCGGGAGTACGGTACCACCTGAAGCAGACCTTGTATGCCCCCTCTTTGTTCGTTACACATTTTGAGCTTTTTTGCGCTCGAGACCAGATGTGATACCATTCCTCCGGTTCAATCGTTCTTCCGATGTCTTCGTCCCACTTTAGCATATACGGCTCTTTATCGGTGGGATCTGTTCTGTCCAATTTTTGTATAGCGTGGAGATTTTCCCCCCCGGGGGGCTAGATGTGAGGGTGTTTTCTAACGCTGTCAACTCTCTGCTGCCATGTTTTCTGACCCGCTCGTTTGACAGCCAGTGTCTCAGTTGCGTGTAGCGGAACCTTTCGGATTCCGGTAGCTAAAATTTAATTTTGCCCTCCTCGAAATTTAGTGGGCGACCATTCTGGAAGAAGTTTGCTATGGTTTCCAGGCCCCCGGCTCTCCAGATCCCAAAATGGTGTGGTGCGGTTCCCGGGGAGAAGTCTGGGTTGTCCCAGATTGGAGTGAGTGGTCCCATGGTGGTGCTGCATTTCCATAGGCAGGCAGCTTTTCTCCAGCTAGCCACTGTGTTCCTCGTTGAGGGTAGCGGACCCGGTTCTTGGGCCCCTTTGGAGTCCCTGCAATGGGGCAGCGTCTCGATCTGGGCCTTGCTCCAATCTTCTTCTATTTGCAACCATCGGGGGCGGTTGAGCTGTGAGGCAATACCTAGCTACATCTGGGACCCCTAACCCGCCCATTGCGGCGCTCCGCAGCATGATTCGTTTCAGGATACGTGACTTCTTTCCTTCCCAGATCAGGTTCAGTATGTCTCTTTGCAGCTTCTGTAAGGCTTTTTCCGGGACCGCCACTGGCAAGGCATGTGCGAAGTATAATAGACGTGGGGTTAGATTCATTTTTATCGCCGTGATCCGGCCGAACCATGAGATTTCTTGTTTTCTCCAGCGACCAATGTCTTTTTTCAGCTCTCTAAAGAGTGCCGGGAAGTTTGTTTTGTACAGCTTCTCCGTTTTGTTGGGTAGATGAACTCCTAGTTAGCTGATGCTCCTTTTTGCCCATGGGATCTGGAGCGCGGCCTCCACTGCCGTCTTGTGTTTTCTTGGGACGTTGATGCCCATTGCCACTGATTTGGAGAAGTTTATTGTGAACCCTGAAGCTGCACGGAATTCTTCAAGAGTTTCCCAGAGGGCTCCCATGGATTCAGACGTGTGGGTGAGTGTCAGAAGCACATCCTCCGCATGTAGTGCTATTTTGTAGGCCTCCCTTTTGATTGCGAGCCCGTGTATCGATGGGTTCAGGCAGACTCTGTTCGCAAATGGCTCCATCGATAAGGCGAAGATGAGTGGGGAGAGGGGGCATCCCTGTCTCGTTCCTCTAGTTATGTTAATTTTGCTGGATTTAGCCCCATTCACCCGCAGTTTTGTGGAGGGACTTTGATAGTTGGCTAGGACCCATTTTGCGAAGTTCGGACCAAAGCCGAAATGCCTTAAGGTTTCCTTTATGTAACCCCAGTCGAGCATGTCAAACGCCTTGTGCGCATCCAAAGAGAGTACTGTCCGCTCCGAGCTTGTCCTGTTTGCTGAGTCTATGATGTTGATGGTTCTGCAGATATTGTCCTGAGTGCCCCGCCCCGGGATGAAGCCTGCTTGATCCGGGTGGATGATCTCTGGGAGGAGCGGGGTCAGCCTGTTTGCCAGTATTTTAGCGTATATTTTCGCATCGTTGTTTAGGAGAGTTATGGGTCTGTATGACGCACATTGAGCTTGCTCTTTCCCAGGTTTTGGGATCAGCACCGTCAGTGATTCATTCATGGCTGCTGAAGTGGACCCTGTAACAAGAAATGAGTTGTATAGGTTTGCCAGGTGGGGTGCTAGCAGGTAGACAAACTTCTTATGGAATTTTGCGGTCAGTCCATCCGGTCCGGGCGTGGTATTTTTCAAGAGGCGGATCGTTTCACTTACTTCCTCGGCTGAGATTGGGCGCTCCAGGTCAGGCATTAGGGGAAGTGGTTGCATTTCTGAGGTCGAGGCCAGGAATTGTGCGATGGCCGGGCCTGGCGATGGGGGGCCCGCCATGATATCTTCGTGATGCTGGACCATCATCTTGAGCTTCTCTGAGTCCAGGTAGTGTAGCTTGCCTTCTTTGTCAGGCAGGCTTTGGATGTAGCTCCTGGTTTGGAGTTTTGTTCAACTCGTGTGCTAAGAGCCGGTTGGCTTTATTACTGTTGAGGTAGTAGAATTGCTTGGTGTAAGTTAATGCTCTGGCAAGCCCGATCTGCGAGGTGCATTTCCAGCTCCCTTTTAACTCTTTTGAGTTCTCGGTTCGTTGTTTTTTTCATTTGGCGTTGCTTGAGCCTGTTTTCCAGTTCGACTAGTTTGTCCTCTAGCTTTCTTTGTTTCAGCAGGTTTTGACGCTTGAGTCTGGCCGTTGTATCCATTGCCACTCCTCGGATTACTGGTTTCATTTCGTCCCAAACTGTTGCCGTTGAGGAGTCTGGGGTTGTATTCTCAGTGAAGTAATTCTGGAGCGCTTCGGCAAGGTCAGCGCTGGCTACTACGTCGGCCAGGATGTGATCTTGCATTTTCCATTGCCGATAGGTGGGTTCCGGGGCTCCGTGCAGAAGCAGCGTCATTGTAACTGGTGCGTGATCCGAGATTGCTATATGCCCAATTTGGATTTCATCCACGTAGGGGGCCATTGTGTTTGCTGTAGGAGGTCGATCCGCGAGTACCCTCTGTGGACATGCAAGAAGAAGATATAGTCCCTTTCTCCCCGGTTGCGCAGCCTCCATAAGTCGATCGTCTCAGTTTCCCGCAGAAATTCGGCAATGGCCAAGGCTTTGCTATAGTCTTCCCTGGAGGGTGTTAGGGTCTTGTCAACACTCGGGTCCGGGGGAAGGTTAAAGTCTCCTCCAATTAGTAGGTGGCCGGCAGAAAAAGCGGTAATGATCGGGATGAGATTGCGAAGAAATTGGTCTTGCTCTTTATTTGGGCTGTAGATTGCCACTAGGGTAATATGCAGTTCAACTAGGAGGCCTTTTAGAAGCAGGAATCTCCCCTCCGGGTCTCTTTTGACAGTGATCTTGGTTAGTGGCAGGTTTTGACTCAGCAGAATTGCGACTCCCCTTTTTTTCTGGGTGGCGGAGGCGAAATGGCATTTAGAGTAGCGTCTAAAGCGGATCTGTTTTTCGTCCTCCGCTATCAGGTGAGTTTCCTGGAGGAAGACGATGTCAGCTACAAGTTGGTCCAGTCTTTGTTCCACCGACTTCCGCTTTCTTGGGGCATTGAGACCTTGCACGTTCCATGACGTGATGGTGATTGTTTTATTTAACAAAACCATCTTTTAAGCCCAACATAGGTTAGTTCGTCGTCTTCCCTGAATGTGTCTTGTTCCCAGTCTTTCAGCTCCCTCTTCCCCTCGTGTCCCCCCCACCGTGCGGAGCTCCTCTCCCCCTGGCCCCCTCCCCCTCCCCACACCCCCCCAACAATAACAAGGTTTCCGGAACAGCCTTCAACCAACGGGGCATCCGGCCGGACCAATGTGGTCACTCTGAAGGAGGCAACTGTGCCTTTTCTGTTGCCCAGTAAAGTGTAGAATAAGAAGTTTCGGCGTTTGATAATTGCCGGGGATGAACCCATTTTCCAGAGAATTCGGGTCTCCTCTCGCAGGCCTGGCTGGCTTTGGTTTCGGTAGGTGGCTTGACCTGAGGGTCCGGGGGATGGAGAGTCCGAGTTATAGGGGCGGACGTTGCCATCTCGGCTTCATTTCCCGCCGGGAGGAGATCAGTCTGGGAAGGGACCTGGAGACTCCCCTGGTTTGTAGTTGTAGTTGGTGGGGGCCTCTATCTAGAGGTTGTTATCCCTCTTAGTCTTGTTCAGGGGGCCCTGGGGTCTGTAACGCCCCGCCATTTTGGTCCAGTGCCTGGAGGAGTCCCTATGGGGTCTTTCCGAGTCTTCCGCGGATCCCCCGGGAGCCCCCTCCTCACTGTCCGGGTTCATGAAGCGCGCTGCCTTCTTGGGGGAGGGGATCATTCGTGGCTTGCCCTCCCAGGTGAAGATTAGGGCTGTGGGGAATCCCCAATGATAGGTTTTCTCCCTTTCCCGTAGCCATTCCGTGAGTGGTTTAAGGGCTTTTCTTTTTGCGAGCGTCGCCCCTGCTAAGTCTTGGTAGAGGGAAATTGTTGCATCTCTGAAGCCGATTCGGGCCGAATTTCTGGCTTCGTGTATGATTTCTTCCTTGACCCTGTAGAAGTGGACTCTCGCTAGGACATCGGGCGGAGAGGTTCCATTTTGTTTGGCTCTAACCCTATGGACCCTGTTCAATTCCAGGGGGGCCTCGTCTGGGAGCGTTAGAATGAAACGGAATAGGTCGTTGCCGTAGGAGTTGAGTTCTTCCTCAGGGACGGAACTCGGGATACCTCTCAGGCGGATATTGTTGCGTCTAGATCTATTTTCTGCTTCTTCTTGCTTGTTTTCAAGAGCTTCAAATCTGGCCTCCAACACGGTGAGCCTGTCAGCCCCCTCCCCGATCTCGAAGTTTTGTTCAAACAGAGTGGTTTCAATTTCTTCTGTTCTGATTTCAACTTCGCCTACTCTCTTGTCTAGGGACGAGATTTTACCTTTTAATTCATCTGTGCCTTTTTGATATTCCTTCGTTGTGGCAGAGAGGAGCTCTTGCAGGTCTGCTTTTGTGACTGCTTGGGTCGGCGTCTCGTTGTTGGGGTCTGGGGGTGCTCTGGAGATGGCTGCGTCGTTACGCTCCCCTTCTTTGTCTTCTCCCCCATGGTGGTGGTTAGCAGGGTGGATATATCCATTTGTTTAGTGGATTTCGGGTTCCTGGACATTGTTCTTTATGTTTGCGGCGAGGGGCTGGAGACCCCCCCTGTTAGCTTCGGCTCCCAAAGTCTTGTTCAAGCACCACCCGGAGATTCTGGCGTAGGACCCTGAGATGAGGCCGTCTCTAGCCCCCCGTCGAAATGTTTGAGCTCTGGTGGGGAGTAGGAGGGCTGGGGCCGCCGCCTGTCTGGGTCCGCTCCTCCGGGCAGCCGGGTGAAGTCGTCGGGGGGAGGAGGGGAGGTGTGCAGGGCTCCCCAGGCCTGCTAGCCGAAGCCGGGAGGAAACCCCTGTTCCAAATACAGAGGGCCCTGGGCTAGTTCTTCGGGCCCCACTCCTGTGGAGACCTCCGGCGTGATGGCCCCCCCCCCCCGGGCTCGTCCCAGGAGTTGTGGGGCTGAGGAGCCGGGAATTCGGGCGGTACGGCAAGTGCCACCCTACCTTCCTTCAGGTACAGCTGCTGCGTTATTCGCCTGGGCCGTTGAAAGCTGCCTCCTCGCTTCTGGTGCTTGGCAGGGGCGAGCAGCACAGGAAGCCCCGGAACATCTGCGGGTCCCGCGGCGAGAGACTGGTGGGTTGCAGGGGGACTGCGGGACCCCGCACTTCATTCTTCTGCGCCAGAGACCCTCCTGCTGCTGTGGGCTTTCTGCGAGCCCGATGCTCTGGCATTGTCGGTTGCTCCGCTGAGTCACAGCAGGGGCTGGGTCCTATCTCCTTCCCTGCCGATCATTGCGGGAGTCGCCCAGTCACAGGTGCGTCCCCCTGCGGTGAAACGGGTACCTTCCTGTTGGATCAGGAGAATCACCAGCCGCAGACCCGCGGGTTCGCTTCAGCCTCTCCCGTAAGGGCTTACCAGGAGAGGACGACCGATCCAAAACCGCCGCCGTCCACCATCTTGGAGCTCCGCCGGCGCCGCAAGTCATCTCGCTGGGGAGCTCGGCCAGAACTCTGTTCCCTCGCTGGCTAAGGGCGTCGCAGAGGCGGTGTTAGCTACTGCCGTTTTTCGGCACTTCAAGACGCCGAAGCTGCGGACCAGAGATTAGGTTTTACTGGGACATTTTGTGTGGACTAACAGTCTAGGCTGGGAGCATTCAACAGCCCAAACCGCTCGCCATGGCGCCATGCCACGCCCCCTGATTTGTCCACATTTTTACACATATGTGCCCATGATATCTGGGCATCATCATGTGAAGTTTCATGTTTCTGGCATCACCACAGTTGCTACAAAACCACAAATCTGTAGTCATGTCCCTGAACATAGCACAGAGTTCTGAGTAGTTTTAAAACATGACCAGAATTTTCATATTAACAATACTGTATTTTACACATTTCTATAATTTTGCACAGTTCTCTGTCAGTCCTTTTCAAAAATATACTTTCTTGTGCTTTAAGAATACACATAACTGTCTGTCCCCGCCCCCAAGGTTTTGGTGGGTCAAGAGCAATCCCCGTCTCTGTCCTTTGGCAGGAGTTTCTGTTGACAGTTGCATCTGCATATCTTTTCAATCAAGGGAGTCTTTTGTCTCTCCCAAGAGCAGCAGAGCAAAATCCCCTCCCCTCTTCATTAACACCTGACTGGGAATTCCTGGGCTTTGATGAGAATCAAGGTGCCTTTTGTTTGGGGCATGCTGTGGAATTTGCTTTGAAGTTCTGTGGCTGGCATCAGAGGTTACTTTAAAACTCAATTTGTTTAAAATTGTCTTTGATAAAATAAACGTACATTTTCAAATAGGCAAACATATCTCCAATTCCAGTCTTTTTAAACATAGAGCGGTACTGCGCCCATTTCTGACAGATCTTACAGACCAGCACACTTTTTACTGTGGATATTCTTGTGATGGAATCTGCTTTTCCTGACATTGTGTGCTTATGTGGATTCTTTAAATAAATTGACGGGTAACACCCAGCAAGGATGTTGGATCTTTTCTGATGTTTGGAATCATTATTTTGTAATTTCAGCAACCAAGGAAAAACGGATTTCAGAGCACTTCTGGGTTTCCTTGCAATGAAGCACCGCCTTTCATGTAGTTTCCCTTTTCACTCTGTGGGCAGCCCAATGACAGATTTTAGCAGTGTGGTCTCCTGTTCCACTACTGACACAGGCAAAGTAGATTGACAGCCAACTTTCTTTTCTTTCTGGTCCAAATGTCAAAATTCATCAGCTTCTCCCATCAGTGGTGGATCGACCGGTTCTCCTTGCCGATTCCTGATGAGAGAATTGAGCAATACCCAAGGCCCCTTGGATCTTTCCTTCCGGTCCCTGGGTGGTCCTCCTTGGTTTTAGTCTCCATGGTTTCCAATTCTAGGATGACAAAGCAAAAGCATATTTGTAGACATTTCCCCACCACTATTTATGTAGTGGGGCAGATACATACATTTTGACAAATCAGGACAATCCTTCTATTTGCAATTTATTAATTATACAGATGGAATCATTTTTATAGTTGGAATTCTAGGGAGCTGTAGTGACCCCCTATGAGGTCCCAGAGGAATCCTCTAGTTGCTGCAGAGTGTGCCTAGGATGGCAACACTTCAGTTGGTTGTTATGGACCCACTTATCATCCCCCTCTGCCAAAATGCCTTTGGGGATACAGATTTTGTAGGCGACTGGTGAGATTTTGTCTACAATTTCAAAAGGGCCCCTCCAGCTAGGCAAAAATGTGCACTGTTTGGCCTGGTTCCTTTGGAAATTGTATAAGTAGACCCGGTCTCCTACATGGTATTCTTTTCTAGTAGTCTTTAAGTCATAGTGGGTCTTCATGCTGTCTGCAGATCTTTCTAGATTTCGCTGAGCATAGGCAAAAGCATGTTGAAGGTGTTTTCTCAGATTTTCAACATACTCATGAGTTGTGGAGGCATTGATCAATGTCTGCTCTTGGGTTCTGTAGAGCAGATGCTGAGGAAGCGCCATCCTCCGTCCAGTCATCAGCTCAAACTGTGACATTTTAGTTGCAGATGAAGTGGTAGATCTGATGGCCATCAAGACAAGGGGTAATCGAATATCCCAACTTGGCCCAGAATCTGCCACAAACTTTTTTAATATGCTCACAATTGTCTTGTATCTCTCCACTGCACCACTAGAGGCTGGCCAGTAGGCAATGTGTAATTTCCTTTTGACCCCAAGTATCTCCCACATCTTTGTCATTACTTCGCTAGTGAAGTGGCTACCTCGGTCTGACTCGATCCTTTGGGGTAGTCCAAAACGCAAGAAGATGTTGTTGATCATCAGGGCAGCTGCTGTTTCTGCCTTTCAATTTGGGGCCAGGAGACATGCCGCCCATTTAGTAAACAAGCATGTCACGGTCAACATGTACTTGTTCCCCCTAGAGGAGCGAATCACGGGCCCGATAAAATCGACTTGCAAATCTGACCATGGCAGTGTCATTCCCCTCTTTTGGAGAGGTGCACGGTGTGTGAGGCTTGTTGGCTGAAATTGTGCACACACAAGACACCGCTTCAAGTATTGGTCGAGGTCTTGCCCAATGTGTGGCCAGTATGCAACCTCTCTTAAGATTTCAAGTGTTGTATGAAACCACCTATGACTGGCTGTGGCCGCATCATGGGCGTGACTTAACATTAGGCTTCGGAATGAGGTAGGGTCCCCCCACTGATCATGGCCAGCTAGGGATCTCCTCACCAACAAACCGTCTTGGATTCGGAACATTTTTGGACATTTCATCAACACTCTGAGGTCCTCTTTCCCTATGTAATCGGTGTCCGTCAGGGGAAAGTTCTCAGGGTCCTCAATGTGTTGATAAAACTTACCAATTATTGGATCCCCTTTTTGAGACGTAATCAAATCAGCATCTGGGGTGTCCTTACTCCATTGTGCAGTTGGGAGATCCTTGTGAGCATTTGTCTGGGATCTAGTGATAGCAGTGACCTGGATTTCCCCCAACAGGGACTCGATCTCAATTAGATCCCCTTGGATGGCTCCGGTTTTGGCCAGCTGATCAGCTAGGTCATTTCCAGTTTTGTCTGGTCGCTCTACTTTAGAATGACCCTTGATCTTTTTCCAGTAGATGGTCATCCCATTCGAGGGGACCAGATCATCAATATTTTGGATTAATTTCCCATGTTTCAATGGTTTGTTATTAGCACATACCATGCCTCTGGTTTTCCAGTTAACCAGGTGCTCCACGAACCCGTTTCGTACATAATCTGAATCTGTGATTATGACCAGTTTGTGGAGTTGGTGTTGGACAGCAGTGAGGATGGCTTGATGCACAGCCATCAACTCTGCCACTTGACTACTTCAGGGACCAATCTTGTACCCAGCGGAGGGTTCTGGGGCCTCATTCACCCATGCATTCCCTACGCCGGCCACAAGTTCTTTTTCCCCGTTGTTGTCAACATGGTAAGAGCATCCATCCACATAGACAGTGGGCATTCCCACACACTTGTCTTCTTCAAAGACTTTGTGTGGGGAATTAAGGTATGCCTCCATGTTGTCCTTGATTTTAAGACTTTCGTCCTTGAGACACTTTTCTCTGGCACAATCATGCAAGTCAGCCAGACATTGCGCGAGGGGACTCTTCTTGTTTTGGCCATATCTGACCTCCACAGGAAAGCCTTGCATTGACAGAATCCAGGAAGTAATTCGGGAATTACTCACATTTCCGGCCCGGATTCTGTCACTTTGGAGATATTGCAGAGGCTGGTGTGGAGTCTCCACTATGATGTGTTCCCCCTGGATAAACGGGCGGTAATTCTTCAATGCCCACACCATTGCCAGGAGTGCCTTCTCACAGTCGTTGAATTTTGCTCCACAGAGGATAAAGTTTTACTCGCATAGGAGATTACTTTATTGACCTTGTCATGCTTTTGGTATAATACTGCAGTCAAGCATGTATTTGAGAACCCTGTCTCCAAGAAGAACTCCTTGTTTTTGACAGGGTAAGCTAGGCAAGGCGCTTGTAAGAGGCTTCTTTTGAGTTGTCTTACTGCCTCGGCTTGTTCTGGACCCCACTCCCACTTGACTCCCCCTTCAAAAGATGGATCAGGGGTCTTGTGAACTCTGCGTAGTCCTCAATGAACTTTCTGCTGTAATTAGTCAGTCCAAGGAGGCTCCTTAGTTCCTGCAGAGTTGTGGGGTCTTTCAATTTCTGAAGTGTTTCCACTTTCTTTTCCTGGGGACAGAGACCCTGAGGAGTAATCTCATGCCCCAGGAAATTGACACGGGTTCTGCACCACTGTGCCTTTTGAAAGGAGAGTTTTGCTCCGGCAGCCCTCAACTGTGTGAGAACATAACGGATCTCTGCTATGTGTTCCTCCACAGTTGAGCTTTTGATTAAAACATCATCTACATAGGCCAGATTACCCCTTTCACCCAAGCCGGGCATGGCCTTATGTAGAAAATGTTTAAATTAATTGCCGGAGTTGATGTATCCGAAGGGAGTCCGGGTCCATGTGTACTGCTGCCCCCCCGAATGTGAAAGCCAGTTTGTATTGGTCCTCCCTACTGACAGGTACAGTCCAGTACCCATTGGTCACGTCAATGGCAGTGAATACCTTTGACCCCTGGATCTGGGCCAGCCCTTGGTCTGTGTAGGGAAGAGGCCATCGGGAAGTATGGACCCGTTTGTTGAGCTCCCTAAGGTCGGCGCAGAGTCTCCACTGGCCGTTTGGCTTCAAAATCCCCAACACCGGATTATTGAAGGTGCTGTGGACTGGACGGATTATCCAACGGGACTCAAGGTTCTTAATTATTTCAGTAAGGGACTCCATTGATGCAAGAGGCAAGCGATATTGCTTCACATACACTGGAGTCATGCCAGGGTCCGTGGGAATTGTTGTTGTGTGGATGTCATGCGACCACAGTCATATGAGTCCACCGCAAAGAGATCTTGAAAATCCAAGAAAACATGTTTCAATTTTTGCTTCTGCTCCAGAGTCTCACAGGCATCAGCTAGGTTGACTATCTCTTCAACCATCTGCCTGAAGCCTGGACAGACCTCTGTTTTTGCTATCTCAGCGGCCTCCTCCAGCTGGGTGGAGAAGTCCCTGGTCAAAGTGCTGATTTGGACTGGTGGCTTCAGGTGGGGGAGGCAGCCCTCATGGACTTGGAATATTACCTCATCCCTCCTGAAGTCACAGGTCACCTCTTCTTTACCATAAGGGCAGGAAGTGTACACCAGGAAGTTCCCCCTATGCCGGGTAAAGATCCTGTCTGGTGTTGTGTTGTCATCACTATCACTGTCAAAATAGTCCTTGGGGATTGGTCCTAACAGGTATTTTCCTAAATCTATGGAAAAATGTCGGTCATCAACCGCCATTCCAATAATGGTGACTGCGGCTAGAGTGATACTCTTTAAGTCGCTGTTATCCAACTCTATCAGAATGGTGTCATGTTCTATGTTGAATGGTGGTGTTGGGTTTACTCCCAACCCTTGCTGTTGGAAGTAAGCATTAAGATGAATATAGGCGTCAAGGTTTTTCAATTTCTGTCCTCTTTTAACTTTCACTTCCAGGGAGAATGGTCGGGTCCTTTCTGGAATGGTGACTTCCTCTCCAATCTGAATTTCAACTGCATAAGGCAGCAGTTGAGCTGACCTAAATGGCTTCTCTGGGTCATCAAAGCCCATGGGATTATCCGCTAATTAGGACTAAGCATTGAAGTTTATTGGGTTCAAATTAAAGGCAAAGCGATTGAGAATGTCACTGCCTAAGTAAACGGCGGCAGTGACTTCTCGCACAACCCAACAATTATGGACCATGCTCTTGTGGGCTATGGAGATTTGGAGCATACACCTGCTTGGCAGGAGATGTTTGCAATTGTGTGTTTCCAGGTCCATTTCCCATTTGTCTATGAATTTAAATGTGGGAATGGCTGGATCTTTTGGGAGTTTGCCGAACATGGCCTCGCTGATGAAGCTCTAACCGTTGTTCACACACACTCGGGCGAGAACAGAGTCCTTCCCTTCATTTAACTGAATAGGGATGAACAACTGCTCTCCAACTTTCTGAATATCAGCCAGGCTCTGAGCTGATTTCTCATCATTCTGGACTATAGGAGTGGGAATGTCTGATTGTGAATTTGTAAAGAATTCCAGAGTGTTTCCTTCCAGTGTGGAATGCCACCTTAGACTGGAAGGAAGGTTGATTTTCAGAAATAGAGAGGACCCCCCATCACCAGTTTGTTGTCCTACTGCTATTACTGTCACGTCTGGGATTTGGTTGTTCTGGAAGTGAAATTCTACTTGGTCAGATTTTTGTTCAACCATGTGGCATGTGCCGTTTAAACTAACATGGTTGACACTCTGTTTTAATTTTATCGGTCGGTTAGTCTGGGTCCAGAGGACCTTGTTTACACAATTTATTAGGGGGGACAACCTTCGCCGGATGTCATTCCCTAGTAAACAAGGGGTGCCCTCTGGAGTTACAACTATGACCGGGTGCTTCACCTTGTGTCGCCCAATTTTAATGTCCAAATCTGCAGTCCCCTCGACGGGAATTTCCTTCCCGTCGAAGTTCTGAAGTTGTCCAGGAAGAGGGGTGAGAGGAATTTGGTAATTCTCCCCCCTTGCTGAATTCAGTTGGTCAAAGGCCCTTTTTGACAGAAGGGTAGCTTGGGATCCAGTGTCCACCAGTGCCAAAATTGTACACTGCCCCGGTATCTGGATCGGGGCATTGAATCTTCCCTCCTGCTCCTCAAGGGGGCACAGATAATGTACATTTTTGGACAACTGTTGGGTTCGTTTCTTGGTTTTGGACACTGATAGAGAGGTGATTTGGGCAGAATTCTGTTTGGAGTCTTGGGAATCTGAAAAGAAAATGGGGGAAGTTTTGGGTTCCCCTGGTTCTGGTTCTGAGATGCCCTCCCCCTTTTGGAGGCAGTCACCAGGGTGGGTTTGAACCAGGGGATTTTCATGCTGTTGATTCTGGGGTTGGATGATGGGCAGTGCTAACTCAGTCCCCACATCTTCCCAGTCTGGATTTGAATCCTTTGGGATCCATTTTTCTTTGGGAGGAGTTCCCTGAAGGAGAAGATCCTTTTCCCAGAATCCTCTGAGGACCCCTCTCCTTCAAACTGGGTCTTTTTGGGTTCTTGATTTCTCCTAACCCCTCTCTGCTCCTTGGGTGGCAGACTTTCAGGGGCAGGAGATTTTGGTTCCAGTTCCTGGGTTTCCAGGGGCTTTTTACAAGTGGGGAAGGAAGCTTCCTCCAAGGCTTTACACCCCCCTGCCCCTTGTGCCTCCTCCCTGGGAACTGGTGGGTTGTCGGGGTTCTTCCCCCATTATTGTTGTGGAGCACCAGGTCCTGAGTTTGAGGCATTCTGCGCCGGCATTCTCATCTGAGGGTTCTGTTGAGCCCTCATCATACGACCCAGATCCTGTGCCATGTTTTGGACCTGGCACTCTGGCTGTGAAACCCCTTCAGGCTGATATGGGGTTCCCATCTCTCCCCTGGGCTGATCCAGGGAAGGGTAGCTATGCCTTCTCTGAAAATACCACGGGTTTGGAAAATTTGGGTACCCCTCCACCCTTGGCCTCCCCTCTCCCGGATTGGGTTGTCTGGGCTCAGGAAAGTGGGGAAAGGAGGATGGATTGTTTTGGGGTTGGAAGTTTTGCGGGTACCTAGGGAAGAAGTTCTGTCCAGGATTTGGGGAATTACTGCCCTCCTGGGGGAAGTGAGGAGGTAAGTTCCCTGGGTTAGCTGCTGTTTGGTGGGATCCCCCCCTTGGGCTGGAGGAGTCCACACAAAACCCAGGATAGGTCTATTCCCCTTGTAGCGGGGGCTGATGTAGTCAGGGGTGTTACGGGTCCCATTTGGGATTGCCTCCCTGGCTCCCTATTTGTGACTGGCCTGAGGGCCTTCTGGGCTTGGGATTGCTTTGATTCTGTGCAGGCAGGTTTTTAGCCCCCCCATCTCTAAATCTATAATGGGGGCAACCTTCACCTCTGCCACTTTAGCAGCAGCAGGGGTGTTGGTTGGTTTGGGGCTTTTTGGATTATTTTTGTTTTCTATGGGCTTTTGCACCTCATAAATGTGGGTGGCTTGTTCAATGACCCAGTCTAGTGATCTTTTCTCGTGAAAGTCTCATTAGCTGGGTATTGATGTACTTGGGGAGAGCGTGGAAGAAAGTATTCACACACTCTTTGCTGTCAGTGCGCACCCTCCTGGTGGTCTGCGCAAAGGCACACTTTAATTCCTGAACAAATTCTTGTGGGGCCTGATCTTCCCCACATTGCAAGTTGTAGCCTGCCTTGCGAGCCTCCTGAGGATTTCTGTGCATAGAAAAATGTTTCAAGATGGCCGCCCTATCGGTGGACCATCTAGAATGATTCTGGTCCTCCAGCCCCGCAAAGAAGCTGGAGTACTCTAGAGAGAAGGTCCATTTCACATATTGAACACAGCTTTTGCTGTCCTTCAAATGGAAAGTTTCCATCATCTGTTCAAAGAACTCTAAGTGCTCCCAAACTGAATATTTCACGTTCTTATGATAGGGTGTGATGACGCTCCTTATCGCTTTGATTTGTTTTAGGGGATCCTTGAGAAAGGCCCTTTTTACCTTATTGGCCTTTTTGGTTCGGGTAACCCTGGTCTACTCCTCCTCTGACTCAGGGGCACTTCTCCCAGAGGTGCCCGTCTTGCCTTCTAGGCTCTCCCGGATTCTGCGAGCCTGGGAATGGCTGGCAGAATGTGGGGACCTAGTTTCCTGTGTCCTGGGCCGCTCAGAGGAGTCTTATGATTCCTCCTTGCTCCCAGTATTTGATGAGTACTCCCCCCCCCCACTGTCCTAGCTGGGCAGAGGTTTTCAGGATACCCTTAGTGGACCTACTCTCATGGAGTTCCCCACTAAATTTGACAGTACTTGGGAACCCATACCCAGATGCCTGCCCATCCATTCCTGGGAGGTGCTGGTCTGTGAGTCCCATATTCCTTATTGGATTGAAGTCTGCCATCCCCGTTGCCCTTGGCTCATCTGCGCCAGTGGACATGGGGGTGGCAGAGTCCAGGGATTGGAAGAGATGAAGGCCTCTGGTAGTAGGGTTCCTGAGGTTATGCGCAGGTGTTTCCCTTTCCCAGCGAACCTCATCTCTCTCAGCCCCTGCTCCCAGTTGCCATGCAAGAACCTGAGCTTTCTGTTCCTCTATCAAAGCCTTGCTGGTTTCTATCAATCGCTCTTGCATAGCTACCTGTCTGTGGAGCCTGTCATTGTTCTCACAGAGAGCCTCATTTTCTCTCTGTGCTTCGTGTGTCGTTTTAGAGTACTGGGCCAGTTTTTTCTGCAGGAGGGTTACCTCCTGAGTCCTGTCCATAGTGGCCTGGTCCTTCCTTGCTAGAGCATCTTCCACCCTCCTGGTGTGCTCTAACAATTTTTCATGGTCTTTTTGGAGGTCACCCAGTCCCTCAAGGGCCAGGTGATTTTCTTCTATCTTCTCTTTTAAGTAACTGACCTCCTAGCCTAAGGTGTCCCTTTCCTGAGCAAGAGTATGCCTCTGTGCAGCCAGGTTGTCCCTCTGTCTTTGGAGTGCACCAGCTCTCTGGCGCTCTTCATCAAATTCTGCCTGGGTGTCCAGGTCTTTGAGAATTAGTTTATTATTCTCTTCTTTTTCTTGGCCTAGGTGGTTTTGTCAGGGTGACTACCTGCTCCGCACATGCCCTGTTGAAATTTATTTGCTGTTCCAGCATTTTCTGGCTCTGCAGTAGAGAGTCCAAACTTTCTTGGCACTCCTTCTGCAAGGCCAGCATTCTGGTATCCTGTTCTACCTTCTCCTGCTGCAGGATACCCATGTCTTCTTTTATTTTGGTCAGATACTGTCTACTTTCATTTTGTGATTCATGGCTCCTCTGTAGCCTTTGCTCTACAGAGTCCAGATCAGTTTGGGCCTTTTCTAATGCTTTCAGTTGCTTGTTTGCCAGATCTTGGCCCTTGGCATATTTGTCCTGTATTGCTCCAATATGGAGGTACAAATATTCCGGTATTTTGGCAATCTTGCTTTGCTCTTCCTTTGCGTTAGGGGCCATGTACAGTTCACTCAGGGCCACATGTAATGGACCCTGATCTTGCCATATGTCTACTCCTGTTGCAGTGGTCTGTTCTGTGATTGCCTGCAACCACACATTCTGATCCTGCTCTGTCCATTCACCCCTTAAAAATAATTTATGCATTAGGTGTTCTTTAGCCATATTGATCTCAACCAAGGTCGCCATTCCGGAAAAGTTAATTTCCTTTCTGACTTACAGGAGTTTATTTTATTTTTGCAAAACAGACTAATTCCTTAGAGCGTTCCTATTGAGGGGTGCTTTTCACAGTGTAGCACAGCGTGGTAGCCCAATAGGGTTTATGTACCCCGTCAGTTAGCACACTGTATTAGACTGTCACAAGTGGTATGTCTAATTCAGAAATCCCGGTGCACGAGCCCCCAATTTTGTAAGTGATTTCAACCCGGCACTTCACGCTAAGTCAATGCCTAGCGTGGGATGCACAATTGAAACCCATAATTATATATTTATGTCTATAAATTCTTTTATTTCTGAATGATGTACCCTTATATCACGCCCGTCTCTTTGAATCCCCCCCGGTCCCACTGAACCAGGAAGCAGGCTGTTTTGCAAAGTTAAAAGGATTTATTTTATGGATTTGCACAGTATATATAATCACACTATTTAATATTTATACAATGATCACCAATGGGGTGATGTCACAATAAATCTCTTTAATCACACAGAGTATTGATAGGAAAAATAATGCAGCATAGAAATAATACTTTTGTGTGGTTCAATCGAAATGCAATGTGATCACTCTTTCCCCCTGCACACTACTCAAACCCCCCATCATGGAGATGGAAGGAGAGAAACCAGGTTTCAGGAATACACACTCAACAAATACAGTATCAATCCCAATTTCCCTCCAGCAAACACAGAGAAAAACAGGAATGATTGCAAACTTGTCAAACATGGTTTTAAAATGGTTTTGCATGAATGGTAAAAACACTGAAAATGGATTTAATTCACTAAAAGGGTTTCAATACTAGTGGGAGCCGCTTTCTATGGTTTCAAATAAACACTATCAATGATTATTGAGTAACTAGCAGGTTGAAAACTTAATTCTGAGGTCAGATGCAATGAACAGCTATTTCACACATGAGAGATTTGAGCCAAACGAAAAATTTGCAGCAAACTATTCCGCCCGCGGTAAGCGTGATTGCAGAATAACTATTGGAATGTGGTTTTAGGTTTGTTGGAAAGCTGAGGATGTTAGCTTCAATTTGACACTTACATTTCGTTTCTAGCATACACGGTGAAGAAGTTATGAAGGTTTTTGTAGAGGTCGTTTTTTTTTCAGAGAGACTCAAAATTTGTAAAACAAGGTTGTGCTTTTTAAAATTACAAACAAGGTTTCTTATACTAGGGAGACTATGAAGCCACAAACTACACGACAGCACAGCCACCAGCCCAGCGACGCCTCTGGATGGTTTTTGCCCACCGAGACGCTTGCCTTTCTTCAGAAATATATTAGCGCAAAGATGATTTTTAATACTACTATTACCAAAGAACTATAGGGATGAGAGAAAGATTCAGGTAAGACAAAAGATTTTCTACAATGCAGTTCTGGATATAAGAGAATGGGTTTGCATGGGATTACTTCTGGATAATATATTTGCTAAGGACAATCCTATGCTATGGATTCTCACTACCATTTTTTGGAATGGACCCGTCACAGATCTGGTCAGGGATACTTTCTAGACTGGAATTCTGCCAGCACACCAGACTGGACTCAAGGCGCTCTGGTTCTGCACTCAGCACGGCACTCTGGACACTGCACGGCGGGATTGGACTGGATCTGACGGGTTGTTTCTGGTTCGCAGCTATCTGGTCACAGCTCTGCTCTACTGGGTTGGATCTCTGGATTCTGGCAAGAATTCTTAGCAAGAAAGCAGCACAGCTCAGCCAGGCTGTTCTTTTTTTTGTTCCCCTAGGAGGTCTGGGGGTCAAATCTGGTTTCAGGATCTCTTTAAAGGCCAAGCTGAGAAGGGTTCAGCTTTGGAAATGGGCCTTTCTGCTTTCAAAGTTCTGTAGTCTGGAATATGGATTTCTCTTGCAAAGTGCTCCGCCAGCAAGCGGATGGTGGGTGAATGTGTGAGCCCTCTAGGCCCTAAACTATCTCTATTTATATATTTTCTAAAAGGGTGGGTATGCTGACTTCTACTAGGCACACCCCTAGATATTCTATTGGTTAGGGAATTTCCTCTCCCCTGATTTGAGAAGCAAACAGGGTGTCATGATGACGCTGTATTTTATGATCCTGGGAGAACCTCCCCTTTGTTTCTGCACACGAAATCCTTTTTTCAGGCAAGACATATTTACAATTTTACAAACTTGCTAGCAACAGCATATTGATATCACAGAGCTTGGGTCTAGAGTTGGCAATTTTTCGCACTTTTGCTCCGGTACCCAATGTCAGATTTGTCCACATTTTTACACATATGTGCGCATGATATCTGGGCAACATCATGTGAAGTTTCATGTTTCTGGCATCACCACAGTTGCTACAAAACCACATATTCTGTAGTCATGTCCCTGAACATAGCACAGAGTTCTGAGTAGTATTAAAACATGACCAGAATTTTCATATTAACAATACTGTATTTTACAAATTTTTACAATTTTGCACAGTCCTGTGTCAGTCCTTTTCAAAAATATACTTTCTTGTGCTTTACGAATACACATAACTGTCTGTCCCCGCCCCCAAAGTTTTGGTGGGTCAAGAGCAATCCCCGACTCTGTCCTTTAGCAGGAGTTTCTGTTGATAGTTGCATCTGCATATCTTTGTAATCAAGGAAGTCTTGTGTCTCTCCCCAGAGCAGCAGAGCAAAATCCCTCCCCTCTTCATTAACACCTGACTGGGAGTTCCTGGGCTTTGATGAGAAGCAAGGTGCCTTTTGTTTGGGGCATCCTGTGGAATTTGCTTTGAAGTTCTGTGGCTGGCATCAGAGGTTACTTTAAAACTCAATTTGTTTAAAATTGTCTTTTGATCAAATAAACTTACATTTTCAAAATAGGCAAACATATCTCTAATTCCAGTCTTTTTAAACGTAGAGATTAAATAGTTGCAACCTATGTTGTTTTTGATAGCAAGTCCCTTAATTTCAACCATGTGATTTTAACTGCACAAGTTAAGCTTCCAATGTAATTAACTGACAGCTGTCACACAGGCGGCCAGCGGTACTGCGCCCATTTCTGACAGATTTTACAGACCAGCACACTTTTTAATGTGGATATTCTTGTGATGGAATCTGCTTTTCTTGACATTGTGTGCTTATGTGGATTCTTTAAATAAAGTGACGGTTAACACCCAGCAAGGATGTTGGATCTTTTCTGATGTTTGGAATCATTATTTTGTAGTTTCAGCAACCAAGGAAAAACGGATTTCAGAGCACTTCTGGGTTTCCTTGCAATGAAGCACTGCCTTTCATGTAGTTTCCCTTTTCCCTCTGTGGGCAGCCCAATGACAGATTTTAGCAGTGTGGTTTCCTGTTCCACTACTGACACAGGCAAAGTAGATTAGCAGCCAACTTTCTGGTTTCAAAGCGCAATTTTCATGGGTTTAGCGCGCATAGGGCTTTTTGCAGCCATTTTGCTGGTTCTGGTGCCACCAGCACACAGTGCTGTCGCAGGGCAAAGCCTAGTGGGTCAATGCATCCCACAACACCAACCTGCCAACATCAAACTAGTTATTGGCTCACTTCCCAGGCTACCGCAGATTCTGCAGGCCAGCTTGGCTCTGCTCCTCAGGACGTCCTGCCTCCAGAGACTCACCTGTGTGTTAGAATCGCCCTCCTCCCTGAGTAGGGGTTTCCTTTTTCCCCATTCACAGTTCCTCCTGGGTTTATGTACGTCATCTTGAACAAAAAGGGTGTGTCCTTCTTTGATAGTGGTGCTCAGGCAAAATCCAGCATTACCTGAACCCAAAGGGATGGAAGTAATGTCATGGGCTGGTGTAGTCAAAACAGAAGTCAAAGCAGATTTTCCAAGTTCCATGTATGCAGACAATGTTTTCTGGACTGGGAGGTCCTTTTCTGACTGGGAGTCCTTGTCCCAGAGAGGGGAGTCATTCCCAGTGAGGTCCCACTTGCCCACACACCCTATGAAGGGTCTTGCAGAGCGGGCTCACATCCCTAGCCTCACTGGGGGTGGCTTCCCTCTGGGGAGAAGGGTCAAATTGACCAGATTTGTCACATTACTTACAAAAAAACGGTACACAACATAGACGGGACATGGTGTATGACACAGAACTTAACTTTGCATGCTTAACCAATTCTATGGCAAGCACGGAGACTCGTGTTATTTGTTTCTATCTTTAATCTCAGAGAACAGCATCATTAAAAGTAAACAGTTAAACCCTCAACAAGATTGCATTTCCCAGGAACTTCTACTGGAATGAGTCCTTTAATCAAACAAACACATGACTGTTTTATCCAATCACAGTCCATCTTCCTATATAATGTCCATCCAACTGGAACCTCCTCCTCTTTCTTTGATGCTCGGAGAGCAAAGCAGATGAATATTAGTGTATTGATATTATTGTGTTATTTGGATTTATTCTATTGTTGAGAATGTTGTGTTTAGGCTTTATTTGATTGATGCGGCTAATACAGTAGTACTTTAGCTTTCGGCAGCAGAGGTGCAAGCCCGCTCCGACACCAGTGCTCTAACCCGACATAGTCGTTTGGAAGAAAATTGACCAAACCAGCGAGTCGGCATGTAAGCTCCCATGGTCCTTTCAAGAACCGTTGAGAGTTTTGCAGTGGGTTTGTCGTGCATGCCCTCCTCACCATGTAAGTGAGAGAGGGGATTAGGAAACATACCGGATGAGCGAGCGGTCAACCATAGCAGCTTGATAGCTGCCTGTTCATTTGCGCTACCCAACCGATACTAAGGCAAAACCCTACAGCTCCCCACAGCTTGGCTGTGACCAGATGGTTGATCAGGAGCCCAAGCTCAAGTCATGTTGTACCACCTAGCGCAATATTTTTATTTATTTATTTTATTTCTAGAGTACTTGAACATAGGCCCGGAGGCATAAGAGGGCTGACACAGACACATAACAGAAAACATGCAAAGCAGAAAATCCTAGGAAGAAAACCTGAGAGAAGGAGAGTGAGACATGGCTCACTTTTTATACAAAAAAGAAAGGTTTTCAGGTTACGTTTGAAACAGGAAACATTGGGGCACAACCTCAGGTCAAATGGAAGGGTATTCCACAGATGAGGAGTCGAGATTGGAAAACATCAATTTTTTACTTGCACCAATTTGGCCTTGGGTATAAGAACTAGACCAGTGTTGATGGATCTCAGGCTACGTCTATCAGGTAGCCATTTCAGCTGTGCTGCTAGGTAGGACGGACTCTTGCCATACAGCCAATGTAACGCTCTCCGAGCTGTTAAGACATGATCCGTTTTACACCTAACTACTACGACACTCACTACGTTGTTCTGAACCACTTGCAGATGATTTAATTCTCCCTTTCCCAGGCCTATTAAACTACTGGCACAATAATCCAAACAACTTCCAATGATGGCCCTGGCCAAAGTGGCACAGTTGGATACATCAAGATATGGTCTGATTTGTGCCAGAAGTTGATGTAATAAGTTGAGTTTGACACTAGACAACTGATGTGGGACCTCATTGAGAGCTCTTGATCAATGGTAACTCCTAAAGTCTTTACTTTCTTCCGGGTGGGGAGAAGACCGTCTGCAATTTGAAAGGATGAGTATGCCTGATATAAATGGCACAGCTTGGGACCAGTGCCCAAGATTCTGTTCTCAGTTTTGTTCAGGGCTAGGCCGTTATACAACATCCAGAGATGGATTTGGTTGTATGTGGCATTGATAACCTCAGTGTCTTTAATATAGTCACCTGAGTGGAAAAAGACACTGAGTATTGTCAGAATAGTTAGCATAACAGGTACCCTCCGGTCTGACAGAAACAAGAGCACCCATCTGACTGCTTCCTTAGAGAAGGAGGCCCTCTCGAGCAGTCTGCTGGTTAAAATGGTATGATCTACAAGTCAAACGCAGCCGTGAGGTCTTGGAGCATCAGCAAAGATGTTTTACCCTCATCCATATATTGTAAGAAGTCAGTCTTAAGGTCCAGCAGGGTGGACTCAGTGCTATGCGCACTCCGAAATCCTGATTGTTTATGGCCTAGTATGCTATGTGCACTGAGAAACGCCTGAATCTGTTTGTGCGCTATTTTGTCCAACACCTTGAGAAGGAAGGGAGAATTAGTAATTAGGCGATAATGCCTGCCAAACATGGACCCAACTTAGATCCAAACATGGATTGAGGGCTTCTTCAAAAGGGGGGAGATCCATGCTTGCTTGATGTCAGTAGGTTCAGACATGTCTCTAAATGATGCATTTACAAATTTCCTAATCAGTGGGCCAAGCGACTGGGCACAAACCTTGACTATTTTGGCAGGACAAATATCACCCCTACAGCTGGTGGGTTGTATCCTGGTTAATAAATCCAAAACCTCAGCTTCCGTCGCCTCTGCAAAGGTAAACAGATTTGGCGGGGCTGGCTGGAGTCGAACATAAGCAGGGTGAGGTGACGTTTTCAATCGAGCAAGCCTAGATTTAATATACTTGCTGATTAAAGAGAACCTTTTTGGCATAGCCTTTTCAATTTGGGTACATCACCCTGTATCTTTCACAACTGTGACATTACTGGGACAAGGGTCTTTGACTTCTTTGAGGATCTTGAACAGTTCCTTTGTGTCTGTTCATAGAAGCACTTTTTTGCAGTGCATATAGCCCCTTTGTGCTCTTTAGCCTTACGGCTATAGTTAGACTTGTCATCGGCAGAGAGTGATTTCTGCCATTTCCGCAAAGTCTTGCTTTTCTTAAGTTTCAGATTTTGTATCTTTTATGAGTACAAGCTTTTAGATCGAATAGCTTTTTCAGGTCTTAACTTCAGAGGAGCTAGACTCTACACCCTCGGTCAGCATCTTATTATATGCTGCTGACAAGTTGGCTGCCGAATTATACTGAGCAAGGTTGTTTAAATAGGGAGCAAAGAGAGGGGCTAACGCTTCTGGGGTGTGTGTATATATATATATAAACATACCAGCAAGCCATGTCTGGCTCTCAGGCGTCTAGCCAGGAGATGAACCCTGAAGACTCAGAGATGGCTCTGAGCTTTAAAAGAGTGCTGGGGAACTCTATGGACAAGTTAGTGCACAGATCAATAAGTGCAGGGCTAAAGATCATGAAAGAGAAGGTGGCGCAGGTGGAAGCATGGCTGTCCGCACCAACAAAAAGCAGCAGCAAAAAGAGGCGAAAGGGAGGACATGATAAGAAATGCGCCGATAAAGTCTCAGCTAAAGCAGCCAAAACACGGAAGAAAAAAGCGGCTGACAAGCCGAAGGATTCAGCGCAAGAGGGTCTTTAAAAACTATGCAAGGTGTTTCAAGGAGGGGAGCATGCCTATTACTATTATAAGGCAGGTGTGCAAGACAGCTCCTCCTCATCCTCAGAGAGAGAGGAGGCAGAAGGTTCCTCCGCGAAATATACCAACACCCCTTCATCTGAAGAAAGTGAAGATGATGACCAGGGTACAGGCCCACCAGACGAAATTTTACCCCATTGTGCTTATCCACCCCACATCGCCAGATTGGCAACACACTGCTAAAACTGCAAAATAC
The DNA here is from genome assembly GCF_040938575.1 of Ambystoma mexicanum. NCBI lineage: Eukaryota > Metazoa > Chordata > Amphibia > Caudata > Ambystomatidae > Ambystoma > Ambystoma mexicanum. The sequence goes on from NC_090936.1 coordinate 148,925,210, forward strand.
CTAAGTAGGTTCCTTCGAATGCCACTAGGGAAAGAAGTAAAAAATAAACTAAGGCAGAGTGCATGAGACCACATTTGGTGAAGCAAATGGCAGCAACGCCTATATTGGATCCCAAGATGGTGAACTTCTTGAGGAAGTATGGCAGAGATCCTAAACAGGGACTGGATAGATCTTGGTGGGGATGCCAAAATAAGCTATTGGAACGTATATGGGGCCTCTAGCTAAGATAATGGACATGGTACTGGAAGGCCAACGAGCACAGCACTCCGATAGAACCAGAAGTGCTCATGGGGTGGACACAAAAGGTCATATGCACATTGAGGAATGCTAACTGTACCATCTCCGCAGAGAGGCATAAGGGTATCCTAATAAAAATGGACTCCAAACTCACTGACTTGGCCACTTCAGAGACAGGGGAGAAAGCGGTAGGACTCAGTTTGGCGATGCGTTCGTCAGGGAGATGAACATGTGTGTGAGTACATACACCGCTTTGGATAAGGCATAACTATCCATGAAGAAAGTCTTTGGTAGCAAGATTTTCGATAGGGCTGGTCGAGGCCTGGGCCGCTTGTCCATCTGCTTTCCTCACCAAAGGTTACACGGAGGACGAGGAGGAAATAACAGGCATGGAGTGGAACGCGTACCCCTTCTTCCGTTCCTGCGGGAGGGGCGGAAGAGGGAGAGGATGGAGAGGAAAGAAGTAGCTGCTAGCCCCTACAGGTGAGCGAGATTTTGGACTAAGGGTCAATTGGATGCAGGAAATAGTTTCTGATGTAACCGTATCAAGCGCGCCTTCCTTCCCCGATCAGGTTTGCAACACAAGATACGCAGCCAATGGATGCAGATGTGAGGGTGCTCGTTGCAAACAATGCCATAAAAGCACTGGCCTTGTAGGAAGACTGCTTTATCAGCAACGTCTTCTTAGTTCAGAGAAAGGAAAAAGTCAGGCCAATGATAAACTTGAACGTGCTCAATGAGTATCTGGTCTACATTCATTTCAAGATGGAGAGAATTCACTTCCTCAGGGATCTACTGCAGACAGGGGTTTGGCTAGCTCGTCTGGATCTAAAGGATGTGTATTTAGCTGTCCCGATCTTCCAACCACACCAAGTCCCTGCAGTTTTCCAATATGCCCTTCGATCTATCTTCGTCACTATGGTGCTTCACAAAGCTTCTGAAGCCGGTGGCAGCCAAGCTCTGCGAGGAAGGAACCAGAATGATAATTTATCTAGACAACATGATTTTCATGTCACAGGACAAGGAGCCTTTGCTCACGCAAGTTCAGAGAGCTGTGTCCCTTCTCCAGGACGTAGGGTTCATGATAAACTGGGAGAAGTGAGCTAACACCAGCTTACAAAATGGGTTCCAAATGGACACAGCAGGGGCATCACTCAGCTTGCCGACTCACAAGATGCAAGCGATTCGCAAAGAGAACAAAGTGATGCTTAAGAGAGAGGACACGTACCTCCGGCAACTGGGATGGCTGATAGGATTATGGCCTCTTCAATCCAGGTGATATTCCTTGGTCCACTACATTATCGGGCCCCACAACGCTCAGGATACCTCACTTATGCAAGGGTCTGGGATACGATCAGCGAGTGCCAATATCTGAGGATGCAAGGACAGATATGCTCCGGTGGTTGGACCACATGTAGGCATGGAATGGGAGAGCGATCTTCGGGGTCTACCAGATGTGGTGATAACCACCGGAGGAAAGTAGACACAAAACAAACCCCAGATTCATATCAATAGTGTGGAGCTACTAGTGATCAGAGCTTTAACCCTGCAGACAGTGAAGTTTTGCGTTCTTCTCCTGATGGACATTGTCTCAGCGGTGAGATACAAAAATCACCTAGTGGGGACATGCTCGAGACTCCTAGCGGAGGTAACCAAGGACATTTGCTACCTCTGTCTGGAAAATAACATTTTAGTGACGGAGGAATATCTGCCAGGACTAGCCAACACAGTAGAATATTGGAACTTCAGGTTCCTGAGAGATGCAAGTGATTGGAGGCTGCACAGAGAGGTCTTTTTGAGGCTCATGAGGATATGGGGCCCATGCAACACACATGTTTTTGCCTCATGGACCAACCGTCAGCTGAATAGGCTCTTCAGCTGGAGGTCAGACCCAAAGGCAACAGCGACAAATGTCTTCATGCTGCCGTGGGGACCTGGGAAGGAGTACACTTTTCCTACGTTCACCATGATCACTTGTGCTCTAGCATTTATGTGCAGAAAAAGAGCCAGAGTGGTAATCATTATTCCCTTGTGGCAGATGCAACCATGGTTCCCAGACCTCCTATATCTTTCAACAGAGATATCAATTCAGCTGCCTCGGATGCAGCAGATTTTGCAGGACCCAACTGGCCACCTGCATCCCATGCTGCAAGATGGATCGCTGATCCTGGTTGTGTGGATGATTTCTGGGATGACTGGGGAAAGCCAGGACTTTTGGAAGAAGCTAGGTGATTCATTCGGAGTTCCTGGGCCCCAGGAACAACTAAGTCATATAGAGCAGCCTGGCAAAGTTGGAATAGTAGATGCGTGGCAAGGAGTGCAGATCCCATTACAGCAGATGTTGTGCATTAGCCAATTTTCTGTCAGGCCCAGCGGCAGGGGCCATGGCGTATAGGACAGTCAACCTGTATAGGTCAGCCAGCCCTGAGATAGTGAATGTGGTGTTAACATTGTTCCTGGATTGGCCATACAATGAGCAACTGTCCAGGAAAGCCCTAGCGGCGCAGTTGACGACGCTCCTTTGACTGATCTCATTTAAGAGAGTTTCAGATGTGAAAGCGTTGGAAATAACGAATGTAAGTTTTTCTCTGGAAGGAGCTAAATTCCATATTACCAGGAGAAGACGAATATCTCAACTGCGTGATATCTGACTTTTCCAAACCAGCTCAAGCTGTGCATCGTTAGGTGCTTCAAAGTGTATGAGGAAGTAACAGTGTCACTCAGGCCTGATGAGGAATTGCAGCTGCTAGTGAGTCTAACTAAACCGCATAAAGCAGTCTCATGCACTACTCTAGCAAGAAGGATCAAGTGGACCATGAAGCAAGCAGGAGTAGATAGAGGGTTTCGGAGCTCGCTCAGCTGGAGGGGTTATGGCCTCCAAAGCCTTTTGAAGGCCACAGACTGGTCAGGGGATTCTGTGTTTAAAACATTCTACTTTAAACCAATAGTCCAAGTTGCTTCGTTTGTGGTAAGTAAGCTTTGAACAGGCATAATATGAGCCTGCGTGCTTGCGATAGAATACAGGTTTTCCATACAAACTTTCAGGAAAGTCTTGATTCTATTAAAGACACAGAGGCAACGTTTTATCTCACCCTAATAATAAATAACATGGATGAAATGGTATTTCATGCATGCTTGCTATATGTTGATTGAATGTCATCAAACGTAATGATCTTGCAGAGATGTTAAAGATTGTTATAAAAGGTTTCATCTGTAGTTAGGATATATGAAATTGAAGAACCCATCCAATCTTAATTATGATTTTATTAGGCTTCATTGCAGGAACGGAGACAAAGATGACATAGCAGAGTTTAGTGTCTGAAAACAGGAGTTGCAATGCAACGTTGACCATTGAAGAGATAAGAGTTTGTCAAGTTCTGGATGGTTTTAGTAAGAAGGATGCAGATGGAGTTGCGTCAAAGAAAGAGGAGGCTTCCAGTTGGATGGATATTATATGGGAAGATGGACTGTGATTGGAGGAGACAGTCATGTGTTTATTTGTTTGATTAAAGGACTCATTCCAGTAGAAGTTCCTGGGAAATGTAGTCTTGTTGAGAGCTTAAATGTTTACTTTTAATGATGCTGTTCTCTGAGATTAAAGAGAGAGAAGCATACTACGTTGCCTCTGTGTCTTTAATAGAATCATCACTTTCTTGAATGTTAGTATGGAAAATGTGTATTGACTGGCAAAGCTTCCCAATTGATATTTCAAAGGTTTCTGTAGTGTTATGTGAAGTCCAAGCTCTGTAAGAACCTACACTAGTTCCAAAGTGTCTTTTATTGCACTTATTGGATTGTTTACCCCATGATTCCTATGTACCTGAAGCATATGTGATGTCACTACTACCACCAAGGGTGTCTTCCTTTACTTTTTTCTCCTCCCAGAACTTGACTTCCTTTGCTTCCCAATCTGGGTAAGATTATATGGTCTTTCTAAAGATTGTTTGAAAATGCTGTGATCCCCTTGCCCCCCAATTGGACGTTGCAATAACCGATTATTGGGAGGAATGTGGCATGTGCCAAAGAAATTCCATTTTTTTCAGACAAGAATCAGTAGGTTTCAGGTTCGAATCCCACCAAGGCCAACTCAGCCTTTCATTCTTTTGAGGTAGATAAAGGAGTACCAACTTCGATTTGGTGATAATTGTGATAAATATGCTCGATGTACAGCACTTTGTCAAAAGCGCTATATAAATACCAATTTGACCAAGAGATTAGGTATAGAATTTAGAATGGAGTCCTTGCCTATCTGCACAGTTGTATCATAACATTGGCATACCATTAGGTAGTAATAGTTCCAGGAAATGAGGACTTTCATTCAACATCAAAAGACAATTCTGCTATTGAACCTCAAAACACACAATACAATTCAGGTTTGCTTTACGATGTAATTGGCTATGTTTTTGTGTTTTCAAGATTTAAATATATATACAGGAGAGATCTAATGGCCAGACGTTAGAGAAATAATGAAAGTTGTATTCTGTCACAATGCAGAACACTGGCCCATGGTAATGATTTCCATACAGTTTTTTTCTTGCGTTGGCTGGATGTCACATACATTTTACTCACTTGCAAAGGAGAAAACTCATTTTTACTCTCTTGAAATCACATTTAGCCTCAAAGTTTAAAAATAGGGAGGAAAATACTACCACCTCAAAATCTTATCTAAAGCATTGGCACCATAAATCAACTGAAGATGGTCTAAATCCGCCTCATAGGTCCCTTCCAGTTCCAGTAGTAACTGGGTGTCATCGGCTTAGTTTGTACAAATAACAACGCTAGCTACCAAGATGTCGTAAAATGGCTTGATGTACATATTAAAAAAGTACGGGTGATAAGCTAGCACCTTGTGGAACAACATATTAGATAGGGACTGAGATGGAAGAGACTGTGCCCCAATGTACAGTCGACCTTCTGTTGCTAAAATAAAATTGTATCCAGTAGATGGCGTTCCCGGAACAATGCCAAACGTAGCTAGATTGGTCAACAGAAGGTCATGATCCAAAAGATCAAAGGCCGCTGAGAGATCCAGCAGGACTAATAGTCCTGTTTTCCCTCGGTCCATGAAGTCTAGCATACTGGACTGCAGATCTAATAATGCACTTTCCGTTCCATGATGTGATCGGAAACCAGACTGTTTGGAGTGCAGAAGCTCAGCCTACTCTAGGTGTCCTCTGTTCTTAAGGCAGCTGGCAGAGAGAGTCGTGACATTGTTCAGACATATCGCCAAGCTAAGGAATGGAAGAGAAGTCGTGGGAAGCATTGCTGAAGGCAGTAGAAGTGAATGATGCTAAAATGTTTTGGCAATTTGTGGCAAGTGGCCCGGCATACAACTGAAGATTGGCGGGCACCGAAACCAATGTAGCGGCAGGAACATGGCTACGACATTTTTCAGGACTTTATTTTGGCGACCCGGAACCAGCTGTAATATTTTCTCCCATATAGCATCTTGTCATCTCTGTGAATGAGGTTCAGGTTGTGATAAACAAGCACATAATTGGGCCTCATGACCCGATGCCATACCTGCCAATTTGTTTCAGTCCTGGGGTGACTTCTAGGCTCTGCTGCTAACATGTACTTTTAATGTCATTTTGGCCTTGGGGGTCATACTGGCCTCCTGGAAAAAGGCTATCATCTTGGGTGACCGTGCCTCCCCTCGTGTATATAGACTTATTCTCGACACATCCTTCAAGATGTTTGGCAGAGTTGTATTGGGTCGCATGGAGAGGTGACCTTTGGAGAATAATGTTGTGACTGACATAGAACTTGGTTTCAGGCTGGGGTTTGGCACAGCCGATCAGACAATAAATCTGTACCTACTGGTGGCTAGGGCCATTTTTGTTCATAGAGAGAACATTTATTTGGCTTTTATGAACCTGAGCACAGCCTTCGATAAGGTTAACTGGGCAAAGTTGTGGGCCATGCTCAGATCCTTCGATTGCCCTGGAGAATTGATCTGGGTGCCCAGATTGGTGTATAATGGGAACCAGGCTTATGTAAGATTTGGTGACCAGGGCCAGTGCACACCATTTCCCGATGTTAAACCTGGCGGTTCTTCAGGACTGTGCTGGCACCGGTTCTTTTCACCCTTTACATAAAGAGTCTTTATAAGGCTCTGGGCAACACTCGGGCAGATTTCCCCAAGGTGGGCAATCGGGCCCTTCCTTTACTAGCATATGCGGATGACACTGCCCTCATTGCTAAGACACCCAATGCTCTCCAGAAACTGATAGCGGAATACACCAGGTTCATGAATTCCCCAGACTTAAAGATCAACACATCCAAGCCAGCAGTAATAGCTTGTGGGTATGGGAGGAAGTCCATACAGATGCGTCCCATGATAAGCAATGGTTCAGTGATACCTCATGTCTTTTATTTGGATTATCTAGGCATCTGTTTCACACCGTCAGTTACTGGTCAGGCACACATTAGTAGGCAAGTCACTAAGATGGGCCTACTCGGGTCATCAAGAGAGGACTGCCTCGGTTCACAGCTATGTGCCAAAGACAACCATTGCATATGATTTTGGAAGTCTACAAGGCTAGGACAAAGGCATCCAGTAATTATGGTGCCTTCCCCTCTGGCTTTTAGCATGTATCTGAGCTACAAGTCAAGGAAAACAAATTCCTTAAGGGGCGATTGGGCCTTCCCCTGTATGCTCCATCATATGCTGTTCACACAGAGGCCGGCCTGAGTCCGATCAAGGATGACTGATCGTTGGCACCAGTGATTTTCTGGCTCAAACTGTGGACTGTGGAAGGCATAGTAAAATTCCATGTCTAAAATATATTCAAGCCAGGATAGGCCATATGAATGTTCTTGCACCTTTCCCCAGAAATCCTGAGCACTCAGGGGAGGAATGTCCATAAGAAATGTTGTGTTACCTTTTCCAAAGCTCAGAGTGAGACACGGGGATTGCAGGATAGAGCAGACAGACGAATAGCACTGCTGAGCAGGGCGGATAGTACACAGCCCTATCTTACGTTTGGTCATTCGAGATCGGATAGATGGGCCATTATAAGGACCCGGTTTAACCTTCTCATGCTTAGAGCAGACCCGGTGCAATGGTGCGGATTTCCCTATGAGCCAAATTGTCCATCATATGATCATTCTCGGGAGGATATTACTCACTTTGTTCTGTTTAGCCCAGCGTATTGTCCTGTAGGAAATGAAACGATTATGCCAGCCCTGAAAGATGCAACTCTTAACCTCTGTACCTCGGCTTTACTGAATCGCTGGCAAGCTGATGAGAGGACAGCAACATGGGCTTTATAGTCCTATATCAAAAGAGCATTGAGAGCTCGGAAATTGCAATTATGATTTTATTGCCTGATTTTTAACTGGCTTTAATGTTTTGTGATAAATTCTGTATTGCACGTTTATTGGATTATTTTTAATGTTAAAAAAGGAATTCTAATTTGTCACTTAAAACTGAGACATTTATGTTAGAAGGTACAAAAGTGGCATTTTTTGGGGGTTACCGAAATAAACACATGGCATTGTGTTACAGTGGAGCGCAGAAAAGGCAAGTAACGTGGCCGTGCAGTGGGAGTAAGATAAAACACACAGACCTTGTATATACTGCTCTCATGGAACTGTGCATGATCTTACTTGATGGTAGCTGTGTGCTTGGTGTTGTGTGTATCGGGCTCGCGATGACTATTGGACGAATGGGGCTTTAGAAACCCTGTCTTGCCCCTCTCCCCTGAAATGCTGGGTTATGTTGACTTGACCATGCTCCCTTACAATGGCAGGCAGGGCAGGGCACAGTTGGGCGGGGCTGCACTCTTAAAGGCATGGAAATTAGTTCTGTAAAATATTTCATTGTTGGCAGCAACTGAGCTTTTCATTTGCCTTTGTTCGGCATTTGAAATCAGCATGATGGGATGTTAGCACTTACATCTCAGGCGAGCACTTGTAAGGGAAAGAGTGGACAAGAGACAGCTCATCCTCACAGCAGTCCTTAAGTGTCTGGTTTCAAGCATCATGGGGAGCGTTAACTGCTTTTAACATTGAAGCTTCACTAGAAAAGTCACACTAAAATGTGTAAAGTTAGATGGCCTAAATACTACATTTGGTCAAAAATGTCCACAAGAAGAAAGTGAGTCACAAAATGAAGCTACTTTTTTAAAGCTGAGTTTATGAGGTCTGCAAGCTTAAGATGAAAAGAAAAGTGGGGGTGGATTCTGGGATTTGTAGTCCTCTATTCAAGGGTAGGACAAATAGAGCTACAAAGATACTCCTTTGGTTTAAAACATTCATATTAGCCTTTACATATTGCAAGATTGCTTTGGGTGATTTGTGTGCTTTGCATGAAACCTCTCTAAGACCTTTTTCTTGTGGTTTTGAAAAGCCAAACCAAATATTTAGTAACTAGAGCTTGGAAGGTATGTTTGTAAGTTAAAGAAATTGCTGGATTCATATCACGGCTTCAGTGATTAACTAAAGTGTATGATCCTGGGCAAATACCAGCCACAGCATTACCGAGCTGGCACTTATCAATAGAAATGTAGCCCCTCTCCAAACATATGAAGTGGTTGCCCTCTGTTGTTTTAGTTTAGTTGCGACCCGGGTGTGCCTCTTTGGCTGCTTACTTTGGCTTCCTGCAAAGGCTGCAAGATCGGATTTTCAAAAAACCTTTATTTAACATATTGTGGGAAACGACAGGTACACAACCATGTGGATCACAGGGGGCTTGTGCTCCCTGTTTTCCCTTAAATGCCAATAAAACTGCGTTTAAAAACATGTGGACCACACCTTAGGAGGCCAAATGACAGTGTCACAAAATATCCTGTGCTCTGCACAGCAGGAGAGAGCTTCCGGCCCACAAGCCCACAACACCCTCCACCCCTTAAAGCCTTCCCACCCTGGCCCCCCTTTCACATCACAACAAGGAAAAGAGCTGCATAAGCGGGGGCTTGGCCACAATTGCTGGGCATGTGTCCACAAAGTGAATCAAGGGCGTCCAGACCGACACATACTTGCCATATCTCCCTGCACATAGAGCATTAATCTTGTCCGGCACAAGGAGGTCCCATATTTTGACCCACCACATCTGGGGCACCGGGCCTTCCACTGATTTCCAGTTCCAGGGAATAGTCAACTTAGCAGCCAAGAGAAAGTGCCCATTCAGAGTAGCCATTGGTCCCGTCAGGAGGATTATTCCATCACCTGTATCTCCCAGCAGCACCACTCGGGGATCCATGGGAAGCGACAACCCTGTGATTTCTTAATTTTGGACAGCCCCTCCTTCCAGAAGAGACCCTCCTTTCCACACGTCCACACCCTATGAAAGAATGAGCCCGCTACAGCGCACAGACGCCAGCAATTTGCTGAATAATCAGCTGATATGTGATGAAGTCTCTCCGGAGTGAGTATAGGAGCCTTCCCTATCAGTAACAGATCAGGATGATTTCTGCTTATGCTCCCAGATCCTCAGACACGTCTCATGCTCAATTGGCCCCCCAGGTTTTCCTCCCACTTACCCATATATGGCAAGCGGACCACTGAGTCCCCGATATCTAGCAACCTATACATTTGTGAAACCTGGCCCCATAGAACCCCCCATTACAGCCATTTCAAGTGCATTCAGCGGCCTGGTGCCCCCCATTTTGTAAGCCGATGAGAAGCCCAGTGTCTCAATTGGGCGTAACGAAATCGCTCGGTGTCAGGTAGGGCAAAGGCTTCCTTGCACTCACTAAAGGTCAGCGTACCCCCATCTTTATATAACTGTTGCATGGTCACCAACCCACCTTTTGACCATGCCTCAAATGTCCTAGTGTCACACCCTGGTTGGAAATCTGGATTGTTCCAGACAGGTGTAAGCGGTCCCACCTCCAGAGTTGTGCCCCGTCGCCGGAGCACCCTGCCCATGTAGTAGAATGTGGCCCTAGTTGTGGTTAACAGATGGAACCCAGAATCCTGCGTCAGGCCTCTTTTCTCCACATATGGAACGTGAATCAGGCTCACTGACGAATTGGCTTGTTCGATTATTTTCCACTTCGCTTGCATATTGGCATCACCCCAGGTGACCACGTTGTGAGACCTGCACAGGCAAGTTATAACAAAAAACATCAGGGACCCCCAATCCACCCACCCCAATGTGTTTCAATAACACCTTCTGGGAAATTCGTGATAATCCTCCCCTGAAGTGTGCGAAGCTCCGTGTCAGGAACCTTGGCTGGCAGCGCTAGGCAAAGGTACAACAACTGAGGAATAAAGTTCAACTTAACCGCAGCAATCCTGCCAAAACAGGCTATTTCTTGCCACCCCCTCCTAATGAGATCATCAGCCAAGTTTTGAAACAAGGGAGGGAAATTACAGCAGAAAACCTCTCATATTCTATTGGGGATGCGCATACCTAGGTAGGCAATAGAATCCCAGGACCACTGTATCGAGGCCAGGCCGCTAACCGGGGGCCTGTCCTCAGGCCTCAAAGAAACATCTAGGCCATGCGACTTGTCGTAGATGACCTTGAAGCCGGAAACCAGACCAAAAACGACCAGTTCCCGTAGCGTCACAGCCAATGAGTTGCAGGGGTGTCGTAGGGTGAGCAAAATGTCTGATGTGAGAAACCTGAGGGCATTCACACTCCTATTCCTCATAGGTCCTCTCCACAGGTGCCAGGGAAAGGCTATCGCTTTTGGATCCTGGCCCTCGGGGTGGTCAAGAAAGGGCGTATCACCTGGGTGGATGGTCTGTGAGGACTGGGAGTGGGATGCCTTTACGAGAGACATGGTATCCCCCCTTTTCCTATGACTGATCAACCCAACCCTTCCCCCACCTTTATGGGGTATTTTGACTCAACTCCCCTCATGTATGACTGTTGGAAGCACTGGGAATGAAGACAAGGTAACTAGGAGCAATGAGGACTTGGTGCTTTTACCATTTTGGTACTGGGATGAGGAAGAGGCCTGCTGAGAGTAGTAGAGGTCAGGCATGTCCACTTAATGATGGTCAGATAGGGCTAATTGTACAACATCACCTGCAGTTTGTTAGGGGGCTGCAGGTGTAGAAAAGGCCCAATCGTGCTGCAGGGGGAAGCGGAGCAGGAGAGCGTGAACCAGGGGCAGCCCTGGTGTTAAAGGTGCAGTAGCGAGAGGCCAGAGAAAGCAGCAGGATGCTGTGTGCCTGCAGCACATTAACAGTTCACGGGAATACAGCCCGAGTGCTGGGGCTTCGTAGGATCGAGCGAACAATCAAAGGGAAGCCGCACCTGGAGGCTGCCCCTTTTCATGGCATTCACAGTGCTCATTCTCCTGGAATCAGAAGGCGATCCAGGAGTGCCTATGGGGCAGAAGGAGTCCTGAAGCTGAGGACCAAAGGCTGAGAAGTCTGTGCTGCTGAAACTCTGTTAGAATCAACCAATGAGTTTCGATGCAAAAGGAAACCCTCTTTACAAGTGTTTGAAATTCTGCGGAGGATTACTATGTATCGTAGTGGTCGAGTGCAGAAATTACGTTGTCGAATCCCTACAAATTAAATCGTCATTAATCTTTGAACAAATAAGTATACTTTGTATCGGAGAAGTCGCGAGCATGAGAAGGCACGTTATCGAAAGCCTCCGAGTGCTGTGCACGCTACAAAGGCAACTTTCACAAGCTTCTAAAAAAGAAACTAAATAAACGACACCGTTTTTAATTGTAGCAAAGATCTTCGAAGTGCTGGGTGCATTATACAGACACCATACAGTGGGCCTCATCATGAGAAGATCGGTTTCCCAATGGGCATTTTTCCGGCGTGTAAACACGCCAGACTCAAGATTGGGCAGAGCGGTAAATGTGGCGGTAAAGCTATTATCGCTACATTTAAGGGCTACCGCCCAACTCGTGATGAGGCTGAGAGACTTATATCATCAAGATGAAATAGATGAAACCTTTGTTAATTAATACGACATCTCTGAGTGCTGGGCACGTTGTTTTTATACAATGAAACATAGCACCAGTGTCAACTGAAGGAAGATCTTTAATACCTATGCAATTCGGACATAGATGAATACCGTACCAAAATACTTTTTTTCAAATGCATCTTCCAGGTAAACTTTACAAGCACAATTTCTATAATACCTTTTGTAAAGATTGATTTCATATCGAATCAAGGGTATGACGCATCGTCAGTTCATCACAGCATCAAACCTCCCAGCAACTACCTTTTTGTAAATGCTAGTTTCAAGTAAACTTTACAACCATAATTTCTATTTGAACTTACAAGTGAACTTTAAACAGAAGTTTAACAATCGGAAAGGAATTTAATACAAGTGAGCCAATAATACTTTGGGCTCCAGAATGAAGGGAACTTTGGAGATGAACTCTAATAAATGTTTGAACTACAACTTTCTGCCAAATGATAGTTATACCAAAACCAACCACATCCAGGTGGTGGAAGTGTGGCGCAGACCTTTTTTTTTTTTGTAAATTTGATTTTATTAAGTTTTACAAGTGTGAGTCATGGTACATCAATAAGAAAAGCAGTACATATCTTATAACAATAGAACTAAGCCATAAAATTCCATGTATTCCGTGTTTGTCCGGCAGACACGTTCTTCATACATAATGTTCGGTTGTAAACATGACTTCCCCCCACCCCTGTTGCCCACCCCCCTCCCTCCCGTGGTCAAGCAGCGTTTGGTACAGTTCTTGCAGCGTTAATCTTATGATAATCAGAGTTAGTATGTGTTGTCGGGAACTTCCTCAATCCTGAGAGGACGTTTTAATGGTGGCGGACTCAATATTATTTAAGCCTCGTTTCTCTCTTCTGTTCTTGGGGTGGTCAGTCTATGGTTGAGGCATCCGTTGGGTAGGTGTATGTTCTTGTATTCCATCCAGAGGGCTTCAATCTGCGACGATCTTCCGTGTAGTGACGCTGTGATATGTTCCATTATGCAAATGTTGTTGGCAACGTTGGTCCATTCGCTTTTCGTAGGGGTTGTGGGGGCTTTCCATTTCATTACCAGCGTTGCTCTTGCCGCTAGTAGCAGTTGTGGGGCTATATCCTTTATTTTGATCCAGTCATCACCATCCTTCTCGAGGCCGAAGAGCATGAGGTAGGGATTAGCTGTTCTGATAATGCTGTCGACTTCTTTAATCCATCCTAACACTTCAGACCAGAAGACTTTTATTCGGGGGCACCCCCACCACATGTGCCAATAGTCTGCATTTTCCCCACATCCTCTCCAGCATTCTGGCTTGGTTGTCTGGAACATCTTGGATAGCCTGACTGGATCGTATTGCCATCTATGGAGCAACTTGATTGCGTGGAGCTTGTATTGGTTTGAGATGGATATTTGTGTGGCCGCTTGGCATATGGTATTCCATAGGTCCGGTGTGATCTCCTCAGCAAAGTCTCTTTCCCATCTGCCTTTTAGTGCGTCCGTGTTCACTCCCTCCCCTTCTATCAGTGCCGTGTACATGTCGGATATTAGACCCTTCATTTCAGTTCTTGAGTCGAGTATCTTTTCAAAGGGAGTGAGGTCTCTCATGAATTTAGGCTTCCACAGAGGTCTCGTCAAGACGCCTTTGATTTGTATATATTGGAAAGTGGATAGTGGGCCTATTCCGAGGGCTTCGGTTAATTCTGGGAGAGGGATAAATGAGTCTTTTCTTTGTAGTTGCCCAACTCTTTCCAATCCTGCCTCATACCATGCTTGATATCGTCCTACGTTTGGAATGTGGTCGTTGATTCCAGGGGACCATAGGTGGCTTAAAGGGGCTGGCCAGGTGGTAATGTTCTGCATATTCTTTCCCTGTGTCCAGATATCCCAAATGGTGCTCAGTATGGGGTGACCTTTGAGTTTTCTTCGGATTCTTTCCTTCGGGGCCCAGAGCCATTCCGAGACCGTGGCTGGTGAGAAATAATGATTGTCCATGTTGACCCACTGAATGACTGTGCGATTACGCAGATGTGGGATTAGTACTCTTAGTTGAGATGCTTCATAGTATTTGTGTAGGTCAGGGAGACCGACCCCTCCCTTGTCTTTGGGGAGTGTTAAGATCTTGTACGGGATCCTCGCTTTCTTCCCTTGCCATAAGAATCGGAGCATGGCCCTCTTGGTTTCAGTAAAGAAACCAATCGGGATCTTGATGGGTAACATTTGGAAGGGATATAGGAATCGAGGGAGGGATACCATCTTTATTGCATTAAGTCTACCCAGCCAAGATATTGTGAGCTTATCCCATCTTGCCAGGTCAGACCGGAACTGGTTTAGTAAGGTGGGGAAGTTGGCCTCATATAGGCCACTCAGCTTTTTCGTAATTTGTATCCCCAGGTACTGTAGTTTTGTGTGTTCAATTTTAAGGCCCAGGGGAGAGAATTTGGTGTTATTTTCATCTTCTGAGCCTTGAAGGGGAAAGAGTGTTGACTTGGTTTTATTTACTTTGAACCCGGATAGTCTACCGTATTCTTCCAGCAGGCAGAGGGCTCGAGGGATGGAAGAAAGGGGGTTAGTAATGTGGAGAAGGATGTCATCTGCATAGAGGGCAATTTTATATTCCATCGACCCCATACGAATACCCTCTAGGACGGGGTCGGCCCTCATCGTTATTGCCAGGGGCTCTAGTGAAAGTGCAAAGAGAATAGCCGAGAGGGGACATCCCTGTCTAGTTCCACGCTGCAAGTTAAACCATCTGGAATATTCACCATTCACGAATATTGAGGCTTTAGGATCTGAGTATACTGCCTGTATTGCTGTCATAAACCTCGTGCCCATTCCCACTTTACCTAATACCGCTTTTAGGAATCCCCATTCTACCCTGTCGAAGGCCTTTTCTGCGTCGATAGAGAGTAGGACCGGGTCATTATCTAGGGTCTGGGAAGTGTGAATGAGATGGAGGGTTTTGCGCATCGTGTCAGCCCCCTGTCTCCCGAGCACAAATCCAACCTGGTCTGGGTGTATGAGTTGTGGGATTAGCGTTTCCAGCCTTGCAGCCAAGATTCTAGTGTAAATTTTCGCATCCAGATTAAGTAGGGAGATGGGGCGGTACGAGGCACATTTCGTGGGATCCCTCCCTGTCTTGGGGATCACTGTGATCAGCGCCCTGGTAAAGGAGTCCGGGGGTTTCCCCGTGTCCATTATCTCATTGAAAAGGGTTGTGAGGAAGGGAGATAGAGTTGCAATGAAAGTTTTATAGAATCCGGCGGTGTAACCATCTTCACCCGGGGATTTACCTAGGGTTAGCCTCTTTATGGCAGCTTGGACTTCCGATTCTATGATAGGGGATTCTAACAATTCGGCTTCTTGTTGTGGTATACGGGGGACAATTATCGAGGACAGGTACGTTTCTGTATCTATTTGTTCAGGGTTCGCTTCGGATGAATAGAGTGCCTCGTAAAAGTTGGCAAAGGATTCGGGGATAGTGGTGTGAGCGTATGACGTTGGGGAGTTATCCTCAGAGATTTCCAGTACTCTTCGTTCCGCTCTCTGCTCTCGAAGCCTGGCAGCGAGAAGCGCATCTGACTTGTCCCCCTTTTCATAAAATTTTTGTTTCAGAAACCTCAGTTTGCGCACCACTTGTTCGTGTTCTAATAGTTTCAGTTCGTTTCTTTTCTCTCTGGCTCTACTCATTTTTATGGGGTCTATTTCTGCGTCTGGGTCAGGTTTGCTCTCCAGTTGGTGGATTTCTGTTCGTAGCCTCTGTTCGATAAGGTTACGTTCCCTCTTTTTTGAGGAGCCCTCTCGTATCAGAATCCCCCTCCAGGTAGCCTTCCCTGCCTCCCAGACGGTCTGCTTGGACGTCTCCCCATTGTCATTTGTTTCGAAGAATTGGGAGATTTCCATCTCCATTTCAGCTCTGAAGACAGCGTCTTTCCAGAGGCTCTCATTGCATCGCCATTTGCCACTCCTGGTCGGCAGATTTGCCCACTGGATGTCTGTGAGGACCATGTCATGGTCTGACCATGTAATCGGGGTAATGCCTGCTTTAGCTGTAGCCTCAGCGAGGTCTCTGGATAAGTATATATAGTCAATTCGGGTGTACGCATTGTGCGGAGCGGAATAGAAGGTGTAACCGTGTTCTTCGGGATGATGTGCCCTCCACGCGTCTATCATATTGTACATTTCCATCATTTGCGCAAGCTCAGTTGGCTCAAGTCTGTTCTGCTGACTCGTGTTGGGGTTCCCAGGTTTACGGTCTTTGACCGGGTCCGCCCATTGGTTAAAGTCTCCGCCCAAGATAATGTGCCCGGTGGCTTCTAGTATTATCTTGGGAATCGTTCTGGAGAGGAATCTCAATTGACCCGTGTTCGGGGAGTACAGGGTCGCAATTGTTACGTTCACCTTACCTATTTGCCCGTTCACGAGCAGAGCTCGTCCTTCCACGTCAGACCATGTCCTGGTAGGAGTGAATGCTATGCCTTTCCTGATGAGGATTCCCACCCCTCCTTTTCTAAGCGGGCCAGAGCCCCAGTATTCATTCCCAACTCGTTTCCCAAGGATCGGTCTTTCTTCTCCTTTTATATATTTCGTTTCCTGCAGGAAGAGGATGTCTATTTCAGCCCTACGGAATTCTCTGGCAACGAGGGACCGTTTCGTCGGTGAATTGAGTCCTTTCACATTGAGTGTCCCGACTCTCAAGGAGACATTTTTCCTTGTATTAGTGTCTGTTGTCATTGCTCTTTCGCATGGGAAACAGTCTCTTCATGTGTGATAGGTAATGCTTTGTACTTGTGGATTGCTTGCTGCTGTGCTTGTTTTGGTTTAGTATGTGCGCTGCTTTGACCCACCTCGACCCTGTGGCCTGTCCCACACCCTCCCTCCATCCCTTCCCCAGTCCTAATTGAAGGCGTCCGATCGAACCCGGCCTGTTGCTCCAGGTCGGCATCGGACCACTTTGGGGGGCCGTTACTTCACGCCCCTTAACCGAATGTTATCATTGTCCGGAGTGAGCCCCTCCTTGGTTCCCCCCTAATTTTAGTCATTAGAGTTAGGGAAACGTGTGCGTGTTCGTATCTCCGTATTACATCATTTGCTTATTTAATTGGAACTGTCTTACCAGTGTCACTTGGATTCAATTTTCTGCTTCTGGGGAGATGTTGCCTCTCCGGAATTTTCGTGACCCCTTTACTTTCTTTCTCCTGGGGCCTTGGATTCGCCACTCTCGTCCTTCATGTGTCTCCCCTGGGCCGGCCTCCTCTCCCTGCGTGCCAAGGAGGTTAGATATGCACGTTTGTATTTCTTTCTCGGATCTCAGCCTGACCCTGGTTCCATCATATTCGAATGAAAGTGAGAAGGGGTAGCCCCACCTGTATCGAACATTCTTTTCTTTGAGCATCTTTGTGAGCGGACCGCATGTTTTCCTTAGGGCCAGGGTCAGGGAGGAAAGGTCTTGGTAAATTGAGATTCGTGTTCCTCCTAGCGTGATCTCGTCGCTCCTTCTGGCTTTTTCGAGAATTCTGGCTTTGTCTCTGAAGCGATGGAATCGGGCAAGAACCGATCGTGGACCACCCGTGGGGCCACCTGCTCTGTGTATTCGTTCCGTTATCGGTTCGTCCACTTCATCATCTGCTGTGAGGAGTTTAATAATATTGTGAAGTGTTTCCTTGAGATCTGCCTCCGTTTCCCCCTCTTTCTCAGGAATTCCAAAGATGCGTATATTGTTCCTTCTTTCTCTATTTTCCAAATCATCCAATTTGAGTCTGAACTCATCTTCCTTGCGTTCCAGGTCCTTTATTCTCTGTCCGAGTTGTATCTCTAACGTATCGGTTGAGGTCTGGTTATTTTCCACCCCTTCAAGCCTGTCTTCCATGCTGTCGAGTCTTTGGGTAATCCTGTCTATTTTGCCTCCTATGCTAGTGCCCAAGTTCTTTATCTCGCCCAGAAGGGCAGCAATGTCTCCCTTCGTTGCCGCCGCTAGTTCATTTCCCGCAGTGATGTTGTTTGCCATTGCTGGTTCAGTCAGAGCGGGAAGGGTGGGGACGTAGGCGAAGTGCAGGAGCTTGTGCTTGAAGTTCATGCGGGGTTCTCTTCAAAGCGACGGGCAGAGGAGGCACAAGCCCCTGTTTTGGGTGCCTTACCCTCTGTACCGATCCGCTAGAAGGCACATGGGGTAGTTCCTTCTTGGCAGTGGAAGGGTTGGTTGCAGCTTTAGGTTTGGGTATTCGAAATACACTGCTGTGATGCTGGCGGGGAGTGTGTACTCGGTTCCTTTGGATAGAGGAGGCACACGCCCTGTGTCCAGGGGCCTTTCCCTCCGTTTGGTATGGTTTCGGTTTCGCCAGCGAGGTGTACACCGGAGGGGCCTCAGGTCTGAAGATGCGTCGCATGTATTTTCAGTCGGAGCACTGTTCGGTTCACGTGCCGTGATTTGGGGTCTCGCTAGGGGTTCGTAGTTCGGAGGGTCGTCCCGTTCACCCCGTCTGCTGGTGGGTCCTCGGCAGACTATACTTCCGGTGGGTTTCTCGTCTCGGTTTCAGGGGTGCTTGTGATCGACCGGTGGGGCCCCTCTACAATGTGCAGGGAGGCCGGTCCGTGAGTGCACCACGCTTGCCGAGGTGGAGCCGGGCGTGCCGTGTAGTCTCTCCTCGACTTAGTTCCCGGGTGATCCGTTAGGTAGCCTATTGGTCGCTTGGGGGGGAGCAAATGCGGTCCGGGGGTCGTGGGGTGCAGATGTCGAGCAGCCCTGAACTCCGTGTTCGGCCACACGAAGGGGGGCGGGTAGTTAACAGGCCTCGTGTTGTGGGGCCTTCGTGGATGCCTGGGAGAGGAGGTATCTCGAACAAGGGTTCGGGTGGGTTTAGGGTTAGGGCACCCACCTGATTATGTCAGGTATTTACTCAGGGCTGTGATCCTCCGCAATCGCGTAGGCTCCGCTCGCGAGTTCCTGTCGTGGGCTATTCCCGAGAATGCCTTGCAGCGCACGTGTGCCAGGTTGGTTTCTCTCCGGTTCGGACGGCCGCCGCTTGGAAGTCGGATTTCGTCGGGATCCCAGGTCCGTTTTCGGTCCGGATTTTTCCCAGTGTTGGGGGAGATGTTCACACAGCAGCTTCACGCTTTATCTCCGGGGGGGGGTCCAAAAAATGGGGGCTCAGTCCATCTTTTGGGGCGGCTGCAGCGGAGCTCACGCAGAGTGCATGGACGTCTCTGCGCCCCCTGGTGGCCAGTTCTGGCGCAGACCTTTAAGTAGGGTGGAAAATGTCTTTTTATATTAGAAGCAAATCTTGGGGAAGAGAACCCTGAGGATTAACGTGCTTTTGTGGTTGGAACTGTGTTTTAGAACTTGGGGGAGGGAAACCTGAGCATTGGTTAACTTTATATCTGAATTTAAGGCAACCTGAGACATTTATTTGAACTTTCAACCAGAGAGACTTTCAGAAGGGCTTGAATACTACCACTAATTGCCACGCTTTGTTAACAATCATCCAACAAGCATCGTGCATACGCCAGAGGCCTGTGTATGTGGCATTCATCGATTATAGTGCTGCATTCGACTCAGTTAACAGGACGAGGCTTTGAAACAAACTTGTCAACTGGAACATACCGGTGGGGCTTCTTACTATGATAATTGCACTGCTTGAAGGAGCCAGAGTTAAAGTCCGAATTGACAAAACTGGCAGGACGTCTCACTGGATAGCAACGCGCCAAAGTCTAAAATAGGGCACCACGGTCTAAAACAGGGAATGTATTCTCACTCCCCTTCTTTACAACCTATACATGGCTGATATCGGTTTGGCCCTCATCAATCCCTCCTCTATACCTCCAAAATTGGGGAATCTCCCGCTCCAGTGGATGGCATACGCGGACGACACAGTCCGGTTAGATCTTACCCCCGCTGGGTTGCAGACCGCTTTAACCAAACTCAAGGAGTTTTCTGATATTAACCGTCCGACAATTAACATCAACAAAACCAAGGTCATAGTTTTTACCCCGCCCAACGCCAAGACGCAATCTATTAACTGGCGGTTGGATGGGATTTTACTTGAGGTGGTTAAGGAATACAAATACTTAGGTGTCCTATTTGGCAGCAAGTTATCGGGCACTCGACAACTCAATCAGCTTGAGCGCACATGCTCTCAGGTCTTGGATGGCTTATGTAAGCTGGCCTGCTGTGGAGCTTGTTACTCCTTAGGGATTTTGATCCAATTGTACACATCAAAGATCTTACCTATTCTCTTGTGCAGTGCGGAAACCTGGATGTTTTCTAACATACAAGCTTTAAACAAGCTGGAGTTCAAATCGTTGACGAAACAGTTTTGCATGCCAGCGTGTATTTCAGGCGACATGATCCGCCTCAAATTTAACATGGCTCTGTGTGAGGCGAGATTCCCGCTGTCCTGCGTTAACACTCATTGGAAATTGGCAAATGCCCCTTGTGGCACCTTAAATCATCATATTCTGGAAGCGGGACTGTTGAAGGCTCGCTACATGCCAAAAAGTAATCTGGCTTATATGGCTGCCGTGGCAAACCATTGGAATTCTATGGATCTTGGCGACTCTTCGAGCCTCAATTACCATTGGTATAAACTCAATATGAGGCATCTCGTTTTCCAAAATTACTATGAAAGACAGATCGCAAAGCTCTCTGGGAAGAGCAACTGCATACTGTTTGGCGAGTATATCTCCCTTCGGAAGCATTGCCTCAAATACATAAATCAGTTTGTGGGTAACTCCCTGGTGTGGGACAATCTGCGAATCAAATTGAATGCAGTAAAGTCCCTGGAGATAATTGGAGCCTGGACTAATTTGCCTAGATCTCTTCGCCACTGTAGGTTATGCGGTGAACCCATGCTTGAAACTGCTAAACACCTCCTTATGAGCTGTGAAGCAGTTGCGACCCTAAGGACTGGTGCAAAACCTTGAAAGACTTGTGTAGAGACACGTTATAAATGCAATATCATATCATATCTTAACAATGTACACTCAAATGGTTAGGCGACACATCTGCAAACCTCACAAAATGTCTCTCCCCTCTTCTCCCAAGTACTGCCGAGATCAGCACGAGGTACCAGGCCCTTATGTATGCCTGATACTCAACTCCCAGAGGAGACAATGACTTTGCCTCTTGGAAATTCTGCATCCAACTGGCTAAACCACCATACCACTCTTTTGGTAAAACTCCACTCTCCTGCGCTTGTACCAATGATTACTACTGAAGAAGAGAGGGAGGTAGGGGAGCCCATGTCTCATTTGGGCCTAAAGGCCCCTACATCTCTAACTACGAACCACTCCATTAACTGGACCATTCTTTTGAAAAGCTTTGTGAGAATCTGGAGGGGATTACTAATAGAGACTATAGATCCCTGTCTTTGGGGTCTCAATGAACTGCTCAACCGAAGGATCTCCTCTCAAGTCTGCCTTCTTTACCTAACATTGGCAGTTCCATCCATCATTCTAAATTAAGTGCCAATTGGCGACTTCTTCACGCCCAGAAATATTGAAATGAGGAGGGATTCAGCGGTGCTGCCACAGATGGACTCGTTGGGGCCAGCATCAATTTTGGCACTTCATCTGGTGCTAGAAACCATACTCAGGCTAAATGATAATATCAAGAATATCACCCAGGATAATGCAAGGAAGCTGGGCAAATTGGATTCTAAAATGGCCTTGATACTGGAAGGGTTAAAATCCCCACAGTGTGCTTCTATTGTTCCCAAATGCGTCTATTGAGAAGGATGTTTGGGAAGTTCCTGTACCACTTGCACCAGGACAACTATCATCTTCTAACTTAGATCATAGTCCTACTCCAATGGTGCTGGAAGATCTGCACAAACGGGATGTGGCTTTATCACAGATTGTTTGTGATACTCAAGAGGCACTTATTGAGATGGAGCACCAGGATGCTCTGGAGCTGTCTTCATCCAGCATCTGTGAGGGCCCTCAAACACAACAGTCAAGGAAGCAACGTGCAAAAAGAATACAAAAAAAAGGGCAACAGAAAAAGACAAAGAAAAATCTTCCGGCTGCAAATTTGAACAAGAGGAAAAATACTTCTACGTTCTTAAATTTTCTATCAGGAGATGATACAGTTAAGGACTTGGCGCTCAAACCGGTGCCCCTTTCTCTCATGGCCCGGGCTCCACTGGTGGATGATATTCCTCAATTGCAGAGTCCTAAAAGGAAAAAAACCTCTAAAAAAAGCAAGATGACATAGTTTCTGGTCAATCGTATTTCATGCAACCCGCCCCAACACCAGCCAACTAGTGCGACTCCCATAGCTATAAATCTGCCGGATATTCAGCAAGGTGCCTTGGAACTTATGGTCCCAACTTCTCAGGTGAGTGACACCGGCGAGGACTCTATGACATCGAAAGATTGAGGGCGGATGCTGTCTGAACATACTGGATACAACCAGGGCCAACATCTTCCAGGGGATCATCATGGAGTGGGACTTTCTATTTCAGTCTAATGGCAAACAATCCAAGAATAGATCGCAAATGCTTAGGAGTTTTGAAGAAATCCCATCTCTGCGTGCTTTGCGCTCAGATGACATTACACGTGTGATGTTTCCAAAATCAGGTACCAACAGATCTATTTGCCATTTTAAATCAAACTGATTGCACAAATAGTGTGGAAGGACCGAGCATCGCTGAAAGTTGTAGGCTAGGATTTATTCAACCTTCGCGATCCAACATCATTGGCTGACTTCCTGACTCCCCAATCTACTCCCTGTGATCTGAGCATCAACACCCAAAAAACAAGCTTATTGTCCAGCGCAACCGTGGCTCTGGAGGACTGGTCTTGGCTGGAGGTCGCGGTACGGATGTTTTCAAAGATCAAACAGTCTAAAAATATGCTCTAAGATGGAGAATGTAAATTTCTATCATGGAAGGTTTGGGGCTTTTCCAACTTAACTAAAGGGCCCCGCAATTAGGTTAAGGAGACTAATGTTTTGTTCTTACAAGAAATCATGGCTATGAGCTCTTTTGTTCTACAGGGTTTCCATACTTATTGAAAAATGCAACCACAGGTCTTAGGGGCCGCCTGTCTGGGAGGCTCTGGGGGGCTTGTTATAGTTATTATTTTGGGGATAAAATGTTTCCACTATGAGGTACCTACTTCTCTGGAAGGTCTCTTGGCAGAAAACATTACATTCAAGGACTGCCTGAATGACTTCCTTTTGGTAAATGTATACTGGAATCCCGCAAAGTATGTGCTCAAGCTTTTTCTAGAGGGCCTAGACAGGCTTCTCGAAGGGTGGTTGGCGAAGGCCAAAGGCATCATGATTGTTCTGGCTGGGACTTCAATGCCCGTAGACGCCAGGATCAAGACAGGTGGTCTTTTAATCCCTCATTGGAGTTTTCAGATCTTTCCTCCATTTGGCAAAATCGCCTGTTTAATTGGGATTTAGGCATTTGTTTACCCTCTCCAGCACAACTGCGTTCTTTTTTCACCTGGTCTAGGGATACCAAAAAATCATGGATATACCATGTTTTTGTCTCTTCTCCTTTGTTACCCTGCTGTGAACCACTCACTGGGGGCTCACCACTGGGAAGTGACCACGTTCCATTATCTCTTGTCCTGCATTTAAGGTTGGACTATTTTCCAATTGAGTTGGTCACAGCATTCACATCCCAGCCAGAGGTGGCTTGACAGTTAGGTGGAATGGGGCCAACTGCAGGAAATTTCTCAACATCTTTAATCAAATGTTGACTCTAGAAGGAGAGTTGAGGAGCAATATAGGGGTCGATTTTTTTAACTCCATAGTACAAACTTGTCTGATCACTTTGGCAGCCAAGGATAAATTTAAGTCTGGAAAAAAGCATGTTCATCACATTGCCTCTGCAAAGAACCTCAAGAGGAAGGCTTTGCGATCCTTTCGATCGACTCCTCTTCTGACTCCGCAATATGTGGCTGCCAAGAAGCAAATACAAGTCCCTTAACATGGGCAACAAGGATTGGGGTGTTTGCCCCTGGTACGAGGGAGACGTCCAATGGGCGATTGGGAAGGCTAGGCCATCTTACCCTTTTTAAAGAAAGATTTACTTTCTTATTGGCTAAAATGAAGCAAATATATTCTCAACTGTGTTGCTACTCCGTGGCACCCTTGGTTAGGTTCTACCTCCAAAACATCCAGCCTGCAGTCCTATGTGGCCTGGGTATAGCCCCTTACGAACTGGGGCCATCATTAAACCCTCCAGGGGCTTCACTGGAAGAGAACCTTGGGCCTGAACAACTCTGTGCCCAATGTTGTTAGGCTTGAGTTGGGACTTGTTTCTTTGGCGACTAGTGCCTTATGGAGAAAGCAAGCAGAGTATGCTAAAATGTTAAATCCCCCAAATAACTCTCTGTACCAACGTTTGGGTGAACCGTCCCAAACACAATCAGCTACTACTTTGACTCAGTTCAAGTCTATTATGTGCGAGATACTCAGTCAAATTGGTTCCTCTGTGGAGGAGCTGAGGGCAGTGCCAAGGTTAGTTAAGTGCAAACTATTTACAGCTTACTGGGCTGAAAGGTTTATAGTCATTCCATCGACAGCGAAAGCATCTAATGCCATACCATATAAAAAAAAGCATCTAATGCATTTTTTTTTATGCGGAGGTCACCCAAACACCCCTTTTTTTAACCTTTAAACCCCATTTTTATTAAACTAAACCCTTTACCATCTAAAAAAAATGCATTAGATACTTTTTTTTAGATTTAGATGCTTTTTTTTTAGATGGTATGGCTGTCGATGCTTTGGTTGTCGATGCAATGACCGGATACCGGCTGAAACCGCTGATTTACTGGGAAACCTCCCGCTCTATAGGGAATATGCGAGGTTCAGAAGGAAGCGTGGGGTCAACTTGATGTATGTCTTTATTTCCCTGCCCAAAGATTCAGGGTGCATACTTGCGATTCCCCCTGAATCAATTTGCAATTTTGGAAAGGAGGATAAAGTGGGGCAACTCATTAACAGATAACAACTGTAGATTTTGCAAGACCACCACAGTCGAAACCCTTAAACATATTATTTTGACGTGCCCTGGGTTAGAGAAACCACGGTTGCATTACTTGGGTGAATCATCACTGACTGATATGTTTTGGCTCAGACTCATGTGGGGAAACTCTGAAATTGATCCTGGCGTATGCTTTTTTATGTGTTTTCTGGGGGAAAATAGAGTGATAAATAAGTGTACATTTTTAGGTTTACGGATGAATCAAGGTATACCTTGTATTACCGATGAAATGTCATGTTATGGTTTTAAGCATGATGTTTATCAATTCTTTTTATCATTGCAAGTTTGTTTTTTTGTATTTTGTGTTTTCTTCTCTGTGAAAAGCTTACTTTTGTAGGCTAAACACAATAAAAAAAACGTTATTTCAGGCGAAACCACATAAAAGCATAACACAGAAATGTTTACAAATTCAAATGCATAAAAAAGAAAATCAGAAACAATAAGCAAATACAAATTAGCTGTACACAATATAAGTTCCAAAATTGTGATATTTAAAAGGGTGCTAATTCTAAAGAGAATGCTAAAAAACAGGGAATTTTAAAAGCAGTTATATCTATTTGGGTTTAAGGCAGTTTTCGTCATATCCTAATCTGCCATGCCATAGATAAAAGGCTACAACATGCAAATGCCACATCCTCTTTGGAGGTCATTTTGCATAATGGATAGGCTTCAGCTGCTGAGCAGATCTGATATTTACACAAAATAGGATATAACTATCCCCTCCTCAGCTGTTTATACTTTGGGCAGTTTGGAAGCAGGTGCAAATCGTTCTCAACTTCTGATGGGCAAGACGTGCACAATTTTGAGGAGCTCAACACCCACATACTTGTAAATTCTGCAGCTGGCAGAGCATTCATGCAAAAAAGGTAGCAGGCGCCCCTCTCTGGAAAAGAACACGGCATGATAACCTGTTCAGTGGTTATTAACCACTTTGAGAGTTCGCAGCCATCTGCTTTTTGCTCACTGTACCTTTCACAGATGGGAAATATCCATTTGAATATCAGTCTTTGTCCCGCCCCCATGGGCAGTCCAGCAGCGAAATGCTATGGCAATTCCTCTCTGAACAAGAGTACCAACAGCAACCCCATACACGTGTTTCAGCCTTGTTGGGCCACATCAGTGAGGTGAAGCTGCGTCTCTCTGAGCACAGTGAGCAGGGAGTCCACATCTGGTTTCCCCCAGGTAACTTAGGGTGACCAACCCCAAGTTCAGCCTTCATTTTTATATACACCCCCTGATTGTAAGAAGGAAATATATCGTTGAGATAAGGCTCTAGATATAAATTGGATTCAAACATTAAATAGCCTGGGAATTTCACTTAGCTAAGAGAGTCTAGAAACACTGTTTCTAAGTACACAATATCAAGCTTATTCTTGATCACCTTAATCGTCTCAACAGTGACTGCTGTACCAGCATTCAGAAGAGAAGCAATGCCTATATTATGGAGTTAAGTTGCTACATGTTCGAACCATTTCCACGATTTCTCCCGTGGAGTCGTTAGTACATCTCAGAGCATCTCATTATAATGTTCCCGGTTGGCTGACTTACTTAACTTTAACGAGAATACTAATGGTCGAGTTAGGGCTTTGGATTTGATGGATCTAACTCCAGTTTATATATACACATTTCAAGGAACAAACTTTAGTTGAGGTGCAGTTTAGGCGACTACACATAACAGGACCGGCTTAACTTGATGCGTTCCCGTTGATCTCCCCCAATAATGCCTTACCCCCCATAATGCCATTTTGTATGGCATTGTGAATCCCTTCTCTTATAATATATATGTGTTCAGGACTTTGCAACAGGAACGCACAGAGTTAAACTGGTCCTGAGTTTCCCAACCATGAAAGATATATGTTTTTTTTTAGGAGAAGGGGGCACCGCCTTCTCCATCAAATATTTAAAAAGTACTGGATGTAATAACCTCAAACCACAAAAGGATCACAAGTGAACACTTCATGTCCAAGTAATTTCAGACATGGTCCTATTCAATCCAGCGGTTTTTGCTGGGCAGCGTAACAAAAGTTGACCTTGTCTATGGGAAAATGAATGGGGACTAGCCCGAAAGTACTTTTTTATTTTCCTAATAATGTTTTGAATGAATCTTTCCCAAAATGTCCAGTCTAGGGAGGGAGGATGGAGGGTGGGTGGGCTTTTCCACGTGTACAAAATTGTTTGCAACATTTCAGCCAAATTCATCATACGACTCCAATGTTGTTAGCAATTATTTCTTTTTTGATTTCTTATGGAACTCACTACATACCTTAACTATGGTTCGGTGACCACTTTACTATAATATATATATATATATATATATATATATATATATATATATATATATATATATATATATATATATATATATGGTGGGAGAACTTTGTAGTTTGGCATCCAGGAAACAGTCACTATACATCTAAAATTGCCCTTTGGCTTAGATATATAGATGACTTGTTTATAATCTGGGAGGGCACAACAGCTGACTGGTTGGATTTTGTTAATATACTTAACATTAATGATTTGAATCTTCAGTTCACCGAGAGCCACAGCAAGACTGCTATCACTTACCTTGATATTCTTGTTGCTGTGGCTCAGGGAGAACTGATTACCAGTTTATACAGAAAGCCCACCAGTTCGAATATTCCACTACATGCCTTGAGTAATCACCCCACCGCCCTTAAATGGAGTATCCCCTATGGCGAGTTCATTCACATACGCAGAAATTGTACAAAGATTGAAACCTTTGATTACGAATGCGCTCTCATAGCTAACAGTTTTAAACAACGGGGGTTACCCTAAGAACATTTTGGAGAGAGCTTTTTTGAAAGCGAGAAGTATGGATCGCTCACAGCTACTGTTGCTGGAAGGCACTGAACATATTACCACTGACTCTAATGAGACACGTCTTATTTTAACATTTGGAGCTAAAGCGCATAGCATACGCAAAGTCATGAAACGTCATTGGCATATTCTCAAATCTGATGAACATTTGAATATCATCTTGGGCGACCGCATTAACATCACTTTTCGACGGTCTACCTCATTCAAAGATATGTTAGTTCCCAGTTTTATGAGGCCCATTGACAATGTAGTAACCAATGCCTGGCTAAATATTAAATCTTGCGGCTTTCACAAATGCTCCAAATGTAAAGCATGCACTCATGATGTTAATAAGACTCACTACACCCATCCCATCTTGGGTACTAACATCAAGATCGCAGCTAGAATCACCTGCGATACAGATCATGTGGTATATGTTCTCAACTGTCCTTGCAACATGTGGTATATGGGCAGTACCAAAGGCAAATTGAAACTAAGGATACTTCAGCATATTCGAGCCATCAGAAACACTTATTCTAACTATCTGATGGCTTTAAATTTCCAGTCCCAAAATGACAGTAAATTGGAGGGTTTTTCCTTCTTTGGGATTATCACAGTCCCCAAGTCACCAAGAGGAGGCAATCGAGAGTTATTGCTGAGGCAACTGGAGACTAAATCTATTTTGGACCTAGAGACCAAAAAACCTAGGGGTCATAATTTAGATGAAGAATTGTACACTTTTTTGGGGACCTAATAGCTCATATTTTATGTCATTTTCTTATGTATTATTGCTGGATTTTTGGGTTCCCCGGCAAACAAGTCTTCACTTGCCTCATGTCAACAAGATCATTCCATCTAGGCTAGGATACATTTTTTATGGTTGTTTTTTCATGAATTATGTCGGCCTGTTTTGTATTATTCTGGTTTTAACCTGTATTTTAGTAGGGAGTATATTTATCTTTTTAGATTGATAATTATGATGTATACTATTTTTTACACAGTGTCCTTTGGACTCTTTAAACGCATTCAATCAGTGTTGCATTTAGTCTCGTATTTTAAGATCAATAATCGTATGTTTTGGGTATCATGAATATTTATGCATATAGCATTCTTTTTCCTCCTTTTTTTATTTTAATGTGTGGATTTCTTAATCAATGATTGTACGGGCCTATATAGCATGTATGCATTATTTAAGTGAAATCTAAGGCTTATCAGGAATGGTGTTTGCCTCCTAAATTGGGGCATTTTAGGGTTTATGCACTTTGCACTTTATTGTGGATCTATATTTTTATGATTCTCCAGTAGTCCATGGCTGCACGTTCTTTTGCCATCCTCCTTTTATTTTTAAGGGAGTTTGGTTGGTTTTCAAATGTTGAGACTATATGATAAGTGCACCCATGGACGTAGAGCACTGTGCGTATTATCTTTGCTGTAGAGAATGTAATTTTGATTCCCATGCATTTCCCTTTTCCCCTTTCTCCTTTCCCCTGTACCTTGTCTATCCCCCCTTTTATTGCTGCTATTCATTTTGCACTTTGCACTTTGCACTTTGCACAATTGTTTACGCACTAAGCACTTTAACCCTGTCCTAATACAGCTATACGTGTTTGATTAGACCCGTTTTTTACCCTAACATATATACGATGTCCACTCGATGTATTGGTAAGATTGTGATTACCGATGATCAAGGCGCATGTATTTATGTCTTTCAACTTGCGCACGTGCACAACTCGCATAGAGGGTCCATAATGGGGAGATGACAATATACCTGTTAGTGTGCCTTATTACTTTTTTGGCGCAGGTTTTATTTAATTTTAATTTTGGAAGGTTGGTATTTGACATTGTACTGCACTTTCTTTTGCATACAACATATTAATGTTTACATATATTATATTAAGGTGCTATGTAGCCCGCCACTGCTTTTGTATTTGTCATTTGCAGGGCGAACCTTACTCTATGCATGTGTGGTTCCTTCCCTCTTTCCAATGGTTATTATTATTTTTTACAACTATTTTACCTCCCATTTTGACCATTTAGTTTTCCACGAGGTATTTGCCATCTCTTTGGTTTGTTCTCTCCTTGATGAATTTTGTGGTGTTTGCAGCAACAATCAAATCTGTAAATTGTCACTTTATGTTAAGCACATTATTTAATGTACTTATTTGAGACTACAGAGGTTGACATGAGGTAAATTTGGTCACTATAATATGGCCGACTGCTTTCTCTTCACATTAAAGTAACGTTCTGAATGAGACATTCTATACATTGCAACCATAGAGTTTGAATTGCGCTTTAAGGAGTCCTCTGTCTGTGTTTGCCCTACTATCGTGAACAAGCGGTCAGTTGATCACGAAACGCGTCATTGTAACCTTCAGGTTCTCCTTTGAAATGCACTTTTTACTAATAAAGAACATTTGGTGCTGCCTGATTCTTGCCGTGAAGTCCTTTATTTGCTAAGGACTGGATCCACTGGACTTGGCTGCTCTTGGGAGTTCATTCCGCAGGTTTCGCCCTCTTTAGGGCTTAATTTTCGTTTGAAAATATATATATATATACAAATATATATATATATATTCACTGAAAAAACTTTATTAAAGGGATGTTATTGTTAAGTTGCACTAACAAAAATCTATCAAATTCAACGAAAACACTTTGTTAAAACGCCGTTATGGTTACATGTAAAACCGAAAACCCCCAGAAATTCGCCAGTTATGGTAAGCTAAGCAACCATAACTCGCGCCACCACCGTGCACTACTAAGACTAACACCCAGTGCATGAAAGATGACATCACAAATGTCATTGATGACATCACATATTAAAATAAGTTTGATGAACAGTCCCTACAAGGGGAAGTGTTTATAATGTTGGTATCAAGATGTCAGGGGTGATCGGGAGATCTATCATAAACTATTTAATTTATTAAAGAATTTTCTCATCTAAAGAAAACATTATTTTTGAGTGTTGTTAATAAAGGAACCTAATCATACATACACATAGGCAATGGCTGCAGCATGTACCAAAGAAGTACAATATTTTTAATCTGGTAATTTCCAACAGTAAAATAAAAAATGCTACTTTATCAAAGTTTTGCGTAATGTTAAACATGGAATAAATAGCTAGCAATTTCAAACTTACGACACACTTGTGTTAGTACAAAAATACATATAAAAACCCAGAATGCATACGAATTAGATCCACATACATGGAAACTAAAGTAAGGAAGAAAGAAACAACAGCACCATAAAATGAAAATAACATTAGACTTGATTATCATGTGCACAAATTAATTGTGTGTTTAAAGGCGTGCTCATAGCCCCATGTATGTACACTATAAGGTCAAATCGAACTTTATGGAAAGTACTTTAAGAAGATATGAGAAGGTTAATGTTATATATATCACCTTTTACATTTTTTAATTCTCATAGTCAGTAAAAAGAAAAACTAGCCTACACATGTCAGTGAACAAAAACAAGTAGCACAGATTTGTGATGTCATCTTTGTGAGAAAACTGAAGGTGTCTCGTCCGCAAGTCCCAGAGGATCTGTCATCCAGGTGGCCAGGACAGGGCCATCGCTTTTGGATCCAGTTCTTGGGGGTGGACCAGTGCAGGAGGATCACCTGGATGAGAGGTCTTCGGGGAGTGGGAGTGGGACACCGGATGGGGAGGCACGGTATCCACTTCCCTGTAACCCCTTTTCCCCATCCTACCATGTAGGATACTTAGGAACTCAACCCCCCATCCCTTCCCAACACAAACACTTTCTCACAGACAGCTAACGGTGAGCAAAAATGGACTAATACCAGAGCCGTATACCTGACATGTCCAAATACAATGGTCAGGCCAGACCAGGCAATTACTGATAATTACGCACACCTGACTTCCATTACTCTTCCCCACATGGATTAAATGCGGAGCACAAAAGCACACTTTGAGCAAGGCAAAGCACACGAGGAAGCATTAGTTCCAAGATGACAGTTTAATTCAAGGAGAAAGACGTCAAGACGAGAGAGGGTTGCAAGGAGGGAAGTGCCCATGAATGGGTTTTTACGAGTGCACCCTACTTTGCTACAACTTACTATTATCATACTTACGCCAATATAGCTACATGTTTGTCCAATTTAGAAAGTTGCACCTTAAAACCCTGTTGTATGAAGAAATCAAAAGAGAACTGTGTGTAAAAAGTATGTATCGAGTGACACGAATATAATTGAAAACCAGAGGAGTGGCAACTTTTGGAAGCCCAGAAAGATACTATAGACAGAGTGATCCGACATCACGTGGGTTCTCATTCAGAAGTCTCTGTTAGGAATCCAAGGGGTTGGCAACTGCGTAAAGGGAAACTGGAGATCGAAGTGGTCCTGCAACAGGTCAAGCTAAGCTCTGTGCACATTCAAAAGTCTTTGATAGTTTAATGTGAACTGAAATTGGTCCGAGCCCGGCTAAGGGATACCAATTGTGTAAGAGGAAGGATCTGAGCCCGGCTGAGGGGGGTCTGGGGTGAACCGTGAGTCACCCAACAAAGAATATTCTCTGAACATTGTGAAAAGGGGGATCTGAGCACAGAAGAGTAGGATCCACAGTAACAATCGTGATATATAAGGAATCTGAGCCCGGCTGAGGGGGATCAAGGGTGAATCACAAGAATTAAATATGTATAAGAGGAAAGGAACTTTGTGTTTTGGTACATCAGGCCCTCTGAATCAAGAGACTTTGAAGTAAAGAGACGTGGGCACAGAAAGCCCTGATGCTGGTAATTGAACTGTATCCTAGTGCCGAAGAAGCCAGAGTTTGTGCTTTGCTCGAGTGAGCCGCCTTGTCCCGTGCTGAAAATATGGGTAAGGGAGTCCAACAGCCTGATTTATCATTTTATTAACACTTCTTTCTTTTTCATGAACACTACCCAACACTATTTGTATTTAGCGGTAAGGACTGGCAATAGTTTTATTTTTAGTATATGCCTTTTTACTTAAGACAAGACTCCACTAGGACAAGGGGGCGCTAGCGAGCCGAGCAAGATGGCGGCTTCTTAGGGAGCTCTATGTGGCTCAGAATTAATCCTGTCTCATCCATTACTCTGTGGGACCAACTTCATCGCTGAGCACACTAATCCGACGCCCGAAGCCGAGCTGCACGCTCAGATGCCTTCCCGAGCTCGAAACTCCTAACAACACCGGAGACACAGGCGTCTTTCTGCAGCCCGCGGATCGCGGTGAGCCGTCACCCGCGAGGCCCGCGCACTCGGAAGGTATCCTGCGGAACCCTGACATCCTGGCCCCATCCCTCCCCGCAATCCTGCAGCCGACTGAACTTTCCTGCTAATCGGCAAATCCTGGACGAAAACCGGACCTCTGGAACCCCAGAATCCGTACACGAGGCCCAGGACCCGCGAAGTGGCCCAGCAGAATCCCGGGGCGCCGCGTTTGGGCTCGGCGCTGGGTGCAGAGAAGGCCAGCGAGGTGGAGGAATCTCCCGAAGAGCAATCCCCCGCAGGAGCGCGAGACCGGGGCCCTGCGGCGCTGCCAGTGAGTGTCGCCGGGTATGGAGTGAGCCAGCAGAGTTGGGGGAATCCCCGCCCAGCCGCCCAGCCGGAGTCCAGAAGAGGAATCTCCCGCGGGTGCGTGGAGAACGAGGCCCTGCGGGTGTGTGTCGCTGCCGCCTCCTCCCCCCTGTGACTGCGGCTGGTGGGCCCATCGACGGCGGCGGGTTGACGCTGGGAGGGAGGTCGGTGTGACTCCGGCTGCGGCACCCCCCTCACTGCTGATAGCCCCTGACGGCGGGGGGTGCCCGCAGCCCGCCCTGCTGAGTGGTGTGGCCGGCAGACCTACGCAAAGTGAACTGGACGGAGCGGCTAAATCTGGTTGCTCCTGGCTGGGCCTTCAGCGCCACTCGCTGCGGCCGCACACCCTACCCAGAAGAAGCCCCCGGAGGAGGCGGGTTGACGGGTGCCCCTGCGTTGGAGGTAAGAGCCCTGCCGGGCGCCCGGGTCACTATATCTGCGCCCTGCAGCCCGCGCCCATACTGGGAACCAGCACCAGACTCCATGCCTGGAAGTAAGCCCCACAACGCCTCGAGCTAGACAAGTTGCAGAGCGACGCACCACCCCTTCACTTCTGTGGTGCCCTTTTAAGGCTCACTCCAGCGCCGCCCCCCCAGAACAGCAATACGCAAATCACCCCACCAGTGGTAATACATCTACGGGGTCAAGGCTACCCATTTCGAAGAACTTGCATATAAACAACTATTAACCACATTCCAAGCACTACCAAAACCTCGGTACGTAGACCCAGACTCAACATAGTAGTGCGTCTACCATACTCACTGTCTGGAGAAGGTGCCCTAGACGGACACAAATCATGGGGAAAAACGACAAGACACAGAAAAAATTGAATTTTGAGGCCAGCTCCTCCGCCAGGCCAACAAATACCACGGGCAGACCCACATCCCCGGTTATGGACGGCGATCCCGCCGATAGCCGGACCCCTGGCCTCGACATCAAAGAAATCCTTCTGGATCTTAAAGCGGGAATAGGCGACCTAGGTAGCAAACTGGACAACTTGTCGTCCAAAGTGGATCGTATTCAACACCGCCTTGACCAACACGCCGAGAGGCTGGACAATGTCGAGCAACGTGTATCCGATCTCGATGATGGTGCGGCGTCCCTGACCGCTAGGGTCTCCGCGCTAGAATCCCAGGTGAAAAACATTGCTGCTAAAAACGAAGATTTGGAGTGCCGCTCCCGCCGGAACAACATTAGAATTATAGGAGTCAGGGAGCAACAACTCCGGTGTAAGATGGAGGATCATGTTGAACGCATCTGTTCTGAACTGTTCGGACCAGAGGTTCTCTCACAACTATTCATCGTGGAAAGAGCGCCTAGAATTCCCACAGCCAGACCCATACCAGGAGCGAATCCACGTCCAATCATAGCTAGAATACTCAATTACAAAGACCGAGATGCAGTACTTAAAGCGGCCAGAGAGAAAGGGAAACTCCAATTTGATGGCGACCCCATCGTGTTCTTTCCCGACTTCTCACCTTCAGTTCAAGCACAGAGGCGTTCCTTTACATCAATCAAACAGAGACTACAAGACAATCATATACTCTACTCCATGCTGTTTCCCGCCAAACTCTGCATCCAGCACGACGGGAAGGCCTACTTCTTCTCCACACCGGAAGAGGCTGCGGATTATCTAGATCGGGCTGGCTGTAGACCTGCCTCCAATAACCTGAACCCACGCCACGAAGAGCGCATGCGGCGGGACCAACCGTAAGCTCCCAAACCCGGCAAGACGCAGCGAAACTGACCCCTCAGATGCCATCGACAGCCACCGTTCCCCACAGAGCCGTACAACTAAATGTTTCTGAGCCACACTGCCTCTTGCGCGGTGTCTAACGCCCTAAGCACAGCACTGTCTGTAGTTCAATGGTTAAGGGTGGGCATACCGTGGGCAGGTTGGGGGTTGCCCACACAGGGGAGGGATGGGAAAGTTATTCAGTTACCTCAACTAGTCTTGTTATGTTCTAGCATGCAGTTATCACAGAATCCTCGGCCGCAACCTGCAGTCCTCAGCAGCTCCCCCTTCATGTATAAGTACCATCAGATCCGCACAGACAGGATGGTTCTCATCCCCTTCTTGCCACCTCCTCAGACTGGGTACTGTTAAAATCGCCACTTGGAACATCAGAGGGGGCAATCAACCCACTAAACTCAGGAAGGTCCTACAGTATCTGCGCAGGCACAGGGTTAACATTGCCATGCTACAAGAAACACACCTCCTACCAGCTGCAGAACGCCTCTGGGCCGGTCATGGGGATGTCATCGCTACTTCTCTTCACACTCCTCATATGCGAGAGGCGTTGCAATACTGATCGACAGAAGAGCTAACTTTAGTCTGATTGAGTTCAAGAAAGACGAGGAGGGCAGGTCACTTTTGGTGAGGGGTCTGCTGGCTGGGAAAGAAATAATACTGGTGAATACTTATGCCCCCAACACCGACGGCCCGGACAATTTCAACTGGGTCATATCCCACCTGGCACCATATTCCCCAGCAGCGATCATTTAGGGCGCGGACCTCAATACCCACTTAGACCCCCTAATGGATAAATCCCACAACTTGAACAACAGGACCTCCAAAGTCAGTCGCCAGATTACGGAAATCTGCCAGACCTTCCAGCTATCCGACATCTGGAGACACACCCACCCGAAGTTGAAGGAATTCACATACTACTCGCCGGTCCACAATTCCAGCTTCCGCATTGATTACATACTAGCCACGACCCACAGCCCTTTTCACTGGACCAATTGCCAAATCCTCCCCCGGTCCCTCTCAGATCACTCCATGGTCGCCCTCGAGTGTACAATGCCTGATACCCCGAAAACCACTCCCAACTGGAGATTTAAATCAGGTGCCCTCCTTGACCCGATTTTTGCGTCCGAGCTCCTGCAGGAGATTACCACCTTTCTCGAGGTCAACCAGGAGTCGGGTGCCTCAGCCGGCACCCTGTGGGAAACGCTAAAATGCTATATACGTGGGGTGTGCATGGCAAAAGAAAATGGTATCCTAAAATCGATTCGACGCAAGCTATCAGACAGCGAACAGCGCCTGAAGGACCTTGAAACAAAACAATCCACTTCCTTAGACCCGCAGATACAAGCCGACCTCAAAACAGAACTAGGCCAATTCTGTGAGATTGCGGAGCGGGAGTCGAGGTTCCTGGGCCGTCGGCACAGAATCAGGCAATATGGCGAGGGGCAGAAACCTGGGGCACTCCTAGCTCGCCGCCTGAGGCTTGATCAGACCCTCCCCCGGGTGGATTGTGTCCGCGATACGCATGGAAAGCTGTTCTATACTGAGGATGAGATTGTCAACACATTTCACGGATTCTTTCAGAACCTATATAGTTCACAACGCGCAACGACGCCGGAGGCTATCCAGAACTATCTTAATGACACTGAACTGTACTGGGTGATCCAGGAACTGCGAGAACCACTGAATGCCCCTATATCACAGGAGGAAATCATTGAGGCAATAAAAGCCCTTCCAAACACTAAGGCGCCAGGCCCCGGGAGAATTTTACAAGGCACATGCACTCATGATAGCCCCATTACTCCTTCGGGTCTATGAAGGCCCTGGAGCGAGATACCCTCCCACCTACCCTTCGCGAAGCCAGTGTAGTTCATATTCACAAACCAGGCAAGCCCCGCGATGACTGCTCCTCCTACAGACCGATTTCCCTAATTAACCTCGACAATAAGATTTTTGCTAAAATTCTGGCAACACGGCTTCTCCCCCTCATCCCTGCGCTGGTGCTGGGCGACCAAGCCGGCTTCATCCCCGGGCGTAACACAACATACGGCATCCGTCGTCTGTTTGGAGTCATCGCGGCACTTGACCCCGCACAGCAGGCCATCGCGGTCCTATTAGATGCAGAGAAAGCATTCCACTCTGTCGAATGGCCATATCTCTTCGCAACTCTCACACAAATGGGCCTAGGGAGACTCTTCATTAAAATGGTATCACTTCTGTACAAGAACCCCCGCTCCTACATCACCCTAGGCAACACTAAATCCCCCGGAGTCCAATTAGAGCGCGGCACCCGTCAAGGTTGCCCTTTGTCAGCACTTATATTTGCCCTAATTATGGAACCTCTCGCCTCCAGATTAAGAGTCCACCGAATTAATCGAGGCCTTTCTCTGGGCCCCCATAAATTGATAGTCTCCCTATATGCGGATGACGTACTGTTGTTCATCAACAACCCCCAAACTAATCTTAATCCTATTATGCGTGAGGTGATTCTCTTTAGTGAGATCTCCGGGTTGAAAATCAACC
Source organism: Ambystoma mexicanum (assembly GCF_040938575.1). NCBI lineage: Eukaryota > Metazoa > Chordata > Amphibia > Caudata > Ambystomatidae > Ambystoma > Ambystoma mexicanum. The sequence goes on from NC_090936.1 coordinate 148,962,963, forward strand.
ACTCCAAATCAATAATTTTCCCATTGACAGTGGCCACCACTAAGTTCCAAGATGACCATGGATTTAAATGGGAAAGCACCAAGGTCCGCTATCTGGGCATCCTCATGTCACTGAACCACGGAGAAATATTCAGAGACAACTCTGGAAAGGTACTCCAATCTATTAACAAACGTATCCAGAGGTGGAAATCACTCCCACTAACACTCTGGGGGAGAGTCTCGCTGATTAAAATGATGATCCTGCCTAAACTCCTATGCTTATTTACAAACATACCCCTAATACTACCACGTTCATTCCTCCAAAAAATTAGAAGCCTTATTATAGAACTCGTATGGGCCGGTAAACCCGCAAGAGTCGCCTACACCACGCTCACTCTCCCAGTGACACAGGGGGGCCTTGCCCTTCCCGATGTAGAGAAGTACTACTGGGCCGCACAGGCGCAATTTCTAAGCCACTGGTACGCCTCTGACTACGTCCACCCACATGTACAGGTTGAACGCGCCTTGGCCTCACCCAACTTTCTCAGAGCGGTCATTCTCAGCAATCTACCGATACCCTACAATACACTAAACACGATGCTATCATCCTATGCCATTTGGAGGAAGATCGCCCATAAATACGAGATACACATAAGATACTCCCCGCTATTGCCCATTAAATTTATCCCTGGCATACCCCTGACTAACGAAAAAGTGTTTCTGATTTGGCTGGATAAAATCAGTATTCTTTCTATTGGCGACCTTTTTCCAGACGGTTCGTTCCTCACCCCACAAATGGTGAGGGAAAGGGGTGGCGTCACGTCACTCGACATCTTTATTTACTTCAGATTACGACACACCCTACAGACCCTCCTCCCAACATTCCCCAAACAACCACCAATATGGGCCCTTCTTCATAACGTAATCCAAGCTAAAGGGGAAGGGAAATTGGTTTCTACAATATATAGATCACTGATAACCGATACAGTTGCTCCTGTCCTCAGAGCAAAGCACCGGTGGGAGATAGCCATCCACTCCTCAATCCCAGAGGAGGACTGGACGTACGTCCTCCGGCAAACCCAAAAAGTTGCCTTAAACACGTGCCTCAAGCAGATCCATTTTAATTTCGTGCACCAAACGTATTATACCCCACAATTAAAACGACGACACCACCCTGAAGCCTCCGACCAATGCGAAAGGTGTAGGGCCTCTCCGGCAGACTTCATCCACCTTGCATGGGACTGTCCCGGAATAGCCCGATTTTGGTCCGCGGTTTTACAACACATAGGTGATGTGATTGGAGAGACCCTAACTCCCTGCCCGATGGTTGCACTCCTGGGTCTGACCAGACAGCTACAGGCCCCGGTGAGGAAGTTGGCGGCACTGCTCCTGGTCCTTGCGCGCAGGAGAGTGGCATTGACGTGGGGTCATGGACCACTCCCCAAACTGGAGGCATGGAAAAAAGACATCCTCTACTGTCAAGATATGGACACTGAGTTTATAAGTACGCTCCCTCTCCACGCACGCCCACCTGATATTTGGGGACCCTACATTACTCATCTCCTGTCCTCCACCGACACCACGAGTCCCCAACCATAGAGCCCTAGATAGACACTCCACTCAACGACCATTTTTCATCTCCTCACCCAAGCCGAACTGATCAAGAAGCTATCCCAAATGCTGACGCTCATGATAATTTTGTTACCCGATAAAGAAACTGTATGGATTGCTACACGGTTTAAGAACAGAGACTGTACATCCTTTAACTGACACAAGCTGTTTTTGTTGTACTTGTTGAAAATCAAAATAAAGTTTTAAAAAAAAAAGACTCCACTAGGACTGCGTTATTATTATTTAATGGTTGTAGCTTGCTCCCATCTGTAGATTTGGGGTTAGATAGGCATTTATCACACCATTTTTGAAGTTCAATAAACACCCTTGAACTGTGCTCACTTGTGTCTGTCTTACTGTGGATACCATGCCTTCCTTACATCTTTCATGTACTGGGTGTTTGTCTTAGTAGTGCACGGTGGTGGCACGAGTTATGGTTGATTAGCTAACCATAACTGGAGCATTTATGGGGTTTTCCGGTTTTACTTGTAACCATAACGTCCATTTAGCAAAGTTTTTTTCAGTGAATTTCATGGGTTTTTACCAGTGCAGCCTAATTTGCTACAACGTACTAATATCATACTTACCCCAATATAGCAATTTTTTTGGCCAATTAAGAAAGTTTCACCTTAAAACTCTGCTATTCCCCACCTTCTAACATCCTTTTTAACACCTCTATATACTTTTTGCACATTTTTCCTCAGTTTTTGTGTTCGTTGCCATTCACAAACGTATGACGTTGTCACAGACTTTCCAGGCAGTGTCACAGGACCTTGCACGATCGCCACATGATGACATATTTGCGAATGTGTCCGATCTTTGCCAATGGGTCCTTGCTTTCGGAACTCCTCGAAGCTGCATTTCCATCTGCTCTAGAAAGTTTCAAACTGAAAATGTATTCTTGCACTGCTCCTACACCTATTCTTACTCATTATCCATTAACAATCTAGCATCATTGTTAGCAAATGTCATCAGCTATTGCTATCACTCCTGCCATGAGCCACCACCACCAGCTGGAGGACCTACACAATGAAAGAAGTGCAATACTTCAAAAGACAATGAAGAGGACCAGGAAGAGGAGGTAGAGGAATTGCCTACCTCTAGCACCCAGTGGGAATCATGGGTGTGGCAGTACTTTACCACTGTTTGGAATGTACCAAAGTCTAAAGCTACCAAAGTGAAATGCACTGAGAGTACTCAATTGCGGAAAACCTGGGCAGTACTCCTACGGGACCACCTCCATTTGCTGCCACACCATATCCAACCACTGCAATGCTCTCAGGAAGGCAGTTCCTTTCTTAGGAAGTAGTAGGTTGTCTTCCTCTACCTCACCCCCCTCTACCTCATCCTCCTCAACCAATACTGTAACCACACAGCCTACTTCTGTGGGACACACAATCCCACCAGCTACCTTGCAATGATAAAAGGGGCTGTTGATCCATATCTTTCAAAGACAACTGTACTCTATATACTGCAACACAACTCTGAAGGGGGAGATCTTTCAAAGTGCTTTTGAAGCTGTAATCAAGGAGCATGAGAAACACTGCCCCCGACCTTAGATTTAACCCACGCGCAACATCTTCCATTGTCCACCTGCCCCTCCATATGTGTGGTTGGTGCCTCTTCCCTCATTTCCCTCCCCACCTTATTTTCTGGCATCTCTTGCAAAAATTTAAAAATCATAAATAAAGTTTCCTTTAGGAACCACCTTTCACAGTTAAAACATAGAACTACAAAAATAAGCTTATAGACTGCATCTACTTTACATTTTTCCAGTAAACTAGTTAGATCCAATAAGATTCTTCAACATTCCCATTAGCATCTCCTACTATTGTAATGGGAATTATCGACAATTGTATACTAGAGAAAAAGAAAAAAGCACAGAAACAAAGTTCTGTTAGAAATGTTTCTCTCTAGTACACAAAAAACACCATAATCCATTGCCCTTTGTGACTATCCCCAGTCTCCACACCTCCCTGTCGAGCCCATGCTTTATTAGAAAACCTAGATTCCACGTGCACACCATCACACAAGACAGCCCTTCTTTATTGTTATGTTTGTAACACTCCCTCATTGCCTGTTTAAAACCATATATCCACCAATCACTCTAGATATAGCCTAACAACATATTAAACTTCAACCCACCACCTGCCACTTAACAATGTTATGCAAATCTTTTGCATCGGCACTTCCCATACTTATACCAACAAATTGTACATAGTACTCCTAAAAATGCACATATGCATTGTGCAGTGAGAGAAGTGCATAAATAAAAGGGGCAGTACAGATGGACAAGTGCTTATGGGAGCCCAGGAGGGAAGTGCCAAGGGTTGCCAAGGTGGGAGGCCACTAGCTAACTGCTGGGGCAGAGGAGTCCCAAGGGTGGGGTACATCTTAACCGTAACGTTCTTCAACAAAGTTTTTTTCTGCCAATTGAATAGGTTTTTATAAGTGAAAATGTTTCATAATGTAACATCACTCTATATAAGTTATTAATAATTCCTCTTTTAACAGAAATTAAAGAAATATAACCCCCCTTTAATAAACATAGCATACTTATGTGCGTCATTATAAGCAGCGCATGCTGGGGATACAAGTTATTGTTCAATTGCCTAGGGCATGAGGCTCGACCATGACCTCAGCCCCACCAAACCACCCCGTTATCCACTGCACCTACACAGCATCCTAGTTCAGTGTCCACTATACCCTCATAATGTAACCAATGGCCAGTGGCCATGGCTTGCATTGCCAGTCTCCACAATCCATGGGGCATGGGCTTCGGCCATGTTGCATACCCCAATAGGCAAATCACAGTAGACATTTGTCCTTCCCGAGGGCCAGGCCCACTGCAGACAAGTTATATCACAATTTTTTGTACTTACGTTTCAACACTTTCGAAAAAGTAAAACACATGACAGATTTGCAAAAGCATCCTTTCAGGTCCTTGCTGACACTTTTCGTGCAAGTTTGCTGCAATCCTACAAGTAGAATGTATTTTCCCATTTAAACCTAGAGCGTCGGCCATGTCGCATGCCCCAATAGGTGAATCAGAGTAGGCTTTCGTCCTTGCCGAGAGCCAGTCCCATTGGCCATGCACCAGACTTATATCACTATTTGTTGTGCTTATATTTGGACACTTTGGAAAAGTAAAATACAAAACAGATATGCAAAAGCATGCTTTCAGGTCCTTGCTGATGTTCCTCGGGAAGGTTTGTTGTTATTCAGTACAGCACTTCAGGCTGTAGCCGCAAGCAGAATATTTGTTCCCATTCAAACCTAGGGCTTCGGCCACGCTGCATGCCCCAATAATCAAGTAAGAGTACATGATTATCAAGTAATTGCAGGGTGGTAGAGTGATTAGATCACTGCTCTTCATTTAGTGCTTTAAACGGATTAACCTGCTGCTGGTGACATGGTTCTTTTGTGAAGGTGCCCATTCTTCTTCAAGTGTTTGGTTTTGAATAGGAGAGTGAGCCCTGTTCACCTGAGTGCTGGGTAATTCAATTGGTAACTGTTGTCGTAATAAAGCAGTTTTCAAAACCGTTGTTGGTGCTATATTTATTGTTAGACATCAGCCGACATGTGCTTTGACTCTCTAGGGTCTTTATCAAGGAGTATGGATTGTGAGCCAGTTATTACTGCAAGGTTGTGTAAAGGAGTCCGGCATGCAGTCCCAATATCTTGTCCGGTGATCATCGCAAATAAGGGTGGTTAATGATTTGAAGGGGTGCCCTGGTGACCACGTGGGCAGCTGGTTCGGCGTGCTCAGTAATTATCTGCTTATTAGCCCTGTCTCAGTGTTTGCAGTGGTAGTCAGGGCCATCTGTTGATACAATCTTGTGCAGCACTCTTGGCTGTAGCCATTGGCAGAATTTTAGCCACAGGCAGAATTTCTTTTCCCATGCAAACCTATCCTAAATTTCAAAACCTTTACCAGATAGCCAGTCCCTGGTGGCCATGCCCACTTTAACCCCATTGTTAGTCCCTCGTGATCATGGCCAGTGGCTAGATTGTCCGAGTCATAGCCTTTGCCCATTACTCAGACAATCTGGCTGCTGCCCATGGCCACATGTAATGACTCGGACAATCTGGCCATTGCCCATTGCTACAAGCTATACCTTAGTCACTAAAGGTATATCACTATTTTATGTACCCACATTATGACACTTTTCAAAAAATAAAACACAGACACATTTGCAAAACCATGCTTTCAGGTCCTTGCCGATGCTCCTTCCAGAACTTTGCTACAAATCCGTCCTCGTTTTGTTTTTTGAAAAGTGTCAAAATGTACGTACATAAAATAGTCATATAACGTAGCTCCCACTTCACAAAATCCATTCAGACTTTCCACAAACATTCAAGGTTGGGTCTATAATCTTTCTAAAATCTTTTGTGCACATTCGTCAAACGGCAACAAAGTTATAAGCCATCTAAAAATGTTCAAACCCTCCCACCTCTAATTTTGCCCCCTCTTCACAAAATCCCACCAACCCTTGCAAAAAAATTCAAATCTGGGTCTTAAATCTTTTTGCAAACTTTTATGCAGATTCGTAAAACGGTAAGCCTTTCAAATATTTTGGCAACCTCCTCTAATTTTGTTCGCTCTTGGCAAAACAGTACCAAACTTTGTAGAACCATTCGCGGGCAGCTCTAGAATGATATTACAATATTCCATGCAGTTTAATTGAGTGGCGCCAAAGTTGTAAGCCATCAAAGAACTGCTTTTCAACAAACCTGTAATGCAAAAATATGTATGGATGCCCCCGAACATCTGAGATGTTCTTGAACATTACAGGGCTGTACCTGAACCGTTTGCAGACTTCGAAGATGAAAACCTACCCGGCTTCTGGCTTTTATAGCCATATCCCATCCACATCACCACTCACCTCCCCAGAGATTGTTTCATTAGTTTGACAAGTGCAATGTTGTGTTTTTCTACATGTTTTTACCACAATGTCTGTGGACTACGGCGGCTGTCCGCAAATCCAACATGGTGACCGTTTTAAAATATCTGACGCAGCGCATGTTTTTTATCATCCAATCAGCGGGCGTGTCCAATGTCTGCAGATGTCACGCCGGACCCTGGTTGGTCCAGGGGGGTTTCCGCAGACTGAATAGGGTAGTTAGTCCGTGGACTGGACCCAGATATCACTTATTTTTTTAACCTACTTTTTGGCTGTTTTAAATAAACTACTGGACGGATTTACACCCTATTTACAAAAGCATGCTTTCGGGAGCAAGCCGGCGCTCCTGCCAAAAATTTGACTCGGTTTGGGCTGAAGGCATGATCAACATTTATTTCCATAGCGTCTATGAGGAAAACCATACATTTTGGGACCCCTCATAACTTTGCCACCCTGGACGAAACCTCATCAAACTTCACCGAACCAATTCGAGGAGGCATATACTTTATTTTCAAAGTATGGTGCATATTTGTCCAGGGGGGCCAAAGTTATAAACTGCCCAAAAAGTGCTCTTCCTATGGGTTGAGCAACTTAACCATAACTACAGGGCCGCTACCACTGGCTCTGTAATATATATATATATATATATATATATATATATATATATATATATATATATATATATATATATATATATGGTACTCAAGGCACCTGGGACTGCACTCTAGAACAGCTTCCAAATGTAATAGGCACATTGCCCAGAAAAAATATCAGACAAACAGAATAAACTTAATGTGAAAAAACTTTAATCCATGTCTCTGGTCAAATAAAAAGGAACCGCAGTACATGTTTCACAACCCTCTGGCTGCTTGATCACATACACAGTGAATCAAGCAGTGTCAACCCTAACAACCAACACCCAATATAGCAAAGAACATCTCTATGGTTACATTAGGTTTACAAGTCCTTTTTCTATTTTAACTGATGGTCTTTAACTGATGTATGCTGTCGGCCATCTTTGGGTTTACAATCTGACCTAGAGACACTTTGTCGTTGTTGAATCCATACTCAAAGGCTCCCCTTTTAAAACATTAAGGTGGCCGGACAAAACCAAAGTGCAAATGCATAACTGTGCAAAATGTGCACAGATATTAAAATGCACTGATTCCCACTGAGTAATATAATTTACACAATATATAGTACTAATCCCTTTCAGTGCAAAAGATGCATTGATCTAAATTGCTAATGTAAGCAGAACTGGCATAATGCCAACCTTTTCATCCTCTCAAAGTAAAGTGCTAGTGCATGCCTTTATAATAACAGATCTCATATACATCAAGTGTATCTCTAATTACAACTAACATAATGAAAATACATATCTAAACAGACATAATGGCCTCATTATGACCCTGGCGCTAAAGCGTTAACGGCGCCATAAAAGGCTGCAGCACCGTTAACCCATTAGCGCCTGATTACGAGGTCCCTTTGCGGGACCCGACCTTAATGGCTGGTCTACACCAGCCGTTAAAGTAGGGACCCGCAAAGGGACCCGCAAAGGGACCTTGGTGCTAAGTACGGTACCGCAATTTGCGCTACTGTACTTAGCGCCTTCCCCATTCCGATAGAGCCCAATGGGGCGAAAATGGGAATGGGTAAGGGCCATTGTTCAATGGGGAATTACCGCCCCACCAATCTTGGAATGGGGTGGTAATTCCCCATTGAACCATGGCGGACCCGTTACAACACCGGCACCAACCATGGTGCTATTAGCGCTGTGGTTTAGCGCCGGTGTTGTAATGAGGGCCAATGTCTATAATGTAACTCTGTTGAGATCAAAATGCTAATGCACAGCCAATGCCCTGCATACAAACAGATAAAGTGCTAATGCTTTCAGACATATACTCTGACAAACATCATGAAACAAAACATATTACATAATTGTGCCCTGATTCTTCAGTTATTAAAGAACGTTGCTGACACCTACTAGTCCTTATGGTGCCACAATATAAGATGCAAATGCTAGAGTTTTTACTGCTTTTTTGGGAAAAACAAAGAAAAATTGCAATTTCAGTCAACATATACGCAAAAAAGGAAAATTTAAAATAACCAATAAAATTCGAGAAGATACATTTGTAGCATCTCAAACGAGTGAAAAGCAAGAATGTAGAAAAAAAGGAAGAACAGGAACAACAAAATGTGACCTAAGTGGGAGAGAAACACTGCTCATATAACAAAACGGAAGTAACTATTTTCTAAATTGGAACATGTCGACAAAGGAAAACTCTAATATATAACAATTGAGCTAATCAAAATAAATAATGAAAATACAGTTAGGTTCTCAGGAAGATGTACAACTCTTTTTCAAGATTAGGACCCATAATTCTTCATCTTAAATCTAAAATGCATTTAGCTTCTAGCGGATGCAGCTGTAACTCGTGGTCACCACCCCTGGATAATTTTTCAATCATACGAATGCTGAAAAAGCTGAAGCCATGCAGTCAGCCCTCATGTTTGTACTGGAAATGCTTAGCCATTGGATACGGTGGATTTACATTCTTAATGGCTCTAATATGTTTTAAGATGTGCAGTTTTAGTTTCCCAATTGTGCTGCTAACATACCATTTTCCACAGAGGTGGGTTAACACATAGACCACACATTCAGCAATGCAAGTATTCTGGCATTGAAACATATTTCATGTCCCAGAATTGGATGTGTGTAGCTTAAGCAATTTTTGGCGAATTGGCAGGCTTTGCAACTTGAGCACTTGAGAAAACCTGGGCTGTTTTCACTTAGCCAATTCTCGCCATGGCATGATTTTTGTGTATGCACAGAGCTGGACACCAATGAGTCTTTCAAAGATTTGAACTTGTAAAAGCTGATGCTAACTCTCTCTCCAAGTATTGATGTGAGATTCTCATCCAACCTTAAAACATGCCAATGGCGTTATAGAATTTGTCTAATAGACCTGGCATGTGTACCATATGTTAAAACCAGTCATGTCTCATCATTACTTTCAGAACTAATGTCAGTTGTAGACACAATCAATAAGGAATCTCTATTTAGACTGCAGGCTTTTAAATATGCCTGCTCAATGACATTCTTGGGACATCGCTGGTGTAAAAAACTAGAGGCTGCTATTCTGCACTCATTGCGTCTGATTCTAATAAATTCCCCATAGGGATGCTCCACTTTAGGCTCCGAGGATGGTTACTAGTGGCAAATAGAGGTGGATTTGAACTTGTAGGATTTTGATGAGGTTCTGTAATGAATTCACCTCTATCTTGTTTGACCTTAACATCAAGGAAGACACAGAATCGCGGCTATGGGTGTCCGTGAAATCTAAGTTCAACTGATTCTCTTTCAACATTACTACAAACGGTTTCCATTTTGCCTCGCTATCTTGCCAAATGACACACAGGTCATCCATGAATCGAAGCCACAGAACCATCTCATCTGTGTACTGTGATGAATCCTGCAGAGTCATCACAAATCCCCAGCCTAAAGTCTCCTCCCATCTGGCCCGTGGAAGGCAGCCACTACCTGATTCTGATCCTGGGGTGGTATTCTGAGGGTGGATCACATGGGAGGTGATGGCTGTAAGGTGAGAGTGATGAACCGCTTGGCTTTCTTTCTCTCTGGGTCAAGGTGGGTACCACAGAGACAAGCGTCTCTCCCCTGCTTGGTAATCAGTGGAGGAGGGTCTCGTGTACCATTGACATCTGCTGCAGGCTGCCAACCTATGCCACCACCTCACACCAGAGTGCTTCCCCTATAGGCCCTTTTTTAAAGTTATGGCCATTTGATCTTTTCCTACTTAACAATTACCTTACTTAACATTCCCTCTAATAATTACCCCAACTCCATAACCTCCCCACTTAACATTTACCCTACTTAACAGTGAAACAGTGAGGAATAATACACAATATATATATATATATATATATATATATATATATATATATATATATATATATATATATATAGAGAGAGAGAGAGAGAGAGAGAGAGAGAGAGAGAGAGAGAGAGAGAGAGAGAGAGAGAGAGAGAGAGAGAGAGAGAGAGAGAGAGAGAGAGAGAGAGAGAGAGAGAGAGAGAGAGAGAGAGAGAGAGAGAGAGATACGACAAACACAAAACCCCGTGTCACAGTGGGGTGTCTGCTGCAGACAGCCAGCCCTTCACAGTACCTTCATTCAGTTCTGTCCAATGTACAGGGCTGCTCCTGATGACACAGGCTGATGAACTGGGCCCTGCTCCACAGACGACGGGTGAGGCCTGGCCCCTCCATTTCTTCCAGGGTGGCCCCATCCACCATGTGCGGCCACCGCCCATCCTGCATCCTTTTCATTTTCCGGGTGGCCCCCTATACCCCTTGGGACTGCCCACACTCACCACCGCACCCATGACCAGGTTATCGTTCAGGGTGGGCCCTATTGGCTGAGGGCCCACCTGATGTCACTGCTGCACCCCACGGCCTAAATATTATTTTAGGGTGGGCCCTGTTGGCTGGGGAACGGGGTCCACCCTAAAATAACACCCTGAAGTCACTGTACGGCCCGGGCACCATTATCAGAGCCGCAGGGGTCCCCGTTGCCATGGGGATGCCGCAGCGCTCATTGCAGTGTGTCAGGACTCCTCCTGGCCATCAGCAATGCATTGTGAAAACGCAGGGGGCGGGCTGCGTCTTCACCTGGGCCACTCCGCTGGGCAGCCCGGGGCTTTCTTCACTAGGGCCGCTCAACGGAGCGACCCGTGACCTACACAGCGCCTCATCTACACCCGGGTTGGCAGCAGCCAACCCAGGGCTTCCGGTGCGCATCTCTGCAACCTCCCGGGCTTCCCCTGACATAAGCAGCCCAGGAGGATATTCTCAATAGCTGGTCTGCCTCGCTGGCCACGAGGCAGGCCTTTGGGGGCACGGCCGACATGCGGTCCTGGCTGGGCTGTTCATGATGGGCCCGGGCAGCCACCGCCACGCTGCGCGGGCCATTAATGTAGCTGAGCTGCTCTTGGCTTAGCAGCTTTGCCCCCTACACAGTCTCTGTGGGGGCTCCCTGTTGCACTGGCCAGCGCTTTTCAAAAGATTGATCCCCCAGGGGGGCCGCTCGAGGCAGCGACCCCATGTAAGTCTTTTTCTTTTCTCTCCTTCTCTTTAGCTGTTCTCTTAACTGTCTTTATTTTTTAATCCGGCTGTATTCTTTTCTTCTCTCCCCTGTCCAGCCCATTCTTGGGCAGGGGAGTTCTTTTCTACTTTTTTATTGTTCTGTCCTTTACTTCTAACATTCCATCCATCCCCATGGTGGGCTGGATGGTTTCTCCCAAATACATACATAAATAAAAGACACACACACTCCACTTAAATAAAACCTTTCATTATTACATTGGAGTCTGTGTCTTTTTCTTTCTGTGTGTTCCCTCAGAGGGCCAGCATGTAGCCCACTAGCCGGGCACGTGGGGCCACGGGCTCCACTGCGCACAAGGCCAAGCCCTTCGCTTCTAAAATCCTGCGAGGCAGAAACAAAAAGCAGGAAGACCCTAGGTGCACATTAGAGGTTAATGTTAGGACGAATAATGCTGTGAAAAATGAAATTAGCGGCAATGCCAGTGCGCATTGTGTACTTCATGAAGCATACACCCCTTTATCGCAGACATATTTATGAAAGATTTAAAAAATCGGCGGTCATTCCTATTTTCTTAAAACGATCTTTGATTTTATGCAACACAAACAGTAACGTTCATTGGTACCAATGTTTCCCTTCCCCTTTCTCATAGGGGTATTTTCGAAGAGTACAATAAGATTTACTAGTCTGTCATATTGAATGATAACCTTCTATCAGAAAATAATCGATATGGTTATTATCGATTTTGATAATATCAAATGCTCAGTAAGATGCGTGTAATTTTATTGTTATGTGACTACAATACTAGAACTAATCATTAGAAAGGAACAAAGTGATTTTTAAAAAAGAGCCAGCTTACAATGTTAGTGTTATTAAATAATTTCCTCTTTTTTAATTGCTTCTTTTACAGAGAAAACACAACATTTTATCCCTCAAAATGTCCTTGTTGGTTGCGCTCAGATTAAAATGATCTCTATTTTTTTTTTTATTGTTATGTGCATTTAAGACACAGTTGGTCTTTTCGCACAATATAAAATATCAATATACCAAGCCTTTTGATATGGCCCTGTAATGAATATAAAAAGAACAAAAACCAATAAATCAACCATGGCTTCTCGCTACGGGTTAGATTTTCTACTTATGCATACAAACAGGGGCGTTGCTAGGGGGGGCTAAGGGGGCTATAGCCCCTGATATTTTGGTTGTAGCCCCGGATAGAATCTCAGGAGCTACAGCCAAAAGACTAGCTAGCCCCCAGTCCCAACAGTTCCAACATCAGTTTAGCCCCGGGTCTTTTCCAGACCTAGCAACTCCCCTGCATACAAACCTTTCACTTCGTAATACAATTCATGTTTATACATTTCTTAAAACAATACATTAGGTTGGTAAATCGTTCGCACAAAGTTGTCTAAAAAAAAAAATGCAGAAATGACATGGGATTCAGCGGAGTAGAGCATGCTCCAAAAATGATCAGATTCAAAAATAACAAAGACCCTTAAATATAAAGCATAGAAGGCCCTGCATTTGGTCAGCACGTGGTGGGCTTTTCCCATGTGAGCGTGGCAGAGCCAACAGAGGCGGGCGTCTCTAGTGATCCCCATCCAAGCCCCTGTATAAGCTAATGCCGGCAATAAATCAAGGTGTAGCTAGAATATAAATCTAGTGCCGGGAATCGGAGTGACACCAGATATTTGCAGGGAATATCCCCAAATAAAACCTGTTGGGTGTAGGTAGCATATTTGCGTGTTTCTGCCAATCTGCTAAGGGATGAGATATGGTCAGCTATACGAGATATGACACAGTTTACTCAAAAATAAGGGGATATCACTCTTATTTTGGCAAAATAAGTTAATATCATGACAATGAAAGCCCACCGTGGCCTCCTATTCCCTAAACCATTAACTTTTTTGTCAGCAAACAGAGTGTTCCAATGTGGAAAAAAGCAAAGAAGGCTTAGCACTCCAATTATATTTGATCTCTGCCCATAACTCACAGGCCGCGATTTTCCAGGCAGACAGGAGTGAGGGGAGGCCCAATTCAAGTCTAACAGCCTGCAAGGGGACACAACTAGGAAGCTTCAAAATAGACCATCAGATATTGGCCTCCAATATCGGGAGCCATTAAAAGAGCCTTACATGGAAAGACCTCCAGAGCATACATAATAGTGGGTATGATGGACACCCTATATGAAATCACGAGTGCTTCGATGGATGCTCCCCGGTTATCTAAAATGACCCGCCTAATAGCCAACCACTTGGACCAAGTTTTCAATATAATACCTTCCTCCAGATGAGCCAGGGACGGAGAAGCCGGCAGATGTACACCAAGGTACTTGAAAGTGAGGACAGGCTCCAGCCTATCGTTTTTCAAAACCGAAGGGAATGGCTTCCTGGCCTTAATCCTGCTGAGACAGCTCATAAACTTGGTCTTGGTGATATTGATTTGCAGGCCATTTAGATTGGAATAGGCCTCGTGAACATTTAACAAACATTTTTAACCCAAGTGCGGATCGAACACCAATGCACAGCCCCCCTTTGGGGTGGCCCAGTAATGTGGGATGGTAGAGGCGAAAGAACAAAGAATAGCCATCTAAGGAGAAGGGAGAGGTGAGCCATGTTTCCTGAAGACAGAAAATGTGGATGGACAATAGTTCTTTTACACCCAGGGGATTAGCGAGAAAGGAGCGATGGCCCCCTGAATTCCAAGAAAGTAAGATGAATGTTACCGGATCACTCACCGGTAATCAGGCCATAATGAATACCCATGCCCACTTGTGGCTTAATCTACCCTTATGGTGAGAGAATCCTGTAGCAGTGCCCTTGGCCAACGATACGCCAGGGCCTGGGCCATAGGGGCCACTATATGACCCGCTGTCTACAGAGGCCTGCAATGCTTAAGGGGAAAAGGAAAAGATGGCAAAACCTGCATCGTACAATACGTTTGCGTTTTTACATGCACAGTCAGCGATCAAGGTGGAAGCAAATTTCAAAAGTACCCAGTTAGCAGCACTATAATAGAGCGGAGGTTCAAGGCTCACTATGTTCTCCAAAGTGAGTCCGTAGAGATCTGGAATAAGATGGAACAACTGGAGTAACCAACTAACTGATCTGTTTAAAAACAGACTAGCTGCAGATGGTTCGATTTCAACAATCATTTGGAGTGAACCCGTTTCCTAACGGTTTTGAAAGAAGTTCTCCGTTCCATGGGGATCTGAATCCCAGCCTCCACAAGGGATTGCCAGACTGTCCTGAGGGGGTTAGCTCTACCATCAGCCAGCCCCTCCCGATGGTGATTGCATGTGGGGCTTCCAGATGGGGGCGATAGTAGAATGTCCAGTGTAGTGCACCTCCCCAATGTGGTGATCAACTTTTGGGGGCCTGATGTTGTCTGGAGGATAATTATCTATGGCCATAAGGACATAAGTGGGGAGCCTTTTGTTCGAAAGACCATGCAGTGTCACTTGGCGAGTGGCTTCATCAAAGAAAGTGTGTACTGCCACATATTTACCTGTGATGATTGAGGCTAGCTGAGGGTACATCAATTTATGTATAGGAGGCTCGGCAACTACCATAGCCTGGGCACCCCCCTAGAGGTGGGGGGACCCTCCACTGGACTTTGTCCTACACCTATATTTTCTTTCTCAGGGCACTCCCAGGTCGGCAAGGAGGGACCGCTCAACATCAATAGCCTCCAGTGCTTGTTTATGTAATCAGCCTGTTACTCTCAAAGAGGGGCCATGCAGGACCACCGGATTAGCATTCACTTTCTTGTATGGCACAAAAACTGGATTGACACTTGGCCTGGCTGGCCTACCTGGCCCTGCCTTGTCCAAACCATTTTTTCTGTCCTGTGATTTGTTATGAGACTTATCACTGATGAGAGAGGGCATAGTTCTGTTGATCTGAGGTTCTTCTTGTCCAACAGCAGCGAGCTGAGCCACCATACATTTAATTGAGGAATTATCCTCAGCTAGCTTGGAGCAAAGTAGAAATAGGGCATCAAGTTTAGCTACAATCGGCTCCAAAGAAGAGGAGCCTGCGATCACCAGAGTCTCCCCCATTTGAGACTAGCCTCTTGGGCAAATTCGAAATCACCTCCTACTGCGTCGGAGTAGTATTCAAATTCCGGTGAGACCAAACTCTCCAGAGTATGGGTGCCAGAAAGATTGGAGATCCCAGAGTTTATTTGGCTTCACTTGTGTGGGGTTAAGGAAGTTTGTTTCAAGTTTAAGCAATGCTTCAAGAGGGATTGGTTGTTATCAATCGGGAAGGAGCTTTGTAATAAATTGACCGGGTGGACCTTCAATTGCTGTTGCATTGAATTTGGACTTGACTCAGTAGGATTTGAGGCTTTTGGGAGAATTTTTCAGAAAAATGTGGTCATTTTCTTTTGTGCAGAAGATTTTATTTTGGAAATGGTTTGCTTGGCAGCTTTTATGTTATTTAGCCCACTGAGGCTGCGTGCCTGATTTGCAGCCCCGGTGGACACCCTGCGAGGAACAGGTTTAGAGGGGTTAGCTTTTCCCATGGTTTATTCACCCCACAACCCCGGTAGTAAACCGTGCGCTGGCTCAATTGCCCAAAGTGCATCGTATCAGAGGGATGTAGTCACCAGAGGCCACCACACGACCCCCAAGAGCGACAGGAACAACTGCAGGAATTCTGCAGTGGCTCTAGAATTAAGCCGGCTGCTAAGGACGTTTCAATTTGCGTGCTGGCCATTGATTGGTTGGCAGCTCCACATGTGTTACAGTAGCCACAAACAGTAACATTTAACCAAAAATAGACAATGACGAACACACTTGCAGACTCTGCAACCTAGTAGTACTCTGGTCCCTTACACAGCATGTCAGAACTCCAGCGCCCAGCCACAGCCTGCAAGCATCCCTCTTGCCTCCCCCGTACAGGCAATGTGCCCTGTCTGTGATGCCAACATTACTGCTGGACACACATGATAACAATGTATGTTTAACAGACATTGTTATTGTGCCAGAAAACCAGGACGAATACCAGGTCGGTCCCCACTTCGACATATGCATGATAAACCTTAGCAACATCTGCTGAAAATTCTGCTCCAACTCTCAATCGATCTTCATTCAGCTTGTGGTCTTTTCCAGCTCGTTCCATTATTCCTGGTTGTAGTTAGTACATCTAAATGAAACATACATGGTCTTGCAGGTCTTGAGGAAACTGACACCATTATGCGAAGCTGGTAGGAGAGAGGAGGCTGAGGGCCAGCTGTACAATATGGCCATTGACAAGGACTAGTGTTTTCATGGCTGCAAGAGGGAGGTGCTGCAGAAAGTCTCACAGGTCCTTTAGTTATGCGAATGTGTGATGTGATTTGAATTGCTTACTGTGTGAGGCGGCCTTTAGTTTGAGGGGGAAGAGGGAGGATGTGATCATAATCAGGATGTGATCAGGAAGTGATCCACAAACCAGCACAAGGCCAGGCACAGAGTATTTGATGCTGCCATGGCACCGGGCAAATGCCTGATGTGTTTCAAATTCGAATGAGCACCTGCCCCATCTTGACAGATTTCAGCCCACTCCAAAACGAGCTAATATCTCAGCATTGCATGCCCAACAGGCATTTTAGCCCCTGCAGACTCAAAACATTGAGCAGGTGCAAACATTTGATTCCATGACTCTCTTGTTGCTCTTTCACCCCGCTTGAGCCCTTTGCCTTCCCTTTAGATCTTATTTTTCTTTTCCTGTACAGCACACCTCCCCCGCTTGCCTCAGATATGTTCTTTGGTTGACTTGTGAACCAGCAGGGCTGGACTGGAAACCTAAAGATGCCCTGGACATCATTTTCAAAGTAGCCCGAAATTACACAATTTCAGCAAGCCTAACCCTTTTCATATGAGAACATTTGGAAATAAAATAGGTTACCACACAGAAGAGGCCCAGGGTGTTGCGGCCTACTCGGAAATCTCCAGAGCTCTCTATAGGCTAGTCCACTCTGGTGAACCCCGTCCGATCTTCTCACCTCCCGTCTGGCTTGCTCTAGAGAAAGTTCGGCAAGACATTCCACAATGTCAAAAATCATTTGCCTGTTATTCATTACTGGGCATGGGCAGATGCAGTATGCATGCTCAGTTCAAGGGGTAGAGTATGTTGGCATCTAGTAATTATTGACGCTAGACCGGCTCTAAGCCACACATGACACAGTTGTAATCAGAACGACTTCTCAGAAGTGCCCCTCGAGCCATGCTAAGTGCCCGGGCCCATCCCCAAGATCCCTCAGCAAAGCACAGGGCCATGTCACACTCCGGGCTGGCATGGACCACCACTCGCAATGCCCATGATGATCATGCTGCTGCTGCAGGGGTATGTGCACACTGCACTAGGTGAAAGACGTAAGTGAGTTTTTTAATCAAAGCTTAAATCTTTCACCTAGCATAGTTTCAGACTCATAACTTTGCAGGTCTGAAGAAAAGTGCTGGTAATAACGTTTACCAGCACGTTTCCAGACCGGCAAACTACAAGTTTGCTGGAGTGGGTTACCTGATCTACCTCCAGCAAAGAGCTGGAGGTAAAGCAGACCGCCACCGGCATAAAACAGCCACTATTACTGGCACCGGTATTACCAGCAAATCGCCCATGGAGTCCTATTGGACTCCATGGAATGGGGATTTACCAGTATTCCCGCCACCTGTAATATGCCAGTAATGCCGGTTTATTATGTGGCGGGAACGGTAATACCGTTCTCCCGTATCCCACCAGATTAGCCGGCAGGATACTGGCAAACATATAAGGAGCCCAATGTACCAGCCAGCAGTGGCAGAAGGTGATTTTTTTAATTGGAGGGGTGTAAACATTTTCAACAAGTATGCAATAGTGACCAAGCATAGCAAGGTAGTTCAAAGCAAAGAAGGAGGGTTCGAGGGGGTGGCAGGGGCCCAGAAATTGTTTTGAATAATGGATTACAATAGTGCATTATCCAGGACACTTTCTGGTAAAAATTAGGTACCGGCAGTTTGTAGGACAACCCGTGACAAAATCCAGTGCTTCACAGGAACATTTCCCAACTCATTTCCAGGCCTTTCCCCACTATATATGCCAGTATAAAAAAACATTTTCCCGCTGGCTGTGCCCATTCATTTCCATCATGGCTGCACAAAAATATCCAAGTATTCCCATATAAGAACATACTCATGTTTGCTTTGCGCATAATTCCAGTAATGATACAATGAGAAAGCATGTCCAAGCTGGCTCTGCCAATATATACCAGTAGCCCCACGTAAGAACATAATCTTGATGGCTTTGCCATTAAAAATGCCATGCAGCAATAAGAAAACATGTCCAAGTTGGCTCGAATGTAGGTCAGTCTAGACACCCAATACCACTTATGGTTGCTTTATCATAGATGGCCAGTAAAAAATATCCTGCCAGAGTAAGAAATAGCTTGGCTGTCTGCCCTAAAATGCCAGTATAGACACGTAATAATACTTATCATCATCAACAAGGCTTTTATTAGATTATCAGTCATTTCCCAAAAGTACATCTGAAAATACAATCATAAAATGCGTGTGAACACAAACAATACTATTAGCACAATCATAAAATAACATTAAAAATATGATATGTAACACAAAGTACAAATACTGGCATGTTATCATCCTCTAGTGTACAGAAATAAAATGTGTACTCATGTAATAAATATATGTAGGATCCACATGGACAAACATCAAATGATGATTATAGTAATCGCATAAAAGAGAAATCATGATTCATTGTACAATCCCCCAGCCACAAGCCTCATTGACCTAGTTATTTTAAGCCAAGCTTGATGAATGTAGCTAGCTACACAATATAAAATGTTATGATCATTTGCCTTACCAGTGATAAGGCTTGGTTGATATTGTGTACATTAAAAAGCAGTTTCAAGTGCCCATAACAGAGCTTTCTATGCCCCTCACTGAAAAGCAGACAATGACATATTGGCCCTCATTACAAGTCAGGCGGTGGACCATGGTGCTATTAGCACCATGGTCCATGCCGGATTCCGCCATGGTGGATGGCGGAATTACCGCCCCATTCCAAGGTGAGTGGGGCGGTAATTCCCCATTCACCATTTGCCCTTCCCCATTCCCATTTTTGCCCCATAGGGCATAATGAGGATGGGGAAGGCACTAATTACGGCACTGTAAATTACGGTGCCGTAATTAGCACCAAGGTCGCTTAGTGCCTTGGACTTTAACGCCTGCAAAAAGCAGGCGTTAAAGTGTGAATCAGGCGTTAAGTGTTAACGGCGACGACGCCGCCGTTAAACCCTTATCGCCTGACTTGTAATGAGGGCCATTGTTTCTCTTGTTAACCCACACACTGGGCACAAGTCACTTTCGTCTAGTGTCCAGGCACAGGTAAAATTAGCTGTGTTCAGTATGTGTAATCTCATTTTCAAATACGGGCATTGCGCCAAAGGTGGACTCACGACATTCAAATATTTTTTAAGTCCTAGGGAGTACTTTATTTAAAACTCTGCAGACGTCAATAAGTGTGATGTCTGCCAGTTCACATGCTAATGTATGAGCCACTTACACACTTCTTGTGTAATTTTAGAGGGATCATCCCATAGGTCACAAAAGATTATGCAAAAACATTTGAATGTGTATAAACCACGGCAGTGACTTTCCACCTTTCAAGCTTAGGACATGCTTCATTGCATTACAATAATTGACACACAAACCCAGACTATTCACAATCCATTCTCCATACGCGAAACAGCCCAGAACATTCACACACAATCGCATTCATACCCATTCACAGAACAGTCACTCAAACAGGTGGGCCTCATTAGGACTCCGGCGCCAAACCGTGGTGCTATTAGCACCATGGTCCATGCCGGAGTCCGCCATGGCGGAATGGGGAATTACCACCTCATTCCGAAGTTGGTGGGGCGGTAATTCCCCATGCCGCCATGGCTCTTCCCCATTCCCATTTTTGCCCCATAGGGCTCAATGGGAATGGGGAAGGTGCTAATTACGGTACCGCAGATTGCGGTACTGTAATTAGTACCAAGGTCCATTTGCGGATCCCTACTTTAACGGCTGGTAAAGCCAGCCGTTAAGGTCGGGTCCCGCAAAGGGACCTCGTAATTAGGCGCTAAGTGTTTAACGGCGCCGCAGCCTTTTACGGCGCTGTTAAACACTTAGCGCCCGGGTCATAATGAGGCCCATTCTCTCACGTAGACTCATACGGTACGAGCACCCAGAAGATTAGCACTGCATTCTCCAAACAGGCGCGCGCACACACACACACACAGCTCACACACACACACACCTCACACAGCTCACACAGCTCACACTGCATTTATCACATGGGCACCCACCCAGAACATTCACATACAATCATAGTCACACCCATTCCTTCACCAGTCACTCACGCATACATCTTCTCTCACGTTCACTGGCACGAACACATAGAACATTAATACTGCATTGTCTGCATTTGCTCCCACCGAGAACATTCACACACAATCCCATTCATACCTATTCACCCGCTTATCACTTACCCATACACCTTCTCTCACATTCACTCACACGTGCACCTAGAACATTCACACTGCATTCTCCACTTGCAAACCCACACAGAGCATCCACACACACTGCATGCTCATTTACATGACACACATCACACATACAGACACACCATTCGCATGCATGTATCTATATATATATATACACTACACACTTGCACATCCGACACGCATGCACGCATAATAACATACATAGACAAACAGCGCTTGCAAATTCTTAAGAATCACACTAGACCTGCAGGGTGAGTTCCTTAGTTTACATACTAAGAGAAATGCACTCATCCCATGGTGATGGGTGATAAAGTATTGAGCAGTGCTTTCTGTGAAACGCTGCATGTCACCATAAGCACACTTCATGTTTGGGAAATGTTTGGGCAATACTGCCACCCAAAGGCCAGCCATGCACAGTGAAATGCATGTTTGCCATTTACTGCAAAGTGTGTTTGCAATAAATGTAAAATACAAGTTTAAAAAATCCCCATATTGACCAGCAAGGTTGAGCACCATGCAAATGGTTCTTGCCCTTCTTAACATCTCCTCACCAATGCTAGTGGACTAGTAGATTCTTCGAGCCGAGTCACATCCACTACATATACAAAAGAAAGGCTTTCCTACCTGTTTCCAAGGGCAGCTTCGTGCAGCAGACTCAATGATCCGTCACTCCAGGCCAACAACTCCCACACTCCATGCAGACAGAAATTGGGAAGCAAGGAGAGCTTCCTGTTTGCTGTCCGACATGCACATTGGAGCCAGAGGCAGAGAACCCCCTTCCGACAACACCGGCCTGCCGCAGTTGGCCCCAGCCCAGCCCTAGCACTGACCTTTGAGTGAGGGCTGAGGCTGGACCCCCTTGGACATGGTGTGGTAGGGTCCACCATGGGGAATCTGGGGGGTCTGCTATGCAATGGGGCAGTCGTCGCGGTCCAGCAGAGAGAGGAATGTCTCCAGTTTGTCTCTGTGGTAAGAGAACGCAGGTGTGTCTCTTCAGACTGCTGGTGTAGGGACAGGCTGGTGGACCCCACATCTAAGGATTACTTCAATTTCTAGGGCTGGTTAAGGAAAGCCCCCTCTCTCGTGGTCACACCCTGACCATGCTCCTAGGGTAGACTCCCTTAGCATGTTCTGAACTGTAAGAAAGTGGAGGACTTGTGTGATGATGTGGTGACATACTCTGGTGTTTCTCCCCTAGTTCAGGTCCAACTCTTTTCCTCTTAATGTTTATATGGGATTCACGCATACATTTGAGGGAAATCAGGCACACAGTTGCTGCCGGTTCTGCAGGACCAATGTTCCCTGATTCTCTTAAAGAGGCAGGACTGGCTACTCTGACAATGTGGCAAGCAACTGCCCTCCAATTGTGTCATGGTTGGGGTAGCCAGATTATCCGCCTAATGTGGCCCATGGACCGAGCATCACCTGGTTTGTGGTGGCACCTGTGGCGAGATGGAATAAGGAGGCTGACACAGTGGTATCATTTTGGCTATAGAGTTTCATTCAAATAAAAAAAAGACCCTCCTCTCTCCCTATTTCTAGAGGGGCTTTCCCTACCTCAACCTAGAATAACTTGTGTGCTTGTCAGGATGGAAGTCAAAAACCAATATACCGTCCTCCATCAAACCAACTACTCTACCCCTACCACTAACAAATAAACCAAGAAACAAATGGTTCAGTTAACTTCTTATCCAAGCCATCAGGAGAATGGCTCCCTTCTACTGGTGAAACAATCAAGTCTTAGGCTGACTTAACAGCAGTCTCTTTCAATAGGGTCTGATTTACCAAATATACCTAGACCAGGAGAATGACTCTGTTCTCCTGGTCTGACGGGAAGAGTTTTGGACACTATGGGCCTCATTACAACTCAGGCGGTAAGGGTTTTACGGCGGCGTAAACAGCGCCGACCCTTACCGCCTCAGTACGAGGTCCCTTAGCGCCATGGCGGACTTAACACCTGCTTTTAGCAGGTGTTAAAATCCATGGCGCTAAGGGACCATGGAGTTAATTACGCCACCGTAATTTACGGTGGCGTAATTAACGCCTTCCCCACTCCCATTATGCCCTATGGGGCAAAATGGGAATGGGGGAGGGTAAATGGGAAAATGGGGATTTACCGCCCCACCAAGGTTGGAATGGGGCGGTAAATCCGCCAACCACCATGGCGTAAACATAGTTTACGCCATGGTGGTAAAGTCACGGCCCAGGCGGTAACTTACCTCCTGGGTCGTAATGAGGCCCTATATCTGATTAGTCCTTTGCACAAGTCTTCAGAAGTCTCTTACCTCCTCCCAAGGATTTGTAAACAAGGTTTTAGGGCTTTATTCACTCTTCTACTTATTGCTGATACTTTATCAGGACTTCTTCTATCTTGACTGTTGGTGAGATAACTCCCAGGCAATTTTTTGCCCTTTTGGTATTTTTCACATATGAGTTTCCCACTGTGATAAGGGAGTTCACTCCTGAGGAATACTTGATTCTTGGTTGTCTGGGTATCACTACAGTGATGAGGGCGATCACCCCAGAGGAATACTCGACTCTTGATTCTCTGGGTATCACTACGGTGATGAGGGAGATCACTCCTGTGGAATACTTGCCTCTTTGGGCTTCCTGGACCCCACATGCCTTTTCTGCAACTCCTGCTACCTGTATTATCACTGGGGAGTGCTAGTAGGTCTTCACAGGGTCTCATGACACTGTTCGTTCTGCACATGCTCAGTGCATCTTCCTGCTTTCCTCCTGTGTGTTCTGTGCAGCTCTGCAGAGTTGTTGCTGTGCCAGTCTCAGCATGTTTTATTGACCACACATTCAACCTCGGAGATGCAATGCCACCGCTAGATTCTTCCTACATCTGTAGTGAGTTGGGTTCCCTCTGGCATGCATAATTCCTTTCTTCCCCTTCTTCAGAGACCGACTGTCTCTCGATGCTTCAGGCAGAGCAAGTTTGTATTTCTTGTATTCTGCAGGATGGACACCAGCTTGCCTCGCTGTTCTTCCTGCTCCCAAACACCCTTAGTCCTTCCTCAGTCTTAACTTTATACTGCTGGGCCCGCCCTAGTGAAGTGTCAAAGATTTTCTTGTGTAATCCTTCCTACTGTTGTGTATGTTTATTTAGTTCTTCTTTGCCTCAGTCCTCTCTGGTCTTGCAATGCAATAGTAGAAACTCCACAGTAACACACAGTAGTAGTTTCATGTTTGGAGGGCGAAGGAATAAACAGCGCTATAACTTCTGGGAAAAAATGGTACAGAGTTGTAGGGTAAGCCCCAAAAATGAATATCATAAAAATAATTCAATGAGCCAATAAAAGTGCACAGGAGCAAGAAAAACAAAAAGATATTACACGCAACCGCTGCTGAGAACAATCCACAAAATCATTCAAAGTAACATCACAAAATGGCTGCATTTTATAATGAGAAGTGGAGTGACATTTCAAATATTGTTTCAGGAGACATGCAAATTAATATTCGCTGATTGAACAGTCTTGGTTGCTCTATAGGTGATTATGTACAGTGCCTAGCCCTATTGGCCTATCCTATCCCTCTTGACCATTCTGATGACTACCTCATGGTAATGATCTCATGGTGGGACCATCTCGTTTCTCAGAAATGTAATTGGACTATTGACATATTAACATGTTTCATATACAGCTTGACTTCTGATTGGTGTAGCCCCTTTGATTATCCTTGGGTGGGCCGCTTCGGTCATTGGTGACCAATAGAATTATGAGGTGTGAACAGTGTGGCAACAAAAAAAAATACTTTGCATCCTTTCTCATGGGAGCTAAAAGGTTGGCACCAACTTGCCATTCTCACCCTTGTGACTGCTCAACCGTCAGTTAATGTGACTTCTTGGAAACGTTTCCATTCTATTTCCTTTCTCATGATGTGTCTACATGACTTCATGGGGTGTGCTTCTTGACCTTTTGCTCTGAGACCATGCGCACCACCGAATTGTGTATTCAGTTAATGGGTGTCTGTGTGTGATTTGTATATCTAAATACAGGTGTACTTAATGCATGTTAAGAAAACTCTACATGTTATGTCCCTTCATTACTTGATATTTTCCTTGAATTCTACAATCTGACATTGACCATCTCTCTGTATATGATAAAGGTTGTTTATGCTTCTGCTTGACTCCTGAGTGAATATTTTCCTACAGGGGGCAGTGTGTGTCCAGGAGAACTTGTCATATGTTCGCCTCTGCACATTGCCTTGTTCCCATCAAACTGTGGCCTTGCATTTGTTAGTTTCTAAGAACATGGGCTGGAACTTCATTGGTGTTAGGTTTCATTTGTTAGATACGTGGGACTTTGCTGTGCCTTGCTATTCGTAACCAATCCCTACAAAGCTTTTACTGCTTCCCCTCACAGAGTCTGCTCATAGTTGCAACATCTGATTAAATCATGCTTTCTCATTCTGTGCCTGGGAAAGAACTTCACCTCATACTGCTGATCAATCGCAGTGCAGATTTATACCCTGCCTCAAGGCTGCTGACCTTGTCTGTGTGTTTCTTTTGTAGGAGCTGAAACTGAATGTATTTTACTGTGTGGAATTAACTATGGATTTCTTTGGCCTAGTGCATTAAAATGATTAATAAAACTATCTTTATTCTGAGGCCTGCTCTATGTGTCACACACCTAAGAGATGTTAAATACATAAATATCATATCTTACATTTCTACTACCTATCAGTGTTTCTGCTTAATGCATATATAACTAGTTGAAGCACTCCTCTTGTCTTTGGTCTTGCTTACTTGTGTGCGCATGTCTGGTTAAGCCTAATATTTGCCTATTTGTTACTTGTCATTGCTTACTTGTGTGCGCATGTCTGGTTAAGCCTAATATTTGCCTATTTGTTACTTGTCATTGCCATCATTCTATATGACCTACATTTTAAATGTTAGCATGTGTGTCTTGCTGGCTACTGTGTAGCTCACATTGATGGGGGTTGCGGAAGTGTTCATATATCATGCAGGTTATCTGGTCCTCTGGCCTTTGGTGTGGTTCCAGATTTGTGTTATATGGGTTTTCTCACTTTATATTTCATCTCACATGTGGGATATTGGACATTCATCCTAACATTTCCCTTTTCGTTGCATCCAGAACAATTTTCCTCAAAAACTCCTTATATCTTACTTCCTGATCATGTGCCCAATGATATTTATCTTTTGATGCCCACGTCTTGCTAACATTGCTCAAATTTCCTCCCCCCTTTCCGTAATCGCAGGGACTGCATCCTAAGAAACTGCAGCCTCCATCTCGTGTGGGATTTACCTAGCATTCAAGGTGATTTTCGGGATTTGGGGGTGTTGCCAAAAGGTCGCCTGGTGGGCCTATTGTATGGTCTATTGGTACCATTCTTGGTTTGGGTTTTATCTCTACCTCATCTGTTAAGGTGTTTTCGTGTCTCCAAGCAGAATTAGTATCTTCTACCTTAAATGAAAGTAACTTTACACTGTCTCCATGGGACACACAACAGACTATTACTACTTGGAATAGGCTTCAGATCAAAATTAAAAGAACTAGGATGGGTAGGCTTACCCTGCAAGCATTTGTTAACCATTTTGGCATCCATGAGAATATTTCTGTCGACCAATCTTCTTTTTTTATTCTTCCTTCCCTGCTTACCTTTAGGTGATTTAAAGCTTTTATTGCTATTGTTAGTGTCCCGTTATCTCGGTCCTTTGGGGCCTGTGAGAAATCTGAGGGCATTCTCACATCTACTC
The DNA here is from genome assembly GCF_040938575.1 of Ambystoma mexicanum. Taxonomy (NCBI): domain Eukaryota; kingdom Metazoa; phylum Chordata; class Amphibia; order Caudata; family Ambystomatidae; genus Ambystoma; species Ambystoma mexicanum. Next base: position 148,989,833 of record NC_090936.1, read on the forward strand.
CCCTTGGATCCACTGCGCAGGTGGGCAGGGAAAGGCCATTGCTTTTGGATTCTGACCCTGGGGGTGGAGAAGCGAGGGAGGATCACCTGGGTGGAGGGTCAGAGGGGATTGGAAATGAGATGTTCTCAGGTGGGACGTGATATTCAGCATTTCCCTTCCAAGGAAAGCCCTCTCTTCCAGAGGCAGTTCTGGGATATTGTTACTCATGTCCCATTGACCAAGAAAATGATGGGAGATATCACCAGTCCAGATGCACTAGAAAGAGGGTGACAAGTATTAAGGGTAACATGGGTGAGACATGGTATCCCCCTTTTCTCATTGACAATCAACCTAACTCTCCCTGACCTTTATGGGATATTATAAGCCAGCTCTCCTCATTTACCCACATGTGACACATGATAGTACTGAGACGAGGAAGAGAAGACTGGGAGTAATGCACACAAGGCCATGTTACCACATTAGTACTGGGACAAGGAAGATGCCTGCAAAGTGTAGTGAAGGTCAGGCATGTCCTCTTAATCATGGTCAGGCAAATCCAATTGGATGTACATACCTGCAGCCTGTCAAAATGTTGCAGGTCTATAAAGCGAGACAGAATTGGCAGCAACATGGGAAACAGGGAGGCCTGTGGAAAGGATGGCATTAGGTGACCCATGTTCAGAAGTGGCAGCTGTGGGGGGACCTGTTGAAGAGCCAGGGCGCCGGGAAAAAGCCCAGACAGCCTGCCCATCCTAAGGTGAGTTGGGGCATTAGGCTGTTGCAGGAGCCTCTGTGGCGAAGAAACCAGCAGCTTGGGCTGTGGAACTGCGGGAGAAAGCGGGACACTGTCCATGCCCAGACAGAGGCAGCAGAGCAACCAGTGAGGTGAAGACAAGCCCTGAAGTACGAGCAGGGCTTGTAGCAGCTGGCCCGCCATCCGGCTAGGCTGAGAGAAGCAGCGGAAGCCACTGCGGAACCAGGGCGGAGAACGGAGAGTGTCGGGAGAAGCACTCGACAGCTGGGGGCATTCCAAGTGGGTGACAGAGAGGTAATACTTTACCAAACTGATGGAAAAACCTGAAAATAAATACGCTAAATGCATATTGAATACCAAACCAAATGAGAGCTTGAAATTGAGCATTTGTTAAACACCGAACAGAATGAAACTTGAGCATATCGAGCATTTGATAAACACTGAACTGAATGAAACTTGCAATTGAGCATATTGAATCTCTGGTGAATAGTGAATGGATCAAATCTCATCATTAAGCTCGTTAAATATAAAATTAAGCACAGCTTTTTGGGAAAAGCAAGTAATCAAACACAGCTAAAGGGAAAGTGCCCATATGATATATACACATAAGAAAAGGGCACGAGGGTGACAGAGTGCCAGATAAAGGTGGGGCAGGAGTATGACCACCACAAAGTGAACTTTACAGATAAATTCAGTGCAGCAAGACCAAAGACTGGTAGGAGGTGTGTGACATACTCTGGTCGCACCATGAGTTTACTGCGGAGAAGCCACAGAAGTGTGAATATAGTCCACAAAGCCAAGTGGCCAACAAAGAGAGGGTTTTGGCTCGATGTGTGGTCTGACAACCGCGCCTAGACCAGTGAACCTTGAACTGTGAGAACCAAGAGACATTGTGAAATAAACCAAGAAGAGGCACTGCCAGTGAATGAATGAGGCAATCCAGAAACATGGTCAAGCTGACCTTCCGTTATGTTAAATATTTTGTTTGAAAGGCTGAAAGAAGTATATTTGGTAGAGCGGAAGTCTTGGGGAATGAAGCCCTGAGATGTGAGGAGTTATACTTGTTGTCTCGAGAAGAAGCCTCAAGGCCACTTTGCTTTGCACTGTGCTGCTTGGAACTTGGGCAAGGGAACCCAGAGGAATGTGTCGAATTGTATTTCCTTGAGTGGGAGAGTTAATTCGGAGACTTTTGTGGAACTTTCTTGAACTTGAGGAGGGTGAGCTGAAACAGAAGTTAAGAGTTGGAAGAACCCCTTAACTTTATGTTGCTCACTATTTCTTTGATTATTGACATCGCTACACATTGTGTAGCTTTAGTTGTGAGGGCAAGCATAGATTTTGGACACAGAAAGACTGTTAGGTTGAACCCTTTGACTCAGACTTTCCTTAGTCTCGTTCAGGTAGGGAAATCCCACCTTAGTATAGGGCAAGTTAGGCCTTCTACCATCCTGACATTTGAGTTAATAAATTACTTAGTTTTGAATCTTGAATCTGCTGTTTGTGACGTACTTCATGATGCCTTCACAGGGCACATATGTGCAACAGGTGCTTCCTATTTTCCTGCAGACATCTCCTTCCATTTCTATAACTAGGTCAAGTACCATACGATTTTGCGATGTCATGATGCAGAGCGCCGTATCTCTTCACGCACAGCATTAAGACCATTCTTGGTGGCATTCGCTAGCTGGCCCAGGTCCCAGCGGGTTAGCTGGAGCCACTTAGCATTTGTGGTTGCCTGTATTCCATGGGCTAAAAAGGATGCAAAGAATGTTTCCGTCTTTATAAGTAGGCAGTATTATGTTGGTACCTCTTCCAGGACTTTGTCTGCTTCCTTACTGAAGTAGTTTGATATCTTCCTGCATGACAATGTCTGTGAGTCACTCTGTTTCTGCATGGTTGGGGGCATAGTAGAGGACTGGGGTTTACCTTTTGGGATCAAGAGGTGTTCTTCTGGGATTAAAAGTACTGGGGCATGCAGGTTTATGAAGGAAAACACCCTGTTCCACGATGGCGGTAGATGGAAGTAGGCTTTAGTTCTACAATGCCAAAACAGATCCATGATTGTGGCGGTGCCATCTTGCAGTGTTGTCTTGGTGAGAGTTGTGTTGTACCCTTTGTTCTGACACACGGGCACGCTTCTTTTGCTTCGAGTGAGTGCTGTGCCTTTACTGGTTGTTCATGTTGTTGCAAACTTGTCAACCTATTGACGTATTATGCCCAAACATCTATGCGTTTTCTTTCTACATTCTTGGTGACAATTTCTGCGTAGCCCACTAGTCCCTATGCTTTAAATACTGCTCGGCCCTTCACCCGCTGTATGTTTCAGTATGTTGCACCTTTTGTGTACATCTGGGGTCTTATTCACATTTGTTATAGTCTGTTCCTTTTTTCCCAGTCACATTTGCTTTTAGTAGTTTCCTCAAGCCTTATTTGAACTTGTGTCCCTGGAACTGCCCTTGCAATTTGCAGAGTATCAAATGTGCTAAACACTGTATCTCCAACATCAGCACCTCTTCGGGGTATGCACAGCCTGGGGGTGCCAACCGCATGCTGGATAAACCCACATACATATCATGAGTCATTATACTGGGCCCTGCCTATTGCTTTCATAGTGCTATACCAGATATTATTTCCTTCAGAATGCTGTTCATCTTTAACATTAGTAATTCTGCTTCCTTCTTTTTCAATATTTCATTTATGTCTTATCACAAGGGCACCTCTAATTGCTGTTACATTCATAATCTCACCTTCATTACTATTCCTATTTCTAATCTCTACAGTCATTAGTTTCATTATAGAATAAGAAAAAAGAGAGAAAAACAAACAACATATCCCTATAGACAACCGCTTCATTTTTCTGTTCCTTTCTACTCGTGTCTCTAAAGTTGGTATCGACCTCTCAGCGTTTGTTCACCCAAATAGTGGTACTCTCCTGAAATAGGTTTTCACAGTCTCTGTTCTTTTCAAGTTTGGTTGCTGGGGCTGGAACCAGTGTCTGTTTCTCGTTGGAGCTCTGTCGCTGTGCTGTCATTTTTTCTGATGTCTGACAGATGTACCCACACTTTTCAATTCTTCAGTTTCACAACAGTGGGCACTGCATAGACTATTTCATGCAGACCAGTGACCTTGGGCTGATTCCATTTGTGATTGTGTTGTTGGGAATAGACTCTGTCCCCTGGATGTAGCTGTGTGGGCTGTATTGTGTCTGTGTTGCTTGTGTTCGCTGGGGCCCTTTGATGTATTTTTGTTGTTAACTTATGAGACAAAACGTTTGCGCATTATGACTGATTTTTAAGATATACATTCAATTCGGACTCAAGGAAATCAGTACTCCTGTGAGCGTCTGTCAGTGTTTGCATTGGAGCGACCGGTGCGTGCATCTGCCCACCCATCACTACCTCAGGTTGTGACAAGAGGTGTTCCTTGTTTGACTGGTTGCACAAACTGAACATTGCTAGTGGCATGCGGTAAAGCCAGCTTTTCTTTAACATTGCACACATTTTTGCTAGCTTATCCTTCAATCAACAATTTAGTCTCTCTACAATTTCATTGGCTTGTGGGTGGTATGCTGTGTATAGTTTGTGTTTGAAACCCAGTAGTTTTGTAATCTCATTAAAGAATTAATTTGCAAAATGAGGGCTATTGTTGGACCTCAGGACACTGCGTATTCCCCACCTTGGAAATACATCTCTGATTAGAAATTTGGCTGCAGATTTTGCATCAGTGTTTACACATGGACTAGCCTCAATCCATCTGGAAAATTGGCATAGTATTACAATAATGTAGTGGTAGTACTGTACCTGTTGCTTGTTCCTGTAGTTCTACAATTTGCGTCATGTATACTGAGCTGTATAGTTCTGGTAACTCTTCCTGTTGCACTGCTATATCAGGCATGTTACTTTCCAATGGGAAGGACATATAAGATGCCCGTTTGGCAGCTGTGTTTCTGCGGGAAACTGTGTCTTTTCCTTTGATGTGTGCTGCACACTTCCAGATAGCTAAATGGATTTGACATTTCAATGCATCCATTAATCTGGCTAATAGTGGGGCATGCTAAACTGGTGATCCATCTGATCTCCTGTACCCTTTCCTCTTCCATCTTGATAGACTTGAATGGACTGTAGATGTTACATAAGCTGAATCTGTATATAAGGTGATATCCTCAGATGATGCTTCAAGTGCTTCGATGAGTGCAAAAGGTTCTGCTGCTTCTGCTGAAAAATGTGATGTAATCTCTTTTGCATTACTTTCAAGTATTCTTCTTCCTGATCTTTTGCATATCTCCCCAATGCTATACCTCTGTGCCTTTGACCATTCTCCTGATTTATTGTTGATGACCCATCTACATAAAGTACTTCTCCTGTTTCAAGTGGATCTTGACTCACCCTGTTCCTGTATTCTGGATCTCCTTCGTACACTGCACAGTCATGTACCCGATCTTGTGATTCAATGGGTTTGGCTTAATACTATGCTGGGTTTACAATGTGACATCTCATTATGTTAATATCTGGGTTGGACAGTGTGATTTTATATCCTGATGCTCTTTGTGTGGTGAGAGTGGACATTTTCTCTCTAATAGGGTGAAAACTGCACGTTCAACATATAACGTTATTGGACATCCCACTGTGATGCTGCAGATTTCTGGATTTGCGGATGCGGCGGCTGATAAAGTCTGTTCACATGGGAAATGACCTTGCATGACTGGATCCAAAAGCCCACTATAATAAGCTAGAGGCTTGTGTTGCTGTGATGATCTCTGTGTTAGGACTGCTGTCCCCACTTGTCCATTTGCATGTGAAAACAAATCATCAACATATTCTGTCATCTCAGATGTCCATTGAAGGGGTCCTTTCTGTTTCTGGGCATCTTTAAGTGTCTGTAGCAAGGGTGTAACATATGTGGAATAATCAAAAATCCATGTTCTGCAGTAACTGCATAGCCCTAGAAATTGCTGCATCTCTTATACTGTGGTGGGGTGTGGTGTGTTTCTGATTGCAATGGCTCTGTCTAGTGTCACTCTTCTCCCTGCTGCGAAGAGTATCTGCCCCAAGTATACTACCTCTTTTTGACAAAACTGTAATTTCTCCTTATCCGCTGTGTATCCTTTGTCTAAAAGGAGTTGCAGGATTTTGCTGATGTTTTCTGTGAGCTGTTCTTCTCTGGTGCTACAAAGTAACAAATCATCAACATATTCTAGCACTGTGCTTGGCATCTGTATGTTTCCTAGGTTCTTCTGGAGGACCATTTTGAAGACACTTGGAGACTCACAGTACCCTTGTGGTAAACTAGTATGTTGTTACCTCTGGCCGTGGTATGAAAACATGGTAAGGCACTGGAAATCTGGGTCTAAGGGCACAGAGAAAAAATCTTTTTTTAGGTCAATCACTGTGGCATCTGCGGGAATGTTGCAGAATATTGAAGCTGGGTTGGGCACTAGTGGATACTCTGCTTCCACTATATTGTTAGGAGATCTTAGATCTTGTATGAGTCTCCATGATGAGCCTTTTGCTCTCTTCGTGGAGTATATAGCCGTGTTGCAAGGTGATGTGGATGGTATTATGATGCCTTGTTCAATTAATGCTTTAATTGTGTCATATATTCCCTCACCTGCTTGTCTGAATAGTGGATATTGTTTCACTCTGGGGAGTATTGCACCTGGTTTTAGTTTGATCTTTACTGCCCCTATGTTGTTCAATAACCCTACAGCATGGGGGTTGTCTGTCCATAGTTGACTAGGCGCTGTTGCCAAGTCCTAATTTAATCGTGTTGGTTGTGTTGTTGCAACTAATATTCTCTATGGTACCTCTCTGTGTTGTACTACCAGGTGGCATGGTATAAAGATTTCAAACAGTATTTCCCCTTCTGATTGTGTCTGCGAATAAATGTTCATCAGTTACTTCTCTCAATGGTAATTTGGAGTCTATGCTTTGTACTGTGCGACATTTTCTTCCCTCACCATCTGTACCTGTTAAGATGATGGTATCTCTTCCGGTGACTACTGCTTCAATGTGTAAAGTGAATATTGTTCCTGCAGCCCGCTCTTGTATGACTGCTGCTCTGAATAGGAATTCCACTGGCAAGTGAAATATAATGTTTGGAACTCTTGAGAGCCATCCAATCAGGACGGTCACTGCATACATGATCATCTGTTCATGCAATAGTAGTGCTCATATTGCATTTGTGCTGCACAGTGCTTGTACTACTGAAGCTACTCTGGTATAGCGCATGGCTGGGCTGGTGTATAGCATACTATTTCCTTGTCTGTGAATGAAATTGTTGTGTTCAGTTTACTGTCTTCTATCTTCACTCCCACTTTAGGTTCCTTTTGTGGGTCCAGGGTGACTGATAGAACTGGACATGCCAGGGCCTGCTGTGGGCTGTCCTATTGTAATACATGTTTGTTCCTGGGAGCGGGAATGAATCTCCCATGATACTCGCTCCTGCATAATGTGTTACTGTCCCTTGTGGCAGTGCTTTCTACTCCCATGGTGGTTTGATGGCTTGGGAAGTTGCCTACTGTGTAGTATTCTGTGTGATATTCAGGTTTTGGTACTGCATGGGTCGTCACTGCATGGGGGTGTTTATCTGCTATTGGCATAGATGTTGTGGCTGTGCGGACACCGGGGCATATCCTCCATATCCATGATTCATCCTATAGGGCACTAGCCCTATAGGATGAATCATGGATATTGGTTTGGGGCTACACCTGGATGATATTGCAGGGGTTGCCTGCTTTTGCAATCTCGTGCTACATGCCCCTCTGAATCTTGGTCTGAAACCTGCAAATGCTCCCCCGCCCTCTCTGGGAGTTACCTATTTCTGCTTGTACTCCTCCCATGTTTCTTCCATTATTTCTCACATTACCTAGTCGCCCTTGTTGGGGTTCCTATCTTGTCGCTTATCTGTGGTATTTGTGACTATCGCACCTTCCATACATATCTTTGCAAACTTTTTCTGCACTAACTTTTCTTCTGCTCACTGGGCTTGGTCTTCTTTTCTCTCTTTCTCATGTTTGCGCTTGCAATAATGTACTATATGCACTTGTATTTCACCCCATGCTTTAGCTTCAATGCCCACTATTTTCTCTAGATCCATTTGTACTTCTGCTGGAAGTCTCTTACGTAACACATGGTAGAATAGTGGTATGGTTTTATCCCATGCTTCACCCATTTCCTCCCTCCACATTTCCTGTATTGAATGAAATGTCCAATGCTGGAACTTCATCAGCTAGCATTGGGTGTGCCATGATTGATCCTATGTCAGGTTTGTCTGGGCATGCTCTTTTCATAGCATCCCATACATGCACTCGCCAGTTATTAAATTGAACACCATTCTGGGGGCACTGTTGCGCACGAGAGAAGATGGCGGCTCTCGTGTGAGCTCCGGCTAGACCCAGGGCCGCAAAGCCAGAAAAGACAACTTGCAGGCTCCGGTTACCCGCGATTTTTGCAGAGGACGGGTGACAGTATCCTCAGATACCCCAACGAAATTTCAGACTGATCGGTGCGGGGATTCCAGAGATAGAGGCCCGGATGATCTTCGGGCGGCCCGGAGATCGGCGAACGGCGGGAAGAGAGAGAAGCCCCGCCCCAGCGTGGCACCATCGGGCCGCTCCTGCCGTTCACTCAGCATGAGGAAGCCACGCCTACCCCGAATATCGTCATTCGCCCACTTGCCCACCTGCCGCCTTCTTGGCATGGGAACCTGAGAAGCCCGGATGGGTAAAGGCCTGCCCTGTGGTCGGACCGCACTTGCAGAGGTAGGCCCCCCTCGCCTCAACCAGCACGCCGCCTAGCTATCCCCGAGGGGGCCTCCCCGCACCGCCTACGCGGGCCACCATCTCCCAGGGACTGCTGACCATAGGCGCACCGAAACTAGCGCGCCATTCGTCCATATATGACAGTGAGAAACGACTGCCTCCTCTAATAAAGCCGCGACGGGGCGCGGACACCAGCGCCGCCGGCAGATATAGCGCAGAGCGAATCGTGGTGGAACCGACACGCCCTTCCCACTGAGCGCCTGGATGACCCGCATCTCCTATTTCGGGGACGATGCCCAAAAACTTTGGCCCGAAGAAAGGCAGAGGAACCATCGACAAATTCACAACCGCGATGCAGAGAGAAGCGGAGCCCGAGACGGACCAGGAAATGTCGGTGCAGGAGAACCAGGCGGCCCCGGCTACGATGATGGACCCCCAGGCCGTTTTTCAGGCGATACAACAGGGCTTCGCTGCACTCACGGACAAATTAGATGGGATCACGGCAAGTGTCGCCAACATTAAGTCACAACTTGACAAGACAACCACGCGCATGACGGAGGCGGAATCCAGGATATCTGGCACTGAGGATGCTTTGGAGGCCCTGAAAACCACGGTATCCACAATGGCTATCGTACTTGGAACGGTGAAGTCCAAATGTGCAGATTTGGAGGCGAGATCTAGGAGAAATAACATTTGCATTATTGGCGTTCCAGAAGGCGCCATGAAAGGGTCAATGGAGAAGGCAGTGGAAGATCTCCTCTGCACACTATTGGGTGATCCCAGATGGTCACCGATATTCATTGTCGAGAGGGTGCACAGATCACTGGCCCCGAAACCGAAACCCAGGGCTTACCCCAGGCACATCATAACGCGCATGTTAAACTACAGGGACAGAGACCTGATCCTTAAAACCGCCAGGGAAAAACAGGAGCTCAAATGGGAAACAAATGTTATCCGCATCTTTCCGGACTTTACCTTGGCGGTCCAACAGGAAAGGAAGCTTTTTACAGGAGTCAAGAAAATGCTACGCGAACGGCAAGTTCAATACGCAATGCTCTACCCCGCCAGGCACAGAATCCAGCATCAAAACAAATCCTACTTTTTCACATTTCCCGAAGAAGCGGCGGCCTTTATAGAAACGCATATCCCACCGAACACGGGGCAATCTTAAAGTGTGGGCAATTTGAACAAGACTGAGATCTAAATATTCTCATTCCGTCCTCGAAATGAAAAGGGAACAACAACGCCTGAAGCCTCCACCCTGGAGGCCCACATCTGGGACACTAAAGTAGTATGTACATCTCTAATCAGCTATGGAAACACCGTCCCGGAAATCAGTAGGATGTGCGAGATCAACGTACGTAAACCGGACACGACACCTATAAGTGAAGCTGGCATGGGCTCTGCATCCCCCCCTGTAGCAGGTGCTTGAAATGTTGTTGGGTGGGGAGGGATGGATATCTAATGGCACAGTTGAAGTTTGGGGAACTGTGAGGGAGGGGGGAGGGACTTACACGGGAGTTGCGGGGTTTAGTTATACAAGAAAAAGCACACAGATTTCAGACATGTCGTCATTCCATCCCACAATGGCAGATTATAAGAGGCCACATGGCTTTGTACACCCCACAGACAATGGCTAGCTTGGGCAAAGACAACATCAATATGCTTAGCTGGAATGTAAGGGGCATGGGATCTAGGATTAAGAGGAGAAAGATACTGGCCTACCTCAATAGACACACGGCCAAGGTGATCTTCCTACAGGAGATGCATACTGGTCTGCGACAAGGAGGTCAATTGATGCCTAACTGGGGCTCGCCTCAGTATTTCAAGACATACTCCAGCCGGGCTAGAGGGGTAGCAATTCTGATTCACAAAACGCTGCCCTTTGAATGTATAGATGTTGAGTGTGATCCGGGGGGGGGAGATATGTCATGCTTCATGGCAACCTATGTGATAAAGAATTTGTCTTTCTGAACGTGTATGGTCCGAACATCGACCAACCAGACTTTTATGCCTCAGTGTTTGAAAAATTGGCAAGATACCCGACAGCCTGGGTGATTTGTGGCGGGGACTTTAACACAATATTGGATGTACATCTTGATCGCACATCTACGCAAGCTAGAACACTGACTAAAGCCGCACAAGCAATACACCTACATATGGCTGATCTACAACTAAAAGATGCCTGGAGAACATTGAACCCGATCGGTAGGGAATACACCTATTACTCCACAGTCCATGACATGTACTCCAGGATAGACTTATGGCTCATAGATGTGGACAGCATGGCATGGGTCACAGACTCCCATATACACCCGAGAACGTATTCGGACCACTCACCGATACAGCTAACACTAAGAATCCCTGGTCGGGTCATCTCCAGACCACCTTGGAGATTCAAGCCGGCAGCCCTGAAAGATCTGGTCTATAACACCTCGATGAAACAATATATACAGGACTACTTCGATAACAACTAACACTCTGTCTCTGCCCAGTCTATACTATGGCAGGCGTTCAAAGTCTGCATCAGAGGTCACTCGATATCCGTAGAGGGGGGAATCCTTAAAGACATTAGGAATAGGTTAAGTAGGCTAGAATCCCAAATAGCATCCTTGAAATCACAATATGCATCCGCTCCATCACCCCAAATCAACTCTGAGCTAAAGACCAAAGTAGACGAATACACCGAGACTGCAGAACAGGAGGTCAGATACTTTGATCGACCAGCTGCAGCCCGTAGATATGGGGAAGGGGAATGCCCGGGGAAATTATTATTTAGAACGGTACGCATAGAGAATGGCCCCACTACCATACCATGCATACAGATGCCTGATGGCACAGTAACCACCGACCAGGACAAAATGAAGGAGACCTTCTATGCCTATTACAAAGACCTATACTCCCCGCAAAGCACTGCAACAGATGACGAGATTGAGAACTACCTGGCCCAGATTCACACGACCCTGTTAGTGGACACCACCAGGGAAACACTTGAGCTACCCATCACCGAACCCGAAATACTCGATGCAATAAAAGCTCTCCCCAATGGGAAAGCACCGGGTTCAGACGGGCTAAGCGCTGAGTTCTATAAAGAGTTCAGTAGTGAACTGGCTCCCAGGCTCCACGCTGTGTGGATGGAGGCTCTGGACACAAGGGGACTCCCAGAGACCACCAGGGAAGCTACAATTACTCTCCTGCTGAAATCAGGGAAGCCCCCTGGGGATTGTGGATCATACCGACCGTTATCCCTAATAAACACTGATGCCAAAATCATGGCCAAAATAATAGCATCTAGGCTTACACCACTGATGCCGTACATGATACATGATGATCAGGCGGGGTTTATATTGGGCAGATCTACAGCAACGAATATAAGGAGATGCCACCAAATCATTGCCACGATACCCCCAGAAACCCAAGGTATAGCTGTCTCCTTAGATATGAGAAAAGCATTTGACACTGTCTCATGGCTGTTCCTGTTCGGGGTGTTACGGAATTATGGATTCAGCCCAAACTTCACAAGGTGGATCCGAATACTCTACATGCGACCATACGCTAAGATCAGAATTAATGGATCTTTCACAGATATACTTGAACTACTGGGGGGTACTAGGCAGGGCTGCCCACTCTCCCCACTACTCTTCGCCCTGGTTATTGAACCCCTAGCGGACATACTCAGATTCCATTTTAGCACATTCGGGATATGGCTAGAGGGTAAGCCACATATTATAACGCTTTATGCGGATGATATCTTATTATACCTGAAGAATCCAGACCGCACACTGGGCAGGGTGCTGGCTGCAGTGAAAGAGTTCGGTGAATATTCGGGTCTTCGCCTAAATCCCAATAAGTCGGAGATATTCCCACTCACGGATGCCACCATGCAGCCCCACAGCCTCCACGGCCTTATATGGAGTCCATTACACATTGTTTATTTAGGTGCCAGATCCGCTCAACTCTCCCGAACACTAAACTACACCTCACTGGCAGACGCACTTTGCACCAAAATAAAGTGCTGGAATGCCCTTCCAATATCAATGATGGGTAGGATAGCATTAATTAAAATTATCATTCTGCCTCAGCTTTTCTACCTGTTCAGTACAGTACCGGTGTGGCCGGGTCACACACTATTTTCCAAAATTAATAGTGCATGTATGGAGTTTGTGTGGGGCGGTCATTCGAGGCTGAGCTGGAGGGTGCTAACAGATACGTATCCCAGAGGCGGCCTAATGGCTCCCGACGTGGAGTTGTATTACCTAGCAGCACAGGCACATTACGCTTCCGACTGGGCTACATGCTTCCTCAACCCTGCCCCTCCACCCCCTCCCGCGAGGGAACAGGAAGCGATACTGGCCCTACAGAAAATCACTGGGCCCACACCTAAACGATATAACACTATGCATCCATCCAATGTCACGATCACTGCATGGGCCAAAATAAAGGATATGTTTGCAGGCGGCAAACTATACCACCCGAGCATGCCAAAGTGGGGCGACCCCCACACACCCTTCCCCTTGGACAGTGCGGTGGCAATACACTGGACTGCCAAGGTAATCACACAATGGGGACAGATGTTTCGGGACAAACAATTTGTGGAGTGGGATGAGATTAAGGACATGGTAGGAAACACAAACACACACAGACAGCAATTCCACAAGGTTGCAACAGCCACACAACGGATCTACCCATCATTCCCAAACGAACCCGAAATAAACATGGGCCTTGGTTACATATTCACGGGGGGGACTCAGAAGGTTACGGCCTCCACTCTCTACAAAACTATAATTCAAACACGCCCGAAAACACCCCACACCGCAAAGGCCGCATGGGAGCGTGATCTGGACCAGCCGATAGAAGAACAGGATTGGTCCCAGATCTGTGCACTGACTAAGCTGGTGTCCTGCAAACTCGAGATTCAAATTGATACACTATAAAATTGTCCATAGATCCCACTACATACCAGCGAAACTCAAGCGTCTATATCCCACTCTCTCTGGCAACTGCCCAAGATGCAACTCTGAAAATGCCAATATACACCATATGCTGTGGGACTGTGTAGAACTAAGTCAATACTGGGCCGGGGTCTGTGGAGCTCTGGATAAGATGGCAGACCAAGCGGTTGAATGGACACCACAGTTGTGTATATTGGGGGCGATTGGGAAAATGAACCCAACTTGGCGAAAACTTCTCAATTTAAGTCTGCTGTTGGCAAAAAGGGTCATTCTGATGAGGTGGAAAAACGCTCGCCCGCCAACAGTAGAGGACTGGAACAGAGACATGCTGTGGGCTAATGACACCAAAGAACTGTATATAGATTCAGTTATGACCCCCTCTAGACCCAGGAATATATGGACACGGTACAAACAGTATCTAGCAGAGCAACCAACCCCTGAGGATGTTAATGTAATGTGAAATTGGCCAATATATGTATTATGATCACTGTAATTGAATGTCGCAAATGTAACTGCATAATCTGTGTGCAAAGTTAAATAAAGTTGTAAAAAAAAAATTGAACACCATTCTGTGCATCATTTTCTAATCAAACTCCTGGGTACCCTGCTTTTTCCCAAATAGTGTTTGCCTTTTCACCTAGTATGGTGGCAAGTAAGCTCTTCATGTCTCCCACTGCTAATGTGACTCCTGCTGTTTGCTTTTCAAGTGCATATACCCGCTTACCTGCTCCCACTGTAAGACTGGGAAGTGCCTTTATCAAGTTGTTTTTGTCCATATGAGGTCAGGGCACATATTGTGATCTTCCTATCCCCATCTGAATTAATGGGAATTGGGTCCCCTTTTTCCCTTTGCTTTATATATTTGTCCTTTTCTTCCCTCTTGCCACTACTATGGATAAGGGGCATGGCCTAAGCCTCTTCCCCTTGGAGCTCTCTCTCTCTCTCTGCTCACTTTCTGTTTCCCAATCTGTCTCATCTTCCTCTTGATTCTCATCGCTTTCTGTTGCTTCTGAATCTTAATCAAAGGTTTGTTTATTCTGCCCTCTCTTTGATGTGCTGTCCTCATTTCTCCCTTCTATTTGCATGTCATCTTCATTTTCTAATTTCACATCCTTTATCACTGCTCTTTTTATTTTCAACAATACCTCCATTGCTGTCCGTGTATCAGCATTAACCAGGGACATGGTCCCTCTCGTGCTCTTCTCTTTGTTATCCTTTGGAGCTCCTCCTCTGTTTTCTGAATAGCTGCTTCTAGGTCCCTAGATGCTTTATTTTCTAGCTTTGTTATAATAGAGTCTCGGTCTATATTTTTTCCTTGGGCACTCCATGTCGCTGTTGGTTCCATTTCTGCTTGATGCTTGTACCAGGGATGTGTTTATTCCACAGCAGGCTTTACAGGACAAGTTACAACTGCACAACTGCAGGCGGGTATGTCGGCTGTGCAGGCACTGAAGCCTGTGCCTAACTACTGTTTTCTCTGAGTGGTGGTGGGGCTGATGACTCCACAGGCATCCCAGACTATGTCGTGCTTGTGCTGACTCTGGAAAATGGAGGTGCTGAGGCTACGACAGGTGTTCTCGCTTCTGCTCCATCCCATCCTTCCGAAACCCCTACTACCTTGTTGTACAGCTTCCAGAGCTCTAAAATGCTCTTTTTCCTTTTCAGTTTTTTACCTTTGTGCATTGTTAACAAAAAACTGCCCTTGTCGTGAGTGCCTTCTGCTGGCCATGCTGTAAACATTTTCCCCTCAGTCCCCTGTGCGCACTCTGAATTAATTATTTTATCCCTGTACGTCGGGTGATTCTTACACATGTGTTCAACTGGTGTGCACATTTCTAACAATAACAATGTCACAATAACGTACTGGCCAACAACTATCACAATTAAACAAAACACCAAAAATGTAAGATCTCCTGATGTCGTCCCTTACGGTGCAATTCATTGTGTGTCTCTGCACCACAACAAAAAAATGCACCACATCTTCTTCCAATATGTTCTTCTCACACATGCACTATGCCCACGCTCCACACTGACACCAAAATACTCCCACCTCTGATCAAATATCTCCTTTTTCTATCTATATTTTAAACAATATGATCGAAAAATCAACACTTATTTACACAATAGTTTATTTTTCCTCCTCTCATTCCATTAACTGTGGAACAGAGGGATGCAGTCCTCGCTAGTGCGGGACTTCAAACTCTTCTTTAAGTAGCCCTGCCCCCCCTCCTCCTCAAGGGGAGTTACACTTCAATATCCACAATTACTACTACTGTGATGTCAGTGCATCCCCTACAGATGCCCTTCTTCTATTTCTACTCAAATCACAACTTAACGCTAAATGTTTGCACCATGTGGTTCACTTCTCATGCACTCCACTCTCATTCCAATACTCAATCTCCCATCTGTTGTTCTTGCGTCAGGTGCACTTCGCTCTCTACATTCTTCTGAGGTCTTCCGATGCCGTCTCTCCCCTTCAAGAAGGCCTGCACACCTGGGGACGGGGCCACAGCCTTCAGTGATCAGGTAAGCCAATTAACAATCCTACTAATTGCTGGATTCCTTGTGGTCTGCACAGTTTCTGCTTCCTGCAGGCATGCGCTGCTTACACAGGGAATGTGGTAGAGGAGCCTCCGGGCCCCTGGAAAATCCTGGAATCATGTTGGGTCACCAAATGTAGGGTAAGGCCCAAAGATCAATATTATAGCCAATAAAAGTGCACAGGAGCAAGAAAAAACAAAAACATTTATTACATGCAATCCCAACTGGGAACAATCCACAAAGTTGTTCAAAGTAACATCACAAAATGGCTGCATTTTATAATGAGAAGTGGAGTGACATTTCAAACATTGTTTCAGAAGACATGCAAATTCTAATTCATCGATTGGACACTCTTGGTTGCTCTCTAGGTGATTCTTTACAGTGCCTAGTCCTATTGGCCAGTCCTACCCCTCATGACCATTCTGATGACAACCTCATAGTAATGATCTTGTGGTGGGATCATCTCATTTCTCACAAATTTAATTGGACAGTTGACATGTTAAAATGTTTCATATACAACTTGACTTCCGATTGGTGCAGCCTCTTTGGTTATGCTGGGGTGGGCCGCTTCGGTCATTGGTGACCAACAGAATTGTGAGGTGTGAACAGTGTTGCAACAAAAAAAGGATACTTCGCATACTTTATCATGGGAGCTAAAAGGTTGGCACCAACTTACCATTCTCACCCTTGTGACTGCTCAGCGGGCAGTTAATGTTGTGACTTTTTATTGGAAACATGTTTCCATTCTATTTTGTTTCTCATGATGTGTCTGCATGACTTCATGGGGCATGCTTCTTGACCTCTTGCTCTTAGACCATGTTCACAACTGAATTGTGTATTCAATGAATGGGTGGGTGTGCGTGATTTGTACATCTAATTACAGGTGTACTTAATGCATGTTGAGAAAACTGTGTTATGTCCCTTCATTACTTGATATATGCCTTTATTTCTACAATATGATGTTGACCATCTCTGTGTATATGATAAAAGGTGTTTATGCTTCTGCTTGACTCCTGAGTGAATATTTTCCTACAGGGGGCAGTGTGTGTCTTTTGTCTGAGTGACTTTGTCTTGTGCACGCCTCTAGACATTGCCTCGTTCCAATGAAACCGTAGCCTTGCATTTGTTGGTTTCTAAGAACATGGGCAGGAACTTCATTGGTTTTACGTTTCATTTGTTAGATGTGTGGGACCTTGCTGCACCTTCCTATTCCTAACCAAACCCTACGTAGCTTTTACTGCTTCTCTCAAGGGGCCTGCTAATAGTTGCAACATCTGATTAAATCATGCTTTCTCATTCTGTGCCTGGGAAAGAACTTCACCTCATACTGCTGACCCATCGCAGCGTGGCTTTACACCCTGCCTCGAGGCCGCTGACCATGTCTGTGTGTCTCTTTTGTATGGGCTGAAACCAAATGTAATGAAAATAGGTGGGCTTCAAACTTTGCTGTCACCTGCACTGGTCTAAAAATAATTGAGTTTGAAAAAATAATAATATGTCCCACAGCGTGTGTCAGGGTAAAGGACTTGAGCCCTCAAGGTCCTAATAAGGTAAAAGTTGCGACTAGTAACCCTTGACAACAATGCACGTGGAAAAGATGTGTGGTGATCAAAATAATTAGTTTAATACAGAATCAAATAAACAAAATCATCAGCCAAAGAAAAAGGCCATGCAGTAACTCTCAGCCTGAGACCTCAATAATGCAACAACTAACAGCTGACACGTGTTTCAACCTTTCTTCAGGTCTTTTTCAAGGTTGTTCCTTGGTTCGGAAAAATAGTGCTGGAATTGGGACAGATTTCCCTGGTTTTGGAATCCAGCAACAAATGTCACCACAGATCCTACATCTAAGAAAACAAACAGGCCATACCTTTGCTGATCCACTACACTGTATGCTCTGGCTTGTCTTTTGTTTTTATTTGTTTTGTTTTGAACTCAAGCCAGTGGTAGAAGTGTGTCAAAAAAATGTGTGGAACTGTAACCTTGGTGGGGGACGAGATAGGCAGCAACATAGCGCAACATGTGACAAGGTGATGGGGCCGGGATGGGTTGACAGCCAAGTGGGTTGAACAGGCAAAAGAGGGTGGTGCCCTTGTTTTTCTTTTCTTTTTTTTCTCATTTGGTTAGTCAGTGGGATCCTTTATATATTGCCTAGGCCCACTGATCGTATTTCCACGAGAACATATATCTAACATCTTTCTGAACAGATGCTACTTCAATAAGCGCACAGAACTAGAAAAAGCTTGCATTGTCATGAACAGAATTTGGTAATTTATTCCAAATCCTGTGTACCAAAAATGAAAGTCTTATCTCCTCTGGCCTGACCGAGTTTTAGGGATGAATATTTGTATTTATTTATTGGGTTTTTATAATGCATCTATACACAATGTGTTCCAAGGGGTAACAAGACAAAGGCGGGGGGATGACAAAGCATAAACGGTTCTACTAGGCCTTGTGACATTTGGATTGTGCAAGTGCAGTAAAAAGAAGTACAGGCAAGGGTGGATGGGGGAGTGCAGGAGCGTTATGTGACTGGCAGGGGAGGCCAGGTGGACAGAGCCCAGGGGGAAGAGGAAAAACATGAACATATGGCCCAGTGCCTCCAGGTCATCCCGCTGACTTTGTTCATTACACAAGTGGGTGTTGATAGACATGTATCTTGCTGTCCCAGTCATGCTCTTACGTTCCCTATAATGGATGTGTTTTTTGGTACTTTCTTTCCAACCCTGAAGTTAGTTTTCACCATAAGTATGCCAGAGGATGTTGTGGCACTGAATGGTTGAGTACTGTGCCCACTCCTTGAGGGCACAGCTTTCGACATCTGTGGCAGGGCATCCTTATCTCTGTTGGAATGATCCATCATCTGACGGCACAAACTTTCTGCCTGAAAACAACAGTCTCTAGGTGTCTCCCTCTTTTAACGAGGGACCATAATAAAATAAATATGTTTCTGATAAACATCCCAAAGGATCAGAATAGTCTGTGATCCTCCATAGGCCAAAGATTCCCATCGTGGGATATACTATGTGATGCTACCCTGAAAGTAGGTAGGTGCAGCCCCACTGAAGACACTTGAAGAGGATGAAAAGATTTTTTAGCTGAATGTTCTACTCTAGTGGAAGCCAACCCTGATTCCTGTGAACATCTTGGACACGATCACTTTTCCTACCTCCAGAAACCAATTTGTTTTAAGCCACCTGGAGTCTGCTAATAAGTTTAATTGAAATAACCCCCAGGAGTGTATTGCAATAGTCCAAGCAACTAGTCCAAGCAACCATTCACTAAAAGCTCCTACTACAACTTTACACTTGCCCAGCTATTTAAAAAAGTATCCCTTGCGAATGACATGGAAAGTATATTGTCTTCGTATTTTACCTAAGATATCAACTTGACAAGTTTTCCAAAACTCAGAGGGAAATGGAGTTTGAGGAGAGATTCCTTCTTAGTGTTCTTAGTGTTCCCAGGACCTCCCCCATCTTTAACTGGTGAGGATGAAGCCAGCTAGAAACCATCCAGGCTGTGTCATTTAGGCTTCACAAATGTCATGTTTAGCTGCAGCTGCTATAAGATGGGGAAGCAAAGAGGTATGCTTTAGCTTCAAATAGTACAGTTACGGAATGGTGAATATGGCTATATAAAAAGTAGTGAGATTGTTAACATCAAAAAATAAAATCGTGTAACTCTCCTCACGGCTGTTCCCGCTCACTTTGTTCACTGACTTAAGCACATAACAGTTAATTAAAGGTTAAATAGCTGCCGACACAGCAACAGTGAATGACTAGGAGAGGCTATTGGGTCTTCATTGGTGCAACTATAGAGTGATGAAAAAGGGGAGTGATGCAGGAAGATGTATGCTCTGTGGCACCATGACCAAAACAGTTGCTTTTTCTTGCGCTGTTTCGAGGTAATTATTTTAAGCTGAGCTTGTCTGAATGCCGGTTATTGTAGGCTTCCATTCAGGATGTGAAAAATAAAGGACTTATCATACATTTTGTTGCACAACTGTATTGTCAGGTTAGTTTATTAGATTATTCCTGCACATTTCAAGTCATCTCTGTTATCTAAGGCTTGTGTTTGCACCCTATTTGCAAGCCTGCCACTTGTCTGACATGACCCCACCTCAGTACCTGCCCCATTACACATGGAGTCTCAGAGTAATTTCTTTCCCATTTCCAGCACTGTGGAAAACCCCACTATTGACAAGAGTGCCCGGGAGATGGTGGAGAGGAGACAGAACATTTAGGGAAACTGAGAGAGGATATCCATTTTATCAACCTTACCCGGATGGGGGATACTGTTTGAATCATTGGTTCCCATCTCCCGTCATCAGAAAACCACTAACTATATAAATAAAGTACTTTGAAAACATATACCGGCCTTGGTCTGTTTTTGTGGATACATGTCCATGCTATCACACTACTTCCTACCTACCTTCTTCCCCTTTCCCACCTTCCATCTCACTTTCACCCCTAGTGCTCAAACTGTATGATACATGGAGCAAGTTAAAAAATCCAGGTAAATAATTAGCTCAATCCAGGACTTCTCCCTAAGCACTCGCAATGCACCCAGGGAAGTCTGAACACCCAAGCACTAGGCCAGACTACAGAAATAGCGTCTTCTTTGAGGTACTTCAGGGCATATTTTCATGGCTGGTGGGAATCAACAGACAACTCAAGACAGTTAAAGTTAGGCAAGAAAAGTTTTTTTTGCATACCACAAATTTTTTGACTGGGTAAGCAAACGAGGTATAATCAAAGAAGAGCCATTTTAGCTTGCTTAAAGATTGTAAGGTCTTGAGACATTCCCTCACTTCCCCTTGGCTCCGCACTCCTGGTGTTCATTCAAAAGCCACTCACAGTGGCTGGGGTTTCAAGAGTCGCCTGTACTTCTGACTTCTCTGCCGTCATCTTTGTCAGGATGGTGATTTTTGGAGAAGGTCACCTCCTCCTTACATGTTCGGTCTTAAGCGTGTTAGTTAAATCTTCAGAGTCTATGTAAAGCACCACTGAACCGTCCTAAGACAGGCTATAACAGGGCACTGTTGCAGCAGCGCCTTTGCTAGATTCCGCTATTGCCTCAGTAAGCAATGGCTTAAGTGGGGTTTGGGTGAATTGTTCCTCTCACTGGTTTCCAGATCTTTCTGCTCCTGTCCCGGAATATTAGCTACTGCCCTTCCACTTGATGCGTCCTTGACAGCCCACAATCATGAGGCCACCTCAGCCTTCCCCTCCTACCTAAGGACATTTTCTTTTTTCCCAACATCTCCTTTCTTCTGTTTATTCCTTCTTTTGAAATGATTCAACACCAAAGCTCAGATACCAGACTCCTGTCCTCCTACCCCTTCTTCCTTCTGTTTCATATCCACATCTCTTGCAAGCTCCTTCTCTGCTGGGGGTCATTGTGGTTCATAACTCCCATTGGCTTCTACCACTCTTATTAGCTTTTCTTCCACCCACCCCTTCAGTCTGTGTAGCCCAGCCTTCTGTTTCTTAGAGGTTACTGGTCTTTCACCCTTCTCCAGACATTCCTCCCTTTTCCTGACACCTCCTCTTACTCTGTTTTCATTATTCCACTCTCCTTCACTTGCTTCTTGTCTTTCCTTCCTTCCTTACTCATTGTTGCTCCTCCTTCTGCACTCCTTCCTTTTTCTTCTCTCCTTGCTCTGCTCCTTCTCTTCTTTCTTACTCCACATTCTCCTACCCTCTTATCAGATATTTCCACTTTAGAACTCCTCTGTTTATTTTCTCCCTTTCAGGCACTCTCCACTCGCTTTTCCTTCCTATTACTTTCTTTCTCTCTCGTTCCTCTCCTATCTCAATGTCTATACCTCTGCCTTCACCTGCCTCCTGCTCACTCTATTTTACTCTCCTTGCTCACCCCTTCTCCTAACTGCAGGCTGCCTAAATAGCAACTCAGAATAACTTTGGGTGCCACAAATGCTGAACTGCTCCTTGCGACAGAAATTCAGACATTGTGCATGGTAATTTTCTCTTTGAATTTGAATAGTACTTCAAGGCCATTTCTGGTTGATTCATGCTTTCCGTCCTGCCTCTAAGGACTGAACCTGTCCTCCTTTAATTCCCCTCCCGGCGTCCACATATCTCATAGGGTTCTGTTTTCACCCTATCTTGGAGTCCCTCAGATTCTGGAAGAAGGTGTTTCCTTTAAGGCTGGTGATGTACTGGAGGTCATGAGGTATCCTAACTTTACGTCCTCCAGGCCCTACATCATCGTGGCGGCACCCACCTCCCCTGATCAACCCAGCTCCATCACTCAGCCTGAAACATGCGACCTCATCACAGTTCATGCACTGACACTCCGGGAACTACATCAGGTTCTATGCCTCTTTCATGTGCTGCAGTTTGAAGCAAAACCACCAGGTTCTAGTGCAGTGAGCATAGAGAAACAGTTTTAGATTTGAAATTCGACCATCTAAATTGAGGATACCAAAAGTAAGACTAGATGCTTACAGCCATCAATCTAAATATCAACATTGTATGAATGTGATTGGAAAGCTATACATGCAGCTAGTGGATGTTGACCAAAACAAAAGCCATCCAGGAAACTCTTCCGCCCAGAGGATTTTAATTTGTTTTTTTGTAATGTTGGTAACTATCCATACCAGAGTATTCTGTTAACGGTAGACACCTCAGTGGTCAATCAGTTTTAAGTTATCAAAAATAATAATTTCTCCTTTCATGGTGCTCATACTGAAGTCGCCTAAGCAGCTGGTGAGTATATAATGTGTGTGTGTGTATGTATATATATATATATATATATATATATATATATATATATATATATATATATATATATATATATATATATATATATGACAAGCAAAGAAGAGGAAAACCGCCATAGAAATGGAACAGTTTAACCTGCACCCCAAGTCATGAGAAAAAGTCAAAGAGCCAAAGAGTCCCATTCATTGAAAAAATTAGTCAGAAACTTGAAGTGTTAAATACTTACAAGTTTCTAATGTGAAAAAAAACACCATTGACTAAACAACAGAGGCAGGACACCTAGAGAACAGTCCAGTATGGACGTGTCGTTTCGCTCTCTACACAGCGCTTGTTCACCAATGATTATGTATATATATATATATATATATATATATATATATATATATATATATATATATATATATATATATATATGATACATTACTAACCGTAATCGTATTTCTGATGCTTGTATCTGCTTAGATTCACATGCTGTGCATAGGCCGACATCTAGTGGAAGCTGCAGAGTATTACAGTTTGTTTTTCGGAACTCGAAAAAGGGCGTCGACACAGGGCGTGCCAGTAATACTATCTCTAGTGTGACGTCCACTGTACCCATGATCCCTCACGCGTCTAGGACCCTCAGATTGTATTTTTTCTGACATGAGGTAGCATGAGGAGTAGCGTAAGTACAGATAATCCAAGCAGATAGATAGAAAGGTAAGACTACAAGCATCCATGCGCCTTCTCTCAGAGGGGAGGAAGGGTGGGTCGCATGTGAATCTAAGCAGATACAAGCATCAGAAATACGATTACGGTGAGTAATGCATCCCTTCTGAGGCTTGTGGAATCTGCTTAGATCACATGCTGTGCATAAATTAGCGAGCAGTACCTGAAGAAGGAGGTGGGATGTGAGAAGGGTCATGAGCAAATAAATGTCTTAGAACCGCTTGTCCCACTTGTGTATCTGTCTTGGAATGAGTGTCAATGCAGTAGTGCTGAGTAAAAGTGTGAATAGTGAAAGTAGCTGCTTTGCAAATGGTGTCAAGGGGTACATTTGCAATGAAAGCCAGAGTGGCCCCAATGCCTCTTGTAGAGTGGGCCCTAGGCGTGAAAGGCAGAGTCTTTTCAGAAAGTGAGTAGCACAGCTGGATACAGTTAATAATCCACTTAGAGATGGCACCTTTAGAGACGCGATCCCCCTCTCTGCCTGTAGCTACGGAGACAAAGAGCTGATGTTTTCCTTATCGGTCTGGTCTTGTTTACATAGTAGAGGACCGCCCTACGCACATCTAGTGTGTGTAGTTTCACCTCAGCCGAGCTTTGTGGGTCTTGGAAGAAAGCCAGAAGCTCAATGGACTGATTCACGTGGAATTTTGAAATAAACTTAGGTGAGAACCTAGGGTGTGTGCGTAAAACCAGTTTATCTTTATGGATAGTAAAGAAGGGATCTTGCACTGAAAGAGCCTGCATTTCACTGACTCTTCTTACAGATGTAATTGATACTAAGAAGGCCGTTTTGTAAGTCAGGTGTTTGAGACTGCTTTTGTGCATGGGCTCAAATGGGGGGCCCATGAGCTTAGATAGCACCACGTTAAGGTCCCATCCTGGTGGTGGGTTTGAAATAGGAGGGTGAAGTCTCTTTACTCCTTCCATGAAGGCTTTAACTACTGGTACTTTCTACCACGACACCTTGTTATGGGAAGTGGTGTAAGCTGACAGGGCTGCCAGGTGTACCTTCAGTGAGTTAAAAACCAGTCCTGCGTCCAGCAGGTGCGGCATGTATGTAACAATAGTGGAAGGAGTGCAATCAACTGGGTTGATTTGTTTATTCTGGCACCAGATAACGAATCTCTTCCATTTGTCAAAGTAGCAGTGCCTCGTGTTAGGTTTCCTAGATTCCTTTAGGATGTCCATACACCTCTGTGGTAAATTGAGATGTCCGAACTCTATGACCTCAGGAGCCATGCTGCCAGGTTCATTGAGTTGGGTTGAAGATGCACTGTTTGACCTTGGTGCTGGGACAGTAGGTTGTACCAGCCCGGAAGTTTGATGGGTTCGCACACCGCCAATCTGCGTAAGTGTGGGAACCACGGTTTTCTTGCCCACATGGGAGCAACTAGGACGAGCGTCATCGATTCTCTGTTCATCTTGTTGACCACTTCCTGATTAGAGGAGTTGGTGGAAAAGCGTACGCAAACATCCCTGACCAGTTCATCAACTGGGCGTTCCCCTGGGAGTCTGGTTGGGGGAACCTGGATGCAAATCCTGGGCATTGTCTGTTTTCGCTTGTGGCGAATAGGTCTATAGTGGGGAAACCCCACTGAGAGAAGATATCTTCTACGACTTCTCTGTGTAGACACCATTCGTGTTCCTCTGGGAGGGGGTCTCTGCTCAGAGCATCGGCTAGGGAATTGAGATCCCCTGGAATATGTTGCGATGACAGGAAGATGTTCCGTCTGAGTGCCCATATCCAGATTTTCTGGACAAGCTTGGACAGATTTGGCGACCGAGTCCCTCCTTGCTTATTCAGGTAGAACATGGCTGTAGTGCTATCCGTCCGGATTTGCACTGACAGATTTAACAGGTAAGGCTCGAACGCTTTAAGTGCTTTGAATACTGCTAGAAGCTCTAACAGGTTGATGTGATTCTTGGCCACTGAGTGCGACCAGAGACCCTGAGCTGTGTGGTGGAGATGGTGAGCTCCTCACCCCGTCAGGCATGCATCGGTTGTGACTACCGCCTGTATCTCGGGACCGTAAAAGGGTTTCCCCCTGGACAGATTCTCTCTTGTCCACCAGTGAAGGCTTTGTACAAGTGTTGGCGAAACGACCACTAGATCGTCCCACTGACCACTTGCCTGAGACCACTGTTTCGCCAACCATTCCTGCATGGGACGCATGCGCAGGCGCGCGTGGAGGACCAGGTAAATACATGACGCCATCATGCCCAGCAAACGCATTGCTTTGCGTACCGTTATCTGGCGACCGGACTGATATTGCGGAATTTGCAGTAGTAGATTCCGAATTCTTTCCTCTGATGGAAAGGCCAACCCCTCTTGAGTGTTTAGGACAGCTCCTAGGAACTGTTTGGATGTGCTTGGCACCAGGCTTGATTTTTTCTCGTTGATAGAGAAACCCAATTGGAAGAGGAGGTTGATCGTTCTTTGAATGTTTGACCTGCAAATTACTGCAAATTACTGGGGTCTCCCCTGTGATGAGCCAGTCATCCAGGTAAGGGTACACTGGGATTGCCTCCCTGCGTAGGTGTGCTGCCGTCACCGCCAGTACCTTGGTGAATACCCTTAGAGCCAAGGCTATACCGAAGGGCAGCACCTTAATCTGGTAGTGCTGACTGTCCACCTTGAAGCGCAAGAATCTTCTGTGCACTGGGAACATGGAAATATGAAAATAGGCATCTTTCATGTCCAATGTTGCCATGTAATCCCCCTTTTTTATGAGGGGGATTACCTCTTGGAGAGTAGTCATGAGAAATGTTTGGGGCTTGACATACTTGTTTGCAGGGCGTAAGTAATACTGGGCGCATTGTCAAATCTTTCTTTGGCACAAGGAAGTAAGTTGAATAAATAGCCTTGTTTACCTGGTTGCCTGGGACGAGTTCTATCGCGTCCTTCCTTTGGCAGTTTCAAAATTAGTCATTTTCCTTCAATATACTCATTGACGATCTCCTCGAGGAGGATCTTTTGGTGGTCCAGGGAATGTATTTTTTGTTGTGGAGGGTGGTTTCGGGGGTGCTCGAGCAGTTTGACGCAGTATCCTGCGGACACTGTGGACAGCACCCATCTGTCCGATGTGATCCCTTCCCATGCTTGGGTGAAGTTGGAAATGCGCCCCCCTACTGGGGATGCATGAGAAGGGACCCTGAGCGGAACGTCACTGCTTTGCGGGAGGTGCACCGCCTCTGCTGTGGCTGTCTCTACCTCTACCACGGCTCCTTTTGGTTCCTCTGCCGTAACTCTGGGTAGTCTGCTGGTTGTTACCCCATGATGTACCCTGTCCCTGTGTATAATTGGAGCCCCTTTGGGAATTTTGGCCGCGTGGGCGACGAAAATTACTATTCCCTCTTTGATTAGGGGTCTTATTTGTCAATTGTCCCAGGGACTTCAGAGTATCATGCTCGTCTTTGGCAGTCTTTAATGCGTCCTCTACCGCTTGCCAAACAGAAGATTAGGTTCCACCGGAATGTCATTTAGGGATGCCTTGGTCTCGGGTTTAAACCTTGACTGTCTTAACCAAGCATGCCTCTTAATGACAGTGCTCTCTGCTATGAGCCGGCCAGCGTTATCTGCGGCGTCAAAGGTTGCCTTAAGGATGCAACCGGACACGGCTCTTGCCTCCGACGCAATCTGGGCCAACTGACCCTTTAGTGGTTCCGGTGCAGAGTCAATGAGGGCAGCTACCTGCTCCCACTGGTGGCAATTGTAACTTGCCAGCAGAGTGGTGGTGTTGGTAATCCTTGCTTGGTACGCGGAAGTGGAGGCTACCTTCCTTCCCAACCCGTACATTTTCTTGCTCTCCTTGTCTGGGGGACCTCAGATGATGATAGAGGAGTCCCCGCTCTCTTTCTGGTGTTTGTAATTACCAAGGAGTCGGGCTTCAGTTGACCCCTTATGTAAAGTGGGTCTGACTGGGCGGCCCGGAACAATTTCTCAATTCTGGGGTTTACGGCCCTGTTGAGATTAGGAGGGAGAAGGGAAGGATCAATTCTCCGTTGGATGGACTTGAGAATTGGGATGGCTTGAGCAATGCGTCTTTTTTCTCCTACTAGTTCTTCTGCAAAGTTCCTCTCTTCCTGCGCCCCTTGAGTGTCTATGTGGAAGTGCTCTGCAGCTCTAGACAAGACCTCATTTAGGAGGGGCTGGTTATCTACTGGAGAGTCGGTAACCTGAGGTTCTTTGCAAACAGGAGAGTTTATCCTGTAGACCTCTGCGACGTCCTCCTCCTTCCCATCCTGGCCCTCGTCATCTCCATAATAATCCACCCCCGTTTGGTCATCCAACATTACTAAATCTGGATCCTCATCGTACTGTTGAGGATCTTCACCATACTGTTGGTAGGGTTGTATGTAGAAAGGGTCTGAAACTAGGCCCTGAGTTGGAGTCTCAAACCGAGGTTTCTTATTAGGGGGCTGAGGGTCCTTGGATCCTGAAAGAGTAGCGTTATCTAGGGTATAGCTGAGGAAATGTTCTGGGTTTTTAGAGTAGAAATCAGCCAGGGAAGACATTCGCCTCATAACCCTGTCTATGTCTTCACTACTCCATTCTCTGGCACTGGGAATGACGACTTCCTGAGAAGTATTTTCTATAATGGTTTTGGACTTAGGGGCAGAAACAGGGGTCTTGGATTTTTATTTATCTGGAGACTTTTGTTTTTCCCTATGTGTCTGTGGTGCAGAAGTAGGTTGAGAAGACTTTTTCTGCTGTTTACCCCCATCCCCTTGAGACGAAGAGTGTTTCCCTGATGTTTTTACCTTTTCTGGGCTTTTTGACGCATGGCGTCGAGATTCGTGGGTACTCTCTCTCTCTCTACCGAGTGTGCACGTCGGGACTCGGAGGCAGAGGCCGCGTGGGCTGCCGGAGCCAACTCCTGGTGTGCGGCCTGGGGGTGGAGGTCGGACTCGTCTTCTGACAAACGTACCTCCGTGACTTGGGGAAGCGACGCACTCTTGGCAACTGTGGATGGTTGCCTTGTGTCCTGGGGCGATCTCGACCTGGAACGCCCAGAGGACACAGATTCCGTGGACCGCTTTCTTTGTGCCTCTTTCCGAACCTCGACACGCGTGTCGAGTCTCGGTTGGACTTAGAGTGTTTATGTGTAGTAGTGGTGTGGGTAGCGCTCGTGTCGCCGGGTGTGTTCCCCATAACTGCCCTGCCGGACAATCTTCCGAGGTCGGGTACTTGCGCTTGGGTGTCTTTCGACACCTCTGTGCCCGCGCCGTCGGCGTCGCTGCCATCACTGAAGGCACCCTCCGCTTCCATGGCCTCGAGTTGCCTGGCGTGGTGGGCCCAACGTTTGGTCGAGCGGTCCTTTAGTGTTTTCACCTTGAACAGGCTACACGCTCTGCAGTTCGCCTCGGGGTGATCCCTCGGCAAGCAGAGGTTACAGGTGGTGTGTTTGTCAACCCAAGGATACTTGCGGTTGCACTTGGGGCAAAATTTAAATGGAGTGCTCTTCATATGCACCTATGGTAGCGGGCTTTTGTGTGTAGGAAATAATAATAATAAGAGTGTAGAGTATGTTTCCACCCCCCACTGTCCCTACTTGCGGGGGCCGAGGCCAGAGGCCTTCCAATGCCCGGGCCGAGGCCAGCGGCCTTCCGAGGCCCAAAGTCCGTCGTGCAGCTCACGATGGTTGTTTGTTCTTCGGACCGGCGTCGATCTTCGATGTCTCGACGTGGGAGTGAAAGAACGGGGAAATTAATATTGATTTTTTGCAAAATGGCTGAAAGTCAGGGAACTCCGTGCAATGCTTCCGACCAGTATGGTGGAAAAAAACAATCTGAGGATCCTACACACGTGACGGATCATGGGTACAGTGGACGTCACACTAGGAATAGTATTACTGGCACGCCCTGTGTCGACGCCCATTTTCGAGTTTCGAAAAACAAACTGTAATACTCTGCACCTTCCACTAGATGTCAGCCTGTGCACAGCATGTGATCTAAGCAGATTCCACAAGCCTCAGAAATATATATGTATATATATATACACACACATTCACTGAAAGCACTGTTAAACAGATGTTATGGTCCAGTTGTACTAATAAAAACCTATGCAATTGAAGGAAAAAAACGTTAAAGGGTCGTTATGGTTACAAGTAAAACCGAAAAATCTCAGAAATTCACCACTTGTGGTAAGCTAAGCAACCATAACTCGTGCCACCACTGTGCACTGCTAAGACTAACACCCAGGACATCAATAAATAAACACAGACACTTAAGTGATGGTATTTTACTCAAAAGATTGTTTGGACTGTATTATACATCGTGAATGGGATTGATTGATGTGTAAACAATTCTTTTCACCAAATATTACTTTCTATACCACACATATAGACCATGAGAGCAGACACCAGAGATGCCGGTGAATGCTTGTGTGACAGAACCAAGGACAATTCAGTACTAATCACAACATAGTGAACAGCATAACAACAGGTACAAAACAAATGAAAACAACATAGTATTCTTGACATAAACAGTGATATTCCACTGTAGGTAAGAGGTGCGTCTACACCAAGGTGTTTCTGCCGTCTCAGGGGGCTAGATGGGCCTCGTGTCTATTACGGCATTCATCAGGACGTGGTCTGTGTGGGGGTGCTGTAGACAGGGAAAGGGAATATTGTTTAGGAGAGAGTTCAAGTGAAATGATTCAAAAGTCAACTTAATGGTTGGCTGTACCATGTATATAATATCATGGGAGGAAAACAGCTTACCTGGGTGGAAGAAATTCCACCAGATATTTGTGTGTGTGGCCGTCAGTCGAGGCTCCTAGAGTAAAAAAAGGGGGTATTAGTCTCCTTAGATAAAATCATGTGTGACAAAACAACACATGCGGCACCGAATGATTGCGCAGCTCATCAGAGAAAAAGTACACAACCTGGGGCTAAAACTATCACAATTGTAAATTCCTATCTCTTGGACATGCGCTCTCCCAATCAAAAAGACAATTGAGACAATAACTTCATCATAAAGAGCGTATTAAGTTCCATAGAGAATTATATGCACTTCAGCATTGAATATATTATTCTCATGGTGTGTTAGTAAATTGTGACAAAGAATAGTAATCACATGTTGCTTAGTGACAGATAGATATGCGTGTTGCCCACTATGTCCTTCCTCTGTTAGTCTGTCTGGAAGAATCTAGATGCCTGACTTGGGTTTTGAAAAAATGAAAGTAATTAAAATGTGCATAAATCTAGCATTAGAAACATCCGTTAGAATGTATTGCCATTTCTCAAACTATTCACTTAGTTAACTATTGTATTAACTAGTCCTTGAAGAAAAACCATTACGCATGTACATGTAACGATCCAAACTCAAAATAATGGAACGTTCCACCTCATAGAAATTCTAATAGTCAAACAATAAAATAAATAAAATCTTCTAACACATTCTACTCTACTTAACCCACCAAGAGGTTTTATCAAAATATGTATGATAAAGATCGCCTCAAGAAAACGATTGTGCTATTTACTACATCAATATGTGCATACAACTGATATTAGATCATTAAATTCCTTCCCTTAAATTACTAATTTGGAAAATCTTCATGACAAATCAATCAATAATAGGAAATATTTGGCCATGATCTCCTATGCAAACACATTTAAAGACATTCCTAATAATCAATAGAACATTCCCCAAAAAATGAATAATTACTAGGCTACTACTAGGTCACTTCACAGAAAATAGGATCACCTGGATGGGGCATCGGAGTGGAAGTGGGCCCCCGTCGGGTGAGATGTGGTATCCCCTTCCTTCTAACACCTGTTCCCCATCCTACCCTGTAGGATATTTTGAATCTCTACCCCTGCCCCCTTTTGCGACGCAACCACTTTCTTCCACCGTAACAGACAACGGACTGACACCAGAGCCGTTTACCGGACATGTCCCAAAACAAGGGTCAGGCAGAGTCAGGCAATTGAGAAAAACAAAACACACCCGACGGCCCTTTACCTTCCCCACAGGGATAAAATGCAGAGCATGAGAGCACACTGGGTGCAAGACCGATTGCACAAAGAGACAGCTGCACCAAACCGGTAGTTCAAACGGAGGAGAAAGGTGGTGAGACCTGGAAGGACGATGAAGGGGGAACTACCCTTGCTCTTTTCAACTCAGACCTGTAAAGCCTCCGAAAAGGGAATGACAAGACCTGGAAGTGCAGCTGACGTGTGGAGTGACCGATGTCAATGGTTCATGGGAGCCGCCGCATTGATAACACAGGCAGGGAGGCACGCTGGCTACCGTGGTACCGTGCTTGACTCCAGAAGCAAGCCAGGCCAGCCGACCTGACTCAATCAGTGAGTCAGAGGGAGCTGATAGTGAGCCGAATAATATTGAGCCCAAGGTTGCAAGCAGCAACATTAGATGAACAAAAGAACTTGAGAACAAAGAACTTGTGTGTGTTTGAACTTTTGGGGGAAGCCCAGAGAAGGGCCAGCTGCAGAGTGGTCAGGAGTCGCAGGCGTGCTCATTCAAAGGAATCTTGCTAGACCCTTTTGCGTTGCAACTGGAAGTACCCGAAGGCCCTAGGAAAGGGCGGAGTGGTCCTACAAGGGTGACGTAAAATCCATTGTACACTCGAAAGGCTTTGACCCATTGCCAAGCTAAAGGCTAAAGCTAAGGAAAGTGAATCCTGCATCGTGAGAATGTAAAGTGAACTGTATATTTGACAAACGTGAACCCGGTTTTAGGGATGCATGGGAGTTGGGGTGAAGAGTAATACACCCGTGAACACTGTGAATCCGAGAGTGAACCCGGCCAAGGGTTGTCTGCAGTGTGAAGTTGCAAACTGCATTGAAAAGCTGTAGTGAACCCGACGGAGGGAGGCCCAAGTTGCAAGAAGATTCCATGCCTGGCAGAGGGAGATCCAAGGGGTGTAGAGCAATCGGCCAAGGTACAAGATTATCGAAGGAACTCTTGTTTGTTTGTTGTTTTGATACATCAGGTCTTCTAAGGCAAGAGACTTTGCAGAGACGAGACTTGGCCCCTGAAGATTCTGATATCATTGAACTGGAATTGTGAGCCTTGTGCTGGAGAGGCCCAGGAGTGTGCCTCGCTCAGAAGTCCCGCCTTGTCCCGTGCAAAAAATGTTGGGAAGGGAGACTCAGCCATACCATCCTGACTCATCATTTTGTGAACACTTCTTTCTTTTCTGGTGAACATTATCCTACACTCTTTTTATAACTTAGTGGTAAGGATTGGCAATATTTGCTTTTAGTATAGGCCCTTTTTTTTATTTGACAAGACGCCACTAGGAGTGCCTTATTATTTGATGGTCGTAGCTTGCTCCCATCTTAGATTTAGGTTTAGATTAGGTGTTTATCTCACCCCCTATAAAGTTCAATAAACACCCTTGAACTGTGATCACTTGTGTCTGTCTTTACTGTTGCCACCATGAATTCATTACATATGGTGTCAGGGTGGGATGTGACTCAATTAAAACAAAAAAAACATAGTCATGTCATCGCACTTCTAACCCTTCTGTTGTCATAAATGAATCGATAGGTTTCGATATTTGTAGCAGTAGGGAAGCTGTCATTCCCCCTGGGAAAAGAGGAATGCTTCCTGCCAATATGGTTTTGATACCCCCTCCAGGGTGTTACATCAGTTTAGCCCCAAAATCTGGCCTAGCATGGAAGTTTGGTATAGAGGGAACGTAAAGGTTCTCTTACAGAATCACAGCAAAATCCCATTTGAAGTACATCATGGGGATCAAATTGCTCAAGGATTTTTGGAAAGGGCACTATTCCATCAGTTTAAAGAAAGCGAACCAGACAAAACAGAAAGAGGTGCATTGGGCTTTGGGGCAGCTGATAAACCGTCTAACATCGAAAAAACGAAGGGAGAGGAACCCACCATCTATCCCGATCTAGCCTTTGCCCAGCGAAGCGATGCTGCTCTCGCTGAAGCCTTTCTACAGGCTACTCCGGAAGGAGAATGTACAGGAAAAGGGAGCCCCTTTTTCCTCTTAAAGCAGGGATAGTTATATAGGAGGGAAACATCGACCAATGGGGGTTCATGAAAACACAGTTGGTGATCCCCAGAACTCACCAAAAGGTGATACTGGAGACTGCCCATTCCCATCTTATAGGGGGCCACCTAGGACAAGCCAAAACCCAAGCACACAACAGTGGGAAGTTTTACTGGCGTAGAGCAATCGGCCAAGGCACAAGATTATCGAAGGAACCTTTGTTTGTTGTTTTGATACATCAGGCCTTCTAAGGAAAGAGACTATGCAGAGAAGAGACTTGGCGCCTGTAGCTTCTGATATCGTTGAATTGGAATTGTGAGCCCAGTGCTGGAGAGGCTCAGGAGTGTGCTGTGCTCAGAAGACCCGCCTCATCCCGTGCTAAAAACGTGGGAAAGGGAGATGCAGCCATACCATCCTAACTGATCATTTTGTGAACACTTCTTTCTTTTTGGTGAACATTATCCCACACTATTTATGTAACTTAGTGGTAAGGATTGGCAATATTTTTTTTTTTTAGTATAGGCCCTTTTTATATTTGACAAGACGCCACTAGGACTGCCTTATTATTATTTGATGGTCGTAGCTTGCTCCCATCTTAGATTTAGGTTTAGATTACGCATTTATCTCACCCATTATAAAGTTCAGTAAAAACCCTTGAACTGTGATCATTTGTATCTGTCTTCACTGTTGCCACCATGAGTTCCTTACAAAATCCATATAATTGAAGTGTTAAAGTTTGATGCAGGCTCGGAAACAAAATCTGTAAAAAGCCTGAGAAACCTTGAAAAGTAAAGTCTTATGTATATTGTAAGATACCCTTCCTCAACATTTATTTTGCCCAGTATTGAGATGACTACTGCGTATTAGCATTATATAAATAACGCAAATATAACAAACATGAGATGATATTGCGAAAATGAGGTCCAATCTAAGTTCAAGAATCATTGTTGAAATACAGTGACTACTATTGCAGTGAGTCCAACATTCATTCCAAACCTAGCAAAAGACTGAGGGAGGGTTTGGAGTACTCAACGCACGTGTGTAATTGACTGAGAAACACGTGTTCCACATCAGAGATATGCTGAGAACGAAAGACGAGTAATGATTCCATGTCAGAATTGAAAAGGGGATTGGCGTTTTTGTTGAAAGCCTACAAAAGAGAAAGGAGAGATGTACTTCTCAGAATACTTTAGAGCAGTGGTCGAAATGTAAGAAAAGAAGTAGTGGAACTATGTTCCCTGCTGGCCTGCCCCGCTCCCCACAAACCCCATTGCCCTGCTCCCTCCACACACAATAAAAAGCC
This sequence comes from Ambystoma mexicanum, assembly GCF_040938575.1. Taxonomy (NCBI): domain Eukaryota; kingdom Metazoa; phylum Chordata; class Amphibia; order Caudata; family Ambystomatidae; genus Ambystoma; species Ambystoma mexicanum. Next base: position 149,024,557 of record NC_090936.1, read on the forward strand.
CCAAAAACATTTGCCTGCTACTTAAGGGAATGTTCAGTGCAGTGCACTGAAAGTGCAAGTTTCAACTTCTTCCTACACTGTTATTTTAAAACAAAACCGTTCCGGAACGGTTTCTTTTTAGAATAAAAGTATAGGAGCTGTAAAACTTAATTAAAAAAAGTAGAGGAGCACCGCTCCAAACCGCTCCCGCTCACTTCGACCACTGCTTTAGAGGCTGGAAAAGAAGTGTAATCATGCATTACCAAGGCCGTTAGCACTGAGGTTAACAAAGGTTGATGGTACGGGTACCAGCTCGGAACCAAACTCTGATAACCAGTGAAGGAAGAATCCGAACTGTAGGAGTTCAGGTGAATTGGGATTCCCCCATTGGGGAGGAGAAGTCAAGTCCCTGTTGGAAATACGATGGGAACAAAGAGAAAAATAGAGACATTGAAAGAGAGGCGGAGGGAGTTGCAAACTAAGGTAAGAAGAGACCAGAAAATATGAACAGCAGCTCTTGGATCCCACAGTACAGTTCCTACTTGCAAGCTTCACACCCTTTTTAATACAATTACTGTCGGTGTTACTTTATCAAGGGAGTTCACCTTTTATGTTGGTTGGGTGATGGTCACACCAGCTTTGTAAAGTGGCCCCTGTTTGCTATCCAAAAGTAACTCTTTGCTCCCCAAATGTAAGTTCGGTGCCCTACAAAATAAAAAACAATTAAATGCTTTGCCATACTATTAAGCATATAGCAGCCGGACATTTTTAAATGCATTCTTCAGCGACAAAAACATGATACGGGGTCAAGTCATTTGACACATTTGTCTGTTTTGCACTATTTTCTGTTCACCATAACTTATTGAATTTAAAACATAGCATCTCACCACATCTGATATTCGTACACACTCTGCCATTTCTTTCACTGACCTGATGTTTATAGAATCTTCATGGAACGTGCTCAATGTTGAGAAAATATGCCACACCTCCCAAAGTTCTTTTTTTATTCTTATGTAAGATGGTAAAACCATTAGTAAAGTACATACACACTCTTTCCATACATTGAATTATATCAGTGCATCCGTTTCCCAGCAGTTATAGGACCAGTTATAGGACCAGTTAGGTGTCAGCACATCGCTGCTCTCGCGCCACTATCACTAATATTATTGCAGAATGTTCTTGAAAATTAAATGCATAGCATTCAAAACACTTTAAATTGGAATCAAGTCACTCCTCGTTCCCTCGTCGAGAGACCAGCACTAATAACGCATCTGCAGGTATTAACATACTTACTTCCTGTAATCCGAGACTTGTTTAAGTCTGCAGAGGCTCATCCTTGGTTATAAGGGCAGAGCAAGTGCAGTCAAAGTTGTTTACTGGAATTGTGCACTATTGTTGCCGTTCGGTATGGTGTAAAAATGGCCTTTGAAGCACGTGTGAGACAAAACGCCTCTAATGTCTGTGCATGTGGACAGTGTTCTGAAAAAGTATGTGTAATGATGAGCGCCCTGTTTTGTGGTGTAGAGCTGTCCCCTCTAACATGTTATTGCTTTAGGCCTGAACGAATAACATACTGGTTTGGTGAACTCACGTCATTCATCAAGTTGAACCTTGAGTTGGGGGTGGACTGTGTGCATGGTCATGCTGGGGACCAGAGAAAGGTCACAGTGAGGGGTCTTAGATGCCGCATTGGTGGTTTTGTGTACCGACTCAGTGGCAGAGCCGGGATGGGTAGGGGCAGCCCCACACGCCCCTGGGTCCCACTGCGACTACCAGTCTCCCGCTGGTGCCATATTAGTTGCCCCCATGACCAAAAGCTGCCTCCCCTAAAGCAGTGCTTAACTGGCGGATGTGTTTCCCAGGGATGAGCCCAGGACTCATTTCCGAGCACCGGCTCTTATTGCCTCAGGCTCATTCCAGTGTTAATATCCCCGCAAAAATATCGCCATACAAAAATATCACCATACAAAAATAACACCATATTTTTGCGGCGATATTAAGGCATGGAACCTGCGGGGGACACCCCCGCAACCCCTGCATTATTTTTAAAGGAGCGGGGGACACCCCTGTAACCTCCACTCCCAAAAAGCCCAAAAATGATACCCCCCAAAAATATTGCCTAAGGCCGTGCCAGACAACCATATATACGGTGATATTTTTGGTGGGGATAATATGTAGTGATACCTTCAGACTCAGTCCAGTTATGATAGGGTGTTTTGTCGTGCAGACCATGCCAGTACACTTCTCTAGTCGGCTTGATGACATTGGTACTGCTCTGCTGCCAGCACTGCCACAACAGAGTGGGTCACTTAATTATTTTTCATTTGTACAGCACGCAAACAACCCGTAGGCATTGAGGCACTGTTACAATTGCAAAGTTTGATCAACATATAGTAAAACAATACAGTGGGTGACACAGGTGAGAATAACAATTACCAATGATCTACTTGACATAAACATACAGTGGAGGTGGAGTAAGAGGGTTAGTTTCCTGGCGGCAAAGAATAGGGGATGGGGGAGTGTTTGGGAGTGTTCTATGTGGCTGACCCTCTGCTGGATTGTGCTGCAGTAACTCTACTACCTCTACCTGTGAAAGGAGGAGCTTTGTTATAAAAACATCACTTCTACGCGGAGCGTCGCGGAGTGTTTGGGAGAGTTCGGTGAGAGTCCGGTGTACTCTCGAACTGTCGCAGTAATGGACCCGAAACATACACCCTCCATTAACCTGCGGACCCCTGTTTCTAGAGCACGGTTACGGAGGCTTCACTCCGCCCCCGTTCAATCAGACTGTCACATATTCAGTCATGCAACATTATCTGCAGCAACGGATCAGCACGACGACGACGCGATGGACTCCAGAGACTCCATCGATCAAACGGTACGTGAATACGCTGAAGGAGGGGATGAGGCAGCTCTTACTTTTGAAAACCTGATTAACACTAACATCCAAAATGTCCGCGAATGTGCTAGCGATCCGATATCCCAACTGCAAGTTGACTTCTCGACGGGGTATGATGACACCAAGTTCCGATCTGGCAGAGGACGTCACTTGTCCATTTTGCACTCTCCAATTGCGAATAATAAAGCACCCCTACCCTCCCCCCCCTTTCTCACCGTACCTTTATCTGTGTCCCCTGTACGAGTTGTCGTCTGCGAGCCGGCTGGTCCTGTGCTTGCTCTGCCTGCGGCTACGGCCTCTGTGCCATTGTCGGCGAGCTGTCGTGGGCAGTCCTGGGGAAGACTGGGTGATTCCGGCAAGTGCCGATGTGCGTGTGCATCTGAGGAGCTACGAAACAGCTTGACGTTAACGGTGTCGTCTGTTGGGAGAGTTGAGGGTGCGGAGAGCCTAACGCAACACCCTGGTAAGGCCCTGAACCCCCTGACCGACAACTTAGACGACACCCACCACGAGCACTTATGGAACGTAAATACTGCAATCACTGCGCAAACGACTTTGTGTACACATCTCGCCCCATCTGTCATACTCGACCAGGCGATTGCTAGTAATGACATCAACGATCTATACAAGCTATTATCCAAGCCACTCATTGCTCCCCCTCCTTCACTTAGAGTGTTAGCCTGGAGAGTCATCCAGAAAGGCAACGAAGACAACAAAATAACTAATCCAGAAATAAACAAAAAGGCTAACCAATCCCTGCGAGAAAACAGTCCAAGTCCAGCGAACCCGAATGAAGCTACTGGTGTTTCTGATCCTTGTTCCAAAAACGACGGCTTAATGGGTTCACCGAGGATCTTTCAGACTGAGAACCCTATATACAATAGCTGGAATCCTGCGCTTGATCTTCTTACAGTGGAACCAGATCATTTGTCCCAGGAGTTTGTGCTTCCAGATCATAACCCCCAAGGTGAAAATCGACAAGAAAGGCGAAATTCGCTGTTCCTAGCTGACAAGCTACTCAAAGACCTCAAAACTCTAAACGCAAAGATGACTCCTTCACCATCTATGAGGATTGAAAAACAAATAAATGATCACACCGAAAAAATAAAAAACTCTGTATGTCAGAAAGACAGTGGCATTGCAAGCCGTGATAATCTAGAAGACATAAGAGCAGTGCCTCGAAGCTTGCAACAAAATACCTATCGCCCTAATAAAAGGCGAAGAGTAACGTCAAGTGCAGCACCCATTCCCTGCTCACAGAAGCGATCAAAAGTAGGTGATTGCACACAAAGGAAACAATGCTCCATACATAGTAGAGTCACGGAGCACAAAACACAAGAAAATTTGAAATCGATTTCTACACCATCCCACTCAATTGACTCAAGTGATGATTCCTCTTCCGACTCAGAGTACAAAAGCCCAACAAAAGGCCCCTACAAACGGCGCTTTCCAACTCATAATAAAAATAGACTACAGAGCCCAAATGTAAGAAGTGACCTTCAAACTGAATGCTTTGATTTAGTCGAACAAGTAATAAATCAGTTGAGACCTAATATCATCTCTGCACTAACAATTACAGTTGCTCCACTAATAAAACTCTATGAGCATCTGAGCGAAAGTCTGAAAGATCAAATCTCGCTCCTGGGATCTGTAAACGTAAAATTAATAAACATGGATTTGGAGCAGAAACTAATGAAAAACCAAATAGTAAATAACACCAGTAACAATGATGCCTTTGTCGAGCAAATAAAAGAGCAATTAAAAAATAGTGCTGATGATAAACGCCTCCTAGCTGAATTAGCAAGGGAGGCAATACTGATTCTAAAAAACCAACAAATGACAAATGAAGAAAATTGTGCACTACGTGTCGTGAATGGAGTCACTTTGTGTAACATGGAAAAAAGAAATACTATCCAGCGAACACAAAACCTTGAAACACAAATGAATCCAAGAGTGGAAATAGCCCACGAAATTGATTCAATCTTAGCAGCAACAGTTAACACTGAGCCCTCATGCGTCGAGGCTGCAAACAACATGGATAATATTCTTGTAAACCCAATAGTGACGATATCAGAGCTGAACGTTATTGATCTTGAAGTGATCGAGGAGCGGATGGACACGATTGGGTCCGTCGCCGTCGTAAGTCCCGAGCATCAAATAGGAACGACTGCACCTGACGATAACAGCAATCAGCAACAAACACAAGAACACACTGAGAAAAATGAAACTTTTGCCATTTTTGATAAAACTAGAAGAGAAAGCTCATTCAAAGAAGGCGCACCCAAAACAACTACCGCAAAACAGATCAAGAAACCAAAAAACATGCCAAATAAAAGGAAAGCAAATAACAAAAATGTGAACAATTTCCTAAGAAACATTAAATCCTTGAATGTGACAATTCAAACTGATTCAAATAAATTACCATCAATAGATAAGATCCCTGAGCAGAGAATTCAGTCAACTTAAATAAGAGGAGCGGAGAAGATCGAAGAAAGACAAGTTTTGGCACTCGAATGTGACGATGAGGAGGACAAACGAATGACAGAAGAACTTGTCAACCTATCAACTTATGAATCAATTGATGACGACCTGATACTTAATCAAGAAAGTGCAAGTGATGAGAATCTGTTGACAGGGTCACCTATCAGTAATGAAGATCAAAGTAATCCTCCTGATAAAATAAAATCATCAAGAATATGTATAATTGAAGAGTCACCAGAAAAAAGAGGAAAATGCGCAATCCAGTTTCAGACTTCCGAAGACATAACATATATAACAAAAAAGCGTATGACCTTAGACGAAAGATGGGCTCTAGGAAACCTACATCTCAATGAGAAATTGGCCCATGTCCAGAACAAACAACAAAACACAAAAACAATCACGCGAGAATTATGTCCTGAAAAAGAAGTGAGTATAAAATCGATACTATCAACGAAGGACCGAGATCAAACCCGTCATGAAGAGGCACAAGATTCCTGGAGACATGACAAAAGGGTATCGTTCAATAAACAAAAACCGTTGATGAAAAAAAAGCAGGATATAACATCTAATTTCTGCATACTCTTGGAGAGAAAGTTCTCATCGAACGATGGCCTGATTCTAAATAGATATAATGTGCTCCAACTCTTGAATCATCTTCCTCGACTTCGTGCTGTAACAACTAATGACATTAAAACGGTCAAATTCATTCACGAAGACACTACTGACCGTGTGCTATTGCACATTTATTCTCGTGCAATTAGAGATATAATCGTTGAACACTCATTGGACTTTGATGATTTAGGCTTTGCGATATTAGAGCCGTGGGGGGAGTTTCCTTATTCTGAAGCTAAAATCAGCAAACCGGAAACCAATAAAAAATTTGTAGAACCGAAAGATCAAAGATTTACCAAATCCCCTCAAACCTTGAAAAAATACTTAAACGCAAGGGAACTCGAAGAAAAACCAGACGTGTCCCGAGAGGACGGGATCACTAATCAATCTAAAAAAAAAATTAAAATCACATTTGACTGTTCGGAGAATGAAAATTACTTACAAAGCTCGAGTGTCAACAAATTTGAGCGTAACGTGGATGAAACTTGTTGGAATTGGGTAGCCAAGTCCTTAAATTCCAAAGAGTACCAATAACGCCAGCAAGAAATTACACCTTCGTCTTTACAGGTCGGCGTATGGAACACAAGAGGTTTCACGCACCTGTTTAACAATAGTTTGGGGTGCCTCAAACCTCTACATATTATCTGCCTGCAAGAAACATGGCTTTTGAATGAACCAGCCGTGGGAGGCTATGAAATCGCCTGGAATCCAGCAATTAGACAGCCAAAAGGAAGACCAGTGGCAGGGCTCCTAACACTTGTAAAACAGAACCTAGGTCTCCGTATATTGACGAGCTCAAATGTGACCCCTTACATTCAGCACGTGAACGTTACCACAAATTGGAACCTTACGACTAACGAATCATTTCATATAATAAACCTATATTGGCAACATGAATCCTCCGATGAATGGGAGTATCTTGATGCAATAGGGGACCTGGTAGATTCAATTATGTCAAAGGAAGATAATGCTAGAATTATACTGTGTGGTGATCTCAACATGGAACTTCTCACAATTCCGAAATCGCAAAGACAAACAGCTATGCCATTGATGAGACTTCAACAAAAAAAATCAGTTTAATTCAAGCCTGGGAAGAGGAGATGGAAGTAAGAGGCATGATAATGCTAGATGGCTGCACGAAAGATGACATACCTCCTAAGGCGACATGGAGAAATGCCAATTCGGAATCAATCCTCGATTACTTCTATGTCTCAAAAAATCTAATCGCGGACACTGAAGCATTGAAGGTAATCAATATGGAACACAGTGATCACGACCTGGTAAGAATTACACTCCGATGCATCAAAAAGAATGCACAAGAAACATGGTGTCAAGACGTCACTAGTACTCCAGGCAGAAATCGGCTAAAAATAAAAGAACATCAGATTACCTCAATGACAAGAACATTAACAAGGGATCCTACAACAAACCTGGATCAAATTGAATATCTAACCTTATTAGAGGCCTTTATTGAAACTCCTGGTAACGGTAGAATAAATAACTTTAAGAGGCTACATGTTTATGATCAAGAGGTAGTGGCAAAAAAACGTGAATTGAGGCAAAAAATTAGGAGGCTGCAAATATATCGTGATGTGAACTATCTCCACGATAAAAAAGAGTTGCATAAAACATATAAAAATTGGCTACGAACACATAAGAATACGATGCTACAGAATGATGCAGAAAAAATGCTCCTAATACTGGGTAGCAAAAATGGACGGATGTTCTGGGATGTGATAAACAACTTGGCCACTCCTCAACAAGCTATTCAGATTAATATGGTGAACGAAGCGACATGGTTCGAACACTTTACAAACTTATTCACCAAGAATACGGATAGCCGCTATGCAGATCCAAAGCAATCGGAAGCATGGAAGATTACAATTGAGAAGGAAGACATTCTCGATAACATTAAACGGCTAAGTTCATCCAGAGCCCCCGGCCCTGATGGCCTCACAAATTATTCCTTGAAACTATATCCTGATGCATGGGCTGAGTTCTGTTTTATCTTATTTAAAAACATCATTGAAGAAAAAAGAATCCCTACATCGTGGAAAAGAGCCATTATTGTTCCCATTTTCAAGAAGGGATCGCGAACAGATCCGAAAAATTACAGACCCATCGCCCTCATGGACGTTGTGGGAAAGATCTTTGCAACCCAACTACTACTAAAATTGACCCAGTGGATAAAGGTTGCAGATCTAGCCGACCCTCGCCAAACTGGCTTCTCTAAAGGAGTTGGTTGCGGGCTAAATATCATGATCATCAATTTAATGAAAATGGAGGCGATTCGAACAAAATCAAAAGTTTACATGGCCTTTGTGGACCTAGCACATGCCTTTGACGGAATTGATCGAGAGCTATTATGGTCCAAACTTAGCAAATGGGGTTGTCCCTGGAGCTTGCTTGCGGCGATCAAACAACTATATACTGACACTACCATTACAGTTAGGCTAGATGCACAAGGATCCCTAACTGATCAAATTAAAACATCGCGAGGAGTAAAACAGGGCTGTCCTCTTGGTGCAACCTTGTTTAATGCCTTTATCTCAGATATTGGAAAGGCGTTCGAAACAACTAGATCCTTCGCACCAAAATTGAATAATATAAAAATCGATTACATTTTATATGCTGATGACATTGTGCTTATGGACCTTACTCCGATTGGGTTACAGAGGAAATTACTAGCTCTTAAAGAGTATACTGATGCAAATGGTCTTGAGATAAATCCAACTAAATCCGAGGTACTGATATTGCAAAATGTAGTTGGAGCAACTAATAAAAGAATATTCAACTGGAAATTGGAGAACCAACCGATACTACTTGTAAAGGAAATCCAATATCTCGGTGTAACCATAAATTCCAGTATACAAGATGCAAATATGATTAAGAAAATTCGGCGGAAATGTAACTCATTAACAGCACAAGGAGTCGTACTTAATAAAAAGTACGGGAAATTCACCTTGAAACCGGTCATCGCATTTTATAACTTAAAGGTCATTCCGGCCTTGATCTTTGGTGTAGAAGCTATGTTTGGATGTCCTGCTGAGACTTGGTCCTGGTGTGAGAATTTCTTCTGGGGAAAGGTACTATCATTGCCAAGGGGGACCCCAACAGCTTGTATTCGTTACGAACTTGGATTAACCTCAATCAATGCAAAGATAATGTGGAATATGCTGTCAATCTATAGGAAGGTCCTGGGAGCAGATGACCTACCACAATATAGAATCCTCCGAAGTGACGACGGTTCATCTAAAGCATCCGTTTTCCAAATGTGGAAACAATCTGGCAAGAACATCCTTACTAAGCTACAAACTGACCAAGATACACTTCTACAGAACCCGGATGCTGTTAAAAAAAAACTGTGGGAGCAAGATTGGTGTGAAAATCAAGACAAAAGAGCAACACACAGATGCATGAACGAAAATGCAACGGAAGAAAGAGCTTATAACACCTTGCCAAAATACCTCCAACTATTTCCATGCCGTAAAAGAAGATCCTATTATCTTAAATTTCGGATGAATTTGTACAAAACTAAATCAATTTTAAAGATACAAAGTGAAATTAAAGACGCTTCCGAGGATTGCAGATTTTGTAAAAAAAAGAAAGAAACGCTGAAACATCTAGTCCTCTTTTGTGAAGATCTAAGAGGTCTAAGAACGGTTTTTTTGGGTTCTGAAATTCACAAGAGGCCGACCTTAGATGGTGAAGATTGGTGGAATGTGCTCTCCGTAGGCTCAGACTTCAAACTTGTCATTCCTCTAACATTATTTCTAGAGAAATTGGAACTGCAGATGCTACAGACACCTGTCATGTAGCACATATAGATATTAGAACAACTAGAAAGAATACAGTCTATCTATCTCTCTAGAGTCACTCGAATAATTGAGTCACCAACTTAATTTTAGTAGTAGACATACAGGACATAATATGGTGTCAATAGATTTACCCCACATGCGTGTTGTTTTTAATAAGCTGTTTTCGCTCATCCTGTGTTATGGTTTTAACGTTATGTTTCTCCCCTGTTCTGTTCTGTAGTCTTATCTTTCTTTTCTTTTCTTTTTTTTCAGCTTTTTCATATTTTCGTTTTCTTTTTTCCTTTACTACTGTCAATCTAAGCTGAAGGTTTGAGTTTGAAACGTACTATAAAATTTACTTATTTTTTAAAAGTTCGTAAGGAACTAAATAAAAAAAAAAAAAAAGATGGGGGAGTTGTGGTTTAGGTTAAGAGCTTAGTCGTGTTGGCAGCAGCTAGACTACCACAATACCAGGTGCTGCTCGTTAGTTCAGCAGGAAGACATTGCAGCCACATGTACATGTGCGGTGTAAGTATGATGCTACTTTGTGGCACTTCTGCAGGCAGTGGCACTTAGTCGGCACATACAGGGCTTTCTTAAGATGGGCACTTCCCTTTTTTTGGCATGCAACCAGCCTTTGCTGCACCAATACCAAGACACCTGCCAGGTCGCCCAACTCACCGATTCTTAATCACATGACTGTAATCAGTGCCAAACAGTCATTAGTGCAATTAGAGAGGCACCTGGCACAGAGGGGACAATAGTGGCTCAGTTGCCCACCAACCCCACCTCCAGCGGCTAGAAAAATAGCCCCTGGCTAGGAAGAGTGCCTGTGCTGAGTGCTGACCTCTCGAAGATCTTTCTGAGGTGTTTGGCAGGCAGGTTCTTCAATTCAGTGATGACGTATCTGCATTCATCCATCACTTTTGCTCTATTTCCGGTGGATAGTCGGTCACAAAGTTCCATTTGCAGCCAACAGAATCAGAGGACGTTGATAACGAGGATGGTGCGTTTAAAGAAGCAGTTCAAATCGGGTGTCGCGTCTCAAGACACAACTACTCTGTTAAATTGTTGTTTTGATTGGCATTTGTAAATAATCGCCCCCCTGCCATCGGTGATGAACACATCACCCACAATGAGCTGCCGAGAGTTGCAGCTGCTACCACAAATACGTTGACACTGTTTGGAGTAGCAGCGGGTGACAGGCTACCTTACCGCCCTGGTACAGCCATGCTCGAAACTATTTGAGCCCTGGGCTAGGGATGTGGCATGCAGCTCAACAGCAGAGGTCTGGGTGGCAGAGAGCAATGCCCAGGCGGGTGTATATTCATCTGGAAAGACCTGACCTGCTTGAGGCCCAAACAGGTCAGAAGACAGACTCACTAACCAGTAGGGAGGGGTTTTGAAAAACCAAGCAGTGCACGCTTTATTTCCTATTACCACAAAAAAGTCCCTGAAGTTATGAGGTAGGTTTCGTTTTAAAGAAAAAGAAGGGCGAAGAAGCCACATCTCTAGCATAAGAGCCCCGGTCCCTGAGGGCATCTGCGAAAAACATCAACCTCCTTAGATCGTTTATGATCAAAGAAGGATGACTTCAGGGTGACGTCAGATTAGTATCTTTTGCACTCGCCTTGTTCTGTTACTTTTTTCCCCCCACCTGGATAGACTGACTCCAGTAATTATGACGTGGTCTCCAGTGGTTCATATAAAGGGCATGATGTTTTTTGTCCTGTTACTGCCATGAAGGAATCCTTCCACTGGTCTACAGGCCAAGACAGTAATCCTCGGAAGTGTAACGTTACAGTTAAACCACGTAGCCGTGTTTTGAGAATTAACAACCCGTTTGCAGGCCAAAGTCACGATTTCTATCATTTCGATACCATCAACGTACAAACTGGTGATGGCGTCTCGCACATTTCTTAGGTAGTCCCTTGTCTCAGAATCCCTCCAAACAGTATGGCGGCATCCATTAGGTTTCCTGATCTAAAACAAGGGTGTCACATGTGTTATGTTGTGAACCTCAAGGATGCTCTGGACCCATTCTTGTTCTCAACTTTATTCCTCAGAATTAGGATTGGGATAGATGAAAGCCGAGGTCCTGTCTCTCCCAAGTTCTACTGAACAACTGGATAGGGAAGGAAAGCAGGGAGGGTGCCAGTCCTTTGAGCAAAAGCCTGCAACATCTCTTGAGTTCCCTGTTGATTTGTGGCTCTGTCGTCCAATCTTTCTTGCAGTGTGACAGATGGCGTTACTCTTTTTGGACAGTGACTGATGGTATTAAGGGCCTCATTACAGTTTTGGTGGTCCGGTAAAATTGGCGGTAATTCCAGCACAGGCAATTTTAATCGGACAGGCAACACACAAGTATGCCGGTGGGGCCACTGATTTACCTCCAGCCAAGAGCTGGAGGTAAATCAGGCCCCTACGGCAAATAAATGCTGGAATTACTGGCACCGGTATTACCGGTGCTGGGTCTTCCAGCAATCCCCTCCACAGAGTCCTATGGCACACCATGGAATGGGGTTTTACCACCCTTTACACTGCATGTAATATCCCAGTAATTCTGGGATATCAGACGGTGGAAACGGTAGGTCAGCTTGCCGCTATCCCGGCAAACTTGTAGTAAGGCCCTAAGACACCTTTACACATGAAGGATGTTTGTTAACAGGGTTGGTGGCCAGACTTCTGCAAGCCGTTGGAGTTCGGGTTATGACTTCCCAACATCCTTCATAGGTGCTCACTAGCCCAGTCTCTCTGTGATCCTCATGTGCTCACCCTCCTGGGCACACCAAAGTGTGAGACTCTCTGCTGGGTACTGTGGTTTATTATGGACCGCAATTCCCTAAGCACTTTCTGGGCCTGTGCTCATTTGGGGTTTTCAGCTGCTAGATAGCCATCCCACTCTGAAGACTCCTGTTCCGCCCCCCTCTCTCTCTTTTACTCTCATAAGAATTCTCTTCTTTGTCCACTTTTGGCCAGTATTCCCTGCTTTTTAGGTGTGTCCCCATGACCCTGTTTTCTTTTGGACAATTTTCTCCTTACAGGAGCCTCCCTCCTTTTATTTTCTGCTCTGACTGTGGGCTCCTGCTGCTCCTCTCTTTCATACCTCTTGTCATACTCTTTCATTAGTGCTCAACATTCATATTGTTTGCTTTTTTTATTCTCCCTGACTTCCTTCTGTGCTTTTTACTGCTACTCTATTCTGAGTTAGGATCTGCTCTATTTCTTCACCTCACTGATGAGGCCCAACAAGGCCGAAACACGTGTCTGAGGTTGCTGGTGGTACTCTTGTTCAGAGGAGAATTGCCTAGAATTTTGGTGCCGGAATACTCATGTGGGTGGGATCAGACTGATATGCAAATGGTTATTTCACCTCTGTGCAGGGCGCAGTGATCTAAAATGCGGTTGTAGATCCTCCTGAGAGGGGAATACCCAAAGAACAGGTAATTTCAACCACCATCATCCCCAGTAGAGGGGAAGCCACACTTCTATACATTTTGTAAAATGTTGGGTTTTACCCTAAGTAAGTAAGGCTAATCAGACGTGGACCCCTTGCTCACTGTCTTGGAGAGGCTCAGCTTCACTTCACTGAGGAGGCCCAACAAGGCTGAAACACGTGTATCGGGTTGCTGCTGGTACTCTTGTTCAGAGCAGAATTGCCTGGCATTTTGGTGCTAGACTTCCCATTTCTTCAGCCACAGGAACACAGTTTTGCACATGTATGTCTCCTCACATCAGCAGGTAATCTCCCTCAATTTTTGTTTAAGGGGGGTCAGTGTCTCGAAACGGGAGACAATATATGCATTTATACAAAAAGGAGACAACTGACTACCCCACTCTATGTCAAACAGGCTAGGCTTGGTGACATATGATATTATCTAAATTGTTAGGTTACACCTCACAACACAGTAGAGCAATCAAACATTGGTTGTAATACTACCATGTATCACAAATGCCACATCCCTTTGAGTGAAAATTGAACCATCTCGCTTTTACAAACTCAAAAAATACAATCAAAATCATCATTCATCAATGAGTCCATATACATTTATTTTTAAGACCAATTTAGAAAAGTTAAAAAAGAGAGAAAGAGCAGAAAAACACATGTATATGACAAATCCACATTACATGATCTACTCGATCTATTCTTAAAAATAGTATCATCTGTGAGGGGTTAGATGAATTAATGAGAACACTGACTAAGTTCACTTAAGCAGTATATAGATATAGGACTTCAATAATTCATGAGTCTGTTGTCAGGTGTTGACATGTTTCGGCCCTTCTGGAGATTAAAACATTATCTCTAGTGTCTATACACCCAATGGTTTTTTCACAGCCTTCTTCAGGACAGATAATTTCTTATAGGTGAAATGGAAAACCTCTTTTCATATACCCCATGACAGGTTTAGCACAATATCCTGGATGGACATGAGCTCAAAAAACAGCTCAATCATAGCCGTGACAGGTCATTTTTTCTTATTTCTTATCGCCGGGTATTCACAGATCCACCCTGGTTCATTCATACATCCCAGCCTGTGTTTGGGAACTTGAGTTAGCTTGATGTTTTTGAATCTGTTGCCCAACAGCGTTTTATGAGAGATGTGCTATAGACGATCACGAGTATCACCTTTTCAAACGCCGAATAATCACGTTTCACAATCCACCTCAAAAGCGATTACCTTATTTTTGCAAACCCTTCGACAGCCATCGGGAGGAAAAACAACCGATCGGTCGCATTCATGTGATACTCGTGATCGACTATAACACATGTCTTATAAAACACTGTTGGGCAACAGATTCAAAAACATCAAGCAGACTCAAGTTCCCAAACACAGGCTGGGACGTATGAATGAACCAGGGTGGATCTGTGAATACCCGGCGATAAGAAATAAGAAAAAATGACCTGTCACGGCTATGATTGAGACGTTTTTTGAGCTCATGTCCATTCAGGATATTGTGCTAAACCTGTCATGGGGTATATGAAAAGAGGTTTTCCATTTCACCTATAAGAAATTGTCTGTCCTGAAGAAGGCCGTCAAAAAACCATTGGGTGTATAGACACTAGAGATAGTGTTTTAATCTCCAGAAGGGCCAAAACATGTCGACACCTGACAACAGACTCATGAATTATTGAAGTCTTATATCTATATACTGCTTAAGTGAACTGAGTCAGTGTTCTCATTAATTCATCTAACCCATCACAGATGATTCTATTTTTAAAAATAGATCGAGTAGATCATGTAATGTGGATTTGTCATATACATGTGTTTTTCTGCTCTTTCTCTCTTTTTTAACTTTTCTAAATTGGTCTTAAAAATAAATGTATATGGACTCATTGATGAATGATGATTTTGATTGTATTTTTTGAGTATGTAAAAGCGAGATGGTTCAATTTTCACTCAAAGGGATGTGGCATTTGTGATACATGGTAGTATTACAACCAATGTTTGATTGCTCTACTGTGTTGTGAGGTGTAACCTAACAATTTAGATAATATCATATGTCACCAAGCCTAGCCTGTTTGACATAGAGTGGGGTAGTCAGTTGTCTCCTTTTTGTATAAATAAATCCTCACATTAGCATCAATCTCAATCCCTGGACCACAGGACAAGAAGATGTTCTGTTTTAAACAACTGCACCTGGGCCGTTGTTCCACACCTATTGGTTGCGGAGACCAATTGGCAGATCAAAACCCTTCTTCTAATGCTCCTCCCAATCAGAACTATAGTAAGTGAAAAAAGAGGCAACAGACCCTGTTTCTTGGTTTCAGAACCCCTTCTCTGCAGCTATGGCTTGCAACATCATCACAGGTGACCCGCACCTATTCAATAACAAATCGGGAGTTAAAGGTTTTTACTAACACGTGTACAGGTTGCTGCCAAAGTAACAATGGGATAGGGTCTGAATTAAGCTAAATGTGGTCTGGCTGGTTATCCTGCAGGTGTTGGTAGTGCTTTGGGACAACTTAACAAAAGAAGAAATCATGAAAGTGTTCCAACACATTGTTCTCCAATTTCTGCATAGGCTCAGGGTGGGGTCTTACTGGTGAGCTTACTGTCTTGGTGCTAAAGGGGTTCCTGAGCCTGTTTTCTCCCCAGTTCTTGGATCACTTCTCCATTGGTCTCTATCCAGGTTTTAAGAGTTTCCCACACACTGTATCCCCACAGTTCTCGTGGCCTCTCCTCCATTGTTCTGTCGGGGAGTTTCTCCCGGGGTCAGCTGGGCCGTCCACGGACCTCCGGGCTGGGAGGCCCCAACTCCTCCCGCGTTTCCCAAAAATGAGTATGAGACACACGCAAGAAGCAAGGTGGTTCTGCTGTTTATTGAACAACGGCAGGGATGGGTCTAGGATCGTACGCGTCCGTCCAGACTCTCGAAATTCGTGGGGCTCGCAGGCCCCTTTTTGCCTTCAGTATGACGCGCTACTTGCGTCACCTGGGAACGTTAGCGAAAAAACCTATTGCCACTCTGGATTGGTTCCTCGAGTGGTAGGGTTAGTATAGCATACATATAGAGAACATTGTTAGTGGTTAAGGGTCAGTCAGGTGGTATGCTTGGGCTGTCCCTTCTATTAGATACTTGAAAATTGTTACACGAAGACCCCTAATGATTGGCTAATGTTAGTGGCGTCAGTGATGAGTGCCCCCATGTTCTGATTGGTCCACTCGCGAGCCCCCCAGCCTGGGACCATCGTTGTTCCCAGCTCACGGTGTACCTGTCATTTGCAACAATATGTAACTATGTGTTCGTGCAGACAATGCAAGGATTTGCTCATAGGCCTGAGAGCAGACCTTTCCCATCGCTGTAGGTGTCCACTGGGTCATTTCATTGTTGCAGCCTATGTCCCAGACGTGGGACCCAGGCGACTTCTCCCTCGTGGGTCTGGCACCTTATCAGGTTTGGCTTGGTCACGTGAGGAAAGACCGTGGCTGAGGCAGAATTCTGCACATTTAAAGTTGTATTTGCCTTTGCGTGCTTGGTTTTGCTTACAGGTGTGACCTTGGCGTCGGCTGCTAGCATACGAGTTGCAACATCGCTCCCTTGGCTGCCAGCTCTCGCTGGGCTCGTTCTGCAGGGTCAGCAATTGTATTCTTGCTCGCTCAGTGTTCATGTCGGCTCTTGCTTGCAGCCTACTTGGGCCTGGTTCATAGGTGGGGATGTGTAATGCACGGCACTTATGTTGCGGTGTCACATGGCTTCATAGGCAGTGTCATGTCTTCGTTGTATTTTCACCACAATGCAAGGGTCGGGAGAAGCGTCAGCAAGCATGTAAACGAGTGCTTTGTCCGTCTTGCGTTTCTGCATTTCGGAGAACCTATGTGAAAAATAATAAAGATGCGCATCAGTGGGTGTGTCCGTCACCTACCTCATAGCACTGAGTATATTCTTCGTGTGGATTGGTGTGGGAGTGTCCAGTGTGCATGGTTGCACATGTGTTCTGACAGTTGGCTAGGTCGTCATGGCATCTCTAACGATGTAGGTCCTTATTGTTGAAGGGCTTAGTCGAGTTCATCCATGCCGCAGGTGTCGGCTTGAGTAGGGCAGGCTGGCGGGCAGGCCGGTGGGCACATCCGTATGTTCTTGTACCAGGGTATTTGGTCGTCTGGTAGATAGACAAATTCATCTTGTGGCGGTGTCTGGGCCGCGATCCTCTAGGCCAGGGGCGCGAGGAGATTGGGGGGAGTTTTTTCTCCCATTCTCCCACTTCAGTCCCCCCTCTGGTCGACTTGTCGACCACAAACATATCCTTTTCTCTATCTCCTCTTACTCTCCATATTTTAGTCACTCCTCCCAGGTGTCCGTAGTGGTTGACATGGTCCTCAAATGACCAATACATATATACACAACTTCATCCCGGTTTGCAGTATACCCATCTTCCGATGTAGCTCCTCGGGTTTCTTGGGTTTTCGAGCTTTACGGATGGTGGGTCTAGGTGGTTGGTGATGATCTGTCTGCGCAGTTTTTCTCTTTCCTTTATTATGGTGTCTGTGTGCTGGTCATCATCAGTTGGCATCAAGGGGTGCATACCAACCATTTCGATCATTTCGTCTGTAGTGTGAGCCTTCCTGGCCTTCCAAAACCTTATTATAATCTATGCAGCTCCAGCCAGTATTATGCATCCAACTATAATCTTCAGCCCGTCCGACAGCCATGATGTCATCCATGACCATAACAATGAAAACCAGCTATCATCCTTCTTTACTCCTTTACTTTCTTCCATCATTTTGGAGTGCATCTGGGCCAGCTGTGATACTGCTTCGGTGAGTGTACCGTTATCGGCATCGTTAGCAGGAATAAATGTGCAGCATGATTGTCCTATCTTTGCGCAAACTCCTCCCTCCATCGCTGTGAGGAGATCCAATACATATCTGTTCTGTAGTGCTACCATTCTCACCGCTCGTAGTTCCTCTTTTATTGCATTGAATCCGTTTACTGTTGAATTAATGGTCATCATTAGTTCCCATCGGGTTATCTGGAGCCATTTAGCGTTTGCATAAGCTTGTAGTCCAGGGTGTATTATTGACGAGAAGAACATTGCAGCTCTGCTAAATAACCTGTGTTCTGGTGGGATAGAAGTGAGTGCTGTTTCCGACCTTCCCCACAGGTAGTTTCCTGTCAGAGGTTCTCCTTGTCTCTTTTTCCTGTTCAGGACATTATTGTTGTTGTTGTCGTTGTCCTCCCCCCTCTGTGATTGTACCAATCTCTTCTTCCTCTTGTTCCCTTCATCCATTTTGGGGAAGTTGGCCATGTTCACATGTTTTTGAGGCACCACTAGTGATGGTACATTGATGTGTACCATTGTGCATATACCATTCCACAACGGGGGCAGGGTGTGATATGCCTTATTTCCGCAGGCTCAGTAGTGACCCATTATCACTGCCGTTCCTGCACGCCCCTCTGGTAACTCTAACACGCTTGCACAGTTGGTGTTGTATCCCACCTCCACATCTCCTCTGTGTTGGGAGCATAACTTGGGCGCGGTCAGCGGTAGTATGCTTATTGGGTCTTCATCTTTCTCCATCCATGTCAGCAGGGGTACGTACTTGCCCCATGTCGTCCAACATCTGTCATTGTGTTCCTTTATGGTGGTAGTATTTTCTCTTGTTACCATGTTGCTACCGACCACTCCTATGTCCCATTCATTGTTCATGTATACCTTCCCTGTTATTGTTACCAGTGGCCTTTCCCAACAGCCTTGTGTACCAGGAACTTCGGTGGCGTACCAATCACAGGGTAGGTATTGTAGTGTTACTTTCTTCATTTCTCCCTTTTCAGGGCCACTTGTCATGTACCTGAACGCTTCAGCATGCAGACTGCTCTTGTGGTAACTCAAATATGACTTGAGGAAATTGTTTTCGTACGGGTATGTGTCTCTTGTTTTCCACTCCATTCTCATCACTGTTCCTTGAAATCGCCCTCTCGTTTGGAATAGTGCCAGATATATCATACATCGTGCCGTCTTTTCTTCTATTTCTGTGGCTACGAATGTCCGAGAAGCGCTCATGGCGTATGGGATCAATGAGCAAACATAACAGCTGTCTTCTGTTGTCTGCTTACCTATTTGGGTCATGTGCTGGTACCACATGTTGTTCGAGACGTGTGCTGAATCTGTTATGTAATTATCAATACCCTTATTATCTGAGTATGTGCTGTGTTTAACTCTACTTCCTTTATGTGGAGGGTTGCTAGTACCACCTGACGTCACACCTGTTGCAGCCGTGGGAGGGGGTACGTTAGGTTTGGGTGCAGCCATAATATTGATAGCATAACTTTTCTGCCATACAGAGGCAGCCAATAGACCAGTGATGACCAATACTCCTATCATTTTTATTACAAAAGCTAGTCTCACCGGCATTTGCTCTTACCTTGCTGCATTCTGGCAGCTTATTCTTGCGACGTTAAAGTTGCATGCCTGAAAATTCTCAATACGCTTGTTATTATGGTTAGTTGTTGTTATCAAGCTCTCCCTATCAAGTAGTCGTTCAGTGCCCAGGCGAAGAGCTGTTCCCACGCCAACCTTAGTGATCTATCTCTTAGAGCAGGTAAGTGCTGGTGAAGATGGGGAAATGATTGTTCTATGGCCAAAACAAATGCGGTGTAATAGACGTGTACCCTCCTTCTTTTTAGGTACTTTGGCCTTCTTATATGATATACAAATTGGTGTGATAGGGCTTCAGGGTAGTTATCATCCCTGGGTAGCATCTACTCCTGGGCAATGTACGCTGTTAGTTACTTATTTTCTCGACATTACAATTTCACACGGTACCTGCATGTGCGAGAGAGAAAAAGAGAAAACATACAAGTGTTTACATGTGTGTGTGCACAAAACAATGTCCTTCAATTGGGGGTGACCTTAGTGGGCAGGGGGGGGGGGTTTGGGGCTCAATTGGCGGAAGTGTGTTTACTTTTCGATCGCGTGACCATGGGATGGGCTGTGGGCAAGTGTCCAGTGTCTATTTCAGTACTTGTCTGTGGGGAGGCTGGGGGGTGTTCGGGTGTAGTGACACTAATGTCGTCAGCTGTGGTCGACGTCTCCTTCTCTGTAGCCGATGCTGTCGTTGTTTTTCCAATGGCCCTGTCGGTAACGCTAGGGCGGGTCTGGAGTTTATAGATCTTCACGTTGTGTAGGTGATTCCAAGCACGCTTATCCTGCAACTTCACCGCTCTCGTAGCTACCTCCTCTACCAAATGAGGACCAGTAAAGCGTGGGCCGTTCTACTTTCTATTGAAGTTGCGGAGTAGCACGTGGTCACCTTTAGCAATTTTGCTTAGTCCTTCCTTTTCCAATTCTTTGTTGGTGTCTTCTTGTTGACAACTCTTAGACCCGCCCCGCGTGCGCTCGAGCTGTTGAGATACAAACGCTACACTAGTAATCAAAGAAGACACGTATTGATACATTTCATCACCAAGAACAGTTGCAGTGTTTTCATAATCTGTGAATGCTCTTGATGTAGGCGTTAGAGGAAGGCGCATTTGACGTCCTGTCATCACCTCGTGAGGAGTGAGGTGGTGGTCAGACCCTGTCCTATTCCTTAGCTCAAATAGAGCTAGCGGAAGACAATACAACCAGCTCTTCTTTGTTGTTTGCTGTATCTTTACTATTTCTTCTTTCAATAGGCCGTTCAGGCGTTCACATACACCGTTGGCCTGCGGGTGATATGCACACGCACATTTATGCTTAATGCCCAGCAAAGATGTGATGTGCTGAAACATTTCATTAGCGAAGTGGCGGCCGTTATCTGACCGCAGCACTTCACACACACACCCCAACTGGGGAAAACCTCCCTCACTAGAAATTTAGCTGCTCTGAACGCATATGCATGTGAGCAGGGTCCTGCCTCAATCCACCTGGAGAATGGGCATACCACTACAATCATATACCTATTTCCTTGACATACATTGATCATATCAACGTAATCAATATGAATGTGCAGGAAGGGTCCCTCTGGCTGGTGTATAGTACCTTTTATCACTTGCAGCGTGTGACCGGCTGTAAACTGTTGGCATGTAAGGAAATTGCTGATAAAATTTGTTACATGAGAATTTAACTCGGGGCAGAACCAGTCTTCCCTAATTCATGCTGCAATGACTTCCTTTCCTGTATGAGCTGGGTGATGGAGCTGGGCCAGGGCGGTGTTCAACAGTGCCAATGGCATGACCACCTTTCCAGTGTTATTTTGACGCCACAGTGCGTCAGTTGGGGACATTGTACATCCTCTTTTTACCCATAGTTCCTTTTCTGCCATTGGTGCGGCCGCCTGTAATTCCATTATCTGTGTGGCTGGGAGATGGGTGTACCCTTCTTTCATCAACATCTGTTTAGCCATCCCCCTCCCTCTCCCTCTCTCCGACTCTGGGAGGTTCCATATTTCACCAAAATACGCCGCATGTTTGGCATGTGCGTCTGCTGTTTCATTCCCTTTTGAGATATGGTCTTCTCCATTAGTGTGTGCGGGACATTTAACCAAAGCTATTTCTTGGGGATCATTGATTACTTCAATTAATTCAGCTAACAACAGAGCATGTTGTACTGGTGTACCATCAGCTCTCCTAAACCCCCTTCTCTGCCATTTTATCAACCCTCAGTGGACAGTTGACGTGACATATGCGCTATCAGAATATATAGTAACTCTTTTGTCAACGCTTTCCTTCAACGCGAAGATCAGTGCAACCAATTCTGCTGCTTGAGCCGAATAATGCTGTGGTAACTGTACACATTTCACCGGGACACACACCAGATCTTCTGTCATTTTTACAACTGCTGCCCCAGTTCTCCTTATCCCATCACTCTGGTCTATTGTTGATGACCCATCAATGAACAAGAGCTCTCCATCATTGAGCGCATCCTCTTCAACTTTTCTAGTACATGAGTACATTTCGATAGTCTGCGTACAGTCGTGAGCATAATCACCTTCCTCAATAACTTCCGCTATAAACCTTGCAGGGTTAACTGTACTGCATCTAACAATTGATAGTTCTGGTCTAGATAAGATGATCTCATAACCTGACGCCCTCTGCGTGGTTAGTGTGGACTTAGGCTTGTTCAATATTGCAAATAGTGCATGCTGCACGAATAGTGTGGTTGGGCACCCCATTGTAATAGATGATGATTTCTCTACCGCGAATGCAGCTGCGGCGAGACTCTGTTCACAAGGGAAATGGCCTAACATAACAGGGTCCAAGTGACCGCTGTAGAACGCTATTGGCTTGTGTCCCATGCTTGATTTCTGAGCCAATACTGCTTTCATTACCGCTGAGTCGCAATGTGAAAAGATAAAGAACTGCCGTTCATAATCTGGGGTGGCCAGTACCGGAGCCGTTGATATTGCGTTCTTCAACTCGTCAAATGCTTCCTTCATTTCCCTTGTCCACCCCAATGTTTTGTCCCCTTTGTTTGCTTCTCTCAATGCTTCAAATAGGGGTCCTAGGTATGAGCTGTAATCAAAAACCCATGCTCTACAATAGTTGCACAATCCCAGGAACTGCTGCAGCTCCCTCAATGTTTGTGGCAGTGGCGTGTTTGATATAGCCTGTGCTCTTTGTGGTGCAATCTTTCTTCCGTGTTGGGATATTAGTTGACCAATGTATAATACCTGTTCCTGACAGTACTGTAACTTTTCCTTGTCTACTTTGTAACCTTTTTCAGCCAATACTGTCCGCATTTTCAATGAGTCTTCCCTGCACCTTTTCTCGCTTGAGCTGCAAATTATTATGTCGTCAACATATTGCAGCACCGTACTTTCCAATTCAACGTTTCCCAAGTCCATCTGTATTACTCTGTTAAAAATTGAGAGTGACTCGCAGTACCCTTGTGGTAACCTGGTGTGTTTCTGTACGTGAAGCTTGTCAAGTCTTGTGAATATGGATGCAGGGGTATTGAGAAAAAGGCATTTTTGAGGTCAATCACTGTGAATCGTGAGGCCTCTGCTGGAATCCCACATAAGATTGTGGCCGGGTTTGCTGCTATGGGGTATTCTGCTTCCACAATGTTGTTCAAGGGTCTGAGGTCCTGGATAAAACGCCAAGAGCCTCCTTTAGCTTTGCGCACTGGGTACACGGCCGTGTTACATGGTGATTCTGATGGTACCAGTATGCCATTATTTATTAGGGCCGTTATTGTTTCGTATATGCCCTCATCTGCCTCTTTTGATAGTGGATATTGCTTCACTCTAGGGAGTATTGCACCCTTTTTCAGCTTTATTCTTACTCCCCCGATACTCTTTATGCAGCCCACGTCATAGGGACTGGTGGTCCACAGTGATGTTGGAACTTTTGCCATATCTTCCTCGTAAAAGGGAACTGGGGTAGATGTGGGTGCCTTAAGTGCCATGGCAATTTTCTGTGCCACTTGCTTATATGTCACTCTTAGCCATATATCTACACTCATCATAAATACCATTTTGCCCTCTTCTTTGTCTTCCGAAAAGAGCTCCTCATCGGACACCTGGGTCAGCCTACATCCCTCAGCCAGAGCAATCACTGCCCTCCATGCTCTCCCTTCCCGGTCTTGAGCATGTACCGCAATATAATCAGCAGTTGCTATGATACTCTCGATGCTCACTGAAATCACCTTCCCTTCCGGTTCATTGGCTGGTGTCTCAGGTCTGAACAAATATGCTGCTGGCCTCCTCCAGATCTTCTCTTCTATTCCTGGCATCCATGCGAATGCCATGTCTGTTCCGTACTGGAACAGTTCGCCATCTACTGGCTCAGCCCGAGTTACTGTCTGTCCACAGTATGCTTGCAGAATTTGCCGTGCAGTGAGCATGTTTATTCCTGGAGTGGAACAAATTATGCCGTCCTCCGTGAAGGAGATTGTCATATTTAGCCTGCTCATTATGTCTCTCCGAAGTATGTTTACTGGCGACTCCCTTGAATACAGGAGCGGGACAGATATGTCATAATCCCCTATTGATAAGGAGATATTATCAGTAAAGGGAACCAACCCCCTAGCCCCAGAGAATCCTTGGGTGTTCATGGCCTCACTTGACATCTTAAATTTACCTTCCCTTATGCAAGACCGGGTTTCCCCAGTATCAACAAGGAATGATAATTTTTTGTCACCTATCGTTACCTCAATGCATGGTTCCTCCGCACTATTAGGTGTTACCGACAGGATGGGACACACCAAGGACGTCTGTGGGCTGCCCTATTGTGGGTATAATGATTGACCACTTCCTGTGTAAGGGTTGTGTCCCAGGACAGTCACCCTTCCCAGTTGTGTTTGTTGTAGCTGTGTATCGGTGGAGGTTACCTTATGGTCCTGTATTTGAGTGGGCTGCTGCACTCGCTGCACTTGGTGTTGTTGTGTTATCGCTACCTGTTGTTGCGGTAGTGAATATGTCTGTGGCTGTTGTTGTGTTACTAACTGTTGCTGTGTGCTGCCCTGTGGCAGCCCCTGCTGTTTTTGGTAACACTGCTGTTCCCTTGTAGGCACTTGTTGTCCTTGTTCCCCCCATGCTGGTCTGGAGGGTCTCATTCTACATGTGCGTGCATGTGTCCTAACATTCCACAAATCCAACATACAGGTGGTTCCCTGGTCTGCCATGGGAAACTTCCTGAATTATCCTGGTATACTGGTTGCCCAGTGGGGTAGAAGCTTCTGAATCCTCCCCCTTGCTGTTGTGCAGGATAGCCATATCCCCTCCCCCTCATCATTCCTCCCCTTCCCCTGTTGTTATTATAATATCCAGTTCCTGATGTCATGTATCCTCCTCCCATGTTAGCCGTGTATGGTGGGGGTGGTGGCAGCTGTTGTGTTATAATTTGTGGTGATTGTATTTGGGAGGGATCTTGTGCGGCCACTACTTGCGTGGGGTTTGGTGTCATTGTTGTAGGTGTAGTTATTAGTGCACCTTCCATCGTGTACTTAGTCAGTTTTTTCTGCACTAATTTAGCCTCTTCTGCTTTTCTATCTTCTTCCTTTTGTTTCATCTTTTCTTGCCACGTCCTACAATGGTGTACTATTGTCAGTTGTATTTCCGGCCAAGCCTTTGCTTCCATCCCCACTACTTTCTTCAATTGTTTCTGTACTGCCTCCGGGAGCCCTTGTATTAGTATGTGATAAAATATTGCCGGTGTCTTGTCCCATTGCTCTCTAGTTTCCATGCACCAATTCTCCTGAATCTCCTGGATATAATCAACAGGATCTTCGTTCTCACGCATCTTGCGTGATGTAATTGCTCCTATGTCTGAGGTGTCTGGGTATTGTACCCTTAGTGCTTGCCATAATGCATGCCTGCAATTCGCAAATGGCGCCCCGTCATGTGATGTGTTCGTTATTGTGACCCCGGGGAAGCCCGCTCTCTTCCAGATGTCATCTGCTGCATCCCCTAATATTGATATTATTAGGCCCTTCACGTCTCCTACTGCCAGTTTATGTCCTGCAGTGTGTTTTTCCATCTCATATATCCATTTCCCCGCTCCTCCACTTAGTGATGGGAGCCTACACTTTATATTTTCCTTGTCTGCGTGCTTCCAAGGGACGTATTGTGGTCTAACCCCTCCTCTCTCCAAAAGTGGCATTAGGTTGTGTCCTATCTGCCCCCCCGGTTGTCGCAGTGTTGAGTCCGTATACCCCTCCTCTTCTTCTGTGTCGTCTACGTCATCAGTTATGTCCATATTTCCCCCGCTCATAGCTGCTTCCCCTTCATCTCTTCCCCTTCGTTTATTATTTCTTTTATTTGATGTGGACGTGTGTGTTCGTTCTTCCTGCCTGCGTCCGGGGAGATCTCTAAGCCTGCCGGCGTAGGGTGTGTGTTCGGGAGCGGGTGTAGGTGGACATGTTGGACGGGATGATGAGGGTGTAGCTGCACGTGTTTGCCTTCCCGCCATTCCTTGTTCTCCTTCCTCACTTCCCCCCAGCTCTTCCTTCCTTCTGCAAGCCCATGGTGATTCCCTGTTGGTTCAGGTGATGTACAATTTACCTAAGCTTTCCCTTTCCCCGTTTCTTCCTTCTCCCCCCATTCCTTCTTCTTCCTCGCTGCAAAAATCATCCAGGAGCGACAACCCCCAATCTGTCTTTTTCCCCCGAATCGTCACTGTTTTTAAATCTATTAAATCCGTTCCTCCCACTTCTTCTTTACCAATTGCTCCCCTTTGTGCTGATGTTGTTGCTACTTCTGTGTCCCTGCGTACATATTTCCTTATCCCACTCTCCCCTCTCCTATCTCCTCTTTCCCCTTCTCTTTTCTCTATTATTTCTCCTCCTATTTCCTCTCTTTTCTTTTTTAATTCCTCCATTACTTCACTACTCATCTTTTCTAATATCCTTTCTTCCTCTCTCCTCCTTTCCCATCTCTCTCTTTCCTTTCTAATATGCTTTCTATTACCCTCCCTTCCTCGTATTTCTTTGTGGTTTCTGATAGTATTTTTCTCTTCCATATTTCCATCTCCTTTTCTTTCTCTTCTTCCTCCCTTTTCCTGTCGCGTTGTGCTGCTCGAGATACCCTTTCTGCTACCGCCTTCATCCTTTCAGCTTCCCTCTTCCGTTCTGCAGTTCGTTCCCTCATTTTTTCTAACTCATTCTTACTTTCTTTCCTTTCTCTCCTTCCTCCCTCTCAAGCTGTTTGATCAGGGCGTTTTGCTCATTCCTTAACTCCGCCAATCGTTCCTCCAAAATCTCCTCCTCCTCTCTTAACAGCTCCCCTTCCTTCCTTTTTCCCCCATCCCCTTTTATCTCACTCTTACTCTCATCGTCCTCGTTCATTTTTCTTACTACCTCCTTCTCTTCTCCCGTTAATGTCCCTCGCAATTTTAATAACACCTGCGCAGCTACCCACTCGTCGTGTCCTATGGCTGCTATTTGTTCTTCACTAGTCTTCCCTTCCCTTGCCGGCATCTTCGTATAAGTTGGCCCTACCGCACTTGTCACCTCCCCCCCTGTGTAGCCACCTGTAGCTCTATATGGTGGTGGGCTGTATACTGGGTTCGAATACCCCTCAGCCGCCGTTAGTTGTTGCCTTACCACTTCTCGTAGTTCCGTTACAGGATATAAGCCCCCTTCCTCCTTTTTCACTACTTTCACTAAGGGCATGTCGTCGGTCCGCTCCTTTTTTATTTCTGTTTCATTTACGTTGCTAAGCTTTTCTCCTCCCTCTTGTCCTCTTCCCGTGCATTGTGTGCTTTCACTCTCTTTTTCCCCATTCTCTTCTTCCTCCTTAACCTTCTTCTCCTCCTTTATTTCCCCCACAGTGAACATTCCGGTCGGTCCTGGTCGGGACCCCTGGAACATCCTCCATAAGTTAAACACCTCCACATGGTGCGTCAACTTCTTCCCCTTATATGTGTTATGTAGATGTGTCAGTAGTGAGTGCTGGATATATGGGTCGAAACTGCCGTTAGGCGGCCAGGTTGTCGTCATTTTGTTGTCCGTCCCCTGTGTCCATTCTATGCTGTATTTAATCAGTTTCTCCCTATGGGGTGACAGTGTTTTACAAATATGCTGTAGCGGGGTAGTGCGGGTGTTCCCCCACCCTCCCAATCCTATCCCGTATGACATGGTAGCACTGTGTTGTTGGCTCCCCTCAATATAGTAGTCGTTACCTTGCTAAAAAATAAACTCTATCAAATTTGACAATTGCAGATGGTTTACCGGGCACCGTAGTTTGGTGACTTGCGATCGTCTGCTAAAAAGAAAACTGTCAAATATAACGCTGGCAAGTATGTAGTCTTTTCTCTGTCTTTGTTTCTCTCACTTAATACCGTTACGGCCCCCTACAGCCAAGGCGCACGTAGCCCCCTGCGGCTGCGTGCCCTGTGTGACGTGCTTATACAGCCGTCCCACTTTTCTTCACCCCTC
Source organism: Ambystoma mexicanum (assembly GCF_040938575.1). Taxonomy (NCBI): domain Eukaryota; kingdom Metazoa; phylum Chordata; class Amphibia; order Caudata; family Ambystomatidae; genus Ambystoma; species Ambystoma mexicanum. Next base: position 149,052,626 of record NC_090936.1, read on the forward strand.
CTCCTCCTTCCTCACTCGTCGTGGCCGGCGTTCTCCGTGCGCGGTCACGTCCCCCTCTCCACCTGGCCCCGATTTAATCGTTGCCATTGACCTCCGTGCCCTCCCCCTTACCACTATTCGCTTCCCCACCACTCTTCAACAACGCTGTGTGGTCGAGGTATCCTATGAAAGCCCTACGGGTGACGTCACCGACCTCTTCCAAAACTACCGGTAAGTTCTTTTCACACTTCAGAATGCTCGAAATAAGTTTTGCTATTTATCCCAGTTAACCCCACAGCTGTCCTCTTGTCACGCCTGGAACAAGGTAACCAATAATATAATCAGACTGCGCACGCTGCGTCGCCTCGCGTGTGATACGCCCCTCAACAGGAGGGCTTAACCAGCCAATTATCTTCCGTATTAGGCAACCAGTTAGCTGCCGCCTACAGGAAAACGTCATCTATCTATCGAGTTTCTCTGCTCGATCAATAGGGATCCTCATCTACTCATTGAACAATAATCGCCAATTCGTAGGAAACCACACACACACACACCCCCACACACCCTTACAGGTGGTCGCGACCTAGGCCAATCAGTGTCTACGAGCGGTCGCACGTGATGTTTTCGTGCTCCGCCCACTCTTCTTCGTAGCATAGTGGACTGCTCTCGCACTTGTCCAGCTACCAATCACTTCACCGCCAACACTAATTTATCAAATCTTCACCGTACACCTTGGTAACACCTCCCACCTCCCTTATTCCATTCCTCCCCCCTCCCTCACAACTTCACATTGCTTGTTGGGTGTGGCATACTCACCAAGTTCTCTTGATGCGGGGCTGCTCGACTGCGTGCACCCCTCCAAGCGGCTCGCCACCTCCCCTCATCTGGACCATGTCTGGACACTCGCCAACCGCGGGCGGGATACATCTCAATCGGCTCCCGAGGGCCAATATCCAGATTGCGCTGTCCGGTCTTCTCGCAGTTCCGCGATGGTCCTGTAGTCCTCAAACAGGGGGCAGCGGCAGAGGGGGCCGCGCCGCCAGGCCTCCTCGCAACGAGAGTACTCGGAAAAATAAAAAGGTAGATCGTAACCAGATCTCAGCGGTGCCTCCAACTTGTCGGGGAGTTTCTCCCGGGGTCAGCTGGGCTGTCGGCGGACCTCCGGGCTGGGAGGCCTCAACTCCTCCCGCGTTTCCCAAAAATGAGTATGAGACACACGCAAGAAGCAAGGTGGTTCTGCTATTTATTGAACAACGGCAGGGTTGGGTCTAGGATCGTATGCGTCCGTCCAGACTCTTGAAATTCGTGGGGCACGCAGGCCCCTTTTTGCCTCAGTATGACGCGCTACTTGCGTCACCTGGGAACGTTAGCGAAAAAACCTATTGCCACTCTGGATTGGTTCCTCGAGTGGTAGGGTTAGTATAGCATACATATAGAGAACATTGTTAGTGGTTAAGGGTCAGTCAGGTGGTATACTTGGGCTGTCCCTTCTACTAGATACTTGAAAATTGTTACACGAAGACCCCTAATGATTGGCTAATGTTAGTGGCGTCAGTGATGAATGCCCCCATGGATTGGTCCACTCGCGAGCCCCCCAGCCTGGGACCATCGTTGTTCCCAGCTCACGGTGTACCTGTCATTTGCAACAATATGTAACTATGTGTTCGTGCAGACAATGCGAGGATTTTCTCATAGGTCTGAGAGCAGACCTTTCCCATTGCTGTAGGTGTCCACTGGGTCATTTCATTGTTGCAGCCTATGTCCCAGACGTGGGACCCAGGCGACTTCTCCCTCGTGGGTCTGGCACCTTGTCAGGTTTGGCTTGGTCACGTGAGGAGAGACCGTGGCTGAGGCAGAATTCTGCACATTTAAAGTTGTATTTGCCTTTGCGTGCCTGGTTTTGTTTACAGGTGTGACCTTGGCGTCGGCTGGTAGCATACGAGTTGCAACATCGCTCCCTTGGCTGCCAGCTCTCGCTGGGCTCGTTCTGCAGGGTAAGCAATTGTACTCTTGCTCGCTCAGTGTTCATGGCGGCTCTTGCTTGCAGCCTACTTGGGCCTGGTTCATAGGTGGGGATGTGTAATGCACGGCACTTATGTTGCGGTGTCACATGGCTTCATAGGCAGTGTCATGTCTTCGTTGTATTTTCACCACGATGCAAGGGTCGGGAGAAGCGTCAGCAAGCATGTAAACGAGTGCTTTGTGCGTCTTGCGTTTCTGCATTTCGGATAACCTATGTGAAAAATAATAAAGATGCGCGTCAGTGGGTGTGTCCGTCACCTACGTCATAGCACTGAGTATATTCTTTGTGTGGATTGGTGTGGGAGTGTCCAGTGTGCATGGTTGCACGTGTGTTCTGACAGTTGGCTAGGTCGTCATGGCATCTCTAACGATGTAGGTCCTAATTGTTGAAGGGCTTAGTCGAGTTCATCCATGCCGCAGGTGTCGGCTTGAGTAGGGCAGGCTGGCGGGGAGGCCGGTGGGCACATCCGTATGTTCTTGTACCAGGGTATTTGGTCGTCTGGTAGATAGACAAATTCATCTCGTGGCGGGTGTCTGGGCCGCGATCCTCTAGGCCAGGGGAGCGAGGAGATTGGGGGGAGTTTTTTCTCCCACTTCAGTTCTATCTATCCTAATCTATCTGCTGCCTACTTCTGAGGTTCTCTGACTTCGCCTCACTTTTGCTTGCCACTTCCTGCTTTTCTTCATCAACCTCTTCCTGCAGACTTTCCCCTTCCACCACCTCCTGAAGTCCACCAACAACCACCTGCTGGTTCTCTCCAATCACCTCCTCTTGATATCTCTCTTCTACTGCCACCTCCAGATGTCGACCAACCTCCTCATGCCGGTTCTCTCCGATCACCTACTCTTGATATCTGCTACTGCCGCCTCAAGATGTCCACCAACCTCCTCCTGCCAGTTCTCTCCGATCACCTCCTCTTGATATCTCTCTCCTAGTGCCGCCTCCAGATGTCCACCAACCTCCTCCTGCCGGTTCTCTCCGATCACCTCCTCTTGATATCTCTCTCCTACTGCCGCCCCCAGATGTCCATCAACCCCTTCCTGCGGTTTCTCACATACCACCTCCTCCAGTCATTCTCCAACCCCCTCCTGATCTCTCTCTCTCCTAATTCGGCCTTTACTTTCCCAACCACTCCTCAAGATATTCATCTCTTCTTCCTCACTTTTTCCAACCACCTACTTAATTTGTCCAACCCCCACCTCAAGAGTGTTACCCTCCTCCTCCTCACATCCTAATTAAACCTCATGATACCTTACTTTTTATAGGGCCTAGTCCCCACCCTGCAATCTCTCTCTGATGAAAGAAGATGTATTTATGTTAGCTGGGGTGGAGAGAAGTTGTCAGCCTCTACCCCTGGGGATGGCTCACAGCATTGATGTGGGACTTGGGATTGCCTTGCCCCCCCTCCCCGGGCGGTCATCTCCCTGCAACATCTGGGCCATACCTTCCAGCTTCACTCTGGTAGATGATGGCTAGCAGGGCCATGAGAGGAGCAATTCATACAAGACATGAGGCGACCCTTAAAGGGGCAGAGCTACTGAATATGTGGCATTCATGATAGTACCGTTCCTTAAACCTGTGGTGAGGTGGAGTGGTCAGGGTAATCTTGTGTGTAATCCCTCTGCGCTCAGCATGACAGGGCACCCGACCCACACAACCCCACAACTTCAACCCCCAGACACAGGCAGGGGACTTCCTCACAAATTCTGCTTAGAAACAGATTACCCCCTGAGGGCATTTTCATTTTACAAGGCAAAATTGCCAGTGAATTTTATAGTGTGTTGTTATTTATTTTATTTCTTTATTTTATTTTTGTATTTGTAAAGCACCTAAGCCCAAGGGCATCTAGGCGCTGTTGCGAGACCAGTTATACGCAATGAGAAACTTGGAGGACGTACATTACAAACATACTTAAAGTTCATACATTTTTCCTACCATAGGCACACAGAGTTCATGCCTGGGAGAGGCGAGTGTTTCAGGAAAATAGACACTTTTTTTGTGATTTTCAGAAGGCCCAATATGATTCCTCTGGTCTTAGGGCAGGTGGGAGGGATTCCAGTGGTTGGCTACCACCGTTGGGAAGCTAGAGCCTCCTCCTTTGGCTCGTTTAAATTTGGTAATACAAGGTGGTGTGAGTGGATTGACCTTGCTGGCCTAATGGTATTGGCTCTCACAATCTTTTGTGCCAAGTATGCAGGAGCTGAGCTAGAAAGGTATTTGTGTTGATAGAGAGCATTATGAAAATAATCCTTTCGCGAATTGGGAGCCAATGGGCCTCCCTTCTTGCTGCTGAGATGTGATCTCTTTTCGATAGGTTGAGTATTGAGCATAGGGCATTGTTTTGGGTTACCTGCATTTTGCGGATATTCTGTTTCGAGGTGCCGGCAAAGAGGGCGTTGCAGTAATCAAGCCTTGCACTGATGACTGCTCACGCAATCGTAAGGCAACTGGTGGGTGTGAGGAAATGTCTGGCAGAATAAATGAATCTGATGGCGTAGGCCGCCAAAGATGCAATCGAGATCACTTGTCACATGAGAGGGAGGGTGGCATCCAAATGGATTCTTAGTGTTTTCACTGAAGCAGAGACAGGGATCTGGTTCCCATCAATAGTGAAGGAAGTGTATTGGGAGTTGAACTTCTTCAGCGTTACTGGCGATTCCACCAGCAAGGTCCTTGTCTTGTCGTCATAAAGGCATAAAGGGCTTGTGCCCATCCAAGCCTGTATTGTCAAGTACATTTTGTTGATGGTGAGGGAGTCATCGTCATAGTTGCCTGACAGGGGGAGGAGGATTTGGGTGTCATCGGCATAGTTGGTGTAGGATATGCCGATGGCATCCAGGAGGTCAAAGATGTGTTTGGTGAATATGCTATAACGGGTAGGGGAAACACAGGATTCTTGTGGGACACCACAAGTGATGGGAACGGGAGGGGCGCTGGATGTTTCCAACAAAACTCTCATGGCTCTTCATTCAATAAATGAAGCAGCCCATGTAGTGGCTTCCTGGGAGAAGTTGGTAGCTGCTGAGAGGTGGTGGCACAATATTTTATGGTCCACCAAGTCAAAGGCAGCCGACAGATCGAGGAGAAAGAAGGGCAGGCTTTCCCTCATCTCTGAAGTTGTCAAGCTGATTTTTCAAATCTAGCAGTGCCGATTTTGTGACATGTCCTACCCAGAAGCCTGATAGGCGCGTTCCTAGGATGTTATTCGTTTCCAGGAAGGATTGTATTTGGTTGCCCGCAGCCCTATTCAGGATCTTTAGTAGGAACGGGACTGTTGTAATTGGGTGGTAGTTGTTGGGTGCTGCTGGGTCTAGTTTGTTTTAGCAAGGGGATGACCCAAGATTCTTTGAGGCTGGAGGGCACCAGGCCCGTGGTAAAGGAGGCGTTATGAACCTAGTAATACAAGGGACTAGGACATCAGAGCAGTCTTTGATGATCGTGACTGGGCAGATATTCCCATTACATCTTGAAAGCTTTAGACATCTGAATATGTTGGAAGCTTCTGCTTCTGTGATTTCTCTAAAGTGAAAAAACGGAGTGTGATCACTAGAAGCAGAGGGAGCCGAGGGGTAGGGAATAGGTGATCAATAGAAGCAGAGGGAGGCGAGGGGTATGGAATAGGTGATCAATAGAAGGAGAGGGAGGCGAGGGGTAGGGAATAGGTGATCACTAGAAGCAGAGGGAGGCGAGGGGTAGGGAATAGGTGATCAATAGAAGCAGAGGGAGGCGAGGGGTAGGGAATAGGTGATCACTAGAAGCAGAGGGAGGCGAGGGGTAGGGAATAGGTGATCAATAGAAGCAGAGGGAGGCGAAGGGGTAGGGAATAGGTGATCACTAGAAGCAGAGGGAGGCGAGGGGTAGGGAATAGGTGATCAATAGAAGCAGAGGGAGACGAGGGGTAGGGAACAGGTGATCACTAGAAGCAGAGGGAGCCGAGGGGTAGGGAATAGGTGATCAATAGAAGCAGAGGGAGGCGAGGGGTATGGAATAGGTGATCAATAGAAGGAGAGGGAGGCGAGGGGTAGGGAATAGGTGATCACTAGAAGCAGAGGGAGGCGAGGGGTAGGGAATAGGTGATCAATAGAAGCAGAGGGAGGCGAGGGGTAGGGAATAGGTGATCACTAGAAGCAGAGGGAGGCGAGGGGTAGGGAATAGGTGATCAATAGAAGCAGAGGGAGGCGAAGGGGTAGGGAATAGGTGATCACTAGAAGCAGAGGGAGGCGAGGGGTAGGGAACAGGTGATCACTAGAAGCAGAGGGAGGCGAGGGGTAGGGAATAGGTGATCAATAGAAGCAGAGGGAGGCGAGGGGTAGGGAATAGTGGTTGTTTTAGTTAACACTTGTTTCATGGCTATTTTATGCTGTAGGGAGTTTGTTTTATTCTGCATAGCATTCCGTATATCCGAACACTACAACTCATCTTTAGTGATGGTGGATGGGGGGGCTGACACTGTTTCCAACTCTCTAAGTATTCTGAAAATGCCATGGGAGTTGGAATTGGCATTGGTGATTCTGGAAAATGTTTGCCGCAGATTTAGCTGCGATAATGGCCTGCTTGTATTCTCTAGCAATCTTATTGAATATATGTTTAGTGGTGTCGGCTTGAGCATTTCGGGTTTTTTGGAACGTAGTGCCTGGAGGTCTGCAGTGAATCAGGAGTTGATATCTGCGGGGTTGGCCCTACGGGGAGCTAGAGGGGCTACAATGTTCACTGCCCTTGTCAAGTTGTTCAAATAGATGTCTGCAAGGACACTCAGGTCTGCAAGACTGAAAGTAATGTGCCATCCACCCATCCTTTGTTTTTTGAGAGACTCTTTTGTCCCGTGGGGCTGAACCTGGGGAAGGGAGTTGATGCTGAAGCCATTCTGACATTTCCTTGTGAGACACATTTGTAATTCTAAGAGGGATGGCAAAATTAGGTTCTCTTAGTATAGGCCTTTTTATTTTGGCCAGACTGACTTGGACTTATTTGTTGTTGTTTAATGGTCAGGATTACTCCCGTTTTAGAGTTGGGGCAAATTAGGAATTCCACCATACCAAGCAAAAGTGTAAATAAAGGTTTTCAAAATTTGTGTCCATTGTGTCTGTGTGTGTTGCTCGATACCATGTCTTCCTCACCGTCCACGTCCATTCTAGAGATGTGTTCACAGAGGGAGAAGACATGGGAGATTTCCCTTTTGACAAAGGGTAACAAATACTATCCGCCCCAAGGATACCCTTCAACAACCTGTCAGAACTAGAGTAATTTGAGGGTTCTGAAAGTAGTCGGCCTGAGTTTAACACTATAAGGAGAGGGAGTGAGAGTCTATCTTCTCCTCCAGCATCATTAGATGTTGAGAGCTCCTGTTATTCCTGTGGAGAAATTAACCACCAAAATGAAACATGCCCTTTGGACCTCCAAATGCCTTTTAGTTATCAAGAGTTGGAGACCATAGGAAGATCAGGTTCAGACAATCTCATGATAGGAGCTCGGAATGGAAGCCTTCTGTTATCTCTACCCCTACCTCCTACCCAAAACCACAGATGTTTCTCTTGTAAAGGGTCTGGGTACATCGCCAGATATTGTCTGTTAAATCTAATTGATTTCTCCACCACACCATCTTTAAGAGAACCCGGTCAGGATAAACAAAGACAGAAAGGATTGAACCATCTTATTCCAGTATTCTTCACACCCAGTCTAGTATAGTAAAACCAAATTTTGAAGGGAACCCAAAAGGAAGACCACCAGGAAAAGAAAAGAAGAATAAGAAACAACCAAACATATTCTTATACACAGGAAATAAAACCTCCTATTGAGTGCCTGTCATTTTAGATGGGAAAACCCTTTGGACCCAACTAGATAGTGGGAGTAAGAGGTGTGCCCTTCAAGCAGAACTACTTCCCCAAAAATGGAGGAGAATGGGTGAAACGAATCTGGGCTGTGTGCATGGCCATATTGCAAACTACCCACAAGTCCAAATACCCCTCACCATCTTGGGTACAGAATTATAACTTATAGCGGCTGCAATTCCCAAATTGCCAACCCAATTCGAAAAATGGATTTCACACGTGGCCCAAATCAAATGAAAGACTCTTATAGCTAGACTCCCATGCCCAAAGAAACCAGAACCTCCCAATTCTGAAAAGAGAACCAATGGGGAAGAAAGTACTATTTTCTTCGGTGTGGACACAGTACATCAGAGAAAAGAATCCAACCCAAGGGTTATGCAGTGGTTCTTGGACCTTCAATCCTACTGCTTCACAGTGGAACACCGGAAGGGCCGAGAGCAAGTTAACACAGACTTTCACTCCCTGTTTCCATGTGAAACATCCCGTTCCAACCTGCACAGGGTACGGGTATGTGAGAAACATGAGGGCATCCTCACACCTACTCCCCTTGGATCCTCTCCTCAGGTGGCAAGGGAAAGGGCATAGCTTTTGAATCCTGGGGGTGGAGATGCGAAGGAGGATCACCTGGTGGAGGGTCCTTGGGGATTGAGGAGAGGATATGCAAAGGCGAGACATGGTATCCCCTTTTCCAAATAAGAACAAACATCACCCTCCTCCTGCCTTTATAGGTTGTTGTAAACACAGTCCCCTCATTTCCTCTCATTCATCCCACTATAGTACTGGGACGAGGAAGAGGTGATGAGAAGTAATGCACACTAACAGTGCCTTTCACCACTTTAGTACTAAGAGGAGGAAGAGGCCTACAGACTCGTGTAAGGGTCAGGCATGTCCAGACTGCTTCACTAATTGCGGTCAGGCAATTAGGCCTGAAGACACATCTGCAATCTGTTAAATGGTTGCAGGTGTATAAAAGATGGAGCCTGAGCGATAAGAGAGAGACCAGCAGGGAGGTCTGCAGAGGAAGAAATCCTGCAGAGCAAGTTGGTAGCCGAGGGTGGTCCTGTCAGGAAACCAGGACGCCGGCAAGAAATGGAAGGAACTGTGGCGCCGGGGCCAGGAAGGGCCGTGCAAAGGCCACAGTATTGGGATCCTCACTGGTCGGTGCCTGCATCTGGAGCTGGGAGCCAGAGAAGAAATCCAATAATTGTAAGTCACAACAGTGTCCACGGGACACGAGCGGACCTGCCGGCAACCCACAGAGAGAGAAGCGAACTGCGAACGGGGCTCGCCGTCCACCGAGGATGTCTACGCGGAGCAGAGAAGAAGGTGACAGCCGCCCAGAGGAGACGACAGAGACCGGTCAGTGCATAAAAGGGATCACTCACACCAGGGCACTCCTGGGGCTGTTACATGGAAAAAGGGAATGCCAAATGAATGAGAAGTAATGTGCAAGACACATTGAACCAAAGGAAATGGTTTTGATGATTACTACAAAGTATGAGAACTGGAAATTACTGAATACCGAACTGAATGAAAGCTTTTGATGAACACATGAAAGCTTACAGACAGTCCAGTTTATAGCGATTTTGCAATCCCACAAAATGCAGCGAAAACAGTCGTTTTGCGCAAAAAAGCAGTTTTTGCAAAAAGACCTGCAAAAAAGACAGTTTAAAAAAAAAATACTCATCGGGACAGGTCCTGAAAACGTTTTTGGATGCAAGAAATGAAATGAGCAAACATATCTCAACACTTGCACCGAATGAAGAGCAGCCCAATCCACAAACGACACCTGAATGGGCACATTTTATATGCACACCCAGACAGATTGCCTTTTTCACCTCTTTGCACAAATCAGGGGGCATTTCTGCAAATTTTAAAGCGCATTCCAAATTTCCAACCAAGATGCACTTTCTTTTAACTGTGCAGAAATTGTAGACAACCCTACATGCATTGGGGGTGGGTGGGGGTGTCACTGCATGACAGGATCTTTCTTGACCATGTCCTGCATTTTCATTTTTACAGTATGAACCACTGCTGTGTCACTTGCATATCTGTTCTTCAAAGAGGATACAAATGTGTTTTTTGGGGTCGCATTTTACAGTGGCAGGCCCCTGAAGGGCCCATCATGGTGAAATGCGCTGGGAGCCTTTAGAACATTGTCGGGAGAGCGCTTCTATTCAAAGCATCTGGACAGCACACAGTTTGCGCTACAGCTCAGCCCCATGGAAATGCACAGGTCACCTTTGAGAATAAGGTGACCTGCTAATTTCCAAAAATGGATTGGCTAAAAAAATAGCGTATCCTAAGCTCTATTTTTAAATGTCCCAATTTTTGAGGATCTGGTTCAAAATCTACATTTAAAAAAAATGAAATGTTCACACTATGAGAGAGAAAGGAGAGAGAGGGTGACGGATGAGATGTGAAGTGATAGGCAAGAAAGCAGTGGGTCAGAGGAGGAAGCAGTGCACAAGAGAACAGAGTAAGCAGTGGGGTGCTGGGCCAGAAACCTGAGAGCGAGGGCAGGTATAGAAAGTAGAGGGAGTGTGTGCTCAGGAGGAGCAGTGGGCCAGAAAATAGAGAGGAAGCAGTTGGCCGGAAAGAGGGTGAGCTGCAGATTGGGGAAAAGGATGAGGGAAGAGTGTGATAGAATAGGAGAAAGGATGCAAGATGCAGAAGCAGCACAAAGGAATGAAGGACTGTATACTGCGTGAGGAATTGGAGAACATAGGGTGAGAGTTGGGAGTATGATTTGGAGTGAGGCAGGGGCTGGGGAGTGCAAATTGTGACTTGGCAGTGGGACATAGCACGTGAGTATGTGTATCACATAGGTTCAGAAATGCAAGTTGTGATGAGGAGTTGGTGAGATGTGTGATGTGTGTTGGTGAGAGAGGTGTGTGGGTGTTTGGGGTATTGGAGAACATAGCAGGGGAATATTGTCAGCATTACAAATGATAATTATCAATTTAGTTAATACTATTAAATAGGCATGCACATTAAATAAAAAATGTAGCCAAAACAAACACTGTTCTGCCAAGCCAGAGACATCTGGGACTCTTCCCATTAAATTAATACAAAATATACATAATGACACCCTGGCTCTCTTGTAGCCTTGCACTCTGCCTCTTTCCTGCAATGTGGCAATCCTACACCCTTGAGTTAATACAAAATGTTCCGCAAAAATGCTGCAATAAATAAAGGTTTGTGCTGCTATATTTGCCATTTCATGCGCAATATCCTTTCAGGGTCTGAAAGTTTAATAAACCAATGTGCAAACGGCCAGTTGGTGTGAATAACGAATACCATATATTGCAAGCTAAGAGCGAATTTGATGAAATGCAATATAAAGCAAGTATAGAACATTGCTGAGGAGTGTGAGATCAATGTGGTGAAGGGAAAGGAGCACCACAAAGTGAACTGTGAAACAAAACTCCTGGTGGCAAAGTCCAGAGACTGTCAAAGACCGGTTGCATGACCTGTAATGCGTGGACCGTGCGGTCCAACAACTGCGCCTAGACCTGGTATACCCCATCTGTGAAAGCCAAAGAAACATATAGAAAGCAAATGCAAATGCCTGAAAGAGATTGCGGAAGTGACGCAGAAGAAAGCAATATGTATGAACTATCAATAACTAGAAGCAGTACAACAGTGTCCTGGAATGGGTTTTGAATATTGAGAGACTGGACTTAAGTACAAGTTGAGCAAGCTGAGCAAGCTCGAGTCTTGAGGAAGGAGAATCCTGAGAACAACTTTAAACTGTGTTTGTTTTCTTGGAGAAGGGAACCCCAAAACTTTGTCGAACTGTCTTGAACTTGGGGAAGGAAACCCCCGAGACTTTGTAGAACTGTCTTGAACCTGGGGAAGGGGTGCTGGAAAGTAAGCACAGCTGGAAGAAGCTAAGAACTTTATTTGGAACACTACTTCTTTTGTTGGCAACGTCCCTACACATGGTTTATCTTTAGCTTGAGGGCAAGTAAAGGTTTTGGACACAGACAGACTTTTATATTGAACTTACTGACTCAGACTATCCTTAGTTTCTTTAGGTAGGGAAACTTTATTAATTCGGATTAATCCATTAACATATAATAAAACCCAGTAAATAAACAAAATATAAACTTTACATAAAGGGAAATGACATAATAAACACTACAAACCTACAAAGATTTAAAACTGAACCCAGTACAATAGTTGCAGTTGCAACGATAGTGAGAAAGTCTCCTTAATACATTTGTGTGAACTGTGGAAAGTTTAAAACTCGACAAAGTGCAATAAATGTGACCCATTCAAGAGAGCCTCCTTCACAAATGTACATTAACTATACAAAAAATGTATGTCGCTACAATTCAATATAAAAAATATATGCATCCGGATAAAATCCTAAAATAATGGTTTAAACATTTTCGGCGTAGGTCAGCCATTTTTTTTTGCATAACAATAGGAAATGGCAGACATTTTCAACGGCTCCTGTATTGCCGCTTTTTGTGTTTTCAGTGCGGCTATTTTAAACGGGGGCCTTTTCAGCATGGTGTTTTCACGCGGCCCTTTGGGGTAGGGGGTTGCAAGGTGAGGTGGCGGGGTGAGGATAGATGGGGTTGGGAAGGCAACCCCATATTTATAAAAAAGAAATCGTCAAATACGGCAGCGATGAAAACACCAGAGTGATAATGCCCATGGTGAAAATGCCCACGTTTAATATTACATAAGCATTTCTTGTCAGGCAAGGACTTATCCTACTTTCTTCATATTAAACCTGGTCATTAGCACCAATCTTCTACACTCTGCAGATTTTATGTCACATATTTCGCTTCCATGCATCATAATTAGATGGCGACTACCATACAATTTCAGTGACAATAAGGTGCTCACTTTTTGTCTGCTCAGCTCTTTTACGTGCCACAATGCTCTGTCCTTTGTAAAAAAAAAATTAAATGGTTCGGAGAGGAGTAATGATTAATATCCACATTTCTGATCCCCCCAACTAGCCAATCATGTGTGGCCTTCCCAATATCAAACATATTTATTCGCCGAGGGGAACCCTTCTATTTCCCAAATTACCGTACTCATATTTGGATTTTACGAAAGGCCCAAATAAACCTTAAGAAAGTAACCGTCTCGCCTGTGATGCTGTGCCAGGAATCCCAAATCCTAAGCTGATCGCAGTTTTGGGGGTTCCTTGCAGGGTACGACGTCCATTAATCGCAGTTTTATTTTTTGCAGCAGATTTTTTTTACCGCAAAACAACCCATCGAAAAATATGGGGGGTGGGTAGAGGGATATAAGGTTTCTGGGTGTTTCGGGACCAGATTTCAAATCAGTGGGAAGGGGTTTTGGGGTAGTAACCTCCCCAAAAAGAAAGAAATGTGATGGGTTTTTGCGGCAAAAAATGCAGCGAAAAAAAAAGTATGATGGAATGACATGGAACCCCTTGCAGGAGGCTTAGTAGTGTTATTTTGAGTCACCTCAATCTGCAAGCAGTTGGAGTACCCCTAAATCTCGCTCCCATAAAGCATGTGGGTGCCTAGCTTGGCCCTATAGAAACGGAGACACGGTCAGGTCTAGTAGAGCAGTACATTAGCATATAAAAGCGCCCCAAAACGAGTGCGATGCAACAACGGGGAACTAACCATTATGCCTGCATTAGGGGGATCAAAATCTGAAAGAAATAGTATAAATAATAATGAGGCTAATGTGCAGCCTTGCTTCACCACTTTGTCAAAAAATGTCTGACACACTGCCAGATCTCGTGGTTCGCACAGCAGCATGCGTGTCAGAATAGCAGCGCTGAATTAAATTCAAAAGCCCCGGCCTTAACCTTCTTTAATGTGGCTACCTTACCCTATAGCCGACGTCTACGAATATAATCAAAGGCTTTCTGTAGGTCGATAAAAGGTACATGTAAGTTCCCCCCCTCTAATTAAGCAATATTTATCATTTAGGAGTAAACAGTGGTTCAACGTCGAGAAGCCTTTCCGAAATCCTGTTTGTGTGGGCTTCAGTAAATTCCATGAAACTGCCCACTACTCTACTTTTCTCAACAGGTATTTAGTGAAGGGAGGCGCTTGAGAGCCCGACCAAGATGGCCGCAGGTCTGTGAAGCTCTCCGGCACCCTTGGAAATCCGGACGTAATCCTGCCGACTTTGTGGCTGCTTTAGCACCCAGGTGCGGTATGCCGGCGCTTGACATCTCTGCGCCCCTCGAGAGCACCGAGCGGTGATTGTTTCCTGCGGTGCGGCTCCTGATCCGTCGCGGAAGGCCCCTGCGAGGAGCGGAGGAGGGGTGGTCCTGTAGCAGGTGAAGCCGCCGCATGGACAACCTGCCTGGAGGAGATGTGTGCGGTCCCATTCGGGTCGGAGAAGAAGCGCGGCGCCTGGCCCCCTGGCTGCGGGCTGCCGGGGCGGGTTTGGGGGGGCCGCCCTGTGCGCGGAGATGTCGGCGCGGTAGAGGCGCTGCAGCTGCCAGGGGACAACAGAGCCGGACGCGTGGCTGTGAGCGGTCCCGGAGGAGGCTTGCTTTGGAGGAGCGCCGCGGAGCGGACCTGACGGAGGGGTTCCTGCCTGCTACAGAGGAGGTGCGGTGGTGCGGGGCTGCTGCCGGGGCCCGCCACTGGTGGTCTCTGCCGTGGGCTGGCCTGGTGTGTGGCTGCCCTGGAGGGGGACTATTGAAGCCGAGAGGTGCTGCAGAGGTGGGTCCCTGTTGGTGGCGCTGGCCGGTGCTCGGTGGACTGCGGCCACGATTCCCCCCTGGGCCCCTTGGAGGCGGCTGGCAGGAGTGGGGTGGCGCTGGCGTTGGGGCAGGGCGGCGCTGTCGGCGTAGACTCTCCGGCTGGCCCTGGACACATCTGCATATAACGGGCTCGGAGGCCGGAGGGGCTTTGGAGCCCTTTGGAGATTGGAGGTGCTGAGTACACGAGGAATGATCAGCACGGCCTGGTGAGCTTGGTGGTGTTGGATTTGTGTGTTAACCCGCATTTACATACTTGGGATGATTTCTTCGCCCGCGGGCCTCAGCTGTTGGCTATAAATCTCACACTTGTGGTGCTGTGGGTGCCTTGCGCCTGTCTCCCCCTTGGGGCGCTGCTGGGATCTCGGCACGGGTGAGGAGTGTACTGTGTGGGACATTGGTGGCACCTGGGGGGGGCCACGGCGCGGGGGGGATCCTTGTGCTGGGAGTACTGGATGGTACATGTGTTCTTGTTCTCCCCCTGCCCTTCCCACTTACGCAACATGTCGAAGATGGGCAAAAGTGGTAAACAGCAGGCCAAGCTGCATTTTGAAGTACCTCCTCAGGCTAAATCTAATGGGGCAATGGTGGATTTTTCGGAGCAGTGTGCCCCAGCTTTAGGAACTGACCCCTCTTCTGCGCTTCAGGACATTAAGGTTATGTTTGCGCAGTTACAACTTGGGATACAGTCTCTTGATGGGAAACTGGACACGCTGACCTGCAAGGTGGACCACATGCAGGTCCGCTTGGACAAGCATGGGGAGCGGTTGGACGAGGCGAAGGAACGGATTTCCGGAGTGGAGGACGTTGCAAGCTCAGTATCTGGAGCAATGGCTGGGGTGCAGAAAGCTCTGAAAGAGCTTAGGGAGAAGCAGGAGGATTTTGAATCACAGTCAAGGAGGCATAACGTTGTGGGCCTGGCAGAATCGGTAGACCAGAGGGACATGGAGAGCTTGATTGAAGGCTTACTGAAGGAGGTGTTGGGCTCGGAGGGGTTCTCCCCAATATGTGTGGTGGAAAGGGCTCATAGAATCCCTAGTGGCAAGAGGCCAGTTCCGGGAGCCCCTCTGAGGACGTTGATAGCTCGCCTGTTGAACTATCGAGACAGGGATACCGTGCTTCGGAAGGCGAGGGAAAAAGGTAATGTCACTTGCAAAGGGGATGTCATCAGATTGTTCCCTGACTTTTCGGATAAGGTGCAAGCTACCCGGAAGACATTTCTGGATGTGAAGAAACGGTTGAAGGGACAAAAATATGAAATATGCCATGCTATACCCAGCCAAGCTCCGAGTGGAGCATAAGGGCAAGTCACTCTTCTTTCAAACTCCCGGGGAAGCAGCATCCTTTTTGGATATGTTGCCGGAAGAGCCTGGTCAGTGAGGCAATAATTAGGTCTGATGAGGGGGCGGGAACATGTTTGGTCTTGGATTATTGGTGCTGGCAAGATATTCGGGTTTGGTTTTCGAGGAGGAAGTCGGGAAATCTACAGTAGGGTGCTGGAGGGTCGGGCTGGTAGCTTCCACCAGCGCGAAAGCTGGTTGACATTATATTGTGGATAGTTGAATTGCTGGAGGGTTGGGGCATCTGGCATACATGGGGGGCGGTTGTGGGGGGATCTGGGGGGGACAGGGAGCTGGGTAGACACCGACAAGTTGGGGGGTTGTCGGTAGGGGGGAGTTGGGGGGGAGTTGTTGGAAGGGGGAGGGGGGACCAATGGCACGAGACATACAATTCTCTGGTAGGTCAGTTGGTGCATGCACGGTAGGTTTTAAGAAGCTTGACAATGGCGACACTTAAACTTTTGACCTGGAATGTGCGGGGCCTTAATAGTCCTCTGATGTGCCGAAACGTGCTGCAATACCCGAGGCGTCACCAGGTGGAGGTGGCCTTTCTCCAGGAGACCCACCTGACGGCAGAGTGAAAGACCAGGTTTGGTAAATGCTGGGGGTGCCACAGATATTTTTCTTCATACTCTTCCTTTTCTAGGGGGGTGTGCATATTAGTGCACAGGTCTGTGGGCTTCCGACTGACCAAGTTGCTAAGGGATCAGGAGGGGAGGGCAGTTATAGTCCAGGAGGTTATCCAGGGGAGGCTGTATACGTTGATTTGCTATTATGGCCCTAATCAGGATACGTCCGAATCGCTGATGTGGGTTGAGTGGCAATTGGTGGATATACCTATGGGGGAGGTACTGTGGGTGGGGCTTTTAACGCGGTGCTGGACCCCGCTCGGGACCAGACGGGGCACCATCCACGCTTAGATAGCAAGAGCTCAGTTAAACTCCGGGGCATGCAAGATGTGTGGCGATTGGCGGATGTTTGAGGAGTGCGGAATCCGGAGGTGAATCAATATACTCATTATTCTGCGCCACACAACTCAGCGGCACGCCTGGATTACTTCTTGGTGTCTGAAAGTCTTTTGGGACAGGTGACCGAAGTGGGGGTTTTGGCTCGCACTCTCTCTGATCATGCTCTGGTTGTTTTGGTTGTTCGGCTGCGGGGGCGGGTTGAGGGGAGGCCGCCGTGGAGATTCAAAAGTGGTGAGCTCACAGATGCGGTTTTTAGGGAGGAGTTGGGGAAGGCTATAGATGGTTATTTTGAGATGAATGAGCGATCGGTATCATCGGTTGGCATCCTGTGGGAAGGGTTTAAGTGCGTGATATGGGGGAGTGTATTGCTAAGGAGGTAGGTATACTGAAAAGGATACGTAAGGACTTGGTGAGGAAGGAAGAGGAGATACGCGCCCTGCAGGAGGGTGCTCCTGTCCCTTCCAGGGCTCAGCAGGGAGAGATAATGACGCGCCTTCAGGAATTCTGTGTGTTGGCTCAGCAGGAGGTCAAATATCTGTGGGATAGGTCGGCCCCTCGGAAGTATGGTGAGGGTCAAGCTCCGGGTAGATCGCTGGCTAAGGCCACACGTTTAAATACCTCGGAAGGCAGAATGGCGGTAATTACGGATGAAGGGGGACGAATCACTTCAAAGATGAGGCGATACTTCGAGAGTTCCACACATTTTACACTCGCCTGTATGCTACCCAGTTTTGTGCCTCGCAGGCGGACATTGACGCATACCTCAACCAGGTGGGCTTGTTTTGGTGCTCGGAGGAACAGAGGGAGTGGTTAAATAGGCTGGTGTCGTTAGATGAGGTGAAGGAGGCCATAAAGTCATTGCCTAATGGGAAGTCCCCGGGCCCGGACGGGTTTACTTCAGAGTTTTATAAGTGTTTTGCTGACAAATTAGCGCCTTATATACTGCAGGTATACCACGAGGCGGTGACTGCGGGTCGGCTACCGGAATCTCTCAGGGAAGCTTTGGTAGTGGTGCTATTGAAACCGGGAAAGCCCGCCAAGGGGAGTGTTCCTCCAATCGGCTGATCTCTTTGATCAACTTGGATAATAAGATCTTGGCCAAAATCTTAGCATCTCGTCTATCTCCGCTGATGTCCACGTTGGTTCGGGCGGATCAAGGGGGCTTTATCCCTGGGCGGTCGACATCGTTTGGTTTGAGGCGAATGTTCGGGTTGATGGCTGCCCTGCCGAGCGAGGTCCCGGCAGCTGCAGTTTTATTAGATGCCACTAAGGCTTTTGATTCTATTGAATGGCCGTTCTTATTTACGGTTCTGGGAAGGCTGGGTCTGGGGGAGTTCTTTCTGGCCTTAGTATCATTATTATATGTGAAGCCGGTCGCAAGGGTGCGGGTCAATGGGCAGATGACCACACTAATCCCACTTGAAAGGGGAACGCGCCAGGGGTGTCCCTTGTCCCCCTTATTGTTTGCCTTAGCGATAGAGCCTTGGGCTGAGAGAGTGAGGGAGTTCCATATTCATAGGGGGATTCAGTTACATACCCACAAAGTGGTGATCTCGCTGTACGCAGATGATATGGTCTTGTTTTTGCGTCATCCTGAGGTTAATTTAGACCCGGTCATGTTAGATATTCAGCAATTTGGTTAACTTTCAGGGTTAAGGGTGAATTCGGGAAAGTTGATGATATTTCCATTGACAGACGGGCTGGCTCGTTTTCAGGACGGGTGGGGGTTTCAGTGGGATATGCTTTGTACTCATTACCTGGGAATTACCTTGGCTAGGTCCGAGGGGGAGGTGTTCCGCAGTAACTATGGAGCGGCTTTGCAGCAGGCTAAGGTAGCAATGCAAAGGTGGGCTTCACTCCCACTCAACCTGTTTGGTAGGGTCTCCGTAGTTAAGATGACCATTCTGCCCCGGTTCTTATACGTGTTTCTTTTTTTTTTTTCATTTTCTGAAACTTTATTTTCAATGTAGAGAAAGAAGACATCAATTTTAAAAAGCAATAACATATTTGCAAAATTATATACAAATTCACAGAAATATCAAAAACAATAGTATCTATAGAAACGAAACCCACCCTAACCCGCAGTTCACATTTCATTGCCTACAAAATCTAATTCAATACAGTTCCAAAAATCTCCCCCATATCTTTGCAAACAAACCATTTTTGCCTTGTCTCCTATATAAATGTTCCTCCATAGCTGCCAAATCTCACATTTCACTTAGCCACATTTCTTTTTCTAATTTAGCAACAGATTTCCAATTCCTAAGGATAATTTTCTTACCCACTGCAGCCCCTCTAAATAACATTTTTTTTTGGCACTGAGATAGGTCATCCAAGATGGAGTCATTCCCCAGAATTAACGTCTCGAAATTAAAATCAATGGTCACTTCCAGGATTTCTACACAAATTTCACAGACATCACTCCAAAACCCACAAACCTTCACACAATCCCACAGCATATGTTCCATCGTACCATTATCCTGAACACATGCCCAACATTCCGGACCATCCTTTAAACCTCTCCTCCATAATTTTTCCGGGGTCCAATAGACCCTATTCAGGATCTTAATTTGTCTTGTCCGTTCAGTCAAACCCAAGGAACACAGTTTGACATTCTCACACATCTTTGTCCAACTTTCCACAGAAATGTCCACACCAATTCTCTGACCCCATTCATTTCTTAGCGAATCATTGCCTTTATATTCGAGTAGAATCTGCCTGTACACCCTGCCCGCTAGGCCGCCCTCATTCATCAAAGATTTCCTTGTAAGAAATTCCAGATTCAGACTATTTTGAAAATCAATCACACCCACAGCCAACTTCAATTTCCTATAGTCTGAAAACCTGAAACCCTTGATGCGAAATTCTCTTTGTAAATCTCTAGCGCTTTTCCATTCACCCTCAATGAAGAGGTCACCTACCCAACTAACACCACCCAAAAACCATTCAGGCCAGAATAAAGTTTTGTCATACAGTCTGATAGAGGGATTCATCCATAGTGACACATTCGGATCTCTACATGCATTCACACCCAACAAGACATTCAGATTCTTCCAGGAATTTCTCAATGATGTAGTCAATACATCTTTCACACCTTTCTTATACGTGTTTCTTAATGTGCCCATTCGGATACCTAAGAAGTTCCTTCAAGACCTCAAGTCGGCAGTGACTCGATTTCTTTGGGCTTGGGAAGCAGGCGCGAGTGGCGTGGGATAAGCTCATTGCATCCGTCCATAGGGGGGGTCTGGCCTTGCCCGATTATGAACTGTATATTTATGTGGCCCAGGCTAGCTATTTAAGATACTGGTATGGGTTGGCGGCTGAACATAGGCATGTTCAGGTGGAGAGGTCAATTGGATCCCCGGCATTGCTGAGATCAGTCATTCTGACGGCCCAGGCTCGCTCTGGGGTGGTCCGGAATTTGGTGGAGTTAACGTGCAGGGCTTGGTCTCGGCTAGAGCATGTACCGAAGGAGGGGATACTCTATTCACCGGAACTTCTGATTATATTTATTCCGGGGGTGCCCGTGACTAGTGAAGCAGGTTATGTTGCTATGACGAAGCGGGTGGGTCTCACCAAATTTGCGGATTTGTTTCCGAATGGTAAATCTATCACTATTGAGCAGTTGAAGGGTAAAGGGGCCCTATCGGCGCTGGATGTATTTCTGTTCTGTAGGCTCCGGGTGGCGCTGCGGCGGCTCCTCCCGGCCTTTCCCGAGCAGCCTCATTCGGCTAAACTGTTAGATAGGGTGATAAGGGGAGACCTGGATCGGAGGTTGCTCTCAGTGCTTTATGCGACAGTGTCGGAGAGAAAGTCACTGTCTGTGATGTCCCAAGGGCAGAGTGGGAAAAGCTGCTAGGCAGGGAGATCTCGGAGGATATATGTTCATACTGTTGTGAGGGCACGCAAAAATGGGCTATTAATACTAATTTTAAACTTGTTCATTTTAAATTCCTGCATCAATATTATTACTCTCCGGTTCAACTACATCCGTATATCCCTCACAGGTCAGCGGCCTGTATTAGGTGTGGGTATGAACCTGCAAGCTTTCTCCATGTGGCATGGAAATGTGTATCGCTTACTCAATTTTGGGGAGGGGTGTTTGATGTGATAGAGCAGGTTGTGGGTCAGCGATGTACTCCGGATCCGGTGATAGGCTTGCTGGGTTACACTGCCCAGGTACCGAAAGGGTTTCGAAATTTAATAAGCCTTCTGCTGATCCTTGCCAAGCGTAGGGTTGCTATCGGGTGGGATAAGAGTGCCGCCCCGACGATTGATCAATGGTATCAGGACATTGTGTATTGCAATGACATGGAACTGCGATCGGGCGTGATGTCGGGGAGGAACGGGGGTGACACTAGAATGTGGGATGCATATACGCCATACCTCTTGAATAGGAGCGGCAGGGAACCAGGCGCCACACTGCTACAGGGGTCCTCGCATTTATCACTGTCTGACTGAGGGGTCCGGCCGCCACAAGCCTTGTATTACAATGGAGTGGCCCTGGACTTTCGGAACATTGGGGGAGAGGGTGGGGCTGCATTGAATTGTGTTCCTCTCCTGATGCTCTGTGGTTTGGGAATTTGCCTCTGCGGGGTGAATACTATTGTCGCATTATGGGGTTTATTTACTGTGTGCTTTGGTCAACTCGAAATGTGATGAACATTTATGTGCCATGCCGGGAGGTGGGGGAGGGAGGGATCGGAGGGTCAGGATTTGGTTTGAAGTTGCTGTTTATGTGATATGTTAACAAAGAAAATAATGAAGAGAAGGGGAATTGGCCTTATATTTCTACATAAAGACTATTGGGTACAAAGGTGCACCCCTGGAGACTGAGAAAATTGGACATCCTTTGAGTCATATCTTGTGCTGCTTTAGACTCTTCTACTATAAAGCTCTTGGTATGACGATCCTAGGCTGGGGGGGGGCGGGTTCCGGGAGGTGGGAGTAAGGGATTGTTACTGTTACTGTTGGAAAGCTGAAATGCCAATAAATAAAATACATTTTTTTAAAAAACAAGTATTTAGTGAGAACGTTGCTTGATATGTTTAAGAGCAAGATTGGGCAATAGCAATTAGGGTCACAGATAAAGGGGGTCATACAGGGTTGGAGGTAGCCATGGCGCTATTAGCGCCATAGCTACCCCCTTACCGCATGCCGGGTTCCCTGAATGGGGAATTACTGGGCCATTCCGACCTTGGAGGACCCGGTATTTCCCCATTCAGGGAACACATCCCCATTCCCATTCGAGCTCCCATAGGGCTCAATGGGAATGGGGACCATGCTAACAATGGGCCCGTTAATAACGGGCCTGTTGTTAGCATGCTGGTCCTTTAGCGGCTCCCACTAAGGGCGCCTGGTAAAACCAGCCGCCCTTAGCGGGACCCGCTAAAGGACCTCGTAATGCGGCAGTAAGGGGTTAACGCACCGGCACCTTTACCGGCACCATTAACCCCGTACTGCCAACCTTGGAATGAGGCCCAAAGTCTTTTTTAAAAATAGATACAATTAAGCTCTCGGGACATGACCGAGGTAGAACCCCAGACTGACTAGCCGAAATAAAAAGATTATGTAAAATATGACACCAGCTCGCAAACCATAAAAAAAATGTATCTGAATGCAGGCTGTCTGGGCCGGTGACTTTGCCAGAGGTAGTCGCGTTTATATTCTTGGAGCTCTCTTCCACACTAAACACAATGGGCCTCATTATGGGTCTAGCGGTAACCCTGCCGGTGCTACCGGCGGGTTGCAACCAGACCCGTAAAAACTTACCGGCGCCTGACTATGCAGTGCCACCGGCTCATTGCAAGTCCAGTGGCCGGGGAGTCAGGCGCCAGTATATTTGTTAATCCCCATTCCCATAGAGTCCGATGGGACTCTATGGGAGTGGGGACACAGAAGCACCGGCACCGTTGCCAGCGCACATGGTGCCAACCCAGTGAGTCAGTGCAGTGTTGAGGGCAGCAAAGGAACACTACCAAATGCCATGAACCACACAGCCATGGTGGGGGCAGAGCAGTGCCCAATCGTGACCCAACAGTGACAAGTACCAACGGCCTTCCCCCCAATTACCACATGTGTCTACAAATTCTGGGCATGGGGAACAGATGCATTCAAGTCAATCAACAGCTAGGTCAGCAGTGTACCCCTGCCATGCTACCACGGCCTAATTCAATCCCTCAATGGGCCCGCCCCCTCCCAGCACATGCCCCCATTGTTGCAAATCCACTACCAAATGCAACCAGACCAGCCCAGTGCATCAGTCCTACAGCTCAGTTCCACACCCATCACCACGTAGTGCATGCCAAAACACATGTGAGAATTTGTCCTAACGCCATCTCTTATTTTCCCTACAGGCACACAAGCATCTCCAGAGGTGTCAGAGTACGAGGATGCAACAGGGCCATCTGCAGGTGTGCCCTCCCACGCCATCACCCCGCAAAGGGGACAACATGCCACCCCTAGGCGCAAGACGCATCCCACTACACCCCACCGTAGCATTCACTGACTGGGTTCGGGCAAAGGGTGCGTGAGTAGTGTGAGGGTGTCTCAGCCCTTGCAGAACAAATCCGAGAGAGCAATGCCCTCCAATGCCACCAGCTGCAGGGGCAGCATCAATACCATCTCTGTCAACCATACCAACAGAGGATTTGCGCCAGAGGACCCCTAGGCGGTGATCCCTGAGCCAGCTACGCACATGGTCGCTGGATGCTAGGGGTTGGGAGAAGAGGGCAAGGCCAACATGAATTGCATGACTCCTGTTGCCCTGCGTGACCTTGCTATGGGCTCGCTGGTGGGCAGGGGGAGGGAGGATAGTGTGCTGGGGTGTTGGTGGTGGGAAGGTGTAATGCTAGTTTGAAAAATGTGAGCCAGAATAACATGGCGTTGATGCGCAGCCATTTTGAACACTCATCTCCCATTACAGTAATAAAGTCTGCGTTTCCGCGGGCCTCACAGAATGAGAAAGTAGCAGGGAAAACAGAGCAAGGTCACGTAAACATTATTCGAGTGGACTAACTGCGAAGAATAGTTATTGTATTGTCCATTGAAGGACAAATACAGAAAGGGAGTTGGAACACACTGTAGGTGCATGCGAAGGGGTCTGGGAATGCATGTGAGAGAGAGGGGCGCTGGGTTTTTCCACTTCTAACTGGATTTTTCCACCCTCTGTCACTTTGACTTGTGATCTGCTCTTCGGCTGATAGCAGAACGTAATTGGGAAGGGTGGGGACAATGCCCCCATAAAGGAGAGGGCATTACAGAGACAGTTAGTTGGACGTTGAAACCCCGGATGATGCAGTCTTGCTGAAAGGGAGGATGCTCCGCTTCAGACACTGTTAGACGCAGTGATCTCTTTGCCTACCTGCTGAGGGACTAAGCAGTGTTGTCGGTGGCCAAGATGAAGTTTTCTTCTGCCTCCTTTCTAACGGTGAAGTTACCTATATTCTAATATACATATATTTTTTTTTCTTCACTTGTATATGTTTATTGGCGTTTATATATTTACATGGTGTAAATAAAGTGCCTGTAATGAGCCATTTTATAGCCTCATATGATGTATGTGTGTTTTTTCTGCTAGTCTGAGTCCAATTACAATTTTTTTGCGAAAGGTGCCGGGGAGACATACTTATCAGTGCTTTCCCCTTAGGTCCAAAAAGACGCAAAACGGCAGGGAGTATGGAGGATAGTATGCTGGGGTGTTGGTAGTGGGTGGGGGGGTTAGTGTGCTGGGGTGTTGGTAGTGGGTGGGGGAAGGGGGGATAGTGTGCTGCAGTGTTGGTGGCGGGCAGGGGGAGGGTGGTTAGTGTGCTGGGATGCTGGTGGTGGGCGAGTGAGGGGGGATAGTGTGCTGGGGGTATTGGTGTTGGGCAGGGGGAAAATAAGCAAAATGATACATACAATTTAGTTGAATGACAAAAATCTGTGGACATTCGTGATTGTGCTCATGTGCAGTTTATTCACAGTGCTGGTAGTGAACTGGAGTGGGGGACTCTTCTAGAAAAATGGTCTATTACTGCCTGCAGGGCCCGTCTCCCTTTTCTCACTACATCCCTGGGATTGGCTGGTCTGGGTCCTGCATCAGGCAGGCAATCTTTTTCTTCCTCAGGGCGTGACATGTCCGCGTCTGGGGGTAGTGGCACATTCCTCCTCAGGAATAGATTATGAAGCATTGCACACACCAGCACAATTTTGCCCACCTTGTTCTGTGTGTACATCAGGGCTCCACCATTATGATCTAGGCACCGGAATCCTGCCTTGAGGAGTCCGAAGGTGTGCTCATTGTATGCACGTGTCCAACTGTGGGCCATGTTGTAAGCTGTCTCTTGTGGTGTACGTGGGTCACACACAGGGGTCATCAGCTACACCAACTGCGGATAATCAGAGACACCTGCATGGGGTGTTGCACACAAATCGTTAACTGGGTCATGCTTGGGGGTGATGTCACACAGTATTGGGGCTATGGTCATCGTATGCATGCATGTGTTCATGCCACTCATGCAATGTGTATGTGTGATGTATGTGCACCTTTTGTGCATGGTGTCATGCATTCCTTTGCATGCACATGAACCCTCTGTTTTTGTAAATTTTGTTCAGTGATGTGTCCCTGATGGCTGTCTTATGGTTGTGTGCTGCTCTCATGCATGGGGCGTGCTCTGTTGGCTGGTGTCCTACCCCAGTCTACTACGGGCAGTGAGTCCAAGGTGTATACATGTGGGCACATGGCTGTGGCATTGGATGGGCTGCTATTAGGTGCTGTGTTGTGGTTGTTTGCTGCGCCTCATTACAGATGCATTGTGGTCATGTGTGTCATTGCAAGTGCTGCAGTTTGTGTACCTGTACCTGTGTGTCAAGGTGTGTTCAACGTGTGCATGCTCCCTTGGCTATCCCCTGTTGTGGCTGCGGGATGGGTGCTGCTAGTGCATTCACTTGTCATGCCAAGCTTTGTGTCAAAGTAGTTGGCCCAGTTGGGTACATATTACACAAGAAGGAGCTTGCACCAAGGAGCAGAAAGGAAAGATACAATAGGGTTAGATGTGGTAGTGCTACATGGCGAGAATACTTAAAGGGTTTAAAATGGTGTGGTGGTTCTTACCGGAGAGGTATTGTAGGTTGATGTTCCTTGGCTAAGGAAGCTGAATAGCAACTAGGGAAAAGCAAAATAAGCGTGGATGTGACAGGTGACAAAACAGCAGTAATGGAGCTGGTGGATCGGGCGGGGGTGGCTGGCAGCCAAGGACGAAAGATGCATGTATGCAGAGCAACTAGGGCTTGGGTGCGCTGCATTGGGGTGGGGTGGCGCAGGAGCGAGGAGATGTGCTGTGCCCGAGTGGGCATGGTAAATGTCAAAATGGAGATACCCATGGCGCAGCGAGGCAAACATAAGAAGTGTGAAGGTGGGGTGTTCTGCGAAGTGCAGGTTGGAAAAGTGATGTGCATGTTGATATGGCGTGTGTGATGGTGGTGAGCGCCAGCCGGGAAGCATCTGCCAGCAGGAATTTGTAAGGGGCGTATAGCTGCAGGGTCGCTGAGTATCATCCTGGTCAGGAGGAGGTGCCCTGTCGGATAAGCAATTGCCAGGAGGGCAAGATTTATACAAAGAGGCCAACAAATATAAAACATATTTGCATGGCGGACTACTGCTGGGCTGCAGTAAGACAGGCTGGTATGTAATGTCAATCAGGGTGGGAGGAGGGGGTTGGTTGGAGCACGGGGCCCAATTCCAAAGCATTGCATAACGCATGACCAGTGTTGGGAAACGAGACGTGCAGTGATCTGCGGTGGGTGACAGGCGCAAAGCTGGAAGCTGTGAAAGAATGGCAGAGCCTGCGTGGTTCGTGAATGCAGCAAAGGAGGCTGGTGGGAGAAGGTAATGCTCAGAGTACTGGTAGTCGAGGGAGCATCGGTGGGGGCGGGGGAGACTTACCCGTCAGGCCACCAGGGCCTCTGGAAACAGGATGAGCGGCCACAGCTATCTTTCGATCCTGCCCGCCATCTTGTTTCCGTATATATACAGTATGAGGGTGCTGGTTGGCCAGGCAGCCAGATGTGAGGGCAACTCTGATTGCCTGCCGGGTTCCCATGTCAATAAAGACAGATTGCCAGCAGAGAAATGGTGCACTGTATAGTGAACACAGTTATAGAAACAAATTAAAACTTGTGATCCCCAGAGTTGGGGCAATGGCCAAGAAACAGGAGCCAGACGGCAGGTGAATAGATATGTCAGCCGGGTAGCAGAGGTAATGCAGAGGTGTTGCGCAATAATGCGCATGCACAATGGTGTGCAACCATGTATCATCAGGTCTAGGGCAGTGTCCTAGACTGAAGGTGCTGGATGGCAGTGAACCGGTGGTAATAAAGTAGAGGTAGGTGGTGTAGAGGTGGCCAGTTGGTAGAGCTCAAATCATTTGAACACAGTCCGCACGCAGGGATGCAAGTGCAGAGTGAAGATGGAAGTGCCCAGGAGGGCAGCTGTCACTGAAGGGGTCTCTGGGGGGGGGGGGGGCAAGTCCAAGTGGTGAAGAACGGTGGGTAATGAGAAGGGCGTGCCAAACCGGTTGGTGAGGCAGAGGTCAGTGTAAGACAGGGGTGTGTTAACACTGGCATGTCATGGAAATTAGTCAGGGGGGCGACTAAACATAAGCGGAGTGCATGTAGTGTAACCATAGTGGGTGGGTGGGGTGTGTCTGTCTAGTATCAGAGGAAACAGGGGTTAGTCACACACCGTTACAACAGTAATGGTATCAGAGAAAGACATTGAGTTCATAATCAGATTTGAGGCCTAAAATAACACTTCTGCATTTATAGATGAGTTTGGTCTCCTGTTGTCATAGTCTGAGTTCCCTGTCCCTAACCCTCTGATCGCATTTGATAACTTCCAGGCCCACAAATCGGATATCCTCTTTGTCAAGTTGGTGTTTCTCCTGCCAGTGTAAGGCCAAGGGATATCTTGCGTCTTGTCAGTTTAGCAAACCCAAATGTTCAAATCTTCTCTGATCCTCGTTCTCAGTTCCCTTACAGTGCTGCCAATGTATTTTAGATCACAAGTACCCATAATAGCATATATGACAAATGTAGATTAGCAATTTATGAATTGGGCGTGAATTTGTTTTTTTTTTTTTAAAGTTCTGGTATGTTAAGGCTGTGCTTTTCAAAATCCAGATCTTTGCTTCATCATTCTCCAAGTCGAGGATGAGGTGCGTGAATTCTAGATTTTCCATGTTGATATTACCGATTATAGGTCTAGTCCTCCTTTCCACATTCCATGCAACCTTCTTGGTGAAGAAATTCTTCAGTTTCAATTTCCTGGGGTATTTAAACAGGTAATATCTACCCAACTGGGCCAATTACTTTGCAACTGTTAACTTTGTATAATCCTTAAACATGTACATGCTATTAATGGTCACTCCACATTCGACTTGCGTCACTATAATGTGAATATATGACAATTGTATGTCTACATGTCACCTGCCAATGTACTTCTTCACTTCTCAAATTACCACTCATGGCTTCTCGCCTCTCACCACTTCACCATATGTCACTCTTATCTTGTCACAACACCTAAGCCTTAATAAAGACGCGTTGGTCGAAACACGTGTTGGCTTACTCCATGTAAATGGCACCTCTGGTGCTCTTAAGACTGTGGAAACTGTATGCCATTAAAGTACCAATACACGCATAACACAGCTTCAAGATTTATTACCTGTGCTAGACGCACCAACGTATATAGTGAAAACTATTTGTACCCAGCGCAAACTAAGACGGGGTTCCCTCCTCTTACCTATCCCTCCAAGTAGCTTTTAAGAAACTGGTGGGATTTTGGTAACAATAGTAAGCATTTTATATGAAATGATATGATATCTAAATTCCTACTGAATTCTTATGAACTCTTATACATTTTTAGTAGGATTTGTGTAAGCGCGTATAATATTCAGGTAAGATCTTTATAATAAATGTTTGTATGAGCTGTAATTTAAATTGTTTCAAAAGTAACTGCTGCACACCTACTTCCCTTTATATTGTGTTGGCTTGCGATAAGTCTTATCCAATTACTGCATACAGATTTTGTGACGTATATCAGATTCAGAATTATTATTACTGTCCTTGCTCATTGCCCCCCCCCCATGTAATATCGTTCACCATATTAGCTTTGTCCTTAACATCCGTAAAACATGCAATGCCACAGTAAGAAAACATCTCTGTTCTGGCTATAAAAAGCCCCCCCACCCATATAATAACCTAATCATAATGTTCCCGCCCTTAACGTCAGTAAAAAATGGCACGCCGCAGTGAGAAAATATATCCTTGCTGGCTGCACAAATGGCTCCATCATGTTGGAATTGCCTTTAATGCTACTAGAAAATGGCATACCATAGTAAGGAAACATTTCCTTGCAGGCTGCACAGGTGCCCCCATCTAGGAACACTTATCACATTGGCATTGCCCTTAATAACTAAAATAAGAAATGCCATGCCACAGAAACATGTCCTTGCTGGCTGCATACAATCCTCTGCCTGTAAGAACAATCATCATGTTTACTTTTCCCTTAATGCGAGAAATCCATGTCCTGCCAAAGTCAGAAAGCCTCCTTGCTGCCTGCCTTTTTATAGTACAATTCCCTGCACGCCAACCCCATCTCCATGTAATTACACTCATCAAGTTGGCTTGTGGAAAAATGGCAGTAAAAAATGCATGCCCCTGTAAGAAAATATCAATGCTCTAAGGCTGCAAGGACCCAATCTTTTATACACTTATACACATACACACTTATATATATATAAATATATATATATACACACACACACGCGCACGCACGCACACAAACACGCACGCACACACACACGCACACACACACGAATCATCCACCAATACAGCTTCTCTTACAATCATTCTCACGTTCACCCAGACAATTCACAGCAAATTCTCATTCATAATCGCATATGCACTAACACCCATACACGCCATCACATGCACACATGCAAACATTCATTCACATGCTTGCACGCATGTATACACACTTGCAACCATGCTTTTTTTCTCAGCTGTTTCCCCCCAGAATCAATGTGATGCACCATCTTCAGCTGCTCTCTGTGCAGTGACTCCCGTCCTTCAGACTTCACACAGATAGGAAGCAGGGAAAGGTTCCTGGTTCATGACATGCCTGCTGGAGCAGGGGTGCCTCTATTTCATCACCGCCCCTGCGGCTTAGCTGCTAAGTGGCCATGATTTTGGATGAGCTCACTCGAGCCCTACCCAGTCTACCCCCCTGTCAAAGGGAGACACTAGGTAGAGGATAAGGGCAAGATATTCCCAAGATAACAGAGGGAGTACGCTCTCATCAGTAACATGCACGAATGAAGCAACAGGACACGCGCACTGGCAAGATAAGGGGAATACAGCAATACTAACAGGGGTGTGGTGCAAGCATTCAGAAGGTTCCTGTGTCCATACTGAAGACCAGTCGGCTCCTCGTCCACAATTGCTGTTACAGTTCTGACTGTGCTAATTCCACACATTCTGCAAACGATCATAGGGTCTTTGAGTTGGATACTAACATGCCCATTATGATACCGAATCTGTGTGACTCTATGGCATCAATATCAACACATGAGGCCAAAGGAGGGGGCTTCCTTCATATGGACTGTGGGTGTGTTTTATTTTCACCTGGATGAAGCATGCACTGTTCGTGCTAACCAAGTGCAATGACAGCCAACTTGTAATGTCAAGCCGGCCGACACTGCTGATCCCATGATCAAAAGGGGATTCACCGCATGAGGCGGTGTTAGGGGTGGAAACACAATGCCGCCCTGGATTTACCTGGCCTAACACTGCATCATCTATTAATAATAATAATTTGGCATTTATATAGCGCTACGAACCCTCAGGTATCTGAGCAGTGCTTATTATTACCCAGGGTGTGTGGTGGTCATTTAACGGATGTCAAAGCGAGCGGCTAAGTCATGAGAATCCCTGAAGAGACCCAACACCACTGAAAAGCAGTAGTGGTCAGGATCCTCTCGATGGATTCTCCATCGGGAACAGATTGAGGCCCTTCATGCTATTATATGAGGAAAAGTAAAATAAAAATCTACACGGGTAAGAAAGAACACCTGGTTTTCCAGTGCTGCCACTTACCTGCCAACCAAAGGAGAGCAGGCATTAGATGGAAGAATTATACCCATTCAGAGAAGCATGTAGGGGAGCCCAAAACCATTCCTCCTTACTTTTGCTCTCTACAGGGCCTGAAAAATGCCCCCCCCCCCTTTATGATTTGCTGGTGAAATCCCAGGGTCATAAACCATCATTCATCACACCCCAAGGTAGAACACATTTCTATAGTTTAAAGCAAAGGATACTGTCCATCCAAATGCAAACATTGCAATCCCATATGTCTACCACATACATGGATATACCACAATCTTCTTTTTGGGAAACCCCATTTAAAGGCTCTATAGTTTTACACCCCAATTCCCCAATCAAACTTTCCTGCTGCATTTTAACACATCGATTGGTTACTTCTCCATTTTTCAGAGTAATTTTATGACAGTAAATATCTTAATATACAAACACTCATACATTTGCACAGGGTGTCCAGCCAAATGCTCTTTTGTGACCAGACACGGGTGCCCTCTGATATTTGTCTAAACTTTCCATTTTATTCGGACAGTCACATCTATTCTGACATTTCGATCTCTCACTTATGTTGTATAGTGAGTGATTTCTTCTCAAAAGAAGTTGACACCCAGTGTTTCAGCCAATATGAGCCTCTTCACATTCTAGATTTGTACGCCCTTCATCGGGACAAAAACGTGGCTTGCAATGCACATCAGTAGGCTCCTGTCATAATTTGTCTTTGGCTCTAAGAGCCCAGGTATGTTTGGAATGACATGGATAGTTTAGACAACTATTAGAGGGCACCAGTCGTAAATGATAAGTAAATAGATAATGTTTCCTGTGTTTAATGAATCAGGGTTGATGTATGTGTACCATGTTTTGTGAATCTGGTTGTATTTGTTTTGAAATATGTTAAGTTATGTATTTTGTCTGTATTTACTATGATATGTATTGTAAATATATGCACTTTATATGAATGTGGTATTTTTGAACAAACATTTTTTAGAGAATGGTTTGCATAAATAAAGGTTTACAATTTTGAGTAATACAATAGAAATCCACATTACCCTGCTCCTTTCCTTTCTGATGCTCTACTGTGAAACAATAGTGCTGTAAATCAAGGAACCAGTGCAGGACCCTTGCATTAGTGTCCTTGTGAAGGTTCAACCAAGTTAACAGGGCATGGTCTGTGACAAGTTGGAACCTTCTACCAGTCATATAATATTTGAGGTAGGTTATGGCCAGGGTTTCAAGTTTGAAAGTTGCATGATTCTTTTCTCGTGGAAATAACTTCCTGCTTATATAGAGGACAGGATGTTCTATACCATCATGACTCTGTGAAAGAACTGTGCCTAAACATTATTGCAAGGAATCAGTTTGCAAGATGAATTCCTGGCTGAAGTCTGCCAGCTTCAACACAGGTTCACTACACAAGATATGTTTGAGTTCGTCCAAACAATTTTCTTCTTTAATTATATTCTTTATACTTTAAGGTATTCAATAAGGTTTTAAAGGAAAAACCTTTCCTAGAGGGGTACGGATATAATAATATACCCCTTTCACGCTTCCTGGTTCTGTTCTATAAACATCAGGAAACTGCTCTAAAAGATCCATTAAATCCTGTTTTTGATTTTGTGCCAAATCTGGAGAAATTAAATTATTGGTGTAACTTTAATCAGATAACGGACTAGTTTATATCACTGAAGTGTCTTCAACAGGATTTTCGTCCCATTCCTTGATTGTATTTAAATGATAGATATGAGTCTTACGTTTTCTGTCTGGTTGTGAGACTCGATAGTTAGAATGACCTCGCTGTTCTATAATCTCATAGGGACCATGCCACCTATTTTATTTTCTGAAGAGAGGAGGAGGACTTAGACCTTTTGACAAACAGAAAAACACCTTAACACAGCTTACTTATCATGCTACTTCTTGTGTTGTTCCTGGGTTCTAGTCATATTAGTCTGCACTATGGACCGGACCAGGTTCTTTCAACCTCTGAACATTTTCAAGATAACAGTAGAGGCTTTCTTTCGCTCGTCCCATGTTTCACGTAACATATCTAAGACATTGCTTGGTTCTCTCCCATATAATGTTTGCATGGGGAGAATCCTGTGGAGGATTGTGTTTTTTTTCTAATGGCAAAAAGTGTCCATGATGTCATAACATCCCAATTTTTCACGTCCACTTCTACCAATTTCTTTAAAATGTGTATTAAGGTCTTATTGTATAGTTCAACCAAACCATTAATTTTTGGGTGATATATAGACGTATGTAAAGTTTCGATCTAAAGAATCTCCTTCACTTCAGACATGGGTTTGCTCATAAAGGTAGATCCTTGATCAGTTAAGATCTCCTTGAGAAAAAACAACTCTTGAGAAAAATGGAATTAAATGTTTTAGAATTTGTTCTGAGGTGTTATTCCATAAGGGAAAAGCTTCAAGATAACAAGTTGCGTAGTCCAATATCACTGATCGGTGTCCCAATTTTGATGGTTCTAAAGGTCCAACTATATCCATACTTATACATGAAAAAGGTATGTCTATAATAGGTAAGGGTTGTAAGGGAGCGGAAGTGGGTACCTTGGTACTGGTTTGCTGACAAAGGGCACACGTACTGACAAAAGTCTTTATATCTGCATATATCCCTCAAATCGGTTCATGATTCGGGCTTGGGTTCTAGCTGTTGCTAGGTGCCCACCTATTTGATGAGAATGAGCCATTTATAAAAAACAAAATGGTTATGACTTTTCAGGTAATACCATCTGCGACCTAGGCATACCATCAGGTCCGACATCTCCTCTATACAATAATCCAGTTTGTAAGAACAAGAATAGCCCTCCTTTTCCTACTCAGGTTATATCTGAAGAAAATGGCTTGGCCAGTAAGGGATAATTTCTTTGGGCAAAGGCTATATCAGAAATAAACCCAGATCATTGCTCTGCTATAGGGATTGGTTCTACTGCTGATCTAATTGGAGGCTTTATGTCTGCTTCTCCAAGACCTTTAGTTCCTCTTCCAGTTTCCTTACAAATTTTTATTTCTTGAGGCTTAGGAAACAGAACCTTCTTCAAACTCCCATGGGCTAATCTCTCCACTGCCTTAATTTGGTACAGTTTCTTTCCATTATTTCCATTATTTTGTATCATTACTTTTACATCTCTTCTATAGTCAGGGTCTATGACACCAGCCAATACGTCTAAGGCATATCGCCAGGCTAAACCTGATGTAGAGGCAATCTAATGCAAGTACCAGGAGGGGGTATAAGGACAAAAATCAGTGGTTATCAAAGTTTGGTGCCCAGGTTGGAGCAATTCTCTCCTACTACTGTACAAGTCAAATACAACAGAACGTTCAGTGGCAATGGTAGGATCGGAGGCTCGCTTGCTGAGTTTCTCAAACTTAAGTGTCTCACAGTTTGTGTCAACTGAATCCGATACCATTCCTAACACCATATGTGAGGGTCAGAATTGAGAGGTGGACACAAATTTGTAATAGTTTTGTTTTCAGAAATCTTTATTAAAATAAAAGGGTTGGATAAAGACCTCACTGTCCCTATCCGAAAAAGAGTTTCCCTACCTAGGAAACTAAAACTAAAGGTCAGTCTGTGTCTAGTCATCAAAACATAGAAATGGTCCTTGTGTCTAAAATATACTAACCTGACCCTCAGGCTAGAAATGAACTAAGGATGCAAGGAAATGTGTGTCTGATGTTTGGCAAAAGGTGTTCACAATTAAAGCAAATACTTAAATCCAACAGAAACAGTCTTTTGCAAGGAAAAGCCCTTGGATACAGAGGGTGGCTCCCCCGCCCCGGATATTTAGGTAGGATGGCAAAAGTGTCTCTTTCAAATAACAGTTTCTTTAATAGACCTACTGGTGTACTCCCCTGCCAGAAATCATTTAGTAGGTTCTTCAGATCCCCTGGTATACTCTCCTGCTAGTTATCTTCCCACAAAGTCTTATAATTCCATATACTTTGAGTGGATTGCCTGGTATACGCCCCTGCGAGGAATCCCTTTCGGGGGTCTTGCAGATTCCCTGGTATAGTTCTCTGCCAGGTCTTCCCCCAAATGTCCACTGCCTGATCTACTCCTTTCAATAGGAATTCTTCTCGGTTTCACTGTCCCTTGTCCCGTATAGCACACTTGTATTACTTCACTGTGCTCTTACTTCATTAGCCTGCCCGCACCAACCGCCTGCCCACACCAAAATTCTGACTTGCTAAAGCTGGGGAGGTCCAGCTTTCCTGTCATGGCCACGAAACTTTGGAATGCCCTCCCACATGACCTGAGAGTGGAATAATCTGACTTGGACTTCTGGAAACGCCTGAAAACTTGACTATTCATGGAAGGCAGCATCTGTTCTGCCCACTATCCCTGTCTAACATTTTTCCTCCCTCGTAGCAAGATTAGTAACCTTGTTTGTGCAACTTGATTTTTTATCTGTAACAAGTGTCCACGTAACCTAATTTGAACAGTCACAGCGCCTCAATGCCTCCTGGCTTAGTGCGCTATACAAATGTAAAAATAAATAAATACTGCTTGCTCCAATTTTCCCCACATTGACATCTCATACATGGGGACTTGTTCAAGTTCTGTCTTGGTGCTTTACTTGGTCGGTATTCAAATATTCCTATTTGCAGACATGCCTGTTGGTATTGCCCTGGGGTCCCTAATGGCTCCGTGCAGGCTCCCGGTGTCTTGCAGCGTTCCCGACCCATGGCACGTTGCTGCAATGAAGCTTCCTCTCTGGGACAGCCTCCCTTGCACTGCAGGTCTTCTTCCAGCTCTACCAGCAGCTCTGCTCTCACCCGCCAGCAAGTCTGCTGCTTCTTGGCACGAACGTGTCTCTGGGAGCTCTGCTGCCGGTACTCCAACGGCCCTCCCACGGTGACAGCTGCGTCTCTCCTGGCCTCGCGCCACACCAGTATGTAACACGTGTAGTGGCGAGTGGCTGCCTGGAAGTGCCTGCCTTCTCCAGCACTGTCCTTTCCCGTACTGCGTGCATCTCCAGTTCTGCCTTCTTCTCCGGCGCTGCTTTATTCCCCGGCTCTGCTCCCATCTTCAATGAGGACACCATTAAAAAAAAAAAAACAATCACTCGTACTTCACCAAAACAACTAGTCCTAGTTCGCATGTTCATCTTTGTGTTTCTTTTAATCTGCATTAACTCCTCCTTCTTCCTCTTCCTCATCTCTGTACTTGAGGCTTTATGGGAGTTGAAGTCCATAGAATTTCTAGGATTTTTATAGGGATATTGTTTAGGGATTTTATTTAGAAAAACATTAGAGACAGGCGATGTTAGGTGTGTCGATGAGGTATGAATGGACTTTTTACTGAAATGACAGTATGCCATCAGATGTTTAGGTGTCATAGGGTTTCCTTCATAAGGAAGGGGGCATTACTGTGTCCTTCCTAATGGAGTCATCACCTCCTCCTGGCAGTCACCCCTTCCCACATGATCCTCACTCATAGTACCACCCCCAAAGTCAGGTAGCAGCTGCTGTCCCCTGGCCATGTCGGAGGAGATCATCACTGGGGAATCAGTGATGACTCCACAGGACTCATCACAGGGGATAGGCATTAAAAACGTTTGAATACCACTGCTCTAGATGCAGTGCCTTAAGTGGCACTACAAATCGAGCCGGGGCTCATCGAGGGGGCGTGGCCTAACAGCAGGGGCCCTGCTGGCCCGTTAGGCCGCACCCCCTTGACGAGCCTCGGCTCAATGGGCTACTGGCACCCCTGCCAGGCAGCCTTTTGTAGAGATCAGCACCCTCTCCCTAAAAGGGAGAGGGTACTGATCTCTGCATTTATTGTTTATAGGCTTGCCTGGCAGGGGACAGCGCCTCGCCTATTCAGCCTCAATGGTGGTGCTGCCCCTCACCAGCTGGGGAGGGGCAGCGTCACCATTAAGGCTGAAAGGGCGAGGCCACTGGAAGCTGAGGCCTTTTCGCTAAAGACTGAAACTTCCGCGAATCCGCGGGAGCTTCAGTATTTAGAAAGTAAGGCCTCTGCTTCCAGCGGCCTCACGTTTTCTCCATAACGGTGGCGCCGGCCCACGTGCATCACTTGATTAAAGGGATGCCTCGCAGGTGCGGCGCCACCATTATGGCTGAAAGGCATTTTTTTCTGAAGCCTGAAGCTCTCGCACACGAGCGAGAGCTTCAGGCTGTAGAAAAAAATGCCTTTTCGTGTACTGGCCGGGGTTGCCAGGGGAGATTAGTGGGCCCCGGCAGGGCTCCGGCCCACTTAAAGCCCTGTCTAGATGAATATGGGAACGCCATTTTATAACATGTGCCCTCAAGATCAGTGGGAGCACATTTCGTATTGCAGGCAGGGCTCTCCCTGCAGCGTAAACAGCACAATGTGGTGTCTTAGGGTTAGCAGCACAGATGAAAATTCTGCAAAGCTACATAGCAATGGCAAAGTCAGACAATTGATCACCCACACCTTTTAGCAGTGGCATTAAACAGATTGGTTTAATGCCCCATGCATGATACGTGTACATTGTGTTTATTTCATATCACCAATGGTCCATACGTTTAACTTAGTCAATATTAAGGTGTTAAAATAGAGGCTATTTTAATGGACATGAAGCCCTAAACAAGCCCCCCCCACCCAAAAAAAAAATAAGTTAGTATTTTGCACATCCGGAATCCTCGCCGAAAGTGAAATGTACCCCCATTTTAGACTCAGGACGACGCTTGGGAAGTTGTGCCTTAAGGGCCCCTGCCCATCCTGGCAGCAGCTACAGTTCATTCCCCTGCCTGAGCATGCTGCTTGGGAGCTAATTACTGTGGAAAGAATGTGTTCTGGGACCTGTCAACGGAAGCGTAGAGTGACATTAACTTCATGTCTGATTTTCTAGCCTTTGGGTGCAAGAAGTGCTGTATTTCATCCGAACTGTTTCAATCATGAGGTCGTTTTAGTGTAAATACTCGAATGCACAGGCTGCCTACAAAGGCCTCGGGCCCTGCAGCGGCCGACTGGGGCTCAGCTCTGCCACTTCTGTTGCATCAAGAAGCCCTCGGTGTGCAGGGTCGGACTGGGACATCAGATTGTCTCGGGCACCAATGAAAAAGTGACACACAGTTGCAAACGGCAATTTATTCCTTTTGTGACAGAGTGTTTGAGTAGGACCCAAGGGTGGCGTTTTTGATAAAAAATGTGATGCAAATTGGTCATTTTAAAGAATATTTATTCAGTAACACTGGTCGAAACTACTCAAACTGGCCCACTTTGACCAAAAAATGTCCCACAATAGCATTTTGCGTTTTTGGTTTGGGCATTGCCCTATTGCCTTATAGCCAGTCCCAGCCTGTCGCTGGGTCATCTCTTGGGCAGTCTTTGTTCCTTCACAATGGGCCTCATTACGAGGTCGGCGGTAAAGGTCCCCCAGGACCCTGTAACACCGTTTCTGCCGCCCAATACCACAATATCATAAGCGGCGACAGAACGGTAAATCCCCATTCCCGTGGAGTCTGATAGGACTCCACGGGAACGGGGGCACTGAAGCAGCGGCACCGTTGTTAACAGTGCTTCAGTGAAAACACTGCCGATAGGGGCCTCAGCAGATCAGGCCTGCCGGGAGTACTGTGCCCCTGCCACCAGACCTCTAGTTTGGCAGTCTGGAAAGGGTGTCAGTATGTTGCTAGCAGCACCCATATTTCCAGACCACCAAACTTATAATGAAGCCCAATGCCTTGAAAATTCACTGACCCTTCTATCTGATACGCAAACTGAGTTTACAGATGAATATCAGCCCGAGCCGGTAGCTGACCGGTCACTAGGTATCACTCCAACACTGGTGTTCACAGCTTCCCGCCTTTACCCTCCTGCCTCTCCTCCCCATCCAGGGGCTGTGGAAGCATGCCCCCTGATTAATAGCCATCCCTATATCTCCAGTCCACATTAGCAAACACCTTGCATGTTAAATCCTAGCTAGCCCTTAGCGACAGACACATAGTTGTCTCCAACATATTGTAGCAAGCACATGCTGCTCAGATCTGTGGGTCACAGGTTCTTAAACTGGCAATGACTCAGGCTTTCATCGTTCTGAGGTCGATATAATGAATAACAATCGATAAAAGGAGTACCGATTTCGGTTGGGTAATAATATTTGAACAAACATTTTATATGTACAGCGATTTGTCGAAAGCACTGTACAAATAATGCAGTACTCAAGACGTGAACACAGATGCAGGTCCAAGCCGGTCAGATGGCACAGCCAGTAGAGCGCTCGCTTTGACATCAGTGCCGAGCCTGCTAATGCAGGTTCGAATCCCGGCAGGGCCAAAACTCAGCCTTTCATCCTTCCGAGGTCGATAAATGAGCACCGCACACAGTGGACAATAAGCAGTGCTCAGATGCCTGAGGGTTCGTAGCACTATATAAATGCTAAATAAATAATGACCTAAGATTCCTTACCTTTGTGTGACCAATGATGCAAGGTGCCGAAAGACGACATGTATGGCGCTTAACAAAACAAACAAATATGCAGCCAATTAAATTGTTTCCAGACCAACAACGTGAGGCATTAGAAATCATACAAGAAACGTGTGTGTCATGACTAGAGTACTTCTTTTATAATGACATGAGGAAAAGTTGCTGTGGAAAAGCCAGTCATTTGTGGTTGCATAGCATGAGCTGCACTATATTAATCATATTTTCGTCACATATCTGCCAATTCTCCCAAGAATCTAAAAGCAGAACCCTCTACTAGACTCAATATGCATCTACGATTAATTGGTGACGGCGACAGTGCAAACAGACTAGGCAGAAAAAAAGCATGGCCTACATCAGATATCAGCTGAGATAGTGACCTTCCCCCTCCCACATCTCCATGGTTATAGCGCAGACAACAGTTGCCAATCTGCTGCAACGCATTGTCGGCAGAGAGACATGGGCCTCATTATAAGTCGGTCGGTCCGGTATTAAAGTGCTGATATATACCAGCCCTTTACCAGACCGGCCGACTACAGTTATGCCGGTGGGGCAACTGAGTTACCTCCAGCTAAAGGCTAGAGGTAAGGCAGGTGCCCTACTGGTAAAAATCGCTGTTATTACCGCCATCGGTATTACATGTGCTGGTAATAAAGGCGAATCCCCCTATGGGACTCCATGAATGGGGA
The DNA here is from genome assembly GCF_040938575.1 of Ambystoma mexicanum. Taxonomy (NCBI): domain Eukaryota; kingdom Metazoa; phylum Chordata; class Amphibia; order Caudata; family Ambystomatidae; genus Ambystoma; species Ambystoma mexicanum. The sequence goes on from NC_090936.1 coordinate 149,092,728, forward strand.
TTTACACCGTCACTTTGGCACTCGTAATCTGGCATTAATACCGCCGGACAGAGTGCTGAAGATAGCAATAGCATTCGCCGGTATCCTGGCGGATTTGCCACCAGGCTAACGGCAACCTCATAATGAGACCCCATGGTGTGGTGTTCAAATCCGGTGAAGAAACGGTCAGAGAAGAGAGTGAGTGTTCCAAAGTTAGGTGGTCTGCAAGCTTGCCAACAATGAGAGTTCCTTAGAGTTGGCAATGCCAGAGTGGGATCTCGAGCAACGAGATGTTGAGAAGTTGGAGAGGAACTTGACCCTTGAATGGAAAGGAGAAAGATATCCAGTGATGACACGGGCCAGAAAAAAATATCTACAGGGGAACATTGTATTTCTCCCCCTAGCCTTCACTATCCCCACGTATTCCAAGACTAGAGTTGATTTACATTATAATACCATTGGGAAGGGCTACTTAATTGGAGAAGAACATGTTGTTGTCTTCAACATTATTTTCCACCAATATTGTCGTATAGACCCCAGATGAAGCTTGGGAGGCTGGAAGGGAACTTGAGCTCGAGAGGTGATGAGAACGGTGAGAAGCATGTGGAACTGGAAGGTGCTGAGGGCCCAGAGAGTGCATTCATTTGAAGAAATATTAAGAGGCTGGAAAGGCACATGAACCTGAGAGATGTTGGGATCCCGTTGAGGGTAATGAACCTAAGAGATTCAGAGAGGCTGGGTAGGCACATGAACCTGAGAGATGTTGGGATCCCGTTGAGGGTATTGAACCTAAGAGATTCAGAGTGGCTGGTTAGGCACATGAACCTCAGATGTTGGGATCCCGTTGAGGGTATTGAACCTAAGTGATTCAGAGAGGCTGGGTAGGCACATGATCTTAAGATGTTGGGATCCCGTTGAGGGTATTGAACCTAAGTGATTCAGAGAGGCTGGGTAGGCACATGAACCTCAGGGGTGTTGGGATCCCGTTGAGGGTATTGAACCTAAGTGATTCAGAGAGGCTGGGTAGGCACATGAACCTCAGGGGTGTTGGGATCCCGTTGAGGGTATTGAACCTAAGAGATTCAGAGAGGCTGGGTAGGCACATGAACCTCAGGGGTGTTGGGATCCCGTTGAGGGTATTGAACCTAAGTGATTCAGAGAGGCTGGGTAGGCACATGAACCTCAGATGTTGGGATCCCGTTGAGGGTATTGAACCTAAGTGATTCAGAGAGGCTGGGTAGGCACATGAACCTCAGGGGTGTTGGGATCCCGTTGAGGGTATTGAACCTAAGAGATTCAGAGAGGCTGGGTAGGCACATGAACCTCAGATGTTGGGATCCCGTTGAGGGTATTGAACCTAAGAGATTCAGAGAGGCTGGTTAGGCACATGATCCTAAGATGTTGGGATCCCGTTGAGGGTATTGAACCTAAGTGATTCAGAGAGGCTGGGTAGGCACATGAACCTCAGATGTTGGGATCCCGTTGAGGGTATTGAACCTAAGAGATTCAGAAAGGCTGGGTAGGCACATGAACCTCAGGGGTGTTGGGATCCCGTTGAGGGTATTGAACCTAAGAGATTCAGAGAGGCTGGGTAGGCACATGAACCTCAGATGTTGGGATCCCGTTGAGGGTATTGAACCTAAGAGATTCAGAGAGGCTGAGCAGGCACATGCACCTGAGAGGATTTAAGAACCATTTGAGGGTTATTAAACTAAAGAGATGCTGGAAAGACAGACGAGCCTGAGAGGTTTGTGAACCCATTGAGGGATATTGAACCAAAGAAATGCTGAGTGCCTTGAAAGGCACAAGAACCTGAAAGATTTTGAGAACCCATTGAGGGTATTGAATCAAGGAAACGCTCTGAGGCTGGCTAGGCACTTGAACCTGAGAGGTGACGAGCGTTTGTTGAGGGTATTGCATCGAAGAGATGCTGAGGGGCTGGCTAGAAACATGGTTGCACTTAAAAGGTGCAGTGAACCATGAGAGGCACTTCAATTAACAAGGTGCTGTTAGAAGCAATTGATGTATACTGAAGGGATAGCCCCTATTGCTGGGGAGAAAAAACAGAATATACGCAAAAGTGGTGTCAGCAGAACTTTCAGTTTCCACTACTTATTGTTATGCCTAAATTTGCATTAATGCTGTGTGTTTTAGCTCAAGCAATTTTTGAATACATGGTGATTAAAAAAACCTTTTAAGTTTTTATTATTAAATAAACTAAACACAACATATATAATTTTGCTCAAAACATTGCCTTCTTGATGAGGAAAATAAACCCAGGTGAAATTGGAAAAGGGAGGGTAACCCCAAAGCCACAGTGTGATTTGTAGCAACGCCTGGGCATACAATGCAACAGTATAATAGTACAAAATTAAATCAATGTACACTCAATTGTCCTGGATAACTGTCTTGGTATCTGTCAGGGAACACCATACAGAACGCGTTCTCATTTTTTCTCATTACTGAGACCCATTGCTTTACTTCAATTACTATCTTGGTGTATGGGGGCATTACTATTGAATACTCTAATGTATGACAAACTGTTTGCGCCGCGCTCAGCGTCTGTCTCTCGTGGCTGCTCAGCTCGAGAGTCTCCCTTACATCTCCGGATGCAGGCGTTCTTGTCCTCAGTCTGCTTTTGCTGGTCAAGTCTATTTTCTCTCTGCCACAAGCCAGGTCCACATTACTTGGGGTCACATCTCTCCTTTACAGAGTCCCGGCTCCCAGCCTTTGGGTCCCGACTGCCTCTTGATAGCTGTACCACATGTGTTGGTTCTGCAGTGCGCCTTTGCTTCCTTAATCCTTCTTCTTTGTATAAGTGGTATTCTGTATTAAGCCTGGGTAAGTCTCACTCTTCCTCGTCCCAGTACGGTTAATTAAACCCTCTACTATAACACATAGAGGTATGGGGGACCAGAGGGGACTGTGTGGGGTCTAAAGAGAAAGGGCACATCAATGGAGTAGGTGAATATCGCATTTTCCCAGGGCCATCATCACTGGTCCCATGAGATCCACCTGAGTACCACCCCCAGTGGGACTATCGGGTAGCGGCCTCACCTTATGGCAAGGGATTTCCCCCATGGAAGCTGTGACAATACCCTGGGCTTCATCACAGTCCTAGGCACTTGCTTTGAAGCCATCAATCGCTAGATTGAGGCTATCATCGCTAGAGTACAAGAGAAATGTGTACAAGAACACCAGCATTTAATGTGTCCACTTTGGTGTTCTGTAAAATAAATGTGTGTGTAGTAACCATTGTATGATCAGGAACACCTGAGTCCCACGACAGAGGTATATAACTCATAAAGGGAGAATTGTGTGTGCATTGGAAGATGTACATGTATAGAGGAAAGCAAAACAAAAGAGTTGATGGCTGGAAGGTTTAGAATAAATCTTGACCTCTGGCATTGCTCTGGGCAACCCTCCAGACCATCGTTCTTCGCCTACCAAGCCATTACAAAAGGGGAAAAACCATATGCAAATCAGGCTTGGTCCCACCCCCAAAGGGGTAGTCCAGCCCGAACTGCTAGGTCACATCCCTTTTGCACGAGACCACAGGCATCCCCAGACATGTTTCAGCCTTGTTGGGCGTCATCAGTGAGGAGTAGCTTGGGTCTCTAGGCCCAGCAGGCAAGGGACCCACGTCTGGGCATACCCTTCCCACTCGGGGTGACAATAGCAAAACAAAAGAGTTGATGGCTGGAAGGTTTAGAATAAATCTTGACCTCTGGCATTGCTCTGGGCAACCCTCCAGACCATCGTTCTTCGCCTGCCAAGCCATTACAAAAGGGGAAAAACCATATGCAAATCAGGCTTGGTCCCACCCCCAAAGGGGTAGTCCAGCCCGAACTGCTAGGTCACATCTCTTTTGCACGAGACCACAGGCATCCCCAGACATGTTTCAGCCTTGTTGGGCGTCATCAGTGAGGAGTAGCTTGGGTCTCTAGGCCCAGCAGGCAAGGGACCCACGTCTGGGCATACCCTTCCCACTCGGGGTGACAATAGCAAAACAAAAGAGTTGATGGCTGGAAGGTTTAGAATAAATCTTGACCTCTGGCATTGCTGTGGGCAACCCTCCAGACCATGTTGAAACACGTGTCTGGGGTTTCTGTTGGTACTCTGGTTCAGAGGAGAATTGCCTAGCATTTCGGTGCTGGACTGCCCCAGGGCAGGACAAAGACTGATATGTTTGGGATATTTCTTCTCTGTGAAAGATAGTGAGCTAAAGACTCTGGGTAAGTCTCTCGTAACCAGGACTAATGTCTGGCAGAGGGACTCCCAGGACCCCCCTTGTTAATTTGCATATTTAAGTAACCTTGGGTCTCACCCTAAGTTACTAGGGGAATCCAGACGTGGACCCCTTGCTCACTATTCTTAGAGAGGCACAGATCCACCCTACTGATGAGGTCCAACCAGACCGAAACACGTGTCTGGGGTTTCTGTTGGTACTCTTGTTCAGAGGAGAATTGCCTAGCATTTTGGTGCTGGACTGCCCCAGGGCAGGACAAAGACTGATATGTTTGGGATATTTCTTCTCTGTGAAAGATAGTGAGCTAAAGACTCTGGGTAAGTCTCTCGTAACCAGGACTAATGTCTGGCAGAGGGACTCCCAGAACCCCCCTTGTTTATTTGCATATTTAAGTAACTTTGGGTCTCACCCTAAGTTACTAGGGGAATCCAGACGTGGACCCCTTGCTCACTATTCTTAGAGAGGCACAGATCCACCCTACTGATGAGGTCCAACCAGACCGAAACACGTGTCTGGGGTTTCTGTTGGTACTCTTGTTCAGAGGAGAATTGCCTAGCATTTCGGTGCTGGACTGCCCCAGGGCAGGACAAAGACTGATATGTTTGGGATATTTCTTCTCTGTGAAAGATAGTGAGCTAAAGACTCTGGGTAAGTCTCTCGTAACCAGGACTAATGTCTGGCAGAGGGACTCCCAGGACCCCCCTTGTTAATTTGCATGTATAGAGGAAGACATTTTTGTGTGCTTTCCAAATCTGTTGTTATACAGCATCACAAAAGGACATTGATTCTACAGCTGGTCAAATAATAAAAACTGCACAAAACCTAGTGCAAAAGCCTGTGACACTTGACACAATCCGATATTTCAGGGTGTCAAACTGAGCAAAGACACAAGTTCAGATTGTCTGCACTCCCAATAGTTATGCAAGACTGCACAGCACCACATATTAACAGCTTGTGGTAGTGCATTCCCATACATCCAATGTTGGTGTCCAAGTGCACAACACTACCTATTAGAGGCTTGCAGTAGTGGATTAACTCGACTGGGTCCAAAGCATGTAAAAGAAACAGAGATTTATAGCCCTATCTTTCACCTACAAAAGGTGACGAAACGTCAGATTCTCTGCAGGTACTTTACTTGTGCAAGACTGTATAGCGCCACCGATTAAACTTGTGTGGTAGTAGACTGCTGTTGGCATGTATTACTGCAAGATTGCATAGCTTAACCAATTTATGGCCTACAGTAATGCAACCTTGAGCATCAAATGTTGGTGCCCAGCTGCACAATTCTGCATATTAGAGCAGGTGATCGAGTGCTCCTGTACACCAATTTTTGGTCCCTAGCTCCAAAATACTGTACAAATCCATAGTACATAGATGTGCCGAAGACGTGCAGCTTCCATCAGTGGTTGAGGCGTGGCTGTCTAAACCGTTGGTTGCTGGAAACATTAAGGAGAACATTTGGGGAACATTTGGCGCATTGGTCCCTTTAACACTGAAGGCGGAGTCGAGTAGAGCACAGTACGCTCTGTGCGGCCTGGACAAAGTCATTTATTTAAATATCCTTGCTTGGCGCAAAGCGCTGAGAAGTGGCATTGCCGGTAGTTATTGGCGGGACAGGCGCGTAACAATCTCTGCCTGCACAGTTGTTTGAGAGCATCCGTGACACCGACTTTGAAATTATTATTGTGAATTGAGTGAGCATTTTGGATTGGGACATTGTTGCTTGGGCTAACTTTTGATCATAACCGTGAAACCACCAAAAACACTCAAACTAATGTGTAATCTCCGTAATACGGGGGAGGTTGTATAATTCAGTTGTGACCAGTAAAGTCCACAAGGGGGATTTGGCAAGTCTACTTGAATATGTCACTCCTCCCATAACAGCCATTTTAAATAGTACTGGGTGCTTATTTATGAATAGGTGGTTGAGTTACTCTTCGGGACACTTATTGGAACTGTAGACCGCCAACACAGAGCCCCCCATGATAACTGAAGTACTTACATCTTCCTTGAATAACACTAAACAATTAAGTAATCACCATAATAATTATAACCCTTCCCCAAAAAAGGAAATACTAATCAACAATCTCCGAATGTGAAAACTGTTATTGCGTCGCTTAACTTGTAAACAGAGCTCTTGGAAGTCAAAGCAATAAATCGTGGGAATAATAATAATGCTCTTGGATGACCGTGTGTCACTAACTCGATAAAGTTTGATAAATTAAGTGCATCTCCAGATTTGATAATGGACTCTTATTGAGCAAACCATAATACAAGCAATGTAATAATTTCATCAGTGGAATCTGCTTCTTCTCCCTCAGCAACCACAACCTTCTCTCTCCTGCTCTCCCCCATGGCCTGCACAAGGAAGCACTCTGCTATCATCTACGCACAACACTCCACTTTACAGCGCTCCGACACGGGTCACACGGGAAGCCAGAATAGGGTATCTTTTATTCCCTCCCATTGTGTGGTATTTCCCTCGTGCCTGCATCCCCATCTATTTCCTTGAGCGCCTCGTCAACCTGGAGGCTCCACTCTGGGCTGGGATGCCATCTCCATTCAACATGGCTGCCACCGTACCTCCTCCATCAGGCACCGGAGTGCCTTGTCGCTGCCTACTTCATCAAAGTCCCTGATCGGCTTATGTTGCCAATTCATAGACAATCTGGAGCCAGCAGGCATGGGAAGGCGCCCCTGTGATGCCTCCTCCCTTTTTCCCATTTTGCCTTATCTCAGAACTATCCCTTTTGCACTCTGCACCTAGGACCATTGACTATGGACCACCAACATTCCCAGTAGCACTGCTAATGATGTCCCCTACCTACCTACAAGCACTACTCACTGTGGTATGCTTTTCCTCCTGTGCATTCATCCATGTGTACTGTTTCAGTGCTCTGTGGAAAATGTGATTCTCAGGCTGCTCGACATCCATGTACCCTCTAGCCCAGTGATCCCCAACGTGTAGCTCGGGACCAACATGTTGCTCGCCAGTTGCTCTGGGCCATGGTGTGGGGGCCTATGAGGAGGTCCTGAAAGGATGAGCCCTCAGTAGCAGTATAGCCAGGACAGAGTGGTGGACTGTGCGAGAATGTGGGCCAATGAGCCTGCTGTGGTTCCAGTTGGCTTATGTTTGTAGATTCAAGATTTAAGTTTTTTGCCACCATGCATATTATTTTTCTGCAAATGTCCCTACTTATCATAGCAGTGTCATTGTTAAAACCCTGTCATCTTCAGATATGTTGCCCCGCTGACAAATGTATTAATGAGCAAAATAACTGAACCATGTTCCTGTTTCTGTGTCTTGGAGAAACTGGTGATGATGTTCTGTTCCTTTGTACAGCCACAGAAGCATAATGGACAAATAAGCAGCATGCCTACACAACTTGATTAAATAATGTGCATGCACTGCTTTTTGTACAAGCGAGGTTTGTGTTTGATGCCACCATGCATTATGTTTATCAGAAATATTATGTTTAGTGTCACCTATATTTATTATTACATTGGGGGTCATAACAATTTTGCTGCTTCTGGAATGAATGTGCTGATAATAACATTTACCAGCACGTTTCCAGACTGTCGGGTGGCCTGATTTACAAGAGCTAGAGGTAAATCGGGCACCACACCGGCAAAAAACAGCCGGTATTACTGGCACCGGAATTCCCACTGGCAATTCCCTCATGGAGTGCTATGGGATGACATAGAATGGGGATTAATCTAACCTTGTCGCCACTTGTAATGTACCAGTGGTGGTAACGGTATTACCCTTTATTGGTATTGTGCTGGATTTACCAGCGGGATACCACGAAGCAAGTAATGAGGCCCATAGTGTCCTAATGGAAAAATTGTCATCGTTTAATAACCGGCCCATCGGGCACGTGGATAATGGGCATTTTTCAGAATGAATTTGCCCTATATTCAAATCCAATTAAGTTACTGTTAATAAGTTTAAATTAACAAGCCAATAATCAATCCACATACCTCATTAACACCACCACATTCCTCCATGAAGCGTCCATCAAATGCTCAAGGTTTTAACCAATGTTTGCCACTAATTTATCTGTAAAATCCCTTTTGCTCAGAGAAAAGAGGCTGCAAATCCTTCAGAAAAATATTACTTTTATTCCTAACCACTTTTTCACCAATATAACAGGCTCTGGGTGCTTTAGAATGCACTATTTGCTATTAATAGCCTAGAAGGGGGCACTGGCCAATCAGGATGCTCAGAATGTGGGCTGGAGTCTCATGTATAAGCCCGTGTTCTGAGCCGCCTGAGTGCTGCTGGCCAGCATCCGCTTCCCCGCCCCCTCATTCCCTTCCCTTTGCTAAAAGTGTTTAAAAAAAAAAAAGAAACCTACCCTTGCCGTGCAGCACCATAATCTCCTACAGGCTGGGAAACTATGGAGCTCAGCACCGCAAAATAATTGTATTTTCTTTTTAATTAAACAACATTAACACCGGCATAGGAAACTCCACAGGTGCTAATGGCCATTTTGACGAGGAACACGGTCTGTACTGGGTGGTAACTTCTTGGGGCCTTTTGTTGTGGTGTGTCTGGGTGTGAAAGGGAGATGTTGTGAAACACCCTGGCAACTCGTGCCCTAGGACATTACCACCAAGAGAGGCCTGGGTTCCTCATCATTATGACCTTATTACATGGCAAAAGAATTCTTAGGAAGTAACCTCCAAAGCCCCAGTGAAGTGATCTGTAAAGCCTACCATGCAATGAGCAGTAGTAACTCAATCAATATTTATTTAATATAATTTCTCCATTAGGTTAGCAACATTTAAAACATGCATCATATTTTAACAAATTCCCAAAGAACAAGCCCAAAATAATAAAGCAGCTTCAACATATTCAAACAAGCTCTATATAAAAACCTGATCATTACAATTATTTATATAAAACATAGCTTCCATGCATCTCCATGCTTACGCAAAAAACAGAGAAACAATGACGAATTAACAGAAAATGAACCAAATCTTTATGAACTCTCATTTTGCAGGCACACTTTGTGCTTCCTCATTCACACCTTCTTCATTTACTGAGGGGTGGGTACATTTAAACGCACCATTAGCCTCAGCCTCCTGCACTCTGGCGATCTTATTTCACAGATTTCTCCATCTGTCTTATATGTGTATGTAAGTCTACATATAAAGCTAAAGAGGGCAGGTCATATATATTTGGATATCTACATCTCTCCCCATCAGACAAGCTCTTGCTTTAAGAGCTATTTTGCGTTGATTTTATGTGCCAAATTTAGTTCTCTCATACACCCCCCCCCCTTCCCAATGGACAATGCCTTACAACCCCCCCCCCCATACCACTTTTATTTTTCCAGGGGAGGCTGCAATCGCGCTTACATTGAAATTCACTTTATGATTAGCTGAAAATCCCAGGTGTGCTTTTAAAAAATAAGTTACAAATCTTAACTGGGCCAACACCTTCAAACTGAAAAACCTCAATTCAGCTCACAAAGAGCTACCATGTGTACCTGGAGGGAGACATGCCATTTGGCACAGGAATTTATTTAGCAAACCCTCCAGGACATGACAGTTCAAACCGCCCTAGATTTCGCTGCCATAAAAAATCGTGGAAAAGAGCTGTGCCTTATATATCTCAAGGCAAATCCAATGCCCGAGACTTGAAATAACATTTTTAAAAGCCCTTTAATCCTTAATGATACCCCTTCATCTGTCTTCTTAAAATGATTGACCCAAGCACCGTTCTTTGAGAAGAGTAGGCTCAAATAAAAATTAGACTACATTATCATTATCATCTTTACATTCATTTAGAAACCAGCTACAAGGTTTCACCCTTTTCCCCGAACAACATCCTTGTTGTTTTTATCATATTTAATTTCAAACTATAGTTTCCAAAATAGTCATTTATGTTTAACATGCCCTGTTGTAGACCTGCGGGGTTCGTTCTGAAATAGATTTGCCCTTGGTATAAAGAAGCATGCTGTAAAATGTACCCTTCTGAGAGTGTGGATTAACTTTTCTAGCAGAAGCACTAGAGCCAAAGTATGAAAGGAATACATTGGGTCCAAATGACATGCCTGCTTCAAATGTATTTGCGGGTAAAAACAATGTAGAATTCCTTGATCTTTTATATTGGACAGATGTCTGGATATCACAGTTGGATAATATTTAATAAACCATTAGGGACCCCAATAAAATGTAAATAACACCACAAAATGTGTATCAATCAATCAAATGCTTTCTTAAAATCTGAAAGATGCCACAAACAATCTCCCCCTCTTAACCTTACCTTATTTCTCCATGATGGTCCTCAGAGTGAAGCAGTGATTTACTGTGCTAACCCTTGCCCTTAAAGCTGCTTAGGGGGGCTTCATGATATTACTTTGGGCCCACTCCTCCAGTCTGAGCAACAAACATTTGGAGAATATCTTACTGACAATGTCCAGTAAGGCAATTGGCCTATAACCGTGGGGGCCGGTGGTACAAGGACTACTTGTCCAAGGATATGGTATAATGCCTATCTCAACAATTGCATTAAACATAAAACAATTTGGTGTCATTCAAAAACTCTCCCATTGTTTCTCAATACCTTTTTTGTTTTTTTAGAAATGGTTATTTGCCCTTTTGAACCTATAAATCTGGCCAGCCGTGTCCAGACCACTTGGTTCAATTTTCTTTTTGAGGTTTGACATTTTGCATCGAATCATGAGGCATCCCTTTCGATTACCTGGACCTTTTGAACTGGGGGACTCCATTTGCCAATAACTTTGTCCCGAATCGTTTCAATCAAAGTCACAAACAAACTGACACTTTCCTTTGCAGCCTCTGAACGGTTCAACAATTCTAAGAGAATATCTCAATTTCTTGTGAATTAGTAATTTTTTCCAATGCATCCTTGTCAAACTTAAGCATTGTCAACAGCCCCTCTGGCTGTCGGACATCATCTTTGTGGTGCCTACCCCTGCCATTGCTAAACATATTTTTGCTGAGAACCTGAAGCCTCTGGTAATGCTTATTTAGTCCTACTATAGTTTGGAACAACTTGACTTGTCCTATCTGTCTAAAAATGTCCTAGTGACCACTCAATTTCCTCAACATTTCCTGTAGACAGCCACTTAATGGCAAATGAAGTTAAAGGCCTTACCAATTTTCTTTACTAGAATTGCACATTGTCTAGATAACCGTTAAGTACTGCAAATTAAAATGTTCTATTAGCAGTCTTTAAGTTCATTACATTTCCAATTTGTGTTGCAATAATACTTCCTCCAACTGAGCACCAATATGTTTTGCCGAAGAATGGCTGTTGCTCACCATTTCAACTGATATGCACATTTTGCTCATTGCACACAAAAGGTTGGGGACCCCTGCTTTAGCCTATCTCTCCTGCCTAGAACCTCTTTGTCAATTTGGTTTAATTCTGCGATCAAAACAATAAAACATTATTCTGGCCTGACTGGTTTATAGCTGGGATTGAGACAATCAATAACCTATTTTAAAAAGGGACATGGCTATCGTTTCAAGGATTAAAAGTCAAAATTTGGCATTGGAAGTTGTCGACATGGAAACTAAAAGGAAAATCAGGACTGCTGTGAACCTAGAAAAACTTGATTCCGCTGATCTGTTGAACTTTATGAAAATCATAGGAGGTCAGGATCATTTAGCTTCAAAGGTGTATAATTTACTACATGCAACTTCAGAAGGAAATGACAAGTTGTTGCAATCCTGGTCCTTATGTCTGGAGGAAGAGATGACACCTCAATGTTGGGAAGCATTATGCAAAAATATCCCAAGAATGTCTATGAACATTGGTGAAAGAGCACAGTGTATTGCTCTCCCCTGAAAAGTGCACGGAACAACCATAAATCACAAATGCAATTATAGAGCAAATACTTCAAACCATAAACAGACAGACACAATAACTCACAGCCACGCACTCTTTAGAAGATAATCAGCTCTTTACGGCTATTTATTCAAAGATTACAAGTACATAGAAATAACTCATAAAACTAATATCGACATAGATCACAGAAGTCAAAGAAGTCAAAAGAAATACATCACCGTGAGCGTAATTCTTGTCCTCATCTTGTCCAGAAGCGGCTGGAAGACTCCGAGGGCAGCCAGGCAGAGAGTGCCACAGCTCACAGGAAGGCCAGACGGAGCGTCCTTCTCTGGCTGAAGTCTCACCTGACCCCTCCGGGTTTCCGCATATATAGGAATTCCACAAAAGGGTCAATCGAGAGCTCCCCCCAGGGAACGCAGGGCTTCCCTGCTCTAAAAACATGCTCCACGGAGAACAGTAGCAAGTCATAACAACATGAGCTTTTCCCAGTAGAAATGGCCTTGACTGCATACCAAGTTTGAAAAAGCATGTTTGTCTCAGCACTGTGAATCTAACACTTCAGCAAAATGTGTGCAGCCTTTCACTGCGGAGTGAAGTCAATATCCAACATGGCTCCGAGCGCTCCCAGAATGCATTGCGCACCCGCGCCATTTTGAACCAAGCATAAACCAAGCAGAACACACAGCAAGTAAAAGTTTTTCTGGTCACCAGATCGCTTATATAGTCAATGGCTGAGTTCAACTGATGCATGCTGGGGTTGTAGTCACTCGAAAGGTAGTCTTGAACATATGCTCTGGGAATGCCAAAGATCCTTGTGGTATGGGGTCACGGAAGTGATGAACAAGGTACTGGACGACGAAAGAGAATTTAGTTTTGAAACAATCATTCTGGGAGAAGATACAGATTGCCATATCATCAAATGTCTTGGATTTTGAAGACATCGTTGATGGTAAAAAAGTTAATCCTGCGCAACTGGATATAGACTGGGCACCAACAAAAGACTTGTGGATGTCAGAAATGTACTCAATCTGCAATGTTGAAAGAGTTAAGTTGAACATGCAAAAAAAAAGAAATTTTTTGATAAACTCTGGAGCGGCTTCTTAAATATGGTTTAAAAACGACTATCTTAGAAGATGATTTAGACGAGAGTCCACTGCAGGAAATTAAGATCAGTCTGCATTTTATATTGATGTTTTATATTGTTTATACATTGTATTCGTTAGTATTTGTTGGATGTCTTAAAATATATGCTGAATTTATTATTTGATCTGTTCAATTTTTTTGTTTTTATTATATAATTATTTTTTCCGTTTTTGCTTTCATTGATGTTAGCTTTTGTGATGTTATATTGACAATGTATGTATTGTTTTTGAAATTTGAATAAATTGGTTGAAAAAAAAAATAGAACCTCTCCTTCCCATCATCTCGTTTGTCCCTTCCCCTCTCCCCCCTCATTTATGTCATAAGCACTTGCATTATCTGAAATGTTGTCAGGCCTACGATGATAGTCATGCTCTATGTTTCTTTGAACAACAGTTTCTATTCTATGTCGATGCCATCTTAAAGATTATAGAACTTGAATGATTTTAGGCCCAGTTAGGCCCCTTGCCCTCTCTCTTGCCTTGAAGTGATTTGAAACAATTCTTGTGTATAGGTGCTATACAAATAACCAATAAATAAAATATAACTGCGCAAAGGTCCATGGTCACAAAAGATGAAGTATTGGAATTGTCATTGATTATTGCATTGAACTTAGTACTTCAATCTTTTGTTAGAGTATGTTTCTTTATTTATTTATTTATTCATTCGTATTTTTAAAGCGCACATCAACCCATGGGCATTGTGGCGCTGTTACAGAAATACATTGCTGGTTACAAAGGAAGGAATGGTAGTTACATTGACATTTGCATTTACTTTGTCTAGAGTTACATGGTAGACATAAGAAGGCGTATACAGTGCACCTTAGGAGGTCGAATGGCAGAGATAACGGGGAGCTGGGAAAGGTGAAGGTTATGTAAATAATGTGGTTTTGAGGGATTTCCGAAAGGCGAGCAAGGATGGTTCTGCTCTGAGTGCATTGGGCAGGGCATTCCAGAGTTTGGGTGCTATATGGGGGAAGCCAATGCTGCCGGCGTTGGCTGTTATGGAGTTACACGGAGTTGGTTTGGATAGTGGCTCCTTGTGGGGCAGATTGACATGTTTTTGGCAATAGTTTCTGATAGGTGTGATGGGGCAGAGAGGTTGATGCACTTGTGCGTGAGGGTGGGAATTTTGAAATCGATCCTTTCCTTGACTGGTAGCCAGCGGGCTTTGTGTCTGGCCTGGGATATGTGGTCCCTTTTTGGGATGTGTAAGGCTACACAGAATGCGTTGTTTTGTACTATTTGGAGCCTGTTTAAGTTTTTTGGGGAGGTGCCTCCTAGAAGGGCATTGCAGTAATCAAGTCTAGCCCCTATTGTGGCTCTGGCAATGGATATGCAATTTTGAGTGGTGAGAAAGGGTTTTATGGCAGTTATGAGTTTTGTGTTGAGAGGAGAGGCGGAGGATGTGGCACTAACATGTCTAGTCATGGAAAGTGTAGAGTCTAGGTAGACTCCAAGTGTTTTTACTGATGTGGAGACTGGTATACTAGTGTGGTCGATGGTAAAATGAGTGTATTTGGTGTTGAGTTTGGCGAGACTTTCCTTGGGGCCTAGGTTGATGATTTCAGTTTTATCCCTGTTTAAGCAGAGACCATTGATAGCCATCCAGGCTTGGATGGTGGCATATATCTGTAGGAGAGCTTCTGCATCCTGGTCGTAATCTCCAGTGAGGGGAAGGAGAACCAGGGTGCCGTCGGCATAGTTCATTTATGCTATGCCGAGCGTGTCCAATAAGTCAAAGAGAGGTTTGGTGAACAGATTATATAGGGTGGGTGCGGTATATAGCCCTGCGGGACTCAGCAGTTTATGGTGGTAGGGGCTGCATTGGCCTGGTCTGAGTAGATCTTCATAGCCCTTCCTTCTAGGAAGGAAGTTATCCAGGAGGTGGCTTTGTGAGAGAAGTGTGCTTCGTTGGACAGATGGGAGGTGAGGATATCATGATCGACAAGATCAAACGCGGCAGAGAGATCTAGGAGGAGCAGTAGGGCGGGTTTGCCATTATCCATAATTTTGGTGATTTGGTTCTTCAGATCTAAGAGGGTGGTTTCTGTGCCATGTCCTTTGTGGAAGCCTGACTGTCTTCTTCCTAGGATGGCGTTGGATTCCAGGTATTGTTGTTTTTGGATATGGGCTGCTTTATCCAGAATTTTCAGGAGGGAGGGAACGGTGGTGATGGGGTGGTAGTTGTTGGGGCATGCAGGGTCTAAGGTTTTTTTTATGAGAGGGGGGACCCATGCCTCCGTAAGGCTTTGTGGTAGGATCCCAGAGGACAAAGATGGATTAATAAATGCTGTGATGATGGCGGTAAGTGAATCTGTGCATTCTTTGATGATGGTGGGGGGACCGATGTCCCCTTTACAAGTGGAGGGCTTGATATTTTTGAGAAGTTTGGTAACTTCTGGCTGTGTGACATCTCTAAAGATGAAAGGGGTTATTTGAGAGCTGGATTTTGATGGAGGGGGCGCATGTGGAATGTTCTGATTGGGAAGAGCTTAGCGCTGAGCTGTTATTTTTTCTTGGAGCGTTTTGACTTTGCTGATGAGCGCGCCCTGACTGCTGGAACACCAGGCTTTGTCTTTTTTGATTTCATCTGGGGTGGTGGTGGGGGTAGTGAGATCTTTGAAGATCGAGAACATTTCTCTGGATTTAGAGATAGTTTTGGAGATTCTTGGGTTGAATGATTCTGATTTCGCTAGGAATATGGCTTTTTTATATGAGGATATGATCTTTTTGAATTAATTTAGAGAGGGTTGGTTAGGTGATGATTGCCACTTGGCTACAGCTCGTCGCTTATTGGTGCGTAATGTGGAGAGTTCTTATGTAAACCAAGAGTTAGAGTGCATAGATGCTTTCTCTTTTTTATCTTCTATGGGGGCAATGGATTCAATAGCTTGGGAGAGGACTGGAGCATAGGTGTTGGCTAGGGAGATGGGGTCATTGATAAATGGTGGTTTAAGTTCGGGGATGTCGAGAAGCGGTGCAAGTTTGTTTTTAGTAAGTTTTTTTGAACTTCTGACTTTGGCGGTGGGGCATACGAGAGTATCTTTTGATTGGGTATGGTGGGAATAGAAAATTGGCTAAGGTGGTGGTCAGTCCAAGGAAGGGCTGAGGTTTTAGTGATGGATAAGGAGCAGTTGCGGTCTGTGATCCAGTCAATGGAGCAACCTTTACAATGCTTGGAGCAGAGATTTTATGTTCGAACCCAATGTGGGTGAGTTCATTGGCTAGGGCTGCGGCTGCTTTGTCTTCGTGGTCATGTAGACGTAGGTTAAGGTCACAGAGTAAAATGGTTTTGGTTGAGCTTTTTGGTTTGTTCCCTATGATTTGGAGGAGGTGCTTTTGGTAGTCTGGTGGTGAGCCAGGGGGCCTGTAGGGGATTAGGATATTTATGGTGCAGTTGGGGGAGAGAGACAGTTTGACAGTGAGGAGATCAGTGTTGTTTTCCCACTGTTGATTGCAAAGTCTGATGGAGAGTGTGTCTTTGAAAATGAGGGCTACACCTCCACCTTTGGAAGTTTTGTGATCCTGTCTTAAGATGGTGTATTCTTGGGGAAGGGCAAGGGAGAGGGAGGAGCCTGATGCTTTGTGGAGCCAGGTGTCGGAGATGGCTAGTAAGTCTAGTTTATGGACGGTGATAAAGTCGTTGATCTCAAGTGCATGTGCTGGGAGGGATCGGGCATTAATAAGCGCGCATTTAAGTTCTGTGTGGGATGGTGTGAGTGGTTGGGGGTGAGCATTGAAGTCATGGCCAGTCGGTGTATTGAGTGGGTGTATGTCAGGGTGAGAGGGATTGGGGCTGGGAGAGGTGCATAGGGTGTGGGGAAAAGTGGTGGGTAGCTGATGGTGTGAGAGAGGTGGGCATGTAGACCATGTTTGAGTGTGAGAGCGGAGTCTGAGGTTTCTGAGGTCGGTGGTGGGTGTGGTGCTGCGGTAGGTGATGTGCAGTTTGGTGCGTGCTCTGAGTCTCCAGAGCCCAGAGTTCAGGAGGGGATGGTCATTGAGTTTGATGGAGTGACAGCGGGGCTGGGTGTTCTGAAATGTGTGAGATGTGGTGAGGCTGTGGTCTAATGGTAGTGAGAGAACTGGGTGCATCCGGAGCATGCTGCCGATGGACCATAGGATAAGTATGATGAGTGAGATGGCGAGGTGGTTGGGGGGAAGTCAGGTGCGCTGGGGTGGATGTGCAGTCAGTTGGGTCTTGTGAGGATACATTTGCGCAGTACAGATATAAAATTATGTGTAGAGCTAGTGCAGATCTGACTATAACTATGCAGATTCTATAAACATTGTGGCAGAAACTGTGTGGATACAGGCTAATCTGGCATAGCATGGGCAGACGTAGACTAAGAAGGCTGATCTAACACGTAGGGCAGGTGCAATAAAATCAGGCTAGTTCAAAATTGATTAGGCAGTAGTAGTTCAGAAGCAGGCTAATTCAGCAGTAGGGCAGATGCAATGTTAATCATAGGCTAATTCAAAATAAGTAGGTAATAGCAGTGCCAGAGTTAGGCTAGAAGCGAGTTTCTGACACAGGGCATAGCAGTAATGTGTTGCAGCCTGGTGCAGACATTTGAAGAGGGTTAGTGCTGGGCGTAGTTACTATCATACAGATACTTCAGTAATTGCTTATCCGAGGCAAAAATGTTATTTCTATTGTGGCACAACCTTTCACTTTTACTTTCAATCGTATATCTAAGGTTTTAGTCCTACATGAAGAAGTCGAGGTGGGAGTTAATGACCGAGTGGAAGTGTCTCGAGAGGGTTAATACCTGGCGGTTATTCGATATGTGCTCTTACTTTTCAGCAAGGCAGGATGCAGTTCTCGTCCAGGTTGGCGTTGACCATGGCAGCGTGGGTCTCGGCTGCTCAGTGGCACTTCAGGAAGTCTTAATGGGAGGAGGTATCTTTAGTTCCTCCACGAGATGGGCTGTAAATTACTTACAAAGGGTTTGTAGTGGTGGAAGGTAGATGTTGCGTGCCGCGTCCTGCCGCAGACAGCTACAGACAGGCCCTTAAAAGCCGGCCCTTCAGAGATAGCGGCCAGCTTCCGCCTCTGGTCAGGGCTTCCCTGGTATGAAGCGTGATGCAGCCAATCAGCTGGCTGGTGAGGAAGGCGTTCCAGCCTTCGGTGCCTTCAAAGAGCAGGATGGCCTTTTTGGAATGGTCACTGAGGCTTCGGAGCAATGAATGAGAAGCCTTAAAATAATATATTCACGCAGATGCGGCCAGTTTGCACAAAGAACAGTGCTTCCTTGTGGCTGATGGTAGATTCTGCTGAGGATCACGCGACGATGGGAAAAGAATCACGATCAAGGTCAAGGTATATGACAACATTAGCAATGATGTAAAAAACAGGCGGCAGCCTTAAGCTCCAAAGAGAAACAAATTTAACCTATTATACAAAATGTAAATAATAAAAAGGTGAAGGGGGATGTACTTGATGAAAAACACAATTGTGGAAGTTATTGCAGACATAGTAGCAGGAAATGGCAGTCAACTGGCAGCCATGAGTCCATCAACTCACAGCACTCTATATGCTGGTAATGCCAGTATGAAGAACATTGAAGTGTGTACCGCTGTCCCCTAACCCCCACAAGACTCTGTAAAATGTAGACTGTAAATCGAAAATTAATTAAAGCACACAAAAAGAGAAATAAAAGGGATTATCTTGATGTAATCAGAAAAGCTCAAGATCATAAAAAAAATGTAATGATGCAGCCAGGAAGACTCTCTGCGAAAAGAGAATACGCAGAAAGGAAAGAAGAAATAAAAGTAAATGGGTATGCTAATAAAAAATAATGCAAGAAACGGAGAAGGGAAAAGACATACAATCCTTTTTTAGAAATCAAGACACCACACATGTATCCCTTACTCAGAGCGTGCATGAGTCGTGCACAATAATGGCGGAACTTGTTGTGAGGGAGAATATAAGTGGAAAAGACTTTGTTGCATGTGAGCTCAAGATCAGCAGCTTCATGGACGATAATACCCCTGATACTGCGATTAATGGAAACTGCCACATTACCGATGAGTGAGAAGTGATATCGCTTCATCAAGAGCAGTGTCAAAGGTATACTACACACGTGCATTTGGCCTTTACATAGTATTTCAAGATTGAGAACCTCAACCCCAAAAATCTGTCCTATGTTATGCAACTATTAAAATCAATTCCATTGTTGAGACTAATTGTAACATCAGATAGTGAACAAGTAGAGTGTGTGAATAATAAGAGGTTAGACACAGTAATACTACATCAGAACTCAAGGATAATTTACTCTAAACTAGTGCCAGTTACCAAAGATTGCCTAACGAAGGGTTATGATGTATTATTGCCCCTATAAACTTCTGATGATAAAAATTAGAAGAACAAACAGGGGAATTTTAGGAAGCCTGCCCCACCCAGTGGAAGAAAAAAAAATCACACAAGGGGTAAGCAATGTATAATGGTGCAGTGTGGCAGAGTGTACGAGAAACATAACTCTCAACCAGAGATCGCTACCTGATAAAAATTGGGAATTACCATGTCTGCCCCTGGCTTAACAAAAGCCCCAAGTAACACAACAGAATATTTAAATGTACTTTCATGGAATTTCCTGCGTCCCTAATATCTTTCTGCAGACGGGGAATATGAATGCTTTTGATATTCGATATTTAGAGGGAGATTGGCTCCTGTAATGTCCAGGAATTCACGGGTATACAAAATGAATACAAAAGACAAGGAGGGGTCACAGGGGTCAGCCTGCCAGAGACCTACTATGCTCTGTCAAAAATGTTTTTGTGGCCGTATTATTCTTTACCCATGTAAATCAGACGGCCTTATGAGAATTAAGATATCCTGGCCAAAACAAGAAAAGATAAGTGATATATAGATGTTGAACATCTATGTAAATCTAACTATGGACGATGAATCACAAATCACAGATGAAATTATAACATTGGTAAAAGAATGGCATTCTATAAAGTCATCAATGAATGTTCTTGCAGCTGGAGATTTCAATTGTATCTGTGTGTCAACCAAAGCCTAATAACGAACCATGGAGGACAGTAGATCATCTGATTGTAGGACAGAGAAGAGTGAGAGGTGGGAAATAGGTAGAGGGTTTGATTGCATGGGGTATGCCAATGTTGAATGGTAATATGGCAGGAAATACACAGCATGCCAAGTTGGAGCAGGGGATTTCAAAAATGTACAATAGATTATAATTGTGTCTCTGCTGCCTTATTAAATTACTGTACACACATGTAACGGTGCAACCCACCAACTTGAGTTGACCATGCCAAGATTAATTGTAGAAATGCAATCTATTACAAAGCAAGGCAAGATACTGCCTTTCTTAAATGCAGTAACAATAAATCAAGGAGGGACCAGGATAAAGTGAACAGCAAAAAGACATTTGAAAATTGCAACTTCTCTCTCGAGGTCGGTGGGTGGAATTCAGAAATAAAGAAAAAAATCTATAAGCTTAACTCATCACTTTTTGAAACTGATGGAAATATACAGAATACCATAGAATACCATGGCTCCTCAAATGTTTCAATGCTATAACCCAACAGAAAACAAATGAAAAAGGTGGGGAGGCTTAGAAAATGATCACAGAAGAGTAACACAAGTGAGACACTTTATGTGTGTTAAAAAATGACAATAAAACAATCCTATAAAAATTGGCAAAAGTGGTGTATACAGGCCACATTAACTAGATATAGCCATAAAATGTTAGAGGTAAAGATTACAGCCATTTTATGGAAAATGATAAATGAGGAAGGACCTAACCAATCTAGGATCCAGACAAATCCATCTCTGAAGATAAATGGTGTCTCCACATCCAGAAAGTATTTGCAGATGCCCAGAGGGTACCTAAAGAAATAAACTAGGAAGTACTGGATCCATGGGAAAAACATGTATTAAAACAAGATATCAGGGCTAAGATAGAAGTCCTAAAAAGATCTAGAGCTCCAGACATGATTGGCTTATTGAACAAAGTTCTGAAAAAGACTCCTGGGCTCGGGGCTGAATGCTGAACATTTTATTTAAAACAGTAATTGCCAAAATGGAGTGTCCTAACTATGGGGTGCACTGCAGAAATAGTACCAATCTATGAATGTGGGGATAAAGAAAAGCCTAATAAGTATAGACCAATAGCCTCCTCGATGAGGAAAGCTAGGTTTCGGCAGTGCTTCTCTTGGAGTATGTGAAAGAAAGGGCATCGAGAGCTGGTAGCCTATCAAAAAAGCAAAACAAGCATTTGAGGCATTATCTATTTTCATGACAGGGCTGCGGGTCTAAATAGCTAAGCGGCCATCTTAGTATGTGTTTAATATATATGGCAACTAATGGTAGAGTCACATAATAATGATGATAAAGGTGATACATCCCAAATCGTTTGGACAAACAGATCCACTTATTTTGAGTAGCAAATGGTGCTTTTCTAGTATCAGTATATTCAAGTGTCAACGGTGTGGTGTAGTGTTGTTGCATACATCCGACAGAGCATTCTCCTAAAGGTGGTGGCACTTCTTCTACTGACTAAGCTGCTTACATTACATACAGTGCGTTTCGCTGTTTCATGTTTTGTTTTACATTGTGTTTGACACTATTCTGAAAATCAATATAATGCATGGTTATGTTATAACGTCTCGACATTTAGTAGTCAGTATTCTCCATGGGGGGGTCCCATGCGTTGGGCTTCCGGACAAGTCTGTGGCAATATTTGAGAACATTTCAGAATGCCATAATACATGTCTAAAGGAACACATGTTTACTGTTGGATAAATAAATTCCATTCTATACTCGTGTTCAAACCTTTTGCAACTGTGCCCAAATGCTGGATCCAGCGCTTTTCAAGTTTCCGCAAGCGTATATCTGGGTCACCTCCTCGCAACAGTGATGGTACTGTCTCAATAATGAACCAAATTAAATTGTTATGCTTGTTTTTTCTAGCCTTGAAGTGCTCGACCATGGCATTTTCCAAAACTAGATTTTTCAGACATGATATGTGTTCTGTGAAGGCGCCATGAAGCAAGACACAGGCAACAGATTCACTTTCTTAACAAAAAGGACTTTATTTTATATGTCAGGATGGATTAAGGCTTAACTTGACCTATGCCTAAATAAACTACAGATACTCTGTGTCAGTGAGTTCAACTTAAAAGTCTGTCTCTGTCCAAAACCTATACTTGCCCTCACAACTAAAGCTATACAATGCGTAGGGATGTCAGCACCAAAAGAAACAGTGTTCAAAATAAGGTTCTGAACTTCTTCCAGCTTGGGCTTGTTTCAGCTTCCCCTTCCCCAAGTTCAAATAGTTTCACAAAAAGGACTTTGGCTTCCCTTCCCCAAGTGTAACACAGTTCCAATATATCTCGGGGTTCCCTTCCCCAAGATCAACACAGTTAGTTCAAGAATGTCTCAGGTTTCTCTTTCCCACGTTTAACACAGTTACAGAATACCTCAGGTTTCTCTTTCCCAAGTTTAATACAGTTCCAGAATACCTCAGGTTTCACTTTCCCAAGTTTAACACAGTTCCGGAATACCTCAGGGTTCTCTTACCCAAGTTTAATACAGTTCCACACAGTTCAAGTCTTTCACCAATACGTTCAGCTTCACTTGATACTCTTTTAGATTCCGTAACAGTTCGAACAAATGCTTACCTTCATTTGAGCACTTGTCTTTGGGCTTCCCTCGGCTCTTTTCCAAGTTGGGCCTGGCTTTCACCTTGCCGATTCAATTTCAACAACTTGTCTTTCACACTCAATTTTCTTTTTTTAGTTCATAACTATTCATTACATGCTTTCACTTTGTTCATGAATGCTTCTTCGCAGGTTTCACTGCTTTCACAATAGCACATCATTCGCTTTCCTTTCATGCTATAATTTGACATGATTTCCATATCTTCTCCTTAGTTCGGTATTCAATATATGCCGTTGTATTGCCCAAAATACTTGACAACTTGTTCATGATTCATTGTTCCTTCATTCAGGTTCCAAACCCCATTTTTATGAGCTTTTGTTTGTTCGCAAACATTAACTGTCCAGTTTCCGCCACTGTACCACACCTGTATGTGTGTTCCCTGTCTCACACTCACCAGGGCAGATCTGCTCTGCCTGGCATCTTCTTGCTGCTCTCTGTCCTTCTCTTTACTCCTGGGTATGCATCGGGAGCTCCCGCAAACATCGGTTGCTGTCGGGAAAACCTCTTCCAGCGTCTCGCAGCGATTGGGAGGAGTCTGTGTTCCCCAGTTCCAGCTGGGTACATGCGGCTCAGGTAATTGCTGGGGCTCTGGCCCTCTGACGGCCCGCTTGGGTCGCAGCACCTCTCTCTCCCCCTAGCAACACACAGCTTCATCTCTGCTGATCCTGCTCCAGGCACCGCTGCTGCCACCTTCTCTCCAGGCAGGTTTCCCTTGCTTTGCTGCTTGGGCCTCATTTTAAGCACCTTTGACCTTTCTATAGGTTGCAGGTGCAAGCAGAGTGCCTGGCTATAATGACACCAATTAGCTGGACATGCCTGACCCTCCATAGGCATCTTCCTCGTCTCAATACCATTGTGGTGAAACTGACTAGAAGTGTGCATTACTCCTAGTTGCCTCTTCTTTGTCCCAGTCTTAAAGGTATATAAAGGTGGGACATATAGTGTGTGTGGAAGGAATAGGGACTGAGTGATTTGGGGTATGCCTCCTAGTTGTTTACCTTCTGGTTTGGTATATGTTTGAGGTGTCTTGGAATCAACATAAATGTTTTTTATGAGTTGTAGTTGGCCCATATAGAGAGAGGTCCTTCGAGGTGTTCTCTTTCTAGACCTTTTATAACAAGCTTGTTTACACTGGTCACTCTGAAAGGAGGGGAGGGGGGCCTGTTGACAGTATCCTATAAAAGCTTCAGGGATGGAAGGTTTATCATGAAAGGGGAATGGGGAATTCTGTGTCTTACCCAAGGACATCCTGCCTTTATTTCCCAAATCTCCACCACTGAGGTGATCCTCCCTCGCATCTCCACCCCCAGGTCTGGGATCCAAAAGCGATGGCCTTTCCCTGGCCACCTCAGCAGAGGAAGTTGGGGAGAAAGAAGTAAGGACGCCTTCAGGTTTCTCACAGTTCACATATCGTTTGGCAAACTTTGCTTTTTGACTTACCAATGTATAACAAATTACCGGGGCATCTGATGCCGTATACAGCATAGGTAGTTTTACAATTGGTGAATTCTTCATAATCCCATTTGAGGCCATAAAGGTCTATACTTCATATTCTTGTTCGAGAGCAGACAGAGCAGTTACCACATTTATGGTGGCCTACGATTGGCGGTAAACCCCATGCGTACAGAACTGTTGTTGTTCGGGGACATTCTTGCTTATATGTATGTGTGAACAAGCATGTTTTTCAAATTCTGAGGCTTTTTTAATGCAAAGCGTGGTTTAGGTGGCGAGAAATCGGGGGGTATGTATGATGTTCCAGTTTTTGAGAATTTCTTTCTTCAATAGATTGCTAATCAGGCTGTAAGTAGAGACACACGTCATGCGTTCTTGTGGTTCTCGATGTCGTGTTGTCAAGCATGATTCTCTTGTTATATGTCTGGCTCTTTTTCTTGCTGATTTTATCGTTGTATGGCGATACCCTCCTTGTTTCAATCTTTTTCCCAGGATTTCTGCAGGTTTGATGAATTCCCGCGTGTGAGAACAAATCAGCGCAGCATTTATTCCACATCTGCACTTATGTTATAGGTGACGCAAGGTCTGCAAACAAGAGTGGGGGGTAGCTTCATTCTAAATGTTTGCTCTTTGTCCACAATCCCCGCTTTTCGAGTATAACCTCCCCGGTAACAAAAGATTAGCTGCCGACCTTTGTTTTCTTAGAATTTTAATACATACATAATATGAATGTACAGAATGTATAGAATGTTTTGTGAATTGTACACAATAACTAGACCAGATGTGGGGTTGGGAAGTATGAAAGCATGAGTAATGCTGCAAGATACGTCATGCCATTCAATTAGGCCTAATCCAAGCAAGCTTTTATGACAAGAGGTCAGGATATGAACGGATCAGAAGTTGCTACTGGAGTGAGGGCAACCCAACTACACATATCCCCTTTGGGAGATGCATTACTCAAGGCAGGAGAGGGTACCTACAAGGCATTCATGGGCTGCATACATTCATGAGATAGACTCCTGAGGGTTGGGTCACGAGTGGTGATCAGGGCAGAGTAGGTATAATTTGGAGCATTAGGATTTCACCTTTCTTTGGGCTGGACAATAACACGACCCATCACAAACGAGAGCAGAGGCACGACATACACCACATGTTGGTGACCTTTATTTTTATAAACGATAAAGCTTTGCTTTAAGTGGAGAACGCAACTGAGTTCTTTGGTGCATTAAACATTCCTATTGGTGATTCTAACATTTAAGAGATGAGAGGGGTCAACCCGGTTAGGTTCTGTGGCATTGGAACAATACTGGTAGATGCATTTAGCAATAGCATTTTGAGTCCATGCTATTTGAATTTTGAGATAGATAATAGAAGAAACTTAGAGCTAATACAGATCGGTTTTCTGGATATAATCAGCATTCATTAGGTAGGACTATATTCTATGACCAAACGCTGTGAGCAAAACAGCGTTGTAGACTTTTGGAAAGTGACGTGACATCACGTGTTGCATGCAACGTCACATCCCTTTAAAATTAATGTGAAACAAAATGGCGGTCGCTTGACAAGCTGCAGGAAGAACCGCTGGTCTGAACGCAGACGGTGTGTGCTGTATTGATATTGATATTATATTTCTATCGCGCTCGTACACAAGTGTTTCAGAGCACGGCAAGGGAGGGGAACATGGGAGAACAAAACAACGATCTTACTACGCCCAGTGACATTGAGAATGCGCAAGTGCATGAGAGAGGGGGAGGGGAAAGTGCATGGAAGGGGGGGAAGTGGAGAGTGCGGAGTAAAGGAGAAACAGATAATAATAAAAATAATAAAGGCAACAAACAGTGGAAGTGCAGTCAGCAATTGGCAAGTGCTGGGTTTAAGGCAGCAGACAGGGTAGGTCTGATAAGTGCAGGAAGAAAAAAAGGGGGACTGTATGGGTGCAGATACAGACCCCAGTGCAAGGGGTGGCCCAGAAGAAGTGCAGGAGGGTGGCAGGGTGAGCAGGTACCTGGGCCCAGAGGACAGAGGGTGGCCAGGTGGACGTGCCAGGAGAGAACAGATCAGCAGAGGAGAGGGGGGGGTGAAGGCAGAAACAAATAGGAAGGTCTTGAGGTGCTTCCAGAACCAGAGATGGTTCTCCTCAAGCTTTAGAGTGGCAGGGAGGCTGTTCCAGAAGTAGGCCCCAGCCGAAGACAGAGATCTACCCCAGCTCGTTTTTTGGAAAACAACTGACCCTGAGGGAGTTAGAGGTAGAGGAGCAAAGAGCTCGAGGAGGTGAGGTATTTGCAGAGGGATAGCTGAAGGTATTTTGGACCCAGGCCCCAGAAAGCCTTGTGGACAATGCAGAGGGTTTTGAATCTAATCCTTGCATCCACTGGGGGCCAATGGAGAGATGTCAGAGCTGGAGAGATACGATCCCAGGGCTTGAGGCCAAGGACAAGTCTCGCAGTCCTGTTCTGGATTAGTTGCAGAGGTCGGATAATAGAGGCAGGTAGATTTAGAAAGAGGCTGTTACCATAGTCCAACCTAGAGACTGTAAAGATACGCAGTTTAACCTGAGGACGGGACTTAGATTATAAAGTAATAACCAATAATGGGGCATATCAGATTACTTTAATAGTTCTTCCAGGCTGAACGACCTTCCCTTTTTTGAAGCGGGAAGGTGAATTTCAGCAAGTCCTTAGGCAGGAAGATTTGCCGCCTTTCCGGCAGAAGAATTACATTACCACAGCACATAGATGAAACAGTGAATACCAGGTGAATGTAGGATAGAGAGAATTTCTCTCATTCAAATATGATGTGGGTCTGAAATGTCCAAGCATTAGACAAATGACTCATGGGACATTGTATGTATATTTTTTCAATGGACAACTTAATTGGTAATGACGTGCCTACCGCGAAAAGGATTTCTGTTTGTTTTCGGAACAGCCCTTGAAGCCAATAGTGATATGCACAAGTAACAGGTATGCGTGACCGGCAGGAGTCTATTTTTTAATAGGATAAATTCCAAGATTAACAGTATTTTACAATATGAGCACTTTTATTGAGGAAATGTCATTTTTCTTTAAATAATTTTTCCAGACTTGAGATATAGTGTTTAAACATTTGATACAAGCAGGGAGAAGAACCCAATCTACTCAACTGTGGTGATTAGGAAAATAGGGTTAAGGTTTATCTTTATTTAAGGTTACCGCAAGGTGAAGACATCCAATAATGCATACAATGAGACAGAGAGCATAGCTTTGTAAGACTTGAAAGCACCACAACCCCTAAACAGGCACTGGGGTCATTCCATTTTGAGTGAAAGATGAATTGGTTGACTTTTAGGTTAGAAGTGGACCAAGTAAGATTAAGGGTTAGCACCTTAAAATACTTGCAGAGTTTTAACATCAAAACTATTGGGATGCAAGGTCTCAAACACTTATTAATAGACAACTACATTTTCACATCCACTTTATTGTATATCTAGGCTGGGATGGTGTTGGGTTGATTTGGCACTACTAACCCCACAGGCATGAGGTTATTGGACCAAAAATAATGATAATTTAAGGAACTTGGATATCGTGTTAATGACATTTTTTCTTCCTTTCCTATTTGCCTTTTCTTATCCCCTTTCGCTGTTGATTTTCCCCTCACCCATGTTCTGGGACACCACTAATTGCTTAAATTTCATGTTTCATTCGATGTGGTCAACAGCATGAATGCATGTGTATATTTAATTGGTGTACAATGTTTTGTTTCAATGCGTTGATTCACCCACCAGTTTGCTTGATTGTTTTGGTGACCGATATGTTGTGGTTTTTATTTATATTCTGTAAAATCAAATGTGTGTTATAACAAAATCAAGATGTATTATCATATTATCCCTGATGAAGATCTTTTAGAGGTTAAAACACGTGTCGGCTATGGTTATTGATAAAACATTAAATCTTCAGAATATTTAGAGGCTATATGTGTGAAATTTGATATTGAATTCTAAGGATCTTTGGATCAAAGTCTGCAAAGACCATACATGGTATCGAGACATTTTCAGAGTTTGATGAATAGGAGATACGGAGTGCATGGATTACTGCTAACCAGTTCATTTTTTCCTCATATAGGTAGTTCTACGATATCTAAGGAGATCATTTGCCAGGGTTGGCTTGCTGTAGAAGACGCAACAGTCCTACTGGATGCAATTGTGAGTTTTCTGGCCCATATTATAGATGCAAAAAAAAGAGGTCATGGCTGGAAGGTTTAGAATGAATCTTAACCTCTTGCATTGCTATGGGCAACCCTCCAAACCATCGTTCTCTGCCTGCCAAGTCATTACACAAGCGGAAAGACCATATGCAAATCAGACTTGCTCCCACCCTAAAAGGGGCAGTCCAGCCCGAACTGCTAAGTCACATCCCTTCTGCATGAGACCACAAGTATCCCCAAAAATGTTTCGGCCTTGTTAGGCCTCATCAGTGAGGAGAAGCTTGGGTCTCTAGGCCCAGCAGGCACGGGACCTACATACGGGCCTACCCGTCCCACTCGGGGTGACAAGACAAAAACAAAGAGGTGATGGCTGGTAGGTTTAGAATGAATCTTAACCTCTGGCGTTGCTCAGGGCAACCCTCCAGACCATGGTTCTTCACTTGCCAAGCCATTACAGAAGGCGAAGGACCATATGCATTTCGGTGCTGGACTGCCCCACGGCAGGACAAAGACTGATATGTTTTGAATATTTCTTTTCTGTGAAAGATAGTGAGCTAAAGAATCTGGGTAAAGCTCTCATAACCAGGACTAATGTCTAGCAGAGGCACTCCCAGGATCCCCCTTGTTAATTTGCATAATTTAAGTAACTTTGGGTCTCACCCTAAGTTAGTAGGGGAATCCAGATGTGGACCCTTTGCTCACTATTCTTAGAGAGGCACAGCTCCGCCCTACTGATGAGGTCCAACCAGACCAAAACATGTGTCTTGGGTTGCTGTTGATGCTCTTGTTTAGAGGAGAATTGCCTAGCATTTCGGTGCTGGACTGCCACAGGACAAAAACTGATATGTTTTGGATATTTTGCCTTTGTGAAAGATAGTGAGCTAAAGAATCTGGGTAAGGCTCTCGTAACCAGGACTAATGTCTGGCAGAGGGACTCCCAGGACCCCCCTTATTAATTTGCACCATATTATACATGAGCATGAATAATTAGTTTCCTGTTTCCTCATCAAGGGCCACGAGAATTATTGTGCTAATTGATACATAGTGAGATTCCAGGCTGTCCAGCTAATTGTGCATAATGATACTTGTTGGAAGCAATACTTTCAGCTCTCCCAGACTTTACTTTTCCAGTGATTTTCCTATCCATTGTTACATCTGAAATATGTTTCTCTTAAAATGTTATCAAAATTGCTTATGTGCCTTCTTATCCATGCTGCAAAATCCAACTCAGACAAAAATCAATGGTCCTGAATGTGTGGCTGTGTTCACTTCTTCCAGTCTCGATAATGCATTCTCAAACCTATTGCTTGGTTGATACGAGATGTTAAATTGAAATGTAAAAAAGAACAGCATCCATCGCACATACCTGCCACTTGACCGTCCTAAGGAATCCTACATTCTTGTGATCCATCTATGTCTTTACTGGGCTTATGGATCCTTCTAGATACTGTCACTATTGCACAAATGCTTCTTTGAAGGTGACTTGTGGTGTAGTGCTGTTCCTGGCATGAGGGGCTTCTGGAAAAAAACAATTGCATGGATTTCTTCAGACTCCTTGTCCTTTTCCGTGCGTTTATAGCCAATGGCCGAGGCCAAAGCATCAATTTCCAATGTAAACTGCAAGTATAAATACAGGTTATGAAGAATCTGTGCGGAAGTGAATGTCTTTTATAACCATGCCAATGCATGCACTTGATCAGGGAACACCCAAACTTTGTTGCACAGTTTTATTGGGTTCCACAATATATAAACTTAGAAATTGGCAAATCTCATAAACCTCAGAATTTCTTTCATCAAAGTGGCTGCTGGGCATTTGAGTACTGCTTGGGTTTTTTTGGGGGATCAATTTCAAACCCTTTCGCTGAGATCCTAAATATGTGTAAGGAACTCATGGTGGAAACAGTAAACACAGACCCAAGTGATCACAGTTCAAGGCTGATTATTGAACAATGAATGTCGGGTGGAAAAACACCCAACACCTAAATCTAAGATGGGACCAAGCATCGACCATCCAATGAAAAAAAGGCAGTCCTAGTGGCGTTGTGTCAAAATAAAAGGGCCTATGCTAAGAAAAACCGATTTCCAATTCCTTACAACTAATTAAAAATTAAAAAGTGTGGGATAGGGTTTTAATAAAGAAAATAAGTGTTCCAAATAATAAGTCGGGATGTGATTGCCAAGGGCCTCCCTTACCCACGTTTTCAGCATGAGACAAGGTGGGACCTTGGAGCACAGCACACACTCGAGCTTTCTCAGCACGAGCCGACAGTTAAGTTCCAGTGATCAGGTTCTTCGATTGTGAAGTCTCTTTTTGTTAAAAAGTCTCTTGCCTTTGAGGGCCTGATGTATTCCACAACAAATGAACAAACAAGAAGTTCTTTTCCACAGGTCACATTGGGTGATGGCTTCACCCATGGGTCACCCTCTTCCGGGTGCCGACCCCTCACCAATCGTATTTAACCAATCAATTGAATAATTCCTTTCTCAATGAACTTTGGGTGATAGCTTTTCACCTCTGGATCTCCCTCGACCGGGCTCGGACCCACTTGACAAGGAGGACAAATCACTTCCCCTGGTCTTCCAATATCTGTTACATTCATGAGTCTTAATGTATTTTTTAACAGTACTTCAGGCTTTGTTCCCGATTGTCAGCTTCCCTCTTCCGGGCTCACTCTTGCCAACTTTTACAACACACTGTTCATGCGCTCATTTCACCAAACACAACTCATTTTCCTTCGCTTCTCAATCATCTGTAGGTCAAAGACTTTTGAGAGTACAGAGGATTTTACAAGACCCCTGTATCACCACTTTGACCTCTTTTCACCTCTTCCCAAGAGCTTCTTGTTCCGGTAGTTTCTACCATCGGGTAATCTCCCAGAGTTTCCTGCCTGAGCACCCATGTGGTACTCGACTTCTCAGTCGCTAGTTTTCCCCCTCTTTCCTCAATCATATCTTTAAGTCTTTCAAAGTTCAAGTTAGCTGACTTTTCGTTCAACACGGTTCAGCCTCTTATCGATTCTCCCCTCGACTGACCGGCTGTGATGAACTGCTTGCCTTTCTTTATCCTTTGAGTCAAGGTTGGTACTACCGAGACCATCATCCTTCCCTGGCATTGTTATCAGCGGAGGAGGGTCTTGCGTACCATAGACATCTGCTGCAACATACGCTGGCTATTGTTTGCGGTCTTATGTTTCCATCTGCAGGGGTTTCACAGGCCTTGATCGGAAAGGGCAAGGTTACTTCTCTCCTTGTCACCATCTCAGTATTCGCCATCTTTCGCCTCCTCTTGAACTGCTGTGCTGAGTTAGCTCTCACATCATGCGGTCTGCCTTGCTCGTCTTGTACTCTGGTGCTCCATCTTTTATCCCTGTGGGGAAGCGAAAGGGCCATCAGGTGTGAGTGGTTCTGATCAATTGCCTTACTTTGCCTGACCTTTGTGTTGGGACATGGCAGGTAAAGGGCTCTCGTGTTAGTCCATTGTCTTACATGTTGAATGAAAATGTACATGTCGGAAAAGGGGTGGGGCAGTATTTTGTAATATCCTACGTGGTATGATGGGGAAAATGTTGAAAGGAGGGGGATATCGCCTCTCGTCCATCGGTATGCAGCTCCCCAAGGACCCCCCATTCAGGTGATCCTTGCTCACTGGTCCACCCCCAGGAACTGGATCCAATAGCGATGGCCGTGTCTTGGCCACCTGGATGACAGATCCCTGGGGACTAGATAGGTAGACGCCTCCAGGTTTCTCACATATGACACTGTCTTCCCCAAAATAGAACACCTTCTTTTCATCTTTTTTTGTCTTCTCAATAGTGGTTATGTGGTATTCAATACTAAATGAAGACTAAAAGACTAGAAAACAAGTATATGTTTAGTATTTGGTTAGTAATCGACTAACCAAGTAATCGTCTTCATAAAGTAATTAAATACTGAACAAGTTAAATACTGAAAGTAGTATTCGACCTTGGCACTGGTGAATCTACAATAAATTGACCTTTTCTTAACTTAGCAAACAACATGTGCCCACATACCCTGTTTAGGAACTTTCTCTCATGCTTCCTGTGGGCTTCCAAGTTCTCTGAGAAGATCAACATGTCATCTAAGTATTCAATATAATGGTCCAATAAATCCCGGAACACATCATTGATGAAGTGTTGAAAAGTACCTGGGTTACTGCATAGGCCGAATGGCGTAAGTAGGTACTCAAAATGGCCATGCCTGGTATTCAAAATGGCCTTCCACTTATTCACTTCTTTTATTCAAGCCAGATTACATGCCCCATGAACCCAGTTCTAAAATGAATGTCGTTTGCAAATGGTCCATAAATACTGATATTGAGGGCATTGGATACCAGTTTGACATTGTAATCATGTTTAATTCGCCAAAGTCTACATATAGTCTCAAGGAAAATTGGGGTCTCTCCTGGCAACGTGGGATGTCTGATAAACCATTTGGGTATAAACAACCAGGGCCCACAACAAACTACCTGCTAATGTCGTAATTGGCTGTAAAATTAGCTCCGTACCTATAACAGAAAGGAGGTGGAACATTGTCTTATCAAACATATATATAGACAATGGGGTCGGAAAAATATCAAAAAATATATCAGTTTTTTATTTTTTAGCACATGATAAAACAAGGACATGAAAAGTAATGTCCATAGAAATAATGCATATATATAAAACAATACAAACAAGTAGACAATCTGGTATTTTATGCCATCAAAAAAGAAAACTTATCCTATATCTACAATGTGATGTTAGTAACAAGAAATGTGAAAAGATTCACTTACTAAACACCAAGCGGTGACACAAAGCCACTTGGTGTTAATAAATGTGAAAAAATCCACTTACTAGTTACTAACA
The DNA here is from genome assembly GCF_040938575.1 of Ambystoma mexicanum. NCBI lineage: Eukaryota > Metazoa > Chordata > Amphibia > Caudata > Ambystomatidae > Ambystoma > Ambystoma mexicanum. The sequence continues at coordinate 149,126,107 of NC_090936.1, forward strand.
TCACATTGTAGATATAGGATACGTTTTCTTTTTTGATGGCATAAAATACCAGATTGTCTACTTGTTTGTATTGTTTTATATATATGCGTTATTTCTATGGACATTACTTTTCATGTCCTTGTTTTATCATGTGCGAAAAAATAAATAAACTGATATATTTTTTGATATTTTTCAGACCCCAATGTCTATATATGTTTGATAAGACAATGTTCCACCTCCTTTTTGTTATAGGTACAAAGCTAATTTTACAGCCAATTACGACATTAGCAGGTAGTTTGTTGTGGGCCCTGGTTGTTTATACTTGTTTGTAAGTCCTTACCCAACAAGCCCCTAAAGAAAGAGGACATTTTGATTGCTCGTTTTATGAGTACACTGATAAACCATTTGATAAGGTGTTCCTCTAGGTATTTTCCTAATTCTGCATCTTATTTAACTGTAAAGGCAGAAATTCAGCCGTTTGGGATTTAGAAGTCCGGAAGTAGCTCAATGAGGCAATCAGATTGTGTACCTGGTGATAATTGTTCTGTGTCGTTCTCTGAAAACGGATCACAGAATTCCTGATACTGTATGGTTATTTTCTGATCACTTTCTTCCTTCATAACTCCTACCATGTGTTGTTGATAAATCTTGCAGCATTGTGGAAAACAATTTTCCCTCCACCACTCTGTGCAACAGTGTACAGATGGCTTCCTCCAGTCAATGCAGGGATTGTGCTTCCCTAGCCAGGACATGGCTAGGATGAGTGAGAAATCGGGGGACTGTATGACATCAAAACAAATTTCCTCTGGATGCCCGCCCAGCTTGGGTAATCATAACCAATGATTTGGTCTCTATGCACACATCCTTTGATGTTAACGTTCTCCCACCCTCTACCGTTATGTGTTCTAACCAAGCCTTTTGTACAGTTGATATCCCATCTGTTGTTATAAAATCTTCATCAATAATAACCGCAAAGGCTCCTAAGTCTAAACAAGCCACTAACACCAAATGGCCTGCCATGCGGGATAAGAATTGTTTACTTGCAACGGGGTGATATATTTCTGCTTTGACCTATGCCCATTCTTCATGGTCAACCTTTGGCATTTCCTGCCGTGCTGCGATAGTCCCTTAAATACTCCTGGCTTTGCCACAATATATATACAGATTCCCTTGTCTTCCCCTTTGCCTTTCTCTGCGGGTTACAGTTCGTCTCAGATTCCAAATCTTCAAACATTATTTGCCTTTTACACCCCAAGCTATGAAGGGTGTCCCTGATACTTTTACCCAGTCCTGAGGTCTCTAATGTTCCTGATCTCTTTCCTGGCCCCTAGATGGGGCCAGTTGATCAACCTGTAGTGCAAGGTTGATTAACTTGGTTACTATACTGGGTCTACTAACCACTAAGGATATTAAGCACTCTTAATGTAAATGGTCTTATATAGTGCCCTTCTGTCACTTTTGGTGGCCTCTCCGAATGTGGATCTGTTAGAAAAAGGGGGGCTCATTGATGTGACAGTGGGAGAAGCAGATGACAGATCTATGGTGCGGATGGATGCAGGTTGGAAGTACCCGGTTCTTGTATGCCAATCTGCTTTCTATAGGCTTGGCAAAGAAACCTGGGATTACGTTATCCATAGGGAAGAGCCCGAGATCTGAAGCTACTGTGCTTTGTGTATGGTTAGCCACTGATGTGGAACAATGTGATAGCCAACAAGAGAGCTTAGTCATGGCTAAATTAGGGTTCATGTGCTGATTTGCAAGCCACCACAGGTGTTTGGGGGATTGGTGTGTGTAGTGTAAGGTGGTAGGAGATGTTAGAGGGGAGCCCATTAGTGAGGGTGGGAGGAGAGTACGCCTTACAAGGCAAACCAACCTGTGACCCTGCACTCCTACCTCCAACCTATTGCAGCCAGGTACCATTTCACTAGCTAACACTACCACTGTCAATTCCACAGCCTCTCTCTAAAATAGATACATTGTGCGCCATGTGTAAAATAAATAAGCACCTGCGAGTTGGCAGATGAGGGAAAGGGGCAGTCTGGAAACTCCACCATAAACTACATCATAAGGGTTATTTATGGCAAGTGCTTTTGGTGAAGGGAAAGCGCTCCGAACCACAGTCACCAACTTCTACTTCCTAGGTATGTTGGTTTGTAGGCTGATAGACACCTTAAACCTCACTCTAACATGCTCAGGTTTTGATCTCGCAGGTCTTCTGTGACTCTTGCCCCTTAGGGCAGGGCCCATCATAGACAGGGCAAAACCTTTCTCCAGAATTCATCATGCGTTGGGATAAAGACCTAAATTCATGGAGCCTACCCTGTTGTCTCACACAAGTCCCAAATTCTTGGCACACAAGCCAAAATGAAATCCACCCAGCCCCCCCCCCCCCAACATCCAATACTCACCAGGTCTTGAGGCCGCACCAGGGCCTCGGTTTCAGAGTGATGTTGGAATGCTACAGGAGATTCTTTATGATGAAACATGGAGCAGAATAGATAGAAGGTGGAATGTGGATTCCTTGAAGTGCACCACCTTAGCCTAATGGGGTGCAGACATGTGAAGAGAAACATGCAGACGGTGAAAGGAAGGTGGTTTGGGATGGGGGAATGGATGGACAGACCAATAACATTGCAATCTCGAGTTTGCCGTCTCCCTGGCCTCTTGCTAGGTAAATATCTCTAACCGAGTAATGAAACTAGGTAAAAAAGCAAATCTGAACCACTGGCATTGCTCTGGGCAACCGTCCACACCACCGTTCTTTAGCCTGTCTGCACCACTGCAAAAGGAGGCAAGCCATATGCAAATCAGTCAGGTAATGCCACCAATGGGAGCAGCCCTGCCCGAACTGCATGGAAACACAAGCAACCCCAGACATGCTTGCTTCATTCATCTGTATTTTAAGTCATGAATACCAAGGTGTTGAAGAGGGCCCAATTTACTGCAATAGAATAAAAATCAATACTAAATAATGGAGTGCTCAAAGTGCAAGGTAAAACCCAGCTTTATTCAAAACACAGAATAAGCGGGCGGGACATCATACAAAAAGCTCTGTGTTACACTGAGATTATAGTCCTTGGCAGGTAGCGCGTCATGCAAGGGATGGGATGCAGAGTAACTCTTTATACCTAATGAACCAACTCAGGAAGATGACAAAGTTTGTTTACTGTTTTATTATCAATTGTCTAAGCAGGGAGTTACAACGGACATCAACGGATGTCACACAGCATTCTCACCAAGCATTTCATAAAAACCAATACTTTTATAGTAAAAACTCATCATACGTGATGTCATACTACATTGCAAATAAGCGAAAAGGGGAACATCTAAGTGTACTTTTTATAAGGGGTCGGGTTGTGGTTGGGTCTCTACAGTCAGGTGGACAACTCATGCCCAACCCTAGTGCAATTCATCTTCAACAGTTATTATAAATACAGTACATAATTGGCTCTCAAACTATAAGGCCTTTGTTATAGGGCCTTCTACAGTTGGTTGGCACGCTAGTGTCCTTCCGGAACATTCGGCTCACTAGCAGCAGGTAAGCTCATACCCCAGGTGCCAGTAGGTGGACATGACTACCTCCCCACCCAATTAGCCCAACATCTCCCATCACCCATGCCTTCTGCCATGAAGATTGTCTTTGAACTTGGCCTTGCAAAGTATCCTTGCTTCTGAGAATACACGGGAGTGTGAGCATGTGCTATCATAGTTCCGGACTACATGCCCAACTTCCATTTCCATCCTTGGCTCGTGTGACAGGAGACCACAATTCGGCCCATTTTGCAGCATTTAATTGTATTAAATGAATAAACTTGGCACTCATGGTGTTCTTTCTTTGCACCTTAACAAGGGATGATTCAGCGTCTCACATTAACTGTTCTTAAAGGATAGATAACAGTTCTTGGCAGCTTCCAGCCTTGACACCAGGCCAGACAGCCCTTCTCAATTCTTCCATGCTCTTAGCTACTTGTTTGCTGCGACACAGCCCTCGGCTCTTCTCTCCATGGGTTTGAAGTTACTAAAGTTGTGAAACTGATGTCTAGCTTCTATATAATGGTGGCACCGCCTGCAGTCTATTCACTACATATAGCTAGCTTCTATGATCACTTAGTCTACTTGCGTTGCTGCATCTCTACAGTTATTAAAACGGCTTGCATTTTCTGTAGTTCTCTTCACACGTGCAATCTTTGTCTTGCATATGAAAGTTTACTCTATTCTTTACTTCGTCATCAGTTTCTATAAGGTCCATACATTCTCTTTGTAAGCCAGTCTTCTCTTTCTCTCATTTTCATATTCCTTCAGGGATCTCTTCCAAGAGATTGTCATCTCTTCGGGAATACATCTGATGGGGTTTTCTTAGTGGATACCTTTTGTCAAAGATTCGACGCGGAATAGTCAATCGCTGGTGTCAAGCATGGTTTCCAGCATATAGCTGGGAAGGGGGCGGGACTTCCTGCAGGGGCAGTTGGCTGGCTTATGAGTTACGCATTTGTCACTACTGCCGTCACACTACAATGTCAGTTACAAAACCTATGAGCATGTATACTTGGTTAATATCTCAAGCCACATATACTACGCATAGGGGTTAGTTCTGCAATTGGTTAGAACATATCTGATGGCTCCACCTGTGCCCAGCATCTTCCAGAGTAAAACTTGCACTACATCACTATGTTGGTCACTAATTGGCTGACATCATTCATCATGGGTGGTATGGCTAGAGAGACTCTGATTGGTTGGCACCTTGCTCACCAACCTTGGACAAATAGAGACACAATAAATAAAGGGGCAAAAATAACAAAATACAAAAATGAAGAGGGTAAAAAAACAGTGCCACGATGACAAAATACTGAAATATTGCCATTAATATAGTATTGCAGGTTTGGGATTAGGTGGGAGAAAAAAATAAAATAGATTTTGGTTAAAAAAAGTATAAAGGGGTGGATGAAAAAGAGGAAAGACAGATATACGAGGACACAGGTCTCAGGGGGTGCCCCCCCCTTAAAGGGTATTAGCAAGGCAAAAATAGGTAGAAAGTAATATGGTAAAAGTGAAAAGACATTTAAAAAGCACAAAACCAGGATTGCATTTCTTAAAGGTCCACAAGATGGCAGTCACAGATATAGAAACAGTAGATATATATACATTGGCATGTAGATAATATGGACGATGTAACAGGTATGTCGTTATTTTTTTTTTAAGTCATTAATGTGTCTTTATAGATGTATTTAGATGTTTTGTCAGCAATAAAATCACATATAACCGACAAGATAAAATTGTGACAGATGTTGGGAGGCAAGAAATTCATGGTCTGCACATTTTCTAATGAGAAGTAACTCCTCATCATTCCCAGGCCATGTGCGCTATCTGTTGTCTTTGTATTTTGTCCTTGTGCACCGCTTCATGTCTGTGTGTGCTCTAAGGAGTTTGGCATGTGTGTCATCTGAACTTGGCTTATAATGAAGGGCTAGTGTTCTTCATGACTTGATTACGTGTTAGAGGACCACGCTGGAGAGGGAATTTCTCCTTATCTATTGGATTTTTAGCTAGTTCTAACGTGTATGTTATATTCCTTGTGGCCTTTTGGGACACCCTTTCCCTATTCTCTATGGAGTCTTTTGGCATAGTATTCTCGCGCTCTTGGAAATCAATCGCTGGTTGTTCCTATTAATTCAATTATCTTGGAAGGTTAGCGTGTCATCTCCTGGAAACTGTTATCTCGTCTTTGCTCGCTCCGCACACCCACTACTCCCTTCTGTGCCTAACCTTGACGCATGCCTCGGCTGCTGTTCTGGGCAGCTTCATAACATCTGAAATAAATGTGTTTTTGTAAATTCAGCATCTTTCCGATGCCCTGCTACTTTTAGGCCTACTGTGGCATCTGTGCTAGGAAAATAATGGTACCTTGGTTAATTCTCTGTCACGTTGTGCTTTGCATGTTCTTCAGAGCTATATATATGTCTTCGCGTCTGCGTGCAAGTATTCTTCATGTCTGTGTGCATGTGTCCTTATCTATGTGTGAATATTCTTTGTTTCTATGCATTCTTCATGACAACATGGACTTGTGCTTACTTCGTGGACTTTGTGTGTATGCGTGTAGCCACCTAGTCATTCTCGATCTATGTATATAGTAACAACTACCTGATAATCCGATTGTCACCCCATCTATTCTATTCTTAATGTCACCTTCATCGTGGTAGTTTACTTGGTATTTTACCCCTACACTCTTGGGGCGGTGGGGCTGTCTCAACTGGTATCGTTTTTCACCTGGACGATACTGGCGAAGGCTGGGGATAGGAAGTGGTACTTGCTTACTCATCTGAGTAGGGGCAGTAGGTGTTACCTGTATTTATTTATTTCATTTATATTGCGTGTAGACAAGGCCCGTAGGCATAATAGCGCTGAGATAAAACGTACAAACATTAAATCATGCAGATAAACTGCAGGCATGTGGGCAGAGATCACACAGCCAAAGGAATGCAAAGTCAGTGAAAGAGAAATGTGTTGAGGTCATGTTTGAATTTTGGGAAGCTGGAACATTCTCTTAAGTCAGGGGGCAGGGCATATCAGCATCTAGGCACAGAGTGAGAGAAAGACCCTTGTGCCATTTTAAACAGTTTTGTTTTAGGAAAGTGCAATAGCCGAGAGTTGTTGGAACGGTGAACTCTCCAAAAGGGAAGCCAACTCAATCTCTCGGCTAAGGACTCTTTCTGTACAGGCACTTATGGGTGATGCACAGGGTTTGATAAGTGACTCTGCTCTGCTGTATATTCATTTGCCCCATTACAAAGGGCATAGACTAGGGTCTGTCACAAATTAGCATATGCACAAGGTGTGAGCTGTCCCCACAGGGCGTGTCTTGGAGATAGGAAGGTACATTAACAACTATTTACACTACAAAAGAGAACATGGGAGTGTGAAGCTGACTTTCTGGAGTAAGAGGGGTGTTGACAGATATGTGCCCTAGCAGAAGTGTGCTATTCAAGACCACTTACATTACATTCCTTATACAATAGGCTGAAAGAACTATTCCAGGAAACTTTCTACTATTCTCGCCCCAACTTACGCAGTAGCTCAGGCTTTCCCAAAATGGCTGATTATGTCCCCCCTCCCCCCAAAGGCATTTTACCGATGTTTCAGTCAGTTGTGAGGTTCTTTTTTGTACTCAGCCATCTTAGCATGGGATCGAGGAGGGCAATGTTGCTTCATTTTCGTGGCCACAAAAATATTTGTCAGTGGGTAGCCATGCATGAATTGTGCTGAAGTTTACAGCACCACCTCTTGACTGGTCTGTAGAAGCAGGATGCAAACAATAAAGTGCACTTAAAAGCATAGTTCAACAAATCTCCCCACAATGTAGACAGTTCCACTAGCAGCAAAAAAGTAAAAAAAATAAAATCAATTTGCCAAGCAGCATGGACATTTTTTTTTAAACCCTTTAAAGTCAGATTCAGTACCTTTACAGAAGAATACAAACACAATGGAGAAAAATATGAATGAACTAGGCAAGGTAGACAGAAGGCACTGTTACAGGCAGCATTCTACAACTCAATACCCAATGTACATAGGAACCCAGACTTTTACCAAAAGGCTAATCCTATGCAGTCATAAGTGGTTCTGCTAATTTCTATGGCAGTTTCAATCTTCTTTGTATTGGACAGACCCCTATTTAACTTTATTAGCTGCTTTACCATTAGATAAAGGGAAGGCAGTGTTGCATGTTTAGTTATGAATTCCTTGTGCTGGACTACACAGCACAACCTATTAACCGCATGTGGTACTGGAATGTACAAGCAGCACAGAATAAAAAATGCACCGAAAAGCATAATTCGACAAATCTCCCTACAATGTTGACAGACCCACTAGCAGCACAAACGTGAAAAATGTCACTGTACTAGGAAGCATGAAAGCAAAACGTAAACCATTTAAAGCCACATCCAGCACCTTTGCAAACAAATATAACTACATATAAATAGGCACATGGGTTGAAAAAAATAGCAATGCACTATGCAGGGGAGCTCTTAAAGCAGAATTGTACAACTTGAGCCCCATTTTATGTAGGCAATTTTTTGTACATGCTTTTAGAAAATGGCTGAATTTATATATTCAGATGATAATTTGCTCATTTATCAGGCAGTTGCAGGCTTTTATTTGTTTTGAACTTGTCCCTCTTTATCTGTAACATATTTTTTTAGCAGGGAATTAATGTAGGGCAATGTTGCATAATTTTTATGATTAATATTTGTCGGTGCTAAGCCATTCATTACATGTGCCATACTGCATTGCACCACCTATTAACCACATAGAGTATGTAGTACTAGACTCTACAAGCAGCATGAAAACACTTTACCAGGGAGCATGAAACCAAAGTGTAAGCCCTCTAAAGCAACATTTAGCAAATCCCTCCCACCATTGCAAAATGGCTGCTGATGTATAGAGATGATGGAAAGATTAGAATTTGCTTGGCCATTGGCAGCCATGTTAGGTTTGGCTCTGTAAGCTGCAGGGTTCCAACTATGGAGATGAGGGAAGGACTGCAGAATGTACTTTACCATTATGGATTGGAAATGTACTTTTTATGTAGTTTAACAACAAGAGCAGAGGCAGCCATCATACAATATAATTAAAGGCCAGATGTATGTATGTCCGATGCAGTCATGCCCGGTAGAGACTGCCCAGTTCGTCTGTTGTCACCGCTAGAGGGAGCTGTTGCCTTAGAAATATATAGGCCAGGTGTAATATTAACACTCTGAAAATGTCTCTCCCCGTGCACTTTGGCACGTGTGCACGGGCTTTCACACTAGTATGCAATAAATAAATCATATCACCAAGACAACGTAATGCATCACTGCAATGGAAAGCACCAAGGAGCAAGAAGCAGGGAAACAAAACATGACATTAAAGTGAAATCAAAACGTGCACCTACTTAGAGCGGGATCTTAAACAAAATGGGCATAGGGATCATCCTGCCCATGGGCATTCTGTGGGTGGGAAAGTAACCATATCCCATCTGCCTTCTAGCTGTGCTCTAATGCAACTGTTTTGGCTTGCAGTGCCACCTGTTGTCAAAACTAAAGGTGGGTGATGTTGGAAATGATCTTTCAACAAGACACGTGGGTCATGCTTCACTGAGTAGCTAGCCTCACTCTAAACGTAGACTTGCTTGGATCTAAAATGGGCGTACTGACTAGTGTAAATTCAACATCATAAGTGCCAAGAGGCAATCCATAAGGGTAAAGTACATTTTGCAGTCCTTGCCTCATCTCCATAGGGGGGACCCTTCAGCTTACTGAGACAACCCTAAAATGGCTGAGTGGAGCACGAGTGGTTTGGCAGTGGCTGGCAGAGTCCATCTACCTATCTACCTGGCGATTCCACAGTAGCCACTACATTTTGCTCATACTGGCGTGGAGTGGAGCACGAGTGGTTTGGCAGTGGCTCAGCGGGGGTTCCTGAAGCATAATGGAATCAAGCTGTTGATTGATTGGGCGTATGCTAACACTAAAAGCTGGTGAAATTATGAACTGCGAAAATGCCAATCAGCAACAAACACACATTTATTTGTACTACACATGAGTAGCTTCTTGCCTCAGCCTTTACTAGCAAACTGGTTCAGCAGCATTGTCGCTGAGTTGGGGGCTGAGTTTTGAACTAAGGACAATCGAAGGACAAGGGCCTGTTAGTCAGAATCTTTTGTGGGCCCGCTAGTGAGAGGGAGAGAAAAGAGGAACACATTTTAAAAAAATTAAAAAAAAGAATGTTGGAGACGTTGATTACCAATCTATATGTGGCTCTCAAGGCACACCTAGCCGCCTGTTTAATGGCAAGAAGGAATGGGTTGCAACTGACGATCTGGAAAGAACTTTGGAAAGGTCTCTACGAACCAAACAGACATAGAGCAAACAAGACAGCGCATCCCGAGCGGAGATGCGAGGGACGTGGCTGAGCATCGAGCTTTGGATCGGCGAAGGAGCAAACCACGATTTCACAAGAGAAAAGGGGCAAGAGCACGTTGCGAGCCCCCAGGAGACCTAATGAAAGTGGAGTGATGGTCCACACTGACTCCCTACAAACTCAGAGGGACAGGAAATTAAGAACCCTCGAAATAAGCAGGCAATAACAGAAGAAGCTGTGGTGGAAGGGGAGTGAGCAAGTAAAGATGCAGCGGTCTGTAAGACACCTGACCAAGATGGGACAACTAATAACAGCCAAGGGGAATGGCAAGAGTCGAACCCAGAGACGAGTATGGTAATGGAGGGATCTAATTCAGTGGGTGCCGCTCTAGGATCGCAAGATATACGGGGGAAGGAGGTTTCTCAAATATTTATCCCCCGAGTGCGGCACTAAACAATCAATCAACGAGAAGCAAATCCCTCATGGCACGTGGAAGGAAGAGGGGATGGTCCCCGGTGGCCAATCAGGAGGGGCCAGGGGGTGACCAATTTCGAAGTGCAACGTCAAAAAAGGGCTCCCTCAAAAAAGATCAAAGAACTTGAGTGAGAACTCGCCTAAGAGGCTTTTCTTTTTCAACAACATGAGGCAGGGCAGACACCAGATGGGGATAAAGGGAAAAACCGGTCCGAGAATTCACCGGAATATATCTCCAATAAAGTTCCAGAAATAGAAGAGAACACCAGAAACAGAAGAGAACAAGAAGTGTCAGACTTGGACCTCTTAAACTTCTCTTACAATCTCGATCTAACAGTGCCCACAAGGCTAAGTGAATCGGTTGAACTCTTCAAAATGGGGAAACAAGTAGATGCGAACCTCTCACTTTCATTCCAAAACCCAAGACATCTTATCCACCCTCTCCTCCACCTCGCCTCCTCTCCCCTCTCCCTCCCGGCTTGCTGACCTTCCTTCAGCCACCCCCCCCTTGCCTCTTTCTCCTCCGTTCCTCTTTTCTCCCCAGATGAGGTTGCTATACAAGTCCAATATATGAAAGCCTCATCATAACAGGTCCACCCCTGTTCCTCTAAAACCATTAAGGACCACATTGATACCCTCGCTCCGGCCCTTGCCAATTTCTGCAACCATTCCTTTGCCTCTGGATCTTTCCCTTCCCCCCCTCAAGCACTCCCTTGTGCATCCCCTCCTCAAGAAACCCACAGCTGATCCCTCTTGTCCAGCTAACTAACACCCAATTTCCATTACACCCTTTTTGGGGAAGCTGCTGGAAAAATTGCCCATCTCCCAGCTTAACCTTCTTTCTGATTCTGTTGGTTCTCTCTATGACCACCAATCTGGATTCAGAGCTGCCAGAAGCACAGAATCTGCTATCCTGAACATCCGTGAAGACCTGCTCTCTAACCTTGACTCTAACATTCCCTCGATCCTCATCCTTCTTGATCTCCCCTCTGCTTTCGACATGGTCAACCATACCATCTTGCTCAATGGTCTCTGTGACAACCTGGGTATCACCGATCAGGCTCTGGCCTGGCTGACCTCTTTCCTTCCTATCCACTATCTCCCTCTCTACCTGTGGTGTTCCCCAGAGGTCTAACCTCTCGCCCTGGCTTTTCAACCAACACCTGGCAACTCTTGCCTACTGCATTTCCATTTTCTGCTCAAATTTCCAGTGCTATGCTGATGCCACCCAACTCATTTTCAGGCTTCCTTCAGCCACCTCCTCGCCTTCCCTCATCTCCGATTGCCTATCCGTCATTCAAAATTGGTGTCCTGCCAATGATCTTTGTCTAAATGCCAACAAAACTGAGATCCTCCTCATTGGGACACCTTCACCATCCTTTCCCCGCACTCTCTGGTCGGCCTCCCTTGGCCCTCCTCCTACCCCTACTTGTGAGGCTAAGAACCTCGGGGTCATCTTTGACTCCACACTCGTTTCTCTGCACACATCTCCGACGTCTCTAAAAAGTCAAACTTCATACTGCACCTCCTTAGAGTTACTCTGCCTTTCCTCTCCTTCCCCCTGTGATGCTTGAGATAAAACATGTTGCTGTTGCGCAGCGCATTCTGGGGCACTCAGAGCCATAATGGATATTTATTCCATGCCTCAGTGAAAGCTGCACTTGCTTTGCTAAAAAACATGTTTTCAACATTATTCATTGCTGAGCCTGGTATGCAGGCCTCAGCCAAGTACACGGTGCTGAGAAAGTGAGAATCCACAGGTGACGGCTGGTACCAGATATAAAAAAAAGGTTTTGTTGTGGCTTGCTATGCTTGCGCCAAGGTCTCAAGATAAGTTATGGACTTGTTTTCTGTGGTGCTTCAGGAGAGGGAAGCGCTTTGCTCCTTGGGGTTACTGTTGGCTGGCCCGGCCGGCAGCCAACGGTCACACATCAATGCGCAAGTGCTAATGCCAGAAGGTTTGAGAAATTGCCACCCCTTTTCAGGAGGGCAAATATGCGGAGCTCTGGAAAAGTCAGGTGTAAAAAAGCACAAAGACCTCAGTCGGAGGGGGGACGCCTTGTTCGACATACCTGATGGCTGTGGTGCTCTTGGCCTGGCTGTTACCGGGGTCATCCAGCCACTTCTGGCGAGATGAGGGATTCAGTTACGTCCATGGTGATGTATTCTTTCTAATTCACTATCTTTTCTGTGATTTATTTCTGTGTTATCACTTATTGCTTTATGAATAAATAGCCGTATAAGTGCTCATTATCCTCTAACTGCGTGTCTGGGTGTGAGTTAGTGTTCCGTCTACCTGCGTTCAAAGTATTTGCGCTGCTCTGCAAATGTACTGGTGATAAATAACTTTCCGTGCACTCTTGGCGAGCAATACATTTTTGGCGACGAGGATGGGATATTTCTGATGAATTGCTCCAAATATTAAAGAATCTGTTTGAACGCAGATAGGCTTTGCTTACATTGCATGCAAAAATGTGTTTTCATTTGGCAGTGAGTGTCAGACTGTATTAATCTGTTTTTTTTGTGTGTGCGTGCTTGCGCGAGTGACTGCAGAGTGGAAAGAAAATAAATGAGGTTTTGCAAATTACTGTAATGATGACCAGTTTGTTCAGGAAAAAGGGCGTTCCCGCTGGTGGTGAATGTCCCCGATGTGATGATCCCAGGGTGGGCTAAAGGCCCATATGATAAGCTGGCCCAGGTGTGGGTGCATGGAGCTGGGCAGAGTGAAACATGGGACGATGGTTTGGGAGAAGCTGCTCCGTCAGAAGTAATGTTTTGTTTACAACAGATTTCAGTAGAGAGGGGAAAGGAATGCGCCGCGTTAGACAGGTGGGGGTGGGTCCTCTTGCATGCCTACAGGAAAATAAATTAAAAAAATGTAGAAATGAAAGAGCATATTTTGCAATTAGAAAAAGAGTTGGCTGCCAAGCAGCAGATAGCGCTGATGCAGGAAATTCAGATTAAACTTTTTAAAGACAAGGCTGATAAATATCAGGCTGTGGCAGAGTGGGCAGCAGTTAGAGTAGACCAGTACAATTATAGAAAAAGACGAAGGGGGGTCAACCAAAGGAAAGTGGCAGCTGTAATCGCTACCGCAGGTGTGGATTGGGACCCTGATAAGCGGGATGGAGACATTTTTGACTCAACAAACCCAGAGAGCAGCTCGGCAAATGAGTCAGATTCCAAAGGAGAACTTAATCAAAAGACAGTGGCAGTGAAGCCGGTTAGAAGACGGCGTGCCAGACCCCACCTGCAGAATCCCGCAGGCAGGGTTGTGGATTTAACCACGCTGGAAGATTACACCCAGCAGGAGGTTGGGGAAATCATTACTTGTTTGAGGCAAAAGTCAGGGGAACCTTTACTGACATGGATGGTGAGATTGCTAGATGGGGGCACCGCAGGGTTGTTGGTAGATTCCACAGACTGACCGTGCTTTTTGCCTTTGTCAACTAACACCGATGTACAGGAGGTCTTAAGGGCAGGGCTGCCCCCTGACGAAAATGGTCAAGCTTCACAGGTGTCTTTGTTGCACCTAGCAGCCCAGGCATGTAACCGCAAGTATCCTATTACCACAGATTGGCCTAGCGAGGAAAAGAAGTGGTACACTTTGAAAGAGGCGATTCAAAAGGTCAGAGAGCATGCTACGAAGGAGGCAATTCATGTAGATGAACCAGGACACATGGGGGTCGTGCAGCTTTCAGTTTCAACCAGGAATATGGTGATCAGAACTGCTCCGCCCGCATACAAAAGTGTCATTATGACTTTGCTCGTAGGTATGACAGGCAAACCCACTGATGAAGTAGTGGATGCCATCCGGCAATTGGCAGACTTAGGGGAGTGGGACAAGAGTGATGACAAGACGCGAGAGAGAGGGGCGTAGCGAAGAACTGATGGCACGAGGCAAGATATTAGAGTCTCCCGAGTGTCCCGGAAAGACATGTTTTTGGAATTGCTAAAAGATGGTGTGCCACGAGAAGAGATTGATGGCATTGAAACCAGAGTAATGTATGAACTGTACAAAAAGAAGGGGCATGCAGCCAAAGAGCGCTATAAACAGGTTAAGAAACAGTTGGTGACTAAGCCACAGGGGGACACCTCACCTTCCGCCCCTCCTGAGGAAGAACAAGAAGAAGGGGCTATGGGGACACCTTCCCCATAACAGCCACCATATGCTGATTTGAGGCAGGTGGTGAGTGCAATGTTAGAGGCAGAGTCAGGTTGCACTCATTCAAAATTTAACTAGGGTTACGGCCAAGCTCCGGCAGCGTCCGCTCGCATAAAAGTTAATAGGCGACCGCATGTTAATGTAAGATTTTTTGGGGGCCAGGAAATACGCAAGGTGTGCGAGCATTGACAGACACCGGGGCGGCAGCCTCTCTGATTCATGGAAATCCAACACAATTCAAAGGCAGACACTTTACCATTACAGGGCTATGGGGGAAGGAGACCCCCGCAGTACAAACAGAAGTGGATATGAAAATAGGCAATTTGACTAGGCAGAAATACCAAGTGTTGATTGTCCCAATACCTGAGTACATAATTGGCTTTGACATTCTAGAAGGTTTGACTTTGATTGAGGTAAAATGTATCAGTTTGGGGTGAGTGCATTGACCTGCACACACATTACCGTAAGTGAATTGAAGATGCCCCCAGTGCGGGTGCCTGTGGCAACCAAGCGGGTAGCGATGAAACAATACCGTATTCCCGGGGGCACAAGGAAATTTAAGACACCATCAAAGAGTACGTAGAGGCAGGTGTGTTAAGCCCTATTGCTACCACATGGAACAACCCACTCTGGCCTTTCAAAAAAGGGGACGGGTCTTGGAGGATGACGGTGGATTACTGCGAGTTAAATAAACACACTCCTCCCTTGGTGCCTGCAGTCCCAGATGCCATTACCTTGATTGAGAATGTCCAAAAGCTTGAGGGGACCTGGTATGCAGTGGTAGATTTAGCCAATGCATTTTTCTCTGTGCCAATTGCTTAAGAGTGCCAAGAGCAGTTCGCATTTTCCTGGGGCGGGAGTCAGTACACCTTCACAAGGTTACCTATGGGGTACATACATAGCCCGACTATCTGTCACCGGCTGGTGGCAGAGCACTTAGAGAAGATACTGTGTAAACCTGACATACACATTTCTCACTACATTGATGATATTTTGATTCAGGGCAAGGATCAGCAAAGTGTGCAAAACCGGTTAGAAGTCATTATGGAAGGATTGAAGGAAGGGTGGGAGATTAACCCAAACAAAATTGAAGGCCCAGCTGAGACAGTGATATTCCTAGGGTATTCAGTGGCATAATGGGCATTGAGAAATGGTGCAGAAGGCCCGACAGAAAATACTTGAGTTTATCACTCCAATGAACAAAAAGTAAGCTCAGCAGTTCATACGGCTGTTTGGGTTTTGGAGACAACACATTCCCCATTTAGGGCAGATACTGGCTCCCCTCTACAAAGTGACCCAAAAGAAATATGAGTTTCAGTGGAGGGAAGAGAAGCAAAAAGCATTTAATTTCGCGAAAGACACCGTGCAGAAGGTGCTTGCTTTATCGTCATTGAAGGAAGGCGAAGTAGAGTTGAATGTGTCTGTGCAAGACAATTACGCCAACTGAAGTGTGTTGCAGAAACAGGACAGGAAACGTGTGCCATTGGGGTTCTGGAGTCGTAAATTGCCCGATGCTGGTAACTCATACACTCCGTTCGAGAAGCAGTTGCTGGCATCTTATTGGGCCCTAGACGTTACTGAGCAAATTACAGTGGGGCATGATGTGTTAATGAGGCCTGAAATCCTGATTATGCAATGGGTGCCGAGCTCTCCTAAAACACACAGAATAGGGTCGGGGGGTTTTCTCCCGGGGTCGGCTGGGCCTTCCGCGGACCTCCGGGCTGGGAGGCCCCAACTCCTCCCGCGTATCCCAAAAATGAGTATGAGACACACACAAGAAGCAAGGTGGTTCTGATGTTTATTGAATAACGGCAGGGATGGGTCTAGGATCGTACGCGTCCGTCCTGACTCTCGAAATTCGTGGGGCTCGCAGGCCCCTTTTTGCCTCAGTATGACGCGCTACTTGCGTCACCTGGGAAAGTTAGCAAAAAACCTATCGCCACTCTGGATTGGTTCCTCGAGTGGTGGGGTTAGTATAGTATACGTATAGAGAACGCTGTTAGTGGTTAAGGGTCAGTCAGGTGGTATATGGGTTGTCCCTTCTATTAGATACTTGAAAATTGTTACACGAAGACCCCTAATGATTGGCTAAGGTTAATGGCGTCAGTGATGAGTGCCCCATATTCTGATTGGTCCACTCGCGAGCCCCCCAGCCTGGGACCATCGTTGTTCCCAGCTCGCGGTGTACCTGTCATTTGCAACAATATGTAACTATGTGTTTGTGCAGACAATGCGTGGAGTTGCTCACAGGCCTGGGAGCAGACCATTCCCATCACTGTAGGTGTCCATTGGGTCATTTCATTGTTGCAGCCTGTGTCTCAAACGTGGGACCCAGGCGACTTCTCCCTCTGGGGTTTGGCACCCTGTCAGGTTTGGCTTGGTCACGTGAGGAGGGACCGTGGTTGAGGCAGAATTCTGCACATTTAAAGTTGTATTTTCCACTGTGTGTCTGGCTTAGCTTGCAGGTGTGACCTTGGCGTCGGCTGGTGGCATGCGAGTTGCAACATCGCTACCTTGGCTGTCCGTTCGCACTGGGCGCGTTCTGCAGGGTCAGCAATTGTACTCTTGCTCGTCCAATGTTCATGGAAGCTCTTGCTTGCGGCCTTCTTGGGCCTGGTGCATAGGTGGGGATGTGTAATGGGCGGCACTTTAAGTTGCGGTATCACAGTGCTTCATAGGCAGTATCATGTCTTCGTGGTATTTTCATCACAATGCAAGGGTTAGGAGAAGCGTCAGCAAGCATTTTAGATGAGGGCTTTGTGCGTCTTGCATTTCTGCATTTTGGAAAACCTATGTGTAAAATAATAAAGATGCGCGTCAGTGGGTGTATCCGTCACCTACGTCATAGCACTGAGTATATTCTTCGTGTGGGTTGGTGTGGGAGTGTCCAGTGTGCATTGTGGCACGTGTGTTCTTGACAGTTGGCTAGGTCGTTGTGGCATCTCTAACGATGTCGGTGCTTGTTGTTGAGGGCTTAATCGAGTTCATCCATGCCGCAGGTGTCGGCTCGAGTAGGGCAGGCTGGTGGGCACATCCGTATGTTCCTGTACCACGGTATTTGGTCATCTGGTAGATAGGCAAATTCCTCTCGTGGCGGGTGTCTGGGCCGCGATCCTCTGGGCCAGGGTCGCGAGGGGATTGGGGGGCGTCTTTTGTCCCATTCTCCCACTTCAATAGGACACGCTCAAGAAGCCAGCATAATTAAATGGAAATGGTACATTCAAGACAGAGCTAAATCAGGGAAGGTTAGGGTTGCAAAATTACATGAGCAAGTAGCCAACATATCACTCTACGATTACATACCACCGGAAATGTCTGAGAAAAGCAAGTCTCCCGTGAAATGGGGAGTACCTTATGGCGATCTGACCATAGAGCAGACAGAGCATGCCTGGTTTACAGATGGCTCGGCCCGATATGTGGGAACCGAACAATACTGGAAAGCGCTGTCATACAATCCCAAGACTAAAAAGATTTTGACAACGTCAGGGAAAGGGAAGAGCAGTCAGTTTGCAGAACTGTACGCAGTTTACCAAGCATTGAAACAAGAGACCCCTGGTCGATGTCATTTGTACACAGATTCATGGTCAGTGGCGAATGGGTTGGCGGTGTGGCTGCCAACCTGGCAAAAGAATGGGTGGAAGATTCATTCAAATGAGTTGTGGGGAAAAGAACTGTGGGAAGATATTGCGGAAATGTTATCACAAAGTGAAGTCATAGTTTATCATATGGATGCGCATTGTGCTACAGATTCATTAGAACGTTGGTTTAATTCTGTTGCAGATGAACACACCAAGATTTCATCTGTGGATGCGGAGGCTCTGGAAGATGATTTGGAGGGTTTGGCCAAGTGGGCTCACCAGAAATGTGGGCACCTTGGAGAAAAGGCTACTATCAGGTGGGCACAAGTTTGAGGAATCAGTATTCCTTTAGAGGTAGTGAAAACAATCTTTTTGCAATGTCCAGTGTGCCAACACCAACAGCATAGGCCTATCCCTCAGATTGTCCAGTGCACGTTGCGGAGAGGAAAATTACCAGGTCAAATTTGGCAGATTCATTACATTGGTCCTCTGCCAATCAGCAAAGGCTGTCAGTATGCATGCACCATTGTGGATACATACTCTGGATATATGATGGTTTTGCCATGCAAACGTGCCACACACCTGAACATCATTAAGTTGTTGGATCAGATCACGTTGCATTACGGAGTGCCTTTGCAAATTCAAAGTGACAATGGGTCACACTTCAAAGGCAAATTAATTCAGGAATACTGTCAGGAAAAGAGTATTGAGTGGCTCTACCATGTGCCCTATCACCCCGAAGCATCAGGATGAATTGAAAGGATCAATGGTTTGTTGAAAGACCAGCTGGGCAAATCTGGAGATGGCAGTTTAGCAGGCTGGCGTGATCGTGTGTTTGATGCGGTGCAAGTGCTAAACAATAGGCCTGTGAATAATCATGAAACTCCATGGTTGCGACAGATTCAACCCAACTCAGTTAGAGAGACCCTATTGTACTGGGAAATTACCCCGGGTTCTTTAGTTCCCTATCGGGCGACTCCAGAGTCAGCAGAGGTAGACTTGCTTTCCCATGAGGAAATCAGATTAGATCCAAGAGGGATTGTTGTAATTGAAACAGGGATTGGAGTACAAATTCCTCCAGAGCATATGGGATGGATTGCCCCTAGATCTGGCTTAGCATTGAAGGGAGTTCAAGTACTGGGAGGGGTCATTGATGCCGATTACCAAGGCAAGATCAAAGTTATCCTAATGAATATTGGAGACCAAGTGTTACCAATTCATAAGGGTGATCAAGTGGCCCAATAGATTATTGTTCCTGTTAAGTTGCCCATGATCAAAAAGGGGGAGCCTCCCACAGTGTTAACTACTCGTGGGGATCGTGGTTTTGGCTCTTCAGGCAGTATGGTACCAGGTGCAAAGGTGTGGGTCGAAAGACCAAGTGGCCCACCGGTGCCCGCAGATGTTACTGCATCAGGCAAAGACCAGGTAGTCTTAGTAATGGAACCCGGTAAAGAAAAATGGCAGTATGTGCCCGCAGACAAATGTTGCCTAAAAGATTGATTTTCAACACTGATATCTATTTTCTGGGTTTGCCTTGTAGATCCTGTGTCTGGCTGGTGTAACCCTGGGACTAAATGGACCCCATTTGGGAGAGTCAAACGGCATGCTGCTATCCGTGAGAAATGTCACATCTGTGCCAGCGATCCATGGGAAACCGATGAGGACGAGCAATGATGTTCAAAAGCAGCCCTATGCCGATGCCAAAAAGCCAGCCAGACCAAAGAAATGGATTCGTGGAATGTGGCAAACACGTCAGGTACAAACGCAAACAATGTTGATGCCAGCTATGCAACAGATGTCTTTTGGACGGCGAGAATATGTGGACATATTTGGCACAACATGTACTCAACATTACGCACTTTTGCCTTACTGATGTGCATCATGCAGAAGCTTTGCTGACTACTTGTTTAGTAGCTGTGCCAACGCCAGTTCCGGTTCTAAAGCACATTTTCGGCGTCATGCACAATGATTCTTTGGTTCAAGATTCCGATATCAGACAATCCTTTTCAGTCTGTGAGTACAGCAGATTTTGCCAAGAAACCAATCGCAAGTGGAGAAACTTGACACGTATTATAACATACAATATAACTCAAGGCGATGTGTGTTACTTTATGACCTGCAAGGTAAAAGAAATTGGCAAATGCCAACAGCTGAATTTAACCAAGCAGAAAAATCAAACTGCGTTTGAGAAAAGGTTGTGTTCACGAGTTCCAAGCACATATACCAGTGTGAATAATACTATGTCTTGCAATCATTCAGTGATAGCTGCCAGTCATCTAAATCATGTGAAACTTCCAACAGGATGGCTCTTCTCATGTGGCAACATCACATACACTTACATTCCAGCTAACATTTCTGGAGGTCCATGTGCCTTTGCTCGATTAGGACTAATGATGTTCCCTTTACACCCAGCAATGTCTCGAAGCAAAAGGTCAACTTTTGAATCTGTGGGTTTATCCCCAGATTGTGATTCACATGTGCAATTGTTATCAGAGGCTGAGGTTCTAGCATTAGCCCTTTCATTAGTGGGAGTTTGGGGTTTAGCTGCTGGGGGTTACAAATCTTTAATTAAACTAGCATGTTTAGTGGTAAAAGGACTTAATCATACTTCTCAAGCATTAGAAGAGTTGCTCCTTGATAGCAAAGTTATTAGAAAAGCAACTTTGTAAAACAGGGCTGCCGTTGATTATCTCTTGCTGAAACATAATTTGGGCTGTAACGCAGTTGAAGGTATGTGTTGTTTCAATCTAAGTGACCATTCACGATCCATTGAAAGTCATATCCGAGGTTTGAGGGATTAAATTTCCCAAGTGTCTCAAGATCATACTGGGAATTGGTGGGATTGGTTATTTTCATGGATTCCGGATATTGGGGGTACACTGCGTTACGCCTTTGCTTGCATTTGTATTATATTAGCTATCATAATAGCTGGTTGTTGTTGTATTCAATGTATTCCCAACTTAGTTCTGATGTTTCGTCGGTTTCAAAGACCGGCTCCTCTGCCACTGGGCTATGGAAGGTAAATATCCAAGGGTGGATTGTGATGCTTGAGCTAAAACATGGCACTGGTGCGCAGTGCATTCTGGGGCACTCATAGCCATAATGGATATTTATTCCATGCCTCAGTGAAAGCTGCACTTGCATTGCTAAAAAACATGTTTTCAACGTTATTCATTGCTGAGCCTGGTATGCAGGCCGCAGCCAAGGACAGAGCACTGGGAAAGCAAGAATCCACAGGTGCCAGCTGGTACCAGATATAAAAAAAGGTTTTGTTATGGCTTGCTATGCTTGCACCAAGGTCTCAAGATGAGTTATGGAATTGTTTTCCGTGGTGCTTTAGGAGAGGGAAGGGCTTTGCTCCTTGGGGTTACTGTCGGCTGGCCCGGTCGGCAGCCAACGGTCACTCATCAATGCGCAATCGCTAAAGCCAGAAGGTTTGAGAAATTGCCACCCCTTTTGAGGAGGGCATATATTCGGAGCTCTGGAAAGGTCAGGTGGAAAAAAGCACAAAGACCTCAGTCGGAGGGGGGATGCCTTGTTCCAACATACCTGTGGGCTGTTGTGCTCTCGGCCTGGCTGTTACCGGGGTGTTCCAGCTGCTTCTGGCGAGATGAGGCATTAAGTTACAACTATGGTGATGTATTCTTTCTAATTCACTATCTTTTCTGTGATTTAGTTCTGTTTTATCACTTATTGCTTTATGAATAAATAGCCATATAAGTTCTCATTATCCTCTAACTGCGTGTCTGGGTGTGAGTTATTGTTCTGTCTACCTGCGTTCAAACTATTTGCTCTGCTCTGCAAATGTACTGGTGATAAATAACTGTGCACTCTTGGCAAGCAATACACCCCCCAGAAGCTCACAGTCTCCCAAGCTCTGGTTCTCTCCAGGTTGGACTATTATAGCCTCTTTCTAAATATACCTGCCTCCACCCTCCGCAACTAATCCAGAACAGGACTGCAAGACTTGTCCTCTGCCTCAAGCCCTGGGATCGTATCTCTCCAAATCCCTTCATTGGCTCCCAGTGGATGCAAGGATTAAATTAAAAACGCTCTGCATTGTCCACAAGGCTTTCTGGGGCCTGGGACCGAAATACCTCCCTTCTCGAGTCCATCACTCCTCTACGTCTCATTCCCTCAGGGTCGGGCGTTTTTCAAAGAAACGAGCTGGGGGCAGATCTTGGTCTTCGGCTGAGGCCTCCCTTTGGAACAGCCTCCCGACCACCCTGAAACTTGAGGAGAACCATCTCTGGTTCTGGAAGCCCCTCAAGACCTTCCTCTTTGCTTCTGCTTTTGCCCCTCTTCTCCCCTGCTAATCTGTTTCTCTCGCTTGGCATTGTGCACCTGGCCACCCTCTGTCCTTTGGGCCCAGGTACCTGTGCACCCTGTATCCCTCCTGAACTGCCTCCGGGCCACCCCTGGCACTGGGATCTGTATCTGTACCCACACAGTCCCCCACTCTTCCTCTGCACTTATCAGATATACCCTATCTGACTAATCATGCACTTGCCACGTGTCTGACTGCACTACCTTTTGTCTTCATTTATTTATTTATTTATCCCATGTGTTATTTATTCTGTTCTCTCTTCTGTCTGCACTTCCCACTTCTATCCCTCAATGCACTTTTCCCCTTTCTCCCATTTCCTTGCACGTGCGCGTTCTTCATGTCACTGGGCCTAGCAAGATCGTATTTTTGTTCTCCCCTTTTCCCCTCCCTTTGCTTGGTAACGTTCTGAAACACTTGTGTATGAGCGCGATATAAATAAAATATCATATAACCATGATGGCTTAACGGTGGGCACTGGGGGTTTGATAGTGGATCGGATGTCCGAGTCAGTGTGGGCTCAATCCAAAACAACACCAAATAAACAACAACAATTGGGAGCAGGGGAGACTACTCTACAAACTACAAAAATGGTGGTGACCAGGTCTAAGGGGGTGATGGGAGGCCACAATCAAAGTCAGAGGCCCAAGGGGTTCACACAATCTGCGGCAGACCTTGGACAAGGGAGAAAAAATGGTCAGGTTGGTCATTTAACAACTGGATAGCCGGAACTCCGGACAATACAGAGAGCCAATATAGATAAAGATTTTCAAAAAGCAATGTAGCAGAAAGAGTACGAAACACCAAAATACGGGGACAGAAATGATGGAATAAACTTCAACACGTGGCAGCTTTGGCTATAGTTTTGGCACCTTTCACTGAACTGTATGAATCCTTAAGGGAGACCATAAAAGGTCAAGCTATCCTCCTAGCTATGATGCACTCAACATTAATATACATGGAAGTATTTGAAATGGAGGTCCAGGGGAGCCTGGACAAGAACCTAGGTTGACAGGTGAAATCAATCCAGTGCATCTTAGAATGTTACAAAGGAGCGTAAGGAAATGAAAACGTCCGTCGAACCCATGGCAACACCAGCTCCCGAGAGGTCGATCATTGGGGCAATTAAAGCAGAGGAAGGGGCCGGCGAGGCACAACAAGAGTCTAACCATTCGATCCTGGTGGATGCCTTGGTGCAAACTGATATGGAGACAGATTCAACGGGGGGGGGGGGGGAGAAGTGGTGGAGATTAGCGAAGAGGGGGAGTTCCTAACTGATCTACGGGAAATGGCATTCTGCAACATGTGGGCAGAGGATCAAGTAGGGGCGCAAGAGTAAAGGACTGAAGGAAATACACCCACCCTTAAAGAGCAATCACTGGCTTATGCATTTTGTTTTGCCAAGAATCAGGGAAATGGACCAAAAAGAAAAATCCCCCACAACAAGTTAAAAAAAACAAAGAATATGCCAGAAGGGAAAAAGCCTAAATCCAACGCGTCATCAAAATCCATAAGGCAACTTACAACCCCCCGCCCTTAAATAAAGCCAAGGTTTCAGTGAGTGCTACTAAATCATCCAAAGCACAGAAGAGAAGAATGAGGGCTGGGAACGAAAAGGCCCCAAATCAGAACGTGGGAATGAGGAACGAGCCCTTAAGAATGAATGAGTCCCCAAAAGATAACACGAGGGAGCTCATGAACTTGTCAACGTACTCAAGTAATCAGAAACTCTCAATGACTGCATGCAACCAGAGTGAGACCAGACTTAATAGTCCAGATCCATCCTTGATATGAAGAGGCAATCTATGGGAAATTGCGCAGCCATCCAAGAAGGGTTCATGACCTTGGAATAGCGACGTAAGAAGATTTTGAGTACCTGGTCAGGAGTGGCTGAGCTGAATTGGGAGGGGTCTGATAATGAGGAGAGGGAGGGGAGACGCCTAGGCCTAAGGGTCCCACAAACACCAGGCAGTGAAGGGATGTGTGTTCACTTGGCAAGGAGTCTGGACATCAGAGACAAATTGGTGCTAAATAGGCGAAATGTTCTAAGGCTGTTTCAGCATTTGCTGCGAGTGCGATCAAATGACGTTGAGTCTGCCGAGTTCACGAGTGATTCTCACATTGATAATGTTAAACTGCGCTTGGCCTCCAAGTTGGTAAAACAGAGACTGATGGAGGACGCTACCCTAATCCTGCCATTGGGGTTCAACTTGACCGACGTGAAATTAGAGTTGGGGGAACCTCGAGAGAAGGGTAAGGGGATGGAGGGGGAGGAAGAGGGAAGAAGGAACCTTGGTGAATTGGAGGGGTGGATGGATTGGAAGGGTAAGAAAAGGGTAAGGGCGGAGCAATCTCTCCCTCGTGTTTCCATTAAGTGGGAGGATAAACTATCAAAGGTCAAGAAGGCAGGGATAGGGCAGTGGAACCCCCCCACAGGTGGAGCAGCAAGGGGGAGTGGGAGGAATGTTGGCATTGGTTACCGAGGGCTCTGGTCATCGAGGGTGGAAAATGATAACTAGACTCGGGGGACCGTAAGAGAGGTTGGAGTATGTGTCCTTGGAACACGAGAGGATTTGCACATTTGTTTGGTCAGAGTGAAGGTGATTTCTCTATATATGATGTCTTATGTTTCCAGCAAACATGGTTAATGGAAAAGCTCACTATGGATGGATATTCTATATTTTTGAATCCATCAATAAAAGGGGCAGAGGGTAGACCAGTGTCAGGACTTCTAACAGCAGTAAGATCGGGCCTGGGATGTGAAGTGATGCCTACGTTTAACCCCAATTCATTTACTCAAGCACAACTGATTAGATTACCCGACCTTGTGAGGGGAATGAGTATGTAATTACTCTTATGTAATATCTATTGGCAAGCTGAGGCCATTTCAGTCCTATCGTTTATACATGACTTGCAAGAAATCCTGGACGCTTGCACCGAGGTGACCACAGAGTTTGCCGTCATTTTGAGTGGGGATTTTAATATGCCATGTCTAGGAGTAAGGACGGATGCAGGGGAGGTGGGGGTCTGAAGGGGAGGGAGGAGAACGAGAGAGAAAGGGTGTGGGGAGAGGAGGTGGGATTAAAAGACTGACACATATTGAACGGGTTTGTCCGAGGTGATGTGCCTAGCAAACCCACCTGAAAGAGAGGAGTCTAGCTCCACGATTGACCGCATGTACGTATCAATAACCTCCCCCTGGTAGAATCCCTGGTGGTTCTTGATACTGACAAAAGTGATCATAACTGCCTGAAAATTATCTGGAGAAGGGGTATACAAGAAAAAGCAGAGTGGGGCCCCAATGATCTGGAGGTGACTCAAGGTTGTAATAGAATGAGAATGAACCCAGGGAGAATTGAAGCCGTCACAGTGAAATTTAAGGTGGCGGTGGAAACAGGTAAAGGTGGGCTCAAGCACCCCTTTGTGGACTATCCAGCACTCCTCACAGGGCTTGAGGAAAAAAAGGGAGTGAATAAGCAAAAAGCCTTTGTAAATAAGCATGCCTAGGATAGGGAAAGAGGACTGGCAAACGGCTACTAAGAAAACATATCAAGACAATTCAATCACTGCTGTTCACTACAGGGGGGGGCGAGATTCCCGAGGGCAAGATGACAAGTATATAAGAACTGGTCTTGCTCGAGGCGAGCTCTACAACAGCAGAAGGATGCTGAGGCCATGCTTAGCAAAATATCCACAAGAAAATACAAGAGAAATGTGGAAGTTGATTAATTCACTAGGTCCCCTAAAAAGGAAATCTAACTGAATGTGGTAGCAGAGGACGTGTGGGTTGACCATTTAAGAAGTTGTTTAATAGAGCTGGGAGCCCACCTACAGCAGATTCCCTTGGGAATGGAAAGGGATGGTCTATCGAGCTGGATAAAATTGATATTCTAATGTTAATAAAAAAGGCTAGCAATTCGAGGGCGACAGGTCTGGATGGGATAACAAATGTTATGTTAAAAAAAGATCTTGCAGTATGGGTGGAATTCATAGGGAAATTGTTTAACCAAATCTTGGCAGTTGGAGGAGTCCCTGTCTCTTCGAAAAAATCAATCACAATCCCAATTTTTTTTAAAGTGGATTGGGAGGACCCCAGAAACTATAGCCTGATTTCCCTGCTTGATATAATTGGGGAATCTTTGCAGGTATACTTCGGCAGAGATTAGAGGAACGGGTCATTGACAAGGGGCGTTTTGACCCTTTGCAGTCCGGTTTTGTGTGGGGAATGGGGACCAGCTGTAACTTTGTGCTGCTTAATTTTTTGAAGTCACAAGCATTGGCCAAAAGTATAAAGATCTATTCGACCTTTCGTAGATGTGGCCCAGGCCTTCGATTCAGTAAATAGAGAGGTCCTATGACAGAAAATGGCTAAATGGGACTGTCCAAGTGACTTGGTTGCAGCGATTCAGGCGTTCTACGATGGTACATCTTCAAAGGTCTGGTTGAATGTAGAAGGCTTACTGTCTATATCCATAAATACATCAAGTGGATTGAAACAGGAGTGTCCGCTAGCACCAATTTAATTTTCTCTCTTTATCTCAGATATGTGAGAAGCACTGAATGAAGTAAGGGGCTTTTCCCCCTTTTCCCCCCAAGAGGAAACGGGGAACCAATAGGACATATTATATACACTGATGAGTTGGTGTTGGCGGACCAAAACCCAGTGGGCCTGCAAAGAAAACTGGACGCACTGAAATAGTATGTGATAAACAATGGTCCGAGTATAAATACATCCAAGTCTAGGATTCTAGTATTGAAGTTATTACACAGGAGAAGTGGAAAAGCGAGAAATTGGTTTCTGGACTGTCATGATGCCTACCCCCGGGCATCCGGATCAAGCCCATCAGCCCCGGGAGCAGGCATCCAGACATTTACAAAAACCCCAGCAGCCCCAGCTAGGGGCTGTCTGGGTTCAGTCCTGGCGCTGTAGGCACCAGGCTCATAATAAAAATCAGTCCTGGCGCCAAAGGCGCCAGGCTCATAGACATTACTTACCTCATGCAGACCATGCTGCAAATATATCCAAGCCAACGTGAGGCCTGGATGGGACTATTTTACTACAGGGACTATTTTTTACTCGGGTGTGGTCCTGCGGAACTTCTTTCCTGGGACTACTTTGGAGGCTATTTAAACCACGCCCGAACAGCAGCACATGCTTCATGTTATTCTGCATCCAGCAGCGTGACTCTCACCGTGCCTGCAGCCAGCATCCAGTCTTCTGCCACGCCCGCCTCGAATCCGGAGCTCCTAGAATAAAGAGGAAGAAAAGGACAAGGTTAGAAAACAAACTTATTTCAAATTCCTCACCTGATTCCGGATCCATTTCATCTCCCACCTGGAAGTACATCAGTCCTGCATGCGTCGCTTCGCCAGCTCCAGCACGGCGCCATACTCACCAGTTCTCACAGCATCTTTCGATCCGGCACTGTCTCCATCATTTCTTCGCCGTACTCCGGCACCTAGGGGCACAAGAATAACAAGGTTAGCCAAGGGAATCAACAAATACCTCTTACCACCATAGACTTACCTGATTTACCACCGGCGGTATTATTCTCCATATCTTCATATGCCGCATCTGTAAAGAGGGAGAAAAACAACACGTTAACGCATGTAATAGTTACCGGACAGGGTTGGGTAACACAGACTTTTACCTGAACGCCAGCAGCAGCTATGAGACCTTCTTCTCACGAACTCAGTTGCAACTTAAGGAAGGAAGGGGACAAGAGTGAACATCGGGCACATTGAACTCTTTGAACTTGATACTTACCAATCTCGCCTTGGACTTCAGAGTCAATGCTTACCGGAACTCTCCCAACGCCTTCAAACCAGTGAAGTAACTGGTATCTACGCGCCCCTGCAAGATACGCAGGATGGAGAGCTCATCTTTTACAAACATAAGGTGAGGTTAGTAAGGGGATATCGGAGGTGATTAGTGGGGGAGAGCGAGAACAGTTGGGAGGCCATCACTAAAACCCACAGGTGGCTAATCCCTGTCTCCACTTGCAGGAAAATACTTCTTCGGGTCCAGCAGACAAGACTAGGCAGGCCAGTCCAGACAGTCATCTCTGCACGACGCATCACGTCGACGGAGACCGCAGCTGTCCGCGTCCGATCGACACCCCTGTGGGGTCCAGGTGAGCGTAACATGGACAGGGAAAAGCCCCTAAAGGAGGAAACCTTTGCATACCTTGGAATGTCCCTAAAAAGTAGTAAGAACGATGCACCGAAGGTCGAGTTATTGAGGGCAAAAATGAGATTCCTGGCAGGTCAAGATTTAGTGTTACTAGAAAGGTACTGTAGGTTCACCCTGTCTCCGTTTATAACCTTCTTTTGGTTAAAGGATGTTCTGAGTGTGATTTATGCAGCTGCTCTGTATACCCCCGAAAGGATGTGGGGAACGTTGGAAGGTCTTTTTTGGAGGAAAGTACTGAGGCTACCAGGTCGAGTTCCAATTCAGGTTATCAGACACGAATTGCCATTACTATCATTAGAAGTAATGCAACCTGGAAATCATTTTTCTTGCTACGGAAATGTATATTGGTTGAGGCATTAAGAGGATTTCAAATCTTGAGGGGAGCAATTATAAAGGCTAATGAACAGGTGTTGGTAAAATAGAAAGCCTCGTGCCTGGCTCTTTTAAGTGAACCGGATGTGAGTGAAGAGACACGGGTGCAGAATCCCATTCTAGATTTTAAAAAAAGATTATGCAAAGGATTGGGTATTAACCTGTCAACAAAGAGTGGAATTCCAACTTTTCCCGACAACACCATGGGAAGCCCGAGAGAGGGATGTCTTGCCAAAACATTTAAAGAGAAGGGGCTGTAGCCAACTCCGCCAGAAACGTTTAAAATTCAGAATGAACTTATATCCCACAAAAGCAGTGCTGCTGACAAGACGACAGTGGAGCAGCAGCGATCATCACTGCAGATTTTGTAAAAGAGGAGTGATTGTAATTGGTTATTTATACCTCAATGTTTCCAAGTGTGTTCCCTGGGAATCAAACCTGTGTTGCTCTGTGTCGTCTTGCTTCCAAGACGAGCGTGTTGCCCCTGCCCCGGAGCAGAAACGTAACAGCATGTAGTTCTGGATTGCGAAGGAGCCAACGAAATTAGGGAAAGACACCTGGGTAAATTCATAGGCCAAGTTGGTACATTGAGGGGGGGAAGAATCTCAGTGATTACAGGGGTGGTAAGCTTTTTGGGAAAAGTGTTTGATATATCACGGTAATAGATTCAAGTCAGAGTCGCTCTGGTTATAGTAGATGGCTTGCAATTAATGCCAGTGGATGGACTGTTATATTTTTTGTAGGCTTAAAGACTCTTATATCGTATGATGAATTGTGTATGGTTAGTGATTTTACTTTTTGAAGCAGTGTTTTTTTTCCTCTCTCTTTTCTCCTTTCTCCAACAGAACAGATGGAAACGATTGTCAATGCTGTGTATAAGAATGTGTATGTAGGTGAAAGGTTTGCATGTGCAGGCAAACACAGATGAAATAAATAATACAAAAAGAAAAACAAATTGGCTTCCAGTGACCAAGCAAATGCTGCAATCTTTCCTTCATCTCGATACAGCAGCAGCCATTCTGCAAGGGCGTGGGGGATTTTCTGAATGCTGCTTTGGAGGGCTTACGCTTTGGTTCCATGCTCCTTGGTACAGTGATTTTAGTCATTGTTATGCTGCTACTGTAATTGCACCGTGGATGGATTTTATTTGTTGCATCACGCCTTAAAGTGCATTTTTTGTTTCCATGCTGCTTGTAGAGTGGGGTTGGCCACAGGGACACTGGTCCGAAATCCACCCCTCAGTCTGACAGGTGCCCTGGTAGAATGCGGTGGCCTTACCTTAACTTAAGGAGATCAAAACTGTTGGGCAACGCCCCACGACTCCAGCTTCAACCACAATTTGCTGTGCATCAACCATGTCAAAGACAACTCTGAAAACCTCTCCGAAACAATAAAACCTAAGGCAGTTCGTGTATTCCTGGTCCACAGATGTTTTGTTCAGCTCAGCTTCGTCTAAACTGTTACAACCCAAGGTTTAGGATTTTGTTATGTTTTTAACTTTGCCAACGCTGAGAAAATAAACACAAGGGCCCTGCCACATTTCTTCAGTGGATATTCCTGAGCATATAATGTTGAAAGGATAATAATACATAACATGCTAGCATTTACTGTAACCACGTGATCTGCTGGTGTTTATTTATGTAAAACTGTATATTTGTAAAATGCTCCTGTGGCATACAAACAGCGGTATCTGCGAATACATGAGATGCTTGCAATATTGTCACAGGGGGGCCGTGTGCCAAACACAATCTATTCTCCATCCTACTTAAAACAAATAGGAATCTTCTTGGCTCCTTCTCTAAAACGCCAAGGAAGAGCAGAGACAAGAAATATTCAGCATTGTCCGTGTTAGAGCTGCATTGCTAGACCTCCAACTACCATTGCACCTCTCTGCTGCTCAAAGGCTGTAGACCTGTTTTTAGGAAGGAAGGAAGGAAGGAAGGAAGGAAGGAAGGAAGGAAGGAAGGAAGGAAGGAAGGAAGGAAGGAAGGAAGGAAGGAAGGAAGGAAGGAAGGAAGGAAGGAAGGAAGGAAGGAAGGAAGGAAGGAAGGAAGGAAGGAAGGAAGGAAGGAAGGAAGGAAGGAAGGAAGGAAGGAAGGAAGGAAGGAAGGGAGGAAGGGAGGGAGGGAGGGAGGGAGGGAGGGAGGGAGGGAGGGAGGGAGGGAGGGAGGGAGGGAGGGAGGGAGGGAGGGAGGGAGGGAGGGAGGGATGTAAATATCCCTTGTGTTTCTCAGTGGAAGTTGGCAAAGCACATGGAGAACAAAAGCAGGTGAAGAGTAAGGCAGTGGCGTGTCAGCAACCCTTGGGCTACCCCAGCCAAAAGTGTCTGGAGACAAAACTGAGGTCCAGCCGGCGGTGGGTGTTTCGGCGATGGAGAAAAATGCAATTGTAACCCCAATTGCAAGCCGCCAGTCACAGTAGGGGACGATGCCAGGGTGTTCAATTAGAAGGTAAGTTTTGGGAGTTGTAAGGGATTATCTTGGAGTCTACTCTTGCCACTAAGGTGACCCAGATTGCTGGAGCTGTACCGGTGGGCTGTCCATAATCTCATCTAAGGAATATGACTGTAAACTCAGCTGTGTGGGAAAGAGCGCAGAGGAATGTGCAGAGGCGCACTCACATGTGCGCAAGGCTCTTGGCATCTGGCTGTTTGACCCCAAGATGCATGTGCAAGATGATGTGCTGCAAAGATACCACCACCACCACTGCACATGCTGGTATCGTCACCCAGCATACCCCAAGGATGTTGCATCAAGGCTGGGTGCCAGAATGACTCGCATGGGTCTCTCCAACAGCAGCATGAATGGGAAGCAACGGCGGTCTAGTGGCAATGCGGTTTTGTGGCCCGGGTTTCATTAGGCTTGTGCCGTGTGCACTTTAACAGGGTCAGCATTTCTTGTGAAAAAGACTAAGCTTACGATGGTGTTTAATACAGTTCAATCATTTCAAACAGAGAATGACTCACGCGGGCTAGATTGCATTTCCCAGGAAGAATCAAGATTTTACCAAAAGGTAGTGACATTCCACACAAATGCCTGCATGCCAACAGCAGGCAGGAACTGGAACTCAGGTCTGTGTCCGTGAAATGTGGTACATCCTCCTTGCATTGAATTTGCCATACTCGCACCACAAAATGTGCATACTATGTGTGAATACTTTCCCAATACAAGACCATTGCTTGTAGTGGTGGATCATCAAGGGCGCGAGTGAGGACACCATGCCGAGGTGATCACTTTGAATCAATAGAAGATGTTCAATCGTTACTTGACGGAAGTTAGACGGAACGTTTTTCCACCTCAGTGTGCATATGCCTCGTTACAAATATGGGGGCAAAAAGGGGAAGGGTTCACAGGCATTTGACCTGCAACTCAGGATGATGAGCTTCAGGAATTTGACACAGGAAACAATGCATCAAAAATGTTTTCAAATTATTTTAGTCATGTGGTGAGGTAACAGCGGACAGGCTAGGGGATGGCGGCGGGAAGTTCCCTCACCTGCTCTATGATGCATACTGAAGAAGCGGTACATGAGGAATCCCAGGGGACCGCCACCACATCCCATCCCAGCCCTGTGTACCCCAAACAATACAGAAAGCCCCTTCTTGGTCAATAGCCTATGACCAACAAGCTGAGAGGAGAAACAGGTGGAACGTGAGAAGATGCCTTTGCAAGCTGGTGCTCGCAGGGCTCCGCAAAACACAGCTTACCATCAATGCATAGCAGGTGGCAGGGCTGGGTGATGTGTGAGTGTAGCTAGGTGGATGCATGCACAGCGGGACAACCTTGCATCAAAACAAGGACCGTGTGAGGACATTATGGGCGTTTGAAGGGGGATAAGTGGACAGAAACCTGAATCTAGCAGCAACAGACCATGGCATCACCAGAGTCAAGGTGGCATGACGGAAGGGCTGCCGTTTCTAGGTGTACAGTGCATGGTTCGCACCAAAGCACGGCACTACCTCACTTACCTGGTGGGCCCTGACAACTTTACCAGCGCTGGTGCCTCCTCCTTTGTGCAGCCACCGCAGGGGAACGCGGCAGCCATGCGATCTACAAAGGACCAACCCGCCAGCCGATGCGGCACCGCCATGACAGTTCAGGCATAAGGAGGCAAAGGCCCCGCCCCTCAGGTACATGGAGCGCAACGCAGTCTCTCCATTGCAATGCCCACGTCTTCCCGCACTGGTACTCAGAAGAGCATCTGTGGCCTATAAAAGCCCTTGGGCAATCAGAGGTTGATGCCTCTTAACGCTCTCTGGTGATTCCCTGTTTTCTGGCCCTCCTTTCTGCCCGGGGTCTCGTCCTGCTTCGCCTGTGTTCCCTCTGGCCAGACCCTTATCCTGTGTGCTCTTTTCTCCCCTTACTAACCTTTTCCTGCCTTGCTAACTCCTTCTTGCCAAGGCCTGTTTTCTTGCCTTTGTTCCTCTTGCCTGTCTACTCGTTTGTCCTGTGGTGCATTCTGCTGTGTCTTGCCTGCTCCAGTCCTCCCTCTGCTCTGGAGCATCACCACCTGGACCGCAGATACTACAGGATCATCAACTCTGCCACCTGGTTGGCTCCTCTGCCAGTGCCCCGCACTGTCCCTGTGCCACGAAAATACAGGAGACATCACCAGGTGGCATAGGGAAATCTTCCAGGGAACCTTAGAGGACTACAATTCCCTGAGGTTTCCTTGTGGCTGCTTCCTGTGTCACATGCGCCTCCATCTTCGCCACCGCAAGGCCACCAGTACAAGCGAGCCCTAGTCCTTGACAGCATTACCTGGAAATAGTGGACAGACCTTGACATCGTCTTCCCCCGTGGGGCCACAGTGCAGCCTGCAGACCAACAATGGCCCCTTGGGAAATGGACCCCGACCACCAAAGGCCTGTTCCCAAATAGTGTACAGCTGAATCTCATCTCCTGACTACAGACCACATTCTAGCCTGGGGTAGGAAATAAAAGGAGGGATACCTAGAAGGAGAGTTATGGAGTTAGGAGACTGTTGGTAACCCCAGAGTGGGGCGAGTAGAGAGGAAGGCGGAGATGAGAGAAGGGAGAGGCTGGAGCAGAGTGAGGAAGAGAAAGTGATGAGGCAGAGGAGATGCATACAGCGAGATAGGGAGGAGAGGTAGAGAAGGGAAAGACCTATATAGAGGAGTAAAGGAGGGGGTACATCTAAGCAGAACGAAGAAGAGAGGGTGAAACATCTAAGAAGAAAGAAAGAAAGGAGAGGAAGAGGTGAAGTGTCAACAAGAGGGGAAAAAGAAGAGGTTTCAGAGATATCGAAAATGGGGAGGAAGGCAAACTCATAGAGAGGGTGAAAGGATGGAGTGCTGAAGGAGGACACATTGAGGTAAAGAAAGAAGATGTGGTGGACGGGCCATGTTTGGAGAGTGAGAGATTGGAGTAGTGCCAATACAAAGAAAAAGAGGAGAAAAATCAAAGGGGAAGTGAGAGACAGCAAGGAGGTGGCAAATAGGGCACTAGTGAATGTGAGGAGGGTAGCAAGTACTGGAAGGAGCACAATGAGACTACAACTCTTGAAGATTAGGGCCAAATGCATGCTCCTAAATTGGTAGAAGGTTTCCAGGTCTGCAGTCCCACGCCTTCGCCTCTCCTCTCCAAGTCTCGCGTGCAGCCTTCTCTTCACACCCGTTACCCTCCACCTAACAATGTTCATTCTTGTCACCGCCTTAGTCTCTTTTACTTCCTCACCTCTCCTGATATTCCTCACCATCTCCTAATTCTTCTTCACCTCCTTCACGTCCTCCACACTCCTGCTGATAACCCTCTTTACCACCTCATTATTCTTCTCCACCTCCAACCTCCTCTCCTGCTCTCTGGCCACCTCTTTGCAGCCTCCATCCTCCTGCTCCACCTCCTTCTGCTCTCACTCCTAGCACTTTGCATACCACCTGCTCTACCTTCAAACTCCCACTTTGCACCTTGCTAGCTTGGAATTCCAGGACTCCCTGCCCCTGTTGTACTGGGAGCTGGAAATTCAATATGGTTTTACCCGGGTTGACTGTAGGGGTCATGTGACTGATCTGAGCATCCTCTGTCCTTGGGATGCCTATAGTTCTGGGCTTTGGAGGAAACATTTCAATAGACTGCCACTATTTTGGACCCAATTCTAAAAGGTTCTCTCCATTGGAGGAGCGGCAGCAATTATTTGCTTTCCTGCCAATTGCTGGATGGTTTCCTCCTCCTGAATTCCATTTTTTCTCTTCCCTGTCGACAGCAGTTGGTGTGCCATAAACTCCTCTTGAGACGTGGGAGGCTCAGCAAATAGTTCCCATCACATGTGGTTTGGTGTATATCTTTCTTCTATGTATTGTAGAGTGGGGGCTGCATTTCGTTCTTACACTTTGGTTATCAAATGGGTAAGAGGGATCAAGCTACATACAGATGTGTTTCTTATGTATCTGGACCTGGAGGTCGAGAAAGTGTGTTGGTGATTTACCGGCAACTGTGGGTTGCTCCTTCGGATGACTGCAGCAGCTACTCCCAACATTCGTGGCCGGATATTAAATCCACTGGATGACCAGATGCTGCGCGTTATTTAATTTAACCATTGTATGGAGAAAAGTGCCTTAGGATTTTTTTCGCCAAGTGCAGGGAGACTTTCTCCCACCATTCATGGGCGGATTTTTAATCCACTTGCTGAACTGGCACAGCACTTTTTCGAATTGAACCTTGTGGTGGAGAAACGTGTTTTGGGCATTTACCAACGCCTGGGAGGTAGTCTTCCACATTTCAGCCATGTTTATAAAACCGACTGCAGCAGCCACTCCATGTTTATGCATCTAAATAGCGTTTTTGTGGTAATTGTGTGTTATTCAGCAGATGGAGAGTCCTGAAGCAGATAAAACCTTAGATATATTGATTTGAGTGAGGACACAGTAAAATTGCATTCTAGCTTGAATCCTCACCTAGAGGCATCATTTACTACATATCAGCTCTAGAAGGTAATTTGTTTTGGTTAAATATATTAGTGCACTTTGCTAATCATAACCTTAGGCACATGCACATCATAACATACAAGATAAAAAAAGAAAAAAAAAGATAACTTCATAAATATGCATCATTCTTAAAAAGGTCAGAACCTACAGTACAAAACATCAATAAGAATTCCACATACATTTGCTTAAAAATGTAAAAATATCTAACACAATACATTTCATCAGAAAGACATGTAAAAACTCACTTAGTGCAGTAGGTAGAGATAGAAACTCACGCCATATATAAAATACAGCAGCAGTAATAACTAAAGATTCAGCAGAATTGGTCCGATACAACACAATCAATGTTAGCTGACATGTTTCGATAACCTTTAACATAACAAATTTGTAGGCAAGAACACGTTCTTAAAACATGGTGAGAGGTTTCCACAGCGGTATTGCATAACCTACAGCATCTCTCTTCAGCCAGAATGTTTGACCAACTACCAATGTGTTCAAGAGTCGGAAAGCTATTCAGGTGCAAGTAAACTATAAACCTTTTCAATTTCCCATCACAAAGCTTGGTAAGGTAGGAACGTGGAGTTCCAAGCTGAAGGCTCTCGACCATATATTCGCTAGTGTTTTTTCACCTGCAATTTAGTTACATTCTCAACACTATCCCAATTTAACAATCTTTTTTTCCAGGACAAGCCAAGCAGTCAACATTCGATCAACAATAAAAACTATGTTAGAGAAATGGGACAGAGCAGTGTCCTTCAAACCACTAAGGAATCCATTCACACATTGCTCCTTAATTTTCATAGCTAACAGCCCATTTAAACTTCAATCTCCAGAAGCAAGAACAGAAAGTTGTATAAAAGGTTTACAATTCTGCATTAACCAATGAGAACTAATAGACTGAACCCCTAACTTGCTTCTTACTGCCTCTACTGGAAACCGATTTGTGCAGACCTAAGATGATCGCAAAAATGTTCCCTCCACACGTTCTAACCATTCCACATATCGCTCTGGTAATACCACAAGGCCATAAAGAAGGTCAGGAACAATGCTGGTACAGAAAATGGTCAGCAACCCCTCTATGTTACCGCCCTTGTGTGCTATAACTCCTGATTACAGCTCAATTCCTCCAAATGTTTATGGAAATATGGTATTCATAAAAGGATATCCCTGGAAGATAAAAGCAATTACAGGTTTAATTGAATATTTGAATCCATTTTCTTGACACAGGGTAAACCTATGAAAGCTAGGGCCGGGTAAACGATAATCTTGTTGCGTTGAGGGAATTCACAAAATACGATGGTCATCTCTCTGGAGACAAGGATAAAGAATATTATTAATTGGTTAAAACCATCTTGGGTTCCTGACCTGATAAGAACGTAGTGCTTACAGCACATCCAGAGTTCTGGCATAAATTACTATAGATGTTTGTTTCTATTAGTAACATTGGTATATTTCTGCATACCTGGAGAAAGAGTATTTTAATACCCACCAATAAAAAGGGTTCCAGACATCAACAAAAAAGTATAGATTTGTCACTTTGCTGGATTCCTCTTCAACACTTTTTTCTAATATTTTAGAGACAATTAACTCCTAGATAGAGTACTTCTGGATTCTTCCCATTACTCAAACCTGCTTCAGAGCTGAAATGTCATCAAACGTGAACATTATGGCAATCATATTAGCAAAAAAGCAATCTATGTAAAACAACAATTATTTGCAACATTTATGAATGTTAGTGCTGCCACTGTGTGTTAATCGTTACATACTGTATATTGTATATTGTGTACACATTTTGTTATAAATGCAAATTGTTTAGAAAAGATTTCAACACAAAAAATATTTGTACATAGGGTATTGATACGTTTTTATTATATCTTTTGTTTTATATATCACTCCATGATTAACCCACTGTTCAAGTACTAATGAACTTTAACAGGAGATGTTAATCTGGAAATTAAAGCCTATTCTGGTCTTAAACAAGAGTGCATATTGGCCCAACATTCTTTCACCTATACTTGATGGCCATCCCAGAATATTTGAATAAAGAAAAAATATGTCCTTGCACATTAAGTGGTAGCTTCATACGCCAAGAACTTCCTACGTACGGATACTACAGAGATTGGTTTACAGAGATTACTGATCAATTTACAGGTGTTCATTGATAAAAAATGGTCTTGAAATAAATAATTCAAAACCAGAATCACAAGATTTACACATATTAAAGAAAACAATGTTTAAATGGTAAACATTCAAAGGGGCAATTTAAGATTTCCCCTGTGTTCAAATATTTGGATTTGTACCAGAGGGAAACCTTAAGTGGGTACCACCTCAGAATGAAGACAGACTAAAAGCATTACAAATATTGAATGCTCCAGGGTCTTTCCTCTTGTCAGACTCTTGCAAAGAACCGAGCTCTCCCTTTTGAAATACAAATATTATCTAATGCAGTACATAACCTGCTAGGCTTAATCAATAATTAATTTAAACCACCCAAATCTTGAATACATATGGCCATCAATATTTTTAAAGAAGGATCTTGCAAATTGGTTATATCTATGAACATCAATATGAATAACGGGTTTCCAATTAAAAGTGAACATAAAGTTGCTATGAAAGTGTTAGAAACCTGTGGTGATTAATCTAAGCCACAAGAAGATTTCTATTGATTATTTAAAGATTCGCACTGAGAACAATAGGCATGCAACTTGACTTGTTTCCCTGCTGAATAAGGAAGTGTCAGTTTACCCAATTTTGGTTTAAGCAATTTGACATTGGAGAAATCGTGGGGGCTTGTTGAGGAATCAAGCACAATCAGTTTACACATAGGATTGGAAACATTAAAGGCATTTGTGTTTTAACTGTCCTCGGCTGGATGATTTGACAACCTATTTGTTTGGTAAATTTGTGGACATTTTAGATGAATTACACAATAAATAGTTTTGGAGACAAATAATGGAAGAAAAAGATTTTATTTTAGCAGTATTGCAATTTTGCCAGTATCTGCTGCTCCAAAATATAAAGCATTGAACATGGATTGAAATACAAAGGATTTTGTTTGTTTTAAACTTTTCGTTTTCTTTCTTTCTTTTCTTTTTTGAGTGAGTGTGTTAAAGGTTTATGCAAACCACTTAACACGAGTAATACAAAGATTGTCCATTGGGAGTGGTGGAAGATATTTCTGTGTGCTGCTTTAAGTCCTCCCCATAGTCTTCCTGCCACCAGATCTGTGGGTGTGTTTTTGTAGCCCAGTGCAGGTTTTACCTTTGTGAAAGAATGGAATTAAGCTAGATGTAATTTTTCACAGGGTGGATTTTCCTCTGACACTGAGGGGGGATAGTCTTTGATTATCCTACTACCCAAAATAGTTTGGGGTGGCACAGCCAGGGATTATAACTCTCTGTGCTAGAACAGGGTTTGGGGACCTTTCAATGTCATACACAAGTCCATTTGACAGACCCAAGATCACTACATGAAACAGCTAAAAAATCCAAACCTTCCAAACTCCATTGCCACAAACATCACAAATGGGTATCACTTCAATGAAAACATTTTTCCTGGAGATGGAAAGGCATTCAAGGAAAATGCTCTCACAGGAAATAAACTTGCTTTCAGAACCCAGTAGCAATAGCTCTACAATATTAGCATGCCAGTAAACCTAGGTTCTACACTCACAAGACTGACAAAGCACATAATAAAATAAATTAACTTTTCAAAATATATTGTTTGCTTTCTAAGTACTCATGCATTTCTATTCACATCTCTCCTTCCCAAGACTTGTGCAACTAACACAACATACTCTTCAGCTCTAAAACTCAAATGTTTTAAAGTAGGATTTCAGATACACAACACATCCCATTCCCTGCTCTCCTTTTGAAACCTCCTCCGCTCTCACAACTTGGACCTTTCTATCGTAAAGACATCATTAAGGGTATGGAAGTTACTGGTCCCTCCAGATCACCAAATGGGTGCCTTCTGAAGATCACCCCTTTCATGGCAGTGAAATTCACGACTATTATGTAATCATCAATAAATATCTCCAAGCAGAACTGTTCTCATCAGTCCTTCAACACCCAACAATCACCCCTTTCATCTGCGAAGCTTCTTTACAAGTGGAATTTCCAGAAAGTCCTGACCCATCCCCAAGGTCCCCCAAAACGGTGAAATGATGGAATCATTGTCAGTTCAACAACTCCAGTGGGATTTGAACAAAATGGCCTCTTGGACTGATATCAGTAGGGATGTAGGCTTGCCCACAGTGTCTGGATTCCTAAATGTCAGAGAACACATGTTAGACCAAAACTGAAGGGTGTTCCTGTTGGTGCCATCCCTTCTCATCTGATCTGTTGGTTTTAAATTGTGTACATAACGTTTATGTCTATATTATGAAATAATTCCTGCCTGGACTTCCGGCCATGGTCTCTTTTTGGTGACATCTTAGACCAGCTATACAAATTAAAAATGATCATATTGGGCTTCATATTTTTGTCTGCAGTGTTCAATTCTGCCAGGGACCTTTTGGAGCACCACAACACTTCGTTCAATGTATCATACCTTAATCTTGAACGGATAAGCTCCTTCATGAAAACAGATCTCAATGAGGCAAACTACGTCTTTAACTCCTACCTACATTCTAGGTTTCAGAGTTCCACAAAGTATATCCCTCTTTCCCCCAGACTCTTCCCCACTTAAATGTGCCCTTTAGCTTTCCAGATCAGAAGTTTCATTCAGGACTTTCAAATATATGCAGATTACACTAATCTCTTCATCCACAATGCCACCAGAATTATAGTCAGGCATGACCATACTTTATTGTTGAAATGTACTCACAGACATCCTACCAGACTGCAATCTTAACACTCACTTTAACTATGATATTGTTGTATGGAGTGACTGTTTATACTTCTGAGATGTATAGTTGAATACAGTGAGTGAGTGTACCTTAACTATGTTATTTCCAATCTTTGTAGTCTTTAACATTTTGTGAAATTAACCTTAACTCTCGATTTAAAACAGTTTTTAAATCTCTAATTTCAGTGGTTTTTGCTGGGAGCATGGTGTATAGTCTATGAGTGTATGTTGCATGTGTACACAGTATGAGTGTTCACTGTATGAGTGCATCATGGTATGAGTATATGCAAATAAGCCATACAGTTTTGATTACATACATTTACTCAATTTACATTTTGTATAAGTCTTCTGTATATATATTATATATGTTAACATCAACGGTAGTACTGAATTCGATGTCAGTTTTTATATGTATAGAAGTGTACATGTACGTAATGTACATTTAATTTCATACATGTACAAGTCGAGTGTTTATAGAACATGTGCTTTAATTTAGAGCATGTGTACGTCAGCGAGTGGGTGGCATTAGTGTGTGTCATAAATGCACGAGTCTTGAAAGTGTATGGTGTAAAAGGTATGAGTGTTTGGTGTTTAGGTTTCTGGTATATAAATGTTTTACATTTCATACATGTACACAATTTACATCTTCAACATGTTTCATATCGATACAAAATGTGTGTTCCAAGTGTGTGTTGTGTATGTGTCTGGTGTGTTTGGTAAGTGTGTGTGGTAAGAGTATGCATGGTAAGAGTGTGTGCCATAAGAGTATGTGTCATAACAGCGTGTGGCAGTAAGAGTGTGTCTTGAAAATGTGTGTGTTGATAGTGTGTCGTAAGCATGTGTTTCATAGGTGCATGTGTCATATGTGAATGTGTTATAAGAGTATGCGCCATAACAGCCTGTGTCATGATAGTGTGTGTCTTAAGAGTGTGCGCTGTACAAACATGTGGTGTACAAGCCTGTGTAATAAGTGTGTGTGTGTGTGAGAAGTGTGTTGGGTGTGAAAAGTGTGCGCCTATGGTAAGAACGCGAGTGGTTGAAATGTTTATTAACAGCATGTGTTGTAAGAGCATGTGCAGTAAGAGTGTGATACAAGTGTGTTTCATAAGAGTGTATGCTGTAACTATTTGTCATAAGAGCATGTGTTGTAAGACCACTTTTTGTAACAGTGTGTGTCGTAGGGATGTATGGTGTAAGAAAGTCTGGTGCAAGTGTGGGTGTCGTAAAGGCATGTATGGTAAGTGTGTGGTCTAAGGCGTATGAGTGGCGGGTGTGCAAGTGTATGGCATGTGATTGTATGCAAGTAGCGTATGAGTGTTTGGTATAAATTCGTTAAATGCACAAGTCCTATACGCCTCCTATTCTTATGAAAACTCACATGGAAGTTAGGTTTTACTTTCATGTGAGTTTTTATACCTATAAAAGGCAGATCGGAATTGTGCATTTTGCAAATGTATGCAATCTTCATCTCCTGATAACTGATATCAAAGCCAGTCCTGACTTTCCCGTGGGTTTTCAGACATCCATTATTGTACATGTACGAAATGGACATCTCTCACATTTACATCAAGATGTCGTATAGCAAATCTACATTAATTTTGGTCCTGTTTTATAAGCCTCGTATATATGTATAGAAGCTCATATTCAAGCATGCTGTAACTTTGATATGAATTTTAAATACTTACAAGAGGCATATCAGAGTTTTACAGTTCGTACATATATGGCATGTACATCAGGATATATGTATGAAATGTACATCTCCCACACAAATGTACATCATTTTGCTATTCTATTATAGACCTCCTTCATAAAAGCTCACATTAAAGTGAGCTGTACCTTTGATATGAGTTTCCAGTATGTGTAAAAGACA
The DNA here is from genome assembly GCF_040938575.1 of Ambystoma mexicanum. Classification (NCBI taxonomy): domain Eukaryota; kingdom Metazoa; phylum Chordata; class Amphibia; order Caudata; family Ambystomatidae; genus Ambystoma; species Ambystoma mexicanum. The sequence goes on from NC_090936.1 coordinate 149,168,744, forward strand.
CATATGAATTTTACATAACATACATGTACACAATTTACATCTCCAATATATATCTAATATACAAATGAAAACTGACATCAAAATCAGTCCAAACTTTGATGTGAGTTTTCATATGTACAGTAGTTTACATGTAAGAGATGTACATCTTACACACATAGTTTGTATTGTTTGTATAAAATATGCACATTCATTCTGTGTATGTGTCAAATATAGATGCATCTTAAAAATTAAATATCTTGAAAATTGGCCAGCTTAATTAAAAAAATAAAATGTCAATGCATGTTAATATTTAAATATATTGCATTGCATGCTAAAATCTTCAACATCACAGCAGCCAATTTTGATAACAACTGATCAAAATGTGATTAAAACATGTTTTTTTAACCATACGTAGCCATCCATGAATAATTCGGAAATTTACCATCAGGGCGGCTGCCTCAAACTTTTACTGTGGAATTTGTTCGGATTTTTTCCTGGCAGGGTTCAAGAGTTATTAAGAAAAGTGATTTTCTGAAACTCCATTGACAATTCGTCTTAACTGTAACTATGAAATGAGCTAGCACAATGGCATTATAAATCAGGCTTTGAACATTTCACAGAAAGAATTGGCTGCCATATTTTATCAAATATTTCTGAATTTTTATAAATACGTAATGGAGCAGATAGGCGGTCAAAACTGTTTATTTATTCAGTGAGTTACAGTTTAAAATAAACTGTTCACACAACTTACATAATTCATTTTAAAACAAGTACCATATCACCTTAATTCAATGAACACAGTTAGGTTAAAATCTGATTGATAAAAAGCTAAAACTGCAGTACATAATGAAGTTTGTTGAGCACCAAGAGTTCTATGCCAAAATTGTTCAGAAGATAACAAATTCATGGTAAATAAATCTTTGAAAACAATATACACGCAAAGATGTAAGGCAGTCACAATTGATTAACAAATGTGATAGTTTCAATTTCTTGTAAACAGAAATGACATAAGCACTCAGACCTTGTGTCCTCCACAAATTCATTTTAAATCTTAAAAACTCAAATCTAAAACTACAAGAGGTTTGTTTAACAAGAAAACAAGCAACATCATTAAAAGCTTCAATTTCATTTTGTGCATGATAACACAGATCATAGTTTAAAATCTGTTCACGGTTAGGGATTCAATCCTGCTCAAATAATGTCCTTTTAACATTGGCGGGACATGTAGTAAGCTCTTGTATCGTCACGTTTACAGATACCAGTTTATTTGCATAAGAGGCAGCCTAAGTAGTCAGTGCCACAGATGAGCCTTTATCTATTTGTTCGCAAAGCCTCACATATAGACTGTTAGCCGGGGGAGATAAAAGCTTCTCATAAAGTTACAACAGTTTCCTGTCAATTCGGACTTTAATCGATACTAACCCAAGCTTATGCCTTACTATCCCAATTGGCACACATTGATGTAAAGTTACGGTGTTCTGCCAAATTGCTGCCTCAATCTTATCCCAATCAGCAACTCCAGCAATATGTTTGGCACGGTAGGTAAACTTTGGCAATATCTTTTGGTGGTAAAATCTTAAAAAGGGAAGAGATAGAAAAACACCCAAACCATTTATCAAATAAACACATTTGAGCCACCATCCCCTTGGCCACTGAACACATTGATCTTGCAAAATCCTTTTTAGTTTCCTTGTCATAAAAGTGACTCCCAAATGTTTAAACTGATCCACCGTTTCTATTCTCTGTTGGTGTAGAAACCAGTTAAACTTCAGATTCTGTTAATGTCGTTTTTCAGTTTCATAATCATAATTTTGATTTTAGTCACATTTATTTTCAAAAATAACTTTGATAAATACTCTGTTACATCAGTTAGGGGGCGGTAAAAGGCCAATCTAAGTTAAGTCACACGGAACTAGATCATCCGTGTAAGCTATGTAAGTGACCTGCCCACGTCTTAATGCAGAGGATGCACATTAATATTCAAGAAAACCGATCCAATATCACTAACATAAAAGTTAAATAAGAAAGGGGCCAAGACGCTGTCATGGTGTAAACCACAATGGGTCCTAATCCATTTTGTGCAATTACCAGATTAATCTATTTTAATATTCAGCATTGAGAGCTAACAAAATATTTAACAATGTTTTCTGACACCCAATATGAGATAGCTTTTCCCAGCGCAATTTACGATTGGCACAGTCAACGGCTAAGCACAAGTGTAAAAAAGGGACATAAAGGGGCCTTTTGCCAGGTTTACTTGGATAGCCAGCAAATGTAACACAAAACAATTCAGAGATGTGCACACACACTTTTTGAAATCCAGCCTGACATCTATCCAGAGCCCCTACCAATTTGCCCAATTTTGAAGCTCCTTAAGAACAATGATAGAAAACAACTTGTTAATTACACAGGTCCATCTTATCACCTTTTTTAAAAAAAACTGGGATGACAGTGGAACGTTTCCAAGAGTTAGGAATAGACTTGGATGAGACAACATTATGAAATAAACCCTATAGGATCACCGCCCACAGGTATGGATCAAATTTAAATGTAGCAATCGACATTCCATCTAGCCCCAACACCCATGAAGCTTTACATCTATTAATATACATAATAATCTTGTCCAGAATAATAAGTAGTTGCCAGATACAATGTGCCTCTCTCTGGCCCATTGCTGAAACTTCAGGATCACTGTCAAACAATTTGAGGAAATGATCCACCCAAAGATCTTCCGAAAGAGGTTGTAGAGCATCTTTAACATTAGGTTATTTGACTAAAGACCAAAAGGCACCACTATATTTCTTTGCTAAGCATTCCACCATGACTTTCCGCGTCCCAGTTGTTATAACCCTGTTGTAATTTACGAACGTCAGATGAAAAAGTATCCATCTGCCTACCTCCAAGAGCCCGAATATCACACTTCAATTTCTTTGTTTGAATCACATCACCAAAGACATGGGGCGTTTTCTTACCAAGAATTAAAGACTTCAGTTGTTTACTCGTCTTCAGGCCTTGCTGGACATTATAAACAGCTGACACACAATTAAAAGGAGCAATGATCTCCCTTCACCCTTAGCTCAATTGCTCAATAAAACAATTGTTAAAATGAAGAGCTAAACTGGGTGTCCAGATCAAGGCAGAATGTCTAGGCCGAACCTCCAGGTCCAAACAAATAACATTTGATACTTGTAGCTGCACAGCACATAATAAATTCAGGCTTAAAATGGAATGATCACTGTCAGGGACCTCAAGAACTGTTAACTTAATTCATCTAGCAAACAGATCCTTAGAAAGGAAAATGTAATCAATATGTGACACATACAATACATTATGCCAGGTAAACCTTGGAGGCCAATCACCCCTAAAATTTCCATTTACTACAGTGGGGTTCCAAGAATCCATTTGCCGCCCTATTTTATTCCCGCTCTCTGGATTTACAACTTGCTTTAGAGTAAGGTATAGACGAATACCATTCGCTATCTAAATATTCACTATTAAAATCTCCTAAAATAACAACTTGACTCCCGTAGTCAGAAAACCACTGTAATAAAATGTCTGACAAGGAATACCAATTTTTTAATCTAAAAACAGCCTTCTTTGGATTAAGTACACATTTATCAACGACCATTCATTGTGTTATTCTCACACCAGGTTAATTTAACACATTGTATGTCTTTGTGGTCTGGGTCCCATTTAATCATAGAAATTCCAATATTATTTCTTAGATCAACTTACAAGCCTCCAAAAGGTCTCCCCATAGTGCCCCTCTGTGCCTTAGTTCAACAAATTGAGAAGCCATCAATGAATGGGAAATCTTCAAGCCAAGTTTCTTGGAAACAAAGTATCACAAACTTCTCACCTTAAAATGTATCAAGCGAGGAGGCTAAAAGAAGGGGGAAACCCGTTGTGTTCCATTAGGTGATTTTTAATATCTCTTCTCAATTATTCCACAGCCTCCCCTTTTCAGGATTGTGCAAAGTAATTAGCAATGGAGCCCAGTTGGTTATGCGTTTTTTACAGGGGAGTGTCATAGATAGATTAGTTGCAGTGCCAAGGAACTGAACGAAACCCCCGACCCCTAGATTTTCACTGGATCAAATGTACGTGATACAAATTTGTCTTGTCCCATGTCGGACACTGGGCTCGATTTTGCAGCCCGAGAGCAACCTAAAGTCATAAAAACATCATATATCGAGGACAAAAGCATTGAAGCTTCTTCCAACGGGGCATTTCTCACCATATTGGAAGTAAAATAAAGGCGCATCAGGCCTACCCGGTTATCCCATACAAATTCCACCTGCGCTATATCTGCCGAACTGATCCAGCGCAGATTGGGAATCTCATGAAGTAGGGCTAATACATGCTGTCTGTTAAGATGGGATTAACGTATCCTTTTTAAAGAACTGTTCCAAGTAAGCAACATGCAAATTATCAGCATGCATCATTGGCCTCTTACCACTGGAACGCTCCATGCCAATATTGGTTCTCATCCAGGACACTTCCTAGGAAGACGCCAGTTTAACTCTATTGTCAGAAGAGTTGGAATAGTTAGAACGACTACTTGTATCCATGTTAGGTGTTAGCTCAACATCATTCTTCCGCCCCGATTGTATAACCACCCTATCATCATCCAGTTTACTCACACCAATATCCTGTCGCGCTCTGAAACACTTGTGTATGAGCGTGATAGAAATCAAATACCAAAAATATCATCTATTCAACCATTTCAACCTTCTTTGTTCCAATCCTTTGAAGAGGAGCCCCTACACTCTCTTGGCACCGACATTAACCCTTCTCCTAGGTGACCTGAACCTTGGCCTTAACGACCTATCTGACCTGAAACTCATCTCAGTAGCCAACTCACTTAGTGCACTTGGCTTTAAACATTGCATCAGCCCCCCACCCACTCACGCCAAAGGTATCCGTCTGCTCCAACTCCCCTTGTCTGTGGTCTGACCACCAAATTTTGTCTTTCACTATTGCACCTGGTAAGCTCACCTCCCACACCCCCTCTTTACCTCCCACACTGGTACTGTAGTTCCTGTAAACTCACTAAAGACAGGATTAGTCCCTTCAGGCTTTCCAACCTCCACACTTACACAGCAATGACCCTAGCGCTCTTGCCAATCTTTACTCTCAGACCCTGACAGCAGTAGTTGACTCTGTCAGCCCTTTAGCTCCCTGAAAAGCTAATCAATCTGGCCTTGTCAACTCCTAGTTTAACCAAGACTGCCTAGAGCTATGTGCCAAAAACGTCTTGCTGAATCTACCTTGAGAAAAGCACCAACAGACCCCCAAAAAATGCTGTTCACTGTCACAGCAAAACACTATAGACAAGCCGTCATCTTAGCAAAATCCACTTCTTACAATACCAGAATTGCCAATGACAAATTTACATCTTGAGGGAAATTGAAGCCCCCATCAGCAACCTCCCCTTCCACTATCACTAAAAATGAGTCCTGGGGCACAAACGTACAAAGCGCCATACTGGACAAAATTGATGCCCTACAAAAGAAAATCAGCCACAAACAATCAGTACTCAAGACCCCCCAATTGCCTCTCGCCACTCGCCTACCATCGGAGGTTCTTAGACAGACTCTCAGAGTCGGATAACACAACCATCCTCAAGAGCCTGAAACCTTCAAGATGTAAAGGCAACATCTGTCCGGTCTCCATCATCAAGGAATGCTCAGAAGCGTTAGTCCCCTTCATTACCAGATTGATCAATGCTGCCTCCTATCCGGCCTCGCCCCCTAAAACCTAAATGAAGCTTGGGTACCCCCACCACTGCTAGACCTCACTAGACCCCTCTGCCCCTAACAATTACCGACCGATCACTGCAGTCCCTTTTGTGGTGAAAATACTGGATAGAGCAGCGTACATCCAAATTCAGTCATTCTTGGAGACCAACCACATCCTGGGAATACGCAAAGCCGGTTTCCAGCCAGGCCACGGAACGGAATCTGCCCTGCTTGACCTGAAGAACCAGCTTGATGAGATCAGAGAGAAAGGGAAACCTGCTTTTCTCCTGCTGCTTGATCTCTCAGCTGCCTGTAACCAGGTCAACCACCAAATCCTATGCCATCATCTTACCACCGCAGCCAACTTCTCGCCAGAAGCAACTAAATGGGTGGCCTCCTTTCTGGAAGACAGAACCATCAGAGTTCACCAAGAATGCCAGTGTCCCCCACCCCGCGCATATCACGTGCAGAGTGCCCCAAGGGTCTTGTGTTTCCCCGACCCTTTATAATATATTCACCAAACCCCTATTTGACTTCTGAATTTCTTACACTAATAATGCCAACGATACCCAAATCCTCCTCACCCTCTCTGGCATCTACTCCAAAGACACTCAGACCTTGAACATGGCATTCTCGACAATCCAGGCCTGGATGGCCACCACCAACTCTGAATGACAAAAAGACAGAGATCCTTCTTGTAGGCCCTACTTCAGTGTTCAAGAAGTTCAATGCACAATATGCCTCCTTCAATATTGACTGCACGCATCCAGAGCCCGGTTTCCCCTTCAGTGAATATGTTGGGAGTGCACCTTGACAAGAACCTCTTCCTCACTCGCCAAGTTAACACCACTGCCTACTCTGCCGCCTACACAACAAAATGGATTAATGCATCCAAAGCTTTCCTATCGGAAGACAGTTGCCTTACAATTGCCCGAGCCTTTATCGGGGCAAGACTCAAAGCCCTTTTTGCTGGAACCTCGGCGCAGAATATAGAAAAGATGCAGGTAATACAGAATAACGCCCTCCGGGCAGCTCTGAATATCCCGAAACATGAGCACATCTCAACCACAAGAAGAGATGCTCACTGGCTACCAATTCGAGAAATAATCATATTCACAGCCCTACTATCGCACAAAGATGTCTCTCCAATTCTGCTCTACCTTATTTGTCACAGAAAATCACTAGAGCCCACTCGGCCAGGCCCGAGATCAGCCTAGTCGCAGAGACTCATCCAGCCAAAATTCAAACGGTCCAAAGCAGGAGGAGCAAGCTTTCCCTCCTTTGCAGCAAATCAATGGAACTCTCCCCTGACCGCCTTGAGAGCAGATCAATCATATTGGGCTTTCATAAGGGCCTTTGAAGCCTGGCTGTTTGTGTAATTGCGTATGAGTACACCTAAATGTTCTGTCTTCTTTGTTAATACTGTTACGTGTAACTGGGTATCCACAGCACCTTGATCCCTCTGGGTTTAGCATGCTTTATAAATTAAATAAATAAATAAATAAATAAACTCTCTGCAATGCTGTAGCTGTAGCAATACTGTAACACTGAAGCAGACTGAATCCCTCTGCTGTTGCACTCCTCGTGACGCACTCCGCACTGCAGGGCACTTTTAAGATGGAACGGTGTCCCAGCAAAACTGTCCCCCACAGGAACAATGAGCATAGTGTAAAGTTCCAACAACTCGTCCACAATGCAGTAGCTGTAGCAATAATGTAGCACTGAAGCAGCCTGAAACACTCTGCTGTCGCACACCTCGCTGGTGTGGCTTTGCATAGGTCTACACTGTTTTTCCGAGTACCATGTACAATTTATTGTCAGCGAATGAAGTGGTCTTGGTTTTCAATGGAGGCATCTTAATATATGGGAGAACCAAGGATTCTTGTGAATGTCTCTTGTTTCCTTTAATTCCTTTTGGCTGTGGGACATTTTCTAGCAACCAAGGAAAATCCTGACTCGACCAGAGGCCCTATCAAACTCTACTAAACTGCACTAAATTTCTTTTGTCGTTACTTTACACAGCAGAGTCACAGGAGGGCCCAGTAATGAGCATCCAATCACATTTGCCCACCATAAAGGGGGCCAAGGAGACCAGAGTCCAACCTTCATTACCTCAACTTCCTTCTGAGCTCAGGTATAAAAGGGAGGTGTGGGAGATGCACAGTTAGGGAATTTGTTGAACATTGTGAGGTGGTGCTTTTTAGGAAGCGAGGAGAGAAGGAAATAGCAGGTAAAGCACAGAGTTAGAGGAGGGCAAGAGCAGCAAGCAGGGGGAGGAAGAAGGCAACAACAGGGAGAGGAAAGCGTTGAAGAAGGAAGAACAAGGGAAACCCCAGAAGGCTGAAGGAGGGGCAACGCGAGAGGTAAAAGGATGTCTCCGTCTTCAGGGAGAGGTCGGAGACAGAGAAAAGCCAATTGGATAAAGGCAGTGAAGAGAGAGGTCCACAGGGTGAAGGCCAGCATTGGTCAAGCTAAAAGGGTCAAGAACTGGAAGGGGATTGAGAGGGAGAAGATTAAACCAATGGGGTCTAGGGTGGGGTGTCGCTACGGTGCAAGGGCTTAAGAAGTGAAAAGCCTTGTTAACCTGGGCCGAGAGGTTGGTAAGGATGAAGGTCTGAAAATCCTAAGAGAAAGAAGAAGGTTAGCTGGGAACTCAGGAGTCTGGTAGGACAGGCAAGCCCACTCACTTGAGAGACTGTGCTAGTGACACTCCCTGAGAGCAGTAAACCAGGAGAGATTATTGTGAGACAGTGACAGGGAGACTGCCTGGGTACCCAGAGCTAGGAGGGCTCAGTGACAGACTGTTCCAGGGAAACTCCAAAGAAAGCCAAGCCAGAGGGGCTCTGAGAACTTCGACCTAGGAGAGCTTTATGAGAGACTGCACCAAGCCGACTTTCAAGAGACTTGAGCCAGGAGAGCTCATTGTGAGAAAGAAGCAGGGAAGTGCCCTGTAAACCTCGAGCCAGGAAGAATGGCTCCATGTACAGAAGAATCTGAGCTAGCGAGTTCACGGACGAGTCGGACCGGGATGGTTTGCTTAATCCTGGAGCTTATAAACCACCCTTGGCTGAGGATATTCCAGCTTGAAACTCCATTGGGCACATCGGGAATAAAAAAACTGCAGTTGCTAAGACAAGTGACCACAGCCCAGCAGGTCCAAAATACTCTATAAACCATTTCAGAAGGATATGAGAACATGAGGGACCCAGGAGTACTGCGAGTGACTGTATGCGCCATTTCTACAGGGTGGCTAACCCAGACCATGAATTGACATAACCTACAACACTTAGACCGGGCACTACAGTCCTTTCCATCGACTAAGACTCCTTTACACGTACAGTTTCTTTTAGACCTCACATCATATGCAGAAATATAGTGCCTCATTACGAGGTTGGCAGTAACCTGCCTGCCGCCAACCCTCTAACACTGAATCTGGCACCTGACTTCACAGAGCCGCGGGAAGTCAGGCGCTGGATTTTCTAACTCCCCATTCGCAGGGGAAGACGGAAGTGCCGGCACTGTTGCTAACGGTGCCGGTGCTTCTGTGAAGATTTTGCCTACTGGGTCAGATCTGTTGGGCGCAGCAGCCCCGGCAGGCAGACTCGTAGTGTGGCGGTCCAGAAAATAAGGATGCTGGTAGGCTTACCGGCAGGCATCCTTGTTTCCGGACCGCCACACTTGTAATGAAGCCCATATCCTTTTTGTGTGGCCACTTGCGTCCATGCTCAAACCGCTGTGCTTTGGCCCCAAATAAACCCTCTTTCTTTTGACACTAAGGGTCTGACTCACAGAGCGTTTTTCAATGGTATCAACCCATCTGTGGTCCTGGGGCGGTAAATAGGAGACTTTGTAACAGTTTTAGAGGATTACAATGTTATGACTTGTATTCACCCAGTGTAATAAAGGGCACTTCTTCCCTTTGCACTTATGCATTAGACATATACTTTCAATCGGTTTTCATTTATCAGACCCAGTTAGTCAGATAGCTCAGTGAGTTAAGCACTCGCAATTAGATCTGTGTCCGCTACACAGTCACAGATTTAAGGCCCGCACAGTCGTTTCAGCCTTCCAACCCTTCTGAGTTCTCCAAATGGAGTGCTATTTACATTAGTAACCACATCAGCTCGCCTTCAGAGTGCTAGGATATGGGAAAATATGTTAGCAAGCGCTATATAAAAACAAGCTATGTTCATTAATATTATGGGCACATTGATTACAATAACCAAATGCCTGAGGAAGAGAGCATGTTGAGATGACAGATAATTTGTGTTTATTTATCTGTTTGAGTTCAACCACCAACAGAAGATTTACAAAGAAGCATAATTAATTGCATACTCCTTTTCCCCCACCTGAAGAAGTCCCAAAGTGTAATATTGACCGATAATGGCCTTTCATTATTCACTTTGTCTTATGCATATCATCCTTTTTTTTAATGGATTTTTAACATCAAATCAAACCCATGTCAGCGAGATGTAAGAAAAAGCAGTGACTATTCAATTGCATTTCTACTCTCAAAATAAGGCATAGTACAACTTCGAACCCAGCTCACGGGGTTGCAACAGACAACCCTGTTTGCCCCCAGACTGGCATTAGTCTTCTCTATGGGCGCTGGCAATCTGAGTGGTCAGTGAATCACATTGTGCAGGGGGTCTCATTCATTTTGTGTCGTGCCATTTACTTAGATGCCATTGTATGCCTTGAACAGGAATCTAGGACCCCCTGAACAAAGTCAAAACACTGGCACCCCCTCTGGTGCAAGGGGGGTGCTTTAAGTTGCTCGAGGAGAACGGCAGTCCAGTTTAGAACCAGTTAGTGACTGCCCGGGGCGAGACAAGCTTCCCAGACCAGGTGGAGAGGTGCATTGGGTATCGCTCAAATAGAGGCCTGCGACTATGGATGCAACGATCATCGACGATTGCAAGGATTGCCTTGTGCATTCTACTCGACCTCGGATGTGGCACTATCTGGAATATTGATTGTGCCCCTGTACATATGACGTTAGTCGCCAGCATGTTGTAGAACTACCTGGTCACCAGCTCATTATCTTCCAGACCCGCTGGCGCACCTGGAGACTAAGCATATGGCAGCTGTGCACAGTATACATCCCAATAACATAACATTTGATTGCCCTACCTGAACATGGCCCTCACTGGGCACATGATGACAGGTCACATAAGGATGCACCTAAGCCGCTGATGCCCGTGTTCGGGCATGAGCTGTTAGGTATATGATGAAAGTACATGGCCATATAAGGCCGCTCCTGGCCTTATGAATCCTGTGTCTCCAATTGACCCGCCATGTGCCTCCTACATAGCTGTCCCCTGCTCGCCTGCACCCCAAAACTCTTCAGGATCCTTCCCAACATTCCTTCTGCTGCCCTCTGTGCACCCAGGGGCAATTTCCATCATAACACCTCCATACCTGTTGGCTTTGCCAATGCCTAATTTACATTCTTGTCCCATTCGCTCCCCCTGGGTCTCCTGATTAATTTAGAAACTGATCCTGAAAACATCAGCTGTAATTGTTAAGTGAATTGTTTACTTCGTAAAATCTTCTGCAACGTCAACACCATCTGACGGCCATATTGCAACCAATCGAGTGGCTGGGTTTGCCGCCACAATTGGAACCGTTTGCTAATGGTGGCCGATGTTGTATATTCATTTAGATGCTTGGCGTGCATTAAATGAGCTCGTCTATGTTTTCATTCGTGTTATTTGCATATTCTTGTCTATAGTGCGTGTGACTCGGCCTCTGCCCCCATGCCCGTCGTTCATTTGTCGCAATGCGCCCGACTAGGTTGTTTTCGCAAACAGGCCCGGCTTTGTTCAGCTGGGCTCGCGCCCTTCTCTCCATTAGCCTTTAATTCCTGTGAGGGCTTCACCTTGGACGCAGGGAGGGAACCGCTCACCGTGACAGGGAAGGGAAATCCGGGTGATGGCTCTTGACAGAAAGCTGATAATGTTGTCTCTGGCAGCGACAAATTCTCACTATGCGAGTAAAGGTTAATCTTTCTGCCGGGGATTCGGTGCGCATTCGCAAATACTTTCCCAGGCTCGGGCCGCCTGACCTCTCGAGAGTGGCCCACAAGTCACGTGACATAGGCGTCGCAGGGCGGGCAAAGTGACGCAATTTCACTCTCTATTTGTTGCTTTGCACCCTAAATATTGCTCTGCCCACATGCCGGTCACACTGTTTGGTAAACGCGCTGCTTAGAATGTAAAACGAAACAACAAAAAAAGCATTTTCAAACTGAAAGTTTTCTTAAACCTAAAGCCACCAGTTGATTTCTTTAATCTGTGTCTTTTTTTTTTGTGTGGGAAACCCCACAGAAAAGCTGCAATTCTTCCACTTCATTGAAGTATGCCTTCCCAGGCTATGCCTGAAGATGTCACTAGCTTATTGTCAAACATCTCAATCAAAATGACAATCAATCTAATGTGCTGATAGCTGTCATTAGCAAATTGAGCTTTGGGCTATTGGGTGCCAACTTTTGATTTTCACAAATTCCCTCCACCCCGCTCACCCTGGATATGAGCAAGTGACCAGCCCAGTCCTTACCCTGACGGAAAAGGGCATTTTCTAGCACATATTTTTTAGACGCAATCGTAAAAAGCCATATGTTTTAGAGGCAGCTTTAAACATATAACATCACAGCAGCATTTGCTCACCCTGCTGGGCTGCCTTGGTTGCTTTCTACTTCAGGGTGTGTAACTCTACTTTAAAATAATTCATCCTCAGTTGTGGATCCCAACATGTGCTCAACAGGGGTGTTAGGTCTGGAAAAGATCAGGGGCTAAGCTAATGTCGGGACTCAGAGCTAGCTATAGCCATTTGGTTGTAGCCCCTGAGCTTCTATCCGGGGCTACAACCAAAAGACCCAGGGCTATAGCCCCTTTAGCCCCCCAACCCCGCACCCTAGCGACGTCTCTGGTGCTCAAAATCACATGTTACACACATCTTTACAGGGCATAGTGAGGTTCTTGCCACCATTGCCAACACACCTATGAGAAGTTGACTGTTTTCTCCCCTTGTGCTTGAGCCTGTGGGTGAGAAAGAAGAAAAAAGAGAAGGAGAGCGTAAAGAGCACCTAGGCGTGTGAAAAGATATAAGCAAGGAAAGGTAGGGAGAGGCACCGTTATTAAGAGATTTAAAGACAGAAAAGAGCAAGCAAGACTGAAAAAGGGAGCCAACAAAGGGACACTGAAGCCGGAGAAATAAACTCATGAGGAGAAAAGAATACGTATAGACGAGTTTTACACCGAGCAGAGTGGACTGAAGTGGGTAGCAGGAAGATCGAAGCAGAGACCAGAGCAATAGAATGAGAGAAAATGAGCGAGGAGACAAGTATCTTAGTAGTGTGAAATGAAAGGAAGGGTCTTGCTTTCCAAATATTAAAGAGGTGAAAATGACAAGAATGAAAAAGAGTAGAGATACGAGAGGAAAACGTGAGGGAAGAATCAATACGTACACCAAGGTAATGAGCAGACAACGGGGCGTGAAGAGAGGCAGGAGGAAAAGAAATGGAGGTGGCGGGAGATGACGGGGCATAGTAGAAGCCGATAAGAAAAGAAGCTCAGCCTTGGAAGGATTAAGTTGTATATAAGGATCTGACATCCAAGACTGACTAGCAAGAAGACAAGAGGTAAGAGTAGCGTGAATAGATGGAGTAAAAGAAGAAAAGGTTAGGAAGAGCTGAGAGTCTTCAGCATAAAAGTGATGAGACACAGACCAAAGGAAGTGATGATGGAAGCAAGGGGAATCGTGTAGAAAGAGAAAATAAGAGGACTCAAGACAGAGCCCTGTGGTACACCATGTTGAAGAGGAAGTGTGGCCAGCACATGATGCAGAGTAAGAGCTATTAGAAAGATAAGAACGAAATCAGCAAAGAACAATACTGTTGAGACCTGAAGAGGAGAGATAGAGAGGAGCGGAACAGAGTCCAGAAGAAGTGTTTGGCATTGAGAGCCAATAGAAGTGTGTCGTAGACAGAAAGAAGCGCTTTCTTAGTTGAGTGGCTGGGATGAAAACCAGATTGGTAGAGAGGAAGAAGAGAGTTTGACTTAAGATAAGTAGAAATCTGAGAATATACAATACGGTCCATGAGCTTAGAAAGGAAAGGAAGGACAGAAATATGTCGGAAATTCGAAGGAAGAGAGGGTTCAAGAATGAGGTTTTTAAGGATAGGAAGGATGGTGGCATGTTTAAAAGAAGATGGGAAAATAGAAGAATTAAGAGAAGAATTGAAGAGAGAAATAAGATAAGGAAGAAGTAAAGAATGCATTTTAGGAATTGAGGATGAGGTGAGAGGATCAGAAGGAGAAGAGATATGATGAGCTTTAGAGAGAAAACTATGAGTGATGTCTTCTAATTAAAGGCATGCTGACTCCTGCTTGTATGTACATCATGTATACCAATAAGCAGCATGCCTGCAACAAACAATGACTACTAGCAGGTAACTCTCACACACATATAACCCAGTGGAAGGATTGACGACATCTCAAATTAGCCCCTGTCAAGTTGGAAAGCTAAATCAGCACTTTTCAGCATATTGCATTCTGGTATGCATAACCTTTATAGTCTTAAACCTATTCTGAACTTGCAAAATGTCACCTTTTTAATAAATGCAAACTACTTGGTAAATATATGTTTACTTGAACCAGATGAGACTGTAAACGCTTTGTTGTTTGTGACCACACCAGCTTCCACCCCAGTTCTATTCATGATCCCTGGTGTGTCCCCTGTTCCCCAATAATGACCTCTACAAAAACCACAGCCACGTGACTGTGCCTTGCTGTTCACTAAAGGAAGAAAACAGGGGACAATCCATCTGCAATGGACAGGTGGAAGTATGGAGGAAACAACAGTGGTGTGGGGTTTTCATCACAGTGGCTCTCTACGGGTCACTTCCTCAGTTGCTTGTAAGAGTTCAGACAATAATTATGACTTTTGCCGTTCTTTTGGTTTTTGTACGGAGGGAAGGGGTGTACATGAGTATGGTGCGCTTGCGGCCCAGTGAAACAATGCATCCACAAGCGGGAACTGTGTTTGAACTCATGGTCACAGGTGCAACCGGACAGATCTACGCAGCCCTTCATCCTTCGTGGTCACTAAAATGATGACCATGAATTTGGATAATAATAAACATCTGTTATTAAGGCCAAGAGGCCCCATCCGTGGGGTGGGAAAATGCTCCATACATACATATTAAACGGTGTTATCTGATGTTGGTTTTTTTAATACAAAGAGTTATATGCTAGGCTACCTAAGGTTGGCTGTCTCTTCTTCACTTCCATCCGGTTCTGACATGTCGGAGTACCCCGAGTCTGTCATCAGTGGGATTAACAGAGACCAAATGACACACCAACAGTGAGACGTCCAGCACTTCACAAAAACGTTGTAACCCAAAGGAGACGGGTTATAGAAGTGTTTCCATGGGACAGTTGAGGGGGTAGAGCAGGGGTGTTGCTAGGTCTGGAAAAGATCTGGGGCTAGGCCAATGTCAGGACTGTTGGGACTGGGGACTAGCTAGCCTTTTGGTTGTAGCTTCTGAGCTTTTATCCGGGGTTACAACGAAAAGACCAGGTGCTATAGCCCCCTCAGTACCCCCTCATCAACCCCCACCCGCTAGCAATGCCTCTGGGCTAGAGAGCAGCTAAAAAGCAAATTGCACTCTTCATGGAGATTCTGTAAAAGGATAGAATGGGCTAGGAGGATCGCTCAGGGGCAACGCGTTTGTCTTGGAGGCAAAACAACACAGAGCAAAGTAGGTTCGAATCCCGGTGCCGGCTTAGAGACTGGTCTCAGGTAATTAGCGCGTTACAAAAGATTAATTAATTAATGGAATATACTTATAAAAAATGACCTTTCAGGCTACAGATATTCAATTCCTTGCTTCCTATTGCTTCTTCTAGACCAGAATAGAGAGACACACCCCAATGACAATTTAATAGAAGGGCCTTATCCCAATTCATTCACAGTGCACATACTAACCGTAGCAGTGTTTCCAGCTCTATGATCTTGTTATGATATTTATTTATAAATATGATCTTACTCCCTGTTCCCCCACCTGTGTGCTGGCCTTACTTGCTCCATGTGATTCCATCGTCACTCCCTGTGGACTGAGCATCAGCCTACCATCTATTTCTCTCCCACTCACTCGCCCACCCATCCAAAGCTCTCAATCTTCCCCATATCCTATGATCCTGACAGCAGCTATATACTGTGGTTGCTATCCATGCATGCGTGTCACTGCAGGAGTCACCATTGCACAAAATGGCGGATCTATCCCTGCATGCTCTCACCACCGGTGATATGATATATGATATTTTTATTTATTGTTATATCATTGTTTAATATTTATTATATTGTTAGGTGAAACCTAAGGTCCATTGACTGTGTGAAAATTCAACTGCTGATAACTTTTGTCTTTTTTGAAGTAACTGTATGACATTTTCCAAAGATGACTTCTGACCCGGCCCCCGCCCCTTCAAAACAACTGGTTTGGTGCAAATTCATCCAACAGTTTAAAGGTTATAAAGCATGAAAAAAGTGTTTTAAAAAAAAACTTTTTGCATTAGTTTTCCGATAGGGAAAATGCACAGTCAATAGACGCACAGCCTAAACCGCTAGGCGGACACGCTTCAAAGGTGTTCCTGGAGTGGTGCAAAAGCAGTGCACATGTGCCTTTGTTGGTATGGTGCAAATCTGTCCAGTCATTTTCTTAAAGATTTGCTGGAGAGTCGTATGTCCCGGCACTAAAATATTTCATAGAACTTGCATGATGCATTGCTTGAAGCTGACTCAGAGATGTTTCAAAAGCATAATACAGCTAGGATTTTTGCGAGCATTTATTTTGGAGAAGAAAAAGCCATCTGGAGAAATGAAATATTGAAGACAATGTATGTCATTTTATAAGTTAAAAATAAGTGGTGGTCTAGGGAGGAAGTGGGAGGCAGCTGTGCATTGCACAGAGCAGTCATAAACCACAGTTGTAATAACGTGTTCTGCTGAAGTGTATGATGCACTTGGGGGCAGTCTCTAATTGCCTTTCACATCAAAAGGCTACAACATCTCAGTTTTCATATGAAATAGTAATCCAGTCCATGCAACATAGAGAGTAAGATGCCTTCGAAGTTCTGTGCAGTTATTTCATTTACAACATTTTCTCTACGGTTATGATCTACAGTGGACCTGTGCTTCCAAAGAAGTGCCATGGGCAGGTCCCCCATTACACCCTCCTCCCTGTTTCTTGTCCTGGTGCCCGAGTACTGCTGCCTCATTCTTCCATGTCTCAGTCCCCCCCTTACCCTGGCCTCCCACATCCCTGTTCCAGGCCCTCGGTTCGCCCTGCCTCCTACATCCCTGTTCCAGTCCCTCCTCTACTGCATCCCTGTCCCAGTCCTCCATTACCCCTGCCTCCAGCATACCGGTTACATCCCCCCATCACTGCCTATCCACCATGAGGGTCCCTGGCGATGCATCCTCTGGTACAGTCCTTCATGTGGCATCCTTTGGCACAGTCCCTTGCAGGAAACCCACGTCACAGTCCCTCGCGCGACTCCCACGTCACAGTCCCTCGCGCGACTCCCACGTCACAGTCCCTCGCGCGACTCCCACGTCACAGTCCCTCGCGCGACTCCCACGTCACAGTGCCTCATGCTCATCACAGCCACTCACACCCATTCCCCACTACAGATCTTCATGCACATTCCTCGTCACAGTCCTTCACACACATCCTTTCACAGTCACATCCTCCTGTTCCCAGTTCCTCTTCATTTTCTTCATCAGGTGGCAAAGCGAAGCCTGGGGCATGGTCAAAGTCTATGCACCAGGCAAATATTCCATTAGACATACACTGAAGTGGGAGAATGGGAGAAAAAGCTCCCCCCAATCTCCTTGCGACCATGGCCTAGAGGATCGCGGCCCAGACATCCACCATGAGATGAGTTTGTCTATCTACCAGATGAAAAAATACCCTGGTTCAAGAACATAAGGATATGCCCACCAGCCTGTCCTACTCAAACCGACACCTGCGGCATGGATGAACTCGAGTAAGACCTTAACAATGAGCACCCACATCGTTAGAGATGCCATAACGACCTAGCCAACTGCCAAGAACACACGTGCCACCATGCACACTGGTCACTCACGCACCAGCCTACACGAAGAATATATTCAGTGCTATGACGTAGGTGACGGATACACCCACTGACGCGCATCTTTATTATTTTTCACATAGGCCCCTTTTTAGTAATGCAGAAACGCAAGACGCATAAAGCACTCGCGTATATGCTTGCTGACGCTTCTCCCACCCCTCGCATCGTGATGAGAATATAAAGAAGACGTAATATTGCTTATGAAGCCATGTCAAACCGCAACACAGGTGCCGTGCATTACACATCTCCACCCATGAACCAGGCCCAAGTAGGCCGCACGCAAGAACCGCTATGAACACTGTATGAGCGCGAGTACAAGTGCTGATCACGCAGAACGAGCCCAGCGAGAGCTCATAGCCAAGGGCGCGATGTTGCAACTCGTATACTACCAGCCGGCGCCAAGGGCACACCTGTAAGCAAAGCCAAGCACACAGAAGCAAAATACAACTTTAAATGTGCAGAATATTATCCCAGCTACGGTCTCTCCACACGTGACCAAGCTGACCTGACAAGGTGCCAGACCCACGAGGAAGAAGTCGCCTGGGTCCCACGTTTGGGACACAGGTTGCAACAGTGAAATGACAAGATGGACACCTACGGCGATGGGAATGGCCTGCTCTCAGGCCTATGAGCAAACCCGCACATTGTCTGCACAAACACATAGTTACACATTGTTGCTAGTGACAGGTACACCGCGAGCTGGGAACGACGATGGTCCCAGACTGGGGGGCTCTCGGGAGGACCAATCAGAACATGAGGGCACTCATCACGGACGCCACTAACATTAGCCAATCATTAGGGGTCTTCGTGTAACAATTTTCAAGTATCTAATAGAAGGGACAACCCAAGTATACCACCTGACTTATCCTTAACCACTAATATTGCTCTCTATATGTATACTATACTAACCCTACCACTCGAAGAACCAATCCGGAGTGGCAATACGTTTTTTTTGCTAACTTCCCAAGTGACGCAAGTAGCGTGTCATACTGCGGTAAAAAGAGCCTGCGAGCCCCACGAATTTTTGAGAGTCTGGACAGACGCGTACGATCCTAGACCCATACCTGCCATTGTTTTAACAAACAGCAGAACCGCCTTGCTCCTTTTGTGTGTCTCATACTCATTTTTGGGAAGCACGGGAGGAGTTGGGGCCTCCCAACCCGGAGGTCCGTGGACGGCTCAGCCAACCCCAGGATAACCACCCTGACAAGTTGGAGGCACTGCTGAGATCGCTTTAAGACCTACCTTTTCATTTTTATTTTTCAATGGCCTCTCGTTGTGAGGAGGCCCGGCGGCGCGGCCCCCTCTGCCGCTGCCCCCTTTTTGAGGACTACAGGACCATCGCGGAACTGCGAGAAGACCGGACAGCGCAATCCGGATATTGGCCCTCGGGAGCCGGTTGAGAAGCATCCCGCCCGTGGTTGGCGAGTGTCCAGACGTGGTCCAGAAGGGGGAGGTGGCGAGCCACTTGGAGGGGTGCACGCAGTCGAGCAACCCCGCATCAAGAGAACTTGGTGAGTCTGTCACACCCAACAAGCAATGTGAGATTTTGAGGGAGGGGGGAGGAGTTGTAATAAGGGCGGCGGGAGGTGTTACTAAGGTATGCGGCGAAGATTTGATCAATTAGTGTTGATGGTGAAGTGAGTGGTAGCGGGACAGGCGCGAGAGCCGTCGCTATAATGTCACAGAAAAAGGGTGGGTGGAGCAAGAAAGCACCACGTGCGGTTGTTCGTAGACACTATTGGCCTAGGTCGTGGCCACCTGTAAAGGGGGTGTGTGTGTGGTTTTCCTACGAATTGGCGGTTTTTGATCAATGAGTAGATGAGGATCCCTATTGATCGAGCAGTGAAGCTCGATAGATAGATGATGTTTTCCTGTAGGTGGTAGCTAGAATTGTTGCCAAGTACGGAAGATAATTGGCTGGTTAAGCCCTCCCGTGGAGGGGCGTGTCACACGCGAAGCAACGCAGCGTGTGCAGTCCGATTATACGAGCGTATTGTTGGTTACCTTGTTCCAGGCATAACAAGAGGACAGCTGTGGGGATAACGGGGACAAACAGTTAAAACTTATTGCGCGCTCTCTTGAAGTGTAAAAGATCTTACCGGTAGTTGTTGGGAGAGGTCGGTGACGTCACCCGTAGGTCTTTCATAGGACACCTTGACCACACAGCATTGTTGAAGGGTGGTGGGGAAGTGAATAGAGGGCAGGGGGTGCGCACAGAGATCGCCGGCCACCCCAAATACGGGACAGGTGGAGAGGAGGAAGTGACCGCGCACGGAGAACGCCGGCCACGCTGAGTGAGGTGGATGGAGGAGCGGAGGAGATAAAATGGGATGGCTGTATAAGCACGTCACACAGGACACGCAGCCGCAGGGGACTTCGTGCGCCGTGGCTGCAGGGGGCCGTAACGGTATTAAGGAAGAAAACAAACACAGGAAAAGACAGTTTATTTGCAATTGTTATATTTGGCTGTTTTCTTTTAGCTGACGGTCGCAAGTCCCCAAACTACGGGGCCAGGTAACGACAACTATACTGAAGGGAGCTAAAAACACAGTGTAACCATGTCATACGGGGTAGAATTGGGAGGGTGGGGAAATACCCTGACTACCCCACTCCAGCATATTTGTAAAACACTATCACCCCATAGGGAAAAACGGATCAAATACAGTATAGAATGGATACAAGGGACAGACAACAAAATGACGACACCCTGGCTGCCTAACGGCAGCTTCGACCCGTACGTCCAAAACTCACTACTGACACACATACATAACACATACAAAGTGAAGAAGTTGGCGCATCACGTGGAGGTGTTTAACTTATGGAGGATGTTCCAGGGGTCCCGACCAGGGCCAACCAGGATGTTCACATGGAGGAAACAAAGGAGGGGAAGAAGATTAAGGAGGAAGAGGAAAACGTGGAACAGGAAGTTGATAGCGCACAGTGTGCGGGAAGAGACAGAAAGGGGGACGAAAAGCTTGGCATCGTAAGTGAAATAGAAGTAAAGAAGGAAGGGACCGACGACATGCCCCTAGCGAAAGTAGTGAAGAAGGAAGAACGGGGTTATATCCTGTGACGGAACTACGAGAATCAGCAAGGTAACAACTAACGGCAGCTGAGGGATATTCGAACCCCGCGTACAGCCCACCACCATATACAGCCACAGGTAGCTACACAGGGGGAGAAGAGGTGACAAGCACGGTAGGCCCAACTTGTACAAAGGTGCATGCAAAGGAAGGGAAGAACAGTGAAGAACCCATCCCAAACACAGGACACGACGAGTGGGTAGCAGCGCAGGTGCTGTTAAAATTGCGAGGGACACTAACGGGAGAAGAAAAGGAGGTAGTACGGAGAATGAACAAGGACGATGAGGGTAGCACTGAAATAAGAAGGGAGGAAGCTAAAACGAGAGAAGGGGAGCTGTCACGAGAAGGAGGAGATGTTGGAGGAACGATTGGAAGAATTAAGGAATGAACAAAATGCACTGATCAAACAGCTCGAGAAAGAGGCACGAGGGAGAAGGAAGGAAAGGAAGGGAAGTAGGGATGAGTTAGAGAAAATGAGGGAACAAACTGAAAAACGGAAGAGGGAAGCTAAGAGAATGAAGGCAATAGCAGAAAGGGTATCCTGAGCAGCACAGCGTGACAGGAGAAGAGAGGAAGAAGAGAAAGAAAGGGAAATGGAACTATGGAAGAAGAAAATACTATCCGAGAGCACCAGGAAATGCGAAGAAGGTATAGTAATAGAAAGCATATTAGAAAGGGAGAGAGAGAAATGGGAAAGGAGGAGAGAGGAAGAAAGGATATTAGAGAAGGTGAGTGATGAGGTGATGGAGGAATTGAAAAAGAAAAGAGAGGAAATAGGTGGTGAAATAGTGGAGAAGAGGGAAGAGGAAAGAAGAGAGAGGAAAGGGGGGAGTGGGGTAAGAACATATGTACGTCGGGATGCAGAAGTAGCCACGACATCAGCGCAAAGGGGAGCAATTGGTAAAAGTGAACAGGAAGGAACGGATTTAATAGACTTAAAAACGGTAACGATTAGGGGGAAAAGGACAGATTGGGGGTTGTCGCTCCTGTGTGAATTCTGCAGCGAAGAAGAAGAGGGAATGGAGGGAGAAGGAAGAGGCGGCGGTAGGGAAAGCTTAGACAAATTGTACATCACACGCACCAACCGGGAATCACCATGGGCATGCAGAAAGAAGGAAGAGGTGGAGGGAAGTGAGGAGAAAGAACGAGAAGTGGCAGGAGGGCAAACACGTGCAGTCACACCTGCATCATTCCGCCCAACATGCCCACCCACACCCGCTCCTGAACACACCCCATAAGCCGGCATGCTTAGAGATCTCCCGGGACGTAGGCAGGAAGAACGGACACACACACCTGCATTAAATAAAGAAAGTAATAAGAGAAGGGGGAGAAATGAAGAGGAAGCTACAACAAGCAGCGGTAATATGGACATGACAGATGATCTAGTTGACACAGAAGAAGAGGAGGGGTATACGGACTCCACACCGCGACAACTGGGGGGACAGATGGGGCACAATCTAATGCCGCTATTGGAGAGGGGGGGGTTCGTCCACAATACGTCCCTTGGAAGCATGCCGATAAGGAAAATATAAAGTGCAGGCTCCCATCACTAAGTGGAGGAGCGGGAAAATGGATATACGAGATGGAAAAGCACACTGCAGGACAGATACTAGCAGTAGGAGACGTGAAGGGCCTATTAATATCAATATTAGGGGATGTGGCAGATGACATCTGGAAGAGGGTGGGATTCCCCGGGGTTACAATAACGAACACATCACATGACGGGGCGCCATTTGCGAATTGCAGGCATGCATTATAGCAAGCTCTGAGGATACAATACCCAGACACCTCAGATACAGGAGCAATTACGTCACGCAAGATGCGTGAGAACGACGATCCTGTTGATTATATCCAGGAGATTCAGGAGAAGTGGCGCATGGAAACTAGAGAGCAATGGGACAAGACACCGGCAATCTTTTACCACATACTAATAAAAGGGCTTCCGGAGACAGTACAAAAACAATTGAAGAAGATAGTGGGGATGGAAGCCAAGGCCTGGCCGGAAATACAATTAACAATAGTACACCATTGTAGGCTGTGGAAAGAAAAGATGAAACAAAAGGAAGAAGATAGGAAAACGGAAGAGGCAAAATTAGTCAGAAAAAACTGACTAAGTACATCATGGAAGGAGCACTAATAACTACACCAACTACAATGACACCAAACCCCACGCAAGTGGTGGCTGCACAGGATCCCTCACAACTACAAATAGCACCACTACCACAACCACCACAACTTATCACACAACAGATGCCACCACCCCCACCATACACGGCTAACATAGGAGGAGGGTATATGGTACCAGGAAATGGATATTATAACAGCATCAGGGGAAGGGGAGGAATGATGAGGGGGAGGGGATATGGCCAACCTGCACAACAGCAAGGGGGAGGATTTCAGAGTTTCTACCCCAATGGGCAACCAGGGTACCAAGATAATGCAGGAAGATTCCCATGGCAGACCAGGGAACCACCTGTATGTTGGGTTTGTGGGATGTTAGGACACATGTTGCGTACGTGTAGAATGAGACCCTCCCCACCAGTATGGGGGGAACAAGGACAACAAGGGCCTTGCTGCCAAGGGAGCAGCAGGGTTACCAACAACCACAGGGAATACAACAGAGCAGCACACAGCAGCAATTAGCAACACAATAACAGTTGCAGACATACTCACTATTGCAACAACAGGTGGCAATAACACAACAACACCAAGTACAGCCAGTGCAACAGCTCACTCAAATACAGGACCATAAGTTAACCCCCACCGATACACAGCTACAACAAACACAGTTGGGAAGGGTGACTATCCTGGGACACAACCCTTACACAGGAAGCGGTCAGTCATTATACCCACAGTAGGACAGCCCACAGACGTCCTTGGTGTGTCCCATCCTGTCGATAACACCTAATAGTGTGGAGGAACCACGCATTGAGGTAACAATAGGTGACAAACAATTATCATTCCTTGTTGACACTGGGGCAACCAGGTCTTGCATAAGGGAGGGTAGATTCAAAATGTCAGGTGAGGCCATGAACACCCACGGGTTTTCTGGGGTTAGGGGGTTGGTTCCCTTTACTGATAACATCTCCTTATCTATAGGAGATTATGACATGTCTGTCCCACTCCTGTACTCAAGGGAGTCGTCAGTGAACATACTTGGGAGGGATATAATGAGCAGGTTAAAAATGACAATCTCCTTCACGGAGAATGGCATAATTTCTTCCACACCAGGAATAAACATGCTTACTGCACGACAAATACTGCAAGCGTACTGTGGCCAGACAGTAGCTCGAGCTGAGCCGGTGGATGGCAAACTGTTCCAGTACGGAACAGACATGGCATTTGCATGGATGCCAAGAATAGAAGGAAAGATCTGGAGGAGGCCAGCAGCATATTTGTTCATGCCTGAGACACCAGCCAGTGAACCAGAAGGGAAGGTGATTTCGGTGAGCATCGAGAGTATTATAGCAACTGCTGATTACATCGCAGTACACGCCCAAGACCGGGAAGGGAGAGCATGGAGGGCAGTGATAGCCCTGGCTGAGGGATGCAGGCTCACCCAGGTGTCCGATGAAGCGCTCTTTTCAGAAGACAGGGAAGAAGGAGAGATGGTATTTATGATAAGTGTAGATATCTGGCTAAGAGTGACGTATAAGCAAGTGGCACAGAAAATGGCCATGGCACTCGAGGCACCCGCATCTACCCCAGAACCATTCTACGAGGAAGGTATGGCTAAGGTTCCAGCATCACTGTGGACCACCAGTCCCTATGACGTGGGGTGCATAAAGAGTATCGGAGGAGTAAGAATAAAGCTGAAAAAGGGTGCAATACTACCTAGAGTGAAGCAATACCCACTATCAAAAGAAGATGAGGGCATATATGAAACCATAACGGCCCTGATAAATAATGGCATATTGGTATCTTCAGAATCACCATGTAACACAGCCGTGCACCCAGTGTGCAAAGCTAAAGAAGGGTCTTGGCGTTTTATCCAGGACCTCAGACCCTTGAATAACATTGTAGAGGCAGAATACCCCATTGCAGCAAACCCAGCCACAATATTATGTGGAATTCCAGCAGAGGCCTCACCGTTCACCGTGATTGACCTCAAAAATGCCTTTTTCTCAATACCTCTGCACCCAGATTCACAAGACTTGACAAGCTTCACATACAGGAACACAAAATGGAAACACACCAGGTTACCACAAGGGTACTGCAAGTCACCCTCAATTTTCAACAGAGTAATACAGATGGATTTGGAAGTACGGTGCTGCAATATGTTGACGATATAATAATTTGCAGCACAACCGAGAAAAGGTGCAGGGAGGACTCAATGAAAAGGCTGGCAGTGTTGGCTGAAAAGGGGTACAAGGTAGACAAGGAAAAGTTACAGTATTGTCAGGAACAGGTACTATACATTGGTCCACTAATATCCCAGCACAGAAGAAAGATTGCATCACAAAGAGCACAAGCTATATCCAACACGCCACAACCACAAACGGTGAGGGAACTGCAGCAGTTCCTGGGTTTATGCAACTACTGTAGAGCATGGGTTTTTGACTACAGCTCATACATAGAACCCGTACTTGAGGCATTGAGAGAAGCACACAAAGGGGACAAAACACTGGGATGGACAAGAGAAATGAAGGAGGCGTTTAATGAGTTGAAACATGCCATATCCACAGCTCCGGTACTAGCAACCCCAGATTATGAATGACATTTCTTCATCTTTTCATATTGCAACTCAGCAGTAATAAAAGCCGTATTGACTCAAAAAACCAGCATGGGACACAAGCCAATAGCGTTCTACAGCGGTCACTTGGACCCTGTCCTGCTAGGACATTTCCCTTGCGAACAGAGTCTCGCCGCAGCCGCATTTGCGGTGGAGAAATCATCATCGATTACAATGGGGTGCCCCACCACACTATTTGTGGAGCATGCACTATTTGCAATATTGAATAAGCCTAAGTCCACACTAACCACACAGAGGACGTCAGGGTATGAGATCATCTTGTCTAGACCCGAATTGTCAATTGTCAGATGCAGTACAGTTAACCCAGCCAGATTTATAGCGGAAGTTAATGCACTAGAACAGTTGAGGAGGATGCACTTAAAGGTGGAGAGATTTTGTACATTGATGGTTCATCAACAATAGACCAAAGTGACGGGATAAGGAGGACTGGGGCAGCAGTTGTAAAAATGACAGAAGATTTGATGTATGTCCCGGTGAAATGCGTGCAGTTACCACAGCATTATTCGGCTCAAGCAGCGGAATTGGTTGCACGGATCTTGGCGTTGAAGGAAAGCATTGACAAAAAATTTACCATATATTCTGATAGCGCATATGTCACGTCAACCGTCCACTCAGGGCTGATAAAATGGCAGAGAAGAGGGTTTAGGAGAGCTGATGGCACCCCAGTGCAACATGCTCTTTTATTAGCAGAATTAATTGAAGTAATTAATGATCCCCAAGAGATAGCTTTGGTTAAATGCCCGGCATACACTAATTGAGACGACCATATCTCGAAAGGGAATGAAACAGCAGATGCACATGCCAAGCATGTGGCATACTTTGGTGAAATATGGAACCCCCCAGAATCAGAGAGAGGGAGAGGGAGGTGAATGGCAAAACAGATGATGATGAAAGAAGGGTACACTCATCTCCCCTGCAACACAGATAATGGAATTACAGGCAGCCGCACCAATGACAGAAAAGGAAATATGGGTAAAAAGAGGATGTACGATGTCACCAACTGACGCACTGTGCCATCAAAAATAACACCGGAAAAGTGGTCATGCCATTGGCCCTGTTGAACACCGCCCTGGCCCAGCTCCACCATCCAGCACATACAGGAAAGGAAGTAATTACAGCACGAATTAGGGAAGAGGGAGAGAACAACAACAACAATAACGTCCTAACAAGAATAAAGAGACAAGGAGAACCCCTGACAGGAAACTACCTGTGGGGAAGGTCGGAAACAGCACTCACTTCCATTCCACCAGAACATAGATTATTCAGCAGGGCTGCAATGTTCTTCTCGTCAATAATACACCCAGGACTACAAGCATATGCGATTGCTAAATGGCTCCAGATCACCCGATGGGAACTAATGATGACGATTAATTCAACAGTAAACGGATTCAATGCCATAAAAGAGGTGCTGCGAGCGGTAAGAATGGTGGTACTGCAGAACAGATATGTACTGGATCTTCTCACAGCAATGGAAGGAGGAGTTTGTGCAAAAATAGGACAATCATGCTGCACATTTATTCCTGCTAATGATGCAGACAATGGAACACTTACTGAAGCAGTATCACAATTGGCCCAGATGCACTCCAAAATGATAGAAGAAAGTAAAGGAGAAAAGAAGGATAATAGGTGGTTTTCATTATTATGGTCATGGATGCCATCATGGCTGTCAGACGGGCTGGAGGTAATAGTTGGATGCATAATACTGGCTGCAGCAGTATTGATTGTAATAAGGTTCTGTAAGGCCAGGAAGGCACGCACTACAGACGAAATGATTGAAATAGTTGGCATGCACCCCTTGATGCCAACTGATGATGACCAGCACACTGACGTGATAATAAAGGAAAGAGAGAAACTGCGCAAACAGATCATCACCAATCACTTAGACCCACCATCTGTAAAGCTTGAGAACCCAAGAAACCCGAGGAGCTATGTTGGAAGATGGGTATACTGCAAACCGGGAGGGAGCTGTGTTTATATGTACTGGTCATTTGAAACCATGACAACCACTATGGACACCTGGGAGGAATAACTAAAATATGGAGAGTAAGAGGAGATAAAGAGAATGATATGTTTGTGGTCGACAAGTCGACCAGAGGGGGGACTGAAGTGGGAGAATGGGAGAAAAAGCTCCCCCCAATCTCCTCACGACCATGGCCTAGAGGATCGCGGCCCAGACATCCACCACGAGATGAGTTTGTCTATCTACCAGATGACAAAATACCCTGGTTCAAGAACATAAGGCTATGCCCACCAGCCTGTCCTACTCAAACCGACACCTGCGGCATGGATGAACTCGACTAAGACCTTAACAACGAGCACCCACATCGTTAGAGATGCCATAACGACCTAGCCAACATGCCAAGAACACATGTGCCACCATGCACACTGGTCACTCACGCACCAGCCTACACGAAGAATATATTCAGTGCTATGACGTAGGTGACGGATACACCCACTGACGCGCATCTTTATTATTTTTCACATAGGCCCCTTTTTAGTAATGCAGAAACGCAAGACGCATAAAGCACTCGCGTATACGCTTGCTGACGCTTCTCCCACCACTCGCATCGTGATGAGAATATAAAGAAGACGTAATATTGCTTATGAAGCCATGTCAAACCGCAACACAGGTGCCGTGCATTACACATCCCCACCCATGAACCAGGCCCAAGTAGGCCGCACGCAAGAACTGCCATGAACACTGTATGAACGAGAGTACAAGTGCTGATCACGCAGAACAAGCCCATCGAGAGCTCATAGCCAAGGGCGCGATGTTGCAACTCGTATACTACCAGCCGGCGCCAAGGTCACACCTGCAAGCAAAGCCAAGCACACAGAAGCAAAGTACAACTTTAAATGTGCAGAATTCCGTCCCAGCTACGGTCTCTCCACACGTGACCAAGCCGACCTGACAAGGTGCCAGACCCACGAGGAAGAAGTCTCCTGGGTCCCACGTTTGGGACACATGTTGCAACAGTGAAATGACAAGATGGACACCTACGGCGATGGGAATGGCCTGCTCTCAGGCCTATGAGCAAACCCGCACATTGTCTGCACAAACACATAGTTACACATTGTTGCTAGTGACAGGTACACCCCAAGCTGGGAACGACGATGGTCCCAGACTGGGGGCTCGCGGGAGGACCAATCAGAACATGAGGGCACTCATCACTGACGCCACTAACATTAGCCAATCATTAGGGGTCTTCGTGTAACAATTTTCAAGTATCTAATAGAAGGGACAACCCAAGTATACCACCTGACTTATCCTTAACCACTAATATTGCTCTCTATATGTATACTATACTAACCCTACCACTCGAGGAACCAATCCGGAGTGGCAATACGTTTTTTTTGCTAACTTCCCAAGTGACGCAAGTAGCGTGTCATACTGCGGTAAAAAGAGCCTGCGAGCCCCACGAATTTTGAGAGTCTGGATGAACGCGTACGATCCTAGACCCATCCCTGCCGTTGTTTTAATAAACAGCAGAACCGCCTTGCTCCTTGTGTGTGTCCCATACTCATTTTTGGGAAGCAGGTGAGGAGTTGGGGCCTCCCAACCCGGAGGTCCGCGGACGCCTCAGTCGACCCCGGGATAACCACCCCGACAACCCTATGGCACACAAACACATAAGGGAGAGCGCCCCATGATATATAACTTAGAAACATGCTGATAACATTGCAATTGATATCAGGTGTGTGCTGCAGGTGGTGTGGAAAGCAGCATACCAAACCCTTGTGATTTAGTGAAAAAACATTAGTTAAGACAGTAAAGCTGAATCCGTTCAACACACCAAAACTCTGGAAATTCAGTGAACAAAACGTTTGTTAAAGTGACGTTAAGGTGCCAGTTTAACACAACAAACCTCAGAAGTTCAGCAGCTGTGAAAGCTACACCACCAACCCCACCTTAACACTGAGCCGCCCTCTTCCGCAGGCCTCGAACACGCTAATGATTCACAGATGACATAACACATGACCTCACTCAAGTTTTAGTACACAATTGCATTGTTTTCCTCTTCGCCAAAAATCTACTTTTGAACCCAAAACATGTAACTATAATTCATCAAGATTGACCATTACCGATGCTCTTGCCAAAGCATTGCCCTTTGCATGGTACAGTCCTACCTTCTCCTTGGAGGAACAGGCAGTTAGTTGCATTAAAACACACATAGATTTTGTGAACCGTTCCCTCTGTTTTATGTTACTCTTCTCTGGACTGCTGCAAAAACAGAGTTACACCGCACACATCTTTTCATTTCATCACCATTCTTTAAAAGAGTGTCTTGCAGAATATTTAACGTGGGAAGGTTTCCTAACAGAGTACCTTTTGACATATTCTGAGAGCTGAAGTTACTAGTTTTCAAGTTCACAAATTAGTAGAAATGGTTTTTATGAGAAAAGTTTCAATTTAAGGACAGAGAGATTCAAATCAAATAATTACACTGGAATGCATCTGGTTAGGAGATACTCATCTATTACTATCTGACTCAGGACTGTTAGAATCTTATTAGTTTGAAATTTGAGGCTGTGGATGTGAATTTGAGACAAAAAACATTTTTGTCCCTCTACTTAGGTTAAGCATGTAGCGGGGCACATCAACAGTCTGCAGCAGGCAAGCTTTCCACTCAGCCCATGGGGCTGTAAGGGATGACTCCTGGCAGGAAGTGATGTCACGCAATATTGGCACGAAATGGTACGCATATTCAAAGTAGCGCTCAAGGTTACGCCGAACTGGAAAAGAAGTCAAAGTGATACTTGGTGAGGTGATGAGACTATTCATTGAAAAAGCATGTGAGAAGTGATTATGATGCTGGAAATGCATCGGAGGGACAGGCCCTCCGTATCCTTGTCCTTTACTGCTTTTTATTGTGTGTTCTGTTGTGTTTACTGCGCAGGAGTTTATGTGGGACTCCTGGCGGTTTAGCTCTCTCTTTTGGTTTGATGTACAGACCCATGCGATACCCTTATGGAACCCATGGGTGGGGGTACAACCCTGTGCCCCTAGTGTATGTTTTTGGGTACCTGTGTGTGGCCCACAGAGCAGGGTATGGGCTGGTGGCAGCTCCGTGCTGAATTGACTGGTGCCCTGAGTGTCCTCCATTTTGGGATGCCCATGCCCTGTCATTGGAATCGGTAGATTCCTGATGGAGACAAGATGGCCCCTGTGGCTTCCTGCCCCCCATCGCCTGTCACCTTGATCTTCCCGAAGTCCCGGGAAGTTCTGACTCTGTCCCTTCCCACTGACTGGCTGTTGGGTGGAAGTTCCATATATGGTAGTGTGGGGAAGTGCCGACCAGACTGGCTGGAGCCTTCCCAAGGACCGTATGTTGTGGGTACACCTGTGGGTGGGACCTGGGTGAATGGAGTGTGTGACGAATCTACACTTCTTGTTGTGGATGTCTGGTATCTAGTGTTTGACACAATGACTGAGACAGCCCTGCTCGAAACTGGAATGAATGCAGTGTGTAGTATTGAATGGCGTGGTACTTATCCAAATCCACATTCTGTGTTGTGAGTGTCTGGGTGGCCTGAATGGCCTGTGTGTCTGATTGGCTGCTTGGCTGCTGAATGCCCTTTGAAATAATTGCCTGCCTGAGTCTGACCCAGCAGAATGAATGGGAGATCAACACTATATCTGGGGACCTCTCACTGCTAGGAATCGTGTTCAGAAGCTGAAGTCCAAACTACGAAGAGTAACTGGAGTGAAACTGAAGCTTGACCTTGAAGCCCTGCTGGAAGAGAAGAATGGTTGTTGCTCTTCTTCATCAATCTGAAAGCTGCTGTGTCTCCAAGGACTAACCCAGAGAGGACCTGGTAAGGCGCCCTCTTCCCAAGCTACGAGGGACCATTGTGCACCAGCTGATCTTTGCCAAAGCTCCCTGGTAGACAGACTTACGAAAGGCTGCCGACAGGTGACCGGGACTGCCATGGAATCCCAAAGAGAAGTGCCTGGACTGTTGTCCGCCACCGTCGACGACCGCTGTCGCCGACTGAAGCCACCGTGCTCCCGTTGCCTAAGAACTCGTCTGCACCGCCGCCCGCCTTATCCCGTCGGAGAAGGCCAGGCCGTCGATGCGCAGAGGAGCATCCGCCAGTGGGTTTCACGCCACCCAAAGACCACAGAGAAGCTGACGACTTCACGCCCTTGCTGGGCCACAGTTCTTCCAACTCTTTACGGTCCAGAACTATCGACATCGAGGTGCCCCGCACGCCCCTTCATTGCAGGACGTTTATGCTTCCCCGACCAGCACCGCTAGGAAAGAAGCTGCTACTTCACCGCCGTAGTTCACCTTGTTCTTCGCCGGATGTTCAACGACCCGTGACTCTTGCCTTAAAGGGAGGGCACTCAAGAAGGGCCGTCGATTCCCCGATGAGGAACGCTACAATACCAGGTACTTTGGGGTTGCTGAACTATTGGAAAGACTCTTGTGAACAATATATGGACTGGGCTTGTGATATATCTTTACTTTACAGGTTGCCCAGGTGGGGGGATCTCCACACAGAAGTGTGTCCAGGTAACGGGGCCAGTATTCTGCCAATTGTTCTAACCAACTGATTTCCTCTTATATCTATTGTTGGTTTCCTTTACGAACTGATTTGTGTGACATTTAACCGTACAGTTGATGTACTTTAAAGAGATCGAATAGTAATTGTGGTACCACGTAGAACTGTATAGATTTGCCATTATAGAAATCGAGTACAAAGTGAGTTATCGTTATATTGTTCATAACCTTGAATATTAATTATATAAAGACTGTGTTTTAACCAATACAGTGTGCAGAAATTCCTTTGTGGGTGCTTCGGGACTACAGTGTACTTAAAAACCAGCCTGCATCACCTCCTGAAAAGTTAGGCCTTGATTGCTCGACCACGATACCAATAATAGAGAATCTTGTCTGGGGTCTTCTGTGCCTCTCCTCTGCCATATAGAGAGCAGAAGTACAGACCCCCCCCTCCAGTCTTTACAGTGATGCCACGACCTACTACTAGATACAAAGTGACACCTAGGAGTATATGTGCGTAGTCTGATCCACGCAGCTGTACATTGAGGATTAATGTTTAAACAACAACATGCCAGCATTTCCAGGCTAAAGAGACTGAAAGCTAAACAATAGGGCCACTGGCAATGGCTGCCAACTAGACAGTGGCCCAAAACGCCAGACGCCATTAGTATCTGTGGTTTTGGCCTGTGTCTCGCGCCTAGAAACACTTGTGTACAGATGGGTTATAAATGCCATATCATATCATGTAATATTTGTTATACCGGGACAGTGCTTTAAAATCTAAGATTCCCGTTAAGGGCAATTTTGAATGCAAGAAGGGAAACAGTGCATTGAAGGTGGTAAATGTATGGAAGAATAGAATTGGGAATGTTGACGTTTGAGACGGCTTCATGTCTCTAATATTCTACATGACAACTCGGCTGTTGTGGCTATGATGTCTGGGGGCTCGTTGGCCCCGCCCACTTTGTTGTCCACGCCGAGAAGGAAGGGGGAAGAGGCTAAAAGACTGCAGTGTGGCATACCCACGCCAAGTCATAGGACAGTCAGGCTGTTGCGCCTGGGGATGCGGGGCTGCAGGGCGAGACGACTCTTGCAGTGATAACAAAGTCTATCTTTTATGGTAAGAATATTGTTTATGTTTCCTTATTTGTGAGATTTGCTGGCAAAAATGGGGGAAAAGAAACTCCCTCATGCCTGATCAACCTGTGCATAATAACGCCTCTCAATTGCCTGCTGCACCTATTACAGAGGCAAACCATCTAATAATGGAGATGCAGTCTCTGCTCGACGATACATGCAATTAGCACACTGTCAAACAAAAGTGTTTCAATGAAGACTCTTATTCCCAATATCCATACAGAGCTGCATATTTCAGCAAAGCAGAGGCCGCAGACTGGTAATAGTGCTAAAGCGGATCAATAGATTTCCTTGACCGGTTTAAAGTCCCACGACCTACATATCTTGAAGGAGGGTGTGTCTATAAACTCCCTTTGGAGATTCATCATCATTGTAATTAAGCAATATGATCCGAGCGGCGGGGGCATTACAGAGTCAGGTAATGTCCCGGGGCCCATAGGTATAGGCCCCGAGCAAAGCGAGGGCCTTACTGAAGGCCCCGGGGCATTACTTGAGTCGGTAATGCCCCCGCCGCGAGGGTCATATTGCTATTAGTACCCCGGCCCGCATTATGTGCGTGACCGGGGCACTAAAAGCATTTTTTTTCTGTCCCGAAACGCTGTGGCATTTTGGGACAGAAAAAAAAAGAAACAACCAAGAAAATGGCCTCCATGGAAAGGGAAAACAGAGTCTGTTTTCCCTTTCCATGGCGGCCATCGGGAGCAGACGCGCTGGGAACACGTATTCCCAGCACGTCCGCTCCTGAAAAAGGATCAAAAAGAAGGTAAGTGGGGTTGGGAGGGCGGCAGTGGGATGGGGGAAGAGGGAACAAACAAAAAAAAAATGTACCTGCGTCCCCGGCGGGGGACGAGGGAAACCCCCAGCCGTGTGGAGGCGCAGAGTGGGGATGGCCCCGCTCCGAGTCTCCACGCGGCTGGAGGCTTCCCTCGCCCCCCGCCGGAGACGCAGGAACAAGAAGGTAAGTTGGGGGGGCCGGTGGGAGGCAGGGAAGGGAATAAAAAAAAAAAAGACTTACCCGAGTCCCTGGCGAAGGCAGCCTCTTAGCCACGGGGAGGCTCGGAGCGGGGATGGCCCCGCTTCGAGCCTCCTCATTGGCTGAGGGGCTGCCACGCCCCCCGCCGGGGACAAAGGCCGTGGAATCCCAACAGAGGGATTCCCGGCCTGGTAATGACTCGGCGAGGGCCAATCAGAATGGCTCATTCATTTTGATTGCACCCTCGCTGGGTACTAATGATCCTTATAGTCCACAATTAACTACTAAAGACATTAAACAACCAAATTGAAATAACTCAAGGATTGTGAATAGTATTACACTAAGGAGGTTCTTGGTCAAGTGGATGAACGTGAGGAAAATGACCCGCATACTAATGGCAAATAAAGAGGCAGCCTTGATACCATCTAAAGAACAACACAATGTTGTACCGAGCCCCAATATCTCGGAACATCTCGTCATTTCACAGAGAAAGAGAGGCGTGGGATCCGTTCTCCATCTACTGCGATTGAAATAATAAGCTCATTAACTCATATTTTGGAAATTCTTAGAATAATTAAACTTTACCTAATCAACCCAACACAACAGATCACATAATGGTCTCTAAACAGGCTGACCTCTCTTTGCCATTTGGTCCACAAACAAACCTCATACAAATCAAACTCCAGAACAGCTGATTTTAACTTAGCTAGATCCCATCCAGACTGCAACCCTGAACATTAAAGTATCCTCACTCCACTCACACACCATGAACTCACCCAATGGATCCATTAACCCACACTCAAGGCTGCCACACCCTTGACCTTACAATTTCAAGCAAAAGTTACATCCCTGTACACAACTGAACCTGGGTATAGTGTATGGACCACTTTGTGATCACCTTCATAATCACTCTGCCACACAATATTCTCCCACCTGCCACAAGACCCATCCATAGCATCATTCATATCACCCCCTTCATGACAAACACCCCTCCATACCCTTCAAAAATTACAACACCACCATCACCCAGGGACTCAACAAAATGGCCTCTCCTAAAAAAGACGACCACAAGCAATACACTTCATGGTTCAACAACTCTCTTCTCTCCAACAAACAGGAAGCTAAGCGCCTTGAAAGATCCTGGCAAAAGAACCAGTGCCCTCCCACTAGCACATCCCGCAAACACTTCTGCAACAAATACAGGAGGGCCAAAGCCAAAGCCATCCACTACCTCCAAGAACTCCAAACCGCCACCAATTGCACACCAAAACTTTTCAACATTATCAAGTCACGCTCCAAACAATTATCCACCCCTAGCATACCCATTTCCACCTGATTATGTAATTCTCACATGGACTACTTAAACTCTAAAGTACTCAACATCAGGAATGCTTCCTCTCTGCTGTCAGACTTTTACCTCTTACTCCCAAACCTTCCCACACATGCGACACAGTCCACCCCATCAACTGAGACACCCCCATCAACCTCACAGCCAAAACAAAATGAGCACACGTCCTGGATGATGCGAGCGCACATAAAACTGCACAAAATCGCACTCAAAACAGGACAAACCCCCTCAAGAAACCATCCTTAAACTCTCCACTCACTGAAATCTACCATCCATCACTATCCTGCCATACTTCACCAGAATGATGAAATTCTTTGTTACAAGCCAGCTATAACAGTACATCATCACAAATGACCTACCCAATTCTTTCCAATGAGGCTTTTGAGCTACAAACCCAAGGCTGCAACACTTCACCTCCACAAAATCACTAATAAAGTCCTCACAGCCCTCTTTGTACTACTGGACCTCTCCGCAGCCTTCAACATCATCAACCACAACATTCTCCTAAACATCCTCTTCCAAACAATGCATCTCTCAGGTACTGTTCTTTATTTTTTGTTGTTATTATTATTATTGTATTTATTGAGTGCGGACCTAGCTTCGCGAAGCAACGGAGCACTTTACAGAGGTAAGCAACACTACAGATACACAACGGAGTGCTTTACAGGGGTATACAACAGTACAGATGCATAACGGATAGCTTTCCAGAGGTATCAACAGAACAGATACACAGCATGGGGAGAGATACAAAGGGAAACATAGGAGGGGTAATGTTTACAGGGTGACGGGGAGGAGAGGATGGTGGAGAGGATGGTGGATTGCGTCTAGCGAGTCAGGTGGCACAGGGGGTGACGTGATGGACTAGATGTTGAGGAGGAGGGACTCCGTGAAGGGGTAGGTCTTGAGTTGAGTTGAATTGTAGGAGTGTGTGGGCGAGTCTGATGCTGGCAGGGAGTAGGTTCCACAGTCCTGGTGCGTAGATAGAGAAGGCTTGCTTTCTGCTCCTTTGCATTTTGCAGCAGTGGATTTCAAGTTTGCACATGTCCTGGCTTCTGGTGGTTCACTGAGTTTCTCTGCAAGGTAGCGGGGTGACTTGAGGGTGACTCCCTGATAAATGATGCAGCAAGACTTGAAGGTAATTTGTGTGTGCAATGGGAGCCAGTGAGGGTCAATGAGGGCCGGGGTGATGTGGTTGTATTTGCGTAGACCCTTGAGGAGGCATGCAGCCAAATGTTGCACACCTCTCAGGGGTACAAGGGCGGATGACGTGTGGCCTTTGAGGATGGCATTAGGATCGATTTTTGAACGGTGGATCTAAAGCTGTCCAGAGGGAGAAAGGGCTTGACTTTCCACAGAAGGGAGAGCTTATACCAGGCTGTCTGAGTTCTCTCAGCTATATGTGTCTTGAAGGAGAGGTGTTTGGCGATGTGGAACCCGAGGGACTTCCCAAAGGTGGTGATCTCGGGTATGAAGCCCTCAAGGTTCATGATTGATAGCCAGGTATGCATGTCTGGGTGTTTCATGTTGTTGGTGAGGAGTGGGAATTCGGTCTTGGAGGGGTTGAGCTTAAAGTATGCACTAAACATCTAAGAACGGATCAGCGAGAGGCAGGTTTTGAGTCTGTGGATGTGTTAATGGAATCGATCTTGAGGTATAGCTTTGTGTCGTCGTCGAATTGGTGAATGTGGCTAGGACAGCTCCATGTATATATTGAAGATCACTGTGGAGAAGATGGAACCCTGCGGGACTCCACAGGTGACGGGTAGCCTTGGTGATCTGGAGAAGTCCATCGAAGTGCTGGCGGTTGATGAGATACGACTTAAATCAGGGAAGGACAAGGTTGCTGAGCCTCATGCGCTGATGTAGGGTGTCCATGAGAGCCTGGTGGTCCACTGTGTCTAAAGCGGCTGGGTATTTATTTATTTATTTAATTGTTTTTTAAAGAACATGCTTAATACCTGAGTATGGTTTCTAAGCACGGATCCGGGATTCGAACCTCTGTTGCTCTGCATGGTCTTGCTTCCTAGACCAGCATGTTTCCCCTGTGCTATCCTCTGTTCACCCAGGAAGCAAGGATGGCCATCTTCATGGATGTTAAGGGCATTGTCGACCACCTGTATGGTTGCCATCTCTGTGCGGCATCTGGGTCTGAACCCTGATTGGTAGGTTTGGGGGTGATTGTTGATATCAATGTGTTGCTGCAGTGGCACAGTTACTGCTTTCTCAATGATCTTATTTAGGAAGGGAAGATGGGTGATAGGGCGATAGTTACCTGGGTTTTCGGGATCCAGAGTGGGTTTCTTTAGTAGACAGAGTATTTGTCATGTCTTTAGGGTCAATGGGAAGGTGCCCTGAGTTAGGGACCTGTTGATCTCCAGGTAGGGAAGGAGAGCTTCTGCGAGGAGGGTCTTGAGGATGGGTGCTGGGAGAATGTCGTCTCTATACAATGTGGCTTTGAGAGAGGCCAGGGTTTCTACCAGGCCCTCTGTAGAAAGTGTCTTGAATGCTGTCCAGGGTGTGGAGATTTCAAGAGGAGGGATTTGATGATGAAGGAGTTGATGGCAGCAGATTTTCCGATGGAGTGTGGTATGGCAGTGTCAGGTAGTGGGTGCAATCAGTACATGACAGCTTTGAGAGGGCTCTGCTTTTGTTGTTGGCTTCTGCTATGGTGTTATGATAGTAGGAGACCTTGGCTGTGTTGATTAGTTGTCAGCGGGTTGCTCAGAGTTCCTTGAGGAGCGCCAGGTTGGTTGCGGTCATGGAGCGGTGCCAGGTTTTCTCTTGTTTCCTGATGAATCATTTTTGTTGAGGTTGA
This sequence comes from Ambystoma mexicanum, assembly GCF_040938575.1. Classification (NCBI taxonomy): domain Eukaryota; kingdom Metazoa; phylum Chordata; class Amphibia; order Caudata; family Ambystomatidae; genus Ambystoma; species Ambystoma mexicanum. The sequence continues at coordinate 149,207,237 of NC_090936.1, forward strand.
GTTATTGCGGTGGAGGCTGGGACAGTGGCGTTGAGTGCTTCCAGCAGTTTGAGTTGGGGTGTTCGGTCAACGTGATGTGTTGGTTGGCATGGTCTTCTGTGATGGCTTCCACAGGAAGATCTTGAAGGTCCTAAAGGTTTGTATGAAGGGCTTTTGCTGGGAGTGCTTGACTGGTGTGATGTGCAGGATGTTGAAAGGCATGGCCAGGTGGTCAGATCAGTCAAGCAGTGATGATTAGGTCGAGGATGTCCCCTTTCTCATGCGTTGGGTGTTTCATGTACTGTGTGAGGCTGAGGTGTCGAGAAGGCATTTGAGAGCTTCCTTCATTGGATTGGTGGCCTTGTTACCTGGGAGGTTGAAGTCGCCTAGGAAGATGTTGTTAAAGTGCATGAATGACATGGTGGTGACCAAGGTGACTGTGTCCGTCGGGGAGAGCAGGAAGTGGCAGGATAGGACTTCGAATTTGAACTGGAACTGTTTTTGAAAGCCAAGAGATTTGAACTGATTGTAGGTTTTGAATCTAGTTGGGAAGCTGGAAGAGCTGACCTCTTGGGGAAGGGAACCCTGAGACTTTTTGAACTTTGTTAATCTCTTGGGTAAGGAATCCCTGTGACCTTTGGAACTATTTTGAACTTGGGGGAAGGGGAAGCTGGAAAGGAAGCCAGAAGCTGGAAGGAGCTCAGAACCTTATTTGGAACACTGTGGGCTTCATTACGAGTTTGGAGGCAGCCCTTTATAAGGGCATGGCTGCCTCCAAACTCGGGTCCGGGTCCGTGGTCCCTAAATGGGGAAATACTGGGGCATTCTGACTTTGGAGGGCCAGGTATTGCAACATTCAGGGATCCCGGACCATCCCCATTCCCATTTGAGCTCCCATAGGGCTCAATGGGAATGGGCAGCATGCTAACAACGGGCCCGTTAATGAAGGGCCCGTTGTTAGCATACAGGTCCCCTCGCGGGACCCGCAAAGGACGTCTGGTCTGACCAGAAGTCCAGAGCGGGTCCCGCAAGGGGACCTCGTAATGAGGCGGTACGGGGTTAACGGCGCCAGCACCTTTACTTGCGCCATTAACCCCTTACCGCCTCACTTGTAATGAGGCCCTGTTTCTTTTGGTTGCTGACATCCCTACACATTGTATATCTTTAGTTGTGAGAGCAATTGTATGTTTTGGACACAGGCGTTTAAGTTGAACTTACTGACACAGACTATCCTTAGTTTCTTTAGGTAAGGAAATTCCACCTTAGCATAGGGCAAGTTAGGACGTACTCCATCCTTACATTTAAGAAAAAAAATAATTTTCTTTAGAAATTTGAATCTGTTGTCTGTGTCTTACTTCATGATGCCTTCACACATGTTATTGTCCAAGAATATTCCAGAGCCACTGTTAACACCATTCCAGATCTTATATCCGAACAACTTAGCTGTGGTACGATGGAACATCGCAGGAGATGTAACTACACCCTTTTCTGTAGACAGAGGCGTCCGACAAGGATGCGTTTTTTGCCCCATTATTATTTAGCATTTATATTAACACCATAATTGAGGGGCTAAACCGGTCCAGCTTGGATCCTCCGTGCCTAGGGAATGACAAGATTCCAGATTTGTTCTTTGCGGATGACACTGTTCTTTTGTCTACTACTCCATCAGGCCTAAGAGCATTATTGTCATGCTTTACTAGGAAGTGTGATGACTTAGGGCTTGAACTAAACATTGATAAAACTAAAACCATGTTTTTTAGCCCCAGAAACTCCACAAATAAATCCCTGCATTTAGGTTTTAGACGTTCCCATTTAGAACAGGTGCAATGCTATGATTACCTTGGCATCCGATTTTCTAGCAATGCTGGGTGGGCCATCATTTACTCAAGTCCAATGCTGTCCTTGGAGTAAATAGCAGAACCTTGAAAAGATTATATCACAACCATGGGGGGGGACACATTTCGGCCAGCCCTAGAGGTTTACAAATGTCAAGCAAAGTCTTCAGATTTGTATGGTGCTGACATTTGGGGCCCTAATAAGACATAACCTTTGACTACAATTGAAAATACACTGTTCAAAGGCATCAAATTATTACCACCAAATGCCCTTACTTCAGCTGGTTGCACGGAAAGTGATATGTGACCAACCTTTGAGGCGGCTGAAATAATACCAGTATTTTATTGGATAAGAATTTGGGGGAACTCAAACCTTGCCAAATACTGTGAAGCCTTGATGTATGTAATGAGTTTAGAAGGGGGTGTAGCATTCCCTGGCTTTCTCAGGTGTAGAGCTGCTCAGCAGCACTGGACTTATCCTGTTATTGGGTGACACCAAGCGCCGTTTCCAAGGATACAACATCTAGGGCAGAAATGGTCTGGGCAGAACATAGAAATAGAAAGTTGGAATTATCTTGTACCTTGTTATCACATGGCATCAACTATTTCATCTGTAAGCAATGTTGTGGCTACCTTGATGTGACCAACCCTAACTATGCACATGTGCTTTACAATGAGTTTAGAATTGGCTGTTTGAAGGTACAAGCTTTTACAGGATAGTGGAAAAACTTGTCTGGTGCACATTGTCTAATTGTGCTCATTGTGCTAAGAGAGAGGACATTATGCATTTTATCTTTATTTGTGATGGGCTGACATGTTTACGAGTTACACAGCATTTTGGCTGCTGGCCATGCAATTTTGTAAGTGTGCTTTTAATACGGATGTGATTTATTTTGTTGAAAAATACATAAACCAGGTAAGACCAAAATGACATATTTCAGAAGTACCATCAATTCAAGTTTTGTCTTCTTGAATTTTATCATTTGTAGTTTTATCTGATCAACCATTGTATTATACATTGGCTTTAATATAGGTGCTTAGTGATTTTTTAAAAAAAATGCTTAAAAGGATTGTTTTAGGGTGTTCTCATGGAAGCCAGTCATTTTATACATTGTGATTAATTGTGATGATGTTTGCACCTGATGACTTTTACAGTCGAATAAAAGTTATGTGACTGACTAAAAATGTCTCATGGAAAGTCAATAAAGAATAATAATCACAAGAAAATCAAAATGCCAACAATGCAAGAATAACAGGTTACTCATAGTGTTTCAATGGTTCCCAATAGCAAACTGCATGTAAATTACCATAATGTATAAATAATACATACTATCAAAAAAGGACTTGCTTTCTTTATTCAGATAATATTTGATCTTACTGTTTTTCTTCCTTCCATGTTGAACATGAATAAAAAAATAAGGGTAGTTAATAAACACTAAAATACTGAGAGAATCCATCCAAATGCCAAAGATTCAACAATTCCATCATGTAGATTATGGAGTTTGCAAATCAATACCAACAAGATATCAACATATGAATTTATAATGAATATAGATTAAATGGTCTAAAGGAAGCAATGTCGATTCAGTTCTTCATTTATCCCTCCAGGGGAAACTGTGTTAAATATATCAGTCCCTTTGTTCATGTTCCCAAGTTCAAGAGTAGCCATCATGGTGGCCTGCCTTACTGTTATCAGCATCACTTTATATGAACAATGAATAATGAGTCTAATTCATGAACCCCCACACCCTCTTCGTGCCTCCTTACCTGTTAGGTTGATTTACCAGATTACACCATGCAGTATTTACTGTTAGCACATGTGATACTATAAGGGTCTGCACATGATTAGAGATTTACTGAGGCATGAGTGATAACTAATTCTGCATCTGCTATATTTTAAATAATCTGAATAAGGTTATGGAGGAAGACAGTTACTGCATGCAGAAATATAGTAACTGCATGCAAAAGTACTGTTATTGCATTTGTGCAAAAAATGTGAACATGTTCAGTGGCCATATTGGAAACACAGTCCACTTTAAATCACCTACGTCATGCTGCTATCCATCGAAAATGGCTGAACAGTAACTTCAGGGCAGAGGACACCTGGCAGGTGATCTGGTGCTTAGCAGCAGAAAGTAAATGCTCAGAAAGCTGATGAGATGGGGAAGGAGGCACCCTGGGTGTTTGGCTGTTTAGCCAACTCATGTGTTCAAGCACTGCCCTGGAAGATGGGACAGCTATAAGGCAGGTTTCAGGACAAGATTGCGTCTGTATCTGCCCAATTCTAGAGCACAGATGATATGCAAAAGAGGAGAAAGGCCTGCAAGTATGTACTCGGTGCAGTCATGAAGCCTAGTAGTGATTAATGAGACACATGTACTATCATTACAAGCCCAACTGAATTTATTTTGAATAAGGCACAAAAGGCGCCAACATAGAACACAAACCAAAAAGAATAGATTTCTCCTCGCAACATTAAACAGTCTAAAAAGTCTGTGAACCCTCCTAGCAATATTTGAAGGGTTTCAAGTGTCTCTGCACTTATTTCCAAGTGTCCAATGACCCTTTTCTTGTAGTATCCTTATCTAGGGGTTGCAGAAGGCCAACATCTAGATATGGGCAACCACTTGGAGGAGACAGTGGGTCACCAAGCATAGATCCCAAGACCTCATCCTGGGTTCTGGCATGTTGGCTGGGTTGGAAGCGGGTCCTTTAGATTTGGTCTACGAATGGGCATCTCCCTCTGGCAGCTCACCTTGCACCTCTGTTTCATTCCTGCCCTTCTTCCTTTACCCTACCTCTGTTCCGTCTATACTGCCCCCCAAGCTAAACTCCTGTTACTTCCTAGTTAATTCACCATGTGCGTGCACCACTACATCCACCAAACTGGTCCACATATGGGGTAGCTTCAATATCTGACTCAGTCTTCAGACGCTGTATCCCCTCTCTCTATACTCTACCAATATCAACCACCTACTGACCTGCACCTCATTTATCTCACCCAGTATGTTCTCCTCCTCCTGATAGCTCCTCCTGCTGTGAGGGGTCAGTGATGTGAGGCAGACAACTACTTGCTGATTTATCAAAGTATGCCATGCTCTAACATAGGATAACTGGCCCTCACACTAAGCAACAAATACACAAAGAAAATATATACGGCAATACAATATGACATCAACAATATTCACAATTCCTTATACAGTCCTGGGTAACTTCCCTTTCCATTTAAAGGCAACTATGAAAATGATAAAAGAAAGAAAGAAATGTCTTGAATACGTTTGTGATGTTTCAAAGTAAAAGTAAAAGTAAAAGTTAATTAACAAAAAGCCCCACTGACAACAAATCTCCTTTGCTGGGTTAATTATCCTCTTTCCACTTCCAGACAAAGAGCACCAATGGTAATCTTGCCCACAATGCTTTATCCCCTCTTTATGAAGACTTGCCACAGTACAAAAGAAAATGCAATATCCACACTGTCTGCAATAGACAGTTCTTGGTCAACAGTTAGGATTTCTTGAACTACAGTTTTAGCATTCACAATGGTATATTTGCCAGAATTACATCCTAGCATTGCTACTTCTACTTCCACAGTTATACTTCTACTTGCTTCCCCATGAGAACAGTCACCTTTGTCCCACAGTATTCCACCTTATTTGGACAACTATAATGTTGCATCTACTGACAAACAGATATACCATTAGAGCTTCAGTACTTTGGACTACTACCACAGCTTCAGTATTTAGACTTTTAGACAGGCTTCAACAAGATGTTCTCCAAAACACTTCAACCTCTTTGTGTAGGCAAGGAACTCTTGCCTTAATTAGCTTTCTTCAAAAGAGCCAGCCTCTTTGCCTCTCTCGTCTGTCTGTCATACAAACAACCTGCATTTGCCTTTAAGACTCCCTTCTCTCTGGCTTCCACAGTCTTTGGCACTACAGGTTGTGTCTACTTTGAAATAATCATTACAAGCAGCCCGTTTCCCTTCCCTAGCTTTACCTACACCATTCTGCCAGCTATTAGCCCACGTAATTACCCAGAAGCCTTGGTACCACTCTCTTAGCTTCAGGTAATGTTTGCACAGTTGTAACTTAGGCCAATTAACTGTTAGTAATTTCACAGTATGGCTGGATTGCTCTTTAACTCTGATAAATGTTGTTTTCACTATTGGAATGGGGCACCTCTTGGATTGGGCAATGCTTGTTCTCTTCTTCAACAGTTAACATACTTTAACCTCTGGTAAATGAAAGATATGTCACATTCAAGTATAGAATAGGATTCAGTGTTCCAGTAGGAACCCCAATTTAGCATACAATACCACTCTTTGAAGTACTTTTCAAGAAAGATTGAGATAGAATTGTATTCCTGTGAAACATCGAAGGATAGGGGTTAGTCCTTCTTTAGGAATCACAAGTGTTTCACACAAACACTCTTTGATGTGCGCGTCTTAAGTTCAAGGATTCCACATTGTTAAGTGCTTGGTAATGATCTTCGCAGTGTTTCCTCCCTTAATTGGAGACACACGACCACTCCTTTAGGTAGAAACAGTCTCTTAAAGATTGGACAATGGAATACAGAAGTATTAGCTTTCTACGCGAGTATCAGGAACATTTAGCTTACACTCGAGTGCTACATTTCCATTGTTCTGGTAATTTAGATTCAACTAACAAGTTTCACTCTCTTTTACCCATACGCGAGTTAACATGAAGCTGGATACTGTTGCCGGCGATGTTCGGGCAAGGTTTTAGAAAGCCCTACTTCACTCAGTGGCTTCTCTGACATTTGCTCTGTGGGTCGCACTGCTTTCCTGACTTCTGCCACAAGTTCTACTGCCTCTGGCTTTGTAAGAACCCTCACCTTTCCTATGCAAAGGTATCTCCGGTCCGGTCACACAATTCTAGGGCCCCTCTCGCAGCTGAGACCCCTGGCTTGCAAACTGCTCCTCGCCTCGGTCTACAGAACAGTCTTGGCATGGCAATCATGGCAATTGGGCTCATATGGGGAGTACGAGCTCTTTGGCACATCATCCGCTGCACAGCCTCTGCACTTCAGAGTTTGTGGGAACAGGACTCTCAGAACATGCAGGTGAAATCGGTTGTCTCCACATTCCGGCATCCCTCTTGGTCTCCCACTTCTGCTTGGTTTGCCAGTCTCAAGCTTTCCTTCTGTTCCCACTGCTATAGCTTGCACTCCAGCTGCTGTTCCAACTTCCTCCACTCATCCCCCCTGTCTGCACCTGAGGATGCCTTTTATGTCTCCCAGGTTCCTTCAGTTGCATGACTGCTGCAATGGCTGTAAGGCTTAATTGTCTGACTGCTGCAACTGCATGCTTCTTCAGCCCTCTTCCTCATACCAGTACTTCTAGGATTCTGGGACTTGTGGTCCTCGTCACTAAAGTTGTTTCTTCTAACATTTGAGTTCTTTTAAGGGTATACTTATTTTCTGTGAACTCATTAAGAGATGGACTGTTAGAATTAGTTGTTATAGAGGAGGGTCATTTATTAAAGACATTTCCAGATTCCTTTACATTATACCCTTGGGAGTATGGAGGGTGTTTAGTTTGAGATACCCAAAAAGATCTTTTGTTTAGTAGGGCTTGTTCACATTTTACAATACTTGTGTTCACACTTCTATCTTTAATATGAGCGGCATGTACACTAAAATGACAATAAGCCATGACCTCTTTTGGCATTTTAGGAGAAGGCTTCCTCTTCCAGAGGAAAAATACTGTGCCTCATCACACAGACTTTCCTCACCATACTGGGCCCTACCTCCTCGCAGGTGATCCTCCCGTAGTACACCGCCCCAGGGTTAGGATCAGGAAGCGTCTGCCTTTCTCTGGCCCCCTGGGAGGAGACTTTAGGCAGGCTTTTAGTGAGGGATCCATAGGATTTTTCAGACTGCCCTCTTCCCACCTCATCCCTATGTCTCACATCCTGGGATTCCTTCTCTCTCACTGTCTCACCACTTCCTCCTTGTGTCTCTTTTTCTCTTCCTGATGTCTTTCTTGCTATCTAACCAACTCATCTGATACACCTTTCCCCCTTCCTGATATATCTCTATCTTCTCCTGATATCTCCCTCCATCTCCCCCTTTGACCTATTCTCTCTCTCTCTCTCTCTCTCTCTCTCTCTCTCTCTGTCTCTCAGTCTCTCTCCCTCTCTTTCTGGAGAAGTTGAGAAGCCAAGAGATGAGTTTCTGAGCCTTTTTCAAGTGCAACCAAGTGTGAAGAGATAGGACTGGGATGAAGCGTGTCTGCAAGATGAGGTCCAAACAAAGATGAAGCAGTTGGTGCTGACCAATTGAGTTGGTGAGGTTTAGGTTAAGAATTTAGAGATTACAAGAGAGTCTAGGAAGAATTGTCACTAGAGGACATCTGTGCAGGGGACACAGTGTGGTTGTTCCAGAGGTTATGATGGCTAAGCTGATAGAATTGGACCACAAGGGTAATTTGGAAGTTGGTGAGACCAAGGTTTGAGAGTGTAATGACTGTGCGGGAGTGATAAAAGGCTTGAAACGTTCACACCACCAATGAGGGTCAGGAGGTCGCCAGGATACTCAGGGAGGAGCTCACCATAGATTTTTTGGGGCCTTTCAACAGTAGGGGGGGGGCAAAGAGTGCTTATTTGGTGGTGCTTCTGTGACAAACAATATCCACAAGAGTGAGATGATATCCAAAGTTGAGATACAATTTCAAGCCTGCGAACAAGGCACTCATGATGAAGGCTGGGGATTTAGTCAAGATAAGACTACCGGGGAGAGTATAGAAGTGGTGAAGGATTTGGGTTCCTCTATTGTTGTTAGAGGGGTGGTGTATGGAGCAGATAGGATGGCGATGGTGAAGAAAGTGTAAATGCGTGAGGAGTGCTACAGGGAAGGGGGGAAGCGTTAGGAATGTGAATATGTAACCATCTGAGACATCAGCGGAGGTGAGGAGGAGAATGCGGGAAGCAATGAAATAAACTATCAAGTTAACAAAGCCTTAATATCCATTGTGTTATTACTTATCATAACACACACCATATTTAAAACATTGATGTGATACGGTCTGTGACATCATTTGCTAAGTGCATGTCGTAGTGTATGAATCTGCCCTTGCTTGAGAACTGGGGTCGCTCTGTTGGTTGTGACCATTGTGTATGTTCCATGGTGCCCACATAGTCTACTGGTTGCTAAGCTGTGTCTGACTTCTCATTGTATATGGGTCATGCCATTGACACATGGTCATAACTTCACTCACTGGGGTCTGCTTGGGGTCGGATCCAACCAAAGGCACACAAACTCCCTCCAGGCCAGTCATATAGTGGATCAGGCTGACTGTCTCCTGCTATGGGGGGAATTGGAGGGCTTAGCTGTGCCTCTTCTTGTGGCTGCTTTTCCTTGTGGTGATGTGCCAGCAGTGAACAGACCTTGAATTTCTGGCCATTACAGTTTTTTTTTAATGTAATCGTTATCTCAGACCACTGTCCCTGTCCAACACTTAATTTCAGATGGATGCCTTTCTCTGGTGTGTTATCTTCCTGCTCTGGGCCCCAAAGCGCTCCTTGCAATGGTCCACAGCCTTCTCTGCCAACATAGTCTGCTCAGGGACTGTAAACTTTGGCTTGCTGATACGCATTTCAGGCACTGTACTTGTGCCTTTTTCCCCAGGCATGTTTGCACCCTCCTCCCCCTTCGAAGGCAGAAGGAAATGAGTGATTTTCTGTGAATTGACTTGTTAAAGATGGCTGCCGTGCAGCTTCCCATTATCGCCATTACGCTCTTTCTGTCTGGCATTAATTATTCAAATTATTGGAGGAATTACCATTCAGTAGTTCCTCTAATTAATGTTTCCGGTAACAGCAATTCCATAAAACATTGGCAGAATTAGGAGTTGGTCGTAGATGTTGGCAGTCATTTCTATAGGCGCAATTACCGTTATTGCCAGGTGGATTGTTGCACAGACATGAGTTCATAATATGGCGGTAATTCCACTAAACACGCTGGCAGTAATGATAATTCCATATGGAGGAATTACCGCCATATACACTGCCAAACTCTTTGTGAGGCACATTGTAGCTAAAATGTCTGCAAATGAAATGAGATCATTATAGTCTCCCTGTTTCTACTCATGCCTCTCTTGTGATGTTAAGTACTTCAATGTGATGTAAAAGTGCATAAGCATTTGATGCTGTTTTGACGTGTTCTAATGTGCTGAAGTGTGAATCTTTACAACACCCAATAAGAACAAACATGTATGCACCACGGATTCTGCTATCACAAGCTAGCCATGGCTGTTCCCATTCTGTTGCTACATCTTGCTTCCAGTATATCACATTAAGGGTACCATAAAGTGTAATGCCACCCAATGGCAGAACCCATTGAAGATTTGTCGGGGCTTTTAGCAGGGCTTTAAGTGGGCAGGGACTGGCCAGGGCCAAGCATCTGCAGTCTCAAGAAAGCACAAGAGAGCTGGGGCCCAGCCACACCGACTCCTCGGGCAGCCTGCGTAACGAAGCGCTGCATGGTTACACAGGCTGCCTGCAGGTGTCTGCACTTCAGATTAGAAAAAAGAAAAAGGCTTTTCTAACCCGAAATACTGACACCTCCAGACAGCCTTTGTAACTGTTGCTTTGGCTACACAGCGCCTGAAGACTCTTTACTCCGAAAAAGGAAGAGGGCTGGAGTGCCCAGCTCTGCTATTGTTTCAGAGTAAAGAGTCATCATGCAGCCTGAAAATCCATTAACAGCGTGGTTAATGGGCTTTCATGCTGCGTGATGACCCTTTATTCAGAAACAATAGATGGGCTGGGCCTTCCTCCTCTGTTTTTGAGTAAAGAGTCATCAGCAGCAGACGGACCTTTCACCCAAGGAGCTCATGGTTTTTAACCACACGGCTCCTTGAAAGAAAGGGCTGCCTGCTGCTTCTGAGAGCTGCGGTGCACTGGTGTCACACCTTTGGTGCATCCAGCCCCTCCTTTTCTGGGATGGGGGCACCATAGTCAATAATGCCAGTGCACCCGAGTTCCCCTCCGTACACAAGCCCCCTCCTCTTAGGTGAGGGGGGCTCTCGTCAATGGTGTGGTACACACCCCCTAATGGGAGCCCCTGCCCCCCTTCAATTTAGTATCCCATTTAAAGCACTGGCTTGTGCGGGCCCATTTCAGCATGATGTTTGGGGGTCCCCCTTACCTAGAGTTGTTCTGAGAAACGCCTGAGGCACCCATAGGGTGCTACATTATGATGGAGACAAAACAATGCAGTGGGATGTTAATAGCTGCAGATTATCACACAGCAGTCAGCCAGCAGGGAGCTGAAACATTAAATTTCCACTGAAAGCTAGTAATTGCTTTTTGTCAGCAGGGTGCCAATGTAGAGGAAACCAGCGTGCAGGGATGCAGGGAGCCAGCAAAGGCAGCCTGTAACGCGCATGAGGCAGAGCACCATTTTAATGACCTGCATTAAAGCAATAGGTTGCTCTGTTGTAAGACTGCCAACATGGTGGCAGCTGCTCGGAACCTGCTGGGGGCTCGGGCCCATTTCAACTGAAAAACCTCAAAGGCCCCGACGCCTTCACTGCCCAAGGGGTATATCCTGACACTGCATGGGTCTCCCAAAAGGAACTAGGAGGATATTTGGAAATTGTGCTGTTTACACGTCCAAATGAAGCAGAATTTAGTCCAGTTGAGGTGGGACATGGTCCCAACGAACTGCTGCGGATGTGAGAAGGTTCAGCCACACATAGCAATACGCCTGTATTGAAATGCCCAGCCGAAGCCTGACTTGCCCACAGTATTTCAGTTTCAGAGCAAGAACGATAGATAGGGTGTACTGTGAAGCGAGCCTCACATGCTAAGTGCAAGTAGGGGAACAAGGACCTGCATCAGCTGGCCCCTTCCTGGAGCCACGGGCATGTCCCCCTGCCCTCCCCACTCTCTGTCATGCACTTACACTATCTGACAAGTCGTTAGGCATAGTGTGGTAGCTTATTGATTGTATGCTCTTTTCCTCCTCCCCCTTTTATCTTTCCTTCCACTTGCACCAGTAGAAATGCCTCTGGCCTAGTAGGCTAGTTATTTTTGTTAGATCATTCAGCAACTTCAAGGCCTAAGACTGACAACTGTATTTCCCTGTTCCTCTAGGGGACATAGTATAATAACGTTGCATGCTCCCAGTGAACGTGTGCGCGCCATCAGCACTATGACAAAAATCTCCATGCTGCAAAAAAACATTCCTTCAGTGCATTTTACGCCTTGGCAATGTTTACACTAGTGCTAATAACTCTAGAGCAAGGGTTTGCAGGATATCACTCATTAATATTAATAAGTAAAAATGTGGACGCATTTAGAATCATTATATGCAAATGTATTTCATGAATATTAATGAGGGGTATCCTGAAAACCCAACACGGATCCGGCCTTGGAGTTGGACAACCCTGCTCTAGGACAAACATTGCCCTTGGTACAAAAATCCTTGAAATGGAGAGAATACTTTTTTAGCTGTAGGGCAATTTGTGCTGTTTATATCATAGCTATTTACATAATTTCACTTGCACCAATGCAGAGTTTCGGGAAAATGGGTCCAGTTATCGCCATTTTGTTGCAGTTCAACTGTGCTCAGTATGGCTGTTGTAGGTAAACAAAGAGACACGTCTTCCCAAAAAGAGCAGAGTTCATATCCTTCTGGTATTTAAGAAAGTGCAATCTGGTTGCAGGCCTCAACTCCAGGTCACCACAAGCTATCTTCCATTTTCCTGTCTGAATTACTGTTTACATGTTACATTTAATGACTGAGCCTAACATAACCAAACTATTGCTGCACATGCTCTCTGTAAGCACGATCCACGTCTCCTTCTATATTACACGGCACAAGGGCTTTGGCAAGAAGACAGTGCATTTTAAATGGTGTCTTGTTACAGCACCCAATATCAGTGTGTGTCACCGCCAACCTTGCAGCCTCGTTTCACTTAAGAACAATATTGTAGAGGCAATGAAAGTTATTTTAAGAGGGTTTTGGAGCCACAAAGGTCACACAAGGAAGTGAAAAGTATTATTCTCTGGGATTTTTGGTTTTGGGAATTGCCGAAATCATTGTTACAGAAGAGAGAGAGGGAAAGTGGCTTCTGAACTAAGAATATCTAGTTGGCATAGCAACCGGCAATGCCATGGCATGAAACAGCCAAATTACTCAAATCTCTTTTTCCAAACTCCTCTGCAGTTCTAGCCATTGAGGAGTTCCCTAATAGCTTTGTAAGAAGCAAGTCGGTGCTTTTCATTTCCCAGATGAGCAGTGATTTCAAATTGGAATATTTTTGGCTATTGCATGGCTATTTGTGCTACTTCTGATGGCAGATCTGTTTCTTTGTCCTCCTGAGGCTACATCTCTATCCCCACCGGCCCCACTTCCTCTCTCCCCAACTCCACCCCATCTCTCGCTACCCCTACCCCTACCCATCCCACTCCCACTCTCTCTAGCCCCACTCCCCGACCGCAGCTCCGTTACGTGTGCTGGATGGGTTTTGTTTGGGCTATTTCTGGCTACTTTTGACAAGACCTTTTGATGGTTAACCCCCACCCTCTCTACCCCCACCCACTGACAATACCCCACCCTCTCCATCCCTACCCACCCCACCTCCAACCACCCTACCCCTACCCCCTCCTCACCTAACCCCACCTCCCTGTCCACTCTCTCTACCATACCCCCATTCTCTCTAACTCCACCTGCCCACCAACACCCATTCTCTCTAGCCCACCCATCCACCCCACCCCCACTCTCTCTACCCCCACCCGCACTACCCCAACTCCCTCTAGGAGGATAGCTCAGGGGCAACGTGCTCATCTTGGAAGCAAGACGACACGGAGCGACACAGGTTCGATCCCCGGGCCCGTGATTAGAAACCTATGGGTATTAAGCGCATTATAAATAACCTATCATATCATATCTACCACCACCTAACATCCTACCACACTCATGCACCATATCACCACTCTCTCTACCCCCACTGTCCCACTCTCTCTACCCCACGCACCAACCCCTGCTCTCACTACCCCACCTCCCCTTCCTACCCCCACTTTCTTTGTGTACCCCTGTCATCCTCCCACCCTATCCCCACCCTCTCTACCCTAACCTATCCCACCCCCACTCTCTCTACCCCCACCCACCCTATCCCCACCTATCCCCACTCTCTCTTCAACTGCCCCGCTTTCTCTACCCAGACCCACTCTGCCCCTTCAATCACCCACCCTACCCCCACTCTCTCTACTACCACGCACCCTACCCACACTCTCTTTACCCCAATACCCCACTCTCTCTACCTACACCCACCCTACAGCCCACTCTCTCTACCATACCCTACTCTCTCTAACCCCCAACCTCCACTCTCTCTAACCCCCACCCACCCATTCTACCCCACTAGCTCCATCTACTACCTCACTAGCTCTATCTAACCCCATCCTACTGCTGATCACTATACCCCCAGCAACCCACCATATCCCCACTCTTGCTATCCCCACCTCCACTCTCTCAAAGCACAGCCACCCTACCCCCACTCTTCCTACCAACACCCATCCAACTTACCCCTACTCTCTCAACCCCCATTCACCACCCTACTCCCACTCTCTCTACCCCACACTACCCCACTCTCTCTAGCATCCCACCCACCCAACTCCCACTCTATCTCTACCGCATCTCCACTGTCTCTACCCCACCCACCCATCCCCCACACTCCCTACCCCCACTGTCTCTCAACCACAGCCCACCCGCCTTACCGCCACACTTTCTACCCCCACCCAACCACCCCTTTCTCTAACTCCCACCCACTCTAACCCCACTGTCTCTAATCGTACCCCCACCACACTCTAACACCCACCCTTCACTGAACTCTCTCTGCCCCCCCACCAATCCGCCACCCTGCTCCCGCTCTCTCTACCCACAGCCACCCTCCCTACAAAAGCTCTCTCTAGGCCTTAGCCGCCCACCCTACCCCTGCTCTCTCCAACCCCAGCCATCGACCCTATCCCTGCTTCCTCTACTCCCAACCAGCCACCCTATCCCGGCTCTCCCTTCCCCACCCACCCTATCCCCACTCTCTCTACCCCCACCTCTACCCCCACCCACCCTACCTCCCTCAAACCATGCCCACCCTGCCCCTTCTCAATCTTAACCCCACTCACCCACTGTGCCCCCACTCTGTCTACTGCCAACCTACCCAACCTACTCAAATCCACCATAACCCCGCTCTCTCTACCCACACCCACCCTAGTGCCCACACTCTCTACCACACCCCTTCTCTCTCTGATCTCCATCCACCCATACAACCTCACATGCTCCAACCCCACCCTACTCCTGCTCACTCTACCCTCAGCCACCCACCCTACCATCGCTCTTTCTAACCCCAGCCACCTGTTGGCTCCTGTTTCCCAGGGACGGCCCAGTACTCAACTCGACCCACACTGCGTTGGACATAGAAGACGTAGACTTAGTAGCCAAATGAACAGCCTTTATTCCTACACCTTCGCCTCTAACTGAACTTCCTTCCCTTCCCACGTCACTTCTCTTCCCTCCCCCCGCCTAGGGGTGGACTGACCTATTGGGAACTCTGGACATTTCCCAGTAGGCCTCTGCACCCTGGGCCTCCTTTGTGTGGTATTTCCACATTTTCTCATAGTAAAAGGGTTGGGCTTGCTGAAAATGTGTGATTTGGGGCTGCCGTCACTTTGAACATTATTTCCAGGGCCTCTTTTGGTTTCCAGTCCAACCCTGCGCCCCTGAACCCCTGCCCAAACACTAGACCTCCCAACTCCGCAATGCCACACCGCCTACCCTTCTGCCGCTCCCTCTATCACAGCCACCCACCCTACCGCCATGGTCCCTACCCCAAGCCGCCCAGTCTACCCCTAAACTCTCTACGGGGCCCCACACCTGCACCCCTTATCGCATCCTCATTTGAAACGTTGTACTATTCTCCTGGCACCCTGTTGCCTATGAAAACAAAATGCAAAGAACAGCAATAAACGCCAAAAATGTTGGCGTTTGCCAATGCTTGTTTTTTGTGGCTAGTGCGATGTTCCAAATTGTACGGAAACTGAGATTGAAAAAACATAGCTCAGGGTGGATTCGGGCCCTCTCATTAGTGAAACAGCATGTCACGTGTGCCAGCACGGAACGCCAGTTCAGATAAGATCACATCTTGGAAAACAAATTCACTGTATATTTCTGTACCTCGGGGAATGGCCCACAGTCAAGAACGGGCCGTGCAGCCGACACTGGGCAACAATCCGAGGTCGCTGTACGTCAGGAACTTCCGTGTCAGGGGGCCAGCGAAGCAAAGAACAACCGCCAAACCATTTTCTCGGACTGTTTTCTTACTTTTTATGTTCATAATAACATGGCCAATTTCGAGCTGGCCCAGGCAGTCACCAACGGCCTATGGTTTAAACAAAATCCAATTTAGCGTGGAAATGAGATAGCCTTTGTGGTGATGAGGAAACAAAGCCTGAACACAGGGTAGTTGCAACCAACCATTGACTTTAATTAGAACACCGACCACAGCAAGGAAAACGCAACCGACCGAAAGAGACTCGCTAGGTGTTTAAATAGAAGACTGAGCCCATCCCCCAGAAAGTCCCATTTCTACTCTAACAGAAGGGGGCACGTGTGCAGCGGCAAACGGATTGCAACAGGAGGGTCGTATGTCTGCCTTCTGTTGGCTATCCAACAGCAAAATGGAGGCCATTCTGCTCACTGGTAATGCTGGCATTGGACATTTCACTTTCCGCACCCGTACAATGGACTGTTTTTACTGCCAGACTCCACATCTGACCCGGGCTCTCACCCTTTGCTGAGTCATAGTGCGCCCAGCTGACACCCATTGGAGGAAGCCCCTGCGCTTACCTCTCTGCTGGTCACTTTGCTTATGGATCCCAATTACTTCCCCAAGCAGCCCCTCACTAATCCTACACCCACCTCTGACTACCTTACTCCTTGCCACCATCCCTCTCCTCCCACTGCTGTCCCGAGTTATCCTCCCAAACCCACCCAAAAACACGTTCTTTACCAATGTTCCTGTCAAAAAGATTTCCATTCTTTTTCCAACTTGCCCACGCACATGATATGATATGATAGGTTATTTATAATGCGCTTAATACCCAGAGGTTTCTAAGCGCAGACCCGGGGATCGAACCTGTGTTGTGTCGTCTTGCTTCCAAGGTGAGCACTACCGCTGAGCTATTCTCCCGAGACATGTACACCACATTTATGCAGCAAAGTCATTCAATTAACAATGTTGCCACCCAAAACTCTTAACATTTGAAATATGATTCAGGTATTATACCTTCAGGGTCAGGGCTGCCCGGTGGGGGCGGGGGCGTCTTAGCCACCCGCCACGCCAGCTCGGGAGAGTCTTTCAAGGGCTCCACCGAGCTGACGTGTTGGGAGAAGGCGTGGCTGGCACCCTATTTAAATTAAATGTGTCAAGCTCTTGTGCTGGCGCCAGGCTTTCCAGCGCGCAGCGGGGCGCATTTAATAACAACAGGGAGAGGGGAGTTTAAAAAAGGGCCTTTGCCCTGCCGGCATTGACCAGGGGTGCGAGGGAGGTCGCCAATTTTTTTTGTTCAGGGCCTGGGGCGCTGCCGCCACTAACGACAGCCCGGTTCAAGGTCCCTCGAATTACGGGCCACACTGCACTTCCATGAGGGAACACAGAGGGGTCTAGGCCGTCTGTGGCTTGGCCCAGTCATAGACTGCACCGTGGAATCCACCTTCTATTCTATTATGCACAAGCTGCCAGGCCAGCACAGACCTGATAGCCTCAATCAGGCAATTAGCTCACAACTGCTTACCGATTTACATTGCCCGAGTCAGGATTCCTCCAAAAGCCCTGTGTATATCTACCAGAATGCAGCAATACAGTCAATATGTTTGCCCTCTTTCCTTGATGCTTGGAAAGTGTCTCTACTGACTAAGACAAACACACAGCTATCGCAATCTAATATGGCGCTTAGAATTAACCTGTTTAAGTGGCATGAGGCCTTCCAGTGTTAAAAAACAAAATTGAGGTGTGCCGGTGTGGTGAAGCGCTGGGTTAGAACTAAATTTGAGAAGACAAACTAAAGTCAAGATACAAACACTTGAAATTGTCACCTCTAAATGATTGCGCAGCCCTGAGCAAATGGTAAATGTCCTATTCAAATTGAGTGTGTAACTGGACAACAGATACGGTGAAACAAAGAGTCCACGGACATTCCAAGATGGCAAACATTATTTCTGCTGATAGCATGGAATAATCACCCATCCATATTCAAGGGGTCGCCCAGAGGAAATCCTATGGAAGGAGCTGTGTGTTTGTCCTTCATTATCTCTGCAACACCTCATTTGTGTCGCTTAGGCTAGTGGGGTGACAAAAGAGACAGGGACTGCTCTGAGCGGTATCCAGTCATTTTATTGCAACCATCATAGAGTGGTACATAACAGAGCGGACAATAACATTGAAAAGATTAAATAGATATATAAAGGGAAGTGGGGTAAGGGGTTAAAATGGGTCGGGATGGGGTGGCGTTAAAAGGGTAGAAAAGCAGGAGGTGTGGGGAGAGACCCCCCCCAAATTAAAAAAAGAAAACAAATTCGTTGGGTTTCGGTGTTTTGCCCATTATGAAATGTACTGCTCTGTAATTGTGGTCGGTAAAATCACATATAACCCTCTGAGCTAGTGGATGAAGCCCTGGGGTATTAATGGGAAGATCCCCTGGTACACCTGAGTCACACAACTAGGCAGTAGACAGTCAAATGCTTGCCAACATTTTTTTTTTTTTTTTGCTTTATGGTTTATTAACCCCTTAAGTGCCAAGTACGAGTAGGCTCGTCCTTTTTGGAAAGACCTGCATAATAGCCTGGCACTGAGAAAACCTTTTACAAATTCTCGTCACTTCATATACAAGAACAACACAACCAAACATGCATACATGTAACTTCCTAAAATTAATTCTATCATCAAATGCTTTTGGCCCTTTAAAGGCGATCTCAACCCAGGCTTGTCAAGCTACAGACACTGGCATAACAAGGGCCCCCACAACCCCTTCAATGAGGGGGGGCCCCACCACCACATGTCCTAGGAGGGGGGCCCCGTTGGAATTAACAAAAAGGGATAATATATATATATATATATATATATATATATATATATATATATATATATATATATATATTTGTCACTCTACCTTCATAAAAAAAATTATTTCTGTTACATCGTAACAGAAATAATTTCTTTATGAAGGCAGAGTGACTACAAAAAGAAACTTTCTTTTTGAAGTCCGAGGATTCCCACACCCCATGACATGGAAGCCTCTAGGCTGGAGGCCTCCATGTCATGGGGTGGGGGAGCTTTATGACTTCAAAAAGAAAAGAAAGTTTATTTTTGTAGTCACTCTGCCTTCATAAAGACATTATTTCTGTTACTATTTCTTTTTGAAGTCTGAGGGCTCTCCCCTCCCCATGGCATGGAAGCCTCTAGGCTGGAGACCTCCATGGCATGGGGTCGGGGAGCTCTATGACTTCAAAAGAAATAATTTCTTTTTGAAGTCACTCTGCCTTCATAAAGAAATTATTTCCATTATGGTTCGGTCCTTAACGGAAATCGGTGTGACTTCAAAAATAAACCTGTCTTTTTGAAGTAATAGGGCTCTCCTCAACCCCATGACACGTGCGTGTGTGAGTGTATGGCGAAGGAGTGCACACTTAAATGTATGGGTGTCTGCCTGGCGTGCCTGTATGTTGAAAGGGTGCACACTTAAATGTATGGGTGGCTGCCTGGGTGTGCCTGTATGGTGAAAAGGTACACACTTAAATGTATGGGTGGCTGGCTGTGCATGTGTGTGTATGGTGAATGGTGTGTGTTCTTGTGTTCAGGGGCACAACAAAACCTAAATTCCGGGGCGGGGGTCTTAACCCTTCAAATGTTGGGAGACGTGCTAACTTCACAGGTGGTGGGGGAGGGGCAAGCTTATTTGTTTGGGGCATCTAACTTCTTTATGCATTCTAATTAGACTATTCCAGTGCTGCTTCAATGCTACACGTCATTACCTCTCTCCTTTAAGTCTGAAAGCACCCACTTATGGTAAGGCTGAAGCCCAGTCAGCTCAATGGTGTTGTGCCACTACTTGTGTTTAATCCTTTATTTATTGGTAATCTTCATTACTCATAGCCCTATTCTTCCTCGTCCCAGTACTTGAGCACTTTTACTCCTACACAACTACTGTTATGAGGTAGAGGGACATGGAGGTACTGCCTGGCTTAGTTACCTTTAATATGCATTACTCCTAGTCCCACGCTTCCTCCTCCCTGTACTTACCTATGAGGCAAGGAACCTCATACGTAAGCACTGGGACAAGGAAAGGGGATGTGGAGGTAATTCTGGGCTGAGAAGCTGATTTTGGGGGTTGGGTAGAGGGTGGGAGGGAGAAGGGATGCGTGGGGGGTGGGAAGAGACAGAGATTGTGTGATGCATCATAATGGTCATCAATGTCCAGGCTAAGCAGGCATGATATGTGGTATTAGTGGCTAGCGAGGCATTTAGGTGCAGCCAGTCTAGTAATTTCTTAGTTTGGCTTGACTTTTTCTTTTTACTGGTCATCTCTGATAAAGCAGTCCTGTTAAGTGTAATTACCTGGCTAGACTGGCATTTGGGGCTGCCAGTCTAGTTGTTTCTTACTGCAGCATTGTATATTTTTCTGGCCATCTGTGAGAAAATAACCATGATAAGTGTTATTGCTTCGACTGACATGTTGGTCCAAACAGTCTAGATATGTCTAAATGAGGCCTGGCAGGCTTTACTGTAATATGTTATTACTTGTTTAGACTGGTCTACATTGTGCAGCCAGTTGGACATGTTTTCATTGTGGCATGGCATTTTTAATAGCAAAGCATTATATTAATTAAAACATTAGTGCTCATGTGCACTGTTGGTGACTTGCATGTATTGGATTTTTGGATTGGTGTTACCAGACAAAACAATTGCAAACGCACTGGCCTTTAAGCCAAAGTTGGAGAAAACACTGGTGGCTAGAATGGTGATAGCTAGTGAAAGCAGGAAGACACAGGAGCTCACACTTAGCTCTAACCCGTATCGGAAGAGGTTAACCCCACAGTGGGAGGAGGAGTAGGAATATGGTGTGGCGATGAGGATACCAGGGATCAGAGCAGGAGTTGAGAGGCTGTGCAGAAGGAAGAAACCTGGACCCAAGGAAAGAGCTGTGAGAAGCCCCTCTAGTGCAGCAGGTAAACCCAGTTAACTCTCTCTGAAAGTTTTAAGGGACATTTCAGCTCTATCTGCAAATTATGGAGGAGACTCATGTGGCATCTGCAGGACCTGAGGGACGAATCAGAGATGGAGTATCCCAGCATCAACAGATGGCAAAACAGAGGACCTTTGGAGTTAAAACTCAAGAGACTGTGAGTGATGGACGGCGCCCCGAAATCCTTTGTACTGTATCCATTTTTGTTTAAGGTTGTGGTGGAACTCTCCAATTATCCCCACACAGCTACATGAGAGGCCTCAGGCCCTTAACTTCCTTTCCACATTTTTTCTGGCGTGGATTGGACAGAGTGTCTCGTGCGTGCGGCTCCTGCAATCCTTCCTAGGGAACTCTGTGAGGAATTATGTATATGATAGGCATCAAGGGATGACATTGTTTTGCGTAGTCGAACAATTGTGTTTGCTCCCTTTCCATACAGATCATTCTCGAGTTCCATTTTAGCATCCCCACATTGGCCTAGGAGCTTACATTGGAGGTTTTGTCCAAGTGTGTTCTGTAGGCATATAAGTGGGCTTTCCTGATGTTCCACGTCAATGTATAGTGTTCTCAAAATCTTTTATACACTTCTTGCCAGTTTTATTAGTTCTAAAATTGAAACATTGTTTTGTTTTACAAGTTTTACGGTGGAGATGCAGAGGACAATGTTGAGAGAAGTGAAGTCAAGTTTGAAAGATTTGAGGTTGGTTTGGGTTGATTTCATGGAATCAAATTGGTCTTTCTCTATGTCGAAATGGCTGCAAATATATGTGGGGAGACCCCCTCCAACTCCACCCCACTAGCCCCTTCATTTATATTTACGACCCCCCCCCCACATATATTTGCAGTGAATTTTGCAAAAAAATCTAAGACCAAATCGGATTCGGCAATTCGGTTATGCAGTACTCTGCCAACACCTTAAAGTTTTTAGTGTGGTTCTCATAGCAACCTACAAACAAATAAAGACTATTGTAGTGAGTGCTCATTAATCTTTTTTACCTCATCCAACAACTCTCTCCTCTCCTTCTCCTGAACACTCCTGCACCCTTGTTCTCAATTCTCTCCAGTGCACCTCCTTAAAACAGTCCCTGCTCCTTCCTTTTTGCCGCTCTTCCATGCGTTAACCTCTGCCTCCCGCTCCATACTCCTCACTTCTTGCCCCTTATTGCCCTTGTGTAGTACAATATGTGGATCACTTGTTTGAGGGGTTCTGAAGTGATTCAATTGTGATTGGCAGTTACACCAGGGAACAACACATATTTCATGAGTTAATGATTTGCGCGAGGGTTCCAGTGAGGGTCTGTTTGGCGTGGTTACTTGAAGGGAAGGTGCCATCTTCGATTTAAATGGTACACTGCAGCACTTTCTGTCTTGCAACATTGTCAGACCCTTTATTTTCTCTATGGTTGGTAGGCTTCATTTTCGTCGACTAGCACGCGGCTCCACAAGTTCTAGCATGCAGTGCTCGCGATTGGATATACAAGCTGCAGTTGCTGACTTGTGCCTCTTCTCCAACCAATCCTCTGCACTAACAGAACAAGTTTCATATACATAGTGGCCTGACCGGCTGAACACTTCTATTTGATGTTTGACTGGGCAATTCCTCAGTGCAGGCAAATGCTTATCTGGATCTGTTGGGTGACTGACCTTGGGAGGATAGCCCAGGGGCAACGTGTTCGCCTTGGAAGCAAGACAACACGGAGCAACACAGGTTCGATCCCTGGGTCCGTGCTTAGAAACCTCTGGGTATTAAGCAAATAACCAATTACAATTTACAAAAGAAGGCTTTGGGTCTGTTGGGGAGCCTTGAGGGCAACCTTACACTTCCTATGAGGCCTACCTCATTGAACAGGTGTTGATCCCCAGTCCCATCTTCTAGCCTTAGGCTTGGACTTCAGTAATGTTGGTAGAAATAAGTCAGCTGGGGAGATGGGCCAAAGGACGCAGCACCATCCTTTCTGAAGGGCAGATAAGCCAACACACGTAAGGTTATTGCCTTCATCATTATCTTCATGTTTTTTCAAAAATGATTTTTAGAACACGCTTAATCTAAGCGCGATCCGAGATTCGAACCCCTTTGCAGGGTCTTGCTTCCAAGACCAGCACGTGGCCCCTGTGCTATCCTCCGTTCACTGCTCACAGAGAATGGCATGCTTTTGCTTCACTTTGCTCCTCTTTTGAACAGCTGCAGCGACCTAACTGCACCGGGCCTTGACTGATACATGTACTCTTTCTGTCCAGCACCCCAGTTTCTCCTGGGCCTTCAGATATAGTAAATATGCCCCAGCCTGCTGCCACCATGTCCCGCCACAACCCCATCGCTGTGGCAAAGCAACAGTCCCAACGTGACTGCCATAATAGTCATTTAGGCAAAGATGCGGCCTTGCAAAGGGCTGGGAGATGCTTCATATTAGCACCCAGCCCGCGCGGCGCAACAGGAATACTGCGTGGCGATTGGCTCATTTGCGAGCCATACCACACGGTATTCCCTTTTACGCCGGGCGTGCCGGCTACTCTGTTCCCGGCGAGGGGCGTGCCAGCCCCTCAGCCAATGAGGTGGCTCGAAACGGGGCAATCCCTGCTCCGAGTCTCCCCATGGCTGGAGGCTTCCTTCGTCCCCCGCCGGGGACTCGGGTAAGAATTTTTTTCCCCTCCCTCCTCCCACCTCCCGCCCCACCGACTTATCTTCTATCCTGCAATCTCTGGCGGGGGATGATGGAAACCTCCAGCCGTGTGGAGACTCGGAGCGGGGCCATCCCCGCTCCAAGCCTCCACACGGCTGGAGGCTTCCATCGTCCCCCGCCGGAGACCGCGGTACTACGCTCGGGCCTGTAACTACGGCCCCGGGGGTATTACCTGCGGCGGTATTGGCCCGCCGCCTCGGGTCTTATTGCCACAGTAAGGTCCCGTTTTATTTTCGTTTTGGTACTGCTCCTGCGAAACTCTCCAGGGTAGCGGCTGCAACCCGGGTGACCCCCAAACGACTTCCAGGGACCCGACTTTATTTTTAAGCCAATAGCAAATGTTTCAGGTTCTGTCTCTTGGCTAGACTTTGACTGGGTGTGAAACATGGTTTCTTAGTATACAATGAATGAATTCTTTTTACAATGTCTTTCTTGGAATTCAGATGTGTATAAGACTTTATTTTCCTATATCCAGTAAATGTTTCAACTCCTCTTGCACTCGTTCATATAGTTGGAGTCTGTAAAAGGCTGCTTTCAAGCATACAACAAATGATTTGCCTTCTCTCTCTGCCTCGCATAGACTTGGGTTGGGTGTAAAACATTGCTTTCCAGCATGCAGCAAATTATTCAACTTCTCGCTGCCTTTCTTGGGAAGGGCAAAAGACTTTGTTCCAAGCATGCAACATGGAAACCACTGTATCTGTCTTTCTTAATCATGTGCTGGGTATGAAACTTCTTTCCCCAGAATGCAACATATGGTGTACCTTCTCCCCCAGTCGTTCGCAGGTTTGCCCTGAGATTCAGAATGATTCCCAGGATGCAACACGTATTTCAAATCCCCCCCCCCCTCAGGCTTGTTAATACTTGGGCTGCAGTCCCGCAAATCATGTATCCTCGCTTGCTTTTTCTCCAGGAGTTTAGCTGCCCAACTCTCTCCTGTTCTCCACCTCCCGCACCCCCCCCCCCCCACCTGCCTTCCCTTAGCCACACAACCTTTCTCCTGTGGTCCACGGATTTTGAGCCACTCTCCTCTCCATATCCCGAGACCCCCTCTCTTCACTCTTCGAGACACCCTGTGTCAGAATCTACTTTGAGAGTCTCCGTCTAGCATTTCCGCTCCCCTGGTCACAGGCCTGTGGTGATAACTCAGCTCACTGTTAAGGCGACTTCCTCCTCTTCATCGCCTCCTTCTCAGCACAATAGCTCTGCCAGTGGTCCCAATGGACTCTGCCGTCTCGCTGCCGACTGCCCTCAGGCCGGTGGCTCTACTCGCCCCTGTGTTGTGTTTTATATATGGTTGTAAAACACATTACGCGTGCAAGTATATATATTTACGTTTTATTGGAGGAGCCCCCAGGAGGCCAACTTCCTTTACAGCAACATCTTCGTGTATGACCTCATCAACATTCTGGAGCCATACACGAAGATGTTGTCATAGTTACATTTCACGTGCGTGTGACAACAGAACCATGTACATATGCGTATGACAATACACTCTGTACATTTAATTCTAACAATATCCTCACACCCTACCGACTATCTTCTGACGAACAACACAACCAGCACCTGCTACTCAAGTGCTCCCATTTTGCTGGCCTCTCCTGCCCCCTCCTGGCTAAAAAAGCAAGCATCGTCAATGAGTGTATATGGGCTATTTTGTTTTTTTTGTAAATAAGACCCCGTAGCCGTTGGACTCATGTACATGTCGGAGTGCCAAGAACAACGAAAGATACACAAAACAGTGAAAATGGTATTTGAGTCCCGTGCATGAAAATGCACGTGTTACATTAGAAACAAAAGTTCCTTTTGCATTTGAGAAACCACAGAACCGGGGCATTAATGTGCTACTCTTAGAGGCAAAGATTAGCAGTGGGGAAATGAAAAATGCATTTACTTCATGTATTCCTAAACCGTCCCATAACTCCTCGTACTGCTAACTAATGTAATCTCGACTCTAGCCAAGCGAGTGAAACTTTGACTGGAATCGCCATCATGGCGGCGCCCGTCACGATGGAAGCGACGTTATTTACACATTGCGACTCACAGTAGATTCGCTTCTCTGAGTTTGGCTTGATTTGGCATTTCACTACACAGTATGGTCTGAGAAACGGGACCACAGAGTACGGTGGCCTCCCAGGTAACCCTGTGAGCGTAGAGTACACGCATTAACTGTGCATTAGCCTCACCCCCCACCTCCCCCCTGTCCCCCACCTGCCCCTGGGCGCTCATAAATCAAACTGTACCGAAGACCAATACGCACCTGCGAATAACAAGGAGCGGGTCACCTGAGACTGCGCTGGGGGGGATGGATCACTGCTCTCGCTTCTCAATTTACTGGCAGTGAACAATGGGCGCAGATTCCATACCCACTGCACTGTATCGAAAGGAGATTTCTCAGAGAAGCGACCCAGGCGTATTATTATTGGAGTCAGTGGTTCACTGGACTGCCTGGAAAAGTGCAGCGCAGTGCGCTCAGCGACTACACTACCGAATAATGCATATTGCTGACATGGTGTGGAGTGACTGCAGACTCATAGCCTTGCATTATTTGTGTGAAATGGAGCAGTAGATGGCTGTCTTCGCAGAGTCGTTTGAGCAGCACCTGGAGTGTTCCAAGTGCCTAATGGGATTACCAAGTAAATGATTGTGGGCCCAAATAACCTGACAGACTCAAAGAATATAGCAAAATACTACTTTATTATCAGTTCAATAAAGTAGGGAAACC
Organism: Ambystoma mexicanum; assembly: GCF_040938575.1. Classification (NCBI taxonomy): domain Eukaryota; kingdom Metazoa; phylum Chordata; class Amphibia; order Caudata; family Ambystomatidae; genus Ambystoma; species Ambystoma mexicanum. The sequence continues at coordinate 149,233,719 of NC_090936.1, forward strand.
AGGCGAACAACAGATTGTGGCTCACACACTCTCAACACATTTCAATTACACAAAAGGCTTTGTACGTCAGCTATGATGCCATCCTACGTGGTCAATGATAAAAACCTATTGTGCAGAGGGATTTGTTAATGGAACATATATACCTATGGTCTGCATAGATGTTGATATCATCATTGGCTGCCGCTTATCTGGTAGGCACGCCTTGAACAACCTCCAACTATGTAAAATACTGATAATAGCATAACAACAGCAGAGGATATGCTTCAGCAACAATGTCTAGTCCTCCATCACATAGGCTCTCATGATTGGATGGCACTCTCTCACCAACCTTGGACTTTCGGCTTGTTAGCAGCACGTAAGCAACGAAACCCAGGTGTGAGGAAATAATGTGCTTTAGCACCTTGAAGCATTTGTTGTGCTAGATGGAATTACCATGAAAAATACTTCGGACCCAATAACCAGACAGACTAAAAGGAGATGGTAAAATATTGATGTATTCTCAAGTAGTAAAGCAGGGCGACAATACACATCAACTCGACTCATGAAGGATCACACTATTTTTTCAGCCATCCGTAGTTTATATAATGCTAGATGAGTCCTCTATGACATCATCCTATGTGGCAAACTTCAAAAACCTATCAAGGGGTGGGATTGGATTAGGGGATAATTTCTACACATAGAAAATATGTGTGTCAATCCCTCATTGGTGGTCTCTTTCTGTGAGAAACACCCTGAGTTACTTCTAGTCACATGGTATACAGCAATCATCACAACAGAAAATATGGCAGTGGGCTAATATTCTGCAACATTGTATGGAAAAGTGCTTGGCAGGCTATTCTAATTGGTTGACAATCCAAATCCATCCTTGGGCATTCGGCTTGTTAGCAGCACGTAAATAGAAACGAAACCCAGGTGGTTGGAGATACGTCCGCTCTTTCTTTGCTTTCCAATTAGGCCACTCTCTTTCATTGGTAGGCCTCATGCCAGTGTCTTCTGTTTGAAGGTTGACCATGACAGTCTGCACAGTCTCAGGACAGTCGAGCGAGAGTAGGTACACTGCTATCCTAGCTCTAGGCCTAATGAATAGCCCTTGTTTGCGAGCTCGTCATCACGTGTTCCAAGTCCATGGATTTGTCCATATTGACAGTGCTTTTAACCTTATTTGATTCAACTTTAGCTGGGTGCAGTTCTCCTTTTGCACTTTAAAGACTTTCTCACTCTAGCCCATGTTGACTTTATGCCTTTTAATCATCCAATATTTGGCATCATTAAATGTTCATGTTCCTCCTAATCTTTAAAAAATATGCCCTTGCGCATGGTCTGCTCGTAGACTCCCTTCATGCTTTTTCTTCCTCTCTCGAAACAGCATCCTTGGTTCAAAGCCAATGTACTCCCCTATTCTGCAAGGAAAACAGCTTCTGCATCATCTCTCCATGGTTAAAATCCTGGGCTCGTGTTTTTGAGGTAACTGGGTTGATTGACATGAGCCGTTGTCGATCTCTTGTACAAACTGGTCAAGAGGCACAGTGAGTAGAGCACTCGCTTTGACATCCATGAAGAGCTTGCTAAGGCAGGTTCGAATCTCGGCAGGGCCAAACTCAGCCTTTCATCCTTCCGAGATTGATAAATGAGCACCACACACCGTGGGTAATAATAAGCAGCGCTCAGATACCTGATGGTTCGTAGCGCTATATGAATGCTAAATTATTATTATTATTTATCTTGTAAAATACTGATAATAGCATTACAACAGCAGCGGACAGGCTTTTGCAACAACGTATAGTCCACCATCACATAGGCCCTCCTGATTGGTTGGCACTCTCTCACCAACCTTGGACATTCGCCTCATTAGCAGCACATAAGCAAGGAAACCCAGGTGCGAGGGAATAACATCAGAAAACTGCCTCACCTAGCTAATTCTCATCAGTTACGTCCTAGGCCAAGGCATCTTCTCTGTAGTTGACCTTGCTGACTGTTCCCTTCTTCAGAACTTTAAAGGAAGTGAAGGTACATTGCTATCTTCATCTGGAGTTTTATGAATAGGCCTTGTCTTCTGGTTTTACACCATGTGTGAGGAGACCATGATTTTGTCCATTCTTGTCCTTTTATTTAGTGCTATTTGATTCAATTATATTGGGTGCTATTACTCTCCTCAGCCTCTGGAGACTTGTTTGCTTCGTCTTGCATATGCTTTCTGCATCATTGATTCTACATTACTTGGCACTTACAATTATTCACTCCTTTGCTTAATCTAATCTAAGAAAAATGTCCTGCATATGCAGGTTATCCTCCTCGACTCTGTTCGTGCCTTGTAGTTGCTTCTTGCAACAGCATCCTAGATCCTGAGCCAAGCAAATATCCTTTGTTCTTGCACTGATCTGTATTCCAGTGCCTGTCAGATCTGCAGCCTTGGCCTTTCTCCTCAAAGCTTATTGCTTACTATTATACAATGCCAACATCAATTTTCTTTACTCGCGTTATATTTCCTACTTTTGCAAGCTTCTATATTGTCTTATCGACCTTGCATTTCTGTGTATACAGATCTACTGCATATCTTGTTACTTATCTTCTCAGTGTATATGGTTTTCTTCATATTTGCATGTGTTTACTTTGCTCCTTCAGTCACATCTTCATTATTTAAATGTTCATACATCAGATTCAGTGCATCTGCATGTCTTCTCTTCTCAGTGGTGTCACTTCACACCTGTCGACCTTCACTTATAGTTCGTCTATGTCCAGTGGAGTCTGCAGACTCATGTCTACCGCCTCAGTTTGAGGATAGGTTCGATACGGTTGTCTGAGTGCATAATGTCTCTCATACCTTTGATGTGGTATTGGGATGATACCAGATTTCATGCACACTGTTTTCTTGCTGTTCTTCCAATACAACAGAGGTGAGGGGGTGAGCTCTATAAATGACGTATACATCTGCTTCTCTACATTCCACACTCTGGTGGAGTCCTCAACCACCTCCTCAATTTTCTTCACCTTTTCTTCACAATGTAGTTTCTTCGGGATCCATATCTTTGTCACCCCCTCAGATCACCTGCATTCTTTATGTGTTCAGCCACACTCCCGGTCATATAGCAGACCTCCCCCGTCTGTGAACAAAACACCCATCATTCCACATAGTTTTTATGGTCCTTAGGATACTGAAACGTCCTTCCTGGGGGTGCCATGGTACTTCCTTTCAGGTGCTCACGTGTGGTGTTTTCGGTCTGTGTGTGCTGGTCAGCCACAGCATTCACATCAATCATTATCTTCATCCCAATAGCTTTCTTTTCTGTCTTCTTGCATTGTCCTATGATTATTCTTACAAAACAGAATCCCAGCAACACTAACACTAGTATTGCTCCCAACATTTTAAAGGTATTTGCCACCCAGGTTGGACTCCATGAGAATAAAAATGAAAACCAATCTTCATCTTCCATTTCATCTACTTCTTCACCATTTTCATATGGGGAGTTAACACCATAGTTATTTCTCCGGACAGGGTTTCATTTTCTCCATCATGGGCAGGTGTGTATGTACAAGAAGAAGGTCAAATCTTGGTGCACACGCTTCCTTCCATTGCTGTAATTAAGTCCAGGACATACCTGTTCTGTAGGGTCATGAGTCTGATGGCCCTCAATTCTTCTTTAGTTGCATTAAATCTTTTTATTGTCATTTTAATTGTTTGTAGCTGCTCCCATCTGGTGATTTGTAACCACTTAGCGTTCGCTGCAGCTTGAAGTCCTGGCAGGAATATGGCTGTAAATATCACTGCCGTTCTGCTGAACAATGTGTGCTCATCTGGAATGTTGTGATAAGCCTCTATTGATTTTGCCAAAATATTGTTCTCACTTTTCTGTCGGGTGAGGTTGAGCAACCTCTTCTTCCTTTGCATCCATTTTGGAAAGTCAGTGAGGGATCACCAATGCAGGAACATGTATTATTACTATAGAACATATTCCTCCCCAATTTTAAGGTAGCTTCATATAAGCTTAGGATCTACAGGCCCAATAATGGTCCATCAGCACAGTAGTTCCCCCTGTCATTCCTGGCACATCAATTATTTGCGTGCATCCTTTATTTTCTCCAACTTTGGTCACATCCCTGTTTCTGAAACATAATGTTGCGTTCCTCATGGGCAGTATGGATACAGGTCCTGCTTTATCTTCAACCTATGTTAGTAACTTTGCATACTTGTCCCAGTCCATGAGACCTTTGTCATTCAATATTTGTGCTACCTTCATTGGTGCTGTCATCAATAAGTCTGCACTGTATCCCAACATTCCTGCTTACCATCCTGTACTGGTGGATACTTGTCCATATATCAATAACTGAGCACCCCAGCAATTCTGGTGTTTCCCATGTATCTGCACAATAAAGTCTCTTTTGTCAACAATCCTCATCTCTCTTCCAGTCAGACCACTAAATGAGTACAGAAGCATTCTGCTCTTCTACTCCGGGTACCCTTATCATCATCTGTGTTTTTATGTAAGCATCTTCATATGAGAACATTCTCTTTGACATCCATCGTAGGGTTACTCATTTCTCTTCAAATTGTCCCCTTGTCATGCATGCTGCTAGATGGCCAAGTCCCTTCGCATCATCACTCTACTGACCTGAACTTCGGTTCCCAAGGGCGTTCAACCTACCAGCGCCTTCAGACCATACCAATGGTATAAAAGGCGCTATACAAATGCAAAATAACATAACATAACATGTATATGTATTTCTCTTGTTATAAATGTTCTGGCTGTGCTCATGTAATAAGGGATAGAGAACATACATAGCAGGTCTCATCCGACATTCTTCTCTCCACCTCACTCATGTGCTGGTACCACATGTTAGTTTTTTAATGGGCTGAATTATCAAGGTATGTATTTATAACCTGAAAATCTTCTCCAACACCCCTCTTTACAAAGTACATTTTTATCTGGAAATCTCAGGAAAAATATCACCCCTGCTTTTGTCAGGGATAGAAAGAGATGTCTCATTGTTGGATACTTCATTTAAATAATAAAACAATTTCACGAAATTCTGTAAGCATAAGGAAGTAAAGGAAACACATTGTACAAAATGCAGCTACAAGAAGTATTGCAAAATATTAATGTGTTAAATTGAATCCTATGCAGTAAGTGGCCATCTTGCTAGCAATGTGTATCTTACATAATGGAAGATTCCCATTCTCCTTTATCAACGTTTAGTTCCTATTACATTTTATAATAATCACACTTTTTTTCTAACAGAAATTGTAACAATATTGCAATGATGATCCTGCGAATGACAGGACTGTTTTTAGGATTTCTGAAAAAGGTGATGATATCAATGTTTCATCTCACTAGAGATGGATAGAATCGAAGGATGTAAGTGAAAACAGCATACAAGAATCTGTGCAATGTTATAGGTAACAAAGCGTTATGTGCATTCTTCATCTTTTGTCTTCAAAGCATTGTCTTTTTAACCCAACACAAATAGTTCTGTGAACACTGAAAAGTTAATTTGTTTCCCTTTAAACTTGGGAACAATCGAAAGTTTGAATTGTTTTTATTTCATCTGTTCTTGTTGCCTCTTGGTAGCTGGTCTGGTCTGCGTTTGCAGAACTTCTTCTCTTGCTTCACTGTCAATGGGTGCCAGAGGGGTAAGGGTCTCTCCTTTGTAAGGCTTTACATCACTCAGATGCAGCCAAGCTCCTCTTCTTTGAATCCGCACGGCAGTATGAGTGACTCCTCTACTAAGTATGGTCCTTCAAAACTAGGCTTATTCCAATTGCAGACAAAACTCCTAACAAGCACTTGGTCCCCAGGATATAAACTAGGTGGCTTCAACAGTTCAATTGGATTGATTGTTTGGCTGCTGTCTTCAATCTTCTTTGATCCTTCCCTCTGATTTTTGATCTGTTGGGAGATAAAGAAACACCAGCGGTCATATTTGTCAAATAACCATGCATCTCATCCCCTAATGTTTTTGCCACAGTCTGGACATCAGTTTCTATCCAAATGGGAGGAGTAAAGGGTACTCTCAGTCACTAACTCATGCAGAGTCAGATGGTGATCTGAGCCAGGCTGGTTTCTCAGTCCGAATAGGGCAAGGGGTAGGCAATATAGCGATCCCTTCTTCAAAGTCATCTTATTCTTAGCTATCATATATTTAAGGAGTCCATTTAAACACTCACAGGTACCATTCACTTATGGGTGACAAGCAGAGGAAAATGTGTGCTTTATCCCTGATAGAAGGGTTATCTGTTTGAACAATTCATTTACAAAATGTGACCCATAATCAGATCGCAGGACTTCACATACAACCCATCTAGGAAACACCTCATGTACGAGAAACCTGGCAGCACATGTGGCATCGGGGTGCATGCATGGACCTGCTTCAATCCATCAGGAAAGAAGACACACTAATAACATATATCTGTAGCCATTGCATGTTTGCAACATATCCACATAATCTATATGCAGATGCTGAAAAGGACCATTGTTGTAGGGTATTGCTCCTCTCACTGTATGCAAGGTATGCCCTGCTGAAAATTTCTGACAGACAATGCAATTCACAATAAACAATGCAATGTGTTCTAATAACTTTGTCGAGAACTAGTGTTCTGCAATCATGGCAGCAAGATTCTCTCTGGTTATATGCAGAGGATAGTGAAGCTGATCCAGCACAACCCTCAATAGTGCTAGAGGCATAACTGGCTTTCCAGTACTATCTTGTCTCCATATAGCCTCTGTGGGGGATAAAGAACGCCCCCGTCTTTTCTATAAATCCTATTCTTCTTGCAGAGCTTGACCTTGCAGCTCAATTAACTGCACAATGGATTACATATCAAAGCCTTCCTTCATCATCATGCAACATTCTGACATTTGCCTAACACTTTCTACATCAAAATTAGAAATATTTGGGAAATATGCTGCTCTTTTTGCTTCAAAGCCTTCGGCTTCATTACTGCGAGAAATCATGTCTGCCCTCTTAGTATGGGCTGCGCACTTCACCACATCGATAGCCAATAGGAGCTTCAGTACCTTAATGAGTTTGTCCAATAGCGGTGCATGTTGCACTGGTGTGACATCTGCGCAGAGGAACCCTTACTTTTCCAGTGTGACATTCCTGCGTGTGCGGTTGACATCACATAAGCGGAGCCAGAGTACACTGTTACTTCCTCATCCTCATATCTCACAAATGTGGCGATAAGCTCCACTAATTCTGTAGCCTGTGATGAGCAATGTGAAGGCAATCTTGCACTTGTCACTACTTCAAATCCACCATCCTTTTTTAACTTCACTACTGACGATCCTGTGTTATGCTCACCTGCTCTCTACGGAGGCGTTGGGCATGGTTGCAGCCCTCCCTGAACTTGAATCACCCCCTCAGGCCTCTCCCTCAGTAGAAAAGCTATGAGCGGTGGTACGTGGTGATACTGCTCCTGCGTGGAGAAAAGAGTGTGTGAGTGTGCCAATCTGTGATTGTTACCTCTCAAACCCTTCACCCCAAAGTACGGTTTCTGTGAGCATACGCCGGCCCATAAAGCTCACCTGTGAATTATGGAAGATAAGCTCTCCGTCCTGCTACTTCTGGCAGGGGCGCGTCAAATAGGATCTGGTTCCTTCACTGATCCCTGATAAGGATTAGTCCAGTCAAGCTGTGACTATGCTGCTCCTTATAATTTGTAAGTCTTTCTTGATGCTGTTTGTTCTGTTTAATGTCTTTATATGTTGCTCCTATTTATTCCCGCAATAATGTCTCTCTTCTGTTTTCTTCCCTTAGATGAAAATGCGGCCTCAATGCAGCTGTGAGACACGGCCGGATGGAAGATGGATGCTACCACAATGTTCGACAGCAGGTAAGTGATGGTTTAAGGAAAAGCGCAAAGTATGGTGAAGCGCAACCTTAAATGGACTGTTTTTTCAATGTCTAACCTTGTCTTCTGTTTTTCCTTGCAGGCGCTGTTGTTGACGATGGAGCGTGTCATGCTGTGGTGCCAAGATGAAGATTTTGGCGTTCCGGAAAGTGTAAAGATGAATACTTGGTTCGCCAAAGAGATGTACAGGTAAGAACGGCTTCCCCCAGTTGGTAAGTATGCTGGCAGGAAGCAGGATGTCCAGGAAGCAGGATCTTCAAAGGTAAGTCTGACCTCAGGCGACGGTGAGCGTTATGCCGCTTGCAAGTGCAGAATAACGCGAAGCGTCTGTCTTGAGGATCGGGGCAGCTTATATAGCTGAGAGCGTGGGCACGCCTATCAGGGCCGGCTTCCCAGCCACACCCTGCCACTCCTAGAGAGTGAACATGTGCAAAGGCAATCCATTAGCAGCCACACCCAAGAATACATTTGGGGCTGCTTAATGGATGGAATGTTCAAGGTGAATGCATCCTGCTTAAGGGATGGAATGTTCAAGGTTAATGCATCTGAAGTGCTATTTCCATAATAAAAGCTTTTTGGTGTTAAATGGATGTTCTTGTTTACTTTTGTTCACGAGCCTTGCGCCAAAGGCGCCAGGACAGTGTCCTTCCAGGTCTCCTCTGCATGCAACCCCTGCATGCCTGTACCCCTAACTTCATGGTCATGACAGCACTCCCCCTCAAGGCCCCTCTCAAGGGTGTTCTCCTCTCGGTCCTGGTTTGGTGGAATTATTGCGATGGAACTGTCTGATTAAACGCTGAGCATGGACGTGTTCACTGGGTTCCCAAGTTCAGTCTTAAGGTCCGTAACCTTTCCACTCAATTAGGTAATACAATTTTGATCGAACAACCTTGGAGTCCAGGATGGATTTGACTTCATATTCTGGTTCTCCATCTATTACTTTGGGCTCTGGCGGAGAACTAAGCCGTTGTTAGGAAAGACTTCTTAATTGTGGGTAATTTTCCTTCCATGTGGAAACCCCTAAACTTTTTGCTGTTGTTTTCACCATGATCTAGACTTTGCCAGAGAAGTGCAGCCTTCTGCTGCACTCCTCTGGGCTTTTGCAACATTCTTACGGGGAAACTGACATGCCCTTAAGACAGTCAGTACCGGGAAACGTTGTTTTCCGTAGTTCTTTTATCATGTTGCAGCTTTCGCGCAACATGGCACAAGAGGGCACTGTAAGCTAAATTACTGCTCTCTTGGGTCTCTAGTCTTCTACAGGCCCTAGACACTCTCTTTGGATTGTTAACGAACGGTGCAAGTGAATCACAGACGGGACTGTTGGCAGCGATCGTTTCTTTGTGTTTTGAGCTCCTTTTGGCTGTTTAAGCGTGTTTCTCGCGCTTAGCCCAAAATGGTGGCCTGGCTTCCAATATGGCCAGACCACGAGGCTCTTTGTCCTGTCCGCTGACCGTCTTGCCCCCTTCACCTTCCCCAGGTCAAGCCGATCCGGGGCCTTCCTCATATGGGGAGTTAACACCATAGTTATTTCTCCGGACAGGGTTTCATTTTCTCCATCATGGGCAGGTGTGTATGTACAAGAAGAAGGTCAAATCTTGGTGCACACGCTTCCTTCCATTGCTGTAATTAAGTCCAGGACATACCTGTTCTGTAGGGTCATGAGTCTGATGGCCCTCAATTCTTCTTTAGTTGCATTAAATCTTTTTATTGTCATTTTAATTGTTTGTAGCTGCACCCATCTGGTGATTTGTAACCACTTAGCGTTCGCTGCAGCTTGAAGTCCTGGCAGGAATATGGCTGTAAATATCACTGCCGTTCTGCTGAACAATGTGTGCTCATCTGGAATGTTGTGATAAGCCTCTATTGATTTTGCCAAAATATTGTTCTCACTTTTCTGTCGGGTGAGGTTGAGCAACCTCTTCTTCCTTTGCATCCATTTTGGAAAGTCAGTGAGGGATCACCAATGCAGGAACATGTATTATTACTATAGAACATATTCCTCCCCAATTTTAAGGTAGCTTCATATAAGCTTAGGATCTACAGGCCCAATAATGGTCCATCAGCACAGTAGTTCCCCCTGTCATTCCTGGCACATCAATTATTTGCGTGCATCCTTTATTTTCTCCAACTTTGGTCACATCCCTGTTTCTGAAACATAATGTTGCATTCCTCATGGGCAGTATGGATACAGGTCCTGCTTTATCTTCAACCTATGTTAGTAACTTTGCATACTTGTCCCAGTCCATGAGACCTTTGTCATTCAATATTTGTGCTACCTTCATTGGTGCTGTCATCAATAAGTCTGCACTGTATCCCAACATTCCTGCTTACCATCCTGTACTGGTGGATACTTGTCCATATATCAATAACTGAGCACCCCAGCAATTCTGGTGTTTCCCATGTATCTGCACAATAAAGTCTCTTTTGTCAACAATCCTCATCTCTCTTCCAGTCAGACCACTAAATGAGTACAGAAGCATTCTGCTCTTCTACTCCGGGTACCCTTATCATCATCTGTGTTTTTATGTAAGCATCTTCATATGAGAACATTCTCTTTGACATCCATCGTAGGGTTACTCATTTCTCTTCAAATTGTCCCCTTGTCATGCATGCTGCTAGATGGCCAAGTCCCTTCGCATCATCACTCTACTGACCTGAACTTCGGTTCCCAAGGGCGTTCAACCTACCAGCGCCTTCAGACCATACCAATGGTATAAAAGGCGCTATACAAATGCAAAATAACATAACATAACATGTATATGTATTTCTCTTGTTATAAATGTTCTGGCTGTGCTCATGTAATAAGGGATAGAGAACATACATAGCAGGTCTCATCCGACATTCTTCTCTCCACCTCACTCATGTGCTGGTACCACATGTTAGTTTTTTAATGGGCTGAATTATCAAGGTATGTATTTATAACCTGAAAATCTTCTCCAACACCCCTCTTTACAAAGTACATTTTTATCTGGAAATCTCAGGAAAAATATCACCCCTGCTTTTGTCAGGGATAGAAAGAGATGTCTCATTGTTGGATACTTCATTTAAATAATAAAACAATTTCACGAAATTCTGTAAGCATAAGGAAGTAAAGGAAACACATTGTACAAAATGCAGCTACAAGAAGTATTGCAAAATATTAATGTGTTAAATTGAATCCTATGCAGTAAGTGGCCATCTTGCTAGCAATGTGTATCTTACATAATGGAAGATTCCCATTCTCCTTTATCAACGTTTAGTTCCTATTACATTTTATAATAATCACACTTTTTTTCTAACAGAAATTGTAACAATATTGCAATGATGATCCTGCGAATGACAGGACTGTTTTTAGGATTTCTGAAAAAGGTGATGATATCAATGTTTCATCTCACTAGAGATGGATAGAATCGAAGGATGTAAGTGAAAACAGCATACAAGAATCTGTGCAATGCTATAGGTAACAAAGCGTTATGTGCATTCTTCATCTTTTGTCTTCAAAGCATTGTCTTTTTAACCCAACACAAATAGTTCTGTGAACACTGAAAAGTTAATTTGTTTCCCTTTAAACTTGGGAACAATCGAAAGTTTGAATTGTTTTTATTTCATCTGTTCTTGTTGCCTCTTGGTAGCTGGTCTGGTCTGCGTTTGCAGAACTTCTTCTCTTGCTTCACTGTCAATGGGTGCCAGAGGGGTAAGGGTCTCTCCTTTGTAAGGCTTTACATCACTCAGATGCAGCCAAGCTCCTCTTCTTTGAATCCGCACGGCAGTATGAGTGACTCCTCTACTAAGTATGGTCCTTCAAAACTAGGCTTATTCCAATTGCAGACAAAACTCCTAACAAGCACTTGGTCCCCAGGATATAAACTAGGTGGCTTCAACAGTTCAATTGGATTGATTGTTCGGCTGCTGTCTTCAATCTTCTTCGATCCTTCCCTCTGATTTTTGATCTGTTGGGAGATAAAGAAACACCAGCGGTCATATTTGTCAAATAATCATGCATCTCATCCCCTAATGTTTTTGCCACAGTCTGGACATCAGTTTCTATCCAAATGGGAGGAGTAAAGGGTACTCTCAGTCACTAACTCATGCAGAGTCAGATGGTGATCTGAGCCAGGCTGGTTTCTCAGTGCGAATAGGGCAAGGGGTAGGCAATATAGCGATCCCTTCTTCAAAGTCATCTTATTCTTAGCTATCATATATTTAAGGAGTCCATTTAAACACTCACAGGTACCATTCACTTATGGGTGACAAGCAGAGGAAAATGTGTGCTTTATCCCTGATAGAAGGGTTATCTGTTTGAACAATTCATTTACAAAATGTGACCCATAATCAGATCGCAGGACTTCACATACAACCCATCTAGGAAACACCTCATGTACGAGAAACCTGGCAGCACATGTGGCATCGGGGTGCATGCATGGACCTGCTTCAATCCATCAGGAAAGAAGACACACTAATAACATATATCTGTAGCCATTGCATGTTTGCAACATATCCACATAATCTATATGCAGATGCTGAAAAGGACCATTGTTGTAGGGTATTGCTCCTCTCACTGTATGCAAGGTATGCCCTGCTGAAAATTTCTGACGGACAATGCAATTCACAATAAACAATGCAATGTGTTCTAATAACTTTGTCGAGAACTAGTGTTCTGCAATCATGGCAGCAAGATTCTCTCTGGTTATATGCAGAGGATAGTGAAGCTGATCCAGCACAACCCTCAATAGTGCTAGAGGCATAACTGGCTTTCCAGTACTATCTTGTCTCCATATAGCCTCTGTGGGGGATAAAGAACGCCCCCGTCTTTTCTATAAATCCTATTCTTCTTGCAGAGCTTGACCTTGCAGCTCAATTAACTGCACAATGGATTACATATCAAAGCCTTCCTTCATCATCATGCAACATTCTGACATTTGCCTAACACTTTCTACATCAAAATTAGAAATATTTGGGAAATATGCTGCTCTTTTTGCTTCAAAGCCTTCGGCTTCATTACTGCGAGAAATCATGTCTGCCCTCTTAGTATGGGCTGCGCACTTCACCACATCGATAGCCAATAGGAGCTTCAGTACCTTAATGAGTTTGTCCAATAGCGGTGCATGTTGCACTGGTGTGACATCTGCGCAGAGGAACCCTTACTTTTCCAGTGTGACATTCCTGCGTGTGCGGTTGACATCACATAAGCGGAGCCAGAGTACACTGTTACTTCCTCATCCTCATATCTCACAAATGTGGCGATAAGCTCCACTAATTCTGTAGCCTGTGATGAGCAATGTGAAGGCAATCTTGCACTTGTCACTACTTCAAATCCACCATCCTTTTTTAACTTCACTACTGACGATCCTGTGTTATGCTCACCTGCTCTCTACGGAGGCGTTGGGCATGGTTGCAGCCCTCCCTGAACTTGAATCACCCCCTCAGGCCTCTCCCTCAGTAGAAAAGCTATGAGCGGTGGTACGTGGTGATACTGCTCCTGCGTGGAGAAAAGAGTGTGTGACTGTGCCAATCTGTGATTGTTACCTCTCAAACCCTTCACCCCAAAGTACGGTTTCTGTGAGCATACGCCGGCCCATAAAGCTCACCTGTGAATTATGGAAGATAAGCTCTCCGTCCTGCTACTTCTGGCAGGGGCGCGTCAAATAGGATCTGGTTCCTTCACTGATCCCTGATAAGGATTAGTCCAGTCAAGCTGTGACTATGCTGCTCCTTATAATTTGTAAGTCTTTCTTGATGCTGTTTGTTCTGTTTAATGTCTTTATATGTTGCTCCTATTTATTCCCGCAATAATGTCTCTCTTCTGTTTTCTTCCCTTAGATGAAAATGCGGCCTCAATGCAGCTGTGAGACGCGGCCGGATGGAAGATGGATGCTACCACAATGTTCGACAGCAGGTAAGTGATGGTTTAAGGAAAAGCGCAAAGTATGGTGAAGCGCAACCTTAAATGGACTGTTTTTTCAATGTCTAACCTTGTCTTCTGTTTTTCCTTGCAGGCGCTGTTGTTGACGATGGAGCGTGTCATGCTGTGGTGCCAAGATGAAGATTTTGGCGTTCCGGAAAGTGTAAAGATGAATACTTGGTTCGCCAAAGAGATGTACAGGTAAGAACGGCTACCCCCAGTTGGTAAGTATGCTGGCAGGAAGCAGGATGTCCAGGAAGCAGGATCTTCAAAGGTAAGTCTGACCTCAGGCGACGGTGAGCGTTATGCCGCTTGCAAGTGCAGAATAACGCGAAGCGTCTGTCTTGAGGATCGGGGCAGCTTATATAGCTGAGAGTGTGGGCACGCCTATCAGGGCCGGCTTCCCAGCCACACCCTGCCACTCCTAGAGAGTGAACATGTGCAAAGGCAATCCATTAGCAGCCACACCCAAGAATACATTTGGGGCTGCTTAATGGATGGAATGTTCAAGGTGAATGCATCCTGCTTAAGGGATGGAATGTTCAAGGTTAATGCATCTGAAGTGCTATTTCCATAATAAAAGCTTTTTGGTGTTAAATGGATGTTCTTGTTTACTTTTGTTCACGAGCCTTGCGCCAAAGGCGCCAGGACAGTGTCCTTCCAGGTCTCCTCTGCATGCAACCCCTGCATGCCTGTACCCCTAACTTCATGGTCATGACAGCACTCCCCCTCAAGGCCCCTCTCAAGGGTGTTCTCCTCTCGGTCCTGGTTTGGTGGAATTATTGCGATGGAACTGTCTGATTAAACGCTGAGCATGGACGTGTTCACTGGGTTCCCAAGTTCAGTCTTAAGGTCCGTAACCTTTCCACTCAATTAGGTAATACAATTTTGATCGAACAACCTTGGAGTCCAGGATGGATTTGACTTCATATTCTGGTTCTCCATCTATTACTTTGGGCTCTGGCGGAGAACTAAGCCGTTGTTAGGAAAGACTTCTTAATTGTGGGTAATTTTCCTTCCATGTGGAAACCCCTAAACTTTTTGCTGTTGTTTTCACCATGATCTAGACTTTGCCAGAGAAGTGCAGCCTTCTGCTGCACTCCTCTGGGCTTTTGCAACATTCTTACGGGGAAACTGACATGCCCTTAAGACAGTCAGTACCGGAAAACGTTGTTTTCCGTAGTTCTTTTATCATGTTGCAGCTTTCGCGCAACATGGCACAAGAGGGCACTGTAAGCTAAATTACTGCTCTCTTGGGTCTCTAGTCTTCTACAGGCCCTAGACACTCTCTTTGGATTGTTAACGAACGGTGCAAGTGAATCACAGACGGGACTGTTGGCAGCGATCGTTTCTTTGTGTTTTGAACTCCTTTTGGCTGTTTAAGCGTGTTTCTCGCGCTTAGCCCAAAATGGTGGCCTGGCTTCCAATATGGCCAGACCACGAGGCTCTTTGTCCTGTCCGCTGACCGTCTTGCCCCCTTCACCTTCCCCAGGTCAAGCCGATCCGGGGCCTTCCTTATTTGGGCATATATTTTCCCGCGAAACACAGATGCTTTCGCGGGCTTCTACAGGTCTTGTGTGTGCCTCCAGGATGTGGGCTGGGATGTCTGGTCCCAATACACATCCTGGGTGCCAGAGAGTGTAGTGTGTCGTGAATGCCTGGGACCACCGTGGTCCATGATAGGTCCACGTATGGTGTGAGTGTTTTGTGAGCAGATCTCCCATTGGGTCCCCTCCGTTTTGGCGCAAAGGGAACCGTGGATAAGAGGAGGCTGGAAACACCACTACCATGTCGATCTCCTGAGTTCTGCGAACAAAGGAATACAGGAGCCAAGTATCCTGCAACTATGAGGCTGAACCAAGGAATCGCTGGTGACCCACTGAAGGACTGCTCCTCTGCACCACTGTTGCTTTGTGAAACCCTTTCTACCTCTGATCGAACGAGAAGGCCTGTACTGGTACTTCGACCCTTTGGAATAGTGGGAACAACTATTCTCGGCATCTTCACCATCTCCTGCACGTAAGCCTTCAGAAGTGTCTCTGGGCCATCAAGTGGACTGACCAGCCTACCCAGGAGTCTTGCTCTGTAACCGCCGTCAGGTTGCTGCTGTATTTCAAATCCTTGCCACTCTCACACGATTCGTACACTTGGCGTTCCCAGGTCTGAAGTGAGAAGTGTACTTTGGGCTGAAATACACACAGCCGCTCGTTGCCCTGCTGTGGTAACAAACTGCGCGAGTTCACTGCGTTTGGGACATCCTCAACTCTAACTTCTGCTGCCGCGGAATCTACATGATGCCGAGACGTCTGTAACGCTCACCTGATTCCCGTAGAGGCGCGGGCGTATACCGTATCTTCAAAGGTGATGTGTAACACCCGGCTGGCTCTTTGGGCTGGACCTCTGTGCACTGTATGTCTGACTCGAAGGGTAAGATGTCTGCAGATAGAAAATATGGGATTAAGGAACTGGGTTATTGAATGTCTCTCTCTTCTTCCCTTTCTCTTCTCCTGTAGAACCCCAAAGGTTAACGCTCTCACCTTAGGTAAGTCAATGCTGTGCTCTCCATCTGCCTCGGGGCAGGGTGCTGTAACCAGTTTCTTCACTGGATAAGGGGAGCAGGCCTCTTGACTTCAGAGGACTGCTGTCCGTCGTTTACTGCACGAAGGGTAAGTTTCGAGTAATTCTAATGTCTTTAAAGTCTTTAGTAATGATGTTTCTTGTTTTGCAGGGTTCCGGCGATGGCGGATGACGGGCTGAAGTGAGTTGAAGATGGAGCCCGTGTGATGAATAGAAGTGCCTGGAAGCACGTAAGTAAGCGCTTGTTGCCTGCTTCACGATGCGCTCTAACTGTCTTTTTATTTTGCAGATACAAGTTCGGAGCGGCTGCAGGGTGCCGGAATACCCACTGGGTTAGATGTGGAAAGGAGTAATGGCACGTGAGTATTAAAGTTCCCCAATGTCTTTAAACGCACCTTGTTTTGTCTTTCAGATGCGGGATGCAGCGCCGAAGGCCTCCGGAGCGTGCGAAGAGTTGGTAAGCTTTTGTCTTTCAGATGCCGGAATGCAGTGTGAAGACCTCCGGAGCGCACGAAGAGTAGGTAAGCCTTTGTCTTTCAGATGCCGGAATGCAGCACGAGGCGTTGGTGACAGCCGATGGACCAGGTAAGTGAAGAGCTGTCACTGAAGACCGTAATGCTAACCTGTTCTTTCTTGTCTTTATAGGTGTTGCTGAAGACTGGATTCAGGATGGTAAGCCTTTTTCCTTAGGCCCAGGATCAGATGCAGAAGACACGATGAGCGTTCTGCTGCAGAGGATGCAGAATAACGCAAAGCAAGATTCATCCATCGGGTGTGGTTTAAATAGCCTCCTGTAGTGCTTAGGTGTCTCCTTCCACAGCCACGCCTAGGTAAGAAAAGAGTTCCTGCTTTCCAGAAGAGTTCCAGTGTTCTGAATCTAGGGAGTGGCTCCTGCCCCACCCAACAGGAAAAGTAGTTCCAAACAGAAGAGGATCAGAGGCTCAACTGGCAGGCAAGTAAGCAGCATGGTCTGCTGCAGGTAAGTCCACCCAAGCATTATGAGCCCGGCGCTTCCAGCGCTGGGACTGGGCATATTTATGAGCCTGGTGCCACTGGCGCCAGGACTGGGTCCAAAAGGTCCCAATTGGGACTGGTTGGCACTCGGAACCTGGGTTATGGATCTGCTTCCAAGGGAGTTGGGAAAACCCTGACCTTTTGGAAGCAGAGATCATGACAGTACCCCCCCTCAAGGCCCCTCCCAAACCAGGCTTCTCCGGGGGTTTTGGCTTGTCAGGAAATGTTCAGTGAAATCTTTTGATTAGGCGAGGAGCGTGGACATATTCAGCAGGTTCCCAGGATCTCTCTTGGGGGCCGTAGCCTTTCCAGTCAATTAGGTAAAATAGTTTAGATTTGGAGATCTTGGAGTCCAGAATGCTTTTGACTTCAAACTCGAGTTCTCCATCAACTAGGATAGGTTTTGGAGATTTAGTTAGTCGGGTTTGAGGTTGCATGGGTTTTAATAGAGAGACGTGGAAGACCGGATGTATCTTCATGTGCGGGGGCAAGTCCAACTTGACTGCTACTGGGTTTACTATGGTAGTGATGGAATAGGGACCAAGGTATCTTGGGTTGAATGTGCGTGGCCCTTTTAGAGGTAGATATTTGGTGGATAACCAGACTTGATCCCCTACTTGATATTGAGGGGCTTCTTTCCGATGTTGATCTGCTCCTTTCTTGTATTGTTCTTTAGCCCTTTAAAGGTGAGAAACAGCTTCCTTAAAGGCTTGGGTGATTGTAGAATGCAGGTAGTCTACTGCTGGTGTTTCAAGATCTTGGAGGGGATCCAACTCCGAGGTTTGAGGGTGACTGCCGTACAAAAGAAAAAACGGGGTTTTCCCAGTTCCCGAATGGACAGAGTTATTGTAGGCATATTCGGCTATCCAAAGGATGTCTTTCCAAGTTTTTTCAGTTTGTTGCAGCATGCAGCGTAAATACTGTTCCAGAGTTTGATTGGTCCTCTCGGTTTGTCCGTCGGTCTGAGGGTGGTGACTGGTCGATAGTCTCACATCAATTTGAGCCGGCCGACAGCAACTTCGCCAAAAATGAGAAATAAATTGACTACCTCGATCCGAAATTAGAACCGAAGGAAAACCGTGCAGTCGGACGATGTTTTCGAGAAATTCTCGGGCCAGAGTTGCTGCTGTTGGCAAGCCTTTGAGCGGAATGAAATGCGCCATCTTGGAGAATAAGTCCACGATTACAAGAATCGGATTGTATCCGGAGCATGGAGGTAGATCGGTGATGAAGTCCATAGAAAGCGTATGCCAAGGGCGAGGTGGGATGTCAATAGGGCGTAAGAGGCCTGCTGGTCTTTCCTTTTGACTCTTGTTTTGGGCGCATACTCCACAGGACATTATAAAGTCTCTGATATCTTTTTTCCAAGACGGCCACCAGAAGTAGCGCTTGATCTTTTCTGAGGTCTTGGCCATACCGGGATGTCCTTCCATTAAAGAATTGTGATAACAAGAGATAACTTTTTTCTGTAAATCTGTGCTGGGTAGGTATAATCGTTCTTGGAAATACAATAAGTTGTCCTTTACTGCAAAGTCCTTTCCCTGTAGATGCCAATTCTGTATTTCTGCTGGAGTTACAAGTTGCCTGGCTTTATCCTTAACTTCCTCTATGGATTCTGTGGCGATTACACCCAGAATTCTTTGTTCGGGAATGATTGGTACAGGTTTAGGGTTGATCAAGTGTTCCTCCACTCCCATCCGAGAAAGGGCATCAGCTTTACCGTTCTTTGTACCAGGTCGATAGGTAATTATGAAGTCAAACTCGGCAAAGAATAATGCCCAACGGAGTTGTCTAGAGGATTGGGCTTTTGCGGTTTTCAAATATTGCAGGTTTCGGTGATCCGTAACCACAGTAACGGTGTCTCGGGCCCCCAGCAGATAATGCCGCCAAGCCTTAAAGGCAGACTTGATAGCCAGAAGTTCCTTGTCAGTAATCGTGTAATTGATTTCAGGAGGCGAGAATTTGCGGGACCAAAATGCCACGGGATGCAACTGATTGGTTACCGGGTCCTTTTGTGATAGAACTGCCCCCATGGCAAGGCTTGAAGCATCAGTTTCCACGATGTAGGGGAGTTCGGGGCGAGGGTGTTTTAAGATTGGTGCAGAGATAAATTTAGTCTTCAAATCCTGGAAAGCTTGTTCCGCCTCGGTAGGCCATTCAAAACGTTTGTTTTTCTTTAACAAGGCAGTGATGGGCTGGACTATTCGAGAGAATTCGGGGATAAACCTGCGGTAAAAGTTAGCGAAGCCTAACATGCTTTGCACACCTTTTACGGAGGATGGTGATGGCCATTTGAGAACTGCATCGACCTTCTTTGAATCCATACGCACTCCGCCAGGTGATAATATGAATCCCAAGAATTCAACTTCAGTCACGTTGAAAACACATTTTTCCAACTTAGCGAAAAGTTTGTGTTGACGCAATCTTTCGAGGACCATTTTCACGTGTTTCCGATGTTCAGATTCCGATGAAGAATAAACGAGGATGTCGTCAATGTAAACAACAACACACACATCTATGAGCTCTCTGAGGACATCGTTCATAAAATATTGAAAGGCGGCCGGGGCATTGCAAAGTCCGAAGGGCATGACCTGATATTCAAATAGCCCATACTTGGTGCGGAAGGCCGTCTTCCATTCATCGCCCTCTTTTACTCGTACCAAGTGGTAAGCTCCTCTAAGATCCAGCTTTGTATATATGCATTCTTTTCTGACTTGGTCCAGGAGTTCAGGGATCAAAGGTAACGGATATCTATTCTTAACGGTGATCTGGTTCAGGGAGCGATAATCTATACAAGTTCTAAGGTCTCCTTCCTTTTTTGGAACGAAGAACAAAGCTGAAGAAGCAGGGGACTTGGAAGGACGAATAAACCCATTTGCCAGGTATTGATCCAGGTATTGTCGAAGGTGAAAGTTCTCAGGCTCGGTGAGGGCATAAATTCTACTACAAGGAGGAGTGGATCCAGGTATAAGGTCTATCTGGCAGTCATAAGACCTATGAGGAGGTAGAGAGTTAGCCTGATCCTTCCGGAAAACATCTTGGTATTCTAGGTATTCGGGAGGTAACTGGGGAGTCTCTGAAGAAATTGCTGCCAGTGCAACACCAGGTGGAGGGTGACAAGTAGAGACACATTCTGGAAACTGGACCGTTCTTGCTCGCCAATCGATCAGAGGATTGTGTTTCTCTAACCAAGGTATTCCTAGAATAATCTGAAACTGAGGGGTCTTGATCACATCGAACACGATCTTCTCATGGTGTCCATCTTGACTTACTAGCGTCACCTCTTGAGTGGTATGCGTTACTGGCCCGGAGGCTATCGCCGTACCATCCACCGTAGTAATGACGTCCTTTACAGCCTTGGGACAAAGAGTTAGATTCATCCTCAAAACCATTTCATGATCCACATAATTGCCGATGGCACCGCTGTCGACGTAAGCTTCAATTGCATGTAATCGATCCGGATTATCAGGGCTAATGAGGACCATAGGTATCACGAAATGCGAGGTCACGGTTTTCACGCTCGGCAAGAGGACCTCTATTCTTGTCGGGCGAGGTCGTTTCCCTGCTCAGAGTTTGTAACTTTGGTAACTGCAGCTCCTACTGCCTTCTTGGCAGGTTTCACCGGACAGTCTCGAAGAAAGTGCCCTGAGTTTCCGCAATAGAGGCATAATTGCAACTGTTTTCTCCTTTCCCGCTCCTTTTGTGTTAGAGGACCTTTCAGACCCCCTATTTGCATGGGTTCCCCGGAGTCTACTCCTTTGGAAGGAGTTGGCGGTTTGGAAAATACTCGAGCATCAAACTTGGAACGATCGGCCTTCCTATTCTGCAGTCTGTGATCTATTTGAACGACTAAGTCTATATAGTCCGAACAATCTTGTGGGGGATTCACTACTTGGGCTAACACATCTTTGAGCTCTCCACATAGACCTCTATAAAACAGCGTAATCCTTTCGTCCTCAGGCCATTGAGTTTCCACTATCAGTCTGTTGAAAGACGCAATATAAGCCAAAAGGTCTTGATTACCTTGTCGCAACGAAAGAAGCTCATTGTCCAAGGCCTGCCCCTGTGAATGTCTTGCGAACAGTTTTTCCATACTGAGCTGAAAAGCTTGAAAATCATGGAGGACCGGATCATCTTGATTTACTAGAGGGATCGACCAGTCTGCCGCATTGCCACTAAGGTACGAAAGCACGAAAGCTACTTTAGCTTGATCAGTTGGAAAGGCTGCTGGCCGGCATAAGAAATGCAACCGGCACTGATTGATAAATACTGCAAACCTCTTTGGGTCACCAGAAAATCGTTCGGGCGGAGCCAGAGGTACATTCCCAGGTAGGTTGATCTGCACTGGATTCATAGAGGATGTAGAAGGAAGATTTCCCCCAGATGCGGGTAACGGGGTCTGTCCGGCTTGTGACTGTAGCAATTGTCTAGCGAGATCATCTGTTCGCTCCTTGGAAATAATCAGTTCCCTTCTTAGAGCGTTCGTTTCCTGACGGGCTGCATGCACTTCTGCCCTTAGTTCCCCAAGTAACTGGGCTAGCTGGTCGGTATCCGAGGTTTCCATAGCGCCTGGACGGGAGTTTTGTGGTAGGCTTTGCGTTCTGTAACGCTCACCTGATTCCCGTAGAGGCGCCGGTCTTGACTGGGCGTATACCGTATCTTCAAAGGTGATGTGTAACACACGGCTGGCTCTTTGGGCTGGACCTCTGTGCACTGTATGTCTGACTCGAAGGGTAAGATGTCTGCAGATAGAAAATATGGGATTAAGGAACTGGGTTATTGAATGTCTCTCTTCTTCCCTTTCTCTTCTCCTGTAGAACCCCAAAGGTTAACGCTCTCACCTTAGGTAAGTGAACGCCGTGCTCTCCATCTGCCTCGGGGCAGGGTGCTGTAACCAGTTTCTTCACTGGATAAGGGGAGCAGGCCTCTTGACTTCAGAGGACTGCTGTCCGTCGTTTACTGCACGAACGGTAAGTTTCGAGTAATTCTAATGTCTTTAAAGTCTTTAGTAATGATGTTTCTTGTTTTGCAGGGTTCCGGCGATGGCGGATGACGGGCTGAAGTGAGTTGAAGATGGAGCCCGTGTGATGAATAGAAGCGCCTGGAAGCACGTAAGTAAGCGCTTGTTGCCTGCTTCACGATGCGCTCTAACTGTCTTTTTATTTTGCAGGTACAAGTTCGGAGCGGCTGCAGGGTGCCGGAACACCCACTGGGTTAGATGTGGAAAGGAGTAATGGCACGTGAGTATTAAAGTTCCCCAATGTCTTTAAACGCACCTTGTTTTGTCTTTCAGATGCGGGATGCAGCGCCGAAGGCCTCCGGAGCGTGCAAAGAGTTGGTAAGCTTTTGTCTTTCAGATGCCGGAATGCAGTGTGAAGACCTCCGGAGCGCACGAAGAGTAGGTAAGCCTTTGTCTTTCAGATGCCGGAATGCAGCGCGAGGCGTTGGTGACAGCCGATGGACCAGGTAAGTGAAGAGCTGTCACTGAAGACCGTAATGCTAACCTGTTCTTTCTTGTCTTTATAGGTGTTGCTGAAGACTGGATTCAGGATGGTAAGCCTTTTTCCTTAGGCCCAGGATCAGATGCAGAAGACACGATGAGCGTTCTGCTGCAGAGGATGCAGAATAACGCAAAGCAAGATTCATCCATCGGGTGTGGTTTAAATAGCCTCCTGTAGTGCTTAGGTGTCTCCTTCCACAGCCACGCCTAGGTAAGAAAAGAGTTCCTGCTTTCCAGAAGAGTTCCAGTGTTCTGAATCTAGGGAGTGGCTCCTGCCCCACCCAACAGGAAAAGTAGTTCCAAACAGAAGAGGATCAGAGGCTCAACTGGCAGGCAAGTAAGCAGCATGGTCTGCTGCAGGTAAGTCCACCCAAGCATTATGAGCCCGGCGCTTCCAGCGCTGGGACTGGGCATATTTATGAGCCTGGTGCCACTGGCGCCAGGACTGGGTCCAAAAGGTCCCAATTGGGACTGGTTGGCACTCGGAACCTGGGTTATGGATCTGCTTCCAAGGGAGTTGGGAAAACCCTGACCTTTTGGAAGCAGAGATCATGACAACGTCCCCTGCTTGTATCTGAACCTGCCAGCACTGAAACTGACGCGGAGAAGCCTGGGTCTGCCTGCATCGGGGACCGGTGAGTAGCATCACTAGGAACTGGTCGCCCTCCTGCAGTAGCCCATTGCTTTTCCCTGCTATGTCAAACAGCATGCCTTTCCGTACTCGCGCTCTGCTTCTGCCCACAGTGGAGGCTGCGCTTGAGTCGCGGAGCTCTGTTCATCTTCATTTGTTCACCGAACTGAACTGATTCCCTCAAGGAGACTCCCCTTTGCCCGTTGGCACCCGCGTGTGCAGGTACTTTTGAGCACAAGGCTCCACTCGTCGTAGGGCTCAGACTTCCTTCTAGTTAGTTGCCTCTGAAGGCGGACTGGGTCTAACTATTATTCGCACTGCCTGTTTTCCTCCCCATCTAGGTGGTCTGCACATTTCGTGCGTCTAACTCGTTAGAGTCGTTGGTAATTGTATGTATATTGTATTTGATTGTGATGTGTTGGTTTACTTGAGTTTTATTGTGATTTCTCGCTACGGTCAATGTTACAAAGGCCTTGTAATAAATGTGTCTATATTTTTAATATAACACCTGCTTGGAGTAATTTGTAAGTGTCCTTGCTTTGTGTGCTCATTGCAGGCTTTCAGTCACCCTCACCCCTTTTGAGACCTAGTCTTGACCGCCGCGATCGCTACCTTGATTGGTCTGGCTTGTCCAGAGGTTACCCTGTTCCAAGAAACTAGGCTGGCCTTCGGAACCTCTGCCCCTCCAGGACAGAGTTCAGAAATCCATCTTAACAGCCGTGTATTGGACTTCATTGTTTTGAGGAGAGAGACATGAAATACGGGGTGAATTTTCATGTGAGATGGTAACTCCCATTTCATGGCGACAGGATTGATTATGGACTTTATAGTATAGGGGCCCAGGTATCTTGGGAGGAAAGCTCTTGGCCCCTTCAGGGGAATATATTTGGATGCTAACGATACCTTTTCTCCAATCTGGTAGGCGGGAGCTTCCTTCCGATGTCAATCAGCAAACAGTTTTTGTCTTTCCTTAGCCTTGGTCAGATGCTCTGTCACCTCCTTAAGAACCTGAATGATGGTTTTATGCATGTTTGTTATGGCTGGCATTTCCAGTGTATCAGATGGATCAAATATTGATGTCCTCGGATGTCTTCCATGCACAGTGTAGAATGGAGTTTGCCCTGTGCTTGTGTGAACTGAGTTGTTGTATGCATATTCAGCTATCCAGAGTATATTTTTCCAAGAATCCTCAGACTGTTGCAACATACTCCTGAGATATTGCTCTAAAGTTTGGTTGGTTCGTTCAGTTTGCCCATCAGTTTGAGGGTGATGGCTTGTGGACAACCGGAGATCGATTTTGGCAATCTTACAACACTTTCTCCAAAAGGCAGAAACAAATTGCGTTCCGCGATTAGATACTAATATTGATGGAAACCCATGCAATCAAACAATGTGTTCTAGGAACACAGAAGCGAGAGTTGACGCAGTTGGGAGTCCCTTCAGAGGGATCAAACGGGCCATTTTGGTGAATAAATCCACAACGACTAATATGGTGTTGTATCCATTGCAAGGTGGAAGATCATGATGAAGTCCATCGACAGGGTATGCCAAGGTGCTGGCGGTACTGTTAGGGGATGTAGTAACCCAGCAGGGTTCTGTTTCTGAGGCTTGTGTTGTGCACAGACCTGCAGGTTTCAATAAAGTGGGTGATGTCTTTTCGCCAGGTTGGCCAACAGTAGTTTTGTTTTACCTTAGCCTGAGTTTTGGCTATTCCTGGGTGTCCTTCCACTAATGAATCATGGTAATTTGTGATGATTTGCTTTTGCAGTTCTTGGTCTTGGACATAGAAACATCCTTGGAAATACGGTAGATTGTCTTTGATGGTCTACTGGTCACCTTTTAACAGCCATTCCTGTTGTGTTGATTGATCCATCGGGGATTGCAAACTGGTTCTTTGGTCATCCACACACGTGGTGGCAGCTATTCTGGTTTGAATCCTTTCCTCAGGAATTATGGCCACGGTCCCGGATGCTGTAAAAGCCTTTATTTCTTCACTCATGCGTGATGGAGCATCTGCTTTCCCATTGCGTACTCCAGGTCTATAAGTGATAATAAAATCATATTCCGTGAAAAAGAGAGCCCAACGAAGTTGACGCGAGGATTGTGGTTTGGCGGTTTTCAAGTATTGCAAGTTACGGTAGTCCGTGATGACAGCGACCGTATGTTTCGCCCCAAAAAGGTAATGTCTCCAGGCCTTGAATGCTGCTTCAACCTCCAGTAATACCTTATCTGTGATTGCGTAGTTCAACTCGGGGGCTGAACATTTGCGGGACCAGAATGCGACAGGGTGTAGTTGTCCTGTTTCAGGGTCTCGTTGTGACAATACTGCTCCCATGGCTATTTTTGAAGCATCTGTCTCAACTATGTAAGGTAGGTCTGGTCGTGGGTGTTGAAGGGCTGGTGCTGTAGTGAATGCTAGTTTCAACTTCTGGAAGGCTTCTTCAGCTTCTGTCGACCAATGGAACTTTTGATTTTTCTTTAACAAGGAGGCAATTGGATGTACAATTTGTGAAAACTCCGGTATAAACCTACGGTAAAAGTTGGCAAATCCGAGCACGCTTTGCACTCCTTTTGTGGATGTTGGTGAGGGCCATTGGAGGATTGCATCCACCTTTCGTGTATCCTGTACATGCCTTGTGGTGTGAGCATGAAACCGAGAAACCTGACCACGGTTACATGGAAAAAACATTTTTCTAACTTGGCATACAATTGGTGTTGTCGAAGCTTCTCTAAGACTGCCCGGACATGGCGTACATGTTCTTCCATGGAATTTGAGTAGATAAAAATGTCGTCAATGTAAACAGGAGCGCAAACGTCCAGTAGTTCACGGAGTACATCATTCATAAAGAATTGGAACGTTGCAGGGCCATTGCATAGCCCGAAGGGCATGACCTGGTATTCAAAGTGGCCATACTTTGTGCGGAAGGCTGTTTTCCACTTGTCTCCCTCTTTTACTCTTACAAGATGGTATGCTCCTCCTAAATCCACTTTTGTGTAGATTTGAGCATGTTTCACTTGGTCCAGGAGCTCTGGTATAAGTGGTAAAGGATATCGATTTTTTACTGTGATCTGATTGATGGCTCTATAGTCGATGCAAGTTCTTAAGTCCCCCTCCTTTTTAGGCATGAAGTATAAGGGTGATGAGGCAGATGACTTGGACGGGCGAATGAAACCGTTCGCCAGGTACTGATCCAGGTAAGTTCTAAGATGCTGATTTTCCTGTTCTGTCAGAACATAAATTTGGCTGCAAGGGATCTGGACTCCGGGTACAAGATCTATTTGATAATCGTAGGGTCTGTGCGGGGCAGAACGTTGGCTTGCTCTTTTTTGAAGACATCCTGGTAATCTTGGTATTCAAGTGGTAAGGAGCTGATGAAACCCAACATTATTCCTTTCTTCGGTTTCAGATTGTTGTCATCATCTTTGTAACATGTTTCGGCACCATCATGAGGAAATGTCAGAACTCGTTTTTGCCAGTCGATCGTAGGATTGTTGGTCTCCAGCCAGGGCATTCCCAATATCATTTGGAACTGAGAAACACAGATGATATCGAAAGTAATGTCCTCTTGATGCCCATCCTGACACAGAAGCTTGACTTTCTCGTTGTATTGTGTCACGGGGCCAGATGATAGCTGAGAACCATCCACAGCAGTGATGTTTTCGGATTTCTGCTTCTGTCGGAGAGGAAGGCCTATTCGGAGAGCCAAATCTTGATCAATGTAGTTACCCACAGCTCCACAATCAATATATGCCTCAAAGGCATGTATTTCTGATGGTTGCATGTGATTCACCAAAAGCACTAGAAGGACTAGATGTGAGGTCCTTTTTCATGCTCGACAAGCAGGCCCCTACACTTGCCGGGCATTGGCGTTTCCCGAGTTCTGTTTTTCTTCTTCACCAGTTTTGTCTGTTGCCCCAACCATTTTCTTGGGTGGTTTTACCAGGCAGTCACGGAGGAAGTGACTTGCTTGTCCACAATATAAGCAAAGCTGTTGTCTTCTTTTTTCCCTTTCAGCTTTGGTAAGGGGACTTCGTAATCCACCAACTTGCATTGGCTTAGACCGTTCATGTGGTCTAGTCTGATTCTCACGAGGTCATACGTAAACTGACCGTCTCTCTGATCTAGCTCGATCCATTTTCCGATTCAGCGACATATGATCGAGTTGCACCGTCAAGCCTATGTAGACCGCACACCTCTCAGGGGGATTAACCACTTGCACCAACACATCCTTAAGTTCTCCACCTAACCCTCGGTAAAAGAGTGTAGTCCTCTTTTCTTCTGGCCAGTTGGTTTGGGCTATGAGACGATTGAAGGTTGCAATATAGGTTAATAGATCTTGACTCCCTTGTCTGAGTGACAACAACTTGTTGTCCAGAGCTTGTCCTCAAGTATGACGGGCAAACAATTTCTCCATCTCATGTTGGAAATTCCCAAAGTTCTGGAGTAAAGGGTCATCTTGATTTACCAAAGGTATAGACCAGTCCACTGCACTACCTCCTAAATACGAGAGTACAAACGCCACTTTGACTTGGTCATTAGGAAAGGCTCACAGTCTGCACAAGAAATGAAGGCGACATTGGTTCATAAATAGAGCAAACTTGTTTGGGTCGCCGATGAAGCGTTCGGGAGGGGGCTAGAGGGACTGCTCCTGGAAGAACCACCTGAACCAATGATGATTGTTGTGGTGTGGAAGAATGAGAAGAATGGGTCACGCCAGGCAGTGGAACCTGTGCTGCTGCTTGTGCTGGTAGCATTTGTCTTGCCAATTCCTCAGTTGTTTCTGGAGTTACAATAAGATCCCTCCGTAATGCATTGGTTCCCTGTCTTGAAGCATGTACTTCAGCCCATAATTCCCCTATTAAGAGGGCTAATTGATCTGTTTCTGAAGTTTCCAGAACACCCAGGCAGAGAATATTAGAGGCTTCGTATTCTGTTACGCTCACCTGGTCTCTGCAGAGGCATTGGGGCACGGTTGCAGCCCTCCCTGAACTTGAATCACCCCCTTCAGGCCTCTCCCTCAGTGGAAAAGCTGTGAGTGGTGATACGTGGTGATACTGCTCCTGCGTGGAGATAAGAGTGTGTGAGTGCGCCAATCTGTGATTGTTGTACCTCTCAAACCCTCCACCCCAAAGTACGGTTTCTGTGAGCAGACGTGGCCCATAAAGCTCACCTATGGAAGATAAGCACTCCGTCCTGCTACTTCTGGCAGGGGCACATCGAATGGGATCTAGTTCCTTCACTGATCCCTAATAAGCTGTGACTATGCTTCTCCTTATGATTGCTAAGTCTTTCTTGAGCTCTTGCGATGCTGTTCGTTCTGTTTAATGCCTTTATATGTTGCTCCTATTTATGCCCTTAATAATGTCTCTCTTCTGTTTTCTTCCCATAGATGGAAATGCGGCCTCAATGCAGCCGTGAGACGCGGCCGGATGGAAGATGGATGCTACCACAGTGTTCGACAGCAGGTAAGTGATGGTTTAAGGAAAAGTACGAAGTATGGTGAAGCGCAACCTTAAACGGACTGTTTTTTCGATGTCTAACCTTGTCTTCTGTTTTTCCTTGGAGGCGCTGCTGTTGACGATGGAGCGTGTCGTGCTGCGGTGCCAAGATGAAGAGTTCGGTGTTCCTTAAAGTGTAAAGATGAATACTTGGTTCACCAAAGAGATGCACAGGTAAGAACAGCTTCCCCCAGTTGATAAGTATGCTGGCAGGAAGCAGGATGTCCAGGAAGCAGGATCTTCAAAGGTAAGTCTGACATCAGGCGACAGTGAGCGTTACGCTGCTTGCAAGTGCAGAATAACACGAAGCGTCTGTCTTGAGGATCGGGGCAGCTTACATAGCTGAGATCGTGGGCATGCCCATTTGGGCCGGCTTACCAGCCACACCCTGCCACTCCTAGAGAGTGAGCACGTGCAAAGGCAATCCATTAGCAGCCACACCCAAGAATACACTAAGGGCTGCTTAATGGATGGAATGTTCAAGGTTAATGCATCCTGCTTAATGGATGGAATGTTCAAGGTTAATGCATCTGAAGTGCTATGTCCATAAAAAAAGCTTTTTGGTGTTCAATGGATGTTCTTGTTTACTGCATGCCTGTGCCCCTGACTTCATGACCATGACATCCTGTGTGCCTTTCTACTGTCATTTGATCAATTTTCGAAGAATCATCAACTAACTGAATTTTTCCCTCCCCTAAAGCATTCTCTCTAACTTGGGGGGATATCATCATAAAACTCAGCATACGTTGTGCAATCATGTACATAGTTCTTCTCTACTGGTTCTGCTATACATGTTGCTTGATTCACTACTCTACATCTAACTATTTTGATCGCTGGGTTCGAAAGGATCACCTCATAACCTGATGTTCTTTGTGTAGTCAACGTGCTTTTAGGTTTCTCCAAAATGGCAAACAGGGAATGTTTGACAAATCATTTCATTGAGCATCCCATTGTAATACTGGCAGCTTTTTCAATCAGCAGCAGTTAAGGCCTGTCCATGTTATATCACCTTTACATATCTGTGCTTCCTTAAGTCCTTTTGAATGTGGTCCGATATATGTACTGTAATTGAAAACCCAGGCCAAACAATAATTGCATTGGCCTATAAATTGCCGCATTTCCCTCACTGTCTTAGGTCTTAGAGTTTTCATGATTGCTTCTGCTCTCTCCGGTGTCACTTTTCTCCCCTCTGGAGAGATTAGCTGTCCTATGTACAGGACCCCTTCCTGCTAATACTGTAGTTTCTCTTTGTCTACTTTGTATCCTATTTCTGCTAATACTGGCGTTAGCTGGACTGAGTCTTCTCTGCATTTATCTTGTGTTTCTCTGCACCCTAATAGGTCATCTATGTGCTGAATTATTGTGCGCTCAAATTGTATGTTGCCTAGGTCCATCTGAAGGATCCTATTAAAGATCGATGGGCACTCACAGTACCCCTATGGTCACCTTGTATGTTTCCACCACTGGTTTCTACATGAAAATTAAGTCAAATCTTGGGAATACTCATGAAGGCGAATTGAAAAGAAAGTGCTTTTAAATCTATTGTAAAATATTAAGCTTTAGCTGAAATGTTACATAATACCGTAGCTGTGTTTGGAACCAGAGGAAACTCTGCTTCGACAATATTAATTAGGGGGCGTAGATCCTGAATAAATCTCAACGACCCCCTGTTAATTTCTCTACTGGGTACGCAGCCTTATTACACATGGAGTCTGATGGTACTGATATCCCTTGCTGTACTAGATCAGAAATTGTTTCAAATATACCTTTATCTGCTTCTTTAGACATGGTCTACTGTTTTGCTCGTGTTAAGATTGCTCCTGGCTTAAGCTTAATTTTAACTGCTCCTGCTCTGCTCAATAGACCACGTCATAAGGACTATTGGCCCATAGAATGCTTAGTACATTTTCTAAATCTTCCTGGAAAAATTGTGGTTTCTTTCTTACCACTGCCATTCTCTGTGGTATTTCCCCATTCTCAACTTGAATCCAATAAGTGAGACTTATGAAAAATACTAATTCATCGCCTGAATTTTCATCTCTGAACAACTCTTCGTCTGTCAAGTCTGTTACTCTCTATTCTTTGTCAAGAGCTATTACTGTTCTCCATGCTCTTCCTTCATCACCTGTCCCATCACCCTTTCCGATCTTACCACTGCTGCTTCTAGCTCTATGGGAATAACCTGTCCATCCTCGTCATCCATACGTATTTCTGGCCTAAACAAAAATTTGTCAGGTATCCTAACCAATTTACCTATCAATCCAGGAAGCCATGTCAACAAAATATTTACTCTATACAAAAATGCTTCTGGATCTAGGAACACCTCTCAATGCTTTTCGGCCTGCAAATGCTAGAATAAATTCTCTTAAATTCATGTAATGTATCCCTGGAATGGAACATACTTTCCCCTTGTCAGTAAATGATATCGTCATGTTACGTTTTGTCATCAAGTCATGGAATATCTAGAATATAATAGTGGCATAGATAACTCATGTTCTCCTATAGGTGATTCATCAGTAAAAAGGAACTAAACTCATAGCCCCAGAGAATCCCTGTGCATTTGTGGCAATGCCAGACATTGGATACTTTCCTTCTTGAACACAGGAACTAGTCCCTCCCGGGTCTACAAGAAACAAAAGTGTCTTGCCTCCCATCATTACCCTGACCCTCGGTTCCTCTTGGGGGGTCTGGTTTCACTGATAGTACTAAACACGTCTAGTCGCTATGTGGGCTTTCCTATTATGGATATAAATTCATTCCTGTACCCGTAAAAAGGATTTCCTCCCACCACTGTCACACACCCTATCCTGGGTGTAGGTGTTTGTGGTGTTCCTGTCTTCACATTGCTTTGTGGTACCATCTGTTGCGTTTGTACTTGCTGTGTTTGCATATGCGCTTGCTGTGGTTGCCCTTGTGGTGATTGTGATTGCAGCAGAATCTGCTGTGTCTACTGTATTTGCGGTGCATGTGTATGACACGGAGTGTGATTCTGGGCATAATACTCAGATGGTTCTGTACTATACTGTGAACAACAGCCTATCCCCCCCTCTTGGATGCTGCCAGCTCTGTTGCATGCCCCCTCTGCTTCTACATGTGCAGGCCATATGTCCCATTCTCCAACAATTCCAGCACTGCTGTGGCTGTCCTCCATTAAATCCTCCTTCCCCTTGAGAGTTTTGAAATCCAACTCCTCGCCCTCTAGG
The DNA here is from genome assembly GCF_040938575.1 of Ambystoma mexicanum. NCBI lineage: Eukaryota > Metazoa > Chordata > Amphibia > Caudata > Ambystomatidae > Ambystoma > Ambystoma mexicanum. The sequence goes on from NC_090936.1 coordinate 149,265,873, forward strand.
TTCATTCCCTCTACCACGTGGCCAAAAATGTTACCTACCCTGATCTACGGGGTACCCTACATTGATAGGCTGTAACTCTTGTGTAACCACTCATTCACCGCTCGTCAGTACTGCTCCTTCTATGGGAAATTTCGACAATGTTTTCTGAACTAACTTTGCTTCTTCCAGCCTCCTTTTCTCTGCTTTTTTCTTATTCTTCTCTTATAACAATCGACAATGATGTACAATAGTCAACTGTATTTCTGGCCATGGATTCGCTTCCATCCCTTCCTGTATTTTCATCTTCCCCTGCACTGGTTCAGGCAGTCCTTGACATAAAATATTATTTAAAAAATGCTGCTGTTTTGTCCCACGGTTTCCTCATCATGAGACGCCAATGTACTTGAATCTCCTGAATATAAGCAACAGGATCTTCGTTCTTTCCCATTTTCCTTGTCATGATCGCTCCCATGTCTGTTGTATCAGGGTATTGTATTCTGAGCACCCTCAATATGTCTGCTCTACAATTATTAAATGGCAAGCCATCATTTGTCATGTTTTGTGCTGCCACAGTCGCATATCCCGCTCATCTCCAAATGTCGTCACCTCTCTCTCTCCAAAGATAGCTGCTAGTAGGTCCTTTACATCACCCACTGCTAACATCATTGCAGCTGTTATTCTTTCTAACTTATAAATCCACTTACCTGCTCCTGCACTCAAACTAGGTAACTTGAATTTTAAATTGTGTTTTTCCATCTGCAGCCATGGTATATATTGTGGTCGTCCTCCCCCTTTATCCGATAACGGGAATTGTGTGGACCCTGTTCTTCAATCGTATCCACCTATGCCTCTTGTCTTCCAGGTAGGGCTAGTTTTGCCTGTTCATCCTCATCCTGGCAAAGACCTCAATCTACTCACATAAGATGGGGAGATTTCCCCTAAACTATTCAACTGTTCTTGTGGTCATTCTGGGAATGATTTAGGTTCTGGTGTTCTTACTTCTGGTTCTTCTAAATCTGACCATTTTACCCCTTTTTCTATATTTGGGTCTGTCAAAGAGCTGCATGCGCCCTTTCCTCACACTATTCTGTTTTCTTCCCTTTCTTCATCTGACATCATTATACCCCAACTGGTATGGCTGTTATCCATTTCCTCATCATCAAGATCTAGTCTGCTTATGGACAGCGTTTTGTGCTTGTCCATCATTACATCATTTTATCTACCTCTTCTTTCTCTCAGTGGAGATCCTTTGATATTCCCGCTGGTCTCATAGCCATATTTCTTCTCATCTGCCTACATAATCCCCAATCCTTTTCCCTATCCCTTCTGCCTCATGCTCATCAGCACATGTAGGCATCTCGTGCAGCTCCCTGTGGGGCTGTTGTTACCTTCCCTCTTCTTCCCATCGTTCTCGCTCTTCAACTAATATTATACATCTATTAACAAAGTGATCTATTTGGTCCTCCCTTTGCCCCCTACTTCTTCTCATTTCCTTCTCATCTCCCTATTCTCTTCTTCCCCTCGCCTTCTTTGCAACCTTCTTAAAATCTCTGTGTTTGTTTCCTCACACTTTCTTTTCCCATTCTTTCTCTCTCTCTCTTTTACCAGCTCTTCATACCTTCTTCATTCTTCCTTTCACTTTCTCTCTTTTTCCTTCTCTTCTTTGACTGCCCTTTGTCGTTCTTTTTCCTTTCTTTACTGGTCCTCCTTTTCTTCTCTCTCCTTACCATCATCAATACTCTTTCCGTCTAATTTGAGTAATGTCTACCCTCGCATCCACTCATTCTGTACACTTATCACTTCACTGGTTTTATCTTTATCTTTATCTTTTTGTCTCTTGGTCTCTTCTTCCATCTCTGTTAGTTTGTCCCTTCTCTCGCTACGCTCCTCATGCTTATACCATCTGGACCTATCTGTGTGCTCTTTAATCTTATTTTCTTCTGTATAATCTTCACTGCTATACGCGGGAGGTGCATATATCAGATTAATATACTCTGCTGCTGCTTTTAACTACTTTAACTACTTTGTGAACGGAGGATAGCACAGGGGCAAAGTGCTGGTCTTGGAAGCAAGATCACGCAGAGCAACAGATGTTCGAATCTCAGATTTGTGCTTAGAAACCTAACTCAGGTATTAAGGGCGTAATAAAAAAAAAAACAATAAATAAAAATAAAATAAATACAATTTAAAGGATATAATCCTTGTTTCTAAGTGGTCGTGCTATTGTCTTCAGAAAGAGAAATAGGAGAAGAGGGTGCTTCGCCCTCCCCTTCATGATGATTAAGCATCCACTCCTTTTCAGGAGGGTCTTCTCTAAAGCTCTGATACATTTTCCATAGCTCTAAAATAGCTACCCTTTTTTTGTATCTTCTTGCCTATGTACACAGCATGTAAGTATGTTGTCATGTGTTGCAATACTGTTTTGGATAGGGAATCCTCTTGAGGCCACGGCATGAACATTTTGTCAGAAGTGCCTCTTGCCCATTCAGCATGGTATTTCCTAATCATAGGTATGTACCCCGGTAGTGTTTTTCACAAGTGTAGAAGAGGAGTGTCCTCCATGATGACAAGCTGTTTTTAACTATTAATACTTATCGGACCTTTTGTTCTGCTATTACTTTAATTAAATTATATCACAACAATCAATTTGGACAAAAACCATCAATCGCCACCCATTTCCCAAAAACAATTCTTCAAACAATTTTGAAACCTACACAATAATATTCGTTTTGCTTCTTCATTACAGTTCTTATCAATCTTCACTGTCCTGCTGTTTTGTTATTGACAATCTAAGAATCTCATTTTGCTATATTTTCCCTCACTTTTACCCTCCTATGATTGGTGCCAATTGCTTGATTTTGGAATCTGATCAGTAGTCAAATTATTACTATTGTTCTATATTTCCAGTTTACAACCTATTTTGTCACAATTATTATAACATATTCATAACCCGAACCAAATGTGCACAACAATTTCTATGATGGTCTTTCTTTACTTTCTCTACTAAAAGTATTTCATCTCCATTTTGCCCCATTTTGGAGTGTGAAGCACATCCTTCATATCGGCCTTGCCTCAGAAATCCCCCAAAAATACCCCACTTGGAGGGTGATGCATTCCATTCTATCTCCTTGAGAATAGCTATCGAGGCAATCTCTCTTTAAATCAATCCTTTTATGTTTCCCCAATATATATATATTTACACATGCATTAAAATACTTCCCCCATTATTTGGCATTTTCGATGTTCTACTTACATCCGTCGCTTAGCTCGAGCCCTTCGGTATCGACTGTTCCCCAACCGAGCACTTTGTTGTCAGTATGCGGGGCGTCCGTGAGGACTAGATAGGAATTTCTTTAAAGAGGCACCAGCTGGCCATCTCGTCTTACATGTGTGTTTTCTTCGCTCTCCACTGGAAACTTTGCAATCTTCTGGCTAATATTACAAATGCTGCAGTTTGGGTTCGCCCCGTCTGGAAATAATAAAACACAACAGATATTTGAGACTCCAACACAGACATTTTCAAAGTTCAAAGGAGGACGACGGAGCGGGGAACCAACAATGTCTATCTCAGTAATCTCTATTTGCATCATTTCTTGTATGGCAACATCTTGCATTATGAGGGCATTGACTCTGGCACCAAGGTATGGTCATGGGGCACACATTTGGTATAGACACTGGCAGCATGCTGGTAAGCAATTAACAAAGAGGCAGCATCCTAGGATCATTAGGACTACCGTAAGCAGCAACATTCCTTTTTTCCAGCTTCACAGGCTAAAGAAACCCAAGATGGAATGCAAAATGTCCCATGAGCCGCAGTCTTCGTGTACCTGGGAACCAATCTCATGTAGCCTTTTGATAGATTCACGCACAGAGGTAGAAGCATCAAGTTTGTAAGAACAGCAGGAAGACCCTATAATTTTGCAGACCACTCCATGCTCAGCCAGGACCATGTCTAGTACCACCCTGTTCTGAGCGGTCACTAACCTAATGGCTTGCATTTCAATTGTTATGGTTTCTAAAGCATCTGCTGTTTCAGAGATTGTGCCTCCAAAAGCATAGCTAATCTCCTAACACTATGGGAGTTCATAGCGGGGCCATACCAGGGAATAAAAGCTTTCAGCAGATCACCTGCAATATCAGCAGCACAGTCTCCTTGGTTCACCATGTCCCTCCATGGTCGCCAAATTTGTAAACAATATTACAAATGCTGCAGTTTGGGTTCACCCCGCCTGGAAATAATAAAACACAAGAGATATTTGAGACTCCAACACAGAAATTTTCAAAGTTTGCCTTACAACAAAACCACATTTATTACACTTAAGTGGGAAAGAAAACACAATAGCAGAAAGCCATCGCAGTCTCTAAAACATGACAGGCCGTTTTCCAATAAAGCACGCACACACAGGGCAGTGCAGACAACATGTCTTTATTGGCACACAAGTGTCGCAGTAACTGAACCCCCTCAACCCGGAAGCCCCCTACCTAACCCAACGTCACTTCCTGTGTCTTGGCCCAAACATGGGTCTACTCATAATGATGAAGGAGGGCCACGTGCCCTACTTAACAACATGATATCTCCCCCTTTTTAACATGTCAGCTTATCTTACAGTTCACCCCATCTCTTTGATCAGTCTCTGAGGTTTTATGCGGCAACGTTGAGGTCACATCAGTGGACTAGGCACGCTCTTCCGGGGTGCACCCATTGATTCTCTGTCACTGGTCTCTTCTTCGGATTGCTCTCCCTCTCCCACATAAGAGTCATCTGAGAACGGATCACTTTGGTCACTTTGAGGATATTGTCACCTTGGGGATGCCATACCCTGAAGCTTCCTGAAGTGGGAGGAGTTTTGCATTATGGATTCATGCTGCTCCCCACTGGCAGTTATCATGGATCCTTTCTTGTTGGTTACAACCAGTCTTTCTGGAGCAAACGTGGGGTCTTCTTTCCTTGTTATTTGTTGACGCACCAGTACTTGGTCTCCTATTTCTATGTCAGCCTCCTTTGCCCCTCGTCGAGTGTCTGCTTGGTCCTTCATCTTCCTTTTCTCCTCCTCGTCTAGTGCCCTCGTTGGCTGTTGTAACGGGTTTGTGGGCCTCTGTGTGATGCCTCCTGGTAGTCAGGTTTGTACGGTTCTTTGGTACATTAGGTCATATGGGCAAACTCCTGTGGTGCTGTAGGGAGTGTGTGGGTACTCGCGCAGAAATTGATGTAGGACTTGTTCAAATGGCTTGTTGATGAGATTGGCCATGAACCTCTCGATGATGCTGTTGGCTTGAGGCCGTCTTGGTGTTATTCTCCTGTGTTGGAACCCCATGTACCATGGAAACTATGTGAAGTCCTGGCTGTTGAAAGGTGGGCCATTATCTGATTGAATGACCTTTGGGATCCGTATGATGAAAGTATGCAGTCGAGGGCTGGTATCATGCGTGTGGCTGATGTGGATTCTATTATTTGAGCATCAGGAAAACGTGAATGCTCATCGATCAGTACGTAAACTCCATTTCGTAATGGGCCAAAGAAGTCCACTGCTAACTCTTCCCATACAGCTTCTGGGAGTTGTGACATTTGCAGTGGGCTTGGGTGAGAGAGTTGGGCCACTTGACAGCAGATGTTGCATTGACTTATGATGTCTTCAACCATGGCATCCAGTTTGGGGAACCATACTTTCTACCTCAGGAGGCATTTCGCGGAGGTTGTCCCCGGTGACCCTCATGCACTACCATAACCACTCTCTCTCGAAGTATTCCCCGAAGGACCACTTTGCCTACTGTCATGTCTTCAACTACCGTCAGCTCATCCTTGACCAGTTCCATGCACCGTATATCATCTTTCATGTGCTCCAACTCTCCTTTTTTTTGTGTTTTTGTGTGTTTCATCTTCCCTTTATTGATGCATTGAGCCACGATGCAGCGGGCTGGGTCTTGTTCTGATTCTTTTAGAAGGGTGGTCCAATCTATGGGTAATGGTTGGAGATGATGTATCACATAATTGATGTATGCATCCGCGATGAAGTGGCCCGGTGGGGTGTCTTGACGGATGGATTATCCTCCTTGCCTGGTCGATGGATGATATCAAATGTATAGTCCTGCAGCCGTTGGCCCCATTGCGCTATCCTTGGTGGCATTCGTGCTTTGGGGTTCCAAAGATTGTCAAGACGGCTTGCTGGTATGTGACGATTGTGAAGTCCTTGCTGTATAGGAACAGGTGGAAGTATTCACATGCCCAGACGACTGCCAGGCTTTCTTTTTATGCCTGGGAGTATGCCTGTTCTGTGTGTGTGAGACTCCTGCGTGCACATGCTATGATTAACGTATTGTTAGAATGTGTAGCGTCCTGTTGCATCAGTATGGCCCCTAGGCCGACCAGACTTGAATCCACTATGACCTCCGTTTTTCTGTCTGCATTAAAGTATGCCATGTCTTCAGCACTAGAGATGTTATTGTGTTTGGTTTTGAAAGCACCCTGACAGTCCATAGACCACTCAAAAGGTCGATCTTTCCTCGCCAGTAGTCTGAGGTTGCGTAGCCCTGGATATACCTAGAGCAATAGCTCATGAGCCCCAGAAACAAGCGAAGTTCAGACATCATCTGTGGTGGTCGAGTAGTGTTCAGTGCTGCGATATTGTTGGGGTCGGGTCACATCCCTTTTTTCAGAGAATATGTGTCTGAAAAATTTTAGGCAACCTTTCTGGAATTTGCACTTGCTTTTGTTAAGTGTTAGTCCTGCAGCTTTGAGTGCGGCAAACACCCGGTGGGGTGCAGCATCATGTTCCTCTTTGTTCCTCTTTGGACTTGCTGAATACCAGGACGCCATCCGAATAGTTGAGACATTTTGGGATGTGCCTGATGACCTTATGGATCTTGTCTTGAAAAATGTCTGCGGCGGACAAGATGCCAAAACTGAGTCGCTTGTATTGGAAGAGACCATGTGGGTCAGGAAAGTTGTGATATATATGAACTTGGGAGCAATTTTAAGTTGGTCGTAACCTTTTGTGAGTGTGAGGTCCAGCTTTGAAAAGAACTTTGCGCCATGTAGTAGCTGGGTCATATCTGTTATCCTTGGCGCCTGGTGTCTTTCACGCTGTATTGCTTCATTTGCACTCCTCATGTCCACACATAGTCTGATGGATCCATCGGCTGACTTTTTGAGGACAGGGACTATTGGTGATACCCAGGGCGTGTGCCCTGTCACTGGTTCAATGACATGTTGCTTCAGCAAATTGTCGACCTCTTCTTCAACCTGTCTTTGTATATTGATTGATATGCCCCTGTAGTGTTGGGCCACAGGTTTGATGTCAGGGTTGATATGCAGTTGGATCTTGTGATTTTTGAGTTTCCACAGCCACTTCAATAATGTTGGACATGCTATTTCAATGTCTTCAGGCCTCGCAAAGTATTTGTGGGCCATGAGTTGGTACAGGATGTGTACCAGGCCCATCTCCATGGCAGTTTTATAGATGAAGATGCAGCTGCTGTTCATTTCAGTCTTGAGCACATGTAGATTTTTGCCGTGTGAGACTTGTGAGTGCATGTGGTGGTGATGACTCGGTAGTGGTGAGGTTGATCCTTAGGGAAACACGTTCGATAGTGGATCGCTTGAGTTTGGGAGGCTGTGGGAGTGCTTTGTAGGCTTCTTCGCTTATAATGTTAACTGTAGCTCCACTGTCTATTAGAAATTCTAGGGGGGTGTCAATGTACAGCAGGAGGGTAGAGCTGTGTTGGTTTGCTGTGGTGTTGTTAGGCGCCGAGACGTACCCTTTCTTTCATTGCTCTTCGCCTGATGATCCCAAGTCACTACTGGACGGAGACCTCATTTTAATGTATCGAACGTACTGCTTGCAGCGCAGTGTCTTGACCCATCTGATGGCCTGTGCTCTTCGTGTGCTCGGGTTCTGCTGTACTCTCGCTCATCGCGTCTGTGTCTTATAGGTTCACCCTCTGGCCCAGTGTCGTGTGAGCTTGCCTGGGTGACCTTCCATTGCTCCCTGTGTGATCTCTTAGTTGCGATTGGCAGGGGTGCGTTTTTGTAAATGGCGTGGAAATGGTCGCCTCTCCTGCAGGTGGCGCATTTCTACCCTAGTGCCGGGCATTCACCTGTGTGAGGATGTTTATTTCCACATCTGAAGCACATGGCGTTGGTGTGTCTGGCCGGAATATTCGTGGCGTGGTGTAGTTTGTTGACGGTCTCACTTTCATTGGCTTTGGATTGTATTGTCACCTTTCCCAGGTTGTCCAGTTGTGACTCTACTGCTGCTTTCATGCATGTGAGTGCCAGCATTTCCTCACAAGACCTCTGCTTGAGTAGCAGCTTTTTCCTGAATGCTTGGGAGTCACATCCAGCAATAACCTGAGACTGCATTGCCTCCTCATTGGAGTACTGATGGAATTCACAGTGTTTTAATAATTTAATTCGTAGACACATGACAAAGTTGTCTAGGGATTCTCCTTTGTCTTGGCATGTGGTATGAAAAATCAGTCTCTCATAATCGACGTTGGTGTGTGGCGCAAAATATTCAGACAGTTTCATGTGTAGGTCCTGGAAAGACGCTGTTGAGGTTGTGCAGCTCTCCCACAATGTCTTTGAGTGCGGGTCCAACCGCCATGGACAATGTGTTCTTTAGCCGTGTATCGTCAGTGAGCCCCACAGCTCCTATATAGAATTTGAAGTCCCTTGGCCATATTGCCCAGTGTGGCCCGAGGTTACTTGTGTCCTGCAGGTCGAATGCATGAGGTAGGTGCAGTACATGTGTCCCACCTCCCAAGAGTAGTTGCTCTCCTGATACAGTACCTCCTGATGTGGAGGTAACCTCGTCTCCTGACATGTTGCATGTGGATAACCCCTCTTTCTTTCTTGGGTCTCCTCTGTGTAGTTAACTCTCTTACGCCACTGGGCGAGGGAATTCACCTTTCCTTGGTGGTTTGTGCACTCTGTCGGGAGTCCAATAGTGGTTGCGCAGTGGCGGTGCAGTTTTCGGTTGGCTGCTGCCATGTGAGGGCTTCCCCTCCACCTCATGTGCAAGGCGGGAGGGATCGGGCCCTGTAGGTGGCACTGTGCAATGGCTGTGTACCCTGGCTTCCCTTGGGCCATGCTGACAATGCGAGCATGCTGCCTCTTCCTTTATCACCCGGTCCCTTGTGTGTGATGAAAAAGGGGGCGAGCTTGGGTCCATCTGGTGGCGCCCCTGTGAGGAGGTGCGCCAACACGCATTTGGCGTGCCTGATGGCACCCTCCTTGTCTGCGTTTCCGTGGCTTTCTGAACCGCATGATTGCGCAGCTGACATCGCAATGATCTGGTAATTCTCCCTGGGCCATGAGCTGTGGGAGCTGAGGTGTGGGTCCCGCTGGCACCTGCTCTTCGCCAATGTCGAGTTTAGCCTTGCCCAGGCCTGAGGACAACTCAGGACGGGGAGGCCGCTTTCCAATAAACCACATGCACACAGTCTAGTGCAGACCAACAGGTCTTTATTGGCACACCTCTGTCGCAGTAACTGAACCTCCTCAACCCGGAAGTCCCCTCCCTAACCCACTGCCGTTTACTATGTCCTGGCCCAAACATGGTCCTACCCCTCATAATGACGAGGGAGGGCTACATGCCCTACTTAACAACATGATAGGGACCAACCCAAGATAGTGAATGAGAGCCCCATGGGCAGCTCCCTTGTCTCTCACACTTACCCCCATTACTGGGTAAGGGACGGTGCCATGCGGGGTAAAAATGCTTCGCGCCCATCAAGGGCATTGAAATAAGACATGTGAAGTTTGGTAACCATCCCTAACTTTGTGATAACCCTGAGGCACTTACACTGCTGAATGTGCGCCTGTTGCTGACGCAGCTCTGTGGGAGCCAGTGCACATGCGTAAATGGACAAAAGAAAGGAGTACAAATGGCACACTGGCTTTTTCAAGCTGGAGCACAGTTTCTGCATGAATCTCATTCAGGAACATGGGGAGAGGGAAATGCAATTACAAACTATGCAAATGCTTGGCAACAACTATAGTGCATACATTACCACCGTGACCAGCCTCACGGCAGGAGTCAACAAGTATAAAAGGGACATTCCAAGAGGAGGATGTGTGGGCATTTGGAGAAGGTTGTAGGTAGAGTGGCAGTGGTTGTGGGTAGAATGGCGGTGAGAGGAGCCGTGAGAGAGACAGAGGAGCTGGGAAAGCTGGGAAAGGAGCAGAGGAGACAGTAGGAGCTGGGAAAGGAGCAGAGGAGGCAGTAGAAAGAAGAGGAGAAGGGACATGAGGAGGAGGAAGACATCAGGAAGTGGAAGACGGAGGAATTCTTCAGGAAGAGTTGGTGAGGTGGTAGCCGGAGCAGGAAGGACTCAGAGGGCATACTTATCCCAAGGATGAAGGTACAGGTGAGACCCCAATCAGAAGGGCTTAAACCCACAGTGGGCGATGGCGCTATGGTGTGGTACTGCATTCAGGAGGGTCAGGCCCATCACCAACTCTAATTTTATACTTAAGATTTTAGACAAAATAGCTACCCAGCAGTTGCAGGACCATGTAGAAACCCATGCTTCCCTACATCACCAACAGTCCGGTTTTAGATCGGCACACAGCACAGAGACGGCTATGCTGGATCTCCAGAATCATATGCTAGGACTCATGGACAAGGTAAAATTGGGATTCTGATACTTCTAGATCTTAGTGCGGCATTTGATCTGGTCGATTATGATTTACTGGTTAAAGCCCTGCGAGATATTGTGGGCTGCTCGGATATGGCACAGAAGTGGCTAGTCTCATTTCTTTCAAACCGCCAAGCTAGAGTTCACTGGGAAGACAATGTTTCTGACCCCAATCTGATACTCTTTGGAGTGCCCCACGGCGCAAGTCTTTCACCTATGCTCTTTAATCTGTGTATGCGTGCACTGTGTGATATCTTGATGGAATCCGGAGTTTTTTTCACCAACTACGCAGATGACAAGCAGTTAATAATAGAGCTAGAAGGATCCCACAGAGCAGACAGTGATAAAATAGGTATAATATACAGCAAAATCGATGACTGGATGCAAGCCAACTGGATGTGCCTCAACGATAGTAAGACGGAACTCATGCTGTTTGGAACCAACCGCCTCCTAGACAAACTGGGGCGGGAGTATAAATCATTTCAGATCAAGGAGGCCATCATAACAGTATATAGCCAGGTCAAAACCCTGGGTATGATGATGAACTCCGCTGTCAACTCGGAAGCCCAGGCCAATTTCTTGCGAAATAATACAGCCTACTATCTGAGGCTCATGAGGTCTATTAGACCCTTCTTGGGTGAAAACAACATGGCAACTATTGCCAGGGCGTTGGTGCTGTCCAGGCTTGATTATGGCAATGCCGTTCTCATAGGTGCTCTCGCTAAAGACTTGCACATCTGTCAAGTCATTCAAAATGACACTGTAAGACTATTAAAGCACCTTATGAGAAGAGACCACATTAATACGGCTAGAAAAGCGCTACACTGGCTCTATAGAAGTCTACATTACATTACATTACAGGCTGAAAGGAGGCACAGAGAGTTCGCGAAGAGGGAACAGACTAGGGAAAGGGAAGGGATAAGGCCCTCTTGGGATGATCGGTAGAAACTGGGGCAGACAAGTCCACCTGGCACTGCCTTAAAGCACAATAGTCACCCTTTTTTGGGAAACGTTAAATAACCTTAATTAGAGTTTAACAGAATCCTTTACATGTTGTGTGTTTCCAACTGGAAACGGTCTCCTTCGCCTGTCATAAAGCACAGTAGATGAAGAGCATTTCAACAATGAGCGCAGGACAGGAAAAAGTTTCCAAGAAGGAACAAAAAACATGCCCCAATGTCCTTCCACAGACTCCTGGGCACAGGTTTAGGATGGGTGCGAATAAAGTAAAACATATGCTATGCCCATATCCCTATGGGGCGTGCACAGGCCCCTGACGGCCAGCGAGGCAGGCATGTTTTTCCTTAAACCATCTCCTCTCGTCCCCTCTCTAATATATGGCATTTCTTTCCTTGCCTGCTGCGGAACGTGGAGGGGCTTTAATCATAAAGCGACATGCCCCTCAAGACCGGGCAGGGCAGTGGGATACACATTTCTTTAAAAAAAAACCTGAGCCATATTAGAAACAGTCAAACAGAAAATACCATTTCTAGGGCAGGTTTATCAGGGAACAGGCAAGCAACCTGGGATAATTCCAGAATCTCAGGACAAGTTTGTGCTGACGTTTGGGAGCATCCTCAGGTCACCCTAAAAGGATTTCCAATGGCAGGTGCGGGTAGGGAGAGCTTTCCTGAAAACATTCACAGGTCACTTTTCAGGAAATGTGCCTAGTTCTGACGAGCCCAATGCAAAGCAGCCAAGTCATATCGAAGCTAAGGCCCAGGCCTAAAGGTGATGAAGTGGGAGAATGGAAGAACAGGCTCCCGCCCTTCCCCTCTCGTGCTTGGCCTAGAGGATCACGGCCCAGACACCCGCCACGAGAGGAGTTTGCCCATCTACCAGAAGACCAAATACCCTGGTACAGGAACATACGGATGTGCCCACCAGCCTGCCCTGCACATGCCGACACCTGTGGCATGGATGGACTCGACTGAACCATCCAGCACTAAATCAACACGTCGTTAGAGATGCCATGACGACCTAGCCAACGGTCAGCACACCTGTGCAAACATGCACACCGGAAACTCCCACACCAATCCACACGAAGAATATACTCAGTGCTATGACGTAGGCGACAGACATACTCACGGACGTGCATCTTTATTATTTTCCACATAGGCTCTCAAAATGCAGAAACGCAAGACGCATCATGAACTTATCTAAAAAGGCTTGCTCACGCTTCTTCTAAGAACCATGTACCATAATGAAGAATATAACGAAGACACGATACTGATGATAGGGCAATATGATACCGTAACCTAAAGCGCTCTGGATCAAACGGTTCCACCTATGCACTAGGCCCAAGTAGGCCGCAAGCAAAAGCTTCCATGAACATTGAATGAGCAAGAGCTCGGTTGCTGACCCTGCAGAATGAGCCCGGCGAAAGCACACCGCCAAGGGTACGATGCAATCTCGCACGCCGCAAGCCAACGCCAAGGTCGCACCTGCAAGATAAACCAGGCACACAGTGGGAAAAACAATATTAATTGTGCTGAATTCTGCCTCAAACACGGTCCAACCTCACGTGACAAAGCCAAACCTGACAGAATGCCAAGCCCAGGAGGAAGGAGACGCCTGAATCCCACGTTTCAAGACACAGGCAGATACAATTAAAAGACTCATTGGACATCTGCAGCAGTGGGAGTAGTCGACCTCCCAACATATGAATAAATCCTCACATTGTTTACACCTACCCATAGTAAAACATTGTTGCAAATTACAGGTGCACCGCGAGCTGGGAACAGCGATAGTCCCAGATTGGGAGGCTCGCGAGCGGACCAATCATAACTAGGGGCTCTTATCACTGACGCCATTAACATTGACCAATCCTCAGAGGTCTTCATGTAACAATTTTCATGTATCAAATTGAAGGGACAGCCCAAGTATATCACCTGACTAACCCTCAACCACTAACACCGTTCTCTATATGTATGCTATACTAACCCTACCACTCGAGTAACCAATCCAGAGTGGAAGTAGGTTTTTTGTTAAACTTTGTAAGGTGACGCAAGTAGCGCGTCATACTAAGGTAAAAAGGGCCTGCGAGCCCCACGATTGTGTGTGTGTCAGGACGGACGCGTACGCTCCTTGACCCATCCCTGCCGTTTTGTCTAATAAACAGCAGAGTGACCTTGCTTCTTGCGTGTGTCTCATACTCTATCTCTTTTGGGATATACGGGAGGAGTTGGGGCCTCCCTGCCCGGAGGTCTGCGGACGGCCCCGCCGACCCCGGCAGAATTTCCCCCCGACAAGTTGGAGGCACTGCTGAGAGCTGTTTAAGATCGGCATTTTTATTTTTACTTTTTTCCAGGTAATCCCGTTGCGAGGAGGCCCGGCGGCGTGGCCCCCTCTGCCGTTGCTCCCTTCTGAGGACTACAGGACAATCACGGAACTGCGAGAAGACCGGACAGCGCAATCCGGATATTGGCTTTCGGGAGCCGGTTGAGAAGTATCCCGCCCGCGGTTGGCGAGTGTCCAGACGTGGTCCAGACGAGGGGAGGTGGCGAGCCGCTTGGAGGGGTGCACGCAGTCGAGCGGCCCCGCATCAAGAGAACTTGGTGAGCATGCCACGCACAACAAGCAATGTGAAATTGTGAGGGAGGGGGGAGGAATTAAATACGGGAGGTGGGAGGTGTTGCACAGGTGCGCGGCGAAGGTTCGACAATTTAGTGTTGGCAATGAAATGAATGGTAGCCGAACGAGTGCGAGAGCAGTCGGCTACGTTGCGCGAGAGAGGGGGGTGGAGCACGAAAACATCACATGCGGCCGCTCGTAGACACTGATTGGCCTAGGTCGCGACTACGTGTAAGGGTGTGCGTGTGTGTGGTTTCCTATAATTTGGCATTTATTGATCAATGAGTAGATGAGGATCCCTATTGTTCGAGCAAGAAACTCGATAGGTAGATGACGTTTCCCTGTAGGCGGTAGCTAGTTAGTTGCCCAATACGGAAGATAATTGGCTGGTTAAGCCCTCCTGTCGAGGGGCGTATCACACGCGAGGCAACGCAGCGTGCACAGTCCGATTATATTATTGATTACCTTGTTCCAGGAGTGACAGGAAGACAGCTGTGAGGTTAACGGGGGTAGATTGCAAGTGTATTTTGAACTTAAAGAATATATGAAGAACTTACCAGTAGCTCGAAGAGATCGGTGACGTCACCAGTAAGGCTTTCATAGGATATCCCGAGCACAAGGCATCTTTCTTTCTGAGAGTGGTGGGGAAGAGAACTGTGCTAAGGGAGTGGAAACGGAGATAAACGGTAATGAATTGATCGAGGAAAGGCGAAACGGGGGACGTGGCGGCGCATGGAGAACGCCGGCCACGGCAAGTGTAGAAGAAGGAGGAGGAGCAAGTGAAAAATAGGACGACTGTATAAGAACGTCACAAGGGGTATGCAGCCGCAGGGGGCTACGTTCGCCTCGGCCGCAGGGGGCCGTAAGGGTGTCGTGTAAAGGAAGAAAGACAGAAGAAAATATACAAATGTAAATACTATATTTTAATAATTTTCCTTAGCGGACTATCGCAAGTCCCCAAACTTACGGGGCCAGGTAACGATATAAGGCTGTATATTGTAAACTGCTAGTGAGATAACCGCTACCAAATAGGGGGAAGGGTAACAAGTGGAGCGCTACTATGTCACACGGGACAGGATCGGGAGGGTGGGGGAACACCCTCACTACCCCACTACAACACATCTGTACAACACTGTCACCCCATAGGGAGAAACTGATCAAGTATAGCATAGAATGGACACAGGGGACGGACAACAAAATGATAACACCATGGCCGCCTAATGGTAGCTTCGATCCATATACCCAACATTCACTATTAAACCATTTGCATAATACATACAAAGGGAAGAAGTTGACAAACCACGTGGAGGTGTTTAACTTATGGAGGATGTTCCAGGGGTCCCGACCAGGACCAAATGGAATGTTCACTGTGGGGGAAATACCGGAAGAAAAAGAGATTAAGGAGGAAAGAGAGAATGGGAAAAAGGGGAGTGAAGACCCAAAGAACACGGGGAATGGACAAGAGGGAGGAGAAAAGAATAATAACTCAAAAGTAAATGAAATAAAAAAGGAACAGAGCAACAATATACCCCTAGCAAAGGTAGTGAAAACAGAGGGAGGGGGGTTGTACCCTTTAAGAGAATTAGGAGAAATAGAAAGAGGACAGTTAAGGGCGGCTGAGGGGTACTCGAACCCGGCATACAGCCCGCCACCATATGTGGCTCATAGGAAGATGACCGCAGGGGAGGAGAGGACTGGAGAAGAACAAACTGTGGAAATAGGACATGAGGAGTGGGTAGCCGCGCAGATATTATTAAAATTACGAGGTTCATTAACAGGAGAAGAGAAGGAGGTAGTAAGGAAAATAGACGAGGATAATACTAGGGAGAGTGGAATGACAGGGGAAGAGCTGTTACGTCAAAAGGAAGAGATTTTGGAGGAACGACTAGCAGAGTTAAGGGATGAGCAGAATAAACTGATCAAACAGCTCGAGAGGGAGGAAAGAGAGAGAGCGAGGGAAAGGAAAGAAGGTAAGAACAAATTGGAAAAAATAAGGGAAGGAACTGAGGAGCAAAGGAAAGAAGCTGACAGGGTAAGAGCAGCAGCAGAAAGGGTATCAAGAGCAGTGCTACGAGAGAGGAAAAGGGAAGAAGAAGAGAAAGAAAAAGAAATGGCAATGTGGAAGAAGAGATTACTATCAGAAACAACTAGGAAATACGAAGAAGGGAGGGTGATAGAGAGTATATTAGAAAGGGAGAGGGTGAGAGGGGAAAGGAAGAAAGAGGATGAAAGGATATTGGAAAAGATGAGTAGTGAAGTAATGGAGGAATTAAAAAGGAAAAGGGAGGAAATTGGTAGAGAGATGGAGGAGAGAAATGAAGGGGAAAGAGAAGATAGGAGAAGGGAGAGTGAAGTAAGGGGGGATGTATATAGAGACACAGAAGTAGCAACAACATCAGCGCAAAGGGGAGCGGTTGATAAAGGAGAAAAGGGAGAACCGGACCTAATAGACTTAAAAACAGTAACAATCAAGGGGAAAAAGACAGAGTGGGGCTGCCGTTTGTGAATGACTTTTGTAGTGAGGAAGAAGAAGGAATGGAGAAGGAAGGAAGAAGCAGTGAAAGGGAAAGTCTAGATAAACTATACACCACCCCGACCAATACAGACTCACCATGGATCTGTAGGAGAAAGGATGAACTGGAGAGAAGTGAGGAGGAAGAGCAAGGAATAGCGGCAAGACAGACGCATGAAACACACCGTCACCATCACATCCTCTCCCATCCCACCCCACATGCTCAACCACCTCACGCTCATTACGTACAATAAAACTTGCGCCCTTCACAAACGAACTGACACCCTATGCATGTCGGCTTAGAGACCTCCCTAGACGCAGGCAGGAAGGACGAATACTCACGCCAACATTAAATACAGGAAATGATGGAAGAAGGGGAAAGGATGAAGAAGAAAGAGTTACGAGCAGGGGAAATACGGATGAAATTGATGATGTAGAAGAGAGGGAAGAAGAGGAGGGGTGTGAGGACTCGACTTTATGGAACCCAAGGGGTAAAATGAGACACAACTTAATGCCACTTCTGGAGAGGGGAGGAGTTAGACCACAGTACGTCCCTTGGAAGCATACAGACAAAGAGAATATAAAGTGCAGGCTCCCATCATTAAGTGGAGGTGCGGGTAAATGGATATATGAAATGGAAAAACAGGACAGAAACTGGCAGTGGGAGATGTAAAGGGCCTTCTAATATCGATATTAGGGGATGCAGCGGATGACATTTGGAAGAGAGCGGGATTCCCTGGGGTAACAATAGCAAACACATTGCATGATGGGGCACCATTCGCAAACTGCAGACATGCACTATGGCAGGCATTGAGGGTACAGTACCCAGACACATCAGACATAGGAGCAATTACCTCACGCAAGATGCGTGAGAACGAAGATCCTGTTGATTATATCCAGGAAATCCAAGAGAAGTGGCGCATGGAAACTAGAGAACAATGGGACAAAATACCAGCAATATTTTATCATATACTAGTACAAGGGCTCCCAGAAGGAGTTCAGAAACAACTGAAGAAAGTAGTGGGAATGGAGGCAAAAGCATGGCCAGAAATACAACTGACAATAGTGCATCATTGTAGGGCATGGCAAGGAAAAATGAAACAAAAGGAAGAAGACAGGAAAATGGAAGAGGCTAAGCTAGTACAGAAAAAACTTACTAAATACACAATGGAAGTGGCACTAATAACTGCACCTACAATGATGACCCAAAGCCCCACACAAGTATTGGCTGCCCAAGATCCCTCCCAAATACTACCCTCACAGACAATAACACAAACAGGTGCCGCCACTCCAACCATACACGACCAACATGGGAGGAGGATACTCAATGCCAGGAGCTGGGTATTATAATTACAACAGGGGAAGAGGAGGAATTATGAGGGGGAGAGGATACGGATATAACACACAACAGCAGGTGGGAGGACTTAGAAACTCCTACCCCACCGGGCAACCAATATACCAGGACAACACAGGAAGCTTTCCATGGCAGAGTAGGGAACCACCGGTGTGTTGGAGTTGTGGATTAGTAGGGCACATGTCACGCACGTGTAGAGTAAGACCAGGTACACCATCATGGAGCGAACAGGGACAACCAAGGCCCACACAGGAGCAGCAGGGCATACAGCAACAGCAGACGTTGCAACAGGGAAATGAACAGCAACAAATGATAACACAACAACAGCCACAGACATATTCACTGCCACAACAACAGGTAGCGATAACATAACACCCCCAAGCACAACAAACACAACTGGGTAGGGTGACGGTCCTGGGACACAACCCTTACACAGGAAATGGTCAATCGTTGTACCCTCAATAGGACAGCCCACAGACGCCTTGGTGTGTCCCATCCTGTCGGTAACACCCAATAGTGCGGAGGAACCACGCATAGAGGTAACGATAGGCGACAAAAAATTATAATTCCTTGTTGACACCGGGGCGACCCGGTCTTGCATAAGGGAAGGTAAATTTAAGATGTCGGGCGAAGCCATGAACACCCAAGGATTCTCTGGGGCTAGAGGGTTGGTTCCTTTTACTGATAACATTCCCTTATCTATAGGAGATTACGACATGTCAGTCCCACTTTTATATTATAGTGCCTCACCAGTAAATATACTGGGGAGAGACATAATGAACAGGTTGAATATGACGATCTCCTTTACGGAGGACGGCATAATTTGCTCCACTCCAGGAATTAACATGCTCACAGCACGACAGATTATGCAAGCATACTGCGGACAGACAGCGATTAGGGCCGAGCCAGTAGATGGCGAACTCTTCCAGTACGGGACAGACATGGCATTTGCATGGATGCCAGGGATAGAGGGAAAGATCTGGAGGAGGCCAGCAGCCTATTTGTTCAGACCAGAAACACCAGTCAACGAACTAGAAGGAAAGGTGGTTCCAGTGGACATTGAGAGCATTATATCAACAGCTGATTACATTGCTGTACATGCCCAAGACAGAGAAGGAAGAGCATGCAGGGCAGTGATAGCACTAGCAGAAGGATGTAGGCTCACCAAGGTGTCAGATGAGAGCTGTTCTCAGAAGAAAAGGAGGAAGGTGAAATGGTGTTTATGATGAGTGTGGAAATATGGCTAAGAGTGGCGTACAAACAAGTGGCACAGAAAATGGCAATGGCACTTGAGGCACCCACATCCACCCCAGTTCCCTTCTTTAAGGAGGATATGACAAAAGTACCCACATCATTATGGACTACTAGCCCCTATGACGTGGGGTGCATTAAAAGTATAGGGGGGGTAAGGATAAAATTGAAAAAAGGTGCAATACTCCCCAGAGTGAAACAGTACCCACTATCAAAAGAGGCAGATGAGGGCATATATGAAACCATAACGGCCCTTATAGATAATGGCATATTGGTCCCCTCAGAATCACCATGTAACACGGCTGTATACCCATTGCGCAAGGCTAGAGCGGGGTCTTGACGTTTCATACAGGATCTCAGGCCCTTGAACAACATAGTAGAAGCAGAATACCCCATAGCCGCAAACCCGGCCACGATATTGTGTGGCATTCCAGCGGAAGCATCACGATTTACAGTGATCGACCTTAAAAATGCTTTTTTCTCAATACCATTGCACCCAGACTCACAAGATCTGACAAGCTTCACTTACAGAAACACAAAGTGGAAACACACCAGATTACCACAAGGGTATTGCGAATCACCCTCAATATTCAACAGAGTAATACAGATGGATTTGGGTAACATTGAAGTGGAAAGCACAGTGTTGCAGTATGTCGACGACATAATAATTTGCAGTACAAACGAAAGAACATGCAGAGAGGACTCATTAAAGATGCTGACAATATTGGCTGAAAAAGGTTACAAGGTAGATATGGAAAAGTTACAGTACTGTCAAGAACAGGTACTTTACATTGGTCAGCTCATATCCCAACATGGAAGAAAGATTGCACCACAAAGGGCACAGGCCATTTCAAAAACGCCAATCCCACAAACAGTGAGGGAACTGCAGCAGTTCCTAGGTCTGTGCAACTACTGTAGAGCATGGGTATTTGATTACAGCTCATACATAGGACCCCTGCTTGAGGGGTTAAAGGAAGCTAATAAAGGGGAGAAAAAGTTGGGGTGGACAATGGAAATGAAAGAGGCTTTTGATGAACTGAAAGATGCGATATCAACTGCTCCGGTACTGGCAACCCCAGACTATGAGCGACAATTCTTTATATTTTCACATTGCGACTCAGCAGTAATGAAAGCAGTGTTGGCTCAAAAAACAAGCATGGGCTACAAACCAGTAGCATTTTACAGTGGCCACTTAGATCCTGTGATGTTAGGTCATTTCCCTTGCGAACAAGGTCTCGCCGCAGCTGCTTTTGCGGTAGAAAAAGCATCAGCAATAACCATGGGGTGCCCAACTACACTGTTTGTGGAACATGCACTATTTGCAATATTGAATAAACCTAAGTCCACCCTAACCACGCAAAGGGCATCAGGTTATGAGATCATCTTATCCAGAGCTGAACTATCAATTGTTAGACGTAGCACGGTCAACCCTGCAAGGTTCCTAGCAGACGTACTTGAGGAAGGAAATTATGCCCACGATTGTACGCAAATAACTGAAATGTACTCATGTACTAGAAAGATTGAAGAAAACGCACTAGAGGGAAGTGAGCTCCTGTTCATTGATGGGTCATCAACTATCGACCAAAGGGATGGTATAAGGAGGACTGGGGCAGCAGTGGTAAAAATGATGGAGGTACCGGTGTGTGTGGCAATGAAATGTGTACAATTACCACAGCATTACTCCGCTCAAGCAGCAGAATTAATTGCACTGATTTTGGCATTGAGGGAAAGCTTTGACAAACGAGTGACCATATATTCCGACAGCGCATATGTTACGTCCACTGTCCACTCAGGGCTGTCGAAATGGAGAAGAAGAGGGTTTAGGAGAGCTGATGGCACTCCAGTGCAACATGCCCTCCTATTGGCTGAACTAATTGATGCAATAAATGACCCCCAAGAATTAGCTTTGGTCAAATGCACCGCACACACCAATGGTGAAGACCACATTTCAAAAGGGAATGCAGCAGCAGACGCACATGCGAAGTATGCTGCATATTTTGGTGAGATATGGAACCCCCCAGAGTCAGAGAGAGGGAGAGGGAGGGGAATGGCTAAGGAGATGTTGATAAGAGAAGGGTACACCCATCTCCCAGCCACACAGATTATGGAGCTACAAGCGGCTGCACCAATGGCCGAAAAGGAAATATGGCTAAAAAGAGGATGCACAATGTCACCAACCGACGCACTATGGCGCCAGAGTGACACTGGCAAGATTGTAATACCACTGGCACTATTGAACACCGCCCTGAGCCAACTACACCACCCAGCCCACACAGGCAAGGACGTAATTGCAGCACGAATTAGGGAAGACTGGTTCTGCCTCGAGTTAAATTCTCATGTGTCAAATTTCATCAGCAATTGTCTCACATGTCAACAGTTTACAGCTGGTCACACTCTGAAGGTGATAAGAGGTACTATACCCCGGCCAGAGGGACCCTTCCGACATCTCCATATTGACTATGTTGATATGATAAACGTATGTCAAGGAAATAGGCATATGATTGTAGTAGTATGGATTGAAGCAGGGCCCTGTTCACACCCAGATGCATTTAGAGCAGCTAAATTCCTAGTGAGGGAGGTCTTCCCCAGGTGGGGAGTGTGCGAAGTACTGCAGTCAGACAATGGCCCACATTTCGCAAACGAAATGTTCCAGCACATCACATCCTTACTGAACATCAAGCATAAATTTGCATGTGCATACCACCCACAGGCCAACGGTATATGTGAACGCCTGAATGGCCTATTAAAGGAGGCAATTGCAAAAATACAGCAAACAACAAAGAAGAGTTGGTTGTATTGCCTTCCATTAGCCCTATTTGAGCTAAGGAATAGACCAGGTTCCGACCACCACCTCACCCCTCACGAGGTGGTTACCGGACGTCAAATGCGCCTTCCCCTAATGCCAACATCAAGAGCATTTACTGACCACGAGAGTACTGCAGATGTCCTTGGTGATGAAATGTACCAATATGTGTCTTCTCTGATTACTAGTGTAGTGTTTGTGTCTCAACAGCTCGAGCGCACGCGGGGCGGGTCTAACAGCGATCAACAAGAAGGCGCGGATAAAGAATTGGAAAAGGAAAGACTGTGCAAGGTTGCTAAAGTTGACAGCGTACTACTTCGCAATTTCAACAGGAAGTGGAACAGTCCACGCTTCACTGGCCCCCATCTGGTAGAGGAGGTATCAACGAGAGCAGTAAAGCTACAGGACAAACGTGCCTGGAACCACCTACATGACGTAAAGATCTACAAACTCCAGACCCGCCCCAGCGCCACCGACAGGGCCACTGAAAGAACAACAGCAGCGTCACCAACGGAGGAAGAGACTTCTACCGCAACTAACAGCCTAAGTGTCCCCATACCCTGCCACCCCCCAGAATCCCCAGAGACAACTACTAGAAAAGAAAGGGGTGATCCCCATACCGCCCACCCCATGGTTACACGATCAAAGGGTAAAGAGACTTCCGCCAGTTGAGCCCCAAACCCTCTGCCCATTGACCCCCTACCCACTGTAGTAATAACTGAACTGAAGGACATTGTTTTGGACATATACACATGTAAACACCTGAATGTTCTCTTTCTTTTCTCTCGCACATGCAGGTAAAGCGTATTATTGTACTGTTAAGAAAGTAGATAACTAACCAATTCACTGCCCAGGAGTAGATGGTACCCTCAGACGATAATTACCTGGAAGAATTGTCACACCAATTTGTATATGAAATAAAACAGCCAACGTACCTGAAAAGAAGGAGGGTACGTGTCTACTACACAGCATTCCTCTTGGCCATAGAACACTCAATGCCCCACCTCCAACCATACTTGCCTGCCCTAAGAGATAGATCGCTTAGATTGGCGTGGGAACAGCTCTTCGCCTGGGCACTGAATGACTACGTGATAGGGAGAGCTTAAAAAACGACAACTAACACCAATAACAAGCATATTAAGAATTTTCAGGCGGGCAACTGTAACGTCGCAAGAATAAGCTGCCGGACTGCAGCAAGGTAAGAGCAAAATGCCGGTGAAATTAGCATCTGTAATAAAATTGATAGGGATTTTAATGATCACCGGGTTCTTGGCTGCCTCTGTATGGCAGTACAGCTATGCTATTGATATTATTGCTGTACCCAAACCTAATGCACCTCCACCCCCAGCTGCAACAGGTGTTACGTCAGGTGGTACTAGTAAAATCCCACACAAGAAAAATAGAGTTAAACGCAGCACATACTCAGATAATAAAGGTATTGACAACTACATACAAGATTCAGCACACATCTCAAACAACATATGGTACCAACACATGACCCACATAGGTAAACAGACAACAGAAGACAGCTGCTACGTTTGCTCATTGATTCCATACGCCATGAGCGCTTCTCGAACATTTGTTGCCACGGAGATAGATGAAAAAATAGCACGATGTATAATATACCTGGCACTGTTCCAGACGAAAGGAAGATTTCAAGGGACAGTGGTGCATCTGGTGTGGAAAACACGATATACATATCCATATGAAAACAACTTCCTCAAGACTTATTTGAGTTACCACAAGAGCAGTTTACATGCTGAAGGATTCAAATACATAACAAGGGGTCCTGAAAAAGGAGAAACAAAGAAAGTAACACTGCAGTACCTACCATGTGATTGGTACGCCACTGAAGTCCCTGGTAAAAACGGATGTTGGGAAAGGCCACTGGTGATAATAACAGGGAAGGTGTACATGAACAACAAATGGGACATAGGAGTGGCTGGCAGCAACATGGTAACAAGAGAAAATATTTCAACTATTGATGGACACAACCATAGAGGTTGGATGACTTGGGTCAAGTACGTACCCATGCTCACGTGGATGGAAAAGGATGAAGACCCAATAACAATATTGCTGCTAACTGCGCCTAAGGTATGCTACCAACATAAAGGAGAAGTGGACGTAGGATACAACACCAACTGTGAAAGCGTGATGGAGTTACCTGAGGGGGGAGCAGGAACAGCAGTAGTAATGGACCATTACTGGGCCTGTGGAGACAAGGCATACCACACACTGCCTCCTCTGTGGAATGGTGTATGCACAATAGTACACGTTAATGTACCATCACTAGTGGTACCCCAGAAACATGTGAATATGGCGAATTTCCCCAAAATGGATGAAGGGAACAAAAGGAAGAAGAGATCTATACAACCTCAGAAGGGGCCAGAGAACAAAGCCAACGGCAATAATACTGTCCTGAATAGAAAGAAAAGACAAGGAGAACCTCTGACAGGAAATTACCTGTGGGGAGGGTCGGAAACAGCACTCACTTCAATTCCGACAGAACACAGACTATTCAGCAGAGCAGCAATGTTCTTCTCCTCAATAATACATCCGGGACTACAGGCTTACGCAAACGCAAAATGGCTCCAGATAACTAGGTGAGAACTAATGATGACAATTAACTCTACAGTGAATGGATTCAACGCAATAAAAGAGGAACTGCGAGCTGTGAGGATGGTAGCGCTTCAGAACAGATATGTACTGGACCTCCTCACAGCAATGGAAGGAGGAGTTTGCGCTAAGATAGGACAATCATGCTGCACATTCATCCCTGCCAACGATGCTGACAATGGTACACTGACAGAAGCAGTTTTACAATTGACCCAGATGCACTCAAAAATGATGGATGAAAGTAAAGGTGTGAAAAAGGATGAGAGCTGGTTTTCAATATTATGGTCATGGATGCCATCTTGGCTGTCAGATGGACTGAAGATTATAGTTGGATGTACTATTTTGGCTGGAGCTACACTGATCATAATAAGATTTTGGAAGGCCCGGAAGGCACGCACCACAGACGAGATGATCGAAATGGTTGGTATGCACCTCTTGATGCCAACAGATGACGGCAAACACACAGGCACGATAATAAAAGAGAGAGAGAAGTTGCGCAAACAAATCATCATCAACCACCTGGACCCACCATCTGTAAAGCTCGAAAACCCAAGAAACCCAAAGAGCTACATAGGGAAATGGGTATACTGCACTCCTGGAGAAACCTGTGAATATATGTATTGGTCATTTGAAGACCATGTTAACCACTATGGACATTTGGGAGGAATAACTAAAATATGGAGAGTAAGAGGAGATAAAGAAAAGGATATGTTTGTGGTCGACAAGTCGACCAGAGGGGGGACTGAAGTGGGTGAATGGAAGAACAGGCTCCCGCCCTTCCCCTCTCGTGCTTGGCCTAGAGGATCACGGCCCAGACACCCGCCACGAGAGGAGTTTGCCCATCTACCAGACGACCAAATACCCTGGTACAGGAACATACGGATGTGCCCACCAGCCTGCCCTGCACATGCCGACACCTGTGGCATGGATGGACTCGACTGAACCATCCAGCACTAAATCAACACGTCGTTAGAGATGCCATGACGACCTAGCCAACGGTCAGCACACCTGTGCAAACATGCACACCGGACACTCCCACACCAATCCACACGAAGAATATACTCAGTGCTATGACGTAGGCGACAGACATACTCACGGACGTGCATCTTTATTATTTTCCACATAGGCTCTCAAAATGCAGAAACGCAAGACGCATCATGAACTTATCTAAAAAGGCTTGCTCACGCTTCTTCTAAGAACCATGTACCATAATGAAGAATATAACGAAGACACGATACTGATGATAGGGCAATATGATACCGTAACCTAAAGCGCTCTGCATCAAACGGTTTCACCTCTGCACTAGGCCCAAGTAGGCCACAAGCAAAAGCTTCCATGAACATTGAATGAGCAAGAGCTCGGTTGCTGACCCTGCAGAATGAGCCCGGCGAAAGCACACTGCCAAGGGTACGATGTTGCAATCTCGCACGCCGCAAGCCAACGCCAAGGTCGCACCTGCAAGATAAACCAGGCACACAGTGGGAAAAACAATATTAATTGTGCTGAATTCTGCCTCAAACACGGTCCCACCTCACGTGACAAAGCCAAACCTGACAGAATGCCAAGCCCAGGAGGAAGGAGACGCCTGAATCCCACGTTTCAAGACACAGGCAGATACAATTAAAAGACTCATTGGACATCTGCAGCAGTGGGAGTAGTCGACCTCCCAACATATGAATAAATCCTCACATTGTTTACACCTACCCATAGTAAAACATTGTTGCAAATTACAGGTGCACCGCGAGCTGGGAACAGCGATAGTCCCAGATTGGGAGGCTCGCGAGCGGACCAATCATAACATGGGGCTCTTATCACTGACGCCATTAACATTGACCAATCCTCAGAGGTCTTCATGTAACAATTTTCATGTATCAAATTGAAGGGACAGCCCAAGTATATCACCTGACTAACCCTCAACCACTAACACCGTTCTCTATATGTATGCTATACTAACCCTACCACTCGAGTAACCAATCCAGAGTGGAAGTAGGTTTTTTGTTAAACTTTGTAAGGTGATGCAAGTAGCGCGTCATACTAAGGTAAAAAGGGCCTGCGAGCCCCACGATTGTGTGTGTGTCAGGACGGACGCGTACGCTCCTTGACCCATCCCTGCCGTTTTGTCTAATAAACAGCAGAGTCACCTTGCTTCTTGCGTGTGTCTCATACTCTATCTCTTTTGGGATATACGGGAGGAGTTGGGGCCTCCCTGCCCGGAGGTCTGCGGATGGCCCGGCCGACCCCGGCAGAATTTCCCCCCGACAGTGACATAACAAGACCCAAAGCCTAGTAGAAGGTTGGGTGTCAAAATCAGAAGGGGCATATTCAAAATAACTGCTTCATACAGCTAGGTAGTGGGGCCTAACAATAATTATTTATCAAGGCATTCCAGCACATTCATGGGAGGATTGACATGCTCAAAATGTAATTGTCTCTAGTGGTCTTTAGTATAGGAATTGGTCAAGGGATAGACCAGGTCACGTGAGGTCATGGAGTGAGTTTGTCCTGCTGTCAAAAGTTAAATTCAGACTTTAAGGAATGTTTCAAGGTCAGAACGTTGAAGGGGCAGGAAAAGGTAAACTCTGGAAGCAAGTTATGCAGCTTCAGGTCGGCTCGATGAAAGCCCTCAGCGATGCAATCCGTAGTTCGTGGAAAGGTTCAGGTGGCAAAAGCCACAGCCGGGGACCGATGGGAGATACACAACTGCATCCTAGTTGGAAGGAGTGTCCAAAGTGGGATCCACAACATTGTTTAAGCTTGATAATTGTTTCCGGTTAAGATCTTGGCCATCGCCTTTTCCCGATTTCTTTATTTGATTTTTATTTCATTATTTATTTATAAGGCGATTAATACCAGCGAGTGGTTGTTATGTTGACATCACCCCGCTTGGTGACATGGAATAAATACAGCAACGTTCTCCGAAAATGAAGGGCAGTTGCTGGAAAAGTTATGATCGAGTGAGACGTGTTCTTGATCGTGCTGCGATTAGTGCATGCAGCGGCCTGGCCCGGCTCCCGAGTCCTCTGTGAATGGGAGCACCGGCATCGTTGTAACACTGGCGACAAGGCAAAGCGATCCGTGCCCCCACACAACCTAAGGCATGGCACCCGTTAGGAGGAAGGCAGGCCTTCTCCCGCTCTTCCTCCCCCTCCACCTCGCGAGGCCTGAGCAGTACGATAGGAGGCCAACACAACACGGACATCTCCACTGAATCTGTAGCCCTGTCAACTCACCAGCGTATGGGGAAGGCAGCCCAGCACACACAAATGGCCCAGCACTGGAAGCATGCTGTCAGTAAAATGTCAGTGTCGATATTCTTGTACATGCCAAATACAGAGAGTAACACATGGTTTGATTGGTGGCCATTCTTGCCTGGCCCGACATCCCAAACTGTTTGAAGGGATTGGATGTCTCAAAGGCAGAGTGATAAAACTGCACATCGATCCAACCATACAACCACAGGCAGTCCAACATCGGCAGAGACCCCGTTTCACATGAGGGACCTGGTTGCCAAGGAACTACACGACCTGCAAAAAGCAGGGATCATCGAGGAAGTGACCGGTCCAACACTGTGTGTCTCCTCAATGGTTGTCATAAAGAAGTCAAAACAACCTGGGAAGATCAGAATCTCCATCGACATGCGCCTCGCCAATGCGGCCATAGTGCACATCACGCCGACCCTTGATGAGATCAACGTAGACTTTACAGGGTCCAAGAATTAAAGGAGAGAGTTCACTGCTTGTAACATTGGAGCCAGCTTGACTTAAAGGCAGGCTACCATCAGCTCAAGCTGCACAAAGACTCAATGTACCTCACCACATTTTCAACGCACCCTGGGCTGAGGCGATACAAGCACCTAAACTTCGGAATATCACCCGCAGCCGAGGTCTTTCAACAAACGATTTGCACAGTCCTGCAAAACCTTCCCGCAGTCCTGAATGTCAGTGTCGATATTCTTTTACATGTCAAATACAGAGAGTAACACATGGTTTGATTGGTGGCCGTTCTTGCCAGGCCGGAGAAAATGGGCCTAACCATACACAGGGGCAAATGCGAGTCCCTCAAGGAGGTGCTCATGTTTTTTGGATACATCTTCAATAGCCAGGGTGTATCGGTGGACCCATTGAAGGTGGCCGACATCAATGAATCGACGCCTCCCACGAAACCAATCCCGGAATCCACAGCTTCCTGGGAATGGCAACCTACTGCGGGAGGTTCACAAATAACCTGCCCACTTTATCTGAGTCATTAGGAGCCCTGACCAAAGCAGGTACAAAATGGGACTGGGATGCGAAAGCCAAGAACCTTTTAACATCATCAAGGATGCCTTGTCGACCAGCAGCACAATGGCCTACTATGATGTTAACCTACACACAGAATTACATGTCAACGCAAGCCTGGTAGGGTTGGGGGCAGTATTAGTGCAAACCTCCCCAGCGGGAGACTCGGAGCCCATGGCATACACATCCAGAGTTTCACATCCACAGAGCAACTCTACCCGCACATTGAAAAGGAGGCCATTGTAGTTCTGTGGGGGTGCAAACTTGTTCACCTCTACCTATACGTGCTGAAATTCAAACCATTTACATGCCACACGCCATTAATCCCCATCTTCATAGGCTTGGCACGACACCCTCCAGCATGAGTGGGCAAGTGGCTACTCCAACAATATGACTTCGATCTCATATACAAACCAGGAGCTGATAACACAGCAGATTTTTTTATCAAGACACCCACATGCTGCCACAGAGTCTGAAATAGCAGAGTCACACGAGACAGTAGAAAACATCTACTCCATTGTGGACACAGCAAAATCCAAGGCAGTAAGCATACCAGAGCTCATTCAAGGTACAAAAGACGACCCCATGCTGCACCCTGAAAAAGAACACCATGCTAGGAGGGGCATAGAGCCCGTTCCTCCAACACAACCACAACCGCACCGCAGAAGCGAGTGAGTTCCTAAGGGGCTTCTTTACCGCATTAACTATTCATCACAAAGGAAGGCCTCATCCTAAGGGGGGTCTGCATCGTGATCCCACCATCACTTCAAGGGATGATAATTGCACTGGCAAACGAGAGCCATCAAGGGACGGTGTGGACAAAAGCAAGAATACGAGACCGGTTATGGTTTCCCCACATCGACTGCCTCCCCTGCTTATCCACTGGAACCATGCCAAGGCACAAACCCATCCAGAACGCACTGAAAAGCACATTGCGCTGGGAGGCGGTGTGCGCTGACTTCTGCACAGTGCAAGAAGGGACCTACCTTCTAGTCATTATTGACGAATCCTCCTACTAGCCAGAAGTTGAGATTGTTTGCTCCACAGCAGCAGAAATCATATTACCGGCAATAGAGAACATGTTTGCGATCTGCCAACTGCCAAAGCAGTGGAAGAGTGTCAACAGACCATCTTTCCAAGGAGCTGTATTCACCAAATACATGAAGGACCTCCAGATCGTACACCACCTCATCATACCAAGATGGCCCCATGCAAACGGGGACGTTGAACGATTTATGAGAACTTTGAACAAAGTCCTGAGGATCGCAAAGTCCCAATCAGCACCATGCGAATTAGCCATTCTTATTTTTCCGCAATTATCGCCTGACACTCCATGCATCTACAAACCCATCCCCAGCTGATGCCATGTTTAGGGCCATGCTGCAATCCTCTTTACCACACCACAGCCGGAACAAAGGCAAGTCAATAGACAAGAGGAAAACATGTGAGAGGAGAATGAGGAGGAATGGACAGATGAGTCGCAAGCGACGAGCCAGGAAGTCACACACCAAAGCGGGAGACCAAGTGCTAGTTCTCTGCAAACCATGAAGGACAATGCTAGCAAGTACCTTTGAGACCGAACCCTGGACTGTGATACGACAAAAAGGAACCATGATCACAGCAAGTAAGAACAGGAAGCTACTCACTCGAAATGTCTCGTGGTTCAAACAAGTCCCCAAGACATTGTGGAAAGAAGGAAGGGACCTGAGAAAGGACAGAGACAGACCTGAAGAAGGACCAACAACAAACGAGCAAGAACAAGGGGAGAGCTGGCACCAGACTGGCGTTTTTTCAAAAATTGGGGACACCATGATGAGGATGAGGGGGAGCATGAAACCTTTGCATCTGAACCTGGTAGCAGCCCAGGAGAACGATCGGTCGAACTGAAGCCATCTACCGCTCCTCCAAGCCTGACCGACGGCAGCACAGCCGATACCACCTGAGAACGGCTGTGAGGCTGCCAGACAAGCTAAGTGACTATGTGCGCGAGTAAGGACTTGAAAGATGTGCCATGAGTAATTTATATGTTGTTTGTTTTATGGGGAAAAAGAGAACTATTATGTTGCCGTCACCATGCTTAGGTGGTGACGTGGAAGAAAGACTGCAACATCCTCTGAGAAGGAAAGGCAGTCGCAGGCAAAGTTATGATCAAGTGAGACGTGTTCTTGATTGTGCTGCGATTAGTGCATACTGTGGCCTGGCCAGGCTCCCGAGTGCTCTTTGAATGGGAGCACCCAATGTTGTAACAGTGGTTTCTAAGCGCAGGATCAGGATTCGAACCTGTGTTGTGCCACTTTGTCTTGTTTCTAAGACAAACACGTTGCCCCTAAGCTATCCTTCCTTTCCGAGCGTTATCAAGAAAGTCCACAGTCAAAGCAGCAGAGCTGGGTCAGTACTAGTCATTTCTATTGAGTTCATTGTGGTAAGTAGAACTTCTTAATGTGAGACGTCTGCAGGGGAGATCTGAATGAGATTTGCTATTCCGAAAGACTTCTTTTGAAATGTTTATTTTCTTTTCCCTTATACATCCCACTAAATGTTAAAGTCCTACTTGTCTTTAAGCACAGTTGGTGCAAATGTGCAGATTCCACTGTGGGCTCCCAGCACAACACCCAAAGTTAATGCCTCTGGGTTTTAAGTAGCTCCTCTGTTGACATACATAGAGGGTGTACTTCCTGGAATCAAGGTTTCACAAACGCGCAATCCAGGAAGTGGTAGTCGGCAGCACAAGGAAGTACGTTGTGAGCAATGGGGTTGGCGAGGAAATGGACTGGCGACTGGAGGGAAGTAGGGAAAGGGGGAAAAGTGAAGAGAGACAGGTGTTCCGGGGTGTCCCAGAGATATGACTGAGGGTTATGGGAGGAGGGGGGATTGAGATGGGAAGAGGGCGGGGGTGGAGATCTGGGATTGTCCTCTGATGAGCACTGAGTAAGAAAGGGGTTGGGGGGTTAGGGAGAGCAAGAGATCCATTTCAGAACTGCCATGGTGCAAAGACCAGAGACCAATGGGAGTTTCGAAAATAGCTGATTTCCCAACGGGAACATCTAAACCCCCTGAGATATCTAATGGTTGAACTGGCAAAAGATTTCTTCCTACACGACTAGAAAGATGGGGCACTAAAGTTCTTTACATGCTTCCAGACACTTGATCTCCCATAACAAGTTAGTCTCCAAGCGATGAAACAGGAGGTCAAACTGATAATGGAAAGGCCATATGCAGTGCCATGTGTATGTTCATAGTGACTGGATAGGGGAAGTCAAACATGCACATGTTACAGTTTAATATAAGAGATGCTTGGGCTTGAACTAACTATAACGTAACTTCAAGTTCACTTTATTGGTCAAAAAGCTACTTTCATAGATAATCTTCAGTTCTCTTTTTGCTCCAAAGAATCGAGTTCGACATGTGCTTGCAGAGAGAGACTGCTGGTAACTCCTTTACATTCTAATGAATGCACCTGCCATTGCACCATTTTTCATTCTGCATGCTATGTTATGTAATTGAGTTTCTATACTGTGTTAATCACGAATATAGTTGTCTTATGGCACTGGGCTGTGTCCAAAATGTTGGCCTATTTTACTCCACAGCAAGGGAAACCAGTCCATGAAGGCAAAGGGCAACAGTGAGGTCGAGTGAGATACAGGAATAGAGAAAGGGCACAGTGTGATGAATTTACTTCCGCCGTGCAGGAGTACAAGGATGGGTAGGGGCTAAAACGTCCACTCAGACCTCAAGAGCCAACATGATCATAAAGGTAAAACAGTCACAGTTAAAAGGTATACCTCATTCATGGTGGTAACATGGGCCGAGGGAAGGATATCCTCTCAAGAGGGGTGTGAATGTGGTTCAGTAGCAACTCAAACAGCATAGTATAACAGTCCAAAATAAAGGAATGTCCAATCAAAGATCAATAAAAATACATACTTTAATGAAACCCACTATGTTCATTAAATAACTAGAAAACACTGAACAAACCCACTCCTGTAGAAAGAATGTATAACGAAGTCAATAGTAGACCACAATGTTCAAAGGATAAGTTCTTGAGGTTGCAAAAGGGATTAAAATGGCCTAGCCATTCTCTAGGGCCCAAAGATGGACCAGGGGTGCAGCTATTAGTCAATAATACCTTTGCAAAGGTCTTGGTGGTCTGACAGTGCTGTATCAGGCTTCTCTACGTTGATTGCTGGCTCTCTTCAGTTGGAAGAGGCAGCGTCGAGGTAGTCCAGCGGCAAGCTGGCTTCGAGTTCGGGTCAAATGAAAGGTAGCTGTGTTCTCGAACCATCTGCTTGAGTCAAGCAGATTGGTCCGTTACCAGGTTAGGTGGTCGAGGATCGACGGCGGTCAAACGTGTACCGGGGTGTGCAGGCAAGTTGATTCTATGCTGGGTTTAGAGGTCTCAGTTCGGGAGACACCATTGTTGGGTCGATGATGTACAGGAGCGGCGATGAAAAGGCTTCTGGTTCATAGGGGTGACTCGAGCAATGCAAGGCAGCAGTGCATCATTGGTCTGAGCGAGGCAACGACACGCTTCAGTTTTAGCAGTGCTGCAGCAAATGGAGTTGAACAGGAAATGGTCTGACGGTTCTGCATCACGGTGAGGACCCAGGCAACAGGGTGGCTGGCAAAGATGTAGTCTTGGTCCAGCAGCAAAGTTCACGCTCAAAGGTCCCTTGGGATGCTTAGGGACAGAGCTTGCCTCTGCCTTGGAACACCTGCCTCCACCTCACAACTGGAGGAATCTGGAAAGGACTGCTCACCTACCAGGACCCAAAAAAATCTTCTTTCAGGATTGGAGTCCAAAGGATGATTTAAAAAAGTGTTGTGAGACCCTTATTTTAAGGGAAAAAGCTGACAGGTGATTGGATCAAAGCAAGTCCAATCCATGTTCTTGAAAGGAGTGGACTTTGTCCTTCTGACATCACACCAAAAATGCTTTTTGCCACAGGAAGTGGAGGGGAATGGAAAGAAAAAGATGTCAGAATCCTCCCAAAACTACTGTAAAGATCTCTCTCTGGCTACACTAACCTGCCCCTTCTCAATCGAATCAAAGGCCTTTATAAATACAGCACCCTAGTGTGAGGCCTAGCCCTTTTTGAATGGGTGTGACCTTTGATTCCTGTTCCCAGGTCAGGTTCCTGTGGAGTAGCTCTCTCTGTGGAAAGGGTGTTACTTGCCCTTACAAAGGAACAACAAGATGCAATCCCCCCACTGATCCCCCTTCCCTTGCCCACTGACAAATTTTGTCAGTGGGCAAGGAGAGGCTTGTCTGGAATGAAAACACATAACACTTCGACAGTTGAACTGTGCCCACACGACTGACATGTGTGATATCAATTTAATGTAGCAGGGACAACTATGAGGGATGCTGGCCACCCTACCCTAGCTCAGGTATAGCTTATATTTAGTTTACTGTGCTAGCAGTACAGGATCCTCAGAGTTATGCAGTTTCTTGGAACATGGCTGCATATCTTAAAAGCAGCCATTGCGCTGCAGAGACTGTGCTGTCACTACAGCTGCCAAGAGGGCACATGTGAGCTCTAAACCTGCACTGTGCCAATGGTGGAGCAGGCACTGAAAATCAGGATACTGATGTAGTAGGATACAAGAACACACCATGCTTTTGGCATGAGCTTATGAAAGGGGAGCCTGACCAGCAGAGTTACCTTTCAGAGATGGAA
The DNA here is from genome assembly GCF_040938575.1 of Ambystoma mexicanum. NCBI lineage: Eukaryota > Metazoa > Chordata > Amphibia > Caudata > Ambystomatidae > Ambystoma > Ambystoma mexicanum. The sequence goes on from NC_090936.1 coordinate 149,300,554, forward strand.
TTACCTGCATCATTGTTTTAATTAAGAAAAAAGAAAAAAGCCAGGGCACCTACACCCTTGCCAGATGGCAATTCCTCACATGCGTCCTTCTACCTACTCTACTGCCTCTCTACCAACATAACCGGATTTAGATACTAACACATTGGGATGATAAGAAGTGGTTGAGATAGAGGGACTGCAATTGTATAAGTAGGGAGGCATGCGTAATATTTTACAGGCTCATGGATATGACCCTGTTAGGGGGTTAGGGACAGCAGGAGCCGAGCCTACCCCTGGGTGGCATGGTGGAAATGGGAGGGACCATTGGTACCACTGTCCCTGATGCAATACCTATCCGCCTCCATCCTGGCCAGGTCCCTTTTCCAGAACACATGAGGACATGTGAACATCTAACCCCTGCAATGCCTGACAGAAATGCCAGAGCCAATGAAAAAAGCTCAAGTGGTGGGATACTGGAACCACAGCTTCCAGATGTACCTGGGCACAACCTGGAACACCTTAACTAGAGCTAGAGGAATGCAGTCAAGACCAGAATTGGAATGGACTAGACTGTTCCCTTCCCAACAGGAATGAGTCACCTACCCATGAATCCCAGATGGACCCCAGGGGAATCAGAGTGAAAAGAGACCCAGGAATCCTCCCCAAACTTAGTTGGATGCAAAACATACCAAGGTTTGGAGAGAATCACAGGAAAATGGGCAGCCTGAGCACATGACTACTTACACAAGGATCAATAATGAAAAAGAGGCAGGCTAGACATCTTGTTAAAGACTTCCAAGGGATGTTCTGGACCCCTGGGAATAGCTCAGCTAGCGATTGGCCAAGGGGAACAGCTGACATACATGTCCAATGGGAGGGTAGGGGAGGGAAGTGAAAGATGGGAGTGTAGAGGCGGGTGTAGGAATGTTTGAGTAGTTTTAAGAGGTGTAGATCCAGTTGGAGTTGGAAGTAGGAGAGAGGAGAGCACAGAGAGAGGAAGAGCAGCAGGAGACGGTGTGTGTGGAGGGGAGATAGAGGAAGAGGCTTAAGACTGGGAAGCAGAGTGCAGGGAAAGGGGAGGGACCAGTTGATGTTAGAGTTAGACCAGTGGAAGGAGAGTGTGGAGAGAGGGGGGGGGCAGGAGAGTAAAGAGAATCTGTGAAATTACCATTGAAAGAAGAGAGAACAGAACAAACATGCAACCTGTTGGGTTCCTTGGGAAGACCATAGCATAGTGTAGTGTTCTAACAATCTGATGATTACTAAATATTAATATCACTAACAAGAACTTTTATAAAGCAGAAAAGCATGCAAAAACAATCTAGGTGGGATCATCTGTTCTGTCCCAATTACAAATATGAGAAAGTACTACTCGAAGGGCATGTGCAGGTGCAGAACCATGTATTTAAAGCAGTACTTTTACTTTCACAATCAATACCTAGTGTGGGAAAAGATAGTGTGCCTAATCTAGCTCTGCATTTTGTCTTTCCCCAACTCTGAGTTAATCGCGCATTTCATCACCTAAGATAACAGCAGAGCTGTGGGCGTATGTCAGTGTTCTAGTGGGAGGTGCATGCGTCGCCCTGTCACCATCTCCTGAGGGGTTAATTGGTGGTCGGATCCAGGTTGATTGCACAATGTGAACAAAGCTAGGGGCAGGCAATGAAGCAATCCCTTCTTCAATGTGATTTGTAATTTTGGGTATTTTCTCTTTCAGTAGGCCACTGAGGCGTTGGCATATTCCATTCGCCTATGGGTGATAACCACAGGAAAACATATGCTTAACCCCCAATAGAGCTGTAATGTGTTCAAAAGTCTCATTTACAAAATGAGGTCCATTGTCAGACCGCAGGACCTCACACACACTCCATCGTGGGAACACATCTCTAGCGAGGAATTTGGCTGCCCTGAGGGCATCGGGGTGTGAGCAGGGACCAGATTCGATCCAACCGGGAAAATTGACATACAACTACTATCATATGACAGTAGCCTTGGCAGACTTGGATCATGTCTACATAATCTACATGGAGATGTTGGAAAGGTCCAATTGGGCGGGGTATTGCTCCTCGTACTACTCACAATATAGGGCCTCAATGTATGGCCCGCGTTCCAACCTCTTACCCTGTCTCTTCAACCATAACTTGGCACCTATGGCCCACCTCATCTTTACTGTCTCTTCTAACCTTCAGTGTTATATGGATAACACTCAGCCCTCCTTTCAGCTCCCATCAGCCTCCTCTGCTCTCTCGCTCATTCCTGACTCTATCCAACAATCAGGAATGCTGTGCTTCCAACGATCTCTGCCTTAATGCCAGTAAGACTGAGATCCTTCTCATTGAGACCGCTGCTGCTGCTTTCCCTCTTTCACTCTAGCCGCCCACCCTGAGCCCTCTACCCGCACCTTCCTGCGAGGCAAAAAACGTTGGTGTCATCTTCGACTCCACCCTGTACTTCTCTCTCCATATCTCTGACATCTTTGAGAAGTATCACTATCAGCTGCACCTCCTCAGAGGTATTCTTCCTTTTTCACTTTCCCCCAGAAGCTCACTGTCTCTAGAACCCTGGTTCTCTCTGGGCTGGACTACTGCAACAGCCTCTCCCCAACTCTTCCTTCCTGCCTCTATTTTTCACCCTTTGCAACTAATCCAGAACAGGACAGCAAGACTTGTCCTTGGCCTTATGCCCAGAATTATATCTCTCCAGCCCTGAAATCTCTCCACTGGCTCCCGGTGTCTGCAAGGATCAAGTTCAAGGCCCTCTACATTGTCCACAAGGCTTTCTGGGGCTGGGGACTACACTACCTCCAACTCTCTCTTCCTAAGCATCTTCCTTCACCAGTCCCCCGCTCATCCACCTCCAACTCTCTGAGGGTCAGACGCTTCTCCAGGCAGAGAGTGGGGAGCAGATCTCTCTCTTCAACTGGGGCCTCCCTCTAGAGGGCCCTCCCTCTAGAACAGCCTCCCCGCCTCCCTCAAACATGAGCAGGACCACCTAAGGATCCGGAAAAACACAAGACCTTACTCTTTGCTTCTGCTTTCGCTCTCTCTCTCTCGTGCTGATGCTCCTGTCTGCTGTGCTAACTGGTTACCTGGTCACCCTAAGAACCTCACTGGCACCAGGCTCCTGCATGACCAGTAGCCCATTGAAGTGCCTCTGGGCCTCCCACACATGTTTACGGACTGTATCTGCAACCCTACAGTCCTCTGCCTCCCTGCACTTACTTGAGCCTCCACCCCAGCAGCACTTATCGCGCTTTTTGCGCAATGCACTATTTCCCCCATCCTCCCTGGTACTTCTCTTCCCTTCCCCTCACGCTTGCACGATCCAAATCACACAAAGCCAAGTAAGATAATTTCTTTGTCCTCCCTTTGTCTTCCCTTCCTTGTCTTGTCACGCCTAGAAACACTTGTGTACAGGCGTGTTATAAATGACTTATATCATAATCCTACTGACATTAGAAATTAGACTGGGATGAGAGTGGTTTGCTTAGGCCATTTCACAAAAATGTGAAAGCTGCACAGCAGTGTGCTTTGAAGATGTTAGATTCAGAGCACAATTTGGCAGCAGGATGCGTTTTTGCAAAAAATAGATTCTTTGTTCAAACAGGAAAGCCAGAAAGGATGTCAGGATGCTGAAAGGAAGGCATGGTATCAACAGTAAAACAGACACAAGTGGCCACGGTTCAAGGGTGTTTATTGAACTTCAAAAAGGATATGATAAACACCTATCTAATCCTAAATCTACATATGGGAGCAAACTGCAATCATCAAATTAGTCCTAGTGGTGTCTTGTCAAAATAAAGGGGCATATACTAAAAAACCTATTGCCAATCCTTACCTCCAAATACAAATAGTGTGGAGAATAATGTTCTGAAAAAGAAAGAAGTGTTCAAAATGATATGTCAGGATATTCAGGATGTTGGCCTCCCTTCCCCACGTTTTCAGCACGGCGCAAGGCGGTTCACTCAAGCGTAGCACAGTCTCTGGCTTCTTTAGCACAAGGATACAGTTCAATCATTAGCATCAGAGCATTCGGTGCACAAGTCTCCTTGCTTCTCAAAGTCTCTTCACTCAGAGGGCTGGGTGCAACCAAATAAAGAACAAGTTATTTTCTTCCTTAGATTTTCAAAGTATTCACTTTGGGTGATTCACTATTCACCCTGGATACCCCTGAGCCAGGCTCCCATCCCATCAGTACAATGTCAACTTGGCTCCCCCTCATTTGGGCTCAGATACCTTTAACACAATGTTCGTAGGATATTCTTTTTTGGGTGACTCACAGTTCACCCCGGATCCCCCTCAGCCGGGCTCAGACCCCTTTTTAACACAATTAGCCTCACTCGGCCGGCTCTGACCGATTTCAATTTACTTCAGTATCAAAGACTTTCAAAATGTGCACAGGGTTTGGCTTACCCACTTCAATTTCACAATTCCTTTTGTTTTAACATAAGTCACCTTTAGTTGGATACCTAACAGAGACTTTCGAATGAGCACCCAGGTGATGCCGGACCAGGAACTGGATTCAAAAGTGATGGCCGTGTCCTAGCCACCTGGATGACAGATCCCTGGGGACTAGCGGGTGAGACACCCTCAGGTTTCTCACAATGCCATGCTGCATTTTCCGTCTGGGTTGGTTAAAAGTGCTGTACAAAGGTCACATCACTCTGGAGAACCAGAAATTTCTGAAAATTACTGGCAGTGTTGGCTAAAAGGGGAGGTGATGGCTGATGACATCACAGTGGTTTTCTGAGAATAGGAGGGGAAAGAGGTTAAGAATCCATACGAAAATGTAGGCAGAGGCTTTTAAGCAAGAAGAGCTTAAAAGCTGGGGGAAGTGAAGAAAAAGGGCTTGGCCAGAAAAGGATCGAGTAGAGGAAGAAGGAGGAGAAAAGAAATTGGATTGGGGCGATGCTGTGCTGTGAGATGACAGGCTTGCTGACCCGGGCTGCAGAAAGGAGGGAGAGGCCTCGCTGTGCCCTGCAGTCAGCTGAGAGCGAGAGAAAGAGGGGGAGAGCGTGCCAGTGGGTTGAAGGGCATCCAGTCGTGCAGGCAAAATCAGCAGGCAGAAATTGGTGAGTATGGGTCTAAAAAGAGAAATGCCTTAAACATTGAATTAGTGAAGCTCTGGTTTAATCTATTTATGTCACGAAAGGGCAAGAACCATTTGTTTCTCTGTCATCCATGCGCAAATAATAACCTGTTGGTAAGGGGGAGTTTGTAGCACTGCTAAAGTTTATCATTCACACTTCCAAGGTTACGTATAAAAAGTATGCATATATTCTGCCACGTTCTCTAGAGAGTAGCTATTTTCACTGAAGGCGAAAGGGAAAATTATTATCGAGGTGCGGGATGCCAAGCGAGCTGATGCCAAATTAACTGAAAATATGAGCGCACTGACAGATTGCGTAGGCCGTAGTTTCTGCTAAACTGGGTTATGCTTTTCTTCCAGTGTGTTACATGTGGCCAATGAACATGCAATGCTGATATTGCTCCCTGCATGTTTTATGTCCTTGGGCCTCATCACGAGTTGGGCTGTAGCCCTTAAATGCGGTGGTAACGGTATTACAGCCGCATTTAAGGGCTGGCCCTATCACGAGTTGGGCGCTAAATGGGCTGTTTTACCTCCAGCCTTTCTCTGGAGGTGAAAATCCCCCGTTTTCGGCTGCATTACCGACGGCTGTATTAGCCCGCATAATTAGCGCTGAAAATACCCCATTGAATCCAATGGACTCAATTGGGAATGGGGATTTACCGTTAACACCCAACTCGTGATCCGGCGCTAATACAGTCGGACCGGTCGGTGCTAGGGCTATTACAGTCGGCGGTATTACAGCCGGGAATACAGCCCAACTCGTGATGAGGCTCCTAGTCTGCAAAAAAATTATAAAGTGCCTCAGCGCATAATCATAGCGTGTGTGGTTTATAATTGTGTGATCTGTTCATGTGGTGATCAGTATAACAGATGTGAAAAATGAGTGTGCCTGGCATTGCACCAAGGCTGGCATGTTACAAGCCTAGCGTCCCACATCAAAAGTATAATAGTAAACAACTGAACTAATTCCCTAGTAATAAGCTTATACAAGTGTTTGCAGGGAAATACAGATTCCTGCTCATGGGTAAAGTGGCCTAGATATATTTCCCTACAGAAATTAACTTCGCATAAAATGTAGGGGCCACCGTGCTGTGTGCCTTTCAGCATATGTATAAATAACAATTTCAGCTCTGTATCTATCTATGCAGAATAATCACAGACACAGATGTAAATGCAAACATTGTATTGTAAAGGGGAAATTTACAGTAAAAATATATTTCATTTAATGTGTTTTTATGGCACAGTGTGCAATGTTCCTGCTAATGTTCTAAGTGGAATACATTACCAGTGTTTCTTATATCTCAACATTGCCACCTGTAATAAAAAAAAAAACATGTGAACAAAGAATCCATTTTAAAACATGTTTGACTCGTTTGATTGGTCACTTCACCAAATGGCCAACTGGTGATGTGTCCCATCAGGAGGGCATTCTGTATTTACCCGAGGATATCCTGTGGATATCCAGTAGAAATACCGGTCACCCTTACTTTTTGAGGGATGGGGGTGTTGCCTGCCTATCCTCCCTACCACTGCAGAGGGGTCACACTCAGTGGTACAATCACAACTAGCGGTATCCTTCCAGAAGTCTCAGTGGACAGTAGATCTAAAGCCAATTAGAATGTGGTGATAGAGTCAGACCCTGGTCTAATGTAATCATTCATTCCAAAAAAATACATGATGCCCGTGAATCTCTTTCTTCAAAAGCATATTACCCTTGTGGCCAGGGACGAACATAGAGACTGTGGCATTCAAGTCAATTGCAACCAAATAAGCAGGACACCACTAGGCCTATCACATGAGCCTTTAATCCATGAAGCACAAAAGTTAGGATAGTCCGATTCATAAACAGAGTTGACTGCACAATTCGCTCATATGCAGATAATCTGATCAATGAGAATCAATCACTGTCATCCATCTTGTTCCCAAGTCCAGCTCTGCTCCAGGAGGTAATGTCCAATTTCAACAACGCTTCAGATTCTTCCTTCTCTCCCACCCCTACCAGATAAGTGGAGGAGTCAGCACGTCAGTCAAGTGACATTATATCATTCACAAACATTGATGGTTGAGTAGGGTCCCTTGCATCACCTGAGGCATGTTACCAACTCCTTCACAGCTTGGGACCACTTCCAGTAAACCGTTATTTGGGTGATCTGGGTAGAGGATCTCAGAGGAGGTGAGAGCACAGAATGTAATGGCCAGCACCCTTCACGCAATGATTTATGTGACAGTACCTATCGTATCAAAGTTTGAGCTAGAAGAATTAGGGAATAGAAATGCATTCACAATGTCACTAGATATAATATCAAGACACCCCTTGATTTGTGTAAGGCAATGTGTGCATTTTCTGATGAATGTCGCCCTTTTCCATTGTATTATTCCTTAACTTTGGTAATATTGTATTGTCTCTACCCATGTTAGTGTCCTGGTGAGTGACTTTGATGATTTTATGCATTTCCTTTGAAATATTCTCACAAGTACTGTTAGAGCGTAGTACAGAAGGAGCAGCCTCAATATTTGGAGCCTTGGTCTAATTTACTTATGTGGCGCTGTATGATTATTCACTGCATATTTTAGGATAACCAATAACAAATCATTGGGAACTTTGTTAGGCACAATGCCCTCAGTAGTTAAAGGGGAGACTAGCAAGCACAAATTAGTAATCGCTTTATCCTTGTGGTCAACAATATTATTTAGCTTTTTTAACTCTCAATTAAGGCCTAATATTCTGTCTTTCATCCCAAATTCCTGTAGTATGGGCACATTACAGACTCATGGCCCATCTATTTACCACATTCCTGACCCCCTGTAGAAATACAATGTGCACCTATTTCACCAAATGGGGCATCACATTTGACTGAATTACCCCCATCCTGCACAAACTATATTGGCTTCCACTCCAAGCCAGGATACTGTTCAAGACAGCATGTATCATCTACAAAGCAGTCATGAGTAGTACACCTGCGTATCTGGCAGATAAGCTCCACATAGCTGGTGGCAAATGCTCTTTGCGCAGGAAATTGACCAACCGGCTTGAATCACAACCCCTCCGCAAGGAGAGGACTCGTAAACAATCCCACCCTCTGGAACTTGATCTCGGTGTCGGCTCGTAATGCCTCCGCAATTCTCCAATTTTGCAGAGACCTAGAACCTCACAATGTAGCAAATTTGGTTGTTTGTACACATCCGACGGCACAAACTAACCTACAACAAGAGTCAAGGTCACAGAAAAGCAAGTGGCGAATGATGAGATGCTTTTAGATAACCTTAGCATCCCAAATTCTGATTCCACTCGAACAGGGCACAAGAAATAACAGTGATCATATGAAAATAATTCTCCAATCTTCAGGGACCTCCTGATTTGGCTAGTACTTCCTCATCAACCCTTGCCTTTACAACCTAGACTAGACTGCAGCACATGTCCGCACTGCACCCTGCTTCGCTTTGTCATGACTTTAGTGATCCAAGAGGCTTCAGTGTAGTGAGCAAGGTGATTGGGCCGATAGGAACATGTCCGGACTGTGGCACTTTTAATGGAACAGGCTTTTCAATCCTAGCAGCGTTGGTGCATGGCGGCAAATACGAGAGTGGGCTCAGGCCGGACCTCCAGCAGGGTGCAAGGTCCTAGTGTTGTAATGGACTGCTCGGAATGCAGCATTCGTCTGCACTTCCCTTTAAGCTGCCAATTCTATGCAGATGATTGTAGAATCTTTTGATCCTATCCTTTATTTTCTGATCATCTTCATGACACAACTTGTAGCAGTCTTTCTGCCACCAGAAATTGGATGGTTTCAGACTCGCTTCATCTCAACCAATCTAGAAGACACATCATGTTCTTTCCTGCTCCTTCTCCCTATGTTTGCCCACCACCATTGTACACCCTCTCTTCACCCATAGCTTCTTTTCTTGCATTGGTGCAGCTGCCTGTAACTCCATTATCTGGTTTGCGGGGAGATGGGCGTACCCATCCTTCATCAACATCTGTCTTGCCGTTGATCTCCCCCTCCCTCTCTCTGATTCTGGGGGGGTCCACATTTCACCAAAATATGCAGCATGCTTGGCATGTGCATCTTCTGTTTCATTACCTTTCGAGATAGGGTCATCTCCATTAGTGTGGGCCTGACACTTAACCAAGGCCACTTCTTGGGGATTGTTAATTAATTCAATCAATTCGGCTAGTAACAGGGCATGTTGCACTCGGGTGCCATCAGCTCTTCTGAATCCCCTTCTCTGCCATTTTATTAAATCTGAGTGTACTGTTGATGTTACATATGCACTGTCAGAGGATATAGTCACTCTTATCAAAACATTCCTTTAGGGCCAAAATCAGTGTGACCAATTCCGCCGCCTGAGCCGAATAGTGCTGTGGTAATTGTACACATTTTACTGGGACATACATCAAATCTTCCGTCATTTTAACGACTGCTGCCCTTGTTCTCCTTATCCCATCGCTCAGATCAATAGTTGATGACCCATCAATGTACATCATTTCACCCCCCTCAAGGGCATCCTCCTCTACCTTCCTTGTGCTAGAGTACATTTCAATAGTTTGTGTGCAATCGTGGGCATAATCACCTTCTTCAACAATTTCTGCTATGAATCTGGCTGGGTTTACATTACTGCATCTGACAATTGTCAATTCGGGTCTGGATAGAATTATTTCATAACCTGACACCCACTGTGTGGACAGTGTGGACTTAGGCTTGTTCAAAATTGCAAACAGTGCATGTTCCACAAATAATGTGGTGGGGCACCCCATTGTTATTGATGCAAATTTTTCCACCACAAATGCTGCTGCGGCGAGGCCCTGTTCGCAAGGGAAATGACCTAACATCACAGGATCCAAGTGACCACTATAAAACGCTATTGGCTTGTGCCCCATACTTGTTTTCTGAGTCAGTACTGCCTTCATTACTGCTGAGTCGCAATGTGAAAAAATGAAAAATTGATGTTCGTAATTTGGAGTGTCTAGTAGGGGAGCAGTGGATATGGTGTGTTTCAACTCATCAAACGCCTCTTTCATTTCTCTTGTCCACCCCAACCTCTTGTCCCCTTTTTGTGCCTCTCTTAGTGCGTCGAGCAGGGTTCCTATGTATGAGCTGTAGTCAAAAACCCATGCTCTGCAGTAGTTGCATAGGCCCAGGAACTGCTGCAGCTCCCGCATTGTTTGTGGTTGTGGTTGTGGTGTGTTGGTTATGGGTTGCGCTCTTTGTGGTGCAATGTTTCTCCCGTGCTGGGAGATTAGTTGGCCAATGTATAGTACCTGTTCCTGGCAGTACTGTAACTTTTCCTTGTCCACCTTATACCCCTTCTCAGCCAGCACCATCAGCATTTTTACTGCACCTCTCCTCAGTGGTGCTGCAAATTATTATGCCATCAACATATTGCAGCACCATGCTCTCCATTTCAATGTTTCCCAAATCCATCTGTATTACCCTGTTGAAAATTGAGGGTGACTCGCAGTACCCTTGTGGTAACCTGGTGTGTTTCCATTTCGTATTCCTGTATGTAAAGCTTGTCAAGTCTTGTGAATCTGGGTGCAGAGGTATTGAGAAAAATGCATTTTTGAGGTCAATCACGGTGAACTGTGATGCCTCTGCTGGTATTCCACATAGTATCATGGCTGGGTTTGCTGCTATGGGGTATTCTGCCTCTACAATGTAATTCAAGGGCCTGAGGTCCTGGATGAAATGCCAAGACCCTCCTATAGCTTTGCGCCCTGGGTACACGGCCATGTTACATGTTGATTCTGATGGTACCAATATGCCATTATTTATCAGGGCTGTTATGGTTTCATATATGCCCTCATCTGCCTCTTTTGATAGTGGGTACTGCTTCACTCTAGGTAATATTGCATCCCTTTTCAACTTTATTTGTACTCCTCCAATGCTCTTTATGCAGCCCACGTCATAGGGACTGGTGGTCCACAGTGATGCTGGAACTTTAGCCAAGTCTTCCTCATAGAATGGTACTGGGGTAGATGCAGGTGCCTCGAGTGCTATTGCCATTTTCAGTGCTACTTGCTTGTATGTCACTCTCAACCAGATGTCAACACTCATCATAAACACCATCTATCCTTTTCCTTTGTTTTCTGAGAAAAGCTCTTCGTCAGACACCTGCGTGAGCCTGCATCCCTCAGCCAGTGCTATTGCTGCTCTCCATGCTCTCCCTTCCATGTCTTGGGCTTGTACTGTGATGTAATCTGCAGTTGCCATGATGCTCTCGATGCTCACCGAAATCACCTTCCCCTCTGGTTCACTAGCTGATGTCTCAGGCCTGAACAAATATGCTGCTGGCCTCCTCCAAATCTTGCCTTCTATTCCTGGCATCTATGCAAATGCCATGTCAGTTCCATATTGGAACATTTCGCCATCCAAGGCTCAGCTCGAGCTACTGTTTGGCCACGGTAAGCTTGCAGTATTTGTCGTGCAGTAAGCATGTTTATTCCTGGTGTGGAGAAAATTATGCCGTTCTCCGTGAAGGAGATCGTCATGTTTAATCTGCTCATTATGTCCCTTCCAAGTATGTCACTGGCGACTCTTTTGAATACAGGAGTGGGACAGACATGTCATAATCTCCTATAGATAAGGAGATGTTATCAGTAAAGGGAACCAACCTTCTAGCCCCAGAGAATCCTTGAGAGTGCATGGCCTCGCCTGACATTTTAAATTTACCCTCCCTTATGCAAGACCTAGTTGCCCCGGTGTCAACAAGGAAGGAAAGTTTCTTGTCACCTATCGCTACCTGAATGTGTGGTTCCTCCGCACTATTAGTTGTTATAGACAGGATGGGACACATCAAAGACGTCTGTGGGCTGTCCTATTGTGGGTACAGTGACTGACCGCTTCCAGTGTAAGGGTTGTGTCCCAAGCCGGTCACCCTCCCTAACTGTGTCTGTTGCAGTGGTGTATCAATGGTTGTCAATTTATTGTCCTGCATTTGGGTGAGCTGCTGTACTGGTTGCACTTGGTGCTGTTGTGTAGCTACCACCTGTTGCTGGTGTGGTGTGTATGTCTGTACCTGTTGTTGTGGTGCAGCGTAGCGTTGTATCTGCTGCTGCGGTTGTTGTGGTGATGTTTGCTGTTGCGTGTTGCGCTGTTGTATTCCCTGCTGTTGCTGGCAAACCTGTTGCTCCCCCATAGGCCCTTGTGGCCCCTGTTCTCCCCAGGCAGGTGGGGTGGGCCTCATTCTTCATGTGCGCGACATGTGTCCTACCATCCCACAAACCCAGCATACAGGTGGTTCCCTGGCCTGCCATGGGAAATTTCACGTATTGTCTTGGTACCCTTGCTGCCCATTGGGGTAGTAACTTCCAAATCCTCCCCCTTGCTGTTGTGCATGTTGTCCATACCCTCTCCCTCTAATCATGCCACCCCTACCCCCGAAAGTTGTTATAGTATCCATTTCCCGGTGGCATGTATCCTCCCCCTGTGGGAGCCATGTATAATGGGGGTGGTGGCATTTGTTGTGTTATAAGTTGTGGTGCTTGCAGTAATGGTGCTATCTATTGTTGTGAGGAATCTTGTGCAGCCACTACTTGTGTGGGGGTTGGTGCCAGTACTACTGGTATAGTTATTAGTGCTCCTTCCATGGTATACTTGGTTAATTTTTTCTGTACTAATTTTGCCTCTTCTGCCTTCCTATCATCTTCCTTTTGTTTCATCTTTTCTTGCCACATTCTACAGAGGTGTACTATTGTTAGTTGTATTTCCGGCCAAGCCTTAGCTTCCATTCCCACTGTTTTCTTCAGCTGTCTCTGTACTGCCTCCGGGAGTCCTTGTACTAGTATATGGTAAAAAATGGCAGGTGTTTTGTCCCATTGCTCCCGAGTTTCCAAGCGCCACTTCTCCTTAATCTCCTATATGTAATCAATAGGATTTTCATTCTCACGCATCTTGCGTGACGTAATGGCTCCTATGTCTGATGTGTCAGGGTACTGGACCCTCAGGGCCTGCCATAATGCATGCCTGCAGTTGGCAAATGGCGCCCCGTCATGTGACGTGTTTGTTATTGTAACCCCGGGGAAGCCTGCCGCATCCCCCAATATTGATATTAATAGTCCCTTCACGTCTCCCACTGCTAGCCTCTGTCCCGCAGTGTGTTTTTCCATCTCATATATCCACTTTCCTGCTCCTCCGCTTAGGGATGGGAGCCTGCATTATATATTCTCCTTATCAGCATATGCTTCCAGGGTACATATTGCGGTCTGGCCCCTCCCCTCTCCAACAGTGACATTAAATTGTAACCCATTTGTTCCCCCCGTGGCCGTGGGGTACAATCAATGCACTCCTCCTCTTCCTCTGTGTCAAGTAAACCTGTTGCCATATCTATATTACCATTGCTTGTCGTGTCTTCTCCTTCGTTTCTCTTCCCTCCCCTATTACTCTCTTGTTTGACCGCAGGTGTGGGTGGCCGTTCTTCCTGCCTGTGTCCCGGGAGACCTCTGAGCCTGCCGATGTATGATGTTTGTTCAGGCGTGGGTGTGGGTGGGCGTGTTCGGCGTGATAATGTGGATGTTACTGCGTGTGTTGTTCCTCCTGCCACTTCTCTTACCTGTTCTTCACTTTTCTTCTCTTCTTCCCTCTTCCTGCATGCCCATGGTGATTCCCCGTTAGTGCGTGTGATGTACAATTTATCTAAGCTCTCCCTATTGCCACTTCTTCCTTCTTTCCCTATACCCTCTTCTTCCTCGCTGCAAAATTCATCCAGGAGCGACAACCCCCATTCTGTCCTTTTCCCACTTACTGTCACCGTTTTTAAGTCTATTAAATCCATTCCTTTCTGTTCGCCTCCACTATTTGTTGCCCCCTGAGTTGATGTTGTAGCCACTTCCGCATCCCGGCGCGCGTATGTTCTTACCCCATGCTCCACTCTCCTTCCCCTGCTCTCCTCTTCCTTCTTCTCCATTATTTCTCCACCTATTTCCTCTCTCTTCTTTTTCATTTCCTCCATCACCTCACTACTTACCCTTTCTAATATCCTTTCTTCCTCTCTCTTCCACTCCCATTTCTCTTTTTCCCTTCTTAATATATCTTCTATTACTTTACCTTCTTCATATTTCCTGGTGCTTTCAGACAGTATTTTCTTCTTCCATAGTTCCATTTCCTTTTCCTTCTCTTCCTCCCTTCTTTTCATGTCGCGCTGTTCTGCTCGGTACACCCGTTCTGCTATTGCCTTCATCTTCTCTGCTTCCCTCTTCCTCTCTTCCGTACGCTCCTTCATTCTTTCTTGCTCATCCCTACTCTCCTTCCTTTCCTTCCTCCTTCCTCGTGTCCCTTGCTCGAACTGCCTAATCAGTGCACTGCGCTCATCCCTCAATTCAGCCAATCTTTACTCCAACCTCTCCTCCTCTTCCTGTGACAGCTCTCCTTCTCTTGTGTTACTCACCTCACCCCCTGTCCGAGTACTATCTTGGTCGTCCTTATGCATTCTCCTCACTACATCATCTTCTTCTCCCGTTAATGTCTCTCACAGCTTTAAGAGCACCTGCGCTGCTATCCATTCGTCTTGTCCTACGTTCGAGATGTGCTCCTCACTACCTTTCCCTCCCTTTGTGCGTGCCTGCGTGCAACTCAAACCCACTGTGCTCGTTACCTTCTCCCCCCTCTGGTAGCTACCTGTAGCGGTATATGGTGGAGGGCTGTATGCAGGGTTTGAGTACCCCTCAGCTGCCGTCAATTGTTGCCTTGCTGCTTCTCGTAACTCCGTCAATGGATACAACCCACCTTCCTCCTTCTTCACTACCTTCGCTAGAGGCATGTCTTCTGTCCCTACTTTCTTTACTTCTACTTCGTGTGCGGTGCCAGGCCTTTCGTCCCCCTTTCTGTCCCTTTCCGCACACTGTGTGTCACTAGTCGCCGTCCCCTCGTTCCCCTCTTCCTCCTTAATCTCTTTGCCCTCCTTTTTTTCTTTGCTTCCCTTTTGCTCCGCCGTTCCTTCCACGGTGAACATTCTGCTTGGTCCTGGCCGGGATCCCTGGAACATTCTCCATAACTTAAATACCTCCACGTGATGTGCTAACTTCTTCCCTTTGTACGTGTTGTGTATATGTGTCAGCAGCGAGTGTTGGACGCATGGCTTAAAACTGCCGTTAGGCGGGCATGGTGTCGTCATTTTGTTGTCTGTTACATGTGTCCATTCTATGCAATATTTGATAAGTTTCTCCCTGTGAGGGGATAGCATCTTGCAAATATGTTGGCGGGGGTAGTCAAAGTGTTCCCCCACCCTCCAGATCCCGATCTGTATGACATGGTTATACTGTGGTTTTAACTCTCCTCAGCACAACCTTTGTTACCTGGCCCCGTAGATTGGGGACTTTCGACCGTCTGCTAAAAAGTAAAGCAGTTACAAATATCCAGTCCTTCTCTGTTTTCCTCTTTTGATACTGCTGGTATGGCCCCCTGCGGCCGTGGCACACAAAGCCCCCTGTGACTGCGTGCCCTGTGTGACGTGCTTGTACAGCCGCCCCACCTTTTCCACTCCCCTCTTCTCCGACCTTACTCAGCGTGACCGGCATTCTCCGTGCGCGGTCACTTCCCCCTTTTCACCCTTCCCGTAGTTGGGGGTGGCCGGCGTTCTCCGTGCGCGGCCTCCCCACCTTTGTTATGCCGCCCCTACCCTCTACTTACTCCCTCACCACCCCTCGAACAACGCGATGTGGTCGAAGTGTCCTATGAAGGCCCTACGGGTGACGTCACCAACCTCTTCAAACTATTACCGGTAAGATATTTAGAACATTAAGAGAGAGCGCGATATGTTTCAACTTCTTGCCCCCGTTAACCCACAGCTGTCCTCCTGTTATGCCGGAACAAGGTAACCATCAATGAACTCTTATAATCGGACTGCGCACACTGCGTCGCCTCACGTGTGACACACCCCTCGCCGGGGGGGCTTAACCAGCCAATTATCTTCCGCACTTGGCAACAATCTAGTTACCTCCTACAGGAAAACGTCATCTATCTGTCGAGCTTTAACACTCGATCAATAGGGATCCTCGTCTATTCATTGATCAAAAACGTCAATTCATAGGAAAGTTACACACCTCCTCTACAGGTGCCCACGATCTAGACCAATCAGTGCCTACGAGCAACCACGCGTGGTGCCTTCTGGCTCCACCCACCCTGCTTCCGTGACGTGGTCGAGGACGGCCCTCGTGCCTGCCCTGCTACCGCTCGCTCGTCTATGAACACTAATTAATCGAATCTTTGCAACACACTGTAATAACACCTCCCGCCTCCCTTATTACAATTCCTCCCCCCTCCCTCACAATATCACATTGCTTGTTGGGTGTGCCATACTCACCAAGTTCTCGTGATGCAGGGCCGCTCGACCGCGTGCACCCCTCCAAGCGGCTCGCCACCTCCCCTCGTCTGGACCACGTCTGGACACACGCCAACCGCGGCGGGATACTTCTCAATCGGCTCCCGAGGGCCACTATCCGGATTGCACTGTCCAGTCTTCTCGCAGTTCCGCAATGGTCCTGTAGTCCTCAAAAGGGGGCAGCGGCAGAGGGGGCCGCGCTGCCGGGCCTCCCCGCAATGAGAGGCCTTGGAATAAAACCTTCAGGGATAGACCTTAAAGATCTCAGCAGTGCCTCCAACAATTCGGGATGATTATCCTGGGGCCAGCAGAGCCGTCTGCGGACCTCCAGGCTGGGAAGCCCCAAATCCTCCCGTGTCCCCCAAAAGGAGTATGAGACACACACAAGGAGCAAGGTGGTTCTGCTGTTTATTATAACAACGCAGGGATGGGTCTCAGACCGTACGCGTCCGTCGAGACTCTCACTCTTAGTGGGGCTCGCAGGCCCTTTTTGCATCAGTATGACGCGCTATTCTGCGTCACCTGGGAAAGTTAGCAAAAACCTATCGCCACTCTGGATTGGTTCCCCGAGTGGAAGGATTGGTATAGGGTATGTATGGAGAACGATATTAGTGGTTAAGGATGAGTCAGGTGGTACACTTGGGCTGTCCCTAATATTTGTTACTTCAGAATTGCTACAGGGGACCCCTGGTGATTGGCTAATACTAATGGCGTCAGTGATGATCCCCCCGGTGTTCTGATTGGTTCTCCCGTGAGCCCCCAAGCCTGGGACCATCGTCGTTCCCAGCTCGCGGTGTACCTGTCATTAGCAACAATGTGCAACTATGTGTTTGTGCAGGCAACGGACAGGTCTGCTCATAGGCTTGGGAGCGGGTCGTTCCCATCGCCGTAGGTGTCCATCTTGCCGCTTTGTTGTTGCAACCTGTGTCCCAGACGTGGAACCCAGGCGACTTTCTGTGTCGTGGGCCTGGCACTTTGTCAGATCGGTTTGGTCACGTGTGGAGAGACCGTAGCTGGAGCAGAATTCTGAGCATTAGATTTGTATTTTGCTTCTGTGGGCTTGGCTTTTTTCAGGTATAACCTTGGCGCTGGGCTGGTAGCATGCGAATTGCAACATCGTGGCCTTGGCTCTGAGCTCTCGCTGGGGCTCGTTCTGCGTGATCAGCACTTGTACTCTTGCTCTGAGAGGATTTTCATGGCAAGGCTCTTGCTTGCGGCCTACTCAGGCCTAGTTCATGAGTGGCGGTACATAATCCATTCTATGGAGGTTGTGGGTTGACAGGGCACCACAAGCAGTGTTAGGTATACATGATGGCGTCGTCATAGGGCGAGTGGCGGGAGAAGCATCAGCAAGTGTATACACAAGCTCTTCAGGTGTCTTGCGTTTCTGCATTACTATTAAAAAGGCCTATGTGAAAAATAACAACGATGCACATCAGTGGGTGTGTCAGTCACAGCACTGTGTATGTTCTTCGTGTAGGTTGGTGTGTGAGTGACCAGTGTTCATGGTAGCACGTGTGTTCTTTGGCAGTTTGACAATGTCGATATGGCATCTCTAACGATGTGGATACTTGAGGCTGTCATTTTAGTCGAGCTCATCCATGCCGCAGGTGTCGGCTTGAGTCGGACAGGCTGGTGGGCATACCCTTATGTTCCTGAACCAGGGTATTTTGTCATCTGGTAGATAGACAAACTCGTCCCGTGGGGGTTGTCTGGGTCGTGATCCTCTAGGCCATGGTCTTGATGAGATTGGGGGGAGCTTGTTTTCCCATTCTCCCACTTCAGCATGTATTATAGGCATGCTTCCTCCTGCAAGCACTGGACTACTCCTCACAACGCTCATTGTGTCCTGAAGTCATGTGGTGATTTAGGCTGGATTAAGAATAGGGTTACATCAATGGTATCTCAAAAGGTTATGGTCACAGAAACTAAATGCTGTTTGTGTTGTTCACCAAACTGGTTACTGCCCTATTGACAGTTTTGGGGCACAAAGAAGTTCAGAGGTAAAATAATTTGCAAATTCAGAAGTAGTGAGGGATAAGATAGAGGGGGTGATGGAGAAAATGCAATTAGGGAATGAGACAACGCAGGGTGGAAGATAAAGAGAGATCAAAAAAGTAGTGTTTTTTGGCTGATAGATAAGAGTTGTAGGAAGAGTGACTAGAGTAGCGGTGAGCAAGATCTACAGTAAAATTCCTTTTTTACAGCAAAGAGAAGTCCTAAGAGCAAAAAGAGAACCAAATAGGCAGGGTTAGGGAGGGTTCTGAGAAGGGGAGAAAGGACATACTGCAAAGAGTGAATCAAGATTATAAGGTAGACAACAGTGTAGCGTGGACGGAGCTGGGTCGACAAATGGGAGACATTGTCAGGTGAGGGAAGACTGGGGTACTCTGAAGAGAAAAAAGGAAGAAGAGTCAAAGGAGTGTAGGTCACAACAAGAGAGGATGGAAGTAGAGGGAGTAGGGAAATGGAAGAAGGTAGCCAAGGAGATCAGGAAGTGGTCAGAGGAATAGACATGAAAAGTGGAAATAATTGCATTTGCGGAAAAAGTGGAAAAGAGAAGGTCAAGAGAGGAACAGAATACATGTGAAGGAGGAGATGGGATTTGCATTAGATGGTATGAGTCAAGAAGGGCGAGAAAAGAAAAGGTGGAATGAAGAGTGTTAAGTTGGAGATGGAGATTGAATCCAAGGTTCAGTTTTTGTTGTTGTCTGTTTCCTGTATTTGTCATCTCGTGGGAAGGCTTCTTCACCCTGCACCTGTTTGCTTCCGGGCCTCTTTTTGGATGTGCGTTGTAAATAAAATAAACTGAAGTCGCCAAGAGAAAGGAAAAGAACATTGAGTGGTAGAAGAAATTCGAAGAGATGGTCAAGGTCACCAGAGAGAGTGAGGAGAGGGGCAGGGGTTTGAAGATAAAAAAGCAAGAGGGAGATGTTTGTAGAGGGAGGAGAAGGATATTTAAAGGACAAATAATGCAGGAAATTAAAAGTAGAGGGGGATAGGAATTCGAGGGAGAGGTACAACAGATCGACAATCCAGCCTTTACCAACAAGATGGGGAGTATGTGAAAGGTTGGTATCATAAGAAGAGAGAATTTTAAGCTAAAGCAGTGTCGGAGGAAGTAGTCCAGGTCTCATTGAGACAAGAAATGTAGTTTGAGTCAGACGCAGGGAACCATAATGGAATGGGATTTGTTCCAAACAGAGCGTGCATCCCATAGTCCGATCAAGACGATGGATGACGATTAAAAGGAAATGGGAGGGTAAATAAGATTAGATAGTTTACAGGAACATACTGAACAAAGAACTTGAGTTAAGGACAGGTTTAGGAGGAGGCATGTTGGTAGAAGTTTCAAAAACAAAAGAGAAAATGACAATATCAAGGAAGGAGAAGAACATTAGCAAGATGTGTGCTATAACCATGGCGCAAGGAAAAGATAAAAAAAATGTATGTACAAGGCCAGTGATGAGGGTGGCAATCAGCGCCAGTAAAATGAGGGAGGAGGATAGGGAGAAAACATTACATGGTTTGCACATCAGTAGTTGTAGCGGCATGATATATCCAGGAGTAGCAGGTGGTCAGTTCCAACCAGTACAAACAGGGCAGATAAATTGTCCTCATTGAGGATGCCCCAAAGAGAGGAATAATGAAGATGACCCCTGCTAATTGCACAGGGAGAATTAATTCCATTAAAGACTAGGAGTCGAGCATTATGCTTCAACTTAAATTTATTACTCCTTAGCAGTTGCAACAAAACACAAGAAAACACTGAAACGTATCCTCATCCCACTTTTCTTGAATTACAAATCCCAAAGTCTTTGTAGTCCCATCTTGCCCTGTCCAGCTATGACACACTTCCTGTTCCTGGACTACTCCTCTCTTTTACGTGCTCTTAATTTTCACTCTCAAACCGTTTAACAATGTCTCACCAACAGGGAGAACAACTTTGAACTTGCCGTAGACTTAACGCAGCTGCTTCATGCTCGCACTATTCTGTTCCTCTTAGGTCTTGATGCCCGCTGATCCTCGACCTTCAATTATTCTTCTGGTCTTCCCCCTAAGGATCATACAATGAACAAGGTCAGGGTGGCATCCATGCCCTGTCATAACCATTATACATTACATGCATTTTCAGACAATACATAGCCAGGTGGGAATTTAATGCTAGCCTCCTGGTATTTAATAGAATTAATACTCTCACCGCAATTAGCAGGGGTAATCTTCATTCTATGTTCAGACTGGAGGTGAGCATTATACTTGTTCAAAGCTTCCCAACACCGTTGTGGCTAAACCTTCAATCGGCTTGAAATAGAACTCTTTAAATGTATTATCGCTACCCCAATTCGCTGCTTGCATAATCCCTTGCAGAGACACTCCTGCTGTGAATGCCCTGGATGCCATGGCTCCTCTCACTGAATGCGCCCCATACATTCCCAAATCAATGGCTGCTATCTGCATCACTTCTCTTACCCACCTTGTATGGTGGCTGTTGCTAGTGCTTGAAAAGGCTTCCTATGCACTATTAATAGCTGTGTAGTACTAGTCGCTCTGTACTCCACTGTCCTGCTCTCATATTCCTTAATGCACCTCGCTACACACCACTTGGGGTTACACGGGAAATACGGATAATGTGCCATAGTGGTCCCTGTCTATTTCGTGACTCTCACCTGGTGTAAAGCTCTGACCTCGGCTGGCTCCTCCTCCTCTGCGCCCTCTCGGAAATCTTCCTCTGGCCGGGAACAAGGAGTCCTGCTGCCTATTTTCCCATTATTGTGCCCTGGGATTCTGGGGTCTTCTTCGCTCCTATGTGCTGTGTGCTTGGTACCTGAAACAGGTTTCTTTTTCCGCCCACAGCTGCGTTGAATAAGATGCTTTTGATAGGAACGTCTTTATAGGATCTTAGACCCTTTAGTCTAGTTATTCAATTCAATATATATATATAGGATACATTACTCATCGTAATGGTATTTCTGATGCTTGTATCTGCTTAAATTCACATGCTGTGCATAGGCTGACATTTAGTGGAAGCTGCAGAGTATTACAGTTGTTGTTTTCGAAATTCGAAAAGGGACGTCGACAGGGCGTGCCAGTAATACTATCCCTAGTTGAAGTCTACTGTACCCATGGTCCTTCAAGCGTCGAGGTCCCTCAGATATATATTTTTTTTATGTATCAATCACCAGTGTCCTTATGTTCTTGATGGCCTTATGCCTTACTGTCAGGCTTGTCTCGGGCCAGATCATGGTGAGAGGGGTTCCTCTCTGTTTCACGGGATCTCTGTGCCGCGTTTCAGCTCCTCTGAGCTCTGAAATCTGCTGTTTTGTGCTGCTTGTCGTGCTCGTTGTGGCAGCGTTAGAAGGATCACTGATAACATAGCAATCGCTATGTTCTTAATTTCATTTCATTTTATTGATATATACTGATAGCACAAAGCTTTGTATATACAACATAAATACACATTTTTAAAATACATATCCATCATAGAAGTTACAAATATAAACAATTAATTAATACAAAACTAGCAGCATCATATTGGATAAAAACAGTGTACTTTACATCATTAAAATCAGCCAGCACAATTACACACAATTACTAAAAATTAAGCTAAAACATAAACAATCACCAGCCTATCCTACTCACTTAGGAAACACTTTTAAAAATCATCATAATTTTTAGGTAAAATCTTACCATGAAATAAATAAAAAATGCATTATCTCCGTTCATGAAATACAACTAGATCATTGACACATCTCTGGTGTCTACCTTATTGTCTAATAATTTGAGATAGCAAGCACAAATCATTGTAAGACTTTCGCAGTACACAAGGAGATGTTCAAGTGTCTCTTGTTCATCACATCCACATAGACCGCAAAGTCTTTCTGATCGTGGTCTGCCTATTTGTGACCCTACAACATCAAGCACTTCACAAAAATTACATTTCATCAACAGATAATTTCTAAATATATATGGTTCCCCGATATGCTGTGATATACAAGGGATAGTGCAAGGTGTTTGCCAATAGTTGCAATATTGCCCGCTGGTCCTTTTGGTGGCTAATACGACCAGGTGGCACTCTTGACTATAAAATTGCAATTTCTTTTTCAGCCAGTTTTTCCGCTGCAGTAAGGATACATGACTAGATGTTCCATCAAAATCAACAAACCATTTGTTGTACAACTTTACCATTCTACCTATCGTATCACATGTACAACATTGGTCAGTCTACATGTATGACAATATTATGGTGTCATTGTTTATTAACATTAAGTTTACATAGCACATAATCATTTTGCGCAAACACTCAATTGCTACACACTTCAAATCAAATTCTAAATAGATGTATTCAATTGATAAACTCTTGGGCATCCTAAAAAGTTTCCTTAGCAAGAGTGATTCAAATTTATTTAGTTCAAGTAGTCGATTATGGCCCCAAATCTCACAACCAGATAGTAACAATGGTAACATTTTTGCCGAATATAATAAGATTGAATGCGTAGAGAAACCTACGTTCCTCCCAATAAATGAGCTTATTGCATTTACGGAGTTTAGACCCTTTTCTTAGGTGGCATTCCAATGTGCGTCCCATTTTAATTTCTCATCTATTACGACTCCCAAATAGTTATTTGTTTTTACTTGTTCAAGTTTTATACCATCTATTTCCCAGGTTTAGCTTTTCTTTACTGTCTGCGCACTAAAGACCATAACTTTGCTTTTTTCTATATTTACTTTCAGTCCATTTAGTTTAGCATAATAAGATAGAGCATTTAAGAGGTTTTGTAAGCCACTTGGGGTATGGTCCAAAAGTAAAAGGTAATCCGCATATGCAAGCCAATTTAACAATACTGTACCAACCTTAACCGGGCATGACATCGCAAAACGCAAATACATGTCAGCTAGATATAGGTTAAACAGGGTCGTCGCAACTATGCATCCCTGTTTAACCCCTCGACAAGTATTTCTAGGAGCAGACAGTCTTCCCTTACCATCTAAGCGGACGCTTACCGAGGTATCACCATAAAAGAGCATTAACATTTTGAGGAGCTCAGGGGGTATCTTCCAAGCCCTAAGTTTTCTCCATAAGTTGTTCCTTAAAAGCGAATCAAAAGCAGCACTGAAATCTATGAAGGCACAGTAGACAGTGCATTGACACTGTTTCCAGGCATATTCATTAGCTTATGTCAGTATAAGAATATTATGTATGGTGTTTGCTTTCGACCGAAAGCCATTTTGGTTACTGGGCAGGATGTTATTAGACTTTATCCAAATGTTTAGCTCAGCCAGCAAAATTCTAGCAAATATTTTAGATGAGATGTCCTGCATTGCAAACATTTGGTAATTCGCAGGATTGTCCCATGCCCCTTTTTTATATACGGGCAGTATATTCTTAATGATTTATGTCCCGAAGATCAGCGCCGGGCCCGGCTCCAACTCTCTACAACTCGTTGCATGTATTGTGTAGCTGCGACGCAGAGCCCTGGCTCCGCCTCCCCAAAGGTGGGGGCTGGAGTGTGCTGCGTGTGCCAAGCTTCACCCCTCCGAAGGTGGGTGCTGCAGTAACTCGCGGCTGCGAGGCCGGGTAAGCCACCAACCTTGCCGATAGTGTGGCACAGGGCTGGCAGCCTCAGAAGCCGCAATATATCAATATTTCAATACTGTATGAAGAAACCAATATACACCGCACATATTCGATCTCGAATCATTGAAACGCTGCGCTGCAGTCGCGCTGACCCCCATTCTCGGTCGTTGCTAGCTGATGCTTTTCTAGTTCACCAGTAGCTCTTAAAGCTTAACTAAGCTACGTCAGATATATATACATACACAATTATAATAATCACATCACGTATTCATCTCAAATTTCCGCTTAACTATAACTCAATCATGTAAAACACACAGAGAAGTGTTAAAATGGTACTTAGGAGGAGTCCAGGAACAGGAAGTGTGTCATAGCTGGACAGGGCAAGTTGGGACTACAGAGACTTTGGGATTTGTAGTTCAAGAAAAGAAAAGTGTGATGAGGATACTTTTCAGTGCTTTCTTGTGTTTTGTTGAAACTGCTGAGTAATAAATTGAAGCTGAAGCATAATGCTTTCCTCCAGTCTTGACATAGAATTTAAGAAGGAAAGGACACGTGGCAGTCACTCGACTGCTTTGGGATGGTGTCACAGTGCTGCTGCACGGTAGGTCCCAGTGCGGTGGTATCAGCCAGGCCATGGTGGTGTCCAGGGGAACCTCCTCTCCAGCTGCTTCAGGAGGATGGCAAAGTGAGCAGCTGCTTGGGATGGAATGTCTGGAAAACAAGTGGGTAACTGGACTGCTTTGGAATGGCTTCACAGCACTGTGGCAGCTCTGAGACAGGATGGAGGGAACAGGGGAGGTCGCAATGCAGCGGCTTCAGACAGGCCATGTTGATGGCATGTAGCACCTCCACTATGGCTGCTTCAGAAGGATGGTAAAGTGAGCAACCGCTACCTTTGTGTGGAGGTGGTAATGGGGATAGGCTTTCTCATATCCCTATACATTCACCAGAACAAGTGGCGTTCTAAGTACTAATGCATAGCTTATGGGGAGAAGAGATTATCCTGCGTACCAAGTACACCCCTTTGATTCTACTTACAAATGTTGACCTATGTCAAATAGTTTGCCTACATCTGCTGAGTGCAATCTGCATTGTGTTGGGTTTCATGTGCAAGTGCACAAGCAGTGATTGTTGCAGGAATGATGCCTGTGATCTTCAAACAGTGACAATATGTGTGCAAAGATATCTTTGAATGTTTCGTGAAGGATTGCATGGACTCTGTTTCAGAAGACAATGTAGTCCCATGGCTTTTGGGAATTGCAATGGTTTTTATTGAACAGTGGCAAAGGTAGAACAAGCAAAGAGGCCACAAGCATGAAGACGAGCTCAAGATTAAAAAGCATCTCAATTTTTATTGTTTTTAGAAACAAATATCAGTTAACAGTGCTGTTAGCTTTGTCGTGACACGTTTAAGAAAATAACCTAAATCTATGCAACTTGCGCCTAAAGTATAAAATATAAACCATGCATGTTTTCGTGACAATTTGGAGTAAAAGAAAAAAGCAAAAGTGAAGTTAACAGCGACATTGCACGTGACAACTTTCCAGCGAGCATTTATCAAATATAATACTTTATTTGAACTTAAAAGGAGGTACATGGTGTACCATTTGTTTGGGTTCAAAGTTAACAGACAAAGGAAAGCACAATTAAGAGTATAGGAGACCTCTTTCAGGCAGTCACTATCATCCCCCGAACTCAAGACTGGCGGGTGTCAACACTGGTGGCATAGCCCATTGGTGGCCACATGTAGTCCTTCCAGAAGGAAGACCAAAGCGCCACTTTGCCATACGATGACCCGATTCCTCCTAACACACGAGACGCTAAAGAGTCGCTGACCACCACCGTCCAATGAGGCCTGCCAAAGCTTGTTCCACTTTCATTAATCAGAATGGCTGGATGGAATGCATTATTTTCGGCCCTGTTACAGACCGTGACTATGTTCAGATCAAAATGAAAATGCACAAACTCACTGCATAGTTTCTATAAGTTTGTGTATGCTCAGTGCACACCAGACACCATTTAGCATTTTAGCGCGGTACATGAATATCAGCTGATGGTATACACAAAATCTGTAATTTAGAGGGAGTGCTTATGGAAATAAAGGAAAGACTTATACTTGGACTTTATAATTCACCCATTACTGTTGACTCTTGGGCAAATGGGAAATGGGAAAGCTGTCATTCTCTAAAAAGGTAAATGAATAACCAGCTGGAAATATACCACAGAGCTGATTATTTTTGTAACATCTCTCATAAAAGCAAGCAAGTCCTAAACTCCTCAATTTGCTAATTCCCCAAAAAGTTGCCATATCATATGTGGATACTACTGTCCAAAGGGCATGCATGCTTTATCAGCTTTAACAAGCGCATATAAAGGTCTAGAAAGCACATCAGCCATTTTGTTCCTAGAATTCTAAACAAGCTTCTCCACTGTGGAGCATGAGACCTCTTCTCTGAAAAACACACCCTACTAACACGAGCTTGCAAGTAGGAGAGCTTAATTCTGCATTTAATTGAGAGAGGTCCCAACTGCTGAACTTGGTTACTTCTTTTTCAAGTTCTCAAGGGCCTCCTCCAGTGGATTTCCATCACAATGGCATGTTCATCGCTTCTGCCCTCTGGTCAGGCTGACTTTAAACAAAGCCCATATGGAGCAATTCTGTTATCATTGCTAAACAGTTTGACTTCCTGGGCTCTAATATAGTACCTAAAGTATGTTGACATATTGGCCTTACCAAAATATTTCACTTAAATATATGCTTTACCCAGTACTCATCCTTCTTGAAAATGACATACATCTGATAATGTAGACTGTGATCTCCTTTGCCTCTTATTAAGATGACACAGGTGTTCTTAAGAACGCTGATAACATTTCAATCACAAAATCATTCCCAGATCTGCCTGTGCATAGGCCTTGTCCCAAAAGTAAGTACGCTTTAACCGGGCAAGGAAGATGCGCTGCCTTTTTCCTACTTTTACGCAATAGAACAACAGAGTTCTAAGTTCTTCAACTAGGAGAAACTACTGGCTTTGACAGGTAGGTAAGCAACATCACAGAGTTCATGGTGCCAGTTGGTCATGTGTTTTAGGGTCCAGAAGGATCCTTAAAACCAGTATTCGGAGACGAAGATGTGAACGTTGACGACGTTGCGATGAGAAATAACTCCGCCCACCACGTAGTTCATCTCGAGCTTTAGAATAGCATGAAAGGGCCCGATGATGGGTCTGACCTGACGGACAACACCTGTAAAAAACACAAGGGAAAGATGATTGGCTAGATTAATCAAAGACAACTCCGCTATCAAGTCAGGCGTATACATTTATTTTTCTCAACTGATATGCAGTGTTCCTGCCCTGTCTGGAATTTTATTAAAGCACGTAATCTATACCTCAAAATCCATCATAGTAACTGGAATATATGTGGGGTGCATGTGCAGTTGTTGCAAAGGTAATTTAGCAAACTGACAATACATACATGTTTTTATACAGTCGGATATGAAAAACAATAATGCCTTCTTGCTATTCTAAAGGGACACATGACAGCATGACACTCGCAGTCATGTCAATCAGAACAGCCCACCCAGTTTGTTCATTGTACTATTTAGGTTTTTGCTAACACACACCTGGTCTTTAGAAAGTAGTACCTTGTGTACAAAGGGAATGAATTTGTCGATAACGCTCGGAATAGCAAGTTGTGCTGGATAATAAGACCCGCCTCCCATGTTAATATTGGCTTATTGATGGAGAGGCTTGAACGTGCAAGGGGAATGTTACTACCCAGTACGGCCCAATACTACAGTTATTATTCCTGAAAGCACCCCAGGCTAACATGCTGGTTGTTTTGCAGGCTGTGGGAGGATTCTGAATGAGGGGAAACAATGATGAAAACAATGTCTCAGCCACAAGGGAGAGAGAAACAAGCAACACTAGGATAGGTGATCCAATGAACCAACCACAGCAACTGTCAACCAGATATCAGAGCATCCGAACTCTCCCGAATCCCAAATATCCCCCTACTCTCTGCTCACACTGGATGGAGTTTGATACACTTATCAAAAGGCTCATATTCTACCCGTTTTATGTGGAAAAAACATGTCGTTTTAAAAGCTTTGGACAAATGTAGGCAGAGAGCCCCCAGATTAACGGTCTAATACACTAAAAAAAAAGGACTACAACAATAATGAGCAGGGAAGCAACAGTCCAACAACAGCCTTTTATCTCTGACATAGTTAGCACAGGCATAGACCTCCTCGAAACAACAGCCAGTAACCTGACGTAACTTTCCCACGGTCTTGAAGGTTCTTAGCAACCATATCCAGAGCATCTTTCAGCTCTCACAAACGAAATCTCTAAATCAGGCTCCAACTGTGGAGGAGAATTTACATCTCAAAAACCCCACAGGGAAAACTGCAGAGTGGCAGAATGCAGTTATTAGATGCAAACTATCATTGGTAACACATTGTCCACAGCTAGATTGGGGGTGGGGGCATTTACAAAACAGTGTAAATACTGTTACAGTGTTTGAAACGGTTTTGTACGATCGGACCAAAAAAACAAAAAAAAGGTCCGACCGTACAAAACGACCGAAAAATGCTACCACCAAAGGTTCGAACACCAAAAGTTCGAATCTTTGGTGGTAGCATTGCAGGTAAGTAAAAAAAAAATACTGTGTGGCATAGTGAGCGGGGGTTCCGGGGGAAACCACTGCAGCCACCGTAGTCTGTAAGTGTGTTCGCATTAGAAAGGTGCACACTTTTGGTAGTTCGTCCCTTTCTCATGTGAACATTTCGGCCGCGCCAAAATCAGCCGCGGCCGGATCACTTAGAATCTTTGAAACACCTTCTCATACTGGCCAGCAGGCTCACATTACCTTACAAACATATTTCCAGAACTAATTTTTGGGGGATAAACAGGGATGATGTAACATCTTCGATTCAATTAAAGAGCAGTCAGTGAGCTTTTCAATGTGTTAAATGTAGCAGTCTAAGGAAACAGCTGGACCTGGCCATAATCACTGTACAACCCTACCCCAAGGGTGACGTGGCATTTAGTAACAATAGTATGGAAAGACTTATTAGTCACCTAAAAAGGTCTCCATTTCCTGCCCAGCCACAGGGGAGAATACTTAGCCTGGGCATGTTCCAGAGCACTATGGCAGATACGAGGGTCTTCCCAATCAATAGTTAAATCAACTTCCATTTAGTCGAGACATCAGAATGGCCAGCGGGAGACGTATTATGTATGGCACGTTACCAGTATCTCTTCCTGAAGCTTCCAACTAGGATCGAAAAACGGATGTCCAAAAAGACAGGGCATCTTTCTTAGTCATGTTGGGCAGAGCAAAAAATGTTTATCAATATTTAAATCGTCATTACCCTGATCAAATGTAAGAACGTGGAAGCTGGGAGGCTAAAAACCTTCTCCAGGGCCAAAACTGCGAAAGGCAAAGCATCGCTGCGATTTTACTTAGGAATTCACCTCAACAAATCATCCACTTGGACATTTTTGGACCCAAAAATATATTTGATGATAAAATAATATTAGATGAAAATATATGAGCCGACTGCTATCATAAGATTAAGGCCATCACAAAGCTTGCAAGTTGCTCTCCTTGGTACCGAGTTAGCAATGCTTCTAGTCCGAGTAAGCATCCTTCACTGCCAATAAGTCTCTCAATGGAAGCATCCTTTCTCAGACTATGGGGCAGGTTGGAATCCAGATGCTCTGCCCAATCCCGTTCTTATAACAGAAGAAGCGCTGTGCCTACAGCCGCAGTTGAGGCGAGCACCTCCAAAATAAAAAAAGTTGCAAAGAGTAAGGTTGTCCCAGAACTGGCCCCGCCTCAAAGAAGCATTTCTCAATTCCAAAAGCCTTCATAGCCAAGGCATCCCAACAAAAACCTGGAAAACATGAGACATTTGGGAAGCGTAATAAAAGTCGTCCGCCTGTAAAAATGCGCGATCCCAAGAAAACATGGTTCTTCCTTGACAGGAAAGGGTGCTTTCATGCAGCAAGAGCAGCACACCTGCTCGAGATCCACAGCCACCCCAGCAGGTGCAAGAATAAATCCTACATTTTCCACTGAGAATGAATCACGTTTTTCAGGCGGGCAAATGAGTAGCTGTATCATAATCTACTCAGAACTTCACAATCAATGGGGTTATTCAGGAAGAATACATCACGATATCGTCTAGTAATTGAATACAAAGTGAATCAAAATATCAGAAGAGATTGGATCCGAAAACTTTGAGAGAGAAGCAATCTAGCAGAAGCGCATTGGAGGAGATCCACAATACCACAAGGCCTAAAGGAAATTCTAAATGGATTCTCTCCCCCACCACCATATCTGACCCACAAGAACTAGTAAACGCTGTATAAATCCAACAGAGTATAGCACAACTTTGTGAATGGAGGATAGCACAGGGGCAACGCAGCTGGTCTTGGAAATAAGACCATGCAGAGCAACAGAGGTTCGAATCCCAGATCCGCGCTTATAAAAAAAAAAAAAAATTGTTACTAATCTAAGGGATAGGATATCGAGTCCTTTATAGTGTTTGGTGAGTCAGAAGTGCTCACCATTGGAGAAGCCAAGGGGTGAAGAGTTACCCCCCCTGGGTGTGCCGTTGCCCGTCTGACATGCAGTAATTATTTGGCCTATAAAAGCCTGCATGCAGAGAAAAGACTACAGTTCTCAGTAAGCATTTAACTCGACTGAGCAGAATGAGGTGCGACCCGAATGGGAGTTTCCCCTAATGAACAGGGGACTGTCCTTTCCTGCTGGAGTGTGCAGATGGTGTCACAGCGGAATGGAAGACTCCGAGGCTCACTCTAAACTCCCCACCATGTTGGAGCACCACAGAACCACACATCAGGAAAGGAGGAAGTCTAAGATGGCGCTGAGCCAAAGGGCTACACTTAAAATTGCGGGACTGCACTTTGATGCTAGTTATGACAATGTCCCTCATTCCCAATACAAATGGAGAACTAATCAAGACTATAACCCCCACCACGGGCGTCGCTATGGTGGGGGCTGGGGAGCTATAGCCCCGGGGCTTTGGATTGTAGCCCCAGATAGAAGCTCAGGGGCTACAACCAAAAGGCTAGCTAGCCCTGAGTCCCGACAGTCCTGACATTAACATAGCGCTGGATTTTTTTACAGCTCCGGCAACACCCCTGACAAACACCTAAAAAACATGTAAAATGCAGCCAATCGAAGACTGGGAGAGCTTATACAGGGAGAGTCCAATCCCTGCAAAGGGCACAACGTTAATTAATTTTCAGGGTGTTTTTCGAGGATTTTTTTGCGGCCGATTTTTGACCAAAAAATAAAGAAATTGAAACAATTGGGGGCTGGGGGGGCAGGGTAAAGGGATATAAGGGGTAAGAGGTCTGGGGAATAGCCAGTTACAAAACTGGGAAGGGGACTTGGCGGGGTACACCCCCGATAAAAAAATGAAAGTAAAATAATTTGATTCATTTTTTTGGCCAAAAATCAGTAGCAAAAAACTCAGCGAAAAAAAACCTGGTGATAGAACAACATCGAAAAGTGGGTCGGACAAGTCAGCCAGTGTCTTAAAGCCGGCGGAAGCAAACATGCTGCTCGATGCTACGTGGGCACACATGGAGCCAGCTACCTGGGAGAAGGTGGCCCTGCGGCTGGATGCATTCAAGCATACCCTCTGCCTACTGTAAGGTGGTGCCCCTGCCACTACTTCTTGGTGCACAGGAGGAGGAACCCGCAGCAGAGAGGTGGACCGGATCCAACAAGTGGGAACCACTGACAGGAAGGTAATATTGTCTTCCTGAAAAGTACCTTGGGGCAATGAGAGACACACTTCCTTTGAAAGAAATCAAGAGACTGGAGATTCCACAAGGAAGAAGTCAAGAGAGCTGGGAGGGGAGATCCCTCAGAAGCCATGGCGCACCGGGCCGGCCCACGCTAGTGTAGCTGTAAATTGTGGGGACGTATTGTACATATTGACAGTGTGGCTGGGGGTAGCTGGGGTATGAGGAAGCGGGATCCTGGAGTGGCCCACGCTAGTGTAGCTGTAAATTGTGGGGAAGTATTGTACATATTGACAGTGTGGCTGGGGGTAGCTGGGGTATGAGGAAGCGGGATCCTGGAGCGGCCCACGCTAGTGTAGCTGTAAATTGTGGGGAAGTATTGTACATATTGACAGTGTGGCTGGGGGTAGCTGGGGTATGAGGAAGCGGGATCGTGCAGCGGCCCACGCTAGTGTAGCTGTAAGTTGTGGGGAAGTATTGTACATATTGACAGTGTGGCTGGGGGTAGCTGGGGTATGAGGAAGCGGGAGCCTGGAGCGGCCCACGCTAGTGTAGCTGTAAGTAGTGGGGAAGTATTGTACATATTGACAGTGTGGCTGGGGGTAGCTGGGGTATGAGGAAGCGGGATCCTGGAGCGGCCCACGCTAGTGTAGCTGTAAATTGTGGGGAAGTATTGTACATATTGACAGTGTGGCTGGGGGCAGCTGGGGTATGAGAAAGCGGGATCCTGCAGCGGCCCACGCTAGTGTAGCTGAAAGTTGTGGGGAAGTATTGTACATATTGACAGTGTGGCTGGGGGAAGCCGGGGTTTGAGGAAGCGGGACCCTGCAGGGGCCCACGCTAGTGTAACTGTAAGATGTGGGGAAGTATTGTACATATTGACAGTGTGGCTGGGGGAAGCCGGGATATGAGAAAGCGGGATCCTGGAGCGGCCCACGCTAGTGTAGCTGTAAATTGTGGGGAAGTATTGTACATATTGACAGTGTGGCTGGGGGTAGCCAGGGTATGAGAAAGCGGAATTCTGGAGCGGCCGACGCTAGTGTAGCTGTAAATTGTGGGGAAGTATTGTACATATTGACAGTGTGGCTGGGGGTAGCTGGGGTATGAGGAAGCGAGATCCTGGAGCGGCCCACGCTAGTGTAGCTGTAAATTATGGGGAAGTGTTGTACATATTGACAGTGTGGCTGGGGGTAGCTGGGATATGAGGAAGCGGGATCCTGGAGCGGCCCACGCTAGTGTAGCTGTAAGTTGTGGGGAAGTATTGTACATATTGACAGTGTGGCTGGGGGTAGCTGGGGTATGAGTAAGCGGGATCCTGGAGCGGCCCACGCTAGTGTAGCTGTAAATTATGGGGAAGTATTGTACATATTGCTGGGGTAGCTGGGGTATGAGGAAGCGGGATCCTGGAGCGGCCCACGCTAGTGTAGCTGTAAGTTGTGGGGAAGTATTGTACATATTGACAGTGTGGCTGGGCGTAGCTGGGGTATGAGGAAGCGGGATCCTGGAGCGGCCCACGCTAGTGTAGCTGTAAATTGTGGGGAAGTATTGTACATATTGACAGTGTGGCTGGGGGTAGCTGGGGTATGAGGAAGCGGGATCCTGGAGTGGCCCACGCTAGTGTAGCTGTAAATTGTGGGGAAGTATTGTACATATTGACAGTGTGGCTGGGGGTAGCTGGGGTATGAGGAAGCGGGATCCTGGAGCGGCCCACGCTAGTGTAGCTGTAAATTGTGGGGAAGTATTGTACATATTGACAGTGTGGCTGGGGGTAGCTGGGGTATGAGGAAGCGGGATCGTGCAGCGGCCCACGCTAGTGTAGCTGTAAGTTGTGGGGAAGTATTGTACATATTGACAGTGTGGCTGGGGGTAGCTGGGGTATGAGGAAGCGGGATCCTGGAGCGGCCCACGCTAGTGTAGCTGTAAGTAGTGGGGAAGTATTGTACATATTGACAGTGTGGCTGGGGGTA
Source organism: Ambystoma mexicanum (assembly GCF_040938575.1). Taxonomy (NCBI): domain Eukaryota; kingdom Metazoa; phylum Chordata; class Amphibia; order Caudata; family Ambystomatidae; genus Ambystoma; species Ambystoma mexicanum. The sequence continues at coordinate 149,334,267 of NC_090936.1, forward strand.
GCTGGGGTATGAGGAAGCGGGATCCTGGAGCGGCCCACGCTAGTGTAGCTGTAAATTGTTGGGAAGTATTGTACATATTGACAGTGTGGCTGGGGGCAGCTGGGGTATGAGAAAGCGGGATCCTGCAGCGGCCCACGCTAGTGTAGCTGAAAGTTGTGGGGAAGTATTGTACATATTGACAGTGTGGCTGGGGGTAGCTGGGGTATGAGGAAGCGAGATCCTGGAGCGGCCCACGCTAGTGTAGCTGTAAATTATGGGGAAGTGTTGTACATATTGACAGTGTGGCTGGGGGTAGCTGGGATATGAGGAAGCGGGATCCTGGAGCGGCCCACGCTAGTGTAGCTGTAAGTTGTGGGGAAGTATTGTACATATTGACAGTGTGGCTGGGGGTAGCTGGGGTATGAGTAAGCGGGATCCTGGAGCGGCCCACGCTAGTGTAGCTGTAAATTATGGGGAAGTATTGTACATATTGAAAGTGTAGCTGGGGTATGAGGAAGCGGGATCCTGGAGCGGCCCACGCTAGTGTAGCTGTAAGTTGTGGGGAAGTATTGTACATATTGACAGTGTGGCTGGGCGTAGCTGGGGTATGAGGAAGCGGGATCCTGGAGCGGCCCACGCTAGTGTAGCTGTAAATTGTGGGGAAGTATTGTACATATTGACAGTGTGGCTGGGGGTAGCTGGGGTATGAGGAAGCGGGATCCTGGAGCGGCCCACGCTAGTGTAGCTGTAAATTGTGGGGAAGTATTGTACATATTGACAGTGTGGCTGGGGGTAGCTGGGGTATGAGGAAGCGGGATCCTGGAGCGGCCCACGCTAGTGTAGCTGTAAATTGTGGGGAAGTATTGTACATATTGACAGTGTGGCTGGGCGTAGCTGGGGTATGAGGAAGCGGGATCCTGGAGCGGCCCACGCTAGTGTAGCTGTAAATTGTGGGGAAGTATTGTACATATTGACAGTGTGGCTGGGGGTAGCTGGGGTATGAGGAAGCGGGATCCTGGAGCGGCCCACGCTAGTGTAGCTGTAAGTTGTGGGGAAGTATTGTACATATTGACAGTGTGGCTGGGGGTTGCTGGGGTATGAGGAAGCGGGATCCTCCAGCGGCCCACGCTAGTGTAGCTGTAAATTGTGGGGAAGTATTGTACATATTGACAGTGTGCCTGGGGAAAGCCGGGGCATGAGGAAGTGGAATCCTGGAGCAGTTGTAACTGGGAGAGGACATACCGATGCAAGATTGTCAGGTGACACTTCCAATCTTGTGTTTTGTTTGTCGATGAGGACTGGACACTTGTAGAGAAGGTTTGAGGCCTTTTGTTGAAAGGGATTTGGAGACTTTTCGTTAGACTTGTAGTTAGCCAGAGGGCTAACAGGACTTTTTAAAGGCTAGGTTGGACTTTCGGTTCTTCGTTGAAATTTCTTTTGAAGAGGAGCCATCCCTGGATGATGAAGTATTTGTGAAGATGGGTTTTGAACTTTATGTTGAAAACAGAGATGAGACCAGGGCGTTTGGCACGCACAGGAACCCCACTTTACACTGGCCCATCCTGGATGCTGTTTTTCCTAGTTGTTTGCCTTTTTTTGGAGACTATTTCCCCAAGAAACTATAAGCATTTGCCCAACTCCGATCCTAAACCTGAAAAGGAGATGGTGACGGTGTAGCATTCCTCTGCCTTAACCATAAGCGGCAGTAATACAGTTAAGGTAGAAACATGCTTCTTGCTTCAGTCTCATTTAAATATTGGAGCAACGCGCTATACAGCAACACATTACCTATGATGGAATAGGAAAACACCCAAGGTGACTGCTAAGTGCAAGATGACAGCCCGGTAGAAAGTGTTGCTTTAGTATAAGGACTACTACTATGCTCATGTGCAACCGCAAAGACTCTGGAAATGATGACCCATTTGCAACGGGGAATGTGACTAAAAGAGGTTCTTATCCTCCGGATCAGGCTGCGGGTCACATGGTCGGAAGACACTGGACTGTACTGTCAGGTGTTCGGAAAGATTTCTCTTTAACAAACCAACGTTCCCTCCATATTCTATGCACCCACAAACGTTTTGCTTTTGTTTTTGAACCTGTCTTGACATTTTACAAGGAAGTGAAGCATTTAGCTTCACTCCCCTGGTATTTTGCTCAGTTTGTATTAGGGAAACTGACCAGTCCTTCAGACTATCAGTACTGTAAAACTATGTTTCCCTTTAGTCTTCTTATCTTTTTGCTAACTTTTTTAACAGTGCACACAACATTTTACCATGCAGTGCAGGGGGAAACCTTTGTATCACCCTAGTCTTTTACACTTGGGATTTTTGGTTACTTTTCTAGTGCCTAAAGACAAGCTGGTAGCAGCAGATACATTTTTACAATGTTTGCTTTATTTTTACTGTGCACATTCACATTTATCATGTATGGCTACTAAATGTGGCTAGTGCCCTATACTGGCGGTGCCACAAGATGTTTTGTTTGTCCTTTGGCCACATTGTTGCTTGTCTTTCTCCCAGCCTTCTCAGGTCAGGTAATGCCTTACATGGTCATGTTTTCACCCGTGAAAGCTGCTGCTTTCACAGGCTGCTGCTGCCCTGTTGTGTGTGGACACGGGATGTGGGTGGGATTGTCTGGTCCCAATCCACATTTGGGGCACCTGAAAGTCTAGCTGTGGGGCATGATTGAAATTCACAGTGGTCCCTGATTGGGCCACTGCTGGCTGTTTGAATGGTGCAGATCCTTACCAATATCTGGGCTTGGACTTGCTTCCAGCCCGGGTTTAGGACAAGAAGAGGACTCCTGCAGCCATTTCTTCAGATCAGCAATGGAGCCAGGTATCCTGTGTAGAAGAGCAGCTGACTGAAGGCCTGGCATCCCTTCCTGTGTATGGCCCCCATGAAGCCCCCCTGGACTACCTGATCTGCGAAGAGCCTGAGCAGTGTTTCAACCTTTGGACTGGTGGGACTAACAAGTCTTGACCACATTCCTGAAGATCCAGCCCTCCTGAGCGTTCGGAAATGTCCTTGAACCACCCACGGTGGACTGACAAACTCTGCAAAGGGCTACCTCAGTAGCATTGTCACCATTCTGCGTTCATCAAACGGAACTTCGATGGTCACCAGATCGTGCCATAAGTCACCTTTCTGCCATGTTTCAGCTTCCAGCTATCAAGGGATCCTTCTCTGGAAGGTCTTCTTCAACCACGACTGGAAAAACGCCTGCTGTCACCCGTGTGCAATAGCCGTTGCCGGAACTCACCTTCCCCCATCTGGTCAAGTGTCCTGAAGAGGTCTGCACCATTGCCTTCATCACTACTTCTTTGCAAAGGGTTGCACTTTGCTCCTGGAAACAACCAGACAAATCCTTGCACCCGCAGCTCGTAGGCATCTTCTACTGGATCCAAAAGTGTGAAAACTTACATCCAGCGATTCCCATTCCACCTGCCGAGTCATTAGGGAAAACCAGAGCTTGGGGAGTAAGTAATTGCAATGCATTCACTTTCCCGTGTTCGCCTTAGAATAGAGCTTAGAATACATTTTGGTTATTCTACTCCATCGCTTTTTGACTGTTGGATCTAAAAGCTGGTATATGAAATATAGAAACTATTTTTGAGATACCTGTAACTTGTTGAACATTTCACCATCACAAGAACTCTTCCTACATCTGTTCCCTCTCCTAAGAAGAATTGATATTGATATTGATATTTTATTTCTATCGCGCTTGTACACAAGTATTTCAGAGCGCAAAAAGGCAAGGGAGGGGAACAGGGGAGAACAAAACAGCGATCTTACTAGGCCCAGTGACATTGAGAACATGCAAGTGCATGGGAGAGGGGGAGGGGAAAAGTGCATGGAAGGGGGGAGAAGTGGAAAGTGCAAAGCAGAGGAGAAACAGATAAATAACAATAAATTAATAATAAAGGCAACAAACGGTGGTAGTGCAGCCAGCAATTTGCAAGTGCTAGGTTTAAGGCAGCAGAAAGGGTAGGTCTGATAAGTGCAGGAAGAAAAGGGGGGGGGGCTGTATGGGTACAGATACAGACCCCAGTGCAAGGGGTGGCCCAGAGGCAGTGCGGGAGGGTGAGCAGGTACCTGGGCCCGGAGGACAGAGGGTGGCCAGGTGCACGGTGCCAAGAGAGAACAGATCAGCAGGGGAGAGGGGGAGCGAAGGCAGAAGAAAAGAGGAAGGTCTTGAGGTGCTTCCAGAACCATAGTTGGTTCTCCTGAAGTTTTAGAGTGGCAGGAAGGCTGTTCCAGAGGGACGCCCCAGCCGATGAAAGATAGCTTGTTTCTTTGAAAAACGACTGACCCTGACGGAGTTGAAGGTAGAGGAGCGAAGAGCTCGAGAGGGGAGGTATTTGCGGAGGGATAGCTGACAGTATTTTGGACCCAGGCCCCAGAAAGCCTTGTGGACAATGCAGAGGGTTTTGAATTTAATCCTTGCATCCACTGGGAGCCAATGGAGAGATTTCAGAGCTGGAGAGATGCGATCGCAGGGCTTGAGGCCAAGGACCAGTTTGTGACAAGATTTGTGACTTTTGGGCCACGGTCCCATACATCATATGGATTGGACTTATAAAGTTGGGGTATCATTCTTGTGAACTGGCCTCATTCTACTGTATCACCACTTACCTTTATTCCTGTTTTTTAAGTTATTGTATGCATCCTAAAAACATAAGGTGACTATAGGTGTTTGATAATTAACTTGCGTGATATTACCACCTGCTTGTTTAATTTTTCAAGCGTCTGTTTTTGGCCCTATAATAAATAGATGAATGTAGTACTTAACTCTCTAAATTGACTTATTGTGTGCTTCCCTGTGTGGATTCATTGTGGACCCCTGACCTCTGAGACTAAGCCTTGACCACTCTCCACGCTTACCTTAATTGGGTTTGGCTAACCTCTCAGATGTCCCCTGTCTACCAAGTCAGATTCTAGAAATCCATCTTAACATCAGGCTGTGCTTCATCATACATACAAAAAACAGGATCTGATCAGTTGTGTTGTTGGAACAAATAAGCATTTGCGCGCAAGATAGGAAGATCAGGTCCTTACGGGGCCAGTAAAGGGATTCTTTAAGCGAAGTGACATTTTGCTCAAATGCAAGCATAGAGGTAATGGGAAAGAAGGTGGAGGAAGGAGAAATGAGGTTACATGGATGGATTGAAGACCTGAAGGAAAATTGTTGGTTGATAAATTGAGCTCCAAGAGATCAAAGGAGGAAAGAACAACCTCAATAGTTTTTCATCTCTTTCCCAGAACTTGTGACCTGGCCTATGGCCATGTAGTTAGAAACGCAGTTGCAAGGGGGCATGGCTAGCAGCCGCATGGATCGGATGCACCCTTGAGGAGCTCCCGAGTGGTGGCATAATCCGATAATAATCCTGAGTTGAGAGACCCCCAAAAATCCCAAGAAAGGTGGTGACTCTTTCCGCCAGCTGAGGCATCTGCAGCTTTTGCCTTTTATTGCACTCGGTGCAGTGGAGGATGTAGTAAAGTGTTGGAAAGGCTATGAAAGTCAGAGCCGCGAGGAGGGAAGATGGTGCCTGCGGCTGGAGCCTAGGAAGAAGGGAGAGATTGCAGCGGAAGTGGGTGTTGCGCTTACCTGGTTCCCACGGGGACGTCGATCTGGACCGGCCTGGTGCCACGTAGAGCCGAGATGATTGACTGGACACCCCCACTTACTTCGTTTGTCGGCTCGTATGAATATCTTTCTGCAAAGGAGAAAGGGAATTAAACTCCCGTAATTCGAGCGTTAACCCACCTTCCACTCCCGTTGTCTGCCCACTGACCACTCCCGATGTTCCTTCTTGTTCTCACCTGATGGTTTAGAAAGGTGGGCTCTCCATCCTGCATCGAGCGCAGGGGCGCATAGATGACCAGTTACTTCACTGGCATGGAGGAATTGGTGAGTTCCAATATTGACTCTAGGATCCAATAGTTTGTAAGAGTTCAAATGTCTGATGTTCACTCTTTCCGATTCCTTGTAGGTTGCCAACTTAACCACCACGAAGAGTCCAAAGGGCAGTTGGTGAGAGGCAGGTAAGTCTATAGTGGTTTTCCCCTTAGGGGCCGGGGTACGGCGATGATGCAGAGTTAACTGCGCCGACCTGATATGAGGTGAGTTCCCCCTGCGGTAAATCAGGTAAGTCTTTGGGGGGTAGCTTGTAATGTCCAGTGGTTTCCCCTTAGGGGCCGGGGTGCGGCGGTGATGCAGAGTTAACTGCGCCGACCCGAGATGAGGTGAGTACCCCCCGTGGTAATCCGGTAAGTCTTTGGGGGTAGCTTGTATTGCCCTTTTGCATTCCCGTGCTCACCTGGCTTTTCTTGTCCCCTTAGATATCGGAGAGCGGTTTGGAAATGCAGAGTCTGCGATGGAGTGAGGAAAAGCTGCACTGGATGGTGAGTACAGCGCGGCGCTGCGAGGTGCGTGACGATGCACGTGCGATGACTCCTTCAAGATCGACGGCGCGGTGGATCAAGAATTCAGGTAAGGTTTCAAGTTTGAACCACTTCTCCTTCTTTCATTTCGTTTCCAGGTGGTCCAGGACTGAAGCGGGTGTGGCTGAAGACTGGAAGATGCTGGAGGCACGGTGAGCGTTACGCTGCTGAATGCAGAATAACGCGAAGCACGTGTGGCTGTCCGGGCGTGGTTTAAATAGCCTAGGAAGAAGTCCCAGGTAAGTGTTCTTCCACAGCCCCCACCCGAGGAAAAAGTAGTCCCTTAGGTAAAATAGTCCCTCGTAAGCCCCATTTGGCATGTGGCTTCGTGCAGCATGGTCTGCACCAGGTGAGTATGCAGCCTGGTCTGTACTAGGTAAGTTTTCTGAAATGAGCCTGGCGCCCATGGCGCCAGGACTGACTTTATCCTTATGAGCCTGGCGCCATAGGCGCCAGGACTGCACCCAAACAGCCCCTAACTGGGGTTTTTGGGCATGCACCGAATGGCATGATGCCTGCTTCCGGGGTTGCTGGGCCTGGTCTGGTTTCCCGGGGGCAGGCATCATGACAGTGGGCACCAATTGTGGGGCCTGTAGCTGAGCACAGCAGAGGTGGGTGGCACTTGGAGGGCTCTGTCTATGGGGGGGCTTCTTCCACCTGGATCGATGTAGAGGAGCAAGGCGCACCTCAGAGAGGGGACTGAGTGGTGGTGAGGATCATAGAGGCCAGGCCTGGAGAACCCTGGACCCAGCACAGGGAAAGGTACAAAGATCCAGAGGAGCGGTTGACACAGCTGCACCACTTCCTATGGCCAGGAGTGAATGATATCACTGCAGGGGTGTAGAGTAGACGAGGTAAGCTCTTGACTCCAGATGGTGGTGGTGGCAAGGTGGGCCTATGCAAAATGAGACGCTGGGCCTCAGCAGGGTGGCCTTGAAGAAGCTAAACCAGGGGACCCACACTGGAACACCACTTGACTGAAAAGGCACAATACACCTCTCCAAGCACAGAAAGGGGGGCACGCAGAACCATGACTGAAGCCCTCACAAGAGGGCTTTGCAAGCGAACACCATGGACAACTATAACACCCACAAGGGAGTTGGGGGAAGGAGGGGGTGTCGGTGGGGTCTCAGGTTTGGGAAAGGCTGGAAAGTTATGAGCCAGGAGCCAGGGCACTCCAGCAGGGGCCAGGAGAGCCCACCTTAACATTAATGTTGAAGGAGATAAGGAACAGTAGGGCAAGCCCTTGATGCTAAACTTCGCGACCTGAAAGTGGTGTCCGACAGGACAAAGGTGGCAGAGAACTGGATTTCTATCCTGGAGGACGAAGTGGCAGTGTTGAAGAGACAGATGACTCAGTTGCAAGATACATCCAGCAAGATGGCGAGGTAGGCATAGGAGGCAGCAGAAAGATGCTCCAGAAGAACAATATACACATTGTGGGCCTTCTGGAGAGAACAGAGGGGGACTCGATGGAGTTATTCCTGGAAAAATTGATACTCAAGAGGCTTGGGAAGATAGGACTCGTGTATGGGGTTGCTGTGGCACTCTTGTTCAGAGGAGAATTGCCTGGCATTTCGGTGCTGGACTGCCCCTGGGCAGGACAAAGACTGATATGCGGGGACATTTCTTCTCTGTGAAAATAACAGTGAGCTAAAGACTTGGTTGAGACTCTCCCAGGGGCCCTCCACCCAGGAACAAGTCAATGGGCTGTGTTTGTGCTGGTAGAGAGTTTCCCACATCCCCCTCTGTTTTGCACACTTTTAATGAGGCCCATGGTTCGCTGCCAACTCTGTCACAAGCTTTGACACTGTCCTCCCTGATGGCTACAAGATCCTCTCCGCACCCAGATACTCCTGGTCCGGTGGAGGGGTAGTCCTGATCTTTTTCCGAGTGGATTCCTGCCTCTATCATTCCCACTCAGACCTACTCCTCTTTTGAATGCCTTGTCTGTAGGCTCTCTCTCTCTCTGCTACCCATTCTCTTACTGTGGTTACCATCTACCGGCGGCATGGTCAAATCACCTCATTTCTCACTGAGTGGGCGGACCTCTCCTCCTCTATCCTGGCATCTCTTCCTCCTCTGTGACCTCAATATCCATTTAGACTCTCCTTGTTCCTCCTTTTTCACTCTTCTGTGACCTCTGCGACTCACTCTTCCTGTCCATCCTCCCCTCTAGCCCAACTAACTCTGCAGGGCACACACTAAATGTCTTGATCTCCTCTGCTCTCCCCCTCTCCATCCCTCTGACCACTCCTCTCTCCTGGAATGATCATTCCCTCCTGTCTTCCCATCTATCTCTCTTTTTCCCTCAAGCCGAACCTAGCCCAACATTGCCACCTACCTTCTTGGTTATCCTGCCCATGAAGCGTGTCAGTTAAGGCTTTTGCCGCCACCTTCTCTCCCCCACCCCCCTCCACCTCTGGCTGACTCACGTCCTGACGCAGCACTGTCTCTGCTTCTATTTCTGATACTCTTGATGCTCTTACCCCTGCCACGAGGATCCATTTGAAGTCCAAAGCCAAGTGCAATTCCTGGTATGACTCCGACCTAGCAACATTTAAATGTAGGTGTAAGGCGGCTGAGAGGAAATGGAGGGCTTCTTGTTCATCCTCTGACAAACTGGCCTGTCGCCTGCTCCAAAGACAATACAGACTCTCTGGGGATCATTACGACCTGGGCGGTAAGGGATTACCGGTACCAGTAAGGGTACCGGTAATCCTTTACCGCCCAATTACGAGGTCCCTTTGCAGGTCCCTACCATAACGACTGGTTTTACCAGCCGTTAAGGAAAGGACCCGCAAAGGGACCTTGGAGGAAATTACTAACGCAATTTGCGGTGCCGTAATTACCGCCTTCCCCATTCCCATTGAGCCCTATGGGGGCAGGAATGGGAATGGGGAAGGGCCAATGGTGAATGGGGAATTACCGCCCCGCCAACCTTGTAATGGGGCGGTAATTCTGCCTTTCACCATGGCGGAATCCGGCGTCAACCATGGCGCTAATAGTGCCATGGGTAACGCCTGGGTCGTAATGAGGCCCTCTGTCCTCACCAAGAAGAGAGTCCACATTCAAGCGTGTGTCCCACCGGCATCTAACAACTCGGCTGAACTCTTTAAAATCTGCAAGGAGCTGGCCAACCCTACTGCAGTCTCTACCCCTCCTGTTGCCTACCAGGCTCTTTGCAATGCCCTTGCCTCTCACTTTATCTCAAAAACCCAGGACATCCTGCCCACCCTCTCCTCCCTTCCCCCTCCTCTCCTCTCTCCGTCTGTGCTTGCTGACCCTCCTTCAGCCACCCTCCACCCTCCTTCTTGTCCTTTCCTCTTTTCTCCCCTGATGAAGTTGCTAGACAAGTCTGATCTATGAAAGCCTGATCAAAACAAGTTCATCCCTGTTTCTCTAAAACAATCAAGGACCACATTGATACCCTCGCTCCGGCCCTTGACGATTTTTGCAACCTCTCCTTCACCTCAGGATCCTTCCCCTCGCCTCTGAAGCATTGCCTTGTGCATCCATCCTCTTCTCAAGAGACCCACAGCTGATCCTTCCTGTCCGGCTAACTATCGCCCAATTTACATTATTCCCTTTCTGGGCAAACTCCTGGAAAAGCTGGCCATCTCTCAGCTTAACCTTCATTGTGATTCTGTTGGCTGTCTCCATGACCACCAGTCTGGCTTCAGAGCTGCCAGAAGCACGGAAACTGCTCTCCTGAACATCTGTGAAGATCTGCTCTCCAACCTGGACTCTAATAGTCCCTCTGTCCTCATCCTACTCGATCTCTCTTCTGCCTTCGACACAGTCTACCATACCATCCTGCTCAACCGTCTCTGTGATAACCTGGGTATCACTGATCAGGCTCTTGCCTGGCTGACATCTTTCCTCTCTGATCGACCCTCCCAGGTCCAACTTGGGTCCTTCCTATCATCTATCTCCCTCTCTACCTGTGGTGTTCCCCACGGGTCTAACCTCTCGCCCTGGCTTTTCAACCAATAACTAGAAACTCTCGCCCACTCATTGCCATTTTCTGCTCAAATTTCCAGTGCTGTGCTGATGACATTCAACTCATTTTCAGGCTGCCCTCGGCCACCTTCTCTCCTTCTCTCATCTCCGATTGCCTGCCATTCATGAGTGGTATGCCGCCAACAATCTTTGTCTGAATGCCGGAAAGATGGAGATCCTCCTCATCGGCACACCTTCACCATCCTTTCCGCTCACTCTCTGGCTGGCCTCCCTTGGCCCTCCTCCTACCCCCACCTGCGAGGCTAAGAACCTCAGGGTCATCTTTGCCTCCACACTTTCCTTCTCGGCCCACATCCCTTATGTCTCTAAAAAGTCAAACTTCCTACTGCACCTCCTCAGTAGTACTCTGCCCTTCCTCTCCCTTCCTCTCCTTCCCACAGAAGCCCACTGTCTCTAAAGCTCTGGTTCCCTCTAGGTTGGACTATTCCAACTGCCTCTTTCTAAATCTACCTGCCTCTACTCTCCGCCATCTGCAACCAATCCGGAACATGGCTGCGAGACTTGTCCTTGGCCTCAAGCCCTGGGATCGCATCTCTCCAGCCCTGAAATCTCTACGTTGGCTCCCAGTGCATGGTCAGGGGTCCACAATGAATCCACACAGGGAAGCACACAATAATTCAATTTAGAGAGGTAAGTACTACATTCATCTTTTTATTATAGGCCCAAAAACAGACGCTTGAAAAATTAAACAAGCAGGTGGTAATATCACGCAAGTTAATTATCAAACATCTATAGTCACCTTATGTTTTTAGGATGCATACAATAACTTAAACAACAGGAATAAAGGTAAGTGGTGGTACAGTAGAATGAGACCAGTTCACAAGAATGATACCCCAACTTTATAAGTCCGATCCATATGATGTATGGGACCGTGGCCCAAAAGTCACAAATCTTGTCACAAACTGGTCCTTGGCCTCAAGCCCTGGGATCGCATCTCTCCAGCACTGAAATCTCTCCATTGGCTCCCAGTGGATGCAAGGATTAAATTCAAAACCCTCTGCATTGTCCACGATACTTTCTGGGGCCTGGTTCCAAAATACCTTCAGCTATCACTCCGCAAATACCTCCCCACTCGAGCTTTTCGCTTCTCTACATCTAACTCCCTCAGGGTCAGTAGTTTTTCAAAAAATCAAGCTGGGGGTAGATCTCTGTCTTCAGCTGGCGCCTCCCTCTTGAACAGCCTTCCTGCCATTCTGAAACTTGAGGAGATCCATCTCCGGTTCCGGAAGCACCTCAAGACCTTGCTCTTTGCTTCTGCCTTTGCCCCCCCCCCTCCCCTGCTGATCTGTTCTCACTCAGCACCGTGCACCTTGCCACCCTCTGTCCTCCGGGCCCAGGTACCTGCTCACCCTGCCACCCTCCCGCACTGCCTCCGGGCCACCCCTTGCATTGGGGTCTGTATCTGTACCCATACAGGCCCCCTCCTTTTTATTCCTGCACTGATCAGACCTACCTTGTCTGCTGCCTTAAACCCAGCACTTGCCACTTGCCAGCTGCACTACCATTGCTTTGCTGCCTTTTTTATTTAGGTTTCTCCTTTTCTCCGCACTTTCTACTTCTCCCCCTTCCATGCACTTTTCCCCTCTCCCATGCACTTGCACGTTCTCAATGTGACTGGACCTAGATAGATCGTTGTTTTGTTCTCCCCTGTTCCCACCCCTTTTGCCTGGTCGCGCTCTGAAACACTTGTGTACAAGCGCGATAGAAATAAAATATCAATTCAATTCCATACCTTTTCATTATTAAAAAAATCAAAAAAGCCCAGGCGAGCGCACTCTCCCCGTGCGGATGGTCGAATTCCTCACAGGGTGCCCGCAGAAACACAAGATCTGGATGTAATGGCTGAGAAGGGAGGAAGGGCCCTGAGGCCTGAATAGGTTTAACGTTCATGCGGATAGAACTTAAGGGGGGTAGGGGGTCGTGGCCAGAGGGAGGGAATTTGGGGGGCCAGGTAGAAAGGAAGTGGGGCAGGGGGGATTGGATGTTATGATGCAACATGTTCTTCACCTGATGGACGAGCAGTTTCACCTCTGATCTGTAGAGGAGAGGTCTGCACTATGTGTTGTTAATAAGGGATGTTTTGTGGGAGGGTGTTTGTTATGCCAAATAGTTGGTTGTTGCGGAAAATAGTCTAACATAACTGGCAAGTTTTTGTACATTATTCTTAATTTTTAAAACTTGCTATTAAAAAAAAACGTAATTACACAATTGGTTGTTAGAATTAGAAAACCAAACTTGGCGAAAGAGGAATCTGGCCTTCCTCCATCTTTTGTGAGGAGGAATGCCAGTAAAGGTGAGCAGTGACAGCACCAGTGGGCATAACGATTTATGAAGCTGTTACTTCAACAGGTGAAGCCGAAGGAAGAGTCCAGTAAGTGAACCCAAAACAGAGAAGCTTCAAATGGCTCTGTTGACATTTTTAAGAATTATTGCTAATATTTTCCAAACAAATATAGAGGGTAATTCATAGAAATTCACACAAAAGTGGCGCACGCGGCTGGCGCACAGTGTCCCCGTGCGATACACTGCGCCAGCCGCGTGCGAAAAAATCCTTTTCATCGCACAGCGTATTCATGGATTTTAGCCTCCGAAACCAGCCGTGGCGCAGAGTGGTGCAGCGACCCTGCAGCAGCGCCAGTTACGCCCCCAAGAACGCCCTCGCGCAAGGAAAAGCCTTCAAAATTCACAAATCATCGCAAAGGGCTGCGCTAACCCTGGACCAGTTCACAGGGCTGCCAAACAGCAAACGCCAAGCGTGGAACGTGTATTTCAGTGGTTCGCGGGAAGTTTCACACGCGATTGTCCTGGGTACGTGTACATCAGGGGTGCGTGGGAGTGCGGGAAGTATCAAACGCAAAAACAGCAGGGTACGTGCATTTCAGGGGTGCGCGGGAACTATCACACGCGATTCCATCAGGGTAAGTGGCAGCAGGGTACGTGTATTCCAGGGGTGCGCGGGAAGTATCACATGCAAAAGCAGCAGGGTACGTATATTTCAGGGGTGCGCAGGAAGTATCACACGCGATTCCATCAGGGCACGTGTATTCCAGGGGTGTGCGGGGAGCACCAAAAGTGAATTGCACGTGTGGGTCCTCCCAGGTGTTCCCTCTACACCCTCCACGGCCCCTGCAGGCAGCCCACACCACAGGGGCCTACCCTGCACATGTCCCGCAGGCAGCCCATCCACCATGCCCATGCCCCCCAGCCAACCCACATGTCACCTTGCACTACTGCCCACCAACGCATGTCCCTCTGCACCCCCAGCCCCCAGGGGCACCCTCCACCAGGCCCCCACTCATGTCTCCCACCACCCCCACCCCCCAGCATCCAGGGGCACCCTCCACCAGGCCCCCACTCATGTCTCCCATCACCCCCACCCCCCAGCAGTGCAGGGCACCCTCCACCAGGCCCCCACTCATGTCTCCCACCACCCCACCCCCCAGCAGTGCAGGGCAGCCTCCACCAGGCCCCCACTCATGTCCAACTCATGTCTCCCTGCACCCCCACTCCCCAGCATCCAGGGGCACCCTCCACCAGGCCCCCACTCATGTCTCCCACCACCCCCACCCCCCAGCAGTGCAGGGCACCCTCCACCAGGCCCCCACTCATGTCTCCCACCATCTCCACCCCCCAGCAGTGCAGGGCACCCTCCACCAGGCCCCCACTCATGTCCCCCAGCACCCCCACCCACCAGCATCCAGGGGCAGCTTCCACCAGGCCCCCACTCATGTCTCCCACCACCCCCACTCCCCAGCAGTGCAGGGCACCCTCCACCAAGCCCCCACACATGTCTCCCATCACCCTCACCCCCCAGCAGTGCAGGGGCACCCCCCACCAGGCCCCCACTCATGTTTCCCATCACCCCCCAGCAGTGCAGGGCACCCTCCACCAGGCCCCCACTCATGTCTCCCACCACCCCCACCCCCCAGCAGTGCAGGGGCAGCCTCCACCAGGCCCACACTCATGTCTCCCACCACCCCCACCCCCCAGCAGTGCAGGGCAACCTCCACCAGGCCCCCACTCATGTCCAACTCATGTCTCCCTGCACCCCCACCCCCCAGCATCCAGGGGCACCCTCCACCAGGCCCCCACTCATGTCTCCCACCACCCCCACCCCCCAGCAGTGCAGGGTACCCTCCACCAGGCCCCCACACATGTCTCCCATCACCCCCACCCCCCAGCAGTGCAGGGGCACCCTCCACCAGGGCCCCACTCATGTCTCTCATCACCCCCACCCCCCAGCAGTGCAGGGGCAGCCTCCACCAGGCCCCCACTCAAGTCTCCTACCACCCCCACCCCCCAGCATCCAGGGGCACCCTCCACCAGGCCCCCACTCATGTCTCCCACCCCCCAGCAGTGCAGGGCACCCTCCACCAGGCCCCCACTCATGTCCCCCAGCCAACATGTCATCACAATCTAGATCCCTGGCCCTTATGGTCAGCCTCCTAATGCCAAACACCCACCTGAGTATTGCATCCACCCACTTAGAAATGGCAAAAACATGATAGAACCCCAATTGCAAGTTTGGAAAAGAACACGTCCCTCACATACACCCAATGGGTGTCAGTATAGGTCAAAACCCATATCATGATATGCATGAAACCAATGAGATGATACTACACATTGAAGTTTGAAGACAAAATATGTATTAAAAGCAACATAAATTGAATCAAAAATAAGCAAACAATAATGGAAATTTAAAAAAAATAAACCAGCAGGTCCGTGAAATAATGCAAAACCACAAATCATAATCCAAAGGAAAGGTGTCCAAAGTCACAGTCCACAAAAGTAAATCCAATGGAAAATTAAAATCGAAAACCATTGCTCCATGGGTAAATCATAAAAAAAAATGAAAATCCAAAAGTCAACTATATACAGATAAACAATCCAGGGTCCATGATCCCAACCGAAGAAATGAAACCTATCTAATAACACTAACTAAAAAAAATATATATATATACTAAAATGTGGCCCATTGTCCAAAAGGTCCAAAAGAAATGCAAAACCAAAGGAAACCTAACACTAACTACAGAACTATTTACAAGGGCAGCGGGCCAGTCCGACGGCTCACTTCGGGATGTTCCGGGCCAGGGCATCATCGAACTCCTGCTCAATGTCCCGGAGGTGGTCCTCCTCCATGGCCCCGAGGGTCCAGAGGGCCGTCCACATGTTCACCCCAAACTCCCTGCGGATTGCCTCGAGGCACTCGGCCCGCCTCAGGGCCCTCCGCATGGAGTTCTCTGCCCTGACCATCGTGAGCCGTGCCTCTTCCGCCCGCTGCCGCTCCGCATCTATGGCGTGGCCCAACCACTGCCACACGGAAGACACTTCCCGTCCTGGGTCCTCCTGCCCTCCGGCCGATGCCTGCCCCTCCGATGTCGAAGGCCCCGAGCCATCATGGCTCCCACCACGTTGCTGCTGCTGCTGTGCCTCTGCCCGTGCACTGCCTCCTGCTGCCTGCACATCCTCCGCTGGCTGGGGTGCAGTCGTTGATGTGGCCACCCCTGCTGGACTTCCGACTCCCGACTGTGGCAGGGATGCCTCCTCCACCAGCCTGGCCGCACCATCAGAGGCAGCTCCACAGGGCACCCAGGTGACTAATGGGTTGGAAGATGGCATGGAGGATGACTGGCGCATAGGGGGTTCAGTTGAGGAGGGGGTCGTAGCAAGCCCCATCAAACGGAGGAATCCGGCCTGGGTGACCTGTCCCAGTAGGCCGACGCGGTCAACGAGCCATTCGAGATGACGTGCAGTCTCCTCATGAAAAGACTGCAGGTCACCTCGCATGGCCCATTGACGCAATGCCACACCAGTCAGGACAGGCTCAACCCGGACCCGGATAGCCTCGTCCGCAGGCAGAGGAATGCCAGTTGTCGTGAGCTCATCCCCTGCCTGAAAACGGGTCTGGACGTAAGGCATCCCTGCAGGTGCAAGATGATGAAGTGACAGGATCAGGGACAGGATTGCACACAGGCACCTCCGCGGCCACCTGTGCTGCCTCCTGTCCCTGGTCCTGCACTGCACCACTAGCACCAGTGGAATTCCCACCTCCAGACCCCGTCTCTGTTGCTTGCACGGCCTCCTCCTCCTCCACCAAACCCCCCACCAACATGGATGACTCCATGCCATCTTCCCCCGTTGGGCCCTGTGGGGTCCCAGCTGCCCCTTCTGCTGCCGAGGAGTCCAACTCCGACCTCCGCCTCTTGAACCTCCCCCCGGAAGCTGCAGCCTGGGACGCGGCACCGGACTCCTCACTCCCTGACGAGATCACAACCTGGGAGGGGAGCCGGGCCTTGCGTCTCCTGCTGGCGGTGCGATCCCCGCCGCTGTGCTCCACAGCACCTTCTCTGCCCTCTTCATCAGTTGACGCTGCAGACAGCGAGAAATAAAACACAGGCATCAGGGCACTGCACAATGGAAACATACACACATGACAGTTGCACCTGAGTGGCATTGGCAAACTTCAGACATGGCATCACAATTGGCAACACACATGTCATTTCAACTTGCACACATGAGCCATACCACAGCCACATCGCAACTGCCAGCACCATCCATACACATACAACAGCATGAGCCGGCAAGGGTGAGCCAGACATCACATGCAACACAGGGAGTGCACTACACATGCACGCACACCACCACACTTGCATGCATGTGTACACCTCAGCCAACTGTCGCAGTGTTCAGATGGGCATCCATGTCACATCTGCCAATCAGGCTTCCACATCCCGCTGTCACATGCATCCATGTTGCATCACTGTTGCACCCTTGTCAAATACACACACATGCACATGTACACAGTGCTGATACATGCAGCTGAAAACCACATACATGCGTGACATCACGAACATGCATACTTACATACACATTCATCCAAACATGTGTGCCCACACAACTGCATTTGGCATGCAAGCCTACACACACAAGCACCATCCATGTCTCACACATGACAGCCCTCGCATGTGTTAGCCTCACGGCCCTGTACACCCCCACCCATACTCGGCCCCATACAAACAGATGTGCAACCGGCACACTACTGGCACATCACCACACGCACAGCTTACAATCATGATGCATGTACACTTACCGCTCGACTCCAGACGGGTCTGCCTCTCAAGGACCTGGACATGGAGCGCTGGGGATATGCGTTCCAGGACCCTCATCTGATCTTCCGACAAGTGGCCCCGGCGCCCCTTAGCATCTGCTGCCTTCAAGAGGCGCCGGGCCTTGTTCAGGGTCCTGGACCTGAAGTCCTCCCAGCGCTTCTTGACATGTTGAAAGTCGCGGACTGCCAACCCCTCCGCGTTGATGGCAGTCACGATGTCCGTCCAGATCCGAGTCCGTCCTTCCTTGTCGGCGCGCACACTTCCGAAGAGGGCATCATACTGCCCCAGGACTTGCTCCACCAGGACACCAACTTCCCTGGCACTGAAGCTGGTGCCCCTCTGCCTCTCTGGCCGGGGGTTGTCAGTGGTGCCAGATGTTGCAGTGCCCGACATGACAACCCCAGAGGCAGGAGTGGGTGGGCAACTGGGTCCTGGGGCTGGGCTGTGGAGCGATGGAATTCCAGTCGGGAGTCTTCGGTTCCAGCAGGGGTGGTCACAGCAACAGCACCCCTGGCTGATGTGCAGGCAGCAAATGGCAGGGCACGTGGGCAGCAGGCAGTCAGGCAGCAGCAGATGGCAGTTGGGAGCGTGCTCGGGGCTCTGGGGGGCAGTAAATCGGCTTTCTGGGCAGGAGCGTGGTCTTCCGTGTGCTTACGTGTGGCCAGCTTGATACGGAGTGATTTGGCACGTGAAAATCCTGCACGTCTGCGTGTAATTCGAGGAAAGGCCCTTAGCGCGTAAGCGCGTCTGCACGCATACGCGATTTCATTGGCCCAAAGGCCCCCATGCGCAGCTATGATGTCACGCGCATGGACGTAGAGAATGGCGCGTGTAAAAAAAAAGATACACGTCCGAGTGTCAAAGCGTGTAATTGGTGGAAATGGCCTCATCGCGTATGTGCGTCTGTGACGTGTGTATAAAAGGTACGTGTAGAACGCCATTTCCTTGTACGTGCTTTTCGTGGAGAGCGAGTGGGTGAAATCTGTACTTCTTGTCGGTTCACATGCGATTTACTTCACGGCGTTTCAAATTCGTACTCGCCGTTACCTCTGACAGCTTTTTCTCTTTTCCTCTTTTTCCTGGGCCTGTTTCCTCAAACAGCGTTCCCTTCTACTGTTGTCCTGTCTCCTCAGAAAGCGTACAATTCTTCTTTTGGCGGGGGTGTTGCCAGCGTGCACACATGCATATTTTTCACGTTTTTGTTCCTGGCAGACGGTGAGTCGCGCACGTATTTAACATCTGTGCTTGCCCCGTGTGTCGCATACCCCTTCAGAGGTCATTCTAGGCTGCGTGTGACACGCAAACGTTCATTCTTGTGTTTCTGGGTGCCACAGCGTAGTGCAGGTTTATTTTTCCACACACGTGGTCTAGGAGGGGTTGCGTGCACCTTACTTCCCTTTTTTGGGGTGCCTGTGCATTGCGTGACCCGTCATCTTTCCCCAGGGGTGACATACAGCCTTGCTAGAGCACTAGGGTATGATTACCATCTGGTACCCAAACCCTTTGACCCCCAATTGTCCAGGACAATAGTTCACATCGACTCCCATATGCACAATAACATCAGTGCCATGGCTGGGAGGCGAACAAGCCGTAAGGGTGGCAAAGGTGGCCGAGCCCCAAGTGGTGGCCGTGGTGGATCCGGTAGGGGACGTGGCCGTGACTTGCAGGGTGCCCCTAGCCCCCCATGTGTGGAGGAGCAGTCAGGGACACCCATGCCCCCCCCTGGTTGAGGGTAACGTTGCTGACACCAGCCATGCTCAGCCCTTGTTGGACCAGCCCACTGTGGAACCAGACCGGGCACAGGGTGACTCCATGGCTGACTTCCAGGTCAGCAGGTCTAGGTCACGTGGATCAGGGGCAGCTAGGTCATCTGCTGCCCTGCGTAGGCAGGTTGGGGAGGCTGCAGGGGCAGCTGCGGCTCCATCCACCCCACCTCACACACACCCAGCCAGGACAGTGTCGGTCCAAGTCCATCATGCTGACATTCCCCCTGACACCATCACACTTGAGCTAATGCCTGCACCAACTCCCATGCTGAGTGTGCAATCCCACACTCCTAATACAGAGTCCACCGGGGCTCCTGCCCCTAGTGTCCATAGCGGCATAGGACACTCAGGATCCCCACCACCTTCCAAGTGGAAGAGGAAGAGTGCTTGTCCAGTAGAGGCTGATGCCCCAGACACGGCTACACAGTCCGGCCCGTCAAGGAAGCCCAGCTTCAATGAGGCCGAACTGAATGCACTTGTAGAGTATGTGTCCGCACATGACCGCGAAATGGTGATTGTTGCAGGATCCAAGACCACACCTGCACAACGTCAGGCACACTGGCAGACCATCGCGGACATCATAAGTGCCCTTGGAATCGTGAGGCGCACAGCTACTGAATGCTACAAGCGCTGGAATGACCTGAAGCGCAGGGCAAAGAATAAGCTGGCCTCAAGTCATGCCACAACTCTAGTGACTGGAGGTGGGTCTCCAGCAGAGGACATAGAACTCACTCCACATGAGCAGGTTGCTGGGACCTAGATCACGGAGGAACAGATCCAAGGCGTGGGAGAACTGGCAGATTACGAGGCATTGTCCGGTGAGTGCACATGCATGTATGTGTCATCCATGTGCATGGTGTGTGAGGGAGGGCTTCTGTTTGGGTGCCAGGTGAGGGTGTGTGTGCCTGAGTGGTTTGGGTCACCCATGTGCCTCATCCAATACATTCTGCGCACCAGCATTTGGGTATAGCAGTATCCCTTCTGCCAACATTAGACATCCAGCCCAACACCACGCCAGTTGCCCTTGAAGTGTCATCTTGCCACAACATTGTTGCTTATTTTCCTCTGTTTATTCAGGCAGATTGTTTGCATACCACGACTTTTACTCGGCATTTCTCAGTCCTATTGTCACATGTCTGACATGGCTATGGTACAGTGGACTGGCTTTGTTTCCTGGACATGATTTGTTTAGACATGTCCCTGTGCTATAGGACCATTTTGGACTGGCAGCTCCAGGTTAAACATTTGAACCATTTCAATGAAAAAATCAATTTCATGAGCAAACTGGACAGAATGAACAATTGGTGCCCTCCTCTCCCTCTTCACTTTAGGGCTAGGGTACATGCCATCTGTGTGATGGCATGTGTATTTGACCTGCCAATCATTGGCCAATGTGTGATGCCACTGCTAGGCAGCATGCAGCAAATGTGTTCATCTTCCATCTTGGTGTCATCAATGTGTGCCATCTGCCTACCCTTCACACGCAGTGACGGTGCATGCATGGGAGGGTTTTAGTCATGTGGGACATGTGTCAATCAAGTACTGTTTCTGTACCTTCTCAGCCCTAATTGTGTGCCATAGTGCTAATGCCTGTTTCCACATTGTTTTGTTGTTGTTTTCTTTTATGTCTTTGCAGGGGATGACGCACTTCATACTGCTGGGGTTGTGGAGATGGTGCAGACCCAGGAGGGGTCTCAGGGCCGACCGACCACCAGTGAGGGACGTGGTGTGGTGGTGGGTGAGAACCCACAACTGCTGCAGGTCGTGCTCTCAAGGGGTGTCTCTGGCTGCACCTTCCCCGAGCTGTATTCAGGTGTCGATTCGGATGATGAGACCTATGTGCCGTCGCAGGTGAGTGTTCCTGGGAGGGATTCTGTTCTGTCCGACCCACCTGCACCAGGGTTAGAACCCTCAATGGGGATGTCAGTGTTGGCAGGTACGCCTTTGGTGGTTACAGATGCAGGGTCACACTCTGCAACATCTGATCCTGTTCCTGGGCCAGAAGATTAGAGGGGGAATGCAGTCCTGCAGCCTCAGGCAGTGCCGGCACAGCAAGGCGCAGTTCGCCTTGCCCCAGACAGGTGTGGTGCCCGCCGACGTGGTGGCCGTACGCCACCTGGCAATACCGCATGGGAGCAATCCATATACGGTATGGCAACCCAACAGGCAGCATCATCAGAGATGATGGCTCAGGCCATGGATAGGGTGGCCACTTCCATTGTCCCCCCCGAAAGGCTGATGGAGCGACTACAGCAGGCAACAGACTCCATCTGCCAGTCACACAGGGAGGACATGTTGGCGTCCGACAGGGACAGGCGGGCGGCACTGGCGACTCTGCGGGAAGCCATTTCCATAGAGTCCCAGGGCCACAGGGAAGCCCTGAGGGTGGAACTCCTTCACCTCAGGACGACTCTTGTTGAGCTTGAGGCTTCAACAAACAGAAGGACAGAACATCAGCTGGAGCGTCTCACACGTACGCTCTCATCTGAGATGCGGGCAACTAGGGCAGAGGTCCGGGCATCCTGTGAGTTGTTGCATGGGGACCTATGCACAATTATCCTCCAGAACGAGACCTATCACACCCGCATGCTTGCTGCCATGGAGGAACAGACTAGGGCTTTGCGTGGGCTGCCTTCCATAGTGCCACCACCTCCTGATGCAGCTGCAGAGGGTGAGGAGAGCGACAGCATTAATTCTCTCACAATAGAGTAGCCGTGTAGGCCATGACCCCATGGAGGTGTTTTTTTTCGCAAGATCCACACAGGTGGGTTTTGGTGTGCACCCTGTCCTCGGAGCTCCTGGGTGGCCTCCCCCACCCCCCTGGGCGCATTAATGGCCATTTTTTTTTCTTTTCATTTTTTTTATTTTTGTTTTTTAGACAGTGTGTTGCCTTGTGTGGCTCCCGTGGGCATACGCTGTACTGTGGCTGGGCACATGCAGGCTTGTCATGAATTTGGTTTCAGATGCTTGGGTTTGTATGACACACACCCCTCCTGCTTCCCGTTTCCATGGGCTTGCAAAGGGTGTGCCTAAGTGACATTGACGTACATGGTGACGTTGGACTCCCATTCGATGTGTGGGCAGTCTGTAGTCAATACTGTGTATACATTCATAGTGCATATTGTTGTTGTATTGTACACTGCATGGTGTATTGATATGTGCCTCTGCATCCATCTCATCCTCCTAATTTGCAGGTCCATTTCTCATGTCTTCACAAGGCGGTCCACCTTGGAACTGGAGTCCATGTTGTAAGCAGTGCACCTACACTCTTGCGTGGCGCTAACACTGTATACTTGGAAGTGTTCGAAGTGCTGGCATCATCAGGTAGTGAGGCTACCAATTTTTTAAGTCTGTAATGTCATGTTTAAGGTAGGTTGGAGGTTGTGTAGGTGATTGGTATTCTTGGTAAGTATTTGGTAATGTGTGTTGTAGGTCCTGCATTACTGTGAGCATTTCATGTGTGGCCATGTTTCCATTAGGGACACTGTAGTTGGTGACACTTGGGGCATGTTGTGGGGATTAATTTGTTTGCTCTCACATTGCATGACATGCCATGGTGTGTTGTGTGGCCGTGCCGGGGAAGGGTTGGGTGACATGGCACTGTTCTCATGTAGTATTTTGCAAGTGGGTATTCATTTCTGCAGCATGGAAGTGTGTCTTTTGATGACACTGCATTGGTGGTGTTTGTGTAGGTAGGGATGCACACATTGTGACACTTCCACATGAACAATCTCAGGCTGCTATGGTTCTGACAGTTGACTGTCCCTTTGTTCTTCATAATTGTCAGGTCGAGTCATCATTGCTTATCAGATGGTATGTGCCAGGGCTGTGTGCACTCCACAGGGGTGTGATTTCTGTGTGAAGTAATTAGCCACCATCTGCGTACGGGCTGCCTCACACCGTGCCCTTTCCACTCCCATGCGCAGCGGGCGTGCATGTGGTTGGGGATGTGGGGGCACCACCATGTCCACAGCCAGGCCCCGGCGTGTTGCAACATTGTTCAGGGCACATGCTGCCACTATGATCCTGCACACTACTGGGGGCGTATATAACAGCTGCCCGCCAGAACGTTCAATGTGCGCTCCACTATGCCCCGGGCAATATGGGCTGTGTTGTATCTTACCTCGGGAGGCGTGATGGGGTTCCGAATTGGCGTCATCATGTGGGTGCTCAGAGGGTAGGCACTGTCCCCTGGTGAGGAGGTGATGGGTATCATTAGTGGGGTAGTGACATAACTCTGCATCTGACATGCATGCATGTGCAGTGGCATTCATACTCACCAAGCAGCCATGTATCGCCATGCCGCCCAGCTTCTAGGTCCCGGCTTAGGGTAGACATTCGGTAAATTAAGCTGTCGTGGGTGGACCCTGGATAGTTGGCATATACTGAGGTGATGATTCCCTTGGCATTACATACTACCTGCACGTTGATGGAATTCCAGTGCTTGCGGTTCCTATAGATGTGCTCAGATGCCCTGGGGGGACGTAGTGCCACATGTGTGCAGTCAATGGCACCTAGCACTTTGGGGAATTGTGCCACACCGTAGAAATCAAGGGCGACAGCCTGCCTTTCTGCAGGTGTCCTGGGCAGGTATATGTGCGTGCGGACTGATGGGCGTGCAGTGATGATGTTCAAGACCTGGTGTAGGCAGCGTGACTGCGTGGCCTGTGACACCCCACCCACTATGGCACTTGTCCGCTGAAATGATCCTGTGGCCAAGAAGTGCAGTACATTGAGGACCTACTCCAGGGGGCTGAGTGCTTGGGTGCACAGGGTGGGTGATGTGAGGTCATCCTCCCACTCACTGACCAGGTCCAGTATTACGTGTGATGGAAACCTGTACCTCCCATACACCTGGTCATCAGGCATCCCAAAAAGGCTGGTTCTCTGGGAGCGAAAATTCGGGCCCTCACTATCCTCCTCCTCCTCCTTTGGTAACACATGGCCACTGCTGCTAGGAACGGTATATTCATCCTGGCGTCTGAGCTTGTTTGTTGCTTGCATGCACTTTTATGCTGCGTGGGTCGACGTACGCCTGCTTCATGCTGGCGTACGTGTTTCAGGATTGGACCATTTATTTTTCGGCGCGTTGTAGGCGACCGTGTGAATCTTCCCGCCCACCCCAGGAATACACGTAACACGCTCTCCCAGGCCCAGTCGCGAGTAAATATTCCCGCCCACCCCTGGAATACACGTACCCCACTGTCACAGGCCCAGTCGCGTGTGAAACTTCACACGCACCCCGAAATACACGTACCCAGGGCAATCGCGTGTGGAACTTCCCGCGAACCCCGTAATACACATAGCCTGCTGGTATTGCGTGTGGAAGTTCACGCGGACCCATAATACACGTACCCTGATGGTATCGTATGGGAGACTACCCGCGCACCCCAGAAATACACATACCCAAGCAAATCGCACGGCTGGCGGGTGGGGGTGGTGGGAGACGTGTGTGGGAGCCTGGTGGAGGGTGCCCTGCACTGCTGGGGGATTGGGGGTGCAGGGGGACATGAGTGGGGGCCTGGTGGAGGGTGCCCCTGCACTGCTGGGGGTGATGGGAGACGTGTGTGGGGGCCTGGTGGAGGGTGCCCCTGGATGCTGGTGGGTGGGGGTGCTGGGGGACATGAGTTGGACATGAGTGGGGGCCTGGTGGAGGGTGCCCTGCACTGCTGGGGGGTGGGGGTGGTGGGAGACATGTGTGGGGGCCTGGTGGAGGGTGCCCTGCACTGCTGGGGGGTGGGGGTGGTGGGAGACATGCGTGGGGGCCTGGTGGAGGCTGCCCTGCACTCCTGGGGGATGGGGGTGGTGGGAGACATGAGTGGGGGCCTGATGGAGGGTGCCCCTGGATGCTGGGGGGTGGGGTGGTGGGAGACATGAGTGGGGGCCTGGTGGAGGGTGCCCCTGGATGCTGGTGGTGGGGGTGGTGGGAGACATGAATGGGGGCCTGGTGGAGGGTGCCCCTGGATGCTGGTGGGTGGGGGTGCTGGGGGACATGAGTTGGACATGAGTGGGGGCCTGGTGGAGGGTGCCCCTGGATGCTGGGGGGTGGGGGTGCAGGGGGACATGAGCGGGGGCCTAGTGGAGGGTGCCCTGCACTGCCGGGGGGTGGGGGTGGTGGGAGACATGAATGGGGGCCTGGTGGAGGGTGCCCCTGGATGGTGGTGGTGGTGGGAGACATGAGTGGGGGCCTGGTGGAGGGTGCCTCTGGATGCTGGTGGGTGGGGGTGCTGGGGGACATGAGTTGGACATGAGTGGGGGCCTGGTGGAGGGTGCCCCTGGATGCTGGGGGTGGGGGTGCAGGGGGACATGTGTGGGGGCCTGGTGGAGGGTGCCCTGCACTGCTGGGGGGTGGTGGGAGACATGTGTGGGGGCCTGGTGGAGGGTGCCCCGCACTGCTGGGGGGTGGGGGTGGTGGGAGACATGTGTGGGGGCCTGGTGGAGGGTGCCCTGCACTGCTGGGGGTGGGGGTGCAGGGGGACATGAGTGGGGGCCTGGTGGAGGGTGCCCCTGCACTGCTGGGGGGTGGGGGTGTTGGGAGACATGTGTGGGGGCCTGGTGGAGGGTGCCCTGCACTGCTGGGGGGGGGGTGGGGGTGATGGGAGACATGAGTGGGGGCCTGGTGGAGGGTGCCCCTGGATGCTAGGGGGTGGGGGTGGTGGGAGACATGAGTGGGGGCCTGGTGGAGGGTGCCCCTGGATGCTGGTGGGTGGGGGTGCTGGGGGACATGAGTTGGACATGAGTGGGGGCCTGGTGGAGGCTGACCCTGCACTGCTGGGGGGTGGGGGTGATGGGAGACATGAGTGGGGGACTGGTGGAGGGTGCCCCTGGATGCTGGGGTGGGGGTGCAGGGGGACATGAGTGGGGGCCTGGTGGAGGGTGCCCTGCACTGCTGGGGGGTGGGAGTGATGGGTGACAGGAGTGGGGGCCTGATGGAGGGTGCCCCTGGATGCTGGGGGGTGGGGGTGGTGGGAGGCATGAGTGGGGACCGTGTGGAGGGTGCCCCTGGATGCTGGGGGGTGGGGGTGGTGGGAGACATGAGTGGGGGCCTGGTGGAGGGTGCCCCTGGATGCTGGTCGGTGGGGGTGCTGGGGGGCATGAATTGGACATGTGTGGGGGCCTGGTGGAGGGTGCCCTGCACTTCTGGGGGATGGGGGTGGTGGGAGACATGAATGGGGGCCTGGTGGAGGGTGCCCCTGGATGGTGGTGGTGGTGGGAGACATGAGTGGGGGCCTGGTGGAGGGTGCCTCTGGATGCTGGTGGGTGGGGGTGCTGGGGGACATGAGTTGGACATGAGTGGGGGCCTGGTGGAGGGTGCCCTGCACTGCTGGGGGGTGGTGGGAGACATGTGTGGGGGCCTGGTGGAGGGTGCCCCGCACTGCTGGGGGGTGGGGGTGGTGGGAGACATGTGTGGGGGCCTGGTGGAGGGTGCCCTGCACTGCTGGGGGGTGGGGGTGCAGGGGGACATGAGTGGGGGCCTGGTGGAGGGTGCCCCTGCACTGCTGGGGGGTGGGGGTGTTGGGAGACATGTGTGGGGGCCTGGTGGAGGGTGCCCTGCACTGCTGGGGGGGTGGGGGTGATGGGAGACATGAGTGGGGGCCTGGTGGAGGGTGCCCCTGGATGCTAGGGGGTGGGGGTGGTGGGAGACATGAGTGGGGGCCTGGTGGAGGGTGCCCCTGGATGCTGGTGGGTGGGGGTGCTGGGGGACATGAGTTGGACATGAGTGGGGGCCTGGTGGAGGCTGACCCTGCACTGCTGGGGGGTGGGGGTGATGGGAGACATGAGTGGGGGACTGGTGGAGGGTGCCCCTGGATGCTGGGGTGGGGGTGCAGGGGGACATGAGTGGGGGCCTGGTGGAGGGTGCCCTGCACTGCTGGGGGGTGGGAGTGATGGGTGACAGGAGTGGGGGCCTGATGGAGGGTGCCCCTGGATGCTGGGGGGTGGGGGTGGTGGGAGGCATGAGTGGGGACCGTGTGGAGGGTGCCCCTGGATGCTGGGGGGTGGGGGTGGTGGGAGACATGAGTGGGGGCCTGGTGGAGGGTGCCCCTGGATGCTGGTCGGTGGGGGTGCTGGGGGACATGAATTGGACATGTGTGGGGGCCTGGTGGAGGGTGCCCTGCACTTCTGGGGGATGGGGGTGGTGGGAGACATGTGTGGGGGCCTGGTGGAGGGTGCCCTGCACTGCTGGGGGGTGGGGTGGTGGGAGACATGTGTGGGGGCCTGGTGGAGGGTGCCCTGCACTGCTGGGGGGTGGGGGTGCAGGGGGACATGAGTGGGGGCCTGGTGGAGGGTGCCCCTGCACTGCTGGGGGTGGGGGTGATGGGAGACATGTGTGGGGGCCTGGTGGAGGGTGCCCTGCACTGCTGGGGGGTGGGGGTGATGGGAGATATGAGTGGGGGCCTGGTGGAGGGTGCCCCTGGATGCTGGGGGTGGTGGGTGACATGAGTGGGGGCCTGGTGGAGGGTGCCCCTGGATGCTGGTGGGTGGGGGTGCTGGGGGACATGAGTTGGACACGAGTGGGGGCCTGGTGGAGGGTGCCCCTGGCTGCTGGGTGGTGGGGGTGCAGGGGGACGTGTGGGGGCCTGGTGGAGGGTGCCCTGCACTGCTGGGGGGTGGGGGTGGTGGGAGACATGTGTGGGGGCCTGGTGGAGGGTGCCCCTGCACAGCTGGGGGCTGGGGGTGATGGGAGACATGTGAGGGGGCCTGGTGGAGGCTGCCCCTGCACTGCTGGGGGGTGGGGGTGATGGGAGATATGAGTGGGGGCCTGGTGGAGGGTGCCCCTGGATGCTGGGGGTATGGGTGCAGGGGGACATGAGTGGGGGCCTGGTGGAGGGTGCCACTGGATGCTGGGGGTGCAGGGGGACATGAGTGGGGGCCTGGTGGAGGGTGCCCTGCACTGCTGGGGGGTGGGAGTGATGGGTGACATGAGTGGGGGCCTGGTGGAGGGTGCCCCTGGATGCTGGGGGGTGGGGGTGGTGGGAGACATGAGTGGGGGCCAGGTGGAGGGTGCCTTTGGATGCTGGTGGGTGGGGGTGCTGGGGGACATGAGTTGGACATGAGTGGGGGCCTGGTGGAGGGTGCCCCTGGATGCTGGGGGTGGGGGTGCAGGGGGACATGTGTGGGGGCCTGGTGGAGGGTGCCCTGCACTGCTGGGGGATGGGGGTGGTGGGAGACATGTGTGGGGGCCTGGTTGAGGGTGCCCTGCACTGCTGAGGGGTGGGGGTGGTGGGAGACATGTGTGGGGGCCTGGTGGAGGGTGCCCTGCACTGCTGGGTGGTGGGGGTGCAGGGGGACATGAATGGGGGCCTGGTGGAGGGTGCCCCTGCACTGCCGGGGAGTGGGGGTGATGGGAGATATGAGTGGGGGCCTGGTGGAGGGTGCCCCTGGATGCTGGGGGGTGGGGGTGGTGGGAGACATGTGTGGTGGCCTGGTGGAGGGTGCCCTGCATTGCTGGGGGGTGGGGGTGGTGGGAGACATGAGTGGGGGCCTGGTGGAGGGTGCCCCTGGATGCTGGGGGGTGGGGGTGGTGGGAGACATGAGTGGGGGCCTGGTGGAGGGGCCTCTGGATGCTGATGGGTGAGGGTGGTGGGGGACATGAGTTGGACATGAGTGGGGGCCTGGTGGAGGGTGCCCCTGGATGCTGGGGGGTGGAGGTGCAGGGGGACATGTGTGGGGGCCTGGTGGAGGGTGCCCTGCACTGCTGGGGGGTGGGGGTGGTGGGAGACATGTGTGGGGGTCTGGTGGAGGGTGCCCTGCACTGCTGGGGGTGGGGGTGCAGGGGGACATGAGTGAGGGCCTTGTGGAGGGTGCCCCTGCACTGCTGGGGGGTTGGGGTGCAGGGGGACATGAATGGGGGCCTGGTGGAGGGTGCCCCTGCACTGCCGGGGGTTGGGGGTTAAGGGAGACATGTGTGGGGGCCTGGTGGAGGGTGCCCTGCACTGCTGGGGAGTGGGGGTGATGGGAGATATCAGTGGGGGCCTGGTGGAGGGTGCCCCTGGATGCTGGGGGGTGGGGTGATGGGAGACATGTGTGGGGGCCTGATGGAGGGTGGCCTGCACTGCTGGGGGGTGGGGGTGGTGGGAGACATGTGTGGGGGCCTGGTGGAGGGTGCCCTGCACTGCTGGGGGGTGGGGGTGCAGGGGGACATGAGTGAGGGCCTTGTGGAGGGTGCCCCTGCACTGCTGGGGGGTGGGGGTGTTGGGAGACGTGTTGGGGCCTGGTGGAGGGTGCCCTGCACTGCTGGGGGTGGGCTGAGGGGGGACATGAGTGGGGGCCTGGTGTATGGTGCCCCTGGATGCTGGGGGGTGGGGTGATGGGAGATATGAGTGGGGGCCTGGTGGAGGGTGCCCCTGGATGCTGGGGGATGGGGGTGCAGGGGGACATGACTGGGGGCCTGGTGGAGGGTACCCCTGCACTGCTGGGGGGTGGGGTGATGGGAGACATGTGTGGGGGACTGGTGGAGGGTGCCCTGCACTGCTGGGGAGTGGGGGTGATGGGAGATATGAGTGGGGGCCTGGTGGAGGGTGCCCCTGGCTGCTGGGTGGTGGGGGTGCAAGGGGACATGTGTGGTGGCCTGGTGGAGGGTGCCCTGCACTGCTGGGGGGTGGGGGTGGTGGGAGACATGAGTGGGGGCCTGGTGGAGGGTGCCCCTGGATGCTGGGGGGTGGGGGTGGTGGGAGACATGAGTTGGGGCCTGGTGGAGGGGCCTCTGGATGCTGATGGGTGGGGGTGCTGGGGGACATGAGTTGGACATGAGTGGGGGCCTGGTGGAGGGTGCCCCTGGATGCTGGGGGGTGGGGGTGCAGGGGGACATGTGTGGGGGCCTGGTGGAGGGTGCCCTGCACTGCTGGGGGGTGGGGGTGGTGGGAGACATGTGTGGGGGCCTGGTTGAGGGTGCCCTGCACTGCTGAGGGGTGGGGGTGGTGGGAGACATGTGTGGGGGCCTGGTGGAGGGTGCCCTGCACTGCTGGGTGGTGGGGGTGCAGGGGGACATGAATGGGGGCCTGGTGGAGGGTGCCCCTGCACTGCCGGGGAGTGGGGGTGATGGGAGATATGAGTGGGGGCCTGGTGGAGGGTGCCCCTGGATGCTGGGGGGTGGGGGTGGTGGGAGACATGTGTGGTGGCCTGGTGGAGGGTGCCCTGCATTGCTGGGGGGTGGGGGTGGTGGGAGACATGAGTGGGGGCCTGGTGGAGGGTGCCCCTGGATGCTGGGGGGTGGGGGTGGTGGGAGACATGAGTGGGGGCCTGGTGGAGGGGCCTCTGGATGCTGATGGGTGAGGGTGCTGGGGGACATGAGTTGGACATGAGTGGGGGCCTGGTGGAGGGTGCCCCTGGATGCTGGGGGGTGGAGGTGCAGGGGGACATGTGTGGGGGCCTGGTGGAGGGTGCCCTGCACTGCTGGGGGGTGGGGGTGGTGGGAGACATGTGTGGGGGCCTGGTGGAGGGTGCCCTGCACTGCTGGGGGTGGGGGTGCAGGGGGACATGAGTGAGGGCCTTGTGGAGGGTGCCCCTGCACTGCTGGGGCGTGGGGGTGCAGGGGGACATGAATGGGGGCCTGGTGGAGGGTGCCCCTGCACTGCCGGGGGTTGGGGGTGATGGGAGACATGTGTGGGGGCCTGGTGGAGGGTGCCCTGCACTGCTGGGGAGTGGGGGTGATGGGAGATATCAGTGGGGGCCTGGTGGAGGGTGCCCCTGGATGCTGGGGGGTGGGGGTGATGGGAGACATGTGTGGGGGCCTGGTGGAGGGTGCCCTGCACTGCTGGGGGGTGGGGGTGGTGGGAGACATGTGTGGGGGCCTGGTGGAGGGTGCCCTGCACTGCTGGGGGGTGGGGGTGCAGGGGGACATGAGTGAGGGCCTTGTGGAGGGTGCCCCTGCACTGCTGGGGGGTGGGGGTGTTGGGAGACGTGTTGGGGCCTGGTGGAGGGTGCCCTGCACTGCTGGGGGTGGGCTGAGGGGGGACATGGGTGGGGGCCTGGTGTATGGTGCCCCTGGATGCTGGGGGGTGGGGTGATGGGAGATATGAGGGGGGGCCTGGTGGAGGGTGCCCCTGGATGCTGGGGGATGGGGGTGCAGGGGGACATGACTGGGGGCCTGGTGGAGGGTACCCCTGCACTGCTGGGGGGTGGGGTGATGGGAGACATGTGTGGGGGACTGGTGGAGGGTGCCCTGCACTGCTGGGGAGTGGGGGTGATGGGAGATATGAGTGGGGGCCTGGTGGAGGGTGCCCCTGGCTGCTGGGTTGTGGGGGTGCAGGGGGACATGTGTGGTGGCCTGGTGGAGGGTGCCCTGCACTGCTGGGGGGTGGGGGTGGTGGGAGACATGAGTGGGGGCCTGGTGGAGTGTGCCCCTGGATGCTGGGGGGTGGGGGTGGTGGGAGACATGAGTTGGGGCCTGGTGGAGGGGCCTCTGGATGCTGATGGGTGGGGGTGCTGGGGGACATGAGTTGGACATGAGTCGGGGCCTGGTGGAGGGTGCCCCTGGATGCTGGGGGGTGGGGGTGCAGGGGGACATGTGTGGGGGCCTGGTGGAGGGTGCCCTGCACTGCTGGGGGGTGGGGGTGGTGGGAGACATGTGTTGGGGCCTGGTGGAGGGTGCCCTGCACTGCTGGGGGGTGGGGGTGCAGGGGGACATGAGTGAGGGCCTTGTGGAGGGTGCCCCTGCACTGCTGGGGGGTGGGGGTGTTGGGAGACGTGTGGGGGCCTGGTGGAGGGTGCCCTGCACTGCTTGGGGGTGGGGTGATGTGAGACATGAGTGGGGGCCTGGTGTAGGGTGCCCCTGTATGCTGGGGGGTGGGGGTGCAGGGGGACATGAGTGGGGGCCTGGTGGAGGGTGCCCCTGGATGCTGGGGGTGGGGGTGCAGGGGACATGAGTGGGGGCCTGGTGGAAGGTGCCCTGCACTGCTGGGGGGTGGGAGTGATGGGTGACATGAGTGGGGGCCTGGTGGAGGGTGCCCCTGGATGCTGGGGGGTGGGGGTGGTGGGAGACATGAGTGGGGGCCTGGTGGAGGGTGCCCCTGGATGCTGGGGGGTGGGGGTGCAGGGGGACATTTGTGGGGGCCTGGTGGAGGGTGCCCTGCACTGCTGGGGAATGGGGGTGGTGGGAGACATGTGTGTGGGCCTGGTGGAGGGTGTCCTGCACTGCTGGGGGGTGGGGGTGGTGGGAGACATGTGTGGGGGCCTGGTGGAGGGTGCCCTGCACTGCTGGGGGTGGGGGTGCAGGGGGACATGAGTGGGGGCCTGGTGGAGGGTGCCCCTGCACTGCTGGGGGGTGGGGGTGATGGGAGGCATGAGTGGGGGCCTGGTGGAGGGTGCCCCTGCACTGCTGGTGGGTGGGGTTGCTGGGGGACATGAGTTGGACATGAGTGGGGGCCTGGTGGAGGGTGCCCCTGGCTGCTGGGTGGTGGGGGTGCAGGGGGACATGTGTGGTGGCCTGGTGGAGGGTGCCCTGCACTGCTGGGGAGTGGGGGTGGGGGTGGTGGGAGACGTGTGGGGGCCTGGTGGAGGGTGCCCCTGCACTGCTGGGGGTGGGGGTGATGGGAGGCATGAGTGGGGGCCTGGTGGAGGGTGCCCCTGGATGCTGGGGGGTGGGGATGATGGGAGACATGAGTGGGGGCCTGGTGGAGGGTGCCCCTGGATGCTGGGGGGTGGGGGTGGTGGGAGACATGAGTGGGGGCCTGGTGGAGGGTGCCCTGCACTGCTGGGGGGTGGGGGTGATGGGAGACATGAGTGGGGGCCTGGTGGAGAGTGCCCCTGGATGCTGGGGGGTGGGGTGCAGGGGGACATGAGTGGGGGCCTGGTGGAGGGTGCCCCTGGATGCTGGGGGGTGGGGGTGGTGGGAGACATGAGTGGGGGCCTGGTGGAGGGTGCCCTGCACTGCTGGGGGGTGATGGGTGACATGAGTGGGGGCCTGGTGGAGGGTGCCCCTGCATGCTGGTGGGTGGGGGTGCTGGGAGACGTGTTGGTGATCAGTAGTACAAGGTGAAATGTGGGTTGGCTGGGGGGCATGGCCATGGTGGATGGGTTGCCTGTGGGACATGAACAGGGGTGCAGGGTAGTCCCCTGTGGTTTGGGCTGCCTGCAGGGGCCGTGGAGGGTGTAGAGGGAACACCTAGGAGGACCCACACGGCCAAATCACGTGTAGCATTCCCCGGCACCACCGAAATACACGTACCCTGCTGAAATCGCGTGTGAATCTTCCCGCGCACCTCGGAATAAACGTACCCAGGCCAATCGCGTGTGGAATTTCCCGCGCACCCGAAGTACACATACCCAGGCCAATCGCGTGTGGAACTTCCTGCGCATCCCGAAGTACACGTACCCAGGCCAATCGCGTGTGGAACTTCCCGCGCACCCCGAAGTACACGTACCCAGGTTATCGCGTGTGGAACTTCCTACGCACCCAGAAACACACACACATGCTATTTTTTCACACAGCGGGTGTCCGTGTTTGTCGGTACCCCTTTGCACCTCATTTGTCCTAGAGGGCCTCTGTATGGACCATTCATCATGGCTGTATATGGGTGCTTTTTGTTAGCGCACATTTTGGCGCACCTTTATTTCAGGCGCAGGGACGCTACCGCCTGCTTTCTTGTGGCGTACTTGTTTGGCCTTGTGCGCGTCTTTCACCGTGCGCTGGTTTACCCTATTCGATTCCATGAATATGGGTTGTAGGCGAGCGTGTGGGCATTCCGCGCACTTGCCTCCTGTACTTCCCCCGTGACGCCCATGTTTTCACTCATTGTTCCCCATTCCGAGTGTTCCGCCCCGTGTTCCGCCTACTTTTGTGATGTGCGCCGCGCTATGTGCGATTTCGCAGTGGCCGTGGCGCACGCTGTTGGATGACCTGTGTGACCGGCGTGCACGGCGCACTTTTTCAGCGCAAATCCAATGTTTTTCTCGCGCACGGACTTCCATGAATCGATGTGCGCTGGTTTCCCTGCGATTTTCGCACTTGCACTGAGATTTTCGCACTTTTACTGCGAATCGCACGTTTTGGCACCTCTGCGCGGGAATTTTCGGCGCACATTAATTCCATGAATAGACCCCTAAGTTTATAGGAACAAGAACATTTAAAAGCTGATGTAGGCACATCTAACATTAAGCTGACTCTTCCCAAACCCTCGCAACTTTTTAGAGGCATAGGCCAGTCATAAAATCCTGCCCTATAATATTTTCCACCAGAATCGTATTCATTTTCTGAGATGAGATAAGAGGCTGAGCAGGGTAAGACTGACTTGCGAATAACTTTTCCCCGCTCCACAGTCTTTCACAGAAATTGATCTTTTATTAAAT
Organism: Ambystoma mexicanum; assembly: GCF_040938575.1. Classification (NCBI taxonomy): domain Eukaryota; kingdom Metazoa; phylum Chordata; class Amphibia; order Caudata; family Ambystomatidae; genus Ambystoma; species Ambystoma mexicanum. The sequence goes on from NC_090936.1 coordinate 149,368,875, forward strand.
CTCCCCATGTTATCATTATTGTAACACTTGTTATTCTTAAGAATCGTACAGCACTATTATGGATAACATGCTCCTTTACAAAATACTGGAGTTCATTTTTCCCAAAGGAAATGCAAATCTGCAAGTAGCAGGCTTGAGGGTTGATGTGGGCCTGGAGGCTATGCATGAGTTAACTCTCCCTATACACTTGTTAGCTTGATAGTCTTCGAGGGGAAAGCACTGAAACAAAGCATTACGTATTGAGACGTGGTCCCAGAGCTTCTCTTGCACCTGCCAATCACAGCTCTGGCTGTTCATTCAACATTGGTTTGATCTGTCGAATAACACGCATGCTGGGAAAGGAAGCCTTGATGCCCAGGGCCAAATTAAAGGTTATTTTAGTAAAAACACTGCATAGTGGCAAATGGAGTCTTGAAGCCCAGAGCGAGCTTCGCTGTCATTTGTTGTAAACATATGCTAGAAAAGTAAGGCGTAGAACTGCCCGCTGTCTAAAATACTTAAGACGGCTCTTAAAGCCTAGAGCGAACTTCATTGAGAATGGTCGAAAGCGGCATATTGGGAACGTGAGTGAGTGCAGCACGAACTGAAACGTCACTCTTAAACAACACTGCCTGTTGGGAAAGTGGGTATTAAAGCGCTGACGAGAAAAGAGCAGTTTTACAACCCAGCCCACTGCAGACTGTACACAACCGACCGTGACAACCGAAAGCTAGTTATACAAAAATAATGGTTGCTTAAACGTTTAATGATGTGCGCCCTGCGATGACTTGGCCATAGTAGAAATGGCGATAGTGATGGACGAATAGACGCACTTGTGAAGGTCTCTGCTAGCTCAGCTGCCCCGAGGAGCTCCTCCTAGGCCATTGTGATGACCTAGTTCACATTATTCAAGGCTATCTATACAGTAGGATGAAGGCAGGCGGGCGTGCAAGTAACCTGTGACGCAGATAAACATCACCAGCCGTCCGGGGGACACGGCGTTCCAGGCCGCGGCCTAGCTATATTGGTTGTTTTTGTTTGCCTTGGGAGTTAAGGTCCCATTGAAAGAAGGGCCATCCCAGAAAGATCTTTGAATGTGAGACCTGCCTGAATGGGCGCTGGCGTGAGGCAGGATTAGGACACGCGGCTACGCGGCCCGTTTCAAAAGCACGCACCCATCACAACAGCAGCCCCTCTGGAATGCCAGGGGAATTCTTGCCGCCGTGATCTAAAAACACAGTGGCTTCGGATCCGATGGGGGAGATAAGCGTGTGCTTGTGTGGCCTGTCAGCACCCTTTATCCCGGGCAATGATGACATTACAGCTTTGCTCTGTGCAAACACCGACTAACGTCTCCAGCGTGCGGTAGAACAGCACGGCGTTCGGCAAGCTGGCTGGGCGCACAATTCTGAAAGCTCTCGCCGTTCTTCTACACCGCCACCCCCAAACCCCTCAACCCCCTCCTGTGTGTTTTGCTTACAGTAACTTTCTCCATTGGCTACGCGCTTTAGACACGACCACTACATATCACCCATGTCGATGAACCGCAAGCAGAAGGCCCCAGCATAGCACAGGTGACACTTTGCCAAATGACATCATTTGCTTGGTCCCCTCCTAATTCGATGCGCCAATTAGTGAATGCATACAAATGAATGAAAAAGGCACAGCACCGGCACGTTGCCCTGCCTAGAACCCTGCAAATTAACTATTATTTTTGAACGCTGCATTGAAAAAGCATTTTCCATCGTTGCAATGGCACCGTTTTGATGTGTTGGGTGAGGGGTAAAACCAGCACACAGGGCTGTCAGGTAGTCCACATCGTTGTGTGGGTGGGCCGACGTTGCAGCCACAGGGGAAGACGTCCAGGACGTGACGTCAAGGGAAGGGGAGGAACGGGGAAAGCGTTAGGGCAGTTGCCGCCTGTATTCTAATAAAGAAGGTTGTGTTATGACCCCGGTTCCCGCATATCATTACCCGAGCGGCCTACATGCCCGCGCGTTCTCCACGCGGGAACACAACAATGGCGACGAACGGTCAGCCGACCCACCAGTGCAGTGCCGAGGTCTGCAGCCGAGCAGTCTAGCACGGCGGCATGCCTCGGGCACAGTGCCAGCTGGTAAGCCGCGCACCACCTCAGGCATGAGGCACCACGGAGCAGGTCGTAACAGCGAGAAGCCGTTGGGAGGGGCCCAGAGAAGCACGCCCATTCCCCATGTACGGGACAAGCACACGCCGCACAGGCGCCGCGGAGCGGCACACAACAGTGAGCAGCTGTTGGGAGGGGCTCCAGAGGAGCGCCCGTTCCCCGTGCAGGAGACAAGCACGCACCGCTTGGCGTGATTCAGCCACACAGGGAGGCCTGACCAGCTGCACAAGCTGCACAAGCTACAGGCCACGTAGGCCTTTCACGGAACAAGCACCACCCACGCTCAACGCTTGGCAGCCTGCCACTCATAAGGCACGTGCAACCCAGAGCAGTCACGGGTGGCACTGAGGGACGAAGCCCCTGCCCAATTGAAGCAAAGAAGAATAAGTACAAGGACCACAAAAGACAGCAAACACACACAAACCTGACACAAGTCCCAGGACATCTAACAGAATGTCGGACTCAGCAAGCACAACGGCCTCATCTTCAGGAGGGGCGGCCACAGCCACAGCATCATCAGGAGGAGCCGACATCAACCAAGGCAACAACCAACCCTCACAAAATGAAGGGGGAGCATCGCAAGTCATGCACATGCCCAACCCCTGTGAGGTACGTGATACATCCAATTTAGGACCACGTTGGACCATATGGCTCCGGGTTTTCAAGTTCTACGCTGGTGCCATTGGTCTAACAGATGAGATGAGACTAAAGAATACGTTATTCATGGCAGTGGGACCGGCAGTGAGAGACATTGTGGGTGAGTTACTCAATGTAGACACCGTTACTTATGGAGAGCTACACGCCAAACTTTCAGACTACTTTGCACCACACACGTATGTTGACTATGAACGCCACATTTTTCACATGACCAGACAAGAAAAGGGAGATCCATAGACAACTTCGTGATGCGCCTTCGCATTTAAATTGAAACACTGTGAATTCCACAAATACTCCAACGAAGAAGCGCTCAGATCGCAAGTGATCGCAGGATGCTTGCCGCAACCATTCCGCAAACAACTCTTACAAAAACAGAGGTCCCTTGAAGAAATTCTCGCTCTGGCAGGCATGGAAGCCGCAGTTGACTCACAACTGGACAATCTAGGAAAGGTGTTTCTACAACAACACAGGGAAAACGCAGAAACAGTCAACAAACTGTTCTCAAATCCCGCTCAAGGAGGAAAACGCTCCGAGGCCACATGCTACAAATGCGGGTACGAATACCCACATGCCGGGAAATGCCCAGCCATAGGACAGCAATGCGCTGCATATGGAGGCATGGATAATTACAGGGCCATGTGCAAGAATGCGCCGATACATACTTCAAGCAAATCCCGAACACAAGACAGGCGCAGATGCATACGCCAGAGCTCACCCAGGCCCAGAGGGGAGAGCGACCGGAAACCCAGGAGAGAAGACAGCAAGCGGAAAAGCCGGTACACCCGTGAAGACAGACGGTCGTCCGAAGACACGAGACGCTCACACAGAAGGCGTTTTTTAAGGTACATCGAGGCACGGTCCCCCACAAGTAGCGACACCCCGTCGTCAGAGGAGGATCAGAGGAAGAAGGGCTACGTGTTTACCATAAATGACAATACTGCAGCCACCCAACACAGCCCCGTACTGACACTTCAAGTAAACAATACCCTGCTCAAATTCCTGATAGACACGGGAGCAACAGTCAATATTATCAGTGAACAAGCATATGAATCACTGACACCGTCTCCAAAGATCAAGAAAGCAGAGGTCGACATCTACCCCTACAGCTCCACGACACCTCTGCCATGCAAAGGCACGATAACGGCCTCGTGCACTCATAAGGAACACACAGCAAAGATCCCGCTGCACATTCTAAAAACTGAAGCTAACAGCGGGTGCATTTTAAGTTTCAGAACAGCGGTGGACATGGGTCTGGTACACATCCTATACCAGCTGATAGCTCATAAATATTTTGCCAAACCAGACGCGATTCAGCAATTGTTCCCAAAACTTTTTGCTGGACTGGGGAAACTAAAAAACAGGAAGGTACACCTTCACAAAGACCCACTCGTCAAGCCTGTGGCCCAACATTACCGGGGGATTCCATTCAACATCCAAAGGCAGGTAGAAGAACAACTCGATAAACTAATCAAAATGAACGTAATTGAACCCGTGTCGGGACCCACACCCTGGGTATCGCCCATCGTCCCTGTCCCCAAGAAGTCACTGGATGGGTCCATACGCCTGTGTGTTGACATGCACAGAGCCAACACTGCCATTGAGAGAGAGAGGCACCAAGCACCCATGATCACGGACATGATCCACCTCCTTCATGGAGCAAGAATCTTCTCGAAACTAGACTTGACAAAAGGGTACCACCAGATCGAAATCGCACCTGAATCCCGGTATATCACCACGTTTGTAACCCACCTTGGCCTTTTTCAATACAAACGACTTAGCTTCGGCATCTCCTCCGCCGCCAAAATCTTTCAAGAGGAGATTCACAAAGTGATTAGGCACGTCCCAAACTGTCTGAACTACTCAGATGATGTCCTGGTGTACGGCGAGATGCAAGAGAAGCACGACGTGGCACTACACAGTGTGTGTCAGGCACTGGAGGAAGCAGGACTAATGCTAAACAAAGCGAAATGTGAATTCTCGAAGGGCTCACTGAGATTCTTTGGTCACATCTTCTCGGACAAAGGAATGAGACCAGACCCGGAAAAAGTCAAGGCTCTCAATTCAGCTAACCCCCCCCCCCCCCCCCCCCCCCCCGAACACAACGGACCTGAGATCATTTCTGGGTTTGGCCAGCTACTGCTCCAGATACCTGAAAGACTACGCGACCATGAGCAACCCACTACGCCTGCTCATGCGCAAAGACACACCATTCATATGGTCAAAGGAGTGCCAAGAGGCGTTTGAAGCGGTCTGAGATGCCATATCATAAGCAGAAGACATGGCATACTTCGACGCCAACCGCAACACTGAAATAATTGTGGACGCCAGCCCAGTGGGACTCGGCACCATTCTCACCCAAAAGGACCCCAAAGAACCGTGCAACACCTACATAGTGGCATATGCCAGCAGAAGCCTGACGTCCACGGAAACAGGCATACTCACAAGCGGAAAAAGAAAGCCTGGCGGTGGTATGGGCTTGCGAGTACTTCCATCTATTTCTGTTTGGCAAGGAATTCACAATAGTTTTCGACCACCAGGCACTACTCACCATCTACCGCAATCCCAAAGCCAGGATGCCGCCGAGAATAGCCAGATGGGGTCTACGACTGCAGAACTACAAGTTCACAATAAAGCACCGGCCCGGGAAAGAAGAAAACCCAGCGGACTACCTTTCCCGTCATCCGACGGCCTCTACCGCGTCTCAAACATCAATTGCAGACGCATACATAAATTACATCATACATCACCTACAACCGCTACCAGTAGGATGGGAGGAGCTGTCAGTACACTCGGAGTCAGACCCAGCACTCCAAATTGCAAGACACTGCCTACAGGCAAACAGTCCCTCATGAGACAACAAGCAAGGGCAGAATCAGAAACGACACGGGAAGATGTCAAATGGCTCGATCAAGTCCGAGAGGAACTAACGGTCGTGGAAAACAACTTACTGCTAAAAGGATGCAAAGTCGTCGTCCCAAGAGCCCTCCAGGAAAGGATAATACACCTGGCCAACGAAGGACACCGGGGAGTGGTGGCCACGAAGTGCCTCCTCTGCCAAAAGGTGTGGTTCCCTCAGCTGGACCACCTCATAGAAACCATCGTGGGAGGCTGCCACATCTGTGCACAGGTAGCCCCACCACCACACCCAAATCCGCTACAAATGTCACCAATTCCAAACAAAGTGTAGGAGGAGCTCGCCGTAGACCTATTCGGACCCTTGAGTGATGGCACACACGTGGTCGTACTCATAGATGAACACTCGCGATACCGGGACGCACAGACCTTCGAAAGCAGCGCAACATCTAGCGTCATCCCAGCCCTCGACCGTATGCTATCAGCGTATAGTATTCCCAAGGTCATAAAGTCGGACAACTGCCCCACCTTCATAAACCATGACTTCCAAAGGTTTGCAAACTACGTGGGGTTCCAACATTGCCGGATAACCCCTCGCTGGCCACAGGCAAACGGGAAGGTCGAAAGATTCATGGCCAATGTCAAGAGGACCCTACAAATTGCATACATTCAAAACAAACCATTCAAACAGGCTCTCAACCAGCTGCTCAGGGAATACCGCCACACACCCCATAGCACAACGGGAGTCTGTCCTGTGGACCTGCTGTTCAGGAGGCCAGTCACCATGAGATTGCCAGAGGATCCGAGACCAAAAGAACCAACAATTCTGGAACAAGAGGCAAGAGTGAACGATGAAACGAGCAAGGCAAAAATGAAAGAAGCTAGAAACAGGAAGTGACGTGCTCGTGAGAATCTCCTGCAACCAGGTGACGAAGTCTGGCACAGACAACCAAAAGCCAGAAAGGAAGAAGCCACATTCGCACCCACTCCCCTTATCGTGACACATAAGAAACGGACCATGGTCACGGCACAGAGAAGTGACTGCTCGTCAGTAACCAGGAATAGCTCACAGTTCAAACACGTGATACCGCACCAAGGAGAACGGTGGGAAGTGGACAGAGACATTGAAGAAGACAGAACACATGACGAACCCTACCATGGAGATGGGGAAGAGTCGGAAAGTGAAGCGAACACCCTGATGCCTGTGATGGAGAGGATGACCCCGGGCAAGTCAAAGCGCCCCCAGAGGAGCCGCATGAAACCCCTTCGCCTCATAGAAGAAATGGGGTAAGAAGACAGACAGTGGCCTCTCATGTTAAAAAGGGGGGAGCTGTCAGGTAGTCCACATCGTTGTGTGGGCGGGCCGATGTTGCGGCCGCAGGGGAAGACGTCCAGGACGTGACATCAAGGGAAGGGGAGGAACGGGGAAAGCGTTAGGGCAGTTGCCGCCTGTATTCTAATAAAGAAGATCGTGTTATGACCCCGGCTCCCGCGTATCATTACCCGAGCGGCCTACATGCCCGCGCGTTCTCCACGCGGGAACACAACAAGGGCCGGTGCGATTTTTCATGCCCAATTGGGAGCCTAGACAAAAGGTCATTTTGCCATGAGACTGTATTGTATGGGGTGCAGTGTCAAAAGGATAGATCGATGAGGTGTTCTCTTCGTAAGGGGGGTATGTCTGAAAATTACTGTATGTTGAAGCCATGTCCAAGAAAATACGTGCGGCAAAGCCCTTACACTCACTCCCCTAGACCCCCAGCAATATTTGCGAAGGGGTTGTTAGCCAGATTCACCAAGTTTGCAAAAGCTCACTGAAAAGTGAGCCAAAAAAACCCTCACATTTTTGGGTTTTCTTCATTTATGTCATGGTTACCAACACCCTAGCGTTGTGGGCAAAATGCTTATGGCCATACTCTGAGCCTTCCACAGTGTCCTGGTGAGCTTAGGCATGTAGAAAACCATGCACAAGAAAATACAACATGCAAAGCCACTCTACTTAATCCCCTAGGCCCTGAACGGCCCGATTCTCTATACGGGAAAGCTGGAAGGTGCAAGGACGCTTTCTTTTGACTACCCTACTGACCCTCTGCCAGCATCACCAGATTTGGACGTGCAGCTACTGCTGGCTTTGTTTGCACTATTCTTGCCCCGCCTCAATTCTAGCAACTCGGTGAACGGCAGCGGGTGTTGGTGGTATTCCTCCTTGCACCCCGCTGCCAGGCATCAGAGGTGACACAGACTTTTTCTCTGCCCAGATGTGCATTCCTGGCCAAGCAGAAGGAACCCCTTTGAAATATCAGATGCCCGGGATCAGGATAGGAGGACTGGCCCCGCCAGCCCTGAGCAGGGGCGTGTACTACCAAAAGCGCCATGTAGAGGTGAAGGTAAGTTGTTCCACTCGGCTCTTTGCTGCCAATGGGCCGCTATTTCTAGAGATATGAAAATGGAGCGGCAGCTCTGCCGACGGAAGTGGCTACCATGAGGGGAAGCAGAGCCATGGGGGAGGCACTGCTTCTAGCAGGTTCCCTAAATAGGCGCTTTAATATACTGTGCATCCAGGAGTGTTAACCCCTTTTAAAGGCCCAATGTTCTTTCAAATGTGCCATTTACGGGAAAATGGGCCCACAAGTCTGCCTAAATTGAAAACATTTTAATTGCATTTTGTGAAAGTGCTTCATTATGTGATAGATTATATAAGGTTTTAAATCTCTGCATGTTATTCTTGATCCGTTAAAGGCAATCTTTGCCAAAAAACAAAAAAAAGAAAAAAAGAAAGTGCTTCATGCTAACCCTTCCCTTAACTCACTAAACAAGTACAGGGCTGGCAGAAATAATGAGCTCTTTTTTCACACACTCAAAACAATGCACATGCAGCATTAGTTCAAACTTCCCTGACATACAGTCAGAGGTAAAAAAAAAAAAAAAAATGGGGCAGGATCAGAGCAAGTGCCCCCGACACAAAGGACATGAAGCAGAACTGAAAGGTTCCTTTACACACACTGGACAGGTACATCATGGACAGCAGCATGGCACGCGGCTGTCACACACCACACAGACACAGCATGGCAACAGCGGTGCCTGCTTTCCTCATTGGAACCGATAACTGTTACCACAGGGGCAGTGTTGGGCACACGCGCCTAAAAGTACGAGCCTTCCTCACAAACACATCACATACAGTTGCTCCGAAAGCAGGAACAGCACAATCTTCGCTTACAAATAGAAAAGGCCCAGGAACAGCATAGGCAGGGTCAGTACAAGTTTGCTCAAGGCGCAGTCAGTGCTGGTGCAAACTTTGCACACACCGGTACATTATGGACAAGGTTAGTGCAAGCTTCCCTCAAAACCCACCAAGTACAGATGGGTAAGAGCCAGATAATGCTTTCCTCAAATGCAGGTTGGACATGTGCAGGGTCACTGGAAGCCTCCCTAACAACCAAGGACATGCACAGCATGGACACGGCACGTGCAAGCTTCCTCTCACATGCTCCACTGAGCTATCAGCGTCCCCTATATTCGTTGTCACCAATAGCGGCCAATTCATTTCTCCGACCCTACTTTCAAATTACCCCAATTGGGATTATCTGATGTTTTTTAATCATCAAATTACAGTCAGTCAGTAGTAACTTTACTTTGCCCCGCTGTCAAGATTAGTCAGGCAAGTACAAAGGCAGCGAATATGGCAAGGGAAATGTGCACCCAGGAACAACGACTCAGGTATGCTAGAACCCAGGAGTGCAAATAGAGTGTGACATCAAAACCAATATATGAAAAGGGATGTGGGGTAAGCACCTGACCGCGAGGAAAGTCGGCAAGCGCCTTACCCCCAATTGCTGTTACAGGTACTGACAGCGCTAAACCCACGTGGAGGGCAAGCAATGACAGGATCTGTGTACTAACACTCTTGATGGTATTACATAAGGGAACTTAAGAACTGTACTCACGAGGACGAGAAAAACCTCTTGAATGTCAGCTAGCCCACGAATCCTGTTGAATGAAACTGGGACCCCGAAAGGCTAGAACAGCAATGGAAGGAAAACTAAATACCTAAGTTGGAATAGTGTTTACAAAATAGTGAGGAAAACATAAGCATTCACACAGGAGCTAGCTACTACTGCACACCACACCTAATAATCAAAGGGAAAATAAATGCAGGAGTGCAGTGGAAAACATGGAATGGATCCTCTAGAAAGTAAGGATCAGGAGCAGGGAAAAACGAAATAACCTATGCAAGCTTCTCCCTACCCCTCCAAGGGAAAGACAGGAAACTAAACTAAGAGGAAGGCTAAGGCAAACGGGTAACAGCAGCAAAGGACAGAGTCAAAGAAATATAGAACACAGACAAACTGGGCTGCATCTAAAAGGGGAAAGCACTGAGAAATGCTGCCTGCAAACAGAGGAAGACAAAAAAGGAATCAAGGGAGCAGAAATCAATTAGCGCATGAATCCGAAATTCAGGGCGGAGGAAACAAGAAAACAGGAACAAGGAAGTAGGTACAAAGGCAAGGAACCAGGAACCAGGGACTAGTCAAAAACAGGAACACTGCAAACGATGACCAGCGCTGGACTGAAGTAAGACTGAGGCTTTTAAAGCTGCTTAACGAGCACACGCCTCGGGTGTGCTGATTGCTGCACCTGCCGCCACAGCTGTTACCTATCCTCCACCCAACCTTGTGTTGCAAGGGTGGAGGTGGAGCAGTGGGCCAGGCATTCTGGGAAGGATAGTCATTTGGTGAAAGAAGCATGCTGGCTGCCAAAAACCTGGAATGGATCCGGAAGGGAAGTAGCTTGGAAAATAGGGATTTAGTGCTCCCAAATCATCACAGCACTGTAGCATAAAGTTCGGAGGAAAAGTCCAGTAGGGAATAAACCCCAAATCATGCCCCCAAATGGTGGGAACGGGAGCGAAGGGAGCGAGTCGTGACACCCGCAGCCACAAAGGTACACACAAAAATGACACTTCAAATACAGTTACTATCAAGTAACATTTCAATGTTCATTAAAATTGATTATTTCTTATAAAACATCACAAAATTGAAAGTGAAAGAAGAACATACGCTCCTTTCTTACGTCTACCCTAAAAAACAAAAAAAGTACTTGTCCCCACATCCGATTCATCACTGCAGGTTCGAACATTACAGAATTGACTGTCCCCCGGCAGGTAGGTATGCTTACTGGATACATTGCATGTGCATGATATGGACTACCAACAACATTAAATATCCCTCATAAAATAGGTATGCTTGCTGAGTAAAGTGCATGTGCACAATAGTGTTTTCTACCAGCAATAGACATATCAGTACTCTGTAGATCGATATGGAAAATGAGGGGAATATCCATAACCAGGTCAGAGTATTATGAAGGGTCAGAAATGTGAGGCAGACAACTTTTGAATGATTTCTCAAAATGAGCTATTTTATTGAATCATAAATATTATCCAACTCCTCACTATCCCTACTCTGACGAGGATTTCCCTGCTTATTTTTTCGACAGACTCGATGAACTGGGTGTTGCATATACTAATTACGCAGATGACACCCAGGTGCTCATCACACTCTCTGGGAGCTATGAGAAAGATGCTGCAAATCTTAAGGAGATCTACCTTGAAATTCAAGCATGGATGGCCACCCATAGCCTCTGCTTGAATGACGACAAGACGGAACTGCTCATAGTAGGATCACAGTCCCGCCTTAACAAACTGAACCCTAGATACCAATCATTCACCATTGATGGTAATATCATTAAAGTATCTAAAGAAGTTAAAACGCTGGGCGTGTATCTCGACTCCAAACTATTGCTCAAAAAACAAATAAACGCTACCATCTCCTCCACGGCTTATACCAATAAACTCATTAATGCATCCAAGCCATTTCTTTCAACCACTAGCTGCCTTACACTATCTATAGCATTGATATTGTCCAGACTTGACTATTGCAATACTCTCTTCCTGGGCTCCTCTAATCACAACCTGAATAGACTCCAGGTCTTACAGAACAATGCCCTTAGATGTGCACTCAACCTTCCTCGTAAGGCCCACATTTCCGCCATCAGAAAGGAAGTCTACTGGCTCCCTATTAGGGATAGAATCAAACTAAGATCACTCGTCGTCACACATAAATGCCTCTCGCTGACAGCTCCATGCTACCTATCGGACAGATTCTCCAGACATAGCTCAACCAGACCCACAAGAACCCTGAACATGCACCAACTGAACATCCCTAAATTCAATCCAGAAACGGCAGGTGGATCTAGTTTCCCGGTACTAGCAGCAAAATGCTGGAACGTTCTCCCCACGATAATCAGAGCCGAAGAATCATTCTGGTCATTTAGAGCCAAGGTGAAAAGGTGGCTCACCAAGCAGTAACAATACTACTCCTACATGCATGTAATGTACTGTGCACTGATTGCTGTAACTATGTCACGGACCACATTGTAACCCGGTCCTCTAGCCACACTGTGTACTTTCCTGTCGTGTTATGCAACCTATCTGTAACGTGTGATGCTTCTCAAGTTTAACGCGCCCAGTTACCCCAGGGTTTGGCTGCGCTATATAAATAAACTAAACAAAACTATCTAAACTAAAGGAAAACACTAACACAGGATATCTAGCCCTCACACAAACACCAAATACATACAGAAATATATGGCATTTCTTAGTTGCATCAACAATGATATTTACAGTCTTTCTTGGTAACCTGGGTGAACTCCCCTTCCCCAGGTTTCAAGGTAAACTCAGCTCCAATGTTCAACAAAAAGAAAACAAGGAACTCCGTGATTCAAATACAGTCTCAATTCAGTTCTTGGCTCCTTCAATGTCAAGTCAGAGTTCTGTTCACCAAAGTTCAAACAGAAAAACCTCTCTTCTTAGTAAAATTAAAGACTTTCCACTTCATCGAAATAGCATCAATGTCATTCCCAGCCAAGATGCTTTGCCACAACTTCCAGATTTCCAAGAAGAAATCGACAGTTCTTGGTTAATACTTAATACGTCTTAATTTATAATATTAGGAGTCACGGTTTGTATCTTAGTCAGGATTACTTCACAGCACTTCTACTTTCATTTTAGCAACTTTCAACTTGGAATAACTTCTGATAGTGTTCACCATGAGGGACTATTCCTCTGCTCATAGTGTTCCACCTTCAATTGACCTACTGAAGTATTAGATCTACTAACAACCAAATACAACACCAAAGCTTCAGTACTCTGCGACTGTAAACAGTGTTCAGATATGACAAGATTCACTTTCTGGTTCTTCAACACCTTCAAGTAAGCAAGGAACTCTTCCTGTGGATACACCTTTTCCAGAGGGGCAGCCTCTTTGCCACTCTTGTCTGTCTGCAACAATAACAACGCAAAATTGCCTTTAGCATCCACTTCTCTTGCCTTCCTATTGGCTTTGACAATATAGGTTGTATCAACTTCAAAGAACAATTACAAGTAGCAGGTGTCCCTTCCCCAACCTTGCCTTTATCCCTTTGTATTCTGCTAGCCAGGATAATTACCAAACACCTTTGTTGCCAGTCTCTTGGCTTCAGGTAATGCTTGCACACTCTTAGCTCAGGCAATGCTGATGTTCTATTTGTCTCACAGTAATGGTTAAAACATTTTTCGACTCTGGAAAAGGCTGGTTTGCATCTTAAATGGGAAACACATGGATCACTCTTGGCTTGGGCAATGCTTGCTCTTGCCAACGTGTAATAACAATGTTCACACACTTAACCTCTATTGTTACAATTGTTCGACTGCTTCAGACTGCTTCAGTAAAGATTCAGAGGTCACTCTTCCTCACGGAATCTTCATTAGGCACACACAAGTTTTAAGTTCAACAATAGAGTTTCACTGCGTTTCTTCCTTACACGAGTGCAACAGAGAATGTCTGTTCATACACAAGTGCTACACAAGTGTTACAATTCAAGTGTTCCATTGTTAAATAATCAACGATTAGCTTAACATCACTACTGCTCATACGCAAGTGATAATATTTCTGGATACTGTTGCCAGCAGTGTTCGCGCAAGAAATCAGAATGCTTGATCAAACTCACCGGCTTCGTATTCCTTCCTTTGCGGGCTGCAGAACCTCCATGACTTCTGGATTCACTTTGGACCCACACCCTTGCTCGCTGAAGGCATCTCTGGTACAGCCATGCAGGTAAGGAGCGTTTCTCCCTCCTAAGACCCACGTCTCCAAAGCAACTTCGGGCCAGAGTCTGCGACACGCTTCCTGCTGCGCAATCGCTGCAATGAGGTTCACATGGGGAAAAGCAGTATTCCTTCACGCCTTCCACTGCGCAACCTCTGCCCACCAGAGTCTGGAGGAACAGGATCCTCACAGGACAAGCATTTGGAATCTGCTGTGTCAGAGTCCCGGCATCCCTTCGGTTCTCCCATTTCTGCCTGGCTTGCCAACACTGTGCTTTCTTCCTCCTGCTTCCACTACTGCTGCACAGTTCCAGCTCCTTCTAACGGCCTGCATCTGAGGGGGCCTTTTAAGCCTCTCAGCTTCTCTCAGGTGTGAGCTATCAGGCTTAGTTGCCTGACTATTGCTGCAACATTGCTCTTCAGCCCTCTGCCTCATCCCAGTACATATAGGATTGTGGGACTAGTAGTCCTCAACAACACAATCAGGTCTTTTTGTCAACTTCTTATTTTTAAGGGTACATTTACTTCCCTTAAAGGTATTTAGGGATGGATCATCAGAATTCATTGGTAAAGAGGAAGACAGTTTATTTAAGGCAGCATTTATAAATTCCCTTTCGTTGTGCAGAGGAATAAGGAGGATTTGTATCCTTGGAGATCTCAAACGGTCTGTTCTTTCTTGGGGTTTGTTCAGATTTTGGGTAACTGCACCTATAGAAACCGATTTTATATATGGTTCAGATTTATCATATTGGCAATAGGTCATTACATGCTTTGGCAATTTTAATAAGTTCTCCCTTTTAAAGGATAAATACTGCATCTCACCCCACAGGATCTCCTCACCACCTTGGGCCTTGTCTCCTCCCAGGTGATCATCCCACCGTACACCACCCCCAAGGCCAGGATCAGGATGTGTCTGCCTTTCCCTACCCACCTGGGAGGAGACTTTAGGCAGGGGTTTAGTGAGAGATCCGTAGGATTCCTCACAGTATGCAGATACACCCCACGACGTGTCATTGCTGCCATCCCATTGCAGGGTGTCAATGCTAGTTACACAGGAAGCCTACCTCCTGAAACATTTGTGAGAACGCTCAATCTTGCTGACAGGCATCACGCCTAAGATATTTGATCTAGTAGTCCACACCCTGTATAAGTAAACAAACAGTACAAACTGCCAGATCACAATCAGTGGATTTACAAAGGGCTAGGGCATCTTTAATATTTCGAATTGAACAGATCTGCAGCAGGGGTTTAAGATAGCATGCCCTCACACCTTTATACAAAGGGCAAATTAAAAGAAAGTGCACAATATTTTCTCTAGAAATAGAACAAGCAGGGTACACATCTGTGCTATTGAGACACCCGACTAACGGTTGATACAAAGGTGATGTTCCTAGTGGAAACTTTATATATAAGTATCAAGCAAAACTACGGGAAATTGTATCCAAATATTTTTCTCAGGCAATTTCCATTTTATTGATCCAGTACTGGGTTGCTTGTTTGGATGTATAATATGCAAAGGTTTCCCTGTTCTGGAGCACAATTTCATACCTATGAGCCATGTATAATTTTATATGAGGGGTAATTTGCTGAAGGTTGTGCCAAAATCACTAAGTTCCGATTGATTTAACATGGTTCAAATGTGTTTACACCATTTTAACTCCATCCCTCCACTTTGATATAGAAGGTCAATCATTGCCTCCCCATATTTGCATAAATATGGAGAAATCCATAGCCGAAGCCAGTAACGGACCAGAGTGATAGCTATTACCACAGAAATTGATTGCTGGTTAAGTTCTAGACGGAATGTGGTGTTCGGGGTGCAGGGAGGTACACAGAGTGCTTTTTTAAGGAGTTTATTTTTTATTACCACTATCCTGGTGGTACACAAATGGCCCGAAATCTTAGCCCCAAACATAGCGGAGGATCTAGCCTGAAGGTTATACAACTGAAATACAGGGGAGAAAGCCCAATTTCCATGTCTCAGTGTAAACTTCAGTGTTGCATTACTCTACCGTTCCAATGATAACAGTACCTTGTCCACCTCGCTGGTCCAGTTGCAGCTACTGGTACATTAAATGCCTAGCACTCCACCTGCTAAGTTACATATTGCTTAATCTTATCGCTAGAGTAGGTGTGCACCTAGAAGCTGGTATGTTGAATACCATAGATTTCGTCTTGTCATGAATGATAGACAACCCGCTGCCCATGCACCCCTCATGAAATGATGCCACTAGTTTACACATCCCTTTGGACGTTTTGGAAATTAGGAAAGCATCCTCCACAAACAAAAGAAGTGGAATGCTCTCCCCTCTCAATTTGCGTACATCTGTTTGTCGGCAAATTAGGGTTGAAATAATTTTGTTGATGAACACGCAAAACAAGGTTGGTGCAAGCACACAACCTCGTTTTACCCTGGCATCAATGCTAATCGAAGCCATAACATCACCAGCAAGATTCTGAAGGACCAGTATTCTATATTGACCTTCCAAAATGTGCAATTAGTTTGATGTCTTTCAATATAGGTTTTATATCACATCAGGCAAACCACATAAAACTTGGACAGGTTGATTGCTATGCATTGTGATGAATCCTATGATGTTGTTCCTTCTCCCCGAGGAGGAGACCCTTTCTATGAGGCCAGGGAGGTGAGGCCGCTACCTGATAGTCCCCCTGAGGGTGGTACTCAGCGGGGGGGATCTCATGTGGAGGGATTCCCCCTCTGAGATACAAGGAGGATATCATGGATAAATCAGCACAATCCACCCTCATCCACCTTTCTTCCATCACCTTCTCCTTCCTCTGATCATACAAGTTCCCCCATATATTTCTGCTATAGCAATAGTACCGCTAGTACTGGGATGAGGAAGATCAGGACTGACTCCATTGAAATATTCCTTCAATATACTGAGACGAGGAAGATCAGGACTGACTTTACTGAACTGTCACCTCAATATACTGGAGTGAGTAATTTGCTCTGTACCAGAAAGAACTCAAGATCATAGCATGGAGCAATCTTGATTTTATGTTCCATGTAAATTAAAAAGGAAAGAAGGAAAGAAGAACTAACAACAGTGTTGGAAGAGGCTGAGCCTTGTAGCACAGAAGAGCACAGAGGAAGACGGTCCAGCAGGTACGCTCAGCCAGGCTCCCAGGAAGTGATGGGGAGCCGCTTACTACAATGAGCGAATGGGAAACAACTCGGAAGAACCATTGGAAGACGCGAGGAGGCCTGAGACTGAGGTGGGGGACCGGGAGACCATACGGAAGGTACAGGGCCAGCCTGGGGACCTCAAGGGCACTCAAGAAACCAGTGTGAAGGGGTCTGAAATGAGCCAACCCAAGGAAAAAGGGAGCCAGCTTCTCAGCAAATGTAGAAATCCTATACAATGTTCCCAAGCACCCACCCACAAGGACCCGACAACATGAATCCAACTCAGAGACGGTCTTGAAAGCTACTATAGGACAACTTAAAGACCAACGCAGACTCCAACACAAACCTGGCACTGATACTACTCAAATTCTACGCAGCATTCGACACAGTCAACCATAACAGCCTCATCAAGAGACTGAAGAAATAGGGATTGCTGTCACAGCGCTGCTCTGGATAAAATCTTTCTTATCTGAAAAAACAGAAGCAGTATGGTTAAAACCATTCAAATCCTCACTGCAGGATGCCACCTGTGGAGTAGCACAAGGATCCTCGTGATCCCAGCTTCTCTTCAACATTTACATGACGCCACCAACCAACCTCATCAAAAGACATGTCTTCACTTGCTACAACTATGCAGATGATAGCCAAATCATCTACAAAATCGGTGATAAACAAGAGGAGAACAAAACACTAATAGACTGTCTCAAAGAACTCTCCCAATGGATGAACACTAACAACTTCAAAATCAACCCAGACAAGACGGGAATCATAATTACAAGCAACAACCAAGGAAGCAACCAGTACATCCCATGGCCCACAGAACTGGAATCACCACCCACAAGGGAAGGGATATGGGTGGCAATTAGTCAGAACAGCGGGGTGGGGAAGATACGGCCGCTAACTAACCCTACTAAAAACTCACCCTTCAGTATGCACCTCGCCAACTCTGAACTAAACGCAACCATACCTCTTACAGCACAACCCAACAAGACGCACGCACTTCACACCACAACACTGATACACACCACAAATAGTCTCGCCCAACACCACATGGCGGCTGCAAACCGAAAAACACACCTGCGCTCAGTAAATGTTGTCATCAAAATGAAGCTGCCAACAGCACATCACAGCTCTACCTGCCTCCATCCTTGCCTTACAGATCCGCCAGAGCACCAAGAAGCCACAGAGGTGGCAACAGTGCGCAGTATAAGAACCTGGAACATAACATAGCATAACGAGCCGCACTTATCCTGCTGATTACCTGAAACAAACTCATCAAAGTAAAGAGATGTCGGGCTATTCTTGAGCCAGACGATCATACTTCTCGAAAATTATCTTTTTTGACCAATGTTTTGCCCTGTGCTAGGAAACTGAAAATCGTACCTGTCACTTCCTGGGAGTGCTAATTTACTTTTCACATCTGTAAAAAGACGGTTCTTTTTTGGTTCTGCTGGAAAACTTGACGTAAAAAAACAGAACAGAGTAGACTCAAAGTAAACAAATGTGTTAAATTAACTTTAAGGCATAAATAAGCACACACGTCAATAGCTCATATTAACAATAGTTGCAACATTACCTCAGTTTCCTTGCCTGGCTCATGGCATCATACATGACTTCATGAGTGATTGTCACCAGTTATCACGCAGGAGACCCGTGCATGTATGCATTGTGGCAAAGTTCCATGCTGGCAGCTGCGTGTTGGTACTCGTGTATCCCTGGATGAAGACCCTAGGCCTTGAAAAGGATTCACAGAGGACCGCCCCGCCCCTCCCCCCCACCCCCAGGCTCCCCATCCCATCCACCACCCTTGTGTGTGCTCCCCATACACAGATCCCCAATCACCCAAGGGAGAATAGACGTGGTCAGAATCGGAATGTGACCAACCTTAAACAGAAACACTGGGCCCAACTCCCTAAGGGTGCACATGACATCCAGCCGTGAGGCCTTATTCAAAGGGAAGCAGGGCCTTGCAAGTGCAGCTGCCCCAGTAAGCCCAGGGCCATGCACACATTCACTTAAAAGAAAGGGTGCCTTCCAGCAGGAGTCCCGGCCATTATATTAGCCTCCCTATTCATCTAGATTATCTCTGGCCATCGGTGAGGAGAGGCTCTCTGCAGAACCCGAGTGGAACGGGCGGGATGACTTCAGCGGGCTCACATGGAAGATTTTCTTGCTGCAACACAAACATCAGTGAATTAATAACTGCACAGCCAGGCACGGGCCTTTCCTGAGTGCATTAGCAGGGGCCCATGGCAATGAGAAAAGTACCATCCTACTGGGTCCTAAAAAGAGAAAGAGAGAAAGTCTGGCACTGACAAGTGGCAGAAGCCGCTGCACTTCGCAATTTTAATCCAAAATGCCGGTAATAAGCTCCGTTTGCACAGCTGCAACACGCTCCACTAGTCAATTAAACTCGTATGGAAACATTTTAGTTTATTGACGCGAGCTCCCATCCCGATATACGGTCACCAAATTCACACACATGCAGACACGTGAACAATTAGGCGACCCACCCACAGCCCACTCTGCACAGGAATAAAGAGGGCAGGATTCACTGTGAGTTGTAGGAGTCAGGAGTACAGAGTGCGAGCCGGAGGATAGCGCATGGTGAGAAGGAGAGGCACAAAGAAGTGGAAGAGTAAGAGGGAGAAAGGAGGCTGCTGGAGGAGGAAGAGTGGGCTGACCGTGACGGAGGAGGAGGAGCGAGAAAGAAGTGTGCAGCGGTGGGTGGAGGAGGGAGAAAGAAGGCTGCTGGAGGAGGAAGAGTGGGCTGACCGTGACGGAGGAGGAGCGAGAAAGAAGTGTGCAGCGGTGGGTGGAGGAGGGAGAAAGAAGGCTGCTGGCGGAGGAAGAGTGGGCTGACCGTGATGGAGGAGGAGGAGCGAGAAAGAAGTGTGCCGCGGTGGGTGGAGGCGGGAGAAAGAAGGCTGCTCGAGGAGGAAGAGTGGGCTGACCGTGACGGAGGAGGAGGAGCGAGAAAGAAGTGTGCAGCGGTGGGTGGAGGAGGGAGAAAGGAGGCTGCTGGAGGAGGAAGAGTGGGCTGACCGTGACGGAGGAGGAGCGAGAAAGAAGTGTGCCGCGGTGGGTGGAGGAGGGAGAAAGGAGGCTGCTGGAGGAGGAAGAGTGGGCTGACCGTGACGGAGGAGGAGGAGCGAGAAAGAAGTGTGCAGCGGTGGGTGGAGGAGGGAGAAAGAAGGCTGCTCGAGGAGGAAGAGTGGGCTGACCGTGACGGAGGAGGAGCGAGAAAGAAGTGTGCAGCGGTGGGTGGAGGAGGGAGAAAGAAGGCTGCTCGAGGAGGAAGAGTGGGCTGACCGTGACGGAGGAGGAGCGAGAAAGAAGTGTGCAGCGGTGGGTGGAGGAGGGAGAAAGAAGGCTGCTTGAGGAGGAAGAGGGGGCTGACCGTGACGGAGGAGGAGCGAAAAAGAAGTGTGCAGCGGTGGGTGGAGGAGGGAGAAAGAAGGCTGCTGGAGGAGGAAGAGTGGGCTGACCGTGACGGAGGAGGAGCGAGAAAGAAGTGTGCAGCGGTGGGTGGAGGAGGGAGAAAGAAGGCTGCTGGAGGAGGAAGAGTGGGCTGACCGTGACGGAGGAGGAGC
Source organism: Ambystoma mexicanum (assembly GCF_040938575.1). Taxonomy (NCBI): domain Eukaryota; kingdom Metazoa; phylum Chordata; class Amphibia; order Caudata; family Ambystomatidae; genus Ambystoma; species Ambystoma mexicanum. The sequence goes on from NC_090936.1 coordinate 149,389,394, forward strand.
GAGAAAGAAGTGTGCAGCGGTGGGTGGAGGAGGGAGAAAGGAGTGGACTGGTGATATGAAGGAAGAAGTAGGAGCAGAGGTGAAGGAGGATAACTGGGATGTGAAGCAGGTGGAGGAATGGATTAAGACCTCAGGGGAGGAAGGAGGAAGGAATAAGGATCAGCCTAGAGCATAGCAGAACGTTGTGGATTAAAGAGAGCGAACTGTGGGCCGGGGAGGGAGCAGGTGAATATCAAATGGAATGAAGGGGGAAGTGGAAAGGAGCAGGGAAACAAGAGCACGAGCTGATTAAGACCTACGATCCTGGAGAAGCACCCAAGGTTGTGGAGAACCCGCGTCAGGCCCAGGAACCAAGAAGAGGTTAAGCCTGAGAGCCCAGTGGACAACATGATCTGAAGATTCTGATGCCTGGCCTACGTTCAGACGATCTATGGCACCAGGGGCCGCGGTTGCCAGTTATCATTCCAGAAACCAAGAAGGGCTACAACCTCCTGGGTAGTGAGACATCATTCAAGGCCAATAAAGAGGTGTGGAGCCCTTAAAAACCATAAGACGGAGTGACTTTTCCCCATATGGGAGGTGCAGTTTAGGAGAGATGGAAGGAATGATGACCAGGTCCTAGAGTAGCCGGAACACTTGGTGTTTAATCTGAGAATCCCCATCTAACCCTTCATTGTATATGGTATACAATATGTACATAGTTAACCATATGTTATGGCAAGATGTTTGCTGACCCCTCTGTTCGACAGCATGCATGCGTGTGGTTATATAGGTCAAACGTACCACTGCACCATCTGGTAATCCTGAGCTTTCCAGGAGTAAAGAAATAGAACTTCCTGTACATCTACAGGTTCTCAACAGAGCTGCTACCATGCACTAAGAATGATGAGTGACTTGGCAGCCTAAATGTCTCCGCAAAACTTTGCTGAGGGGAGACTGTTCATTTGCCACGTTTGGATATCGGTTACAGTAAACTGAGTGGCCATTTTTCCTTGCAATTATTATGAAGACAGTCCTGAAGAAGGTTTCTCTAACTGCCTAGACCACCGAAACCTGCTGACTTACAAGTGGAGATGTCACTGACATTTGCTGCTGCATACCAAACCTATCTGAAGGGTAGAGTAAGAAACTCTAGTACTTACTCGCCCATCATAGTCTTCAAAAAGTACTACATTTCAGTCTTGCAAACCAAGACAATACCATTTCAATCAGGGTCTACTTACCTCCAGTAACAGCCAATAAAGTAACTAGCTTGCCCTAATACTGGTTGGTATTTGAGAATTGTACCCTACATTTTTAAATTGCTCAGAAGCAACGGTGGTTGTTCGATCAATTTCTCCTGTTATGTTCACTTTGTGGACAGCTGTATACGCAACAAGGTCTGGGCCATCTATACATGAAAGTGTAAATTCTCATAAGAATTGGGCATAAAAAGTGTGTTTTTTTCGCTTTTTCTATCCACTCTGAGATAGGCGGCCCACCAGCGTGGTCTAGACACCTGAGAGCTAGGGACATTTAGAACCTTCTCTGACTCTCTTCCTGGTGGGCCCGGACATCTGGTTGTCGTTATCTGTAGACTACACTAGTAGCCCAGTACATCATTCTACAGTACAACAGGCGTATCACCTCCCACTGAGACATGTAGCTCCATCTATGAACATTATATACGCTCGTTGGCGCTTAGACGCTAGGGTTTGTCTGCCCACCCCTCTTTCATTGTGTTACCCGTTATACTGGGCAAATTTAGCTAGGAAGCAAGAATCTTAGCATCTTTTGTGTTTATGGGATTAAAAAAACGACACGAGGCATCTGAACTTCAAGTGACTTTATTTGTCATACGTTTCTATTCTTGATAGAAAGCTACCATCCCTGTTTTTATTCTCTGCCCTGCCTTTCATCTCCCCTCCTGCTAGCTGCGGAAGCCCAAAGGGTGGCCATAGTTCTGATGATACGGTGGCCTGTTTAGGACATAACAGAGCGCTGTACAGAAAAGGCAGAGTGGGGGAGATAAAGAGAGGGCAGGGAAAGTTGCTATCTGGGTTCAGGAAAAGTGCTTTAGCATTACTCTAACAACAAGGCTGTATTGAAATTAGAATGAAAGCACCAAACTGCACTGTATCATTTACAGTTTGCATTAGAAAAGCAAAAAGGAAGTAAAGAATCTTTAAAAGGATGATCATTTAATTGGGCAGACATGTTTTGGTTTGCAAGCTTTCTGGACAACATACAGCCCTTTTTCAGGAATTCAGGGGCTCATATTAGTCCTATTTCTGCTTTTCACTTGCCCTTCATGAGCCATTGTAGAAATGTACAGTTTCTCAGAGTCCTCATGAGACTAACTCAATAGATTGTGTGATTATTAGAGCACGAGTAGTAATAACATATGCATTAGTAAACATATGTATTAAGCGCAAGAATTGCCTACGAATGCCAGCTTTAATGGGGTTAACATGCATATACCATACAGGACTGTAGAAATAATATAATAAAACATACATACGATTTTTTCAACACAAAAAGCCACGGCTGTCATCATACTTTTCAATAATCCCTCAAAAATTAAGATCCTTGGTTTTGACTACAAAGTGGAAGCCTGGGGGCAGGGAACAATATGGTGTCATGGGTTTCAATCATGGCTGTATCGCGGACTCTACGAGTGACTGTGGGCGCTTTTCTCACTTAGCGCTGTCTCAGTTTACCGGCCTGTAATTGTGAAGTCACTTGAAAGAAGGTTTGATCCCTAAGGCAGGATCCATTTTTCACCCTGATGCGCCGCCGTGAACCACCTGGGTGCCTCTGTCACGCGCTGCATTATCCTTACTGCGCGCAGTGGATACCAAGCCAAGGTGAAATATCATTTTTGAGGCTTATGGCGAACATAACACCTTTAACAAAGAAGACAAGATAAGTAGATCCCCGAAGGTGTTAAACCCAATCTTGATAATCTTCCAAATCTTTTTCGTACATATTCCCACCCTGGTAATGAGATGCCACAACCAACCCGTGCAATAGTGATAGTTCGGCTTTTTGTTTTGGACATGCTAGATCCTTGAGGCACTGTGCTGTCAATGATATGCATACAATGCTATTGTGACTTTGTAAAGATCCCCCCTGCCGCCCCCTTTTGTCTTGAAGGTGGCGGGTATACCCTATGGCTAAACTGGTCCAATCTGCTCCCACCATCTGCATGAGTACAGTCATTCGATATTTCAGGGAAACAGAATCAAGGTACGAGTTACCAAAATGGCCGCAGACGGGACAACGCAGCACGTGCAAATGTGCTAGGTGTAGTGGCTCCAGTGGCATTAGCAGGATTCTCATGGATGCCAGGTGGCCAGTGCTGGGAATGCACAATGGCACCACTTGAGCACATATTCACTTAGAGAATGTTAGCTATAGGCCCGACCTAACAGTATAGCATGTTACAGGCAATGTGTAGGTTGGCAGAACCATTGGCAACAGGCCGGGCTGTAACGTGGAACAGTGTGGCTTGTGCGATCCAGTTGAGGCTCGATCACAAACATCCGGATGCAATTCGGAGATGGGGTGGGAGTGTTGTGAGGTTGAAACCTTGAAAGCTCTGGCTCAACATTTCAAAGAACTAGCAGGCCCCAGCGACTGAGCACCCCATATGGGACATTTGCACTCAAGCCTTTCTAAATATAATCCCACGGTGGTTTTATAGTAAATCCGAGCAGGCTGGACTGGCCTGGAGCACTGGCCTCTGTAATGTCAGGAGAAGGGGGTAACTGAACACTCGCCCCCATCATATAAAAGGAAAAAACTGTTCTATTCTTGGAGCAACATGTGAGAACGGTAGAAGTGACCACCAACAGGGTTAGAACATGGAAAGAATGGGCCTACCTATCAGGGTTGAGTATTTGCATACACAGAAGGAGGCTCTAAACAAAGTCAACTTCCAGGGATAGGACCGCAGGGAAGGGTCCCCTGTTTGAGGAGTGCATGTCGCTCCTGGAGATATACCCCACAATCACATATTTCCCCTACACAAACCCTAGGGTCAGTGCAGGGGGAAAAGCCTCTTACAGGGCCTGGGAGAAGAGCTAAGCAACAAAAGCAGGGAGGCTTCTCTGGGGAAGGGTTTCAGGATGGAAGCCTTAGCTTAAAGCTAATGGCGGGCCTATTTCAAGAGAACCTAGTGCCAGGAGGCCAGTGTCTGAGCCCAATGCTAAATCACAGGCCCCTGGGGCGCTTCCTTCAAATCTCGCAAAGTCCAAGGGTAGTTTAAAGATTGGAACGAGAACTATTGGAACACTTTTGACACACTGATATACCTCATATAGTGAGGTGAAAGAATACATTTATCTTTCACTCTTCTTGATTGAACTACTCTAACCCTTTCCAGATACAACAACCCTTCCAATTAACGCAGGAAACTCACAATTCTTTAAAATAAAATATATTTTAGTTTTTTTACTTTCTTCCACCTAAAATAAATCGTAGCCCAATGCAAGCCGATGAAAGAATTCAATTCTCCCACTTTATGTATCAAAATCTACCACACAGGTGCTCCAAAATGTTGGCATGCATGCCCTTTCTTTCTCCTAAAAAACGTTTTTATATTTATGTGGTCCTCTGTCACCACTTTCAGCACACATCTGAAAGAATCACTGTGAATGCCAAATGGTGCTATTGGTCACTCCCGCTTCGCTATGGAAAGGTGCTAAACTATCCTCCATGGGATCACCCTAGCTAAAAGGGAAATAAATAAATCTAACTACCATTCAAGCACAGAGTGATACATAAACGAATGTAAGGCTACAATGACTTGACTCAAAAAGTCAATATTCCTGTGAACTGTTAAAAAAAGAGAATGAGGGTGTTCTCATCCCCCCCTTTATTCTTCCCTCTAATCAAATCCTAATATGGACATTTAAACATCTTCCAGGGTATCAATAGCAAATGTCAGATATCCCTAGGTTATCTGGTCGACCGGTTTCGACAACACTAGTTACTTGGTGACATTCCACAGGACCTTCGCCAACCTGAGTTGCGCAGGAATCCATTTCAGGGTTCCGATTGTTCAACGTCTTTCCTCAAATTCTTCAACAAAGTGAGGTGCCCTTTTTCCTGACCACTATTATGATGAGCATCCATTTGTAGTACCTTTGTTTTGGAATTTCAAACGCTATGTCATGTATCGCTGACGGTGCCATTTTTGTTTCTTTTATGCATGTCACACGTTTTGGAATGATCATAGTACTTGACAGGCTCCTTTGGGTTTATGATATGCAATCATTACAGACAAGCATTTTTGGTTTTGCCCTGAGGAAAATACCATACTGATAAAGGGGTTGAAACATGTCGGTCTGGGTCACTAGCCTTTGGTAGTACTAGTTCCAATGATTGCTCTGGCTAGTAGGTCCGTTTCCCCATTTGAATGCCTTTTTAATAATGTGCTTAATTTCCACTCGTTGTGCTACTTCTATTTCTTTCGTTTTTTTCGATTTAAAAGAACTGGTTGAATGTTGTAGCAAGCATCTTTCTGAGTCTCACGCTGACCTCTCTTTTGCAGTCTATTCATGTTGGTATTTTACACTATAAAGAGTTCCATTTAAGATAACCCTTGCGACATGAAATGCAATACACCACACTATTAATATAAAATGAATGTAAGGAATTCCACTTTGCACAAAATGAACACACACATTGAATGGGACTCTTTCTGACCAGTTGGGTCAGAGATAACCCTGGTTGTAGGCCTCAAATGGGCGCACTGTTATGGTTGTGGCTTTGGTGGCTGAGAAACATTTTCATCAAAACATATGAGCCCCAGTAACCTCAGAGATGCGTGTGTCTTGTTTCCGGAACATTGTAGAAGCTTTCAGATTATTGGGTTGCCTTTCAGGCAAAAACATGTACATTTTGTAAAATGTAAAAAAAAAATGGAGTCTCTGGCTTCACTCAAACCTAATCAGTTGAAACCTTTCTTGGTATGGGCCCCCCATAGAAAGACGAATCCCAGTTTTACAGAGGCCCTGGTGGGAAAATAATTAAAAGGTTCAACAAGTTTGTCAATCTTAGTAATTGTTGTAATAACAAACATGTCAAGCAACATCAGAAAGAGGAAAGAGATGTGGGTGTTGACCTAAGGAGGTTGTTCGTGGACCTGCACCAATAATGACACCAATTGCCATTTTTCATTTACATAGCCCACACTTTTTCTGTTATCAGCCACACTGAATTTCATGTATACACCAACACTGGTTAAACAGATTATCTCAAACTGGTGTAGTCACCAACCTCAGAAAACATTGGTCATGTGTCGCTTTCACTGCCTCCATTACTGCTCCTCGCCATCCTCTTTGCTCAAGTTCCCCCATTCTGTCTCCAGCTCTACCCCCCAGGTTCTGCCCAGGGTACTGAATCCAGTTCTATCCCAGGTCACACTCATTGCCCTGGGTCTGCCTAAAACCCAGTCTCACTACCCCATTCCACCCACTGCCTCCAGGTTTGCTCCAGGTCACTTTTATTGCCCCGCGTGTACACTATTACTGCCTCGGGGTCTGCCTAATAGTACTCATTATGCCTCTGCTGCCTCATGCCACTCATTGTCCAATGTGGGCCCCTTTCAACCCTCACTGCTGCCCTGTGACATTCTCACTCCCTGTATTGTTGCCCTATATCACTTTCACTGCCCCAGTTCTGCCTCACGCCACTCTCATTGGCTCCAGTACTGCCCCCACGACACCCTCACTGCCCACGTTCTGCTCTCATTGTAACTCACCTTGGACCAGTTGTGCCCCATGTCACTCTCATTGCCCCTCAAACTTCTCCTTCACCTTCACTTTTTCTCAGTCCCACTGTCCCATTCTGATCTTTCTCTCACACACAAACACATGCACGCACAAATACCCAGAGCTAACACATTTTTTAATTGACCTCTTAGCACCCTCTGTGCTACAGGTAGGCCACTTGCACTAACATTCTCCTGGTGGTGCACATGGCACAAATCAGAGAGAGGCGTTTGATGAACCCTGTGGAGTCATCACTAAACCCCAAAACCCCCAGCCTAAAATCTCCACCCATGTGGCCAGGCGAAGGCAGCCGCTACCTGATCCTATCCCTGCGGGTGGTGTCAGGAGGGAGGATCACATGAGAGGAGACAGCTGTCAGCGGGAAGTGGTGATTTCTTTGGGAGAGACGTGGTATTCATTCTTTTCTGAGGATGAGGCTTTTGTAACTCCCAAATATTTAATAGCCTGCTGTCATCGTTCACTCCCCTCCCATGAAACTACCCAAAGATATGAGAAGCCATTTAACCAGAATAAAAGCGTGCACTGTGGGAGTTCCGGACTTAACTATAACATCCCCTTAATTGTCATGATACCGTTTTAGGTAAATGTCCTAACTCCACTGTTAAAATACAAAACTTGTTTCCAATATTTCCTAACTCTGATAACTCTCCATTGGCAAGACGGTCCAAATTAGCTGAATGTCAAAAGACCAAAACCAAGGTCCACTTCAAGGTCCACGATGCCTGTGTTACTGGGATAAGGAAGAGGGGCTCAGAGTTAGTGAGAATCCAAAGTATCATTTACCAAAAGGAGCGGTCTAGTTGAAAAGGAAAACCCGTGAGCGGGACATTTAAATAGAGAAATGAACTGCAGCTCCAGAGAAGTGTAAACGCCATAGTGGAAACAGACTGGAGAGCTGAAGTCGCTGAGAAAGCAGCGGGAGGAGCGCCCATGAGACAGTGCAGAGGTATGCAGCAGAAAGCAGCATCGGAGATGGTCGGCCAGCTGAAGGAGAGACATGCTTCTTTCAGGCGAGCAACTCTACGGTGTGCGAGGAGAAGTAGAAAATCACCAGAGCTGCCGGAGCTTCGTAGGATGAAGAAGCAGTTCATTAAAGTTGAGAGAACGCTGTCAGCAGGGTGGGCAAGACACAGGAGTACCTGCCACATCAATGACCTAGGAAGCAGAAACGCAAACTTGACCAGCCTAGAGCCAGAGGTGACCCCGGAGCGCTCCGAGAAGGCCTGCTAATAACAAATTACAATACAAATAAAGAAAGTGACACCAAGGCAACTAGTGTGTATTTCCCCCTACATGAGATGTCAATTTGCGGAAACCTATAAACCCCATTGCCAACAGCCAAGGGGCTGTAAAGAAACTGCAGAGAAGTGACAGAGACTTCATTCCTCTTTTCTGGGAAACCAACTAGGTGAAACCTACAACCAGCATTGCCAAAAGCCAAAAATGTGTAACGAAACCACAGAGAAGCAACAAGGGTGCAATTCCTCTTTTGTGGCACACCAATTGGGGGAAAACTTTGGCCCATAGTGCCAAGAGTCAAGAGACTATAAAAGGGGTGACCATTGTTCAAGCCTCTTCACACGAGATGCTGGTGGGGAGAACCTTGAGGCAAACATTTTCACAAGAGTAATTGTAGTTGTAAGATTTTTATTCTGGCACATGAGCAAAACAGGTCAGGGATCAATAGTAGTTAGTCCTGACAGGCGAGTGGACCAGGAAAGAAGAAGATGTTTTGAGACAATGTGTTTGTGGAAAAAGATGTTGTAGAAAGTGTTACCATTATTTTCAAGTTTGACACACTGTTGCTTTTCAAGAAGAAAACTGTCTGCTATCCTGAAAAAAGTATTCAGTTGGAAGAACATTTTGATAAGATAAGAATTGCTTTATATCTTGAAGAGGACACGAGGACAAACATATTGTGGAAGATATCAATTGCCTTAAAAGCTAAACAAGTATAATCTGGAACAGACATTTGCCTTACCAAGAAGGATATTGGGAAAGACAATGTGTTTATGATAAAGACGTTTACTTCACTCAAGGGAAGGTTTGCATTCAGAGGAAAATTACTTTTATGTTGGACTGAGTATAATATTGTTGAATCAGAACTTTTCCACGAGTGTTCCTGCATTAAGCCGGGGGAAGGGAACACAACTCTGGTATCAAGGAATACTCTTTAGAATTTACAGATTTAAACTTGTGCAGTGGGGTGTTGAATTAAGAATTGCCAAATGTTCCTTGTGTTATTTTATTGTATGTATTAGTGTAAGGGTCAGAGACTTTTTGGATGATCGGTCATTTTTCTTTAGTTTGCTAGGCAGGGACATTCTCACTAGGATAGGGAAAAATAGGAGTTTGTCTTACACCTTTTTATTTAATAAAATGGCACACTTTGAGAAAACTAAACATTTGTGACAGTCTCACATTTCTGACCCCTCACAGGTGTCGTTGAAACATCTCTGAATCCCACCTGTGCCTTAACACAAAAGGAGGCCAGTACTCAATGTCTGGCACCCCAGGGAGTCAGAGCACCCCATTGTTGCCTTATGCTTGTGGCTCGGCATAGCCCCTTGTCTGGCTGTGAGTGATTTAAATCCTACCATACATAGTTGTCTAAAAGACATGCACAGGTATCCAGGCACAGGGTTGTGCTGCCTACTGAGGTCTCTTGAGAACCAGCCTCAGAGCTAACTGGCTCTGAGGCTGGTTTACTTGAGTACTTTGAAGACTCAAACACTCCATAGTAGGTGGTGGGGCGCCACCCCACCACCCTTTAGGTATGGACAACAACTGAGCTGATTCATTGCCTGTAAACCTGCAATAAAAACTGGTGTGTTTCTACGCCGTTGAAAACAATAATATTTCATATGCACCAAAGGTGAAACGTAAAACCTGTGCAGGCAGACCTTAAGTTTGTGGTTATGCCCTACCACACACCACAATGACTTCATATGGGAAGAGGGAGAAGCAGTATATACAGACAAGGGGGGTCATTACGAGTTTGGAGGCAGCCAACCTGTGTCCGGTTCCAAGTAGTTGGAATGGGGACTTACCGGGTCATTCCAACCTTGGAGGACCCGGTAAGTCCCAATTCTGAAAACCATTCCCCATTCCCATTCGAGCCCCCATAGGGCTCAATGGGAATGGGGAAGGAGCTAATAACAGGCCCACAAATAGAGGGCCCGTTATTAGCTCCCTGGTCCCTTAACGGGTCTCGCTAAGGGCGGCTGGTAAAACCAGCCGGCCCTAGTGGAACCCGCCAAGGGACCTCGGAATGCGGCAGTAGAGGGTTAACGGCAGCGGCATCCTTACCGGTGCCGTTAACCCCCTACCGCCGTACTCGTAATGACCCCCAAGGTATTTGGTAGGCGCGTTTAACCACAATTAGACAGTTTGGCCCACATTTCAATCATACAGAAGAATAGGATCATTTTGTTTAGATTTGTGACGGAGCCAGTGGATTTCAAGCCCTCCACTGTCTGGAATCTGTTCAATGAAGGCAGTGCCCACAGAGTAATACCCTTTTAGGGCATTGAAATATCTCAGAAGCGTTGCTGAAGAAAGCAATACATTCCTCTGTCATATCTTTGATTTGATATCCCAAAAGAGAGTAGGTTTTCACCCTTTTGAACCTCTCTTTTGGCACCCTCTCAGAGGTCCTGTGTCTGGTGAAGGAAGAGTGGGCAGTAAGCTCCTGAAATCGAAACAATGGATTGCGGGCTACATACCAGGTCCCAAACACTAAATAGCTCAGTATATGAGGAATGTCTAATCAGTAAGAAATTGGTAAAGAACTGGTCTGAGCAGAAGTCTAATCTGGGCATAAACCAAGCCACAGAGTAGAAAGATAAGTGAACTAGACTTAACACATTATTGGAGGTGATTAGTGAGAATAACCCATTATCAATTACTTGAAGACCCAAAGGCAACCCAATTGAAGCCAGGTTAAAGTGGCTGTAATATGATGTTATTCCTATAGGCAGGTGTTGTGGGTGGGAGGCATGTTAGCCAGTTCACCACCTACCTCTTGGAAATGAATAACATGGTTCCGTGAAGGGAATTCACCTGTTTATTACCCATTCACAAGAGCAGTCGAGCTAGAGCCATCCACCCTTTCGGTCACATTTGGCCTTATTTTACAAAAGAAAATGTCTGAAGTGATAACCTGGTTTTGCTGAGTGAATAGGTATGCATCTCTTCCCTGTAGATAAACAGACAGTTGGCCATCTATGTTTCATTGCATAACGACACCTGGTATGACATAAATCACATATTGCTTGTGAATGCCTTACTAGTAAATTAAGACCTTGTCTGTATAGTATCTGCCACTAGTCTCTGCTGCGCTCCTAAAAAAGTTTTTGTTTCAGTTAATAGGATTTTTACTGTGAACCCCCACTATTTACATCAGGGTTGTCCAACTCCAGGGCCAGAAACATTAACGGTTTAATGAGAGGCAACGCTAAACAAGGGGGGTTCCTGACTTCCCCAATCAAGGTGCCACACACCAAACTGTCAGTTCTTTGTTCAGCCCTATTTCAGATTCATTTCATGCCCCTTGGATCCCTCACCCTGTGCCATCAACGAGCCAAGACCCAGGCTGGTGTACTGAAAATATGTTTTTATGTATTTGAATTAGATGTTATACAAAATGCACTAAAATGTCACACATCACTTTATCTGTGGCACAACACAATAAACTTCTCTCTACATAAATAAATCACACAAGTGGCCTGCGAAAACTCAAATAATATTTTACTTTACACACATTTCAATTCAAGGAATAAGTAACACTAGTCAATGAACACCATCAGTTTACCCATGCAGTGCTATGCAATTTGAATTTTCCTGCGAGCTTGAAAAGGGAATCTGTTTGGTTTACAGATTTGTACCAATGCATACGACAATTATTATTTCACCCACACATTTGCTTTGAAATAAGTTATTTTAGTAGTTTGTTTTCAGACCCCTCTCCTGATATAAAGGTCTGTATTGGGGAAGTTGGACAGAAAAATTGGGATTTTAGGAAATTCCAATTTCAGACCCCCTCCACTGAAAGGCCTGTGTTAGGGAGATGTTGGACAGATAAATAGGGATTTTTTCTTAGGAATTTCGATTTTCAGACCCCCCTTCCACTTACCTGTGTTGGGGAAGCTGAACAGTTTAGAGATTCTTCTAGTTCAGGGACAACAGGACAAACAGGATTACCCAATTACATTATAGGCAATAGTTTTTAGCGTACACTGGGAATAAGCTTTGTTAATTTTGAATGTTAACAAAATTCACCCCTTGGTGTTTTGCTAAAGGGGAATTAATTAAATAAATATTTAGTCAAATAGGCTAATGATCGACACACTTTTGCCCCCTCCCCCACACACTAGAAACACTTGTGTACAGGCGCATTAAAAATGTCATATCATATAAAGATAAAGGGTTTAAGGCAAGCAGATTCCCCCACCTTTTGCTTTGAAATGGCTCAATTCTACTTACACTGGAAACATCTGTTTAAAGTTCAGGAAAGCCAGCTGCATTTCGGACTCTCTTGGAGGACAGGGCAGGGGTCTGGTCACTCCACTCATACGGATGGTCCCCAGCTCTTCACCATAGGGCCCAGTCTGCTTTTAGGCCTTCGCAGCAATAGACCTTTCCACCCAGATGCAATTTCAGTAAATTTCAGCTCTTTCTGATGGTATTTTTGGAAACTCTCCCTTATGGTAATTTAAGCAGCTCTCACTGATTATCATTTTAGCAGCTATCCCCCTCTGTCATAGTGCATCCACTTGATATACCAGTGATAACACATCTAGTTTACACTCTTGGGCATTGGCCTGCAAGACTTCTCGCAACCAGGATTGGACAGTAACCCTTCTCTCGCCCCGCACTACCCCCCTGCCCCCCAAGTCCATCCTCACTCTAAGGATTGGTTTAGGAGTCTAGAACAGAAATAGGACAACTCCCATTTGAAATCCCCTTTTGTTCTCATGTCAACTTTTTGGCAAAAAGTAGTTATGTGGCAAAACCTCATAATTTACTAGTAACTGCCATAATATACCTATATTCTGCTTCAGCTAATCATGAGGAATTTAATAAAATGACAGTCGAGTCTGCACTATGTTGCACGGGCGTGTGGCAATTTTCCGCTATTTATACAAAAAACATAACAGTTATGAACATGTAATTTACTCTCCACATTCCTAATTTTACCCTCCACCAGTTACCGAACTCTTAAATTCAGGACATTTTCTGATCAGCCAGAAACTAATTTTAGCTGACCATTACAGTTCCCTAAGTCGCAGGTGGATGAATTTTATTTCAACAGAATCACCAGGAAATGATCTAAAAAAATTACACATGCATGAAGGCAGTACAAATTGTGGTTGCTGAGAAAAATGCATAAGTTATAATAGTCCTTTTACATTAATATGAAATCCTTAAGTTATGCAAATTGGAGCTCTCCTGTCTCCAAGCCATTTGCCACTCTTGTCCAGCATGTGACCAGAGTTTTTGGTATTTTTGTATTAGCCTCTTTGTTGTTTGAAGTTGGTAGGCTGCAGGTCGTAAATACTTGGGATGCACCGGCTACACAGAGATCCCCCACTGCAGACATGGGGCATCCAGTCCTGTTATCTGAAGGGGGCCACCATTCCGATCTGAAAAACCTTCTTTTTCTTGTATTTCTTTCAGAGTTCAGCCTTGATCGCAGCCCCTGTTTTCACAACTCCGCCCTACATTCCAGTCATGCACTGGCTATGCCATTTGCCCTGCACAGCAACAAGCCTCCAGAGACACCCAGTCTGGGGAAAGATTGTTTTCAACACCTTTAGCTGGCCCCACTTTACTGCAGTTGTAAATAGCTGGGATGTAAGAGCTGGCTTGCAGTGAAGAAATCCTTTGTGAAGTCTGGCCACCAACCAGCAAAAGTGACGGTTTTGGGTCTACATGAAATGTACATGTGACCCATGGAGACAAAGTGGCCTGTTTCAATTTTGGCGTATTTTACATGTGAAGCATAATATACATTACATCTTGTTAACACACACTTTGGGCCTCATACAAGTATGGCTGTCCGGAAACAAGGGTACTGGTAAGCTTACTGGCACCCTTGTTTCTGGACCCCATCCACTATGAGTCTGCCTGCCGGGGCTGCTGCACCAGACAGGTCTGACCCTGCCGGCGCAGCGGCCCTGGTAGGCAGTTACGTTAGCAATGGTGCCAACGCTTCCATCTCCCCCACTCACATAGAGTCCTATGGTACTCTATGGGAATGGGGAGTTACAGAATCCGGCACCTAACTTCCAGCGCCGCAGCACTGGGAAGTCAGGTGCCAGATTCAGTGTTACAGGGTTACCACCAACCTTGTAATGAGGCCCTATGTCTTTTCCCTGACATCCTTAGGTTAGCAGAGGATCATTTTTCTCATGTCTTGCTTTAAACTGTAAACACACATGCAAAGTCATTTTGGTGTTAGTGTTTGAAAATCCTACCTTTTGTGTGAAAGGGGGCTTGATTTTCTTCTGCCACTGAGAATTAAAAGGCTGCTTTTCCTTTTGTAATGCCAGGTAGGCCTTTTCACATAGCACATCCTTGTGTAACTTGCAGAAACCCCCACAGTCTGCCTTGATAGGCCCATTTTCCGTGTGAAGGGTTTATTTTATTTTATGAAGCCTGACAGGCCATGTTTCCAGTGGGCCCTTCAGATCTTTTGGTTTGGGGACTTTGATTAAACCCCACAACATGTGGGATTATCAGGATACCCCACATTAATATTCATGAGATACATTTGCATACAAATATTCTAAATGTATGCAAAGGTTCTAGGGATATTAATGAGCGATATCCTAAAAACCTGTGAGGATTCCAGCCCTCGAGACCTGGAGTTAAACAACCTTGATTTAAATGGTCTCCAGACACTCTGGAAGAGAGTGGGTGGGTTTGGTTACTTGGGAGGTAGGGAAAGGCATGGTTGCAGTGTTTTGTGTTGAGGTTGCAGATCAGAAGTACTCTGAGCTCTGCATGCGTGTAAGCTTTCTAGGTGTGAAGTGTAGGACGCATTGAAGGCTGTGCATCGAGAGGGGCGGTCTCATGACTACAGTGTGGGCCTGTGTTCTCTAGGGGCTGAGTATGTTAGTATCAGTTAGAGGCGAAAGTTTGTGATATTCAAAGTATGGGAAGTGTTTTTGTAAGCTGTGTGTGAGTGTCTTTCTTGCTTTTGCGTGTGGAGAGTAAGGTGGAGAGAAATTGAGAGTTAGTCAAACAGTAGCAGCTAAATCAGCATCACATTCTGACAACGCTGGAGTCTAATAAATAATTTAATTTAAGAATAAAGAAGTCTTCTGCTTGTTTAGTTTAGTTTAGTTTATTATTTATAGGGCGCGCCATACCCTGGGGCATCAGGGCGCACAGGACAAGAAAATGCTCGGCTTAGTTACAAGTACATAGTAAGTGGTAACAGCACAAGGTATCATACAATAGTACAGGGTATCATACAATATACAGTATATAGTAGGCATATATATACGCGGCCGGAGCTAGGTCCAGAGTCAGCGCAGTTTTACAGGTGTGGGTACACTATCAGGAGTATACAATAATATCTACAGTAGTAATATATATACAATATATAGTGTACAATAATATATACAGTAGTAATATACAGGTATCAGGAACATTCTAGTGTAAAAGGGAGTTGATTTAGATAGTCTGGTATAGGGGTGCCAGTGGAGCTTCAGTTAGTATATCAATGGAAACAGTCAGGACAGGGAGGTTAGTTAGTCGTCATTTACTCTCAGCCAATTGATCAAGTTCTGCCTAAATTTCGCAAAGGGCTGGGGTTCTCTGATGCCAAGGGGAAGTGAGTTCCACAGCTGCGCTGCCTTGACTGGGAAGCTCTGTCCTCCTATAGTCGCAAGTTTAAAACGCGGGACTTGTAGGCAGTTAGCATTTGCTGATCTTGTGGGTCTGGTCGAGGTTCTAGGGTGTAGCCTATCCTTGAGATATGGTGGTGCTTTGTTATTGAGGCACTTGTGGGTGAGGGAGGCAATTTTAAGTTGAATTTTGTCCTGTGTGGATAGCCATTTATGTTCTCTTCTTACCGAGGATATGTGCTCCTTTCTACTAATGTTGAGAGCTGCTCTCAGGGCATTTTTCTGGAGGACCTGGATTTTATGAATAATCTGTTTATTAGCCC
Organism: Ambystoma mexicanum; assembly: GCF_040938575.1. Lineage (NCBI taxonomy): Eukaryota > Metazoa > Chordata > Amphibia > Caudata > Ambystomatidae > Ambystoma > Ambystoma mexicanum. The sequence continues at coordinate 149,405,351 of NC_090936.1, forward strand.
CAATGTATAGTCCATTACAATAATCCAATTTGGAGAGTATGAGGGCTCTGGCAAGCGTGATGCAGCTGTCTGTAGAAAGGAATTGTTTGCTCGCTCTGATTAGTTTGCATGTGTATGCGGTAGCTGAGGCTAGGGAGTTAACTTGTTTAGCAAAGTTCAGGGTGACATCTAGGTAGAAGCCTAGGGTCTTCACTTCCTTCGCTACTTTTATGTTGTTCCCATCGATGATGAAATTGGCATAATCCGGGCTGAGTTTGGTTATGTATGTTTGGGTGCCTAGGATAATGAGTTCAGTTTTGTCATCGTTCAGGCATAAGCCGTGTGTGGCCATCCATGCCTGAATGATGCTGTAGATTTTATTCACTAAAGCCAGATCCCTGACGTAGTCACCTGAAAGCGGGAGGAGGATCTGGGTATCGTCTGCGTAATTGGTGTAGGCAATACCCAGATGATCCATTTCGTCAAAAAGTGGCTTTGTGAATACATTATAGAGGGTGGGAGACACACAGGATCCCTGAGGTACCCCACATGTTATGGGGATCGGGTCTGCTGAGGCTGAGGGAGAGAAGACTCTCATAGTTCTGTTACTCAAGAAAGACTTGATCCATATTATGGCCTCTTTGGAGAAGTGGGCTGCAGAATCTAGGTGACTGCATAATACTGTGTGGTCGACTAAATCAAAGGCCGCTGAGAGGTCTAGCAATAGGAGAAGGGCTGCTTGGCCATTGTCTCTACATTGATCTATTTGGGCCTTGAGATCGATTAGGGCTGTCTCAGTCCCATGCTGTGGGCGGAATCCGGATTGTCGTGTTCCAAGTAAAAGGTTGGATTCAAGGAAGTTTTGTATTTGCATGTATGCCACTTTGTCTAAGATTTTTAGAAGAAAGGGCACGGTCGTGATAGGCCTAAAGTTAGTAGGGATGGCCGGGTCAAGGGTTTGCTTCTTTAGGAGTGGCAGTACCCAGGACTCTTTTAGGTTATTCGGTACAGTGCCTGTGGTAAAGGATGAGTTGATGAGTTTGGTTATGAATGGCGATAATTCTCTCGCAGCATCCTTGATTAATTGGGCAGGGCATTGATCACCTTTACAGTTGGATGGTTTTAGTCCCAAGATAACTTTTTCTACCTCAATGGTCGATACCTTAGCGAAGCAGAAACGTAGTTCTTGTTTAGGTTTTGGATGTGGAACTGTAGTCTGTGGGATGTGAGGTGTAAGAGAAGCTTTTTTGAGGGCAATTTTAGTTTGTAGATTGGCTACTTTGTTGGTGAGGGCCGACTGTATGCTGGAGCACCAATTTTTATCCTTGGTACAGTTTTCTTGGGGGGCAATAGGAGTTTCCAGTTCTTTAAGGATGTTGAACAGTTCTCTGACACTAGATTTAGATTGTGATATTCTGGTATTGTACGTTTCCTTTTTGGCTAGTAAGATGTCTTTCTTATATTGGGAGGATGCCTTGGCTAGGTTGAGTTTGTTTTCAGCTGAGGGCGAGAGTCTCCAGGTAGTTTCAAGGTTTCTTTTGATTAGTCTGAGCTTTTTTAGGTGAGGAGTGAACCATGAGTTGAGATGTTTCTTAGGTTTACTATTACGTAGCTTGAGCGGAGCTATGTGGTCGAGGGCTGTGTTGATAGTTTCATTAAATTGTTCAACTAACACATTTGGATCCGTATTCGCTGGGAGCGAGTTCAGACGTGGTAGAATGATGGGCAGCAATTTTTCCGCCGTCATAAGTTTTTTGTTCCTCGTGGGCATGGGAGGGACAAGTGGCGACTGAGCCGTGGCCGCGTTCGTGGCTACTGTGAATAGTAATAGATGGTGGTCAGTCCAGATCTGGGGTATAGTTTCTGTGATGATTACTCCACAGTTATGTTCCGCTATCCAGTCTAGGATGCGGCCTTTGTCATGAGTAGGACGGTTAACTTTCTGGGAGAAACCCAGTTCTTCAAGGACCAGAGCTGTGGCTGTGGATTGGATATCCTTGGCGTCATTATAGCCTAGGTTGAAGTCCCCTAGCACTATTGTTTGGGAGGTACTTTTTAGATTATTGGATATGGTTGTAGATAGGTCCTCAGCGAAGGTTCCAGTAGGACCTGGAGGTCTATAGATAAGGATGAGGTTCAGTGTTTGGGAGTTAGCGGTGGCAATTTTGACCGCAAGGCATTCGCAAGATTTCGAAATGGGGGTTGTGTTAATTCTCATGTCAAGACTAAGCTTGGCTATGATAGCTAGGCCCCCACCTCGAGAGGTGTGTCGGTCTGCTCGTAAGATGGTATAATTGTCTGGAACTGCTAATGATAGGGCAGGTCCTGCTGCATCATGAAGCCAAGATTCTGAGATAGCCAGGAAGTCGAGGTTGTCTGCAAGAATGATGTCTGAAATCTCTGTTGCATGTGCTACTAGCGACCTAGCGTTAATGCGCGCACCTTTGAGATGATGTTTGTGACTTTCAGGTTTGGGGTTCGTGGTACTGAGACTAGCAGTGGAGATGAATTTGGAGCAGTTTTGTGAGGGTTTTTTGGGAATGCTATCTTTCTTGGTATAATCTATAATTGGTTTTGAGAGTAGGTGTTTTTTTTTTTGGAGATTGAGTTGTTCAATTTTCTTAGCTGGTAGTTCGTGCAGTTTAGGCAGGCGTGCGCGAAGTTTAAGGTTTCTGTCTGTGGTACTACAAGGCCTTTGTAAGATAGTAACTTCCTGATATTGGTTCACTATAGGTTCTATGATTAGTTGTGATATCGGCATGGTGTGGTATGGGTGGTGGGAATGGAGTGGCCTGGTGCTGTGGGACAGCATGCTAACTTTAGTAGCTAGGCTAAGTGATAGTGCTGCTAATATAATGGCGGAGGTGATGAGGCGAGGTAACTTAGCTATCCTAAGGTTGGCAGCAATAGTTTGTATCACTGGATTTAGGGAGTACATGCTAACTGGTTGAAGGCGAGCAGCCTGGATGCGACAGACAAGCCAGGTGCGGTTTGGAATTCAGGTGCTCGTAAGAATTCTCAGTGCCGTCAAGCTAGGAGCGTCTGACTAGCTAGGTACAAAATTGAGGTATTTCAATGTATTTTAAGAAGGTTAGGTATGGGCAGGCTCACTGAGGCTAACGGGCATTGACAAGTTTTAAGGTGGCAGGATGTAGATAGACTAGGTGGTATTACACAATATACAGCATATATATAATATCCTAGATTCAAATATGCAGAATACAGTGCAGCTAGATTTAAATATCAGGCACATCAGGGAATGCAGTGCAAAATACAATGCAGCTAGATTCAAATATCGGGCATATCAGGGAATGCAGTGCAAAATACAGCGCAGCTAGATTCAGATATCAGGCACATCAGGGAATGCACTGCAAAATACAGTGCAGCTAGATTTAAATATCAGGCACATCAGGGAATGCAGTGCAAAATGCAATACAGCTAGATTCAAATATCGGGCATATCAGGGAATGCAGTGCAAAATACAGCGCAGCTAGATTCAAATATCAGGCACATCAGGGAATACATTGCAAGATACAGTGCAGTTAGGTTCAAATAACAGGCACATCAGGTAATGCAGTGCAATATACAGTGCCGCTAGATTCAAGTATCAGGCACATTGGCTAAAGCAGAGAGCGGTATACACCCGGCTGAGGGGTATGCAAAGTTAGGTTGTTAAAGTAAATTGGGCAGGGCAGTGTAAAGTTCAGCCAAGGTGAGTGTACCCCAGTGAACAGCTAAGGCATGTCGTATTAAAACAAAACAGAACAACCTAGGATAGGCGCTATGATCTTGTCATAGTATGCTAAAGCAATCACTTACATGGGATATGTTCAAAGTACTTTCCAAAGAGTGTGCAGAGGCACTATCAGGTATGAATCCAATATTCACGTCTGGCACTAACTGTGCGGCAGTGTAAGAGATATGAACCTAGATCCAGGATGTGGTTCGCATAGAGAGGTAAGAAGCATTATCTGAGCAATGGCGAGCAGATAGTCACGAGGTAGGAATGGCGGTTATAGAGACTTCAAAGATGCCCATTAGTAAATTACCTTTGAAAAGCGTCCGGCAGCAAGGCGAACCGTGGCGAACAGGGGCAAACAGGGCCTTATCTCCCGTGGGCCTTTGCTCACGGGGCCGGCTTCCGCCTGCCGGCGGATCTTCCGCGCGCTTTACGCCGAGCGGGGAGCGTTGCTAGGCAGCGGTAAGCAGAGCGCTAGACCGCCATTTTATAGGGGCCGGCCGAGGCGGGCCAGGCAGCGAGTGTGCCGAGATGTCGTAGGACGTTGCTTGCAGGCGGCAGAACGGGGGTCTGTTGTGCCTGCGTGCCGCTGATGCAGGCAGATCAGGCCGTGATGTGGGCTTCCTGATGCAGCCAGGTCGCGGGTCGCGTGGCTGTCGTGGCTGTCTGGATGTAGCGTGGGAACGGTGGGAGAGGGGGCTCCTGCCCTCCTGGGCGCTCCGGCTGTTGTGGGGGATCCAGGGGCAAACAGGGCCTTATCTCCCGTGGGCCTTTGCTCACGGGGCCGGCTTCCGCCTGCCGGCGGATCTTCCGCGCGCTTTACGCCGAGCGGGGAGCGTTGCTAGGCAGCGGTAAGCAGAGCGCTAGACCGCCATTTTATAGGGGCCGGCCGAGGCGGGCCAGGCAGCGAGTGTGCCGAGATGTCGTAGGACGTTGCTTGCAGGCGGCAGAACGGGGGTCTGTTGTGCCTGCGTGCCGCTGATGCAGGCAGATCAGGCCGTGATGTGGGCTTCCTGATGCAGCCAGGTCGCGGGTCGCGTGGCTGTCGTGGCTGTCTGGATGTAGCGTGGGAACGGTGGGAGAGGGGGCTCCTGCCCTCCTGGGCGCTCCGGCTGTTGTTGTGAGCAGAAAGTGGAGCCCTGACGAGCGGATAAGGTAGAGCAACAGCGAAAGGGAGATGGCAGGCCGAGAACGTAAGGAGTAGGGGGAAGGGAATCAAGGTGCAGGATGGGGGTTAAACATGGCTGGGGTAAAGGGAGAGATACGGGTCAAGTGGTGGAGTAAAGATGCCCGGTGGGAGACCAGAGGCTGCAGTGGTGTCCATCCCCAGCATGACTTGAGGTAGTTGGATGGGTGAAGGGGAGTGGGGCACCTACAGATTTTGCAGGTATGTCCCGTACAGCCTGGAAAGGCAGGGAGCGGCCATAAGATAACTTGCGGAACTTCAGCAAGCCAATTATTTTTTTTAAAGTGGTTGCGTGCAAACCGTTGCACACACAATTTCCATGGAACCAAATGCACCAAACAGCATTAGTGTGTTGTTCACAACAATCTGTATTAATAACAGGAAATAGATTGACAGCTATAAAAGGAGAATATAATTGATACAGGTAACACATAAATCAAAGTATATATATATTAGAAAATAAAACTGGGCCATTAACAGTGGCAATACATGTAACACCTAGAAGTGGTCCTGAGACATCTTGCAGTAAAACATAGATCTAGGATGTTAAAATAAACATAAAAAGGGGTAGCACAAACAACGAAGCAACAGACAACTTTCTTTTTAATTACACCCTGCTCGTGTTTAACTAAGTTCTCTTTAGAAAAAAATAGAAAATATCAAGAAAACTGGCGACTAGATAGATCTCTTGCATTCTCGAACACCATCTCTATATGGAGTAGAATGAATGAAAAGCTTCTTGAAAGTAGTGTCAAATCCCTTGGCTCTAATAAATTGTATTATATGCTAGCAATGGTTACAAACGAACCTCTAGCCAAACAATCTCCATGAACGATTAAGGGATGAGAGAGACGTCTAAGCTGCAAGGCCTAAAAGGCTATTTGGGGATATTAAAAAATACCTGTAGTTGCACAGTCCTAAAACGCTACTAAGGATTAAAGCAGGCTTCTATAGTTGGCCGTCTGTAAAGAAACATTAGGCTTGTTTGCAAAATAATGTAGCTTGCTTAAACCGCTTCCTCCAATCAACAGCATATGTATCAATGTATGTTATAAATACATTATCAATAGTGAATATCAACCTTTTTTATAGATCCGTCCGTGGTAATGTCCGCATATTTCAAAATGTCAACCGCACAATCTAATTCTAAATAGAAGTCAGAGCACGCTAGGTTATTTAACAAACAGAAAATCTCTCACCAATTTACAAATCAGTGGATTGCTCTTTGCCCATCTAGATCCAACAGGTTAACCATAGCAATCTAAGTGCTAGTTTTTAAAAAACAATCAAATAAATGCATATGTTTATCTAAGAGCCCAAAGATCTCTCTAGGTAAACCTAAAAAAATCCAGATTACTGGCTATGACATTCAAAATGCAAGTTTTAAGAAAAAATGAATAGATCCATAGGTTTGTCAGAGAGCCCAAAGCATCCTCTAGCCAGCATCAAAGGCCATCTCAATTACACCAACGTGGTTTCCGACATTCCCAACATGTAGCTGCTCACTGCCTCAACGCCCCTAATCCCATGCAGCTTCTCTCCAAGTGTCCTGTGGTATGTGATATCCCTGAAGTGTCAAATTGTGTACCTTTCTTAGGGGCTGGCTTTAGTTGGAAGAGCTGTCCACAAATTGGCACATTCGGAGACGGAAACGTAGGGCTGCGGCCAACAGAATGCGAACAGTGAATTAAAACACCCCTCCCACTAAATTATGTTCAAACAGCTATGCTAACAAAGACATCGTGCAAGGCTCAACTGTTTACCTAAGTGTGAGGATATGTTTCCCGACCTCCCCTCCGGCTGTATACGGGGAGGTCAGGATGGCGGCAACATGCACACGCGCTCACTCGCACACAGAGCTCCAAGAAGACACAGCCAGACCGGGACTTCGTGCCACTGGGTTATCCCCTTCCGGGCATCCCCCTCTTTATTTCCTTTCAACTCCCTTGTCATGTGAGGTGGGCTCCCCTTGGCTCACGTGACTTAGGATGGCTGTCTACACCACATTCCTTCCAAACTTAGATCTTTTGAACACAACAGTCTTGTCATCGCCTGCCACTTCACCTGCTGGACGGGATCCCCAGTCTTCGGTGGTAGATTCCGTGTGAGACATATCCTCGCAATTGGGTTGATGGTTGAGGCTTTTCCCGAAGTCCGTAGTTCGTGTTCGTCCTTCCTTGAGGGTCTGCTTCACTTTGGCTTATACTCTGATCGTTGCCCGGAATAGGTGACGTTGGCATCTCCCCTTGCAGGGACGTGGTGTTGCTTGTCCTCATATAATGCCCTCGAGGCCACCACAGACTTCAGCTTCTCTTCTGGGCTCAAACCTCTTATGAGCCCACCCCAGGGTCAGTGTTTGTGTCGGCCTCTCACAGCTTATGTTAGCTGATGGGCCCACTGCAAGATTGTATAGGAGACAAGTACATTTTAATGTGGAATGTGCTTTACAGTTCCAAAAAAATATATGTCCGGGCTTTCAAATGGCCCCTCACTTTATGTATTTCCTTTGGCGATTTTGCTAGTCCCACCGCAAATAGGATTAGGGGTCATGGTTAGCCTAAATCTCTTGGGTTTCTAGACAGTTTGTCCAGCCAATGTCTGCGCTCAGGAAAACATGGATCTATTCCACTCTAGCTTAGCAGATTTCCTGAAAATCAGGTCCCACTGGTCCAGCCGTCAGCTTCTTAGCTCCATATTAAGTTCTTGGCCTGCTTTGGATGTTTGCCCTGCACCACTCTGTCTTCCACCTCCTTCCACTCTCTCTGGGTATCTATTTCCTCCTAGTTCTTCGTCTTTACCTTCTTTGACTTTGTTTCCCTGAGTCACCTTTCTTCCTCCTTCTCTATCCCTCCTTTAACTCCAATCTTTTTCCTGCTCCTAGCTCATTCCTTCATCTCTAGTGTGCTTTTCTCGCCCTGCTTCTCGTGCCTTCCTCCACATCGCTCGCTCACTGCCCGCACCTCCTCAACTTCGACCATCCCGGAGGCTGCCTCATGCCGTCATGATATCCCAGTGCTGGAGAAATTGCCTTACTATCAGGATGGTCTGTGGGTGCCCTTGGTCTTCTCGGTGCTTCTCGTTGGAGTCCCCTGGGAAGTGGGTGGTCACGAAAATGCCTGCAAATGGTGGTGTGATCACAGACCTGGATATTGACTGACGATTCCTAATCCGGCGGTCGCTTCACTGACCGCTGCCTGCGGGTTGGAAGATTGAATGTACACTATCTGACTCTAAGAAACCCCTGAACTCCGTCCCACATCTCTCTTTTGAGACTTTCTCCCAGTATACTTGGGAAGATGCCTTCCACATGGCTGGGGATTGCAGGACAGCACATAGCAGAGTGGAAGAGTCATCATTATTATTCGCCTATTGTCACAACATTGCATTGGAATTCCCTGCCATTGATGTTCACCCTATCCACTCCATGTGGGCTTTTGAAAAAGCCCTAAAACATATTTTTTTAAATTAGCATTGCCTACCTACTGTTGATTTACTGGTCTTAGAAGGTGTTGTGCCCATGCCCGGTGGGAACAGTGCATGCTCGAAAATGTCTTGCTGCTTCTACACAAAAGCACATCGTCTCTAGCCTTGCCCCTTGCACCCAACCCTTCCATAATTACTTGGAGGGCTTCTTCTAAGGCCATGCAGTATGCCTACTGCCCCTGCCCTCCAACAGTACCCGCAGGGCAACAGCCTGTAGTCATGCGCTCTGGGTACCATGGCTTGTGTCCCTGACTTGTTGGAGTAGCCGCTACCAACAGTACCCACAGAGCACAGTATTGGGTCATGCCTGTGAGTATTGGACCTCCCAAAAAAGTATCACTCTCTCCAGATGACTGCACAAGACCGTGCCTCACTGGCCATTACTTCGGCAAACCGGAATGTGTTAGAAATTGATGCACCCTGGATATGACAAACGCCTGCGATAAACACAATCTCCATCACTTGAGTAGCGGGTGATGGCCTCGGAAATGCTGCAGTGGTGCCACCACCAGTTCTGGTGCCACCTGAGGGGGCGTGTGAGGTCACGGGGAATGAATGACAGGGGAGGAATTTCTGGTTTCTTTGGCCACTCTGAGTGGTGAATTTCAGTGTTTTTTGCCCCATAACCAGAACAGCCTTTCTACTCCGGTTTTATCTCGGAATGTAGGTCTCTTAAGATAGGCTACTATTTATTTATTTATTTATGTATTTATTTTGGCATTTGTGAAACGCACTTAACCCTGAGGCATCCGAGCACTGAAATGCTTAGGAAGTACACACGTTATCGATAGCAGTTGCATTAGCCTGGGTGACCATCTAATGCTAGCAAAGAACCATGACTTTACTTAAGCCATGGTTTCACAGTACATCATTTGGGGTTTGTGTTGATGTTCTTCCAGTAAGTGCCTGCGGGCACTGTGCCCAAGGAATGGCCTTTGCCCCTTTACTTGGCACAGCAGCTATACTCTCATTCAAGACTTGGCTCGTGGTGATGCACAGGATTCGTGCTTCCACCTGCAGGGCTCCCAGGACATTCCTAGTGCACAGCACCCTTGTCTGTGGACAGTGGGCACCTTTCCATACCAGCCCATGCCCAGGAAGCGCTCCCCTGGCGCATGCCTGAAACCATCCCTCGGGCACTCCGCACTGTACTTCCTGCATTGGTAGGTTCCCTTTTTTTCTAATCCCATTGGGGTGGTGGTGATGAACCTCCAAAAGGTTACAGAATGCAAAGCAGCTTCCAGGCACAATGATTGCTTTCTTCAATAGTTTAAACGTTTTGGCGGTTCTTCCACTGGGCCTAAGCGAATGCAATCATGTGCATATGTACAGAGTCTTAACCCCATGTCCAGCCATAATGCCAAGGTTCGGCGCGCGCAGGCGCAGACCCACCACTCTCTGTGATGTCCTCACACAGGAACACTCCACACCAAGAATGAAAAAGGTCCTGCGTGAGTTGTCCAAGCCCTGCCTTATGTCTGCCCTGTTATAGTCAACGGGGCCCTCGCGCCATGGTGTTATCGCAAAGATAGTCCACATTCCCACTGAACACGTTCGATGAAAGATTTCCACGTGACGCAGGTAATGAGGTTAGCAAAAAAAAAAAAAAAAACTTGCAACTTACTGTCTTGGCTACTGGCTACAATAGGACAAAGGCTCAGGCTGACAAGGTTGTGCAGTTCCGTTTATGACTGGAGAAGAAAAAGTCCCGAAGCTCAAAGATTTGGTGTGAAAGTTCTAGAAACAGCCAGTGAATCACTGCTAGTAAGCAGCAACCTCGTGGCTGCCTCTCAAGTGAACCTATCCGCTTCACCCCTTCCTAATCCCTGACCGACCTTTCAAAAGAAAGTTGCATCCACAGGGTCAACACAGCACATTTTCTCCAACTCTAAAAATAGAATGATTTGTTTTCATGCCGATGAAAGGGCTACATGACAACTCCGACAGAAGTTTGACTCAGGCCGTTGACACTCCTTCATAACTTTCCGCCATACTGTTGTAATCATTGATAACATTTCAAAACATTTTCACTGGAGATTATTGCCACAATTGGTCAGCTAGCAACTTAAAACGAGCACACGACCTGCCTTCTCATGACAAGCCTCAGGTGCAGCAGTAAATGGGAGAGTCTAACGAACTCCAAATAAGGACACAGTGGGGGGTCATTACAAGGTTGCCGGCAAGCCGCCAGTAGCGCCGGTAAACGCCTTACCGTATTACTGGGATATCATGGCCAGCGGCGGAACGGTAAGTTCCCATTCCCATGGAGTGATGGGAACCACTGAAGCCCCGGCTTCGCTAACAACGGTGCCGTTGCTTCCGTGATTTATCGGCGGGTAGGGGCCTGAAGTACCAGCAGGTCAGGCCGGCCTGTTCACTGCCCATACCGGCAGACTCGGAGTAACCCGGTCCAGAAGAAAAGCCGGAGTTACCAGCATTTTTTCCAGACCGGTTTATTCGTAATGAGGCCCAGCGACCACTGATTCTCTGAATTGAAGTGTCCACCTAGGACAGGTTCTTTCATTCTCCATTTTAATTATTTGCTTAGGTATTTGCTTCTAGGAAGTCTTCAATAGTTCCTCCCTGTACACAGGTCGTCGATGCATTGGGCATGTGAATTAATGAAGTTGGATTTCTGTAAGGGAGGTATTTATTTCATCGTCAGACACCGCCCACGGTCGTGTATTGAAGACTGCTTTTTATTTGCGTAATTAGCTATGAAGTGCATTCTATGAATCACATTTTTTTTGGAACATAGAATGAAACATAGAATGAAACACTAACATTTATTTTTTGACAGATTCAACACAATTTCACCCCTCTATAAAGTACTGGTTTTAAGATTTGCTTCGAAGCGTACCTATGAAGCGGGACTGCAGATTTCCAGTCGCAAAAAGATTCACAAGCACGAAGAAATAACTAAAAACACCACCTGTCTGTCGCATTCAAAACTTGAAGAAAACGCTCACATTTTAAGATCCATAAGCACGTGGATGGGACACTCAGCCAATCAGGCTGCTCTGAACGAGGGCTCCATTCACCAGAACAAGCATGTATTTTGGACAGCCTGAGGGCCCTTTGCCCCCACACAAACTTGCACAGCACCCCACAACCACCAATAACCCCATGAGCATTCACGACCCAGTGACTGGGAGCAAAACTAAAACTTACCAATGTTATCTGCTTTGCTATTCCACACTCTGCTAAGTCTGTTTTCCATGTTTGTTACATTGCCATAATCTGCACTGAAAATAGACTCCAAGAGTGGAGGAGCATTGGAGACACCTAGGGTCAGATTTCGTTTTTTGTCAATGATAAAAACCTTGAGCAAGCCACTTCAAATATTGCGCACCAGGTATTATCCCTGGCGGTAACGGGACTGCATGGCCATCGTTACAGGCCCTCGCTGCACTCATGCCCTTAACCTAGACAGGCAGGCCGGGCGTTATTGCTCCAGTAATACCCGTAAGTGTCTTCCCTACATAGTGCATGGGTCCCTGTGTCAGAATGTGATGTGCGCAGCAGTACAAAGGCTTCAGGAAAGAGGCTGGTAATTCGTTTGCACTCAGATCATTGGTAAACTCAGAGCGTCAGTCTAATTCAAGGATGTCCAACTCCAGGCCTCAAGGGCCAGATCCATGTTGGGTTTTCAGGATACCCTTCATTAATATCCATTAGATAAATTTGCTTGCAATGATTCTAAATGTATATTTGACATTTTTCTCTTACCAATGTATCAGCTATTCAGAGCTGAAGAGAAAATGGAAAGGCCTACAGGGACACTCAGTGACTAAGAGCAGGGCCCTGCAAGCACGCATGAACAAGTCAATGGGGCCATTGCACTAACAGCCTTATTTAGCATTGAATTGAATTAACACAACCAACATTAGCATTTACATGCTGTGGGATCTCCTACATGCAATTTTAAACATTTACAAGACGGAGGGGAAGGGGTAAATGGAAGGAGTAAGGAGAGGTGAACTCACTTGGGCTCTTTCATTTTCCGGTACATGAAAAAGTAAACGCTCCCGGCAAATGACGCTTTGCATACAGCGTTTGCAAATGGATTCTTTGCTAAACCGAGGCGGATTCCACAGGCATTCCATTCGTTTCACGCGTGCATGAAAATGCCTTGCTGGGATAAGTTGAAATGCCCCAATGAGACAGAGGAGCAATGCACAGCAAAGATCGCCTCGCCACTGCTTGAAAAGGAGTATTACATGGCGTCGTAAAGGTAATACGCTGTGCTTTTACACCTCCATTTAATAAACCACCCATTACAAAAGGAGGGTGTAACTCTAGCAAGGACTTGAACAAATGTCTGAAATGCATGGATAGTTATGAAATGCATGGATAGTGAACGTTGACCAACAGTGTATCCACTCAGTGCACTCCCAACTGTGAATCCCTTTCAACTCAAACAATTCACAGCAGATCTAACATTCATTTGGTCCTAGTATAATTATCAGGGGTGTAAGAAATGCAGTATGTCTTTCAATCGCCCCAGCACAGTCTGCTGCCTCTGGCACGTCAGAGCTCTTTAGGCCGATTGGTTATCAACTAACTTAGAGGAATTACTACATTCTGGTTCATGTATTGTCCAATGATATTTATCCAACATCTGAAATACTTAGCACTATTTTTTTTGCAATTTAGCACTTTTGCTCTGCAGATAATCGATGCATTAGATGCGCCTAGGTTGCAAGTATATTGTAAGGAATCACATTTTTTCAGTATAAATTTGATGATGCTAAGCAGTATTTGGCTATATTCATAACTTTTGTTTCTTATTCCAGGCTAGTTCCAGTGTCAAAGACAAGCGTGCATTAATGAATTGGCCACCTAGAGCTAATACTAAGCAGCTGGCGAGAGCTGGGCAGCTAATCAGGTTGCAGTTACTACCTTTCGGTTCGTTCCCGTGTTTCGAGCAACTCATTTCTTCTCCAACTCTTACCTCAGATCTTCTGGCTCTTGCGTTCTCCTGCTCCCCTCTGACCTCCAGCAGGCCCCTTTCCGTCTCTCCATCTACCCCGGTCACCGCCGTCTCTTACTTGCCTCTGCCGCGAACCGTCCAACCCTTCTGGAACGTGCGTGGTCACCATGGAAATGGAGGAGGGACTGGCACTAGAGTGGCCCTCCGCTGTTACCATGGTGGCCATGTTAGTTGCACTTCTTTTTTTTTAATCATAAATCAAGGGTTGATTTATTCCTCAGCCTTTTTCTTTCACCCGGTGAAGCTACCCTTATCACCCTGAGTATTTTGCTGGGCCAGTGTACATTTGGTGGGTGCACCGTGAAGGCTCTGTCTGCACTCAGGGCTACTGGCTCGGGAGTCGTGGAGTTGCACCCCGCACCCGGTTTGACCCCCCAAGCGCATTATTACAGAAAAACCCAACAGCTCTTCATCTGCATTGCTAACGGTAAGTGTTCATGTGAGATGTTGCTGGACTTCAAACGTTATTTCCTTACCATTCATCCTATATCCGCTGTAACTCAAAACGTATGGGATTCCTACATGAATATCTGCACAGGTTTCCTTATCACGGTTATAGGTCAAAGGATCGAATCAAAAGGATCGAAATACAATAGGGTCGAATCAAAAGGACCGAAAACAAAAGGGTCGATTTTTTTAAATTATTTTTTTTATTTATTATTTTTTTGTGGGGTGTCCCCCCACAAACCCCTGTTTTTGTGGTAAAAAACACTTTTTTTTCCTATACGGAAACCCAATAAAATATCTATATTTTTTAAAAAAATGCGACCCTTTTGTTTTAGGTCCTATTGACTCGACCCTATGGCATTCGATCCTTTTGGGTTCGAACCTTTGACCGGTCACCCCTTATTACAACATACCTGTGACATCACTATTCAGCGTCAAGAAGAAAAGGACACCTCTAGGTTACTGTGCCTGTTGCCAAAACCAAGATAAGGCGCTAAAGGCATTTTCTTACGTGGCAACTGTCACTGAAGCAATTCCAAATATTGAAACCTGTTTAGTGCTATTGAGTGCTCTGCTCGGGTGCAAGACATTTTTCAAAAAAGGTAGCAGGCGCCCCTCTCCAGAAACAACATGGCATGATAACCTGTCCTGTGGTTTTTTTCCCACTTTGAGAGTTCACAGTCATTGCTTTTTTCTCACCGTACCTTTCACAGATGAAAAATATCCATTTGCATATCAGTCTTTGTCCCACCTACATGGGCAGTCCAGCACGGAAATGCTATGGCACTTCCCTTCTGAACAAGAGTACCAGCAGCAAACCCATACACGTGTTTCAGCCTTGTTGGGCCTCATCAGTGAGGTGGAGCTATGCCTCTCTGAGCACAGTGAGCAGGGAGTCCACGTCTGGGTTCCCCCAGGTAACTCAGGGTGACCAACCCCACGTTCCTTGCAAATATTTTTCAAAAAAGGAAGTCAAGCAAGATTCTATCTGCATGGTAAGACAAGCTTGCTTTGAAAGTGAAGTTTTGAAATCTGTTTGCCACAAATGGCATACCAAGTATTCATCTGTTTTACTTCTATAACATAGATTGCACATAGCTAAGCATCAATAAATGTCTCCAGTATGGCAATAACGGTATCAGAGAAGGACTGTAGTGGGGGAAGAAAATGTATTGCACTTAGATGAATTGTTGGGGGTAGGAAATGTATCGCACTAAGAATGATTGTTGGGTGTGGGAAATGTCTCGCACTTAGATGGATTGTTGGGGGTAGGAATTGTGTTTCTCCTAACTAACCATACAAAAAACTCACCACTCTCGATACTCGCCCTCAAACTCTAAACTGAAAACAACCATACCCTTTACGGCACCACAACCGCACGCACTTCACAACACCCATCATAAAACCAAACCATGCACAAATGTATCTCAACACCACATGACGGCCACCAACTGAAAAAACATCTATGCTCAGTGACCAGTTTCTCCGAACTGGAGTTGCCAACAGAACATCAAAGGTCTCTTGCTCTTCTCCCTCTCAATCCCACTAACAAACCCTCCAACCCTCCTTCCATTGCAGATACGCCAGAGCACCAAGAGACCACGCAAGTGGCAACAGTGCACAGTACAAGACCCATTAACATGAAAATGAACTGCATTGTCTAGCAATGGTCCACCATCAAGAGGTAAACATCTGAGTCAGCAAGAGCATTAGTGGTGGTGGTGGGCTGTTAAGAGACAGTAGAGCTCGCCCTCTCGGGCCATTATCACCATTAGAACCCATTGTGGTCAGTAAAGGTGGCTAAGAAAAGGGAAAAGAGCTAGGGTGCATACAGGGTGTGTGCGTTTTGAGCTGCAGGGATAACGGAAGTAATGCCTTCCGTCTCCAGCGCATGTTGGATCGAAGTGCTGCGTGTTGAGTGGAGGGATACAGCCAGTGCTTTAAGTGGCACTGTTACTTGAGCTTTGGCTCTTCAGGGGTGTGCCTTGCAAGGGGGCATGGCCTAACGAGTGACAGGAGATATTCGTTGCAGATATGATCACCCTCACCTCCGGGGTAGAAGGTGCTGATGCCTGCACCTCTTAGCAAAAGGGATACCTGGCGGGGGTCGGCACCACACCTTTTCTTCCTTAATAGTAGTGGCAACCCATGCCAGGCATCTCGTTAAGCAAGAGAGCCAGTGATTGGCCCCACCACCCAATCCCGTGGGTAATTGCTGCATCTCTTAGTAGAAGGGGTGCCTGGTGGAGGCCAGCACCACCATTATGAAAGAAAAGTCAGACCAATAGAGGCCGAGGCTTTTTTCACTGAAGCATTTCAAGCTTTCGCACACGAGACCTTTTTCGCTTTTGGGCATGTGAGTGAGGGAGATGAGTAGAGCAGCAAGAGATTGCCTCGGGAGTGCAGGGAGTGGTGGATGCGAGAAAAAGCAAAAGGCCTGCAGATGAGCAGACAATTGGTGGGCAGGGGGGTTGCAGAATGGCAACTAGCAAACTCCAAATGTGGGTGGGACACTGTGAAATAAGGCCCGCGCTAGGAACGAGTTGATTGTCTTGGCCACTCTCCCAGGGTAGTAATGTAATTTGGGTACATTGAGCTGTAAAATACCATGTTCGCTGACAACTCTCCAGCTATAATGGTATGTTATGTATGCCTCACTCCCTCCCCCTTCACATTATGTGAGCTGTTCATATAGAGAGGGAGTGTAGGGGGCAAGGAAGTCATCATGGATGAACCATGTACAACATGCTCAAAAATATACCTGCCTTCCTGCTGCTCACTTCAAACACCAGCTCTCATTGCAGTGGACTCAGCAACAATGCTCTGCTGCTCTTGTTTTCCGGCGCTTGGCAGCGGCTGTGATGCAGCTCGAGAGAATCTGCTGAGCACAGGTGAGATCCCTGGCTTCTCACTGTTTCTTTCAGACCCTGGCCTGAGTAGGACTGGCTTTCCATTAATGGTTTCAGCAGGGCACTCACCCTCCCTCCACTTCCTCTCAGGATTGGCAAGACGCTTGCTCGTGCTCCGTCATCTGCTATTACCCTTTGGGTTGTGGAGATCTGTGGGAAGAGAGGGCGGTTGTTGACCAGGAGGAGGGTCTACATGATTATTCGTGCAAGTGACCTCACCTGTCAGATCAGCTTCATCAAAAGTAGGTTAAAGGTTTTACAACGGGTGTTGCAAGTCACCACCGAGTTCAGTGACCTGGCTTGATTTCTGAATATAGTGTTGAATCTCAGTGAAGAGCAAAGTCCTCTTGATGCATGCTAGCACGCTTACATCCCACACATTAGCCTCGTTCTGGTATCAGCGCTTTCTTATTATACCCTATTCACAGGTCAGCTTGGTTAGATGTTTACATCTCAGGGAGGACAGTAACTCTTGTCATAACTTGTCATAAGAGCAATCCACAACTAAGGCGCAGAGTTCCTGAGAGACAAATTACGCCTACATCAACAAGCAAGAACGCTCAGGATCAAGCAACGACATCTGTCTGGAACCGAAACCCTACAACAAAAGAAAACTCAGAGGATCTTCTTTCTCTCACCAGGCAGCGAAAACTTGGAACGACTTACCAAAGAATATACGTAACACAAGAAACCACCGACTATTCAGGAAACTGCTTAAATGCTTGCTCTTCGCTGCGTAACTAGAAGACCGCCACATGGGCGCACACATAGCCAAAATAATGATGAATGAAGACACCAATCCCGGATCCCAGAGAGCAATCTACTACAAACAGAATCTAAGGAAGAGATTCTACGACATGCCAATAATGTCCCCATACATAATGTTCCCATACATAATGTCGCTGGAAAAAGCCATTGGCGACATTATATATGGTGACATTATGCATGGGGACGGGTTGCAGGGATGTCCCCTGCTGTGAAAATATAAAAAGAAACAGGGGTTGCAGGGGTGTCCCCACAAAAAACAGTGACTTTTTTGCCTGGGGACATTTTTGCACGTACATTATTACATGGAACCATACCAAACTACAAACTGATAGATAGCTATGATAGGATGATACTAAGACAGAAGGACAAGGACGATTCATCAATAGCATCCTGACCCCGAATTACACCAATCTCCAACTGACCTAAGTCACAATAGATAGCAAGCAAATAGGGGCGGCCAATCTACAGCACCGAAACCAGAGGGCGGGAATAGACATACCCAAACCCAGTATACTAAGTTCATTACAATACAGCTGGGACTGCAACGCACAATCACCCATAACAGTTAGATGGTCAAGAAAGGAAAGCAGCAACTAAGCCTACCCATAGGATTGCTAGTTAAACAGAAGAAGATCTGCTAGAACCAGGACATACAACCCACTAACCCAACTTTCAAATCTCTGCATACCTAACTCACCCGAAAATCCACACAACCATCTCTCGCCCAGCATACCGCACGCACTGCAACAACAAACAACAAATAACACAAACATCACCAACAGCACACAAGGTCTCGCCCGGTCCGATGCTCAGCGCACGGTTGAAACCGAACTGAAGCCGCCAACAGCACACCATTACTCTCTAACTTTCCTACTCCCTCTTCATCCGACTGACCTAACCCGTCGGCCATCTTGTTTTTCAGATCCACCTGGGGACCAACTCTGTTTGTGACGGTGCAGGATATAAATACCTTTAACATTTAAGATTTAACATAACTGAAAAGGCCCAATTATCTATCAGATATATAAAAATAAATAACAAATGTATATTTTTCTAAACATTGAAAATGTCAAAGAATGTCTCACATTCGCACCCGGGGAAGGTTGCTCAGCCAATCAGGTGGCTGCAAGAGCGGGCGAGAATACAGTGTGCATCGCCACTCTTTCCAGCCAGGTGAGGCCCTTCATTGGGTGGCGCCATCTCGATTGTGTGGGAGGTAACAGGTAGCCTCCCCATGTCCCCACCCTCCCCCTCCTCCCAATGACACTAGAATCCCGCCCCCCACTTACCTGCTGGGCCGGAGCTTTGTGCTCCGGTCCTGGCACTCCTTCCACCTGTGGCAACCATGGAAATGGAAAAAAGACTGCAATAGCGTGGCGCCCATCTACTGAGGACAAAAAAGAAACCATTTGCACCCTGGGCAAACCCCCGTGTGCAAATAGCTATCACGCCCAAGTACATAGCTGGTAAAAGCCCACAGCCCTCGCAGAGGTCCGGACTAGTGGGCTGTTACCGGCCATGTATGCCCCCGGCTGGGGCATGATTGCTACATTATCTGAGTCTTAGTGAAGTCGTCTGCTGCAGTGCATGCATCCACGACGTGTTCTATCTTCAGTGAATGCACAAAATAAACACATTGAGGTAAAACCAACTGGTGTGATCTTGTGTTCACCATTTCATCTCCTAGCAGAGAGCTGGGTGTAGGGAGGTCCTGCTTCAAATACCTTCTGCATGGGGGAGAGAGACACTATGCACCAATAGTCAAAACTTAATGAGACTAATCACGAGTTTGGTGGCTAATCCCCGGGGAATTACTGTCAGATTCATTTACTGTTAGTGTTACCATCACTTACAATCAGGCAGAATCTGCCTGATTACAAATGAATCGCAGGATGGCAGTGTTTATCCCCATTTTCGAAGTCCATCCCTAGTGTCTTTGGAAGAAATTCCATACTTGTTTATTGCACTGTGGCAATTCCTCCAGTCTTTGCAGGTAATGTGGAAGAAATACCACCGGCCACGTGCTGGAGGTACCGCCTCCATACTTACACCAAAAGCCTAGTATTGCAGTGTAGTAAAAGAGCCAGTAATTTGGTTAGTGCCTCTTTTTTACCGCACAACTATATTCTTAACGAGCCTCAACGAATCCAATAGGAAGACGAAGCAATGGTCTGAACTGCGGACATGTGTTCCTCTCATTGCCGCCAAACTCGTAGTATGACAGTGCGGTAAAAGGGGCAGTAAGTGTCACTGCCGCTTTGTTTAACCACACCACCCTGCTCGTGATGAGCCTCGATGAACCTAATAGGAAGACGAAGCAATGGCCTAAAACGGGGATATGTCTTGCTCTCTCAGGAGCGCCAAAGTTACACCCAGCCGCAAACTTCCAAGCCTCTACAGCATGAGGGCAGAGGGAGGTGAATAAACAATCGGAGGTGCCCCCCTCAGGGGCGTTGCTAGGGGGGGGGCTAAGGGGGCTATAGCCCCTGATCTTTTGGTTGTAGCCCCGGATAGAATCTCAGGAGCTACAGCCAAAAGACTAGCTAGCCCCCAGTCCCGACAGTTCCAACATCAGCGTAGCCCTGGGTCTTTTCCAGACCTAGCAACTCCCCGGTCTCCTGCTTCACCCCAGGGAAGAAGGTCCTCCGTGCCTTTCAGACTTCTCACAGTAATACTTTAACTGTCCCAGACACGTTACATCCACTGCAGGACCACCAGAGCAGTGAGCCTGGCCCAAGGCCAAATACTTCCCCTGAGCTGGGATAAACGCTTATAGGGGAGTCATGCATGTCATGAAACATGTGCATGGCTTGCCGTTTTAAGTCGAAGTGACCTTTTTGACATATTTTAGTACATTTTCATAAATGGAGGCTGATGTAGTACGAAAAGCCGAAATAAAAGCTCTGCACACAAAGTCATGAGGTCTCAGAAAAGATGAAAACGACTCCTTGAGGCCTAACTTTGGCTCATTGTATTGCCCGATGATTTAAGTAGTTGCTGCACCTCGGCAGGATCTTGTGCGCAAACACAAGTCAGCTACATGAGAGGAAAAACGACCTGTGGTGTAGATGACCTGACCACATAGGGAGGACTGTGGGGCTGGGATCTAGGTCATCCCCGCACGCGCGCATCAACAAAATGTCCACTTTGTTTTGTTTTACCCCATTTCACTGTATATGATATGATAGGTGCTTAATACCCAGAGGTTTCTAAGCACGACCCAGGGATCGAACCTGTGCTGCTTCGTGTGGTCTTGCTTCCAAGGCGAGCATGTTGCCGCTGAGCTATGTATATATATATATGCATGCACTATATATATGCGGGGGAGATCCCTGCAGCCTCCCCGTGCACCTCACATTTATTATCAACTTCACCCACACCTCCACATGTATATCCGGTGAAATGGGGCTGTGGAAATTCGGCATTTTGGGATGCACAGTGATGGGGTGAAACCGTGGTACTGAGCCAACAACAGGGAGTTTGCATTGTTCTATGTTCATTCTTTGCCAGTTTTATTTTCTCTGCACTTTTTTCACCAAAATTTTTGCAGAAAAAATGTATCGCATTAATTTTTTTATTGGGGGGGTCGCCCCCCATCACCCTCGCCCATTATTTATTACCTATACACCACCCCACCCTACCCCTTGTATGCCCCCATATGTTTCTATGTTTTCTTTCTGCAAAATGTTTTCGGCAAAAAGTTGTCACGTAAAATGAACGGGCGATGAACAAACGTCGTACCGTTCACATGACCCTTTGGATGTGTGAAACATTGTGTGTCTCCAGAGAGAAGTATACAAACGGCTTCTACTCTGCAGCTCCACACATCGTCCAGCCCCCTTAATCTGTGTGTAATCTCTTGAGGTAACCCAAGCGCAAATCGTTTGCGGTATCACACCACTGCCCCAGTCCACACTGCAACACCAACAATACAAGATTATGTGGCTAGTTCCGAGTATGGCAAAGTGGTAAAAAAAGTAGAGGTCATTCCGTTACCTTTGCTTTTTGGCGGCAATGGAGTTTCTGCCGTTTTTACCACTCCGTCCAATCCAGAGTTTGGTATTGAAGTGGAGGATTTACCTCCCGCATCCTCCACTTCAATGCCAGAAATCAGTGGAATTACTGCTCACTGTAATTCCATCTAAATCCCCATAGAGTTCGGTGGACTCCAAAAATGGGCCCTAACACCTCCTTTACCACCACTTGCAATTCTGTGGTAGACCCACGGGACCAAGTGGTAGTACTGCTAACTGATTTTGGCAGCTATTCAGTAGAATCACCACGGAATTACTGCCAAACTCGTAATGAGGCCTTCTGTGTGGTAGAAATAGGTTTATAGTGAATATGTCGAATGCAAAAATGTCGAAAATAAAACGGTCATTTTTTTTAATGGGGGGGTTCGCCCTTTTCCCCCATTTTTTTTTATTTCTACTAGCTAAATCCCCAAAAAACAAAAATATTTTAAAAAAATTCAACATTTATTTTTTGACATTTTTGCATTCGACCAAATGTTTTCGACTTTTTAACTGGTCACGTAGAAATACATGTCACAACTTGAAAAGCATCAAACGACTCAAATCAATGCATAAGCATCAGAGTGCTAAGGGGATTTCTTCATTCCAGCCTTCCACAATGTTCTCAAAAAATGCGTTAATCCTCAACATCAAATACGTGAGATAAAATTCTCTCCAAAATGTGTTTGCGCAGATACTGCAGTTTATTGATGAGAGCCAAGACTAAACAGACTACGCCAAACCCTATCATAAGGGACACCGTCGCTGAAAGCGGACTGTGTACTTAGTGTGGTCTTTCAGATTTGTGTATAAATATTAAGTTACTTCCTCTTGCGGTTTCCTTTCTGCAGAGCACTAACAGAATTCGCTTTTTTGCCTGGCCCTTACATGATCGCATCAGCCAGACCCCTATTGGATTAACGTCCTCTCACTCCATTCATAACACTATCTCTGGTCCCTCCTCCTCATCCCAGCCCCATATATGAAAAGAGGGCATATTTTACACTATGCATATGAAGACACCCACACGCAAGACAATGCACACAGACGCCGGTTCCTCCTGGTTCTGAACCTATCCTATTATCCTATCCCCATTAAAACACCCTGCCCTCTTTTCTTGCAGAGCCAAGCACCTGGAGACTGCCTCTAGGTGGTAGTGGTGTGCGGTATAAATCAACATAAGGAGGGTCGCCAGCGTGGACCATTTCCAGCTAATTTGTGTTACAAAAACCCTGTTTTGTTATGTTAATGTTTTTTATCCCAGGCCAAACCACCACTGCAACAGGTTCAGACAGGGGTGTTGCTAGGTCTGGAAAAGACCTGGGGCTACTCTGATGTCAGAACTGTTGAGACTGGGGGCTAGCTAGCCTTTTGGCTGTAGCTCCTGAGATTCTATCCAGGGCTACAACCAAAAGACCAGGGGCTATAGCCCCATTAGCCCCCCCCCTAGCAACGCCTCTGGGTTCAGAGCACCCCGCCGTGTCCATGGAGGGGTGTACTGCGCTCCTAATAACACCTGGCATACCTTAGAATTCTTGAAGGAAAGAAAATGAGCGAGTGGAGGAGAAGAGGTTGGGAAACAGACGGTACAAACAAAGGGAGGGTTGCAGTAGGGGAAGAAAGTTTTGTGATAGTATGGGCACTTTTACACAAAAGGGCGATCCCTACATCAGGAAGGGGACTCGGATCAAAACAAGAATACTCATTCTATATGGACCCCCACTGAGGGAGAAATAATAGCATTAAGGCTCTTCCACTTTACTTAATCATTTTATATAGCACAGTCACATTAGCTTCGAACAGTAGAGGAAACGAGTTCCATGGATTCGAACACAGGGAATCTTGCGCAAAAAAAAGACGCACATAGAATGTAGCTATTAACAGAAAGATTCATGGATTATATAATTCAAAAGAGACCATTATAATTGATAGTATATTACATGCATACATGTATTAACCACAAAGGTGTTTGTTGTGGAACACATTCAAACATACTTACAAAAAGGAACATGACAGTATTCACGTCAAAGTTAAGTACATATATACAATAAGTACAAGAAATACAAAAAACTAAAGCTCCACAATGTAGACAATTAATTCTATATGTGTCACGGCTCGCTCCCTTCGCTCCCGTTCCCGCCACTTGGGGGCATGTTTTGGGGTTTCTTCCCTACTGGACATTTCCTCCGAACCTTATGCTACAGTGTCCTGATGAATTGGGAGCGCTAAAACCTTATTTCCCGAATTACTTCCCTTCCGGATCCATTCCAGGTTTTTGGCAGCCAGCATGCTACTGCTACTTTAATCAAATGACTATGCTTCCCAGAATGCCTGGCTCACTGCCTCACCTCCTCCCTTGCGGGACAAGGCTGGGTGGAGGATAGGCAACACCTGTGGCTGCAGGTGCAGCAGGCGACACGCCTGAGGGGTGTGCTCGTTAAGCAGCTTTAAAAGCCTCAGTTTGCTTCAGTCCAGCGCTGGTCATTGTTTCAGCGTTCCTGTCGTGACTGGTCCCTTGTTCCTGGTTCCTAGTTTTTGTGCCCAGTTTCTAGTTAGTGTTTCTTGTTCCTTGTCCTGGAATTCGTATTTGTATGCCTAATTGATTTCTGCCTTTTGGAAATCCCTTTCTCCCTTTCTCTGTCTGCAGGCAGCCTTTCTCTGAGCTTTCCTTTTGCTGTAGCCCAATTGCCTGTGTTCACTGTTTCCTAGAAATTGTCCTTTGCTACTGAAAGACTTGTTGCATTAATCTTTCCTTTACAGGTTTAGTTTCCTGCCGTCTCACCTTGGATGGGTGGGAAAGTTTCCCTTTTGATATCGTTTTCACTGCTCCTGATCCTTGCCTTGTATTGGGATCCATGCCATGTTTTCCTTTACACTTTTACATTTATTTCCTATTTTATTATTAGGTGTGGGAAGCTGTTGTAACTAGCTCCTGTGTGATTATCTTTTGTTTTCCACACTGTACTATTCCTTTCTGCCTCTTGACTTGGGTTTAGGTATTTAGTCATCCTCACTCTTTGCCTTTACTGCCTTCTGGGTTCTTGTTTGATTTACAGGGTTGTGGGTTAGTACTGACTTTATAAGTGGTCTTTCCGGTCCTCGTGAATACGGACATCCAAGTGGTCTTTCCGGTCTTCGTGAGTACTGGCATTCATGTGGTCATTCCGGTCCTTGTGAGTACTGTTTCCAAATTCTTTATTCAGTACCGTCTAGAGTGTCAGCTTACAGATTCTGTCCCTGCTTGCCCTCTACGTGGGCTTAGCGCTGTCAGTATCTGTAATAGCATAGTGGGTAAGGAGTTGCCGACTTTCCTTTCAGTCATAAGGAGGTTCTAAGTGCTTACCCTACATTCCTTTTCATATAGTGGTATACACGAGTCTTGGGTATTGAATGCACGTTGTTATATTCAAGGTTGTTTACTGTGTATTTTGTGCACATTTCCCCTGCCATATCCATCGCCTTCTTCCTTTCCTAACAGAATGACCAGCCGTTGTTCCCGTTTGAACATGGCCAGATTACGAAGGAAAGGCAGCAAGGCCTCTAACAAGCTTATACAGAAAGCTTCCCTTACTATTACCCGTGAAAATCGAATCTCTACTCCTGACTTAAATGAACTCCTTGACACGAATGGGTATTTACGTGCAAAGTATTTTACCCACTGGGTGGCCCATCCTACATTGCCTGATCCTAGCTCTGTCTTTAATTTTGATCCAGAGTCTATGTCCGCACAAGCCTTAGCAGTGGAAAACAACACACTGCTAGAATTTATACACACAAGTACCTCTGTTATTGAACCCCATGACTCCGGTTGTGCTTTACCTCAGATTGAACAGTTTCATGATTCAAGCATGAAGGATGGAGGGGTTCCTTGCATATCTTCTGTTTTCTGCCCTCAGTCTACAGCTTACTCCTCTGCACAGGTTCTTACTGTGGTCTCTAATGCCAAGGGGTCTGATGCCAATAGTCTGCTTAAAAGAAACACAGACCACGTCGGTAAGAGAGAGTATAGATCACAAGACCTGCAAGCAATAGATGACAATATACAATCAGTGCACTTCCAGATGGCTAGGGCAGGATCCAGCCCTGATGCCACCATGCATTCCCCTGTGCCTACTGATAGGGATGTACAGTTAATGCGGGACAAGCTAAAAGCAGAATTTGAGGAGTTAAAACAAGAATACATTTCCTTAAGAGAGGAGAATAAGATGTTACAGTCTTTCCTGAATACACCCCCAACTTTATCCGTTGATGAAGTGAATACTGTTCAGTCCCTGAGTGCGGAGACTTTTGTAAATCATGATACTTGTCAATATGTAAGATCTATTGGTAGTGAAAGTCTTTTTTCAAGCACAGCGCTTATTCAGGGCACAGGTTCTGACAACTGTCCTACCGTTTGTCAGGAATTGCTGTTAGCTGAAGATTCACAAGCCACTCCTTTACCTGAGGCTTCCTGTGTAGCAGTTTGTCATAACTCTGAGCTTGAACACATACATGCTTCTGATTTCCAAACACAATCCACAATGGTGGCATACACAGAATCAGTCACAACTGTAGGCTTAGGTTCTGCCCTTGATCTAGCTGCTGAGACTGAAGTAGACATTCAAGCTGATGTGGAAAACGATGCTATCTCTGTGTTCGCTCTTCCTTCTGCCAATTTCGGTCACTACGAGCAGTCAAAGACAGTGCAGAATTCATGTTTTGATGGACTCATTCCACAGATTACTAAACCAAAAACCCGGCAGGTGATCCCTGAACTGTTGATTGTTAATCAGCCACTTTCAGAAGCTAAGACAGAGGAATGGTCAATTGACGAAATCCTGATTAACAGAGACTTTACTATGGTGATTCCTCTGGTTGATTTTGACTTCTACAAAGGAAGAGACTCTGTGTCATCCACCAAGGAGAGGGACGGCAGGGGTACAGCTCAGACTTTGGTTACTGGTGCCAAGGGGTCAACTGCCTTAAAGGGGCTTTCCATTCCTGAACCACAAGTGTGTCTGTCGACTTCTGGGACTTCAGACTGTCCTCCTACTACCATTGACTCTTCAATAATCCTGTCCACAGCTCTGCAGTCATCGTTGGCACACGTATCTTCGATCAATAAAAAAGTGCTATGTCTGCCAGTCACCCAAGAGCCTTCACCATGTACGCAGTCAGAGCCAAAGACCTTGACAATTTTGTCTTCAGCTAACAAGACGGCTCCAGCTTGCATGCCCTCAGCCTCAGAATTTCCTCTGGCATGTCTGTCTTCGGCTACAGTGACTCATCCAGCAGATTATCCTTCAGCAATGGAGCCTTCGGTAGTACATTCTAAGTGCATGTCTTCGGTCCCAGAGCCTACTGCTAGTTTGGCTTCAGTTCATGAGAGACCTGTATCCTGCTCAGCCTCGCTGCCAATATCGGAGGTGTATCTGTCTACACTGTCAGATCCTGCTGCATATTCTTCTGCTCCAGAGATTCCTCCTGAATCCCAACCATTTACTGATGAACGTCCATCTTGCCCTTCTTATGCTTCAAGGGGATCACCAGAATGTCTGCCTTGTACACAAAACAATTCTCCCAACTACTTGACTGTAGCATCAGCGCCTCCCGAATATGCAACATCTGAACCTGAGACTTCTGCCAGCTCTCTCTTCAAAAACATCAAGCCGGCTCACGACTCGGGAGGGCCTTACATGCGAGGCCGCTGGACTTGCCTGGAGTATTACGAGAGAGAAACGGATGCCATCCGCCACGGCCCAGTCACCGAACGAGTAGCCGACAAGGATAGCGGGCTGGACGGTCCGCGTTTGGACTCCGGTTTGGATCAACCGCTTGACAGCCCTTTTGTTGCCGGATCCCACATGAGCCTGAGGGAAGGGACGGGCACGGCCTTCCAGCTGCAGCGCCAGTTAGGTGCTAGTAGCCAAAGGAGGGGAATGTCTGCTGCAGTTCAAGATGTGCCTGTTTTTGCTCCCGCTGCTAGTATGCCTGATGTTCCAATTACTGTGTCTAACACTCCTATCAGTATGCCAAACGTTCCTGCGGTTGTATCCCACGTGCAACAAGGTGGCTACTTGACTGGCTACATGACTGTCAACGGGAGTGCCAGCCTCGTACAACCCATTGGATCTCCAGACCTCCAAGGCATGGAACTTATGCAGGCGAATCTTTGTCACTTTCAACCACAAACCTTTACCCAGATGGATGACAGAGTATCCGAACCTCTACCTCAGCCGCCACCTTCCTCTTCTGAACATAAACATTTCCTGAAACCTGCTGTTTCCTCACCTCCTGTGTGTCCACTCTCGGCAGTGAGGCTAACAGAACTTTTACCGTTGTCTAAGGCATGTAGCACCAGCCTGCCTCTCTCCTCAAAGATGTATGCATATCCTCTTCCAGTGACTAAGCTTCCTGGACCTTCCAACTCTGCTTCGGGTCCTGCAAGTCCTTCATGCCTTTCTTCGACCCATGAGTCTCTTCCTCACCGAAAACCCGCCTATGGCTCTTATAGACTGCGGCCTGATTCTATTCATTTCAGTCCTTCTGCTTCTGCCCGTGGGTCATCGTTTCCGTCAGTGCCACTTCTGAAGACAAAGCGCTCCTGTCATGGAAAGAAGATGTTTTGTGCGAGTAACGGCCGCCTGGAGTCGGCCGTGGGAGGGGGTATACTGTCACGGCTCGCTCCCTTCGCTCCCGTTCCCGCCACTTGGGGACATGTTTTGGGGTTTCTTCCCTACTGGACATTTCCTCCGAACCTTATGCTACAGTGTCCTGATGAATTGGGAGCGCTAAAACCTTATTTCCCGAATTACTTCCCTTCCGGATCCATTCCAGGTTTTTGGCAGCCAGCATGCTACTGCTACTTTAATCAAATGACTATGCTTCCCAGAATGCCTGGCTCACTGCCTCACCTCCTCCCTTGCAGGACAAGGCTGGGTGGAGGATAGGCAACACCTGTGGCTGCAGGTGCAGCAGGCGACACGCCTGAGGGGTGTGCTCGTTAAGCAGCTTTAAAAGCCTCAGTTTGCTTCAGTCCAGCGCTGGTCATTGTTGCAGCGTTCCTATCGTGACTGGTCCCTTGTTCCTGGTTCCTAGTTTTTGTGCCCAGTTTCTAGTTAGTGTTTCTTGTTCCTTGTCCTGGAATTCGTATTTGTATGCCTAATTGATTTCTGCCTTTTGGAAATCCCTTTCTCCCTTTCTCTGTCTGCAGGCAGCCTTTCTCTGAGCTTTCCTTTTGCTGTAGCCCAATTGCCTGTGTTCACTGTTTCCTAGAAATTGTCCTTTGCTACTGAAAGACTTGTTGCATTAATCTTTCCTTTACAGGTTTAGTTTCCTGCCTTCTCACCTTGGATGGGTGGGAAAGTTTCCCTTTTGATATCGTTTTCACTGCTCCTGATCCTTGCCTTCTATTGGGATCCATGCCATGTTTTCCTTTACACTTTTACATTTATTTCCTATTTTATTATTATGTGTGGGAAGCTGTTGTAACTAGCTCCTGTGTGATTATCTTTTGTTTTCCACACTGTACTATTCCTTTCTGCCTCTTGACTTGGGTTTAGGTATTTAGTCATCCTCACTCTTTGCCTTTACTGCCTTCTGGGTTCTTGTTTGATTTACAGGGTTGTGGGTTAGTACTGACTTTTTAAGTGGTCTTTCCGGTCCTCGTGAATACGGACATCCAAGTGGTCTTTCCGGTCTTCGTGAGTACTGGCATTCATGTGGTCATTCCGGTCCTTGTGAGTACTGTTTCCAAATTCTTTATTCAGTACCGTCTAGAGTGTCAGCTTACAGATTCTGTCCCTGCTTGCCCTCTACGTGGGCTTAGCGCTGTCAGTATCTGTAATAGCATAGTGCGTAAGGAGTTGCCGACTTTCCTTTCAGTCATAAGGAGGTTCTAAGTGCTTACCCTACATTCCTTTTCATATAGTGGTATACACGAGTCTTGGGTATTGAATGCACGTTGTTATATTCAAGGTTGTTTACTGTGTATTTTGTGCACATTTCCCCTGCCATATCCATCGCCTTCTTCCTTTCCTAACAATATGTAAGGACAATTAACCAATATATAGAAAACACTTGGTCTCGGCATATGAACAAAGTTGATCTGGGATCAAGTCCTAAAAAAAAGTGAAGGACTAGCATACCAATTGAGTGTGGCGTCACCAGAAATGAGTCGATCAAGGTCCCCTCTGAAAAGAGCGGATGGAGTCGGTCCACCCGCGTGGAGCCGCGACTTGAGCCCTGATGTTGATGCCTTCTGCAGGACCAATATGATTCATTTTCAACTCTCAAACTCAGATTCTATGGCTCTTTGCCAACCATCCTCTCCAGCAGTTGTCAAAGATATTCTTCACTTCAGAATTCTTCAAAACCCTACCCGAGTAGTCAACATTCGTAATCCCTCTTCTTAGAGCAGGGATATGTCACATTCATGAAAGTAAATAATTATAGACGCGCACACACAGGAAGCTTTCTATTATCCCACACGCGATATAATGCGTAAACGATGACTCATGATGGAGTTTGGAGGAAATATTGAGAACACATGTGATATATTCCTGCTATAAGAAAAATGATCCAGATTTTGACTCCTCAAGTGGGGTTTCACAAAGTCTGAGGATAAGATGTTGTAAACATGCAATCACTACTAGCCTTCAGTGCTTTCTATCCGAAAGTATTGCACTTGTGCAGAGTTCTCAAATTGTCCTAGATCAAATGGATTCAGTTCTGGTTTTTGCGTTGCATGCTGGGGCGTGTAGTGCTTCTTTCATAATTGCCCCAGGATGCAAACAGAGATGCAAGCATGGATGGTCTGACAGCAGCAGATGTGGGCACCTGCAGAGCTCTGTAGAGGTCATTCCCATTCAATTGCTTTGGAATAAAATGGTCCGACCCGTTTTCTAAAATACATATTCTACATATTTAGCTTGGGTTTACAGAAATGACGTACTTGCCGCCCAATTATTGAAATACCACTGGCCCAGGGGTAATGGGAGTGACATTTCTGGAAAACCGCCACCAGTGTTCCAGAAATACCACTTGCTGTGAATGTCACCCCCTTCCAATGCACAAAGCACCTTGGGTTTTGATAAGAGGCAGAGTAACTAAAGGGCTCTGGGTAAACTTTATATAATGTTTTATCATATGCCATTAGAAAGGTTGGCCACAATCACATACGCGCTGTAGTGACTTGTGTGTTAATGGTCTCTCTTTTTATTGTGCTATTGGATGCACTGAGACAACCTTACACAAAGACATATAAAATGTATAAAAGAGAGAAAAAGTAGATAAGAAAGAAAAGAAATAACAAAACAATATCATAATCAATCTTCAAATACAAAACCTCTATAAATACATAAACATCATATAAAAGTAATATTTGCATAACACACCAGTGGGATTAAAACATATTAATCAAATTAACTATTGAGAATTAACCAGCATTCCTTCAACTTGAGTACAAAGAAGGGCAATAAAGCGTCTGACTAAAACCTAAGAGAAAAATGCACAAGGCCTCCTGTTGCCTGGATTCACCTTGGAATTCTGCTTCCTGTTTGGATCCTTCCTCCACCATACCTCTGCCACTTGTTGGAGTTTTTCCCTCATTGGGGGACAACCCCCGAGGTTCACTTTGGGCTCTGCTTGTTTCTGTCATCAGAGAGCACAGTGGCACGGGGATCGTCTTTACCTGTCCACCGCTCATCACACTCAAAGAAGCAAGGCAAGGCCAACCACCGATACAGACAAGGGGGACAAACGGCAGATGGATTTTAGGACCCCCTTTGGCCATTTTGAATATCGTGTGATGCTTTTCCACTGGGCAAACACTCTTGCCGCCTTCGAAAGATTAATTGATCGGATATTCTCGGATATCCTTTTCCAGTTTGTCAGCGTTCACATTAATGACATCCTGGTTAACCCTTAGGAGCAAAGGGCACATATACAGGATTTTCTCTCCATTACGGCAACACTAGTTGTTAGTCAAGCCAGAAAAATACAAGTTCAACCAGCACACAAAACCTTATTTGGGATATGTACTTTCCGAGTAAGGAATCGCCTTGGATCCCCGTAAAGTTACTGCTTTCTTGAACTGGCCAGCTCCTACTTCAGTGAAACAAATTTCGAATGTTCTATAATTGCCCCATTTTTAGAGGAAATGTATCCCATCTTTCTCTCGACTGTCAACGGATCCTGCCCATCTCTCGCCTGCTGAAGAAAGGATGACCTTTCATTTGGTCTCAGGAAGTGTAGCATGCACGTGTGGCATTACAAGTTTTACGTTAATCATTTACTTTGGCTCCAGCGTTTTGCTAACCTGACAAAACCAAGCCGTTCATAGTGTTCATGGTAAAGACTGATGCCTCAAAAGCTGCATTATATGCAGTCCTGAAGCAAATCCAAGAGGACCATGTGAAGCATCTTATCGCCTAAATTTCCTATACTCTAAACAGTCAAAGATACTATTCCATGCTTGATAAGGAGATTTTCGCTATCAAGCAGACTTGCATGGAATGGCAGCATCTGTTACTTGAGTCCTAGACACCTGTGGAAATACTTATCACCTGAACTTCCAAACTCTGCAACAGATGGAAAGAACAGCAGCAGGGCCAATGGGCCTATTTATTTGCACAGTATCAGTTCTATCTGACCTCTATTCTTGGTAGTACAAATGTGGTGTGCCTCTCATGGGTAGCAGAAACTTTCTGTTTCCAACCTGGGACATTTGCAATTAAAAGAAGGATAACTATTCGGAGGCCATCGGCTGTAAATACCTGCTCCCGAGCTACAGAAGAATATTCTCCAACTTTGTCAAGACTCCCTCCCAGAAGGCAATAAGGTTCTGTGCCTACTGTACTGACTATTCAACATCATTTTTGGTGGCCTGATAAGGCAGCTACCACAAGAGAGTAATTGTAATACTGCTGTGTTCAAACTAAACAGAGACCTGCAGGATTGATAATGCAACCCACTCAACCTACCTCTGCCTGGCAAATAATCTCAATAGACTTCCTCCTGGACCCACCCCCTCCAGAGATTGTACTGCTCTAATGGTCCCTGTTGATCTGTTTGCTGGAATGGCCCATTTTCCCCCAACCCAGAAAACATCTGCCGCTGCTGAAATGGGCAAAGAGTTTTTATGGACATTTTCAGGTTACAAGACCGCATTGAAATGATTACGTTGGACTGTGGCTCTCAGTACTTATCAAAGTTTTGGATAGCCCTTATTCGAGCATTAGGGATCAAAAGAACCCTTTCATAAAGATATCACCCTATAGTAATGGGGTCACAGAGAGTAAACCGGACACTGGAGCAGTATCCCACTGTTTTTCATCTGCGTGCAAGATGACTGGGATTCCGGTTGTGGAGTTGTTCTATAATAATGCCACGCACACGTCCATCAAGTTCAGCCTATTCTATGGCACTTACGGGTTTCATCCAAATGTGTTCCAGAGGGTGCATACTGTAATTGTGCCCTGGACACGGATGGTCACTCTGGCGATTGTGAAAGCAACCGACTTTGGCAGGAGCTCTGGCATACAAGATGGTGGTCTGTTCGGCCAACGCTGTGACGTACCCTTCCCTAGATGGTGGCACACTCAATGAATGCTACACAGCTTCTGGGCCCCAGATCCTTACTGCCTGGCTACTTACAGGATGACCCGCCTTGCATCACAATGCTAATATAGCCTCCTTCTTTGTTGCCACATGGTTGTTCACACTACCCTTCTCTCTCTGTTCCTCTTTTCCCCTGTTCGTTCCTCTCCATTGTCCTTTTCGAGTCTCGTATTGCTCATTACTCCTGAACTACCCCATTCTTCAGCCTGCTACCTTCCTGTAGTTCCTAATTTAGCATGCCACCTCTGGACCCCTGCTGGGCTGCCTCTCTTCATCTAAATATTGAGTTTGCTTCAAGATTTGTGGCTGCACCAATAATGCAGGATGATCCAGACAATGCCAGAGTCACCAGGTGAACCAGGTTGCTGTAAACTGTACACCAATGACCTGCAGGCAGTCCTAGAAAAAGAAACACCAAATGTACCATACATAGGTTCTCTTTCCCACACAGACACAGTCTTAATGTGGTGAACTTCCAAAGCTCCTCAATTACTGGTTGACGAACACACATTGTTCATGAGAGCTAGGACCAGAATGACAATATCTTCAAGGGCTCTGGTCTAACAGTGGGTAGACTCCTGGCTCCCAGAGGAGTGCAAAAGAATCTCTCTCAAATGCATCACTGTTGGGCATAGTCACGGAATCTGATTGTTTGGGAGTCTGCTTCACTAATGACCTGCATTGTAAGCACATATGATGAAATCGGCATGCAGAATGGGGTAAGAAGTGTGAAGTCTGGAAAGATTTACAAAGCAATCAGGGATCTAGACAATGGATGCTGTGCTCTGAGCCTATGGGACCAAAGTACAATCCGTGGTCTTATATGCCCCATGAACATGCAGGTAGTATGGAAAGAAAGGAAAAACGCTCGTGGAAGTATGGTAGCTCTCCCAAAATAAGCACCCAGATGTGCAACGCATAGCTAATTGAGCGTGGAGCATGCAGACGACCTCACAGATGGGCGACTGACCCTACTTTGCCTTGCTACATGGGCAAAGGACATGCATTAAATAAGTCCATAATTAATGAAGTCCCAGCAAGCACGCTACATTAAGAGTTCTCCGACTGTCTAAGGTAAAGAGAGATGGATCAGTCATCAATACTCTCCTGACACACTTTCCAAAAATGCTAAAAATCCAAACAAAATCATTACTGATAAGGAAGGGTGAAAGTGCTAAAGAGTATGTTAAGCTGGCTAAGTGCAGCAATCTTGCACACGCCACCATCGGCAAACCGGCATACATGTTGAGCCATGGTTCATGATACTATGCCTGTAATAAGAATATTCACTGTTGATTTATGCTGTGTCTTTAATTTTTTTCTTAGTTTTTATTAATACACTGGTTTTATGGTTCATGATTGCTATCTAAAATAAACTTAGCAGTATTTAAAATGTGAATTTACTATATGTAACAAAAGGAAAACTCATTATTTCAAATGATGGCAAGGAAGCAAAAAACAACTCCTGTATACCCTGACATCCTTCCTATTAGAAATATATCCTAAAATAACCAACGGACTGCATAAAAGTGTGCAACTTACTCCCTCACACAACACATGGAAGTGCAAACAGGAATTGGACGTTGGTCCTGATGATCTGAGGTGCAAATGATGCACGTGGTTAAGGTAAAAGAAAATGTTATCCAACGCTAATGCACTTCGATTATTTTCACAGATCACTAATGACAGGCAAGTAGTACATTTGTGGCAAATTCGGATGGCCAGAAGTGTGAGGATTTGATCATTAACTTTGATTTTAAAAAAGAGTCTTGTCGGACTTATTAGATATGCAGATATTGCAAGCGGAGTGAGAATCAGGATTTTAATGTTTAGCGTGTAAATGTCTTAGAAAAACAAAGCATTTGCGGGTGCGTAATAAGATGCGATAAATATGACGTTACTATGTGGCACACTCATTCGGTTAACGCACCACAGTCAAATATACATTTTTTTTAAAATCAACAGTTCCACAGCTGGTCAGAATCCAACTGTGATCTACTCCCAAGTTTAAGACTAGAGGATGGGTCTGTGGAGAAGCTGGGGGTCAGAGATCATAAACTCCACCCCCCCCCCCTTCATATAGGCCACAGAGAAGGTAATATGGTGGTCCCCCAGGCTCCTCGGTCCATCCCTATTCTTCTGTGTTTATCCCCCCAACCTTTCCCCAATCACCCTTGGTAATAGAGATATGTCATCAGTGCTTGCAAGGTAACGACACAACTGCAGCCCCTGTTCATGGAGTCACTACCTTGGGCACCTACCGTGTAGCTAACAGTGAGGCCTAGGTTACAGTACAACAACAGCTTGTGAGTGTGGGTCACCGTACAGCATGGGTTCCTTTCGCATTCTCAAACACCCCAAAATCTGCCATGGTCCTGCGGTGGTGCCCCAGAAGGATGGTCAGGACACTGCGTGCATTAGACACCACATTTACAGTCACCATATTCTAAATTAAGCAAAGATGGCGCCCAGGTATTTTATCACGTTATGCAGCAGAGCAATGGTACCTATTTCTAACCGGGTGATAGCACATGCCTTTCCTGTAGTCCATACAAATGAAATCCAAACACCTTTGATGCCCACTTTCCAGTAGCGCAATTAATAACCCAAGGCTGTGCCCCGGACAGGGATCAAAGGGAGCAGGGTGGTCAACTATTGTGGGATTCAGGAGTCAGAGAGGAAAAGGGTTTTAGAGCAGGGTGGTGCAGAGGAGGAGGAAAAAGAGTAAGACCACAGCGGAAGAGGAGGGAAGGGGCAGAGTGTGAAAATAGAAGGGAAACTGGAGAGAGGTGGGGTTGGGAACTGCAGAGATGGAGAAACAGGCAGAAAAGGGGAGGGGAAAAGTTAAAGAGAGAGGAGAAGAGAACGGAGGAAGAGAAAAAGAGCTGGAAGAAGGTGGAGAGGAGATGAGGGAATAAAGGTACAGTGGAGAAATGAGCTGCACGGTGGAACTGTGAGGAATGCAGAAAGAGAAGTGGAGGCGAGAAGGAGTAGGGAGAAGAAACGGGAGGAAGAAAAGACAAAAGAGGGACAGGCCCGTTAAGAAGAATCACACAGTTGTGCAGTTGGTTCCACTGGCAAGATCTGAAGGCCTGGAAGAATACTCCGCTGAACCAGTCCTGCATTACAAATTAAGGAGCAGAAAAAGGTTAGAATTGCGGGGTCAACACCAGAAAAGTTTCTGATGCCTCACCCACATCAAAATGACCCAAGGCATCAGGGATGGTGGTGCCAGGTGTACTTGAAGCCCAGATGGATCCATGTGACATCCTGACAAGTTCAAGCCCAGACAATAAAGGACCTGGTAGGTGCCAAAAAATAACTGCATGGCACAAAGAAACACAGAGAATCCAATTGGCTGTTTGGCTGCAATGAAGGCTGCTCAGAGTGGAGAGAACGGAGAATCACAGTCCTGGGACAAGGACTTCTTTGGTTGTGCTGATTTGGCAGGATTGTTATGCGATGCTATGTTATGCTGGAATCGTTATGCTATGCTATGTTATGCAGGATTGTTACGCTATAATATGCTATGCTATACTATATTATGGTATACTATATTAGGCTCTCTCGCATACATGTAGGCCTCATATCTTCCCTGTGCCTCCCTCTGCACGTAGCACCCGGACATCCCAAACCCCTCCTGGGGCAGATGACACATCAGACCTTCTCTTCCGCTTATTCTCTACAAGTATAGCATTAGCACCATATATGGGAGATAACAGTAGGGTTTCTGCGAATGCCGCTTATTCACAATACAACACAATGGGCCTCATTACAAGTCAGCCGGTCCAGAAACAACGGTGTTGGTAAATCCGCTGCCACCACTGTTTCCAGACCAGCTGATTCCTAGTCCTGCAGGCGGGAGGTGTCACTCCCGCCAGGTCTGACCTGGCGGGAGTAACACCACCCGCCTGCAGGCAGACATGGAAACACCGGCTCTGTCATAGATTTACAGAATTCCGCCTCCAGAATTAGCGGGTCACCGGGGTTGTAATGCCCCGGTGATTCCGGCAATCACGGAGGCAGAATGGTATTAAGGGTCTGGCGACAGCTTGCCGGTTTTTCCGGCACGGATGCTGCCAGACTCTTAATGTGGCCCAATGTCCTTGCAAAGCTGCGTCACAAGGCCACAAGTGAGATGTTGATAGTTCTTGCCAAATGTCGGCAATATCATGGCAAGTAACACCCCCCATTGTGAACGTGCTATAATGTATTAGTGATTGCTTATAATATGCTATATAACCTGCACTTTGGGGTGGTCCTGAGAGAGCTCTATGTGCTGACTGCCTGGACACTTGCCCTGCTGTATTTTCCTGCTTCGCCGCTGATGATGTCTCTGTATGCTGTGTATTTGCGATCTAATACAAGAAGCTTGGTTTACCATCAATCTGTGTCTAATCTCCGTACTTGCTGCAAGCTGTGGCCGGCCCAGGGGGCAGGGTCT
Source organism: Ambystoma mexicanum (assembly GCF_040938575.1). Classification (NCBI taxonomy): domain Eukaryota; kingdom Metazoa; phylum Chordata; class Amphibia; order Caudata; family Ambystomatidae; genus Ambystoma; species Ambystoma mexicanum. Next base: position 149,442,910 of record NC_090936.1, read on the forward strand.
TGACACCAGGAACAAACCTTGAAGGCCTCAATTACCATGTTTCAAGGCCCTAGGATGTATAATTTCCAAGATATTTACACCGTAATGCAAGAAATTGACAAAACATCAATGTGGTCATACAAGGACCGGATAAAGCTCAGTTTGAAGCATCTTGACGTCAAGAACAAAAGTCAAAGGCCTCGCAAACCATGTTTCAATGCCCTAGGATGCACCATTTCACAAATGTCTGCACCGCAACACACTGCACCACGCCAGGACAAAAGGTGGGGATAGCGCACAGAAGGTTCTGTCATGCTGAAGCACACCAACTCTCACCTCTCATCAAGTGTTGAAAATCAATTATCCTGTAGGTCGCTGTTCCGAGTTGCTTATTGTTTGAAATGCTTTGCACTGTACACTGAGAATGGGCGCGTGTGGCTGGCTTACATACCCCGGAGCAGACGTGGAGGGTAGGTGAGAGTTGGCATGCTCCAGATATTTCAGAAACAGTGCATCTTAGGGCCTTGAAACGTGGTTATTACCTTAAAGTTCTGTTCCTTGCATCCAGACGCTTCAAATGAGCCCGCCTCTGGTTCTTCTACAACCACCTTAATGCTTCGCCACTTCCAGGCAACCATCTAATGTGTGCAGGGGCTGAAATCTAGAGAGTAGGGTTGGATGGCCACATTTAATGTAGCCATTGATGTCCTGAGGGCCCTCACAGGTAACTATGCAAAATTTAGTACATATTGGTGGAACAGTGTGAAATTGTATAAGGAACAAACAAAGAAACAAACAGATTTTCCGTTTTATATACATAGATAGATGTGTGTTAATAGTTATAATAATATTTAGTGTGGTGTCTCTTTCCAATTGAAGTAAGGTAAGAACTCAGGGCGTAGACCCTCTTCTGTTAACAGCTATTTTATTTTACAGGTGCAGCACTGCTCCCAAACCAGCTGACTTGGTGGTGGTGGGTTTGGTCCTTCCCATGGGTACTGTCCAAGGCCCACATTGGGGCCAGAAATCAAGGGCTTCTTACTCCCCACTCTTCTTTCCATCTTTTTCTTCTCTTTTTCCTCTCCCCCTTTTCCCCCTGTTTTCTTCTTCTTTTGTAATGTTTTTTGGCTTAACCTTCTAGAATGCTTCCCTGTCTAGCCCATTCTTGAGCTGGGAGGTCTGCCCTTTTTGTTGCTTTTTTTCACCACATGCCATGCAGCCCCATGGAGGCAGGACGGATTAGTCCATACCCATTAACACACACTACATAAAATACACTTTTCTCACAACCCTGGTGTGGTGTCCGTCTTTATTCCTAGGATTCTCTTAGGCGACAAGTATGTAGACATATTTATCCAGGTCCTTTTTGGGGCATGGGCTACAGAATAACCCATCTGAACCAATAATCTAGCTTCGATTTGTCCTTTGGCAATGACATATGGTTTAAGAAGTAAGATCCATAGGGATGGACCTAAGGGATTCAATATGCCTACCTTCATCAGCCCGGAAGGTGGTAAGAATCTCCAAAAATGCTCAACTCAAATGGAGACCCACATCAGGGACAGCCAGATATGACCTATGCAGGCACGGTGGTGCCCACTGGAAAAAGGACATTGGCATCCACTTGTTTGAAGATCCAACTCCGGTGGGAATTTATGGGCATACCACCCCCACATCAATCTTGCATAGCAGATATGGCATAAGAACTGGGTTATGGATGAGGATTTACAAGGGGGAATGATGGTCCTCAAACGCACCACCCAAGCCCTTTTCTAATCCGGAATGGTGATTCGGTTGTCCACTTAATTTGCAAGGTTAACCTCCTCCCAGAGGTTAATTAAAAGGACAGACTCAAACAAAAAGGGTCAAAAAGGGCTTCGTCTCCCATCCCTTCATTCCTTATCTCTGTCTGAGGAACTCTCCCTGTCCCCAGAATTTGCAGCGGCTCAACGCTGTCATGCATTTGAAAAGAATGCCTTCAAGCAGACGATCTCAGTGGAGTTAAGCAAGGACTCTTCTTTGTAGAAAGGTGGAGTGTCAGGGAAGAGAGCAATGTGAAGAGGGAAGGAGCCAATGGTTATCAATTGTTAGACCCCACACCTTTTTGGAAGTCTTTAGTGGAGTTGTCACACTCATACCTAATAGCAGGGCACCAGGATATTACTAAAACACAGAAATATGTACTTAGTCGATTCATAGGGCTGGGGATATTCTAGCACATTAAACATGTGTGTGACACATGTCAGATCTACCAAAATACTTCTAGGGTAGATGTGGGCCGATCCCCTCACATGCCCCTGCTGACTATTCGAGTTAGCTGCTCTAGGCAAGGCATGGATAGCATAGGCCCCTGAGACACATCCAAGCCATAAAATGAATACATACTGGTTCTAGTATGTCTAGTATGTCATGCCACCAGTTGCCCAGAAGCCCTCTTGTTAAATAACACCACCCAGAAAATCCTAAGCACCTGGTCTCTCTTATCCAAAGGAAATCCTAACTTACTAAGGATGTACCGCCATGTCCCATATTATGGAAGAGATAAAAAGTCTCCACAATATCCAAACCCTTCATGCAACAATTTACCACCCCTAATGGATGGTTTAGAAGAGCACTTCATCCAAACCTTGAAGAACCAACTGTGGAAGCTGGTCAATGAAGATGGAAAGAACTGGGATAACATGTTGCCTTGGGTGTTTTTGACCAGAAGACCTCCAGTTATCTATGGGGTTCTCTCACTTTGTACTTTTCTATGGAAATAGCCCTGAGATGTTCTACATATATGCTTTAAGAGCACCCTGAGAACCAAGAGGACATGACGAGACATTTTGTACAGTTCATGAAGATGAAGGAGAAAATGGACGATACTTGTACGTGACCTTGATAATCTATTTCGGTGATAGGTCCAACTATGGAAATTCAAGGGGGAAACCAGGTCCTGGGGGAAACCAGGTCCTGGGGTTGATACTAAGACTAGAAAACAAGCTGTTAGCACATTGGCAAGGGCCCTATCTGGTGATAGAATACATTCTAACTGCAGCCATTTCACCTTCCTGAAGCATGACGCCAAGTGTTTGGTCTTCAGGTCACCAAGGCTTCAGAATCATTAGACATCACCCATTGCGTTAATGGAAAAACCAGAGGGCAATTAGCATTTCAGCATCAACTTCTGGAAAGTGAGTGAGTTCTCCCACTTTCACACTTATGACATGCCACAAACTGATTCGATGATTTTTAAAAAATAGGCACTTCCACCCATAAATCATCAAAGAATTTCACAAAGGGGTGTGGGCAAATCCAACTTGACACCACAAACCTACTCCCTTCGTGTGAATCTCTCACAGCTAAATTTCCCACTGCCAACTCCCAAACCATCAACATCCACCTATTCTACAGACCTCCTGGTCCTTTAGGTTCCTTCGAGGAAGACCTCACCACCTTCCTCACCAACAACCTAAAAAATACTTCCCAGCGTCTCCTTCTAGGAGATTTCAACCTAGGCCTCAAAGATCCCAAAGACCTCCAGTCTACCCTCATTAACAATACCCTGTCAGAATTAGGCTTTACCCAAAGAGTATCCACCCCTACCCACAACAAAGGGAGAACCCTTGACTGGGTAGCAGACTACAACTGTGTGGCCTCCATCACTGCTAATACCCCTCAACCATGGTCTGACCACCACCTCGTCACTTTCAAGCTGAAAGCCTCAAACCCCATCACTAATAATTTACTTGCCACAGCTATCCCTACGAGAAGCAAGAAAAATATCACAGCTGAAAAACTCATCCCCCTCATTCTACCGACCTTGAACCAACTCTCAGCTACCTCCAACCCCCACCACCTTGTAGAAAGTTACAATAACTGCATGCACTCAGCCATAGACTCTATTGCACCCCTCAAACTGAGAAAATGTAAGCCAAAAAAACACCTGAACACTTGGTTCTCTACCCACCTAAAAGCTCTCAGACTAGAGAAACGCATAAAGGAACACGCTTGGAGAAAATCTCCTACAGATACTAACAAGCTGATCCTCAACAAAATAGTCTCCTCCTTCAAAAAAGAAATCATCCTCGCTAAACAAGAATCATATAACCAGAGAATCTCACAAGCCAAATCCAGCACGAAAGAACTGTTTTCTATTATCAAAGAGTTAGAAACTCCTGTCCTAGTCCCAGGCACATGTGTGAAAGATAAACAATGGTGCACTAGTGTCCAAAATGCCCTGTCCAATAAAGCCACAGGCCTTCAAATCAAAATCAACAACAAGAAAGAATCCCTAACCAACTCTACTAACTCCACCAACACTCACCCACGCCCCACACCTCAGAACCCCATACCCAACCCACCCACCCGCTTCAGCTTCTCCAAAGTCTCTACATTAGAAGTGGAAAAAATCATCCTCAGCCATAAACCGTCTAATTGCCAGGGCAACCCTTACCCCGCACAAATCATTAAAGACGCGGCAAGAGACCTCTCACCATTCATTACCAAACTCATTAACGCCTCCTTCTCTTCAGGCATCATCCCCAACAATCTTAAAGAATCATGGGTCCTCCCTCAACTCAAAAAACCCTCACTAGACCCTTCCATACTCACCAACTACAGACCCATCACCACCGTCCCCTTCCTGCTCAAAATATTAGATAAGACTGCCTATCAACAAATACAAAAATATCTTGAACAAAACCACCTCCTGGGAATCCGGCAATCAGGCTTTAGGCCCCAACATGGGACAGAAACTGCTCTCATTGATCTTAAGGCCCAAATCGACACCCAGAGATAATGGGAAAACTGTTCTACTACTCCTCCTAGACCTCTAAACAGCATTTGATCTAGTAGATCACAACGTTTTATGCAACCACTTGGACTCGGCCGCCCACTTCTCCCAAGAAGCCATCGGTTGGATTGAGTCATTCCTCAGCAACAGATCTATGCGTGTCTTCTCCACCTCAGCTTCCGCTGACCCCATCCCCATCACATTTGGGGTCGCTCAGGGTTCATGCGTCTGCCCCACACTGTATAACGTGTTCACGAAGCCCCTGTTTGATGATCTTGATGGTCTGGGTATCACCTACACTAATTACACCGATGATACCCAGATCCTCAACCCGTTGATGGGAGATTACAACAAAGATTTGGCCTTGGTGAACATGGTGTACCTCATCATCCAGGCATGGATGGACTCCAACAGTCTATGCCTGAATGATGACAAGACTGAACTCATCATCCTCGGATCCACCACTAATCTAAATAAACTGGACCATAACTACACCAGCTTTATTATAGACGGCAATCCCATCAAGGTATCTAAAGAAGTGAAAACCCTAGGAATCTACCTAGACTCTGCCCTCTCCTTCCATAAGCAGGTTAGTTCCATGGCCACCTCCACAGCCTACACATGTAAGCTCATAAGAGCAGCCAAACCTTTCCTATCCACTCAGAACTGCATTACCTTAGCCAGAGCCCTTGTATTATCAAAACTGGACTATTGTAACACCCTCTACGTAGAAGCCAACAAACAGGTAAACAATAAAATCCAGACCCTACAAAACAATGCTCTCAGAGCAGCACTCAGCATCCCCAAGAGAGAACACATCTCTATTATAAGGAGAACTCACAATTGGCTTACCACCACCGACAAAATCCTGCTCAAAGTAGCCTCCTTAACACACAAATGCCTCAATAATGCAGCCCCCCCACTACCTAGCCGACAGAATAAAAAGATACACCCCTAACAGGCCCACCAGATCCACCAATGCCAACTTGCTTACAGTTCCCATATTCAATCGAACCAAAATGGGCGGCAACAGCTTCCAGGTGAAAGCAGCCCAAGACTGGATCTTTACCACCCTCCCTTAGGACACCTCAAACCTATCTCCAATTTAGTCGTAGCTACATTAAGTGGTTAAAGAATAATGACCAATAACTGACCTCGCCTTTACTAATCATGTAACCATGTATACCTGTAAACTGTAAACTGCATATTACTGCATCCATCGCAACTGTATCAACCTATGTACACACTGTACATTACTGTACAGCACTGTAACCAAGCTGAGAATAACCTTGCTGCTCCTGCGCCCTCATACCTTCGGGTCTGGCGCGCAATATAAATGAATAAACATAAACAAAGAACTTGCCCCTGTGGACAAAGAAACGTCCACCGTCCCAACTGAAAAGACACTCTTCTGGTTTACAGTACTCCCCTTTGTGCTCCCTGGTGCAGCAGCCATTGTCCAATGGTTAATGGATCAAAGTTTGCGACCACACCAGACTATGCCAGATCCTAACTGGAGAACAGTGATTCACAGTAACACATGGAGTGAGGACGTGCAGCATCTGTACTTGCTGACCAAAAATACGCTAAAGGTGAGATTGAAAACGAATCCAGCAAAGTGACATATGGCGCTACCCACCATCAAATATTTGGGCTTCCAGCTTGGTAAAGACATTGTGCAAGCACAGAAAAGAATAATACAAGTGGTACTGCAGGTTCCTCGACTAGACACTGAAAAGGAACTGCAGGCCTTTCTTGGTTTGGTCAGATTACATCGAAGATGCATTCTTTGGTTTTAAAGTATTGCAGGACCTGTAACCAAGTAAGAGTTTCACACTCGGATCAGCTGTGGTACACCAGTGAGAATCAGGAAGCCTTTAGGAGTTGAAGCATTTGCTGTGCCATCCACACCCACTCTTCTTCATTCTCAAATGGTCTTAATAGTTCATCTTACAAGTGGATTTAGAGCTGCACCCCATCAAGAATTAAGATTTTGCATCCAATCAACTGTCTAAAAATTGTGCAAAGCAAACTGGCTTGAAGGATAATCATTTTGTAAATACAAAACAGGGAGCAATTATATGAAGTCATGACAATTCAACATTATTCAACATTACTAATATATTCAAATGATGCAGGTTAAGTCCTGTAACTATTTTATGATAGGTCTACTCATAGCAAAACAGTTTTAAAGTCACGTTTACTTCTGCAATGGGTCAATAAAATTGACTCATAATAGGCATGATACGTTGGAATAGAGAACAATGGGAAAATGTATATTAAAAACAATATGGTACAAAAATCCCAAAACACAAGCGTATATTCCTTCCTCTGCCTCTATTCAATATTTCTGGGCAAATTGTAGAAAAAGTGGGTAATCCATTTTGAAATCTCCTTTGAGAATTGTTTTCATTTATTTCAACTACGTGTGTGACTGGATATGAGCACAATGCTCAATATTTTAAATCTTGCTGATCTCTAATATGTCATAGTTCAAAAGGCTCAACTATGGCATCCCCCATGTTGTTGCTGTTGATCATATTAACCCTTTGGGTCCTCTTAGGACATCTATATGTACATATATTAAACACTTGGGTATGTTCTTGTACTGAGCTTATGCAGTATATCAGTGTTAGGTTGCCCTCTGCTGTCCAAGTGGCAAAGTGCACCTTTGTGTACTCTTCCACTTCAACAAAAGCTATCATTTTAACAAACAGTACGAGCATGACCTTCACCTTCCACTATCGCAAACATTCAGAATAATTTCAAGTTACTTCTTTCCACCCCCACTTCTCTCCACACAGGGCATGGCGGTTCCAGTGTCAATGAAGAGTTAAGTACCGGCTCAACGTTTCAGTCTGTAAAGAGTGAAACGCTGTAGGATGAATGCCTCCTCACGAGCTAAAACTGAAAGTAGGTGATGTAATTATGCTCCTATGTAATCTTATGCCATCACGGGGACTCTGCAATGGAACAAGGTGTACTATTGCACATCTAAAAAGACACATCATAGAGGCACGTGTAAATGATGGATTCAACTTGGATACTGTTCTTATACTGCCCATACCTCTCGTTCCATCTGATACAACTATGCCTTTCAAATTCAAAAGAAGACAGTTTCCTATACGTTTAGCCTTTTCAATGACCATTAATAAGTCACAGGGACCTACGCACCATTCCTGGAAGCGATCAGTGATAATTCTGATATTTAAGAAAGGGGACAGAAGTGACCCTATGAATTACTGACAGATATTGACCTTTAAATATATGCTAGAATGGCGTATCTTACGCCGGGAACAACCAGTATACATGTAAAGAATTTGAGATTCTTTTGCCCTTATGCAATAGATATACATGCGTATTTGGGTGTTGGAGACCGTTAGTGCTGGGTCTCCATCCCAAGTATTGTGGACCGATGGGTAAACCCTTACGTTTTGCTGAAGCACTCTATGAAACCTGTTTGGTTTACTTTAAAGAAAGAGGAGTTTATTAAAGGCAATGAAAAGGTGAATGTCTTGTGTCTTTTCTTCTTTTGAAAAAGTAGTCCTAAAAGGTTTTAAATCAATTTGTGAAAGAAGAAAACAAGAACCATCTAATATATCAACAGTTGCAAAACAGGCCATACAACATCTTAAACAGTATAGAGATATAATTATCAAAAGTGCGGACAAAATGTGGAGGTATTGTAGATATGGACTCTAAGCAATATTTACAGAAGTAATCTGGTTATTGAATAATAATACACATTACCGCCCATTACCAGACGATCCCACAAAATGCCTCGCCGGTGACATATTCAGAATAATCTCTGACAGCTTACAAGGCGGGATACTAAATAAACAAGAACTGGAGTACCTAAATCAGATAGATTCACGAGTTCCAGTTATATATATTTTACTGAAAATGCACAAAGATCCAATTAACACCCCCCCTCCCTCACCTCCGGCATACCGATTATATCAAGTATGTTGATTTATTCATCAAACCCCTTACTTTGACATCAACCTCTTATCTGGCAGACTCCAGAGATGTAATCAATCTAATTGAAGGGATGAACTTTGAACAAGATAGCAAACTCTTAGTGAGGCTTGACATAGAATCATTACATTTTAAAATTCCACAAGGACAAGCAATACTTGTGATGAAAGAAGCAATGGACCAGATACTTGAATTGGCAGAGTTGGCGCTCACTAAGAATTTTTTCAAAATCAAAGGCACAAAGGCAATTTACATATGCCAAACTTGAATCTAATCCATTTCTGAACCATCTAACACTGTACAAAAGGTACATTGTCAATAATTGAATAATATGGTGAGCAAGCCTACTTGCACTAGATGCTTTTAAAAAATGGATGAATGGTTTGTATCCTAATTTTAAAGTTTACTGTGACCTTTAGCCAAACCACAATGCCTTTTCTAGACTTAAAGATCAAAGTAGAAGAAGGTAAATTAGCGATGGCATTGTTCTCATTTATAATTGGTTATTTATAACGTGCTTAGTAGCCAGAGGTTTCTAAGTGCAGCCCCGGGGATGGAGTATGTGTTGCTCTGTGCCGTCTTGCATCTAAGGCGAGCGTGTTGCCCCTGAGCTATCCTCCCCAGAGCTATCCTCCTGAGATTGTTCCGCAAAACCACAGACAGGAATACTATATAGCACTATTTCAGTTTCCACCATGCGGCGCTTAAACAGAGTATATCATATGGACAGTTTCTTAGATTATGAAAGAATTGCACACTGGTTGCAGATTTCAAACAGCAAAGTCATTTAATGACCAATGGATTACAGGCAAGCAATTATCAGAAGAAATTGCTTAAGTAATCTTATAAAAAGAGTGAGAGTAAAAGACAGAGCAGCACTATTGGAGCAAACCAGACAAAGACAGTAAAGAGAATTGTTTGTGCCACTATATTTTGCGCTGACACTACTGCCATCAAACAACTGATCATAAAAAATAGGCATATTTTAAACTTAGAAGATCCTAACTGTGAGGAGCCAGAAATGAGATGCTGGCACAGAAGAGACATATATCTGGTTGTAAACGTGTATTAAAATAAGTGGGGTTGGAAAATGCCTCACTATACTATGAGGAATTTTCCCTACCTGAAACCAAAACTACGGAGTCTGTCCAGTGTCCAAATAAAAAATATGTCCCGAGTCTGTAATCCTATTCTGGCCCTCACATTCTAAATAAACTCTGAAGGTGTAAAGGAGTGTATTTCTTAACTTTTCCAAGTGCTCAGGTTTAACACAGATCAAAACCAACAAAAAGACTCTTCTCATGAACAATGCTCCTTGTCCCAAGGATAAGCTTCCTTCCCTAGGCTCCTTAACTTAACTTTCAGTTGTCCCATCGCCAAGCTTTCTTTTCCTTTAATACTTTACAGTTCTGTTAGGGGTATGACTTCTCTTAAGGACTTCCCTCTTCTCTTTATAGTTCCCCAATAGTTCATTGAACCAAGGACCTTTCCTTGAAAGTCTTTACAATATTCTTTATATGAATCTCGACCTAGGTATATTTCTGCCAGGTCATGTTACACACTTATTTCACATTCACATGGTGTACCTTCCTACCAAGACATTACTTAAACATTAACCTTCATCTGGTATACTCTCCTGTCAGAACCTACAAATACTTAACTTCACCTGGAATACTATCCTGCCAGGACTTTATGGTATAAACAGTTTGTTACACACATCCTTCACTTCACCAGACCCACTCTCTAGGCAGGACTTTGTTGCTTTACAGATATCCAACTTCACCTGGTATTCTCTTGGTTCAGGATTTTATTATAGGAACACTTTATTGCACAAATCTTTACCTTCACCTTGTATATGCTTGTGTCAGGTCTTTATTTCATAAACAGTTCATTACTCATATACTTAATTTCAACTGGTGTGTTTCGTTCCAGAATTTTTTCTTATAAAACACTTTTCTATCACAACCTTCAGTTAGTATAGATGCTTGCCAGGTCTTTGTCATATGGTTTATTCCTGCCTCCCCCATTTGGAGTTTAATAATCCATTAACAACTTGCATACTAAATCCTCTAGCTTCTTTAAAGATTTTGTTGCTTTCTGTTCGTAGCGTTCTTAAGAAACGTTTCCATTTATTTAACCACTCGGTAACCCATCCGTCTCATCTGTCCTCTTTGTCTCTGACAACACCTGATGATGTTTCCAGACAAGTCCGATCTATGAAAGTGTCGTTCAAACAGGTGCTCCCCTGCTCCTCCAGAACCATCAAGGACCACATTGACACCCTCGCTCCAGCCTTGGCCGATTTCTGCAATCACTATTTCGCACTGGATCTTTCCCCTCTCTCCCCAAGCACTCCCTTGTACACCCCCTCCTTAAAAAGCCTTCTGCTGATCCTACTCGTCTGGAAAATAATCGCCCGATCTCTACCACTCCTTTCCTGGGCAAACTCCTGGAGAAGCTGGACCTCGCCCAGCTTACTCTCCACACTTAATCTGTTGGTTGTCTCCATGACAATAGGTCTGGCTTCAGATCAGCCAGAGGCATGGAAACTGCTCTCCTGAACACCTGAGAAGATCTTCTCTCTAATCCTGGCTCCAGCCTTCCTTCTGTCCTCATCCTCCTTGACCTTTCCTCTGCTTTTTCCACAGTCAATCACGCCATCCTTATCAATCGACTCGGTGAGAAACTGGGCATCACGGGTCAGGCCCTGGAGTGGTTGACCTCCTTCCTCATGGACCGACCCTCCCAGGTCTAACTTGGGCCCTTTCTCGCCACCACCTCACTCTCCACATGTGGTGTTCCCCAGGGATCTAGCCTCTCGCCCTGGCTCTTCAATGTCTACATGGCCCCTTTGGCCCAACTGATCTCTACCGTCTGCTCTAACTTCCAGTGTTATGAGGATGACACTCAGCTCTCTTTCAGGCTCCCCTCAGCCTCCTCTCCTCTCTCACTCATTACTGACTGTCTATCCCCGATTCCGGATTGGTGAGCCACCAACGATCTCTGCCTTAATGCCAGTAAGACAGAGATCCTTCTCATTGGGACCCCTGCTTCCGCTTTCCCTCTCTCACTCTGGCCACCCTCCATGGGCCCTCTTCCTTCGCCTTCCTTAGAGACAAAAAACATGGGTGTCATCTTTGACTCCACTCTCTCCTCACATCACAAACCTTGCCACGAGGACCTCAGAAGTATTCTTCCTTTTCTCCCTTTCGCCCAGCCCAAAGCTGAGGAGAGAGTTGCAGGCAACTGCCTTGTCCTTGGTTTGGTTCAGAGACTCTCTGGTACTTCTCACCTAGGAATCTAGCCTGGAGGGCACAGCGAAAGCAATGAGTATGCCCAAGCCGTTCCCCTTTCAACCTCTTACCCGACTCATCAGCAATTATTTGATCAGCATCTAAACTCGTAAAAGAATCTTGCTTATTACAGTCAGTGCTAGACTAAGATAGCCCACTGGAGCAGACTGAAGACCCCCACCTTGATGCTGGAGGGATTCAGATCAATGATAGATGAATCCATCAAACCCTCATACCCCACAGCCACCCCATCCCCCCCCTCCCTGGAAGTTCAACGTATGCGCAAGGCTGGTTGAGCTGTGTGAAGGAAAATGGCAAAACAAGCGTGTCCTGACCTTCCCCAGGGTAGTTTGGAGGAGGGGTCTCCCCAAAATAACGTTTGTGGAAATGGGACCAAACCATTTATTTTAAACCACACAGTTCTCGTGTCATTTTCTAAAAGGTTATAGGTGTTTGATCAAAATCAAATAGCACAGGAATGTTTTTGTTATAGGTTCTCATGCCACAGCCGCTCCTGCACAATCTACACTTCCTGACCCTCCCTCAGTTCCTTTCTTTTGTAGGGTAATAATGGCACACAAAGGTTTTTGAATGGACATCCGCTCCGACCCGTTCCAGGTTGACTTTTGCTTTTTATGGTTCTTCATGCCGCGAGCGGTCCCGATCCATTTGCTGTGGGGCAGTCTGTAGTTGCTGCTCTTCTGCAAGCCCGCCTTTGCCTTCACGGCCCACCATATCAGCACAGTGGGCCCAGGTGATACCAGCCGAACAGGCTCTCTCTGGTGCGAACTGCATTATAGTCTTTCGGAATGAGGTTTACCGTCTATTAACTCTACTGTAGACCACTGTATAGGCATTTGCTTTGCTAAATTCGTATAGTCCACTCTGCTGGGCTATGAGGATACATTAGCACCGTAGAAGGGGGAGGCAATCAATCATCGATGTTGGAATATTGGCTTTTGTAGCTGGTACAAGCCTGTGTTCCGAGCTGGTTGACTAGTGCCTCCTTCCACCTTGTATCCCTGATGAACAGTGCCATTAAAAAAAAGAAGTTCTTGCCACCTGAGTTCCTGGTATCTCTCACTACCTGTCCTGTTCACAGCTGCTACTGTGTTCTCTTGTGCCACCACAGAAACAAAAAGGCTGTTTAGTCTCTTTAGAAAGAGGAACTTTTTGGTTTACATGTCAGCCATCTTGGTTTTATTTTTGGTTTGGTGTAAGCGTTATGGCGTATGTGGGTGTTCATGGCATTAATATTCTGTAGTGTGGGCTGCCACTGCTTGTAACAGTGCTGTGAGGGCCTTGACGTGCGTGTGCCCTGGAACTCTGACCGGTGGACCATTGCCGGTAGAGACAGCCCACCCTGCACAGGATTTATGCTGGAAATACATCAGCAAAGCAGCGAGAAAATGTCCCCATAGCCACGTAATTGATATCATAATAATATATTTACCCAAAACAACCTGAATTATTATTCAAAAGTCAAGGTGATATATTTTGGGCTCTGCACTTGTTTTATCCCAAACAGCAGCTTGCCATTTCCTATTCATACACTTGTTTTGTCCCCAAATGTAAGCTTTTTGTTTTTAGTACATTTTTAAACCCAAAAATGAGCCTGAATTTCTGAAAAGTGACCTTCTACCCACAAACACCAGCTTTGCATGCTCAAGCACTGAAATCGCATGCCGGGATCAGCTTGACACATATTACGAATAAATGGTGCATCAAAAAATAGCGCAGAGGATGCACTATTTTTGTAGGTCCCCTTTTTGGCAATGTGCTAGTCACCTTCTTCTCAAAGATGACCTGTGGAATGCCAGAGGCTATGCTGCAGAACAAATGATGGGCAGGCAAGCCTCCTGGCATACGTTGGTGCTCAGAGTGTGCTCCTGACAATGTATTATGGGTGCTGGGAGGGCATTTTACAATGCCGGTGTCGAAATGGATTCTCTGAACTCTGACCTGGTGGGCAGAGGCTCAGGAGGCCAGCCTAGTTTCTTGGAGCAGGGTAACCTTCTGGACAAGCCAGACCAATCAAGGTAGCTTGGCGGCGGTGAAGACTCGGTCTCAGGAGGGGTGAGGGTGACTCAAAGACCTCAATGAGCACACAGAGTAAAGGACACTTACAAATCACTCCTAGCCAGGTGTCGTTATGGATTCAAGGCCTTTGAACATTAACACATAATAATAAATCACAGTAATCCTAATAAACCAACACAATCCTATCAAAATACATATATACAAGACCAATGGGCCTAAAGGGTTAAATGCACGAAACGGGCCCACAACCTAAAAAGGGAAGGAAGCAGGTACTGCAAAGAGTCTTCGGGCAGTTCGACATCAATCACAGTCCTAACTGAAAGGCAGTCCAGTCCTTAATATGAGGGGAGCCTATTGCTCAAATGTACTTGCAATGCTGGCGCACGCAGTAGTGCAGTTAGGCAAAACCGGGTCTCTTCAGGGGTCTTTAGCAGCTCAGGAAGGTGGGTGAGGTGATGAAGAGTAAGTTTGCACTATTCGTGGAGGGTCTCCCCTTTAGGGCAGAACAGGTTCCAAGAGTTGGGAATAGCTTGCTAGTTCGCACTAGCAGGGGAAAGGAGAGGGGCCTTCAGGGGCCACTTGTGCGTAAAAATGGATGGATGCGCTAGTGGCCACCGGTAAGGGTCGTTAGTACTCAGCGCTCTTAGGCGCACTCCGGACCAAACTTCGACAGTCGAGTCCACTTCGGTTGCAGGTTCAAATGCAGCAATTTCTGCGACTCTGCGGCTTTCAGTGGCAAAGGTACAGCGTTGATTCCCAAACGGAACAGTGGCGATTTCTCTGCTCCTGGTGGATGGATCAAGCCAGTTTCACTGTAGCAGGCTTTAGGAGCAAGAGGGGCACAGCAGCAGCGCACCTGCAAAGATCGTCACCACTGCTTGGCGACATAGTAACCGCATGTACGCCAGTTCGGGCTCTCTCTCTTTACTCCAGAACCTGGGAACACCAAGTGTACAAAGTTTGGTGTGAGAGTGCCGTGAACACAGAGCTTACAGGATACCAGGTTTCGGGGGCCTCCTCGAAACGGTGGCGGAGACAACGCAAAGGTCCTGCGTAAGCTGGTAAGCCCACTGGTTGGCCCAGGGACACCTCCGAGAAGGCTTACTTGCAGGATTTGATGAAGGTGTCGAGAATAGTTGATCCCACTATTCCAATGGGTCGAAGCGCCTTCGCAAGACCTTCTAGTTCAATCAGAAGCAGAGGGGTCCAGCAGGGTGCCAAACCTTCCAGCGGGTCACCAGCGGTTCCTCAACTCGACTTCTTGGTTTCAGGATACTTGGATCCTATCCTTTGTTCAGTGAGAACTCTAGACATGGTATGGATGTTTGGAGCCTTCTCTTATCCAAAATCTCATTCACGCCAAAATGAAGAGGACTCAATGGGAGATCTGCTCCCATACAGGCACACCATACGTGGACCAATCATGGACCACGGTGGTCCCATGAATTCGCAGTACACCAGACTCTCTCGTGTGTATTGGAACTAGACAGTCTAGCCCACATCCTGGAAGCACACACACAAGGCATGCAGAAGCCCGCAAAAGCTTGGTGTTTCGCGGGCGAGTGCATTCCCAAATGAGGACTGACCTGGGTCGACTTGACCTGGGGAAGGTAAAGCGGCAAGATGGAGAAATGACAGGACAAAGAACCTCGTGGCATGGCCATTTTGGAGCCAAGTCACCATTATGTGTCAAACACAGTTAATGCAGTTTGCACGGCAAGAAAGGGTTAAAAATACATGAAAAGATAAGGTGCCACCAGCCCTGTCCTAGGCACATCCCCAGTTCTCCTAAAAAATCCTTCTAGAGTATCTAGGGCCTTTGGAAATGACTAAGAGACCCAAGGGCACTGTACTGTAAGGTACATTGTGCACTTGCAACATGTTGCAGAATAGTTGCAACACTGACGAGGACTAAGGGAAAAAAAGACTCTGAGTACTGACTGTCTTTAAGGGCATGCCAGGTTCCCCATAACAAAGTGAGCGAAAAGCCCAGTGGAGTGCAGCAGAAGGCTGGGCTCCACTGGTAAAGTCAGACTATGGTGTTTCAAACAAAGCAAAAAGTTGGAGGGTTCACAACTGCAGGGAAAATGACACATGAAATGGAAATCTTTCCTAACACGCGGACCTTTAAAAGTCCTATTATTGTGAAATGTCATCAATAAAAGCATTTCCATCCCTGTTCAAACCGCGCCTGTGGCACTAAAAAAAAATGCATGCCAGGGTCAGCAATGGCCCCTGTAATGTATTGCACATCTCCTTGTGCCTGTTCCAATAGGATGCATGAGAGCTTTTGACTTCTGTGCTTTCCGTTTCTGATATCAGGGGGGTATAACCAGAAATGCCACCCTCTGCTTTGCGCAATTACACAGGAGGGTGAAGAAGGGGTGAGGGCATCAACAGGTGTGGACATTTGTGACTAGAGATCACCTCCTTTGCTCCAGGAGTATCTGGCTCACATGTCAGTGTTAACCCTGTGATGCTCAGATGTACCCAGTTCTTTAAGTGGACCGGGCAGTTGCAAAAAAGTTGTGCTGAGCGGGGCCTTTCCACCCCCTCAGTCCCACCACATCTTGGCAGGACACATTATCTCGCCACGGCTGCAGTCGCGTCGGGAGATCCGACTGCCATTGAGTCATCAAGCTGAGAGAAATGCCAGCCAGCCGCAGTGTCACTGTGGCTGGCTGGCACTTCTGTCAGTCAGTATAACTCCCTCTGGTGACCCCTCTTACATACACTGATATATTTACGTGCCTTACTATGGTTTCTGTACTTTTCAGGCCACGTCCATCATGCAAGCCACGCCTTCAAATAATCCCCCCCCACCCCCCAATTTCTTACCCCACTGAAAGGGGCATCCAGGGCTTTATCTTGTGCCAGGAATACTTTCATAGTCCCATGGGCCGGATTACACGGCCACATCCGCTCACACAATCACCAATATGGTTATCACCACATAACCTTTCCACTCAAAACATCGACCAACCAAAAAACCCAATTTGGCCAGCCTGCTCTATAGTACCCTACCACACCCTCACCCAGTGGCAGATTTAAGGCAAAGGGCCCCGTGGGGAGCACCTGGTGTGGGCCCTAGGTGGGCGGGTCATGGAGGCGGAGCTTTGGGTGGGCGGAGTTAAGTGTGGTCACAAGAGCAGGACGATGAGAAAGAGGGGCGAGGGAGAAAGAGAGGGGCAAGGGAGAAGTGAGATGAAGGGATGAGAACGAAGGAGAAAGAAATATAAGTAAAGACAGGGAGGCTGGGAGAGGTAGTATGTATAAAGTAAGTAAAGAGAAAGAAAGATGGAACATAGGATGGAAGAGGAAGTCGTGGGGGAAGGGCGATGGAGTTAGAGAAGAACACAGGTGAGAGAATGCTAGAGAAACAGATGAAAAACGAGATAGGGCGATGGAGGGGAAGGGAGAATAAGGCGGGCAGGACAAGAAAGATAGAGAAACACACTCAGTTAGAGAGCCACAGAGGTAACGAGGTGGGCCCCTGAGGGCAGCCTGTGTGCTGCAGGGGAGCCGTGCAGCTGCTATACGCAGTGCTGCGGTCCTCTGAGCCGGGCCCTGAGTCTCTGATTTACCAGGCCAGGGATGGTCCCTCTCCTGGGGCTTCCTTTGGGGCAGCCCCCAACTTCAGGGCGCACATCAGTGCAGATGGCACTGTTCGGGGCCACAGCCTGTGTTCACTCCATCCAGCCAAAGGCAGGAATTTCCCTTCACTGGTGCAGGTCGTGATGGGGGAGTGGGAGGCTTTCTCATTCATGACTGTCCCCAGCTCAGGGTGCTTTTCACAAGAAAAGCCCACCAAGAATGTAGTCCCCTTCACGGCTTTAGACTGTAGTGTAGCGCCTAGGGAAGGAAACCGCGGCGCTAGCGAATAAGACAAGAAACTTGGCCCCTACTTGGTTCCCTGCCTCCAACACAGCCAACATGTGACTCATACCTGGTGGCCTGCCTCCCCATTCCCAAAATAACAAATGCACACCCTGAACAGTTCTGCTCTTCTTTCACAATTTTAGGCTAAACCTTTGACACTGTGAAAGAAGGGCAGAACAAACGCACACACGACACAACTCGAACTGGAGTGACATCACAACAGAAAGGGCCTTTTGCTGTGTGGAAGGGGTGGGGCCTGGGGCAGGGGCCCCGTCGCCATTTGTCTGCCTGGCGACCGTTAGATCCGCCTCTGCCCTCACCCCTCTTTGCAGCAGGAATCCCGCCAGTAGGCAACGGGGCACTAGCCAACACAACCCCCACGTGTCCCAACCCAACTCACCTAGAGGACAGGTTAGAAAAGCATGAGGCACCCAGATGCCACCTTTTTTTTCACGCGCAGTGACCGCACGCGCAGCTCGAAAACCTTGCTTTCCGAATTTAAAGATGTTTTCGCGACAAAAACACTACCTGGCGAATTGTATGCAGACAATTATTACAAATATGTGTAAGAGAACTGCCGTTTCCGGTGGAATTTTGTTGAAGAAACTAACGTCAACGAATTTACGCTGAAATAATGCGGATATGCTTTTAAATGGATATATGATTTTTTCAGTAACTACTAGGTGTGTTGATCTCTTTCTAAATCTCAGTGCTTGCAGAGGTCGATTTTTCTCTGAACAACTTTACTTTTTTCTTTAAATTAATGTTGTGTAATGAATGCATTTCTGTTACTCTTTGCTTTGAATATTCTGGAAACGGTTTCCCTCTTGTGGTCTTTCTTAGTATTGCACCATTTCACCTGTATTTTAAACTTCTAATTTTGTCATTACGTTAAAATTCTTCGTTTTTTTCATCCAAGTTTATTTTTTTTGTCTGGTGTGGCATGTTTTTCTTCTTTGAAGTTAAATAAGCATGTCCAGATCGCTTTCATATGACTAAGTTCAACTTTACGGGTCCACGTGCAGTCACTTGAATGCCAGGAACACCTTTATATGTAAAAGGGCCCCTTGCATATTAAGTCCACGCATTCCAAGAACACCCTCATAGGCATAGGTTCCGCCACCAAAGGTTGGAACTTTTTTATATACATAACATCTCATAAGTCAACAGATTATCACATGCCATCGTTTAAAATATGCTTTATTCTGGCCACGGTAGGTAATGGGTTAAAAGCTTATAGGTCCCATGTGGTTCTGTACAAAGAAATGGGGTGAGGGTGGCCTAACTGAACAACCTAAAAAAAAAGGTACAGGGAAAGGATGATGTGTATCCATGCTTTCCTGTCTGGCAGGGCTACTGGTCTCCTGATACTTCCCCAATATGTTTCCCACAATTAAAAGTGTTATAGCCCTGCACACTTCTTGATTTTAAAAAAACATGCTTTTTGTGAACTCTCAGGGACAACGCCACCTGGTAGCCATCGCTGGAAGTTCACCTCCAGTTCTGAGCCACAGCAGCAAGGCATTGTGGGTATGCAAATTAGCTCAAATGCAAACCTTTTTTCTCCAGGAAACAGACATTTGCAAGGCTGCCAGGACAAGTGCATACATGGTTTCACCCTTATTAGGAATCAGCAGTGCAGTATAGTCCTGACAGCCTTCTGGTTGGAGCATTTGGCCATGTTTTCACAACACCAAGAAAGTTATGGTGGGTTTAAAAAGGATTGAAAAAAACCTTTTCACCTGAAACGAGAAGGTAGGAAAGTCCATCTGAGCCAAGTACTAGGTGGCGTTGTGGAATGTGTGACTTGGCTCAAATGGACTTTCCTGCCTTTTTCATACCTTTTTAAACCCGCCATAACTTTCTTGGTGTTAATTTTATAAGTGCCAAGCCCACTCCCCAAGACACATTGCCCTACTCGCTCAAGTTGCTATCCTTGCATAACCCCACCGTCAGGCAACTATCACAGCCCAGTAAAGGAAATCCATGATTGCTGTTTACTGGGCATCTATCAGAGACCCAGTAAAAAATGACATCTCTGCCTGTGCACTGGGCCTCGCACGCACACAATCACATTTGTGTGCGTGCAAGGCGCTGGGTGGCCAGGGGGCATTCATGGTATACTTTATTGAGCATCCATCATAGCCCAGTAAAGAAATGCCATGACTGCCCACCCCCTGGGCCTGCCAAAATCCCCCAACAGCTGCATAAGGAATGTGATTGTGTGCGCGTGCAAACAGCTGGGTGGTACACAGGGGGGAGGGATAGTATTTATTTTACTGGGAATCTATGAACAAGCAAGCGTGATAAGTGTTATTAAGTGGCAGGATGGCATTTTGGTGCAGCCTCAATAGCCATTTCTTAATGTGTCATGACACATTTTACTGTGCATCTATGATAAAACAAGCATGATATGTGTTATTACGTGTCTAGTCTAGCCTACATTGGTGGAGCCAGCTTGGACATGTTTCCTATTGTGTCATGGTATTTTTAATGGCAAAGCCAAAAGGAGTATGTTCTCACGTGGGGGTACAGCCAAAGATCTGCAGCGCCTGCTTGGACATGTTTTCTTACAGTAGCATTACTGTAATTATTTGCAAAGCAAACATAAGTATGCTCTTAAATGGACCTGCTGGCATATATTGGTGCAGCCAGCATGGAAATCTATGGGAAAAGCGAGTGGGAACATGTTTTTTATACTGCCACATGAAAGTGCATTGGGAAATGCTCCTGAATACTGTTGGTGGCTTGCATCTTTCCGATTTTTTCACGAGTTATTCTTTAAAACCGATTGTAAACGGTCTACTCTTTTTACCCCAATTTTTCACTTAATGTGTGCTGTGAAATACACCATTTTAAACCATTATTCTAAATATTTTCTCAGGGAGAGAATGCCCCTGAATCCGCTCAGGCATTCTTGCATATTCATGGCAAACAATTACGCCTCTTCAATTAAAAAAATAATCAGCCACTACTGGTACATTTGGGTGCCAGGGGACAGGCACCGCCCCTTGTTTCTATGTTAGGTTAAAGATTTAAGCTTTGATTAAAAAACACACACACATCTTTCACCTAGTTCAGCGCGCAGCATGCCCCCGCAGCAGCATGATCATCATGGGCATAGCGCATGTGTGGTGTTCCAATGCCGGTCCGTAGTGTGGGGCGGCCCCTGCTTTGTTGAGGAACTTTTGGGGGGGCACAGCATGGCTCGCAGTGGAGCCCCAAAATTGTGTGCTACACCACTGCCTAAGGTTCCAGACTGAGTTGATGGTCTGGGGCACGCAGCCATGGATGGGGCGCCATATGGTTTCGGGCAGATTGATTACTGGATCATTCTGGTACATCCAATGATGAGTGGCTTGAAAGTACAGAGAAAATTGCAGGTCGTGATTCTGGGTGTTAGTAACACTTCATGTCATGCACAGAGCAGTAGAATGTGAACCCAAAGGATTTAATATGTATCACCATAAGAGGTTAGTCTTTGCTTTAAACTCTAGGCTACAGGGCAGAACCCTAGGGTACTCCGCATGCTAGTTCCAAGTTCCTTTGTTAACTACAAAAACACATGTCACAAACAGCCTCTTCTTGCACTGGTCAAAAGACTTCTGCTGGTGCAAATCTCAAATGCGCAAAGGGGTTTCTCGCTTCAACGGCATATCACCCATTGCATGGGATTTTACCTGGCTTTCCATTTGGCTTCCAAAGAGGAGGACCATCCAGATTGCTTAGAGCGCTCTGTACAATCCTGGCTGTAGAGGAGCAGGTGGATGCCTCTCCTCTGGTCCCCGCCCCCTCACCACCGTCCTATTGGAGTAGCCGGCAAAGAGCTACAGTTGGGAAACCATGCATGAATCCATGCAACATTCCTATGCTGCGTTTTGTGTATGAAAGACTACATGCATTCAGGCAGCCATTCAGATTATACCCTCGCGTAGAAGCAGACTACCAAGATGCCAGAATGTGGTTATGAGTAATATGGATGAACTCTAAGTAAAGTCTCAAGATGACAGAATGATGTCATAAAGGAGATGTATGAGCTTATGTCGAAACAATATAAAAATACTTACATCTGACAATGTAGCTGAAGCACTGAGAGAAACATGTACGTAAAGACAAAGTAATTACGTACTGAACAATAACTGTAAATACGCTGTAATGTAAGGTAGAAAAGGTACATAGAAGCTTGCTAAAAAGAGGTATATATACAACGTTTAGGCTGGCCATTGAAAGAAAATGGACGACGGCCTGTGTTAGAATCAACCCTGTTACCTCAAAAGACGAGACTAGCATTGCAAATTAAAGAACTGATGAAGAAGCTGTTTTTGTGTGCGGAATAAGGGAGTACCTTGGCCTGAGATCAAGAAGGCTATTTTAAGAGATTGGTGAAAGGCACAAAGGGTGTCAAAGGAACGGACCACGTGCATAAGACATAAATCTGCTAAGATTGAGACAAGGGCATTTGCAAGTGCCAAGTGTTGACAATCACGAGGGCAAACGCCTATCTGAGGTGGAGTGAGCAAATATCTATAGGCCATACAGGGTAAGGGAACCCTGTTTAATAAAAATCAAATAGTCCTAAATAAGAGGCTGATCTGGACAAAAACGCGGTCTCCTAACAAGTGACTCAGAAGTAGAAAATAAGGGCTGTTCATCAAAAACCCAGATGGAGATAGTGGTCTGCGCATACTCCCTCAATGTTCTAGAACAGTGAGCAAACTACAAGGTCATCTACAAACAGAAGGCCTTGGCTAAGGATCATGTTGATGACATCCAATGGACTAATTGGAAAAACAAGGAATGAATTGACGCACCTCGAGCACTTGGGTTTCATTTTCACTCACGTGCTGCTAAACAAGCTGAAAGTCCAAGGTTGGATGGGGTTGCCAACCAATCGTAAAGCCTGCCGTGCACTTTTACTTACAATGTTGCAGTTACCAACCCGCTGCCATATTCTCTTGTATAATCAGTATACTAGGCATGTAGATGTATCTCAGGGCATGTCATAGAGACAAGGGGCAGCCAATGAGATATTAATACTTATATAATTCTATAAGTAGACATGCTCCCCTAATCAAATCCCTCCCGGTAAAACGTTTTGCAAAATGCCACATAGTATGACATCATAAATGACGTATGAAAAAGTATGTAAACTCTGTACAAATAAGAGGAGGTACGATTATGCATACATCTATTTTGAGAACTGTACAACTCCCTGCTTTTTTTCATTGAGATTAAAGCAATATTTTACCATCCTTGTTGCGTCTGTCTGGTTATTTCGTCTAAGAGATTTACTGGTAATTTTATCTAGCACATAGAGGATGCGTCAAAGTGCTAGAGCATATGGCCTTCCGAACTGTGGCATCAATTAACATCCATTTGTTAGCGATAGATATTTTCTGAATGTCTCTGGTTCAGAATATCTGTTCAGATGAAGTATCCTACCATGGGAGGATCATCCATAGCAACTTAACAGGCACCCCTTCTTCTGCCATGTTTGAGAGCAATTTGATACAATGCCCTGATTGGGGCAAATTCCTAGATATTTTAGCATGATAGGCACGGACACTGATGGTGGGGATTAGTGTCAGGCATGCAATATGGACAAGTGTGTGCGTTTTTTGGCCTTTGTTGTTATCAGACGGATATGGCTGGAAAATAATCAATGGGCGCGAGCCCTAAAAAAACAGTGTGGGAGTCAAACGACTCAAACGCACCTATTGGGAAGTGACATCATAAGAAGTGACCCTTTTATCGGTGCGGCTTGGCACCGACCGGGATGGCGAGCTGATTCTCAGCTTTGCTCAACGCACTTACTTGGATAATATAACAAGTTTTTCATCCGGAAGGCCTCTGAAGAGAGGTGAGGTGAGCTATAGAATGTCAGAGGGTTGGCGTGGCTGTTAGAACGTAGTGAGGAGGCGTAGTATGAAGGCCGTGAAGCAGTACGCTGGTGCGGTGGTGTAACAGAGGGTCTTGTCAGCTGCTTTGGTTGGCGTGTAGCGGTGCACGTCGCCTGCTCGTGGAGGCTCATTTCTTTCACAACACAGACCATTCAAAGTCAATGGGAAGAAAATATTACTAAACCACCATATATTAGCGTTCCAGGTACTTCAAATAAATCTATATTAAATTGGATTGACCAAGTTAACTCAGTGAGGTCATTTTCTGCTCCCTGAAGTGCTGCAGGTGTTGCATGATAGTTCGTCAGTTGGATCTTCACAGACTTACCTAGCAATAATTCCTTATACTGCATGAAAAGTGTCTTTTTCCTCATTTGAATAATTTTGGATGCTTAACTCTGAAATTGTATTCCAAATATGAGGGTCTGCAACATTAAGAGTTGATATCTGGTACTAATATTATACCTCTCAAGCTCATCATTCTCGGGGCACCTCTACACTACAATTATGGGTGTGTCTAAGAAAAACCTTGTCAAAGAATCTGCCTCACCAACTGCTGCCACGTTAAAAAGGCAAAAAAGTGAATCGCCAACTTGTAATGAAGAGGGTATGGATCCTGCCATGCTTGCCATTTTTACTCAAATTAGAGCCGTAAAACCATTTATGGAAGCAACTAACAACAACCTGCAACTTCTGGATGATAAATGGTCAGCGTTCGAGTCTAGGATATCTGAAGTAGAGCGTAGAGTGAGTGATGCAGAGGATATCACTTACAGAGTTGTTAACTTGGAAAACTCGTTCAAAGCGCTTCAAAAACACTGAGAACACTGGGAAAATAGGAATAGAAGAAACAACCTTTGCATTGTTGGTATTCCTGAAGGAATTGAAGGGGATGATACTATTCTGTTCCTTGCTACCTAAGTTATTGGATCTGCCACCTTCCTTGCAACTCAACATCCAACGAGCTCATCGGATTGGTCCTATACGCCCTTTAGCTAATGCTACCAATTCTTCAAGAACTCTTATCTTTGCTCTTTTGGATTTCAAACATGTACAGCTCATTATTAAAAAGGTTAAACTGAATAAACACCTTACATGGAATGGAAATAATACGTTTTTCTCTCAAGATGTTACAAACTCTACTGCCGCTAGAAGAAAAGAACTCCTTGCGTTAAGGCCAGCTTTGAAACAACTTGATGCCAGATATGGAATGGTTCATCCTGCGTCCTTGAAAGTAACCTTTAAAGGACGCACCACTTCCTTTGATAATCCTGGGGATCTGAGACATTTTATTCAGTCTCAAAGATCGGAGGAAATGGATAGTGCTGGTCCTCCTGTAATGTATAATACGATCTTCTGTAAATTCTTCTCTGACTTTCAAATACAATCATGCAAGAGTGATGCCTTGGACAGCCTGATCTCGCAGGACACCCCACCCTCGTCGTCTTTCCATTCAACATGAAAAGTTTAGGCCGTTTCCTGTTAGCAATATTTTCTTGTAATATCAAGTGTTATTGTCGACTTTTACTCATATTCGTGTTGCTGTTTGCCACCCCTTTCTCTTGTGTATCTCTTTATCCTTTTGTTCCTTCCCCAAGGGTATTGTTTCATTCATTAGTACCCGGCGAGAGTCAAGCAGAATGCAACACGCATTCTGATTGGCTCTCGCCGGGTCCTAACCCGGCCAAGAATCCTTCGATTCTTGGCCGGGATTCCAGCTGCCTTGTCCTCGGCAGGGGGGGTTGGCAGCCCCTCAGCCAATGAGGAGGCTGGAAGCGGGGCCATCCCCGCTCCGAGCCTCCCCGCGGCTTAGAGGCTGCCTTTGCCTCCTGCCGGGGACTCGGGTAAGGCTTTTCTTTGTTTTTAAACTCCCTTTCCTCCCACCTCCCCCCTACTCCCACTTACTTGCTTGTTCCTGCTTCCCCGGCGAGGGACGAGGGAAGCCTCTAGCCGTGTGGAGACTCGGAGCAGGGCCATCCCCGCTCCGCGCCTCCGCACGGCTGGAGGCTTCCCTCGTTTTTGTGTTTTTTTTCCCAACCCCACTTACCTTCTGCTTCTTTTTTTTCTTTCTGGAGCGGATGCGCTGAGAACACTTGTGTTCCCAGCGCGTCCGCTCCCGATGGCCGCCATGGAAAGGAAGACACATTTTCTTGGTTGTTTTTTTTTTTTTTTCTGTCCCGAAACGCCACAGCGTTTCGGGACAGAAAAAAATGCTTTTAGTGCCCCGGTCATGCACATAATGCGGGCCGGGGTACTAATAGCAATATAACCCGAGCGGCGGGGGCATTACCGACTCAGGTAATGCCCCGGGGCCTTCGTTAAGGCACTCGCGAACTATGGGCCCCGGGGCATTACCTGAGTCGGTAATGCCCCCGCCACTCCTGTTATATTGCTTAATTATAACTGGTTGTCATACCAAAACTGTTTGGAAATACTCAGTTAACTATCTATTTTATGCTCATGTGTTTTACCTTTGAAGTCTTATGTCAATAAATGTATCATCCTGGAATGTTAAAGGCCTCCACAATCCCATCAAGAGACAAAAAGTACTTTCTTATGTCAATAGAACCATGCCTTCTATTACATGCATTCAAGAAACTCACCTTTCCATGTCAGAAGCTGCTAAGCTTAAAAAGCTCTGGGTGGGTAAAGTGTATGCGAGTGCCGCACAGGCTAAGAAAAACTGTGTTATTATCCTTAGAAATCAAACTTTTGATTGCAGGATAATTAGCTCAGAATCTGATGACTCAGATAGATGGGTTCTTTTGAATATTTTCTTCAACTTTACTTACTATTCAATTTTAAATGTATATGTCCTAATGCATCAGATCCTGTCTTCTGGAAACAAATTAAGGAATGTCTGCTCCGCTGAAATATACAAACCTTATTGTATGTAGGGATTGCAATGAAATAGTAGATCCATTTCTTGACGGAGAGTCAAATGTTCTTTTTAAAAACTCAAAATCCCATAATCATTTTCTAAAGTTTATCTCTGAATTGGGCATTGCTGATGCTTGGCGTCTACAGCACCCATCAGAAGTGTCAGAAGTGGAGTACACCTTTCACTCTATTCCCCACGATTTATTTTCCAGAATTGATTATATCTTCCTTGCTAACTCTTTGTCTGATAACCTACCAGATTCTACTGTAGACTGTAAAACCTTGCGT
The DNA here is from genome assembly GCF_040938575.1 of Ambystoma mexicanum. NCBI lineage: Eukaryota > Metazoa > Chordata > Amphibia > Caudata > Ambystomatidae > Ambystoma > Ambystoma mexicanum. Next base: position 149,469,924 of record NC_090936.1, read on the forward strand.
GATCATTCCCCTGTCCATATTAATCTTAGCGATACCAATCCTGTTTCCAAATCAAATAGATGTAGATTTAATTTGACTCTACTAAAAGATGAAAAATGTGATTCTTTTCTAACAAGTGTCTGTAACAATTATTTTGAAATTAACAAAGCGGGTGATACATCTGTCCCTAATAAGTGGGATTGTTATAAAGCATTAGTACCCGGCGTGGCGAATCCACGGTATACACTGCATGTGAATTTCCGAGCTTTAGCACAGTGTAATCCCGTAATCCTGTGGATGCATTTATGTGCATTCAGCGCAGCGTACACTTTTTTTTTCTTTTCAAGGTGATCTTGGAAAGTGAGAAGGGACCACCCGTAGCCCCTTCTCCCTTTTCCAAGATGGCCATTTTTTATTTTTATTTTTCTCCCATTCATTAGTACGGAGGAAGTTGGCCCAAAATCGCACCCTGTTGCTCTGTACTAATGAAGCAGTACGCGCGTTCTAGTGTTCCTAGAACTAACGTGTACTGCGTCGAAACCTTTTCAAATGGTAAAGGAAATGCTGCTTGGAAAGATTTTGTCAGCCATTAGTGTTCCGGAACTGCAAACTCAGGAAAACTAGTTCCTGGGGGCATTACCTTGGTGATATTGGCCCACCGTCTCAGGGCTTATTGCCACAGTACTTGGAGGAGAAATAATGTCATTTGTTGCAACAACAAAAAAGGATATGAACATTTATTGAAAAACAATACATCTCTAATCCTTGTCAGGAGATTCATTTTAATATTTACAAATAAGAATTAAATATAACAAACTTACCTCTGAATATTCTTGTGCTAAAATATAAATCCAAAATCTAACCATTTTCTAATAGAATTAGCAAATCCCCAGCTTCCTACCTCAAAATCAAAAATAAAAAACAGTAGCATTATGTAACAAAAGGACTCGAATGATACTAGAAAATTCATGAAGAGATTATTAATGTATTCAGTAAATTCTATCATCAATTATATTCTTTGGATTCTACTCCCAATAATACAAACATTGCAGTCTTCCTACAGAATATTACACGTTCAAATTATCCGGCTATTGATGTTGACTCACTCAACTCATCCATAACGCAAAAGGAAATTATCAGTGCTACACATGGGCTTAAAAAAGGCAAGGCGCCAGGACCGGATGGATTTTCCAATTACCTCCATGCCCATTTTAAATCATTACTTACCCATAAACTATATGAACTTTTTTCTCACTTTATCTCAAACTCAAAATCTGAAGGTACCTTTACTGAAGCTATGCTCCTGGCATTCCCTTAGAACTACCACAAAGTTACAGACCCATCTCTGATTAATGCAGAGTGCTAAATGGTCGCCAAAATCTTACCAAATAGACTCCTCACTTTTTTGTCTAAATTAATTAAACAAAACCAGGTGGGGTATGTTAAAGGAAGACACTTGGCATCCAATATCAGAATTTTTGGGGGATGCTTTGGATGTCACAGCCCTCTCAAATGATCCCTATGCAGATGTCGCCTTACATGCCGAAAAAGCGTTTGACAGAGTTGAATGGGATTACTTGTTTGATGCGTTGCGATGGCATGGTCTTCATGGAACTTTCACATCCATGATTAAAGTTCTTTATTCTAACCCCCAAGCCACTATATTTATGAATGGTCAGATGTCACCTTTTTTCCTCTAGTTAGAGGAACACAGCAAGGATGCCTGCCCTCTTTCTCCTCTGTTATTTATGTTAGCCCTTGAACCATTTCTTGAAACAACTATTAGATTACATCCTTGTATCCGAGGAATAACCTTCAGTAATGTGCATGTTAAATTAGCAGCTTAGCCAGATGATATTCTTCTATTCCTCAAGAATACTGAAATAAATTTAGACAATATGCTCGACACTGTTTTACTTTTATCATTAGCTTCAGGATATAAATTAAACATGGACAAATCAGAAATTCTTCCTCTGAATATTCATTGTACTAAAAATCTGTTCCAACCCTATGGCATGATGTGGTGCCCTACAAAGGTTAAATATCTAGGCCTGCAAGTGTTTTCTTCAACTAAAGATATTATTTAAGAAAATACTAATATCGTATTGAACAAAATCAAAGGTCTTTTAGATAGCTGGTCCCCGTATATGTATGCTGGTTGGGTCACCTCCAAACGATTAAAATGCTGATTTCCCCTATTATTTTGTATATTTTATTTATGCCTTCTTTGCCGATTCCCAGTAAAAAATGTTTAAAGATATTGATTAATGCCTCACCAACTTTTTGTTGGGCAGAAAAAAAACACAGGATCTCCCTTCATAGACTGAAAAGGAAAGTCATCTGTGGTGGGGTGCGATTCCCTGCCTTTATACTTAAGCAAGCACAGTTTTAGTTTCGTCAAGCTTAACACTTTTTTACCCCTAGATGGGTTTGTGTGTAAAGTTTTATGGTTTGTCCTTTTTCTCTGATTCTTATTTGGTTGCTACAAAAAATAGATGTATTAAATGTACTAATATTTGGTTTACAGCTAAACAGATTAGAATGTATTTCATCTCTACAAACCCCTCTAAGTTTATATCACATTTCATTTGGTTTAACAATCTTATTCGGATTAATGGTAGAGTCATTTTTTGGAAATGGTGGATACTAAAAGGAATTAAATATATACATCAACTTTTTATCAAGGTAAACTGCTAACTTTCGATGAATTTAGGGCAAAATTCACCACTCCTAAGTCTTTTTATTATCAATAATCACTACTAATCGATGCTATTATAGACAATTTGCAGCTTCTGATGGAATCCTCTGTGCATACCAGTGTTGTTGGACAAAATCATAGGCACAATCGCCAGATTTCAGCTTCCCTTTTCTATAAAGAGCTTACTATTGATTTGGTTGAGAATCCCCAATGGAAATCACAGCAAGAATGGCAACATGACTGTTCAGTTACTGTAGAAGATAATGGTTGGCGGCCTTTTTGGAAAAAAACCTCAACCATAACTGTTTCGGCTAATCTAACCCAAACACTTTTCTTTTTTCGTCATCGAATTTGTATCACCCCTGCTATGCATGTTAAGTTTAAGATAGCTTTAGATAATAAATGTTGGAATTGTCATGATGGTGAAGGATCATTCAAACATATGTTTTTAAAATGTAAATAGATCGAAAAAATTTGGAATAAAACATGACGCATTATAAAATGTAGCTTTAAGTTAGATGAACCCTTTCATTTTAAGATTTTATTTTTGGCTAGTGTTCTCTTTCAACATCATTTAGACTCCCACACATCTCATTTATTTGATCTTTTTATTCTAAATGTTGTCCAGGTGATCACAACTAATTGGAAGAAATTTGACCCGATTAATCACAAAATATGGTACAACTCCATATGTAATATACATAGATGGGAGGTTCTATTGCTTCAACCCCGATACTGTATCATTAGTATGAATTGAAATGGAGGATGTTTTTTGATTTCCTCACCTCAAAAGATTATTCTATTTAAAATGGTATCATTATTATTGTTTAATGATTTTTTTTTTTTTTAAACAATTTTTATTTTTTTTAAAATAACAACACACCAAACATTACAACTTTTTAAAACATTCAGTGTCAATTCAATGCAATATATATTTCCAGTTTCCCCCCCCCCTCCCCTCAAACTTGAGCCGTACTATCGGTACCATCCGCATGAGTTATTTCGGGAATCTCAGAGCTTATTGACTCATCTGAGTTCTCCGATTCGCGACTGACCTGATGAGGGGCAGTCAATGTGGTCACCAGTTGCCTCCAGGCCATCAGGGGTCCCACTTCCTCTCCTCCCCCCCTGGTGATAGCTTCAAACCAAACCACAGTTTCCGCTTCTGCCCATCTCATGAGGTCCGCCCACCACATCTCCACTCTAGGCCTATAGGCCGCCTTCCAACACATTGCAATTCTGCGCTTGGCCAGGACATATGCCAGATCCTTCATCTTATTAAGATGCTTAAAGTTACGTGGCCTGGGGAAATTCCCAAGCATGCATGCCCCCGCAGACCCCACATCCAGCTTTACACCTCCGCCATCCATTTTCATTTTTATTTCCTCCCAGAATTTATGCACCTCTGGGCAAGCCCAGAACATGTGTAGCAACCCTGCCTCCTCCTCTCCACACCTAGGGCATTTCTGTATAGTTGAGCCTCCGAACCTGGCAATTCTCCCAGGGGTCAGGTAAGCTCTGTGAGTGACATACAGCTGAATCTGCTGGAGTCTCGCATTCCTGGACACCTTCTTATGATACCTCTGAGCTCTGTCCCATTGCCCATCAGTCATGGGTTCTCCAATTTCTTCCTCCCAATCATGCCTTAACTGGGATAACTCCCTCTCTACCTTTGCCCTTAGGAGCTCATATATCCTGGATATTTCATGTCCACCCTCTGAGACATCGTACATCATTTCCAGGGAAGCATCAGGTTCTTCCGCTAGCACCGTCTCAGGCCACCTCCCCCTAACCCGTTTCAACAGCCTGATGTATGTTATATATTGGCCGCTGTGCACCCCTGTCTCCTCCTGTAGTCTCTGAAATTCCAGCACCTCCCCTTCCCGCAGTAAATCTCCAAGGGTGGCTAGACCCACTGATTCCCAGTATCTGCGAACTGCTTCCAGCAATTGGGGGTCATTCCCGCATAGGGCCACCAGTGGGACCTGCAATGAAAACGGGTCCGGGTCACTTACTGTTTTCCATGTTCTATGCCAAATTTCCCAGCCCAGCTCCAATAGTCTCCCCCTCCGTGCCATCCTAGTTTTATGTATCCACACTGTTTCTCTTAGAAAATATGGGGCTGAGTCACCCTGCAAGAGTCTGGCTTCCGCTGAGTCCTCTGCAGACAGCCACCTGGCCACATATAACAGCTGCCCCGCCAAGTAATACAGTTCAAAGTTTGGCAGGTTTATGCCCCCCTTATCGCAAGAGTTCTGTAACTTCCACAGGGCCACCCTGTTCCTGGAGTTGCCCCATATGAAGCCTCTACATATGCTATGGAGTCTCACAAAAAAACGTCTGGGAATCAGGTATGGGACGTTCAAAAAGAAGTGCAAGAGTCTGGGCAGAACGACCATTTTGAGCAGCGCTGCTCTTCCCATCATAGCTAGGGGCAACCTGGACCAGAACCTCATGCTGTTCCTAATACCCTCAACAGCCTTTTCGGTGTTGTGCTTATGTTCGAGCTCTATCTTATGATAAATGTTCACACCCAGGTACTTGAATGTCTCGGTCTGCCAGGGTATCCGCAGGACGGGCAGCCCCGTTAATGGGGTGCCCCTATACCCTCCCAAGGGGAACAAGCTAGATTTCTCTGGATTCACAAATATACCCGAGAGGGTGGCATAACGATCCAACACCTCCAATACATACTGCAGGTTTTCTTCCGGGTAGCGCAGGTAGAGAAGCATATCATCCGCATACAGTGAAATCAGATGTGTGCCCCCCGCTGTGCGGATCCCCACCTCCCCGTATTGTTGCCGCAAGCATATTGCTAGCGGCTCTAATGCCAGGATGTATAACATGGGTGACCAGGGGCACCCCTGTCTGGTCCCCCTGCTGAGTTGCCATTTTTCGGAGATTGTGGGTCCCGTTTTGACTCTTGCCATCGGGGAGCTATATAGCAGCTGGACCCATCTCATATATCCTGGGCCCATTCCGTATCCTTTCAGGGTCGCCTTTAGCCACGGCCACCGCACCGAATCAAAGGCCTTAACTGCGTCCAGCGACACAATGGCCATCTCGCACGGGTCTTTCTCAGTCTGATCAATGATGTGGTGCAGCCTCCTGTGGTTGTCTGTGATATTCCTGCCGGGGACATAACCCGTTTGGTCTGGGTGTATCAGCTTACCAATTACCCTCTTTAGTCTATTGGCTAGCACTGCCGTAAGTATTTTACTATCCTGATTGAGCATGGACAGGGGCCTATAGGATCCACATTCCGTGTCCGGCTTACCTGTTTTCAGGAGCGGGACGATAACCGCCTCGCGGAGGGACGCAGGCAGCTCCCCCCTCTCGTAGGCTTCATTGAACATGGCCAGCAGCGGCTGGAGTATCTCCAGCTTGTATGTTTTATAAAATTCACTGGGTAATCCATCCGAACCGGGCGATTTGCATGTGGGGAGGTGCTGGATCACCACCTCCAGTTCGTCTGCAGTGATGGGGGCGTCTAAGTCTGCTCGTTCTAGATCATCCAAGGTGGGCAGCCCCGCATCCTCTATTGTTTCCTGTATTTCTTGGCTCATATCCTCATCTGTATCCTCGTACAACCTCCTGTAGTACTTAAGGAACTCCCCGTTTACCCCCTCTTGGGTGTTATAAGTTCGCCCATCCGCATCCCTGACCTCTCTGATCGCTGAACGGGGAGTCTCATTTTTGTACAGCCAGGCCAGTAGTCTACCTGGCTTGTCCCCCCCTGCATGTACCCTTTCCGTGTATTTCTTGTAATTCAATTTGCATAATCTATCCCAGAGTTCACTACAGGCCAACTGTAGGTCCTTTATCCTAGCACTATTCTCCCGGGCAGTCCCCACTTCGCGGCTAAGGCCCTCTAACTCTCTTTCTGTTACCAGCAGTTCCCGTTCGATACCCTCTTGGAGCCCTTTAGATTTTGATATAGCTACCCCTCGCACCACCACCTTAAATGCCTCCCATACTGTTCCCACAGAGCGTACACTGCCCGTGTTAATCTCGAAGTATTCCTCGATAGCCACCCTCAGATCCTCGCGAAATTCCGCATCCCGTAGGGCCTCTGTCCTAAGCCTCCATGTCGGGATTCGCGCTCTAGGGGGTCGGTGTTGCCACTCTACCACCAGGGGCGAATGGTCGGATAATACCCTGGCCTTATATTCGGCCCCCACCATTTCCCTAGCTATATCCGCAGCAGCAAACACGTAATCCAACCTTGTGTGTAGATCGTGTGGCGCTGTGTAGTGTGAATACTGCCTGTCCATCGGGTGTAGCCTTCTCCACACGTCCTCTAGACCGAGGTCTGTCAATAGGGTCTTCAATGTTTTGGCCGCTGGCGCTGGCTTCCTTAATTTGTCATCTGATCTGTCGATCCTGGGGTTTAGGGTACAATTAAAGTCCCCTCCCCACAGCATCGCACCGCCCACCAGGGGGCTAATTTTATTGTATAGGGACCTGAAATATGCCGCTGTGTCATGGTTAGGGGCATACAGATTAACTATGTTCACCTCCCTATTTTCCAGGATCCCAGCCACCACCACCATTCTGCCCTCCGGGTCTATAGTCGAGCTGAGCAACTGGAATGGCACATGCGGTGCCACCCAGGTGATCACTCCTCTTGAAAATGCCGAATAAGTGGCACCTATGACACTCCCCTTCCATTTTCTTCTAACCACCTCCAATCTCTCCTTGGTGAGGTGGGTTTCTTGTAGCAAGGCTATATCTATATGCATTCTCTTTAAGTACATCATCACTTTGTTGCGTTTCAGGTAACTATTAAGGCCTCGCACATTCCAGGTCACCACTCTGAGATTACCCGACGCCATCTACTCGGAGTACCTCTTCTCCACCTTCCTCTCCACACCAATGTCTCCCCTGATGGCCCATTGTCCGGCTCTTAGCACTCCCACTCTCAACAGCTCTTTCCCTCCCCCTTCCCCAAACTCCACCCCACTGCACACAACCCTTTCCCTCCCACCACCCTACCCTACCCCTACAAAAGCCCAGCTCCATCCCTGGATCTCAGGCCCACCCGCGTCTGGTCCTGTCTCGGAACCGAGGACCAGGACCCCGCGGGGCGTCACCGGTCTAACAGTGACCTACCTAAATATACTACTACGGGGTTTAAGGAATGGTTCCAGGGAGCTCCCCCTTGTCTAAATTTAAAAGTTACTTCCAACGGATTCTACCAGCGCATATTTACTACAGCAAGTTCCCTCAAGCTTTATTTATCTCTATGTTTAAGTACCTTGTCACTATATGTAGCTGCAACATTATTTACGCGAGCTCTGTTTAATACTATATTCTAGTCCCAGTGTCATCTGACGAGTCCCCAGAGATGGCCCCGCCACTTGCTACTTATCTTCTCCTGTTGCCGACTGGACGTCCTGTTCCTGGGGGCGGCCCTGCATGTCCAGCCAGTCCATAGCATTCTCCGGGGTTTCAAAAAAAAGAGTTTTGTTCCTGTGGAACACTTTCAGTTTAGCAGGGTAGAGCAACATATATCGATGACCGGCCTCTCTTAGCCTTCTTTTTACCGCCCCGAAGTTCATTCTGCTACGCTGTACGTGCAAGGTGTAGTCCGGGTACGCCGTTATCTTCGCTGACCCCCTTTCAATCGTTCCCCCCTTTCGGAAGAATTCCAAAATCTTTTCCCGATCCCGATAGTTCAGGATCTTTGCAATCAGCGGTCGCGGGGGGGCACCCGGGGGCGGTCTCCTTGTCAAGGCCCTATGCGCTCTCTCAACTGCAAACCCCTGGGTCAGTGCTCCGCCCGTTATTTCCTGCAGGAGCATGGATTCTACGTACTCCGTTGGGTTAGGCCCTTCCATTCCTTCCGGCAGGCCAACAATACGGATATTATTGCGTCTGGCGCGTCCTTCCGCCTCTTCCGCTCTGTCCTCTAGGTTACCCACACGCTGCACTAGGGCATGCAGTTCCGATCCATGGGCGGCACATGCCGCCGTATTTGGGGCCATCTCTTTTTCCAGGTTCCCAGTTCGTTCCGCAAGCGTTCGCACGTCCTGTCTCAACAGATTGACTTCCTCCTGGACCGCACCAATTTTAAGGTCCAGACCCACTTGCAATTCGTTCATGGCCTGGCCAAGTTTGGTCTCCCAGGCGATTTTCAAGTCTGCAATCGCTGCCAGCACTTCTTGGATCGTGCCCGGTGTTTCTGCCACTGCAGCAGTAATGTCCTCATTCTTGCTACTTTCCGCTCCGGTGGTCGTCTTGGCATACGCCTCCAGGGTTGGTTGTTTGTTTTTGGGACGGACGGGTTTGTTAGACATCTTGAACTGCTATTCGAGCGTGGGCCAACGGCGCCACCTCACTTGCAGGAAAGGGAGAACAAACGAAAAGCAAGCAGAAATTGCGCCAATCCACTCTCGACGTGACCGGGGTCGTTCCAGCTATGTTCAGATGTGTCCCTGTCACTCACCCCACTTCTAGAATGGGCTGTGTCCTCCCACGTAGTCCGTTGCACTATAAGAATGGGCTGTGTACTCTCACGTATTTTGGGTCCGCTTGGATTAGTGACCTTTATGGACCAGCCATCCCTTCTCGGTGATGCGTGCACCCGGCTCACCTTACATCACCCTCGTTTCACAGCTGCAGACCTCCACCTTGTGTTGTGGCCTCTGTCGGCGTCGACCATTATTATTGTTTAATGATTATCCTTATCTTGTCCTTTCCCTCTTATCCTCCCCACATCCTCACCGTCTTGTCTGTAGCGTATGTCATACGTTTCCCCTACCCGTTATTTGGAAGTATTTCTCTTTTTGACTCATAAATAGACTATTTTCAAAGCGTCAAGTTTTGTTCAACAATTGAAGGTCTCGAAGATGGTCCATTATACAAGATGTTCTGTGTTGTTATTCTTTTCTGTATTATGATGTACACGTATTGTTTTGTGCCTTCAACAAAATATGTTAATAAAAAAAAGTGACCATTTCCATCTGGTAAATATGCACATTTTTTTCAACTTGCCTTTCACGGTTGAAGAAAGTGCACAGGACAAGTAAACATTTGCCAATAGAATATATTTTCCTATGATTCCATATATTTATAAAACGCACACACCTTTCAGATCTAAGAATCACTAACAAAACACGGCCTGTATAGCGAATGTAAATATGAGACCTGTTACTGATGGATGGGCAAGGCGTCATGTCACCCGTTCCATTCCAACAAATCATGTGGTCTTAAGTTATGCTTAAGTGTCTCGTCTTGCAGCCACACGACCAGGGTTTGAATCCCGGCCACCACTGCCCACTTCAAGTGGCCGCAGTTAAAAAATAAATTTTAAAAAAGACCTTAAATATACAGGGGGAGAGGGCAGGGCTTAATTTGAAGGAAAAAAAAGTGCCAGGGTCCAAATATTTTCTAGGGCTCCTGTGACACTGCAGGTGGGCAGTTCCACACCACTTCTGACACCAACCACAGCGGCTCCCACAGTGTCAACACATTTGAGGTTATACTACAGCCTGCACCAGGTCATTGTGGTTGATGGATGCACTGACTATCACCACTTCTCAATTAGAGCTAGTCTGAGACAATAAGTGTCGGGGCTCAAAAATGAGTTACAGTGCTTAGCCCTGAAAAACACCCTCACAAATCAAGCACTGGGAGAGTGGCGGCGTCCTCGACTTGTGCCCTGAAAATAATAAACTATTAGCATTGTAGAAAATAACCAAGTTCAAAAGTCCATTGGCAAGCAAAAGGAGGAACTATTGACATAGTGGCATAAGTAACTGCAGTCATTAGCAGAGCAGGGTCACTTCCAGCAATTTTGAGAACATGCCTAGCTGAAGGCAGGGGCAGGAAGGGCGCGGAAGCTACACGCTGGAAATTCCCGGCTTACCCTGCGGCTCGGAACATAGTAAAAAAAAACTGCTTTGCATTTCGGGTGAGCGTTTGAGAATTTAGTGAAGAATCGGCAAGGACAACATACTACGAGAGAAAAACACGTGTGGTTTTGTTGATGAAATTTGACATTATGAAACCATTCCTGAAGTAAAATAATAATAGCGCCAGTGTCTAGGTAATGGCTCCCAGGAAACCGTCTGCATTGTATTGAAGGAAAAACACTGCTTCTGTGGGTGCAGAAAATCAAACTGCGCAATGATCCGTCGAATGCTAACACAACTCTGCACAACCATCTTGACACTAGCCCATCTTCCAGTCTACAGGTAGCATGCTAAAGCTTAAAAAAACAACTTTGTGGTAAATTCTAATACCCGAGGCTATGAAGAACATTTTTGGGATGGTGAAAAGTGCATTCTTCATTTTTTTAATGACAGCTAACTGGCGAGGTATGCAGCGGGGAGTCGCAGGAGGAGTCCAAAAACAAGCTCGGGCTGCTCTTAAAGCGAGTGCACTACGAGGTCTCGCCTCGCAAGGCCTGTTCCACGCGCCACACTTCACGTGCTCGGAAAATACATTCAGGTTCTGGCCAAGGCCGAAGGAGAAATCAAACGGCACAAGCACAACGTGTTAGATCCCCACCGACGGCATCGATATTTAGCGTGACATGACATTTTAGAACCAGTGTTCAGTCACGATGATGACGCATTCTTGACAGTGCCTGTTTGAGTAAATACCTTTAACGACCATACACAAAAAGGGGAACAGGAAAGGCTGTTTAAAGAAAGGTTAAAAACGGAAAGACCAGGGAAAGTCTACAAAAAAAGGTAAGAAAGGGACAGAGGAGGCGAAACCGAGGACCAAAAAAAAAAAAAAAAAAAAAAAACCGCAAAAAAGAAAAGGTTAAAAAAATACCAATTTACAGCAATTCGTTTTAATGATAAGGTTGTTCTTTTGGCCCAGAACCGTAGGAGCGTTATTAGGTTTCCAGGGGTGTAAAGAGACCAAATTGGCCAGGGGTAAACATTCTCGTTGGCCTTCATCCGGCTTTCCTCAGCCACACAGATCCGCCAAGAGACCACCATGGCAACAGTGCGTGGTAAAGGTCCTTTAACATAACATACATGTCTGCCAGGGATCACCGGTTCAGCTTTCCCAGTTTCATACATGGTCGGTGTACCCTCGCAGGACCTCAGGACGGAACAGTTTAAGGAGAAACACCAAAATGCGCGGCCTCTGCGCCCCACAGTGCTCCGCTACCGCTGTCCCACACTGCACTCCCTCTCCAAAGCAGTTGAATCATTGCAATTTAAATGCTACTTTATTGACTTGTACTTAAAATTAATAAGAATACTATGTATACAGCAATATTTTGAAGGGGAAATCATTTTCAAACATGTTTATGTTTGTTGCCTAAATAAAGGGCGCACTCCTACATGAGGGCAGCCGCAAAAGGTTCTATTGCTGCTAAGTCATCTATTTTTCCAACAATTTTCCAATTTTCCAACAATTTTGCTCTCAATTGAAAGTGTAGCAAGACCGATGGCTCTCTTCAGTTGGTGAACACAGCGCTCAGAGGCCGTTTCAAGTGCTCCGGAAGAATGGAAGATGGCTGTGGAATACAGGGAAAGAGTTAGGCGGTGGTGAAAAAAAAGAAAAAATGAAAAAGAAAGCAGTTCCCAGCAAGGTTAGATCATAAAGAAGGCCTTGAAACGGCTTCAAAGCACTTTAGGGGAAGACCAGAGAAGTAGGTAGGCTATGAGGAGAATTGGTAACCGGAGGGACAGCCCTAGGACCGTCAGAGAGAAGGGCTGAGGAGACATGGTATCCAAAGGGGGTTACTCTGACGTCAGCGTCACTGTGGGCTACTTACTGATTCCAGTAGGCAATACATCAGAGTTAGAGCAATGTCGTGCTTCTAAATCAGTGAATAACCTCCACCGCTAGTGACAAGTGATCATACAAGTATTGTATGAAAGGCAACCACTCTGCATACAGTCAATTTCATCACAGTCGGTTGCATGTAGCCAGGCTTGAGGGTGACCTAACACGTGGTTGATGTCTAGATCTGAATCAAGAGGGTAAGCGGGACCAGTGGAATGGACCAAGCTGGTCCTTTGGACGCTTTGGCTAGGTGCCTTCATCTTGGGCCTGTAAAAGGTCTCCCTGGAGGGGATCACTGATTTAGAAGCACTACACGGCTCTAACTCTGTACTATTGCCTATTCAGTCTCATTGGGAACTTGTGAATGCGAAGCATTGCCCCCAATGGGCTGGTTCTCTTGTTTTAAAAAAACTATTGCTTCTAAAAAACTACTTAAAATCATAAATGTATGACGATGTATTGCATTTACATTAAACAGCACAATTATATATATGCTGCACTATCTATATCTATTTTTGTCTGCATTGCTATTTTCATGAGCAATAATTAACTCAATGGGTTCATGCCTATACGTGACATAATAGAAATAATTTAGGCCTACCGGAATCAATAAGTAGCCCACAGTAACGAGGACGTCAGAGTTGCCCCCTTTGTATACCAAGGCTATGAGGAGAAGCCAGCATGCTGCCATATTGTCTGCATACCTAGACAAAGGATACAAATACTTGCCAAATAGTGCAAGCGAATGGAGCATTTGGCAAAACCTGGCATATGGTGAGAATAACTGAGTATAGGAGGGCACTTATCCAGAAAATGACACGAGTACTTATACATTTGATGGCAACAGCTACCTAATGGGGTGAGTTCCTGGGCATATGTTTAGTTCTGGCAAATAGTTGCATGCCCGATAGATCGCGCATGTGCAACATCCTGGCCTTGGGAATGGGACAATGCTATACAACAAATTTTAACCTCTGCTGTGACCGACGAGGCCCATCTTCATTCTGATAGCGATAAATCGAGTACCAATCAGTGGGAAATAACAACGCATATTAATACAGACCTTAGAAGTGGTCCATCTACGTGAAGCTCTATCAGAATCACCAAATTATAACACATGATGCAAGGGCCATGCCAACATATTGCAATGCCTCGTGAATTGCACTAGTTGCTGTTGTCCGATGGCAAAAGTTGGCCATTGTGTCAATTCCTGGCAACAATGTGATTTCCTTACTCTAGGAGGACAATACATGCAATAGATTTTATATGAACATATCCTGGCAAAGCCTAGGAAATGATGGTAACTTGGACATGCAATTGTAACGCTAGGAAAATCATGACTCTACATGGGCATGTGATCTCAATAGCTACAGGAGCAAGAACAAACTAAAAATATGTTCAAACAAGAAGAGGAGTCTTGTAATCTATGTGCTGGAACTTTCTATTGACAAGTTGAATTTGCATCATGCTATAATGTAACTTTGTTTTGAAGTTGGATTTGCTTGTGTTCTTTTCTTCAACTGGACAGCAGAATCACATTTGAAATCTGGGGAAGGACGTTTGCCCAGGTTATGAAAAGAGTCTTTGGTTGTTCTATGAACTCAATGAATTGCCATGCATTTCCGTGTTTATTTATTGTATGCTTAAGGGTCAGGGACAGATATCCTTTGTTAGAGTGTTTCCTTTAATTTATTGTAGGCAGGGAAATCCTCATCTGGGTAGGGATGGTGAGGCGTTCATCAAACCTTATATTATAATAAAAATGGCATCTGTTGAGAAAACCTCACAACATAGTCCTCGTCTGCTATGGGCCTAAGGAAGTCGATCCTGAGACATTGACCCTTACCATTAATTGGGTAGACCCAATAACACATGGTCAGGGTTGAAGGCTAGTGCACCAGTCTCACCACCTGTGCTTAGTCCAAATCCTGCCTTGCCCAGCGATGCGCCCGGTCATCCTGCAGCAGCCAGTGTAGATGCCATCATGGCTGTGCCTATAAGCACCCCTAACTTACCAGGGCCGAGAGCGCATGGCAGTGCTACACCAGAAAATAGAGTTGCCAAACTTATTGCTTCCTCCATGGCAGATGCTTTCAAGGATGTGTTACATGAGGTCATTGTGACACCATCTAAGCATGACCTCTATGTCCACCGAAGACCCCTCTCTGGGGAGAAACCAACCGTGAGGCGTGAAGAGGAATACCAACTTTGGGCGGACCAGACCAACCAGATTATACATGAATGTAGAGCAACAGACCGGGAGAAGAGGCGTTGTGTCATTGAGCGTCTGCGAGGTCCTGCATTGAGAGTCACCCAGGCGCTCCATGCCACACATCCAGACCCCACAGCGAAGAACATAGAGTACACGCTTGATCGAGTTTTTGGAGCCACCAAGTCCGGAGCGAAGCTGGTGGTGAAGCACTATGCCACCCGCCTCCAACAGGGTAGGTCTCTCTCTGAATATCTGTCCAGGACCGAGCCGCTTCTTCAGCAGGCAGACAGGGATTGAGCCAAACTGCCAGAACCTGGTCAGGTTGCAACAGGTAATGCACGGAGCAAAATCATTGCCATTATTACTCTGCAGCTACGACTATGAGAACGGACCAAGAAACCACCACCCTTGCATGAACTGGTCCGAGAAGTGCGTACTCTGGAAGGTGAAATGGAGGACGCAATGTACAGTTTGCTGAGTCAACTGGTGTCTCTATACACTGCCCCGGAGTATGATCTGAGACATCAAGTGAAGGAATTGTGCCAAACCATCCAGGCGATGTAGCTGCAGAGAGTGCTGGCCATGCCACCACCTGTAATGGCAACCAAGCCACCAGAGCACGGAAGAGGCTCTACACGGCCATCCCGAGAGCGAGAACACCAGCCCAGGAGCACATGCTCAGGAGCCACGGCAGACCCAAGTGAACCAACGGCCTACCACACCGCTCCATCCTTGGCAGTTATGCCATAGGTATGGGCAGGAGGGCCACACCTTCCGTAAGTGCATGAATCCACTGGATTACATCCAAATCGCAGCAAGGTTCCAGGCCTTGAATAATCCAACACATGCAATGGTGGGAAACGACAGCGAGGACCAGGAAGCGGAGCACTTGAATCCTCAATACTACTACCCTCCGACTGAAGAGAGGTGACAACCAACAAGTCTGCATCACCAGACTGGGCCAAGGCTGCAGTGAAAACACCGGTGGGTAAGTCATCTGGGGACCAGAATCCACCCAGACTGGCTAGTCCACCCAAGAGGAAGATCACCTGTAGTCAAACTACAAGCAAGCACACCACCTGAACATCATTCACAATACCTGATGGGCTTGTAGGACCATGAGCCACCGTGACAATTGCCATCGCTGGTCGACAGTCACAAACGCTTCTGAATAGCAGCTCATAGGTGACCATTGACTATGAGACTTTCTAAAGAAAACACCTGGCACATATCCTATTGGAGCCCTTGGCAGGGCTGAACCTTCTCGGCATGGGAGCCAACCCTTGCAAATATCTGGGGTACATCCGGGTCAGACTGCAGTTTCCACGCAATGTAGCTGGAGTCAGTACTCCTATCAGCACCCTGGCTCTGGTCTGCAGCAGTCAGAGTGAAGATCCTGCAACAACGGTGGTGATTGGAACCAACTCTTCCTTTATGTTGGGAGATGGCTGGACCACGATATGCCAAAACATTGTCCATGCACCCCATGTGCCAACAGCCATACTTGCAGACAGAGATCCGGTCCAGAGTTCCACCTGATGGACCCATTGGAGATGTTTGCACAACCCGGTTTAGGCAGATCACAATCCCAGCACACACCACTGTGATGCTTCCTGTCAGAGTGCGACTCAGCGGGGAACAACAACCAAGACGTCTGGTGATGGAGGCACAAGAACATGGAGAACTCCCAGGGGATTTACTGATACAGTGTACCCTGGTGACAACGGATGGAACAGACCTGAAGACCATCAAAGTACTGGTCATTAATGTGACCAATAGGAACATCCGTGTACCAGGATGCACTATCATCGCACAGTTCAACCTTAGCGTATCTGTAGCCCCAGCGAGTATAGCCACCAGCTCATCTGAGACAGTGTTGGATCCCAAGGCCTTGGACTTTGGAGAATCCCCGATCTCAAAGAGGGACAAGGACCACCTGACGGAGCAGCTTGCACTGCATGTCGAGGCATTCTCCACACACCCCTGGGACTTCTGGCAAGGCCCATGGAGTTCAACATCAGATCTAGGTGTCTGATGACACTCCCTTCAGGGAGCGTTCGTAAACGCCTGGCCCCAGGAGACTTGGAGAATGTACGCCACCATCTGGATGATGTTCTGCAGGCAGGGATTATCCAGGAGTCCAGTAGCCCCTACACTTTCCCCACTGTCATCGCCCAGAAGAAAAATGGGGATGTCCGGATGTGCAGACTAGGGTCGACTCAACACCTGCACTATTCTGGACCAGTGCACCACACCCCAGGTCAATGAGGCATTGCACTGCCTCACTAATGGTTTTCGATCCGGCACTTGCAGAGTGGCTACTACCAGATCCTGATGCATCTGGCGAATCATGAGAAGACAGCTTTCATCTGTCCCATGGGATTTTACAAATTCGTCAGGATGCCTCAGGGCATCGAGTGACTTTCCAGCACCTTATGGAGAAGACTGTCAGCGACATGAACCTCCTGGAGGTACTGGTGTACTTAGATACAGCATTGTGTTCAGGAGGACCTTTGAGGAGCACAACAGGAGGCTCACAAAGGTGCTGGGCTGCCTGGGGGAGCAAGGGCTAAATGACAGAGTGGATAAGTGGCAGTTTTGTCAGACAAGTGTCAAGTGCATTGGACATATCGTCTCCTCGGATGGCATCGCTGTGGATCCGGCAAAGCTGGATGCCCTCCTCACCTGGCTAAGACCTCAAACCGTTAAGGAGTTAGAGTTTCCTGTGATTCTGTAAATACTACAGGAGGTTTGTTTTGAGACACGCTAACATCGCCTGACCACTTGTGGATCTTACAAAAGGGTACCCACCTACCTAGAGGAGCCAGAGGAATGCTGCCAATTCTGCAGATCTATATAATTATGATGCCAGAAGGCCTTCGAGGAGCTCAAGCGGACCCCAACCACAGCACCAGTCCTAGCCTACGTGGATCCACAGTTACCACAGTTACCTTACATCCTGCATATGGGAGTAAGTCTGGAGGGATTGGGAGCTGTTCTGTACCAGGAGACTAACAGTGAGATGAGACTGGTCGCTTTCATTAGCCCATGCCTGCATGTGGCAGAGAAGAATTACCCAGACAAGTTGGAATTTTTGGCATTGAAGTTGGCCATTAAAGAGAAGTTCCAGCATTGCCTCGACGGCACCACCTTCACAGTGAGGATGGACAACAACCCCCTTACGTATGTGTTGAAGTTGGCGAAGCTGGATGCTACCGGACACTGGTGGCTCGCTGCATTGTCCACATACAAATTTCGTCTACAATATTGACCTGGGTGCACTAACAACGATGCCGATGCCCTTTCTCGGAGGCCTCATGCTCAGCCAGATGATACAGCTGGATCCACCTTGTGCAAGTAGTTGTCTTCAGCATGCATCAGACAGAGCCAGGAGTGTGGATTGCTTGCTTGGGATCCTCAGCTGAGGCAGTACCTGGCATCTACTGCAGGTACTGCAGTAGATGGCAGGCAACATTACCAGTCTGGAGGTGTCCAAGCTACCGCGTCTGACTCGAGATGAGATCTGTATGTCACAGCTAGCGGATTCTAGCATCTCTTCGTTCCTGAAAGCCAAGACCACGGGAGCGAATGTGTTCAGAAATGTCTTTCATGACCCAGAGCAAGATGCAATGCTACAGCAGTTGAAGACGCTCATGCAGAAGGGTGGAATACTGTTCAAGGAAAGCAAAGTTACAGACAGGCTACTACATCACTTGGTTTAACTACAGAGATTCTGCCGAGCTGTATTGTATGCACTTCACGACCAGCACAGACATCTTGGCAGCAACAGGACCTTTCAGTTGGTCGCTGAAGGTTTTTCTGGCCCAGACTAGCAGCAGATGTCAAGTATTAATGCCAGCACTGCACCAGGTGTGTCACAAGGAAGACCGCGGCTCGTCCTGCAGCCCATCTTCATCATCTGCAGAGTTCTGGGCCTATAGACCTCATCTGCATTGACTTCCTCAAGCTGGAGTTGGACATGCGAGGAGTACAGAACATCCTGGCAGTGACAGACCACTTTACTCGGTACGCGCAGGCATTTCCCACCAAAGATCAGCATACCTCCACTATTGCCCGCATGTTGTGGGAAAAATACTTTGTGCACTACAGCTGGCCGGCCAGGATTCATTCTAACCAGGGACCACACTTTGAATTGACACTCATCAATCAGATGCTGGAGCTGGTTGGCATCAAGAAGACCCGTACAACTCCATATCACACTCAGGGGGATGTTCAAATGGAGATATTTAATTGTACTCTCTTGGACATGCTGGGCACCCTGTGGCCAGGGGAGAAGAACAGATGGAGTCAGCATGTTGCCACCCTGACCCATGTGTACAATTGTACAAAGAATGATGCCACTGGTTTTACAGCATATTTCTTGATGTTTGGAAGGGAAGCCTGGCTGCCTGTAGACTTGGGTTTTGGAGTGTCCGCAGAAAGAGAAAACTGCGAGAACTACACCAGCTATGTTAAACAGCTCAAGTGTCAACTAGAGCAATCATATCAGCTCACCCAGGCTGCCACAGAGAAGACGGTGGAAAGGAAAAAACGCCACTACGACACCAAGGTCAGGTTTCACACTCTTCAACCTGCCGATCGTGTGTTGATCTGCAGCCTGTGAAAGAGAGGATGCAGCAAGATAGGCGACAAGTCTGAGTCTCAGCCTTTCATCATAGAGCATCAGCTGGGAGAGCTCCCTGTCTACAGACTGCAAGAGGAAGGACGGCCAAGGAATATCAAGCCCTTGCACTGGAACCACCTGCACCTAGTTGGGTATGTGGTTGAGCTGACACTGCAGGTAGTCGATGAAGAACCGGCCAAGGGGCCGGTGCTGAGACAGCAGTGACTCTGCGCTGAAAGGCCCAAAGAAGATCCTTCGAAGGCTCAATCCCCAGAAGCATATCCAGCTACTGAGGCCGGGAGAACATCAGAAGGTCAGCCGGAAGCCAGTGAAGACGCCGACGCTGAGGGCAAACAGTTTGGCGTCTACCCAGACCAATGGTTAGATCAGCCACTTCTGTGGGTCTCTGCACTCACAGAGCCAGATCCCACTCCTAGTGAACCTGAACCCCATCCTGAGAGTGTTCCTTCAGTTGTTCCCAGTCCTGCTCCAATCGCCCCTACTACACTGGATGTGGTAGAGGAACCCTTACCCATTCCTCCACTGGAAGATAGGGTTCCCGACTTGGTGCAG
The DNA here is from genome assembly GCF_040938575.1 of Ambystoma mexicanum. NCBI lineage: Eukaryota > Metazoa > Chordata > Amphibia > Caudata > Ambystomatidae > Ambystoma > Ambystoma mexicanum. The sequence goes on from NC_090936.1 coordinate 149,489,766, forward strand.
AGTACTCCGCCAAGTCCGAGGGAAGACCTACATGCGGCCCCAGCTGCTCTCTGTCATACCACCAGGGAGAGCAGACCTGTTATGAAGTTAACATATGATATGCCAGGGGTCCAGTGTGAGGTTCCAGTCTGTTCCTCTCAGTCTTCGGTCCCTCTTTCTGTAGAGCAGGTTCCTGGGAGTTTAGGGGTACTCCGGGAGGTGCCTGAGATTCAGGATACTGATTAGCAAAAGCTGGCCTGTCCTAGATCATGGCTTGACAAATGTATAGACCAGGCCAAGGCTGTGCTCAGAGGCTAGGATAGTTCAAAGGAAGGGAGCATGTAACACCCGGTCGGGGGAATGAAAGCAAGGATTACCGGCGCGAGAGCCACGCTGGTGACCAGGAAAAAAATGGGTTAGAGTAAGGGACCTCGGCACCTGGGCACGCGTGGGTCCCATTACTCTAAAAAATAAAACTGTCACCGGCACGAGCGGAGTGCCGGTTGACAGTTGGAAACCCCCTTTAACAGGGTTGGAGACGCTTCACTCCACGCCCTTTTGCTGTTGCCACTGCCTGGGTCCTTTAATCTGGCACTCCCCTGACCAGCAGCGGAGTGCATAAAACATCAAGGCCACCACCCCAGGTGGCCTACAATCACTGCTGGGCAGGGGCACATTGAAGTAATGGCGCTCCCCACACTGTGGGATCACCCAACTGTTCCAAGCCCTTCTGAGCTTTATATATTTGGAGGGGGCATCCCCTTTTAGGTGGCCCACCAGAACTCCCTGGGTCACACCTGGCAAACGTGGCCCAGGTGGAGTGAGTTGTGTGGGGGTTGCCCATGTTGTCTCTGAGTGCTGGGTGGAATCTGACATATGGAGCCCAGCCCATGTAAAGACTTTTGGGGCCCCAATGCACTGTTGCTGTTGTTACTGCTGCTGCCTGCCTCATCATACGGCCAGCCCTTTAAAGACTTTAGGGGTACCCACACACCCCTTGCTACCGTTTCAGCTGCTGCTGCCACGAGCGCCATCAAAGAAGAGTGCAGGAAGAAAGAATATCAAGAGAGCAGCAGCCTGAAACCTTGAGACAGCCCTAGCCAGGTTGTCTTGCAAGTAAGGTCTTTTATAAATAGTTATTAATACAATCCACTGTATAGATGTTATATATATTTTTTAAAGACTCTTATATTTTTCATATTTAAAGAATTGTTTGATTTTTATTCTTTAGTTACACAATTGCTAGGTTTAATGTAATCGGTTTATAGTGTCTTGGGTTGACCCATTTATACAAAAACTCACAAAACCCAGCTGATGTACTGGAAAAGTATATAAGTGAGCTTCAAAAAACTGAAGAGTCGTACAAGAGCATTCGTTTGTCCCCCTTTCCTTTTGTGTTCCAGTTACTCTAACACAGTGTTTTCTCCTTAGGGGTATTTTGGGAACCTGCCTGCCCTAACCTCTTGACCTTCCCTACCCTTACCACTTTCATAGCGAGGTACACCGATGTGATCTTGAACCCAGGAGAGCGGGGTTTGGAGACAGGTAAGAGACGGGTCAAGTTATAAGTGAAGGTTTAAGCTGTATATTGTGTGCCTGCCTACACCTGTAATCTAATAAGGTGCATTAAACGATCACACTGCTACACATAGTCCTTTGTTTGTGTCCATTGTGTATTCTTCATGCCTCCTCAGGGCCACCTCTTCCCAATTCCTTCTGTACTTGCAAAGGAGTCGTTTGTATAACTCCATCAATAATCTTCTTCACAATACGCTTGGACGATGACTTGAGATCAGACTGTATATCTACTTTAGTCTTCCCTGTCTTGGTGGTATCAATTCTTAGCAAAAAAGGAAGGAGTATTGGAATAACAAACTAGTGCTTTCAGATTGTTTCTCAGCAGACTTTATGGGCAAGGACAAGAGGGTTAGTGAGCTCCATCTCAGAACGGGAGTATTTATCTCCATGAGGGGAGTATCTCCCTGTGAGGTGCTGCTTTACGCCACGCCTAGGGGGAATGTTGCATAGCGGGCTCACCTCCTTAGCTTCACAGAGATGCCCCCCCCTGAGGAGTAGTGGCATGATCCCATGAATCGTCACAGTACCCTGAGTGTGTGCAGGTCAGTTTCTAGGTGATCTCTTCACAGAGCATGGATAGATATTTTTCTCCAATTTGAGCCTTGTGTACCCACGGTGTCGGATGCATTGGTCTGGGATGTGATTTGGAAGTTGTTTGTAAAGGTGTAGTATTCTGATGTTTGATATCTGTTGTGGGAAGTGTTCCATTTCCATGTGTGAGTGGCTTAATTGATATGTGTATTGAGTGTTGGAACATAGACTTTGAACACATTAGTGTGGGGAGCAATCAGAGAACATAAAGAGGAGGTCGTTCAGAGGTGCAGACAATTCTGAAGCCACATTTAACAATTCACAACATGGAAGAAGAGCAAGGCATTTAAAAAGGCTTGAAACTTATAACAAAGCATTAGAAGTCATAGCAACATATGCAAAATGCCTAACAAACCAAACAACCTGGGGTCCTCCGCATGCCCTTACCATCGGAATCTGCAACATATGCAAAATGCCTAACAAACCAAACAACCTGGGGTCCTCCGCATGCCCTTACCATCGGAATCTGCAGACAGCTCCCACTTCCCTTTCTCACTTTGACAGTATCAAAAACTCTACCTCACGCTCTCCCTCATAGATGCATTGCACCCGGTGTGAAACAAAGATCTAAGAATAGGCAGATCAGGGGTGGGGCATTCTGGAGACTCCACTTATTACCATAAGCAAAGTGCTACGGGTTAGGGGGCACATTAACTTTTGATTCAGAAGCTGCACGTGATATGAAAACACCAGGTGCCCGTTTTAATTTCCTTAGTAAGTTTGTTGGCAGTCTGACAGCCGTCTCACACCTCACGCTAACTTGCTCAGGTGCTGTGCACAGTGGCCAGCTGGGACATTCCTCCATTGCGGCAACAAAAGACATTCCTACTGCGATCCTTGCAGGGGGCAGACTCCCTGGCATTTTTTCAGAGACATCTATACCCCAATGTCTGCCACAAGCCTCAAACTACACACCAAAATGCAAACACCCCACCTCCACTGTCCACCCCTCACCTGGTTTTGAGGCAGCTCGATGACTTTACTTTTAAAAGGATGCTGAAAGCCTACATTGGGTACTCCACAACGAGATGAGCAGTCAAGTAGAAAGTTGGAGTTTGGATTCCTATGAGTGCCCCCACAAAGTTGGGTGTACCTTCCCATGATCTAAAGTAGCTGCACAAAGGGGTTCATACTGACAGTGAAAGAAAGGGGGTTCAGGCGGAGGTGTTACTATGGAATATGGGGAATCCTAGAACAGGAAAATCTAGAATTTGCAGCCCCTTATTAGGCACTGATCTGTGCCAGGCTTTGGAAAGGGCAAACGCGAAATAATGCACTATGGGAAAAGCCGGTGTGCAGTATTTATACATTTTTTGGGTTGTCTGTCCAGAGATCGGCAGGGCCTGTTACAGCTCCAGAGATCGGGAGGGCCTGTTACAGCTCCAGAGATCGGGAGGGTCTGTCACAGCTCCAGAGATCGGGAGGGTCTGTCACAGCTCCAGAGATCGGGTGGGCCGGTCACAGCTCCAGAGATCAGGAGGGCCTGTCACAGCTCCAGAGATCGGGAGGGCCTGTCACAGCTCCAGAGATCGGGAGGGCCTGTCAGAGCTCCAGAGATCGGGAGGGCCTGTCACAGCTCCAGAGATCGGGAGGGCCTGTCACAGCTCCAGAGATCGGGAGGGCCTGTCACAGCTCCAGAGATCGGGAGGGCCTGTCACAGCTCCAGAGATCGGGAGGGCCTGTCACAGCTCCAGAGATCGGGAGGGCCTGTCACAGCTCCAGAGATCAGGAGGGCCTGTCATAGCTTTTGATATGCACAAGGTATGAACCATACCCACAGGGGGGTCTCTGGGAGCCAGGAAGCAACTGCCTCACACATCAACAGCTATTTGCACATCAAAAGGCAGAGGGGCAGGCTTTCTGCAGAAAGGTGGGTTTGACTGATTTGTACCCTACTATTTACACTTTTACAGAACTTGGTATGATTGCTAGGATGAGTTTCAATGATTGCGTTTGGGGAGTTTGGAAGCCAGTTCTAAAAGTTATGAACAGACATAGGCTTTGGCCAAGTGGGTTCCTTTTGATTGCCTGGTCATTTTCTTCCTTCTTGTGATCTTTGGGTCCCTGGCGGTGCCCAGCTTTGCACTTGCCTGATCACTGCTGGCACATCCCATCTGCATATTTTTCAAACCATGAGCTGGATCTCTTCATTGGAGTCCCTCAGACTTTCCAGTGGCCAGATTGCCTCTACGGCTACATCTGTGCGGGAAAATCCAGAACGCACCTAACTATTATGCATCACTGAAGCAGGCCCCTTGCGTTTGTCCCATTGTTCGTTATGTTGTGTTATGTTACGTTGCTGGGAATTGCGCCGCACGCTGCTGTCATTTGCATGGTCACCAGGTGCTCTCGTGGATCGGAAAGAGTGGGGTGTGGGTTACATTAGCGGGACCGGAGGCAAACATTAGTGCGAAGAGAGTTAACATGCCAGAAAGTGTTGCTGCTACATTGATGTTTGCAGTTCAGAAGCACCTGGGTGCTGTTTGTGGGTTTCTTTCTAGGTGCTCATGTTGCGGGCAGAGGCATGTGTGCCCAGATGCCTTGCGTGCTAGGGGGCATTGGCCAGGGATGTAGTAGGCAAGCTGGTTCAAGAGGTGTAGAGTTCTGTTTGTTTTCTGTAGGGAGGGGTTTTATGGGAGAACCTTTGCACAATGTGTACACTTGTGAAAATGCTACATGTACTTGGCTGGACTGCGACATGTTACCCTGCCCCCCCCCGCCCCCCACCTCCCTTCCTTTGGGCCCTCGATTGTCCTTGCCATTTGATTTAATTTAAAAAATGTACCTGTGATCTTAAATACATTTCTATATAATCAATGTTGGGTTATGTTGCTGGCATTTATGCCACTCGCCTGTGCCATTTTTGTGGCATCCAGGCACTCTGTTAAATCACTGTAGTTCACTCTGCATTGCCTTTCATCTAGTTACTGTGTTCTGAACACATGACATACTTGCACCCAAGTCCCTCCCTACAGACATCAAACAACAGAACTCTACAACCCACTTGCATACCACTGTTCCAGGCAATGCACCCCGCACCACATGCACATGAGGCATCGGGCACAAATGCCTCAATGCCCCTCAACCTTTTAGAAACAGATCCACAAACACTACATCGAGGGGTCTTTTTCGTCAAAGCACTGAGGTGAGACGGAGCCGGTAACAATGACTTGGGATAGCACTGGCCTTTCAGTCCTGGTAGGTGGACCACAGCTCTGCAAAAGAAAGGAGCGCTGAGATTAACGGGGTGCGTTTCCAGGGTATATTTGGAGTATAGCAAGTTAGTGCACAATGTGATGTTGGATACAGGAGGCAAAGAGCTTTGCCACTCCTGGAAGCCTGGTGGCTTATTTGCCTGGGTATCTCTACAAGCCGTACCCCAGGATGTTAACTCTGGGACTGCCAAGCACCCGAGCCAAGAGTGACCTAGTGAAGGATAGACTTTGTATACAAGGTGCATGTGCACAATCTATACAGCGCTTTGAGTTACCTCGGCGTCCTAGAGGCGCTACAATACAGCACATCACCCCTATAGAGAGACAATAAATAGATGACAGTTCATAGACTTCCCAAGATCTTGTCAACGCAATGGGCCCCCTCCCGGTGGTAAAGACCTCTCTGAAATGCCCAACACAAAACCTTCAAAAGAAAGTAATCCTGGGCTGAGTAATGACCGCTCTGGCTAACACTCAGGCCGCGACCTTCACAGTCCATGTGTTGCTTGCCAAACTTAAGCTATCTGCCGTCGCCCACCAAAGGAAGTGCGACCACATCACAGAATACATACGATTCACTGCTTCCAAGCAGGGAAAGGGGGCTCTAAGGAGCAGGCTGCTCTTAAAGGGACCCCTGGCCAGCAGGCTACCCACCCGGCCGATATCACCGGGATGTGTTTGCATTCTGGCACTTGCAGTTGTTCGCTTCCCGGTTTAATTATAGGATTACAAGTACCAGCCACGCCCACCTGGCCAAGGCCAGCGTGAGATCTCTGTGGCACGGCTCAGGCGCTAGGAGAGACTGTATAACGCCATTCACACGTCACGTGCTCTCGAATTAGCGCTAGGTCTTTCAGATGGGGAACTGTGCAACAAGAGAACACCCTCCGGCACACAGGGAGCGCTACGAAAAGTCCAGGGAGCAACTCCCACCTGTCCTCGGACTGCGTGAGATCTCTGCAAGAACGTCTCTTGGGCACAGTGCAGCTCTAGGCGCTATGAAAGACTCTATGAAGCCTCTCTCCCCTGATCTGGGGCATCGCGAGATCGCTGCAGGAAGCTCCCTTTGGGATAGTCTAGGCGCTGTGAAATACTTTGAAGCAACTCCCCTGTGGAGCAGACACTGTGGGTGGTGTCGATATCTGGCGGTGTGAATGGGCCGTTATTTGTGACCCAATGGTTTCCATTGGAATGTGTATCGATCTGCTCGGTTCCGGATAAGTCATGACATTTTTTGTTTGGCGCTGGGAACTGTGTAGTATAATTCCTTCAATGAAGACAGGAGCCTCTGATCTGGTGACGATGTATTTATTTACTTAACCAGCTTTGTGCAGCATGCAGACAACGTGTGTGCATTAATGATAAAGGCCAACGGGCCTAAAGTGGCAGAGAGAATGCTGCAGTGATGATCTGAGTCCAAGTCGTGTAAGGAGCGGGCCCCGTAGCAGGAGGGCTATGCAGGACGCACCTTATCGCGTCCTCCGCTCGTCCCGTAATGCGCGCCGTGCGCGCGGGGGCGGAGCTTGATCCAGCCACGAGATCTCGCGAGAGCGCAGGCTCTCGCGATGTCTCTACAAACTGTTTAATGCCTGGCACTAAGCTACGGGAAAACACAATTTACATGAGTTTTTATTCGCAGTAGCCTTGAAGAGCTTTTAAGCTACTTCCCCCCGTTTTACTTTCCTGGATCTTTGGTCATTTCTGTGCGGCCAGTTCGGCACGGGCTGCCGCGCCGAACCGGCCTGCCGGATCTTTGGTCATTTCCGTGAGGCCAGTTCGGCACGGGCTGCCGCGCCGAACCGGCTCTCACGCCGAACCGGCCGCGCCAAATCGTCCCATGCTGAACCGGCCGTGCCAAATCGTCCTGCTCCAAATCGTCCCGTGCGGAACCGGCCGCGCCAAATCGTCCTGCTCCAAATCGTCCCGTGCGGAACCGGCCGCGCCAAATCGTCCTGCTCCGCGGCATTCATTAGCTGTGTAATTTGAAACCGGTTGGAGTTAGGGTGACATCAGAAATAGTATTGGTGACTCCAACAGTCATTAAGGAAATCATTGACGGGAAGTAGTGTCTAAATGGAAGAAAACTAATTGAAGAAATGATCGAGGGTAGAGGTTTGGGCAGTAATGTTTTGGAACCAACCTTTCCTTCGTCAATTATTAAAAGGACTTTTCACAACATGGTTGTTTGATAAATACAATACATGCGTAGCGGCATCATTGTTTGCCTGTGAGAGTTTGCACATTTATAGTGTGTTTTGTTATAATTGCACTACATTTATTTTGAATTTGGATTGTTTGTATGTTTATGTATAAATATGTACGAGTGTGTCCGTGATTGACGTATTGCCGATTGTCATAAATAAGTTAATTAATGTATCAATAACATAGTTGAATAATATAGTTGTGATCTTTCCACATGTGAAACAACGTTCTGGATATGGTATTCTTCCCGGTGTGTACATTTCTGAAGGGATAGCTGCCTATTCCGAATATACAATTTAAGCACTGGTCCGGTCCGCCATTTTGGATTTCTTGTCTGTGTGAGTCTGCACATGCGCCATAGCTCTTAATGTTTTGTGGCCCCAGGGCGGGTGAAAACAGCAGATTTTATTTTTGGCAGGTGAAAGCCCATTGACTTCTATGGGCGGGTAGGGCGCTAGACGACAGAGGTGCTTGCAGGCGGGTGAGTTGAGAGGCATGCATGTGCACAGGGATCTATGGGCATCAGTGGAACTGTGTCTGCAGCGGGGCCTGTGGTAAGCGTGGTTATGATAGATTCTGGTGAGGTCGTGACCTGCATCTTGTTGAGCTTGGGTTTGAAGTGGGTGCATTGCCCTGCATGAGTTTACAGGTGTCCTGACAAAACCCATCAAGGTCAAGCAGCATTGTTGCCCGGCACGGGGCTGCCGCCTGCCCAGTGATGGGGCTAACAGAGGGTGACCAGGAGATCCTTCCCATACTGCCCCCCCCATGCCCCGAGCCATCATTCAGTCACTCTGATAGGTCCAAGGCACCATTGGTCACCCCACTAGAAGCATCCAGAAAAAGGACGAGGACTTTGCTTCAGGGGTACACTGGAATTGTGAGGACAAGAAAAGAGGAAACTTTCAGGGAAATTAAGATCCGAGCAATACTGGACTAAAGCACTGTGAGACTAGGGTGACCAGATGTCCCGGTTTTCCTGGGACAGTCCGGGGAAATCGCCATCCGTCCCATGGTCCTGGGAGAGTTTTAATTTAATGAACCCCGTCCCGGGAATGGGTGGGTGGGTGTCTACGGTCCCGGTTTTTGCCCAAAATCGGGCCTGACGCGACTCGTCCTGTGTGTGAATGCGAGCATTCCAGCCCCATTTACTCCCACTTCCCCTCCCTGGCCACTCTCCTCCAATGAGAGGAGTGTGCCTGTGAGCACATCCCTGCAACAGGCCAGCGAAATAAAAGTAGGACTACAGTTCATTGGAGTACTATTTGTGTTTACAGTAGTCCTACTTCTATGTCCATTGCCTGTCACGTTATTTTTTTTTTTAATCTTGTCACCCTATGTGAGACACACTACAGCGTTGTTGCCACTAACACCCGTGAACAGCGGATACTGAAGGGTTTTCATTTGAATCAATCATTTTATTATTGCTAGTGTAGCGGATCGATCCTGGGGGATTTGAGACTACGCTAATACTCTGTAATGTTTCTCCATCAAGCAAATAAACCATTTAAACAAAAGTTCTCTCATGCATGTAGTCTCATTCATTGGGGCAGTCATTACACAAATGCTAATTTCGCATTGCATTCACGCAGTGTGCAGTTTTCAGATTATTCGCACAACAGGAAGTTGCCGTGGTGGATGCCTTTGTAGTCCCTGTCCAATGCAGTCTGATGACATGCACTTGGCGTTAGCTGGCAAAATTTGCCAACATCGGCCAATGCTATGGGCGTCAAACTTTCCATACATGAATCCTGCTGCAGTTGTTCAGGGTGTCCATGTACCAGTGACTGTGCTCCATGCAACAGTACAGGGCATTTAAGATGGCGGAAATGATGCAAAGCTGGTGTGCCCAGAGGGTGGTTAGAATCCACCCGAATGATATGCCAATGCCTCTTCTAGGGTGACCAGACGTCCCGGTTTTGCCGGGACCATCCAGGAATTTGACTCACTGTCCCACGTCCAGAGAGTTTTTTTAATTGAAAACCCTGTCTCAGTTTTTTTTTAAATGGATGGTGAGCAGTGACACAATACCAGCTAACTGCAGGAAAGTATTAGCATTTCACAATCGGCAGTGAAATAAATATCACAACAGGATCAGAATTTTGCAGCGCAATTTGAGAGACCTCTATGGGTTTGTACCCACAACCTTGGAGATACCAGCTACGTGCATTAACCGATTGCACCACAGAGACCTCTGTGCAAATAAGCACATGGAAAGACCTCTAAATACCAATCAGAGCAAAGCCTCCTTTAGAATTAAAGAATTATATGTACGGGTTTATATTTATAGCAAAAATCGCACCATTTTTATATGATATGATATTTTATTTATATCGCGCTCATACACAAGTGTTTCAGAGCGCGACCAGGCAAAGGGAGGGGAATAGGGGAGAACAAAACAACGATCTTACTAGGCCCAGTGACATTAAGAGCGTGCAAGTGCATGGGAAAGGGAAAAAGGGGGAAAGGGCATGGAAGGGGGAGAAGTGCAAAGTGCGGAACAGAGGAGAGAACAGAATAAATAATAAGGAAAATAAATAAATAAATAAATAAAGGTGATAAACCGTGATAGTGCAGCCAGCAAGTGGCGAAGTGCTAGGTTAATCAGATCTATGAGAAGTGCTGAAAATACTGTGAGATCCCAATTTGGAGGGGTTGGGTGGGGGGCGGTTATTGGTGGGTGTTTTATCAAGTCCTACTGCTATGTCTGTGGATGGTGCCTTTTTTATTTCGGAAATCTGGTAACCCTACACTTTGCCGTAGAGCAGAGTAAGTACCCTACACTATTAAGGTCAGCCCCGTTTCTTGGCTCAGGCGGAGTGGGCGACGGCCCGGGACGCAGAGCTTAATAGCTCAGGAGGGGAGCACAGTAAGGGGCCCAACTCAGCCCACCCAGAAAGCCGACACTGATCTTGCCGGATAAAAGATTAAGCAGTCTGCTGCACCAGTGGGTGCTCCTCTGAGATGTTCGGCTGGCTGCTCTCTGCCGGCTTGTGAATGACTGCAATGCATTCGGAATATGCAAAGGAATGCACGTTCCAAACACAGCGTGTGAGATGCTCTGGAGTCACCCAGCCTGCGCCCCACATTCTATGTGTTGACAGCCTTTCAAGTGGGGCAATGTATAAATGATGGCTCATTTAGCAAGCCATTGTTTTTACACACTATGTGCTTAACATTTCAGTGTTAAGAACTGAACATGGGGCATTTTTATTCACCAGGCCAGCACAAGTATCACTTAGCTGACCAAACCTATGCATTCTTCAAAGAGAATTAAAATGCCACACAGAAAAAGTTGTAAACTATTTTCTTTATTTTCATGTCTCTTTATTTCACACACCAAAACGTTTTATTTTATTTTTTTACATTACTTTTTAGTTACATGTGGCTCATCCCTGGGAAGGTTAACTGTCATTTTCTTGCTTAAGTATTCTAGTGGCCGATTTCAGCATAAAAGGTCTTTTAATTGTCTAAACAAGCCTAGCGCACACACCAGATGGCAACTCAATGTCGCTTGGCAACATGATTAGGAAAGTGGAGTTAATTGTGTGTCACCATGCAGACAGTAGTCCATGGCAAATCAATGCAGTGATATGTGTGCAGCAATGCTTTGTGCACTGCGCAGGCCAGCACCCTGTTGGTTAATGGCGTCTATGTGGCACGCCCCTATGTAACAGCACAATCACATATGCCTGTTTTTGTCTTTTGTGTCCAATGGCCAAAGAATAACACACTGGAACTTTGTGTATGTGGCTCTGACGAGCATGCCATACCATGCCCACACTTAAACGTATAAAGCAATCAAAGAAGTTGCCTCCAATTGTACATCCACTAGGCCAAATGCCGTTTCTGTACTGCCACCCCATGATTTTCACTAGCTGCTGGCCAGCACTAATAAGAGTTGCTAATGCCAGCTCTATTAGATTAGATAAAGCATGGGCCTGCTCTTTTTTGCCGAAATAACCCCGGAGGCCTGCGCAATAGTGAGGAGGTAGTGGCTGAGGAACTGTGGACCCTTTACCATTCATTAGAAGCCGCCTTTGTTTAAAATGCTTCATCAGCTTATTACTGGTCAGGCTGAAGTTTGTAAGAAGTGCAATCTTTTCTGTGTAGCCTTCCTGTGCATTGTTTATTGGGTCTCTTCTAAGATATCCTGTCATGCGTATAGCTATAATTCACCAAAGATGCTTCTGTATTGGGGGTTGGGCATGCTCACACCGAGACCCGAGACACACCGAATTTCCTCATCTAAAATTCTTCAGAAACAAGAAGCAAAAGAGCCCTTGTACCCCATTTGAGTGGCAGATGTTGCAGCCATTTTACACTTGCATCCAAAAAAGCTCTCCAAATGAGTATGTATGGTTCATGGTTACAAACATTGTAAAGTTAGTGTGAATGTTGTTAACAGTGATGTGAGCCATTATGAATTTAGAGATTCACACATACAATCCTTTTATCACAGACTTGTTTATCCACTACAGAGATCTCCGATCACTGTTAGAGTCCTGAAATACTCTGTGATTTAATGCAAAGCATACACAGTGATATGTGTCCTCCTTTCACCTCTCATAGAGGGATTTTGAAAGAGTATAAAAAGAGTCTACCAGACTGTGCATCTGGGAATGATAACCTTCCATCAGAAAATAATTTAGATGGTCAGTCTAGCATTGCCCCTTGCGAAATGCAAGTGAGGTGGTACGAACAGAACATCTGCAACACAGGGCCAGTGGGCCCTCAGACCCCGGTAGTCTGGTCACACCACTGTGTGCCAGTACGGACAGTTTGAAACTGCATTCAGGCAAGGCCTTCCTTAAGAGCTGGTGACAGAGAAACCATTTACTTGGGCAGCAACAGCTGTGTAATGAAACCAGCTTCATTTACACAGCAATTATTTATTCATATTGACGAGGGGTTTTGTCGCACGACACATAGGTGTAGTTTGGGACTGACGTGTAGCAGTGGGGGGGGGAGGGGTGGTATTCTGGTGTTTCCTGGGCACCAAGTTAGCTCGAAACTGCCCTGATTAAGGTAAACACCACTGGAGAGGCCACTTCCCATGGAGAACCCCCAAGGACTGAGCCAATTATTTCTGGGAGATTGTACCATTAGATAATGTTGGCCACACAGAGACCAATAACCCTACTGTAGGTTTGTAAATGGAGTTTACGGCTCTAGCCATCACAACGGGGAGGGGATTCAAAGGGATAAAAGAGACCTGGTCTCGGACCAAACTTGTTCTGCATTCTGTTCTTGTGACAGCGTCCTCACTCCAGCGCGTAATTAACGTCTACACCCAATGCCCGCACATTAAGTACTTCCAAGATGTTGCCGTGTGTCTGAAGGGCAAACACAATGGGGGTTCAGGGGTCATAGTGCACAGCTGGTGCCACTGGGGACTCAACAAGGACCGCAAGAAGCAACATTTCCAGGCAAGCAGCAGCCAGACCGTGAAGCCTGCCTGTGGGAAACTGCTGCCCGTCACACGGCTGCCACACAATGATAAACTCTGCAAACCAGATTTCTACAAAAACGTGTAGGTTTCAACTCCCGCGGCCTGTGCGGTGTAAGCCTCCCCCCACCCTCCCCCCCGACCCCCCCCCCCGTGCCAGGCGTACATTGTTTATTGTACGTCCGCATAAAAAAAGCGAACTGCTATCTAACTATATTTAATTATTAACATCAGGAAAGTGTGCCTCATCACTGAGCTATTTGCCGCCATTTGTCACCGTCAGCTTTGCCTGGAGCGGCACCGGAGGATACTTTCGACTTGCTTTGCTTTGAACGTTTTCGTGCGTGTCCAGCGGGGCGCGGAAATGTCAACGGTCCCTTCAGTTAGACCAGAAAGCCAAACCCCTAATTGCTCGGTCCCACAAACTATTGTATCCCGTCCAAGGCATTTCAAAAGGGGTGTGAAAAGAAGCCCTCTCCAGCTCCCCACCACCGAACTCCTCGCTTAAAAATAACCGTCCAATCGGCCTTGGCACTAGTGTAGTTCTAGTCAGCTGAAAGTAATCCACAGGTGCAACAGCGCCCCCTACCGCATCTCATAATCGTAGCATGCACTCCCTGTGATCGCTTGCCTTAGTCGGTTGTCATTGTTAACTAGAGGGTGCTTAAGCGAGTAAAGAAGATTTGGGGAGAATTATAATATGATATGCAGGTTTGTTTAATGTGTAAACCCCCCTACACGATTTATTCAAAACTAGTTGTGGTCGCCCAATCAACACAGGATGCTAGGATGATTATATGGTGTTTATTATTAGCACCTTGCACCATGCAGAGCATTTGACATGCTCAGTTTGGTGAGTCAGTGCAGTTGGCTTCCATGCACTGACATAACAGTCTCTACCTAAGAGTCTTAACTTATTCGCAAGAGCTCCCACAAGGCCTCATCATATGGCCATGGAATTACGCTCATGTGATGTGTGCAGCACCAGGGTGTCAGGCTGCTCAGTGGAGGTGTAGGGCCTCACCTCAGGAGGAGCGGTGGGGCACGACAGTTGCCCTGGCAGTCCGCTCCGAGTCTCTCGCTGCTTCGCATGTAATCTCACGAGATCTCGGGGCCCTGAGATCTCACGGGCCGAGTCCCCACACACCACCTTTCCTTAGAACAACTTTGTCCTATTCCATTACGAAGTATGTGTATTTGGCTGATCTCCTCTTTTCTCGCTGGGGTGGATTCTGGCCGATCACTGCTTTGGGGGTCAGAGTGTTCATGCCTGATGTTTCTCTTGAGCCTTGGGCGGTTGGGGTTGCTTCTTAGTGTTGCTCTCTCGCTGAGGGTGTAGGGCTCATCATGACACACTCACTTTGGTTCTCTTCTTCGCTCTCTTCCGACCCTTGCTGTTGCAGACCGTCAGTTGATTCCCACGATTCGTTGGCATCTCCTACTCCCATGTAAGTGCGGCTTGCCGCAATTTGCTTCTTGTACATGGCCACCCTTTCTAGATTCCACCTTTTCCCCGTCGCTGGTATAAACGTGATCAGTGACTTTCCGGGTAACTTCAATATGCCTGGCTATACTTGGAGCCAGTTGTGGTGTCCTTGTGGGGCAGTCCTATTTTTACTAGATCCCCTTCATGGACTTCAGTGCGATGTACGGCTCTGCGCGGGTCCCTCTGTGCTTTCATGACGTCCCTGCTCTTCTGTATTCTCTACACGATTTCACTCATGTCAATGTCGTCATCCTGCCTAAATTTGGGTAGCCACGGGGGTAGCAACGTGGATACGGCACTTCTCCCTCATAACATTTGGAACGGCGAGACGCCTTCAATGCCATTGGGGGTCAGTCGGAGTGCCGCCACTGCCTCTTTGACTGTCCTATAGGGATTTATCCCTGCGGCACTCGTTAGTTGTATGGCTCCTTTGACGAACCGGTTTGCGCTTTCCACATCCCCGTTTTCTTGGGGGTGGTAAAGACTCGCTCTCAATTGCTGAATGTTGTGCTTCTTGAGAAAACTTTTCATGTTTCTCTAGACTAACTGGACACTGTTGTCCATCACAATTTCTTTGGGCAATCCCTCTCTTTGAAAGACTGCATTGTGTACGTCGAGGACTGTGGCTGTGTTGATGTCCGGTACTAATTCTACCTCCACCCACTTGGATAAATAGTCCACCATTACCACTCCATACTTGTTGTCATTCGACATGACCTCCAGCGTGCCTATGAAGTCCATCCTCATTTGTGCCACACCCCCAAGGGAATTTCTGTGGGGATTTTATGTGCTTGCCTCACTTTTAATCTTTTGTCACTGTTGGCACATTCGTGGCACCTCTCAATCGTTGTCCTTACTACTCGGTCCTTGCTGGGTCACCAATAGGCATCCCGTACTCTACGTCATGTCATGTTGCTGCTTAGTGACCGGCATGAGCTCTACATAATATGACATACCGCATACCCCTGGGGGGGAATTACCTGATCCCCTCATCACTAGGCTGTCCATGTCTACAATTTCTTTGTTGACCTCCCAATACGGGCGTAGGCCTTCCGGAACTGCCCTCTCGCTGGGCTTACCAGTGCAGGCCCATTCTGCTCCTCTTCTCAGGGAATCATCTTTCCTCATTTCTTCCTGCCAATGGGACTCATTTCCATGAACTCCCTGTTTTAGGTCCCTGATGGATGCCACGATGCATTCATCTTCAAGGAACGTTGTGCCTGGGATTTTGTTATCGAGTAGTCTGGACATGAAGTCTGCTTGGGTGTTCTTCCAGCCAGTGATGTGTGTGATTTCATAATTATATTCTTGTAGTTTTGCATGGATTCTTGCCAGTCGTGGTGTTGCAGTCTTCGTCCCTCTGGGACTCACCATGTGTGCACTAAGGGCTTGTGGTCGGTGACCAGCCAGAACTTGGTTCCCCACACATATGACCTGAAGTACTCCACGGCCCAGGCACACGCGAGCATCTCTTTCTCAACCGTGGAGTTATTTATTTTCTGAATCGGACAATGCTTTGGACGCAAAGGCAACTATGTTTTCTGTGTCTCCTCTTCTTTGGGTGAGGGTGGCACCCAGTCTGTAGGCACTTACATCCATCATCACATAGGTCTCCCATTCATGGTTAAAGGTTTCAAACATGGGGCATGCAGAATTTTCCTCTTGACCTCGTTGAATGCAGCCAATTGTTGCAAGTCCCACGTGTACTCCGCCTCCTTCCTTAGAAGCTCCCTCAGCAGGACGCCATCTCAGAGAATCTAGGTACAAATTTGGCATAGTAATACGCAAGTCCCAGGAACGACCGAAGCTCATCCTTCGAGGTCGGAGCCGGGGCGTCCATAATGGCTTGTAAGAGGTATTTTTTTAGGTCTCTCCCCTTCCTTCAAGATCCAGTAGCCCAGGTACTCCACTTCACTCGCTCCAAATACACATTTTTCGTAGCTCAGGTGAACTCCTGCGTCTTGGACCGTGTTGAGGACTTGTCGCAGCACCTCATTATGGGTCTTCACATCTTTGGCTCACACCAGGATATCGCCCTGGAAATAAGACACATTGTCAATGCTGTGGAGCAGGGAGTTTGTCATTCTCTGGAATTCTGACGACAATCCAAAATGCATGCAGGTATATTGGTATGTGGCAAACGGCGTGATGAAAGATGTGAGGAGACGTGAAGGTTTATGCAGGTCTATCTGATGGTAAGCATCGCGCATGTCAAGCTTTGAAAAGATTTTCACTTCTTTCCTTCATCAGAATTATTTCATTAATGCTTGGCAAGGGAAAACTGTCCGTGACTACTTCCAAATTGAGGCCGCGCAGGACTATGCACACTCTTAAGTCATTTGACAATCTCTTTTTGGTGAGGACAACAGGACTTAGCCTTTCTGAAGATTCAACTGTCTCAATCGTGCCCTCTTCAACCATTTTGCGGAGTTGAGACTCTAATGCTTACCTCGCTGTCGCTGAGACAGGTCTGACTTTGTGCTTCACTGGGACAGCATGCAGCTTCAGCCAAATCTTGTGAACATAGTTCTTTATATTCCCCGGCGCTTCAGAGAACAACATGGTAAAGTCATTTCGTAGGTCCGATGCTCCTCCTGAGGAGAAAAAACAGCACTTGGTCGTCAGTGCTGGGGTCCAACTGAATACTCAATTTATGCTAATTGTCCGATCCCAGCACTGTGGGACCTTCAGTTGAGAAATAAACTTTCGTCCTGGTGTGTCTGTCCTTGAATTCAAGTTTTGCTTTGATGTACCCCAACAGGTCCACTGTGGCCCGCCAAAGACTGAGCTTGTGCCTGGTGCTTCTGATCTCTACCAAGCCACATCCCACCATATTTTCGTTGGTCTGTAAGGGGAGAATGGTCAGATCTGACCACAAGTCGGCCATTTCTCAGGTTTCACTGCCATCTGTTTTCACGATGAAATGAGGTTTCTTCTGGCACGAGTGAAGTTTACCATGATCACTGTGGGTCGGTCTTCTGCATCCTCCTCGGCACTCGTACCTCTGTTGCCCTCGATGTACGCAATTTTCTTTTCTCTCCATGTGCAGGCAACGGCAACGTGACCGAATCGCTTACATTTGGAGCCCTTCCTGTTCTTTGCGGGCAGTCCTTATCATTGGCTTAGTGCTTGGATCTGGTGCACCGGTAGCATTTCTGGGGCTCTCTCCACTTCAGTCTTCTCTCTTTGGTGGAGTCTCGAGACTGTCTGTCCCTGCGTCCCTTCCATTGGACGGCTGCCATTTCTTGGGCTTGCGCGGATTCGCCCATTTCCTTGCATCTGCTCAATGTCTCTTCCTCTGCTTTTGCTATTTGAATTGCCTTGTCCAGGTCTAGCTCCTTCTCCTGGATAAATTTGTCCTGAACTTTGCGGGAATTGGTATGTACCACCAACATGTCACATATGACTTGCTCCACATTGTCCCCAAATCCACACAGGGCTGTCAACTCTTTCATGCGAGTAATATAGTCATCAACTGGCTCACTGCTTTCTTGCTTCCTTGTATAGAATTTGAGCCTGTGTAGGACCATTTCTTTGTTGGAAAATCACATTATGAGGCAACAAACTGCCTCTTTCTACACGTTGTCCTCTTCGCCCGCAGTAGGCTCCATCTTTAGGCACACAAAGATGTGTTACTTTTAATTTTATGTTATTTATAACATTTGTTAGACGCCCAAAGCCAGAGGTATCACAGAGTGGGTTACATCAGTGTGCTTGCCTGGTTACAGGGGTAATTGAGATACATGCATGGTTAGAAGCAGAACAATTAGTTACAATACAGACACTACCGTTAGGGTTACAATGGTTGTTACAATACAGGTATAGCATTTCAACCTACAGTAATCACAGAGTGCTCAAAGTGTCATGATGGAAACTCTGAGACTCTTAAAGCGCTGGTGGGAGGGCTCATTCCTAATGTGCATGGGAAGGAAATTCCAGATCTTTGATGCCGCTACTGGGAAACAGGCACCCCCGCCCTAGAACTTTTGAACCCTGGGACAAAGAGGTGGGTACTAGAGCCTGAACTAAGGGATCTGGTTGAACTTTTTCGAGTGACATAGTTATTGAGGTATGCAGGGGCCTCATTGGTAATGCATTTGTGTGTGATGGTCAGGGGGTCTTAAATAAGATTCTGGCTTGGATGGGTAGTCAGTGTGCTTCCCTCCTAATGTGAGAAATATGGTCATTTATTTTTATACCAAGAGCTGCCCGTACGGCTTTATTTTGTAACAGTTGCAATGTGTCTATATATGTACTAGTAGTTCCATCTGGGAGGATATTGCAATAATCCAGTTTTGATAGAATGAGGGCTCAAGCTAGTGTGAGGCAGTTTTGTGGGGTGAGAAATTGGCAGCTAAGTGCGAAGAGTTTAGCCGTGTAGGCTGTCGAGGAGGCAAGGGCACTAATGTGTTTGGTCATGGTAAGGTTAGAGTCTATATAGACGCCCAATGTTTTGACCTGTTTGAGTACTGGGATGAGTGTTCCGTCAATGGTAATGGCTGAGTAGTCAGTGTGGAGAGATATTAGTCGGGTGGGGGGGGTCCTACAATGAGGATCTCAGTTTTGTCATCAGTGAGACACAAACTGTTTGAGGCCATCCTGTTTTGAATGATAGCACAGATCTTGTTAACTGTGGCAGAATCTTGTTCATGGTTACCAGAGATGGGGGTAAGGATCTGAGTATTGTCTGCAAAAGTAGTGTAGATGACACCCATGGCATCAAGGGCTGCAAATAGAAGTTTTGTATATGCTTTATATAGGGTGGGAGATGGGCAAGAACCTTTAGACCGATAGGGGTAATGGAATGGGGTCAGCAGCCTTGTCTCCGATGAAACATCTTGAGGTACGTTCCGATAGGAATGACTTAACCCATCAGGCGGCTTCTGGGGAGAATGTGAAGTTTTCTGAGAGAGCATTACATAGTTTGTCACGGTCCACCAAGTCAAATGCGGCCGATAGATCGAGTAGGAGGAGGATGCACAGTTTCACAGAATCTCTTATGATGTCCATTTGGATCTTAAGGTCTAACAGGGCCGTTTCAGTACTGTGCTGGGGCTGGAAGCCCGATTGTCTCGCCCCTAGCAAATGGTTACTTTCTAGATGCTCCTGGACTTGGGTGTAGGCTATTTTGTCGACTATTTTTTAGCAAGAAGCGGACTGTAGTGATGGGTTGGTAGTTGGTAGGTATAGTCGGGTCCAAAGAGGGTTTCTTAAGAAGTCGGGTTACCCAGGCTTCTTTGATACTGGCAGGGACAACATTGGTGATGAAGGAGGCATTAACAAAGTTAATAATGATAGGTGCTAGAGTAGGGGCACAGAGTTTGACTAGGCACGCAGGGAAGCTATCGCCTTTACAATTGGGGGGTTTCAGAGTTGAAATGGTGTTCAGAACTTGGTCTTGGGATACCAAGGTGAATTTAAATTGGGTGGCTGATTTGTTGGGGCCAGCGTCCGGCACAAGGGCAGGCATGGTTTTTCCAGCCAATAGATTCCTTTTAATTAGGATTTTCTTTTGTAGTGTAAGGGTTTTTGTGGCTAGTGCATTCTGCATAGTAGTGCACCAGGCTTTGCTTGACTTGATGGGGGTGGCGGAAGGAATAGGTGCTTCTAGTTCTCGAAGTATAGAGAATAGTTCTTTGGTGTTGGATGAGGTGTTCTTCATACAGGTGTTCAAGGAGTTTGCTTTGTGCGCTATGACAGCAGATTTATAGGTTTTGATCAGTGTCAAGAGTGAATTTGCCGAGGCCAAAGTCGGGGCCTTTTTATGTGAGTGCACCAACGATCTTTTGTTGCGACGCAGAGCGATAAGCTCTTCGTTGAACCAAACATTCGTTTGTTTACTTGCACAGGGTATTTTGGTTGTGAGAAGGGCTACTGCATCAATGGTTGATTTCAGGCCGTTATAGTAGATTGATGAGATATTATAGGGGTTGGTATTGGTAGTAGGATAGGTCTTGAGGCTGTCCGTCAAAATGGGGGCGAGATTTTCAGCTGTGAGTTTGCAGGTGTTTCTCACTGTAATGGGGCAGTGTGCGGGTTGAGGTGTGTCATGGGTGTCTAGTATCCGCAAGTTGTAGCCTATTGGATGGTGATCCGACCATGTGATTTCGGAAATGGATTCTATCGATAGTACAGTATTTAATGTTAGAATCCAGTCCAGGATTCTTCCTTTGGAGTGGGTAGGGGCGTTAACAACTTGGGTGAAGTGCATTTCTTGGAGGGCCGTGTAAAATGCAGTGGCATTGTGATCAAGTTTATCATTAAATCCAAGGTTGTCAAATAGGATGATACATTTTGTGTTAGGTTTGAGGAGGGGGGTGATGAGTAAGGGGATGTCTGCTTCAGGGTGGTTGGCATTATTCGGAGATCTGTAGATAATGAAAAAGTTGGTTGAGTTTTGGGATCGGTAGTAAGTTTGAGTAAAAGGAGTTTGTATCCATCCACTGGGTCTAGTGGGCAGGATCTGAATTGTAGTGGGGATTTGGCTATGATAGTTCCTCCTCCTCTTATGGTGTCCTGGCAGTTAGCCCTAATGATGGTATATTAGGAGGTATATTACCTCCTTCACTTTCCTTCCCCCCCCTCTGTCAAATCCTTGTTCTACCCTGTTGTGATTAACTTTGCATTCATCTGGTGCAAGTGACTAGAATCTTGAGATGGAATGCAGGGCTTAGAATGTTTATCTATGAGTGAGTTCCAGGTTGGTGAGTTGCAAGGATGTAAGCCCTGAGAGAGGATGCCGGTGGGTGTCCTATGTCCCCTTTTACTTACCTGACTCTAAGAACTGTATTTGGTGTGCCTAAACTTAAGTAAATAAGTTAACAGTTCACTGGAGTGTCAGAGTCATTTGTGGCCAAACCCTGAACACAACACTGGCGACGAGGATGGGATCTGGCTGTGCTGGGGGGACAGCACCAAAGGGAGACACCCACCGCCCCCCCCCCCTCTGAGAAGTGATCCTCTCTCAGGTAAGAGCGCTGGATGGCTGTGAGGCACTGCAAGTGCAGTGAGGGCAATTGAGGTCCAGACAGAGGTGCTACAGAGGCAGAGGGGGCAAGAAAGGCCCAGACAGAGGCGCTACGAAGGCACTGGAATAACAGAGCAGCTATGGATGTAAAGGTGCTGCATGAGGCAGTGGAGAGGTTCTGCCAGGGCGGTGAGGCGCTACAATGGGCAATGAGATGTTGCAGAGGCAGTGAGGCGCTGCATGAAGAGGTTCTGCGAGGGCAGTTAGGCGCTGCAACAGGCAGTGAAGAGGCGCTGCAGGGACAGTGAAGCGCTGCTAGGGGCAGTGAGATGCTACAGAGGCAGTGAGGCGCTGCATGAAGAAGTGCTGCAAGGGCAGTGAGGTGCTGCGACAGGCAGTGAAGACGCGCTGCAGGGGCAGTGAGGTGCTGCGTTAGGCAGTGAAGAGGTGCTGCGTGAGGCAGTGAAGAGGTGCTGCATGAGGCAGTGAAGAGATTCTGCAAGGGCAGTGAGGCACTGCAAGATGCAGTTAAGAGGTGCTGCAAGAGGCAGTCAAGAGGCGCTGCAAGAGGCAGTGAGTGGTCGCTGCAGAGGCTGTGAAGTGCTGCATGGTGCAGTGAAGAGGTGAGGCGCTGCGAGGGCAGTGAAGTGCTGCACGGGGCAGTGAAGAGGCACTGCATAGGGAGTGAAGAGGCACTTCAGTGACAAGGGTGTGCTGCAAAGGGCAGTGGGGACAAGAAGTTCTAGTGTTGAAAGGTACAACGGTCTGCTGCAAAGTGCAGTGGGCTCTGTGAGACTTATGGTTATTAGAAGGAGCTGTGAAGTTCATTGGAGCAGCAAAGTTCATTCATTCATTGGCATGGTGAAGTTCAAGGTGGCAGTCTCTCATAAAGCATTTAAGAGAATTGAGACTGTACAGACATTCAGAAGAGTTGGAAGTTGTTAATGGATCTAGGAGGGGCCTGGGGCCCATGGACTGTGCAAACATCTGTTGCGCCAAGGCTACAAGCTATTGGTCATAGTGAAGGCAGCTGAGATCACTGACAAAGCTATCCGATGTCAGCGCTTACCTTTGACTGGAACCGAAGGTTGCTGCGGTTGGCTTGAGTGGAGTCCTGGAGTTCGGCATGAGTGCTGCAGCGGGAGGCCTGACTCAGTTATGAAGTTTGATGGGGATGGGAGCTCTGTGTTCCTCCGCTACTCTCTATGCAATGGTGAAGTAGGAGAGAATGCAGAGGTGCAGGCGATTAGAGTTGAGATACTAGAGCTGATATATATTAGTTTATTAGAGTGATGTTGTAGGTACATGTCTCTCTCTTTAATTGAGTTATGTAGTTTAACATATTTCTCTCCACAGGCGGACTACTGTCCATTACATGTGTTGCATGTGTAAAAAGGTGCAATGGTTGAGGTGAACCGTTGAGCGGACTACTGTCCATTACATGTGTTGCATGTGTAAAAAGGTGCAATGGTTGAGGTGAACCGTTGAGCAGACTACTGTCCATTACATGTGTTGCATGTGTAAAAAGGTGCAATGGTTGTGGTGAACCATTGAGCGGACTACTGTCCATTACATGTGTTGCATGTGTAAAAAGGTGCAATGGTTGAGGTGAACCGTTGAGCGGACTACTGTCCATTACATGTGTTGCATGTGTAAAAAGGTGCAATGGTTGAGGTGAACCGTTGAGCGGACTACTGTCCATTACATGTGTTGCATGTGTAAAAAGGTGCAATGGTTGAGGTGAACCGTTGAGCAGACTACTGTCCATTACATGTGTTGCATGTGTAAAAAGGTGCAATGGTTGTGGTGAACCATTGAGCGGACTACTGTCCATTACATGTGTTGCATGTGTAAAAAGGTGCAATGGTTGAGGTGAACCGTTGAGCGGACTACTGTCCATTACATGTGTTGCATGTGTAAAAAGGTGCAATGGTTGAGGTGAACCGTTGAGCGGACTACTGTCCATTACATGTGTTGCATGTGTGAAAAGGTGCAATGGTTGTGGTGAACCATTGAGCGGACTACTGTCCATTACATGCGTTGCATGTGTAAAAAGGTGCAATGGTTGTGGTGAACCATTGAGCGGACTACTGTCCATTACACTGTCTGTATAAAAAGGGAAATGTTGTTCCTAGACTTTGGTGCCATTGTTTTGGCATATGTTGGTAGACATGTATGCGGTGATGTGTGAGTGAAATAAGATATTAAGGTTTTGAGTGTTTATTAAATCTTCATTAGAGTTATTAAGTTGATAACAGTGTTCATCATTAGCTGTTCTATGTAGGCATATTAATATGTTCTCTCCACAGGTGGACTTTTAATTTTAATCCACAGATGGACATTGATGTTAATGTTAATAGATTTTGAAGTGGTGACAGGGTCTAAACCTTTTGGAGTTGGTTGTGGTTATATATGAAATGCTTTGAATAATCTTTTGTTTTTCAGGTGGGACTTTACTGGACAAATCTTTTGATGAAATATTGATCTTGCCACCGATACTTTACTGTTCTTGTTGTTGTCCCTATAGGGGAAAGATGTGTTGTGATTAACTTTGCATTCATCTGGTGCAAGTGACTAGAATCTTGACATGGAATGCAGGGCTTAGAATGTTTATCTATGAGTGAGTTCCAGGTTGGTGAGTTGCAAGGATGTAAGCCCTGAGAGAGGATGCCGGTGGGTGTCCTATGTCCCCTTTTACTTACCTGACTCTAAGAACTGTATTTGGTGTGCCTAAACTTAAGTAAATAAGTTAACAGTTCACTGGAGTGTCAGAGTCATTTGTGGCCAAACCCTGAACAAAACATACCCCTATTGCCTTCCGGCATTGTAATCCTTAGCCGGTTGTCTTGTCTTTCGTCCTGCCCATCCCCCCCTTTCTTCTTGAGGACTCTTAGAACTTACTCTTATCACTGGTCTTGACCTGCAATAACAGCTTGTCTGTCCCCCTTCTTCCCTTCTTGTTTGTTCTACTCCACTCCCACCCCAGCACTATCTTGAGTAGCCATTGACTCTTTGGATAGTCTCTTTGTTTTGTTCCTCACCTCCCCTTTCTCTCCCCCCCGCCCTGCCTCCCCTCCATCCCCTTCCTCTTGTCACTCTTGCACTGCAACAATTGTCGTCAGACATAGTAATGTTGCTGCTAGTTTTGTTCTCCTTCTTTCCTCCCTATCCTCTCCCTTTTTTTTGTTCCATTCACTTTACTATCTGTTTATGATTTGATAGTTATTTTTTCTCATTCTTTACTGTTTCAAGGACTTGTAAGAATGTAATTGTTATTCTCCCATGTTCCCTCCCTCCTTGAAGTGCTTTGAAACACTTTGTGTATAGGCGCTATACAAATAAACAATCAATCAATAGTCATGAGGGATGGTTAGGGCCAGTAGGTGGCCAGAGGTTTGGTGTAGCCATGTGTCCATGAAAGCTAGGAAATCTAGATGTTGGTCAAGGAGTAAGTCATGTATGTCAATGGCATGTGCTCCTAGAGAGAACTCATTTATCAGGGCGCCTTTAAGGCTGGACTTAGACACTGACATGGATGAGGGCAGTTCTGTAGGAGTGGAGGGGGTCATGAAGGGAGTAGGCATCTTGGGGTGTGAGGGGGCTTGATCACACTGTTGTGTGCTGGTGGCGTGGGTCTGCATCTCATGCTGTAAGGATTCCAGGTGCAGCTGCAGTGTGGGAGGGGTAGTGGGGGGTGGTAGCCTCACAATGTATCGGTGGGTGTGATGTAGGTATGTTCATGTGGCTAGTCTTCATAGTGTTGTGGTCCTTAGAATGGAGCGGGTGGAGGAGAGTAACGTAACTGGCGTTCTGGATCTGAGTCGCTTGCGCCGAATTATACCTGCACATGGGGTAGTAGACCATGGTAGGGTTGCGGGGCTGGTTGAAGTGGTGATCGCAGGGGTATTGGCTAGGTGTTTGGGAGCTATTACACTTCTGGGCTGGGCAGTGATTGTGGTGGAGTTGCATGGCCCCATTTCATGTGGTGGGAAGGGTGGTGCTTTCGGAAGGAAGGGTGTTGGGCAAAGGAGAGGGTAGTGCCAGGGGCACCAGAGTCGAGCTAGGCCATTCCCCCAACTGGATGAATGTGCCTGCTGTGCAGGGTAATAGGCAGGAAATAATGTGGGCAGTGTAGGGTCAGTTGGTTGTAGCCTACACTATAGTCCTGCTGCAGATAGTTGTGTGACTAGTTAGGGCTTGGCTTCTTAATTTAGATCAGAGATTAAGGCCTGGCGATGTGTTAGTAGCAGCATGCTAGATATATCGTGCTCTTAGTTGTTTGTGGCAGGCAGAGCGCAGCATAGACTAGAATAATCATGGCAAGTGCATATAACATTATTTTAATTGTCTGCTGGAGATAAGACACAGTGTAATCAGGAATGACACTAGCAGGCAGGGTGCAATGAAATGCGAATATTCGGTAGTAAGAAACAAACCACATGACCAAAAAGCAGTGATGTAACAGTTTGAATTGGCAGTCGCAAGCCGCTTAAGCTAAAATGACAGCAACGATCAATATAAAGCATGAACCAAGTTAACGGTAGTGAGTAACATGCAACAAGAGATAAGTTAGCAATGGCAAACAAAGTGAGGCATACGCTATTTAGCAATGGCGATCACAGAAACTCATGGTTAGAGTAATCTGCGGTATATGGTGGACATTATGAGCTGAGGTCAGGACATGTTACGAACATAGACGGGGCGGGAACGTAATCATCTGTGGAGAGGAGGACTAACACTTCCGCAATGCGGGCAGTGAGAGAGAGGCGACTACGTTAATAAGCTGAGCGGGGAAAAGGGAGGACAGGGGCATTCAAGTGATACAAATTGACGGAAAGATGAAATAACGATGGCCTTCAACACCCATTGTGTTAAGTAGCATGGCTTTCTTCCTGGCAGCTGAATAGCCAGTCAAAGCCTCCAAGTAAGTGGTAAATAACAGCTCTCAATATTACCAGGGAATGGTAGGTCTGTCCGGGGACTGGAGGAAAGCCGGAGGCTGTGTGGCGCCTTGCATGGTTGCTGCGTGAGTTCAACACTGGTCCTCGTCGCAAATTATGTAGTAGCCCAATCAACAAAGGACGCTAGAATGGTTATATGGTGTTTACTATCAGCACTTTGTAACATGCAGGGCATTTGACATACAGTTGAGTCCTTGGTGAGTCAGTGCAGTTGGCTTCAATGCACTGATGTAACAGTCTCTACCTAAGAGTCTTAACTTATTCACAAGAGCTCCCACAAGGCCTCATCCTATGGCCATGGAATTACGCTCATGTGATTCTGGGTGCAGTACCAGGGTGCCAGGCTGCTCAGCGGAGGTGTAGGGCCTCACCTCAGGAGGAGCGGTGGGCAAGACAGTTGCCCTGGCAATCCGCCCCAGGTCTCTCGCTGTCACCACTTCCCGCACGTAATATCGCAAGATCCCGGGGCCCCGAGATCTCATGGGACGAGTTCCCACACTAGTGAATTCGAAAGATCATAGAAGACTGTTAGGTCACCCCAATTTAATATTTGTTTTATGCTATGTTAATGTTAAAGGATATTTATACCGTAGACTATCACAACCGGGGTGGTCCCCTGGCGCTCTGGCGGCTCTGAAAGATAAGAGGGTGGGGTTGTTAGTGGGGCAAAGAGGGACAAAATTATAGTGAGGGAGAAAGCGATGTACTGTTGGCAGCTTCAGTTCGGTTGCTACCGCTCGCTGAGCATGGGTGAAGTTCATGGATTGGTAGACTCCCATTTGCTGTTGTGTGAGACTATGTGCGACTTGTTTAGTTGTTGGGGGGTGGTGAAGTGGGTGTGGAATGCTGCACGAGAAAGTTGTTTTATTGTTTGAGAGGTGTATGCAGAGCAGGGAGTTGAGGTTTGGCAGTTGGGTTATTGAGGCTTTTCCTTATCTTGTTTCTTTGGGCATTTGGTATTCACCTAGTCTTGGGAGGATAGCTCAGGGGCAGCATGCTCGCTGTGCAAGCAAGACGACACGGAGAACCACACGTTTGAACCCCGGGTTCGCGCTTAAAAACCCTTGGGCATTAAGCGCGTTATAAATAACCTATCATAATCATAGTCCCTTGCCGTATTCTGGGCCACTGGCCTCTACTTTATGAGCCGTTAGGTGGTGTGAGGGTAGGAAAGAGGTTGGGCCCCCTTCCCTCTAGGGTTGAGAGGTGTATGGTACTGGGGAATTCGTGGGTCGCCCGGGGATGCCTGTCGTCGCCTCCCCAGGGATCTAGGGCTGGCACCCTGCCTCCGATTATTGTGATTTAAACTGCGCACTGTTGCCATTTGTATGGTCTCCAGGCGCTTACAGCCTAAACGATAACCAGATTTCAGCTAAGCAGCAACAACCCACGCCATGCCCTTTGCCCTCTGACCATTTGAAAATGAACCCCCTAAGCAGCCTCATGTACCTCCCTCACCCTTGTTCCTGATTTGAATAAATAAATCACAAACACACAATTTACAGTGGGTAAAACGTGGGCCTCAACTGCTTTATTGGGCAGGAGTGATCTTACAGGTGATCGCTTACGCAGATGGCCACGCTTCAGGATTCTATGCTGAACTGCCGTCCTAACTGTACCTGAGGAAGGACTCGTTCAGTACTCCTCCCAAGGGCCTCCCCTTCTAATACTCCATGTGTGTCCCTCTGTACATGTTACTATTACATTAACCGTGGAAAGTATATCTATTTAGTGTTGCTTCACGGTTACTTCGCCCATGGTCACAGTTTGTCTAGTACGTTCTCACTTGATCTTCATTGAATTTACACAAGAGGCTCAGTGACACCCCGCTCCCGCAAGTTTAGAAGCTGGAAGGTGTCCCAGTCCCCTCCTACCACCTTCAATTTGCCATGGCCACTCACTTGCCTTGTACTCCTGTGCGCCATTGTCATTGTTCAGCACCTTTGTGGTTCCTGACAGCACTTTCTTATTGTATGCATCTCGTGACTTTTGCCATGACTCTCATGGGGGTTAACGCCTCACAAGAGTCACCCACCTATTGCTCAGACAGCTGCATCCCAAGGCCATTACAGAAGACATTGCAACCTCCCCACCCCACACACACACCCCAATCTTGCCCTCTCCCCCTCACCCTCCCAGCGGTGCAGACCCATCAAACGTCCATATACGGGCCGATCCCCCTTTACCATCCGCCTAAACCATGAACAATAAAACTCCCTGACCTGGGACCGTTTACTAACGCAATAACAACCACACCTTATAAACTAATCTTGGACCACCTCAAGAACATCCGTAAGACTTGAGCACATCACAAAAACTCACTCAACTCATGCCTAGGCCCCCGTCAGACAATTGTACCCCATCCTGTGGCAAGTGACGCAGCACTGTCAGTGAAAGTGGAGGATGCTGCACACAGCCCATGCCCATAGCTTTTAAAACTGTCCCCGTTTCTGCAGCGGGCCTCCTCCTGGACTCTTCGACAGCCTTGTGGGACCTGGTACCCGCCAACAGTTCCTCGCTATCACTTCTGGGCAAATTATCCCTGTGCGTCACGTAACAGGTACTCCAGGCCTATCAACGTACCCTGCATGACAAGGAGCAAAACCGTAGTGCCCAGTGCATCAAATCATTGCCTCACAAATCTATCAATAATATGGCTAGCCTGTTCTGCATGGTCAAGCAATCATCTATACAACCTGACAGATCAGCCGACAACATCCCACCCTTACCAAGCACAAGATCCTTTTATTGACAAAGCCAATGGTGCTTCCTCCTCCATCCTTGGCTCTTCTGGCAGCTTGTGCCATGAATACATCGCTGACGACTCAGTCTTATTTTGAGGGGGTAGAGGCTGCACGTGACAACATCAAATACTAAATAAATAACATGTGTGACAATAACCCATACCCGCCGCCATTGATGTTTCATCAGCCATACCACATGCATTAGACAACCCACTAGCCAGCATCCCATGGACAGCAGCAGGTTCACAAAAAAAAAATGTATCTCTCTTATCATTTTCTTCAACATCTTCCCCCTCGTGTCGCCTTCTCCTACTTATTGCCATCTAGTCCCTCCTTCTTTTGCCCCTTTCCAGGCCAGAAGATGAATGTCCCTGCTTTGATCACACTCTGCATGCCTCCCCCATCCTAGGGCAGACATATACCAGAAAACTGCTAGACTTCCATCGTCGACCGAAATGCATTATTTGCTCATCTGAAAAACCTTCATTGTACACAGCTGCTGCAGAGCCAATCTGGAATGAGTGTGGCGTATACTTCACTGAAGGAATATTGGCATTGGTTACAGCCATCGCCAGCAACCCCCTAATCTCAAATTGCACTGGCTGAGATTCATCCCTGCGTAATAGAAGGTAACCACCTGTGCTGGATCTGATCGCCAAATTATATTTGGTGGTCGCTGTGATGTTGGAAATGCATGGGAGGGACAGGTCCTCCATGTCCCTGTCCTGTACTCCATTATAATGTTTGTTCTATGTTGTTTTCAGCACAGGAGTCCAGTTGGGACTCCTGGCAGTGCAGCTCTTCTTCTTTTTGGTTGTGGTGAACAGAGACCATTGGGATACCCTTATGGCACCCATGGGTGGGGGTACAACCCTGTACACCTAGAGCAGGGTATGGGCTGGTGGCAGCTCCATGCTAAATTTGACATTTGCCCTGAGTATCCTCCATTTTTGGGTGTGCAGGACCTGCCATAGGAATAAGTGGATTCCTGATAGAAGGCAAGATGGCCCCTGTGGCCTCTTGGTTTCTATTGCCTGATACCTTGTTTTCCCAAAGTCCTGGGAAGCCCAGACTCTGTCCCTTCCTCCGACAGGCTGTTGGGTGAAAGAACCGTATATGGTATTGGGGGGGAAGTCCAGGCCAGATTGGCTGGAGCCTTCCCAGTGATTGTATGTTGTGGGTAAACCCTTGAGGTGGGACCTGTGAGAATAGAGTGTTTGACCAATATGCATTCTATGTTATGGGTGTCTGGTTTCTGTGTATGTGACACAATGAATGAGACATCCCTGCCTGAAACTGACATGAATGCCGTGTGGAGTGCTGAAAGGCTAGATGCTTGCCCCAATCCACATTCCTTGTTATGGGTGTCTGGGTGGAAGTGAATAGCCTGAATGCCTGTGAGCCTTATTGGCTGCCTGCATGAATGCCTTTCTGTGTGACTGGCTGACTGAGCCTGGCTCAGCCAAAGTGAATGAGGGACCAATGTATATAGATTTAATTGACCCAGCTTTCCTCATGGCGATGTATATTGCGTCACAAAGGGGAAATTGCCTCAAATTTTGCTCCAAAGGATCAATGTGTTTTTTCTGATGTAGCAAATGTCTACCCAATTGTTTATCATGGTCCATACACCCATCGGCCCACTTCCCTTGTTCCAAAGAGTCTCTCAACTGGATAATTGGAAATGCATCCACTGTGTTCAGAGCTACAATAATATTCATAGTGCATCAGATTTTACGGGCGTATGGAAAAAGCTATTTCATGATTTGGCAACCGAGCGCGGTGTAGTGCGCACCCCGCCAACTGGTCTGCTCTTCAACAATGGTGTACCGGAAGCAGCCTGATTCCCGCCTCGATGTCGACTACGGCCACCATGGCCCCTTTCCTGCCTAACACACCAAACTCACTGCCTCAACAAAGGACGCAAATTTGACTGAACAAATGTGCTACCCAACCAATCATTCACCGATACCCTCCAGGAATGAAAATTCATGTTTTACTCTGAATTTACAGGTCTCATTACTGGGGAGTGGGGAGAGAGACTATCAGATTGTCCAAGGGAGGGGGATTCAAGTCTGGACCAACCTCTCTACCAGGTGAGCACTCTTTCGCCACCATTGCCAAGAACAGCACCTATCAAAGAACCATCCAATGAGCGCTAGTTTCACCCATACATGTTTTACAAAGGGAAATGGCAGCGACTAAGCAGCAACCCCGAAAAAAAATGACCATAAAAAACGGTTCCACTGGTGTAGCATAGAATAATGCCGTGCAGAATTTTGCCATGGAATACTGCCCCAGACAGTGCAGTGCTCTGGTCTCAAACACTTTGGAATGCTGTGCTCCATGACATCACAGCAAAATACAGCATGCCACCATTGTACTGGGCCAGTGTTGCATGCAGACAGTAGGTATGTGCCCATTAGAGCTACCAACTAAGATGTTTGCCCTTCAGTGGAGCAGCTGATATGACTGTGCTCCTACCAGGCATGCTTCAGTCAGCACTGAGTAAAATGAACCACCATTTTCTACAAATGACCCAGCAACAACCGCCATTAAATAGAATTGCCTGTTAATAATGAAGGCCACTGGGTGATATCCAGCTAACCTCACGATGAACCTGTGATCTCAAATTCCGACTTTAAATGTAATTTGACCACAAAGGTTAGCCCGCCACAGAATACTTCGAAACAAGAGATATTCTGACAGATTTATGTCCCACATCCTTGGTGAAGAAAGTTGCAAAGAGCTCTTTTCACAGAACTATAACGCTGCCAGATGTCACCACAGGGGAAGGCGGGGAGGCAGAGGGAGAAGAGTAACAAAATAAGTAGTGGAAGCGGGAGCGAGAGAGGGTCTGTGCATGGAGGAACAGGTGTGTTCGGGGTTTGGGGGCCTCCATAGACAAAGAAAGAGGCCATTTACTTTGCTGTCAAGGCTCTAGCAGGGCTTTTAAGGAGAACCACAGATGAATAAGGGGATGAATAGGAGTTTGCACAGCATGTTTGCCACAATGGGCATCTGTAAGCAGAGCAAGCCCCTCCCCCCGACCCCCAATGCCCCCCATGGCCACACAGGGTACAGCAACCAGCACCTAACAGGTTCTTACATTGTTTTGCCACTTACCAACACAGCAGGCGTTCAAGTTACTCCAAGGAGTTTAACATGGAAAATTAAGAGGTATTGAAATAAAAAAATACTTATCAAAAATAAACATTACTTCCTGAACAGTGAAAAATGGTTGTAAATTTTAGTTGAACTAATAATAGTAAAATTGAAGTAGTGGACCTCAGTTCCCATACGTTTACACTCACTTTTTTGTCAAAAGAATTGTATTTGTGTTTTTTTTCTCATAAAATGAACATGTCACCATTCCAGCAACACTGGACACTGATTACAGCACCAGGCATTTAACTGCCCATGCACACTGTTCCGAATAATTAGGGAAGTCAGTAATGACCTGTCACCGATCTCCAGCCCAAACTGGTAAGGTCTTGCATGAACAGTACTTTAGTTTAGCCATCCATTCCCTGATAAGCATGACACTCCCGCGCCGTTTGGCACACCAAAGAGAGGGTTACAGAAGAGCTGGCCACTCAATACAAGGAGACCAAGAAAGATACCAACATTATACTCAAGAGATTACAGTCATCAGTGACTAACATTTGAACTTTTGCTCCAACTCTTCACAGCAAAACTAACTGGGTCATATTTTACAAACTAACTCACTGGACTACCTGGGGAAAGACAACCCCTTAAGGGGGAACACTTCTATATCTAAAGAGATGCAACCAAACTGAGTATCTTAATGAATCTAATTCAGTCTAACTCAAACACAAGATTTATGATTAATTCGTAATTAATACATTCTTCAACATTATACTTAATCATAGACGAAAAGTGTCTTTTCTTTCTATGTTTTCAAGCAGACTTAGCCACAAAACCCACATTGATATTTGAGAGGGAAGAGAGCCCACATACACTCTTTTGGTTGTAATTATTAGTTGAACTATTAATAGTCAAAATAAAGTAGTGGACCTCAGTTCCCATAAGTTTACACTCACTTTCGTTGTGAAAAGAATTGTATTGGTGTTTTTTCATAAAGTGAACATGTCACCATTGCATTCAATTCAGCTGTAAAGTAGACACACAAGTTAACATGGTGGTGTGATTCCAGCCCCCCAACCCCTCACCTGCAGCTGAAAAGCCAAAAACAAACATACTATTGTCCATGGTCTATGAACTGGGCGTGGTCAACTGTCGCAGGAGAGAAACACCACAAGCACTTAAGCACAAGATAACAAGAAGTTGGGATCATAAAATGCCAATTTAAATCTCCCAAATTCGCAAAAGGGGGAATCATTTAGTCTATCAAGGAGCTGACAGATTAAGAGCTCTTGTGTGCTCCAGGCATAGCCTTTCCCTGTGCTCCTTGGCCAAGTAGGTAAGCAAAGGCCACCATTCAGTGCCATAAGCAGCAGACGCTTCATGAATGGTTACCATCCGCTTCTCTATTGCCAACAGGAAGCAAAGCTTCTACCAGCATATTTATTTATTTAATTTATTTCACATTTATCTGGGCGCACAAAGCCCAGAGGCATCTAGGCGCTAGTCACAGAAAGTGCAGTGTACAAAGTACAATTCGTGAGGTGAAGACCATGCATATTGTTACAGAAGGAGTTGGTGTGTGTGTGTACAAGTTGGGAGAGCCACACCTCATGTGGCGGGGGGCGAGGGGGACTACTTCAGACATGCAGACAGACATAAGAGACAAAATAGGCGAGCGAATGCAGACTGGGAAAGCCTCACCCCATGTTATGGGGGGGGCTACTTCAGACACGCAGACATGCAAAATAGGGCACAGTCATAAGATAAATGTCAAGTTGGTCTAATAGCAAAGTAGACAAAGTAAGGTTGTAACTGGATGAGCTTTAGATGAAAGACGAAGGATCGCGTGGGGGGGGGAGTGCGGGGGTGGTTATTGTCGACATATTACAGAAATAGCAGTAGGCAGAAGGTCAAAATCGGCATAGGTCAAAGTATGTTATATCGGGTACGTTATAGCTTTCTATGACGGCGGCCATCTTTTCAGGGGGATTAGCCTCCCCAGTTAATGCAGGAAACGATATGGCCGCAGCTCTGAGATCGATGCAGGGGATCTTTGCAGCATGCAAGGGGGATACATATGTGTATATATGGGGGGTCGCCTCTTTCTGCCAGCACAAGATTTGCTGCCAGAAACCAGGGGCTAGAAATGTTTCCCACGAGTGTGTGCAAAATATATATCTCCTGTTAGCAGCAATGTGAGCACACGGGCAAAGTGAGATGCACTCCCGGTCAGCAGTGGCAAGGCGAAATCTCATACTCCTTCCATAAGGAAAACTACAGTCTCCATAGAGGCAAGTTAAAAAAACATGTATTCAAGAGTTCCAGTTCAAAATAACAATTAGCTCCCCAAGTTCACAGAGGCGGCGGCAAGGAGGACGCGTTTCGCAGCTTCTTGTTGCTGGGTCACATGATTTGTCCACACCATTGCACGCTTTAAATACTTTGCACGTGATACGGAGGAAATGAGGTCAAGTGAAGAAAACAAAAAAATGAGAACAAAGTGCTCCATGGGTGCGGTCCCTTGCCTGGTCCTATGTCCGTGTTTCAAAAACGTGCACAATGTAGGGGTTCCTCCTTGTAATGGAGGCGGTGCTTCCCAATGGAAATACCCATTGACTGACGGCCGTAAAGTGCCCTGTCATCACTTGCGTGGTGTGGTGCAAGCCAGATGGAAAGCAATATCCGCGGATATTTCCACGGCACCATGCTGTACGAGGACATGTGCCTCGTCTCAACTGTAGCATCCGTTCGGTGTTACGTCATTTAAGGGAACAGGCAATATCGTACCGGTAAGTATCGTATGTTGAATGACACATGCTATTCTCCAACAATACCACTAGCTGCAATCAAGTATCTGCGGACCCCATGTTCGTAGCCTAATACCATAATATATTCATCCCATGTGTGTAAATATTGCGAGATGGTCAAAGTTGCCTAGGCAGTCCCAAGTTTTGCCATTACACCTTAGTTGCTAGATTTCTAAATAACATGCAACCATGGACCTATCAAAGACAACCCTCTAAGGGGCAATTTCAGTGTAATTGAATTGATTTAGTAGGTATGTACCTTAAAGGAATAGTGCACTCAAAAATATTATTGTCCCGAGGGTTCGGGCATGTGTTTTTAAGCATATGTTGATCAATCATACAAACATTTCCTATGCACCTTACAGTAGTTTTCCTCCTTTTTACACATGCGAAATCAGGCAGCAGGGCGCGGCCTCTTGTCCTAATCTTATCTGTTGCCGCATGGCCCTAAGGTGAACTGTCCTGGCGGCATTAAATCATATCCCCTGCCCCTGAGGCTGAGATCACTAGACGCGTACCACCCATTTCACAATGCCAATGCACATCTCGTGTCAACATTCTCTGCGCTTCAGCTAATGATGTGTCTCCATGGAAATGGCAGGACGCCTCTTTCCTCAATAAGTATAAACAGACCGCTTCTCATCAGACAACATCAGATTTGCTTTTCCAATCATTTCACTGTCTTTTTTTTAGTATTCTGTGCCTCGTTTCTGTGCTGTGGTCAGCTACCTTCGTTGCTCGTATTCTGTGAGAACAGATACTAGTACCATTACTATCCATTTTGATTTTGTCCCATAATGGCAACAATACAGCCCTACCAGTATGAGCCGGAGTATTCAGAGGTGGAATTACTCAAAAGAGAAAGATGCGGAAACGATGGGGCTTCGGACGACAGTTGGGAGGACGAATCAACAGATTAGGAGCCTGAGCCTAGTCCCATGGATGACGTTTCCACCTAGTGTACCTGCAATCAGTGCACACTAATGCCAACCAAGGAGGAGAACTGCTGCTGCCGAGATAACTCTGGATGCTTGTCCTACATATCGGAAGGCGAGACATGGCCGCAATGCGTTACCTCAGGGCAGCCTGCCTCACATGGTCCGTGTTGAGAATTATGATAGTGCTTATGTACAAACTTCGCGCAACAGTTCGCCCTCGCAATCCAAGTAACGAGTAAGTGTACTCTAGTTGTGATGTCACTTAGGCCACTACCATTTCATGGTTGTCTCCTATATTGTTGTAACTTTGATCTATCACTTCCAAATGAATGTAGTCTTGCAATTCTATACATCACTCGCAATTTGGGGAAATCATAGTGGTCTTCTTGTGTTTATTTAATGTACAACCATTAAGCAATATTTCTTTGTGTCCCAAATGTAA
The DNA here is from genome assembly GCF_040938575.1 of Ambystoma mexicanum. Taxonomy (NCBI): domain Eukaryota; kingdom Metazoa; phylum Chordata; class Amphibia; order Caudata; family Ambystomatidae; genus Ambystoma; species Ambystoma mexicanum. The sequence goes on from NC_090936.1 coordinate 149,526,233, forward strand.
TGGAATGCATACTCATTCAATATTGGAATGTGTCTACACTTTAAAGCCCAAGTGGATTGATCCGTGAAGTAACATTGTACTGGCAACAATGCCATTGGATACAAGATTGCATTCTCAACTAAGGTTTAATACACTTATCTTGTTCATTCAAAAACAGTTTATATCTTTATCTTCCACAGGTTGTACAGGCTGGTGGCCTATCGTTCGTTTACATGGTGGCTTCATGGGAGGCTTGGACAACACGTTCGATGAGTAATACCCGCCTGTGTTGTTGGTGCCATTAGAGACACATTCCCCAGTGACAGCGGTCAGTACAGGGGATTTTCCCACCCTGCGCTGCAACCGGAAGTATACAATGTGTAGTACAATTGTGCCATCAACATCAGCAACAAAATAAAATACAACTTAACTTTTATGAATGGTTGTTTCAATTTTTCAGTGTATCAAGTGTGTCTCCATTCAGCAGTGTTCCGGCCCTTTCCTGCACGCCTCTTGGCCTTCCATCCTCCTCTACCCTATCAATGACTGTTAGCATCTGTGGCCGTGCCCTCCCAAGGTGGCTGGCAGGGTGGGAAGGGCCAAGGTGCCAAACACCATGTACACTTCAAAGGTATCTTACGCGCAGGGGCCATTGTACACATGCCCTCCTCAGACCCAGCGTCTCCAGGCAGGATCCCCTGAAGCAGGCCGCGCCCCTGCAATCCACATAAGTGCGTTTCCATTCAGCAGTGTTCTGGCCCTTTCCTGCATGCCTCTTGGACATCCGTCCTCCCCTACCCTATCAATGACTGTTAGCACCTGTGGCCGTGCCTTCCCAAGGTGGCTGGCCGGGTGGGAACAGCCAAGGTGCCACACACCATCTACACTTCAAAGGTATTTTACGCGCAGGGGCCATTGTACATTGCCTAGCCAGACCCTGTGTCTCCATGCAGGCACCCCTGAAGCAGTTCGCACCCCTGCTATCCACATAAGACCACGCCATATGCACGTCACTCATTCACATACACTCCCAAGTTTTCTAATTCTTTATAAACACCTTGATATTTATCATGAGAACATCTGTGAGCACTGCAAGTCAACTCGTGAACGTGCTACCTGAGAACTTCTGTGATTACTGAGAGTCAGCTCGTCATCGTGCTATATAAGAACATCTCCCTGTTCTCCTGCTACTAATTACCCTGCTTGCTGAATCTAACTGTTTGTTGGTCAAGGTAAGGGCAGGTCACCTAATCAAATCTCCTTGATCTTTAAATTTCTATCTATTTCGAACAAACGTACACAGTAGTGTAATGTTCATTCATCTCATTGCCATTACCATTGACTTGTTTAATTTGTTTTGTTCTCGATATATAGCAATTGTCATCAGTGTCAATTGGGATCGAATTGCATCCTTCGCGGACCGTGTCATAAGCATGTATTCTTTTGATGCATGATAGTACATTGAAGGGACGAGTAACATGTTACGATTTGCGTCACATCAATCGTGTATGAAATGTATCCTATAATACAGTCAGCTACGCTACACAGGTTTTGCTTCGGTGACCGAAACATAGATTGCATAGAAAAATGTATGATATAATTCCATCTTTCTCATGCTTTTATGCAAAATATGTTTTTAATGATGTGGACGCTTTTTTTTTTTAACAGAATTTCCAACAATGCCTGCATGTATGATTTACGGTTGCCGTTCTAAGACCCATAATAAACCTAAAGGCACAATAATGCATATATCGCAGAGGAATATAGATCTAAGAGAATGGGTCAGATATTGCGGATTTGCGCCGGACAAGCTTGAAAGTAGAGCCCAAGATGTCTTGCGGGACTTGAGGGGTGATCGATTCCACATTTGCACTTTACCACGAATATGTACGACTAATCGCAGTACACAAAGAAGCATCGACTCAGAACGTCTCGTAAATTGCTTCCAAATGAGATTCCAACTCTATTCATGCACATGCTGCCTCAGGTGGGTCACGGTTCATGATTTAGCTGTAGGCCTTGGGGTACTGAACAGGTAACTACATGGACGGATTGGTGTTTTAGGTGTAAATGTCCCTTATAATACTTTTCATATTTCCAAGATTGTATTACTGTATAACTAAACCCCACTTTGCTATACATCGGTCCTTGGTTTTATGAGCATCATAGAAAACTATGGGCATAGATAACTATGCTATAGTGCCCTTGGAAATAAGCATAATCTTTTCATAATCGGTTGCTTTACATGTCAATTCTTTTAGGTTAGCATTTCTAATTCAAATCTAATTTTCCCTTTACAACTCCATGACAATGCACTGAATGTGAAGGAGCAACATTCTGCATCCATGTCTTTCCCGGAGTCAACAACAACTTTGAGCGCGTACCAGGTTGTTTTATTTCGCTATTCAGTTCTGGAAATGTATTATGCATGGAATTAGAGATAATATGATAAAGTACACGTATCCTGTCATTTGTTTACATAATGTTTCATTTATAGGTTTTTATTGATAAGTACCATTGCCTGCATCCCATTGTGTGTGTTCAATTTCACTTTTTTCATCCATACTAAAACAAGTACTGTGTTACAGGGTGATGCTGGTACTTCGACTACAATTACATCATCCTTTCAAGCTGATCCAGAGCCTGAGGTATGCGTACTGACAATTCCCTTGAATGAGAGAAAGTATATCGTGCATCTGATACTATTAGACAGTGACATTGTTATAAACAAGCATCTTTTGCAAAACGCTTGATCAATCAGTGGGTTTCGCACAGTGATCTCTGATCGAGTACACTTGCCATCAATCAGGTGCAATTCAAAATGTATATTTTGACTAAATGACGGACGTACACAGTGTACGAGGGTATCTATGTAAGCCATGTGTGCAAGAAAATAATTTGATTTCAAATATGATTGACTTTTTTAAAAAACAATATTCTATTCTAGGCATGTATACAAGATCGGGAAATAGAAGAGGAGGCACGTGGATCCGAGGTGATGGACCAACTTACTGGTGCAGTCGTTACAGTGAAGAACACGGTTTCACAGAAAATCAAGAAAGCAAGGGTAACTAGCAAAAAAGTGCGATTACAAAAAGTGTTTTGGGCAGGTGTCTTCATAACATGCTTTATTGAAAATCTAAAGTGCTATATGCTGTATGTTGGTTTTTTACATTGAACATGTTTTCACAACCCATCTCCTAGAGGCCCAGAAGTAAACAAACTTTGATGACACAGACAGCTATTAAAGCCAGAGATGCTGCTTGCCAAACTGATTTCACCATGGAGCAACTATTATTTGAGGCAGCGTGATCAAATCAATAAGCAGACTCGAGATGCTTATACCCAATGGCAAGAAAATGAATTGAACGTGGCCGGTGTAGCCAGCAAAGTGCTGTTGGACCTTTGCTACAATCGAGAACTCCACAAGATGAAGACCAAACTGAATATAATGATGATGCTTTTGAATTACTCAAAGACAAATGGCCACCCAACAATCGACATTGATGTTTTCCGAGATTCGTGATCAAATAACACAAGCTGAATTAACAGAGACTGAAGCCTCAACACAATTGACCGAGAAACTTTCCAAAGATCTCGACTACAGTGCGTCCTGTTCGGCCGATATGTCGACAACAGTTGAGTCACAAACCACATTCATGCAGGACGATAGTCTAATACAGGAGCCCAAATACATTGTATTCGACAGCTGCCTGATGGAGATTATACTGATGCTCAAAAACTGTCCATCCAGTGGGGTCGGCAGGATGGGGGTAGTATGCGGGAAGCCATTGTTGAATGTGACCCGTGTATCACAAGGCACTAATTTGAAAATAGAAGCCACCTGTGATCTGCTCCATGCAAAATGTTCATGGTCCACTCAACCGATGCTGGGGAAAGTGGCAGCTGAAAATCTACTGTGGGCAGCAGCTTTACTTTTCAGTGGCTCTACTTTTAATAAGTTGTCCAGTTTCTGTCAATTTGTGGGACTCTAGTTCCTTTCTAAAACGCAGTACTACAAATATCAACGAGAATATTTATTCCCTGCTATTAGTGAAGCATGGAAAATTGAACAAATGTCAATTGAAAGGACATTATCTGACAAACGGTTCAGGCTAGCTGGCGATGGACAGTGTGACAGCCCCGGATTTTCAGCAAAGTACTGCACATACCACTTTCAGGACATGTGAACGAAAAAAATTGTGAGTTTGGTGGTCGTGCAGGTGTCTGAATGTAAATCCTCAGTGGGCATGGAGAAACATGGTTTCATCAAATCCCTGGAAGATCTCCAATCGAGGGGAATGCAAATTTACCTCATAGCCACAGACAGACATGTTGCAATAGCCAAGACCATGAGAGAGCAGTTTCCAAATATTCACCATTAATTAGATGTATGGCACGTTGCCAAATCAATCAATAAAAAAAATCTCAGCTGCTGGAGAAAAAAAGTTTCTGAAAATATTTTACAGTGGTCCCAGTCTTTCAGCAACCATCTTTGGCTGAGCTCCAAAACTTGTGGTGGGTCTGTTGAACTTCTACTAGAAAAATGGTGGTCACTAATGCACCACTGTTCCAACGTTCACTCTTGGACAGAAAACCAACATTTACACCAATGTGCACACGGACCTTTGTCGCCGGAGCAGGAATGCAAGAAGTGGTTGATTCCATCTTCACCTCCACACAATGCTCTTGAGAAGATTGTGTTTGATAAAACTCTATCAAGAGCTCTGAAGGGACTCTCAGAATTCTGTCACACAGGAAATTTGGAGGTGGTCCACAATATGTGCCCAAAGTACAGGCCCAAGAGATTGCATTTCGGCATAGACGGGATGCAATATAGGACATTACTGGTGGTATTAGGGCATAACGAGAATGTAGGACGTGAACTATCGAGGACTGCGGGAAACTTTGGGATGCCTCGTTACACAATGGCCTTTAAGAAAGAAGCAATAAATGCGTGGTCAAGCCACTATACCAGGAAATGGAATTCGATTTTGTGAAAGATCTTATTATGACTGTCTTGGACATATATACTCACGGAATTGCTCATGATTTTGTTCCGAGGACACATACATTGCCACAAAACATTGCAAACGTGCCCTGTCCACCGAAAGAGGAGCTCGTGAAACAAGTCACTTCCCGGTTCAAATGATTACCATCTATTTCTTTGTTGAACAATGTTTATATAAAGTGTCTAAATAAAGCGTCCAATTTGTCTTTTGAAATCTATCCTCTGTCCATTTTTCTTTCAACAAGTGCCTTTTTGAGAATGCCATACAATGTATTGCTGTGCTTTCACACTTCCCAGTTTCGTGGAGCTATTGTGGGTCCTTCACTGATCGTGGGAGGGTCAGATGGGTAACAGCATGAAAGCAACTTTGGGCCTCTACAGTTGCCTTACCAAACACTTGCCCAAATAGCTGAATAACTAGGTGTCCCACAAAAGGAATGCGACCTAGGCTAGATAAGATACTCGTCACGCAAGAACTACTGACTGTAAGCAAAACACCGCATCAAAGGGGGTTGTTGGTGAGAAATAGCTGCACTCTGACTTGTATTTTCATGGGGGAATGTGTTGGGGTTATTGCTAATGTAAGGAAGGAGTGGGTCGGTTGAGCCCCCACCCCGATACATCCTATGCAAAAGTGACACCTTGCTCTTGCAGTCGTGGGGGATTCCTCCTTTGCCCTTGTGCAGCCATGCGGAAGAAGGTGGGGGCTATTGCTAGACACACTTGGACTCCATTTTGTGTACCCTTGACTCCAACTTTGGACTAGGCCGCATTCTGGCATTGCAAAGTTCCCCTCCCCTCGGCAGCACCGCGCACAGCGAGCATCGAGAGCCCCCACCTTTTTCCTCCTGAGCCTGTGCCTCCCAAGTCCCTTTCTCACGGATGCACTGAGACAAGATGTTGAGAACAAAGAATGTATTCATTTCATTCTTCCTCTGTGATCACTGTCGTGTGTGAGACAGGGCCAAAATTGTAGTTCATCCATCTAAACAAATGTGCTCCTTCACCTCTCAACCCTGCTGCTGGAAAATTACTGCTTGTTCAACCTTGTGTCCCTCCAAAGCTATTCTTTTGATGTACCAGAAGTGTGACCCTTCCTTGCTGACTACCCCAGAGTGCCTCCTAATAAAACAAGAACCCAGTCACAGTATATTCCGTCCTAAACTAACATGTGTCACTCCACCCACTTTCTTGCTCTGATGTGCCAGACCTGTCAGCTATCAATCCCGACCCTGCATGTTACCTCAGGGGCAAGACACCCACACCCTTCACCTCGCTAATGACCCAAAGTGGGATAGTACAAACACGTGTGCAATTTATAGGCCTCTAATATATACTTAAAAGGTATAGTGATGATCATTATTTAATGCATGTCTAGGATAAGTGAGTAGATTAGTGAGGGAGTGAGCACCTTCACGATCGGATGTCTTATCACAGGGGCCGATCTTTGATTTGCGGCCCTCTGAGTCTTACGATTTCAAACGCAGTGGGGGTAGGTGTCAGCATTACCAGGATATATGAGCAATCCAGAATAGGTATATGGGGGGTGAGGTTGAGGTGGTGCAGGGTTAGGGTCTGGAAACCAGATGCGTTCAAGGAGAACTGGGGCCATGGTTTCAGGGGACCGCTGCCTGGCAGGAGGGGGTTGCAGCACGACTTGCTCAGACTTTCACGTACGAGCACATTTTGTCAGGGCTCGAGACTTGGTCCTGGTGAAAAATGTTCACGTGATTTGCCGTGTGAACAGGAGATGGGCTGAGCTGACAGGTGGTATGGCCTGGCTGTGGGAGTTGCTGGGAGAGTGCGAAGTTCTCCAGAGGAACATTATAAATAAGGCTTTTGGAAGTAAACTAACTGTTTTAATTTAAAAAGGAACAAGTTACTTACCTGTAACTGTTGTTCTCCAGCATGGGTCTGGCATGGATTCACATGCTCATGAATATTCCCCGTCGTCAGGCTGGGAATCCTCGGTAAAGAAAAAACCAGTATCAGTTTCGTTTCTGATCTGTCTTTCGTAGTAACAACCAATCACTGGTCTCTGCGTCATACTGACCACAGCCAATGACTGCCCTCTACCTAAGCACCGCCTCTGGCAGCCATCTTCAGATTTGGAAGCACGTGAAGTGGCAGTATGACCAAGTGAAGAGCCGCAGAGGGGTAGGCGGGAGGGTTCGCATGTGAATCCATGCCAGACCCATGCTGGAGAACAACAGTTACAGGTAAGTAACTTGTTCCTTCTCCAGCATGGGGTCTGGCATGGATTCACATGCTCATGAATAAAGAATACATAGCAGTACACACATGCACAACCACGGGAGGTGGCAAAGGCTCAACATTAAGCATCACATCAACTCAACATTAAGCATCTTACCTCCTCACCAGGCTCACCTCAGGCGAACAGGTTGCGCAGCACTGCTTGGCCGACCCTGGACTCCTCCCTGGAATCCCGGTCGACGCAGTAGAATTTCGTGAAGGTGTGCGTCGACCTCCACGTAGCAGCCCTGCATATGTCCAGCAGGGGCACACCAGATAGGAACGCCGTGGTAGCTGCGATCGCTCTGGTGGAATGGGCTCTCGGACGGCCAGGCAGCGGTCGGTTTGCCAACCGGTGACAGTACATGATACAGCCGGAGAGCCATCTGGAGATGGAAGCCTTCGAGAGAGCCTTCCCCTGATTGACAGGTCCAAAGTTCACAAAGAGTTGTGACGTCTTCCGAAAACCTTTCGTGCGGTCCACGTAGAACTTCAGCGCTCTAGCTACATCCAGCGAGTGCAAAGTCCTCTCAGCCGGCGACGAAGGCGACGGGAAGAACACAGGTAACACCAAGGGTTCGTTGAGATGAAAGTCCGACGGTACCTTGGGCATGAAGGAGGGGTGCGTCCTGAGCACTACCCTCGTGTCGTGGAAAGTCAAGTACGGGGCCTTGCAGGAAAGGGCCTGAATCTCTCCCACTCGTCGTGCGGAGGTGATGGCCACGAGAAAAGCTGTTTTCCACGATAGAAACTTCAACGGGGCCGAGTGCAGAGGCTCGAACGGAGGTCCCATGAGTTTGGTCAGCACCACGTTGAGCTCCCACGCCGGGGCCGGAGCCTTCACCGGCGGGAACGATCTGAACAGTCCCTTCATGAACTCTTTCACCAGACGATGAGACCACAAGGACGTCCGGCCCGTGGTTCTGGTGTATCGGGAGATCGCAGCAAGATGAATCTTGATGGACGCGTGTGCCAGACCAGCTTTGGCCAGCGTCAGCAGGTACGGCAGCACTTGGGGAGCCGTAATCCGTAGAGGGTTAATCTTCTGTGCGTGGCACCAGACAGAGAACCTCTTCCATTTGTGTCCGTAGCATTTAAGAGTCGAGGACGCCCTGGCCTTTGCAAGAACCTCTCTGCAATCGGCCGGTATGTCGTATCCTCCAAACTCTAGCGCTGCAGGAGCCAGGCCTGCAAGTTCAGCGACTTCGGGTCGTGGTGGAGGATGGCGCCTCCTTCCCTGGAGAGTAGATCCGCGTCCGCCGGCAGCTTGATTGGCGGGGACGCCGACAAGTCCAGAAGGTCCGGGAACCATATCTGCCTCGGCCACGCAGGTGCGACGAGGATCATCCTGCACCGTGACCTCTTGAGCTGGTTGACGAGCCGGATTAGCAGAGGCAAGGGAGGGAACGCGTAGAGGAACAGGCCCTCCCAGGGGAACGAGAAAGCATCGCCCATGCTCCTCGTCTGGGGAAACCTGCTGGCGAACCTCCGGCACTTGGTGTTCGTCGCCGTCGCGAACAGGTCGATCTGGGGTGTGCCCCACCGTCGGAAGAGGCGATCCACCAGATCCTGCCGTAGTTCCCACTCGTGGCACGAGCGCAGCTCCCTGCTGAGTGAGTCGGCGATGGTGTTTTTTATCCCTGCCAGATGAAACGGCACCAGAAGAATCCCTTGGGCGACGGCCCAATGCCACAGGTCCTGCGCCTCCTTGGACAGCGCTGGGGACCTGGTTCCGCCCTGTTTCCTGATGTAAAACATGGTGGTGGTGTTGTCGGTGAAGATCCTCACCACCTTGCCCTTGAGGGACGGAAGGAAGGACCTGAGGGCCCAAAACACTGCACGGAGCTCCAGGACGTTGATATGCAGGGACTTCTCCGTCGGGAGCCAGAGTCCCCTTGCGTGCAGATTTTCGGTGTGCGCTCCCCACCCTTCTAGGGAGGCATCCGTGGTCACAGTCACCTGGTGGGCTGGGGTCTGGAAGTCCATGCCCGCCGTCAGATGCGCGCGGGTGCCCCACCACCGTATCGCTCGTCGGAAACTCTCGTCGAGCTTGATCCTTTCCTCGAAGCTGCCCGTCGTCTGGATCCAGCGCGCATCCAGGAACTCTTGCAACGGGCGCATCCGGAGCCTGCACATGGGAATGAGGTAGATGCAGGAAGACATCATCCCGAGGAGGGACTTGATGGACCTCACCTTGGCCGCGTCGGCCACCAACATCCGTTGCACCTTGCCCAAGATGGTCCTGGTCCTCTCCTCCGACGGGGAGGCCAGAAGGGACACTGTGTCGAGCCTCGCTCCCAGAAACAGTGCGACTTGCGCGGGCACCAGGTGGGATTTGGCGTAGTTCACGGAGAATCCCAGGTCCGTGAGGAGTTGGACGGTCCTTGCCGTGTGGACCACGGCGAGCTCCCTCGTCTTGGCGCGGATGAGCCAGTCGTCCAGGTAGGGGTAGACGTGAATCCCCTCGCGGCGCAGCTGCGCCGCCACCGGTGCGAGGCACTTGGTGAAAACCCTGGGTGCCGACCGCAGTCCGAAGGGAAGGGCTTTGAACTGGTAAGTAGGCATCCTCCAAATCCAACGACGATAGGAAGTCTCCTTCCTCCAGCTGACCCAGGACGTGCTGGAGGGTGACCATCCGGAACTTCTGCGCCTTGATGAACTTGTTCAGGCGTCGCAGGTCCAGGATGGGGCGCCATCCTCCCGTCTTCTTCTTCACGAGGAAGTAACGCGAGTAGACTCCGGAGCCCCGAAGCCTCTTTGGGACGAGTTCGATGGCGCCCTTTCTGAGCATCGCCTTTACCTCCAGGAGAAGTTGAGGGACGTGAAGTTCTTTCCTGGCCACGGGGGGGACGCGCGGGCACCTTCTTTGAAACTCGAGCGCGTGGCCCCGGGCCAGGGCGTCCAGCACCCAACGGTCGGTGGAGATGGACTCCCACACGCTGACGAAGCCCGCCAGCCGGCCTCCCACCGGGGTGCTTCGGTGGGGGCCCGACCCCACGGCCGGTTCAATCCTGCTTGGACGCGGCCTTGCCGCCTTGGCCTCCTTGGCGACGACGGCGGGGTCCGCCAGACTTGCCTCGTCCTCTGTAGGCCTCTTGCGACGACGAGCGGGCCGCTTGACGGTAGGAAGCGAAACCGCCGCCGGAACCTTTGGAGGCGCCCTTGCCTCCGCCGCTCCGAAAGGGCGTCCGCCGTTGCTGCAGTACTCCAAGGGCCCGGGCCGTCTCAGTATCCGCCTTGATGGCCTGAAGGGAATCGTCCACTGTCTTCCCAAACAGGTTGTTCCCGTCGAAGGGCATGTCCAGGACCCTGGTCTGGACGTCCTGCCGAAAGTCCGTAGCCTTGAGCCATCCGCGACGTCGAAGGCAAACGCTGTTGCCCATCTGGCGGAACCCAGTGTCGGCGATGTCCGTCGCCACGGTGATGGCGTGGTCCGAGGCCACCTCACCTTCCTGCAGGATCTCAAGGGCCTCCGCCCTCTTGTCGTCCGGCAGAAAATCCAGCAGGGGAGCTATCTTGTACCAGAGTTCCCTGTCGTAGCGGGCCACGATAGCCAAGGCGTTGGCCGCTTTAATCGTCGTCGCCGCCGACGAGATGACTCTGCGTCCCATGGCATCCAATTTCTTTCCCTCGCCGTCCGGCGGGGAAGTCGACGTGGAGGCCGCACCCCCCCCCCGCTTTCTTCCTGGCTGCCGCGGAGACGACGGAGTCCGGGGTAGGCTGTGCCCGGAGGCATAGGGGGGCCGAGTCCGGGACCCGGTACTTTTTCTCGTACCGGTCTCTTTTCGCTGGCGTCGTGGAAGGGTTCTTGAGGAGGGAAAGGCCCTCATCCCAAATGTCGTCCAACAGAGGCACTGCGAGGACCGTCTTCCTCTTGGTCTCGCGCCGTTGGTAAAGGAAGCCTTCCTTTTTCTTCTCCTCAGGGCAGAGTTGGAAAAGCTCGGATGCCCTGGCGATCATTGAGTGGAACGATCCAATCTCGTCGGGCGGAGAAGCCCTGGTGGGAGGCGACGACGGAAAATCCTCGTCGTATGCCTCGTCGTCCGTACCCGTCGCTGCCGTGTCAGTCCCCGTATCATCCCCTCGGGTGGACGGGGAGGAGGGCTGGACGGGGCGCGACGGTTGAAAAGGAGGCGGTGGATGGATCCTTCTTTTCTTGGTAGGGGGAACACCAGAAGGTCCCGGTTCTGGATCCCCCGACGGGAGAGGTTCCTCCGTCGGTAACGGTAGTCTCGTCCTTATCTCGGAGCATAAGGACTGTATAGCCAACAAAATGGCCGCTGAGTTGTCTTGCGGCGCTGGCAGAGGGGAATCCGACGGGCGAGCAGGGGCCCCGTCGGTATCCTCGACGATGTCGTCGTCGTCACCTGCGTCGGGGCCCATTCCGACGGGCTGGTCTTGTTCCACGCCTAGGCCGTGGCTTAAGACCTCGATCAGTTCCTCTTCTGAGGTTGAGGCCGAATCTACGACGACGCCCTGCCCCCCCTTCTTCCCCACGGAGGGTTTCACGGGGGTCCTATCGATGGGCACGAAAGACTCCCTCCGAGGAGGCAGGGAGATTCTGGGCCCCGAGGCCGCCACCACTGGTGCAGCCTCCACAGGCTGGGCCAGGGCCGCCGCGACCGTTTCGATAGAGGGCTTGGTCGAATGGATCAAGGCCTTCACCACCTTAGGTGCGCTCACCGCCTTATCCTTGAGGGAGGGGGCACTGCCACGCTCCTCCTCTGCCTTAGAGCTCGACCGGGGTCTCTCCAGGAGCTTCGCCGGGTGCTCGGCCTTCCTCTTACCCGACCCAGAGCGTTGGCTCGTGGTTGATGGTGCCGGGGAGGGTGCGCCCTGCCTGGCGCCCGTAGAGCCCGACCGTTCGGCGCTCCCGGTGCCAGCGGACTCGCGGTGCTTGGCCTTATGTTGGGCCCCCGTCGCCGGGGCGCCCTCAAAGGTCTTAGAAGACCGCTCAGATTTCTTCTTCTTCTCGCCAGACGGGCTCTTACCCTCCAGCCAGCTGGCGAGACGTTGATGGCGGTCCTTCATGGTCCGTTCCGACATGTTGCCGCAAAACGCACAGTCCTTCTCCACGTGCGTCTTGTCCCCATGAAGGCAGTAAAGGCAGAAAGAGTGTTCGTCCTCCTTGAAGACGTTCTGCAGCTGGCATCCAGGGCAGGCCCTGAACAGCTTTCCGGGCGTCGAGCTTCCCTTCTCCTGGGCCATCTCCGAGACCGGGCCTGAGAAGCTTCTGGAGTCCTCCGAAGTGTAGCTCGACGAAATCTTCACCCTTGAGGGGCACAGATGAATCCGACACGGGTCCCCGTTGATCGGATGTAGGATCGGTGGAGCTTGAGGCTCTTTTGACCGAAAGAATCGAAGTTTTTGTGAAAAAGCGCGAAAAAATAGCACTAACGCTCGAGAGCAATAGCACGAGGATCCCAACACATGAACGTGCGGTAAAAATCTGAAGATGGCTGCCAGAGGCGGTGCTTAGGTAGAGGGCAGTCATTGGCTGTGGTCAGTATGACGCAGAGACCAGTGATTGGTTGTTACTACGAAAGACAGATCAGAAACGAAACTGATACTGGTTTTTTCTTTACCGAGGATTCCCAGCCTGACGACGGGGAATATTCATGAGCATGTGAATCCATGCCAGACCCCATGCTGGAGAAACTAAATTACTAGACATGTTGTGCCATATTGGTGGATGGCAGCAAACAATTCATTTGTTTGTCATAAATATTTCTATTGCCACTATGGTCTGAAGGGCTATTCGCTCGCATTCGGAGTGAAGGTCAGCGGCTTTGAATTTTGCTTGCGAGCTGAGCAAACCCACGCATCGTACACAGTATAAGGTTCAATTGTTTTTCCACCTTGGAAGAAAGGGAGGATTCCGAAAGGAATGAATAAAGGGAGGGGTGTAATACCGTCAAATATGATAAGGTTCACCATTCCAAAACTGGACAAAGGAACATGTAATTTAATTTTATGAAAATGTGTTGATCAGAACGGAGTCTCTGCGTTACGCAGAGAGAATGGAAATGAGAAATATTTTGTACGTTTTAATGTAGACAATTTTATAGATCAACGAGTCAACGTATCATTAGCCAAACGTTATTGCTGGCTTACATTGTACAGGGTTGTTCTTTGTGGCATATTGCAATGACACGCAAATACAACCTGTGTGTGTACTTGTCTTTGTCCCGGGCAGATGGGCAGACAGCATCGAAATGCATGTAGTCCTCATCTGGGTTCCCCCAGGTTCCACATACGCCAAATTCTATGCTAATATTTAGTTAAAATGTCATCTATGTGTTCTTCAAATTGTAGCGTCATCTTCCGCATCCCATTGCAAGCTGAACATACTCCATAGAACTAACCTCTCAAGCAAATTGTAGACTACTTTCCACATTGTTTTCTCTGTGTTCCCAACGTTTCACGTTTGTGTTCATCATTAGTTTTCACACGGTGCAGAATTAATGGGGAAAATGATCAATTATAATAAAGAACGGCTACTGAGACACATTTCTGTTGTGTTTTTGAAGCAGCTACATCCTGCCTTTCTGTGATTGTCATCGATTCCAGATACCAATTGACAGGTTTTTTCACAGGCAGCTGCAGATACACTTAAATGGCTGGATCACCATGACACTGTTTTGGGACGTTCACCATGGGCAGATATGCCCTTACGCGGTACCAGCGATAAGGAGCAACCTCACATCATTTACGGCCTAGCGCCAAGCTGATGCCGAAGCCTTGCGATTCACGGTGCCTCCAATGCGCTTCTTAAACCCAAAAGGAAAACCGCGTGACTCACGATAAACATTTGTGGATCGAGAACAAAGGAACAAAATTACCCATTTGCTTGAATATGGCAATCGCCAGATGTTCTTGGAGCATTAATTGTGAAATAAAAGTACTTTACAAATTGTAGAGTTTTGCTATTTCCTTTAAAAGTATAGTTTTATTTTCAAAATTGGGACGCGCTGTGTTGTGAGATGATGTGTGTTGATATTCCGGTTTCTGCGTCAACCTATGTTAACACGTAGGTGATGAGTGGGCGCGTTTGGCTACGCTGCCCAGTAATGTCATGGAGATGGGCAGAGAATATCACTAGGTTTGGTGATGTCAGCCTCAGGGGCGGGGGATATGATTTAGTGCCGCCAGGGCAGTTCACCTTAGGTCGATGCGATGAGATTAGCACAAGATGGCTGCGCCATGCTGCCTGATTTTGCATGTGTAAAAATGAGGAAAATTACAGTAAGGTGCATAGGAAATGTTTGTACCGATCAATGTATGCTTAAAAACACATGCCCGAACCCTAGGGATAATAATATTTTTGAGCGCACCATTCCTTCAACTTGAAACTTTCCCTCTGTGTCCTTGGCAGGCTGTGCATGACAGCTGCACCGTTAGCCTGGTCTGAGTTTCTCAGGGAAATCAATGTGATAGGCCTCTCCCTGTGTTCTTGAGCATCTCCAGTGTCTTCCATTCATTTCAATGCAGCTCTGGCTTCCATCTTTATTTACAAGGCTGTTCATGTTAGTTGCATTGAGTACCAGCAAGCAGTTACGTGTATTCTTGTGCAACCTGCGGTTACTGCATAGCAAGAGTGTGTCCATCATCTATCTAAGTGGGTCATAAGCATGTTCTTCATCTCTATAAGCAATATAATCTAAGTGTTTATGTAGCTTCATGCAGGGATGTATGTGTGCTTCATGTCCAACGCTGAACACGCGTATGTTCAGTCATGTCACCTCTTCATGATTACTTCAGTGATGCCATTTGGTTATGGTCGTTTGGGGGCTGCTTCAGTGCGTGGCGTCTGTCACCTTCGTGGTATACCGGCGGGGAGTCCCTCCACTACAGGCAAAAGGGCATGAAAGAGAGGTAAAAAGGCACTATAGTGATACCATGTTCAGTGAGTGAACCCTTACAATCCTGATTGAAAGTCACTTCCATCTTGCAAGATCATGGCAAATGGATTACAAAAGCAGGGACAGTCAGCCTTCTAGATCCTTGAAAATGGCAGTGGTGAGATTAATCATTACGAATTTAATATTGAGTTTGTCGCACTTGAAAGTTGTATTCGTCATTTCTAAGGTAAAGTAGTAGATAAATTACATTGTTCGAAGTCAAAGATTTTATAAGACTAATACTGTTTCACAAGATGTGCCATGGAAGCCAATACATCTGCTAATGCTGAACGTTGGTGTTCCATTCAACCAAACTGTATTCCCTGAATGTTCTGGCTTACCCTTATCCGTCACCCAACATTTTCTATAGACATGGTACCCCTTCCCAACCTCACCTGTTTAACAAGGGCACTTTTTACTCAGACCGTAGATGTTGGATTAGCACAGATCACAGAAATGATTAGCCAAAGCCCATATCTGTTAGGAATCTACCCGCCTGCTACCCAGTACCATTGTATGCACCTATTCATAGACTTTGTTCATAGCATAACCATCATGCTAAAATCCACAAACAGCCATGACATTCAAGGAGCATATACCAGGTAAACATTGATGCATTTATAATAAAGTCCTGATAGGAAGCTTCACCAGACGATGTGAAAGTTGGGCATTTGTGTGATAACACCTATTGGGAGTGTCTCCCAGGTGAAGACCAAATACCTATTGTAAAGAACCTCAAGGAAGGGGTATGACTTTGAATTAATGAACTGTTTCTGGAATTGTATAAGGAAAAAGAGAGCCTTCCCTTGGGATTTGAAACGTATACGGAAGAGAAAGCTTGGGGAAGGGGCCTGATACCCCAAGAGAAGCAAAATGTACCAAAGGGAGTGTGTAATCCTCTTGGAACTTAAGTATTATTTTTGAAGTGATGTAACTGAAGATAAAGAATTTGAGGAAGGAAGTCGATCCCTGGAACTATGAACATTCTTTGTGGGAAAACCTTTTTTTGGATTGGAACTTGAACATTTGAGGACTTGGAAACCGCAAGAGTCAATTCCCTTACACATTGAAGTTTAGTTAGAGTGTGAGGGCCAGATGCGGGTTATGGTCACAGGACACACATTTTTATTTGGACATATTGACACCTGACAGACACGTCACTTTTGTTGAGGGATAAGGGATAGTGAGGCACTTTCCAACCCCTCTTTATGTTAATAAATGTTTGTACACACAAACATGTCTCCTCTGTGTCCCAATCTCATTCCCCGCTCCTGGCATTGCCTTCCCAGCACAATCACCTTTCCTGGTCTGTGTGTATCAATCAGGGAGTATGACCTTGCAGCTTGTGAGCAGGCACCTTAGTAAACAAATCACTGTCCAAGTTCAAGACTGCTATAAGCCTTTGCGACACACAGTTCTCGGGCTCTTTCCGTTGTTTCAGGATGACACTGAGTGGCACCACTCATGGACTTTGAGATAGCACCAGAGTTCTGCAAATCAATAATTAGGTCTCTTAAGGGACTCAAATGCACACCTACACATTATTTATAGAACTGGCAGGTAAAACCAAGCTGAGGCCCTTTGCGGTTTTAAAGATTTGATAGTCCCCCCCATTTCTTAATTTTCAATAAGCATGGCTAAAGCATTACTATGCTTACCAGTGATCCGTGGGAGATTGGCCTCCTTAATACATCCCGTATGCCTCTCAGATAGTGAGTACAGGCAAAAGAATTGGTTGTAGAAGTCACAAAACAATTCCAATTTTGATGCCTCTATCAAATTTCTCTGTTCCATTTTGCTCTTTAATGGCAAGAATGTGTGTTTGTTTTCTCCTAATCTGAGCCAGTAATGTGTCTGTTCCTCTGCTTCAACTTTAGGGGGGATTGAAACCTGCGTTAGGTGTTGCCCCCTGACTATTTTGAGCCTACATCATACTTTCTGGGGTCTAGTTTCCTTATGCTTGTCCTCCAACTCTTTCAACTTCTTTTTAAGTTGCTCCACTTCCTATGATCTGATCCAGGCCATCTCTACATCGGCTGCCAGCTGTTCTCCATAACTATGGCTTTAAATGCCTCCAAGTTCATTTTCAGGCTTAATTAATTGAAAACATAATTGTAGTTGATCTGAGACTTCCCTAGAAATTACAGTCGCCCTTAAGACTCAACTTTATGTCAATTAAAGGTCTAGAACTATCACTGTGATATGAAAGTTGTATTGCAAAATGACTATATCAGATCGCATTCATCATGTGGACGAACAAAAGTATGCATAATCTGTTATTAGTGTCTAAACTAGAGAAATCTTTCAGTCATTCAGTCTTCTAGCAGGTTTGTGAGGGTGCTTGCATAGCAAGCATGGTGTCTCCTTATGGGCTCACCGTTTTCCAAAGACAACTTCCAGATTTTGGGCCTACCATCACTGTTTTCTCATTTCCTTGTGGGGAGAGATAGCCAAAAGCATGTAGCCCAGTTCTAAGGTTGTAACAAGATGTTGAACCACTAAGTTGAAAATGTAAGCCTGAGTAGGAATGTGGCTTGAAAATAATGTCCTTAGGGTTCCCACTGTCACTTGTGTTCAGCCTCACTCTATGAGCTCTATCTAGGCTCCATGTTGATTTTCAGTTATTCGGGTAACCGAGAGTGAAACAATGGGCAAAGTATGGTGCGTATATACCCTTCTGGCCCTTCCTTACAAATGGAAGTCTATTTTTCACTCTTCTAGACCAGTTTTATAAACCTTCCCACATCAATGTCATATCCTCAAGTGTACTGTTGGAGAGATTCTAAATGTTCATTCTCTTTGGGAACCATTTCTGTGATATATGTTATTTCTTGTTCGGTGGCTTGTCCCCGTCACCTAGATTGACAATGTCTCTTTCATCTCAGCTAAATCTTTGGCCATTTCTTATTCAAGGTTTGTCATTTCAGGTGTGAGCGAGTCCTGTAGTGTTTGCATGCATGCCGTGAAGTCCTCATTGGTGAACTCCACTGGAGTTACCACAGCTACCTTTCCTGTTCCCTTATCAGCCATGTCCTTCTGCTGCTGCAGTGGGTGACTTGTGGTCTGCAAGTAAATGTCCACCCCACCTTTGGTTGCTTTCTTTCCGGGACCTAAACATGTGTAGTAAATCAGGACTGTTAGGGGCCGAGCCTCCAGGTGCAGAGCAAAAGCAGAGGTACATGCACCTTGGAGTTAGAACTTTCACAGTGTCTTGTAGAAATATTTATGGATTTATTTATTTATATATTCAGCTAGGGCAGCACTAGTCTAATATTCCTGATGTACATTCCCAGCCTACAATTTTGGTGAGTAAAAACAGACAAAACTAAAAATGTATTTAAAAATTGAACACCATCTAAACCAAAGTGGTCAACAGCTTTAAACCAAGGAAATCACCACACTACTAGATTCAAACAATTAATCAGCAAAAAAAAGGTCCCTGCCTACATGAATCTTAGTACTGATTCACCCAATCATTCATTTCCATAATCAATTCTAGGTGTATATTATACTGTAAAAGATACTAGGGATTTTAAATATTCTCCTTCTATGATAACTTCTACCCAAGCAACACGGTTTCCTTCAATGATAATGGAATCGTAACAGTACTGCGACCGCATAAAGTTGCCTGGTACTAAAACAGCACCTTTGCGCATTAAAGAAATCCCGACCCTCATTACTGCGACTAAGGGAATCAGGGATTGCAGGGGTGTCACCCACTTCCATTAAATGGAGAGTGCGGTACACGAAAGTGTAAAAAAATTAAAATAAAAAGGCCGCTCTGGCGCCAACACCGACCCAAGTAAGTGGGTAAGTGGGGGGGGGACTGACACTGCAGGGATCGACTGAAGTCAGCAGCACACCTCTGTGTGTGTGCTGCTATTAAGGTAAGTAACCAGGGGGGATGGGGTGGGGAGATGTGGGCTACAGTGTTTGTGGTCGTCGATTATTTTCATCTGCGGAATTACGGGCGGTGCAGTGATCGCATAGATTCATGATAACATTGCTATTTATCAGCCAGTGTGTAAACATGTTTAACCATTTCAAAATTCTTCACAAACACTTGATTTTCTCCAGTGTCAAGACAATTATAGTAGTAGAGAAAAGGCACTTCAACAATTGATATTTGTAAACATATATTCATTCAACTTAGCTCTCCTGTATAAGTGTGGGTGGTGAACGTATTGGCTATGTGCAGGACATTTAAATGTAGGCAAGAACAAGTGGTATATGGCTCCTATAGGTTTGGATTAGAAAAAGTAAAACTCTCAGGGATTGTGCAGTCTGCTCTGAACATGTGTGTGCAATCTTCTCTGAATACGTGTGTAGCATTCTCTGAACATGCAGGTCTAACTTTCATTCTATATGTGTGTGCTACTTTCAATATACATGTGTGTAGTTTTCAATCTATTCCTATTTATTTGCCTTCAGCTCTACAGGTTTTGGTTGGAGATTTAATCTTTTCCAGTAAAATGTATAATGTTAAAGCACCCTTTCCCTGTCAAATATGTCTGCCTGTGCATTTCAAGATAAGAGACTACAGGGGTTTTAACACTTCGCACGATTTTCTATGAATATAATGAATTCTATGTGCTAATTTTGTTTGCACAAACGTCCAATTTATGACTATTCTCTTACCGGCTGCTACCTTGCATGTTGTAACATTAGACAATAGTATGACATGACTACACTACTGCCTGTGTGTCACTTTGTTGGCATGAGCCAAGGATTATATTTAATGGTGCTTAGTTTTACAAAAACAGCCTGCTTTCCAGTGCACAAAATGTTGTCAGTTTTAAACCTGCGCCTGTCAATATAAAAATGTCATTGGATTTTAAGGAAATTATATCTCACTTGGTGTGACAATGCAAATATGAGGAACAGGGTATTTTATCTAACACTAGACCTGGGTATTTGTCAGATTAACATTCCCCTTGATTCCCAGCCCCTTTGATTCCTGGGAGTTTACCATGGATACTAGTGGAACAATTGTGGAGTTATCTCAGGGTTCCACTTCCATTTGAAATGTGGCTTCTCATTTTGGGGACAAGGGTGGACCCTAAATCTAGAGCTGCGCCATCAGCAAGGTTGTTTCAGCTGTCTGTCTGACAATCATTCTCCCTCTGGAAGGGCTTCGGACTCCAGAGTGCCCCGGATGGTCATCCAATTGGTTTTAGTTCAGCTCCCCCAGCCATCTCCAGTCCCAAGAATTCAATATTAATTACTCAATTCTGTAAGCATGTTATTTTATATCTGACTGCTACCCTGTGCTTGTGACGGAGGTGTGGTTTTCACCAGTCCCACGACAGCAAAGGTGGGAGGGCATTTTCACTCTTCATGTTATGGAGAAGCATTAATTTATGTCAAATAACTATGGATGTGAACGTGCAAGTTTATTGAAATTATCTCACTATAATCTGTAGATCAGAATGCACAATTGAAGACATGGAACGTCGCTGGGCATTAACTATTTACAGAGATAATGTTCACAATTATCTCCATTATGCCCCATGCAAAATGTATATAGGTTGGAGGGATATCATTTTTAGCCATGATTTGCTATTAGCCTCATGTTTATAAAAGCTTCCCTCACAGGGATGATTTTTTAAATAATTGCATGTTTTATTTAAAATGCCATTCATTAGCTTTCTATTCAGTTTGCAACTAAAGAAATTGTGATTTAGGCCCACAGAGATCACTGTTGGTATGTCCCCTGCATATACTCTCCTTCCTGATATGAATACATGGCTGTACAAGGTTTAATTTGCGTAGTCACAATCAGATAAGGCATTGTATGGCTTAAGCAAATGGATTTCATGAGGGGTCTACCGTTTGATATATGCGACATGTCTCTTTGAAACTGTACTATTAGGCTGGCCATCTTGCAGTTTCCACAAGGTTAATTTGTAAACCAGTTTCAGCACGATAGATCAGAGCTTGTGTGGGCTCATGTTTTGACTGTGAATTCCTGAATTTTTCACAAGTTCAGTTCAACAAGCTACATCCAGATATGTTTGGGCATGTCTCATTTGAAGTAAAATACTATAGAGTTATCCAGACTGAAGCACAATTCTGGCAGAAAGACATGTGACTTTAAGTGATGTTTCATTTCTTTTTTTACATTACACCTTGCAATATTTTAGTCAAAGAAAATAGCTATCAAATGCAGACATTGAACACTAATCAGGTTCTTATAATACTCAAGTGCTTCCATCTAGGTTCAGGTGCAGAAGTGGGAGATGGCACAGAGGTTGCTGAGTGAAGTAGAGTTGATAGCCAAATTAGGAGAGTAGAGGATGATGCATCCAGCTGGGTAGTTTGGGGTAAACCATTGAAAGCTTAGAAACAAGAAGTAGAAATGTGTCGAGCAAGAGATTTGGCATTTTTTTTACATTGAGAGCCCACTACCATGGTCATGGTATGCCGAGGTGGTAGCCCAATGACATTAGAAATTGTAGTATGTATGGGAAAAGTGGCATTTATATTTTGTCATGCCAGAATGGGAAAACTGCCATTGTTATTTTATCATGCACTCCATCAAAATAACATCCAATGGCAAGTGGGTACTGCAGATATTTTGTTAATTCTTTAGAGCTAATTGACACTGGGTTTTGAGAAGTTTTGGATTTCGCTCTATATCAAGTGCCTAGTCTAGGAATGAAGAGCTGAGCAAAACATCCCTTTTTAGAGAGGAGGCAAAGTCTTTGTAATTTACAAACCTTCGGTACATATTAAAGGCATTTCAGGCAGTAATAGGCCACAGGGAGAGGCTGGCAAAGTCTTCTTGTCATCAGATGTACCTGGTGAGTGCTCTCAAAGGGCTGGAAGACGGTTCACATGCTTCAGGTAGGAACAGTTGGGCATGGTGGAAGAAGGAGGATTTGAGGTTGTGGTATACTTGCGGCAGGTACTCCTTCGTGATTGCAGAGTCTTCAGAGCAGTCGCTTATTCGCAGGATTCCTAGCACAGATGCAACTTCCTCAGATGGGACCCACAAGGCCCACTTGGTCAGAAGCTCGTGGGTCATTAACAACAGTCTTTGCTCACACAAGTACACACATAACTACTTCACATGGTCAACAGTTTATATAGAGCTGGCAGCACTGTGGGTTTCTCAAGGATATCATGATGTTAAGCCCAGCAAAGCATCAGGACAAGAGTACTGCTTTTAAATACCTTGGGGTACAAGACGATGGGCCTGAGCATCAGTACTCGCCCAGCCACTAAAAGTAAAGGTTCTCCCAGAACAACATACTCCCAACTCTGCAGTTATCCAAACAACAAAATGGCTGGTCAGCACTTCAAACTATTAGGCCCATGGATTCAAGGCACACAGACAAAGCACTTGATGATGACCCATGGCCTCTTCTGGTTTCATCACCCTCTCAGCTACAGAGGAGGGGGCACGCAGGTGCCAAGCACACGCTCCTCAGACTGGAAAGCACTTTTGTATTTTCGGACAGGTTCTCAACCCCAAAGGTGTAAAAGCTATGACTTAATCATGAACATTAGGAATTGCTCAAGGAAACCAAACATTCAATCATTTTAAGCCCGCCTTACTTTTGGATAAGGAGAGGAAATCATATACAGATCATATCAGGCCTGGTCGCAGCCCAGTCCATGTCACAGTAGTTTTGAACAAGAGCACAAGCAACCCGAGGCATTGGGTGCCATTGATGAGGTGAAACTCTGGTCTCTACGCACAGAAAGTTCAGACCTCATGTATGGGCATAACGGCAACATACTATGGCAATACAAAACTGAAGAGTAATGGATAGAAAAGCTTTGAATTAATCACAATCATTGGCAATAGCTTGGGGCAGCATTACATTACACTGTTTCCTAGCCTACCTAAGTCGACAGTTAAAAATCGCACGCTAGTGAATTATCGCAACTGGGGACACAGGATGGGAACGAAATTAACCCAAAAAAGGTTTTAAGTCGTTTTATTGAAGCTAATTACTCTGTGATAATTTACTTTGACAAAAATCATTTCAAATCATTATTTTTTTTTTTTAAGTTGAGGCCCACGCCCCCTCCACTAACGCAACTTCCGTTCACAGACTACCAAACCAAAGAAAATAAGACACTTGAGGATTTGTATTTTTTCCTTTTTGGAGCAATGAGACTTTAACAAATCAAAGAATAGCAAATTGCCAAAAAACTTCTTCAAATGTGATAGTCCGAAATGTGCAATACAACTGGAGATTAGCCAGTACGCATATGTGACAGTTCTAGATGTAAGGTAGTCGAAAGTATTTTGTGCATGGTACTAAGTGGGCCTCATTACAAGTATGGCGGTTAGGCAACAACGGCGCCGGTATCGCTACTGGCACCGTTGCTACCGTATCGCCACACTAGGAGTTCTGCTTGCGGGTGCCCTTGCAGCCACCAGGTGCGTACCGGAACCCGCAAGCAGAACATGATGGTACCACCCTCCCCATTCCGATTGAGCCCTATGGGGCTCAAATGGGAATGGGGATGCATCGGGCCCGGCACCCGTGAAAGGGCAATTACCGGGTCCGGCTGGGCCAGAATAGCCCAGTAATTGCCCATTCGCGGGTGTCGTACCCGGATGCAAGTTTGGAGGTAGCCATGCCGTTAAAAACAGCAAGGCTACCTCCAACCTCGTAATGAGGCCCAGTGTCTTCAAACAATGCAGACAATGTTTGGCTCTTCTCCAGGTAAAATCTAACCAGCATCTGGACAAGGAGACATGCATACATCCACAGGGAATAGGCTGTGGAGCATATCTGATGAAATGCTGCGCCACCACCTCTATCAAACAGACCACTCGGAACCAATGGCACGGTTTCTCCTCTGGCCCGCTCATGCCAAGCGCCTCCTCTCTGAAGGCTAGGTTGGTGCTATTTTATGTTAATTATTTTGGGGGGAAAATTAGTTTCCGCGGACGATGTCCCTACGTTTGATGAATGTTCACGACTATATTATACAGTGGGAAGTGTGGAAAGCGCTTAGTTTTAATTTGGGCAAGAGGGAGTGAAAGCTGACCGCTTGAAGACAAACACATGTAAATGCTGAGCTATCACCCCCTCACGTTATTCTTTTCATGAGCTGCCCATCACCCATGCAATATATGTGCAGATCCTGAGTGATCTTTAGCTAAGCGGTAATGCTTAAGTTGAGAAGACTTCTTCCTACTCCATTAATCTATGCACATCCTTCTGTCTGATCCCAAGCTCCACCCACATACTGTTAAACTCACTCTCTACACTAGCCACCCCCTACTCAGGCCTCGACCTCATCCAACTGTTTACAACATGTTTTGTAACCTCATTGTTAGCCTAAAAGAAAAAAAGGTAATCAACATACCGTCTTCTAAGAAACCTCCAATGGCTCCCCCTGTACGTTCAAGGATCACATTCAACATTCTTTTCTGTGAGATAACACCCCCAACAATCTACAGCAACACATTTAGCCTGGCAGTCCTTTAAGGAACTTGCTGTCAATCATCAGCGTTTCTACTTCCGGATTAGTGAGCTGTTCTCCATATAACCCGGAAGCTGTCGTACCAGCTTCCTATTGCCCCGACCTTTCCTTCTCCAATAACTTCCAGAAAGGTCCTCAACCCGCCTCTAACAGATCTTGGCCAGATTGGACCAGAAAGCCATATTCATGTTACTGTGGAAATGCCAAAGGAAATTGCAATTGTGAGGTGAATTTATGCAAATGAATTAAGAAACCTGTAATCATGTGTGGAATGCACAATCTAATAAAATATTTTAAATGTGGCCTCCTTTCGATTTGGCACAGGATTACAATGTCCTTTTTTTTAGTCCTACTTTCTGCACCCTTTTACGAAAGGCTCGGCACTAAATCTGATGAGCACGAGCATGCATAGATTGTCTTCATGCCTTGTAATCGCATGCGGACTACGGTTCCATTTCCCAGAGTTCACTAGAGCAGCTGATGAGGAGGAGGAGCAGCGTAAATCTCCACACGATAATGGACGCCTTCAGTCGAATTAGAAGTTCAGCACCATGGAAACGAGTCGCTACTTACCAACTGTCATGCCATCAATGTACCGCTTGATGATGTCAAAAGAGTCCCTCAGGTTTCCCTCCGTAATATCAAATATGATATCTGCATGATGGTTGGATGGGTATGCAGGTGTGATGGCCCGAAGAAAAATAATTTCTGTGGACAAATAGGAGATATAAGAGTTTAACAAGACGACAACAGAAGCATGATAAAGCAGTTGCCGATCTTATATACTTTCTGTTTTATGATACAACAAAAGATACGGTCACCAGGATAAGCAATAGCATTTCAATGAATCATTAATAAACTGGCAGAAGTGATAAGACAGGCAGCCTCTGGCTGATGGAGTCCAAGCAAGAACCACGCTGGAGCCTGCAACGCAGAACTGGTTACGTGTTTACTGCGTTGCAACACACAGGTAAGTGAAGACGCGGCAAACTCAGGGTGAGACAACTAGCGACCCACGTTCCCATCCGGTCGGTCCCTACCGATGAGGGTTACCGCAGGGAACTTGGTCAGTAGGGCGCATACAGAAAAAAAGATTTTCATCATTAGAGAGGAAAGGCAAACACATTTTCTCTTTTGGTTGAATCAATATCAAATTTAAAAAAAAAATGTTTTCCCCATGGCTCCTCAATATCTCTGGACCAATCAATCAGATAGAAAATAGTGATGTAATTGAGGTGAGTTGGGCTAGGTCATTAGGAATTTTCTGAAAATGTATTGTGTACAAAGATTGTACATTATGGCCATACTGTGAACATTCTTAATGTGATTGCATTATGCTGTCTATTTGTTATTCTTTGTGTAGATATGACGTGCGTTTTGCAATTTAAAAAAATCTCAACTACATCACTATTTTCCATCTGATTGTTTGGGCCAGAGGTCAAATTATTAGATATTGATTCTTCCAAAAGAAATAATGTGCTTGCTTTTTTATCTCTTGATGAAAATATTCTGTTGTGTATGCACCCTACTGACAAGTTCCTTGTTATATATGTAGACGGGTGTATGGCCCGCTATACACCTTGTCCGTATAATAGGATCTCCTATTAGTTGATATGGGACAGAAGCTTCACCAGCAGTCCCTCCACCTTGACACAGTTTCCTATACCCTGGGGCTGCCCAAGTATAGCCTCAAATGCCCAGGTACTCCTCCTGTATACTATATAAACCGCCGCGTGCCCACTCCAATCGTATGTAAGGCGCTGCCATCTTATTCAAAGTGCAGCCACAGAGCGGACATCTTAGTTGCGCCAAAGCCTCCTACACCAGGGAAAAGCTTGAGCTCTGCCTGTGGTTTGCGGAAGGACACCAAAAGCTTTAACTTTAGGCTACACTAAAGGATTAATTCAAATTAAAAAAAACATACCAAAAAGAACCTTTTCTCACAACCATCTTCAAACTCTACATACGCGGCTGCAATATTGGTTATATATGATTTAATCGCTGAACAAAACATTGAGGGGTACTCGATATTTTTTTTAACCCACTAAACACCCTTCCCGACATAATTTAGGACTGGTTCAATTATATAAACAAACTCCAGTCCTAGAATATTTGAGGAAAGTGTTGGACAGTGGATTCAAAGAAAAATATCGAGTGCCCCTCGATGTTTATTTCAGCAATGAAATCACTGGCTACCGCAATATTATCTAGATTATTGCTATACCTCCAGTCAAGCAAGATTAAACCAATTAATTTTAAGCACCACTAATACATCACGCTGTGGACGCCTAAAAAAACGGAGGGCATATGTCCTATTGATCAAAAAGGAATCTCGACGCAATGAACATAACGAGAACCTTGGAACCAAACTTTGGAACTCGCTACCTACCACCCGCAGGGCGGAAACCACCCTCCATGCCTTCCGGAAAAACCTCTCTCTTCAACTAACACTCACCCACAACACTCACCCACCACTCTCACCCCTTCCACTCTTCCTCTTACTGCCACTCATTATGAAAATTGTACTCTGTAATGTAAAAATGTAAAAACTGTAAATGTAAAAAAATGTATCTCCATGTAACTAAGTCTGCTCACTCTCTGTAACAAGCGCCACGATGCCTGCGGGCTGTTGTGCGCTATACAAATACAAATAAATAAATAAATAAATAAATGATTATGTCACCTATTAGTCTAAAAAAGCACTCAAGCATGAGGTGCATGTGGCTGCATCCAAAAAAGCTTGTTGATTTTGTACCTTTGTAATAATGTTTACTTTTGTCAAGTGGAATTTACATGAAAATTAGTGATAAACACATCTAATCCGGAACAAATCTGTCTTCACCAAATTAACAAAATGCTCATAAGTAACAATTGTCCATAGGTTGCTTAACCCTTCAATATTTCATATTACATTAAATGCAAAGTCTTAGCACAGCAAATGGGCCACGCCCTATTTTGGCAAGGGGGCTGTCTAGAACGCCTGTTGTTGGCTCTTCTAGCACCCGAACTGCACAAACATCCTATAGATAGAAGTCTGATTTCATGGGAGCAGCATGCCTGTACACAGTCTACTCCCTTGCTGCAGTTGACCTTGTGGACCATTTCTAAATTAATTTGCTGATGAATACAATACTCTGACCTTAGCACTTGCACCTTTTTAACCTAAGCAAACCTGGGCAAAACCTTAGAGCGTGTACGTCAGTTAACAAGGGAGTACCATACATGGTTTGTCTGGCTGATACCAACATGTTTGCAAATTGACAAAAGTAAACCATTCCAAAACTCGACTTTCAAATGTTGACCCCTTTAAATATGGTTTTTTTATGTACATTTTTTTAAATTAAGGATGTCGTTCCTTATACAGTGTTTTTAAACTTTATTAAATCCTCACTATAGCTTTTGCTCCTTTGTCCTAATAATTAACCAATTCCTTTTTGTTGGCTTTTGGACCTGAAAACATGTTTTGCAGGTCAATCTTTGGGCAGGTCCATTTTTAGGAGTCTCAGATGTGACAGGTCTTGGTGGTAGTTATGAGCTTCAGAGAAGGAGTGTGATTGGCTGTTTAGGTGGCTGCTTCATGTTGTGCATTACTGTATTGACTGTTTTATGTTCCTACACTGTGAAAGCGAGCATTGGTTCTTGCCAGAGAAATTTCTGAGTAAGTGCAGCTTGCAGTCCAGTTTCTGGGTTCTCTGTTAGCGTTCTAAATTGAGCCCTAATTTCAATGGTGTACATAACTATCTCAATGAGTTACTGGACCGTATTTTGAAGAACTGGCAGGCTGCAAGACCTCGCCCAGTTAAATGGAGGAGAGCAGTATCCACACATCTGGCTGCTGCTGGGGGGAGCTCTGTGTTTCTACTTCAGGTCTGTTAGTATCCTAAGATTTCAAGACACTATACTCTCTTTCATACTCTTGCCTTTTTGCTCGTCTCTTGAATTTCCTTTCGAAAAAAGACTGTCGTTATCAATGATGGATAAGCACTCCCAGACTAAAAAAAGAGTAGATCAAAGATTTTATCATTTTTTCCATCAGTGGTACTCGAACTTGTCAGTTATGTAATTATGTGCGTGTTCAGGATCGAGGTGTCCCAAGTGCTGTTTGTTAGGCAGAATCACCTGCAGTACCCTTTGGGAACACTACAGGCAATTAAGATTACAAGTGTAAGCACAATTTCACCTTTGGTAAAAGCCTGTACTACACAGTAAAGTGGTAGCGAGGGCTGAGCAGCCAGACTTATCTCAAGAGTTTAAGTGAGCAGTAGAACAAGTTAAACAAAGGACTAATACAGTGATTCAAGCAAACACTTACTCAAGGTTTCTTGGTAAAAGAATATACATTTATTTATTCAGTCAGTTAGAAAACATTACACTAGCATAAGCAGCTCAATATCACACACTAATACACCACAAAAATCCAACCGGTAAGTAAACGAACAAGTGTAGCTCCTGTGAAGTGGGAGCAAAATGGCTCTTCAGATACTTAAGGGGATAAAAAGACAAGGTTATAAGAATAGACAGCCCAAATACATTCATAGGCAGGGCAAAGGGTTTCAGTTACCTACAACCAGCAATTCTTCTCATAGGCCTGGGCCAAAGTCAATGGTTCAGAGTCTTTGTATAGGATAGCACAGTTCCGGTAGATAACAGCTAAGGCTTTGCCACAGAGTTTAGAAGAATTTGTCTAGGCAAAAAGTTTGACGAATGTTTAGGGAAGCACAAGCCTTCGAAGTTGAGGAAAGTTTCACGCACTTTCTCGATGGCCGAAAATAGTTCCGGCCCGTGTTTGCACAGTACCTTGTTAATGAAGGTAGCTGTAGCTGAGGCAGTTGTTCCTAGCAGTTCGAGCAGATCTCGCTGTTCCTGAGCTTCAGTCGTGGGGACAAGGAGGACATCAGGAGGTTCCAGCAAAGTCCAGGGATGAGGCCAAAAGCTGTAGCAAGATGTTGGTTTAAGGTGCGAGTGCTTTAAAGTCCTCAAGCTGGTTTCCTTCCCTCTGGCTATCCGGTTTTCAACAGCACTCTGATGAAAATTCGACCAGATGGGGATGGTGTCCAGGTGGCTTACAAGCTGGTTGTTCCCACCAAACTCAAGGGAAGAAGTTAACCTTGAAGGGATTCTCTGTCGATTGGAGTTTCGGGCAATTCGGACCTGCAGCAGTCTTCCAGGAGTAGCAGCAGCCCTCTTCCTTCAGCTCGTCTTCGGTTCTTTCGTTCCAGTGGTCGTCTCTGCTTTCCAAGTCCCAGAGACCTGCTTTTAAACAGATTTCCCCCATTCATTCCAGCCTGGCTGTCACTCACACAGCAGGGTTGCTGTCCGTGCCGGACAGCCAGCCGATCAATCATGCCAGAGTGCATTCAGGTCTCCTAGGAAACTAAGCACAGGGAGTCTCAGCACCTCCCTCACATCCTGTCCACCCCAGACACTCAGGCGCCAGAGGAGGGCTTCAGCACTGAAGCCCACCAAAGGCCAACAAACAAAGGGACCAAACCTGTTATGGCGTGCAGAGACAAACACAAGGACTTTTGCTAAAAGAAATGGCGCAAAAAGATGACGGGAGTCTGTTTTTACAGACAGGTCTAGGGCGCCATATTGAAAAACATGGCTGACCCGATTTTTAGCTACCGTCGTTAGCGGTCGGGAAAAATCACGATAGTTGATCTAAACCACTGCCACCAGCCATTTAAAGTAGGAAAGGTAACATTTTACTGTTACATGAATGGTTTGACTCAGGGGAAGCTAGGCAACCCCTTCAACACTCCATTGGAAGATATTGTGTGCTGGGTCAGTAAATCTAAAAAGACTAGTAAAGCCAATTTAACTTTACATGCTCTGGGAGACGGTAGCCAGTCCCAGAGAAGGTATTTACACCTTGGGGAGTCTGAAAGACACCACTGTGCCACTGCACTGAAGGTGCTGTGTGACACACAGAAAAAGATGATGCCACTGTAGTTGTTTTAAAACTCCATAACCAAAGAACACAAAAGTAAAACACACACAAAATATATGGAAGAGTGGGAAAAAAGGCTCACACTCTTCCCAGGTAAAAATAAATCAAATACTAGAAATCCAGCAAAGTTGCTGGGGGTCTCAAAAGATAAGGGAAATTAGCACATTTTGAAAATTCTCCCTAACACTGTACTTCACCTGGTCTTTAACAGTTGTGTGGTCAAGATATTATTTTGTATAGTTCCGACCCCAGTTTGTAGAAAGCAATGTTTTCTTTCATCTTCACAGCTGTCAGGAAGTGAGGTCTGGATACTGCTATGCACCCCAAATGACCATTTACTTTCTATGGCGGACATAAAAGGTGGCTATATCATTCGCCACAGAAATCAGGGTGGTACCTAAATGCCTTTGAGGGTACAATCCCCATGAGGCAAAGCATGGCACGATGAACGCACAAACACTCCTCAACCTCTGCATGGTGCCAAAGGGGGTTCCTCTACGCCGTCTTGAGTTTTAGTGTTCCTCGTGCCTGCTGAATTCAAATCCTGCCTGTCTGGACTGCACTGAATCCGATTTGGAATAATTGCTTGGTATTTGAGTATGGTCTGCACTCCGATTGCCTGCACTTTGCCAACCTTGTCTCCATGTTCAACTACACTTGCAAGCCACATTGTGTCTGGTTCTGCCTACACATTGTCAACCTTGACTAATACCAGACTGTGCATGCTTGCACCACTGTCCCTGGTTTTGCCAGGACATTGTCAACCTTGTTGTGTCTGGCTGTAGCCACCATTCCTGCTTTTTGCATTCTGCCACCTTCTTCCTGCCTATCTGTGTCTTATGTTTTATCCTTATGCCCAAGAGACCACCTTTCTGGATCATCGCTCTCTCTCGCTGATTCCCATGTCCGCCTCCTACCAATGTCCCCTGCAGTGGACCCAACACTGGCTCCACCTGCGCTCCACGCCTACCTCCTTTCATCTTGGAATCTAGTGTCTTCCGCCCCTTTCGTTTCATCCTTACGCCGAGATTACTGAGACCATCTTCCTGATTCATCACACACTCTGGTTCCCGAGTACTACTTCACCATTGACTCCTGCAGTGGACCTAGCACTGGCTCCACCTGCTCTTTACTCATAGCTCCTCTCATCTTGGAATCTAGTGTCTTCCACCCCTTCTGTTTCATCCGTATGCCCAGGTTACTGAGACCAACTACCTGATTCATCACACACTCTGGTTCCCGAGTACTACTTCACCATTGACTCCTGCAGTGGACCTAGCATTGGCTCCACCTGCTCTTTACTCATAGCTCCTCTCATCTTGGAATCTAGTGTCTTCCACCCCTTCTGTTTCATCCTTATGCCCAGGTTACTGAGACCAACTACCTGATTCATCACACACTCTGGTTCCCGAGTACTACTTCACCATTGACTCCTGCAGTGGACCTAGCACTGGCTCCACCTGCCCTTTACTCATAGCTCCTCTCATCTTGGAATCTAGTGTCTTCCACCCCTAATTCTTCATCCTTATGCCCAGGTTACTGAGACCAGCTTCCTGATTCATCACACACTCTGGTTCCCGAGGACTACTTCACCATTGACTCCTGCAGTGGACCTAGCACTTGCTCCACCTGCCCTTCGCTCATAGGTCCTCTCATCTTGGAACCTTGTGTCTTTTGCTCTCCTCAGATTCCTTATTAGACCTGTAACAGATTGACTTGGAATTCTCTACTATAGAGATACTCTGCCTGGCTTCTGATCCCTATGGCTATTAGCTGTTCTGTTCCTGTTATCGTCCTTTCCTTGGTCTCCACATGTAGTGTAGGCTTCCTTTACCCTTTTATCTCTTGGATTTGAACACAGGTTGTGTCTGATGATGTTCTTTATGTGACTGTAGTATCATTAACACTTTTCTTTTTTCTTGAAGCATGTGCTTGGATATCGCCTATTGTTTTTTTCACACCGCCTTTGACGGATTACCCTTTGGCTCGTATTTCTTCCAGCTCGGGGGAATGTGAAGGCTAACATTAAGGCAACAAACTCATTCCCAATACTTTCCCAGATTGCTTCAGAAGTTCTGGCTCCTAGTCCCAGCAAACTTTGCTGCAAAAATGGCAGTAATTCTGGCATACCGCCATTACTGTTTCTGGCAGGCCTATCGCTGGAATTACCGGCGCATTACAGGTTATCAGGCGTGCACAACCCCCTGACAAAAACTGTAATACTGGCATGCTGGAATTACCAGCATCGTCAGCAATGCGCCAGTATTACCAGCAGAAATTGTTAAGAAATAGTGACAGGCCACGCACTCTGTTGCCAGTCCAGTTTTCCTGCCTTGATTTCTCTTCCAAACGCACGTTTTCATGACTCCATCAATCTTCAGGGAGGCTGTGTTTCTTTTCCTTTTCAGGCATGTCTTCATTTCCTTTTCAGGTCTAGCAAGTTAATTGACTTTAGTGTGTCTAAGGATTCTGGTACTTGTATTTTTTGCATTTAATTTCTTTTGCAGGTTGCTGGAAACAAACTTTGCTGCAAAAATGGCAGTTATTCCGGCATACCGCCATTAGTGTTTTCGGCAGGCCCATCGCTGGAATTACCGGCGCTTTACAGGTTATCAGGCGTGCACACCCCCCGGACAAAAACTGTAATACTGGCATGCTGTAATTACCAGCATCGTAAGCAGTGCGCCAGTATTACCAGCAGAAATGTACTGGTAGTAGCGAGTAGTAGCGATACCAGCACCAAAACTGCCAGAATTACTGCCGCCGTAATAGGAAGCTTGCCGGCGGCCATTTGGAAAACTCAATCCACTTTGAATCCCCCACTTTCAACTGCCATACACCAGAAATGGAAATGCAATCATGTCTAGAAGTAAGAAACCCAGAAGGAAGCCAACGTTTGCGAAGGCAGCGCTGGCTGCACTTGCAGACACAACAGTGCAGCATGCAGAGGCCCTCTTTGGGGCTGGCCACATGAGGACCAGCCAGAGTAGAAAGGCGGCAATCTGGCAGGAGGTGGCAGACAGGGTCATGGCCGTGGGGACTTGCTCCTGAGGGTCTGCAACCCACTGGCCACACACAGGAGGGAATCTGCTGCCACAGGAGGAGGGACGGTGGCACCCCTGAACCTCATGCATTGGGAGGAGACGTGCAGCTCCATCATGCACATGGAGGGCATAGAGGGGGCCGGGACTGCAGAGGCAGGAGTTGGGACCCAAGGGGATGGTGGTAAGTACAACAAACCACATGTAAATACAAATGTTGAGTCTAAATAAATGCATCCCCAGGCAGAGAAACACCAAATGGGCAAGGGATCAGGTCCAACACTTGACAGCCACAGCGAATGGCCCGATCACACACACATGCCAGGGGATGTGGCCAGATGTAGCCATGCACAAGCACTGTTGCCAAAATGTACAGCCTGTGAGAAACCAAAGGGTGTCTCACCTGCTAGTCCTCGGGGACTTGTCATCCAGGTGGTTAGGACACGGTCATCGCATTTGGATCCAGTTCTTGGGGGTGGACCAGTGCGGGAGGATCACCTGGGTGAGGGGTCTTGAGGGAGTGGGGGTGAGGCAGCCGATAGTGAGACGCGGTATTCACCCGTTCCCCTTTCCCATGACCCATCCTATTTTATAGGATCCTGCAATGTCACAACTCCCCCCCCCCCTTCTACACAACCACTGGGGCGAAGGAAAAGGGCGACAGAGTAAACAGGCTAACCCTTCCATATCTCATTGGCCATGTTCCACTAATCGGGTCAGGCAAAGTTCGGCACTTCAATTTAAGTACATACATCTAATACCAGTTAGCTCTCCCCACACGGAAAACAGGCGGAACAGAGACACACTCTGAGCAAGCGGAACACGAGACAGAGCAGAACTTCTGGGCCGAAGACATACCTGCTGGAGCAGAGCAACGGACAGACGGACGAGAGCAAAGGTCATTGCCTCCAAAAGGCAGTGAAAGACACCGGAAGAAGGCCAAACCCCAGACAAGAAGGCTGCTTTGTGTTTCAAGGACGCCAGCAACCCTCCTGGGTGAACGACAGTGTTAACCCTGGAGCACATGCGGGACAGGGGTCTGACACATCGCCATCGAACGGAACAACAGAGAGCTCCCTGCATGGCAGCCCATGGCACCGCTCACATCAACTCCAGGCCCCACTGCAGTCTGTAAAGGGCACCATGGCAAAGAGGGGCCGGGAGTGATTGTACTATTACTGGGTGCTTCCCTGGGTGTGTTTGGGGTGGGGGTGTTTTGGATGTTTAGGGAGGGGGAGGTAGCGATTGGGCTGGGGGAGGGGGTGTTTGAGGAAGGGGTTTTGGGGAGGGGTTGTTTGGGTGAGGGGGTGTTGGGATTGTGTGCATTTATGTTGTTTGTTAGTTAATACATAGTTGATACCTGCATCAATGACTGGACATTCATATTTTCAAAACAAGTGTTTACTGCGAAGGTGCATGATGACTACAAACGTGCAAGGGGTGTACAGAGTGGAGGGGAAACACAAAAGAAATTCTCTATCAGTTCTTTGCAGGTCATGCACCCATCCCTGGCCTCTATGCGCATGTGCATGGGCCTTGCTGGCGCTGCATCTTCATCCCCTCTGGTGAAGGGCAGGGGTATATTGCGCCTGATGCAGATGTTGTGCAACACTCCACTGGCCAGGACTATCTGCCCCACCTTCTTTGGCCTGTACCTGAGCACACCCCCAGGCGGGGGTAAGCATCTGAAGCATGCCTTCCATAGCCCAAAGGCCTTCTCGATGGTCACTCTGGTCCTTTCATAGGCCCTGTTGTAGGCCACTTCTTGCAGCATCTGGGGATTCCTCAGAGCAGTCGCCAACCATGGAAGCAGCGGGTATCTGGAGTCACCAACAAAGGGGTAAGGACACAGGTGTGAGTAATGATGCTCGGCAGTGGTTGCCTGTGACAGCAGAACCTCAATGGTCAGCCTGTTCATGCATGTCTCATGTCTCATTGTGCCACACTGTTTCACGTTACAGTCCTTGCAGGTGTGTTGCACTACTCAGGGGGTGTCACATTCTGGTACCTGTAATGCATAGCGTGTCAATCTCCTGTTGGGTTTGAAATGGCCTGGTCAGTGACTGCTACATCTCCAGTCATGTGATACTCCTGTGTGTTGTGGCCTGTGAATTGAGGGTTGCACTGGTGGGTCATGCATGTGCAGGGGGCTCTCCAGACATGTATTTGTCACGCACCCACCCATTTGCCTGCCACGCATGCTGCTAGGTAGATGGTATTGTTCATGTACTCACCCAAAACCAAGGTCCTTTATCCTCTGTGACACTCCACGTAGGCTGGCAGTGTGCTGTTCCGAAGGACCATTGCATCGTTGGTTGATCCTGGGAATCAGGCACACCAGTGCGTGACGGTATGGTCGGCATCACAGGTGACCTGGACATTCAGGGGATGCAGCTGCTTCTGGTTCCTGTAGACCTCCTCAGAGGCATGGGGGCCACCAGCTTAACATGCATACAGTCCAATGCTGCTACAACATTGGGTATACCTGCATAGAAGCAGGCCTTGGTGGTGTTGAACTGTGCCTGGGTGGTGGGGAGGGTGATGTGCTGGCCCATATGGTGCAGGAGGGCCTCAAGCATCTGCACCAGCACTCTGGAGAAGGCAGGCTGTGAAATGCTGTGTAGCTGGCTCAGAGTGCTGAAACATGCCACTGGCCATGAAGTGCAGGACCGACACCGGCGTTAGCAGAAGTGGTATGGCTGACCTAATGCTGATCCTGCTCTCAATGCCCTCCTGGATGTGGGTCAGGAGGTCAAGTATGGTCTCCCTGTTTAGGCGGTACAGGGTTAGTATCGGCCTTCGGCGAGGGTCCCGGTGTGGCTCTTGTGCGAGGGATCACTGCATGCCTCTACCTCTCCACCTGCATCCCCATCACCTGCATCCTCCCCCTCCTCCTTTGCCTTCTTTCCTTGGCCTCCTGTTGCCTCTCCTGGTCCTTCAGCCACTGAAGCTGTTGATTGGCATGTAATACCTCCAGCTCCATGTTTGCAGTAATGAGTGGCATCATGGTTGTGTTGCGAAGTGTTTTGGGGTAGGTGTGGCCCCCTTTTGTACTCTTCCTGTGTACATAGGGTGCATCTGGATGGCTTGGTTGCCCCTGTGGCCTCATTTCATGGTCTTTTGAGCAGTTAATAGCCAAGTATGTACTTCCTAACACCACGTTTTTGAAATACCGGCAGGTGCAAGACCATCTCCTTACCCGTTTACTGAGGGAGAATGTTTTGATATAGTCTATGTGACATATGGCCAAAAGGTGAATGAGCAAGATTAATTGTCCTGTTATTATTGGAAGTTCAATGAGGGGCCATGGCGAAAACTGATCCTGCCCATATTAAATGGGGACACACCCTCTCTGGGCTTGATATGGAGGTGCAACTGATGAAGCATCCTAGTATATGTAGGGCTGCAATGGTAACTACTAAACATGTGTTGAACCATCATACATTGGTATTTTTACAATACTTTACACCAAAGAAATTAAGTTGCTGGTATCTAGGAAAGTTGCACAAATGGCCACAGTGTTGACTGTTGTCTACAGATCTTAGTCATATATTTTTTCTTGCTCATCAGTGAAAATATTTTGGTATTCTTATAGAGAAAATGAAAAATATTTTAGGTCAAACAGTGTTATTAGATATTCATTATTATACTTATGGTATTTATTGAGCATGGACCTTGGTCCGAGAAGCAACGGAGCGCTTTGCAGAGGTATACAACAGTACAGATGCATAACTAAGTGCTTTTTAGAGGTAACAACAGAACAGATATTCAGCGGGGGTAGGATACACAGGCCCACATAGAGGAAGGGTACAGCTGCACAGGGTGGCAGGGAGGAGAGGGGCAGACAGTATATAGCGAGTCTGGTGGCGCGGGGGGCAATGTGATAGCCTAGGATTTGAGGAGGAGAGACTCCTTGAACAGGTGGGTATGGAGTTCTCTTGTGTCATTGTAGGAGTGCTGGGGCGAGTCTGAGGTCGATGGGGAGGAGGTACCATAGTCTTGGGGCATAGGCAGAGAAGGCTTGCTTTCTGGTCCTTTCCTTTTTACAGCAGCATATTTCAAGTCTTCACATGTCCTGGCTTCTGGTGGTGCGCTGTCCACGGGGATGCCGAGTTTCTCTGTGAGGTAGCTGGGCGACTGCTTTATAGATGATGCAGCAAGAATTAAAGGTGATTCGTGCATGCAGTGGGAGCCAGTGAATGTCGATGAAGGTGATGTGGTTGTATCTGCATAGACCCTTGATGAGGCATGCGGCCGCATGTATGACACTTCTCAGGGGCTCATAGCAGGACGACAGGAAGCCTTCGAGGAGGGTACTGCCCCCCATCCAGATGGGATATTACCAGTGCTTCAACAGTGGATCTAAAGCTGTACGGACGGTGGTCAGCTTCTGGTATAGTGTTCTGATAATAGCAGGCCTTAGCTGTGTTGATTAGTTGTCGGCAGGTTGCTCGAAGTTTCTTGAGAAGCGCCAGGTCAGATGTGCTCCTGGAGCAGCGCAAGGTTTTCTCTTGTTTTTCCTAATTACTATTTTGCTGAGGTTGAGTTCTTGCGTGTACCAAGGTTCTGA
Organism: Ambystoma mexicanum; assembly: GCF_040938575.1. NCBI lineage: Eukaryota > Metazoa > Chordata > Amphibia > Caudata > Ambystomatidae > Ambystoma > Ambystoma mexicanum. The sequence continues at coordinate 149,564,388 of NC_090936.1, forward strand.
TGGTTTTGCTTTGCAAGTGTATTGTTTCAGGGGTGCGTGTTGGTCGATGGAGACTGAAAGGGTGGCATTGAGTGCTTCCAGTAGAGAGTCACAGTTCGGTTGGGGGTGTTCGGTCCATGTGAGGTGGACGTTGGCAAGGTCTACTGTGAGGGCTTCCACTGGCAAGTTCTTGAAGGTTTGTCTGATGGGTTTCTGCTAGGATTGTTTGACTGGGGTGGTGTGCAGGATGTTGAAAGGCACAGCCAGGTGGTCAGACCAGTCAAGGGGGAGAGGAGAGCTGTAGTGGAGGGAAGGCAGTGCAGTGATGATTAGGTTAAGGATGTTACCTTTCTTGTGCGTTGGGTCTTTCCTGTCCTGTGTGAGACTGAGAGCATTGAAAAGGCTGAGGGGAGCTTCCTTCATTGGTTTTGTGGCCTTGTTGCTCGGTAACTTGAAGTCATCTAAGAAGATGATGTTGGCATGCCTGAGGGACATTGTGGTGGATAGGTCGGTGAAGTCTCTGATGAAGGCTATGTTGGATTTGGTTGGTCTGTAGATGAGATGGGAGGTGACTGTGTCTGTCAGAGATAGCGCAAAGTGGCAGGGGAGAACCTCGAAGGAGCAAATGTTGTCGACGTCAAGTCTGGTGCAGGGCCACAAGGTCTTGTGGATGACTGCAAGGCCTTTGCCAGTCTAGTTCGGCCGGTCTCTGTGTTGGATGCTGTAGCTGTTGGGGACAAGGACGTCTAGGATGTGGGTGGAGGTGAGTGTCAGCCAGGCCTTGGCAATGAAGATGGCATCAAGGTTGTGTGTAGTGATAAGGTTGGCAAGGTCTGCTGTATGCGTGATAGCTAAGCAGACGTTGGCGATCATCAATTTCCATGTTGTGGATGGTGAACTGGTGCTGATGGGCTTGAAGCTGATGTGGGTGAGGTTGCTGCATTGCAGAGTCCATGCCTTAGAGGAGGGCTGATGGCATTGCCTGGTGTTGGTGGGCATGGCCTGTGGGGTCTGAGGAAAAAATACATGTCAGTGCACGCTTACCAGTTGTCTGTGCAGGGGTTTGGGCCCTGAGTCCTCCCAGCCTGAACAGGACCAAATAGGAATTTCTCTTTTCTTTGTCTGCGCTTCACTTCTGACGCCCGGGCGAGAGACCCCCTTGGTCTAAGATTTAAGAGCAGAAATGAAGAGGCAGGGCTTAGAATGTGGGTGGAACATATGCCATGTGACCTAGATCCATTTGCATGTCCCCACCAAATGCAAAGGAAATTACTAATTAAAGAAACATATAAAGATCTCCTGTAGGTGAACTTCTGCTGCTCAAATACAATCCTTCCCTAGATAAATATTGCAACACATACTTCAAGAGTTGTATATTTCACAGAAGGTCAACCTCAAAAGGGCAGCACTTACAAATATATAGAATGCAGGTGCCAACCTTGAAGTTAGATTTTTGCGAGGTTCCAATATATCTGAACTTCAAAACTGCAATGTTCAGCCAGTGGGACTGCATCACTGACTTCACCTGAGGCTCTTCCTGATATCATGATATTCATGATGTATTGTTGGGTGCTGGGTCTCCTCTTGTAAAAATTCTTTGTCTGCTACCTGCATTTTGAAAGCCGTGGTTATTGCCAGACTGTTTATTGCACGTCAGTGTATTTGTATTTATTTATTTGTATAGCGCATCCAAAACCCTGAGGCAACTGAGCGCTTAGCTTACAAAGTATCCAGTCTTACAATTAGCAATCAATTATGTACAAGTCAAAACACTACAAATGAATGAACATTACAGTGTAGGTATAATGATACACAAAAAGAAGTATATTAATCTGTCAAATATATATAAAATGGCATGGAATGTATAGTTTACAAAGGCGTTTATACAATAGTGGCAATAGAGTTGTAGGGCGACATCTATTATGGACTGGTTAAGTTATGGTCCTGATCGAGGAGCCAAGCTTTCACCTTGTTGCGGAAGATCCCAAAAGAGGGTTCTGCTCTTAAGGCGATGGGAAGCACATTCAATTTTTTAGAGGCAAGGACTGAGAAGCTAACTCCACCCGCCCGTTGTTGATTGAATCGAGGTATGACGACACAGTGTGTTTGTGCTGTTCCTCTGGGTCGTAGTGATGTGTGGCGTGAAAACGTGTCACAGAGGTATATAGGTGCCTGGTTATATAGGCATTTATGTGTTAGTAAGAGTGACATAAGATCTATTCTTTGCTTGATGCTCAGCCAGTTTAGATTCTGTCTAGCTGTAGTAATGTGGTGTTTCCTAGGGATGTTGCATGCTGATCTGACTGCATTGTTTTGCATGACTTGCATTTTGTTGATATTGTATTGGGAAGTTCCTAAGTAAAGTGCATTGCAATAGTCTAACTTAGATAATACTAAGGCTCCTACTACTGATATGCAATTAGTTGTGGTTAGGTATGGGCGGCAGGCTGTGATAAGCTTACATGTGTATAGTTTAGTTTAGTTTATTATTTATATGGCGCGCCATAACCTGGGGCATCAGGGCGCAAACAGACAAGGATATGCTCAACTTAGTTACAAGTACATGAAAAGTAGGAAAAAAAATACAGAGATCAACAATGTTACAATATAGGCAGGTAAGTACAAGGTAAGGTCAGGGTCAAGGAACAAAGGGTAACAGGGTACATATTTTCTGCATAGTCATAAGGTAGTGATATACAGTTATGTACAGTGTGACATATCAGGTCACCAATGTCAGAATGATGCGCTGCACACAGAGCTTCAATCGCATGGTAAGTAGGCTCCAGGAGCAGGGAGTGGGAATCAAGGGAGGAGCATTAAAAGGGTCATGCAGGTTAGAGTCGTTAGATGTCATTGGCTCTCAGCCATCTAGTTAGGTTCTGTCTGAAATTGGCAAAGGGCTGAGGTTCTCTGATGTCATGTGTGAAGGAGTTCCATAGCTGCGCAGCCTGTATGCTGTGGCTGACGCTAGAGCATTAGTTTGTCTGGTGAATGATAGTCCAGAGTCAATCTAGATATCTAATGTTTTCACATCGTTAGCTACTTTAATCATATTACCGTCAATATTGAAGGCTTTGAAAGATGTTCCTAGTTTCTCCAATTTAGTTGGGGAGCCAAGTAGGAGTAGTTTGGTTTTGTCGTCGTTTAGACATAAACCATGCTTGGCCATCCATGTTTGTATGATATCATAGATGTCATTCAGTGTTTTGCTGTCTGCAGCGTAATCACCAGTGATAGGGATAAGTATCTGGGTGACGTCTGCATAATTCGTATACGTGACACCCAGATAGTCAAGTATAGCAAATAAAGGCTTGGTGAAAACCTTGTAGAGCGTTGGGGACACGGAGGAGCCTTGTGGGACTCCACAGGAAACTGGCGTAGGGAAGGCTGATGCTGACGGTGCAAAGACCCACATAGATCTATTACTGAGGAAAGATTTAATCCAAGAGTTAGCTTGGTCGGAGAAGTGTGCGGCAGATGACAAATGTTTACATAGAATTTCATGGTTCACCAAGTCAAATGCTGCAGATAGGTCAAGTAGTAAGAGAAGGGCAGATTTTCCTTTGTCTTTTAGAGTCTGAATCTGAGTCTTTAGATCAATAAGTGCCATTTCAGTGCTATGTCTTGGTCTAAAGCCTGACTGTCTTAGACCCAGCAGATTGTTAGTTTCCAAATACTGCAGAATCTGGAGGTATTCGGCACAATCCAATATTGGTAAGGTAGTGATAGGTCTGTAGTTCAAGGGATTGTTAGGGTCCAAGGTAGGTTTTTTTAGTAATGGGAGTACCCATGCATCTTTCAAGTTGGCAGGTAAAATACTAGTGTCAAATGATGCATTCATGAAAATAGTGATGAAGGGAGCGAGTGCAGTTGCAGCTTCCTTAATGAACGTAGCCGGGCAGACATCGCCCTTACAGTTGGACGGTTTGAGTTTAAGTATGATCAACTCTACTTCTTTAGTTGATATTGGTTTAACATTGAATTGTGGCATATTATGAATAGGGGTAGATGGCAGGTCCTGTGGTGTAGCATTGTTGATGAGATTTTGTTTTTATGTTTATTTTAATAAGTAGCAAGATAATTTTGTCTTGTAGAGCGTTTTGTATATTGGTGCACCATAAGGTGTCCTTGGTACAAGAGTCAGGTATAGGGGCAGGAGATGCAAGTTCTTTTAGAATATCGAACAATTCCTTAGTGCTGGAGTTAGCTTTGGCTATGCAGTCATTAAAGTTATATTTTTTTGCCTGAACAATGGCTATTTTATAGTTAAGTGAGGCCGCATTAAAGATATCTTTATTTAGTACTGATGGTGAGTTTTTCCAGTTAGTCTCTGCTGTACGTTTCTCTTTCCTAAGAGTTTTTAGGCGTGGTGTGTACCATTTGTTAATCTGGGCGCGAGGTTTGGATTTCTGTAGTTTGAGAGGGGCTATCGTATTGATAGCTTTGCGGATAGTATCATTGTATAGATTCACTAGATCAGATGGATCCGAGTAGGTGGTAGTAGGATGCGTTATAGGGCGTAGTGGTAGCAAGTTTTCTAAGGTGAGGTTTCATTTACTTCTTGTCATTAAGGCAGGGGCTTTGGTGGGGATGGTGAGAGGTCCTGCCTTGTCAATGGTGAATGTGATTAGATGGTGGTCAGTCCATGCACATGGTGTGTTAGCCAATACCTTAATACTGCAGTTCAGGTCCACTAGCCAGTCAAGCGTGCAACCTTTATTATGCGTCAGGCTGGTTATGCGATGTGTAAATCCAAGCTCAGAAATGGTATCCTTAAGGGCGGCCACTTTAGAATCTTTCGGGTCATCAAGACCTAAGTAAAAATCTCCTAGGATTATAACTTGTGAGTTACATTTCATATTGTTGGACAACAGATGAGAGATGTCATCTTCGAATGTAGTAGTATTACCGGGAGGTCGGTAAATCAGGTGCATATTGATGGTAGCTGTGGCAGATGTAAATAGTTTGACAGAGTAGTTCAGCAGATGGTAGCTGGTGTTTGTTGATCATTCTTAGCATAACACAGTTTTATAGATGAACGCTATACCACCCCGTTTAACTGAGTTGGATTCTCTTTCTGAATGTAGGATGGAATAATTGTCTGGTAATACTAATGCTAGTGAAGGACCGGAGGTGAGATTCAGCCATGTTTCCGTGATGGCGATGATATCATGGTCATGGAGTGTCAAGATGTCCAGTATGACCAGGGCATGTGCTTGAATGGACCTAGCATTGATGAGCCCTACTTTAATATTATTAGTGGCTTTACTAGGTGAGGGAGATTGTGTTTGGCAATTGTTGACAGTTTTCATAAGTTTTACAGTGGTAAGTTTATTTATAGTATTGGTTGAATTGTTGGTGTAAGCTTTTAGTTTCTGAGGGCATGAAGATCTGGAGCCAAGTCTCAATTTTTTTCATAGTATAGGGCACGGTACTGTGGGGATATTTGTAGGAGTACAACTGGGTACTAGGTGCCGAGTAGTGGAGAGGTCTGGTGTGGAGCGTAGTTCGGACTTTGTAGTCTGAGGCCCAATTTTGGCATGTAAGGCTAGGTGATTCTGGTTAGGGAGTAGTGGAGGGAGCCTTGGTGGAGCAAATAAGACCCCGTTAATGCAAGGTTTTAGGAAATTTGATGGCTGGATGTCGTTCGAGGATGGCAAGTTAGTTGTCATCACAAGGTTTGTGGTAGGTAAGTTATGGCGTGGATAGGTTTCCATGTTGTTCAGGTGGAGAATAGTTATTCCAGAAGTTAGATTAAGTGAGGTCAAGTAATTGACGATACTAAGGTGGCCTAGGAGTAGCAAGTATTGTAAGGTCATCATGTCTACTAGCAAGGTGTGTAGATTAGCCTAATATTACAATTAAGTTGGCAAATAGTCGTAAGGTTAATTACTCAATACGTCTGTAATGGCTATGCTCTGCTATTGCATACAGGTGCTTAGTCTTGGTGCTAAGTTAGAGTATAACTAAGCGCACATAACTCTAGAGCATCGATTGGACGTGTGTGAAAGAGGAATACAATGAGGCGCATAGTTAGACAATGCAAATGGGTCCAATGAGTTAACTGAAGACTTACGTGAGCGTAGACACATTAGGCAGTAGGTACAGCTGATGAGGAAAGAGGCTATTTGGGGCAGATCAAGACATAGCAACACGCTAAGCTAGTCCAGAGTACCACACTTATGAGGAAAAGGCTAGTTGAGGCAGATCAGTGCATAGCAACACGGTAGGCTAGTCCAAAATACAACGCTAATGCGGAAAAGGCTAGTTAAGGCAGTTCAATACATGAATAGTCTGAATCGATAAGCAACAAAAGACAATAGTAGTAGGATGTTTCCGAATATACAGGCACAGTTAGGCAGTGTATTAGTTCATATCTTTACTTTCAGTAAATTATGTAGATTATGTGGGCAGAGGTCTGCGGACAGTGTAAGTTGACACGTTCAATAACTTTCGTATTATACGGTTTACAGGTTCTACTTACAGTACCGCTTTCATCCGCGGACAGTCGCAGACAGTCAATGGGCCTTACAAGCCAGGCCTTAATGTGTGGGCGTGCCGGCTCTCGTCTTCCGGTTCTTCCGGGGTGAGCAATAAGCTCGCAATGACCAATCAGAAGCAACGTATAGATGGAAGAGTGTTGCTAGGTGACAGTGTCCAAATATAGCGGTGGCCATTTTAGTGGGGCCTCGTGGGGCACCAGCGAATAATGATTCCGATAGTAGATGACGAGATTATACAGGCTTCCCAACGGACATTAGGTGTGCATGCTGCACAAATACAGGCTTCCTCAAGTGAATATACAAAGCATGGGAGTTGCTAGGTCTGGAAAAGACCCGGGGCTATGCTGATGTCCGAACTGTCGGGACTGGGGGCTAGCTAGCCTTTTGGCTGTAGCTCCCGAGATTCTATCCGGGGCTACAAATAAAAAAAGACAAGGGGCTATAGCCCCCTTAGCCACCCCCTAGCAACGCCTCTGATACAAAGCATTTTCCTCAATTAAGGGGATTTTTTAATGCAGTTTTTGAAATGTAACGAGTGGACTGCCGATGTGTAGATATAGTTATTTCCTTTTTTGTATTTATTTGTAGAATTATTGTTGATCATTGATGATTGTTTCCCTTTGATACATTTGTTATCTATCTTTGATATTTTTGTACTTCCAGTTTTTATTATTAAAATAAAAAAATAATATGATACACTTTATTTAGTTTACCTTTATGTTCTATCTAAAAATAGTAATTTGACATTCATTTGTTTTACTGTTGAGACTGCAACTAGTTAGATAATTAGCATTCACAGCAAAATGTATGTGTATTATTACATTGATAGAACAAAATCGTGCTTATTTAGTTTACCTTTATGTTCTATCTAAAAATAGTAATTTGACATTCATTTGTTTTACTGTTGAGACTGCAACTAGTTAGATAATTAGCATTCACAGCAAAATGTATGTGTATTATAACATTGATAGAACAAAATAGTGCTGAGTTGATGCTTCAATTGCTGATTACATAAAACACGTGCGATATTTGGGCCATCCTAAATAAAGGTAATACAAAAGCTGTACCGACAATCTCAAATCCAATTGACGGCACAAAATGGGTTGAGCATTTTGAGAAAGTGTATAAACAACCCCCGGAAGACATGCAAGTTCAAGAAAGTGTCTCAGCACTACCATGGGACATAATTCCACAAAGCGATGAAATAGAAATAGCAATACAGAAGCTAAAAAACTCAAGAGCAGCGGGCCCAGACCAAATTTCAAATATCATGTTGAAGAAAAACAAAGAACATTGGGCCAAGTTCATGGAATCTCTGTTCAGAATAGTGTCGGAAAATAAGAAAATTCCTGAGTCATGGTTAAAGGCGATCGTGGTACCGATCTATAAGAAGGGCGATAGGAACGATCCGACGAACTATCGTCCTATCGCCCTTCTCGACACAATCGGGAAAGTCTACGGTTCCTTCCATCGAAAGAAGCTTGCTCTATGGGCCTTCAAGGCAGGAATACACGATATTCGACAAACAGGTTTCACCGAGGGGGTTAGAGTCGATGTAAACCTACTCTTATTGAACATCTTAAAACTTGAGGCTCTTCGCGCAAAGAGAAAAATCTTCTTTGCATCCATAGACCTAAGGCAAGCGTTCGACACGATAAACCGCGAGAAACTATGGTCTAAGCTAAAAAAGTGGGGATGTCCATCAACAATCTTGGAACCACTGAAAGCTCTCCATTCCAACACCTCGATACAGATTAGGTTAAATCAACAGGGCGAGTTGAGCCTACCGGTAATAACCCATAAAGGTGTCAAGCAAGGTTGCCCGTTGGCAGCTGAACTATTTAAAATCTTCATAGTTGGCCTACCGACATGGTTAAACTCTGTATCATGCTTTTCGCCCAAGATCAAGGACACCCAAATCAAATGCATTATCTACGCAGATGATGGAGTACTAACTGATTACACACAGATCGGCCTACAGCGCCTTCTGACACGATTGAATGAGTACATGAAATCAAATGAGCTGCTGATAAATACAGACAAAACAAAAATCATGAGCATCAGTCACACTCACAAGGCGGCGGAAAAAAAATCATATGGCGAATCGCTAGTGACAAACTCAATAGTGTAACATCTATAAGATACCTCGGTGTGATGTTCAACAATTCTATCTGTGAAACAGCATGGATCAATGATCTGACCGGTAGAACAATCAAACTCGCCCTACAAGGAGCAAAAATGAACCATGACTACGGGAAATTTACTATAACGCCAATATTGACATTCAATTTACAGAAGGTCATTCCGACCATTGTGTATGGTGCGGAAGCGGGTTGGAACCTGGACTTTCGCTTATGGCAAAGATTGGAAGGCATCTTCTGGAAACGTGCATTGAGACTTCCCCACTATGTTCCGATATTGGCGTTGGGACACAAACTTGCACTCAATTCCCTGTACATAACAGTAATTTGTAAATCTTTCTCCACCATGAGGAAAATGTATTGTAGCCAAAAAATACCAGCATATGAAATCTTCAAGATCAGAAACGACGATACTCAATCCATATTAATCCAAATTTGGAAACAAAAACTTGAGGCCATTATGGAAGCTGCAAATATTAGCCGACTCGAGCTAATCAATCACCCGCAACACGCTAATTTATTTTTTAGAAGAATGGGATTGGATGCAAAACATTGAAAAACGTATGGAACTAAAAACAGGCCTTCCATCAGGAATAGGAGAAATCAAACTACATAAGCCACCAAAATACCTATTGGACTGCCCTTCGCGATATCACAGGAACATGTTTTTAAATTTCAGGCTAAACGCCCTAACTAATCGAGAAATGCTTTGGATAAGACGAAACAAAGACACCGCAGATAATAATTGTCGATTCTGTGAATCGGGTGGAATAGAGTCCATCAAACATTTGATACTTGAATGCACAGGCACAACTACCAAGCGGACCCTGCACTTGAATAGCTTTAAACCGCAGAACCATGACATGAATAAATGGTGGTCATATGTAAGTGCCGGCCATAACATCAAGCTATCATGTAGGCTAATTGACTACCTAGACATGATTCTCTGTGATACAGCTTGTGATAGGAAAAACCAACAGACTAATCAATAGTGATTTACACGTATCACCACCATAAAAGAAAAGAATAGACTGTGATCAAGGACTTGGGGACATCGATGTGATGTGAAAGAGGCTTAATTGTAACAAAAGTTTGATATTGATTTATTGAACTGTAGTTTTTTTACAATAAAAAAAAGAATTATTACATTTATACATTAAATTTTAGACATCAAAGCTGTTTTTCACTGAAAGTAACAATTAGAATGCTTCTGATGGATTGTGCCTCTCAAAACAAAGCTCTACTTACATTGAATATTTTTTCATTTTTTACATGAAACTTACTATTTTGTGTGTGTTAATGCATTTTCAATTGTAAGAAAGCATTTGTAAAAACTTTGTACATGCAATTTTTGTTTGTACAAAGTGCTACTGATTCACAAAAGCATCAGATTTGCTAGCACTGTATTTGCCCAAACTGTTTGCCTGTTTCCTGTGTACAGATTGTGCGCAGGTAAACAAGTGGCTGCATGGAGGGCAATGCAATCACTCCAAACTGCACATGGAACATTTGAGTAACTACTTGCAGGGTATATGTTTTTAACAAAAAGGTTTCAAAAATCTTTAAGTTTTAATGAAAACAAACATACACTTACTTTTCAATAACTAACTGTGAGAAACCTGAAGGTGTCTCACCCGCTAGTCCCCGTGGATCTGTCATGCAGGTGGCCAGGACACAGCCATCACTTTTCAAATCAGTTCCTGGGGGTGGACCAGTGCGGGAGGATCACCTGGGTGAGGGGCCTTCAGGGGTCGAGATTCGGTATCCCCTTCCCTGTAACACCTTTAACCCATCCTGCCAAGTAGGATACGTAGGAACTCAACTCCCCCTTCACAAAAAAAACACTTTCTCACGGACAGCTTGCTATGAGAGAAAATGGACTAACACCCGAGCAGTACACCTAACATGTCCCAAACAATCGTCAGGCAGGGCAGGGACGTCATTTCACCAAAATGCCAGAGGTAGCGGAAGTGACATCACATGACTCTTGACCCCTGATGACATCACAGGAAGTGATGTCATTTGACCCCACCCCAAAGTGATATCCCAGGAAGCGATGGAACACAACCTTTCACCTGTTGACAAAACAGGAAGTGGCATCACATAGCATTGTACACTGCGAAAAATATGGTTACGATATCACTATAATGTGATGTACATTTAATACAAGAATGGATCGCCATATGTATCGTTAAGATCAGTGTGTATAGGCCCATATTACCAAATTACTGTGAATGCAAGAAGACGTCCATGACCAAATGATAATGATGTGTTATTATATAGCACTTACGCTTAAGCGCTTTATATAGAAAAATATACACCCAATATCACCCAACCTGTGTTGGTACTCATTTATCTACCTCAGAAGGATGAAAGGCTGAGTTTAGGTGTTTAAGAACAGACTAAATCAGTGACTCACCCCCTGAAGTGTGCCTGAAATAAACCTTTTATGAGTGTAGTGTAGAGGAGGTCCCAGATATGGCCTGCACTCCAGCCACCCATTTTGAAATACCAGGAACATACTCGCCCAGATATGTGACGTATGATGAGCAAATAAACCAGCAGAGAGCCGCGCTAGGGCTCTGCCCAGTGCCCATCAGAAGAGAAATATCTGTTGAAGTGCCAATAACCAGACAACCATGTGCAGCACGGTACCCATTGAGAAAACCGTACCAACAGCTGACACGACATGAAGAATACTTTGAGACTGTCCCAGAAGAGACCCACAGGGCCTTAATCGAAGGTGAATGGTGACGTCAAAAGGGCCCGTACAGACGTACAGATGGAACCAACAACAACCAAAAGATGACACACTAAGACGAAACACCATAGATCAGGATATCACAGGCATAGAAGAAGAAATGATGTCGAAATATAAAGAAATGTAACCATAAAGCAGGATGGAAGTATGCAACCAGCTAATGCCTGTACATAGGCTTGTAACACAAGAAGTTAAGAAAACAGTGCAGCTTGCTATGCTTAGTAGAAGAATAGAGCGGCAAGCGCCAACTATATATATATCTACCTCAATGAAGCACATTATATAAGTGCAGTCCGCTCTACATGAAAGCAGAATTAAGCCCAGGATGGTAGGGGCTAAACAGGCCAAGATTCATATACCAGCACAAAGCCAGACGAAAGAGCAGAATCGAAACTTAGCAAGAAGCAGCTCATGCCTACGAATTCGAGGTCAACCCAAGGAAGGGAGGAGAGCGGCAACTCTGAAGAATCGAAATATAAAGAGCATAGCAGCCTGCCCGTGAAGGTCGAGATGAGGAGGCCCAGGCAGGTGGCGAGGCCGAAGAGAGAATCAAATACGCAAATAGAAGGAAAATGTAGCAGCTTCATGGTGTTCAGACACGTGACCAGCCAAGCGCGAAGAGGTACCATCGTCTGATGTCACCCAAAACCAGAGGATGCCATAGCTTTCCCTGATAAGAAGCTACAGTTTCGAGGCCATCCTCAGCCAACTAATTGACACATAGCCCTAAAGTACTGATTGATGGAAGGGAGGCAGGGTGAATCTTGAGGCATGCCACATCTGGGTGAACATTCTGCATGCTGCTAATTAAAGTGGAGATTTATGCTTGGGGGTGTAACTGACCCAATCACAATGGACCAAGTAATCTAGGGTCCTTTAGTTAGTAGAACCAATGAGACGTCATACTTGTAGTGACGTCCAGCACGAGTGATGTAGAAGGATGGGCGTAGACGCCCATCCGAGAAGAGTTATCCAATCCCCACACCCCATTTCTATATACAGATATAGTACCTATACTTAAGTTACCTTTTCCAACCAACAGACTTGCATGACAAACTTTCGAGTCTTACACGTCAATGATGACGACTTTTGCCTATAAGAATTGCTGTTTGTATGAAGATTGTTGAAGTTGAAGCGAGACGACGATCGCATCACTGATGATTTCCTAATGTTTCCCCGTTTTTTGTACTTGTCATTAAACGGACTTCCCTTTGCCAAACCATTTGAGTTGTCCTTATTGATTGGTGTTGGAGTAAGAGAATCCTGCATCCCATCCACCTCAAGGTGCAGCTATCTCGTCTTAAAGTACTCAAGGGTGAGCTCTGATCCCATGGGCCTGTCAGATGTCGCTCCGCCCTCTTGTACACTTGGTAGCAGAGGATGGTTTCCACCCTCTTGTACACTTGGTAGCAGAGGATATCTTTGACCATCAATTATTGATTATTGATTAAAATAAGACACCTATTGACCGTCGACACGAAGTAACTCTAGGTCTTCGGCAATATCACGAGTCCTTCGCCATTTGGCCGAATAGACTGTGAAGCTTCCCGTGGACAATGATAGTTTAAATCTGTCCAAAAAACTGCAGTGGGTCTAAAGGAACCCATTTTATAAACATAAATCCTTCCATTACTACGGGCAGCGCAACAGACAAAAGACTAAAGGAGGTGGTAACGGAGGCGGTGATCCCGAGGATCCAGAGATGAACCATGCGAGCGGTGAGTGAAACAAAAATTGAATGCTTTGGCAAATGTCTTAGGCATTAGAACAAGTAAGGGAAAAGGTAATGGAGGGAGGTGGAAAAAATAAAAAAAGATGTCAGAAGTAGATAAGACTGTATATATATAAGGGGATAATAACTCGAGAATAATTGCGATATTAAAGAATACCAGGGTAGACACTCGAGAAGAGAGGATTCCCGGGCGGACACCCGAGGAGAGAGAGGATTCACCTTGTTCCTGCGCTTTAATATAGCAGTCAGAGGAAAGGTGAACTCAGAGCCCACATGATAGGGGACGACTAGGCTACTACCATGTTTAAAGACGTCGTAAAAAGAGTTTGTTTAAACTCCATGTCAGGGTACAAATTAGAGGCAGAGACATTTGTGTCCAGCTGGTGTCTGTCTAGTCTGTTAAGTGCTGTCATACGTGTTATGTGGTATGTCACATGTAAGAAATGTTGTCTTGTGTTGTTGAAATCAAATAGGGTTTTACGCGATTCTATAGTTGAGAGGGAATCGCACATGGATTGATTTTTTTGAGTAAATTGGTGATAAAAAGTTTTGGCAGAAAAAAAAATTGGATTGGAGCTTGCAGTGTTTGGTGTTCGATCATATTGTTGATAGTGTTAAATTGCATGGAAGCATTGAAAAGTGGTGTTTGGATTCCAAGGTGGCCGCCGGCACTGAATAGACGTGTGCCGACGGCGCTCCGGAGCTCTTCTCCTGGTCTAGGCGGCTCCACCACCCCTTACAGGAAGACGAGTGCGTGGAAAAGAAAAGCTACTGCCCGTCCATTCGGTGGGTGATCGAGGCTGTTCCCCCGGGGCCCAGGGTAGTAGGATAAATGGATAAACTGAGACTTGAGACCCTGCAGCTGGTGGCCTTAGAGGGGGAGGGGGCGTGGGACGGGCTGATTATTGTCCGCCGCCTGCCCAGGCAAAAAAGGAGCGCAGAAGCGGAGCAGGTTTGCGGTGCGGTGCGGTGTGGTGCGCCGTGGTCCCCCCGGGGCAATGGAAAGGAGAAGGTCGGCCCTCTGGGAGTGGCGTTGGGGCCAGCGGGGCACCGGGCACCCCTCTCCGCACAGTGCCCAGCTCGGACCCGGCGGCGTATAGCGAGGCGGCGGCTGGGAGGAAAAGGAGACTTGGCGGGCAGCCTGGGCACCGGGTCTCCAGGTCCTCAGTGTCCGGTTCCCTGAGAAGAGGGGGCGGATTGGAGGAGCAGAGCCACCCCGACCAGAGGGGTAAAGACATCGGCCCGCGGAGGGCCCAAGGAGGTGAGGAGCAAAGCCCTATTAGCGGGAGCAGATGCGGGGTAGAGGCGAGGGGGGGTGGCGTCCTGGCGGCCTTGGACCCCGGCATATTTTGAACGGACCACCCTCCCGCCCTCCATATTTGACTGCTTGCCCGGTGCCCCTCTCACCCACTGTTGGACCGGGCAGGGGGTCAGGTTGAGCAGGAGCCCTTGCTGCCCTCCCGGATCTCACCCGGACCTCGGCTCCTCACGCGAACAGAATCAGGCCAAGAAACGGGCAATAAGGGGGGCCCGGGATTGCCCAAGGCGCTCCCTCTTTGGGTACTGGCTCTCCCACCCCCCTCGGCAGCAATTCCAGACAATCAGGGCAGCGCACCCAACGTCAAGACCTTACTGCTCAGGCAAGTCTGGAGGAAGAGCCTGGGGGGAAGCGCAGCAAAGTGCGGAGGAGCCTTCTGCCGGGCTGTCAGTTCAGGAAAACTGTTCACCCCTTGAGTGGAAGGAGATGTAGGATAATTGGTTGGCCGAGGACCAATCGCCTCATTTAAAGTGTTAAGAATACATCCTCATTAGTTATTACGTAGCTATTGGCCCAGCTAGAGTGCGGCCATTTTAAAATGACTAGAATCGCCATTTTGTTTTCTCTCTGTTCTCTTTAACGTTGCCTCTTTGCCTTATGTAAAACTGCTTTGCTGTAGATATTATTTCGCTTCAATGGTCCAAGGCTACGAAAACATGTTGAAACATTACACTGGAGAGCCAGACAGAAATGCCCGATTTCCTCCCTCATATATCCTTAAAGACAGGGAGCAAGGCATTTAATCAGTACATAAATGCCAGCGAGTCTCTTGAAGAATAGCAATGTACGAAACTAGCATTTAAAGAGTTGAATTATGTTCTTCTTTAAGGCCCCACTTTCTGAGCCCAGTGAGGCCCCGGGAGCGGGCTGACCTCCAGAGCGAGAATCGAAACTTAAAGATTTGGAGGCCTGCTATGCGCCAGTCTCCTACGCACAGCTTGCCTATGAGAAACAGAAACGCTGTGTTCTCGCAAACAAAGAATGATGTCTGTAAAACTGGAGATTGCAACCTGTTACTAAATATGGTGGTCTAAGGTGTCATATTTGTCACACTGGTCAATCATCGCCTCTAATTCAAAGGGAAATGAATTGGGGGCGGTATCAAATGTGTCATACTGTGTCATTGCTGATTGTAAGGTCCTCCTTTTGTATATATGTAACTGATGTACGTTTTTTGTTGGCTTTCGTCCCCCGAGGTCTGTTTAGACATACCTCGCGGGGCGTGAGACCACTTGGCCAAATGGGACTATTTGTATTGCAATAAACCCTAGCTTTTGGGAACGGAACCTTGTGTTTGGCGTATCTATTCGTGTGTGGTGACTTTGCCTTGTTTCCACATTCGAGGATCCTTCAGTGTCCCCTTCAGGGCGTGACAGAGCACAGAGATCCCCTCTACTGGTCAATACTTCAACAATATGGCAACCAAGACCAAAAGCAAAGCAAACAAAGGACACGTGCCACATGCAGACACACCGGGCCCCCTTGCATCTATGTGGGCGAATAAAGACACGATCGACGAGCGCAGGGCAACGCAGGGGGGACCCTCGGGACAAGAGGACCTCCTGGAGAGCGCAGATGGTGCCGCTCCAATAACAGGGCAAGATTTGCGAGGGGAAATGTTCTCCCTCCAGACTTCATTGGGACGATCATTTCAGGAACAATTTCAGCTAATGAGAACAGATAGCAATGGCAGAAATCAAGCAGGTAGTAAACCAGCTGGGCGCGAGAACTGATATAATTGAAAGAGGCCTACAAGAGGTGGGCAAAGAAGCGATGGAGAACAGTGAAGCTATTGAGAGGCTAGATATAGCGACGCAGAACCTTGAGATTAGAATGGAGGACATGGAAAACAGGTCTCCAAGGATCAATATTAGGTTGAAGCTTCAGCCAGAGACGGTCCAGGAGCGGGCCCTGAAAGAGACGGCTCAGCAAATCTTTGCGGAATTACTGGGGGAATCAACCCCCAACAAGATTGAGCTTGATAGGGTCCATAGAGTGGGTTACCTCAACAAGAACCCGAAGGCCAGACCGCGAGATGTGCTGGCTGCATTTACAAGATACGCCGAGAAAGAAGCAGTACTCAGGGCAGCCAGACAAAAAGAGCCGCTGGCATTTTCTGGTCAGCGAATTGAATTATATCAAGACCTGGCAGCCAGCACTCTACTGAAATGGCGACAATGGAGCCCGTTAACTTCAAAGCTCAAGGAAAAAGGTATTAAGTATAAGTGGACTTTCCCATTCGGGCTCTTATTTGAAAGGGCTGGCTCGCAAAAGCAGATAACCACGATGCAGGAAGGAGCAGACTTAATGCAAGTCGAGTTGGACCAGGGAGTTGGAGCGGGATTGGGGGGCGTCAGCATCAAGCAGATCTCCCGAGGGGGAGGGGGAACGAGGCCCAGACCATGGGAATGGTCGGTTGTGGGCGAGGGGAAAAGGAGGAAGTCCGCGGTGCGGAAGCCATCTGGGAGTGGAGGGGAGCCAGGCTTAACATCGGATGGGAGATCCAAGGTTGAGGAGACCTGACATGGGATACGGACTATTACAAGGGGTGGTGGACCAAAAAGCAGTTCATAATTTTTGAGGAGGAGAGGAGGTGTATCGGGAAAACATCATGGCATCGAGAAGGGCAAGGATGCCTGTGAGGGGAATGGGGGGGAACGGGAAGACCTGTTTTTAGGGCCTTCAGGGGAAGGGTGGGGGGTGTGGGGACAGGGGGCAGGGAGGGAGGGGGTTTCTTCAGGTGCTGCCAAATTAAGTGCATCAATTGTTCCCGGAAGTTCGGCCTGGCGAGAACGATTTGAGGCAAGTGCCCGGGCGGAAGTAAATAGCAGGAGTTCCAGAGAGATCACAATTCAAGTGGGTAACCCATAATGTCAGGGGCCTCAATTCCCCACTTAAAAGAAAAAAAATAAAACAGTTCATGAAACGAGGAAAACCGGACTTTCTGGGGTTGCAGGAAACACACCTGCTTCGTGGGGATCAGTGCCGACTTAAACTGAGGGGGTTCGACCAAATATTCCAGGCATCGGGCCTCACGAAGACGGGAGGGGTGGTGTTGGCCGTGAGGAGCTCGGTTAACTTTCGAGTGGAGAACACTCTTAGGGACAAAGAGGGCAGATTTATAATGGTGGTGGGCAAAATCGCGGAGGAGACATACACCATAGGGGTCATCTACGGACCTAATTCAGGGCAAGATTCTTTCCTCCGTGGCATCCTAGGGAAAATAGGAGAGTGGGCAAGGGGGCAGGTAATTATAATGGGCGGTCTAAACATAGCTTGGGATAAGGCCAAGGACAGAACAGGCGGGGGCAGGAGCTCGGGCGGAGGGGCGGTGGCCTCGCTGGGTTTGAGGGATAAAATGGTGGACATGCGCCTGAAAGACGTTTGGAGGGAATTGAGAGGAAATGCGGAGCGTTACACCTTTCTCTCCGAAGTTCATGGGTCACAGTCCAGAATAGATTATATTTGGGTCTCAGCCTCCCTAGTGGGAAAAGTCAAGGCGATAGAGGTGGGCCCAATGGGAATAGCAGACCATAAAATATTATCAATGCAGTTGGAATTAGGGGAGAAGAGTAAGGGGGTATGGGGTTGGAAGTACCCGGAATACTTGATGAGGGATCTCGTCATAAGGGAGGAAATAGAGGGTAAGATGGGGGAGTTATTTTCTAACAATAGAAGGGGGGATACAGGTAAAGCTACGAGGTGGGGTGCCTTTAAATCCACTGTGAGAGGGGAACTGATAGCAGTTAAAGCACAAAGGGACAAACACCTGCAGGCCTTGGAGAGCCGACTGAAAGCTGAGGTAGAGGAGGCAGGAAACAAGGTAGCGGAGTTCCCCAATAGACAAAACCAGAGGGAGTACAGGCGGGCGGTGGTCAACTTGATATCCTACACACGAAAAAAGCAGAGGGGGCTCTACTCAGGGTCAGGCAAAAATTCTATGTTAGAGGGAATAAAGCGGACGCCCTAATGGCGCGCCTGCTCCGGGGAGTGTCCTCCAGAAACATAATTATGGCTTTAATCTCAGACATGGGCGACAGGCTTACAAGAACAGAAGACATCCAAGAAACTATGACCCAATTCTATGAGAATCTTTACACATCACAAAACCCTGACCCCCAAGCCCAAGAGGATTTTTGGAAAAGATACTTCTGCAATCTATTGAGGAGAACGCCCAGATAGGCCTACAGCAGGAGATCACGGAGGAGGAAGTAAGGGGAGTGATTAGGAATCTGCCGGCGGGTAAAGCCCCAGGCCCAGATGGGTATTCGGCTTCTTTTTACAAGACCTTTGCCAAGGTGCTGGTGCCCTAGTTATCTTACGTCTTTAACTCCTTTAAAGGCAGTGGGAAAGTAACACCATCCATGAAAGAGGCTAAGATCTCACTCATCCTGAAACCGGGCAAGAATCCCCTAGAGAGATCATCTTACAGGCCTATAGCGCTCATCAACGTGGACGCTAAAATCTACACTAAGATACTGGCCAATAGGTTTGAGGGGCTTCTACCTGACTTGATTCACCAAGACCAGGCGGGATTTATAAAGGGAAGGCAGACAGCTGATAACATGAGGAGGGTGGCACATCTTGTGGAGAAGGCGGAAAAGACACGCACCCTGGCGGCATTGCTATCTCTAGATGCTGAAAAAGCATTTGACCGGGTGGAGTGGTCTTTTCTTTTTAAAACCATGGAAAGGATGGGTCTGGGGGGTACTTACCTACAGATGGTTAAGGCTAATTATGAGGGCCCTCGGTTAATGGCACTACTTCTAGGTCATTTCAGCTCCATACAGGTACAAAGCAGGGGTGTCCTTTATCGCCCCTGCTATATGCAATCTACCTAGAACCCCTGCTCCAAGCTATCAAGGACTCGGAAGGTATACAAGGTATTCTATTTGGGGGTAGACATCATAGGGTGGCAGCTTTCGCAGATGACATGCTGCTCGCTCTTGCCAACTTGTTGGAGTCGAGTAGAAAATGTAGGCTATTGTTGGAGGATTTTGGTAACGCGTCGGGGCTACGCATAAACATGAATAAGTCTGAACTGATGGACCTGTCTCTGGGGAAAGAAGAGAGGGAGGTACTAAAAAAGTCAACAACCTTCGCATGGCATCCGGGGGGGATTACTTACTTGGGGGTTAGAATCACCCAGAGCATCTCTGGGTGGTACACGGCTAACTACCCCCCACTCATGGAAAAAAATCAAAAAAGATCTCAACAAGTGAAGGAATCTACATGTATCTTGGCTCGGAGGATTGCGGCAATAAAAATGGTCATCTTGCCAAGGTTACTTTTCTTGTTCAAGGCCATCCCCCTGGCTGTTCCGGATAGCTTTATTAGGGCGCTCCAAGCTATTACAGGCACATTTTTATGGGAGGGGAAAAGAGCAAGGATAAGCAGGCAACAACTCATGGCCCCGAGGAATGAAGGGGAACTGGCCCTGCCCAATTTCCGACAATATTATGAGGCGGCACAGCTAAGGGTGATCAGAGAGTGGCTTCGGGAGGGTGAAGGAAAATATTGGGTTAAAATGGCTAGGGCGGTAGCAAAACATGACTTAGGGGAGGTCCTGTGGCTACCTAAACAACATCGGCGAGGGCACTTGTACAAGAGCGCCATCACTAAACTAGTGGTGGACAACTGGGACAGGTTAGTTAAGCATAAGGGAATCACAACCTATCCGTCCTCCTTCACACCATTATTTAATAATAGAGAATTCACCCCCGGGTTCGAGAGGGGAGCATTCAGGATCTGGCATGATAGGGGGTGCCAGAGAATGTGGGACATGTTTATAGGGGGTGAAATTAGCTCCTTCTTGGACTGTAAAAAAGGACTTTGCTATAGGGGAGGGGTAGAGATTGAGATATTCCCAGCTCCGCCACTGGCTCCTCCATCCTATGAACGGGGAGGCGGCCGTCAGATCGCCTACCACATTCGAGAAATTCCTTATGACTAATGATGGCTCGAAAGGCCTAATCTCCCAGCTCTACAGGTTACTGGACGGAGCAACTTCGAGGCCACAGGGGGCTTATATCGAAAGATGGGAACAGGTCCTGGGCAGGGAGATTGAAAGGAGGGGATGGGAGAGGCTTTGGAGGAAAATCCCTAAACTAGCGAGAGCCTCACAACTTAGAGAAATCTGGTACAAAATTATGTTTGGGTGGCACTACTCCCCAGCACGCCTTCATGAGATTTACCCAGATTCAACAGGTGGATGTTGGAGGGGCTGTGGGTAGGAGGGTACAGCGGAACACACTTGGTGGAGGTGTGCAAAAATAGTCCAGTTTTGGTCGGAAATCACCCGGGCTCTCGAACAAGCGTTTGGGGTGGGGGTAGCGTGCCCCCGGAGTGGACCCTGCTGGGCGTGCGATCAAAAGAAATGATAGGAGAACCTAAGGGTAGGGAAAGAGCGCGAGTGTTACTCACATTAGCTGGAATGTCACTCATTGCCCAAAGATGGAAAAGTCCAAACATACCGACGTACCAGGATTGGTTGCACAAAGTGTGGGAGCTGGTCGCAATGAAGTGGGCCACATACGCTATGAACAATGCTTTACAGAACTTTGCGGGTGAATGGGGCGAGGTCCTCTCCTTTCTAAAAGACGATTTTAGGATCGGTTGGCGCCCGCAACGCCTTAGGCTTCTCGAACTGAAATGACCCCAAAGAGACACTACGAGTTGGCAGGGAACAACGGAAGAATCAAGACAGCACCGAGGAAGGTGGGAGGCTGGGGGACTTTTGGGGAATTGTTATGTTGTTATGTTGGGTTGAAAAAATTCAATAAAAAGAGTTAAAAAAAAAAAGAAAAGTGGTGTTTGAGAGGAAAGTAGAACAGATTTAAGTTTGGAAGAAATTACACCATTGGCACACGTTTGTAAGCAACTGCCAAAACATGCACACAGGCTTAAGAAATATAGCAGCGAGTGGGTTAAGGGTACCGCCCACAAGATGTTTATGCCGTGGCCACAAAGTGGGTCCCTATCCAAAGCCGTCTTACAGCATATGACGACTTACTTGCATGCCACATATATAGGAAAAGAACTAGTGAAACGCCTTGCTGTTCTAGAACTTTGGAAAATGTTCGAACAGTCGAAGGAAGAAGAGCCACCTGCTGACTGGATATTAAACGTATGCACAGAGGGGGGTGAGACACCTACCGCGCACCTGCCCCGCCTGAAACAGAAACCGAGGGAAGTAAGCCTGAGGGACTTTACCCATTAAGAGAGCTTAAAGCAGCCACAGGGTACAGCAACCCTGCATATGAGTCACCTACTTACAGTAGTGACGAAAACCGAGGGAAGGATCAGGACAAGATTCTTACCTCCGCAGTCCCGAGGGACAAGGAGAGACGAGATGATGAGAGGAAGGATCAGGCACATATTAGTGCATCTCTCGATAAGGAGAGAGAGGGAAAGAAATGGAAAGAAGGTGAAAGCCGAACTGATGAGTTAGCATTCGCAAAGGACGAATGGATGGGAGAGAAGATATTGTTGAAACTTGATGGGAAAGGAAGTGATGATGTGAGACCTAAAGAGGGGTTAGACGAGGCGCAGAGAAAAGAGAAAGACAAAGAGTCAAGGGATGAAAGGATAAGACAAAAGGATAGACTGAGGCGTGAACAGCTATATCGCTAAGAGCAAGAGAAACAACTCAATCACAAACAGAGAGCAGTCTATGCCTTGGACTGACAGAAACAGCAAGGTTTAGAAGAAAAGCAAAGAGTACGTGACAAGATAAGGAGATGAAGGGATGAGGAAGTTCGAAGGGAAAATGAATATAGAAATGAAAGGAGAAGAGAAGAAGAGAAGGTCAGAGAATAGGCGAGGAAGCGCAAAAGAATGTGATGATGTCATAGAACGTAAGCGTAGACAAAGGGCACACAATCTCAAATATTTGGAGCGGGAAGTTAAAAAACCCAATCCTGTTGTAGAATGGGAAGACATTGAAGAATTCTTTCCTGCGCACAACTCAGTACCAGGCACGATTGGGGCAAATATTGAAGATGACTTCGACACCAGAAGCATCGGGGAAACGATCGATAAAGTATATGACGAAATGGGATTAGAACAAATATCCCAAAGGGAAAGGGAAGACGAGTGCTTGGAAAGCACTCAACTGTATGACACTGAGGATGTCACCCGAAGTAGTGGGAGCAGGAGACTGTCCCTGGACAGACTAGAAATCAATAAAAACAATGACGACACAAGGAGTTGGGTGAATTGGGAACAATCAATGGGCCTAATTCCGGCTTTGGAGCTAACCATGGAGTAATTAGCTCCATAGTTGCCTCCGAAACCGTCCCAAATCTGGCATGGTGAATGGAGCAATTACCGGTCCATTCCAGGGTTGGAGGGACCGGTAATTCCCCATTCACCTTTTGACCTTCCCCATTCCCATTTCTGCCCCATAGGGCTCAATGGGAATGGGGAAGGAGGTAATTACGGCACCGTAAATTACGGTACCGTAATTACCTCCGAGGTACCTTTGCGGGTCCCGTACTTAACTCCTGCTAAAAGCAGGAGGTAAGGAAGGACTCGCAAAGGGAACTCGGAATGCGGAGGTAAGGGATTACCGGCATCGGCACCCTTACCGGTGCCGGTAATTCCTTACCTCCATCCTCCCGACACCCAATGTCTGACTCCGGAGAGGAGACTGAGTGCGAGACAAATGAAGCAGGGTAACGGCACGAAAAGCGGCTTCCAAGGGACAAAGGGGTACGATGGTCGGGTGCTAGTGAGTCCGCACCGAGGACATCAGAGTCTGCCACACAATCGAACTGGCATGATGGAACACCCCATGGTCAGAGGGGGGTGTCGGCACCCGCCTATGTTGACAGGTTGCGGACATTGCCAGGCAGACAACGATGTGGGAATATAACACATGCAATAGACAGGAGAGCTATGAGAGAAGAGAAAGAAGGCTGCACATTCCAATTTCCGTTATTAGAAAAGGGGGGAGCAAGACCACAATATATTCCTTGGCCACACATGGATCGAGAAAACCTGAAAAACAAGCTTCCAATGTTGACATCGGGAGCCGGGAAGTGGATACATGAGTTAGAAAAAATGACAGGGGGCGTCACGTTAGCTATAGGGGACATTAAAGATCTCCTGATCGCATACTTGGTGAGAGAGCAGACAATGTGTGGACACGGGCAGGGTACCCTGGTGTAACCATAATTAACACTGCTCACGACGGAGCGCCATTTAATAATTGTAGAGCAGCATTATGGAAACTGCTATGAGTGCTTTACCCGGACACTTCCGATATGGGAGTTATAATGACTCGTAAAATGAAGAAGTCAGAAGATCCTTTGATTTATATCCAGAATTCCCAAGACGCGTGGGTGCTCGAAACACATGAATCCTGGACCAAATCTATACCGGTGTTTTACCACATATTGTGCCAAGGGTTGCCAGAACCGGTACAGAAACAGCTCAAGAAATTGGTAGGGGTTGAGGCTAAACCTTGGGCTGAAATACAGTTAACTATCGCACATTACTGTAGATTGTTGCAAGAAAAGAATCGGAAAAAGGAGGCAACACAAAAGGGTGAGGAAGCAAAGCTGGTGCAAAAGAAATTATCAAAGTATGCTCTCGAAAGAGCCATGCTAACTAGCCCAGCTGAACAGAACTTACAACAGGTGGCTAACCCACAGCAGAACAACCAGGGTAACGTAGGACTGTACCCGAGTTGAAGGGGATTTAGAGGAAGAGGATGGCAAAGTAATCAAGGAGGTTTCCAGAGTAATCAAGGAGGTTTTCAAAACGTGAAAATGGGCAACCCAGATATGTCAAACGGACAAATAATCCGACCGCCGCCAGTATGTTGGCTGTGTGGAATGATGGGGCATTTGGCGCGCATGTGCAGAAGTCAAGACGTGTGTCAGAATAGCCAAGGAATGGGAGCAGGCAAGGCGAATCCACCTGCGACCTCACAACAGGGCAATGCACAAAACCACACAGTGCAGCAGCAAGCACCAGGCATGCAGCAGGGTGCGGAGCAAGGGGTTCAACCCCTAAACATGGGGAATTTGCCACAAGGGCAATTTCAACAGGCATCACTGCAGTCGTCTCAGGGCACAAACTCCGGAAGGAGAGGCAGCCCAGAGAGTGGAGGGAATCCACAAGTGTACAGTGGGACGAACTTATATATGAAAAAGGACAGCTCATTGGGAACCCTGATGTGCTCTATCCTATCAGTGACACCAGACCCTAATAGGGAGCCTAGGGTGAATGTTGTCATAGGGGGTAAAGAATATTCCTTCTTAGTTGACACGGGTGCAACACGCTCGTGCATACGAGAAGGCACATTTTCCTTGTCCGGCGAGGCCATAGATACTCAGAGTTTTACAGGAGCTCACAGATCTGTTCCCTTTACAGACGCACTCCTAGACTCCGTACGAGAGTGCGAAATGAATGTACCTTTATTGTATTCGCATCAGACCCCAGTAAACATTTTGGGTTTTGACTTAATGACAAAGTTGAACATGACAATCCCGTTTACGGAGGAGGGCATAGTATGCTCCACTGCAGGAATGCATTATTCAAACATGTGCAAAATGATCAGGGCATACTCAGGGCACATAGCCATGAGAGCTATACCGTTAGAGACAGAAGTTTTCGCATATGGCATGCGTGTGCTCATGGCATGATTGCCAGGCCTTGCAGATAGAACCCCCGATGAATTTTTATTCAGACCAAGAATACCGATGCATGAAGAGGAGGGACAAGTATTTCCCTTGATGATACATACCACAGCTGTGCGAGGAAAGGTAGCATTGGTACGATGATGAAGGCAGACAATGGTGCGCAATTATCGCCATTGAAGAAGGGTGTCGAGTGACTGACATCACTGATGACGATCTGTTTGAAGAACAACCAGACTCAGAAGAGACAAGGGTGGAAGTGAGTCTCATATTTTGGGTAAAAATGATCAAAAGAGAAGTGCCTCAGAGAATGATGGCACTGACACGTCCGGAATACTTTGATGGCGACATGGCCCAGGTGCGGAATACTTTGATGGCGACATGGCCCAGGTGCCCGTCTCAGTATGGACGACAGGACCATATGACGTAGGCCTCCTGAAGGGGATGAGAGAAGTGAAAATTAAGCTGAAACCAGGAGCAATTTTACAGAGAGCGGGACAACACCCCATGTCCAGAGAGGCAGATGAAGGGATCGCAAAGACATTTTCGGCCATGATGGACCAGGGCATCTTGGTGACGTCAGAGTCACCATGTAATACGGTGATTTATCCTGTCAAGAAATCAAAGGGAGGGTCTTGGCGTTTAATTCAAGATTCAAGAGCATTAAACAATATTGTTGAAGCCGAGTTCCCTCTGGTCCCTAATCCATCTATAATCTTATGTAATATACCCACCGAGGCAAAATATTTTACAGTGATTGACTTGAAAAATGTCTTCTTCTCAATCTTGTTGCACTGTGACTCAAGATTTGACGTCATTCACATTCAGACAAATGCGTCTGAAAAGCACGAGGTTGCCACAGGGGTACTGTGAGTCCCCGTCCATCTTCAACAGAGTCCTACAGATGGACCTAAGAAATATTGCATTAGAAAGCGTTCTCTTTTCGGCCAATCACGAGCCGGCAGGCTCTAGCCAGCACACAGCCCAAGGCACACGCTCTAAGGCACCTTCCTTTCCGCAGCCTGTCAGGAGCCGTACGAGCCGTGTGCCAGAACCCCTGCCTCTCCTGCCTGATCCAGCCTGTATGCATTGTCCAAGACATTCGGTAAGCCTCCCCCCCCCGCTGCCCTATCTAACTTGTATCCGCTTCCTTACGCTGTCCGACATCCCAAGGCAAATTGTCACATCCTCAGCCAGCATGTCTAACGTCCTGATGCAACGTTGCACAACGCGTGCCACCCTAATTCCCCAAACCACCTCGCTGCCTATAATTTCCATGTAACACTGTCCAACATCACTCTGCGGTCTAAGAAAACTCTTATTCGCAATATGTGGACCCACCCATAGTCACGCACCTTGACTCCATCCTTACCACTGCCTCACATGCGCTATGTCAACTGACTTATTTTTATATGCATCGTACCAGACTAACTGTATGACATAGTATACCAATGTATAACATCGTAATGAATATATAAGCAAATGCCTTTAAAATGTGTCTAGACTAACCTAAACACAGCTACCCTCCATAATATTGCAACAAATTGACCCATTATTAGCTATCTGCTACTGATAGATTCAACCTATGTTTGTGAACTCTCTGCCTATCTGCCACAACTGTGCCATGCACCATAATATATCTCCAGGACTATGCTTAGTATAGCCCATTACATACAGCATAGGCCAGATATCGTTAATGTTCCAAGATAGTGGCTCCCTACCAGCACTCTGCCCACTCCTTGATTGCCACATTTAGCCTATTTTCTGCCTTATACTTGATTACTGCATTTAGCCTACCTCCTGCCTTATATTTGACTGTTGCATTCAGCCTACTTTTGCCTTAGATTTGATTGTTGCATTTAGCCTATTTTCTGCCTTATATTTGATTGTTGCATTTAGCCTATTTTTGCCTTATATTTGATTATTACATTTAGCCTAAGTATTTTGCCCAATACTTGATTGCTGCATCTAGCCTGTTTTTGACCAATCTTTGAGTGCCGCATTTAGCCCATTTTTTTCCACTCCCTGATTGGCGCACTTAGCCTACGCGGCCCAATATTCAGCCTACTCTGCCTAATAACTAGCCCTATGCTGTCTAACATTTAATCGATACTTGCAATAGCAGGCTCTAGGTCGACCAGCCATAACACTATGTACTCTTACTTGCCAACCAGAGTCTATCGAGCATCAATTACTAACCTGATAGCTCTAATTATCACTACTGTCTCTATCACCATGCCCTCCATACTGCCCCCAGAGGGCGTAGGAGCCTCACATATGCAACCTATCTCTAAATCCCCTTGTAGCATAGCACTGAGAAACCATAGACTCCGGGCACCACTACCTAAAATATTCAACCTGTCAACAAATATAACATTAACCTGGACCACTGGAAACCACTCCCGCCTCTGGAAACTTCCATTCTTGCTAACCGCAAACCCCTCCCTAAAAGAAACAAGACTACCACTAACTGACCTGCCACCTCTAACCGGAGTCCTACACTACAGCTAGAACCCGACCTGAAAGGTGCTTTAATCAATGCTAGATCTTTAGTCGCTCATGCCACAGACATAGCAGACAATATCCTGGTAAAATGACCTTGACTTCATCACCATTACTGAATCCTGGCTCCACGAGGCAGCTGGTCCAGCACTAACATTAGCAGTCCCAGACAACTACACTATCCTTAGAGCTGATAGAATAGATGCACGAGGTGGAGGAATAGCGATCATCGCCAAAACCAATCTCTCTATGAGAATCACCTCTACACCCAACCTTAAATCCTGCGAGTCTCTCTCCATTAAACTACCCAATGCTAACTCTCAGACATTAAATATCCATCTCCTCTATAGACCCTCAGGCCCTATCAGCACCTTCAATGAAGATATGGCCACTGTTATCTCTGTGAAGCTATAAAACTCCTCACAAACTTTAGTGCTAGGAGATTTCAACCTAGGGTACAATGATATCAATGATCACCAGGCCACCTCCGTAGCTAACATACTGACAGAACTAGTATTCACGCAGAAAGTGACCATGCCCACCCATACCAAAGGGAGAACTCTTGACTGGGTTGCCAGTCACAACTGCAACCTCTCCATTACTTCCATTGCCCCCCAAATATGGACTGACCACCATTTAATCTCCTTTACTATCAATACTAAAAGACTGACTGCTCTAACACCCCTGCTCGCCGCACCCACATTAACTAGAAACAAGAAAAATATCACAGCATACAATATCTTACCCCTTATCCTACCGACTCTTAATTCCTTACCGGACTATACTGACCCAGGCCTTCTAGTGGAGGAATTCAATAATGCTATGACCACGGCTCTTGACAGCATTGCTCCACTTAAACACAGGAACAGTAAACCAAAAAAGTATCTTAACTCTTGGTTTACACCCCACCTAAAAAACCTAAGACTACACAAAAGAAAATGCGAAACGGTATGGAACCTACATCCTACCGGAGAAAACAAAAATAATCTAATAAATATCTCAACGCAATACAAAAAGGCTACCATCCTGGCCAAATAAGAAACGTACAACAATAGGATTACCCAAGCCAACTCCAGTATGAAGGAACTCTTCTCTATTCTAAAAGAACTGGAAACCCCCATCGCAGTACAGGATGATTCCATTAAAGATAAAACTTGGTGCACTGACATTCAGCTGGCACTAACTAACAAAGTAGTCAACCTCCAAACAAAAATTGCTCTAAAGAAAGCATCATTATCATCCAAAACCCAAACTCCCCTGAATAAAACACCAATACCTAAAACCAAAGAACTCACCCAATTTAACTTCTCTAAGGTCTCAGTGATCGAGGTGGAGAAAACCATTCTTGGACTCAAACCATCCAATTGTAAAGGCGACCAATGCCCAGCACAACTGATCAAGGACGCTGCTAGAGATCTAGCTCCCTTCATCACCAAACCTATTAATGCCTCCTTTACTACTGGCACCATCCCGCACAACTTAAAGGAATCATGGGTACTCCCTCTCCTGAAAAAACAAACTTTGGACCCCAACATTCCCACAAACTACATGCCCATCACCACAGTGCCATTCTTACTAAAAATACTAGTTAAGGTAGCATACACCCAAATTCAGAACTTCCTCGAGGCGAACCATCTCCTTGGCACCCGCCAATCTGGCTTCTGCCCCCAACATGGCACAGAGACTGCCCTTATCGATTTAAAGGCCCAAATAGATTCACTCAGAGACGAGGGTAAATTAGCACTCCTCCTTCTACTAGACCTCTCAGCCGCCTTTGACCTGGTGGACCATAGAGTCCTGTGTAATCACCTGGACTCTGCGGCCCACTTTTCAGGGGAGGCTATAGTCTGGATACAGTCATTCCTCAGTGACAGGACCATGAGAGTGTTCTCCCCCTCAGCGGCAGCAGACCCAATACCTATTACTTGTGGATTGCCCCAGGGGTCTTGCGTCTCGCCAACACTCTACAATATCTTCACCAAGCCACTCTTTGACGATCTTGACAATCTGGGTATCACCTACACCTATTACGCAGATGATACTCAGATTCTCCTACCACTTACCGGGGATTATGGGGAAGGTCTGGCTTTGGTGAACAGAGTCTATAGCATCGTTCAGGCATGGATGGCCAACCATGGCCTATGCCTGAACGATGACAAAACGGAGCTCATCATCATGGGCACCGCTGCTCGCATTTTTAAACTGAACCCAATCTACTCAGCATTCATCATCGATGGGAACACTATCAAGGTCGCCAGAGAAGTAAAAACACTAGGTTTCTACCTCGACTCGACCCTATCCCTCACCAAACAGGTTAACTCATTGGCCTCATCTACGGCCTATACATGTAAATTAATATGAGCCGGGAAACAATTCCTACCAGATAACAGCTGCCTAATCCGATCCAGAGCCCTTATCCTATCAAAATTAGATTATTGTCATTCCCTCTACATGGGGGCAACTAAACAAACCATCAACAGAATACAAGTGCTCCAAAACAATGCACTTAGAGCAGCCCTAAGTATTCCTAAAAGAGTACACATTTCTGAAATAAGACGGAAACACAAATGGCTCTCCACCCAGGAAAAAATCAACCTCAAATCTGCCTCCCTCATCCACAAATGTCTAAATAACAAAGCCCCTCGTTACCGAACAGAACGTTTTACTAGAAAAAACTCCACTAGACCCACTAGAACAGCCAGTCCCAACTGCTTGCTAGTGCCTAGATTTAAACTGACCACTATTGGAGGGTCCAGCTTCCCAGTCAGGGCAGCTCAATTGTGGAACTCCCTACCTCACGCTCTTAGATCTGACCAAACGTTCAACAAATCCAGAAAGAACGCAATAAAATGGCTTACTGAGAATGCTATGTAACCTGCTTTCCATACTGCACCTGTTCATACACTTGCTATTATGTAAATATCAGCTATGATGACTTGCTGTCTGCATACTGTCTTGTATGTATACTTTACTGCCTTACCTGCACCTTGTGGAGCCAAGAAAATTATTTTTACATTGCTCTGGATACCTGTACTATACTGTATGTACTTTACTGCCTTACCTTTACCCTGTGGAGATAAGAAAATCATTTTTACCATGCTCTGTATATTTGTAACTTCTGTAACTAAGCTGTAAGCCTTCTTGTCACATGCGCCCTGCTACCTCAGGGTCCGGTGCGCACAATAAGTAAATAAACAAACAAACAAAGTGTCATCTTGCAATATGTGGACGACATCTTGATCTGCAGCTCCACGGAAGAACAATGCAGACGCGATTCTATTCAGCTATTGACTGTACTCGCTGAGAAAGGTTATAAGGTTGACAAGGAAAAGTTGCAATATTGTCAACAGGAGGTGCTATACATAGGCCAGCTAATCTCACATGAAGGTAAAAAGGTGACCCCAGAAAGGGCTGAAGCCATCATGAACACAGCTAAGCCACACACGATAAAGCAAATGCAGAGCTTTCTAGGCCTATGCAATTATGTTAGAGCATGGGTCTTCGATTACAGCTCATATACCAAGCCCTTGCTCCAGGCCCTGAAGAAGGCCCAGGCGACAAAGGAAAAGATTGAATGGACTGAAGCAATGGAAAAGGGGTTTGCAGCACTCAAGAGAGCAATTTGTACAGCTCCAGTTCTAGGGATTCCTAATTATTCAGAGGAATTCTACCTATTCTCGCACACGGATGGCAACGTTATGACGGCGGTGCTCGCTCA
Source organism: Ambystoma mexicanum (assembly GCF_040938575.1). Classification (NCBI taxonomy): domain Eukaryota; kingdom Metazoa; phylum Chordata; class Amphibia; order Caudata; family Ambystomatidae; genus Ambystoma; species Ambystoma mexicanum. The sequence goes on from NC_090936.1 coordinate 149,595,688, forward strand.
AAAAACTTTGTTGGGATACAAGACCTTGGCATATTACAGTGGGATCCTGGATCCAGTAATGAGAGGCCACTTCCCATGCGAACAAAGTTTAGCTGCCGCAGCGTTCACCATAGTAAAGGCAACCACTATTGTGATGGTATGTTCAATGACGTTATATGTCGAGCATTCACTATTCGCTATTTTATAGAAACCTAAAGGCAAATTGACGTCTCAGAGAGCTTCTGCATATGAAGTGATCATATCTAATCCATCGATCAAAGTAGTTCAATGTAAAACAGTGAACTCAGCTACATTCATAGCAGTGCCAGTCACTGAAGGAGAGCCGATACATGACTGTGGAAACTATGAAGAATTCTATGATGAAATCCCCAGGGTGAAAGAAAATGCCCTGGCAGGAGGAGGGATCATTTTATTGACGGATCTTCAAGAATCGACCAAGAAGACGGACAAAGATATACAGACGTTGCCGTAATGAAACACATAGCAAACTGAGAATTTCGAGTACTCGTCAGTGCACGAATACCATCTCATTATTCAGTGCAGGCTGCAGAACTATTGGCATTGGTACTCGCCATAGAGAATCACGCAGAACAGGAAGTAACGGTGTACAGTGACTACGCCTATGTGACGTCCACAGTGCACGCAGGACTAGCATGCTGGAAAAGGAGGGGCTACCTCCGAGCAGACGGCACGCCAGTGCAGCATGCAGCCTTATTGGTCAGGCCGATTACAGCACTACAGCTCCCAGTAGGCACAGCGATTGTGAAATGCGCCTCCCACACCAAAGGGACAGATTTTTTGTCATGCGGGAACCACGCAGCAGACATGGAAGCCAAGCGCATGGCCTCCAAAAGTGAGACGGTCATGGAAGTGGAAGTGGCGTGTACCCATGAGAGAATGATGGTGGCACGTACCACACCTGAAGCCTATAGTAATCTGGGCCAGACGCAAATAGTGGAGCTTCAAGGGGAGCACCACAGGATGAGAAGAACTTATGGAAACATCAATGGTGTTCTTTAAACCCCTCTGATGGATTGTGGTGGCAAGACAGCACTGGTAAACCAGTAATGCCTCTAGCCCTACTAAAAATAGCATTGGAGCAATTGCATTACCCACTACACATGTCAAAAGAGAATCTAGCAGCAATGCTCGCAGAAGACTGGTTTATACCGAATTTAGCTGGGCATGTTGCATTCTTCATAGTGAACTGCATAATCTGCCAGCAATTCACTGCTGGCCACACATTAAAATAAGTGAGAGGAGTCATCCCCCGGCCAAATGGGCCTTTTCAACATTTACATATCGACTATGTCGACATGATTCAATTGTGCAATGGATACACATACTTAATTGTAGTGGTGTGTCCATTCTCTAGATGGAAAGAAGCAGGTCCATGTACACACCCAGGCTCTACCTGTGCGGCCAAATTCCTAGTGAGGGAAGTGTTCCCTAGATGGGGGGTGTGTGAAGTGATGAGATCAGATAATGGGCTCATTTTGTAAATTCAGTCTTTGAACAGATTAGCTTGTTGTTTGGTATAAAGCACAAGTTCCCGTCGGCGTATCATCCGGAAGGTAATGGTATTTGTGAGAAACTCAATGGCTTGTTAAAGGAAAGGATAGCCAAGTTGAAGCTTACTCTAAAGAGGGGATGGTTGCACTGCCTTCCACTGGCATTGTATGCTCTTCACAACCAACCAGGCTCCGACCATCATTTTACGCCGCACGAGATAGTCAAGGAAGGAGAATGAATACTCCCCTAACCCCTCATGACGGAGCTAAATGTGATGCCCAGCCAACCCAAGAGCTCCTGGGATCCGAATTACAAAAATATCTGAACTGCATGACATCCAGTCTTACTGTAATTTCAGACCAACTGCAGCAACAAAAATGGTGCAGCACCGCACAAAACACAGCAGGAGACACTGAAACAGGCGCAGTTCAAGGTCTACGTGTTCCACTCTTCTTTCCTGGAGATGCAGTATTAGTAAAAAAACACACGAGGAAGAGGTGGGACGAGCCAAGATTCAATGGCCCTTTCATCATAGAGGACTGCACTCCTTCAGCTGTAAAACTGCAGGGCAGGAGAGCATGGATTTTCCTCAATGACATTAAGCCCTTTATCGGAGAAAGCCCTCTAGCTGCAACCCACCGCGAAGAACCCACCGACAACAGGGAAGAACCTCAGCACGTGCAGACGAGATCTATGACGAGGAAGGAGGACGCATGAGCAGCAAAGCAAAGATAAATAACCCCTTGTGCAAGTTGTGGCTTAAACTGGACATTTCCTCTAAGCAAAAGGGGATAAGGACATAAACAGACACTCTGTGCATCCTAGTTGCAGGGTGAAGAAGAAAATTGCACATTTAAGCCACAACACGTTTTTGGTGACACAAACTTGTGAATCAACCCACACTCCAGCATTATTGAGAAACAAGACTTTAACAGACAGTGATCAAGGACCTTTACCTTAAGAGCTAAACACAGTATTCTGAATCATCAAATATCAAGACCTTATTTGGCAGCATTTATGGTGTCCCCCAGCAGAAACCTCACAGAGGACGTACTCACTTACTTCCAGTTAGTGTTGGCATCATATCCATCACTGGTAGGGAGGGTTACCAGTGTCACAGACTTTATCCAGGATCTTGTCAACAAGAAAGTAATCTGGCAACTACTTACCGTCATCGCGGAATCCTTCATTGGACTGCCTGAATACAGTGATAAGGACACAAATGCTTCCACCACAGACAATTATAGATGAACTCGTCAATATGCTTTTCTTTCACATTATAGAGAGTACCCAGCTATTGGCGGGAGAACCACAGACACGCTCACGTTTATTCGAGATCCAGCAAACTCTGAACTTTTGAGCCAGCTCTGGACCAAGCTAAGTTATTTGGTCGCAATCCACGCGTCAGGAAAGTGCAAGCATTGTTCACGTAAAGGGAACAGCCTATAATCCTGAACCCAGCAAGGCAGGACAAATGTTCCTGTCACCTGAGGACAACCGACTGGCGCACAATGTCCTATTTCACCTAGTAACTGACTTTTCTGTAAATGGTCGGGAGACCTGTCAAGGTTGACGTCCTCACTTTCATCAGAGATCCAGCTAACGTCGCACAGATGGGAAAGCTCCTCCATGGCATCATGCTGCAAGTGGAGCTGTCCAACTTTCAGAGAGATTACATGAGGAGATTCCAATGAAACCTTCCGCCCAGGGACAGATCGAGGAAACGGAGGCAAGCACTTCATCTTTTCGCCGAGGGACAGATCAAGGGAACTGAGACAAGAACTTTACCTTCATTTGTTTTAATTGCCTTTTTCCCATTTCTTCACATTGAACAGTGTCCAACATGTCCTCAGGACTGAAGCAGATTTGGGGGGCAGGCTGGGCACTCACCTACTTTTAATATACACAGTAAAAGTGACTTATCGAAGTGTTAGTCTAATCTATTTTTCCATAGTCTAGCAAGGACACTGCATCCTGTATCAAGAGACAATCGTCACGCGCAAGAGGGGGGACACTTGTGAAGCACCAGACACTTTATGATACAAACTGTTTGAGAACAACAGTGAATTGGGGGAAAAGAATAAACATTGACATTTTGTTATGATCAAGATGGGGGCCCAGAACAGTAACCTGGTCCTCCCACAAGCAAAGGGGCACCCCCACTTCTCTGGAAGGAAACGCTTCTGTTTTTCCTACCGTACTAGCATGTATATATGCATTGTGTTTATCATTATTTTGCTGTCATTAACGGTCAGAACTGCATTTTTTCTTGGTGCACAAAGCGTTCCAATTTCAGTGCACCCACCTGATGATGTATACATGAGTCCCACAAAAGCACCCAGACCCTATATAGTTATTCCAGTCCAGAGAAAATCTGATGGTAAAGTGAATGAACTGAAAATGAATGTAATCAACAGTGACACATACACACTTGAGGTAACGAATGAAGAGAAGAGCTGGAGACAGGGTCAGCACGGAATGAATGAAAACATATAATTGACAAATACACGCACCCACACACTGAATGCATATGAACCAGGGTATGTGTCAATGGCCACAGGACCTCAACCGAAAGCAATCGAGAGCATGAGACTGCCTACCGAACAATCAGCCCCAGAAAATAATGAGAGAACCCGAAAAGAGTCAAGAGACAAGAGAAAAGCCAACGAAAGAAGACTTAACAAAAGCCCTTAAAAAGAAAGAAGCGGCTGCAGGAGAATTCACTGCCAAGACGCAAATGTTAATAGATCATTTATTCCTGTTTACAGCTAGAACGAAGAAACGGCATGAGGAACTGAAAAATAAAACCGCAGAGACTGTACTGCCAATCACACAAGTTCCAACACAAGGAACAAGTACCAAGCCCACAATGCAGCCATACACGAGGCCGGTGACAGGCTGGTGGCTAATAAAGGCACTTATAGAGGGCAGGAAACGAATGCAAGAAGAGAAGGAGAGAATTGCAAAACCTACACCTACCACATCGATGCAGATAAAGAAATTTGCTCCATCGACCAGAATGCCTGAGAGTCCTCCAGCAAGGAAAAGCCACACAGACGCGTTTAGAGATGTAGTTATAGCAAACTACAGGAAGACACTAAGGATCAAAAGGAGCCTGCATGAAGATAACAATGAACTGAACGACTACCTGGACAGCACAGCACATCTAGGAAACAACATTTGGTACCAGCACATGAAAGAAGTTGGAAGAAGCAAATCAGAAAGAGAATGCTTCATTTTTGCACTCCTACCGTACAGCATAGGGAAATCCAAGATCTTCGTGGCTGTAGAAATGAATGTCCCGACAGCACATTGTCTTTCACACGTAGCAATGTGCAACACTAGAGGGCAGTTTATGGGGAGGGAGGCCTCATTGATATGGGCAACCGAGACAAATTACCCCGATGAAGATGATTATATACAGGACATTAAGACGAGAAACCGAGCCCATTCAAGGAATCATGTGATCAGTTACGAGAAGCCTGGAATTAAAGGAGCAGCAATCAGATGGGAAGTGAACCCAAAGCTAAATGTTCAAGGAACAACTCCAGAAGAGGCAAAAAATTGGAAGAACAGAGAACAAATGCAGATTTGGGGAACAGTGCTTTCACCAGACGGAGGGGAAGAACGAGTGGTGATCTGCCGAGCATGGATGGTCTTTGGAGCTTATGAGGAGGCAATAGAGAACTCTCAGAGGTTGTGCAAACCTTTATGGCTGAAACTCACAAAATTGCTAACATGGGTCGAAGACAGAGCAGGACCCCTGCAGATAGTGCCACTGGAAAACCCGAAATTGTGCTTCAGGAACAATGGCACGAGGAAGATGGGAGAGAATCAGAACTGCAGACAAATCTTTGAAGCTCCAGGAATGACTCATGGAACCGCAGTAATTATGGATCATTACTGGGCGTGTGGATCCAAACCATACATAAGACTGCCGAAAAACTGGGGAGGCGTATGCGCAATAGTGAATGTCTACTTTCCTGCACTAGTGATCCCGAAAAGCGACTTGAATATTGGCAGTTTCCTAAAAGCAGATGCTCACCTGAGGAAAAGGAGATCTGTTGAGCTGGTATCCAAAAGGAAGAGAGAAAATTACTTTTCTGCCAAATCAGAAGCAGCATTCCATGCAATCCCGTATGAGCACAGGCTCTTCAGCCTCACCTCATCTGTGTTCACAACGATCATCCTGCCAATATTCCAGGTTGGAGCAAATACTAAGTGGTTGCAAGTCACCAGATGGGAATTACTGCAAACCATCAACTCGACATTAAAGGGATTCAACGCAATCAAGGAAGAGTTAAGAGCAATCCGACTGATGACTCTACAGAACACATTATGTGCTTGATATGATCACAGCAATGGATGGAGGAGTTGGTGCAAAAATCGGAGAGTCATGTTGCACATTTATACCTTCTCATGACGAAGAAAATGGAACTTTGACAGAAGCCATAAGTATGCTGACAAACATACAGAACCAGATAATTGATGAAACTGACGAAGTAGATGTTGACAGCTGGTTTGGAGCACTATTCTCATGGATCCCACAATGGATGGCAGTCATATTCAAGTTCCTGGGAGCCCTGTTACTGATGATACTATTAGGATTTTGTGTTATCAAGATAATTATCTCAAAATGCCAGAAAACCGCAAAGAAAGCCATAGGGATGAAGATCATGATCGATATCAAACCAGAGACCTGACTGATGAAGAAATAAGAGAATTTGTGAAGGCCAGCGAATATGCGCCAGAAGGAACAACTTTTGTGTATCCCAGGAAACAAAGAAAGTACGAAGGAAAATGGATTTATTGTAGCCCAAATGGACAATGCCAGCTAATGACCTGGAACAAAGACGAACATGTAAAAACAGCAGGAAGTTTGAAAGGAGTGATAAAAATGTGTACTCCAATGAGACACTCCTTCGCACCATCATGTACAAACCCAGAAGATGAAGAAGAAATGAATACAGAAGAACCAAGTAAAGTGAATCCAAAGGAGGAAGCAGAAGTGGTCGATGAACTGACCAGAGGGGGGAGTGTAGAGGAGGTCCCAGATATGGCCTGCACTCCAGCCACCCATTTTGAAATACCAGGAACATACTCGCCGAGATATGTGACGTATAATGAGCAAATAAACCAGCAGAGAGCCATGATAGGGCTCTGCCCAGTGCCCATCAGAAGAGAAATACCTGTTGAGGTGCCAATAACCAGACAACCATGGGCAGCACGGTACCCATTGAGACAACCGTACCAACAGCTGACATGACATGAAGACTACTTTCAGGCTGTCCCAGAAGAGACCCACAGGGCCTTAATCGAAGGTGAATGGTGACGTCACAAGGGCCCGGACAGACATACAGATGAACGAACAACAACCAAAAGATGACACACTAAGACGAAATACCATAGATAAGGATATCACAGGCTTGGAAGAAGAAATGATGTTGAAATATAAAGAAACGTAACCATAAAGCAGGATGGAAGTATGCAACCAGCTAACGCCTGTACATAGGCTTGTAACACAAGAAGCTAAGGAAACAGTGCAGCTTGCTATGCTTAGTAGAAGAATAGAGCGGCAAGCGCCAAATATATATCTACCTCAATGAAGCACATTATATAAGTGCAGTCCACTCTACATGAAAGCAGAATTAAGCCCAGGATGGTAGGGGCCAAACAGGCCAAGATTCATATACCAGCACAAAGCCAGACGAAAGAGCGTACGAATTCGAGGTCAACCCAAGGAAGGGAGGAGAGCGGCAACTCCGAAGAATCGAAACTTAAAGAGCATAGCAGCCTGCCCGGGAAGGTCGAGATAAGGAGGCCCAGGCAGGTGGCGAGGCCGAAGAGAGAATCAAATACGCAAATAGATGGAAAATGTAGCAGCTTCACGGTGTACAGACACGTGACCAGCCAAGCGCAAAGAGGTACCAATGTCTGATGTCAGCCAAAACCAAAGGATGCCATAACTTTCCCTGATAAGAAGCTACAGTTTCAAGGCTATCCTCAGCCAACTAATTGACACATAGCCCTAAAGTACTGATTGATGGAAGGGAGACAGGGTGAATCTTGGGGCATGCCACATCTGGGTGAACATTCTGCATGCTGCTAATTAAAGTGGAGATTTTTGCTTGGGTGTAACTGACCCAATCACAATGGTCAAAGTAATCTAGGGTCCTATAGTTAGTAGAACCAATGAGACGTCGTACTTGTAGTGACATCTAGCACGAGTGATGTAGAGGGATGGGCGTAGACGCCCATCCGAAAAGAGTTATCCAATCCCCCCACCCCGTTACCATATACAGATATAGTACCTATACTTAAGTTACCTTTTCCAACCAATAGACTTGCATGACAAACTTTTGAGTGTTACACGTCAATGATGACGACTTTTGTCTATAAGAATAGCTGTTTGTATGAAGATTGTGGAAGTTGAAGCGAGACGTGCGATCGCATCACTGATGATTTTCTAATGTTTCCCTGTTTTTTGTACTTGTCATTAATCTGACTTCCCTTTGCCAAACCATTTGAGTTGTCCTTATTGATTTGTGTTGGAGTAAGAGAATCCTGCATCCCATCCACCTCAAGGTGCAGCGTGTCTTAAAGTACTTGAGGGTGAGCTCTGATCCAATGGGCCCGTCAGAGGTGGCTCCGCCCTCTTGTACACTAGCAATTATTGTATAGAATTCCAGAAAGACACATTATTTGGTATTCCTATTCTTTCTTATTTAGGGTCAGTCTTGAAAGTGTTAGACTTGTGGCACTCCTGTTCTTATTTTTCTTCTTTTTTTAAGAGGCCTGAACAAGAAAGACAGCCACTCCAGAAGTAAAGAGCCACATGGTGCTGGCCACTGCCCAGGAGCTTGCATTACAAAAAAAACAAAACAGAAAAAGGGGGCTGTATGGGTTTAGAGGTCGCAAGGCAGATCACAGAGTTTGCAAGGGAGACCTCAGAAGTTGCACTTGTGACCTCTGACGACCCCTAAATGACAACCCTGAGGCAGGGTCAGGCAATTACTGACCATCACACACACCTGAAGCTTTTTAATAAGACCCAGGTGTATAAAGATAGGGGGCGGGGAAGGAGGAGAGAGAAGTCGCTGTACGAGCAAGGCAAAGCACATGTGGAAGCAACAGTTCCAAGATGGCAGTTTAGCACGAGGAGAAAGATGGCGAAATAGAAGGGGATTGCATGGAGGGAAGTGCCCTTGACATTTTTGGCAAGGAACCATTACTTTCACAAAAACTCGAGAATAGAAAGAATAAGACCAGGAAACAAGGCTGAAGACTCCTGCATTGTGTGTTGGAGGTACCCGTGGCCCTACAGCATTGATAATCAAGGCAGGAAGAATCGCCTACTGCTGTGGTGCTGTCCTTGGCTCCTACAACAAAGCAGCACCAGTGAAATCAACACACCGGTGAGTTGGGGAGACCAATACCAGACTGGTCTGTGTTCAAGCCAAGGTTGCAAGCGGCAACATTGTATAGTGAGCACTGAAGCGAACAGTGTATGAAACTCATGTGATAACCAACACAAGTAAAAATGGACAACAGATGAGTGATTGAACATTGAAACCAAAATACAATACCTAGAAACTTGATGACAAAGTAGATAAAGTTGGTCCGAGCCCGAACGAGGGAGATAAATTGAAAGCTTTTGGGTTAAAGCAAGTTTGTGTTAGAATGAATTAAATTGGTCCGAACCCGGCGGAGGGAGACTGACTGAACGTTGTGTTAAAACAGATCTGAGCCCGGCTGAGGGTGATCCGGGGTGAACCATGAATCACCTGGGAAATTGGATACATGGAAATCCTACGAGCATTGTGTTAAAGGGGATCTGAGCCCAGCTGAGGGGGATCCGAGGTGAATGGTCAATCACCTGAGAAACTGAGTACGTGTGAAATCCAGAGAGGAAAATAACAAATAACAAACTCTTTATATGAAGATCTTGGAAAAATGCTTAAGCAAGGTATGCCTAAATCTGTTTATGTTGTTGGTCAATGTTGCCAAAAAAATTTGATAGAGATAGCAATGGATACAGAAGATTTAATCAATCGGCCTCAAATTGTGAAGAGTAAATTATTTCAGCACGACTGGGCAATGACAGCCGATAAAATCGGCAAGTATCCAGCATACATGGAATATGCAAAATTTCGCCATAACCAGAAACCACTGATTCCTTATATTAGGCAGGTTCCTAGCCAAAAGATACGAATAACATATATGCGTTTCAGATTTAATCTGTTTCTAACAAAAGAACGAACAAAATCCTGGCAGAACACCGAATCATTACATGTAGATACCTGTAGATTTTGTAAGGGCAAATCGTTTGAAAATTTGAAGCATCTTGTGATTTATTGCACTTACTTTACAAAGGAACGCCTAAGATATTTAGGTAATTATGTGGATACATCATCAAAACAGAAATCCGAACTATTGTGGTTACAATGTATGTGGGGGCATAGGCAATCATTGATTATTGATTTATATTTTTTTCTATCTGTGATAGAGCAGAAGTTGGAAAGTATTAAAATTATGTCTGTATGAAGTGCTAAGTTCGAAGCTCTGATATGATGATATGAATTGCTAATTGTAAATATCATGCGGGAAGGTCCAGTGCTGATAGGATATATGTTACTAATATGAACTATGGCCAAACCGAAATTTTTTTAATCAAGTCCTTAGTATATTGCTATTTTTATCGTTTTGTATCTTGTATTATATTTTTTCTTTGTTTTTATACTTTTTTTGTTTGTTACGTATGAATTTGACTTGTATATAACAGAATATGATTTTAAACCAATGTTGTAAAGATTTTGACATCGAAAAACAAAAATAATAAAAAAAAAAAAAAATAAAAAAATAACATTGTTTATTTGTCGCATCAGTCACTCTGAAAGAAGAGACTTTGAAAGGCAAAGAGACTTGGGCATGGAAGGCCCTGATGCTAATGTTTGAACTCCACCCTCATGCTAGAGAAGTCAGAGACTGTGCTAAGTTCGAGTGTACCGCCTTGTCCCATGCTGAAAACATGGGGAAGGGAGGCCAACAGCCTGAATATCCTGACATATAATTTCTTGAACACTTCTTTCTTTTACATAACATTGTTTCCCACACCATTTGTATTTAGAGGTAAGGATTGGCAACAGGTTTTTTTTAAATATAGGCCCTTTCATTTTGACAAGACACCACCAGAACTGCATTATTATTATTTGATTGTCTGTCTTACTGTTGATACCATGCCTTCCTTACATAACCCCATACAAAAAGGGGAAGGCTAGGGTGTCACGTAGGATGAGGATAAAAAAGCAGTATCTTGTAACATTTTTTGACAACCATGTACAAATGCGTGCCAACTTAAACACAAAACTAGGATCTTCCCAAAAGAAAAAATAATCAGGATGGTCTTCTCGAAACTAAAACCTCTCTCCCACTAAATATGGGTATCTAGGCCTCTGCAGCATCTGGAGCAGGTTTTCCAAGCCATACATTTCAGAGAAGGGTACTCAACCCCATGTTTCTGGCATTGCAAGTTAAAAGATGAAGTAAACCCTCCTCTCAAGTCTGAGATAGTTTCAGCTTTCTGGGGTCAGGTTACCTCATGACTGATTCTAGTACAGTTCTGTGAGCAGACTGACAATGGCCATAGCCAGTGGGAGGGGGTGGGTAGAGAAGTCTCTGTGGTCTGTATGAGCATTACCTTGGTATCTCTACTCACCTTCTCTCTGATCTGACTGTGGGCTTATCTAGCCCATCAGAATCTTCCAGCTCTGGTGAACTACTTACAGGTCTTCCTCATGTGACCAGGCACAAGACATCGACAACTCTCTAAAGGGGGAAACCACTGTCAATCATGTTGGGGAATTATTGTACTTACCAAATTCTCCCCCTAACAGTACTAACATGAGAGGAGATCACCTAGGGAAAATTACACCCAATGATGCTGGGCGGAGTGAATTGGAAAACGTAGAACATCACAATGACATTCCCACAGTTTCTCTGTTCGCTAACAGTCAAGATTCACTTAAAATTATGTAATTAAGCATTACAAAAGCATGTCCCATTGGGGACAATACTGGAATGAGGAGGCTCCATGCGGAAGCAAGGAGTAGCCACAAAAAGCAGAGTGAACAGTCTAGGCACCCACCAACAATGGAAGTAGGGCAGTGTAAAAAAGAAGAACAGAGACACAGCCGAGGGAGCAGCAGTAGCAGAAATAGCAGTAGTTGGAGCAGCGAAAGGGGACGGAGTAATCAAAGAGAAACAAGAAGCTGGAAAAAACGATATCCAGCAGAACGAACCAGAAAAAAATTAACCGGTTCACGAGACTGACAGAAGAACATGGGAAGGAGAGACCTTCCAAGCAGAGCTTTGCCGACTGGTGTAGGCGTGGACAGGTGAAGGCGTAGCAGAATCATGCCCATCGTGTCCTCGCAAGCCCAGCTGACAGGCAGCCGAAAAAAATCAACGAGCCAGGACAAAAAGGTACTGGCTGTGTGGGGAGCAAACATTGGAGACTAGGACCAGCGCTACTCAGGGATGAGAAGGAGTAAAGACAAGCTCAGAAGAGACGCAGTGATAAGCTCCAACATGCCCTGGGATTACCCAATAATGCAAATGACACTTCACTCCTGGAAGGGGACTAAACCCAGCCTGACAGAGGAATAGAAAAAGGCACGAGAATAGCGTTGCTCTTCCTCGTCCCAGTGGATGGGAAAACAACAGGTAATGCTTGGCAGGAGAGTAAACCAAGTTTACCAGGAGTAGCACGTCAAGAGGGGGAAGGAAATAGCACCCTAACAAGAGACATTGTTGACTGGAGAGAAGAAGAGAAAAGTAATATATATCTTATTCTCCGGCTCTCTGGGTTTCACCACCTCCTCCTGCATGCCTCCACCTAGCCGATCCTCTCCACGTCTTGGTCATGATGTTTTAACCTCCTCCTGGGTCTGTCCTCCTTATGATACTGCCTCTTTCATTACCTTTTTAACTCTCATCACCTGCTTTTATTCATAATCCATCTCTGATCTTTCCATATCTTCCTTTTTGTACTCCTTAATCGCATGCCCCACCCCCATGTCTTCTTGCAGAATTTCACTCTCTGGTGTTACCACTCCTTTATTCAGCTCCTTACTTCCTACTTCTATCCATGCAATCTCTGTACTTTGCACATCCACCTTGATTCGCTTAGAGCTCCCCAGCTTATCTTTCTCTCTATTGCTGCCATTTCTCCAGCCTGCTCAGTCTCGCCAGCCTCTGCTCCTTCCACCGCTCTCCATTTTGAAGACTTGTCTAAATGTGAGTCTTCATCTCATGCCCCTCACCTGGTCGGACTGGGCTGTTTGGGTTATAGAGTCTCCCCCCGTCCAGGTGGGACTTTTGGGGAGTTTCTGCACCTGTGTTCTCTGACAAAAGGCTTTGACTAGTTATGGTCCTGCTGTGCCACTTCCCAAAGAAATTGCCCACTTCTGAATCATGCGTTTGACGAAAGTACCACCATTAAGGGCATGGAGGAGAAAGGAGTATTCCTCATTGAAAGACAACTATACATGGCGGTACTTCAACTATTTGTGCCAAACCATTTACAAACAGATCTGGTGCATAGACATATTATGGCACCATATTTGGGGATGCCGAAACCCCAAGGCCATCTCTTAAGCAGAATATATATGATATACTTATACATGCTGTGAGGTACCAGTAGTAAGGCTCGGACACAAGGGTGGCATGTTTTTTGGGTACAGACTTTTATTGATCAAGAAAAGGTTGGGTAAAAGGCCTATATCTAAGAGGGGTTTCCCCTACCTCAAATAAACTATCAAAAACAGTCAGGATGTCCAAGAGCAAAAAATGTCTGTCCCTCACAATGCAAACTAAAATGTTCTCAACCAGTCGTGCTGCCAAAGGATTCAAAACAATGTTCAAGAAAATATAATAACAAAATTGGGTTTGGGGGGGGGGGCGGCGGGTTAGCTCCTTCACCCTAGCCTTCGAAAGAACAATCATCTTTTAAGTTCCTTCAAATGTAAAACAAAATGGATTCTCCAAAAAGTGTAACACATTCACAGTCCTGGGGTTCTGAACCCCTTGGTTTCCAGTCTTAAGTTTGGGTGCGAGTCCCAGACTTGCAAAACTTGAGGGATCTTGGTGTACTCTCCTGCCAAGCCCCTGTTCTCTCATGTAGTGTCCTTCTTTCTCATACAGGGCTCCAACCTCTGTTATTTCTTAATATCTTTAGGGTCCCAGACCTTTTATCCATGGCCTCTTTAAGCTCTTGCCTTTCATATGGGTGTGTGTCTGTGGAGAATCCTACGGATCCCCCACCAAAACCCTGCCTAAAGTCTCCTCACAGGTGGCCAAGAGAGGGCAGACGCTTCCTGATCCCATCCTGGGGATGGTGAACTGCGGGAGGATCACCTGGGTGGAGACAAGGCCCAGGGCAGTGGGGAGATTCCACAGGGTGAGACAAAGTAATTCTCTTGGAGAGGGATATTCTTACCACTGGGTTAATGGAGGACTTAACTTATTGTCATTTTGAGATATCTCAACCTCCTATAAAGGAGGGACGGGTAAACTCCAAGGGTGTACCTCCAACAAAGTATTGAGTCCAAAGGACAAGTCTCTTGCACCCCTAAAATCAAATATCCTCTCCAACGTCAAAGGATGACCAAAAAGGATGATGGAAATGTAGCATTTTCTCTCCCATCTGTCTCTAAAAAAATTAAACCCTATAATCCCTCTTCTAAAAAACATCAGTGGAAGTAAAATCACTATTAAAAGTAGGACAGATGTGGAAAAACTTTATTTCCTTAAAATGGACTACATGTCCCATAATCCTTCAGGGACTGGAACGAAGAGGCATGCCGAGGTAAAGGACAGGCAAGCAGGGCCTGCATCTGAAACCAATTGCCCCACCTAAGAGGCATAAAAGGCTGCAGCAGGAAGGAGCAGCAGGAAGAAGCTGGAGCCGGAGCAGTAAGAGCAGCAGTATTAGCAGAAGAAGAAGCAGAGAACAAGGCTGGCAGTTCACTTGGAAGTGTAACCACAGAAGGGACACCAGGATGAGAGAAGAGCAGATTCCACCTGCAGGTTCTGAGTTGGTCCTCTGCTAACAAACCCTGTTTGGCTGTGACTGCATTGGAAGAGACTGGAAGAAGTTAACGTCTTTCCAGGTGCACCTGATTGCTGTGAATGCAGAGCTGAAGTCGTGAGACCCGTGTGCAGAAGCAAGCTGAGGGAGCCAGGCGAATATGAGGATCTCTGTGGTTGAGGCCGAATCTGAGACACCTGAACTTGCAGAGGGGTGTGGGTCCCAAGAGTGCCTGCAACAGTAAAAGCAGAAAGAAAGTCGGGAAGTGGAAGCAGCCCGCCACTGTTGTGACTTTGGAGTCAGTGAGTGGAGCTCTGTACCCCAAATCAAGAGAAACTCCTTAACGATAACTGTAGCCAGCTGAATTAACACTTGCGTTGAAGTGAGAATGAGTAAAGTTGTTTGTAATAGTGGGAAGTTTTCTCAACAAAGGGAAATTCCAACACGCGCTTATTCGGCACAAGTTAAAGTGCTCGTGTTGAAAGAAAACCTTTTATATTTCCATTGTTGGATTTAACTCATTACCGAAGCGGTTGCTCGACTCCTCTTAAGAGGGAGAACGTTGTCGGTAATCACTTTAGAATTAGCAGCTGACTTTCCTGAAGTTTTACACGACTACGAACATCAAAGAAAGGCCACGTGTTAGAAACTGTGCTTCCCGATCCCTGTTAAAGCAGAACGCTGTATGAATAAATGGGAACACAAGTACTTAAGCAGAGTAATCGTATGTACCTAAATTTGTTTCTAAAGTGAAACTTAACTCTTGTAACATTCAGAACAAATTTTCAAATCGTAGCAATGACTGAAGTCACTAGTAGAACAAGTATTACCCAAGCCAGTAGCCGGATCCTTTTTAAAGTGAAACCAGCCAAATTAAAATCTAAACACCCATATTTTGAAGTTGTTGAATCTTTTATAAGCCCAGAGCTGTTATAAGCCCAGAGTCCTCTGATACAAGGTTGACAAGGTTATCCAAGGCTGGAAGTGTGGCAATAGAGCTCTGGGTTAACTACTGGAAATAAGAAGGTGTACATAAAGCTGGGGAAGGGAGCTGGGTGCTTGTAAGAAGATTAAGTCAACAATCTGTAATGCTGAGATTGTTGAAGCTGAGAAAGAAGCAGTCTAGAAACCAAGACAGATTTCTGTGGTAGCTGTAAGACAGACAGAAGAGGCAAAGAGGCTACCCTTTCTTATGGCATAGAAAAGAAGAGTGCATTGCCTACCTGTAGAGGTCGAAGAGTCGTGTCTGAGTTGCCTGATAAATTCTTAAAGTATCAAGTCGCAGCAGAACCAGTAGACCTGTGGTTGTCTATAATTTGTCAGGACATTTTATATGGAATGTAGTTGAAGCAGCAGTAGACCGCGAAGAAAAGGAGCCCGCTTTCACAGTACCATTTGCAGAAGGGAGTTGTGAAGGAAAATATAACTCCCTTACAAGAAGCATCCTGACAAGTTACACAAAAGACGCTGCAGAGGTTACGAAAAGAAGAATAGTTGTTGACGCAGAAGTGGTACCTTTGTTTTGAACCTTGTCAATTCTATCCTGGATTGAGGCTATGCTGGATTACCATTGGTGATGTTTTCTTTGTGGAAATTGAAAAGGGAACTTTTCAACAGACGAAGAAGGAACTGTTAACAGTGGATTTTTGTTTGAGTCAACTTTTGTTTCTGTGGAACTTTTCATGAACTGATTTAAGACTTTAATTTCTTTGGTAGAAGTTGACCATTTCTGGGGAACAAGAACTACCCTGGATAAGTAGAAGTCATCCAAGGCACGGGTTATTTGGTCATCTTTCATTTATGTTATTCATGCTTTGTTTTTACTGTTTTGTTTTTTAGTGTGAGGGCCAGTTTTGTGTATGCTAGGAGATTTTCCCTTAGATTCTAGACTAGATAGGAAATCCCCTGGTAGAGTAGGCTTAGTTAGGTTTTCTTTGCCATTTTTGTTTAAAATATAATGTAAAATACTGAGAAAACTATAATCAGTTGTCCGCCTTGCATTACTGACCCCTCACAGGTTCCCAGACTTGCACTATAGAGCTTCATTTTCTTGGTTTACTATCCTGCCAAGCATACAACTCTTCCTGGTCTGCTTTATTCACAATTCGGGTCCAGACACCCTTCTACTCTTCTTCTCATATGGGTGTGGATTCCAGACTTGCAATAATGTCCCTTGATCGTTTGGTTAACTTCTTCACCAAACATACCAAATTAGCTTTTTACTTCTATAGTTCCCAGGGTCCCAGACTCTCTTATCTTGCACTTTTTGTTTTGGCTCTCTAGCTCATCCCAGACCTCCAGCACCCACTGATCCACACGTGTACCTGACCATCTGGTCCTTGTCTTCAACTGGCATTGCTCTGGGGCGAGGCTCCGGTGCGAGGCTCCGGTGTTACTCAGCATCTTCTCTCATTTGGCGACAGCCCCGCCAATCACTTCTTCTTGCTCTGGGTCTCGTCAGCAATGGAAGTGTTTCACTCAGTGTTTGCTCCACCAACAACATGTTGCCTCCTGTGCTGCGGTCTCCATGGTGTGCAGCCCCCAAGATCTTAGGATGCCCAGAGGGGTTTCCAGACAGAGTGACGGGTAGTCCCTTCTCCTTGGAATGCTGTTCTGCTCTGTGCACAGCACTCCGCAGTTTGCCAGCTTGGGATCTCTGTGGCTCCCTCCTTGGAGGACGAACCTTCCCCTCTGTCTCAGCTGATGAGGATTTAAATTCCCACACTGCCCGGTTGTGTCGCTCTGGGACAATCAGAGATTGTGGAAGAGGAGACCATCCACTACAGTTCTCAGGACTGCTCAGTATACTCCTTGTCTTCTTTTTCACAGCATTTGAAAAAACATAATGGGTATTCTTTGAGATTTTAGTATGGTCAAATATATTAGGTTTACTGACTTGCCAATAAAGTATATTGCTTTGCTCTAGAGTAGGGGAAGGAGGATTTGGTAAGTGAAAAGGGGCTTGATGTGCAGAGTCATACCGCGTTTTCTCATAACGGTCGTCCCCAATCCCATAGAGGGCTACCTTCCCCATGTGATCCTACCTCAGTGCAACACACCCAGGGGACTAATGCACTGTGGATGTACTGCCCTGGGCCCATGGGAAAGGTCTCCCCCAGGGGAGAAGAGACAACATCCTCACATTCGACACAATGCCTGGTACATAACAGCAGCATGAAGAGGTACCGTCAAACTGTGAGATATGTTAAAGGTGATTGACAGATGGTCAGACCTATCCAGCGGGTTTGGAGAGCTGTGATGGAGGATGGGCAGGGCAGTGATGATGAGGTTGAGGATATTACCTTTTTTGTGAGTTGGGTCTTTCATGTGCTGCGTAAGGTAGTGTTGAGTAGGCAATATATATCTTCTTTCATTACTTGGTTACTGGGTTGCAAGGTATGTTAAAGTTGCATAGGAAGATGATGTTGGCATGCTTGAGAGGCATGGTGGCTACCAAGTCTGTGAAGTCTTTGATGAAGGAGGCATAGGGCTTGGGTGGTCTGCAGATGAGGTGAAACGTGAATGTGTCCGTTGGGGAGAGCGGGAAGTGGCAGGAAATGTTTTTGAAAGAGCCAATGGTGGAGACATCCAGTTGGGTGCATGGCCATGATGCCTTGTGAAGGATAACGAGGCCTCTGCCAATCTTGTTTGGATGGTACAGTTGTAGAATTCAGTAGCCATTCGGCACAGGTACATCCAGGATGCAGGTGGAGATGGATGTCATCTAGGTCTTAGTAATGAAGATGGAATCCAATTCATGTGTGGTGATGGGTCGATGATGTCTGCGCCATGGCTGGGTGGTGAGCAGACATTGGCCAGCATCTGTTTTCTTGTAGTTGTGGATGGTGGGAGTGGTGATGCTGTCTATGGTGACGCAAATGAAATTGCTGCAATGGGGTGTCCATGATGTTACTGGTGACCAGCATGGTTGGCGATGAGTGGTGAAGGTAGGGATGGGCTGTTCGGAGAGAGGTGTGAAACATATATTTATGGAAGCTTACCTGATGCTAGAGGAGCAGGGGTTCTGTGTCCTTCTGGTCCAAAAAGGAATTTACCTTTTCTTCGTCCGCACTGCACTTTAGATGCCCTTGATCTAAGTTAAGGAAGGCAAGGAAGGGACAGGGCAAAGCAGGTAGGTAGAGCTTAGGTCATGTGACCAGCAGCCTCCTCAAAGCTGTCTTCCTGGAGCTGGCCCGGAGTCCTTAAGTAGCCGCATAGAAGGTGGCAGGTGGTGGGCCAGAGTAACTGAGTGGCAGGGCCTTGTCATGTGACCGGCAGCCTTATAAAGCTCAAGCCTCAAGCTCAGCTCAAGGATTCATTGTTCAGGATCAAAACTGAATTGAAACTGGACTGCAGGAGGGCCAGAGTAATGGGAGTTCTTGGGATAATCCTCAATCTCCTGTGTACTCCCTCCACCCTAAACCAGACTTTCCTGCTTCCTAGATGTAGAGTTGGTACTAGTGTCAGGTAACTTCTACTGACTAGTATCAGGGTGGGTTAACAGTGAAGGCTTAAATGCTGTAGCCTTCTCAAATGCATTACCTACGGGAATTACTAATGGCACACTACTCTCCTCTTCCCCAAAACCTATAAAAGCTGTTATGTGTCTTGTTGCAATCTCTCTCAGACTCCCTTTCTTTCCTCTCCCTAATCTTTTCTTCGTGCTCACGTACTCCTTTCCTGCTTACACTATCTCCCCCACCACTCCCTTCTCACCTCCACCTCACTACCTCTTCTCCCTCCCTCTCCCTTGTCCATCTCTCTCCCTCCACCTCCTGCATCCCCTTTTCGTCTTCCTTACTCTTTTCTCTACACACTCTTTCCCACTCTCTCTCTCCTGCATCCCCTTCTGGTCTTCCTCACCCTTCTCTCTCCTTGTCAGTGTCACACTTTACCTTACTGTTGAGAGATGTGTTATGTAGGGTGTTTGACCAGCCACCACTACCTACAAGGTGTCACAAGGTCTTGATGCCGTTCAGGTAGCCCAAGACCCAGAAGGCTGGGAAAAAAATATAGGATGGGAAGAAAAACCTGTGCAGATGTCCCAAGTCCAGGTGATAAGGAAATTACTACAAAAGTCCAGACGAATTTTGAAGGCTTCAGGATCCCAGAAGGCAAGAACCAGACAGGAGTTCCAGGGCAGAGAGGCATTAGAGGAAGAGGAGAGATTCAGATTAGGAGCTTGGCCAAAAGAGGTATGCAATGAACTGCAGAACTAGGAGGTAAGGTAAATCAGAGGGGGGAGAAAGGACAGCAAGGTAAGTGGGGCACAGAGTCGTGGCAAACTAAGTTTGTGACGCACCAACTTACCAGTTCTTCAGATCTTTAGATAGGTGTCCTGAGTGCTCCCGTGGTGGCTGCTTCCTGTAAGACATCATGGACGTAGCGCCTATGCCCGTGACGTCACTACATATTTCATTGGCCATCTTGAATTGGGCCTGCAGAGTCTCCATTGTCTCCATAGAGACCAGGCCACGGTAGTCACTCCTAACACTCCCGACTGTCCCCTCTGATGTTTCACATTCTCCTCTTTGCTTCCTCTTTCCCTCCTATTACTCCTCCCTCCTATTCTACTACCCCCACTTCTACACACATATCCTTTCCTAGTCTCCTCTCTCTCACCCACTACAATAGGCACTAACACCGATCTCTCTACTCTCTCACAAATGGTACCAACTCTCTTACACTCAATACCTCATGTGCACTCTCTTACACTGTCTCGAACACATGCTCGGCACTCTCTTCTATGTTCCATCCTTTGCCTGGTCTCTCAGTACACCAATTCGCCTCCTGACCTCATCTGAACACCCTTAATCCACTTCTGTCCATGTAGGTCTTTTATACCCGAGCCCTTTGCCTGTTTCCTTCCCCTTTCCACCGGTCCTTGCTGCCACCTGACCTCTAAGGCCAATCTGTCTCCATTTCCCTCGGGCGGGGTTACAGGGACGCACATCTTTGAAAAAATACCTTAAGCCCCACCCCCTTAGCCCACCACAGCACTTGAGTGGCTGAAGCTGTGTCCCAGCATTTTCTGGTTGTTTGCTTCACCATCCTGTTGCCCAGGAAGTCTGTGTTCTGGCTGGAACCCTGAATGCCATGATGGGGGGGAAGACTGGTGCAGCATCACTGTTCTGGTTCATGGAGCTCTACACTGACTATGAACTACCTTCCTGCGCTGGTAGTCCTGTAATACAGAAGAGAAACGTTTTGTGAGATATGACACTGCAAAGCATGGTGAAACATATAGCAGTACCAAGCCCAAAAGGTATATCTGGCACCAAGAGGAGGTCTAGGGACTGGGGCCCTCCCAACTCCTTCAGTTCGCCTCTCAGGTAGGATCATCTCTGGCATACGCCCTGATAGGTCACCTATCACAGGTCAGGAGTGGTCCCTGTCCCGCCCCATAGGATCAAGTCTCCGACCCTGTCACAAGAGGCAAAGTAGAAGCAAAGATCCTAAGGGAGATAGAGGAAAAGGAGGCCCCAATATGTAAGAATGGTGAAGAAGAGAAGTCAGAGGGCCAAGCAAAAGAACCAATGTTTGGACAGACTGAGGAGATGGATCTTGGCCTGAAGAAAAAACAATAAAAGGGAAGGAGATAGACGAAGGAAAAGTGGAGCAATTTGGCAAGACACGTGAAGCTGGGATAGGCAGAGACAAGAAGCTGGAAAGAGAGACAAGGAAAGTCTAAACAGTGCAGGGGAAGGAAGGCAAATGGAAGAAGGGAGCATGACAAAATGGCAAAACCATGAGGAGGTAGAGGCTTGAGTTTCAATAGGGAAAGTGAAAGAAAGTAGAAATAAAATTAAAAAAGCAGGCTGACCATTCAGTTAGGAGGCCCAGAACAGAGGGAAACAAGACAGGGGTAAGGTGAGGGGCCAAATGGAAGCAGTTAGGTAAAACAGGAAAACATGTGGTTGGAAAAGGAGAACCACGAAACTCAAAGGAGAGAGCTAGAAGTTAACCAGAGACAAGTGGAAACCCAGAAGAGATGGGTCTTATAAGAGCCAAATACAGATAAAGATACAAAAGGGAATTTCCACGAGGAGTACGGGGACAAATGGGAAAGAAGAAAGAATCTCTCCAGGAGGAAAGAAAGAGCATTGAAAGCAAAAGGGAGCGAGAGTTCCCCCCTCAGAGAAGAATAAAAAGAAGGAGACGGTAAAGTACCTGACAGCATTGAGGGAAAACGAAGGCTGTACCGTTTTTTTTTGGGGGGTTTTTTGGTGAGAAGAATAGAAACAAAGAAGATTTAATAAGGACTGAATCAACCAAGTATAAGGGGAAATTAAGAAAGCTGAGGGAACCCAAATGGAAAGGAAATACTGAGATTAAGGAGGGGTCCACTCTGGGAGGAAGATATCTAGTAAAGCCACAAACAGATGAGAAAGCCACAGAGGTGGCCTACGAAACACTAGCAGAAGAATAGGCAGAACAAATGTGGAAGGAGGTGAGTCGCACGTGTTATTCAAGGAAAAGGAATAGAAAGTTAAGACTGAGAACACAACAAAAGGATCTGGAGAGTGGAAGAAGGAACTGCCACTGTCCTGGGAAGGAAGATGTGTGGAAAAGTGCCTCAAGGCTCAAGCATAAGAAAAGACAAGAAGTCTACAGATTATGTTACAGCACAGAAGACACGGTACACATGTGAACGTATTTAATAACCACCCTGACTGCCCAGGAAACCTCTTTAAGTGAAGTCCTTGTATACATAATTCGTAACATGTTTTACTACACATGCATCAATATTCTTTCAAAGGTTTTAAAAAGGTTGGTGATAAGGATGAGCGAAACTGGGATGTGATGTTACCATGGGCCCTGTTTCCCTCCTGGTGGACTGCCCAAACCTCCTCCAGTTGCTGTTTGAACGAGTTTATAGGAGACAAACCCAGAATGTCTCGTGTCTTATCTGAGAAGAGTAGGAAGACCAAGAAAATACAAGCCCAAATCTGGCCAAATATGTAGAAAACACAGAGAATGAGACTCATCCGAGCCCTGGTAAAAAATATTGTGAAAAGGGCTCAAAAGAAGCAGAAATAGCTACAAACTACTGTGTACCCATTTTCAAGGTAGTCTACCAGACCTGGTTGCTTTGCCCACAAGTGGCAAGTTGCCAGCCAAATGGCACAGCCCACAACGAGTAGCAGAGATTGTGAGAAAGGAGTAATTTACTTACCTATAACTCCTGTTCTCCAGAAATGGTATCTTTCATGGATTCACATGCTTTGAATATTCACTGTCATTAGGCTGGGAATCCTCGGTTACACACTTATTACTTTATTATATAAAGATAAAACAGTTGTGCTTTGTAGTCTGTCCATGTGCTTTTGGGTGCATTTAGTCCCAATCAATGGGACATCGAGTATCTAGCTGAACCCCCGGGCCATCTTCAGATTCTAACCCTGGAGTAACACTATCTTGTAGTCTTTATATCTGGGTTGAAGGAGGGCGCATGTGAATCCATAAAAGATAGCAATGCTGGAGAACTAGAGTTACAGGTAAGCAACGTACTCCTTCTCCAGCGTTGGATCTTTCATGGAGTCACATGCTTTGAATAGAATATAGAGCAGTTCTCATTACCATATGGTTGCGCAAAGTATAAAGGCCTACCTTATTGGAACAGGTACTGGAGGACGGCTTTTCCGATTCTGGGCTCTGCTGCATCCTGTCCTTGTAGGGAATAATGTCTAGTGAATGTGTGCGCTGCTGCCCAGGTAGCAGCTCTGCATATGTCAGTTAGCAGGACACCGGCCCGCATGGCAGCAGATGCTCCTGTCACCCTTGTTCAATGGGCATGTGCAGGTGCTTTCAGAGGTTTCTTAGCCTCCTCCTGGCATATTCCTGTGGCTGGTGTGACACATCTGGGTATGCTTGGTTTGGAGATGGCTCTTCCTTGTTTTGATGGACCAAACGCTGCCAACAGCTATGGATGCCTGAATGGGTTTTTTCTATCGAGATATAACTTCATGACTCTCTTTGGTTCCAGAGTGCAGGGCCACCTCTGCTTGTGATGATACCTTCTGAAAAAAAGCAGGCAGCACAATGGTGGAATGGATACGAAAGTCTGGGTAAGTGTGGGTTTGTTTTCAGGATCACCTTGTCTTAAGTAAACCAAAAGTGGGGTTCCTTGATCAACAGCATTTGAAGATCTCAAATCCTCCTGAACTAAGTGATGGCCACCAGAAAAGCCACTTTCTATGAGTCATTACATATGTGCTATAGCCATGTACCAAAGGTGGCGGTTTGAGCCCTGCTATTACTGTACTGAGGATCCACTGCAGAGGGACTTTAACTGGTGGGTAGGTACGAAATAAGCCTTTCATGAAATGCTTATCGATTCTCCCTCAATAGTGGAGCCCAGTCTTTTCTGCTATTGTATCAAGAAATGGCTGCAAGATGTACATTGATAGACGCATGTGACAACCCCCCCCTTTGCTAGGATGAAGAGGTCTGATAGAAGGCAATGAGGTTGGATCCGAAATGGGTCCAACTATAAATCGTTGCACCATTTGTAGAAACATTTCCATTTGTGGTTGCAGGATCTATTGGTGGACACGCTCTGGCTGCTTGTAGGATCGCCATGCAGTCCTCTGGCATTTCTACCTACCTGAATTCTGCAAAGTCAGGAGCCAGGCCATGAGCTTCAGTGACCGTCGGTCGTGATGGAATACCTGACCCATGTTCTGTAACAGTAAGTCGTGAGCCGCACCTAGCGGTATTGGGCACAACTCTGACATGTGTAGGAGGTCCCAGTAGCATGGTTACTAGGACCGTGCCAGAGCAATGAGGATGATGCAGCAGGGATACATTGTCATCATCTGAACTACTCTGCGGATTACCAGGATCGATGGGAAGGCATATGCAAAGAGGTCCTTCCACGACAATGTGAATGCATCCCCCAGTGAATCCGACTGTGGGTGTTTGCTGGTGAAGGCTATGCATTTTTTGTTCTGCCGAGTTGCGAATAGGACTATGTTAGGTGTTCCTCATTGTTTGAACACCCTTGTTAACCATCTTTCACACAGGTCCCACTCGTGACATTGGTCACCTGTTCCGCTGAGGTTGTCTGCAATCGTGTTTTGCACTCCCGCTAGGTGAAATGGGTGTACTATGAGCCGGTTGGAGTTTGCATAGTGCCACAGTTTTTGTGCCTCCCATAACAGTTCTGAATCAGGTACCCCCTTGCTTTATTATATAGTACATAGTAGGTGCGTTGTCTGTCCATATTCAGACTCTGGACCCTTTTAGTACCGGTTGAAACAATTGGAGTGCTCAGGCCACTGTCTTCATCGTGAGAATATTGATGTGTACGCTCGATTCTTAGTTTGTCCATTGGCCTTTCACGCACAACTTGTCGACGGTTGCACCCCATCCTGTTAGGGACACATCCATTATTAAGGTTTGTTGATATGGTGTTTCTAACAGTGGCATTCCCCTGGATATGTTGTGAGGCTTTTTCTAAGTAGTTGTTGGTCCAATTGAGGCGCAACTTGGACATTGTCATTCCATGTTCCCTCCACCTGCAACAATATGTCTGCCATAAACTCTGCAGCAATCTTACGTGGAGCCTGCAATGTGGATTTAAGGGTATACATGATGACATCTTCCCCGGCAACTGCATACATCTCCTGATGGAGAGCCACTTATTTGGCCGGATTTTGGCTGTTATTCGCACAGTGGATTCTGCTCTCTTGTGATGGGCCGAACCAGCAATTCCCTGGTGGAGAATGCTGCTCCCAAGTAAACTATCTTGTTGAAAGCCTGCACGTAAGATTTTCCATAGTGGATTGTGATTCCATGGTGAATTGGCGTTTGCATCATATGGGTCATCACCACTGATGCAGCATGTATTGTAGTTCCCTTTTCTAGCCGGTCATCTAGGAAGAGGTATATGTGATGGCTGCCACTGGTGCAAGGCATTTTGTGAAGGACCTATTGTACCCCTTTGAAGGGGTAGCCAATATGTCCCACTCTGTTTAATCAGGCAATTGGTGTGTGATTGCCGCCACAGGAATCTTTGAATCTATAGGTGGGGTTCCTTATCTTTTTTCCTGGGCATTTAACCCTGCTCAGCCATCGAATGGCTGCCACTCATTAACTCCATCATTGTAGACCACATTGTCGACACGTTCGTCGACAAGGTCTTGGACCTGCTCCGATGGGAGCCTGTCAATGTCTTAGAACTGTGGCCAGCCAACAACCGTGTTTACGCTTCGGCGGTCGACGGCAGTATTTTCGATGAACTTCTTTGCGGTGTGTCGTTGATGATGTCTGGTCTCTGCTCATGGACGTAGCCGATGACGGGTGAACCGTCGAAGATATTTTGAGCACCTTCATCAATGAAATTGATCCACTTTCTTGAGTGCTCATTGACTGTTTCGTCGTTGAGTGGACGCTCTTCGACCGTAGGTCTTTAGGTCCATTAATGATGTTTGACGAACGTCCTGTCGTCGCCGTTGGTGAGGCTACAACCACGGCACCCACGGTTTTATGCAGTTTTTTAGAATCTGGCTTTTGTAGCCTCTCCTCTGACCTAGACCTCTTTTGATGATGGGAGGAAAATTCTATGGAGGGTAATCAAGTTGCCACACATTTGGAAGATTCTGCCTCAGATGAGTACTTGCCCTCATTGAGCCAGCATAATAGCCTCATAAGCCCGTCTCTTAGGGTTTTTGCACTAAAGCCATAGCATATCTGACAGTGATCTGTAGTGGGGTTAGGACATAGGCACAAAATATATTCTTTATGCCTTTCTCCTCTGACATTCTTCATCCAACAAGTCACAAAAGGTTTTAATATTGACTCCTTTGATCTGATTTCTATATTGAGCATAATTCTCTAAACATATGTTTCCTTTGAGGTTTTCTCTTTGGAGAAATGTGAGATGACTCTGGTATTCTGAAGGTGGCCTCGAGGGGTGGAGATGGATAATTCACATCCCGTTAGTTGGGTCTAAATGCACCCAGAAGGACATGGAGAGACTGCAAAACACAACCGTTTTTTCTTTACATAATAAAGTAATACGTGTGTAACCGAGGATTCCCAGCGTGATGATGGGGAATAGTCAAGGCATGGGAATTCATGAAAGATCCAATGCTGGAGAACTTGGTTTATCAAGTGCAAGATGTAGGCTTAGAATTTGTAGGGGACTTTAGCCACTAACATTTCTACCAACATACCAGTGTCTAGTAGATGAAGGAAAAAAAAGACATGAGAAATGCAAGAGTCCCACATCCCGCTGCTTTCAGGAACATCATCCACAACTGAAATGGGAGGAGGAGGGTCAACCCTTTGACGTCTTCTTATACTGCCAGAGTTTCATAGAATAACAGATAGCAATTAAACATGTTGGTTTGTAGGGAATACTGGAAGATATCCAAAACCAGAAGACATTAAGATGAATTAAACCTCATGGGAAATTGTAATTGAATCTAGATCATGTTCATTAGCACTAAAGGTTTAAAGAAGGATATTAGCTCTGTGGTTAGGCCAAAGGGGTCAGGTGAGCTTGGCAACTTCTAATAAGTGGTTTATCACATGCTCTGTGAAGAGAGCTTTATTTTATCTTCAAGTGAATGATTGATGGGGAGAGCATGATCCCTGCAGGAATGTTGTTCAGATTCTAGAATGTTGAGGTTTTTCTTTTGGTCTTTTAAATCATGCATTTCTTGTGTTAGAATTGGGGGATGTTGAGGCATTGTGTGCTTCATTGGTCTACTCAAAGATTATTTTTTCAGGGCAGATCAGTTGGTTAGCTGGTAGTTACTGCCTTCTTAGCAACAAAGCAGTTCTAGAAGATGATGTCGATGAAGGGCATGTTCATCGAGGCACGACTGATGTGGTCATACATCTTTAGTCCTTTGCTGCTTTGACCAGTAGCATATAAAATGACCTTTAGTGGGCATGGGGCGAAGCTGGGATATCAGGCCAATAGGGCATGGCCTAACATCAAGGTGAGTGGGGACAAGGACTTGTACGGTGGTCCTGAAATCCCACGGGCCTGCGGTCTGAGTTAAATTGCTGAGTGTCGCAAGGGTTTTAATGAGGGTGCCTGGGCTGATAACACCCGATCCTGCATGTCAGAGAAGGTATGATGCTATTAGCACTGCCGGGTTGCCAATCCGGTAAACTAGGGTGCTGAGGACATTGTATTTTGTTTGAATGAACGCCATGCTTACCAGTGTCCCGTTCATTCAATCAAAATACTTTAGCAAGATGGCCACCACGGAGCTGGAAGATGGGACATCATACAGAGCCCCTCTTCCATTTCCATGGTGACAGCATGGACAACGGGAGAAGGCAGTAGCTGGTGCCACAGAAATCAGGTAAGTGGGTGGATTAAAAAAAGAAGGGAAGGGAGGGTGAAGTGAAGATGATGGGGCGGGGGAAGCAGCCATCAAGTTACTTGGAACGCAGGCTTAGATTGTTAGGTTCAGCACATGTTCTGAGCAACCTGATTGGTTGCTGCCCCTGCCCCAGGTGCTAATAGGTAGTGACTGCACTCTGAACATTCTGATTGGCTGAGAGGAGGTCACTACCCATCTCCATGTGCTATTAAGGGATGATGTTGATGACTGAAGAAAAATGAAACAATCAGGGATGGATGTCCACATTGTCTGTCATGTTAAGTCATTTTTAATGTGCACCTCCAGGGTCCCTGCATTGCACCCTGCACTCCATATGTCCCCCAATCAAGAAACCTTGTCTAATTGTCTGTGAGGAGCCCACCTGCGTGGTGACAGTTTCTATAATTTCCATCATTTTCAGGAAGTGGAGCATTGAAGTAACTGGCTGTGTACCTTCAGAGTGCACTAGTGCCTGCCCTGGTTACCAGTCAAAGAAAATCATCTGGCTTGAAGTCTAAGAGTGGACCCCTTCAGAAGAACATGCAATGATCATTTAAGGCCAAGTCACGAGGAGATAAGGATCGAGAAGTAGGCCAAGACAAACCTCACTAGAAACTAGTTCTTTATTAGTGTATACGTAATATAAAGGGGCAACATTTCAAGTTGCAAGCCACAAGCCAGCCATAAAAAGTAATTCACCACCTCATTTCTATACATACCCAGCACACCATTTCTTATTCGCCAAGAATCAAATATCACTAGCTAGTGTTGGTTGTACCCTGTGTTATATAGGATGGGCACAAATAATAAAAAGGCAGGTAAGTAACTCAAATTCCTCTGAACTATCAATATCGAATTTACCCCTTCATGTGCTAGGACTATATGGCACAGTTCTTTATCTTATCCTCCCCTAAGGGCTCTCGAATCTCTACAAGTACTAGAAGGGTATCTTCTCAGTTCCAGAGTCCTTGGAGATGGGGCTCTCGACTCCTGCATATCACAAGTGTCCATTGCGCTTTTCAGAGGGTTTTCCGAACCCTTCTGTCTCCTGATTGTCACTTCCCTGGGTTTTGCAGAGTCTTCTCCCATTACAGGGAGAGCTTTGGAGGAGGATCTTCCTGTCCTCTGTGCTGAGTTCTCCGGAACTCCCCATCTCATCTGCCCAAGGATTATGTCCTCTGCCCCTGTCTGCACTCTGTAGAGGCTCCTTGCTTGTGCTCGTTCCTTCTCCTGCCTTTATCCCCTGCTTAGGGACAAGGTCTCCTGCAACCGTCCTGGGCTGTCAGCTTGTTGGATTCCTCTCTCCACCCATTTCCACCCACCTCCTGATCTTTTAATACTAGCGGCTTTCTTTTCCTCTAACCACCTTCTGTTCGTAATGCCCCCTATCTTTCACCATCCACCTCCTGCTGTTGTACCACCTCCTACTTTCTTTCGCCAACCTCCTCCTGATATTACCACCACCTTCTTTCTTCCACCACTGCCTGATGTTATCATCTCCCCAGTTCTCCAAGACAATTGGCCAGATGCTATTTCAGCGAGTGGGCTTCTTCACATTTCAGCACTTCTAACAATGACCTTCTGTTCATCTCCAAAGAGTGATTTACCAACAGGCAAACCCAATTGAAGAGTTGTTTTAATTTACCAAGAGGGTTGTCTAACCTAACTCAAAACACAGGGGCGCACTTGGAGCACCTATAGGCAATAGGAATACCTTCTCAAGAAATGGTTTTCTGCCACTTCTAACGGTGCAACAATTAATAAGCGGCAGATTTCAACTTGGTAAAGTGATGTTTGCTGTGCCTTTGCTTGATATATTTCCAGTGATGTTTTAAACATAGCAGTTTTGAAAGGGACTTCATAATTACCAATCACTTGTCCGCTCAGTGCTAATATTGTTGTGCTCTTTCGCACCTAGTCAAACCAAGTGACTTATTTCATTTTTTTCTTAAGGAATCGAAAGAAGGTATTACTTCACTGTTTTCCTCCGTTAATCATGTATTCATTTTCTAATTTGACCTTTTTCCCCCTTAAGAAAACCCTTAGTGTTGTTTTACAATAGCTAATTTCTAAGCCTTTTTCTATGCAAAATTCTTTAAACTTGAAGTAATGTTTCTTAGAGACAGTTGGGGTAATTGAGAACTATTATCTGTAAAGAGAAAGATGCCAATTTTTTCAACATTTTTAGGGACATCTGGAAGCAAGTTATTTTCCCAGAGATCCTGTCAATATAAATGAGAACAAAGGGGCCCAACACGCAGCACTGTCACTCCTTTTTCCACATCAAAGGCTTGGGTTCTTTCGCAACCAGGATCACATCCAACAACAGCTTAGTTATTACTATTCATCTTTAATATGCTGTGCAGTAGGGCATGTGGGATAGCCCATGCACTTAAACACTTCCAAAGGGCTCCTCCGAGCACTGCATCAAATGCAGTTCTCAAATACACGAACATTTGGAATAAACATTGGGGGTCATTACGAGTATGGCGGTAGGGGCTTAACAGCACCGTTAAGGATGGCAGTGCCGGTAAGCCCCTACCGCCATATTCCGAGGTCCCTTAGCAGGTCCCAGCAGGAACGTCTGGTCTGACCAGCTGTTCTTAGCGGGACCCGTTAAGGAACCTTGGAGAAATAACTCCTTCCCCATTCCCATTGAGCCCTATGGGGGCTCAAATGGTAATGGGGAATGGTTTATTGAATGGGGATTTACCGGGCCCTCCAAGGTTGGAATGACCCGGTAAGTCCCCATTCAGTGAGACCGGACCCGGACCCGGGTTTGGAGGCAGCCATGGCACTAATAGCTAATAGCGCCATGGCTACCTCCAAACTCGTAATGACCCCCACTGTTTCTTATGTAGGAGTTCAATCTAAAAACTTGATCTTTAATGCTTGCATACTTTTGACACTCTGCGTAGTAATGGCCTGTATTCTTACTCTCAGTGGCCCAGACATCTAAACCTTCCAGGAGAGTTGTGTCAAATATCTCCCCTGGAACATTAAACCGAGAAATGGTTCTAAAATTTCCCGGACTGCTCCTCTCTCTTTTTTTTTGATTACGGGAATCATTTCAGCCGTTTGCCAGGATGGCAGTACCTTCTTTAGTTTACAAACTGTATTTATAAGGAGAGTCATGAGAGGGGCCCATACAACTATTTCCTCTATTGATTTCCACTGGCAGTGTGTCTGGGCTTGGGGCTTATTTTAGCTTTTGATTGGCGAAAGGTAAGTTGTTCTGAGAACAAGTGAACCCTAGCCATTTAGAAGGCTTTTGATTTTGTATTATGCGTTTTATCTAATGCCCCTATAACTTACTCTGAATTGTACTCTTTCTACTTTATACAGTTTACTAAAATAAGAGCACAAATCATTATCCAGAATACACATTTCTATAGGCCTAAGATTCTGACAGACCTGATGACAATTCTTCAACAAAAACATTCCAGTTATTCAGTACAAGTGCCAGCTTTAAAGAATTCCACAGTTCTTCCGCAAATACTTGTTCTTTTACTTAACATTCTTTTATAGTCTGTTCAAACCCTACAGACTTCAGATTTGTCAACTAAATCCTTTCGATTCACCATGATTAATACTTACTAGCAGCACACTATGAATCATGCGAGTTTCTTCTGTTAATAGCATGTTTGGTTGCAATCTTACAAGGCTTAGTAAAAGTTAACTTTATGCAAGAAGCAATGCAGTCATAAAAACCCAAGATCATTTGAGTTTCCTTATTTAGGTTGCGGAATGCTTCCAAACAAGGCAATATTTCAATATATTTTACTTTTGTAATCTTTTATTTGGCTATTAAGCCATAAAAGAACATCATCACATTACATCAAAATAGTACATTCAATTTAAAAAAGAAGACAGTTAATATATTAAAACGGTCGTAATCTTCGTCAAGATTTTAAAACAAGTTACTTATTAAAATCTAATAAAATCATATCTTAGGGGGGAGAGATTCCATTTTCATATCATGTATTTGCGTCTCACACTCCCTCAATTAACAAATAAAATTCATCAATACACCTTGGGAAGTTCATTGAAAACAACATCTAAAAGTTTCGGCCTTAACAAGTAATGCTAATAAAACCTTGCAGCCCCCCCAAAAGAATAGATAAGTAAAATTTGTCACATCAATATACCTGGTGGGGAATCAGAGAATAACATCTCATATTTGTGGCCTCAGCGCAAAATATTGATATAGCCCTGTCATGATGGGGTAAAGAATCTGGTTTCATAATAGACATTCTCGGAATCTCGCAGCCCCCCAGAGGAAAACACAGAAGGAGCAGCTCACATTTTCAGCCTAAGGTTCCACACCCTATGCACAAAGTTCAATACTTTATAAACACTTCCTGGATCATCAGCTGTCCTACATAACTCCAATGCATCAATCACTGTGCTTATCTCAGCTTGTCTCATTAGGGATTTAAGGTATACATTTCTCAGTCCCTGTGTAGCGGAGCAGAAGAACATAAATGGTGTCAGTTTCCTCGCTTGCATTACACAGGGGGCACTCACTCGTATTCCCTGGCCTCCATGAGGTGGTACATTTTGCCACCCTGAATGAACCCAGTCTAAAGTTAATGAAGAGAGCGCGGGCAAACAGGGGGATAGGGAGGGTCATTCAGTCCAGATTTTTTGCGAACCCGAAGTCTGACTTAACCCGTATATAATCGGGTGCAGACTTTAAGTTCACACAGGCTGCTACCATGCCTCCTCTATATGATTCTTCATAAATCTTTGCCTTTATGAGTTTGGACTTTCGTTTATCGATTAGTTGAGTCTGAGTCCATGCATCATGCTCATTTAGATCATAGAGGCTTTTCCTGACATGCGCCAGTCAAGGCACTTTCCTTGCTCCCTCTAGGCTCATCAAGTGAATCATGTGTGTCCTACAAGAGTCAAGTACTGGTGTCCCCCATAGTCGAAGCCAATACAGGATTGGTTTTGCTGCAGCTATTACATCAATTGGACATAAATCCAATTCAAGGTGCAGCAACACATTAGACATGGACAAAGGGAGACCCAATAATATTTTAACGAAGTTATTCTCCACTGTT
The DNA here is from genome assembly GCF_040938575.1 of Ambystoma mexicanum. Lineage (NCBI taxonomy): Eukaryota > Metazoa > Chordata > Amphibia > Caudata > Ambystomatidae > Ambystoma > Ambystoma mexicanum. Next base: position 149,628,702 of record NC_090936.1, read on the forward strand.
CTCAGGGGCTTCAAATTTGCAAACCCCCATAATTCTGTCCCGAAGAGGGCTACTGCCATGGCCTGATTTCTATATAAGTCCAGGGCAGGTGAAACAGTCCCTCTGCCATGCTTGTTAAAGAAAACACAGGTACCCCCACTGTATTTTTCTAATGTTAAGGAGGCTCTGGCTATTTTGCTTGACCAATTGCCAGTGTCGCTAAAGCGTGTGCCCAGATAGTCGTAGTACCTTACTTGTGCTAAAGGCAACCCCCCTGCACTGAAGTCAAGGTTTAATATTTTGCCAAAATTGGGCCTGAACACCATTGTTTTTTTGTTTTTTTCTTCTCTGTGTTCAGTACCAAATGTAACTCTTCACATTTTCCCAGGAAGGCTGATAATGACTGTTTCATTGCCTGGGACGTTGTCGCCAGAATTACGGCATCATCTGCAAAGAACAGACCAGGGTATCTTGAGTTGCCTAGTTTTGGCGCATCCTGCCTTCTGCCAGCAGTTGTTTCACCACTTCCTCTATATAAATACAGAAAAGAAGGGGGGCTAGTGGACAGCCCTGCCCTACTCCTTTATTGACATTGAATTTCTCAGTTACCTCACCCCCCCAGGCCCACTCTAACCACAGCTTTATTTTTGTTACAGAGGGATTTGATAGCCCCTAATAATCCTTCTGGCATGCCATCTTTCTGCAGGACCTCCCATAACAAATCCTGTGGGACAAAATCGAAAGCTGTCCCGAGGTCCACAAAAGTGGCATAAAGTCTCATCTTTCTGTGGACGGTATATTTCTGGATGATATTATTAAGACGGAAGCTCTAATCCACTGTGCCCCTCCCCTTCTGAAAACATGTCCAGAGCATGCCTATAATTTAGTTCTCCGCCACCCATTTCTCTACCTTTCCCAATACTACTTTTGCAAAGACCTTACCGGAACTATCTAGCAGGGATATTGAGCGATAGTTTGCAGGGATTCCTTCCCGCCTTTCTTATAAATCACCCTGATTTCTGCCATGAGTCGGGCACAGAATCAGTGGTAACGCTTATTTCAAACACCTTCCATAGGGCCCAGATGACTGGTTCTTCTTGGTATAGGTCTTTTGGAATTTTGTCAGGACGTGCTGCTTTCCCAGCCTTTTGCGACTTGATGGAATTTGCCACATCGTTAATGTTGAATGAGAGTCTCTCCGAACCCTCTTGGGTAGCCATCACCGGTCTGGTTACCTCGTCTTCCCTCCCATCTCTGTATAACCGAGAAAATTGCTCAAATCATGAGCATGCCGAGTACTGCATTGGATTTCTACATTTCCTCTCACCTCAGCACCCAACACCAGTTTCCAGAATGTGACATAATCCGTCGAATCGAGTGCCGAGGCCAGAGATTCTCACTTATTCCTATGATATTGGTCCTTTTTGACCTTAACCAGTGCTTTATACTCTGCCTTCTTTTTCCGGAGTGCATGTTATCCATTGCAGTACCCTTGACCAAGGCTCTGACCATCTCTTGCTTTACCAGATCGCAATCCTCATACCACTCCATTCTAGTCAGGGCTTTTTGTTTCATTTTTCCACTAGTACTGGTTACAAAAGTGAAAATTCCTCGGGTTCATTTTCTCAAAAGGTTCCCATCACCTCTGGGGACTCCACGTCAATTGAACAGATCTTCTCAATATACAAAGTTATACTATCAGAGGCATGGGCTGAGATCCCCCACATGTGTAAGATGCTTTTACTGACCATATTTGCAATTTCGTTTACTTGGTCCTTACTTACCCCTTTACCTCCCTCTGGTGTCGCTGTTTGAGAACCCATTTCCCGGGTCCCTAATAATGTACTCCCAATTGTTTTCACCAGAACCTCTACTCTCTCATGCGGGACCCTTGTTGACTTATTTCTTTGAACACGGGATGCTATCTTCCGTGGCACTGCTTTAGCATTTTCACCTTGTTGGGTTGGATGGGGCTCTTTGGTGGTCATCCCGCCTGGGGACCTTAGAGTGTCAAACCTATTAACCAACTCCATCATAACCAAGTCGGTTATAGGCTCTCTTATTTCTTCTCCCCTCCTCCAGCATCTCCCCCATGTTTTGGGTCTGTGGGTTATGGGTCTCAATTAAATTAGCCCCTGCAACAGGCTTAGTGACCTGTAAAACCCTCTGGTCTGGGGTTGGGGGGATTTGAAAAGAAACGAGGTGTCCTCCTTAGTTACATGTGTCTGTTTCACCACTGCCCGTGTTCCTTTATTTAGCAGGAGAGTTTTTGCATACAGAAATCACATACTCTTGTTCGCTATTAGAGCCAGGGCTCAGAGAGGTATTCGCACCACCTATCTCATTCATTCTTGTGATGCCTTCTATCAGATTAGTGACCTTTACTGGGCCATCTCTATCATACAGAAACCCTTTGATCTCTTATATCAATTGATTGACCTCATTAATTGGTTTGAACAATCTCAAGATCTTACTCTGCCCCCTGCGCCTCCCCCCACCCCAGGTATTGCACTCTTAGCCTTCCTTTTTCCAGTCAAAGTTTCAAAACAATAGTTTCGAATGCCAAAGGTTTCGACACAAAAGTGCCAGAAAGAAAAGTTTCGCATTTTTTATATTAAAGTTATTTTTTTAATTTTGTATTGTCAAAGAAGTGTTTTTTAATTAAAAAAACAGGGGTTTGGGGGAAACCCCTCAAAAAGGTTTGGGGGAACCCCCTCCAAAAAAAAATATCGAAACTTTTTTTTCCGGCACTTTTGTGTCGGAAATATTGCCATTCGAAACTATGACTGTCGAAACTATAACTATAAACCCTTTTTCCCATGCTCTCCCCTATTCTATAGAAATTGATTCTGCTAAAAACGAGGGTAGGTTATACTAAGAGACAAGGCTAAAAATCATTGACGTAAAACCAATTATAAAAAACATACACAATATAAAATGCAATGTGGCTAATGTAGATACAAATATTAATGGTAATAAAAGATATTGGTAAAAAGTCCTGAAACAGTGCATATATACACAGCTACATACTTTATAGTCAGACCGCCTCTTTCGAGTTCGTTGCACAATAATTTGCAGCACCTTTGGCAAAGCGAGGCACGCCCAACAGCTAAAGGGGCTGCCGTCGTTGGTCTCCCCTTCCTTGCTCCCACCAAAAGGGGAAGAAAGAGTAATCCTGGTGCTGGGGATGGGAGATTTGGGAGAAAAGAAACTTTTGATAGGGCAATATGCCCTTCCTCCCACAGCTACAGAGATGCAGAGTACAGATAATGCGGTTGCTATGGTGGCAAAAATCATCTGTACACTAATGCGCACTGTCTTTTTATTAGAAGAGTGTACCAGGGTTACTCGCATATACTGTGCAAAACACAGTGTTCCATATGCAGGTATACAATATGCAAAGAGCCAGTAAGGAGCCAGCCAGAGATACTCCAGGGGCAGGTCCGGCCGTCATTTAATTTTAATCTCCCCCCCTCCTCCACGCTGACATGGAGGGGACTGAATCAAAGCACAGCCAGACTGAGTCGGGGACGTTAATCTGTTGTTACCTCCGGTAATTGTAGCCACTGGTGGACAATCGCTAATTGAAGCAGGGCTCAGGCCAGGAAAGAGTAGGCTGAAGGGGGGAGGATCTTTTTTTTTTTTTTTTAAATTTTTTATTTTGAGAATAAACAATACAAACCAAACTTGCAGCATTAAGTACAATAGAACTGTAAACATCAATTAACACCCGTTACTGCACCCCAACCCCCTGCCCCGCTCAAGAGCTTATCAGCCTTTCGGTTCTGTATCCGCTACGTGTGGCTGGGTGTCGCTTCCTTCCGAAGCTGCAGGGTCCACTGCCGTGCCAAACAGTCCTGTAATTAACATCCTCCAAGCCGCCAGGTTACCTACATCTTCCTCCCCGCAATTGCTACATGCATCCTGCCATACCACCGTTTCAGCCTCCGCCCATTTTTGCAAGTCCCTCCACCATACCTCTATCTGTGGTTTGTGGCATTGCTTCCAGCTCATGGCTATCCTTCTTTTAGCAAGCACATACGCCAGGTCACTCAGTTTCCCAAGATGTTTAGTGTTCCGTGGTCTGGGAAACCCTCCCAGCAGGCAGGCCCAGGCCGTATCTATGTGTAGCGGGACCCCTTTGTCTGCTAGTTTCCGTGCCACTTCCCCCCAAAAAGCTTCAATCACTGGGCAGGACCAGAACATGTGTGTCATGTCTGCGTCTTCCTCATCGCATTTCGGACATGCTTATCTCCCTGCGTTCGCAAACTTGGATATTCTTTTCAGGGTCATATAGGCTCTATGCGTAATGTATAGCTGTATTTGTTGCAATCTAGCATTCCTGGACACTTTCTTATGGTATCCCAGGGCCCGTTCCACACATCCCATCGGTCAACTGCGCCCCCACTTCCGCTTCCCAGTCCAACCTCAAGTCCATCAAGTCCTTCCCCACCCGGGTCATCACCACCTCGTATAGTCTAGAGATCTCGTGCCCTCCCTCCGATATGTCATATATCGTTCCAATTAGAGCGTCTGGTTCTTCCGCCAGCACAGTCTCCGGCCAGGTTTTACGGATAGTCTGAACCAGCCTAAGATACGTAACATATTGGCCCCCATGCAACCCTGTCTCTTCTCCCAGGTCTTCGAATTCTTTAATAGCCCCTTCTTGCCATATATCTCCCAGTGTGGCCAGCCCAACCGATTCCCAATAGGTCCTGATTATCATCCTAAACTGGCTGTCCCCCTTAGTTAAGGCAACTAGCGGCACCTGTGGGGAACACGGGTACGGGCTCTCCATCAATTGGCATGCTCTGTGCCACATCTTCCACCCAAGCAACAACATACTCGGGCGTTCATTCAGTTCAGGTCTAGAAACCCAGATGATCTCTTTTAAGTAAAACGGGGCGCAGTCCTGCCCAACCAGCCTAGATTCGGGAGTTGCTTCATCAGCAAGCCATTTAGTTACATATTGCAATTGGCTGGCTACATAATAGGCCTCAAAGTTCGGCAGCTTGATGCCCCCTCTATCATGGAAGTTCTGTAGCTTCCATAGCGCCACTCTATTGCGGGTGCCGTGCCACAGGAAGTCCCTACACATGCTGTTAAGTTTGGCAAAGAACTTCTTGGGTATCAGGTGTGGTATATTACTGAAAAAGTGCAACAGCCTAGGCAGGACCACCATCTTGAGCATCGCCCCCGCCCCATCATCGCCAGCGGCAGCTTCTCCCAAAACTTCATGTTCGTGCGGATTTTTTTCACAGCCACCTCGGTATTGTGCAAGTGTTCCCCCTCCACAGTGTGATATACATCTATTCCGAGGTAGCGGAAAGAATCAGCTGCCCAAGGCACGGGCAACACTGGCAATCGTTCCAGTGGGACTCCTGTGTAGCTCCCTAATGGAAACATGCTCGATTTTCGGGGGTTTACCGCTATGCCTGACAGTTCCGCGTACTTTTCCATGACTTCTAGAATGTACTGGAGATTTTCCTCCGGATATTTTAAATACAGTAACAAATCGTCGGCATATAAGGATATTAGGTGTTTCTCTCCTCCCACTTCAATGCCAACCAGGTCATATTGTTGTCTGAGGTACACCGCCAAAGGCTCCAGGGCTAGAATGTATAACATCGGGGACCAGGGGCACCCGTGTCTGGTGCCTCTACTGAGTTGCCACCTCTTAGATATCACTGATCCCGTGCGCACTCTGGCCAGTGGTTCGCTGTACAACAATTCCGCCCCACCTAACATAACCCGGCCCCATCCTGTATTCTTCCAGGGCCGCCAGCAACCATGGCCACCTCACCGAATCAAAAGCCTTGACTGCGTCTAGGGACACCACCACCATCTCTTCATCGCTTCTGTTCCCCTCTTCAATCACTCGGTGGAGTCGCTTGTGGTTGTGAGTTCTATTTCTGTTGGGGACATAGCCTGTCTGATCCGGGTGTATCAATTTACTGATGACCCTTCGGAGCCTATTAGCTAGGACCGCCGTCAGGATCTTGCTGTCCTGGTTTAACATTGACAGCGGCCTATACGAGCCGCAACAATGCCCCGGTCTTTTGGGCTTGGGGAGCGGTACGATTAGTGCTTCTCTAAGCGTATCCGGTAGCCGACCCTTCTCAAAAGACTCATTAAACATCTCTAGCATAGGGGGAGTACCTCTGCCCTATATACTTTATAAAACTCGCCCGGGAATCCGTCCGTGCCCGGGGTCTTGCAGGTGGGCAGCTGTTTCACCACCTCCCCTAGTTCATCCAGGGTAATAGGTGCGTCTAGTTCCTCCCTTTCTTCGTCACTAATCCTAGGTAGCTCCATGTCTTTCAATGTTTCTCTGATCTCTTCCTGGTTTTCCCCTCCTCTGTCCTCATATAGTATTCTATAATAGTCAAAAAATGCCTCATTGACTCCTTCCTGGGTGTCAACCTCCTCTCCGTTCTCTCTAGTTATTATCCTAATCGGGGCCTGGGGGTTTCGCTCTTATATAACCACGCCAGCAAGCGGCCAGTTTTGTCCCCACCCGCATGTTGCCTCTCGACATATTTTCTATAGTTAAGGTTGCAGAGCCTTTCCCAAAGCTCCGCACACCTCTGCTGCAGCTCGAGTACTAGTTCCGCGTCCCCTCCTGCCCCGTCGCTTTCGCGCTCCAGTTGCTTCTCCATCTTCTCTAGTTCTATCAGGACCCCCCCTTGCAGGCCCTTTGACTTGGAAATGGCAGTACCCCGCAACACAACCTTGAAAGCCTCCCAGAGTGTGCTCGCTGAGTCCACACTGCCCGTGTTCACCTCAAAGTACTGCAAGATCGCATCCCTGATGTCCTCCCTGAAGACTGAGTCTCTAAGCGCCTCCGCACAGAGGCGCCATGTAGGTATCCGCGCCCTAGGGCGACAGTACTGCCAGGTCAGCACCAGGGGCGAGTGGTCCGACAGGACCCTTGCTCTATATTCTATTTGGGTGGTCTCTATCACCACATCTGGCGTGGCAAAAAAATAATCCAATCTCGTATGTAAGTGTTGCGGAGCAGAGTAGTGAGAGTACTGCTTGGCATTAGGGTGTTTCAGTCTCCAAACATCCGCCAACCCAAAGTCCTCCAGTAATGCCTGTAATGCCCTGGCCGCCGGGGTGGGCCGATCAATCTTCTCATCAGACCTGTCTGACCTTGGGTCGAGCACACAGTTAAAGTCCCCTCCCCAAATAATCGCTGCCCCCACACACGCGCCCAGGTGAGTACATAGGGTTCTGAAGTACGTGGCAGTGTTTTGGTGGGGGGCATACGTATTGATAATGCACACCTCTTTGTTCTCTACCAAGGCCCTCAGCATGACCAGCCTGCCCTCCGTGTCCACCACCTCCTGTATGAGTCTGAGCGGAACATGCGGTGCCACCCAGATCAGCGCTCCCCTAGCATAGGCAGAGTACGGAGAGCCCACTACCGTGCCTCTCCACTTTTTCCCCACCAGTTCCAACTTCTGTTGGGTCAGGTGTGTTTCCTGCAGCAGCGCAATGTCAATCCTCTGTCTTTTAAGGTACATCATGACCTTGTTCCTTTTTAAATAGCTGTTAAGTCCCCTGACATTCCAGGTGACGATCTTAAGGTCTCCCATGGCACATGCGTATCTTCCTGCTTCCCATGTAGCGACTCCCCTTTGCCCACGTGATACAGATAGCATTTCGTTCTAGTAGCTCCTCGTACCAGCTCAAACCCCCTTTAACTATGTACACAGCAAAACCCCAACTTCCCTCCCCCCCCCGTTCCTTCCCCAACATCACACACCCCAACTGCTGCCCAGCTCCAGCCTCGGAGCTCAGGCACCCCCACATCTAGCCCCGCAAGCACCGATCGATGCACAGAGCTCAGTAGGGTGAGGTCGCCCTAATGGCCACCCAACTAAAACTATCGTGGGGTAAAAAGAAACATTCCGTGAAGCTCCCGTTAAGTAAACATTAAGCACAGTACCCATGACAAACAGTGCAATCATCTGACCTTCTCTACCGAAGGCTTCGCAGACAACTATATTCAAGTCCCACGTGCCACGCCATCTTGCGACGCCATTTTCATGCCTCCCGTATCTCTTCCGAGCCCTTCCTCGTCCGAACTTCTGACTCCTGGGGGCATCCTTGTGCATCGAGCCATCCCATGGCATCTTCCGGGGTCTCAAAAACAGAGTTTTATGTGCATGAATGACCTTCAATTTTGCGGGATAAAGTAACATATATTTGTGGCCCCCCTCTCTCAATCTCCGCTTTACTGATCCGAAATTCATGCGGCTACGCTGTACAGCCAGGGTATAATCCGGGTAAGCCGTGATGTTTGCCGCTCCTCATATGATCGTTCCTCCTTTTCGAAAGTGTTCCAGTATCCTCTCCCGGTCACGGTAGTTGAGAATTTTAGCGATCATAGGCCTAGGCGGGTTCCCCGGCGGCGGCCTCCTCGTTAGGGCTCTATGTGCCCTTTCTACTGCAAATCCTTGGGATAGGGCTCCTCTGGTTATCTCTTGTAATAACATGGATTCAATGAATTCCGTAGGGTCACGGCCCTCCATCCCCTCCGGCAGGCACACGATGCGGATGTTATTGCGGCGGGCTCGTCCTTCCGCCTCCTCCACTCTGCTCTCCATGTTGCCCACTCTTTGTATCAGGGCATGCAAGTCTGCTTTATGGGAGGCGCAATCCGCAGTATTCGGGCCGACGTCCTTCTCAAGGGACTCTGTGCGCTCCGCCAAGGCCCTGACATCCTGTCGGAGCAGGTTAACGTCTTCTTGAACCTCTCCGACCTTGAGGTCCAGCGCTGTTTTTAGTTTGGTGACGGCCAGTTCAAGCTTAGATTCCCAGGCCGCCCTTAGGTTCGCAATCGCCGCCAGGATTTCTTGGTTGGCGCCCGAGGTCATCGCGTCACTCGCGGCCAGCGCAACCTTGCTCTTGGTGGTGTCCTGGCCCGGGGACGTCCTAGTGAAGTCATCCAGGGTGGGCTTTTTCGCCTTCGGCCGCACCGTCCTATTCGACATGACCCAGGGAATCTGTAGTGTGCTCAAGTGACAAATGTGCGCGCAGTGCGCCTCCTCCGCTGGGTCACCGTGCGGTTCACTTCTTCCTTTGTTCCTTTTGTGTCGTTCTGCGTCCCCGGTGTCCTTTTCTCATCCGCACCGATCTCCGTCGTCGTCACTCCTGCGCCATCCAGAAGTTCACCATGCGTAGCCCACACATTCACACACCGGCCTGTGTTTCGCCAGTGGTCAGCGGTCCATCCTAACGCACTTATTTGCCCGGATCATTGCAGGATCTCGGGAGCTCCTCCAGAACGCGTCCTCCTACACGGCTCTCGTAGCCACGCCCCCAAGGGGGGAGGAACTTGGTGCTAATCCATTGTGGAGCGTACTGAAGGCACATTTCAATATGGATGCGGAAGTACAATTAACGCTGTTCCAGAGTGAGGGCCCGACGGCTATGGGGGCTGCCAGAGTCGGTCTCCCCCACCTCACTCCTGACACATTTTCAGGCACCCAGTACAAAAGAAGACTTGTCCTCACCAATTGGTCGTCCAAAGTCGACGTGTAATTATCTTGGTTACGAAGTAAAAGTAGATCCACAGTTTCCTGCAGCCTGCAGAGACTGCCTTCTCCGCCCTTTGCTGCGGCTTTGCCGCCTGGTGAGTTTTTGTACGGGATGGAGGCAGGAAATGGGTGAAGCAGGTGAAAACGGATTAACCCCTCATCTTCCTTCGAGCTCCTGGTCAGAGACTGCCCTTGTCCGCCCTTTGCTGCGGCTTCGCTACCTGGTGAGTTTTTGTGCGGGATGGAGCCAGGAAACCGGTGAAGGAGGGGAAAACAGATTAACCCCCCCCCCGCTTCCTTCGTGCTCCTGGGCAGAGACTGCCCTTCTCTGCCCTTCGCTATACCATTTTGGAAACTCAGTCTTATTGTTCAAATTCAACCACTTCATATTTTTCCTGTAATTAACATCAGTACATTTAGTTGTCCTGTTGACTTCTGGGATACTTTCGCTAACATCAATATTAATGGGTTATGGCCACTTTACAATTACCTCCCACCCCCATTGTATATTTGGACGATTCTTTTGAATAAAACATCATGTACTCATATATTACTAGTCTGATTGTGATACTTCAAATGTTTCCATACAACCTAAGTGATGTTTGTCCACTAAAACGTGAATTGCACCTAGCATCTCACAGTATGCATGCAAGATCCCTGGGCCAATTGTTTCAAATTGTATTGAAAAAGAATTTTAGTTGGTATTGATTTGAGCCACACTGGCGTCTGACCTTATAATTAACCTCCTGTGTTGGCTGCAGGACATTAAAGCATTATATACATCAAAGGGGCTCCCAGGCCGCTATTGTTCAAAATATCACAATCAGAGTTTCCTACGCTCATCTTCTCCTATCTTCTCCTATCCACTACTCAGTTAATATTGGTGTAGTGAATTTTAGGTTATCATCACCCATGGTTATCTTTACACACTCTTAGGAAGATCTGCACTGCACTTATAGAAACGCTTTTCTTGACCCCTCAAAATTGGGGCGCCTTATTTGCGTTCAGGTCTATCACAGATTTATATCACAAAAAGTCTAGTGTCGTGAGAAGTATTTAAAAGCAGAGCTCGAATCTCAGGTGAATTAGTAAACAATGGTGCAATTTACAAATTCAATCTTATATTGATCCAAATTGTAAAACCACTTTTGTGGTGTTCCCCGATTCCCTTTTACAGCAGGAGCATGAAAATTCAGAAAACCCTCGAAACATTCTGGCTTGAACGCCCGTGTTTCCTGGAAGCTAAGTACTCAAAAAACGCCCAACACATTTTACCCTAATCATATCCTCAATTCGTTTTTTAAGCCAGCACAATACTCCAAATAATTAATATAATATTATCATAATTCGTTTCAAAGATATATGGGAATAACAGCCTCAGTCGGGGTGACATTCTGTCAATCTATCTCATCAAGCGCTGAAGCCTGCCAGTCCGAAGTAGATAGGTGGGTGCTGTCGCCCTCCTCTTCCTTTCTGCTTGCCCAGTATCTGGGTATCCCTGAGCGGGTAATTTACTACCAGCCAGGCACATGTTGCTAAGCGCATTCTGCAAGTGCGTGCTACTATTGGCAATAGAACTAGTAGTTGCAGCAGCTGCATTGTCTGGTGGGTGTGGTGTCATCCGAGAATATCAGGTGGCATAGTTCTATATTCAAAGCAGTCACCAACATATCATTTTGAAATGCAATTCTGTTGTGATCTTGAGTGCAATCCCTTGGATCTCTGAAGCGACTCCTTCGGTTATGTCAACCCTGACAGAGTAACAGTCTTTGGTCTCTCTTATCCAGAAGATGCACTTGTTCAACAAGTTATCTGTAATGTCGTCACGTGACTCCCTAGTCACGAGGCGAGATGCATGGGGCAGACGGAAGGGGCGGGACGGGATATGACGAGGAGGCTACTCACTCCTGGGTTATCGTGTGAAATAAAGGATGTGTTAATGGAAGGCTCCGTGTCCGCGTATCATTTCGGAGTGTGACGCCTCACATATCTCGACACTGGCGACGAGGAACTCACGCAGCACAAACACGGCAGAGTAAGGTGTACGGCGGGTGGGAGTGAACACACTCCCCGCCAGCTGAGACTCTCCCCAGGGGTCCGAGAGAGGTCTCGCAAACTCCTGTCATCGGTGACAGTTTTGGCCTGCAGGTGGAGCGCGGCGGCCCCCTGCAACGGTCACGTGAAGTACGCAAGTGGAGCGCATCGGCTCCTTGCGACCGTGACAGAGTTCATCCGTGAGTGAAGCGTGTCGGCTCCTCACACAGAAACGCGTGAGTGGAGTGAAGAAATTTTGCGGGTGGAGCGCATCGGCTCCTCGCAACGCCTCCCTTACGTGGAAGGGATTTGGCCCCTGAGTGGAGCGCATCGGCTCCTCGCGCTGAAGCATGTGAGTGGAGCAGGTCGGCTCCTCACAGCGTTTTCCCGCCAAAAGCAGTGACAGAGAGCATCGGCTCCTCGCGCTGAAGCGTGTGAGTGGAGCAGGTCGGCTCCTCACAGCGTTTTCCCGCCAAAAGCAGTGACATCAGTGGGTGGAGCGCGGCGGCTCCCCACGCTTACACAGGTACGAGTGAATCAAGCACACGCAAGTGTAGCACATCGGTTCTGTACAAACGCCTCACGTCACACAGAACATCCACCATCTTCAGATCAAGTGAAACGTAGTCTTTGTCGCCCACAATACTCAGCGAGTGCGCAGTTACACATTGCCTGTCATGCTTGATGACTCGTCTGAGGAATCACTAACGGTACAAGTAACTCCCGCCAAAACAACACGCACAAGCATGACGGACAGCCTAATAACACAGTTACCCCCCAATTTTGACCTGAGCGACACCAGCACACTGGGACCAAGGTGGAAGAAGTGGGTGAGGGATTTTGAAGTGTGTCTCAAGGCGGTAGGGCCTTTGGAGGATGAAAGGAAGCACAGCTTGCTCACCCATGCCATAGGCTCAAATGTGAGAGACATTCTAGATGAAATTCCTGAAGATGACATAGACACCTACACCAAATTAAAGACAACCCTAACCAATTACTTCACGCCACACACCAATGTGGACTACGAGCGTCATATCTTTCACACCACTAAACAACTAAAAGGTGAAACAATGGATGCATTTGTGATGAGATTAAGAATAAAGATGAAACATTGCGATTTTAACAACTACTCGAATGAAGAAGCCCTTCGCTCACAGATAATTGTAGGATGTGAAAGCAGTGATTTCAGGAAAAGGCTTCTACAAAAAGCTTGAAATCTGGAAGAGATTTTACGCCTAGCTCGTTCCGAGGCGGCACTAACAGCACAGGTGGAAAGTCTTGAAGGCATCACCATCATTCACGGGAAGCATGAAAGTCTACACAAACTTGAGAGCACCACCAAATGAAACACAGACCCATTTTGTTATCGCTGTGGACATGAATATCCTCATGAAGGCATCTGCCCTGCAATGGGTCAAATTTGTTCGGCCTGCGGAGGGGAAAATCATTACAAAGCTGTGTGTTTCATCTATCGCAGCAAAATGCGAGGAAGTGGAAGAATTAGACGCTCCTCACCAGAAAGCGAATTTAGGCGTATGAGTCCCAATCGTGAGTCACACTAACAGCATGACGCAACACGCCGCCGACAACGAGAAGAACCGTCAGATAGAAGACAATCAAAACCCACACATGAGTGGCGTGACAACAAACCTCCATCCTCCGGACGGAGAAGACGTCCCCGGCGATATGTCAGGTGTCTGGTGGAACAATCACATTCTGACAGCATCTCTAGCACCTCCTCAGAGGACAAACCCAAGAAGGAATCAAATCCACGCAAAGGAGAACCAAGGATAAAAGGCTACCTATATGCACTTGGAAACCCTACGGCAAAAGAGAATAGCCCTACTCTCATCATCAATGTCAACCAAGTGGCTGCCGAATTTCTGGTGGACACGGGAGCCACTGTAAATGTGGTGAGTGAGGAAGTGTACAACAACATGCCAAATGCACCACGCCTGCAACCAGCTAGAGCACTCATTTTTCCATATGGCTCCAAGACGCCGCTACCCTGTAAAGGCTTTTTCACGGCCTCATGTCGATACAAAGATCATGTGAAGGAAATACCCATGCATGTCCTCGAAGCAGCCACTGATAGTGGATGCATTCTTAGCTACAAATCTGCGGTCGACATGGGTTTAATTCATGTTCTATACAGACTCATGATGCACAAGCACCTGGATCCCACTGCCAACATTGACAAGATTTTCCCTGCATTGTTCAGAGGACTTGGAAAGTTGAAGGACAGACAAATTGAACTACATATAGACAGCAACATCCCTCCGGTAGCACAACACTACCGTGGTATTCCCATCAATATACAAAAACAAGTGGAAACCGAATTATTGAAACTATTGGAAGCGGATATAATTGAACCTGCTGAAGGCCCCACTCCTTGGGTATCCCCCATTGTACCAGTCCCGAAAAAAGACTCTGCTGACATTCGCATTTGTGTGGACATGCGAAGACCTAATGAAGCAATCTTGAGAGAACGTCATCAATCTCCCAGAATAACAGACATGGTGCATTTGCTCAATGGAGCCACCGTGTTTTCAAAACTGGACCTCAATAAGGGGTACCATCAATTAGAACTTCACAAGAGGTCCAGATACATAACCACTTTTGCTACTCATTTGGGCCTCTACAGATACAAGCGGCTCAGTTTTGGAGTTTCTTCAGCGGCCGAAATATTTCAATCGGAAATTCATAACATAATAAAGCACGTACCAAATTGTCTGAACTATAGTGATGACATCTTAGTATTTGGACAAACTCAAGAACAGCACGACGACACCCTCATGCGCGTGTGCATGGCACTGGAGGAAGCACACCTCACCCTGAATAAGGACAAATGTGAATTTAGAAAACCAACCCTGCGATTTTTCGGCCACATCTTCTCCAAAAATGGAATGACACCGGATCCCGAAAAAGTCAGCGCACTCACAAGCACGACATCACCAACCTCCGTCACCGATCTGCGGTCGTTCTTGGGTCTAGCAAGTTATTGCACGAGATACATTAAGGATTTTGCATCCGTCAGTGCACCCTTGAGAGCCCTCACTAAACTAAACGCTGATTTCCGATGGACGGATGAATGTCAACAAGCGTTCCAAATTATCAAAGATCGCATCGCAGATGCCAAAAATATGGCATATTTTGACCCACAGAAGCACACAGAACTAATAGTGGATGCTAGTCCAGTTGGCCTGGGAGCCATTCTGACTCAACTTGATCACAAAGATGGCCAGTCTATACACATAGTATCTTATGCCAGTCGCAGCCTCTCAAAAACTGAACAAGCATATTCACAAGCGGAGAGGGAAGGCCTAGCGGTCGTGTGGGCATGCGAGCATTTTCATCTTTTCCTGTATGGGAAACCTTTCACCATAGTCACAGACCACCAGGCACTATTATTCATCTATGGAAACGCTCAAGCCAAGATGCCTCCCAGAATAGCTCGATGGGCTCTAAGGCTACAAGACTATCAATTTAACATCATTCATCGACCAGGAAAAGAACAAAATCCAGCCGATTTCCTTTCGCGCCATCCCAGTCAAAAGTGCAACTCCGACCCATCCATTGCAGATCAATACATCATGTATGTGGTCCAAGAAAGTACACCACAAGGTTTGGACATGGAACAGATAGCTAGGGAGACCAACTCGGACCCTGCAATGCAAATCATTATGAAATGCCTTGAGAAAGGGCACTGGAAACATGCAAAGCAACTCAAAGAAGGAGCGGAAGAAGTAACCAAACAAGATATCACCTGCCTGCTTACAGTGAAGGAAGAGCTTGCAGAAACAGAGGGACTCTTAATAAAAGGGACAAAACTAGTGATTCCTCGGTCACTAAGGAAAAAGGTGCTTGACCTTGCACATGAAGGACACCGAGGAATAATGTCCACAAAAAGGATGTTGCGACAAAGGGTATGGTTCCCACAGATGGACACACAAGTGGAAGAACTGCTCAAAAACTGTCCCACATGTGTGGTTATCAACCCTCAAACTAGACCTGAACCGCTCACAATGACTGACTTGCCGAACGGAACTTGGGAAGAAATCGCCATCGATCACTATGGTCCTCTGGAAGGGGGCGATTATGTCTTTGTGGCCATCGATGAATATTCGAGATTCCCAGATGCACAAATTGTATCGTCAACAGCAGCATATCACACCATCCCTGCGTTGGACAGAATGTTTGCTATATACGGAATTCCAAAAGTAGTGAAATCAGATAATGGACCCCCATTCACCGGACAAGATTTTAAAACCTTCGCAGAATACATGGGTTTCCATCACAGAAAAGTCACACCGCTGTGGCCTCAAGCGAACGGCACAGTTGAACGATTCATGGGAAGTATCAAACGCACCACACAGATAGCTCGCCTGACTGGAGAACCACTGGAAAAGTTACTGTGCAAACTAATGAGACTACCGCAATACCCCACACAGTACCACTGGCAAATCACTGTCAGAAGTCATGTTTGGTAGAAATGTGCGAACTAGACTGCCCCACATAGAACTGGAGGAAGAGCGGTACAAAGGTGACACTGAAATGAGACGACAAGACACGTCCCAGAAAATGAATATGAAAACCGCAGCGGACAAGAAAAGGAGAGCCGAGGAGAATAGCTTGGAGCCGGGAGACATTGTCGTCGCGAGACAGCCACAACATCGCAAAAACATGGCATCGTTCAATGAAGAACCCCTCACCATCACACAGAGAAAAGGTTCTCTCATCACGGCTGATGGAACGACACATACAGTGACAAGAAACAGCTCCCACTTCAAGAAGATGCCAGGGATCATACCCCTAGTAGAACATCACATATCAAGGGACACTCTGGGGCAGGATGCGCCCTACGAAGGAGACCAAGAAGATTCCGACACTGATGAGCCCCGTTGGTTACCTCAGGAATCGAGCGAAAGAAGTAACGGGAGACCTCAGAGAACTCGAAGACGCCCACCGCGCCTGATTGAAGAGATGCCCTGATAACGAACTTAATGTTTAGTATCGGGGGGGTGTAATGTCGTCACGTGACTCCCTAGTCACGAGGCGAGATGCATGGGGCAGACGGAAGGGGCGGGACGGGATATGACGAGGAGGCTACTCACTCCTGGGTTATCGTGTGAAATAAAGGATGTGTTAATGGATGGCTCCGTGTCCGCGTATCATTTCGGAGTGTGACGCCTCACATATCTCGTCTTTGGTCTCTCTTATCCAGAAGATGCACTTGTTCAACAAGTTATCTCCTTTCTCAAGTGTGCCCCATCTAAGGGCAAGGACTTTATGCATAAACACCTGTGCACTATCTCTTTATGGAAAACTAGAGCCTAACTTGCCTGGGGTGTCTGCATGTTCATCTGCCGGCCTTCGCCCACTTCTAGACAATTGGTGTCTGTTGTAATGAGATTTAACTCCAACTGATTGATAAAAAGCAGATGCAGGTGTTGCTAGCTGGGTACACTGTAGCTGGATTGCAACCCTTTGACCCAATGCTACATGTAGCCATCTTCCCATTATCAATCCAATAATCTATTTAGAGATGCGTGAAGACAGGCGGGCATCCTTAGTCGAGCTCTGCTTTACTACAGTTTCTTTACGTATAAAATTCAACATTTCCAGAGTTATCTGGCGGATTTCTCTGACGTTACTTAAAACTGTTTCCAGTCAGTCAGTATTAACTTTATTTCGGTTGAAAACAGTATACAATAACTCAATTATAACAGTTACAAACATTACTCCTGAATATATGTAATACTCCAAATGATTGTCATGGAAACAGTTAACGAATACATTAATATAGTTATCCTAAAACAATTGCCCTTCAAGACAGTAAAAGCTCTTTAACCACACCTGCTGGGGATTTTCTCTCTCCCCCACCCTGCCTTAGCAAGATATCTCGAGGGAGACAGTGTAATGGCATTGGTGTTTGTCAGTTTGCATTGTTCTTTGGAATGAGGCTGAGAAGGTAAGTGTCTTTTTGCCAAACATGGCTTTGACGGATGTCGGCGTACATGGATCACTGGAAGAGAACATGCTGCACACCAGGACAAGAGCCACAAGGATCAGAAAAGCCTCTATGCCACCTCGTCTTGGCTGAGGCAATTGGCAGCATGCTTGTTTTCATCTCACTCCTCATCTCCTTTAACCATAATAGTAACTTTGCCACTTGCTTTACATCTTCTGCGGGTATTACAACAGAGACTGAGAAGTTGAAACTGTTACTTGTTTTATCGGTTTTGGGGCCTACGTACTTTGCTTGTCCTTCTATATTATCGTAAACTTCCGAACCTATTTTTCTCTGTCCTTTTCTCCCGGACTAGTTGTGATAGTTCGTAGATCTTGTGACACTACGCGGATATGAGTTAAAAGGGATTTGGACGCAGATGATACTTCTACATTATCAGTGATTTTAAGCATGTAAAGTAACAGGTGCTAAGTGATGGTCAATCGTGTAACAGGGCAAGCGCTGTTTTCCATCTAAGTTACCATGAGTCAGATCTACGTGGCTAACCTTCAGGGTGTGGTCAGAGCAACAGTGTTCATCTAAATTAATACAGCGAACGACTGCCATGGAGACCTTTTGTTTACCATGCAACGTAGCATGTGCAAATATGTAACGTGTCCATTTAAATTAATGCAGCAAACGATTGCCATGGAGAACTTTTGTTAACCATGTTATGTAGTAAGCGCTTGTTTTCATTTTTATAAATATAAGTCAGACCAACGTGGGTACTCAGCACAAGCATAGTGTCCATCTGGATTAATACACTGAGCAATCGCCATGGAGACCTTTTTTCCCGCCTTCCTGTTTCCATGGGAAGGTGGGACGTGAGGAGCAGCCTTGGATGCGAAGCTGTTCACAGCTGACAGGCGGCGTCTGGTTGGTCACCATGGCAACCTTTAAAGCCTCCGAGGGCCTCAGGTTCTCGCGGGTGTCCTCAGAGAGAGTTACAGTCAACGGATGCAGTTCAAGTAAGCAGCAGGTTGGGAAAGGGTTTGCACACGATCCTTTTCATGAATATTAGAGAATTTTGACAAAGGTGTTTATTTCAGGCAACCTCGCTCTGTATTGAAAGGGGCCCCTAGGGGTCCCTTATGTCTATGGAAACAAGGCAAGTCACCACACACGATATATACGCCAGACACAAGGTTGTATTCCCAAATCTAGGGTTTATTGCAAAGCAAATAGTCTCAGCTGGCCAACTCGCTCTCACGCCCCGCGACGTGTATCTCTAGACCTCAAGGGACGCAAGAGCGCGAATTACGTACATCAGTTACATATATACAAAATGCACATCATACAATCAGCTATGACATGTTTAACACCCCCCTTTATTGGGTTTCTTTGAACTCGGTGTGATGATGGACACTTTCGACAATTATGACACCTTCAAATATCTATTCTAGTAACAATATGCAATTTGCAAGTGCGGAGGCATCTTTTAGTTGTTGAACAGAACACAGTGCTTCTGTTCTTGGAAGCGAGCTACATACGGGGGAAGAGTCACATTCCAGACCTTGCTATCTATGAGGTGCTATTCGTGTCCTGGGAGCCGACACGCTCTACAGGGCTCAGTAAAAGGGGGGCCGTAAGAAGAGCATAATTCAAGCTTTTAGCTGTTTTATTCTAGCATATTCTACCATATAATGAGACTGGCTGACAGTTGTGAAATGATTAAATGCATGCAGCTCTGCTTCAAGGCTACAAGGCTACATTCGGGAGGGAGCCGGGCATTCCTTCCTGGTGCTGCCTACGTTGTGTTTCAACGAACTCTCGTTAGCCTCGCGGCCCTGCGGCCTTGTCCTTTCACGTTCAGACAACAATGTCTAACAGTCAAGCAGTGTAAGCAGAAAATGTGCTGCAAAGCTATAAGAACAGAAAGCAATGAGCAATTGTTAGAAAACAAAATGGCGATCCTTGTTACATCAAAATGGTCGTACATTGGTAAACTAGGAAACCTATATGGCTATCATATCGTCCATGAGACGGTTGGCCCATGGCCACCAAAATATGTTTGCAGTCAATCATGAGAGGTATCCATTTTTCTAGACTGACAGTATGAGATGTCATTTTTGGGAAGACCACACAAGTAGAACCTTTATTGTGAAACAGACACAAAGGTACAATGAAGGCAGCATTGCTTGCTATTCGTTTGAACACAGGATACGTTTGAAAACACCTTTGGTATGTACGCTTGTATATATTGTGAATATATTTCTGGATACACTTTTTGGCAAATAACCAATTGATTTAATGATTTGATTGCAAATATGTTAACCATATAGCCCTGACGAAGGTGTTGTACACCAAAATGTATTCGCTGAATCGTGTTTTATATAGAGCACATGGTCTTCTTGCCTCAAGAACTGTGTGAATTAAACACTGGTTGAGAATTTTATTTAAATAAAAGATTTCACTTTTGTTTTTGATGGATTGAAGAGATTGATATACCGGAAAAGAAATCAGTTTAAAAGAGGAAGAAATAATCGGTTTTTGACGTTTGAAAATCCTCCTTTTGAAATATGAAGGAATCAATAAGCTCATAGAGTGAGCAATTTGTGAGCATCAGACACAGTTAGGTGATTCCCACCTGATTTTTTCTGGTTCAATACCTTTGTTGTTACCTGGTGCCATCTCCATTGACCCACCAGCGCTCCCCACAGTGCCTCTGTGTGTTAAGTGCCGCACTCAACACATACCACAACCTTTAGATGTGCTCTTCAGGCGGAAGCCTCAGTCTATGGAAGGCTGGAACCTGTACCTGCAGTGGGGTCTGGTCTGGCCACCGGATGCCCATGGAGAGCAGGAAATCTGGCAGCTGGGCATGGAAAAGCTATAGAGCTGGTGAAAAGATAAGAGGAATACAGTACCTGGGTGTCACCATTTTTTATGCAGGGCAAAGGGGGCCCTCTTCTGGTTTACCCAAATGTGCAGTGTGACACACGTCTATTGCGATGGCAGCATAGGCACAGAAAGACAGCCTTCCCTGACTCCGGCTCTCTACTTGACCCAGGTTCACAACAGGTTGCTGCTTGTTAATGCTCCCAAATTGCTTTGGTTCCTCACAAGTTTAATCCCTGTGCTTCTGAAGCGTGTTCAACCATGGTTCCTGTCCTACATATTTCCATTACACCCTACACCCCCATCCCTTCAGGGTGCTTGTTCATGGGCAGTGCTTGATCCTTTGCTGCCTTCTTAGCAGACCCTTTTATCACTATTGCCTTCTGGCTCCTGGCCAGCTCCAGTTCCCTTGGTGCCCCCTTGTTATGGCCCTAATTGGCTATAAACTAATGTTTCCCCTACTTCCTGGACCATGTCCCCCAGCTAGCCATTGAGCTTTGTGACTGTTGCAACTGGCCAGCTGGAGCATATGTGCCTTCCCTCCAGCCTCACACTGTCTCTGCATCATGTTAATTGGGGGAAGCAGTGCCATGGGGCTGGTTGCCGGCTTTGGGTCACTCTTTATGTGGGCTAGTGCTGGAGTCGGATGGGGTTGGGCTAGAGCATTACACTTTCTTCTAGACGATCTGCCGAACAGCCTGCAACCCTATGAAAGAAAACCACTAAAAAATATAGGTAATCGGTACAAGGGTGACCTGAAAATTGACACTGTGCCTGCTCTTCAAATCTGGGAACCATGTGATCTGTACTGTACCTCCCGCTGCATAGCAATAAGCAGTCTCAAGATCTTGCTTTTGAGGAAGCCTACAGGACTCAGAGAATGGGTTCATGAAAGCCCAAACCTAAAGCATTTGCAAGGTGCTTGTTGTGCTTCGGTTGAACGCAGCTGGAGATACCCACCAGTCAGATATCGATCCATAGTTTGTATGCATATGGCCCAACAAAAGTCAAGATTCTTCAAACATGATGGACCTTGCACTGTGGTAGAGATGGAACAATTGCAGATTCATTGCCAAACTTTGGGACCAAGTTCTTCATGAGAAGAACTGGACAGCAAGAAACAAAGCAACTCAGAACCAATTCTGTAGCATAAAAGCACAACCATTTACCCTAACACGGATGCCCAGGGCAAGCTAGTTCAGAACCGGGAGCTTCTCCCAACTCAGCCCATAAGCTCATAGATGGCCTTGACCCGGAATCTGGAATAACAGTATATGGACTTTGGAGGCTTGAGCCTGGAATCACTTATGGGCATTGTGAGTGCTAGAGAGTCGTAGCCTTATGGTTGCTATGCATGTAACTCTAACCCCAGCAGTAAATGATTCTCCAATGTTTCCACCCAGTGACTTGGAGTTTTCACCGAAAAACATTACCTTTACCTGTAAATAAAATATAAACATGAATTTTGGACTTACAAAGAATTAAAAATATATCTCTGCCCAGGAACTCATTGTATTCAGAATAATAGGTTAACTCAAACCTTGAAAACCCAACCACATCCTTCAGAGCTTAGCCGAAGTCCTTTGAAAGGTAAGTTAAGGACAGCTTGCGGTGCCCAATGTACCTATTTTGATTAATGTGCAGTCTTTACCCCAGAGCTTGGAGAATATTCCTAGCAGCTTAATTGTGGAAACATCTACTAACTGACTCAACAGGATTTACGTAATATCCCATTTCATTGATGAAGTCAATATATAATCCCCTCTGCCTAACTATATAATGTAAGCAAACCTGAGATAGAAAATTAAATAGTTCTATTTAGCTTCATTTCAGTGTGCATGGTTACATAGATAGTAAGACAAATACATCAATACAAATGCCAAAAGGGGAAAATACCAATAAGTCATTGCTGCACAACTCTGAAAATCTCCTGCATTGCAATAGTCCTTGAATTATGGAACACACAAATCCATATTACCTTTGACAAGATTTCTGAGTTACGTACCTTCTGGCCGGGTAAACTCCCGGAAGGTTGGCAGCGAGATAACCGTGTTGGAAATTGTATGAACTGGATCCAGCACACAGTTGATATCATTTGGCCGACAAGATTTAACACAGCGAACGGTATCTGTTCTTTCATGCCTGATCCAACAGAAGAACAAAGGAGAGGGTGAATTTTTATCCTAGACCCATTAACTGGGTGGCTTTCCAGATAGACAGATTTTATTTCAAGGCATGCACAGTAAATCATGTTTTTTGATTTAACTAAGGAATAAACCTTCTTTCTAGCTGAACTGAATATCAATCCGAGATGAAGACAGCAAATAGCCCAAGTCGGTCTCCTCAAAGACCACAATCAGACAACCGACCCATGAATGGAATTGGCTGCTAATCTTTGAGGCTGGGGAATTAGACACTCTGGGAGAGGTAGAAAACCCGTAATATCTTGCACCTTGTGATATTTGGTATGTGCAACCAATGGAAAAAACCCAGTGTACCATGCTAGGTAACACAACAGCCCAATTGTATTACTATTAACACCTTGGAACACTGAGTGCACAGAATTGTTGCAAAGCAAAACCTAGAAAAAGGAAATTATTAGAATATACAAAAATAGTTTAAATTCACAAAAAATAGATTGAGTTGACCAAATAACACTTTAGCTCACATACGGTGGTCAGTCAAAATCTCGAAAAAATAATCTCGAATAACAATAAGGTAGAAAAAAAAGACCATTTTTTTTTTTAAATTATATATTTATTTTGGGGTCCGGGATTAAAAAAAAAAATGGTAAAAAAATAAATAAATAAATAAATAAAGGGGGGGTGGGGGGGAACCCCCCCATTTCGAATAAAAAATGTCATTAAAAAAATGCGACCTTTTTTTCGGCCTTTTTTTCGAGATTTATTTTTTCGAGATTTATTTATTCGAGATTTTGACCATAAACCCTCACATACATAGTTCTGCAATGGCAGAAAAAGAGATGTATTGGGGTTCTTCCTGTTACACGTGCAATGCTTTATTTTCTTCAAAACAGAGCATATATATTACATTATTTTCTGTGTGCTATTGCCTTAAAAGGCTCATCCAGAAACTACTTTTCAATGTACAAATAAAAAGAAGCTCACAAGAGGCAAGTACAGAAGATTCTAGTTACCCACTCCTTTCCACCACCGCTCCCTTCTCCCCCGAGGACATCGCCAAGCATGCGACAGAATGACAGTGTGCCTTGGCATTTGCAGCTCCCATGTATGGTCATTACTCCATCAAACTCCCTTATTCCCTAAGGTCACCATTTGGGGCCTGCTGGTGGCAACTGTCATTATTTAGAACTTAACACTTCTGGCTGATCCATAAGACACCAAAGTCAAGAGAGCTTTGAGATTGGAGCTTCTACCTCACGAGTGCTAACACAATTTTTCGGTACCCTTCTTAGATTTAATTTGCAAGGATCCATAGACAACAAATACACTTCTACTGGTTGGCAACTTCACCCTTCGACCCGACTGCCTTTTTCAGACAACAACCCAATGGGTCAAAGGCCCAAGTTACTTTAGGCCTGGGGTGGCCCTCTGCCTTGGTCATCGCCACCAGGGCAGGGAGGGCCACTAAATCCAACATCCTCCCACAGAGCAGCTGAAAGTAAAATTAATGTTAGGCAAACTGCACAGCAAAAGAATCAAATAAATCTAGCTGAAGATGGGATACTGTCCTGAGTTCTTTGGTATTACCATCTATTTGGCGTTTAAGTAAGAACACAACACTCTGAATGGACCATTTAAACCCCTCAAGGGGATCCCCGTTTTATGCTGAAGAGTAAACAAGCGGAGGAAGTTATTCTATCTGTGGGCTCTTATACCAACTTAACCTTGGTGTAATCCTTTCCCAGGAAGGACCCCCAGAGGTGGATATTCAGAGCAGCACCCCTTACACCAACAAGTCATTCTATGGCCACCCCCATGTCTGAGCTAAAAGGTAGCTCTGGAGGGACCCGAGCTATCTGTGCAGCTCATAGGCATCCCCCCTCACACACTTTCCGGCCGCCATTCCCCACAAGTTAACCGGCTGGTGGCACTCTACAGTATTGTTCCCCTTGTTCATGGAACTATAACTATAATATATATACACACACACAGACAACTATATATACAAGGCTACTGCAGACAGCCACTGCCTCCAACTTCTATATTTATTAATGGTTTCCTTATTATTGCAGCCACCAGGGGCAAAGTACCTCTATATGTGCTCCTGATTCCTAGGAGTCCTTCACACTCTGTGGGGCGTGCTCCCTCAGGCTGCGTACTGAAGAGAGGTATGAGGAGAGGAGACCCAACCTCATCAGAGACCAACATAGTTCACCACCGGTAACGCTGCACCCCAAGCCCAAGGGCGGCGCAGCTAACTATTTCCCTACTGGACACCACGGGGCTATCATTTTCCTTTCACCCGGGTTCCGCCCCTTTGTGCCCATGTATTCCTGTAGCACTTCTAGAGGGTAGGTTCGGGTGATGCTGTAATCCTTTTAAAGCCACCAGCATTTGAGGTGTGCCTCGAACCTGGCCATGGGAGGGTGGTTGCACTGCATACCACAATTCTCTGTATTCCTAGGACTTGTTCTTCACCCAGACCACACCACTGACACAGCCCAAGATTTGTTCTTCACCCAGGCAGTGTCAGCATTGCTGCCCAGGACTTGTTCTTCATCAGGGCTGCACCACTGGCACACCCAGGCTTTCAGGTAACTGCAGACCACCCAATCTGTCCCCAGGGCAGGCTGGCATCCACCAGTGGCCGCTCCCTTCTCCCTAAGCTGCACCACTAAGGAGGCTTGAGGCTGTGCGTTTACCCAGGGTGCACCGCTCACTGAGCACGGAGCTCATTTATGTATGTATGTGTGTGTTCCTTTCCAAATTCTTTCCTTTATGTGTCAATATATAAATGTAACCCACACCTCGCAAGGCCCTATTAGGGTCAAGGGTTACAATCAGTGCACAAATCTGGACAGTTTCCACCTACTCTTCAATACAGCCTACTGATTCACACTCTGGAATGCTTGAAAAGACCACAAAGCCACAATCAATACAAGTGCCCAATTCCTTCTTTTGGGCTATCCAAAAACGCACAGGGAGATTCATTTGGAATTATAAGAGGCCGAGGATAGTGAGAAAGGTAATGAGGATGCCAAACAACAGGTGCAGAATGGGGGAGCCGGACTTTAAAGTATACTTCCTAGCAGCTCAAACAAGAGTGATTCGAGATTGGCTGTGGGGAGATCGGGATAAGGTATGGAGGGCAATGGATGAAGCCGTAGCAGGGGAGAACCTACAAGAGGTACTATGGAACTCAAAGGAGGACAGACCACCGAACATGTACTGCAGTAATATATTAACCGTGTTAGGAGAGTCTTAGGATGAGCTGATCAAGCAGGCCCAAATTGCTTACTTCCCATCCCCATTCACGTCATTTTTCGGCAACCCACAGTTTTCGCCGGGGGCGAGAGGAAAGGGATTCAGCACATGGCAGGAAGGAGGGTGCCACAAGATTAGAGACATGTTCGAGGGAACTGAAATTAAATCTTTCAACCAGTGCAAGCAGGACTTTGGGCTGGGAGAAGGGGAGAGATTTAGAAACACCCAAACAAGACATTGGCTACTACAACCGCAGCTGAAGAAAGCAGCAATCCGAGCCCTAACGCCCTTCAAAAAATATCTATCATCAGAATCTGGGGACAACCACAGTGGGGGAAATATGTGCACACACTAAGCAAGGGGATGAGCCAGGGGAAAGGAGATATATGGCAAGTTGGGAAGGGGCAATTGGCCAAACAATAGAAGAAACAGACTGTAAGCAACTGTGGACCAATATCCCCAAACTGACAAGGTCTTTACAAATACAAGAACTATGGGTAAAACTCATGGTACAATGGCATCGAACCCCTGAAGAAATTCATGAAATATACCCGGCAGTGTCAAACTTATGTTGGAGGGAATGCAGTATGGTGGGAAACTGGGAACACATCTGGTGGGAATGTCTATGTATCCAAAAGTATTGGGGAGTGATTCAGGAGGCCATAGAGGAAACCCTAGGAATGTTTGGAGGGGACAACAGAGGTGCAACCTTAACGGGACTGGGTGGAATTTTGGAGGAGCTGCCTGCGAAAGCAGAACGCAAGGTATACGTGATCCTAATGATGGCAGGGGCACTGGGAATTGCACAACAGTGGAAATCAATAGCCCCTCCAATGGAGCACGAATGGGTGGGGAACATTTGGAACTTTGCAGCGCTGGAATGAGTTTCCTACTCCCTACAAGGATATAACCAAGGATACTTGGCAGACAGGGCTCTGGTGTTGAGATTCTTTCATAAAGGAGCCAGGATGAACTGGTCCCCAAGGAGAATAAGACTTCTGGTACTATTACGCAAGGCCATTCGCCCTAAAAGACACAATTCCAATGACACCCTCAAGGAGCAGGGGATTAGTCGGTACAAAAGGGTCTCGAGACATTAAAGAGAGATGGTTTGGTGGAATGTGGGAGCAAAGAGATCAGAAGAAAAGACCAAGATCAGACCAAAGGGGGTACGGGGGGCGGGGGGATGTAAATGTTGTTGAAAAAGATGAAAATGCTAATAGAATGTTACTTGGAAAAAGACACAAAGTACACACAATCACTCTCTGAACTCTGTGAGATGTCAGAAATGTGAGGCAGACATTTTTGTGAAGGTTTTTCAAAAGATGCCATTTTATTAACTCAAATGTTGGCTAAACACCTCACTATCCCTACACAGACGTGGATTTCCCTGCCTAAAATAAACAAAAGGAAACACTCTAACAAAAGGTTTCTGTCCCACACACTTATAAGCACACCAAGTCAATGAGGGAATATATGGCAATTCAACAACAACAAATATAGCAATATAATTCACTTCACAATAGCTGCTTCTTCTTGTTATAACCTGGGCGTACTCTCCTTCCCCAGATTTAAGCAGGCTTTTACTTAACTGTTCAAAAAGGATAAGGAAATCCTGTCTCATAATAAACAGTTCCACTTCAGTTCTCTTTTAATCCCACTTGACACCACATAGCTCCAATGTGGATTCCAAAGATGATAACAAAGCTTTCTACTTCCCATGTGGACTCGTCTTGCGGCAGCTTCCTGTCATCAACCATGTCTATTTCAAATAAAGATCTTGAAACAGTTTCTCGTCATCAACAAAGAATATTTCAGAGCTTCATTAATTTCAAAACAAGTGTCTTTGTCAGGATATGTTAGCACCACTTTTAGTTTCAGTACTACTTCACCAAAGCTCTTCAGTAATTCTTCGAGTGCTTCTTCGTAAGCTTTACCCCACCACAGTACGTTCAACAACATTCACCTGGTTTACTGTCATGCTAGGTTTACAACTACTACTCCCTTGCCAGAACAAAACCAATTTTTAAAATAGTTCTTAGACCTGGTATCCTCTCCTGTCAGCCAAGACAAAGTAATGCAGTTCTCTGTTCGGATATAATCTCTTGCCCAAACAGAATCAATTGGCACAAAGTTCCATGGTCTGGTAAACTCCCTTGCCAGACCAAACTACTGTTTCTAAATACTTCTCTGGGAAGGGTCAACTTCAATATTTTTAGCAATGTCTTCTGCTTAACACAATTCAGTTTAAAAATGTCTTTAAGGAAAACAAGAATTACACTGGTGTTGTTCACTACACCTGTGTGTTTGCCACATGGAAGACAGTCAATGCTCTCCCTCCTCCTGGACCTCATATCAGAAAGGCAGCCCTCCTGCCACTCTTGTTCTAGCTCTGTATTATTAACTTAATGCTGCTGATAGTTATTTTTTCTCCTTCACACTTCTTTGGCTTAGGCAATGTATGTTTAAACCATCTCTTAATTATTTGTTTTTACTTGAATTTTAATAAAAAAATAGATTTTCAATTTTTACAAGGATTTTTCCCAACTTAAGGAGTCCCAAAGTGTGGAGATGAACTCTTGACTCCTTTAATCCCGTCTGGTTATATTCCGTTTTTTTTTTTGTTTGTTTAGCTGCAGGAAGCGTCTCCCTCTTCGGTAATCGGGTTTAGATCAAGCTATTCCCTGGTTTTCGGATGCCGTCTCAATGGTGCCTGTCTGGTTTATCCTCTTAAAGGCTGTTTCTATTAGCTTCACCAATGACAGGGACCAACGTGTTGTCTCTCCTGAAATTAGTCTGTGCCACAGCACCTCTTCTTCTACCAGCGTTACACCTTGCAGACGAGGTTGGAGATATGTGACTCTGCCTTGTTTGGTATTCGGGCACTGCAGGGTCAAATGTTTCAAGGTTTCGACTTGGTCAATGTTCTTACATAGCCGACAGCTGTTGTCTGTTGCCTGATTACGTATGGCTAGAATTTCCTTTGTCCTCAGCAAGTTGAGTCTGGCCCTCAGGATCATGTTTCGCATCACTTTGTTCGGAAATTTCAGGAGGTAATTTTGCGGTTTTTTTCACTTCATTAAATGTTGGTGGGAGGTGGGCCAATAGTTTGTTGGCACTGGCTTTTTCGGTTGTTTCAATCCAGTCTCTCCACTCCATTTTTAGTTTAACCCGGTCTGGGTTAGATATCAGATCTTCCTCTGTGCAGGCTATTTCTATTAGAATGCTTTGGAGGCTTGCCGCCCACTTCTTGAAAGCCTTGCATGAGCCAGTCTTGAGTTCTTCTGCGATGATTTTGAAGATTGGTAGTGAGTCCGCCATTAAGATTTTTCTCCATAACCTCATTTTGCTTTGGTCTACCAGTGAAGCTTGGGAAACAAGGCCCAGTTCTCGCCTAATCGCAGGCATGGAGGTTGAGCATGGTAGACCCAAAACCGACTTCCAAACATGACTTTCCAACTTCTGCCACACAGTTCTTGGAATGTTTAATGACGCTTCCGTGCCATAAATGATCGCTGGGACCACCTTCCCTTTATAGAAGTTAATGGCCGGCAGCATGGAAAATTTGCCAAATTTCCTATCGACCGCTCTGGTCTGTGCTGTTAATGTTCTGACCTTCGTCCATAGATGCTCTTGCATTGCTTTATCTCTGGCCGATCGGTCGAAAATCACCCCCAGGTATTTGAACTTGTTCACAACCTCAATTTTTGTTTTGTTCAGAAAGCATTTTGGCGGTCTCATCGATTTCTTTGTAGTTTTTTCTAATACTAGCATTTTTGTTTTCGCTGTATTAATTTCTAGATGGTTCAATTCTATGTATTTCCCCAGGTTGGTTAGTCTGCGTTGGAGTCCGATTTGGGTCTGATCGATGATAATTACATCATCTGCATATAGTAATCGCGATATTTGAACATTTCCGATTTTAGGTGGAAAGGCTCTGATTTGTTCTTCGTCAGTTTGGTAGTCCCCTAGAAAAGCGATAAACAAGGCCATAGCTAAGGGGCATCCTTGTTTGACGCCTCGCTTTACCGGGATCTCCTTAGACAGGCCTCCTTGTTTGTTCAGTTTCACCCTGATTTTCGGGACCGCATGCAGGGCTTTTATCGGGTTCAGAATTGGCGGTGGACAGTCCCAGAGTTTTAGTTTAGCCCACAGTTTTGCCCTGTCGATTTTGTCGAAGGCTTTCGACAGGTCTACAAATGTAAGGTACACTTTTGGGGCTCCTTCTCTCACTTTGGCCTTTAGGATGTTGATCAGTAAGATGTTTATTGAAGTGCTTCCGTTTTTTTGAAAGCCTGTTTGGAAGGTGTCATAGCATCGAGCGGTTTTGGCCCAGTTTCGAAGATGGACTAGTAGCTGGGATGCGAATATCTTCCCCACAATGTTGAGCAAAGCTATCAGCCTGTAGCTTTCTGGGTCGTCTCTGCCCCCTTTCTTGTAGATGGGGACGATTATCGCCTTCTGCCAAGTTTTGGGAATCATCTTAGTGTTCTTACAATGGGTGAAAATTTTGCTGATCACGTCTGCCCATGCTTTTGGTGATTTTTTCAAGTCGACATTGGTCAGCCCATCCGGACCCGGGGCTCTTGAAGTTTTTAATGTAAGAATGGCGTTTTCGATTTCCTCTGCATTTGATACTTCAATCCATTCTGTCACGGCCTCTTTTCCCTCCTCCGGTACTTCCTCTTGCGGTAGGTCAAATTGGGCCGTTAGGTACGACATCCATTTTTCCTCTGACACTGAGTTTGCCATTTCTGTAGCCATGTTCGAGTTTGTTGTTTTAATCAGTGCCCAAAAATCGCTAGACTTTTTTGTGTTAAGAGCGCTCATCATTTGCTCGGCGTCTTGCTGATAGAGTTGGAATTTGTGATGTTTTAGCCAGTGTTTGTAGGATTTTAGTTCCTTTTGCCACTGCTCCCATGCTTCTTTGGCGTTACTTTTCTTTGCAAATCTCTTCACTTTCCGGACTGTTTTCCTCTTTTCGACTATCTGTTTGTCGTAGATATGTTTCGGACAAACTGCCTGTCTGTTTTCCAGCGACTGGTCTTCTGAAAGGGAGCAGCATTGGTAGATAATTTGGACATTCAGCCCCCCCCCCACTGGGTCGTCTTCTTCCGTGGTCTTGCCATAGTTCCTGGTTATCTTTATGATGTCTGCTTCCGTTAGACGTATACGCGTTTGCTGGTTATTTACCTCAACTTGAAACTTGTATGTTGAATTAACCGGGTGATTACCTTTCCATGCGCACCTCAGGAGGTTATGGTCTCTGTGCGAGGTTCTTCGGACTTTAAATTCCAGGATCCTTGTCAGGAGGCCTTGGGAAGCGTAGATGTAATCCAAGGTGGCTTTGGCGTTCTGATTTTCCCATGTAGGGATGTTTGCTTGGTTGGGGAATAGAGATTCGATGTTGTATAAATTTCTCGGCTTGGTCACCGACTTCCAGGCCTTGCCCCGTTTAGCTGCGTTTCCTTGTGGGGCCTTGTCTTTTCTGATCGAATGGGATTCACCACAATCCGCGTTCAAATCGCCACACAGGATGATGTCAGTTCTTTCAAACTCAGTGTAAATCCAGTCTATTGTTTCCCCCATTTTCTCACAGTATGTTTTTGTGTTGGTCCGTTGGGGGTTCCAATATGTATTTATTATTACTAGTTGGCTAATTTCTTCCTGTTCCCCCATTGTGGGTTGTTTGCTACAGGATGTAAGTATCACCAGCATCTCATAGGATTCCATTAGTTTCTTTGGCGAGGAGAAGCCGGAGCTCATTTTTATGGCTGTCAACAACCCCAAAGATGGGCCATCTCTTAATGTAACTTCCTCTACAGATGGGTAATATTCTTCACAAAACACTTAAATGCTCAATCATCTTCTGTTGGCTTGGGTAACACTGGTTATTTAGCAATTTGCCTTAGTAGAAGTATTTGTTGGTTTTGGCAATAGTGGGTTGCATTCTCTTTTTGATGTATTGCCCCTTTGTGTGCTTGACTTTTACTGTAACCTAATATATAACAGTCACAACCTTCAATTTCGATGTTTTAAGTTCTTATTATGCCAATTACTTCGATATAAACCAGCTTGGTATGCGCCACAATTGTTAACTTATTTTATGTCAGTTCAGTATTCAAAAAGAAGTCTGGACACGGCCAGCAAGCAGTCACAGAGAGTTTCGGGGTCACAGTATAATGTCCGATGGTCTCACTGCCTCCAGCTCTTCTTTGTGGTTTCTATGAAGCCTGGCAATCTCTCCTGTGTGGCTTCCCGCAGCTTACGTCTCTCACTTCCAGAGCTCTCAAGGCTCTCCCATCGATTCGGTGCTCGCCTGCCCCCTGTGAATGCTTCACAATGGGAAAAGTGAAAAAAGTTGTGCTTTCCGCTGTGCAACCTCTGCAGACAAAATGTCGAGCACCTGCAATCCTCTCAGGACCAGCATTAATTTCTCTTGCCGCTGTAGTCCCGGCGTCCTGGCTCTTCCACGATTTCTTCCTCTGCTGCTTTGTGGAGAGTTCAAAACTCCTCCACCCAGTACTACTATTACTGCCCACCTGCTGCTGCAGCTTCGGCTGCTTCTCCTTCCTCCTCTTGGTTTTAGGGCCTGCACCTGAGGGGCCTTTTATGCCTCTCGGCTGCCCTCAGGTGTGGATAGGCTGCACCTTGCAACCTTGTGCCTCTGCAGCCTTCTTCTTCGTCCCAGTACTTTTGGAATTCTGGAATACGAAGTCCACAACATTAAAATCACTTCTTTAAGCAACTTCTATTTTACAATAGGGAATTAGGAGTGATGGGTCTTGTGGAAAATTACCCATTCCTCCAGGCCTGCTTCCCCTCCCATGTGGCTCTCACTGCTAATACCGCCCCCAGGGTCAGGATCAGAAAGCGTCGGTCTTTCCCTGGCCACATGATAAGGGTTCCAGGTCAGGTTTCCTGGGTTCATCATCTCCGATTCATAACAACTCTCACCACTTTTCCGAACAATCCTTAGCAGCATTTCAACACTGACACTGAAAATCTTCCCAGAATACATAATATATCCCCTCAAGATAGGTTTTCTTCAAAGCACATAGTTGGTCAGTCTGATACTGAAAGTTCTGCTCAGGATGGAGGCCTCTGTATTTTTATTTTGTTTTCACTGGCTGGTTCAACTATCTTTTTGTTAATGAGTGCTTGACATCTCAGTTACCGTATTGCTGCTAGTAAGCGCTCAAGGGAAAAACAAGCGTTTAGACCGGAATCCTGTTAATATTGGGGCACATTGTGTGGTGACTTTTTGCTGTTGCGGTAAAGGCAGTGTTTTGGCTCCAAGGAGCGCCCGTAGTGTAACAGATGTGAGTATTTGGAGAAAGGATACTCTTGAAGGATCTAGTGACTGGAATTGAACGCTGGAGAGTACTATTTTACATTTGGATAAAAGAATATTGATAACAAGAGTACATTTTGAAACTGGGGTGCTGATTCTGATTCAAGTTTAATCTCAAAGAACAGGGGCATTATGGCTGCGGCAAGTATGGCAGCACCTCCACCTTTCCTTCCGGAAGCGGGCACGCCCAATATAAGATGGGACAGATGGAAAAGGCTGTTTGATACTTATCGCATCGCGATAGGCGGAGATAAATTTTCATCTGCAAGGAAGGAAGCCATCCTTCTACACAATTTGGGCGCGGAAGGGCGCAGTGTGTACGATGGGTTACCGGAACCACCTCAAGAAGATCAAGGGGAGACTGACCCTTACGGCACGGCTGTAAAGAAACTTTAAATTCATTTTGAACCCAGGAAAAATGTCACATTTGAGAGACATAAGTTCTTTAAAAGGGGACAGGAACCGCAAGAACCAGTTGAGAATTTCATAGCTGCATTGAGAACTCTCAGTCATTCATGTGATTTTGGTAATCTTGCTGACTCATTAATAAGGGATCAATTAGTACGTTGTACTAATAGTGAAATGATACAGGAGAGATGCTGTCCAGAGATCTTCCACTAGAGGCGGCGGTAGAATTGGCACGAAGTATGGAACAGACAACCAAATATATGTCAAATATGAAGGCGGACAAGTACGTGAGTGAAGTTGCTGCAATTAGAAGTCCTACTCCAAGGAAACCAACGTCTTTCAGAGAAATCAAATGTTTTAAATGTGGCAGTTATCGGCATATAGCCTCAAGTGTTTTCTGTCCGGCGAGGAACATTAACTGCTTAAAGTGTAAGAAGAGAGGTCATTTTGCGAGGGTCTGCAAGGAGTCAGGACAAGTTAACTGTGTGGACATAGGTAGTCCTGAACAAGAGGAAAGTCATGGTGCACCATTTCAGGGAAAGCACGTTTTGGAAATTGCTGAAATGTACCCTGAGGGGAAAGGTCCTACTGATGTTTTTTTGGTCCAGGGCAGGGTGGTAACAATGAAAGTTGACAGTTGTTCACCTTGGACTCTTATATCGAGGAAGACATATGAAGGATGTGCACAAGGGAAAGTGGAACAGCTTAGTAAACATGAGATTGAGCCATATGCTTATGGAAACATTAAGATCAAGGTTCTTGGAAAGTTTTGTGCGTCCATTAAATACAAGGGGCGCAGTTGCGATGCAGATGTGTATGTCACACATGAAGGTTCATCCTTGTTAGGGTGGGCAGAACAAAAGGAAGTTGGGTATAAGAATCCAAGCTAAAGCAGAGTGTCCTGTGACAGTGGCAGAAGTAAAAGATGTTTGGGAAAAGAAGTATCCTAGGGTGTTTACAGAGGATTTGGGGGTATTGAAGGACTTTGAGCATGGTATTGTACTAAAGAAAGGTGCCATACCCAAAGTGCACAAAGTTAGACCCATTCCACACAATTTGTATAAGGTAAAGCTAGAATTACAAAAACTGCTACAGGGTGGTATCATTGAAAGAGTGGAGAGCTCTGAATGGCTTTCACCGGTGGTTGTAGCAGCTAAGTCTAATGGTGACATCAGGCTTTGTGTGGATTTAAGGGACTTAAATAGAAATATATTGGTTGATAAACACCCTCTTCCCAATATTGGAGAAAAACTGTCCACACTTGAGGGTGCAACTGTGTTTTCTGTGGTAGATTTGTCTCAAGCGTATCATCAGGTACCTTTGCTGAAAGAAAGTCAAATTTTAACGGCATTTGTGACTCCCTTGGGAACATTTAAATATTGCAGAATGCCTTTTGGGCTGGCGTCTGCAGCCGCTGTTTTCCAGAGAGTAATGGAAACTGTGTTGGAAGGTGTACAAAATGTAGTGGTAATTCAGGACGACATTCTTGTCTATGCTGGCTCGGAGGATGAACATGATGTGATTTTTGCAAGGGTGTTGGAGAGA
This sequence comes from Ambystoma mexicanum, assembly GCF_040938575.1. Lineage (NCBI taxonomy): Eukaryota > Metazoa > Chordata > Amphibia > Caudata > Ambystomatidae > Ambystoma > Ambystoma mexicanum. Next base: position 149,663,826 of record NC_090936.1, read on the forward strand.
CTGGATGAAGCTGGGTTGACAGTAAAGAGGAGTAAATGTAAGATAAAAGTGAAGAGTGTGGAGTTCTTGGGGCATGTGGTTGACAATAGCGGTGTGAGACCTAGACAAAGTCTAGTAGAATCAATCAAGAATGCGCCCAGACCAGAGAATAAGGAGTAAGTGAGATCGTTCCTTGGTCTTGCAGAATATTATCACAGATTTGTTGGGAACTTCGCGAGTTTATCTACACCATTGAGGTTACTCCTTGGTAAGGGGGCAACATTTTTGTGGTGCAAAGGATGTGAAAAGGCATTTAAGGAAATTAAAGGGGCAATAGTGAATGCACCGTCAATTGGAAAGTTTGTAGTGCGTGACAAGTGTGTGTTGGTTGTGGACGCTAGTGGTGTAGGATTGGGTGCAACACTTTTACAGTTTAACAAGGATAATGAGGAGAGAGTGCTTGCGTTTGCCTCACGGCCGCTGAAAGGGGCTGAAGCAAATTATTCGGTTATTGAAAGAGAAACGCTTGCTATGTTCTGGGCGATTCACCATTTTAAATTTTTCTTGTGGGGTAGAAAGTTTGTAGTGAGGTCTGACCACAAGCCCCTGGTCCAGCTTTTTGAGAGTGCAAGATGGGTGATGGGCTCGCCCAGAATTAACAGATGGGGATTGGGATTGCAATAGTTTAATTTTGAAGTGAGTTCCTTACCCGGAAAGAAGAACGTCGTAGCGGACTATCTGTCTAGATTACCAGGGAAAGAAGAAAGAGAGATTGAGAAGGGTATGAAAGAGCAGATGTTGGATGAAGCAGTTGTGGCTGAGGTTGAGCAGGCTGTTACGCGAGATGTATGGTTGCAAGAAGGGCAGAAAGATGAAAACCTGGAAATGGTGAAGACATGGACTATGGAAGGATGGCCAGAAAAAAAAGAGGTAGACAGGAACTTCCACATATGGTCGGAAATTAAAGATGAGTTGTATTGGATGAATGATAAATTGTGGAGGGGAAAACATTGTGTATCACCAGAAGGTATTAGAAAGACGTTGATAGACTTAGCTCACCAAGGTCATCCGGGAGAGGGAGCAATGAAGAGGAAGTTGAGGCAAAGCTATTGGTGGCCAGGTTTGGACAATATGGCAGAAATGAAGGTAAAACATTGTGTAATGTGTCAATCTTGTGATAAGAGTAAACTGGTTCGTGAAACTCCCATGATTCCAAATACTATTCCCAGTCAGCTTTGGGTGAAATTGGCTGTTGATATTATGGGCCCCATTGCAGGTTTGGGAGAGTGTGGTAAATACTTGCTAGTATTGGTAGATTTTCATTCTAAATGGATAGAGTGGGAGTCAGTGAGAGAAGTGACAGCAAATGAGTTAATTACATTTTTGGAAAATATCTTTATGAGAGAAGGTGTTCCGTCTGAACTAGTAACCGACAATGGTGTGCAATTTGTTTCAGTGAAAATGAAGAATTTTCTATCTAGTTATGGTATAACACACACAAGAACTGCTTTATATCATCCTAGAGCAAATGGACTGGTAGTGAGAGTGAATAGGTACCTCAAGGGTGGTATTCAATTGGCTTTGAACAAGGGGCAACCATGGAAAGAGGTGTTAAAACATGTGACGTGGAGCTATGTAACCACTCCACACTCTATTACCGGGGTTGCACCATTTGTTTCTCTCAAAGGGAGAGAACCAGGGACTAAGTTGTGTCCAGGTTGGCTTGGTTTGGCAAGGTCGGTTGTGATTGATAGAGAAGAGATTATGAAGTTAATAAAGGAAGGTCAAGTGAGGAACAAAGAACATTTTGATGACAGGAAGAAAGTAAAGGAGCGTGAATGGTATGTGGGTGAAGAGGTATACATTAAAAATCCCAGGGTTGTGGAAAAGTGCACTGAGAGCAAATTTATTGGACCTAAAATTATTTCTGCTGTAAGGAATGGTGTTGTTATTCTAGAAGGAGGTGAAGTTTGGTCAAAGGGAAGATTGGCAAAAGCTAATGAAGTATATCAACCTGAGGATCATGACGTAGCTTGCCAGAGTAAAATGAATGAACAACTCAGGGGTCAGAGTGGAATGTATGATCAGTCAAAGGATAGTATTGGCTATGATCTGAAGCCGATGTGTGAGGGAAGTGAGGGCGTTACTTCAAAAGGAAGAATGGTTAAGAAACCTGGTTGGATGAGAGAATATCTTAGTTGAACTATATCTTGTATTTGATATTCTTGAAATCTATTATAATCCATGTATTATTACAATGAAATTTTTAATATTGTTTAAATTTATTATAATTCAAGTTGTATTGCAACGAAATATTTTAAATTTTGGTTGTCTGATTTTTTTTTAAGAAAAATGAATTAGTGTTTTATTCACAAATGTTTTTATTATTATCTTACTTGTTTTTAAGGCGGGAGATATGTAGAGATGTTTGTTTATAATAGGGCTCGCGCCTGCCGTCGCTCTCTGATCTGTATCGTGCCTGTGTTTACTTTGTTCTATTGCGGGCGCAGGGCAGATCAGAGTGACGGTTGGCAGAGCCACGCATTCATGTGTGCTCCCTGCGGGCCTGCTGTCATAAGAAAGCTTACGCTTTGAACACTTACCCGCCTATACAACATATTTTCAGTGCTCCATTGAGGCCGCATCAAGAGCAAAAATAGAGGTACATACCCCATGAGGGACCTAATCTACTCCCTGAGCCTTATTTTCTCTGTGCATGGGCGTTTACCTCCTCCATTCACTGAAGTTGTTCCTTTCAAGATGAGGTTATGTTCCTCCCCATTCTCCATTGTGGGTCAGATCTCCATGTATTTCCTTTCCATGAACTAGTGTAGATATGTCCTTGCTGGGGAATGCAGAGAGTGTGGCCTCTTTATTGATAATTGTGGCTGTAAAATCTGCACCCGCATATCATCTAATTTTTTCTGTGTGGACAATAGCGAGCTGTCCCTGAGGCAGAGTTTCTTCAAGCAGGAAATGTTCTGCGTTTAAAAGGTCAAAATCTCTGAGAAATGAGGAAGCAGGATTTCTTCTCCCAGCCCACCAACCCTCCCCCCCATTCCTTTTTGGAAGTGAATCTTCTCTGAAATCTGGAAATCCCCCAATGTTTTATCTCTATGACTGGTTAACTAACGGTCTCTCAATGTAGCTGGCATTGCCGTGCTCCTGGTGGGCTGTGGGAGGGTGTGGGCCTGGTCCTGCTGTGATGCAGTGTGTCATGGTGGGACATCTGCCTTTGCATGGCCTGTCAAGCCCTTTGCGTGGTGGTGGTGGTGGTATTAGTGTTTTCTGAGTGCCAGGATGTCCCACTCACAGATGGGCCTGCCACCTCGTCTAATGGGCATGGTGGGTCAGGGGTGTTTGCATGTGGGTCCACAATAATGGGGACGGATGCAGATATGGGTGTGTGTCATATGGCCAGTTGGTCTTTGGCCTGTCTGTGGGTATGGCAAGGGCACCATGCTGGGTCAGCTGTTGTGTCGCATGCATGCTTCTGGTCCCAATTCACCCACGTCCCCTCCACGGGTGCGACTCAAATTTGGGGGGTTGCTTGCTACATGCCACTGGCAGGTCCCTATGGGGCAATGCTCTGTGCCATCGTGGGTGTGTAGTGCATGGCACTTGGATGGGTCCCTTGGCTCACCTACCACTTCCTACTGACAGGGGTGCCCTTGGTGCACTGGCACATGGCTGTTGTGGTAGGTGGCTGATGTGGCACCCACTCACCGCACCGTCACCAGGATGACGGTCTGTCGGACTAGATCTGTCCATTGGGACATCTTGTGCTAGGCTGACATTGATGCGTGCACATGTGCTTGGGGAGGGGGGAGGTTTACTCACCACTTCCCTTCTGGCTGCTTGCACCGCCTCTGCACCTCCGACTCCCTTCATGCCCTCCATATCCAGCACTGTGCTGTACTTCTCCCATAAGGTGAGGTCCAGTGGCTCCACAGTTCCTCCTCCGGTAGCCATGCTCTCCTGCCGGTGTTGGGAAAGCAGTCCACAAACCCTGATCCTCAGGTCGTTCCAGCGCTTACGGCAGTCCTCCCTGTCACGGAGAACTGGCCACTGCTGTCACCTTCTGGCTGATGGAAGCCAGATGGCTGTCCTGCGCTGGGCAGTTTTGCGTTGTCTGGGCCCATACAGTTCATCACCTCATCAGCAAGCACCACCAGCTTACCCTTGCTGAACTTTGGTTTTCTTAGGCGATCTTGGGCACCCTTGCCTCCAACCCTCTCCTGGCACATTCTGTCTTTGCAGGTTCGGACGGCTACAGGAAGTGGAGATATTTGATGGATTGGGATTTTCAAAATGGCTGCCACAGTGCTTCCCATTATGGCAGTAACGCTATTTGCGTGGGGGCTTTCAGCGGTAGCCCTTGTTTCAGCGCTTTTCCACCAGAGTCAGGTGCGCGTGCATGCAATGCTTTGATACAGTGCTATTTGCGGCGCGGGTCATGTCTGTAATGCTATATCGGCTACTTACCGGCCAACTCGTGATGAGGCCCTAAGACGTGAACATTCTTTTAAAAGTAGAAGTTGTTATATTAAGGAGTACACACATTACCCAAGCCAATAAGTGAAACCTTGCCATGGTAAAGAAAGCCCTGTTGAAAGCAAACCATCTGACGGGCAAAGTTGTTAAAGGTCCAGTGTTCTCTGATACAAGTGAGACAGTGTGATATGAAGTTGGAAGTGTGGAAATTCAGCTTCAAGGTAACTACTGGAACCAAGAAGGTGTGTACAAAGCTGGTCAAGGGAGCTGGGTGCTTGTAAGAAGACTGGAACCAGTAACCTGTAACGCTGAGACGGTTGAGGTGGGGAGGAAGTCAGTCTAGAAGCAGAGGCAGGTTATCCACGTGGTAGAAAGGTAGACTGGAGAGGCAAAGAGGCTGCCCTTTCTTGAAGCAGGGAACAGAAGAGTGCCTTACCTACCTGCAGAGGTTGAAGCGTTTTGTCTGTTGTCTAACTATTCTCACATTTGAAGTTGAAGTAGAGGTAACCAGAACTGTGGTTTTGTATAAGACGGTCAGCTGATGTCTCATTAAAAGTGGTTGGAGTAGTAGTATTCTATGGAACCAAGGAGTCCGTTTCTCCAGTGACAGTAGTAGAGGGGTGGTTGCTGAGAGGTAAACAAAAACCCAAGAAGAAACATCTGGACAACTATACCAGATGTACTGCAGAGGTTATAAACACTTGTAGAATTGTAGGAGAAATTACTAATCTGTTTTCTGAACTGTGGCAATCAATCTTGGAAGGAAGATATCCAAGATTACCATTTGTGCTATTACCTTGGCTAAAATTAGAAATGAATCTTTTCAATTGGAACCTGGAGAACTGTTACCAGTGGATATGTGTTTGGTGAACTTGTATTTCATTTGGAACTTACAAGAACTGGTTCAAGACTTTATTCTAATGTTTGAACATTTGGGGAAATTGGCGGTGAACAATCCTGGGGAAGGTCATCCAAATTATTGGTTGTTTATTAGTTGCTCATTTATTTTGTTGGTCATTTGCTTTATTTGTTTTGTTGTTTAGTGTGAGTGCTAGTTTAGGAGTGATTCCCTTAGTTCTTAGATGGTAGGGAACCCACTGATAAGAGTAGGTTTAGTGAGGATTTATTTGTATTATTTTCTCTTAATAAAATGTCCAACCCTGAGAAACATACAAGCAGTTATCCACCTCGCATTACTGACCCTTCATATTTAGGATCAAGTATGTATTTGATTATTTAGGTTTGTATCTTGGGATATGTAGTTGGGATCCCTTAAAAATACCTTAAAAATCCACATTGATGTCTGTGTTGCTCAGCATGGAATAAGGTAAGAACAAAGGGCGTGATTCCCTTAGTTCTTAGATGATAGGGAACTCACTGATAAATGTAGGTTTAGTTAGGATTTATTTGTATTATTTTCTGTTAATAAAATGTCCAACCCTGAGAAACATACAAGCAGTTGTCCACCTCGCATTACTGACCCTTCATATTTAGGATCAAGTATGTATTTGATTATTTAGGTTTGTATCTTGGGATATGTAGTTGGGATCCCTTAAAAATACCTTAAAAATCCACATTGATGTCTGTGTTGCTCAGCATGGAATACGGTAAGAACAAAGGGTGTATCCCATCTACTGCAAGACTAACATCTTTGATTGTAGGTTGCTTAGCACTCTGTAGGGAAATATAAAAATATGTGCACATCTCTTCAGTACTCTAAACTTGCACAAAAATACAGAAATGCAAAATCCCCTCTAAAACAGACACAGAAGAGAAAAATAAATAAACAAGCCCATTTAGTGATGGGCATTACACATAGGCCAACATGAAATAACAGCTACATATTAATTTAACTATAAAATATCTTTTATGGGCAAGCATACATTTGCTTTTAACCCCACATAACAGCAGTTTGCATCTGTTTAGGAATGATAGAAAAGGGTGTTTAGAGTTATGAAATAGAGGAGTGCCGCCAGTTTACATTAGCTAAACACATTACATGAGAGCTCCAGATGTAGTCAGCCGTTCTACAAGAGAAGACCTCCCCACTTCTGAGCATGAAATAGCAGGCAGGTTCCTATAGAAACACAGACACACACACATTATATACATTATATATTACACATCAAATTTAATCATGTGATTTCTAACTAGATTAGCATCATATCATTTTAGTTAGAAAAGTCTATAGGGAAAGCATTCATTATTTTACTTTAGCTAAATGCAACACACAAAGCCTAATGTTGTGCAGAAATTGGCCGCACAACAATGAAGAATTAACACAGTCTTTTCCCACAGAAGTTTAGCTCCCAGCAGTAAATGATAAATGCTACTTTTAAAAGAGTTACCCCAGAAAGGAAGACAGGACATGGTACACTGATTAGCTAAGATGACGCAAACTTACCAACTCACACAGCCATATCTTAAATGAACTATAACAATTTGTGTTCTCAGGCTAGAAGCATGAAGGTCGCGCTTTAGCAGAAAGTGAAAAGCCAGACATGTACATAAAGACAGAATGAGTACAGTACCACACTGCCACCTGTTGGCTAAATGAGCACAGAGTTCTCTTTTAAGAGCAAATTTGTATGCAGAAACAATTCATCGCAGCTCAGCCCATGCTAAGAAGAAATGAAAACGCAGATAATTCCACATGAATGCTGCATTAATAAAAGACAACTGAACACATTCACACATGCATGAATGAGCTACGTTTGCTAGGAGCTAAGCCCTGCATGGAAGGTTACAGACAGGGCAAGATGACTCATGGGAATGGGAACAAGTATACAAATGAAAGGTTTCCACCGAGCAGAGTTACAGTGTACTGATAAAATATATCTCAAAGAATAGTGTGCTGGTGCCACTCCACGAAGCAGTCCGGACTAAACTAAAAAGTTATATTTTATGTATCATACGGTTACCTCTCACACAGCTAATTGATTCTAACAATTGTACTCATTTCACCCCAACCAATAGTAATTGTAATTCAGCTAGCTACATGTGTCTAATGTTTTTCACCAACCGTAACCTGTGTGAAATAAAATTACTTCATTAGAGATGCGCTAACCCTATATCTGTCATTGTTACACATGTTTAGAATAGGCCAATGAAAATGCATGCTGAGTGGAATTATGTATATTGTTAGTTACACTAGTCAATCAAGAAGAAGTTGTTGCTTTTTTGCTTTCTGTAAATCTCAATATAAGCATGTACTTGCATCATTACAAACTGAATGTCTGGATATTTCCCTGAATAGGCAGTTTGCAATACATTTGTGTATCCTGTGCATTGTATTTTTTAGCTCCTAGAGTACATTTATTAGCAGAAGAAGGGACTTGCCATACATTTTGGGTGGCCAGTACGGGGATCCAGGTCCTCCCGAAAATCTGCTGGCTCCTCCGTCATACTTTGGGGACAAGCTAAACCAACCTGGAGAGGATAGAAGACTGCACAGCACTTGAGAGGGAGTTGCAGGTGCCTATTTTAGCAAAAGGCCTGCCTGGCCATCCCAGGCCCACGGCTTTCCCCTCCACCCCCAAAGAGTACAGGCCTTCTTGAGGGGACAGGCGGTCTGGGATGCTTCCGATAAGCCCAGCCAGCCAGTGAATCGGATACAAGAACTGTAGAGAGCGTGTGAGTATAAATGAGGAAGAAGAGAAGTTGCTGACGTGTGTGATGTGATTTGTTTTAGCCAAAGTTTTTTCTTTCTTTTTATTTTAAGTAGTAGAATATGAGTCAGGCTCCTATAGGGGGGAGCCGTGGTACCACAATAAATAATTGGTAAGTGAAGAGTATGCATACATTAGTAAAGGAGTGAGTGGTGCAAAGTTGCCTTAGACAATAGTGGGAAGGCCTGCACTTGAGGGTGGGGACCTAACCCAACAACTAGAGTTAAGAAGGTTTGAAGCAGACAATAGATGGAGGTCCTGCTGTAGCGAGCAATGATAATACCCTCCACCTGTGGCAAAAGGTGTGAGGCAGGTAGCAGTAGTACATTTGTAGAACTGATTTTGTATCGTTTCATTTGGTATTGTATATTCTGTATATAGTGTTGAATGCAGATGGACAAATTGGAGTTGAAAACTTTGAATGTGGGATAAGATTGGGGTAGAGCTGAATTTTGGAAGGTTGTGGGGGTGTGTCTTGATAATCTTGTGGTCTTTCATCGTGATTTTGAATTCTGATCATTGTTTCTGCAGTAGAGTTTGTATTTGTATATTCTTGCAACAGGTAAGAGTGCACCAAAAGGGGGCAGCACTTGTGATATTGCTATTGATCTATTGATTTTTTAAATTATAAAGACATGATTTGTTGATACAAAAGAAAAATGTTTAATAGGTTTATTTATTGCAGTAAGTGACAAAAAAATGGGTACTCCATTAGGAACCCTGAGTAGGCAACTGCCGTTTAAATCTGGCTATAGGATGCACAAACCCTAACTATACGCCCCCTGCATATTCAGGAACAAGCCCTATGAAAGGAACAAATACACCCAGTGAAAAATTAGCTTTAGTAATAGTGAAACTAGAAAACAAAGCGCATACATTTTGTTTAAAAGAAGTAGTACACAAAACAAAGGAAGAACTGTGCAGGGCAACTCAGATAAGACAGGGGCTCTGTCCAATGGAGAATGCTGGGACTTGGGCAGCAGGAGAAATACTATTGAAAATGCACAGGACAGTAATTAATGATGTGCAAGTAGAAACTGACAATCCAGAACTGCAGGGCATAGATTATGGGGCAGGTGGAACAGGAAGTGAGTCAGAGCCTGAGGGAGGTGAGAAAATTGGCAAACAGAAGAGGAATGGGAAGAAACACCTCAATGAGGGAGGCGACTGAAACCACGTCCTAGAACAATGACCGTGGTTAGAGGGGAGAAGAGGGAAGAGCACAGTTCCCATTGATACAGAAGGGAGTAGGCAGATCACAATATATACCATGGCCACATATGGAAAAGAACAATTTGATTATAATGTTACCACCTCTTACTGGAGGTGATGGTAATTGGATTAGTGCAGTAGAAAAGCATACAGCAGGGGCTACCTTAGCAGTTGGGGACATGAAAAGCTTACTAGCCAGCATTATAGGAGATTAGATGTTACGCTCACCTGGTCTCTGCAGAGGCGTTGGGGCATGGTCGCAGCATGGTCGGATGAAACTCTTCTGGTCTGTTCCTCCCTCTGCGCCTGTGTGGGGAACTGCGGTGATGAGCAGTGTGGTTCCTGCGTGAATATAAGGGGGGTCGTATGAGTATGCAGCTTGTGGTCCCTGACCCCTTCTCCACAACTCTTCTCCCTGGATGTGGCTTCACTGAGGTTGCACTAATCTTGAGGCTCACCTGCTGAAAGATGATGAGCTCTCCGTCCTGCTGCTTCTGGCAGGGGCGCTTGTTAAAGGGAACCAAGTTCCTTCACTGGTACCTTGTCGTGGAAGTTCAGGCCATCTGTGACTAGTTCACTTCTCTTGTGTGTACGTTTTTCCCTTGTTTCCACTTGCCCGCTTGTCTTCCGACTGTTGTAATTGTATTTGTAAAGTTCGTTTTCTGTCCTTTGTATGTAATGTCTCTTTTCTCTGCTCTCTCCCCTTGCAGGTGGTGTAGCGGTGCCAGTGGTAACTGCGATCGAAGAAGCGGAGCAGGTGGTACAGAGGAGTGGGGCTGAGATGGTCCGACAGCTGGTAAGTAGCCTTTAATGGTGCCTTAGGGTGCGCGTTGGGCTTTAAATGCGGCGCGACCCTTGGTTGGGTGTTTTTGGAAGTTCTAACCTTGTCTTGTCTTCTTTTCTCGTTTCAGGACTTTGGCTTTGTGGGCAGAGAGCACAGGTGCTGCAGCATCGATTCGGGATCTGCAAAGAAGATGGAGCATTGCCGTGAGATCCGTGCCAGGGTCCAGGTAAGGATGCTGTTGTTGCAGGATCACGAGGTAAGTAGCTGGTCCAGGCGGTGGTGAGCGTCACGTTGCACGGTGGTGCAAAGTAACGTGAAGTGTTTGCTTGGGGGATCGGTGGGTTTATATAGTCTTGTTCCCAACTACGTCCAGTAGCTCTGGCCTGCCTGCTGCCACGCCCTGCCACACCAGATGAGTCAGCACCTGAAGACCAGGCCTAGGGAGCCACGCCCGATGAGTCAGCACATGGGGATGTTCTCTGGAATAAAGCTTCCAACACCTGGAAAGTTCTTGTAAAATAAAAGCACTCCAGCACTGAAGTAAAATAAAAGCACTCCTGCACTGAAATAAAGTATTCCTGCTCACATCTCTATATGAGCCTGGCCCCAAAGGCGCCAGGACTGAGTCTAGCCAGGGCCCCTATGTTTATGAGTCCCGAAGGGATATAAGTGAGTCAAGTGACCCATTGCCCCAGTCACTAGATGGTGTTTCCTTTGTGTTCTGGGGCCCGTGGCCATGACAGCACTCCCGCTCAAGGCCCTTCTCAAGGGAGGTTCCCCCCTAGCCCTGGTTTAGTGGGGTTATTGCGTTAACTGCCCGATTAATCGTGGAGCATGGACATGTTCTCTAGGCTCCCAGGTCTGATCTTGGGGCCTGTGGCCATGACAGCACTCCCACTCAAGGCCCCTTTCAAGTGAGGTTCCCCCCCTCACCCTGGTTTAGTGGGATTATTGCGGTAACTGCCTGATTAATCGTGGAGCGTGGACATGTTCACTGGGCTCCCAGGTCCGATCTTGGGGTCCATAACATTTCCACTCTATAAGGTAGTATAGCTTGGACCAGGCCATCTTAGAGTCTAGGATCCTTTTAACTTCGTATTCTGGTTCTCCTTTAACTATTTCAGGATCCGGTTGAGTATTGATCCGTGTACCTGGTCTCAATGGTTTTAGGTGGGAGACATGAAACACTGGGTGGATCTGCATGTGGGCCGTTAATTCTTATTTCATGGCCACAAGGGTGATCATGGCTTTGATGGGATAGGGTCTAAGGTATCTGGGACCGAAGATTTGTGGCCCCTTCAGAGAAATGTTTTTGGAAGCTAACCAAACCTTGCCCCCGACCTGATAATTTGGAGCCTCCTTTTGGTGTCTGTCTGCAAACTGTTTCTGCTTTTCTTTGGCTCTGATCAATTGTTTTGCTGCCTGTTTAAGGGCTCAAGTGATGGTTCCATCTAAGGTTGTTAACGCTGGCATCTCCAGTGCTTCAAGTCAATCAAAGACAGATGTTCGTGGATGTCGACCATATACTGTGTAAAATGGTGTTTGTCCTGTACTGGTGTGGATGGAATTGTTGTATGAATATTCGGTCAACCAGCGGATGACCTTCCAGGTATCTTCGGTTTGTTGCAACATGCACCTTAAGTACTGCTCTAGAGTTTGATTGATCCGTTCGGTCTGGCCATCGGTTTGGGGATGATGACTTGTGGACAATCAAAGGTCGATTTTGGTGATTCTGCAACATCTTCTCCAGAGAGCTGAGACAAACTGAGTTCCGTAGTCTGATATCAATATTGATGGGAATCCGTGTAGTTGGACAATTTGTTCCAAAAAAGACGGTGGCCAGAGTAGAGGCTGTCAGGACCCCTCTAAGAGGAATGAAATGGGCCATTTTAGAGAACAGATCCACGCTGACCAGGATGGTGTTGTATCCGTTGCACAGGGGAAGATAAGTAATACAATCCATAAACAGCGTATGCCAAGGTGACGGGGGCACCATCAAAGGACGTAGAAGGCCTGCAGGACTTTGTTTTTGAGACTTATGCTGAGCACAAACACCACAGGTCGCGATGAACTGGGTAATACGTTTTCGCCAAGTGGGCCACCAGTAATTTCTTAGCTTGAGTTTTAGCCATTCCTGAATGCCCTTCTATTAAAGAGTCATGGTAGTTTGCTATAATTTGGTTTTGCAGATCCTTATCCGGAACATACAGTCTCCCTCAAAAATGTGGTAGATTGTGCACGATAGTGTATTGGTCTCCGCTTGACAGCCATTCCTGCTGTTCTGATTGGTTCATCAAGTGTTGAAGGTCAATTTTTAGGTCGTCCAAAGTGGCCGTTGCTGCAATCGTGTTCAGGATTCGTTCTTCAGGGATGATTGCCACGGGGACTGGTGTGGTGAACGCCTTTTCGTCTTTGCTCACTCGTGATAGGACGTCTGCTTTTCCATTACGTACTCCGGGTCTGTAGGTAATGACAAAGTCATATTCCACAAAAAAGAGAGCCCAGCAGAGTTGATGTGATGATTAGGCTTTCGTGGTTTTCAGATATTGTAGGTTATGATGGTCCGTAATAATGGTGACTGTGTGCCTGGCTCCAAGAAGGTAATGCCTCCTTGCCTTGAATGATGCTTTTATTGCCAACAGTGCTTTATCTGTGATCGCATAGTTCAATTCGGGAGCAGAGAACTTACAAGACCAGAAAGCCACGGGATGTAACTGTCCTGTTTCGGGATCTCGCTGAGACAAAACCGCTCCCATTACTACGTTGGAAGCATCGGTTTCGACGATGTATGGCAATTCGGGTCGGGGATGCCGTAAAATGGGTGCTGATGTGAATGCTCGTTTTAGGGTCTGGAAGGCTTCTTCTGCTTCTGTGGTCCACTGAAATAGTTTGTTCTTTCCCAGCAGGGATGTGATAGGGTGAACAATCTGAGAGAATCCTGGGATGAACCGACGATAAAAATTGGCAAACCCGAGCACACTTTGTACACCTTTCGTGGAAGTTGGTGAGGGCCATTGGAGGATGGTATCTACTTTGTGCGTGTCCATGTGTGCCCCTCACGGTGTGAGTATAAACCCGAGGAATTTAACCTCTGTCACGTGAAAGAAGCATATCTCCAACTTGGCGCACATCCGATGTTGTCGAAGTCTTTCTAAAACAGCCCATACATGTCTGACATGATCCTCCTTGGTGGTTGAGAAAATTAGGATGTCGTCGATATTGACGAGTGCGCACATGTCCAATAGGTCACGGAGCACGTTGTTCATAAAATATTGAAATGCTGCGGGGGCATTACATAGACCGAAGAGCATAACCTAATAATCGTAAAGGCCATATTTTGTGCAAATGGCTGTCTTCCACTCATCCCCCTTTTTGACTCTTACCAGATGGTATGCCCCTCGTAAATCCAACTTGGTATAAATGTGCACGTTTTTTAATTGATCCAGAAGTTCTGGAATGAGTGGCAACGGGTACTGTTTTTTTACCGTGATCTGATTGAGGGCTCTGTAGTCAATGCAAGTTCTCAGGTCTCCCTCCTTCTTAGGCACGAAAAATAAGGCAGAGGAAGCAGGGGATTTGACGTTGGCTAAATACTCATCCAAGTATGTTTTTAAATATTGGTTTTCTTGCTCCGTTAGGGCGTAAATCCGACTGCAAGGATTCTGGGCTCTGGGTACAAGATCAATTTGGCAGTCGTACGTTCTGTGTGGGGTAAGGTATTCACTTGCTCCTTTTGAAATACATCTTGGTAATCCAGATATTCAGAGGGTAAAGAACTGGTGAGATCTAATACGATTCCTTTCTTTGAACTTGGTTTACTGTGATCTTTCACTAAGCATTCTTGGTTGACAGGTGTTAGCACAGACTGGGGGAAAAGTCAGAACTCTTTTACGCCAGTCGATCTTGGGATTATGGGTTTCCAGCCAAGGCATTCCTAATATCAATTGGAACTGAGGAGTGCAAATGAGATCAAAGATGATGTCCGCTTGGTGACCTCCCTGACACAGAAGTGTAACTTTTTCGATATAATGCGTCACTGGGCCAGTTGATAACTGAGATCCATCAACCGCTGTAACATTTTCCGATCTCTGCTTCTGTCAGAGAGGAAGACCTATCAGGATAGGCAAATCTTGGTCAATGTAATTCCCCACAGCTCCAATGTCAATATATGCTTCTAAAGCATGCATTTTCGATGGGTGTTTGTGGTCTACCAAGAGCACCGGGATGACTAGGTGTGAGGTCTGCATTGGTTCCTTTTCACCGCTCGACAAGTGGACCCCTACGCTTGCCGGGCATTGGAGTTTCCCGAGTCCAGTTCTTCTTCACTCTTGTCAGTTGCTCTGACTGCTCTCCTGGGTGGTTTCACCGGACATTCTCGGAGAAAGTGTCCTGCTTTGCCACAATACAAGCCGCGCTGTTGCGGTCTTCTTTTTTCTCTTTCCGCATTGGTAGAGGGCTCCACAAGCCCTCGATCTGCACTGGTTCCGACTGTTCATGCGCCTTGGCCTGATTCTCATGGGGTCGCACATAGACCGACCGCCCTTCAGCTCTGGCTCTATCCATTTTCTGATTCTGCAATCTATGATCGAGTTGAACTATTAGGTCAATATGTTCAGCACACCCCTCCGGGGGATTTACTACTTGGGCTAGAATGTCGTTAAGCTCCCCTCGTAATCCACGGTGAAAGAGCGTAGTTCTTTTTTACTCTGGCCAATTTGTTTGGACTATAAAACGGTTGAAGGAAGCGATGTAGGTTAACAAATCTTGGTTACCCTGCCAGAGTGACAATTCGTTGTCCAGAGCCTGACCTTGGGCATGCCGTGCAAATAGTTTCTCCATTTCGCACTGAAAACCCCCAAAGTCCCGAAGCAAGGGGTCATCTTGAGTTACCAAGGGTATAGACCAATCTGCCGCACTTCGTCCAAAATATGAAAGTACAAATGCCACCCTAGATTGATCGTTGGGGAAGGCCCCTGGAAGAACCACCTGTACGGGTGTTGGCATTGACTGTGGTGGCGGAATAGAGTGGGCCAGCCCCGGTAATGGGGCTTAGCCAGCCTGTGCTTGTAGCATCTACCTTGCTAAATCGTCTGTGCGTTCTCGATTCACAATGCGGTCCCTCCTTAAGTCATTGGTTTCCTGTCTTGAGGCATGAACTTCAGCCCGTAACTCTCCCAGTAACTGTGCCAAAAGGTCAGTTTCTGAAGTTTGCATAATGCCCAGGTAGAGATTCGTAGGAAGCTTTGCATTCTGTTACGCTCACCTGGTCTCTGAGGAGGCATTGGGGCATGGTCGCATCCCTCCCAGGGATAAAACTCCTCTTGTCTGTTCCTCCCTCTGCGTCTGTGTGGGGAAATCCGGTGATGAGCAGTGTGGTACCTGCGTGAATATAAGGGGGGTCATATAAGTATGCAGTCTGTGGTCCCTGACCCCTTCTCCACACCTCTTCTCCCTGGATGTGGCTTGCCTGGGGTTGCACTACTCTTGAGGCTCACCTGCTGAAAGATGATGAGCTCTCCGTCCTGCTACTTCTGGCAGGGGCGCTTGTTGAAGGGAACCGAGTTCCTTCACTGGTCCCTTGTCGTGGAAGTCCAAGCCAGCTGCGACTAGTCCACCTCTCTTGTGGGTAAGTGTTTCCCTTGTTTCCACTTGCCCACTTGTCTTCCGACTGTTGTAATTGTATTTGTAAAGTTTATTCTCTGTCCTTTGTATGTAATGTCTCTTTTCTCTGCTCTCTCCCCTTGCAGGTGGTGTAGTGGTGCTGGCTGTAGCTGCGGTAGAAGAAGCAACGCCTTTAATGGTGCCTTTGGCTGCGCATTGGGTTTTAAATGCAGCGCAACCCTGGGTTGGGTGTTTTCGGGAGTTCTAACCTTGTCTTCTTTTCTCATTTCAGGACTTTGGCTTTGTGGGACAGAGCGCGCAGGTGCTGCAGCCTCGATTTCAGAATCTGCCAAGAAGATGCGAGCCAGGGTCCAGGTAAGGATGCTGTTGTTGCAGGAGGAAGAGGTAAGTAGCTGGTTCAGGCGGCGGTGAGTGTCACGTTGCACGGTGGTGCAAAGTAACGCGAAGCGTTTGCTTGAGGGATCGGTGGGTTTATAGTCTTGTTCCCGGCCACGCCCAATAGCTCTGGTCTGCCTGCTGCCACGCCTTGCCACATCTGATGAGTCAGTACCTGAAGACCAAGCCTAGGGAGCCACGCCCGATAAGTCAGCACATGGGGATGTTCTCTAGAATAAAGGCTTCCAGCACCTGGAGAGTTGTTGTAAAATAAAAGCACTCCAGCAATGAAGTAAAATAAAAGCCCTCCTGGCTGCACTGAGTCCAGCCAGGGCCCCTGTGTTTATGAGTCCCAAAGGGCCATAAGTGAGTCAAGTGACCCATTGCTCAGTCACTAGATGGTGTGTTTTTTGTGTTCTGGGGCCCGAGGCCACGACATTAGGCAAACACAATTTGGGAGCAAGCAGGTTACCCAGGTGTCCGGTTAGAGAATGGTGCACATGATGGTGCTCCTTTTAATAACTGCTGAGCCCATGTTTGTGATGCATTGAGAAGGGCATACCCAGATAGACCTAATGTAAGAGCGATAATGGCACAAACAATGAAACATGATGAAGACCCTGCAGTGTATATTCAGTCCATTCAGGAAGCATGGCGAGAGGAGACAGGGGAAACATGGGAACAAAACATACCATGTGTTGAGGTAGGGCATACCCACTGAAGTACAAAAATAATTGGACAGACTTGTAGGCACGGAAGCAAAGGCATGGGGAGAAATACAGGCACACAGTGAATTTTTGTAAGCAAGCTTAAGAGTGAAACAGCAGCAGAAGGGAAAGCTCAGCAAGCAGAAGCTAAACTGGTCCAAAATACACTAGCATTGGCTAGCATGGAGGGTGCAATAGGAACAAACCCCACAGATATACAACAGCAGGCTAATGTAATTTACAAGACAGTTAAAGTTATTTACAGTTGTGATACTGGGCTAGAGAAGTTACTTCTCGTTCTCTTTGAACCAGTTAATAAGATTCTGTCTGAATTTGGTGAATGTTTGGGCTGCTCTCAGTAGTGGTGGCAGGGAGTACCACATTTGTGCTGATTTGACCGGGAAGCTAGTGCCCCCAATAGTAGAAAGTTTGAATTGTGGGACAAGCAGACAGTTAGAGTTTACTGTTCTGGTGGGTCTGCTTGAGGATTTTCTTTTGATTCTTTCTGTCTAGTAGCATGGTGCCTTATTATTTAGGCATTTGTGGATGAGAGATGCTGTTTTCAGTCGGATTTTATCGTGGGTGGATAGCCAATTGTGTTGCCTCCTAGCCTCACAGATATGTTCTTTCCTCGTTATACTTAATGCAGCTCTCAGGGCATTGTTCTGGAGTATCTGTATTCTCTTAGTGATGTATTTGTTAGCTCCAATGTAGAGGGCGTTATAGTAGTCCAATTTGGACAGGATGAGGGCTCTGGCTAAGATCATACAGCTGTTCGGGGATAGGAATTGTTTGCCGGCTCTAATTAATTTGAAAGTATATGCAGTGGATGAAGCCAGAGTATTTAGCTGCTTGGTGAATGTTAGAGTGGAGTCCAAGTAAAAACCTAGAGTTTTTACTTCTTTGGCAACTTAAATGGAATTCCCATCGATGGTGGATGAATAATCAAGGCCTAATCTAATAAAGTGTGAAGTAGTGCCAAGGATAATGAGCTCTGTTTTGTCATCATTCAGACAGAGACCATGAGAGGCCATCCATGCCTGAATGTTGCTGTAGATTCTAGTCACCAAGGCCAAATTCTTATCATATTCCCCAGTAATTGGTAAGAGGATCTGAGTATCATCTGTATAGTTAGTGTGGGTGATACCCAGATAATCAAAAAGGGGCTTGGTAAATACATTCTACAGGGTCGGAGAGACACATGATCCCTGGGGCACCCCACAAGTAATGGGGATGGGGTCTGCTGCTACTGAGGGAGAGAAGACTCTCATAGTCCGTTGCTGAGGAAAGACTGTTTCCATACTATGGCCTCCTTGGAAAAATAGGCTGCTGAATCCAAGTGGCTACAAAAGACCTTGTGGTCAACCAGGTCAAATGCAGCCGAGCGGTCGAGAAGGAGGAGTAGTGCTTGTTTTCCATTGTCTCTAAGTTTGCCTATTTGGACCTTGAGATCAATTAATTCTGTTTCCGTGCCATGTTGTGGCCAGAAACCAGATTGGTGGAAGCCTAGGAGTTGGTTAAGTTCTGAATTTGGATGTATGCTACCTTATCTAAAATTATTAGAAGAAATGGCACTGTTGTGATGGGCCTGTAGTCAGTCGGTATGGTGGGGTCTAGGGTTTGTTTCTTGAGGAGAGGGAGTACCCAGGATTCTTTAAGGTTGCATGGGATGGTACCTGATGCGAAGGAGGCGTTAATAAGTTTTGAGATGAAAGGTGCTAGGTCACTGTCAGCATCCTTAATCAATTGTGCTGGACATTGGTCGCCCTGGCAGTATGAGGGTTTAAATGAGAGTATGACCTTCTCAACCTCAATAGTGGAGACTTTGGAAAAACTGAAGTGGGTTAGATGTTTGAGGGGTGCAAGGGTGTTTTGTTAGAGAAGGCTGAAGGTGTTAAGGAGGCTTTCTTTTGTGCTATCTTATTCTGCAGATTAGAAACTTTATTGACTAGAGCATGCTAAATGTCAGAGCACCATGTTTTGTCTTTGATGCAATTATCTTGTACTGGAATAGGAGTTTCTAGTTCTTTTAGTATTGTGAATAGTTCGTTCATACTGGAATTAGCTTGCAAGATTATTTTATTAAAAGTGTCCTGTTTCACCAAGAGGATGTCTTTCTTGTATTGGGCTGATATATTAATTAGGTTTGTTTTGTTTTCAACAGAGGAGAGAAGTCTCCACTCAGTTTTGCATTTTCTCTTATCTAATCTTAGGCATTTCAAGTGTGGCGTATTCCAGGTGCTAAGGTGGCTTTTAGGTTTGCTATTTCTCAGTTTTAATGGGGCAATATCATCAAAAGCGGTGGCCATGGCTTTGTTGTATTCGTCAACTAATAGTTTAGGGTCCATATTGTTGTGTAGTGAGTTGAGATTACGAACAATGCGGGGAAAGAGTTTATCTAGTGTAATGTTCTTTTTGTCTCTAGTTAGTATAGGCGGGCGTGTAGTGTTGACTTAGCGGTAGGCCTTTTAGTTGTCAGCGTAAATGCCAGAAGGTGGTGGTCAGTCCAGATTTGAGGGGAGATGGCAGTGATCGATCCGTTACAATTGTGATCTGCCACTCAATCAAGAATTCTCCCTTTGTCATGGGTTGGTGTGTTCACTTTCTGGATGAAACCGAGTTCTGCTAGTATGTTGGCCACAGTGATTGCATGTTGGTCTTTCGTGTCATTGAATCCCAGATTGAGATCTCCCAACAGTAAGGTTTGTGAGGTATTTTTTAAGTTATCCGACAGAATAGTGGAGATCTCTTCATTGAAGGTAGCAATGGGGCCAGGCTGTCTATATATAAGATGGATATTCAGAGTTTGGAAGTTGGCGATGGGTAACTTGACTGACAGGGATTCACATGATTTTATGTCAGGCGAAGGGGCTAATCTCATGAAGAGATTGGATTTGGCTATGATAGCTAAGCCTCCTCCTCGTGATTTGCGTCTATCGGCTCTCAAGATAGTGTAATCGTCAGGGACTGCTAGGGTAAGGGCAGGACCTGCTGCATCGTGTAGCCAAGTATCCGTGATGGCTGGGAAGTCGTAGATTTCTGCTAAGATGATGTCAGCTATTTCTGTCGCGTGTTCGACTAATGATTTTGCATTTATTAAGGCCCCTTTAAGGTCAGGTGCTGAGTTATCTAGAGGGGGTGGCGGGAGGATACTAGAGGTAGCTCCGGCTGCATGTACGCCAATAGGTGGCTTGGATGTTTGTGCTTTGGACTGGGCGTTAAGATTGAAAGTGGTCTTTTTTGTTTTTGTTGTTAGTTTATTGGATAAACTTGTTCTTTGGTAGTCTAGGCTGGCCACATATCTGGTCGGCGGTTCAAACAATTTTGGAAAATGTGCATAAAGTCTAGAGTTTCTGTGCAGAGTGTTGCAAGGGGTATATTGGTTGGGCGGTCCCGGGGGAGGGCTAGACTTATTTGAAGGTGGTTTGGGTGTCAGAGTGATAGGACTGGGTGCAGTTAGTGCTATGGTGGAGGATATAGGCATAGTGGTGGTAGTATGCTGAGTAGGTGATATATACGTGGGATGACTTGAGAAGCTAGATATTACTATTAGGCTGAGTAAGGTGCCTAAAGAAACTATGTTTAGCGGCGTGGTGTACATAATGTTTGAAGTCACAAGGGGCGCAATGTAGCAGTAAGGTGTGGTGGTAGTTACTATGGTTACACAGTGTGACTAAGTAGTGAAATCCGGCAACATGGAAGGTTAGGTATACATTAAAGGAATAGTTCGTTCAGAAATATTATTGGCCAAAAAGATGGCCAGTAAACAAATACCTAAAATATATATCCCTATGCAAATGAAGCTCAAACTTTAAAATTGCAAGCACTAGGGGGCATCCGTTTTGTGAAATGGATGCCGCCTGTGCTTGCGTTTACGGCACTAATGAAGCAATAGCCAAAAGCTATCACTAGTCTTTGAAATTGGCATACCTTGTCATTTGGTAATACAGCACAGGGAAGTCACACAAACAATAATGTCAGCAACCTCTCCATTAACATAAGCACATGAGGACTTAGCACAAGTGCCTAGTCAAATGTGGGCATGCACCACACATGGTGTAGGGTGACTGACAAGCATAGGGGTGGTAAAGATCAAACTCAAATCAGGTGCCAGACTCCCTATCGTAAAGCAATACCCATTGTCCAAAATAGCAGATGAGGGAATTAATGACCTGATCAAAGCATTGCTTGACCAAAGCATCATTGTGCCTTCAGGCACACCTTGCAACACAGCCATACACCCATTGAAGAAAGCAAAGGGAGGGGGATCATGGAGATTCATTCAGGTTCTCTGCCCTCGAAATGACATAGTGGAAGCAGAATATCCACTAGTGCCGAGCCCTGCATCAATACTATGCAACATACCTGCAAATGCAGTCTATTTCTCTGTGGTAGACCTCAAAAGTGCATTCTTCATCATACCATTAGACCCAGACTCACAATACTTGACTACTTGACAGTATTTTCATATTGTGGAAAGAGATTCCAACACACTAGGTTAACCCGGGGTACTGCCAGTCCCCCCCAGTGACTTCAACAGGGTCCTCCAGATGGACTTAAGGAATATCAACATGGACAGTACACTACTATAATATGCAGATGACTTACTAGTGTGCAGCACCACAGAAAAGCAGTGCAGAAAGTACACAATACAACTGCTGACAATATTAGCAGACAAAGGATACAAGGTGGACAGAAACAAATTGCAGTACTGCTAGAAAGAAGTGAGAAGTGGTATGCTTAGGGCAGATCATATACGCAGCAGAAAGAAAGATAAGCCCAGACAGTGCCACATCAGTAGGAAATACACCACAGCCAAACACAATCAGAGAGATGCAGCAGTTCTTTGGATTGTGCAACTATTGCCGCGCATGGGTGATGGATTATGCTACACGTTAGACCCCTATTGTAGGCACTCAAGGAAGCCCAGGAGATCAAGGGTACAATTGTATGGACAGATGAAATGGTAGACATCTTTGAGGATCTCAAAGTAGCAATCAGCAGTGCACCTTTTCAGGCAACACCAGATTACAAAAAGCAGTTTTTGCTATTTTCACATTCCAATGGCCAATTCATGACAGCAATACTGACTCAAAGATCATCACAGAAACACAAAACATTTGGCATTTTATACTGGCCTCCTAGGCCCAGTAATGCAAGGACATTTTCTATATGAACAAGCATTTGCAGCAGCCGCATTAGCAGTACAGAATTCTGCCACAATTGTCATGGAGTGTTATCACTTTGCACGTTGAGCATGCAGTCTATTCCATACTCGAGAGAAAGAAATCCACACTCACCATACAAAGAGCAAGAGGATATGAGGTAATTCTGACAAATCCAGTCATCACCATAGTGAGTTGTCATACAGTTAACCCAGCAACTTACATTGCCAAGCCAATAAGACCAGAAGACAAAGTTCATGATTGTGCAGTATATGAGGGAGAAACAGATTTATCTATTTAATTATTTGTTCATTTATAGCGCACCTAACCCGAAGCTATGTGAGTGCATGAGATGAGTTCAGCAGGATCAGTGAAGACCCCCTTGACACAGGAGAAGTACTTTATGTAGATGGGTCATCGAGCAAAGACCGGGAAAGTGGCTAAAAGCACACAGGCGCAGCAGTAGTGAAATATGTGAAGGACCAGGAAGAAGAACTTCAGGTAATCATGCAGCAGAGATTTCCCTCACTTTATTCAGCACAAGCAGCAGAACTCATTGTACTCATTGAAGCATTAGAAATATCAACATACGAGGATGTTACCATCTACACTGATTCTGCATACATGACATCTACAGTACACTGAGGTGTATCAAGATGGAAGAGAAGGGGATACAGAAGGAGCAGATGGGTCCCCAGTTCAGCATGCAGTTCTATCAGCAAGATTAATTGAAGCACTAAAAGGCCCTGTTCACATATTAGTTGTGAAGTGCAACGCGCATTCCAAAGGAACAAACTTACTACCACATGCAAATGCAGCTGCGGACATAGCTGAAAAACAGGCAGCTTATATGCCCTTTCTGGAAGAAAGCAAAATACCTGTTAGCGCAGCCCAACAGAGAGGGTTATCAGAAGCATACAGTGCATTATCAAAAGAGCATATAATTGAATTTCAGAAAAGAGCCCGGCAGAGGAAAAATCTTTATGGGAATAACAAGGATGCATCCTAACACCTACTGACATTGTGTGGAGACAAAGCAGAACAAGTAAAGTAGTCATGCCCTTAGAGTTGTTAAACATGCACTATAGCAGCTCCATTACCCCACACATGCATCTAAGCAGCACATCACTGCTGAAATATGTGAGGATTGGTTAGTGCCAAATCTGGCCAAACATGTCAACACATTTGTGGCTAACTTCAATACATCTCACACATTTCATCCAGGTTATACACTGAAGACATTGAAGGGAACACTGCCCCTTCTTACAGGGCCATGTGTCAATGTAGATGCTAAATCTGCTTCAAGGTTTTAGTTAGGGAAGTGTTCCCTAGACGGGGCATCTGTGAGACACTGAGGTCTGATAGTGGCTCTCATTTTGTAAATGAATTTTTGGCAGAGGTTTAGTTTAGTTTAGGTCACCCGATTATTAGGAATCATGTACAAGCTGTGTTCAGAGTAGCACCCACAAGTATTAGGGATGATAGAAATACTAAATTGTCTCCTGAAATCAAAAACTGGCAACATTATGTGAAATGCTCAAAAGAGGCTGGCTTCACTGCCTGCCTTTGGCCCTTTTTAGCTCAAGAAATCAGCCCAGCAAGGACCACCACCTCACATCTCATGAGGTGGTGACAGGCAGGAGAATGTTTGCTCAAGCAGTACCCTCACGAACAGTGTCAGACGCTCATCAAAGTGCAGAACTGTTGGAAAGTGAATTTGATGTGTATCATAAGAGCCTGTCAACCTGTGCAAAGCTAATCTCCTTACCGATAAACAGCGTCACATCAAGAAGGGCCCCAGCAGATCAACAAGGTGCTGAGAAAGAGGTACCTCTTCAAATACAATGAGGTGACAGGGTCTTCGCAAAGCAGCACATTCGCATGTAGTATGAAACAAAATGTTCAGGTCCAATCAAAGTGGAACAAGGGACCCCAACCACAGCAAAGCTCAAGAATGATTGTCCTTGGAGACATCTCACCAACTTGTGCAAAGATACAAGCACATAACCTCAACTCTGAGGAACAACAGCCTTCAAGACGCCACAGAAGTTGAGTTCACTAAATAAGTTTGAAAACCAACATAAGATGAAAATGAGTCCCTTTGGGCATAACAGAAGTGCTACAGTTTGTATGCGAGAGGCTAAAGAAAATAGTCTTAAAAATATGAAAGATATTTTGATAGGGATATGTTGTTTAATCTTCTCTGTTCTTTCTATCCTTTTAACAGAGCAATTTAGATTAGGGCATAGAGGTACTAAGAAAAATTATACACAAGTAGAAAATGGATTTGCACTTAGGAATTTAGACAGAAGACAAGTAAACAAAGACCCAAATGAAGCATTAGATGAGCATCACTCGGATGGAGTAAAGACAAGGTATAATTTGATGAAAGAGTTTAGCAGAACTCAAGCAAATGAGGCATGTTATATTTGTGGATGAATCCCACATATTCTTATCACAGGAAGTGTCAACTTTATAGGCGCAATGCTTAGCACATTTAGTAACCTGCAAAGTATTGGGCCAGTTTCAGGGACACACACAGTGTATATTAGATGAAAGAAAGATCAGAAGAATAATGTACAAAACTGTAAAAGCAAGAAGGTACGCAATGTCCAGGAAAACCATTAACAGTAATGGAAGGTCCAATATTCTTGAACAAGAAATGGATTAAGGGGCAAGCAGTATTCAACGCTGAGGGACTGATGGGATTTACAGAAGCAGAAATAAAACGAACAGATGAACTTTGTAGAAACATTTGGGCATCACATGTGAACAGATTGACAAGTTTACATCAACATGAACAACCTGTTAAAGTACAGAAACTCACTTGATCTTTTTTTGTTTCAGCTATAAAGGCGCTGTGCCAGTTGGCACCAACTCGAACTGTAACCGTACTTACCAGATGCCAGCACTGTATAAAGGCATTCTTGCACTTATGGACATTCTCTTGCAGTGCGGCAACCAAGCCTATCATTATTTGCCACCATCTTGGAGCAGCCTCTGTTCCCTTGTTACCCTCCAAGCACCAGCAATGATGATCCCTGCGAAGTACGTACAATTGTACAAGAAGGAATCCCAGACCCCTGAACAGCCCCCAATGAAGGTAGGACACTTGGACTCACCTATGGTGAATAAACAGAAAAGGATCGGCTATTTCTCATAGGAAGCCGATGAGGCACTGGAAAAGATGCTGCCTCAATTTCATCCTCTTACAAAACCTGAGGTCTTTTTCACCTCATTACTTGCACCATGTATACAAGTAGCCACCAATTCCAAGTGGCTACAACTGATGAGGTGGAACTTGATGGAGATAACCAAAGCAAATGAGCACGGATTGAATGCAATATGCAAGGAACACGGAGCACTCCAGCTCCTGACACTCCAAAATCACATGGTTCTGGACTTGATGACAGCAATGGAGGGAGGAGTCTACAGAAAAATCAGCAGCTCATGCTACACCTACCACCCTCCCAATGACGCAGAGAATGGAACATTTACTGTAGCCATCAAGTAAATGTAGCAATTGACAGCAGACATGGAAAGCAGAGGAGGAATATCCAAAGTAGACAACTGGATGGCAAAACTTACATCTTGGATGCCCAGATGGCTGAAAAATCATTGTCAAGTTTTGCTCCCTATTCTTATCCTCTTGATATTATTTTGGTGTACATATCAGTTATTATTGTCTGCTGTGTGTCCCATGGAAACAAACCAAATTTCTTTGCAGTAATGATAGGTAATGCAACTCCTCGGTGGGAAGATGAAAACTGCCAAACAGATGAACAACCACAGGTAGGAAAACACAGGAGCAGGCACCCCACAAACATACACAGTTACACTGACAATGCCCTTTGGTCCAACCCAATTACCTTACCGATTACCTTGAATGTTACATCGATTGCACTCTAGAATGGCCCCACTGCTGCTCCTTGCAATGTACCCCTTGGGAGTATATCAAGTATGGTGGGGATCTAAGATTTAGGGAAAATATGGATACCCGGAAGTGTTTATGAGTAGCCAGATGAAAAAGGTGAAGGCTATGAAGGAGAAATTCGTCAAGGGATGAATGAGGAGAATGTAGGGGAACATATGAATATGGGCACATCTGTTCAGCACTCTAAACTTGCATTAACATACAGACATGTGAAAACCCCTCTAAAATAGACACAGAAGAAAAGAGAAAAACAAATAAACAAGCCCATTGAGTGGCAGGCATTACACGTAGGAACAACAAATGACAGCTACATTTTCATTTAACTAGAACATATCTTTTATAAGCAAGCATAGATGTGCTTTTAACCCAGCATAACAGCAGTTTGCATCATCTTAAGAGATACAGAAAAGGGTGTTTAGAGTCATGAAATACAGGAGTGCCACCAGTTTACATTAGATGACCACATTATAACAGAGCTCCTGGTGTAATCAGCCTTTCCTAGAGAGAAGCCCTCCCTACTTCGGAGTATGAAATAGCAGGTAGGCTCGTATGGAAGTAAACACACACACACATATTACACACAAAATATAATCATGTGCTTTCTAGCTAGATTAGCATCATATCATTTTTGTTAGAAAAGTCTATAGGAAAATAGCTAAATGCAACACACAGGCCAGAATTGAGTCAGTTTCCCTCCAAGCACAATATTCCTTCTCCCAGAACAAGATATCAGACAGTTCATTCTAGAGTTTGCAACATTGCACTGACAAAACCTAATGTCGCTGAGAAATTGGCAGCGCAACAATGAAGAATTAGCACAGCCTTTTCCCCACAGAAATTTAGCTCCCAGCAGTAAACGATAAATGCATCTTTAAAAAGAGAGTTACCCCGGACATGGTACACTGATTAGCTAAAATGAAGCAAGCTTATCAAGTCACACAGCCATATTTCAGATGACTATAACAATTTGTGATCTCAGGCTAGAAGCATTAAGTTCCTGCTTTGGCAGAAAGTGAACAGCCAGACATGTACATAGAGACAGAATGAGTACAGTACCACACCGTCACCTGTGGACTAAATGAACATGTGCAGAGTTCCATTTTGTGGGCAAATTATGCAGAAATCATTAGTCACAGATCAGCTCATGTTAAGAAGAAATGAAAACACAGATAAGTCCACATGAATGCTGCACTAATAAAAGACAACTTGTGAAGCCCCACCTGTGAGAAACCTAAGGGTGTCTCACCCGCTAGCCCTCAAAGACTTGTCATCCAGGTGGCCAGGACATGGCCATCGCTTTTGGATCCAGTTTCTGGGGGTGGGCCAGTGCAGGAGGATCACCTGAGTGAGGAGTCTTCGGGGAGCAGGGGTGAGTTAGCCGATGGCGAGATGCGGTATTCCCCCTATTTTGTTTATCGAATCCATCCTATTTTTTAGAATTCTCTGAGGTCCCAATCCCCCATTTTTACACAAACACTGGGCACAGGAAGAGGGTGGCTGGGAGTAACAACAACTTTCACACATCGTACTGGACATGTCCCACTAATTGGGTGAGGCAAAGTCAGGCACTTGACTCTAAGTGCATACACCTGATACCAATTAGCTCTCCTCACACAAATAAAGGGCAGAACCTAAAGACACACTCTGAGCAAGGTGGAACAGGCGTACGAGCAGGGCTTCCGGGATGAAGGCAAACCTACTGGAGCACAGCAACGGACCAAGGGGCGAGAGCTGCGTCTCGAAAACCCCAAGAGTTGCCTACTGGTGGTTGTTGCCTCCGACAGGCTGTGAAAGACATGTGGAGATTTCCAGATCTCACAAGCAAATACTGTATTGTGTTTCAAGGATGCCAGCGACCCTCCCAGGTGAACGGAAGAGTTGGGGTGGCAAGGTCAAGCTTGTGGTACTAACCTTGACTTGTGAATTAAAAATCGCAAAACCAAGAAAGAGACGCACACAGCCGGTGAGTTGGCAAGCAACCGGAGAGACCGGTGTGTGTTAAAGTTTGAAATAGCAACATTATATCACAAGTGAAGGCTGCATGCATGAGGATGAGATGCGAAGAAAGGCAGACCTGTGAGTGAACTTTTATGTAAAGGACAGCTGTGAAATCAGCAATACCAAGTAACTGAGTGGTCCAGTGAAAGGAAGTAGCCCATTCAAAAGTGAAATAAAGAAGATTAGTTCCTAGAGAAGGGAAGAGTGAAAGTTAAACCGTGAACTTTGCGTCGAAGTGGTCCTGTGATGGTCTGTAAAAAAAAGCCACACACATTCCAAAGTCTTCAACATCCAAAAGTGGTCCAAGCCCAACTGAGGAGACCCAATAAGCTTGGGGAAGGGAGCTCCCTTGCAAGTTTGCATGGACCTTTATCGTCAGAGGTCTGAGCCCGACAGGTCTGGGAATACTGCACTTTCTAAAATCCTGTGGGCAATCTTACCTCCGATCTAAATCTGATAAGACTATCCACTGTTGTTCTGAATTAGGATTTTTACATCACCCCTATAATCTGGGCCAACTAACCCTGCTAGGACATCTAATACATACCTGGTATTATGGAACTGTTTGTTAATAGTCCTTCCCTTGGGCTCTTTCTCTTCGATTCCCCTTGGACTTATCCCTGCCACTGTAAATGGGGAATCTCCCTCTAGCCTTCACAGTTCCCTGGTTGGGGTTTTCAACCCTTTCCTGGTGACCAGCGGGCCGGTGCCAGGTACTGTGATGAGGAAGAGGATTCTTCCCTGTGTCCCCTCTGGGTCTCCAGTACTGTCTCTTACCTCTGAGAGCATCTCTGCATGCCCCTGGGTCTTCCTAAAACAGCTGATGCTTTGCAGAGCCTCTGCAGCATTTGGGACTCGTGGTGGCATTCCCTGCTGACCGGACCGCCTTCTTGTCTGTATCCTTCGTCCTTCTGCACCTCTACTCCAGTCAGCCTCTCGCACAGTGGACGTGTCCAGCTGCCAGCGTCTCTTCCTCAGCTCCCAGCAGGTGGAGTACCAAACTCCCGCACTTGATGCTGGCACACCTGCAGTCGCTGCTGACTCCACAGCACAGGATTTTCAGGCGCTGTGCAGAGAAAGCACGGAGGTCCGTGTACACAGGTATCCACCATACTTTATGACTCTAGACGGATTTCCCCCGAAAATCGGATTGATCATTCCACTTGCAAGTTGCAGCCGCGATCCTAGATACCAGTGACGCTACATAGCTGCGCAGGCTGTACAACGACAAGTCTGACCTAAATTAAGGGAACGGCCAGTTCAACAGATCCTGAACAAACAGAGGCCCTCACTCCTCTCCTCCGGCCAGACGTTGCACATAGGAAGATCAGCATTCCATACTACTTCTTCATGCTGCAAGTCTCAAAGAAGACACACCCATTGATTTTCCAGCCTCTCACATCATAGAGAGTTTAACAGAGCGTTACAGTTCAGGGAGACCCTCGTCTTGGCCCATGAAGAAGGCTAATTTACCAACAAGCCGAAACGTCAGTGGATGGCACACTTAGAGTGTCATGGCTTCCCACACACAATCATAACTGTTGTTGATTTACATATAGACGTAGACCAATGGCTATGCCACCGTTTTGTCCATCGTGGCTGGCCATGTAGAGGTTTTGAGATAAGAGTACAAGTACTCACAATAACAAAAGGTTTCAACTTTGTATGTTATCTATGAAATGTATATGTTTTCACCACAATACACAACTACACTTGAGAATTGTGTTAGGTATACATGTATGTGTAGGTATTCAAAACACAGAGTTGCTTTTGAGTGACACATTTTTGCACGTGTTTTTTTGTGTTTGTTTGTAAATTTATATAGTTGCATGACTTTTTGCACTGTCCATGAAGGAAAGATAGAAAGCTGAATAAGTAAAGGAAAACCACCGGTATGTAATTTTTTTGCAAAAAGTAAAAAGCAGAAAAAGATAAAAAGAATTATGAGACCCAACCGGTTAAATTAAAAAAAAAAACTGGTGGAACTCAAATTCAGTTCTGCTCACTCTTCCTCCAAGTATAACAGCAGATGCAGAGCTGTTCTTGCCAAGTTTAAAACATGTCTAATTGAGTAGTATTTACCTGAATGAGAGTAAATATATGAATGAAAGTGGCAGGACGCCCACCCATTTGTTTCAATTATAGCTAGCCTACAAGCCCTCCCACTTGCCAGGGCTGTCCCTCCAGTTACCTACACCTGCAGTCGCTAGCAAGCCCTGCACAGCTCTGGACGGCATCTCCCTTTTGCAGTCCCTCATTACGCTTTATATTGGTTGGCAAAAGTCCTGTTGTCCTTCTACTCTCTTGCCGACCTTTTGATTGTTATTCCTTCTAGTGGCCAACTCATCCCAGTTTAGGCATATGACTCATAAAGTCATATAGGTGGTCCCTACTCTTCTTCGCCTCAGTACTTTTTTGGGAGGACAAATCATCTACCCTACAATGGTACATGTAAGTGCGTGGGATTATGGGACCCTGTATAGGGTAGAAGGATGAGGGAGGTGGGGTATATTTTTTGAGCATACCGCGTTCTTCCCGGTCAATCGTCTCTAGTCCCATAGGGGGGGTCCCTCCCCATTAGATCCATCCGCTGAGCACCACCCCCAGGTGGACCATTGGGTAGGGGCCTCACCTCCCTGGCCCCATGGGAAAGGGCGCCCCCTAGGGGAGAAGGGACGACATCTAACAATATGCCACATTTTAATTTATGTTCATCCAGCGCTAGCACTACACCCAGAGGCTCTCAGAGAGCCATGGGAGTGGAAAGGTACAATATGTTCAGGACAGGTAGATCATGATAGAGAGAGAAAGGCAGGGGAAGTGGTCTGGCTGGATCAGGTGTGGTGAAAGAGGAATACAGTGCTCCAGAAAGGAATGTAGTATGAGAGTATTTTACCCTCTATTTTTAGAATTAGAGAGTAAATCCATTATCAAGAGAGTAAAAAATAGTTTCCCCCTTTACAAGCGAGTACATTTGTTTTACAGCAATCCCGTGTGTGGATGTAGTTAGAATTGTATATAAAATCGACATAAAAGAATTGCATAGCAAAGTTTATCTCCCTTCAAGTAGTTATGGAAAATGTTCTCAAACACAATAAGTTGTATGTGCGTGCTACATAGCTCATCCTCGTGATACTTGGGCACCGGAACTCTGTTAAGAACTACTACAAATGTGGACCAGTATATGGCTGAGATATGGAGATTTTCACAGTACAGGACTTGCTTTCATGGTTTGAAATACAATTGTAATCAAAGCAGAAGCACATAGCGGCCTGTCTGAATGCTTGGCCGGTCTTCCCCTTTCCCCTTCTCTGTTGGTCTGCCACGGCTTTTCTTTGCAGTTGTCTCTTGCTTCCGTGTTCTCTTCCTCTCTGTAACTACTGTCTCGCTTCCCCAGGTTGCTTTTAAGTCATCCTATCGTGGCTCTTTCCCTTTTGCCTCATGCTACCCTCCTGTAACAACTGCTTGCCTGTCCCCTGCCATTCCCTTCGTGTTGCTCTCACTCTAGTGTTGGTCTGCGTCTCCTGCTTCTCACTTCCTCTGTAGCTCCTTTAGCAGTCTCAGACTGGCTGCTCACTTCCCTACACAGCCTCCAAGTAAAGCTCTATATGTGTGGCATTGACCGTTCCGTTCTATTCATGAGAGAACAAAGACAGTTTGACAGCAGGTGGGATAGGGATAGGGATGGGGATGGGTCGTTCATGCTCCTCAATGTACAGAGCCCGATTACTGCACATCAGTGTAGGAGGCAGACTCAAGCTTGACATTTGCGTTTAGGGTTCATCTCAAGGCACTGGGATCTTTTTTCTTTCATTTGATGGAATGTGCACAAGCTGTATTTTTTATCATTACAATAAAGCAAAATTGTTTTACGAATACTGTACATTGTTCAGGAGATTTTTTTTTATTGTGTTCAGCAGTACACCCTAACGGGTTTCATACCTTATTTTCCCTGCAAGTCCTTGCAAATTACATCGCTACATAGCAATGTAATGTATGCTCAGTTTGTCCGTTTTCTGGACTGGCCACAAACTTACTGGACTTCTCAGAGATAAGAGACACTAGCAGGGGTATCACCCTTTTATGAACCCTGCATGGGCGTCTTGCCTTTGGGAATCATAGCTGTGCAGCTTTTGCCACAGCACGAAACACAGAGAGGAACAGAAAAGATCCATGGAAGGGAAGGCCCAAAGAAAAGCAATTTAAAAAAATGTTTGTCAAGAAATAATCCTGGCGTAAGGTGAGAAAATAAAATCTGATCAAACACATCTGACAAATGTGCTCTTCCCGGGTGACTAATGAGCACAGACGATGGGATTTGTTCTTTTTTCAAGGCGATCTAGGCAACGTATTTTGTGAAGTAGCTCCTGTGTGCAATACTTATGCCACCCCTTGCTGCTGCCACAAGAGCAAAACATGCTAAACATGCCAAAAAGCAAATTGGCCGGCCATGGGTCCAGGTTTAAGGCTGCAGCAGGAGCAACGGGAAAAGTCTGCATCCACGATGCAGAGCAAGAGGAACATTACCTGCCGAGGCCGGAGAAGAACCCACAGCCAATAGCCCCCATGAAGAGAGCAGAGAAGAAAGTTCTGCCTTTTATTCCCGAGCAATTCTATGCCCAAGTAGTTGCAGCTTGGCTTAACGGGAGCATGGACTACTGCATTGCTATCTATCTGGCACAACCATTATATCTTATTCAACGTCTTCAAGTGCTGCAAAATGCAGCAGTTGAATTAGTGAAGCAGTCAATCTCTGCACTGGCTGCCAGTTACAGCCCGAGTCAAGTTCAAGGCCTCCTGCAAGATCCACCGAGCTCTGAGTGGGAAAGGTTGTTGGGCGATTCAGAAGAAGCTACAGAGCTATACCCCGGGTGTTCCCTTACATCCACTGATGCAGTACTCCTGTGTGTTCCTAGATACCATAAGGAGCGAATCAGTGGTAGGGCCTTCTCCATCGCAGGTCCTAGGCTCTGGAATTCACTGCCACTTCTGCTGTGGTGCACAGTGGATTTCGCACTTTTCAAGCAAAATTTAAAAACCTTACTATTCAAGTGATTCTCCGCTCTAGTCTCTCTGGTATCTCTCAAATGCGCCATGATGCCTTTGGTGACAGTGCGGAAAAGAAGTACTTGATTGAGTGACAGGGTTGGGCTCCTTAGTATAGAAACTTAAATTGACGTCAAAACACAGTGATGCTTCAAATGTCCAGTTCAAAATGCTAATTTAATTATTGCATGCCATTGCATACACGTCACAAATACAGAACCTGATGCCATCTATTTGTTTTGGGTATTCATAAATTCACTCCCTCGCTCCAATAGCAGCATCTCTTTCTTGCACCTGATGTTACTGCCTGGCACTACCTCCGTGCATCTCAATTTCAGTTAATCCCACCCCATGTTTTATTATGATTTGATAGGTTATTTATAACGTGCTTAATACCCAAAGGTTTCTAAGTGCGGACCAGGGATCGAACCAGTGTTGCTCTGGGTCATCTTGCTTCCAAGGCGAGCATGTTGCCACTGAGCTATCCTCCCGAGACTTAAATCCTCTTCCTCACTTTCGTGTCAGTCCTCTAGCTCGCGCTCTCGGGTCTATTTTATTCCTTGTGGACTCTCTCTCCAGTTCATCTTCATCATTTGTTTCCTGTTATTGGCCTTTTGGTAGGCTTGTCTGGTGTTTCTTTGGGTGATGGGTTTCAGTTTGTTTTGCGAAGGTACGATGGGTTTATAGGTGAATGGCTTTGAATACATCCCCACTGATGTATGAGTGTGTGGGTAGGTTTAGGATGACTCCTGAGTCATGCATGGTTTGTAAGGGGGGGAATCCAGTGAGGATAGGATTTCCGTAGTCCAGCTTGGATAGAACTAGTGCTTGAACTGCATTGTGCAAGTGGTCAGGGAAAAGGATTTGTCTTATCTTTTGGAGAAGGTGTAGTTGTAGGTTGCATGTTTTGGTAATAGCAGTTATTTGGTGTGTGAAGGATAGATAGGTGGGAGTCGATGGTGATATCTAGGGATTTGACAGGTATGGAAAGGAATAATTGTGAGTTATCTCTACCAGGTTCTTTGATCCAAGGGCTAGGTTGGGTTTGTTCAGCGAGCAGATGAGGAGCTATTCTTTTTGGCGGGGTGGAGTTTGAAGAAGTGTGTGACCATCCAGGTGGTTGTGGTGGCGATTATTTTTACAGTGTATTGTTGTAAGCGAGAGGATATTTGGAAGTATATTTGTGTGTTGTCTGTGTATTGGTGAAAATGGACACTGATTGTCATGGGTCTGCCCGAGGGATTCAACATATAGGTTGAAGAAGAGGGGAGATTGGAAGAATCCTTGCAGAACACCATACTTCACTGGGTGGGGTTGGCTCACTAGTGGGGCATGAAGATAAGTGTGTCCTGTCAGTGAGGAAGGAAGTGAACCAATTGGGAAAAGTGCCTGAAAGTTTATCCTGTGAGATAGGGTCTTTAAGAGAATGGTGTGGTCGATATTTGGTGCTGTGGAAAGGTCCAGGAGTAAGAGGAAGACAGTATCCTTTGTCAGTGAAATTGTGGAGGTCATCCAGGATGTGAAGTGTGGTGGTCGTGATGCTGTGGCTGGGTTGAAAGCCTGATTGGAAGGGGTTGAGAAGGTCATTTGTGATGATGTGTTGTTGGAGCTGCCGTGTAGCACAGCGTTTTATGATTCTGGTGAGGTATGGAAGTTTGAGGAGACTAAATTTCAGGGTGTGTGCGGTCAAAGGATGGTTTCTTGCGGAGGGGGAGTGTTGTCCTTATGTGAGTGTGGAGGGGATTGTATCATGTGAGAGGTAGGAGTTAATCGTGACCCAGTGTAGAATGAGGGTGTTCATCTAGTTGGATGCTGCTTGAGGCTGGCATGAGCCATACAGGAAGTTTGCTGGTTTTGTTTTAGCTCTGTGGATCATGAGGTAGTATCAGTCGCTTTGGTGAAATGTGTCACATGTGTTGGAAGAAGAGGGTAGAAGAGGTGGGCAGAGGGAGTTGTGAGGGGTCAGAAATGCGAGACAGACAAGTAGAATTTACTCACAAGTAGCCAATTTATTAAATAATAAGGGTATGATAAACGCCTCACTTTCCCTAACCTAACAAGGATTTCCATACCTGTCAAACTAAGACTAAAGCAAAACACTAATATCAAAAGGTATCTGTCCCTCACACTTATACATACAACAACATTATACAGGTATCATATGGCCGTTCAAACTCAACAAAATAACAGTGATATGTAAGGAAACTTTGCAAACATATATCCTTGTAGCCAGGATCGGATCCCTTTCCCCAGGATTAAAGAAGGATTTTCTAAACCAAATGTTCCAATCAAGAAAGTTCTTTTCAATAGCCAAGTTCTGTTCCAAATGCAACACAAAGCTATTTTCACTCCATAACTCTTTCACTTGGCACTTGGATTGTCGTATTGTTAAAAAGATGTATCACTCTTCACAATGATTGTCCAAAGTTTCTACAAGCTCTTGCTTAATAAATCAAAAAGACACTTCTAGTCAGAATTCAAAACACTTTCACATTTCTTCTTCATAAACAATGTTTTGTCAGGATGGTTTTACCACACTTTATCGTAACACTTTAGTGGACTTGCCACTTTCTTTCCACAACAATCTTCCACCACAGTGCAGTACTTTAATTATCATCTTCCTGGTCAACTAACCTGCCAGGACTGACCACTAATAGTCCCTTTCCTGGTATACTCTCCTGCCAGGATAAAATGCCTACCACTACTACAAGTATTCTATGGTGATGCTTACTCTGGTTCAGACTTTCCACACTTAGATCTTCATTGTGGAAAGTTAATCAAAGAAAACTGCTTCTTTAAAAAAGTCTTTAACTTTCAGCAGCAATGTGGGGGTTAACAACTCCTTCCATTAGGATACAATACATGGGGTGGCAGGGTGGCAGTTGTTTTCAAAGGCAGTGCTGGTTCATCTTGATGCAGGGATCCTTGAAGTAGGGTCCTTCAGCCATTTGCAGGCCGGATTCCAATACAACATTAGCACAATTGACCAAGTTATGAGGCTACATTTGACGTTGGAAAAATGTGTTAGTCTGAGGCACATGAACGTTTTATGCAGTTTTTATTGATTTAAAGACTGCTTTTGACAGCGTGCCCAAGGCCAGATTGTGGCAAGTACTGCAGAATGTGGGTATTCCACCTGGTATCCTGAGGGCAATCCAATCTCTTTATTGCAAAAACGACGCAGTAATTAGATATGTACTGGGTGACCAAACCGCAGACAGAATTAAAATTGACGCAGGAGTTGGGCAAGGTTGCGTACTTGCACCTAGCTTGTTCTCCCTTTTTATCAATGGGATTATTGACCAGCTTCGGACAGAATCCACTGACGCACTGATGTTGGCAAATGAGCATGTCCCGATTAATTTATTTGCTGATGGTGGTGTCTGTTGTCTCTAACTCGCCATGGTCTCCGTAAGCAGTCGGTTATATCTGAGAATTTCTGCAAGTTTAACGGCCTAAAAATGTATGTGCAGAAAACTCATTCTATGGTATTCTCCAAAAGCAGGGCTAAGAGTAGGTCTCATCTTTGATTAGGACTTTAAGACGGCCCTATTGAGCAGATTAGCCAGTATGATAAACTTGGGGTTCGAACGATGGCCAATCATGGAAAGACAAGATGAACCAGGCAGCACTCGCGCTGGTCATGCCACTGTGGAGCAGTGTTGCCCTTTAACCATGATTATGGGGCTGGCCCAGTGAGTGTTACATAGAAAATGTATAAGAGCCAGGCTCGACAGCCAGCCTTGTACTGGGCAGAACTTTGGGGCTCGTGCAACACCAGCATACTTCAAACAGCGGAACATACATTCCTAAAGACCCTATTAGGTCTGCCCATAAATATATGGTAATGCTCCAGTTTACACAGAAGTGGACCTACAGAGCATTGGTTTTATTTCTAAGAAGCAGCCTGTGTTTCTATGGATTCGCCTGTGGACAAACGCTG
This sequence comes from Ambystoma mexicanum, assembly GCF_040938575.1. Classification (NCBI taxonomy): domain Eukaryota; kingdom Metazoa; phylum Chordata; class Amphibia; order Caudata; family Ambystomatidae; genus Ambystoma; species Ambystoma mexicanum. Next base: position 149,700,753 of record NC_090936.1, read on the forward strand.
TTTTGCATATGTATAAAAGTGCTGTAAATTATGTTTTATCTCAGGTAGGTGGCGTGAATCTACCTTGGTTTTTAGCTATAGAGAAGGAGCTTTTTGCACAGGGTTTGGGGGACTCTTGGCTCCGGCCTGAGTCAACCCCCAGCCAGGCTAAGCTATGTCTCAGAAAGACATGGGAGAGAAGCCGGGAAACTGAAATTCGTGTTAAAATGAATTCAGTCAGTCTAGCCTCCTATATATCGTGGAAAGCAAATTTAGGTTTGGAAAAGTATTTGGATAGAATGCGCCCGAGCCCAATGAGAATCCTTTACACAAAACTTTGTATCAGCATTTTCCTGCTCGCAGGTTTGCAGCATAAATAGAATTTGCATAAATCAGCATTGTGTCCCTTCTGTCCGACCCATGTTGAGAGCACTACGCAATTTATTCTTTTTTGTCCGGAATATTGTCACATCTGAAAGAAATACCCGTTCCCTCTTTTCAAACAATTCTGTGTAAGACGGTTGAATGAGGCTTTACAATTGTGTATGATGGGAGAATGTCAATTGACAACACGTATGGGGAATTTTCTTTACCAGTCTTGGAGGAAAAGAGCACCATTTTTTACGGGTTTGAGGAAGGATGTTTTGCTGGATTTATTACCCGTTTTATGATCATTTAAATGTATTCTAAAAGTTGTTTTCAAGGATCCGCTAATCTCTGTAATATGTCACTAACTGTTACTAATGTTTTGATGAATTTTGTATGTGACTTGTGATCTGTCGGAACGAAATAAAGTTTTATGATGATGACATTGAATCCCCTGTGTTCCACTAATGTATTTGCCACAGGCAATGCAGGCTATATTCCTCTTCCCTTTGATGAATTCTACAATGAGGCCTTCTCTCCTGCTACCTTTGGGTTTCTTCGACAACATCAGTTAGCTGCTGGCAATGTTGCTTGTTCAGGTTTCCCCCTTTAGGAAAGCTGTATCCCCTTGTATTTATAATTGCCTCTCTTTGGATTAAGCAATACTAGTTGTCTTCTTCCCTTTCAAGTAATCTCCCTTTTTGTAGGCTACTAGAGAAATGGTATCCTCTTTTTTTGCATTTCCTTTTCTTAGGCAATGCTGGTTGTTATTTTCATTTTTAAGTAATCTTGCTATTTGTAGGTTACATTCATCTTGCTCAAACATGGCCCCTTCTTTACTTTGGCAATGTTGGTTGCAATATTTCCCCACTCGGTCCCTCTCAATAGCAATGTTACACCAAAAATACTTTACTTCATTAGTTCAGTATTCAAAAGGGTTATTGGCAGCCAGCCGTCTATTGCGCAGCGCCCCAGAGTTATCTAATGAAGGCCAACTCACTGGTCTTTCCCCGTGCTTCAGTCTGACCCACTGCCGCTGGTGGTACTTTTTCTCGTTGGGTCCTGGACATCTGGCGGCTTCGGTCAGACTCCCACTGCTTGTGCCTTCTACACAGGGAGACTGCCTTGCTCCTCACATTCTCCGTAGTAGGACGCCAGACCAAGAGAGCTTCTCTCTACTAAGGGATAGCCAGCAACAGCATTGCTTCCTGCTGCACGTCCTCTGCAGTTCAGTCTCAACTTGTATGACTCTCTCGGCATTGCGTCCCGCTTCCAACAATCGCGGCTGTGACATCTTCTGCTGATCCCACTGCTGCAGCCTACATCTTCTAATGGCCTGCACCTGAAGGGGCTTTAAATATTTAAAAGTCCCACTCAGGTGTCACTAGACTGCACCCTACCGTTCTGCACCTCTCAGCTCCTCTTGCTCATCTCAGTCCCAAGATCATTATGGGACTTGAAGTCCCTAATGTTCTGAGTCATTTTAACCTCATCTAGTTAACTCTGTTTGAATGGTTTATAGACTTTACCTTTAAGGGAGGTTTCTAAAGGAATTCATGGTTGGTTCTTGGTTTTATAGATTAAACCTAAGGGGGAATAGTAGCTATTACAAGTACTGATATTGATTCTCTAATCCTTACATATATCATTCCCTTGTTGACCATAAGGGTTTTCACCACTGGCAATTTGGGTAATATTGGCAAGGGAAGACTTGCTCTGACAACAAGCCATTAGGTATACCATTATTATGGAAATAACGCCCTCAGAAGAAGATGAATACTGTGTCTCTCCTAATGGAGTCATCCTATTTCCTTGGTGGCCTTCTTCCAGGTGATCCACCTGGCTAATACCACCCCCAAGTTTAGGACCTGCCTTCTCCTGGCCACCTGGGGGGAGACTTTAGGCTGGGATTCTGTGAGGACTCTGTAAGATTCATCACATAGGGCTTGTCTAATGTTGTGCATTTTACAATTGAAGTAGTCCTTGGGGAAGTTGCATAAAGGGGTGGATGGAGGCATGGTAGGAGTTAATGGTTTGGATACCGATTTGACAGATCTCAGGGGGCGTATGAAAGGCTGGTGGCAGCTTGATTAGCGTTTCGGTTCATTGCTCTTTTCTCTCCTGCCGCTGCCTAATTAAATTGCATGAGGTGAGGGTCAGCCATAGACTGTCAAGGGTACCAAGGGTGTAATTGCCCACCAGGAGTGACTATTACATCATGCAAAGTGGCTACCAAGTGACTGCAGTCTTGCAGTCTGCAGTTCGGCAGTGAGTGGGAGTGTTTGTTCCGGTTATTTAATCCGTAACCGTGAAGTGTTGTGAAGTGTTCATCAACACATCAGCAAAATAGCAGCCTGGCAGTATTTCAGCAGTAACCAGTACCCTTCGGTCATATGGAGGCTGGCAGTGGAACATCGGAGATCTGGTCTGAAGCCCGGCGAGTTCTGGATTCAAAATCAGTAAACAGCATGTGCCTGGCTCCCCTGCCTTTGTAAAACCCGCTCATAGCGGAGGTTAGGGTTTGGACTGCATCGGCGTATGGTATTTCCCTCTACTTTGACCACGCCATGGCTTCTTTGCTGCCTTGATAAGTTACTCAATATACTGATTTTGTGGTAAATCAAATGATTACGCATCGACTCTCGGATCCCAGCAGGTGGATTGCTACTACGTGCTCTTTTTCTGCTTGGTGGTTTATATTTCTAATGTGTTTCCTTTTACTTGCTTTAAGTCCCGATGTTTTATTACGGGCCATACTTCTCGCCCGAGTGGCTATGTAAGGCGGCCAGAAAAGGTTTTGAAAACCAGCAATGACTTCAAACGCGTCAGAATTCCTTATAACTAAGTGAACACATTGTCTCCCCAGGATGTTGAAACGGAGATGGCTGACATGACCAAGTCCTCTGCACTTACCACCCCGTCTGTTTTATATACAAATAAGTCGGTGCGGTTTAAGGCCTCTACTCCAAAAATTCCTGACAGGAAAACTTCATTCAAACCTGTGTAATCTGCCAGAAAATTAAGTGTCGCATATCATCAACTTGTTCCACCAATAGACTAATATCCCAAGGGGCAAAGACCAACACAAACCCCTTCAGGGGGTCCAATCCACTAAATCAGTGAGATCTACAGGATTATTGTGAAGCGAGAAATTGCAATCGGAAAATATCGAATTGCAAAATCCCACTGCGCAGTGATCACATAGATCACGATCACTGACATCTGGCATACCCTACCCCCCTACTTACCTTTTTGGTGGGACACACGGAAATGTGCCGCCGACTCTCTATCTCTGCAGCGTGAGTTCCCTCACACTAACGCGGGTCGGAGCTGGCGCTGCAGGGTCCGCCTTTTCTGTTTTTTTTCTTCTTTACTGTGCCCTGCTCCCAATGGAATGGAAGCGGGGGACACCCCCACAACCCCCGAATCCCATAATGCCGAACATGGGGAGTGGGGGACAGCCCCACAACCCCCGCTGCCGAACAGAGTGGGGGACACCCCCAGAACCCCCCACACCACATGTTCGGCATTAGGGGATTTGATTTTATTGTGGAAGCTGAATGCGTCGTGTGAGAAACCTGAAGGTGTCTCCCTAGATAGTCCCCGGGGATCTGTTTTCCAGGTGGCCAGGACACCGCCAACGCTTTTGGATCCAGTTCCTGGGGGTGGACCAGTGATGGAGGATCACCTGGATGGGGGGTCCTCGGTGAGTGGGAGTGGGTCACCGACAGTGAGACGTGGTTTCCCCCCTTCTTTCAACACCTTTTCCCCAACCTACGACATAGGACATTCAAAACCACTGCCCCACTCCCCTTTTCTGACACAAACACTTTTGCACGACACACCAGAGTACGGACTAACACCATAGCTGTTTACCTGACATGTCCCAATACAAGGGTCAGGCAAAGTCAGGCAATTAATCAGCAATAAAAGGTAGAGCAAGAAAGCACAGTACGAGCAAAGCAGACCGCAAGACGAGACAACTATCCAGAACCGGCAGTTCAAGAGGAGGAGAAAGGCGGCAAATATCGAGAGGCTGACAAGGAGAGACATGACCTTGCCCTTTTTGGCAAAACCGTGCAAACCCTCCACTCAAAGAATCGTAAGGCCGAGGACAATAGCCCAAGTGTGCTGCAGCAGATGTCAATGGTACACGGAGCGTATTGACGCTGATCAGCCGGAGCGAGGGAGACTCTTGCTTCCGTGGTACCGGCCTTGACTCCGGTTAAAGAGGAATGCCAAGCTGTTCATCACAGATGGTAAGTCAAGGGGTGAGCCGATGAGAACCGGGCTACGGTGAATGAAAGTCGCAAAGTGCCATAGTAAGAAAAGCTTAAGGAACAGTAACATTGTAAAGGGGAAACCAGCTGCAAAAGAGAGCCGGCACTGAATGGGTGCTGCTCCGAGAAGCCCTGGTCAATCCCTGTATGAATAAAACTACAGATACCAGATGGCCTTAGGAGGGTTATAGGTCAAATGCTCGAATGCATTTGATCGAATGACAATATGCTCGAGTCAATTTAACTGAAAAAAAAGGTCGATTTTTTTTTTTTTTTGGGGGGGTGGCCCCCCCCAAAACCCCTGTTACTGGTGTTAAAACACCTTTTTTTTACCTATACTAGAGCAAAAAAAATATATACTTTTTTAAAAAAAATCCACCTTTTTGTTTTCGGTCAAATTGACTCGAGCATTTTGTCATTCGATCAAATGCATTCAAACATTTGACCGGACACCCTGTAGGAGAGCCGCCAAGATAGGTCAAAGTGGTCATACATGAGGTCCAGCAAAATCACTGTACATTCAAAAGCCTTTGACCTAAGAACTGTGAGAAAGCAAGGGAAGTGGATCCTGCAAACATTGAAAACGAATGTGAATGTGAACTTTGGCAAGAGTTAACCTGGAAGAGGAGTGTGGACAAGAAGGGGGCAAGTCTAAAGTCCCAAGAAACAGTGTGTTCACAAGAGTGAACCCGGTCGAGGGATGTCCACTGGAGCTGTTTAAAAAGACATTAAGATTTGTGAAAGAAGGAAAAGTCATAGTGAACCTGGCGGAAGGAGGCTGAAAGTAAAGAGGGGTCAGCGCCTGGAAAAGGGGGAGCCTGGGGTGAAAAAAACAGGAAAAGAACTTTCATTTTGTTGAAGGAACTTTTTGTTTTGTTATTTTAATACAACGGGGCCCTCGAAGCAAGAGACTTTCAAGAGACACGAGACTTGGCCATCGACGGCCATGATAGCTGCCAGTGGAACGGTTGTCTCGTGCTAGAGAAGCTCGAGAGCGTGCTGTGCTCCAAGTTCCCGCCTTACCACGTGCTCAAAACATGGGGAAGGGAGTCCCAGGCCACCGCATCCTGACACCTTATTTTGTGAACACTTCTTTCTTTTCTTGAGAACTACCCCACACCCTTTTTGTATTAGTTGTAAGGTTTGGCAAAAGGTTTCTTAGTATAGGCCCTTTTTATTTGACACGATGCCTCTAGGACTGCCTTATTTTCATTTGATGATCAACGCTTGCTCCCATCTTAGATTTAGGTTTAGATTAGGTGTTTTTCCAACCTGCATACAGTTTAATAAACACTCTTGAACTGTGATCACTTGTGTCTGTCTTCACTGTTGATCTGACAGTGGTGGTACTTCCCAACTTGCCAGCCAGTTAATCCTGGGAAGTAATTTACCACAATTTGACCAATGGGTCTCACAAATGACCCAAAGAAAATTATGATGGTATCCCTATTTCGCTATTGAAGACCAAACTAACCATCCCCCAGTCTTTATAGGCTACTGTAAACCAGCTCCCCTAATTTTCCCACATTTGACAGTACTGGGATGAGGGATAGGTGATGGAGTAATGCGCGCTAAAAACACATTTCAGCACTCTAGTACTGGGGCGAGGAAGATGCCTGCAGAGTACTGTGAGGGTCAGGCATGTCCCTTTAATTATAGTCGCACAAACCCAATTTAGAATCCACACCTGCAACCTGTCAAGTGGTTGCAGGTGTATAAAGGGAGACCAGTGAAACAGCAGAGAGAGCAACAGGTAGGCCTGTGTGGGAGAGACCAGCAGGGGACCCTTTTCGTGAGGAGACAGCCATGGTGGGACCTGAGAAGGAGCCAGGACACCGGCTGATAATTCTAGAGGACCTGTGGAGCGCAAGACGAGTTGGGGCATTAGGCTGCCAAAGGTGTGGGAGCCTCCTGGTTTGAGAACGAGAAGCTGGACCTGCAGAGTTGCTGGCGTGTTCAAGACAGCACACAGCGTGCAAGAGCAGCTCGCAGAGGCCGGCAAGCCAGCCTGAGAAGCAGAAAGGAAGCAGCAGGAGACACCAGAGAGGAATGATGAGGACCGGTGAGTGTCAGGGAAAGTCACTCAAAAGCCGGGGTGCTTCTAGCAGGCTGCCAAATTAATGGAAATTTGAAATCAAGCTGAATTACGCCTATTGAATACCGAAGTGAATGAAAACTTGAAACCAAGTTAAATTAAGCATATTGAATACTCAATGTAATAGAACTTTATGAGCAAAGCAAATAGCAGATGAAAGCAAAATAGAAAGTGCCCATGTGAAAGCAACCTACGGTAAAGAGCGCACGTGTGAAACAGTGCCACAGAAAGATGGGGCATGATCAAAACCACCACAAAGTGAACTTTATAATTTGGATGCAATGCGGCAAGGCCAAAGACTGGCAATAGGTGTGTGACACTTTATGGCAAAGCCAAGAGGCTAACCAGGAGAATCCAGAAGGGTGTAAAACTGAACATAAAGTCAAGAGACAACACAGAGAAAACTAAGTGAATGTGAATCTGTACACAAAGGCAAGTACAGAAGAACCTGTCTGGGCTGAAGAGCCGAGGGATCCTGTGGTGTCTCAGAACTGCGACTAGACCAGTGAGCCCTAAATTGTGAAAACCAAAGACACTGTGAAACAAACCAAGGATAAGCGCTCTAAGTGTACTGGTGCTGCAATCTAGAAGGAGGGTCAGGTTGACCTAGAGTTGTGTTGAACTTTGAAAGACTGAAACAAATACCAGTGTTATGTTGAAGTCTTGGGGGAAGGGAACCTTGAGACTTTATAAACTGCAAATGCTGTCATGAGGACAAAGCCACAAGACCCTTTCCTTTTTAAATGTGTTGCCTTCACCTTGGGAAAGGAAACCCCGAGGATTGTGTGGAACTGTATAGCCCTGAACGTGGAAAAGGTAATCTTGAGACGTTTGTGGAACTTTCTTGAACTTTGTTATGGAAGCTGAAAAGGAAGCGAAGAGCTGGAAGAAGCTCTGAACTTTGTGTTAATCACCATTTCTTTTATTATTGACATCCCTATACATTGCTTAGTTTTAACGGTGAGGGCAAGGATCGGTTTTGGATGCAGACAGATTTTTAAGTTGAACTCTTTGACTCGGACGTTCCTTAGTTTCATTCAGGTAGGGAAATCCCACCTTAGCATAGAAGTTAGGCCTTCTACCATCCTGACAATTGATTTAATAAATAATTCCATTATGAACTTTGAATCTGTTGTCCGTGTCCTGCTTCAAGATGCCGTCACGAAGGCTGCAGCAAGAACCCTGAGGGGTAATGTTCTTCATCTACAAGATGAGAGGGTAGCCTCCATTGAAGAGATTAACTTTCCTCACTCAAGGAGAAACTGACATGAAGGATGGACCAGTTGTAGAAATGGTCAGTGTTGAGGACCAAAGTTGGCAAGTTGAGGACACAATGCTTGTGGTATTTTGGATAAACACTTTTTAGTAATACGTGGGTTGGAAAATGCCTCTCTACCCCTAAAGTTTAGAGAGGTTTCCCTATTTCAAAGGAAACTAATGTGATTTTCAGGAAGTCTGAAGCTTAAAGGTATGTCACTGTCATGTCCCAAAAACCTACTTCTGTCCGTAACACTAAAAATTTAATATAAGAGTGCAAGGAAGGAAAAAGTGAGTTTCACTCCTTTCCCCTAGCTTCCTTCTTAGGTTAAGTCTCTGAATAACTGGTTAGGGACTGATCTGTTTTCACAGTTCCTATTTCTTACTAGCGTGGTATGCTCTGGTCCGAAGTGAAGGTTCCCAATGCTAGGGTTATACTTTGTTCCCCATGATGCCTTTTGATGATACAACTCAGGAGGAACTGTTTCTCAATTGCACAGTTCCCGTATCGTGTCAGCTTGCATGTTCTGCTACCAGGCTTAGGACTCCTTCACTTTCAGTCTTTCTTGATCTTATTTTCAATCTCTTATCTTGGTGTGGTCCTAGACTCACAATACTTTATGAAACCTGTTTGGTTTCCTTTTTGGGCACGTGATTATCTCTTGTGTTATCTCTCGGTGTCACAAACCCTCCTGACTTTAGATTTGCTTTCACATATGGATGCGGGTCCCAGACTTGCAATGTTGTATTGTCTCCGCTTGGTTCACTTCCCACTAAGTCTGTAACCCCTCCTCATTTGCTTCAGCGTTCCAGACCCTTCTGAACATGTAATTGTCTCCTGTTCACTCCAGGGTCCCTGGCCCTTCCAAATATGTAATTGCCTCTTGTTCACCTCAAGGTCCCAAACCCTTCCAAATATATAGTTGTCTCTTGTTTACTTCATGGTCGCAGACCCTCTTTCTCTTGGGTGCGGGTATCAGACTCACAACATTGTATTGCATCCACTTGGTTCACTCGCCTGCCAAATGTGCAACAATTTCTCATTGGTTTCAGGGTCCCAGACCCTCTTGGTTTTGGGTGCAGGGTCCCAGACTCTCAGTTTGGTTCACCCTACTACCAAATATACAACTGTTTTTTGTTCACTTCAGGGTCCCAGAGCCTCTCTGTTATTAGGGTGCCAGACCATTTCTCTAAGGTGCGGGGTCCCAGACTTGTGTTGTTCTGTTGTATCCGCGTGGTTCACTCTCCTGCCAAGCATACAACTATCTCTTGTTTGGTCTGGGGTCCCAACCCCTCTTTCTCCATCTCCTTAGATCAGCGCTATGCTTCCCTGGACCTCTTACAGCTCCCGGGCACCTTGCGTACCTGCTTGCCTCCTCCGTGGTGGTCCCCAGTCAGCGGTCTCCTTCCAGGAGGCTCCGGCAGAGTTCCGACCCCCAGCGGGGTCTGCTGCGTCCCTGCAGACTAAGGCCTCTCTCCCGTCACGCGTTCGGTTTCTTCCGCGCTTCGTCTTTCATCCAGTTTTGACTCCCGCTCTTTCTCTTCGGGGAATGGCTCTCCTTTTCACGACTCTTCGTTTGAGCCTCAGCTTGAACTCTTTTGGAACTCGCGCTTTGCACTAATATATTCCTTAGAGCCAATCGCTGGCCTTTGGAACTACACCACTCGTTTGGTTGCTCGCGAGTGATCTTTGTAGCCCTGGCCATCTTCTTTGTTACAGTACCATCTTTCAAACTACATGCACAATATTTTCTATTATCTGGTTTTCCAGTGTTGTTATGCAGGTCATTTTGACTATTTACATAATACTTTGTTTTATCTGTTTTTTTCCTGTTATTATATAGGTTATTTTGGCTACATGCATAATACTTTACGCTGTTTGTATAACAATATTGTCATGTAGGTTAGTTTTGCTAACTTGACAGTAATATAGATTAACTGTAGCAAGGGAGGAGAGAGCAGTCTTGGGTAGGTTGAGGTAAAGTGGGGCGATACCACGTTCCCTGGTGATGGTTGTCCCCAATCCCATAGGGGATTCACTCCCCATGTGATCCTCCCTTGGTTAACCACCCCCGGGGGGGGGGGGGGATTATTGCACTGTGGACGCACCGCCCTGACCCCATGGCAAATGTCTCCCCCCCCAGGGAAATCGGGACATCCTCAGATTTGTCACCGGATGCCATTATTGGTCCCATAAAACGCTGCTTGCATCCCACAACGGGGAACTTTGGGCACAGCACGCCAGTACATCATTTCAGTCAAACACCAGGATCTGACCCTTTAAGAATAACAATATCCTAATCAGCTGTGGGTGCACATATTCACCATCCAGGGCATTTCACATAGAGGATAACATCCAAGTGCACTCCTGGCCAACACTTGAGGCATAAGGTGTGCACACCATATTGGTGGGTGGGTTAAAATACTGCATAAGGGGCTTGCTTCACACCAAGGCCGACCTGGTCCAAATAGTGTTGAATATAGATGCACCTTTCATGATTAACCTCAATTTATTAGCGTGTTCAGAAAATACAGATCTTTTGTATCCCTCTTGCTTGAGTGTATTTTCGTTATATTACATCCAAGTCATTTTAGAGTTATTCCAATTGAACTAGGTGTTCCTTTTCCACTACAAGAGTTATGCTCAGCCCCAGTCCTAGTGGTCTGTTTTATTCACTTAGGACACATGAACCGGTGTGGAACATTATATTTATTTATTTTTTATAAAGTGTCATATTAAAGCCTGCCTCCAGGCCCCAATGCCACCACCAAGTCAGAATCTCCATTCAAGTTCTCTCGCTTACACTTCACACAACTGAACTAGACTTTATTGAAATTTACTATGCAGTGTTCACCCCCTCTAATGATCACTAAACTGGCATCCCCTTCACCCAATACCCACTTGCACACTCAACCATGAATCTCCCCAGTCATTCCACTAATGGGGCAACCATGCATCACTTCTTACACCGATATCACAAACATTGATTCTCCTAATCTAGTTAAAGCCTACAAAGACTCTACCCACCCTAATGGTAGGGCTTGGCAGAACCCAACCCTCCTACACTTATCTTCATTCCTCTCAGCTTTCACCCTGGCAAACTATCCATGACTGTCCAGGATATGTTTTGCTTCCCCAAGAACAATATTACACACTCCTCTGATAACTGTCCCTCCTACTGCCCCTCAAAAATCACCAGCATAAAGGACACCCTGTTCACCCTTCTTTCTCTCCATCTCCCCATTCTTCATCTCCGTCCCACTTCTCAAAAACTGGTCTAACAATTCTGCACTCTGATAACCCATCCTGTGCTCCAATTGACCCTTTTGCTATACAATGTATTAAGGAACTTCAACAGATCACCTCTAGTCATTGCTGCTCTATTCAACCATTCTCGCTCAACTGGCATCTTCCAAGTTTACTATAAAAGTAAAGAGTAATAACATTTCTAAATAACCAAGTTTTGACTCTAAGAACCCCTAATTTTAAAAGACCCGTCTCTCTCCTTTGCCACTATTCCAAAATCCTTAAGAAAGTTCCCTTTAACTGAATAGTAAATTATCTTTAGGTGTACTTTTTGCTAACCTCTTCAATCTTGATTTCGGTCCAAACACTCCAATGAGGCTGCTCTCACCCATATCTGAAACTGCTCAACACTATCCACCACTCCCACCTCCTTCCTATCCTCATCCTTCTAGACCTTGACACTGGATCATCATTCACTCTTTCAGACACTTACCCTAATGGTCCTCAAGACTTCAAGGACAGCATGCGATATCACTTCTGAACTCCCTAAGAGCTTCCAGCCAGAGGCGTCCCAGTAGTGGCCGGAACGCAGAAGGGTGAAATCCAGCTGTTGACTAGCCACTTTGCCTGTGAATACCCCAAGCTAGCCAATTAATATGCTGTCTCCCCTCTGTGGTACCCCAATTATGCATTCACTCCTGCTGCTCTTCCTACTCACCTCTCCCTACGATTTCTCTAATCATGCTACAACTTTCTCCTTTCCTATCCAAGCATAAAACTTGCATCTCAAAACTCCTACTACTCCATGCCTCTTGCACATCCTAATTTGAACAAAGAAAGCCGATGAGCTAACCATACCTCCTCTAACAGCTATCCACCTTGCCTCCCTTCTTCTGACCCTCAACTTCTCTACTCCCCCTTACCGCATCATCTGAACATTGCACTCTGGAATGCTCGGTCTGTATGCAACAAAACTTGCTATCACTGAAAACTGGAATTTCTCCAACTGGCACTCCCACTCTGGCAGGCCTACAGGACTCCAAACTATCCTTTGTTCCCTCTCCTCTACTGACTGGTTAAGTGAAGGTGGATACCTACTCTCTTTCTGCCTCACACATCTCCAATGCCACGTCCTCTCCTACCTCTTTTGAATTCACCATCTCTACTTTTGCTCTGCCTCAATCCGTTCACATCATCTCCATCTCCTCTGGTCCCACTGGACGATTCTTTGACGAACTTGGGTAACTCCTTGATTCTTTTTCCATTAAACATCACCGCATTCTCTTAGGTGACTTTAACCTTCCCTCTCCAACCACTTCTCATAAACCTTAACTTCAGATTTTTCTTAATGGGTAAGCTCTCCACTCTATACATAACCTACCTACCCACACTGCAGTTAACTCTTTGGATCTCGTATTTATCTCTACGTCTATCTGAGCCACTTTTTCTACTGTCACAACATCCCTATCTGATCACTGCATTGTTGCCACTATCTCCTTTCCACCCTGGGACCTCTCTTCACTACTTACCTCACCTTTTACTAAAAGTACATTTAAATCTTCTTCCATTCCTCCTTTTCTCTGGGACCTACTGTTCTCACTCTCCTCCTTCACTAATGATGCCTCTTCCAATAACATTGCCTTCTCCAGCTCCTGATCTCTTCTATATGACTCATTCATGACTCATTCTCCTCTCACCTCCCACTGCAAACTATGAGGAATCCTGTGGCATCATCACTAATACGCAGCCAAAGATCTCCTCCTATGTGGACAGGGAATGGCAGTCGCTATCCGATCCTGACCCTGGGGCTGGTATCATGAGGGAGAATCACATGAGAGGAGACAGCTATCAGGGAAAGGTGATGGTCCCAAAAGGAGGGACACAGTATTCTTCCCTTCCCAGAGAGGAAGACTGCATATTTCCTGAACTTTTAATGGTGTGTTGTAAATGTACAAAACCATCCTATTGCAGGACCTAAAAAACCCTTTCTGCAAAACACTCTGAACAGAACACCATTCATACCTCATATATGTGTGATACATATTTAATATCTACTGTCTCCGTTGGTTTTGTTCTAAACAATAATCTTAAACAATATTGTTTGGGAAGACCTAAAAATACTATGGACTCCAACTCGCATAATGCCTCAAGTGCTGAGGCGAGGAAGAGTAAGAAGGCGTTAGTATGGATTGAGAGAAACCCCAAGCTAAACACGCAGACTAGTTGCTAAAATAAAGCTCAGCTGCACGGGACTTTTAAAAATGGCTTACACCTTCAAAGGAGAGTTAGAGAAAAGAGCACAGCAGGCGCAGAGGGAGAGCCGCAGACATACCGGCAGCAGGAGCAAGGATGGGGGAGACGCGGTCATGCCAAACCGCTGCAGCTTCACCGGCAAGAGTACGCGGAGCCGGCGGGAAAGCTGAAAGAGGGTCTGCAAGACAGGAGATGCTATTCCCGAGTGGAGACTTCACTGCAGCAATGGGCTACGGATCGGAAACACCATGAAACACAGGTGATTCTGTCCAGTGTTGATGGGGAGCCTGCAGCGTACCAATGGGCCAATGAACAATTAAAAGCTCATTTTAAATACTGACCAAGTGAAATGTAAAGAGAGAATTTGTACAAATCCTCATACCCGAGATGTCAATATGGGGAAAGTTAGAGCAAATGTGATCACAAGCAGATCATTGTTAATGAAGAAGTTCAAAGATAAAATGTGCACAAGTCTTGTGAAGGCATCATGAAGCAAAACACAGACAACAGATTCAATGTTCAAACAAAAAGGACTTTATTAATTCAAACGTCAGGATTGGGTATGGCCTAACTTCCCCTATACTAAGGTGGGATTTCCCTACCTAAATAAACGAAAGCTAGTCTGAGTCAGTAACTTCAACTTAAAAGTCTACCTGTGTCTAAAACCTATACTTGCCCTCACAGCTAAAGCTAAACAATGGGTAGGGATGTCAGCAATCAAAGGAACCGTATTCAAACTTGTTCTGAGCTGCTTCCAGCTCTAGGCTTGCTCTTGGTTTCCTTCACCAAGTTCAAAACAGTTCCAACAAAAGGGACCCTGGGTTCTCTTTCCCCAAGTTCAACACAGTAACACACTTTTTAAGGATTCAAATTCACAGTGAAATCCACTTTTGTAATTTGCTTTTTCTTTCCATCACTTGAACAACTTTTAGGCCATCCAGCTTCAGCATCTTGTCCCCTCTTGGGTTACTCCAAAGAAGGGTTCCTCAGTCTAGGCGCAGTCGTCAGACTACACAGTCCACCCATCAAAGGTCATGCAACCGATAACCATTGATGCTTTATAACAGTTCATACTTTCTCATAGGACTTCCTTGACAACACGTTTCCTTTCTGCATATTTGTTATAAGTGCACTTATTCTTCTAATGCACCTTGGCCTCTTGCCTTCATCAACTTGTGACTCTCACACTTTCCTTCATGGTATTTCTTCTGATAACCACCTGGCTTTCACAATATCCAATATGGTTTTGCTTTCTGCACTTTTCACTTTGTTTGCCAGTGCTGTTTCTTTAACTTCATCTCGTTCTCAAAAGCACATCACATTCATACAATATTCTCTTATCTTATCAGCTTGTTCGATATTGAATAGTTCATCTTTGGTCTTCCGACCCATTCCTTATTATTCAAAACTTATTTTGTGCTTGGCAAATTGTTCGTTATTCAATCGTTTACTTTTTCCCAGTCTCCGGACCCCTTTATTTTGTATTCCTTCTTGTTCAGCATTAACCGTCACCCACACCATGCCCCTGGAGCGCCCCGGCCTGAGTGAACCTTCCCGGTCGCTCACCAGTGTGTGGCCGCTCCTTCGGGTGCAATGGTCTCCTTTGCGGGTTCTTGTTCGTTCCTCTCACACTCCCGAGGAGCTCCAGCAAGCAGCGCTTGCTCTCTGTGGTCTCTCCTGCAGCGGTCGGCAGCTGCTCTGTGTTCCCCACTCCTAACGTGAAAAAGGCAGCAATGGATTTCGCTCCGCTCCAGACCCTCTCGCGTCCCGCAATGGCCTCATCGTCTTCCTGGCTTCCCTTCTCTCAGCGTCCTTTTTTTTTTACCGGGCCAAATGTTGCCTGCTCCACCTCAGATGGCCCCGCTTTTCGGCCAAGCTGCTTCCCCTTTCTGCTGCTTCTCACTCTTTTTATACACCTGCAACCATTTAACAGGTTGCAGGTAGTAACACTCAGTTTTACTTGTCTGACTATAGTTAATGGAACATGCCTGACCCACACAGCACTCCTCAGGCCTCGTCCCAGTACCAGAGTGGTGAAATGAGTAGTTAGTGTTCACTACTCTTAGTCACCTCTTCCTCGTCTCAATACTATCACGGTTTAAAAGAGAGAAAATGAGAAAAGATGGGTTACAACAGCCTATAAAAGGCAGGCGGAGAGTAAAGTTGGTTCTCACTAGAAAAGGGGCAAATACCATGTCTCACCTGCGGTTATCCTCTCCCCAATCCCCAAGAACCCTCCACCCAGGTGATCCTCTCTTGCATCTCTACCCCCAGGGTCAGGATCCAAAAGCGATGGCCTTTCCCTGGCCACCTGAGCAGAGGATCCAAGGGGAGCAGGTGTGAGGATACCCTCAGGTTTCTCAGAGTTTCCATATATGGGAGGTCAATATAGAGCAAGTTGGAGCAAGCATTGCCACAAGCAAATGAATACTTGTGAAGAAGTTAAAATCCAGAACTTGAACAAGTCTCTATATATGAGATGTCCATATGGGGAAGCTTGGAACAAGTAGGATCTGATGCCAATGAAGTATAGACGGTGCAGGACTACAACTGTGCTATACTGAAAACAGAAAGAACATTGAAAGAAGCCCTGATAAACGTAATGTATCAGGTAGTGAGCCTTAGGGTGGGGGGAGGTCGGAGAAGATACCTGCGATGAAAGTACACCAGGGGAGCTAAAAGACCCAGAAGGAGACTCCTGGCAAAGGAGTATACCAAGTAATCCATATAAAGTATATAAAAGGAAAAGACATTGTGAAAAGATACCTGGCAGGAGAGTTTGCCAGGGGATCAAAAGAGTCGAATGAAGGATTCCTGGCAGAGCAATATACCAGGAAATTGTCCTTAAGCAGCTGTTGTGTAAAAGACACTTTTGCAAACCTTGAAAAGTTGCTGTTTTAAAGAGACTTTTGTTATTCTTAATTAGTTGCTGCTTGAAAAGACACTTTTTTCCATCCTTAAGTGTTGGGTAAAAGTGTCATTTCTACTAGTCCTGCTGAATTGTTGCTTGAAAACACACTTTTTGCCATCCATAAGAACGTATTGGATGAAACAGACATTTCTGCTATTCCTAAGGAAGCATTGCTTGAAAAGGACACTTTTGCTATCATACCTGAAATAGTCCAGGGTAAGGGAGCCACCCCCTGGATCCAAGGATTGTTTTTGTTGGATTTTACATACTTGGTTTTTGCACACACTTTTTGCTAAATCTAAAACAGAGACATTTTCCTAGAATATGTGGTTGTTTATTTTTAGTGCGAGGGTCAGATACGGTTTGGACACAAGGACTGGATGCATCATTTTGACGACTGATCTTTAGTTTCCTAGGTAGACAAACTCTTTAGGATAGGCCCAGAAAGGCTTTTATCCAACCTCTTTATTCATTTCTAACCCCCCAGATAACTTTCAGCCCAGTCTCAGCATCCTCATCTATCGGTCACCCCATGGATACACTGTCTGCACACAGACATGCGCCAGCTGCTGGGCAAATGAAGGCGTACCCACTCGCATGAGGACCTGCAACTCTACCTCATGGTGGCAACAGTAAAGACAGACAAGTGATCACAGAGATCCAGGGTGTTTATTAAACTGTATGCATGGGTGAGAAAAACACCTAAACTAAACCTAAAGCTAAGATGGGAGCTAGCTACGACCATCAAATATTAATGAGGCAGTCCTAGTAGCGTCTTCTCAAATAAAAAGGGCCTATACTAAAAAATAACTATTGCCAATCCTTACCACTAAATTACAAAAA
Organism: Ambystoma mexicanum; assembly: GCF_040938575.1. Taxonomy (NCBI): domain Eukaryota; kingdom Metazoa; phylum Chordata; class Amphibia; order Caudata; family Ambystomatidae; genus Ambystoma; species Ambystoma mexicanum. The sequence continues at coordinate 149,717,984 of NC_090936.1, forward strand.
GAGTGTGGAATAATGTTCACCAGAAAAGAAAGAAGTGTTCACAAAATGATAAGTCCGGATGGTATGGCGGGGTCTCTCTTCCCCAGGTTTTTAGTACGGGACAAGGCGGGTTTATTGAGCACAGCACCCTCCTGGGCATCTCCAGCACAAAGTTCACAAGTTTATTTCACGATACAAGAACCTTCAAGGGTCAAGTCTCTTTCCTCAAAGTCTCTTGCCTTAGAAGTCCTGCTGGATCAAAACAACAAACAAACAAAAGTTCCTTCGGTGGACTTGCACCTTTGGCCGATTGCTCTTCCTTCCTAGGATCTCCCTCTGCCGTGCTCGGATCCTCTTTGCAAAATGGGCCTCCCTCAGTCGGGTTCTCTACAGCCTCACAAATATTGCTCGTAACCTTCAGGAGCTTTAATGACTTTTTAAACAAACACTGTGGACAACCCTCAAGCGGATCTTTCGTTGACGCACTGTTCCCGGGTGTATTATTCTTCACCGCAACTCGTAGGCATCCCTCAGCCGGGTTCACGTTTGCCACATACAAATCTTTATGCAGGATTCACTCTCAGTAGCTTTCCCATTGGCATCCCTCCGTCGGGTTCACATAGCCATCTTTAACACAGTTCATGAATTCTAACACAATTCATGATTTGCTCATTTTCATCAGAAAGCGGGGTTCCTCTCTCCTAGCTTCCTCTCTGCAATTGGTCAGAGACTTTTGATTGTACAAGGGATTTGACGTGACCATTGTAGGACCACTCTGACATCTCATGCCCCCTCGCCTCGGGCCTTCTGGTAATTATAGTTTCAACACAAAACAAAAGGGGCCAGCGAGAGTCCTTCGAATGAGCACCACTGCGGCGCCTGACCACACTGCAGCTGGCCCTTGTCTGGGATTTTCCAAAGGTTCTCACATACACATTCTTTCTTCTCAAGTTCCTTGCGTTCATATAATGTTGCCACTCGCAACCTTGGGCTCAACACAGTTTGGTTTGCTATCAGCTTCCTCCGACTCACCGGCTGTGTTGAACCAGTTGGCTTGTCTTGCTTCTGAAGTTAAGGATGGTACAACGCTAGCCAGAGTGCCTCCCCGCCTGTGTTATCAATGCGGGAGGCCCCCCCGTGCACCGTTGATATCTGTTCCTCCATGCGCCAACTTTGACTCCCGGTCTTATGATTTCCCTTTCGGAGGCTTCGCGGGTCTCAGTTTAAAAGGGCAAGGGCAGTTCCCCCGTCATCGTCCCTCCAGGTCTCGCTGCCTTTCTCCTCCGTTTAAACTGCCGATTCAGTAAATCGGTGTTCTCGTGCGTTCGGCATTGCTCGTAGTGTGCTCTCGGGCTCTGCCTTCTATCCCTGTGGGGAAGGTAAATGGCAGTCAGGTGTGCATCGTTATTGTCAATTGCCTGACTCTGCCTGACCTGCGTGTTGGGCCATGTCAGGTAAACGGCTCTGATGTTAAACCGTTTTCTGTTTCGGTGCAAGAAAAGTGTTTGTGTCGGAAAAAGGGGGGTATAGCTTCTAAATATCCTACAAGGTAGGATTAGGAAAAGGTGTTACAAGGAGGTACTGCATCTCTCCCATCGGTGTCCCACTTGCATCCCCTCCCCCACTGGTCCAACCCCAGGAGCTCGATCCAAAAGTGATGGCTGTGTCCTGGCCACCTGGATGACAGATCGCTGGGGACTAGCGGGTGAGACACCTTCAGGCTTCTCACACTGCACTTAACTCCCTCAAGTCCTCTCTTGATAGAGCGAAAACTAAATGCTACCTCACCATAATTGACTTTCACTCCAACCATTCTCCCTGGCTAGCGAGCACCCTAAATTCATTCTGCACTCCTTCTAACCCTCTGAGAAGCAACTCCATTTCTTACACCTAATGGCCTAGCTGAATACTTTGCTGAAAACATTTCCAAAATTAGACTTTCTCCTGACTTCCCTTGCACTCCCTCCTCGTACATTCGACACTCCGCCTACTCTACCATCATTCTCTGCCTCCATCTCCCACTTTAGTCACACTAATACTGAAGAACAAATGACTTACCGCTGGTAACATTCTTTCTGATGGATGTTCCGACCACGGATTCCTTATCTTTGATAATCCTATCCCCAGCACAGCTGTTCTCTGAAACCTTTCCACCGCCAGGGTGAGCAGTGCCTCTACACGCCCACTTTCTGGATGTTGGGGCCACTAATCTATGATAGACTCTCAAAGCAGTCGGTAAATCAGGAGATGGGGGGGGGAAGCAGTGGCACCACCTTAAACTAGAAAACTCTGGAGGACTGCCTTGCCAAAACAGGCATCCTGGCCCACAGGGGAATCCAAGCAGTAATGCTTCAAAAACATGTGCAAAGATGCCCATGTTGCAGCCTATCCAGGACAAGGACTCCCTTCTGCAGGGCAGAGGTGGCAGCCACTGCTCTGGTGGAATGGGCTCTGAAACTCTCGGGCACATCCTTTTCAGCCAAATCACAGCATTCTGAAATGCAAAGAATGAGCCACCTTGACAGGGCCTGCTTGATGACAGCCCTGCCAGCACGAGCAGCAGCGTAACCAAGAAAAAGCTGGTCATCTTTCCCAAGTCTCTCTAGTCCAAGAGACATATAACGTAAGGGCTTACATGGATGAAGCCGTTGGAATTATTACTCTGCCTTGCAAGGGTGAGGCAGAAGAAAAACACAGGAAGAGGGATCTTCTGAGAGAGATAGAAATCCAGAACCACTTTCGGCAGAAAGAAGTGTCTCACTCTCAAAGTCACCTTTTCTTTGGAAAAAAAACAAATACAGCGGTAAAACAGACAACACCTTGAGCTCACTCACCAGTCTTGCGGACGTATTGGCAACCAGGAAAATCACCTTAAGTGAGCAATTGAATAGAACAGAAATGAAGGGCCTCAAACTGAGCGCCCGTAAGAAATGTCAAAACTAATTCAAATCCCACGCTGGAACAAACAACTGGTGGGGAGGAAATTGGTCACACAAGCCCCTCAAGAACTGCAAAACAGTGGGGATTGTGAAAAACGAGCTCCGTTCTGGGGACCTATTGAACACCAAAATAGAGGTGAGGTAACCTTTTACATACAATGCCAATCTGCAGGCCTGCCTAGGCCAACGATAGCAAAATATCCAACATAGAGGATAACGGACCCTGTGTCTGGGGTTGCTGTTAGTAAACTTGTTCAAAGGAGGTTTTTCTGGCATTTCGGTGCTGGACTGCCCTTGTGGGAGGGTTGGTGTCTAGTCAAATGGTCGACAGACAAATGGTCGACAGACAAATGATCGATTTTTTTTTTTAGTTATATATATATTTTTTAGGTTTTCGTTTAGGGAAAAAAAGGGGGTTTTTAGCAAAAAAAAGGGGGTTAGGGGGACGCCCCCCAAAAAAAAAAAAAAAAAAGTGAAAAAATTTAAATAAATCGATCATTTGACCTGTCGACCTTTTGGTGTCGACTATTTGTCCTATCGACCATTTAGATTCGACCATTTGACCTACAACCACAAAGACTGATATGCAAATGGATATTCCTCCTTTGTGAAAAGTACAGTGAGCAAAAAGCGATGGCTGAGGACTCTCACAGGTTATCATGCCATGTTCTTTCCAGAGAAGGGGTGCCTGCTACCTTTTTTATATTTTTGCAAGGCAAGGAACTTGGGGTTGGTCACGGTAAGTTACCTGGAGCAACCCAGACCTGGACCCCTTGCTCACTGTGCTCAGAGAGACACAGCTCCACCTCACTGATGAGGCCCAACAAGGCTGAAACACGTGTCGGGGGTAGCTGTTGGTACTCTTGTTCAGAGGAGGTTTGCCTGGCATTTCGGTGCTGGACTGTTCCTTCTAGAGAGGGCCTCCTGCTACCTTTTGTGTAGGCTAAAGTAACCAGATCACTCTCCTGGCACTCAACAGAAAACATACGCCATCTGCATAAATTGATTTTGTAGCAGGCCCCCTAGCAGAAAGGAGCACATTAATAGCATCGTCCGACAAGTCCCACTCTGTATCTCAACCTCTCAGCAACCAAGCATGAAGGTTCAGCCTGCAGAGGTTCAGGTGAAGGACCCGCCCCTCCGAATGGTAGAGCAAGTCAACTCTCCTCAGAAGGCACTAGGGAGGGCAGATGAACATGCACAACAACTCTGGAGACCACATTCTCTGGGCCCAGTCAGGAGCAATCAGGATCATCGTGGTCCCGAACAGCCGCAATCGCCTTAGAACCAGCAGAATGAAAGATCGGCGGGAACGCAAAAAGTAGGTTGAAAGTCTGATCGATGGCCACGCATTTCCCAGAGCTCCCTGACAACGAAATTCCCTGGTGCAGAACAAATTGCACTTCGTGTTGACACTGGAAGTGAGGAGGCCCACTTGGAAGTAACCCACAAGGAGAAAATCTGCTCCAGAACTTCCTGACACAGCTCCCATTTGTGGGAGGCCGTAGTATGTCTACTTAAGGTATCCGCTGTGACATTCTCTCTGCCAGCAAGATGGGAAGCCATCAGAAAGACACTGGTCGGGGTGCCGTTTCGTGCACGAACAAGATGCTCGCCTAGTTGCGAGGCTCTGCTGACCGTGACAGCATAACTGCAGGTTTATCTTTCTAGCATCGTGCTGTATGCTGTGAGCCGGCCAGCAGCTCAACCGGAGGTTCTTGCCACTGCATCAGCTGATTCCTGGACATGCCGGTGCACCCGATCCGTCGCCGGTTGGTGTCGGCCCTGTGCTGCTGTTGCGTTACCCGTGGAAGTAGTCTGGCGAACTTCCGGCTGCCCCATTGGCTGACCTGGACCTGCGGAGCGCCAGCATTGATGTAGGCTGTCCCCCTCCCCCTGTTGAGGCTGCTACATGCCACCTACACCTCATTCCCGCCCACCTCCCTGGGCACCCGCGGCCCTGGTGTCTCTGTGCCTGGAGCGGCTTGCCCTGACTGCAGGAGGCTTGTGGGCGGTCTCGGTTCTTGCTCTCCCTAACCCCATCTGGATACTTGCTGCTGGTATGTAGCCTGTGTGCTACCCTTCCTCATTCCTGGGCCTCCATTCTGCCTGTGTTGGGGAACCCGTGGCAGGACCTGCTTGGACTGAGATTTCCGTACAGCATTGGCTGGTGCGGTATGACGCACCTCCAGGTGTATGGTGTGGTCCGTTCCCAGGGCGACGGTGGCCCACTCTGCCTGCCAGCCCTGACTGCCTGCACCCTGAATTGAACCCCCGGGCTGCTTCAGTGCCCTCAACTCATTGCGTGCTGGGGGGCCCCTGCTAGCATGCCTAAGGATCCACTGCTTGAACTGGGCACACTGACCTCCTGAGGGACAAAAACCTATACTGGAGCTACGGAACTGTTCATCATGCATGACTCACAGGTGAGCCTTGTTGTGGTGGTAAGGCTGCCCATGTCTTTCCCTTGCCCCTCTGGTGGGACCTACTTAACTCTACTTGTGGACCTGATCTGACCCTGGATATTCCCCTGGTGAGGTGGGTTTCAGTCCCTGTGACCCGTCTGTCGTCGGCCAGGGTGCCTGCTCACTGGTCCCGCTTGCTGGCCCCGAGTCTGCTGTGCTCCTCCTGGCCTCACTGCGCACTTCACATACAACTAAGAGGATTAACCCCTATGGTGGTGCTGCTCTCCCCCTAATGGCACTGTGGCTCTGAATATACTGTCCGTTGCTGTCGGACCATGGGCGGGCCCTAGTCTGCAGGTGCTGCTGCTCCAGCCACGTGCAATTATCTGAGGCCATGTGTGGATTTGGCCCTGTGTGTTCTGCTCCTTGTTTCCTGGGATAGACTGTGCCTGACCCAACGCACCCAATTTACTACAGCTTTCCAAGCTCATTTGACACTCGTAGGCACTACACCCAAAAACTGTCTCTGCTGAGGAGTGCATTGCGGAGCTGCATGCCGGTATACCCTTGCCCCACGCTTCCCGCAGTGGCCAGTTGTGCGGCCTCCTGACCCCTCCCTTGTGCTGGGACCACTACCCTTTGAGGATCGCACTGCACAACCCTGTGCAATACAACTGCCTCTTCTGTCCCAATGGTGCGTAGTGCTGGTCTCTGATACAACAAGCACTCCTGTTTCACTGTCTGTTGCTATGAAGCAGAGGCTGTGGTTCTCCTGATTTGGGCAGGCTTTCCCTTCTGCTGTGGGCGGGCCGTCACTGGCTCCATGGATGCCGCTGCTGGTGCCTGCCTGCTTGTGGGTTCTAGTGCAAGACGATTCATTTAATATCCCGCCTCTCATGCCTACAGCCTACCTGGCCTCCTGTTGGTAACCACTATTCATACGACCTTTCCGTCCTCCCCTGGAGCCCGGGGTGCAGACATGACAAAAGGGAAAGAAGCAAAGTTCTCTAAATGTGTTTGCTAAACTGACCCTCAGGGAACCCGGGGGAGGCAGTACCCGGCCCCTCCCAGTCTCCACCTGAGGAACCCTCAGAACTACAACGGATGAAGGATTATGCAGGAGGGGTTCACTACCCTCAAAACTAAACTAGAAGACCGATACCCGCGTCACCGAGGTTGAGACCAGGTTTGGGCTGGCGGAAGATGACATCCACGCTCATAGATCCAACCTTACTGCTCCCACCAGACAGGTAAAGGTCGTTAGCAAGAACAACAAGGACTTGGAGTCCAGGTCACGGCTTAACAATATACATATCATAGGGGTCCCTGAGGACAACATTGCCGGTTCTATGGAAGATATTGTTGAGCGCACCCTCCTCTCATTGCTTGATGGCCTCAAGCTTTCGCCCAATTTGTTATAGAGCAGTCACATTGCTCACTTACTGTAAAACCTAAACCGGGCACCCAGCCCCGTCCGATCATCGCCAGAGTACTGAACCTCCGGGACAGGGACGCACTGCTGAGAGCGGTCAGGGCCAAGGGCGAGCTCCTGCTTGGATCCGATAGGATTCACCTTTATCCCGATTTCTCAATCGCCGTGCAGCAGGAGCGGAAGTCATTCATGGCAGAGAAGAGGAGACTTTGTGACCTCGGGGCCAAATATGCTATGTTATTCCCCACCAAGCTGAGGGTTCAACAATCAGACAAGGTCTACTTCTTTAAGATCCCTGAGGAAGCAATGAAATTCTTGGACCAGTAATTCTATGGCTGATTATGGTCTCCCGTCTATCTGTTAATGGCCGACTCTACATGCCGCAGTTGGGGTGCCAACGTACAATGTTACTATGTTTGGGCTGGTACTGGCCCCAGTGCCAGTCATCTGGATTTCTTCTGCAATAGCTTCAACTGTAAACTTCTATGCTTTTTATAGTTGCTACTCTCTGTCCTGCAGCGGTGTGGACCGTTCTGCATGAAGCAAACAGCCCCTTGTGCTGAGTTACGATTTCTGTTTAATTCTTTGTTACTGGGTATTCACCCCCATTTGGGAGGAGGGTGGGGCTGGCGGGTGGGGTTTGTTACATGTAAAATGCTCGACATGTGTGACAGCGCAATCAGATGCCTACAACTCCCTAAAGTGGTTCTGAAAATATGTTTCCCACGGGCCGGTTCTCGACCCAAGACTTGCCTCCTATGGTTAGAGGGCAGCTGACACACTCAGGTGCATAAGCTGGAATGTACAGGGTCTAAGTAATCACGCCAAGATGCGGAAGATGAAGTTTTACGCCGAACAAGATAAGGTCCAGATCCTTTTTTTACAAGAAACTCATGCTCTAGCGTCAGGTTGCTTAAGCTTTGCCAGAAACTGGGGCACACAGTGCTTTTATTCACAATACTCCACCCAGAGCCGTGGTGTTATGATTCTCATTCACAAGTCACTACAAAATGTTCCCTTGGCTAAGCGGGTGGACCCCTTGCAGCGCTGTGTGTTAACGCACAGGACACTGTCTGGCCTAGAAGTGGTATTGTTCAACATATACATTCCTAATATCGATGACCCCGACATTTATACATGTATAGCTGACTTACTAGCGGGGAATCCCCTTGTTCCTATTCTGTCGGGTGGGGAATTCAATACTATCCTGGTCCCCAATCTGGACAGGTCTGGTAATAGAGCCCGACAGATGACTCGGGCTGCCCCAACAATACTTGAAAGACAGGCCGGACTTAGGGTGGAGGACATCTGGAGACTCTTTTTACTCTTTCGTCCATGACTCACATTCCAGAATCGATCATTGGCTTGTTTCGTGGACACTGATAAATTGGACAGTTGATTCAGGCATACTCCCTAGGACATATTCAGACCATTCTCCAATTACCCTTACCCTGACCTAGGGGGACGAGCAAGCTCCCAGGTGCCTTTGGAGGCTCAAACCGCAGGCTTCATTGGATTCTGCATTTAAGACCAGGCTCAGGGAATGTGTGGATGACTATTTCACAACAAACACTGGCACTGTGGACTCTCAGGCTACGCTACGGGATGCTTTCACAGCTCACATTCGCGGAATGGCCCTCGCTAAGGAGCCTGGGATCTTTGGGGCGATTCGCCGAAATATCCAAAATAGCAAGGCCCATCTTAAGCAACTCGAAACAAGTTATGCTAGTCACCCTGATATCGCTATCCTGGGTGAAATCAAAAAGGCACTTGACAGTTTCAAGAGGTATGCGGGGAGGGAACGCAAGTTTCTCAATAACCCGGGGTCGCAAAAGACAATATGGGGAGGGCGAACACCCTGGTAAGCTCCTGGCTAGGGTGGTGCGTCAGGAGGCTGGCGGACGTCATATTCCACTGATTGAGGACTCCACTGGAATCCTAATTCACAATGACGTAGGGGTAAACAAAGTGTTCCGCTCTTTCTACGCGTCACTCTAGGCCTGCAGCAAGGATGCTGCCTACTCTGAAATTGAAGACACGAGGGATGCTCTAGATGCCCCGATCAGGGCTGAGGAAATGTTACGACACATTGAGGATCTTCTCTCTGGTAGGGCCCCTGGCCCGGATGGCCTTACCCTTGATTTTTATAAAAATGCTTTAAATCTGTCCTGGCGCCATGCTTATTCGCACTTTGGGGTGAGTCTTGTGCGGCCGGGATACTCCCCCCGCCCCACACACACTTAGGGAGGCAGTTATCACTGTGCTCCTCAAGCCTGGTAGACCTGCCACACAGTGAAGTTCATATTGTCCCTTTATCACTTATTAACAGCGGCGTTAAAATCTTTGCGAAGGTACTTGCCCGCCGACTCGCTCCATACATGACCAAGCTGGTGCACCCTGATCAGTCCGGCTTTGTCCCTGGTTGCTCCACTGCTCTTAATCTCAGGCGCTTATTCAATATACTGGCCCGGATAGACCCCGATACTGATGCGGTTGCTGCTGTGCTTGATGTGCAGAAGGCTTTTGATTCAGTGTCCTGGCGCTTCCTCTGGGCAGTGCTTAAAAAGTGCAACTTTGGGCCCTGCTTCATCTCATGGGTACATCTGCTTTATGCATTGCTGGTTGCCAGGGTCTGCACACCAATGGTCGGCTCTCCCCTCCACTCGATATCTGTAGGGGTACCAGACAGGGTTGCCCCTTTCCCCACTCATTTTTGCTATTGTTATTGAGCCCCTAGCTGATTTGAAGCAGTAAAAACATGCATGCAGGGGGGTGCGACTGTCTGGCCCCGTCCCAAATGATTTCTTTGTACGCAGATGATGCTCTGCTTTGCAGCGGAACCCCAGATAGGAACTTTCCCCCCATTATGCTAGACGTCCATCGCTTTGGACGCTTGTCTGGGCTCAGGGTCAACTGCGCCAAATCAGAGCTTTTCCCCTTGACCGAAGCCACCACGGCTCCCGTGGACCTCATGTGGTTCTCCTGGGCCCCTAATGAAATGATCTATCTCTGGGTGGTGGTCACGCGGAACCAGGTCTCGCTTTACGACCGGAACTTTGGATCTTACTTGCAACAACTCAAGCCAAAATTGCTCACCTGGGGCAAACTGCCCATTACTCTCGCCGGTAGGATTTCCCATTTCAAAATAATAGTTTTACCGAAACTTCTATACTGCTTCCTTAATGTTCTTAAATTCTTGTGGCATTCTGGAGCAGTGAGACTCAAGTGTCCCACGCTCACGAGACCTTACGATCAGGGTGGGCTGGCGGCCCCTGGATTTTGAGAAATATTGTCTGGCAGCACAAGCCCAATATGCAGCGTATTGGTTCGCTGACGGCCCCACCTTCCACATGTTAGAATTGAGCGACACGCGGTGGGACACAGGGATCTTCGCTCCTTGGTACTGCCCCCATTGTGGTGGGATCCTGGGGTGTCCAGCCCAACGGCTATGGCCGCACTAGCCTGGGACAAAATAAGGAAGCTGACCTACAACTACAACACCTATACATTCCATAGGGGCCTGCCGATGTGGAACTTCTACCCGGGCGTTCCCCAGAATAAGTAGATCTGCTGCTGGGAGGTGGGCTGCTACCTTAGGTGACATCTTTGAAATGGGCTCCCCTATTTCTTGGTCTGATCTTCTTAAACAGTTGGATAAGCAATCCTCACTGTGGCTACAATATAGTGGGTTTCGCCGAGCACTTAGGAAAATGTGGAGGGAGCTCCACGCAATACCCCCGGATGTAAAGCTTCTTTCATTCACTGCGGGTGCTGTGGTGCTGACCAGGGTGGTGTCTTCATCGTATAAGCAGTTACAGGCCCGGATCAATAAACCACTTGCCAAGCTCCGTGAGAGATGGGGTGGAGATCTAGAGACTGCCATCATTGACGATGGTTGGGTAGCAATGTGTAGGCGGACCTGTGAGCTCTCCCTCAATGCCAGGTCCCGCCTGATTCAAATCAAGGTGTTGCATAGATTTCACTACACCCCCACCAGGCTGCACATTATTTCACATAGTTACTCCCCCCCACTGCCCCAGGTGCCACACGGATGACTCAGGCTATCTTCACATGGTTTGGGCTTGTCCCAGAATTGTCGGCTATTGGGAAAGGGTCTGTGCCGCTGTACCCACGATACTTGACAGTAACATCAACCCGAACCCAATGAACTACTTGTTTCATGAATTCTTGTCACTCCGCTCAACCTATTGTAAACTAGCCAGTTTGTGCATGGTTCTAGCCGTGCGCTGCATTCTGCGACTATGGTTGAGGCCTACCAGCCCCACAGTATCCCAATGGCTCTGCGATGTCACCTGGGCATATGAAGTGGTGGAACGCTGGATCTCCCTGCAACTAGCTTCCTTTGCCCTGCCGGACATTTGGCCCCCTTTCAGGGCTTACCTCATTGGTATGACTGAGGAAGGTAATGGTGACACGTTCCCTTCCAAACCTCCTGTTCCCCAGTGAACCTGAACAATCGTATATGTCAGTGATGGATCCACAACTTGCCATCAACTATTCCAGCATTGTAATGTATTGTACTGGATTGTGATATGCTGCCTTCATCATGGTCATACTATCTCTGTTATACTATATATCTGGTTGTCTGTGTTACTTTGTCGAGCACTTAATGTAAAAATAAAAAAGAAAGACACTGATCTCCAGAGCCCAAAACCACAGTTGCATTGCTTCGCTGCACAGAGGCAAGGACCCCACACCAGCCTTCCTGTGGGGGGCAAGGGGCCTGATCACGGCCTGTAAGGGGCATAGGCTTGGAAGGGATAAAAACCTCTGGCAGGTTGTGCAGAGGGCGGATACACAGCTAGCTTCAAGGACTTAGCCATGGCCTTTCACAACTGCACCTTCTAGAGAGCATCATCTGCCCATGACCCAAACAGGTTCTGACCGTCGAAAGGCATCAGCAGCCTGGTATACACGTCGGCTGCAAACCATGACGTCGTCGACCAAGAGTGATGCCCGAGTACCGTGGCCATAGACCTGCCCACACAATCCACTGTGTCCATGCTCGACTGTAAGATCTGGCAGTAAGCCTCCCTGCCAGCAGCCACCAGGACCTGGAAACCATCTTGCATCTACTCCTCAGGGATGTGCTTAGCCGCCCGTGCCACAGCAGACCAATAGTCCAAAAGAGTACAAAAGTATATGGATCCCGAATGCAAGGACTACTCAAATAGCACAACCTCCAAAGTTACATTTTGCAATCAGTAATAAATGATATTGAAAATATAGGTACTCAAGCTATTAATGTTGTGAGTGTGTTACATGATCAATCTGATGATGTCATTACTCCTTTCCCAGGGGTAGCCTCTCCTCATGTGGCCAAGAGACAGCAGCAGCTAACTGGTCCTGACCTTGGGGGCGGCTATGCGAGGGAGGATCACACGAGGGGAGGCAACCCTCAGAGGAATGGACAGGCATCATAAAATGAGACCTGGTATCCTCACTTTCCTTCTATGGATACCCCCTCCATTCCCATGCCTTAATGGCATATTGTGATAAACCCTCTCATCATCCTCTAAAAGCTGCTGACAGAAGTCAGGAGCATTTTACACCTTGTGAAGTACTGAGGCGAGTAAGAGGACTGCAATGAACAAGACTCTGAACCTGAATAGTGTTGTGAGGAATGTGATTGGTCCAGGATGGCTTCCAGCCTGGAGGCAGTAGTTTAAATCAACTGCTGCGAGAACATGGAGATACCTTCCTTTTCCAAGCGTCGGATTGGAGACCAGCGAGAGACGCAGGGTGCAGTGCAGAGCGAGACCCAAAGGTAAGCGAGTGGAGGCGGCGAAGGAGGGAGCCAACTGAAGCACTACTGGCTGTTCGGCCCGACCGGGAAGTAGATGTGACTGAGGGATGTGACTGCAGAGCACTACCGGTGGTGAGGGAAGTGCAGAAGCAAGTTACGGACCAGCCTCGTAAGGAAGCGGTGCTGGTAGACTGGAAAAAATTCCAGAAAAAGAAGGAAGTCACAGTGGCAACTGGAAGCCAGGATGAGCTTCATTCTGATGCAAGGAGCGAGAGTGCTCTGTGCCGCTGACTGGGAAAAGCCACTCGAGGACAGCAGATACTGAGGTGGGTACCCAAATGTGTACGATTGGAGTGAGAGAACGCAGACATTGTCAGTGAACCCAGACAGGAGAAGGGAACACAAACTGAGGCAACGAGACCCTGAAAGAGTGAATTGGTTACCAAGAATGGGGAAGAGAATAATCCTCACAGGGATCAGTGTCATTTTCATCGTCACAGTACTTTAAGATAATGTAACTTGGGGAAGACCCATGCCGCCTTGTATTGATGAGAAAGAGATTGCAATATAAAGTCCTGGCAGGAGAGCATACCCGATTAAGACCGGATCTGGGATTCACACCCATAAGGAATTGTATAAGAGAATCTGGCAGGAAGTGTGCCAGGTGTTTTGCCAGTTTGGGACACACCCAAGTTATGCAATTTTGGAAGAAGAATCTTAAGAAAGACTCATGCCCTTAAGAATTGAATTGTATTGAATGAGGATAAGACCTGGGGAAGGGAGTACCTGTCCCTGGAGTGAGTTGCAATACAAGAGGAGGGAGTTATCCTCTTGAACTATAAAGAACTTGATTATTTAACTGTTGTTTTGGTGAAGAAAATCCTGGGGATGGGAGTCATTCCCTCGAACTGTGAACATTATCCAATTGGAACTCTTGTTAGAGTTAAACATTTTGTTGAACATTTGTGCACTTTCTAAACAAAAGACAATACCCTCAATACCTTAGAGTTAGTTGTAGAATGTGAGGGCTAGACTAGGATTTCGGATACAGGACATTTTTGCTTTGAACATCTTGACAGACCCTTCATTTTGGTTGAGGTAGAGAATGACCTACTAGATAGGAACAGCGAGGCATTTTCCAACCCATTTCAATAAAAGTCTATAACAATCACTATGATTCCTATGTGTCCGTGTCTCATTCCTGGCTCCTCACAATTAGTACGAGTGAATTAAGATAAGCACTGTGCCAAATGTATGACCAGCAGTTTCCCCCTGTGGGCTTTTTCAAGGCAAACGCATTGAATACATCAATCATTGCCATTAGTTTAATTTCAAATTTTTATGTAAATTCCACGTGAGGAAGTAGAATTAAGTAAGTCGAACTCCTATTCTATTGCTCCTGGGTCATATTGTCACAGTTCAGATCTCTAATATGTCCAAGGACATGCTTGTAACACATTATTTTGTAGTCCACAGTTTGCAGATAGTCAATACTCTACAAAAATCCAAGGTCTTTTACCCGTCCATATACAATAGCATGATTTCAGACATCAAGTACGCAGGTTCAATTCCCTGAATAACACGTCAGCATTCCATAGTACAAAAGAGAACTTGTCTAGAGTGCACAAAGCATTCAAGGCACCAAGGGCAAGGCTGCACAGATGCAAACATCTTTTGCATCAAGGGTCAAGTATCTTGCCCTCCCTGCCAGGAGGGAGGGAAAAGTGAAGGTTTTCAGGTTCGCTGTTGCCGCCTAAAATACAATGCTTTCAGGGGAAGCATGAGAGAATAAAAATGCTGGTTCAGACAGTGCCGGGAAGTGTTTCCTCACCATATCCCTGTCAATTTGTGCAGCAGAGGCAGTTTTTTCCTCCCCCCAACTTCAGATACAGGAGCCTCCACTGCCAAACTGAGCTGCATTGCCTTCTTAGGGGCCTTATTCAAGATATCAGAAAGCTTGTACTGGATCTTGGATCTGGATGGAGAAAAAGCACCAAAGGTCTCAGCTACCTTGGCCATCATCCACTGAAAAGCGCCCGAGGCTTGTCCGTAGTGGGAGATGGCAAGAGCTCCATCTTTGGGGACTTGTCCTGACCACTGATGACCCACAGGCCCTCTGCTAGCCCAAACACATGCGCACCTTTCCCGTAGAATTCTTTGGTGAAATCACTCTCCTCCCTGGAAAGCATGGGCTCCAACCCGAATGGCAACTGATCACCTTACTTGTTGTAGATGGAGTAGTACACCTTGGACATGGCACCCCTTGGGAGGGGAGTGTACTCCTGGGGTTCTTTGACAACACCAATGTCGATTGGCAGAGAGGACGTTGAGACCGAGCCCAGTGAAAGGACCACAGCACCCATAGGCAGGGTTGTCCAGTGCCTGGACCCTTCAGTCAGCAGACGCAGCCCTGAGCCCATTGACGTGCAGGAGTGGACTACAGAGCGTTATGTAAGGAACTCATGGTGGCAACAGTAAAGATAGACACAAGTGATCACAGTTCAAGGGTGTTTATTAAACTGTATGCATGGGTGAGAAAAACATCTAAACTAAACCTAAAGCTAAAATGGGAGCAAGCTACGAACATCAAATAATAATAAGGCAGTCCTAGTAGCGTCTTGTCAAATAAAAAGTGCCTATACTAAAAAAATAAAAACTATTGCCTATCCTTATCACCATGTTACAAAAAGAGTGTGGTTTACAAGTCTATTCCGCGATAACAGAACCTTCAAGGCCTTCAAGGATCAAGTCTCTTTCCTCAAAGTATATTGGCTTCGAAGGCCTGCTGGATCAAAACAACAAACAAAGTTCCTTCGGTGGACTTGCTCTTCGCCCCTAGGATCTCCCTCCGCCGGGCTCAGATCCTCTTTGCAAAATGGGCCTCCCTGTGTCGGATTCATTACGGCCTCTCAAATATCGCTCGTAACATTCAGGAGCTTCAATGTCTTTTTAAAAAAACAACACTGTGGACAACCCTCAACCGAGTTAACTCCCTTCGACATACTGTTCCCAGGTGTATTATTCTTCACCCCAACTCATAGGCATCCCTCATTCGGGTTCACATTTGCCACATATACAATTCACTCTACTTTATCTTGATGGGGGATTCACTCTCAATACCTTTCCCCTTGGCACCCCCTCTGTCGGGTTCACATAGCCATCTTTAACACAGCTCATGAATTTCTCCTAGCTTTCTTTCTGCATCCCTCTGTCGTTGTTCACACTTGCCTTATTCCACAGTTATTCTTTCAATACCACCAAGAACCTCTTAACCACTCTTGTCTTTTCTAAATTGGACTACTTTGCCAGCATCATCTTTGATCTTACAAACTATGCTTTCTGTCCTCTCAACAAGATCATCAATTTTGCTACGAGGACTCTTTGAACTCTCTGACTTCACACATACTTTCTCATACCATCACCACGCTGGAAATCTGACAATACAAAAGAGGGCCAGATTGAAATTTCCTTTCCTGATTCACAGATATATCCATGGTAAAGCACCACTATATCTATCCTCCTCTATCCAACTATACAAGCCATCTCGTAAGCTTCTCTCTGCCTCCTGGACTACCCTTTGAGAGAGGTCAGAAATTAAAGCCGGACACGAAGTTGTCATGTTTTTTGTTAAAGACTTATTAATATAAACAGGTTGGGAAAATGCCTCTCTGACTCTGCTCTTAGAGGAATGACCCCAACTATAACCATAAACTAAGGGTCGGTCTTTGTCGGGATGTCAGAAATCAAAAGCCGTCCTTGTGTCCAAATGTTTTAACCTGATCCTCACACAACAAATTAAACGATAAAGTGAGAAGGGAAATGTCTTTAACCTGGTATTTGCAAAAAGTGTTTATAAATGAAAATATACCAGCTCAAACATAAAAGTTCTCCAAGGTAACAGAACATTGGTTCCAGAGGGTGGTTCCATTTCCCTGGATTCTTCAATGGATTGCCAATGTCTCATGTTCCAACAGTTCTTTGTGTGTCACTTTGGTCCACAACAAACCTGTTGGGGACAAAGCTGTTCACCTTTGTGGTTTCCTTCTTTAAAACGTTTCTTCTTTGTTGAATCACACACTGTCCTTTCTTGGGACTTCTCTGTAAGTTTGCAATTGCTTGGTATACTCCCCTGCCAGGACTTCTCATGCGCTGTCAACTGCCTGGTATATTTCCTTGTCAGGACTACATATGCTTGCACTTTGCCTGGTTTGCTCGCCTGCTTGGACTTCTTAATTCTATTTGTGTGCAACAGTCTCCCTCTACATTCACAATTGCCTGTCTTATCCTTGATTCATTAGTTCTAATGCTTTCAATGTTCACTTTCAGTTTTCCCCATATCGGCATTCCATGCACTCATGTATTGTTAAGGGTTGCATTTGTATTCTGCCTTTTTTGACTTACAATCTTCTTATCATTTCTGTGGCATTACAAAGTTCAAATAGTGTTTGGCGCAGTCGCCAAAATGCCCCAGGGTCCCCACTGCGCTTGGGCTGACTCACCGGCTCTGCCTGTTGTCTTTAGTCCCGGTTGCGCTTACACAGCGCAGCTCTCCTGCTTGCCTTCTACTCTGGACTGCCTTGATGTTCGCTGCCTTCACCTGCGGCTCCGCTCCTGCTCATCTTCAGCTCTCAGTGAGGGCAACACTGCTTCCTCCAGCTGCCCAATGCCCAGGAATCGTCTCATGGTTCCTGGCCTTTCTGCAGAACTGATTGTTCTCACAATCATTCTTTACCTCTTTGCTGGCGAGCCTCTTGGCTCCACTACACCGACTCGTGCCTCCAGCTTTGACACGCCTCCAAGGGAGATGCAATGTCTTTTCCAGAGCCTCTTCTCATAGGTTGGTTTCCATTGTTCAATGTACTGCGCATATTTGCTTTCTCAAAACAACAAGCATGCTCATTGAGCTTGAGACTCCTACTGCTCTGCATCATTTCCTTCATCCTCCTCGTCTCAGTACTTCGATGGAGGTGGGAATCGGAGTCCACTGATATCAATGGATGCTCAGTACTTGGAGAACCTCTCTCAGTGAATGCATATGAAGAATCGGTTCTATATGAAGGGTAATTGGAACTGAAAAAGGTTTTCTTAGAGCTTTTACTGATCAGACCATGGATGGGAGTTTGGTCTAAAGGGTGTTGGGAAAAGGTTTCTCGATTTTCCCTTGGGGGGGGGGGGAACAGAGGCATGGCAATAGGCAATTAGGTTGTTAGGTATGAGGCGGTCTTTCTCATGGGCAAATTGGGACTAGCATGTCTCATCCAATAAAGTCATGACATCCCCCGGTAGTTGTCTCCTCCCATGTAATCCTCCCTCATATAGCCGCTCCCAGGGTCCGGATCGGGTAGCGACTGCTGCCCCCTGACCACATGTGAAGTGGTGAACGCTGGGGGATCCATGACGTTTCCTCTTGCTTCCACTCTTTCGCTCTCCATGCTCCACGTCCATTGAATTCTCTTCCTCCGGGCATCCCAGAAACAGTCCACACTGATTTGTTCAAAATCAGAGTAATTGCCTACCTCCTCGCCTGAGAGTTACCCTCTTACCCTACCTCTCTCATCTGCCTTCTATAACATGTTTTCCCTCACCTCTAACCTGCCTCTGTCCCTCACTTTCTCTGCCTCCACTATAGCACTTTATCCATCATGGGTACATCCCCAACACAGCTGCTGTACAGCCGACCTGCACTTAAACATGTCTAATGTTGTTTTTCCTTAATCTATGTATGTCCACTCATGTATTCTCCCCTGGAACTGTTCCATTTACTCCCCTTCACAACCTGGTCAGAACTGTGATAAAAGAGCATTGTTCATCCCTGTATATAAATAAATGTCCTGAGTGTATCCTTACACCTACTCTCTTTGAATCCTCTTCTTAGGTGGCCAGGGAAAGGCCATTGATTTTGGACCCGACCCTGGGGGTGGAGATGCGAGGGAGGATCACCTAGGGTAGAGGGTCCTTGGGGAGAGGATATCCGCAGGTGAGACATAGTATCCCCCCCTTTTCTGGTGTGAACCAACCTTAACCTCCCTCTGCCTTTATAGGCTGTTGCCAATCACTTCCCCTCATTTCCCCTCATTCATATCAACATAGTACTGGGGCGAGGGACGAAGAGGAGGCGACTAGGAGTAGTACACACTAACTTGTCATTTCACCACTCTGGTAATGAGATGAGGAAGAGGCCTGGGGACTGTTGAGAGCCAGGCATGTCCCAATAACTATGGTCAGGCAATTGGAACTAAGGACTCACATCTGCAACCTGTTAAATGGTTACAGGTGTATAAAAGGAGAAATCAATGGAAGGAGCAGAGGAGAGATCCAGCTGGGCAGGAGAAAGCAGCAGTTTGAGGTGGGGCAGGTAGCATATGGGCCGGTGAAAAGGACAGACTACTGAAGAAAAGTCAGAAAGACACTGAGGCCAGAGCGGGCCACGAGAGGATCAGGAGCTGTGCAGAGCCCTATGCAGTGTGTCCCCCGTGGGGAACACAGACTTCCCTGACGCCGCCGACCGCTGCAAGAAAGTCTGGAGGAAGTGAGCGTTGCTCACGAAGCTCCCCAGGAGTGAGAAAAGAGCAAGCAAGAACCCTAGAGTGAAACCAGAGCACCAGGAGGACCGGCTGCACACCGGTGAGTGGCAGTGAAGGATCACTCAGGCCGGGATAGTCCTGGGGCATGGTGTGTGTAACGCCGGATGCCGGTCAAGTAAAAGTATATGACAAATGGGTGAACTATTGAATACCGAACAAATTGTCAAGCATGTAATGAGTTTTGAATGCTGAACTGAGGAAAAGATATGGAAAAGATATGAGAATATCGCACAAATGAAAAAGAAGTGATGTCCATTGTGCGAACAAGATTAATTTAAATAGACAGTATTTGCGAACAAAGTGAAATCGGTGAAAAGCAAAACACTATTGGATAGTGTGAAAGCAAGGTGGTAACTAGGTGTAATGTCACAAAAGAAAGTGTAAGAGTTGCATGTTGGTAAAGGCAAGAAGCTGTTAAAAGGAACCAGAAACATAAGTGGACTGATGACACTGTTGCAGAAAGGAAACCTGTGTTGTCAAGGAAGTCCTATGAGAAATAATTAACTTTTGTACAGTGCCAAAGGTTATCGGTTGTGCGACCTGTGATGGGTGGACAACTGTGCCTAGACCATTGAACCCTTGCTTGGAGTAAGCCTAGGGAAGTCGAGAGGCTGTGGCTGGTCCGCCTAAGATTGTTCAAGCGACACAAAGAAAAGTCAAACCAAGCACCTTGATTTGACTGCGAATTTGAAGCCAGAAGAGCTGCTTACTTGGGGAAGGGAATCCCGAGACATTTTGTGTGGAACTGTGTTGGACTTGGGGAAGGTAACCCCCAAGGCCATTTTGGGGGAATTGTCTTGAACTTGGGCAAGGGAGCCAAGAGCAAGCCAGGAACTGGAAGAAGCCCTGAACTTTAGTTTGAACAATGTTGCTGACATCCGTGCACATTGTCTAGCTACAGTTGTGAGGGCAAGTATAGGTTTTGGACACAGACAGACTTAAGTTAATCTTACTGACTCGAGCTATCCTTAGTTTATTTAGGTAGGGCAATTCCCTTAGTGTAGGGCAAGTCAGGCCTTTGGCATTTGAGTTAATAAAGATCTTTTGTTTGAACTTTGAATCTGATGTCTGTGTCTTGCTTCCTGATGCCTTCACACTACTTTCAGACAGCCCTCCCTATGGGAGAGCCTCAAGGATCCGGGCAAACGTTATACCTCATCTCGCAGGAAACTCAACTCCTACTTTGGTTTTAACTATCACCTCTTTTCTGATTGATAGTCCGATCTTCTCCATTCCCTCCTTCACCCCTGCAATCTGTGAACCCATAATCAATTGCCTGATGGCCACCCGGATGTCTCTAGGATTCCTCATGCTAAACTCTTCAAAGATGGGAATCCTGTTTCTCCCCCCCCCCCCCAACTTCACTGTCTTCTCCCAGCATCCAACTCTGTCTCACAACCTTGTGGTTCTTTTTGACAGAGACTGGAAACTATCGGTTGATCACAGCCTCTGCCATCACAGGCAGACTTAACTTCCTAAACATTTGAATAGTCCACCCACACACTACTAGACCAACACCTTTATCTGTTACTCTAATAGTCTGCACAGTGGACTACTGTGTAAGCCTACTATTGGTCTTCTATGCTTCTCTTTTGAGACCCTCAAAGTTCTCAACATTGCAAAACTCACCCATCTCAACCTACCCAGATTCTCCCCCACCTTTCTATCCACACTGGTTGATTAATTGCTGCTCCTTGTTTTACTACAGAGGGATTGTTTTTTGCTGATATAATTGTACTCTTATTCGCAATGCACACTAAATAATAGCATATCAACACTTTCTTAGGCAAAGTCCCTTTTTAGATCCTTTTATTTTATCAGTTTCAAAAATAAAGTTTAATTTGTGTCACTATTTCACTTTGTACTGTGTTATACTCGTTAAGGCGTGCTTTTGAAGCCATCTTCCTGAGGTAATATATGCTTAATACTCAGTAGTGATGATTCCTCTTCTGAACCAATCACCCGCACTACACTCCCCCCAGTGGTGTGTGAGTAAAATGGAATACACACGCCACAGTGCCTAAAAAGGGTCACAGGTTTGAGGCATATGAATATGCTCTTCACTTCTTTAGCAGTCAGCTGAAATATTTTTTATGCTCAATAATTATATATGTCAATATCACTGTCGGGTTCAGAACTAAATCCTGTTCCTCATCTGAGCTGCTGGAGACTTCAACAGGCTGTTTCTTTCTTCCTTTGCTCTTGTAGTCGGGTTTCTTTTTGTGCAGATAAGTTCTGCCGCGGAATGACGCCCCACTGGTCTTCAGGAGAACCAGAAGACCAGTGGCCCCGGTGCCGCAGCAGCCAATGAGGGTAAAAAGTCAACTGCACAAAAAAAAACTGGGTGAGATGTATCTGCTCCAGAGTGAAGCGTAGGTATGATATTGTCCAAAGAGGGAGAGTCAGTTTTCAATGAGAAGCACAAAGGGACTCCAGTGGGTTCTGAGGAGGATAATGCCAGATGGATAGTACTGTATGGAACTCGAGCAGGTAAGCAGAGCCAAAATGCCAAGAGAGGCGATGGGTACTCTGAGAGTTATCCAAGGCCGAAGAAAGCTGTGCGAGAAGAACACAGGCAGCATCACGGAAGAGCACTGACAGAGGAACAGACAACGGAAGTAAGAGGGAAGCGAAAGAGGAGAGAGAGAGAGAGAGAGAAAGAGAGAGAAAAAGCAAAGCAGAAGGAATGGCACTGAAAAGACAGAGCAGAGGAAGCCAGCCCCTGGGGGCAGGAAGGAGAGGAACAGGTGTGCGAGAGCACCGACAGCAAAGGGAAGGGCACAGAGGGAATAACCGCCAAGAAGGCATAGAAACAAGGAGAGACAGTGAAATGCCAAATAGGAATACCGTACCGTGTAGCAACAAAAGGAGAAAATCACACACAGTTGCAAAGCGGCGGCCGCCGGGAGTGGGAGGGCTAAAAGACTACCGGTGGTGGCCATGTTTAAGGAAGACTAGACCGCTGCGGCGGAGAGTGAAAAGAACATGGTGGATAGCTCTAACAGCGGATCATCCTCTATCGGTCCCATACGCGCCTATGCAATGGGTGCATGATAATATATCACATTTATTGTATTTCTGATGCTTGTATCTGGTTAGAGTCACATGCTTTACATAGGCCGCCATCTAGTGATAGCTGCAGTGTATTGCACATGAAGTTTCCGAGGTTAGAAAAGGGACGTCAACTGGGCGTGTTTGTAATGTTATCCCCAGTGTGATGTCGACAGTACCAATGATCCCTCCCAAGTCAAGGTCACTCAGATTATTTTTTTCTGACAAGAGGGAGTGTTAAGTGTAAGCACGGAGAGGCATAAACTCCTGTTTCAACTCCAGAAAAGTCTAAAAACCCATTTGTTCAATTTAGACCCAGATCGGGTCCAAGTCAACCGTTTATACTAGTTTAGATCATGGTCTTGGCACTCTGTCCTGGCATCTGTTTTGTATGTCTCGTCTTGTTTCTTGTGCGCTTTGAGGCCCAAGGGTGAGTAGCGATATATAAGAACTCAAATAAAAAAAGGTAGTTATCCTGAGGTGTAAAATATGTTTTCCCCCCAAGAACCTTCAACTCCAAGAGGGGAGGAAGGGTGTGCGCATGTAAATTTAAGCAGATAAAAGCATCAGCAATACGATTACGGTAAGTAGTGTATGCCGTCTGAGGCTTGTGGCTCTGTTTAGAATCACATGTTTTACATTGATTAGTGAGCAGTGCTTGGAGAAGAAGGTGGGTTGTTAGAAGGTAGCGCTGCAAATAGATGTTTTAACACTACTTGTCCCACCTGTGTATCACCCTTAGAATGTGTGTCTAGGCAGTAATGTTGGTGAAAGTATGAATTGAACTCCAAGGGCAAGCTTTGAAAATTGCATCCAAGGGCACGTTTTCTATGAAAGCTAGAGTTGCTCCTGTGCCTTGAAATGAGTGTGTAATGTCTTGAATGGCAACGTTCTCTTAGCAAGAGAATAGCAAAGTTGGATGCAGTTGACAATCCATCTTGAAATTGCTGATTTAGAGATCGGGTCACCATCTCTTCCTGTGGCTATAGATACAAAAAAACATTGGTTTTCTGATAGCTTAAGTCCTTTGTAGGTAGTATATCACTGTCCTTTAATCTAAGATGTGAAGGCTCTTCTCTGCTGTGTTTGTGGGGTGTTGGGAAAGTGCAGCAAGCTCTATTGACTGATTCACATGGAATTTCAAAATCAGTTTTGGCGAGAACCATGGGTGTGTGCACAGCACTACTTTGTCTTTGTGTATAATAAAAAAGGAATCTTGTACTGACAGTGCTTACAGTTCACTGGCCCTTCTGATGGATGTAACAGCCACAAGAAAAGCTGCCTTGTATGCGAGATGTTTAAGACTGGCTTTGTGCATAGGCTCAAAGGGGGCACCCATGAGCCTCGTAAGTACAACATTTTGAACCCAGCTGGGAGTATGATTAGAAATTGGAGGGTATCATTTTGTAACGCTCACCTGGTTCCCTCGGAGGCGCGGGTCTTGACTGGGCGGTGAAACCGTCTTCAACGTCAGGCGTAGGATTCGTTTGGCTCCCGGATTTGGCCCCTTTCTCACCGAAAGTTTGACCTGAAGGGTGAGGTGTCTGCAAGTGGAAAATCAAGGTATTAGTGGCTGGAAGGTTGGGAGAAGTTCCAAGCCCCTCTCTCCCCGTGGTACTCGGTCGATTGTTGTGCTCACCTTAAATAGGTGAATGCTGGGCTCTCCATCCTGCGTCTCATGCAGGGGCGCTGGGTCCAGTTACTTCACTGGATATGAGTTCAGCCTCTTAATTGCAGAGGGTAAGTTGAGAGCGATGCCGCCGTGTGCTGCACGAGCGTGACTTGTAAGTATTAAAGTTCCCTTTAGATTGCTCTCTTCAAATGTCTTATCTCCTTAATGTCTATGTCTTTTCCCTTTCAGATGCTGTCGGTGCCGAAGAAGATGCTCCCCCCAGGTTCGTGGCAGAGAGCGTAACAAGAAGATGGTGAATACGAAGGCACGTAAGTAGAAAGGCTGTTCTAGGGCTGTAGAATGCACCTTAATGTATCTTTTGTCTTTACAGGTGCCGGAATGCAGCGCGAGCAGAGTTGGAGCGAGCGTAACACAGGTAAGCAGTTTTGTAACTAAGCGTTACTAACTAATGTTCTTTGTCTTTGCAGGCCCGATGCCGGACGAGATATGCAGAAAAAACGCCTTGAATGCTGCTGATGGATCGGGTAAGTTGAACCGCTAACTTTGCCTTTGCCTAACCTGTGCCTTTTGTTTTGCAGGAGCTGCTGAAGACTGAGGATTGGTTCCCAGCAGGTAATTTTCGTATTCACAGGATCCGGAACTGAAGATTCGCTGGAGCTGACACGGTGAGCGTCCTGCTGCAGATGCAGAATAACGCGAAGCACATTGCACCAATCGGGTGTGGTTTAAATAGTCCATAGGAGTGCTTAGGTGTCTTCTTCCACAGCCACGCCCAGGCAAAAGAGTTCCTGCCCCACCCAGAAGGAAAAGTAGTCCCTGCCAGAAGAGAGTGAAACATCATCTTGCTGGTAAGTAAGCAGCATGGTCTGCTGCAGGTAGGTCCACCCAAGCACTTTCACACTTGTTATGAGCCCAGCGCTTCCTGTGCCGGGACGGGTCCATGCTATGAGCCTGGCACCACCGGTGCCAGGACAAGGTCCAAAAGGTCCCTATTGGGACTTGCTGGTGCCGATAGTATATGTTATGAGCCTGCTTCCAAGGATGTTGGGTAGGTCCTGACTCCTTGGAAGCAGTGGTCATGACACATTTCTTGACACCTTCAATGAAAGCTTTAACTAAAGGCACCTTCCACCACAAAACTTTGCATTGTGAAATGGTGTATGCAGAGAGCATCTAGGTGTACCTTTAGTGAGTTAAAGACTAAGCTTGAGTCTAACACCTATAGCAGATAGTGTACTATATTTGATGGTGACCATTCAATTGGATTGAGTGTATGTGTCTTGCACCTCAACACAAAGTGCTTCCATTTGGTAAAATAGGAGTTTTGTGTGTTTGGTGTATGTGCTTCTTTACCAATTTCCTTACATTTTTGGTCTAGATTTAAGATTTAAGTGTCCAAATTTTATGAACAGGTTGCTAAATTCAATGTCTGAGGGCACGGGTAGAGTGTCGTCCCTTGATCCTGTGAAAGCATGGTGGCTTGACACAGTAGTAAGGGGAGGACACAGCGACATCATCTGCTGGTGTGAGAACCATGTTTGTCATGCCCACATAGGAGCTATCAGGATAAGTGTCGCTTCTTTCCGGAATAGCTTGTGGACTACTTTGTTCAGAACAGGTGTTGGAGGAAAGGCGTAATCAACTTTCCCTGGTCTCTTGGGGAAACCTGGACGCATAGTCTAGGCATTGTGCGTTCTCTTGAGTGGCGAAGAGGTCTATTTCAGGGAACCCCCAGTTTGAACAGATGTTGTGTTGCACACCTGTGTTTAGTTGCCACTTGTGTTTGGGTAGCACCACACATCTGATTAGTGCGTCTGCCAGAGAATTTAGTTCCCCTGAAACATTTTGTGCTAAGAGAAACATGTGTCTTAGAGCCCACAGCCAAATGTTATGGGCTAGTTTGGACAGCCCGAGAGAGTGTGTCCCTCCCGTTTGTTTATGTAAAACATGGCTGTGGGGCCGTCTATCAGGATGAGGACCGTCTTGTGTATTAGCTGTGCTTTGAATGCTTGAAGTGCTTTGAAGACTGGTAGCAGGTCTAGAAGACTGATATGCTTCAGGGTTCATGTCTATGTCCACACCCCGTGTGCAGCGTGATGGAGAAAATGAGCTCCTCACCCTATTAAGGATGCGTCTGTTGTAAGAGTGGCTTTGTTTGGTGGTGTGTTGAAAATGTTCCCTTTTACAGGACCACCACTGCAGCGATTGAACTAGAGGTTGCGGAACCACCACTCTATCGTCCCACTTACCGCTTGCTTGCGACCATTGTTTTGGTAACCACTCTTGCATTGGGCGCATGCTCAGTCGGGCGTGTGGCACTCGATAAATGCAGGAAGCCATCATTCCCAGAAAGCGCATTGCCTTTTGTACTGTTACTTGACGACCGGCTACATACTGAGGTGTTTGAAACAGAATGTTTTGGACCCTCTCGTTGGAGGGAAAGACTAGTCCACTGTTTGTTTTGATTGGTGCTCCACGAAATTGTTTTACTTGGATGGGCACTAGACTTGACATTTATGGAGAATCCTAATTCGAACAGTAGGTCCACTGTTAGCTGTGTGTTCTGTAGATGCCTTTGAGGTGCGTCTCCCGTTATTAGCCAGTTGTCTAAGTAAGGGCACACTGGAATGGACTGCCTTCGTAAGTGATTGACCACTACAGCTAGGACCTTTGTAAACACCCTGGGGGCTGAGGCTATGCTGAATGGTAGCACCTTGAATTGGTAGTGCTCGTCCCCCACTTTGAATCTTGGGTATTTTTTGTGCGCTGGCAACATTGAAATATGAAAGTATGCATTTTCATTCCAATGTTGCCATGCAATCCCGCCCGTTTTAGCAGGGGAATTACCTCCTGTTACATAGTCATCCTGAAATTTTGTGGTTTGACATATGACATACGTGTTTGCAGTGGGCGCACTGTTATATCTTTCTTTGGAACAAGGAAGTACACTGAATAAATACCTTGATCTTCCTCTAGAGGTGGTACAAGCTCTATTGCTCCTTTTCCCAGTAGTGTTAGAATCTCCTCTTGTAGGATGAGAAAATGTGCTGAAGACATACTTCTTGCAGGAGGAGTGTGGTGGCATGGTGTTTCGATGAACTCTATGGAGTACCCATTTGCCATTGTTGCAAGCACCCAGTGAATTGATGATATTCCCTCCCGTTGCTGGGTGAAAGTTTTTATGCGAGCCCCGACAGCAGTTATTTTATTTTGACGTTTATTCCAACGCACAAAACCCGGAGGCATCTAGGCGCTAGTTACAGAAAGTGCTTGCGTGGAAAAGAACAAGTTACTTTCTTACCTGGTAACGTTCTTTCGATGGGATGGTCCGACGACGTATTCCATATCTATGACAGGTAATGTCCACAGCTGTGCTGCTTCGGAAAATCTTTGGCGTCTGCGTCCTGCGTCGAAGACGTCGATGCGCCGTCCCCAAGGACCTCCTCCGACGGCCGACATCACCCGATGTGATAAGTAGGATGCACGACGCCCATAGCCTCAGTTATAGTTTTTTCCCCAGAACGTGTGCCACCAGTTTTCTGCCAGTCAGACACACAAGGTCTTGCGGAACGCAAGCTGCAATCGCAAAAGAAATTCTGCAGCGGGGAAGGCAGGGAGGGAGCGATATGGAATACATTGTCGGACCATACCATCGAAAGAACGTTACCAGGTAAGAAAGTAACTTGTTCTTCGAGGGGAGTGGGTCCTCCGACGTATTCCATATCTATGACAGACTCCCAAAGCAGTACCAAGCAAGGAGGTGGGAAATAATTTAGAATACAAATTTAGCATGCTCAATCAAATTGCGGAATAGAGAACTGCCTTGCCAAAGGCCAGATCTTGCCCTCTGATGGAATCGAGGGAATAGAGACGTACAAAAGAATGTACTGAAGCCCAGGTGGCTGCATCACAGATGTGAAGAATAGGAACTCCCCTCTGCAGGGCAGTCGACGCAGCCACTCCTCTGGTAGAATGGGCCCGCAAGCCAGCCGGAGGGTCCTTACCCGCCAAGCAGTAACACTCGGAGATAGCTAAAATAATCCAACGAGACAAAGTCTGTTTCGTCACAGCTTGTCCCAAACGCTTTCTAGCGTAACCAATGAAAAGTTGATCGTCCACTCTGACCCGGGACATGCGCGAGATATAAAAGCTCAACGCTCTCCTAGGATCAAGCCTATGGAGCCTCTCCTCTTCCTTACCAGGATGTGGAGGAGGATAGAACGCCGGAAGAACAACCTTCTGGCTCAAATGAAATTCCGGAACCACCTTCGGAAGAAAAGAAGGACGAACTCTAAGGGCAACCCTGTCCTTGTGAAACACAGTGAAGGGTGGCTTAACTGAAAGTGCCTGTAACGCACTCACTCTGCGAGCGGAAGTAACCGCAACTAAAAACACAGTTTTCAGAGTTAACAGCCTCAAAGGGCAAGAATGTAAAAGCTCAAACGGAGCACCCATAAGAAACTTAAGAACAAGGTTCAAATCCCAACCTGGCACCAAAAAAGGTGACGGAGGGAACACATTAGTGAGCCCTTTCAAAAACTGCGAATTTAAAGGAATCTTAAAATCGGAACACTCCTCAAACGAGCGCTTAAATATGGACAGCGCCGCCAGGTAACCTTTAATGGTCCCCTCTTGCAAGCCCCTGTGGGCCAAAGAAAGCAAAAAAGACAAAACCATGGGAATGTCGCATTCAAAAGGATCCACGTTCTGAACTCTGCACCAATCGCCGAACTTTCTCCAATGGCAACGGTACAGAAACTTTGTTGCCGGCCGCCTGGCCAAAAGCAACACCTCCATCACGTCTTCAGGGAGGTCCCAATCCTTATACCTCAATCTTTCAGAAGCCAAGCGTGAAGATTGAGGGATCTGACCGCTGGATGGAGAACCTGACCCCCCTCCCGTGAGAGCAGATCGTTTCGGTAGAGAAGACGACGTGGAGGGCAGATGGACAAGTCTAGAAGGTCCGGGTAACACGTCCTCCGGGCCCACACTGGAGCAATGAGGGTCATCCGGGAACCGAACCTCCGCAACACTTGCGGGATGACGGGGACTGGAGGAAACGCGTACAGCAGTGGGAATGACCACTCCACCACGAACGCGTCTCCTAAGGCTCCTTTTGGAGGAAATTCCCGCTAGCAAAACCTTTTGCACTTCCGGTTGACACTGGAGGCGAAGAGATCCACTTGAGGGGTCCCCCAAAGGGCGAAGATCTCCAGGAGAATCTCCTGAGCCAGCTCCCACTCGTGAGAGATCGTGCTCTGCCTACTCAGAGCGTCTGTTGTCTCCGGCCAGATGAACTGCCAAGATTGAAACTTCCTGCTGGATGGGCCAGAACTCGAGCTGCATCGCCTTCCTGCACAGCGGAAGTGACCCTGCCCCCCCCCCTTTTTGTTGAGGTAGTGCATGGCCACAGTGTTGTCCGTCAGAATCAGGACACTCTTCCCGCGCACAGTCGGCAGAAAAGCCTTCAGGGCTAGCCTGACGGCCCTCAGCTCCAACAGATTGATATGGAGTCTGGACTCCGACGGAGACCAACGACCGCTGACTGTCAGCTCGTTGGCATGAGCTCCCCATACCGTGAGGGATGCGTCCGTCACGATCGTCACCTCCGGCCAGGGCAGCCAAAATGGGGCACCCTTCATCAGATTGCCCTCAACGGCCCACCACAGAAGGCCCTGGGCTACCGAGGGCGGCACCTGAACAGGGTCCGACAGCCTGTCGGAGGACTGAGACCACTGGAGCTTGAGCGCCCACTGCAAAGATCTCATCCGCAGACGAGCCTCTGGCACCAGAAGAATGCAGGATGCCAGGAGGCCGAGCAGTCTCAAGAACTCGGACGCTGGGAGAGTCTGGGCAAACTGAAACTTGTGCACCATCTGCTGAATGTGAAGAGCCCTCACCTGAGGAGGAAAACACTGCCCCAGGGACGTGTCGAGCACTGCTCCGATGTACTGGAGCCACTGCGTTGGTGTCAAATGGGACTTCTTTAAATTGAGGGAGAAGCCCAGCCTGTGAAGGGAGTGGCAGGTGACGGACAGATGATCCAAGACTTGCTCGGGAGAGCTCCCCCTGATCAACCAATCGTCCAGGTAGGGGTAGACGTGAATCCCCCCTTTCCTGAGATGCGCTGCCACCACCACCATGAGCTTGGTGAAAACCCTCGGGGTTGAGGTCAATCCGAACGGCAGAACCCGAAACTGAAAGTGCGAGTCTCCAACCACGAACCTCAGGTACTTCTTGTGCTTGGGATGGATCGGCACATGGAAGTAAGCATCCTTGAGGTCGAGAGACACCAACCAGTCCTGGAGTTGAAGGGCCTGGAGGACTTGAGAAAGAGTCACCATCTTGAACTTGTCCTTCCTGAGGAGTTTGTTCAAACCGCGCAAGTCCATGATGGGTCTCAATCCCCCATCTTTCTTTGAAATCAAAAAATAAGGGGAATACCATCCCTTGTTCCTCTCCGCTACAGGCACCAGTTCTATGGCGCCTTTCTCCAGCAGGGCTTGAATTTCTTGCGCAAGGAGCAGATCCGGACTCTTCAAAGAGAGGTTCCCTGGTGGATTGTCGTGAGGCCTCTGCCGAAAAGGAAGACAGTAGCCATGGGTTATGATCTCCAGAACCCACACATCCGAAGTAATGGCTTGCCACTCTACAAGATGCTGCGCCAGCCTTCCCCCAACCGGCGAACCATGGGACCTGGCCTCATGACTGATTGGTAGCGGCTGCCGCGTTGCCTGAGGGCAAAGAGGCAACTGCCCGAGCGACCTTGGCACCTCGAGTACCTTTGTTTCCACCTCTGGCACTCTTACGATGGCCTCTTTGACTGCTAGCTCCTCTCGCTTTACTGAAGGACGAGTAATAGCGAAAGGAACCTCCCCTCCATTGCTGTCCCCTAGGACGAAAAGGCGGAGGTTAGCGAACTGCAGCGCCCAACGACTTTGCTGCAACCTCTCAAGGCTCTCGTCAGACTTGCTGCCAAAAAGGTGTTCACTGTCAAAGGGCATGTTGAGGAGCCAGGACTGCACATCCGGAGCGAACCCAGACTTCCTCAACCACGCAAACCTGCGCATTACCGTGCTCGCCGCCATGGACTGGCTGACACAATCCGCCAAGCCCAAACCCGACTGAACGGCCTCACACATGGCATCCTTGCCATCCTGAACCATAGCAAGGAAACCATCCCGTTCGTCCCCTTCGGGAATATGATCAGCCGCTAATGCAACACAGTTCCACAGAGTGTGTGTGAAACGAGACAAGGCACATATGGGGTTGGCCGCCTGAAGCGCCATACCCCCAGAAGAAAACACTTTCTTTGCCCAGCCGTCAAAACGTTTGTCGTCCCTATCCGGAGGGATGGTAGGATATGACGCCTGCTTTGCCGGGGCCGTAGCCGCCTGCACCACCAAACTCTCCGGGGTGGGGTGCCTAGACAAGTAGCAGGGGTCGCTACTGGCTGGACGGTATTTTCGCGACAAAGACTTGCCCACTGCTGGGAGACTCTCCGGAGCAGTCCAAGCCGCCACCACCCTTCTCTGCAAAGCCATATGAAAAGGCAAGACCGGGGCAGTGGGTGGACCGAGATCAAGGATGTCCGTGAGATCATCCTGAACGAACTCCCCTGGGGGAGCTGACCAACCCAAGTACTCGGTAACCCGAGACATAAGGCGCCGATATGACGAATCGGCATGAGTGCCAGGCTCCGGCCGACAAAACTCCACCTCCAGAGAGGTGTCCAGTCCACTGGCATCATGCAGTGACTGCCTCAGGTCATCAAACTGACTATGGCCCGAGATAAGCTCATCCGGAACCGTAACCGGAACCAGGCCGCCATCAGAGCCTTCATCACCCTCTGAAATGTACTCCAGGCGGGGAGAGGAAGACCTCTGCGGACCAAAGCAGTGCTGGACCTTAGCCATAGCCTTTCTAGGGGCAAACCCCGTGCCACGGGGCCCCTCCGACACCACCGCCTCAAAAGGCGTCGAGGGTGCCGAACGAGCCGGCGCCGACAGAAAAGGCTTTGAGGGCGCCGAAAGAGCCGGCGCCGACAGAAAAGGCGTCGACGTCGAGCAAATCGGCGTCGACGTCAGCTGCAACGCCTCCAGCATCTGCGGCGTCGACACAGTCCTCGAAGCCGGAGCACCGAGCAGAGCCTCGAGAGAAATCGTCGATGACCTCGGCGCCACAGGTGTCGACGTCTTCTTCGAAGACGGCACAGGATCACGCGGTCTCGAGCGCGTCGAGGACCGGGACCTGGAACGGGCATGGCGAGAACGGCTACCCTTGTCGGAGCGGGACCTCTCCCACGAGCCGTGCCGACCACCCGAGCCCGAAGGCGTACGGGCGGTGTCTCTCGACCGGTGCCGACCGACCCCACTCGGAGGCGCAGACGGACCGGTGCCCTGCGATTCCAGAATCGCTAGCATCTGCTTCCCGAAGGAAGCCCATTCCTCCGGTGTCGCTTGCATGGAGGGATAAGCGACCCGCCGATGGGCGGAGTCCTCGAAAGAGGACGGGGAAGGCAACCTATGCCGGCGCTTCCTGGAATGCCTAGAAGAGGCGGACGGAGTGGCGAGACCGACTCCTGGAAGGAGACCCACCGGACTTCCGACGACGACGCGGAGAGTCACCCCTCGAGTCATCGGTCGATAGCCCCGCAGACCTCGACTTCCGGGGCTTAGACACCCGACCTACCGACAGTTTCTTCTTGCGTTCCTGCAAGGCCTTCATAGTGAGCGACTGGCAGTCGACACAGTCGTCCGTATCGTGGGCCTCCCCGAGGCACCAGAGGCAGGCGTCGTGCGAATCTGTGACCGACATCTTGGACCCACAGTCCCCGCAGTTCTTGAAGCCCGGACGCGGGGTCGAAGATGAGAAAGACATCGCCACGGACAGGTCTTCACAACAAACCGAACAGGTTCAACGAACTGAGAATAGAAAACAGCATACTCCAACAAGTCGAGGCGTCCCGAGATTCACGAAGCGAACACGTTCGCGGAAAAAACGGAACTGAGGCTGTGGGCGTCGTGCGTCCTACTTATCACATCGGGTGATGTCGGCCGTCGGAGGAGGTCCTCGGGGATGGCGCATCGACATCATCGACGCAGGACACAGACTCCAAAGATTTTCCGAAGCAGCACAGCTGTGGACATTACCTGTCATAGATATGGAATACGTCAGAGGACCCAATCCCCTCGAAATACAAGTCTGGAAAAGCTTCTCATATTACAGGGAGCTACATCAGGCATGCATTCAAAGATAAGAATCAGTGGAAGATACTGGCTGGTAAAGCTTCTCCTCATCTTACGGGGAGCTATGACAGACATGCATTAAAAAGTCAAAATCATTGGAAGATACAGGCTGGCAAAGCTTTACAAGGAGCTACAATAGGCAAGCATTCAATAGCAGATATCGCATGCTTTGTGTAGGATGCGAGGACGGATTTTAGCAAAAGCAAAGGTTTATGGCCGCACCGTAGCCCTGTTGCTGGAAGAATCCCAGAAGTCGGAGGAAATGATTGCTAAGGTTGTAACGGGTGCTGTGTCGGCACGGCACGGTTAAGTGGGGCATGAGGGAGACATAAAAAATTGCAGGTGGAAATGCAGAAGAGACATAAGAGTGAGACAAGCATTGTATGCAGAAACCCAGTTGTAAAAGGGAGCGATTACTATGTCGGTGGTTCAGTATGCAATCACAATAAATGGAGAATAATGGAAATGAAGAGTGCAGAAATAGCACACATGTTGCAAAAAGTAGGGTTGCATGAGAGGGAACGTGAACAGGCCCGTCATTTGTTGGCAGGGGCTCCTCGGCATCTAGAGGCTGCAACCCTGCCTCGCCCTGTTAGTCAGCAAAACCCCCCTCTGCTGGTTGGATTGATAGGAGGTAGACAGACTTGGAACGCAAAATAAGAGCCAGACGCCTCAAATCCTGTTTGGTTTGATCTGTTGAAATCCTGGCTATGAAAAGTACGCTGTTTGTTAAAGACACCCCTCTGGACATAATGTTTATTGGTAATTTGTCCTACAGTCTTTATAGTCTCATGTTCTTTTTTGGTGGTTTCGAGTTGTTCATCAACGGCCGTCCCGAACATGACTGCATCTTCAATAGGCATGTTGATTAGTGCTGCTTGAGTCTCAGGTTTGAACCTGGAATCACGTAGCCATGTCTTTTTGGAAGGGTTCCTTCAGCAATGACTCTCCCTGAGGTGTCTGGTGAGTCCAGGATTTTCCTTAGAATATTTTGCACCACTTGCTTTCCATCTGTGGATATTTTAAGAAGATGTGACCTAGTAGGTTCAGGCACTGAGGGTGGGGGTTTGAGAACTTCATCCCATTGAGTGTTGCTGTAGCTTGCAAGCAGCATTGTATTGTTTGCAATCCTGGTTATATAAACCTAACTCGCAGCGAATTGGCTGCACCCTCGTCGTCCCTGCCTATTTCCAGGCACCTTCAGACGCCGGAAGCCAGTCGCCGGATCAACGCACTAAGGATCAGCACAAAGGATCCTGTCATCCCCTGTCTTGCCGCATCGCGGCCGCAATTCCATGCATGCCCGTCATATACGCACCTGGTAAGCCTCTTTAAGCCAAGCCTTTCACCTCTCTGATCTTAATCATTGCCGTATGCACATGGCCGCAATTGGCCTATGACTACCAATTGACCCAGTCCGGTATACTTGCACTACCCTTCTGTTACTATGTCCCGTTCCTCACACATAAATGAGCAACTTGATTGTGCATGCTCATACCGGACGCAATCGACCCCCAAGTTATCTGTGCTGCAGCACACTATGATCACAGCTCTGCAAGTTATCAATCTGCATAGCCTAGCTGCATAAACCTCACAATAATGATCCACTAATAGCTTACGTGACCTCACATCGCTGTGCCACCTTAGAGCACACTGGCTCTACATACTGGTCTAGCGCTTCCCACCATATCTTGAATTACCCTTCCCAAGTCTACTTTTGTGAATGGTTAAGCACACGTCTGATCAGCCTACGCGCCAACAATATCAACGGTAACCTGACAAACTTTCATACAATCCAGCCTATTTCATGCACTGCTTGCCTACTGCTGATTTTGTCTATTTGGTGAACTGTCCTTTACATTAGACTAGCCTATTCATGTATTATACAACTGGTACAACTCTTGCTCCAAACATGACCAAGCACCACCCTCACAAGCCCCCCTGCTCAGACTCTATTCCTCCTAACCCATTACTGCCGGCCCTCAGCATAAATGAGCATCATGACTCCTGCTACACAGACACACCACCCATATCTCTAAACATCGCCACACTCAAGCCCCCATCTATAGACCAAATCCCCTCGTGCACGCCACCCGTGCACTTAAGAAACCTAAGATTAGGAGCTCGCACATCCAAAGCGACCACCAAGAATCACAAACACACAATTATAACACACCTCACACCAGCACATACAAACACTCATACTACAAAGACCCAGAAACCTATCACCATACATCAAACCAACACTGCCGAACCTAAACCTAGCATAAATAAGACCACCCAAATCCAACTTGCACTCATCAATGCTAGATCAATGCAAGCCCATGCCACAGAAATCCACGACTTAATCTCCGACCTGGAGTTAGACGTACTAGCCATTACAAAAACATGGTTACATGAAGCATCTGGACCAGCCATATGCAAGTCCCTACCCGCCGGGTACATCATCCTCCACCAGGATAAACTTACACACAAAAGGTGGAGGGGTTGCCCTTATAGTCAAAGAAACACTTAAGGCTAGACAAATTAAATCCACCACATCAGAGAACTTTGACGCTCATCTGTAAAGATCTCCTTCTCGCCCAACGACACTATGACAATGCACCTCATTTACCGTCCTCCAGGCCCTCTTCTGGACTTCCAAGCCAACCTTCTACACCTCATAGGTAATGACCTTAAACCGAACACCAGAGCCATACCCTTAGGAGATTTTAATCTTGGATTCAAGGATACAAAAGACAAACACAGTAAAGCCTTCGCTAAAGCTCTCCAAGACCTAGAATTTCATCGACTCTGCCACTCACACCAAAGGACGCATACTAGATTGGTTACTCGACCACAAGTGCGGGGTAGACATCAGCTCTACCACCCCACACCCATGGACCGACCACCATCTCATCCATTTCTACATCCCAACTGCGGCATCCTTACAAAACCTTCCCACGTAGCTGCCCTAACCAGATTAAAAAAAAAGCTACTCACAAATGAAAGAATCCTCCCGCTCCTAGAAATCTCAGCACTAGCATCACCTCTCTCGAGCAACCTTACTGATTTGGTCGATCTTTACAATACTACTCTTAAAGAGGTGATCAACACAATTGCCCCACTAGAGCAAAAAAAAGCAAAAATACTATTTCATGTTAACTCATGGTACAACCAAAACCTACTTGACCTAAAAGTACACAAATAGCAATCCTACCTATCAACTCCCACTCGTGACTCTTACCTAGCTATCGCTAAGCAATATAAAAATGCCATAGGCACAGTTAAAGCCGCAGCCCACAACACCAGAATCGACAATGCTAAATCCCACTCGAAAGAACTATTCGCCATTTTCAATGAGCTGGTCGTACCTCCCATGTCCAAACATCAAATCGTTAAGGACGAGAAATGGTGTAATGACATCCAGAAGGCTATGCTGGACAAAATCGACCTACTTAAAAAAAAAAAAAAAAATCACAGCCAATTTTGACAACTTACCTAAGACCACACGCACAACACTGACTGCATCTAATCCTAAGCCCCCTACCCATCTTGACAGCAAACCACCCCTGACATTTACCTTTAGAAAGGTAACTATTCCTGAAGTCCTACTCATCATGAAGCAAATAAAACCCTCACTATGCAAAGGGGACATCTGTCCAGCAAACACAATCAAAGACTGCTCTGAGTCACTTGCACCTTTCTTTACAACTTTTATTAACGCTTCATTTGCCTCTGGCTCAGTACCCTCCTCTCTTAAGGAAGCATGGGTTCGGCCACTGTTAAAAAAGCCCACCCTAGTTGCGGATTCTCCAAACAACTATAGGTCAATTACAACTGCCATTCCTGTTGACAATTCTGGATAACGCTGCATATCTACAGATACAAGCCTACCTAGAATTACACAACATCCTAGGAAAGAGACAATCTGGTTTTTGCCCAAGGCATGGCAGTGAATCAGCTCTGCTCGACCTAAAAAAACAACTCCTAAGAAATATGGACAAGGGCAAATCTGCAATCCTCTTATTTCTGGATCTGTCGGCTTCATTCCACTTGGTGGACCACAAAGTCCTAAAGACACACCTCACCAACACGGCTCACTTCTCCACTGAGGCCACTACCTGGATTACATTCTTCCTGGAGGGCAGAGCTTTGAGGGTTTTCTCAGACCAAGCATCAGCCACTCCTTCCCCCATCAGTTGTGGAGTACCACAAGGTTCCTGCACCTCCCCTACGCTCTACAATCTATTTACCCTACCACTCTTTAACGACCTAGAAGAATTTGGCATAACTTTCACCAAATATGCTGATGTCACACAAATTCTTCTCCCACTATCTAGTGATTACGAGCAAGACCTAAAAACCTTACAAGACACATATGCTATCATCCAGGCCTGGATGGCAACCAATGGCCTATGTCTCAATGGGGACAAGACAGAGATCTTATGGTGGGCCCTAAAAAAATCTTCAGTAAACTAGACAAATACTGCAATTTCAAAATTGAAAGCACTGTAATTACAGTCCCCTCTTCTGTAAGAACTCTGGGAGTGTACCTAGACTCAACCTTGTCCGTGGACAGACATGTAAGCTATATCTCTTCAGCAGCAGCACTAACAATTAAAATAATCAATGCTGTAAAACCTCCCTTATCCACTGCCTCAACATTGCCAGGGCCACTGCAGGTGCAAAACTGGACTACTGCAACGTCCTCCTACCGGGCACTTCTGCCAAAAACATTAACGTATTACAAATTACACAGAACAACGCATTGAGAGCAGCCCTCAGTATCCCTAGGAGGGAGCACATCCCGCAAGCTGGACAAAAAGCCCACTGGCTCCCAGTCAAAGAGCGCATCTTGTTCAAGACTCTCACTATAACCCATAGATGCCTATCCCAATCTGCTCCCAGCTATATAACTGAACGAATACACCAAGTGCAGACACTTAGACCCAAAAGGGACATCTACACACACCAACTCTCAATCCCTACCTTCAACAGAACCAAAGCCAGCGGTTCGAGTTTCGAAGTTCTAGCACCAAAATCCTGGAACTCACTGTCACCCAAACTGAGATCGGAAACATCCCTCCTGGCCTTCAGAAATGCACTGAAAACCATTTTATTCAAGTAAATATGTACCTAACCCACTGTCTCCCAGGTACCTGGAACATGTGTAATGTCTAACAAATCTTTTGCTGTGCCCTCTATTGTACCTATGTCACTGGTCCCATGTAAACTTGGAACATGAGCAATGTCTGTAACCAATCTCCTACTGTCAAGTGAACTTTCTGTAACAGCGCCACGATGCCTGAGGGCAGTTGTGCGCTTTAAAAATGCAAATAAATAAAAATAAATATAAGCGCCTGAGGTGGTAATGCTTAGCTCAAGTATAAACGCATTTGCACTCTTTGTTAGAGGATGACTCTGAGGTAGAGAGTGCAACGCCAGCTCTCTTTCTGGTAGTGGTGACTACTAAATAGTCAGGTTTGAGATGGCCCCCGATGTATGTTCTCTACCCTTGGGTGCACTACCCTTGTGAGTAAAGGTGTAGAAAGAGATAGAGAGATTCTCTTTTAATTAACTGGAGCAAGGGAATGGCCTGGCTGGCGGGTTTCTTTTCATTAAAAATGTCCTCCACAAAATCAGCACCATCAGGGTGTGTTTCTTCAGTGTGGATGTGAAAATGTTGAGCAGCCCTCTTTAACAAGTCATTGTACAGCAACTGATCATCAATAGGTGATGTGTGACCACTATTAGGTGTTGTAATAGCTGGGGTGTCAATGATTGTGACATCTGGGTCATCCTGATCATCTAGGTATAAATCGTCAGGTTCCTGACGGGGGTCGTCCTGGTCTTCAGACCAGATGTCTTGATCGGCCTGATCTGGTTGATTATCCCCCTGTAGTGAGTCATGGGAGGCATCCATGGCTGTAAGAGTGGGAGTATGGGTGGGCAACGGAGGGCGTTGAGGTTGACCTGTCTCTAGGTGTTGAGACATCAGTAGGTCTAATGTTTTTGGTAAATGGGATATTTACTCATTAAGTCGATAAAAGAAGAAACTTTGTCCATAGTATCTTTGAAACTTTCCTTTATCCAGGTCTCTGTTTTAGAAGGGTTTGCTAAGGGGACACAATGGCATATGGGTCTTCCCTTGGTATTTTCTTCAGAAGAAATTGGGATAGAGGAGAATGAGCCTCTTCAAACTAGAGTGCCTCTTCAGGGGCTGCAGGAGTGTGTGTTTTTAGGCTATGGGACTTTATGTTGTGTTTTTCCAGATGTTTCAACGCCTCAGAATCATCCATCAAATGTGATCTACGCATGCCTATATTCGCCGCTTTATCTTGGTCTTGCAGTAAACGATGTTTCTGAACCACAGCAGGCTTTTTCGGTGTTTGGTCAGTAGTCCGCAAAGCACCTGCCACCGCAGTGCAGCCTTCTTTTGACAGCTCGGTCAAAGAGTGACCTAGGGGTATGTGTTTGGGTGTGCATGTGTCCTTATCGCGAGAGGCTTTCCCCATAGCAGCGTGCTGTGACTGCCTTTCAGGGCAGGGGAATGACGCACACGAGCCTGATTGTTCCGATGTGGTGTCTTCAGGCTCCGAGCTGGAGCCTTCGCTGCCCTGGCCTTGTGGATCAGATTCAAAGAGACTGGCGTCAGTTTTCGACTCTGCCATGATGACATGTGCCTCCCACCGTTTAGTTCAACGCTCCTTTAGGGTTCAGGCTTAAAATGTTTACAGGAGGCGCAACTAGTCTCTGGATGATCGCGAGGAAGATTGAACGTCTTTCCATGGATATATTCTGTTGCAATTTGGACAGAATTTAAATGGAGTTTGCTCCATGGTGTAATGTATGAAGGGCAGCAAGACATAAGCAGTAAAAGAAGGAAATGGAGGCATGCATTCTTTGAAAGAAAGGATCAATCCCCCCCACTCTCCCTACTGCAAGACCACAGCCAGGTGCATGCCAAAACCTGTTGCTGGAACGATCGTCTGTTTCGGTCGTCGACTAGATCTTCTGTCAAGATGTAACCTTGAGCAGTAACCATTGAAATATTAACAGAGTGATAATAACCCAAAAGTAGCATAGCTACAGAACTCTGCGAGAAACACATCTAACCACGATGGTGGAAAAAAATAATCAGAGAGACCTCGGCGCATGAGGGATCATGGGTACTGTCGATATGACACTATGGATAAGATTCCAATCACGCCCAGTCATCCCTTTTCAAACTTCGAAAACTTCAAGTGCAATACTCTGCAGCTACCGCTAAATGTATTTTTTGTGAAAGGTGCTTTTTTAATTTTTGCTTTAATCTGATGTATTACTTGTAGAGGTTTGCTCAGTTTGCCTATGTCTTCTCAATGTGTCTACACAAAAGCTGAATTGCTTCAATTTAACAATTTGGGATCTACCTCAACTAACAAATGGTTATAACTCTCAAAGCAGTACATCTGTGCCTGGACTCCTTTAGTATTAGGATATCTCTTGCTTTCTTCAAAGGTCATCTACCCTAAATCAGGCGTTTAGAAGCCTTTCGATCCGTGTTACTCGGTTGGCTACTTAATGCTAGATCTGGAGTATGTAATGCTTGCTATATCTCGTAGGCCACCCTCTTGATATTCTAAATGTGTGGGTGTCTTTAAATCGGAGACCTGCGTTATGGATGACTGTTCTGCTATCCTTACCACTTTCGACAAAACCTTTTGGCCAACAGCCCCCATAAAAACAGTCATGGTGTAGTAATTATTTCCCAGAAACTTCTTAAGGTCTCCATTTGAACTTCCTGTTCCGACTGTCACCTCCACCCAAATATTGAGAATTAATATAAACGTCAATGATAGCCTTTCCATGAAAATGTTATGTTACCACTTACTGAGCTGACTTTGTACCACGCTTTTCTGAATACTTGTCTCGAGCATTATGTGTGAATCAGCGAAAGGGATCATATTGCCCCCTGTTCTGCTACGAAGCCCAGACAATAAAACACTCCTTGGTTTAAGTATGACTTTTTGAAAGTTTATCAGAAACGTAGATGCACTGAGTCACACTGGAAGAAATCCTTCAATGAGGTCAATCATATTTTGACCAGGGAAGCTCTAGAAGCTTTGCTATGAAGCCATTTTTTTTAGCTAAAAAACTATTTGGATACCAAAGTCAGCTACACTAAATAAAATTCATTACTTCCTTGCCCCTTCCGTAAAAACTCAATTTGGGGGAACACTGACTAATTGAACTTCTTCATTGGTAAAATAAAAATACATTTTTTAACAGTATCCATCAGGACGCCAGACTCCTCCTAATCAACTCATTGCCTCCTCATTTAGGATCAGCTTTTGCCTTCCCTACCACATATTCTAGGTGCGTCAGCTCTTTACTGAGATCTGTGAGGCAAATAGAAAGTAATCCAGTATTAGTTATTGGCTTGTCATTATCTGCTTAGGAGGTCTCTTTAAAATGAAGACCATCCATGCTGCCCCCACCCCCTTGCTAAAATAAAACACCTTCTTTTGATTATAGCTTCTATGGGAACTGTTGTCCCATAGCCCGTCTCTTTCACAGATTTCCAAGACTCTGAAAAAGGTTGTTACTGCCCAGCTTCAGGACTTCCCTTGATTGCACAGTTAAACAACCTTTACCGATTAGGTTTTCAACAACATCATTTGACCAAAACCACTCTTGCTCAGACTGCGATGATATCCTCATTGATACAGATGAAGGCCTCCTCTCCATACTTACGTTACATTGGTTGGTGGTATTCTACACTGTGAAACTCCAACTTCTCTCAAAACTGCTGTCAAAGTTGCCCGCATCATCGGAGTGGCCCTCAATGAATTTGGTTCCTTCTTAAATTATCATTGACAACAGGTTCAACTCGGGACGTACCAATCCTCATCAACTAGTGTGGACTGTGAAGTTCCACAGGGATACCTACTGTCCCCATTTTTGTTCAATATCTCCTCTGTAAAACTCCTATTCTGTATTCCACCCTTACCTTCCATTTTGGGGTCTGCACCAAATTAGTGGAAAAGAAGGAAAATATATGTATCATCTGAGACACAGATCTCAGGTAAACACTTCCAATCCAATGTGTTGCTTAAAGGATCCTTCTTCAAGATATGCAATTTAGACAGATTTTACCTTTTATTTTGAATATCATTTTTAAGGTACTAATGGGCTGACCAGTTAATTCTAAACTAGATAATGTAAATTCCATCTAAGTGGCATCCCCGCCTACCAGTTTCAAAGCCTAGAGTGTACAAAATGCTGCTGTTCGCCTGACCATTATGTTTCCTAAGTTTGCTTCCATCACCCTTTACTGACTCGAACGTCATTGACCGCACATTGAAAATCGGGATTTAATTCAAGGGTTTCTTCTTTTAAATGACTTCTTCGAATAACCGCTTGGTAACTTGCAGTAAAAATGTCATCATATTTGCCACACAAGCAACAGGTTTGTTGGGGCTTTCCTGCTGAGAACATCATGCTGGAACATCAAAAGGGGATAGAAAGCTTTTTTTTCTCAGGCCCCCATGATTTGACATTTTCTTCCGGCCGAGATTTTCAGCATTTATAACTACCCTGAATTTAGTCAATCAGCTTTGATCTCGAGCCTCCCGATTTACTCAAGCTGCACCTAGGGGAAATTTAGTTTGCTCTGTTTAATCATTCTGTGCAGTTTGATGCCAATTCCATAATCAAATCAAAACCAAATTAAGCTAACCACCCTACCAACCATTCTTGCATTTGGCCCCTGAGAACTACCCTGTGCAATGTGGTAATATGTATGTTCTGGGATCTTGCTCTCAATGTTAACAATACAGATGGGAAAAGTATGTAGGGAGATGGAGGAGGAATGAGAATGGGGGTGAGATGTCCACAAAAGTAGGCCGCTCGAAGATTTCCTGATATTAAAAGTGTAATGTTAGCTGCACATTCCCGTCTTGTTATACAACATTATATTCATAGCAATCACTTGGTGAGCACTGTTTGAGTTCTAGGATTAAATGACAAGGACAGAGGAACTGAGCCCATTACTGTGTAGACAGACATGAGTGTTCCAGAGTTTTGGACTGAAAAGTCAGTCTTTCTTGCCAAATGTTTTCAATGTGCAAGTTAAATATAACAGAATGTTGGTAGAAATTGATTGCAGCTGTCTTCAAAGGAGAACATTTCATGAAGAGGTTTGACAAGTATTTAGATCCAGAGTTCCAGACTCCTTTTCTAGTGATACACAAGACCTTGAATTCAATTTTGTATTTGAAAGGGAGTCAATATAGGATCGGAATGAAATTTGGTGATATGGTCAAATGTGTTAGGCTGAATCCGTTTGCAGCCCTTTTGAGAATGGCCTACAGTTTACCCAGGTCTTTCGCCAGGAATCCCAGGAGCAGACTATTGCAATAGTCTGGCTTCGATAAGCAAGGAGGGAAATAAGGATTCGATTAGCAAAGAGCTACAGGCAGTTCCTGGGTATACTGCTCCCCCCTGTAAAATGGTGATACCTCTGTGGAACTAGAAGCTGTTGTGTACCGGGATGATAATTTATCTCCCGTATGAGATGACAAATATACCTTTTTGTCCAATACTTCCAATGATCATTCATACACATTCTCAAAAGTGCAAAGTTAATGTTGATTAGGTATGTTTGTAAGGCACAACTTGACCTGGGGAGTCAACAGGACTATTGGAGACAGAAAACCAGGAGCTAAATAGCCCCCAGCCAGTTCAAAACATGCAGTGCCTAGGTAATTTTGATTTTGTAGTTCAGATCAAAAGTGGAAGGGACTAGGGGGACTCCATTGCAGCAGAGTAAGCAGGTACATGTGCATTCCAGAAAAGAGGTGTTGAGAAAATGAGAGGTGTTGGTGAACAAGGACACAGGGGTTTCAGACTTTATAAGCAGAGTGGTTGAGCACATCTTATGGTCCCATTGCGCGGGTATGTTCTTGCAAAGGGTTGGGACACAGGAAGAATTTCCATCTTACCTAGGTTGTGGCAGAGGCGACTGTCAGGCATCAAGGACTGGATAGCAGATAGACAGGATTAGGTGTTTTAAATGCTCACCGGGAAGGTGATGTCTAAGTTGCTTCCAGGTTGAGTGCAGTCTTCATAGATTATTGAAGGTCATTTTGATATAGTCAACTAATGATTAAATAAGCAGGTCTAGGTGTTGCAGAGTTAGGGGCGAATTTATGAACCATGTGCGACTCGATGTTTTTACAATGGACTTGGATATCAAATAGCTTCATTTCACCTGGTTCAGCAGTCTTTAAGGAAGGAGGACATCAAATTACGGGCTGGGCTTTCAATGCCCACAAGATATTTTAGTCTGGTCGTACGTTGCCATGTGATCCAGCATCATGATAGATGAGGGTTGGTTCGAGTACAGGTTCTGGAAGACAAGCATGGATTGATTCTGTTCTCTACCTGTTCGGAAGCCCAATCGTTTATCTTGGAACAGTTAGTTGCTGTCACTGTATTTCTGTAGTCGTATGGAAACCATCCTTTCAACGTGTTTGGATTCAAACAGAATGGCAACAATTCGGCACTGGGCAGCCAAAAAGGTTTGGTCTCCATCTGCTTTCTTGTGGAGAAATGATACTTCAGTGGCTTTATAGGCAATTGGTGGGGTGCAAGTTGGAAGGAATGACCGGCAAAAGGCTGTGAGGGCGATACCTGAAGAGAATAAAAGTGATTTCGTCAACCGTGCAGAGCATTGTGTGGGTTGTGCCTGATGCCTTCAGATTCTTGATTTTCCAGGAAGAGGGGATTTTCAATTTT
This sequence comes from Ambystoma mexicanum, assembly GCF_040938575.1. NCBI lineage: Eukaryota > Metazoa > Chordata > Amphibia > Caudata > Ambystomatidae > Ambystoma > Ambystoma mexicanum. The sequence continues at coordinate 149,762,785 of NC_090936.1, forward strand.
TCTTATAGTGCTCATATCGAAAGGCATCTGTAGGTGAAAGAGGGAGTGCTTACAGTGAGTTTGAGGTCCTCTACTTTAGCTATGAAGAAAGAGGTCATGCTATTCGCTCAATCTTGCAATGGGTCCAAGATGGTAGCAGTTTCAGTAGGGCTTGATACCCATTTACAATGGTAAAAACATGTGTTTTGTTTCTTGCAGCGACAATTAGTTGTTAGTAGAATGCAGCTTTTTTGTTTTGCATGTTGTGTCTAATTTGTTTTATTTTGGATGCATTACGTTTTGTACACCAGGATGTGTGTTTTAGTCCAGGTTTCTTCTAACTTATCACCTTTACGTTGCTTAAGTTCAGATTGGAAGCCAAACCTTTTATTTTTTGCTTTTGAGGTGGTTTTTACAATGTTGAATGATTCTGGAAGCAAAAGGTGAGGGTTACTGCAGAGTGGACATCTGGAAAAAAGGGACTCGTGTTCAATATTGCGGGTGTTGTCCTGGTAAAGTGTTCCGGTTGGAGAAGTCTTGGGGTGATTGTTTTTCTCTGGTATGAATGCGACAGAGACATGAGTTTGGATGGGTTGTTTCTTTCTCTTTGTGATGGTGAGGGAAGAGTTTAGTATTCCACTCATCGGGAAGTTGGCAGACTATACCATTGCAGTGAATTTGGGCATAAGATGATACAATTACATTAAATCACCACATCCAGGGTAGGTTCAAGTGTGTGGGTCGTGCACTTAGCATGTCGTGTAAAGCCTAGGCTTGCCATGGTATCCATCATCAGAATGTGATCTTCAGGCTTAGCAACAGCCATCAGATCCATCCATTCCTAGAGGAAGTTGTGGTCCAAGCCCAGGAGGGCAACAGGCAATGATGATTGAACACAGCTGTGTTAAAGCAGGCTTTAGCTGTCATGTGCTTACATGATTTGCAGAGACTACAGTCAACAGTGTAACATTTAGATTCCTTTGGATGAATCCAGAGAGGTCCCCTTTCCTACTTAGGTGCACAATCTTTCGCCATGATTTTGCAGTTGTCTGGGATGGGCATATCAAGTGGCTTAGTGTAATCATCTGTGAACTGCGTTTTGGTTAAAGCCCCAGATTGTCTAATTCCACGGTCCTTTCTATGTTCTGTACATGTTAGTTGGCAGCCAACTGTGCGCAGAAACAGCCGAAAGTAAGGTTGACTGTGAGACCACCCTTGTCCTGTGGTTCATCCATCATGGATAGGAGTGCTTTACTGGAGGATGGTTATGTTGGCAATAAGCTAGGCCTGGGTGTGGTCAGGAGCTGGGAAGAGTGCCATGCCACTCCAAATGTAGGTTGATCCATGGGCTTTGAGAGCAACCAGAGGCGGCGGGCGGGGTCAGCTTGGGAGCGGTTGGCTTCGCTAGATTGAGGCTAGGACCAGGATGGACAAAGGCCCCATACTTTGAGGAGAGTGCCAGATGAGGGATAAGGTCATTAAAATCGTTGGTAAGAACAGGAGGACTGAGATTTTCGCTTAAATTATTATCAAGCTGTTGACATAACAGCTGATGGCCAACATGTTGTCATGAATTCAACAACATATGTTGTCATGCTGCACAATCAGGAAAGGACTCAGAGGGTATGCGTGGCAGCGTGGCAGCCCACCAGCTCAGTGCGTTTCACATCGCGGTCCGCCGGGGCGCCTGCAGTTTATATATTATCCTGCGTCTGTGTGTGTTTGCCTTAAACATTTCACACGCAGTGTGTTTCGCTTTTCAGCCCCAATCGGCTGCCCTGTGAAGTTTAAGGCAATGTGGCTGTCACCTTCCCTAAACTGCCATTCCTCGCTGTACTAGGCACTTAATGCTGTGTTCTTCATGTGCTCCAGAGAAAGGCTGTGCCTGTGAGTCTGTGACTAGTATTTTAAAGAGGATGAACCCATTTGGTATTTCCAGCTTCATCGTATGCAAGGATGTAGGGGGAAGTGACAGGGACACAGATACCTGGTATTTCAAATTGCTTTTTTACTGGGAGCATTAAGGGGGCTGTTTTACTTGGTAACGTTACTCGTAAACACGCACTCATTGTCCCCCTCAGTTATATCCCCACTTGAAGTTTTCCACCACCAGTTACAAACTTTACCATCGGGCATAATATCTAGGGTAAAAAGCTGCACACATTCTAAGGACGAACCCAAATGCAGATTGGCGAAACTGAAAAACGTGTGCAGTATTAAGCAAGAGGGCAATGGCCAAGGAGCGGGGGATTGAGGGGGCATTCATAGTAGGAGGGAATATACGGCTGTTCTTTGCCCGCACTTTCTCTGTGCTCCAAGATTATTTGCAATCTTCTGAACAATTACGTCAGACAGCAATGATATAAAAGTGGCTGCGTGGGAAGGGCCGATTGGCGCCATCAGACATCCGTGCTCAGGGGGTGTGCATTCATTTACTCGGCTCACAGGTTCAGTGTTTGATACTTTAGGGTAAGAATGGGTTTCCAACTGAAATACTTCTAGAGGTTGCACAGGTATTCAGAGCAGTCCCACGACGGGGGGGGGGGGCGAGGTCAGATCATGCACGAATGCTGGGGTGACGGGCTGGCAAGAGGGGCGGGGTGATGGGCGAAGGCAGTAGAAGCAGGGTGGGTTGGCAGTGAACAGAAAGCTTGAGGAAGGAATAACATGGGAGGGTTCAAGTTGGGCAAGAGGGGAGAGAAAGTGTTCGCCAGGTGTGTCTGTGGGGCGGTTACTAGGCCACGGATGGATAGGTTTCAACACCAGGTAAAATGATTTGAAAAGGAGTCATTGTATGTGGTTGAGCCAGGTCCCTTTCTGGAGGATTAAAATGTGGAAACACTGGTGTACAGACAGGCGCATTATACATTACTTATATCAATTCAAATAGCTGCAATGTATTGCAAACTGTTTCGATATGGGCCTCGCTTTTGTGCATGTTTCTGGTGATTCATGAGTCCTGAGTTTAATAATTAATAGGGAAACAAATGGGTGTTTCCTTGCAGAGAAAAACAAGTCTCACGATGTGCATTGAGAGGGCAAGGGGAGTGCGTTTTGCATATTAATTGTAAGCACTTACAGGGTATGTAGGGCAACACTCATGTCAGTCATGATGATGGAAACAAGCATTGGCAGTGCCAATAGTTTTGGCTTTTGTGTAGGCATGGCAAAAGCCCTCGGTAGGTAGGCACTGCTGTCTGTAGTGGTATTAACAGTAGCATGTGCAAAATGGTGCAAGTACCTGGGCATCTAATACCACTGCCTGGCAAATGCCTGAAACATTTACAAAGCCAAAAAATGTTAACAGGTCTCCACTGAAGGACACGCACAGTGCTTATAAACTTGATTGGCTGAAGGCAGACCAGGTTAAGACATTTTTATTACACCAGTAGCATTTACAGCTCAAATTAAGTTTCTTAGTAGCCCCCCATGCTGCTTTTCCGTAATGTGTGTACTGAGACTTTTGCCTCTGGGGGTGCCGGTATCACTGCACCTACCATAACAATTGTTTTCCAACCTTAAAGCATTATTATTTTTTTTTTAATTAAATTTATTGATTTTACAAAATGGATTCTCTTCGCTGTGGTTGCTTTCCTATTTATGGTGTAGAATGATCTACCTTCAGGCAGTCTGCCAGGGCCGCCTCCAAGATCTTAGCCGCGGCAATAGTCCAGCTGGTTTTCCTTCCGCTTAACAAGCAGGACCACCATGAGTCTTCTTCTCTCATAGAGAAAGGTTCGAGGAGAGGTTTTAAATAGGCTTTCCTCGGAGAAGAGGTTTCTGGGCACGTCATCAGAAGGTGTCTTACAGATTCTATTTCGGAGGAGTTCTTGCATAGATGGCAGATGTTGGATGTGGATAAACCTCTAAGAGCTCTGATTTCGTTGGTATGCAGGAGATTTAGCTTGGCCCTTACGAAAGTTTGTCACCTGCATTTATCGGGGAAGCATCTGAACACTTGATCAATTTCATTGAGTTTTTTTAATTGGCTTGGAAGGTGGGCCAGGTGTTTGAGGCGGCCTTGTTTTGCGTTTCTATCCAGTCCAATTCAGCTAGCTTTTTCTTGACTCGCATCAGGTTTTGGAGGAGGTCCTCCTCGTGGCAACCAGAGTGCTCCAATTGGAGTTTCTTTTTGAGTGCCCAGTTTGAGAGCATGTTACAGTTTGCGGCAGCTATTTCTTGTTTTATCAGTTTGTACTGCGGGGCTGTGTCCGGCATGATCACTTTTCTGTAGAGTGCCATTTCGTTCCAGTCGACTGTTGTTTTTAACGAGAGCAGGCCCAGTTCTCTCCTTATTGGTGGAAATGATGTTGAATTGGGCAGGCGTAACACTCTCGCCAGAAGTGGGCTTCTAGTTTTGCCCACAGTGATGAAGGGATTGTCGGAATGGCTTCTCCTCCATAAGTCAGGGACGGAATTACTTTTCCTTTGTAGTATTTTATCACCGGCAAGAGTGAGAAGCGGCCAAATTTCCTATCCAATGCCTTCGCCTGGGAGGTGAGTTTCCGAGTTTTTTCCCCAGAGGTTAACCTGCATGCTGGTCTCGTTGCCAGAGCTGACGAACATGACCCCAAGGTACTTAAATTCTTTTACTTGTTCAATTTTAGTGGTCTCATTCGTCCATTGGTTGGGTTTTCATTTTGTTTTTGTAGGTTTTTCAATCACCAGGATTTGCGTTTTTTCTTTATTGATCCCCAGGTTGTTTAGCGTTATGTAGGTTGACAGGTTGTCGAGTTGGCGTTGGAGTCCGATCGGCGTCTGGTCAATCAAGATGATATTGTCGGCGTAGAGGAGCCTGGGGACTCTGGTCCCCCCTATTTTCAGTGGAAATGTTCTGAGGGCTTCACAGGTCTCCTTGTAGTCTCCCAAGAAAGCTGTGAAGAGTGAGGGAGCCAAAGGGCAGCCCTGCTTCACTCCTCTGTTGGTCAGAATCTCTTCAGAGAGGGTGCCTTTTTGATTGAGCTTTACTCTAATCAATGTTTTTGTATGTAGAGCAATGATGGGGTCTTGGATCTGATTAGGACAATTCCATGCGTCCAGTTTGGACCATAATAGGTCTCAGTCGATCTTGTCGAATGCGTGGGTTAAATCGACAAAAGCTATAAATACCTTTTTTTGTTGTGCTCTTGAGGTGCTTTTTATTATGCTCAATAGCATGAGGTTTACTGTGGTCCCTACGGTCTTGGTGAATCCCGCTTGAAAAGGATCGTCACATGGAGAATGTTTAGCCCAGCGTTGAAAACTTTCTAGAAGACATGAACCGTAGATTTTTCCTATCGTGTCTAGCAAGGCTATTGGGCGGTAGTTGGAAGGGTCAGATCTCTCGCTCTTTTTGAAAATGGCAACGACTTGCCGAGGTCCAAGAACTGGGAATTGTCTTTGAAAGGCTTATCTCTTTGAAAGCCTGCTGATGAAGGATGCCCAGGCGTCTTGATGGTTTTTCAGGTCAATGTTCGTTATCCCATCTGGGCCTGGAGCTCTTGATGGCTTTAGGTTCTTAATTGCTCTAACTATGCCCGCTTTGTCGGAAAAATCTTCCCAGGGTGTAGTGCCCGGTCGATGGTTAGGCTGAGGCTTGTGGGGTGGATTCTGGAACAGGCTGTTGAAGTGGTTAGTCCATCTTTCCTCACTCACAGCGTTAGTTGTTGAAGGACTTGTAGTTAGGTCTGTCCCTTTTACAAGGTCCCAGAATTCTCTGGAGTTTTTTCCATTGACCTTCCTTAGCATCACCTCCGAGTGGTGTTGGTATAGTGTTGCTCGGTAGAATTTAATCCATCCTGCATATCTCTTTGCCTCATCATGGTAGTGTTTCTTGGCGAGTTTGACTTATTCGCTTGACGTTTGAGTTTACGGAGAGCGCATTGTTTCTCTACCAAGAGTTTATCGTAGTGATGCGTGCCTTGTTGTGGTGTTCCATGCTTTTTTGAAGCGCCCGCTTGGTATGCGATCAATACTGGTTGGTAGTCGATTGTGGAGCTTTTATTGGGCGCCGAGGAGCTCCGTTTATCCTTCTAGTTTGCAGATAGTTCCAGAATTCTCTCTTTTGTTAATCGAAGACTGTTTCCTTGGTTGGTAACTTACACCATTTCCTTCATTGTCAGGCTTGGAGATCTTTGTGAGCACCACGAGATTTCCAGGATGTTATGGTCGCTTGCCTTGGCACATATTATGTTGAATGATATTAGGTTGGCCATTGCCTCCGAGGCGAATATATAGTCGATGGTGGCGTTTTGATTGTTTCTTTCCCATGTTGGAATTTGGGATGCTTTGGGGGAGATTTGGTCTAGGTTGAAGATAAGTCTGAAGTCCATCAGTTTCACCCATTTTTGCCCTCTGGAGTCGCCCCTGTTGTAAGAGGTTCTTTTGTGATCGGGCAGTTCGCGTTTAGGTCTCCGCATATGATCAGCATTATTTCCATATTGGCTTGAATGTCATCTATTTCGGATTGCAAAATCTGTAGGAATCTCTCATCAGTGATGGCTTTGGGGTTCCAATAGGTGGTTATTATGACCATTGAGTATTTCTGAGTCTTCTTGCTGGCTGGATCCATCCTGGTCCACTTCACCTGTACCGACAGGTGGCTTTGGGAGTAGGAGCGCTTTTTTCAATTTCCAGGCCGCAGCCTGTTCGAACTGCAATTAGGAGGCCGGCTGATGGGCGGCCTTTCAGGGCTCTTTTTGCTGGCGCTATTTCAATTTGCGTAGCCGTCTATTGCTGGAGCCGTTGCCAGCCAGGTCTCCTGAAGTGCCAAGATGTCATATGCAACCAAATTGGTATCTCCCGTTGTCAAAGTGTTTGAAACCCCTTGTGTTCCATGATCCCAGTTTTAGTGAGGCCGGTGTATGAATCTTTCCTTCTTCCAATCTTGGGTTTTCTTGTCTTTTTATGCCTCACTGCTGGGTGCCATTTACTGTACCCAGAATTTGGTGGTTTCGGTAACCACGTCCAAAGTTGTTTTATTGGAGCGAAGGAAAGTGTGGATCGTGTTGTTTTGTGTTAGGATTGGAATGGCTGGCTGTTTCAAGGTTCTTTGTTGGTGTGGGCGCCTTTTCTTGCGGGAGACCTTCACTATCCGGGGGGTTAAAGTTTCCTGTTTGTTCTGGTCTTTGTAAGTCCAAGGTCTTCGTTTGGCGTCGTCGGTTGGGTGAAGTTCCATGGTTTGATTCTGCCCGATGGTAGCATGCCGTTTTCATCCTGAAGTGCACCCTTTGGCTGCCTGGCGTTTTGTTTTCTGTATCTTTGTCAGGGAAGGGATTTTTGTCTTGATATTTAGTTAGGAGAAGCCCCTTTCTGAGTAGGGTTTTTAAATTTTCCCTAATGATGATTGCTCTTGAGGATTCTCTTATATGTATGTAGGCCTTAGCCTTTCTGGCTTTGTGATAGGGTTCGACAAGAGTGATGTCGTCAGGGTTTAATCGTTTAAGGTAGTTTGTACTCCTCAGAATCATAACTGTTCCTCTATTCAGAGTTATGGCTTCTGAGTTTTTTTCTGTTTGTTCCAATTTGAAAATAATGCTTCTCGGTAGAGTTTTGAATTGCCCTCTGGCAGGTCGAGGTTTGTTATGAGCATTTGCATCCTTGCGGGATGGTTTTCTGCTGTCTGGTATTTTGCGATCTGTACTTGCATGTTCCCTCTGTCTCTTCATTGCGGCAGGCCCTTCGTTTACTCTTCTTTGCCTGTCGGTATAGAATACAGATTGTTTTGGTTGGAATGATTCTTTTGAGAGTCGTGGTTCAAAGGGCAGGTTTGGGGTGTGAGTTGTTGAACTGTTTCGTATATGTTTTTTTGGCAGAGTTTTTTTTCCGAAGGTGCTCTCAGAGGCTGGTTCACGGTTTCGCAGATTTTTGTTAACCCCTGCCTCAGGGGAGAGAAGAACGGTTATGTCCATCGCACTTTTGTCGGCCATGAAGTCCTCGATTGTCCTCGGGGACTTTTGAGTTAAGTGACGGGGTGGACTTTGGACGAGCAGAGTTATGGTTTTCGGTTGATTGAATACGAGGTAGTTTTGCTTTTGGGAATTTTCGTTTTTGGGAGAGGGTTTGATATGATTTGGAGAATCAATGATGATGCAGGTCTCTTTACTCGGCCTTGCTTTGACAGTAGGTACTTTTTTACTTGTGCTCTCAGGTTTGTTATTTCCTGTTGTAGTATCTTGTTGGGCGCCTGAGAATACAAACGGTACTACGCCTGGAGGCGGGTCTGTTTGAGTTTGAGCACAGGGTCTTTGCGATTTTGGTCCTTCAGGTTTGTTTCTGGCCATGTCTTATAGATCTCTTTGGGAGTTTGGGCAGGCGTGACAGCCTTTCGGATTATTTTCCTTTGCGGTGATGAATCCCTCGATGTAAATCATTTTGGTATGGATCAGTGCGATGAGTGGCATGGTCTTTGAGGGTCTCATTTAGAGATTTGTATAGTTTGCCGAATGGTGCTAGGGCAATCGTGATTGCCGGTATTATCGTCATCATGTCTGGCTTTTTTGTTGGGGTTTCTTTGGGTAGAGTATAAGTGTGGGAATTGCTTCTGATCGGCGTCCCAAAGGGCAAGTCATGTGGGGTCCTTTCGTCCAGCAGGTTCTGTGTGAGCCGGGCATCTCGTGGCAGATGTGGTAGGGAAGATCGTCTCACAGGTCTTTGGGATCCTGTAATCTGCCAGTCTACGTCGGACACCGTTCTAGGGTGTGGATCTGTTAAGAAATTAACGTTGTGAGGTTCTTTGGTCTTGCCCGGTGTGGAAGAAAGGAGGTCTCTGGGAAGAGGGCCTTCCAGTACATCACAGTCCTTAGGTTTCCCTGCAAAAGGGGGCGAGTCCTGGTGAAAGAGGTCTGGCCTCTTGCCCGAGTGGACGGGGGATGTTGAATTAGAGGGGGGCAGTTGTGGGGATTTGCCCAGTGTGCCACCCTCGTCGAAGGCACTGGTCTTGTTCGAAATATGCTCCGAGGAAGGAGTTTGCAAGTGCTTTCTTCTGCGGCGCCGGGTCTGGTGCAGCTTTACCAATTAGAGGCGTTCTGCTGTGACTAGAGGTGTAGGCATTTTTGCGTGTTTTTAGGACCGGCTGCACATCCGCTAGGGCTTCTACGATTTCCTCATCCAAAAGTTTGGTAAGGACCTCATGCTTTCTTTTACCTTGTCTCACAAATAGTTCTTTTAATGAGTTGCAGAGGATGGTTTTTGAGCTTATTCCCCTGTTGGGCATTTGAGACCCCTTTTTAATTGGCGCCGGTCTTTGGCCTTTCTTGTTGGTGTTTTTTTTTTGTGTTAGTTTTTATGGTGTTCATTTCACCATTAGGGGCTGTTTGAGCCTCTCTCCGGGGATTAGATGTAGTTTCCCCCTTTTTTCTTTTTCTGGGGTTTGGGCTGGTGATTATATACATTTTCCCATTCGTCCCCTGTGATGTCAGGCCTAGCTGTGCCACTCAGTGCTTCTCCGATCTTGGTGGATGTCAACTGGGCTGTGGGTTTGGCCACAGGGGGAGCTAGAGAGACGGGTAAGCTGCTCGTGGCTGCAGCAGTGTCTGCGTTGCGCGGCTCCGGGACTTGCGGTCGGAGCTCCTGGAGTTCGCCAGAGTGGACCTGCGCCGTGATCGCGAGAGGCACTGCGAGCCCCGCCAAAGTCCGCGAGCCTCCAGGCCACAGAGAGGACTCGGGTGGGGAGGATTGACCTCTGGGCCTGTCGGCCGGGGACTCGGACACGTCCCAGGAGCCCCCCGGCTCGCGCAGGTCCTGCGGCTTGGTTTCTCCATCCAAGGTAGGTAGAGTTTCCGAGAAGGCTTGCAGGTTGATTTTGTTAGCTGTTGTAGTTAGCAGTACAGGGGCAGCCTCGCGCTCCAGGCCTCTCTCAAGTTGGGGCAAGTCCCTCGCAGACAGTAATCCGACTGGCTGCACTGGGTTGCCTCCAACAGAAAGATCGAGCCAAGCGTTCTCTGCTGCCCCAGTTGTGTTTTCCTTGCGTCCCGTGATGTTGTCTTTTTGTAATTCTCCGGGGCTCGGAGCAGGGTCCGAAGCGGCGTCATCCATTGCATTTAGAGTCTCACATTGGGTAAATAGATTTTCTGCCGGCGAATGCGCCCCTTTTTTAGATGTTTTCCGATAGATCTGAGCCAGTTTCATAGTGCGGAGTTGTGCACCTGCAATACTGCTAGGGCTGCTTCCCGGTAGGGTGGCGTTTATGGTTAATAGTCTTAGTGGATTGCTTTACGGGTTGCAGGGGGCATAATGGCAGTTGGGTTTGGCGTGAGCTTCGCAGGCGCCTTTTCTCGTCTTTTGCCCCCTCAATTGGTGTTACAGCAGGGTGATGTTGTTGGCCATCTTGATCCGAGGCCATGCCCTTACCAGGCCGGACAGTGACTGCAGAGACTGCACTCGACTCTTCCACGACTCCGCGGCCCCTCCGCGGTTTAGGTGGGTTGAAGTATCCTCCCACAAATAAACAGTGAAGGTAGACTCAGCAACTTGAGAGCGCTGAAAGGGGTCTGTACTGCAAAGACTGAACTAGACTCTGCCACGACTCCGCCTATAAAGCATTATACTTCCTCAACCCATGTGTGACCTTTCCCCATCCATCCGAATACTAGCCTGTGCCAGCAGTTGCTGCAGCACCAAATATGTGACATGGAGCAGCAGCAGTGCGATGGGCTGGTGGTGGGACGATCTAGGTCTAGCACTGAACTGGCCCGGCCCGCCCACACCGCTGGTATTATGGGGCCAAGATTTTTTTGGGCACTGGAACTTCTTTTTTTTACAAATTAAGCTGGCCTGAGTCGCATCTAGATAGAATTGTGAATGTTAGCATATGCCATACCTAGATGGAACTTGAATGTTAGCATGTGCCACACTTAGAATTGAGAACATTAGCCTGCGCCGTAGCTAGATAGGATTGTGAATGTTAGCATATGCCACACCTAGATGGAATTTGGATGTTAGCATGTGCCACACTTAGAATTAAGAACAGTAGCCTGTGCGGTACCTAGATAGGATTGTGAAGGTTAGCAAGTTCCACACTTAGACGGAATTATGTAAGTCAGCAAGAGCTACACTTAGACAGAACTGTGAATGCTTGCATGTTAAATGTCATATAACCCACTAACCAAAATAAACTCAAACTCCCTGCATACTCATCTAAAATAAAACTCACACAACCATCTCTCGCACAACAAGCTGCACGCACTTCACCACACTGCCACAACACATAAGCCTCACCAACAGCACAAGCGGACTGACACTGATACAATACTCGCACCAAAGCTCAGCACCCAGTGTCTATCGAATTGAAGCTGCAACAGTACACCACTCCTCTCACTATCCTACTCCCTCTTCACCTTACTAACCCATCCCATCATCTCATATACAGATCCGCCAGAGCACCTGGGAAACAATTCCGTTGGTGACGGTGCGCTATACAAGTACCTTTAACATAACATAGACCAATGACCCGGTTAATTTTGATAGACAATGGACCTTAAGCATTGTGCTGAAGAGTAGGAGCCATCTAGATTTGGTATGGGTGGAGAATAGAAGGTACGCTTTCTTTGTGGCTGTTTTTGAGCAGTGGTAACCATCTGCACACAGCCTTTTGGAGTTTTCCACAAGAGTTCGCGATTTAAATGTCTTTTTACTATTTCAACTGGCCAGTGTTAGGGCAAATTATATCTATGCAATCTGAGCTAACTGCTGTGACTTTTATTCCTTTTGTTGATTAATCAATGGGAGGTAGAGTGTTGCGTAACGGGGGGCTAGCTCCAGGATAGACAACACCCTATCTCCATGATTGACCATCTTGAGGGTGCAGAAGGACAGTGTCCTAGTATGTAGGCAAAGGGTGGCTAGAGGTGAAGGGGCAAAAACGGTGAGGGCTGAACAGGGCAGAAGCATAGGTAAATAGGTCCTTGGGGGAAGGAGCGCAGAAGGGGCTTTTGCACTTTCTGCCAATAGATTAGGCCTTTAAGAGAACCAATTGAAAAGACATGGCAGGCTTTTCCCAGGTTCCTCGAGTGTTGCGGGAGTGCAAGAGGGGAGCTACCTGGTGGGTTGAATGGACTCTGGTTTTGTTACAGGAAGGATACCTTGGACTGGTACTCATTTTGCCATCCAATGGGGGGGGGGAAGCTTTGCAGAGGTTTTCCAGGCGGCTGAGCAGGTGATTCAAAGCCCATTTGTGAGACCGTCCTGGGTTTTTCCACTTTTATTGGCCTCTCCTGTTTCCGATGGCCTCCTCTCCTTTCCCGATCCCTCGCTCTCCTCTCAGCTCCGTTTCCCTCCCTCCCGCCTCCCAGATCACCCACCTCCCCTGATTGGCCATCCTTCCCTGTTGTATCTGGCTGCATCGTCCAAATTACACACTGTGCTCGCCATTTCCAAGCGGCTGAGCAGGTGAGTCAAGGACCCATATGTGAGACCCTCCTGGGTTTTTCAACTTTTATTGGCCTCGCCTGCGCCCGATCGTCTCCTCTCTGTTCCCTCTCCCTCACTCCCCTCTCGCCTCTCCGGCTCTGTTCCCATCCCTCCCAGCTCCCCTAATTGGCCATTCAACCATTCATTACCGACCTTCTGAGGCCAGCCCTCTAGCCATGCAGCCCCTACGGCTAAGGGCCCCGAGGCAAAGGGCCGCTCCAACAGAGGTGGTTTCAGATCATGTCAGCAGGGGAAGCCAGTTGCCAGCTGTCAACCAGCAGCAACGAACAAGGTAGGAGAGGCCAGGATGGGGAGTAGAGCAATCACTCTACTATGGAAGCCCTGCCATACAACAAATCTACATACCTTGGAACAGTACTGTGTCTCTGAAATAGAACTGACTATTAGACTGCGCCACACCTCTATCAGTGCTTAGGCTTGCATTAAACTCGCATTGTTAAATGTAGGCCTTTCTCGCACTATACAGGACACTGAAATCTGGCTAGTCTCAGATTTGCACTCATTCTGAATTGGTAGGTGTCCACTCGAGCTGCGTTTAGTCTTGCACTCAAATTACATTGTTAGGCCTTTCTCTCACTATACAGGACACTCAGATCTAGCTGTGTTTGGTCTTGTACTCATCTTGCACTGTTAGAGTTAGGCCTCTCTCACACTATACAGGATTCTCTAATGTAGCTGTGTTTAGTCTTGCACGCAAACCAAGCTGTGCTTAGTCTTGCACACTAGCCAAGCTGTGCTTAGTCTTGCACACTAGCCAAGCTGTGCTTAGTCTTGCACGCAAACCAAGCTGTGCTTAGTCTTGCGCTCAAAGCTAGCTTTAGTCTTGCACTCAAATCTAGCTGCGTTTAGTATTGCACTCATCTTTAGGTTAGGTGTAGGCCTCTCTCCCACTATACAGGATTATCGAGTCTAGCTGTGCTTAGTCTTGTACTCAAACCCTGTTTAGACTACCTTGACACACATCTAGAGGGGAACAGACCATGATAGGATTGTACCAACCCCCACCAATACCTCAGAGAACACCACAGACAGCTACCTAATTGAGTCCTACACCACCTTAAAACAGTACGCCCAGTACCCCCAACCCTTTTGGGCAGCGCTCATTAGGATACATACCCAACCCACCTGAAGAACAGACAGCACCAATAAAGCACCCAAACAAACCAGCAATGGAGGAATCGCCAATTCTGCCCTAGCACAAGACACTACAGTCAACCTCTTGGCCCGTTATCTGTGCACCGAGCACCAAAATGCCCGGAACAGAAACAGGCGCCGAGAAAGAACACAAAATCATTCCACAATGGACATGGACACACAAACTCAACTTACCCCAGCAGTAACAGCCTCAAATGCAGGAAACACCCCGCCAAAAACCACTAGGATCAGAATAAACTTCGAAAGAGAAAAACCTTATATCTCACACCATACCTCGCAACAACCCCAGAACCTGGATACCCCAACGACACCGAGACATCGAACCATGCAAAGAATCATCTGGGACAGCCAGAAAAATAGACGGGCGCACCCAAGAAGTGTGTGAAAACACTGACCCCATCACCTCATACATCACAAGAACAGAAGGGCACCACCAACACCCACGGCACGCCAGACAAAATGACGAAGTACTAATAACCAACAACCCAACCATTAACCTAATGGACCTATTCAATGAAGAAGAAGCCTTCTTAGCCTTCGCCTATTCCAGGCAATCGGCAGGAATAGGGAAGCACAGCTATTGAACCACCAAGCTTTCAGTCTAGCAGACCGCTTCAATGAAGATGCAGCCCTCGCTGATCTTCATCCCCATCCAATCAACGCCAAAACAGATGCACCACAACCAAACAACTGCAAAACAAAGAACAACTAATAAGCAAAACCACACCAAGAAGATCCACTGCAATTTAATCAATGCAAGGTCAATGTGCAAACATGCCACCGAAATTTACAATCTCCTTTGCGACAGAGGGATTGACATCCTATTTGTAACAGAAACATGGCTAGATGACAACTACAAGATCACCCTCAACAACTGCCTGCCTGAAAACTTCAAATGCGTTCAAACAAACAGAAAAACCAAAAGAGGGGGGGGGGACTGGCAATCATCCACAAGGAACATCTGGCTATCAAATTGGAAGACATACTAAACATTGATAAATGCGAATCCATCATATTGCTATCAGTAAACCCCAAAACAAACCTGAAATTCATACTGATGTACAGACCACCAACCTATGATGCAATCTTCGTAAATGCCCTCACGGAAGCAATCACCATCCTACCCATCAAACACAACCAACTAATAGTCCTTAGAGATTTCAACATCTGGTTTGAAGAAGAAACCACAACCACACAAAAATCTCTAACCAGCCAACTAGCAGTAATGCATCTACAACAACTAGTCAAAGGAGCAACCCACTCGGCAGGTAATACAATTGACGCAATCTTTGTGAACAAACTCCTCCTTACTACGGTACCCCCAATTCAAATTCTCTGGAGCAACCACCTCATCATTCCCTTCGTAATCAAAAAGACCACTCTAGTAAATAGGCAACTAGACAAACCAACGACCACCATGAAAAGAAACTGGAGAACCATCAAAAACTGCAACCTAATTGAACTCCTGGAGCTCAGCAAACCGCAACCAACATTTTTAGAAGATGCAGACCTGGACATAAAAGTAGCCATGCTTCTCTCCTGGATTGTAACAACTATCGACAATATCGCCAAAGAAAAACCTTTCACTCCTCATAAAAGTGCAATGGCAAGATGTTTCACTCCACTAATCAGCACCATGAAAAGGAAAAAATGAAAACTAGAACTAGATTGGAGAATAAAAAAATGACACTGCAAAGAAGAAATTCCTGCAACATAACCGCACATACAAAAGGGAAATACAAAAAGCAAAGAGGAAACTTTGCAACAACCGAATTTTCGAAGTACCAAACACCCAAAAAGAACTCTTCAAAATCATAAATGAAATAAAAAAAACAGGCTGCAACAACCCACCAACTCCTTTGACGAAACTATGCAATGACCTAGCAGACCACTTCAAAAACAAAATCAGCAGCATCCAACGAACCATACAAAGCAGACCATCCGATCATACTATGATCCCCATCTACCCTCAGGAGGAATACCCAAACAAACTGCAAAGCTTTCCTGAAATATCAGTGGAGACTTTCGTCAAACTGGTAAATCAAAGCAACAACTCAGGCTCTCTTGAGGACGCCTTCCCCTCCCCCCCCCCCCCGACATATACAAATCAATACCACAGGCACGTCCTCAACCTTTCAATCACGACCGGGAAAGCACCACAAGCCTTCAAATCAGTGTACATCAGGCCACTACTCAAAGATACAGCGGGAACCACAGAGGATCTCTCCAACTACATACCCACCTCTAACATACTGTACACAGACAAGCTGCTCAAAACGTACATATACGAAATGACGCAAGAATTCCTAGAAGAGCACTGCCTACTAGACCAGGCACAAGTTGGTTTCAGACCAATGAGAGGAACAGAATCAGCTCTCCTCTCAATAGGGGATGGCCTAAAAATAAATGCAGACTCGGACAACAGTATTGCCTTAATAATTCTAGAGCTATCTGCCGCATTCGACACAGTTCGTCACGACATCCACATGACGAGATTAGAAGGAGTCGGAATAACAGCCACCGCCCTACTGTGGATCAAATCCTTCCTAACAAACAGGTCGGAAACCGTATGGATAAAACCTTTCATATCCAACCCGAGAGACTCCACATGTGGAGTACCACAAGGATCATCCCTCTCCCAGCTATTATTCAACATCTACCTATCTCTACTAATCAAAAGCAGTACACAAACAAGGCGCTGAGTTCCTGAGAGACAAATTGCTCCTACATCAACCAACAACAACGCTCAGATCAAGCCACGACATTCGCCTGGAAACGAAACTCTTCAATAAAAGAAATTCGGAGGATCTTCTTTCTCTCACCTGGCGCTGAAAACTTGGAATGACCTAGCAAAGAACATACGCAACACAAGAAACCACCTACTATTCAGGAAACTACTCAAAACCTGGCTCTTCATCTCATAAGAAGAAGACCGCCCACAAGGAGACACAAACAACATAATAAACGATGAATGAAGAGTCAGGCCCTGATTCACACTAAGCAATCGACTGGGAATAGATTCTAAGGAAGACACTATACGACATTCCGAACGACTAACCGAAAGATAGCCATGATAGGAAACTAAAGACCGAATACATAGCAAGACCAAGACGGAAGTACTAGGACGAATCATCAATAGCAACCCAAAGAATACGGAACACCCATCACTTAGCTCAGAAACCGGAGGGGAGGAATAGACACATTATACAATGCTCATTAGGATACAGCTGGGACCGCGCCACGCCACCACACACCCAACAACCGAATAATAGATTTTAATGAAGATACTCCATGACATACCGAACGACTAACTGAGAGATAGCCATGATAGGAGGACACACTAAAGACTGAACCCATAGGCTGACCAAGACGGGAGTACTAGGATGACTCATCAATAGCACCCTGGCCCTGAACCATACCTAGCACCAACAGACCAAGGTCACAATAGAGAACAATGGAATAGGGAAATCCCATCCTCTGCTCCCACAACAGAGGGATAGAAATTAGACATACCTAATCACATTATACAATGCTCATCAGAACACCGCCGGGACCGCGCTGCAGCATCACACACTACAGTCAGACAGCCAATAAGAAATCAGTAACAACCCCACCCACAGGAATACAACGCAAATTAGAACCAGGATACAGAACCCACTAACTCTACTTTCAACTCTCTGCATACTCAACCCACCCAAAACTCACACAACCATCTCTCACCCAGCAATCCGCATGCACTTTACAACACTGCACAAACAACATACAAACAACACATAAACAGCACCAACAGCATACAAGGTCTCTCCCGGTCCTATACTTGCACCAAAGCTCAGTGCACGGTGTATAACGAACTGAAGCCGCCAACCACTTCTCCCACTCTCCTACTTCCTCTCCACCCGAATAACGCACCCGCGCTCCTTGTTTACAGATCCGCCAGAGCGCCTGGGGAATTCTGTTGGTGACGGTGCGCACTATAAATACCTTTAACATAACATAACTGATCGGCAATGTGAGGACTGATCAGTCACACGGGCACAAGACAACTCAGAGCAAGGACAAGAAAAAGGAAACTGGCAAAGCAGAATTGCAGCGGGACCCAAAGGTGAGAGGTGGATTACGTACTTACGCGCTGCTGTGGATAATAATGCACTCTGGCTGTTGTCCACTGGGTGGTGAGACAACACAGCTATCCAAAAACAAGTGCTCTCCTTGACACTGCGCCCACTGATTATCTAAACCGCGACCAAAAGAAGCCACCTACTGAATAACAAATGGGGAGAGGGGCGATCAGGAATAGTGGCTACGGGAGCTGGTCACATTTATTGACTGGATAGTGGATGCAGAAGGCATGGAGAGCATGCACTTTATTACTGACATTTTTGGGTGCTTAGTGTTGAGAATATAGTGTTTATTAGACAATAGACCAGTGCAATTCTGGTCCAGAGCATACGAGGTGCTTTTTAGTTAAACATATGTTTCACAAATAGTGATCTTTCAACCAGATTTGCAAACGTTATGCCACAGGTCAATATGGGTCGCGTGCCCTTTTTGAAAGACGAGGTTGGCACAGTGCGCCAGTTGCTGTTGTGATAGTCATGGTGACAGGTGCTTTCTCCAGTACCAGGCACTCTTTAGTGCTGCAGATTTCCAGATCTCGAAGGAAACCAGACCAAAAGGTGGATTTGGACTCTTGTGCAGAAACAAAAAACATTCACAACCCTAAGAAGACCAACAGCGCACTAATACAAAAACTAGGCCTGTTTTCCATATCGTTTAAACACACAAATTCACCACCACAGTGAAGGGACCCAAGATGAGCCAACACTGAGGCAGCACTAGCACAAGCCAAAAAAAACAAAAAAACATTTGGGAGGTTTCCCCGTTCTGTTTTACTCTTAACGCAATACTCCCGTTATAGCGCCAGAATTGTTGAACAGCAACCTCTGGGAGAGACGGATACAGCCACAGCACAGACGAGAAGGGCGAGTCATGATCCCTTCAACCGGACGCCCAAAGACTCCACACCTACCCATCTCTAAATAAGGTGAAAGTCCAGCTCAAGTGGGGCAGCTTCATCAATGGCGCTTCAGGGCTCACAGGGTGAGCTAGGAAGGGATGCCCAACACCACAGAGGCGACAAATGGGGATGTAGCAGAGTGGGGATGTGATTGCACAATCTCCCCACTGCGTTTGGCCAAGATTCATACAATTTTCCAGTTTTACAGATTTGCAGTCACGTGCTCAGCCCAGCCACAGGAGCAGATTCACCAATGAGGCGCCAGAGTGCTTTGGGCAACATCATACAGGCAACAAAGATGGATGCTGTGAAATTGGCCGCTGCTGGCAAGGCACCTCCACTGCCCTTGGCCCACATGAGTTGTGCCGCAGTATTGGATATCTTGATTGGGAACCCCAGTATAAACAAGCAAACAGTCACCAACAACCTTCACACACTTATTTCCAAATGCAAGATGACCAAACCGCTTGGGGATTATCACCCCCAGAGAGGACAACTAGGATATGGTTGTGTTGAAGGAAAGGGACTCCTTTTCAGGGCACTAAGTACCCTCTACAATTGGAAAGGTTACTGTGGGTGCAATGCCATGTTGAGACTTTCACTCCCTCCTCTCCCTCTTTTTTAACAGAGCATTCAACCTTGGAAAATCATGTTCAGCTTGTACAAATAGAGTTTGCAAGACTGGTGATTCAACTTGGCTCTCTGATTGAACTTCAAAAAGGCCATGCATTTTTATAATGGTCTAAAGAAATGGGAAAGAGTCTTCATAACCACCCAAAGCCTTCTATTTTAAGGAATCACGGCCACACCAGTGACAGGCATGGTGCTGTAGGCCCCAAAGCCACATGTAGCAGTAATTAGCGGCCGACATACCCCATGTGTATTTTCTGCAGCTCATACAACCCAAAGGTTTGAGAGGGTTCATTCTGAAGGCATCCCCTACCTGGGAGGCTAGCGCAGGTTCAACGCGCTCAACTTAGAATCAGAATGCTGCCGTGTAACATGGGTTGAGGTGAAGGCTTAGACCTGGAAGTTGAGACCACTTTAGAAATCGTTCTGCTTCTATCCTAGAGTTGTGTTTTGGAATTCACCAGTCTAAGGTGTAAATCACCACACACAAGTGCGAATGTGCCCGGACATATTTCAACACGCCAGTGTGGTGTAGTCAGATGCAATAGATCCCATCAGCGGAATCAAGAGGTTGGTGAAAATCTGGTATTTTTCGAGAAAAGAGAGTTTGGTTACAATACAGCAATAATAGCAAGCCCTTTTCATATTTCCTTATTGGAATTCAAGGTGTGGACACGCCGATGTTATGGAACCATTAGCAATCCTTGCCCTGAAGATGGACTTTTGTACAGTCCAAAACGCATTGGCAGAATACTGAATAATTGGTGCTATTTGGGATAGGTGACATTCAACCAAAACGCATTGGCAGAATACTGAATAATTGGTGCTATTTGGGATAGGTGACATTCAACCAAAACGCATTGGCAGAATACTGAATAATTGGTGCTATTTGGGATAGGTGACATTCAACCAAAAAAAATAATTTAATTTATGACTCAAAGTGGACACTGTGAACTTAGGTCAAGGGGACCTTTATAATTGTGCCTACAACAAACTTTGGATCATAAGGTTTTTGAATAATAGTGTTTTACGTTGTGGTCACGCAAAGTGAAGGCGATTCTTATGTTATATACAGAGAA
This sequence comes from Ambystoma mexicanum, assembly GCF_040938575.1. Classification (NCBI taxonomy): domain Eukaryota; kingdom Metazoa; phylum Chordata; class Amphibia; order Caudata; family Ambystomatidae; genus Ambystoma; species Ambystoma mexicanum. Next base: position 149,783,053 of record NC_090936.1, read on the forward strand.
ATAAAAAGTATGTTTTGTGTTGTCATTTTTGTATCAAGATTTGTGATATATTAAGAATTATGTGATGTTGTCCAAAAAAACAAATACCTGGTGTTCGAAATAAAAGCATTGGGTTTATTTGAAAAAAGTTTGTTACTAGAAACTGTCTTCTTGTTACACTGGGTAGAACTGTTTGAGTGAAAACCCTACAAGTATCCAATTGGAAGAGCAGTAAATGTGAATATTGAATATTACTCAGTTAAGTAATTACCTCGTCTGGTCAAGTTTGCCACACTACAGTTAGTTCATGGCAAGCTGGGCGCCGGTCTTACCATTACTCTACAATTTTTTCCGGTTAAAAGCAGCATGCAAGAAAAAGTGGCCCACATTTCCTGATGCCCCAGAACCTCACCAATTTATTACGGCTACCATGACACAAGACGGGTTTACAAGTACAATATCTAGCCTTTATAGGGCAGCACAGGCGCATACCCCTTCCAAAAACTGTATGAAACGAAAATGGGAGCGAGACCTGGGCATTGCCACAGATGATACTAAAATGGTCCAAATATTGTCTGCACACTAAATCCATTCCGCTTAATGCCAACTTCCGGTTAATACAATTTAAGATCCTGAATCACCTACATATTACACCACACAAATCTTCCAAATTTAACCCAGCACGGGAAATACACTGCCCCAAATCTAACTCCAACATGGCAAACTCTATTCAGATGTACTGGAACTGCCCCCCGATCAGAGCATTCTGGGAAGAAGTTGCCGAGACAGTTAGCGCCATTGTTGGGCTTTCTATACCAGCAACACAGCAGAAGTACCTGCTGGGAGACATTGGCAAGGCGTCAGTCAAGATCCGCCGCTTTGTAGCTGTTGCAAGTGCGATCGCCAAGAGGAACATTCTGCATGTATGGAAAGCTAAATCAGCCCCAAATCATAGATCCTGGCTGAAGGACTTATTGTACGTCCAAGAGAATGAAGAACAATATGTTCGTTCCGTGTCGGCGGTGTGCAGACCTAAGGACATTTGAGCCCCATTACATGCATACCTATCAAACACTCGAGACAGTGAGGATGAGACCAACTCCTGAATTCTCCAATAACCTGCCCGTTGCGCTGATTGAACATTTCTTAATGTAATTTAAAGACCATGTACTAGTACGCTGTCCAACTTGATGATGAAGATTCGGCTGCATGATTGTTATCCGTCAAAGTTATTGTGCGTGTTTTGTAAATCAGGTAGGGGGCAGGGGGGACAAGTTTTTTTTAGGGTACAGTAGTGAAATATAATGGTCCACAGTTGAACTTATCTATAGGGTGTCCGGATAGGCGGCTGGCAGGGTCTACGACAGGACGATATGCAACGTACTAAGTACATTTTTATGCCCTGCCCGCGAAATTACATTATGATGTCTATTTTGTAATTTTGTACACACCTGTGTTTCCTTTGTAATCTGCTGTTATTTTGGCCAAAAATGTCAATAAAAAGATGTTAACAAAAAATTACCTCATCTGGGAGTAGCCATTGACCTCTCTGACCTATTGTACCCGTCTTTTGAAAAGAGACCAATAATAAACACAAAAAAACAAAAAAAAACTGCAGGCATTAGAGTTCAATTTAGACTTTTGAATTTCTGAGCCTGTTAAACGGATAGAACTGGGACTTGGTTCCCTTAGGAGTGCATTGGTGGCTGGCGTGTAGCGATACACGTTTCCTGCTCTGCAGTGAAGGTTTAGAAGCCTGTAGGAGTATGGCATGAAGCACTCTACAAACCAACAATGATACTTTGTTACACACTGTAGATTAAAAAAAAACAAGAGAACAATGTTTGAACACTCCGTAGAGAAAGAAAGCCAAGAGAACAATGCTCGAACACTCCATAGAGGAAAAACCCAAGAGAACAATGCTCGAACACTCCATAGAGAAAAAAACCCAAGAGAAAAATGCTTGAACACTCCATAGAGAAAAAACCCAAGAGAAAAATGCTTGAACACTCCATAGAGAAAAAACCCAAGAGAACAATGCTCGAACACTCCGTAGAGAAAAAACCCCAAGAGAACAATGCTCGAACACTCCATAGAGAAAAAACCCAAGAGAAAAATGCTTGAACACTCCAGAGAGAAAAAACCCAAGAGAAAAATGCTCGAACACTCCGTAGAGAAAAAAACCAAGAGAACAATTCTCGAACACTCCATAGAGAAAAAATCCCAGAAAACAATGCTCGAACACTCCTTTGAGAAAAAACAACAACTGAACAATGCTTGAAAACTCTGTAGAGAAAACAACCCAAGAGAACAATGCTCGAACACTTGAAAACGCACAGAAACAGGGAAGGAAAAGCTGACATTATATCCTGAAGGGTATTGCCTACACGACCTTCATATCTGACACTCAGTCTAGTGTACTGACGTTTTGCAGATAAAGCGCTTGCTGGTGATGTTTGCATAGATTAAGAATATGCATAATCATAAGAGTCTTTTGGACTTTTAATTGTGAAGCACACCAGGACCAATTTTTCCGCATAGGCCATGTTGTAGCACACAGAGTAATATGGCACAAGTACAAATGTTAAAGCTTGTAGAGGCTAATGGCACAGCAGACATGAACTAACGATACAGTGCACAAGACTGAATGGTGCAGCAACAAATTACTTATTCCAGGAGAGTTTATTGTTAGCCATGCACTCATAATTTCATTTAAAAACGCCAATAAATCTTTATTCTGGGTACAGAATATTCATTTTTCTCATGCAGCTGCTTATTTTGTTTTCATTTGCTTGCCAATTACCATGCTGTCCATTTCATTAGAGCAATTTCAATTTTGGCTGGCAGAGATCCAATAGGTGCATTGCCCTCCTAAAAGTCTTACTCTAATTGGTCATGAGCATCTGCAAAATAATATGTAAATCTTAAAATAAAAATTGACAAAAATCAATTTGGCCAGCAGCAAATGTGGGCCGATGCTGCAATCTGCATTATGACATTTCATTTACATTTTTGTAATCATTGCAGTAAAGAAATTCATGACGCTTAAAGATGGTTCATTGTAGAATCTTTATAAAAAAAAAAAAGAGCACATACATGGCGGTTTTAAACAATCCTCCAAAGTTGTTTGCAAACGCTATCAAAATCAGGTTCATCGCTCCTCTGTGAATATCAGAACATATCTGCTCGACTATTTTGTTGTAAAAAATACATTTTCAAATCCCTTTGCTTGTAAAGCCTTATTTGATCCGACTAAATAACTTCTTTCAACTGTTAGGATTTACAGTGTCACAGAAAAGAGTGCCAAGGTGAGGATGCAGGTGGTCATAAAATGAGGGAAACGGGAATACTGCGGCCATTGTGCAAAACAAAATGGAAGTGCAGCATGCAGTCGGTGAAACACAACATCAAACCTTTATTAAAACTAAGTAACAAGCAGCAGTGAAAACAAAGCCGGGGGCACTCAAAGCTCTACAGCGACAAAGACGGAGAGTTTGACAATGAAAGTGCTGACTGTTCCGTGGCGGAAAAGTTGCATCTGAATGGTTAGTAGAATATCCATGGGCTCTGTGATTGGACGGTTAAGAGTCACAATACCGCTGTGGGTGTTCACTTTTTTTGTGGTGAAATAACCCTCCTCGTTCCCGCTGATGATGGACAGGAAGATGTCATCCCCGGGGACGGAATTGGAGGGACCCATACGGAAAATGTCGGTGGGCACTTGGATGTTGGTAGGAAAAGAGAGCTGGTGATATGTTATTCTCAAAGGCAGGCTCTGGCACTCATTTTCATTACAAGGCAAGCGCTCGCAGCGACTGCAAGAAAAGTGAGAACACAAGACAAAAAAGGTGTATTAGTGCACATGGAAGCAAGCCAGCCAGTGTAATGTCAGAGAATGTGGCCCGGTTAGATTTTGCTTTTTTTCTTTGCAAAATCGAATACATACAGGCTGAAAAGTTTTGTTCTTCCCAAAATATGTTTGAACTAGAAAATAAAAAACTATGAAAAAGTGTAGATTTTTGCAGAAAAGAAGTTCGATCAGGCCACTCAGATGTGTTTGCCATCTTCTCGGTCGGGAGCAAAGCACATTTGATAGGGTACACTTGGCCAACTAATGAATTTGTTAACTATATCAGGTCTGTATTAGTATAATATGAAAATCTACAGGCTGAAATAGTTGAACTGAAAAATAAACACCAATTTGTGCCACCCCAACACAGTTTCCTGCACATGAAAGCCGAATAACAAATTAGTACGTGAGACACTAAAAGAAGTGGGTTTACTGATATTATTTGGTTTTACTGTACTGTAGTGCAACTGTAATGCAATTTCCATTAAGAATGGACATATTTGTCTGAAGAACACTGCCTTATCAGGAGACAAATGGGAGTGTCTTGGTACAAATATCCGAAGCAAACCATTAAAATCTGCATTCTGAATTTCATTGGATTTCCTCGGGAGCATTGATGGAAAACTTTGAATAAGGCCAACAATTAGCATAGGGCAGCAGCCTGAAACCCTTGGCTCTCCAGATGTTTGAGAATACAACTACCATCAGCCCTAGCAAGCATAGTCAATCGTTAGGGAGTATAGGAGTTGTAGTCCAAAACATCTGGAGAGCCGCAGGTTGCAGGCCTCTGGCAATGGGCAAATAAAAGAAAACAGAAAACAGGAAACAGACCACAAGACAAAAAGACACTGGTTTGTTTGGTAACAGAAGAGAGATAATGCCTTGAAAGATGAAATCTGTTATTTATATTAACTTGAAGTGAAATACAAGTATTTAAAACATTAAAATAAAACAGAATGATGTTGCTTAATTTTTAGGTACAGAAACTCATGCCCCAGTAAAAATGGCAATGCCACACTTTCCTCTTTGATGTAGTGCCTCCACATTCTCACATCAGTTCAACAGATAGGAATGATGGGAAAATGAATAGAACGGGATTTCTGAAACACTACCGAGTACTGGTTAGAGTCCAGTTGCCCCCACATTCATACTACTAGTCCTGTGCAGAGTAGGATGGCGCCACCGTTCATTTAGGGAGCCATGCCAATTGAAAAAAGCAAGAACTTCACAAAATGTGTCGTTGAGATTTTCCAAAGCATAATACATGCCCTCAGGGGAAGGCATAGACATGTTTGTGGGGAAAGAGGAATTCATTTGGAGAAACAACACAGGTGCCTAATATTTTGCCCAGTGAGTATGCTCTGATGGCGACTTAGAAAATGCATTGTGAAATGTCCCCCCTATGGGATCCCAATATTAGTTAACCTGCATGTTTTTTTTACAAGAACTAGGATCTAGGAGGGTTATCAATAATGCCTAATGGCTCACTGAGAACAGAAATGCAGTTGCAACTACTTACTTTATGTTATGGCCCATTGAACTAAATTGTTTTGCAGAGTGCGACACCCCTTCAATAGGATAAGCCTACACTAGGCTAATGTTCAGAATCAAAATGTTACTTACCTGTAACACTATTTTTGCTGCTTGATTTAGGTTATAGATGCATATTCTTGGAATATTCCACCATCTAGTTGATGTGCATGAAATCTTCATCTTATTTTGGTGAAGGTTTTCTTTGAGGGCTATGATAGTAATATGCTGAGAGTGGGCCTGGGCTGGTCAAGGCTGGCAGGTCAGTCATACCAGCCCATAGGTCGTATATGGGGAGGGGGTGTCCCCAAGGTTCCCACCACCAAGCCCAGGAGCATGTGTAAAAGCAGCCCTAATAGGAAAATGTTGGTCACTCTAAAAACAAATGCACTACAGCAAACTGGCTATTTTGAGGGAAAGGCTAATCACAGGCATGCAGGAGCCACAGAGTTAGGTCAATGAAGCAGAGTGGTTACAGCACCCACGGTTCACAGACATTGCTAGTGAGAACAATGGTTGCCACTCCAATTTATGGGCTCCCATGTGTCTCAAGAGCGAGAACAAGAATGAAAACTTACATAGACTTGCATCGATAGAGGCAGCAATTCACACTGAGGGTTGCTGGTACGCCAGCAGCAAACAAAGCGATTCCAATCTGGTCGATACAGGCATTGTAACCGCAGGAGTGTCTACTGGCCAATCCAAGACAGGTTCAGAATCAGTAGTTCTTTAGACTAGACCCAATCGCTAAAGACAGTCACCGAAAACAATCACATTAGGCTCACTATCGATTATGATTATTCAATTATACTCTCTGGGCCTTGCTACACAATAAAAAGAGGCTGCAGCAACGAGAGTGGCAAAGTTATGAATGAATATGTAACGTTGAAAAGAAGTGTGTGGTAGTGTGGCACAGAGGCCAGAGATTAGAGGAGGAGGTGCAGTGCACATAAAAGAGTGGAGGAGAGTGGGCCTGAAGTCACGCCCCCTCCATAGGGGGAAGGGCGCTGGTGTGTGGCGCTCCTCTTGCTTCTCTCGGCAGCCATTTGGATTGTTGCCAGGAAACCCCAGGGAGCCACCGGGCAGAGTGGGCCTGAAGCAACGCCACCTCCATTAATTCTGCAGCATACTCCCACGCCGGGGAAATGCCGCAGGTGTTTGGCACCATCTGGGTGTTCAGCACCGAAAGAGTCATACTGACAAGGATTGTGGAACATCTATTCGATAAGATGGAGTACAGGTGAGGAACGGGAAATACCATTGGGCATTATTTTTTTTTTTAAACCTTGCTCTGGCCCTCAACTAACAATGATTGAAATGACTGAAATGGCTGACATCAATATGACAAGCGAAAGAACTCCCATCTCACACTACTCCCCAGGTATACCAGCCTAAACAACTGCGACCCTGAAAATGTGAACAGTGCAGCAAATGATCCAACCAGCCCCACCTCCAAATGATGTGCCTAACGAAGGTTTTAGTGGCCCCACTGGACCTGCGGGTGAGGCAGACGCCTTGATCGATTACGTCCACTTTTGCCTTGAGACTATTGTCACCATTCAAACAATTGGAAAATCTGGTCCACCTGTTCCAAGACTTCTGGACCCCTCGGCAAGCAAAGGCAAAAGGGAAGATTAAAAAGACCATAAAGACTATAAAGCAAATAACGGACACAAAAGCAGGACGCGTACCTGTATGCGCTGCGATGGAGTGGTGGACCCCATAGTTCATGTTACTGTTTGTCCTCCCATGCCACAAATGTTAGGGGGCGCACATGGGAGCCTCTACACGCCCCCAGCTGAGTTTTGTTCTCCTATGGCTGCGAGAGGCGACAATGTCAATGATCAATACTCCACCTCCTCCATATTTACCACCTTATCACCTAGCGCCCCATCTCCCAGCCAGTGCCAGCCAGAGACCTTCTACCTCCACGACATTGGTAACACTGTCGAAATTTGCACGGGGGAGATCTGGTTACTCCACTGATTGTCATCACGGACGAGTGTGCTTCTTCTGTCATCCAAATGAGCACATCAGAGGACAGGGAGCATATGCAGAGTGAAGTACACAAGGAGAACATACGGTGCAAAGTGATCATGCCGATCAGGCTGACACATGATGCGTCTAGGGGGTTTGGATGCACAAAATGGTGGTTTTTAACATCGCACTGATCCCCCTTGTCCACCTCCCCAGTTAGAGACCGTAGCAATGTCCATCACGGAGCAGGTCTGCAAAAGAGCCCCTGCAGCCAATGGGTGCAGTTGTAGCTCCGAGATTGCGGTTTTGGTTATCGGGCATCCCGCTTTTCCGGTTGCAATGCGAGGAACAGCTTGGCTGTGGATTCGGTTCTATCCATATATAACATGATCGCCCTCCAAACGCCATCTAGAGTATGTAAGGCTCTACCGGCTCTTGTTTGTGGGTTTGGAAAGAATGTTGGTAGTTTGATTGTGTGGTTGACCTAGAATTATTTTGGTGAGCATATGTAGTGTGCTCTAGGGTTTGTACTCCGACAAAGCATTTTGTTCCGTAACACTTCTGATGTTGATTAGGAAATCAACTTTAATTGTGAGATCCTTTAAGGAACTTGTGTATTGGGTTAAAAGGAGGGAGCATTGGTCAGTGTTGAGATCTAACCGTGGGTTTGTATTTGCCACTGGTGGGTGTACTCGTTTGATGCCTTAACCACAGGTATCTTTCACCGTGGGCATTTATTTTGGGATACTTTATAAATGTCCAGTGCTGTGAGAAGCATCTTCACCGAATTATAGACTGAACCAGTGTCTACTAGTTCTAGGAGGTATGTGCCAAAGCTCACCTCTGAAGAAGCTCACCATTTTATTAAATAGCATTCACATGGGTTTGATTTGCCAGTGTTAAGCAGAACGCCCAAGTTTTACTGAATGTAGCTGCCCTCTGTACTTTTCGCTGGCTTTTTTGGATTTGTGGCTTGTGGTTCTATGTTTTTGTACTCTCCCTTAAGACTCCTAGAGCATTTTTGGAAATGCTGTCTCCTCTGCCTGGTGCTACAGAGACAAACAGTTGGTCTGTTTTCCTAAGCGGTCTGGTCTTGTTCACATAGTAAAGGACCGCCGTCCTTACATCTAGCGTATATGGAGTTTGTTCTCAGCTGAGCTTGTTTGATTCTGGAAGAAGGCCGGTAGCTCCATGGATTGGTTCATGTGAAATTTGGAAATGTATTTAGGTGAAAACCTAGGGTGTGTACGTAAAACCAATTTGTCCTTGTGTATGACAAAGAATGGATCCTGCACTGACAATGCTTGCAGTTCACCAAGTCTTCTTATGAAGTAATGGCCACTAAGAAGGCAGTCTTATATGTCAGGTGTTTAAGACTTGACTTATGCATAGGCTCAAAAGGGAGGTCCCATGAGCTTTGCGAGTACTACATTGAGATCCCAGCCTGGCGGTGGGTTTGAAATTGGAGGGTGGAGTCTCTTTATTCCCTCCACGAGTGCCTTAATGACTGGAACTTTCCACCACTATACCTTACTCTGAGAGGTGGTGTAGGCTTACCAAGCTGCCAGGTGGAACTTTCTAGAGTTGAATACTAACCCTGAGTCTAACAAGTGGATGACATAGGTAAGAATGTGTGATGGAGTACATTCTATGGGGTCTATTTGTTTAGACTGGCACCAAATTACAAATCTCCTCCACTTGTCGAAATAACAATGTCTGGTGTTTGGTTTACATGCTTCCTTGAGGATATCCATACACTATTATGGAAGATTTAGATGTCAAACTCTTATCTCAGGGGCCATGCTGCCAAGTTCATTGAGTGAGGTAGAGGGTGTACTGTTATCCCCCCGTGTTGGGTCAGCAAGTTGGTCTGGCACCGGAGTTTGATGGGAACGCACATCGCCAGTTTGCACAGATGCGGATTCCATGGTTGTCTTGCCCACATGGGAGCAACTAGGATGAACATCATCTGCTCTCTGTGAATCTCGTTAACCACCCTGCTCATTAGAGGAGTTGGGGGAAAACGCAAGCAAATTTCTCTGACCAGCTCATCCATAGGGCTTTCCCCTTGGAGTCTGGTTGGGGACACCTGTACGCGAAGCCTGGGCATTGCTTGTTTTCTCTTGTAGCGAACAAGTCTAGCGTGGGGTAACCCCACTGTGAAAAGATGTGGTCTACATTTGAGCCCAGTTGCCACTTGTGTTCTTCTGGTAGGGGATCTCTGCTCAGAGAGTCTGCTAGAGTGTTGAGTTCCCCTGGAACGTGTTGGGAAGGTAGGAGCATCACCCATCGGAGTGCTCATTTCCATACTTTCTGTGCTAGCTTGGACAGATTTGGAGAATGTGTGCCACCCCCGCTTGTTGATGTAGAACATTGCAGTGGTGCGGTCAGTGAGGATTTGTACCAACTGATTTGTCAGCTGTGCTTCAAATGCTTGAAGCGCTTTGAATACCGCCAGAAGTTCCAGCAGGTTGATGTGGTTCTGTGCCGTGATGTGAGTCCACAGACCATGTGCTGTGTGGTGAAGGTGATGTGCCCCCACCCGGAGGGTGACACGTCTGTTGTAACTATCGCTTGCACCGCCGGATTGTGGAAGGGTTTCCCCTTCAACAGATTCTCCTTCGTCCATCAGCATAGATTTTCTACTAATGTTGGTGAAACGACCACTAGATTACCCACTGACTGCTTGCCCGAGACCATTGTTTACCCAACCACTACTGCATGAGGTGCATGCACAAATATGCGTGTGGGACCAGGTAATTGCAAGATGCCATCATGCCGAGCAAACGCATTGCTTTGAGTACGCTTATCTGGCGACCAGCTTGATATGGAGGTGTTTGCAGTTGCATGTTTTGAACTCTTTCCTTTGATGGAAAGATGAACCCTTCTTCTGTGTTCATGACAGCTACTATGAACTGTTTGGTTGTGCTTGGCACAAGGCTTGATTTGTTCTTGTTTATTGAGAAGCCCAATTGGAAGAGAAGGTTTATGGTTCGTTGAGTGTTTTGCCTGCAAAGTTGGGGCGATTCCCCTGTAATCAGCCAGTCGTCCGGTAGGGGAACAATGGGATTGCCTCCCTGTGCAGGTGCGCTGCCACCACCACCAGTACCTTGGTGAATACCCTTGGAGCAGACGCTATTCCGCAGGGCAGCACATTGAATTGGTAGTGCTGGTTCGCTATCTTGAAGTGCAAGAGTCTTCTGTGCGCTGGGAACACTGAAATATCAAAATAGGCATCCTTCATAGCCAATGTTGCCATGTACATCTCCCCCCCGCTTTAGCAGAGGGATTACTTCTTGTAGCGTTGTCATGTGGAATTTTTGAGGCTTTACATAAGTGTTTAGAGGGCGTAGGTCGAATATTGGGCGTATTGTTAGATCTTTTTTGGCACAAGGAAGTAAATTGAATAGATACCCTTGTTCACCTGGTTCACTGGGACGATTTCTATGCCGTCCTTGAGTAACAGCGCTGCGAACTGCTCGAGAAGGAGGCGTTGTTCTTCCTTCATGGTTGTTCTTTGTCGCAGGGGGATGGTTTGAGGGTCACTGAATTAGTTCCACACAATAACAGCTGGCTACACTCTAGAACAGTTTCATTTTAAAATAGTGTGTGATGAAGTTGAAACTCGCACTTTCAGTGCACTGCACTGAACTTTTCCCTAAACAGCAGGCGATGTGCACTGGTGTGCGGTGCACCGAAACATCCCGTCGCCGAATCGGCGGCGCCGAAACAGGGTGTACTGTTTTTTATCTGTCTAGCATTGGATCCTTTCTGTAGGCTGCCATCTAGTGGCTCATCTGGAATATTACAAGTTGACAAAAGGGCGTTGGCAGGAGCATTCCAAAAACACTATCCATATCCTACCTGTACAAGCAACCATGATGCTTCCTGTGTCAAAATTCTGAGATTGTTTTTTTTTCCTGACATGACATTAGCAGCATGAGTAAAGGAATTGGCGTGTGTACTTCAGTTGCTATTTTGGGCTCGCATTTCAGAGCTCGAGTCTCTAATAAGACACAGAAAGACTACTTCTGCATAAGTAACATCTACCTGCTGAGACTTATGGATCTGTTTAGACTCCTATGCTTTGCATAGACTAGCAAATTGAAGATGGTGGTGGGTGAGCTGAAGGAACAGTCAAAATAAATGCTTAAATACAGCCTGTCCTACCTGCGAGTCTAATCACGCACGTGTGTCTACGCAACTGTGCCATGTACTGACCACAGGTGGCTGCTTTGCAAAATGCATATAAAGGAAAGTTTGAAATGAAAGCTAAAGTTGTCCCCTCTTCCTCTTGTTTAATGTGAGCTTTATAAGTGAAAGGAAAGTGCTTGTGTGCTAGATTTGAATGTAGTGTACAATCTATCTTGCAATCACAGATCAGTGATTGGACACCCCACTAGTCCTGCTGCAAAAGAAACAAAGAACTGACTCTTCTTGCAAAGTGACCTTGTTTATCTAAAACATGACTGCCCTGTGCAAGTGCGTGCATGTATCATTTTCCCCTGTAGTGTATGAGGGTACCGGTAGAAGACAGGTAACTATGGACTTAGTGATGATTTTTACTATTATTTGGCAAGACATTCTTAGGAAAATGATGTAACATTTTTTTTATTTTGCAGTATAATGTTGGATTTTATCATGTGAATAACATGTGGAGGCGTTTATGTTGATTTTATATTTGTATTTTATTTGTGTTATAAGGTTGTATTTAACCAATAAAACACATTAAAAAAAAACGATGGACTGATTAACATGAAATTTCGAAATAAACATAGGAGAAAACCAGGGATGAGGTCTTAATGCAACCATCTTTTTGGGTATTGCAACAAAGGTTCATCTACTGAGAGTGCTTGGAGTTCGCCTACTCTTCTTATAGAGGTCATTGCTATGAGGAAAGTGACCTTTTAGGTGAGATCTGTTAAGGATGCTTTGTGCATTTGCTCAAAACCTAGATAGGAATATTCAAATCCCAGCCTGCTGGTGCATGCGCCATAGGTAGATGTGTAAATTTTACTTCTTCCATGAGGTAATTGACTGGTACTTTCCACAAGGACACTGTTGCGAGGTGGCGTATGCTGCCAGAGGGCTAAATGTACCTCGAGTGCCTTCTATACCAATCCAGAGTCCAAACGAGGAGGTTATTGATGTCTGCAGGTGAACAAGCAATTAATAGAATACATCTTTGCAATTTAATAAAATAGCAATGCCTTTTGTGCTTTGCAAATCATGTTTTCCAAATATATTGGCTAAAAAAGCAAATGTTTTACTATTGGTTCTAAGAAAATGGATATACCAATCTAAGACTCAAAGATCTGCCACGGAACCTAGCTAAAGTACTCCTTTACCAAACTAAACCACTACATGCTCAGTCTAAACAATTGGTTTAGTTGTGGTTATTCAGGCAAGTGGAATTTCTTTTTGAATTTACTTGGCCAAGGGACACATTATTTGAGAAATCTACTTGCCCCCAACAATACTCCACCCAGCTCTGTCACATTTGGGTAAACTAAAAAAGAAAAGCACATATGCCTTGACAAACTGATTTAGCGGTCTGCCGCCCCTACTTTTTTAGAAATATATATAATACATTACTCACCATAATCTTATTTCTGATGCTTGTATCTGCTTAGATTCACATGCTATGCATAGGCCGACATCTAGTGGTAGCTTCAGAGTATTACATTTTTTTGTTTTCAAAACTCAAAAAGGGATGTCAACATGGCCTGCCAGTAATACTATCCCTATTGTGACATATACTATACCCATGGCCCTTCACGCATCGAGGTCCCTCAGATTGCTTTGTTTCTGACATGAGGTAGCATGAAGTGTAGCGTGAGTGCAGATGTAATAAAGCAGATAAAGCCAGAGAAATATCTATGCACCGTCTACTCCACAAGGGATGAATGGTGGGTGCATGTGAATCTAAGCAGATGCAAGCATCAGAAATAGGATTACGGTGAGTAATGTATCCCTTCTGAGGCTCGTGGAATCTGCTTAGATCGCATGCTATGCATAGATTAGCGAGCAGTGTCTAGAGAAGGTGGCGTGATGTGAGAAGGTACAGCGGCAAATAGATGTTTTAGCACCGCTTGTCCACCTGTGAATCTGCTTTAGAATGTGTGTCAATGCAGTAATGCTGAGTAAAAGTATGAATAGAGCTCCATGTAGCTGCTTTGCAAATGGCGTCTAGTGGGACGTTTGCAATGCAAGCCAAAGTAGCTCCTGAACCCTTGGAAGAGTGAGCTCTTGGTGTCAAAGGCAGAGTTTTCTTTGAAAGAGTAGCAGAGCTGTATGCATTTCACTATTCATCTGGAGATGGTGTTCTTTGAAATGTGGTTGCCTTCCCTGCCAGGTGCTACGGAGACAGTTGGTGTGGTTTTCTAAGATGTTTTGTCTTGCTTCTGTAGTAAAGGACCGCCCACCTTACGTCTAATGTATGGAGTTTTATCTCAGCTGAGCTTGAAGAGTTTTGAAAGAAAGCTGGTAGTTTGATGGATTGGTTGACATGGAACTTTGATATGAACCTAGTTGAAAACCTAGGGTGTGTTCTTAGTACCAACTTGTCTTTGTGGATAACAAAGAAAGGGTTTTGCACTGACAGAGCTTGTAGTTCACCGACTCTTCTTATGGAGGTGATATCCACCAGAAAAGCCATTTTATATGCAAGGTGTTTAAGGCTGGACTTGTGCATAGGCTCACCCATGAGCTTTGGAAGTACCACATTTAGTTCACACGCTGAAGGTGGGTTTGAAATGGGAGGGTAAAGTCTCTTAACTCTCTCCACAAATGCCTTAATGACTGGGATCTTCCACCAAGACACCTTGCTTTGAGAAGTGGTTTATGCGGATAGAGCGGCCAGGTGAACCTTGATGGAGTTAAATACTAGCCCGGAGTCTAGTAAGTGGAGCATGTAATGGAGAACACGTGATGGAGTACATTCTATCAGGTTTATATTTTTTGACTGGCAGCATATTACAAATCTTTGACATTTGTTAAAATAACAGTGTCTGGTGTTTGGTTTCTGTGCCTCCTTGAGGATGTCCATACACTTTGAGGTACTTTTATATGGCCAAATTCTATGACTTCAGGAGCCAAGCTGCCAAGTTCATAGACTGAGGTTGTGGTTGGAACGTCCCCTTGTACTGTGTGAGCATGTTGTAGGGGCATGGGAGTTTGATTGGATCGCACATCGCCAGTTTGCGCAGATGGGGAAACCAGGGTTGTCTCGCCCACATAGGAGCAACTAGGATTAGTGTCACTTGTTCCTGGTGCATTCTGTTCACCAACCTGCTCAGTAGTGGAGTTGGGGGGGGGGCATAGGCCATTTTCCTGACCAGTTCGTCCACAGGGCGTTCCCCCTTGGACCGGTGTTGGAGAAACCTGGATGGGCATTGGGTGTTTTGGCTTGTGGCTAACAAGTCTAAAGGGGGTAACCCCATAGGGAGATGATATCATTTAGAATATTTCTGTCGAGCTGCCACTGGTGCTCTTCAGGTAGAGGATCTCTGCTTAATGGGTCTGCCAGAGAATTGAGTTCCCCTGGAACATGTTGCGATGTTACGAACATGCCCCTCTTGAGTGCCCACTTCCAAGTATCTTGTGCTAGCTTGGACAGACTTGGAGAGTGTGTGCCCCCCTGCTTGTTTATGTAAAAAATGGCAGTGGTGCTGTCCATGAGGACTTGTACTGTCTGACCTGACAGGTGCACTTGGAACGCTTGCAGGGCTTTCAGCACTGCTAGCAGTTGCAAAAGATTCATCTTATTTTAGGCTGTGATCTCCGTCCACGGGCCTTGTGCTGTGTGGTGAAGGTAATGAGCTCCCCACCCGGTGAATGATGCGTCTGTTGTGACAACTACTTGCACTGTAGGGTTGTGAAAAGGTTTTCCCATTAACCGGTTTTCCTTTGTCCAGCAGCATAGTGCTTGAACTACGGTTAACGAAACAAACACTAGATCATGCCTCTGACCGCTAGCCTGAGACCACTGTTTCGCTAACCACTCTTGCATTGGATGTATGTGCAGCCGTGCATGTGGTTAACGCCTGATGCCATCATCCCGAGCAAGCGCATTGCTTTGCATACGGTTATTTGGTGGTCAGCTAGATACTGAGGTATTTGCAGCAGTATGTTTTGCACTCTTTCATTTAACTGAAAGATTAGACCCTCTTCTGTCTTCATGACAGCTCCTAAGAACTGTTTGGTCTTGCTTGGAACAAGACTTGATTTTTTTATTGTTGATTGAGAATCCCAATTGGAACAGGAGATTGATTGTTCTTTGGGCATTTTGCTTGCAAATGTGAGGAATCCCCAGTTATTCCCCCGGGATTGACTCTCTGCATAGACGCACTACCACTAGTGCATTGGTGAATACCCTTGGAGCAGAGGCTATGCCGAAGGGTAGGACCTTGAATTGGTAGTGCTGGTTCGCCATTTTGAAATGCAAGAACCTTCTGTGCGCTGGGAACATTGAAATATTAATGTATGCTGCTTTCATATCCAAGGTTGCCATGTAGTCCCCTGGGTTTTAACAATGGGATTACCTCCTGTAACGTCATGCGGAATGTTTGTGGCTTGGCATAGGTGTTTGCAGGGCGCCGGTCTAGGACAGGGCGCATTGTTAAGTAAGGAAGTACATTGAATAAATACCTGGTTTACCCGGTTTGCTTGGACGTTTTCTATGGCGTCCTTTAGAAGCAGTGCCTTCACCTCTTCCAACAGGATATGTCATTCTTCCTGTGAAGTGTGTCTTTGTCTTGGCAGTGTTTGGCTGGCGTCTGGATCAGATCTATGCAATACCCTCCGCCACAGTGGAAGGAACCCGCTTGTCCGAACTTTACCCACGCATGAGAGGGGAGAAATGTGAAATACGACCTCCTACTGGAGTGGCATGGGAGGGAACCTGTAGCAGGTGGTCAGGGGGTGGAGCCCCTACTTTAGCCTCTTTGAAAACCCTGCTGGGAGGACTGCCCCTGTGACGAACCTCTGCTGTGAGGATTGCCCCTGTGACGAAGCTCAGGACAAACTGTGGCCACCTTGATTGTAATTAAAGGCCCTTTGGGAGTTTTGTCCTCTAAAACGGCGAGAGTTAGAGCACCCTCTTTGCCCAAGGGGTTTGGTGTTGAGTTGCTCTATGGATTTGAGGCATCATGTTCCTGTTTTGCGCTTTTGAGAGCATCTTCCACTGCTTTGCCAATCAAAGCATTGGGTTCAATGGGCATTTTTAGAAGGGGTGCTTGGGTTTCTAATTTGAAGCCTAATTGCTGTATCCATGCATGGTGTTTAGTGTGCCTTCTGCCACGATTCTTCCGGCATTGTCCAAGTTGTTTTTAAGGATGCATTTGGCTACCTGTTTCCCCTAAGTGATGGTGAGCGAGAGCTGTGTTTTTAGGGGCTATGGCACTGAGTCGATCTGTTGAGCAATTTCATCCCACTTGTGGCAATTATAACTGGCTAATAGCGTTGTGTTAGCTACGCTCGTTTGGTAGGCTGGACTAAGCTACCTTCCTGCCCAGGGTGTAGATTTTCTTACTCTCCTTGTCAAGAGGGGCTACAGCAGAGGCCAGAGGGGTTCCTGCCCTCTTTCTTGTAATAGTAACTACTAAAGAGTCAGGCTTTAGCTGCCCCCTAATGTATAAGGGATCTGAGGGGGCTGGTCTGAACATCTTCTCAATGCGCAGGTTGACTGCCCATGTCAAATTGGGTGGAAGCAGAGAGGGCTGGATGCTTCTCTGTACCGATTGTAATAGGGGGATGAATTGGGTTGCCGATTTTGTATCCCCAAGGATGTCCCCCACAAAGTCTTTGTCGACTTGGGCTTCGTGTGTCTATTCTAAAGTGCTCTGCAGCCTTTAGGAGCAGGTCATTATATTGCAACTGGTTGTCTACAGGGGAGTCAGCCACCGGTGGGTCGGTGTGATCTGGGCACTGGATGACGTATACATCCTCAGCATCAACATAATATTGGTCCAAGTCCACGGTGTCCCTTCACTCCCCGGGTCGGTGTATGTGACAGGGTCATGGGAGCCTTGCTTGGTATGGTAATAATGGTCTTCCCCAAGTCCTGATGCCACGAGTTGATAGCCTGCGTGGTGTCTAGGTGGGGTTTTTTGGCAGCAGGCTGTGTGTTAGCTGCCCTGCTCCGAGTGACTGCTGCCCCGCTCTGTGGGGTTCCCTGATGGTTTTGGAAGGACCTCAGGGTAGTCCTCAAAGAAATGTATAAAGCAGGACATTCTCCTCATAAATGTATCGAATTGTTCTGTGGTCCACTGTGAGGAGCCCACCAATATAGAGGGAGCAGGTGTAGGTGGGGGCGCTGGGATAGAGGTTTTCTTATGGTGCATTGTCCCAGAAAGGGTGCCCTCTGGGGTAGTGTAATCCCTGCTTTTGGTAACTTCAACCTGGGGCATCGAAGACTTATGGTTTTTCAATGTTCTGCCATTGAATAGGGTATCGGGAACATGTTTAATTAACCCGCTCATTTACGAGCTCTTAACGCTTTTTCTCGAGGCCATCAATGCGTCTTTCAACACCATGTCTTCTGTGCCTGAGGACTTTGCAGCTTTAGACGTGGTGTCGGAAACAGACTTTACTTTCTGTTTTGGGGGCCTGTTGTGTGTTGATCGCGACCGCGATGGCCCAGGACAGGGAAAGTTTGGACCTTCCCCTTGACGCTGCATGTGACGATGTGGTCGACTTTCAGCCATGGGGCATGTGCTTGGTGTGATGTAACTTGGTGGTGCTCGAGGCGCCGGGTGTCGTTACCTTAGCAGAACTGCCGGCCTGCCTGTTGGGGTCTCGCACGTGGGAATCAGAAGGATCCCGATTGCCCTCAGTGTCGCTCACGATGTTGATGCTGCCATCGCTGGAGGCTCCCTCGACGTCCATGGTGGCCTCGGCCTGCATGGTGTGGTGGGCCCAGCATTTGGTTGTGCGGTCCTTTAGGGTCTTTGTCCTGAACAGTTTGCAAGACTTGCATTGTTCCTCAGTGTGGTCTGTGGGGAAACAAAGGTTGTACACCCGATGCAAATCTTTCCAGGGAAACTTCCTATTACAGGAAGGGCAACATTTAAAAGGGCTGTTTTCCATGATGTATCGGGATGGCACTAAAGGGGATAGCATTACTGGCACGCCCCGTCAACGTCACATTTCGAGTTTCAAAAACAAACAAAAAATGTAATACTCAGCAGCTACCACTAGATGTCAGCCTACGCATAACATGTGATCTAAGCAGATTCCACAAGCCTCAGAAATTATCTACATACGCACACAACCTACTAAAATTGTCATTAGTACTCTTCATTTCTTTTTACATTTTACAACCCGACTATGGCTCTGCACTCCTGGTTGGTCTTTCAGCAGATGCACTTTCACTGCTTCACTCCATTTTGGATTGCTTTATTCATCCTTTTTTGTTTGCCTCCCACCGGATCCACACCTTGTATGTATGTATGTATGTATGTATTGTTTATTTGTATAGCGCCTATACACAGAGAAAGTGTTTCAAAGCGCTGGGGGTCGGGGGGTAGTGGGAAACAAATTACAGTCAGTCAGAGCCCTTGAATTTCTGAATGATACAAGTCTGCTCAGAGCAGGAAAAGTGCAGGAACAAGTGCATATAATACATAGAACAGTGAAAATAACTTTCAGGAATGACGACGATCCTTATTTTTTAAAGTGCCCGACGACGATCCTTCGTTTTTCAAAGGACCCAACACAGAATAGGGTAAAGGATGGGGGTGGGTGGGGGGAGAGGGTAGGATAGGCAGACTCTTATACAATACTAGGTTAGAGTGGATCATACAATTCTCATATAGCAGCACAACACAGAAACCGTAGGGTGGGGAGTGGTGGGTGGGGGAATAGGGAAGAGAGGGAAGAGGTATGGCAGGAAGATAGGGGGTGAGCAGGTAGACTACTGGGCATTACTACGCTCAAAGCTGCTCAGCAATTTTCATGTAGTAATCCGATAAGGGATAGGCAAGTAAGGGGGGATGGGAGTGGAGGAGTAGGGAAGATGAGGGGGTGAGGGGTGGCAATAGAAAGGGGGACAATACACCAACAACACATGAGGGATAGAAGAAGAGGAAAGTACGAGCAGAGAGGAGGGGGCAGGGAGGTGTGGGGAGGGGATGGAGGAGAAAGCATGGGAGGGTAGTAGGGACTGCAGGTAGTGCTCGCAGCTGGTACGATTGTCCGCAAACAAATGCAGGGGTGCACACTGCAGTCGATCTTAGATGGAAGGAGCAATGCAAGGGTGGCAGAGTAACAATTTGCTTATGGCTTACTTTCTGTTCATTTTTGTGGAAAGACACCTATTGTGACACAGAGTCCGGGGTGTTGAATAGGTAAGAAGGATGGTGAGAGTGGTAGCAAGGTTCAAGAGAGGTACATGAGGTAGATTTAGAGGGGGGTGTCTGATAGTCAGACCCAGGGCATGGTGCATGCTGAAAGCAGTGGATTGCACTCACGTGATGAACGCAGCGGAGCTCACAGTGCCTTGGTCGAAGATGATGGCTCAGGTTGGCAGCAGAACTGCGGGAGGCAGTGGCCCCTGACTCGGACATGCAGAGACAGGTTCAGAACAGGGGTCTTAGCTGGTGGGACTTCGGGGGGTTGGGCCGGCTTCCGCCTGCCGGATCAGCCATAGTTATTTAGATGGTGGGTAAGGGCCAATCACAACGCTGCAAGGGACAAAAATGAAAGACACTCCAGTGTCTCTAGTGAGCCCAAAAAAGGCAGCCATGATGGAAAAACGCAGTGCCCATTGTTGTTGCAAAGTCCAGCAGCCAGACGGCACAGATTGCTCAGAAAAGTCGATGGACACACTTGAATGTTCTTCATGGGTAGTTTGTCTATTCTTCTTGTTGCTGCATAGGAGATGGCTCTGGATGTGGTAGTCCATTTGCCTTCTATTCCATGCTCGATCTCATAACGCAATCCTATGTTTCCATTAAAAGTAGTCAAGCTGCCGGCTCGAGCAGGCGGTGTGGGAAGGAAAGTATGCTGTGCTCGAAACGCTGCAGGATGGCCGTAAAGACGACAGGCAGCAAGTGGCCAGTTGACGGAGAGTCACCAGGGTCACAGGGGAAGAGGCGAGGGAGAGAGCCGGGGTGTGGGTGGGTTACAGCACGACATGCCATCCACGCCGGACAGGCCAGACAGAGACAAAGGCCTTAGAGCTCTCTCGATTGGCCATAAGAGATGATAAGCAGCCAATCGGGCTGTAGGGAAGGCTCCAGGGCCAACAAATGAGGCACTCTGCCTCCGGCAAAGAATGGCGGCCATCTTCTAGTGCATATAGATGAGCCCACTGGCTGGGTTCCTCGTGCTCACCGTATCAGTCAGCTGGGTAGAGGGAGGCAGGGGGGGGGAGGAGATGCAATCCTGCTGACTGCTGCAGGTGGCGTCGCTGATTTCTATACTTTGGCTTCAGTTCATTATCATTATTTTCTATGTATTGCGTACAAACATGTTAATTGTCTGGCTCCTCTTTCTTATTTTGTCTCTCTATATCCTCCCCCACGCTCTCTTCAGTCTGCATTGGAATTCCTCACTGTTGATCCTAGTCCCCCAAGTGCCCAAACTTGCTTAGGGGTCTTTTGTTTTACTGCTACTTCTGTGACTACTTTTCATTCTTTACTGAAAGGACACAGGTCTACTGGATTAATTCAGCTTTATTGGTAAAATTGCCAATTTGTTATTATCTAACCGTACAAGCCCAACAAAGATCTGTTAAGCCCTTTGAGAAAGGGGTTATATAAATTCAATAAAATGAAAAATGAAATGAAGTTTACAACTATGTCATTGTTTCCACCTAAAAGGAAGATGACCAGGCCTTGCTAATTCTTAAAAATCCACTTGACCTGCAGGGCAAGTTCCTTAGTTTACAAACCTGACTCAAGTGAAATCCACTCGCCCCACTGGTAAAATAGATTTACCAGTGCTTTCTGGAAAATGGTACATGTCACTCTAAGCACACTTCATATGTGGTGCAATGCAGACACCCAAAGACCAGCCATGCATAGTGACACTTTAATTTGCCCTTTATTGCAGTTTGTTTGCAGTAAATGTCAAATTAAAGTTTCAAACATCCCCGTATCGGTCAGCAAGGTCGACTACGATAAAAATGGTACTTGCCCTTCATAAAATCTCATCATTGTGATTTGTCTAGTAGATTTTGTGTGCCCTGATGATCTATGATCTTATTCCAGATTGACATCACTTTAGGAGCACAATAGTGAAGTTCAGAATCATTTGATTAAAGCATTCAACCATTCATCACCAAGTATTAACCACATCAACCTCGTGATTTAAATATTTATGTTCAGTAGTTTTCTAAGGAAAAATAAGTTACTTAATTTAATGTTACACCATGCCTACATCTTGCCATGCATGTCCCCTCCTACAACGTTTCCAGGACATAACTTTGGGCACACCTTGCAAATGCATTGTCAGCTGATCTTTCATGGCACTTAAACATGTTTTGCAATAATACGTCTGCTTTTGACCTAGTACCTCACACCACAGACCGCATGCACTGTGTTTTATCATACACGATGCAGCTGAACATCAGCTGTGAAAACTGGAGGCAGTGTTTTTTCTGAAGATGAGCACTAGGTTTCAGAAAAGAGCTAAATCTCAACTCGCAAATGTCTCACCCCACACCGGGAGACTTACTTACAAGAGCCGAGTCTTCTCATGTCTGCCCATCTGCAACCTTGTATCAAAGTCTCTTTTTACCCATGGAGATATACAGATCCACTGGATGTGCCATCCAGCCTGCCCTCTGGCGGCATGTTGCCAACATAAGGGCTCATACCCATAGCCAACCTATCAGGGTCAAGGATAAAAGACCATGCATAGAAACTTGCATGCATCCTGTGACATTCCTGTGGTGCTAGAGTACATTTGATGGAAGGTGGAGCAGGGGTGCGCGGGGGGTGGAGCTCCTGCTTTGCCCTGATGTTTGTATGAGGGCACCCCTCACAAGAATGTTCAGCATGAAACAGTCCCATCTGGCGGATGGGGCCTAGCTGCAGCAATTGCTGGGAGCTATTCAGCTCCCGATTGCAACCTAGAAAATCCTGCCTGTATCGAAATGTGTGCATTAAAATATGGCCTGCTGCTTCCTTCCTAATGTGGGCTGCTGTTTATTCTGTAAAGCAACATTGCAAAGGATTGTGGGAGCCCCTCTACTGAGACCGAACATAGGTCCATTGGGCCGTGTTCGTTCTGGGTGGAGGGGCTCACAGGCCATTTTGTGCATTTTTAGGAACTTTGGGCTTCACAGTTTCCCTGGGTAATCCAGACGTGAACCCCTTGCTCGCTGTTCTTAGAGAGGCACAGCTTCACCTCACTGATGAGGCCAAACTAGGCTGAAACACGTGTATGGGGTTGCTGTGGTACTCTTGTTCAGAGGTGAATTGCCTAGAATTTCGGTGCTGGACTGCCCTTGTGGGTGGGACCAGACTGCTATGCAAATATAAATGTCTCCTCTGTGAAAGGTACAGTGAGCTAGAACGTGGTTGTAGACCCTTCAGAGTGGGCCCCTTCCCACACAATAGGTTATTTGGACCTGTTCATTCGCGGTAGAGGGGTTCCCAGACTTTGTGTATTCTGCAAGGCATTTTGGTATTTCGCGCACACTTGGTGGGACAAGAGGGCCTACTGCGAAAAACCAGCATGTCCATTCAACTAGTCTAAAAATGACTGAGCATTACAGAACATTTGTGGTGTACTGATCAACTTTTGAAGCTCTGTGCAGTTAACTGCTATGTACAAAGCAGCGCTGCGTCAACAAATAGGAGTAAATACTGCTAAGCTGGACAGCACATTCACTGATCAGACAGGTTCTTATTGTAAGGGATTGTCAATTAAGGTGTAATCCTGCCTGTGTTCACACAAGTGGACTCCTAAGGGAAGCCAATTGTGCACACCAGCTACGCACCCTGACGTGCACGCAATGTTTACATGGAACGCCCCTATAAGGGAAGTCCCCTCAAATCAATATGTGGTCAGTGATGACACTGCGAATGGTCCCATCTGTTTAAGGTGACCTCCGTATTATTCCGATCACCTCACTTTAGAGGTTGGTGAACAATGTACTGCAATGAAGGGACATAGTGGTGCAGTTCATGTTCTGCCCTACGGAGGGCCCATACTACAAGCTTCTCTGAAAAAGTGGACCAGACATTCTAGATTTTGCTGGGACAGTTGCAGATTTCTGGACGTCTGTCCCAGTGTCATTACAGAGACTGTAAATGGGATGCATATCCTGCCTTTGGAAGTGGACAGACACAGGGGTGGACTGGGAAATTAAAGAGGCCCTGGAAATAATTACTGGGGACCAAAAGAGACCCTGGAAATTATTTTAAAAGTGGCCCCATAGGACACATTTTCAGCAAGCCCAATGCTTCTCCTATGTGAGAATTTGGAAATAACACACAAAAGAGGCACAGGGTGCAGAGGCCCACCGGGAAAACTCCAGAGTTCCCCATAGGCCAGTCCACCCCTGGATAGACAGCTTCCAAAAGTCTGCCTTTGAGGTTCAGAACAGGTTGGGTCATGCTGGCACAGAGACAACCAGAGGAAGAGCAATGGCAGGCGAGGTTGGGTAAGGTGTAGGAGAGAGGCCAACCATACCTTACACTGACAAAGCACCCCAAGCACTTCACAGGGCTACATGCACTAATAATCGAATAAGGGAACCAAGGCACTATTGAAGCGTCCATTTAGTTAACAATTTGTGGCTGTTGTGGTGTCAAAAACTTTAATAACTTTGCAGAATTAGAGCTTCACCTGGTGATTTCAGTATTCCATTATCTGGCACTTCACTCACACAGCTTCTGTGTGGCCCCAGCACTTGTGTCGTGCTGGATAAAGGGGCATATGCTACCACAGCGGCTCATTATTTTGCCTAATGAGAGAGCATATTTGATAAACTGTCTGGGCAATGACGAATGTGCAGTTCATAATTCACCTACTACACTGTGTGCACCTCCCAAATTGCAGAATACCTTGATGTCTTTGGCCAGTCTTAATTTTTGGTTGGAAAATCTGGCCACCCTAGCAGAGTGGCCCATTTAACACGCCGGGCTTGAGTAAGGTATTCGACTGGCCCTATGTGGGATACGTACCACAGCACCGTCCTTGGCCCTGCAGTACCAGAAGAGTGGGTAAAAAGACTAGCTCATGAGAGCAGGCCATCTCCAGACAGGATCGCTGTGCTCCGGCATGAATGTTGCTGGAACCCACAAATACTGAAGGAGTTGTGTCTTCCTGTGTGAAGGAGGAGCGTCTGTCACAGGAGTGGCAGATAAGTTATCTACGACTGACCCTGGCTTTTATATCTCGCCACCACGCCACCCTGTTGGGACTGGGTCTTCAATGTCACTAAAATGAGATACTTTGTTAGACATTTACTGCTTGATATGTTCAGGCCGTCTACAACACTTTGCTCCCCACGAAGGCTAATGCACGTCAACTGTCACGGCTCCGGCTTCTGGCCTTCATCGCTGTCGTTATCTGTGGCACGGAAGACCTGCGCTTCCACTTCGACGTTCTTGGCGGTTGCCATGGCGCCTCTTGGAGCAGTGTGGTCTTAGACTTCCACGCCCCCCTGGCTCTCCGCTCTCCCTTTCTACTGCAATGTCAGCGGGTCGCACACTGACTTCATGTACACGCCAACGTATACGCCGCCCTCTGCGCCCATGCAATACGTCAACCTGCCTAGTGCGGAATTATAAGACTCACATTTCCATAAGCGAATGCTTCTGATTGAAGTTGTTTCGACCTCTTTGATCCCTCGCTCCCGTGCTCGGTTTCTTCCTGGTTACCGACTCCTGCATTCCACTGAATTTCTTCCTCCTGCTTCGACTTCGGCTCTGGTATTTGGATTTTGCATTTTGGATCACGAATTGGTACTTTTTAACTTACCTGGTTTTTGACATATTCACTCTAAACGAATTGCCACTGGATTTCCTGTCTTATGAACTGCTTATGCTAACTCAGAGTGCTTTGAACGCCTTGCTGTTTTCCCTATCACTTCTGTTCCCATTAGAGCGCCCTCGTTCCGTATGGGAAACAGGTCCCTTACTAACCATATTAACTACCCTTCCCTCTTACCCTACCTCATCCTAACCTCCTGTTTCAGGTGCTGCCACTATAATCCCAGAGTTCCATCAGAAAACATTTGAAATACCAGAATTAAGAGTTTTTGCCACCCTCTTCTAAACCTTCTATTCTAAGCCAATTCAGGTTAGTTCAATTTAACTTAAAATTATTACTTATACATTCCTCATTCTTCCGGTACTAAATTGTCCTTCCTTTTTTTTCCAGACTGGTGAATATCTGGCGGTATTTTGCTCTTCCAGCTGAACTTCTATCCCATCCGTATCTAGTACCCTTGGACGGGGTTCTCTTTCATAGGGAAGGTCACCCTCTTGGAGGAGACCCTTGCAGGGCTGATCAGTTGCGATTTAGCAACGCATCCTCTGTTCTTCCGAGGTTTACTAGGCGCCCACTACCCACGTATACAAACTACTTCTAAAATGGGCAGCAACAGGACTGGACTCCAAAATGATGATGGAAGGAAGAAAGGATCCAACATATACATTAATCTGTGGATAGGCTTGGATGTTTATTTTGGCATTTAAACTGCAGCATTGTTATTTCTATGCACTCTGCAACAGTAGTTGTGCCATACATGAGCTTTACCTTAAAGTTTGTAAAATATGTATCAATGTTTTTTTCTCAGATTGATATTTGCTCTCAATTAATGGTAACAGCATATACTATATAATTTTAGGTGAACATTAATAGTGCAATTTTCTTAGAGTTCACATTCTTACATGGGATAAACATCTAGTTGGGCCGAAGTTGGACCACTGCGAGTTAAATTGTAGGTGATCCTTCCTAATCAGTGCAGAAGTCTTTAACAAAGCTTCTTATGTCATGGAGGTGGATACATTGATTCACCTAGGAGGTTCCACACATCCAGGTCAAAGGTCACTCAACTTGTTACTTCAGGAGGATTTCTGGCCCTGTAATCAGTCCAGGCATGGTAGCTGGTAAGTACTGCTGCTGTTCAGTAACTTTCATCAGCCCAACAAGCTGTTTATCTGGAGGTCCGCCTTAAATGCAGAATGCTTGACAAAGGTCTAAGAACTTTACCAACACAGCTGTATGTCTTTAAAAAAGCCTTTGGTGTGGAGGCCACCAGGGGGCGCGCAGGCAATGGCTGCCTGAACGTACCGCTCTCACTGAAGCCCGACGTCGAGAAGGGATTGAGCCCCCCCCGAAACTCCCCAGGCAGGCCCAACGTGGTGAATCGGACGGGTGACCCCCACGGGCACCCTTCTCGTGAAAGAGCGGAGTCCGGCGACCCCAAGGTCACCGAGTTCGGGACTAGCGACTCTCGGGCGGGAAGAGAGGCGCGGCCTGGGCGGCCCCAGCGCCAAAAGGAGAGACGCGGCCTTCCCGCACTCGCACGGGCACACCGCCCGATCGGATACCCTCCCCCCGTGATTACCCCATAATCCGGCCTGGGGGAGCAGCTTGACCGCGGCCCGGAGGCACCGAGGACCCAGCAGCGGTTCGGGAGACAGGCTCCCTTCGCCCTTCCCCCCACCGCCCGGACCAGAGAGACGACGAGACAACGCTCCCTCCCCGGGGAACGGTCCCTGGGTGCCCGTCCGTGGTCGGAACTGTGAGTGGAGGCCCCCCCCCCCACCATCAGGACTCCTCGAGACGGGCTGCCGCGGCCCCCGGAAGTCCCGGAGGAAAGAGGAGAGAGCGGCAGAGACACAAGAAGCCCCGGTATACCTTGGGGGAGCGGGCGGAGGTGAGCGCTGAGCGGGCCCCCCCCACACCCGACTCGAGCGGAAGGGGCCCCCCCGGACAAAAATTACCATCACCGGATTCGGGGTGGCCCGGGTGTGAGGCCCCCACACGTTGTTGGTGGGGCGTGTGCCCGTCCCCACCCCACAACACGAGAGCCAACAGGTGGGGCGCTCCACCCCCTGCCCGACGAGAGGGGCCCTCCCGCTCTGGCCACACGGGCCCTGCTACAAACGACCTCCCCCCAAGGGGGGGCCAGGAGAGGTCCTTGATCATCGCGGCGGATTTCAATCGGGGTGTGAGGCCCCCGTCTAGGGACAGGCGGGGCGTGTGCCCGCCCCCACCCGGAAATTAACAACCCTCAAGAAGCGGCTAAAGACCACCCATCCCCAGAGGGGCGACCCCGCTTGGCTTCCCCCCCCCCCAACATACGCCCCCCCCGGGAAAACACTAGATGAACTGGCGGGAATCCTTACAGGGATACCGCTTCCAGGAGAATCCCAGAGGTGACAGGGGTACGAGCCACAAAAGAACCATGGCCCAACTCGAGGACGCGGCTCCCTCCTCAGCGGCAATGGAAAGAGGCTTCACCTCGATTTTGCAGGAAATCAGGGACATGCGCTCCGACATTGCCCTGAAATTTGAGAAAATGGACCAGAGGGTGGACAAGGTCGAAGACAGGCTGTTACAAGTTGAGTCCAACCAATCGTCAACGGCGGCCCAGGATATACAAATATGTATGAGGCTAGATGCCCTGGAGAAGAGGGACGAGGAAAGGGCCCGACAGATGGACGATTTCGAAAACAGGGAGAGGAGGAACAACCTCCGAATCTTCGGGGTGCCCGAAACGGAAGGGGAGACGGAGAGGGACGTCACCCGAGTGGTGAGGGACATCATCACCCTCCTGTTCGCAGAGGAGATGACAACTGAGCTCACATTCGACAGGGTGCACAGGGCAGGGGGCAGAGCGGGGGCCCCCCAGTCGATCCTGGTCCGGTTCCACTATTATTCGGAGAAGACAAAAGTGCTGGAGGAGGCCAGAAAGACCAGAGAAATCACCTACAATAATGCCCAGGTCTCTATTTATCAAGATCTCTCCGCCTACACTCTGGCAAAGCGCAGAATGTGCCGCCCCCTCACGCAGCTGCTCAAAGGGAAGGGTGTGCGCTATAGATAGGGCTACCCCTTCTCCCTGACTTTTGAATACATTGGCCAACGCTCAACTTTGATCAGGATATACGAGGAGCTATTCAAGAGTACACAATGGACTCGAACCCCCGGAGGGGCCCGGTGGGGCTGGAGAACTTCAGACCTAGT
Source organism: Ambystoma mexicanum (assembly GCF_040938575.1). Lineage (NCBI taxonomy): Eukaryota > Metazoa > Chordata > Amphibia > Caudata > Ambystomatidae > Ambystoma > Ambystoma mexicanum. The sequence goes on from NC_090936.1 coordinate 149,811,545, forward strand.
GGCCCCGGCCCGTCCGGAGAGAGGAGACGGCGAACCGGCGCAAGGAAATTTAGAAAAATGATCACACCATCCCCAGCGAAGGACGGAGAACGGAACGACTCCGTGGGCTGAGAACAGGGGCGACCCTCTGGGTCCAGGACAGATGTGCGCAGACTCAGATCTTACCACCAACACCGTCCCCACGAACAGCAAGTATACGGGGTAGACAGATGGGACGCAGCCGGGGGGGGGACATTGGGAGCTGAAGGTGTCAAGCTTCTTACGTGAATTGCCTGGCCGAGGTGGGCGGGCTGGTGGTTCGGCCAAAAGCCAGCGATGGCGGAGCTAATTGCCTGGACGCCGGGGACGGGGGTGGGGGTGTCTACGGGTGTTGGGGTTGTTCAGTTATGGTTGGGGAACGGGGGGCAGTTGGGGATTTGTTCTAAGCCCACCTGGGGAGGAGGAGAGGGGGGCAGAGGGGAGCACAAAGTAGAACCAAGGGAGCATGCAAGGAAGAGAATTACGAGGGTGTTGACAGAGGGAGGGAATTTTAGATTATGGCTGAGAGTCTGCCTGCCTTGGGAGTGGGTTCCCTCAATGTACGAGGCTTAAACACCCCCACAAAGAGATCCCTTGTTTGCAGGGAGTTTAGAAGGGCCACCCTGGACCTCCTCTTCTTGCAAGAAACTCACTGGCCACGGGGGAAGGAGCCCAAATTGCGGGCAGGAGGAATTGGGGAGGTCTTCAGTGCATCCCACAAGAGCAAAAAGAGAGGGGTGGCCATCTTGGTGGCGAGGAACGCAGGCTTCGAGAAAGAGGCCATGCTGAAAGACCCGGAGGGCCACTACCTGCTGGTGCGGGGATCCCTGCAGGGGGCCCCACTCACCCTAGCCATCATCTATGGTCCAAACGAAGGCCAAATTCAATTTTGGGAAGAGGTGAGAGATAAACTCAAATACTTTGTCCACGGGACGATGGTGGTGGGGGGGGACTTCAACATGGTCCTGGACCCAGCCCGGGACAGGAAACGAGCTGGACCTCAGCCTTCCAGGGCGGCAGATGAGACCATGTCTCGCAACTTCCAAAGGGTCAATTCTGAACTAGGCCTGGTAGACATGGTCCAGACCCCTAGAACGAACACCCCCTTCTTCACTTACTACTCATCCATGCACACGTCATTTCCCAGAATAGATTACGTCCTGGTGGACGAGACCCTGCACCCATTCATCACTGGCCATAGGGTTGACCCCGTCCCCTGGTCTGACCACGACCTGGTCCGAGTCACCATAGCAAGGGGAGGGCTAAACGACCACAGGGGGAGATGGAAGTGTAACGATTCCCTGCTGAAGGACGAGGTTCTAGCCCAGGAGGTACTCAATGCCATTGCAGCCTTCTTCGAACTTAATGACAATGGCGAGGTGGGTCCACACACCCTATGAGACACTTTCAAGGCCACCCTACGGGGAGTCCTGATTAAAATGGGATCCCAGAAGAGAAGGAAAAGGGAGGCCCAGGAGAGGTATCTGAGGGGAAAAATCGCTCAACTCCAACCAGGAGGCCCCCCAGCGGAGCCCCTAGACCGCGACCGGGTGGCCGCCCTGGATGACTATAGGCTCCAATTGAGAGACCTCCTCCTCCATAAAACAGAGAGAAGTCTCCACCTGGTTAAACAAAAGTATTACGAAAAAGGGGACAGGGCGGACAGCATTTTAGCTTGGAAACCGAGGGAGGTACAGAGAAGCAGAATGGTGAAAGTGGTGAAGAATGGGGGGGGGGGAGTTGGGGTATGATACTCCCCACATTGGAGAGGCCTTCCGCCGATATTATGAAAGATTATATTCATCCGAATACAATGGGGACGGGGGGGAGATTGAGGGATTCCTGAATTCTATACAGATCCCAACCCTGACCAGGGAGATGGTGGAGGGGTTGGAGGGTCCGGTGACCGAAGAGGAGGTGGAACACGTGATCAGTGGCATGAAGGTGGGCACCTCCCCGGGCGCGGATGACTATTCAGTCTTCTTTTACAAAAGGTTCCGGTCAGCCCTGCCCCCCACTTGGTTAGAGTGTTTAACGCGGTGCTGGAGGGGGGTCTCTCCCGGACTCCATGATGGAGGCAATCATAGTGGTGCTCCCCAAAGACGGCAGGGACCCCTCGGAGTGCTCCTCCTACCGTCCGATTTCTTTGTTGAATATTGACGTAAAGATCCTGGCCAAGATTATTGGGAAACGGATGGAGGGGATCCTGCCGAAACTGGTCCACGGAGACCAGGTGGGGTTCATTACGGGAAGACAGGGCTCAGATAACATTCGTAAAACCATAGACTTGTTCCACTATGCCCAGGTGTCGGACCTAGACGCGAGCGCCCTATCCCTGGATTCGGAAAAGGCGTTTGACAGGGTTGAATGGAGATTCATGGAACTTAACCTCCAGAAGATGGGCTTTGGGACACACATCAGGGATTGGGTGGCTGTGCTGTACAGGGCCCCTAAGGCCAGGGTTCAAGTGAATGGCAGACTATCAGACCCATTCCCCCTCTCACGTGGAACAAGGCAGGGATGCCCACTCTCCCCTCTAATTTATGTCCTGGCATTAGCAGTCAGAGCACACCCAGACATCAAGGGGATCAGGAGAGGTGATGTAGAATTTAAGCTTTCCCTGTTTGCGGACGATATCCTGGCCTACCTGGTGGACCCGAGATACTCACTCCCCCCCCCCTCCTGTCCTTGTTGACCACATTTGGCGCTTCTCAGGCCTAAAGATTAACGCATCTAAACCAGTCCTGCTCCCCATGAGAATTCGGGACTCGGGCCTGGACGCCCTTGACAGGCTGGAGGGGATAACGGTTGGGAAGGCCTCTATTCGATACCTGGGAGTCCTTATAACCAGGGACCTAACCAACCTCGCCCCCGCCAACTATGATCCCGTTATGGCACAGGTCACCGCCGATCTAAGGAGATGGGGCTCTATGATTCTGTCCTGGTACGGCCGCATGACGGCAGTGAAAATGAACGTACTCCCGTGCCTACTATACCTCTTCACCGCTCTCCCTACCAGCGTCCCCGACCAAACCTTTAGGGTCCTTCAGAACGGGGTGCGCGAGTTCATATGGTAGGGCAGGACCCCGAGGACCGCAAAGGCCGTCCTCACCTTCCTAGGGAGGAGGGGGGGTTTGGTCTGCCTGACTTCAAACTTTACTACCACGCCGCCCAATTACGAGTCCTCCTGGAACACATGAAAGAGGGGGCGGGTACATACTGGTCGTACCTGGAGGACATGGACGCTCACCCACTTAAGGTTCGGGACCTCCTATGGGCCCCACACAGATTCATTCTGAACAGACTTAAATCCCACCCAACATTGGGAGTTCTCTGGGCAATCTGGAGGGAAAGCCCCCAGGCGGCACACCTAACATCGTGGCCGTCTCCGATGTCATCCCTGTGGGGTCACCCCCTCAGACTGGGAAGCAGGGGGTTCCGTAATGCACAGTCCTGGTCTGACTCGGGGATGGAATGGGCTGGGCAACTGTTTAGGGAGGGGGAATTCCTGCCATACGAAGATTTGAGAGACGCCCTCGGGCGGGAGTCACTCTCCATATTCGAGTACCTCCGCCTGAAGGGAATCCTATGTGACCAATCATGGGGCCAAGGTTTAAAAAGACAGCTGACCCCCTTTGAGAAACTCTGACACTGCGACCTCCAGGAAGAGAGCGGTGTCTGGGATGTATAAAATTCTGAACACAAATGACCTGGGGAGAAGGAGGGGGTTCCGCACCTTTTGGAATGATCTGGCTGGGGAGGAGATTTCGGAGGACTCCTGGTCAAGGATATTTAAAATAGCTTTCCATGGGAACTTGTTCACGGCGGACATGGAACATAACTTTAAGATCCTACAGGGGTGGCATAGAGATCCCGCCAAGCTGTCAAAGATGTTCACAGGTATATCCCCCGCTTACCCAAGGGGATGTGACCAGGCTGGCACGAGGGGTCACATGTGGTGGCACTGCTCGAAAGTACAGGCATACTGGGAGCGGGTAAGGGGTTGGATCGCCGAAGTCACGGAGGAATTGCTTCCCCAGAATCCTCTGACAGTATTACTGGGCCTCCCCCCAGAGGACACAGACGTATACAGATACCCTAGAATGTGGGAAACCATGCTGCGGGCTAGGAGGGTGGCCTTGGCCCAGAAATGGAAAAGCCTGGAGACCCCCACAAAGGTGGACTGGCTACAAAAGGTTAAAAACATGTTCTTGATGGACAAATTAACAGCAATGATGAACAATGACTTGAGCTCATTCCAGGCTAATTGGTATGGGGTGCAGCAGATTTGGGGATGGGAAATCCACTGATCCTCCGGGAAGAACCATGGATGGAAAAGGGCGCCCGAGGGACGGCGGACGAAATACAGCCAAACATGCAGTTAATGTTCTCGCTCTTTCCCGAGCTCCGGTCACTCAAAGCTCACAACGTGTCTCCCCATAAAGGGGGTTCTACTGGGACTTAATTATTTGGGGGGTGGGGGTTTGTTTCGGAGGGGAGGGGTAAGGGGGGGGTTTGGGCCTCTGATTTGTACACTCTTTGTAAAAGCTTTCTGCCCCTTTGTTACATTATGAAAATGTCAATAAAACAAAGTTTAAAAAAATTAAAAAAAGCCTTTGGTTGACTGCAATGTAACTGCAGGCCAAGTTCAACTTTACAAAACACTTTCTCGTGTGCGGGAGCCTTTTGAATGGTAGAATCGAAGGATCTACGTGATTTTACCAAACTGAAAAGTTTGACTCCCAAAAGTGATGGCAGCCTCTCTGAGAGCGGGTGCCTATCAAAGTGTGCCACTACAAGTTAATCCTGGGGAACCCTAGACCATAGGGGGCCCAGAAAACTTACTTTTCAATGGCGGTGCATGAGTGGAAGAGGGATAAAAGTTCCCTAGATTCAGGACAAGTCACTTCATATGGAAAAGAGACTGAGCTACTTTAAGCAGACGAGCAGAAAGCATTTCTACAATCCAGACAATGGGGTTGCTACTTTATTTCCCCCTAGTAGCTCTGATAAGCAAAGTAATTTTGAAAGCTTGTGAGAGTACACTCGATCCATACATTTCTCTGACAAGGAGGAGAGAACCAGCCCAGACAGTTAAAATGTATCCAGCATTGTGCTACCTATTCCACAAGCCTTGGAGATGACATTTTGCACTTTCCCCATTCTAAACCTATGGAACAAACACTATCCCAGGAATTTAGAAGGGTTTACAGATACAAGCAAAAAATGCATGCTACATTACCAGTACACACAGAGTAAAACCGACAGCCTCGGGAGGAGGTGGTAGGAGCAACTGTGCACAGAGGCCAATTTGAAAGTCAAAATGGTGACTGGACCTTAGATGGTTTTGGCCAACCCATGAGACCACATGACCAGTAGCACATGGCCCAATGGGGGAAGAGCGCCAACCCCTTTACACAGGTGCAAGGCATTTCCCTGAAGCCCAACCCCAGGGAGAAGCAGTCACCAGACAAAAGGCAGCCAGCCCAAGCAGCCTTCGTGAGTCACAAGCAGAATTGAGAGTACATAGGTTGGAATACCAGAGAGTCCCCAGGCCGGGAAGCAGATCATAGGAGTCCCCAGGTGTAGTGACTTGGAATGGAACCAGCAGACCAGAGGAGAGCCTGCCAGCTGAGAACAGTAGTCTATGGAAATCCTGGACCAGAGAGGGTCCACTTTAAAGTGCAACAGCAAAGTACTGCAGGAGGAAGCCCTGTGAAGAGTTAAGATTGGAGAAGCATGGGAGAGCTGAGAATAATTGGGTTTGTTAGAGAGTGTTCAGGGGAGGTATGTTACCAGCTTCGTGAGGGAAACAAAGGGTACAATTAGGGGTGTAGAGGGGAATGTGGAACTATGAAGAGCTGTAGAAGAGCCGAAGAGTAGGAAGGATTGCCTGGGAGCTGGGCGAGAGGGGTAACAACTTGGAGGGGAGTTAAGGGGTACCATCTGGGATGTGAATGAGAGGGTGTAACAGAAGGGAGACAGAACACACACAGGGGAAACCATTTTCTTGGAAGCAGAGTGAGAAGGATACCAACGTAGAAGTAAACTTCAGGGTTGACATCTGGAAAGTTGAAAGGCAAGCGAAAGAGAAGAGAAGTCTGAGGTTTAAAGAAACAGCCATTTCAACCAAGTTGAATGCTATGGTCTAATCTTTTTTGAGGTGCACTGCAACAAAGATGTCAATGCAAGAGAGTGTCCTAGGAAATACTACCTACCGGCAAGTACTTTTCATACATTCAGCCTGCCAAGATGTCATACCAGCACAACCAGTATGCATGGTTTCAAAATGAGATCAGCAATCCGCACAAACATGAAATCCGGGACTTCATGGTTGGCCAATCTCTCCCATGTCCATTATTTCTGAGCAAACACCATTAGTACAGACCTTGAGCCAGAAAACTGCAGTGCGCGTCATGGATGTCCTTACCCCAATCCCCCAAAATACTCATTACATCTGCATACTGACCAGCCACAGCGATCGGGCACTAAACCTCAGCGTTCGCTATGAAAGAAACAAACTTCACTCGCTTCTCTATCAAGACAACCCGACTAACAAAAGAGCGTTTTCTTTTCTTAGCGGGAGTATTCACACTTGGCTCATTTGTACTCTGTGCCCAGAGCTGTGCATCAACGCCTCAGTGGAGCCGCAATGTTTCTGGAGCTGCTTGGTGGCGCATCCAGAGGGAGGGTCACGTGCCCTACCATTTTTATGCCAGAGTGACTCTTTTAAAAGGAGACAAGACTGGCTTATTATCTAGGCAGCCCAGATATAATGTTAAGTTAGGTTTAAGTTGGTCTGTTATAAACGCCATTTCATAACTAGAATACGAACAGCTCAAAATTCTGAGTCAAGCCAAATAAGCTGGTAGCCATACATGAAACATTCCTGTTGAATTGCGCAAGGACGCATTTCACAAATGTCCATCCAGAACTATGATTTTGCCAGCCATCTCACTGCAAGCTCAATTGGAAATGTACAGCGCATTACTGAACCTTTCAGAATGCATGACAGGGTTAATGTGCTCACTGGAAGCCACAAAAGCTTGATGCATTTAAAAAGGAATGAATGTATTTATAAGCGGAAAGCACTAGATAAGAGATGGCCTAAGCCACAAGCCTATTTTTTAACCTTGTCCCATTAGCAAATAATTTTTCCAAAACAAATGATCGCCTTGCTGTTCTTTAATGAGCCTGTGGTCACATTATCGCCATGGTTAGTAAGATATAACTGCATTGAGTGCAACAACTACAAAACAAGGACAGATATTTTGTTAAACAAGAGAATTATTTAGAAAATATGTAATTGCATACTACTAAACATAAGAAACATGGGCTGCAAACATATCTGATGTTTATGTAAACAAAAAAAAGTCCAGGTTAATATAGATAAAACACTAACCAAGGTTCAACACTTAATTAGGACACACCGACAGCAGAAAAAGTTATGGATAAAGCACTGCTGTCTTACCATTTGGCAAAGGCCCATCTTGTTTAAACATGCCAGGGCACAGGTAAGCAACCGATAACGACAAAATTAGCTAATTTCAAATGTTAACAAACAAGCAAGATGGTCAGTTCTACTCTTTACATGAATTAAGTCATTGATTGTTAGAATTGGATTGGCTAACAGGAAAACAGAGGCGGGACGTACCCTTTGATGACATTTCAGGAATTTGCTTGCAACCTTTTAAAAAGCTGGTTTGTAATGGCTATGACACTTTGGACCATGAAGGGGCAGGGCCTGGAGGACAGTGCTGACCCACAAGATCTTGACCTACCCGTGTAAGTAAGGTAGCAAAAACGTTCAGGCTGGGCCCAGACTAATTCTAGTCTTTAAGTCTACAAAATGGCACTTTGCCAATTTTTTTAAATTCTAATTTTCGATGCTTGCTTCAATAATTTGGAGGCAGAGCCAATTTACAAAGCTGAACTGCCTTGGAAATGAGCAGCAAACAACTTTCAGATGTCGTCACCATGAGACAGTAAAATGCTCATTCTTCTGGAGGCTGAAATAAGCCATTTCTACCCATTATTTTCAATATATATTTTTGAGCCATGGCTGTAGATTGCTTTATGGCTCTTTTTAGTTAACTGTGTTATCCACAGGTTGGTCTGTATAACCCCCCCCCTGTCCTACGGCTTGAGAAATCCACAGCAACACAATGAGTATGTGTGTAAGTGGTATTGGGGTACAAACACATCAATGATTGGTTGTTGGTGGTTTTAACAAAAGTGAATAGAAGAGTAGGATGTTGCGGATCTACACAATGGGCCTCATTACGGACACGGCTGTCGCCGGTACCATTTTTTTTCCGGCACCCGCGAATGGGCAATTACCGGGTCATTACGGCCATGCCGGACCCGGGAATTGCCCATTCGTGGGCGCTGGAAAAAAATGCTCCCCATTCCCATTGTGCCCCGTAGGGCTCAATGGGAATGGGGAGATCGGATGCACCGGTTCCATTCGGAATGGTGCCGGTGCACCAGACATGCTCTGCTCGCAGGTACCGGTACGCACGCCAGGCCAGTCCTGGCGGACGGGAAAGCACCCAATGCAGAACCTGTAGTTTACTGGTACCGTTGTTACCGGACCGGAAAACCTATAATGAGGCCGAATGACTTCATTGCAACTATTAAGAACTGCATATCAGTTGACTATTCCATTCAAATCCTCCTGTTATCTACAATAGAGAATAACTACACAAATGGTAAACAAAAGTGATAGTATTATTGATGCGTTTCTATTAAGGAGTATAATAGTCACTATTTTGCAAGTGCAAACACTTGTTGGTTTAGTGATAATGCTGTGTAGGGGAGATATTGATAGCATCTCATGTTTATTATATTTATTTAAATGTATATAGGGCAGAAACAGCCCTTGGGCATCGAGGCACTGTTCCATGTGAAGAGCTTAGCTGCACGAGGCATCAAGGTGTGGCCTTAGGAATGAATACATTAGATGCATACAATATACAATACAGTCAGGCAGTGGTAGGCGCATTGTGTACATGCAACACCTGCTTTAGAGTAGGGTTCTGACAGCTTTGCGGAAGGCCACATGCAAGTCTTCGGCTCTTATGGAAGGTGGTCGCGAGTTCCAATGCATGGCTGCTAAGGAAGGGAAGCTAGGTCCTCCTGCAGAGACTTTGATTTTGGGCACAGAGAGTAGGTTAGAGTAAGGAGTTCTGACCGCTCTAGTGGATGCAGGTGGGCGTATTCTACACACACACACAGGTAAATCGCAAAGATACAGAGAGACACCCAGGTGGTATAGACCAGCAACAATACCGCTGTCCAATAGTAGGCCCTTTCGATGCTGCGGGGTAGTAGCTTCCAGTGGTGGACTGGCCTATAGGGAACTCTGGAGATTTCCCGCTAGGCTTCTGCACCCTGGGCATCTTTTGTGTGGTTACCCATTTTATTTCCAAATGTTCTCATAGGAAAGGGGTGTGGCTTGCTGAAGATGTGCAATATAGGGCCACTTTCATCATTCTTTCCAGGGCCCCTTTTGGTTCTCAGTCCACCCCTGGTAGCTTCTCTTGCTCTAAAGCACAGAGATCCACTTCCTCTGGAGCCTTGCTTTGGGTACATCGCTATTATCTGCAGCAAAACCTGACGCAGCGCGGGTGGGCATTTAGACCACCTTTGGGGAGGCGGCTGGGCTCTGACATTTAGGGCAGGAGGTAAAGCATGATATTTTTGCTATCATGTCACATACTCCTGGAGACTATCAACATAAGGTCATGTTAGGGCTACAATCTTTAAAAAGAATATTCTCCTAAATTGCATGATTAGTCTAGCCCATACCGTCCAACATCTGAGAACGGTCAAGTAGGGCTCTTTGCACCAGGATGAGGAAGGCTTGCCCCCTCCACGCCCCCCCCTCCCCGCCCCCCATTGGAGCAGAAAGAAAAGCGTTTGTAAAATACAAAATGCGGGCTTAAAAAAAAAAAATTCAGACCACTCCATTGAAAATCGGGAGAGTTGGTGGATAAGGTATAGCCTGGGGGGGTGGGGGGATATATGTGCATGAAAACGTACACATATATTTACAAGACTTAAGATAAAAAATTAAGCTGAGGCAGAACACAAGCATGGGCAGTGACCAGACATCAAGAGAGGGCCCCAAAGAAAGAAACCAGCCCCAGTTTCAAGGCATGCGAGTGGGCGCCCACAGCTTGCCGTTGTCTGGAACACTGCACCAAATGTCGATAGGGACTGACTCGATCAGACCGCACACACTTCTATACATTGTTCACTTTCATTCATTGGTTGAGTATGGAATTCTAAAGCCAACGATGCAAAAAATACAATCCATGAAACATCCAATCTGCCTTTTCACGATGAATAAAAGCTGCAGGCGTCCCCTGGCTGGTCAGACAGAGCATATTTTATTTATTTTATAAACATAACGCGCTTAGTGCCAGCGAGTGGCTTCTAAGCGCGGGATCGGGATTCGAACCCGTGCTGCGCCGCGTTGCCGCCTGAGCTATCTTTCCTCCCTCTATAGCATGAATGAACCCCACCACTCGCTTTCACTCAGACTCGGGACCGCATTTTCACAAAATACTTCTAGAACGTGCAATATCGACGGCTGATCGGCGCATGAAAAACTGACCAGAACATCATTCTGCTTCAGAATAAAAGCATTTTCTATTTGGTCCTGATCTTTTACAGGAGGGTGTTCGTGCTTGTATAACCACTAGATGGCAGAGTGGGCAAAGGGATCAAGCAGAATTTCAAAACGGTCTCAAGTCGCATTTTCCAGCTGCATAGCAAGTATCCTATTGAAAACGAATCCTCGTTTCCCAGGTTTCTGAAAGCCAAGCCACTTGTCAAATATATGAATTGTTACGGTTATCAGTACTGGTCCTAAAATAAAATCGGGAACTCGCTAGCATACGTGAAGTCACCAGAAGATAACATTTCTCAAAGTGATAGGCCCAGGTTCATTCAATTGGCCTTTCATAATCGAAGCAAGTGCACATGACAATTGTACATTTGGCTTTCAGGAAATTAATTTACACTCTAGACTCACCAACTGAAAAAGTGCGCGTAGAGCGCAATACCAATGAGCCATTTCAAGCAACCTACAATGACTGCTCGGTCTAGTTAACGGGCAACTTTCTGGCCCTCATCAAAGATCCGTGTTTGAATCTAGCGCTGGTCATAGCAGCAGAACAAGCGCCCAAATCATCATTAATCAAGAGCACACTACCTTTTTTCTCCGTGCCGGCCTCAAAAACACTCAGTAGGTGCTAGTCTGCCTCCGTCCACCAGGCCGCCTGTGTCCTCGACGTGCAAGCTGACTGCTAGGGGGCAAGATCATCAGTGGTGCCTTTGTGGCAATAAACCCAAAGCCGGCGGGCCATTACCACCTAAGGTAATGCCCCCAGGTCCCATAGTTAAGGCCCCGAGGCATTACGATTGTTTATTTTTCAATCAGCATTTGTTTTGTCGTTTGAAAAGGCGGCCGCTGCAGTACGCGTTAGTTCTAGAAAGAGTAGATCTACAGGGCGCTATTTTGGGCCAAGTTCATTCGTGGCTTTGAGACCCAGCGATGCGTAAACGGGATTACACTGTGGTAAGACTCGCAATTGAGCCAATCCACGTTCAGTGTTTCCTGTAGCATCGGCACGCCAGGGTCTAATTTCCAATAACTGATTTTGGCAGATAGGGTGTAGCGAGATGAAATGATTTGCCCAGGAACACACTTGGTTGAAGTGGTAAAGCCAGGATTGGGGACCGGTCTGCAACTCAGGCACTTGTTTTCCCAGCTGTGATTGCTAGAAAGGTGGTTTGCTGCAAGTCGTTTTGCAACTTTGGTTTGAAAACACCATGTGACTTTGGAACGCAGAGAAAAACAAATTCTGATTGTGTTTTGCTAACTGAAGTTAAAAGTTCTTTGCAGCATCTTCATGGTTGCTTTTATTTTTTTGGTGAATATGTTTTGTTATATTTTATAAACTTGTCATTTGCTTTAAATTCAGAAGCTCGAGAAGACCCTCTAAAGAAACATATCTCCAATCAATGTGTTTTTTTTTTTTTTTTTAACACAGGGGGTGTGCTAAATACTTCCTTCGGCTGCAGCTTGCAAGAGCCTAATGGCGGACACTGAGCTTGAGGCAGAGAGAGCCAAGTGCTTCTACTGCAGGACTGACGGTCTTATCCTGTGATGGGAGGGGGAGAGACCATTTGTGAGGGAGGTCTTGCGGAATCGCAAGTAAGCAATCATTATTGGGGTATTTATTGAGTGCAGGCCGAGCTTTGGGGAGCAACAGAGCGCTTTACAATCATAGGGGGAAGAATAAGGCCAGGGAGCAGAGAAACAAGGGAGTGGGGAATCTAACAGGGGAGGGAGGACAATAGTCAGCAAAGGGTCTACAAGCCACCAGGGGAGGAAACAGTGGGGATTAGATCACTCGGTCGGTCTCGGGTGTGGTGGGGAGTGGAGGGTGTGTGGACCTAGGTGATAGGGAGGTGTAATTCCCTGAAGAAGCTCCTTCCTGAACTGTAGAAGCAATGGGGGCCAGTCGTGTTGATGGGCGGGAGCAATAGCACAGATCTTCACAGTGTGAATATCAGCACAGGGCCTCACCAGCCTCCAGTCCAGCAGCCTTCTGCCCTTCGTGCAACCCTGGACCTAGCAAATCACCGCGACCCTTGTCCTCTCCCCGATCATCCCTATGTTTAGCTTGCAACAATACTGTTTTATAGAGATAATTTGAAAAACATTAAATAAAAAAAATTAAAAAGAGTTGCAGTCCCACAGGAACTTGAGCAGACGTCCCTCTGACCACACACTAAGCAGCAACCCCTACAATCAGAAGGGGGAAAAGAAAATAAAGATTAGGGGTCCCATACACTAGGACTGCAGAACCCCAAAAGGTGCAATTCTGGCCCGACATCCACCTTTCTTAGTCATAGTACAGCACAGGCATTGGCGCATTGCAGAGTGCAGGGGGACGGCAGAGTGCAAGGGGACGGCAGAGTGCAGGGGGACGGCAGAGTGCAGGGGGACTGCAGAGTGCAGGGGGACTGCAAAGTGCATTACATTCAGGAATCAGAAAAGCCCCCATGTGTTCAAAGTAGATGACAAATCCCCCCAAAACACACACACACACACACACTCTCTAGCTGTTCTAGAGAATGGTAGTCTTAGAGACAACACAACTACTTTCAACATTAGGAACAAGTACGCATAAACAACGCGAGGGGTAACTCGGCTGCCTCCACACCCCCAATTATTTATAAATCTAAAAGTAAAAAAAAAAAGTCACTAACTTTAAAGTACCTATTTTTCAGCTTGTGAGGTAAGATTGTTCAAGAAAACTAACAGGGCAGGGTCCCTGTTCTCAGGGGAGACAACTTTTGAATTTCTGGGAGGGGGGTTGTTTGGAGGGGTGGGGGAGGGCAGTGGGCATATATTCAGGGCGTTCCATTTAAAGTATAGGGTGATGCAGTGCAGGTTGTCTGTTTGGGTCCAAACGGAGCGCATCTGACACTCTAGCCTGGGCTTCTGGAGTACTGAGCTCTAGATTGGAAGTGAACCTCCAGTGATAGCTACTGGGTGGCGATGTGTGAACCTAGCCTGGGATTCTGGAGTACTGAGCTCTAGACTGGAAGTGAACCTCCAGCGATAGCTACTGGGTGGCGATGTGTGACACACTAGCCTGTGCTTCTGGAGTACTGAGCTCTAGACTGGAAGTGAAGCTCCAGCGCTAGCTACTGGGTGGCGATGTGCGACACCCTAGCCTGGGCTTCTGGAGTACAGAGCTCTAGAGTGGAAGTGAACCTCCAGCGATAGCTACTGGGTGGCGATGTGCGACACACTAGCCTGTGCTTCTGGAGTACAGAGCTCTAGAGTGGAAGTGAACCTCCAGCGATAGCTACTGGGTGGCGATGTGCGACACACTAGCCTGTGCTTCTGGAGTACTGAGCTCTAGAGTGGAAGTGAAGCTCCAGCGATAGCTAGTGGGTGGCGATGTGCGACACACTAGCCTGTGCTTCTGGAGTACTGAGCTCTAGAGTGGAAGTGAACCTCCAGCGATAGCTACTGGGTGGTGATGTGCGACACCTTAGCCTGGCTTCTGGAGTACAGAGCTCTAGAGTGGAAGTGAACCTCCAGCGATAGCTAGTGGGTGGCGATGTGCAACACACTAGCCTGTGCCTCTGGAGTACTGAGCTCTAGAGTGGAAGTGAACCTCCAGCGATAGCTACTGGGTGGCGATGTGCGACACACTAGCCTGTGCTTCTGGAGTACTGAGCTCTAGACTGGAAGTGAAGCTCCAGCGCTAGCTACTGGGTGGTGATGTGCGACACCTTAGCCTGGCTTCTGGAGTACTGAGGTCTAGACTGGAACTGAACCTCCAGCGATAGCTACTGGGTGGTGATGTGCGACACACTAGCCTGTGCTTCTGGAGTACTGAGCTCTAGAGTGGAAGTGAACCTCCAGCGATAGCTACTGGGTGGTGATGTGCGACACACTAGCCTGTGCTTCTGGAGTACAGAGCTCTAGAGTGGAAGTGAACCTCCAGCGATAGCTAGTGGGTGGCGATGTGTGACACCCTAGGGGTGATGTGGCAAGTCTGACACAGCTTATTCTATACACTGTTCCAGTGTCTGCAACTAACCGCACGTGACTTATGCAGAACCTTTTAATAAAGAGCATGTATGTGTCAGTGTACATGTGTAGGGTCCTCTTCTGTGTACACAATTGGGACACACCAGATCTATCAGGCAACCTTCAGCCCTCCATTGAGTGAAGGGCGTGTGCTCGGCCCTGGCTAACCAAAGAGGGGGTTGCTCTCCCTTTCGTTGGGAGCCGTCTTGCCCTTAGGATAGATTGTTCCTAAGGGTTTTTCAAAAGCCTGAGAGCTGTTGAAAAAGGCCCCAGCAGAAGCCCTTTTTGGATGTAACTGGTGAACAAGTGCCCTCTAAATGCACTTTCCTGCCTCCCCCGTGTCTCCTCTACCAGGCACGTGTGCAGCCCCCGCCTCCCACCCCAAGGGAAAAAAAACAGACTGCCATTAAACGAGCGCTTATTGTCAACTGGCTGCATCGATAGCGGGTTAGTTCGGGTTAGTTACAGTTACAGTTTGGGGACTTTTTGTTGCTCTGGGGCCACATTACAGAAAAGTTGCACCAGTGCAAGAGCAAAGTTTGCACGGTATTGGCACTAGGGCATAGCTTGCCCCATTTTTCAAAACACTGGGACACATTAAAAAACCATTGTACCTCGGCAAGTGCAGTTTGGCATATTAAAAGCACTAGGGTAAAAATGGCCTAGTGCAAAAAAAATGCATTTTCACTACATTTTTGCACCAGGGCAAAGTTTGCCGTAATGCTAATACGGAATGGTAATAGCACTAGGGCAAACTTTGCCCTGATGCAAAAATGCCTCAAAAATGTATCTTTTTAGCCCTCTGGCAATTTTAGCCCTGGTGCTTTTAATAAGCCAAACTGCACTTGTCGAGATGCAATGTTTTTTTTTAAGGTGTCCCAGTGCTTTAAAAAATAGGGCACACTTTGCCCTAGTGCCAATACCGTGCAAACTTTGCACTTGCACTGGTGCAAAGTTTCTGTAATTTGGCACCTGAATTTCAAAATATGCGTTAAAAACAAAATGAGGCCTGCTCTGGCAGCCAAGTAAAAATGTCGGTGCCTCACGGTATTCAGCCTGTGAACATGGGCCATTGAAAGTAGAATGATCCAAGTTAAATACAAGACCCAAAACACCTTTAAAAAATATGTTCCACTTAATTTAAGCTGCGCTTTGTTGGCAGAGGTCGCGCTATGCAGATCCTAGTTGCCGTAGGTTGGTAAAAAAAAGTACATTGGTGTAAAACGAAAATTCCTTAGCCCCCTCCCCAAACTAAATGCAGAACGCCCAGAAAGAAATGGCACCGATACCGAAAAGTACGGATTACACCATGTTGTAGTGCTTTAGAGAACGTGTTTTATCCTCATTGTGAATATCAAAGCGGTTTGAAAATCCAATACAGTTAGTTCACCACAAAGTGATTTGAGCAGCACTCTCCAATCGCCGAAGATAAAAGGAAGAAGAGATCACGGTTTTGTGAATCAAATAATTCTTATTCTGAATCAATTCGTTTTTTGTCACAAAATGATTGGGTTTACAATAAACTATATTCCCTTTGGAAAAATAGCTTCCTTTTTAATTTTTTAACAAAAACAAGTTCTCCGTAGGCAAAATGTTTTGCTTTTGGATGTAAGATCGATATGTGTTTTGCCTTTTTCTACGAGTGACAATTTCAGGCGAATTGGGGCCAGTTCTCAATTGCCAGAAAAGCGAATTATCCAAACAATCCGTGTTGGGGATGACATTTTCCTCCCTAGCCTGGAGCTTCACATTACACAGAAACAGGTGTAACCTCAAGCAGACTAATGTATACACGGTCAATATCAAAGGCTAGATGGAAAAAATCTTAGCCATCTGGACAGATGCACAGCCAAACACACACGCACGCGCGCGACAGGAGTGCTATAAACACTGAGCCGGGAGACCGCCGCACCGTCTGGCACGTGCAGAGCGGACGACCAGGCAGCTGATAGGATGCACAAACAGCCAGACCAATGGCAAGAAAGACATTCAAAATCCGGCCTGTGAGAGGACGCCATAAAGTGACATCATACGATGTCACACCGTGCCCGCCTCAAATTTAGGAATATGAATTAACTAGCTAAAGAGACCTGAAAAACAGACTAAGAGGTGTGGCAACCACCTTAACCTCGCTAAAGCCTACACTTAAAACGTTCATTAGGTTTCAAATGCAATTAAGGTCATGCAGCCAAAGTCTCTTAAATGACTGCAATTACCCCAACCCTTAAATGGATGGCTATTACCCAACACCCTCAAAATGCACTTGCAATTACCATAGTTACGATCATCTCTGCATGGCCTGCACTAGCAGAAATGACCCCATAAACAATGTCTGCAGTCTGATGCTTACCAGTTTCTGGTAACGGATAAACATGTCCCCAATACTGCTCAAGTCACATGCTGGCCCCCACACGCGGTGCCGGGTAGCCCTGTTCCAAGATACTCTGTCCAATCAATAGATTCACCTGGCGTCTTTATAGTGCGGGTCGAGAGTGGAAGGGGGAGTTTGCAATTCCATGTAGACCGAGCCCCGTTCCCCCATCCCTGTGTGCTGAGGGGGAGGTTTGAGGGGACTGGGACTAAACGTGGTGCGTACAGGTGGAACCTCTGCCCATCTTTCCTCTCAGGCTGAGGCTTAAGGCTGGAGCTGGGAGAACCTATTGGGCACCTCCTAGGTGAGCTTGCCGCCAGTCACATGTTTGAGCGTAAACAGAGATGAGGGCCTGTTTGGTGCATTTTGTGGCTCAGGGAACACACATTTAAAGTTCCCATTTCTTAGTATGATGCAGAGAAGGCGTCCCGAAGTCAGAATGTGAAGCACTGAAGAGAGCTTTTTTTTATGATCCCTGTGGCCATCGCGCTGTCTCCACTGGAGAGCAGAAGATCGATGCCTTTCGCTTGGACTGAACAGGGCCATCAGAGCCAACCTTCGGTGTATTAAGGCTCAAAGACCAGATGTTCTTCGGCAATGTCACAGTAATCTTAAGGAGCAGGGGGGACATTGGAAGCACGACAGGTTTCGCGTCGCAGAGCTGTGAGAAAGTGCCCTTATTGCACGTTCTCCAAGTCCTGCGTGGGTCTGCTGCAGGTCCGATACAGGAAAGATCTCCTGCAATCCTGGAAGCCCGCGGGTCCTATGCACTGTCACGATTCCCGGCATTTCCCACCAGAGGCAGATAATACCACCAGGGTGCAAGACTTGCACCCGCCAGTAGCCAATGGCTACTGGACTCCTGACGAGTAAGAAATGGTGTTGTGGCTGCATGCATAGAATTGAAGTGGCAAGTGACTTTTTTTTAATGGCTGGCAACTTGAATCTTTGCACCCCCGATACACACATGTGAAGTGTTGGTATGTATAAACGATGAGGTGTCTGAGATGCTGGGGCTGTGGCACTGTAATATGAAACAAGGGCGGGGAACTTGCTTCCAGGCAGAAAGAAATTACAAAATGGCCACTGTGCAAGGGGTGAAACGGACGAGCATGGGGTGGTGGTGGTGGTGGTGTGCTGGTCGTGAGGGCTCAGGCATGCGAGGAGAGCATGAGCAATGGATGAGGATTCTACTGCGATTGTCGCAAGCATTCAGACGCATTTGGATTCATGTCATTTGGAAAGGGGACACTGATCATAGTATTCATGGCAATTGTTGGTTGTATGCCAGTGTGGAGACCCAAAGACAACAAAATTCCAAACATATGTAGGGGACACCAGGCAACGGATTGGGGGATGCAACATCTCGCTAACCTGAAAATCAGCTGCTGTGAAAATAATGGCTAGAAAGTAGTTCCTGAGAAAGTTACTGCATGAAGGAAGGCAACCACGGTGGCCCGGAACTTGGGAACGGAGTGGGTGGACTCGAATATGGCTTCTTCAATACAGGTACATGGGTCACTATGAGAGAACACCAGACTCACAAGCCTTACCCTTCATGAACACATGCATGTCAGCGTGCATAGGTGCACATTGTTTACAGGGGGGGGCTCTCTATCCATATCCCACTCTTGAGAGACCCTTTCCTACCACAGTGCGGTGCTAAAGTATCAAGTGACGGTCCGTTCCTTGAAGGGGGGCGCGATACCATGCGTCCTCATCACTTCATACAAGGTCTGATCCGATCATCTACAGCAACTCGCTCCCGCTCTGTCCATATCTACAGAAATATGAAATCGAACCCGCTACCATGCAACTGTCATTGCAAGCGGCAATGAGCAGTTTCATGCGAGTCGTGCTGTGCGGCCATGAGGCTAGTCATTTCAAGTACCCTTTTACTTACGAGTCTCCGGATCTGCGGTAATTATCTGGGCACTGGAAGGAGAGACAGCGGAAGCCCCCTTGCACATTAAAGCAGGTCTCCGTGCCTGAGCAGTTGTGTGTCCCGGTAAGACATTCATCGAGATCTGAAACACAAAACAGTCACTAAGTTGTAGGGAAGTAAGGAAAAAAGGAAATTGGGCAAACATTGTTCGATTGTCGCAGGCCACCCAGACGTGGGTCCCGTGCCCCAGAGACCCAAGCTCCTCCTCACTGATGATGCCAAAACATGTCTGGGGATGCTTGTGGTCTCGTGCAGAAGAGATGTGACCTAGCAGTTCCGGCTGGACTGCCCCTTTTGGGGTGGGACCAAGCCAGCTTTGCATATGGTTTTTTCGCCTTCTAGAATGGCTTGGCAGGTCAAAGAACGATGGTCTGGAGGGTTGCCCAGAGCAATGCCAGAGGTTAATATTAATTCTAAACCTTCCAGCCATCACCTCTTTTGGTTTATTTTATTCACCTCAGCTATGGCAGTGCAAGAGGTCTGGCCAAAACAGGGAAACGTGCATTGGTTACAGAAATAAATGTTACCATTTTACCAGACACATTGCTCATTTAGCTTAAAATCGACTGTCCCAGGGTTATTAAAAGCCACAAAGTGGGCAGGGTCCATCTTTAGATGTCACGAGGCCTGGCACCTTGACATCCTCTTTTCTACCACCTTCACCCTTCAACAAAATTTGGTAAAGGCACAGTTGCAGACAAAGGTGTTTAATTGTAGCACAATACAACGCCATGCAAACATGCAGAAATTCACTTTATAACCACATCATCAGGTCTCATTGTAGCAGGGAAGAGCCAAGCTAACTACCCTGAATCTTTATTGTACTGTATTTCTCCCTGCAACCAGTTAAGCCTTTCCATGTAACTTACGCCATGATACCTCAGGTTGTGGGCGTGTAACAAATGTAATAAATATGCTCCAATATGAAGTTACGCAGAACACTAGCACTTATCCTGTAGGAACCTGTGCAGAATGTCACACTGTCGACATAGTATATAAGCAGCGTTTGAAGGCCCATGATCACTTTGGGGTCATTGTTTCAGGGCCGGTGGAGGTGAAATACACAGTTCATTAGAGGGCTAGGGGCATGCTGGCCTCTAGTGAGAAACTAGACCACAAGTGGATAACCAAAAAATATTCAACAGCTAGGCAAGTACCAAGCTATAGTATAGTCATTTCAGGATCGTGACTTAACTGAGAGTATAGTGTTGTTGACCGTCCTCATTTGGCTAAGCCACCTCCACTAGGAGGGTCTGCACCACCACACAGGTAAATTGCCTTTGTACGTGAGCCCGTCCGAGTTAAATATAGGGGTGCGGAGGAATCTCTTGTAGAATGACTGGACACGAACAGCCATTGCTCCGAAGAAAATTACATCTCCGAAACAGTCCCTTAAATATGAATAAGCATGCACTAATTTTAAATGGGGCAGAGCGGGAAATTAAGTTGTAAATGCAGGGCGTAAAGCATGTACGCCTCCATTTGGCACGGCTGGCACATGGCGGCGGATGGGCACAGAGCGGAGATCGCTGCTCTGCTCTACATGGTCTCAGGTCAGCACTTCATTTTGCACCTCCACGCGATTTTCGTGCAGGCGTAAAAGGAATGTATTCCTATAGAATCTACCTCTATTGTGCACCTGGTTAAATCCCTGCGGATGCCACAGAAATCCATGAGTAAATGGCGCTTGCAAAGCCTATTTGCAGGCAGCGTTTACTTTCCCACAAAACCCTGGGGAAAATGGATAAGTGATACTGAGTTTTACTGCATCCTTGTCCACTCTGCCTCGTGGACCTTTAAAAAAGTGAGCCCCAACGGCAGGCGCTTGGCTAAGTTGGGTTGTTGTGTGCCGCGCGCATGCAGCCGCCGCCTCTTGTATAGGAAGTCTGACCTTCTCCAGCCGGAAAGGAAGTGACAATGGGCAATAGGGAGATTGAAATTGGCGTTGCGCAGGCTTTTACCTTGACAGTTCCTTCCGTTGGGAGCCAATGTGTAGCCTGTGGGAGGGCACGAACACCGAAAGCTTCCGGGAACGTTGTTGCAACGGAACGAGCAGATGTGTCCTCCAGTGGGTAAAGCACATTCATCGATGTCTTGGGGAGGGAAACAAAAAGCATTGGGTGATGTTGTGTCATATCTAGTACTGCAGTGGTTGTACATTTAAAAATACACATTTCAGAAGGAGTTACTTCACTAGATTACACAAACTTTGAAATGGACAATTCATAATTTGGTATTTTGTACCGAGATAGCATTTCCTTTCGGTACAATCTGACCTTTGCCCACACATGCAAATTCTCTCCTTTTTCTACCTGCGCGCTGTGTCTGAATTTCCCCTGCCACATGTCCAATCTCTTCCTTCTATAATAGTGTGGTGTCTTGAATTTGCAAAAGGCATGGAGAGACATGGAACACACACACTGGTGAGAACCAGCTCAGAGTCTTTCCCATTGGCCATCATGCAGTATCCGCAAGACTCAATTCCTTAACATAGTGTCTCTTAGCATCAAACACCATTCACGTCATTCATAGCTTATTTAATAGTGCAAAGTGAATTCTTTAGAGGGTGGTCTGGTAATGTCTACGAGTTGTGTAGGGGGGCTAGTAATCTGAAATCTCACCTTCGCATGTGATCCCATCCACATCGCTCAGTTGGTATCCTCGCCGGCAATAGCACTGGTAGGATCCATAAACGTTGGCACATTCCTGACTGCATGGAGTGTCTTTGCATTCATCCACATCTAAACATACAAATTAAATATCATTACAAATATTCCTACGTGAAGGTTTCATAATTCCATTCCAACTAGCCCCATGTATTTTGTCATTGCCATGTTACTATGCCTGCACCGTGCCCATTTAAAAAAAATGGTGTAACAATCTAAAGAAAGAGTTCCTCTTTCTGTGGGTCGGAGTTTGTTGGTTACTACAGCTTACCTTCACAGGACCGGCCATCAGCCGCAAGCTTGAAACCAATGGTGCAGCTGCAGTAGTAGGACCCTGGAGTGTTCTCACATTTGTGGGCACAGATGCGTCCTGGATAGCGTCTGCATTCATTGATATCTGAAGTATTACACAAACCATAACAAATTCAACACTGATTTTACATATGAAGTGATCAAAAAGTAAATTAACTGCTCGATGGCTTGAACCCTGCGTAGTTGGGCCAGCAGGCAACTGGATTCCTACTGACAATTACTTGGTGACGAGTGAGGAGTGATCTGCGGGTCTCGTTTCATTACACAATTAGACAAGTGGCCAAAACATTAAGAAAACTAGTCGCATTTGACCTTTGCCTGCATCAAAAAACAGGTTGTTTAGAAAAGGTGATGGATCAAGACCGAGCAAATGAACCTATAAGCCTCACAGTGACTAGGGCCCAGTAGCACGGGACGCAATAGCCAAACACGGCTCTATACATATATATATATATATATATATATATATATACACACACACACGAAGATTAAAGAAATGATTGATCAGCTCAGGGCTTTCATAAAGAAGGCACAACCGGCAACTAAGATTAACAAGTCACTTGGAGCAAGATACGGGAAGCGATCATGCTTACATTTGGGACCACATAAATTAAAGTTTAGACACATATGACCACCCAACACTTCTAGAAAGCAATTTTTCATGTTTATTGTCATTGCTAGAGCCTTGAGAAAAACTGTTCTGGTCGAAACACGTTGGCCCAGACCAAACTATGGTGGTTGATATAAAGAAATAAACAGGCTGATATCTTAAGAATATACAAACGTTAGCATTTTGATTCAACACGAGACTGCTCAGCAAGAAAATTAGAATGGAATTAATGCATGTTTAATTGCTTATTTATAATGTGCTTAATATCCAGGGGATTCCAAGCGGACCCGGGGATCGAACCTGTGTTGCTCCATGTCGTCTTGCTTCCAAGGCAAGCATGTTTCCCCTGAGCTATCCTCCCGAGAGTTTAATCAACCACTGTTCAAAGTGACTAGGATCAGTCGCACAAGATCATGCTTCAAACGTGCTTGAGTACTGAACAGATGTGTTATTCACCAAGTACTGTCCTGCGCATGCTCTATATAATGATCTATGGGTACTTCCCACTTTTCTAGTAACAGGAGACCCATCTCATGTGGGGAAGATAACACATACAAAATGCAAAAACTGGTAAACGGGTGACACCTCCTTTTATACGCCTTTGTTGATATCAGGTACAACCTCAAGCGCTAGAAAGTAATTCAATCCTCTGCACAGGTACCACAACTAACACACTTCTGGTGCCTGTGCTGTGTATGCTCTATGCATAGATCAGGTACCACATGTAACATTTCTGGTGCCTGTGCTGTGTATGCTCTATGCATAGATCAGGTACCACATGTAACACTTCTGGTGCCTGTGCGGTGTATGCTCTTTGCATAGATCAGGTACCACATGTAACACTTCTGGTGCCTGTGCTGTGTATGCTCTATGCATAGATCAGGTACCACATGTAACACTTCTGGTGCCTGTGCGGTGTATGCTCTTTGCATAGATCAGGTACCACATGTAACACTGCTGGTGCCTGTGCGGTGTATGCTCTATGCATAGATCAGGTACCACATGTAACACACTTCTGGTGCCTGTGCGGTGTATGCTCTATGCATAGATCAGGTACCACATGTAACACTTCTGGTGCCTGTGCGGTGTATGCTCTTTGCATAGATCAGGTACCACATGTAACACTTCTGGTGCCTGTGCTGTGTATGCTCTATGCATAGATCAGGTACCACATGTAACACTTCTGGTGCCCGTGTGAGGTGTATGCTCTTTGCATAGATCAGGTACCACATGTAACACTTCTGGTGCCTGTGCGGTGTATGCTCTTTGCATAGATCAGGTACCACATGTAACACACTTCTGGTGCCTGTGCGGTGTATGCTCTTTGCATAGATCAGGTACCACATGTAACACACTTCTGGTGCCTGTGCGGTGTATGCTCTTTGCATAGATCAGGTACCACATGTAACACTTCTGGTGCCTGTGCTGTGTATGCTCTATGCATAGATCAGGTACCACATGTAACACTTCTGGTGCCTGTGCGGTGTATGCTCTTTGCATAGATCAGGTACCACATGTAACACTTCTGGTGCCTGTGCGGTGTATGCTCTTTGCATAGATCAGGTACCACATGTAACACTTCTGGTGCCTGTGCTGTGTATGCTCTATGCATAGATCAGGTACCACATGTAACACTTCTGGTGCCTGTGCGGTGTATGCTCTATGCATAGATCAGGTACCACATGTAACACTTCTGGTGCCTGTGCGGTGTATGCTCTATGCATAGATCAGGTACCACATGTAACACTGCTGGTGCCTGTGCGGTGTATGCTCTATGCATAGATCAGGTACCACATGTAACACTTCTGGTGCCTGTGCGGTGTATGCTCTATGCATAGATCAGGTACCACATGTAACACACTTCTGGTGCCTGTGCAGTGTATGCTCTATGCATAGATGAAGTGCAATCTATTGCATTTGAAATGTATTTTTTGTAATTTTGGGAGAAGTCTAGATGTCCATAGACTTCGTGGTCACTGCTCATGTTAAAGGGTTCCATGTAATAATAATCCATGTCCCTGCAAAAATGTCTCCTGTCAAGAGAGTCGCTGTTTTTGTGGAGACATTATTACATTGAACATGCAGGGGACATCCCTGTAACCCCCAATTTCTTTCTTTTTTTTTTTGACAAGGGAGTGGGAACGGACATCCCCACAACCCGTCTCCATATATAATGTTGCCAATGGCTTTTCCCGGCGACATTACGTATGGGGGCGTTCTTACCCGATACCCGTTAAAGGCCTTCCATGTGTAGGTCGCATTTTCTGTAAAAGAGTTGGTACTTACAAAGTTCTACAACTCACCAGCACAAGTCCTACTGATGGTGTCGAAGTAAAAACCAGCTCGGCACTCGCAGCGGTAGCTGCCCGGGGAATTGTTGCAGACATGGCCTTCTCCACATGGTTGAGGAGAGGCGGCACACTCATTCACATCTAGCAAACACAATAAGGCAAGGGTGACAAAAGAGAAACTCAGTTCGCTGTAACCAGGCGACCATGGGAGCACGTGAGAACAGACGCAACACAGGTACGTAGTCACGTTCCCTCGTTATCGTCGGTGACTCTCGTTTACCTTCGCATCTGGTGCCATCTGCCGTGAGGTGAAAACCGCGTCCGCAGTTTACTACAGGTCTCTGGCAGGTGAACGAGCCTTCGTTGTTGATGCATGACTGACCAGCAGGGCAAGGGGGATTTGAGCGCAAGCACTCGTTGATATCTGCATGAGAAGAAGTCAGTTACTGCTGAAAGCATTTACCCGCTGTTTGCATGGATTAAAAGAGCAACTTGCATGCCACGTACAGGTTGATCACCAATACATTTCCATATGGACCTACACAATTTAAAAACACATCACCACACTCGCAGAATTATCCAGAGATGACAATCCATAAAAAAGGTTTAGTTTGAAAAGGAAAAAGGGCAATTCACCATTACCACTGGCACACTAAGTTTGTGACCGAGGATATGAAGGAGCTCTATGGCTCTTCATCAGCGGTAGCACACATCAGCTCCACCTACAGGCCTCTTCTCTACAAGCATATAAGGCACAGTCCTGGGCACAAAATATTGTGCTGCCTCAATTTGTTTACCTGTTGTAGTCTGGGAACTATGCCAGAATAGATGTACGGGCAACAGAGAAAATGTAAGGCCTCTCACAGAACTACACACAGGTCATCCCCGCTCGTTCCATCCTCGGGCTGCCTGTTCGGAATTATACAATTACAGCGCCCTGTTTTTGTTTGTTATATGTGGGGGGATGGGTATAGTAAATATTAGATGAAAGGGGGTCTGCAAGGGTCTCCCCCCCACATATATATTGGAACTTTTGTATTGTGTGCTTGTTTTTTCAGTGCATTCAGAGTAAGAAGGTTTACTGCCGTCCAAATACCTGCAACAAAACCTGTTTGATTTGGGTCCCGTCGTTTGAAGTCGTCCATCCATTGAGTAAAGTCATGCAACACCAAGCGTGCAAAGATTTTATCTGGCGTGTCGAGGTGAGCGATGGGGCGGTAATTAGAAGGGAATCCTCGGTCGCCCTTTTTGAAGATGTGAATTATCAAGAATGTTCGCCACGAGTCTGGGATCTTTTGGATTTGTAGAATATGTTGGAAAATAGTATTCAATATGATGGCCCATTGCTTAGGGTGTTTTTTTAACAAAGTTTGTGAGGCCATTAGGGCCTGCTGCCTGGGAACTTGAAGATTTGGTAATGAATTCTTCAATTAACTCTTCTGAGCAGAGTAACTTCCATGCTGAGTCTGGTTGTATAATATAGTTGTAAGTTTTTAATTTTTCATCCATGTATAATGTGGAAAAATGTGTTATGCAGTTAGTTTCGGAAACACCATTCATTTGCGAGTCTACTTGCTTTTGACCTGTTCTTTCATTCAAAAGCAACCAGATTGGTGAGCTATTCTTCCCCGCAATTGAGGACATGAATGTCTCACTGTCCTTTTGAAACAGGTTTGCCCTATACAAACGAATCCAGTTCTTATATTTACATTTGATGGATTCTCCAATTTCTTTCCTTTCCTCAAACGGCAATCTATTGACCGCTCTCAGTGCCCTCCTCTCGTTTGTTTTCATTTGTTGAAGTTGAGGATCATAGGTGTGGCAATTGGTCTTTGTTTGGGAATTTTGCAGATGAATCTGTTTCTTGGTTTTGAATGGATCTAGTGTGCCTACATAGGACTCGCAGCCTCTGTTAGCTGGTTGATTTTGTATGACCGCATTCAGCAATTGTAGTTTGTCAGGTGTCCACCTGAAACAAGTTTTTGCATTATTGATGACTATGTTCCCTGGCATCTGTTTGTGTCGATTGATAAGAGCATCCCCCCAAGGCCAGGTTAAAGTTAGCATATGGTGATCATTAATAACCTGTTTTAGAATTTCGAATTTTGTCGCTCGCATAAAGAGATTTTCCGAGAGGGATATGTAATTAATAATGCTTTTCGATTTTGCTTTGTCCCATGTTGGTTGGGGCGGAATATCTCCGGGCAGTGAACCATTAGTCATTCAGAAACATCTATCTTCCATAAAGTTTTTCAATCTTTCGATATCTTGAAAATCAGTCTTTTTAGTAGTATTCATGCTGTGAAGGTTGAAATCACCCACTATCATCGTTGACATGATGTTATCTGTTTTGTCTATTGTTTCCAATAAGGTGGACAGTTCTTTGTAGAAAACATTTTCGGCAACTGCTGCTGGGTTTTTATAAAGATTGATCAGTGCAAGATCTTGCTTTCCATTTGAGATTTTAACCAGCTGTAAGAACTTGTTCGGTGACATCCAAGGTTGTAACACAAAACCTGCACTTATTTTAACTGCTACTGGTAATCCCGCCATAGGTCTACCCTTCATTGCAGGTATTGCTGGCATCAAGGAGATTTCATGGTCATCCCATATTGGTGGATTTATCATCGATGTTTCCTGGAGTGCTACAATGTCAAATTCATTAAGATCTTTGTTAGAATTGATTGCAGATGACTATTCCCTCTAGTGTTCCAGCTTAGTAGAGTGGCAATGGATTTGTGTACGTCTAGTAAAGGTTATGATTGTTGGGAGTGATCACAGAAAGCACAATTGCAGTTTTGCTGAATCTTTTGTTTTGGTTGAATCTGATTTTCCTTAGATGTGTGATCATTGGACTGCTGGCCCAAGCGTTCCGGATCCTGGGCTAATAGGAAGCCCATTTCAAACAGGATCATTTTAGCCTTCCAAATTGTATTCACCACTAAACCCGATTTGATCCATAAACGTACACAGATAGATTGTTATCGCAGAGAAATTCGACCTGATCAATATCAGGAGATGAAATATCTTCTAATTGATGTACTTCATTGAAAATATTTAAAATACTGCTTCTGCACAGATCGTACTTTGCGTGCGAAAATTCTCGACATTTAAGTATCAGCGTGTGATGGTTTGCAATTCTCCTGTATTTTATTCCCCATCATATTCAATTTGTTAGGATCTCCAACTGTATTTGTGTAGTTGGTGGTCCTCTGCAAAATGGGTTGTTGTGGTAATTGCTGGTGACTTGAGCAATAGTTAATTTAGGTCTGTTCTTGTGTCGTTTGCGTCGGAAAATTTCTCTGATCCACTTCACTACTTGCTTTCAATTTTCCCACAGATGTGCATTGAGAGTTAATTGTTCGTGGAACCTCCATTAATCGTTGTCGCAAGTAGGCATCAACAGCTATTTTAATTTGTTGCGCTGGATCATCTACTGTTAGTTGTGCTTGTGAACCTGCCAGTGTATTAGTTGCAGGAGTTGTTACTCGCAGACTCAGTGCCTGAGGAGGTAGGACCTGTATGCTTGAAGTTTGAGATGATGCCAAAAAATTAGTGGTAGATATTACTCGTTGTGTGCTCTTTGTCTGGGGCGGTGGCACATTTGTTTTTGGATCATTCGGTAATTCGCTGGCTACATTGTCAACCATTTCTACTAGTTATTCCAATGGCGGATGTGCTGGGGGCAAAATGTTTACCGTTGATGGCTCTTTGGGCTCAGATGTGTTCTTGGAACTTAGCAAGATATTATTCTCTGGCGTGGTCAGTTTTCAAATTGTATCGGGTTGATTGAGTATTAGTGCCGTTTGTGTAGATTCTACTACCGATATTCTAGCTTTACCTTTCACATTTCTCTTTGCCTTTGGGATGTTCTGGTATGGCTTTGACATTTGTCTTGGACGACTCTTAGCAGGCGGATGTTGCTGAAACACGTCATAATTTCTTTATTCAATGGTGGTGATATGACAATTGGTTCTTATCTAGACTGATCCATGAAGAGTCTAGTACTGTGACTGCAGCCTCACCACCTTCTACCGGACGGATTATGTGCTTAAAGATTGGTAAAGCAGATTGGGTTGGCTCCTGTACTCTGTCTTGTGAAAACTGAACATTCATAGAAGATATGGCACTTGATTGAATAGCTGGGTTTGTAGAAGTAAGGGTTCCAGAGTTTTTGTCCATCCATTCTACTAATCTTTGAATTTGGATTGATTGTATTTGTATTTAATTTTATTTGTAAAGCGCTCCTAGCCCTGGGGCATCTGGGTGCATTTAACTTTGTCTCTAGCAATTCAAAGAGCTTGTATAAGCTTTTAATTGTTGTGTTAACATATTTAAGGTTACCTCCATTAATCCAGTAGTGGATTGTGTTGGTGTATTCTCTATGGGAGCTCGTCCTCGTCTTGGAGCAGGTTGTAAGTATGAGGCGGCAATGGAAATGCTACAGTCCATAGAACATCGCGCCTTGTAGTCCGGAGAGATGGTAATAGAGGAGGTCATAATGTTTCTTGCGCTAGCCTGAATTGATAGATTTGTAAATACTTTGTTGCTTTCTGTGATTTCTTCCAAACTCTATGGTTTTATTGATTGATTGTTTATTTATAAAGCACCTATACGCAATGTGTTTCAAACCACTTCAAGGAGGGAGGGAACATAGAAAAATACAGTTACATTCAATTAAAGTCCTTGAAACAATACAGAATGTGAAAAATAACTATCGTAATAGGCCTGTCGACATTTCGGATAGTGCAAGTGCATAGAACAAATAAGGCAAAGAGGGAAGGGAAAAGAAGGAGAACAAAAACAAGCAGTAATATTACTATGCCTGACGACAATTGATGTAGTGCAATAGGTATACAAGAGGAGGGGTGGGAGGAGGGGACGGGGGGAAAGAGTGGGGAGAAGCAGATGAGCAAGACACGCTACTATGCAAATTTGTCAGCGACAAATTAATAGAGCAGGGGTGGGGGGGAAGGGGAAACAGACAAGCTGCTATCAGAAGTCACAGGAACAAATGATAGGAGTAAGTGCTAAGTGGGGGAAGTATGAGAGGAGGGAGAAAGATAGTGGGGTGAGGAGTAGGAAGGTGGCAAAAGAAGCGGGATTAGTGGAGGGGGAGGGGGCAGAAAGGCAGTTTAAAGGGGGAAAGGGGGTTCACAGACCTAACGGGGTCAAGGATGCAGGGGGGGCAGACAGAGACTCACAGGGGGCATGGGGGAGCACAGACACTCACGGGGGGCATGGGGGAGCACAGACTCACAGGGGGCATGGGGGAGCACAGACACTCACGGGGGCGGCGATCAGGCGTACCGTGGTGGACAGGGGTAGACAGGGCCTTAGAAGTGGGCCTTCAATGGTGTGGCCGGCACACACCATCGCACCACAAGGTTGCACCTTCTGGGTCTTTATCAGCGATTTTGCAGCTTGTAATAAAGCGATATCCGACATGGCTTGGTTTGAATTTTGCGGAGTTGTTTCTGCCATTGATTGCGGCACCAGTTGTGGATCACCAACGCACTTTTCTATGTCTGCTGTGGTTCCCACAGGATTCAGCATTGGTTCTGTATTTTGGGAACTTGTTTTAACATGGTCATTGATTGAATCGGCAGCAGGTGCTACCGTGTTTAGAACTTCTTTATTTAGGGTCTCATTTTCATTCGGCTTTGCAAAAACGACCTGATGTCCTTGGTAGTGGTCGGCGGTCGAGGAATAGGTGTTAATGTTATTGATTTGCGTGAATCCGCCCGTTTCGTTTTTGTTAGTTGTTTAGACTGATTTGCTACCGGGGCAGTGCTAATGCTGTTTTCCCTAGCATATTTGTTTTAAGTGTGTATACTTGCATTTATGGTTTGGCTAAAAGCCACTCAGTATTTTTGTATTTTTTTTTATTTTTTATGTGATTTGTCATGCACCATGCGCGGGTCTGAGTCAAAGCAAGAATAGGTGTTTGCTAGGTAACTGAACTCCTACTTCGTCAGTTCGAGACCATAAACGTGACGAGGGTTACAAGAGAAGCTCACTAAACAAGCAAGCACTTCATGTGTGTAAATACAATAAGTGCAGTGTGAATTAATGTAATACTAACAACATTCATAAACTTTCATAAATATGTCAAGGAATTTTGTTTTACCACCAGAAAGATTCTTGGATTCTTATAACTGCTATAATAGTTGGGGATTCAAAAAGTACAACTCTTGTTAGCACAGTGGACCGTGGACCGCAGCGCCGCGGCTAAGCGGCCAAGCGGTACTTGAGGGTACTTGCTGCGGTGCGCGCGGCCTCCCCGATTTATACACGTCTTCTAGGGAGTGTGTCACAAAGCACATGCAAACAAAGAAAATGCAGTTGTAATACAATTTAAATTGATATAGTAGTCCTTATATCAGCACAGCAGTATGCATCGGCTGGTTGTAAAAGTCCACGCAGCACAAAGCAGTGAAATGCAAGTCCTGGTAAGCGCGGAAGAGAAAAAGCAGTCCTTTTGGGTCTTGCAACGTGAATCACACTATTCTTTCCTTGTTCATGTGGATTATTCCCATTATGGAACTTTTTGTGGGCTTTGTGGGAGGAAGATTTTTCAGTAGACCCACACTTTTTCTCTTTCTGCTTTTTTCTCCCCCCATGCTTACCAGAAGCATGTTTGTCCTTATGGGACACCCTACGGGAAACCCAAAGATCAAAGCAATGGCCAGCTTCTTAGGATCTAACTCATTTGAATCTGCCAAGTGCTGCTTTTGCTCAAGGGAGCAGGAAGAACAAATGTTCCAGCATGACAAAACAACTCATGCCATCAAAAGTGCTTACCTTATGGACCTCTACCCAGTCACTCAGGTTCTTCAGGGAATCAGTCAAAAATGGACCCACATATTACTTCCTTTCCTTTTGTATTCTCTAAATATCTTCAAGTATTGGGCACTAAGAGTAGAGCCTGTTCCAATTTGTCAAAATCTTTTCTGGCAGCGTATTCATTTCCATAAGGGCACTGCAGCCAGAATGGGGTAGTCTGCTGAGCAATCAAGCAATCTTATCAGACTCTCCTACTTCCTGTACATCATAAGCATATTCACAAGCAGTAAACCAATCAGTGATATACGGTTTCTCATACATAACAGATCCTTAGGAAATCCTGGATGAGAAGAGGACCCAGAACCATGACCAGAACACCTCTGGAGGAGACTTGAGACCCTTGTAGTCTGGTCAACTCTAGTTGAGGTTCTCTGTCCTGTTTCTCTATCCTGTCAAACTCTTACTTGGCCACTTTAAATTCTAACCCTCCCCCCCAAAATGAAAATAAACAAAAATCCAGGAAAGTGACACAAAGGACCTTGCCTTTGTGCTTTCAAACCCAGCTCCATGCATATGTTTGTACCAGAAGTACACAGTGGCACAATAATACATTTCTATTATTACTGCATGATCCCAAGCAGTACAAATGTATCTTTTAATGTGTGGGAATAACTTGGTGCAAAGAAATATTATTTACAAATATATTTCTGTTTGATAGTTAAAACATATTTTTACTCGCTTATGAAAAATACACCCATTGGGAATGGGACTTACTTTTTTTTCCTCCCATAAAAATCTTTTTACTCCCAACTTAAAAAAATAGGGCGTAAAAAAACAACTTTGAAATCATATCTGGCAAATTTAAATATCACATCACTAGTATTAACTCATTTTAAATTTGCTACAATTTGCAATGTAAAGATAAAGCAGTGTACTATGGTTTAGGTTAGGCCAATTCTGCTGCATACTCATGGATTCTTAAATCTGGAATCCCCATGCTATACAGGTTTTT
This sequence comes from Ambystoma mexicanum, assembly GCF_040938575.1. Classification (NCBI taxonomy): domain Eukaryota; kingdom Metazoa; phylum Chordata; class Amphibia; order Caudata; family Ambystomatidae; genus Ambystoma; species Ambystoma mexicanum. The sequence goes on from NC_090936.1 coordinate 149,844,182, forward strand.
ATTTATGCTGCAAGTTTTTTGACAAGTATATTTTTATAAATGTATTCTAAGAAAGTGAATATAATTAAAAAAAACGTTGACACATGTGTATACATTGAGTTGCTTTGAGTTAATTTTTTCAAAAATGCACCTCATTCTTGCTCAACTACAGAAAGTCTCAGCAGCCATTGTGGTTGGGTCATTGTGGAGCTTGATAATTCTCCTGGAACACGTAGGTTTGTGTAGTGATTTTAGGGTATCTTGGTGTTAGGGAGAATTCTCAGTTCTGTGGGAATTCCCTTCAACCTTAGAGACCCCCAGCTCTTTTGCTGGACTTTAGGACTTTTTAATTTTAACCCTGGAGTGAGTGAGCCTTTTTCTCACTCCCTCATGTGTTTTGACCGGATTTGGATTATGTGTTTCCTTTATTTTTGGAGTCTGACAAACTCCACAGGCTTCTACTTTTTGTACAGTGACACACAACACCTTCAGTGCAGTGTCACAGAGAAAGCCTTTAGCTTAGAAATAGCTTTTCGTGTGAGACCTACTGTTCCCAAGAAAAGTAAAGTGAAATTGACTTCACTTCTCTTTGTAGGTCCAGCACACACCATCTCCTGTGGAGTGCTAGGGGGGTTACTTAGTAGGCCCTTTTCCTACTTACTCATGTAGAAAATGTTGTTACCCTCACTACTTTACATGGCTGGTGGCATTGGTTTAATTTCCTACCATTGTGCTTTTCTACCGCAGGCTGAATCCTCAGCTGCAGTATAGCACCCATGGGTGACCATTTAGTCAAAATGGCCCCGGTCTTCTTTTTTCACCCTTTTCGGTTTGTGAGGTCTTTCTTGGGTTTTACTCTGCACACCAAACCAGGTTTGAGCCCTTTGTTAATTTTGCCTTTGGCGGGCTTCAGTACTGAAACCCGCCTCTGGCTCTAGTGCATCTGCAAGGGCAGGAAGTGAGGGAGGTGCCTGAAACTCCCTTATCCTTAGTCTCCAGGGAAACCTGAATGCACCCAGTCCTGACTGGCTGGCTGTCCTTGTCACTCACACAGCCACCCTGCTGTGTGAGTGACAGCTAGGTGGTGCATGAATGGGAGAAATGTGCTTAAAAGGCAAGGCTTCTTGGACTGAAGACAGAGTCGACCACTGGGAAGAACAACCCGATGAAGAGACAGTGAACGAAGCATGCTGCATCCTCCTGGACCGTTGAGCTGCCCGGTGAAGCCCTGCTGCTGTGCTGAAACTCCTTTTTCTAATCGACAAGAGAAGTTCCAAGAAGGGACGACTTCTTCCCTTGGGTTAGTGGGACCAACTAACCCTGAGACGAACTTTGCTGGAAAACCTTCGCTGACTGGCTGTACTTCTTTGCTGCTGCAGGAACAGAGTGCCTGGGGTTGAGAAATCCGTAGTCGAGTGCAATGTTTTTAAGCCGGCCAAACACTCCAGACGACCCTCCAGAAGCAGTACGACCAGAGCTTGAGTCCACTCACCAGAGTGCAGAACTCAAGGAGTGAAGGAAGCCCAAACGGCGACCAAGATCTGCGGTGGTGCTATTTGCCGGGAGCTGAAACCACAAAGTGCTGCTGGTCCGAAAATAGCCCATAGCTGCTGCCGACCATCGAATTCATGCTGCAGGAGTCCCCAGACATTCTCCCTCTTGTCCCCACGACTGAGGCCCAGGAACACAGAATCTGCATCACTGCAACCAGACAGAAGCCAGCTGGACCCTCTTCTTACAACCAAAGGTACTGTTCTGACTTTGGCGTACGTACCTCATTGTCTGTAGCTTGCTCTTCTCAGTTGAGACTTGCAGTAGCTGCTTTTCTAGAGGTGATCTCAGCTCCAACTTTCACAAGTGTAACAGCGTGTGACCCTACAGTGATTTTCCTACAACAAATTCTCTAACTTTGTGCAAGACCTTTTCCATCCAAGAAGTGCCTCAGCTCCATAGACTTTGCTCCAATTGACTTTGGCTGTCCTGGCTCCCTGCAGACTTCTATTCCATTGACTTTTATTCATACTGTCCCTAATAGGTGATACACTGGTTTTAAACTAATATTGCCGGGAAAGGTTTTTATCTAGACTTCATTGGAAGATTTAAAGTGCTCACATGCCCCGAGAAACTCGGCAGGTTGATGGTTGGGACTGCTAGAGTCTTCAAATCGTATAACAGGGCTGAGCTCCAGGTACCTAGACAGGTTATGTTATTTGGCTTTTGTACTGCATCAGTCACCACTGTAGTGGTCTTAAAGAAGCGCAGAGTTTTTGTCCGTGGGTGAGTGAACTGTGATCCCTATTCCCAGGGTGTTGATAATCAGGCTGTAGTCTGCTGGTGGTGCGAAGAAGATAGGAGGAAAGGGTAATTGGGTGGAGCATAGGTGGACAGAGTGTAAACAAGGAGGTGCACCAAAACAATAGGGAAGGACAAACTGGGTGTAATGAGCTTGTGAGCAGGGATGTATGTTGGAGATATATGGCTGTTGGGAAAAGGAAGGGTCCATCGGGAGAGAAGAAACCTTAATGGCAGCCTCATTTCAGGAGGTTTGGTATAAATTAGGTGTGTTGGGAAATGTATTAAGACTATTTATGGATGCATGATGGCCTTGAGATGTGCTCAAGACTTCCAGATAGTTGTGGTGGCTAGAATAGTGACTTGTAATGTCGGCACTCTCTCCTGATAGTGTTTCTTTTGGATTAAGTAGGGCAAACCCAATGGACAACAATGTCTCAGAGCTGAGAGTTGGCATATGTTTAGAAAAGTATGACGGAAGGTTGCCCGCTGCAATTTATTCTTAACCCTAATTTGAGCCAGAATTATAGCCCGTCTTCATGCAACATTATTAATTCCCCTTCACCAAAGAGGATGTAAGGGTGCCGAAAAAAAAAAAATCTGGCAGAAAAAAAAAATCTGACACAGAGGAGCCATGGTGTTTGATAAAGACTTTTTTTCAAAGGTAAAAAGGAAAAGAAAACCCTCTCTTGTCCTAACTCTAAGAGGGATTTCCCTGCCTCAACTGAAATAACTAGTGTTAGAATGTCCAAAGCAAAAGTCCCAATGTGCGATGTCAGAATCCAAACTCTGTTCCCCACATGTACGTTTAAACTAAAGTAAAGGTTTAGTCTTTACAGCCCAAGGGCAGTTGTGCCCTTCCCCTGGGCAAAATAATGTTCTGGAATCTTCAGACCTTGAAGAATTGGGGACTATTTCCTTTCCCCAGCATTGTTCAGGCACCTTGTTAAGTTCAATAACTATTGGGGGTAATCCCGTCCCCCGATTGGTCTTTCTCAGAATTCTTTTCCGTCCCTGGGTATCTGTCATCCAGGTGGCCAGGAAACGGCCATCGCTACTCGATCTAGTTCCTAGAGGTGGACCAGTGTAGAGGATCACCTGAGTGAGGGGTATTCAGGAGTGGAAGTGGGACACTGAAGTGTGTGACGTGGAATCCCCTTCTATGCAACACCTCTTCCCCATCCTACCAGGTAGGATACCTAGAAGCTCAACCCCTTCTCCCCTTTGAACACCCCGACTTTCCCGACACAAACACTTTCTCACGGACAGTTCATCATGAGCGACAAAGGACTAACACCAGAGCCGTATACCTGACATGTCCCAACACAAGGGTCAGGCAGAGTCAGGCAATTAAGGACAATCACCCACACCTGGCTTCCATCACACTTCCCCACACAGATAAAAGGTGGAGCACGAAAGCACACTCTGAACAAGGCAAAACATACGAGGAAGCAGCAGTTCGGAGATGGCAGTATAACTCCAGGAGAAAGGGGGCAAGACCAGAAAGGGTTGCAAGACGGGAATTGCCATCGGCCTTTTCAGATCAAGAAAACAACGACTTTAACGAGCCTTGAGGATAAGAAACATTAAGACCGGGAATTGAAGCTGCAGAAAGGTGCATTGTATATCGCAGGTACCCAGGGCTTTCCCGCATCGATAGCTGAGGTGGGGAGGAGCGATTTGTCATGATGCCCGCTCCCGGGGAGCCGGTTCAAGCCCTGCGTCCCCGAAAGCGGACATCCAGTCACCAAGGAAGGACCCAGCAACCCCATATAGGGGCCCTTTGGACAGTGTCCTGGCGCCTATGGCACCAGGCTCATAAAAGACATCAGTCCTGGCGCCATAGGCGCCAGGCTCATTATGGAAGTGCTAGGGTGCACTTACCTGATGCAGACCTTGCTGCAGGATCCCGGCCTCCTTGAGGCCTGAAAGGAACTACTTTACCTGTGGGACTAATTTACCATCTGGGCGTGGTCGGGGAAGGATACATACCTGGAACTTCTTCCAAGGCTATTTAAACCCCACCCGAACAGCCACACGTACTTCGCGTTGTTCTGCATCTAGCAGCTGGACGCTCACCGTGTCTGCTCCTGCATCCTGACTTCTGCCACGCCCGCCAGCATCCTGGATCACCTGCAAAGGAAGAGAAGAAGAGAACAGAAGAAGGAAAAGTCCTTACCTGCTAAATCCGCATCCCGGAGACATCTCGCCGACAATCCTGAAAAGGAAGACTTATTTAAAAGCTCATCGCGTCGATCGCTGCAGCGCTGAATTCCACTCACCTTTACTGGGCGCCTCCATGTTCAGCAGCGATCATCCGGATTCGCAGTCACGCCCCAGCGAAGACCAGAACAAAAGGTGAGAGAGAGAAGGGAATAAGGAAAGCTAAATCTCCATGTTAAGGCTTACCTGTTGATTCATTCCCTCTTCATTTCAGGTCCGCGCCACATCCTGGCATTTCCGGACCCCGGCCCCTAAGGGGAAAAAGAGACATCAGCGTTAATGAATGAATGAAAAGACATTACCAAAAAACGCTCATTAAAGACTTACCTGATTTGTACAAGGATTTCACCTCTCATCTCGGGTCGGTGCCTGTTCCCCGGCATTCCGTACCCCGGCCCCTATGGGGAAAAAGACACTAGCATTAGTACATTAATGCATGGACACAAGAGGAACCTCTTATCAAAAAACTTACCTGGAAGCCAAGCAAGTTTGGTTCTCACCAATCCAAAAATCCAGTGAAGTAACTGGATACCAACGCGCCCCTGCATCAGAAGCAGGATGGAGAGCTTGTCCTTCCAGACCCTAAGGTGAGACGCTACGAGGAATCACAGAAGGGTTTCGAGGAGGGTGAGAGGGGAAAGTGGGAGGCTGATTGCATTACCCCGCAGACAGTTAATCCCCTATTTTCGCCTACAGAAGGATACTTCTGCGAGCCAGACAAGCCAGATTTGGGGGCCCGGTCCAGTCCGTCTTCCGAACCCTGCGCATCACCTTAGAAGAGGTCACAGCAGCGCGAACCAGGCCAGCGCCTCCGTGGGTGTCAGGTGAGCGTTACACGATTGCCGCCATGGTACTGTCCTTGGCTCCTACAAGAAAGCTGCTCCAGTAAAATAAGTACAGCCCGTGGGTCAAGGAGGCTGATAGCAGACCGATCTGTGTATGAACCAAGGTAACAAGCGGCAACTTTGCATGCAGAAATCTGCAAAGTACAGAGTGGAAGGCGTATGTGATTAGAGACGCGAATATAATTGAATATCCAAGGAGTGATTGAACTTCTGAAACCAAGGTAGATGCCATATACAGAGTTGTCCGGCGCAATGAGAGTGCTCATTCAAAGGACTCTGTTAGACATCCAACTGAGAGTGTAAAATTGTGTAGTGTGAATCGAAGTGGTCCTGCAACGGGTGAAGCCAAACCCTGTACACATTCAAAAGTGTGCATACCTTACGGCATGGTCTGCGCAGGTGTCGGCTCCTCTGGAGCGGCTTAGCTCGGTCACGGGTCTCAGATGGTATTCAGGAGACTCTCCCACTCTGCGACGGCTCTGCATTCTTTTGGCATTCCCGGATGCGTGGTTCCTTCCCTGCGCACTCCCCAGTCTCTGGGATGCCCACAGTTTCAGCCTGCATTCTGATCGCGTGGTCCTCAAGTCCTGGCCTGGCTTCGGGCTCTCTCAGTTCTCGCTTTTCTGGTCTGCTTCCACTTTCACTCATGGTCTGTGCTTGCTCTTGCGGTTCCTCCAAGGGTGGGGGGCTTGATACTTTGTCAAGTCCTTTTTTACTTTTAACGCAGCTTCTTCCGATCGGCTCTTGAGAACCACTGGGATACATGAAGGGGTTCTGTTAAGTATTCTGTATTGCTCCGTGCCTCCTCCTCGTCCCAGTACTGAGTGAGGCAAGAGGTTGTAACTCACTAGAGATCTTCCTCATCTCTTTACTCTCTACTTTTACTAACTGAGCTAAAAACGTACATGGCATATGAGGGTAGGTGTGAAGAAGGAGGAGGTGAAGGAGAGGTGGGGTTATGGTAGGGAAGGGCTCTTCTGGTGGGGACGCCCTAGGCTGTGGAGCTGCACCACCTGTTGTGACGATATCCTCGTCGTCGTCGTCCATTGTTGTTGTGGCCATATCCGTCCCTGTGTCTGGGGCCACTGGGGGAAGAGGGGGCCCGACGCAGATGTGGAGGCTGAAATAGGGTGTCAGATGATGCTTCCTCTTCTTCGCTGGCAGCTGATCGGTGGCCTGAGGGAACATTGGAACTGGGCCCTGTGGCATCATCTTCTGGATCTCTGACAACAAGGTGTGGAGGGTCGACAGGATGTCCAGAGACACATCCCTTGGCTGAGTTGGCATGATCGGAACACTAGGCCCGCTCTGTCATCGCTGTTTTTGTCCTCCTCTTCCACGTCCTCGTGGGCCGTGTGTACGGACTCCAGGTCCTTGCCATCCGCAGATGAAACTTCCATGGTTTGGGACACTGCCTGGGATGATCCAGGGCCTCCTTGGCCGCCCCCTTTCTTCCACCCTGAGGGGCTAGAACCCAGTTCTGATATGGTGTCCCCTTTTTCAGCGTGCCAGGAGACTTTGCCAGAGTCACTGCGGCGGTTTTGTGCCTCAGAGGCAGGTATACTTTCTGCCCTGCGGGGGCTACCTTCACAGGGTCAGCCCCCTTAGCCGTCGTGAGAGCAGCCGCCACCAACTCTATCGTCAACAAAGTCTTATCCTGTGCCGATTGAGCCTTCTTGGGCAGTTCAGCCTTCTCCGGTTTCTCCCGCAGTTTAGCCGGGTTGGACGATTTCCTTTTCGAGGAGGAGCTCGATTGCCGGCTGCCAATGGAGGTAGAGGGTAATGTCGATTGCGCCCTTCCCACCTTGGGACCCGCTTCCCAGCGGATCCGGTGGACCTGGACTTGCGGTTCTTGGCCTTGCCCTGGGCCCCCACGGATGAGCTGCCCTCAAAAGACTTAGAAGACCGCTCCTCGGACTGGCCGGTCCTGGGTGAGGCATGACCCTGCTCGGGGTACGGGGCACGGGGCAGAGGCCATGGCCTACAGCCACGCCGCCAGTCTACTCTGCCTATCCTTTGTCGTCTTCTTGGAGAAATCGAGGCATATCTCGCAATCTCCTTCCTTGTGGTCTGGATGCAGGCAGTAGAGGCATTGCAGGTGCTTGTCTTCAACAAACACTCCGTAGCCCGCAGGACTTGAAGAGGGATCTTCCCTCGTTCTCCTCTGTCATGGTCGCAGGGCACAAAGTAGGCCCGATGGCCTTCTGGAATCTTCAACTTTGCCCTTGAGATGTGCTGAAATTCACCAGCAATGGATCCCTGCTGAGGGCAGATGGGGGAAGAGAGCACACAGGCTCTTTCGGAACAAAAATAGAAACTTTTTCCATCGAAAACACGAAAAAACATAGAAGCAAACTAGAGTACTCCCAACACTGAAGCGTGTAGTAAAAATCTGAAGAAGGCTGCCAGAGGAGGGGCTTAGGGAGAGGGCTGTCATTGGATGGGGGCAGTATGACCCAGAGGACAGTGATTGGTTTAAAGGAGAAATACAGTTTGTAAATGAAAGAGAAACTGTTTTTTCTTTTACAAAGGATTCCCAGCCTGATGACAGGGAATATTCATGAGCATATGAACCCATGCCAGATCCAATGCTGGCGAAGACGAAGGACATCCACAGCCACTTCCAGGGACCTCAAGAGCCATCTGAGTAACCGCTGCAGGCCCAACCTCAAATTCGATGCGACAGCGAATCCCCAAAGTGGATGACTTCCTCCCTTGGGCTGGTGGGCCTAAACAGTACCAAGACAAACTGCATTTTGCGCCCTCCGGAAGAGCTGCAACCTCCACGGCCCACAATTCACAAATACCCAGGGTCCTGTGCTATTTTGCAGTTCAACTAAAGTGCAGTTTTGTCTGAAAATGTGCAGGAATCCTCCTGGACCTCCACAGGCTCGATCCCACTCCTGGAAGTTCCCTCAGTCGAGACCAGGACTGAGAACCGGAGCAAAGTCTACTGCACGACAACCGTCCTCCAACTGAGCCTTGAAAAATGTGCCAATGAGCCAGTGCTGTGAAGATCTTCTGCTGGGCAGCCAACTCCTCTAGAGCAACAACCAGGTCCATTGCAAGTTCTTTTCTTCAGTCACCAAGACCAAGAAACTCAAACCAGAGTCTCTCAACTCTCCTTGGGGACCTTCTTGCTGCTTTACAAGCGTCTTCACTGATGAGGTACTGTCAGCCCCATATACATACCTGGGGTCTGCTTTGTTGTTCCTGTTCTTTGGAGGGTTGCAGTTAAACTGTTACATGCATCACCCCCTTAGGCCTCCATTGAGCTACATTGGGCTGGACAACCCATTGTGTGCTTTACCCAAGAAATCATCTTCTACTTACCTGTATACCTGAAGAACTATTCATAGACTCTGCCTTGTTTGCTGCTTACCTGCTTTCCCTCTTTTGCCCTTGGTAATTGGACCCCCATTGCCCCTCTTGACTCTGTGAGACTCACTTAAAATAGGCCTCGACTTCCTAAGAATTGGTTAAGCAGGGTTAACTAAAGTATACAAGTTGGTCTACAGTTTACATACCCGTTTGAGAAGATTCTACTACTTTTGTTTTACTTTAAAAGTGCTCTAAAGTATATTTTATCCTTTTGATAGTGCATATATGTTCTATGTTTAATGCTACTGTGTGGTAGTACTTACTTTACTTAAAAGTTAGGGTATATAAAATAAATGATCGGATGGCTTGTGTGTAAGTATTTCCTTGAATTGATTGTATGCTCTTAAGTACTGTGTGTCTCACTACAGCCCTCCACCCTCCTAGAGTAAGCCTGTCTGCTCAGCCATTGCTACCAAACCGTTGGTTAGTTCATGCTAAATCTGAAAGGGTACACCCCTGTCACCTAAGGTGGGCTTTTCCAATTTCTGTCGCAGACAGCATCTTGTGTAAAATTCCATAACACTCTGCAGGAGTAAAGTGATTACATCTTTAACAAGGAATGAATGCAGCCTCCATTGTTATAATCTTGATATATAAAGCTGAATGTATGTATGTATGTATGTGTGTATGTTGTGTGGTACATTTACCAGCCCAACGGAAATTCCTGCATCACAAAACTGCGTTTTAGCAGTTATGTTATGTTATTGTTATGTTATTTTGCATTTATATAGCGCCTTATATACCATTGGTATGGTCTGAAGGCGCTGGTAGGTTGAACGCCCTTGGGAACCGAAGTTCAGGTCAGTAGAGAGAGTAGAGAGAGTCAAGGTGCATGTGAGCACCGGGTATGCGTGCAGCTGGTGCGGTATTCATGTAATAGCTGCTTATTAGCGGTAGGTGTGGTGGTTTAGAGATCAGTAGTATGTGATCGTTCTGGCAGGGTTTATCCAGACCGAATGTGGCTGCGTTAGGCCTGAGGAGAATGCCTGGCTGGGGGTGTGTAACCAGCAGCGTTTACTTAGAATGATGTGGAGTGAGCAGCGGATGTTGGTATGAGAACAGTTATACCAAATGGTGTCATAGTATCTATGTGTTCTAGTTGAGTGGTGATGTAAAGGAGAGAGTAAGCATGGTGGTGAGATATGATGGGTTATATGCTCTTTCAAAAGTTCCCTGCATTCCAAACCATACTATGTACGTCATGCACCATGCATTCATCTGTTTTCCTCACTCACCCGCTCTACGCACTCGTCCGTTTTATGTCCTCACACGCACTATGCATTCACCCCCTCTACGCACTCATCCCTTCCACGCACTCATCCCCTCCACACCGAGAGGCTATTGGGCATACTTCTAAATGCCCTTTTCACAGAGAGGCTATTGGGCACACTTCTAAATTCAACTTTTCACAGAGTGGCTATTGGGCATGCTTTTAAATTCAGCTTCAAAAGCACTTCAAATTTAACTTTCAGAGAGAGGCTATTGGGCACACTTCTGTATGCATTTTTCACAGAGAGGCTATTGGGCACACTTGTGTATGCATTTTTCACAGAGAGGCTATTGGGTACACTTCTGAATGCACTTTTCACAGAGAGATTATTGGGTACACTTCTAAATTCAACTTTTCACAGAGAGGCTATTGGGCACACTTTTAAATTCAGCTTCTAAATGCACTTCAAATTTAACTTTCACAGAGAGGCAATGGGCACACGTCTGAATGCATTTTTCACAGAGGGGCTATTGGGCACAGTTCTAAATGCACTTTCCACAGAGAGGCTATTGGGCACACTTCTAAATTCAACTTCTAAATGCACTTCAAAATTCAGCTTCCACCTAGAAGCTATTGGGCACTTCTAGATTCAACTTTTCACAGAGTCGGTAATGGGCACACTTCTAAATACAACTTTCCATGAGCGGCTACTGGGTACGCTTCTAAATACAATTTTCACAGGAGGCTATTCGAGATTCTATCTAATTGGGGCATATGCTAACAATCACATTCCTGCCTAGATTCGGCGCAGACTAAACTTGAGAAATTCCATCTAAGTGTGGCATATGGTACCAATCACATTTCTGAGATTCCTTCTAAGTGTGGCATATGTTAATGTTAAAGGACATTTGTACCGCGCACTATCACCACCACTGAAAAGGGGAGGAGAGGGGGTGGGTTAGTGGGAATAAGCTGGAAAAGTGCAAGAAAGCAGTGATATGCTGTTGGCCGCCTCAGCCCGGTGGGTCCGTTGGCTGGGCTTGGGGTGTTTTACGGTCCGTAGTCGTCGTGTGCTGTTGTGCAAGTCCATGTGTGGTTTTTTTTTGTTGCGTTGCGAAGTTTGTGCGGATTGCTGCGTTTTAGGCTTGTGGTTGTGTTCCGTTAGAGTTTGATGCAGAGGGATGGAATTGTTAGTTGGTTGGTTAGTTGGCATTGCTATCCATTGCAATTATGGGATTCCATATAGGTGTGGCACATGCCAACAATCACATTTCTATTCAGATGCGACGCAAGCTAGGGTTCAGAATTCTAAGTGTGGCACATGCTAACAGTCACATTTCCATCTAGGTGCGATGCAAGCTAGGGTTCAGAATTCTAAGTGTGGTGCATGTTAAGATTCACATTTCTATCTAGATGCAGCGCAAGCTAAAGTTAACAATCCTGAGTGTGGCACATGCTAACAATCACATTTCTATCTCGGTGCGACGCAAGCTAGGGTTCAGAATTCTGAGTGAGGTACATGTTAACAGTCACACTTCCATCTAGATGCAGCTAAAGTTAAGAATTCCATCTAAGTGTGGTACATGCTAATATTCATAATCCCATCTAGATGCGATGCAGGCGAAGGTTAAGAATTCCATCTAAGTGGCGCGAGCTAGCATTCACATTTCTATCTAGATGCGACGTAAGCTAAAGTTAAGAATTCCATCTAAGTGTGGCGCATGCTAACATTGTTAACCCTGTCTAAAGATGACGCAGGCTAATCTTAACATTTCTGTATAGGTGTGGCACTAGTTAACATTGGCTAGTGTGTTAGTGCGTAATGCAATGCAACATTTACAGTCAGGCCAAGAATGGAATTAGGCTTGTGGTCACAAATCTATGAATGCATGGCGTAATTCTATGGCAGTCTACGTTATGGAGAGGTGAGGTAGAGTGGCAAGGGCTTTCTGGAGTAGAGTAATTGCTCTACACCCCACCCATGCCACACTTACAATTTTGTTGCTGTCTGTTGGCTGCTGGCTTCCTTTGCTTCCCCTGCGGACACCTGTAGACACGCCTTGGAGCCGCTACTGTAGGAGCCGCCCTTTGCCTTGGGGCCCTTAGCCGAGGGGGCTGCCGGGCAGAGGCTGCCCTGGGAAGGTCAGTTACAGAAAACTCATGGCTGCGCTGTGTCTGCTGAGCACATATTCCCCTGCATCACAAAACTGCCTTTTAGCAGTTACAGAAGAATGACTGCATTTATTTTCTTTATGTGAATCCAAAAGAGATGAATTCAAAGACAGAATGGCTCAGCGCTGCTGTGTTTTGATTTGCAAAAACTTAAAACGGCAAAAGAAAATGTTCTGTGTTTAAAATGACAGTGCACTGGTGCTATTTCCATCTTTAAACATCCCTCATTTTGGTTCCAGTAAAACACAGCAATGTTCACCTATATTCAGGTTGAACACCATCAAATGAGGACCTTCCCTCCCTGAACGGCATTGTTGTGTCAAATAAAGTCTGAAAAGCAGGAATTTCATTTCAGGCCGCACGGCCAGCATTCACTTTAGAAACAAATTAACACACACCAAGCACTTCAAAAGAAGCTCTTTCTCTCCTTTGCCTGGCATAGGTTTCAAAGAACCCATGTCTTGGGCATATCCCCGTGTATAGAAATTGACTAAAGCTATGAAAGCCTTCAGAATAAAAATGCTAGGAAAAACGCATTTGTTAAATGAACATGAAAAGTCGAATGAACCTGTGTTACTTTGATTTGCAAAGCAGTGAAATGACAGTGGGAAAGCTGAATGGGATTAATACTGTAAATTGCACAGAAACATCACTGTAAAATTTTGGGAAGAAAAGCCGCAAATAAATAGGTATTTTACTATGTATATTTTATTTTTCCTCACAAAAAGAACTTAACCATCCTGGCTGAAGCTCAGGCATTCGTATTAGACCAGTTTGGCTTAAAGGCCAAATGTTGCACCTCCCCATGATTTGATGCTACCAATGCAGGGACCCGGTTCTTTGGGCTGACAAGTGTGAAAATTACAGGGTGCCTCAGACTGCCTGGCAGAGATGCTCCCAAGGACAAAGGGGATTCCAACCCATGTGTTTGCCTCAGAAGTGTGAAATCCCCTGCATTCAGACAGAAGGATTTCAAAGGAGGAGTCATGACAACCCCTGTGTTAGCTGACCAGTGAAAAACATTTGGCTGGGGGGGTTGGAAATACTGCCCATATTTGGGAACAAAACCAGCCCATTTGATTTAAAAGACTTTTCATATTAAGACATTTATTTCAGAAATCTGGATAAGCAGCAATGTGAAATTATGATGGCTTTTACTGTAATATGTGGTTCTTCCTAGCATGTGGGAGACGTGAATGGTATTAAAGGGGCATTTCTGGGGAAAGCGTACATGAGACAGATGTAAAGTTTAATGGAAATATGCCCGACATTGATAGGCTTCCGTGTATCCATTTGTAGAATGTTAGGTGACATTTTTCCATAGAAATTGCAAAAGAATGCCAGAAAGGCAAAGCAGCAACACACAGACTTGGGATTTGGAAGGGCATGTCCTCTGCCCACCTGCCCCGTGAATGGCTGATTCTCCGCTCCAGTGTGAACATAACACTGTGCTTCCACACTGCTCAGCCCTTGTGTTTCTGGTTTCAGGTGAGGACAGAAGCTGCACCTCGACCACAGCGCCCATCTTGCTAGCTGCTTGCCGGTGAAGTCAACGGCCTTAGCCCCTCTCCCGGCCCGGCTCCGTTTGCTTTCCCCACCCGCTCCCATTTCCTGATTCCCTTTCCCTCCCGTCTCCCACTCCGCCCACCTGCCCCGTGATTGGCTGATCCTACTGGTCTTAACCGACCTTCCCAGGGCAGCCCTCTACCCGTGCAGCCCCTCGGCTAAGGGCCCAAGGCAAAGGGCGGCTCCTACAGAGGCGGCTCCAAAGAGTATCTGCAGGTATCCACAGGAGAAGCCAGTTGCCTGCCGTCAACCAGCACCAACCAAAAGTAAGTGTTTCCAAAAAAAGACTGAGCCTGAAGTAATTACCTCGCCCCAGAAAGCCCCATCACCTCTACTAAAATAAAAATAACCAAATAGCGGCACTCCGCAAAAGCAGAATTCAGAAAGCGTGCAAACTAGCATACCTGTGCTTTAGTTGAATTTGAAAGCGTGCCTAATAGCATAACTGTGGTTTAGTTGAATTTAGAAAGCGTGCCTAATAGCATACCTGTGGTATAGTTGAATTTAGAAATCGTCCCTAATAGCATAACTGTGTTTAGTTGAATTTAGAAAGTATGCCTAATAGCATAACTGTTTTTAGTTGAATTTAGAAAGTATGCCTAATAGCATAACCGTGATATAGTTTAATTTAGAAAGTGTACTTAATAGCATAACTGTGGTTTAGGTGAATATAGAAAGTGTACCTAATAGCATAACCGAGGCTTAGTTGAATATAGAATAGCTTTGAACATGGAAAGTGTTGAATATAGAAAGTGTCCTGAATAGCATGGAACAGTCTCACCCTGTAATAAAGTGGAACTTAGAAAATGTAAATAATATCCTCCTGTGGTCCTGCTGAACTTTGAAAGTGTCCCCAACTATGGTATAACTGAACTTAGAAAGTGTGACAATATCATCCAACGGTATTGTTGAACTTAGAAAGTGTGAATAATCACCCGGTGGTATAGTTGAATTTAGAATGTGCCCTTAATTGTGGTATACCTGAATTTAGAAAGTGCAAGTAATATCCTCCTGTGGTTTAACTGAACTTAGAAATTTTGAAAATATCATCCTATAGTACTGTTGAACTTGGAAACTCTGAATAATCTTACCCTGTGGTATAGCTGATTTCAGAAGGTGTGAATAATCTCATCCTGTGGTATAGTGGAACTTAGAATGTACCATCATCTGTAGTATAGTTGAACTTAGAATGTGCCCTTAACTGTGGTATAACTGAACTTAGAAGGTGTGAATAAAATCATCCTGTGGTACAGCTGAACTTAGAAAGTGCGACTAACCATCCTGTGGTATAGTTGAAATTAGAATGTGTCCCTAACTGTGGTACAACTGAACTTAGAAGTGTGAATATCATCATCCTGTGGTATAGTAGAACTTGAAACTGTGAACAAAGCATCCTACGCCATCCATAGCATAGTGCAATCCTAGCCAGGCCATGAGTCCACCCGGCCAACCATGGTCTGCTGAGACACTCCTGGCTGCCTCCCTCCCCCCCCTCGCCTCACTTCTCTCCCCCCTCCCCAAACCATCCTGGCCTCCACCACACCCCCAGCCCACCCCCCAATCAAGCTCCCAGGACAGAAGAACCACCCCATCCCAACCCAGCCAACCGGCCACCACATTCTCAGCCCACCCGCTGTCCACCACATCCCCAACCCAACCCCTATCCAAACACCAAGCCAGAGGAGCCCGTTGGCGAACCAACCATCCTAAGAGCTCTCCTCCTGCCATCCCCTCCACCCACCTGTCCACTATCACCACCCCCGCACCCTCTGCCCCCCAACTAACATCCCGACCTGCCTCCAAGGCACGCTCAGCTTCGCCACCACCCCCCTCTATTTTCCGCTCATCAACTCCCCTAAACATCCTCCCCGACCACACTCCTTCCCCTCTCTATAAAACCGCACGCCTGCCCTGGCAAGAACAGCAGCCGCATCCCTTTTACCCTCTTACTCGCCTACCCTCTCTCACACTCCAACTGATCTCCCTCAATCTCTCATTACTCCTCACCACTCCTGTCTCGACCCACCACCTCAATCCCTCATTCTCGATCACCACCACCATCCCCCCTACCTCAAACCCCTCTCCCTTGAATTCTCACTAAACACAACTGAGACTCCCAACACCCCACTTTTGAATCCCTTGACCCAATTCCATCCAACCTCACTCACCCGTCCAACCCAACCCCCTGCACAACCCCCCGCACAACCACCACCCCGACCGCCTGCCTACTCTTCCCATCGACCACCGACCATCCCCCCCTCTCCCACCGCCCAGTCTCCACTACCTCCCCTCAACCCACAATTCTCAAGCAACCTCTGCGATTCGATAGCCACCATCCAATTAAACCATCCCACTCTCACTCTTCTAGGAGATTTCAATATCTGGCTCGACATCCTGACCAACCCAATGACCCACTCTCTGGTCGACTGCCTAGACGCGATCAACCTCCGTACCTACATAAACAGGCCAACTCATTGTAAAGGACACACACTTGATGCCATTTTCAGCTCCCACGACCAGATACATCTAAATCCCCCGACCCCTGTCATCTGGTCCGATCACTTCATTGTCCCCTTCAGCATTCGCTCACCCGCCCCCTTTGCCGTACCTGAACCAGATCTTCCAAATCTACGCAAATGCTGGAAGAAACTAAAAATCCTTCCCGACCTAGCTGACGCGCTCCTTCATTCTCCTCACCCTAACTGCCCACGCAATGAACACTTAACCTCCGACACCTTTGACTCATGGCTCAATACCTCATTAATCCCACTCACCCCCACTTGAAAACCATCCGCTCGCCTTGGCCCTTTTCCTAGATGGTTTACACCAGAACTGAAGACTGCAAAACACTATAGAAATTCCTCGAACGCAAATGGTGGAAAGACAAAACCACCCTTAGCAGATCCACCTTGGCCCGGAAAGCAAAAAAAGCCCATTACAACTCCAGAATCCTGAACTGCAAAAACCCCAGCAAAGAACTCCACAAAATCATCTCTGAATTCACCAAACCATCATGCACCACCACCAATCGTGCCCCTCTCAATCACTCTCTCGACTCACTCTCTCTCTCTCTCTCCACTTCCACACCACTGCTCTTGAAAGAACAAACTCTCTAATAAAAAAAACTTGCCCTCTTGCACCCACCACACAATCCACCCATCCCACCCGCCAACTCACCACCTGCAACTGCAACCCACCCGACATTTGATTCTTTCACAGCAATATCAAGCAACCAATTTCTCAAACTTCTCTCTGCCCGCAAACAATCTGGGTCCCCGCTAGACCCCTGCCCAGCCTCGACCCTCAAAGAAATATTTGCATCTACCTGCGCAGGAGAACATGCAAGAACCATCATAAACTACTCCGTCCTTGGGAATTATTCCTGACCTGTTCAAAACTGCTCATGTCAAGCCTCTTCTAAAAAAAACTTCCTTCGACCCTCACGACCCAAAAAACTACCACCCCATCTCAAAAACCAGGTTCCTTGCTAAACTCATTGACTGAAATGCTTACTCCCAACTAAATGCCTTTGTCGAAGCCAACAATCTCCTAGACCCCACTCAATCAGGTTTCAGACCACGACACGGAACCGAAACCACTCTTGCCTCCATCTGGATTGACCTCAAAAACACTGCAGACTCTGCGGGATGCGCTGCACTAATCCTTCTTGACCTATCTGTCGCCATCCGAGTCAGGACATTCAATAAATCTAGCATTCAAAATTAAGGAGATTCAAAATCCAGAGACCCAAACATTCAGCATCCACCCTGCAAAACTCCAGACTCCAGAGCCAGGCCAGAGGTAGCTGATCCTATCCAGGCAGAACCTCCTATCCAGGCAGAACCACTATCCAGAACTACACCCTACAAAAATCCCAACAATTCAGGGAAAAGAGGGAAAGGCTGCTGACCCTTTTGGGAGGATCCGGTGACCATATGTGTCTTTGCCCAGCTGATGCACCCCGCTGTCCTTTGTGACCAGACACGGTTGCCCCGCTGTTTCATTAAAGGAGAGCCCAGCCGCTGTGCAGTGACCCGATCCTTGTTTCACTGTCCTGAGAACTGGTTAGCTGTCCAAACTACCCGATTGAAGTGCATTTTGTAAGTATCACCCTCCCCAGTAACCAAAAAGCTGCATACACTGTTCTGTTACATTGCATTCTGTCCAACCCTATAATAGATCCTATAAGTCCCCTAGTAACTTCCTAAATTGTCAGAATCCTGTGTGTATCCTGTTCTTAGAAGAATCCGTGTTAGTCTCCATTTGTAGCGTAATTCTTTCGAAATCATTTTAGTCTGTTGTGCAATCCCTTAGCACTATCGCGGCGTGAATAGGTTAACCTTGGAAATTAACCTCCTCGCGTACCGTGTCTTTCTTTAACAATTTAGCCATTAAAATATAGTTGTTGTAGAATAAATCATTTTACTAACAAAACCGAGTTTGCCTGTGAAAGGGTTTCCCTTTTAAAATCCGATTTTCCTTTCCTATTAAGAATCCCATACTGTCATCCATCAAGAGTCGCCCTTTCACTTCTGTCTCATATCTATGATGTGCCTTTGTACCTTATCAGTAAAACCGATTTCCGATTTTTACCATTTAGCTTGTTTCCTAAGCGGTTTGCTTGTTTTAAACCCGTGAAAACGGAGAAATTGCAATTCTGCCACGTGTGATTTTGCTGCACCGTTTTTCTTCCAAAAATTGATTTTCTCACCTGTATGCTGTTGTTTAGTACCTTGCCAGGTAGCTTGTATGTTTTCTTGCTTCTTTAGGCCAGTCACTCAAACTCCTGTCTGATTCATTCTACTGCACATGTAAAATAACTATTCTGTGAATTCCGAGTGCCATTTTGCTCATTTTCAAGGGTTTTAAATCCTATTTTGGCCTCCCATTCAGGGGTGGTAGGTCGGATTTCCAATCTGATTTTTGACTATTATATCTGACTTCTTTCTACTCCTCTCGACTTACACAAAATTTGATTAACAGGGGTTTGGGGGAAGGGTGTTGCAGGGGGAATGAATAACAGTGGTGCCATCTAAAAGTATTACCCAAAAGTGATCTTGCTTCAATTCATAATTTCATTGATGTGTCCGATATCGAATATGTTAGATTTTCATTTGAATTTAAAAATAAATAAATATTTCATTATTACACACCGGCCTGGTTCATGGTCCATTGCAACTCAGGGTGTTTGTCACGGGGGTGCGAGACATGTTGGCTGCCTTCTCAAAGCTGAATGCAACAATCAATCATCCAACAGCTGGTCAAGTGGCACAGCGAGTAGAGGGCTCGCTTTGACATCAGTGCAGAGCCTGCCGACGCAGGTTCGAATCCCGGCAGGGCCAAACTCAGCCTTTCATCCTTCCGAGGTTGATAATTGCGCACCACACACCGTGGGTAACAATAAGCAGAGCTCAGATACCCGAGGGTTCATTGCGGTATATAAATGCGAAATTATTATTATTAATGTTTTTATTGTGCACCACATCCCTGGCCAGTGGAAAGAGGCCTGGTCTGTAGCATGCTGTGTCTTTAGATTCCTTTTTTGTCTGGGACAAGATCATAGTCTATGTTTGGATGCAAAAAATTCACTCCGTAGACATCCTTGTTTGCTGATGCTTACCCCGATTCACTACAGTAGGTACTAAAAGGAGGCAACATTTGGAAAAGTGTCTGAAGCAAGATGTTCGATGTGTTGGTTATTCCTTGTAATTTATTACTACTGTATACAGTTTGAAAGTGTTTATTAAAGCAATTTGAAAGGTAATTAAAAATATTGTAGATTATTATCACGCCACTCCAAATATGGGAAATGGTAAGGTTACAGTTTACTTAAATGCATTCATGAGACGAGAGCACAAGCAATCTTTCTTGGACATTTCCTCAAATTTGCTGAAGCCATTAAGTGACTGAAACATGCCGCAACAAAAACGATCATCACTTGGAAAAGCTCCATCTGATACAAAGCAAACATTTCTATCAAGTGTTTCTGAAACACAACAAATAGCAGTACGACTTGCCGACCAGAGGACAAGAGCCACATCCTCCAGTGCACTTGAGACACCAGAAAAAACTGAAGCAAGACTTGCTGACATGAGGACAAGGCCAACATCCTCCAGGGCACACGAGACACCACTCGATCAGGACACGGGCAACGCCGGGTACCCCAGCTAGTGCACAATAAACTACAAAGGTAAGCTAGAAGGCTAACCCACCACACATACCAATAGGGGTGCATCCTCCTGATAAACAGTACCCTGCTGGTGCTAACAGCAGGCTGCCGCCAGACTCAAACATTTACCAGAGCCTGACTTCCCGGTGCCACTGGGAGATTCCAAGTCCGGTGGCCAATGAAGTCAGGTGCCAGTAAAATGTAAGACTCCATGGGAGTGGGGACTCTGAAGCGCCGGCACCGTTGTTAATGGTGCCAGCGATTCTGTGAATGGTCTGCCTACCATGGCTGCTGCGTCCAGCAGGGTCAGACCTGCCAGGCACAGTGGCCACAGCCACACAGTTTGCCGGTCCGGAAACAAGAGTGCCGGTGAGCTTACCGGCACCCTTGTTTCCGGACCTGCAAACTTCTAATGAGGCCCAATGAATCTAGCTTGTTTAGTCTCGCAAGAATCATTGGGCTAAAGTCTATGACTAAAATGAAGGGGCCTTTCAAATCTGATCATACACTCTTTTACAATGTTAGACCTTGCTCAGTAGCAGTGAAATTGTTACATGATGTTAAATTCAAATTTTGAATAAAAACACACCATCTGCCTCATTCACACCAAAAGTGGCAAAGTCTAGTGAGATGTTCAAGAAGATGCCACTGAGGCACTGTATCTCATATACCCTTTCTGGTTGAGTTAGCTTTGACTAACTCACTAACATATTCGAAATTACCTATGTTCACACATCTTTAAACAAAATGTATATTTTCACAACAGCATTCCATTCATAAGCTAGTCCACAGATACACAAGGATTTAACAATTTCTCTCAGTACTTTGAAACATTACGATGGAGGAAATACTACTTAAAAACATATAAAATAAAAGAAATCAACAATCTCTTACCAATACATTGGCCCTGTGCATCCTGTATAAATCCAATGGCGCACTGTTGTTTAGGTGAACACCGGAAGGACCCTTGGCTATTCTGGCATAAAAAGTTGGCAGGGCAATTATGAGTGCCCGTAAAACATTCGTCTATGTCTGGTGGTTCCCCAAAACAGAAAAAAGAGTAATGTGTTAAAAAGAAGCAGTAGAATGCAGATAAGTGATCAGACAGACAACCCACTTTTTCTTCAGCAGAGAAATACATTTCATACAAGAAAGGTATGCAGAAATGTGATGTTGGTCATACTTCAAACGTCTGTAGTGAGCAGAATGTTTACAAACAGTAATACCAATAACAGTGATAACAAAAGGGTGGCTGAAAGGAACAATGGTGAATGCTGTGCACGTTTAGGACATTCTAACACTGGCCAGGAAATTATGAGGAAAGTCTTAAACTGTGACTCACAACAGGTCCATGACAATTTTTTCCCTGGTGGTTGACCAACCTATTTTCTCCAGCGATTTCCCACTCGGGTGCTTACTGGCAAGGTAGCTGTGCATGTGCCCCAGGAGTCCCCAGGACTCCCAGAGGAGGGTGCCCTGCTCTGTGCTCTGCGCGTGCTTGCAACTGTTTGCACCATTGTTAGAAATCGGTGGTCAACGGCAGGCATTCAATTTTTGTTACGGGGAAACCGATCTGTCCTTCGGACTACCAGTGCTGGGAAACTTTTTCTCTTTTGTCTTTTACTTTTTGTAAAGTTTTGACAGTGCACACAGCATCTTACAATGCAGTGCAATAGGGATCCTTAACATCCTAGTCTTTTACATTTGGGATTTTTGGTTAATTTTATATGTGCCTAAAGACAAACTGGTGGAAGTAGATACATTTTTACAGATTTTGTTTTATTTCCAGTGTGCACATTTGCACATACCGGGTATGGCTACTGTGGAATATTTTAACACAAACAAATGAACCCCACTGCCTCAATTTACAAACGGCGAAAGAAACAGCCAACAATGGATGCGCTAACCCCTGTGCATGCAAAAAACTGCAAAACTGCATATGGGTCACTCACCAAAGGCTGCACACCCCTGCCACACAGTCAAAGTGGGGGTGACAACAGAATTCTCACTGCAGGATAATGCCAACGAGTGTTGTACCATTCAACATGAAGCAAGCCCACATAATTGGGCTAAAAACCGGAAATGCCTTTTAAAATGCAGCTTCCCCAACCAATTGCAACCTTCAAAGTGCTCTTTTGGCACTAGATTCATTCATTTTCCAGTGAACCATTGAAATTAAAAGTGTACTGAAATCACAGATCCTCCAGCTGGCTCAGAGAAACCGGGCCTCACTGACTGACAGCAGCTAATAAATGTATTTTATGAAAAACCAGTCCAGCAACAGTTTGTTTTCAGTTACAAGGGAAAAATGTGGCTAAAAGTGGCAACATATAACAATTTCAGCTGTACAGAGAAAACTCCAAACAAAAATTGGATACATATATCCAGACTGCAAAACAAAGCCCAGCACTCAAAGACAGAAATAATGCTGAATTAAAAGTATGTGCTGCATAAGAAAAGTGGATTTAAAAGACTCAGTTTAAAAGTGCATTTTCAGGGAAGAAGTGCAAAAATTCACCTGTTTAAAAGCATGTTTTTGTGAAGGGCCTAATTCTTTAAATATAAAAATCTAACTATAAACTGTGTTCAAATTATATGTTGTAATGACAGCTATAGGTAATGCTTTAAAGTCAAAACCGAGTTTGGAATTAAATAATGAATTCTGACTTGACAATGCCCAGCCTGGGAAAGATGACACTTCATGTTAACACCTTGCTGCGACAAAAAGGCTTAATTGATGCTGGAGGTTCTCGCATATTGACAATGATGAACTGATTAGACATTTGTCTGGGGCCCAGTCAAGGACAATGGCAGGCTGGCTACTGATCCCTACAGGGGAGAGGCCGGGAGCTTCCCTCTCAATGAAGAGGACACCCCACCCTGATCAAAGGAAATGTGACAGCTGTTGCCTGTTGAAAGGAGAGAAAAAAACTGCTAAAAGATATCGGTTGTTAAATGTCTATTTGTGATTAACTTTTGGAACTCTTTAACTTTGCAACATGAAGGAGGACAAATCTAAAAGTTGGTAGTTGTAAATCTAATTGTATGCTCTTTCTTTGGAGACGTGAGTGAACCCTGTACTGCATAAGGAACCAAAGATACACCAAAACACTGATTGTACCAAAACTATTAACGCTGCAAGTGTAATATTGTATACCCAGGCTGTAGTGATGATTGCCCAGATGTGTACTGAATTAGGAATTGTTAGGCCAAACCGTTGATTAAAATTGACAAAATTCCACAGAAGGACTTAGACAGCTCTCACCGAGATGGGAATTGGATGTAAAGATAACCCATACAAAGTATAATGCATGTGTCTGATTGTAGTAGAGGGCATAATTATAAAAATGTGTATTTGTGGAAAAGTTACGTTTTGGTCAAAATCACTGTGGGAGTTCCTAAATCACCTCATAAAATATGACAGCTCTTTCTGGCTTCCAACCAGAACAAGGCAAGTGCATTTGACCCATCACAGTCGAGTGGGTGTGGACTGTAATTCTGCCCCTACCATAAACTTTGTGATGTCACTTGGCATGATAAATATAGGAACTTCAACACACACACACACACACCGATTCCTGATTAAATCCTGATTTCCGCGCCGCGCTTTGTTCCTGACTTCTTCATCCTGTTCCAGAACTTTTCATCTTGTCCTGATTCCAGAATACTTTGCAAAACCAAGGCCCAGCATTAGCTGAACTCTTCTTCAGCTAGGCCCAAAGATTGAACCATCCCAAACTTCAGAAAGAATAATTCTGATCCAGTCTGGCTTGCTACCATTCATGTTTGCCTACTGAACTCACCATCCTGCTAATCTACTGTGTACAGTGACCAGAAGGGCCAATCCAATCCAAATCCAGTCTGAGGTGCCAGTCCAATTGACCCGAACTGCCCAGCTGACCATCCTGCCAGAGGTGCCATGCTGCCAGTAGACCCGATCCAGATGAACAGAACCCTGATGGTCCAATCTTAATTTACAGTGGACTGTAAGTATCAACAGGAATGATAGTAACCCATAGTATATTGCCTTGTCACACCAGTCTGAAAACTTGCTTCTATTTCTTGTAATAGTAATAATTTCTTGAAAATCCTTTTGTCTTTTGAACATCCCAAACACTTAAAATCATCCCCTGGGTAATCCGACTGAGTTTTCCAAGGCGGACACAGAGATGCTGGGGTTGGTTTCCGGGGACCACTCTGGGGCTTACTGTGTTTCAAACTGGTAACCAGCCTGAATACCCTATTTTAGAGCATAATTGTCATTATAAGAACTGATTTCTGTTTTCATTTACGTGTCTTTATTTTCAAAAACGCCTCTTATTCAAACTTGCATAACTTCTTCAATTTTATAGATAGGTTTAAGTGAGAGTTGAAATTACGTTTCTAACACCTGTAGCTACATCCACAACCAAAAGCATTGTGAAACAGTGTATTTGACCCGTTTTCATTCAAAATCGCATAGCGGGAATTAGGCACGAATTCGCATTTTGCAAAAGTTTCCCATGTGTCTTTTCTCATTCAAAGTATTTCCACACTCCCATTCTGATTTAAAGTGTGTTCTGTTGCTCATCTTGTATCTTATGTTGGTTAAAACCTGTTTAGTGTTGCATCCATAGGAATTTCTATCAATTTCAGCCTTTTTGCACACTTTTCCTTGTTTCACAAAGCCATTTTCAACTGTCATTTTAAAAAGTGTAAATTTCCCAAAAACGGTTTTCTCTCTTGTTTGGCGAGGGAACATAGCATTCAAACTCTAGACATTTTTCTTTCATTCCTGAATACCTGCTGCTTACTGACATCTGTGTAGAACTGCTCAATTGTGAATTAAGAACTTTGCAGGGGGAAATCTTAACCTAAGCGCTATCTGTTCACCAACCAAAACTGTCTTTTCCCGGTGTTTTTATCTTCCGTGCTTCTCAAAAGTGAATTCATGTGCTTTACTTACTCTCTGAATTGTTTTGTCACCACGTTGGTGATTGCTGCCCTATATATATATATATATATTTTAAAACTTGCGTGATTTGAAATTTAAATAAATATTTACTTTTACCAACCAGCCTGATTCCGGGTCCACTGTGACCTGGGGTAGGGGGGTATTTTGAGACGGGTGTGATATAAGTGGTATATCACTCAGAATATTGAACTTACAGACATAAGTATTTCATGTGCGCATTACATGCTAGGTGAGAGCCGGGTGGTTGCCTGATTGAAATCCTTAACACTATTAAACGTGGCTAGAGCCCTAAAATGGCCATGCCACAAGATTTTTGCATGTTCTTTGGCCATGTTGTTTGGCCTTCTTGCCTCGTAACATACCAGGTCATGCACTTGCCCGGAAAGCTGCTGCCTTCATGGTGTTGGGTAAGAATTGATGCAGTCACACTGTGCGAGACTACACAACACTTACCTGCTTGGTATTAGGTAACCCACCTTTTGTTGTAGGTCTGTACTACACAAGTTGGTAGTGTGACTGAGCAGCCAACCCTAACTCAAGAGGGGTAAATGTGAGCTGTACAAATGAAATCCGTAAATACAAGTAACACTTACACTCAAGGTTTCACTTATAAATATTTATTTATTTAACATCAATTTTTAAATAAGCGTTCTTTGAAAAGGCAATTCATGTAACACTGTAAATTTAATTTAAAATCACTTTTCAGCATCAGAACAAGTTAGTGGATAATCTTTGGATATGATTCTTACACAATTCCTACACCCTGAGGTGACTTCAATCACAAGGACAGTAATGGCATTTATGTATCACACTAGTTATACTTGGCAGATTCTGAGGTTGCAGAAAGGAAAGGTTTAAGGAAGGAAAGGTTTAAGGAAGGAAAAGGTTAAACAGGTTCTCAGTCAATGTGAGGACAACTACATCTTCCAATGAAGTCTAGACACGCCTTTCCCAGCAGTAACAGTTCACAACAAGCTACCACCTATGAGGGACAAACAATATCAAAGTCAATGAACTAGGAGAGTCTTCATGGAGTCAGGACAGCCAAATTCAACTGGAACACAGCCTATGGAGCTGAGGCACTTCTTAGATCAGAAACAGTCTTGCACAAAGAAGAATTTGTGGAAAATCACTTGTAGGGTCACAAGCTGTCAAGCCAGTGAAAGGAGAGTTAGAATCAACTCTAAAGATAAGCCACTGCAATTCTCAACTGAGCAAAGCACAGCAAAAAGGCAATAACGTAAGTAGCCCAAGCATACACTGTAACTCTGGTTTGAAGAAGAATGGTCCAGCTGGATTCTGTCTTGCTACAGCATTGCAGTCCCCGTGTTCCTGAGCATCAGTCGTGGGGACAAGAGGATGGACATCTGGAGGGCTGCTGCTTTGATACTTGGGAGGTCATCGGCAGCTAAAGGCTCTTTTCGATTCAGCGGCACTTCGCAGTTTCAACGCTTAGCAAACAGCACCGCTGCAGATTTTGGATACCAGTTCGGCTTCCTTCACTCCTTGGGTCCTGCACTCTGGGGAGGGGATGCTAGCTCTGGTCGTCCTGCTTCTGGCGGGTCATTAGAGACCCGTGGAGCTTCTGGACGGATTTCAGAAGTTTCACTCGACTACGGATTACTCGACCCCTGGCACTTGGTTCTTGCAGCAATGAAGAAGTATAGCCAGTCGGGGAAGATGGCCCAGTGGAGTTTGTCTCGGGGTTAGTTGGTACCACTAACCCAAGGGGAGAAGTCGTCCCTTCCGGAGCTTCTCTTTCCAGTTGCAACACAGTAGCAGGGATTCACTGGCCAATTCAAAGGTCCAGGAGGATGCAGCAATCTTTGTTTGTGGGGTCGGGTGTTTCTCCGAGTGGTCGACTCTGCCTCTAATACCAAAACCTAGCATTTTAAACAGGTTTCTTACATTCATGCACAGCATAGGCTGTCAATCACACAGCAGGGCCAGCCGGCCAGCCAATCAGGACTGGTTGCATTCCTGCATTACTAGAGACAAAGGACAGGGGAGTTTCGGGGACCTCCCTCACATCCTGCCTTTCCAGACACACTGGAGACAGAGGCGGGCTTCAGGGCTGAAGGCCACCAAAGGAAAAACAAAGGGCTTAAATCTGTTTCGACGCACAGAGTAAAATCCAAGAAACACCTCACAACCATAAAATGGCAAAAAAAGAAGACGGGGGGCCATTTGGACAAAATGGTCAACCATGGGTACTGTACTGCAGCTGAAGGTTCAGCATGCGGTAGAAAAGCACTATGGTAGGAAGAATTAAACCACTGCCACCAGCCATTTAAAGTAGTGAGGGTAACATAAAATGTTTACATGAAAAGTTAGGATAAGGGGCTCCTAGGTAACCCCCAGGCACTCCACATAAGATGGGGTGTGATGGACCTATTAAGAGAAAAGGTAAGTAAAGTCAATTTCACTTTAATATTCTTGGGAACTGTAGTTCAGCCAAGAAAAGGCATTTAAACCTTATGAGAAATCTAAAGGATTTCTCAGTGACACTGCACTGAGGGTGCTGTGTGTCACCATACAAAAAGTAGATACCTATGGAGTTTGTCAGACTCCAAAAACAGAGGAAACATATGATCCAAATCAGGTCAAACACGTGAGAGTGAGTAAAAGCTCTCACTCCAGTTCGAAGTCCAGCAAAAGAGCTTGTGGTCGTGCTGGGGTGGGAGGAATGAAGCACTAAAATGAAAATTCTCCAAAACACTCCACAGGTCCTCTGGCACATCGACCAACATCCGGGCTTTCTGTCAGGCCCCATCATGGCTGCCGCCTTCAGAGAAGGGTCCCTTGCTGGTCTCCCCCACACAGGCCTCATGTTTCTCCATTTGCTGCTCTTTGGCTCTCCCTTTATGCACCTGCAACCACCTGACAGGTTGCAGGTGTGGAGTCTCAATTGGAATTGCCCGACTATATTTAAAAGGGACATGCCTGACCCACACAGTACTCTGCAGGCATCTTCCTCGTCCCAGCACTAGTGTTGGTGAAATAAGGGTTTAGTGTTCATTACTGTCAGTCGCCTCTTCCTCGTCCCACTACTGTCAGAGGTAAATGTGGGGCAATGAGGGGAGATGTTTTACAGTAGCCTTTAACGGCCAGGGAAGGGTTAGGTTGGTCTTTAATAGGGAAAGAGGGACACCATGTCTTGCCTGTGGGCACCCCTTTCCCAATCACCAAGGTCCCTCCACGCAGTTGATCCTCCCTCGTTTCTCCACCCCCAGGGTCAGGATCCAAAAGCAATGGCCTTTCCCTGGCTACCTGAGAAGAGAATCCAGGGGGAGAACAGGATCCAGTGGGAGTAGGAGTGAGGATACCCCGAGGTTTCTCAATGCCCACAGCGAAATGTTCTGGGCTAGTTTGGACAGCCCTGGAGTGTGTGTGTGTGTTCCTCTGCCTGTTTGTGTAGAACATGACTGTGGTCCTGTCTGTTAGTATGAGCACTGTTTTCTCTACTAGCTGCTGTTTGAATGCTTCTGGAGCTTTGAAGACTGCTAGCAGTTCTAGAAGGCTGATATGCTTTTTGGCTTATGATTTTGTCCACACCCCGTGTGAAGTCTGATGGAGAAAATGAGCTCCCCACCCTGTTAGCGATGAGTATGTAGTAAGAGTGGCTTTGATTGCTGGGGTGTTGAACGGCTTGCCACTTATAAAAGTTTATCCTTTGTCTAACTTTGTAGAGATATAACCAGAGGATGCAAAGCCACCACTAGATCAACCCACAAACCGCTTGCTTGTGACCATTGTTTATTAGCCACATTTGCACTGGACGCATGCACAACCAGGTGTGCGACATAAGGTAAATGCAGGAAGCCGTGATTCCCAGAAGGCGCACAGCCTTTTGCACAGTTACCCGACAACCAACTATGTATTGAGGGATTTGCAACAGCATGTTTTGTACCATCTCGTTGGAGGGGAAAACTAGGCTGTCTTTTGTTTGAATTAGTGCCTACAGAAATTGCTTTACTTGACTGGGCACTAGACTTGATTTTTTTTCTCGTTGATGGAGAAGCTTACTTGAAACAGCAGATTGACTGCTGAGTATTTTGCTGACATAACTGAGGTGCATCTCCTGTAGCCAGTCGTCTAGGTAAGGGTACACTGGAATGTACTGCCTCCATAGGTGTGCAGCCACTACCGCAAGGACCTTTGTAAACACTTGTGGTGCTGAGGCTATGCCAATGGTAGCACTTTGAACTTGTAGTGCTTCGCTCGGGCCTATAACTATGGGCCTTGGGAATTACCTGACTCGGTAATGCCCCCACTGCTCCGGCATATTGCTTAATTACAGACTGCATTTGGAGCATTCTGATTGGCTGAGAGGCGCTCTACAATAGAATCCATGTCCTAACATATTTTAGCACCTGAGGGGGATCAGCACCACCTACTCGGGTACCCTGGAACATGGACTTTACTATACGTTTAATAGGTCACCGGCATGTAAAATACAACCACTGCCTCAGTAAATATTGCTCAATTATTAACCAATTTACTTATGATCAAATTTAGACTTGGACAGAGGCGTAGCCTGGATTGTCTAGCAAATGGGGCCTGAAGCTAATGTAGTTGGACGCACTGCGCTGACAAAAATATCTGTAAATGCCTACACAGCGCTGCTGAGCGGGCATTTACAGATTTTGGGTGGGCCTTGCCTCTCAGGCCCTACCCTGCCTACGCCTTTGGACCTGGAGGTATTCTTTATTTTACTTATTGCATTCGTTACACGCCCAGACCCTGAGGTTTCACAGCGTAGTTACAGACATCTTTCACGTTAATCTGGAGTATTCGCTTACATGGTTGTAGATTGACATTGTTTACAAAATAGACGTTATGGTCTAGACTTTTAACATACATAGGACAAAACAATGCAGAAATCAATTCATTTACAAAATCCGGCTCAGGCATACATTAGGTGTGCGTCTCTCTAGACCAAGGGAAATTGACTGGACCTAGGAGGCTGACTAAAGGTGGATTTTCTATGCATTAGCTAAAATTGGTTAAATAACCAGGTTAAGGCTTTTTTTTAATCCAGGGAAGGATTCCTCATTTTTGATGTTTAGAGAAAGGGAGTTCCAGTGTTTGGGGGCCAAAACCTGGAAGCTACTACCTCCTGCTCTAGTACCTTTGTAGCAAGAAACCACAAGTAGCGAGTTGTTAGTAGATCTAAGCGTTCTGCTGGATGATTTTTTCTTGATGGTGTTGTTCAAGGCCAGCTGGGATTCAGACTTTTAAGTGCAGGATGGTACATGCATGCGGTGTAAATGCGTAAATTTGTGAGCTAACTGCACAGAGAAAATCATATAGAGATCTAAGGGCATCAGAGACAGAATAATAAAAGCATGTTGTAAAAGCAGAGTGAACATTATTAAACTATACATAATACAATACTTAAAAAGTACAAAAATATGAATGCAAGTTAGGGTGCAGGAAAAAGAAGATGTTGCCAGTGAAATCAGTTCCATAGCCTTTGCAGGAACCTGGCTGCCTTTCCTGGGCTTCCTCGGCCTGTGGCCTACCTTGGCAGGTGTTCTCATGGGTAAGCTGATATCCGGTTCCGCAGCCGACCTCACGCTGACAGCGGAAAGATCCCGGCATGTTTATGCACACCAGTCCTTCCTTGCAAGTATGTGTACCGCTCACACACTCGTTCACATCTGGAAAGTAGAGGGGGACCACACAAAGTTAAAGAGTACATGGACACTTTCTGCGAAAAAGCTCACATGTTGCACTGCAAAGAGGTGGACAAAAGCTTCAAATATCATGCATACCCATATACGCACGGCAGATACTACTTACCCAGTAATACGCTTTCTGGCCCTTGTATGTGCTTAGAAACACATGCATAGTCCACCATCTATTGGTTGGCTCAGAGTAAAACACTTGTTTTTTCAAAGAAAAAAAATGGGGCGTTGACAGGGACTTTCCTGACGCACTATCCCTAGCCTACGTGTACAGGTGCTCATCCCACCTGCATCAACATCCTTTGATTGGTTTCTTTTTTGGACAGGATGTCTATTTGGGCTTTACGTGTACTGAAATGGGTTTTTTTTCTCATCCCTTTTGTACTGTCACTTTGCTCTTTTGCGGTGATGCAGCGCAGGCACGTGTGATTCTAAGCAGATACAAGCCTTAGAATGAAGATTACAGAGCAAGTCATATTTGTCTTCTGGGGCTTGTGAGTCTACTTCGATTCACATCCTCTGCAAAGATTAACAAGCTGCACCTTAGCAAAGTGGCGGGTGAGCAGGGACAATGGAGAAAATATGTTTTATTTCTACTTGCGCCACCTGTGAATCAGACCTGGTCTGTGTATGAACACAGTAGTGCAGTGTGAATGTATGTACTGCTCAAAGGTGCAGCCTTAGAAATCTCCTCTAGTGGCACGTTAGCAATAAAGACTAGGGATGTTCCCATGCTACGTGTGGCCTGGGCTCTATCTAGGCTTGAAAGGGAACGTATTTTTTGCCAGTGAGTAACAAAGTTGTATTCACTTGACGATCTACCTAGTACTTCTGGCTTTGGTAACTGGGTCCCCCTCACGATCAACTACAAAATATGCAAAGAATTGGCTCGTCTTTTAAATTGCCTTTGCTTTATCTCAGTAAAACATGACTGTTCTATGTGATTTAGTGTGTGTAATGCCTCCCCCCACCCCGTTTGGAGGGTTCTGTGGATTGGTCAGCATGACATTTAGCAATGTATTTAGTAGAGAAATGTGGATGCGTACATAGTACCACCTTGTGTTTGTGTACTCTTACAAAAGACTTGATACCGATGATGCTTGTAACTCGCTAACCCTTGTGATAGGTGCAACTGCTATTAGGAAAGTTACCTTTTAAGAGAGATCTTTTAAGGTGGCTTTTCTTCCCTCCTCCCTCTCCCGGGGAGTGAATTCCTTTAACCCCTTTCATGAAGGCTTTATCCACTGGAACTCGCCACCAAGACACTTCATGCTGAGATGTAATGCAAGCTGCTTTGTGTACTTTGAGGGCGTTCTAATCTAGTCCCGAGTCTTATAGGTAAAGGCGGTAACGATGTGCATTGGCGCGCAATCAATGCAATTGGGGAAAATGATTAGTTTCTGTGCCAATTCCCTTTGAGAGACTCCCAGCACTTTTGCTGGACTCAGACTTTTTAGATTTTAATCTCCTGGGTGAGGGGAACTTTTTACCACTCATTCATTTTTTTTCATCAACAACAAACACAAACAACACCGACAGCACACGTGGTCTCGCCACAGTCCAATACTAACACCAAAGCGCAGCGCACGGTGTATACCAAGCTGAAGCCGCCAACAGCACACCACCTCTCTCACTCTCCTACTCCCTCTTTTTACTGATTTACCCAACCCCACCCTTTCTTGTTTACAGATCTGCCAGAGCGCCTGGGGACCAACTACGTTGGTGACGTGCACAATATAAATACCTTTAACATTTAACTCATTCTTTTCTCTGACTGGGATTTTTATTGTTACTGTTTTATGGAGTCTGGTAAGATCCATATGTTTAATACAGGCATCTGCATTTTGCTTTGCGACACCCAGCACCCTTTGTGCAGTGTCACTGAGGAGTCCATAGGGCTTCTCTTTATATTTAAATACATTCTCTTCTGGGAACTACAATTCCCAAGTGTAGTAAGGTAACCGTTATCCTACTTACATTTTCTTTTGTGGGTCCAGCACACACCACCATTTTTGGGGTTGTGGGGAGTTTATTTTTTATTTTAATTTTATTTGTATATTTGTATAGCGCACAACAGCCCATGGGCATCGCAGCACTGTTACATAGGTAGGTAAGTTACTTTGTTACGCGGTACAACATAACATAGAAGATGTACATAGTTCATTTGATTGCAGAGAAAATGGGCACACATGAATAAGGAAAAACACAGGTGTGCGAAGGTTAGTCAAACATCTGGGTTTTGAGGGCTTTAAGGAATGAAAGATGTGACGGTTCATTTCTGAGGGTGAGTGGCAACGAAAATTCTGTTGCCTGGCAGCAATGAAGGGGAAGCTAGCACCGCCTGCTTTGGTGCATTTGAGTATGGGGATAATGAGTTGGTGGGAGTATGGTGTTCTGGTGAGTCTGGACGAGCCCGCTCGGACTACTTTTGAGGAGAGGTGGGGGAGGGGGACAGTGTGAGTGATGCACTTGTGAGTAATGGCAAGGATTTTGAATAAGGCCTGTTCTTTGACGGGGAGTCAGTGAGCTTCCCGTCTTGCTGCAGAGATATGCTCTCTTTTGCGAATGTTGAAACCTGTTCAGAAAGCGTTATTTTGGATTATTTGGCGTTTCTTTAGATTTTTAGATCAGGTACCAGCGAAAGCGACACTACAGTAGACCAGTCTTGAGCCCATTGTCGCTCTGGCAATTGAGAGGCAGTTCTCGGTGGATAGGAATAGTTTGGCTGCATTAATCAGCTTATTGGAATAAGCTGCTGAAGAAGCAATAGCGTTGACTTGACGTGACAGAGGGTGGCATCCGGGTAGACTCCTAGGGTCTTAACGGAGGAGGAGACAGGGATGCGTATGTTGTCGATTGTGAAAGTAGTGTAATGACTACTGAGTTTTTTTAGGGTTTCCTGGGGACCTACTAGGAGGATTTCAGTTTTATCACGATTCAGGCAGAGCCAATTGGCCACCATCCAGGTCTGAATGGTAGGATAGACTGTGTTTAGTGCCTTTGCGTCTGTTTCGTAGTTACCAGATAGCTGGAGGAGGACTTTGATGTCATCAGCATAGTTGGTGTAAGCTGTGCCGATGGAAACCAAGATGTCAAACAGTGGCTTTGTATACATGTTTTAGAGGGTGGGAGAAAAACAGGATCCCTCCAGGACTCCTCAGTGGATTGTGGTGAGGGCTGCGCAAGCCTGGTCTGAGAACAAACTCACAGCTCGTCCTTCAAAGAATGATGTGATCCAAGCTGTAGCTTTGGGGGAGAAGTGAGCAGAGGAGGTGAGGTGAGGACATAGAATGTTGTGGTCCACTAAGACAAATGCAGCCAATAGGTCCAGGAGGAGGTGTAGTGTTGGCTTACCTGCATCCTTAATCTCATCTAATTGATTTTTTAGATCAAGCAGAATCGATTCAGTGCCATGACCAGGGCGAAAAGCCGGATTGTAGTAGACCAAGGATGCGATTGGTTTCTAGGAAGTGTTGGACAGGCAGGATCAAGTGAGTTTTTTTAATAGAAGTGACAGTCCAAAACTTCCTTGAGACATGGGGGAACCAGTCCTGAGGCAAAGGAGGCGTTTATGAATGCAGTGAGGAACAGCGCCAAGGTGACCGCAAGGTCCTTGATGATGGCTGGGCATACATCACATTTGCAGTTAGATGGTTTGAGATGTTACAGAAGGGTGAGAACTTCTGGTTCAGTGACATCCTTGAAAGAGAAGAGTGGGAAGTCCTGGGTTGAGGGGTTAGTGGTTGGTGTGGTAGGGTGGTGGGGTGTAGTAATTGCGTTCTGGTTGGTTAGGATTCTGCTATGCAGTAGGTCTCTTATTAGACATGGCAGTTTGGATATTTGAGCACCACGCATCATCTGCGGAGATGACCTGCGTAGTGGGAGCCAGTGTTTCTAATTCCCTAAAAATGGCAAAAATCTCCTTAGATCCACATTTTGCATTGGCAATCCTGGTGTTGAAGGAGGTGGTTTTGGCTAGGATAATATAGCCTTTTTGTATTGGGCAGCTATCTTGCTGAATTCGCCTTCTGTGGATTCTAGGGGGTTAGTTTGCCACGTGGAGAGGGTGGTGTGTTTCATGGAACAGAGTTCAAGTAGTTCTGGAGTGATCGAGGAGTTAGCATGTCTTATGGTTTTTGCTTTCCTTGTTGATAGTGGGGCTATGATATCAACAGTCTTTT
Organism: Ambystoma mexicanum; assembly: GCF_040938575.1. Taxonomy (NCBI): domain Eukaryota; kingdom Metazoa; phylum Chordata; class Amphibia; order Caudata; family Ambystomatidae; genus Ambystoma; species Ambystoma mexicanum. Next base: position 149,878,844 of record NC_090936.1, read on the forward strand.
TTAATGTAGAGTTGTAGATCTCAGCTAGAGCTCTAGGGGCATTGTAGAAGGTAGGTCTGAAGACAGGGGTTTCTAGATATGGCAAAAGTTTCTCTTTGGTTAGCATGTGTGTGCTCCGAGCTAGAGCAACGGTAGGGGTGTTGTAGGAGGTTTTTGTTTTTTCTGCTTGGGGATGGAAAAAAGGATGCCATGGTGGTCTGTCCAGGGGCAAGGGGAATTGGAACTGATGGAGGGGGAGCAATTGTGGTCAGCTATCCAATCCAGGATGCAGCCTTTGTTGCGAGAAGGGTTTGTGATCAATTAATTATTGATTATTGACAAATAATTATTATTATTAATTGTCTGAAACCCAATGGGTCTAGTGCTTTGAGGAGGGATTTAGCTTGTGAGTCCTTAGGACCGTTGAATCCTAAGTTGAGCTCTCCTTGTAGGATGGACTTGGTGGAGATTTTTAAGTTGTTGGATAGAAGATGGAGGAGGTTCTTGTGGAAGTCTGCTGTGGGGCCGGGGGGGGGGGACAGTAGACAATGTGTATTGCGATGGTGCAGTTAGGAGATATAGTGAGCTTGAGGGACAGAATGTCACCGCTACCTTCGAGAGATGCATTGATCTGTCAGAGAGGAAGGAATTCTTTAGCTATGAGGGCTACTCCTTTGGTATGCTGGTGTTCCTGCCGGTAGATGGTGTAGCCTTGGGGGAGGGCTAAGGAGATGTTGGGGCCAGAAGCTTCATGAAGCCAAGTTTCTGAGTTGGCGAAGAGGTCCAAGCTGTAGACAGTGAGCAGGTCGCTGATTTCCAAGGTGTGTGCTGGGAGGGAGCGAGCATTAAGGAGGGCACATTGAAATGAGGCCAAAGGTTTGTGAGAGTTCTTCGGGGTCTGGCTATTAGAGCGTCATCCAGGCTATTAGTCACAGCTGGGGTAGTTGTGGCGGGCAGGGTGGCAGAGTTAGATCTACTTGGCTTGGAGACATCAAGGTTGATGTTGGCAATGTCAAGGTTTGGCAAAGCGACTTTCAAATTTGTAACAACATTATGATGCAGAGTATTTACCGGTATGACATTCAAGTGAGAAGGGGGGCGCCATTTAGAACAGCTAAATCTAGGGTTGGGTCATCGGCAGTGGAATTATGATTAGCAATGTACAGTTTGCTCATATCAAGATTAGCATGAGCAATACCATTAGCAAATGGATGGCAGGGAGATAGAACAATTGGAAGCGATGGGGCTGTGTCATGCGCATGCAATCCTGGGTCAGGAGTAGAAGAGGTGGTCATTTGAGGTGCGGATGCAATGAGTGCTTGGGATTTCCTAGGAAGGTGAGGGGTGGAGGCTTTGGTGGGAACAGAACTAGGTAGTTGAATAGATGTGCCAGCAAATGTATGTGGCGGTTCTGTAATCTTTATTTAATTTAGACAAGGAGACAATGCTCTTTAGGCGAGTGTGGGCGGAGGTGGAGTGAGTGAGCGTGGAGGGCTGCTTACCGGGTGCTAGTGTAATGATGGTAGGATGAGGCATACGCAGTTGCTATGCAGTAGTGTGGGTGTCCCGTTTCATGTGGTGCATGTGACGTACTTCAGTATTTTGCCGGGGAGCTTGGTCAGGGGAGGCACAAGTGTGTGGCTTGGTTTTGGCAGGCTTGGTGTGATTAGCGCAGGTATTTATGGAGGCCGAGGCTCGAGTGCGCAAGCCGAGTAGGCGGTTTCTGGAAGACGTGATTCTTTTGCATGAAGGGCGGAAAGCGGGTTTACTACGGGCCCACAGCATTGCCAGTAACCGGCTTTGAACTTTTTGTGCAGGTGAGTAACTGCGAGGGGTGATAGCTCCTGCGGGAAGATCTTGCTGGTGGAGTTGCAGAAGCACACGCAAGACGGTGTTTGTGGGTGTGCTGCACGTGGATAACCGTGGAAGTGAGCAGGTGATTAAGTGGAGAGGCTGTGCAGTACCTTTCAGGGTAGGGCGGGGATGGTATTGTGTGCTGAGTTTCGGTTGAGTTGGGGAATGCTGGCATGGGGGAGTGGGTTGGGACGATGGGAGCACAACCATTCTAGTCATAGAAGCCGGCTGGGCGACGGGTAGGAACCTGGTTGGGTGTGGTGTAGCATGGTCTACATTACAATATAGAGTCTTAGATACATTTTCCTTTTGATAGATATTGAGCCAGGACTGTGCACATTAGCTGGAGTCTTACCTTTCGGGTATTGCAACGGGAAACAGCAGGGAGCTGCACAGAGCTCTTTGTGGAGACTTTTGTACTGGCCTTCTAGACTGGCCGGCTTCGCCATCCAGCTCAGGGGGTCAATCTGAAGTTTATATATTTCCTGTTACGGCCATCCAATCAGCAGGTTGGATGGATGAACAATCTGCAGGCTGGGATGGCATCATGCTCAGGTCAGCCATCTTTGCAGTGGGAATCGTGTTGAAGAATGGGATGATTCCTTCCTTGTTGGTAGGGCGCAGTGTCTCTCACATAGATTCCAGTCACAGCGGAGCTGCACAGAGCTCCTTGTGGAGCCTTTTGTCCTGGCCTTCTGGACTTGCCAACTTTGCCATCCGCTCAGGGGGCAATTTGAAGCTTGTATATTTCCTGTTCTCGGCCTTTCCTCTATCACTAACAGAAGATTTGAATCCTTTTTGAGGTTTGTCCCCTGTTTTCTTTCTAACCAGAAAGTATTTGGAGCATACTCCAGAGCCCCTGAGACGCTGGGGATCAAGTTCTACTGCCCCTTTCTGTAACATGGCCCGCACCTCCTGCAGAAGCTATGGTTCGTGTTGTTCTTGACGCTGAATCGGCGGGATAAGAGGACACCTACATTGGAACTCCAATGTGTGCCCCTGTCCGAGAGCGCCCGGCACCCATCTGTCCATGGTGATCTTTTCCCACGTGCCAACGAACTTCGCCAGCCGGTTTCTCACTGGGGTGCCTAGGTGGGGGCCTGGGGCCACGGCCGGTTCTTGCCTGCTTGGGGGTCGGGGCTCTGCCCTGCGGGCGGCTCCGCCGCTGTCTTGAGAGTAACCGCTGCATGCTTCTTGAGAGGAGGAGTGTGGAGGCTCTCGGTACTGTGTATTATATCCTTTGGAGGATCTTCCTGGTTTACCTCTGAAGAACGAAAGGACGACGGCCGTCACTGCTGCAAAGTTCCCAAGGAGCGTGTGGTCTCTACGTCTGTCTTTATTGCTTGCAAAGACTCATTAACCGCCTTTCCGAAGAGGTTCTCCCCATCGAGCAGCATATCCCGTACCTTCGTCTGAACGTCTGGGTGGAAGTTAGTTGCCTTCATCCAACCTTGACGACGCAGGGACACCCCGATCCCCATGTGGTGGACACCCGTGTCCGCGATGTCCACTGTCAACATGATGGCATGATCCAAGGTCATCTCTCTCTCCACAAAGAGCTCAAGAGCCTCAACCTTCTTGTCTTCGGGCAGGAAGTTCAGAATAGGACCCAACTTGAACCATAGTTCCGGTCATATCGGGACAAGACGGCTAGAGCGTTAGCTGCCTTGATGGTAGAGGCTGCCGTGTAAATTATTCTCTTGCCCATTGCATCCAGCTTCTTCCCCTCCTGGACTGGAGGTACCATGGCTTCCGACGAATGATTCGCTGAGCGCTTCCTGGCTGCTACCGAGACCACCGAGTTGAGCAAAGGTTGAGACCTTAAGCACCTAAGTTTTTCATTAGAACCAAGTCCTCCTCCCAGATGTCTTCCAGGAAGGGAACAGACATGTTTGTCTTTCTTCTCGACTCCCGCCGTTGCTATAGGAAGCCTTCTTTCTTGGTCTCCTCTGCGGTTAACTGAAATGGCTCTGAGGCCCTTGATATGACAGAATGAAAGGATCCAAACTTCATTGGGTGGGAAGGTCCTATGGGGCACATCAGCATGCAGCGTTTCCCCGTCGGTCGCAATGAAGTAGTCATTCTCGTTGGTGCCTGTGGCCGTGGTGGCTGTGTTGTGCTGTATCTGCATGTGGGTCCAGGGCTCTGGGTGGGGTCTTTTCGCACTGATGTGGTGGTGGAAGAGTCGGATGATGGCTAGGACCAAAGCCCCCTTTGGCCTTTTTCCTTTGCGGGAGCAAGCTTAGCCTAGAGGGTTCCTGCATGTCCCGTGAAGGTGTAGGTCCTGGAGGCATCCTCTGCTGGGTTTCAGTGAGCAGTGTGTGCAGGGTCGTTAGAATATCCACTGACATGTCCCTATGTCTAGAGGTGAACAGAGCTAGCGGAGTCGGGTCTGGGCTGACATGCCTCCTCTTGCGAGCAGGGGACCCCTCGTGATCCGTGTAGCAGTCATCCTGCAAATAATCGTCCTCGTCGGTACGCAAGTAGATCTGTTCCGGTCTGTGTGGGCAACCCCCTGATCCATGTACCGGGGAAGCACCACTGGAGTGACCATCTTGCTCTCCGTCTCAGGAGGCTGCTGAGGGTAAGGACACCCGTGGAGTGCCCGCCACCTCCTTCGCTGACCCACTCTCCTTCAGCGCTATCCCAGTGATCGTCGTTCTCTTAGACGATTAACTTGTCGTCGCTTTTGTCAACGGTGCAGTCGTCCACTCAGTTGACCTGGCATGCTGCAAGGTCTTTGCCAGCTTCGACGAGTCTTCCGCAGACTTGTCCATCGGCATATCCGCGGGCACACATTTTGCCGGGTTTGGGGACTTCCTCTTTGTAGAAGACCCTTTCGATGTTAGGCTCACCGTAGAGGTCGCTGGTGATGGCAATCACCTTTTGCCCAATTCGGGACCCCCCCCATGAGCGGCAAACTGAAGAGGCACTAGCAGTGCGTAGCTTGGCCTTCTCTTGGACCCCAATGAGCGGCGCGTCCTCAAAAGGTCTCAACCTCCTCTCAGAGAAAGTTTGCTCCTCGGACTGGCCAGTCCTAGATGAGGCTTCACCCAGTCCCACTGCTGAGTCAGTGGCCTTGCCTGACTTGAGCCACGCTGACAATCTGCTGTAGCTGTCTTTTTTTTATTTTCTTCGAAAAACCACAGCACACTTTGCATCCCTCCTCATCGTGGTCCGGATGCAGGCAATACATATTGATGCTTGTGGTCTCATGCAGAAGGGATGTGACCTAGCAGTCCGGGCTGGACTGCCCCTTTTGGGGTAGGACCAAGCCCGATTTGCATATGGTTTTTCCCCTTCTGTAATGGCTTGGCAGACTGAAAAACGATCGTCTGGAGGATTGCCCAGAGCTTTGCCCCTGGTTATGATTTATTAAAAACCTCCAGCCATCACCTTTTCGTTTTGCTAAAGTCACCCCGAGTGGGACGGGTATGCCCAGACGTGGGTCCCGAGTCTGCCGGGCCTAGACACCCAAGATAATCCTCACTGATGACGCCCAACAAGGCTGAAACATGTCTGGGGATGCTTGTGGTCTCGTGCAGAAGGGATGTGACCTAGCAGTCCGGGCTGGACTGCCCCTTTTGGGGTAGGACCAAGCCTGATTTGCATATGGTTTTTCCCCTTCTGTAATGGCTTGGCAGACTGAAAAACGATGGTCTGGAGGGTTGCCCAAAGCTTTGGCCCTGGTTATGATTTATTCAAAACCTCCAGCCACAACTTTTCGTTTTGCTGATCTTCCACAAAGACGTTCCACAATCCACACTTCACACAGAGTTTGAAGAGGCTTTGACTTTCCTTCTTCTCCTCACTCATGTTGAAAAGGCGTGAAGTAGGCCGGAGGTCGGGCCTTCTCGAAACCTCAGTGTCGATCCGATGATGGAGGAAGATCTTCGCTGGTAGCGGATCCCACTGCCATCCTCTGTCCCATTTTAAGCAGAAATCGGCCAAAATGCAAACTATTTTGGATAAAAATCTGAAAAGGGCACCTATGCAGAACTTTGGTCCCTTCTCGTGGCAGAAGACCTTCCAGGAGGGCAGGTACAGCTTTCTAGCAGTAGACCAGGTGGGAGGACAGTTCTGCTTTCACTCCCCGCAGGAGGCACTGAGTGAACTCGTCACACAAACACCACCAAGCATTATTTATACAGAGGGGTGATCAGGCAATGGCAGATCATGCCTCCAAGCACACACAGGACCCTAACACAAAGGAAGGGATTTTAGAGGGGAATCGTATGCCAGTCAGAACTCAATTCAAGCTGGCTTCAGCCGCCAGTCCTGGGATCCAAGCACCCAGTGAGAAAATATGGCCACTTACTCCCATACACTCAGAGAGGGGTAATGATTAGTAATTTGATCTCTAAGGTTTTCAAGGGAAACAAAAGCTCCTTCCATTTTGTGAATGGAGGACGGGGTCAAAACAGATCCCAGCCAGGTAAAATGATTTCTAAGAGGTGGAAGCCATATTACACAAATATAAATCCACCACCAGCCTAGCCACATGAATAACAGAGGGGGTACCTTCTCTGGGACGCTATGGGATACCTTTGCTTAGATCCCAGTTTTAGCTTAGCTGGACATGTGGCACAGTGAGTAGAGCGCTCGCTTTTATATCCGTGCAGATCTGCTGGCACAGGTTAGAATCCCAGCAGGGCCAAACTCAGCCTTTCATCCTTCCGAGGTCGATAAATGAGCACCACACACAGTGGGCCAAACTCAGCCTTTCATCCTTCCGAGGTCGATAAATGAGCACCACACACCGTGGGTAATAATAAGCAGCGCTCAGATGCCTGAGGGTTCGCAGCGCTATATACATGCTACCATTAAGGATTCAAAAGGATTCCTATACGCCAGAGCACAGAAAACAGACACTTTGTCAGGCTTTGAATTAACCCTGGCTCAGAGGAAAAGGGGATTAAAAACCAAAGAAACCAGTAAAAGAAGTGCAGGCGATACTCAAAGGAAGGCAAAAGAACTCCAAAAATGAAATTCTGCCCTAACGTTTTCACACAAAAATATACCGTTACAGCATCCTCCCCAGATTAGATTACACAAACAGCCTCTACTTGGGTGGCCCTGCACAAATTGTAAGCAAGGTTCCACAGAGTGCAAAATGCCATGGCCTAACTATTGCCGACATTGGAACCCAGGCAAGTTGCACAGTATTGTATAGCCCTCCAAAGGAGCACTGTTTAGTGAACCCTTTACCTTCACAAGAAATGTTGTCCGCCTGAAGCTCGTACCCAAAGAAACAAGAGCAGGCATAACCAGAACCTGTATTCCTACATTGCTGTTTGCAGGGACCACCACCTGAAAAAACAGAAAGCAAAGAAAGATTAACACAATTCCCATTAAATGCTTTGCACTTCATAGATGTCAAAACAAAAGCTGAACTGATTCACGGCTCGGGCTGCTTCAGAAGTGAAAGCATGGAGGAAACTGATTGAAGCAATGCATGAACATAGTTTTTTTTTTTTAAGAATGTTATTATTTATTAACACTATAAACATTACAAACAGTGAGGACATCCGTTTTACAGTTTCGCAACATTACATTACTAAGTAGGCATTTCGGTCCTCTCCCATCCCACCCCTTTAACTCGAGCCCCTCCTTCCATGTCATCTTCCTGCTTCTCTTCAGGCGTATCTACTTCCATTTTTCTGCTTACGTCAATATCACTATGGTCGGCCTGAGGGGGTCCCACCATCGAGGCCTCCAATTGTCTCCATGCTATTAGGGGTCCACCTCCTCCCCCCCCTGCTGACTACTTCATACCAGGCAGCCGTTTCTGCTTCCGCCCACTTCATGGGGTCTGCTTCTAGGCCGTTGGGCCGTTGGGATGCTTTCCAGCCCATTGCAATTCTCCGTTTAGCCAGGATGTAGGCCATGTCCTTCAGCTTACTAATGTGCTTCAGGTTGCGTGGTCTGGTAAAACCCCCCCCAACATGCATGCCCAAGCGGACTCCACCTCCAGCATAATCCCTTTTTCCGCCAAGCATATCTTCACCTCTGTCCAAAACCTTCCCACCTCTGGGCAAGCCCAAAACATATGTAGCATCCCAGCGTTCTCCTCCCCAGACCGAGGGCATTTCTGTGCCCCTGGGCCTCCGAACCTAGCTATTCTGCCAGGGGTCATGTATTCTCTGTGAGTGACATACAACTGTATCTGCTGGAGCCTTGCGTTTCGGGACACCTTCTTGTGATACTTTTGGGTTCTATCCCATTGCCCCTCCGACATGGGTTCTCCCACCTCCTCTTCCCAGTCTCGCCTCAGTTGCAGCAGCCCCTTTCCCACCCTAGTCCCCAGCAGTTCATAGGCGGGAGATCTCATGCCCGCCCTCCGAGATATCATACATTGTCTCGATGGTTGCATCGGGTTGTTCCGCCAGCACTGCCTCAGGCCGCACCCGTTTGATAATTCTGGAGTAAGTGATGTATTGACCTGTGTGCACACCGGTGTCCTCCATTAGCCTCTGAAAGTCCACTGCCACCCCCTCTTGCCATATATCGCCAAGGGTAGCCAGGCCCATTGATTCCCAGTATCTACGGACCCCTTTCATCATTTGGGAGTCCTCTCCGCACAGCACCGCTAGTATTACCTGCATGGAGAACGGGACTGGGTTTCCTATGATTTGCCACGCTCTGCGCCACATTTCCCAGCCAAGCACTAACAGTTTCGCCATTCCCAGTACCTGTAGCTTAGGTAACCACACTATTTCCCAGAGAAAGAAGGGAGCAGGGTCCTTGCACAACAGCCTGGCTTCTGCCGTTTCCTCTTCAGACAGCCACCTAGCCACGTATTGCAACTGTCCCGCCAAGTAGTATAACTCGAAATTCGGCAGGTTTATACCCCGCCTGTCGCACGAGTTTTGTAGTTTCCAGAGGGCCACCCTGTTCCTAGAATTGTGCCATATGAACCCCCTGCACAGGCTGTGGAGTTTAACAAAAAAGCGTTTGGGGATCGCATACGGGATGTTTGCAAAAAAGATAGTCTAGGCAGGACCACCATCTTAATCAGAGCCGCTCTACCCATCATGGCCAGGGGCAGTCTGGACCAAAATCCCATACTATTCTTGATACCTTCGGCTGCCTTTTCCGTATTGTGTTTGTGTTCGTCTTCCGTCGTGTGGTATATATCAGTACCTAAGTATCGGAACTTCTCGGTTCGCCAGGGTATCGGCAAGACCGGTAGGCTTCCCGGTGGGGCACGTCGGTACCTTCCCAGGGGGAACATGCTAGATTTCTTGGAATTTACAGCTATGCCTGAAAGGGTGGCGTGACGGTCCATCACCTCCAGGACATATTGTAGGTTTTCCTCTGAGAAACGCAGATACAACAATATGACATCTCTATACAATATGAGATGCGAGCCTCCCGCCGTGTGGATCCCTACTTCACCATATTTTTGTCTGAGGCAAACTGCCAGTGGGTCTAACGCAAGAATATACAGCATGGGCGACCAGGGGAAACCCTGTCTAGTACCCCTGCTGAGTTGCCACTTATCTGAGATGATAGCACCCGTCTTGACCCTTGCAATTGGGGAACTATATAACATTTTTACCTTTTACCAACCTCATATACCCTGGCCCAATCCCATATTCTCTCAGGGCCGCCAGCAACCATGGCCATCTCACTGAGTCAAAGGCCTTCATGGCATCCAGCGAGACAATTACCAATTCGCTGGGGTCCCTCTCGGTTTGGTCAATGATATGGTGAAGTCTCCTATGATTATCGGTTATGTTACTACCAGGGACATAGCCTGTTTGGTCGGGGTGTATTAATTTACCAATGACTCGCTTAAGCCTGTTTGCCAGCACCGCTGTAAGGATTTTACTATCTTGGTTAAGCATAGATAAGGGCCTGTATGACCCGCAGTCTGTGCTTGGTTTACCCGGTTTTAAGAGCGGAATGATTACTGCCTCCTGCAGGGACTCAGGCAATCTGCCGAGCTCAAATGCCTCATTAAGCATGGCCAGCAGTGGGGGAAGCAACTCTTGTTTGTATGCTTTATAGAGTTTGCTGGGGAGCCCATCCGACCCCAGGAATTTACATGTGGGAAGGTGCTGAATCACTATTTCTAATTCTTCTAGTGTAATTGGGGCGTCTAGGTCTGCCCGCTCCTGATCATCTAATTTGGGCAAGCCTATATCCTCTAATGTTTCCTGAATCTCTTGGTCCATTTCGTCCCCGGCAACCCCATAGAGACGTTTGTAGCACCTAAGAAACTCTTCATTTACTCCTTCCTGGGTGTCCCTACTCTGGCCCTGTCCCCTCTAATTTCCCTGATCACTGGCTGTGTTTCGTTTTTATAGAACCAGGCCAGCAATCTGCCCGGCTGGTCTCCTCCAGCATGCTGCCTTTCAATATATTTCGTGTAATTCAGCTTACATAATCTGTCCCAGTGATCACTACTAGCTTGTTGTAGCTGCTTCATCCTTATCCCATCCTCCTGCGAGGTGCCCCCCTTATTCATCTTCCAGCTCCCTCTCCGTTTCTTGCAACTCCCGTTCTATGCCCCCACGGAGCCCTTTAGATTTTGATATGGCTACGCCCCGCACTACTACTTTGAATGCCTCCTACAAGGTTCCCACTGATTGGACACTTCCTGTGTTGGTATCAAAGTACTCAGTAATCACCTCCTTCAGGTCCCCCCGGAATCCCGAATCCTGCAGGGCCTCTGCTCTGAGCTTCCACGTCGGGATTCGTGCTCTAGGGGGCTGGTGTCGCCACTCCAGGACCAAGGGTGAGTGGTCCGAGAGCACTCTAGCCTTATACTCCGCACCCGTCACTTCTCCTACCAACTCAGCAGCAGCAAAGATAATCCAGCCTCGTGTGCAGGTTATGTGGGGCTGCATAATGTGAGTACTGCCTATCAGCTGGGTGTAGCTGCCTCCAAACATCTTTGAGTCCAAAACCTTCCAGCAGGGCCTGTAGCGCTTTAGCAGCCGGAATAGGCTTGTCTGGTCGGTCATCTGATCTATCCAATTTAGGATTTAATGTACAGTTAAAATCCCCTCCCCATAGGATTGCACCGCCCACTAAGGGGCTTATTTTCCCATATAGGATCCTAAAGTAAGCTGCTGTGTCTTGATTAGGGGGGCGTATAAGTTTATAATGCTCACTTCCCTGTTCTCCAACATCCCCCGCACCATTACCATTCTACCTTCTGGGTCCGTTGTAGACAATCAGCTGAAACGGTACATGCGGTGCCACCCATGTGATGACTCCCCTCGCGTAAGCCGAGTATGCGGCTCCCGTTGTGCACCCCCTCCACTTTCTCTTTACAACCTCCAGCTTCTCCCTTGTAAGGTGGCTCTCCTGTAGCATTGCAGTGTCAACCCTCATCCTTTTTAGATACATCATTACTTTATTACGCTTCAGGTAGCTGTTGAGACCCTCACAGTCTAGGTGACCACTCTCAGGCTACCCAAAGCCATCTGTGGGACATCCCGCCTCCTTAGTTTCCCCTCCCGCCTGATTTGACACAAGATTTGGCTCGTTCCCCTCCCATTACTAACAAAAACTCCCCAACTAAACCCTCCTGGCCCCTTAGCACACCTATAAAACACTGCACACAACCCCTTCCCGCCCCCCTCCCCAACCCAGCCCAACAAGTGCCCAGCTCCATCCCTGGATCTCAGGCTCCCCCTGCGTTTGGGCCTGCCTCAGGATGCCGAGGGCAGGGTCCCGACAGGGTGTCACCGGTCTACCGGTGACCCAACTAATCTCTTCACTTTGGGGGTATAAGGACTAGTTCAGTTCGGATCGTACGCTAAATTCCCTGTGCATATGGATCATGCCCATATATGTAACCCTAATAGCATGCCTTCTGCGGCCGTATCCTGTACTATATTCAAGTCCCAATGTCGTGGTCTGTAGCACGCGGCCTTCCTTCTGGATGCCCGTTTCTTGGGGGCAGATCAGCGAGTCCAGCCATTCCATAGCATCCTCCAGAGTTTCAAAAAACAATGTTCTGTTCTTGTGGAACACTCAATTTTGCCAGGTAGATCAGCATGTATTTGTAAAACAGAGGGGGGTCTGGGAAACTCTCTACCAGCACAAACACAGCCCATTGACTTGTTCTTGGGTGGATGGCCCCTGGGAGAGTCTCAACCAAGTCTTTAGCTCACTGTTCTTTTCACAGAGAAGAAATTTCCCCACATATTAGTGTTTGTCCTGCCCAGGGGCAGTCCAGCACCGAAATGCTAGGCAATTCTCCTCTGAACAAGAGTACCACAGCAACCCCATACACGTGTTTCAACCTTGTTGGGCATCATCAGTGAGGTGAAGCTGCGCCCCTCTAAGAACAGTGAGCGAGGGGTCCACGTTTTGCATAAATTAAGTTTGGGTTTCACCCTAAGTTAACAGGGCGATCCAGACGTGGACCCCTTGCTCACTGTTCTTAGAGAGGCAAGGGACAGTGAGCTAAAGACTTGGTAGAGTCTCTCCCAGGGGTTATTCACCCAAGAACAGGTCACTGGGCTGTGTTTGTGCTGGTAGAGAGATTCCCAGACCCCCCTTTGTTCAGCATGTATTTGTAGCCTGCTTCACGCAGCCTCCTTTTCACGGTCCCAAAGTTTATGCGCCTGCATTGCACCTGCAGGGTGTAGTCCGGGTATGCAGTTATATTCGCTGAGGCCCTTCGTATCATTCCACCCTTTCAGAAATGCTCAAGGATCCTCACCCGATCACGATAATTCAGGATCTTAGCTATCACCGGCCTGGGGGGGTTTCCCCGATGGCGGCTTCCTCATCAAGGCTCTGAGCGCCCTTTCCACTGCAAACCCCTGGGTCAATACATCTCCGGTTATCTTCTGCAGCACCATTGACTCTATGTACTCCATAGGGTTGGGTCCCTCCGCACCTTCAGGCAATCCCACTATACGTATGTTATTCCTTCTGCCTCCTACGCCCTGCTTTCCAAGTTGCCCACACGTTGTACTAGAGCATGAAGTTTAGATTTGTGGGCGGCGCACGCCTCTGTATTAGGGGCCACCTCTTTCTCTAGCTCCCCTGTGCGTTCTGCCAGTGCTCTAACGTCCTCCCAGAGGAGATTCACCTCCTCTTGTACTGCCCCAACCTTGTGCTCCAGTGCTGCCTTCAGTTCGTTCATGGCAAGTCCTAGTTTGGTTCCCCAAGCCACTTTTAGGTCAGCAATCACGGCAAGGATCTCCTGATCTCTTCCCGTAGTGTCCGTGCCTCCAGCGGGGGATTTGTCTTTGCTTCTAGCCCCTTCCGCCCCTGGTGGCGTCTTGGCGTATTCGTCGAGCGTGTGTTGTTTGCTTTCCATTCTGGGCGGTTTATTAGTCATCTTGGTGCTGACTTTGATGCTCGGATCTGGGTGGGCTGAGCCAAGGGAGCCCCCGAACTGCTAGTTATGCTCCCCGAGTGGGCTGTGTCCTCCCACGTAATTGTCTTTAGGCGCTTCAATCCGCATGAGCAGTGAGCTCCTGCCTCGGCAAATACGACTACATGGGCCCACACACCAGTTCTCATGTGTCTTCCAAATACAAGCACTGGCCCGGTGTATGTCCGCCGTGAACCCTGCAAGGTGATTGCAGACCTCTCAGCAAGACGCTCCTCCCTGTGCTCCTCACTTTACCTCATGCAAGGGCTAGGGGGTGTCTCCCTCCCTTTGCCTCTATGATCCCAATGTGCAGCCCTTGTGCACCAACATGTTCGACATGGTCAGGGACCCTGTCAAAAGGGGAGGGGGGTAGCCACACTTTCCAAAATAATGATATGTGCAAGAACAGAGGGCAGAGGGAAACTATATACATTAGTTTCTATATACGCTGCCAATTCTGGACAAGACGGGTTTATACAATCAATGTTGACTAAACTGGAGGGTTTTGCCAAAGGACAAATAGTGCTGTTGGGGGATTTTAATATGGCGTGAAATCCTGGGGCAGAAAGGGGCTGGGGAATGCGTTCAGCCAGGGCAAACCCTCTAATGAACTGAATGAGAAGATTGCACGGCTTTCCTTGCTGGACTCATGGAGGGAAAAGGCGGTGAAATATGAAGGGGTATACATTTTTTTCATATGTCCATAGGACCTCCTCCAGAATCGACTATATATGGCTGTCGCAATCTTCATTGGACTTGGTAGCAGCAATAGAAGTGGGGGCGATTGCACTATCCGATCAAGCACCGGTAACCCTGAGTTTAAGAAAAGGTGGGGCCCGGGGTTATGGAAATGGAGATACCCCACACATATATTCAAAGTTCATACTCTAAGGGAGGAGATTCGAGTAGATATAGAGTTTTTTTTTCAAGATAATAAACAGGGGGACACGAGACAACCTTTGTTGTGGGATGCCTTTAAAGCTATGATCAGAGGAAGGATAATAGTCAAAGGCCCGAAGAGATGGAGAGAATAGACTCCTAGAGAAAGAATTGGAGGAAAAATTAAAACAAGTGATGTCCCGGATGGGTATAGGAGCGAGTGGGGAAGTAAGGAGGGAATATAGGGCGATAAGAGGCCAACTATTTTGATTTTGAATAATTTCTTACGCGCACCAGACAGATAACTGCATTCGGGCGCAGATGTTAACTAAATATTGGATATACCGCTGTGGGAGCCTGAAGTAACCCTAAAGGGATATGTTCATTTAAATAGGAAGGTTTTGAGTTCTTTTCTGAACCTTGCCAAAGTAGTGCTGGTTCCATAGCTTAGGGCCAAACACAGAGAACCTCCTATCACCTTTAGAGATACATTTTGTCCTAGCGACACGTAATAGGAGTTTATCTCCTGATCGGAGGTCTCTGGACGGTATTACCCAAATTCTTTGTTTACAATTGTTCGAATGAACAATTGACCGAATTTAAAGGGTCACAATTGACCGAAATATATATATATACATATATATATATATATATATATATATACACACACATACATATATATATAAGGGTGTTGGGGGGTTTGGCGTTGGGCAGGGGGTTGTGGGGGGTTTCCCACCACATATATGGTACAATTGACCTTCACAATTCGGTCAATTGTGAAAAGGTCAATTGTCATTCGAACAGTTGTAAAATGAACAATTCGTATACAAGCCTCTGGACGGGTAATAATGGAGGGTTCTAGTATTCAAGTATCGGGGTGCAAGTTTATGATAACACTTGTACACCAAGCATGCCACCTTAAATTTAATGCGATCCTCCACCATCAGCCAGTGCAGTGCTTTCCCGGCTGTGGACACATGATCGAATGCCAAATGGTCGAATTTTTTTTTGTTATATATATATATATATATATATATGTGTTTTGTGGGTTTTCGTGTGGGGAAAAAAAAAAAAAAAAAAAAAAAAAGGGGGGTTGGGGGGGGGGGGGGGGGGGACCTCCCCAAAAAAAACAAAAAATGGGTAAAAAAAAAAAAAAAAATTCGACCATTTGGCATTCAACCAAATGGTGTCGACCAATTGTCCCGTCGACCAAATGTTTTCGACCATTTGACTGGTAACCAGTCTTGACATTCGTTTCCCAGGGATCCCTGTCATGAGGCTGTTACAGTAGTCTAGATGGGCATTTACCAAAGCTCCCACTACCACTGGATGATCTTGAGGTATTAAAAAGGGGAGTACATTCCTGAGCAGGTGCAGGGAATAATATACTGCTTTTACTTTTGCCCCTACCTGGGCTTCGCTGGCAAGATTTTCTTGCCAGATACACCCGAGGTTTTTCACTTTCTTTGAGAACGGAATACTCACTCCCAAGATCTGTGTGGTGATATTTGTATCTTCCTCTATTTTTCTTCTCCAATCTAAATATTGCTTCTGTTTTGCCTGCATTAAGCTGAAGTTGGTTGCAGGCCATCAATTATTTTTATATATTCCATACATCGGTCTATCGTCTCAAATGCCTAAGGTGGATTGTCCGTCTCCACATAAATCTGTGTGTCGTCGGCATACGAGTGAAAACGTAGACCGTGTTTCCTCAAGATATCAAACAGTGGTCGAATATATAGATTGAAGATCAAAGGTGAAAGTGCTGATCCCTGGGGAACTCCGCACCTTAGTTGTATTAATTCTGAGAGAAATGCTCCCAGTGTCACCTGCCGAGTTCTGTCCTGTAGAAAGGAGTCAAACCAGTCCACCACTACTTTGGCTGCTCTGCCGATGTTTCCGATCCGTTGAAGTATAATCTTATGATTGATTGTATCAAACGCCGCAGACAGGTCGAGCATCAACAATATTGAATTGCTTCCCCGGTCTGCGGTATCCAGTAGGTCATCCTGGACTGCCAGTAGGGCAGTCTCTGTCCCATGGTTGGGACGAAACCCCGATTGATGTTCATCTAAGATATTTCTACTATCAACGAACTGCTGAAATTGATTACAGACAATTTTTTCCAGGATTTTGGTGGCCAGCATAAGTTGGCTACCAGGCGGTAGTTTTTAAGTACCATAGGATCTAGGTTAGGCTTTTTCAACAAAGGTTTTACCAATGCGCCCTTAAGTGCACGTGGGACATAGCCCTCTGTGAGTGATTTGTTCACAAAGGTTGTTACAAATGGGGTAGGATTAGTTGCCAACGGATGGCGGTACAGGCTGGCATAGGAAAAACTAGATCTTTTGTAGGTTTTAGTTGAAGTATTAAGGCCTGTATGGTTTCCTTCTCAGTAGACTGGAAGCTAAAGATCTCTTCAGTTTCCTGAGAACTAGAAATTTCACAGACAAAAGCAACAGAACGCTCATTGTTATTACTCAAACAGAGATATTACATAAAAGCCAACAATGCGGACCAGCTTCTGGCTAGGTTATTACGAAAGGGAGAAAAGGTTAGAACCATATTAAAAATTAAAATGGAAGGGGGAGGAGAAAGCTCAGACCTAAACGTCATAAAAGAGGAATTTTCTAACTATTACTAAGATTTATACAGATCGGAAGATCCCCTGGAATAGTGGCAAGTAGAATACTTAGATAAATGTAACCTACCTGTCATACCAGAACAGGAGAAAGTTGACTTAGAACTGGACATAACAGCAGAAGAGGTACGCAAGGCCATAGGGGCATTACCAACCAATAAATCCCCCGGCCCAGACGGCATTATGTCAGATTTCTACAAAACCTTTAGGGAAAGCCTTCTCCCACACCTGGTACATCTTTTTAATGGTTTCGGAGGCAGGGAGACTTACTCCAACTATTGAGGATGCAAAGGTGGTAGTCCTGCCAAAGCCCGGTAACGCTCAGGCCAACTGTGGTTCGCACAGACCGATCGCATTGATCAATACAGATGCAAATATATATACAAAGATCCTAGCGACTCGGCTGGGCCAGCTCCTCCCAAAACTATCTAGCCCGGATCAATCAGGTTTTATCCATAGTAGACAAACGGGTGATATCACCTGAAGGCTTGCACACCTGATTGAAAAAGTGAACACGAAGAACATCCCATCCCTTCTCATCACTTTGCACGCTGACTGGAAAAGCTTTCGATAGGGTGAAGTGGCAGTTTTTGTTTCACACTTTGGAAAAGATGGGGTTTGGGAATACATTTATTTCAATGATAAGGGCGAACTACTCACTGTCGCTCCTCTTAACAATCAATGGCCAACTATTGGCGTCAATCAGGATGACGAGAGGAACGAAACAGGGGTGCCAGTTATCCCCATCATTGTATGCAATCCATTTGGAACAACTGTTGGCCACAGTGAGGACAACCGGGGAAATATCAGGAATCCCTTTCAGGGGAAGGGAGCATAAGGTGGCCACATTTGCAGGCGACATCTTGTTAACACTCACAAATCCGAAAGAGTCCCTTAGCACCATGAATACAGTGCTAAATCAATTTGGGGCAGTGACAGGATTGAAAATTAATATGCACAAATCAGAGGTAGTAAATTTGCCAATTCCACTAGAAAGGGAATGGGAACTTAGAGAAGCCCTTCCGTTATCGTTGGGCAGAGAACTCGATGCACTACTTCAAAATCACTAATACTAAGGAATCTTCATTTGCGGCCAACTATATTGGAGAACATTAAGATATGTTAAATGATTGGGGCCCATTGACAATATCTTGGTTAGAACGTATTAATGTTCTGAAGATGGTTATTCTCCCAAACCTACTGTACTACTTTATGACGCTTCCAACAACAGTGCCCAAATCTTTTTTTTCGTTCAACTCACAGACACACAAAGACTTTCATTTGGAACCATAAAAAAAACTAAAACAACAAGGTGCCTGATGAGGACGTCAAAACACAGGGGTGGACTAGGAGAGCCAGACTTTAGGGCGTATTACCTAGCTGCACAGGTTAAAGTAATCAGTGATTGGATAAGGGATGATCGTGTTAAGATCTGGAGGGATATACACACTGCGGTGGTCTGGGGTAAACTTGAGGAGGTGCTTTGGAAGCCAAAGAGGGACAGGCCATGGAACATGTATTGTAGTAAAATTGTGGCTCTGGAGGGAGATTCCCGGGACGAAATGATAGAACGAGCAAAGGTGACCACCTTTCCGTCACTGTTCACTTTGATATTTTGTTACCCTCAATACTCGCGGGGGTGAGGGGCAATCGGAATTCAGCAAATGGCAGAATGGTGGATGCCATAAGGTGTGGGACCTGTTCAATAGGAATGAGATTAAATCCTTCCAAAAGGACTTTGGAGTTGAAGAAGGGGAAAGGTTCCGCTACACACAACTAAGATATTGGCTACTAAATCCTATAATGAGGAAGGCTGCAATGAGAGTTTTAATGCTGTTTGAGAAATATCTCACCTCAGATGCAGGAGACAAACATGTGGTGGGGGCAATTTATGGATACATTAAAGAAGGAGAAGAGCCAAGGGCTTGGCGATATATGGTGAACTGGGAAGACTTGGTGGGTCATCCGATTGATGAGGCGCACTGGTCACAACTGTGGATGAATATACCTAAGCTTACTATGTCTATACAGATTAAGGAGATATGGGTAAAGATAATGGTGCAGTTGCACCTTATGCCTATGAAGCTCCATATGATTTTCCATAAAGTCCCCATGACATGTTGGAGGGTGTGCGGAGCAGAAGGCTCATGGAGTCACATTTGGAGGGATTGCCCACTAATCAAACCATTTTGGACTCTGGTTCAAGAAGCACTGAGCGAGGTACTGAGGGTGAAGGTAAGGGGAAACAGCTGCCTCTATCTTGGGATTGGTTGGGATCCTGGAGGAGTTACCCTCGAAAGCTCAATGCAAGGTATATGTGATAGTAATGATGGTTGGAGTTCTGGTGGTGGCACAAAAGTGGGAAAATAATGAGGACACCAACACAGCATGAATGGGTGGGAAAGGTGTGGAACTTTGTAGCGCTAGAGTGGGTAACCTACACAAAACAAGAGGACTACCAGGGCTTTCAAGCAGACGGACTTGGTAATGATGTTTCTTCAGAAGGACTACAGAGGAGCCTGGTGCCCGAGGAAAATGAAACTTTTGGGATTGGCACAATACCAGCCAGGCATGTCATCTTTAAAGACTTGAATACAGATTAACTCTCGAATGGAGGGTGGCCCAATAGAGGGGATGAAGATGAGGCTAGTAAAAGGAGGAAATAGTAGGGGAAATGCGAGGAGAGGGGGGGCCAGGGGAATGGGAAGGGAAATTGAGTATAAACACTGGATCACAGTTGGGACATGAGGGAGATTGGGAAAAGGGGATGGGGGAACCTGGGAAGGGGAGTTTAAAATGTTTATGAAAATGCCAATAAGAATGTACATGAAAAAAAGGGGGAGGAGGACCCCTAGCAACTTGTGACAGTATTTTCCAGAGCCAGTCCAGCTCCAGTCAGTAGCTGGCCATGGAACCAGCTGATGCAGAGGGCCAATCGAGGGAGTAGGAGGAGGATTAAAAAAAGGCAGGAATGACAAGGCAGTGCGGGTTGTTCAGGTGATGCCAAGGGAGGAGAATCTGGAGCAAGAGACCAGGCAGAGGACGGACGGTGCAGAGGAGTGTGAAGTAGAATTGCAGAAAGCTTGTGCAAGATGACTTATTAGTTATGAGAGAAAGTGATACTTCGGTGTGAGAAAGCATTCAAGGTGAGTGCCACAAAGGGAGAGAGTAGGGGTGTGAGTGAGACTGATTGGGAAAGGTGACAAAGTGAAAGAAGGGTGAATGGGAGATGGCATGGGTGTAGAGTAGAGGGAGGAGAGTGTGGAGAGTGCAATTGGTGGAGAGAAGTGGGGATTGACAGTAGTGGTAAGGGAGAGTAGTGGGAGGTGTGACAATTCCAAGGATCTCATGACCTCTCCCCAACGGCGAGCCAGCCCCTTCGGAACTAAGGAGGTGAGCCTGCTACGCTCAACAACCCCTAAGAGACAGGGTAAGCAGGATCCCTCTGTGGTATCCCCCCAGAGGGGTACACATCACCATTACTGCCCCCAGACACTAACTTTTTGTGAGCTATGTGGACGCTAAGGTGTATGAAAACTTTATAACCCCTGTTGTAATGGCGGACTCTGCTTCTTGCTGAATCTTTCCCCAGTCCTCATGGAAGCCAGTGGAGAGGCAAATAGGCCAGCCCCCTGGAAGAGTGTCATTGAAAGAACCCATCAGAAGAGTGGACCTGTGGAGTTCAACTAAGCCAAAGTGCCCAGAGGCAGTGTAGCTGGAAAGGGAGAGGGAACAAATAAGTTACATCCCAGCATTCGGCAGGAAACCAGAGCAGACGAGTAAATTTTGCAAAGGAAACTAGAACGAAGAACCTCAGAGCGCCGAGGTGAAGGCCAAATGAGAAGCTGCAGTCAAGTCCCTGCATGGAGCGAGAAGAGTTGCCAGCTGCCGACGTAGAGTCCGGTTGACGAGTCCCGCAAGCAGCTCTGTCCCGAGAGGAGGGCTGGGCAGACTCTAAATCTGCCCTGAGGAGCACCGTTCATCAGAAGCAGGTATGCGTTGGCTTCAGTGGACTGGGAGGCGTGTGTCAAAGTGAGAGAGAAGGAGAAGAACCCCCAGAGCGGGGAGAGAAAAAGTGACCAACCCTGGAGTGGGGGAGAGCAGACAGGAGCCCCAGAGGAGGGGGAGGAGGGGGAGAGAGACAAACCCAGAAACGGGGAGAGAAAAATTCAACAACAAACGTAGCTCAAAATAATGAGAGGCCAGTTGTTAGGGAGATTTGTCAGTTGTATGCTTAATCCCCTCTCCTAGTGAGACCCCCAGCACTTTTTGCTGGACCTCTGGACCTTTTTCTTTCTCTCCTGTATGAGGAGAGCCTTTTCCCCCACTCATTCATTCTTATTTTGCTCTGACATTTCGGGAGCTCTGTTCTTTTTGTATTACCTCATCCTATGTAGTCTGCTTTCCTCCATATCTCTTAAAGGCATCTGTGTTTCACTTTTGCAGCACACAGCACCCTATTGTGCAGTGTTGCAGGGAACCCTTTAGTTCCCAGCTCCTTCACACTATAATCAGCACCTCACCTGTCGGCTTTTGTTTCGTCCATCTGACAATGGCATTAGCACCTCGTTCTCACTGTAGCTTTTGAGCCCAGATCTCAACACTCGTGCACTGGCATTCTACTTGATCGTGTTCTAGCATTGAGCCTACATTTCAACTGATTGTGCTCTTAACATTCTAGTGATCTTAGTTAGCATCTTAGTCGATTATGCATTACCATTCTACTCGACTGTGCCCTAGCATTTTAGCTGATTGTGCCCTTGCATTCTATTTGACTGTGCCCAAACATTTCAGTTGATTATGCATTACCATTCTACTTGACTGTGCCCTAGCATTGTAGTTGATTGTGTCCTAGTATCTTAGCCGATTGTGCCCTTGCATTTTATTTGTCTGTGCCCTAGAATCTTAGTTGATTATGCACCAGCATCTTATTTGACTGTGTAACTGCACTCAAGCCCAGATTTCATCGGTTTGCGCACTAACACTTGAGCATGCTACATACCGCTGCGACTTTTCCCATCCCAGCCCAGTAATACAGTATTATCAAAGCCCCCCCCCGGCCGATCCAACTTCAGATATGTTAACCTGGACCTTCATCATCACGTTTCCATTTTGCGTGGTCCCTCGCGACATCCCATGCACAGGTTCGTACTTCCTCTCCCACCCCAATGGCCTTAGCAGACCAGCATGCCAAAGACACCATCCTATCCCCTGTCCCACCCCTTTCCTACCCAATATAAACCCCAGTCTGTCTTCACCAAGTTTCACAGCACAGCTGATACACCTGACACCCAAAAAGTAATATAGACCACCCTCTCTGGCATGCCCACCCACAAGAATCTCACTACCAGTACATTTTACCCCATAATAGGCACATCAAGACTTGATCGCCTCAGATCCAGAACACATCTTCTCGACTCTTCCCAAGTCAGGCAAAAAAAAAAAACCAGCACCAAACCAAAACCAGCCACTCATCTCACACACCCCATGCTACCTATCGACCAGACCACTTCATGCCTTAATGCCTCCTCACCTCGCACCTGCATCAGAAAACCATGCCACACCTCTGAAACAACCAAAGGCGCACTCATCAACGCGAGATCCTTAGTCGCCCACGCCTTAGATATAGCCGACATCATCTCCCTCAATGAACTTGACTTCATAGCTATCACCGAGACCTGGCTCCACCCAGCCTCCGGCCCCGCACTAGCGCTAGCGCTAGCTATACCCAACGACTATATAATCTACCACGCAGACAGACAAACAACCAAAGGTGGCGGAGTAGCCATTATCTCAAAAGCTCCCTTAACATTAGGCACATACAAAACCAATCCCTCCCATCCGCACAACTACTCACCATCAAACTATCCACAACCCACACAAGCACGATCACCACCCACCTTATCTATAGATTGCCAGGCCCCTTACTATCCTTCAACGACGACATAGCTCTCCTACTCTCCAACAACACCAAACCCAACTCACGACTACTCATTCTGGGTGACTTCAATCTAGGTTTCAACGACTAGAAAGATGACAAAGCAAACACCATCGCCCATCGCCAACACCATCTCTGAATTAGGACTCGCCCATCACATCTCGCAAACCACACATGACAAAGGCTGCATCCTTGACTGGATAGCGGATCTCAATTGTAATACCACCATCCTCTCCAACACACCATGTGCCTGGACCGACCACCATCTCATTACTTTCACCATCAACAAAGGCACTCAAACACCTGGTCCTCTTCCTAATGCCCCACCTACACTCACTAGAAATAGCAAAAACATCACAGTAGAGAAACTCCTCCCTCTACTGCAACCTATCATCGACCTTTCACCCACCATCACTAACCCCACAGAACTAGTAGAGCTCTACAATACAACCATCCTTAAGGCTATAAACACCATAGCACCACTTAAACTTCGGGAACCCAAACCATGCGCGCACCTCAACTCCTGGTTCACTCCTGAACTAAAAACGCTCCGTAAAACTAAAAGACAAGCTGAATTAGCATGGAAACAGACGCCCTCCACTAACAATAAGACATCTTATGCACTTGCATCCAATATCTACAAGTCAGCAATCATCCAGACTAAAAAAAAAATAATGTACAATGAAAGAATCTGTAACGACAAATCCAATACCCAAGAGCTCTTCAACATCTTGAGAGACCTCAAATCCTCCCTCCCCCATTCCAGATACTTGTACCAAAAACTTCTCTTGGTGTACAGACATACAAGAAGCACTCCTAGGCAAAATTGCCATTTTACAAGCCAAAATCGAGGCAAAGAAAGAAAGCCTCACATTCGCCGATAACCCCACCCCCTCCACCCACACCCCACAAATGGATGATAACCTATTTGAATTTTCCACCATAACCATCAAAGAGGTTGAAGACATAATTAACTCGCTGAAACCTTCCAAGTGCCAAGGCGATATATGCCCGGCGCCAGTCATCAAAGACGCAGCCAAACATCTTGCTCCTTTCATCACATCACTCATCAACTCATTGTTCACATCCAGCACAGTGCCTAACAACCTTAAGGACTCTTGGGTTCTACCCTTACTCAAGAAGCCCACCCTTGACCCCAATGTCCCTACCAATTACAGACCCATCACGACTGTTCCCTTCCTCCTAAAAATCCTTGTAAGAGCTGCCTACCTACAGATACAGAACCACCTCGAGAAAAACACTTACTAGGACTCAGACAATCAGGCTTCCGCCCTAAACACGGCACCGAGACTGCTCTGATTGACCTCAAGACACAAATGGACAACATCAAAGACAATGGCAAACTTGCACTCCTTCTCCTTGACTTGTCGGCTGCCTTCGACCTGGTCAACCAGGACATCCTCTGTAAACATCTAACCTCAGCAGCCAAATTCTCTGACAAAGCCAATGCTTGGATCCAGTCCTTCTTGAATGACAGATCCATGAGAGTTCTTGCACCTACAGCCTCTGCCAATCCAGCCCCAGTCACATGCGGTGTACCTCAGGGCTCCTGTGTTTCCCCCACACTATACAATGTGTTCACAAAACCCCTCTTCGACATAATGGACCGTCTGGGTGTCATCTACACGAATTACGCAGACAACACTCAAATACTTATCCCATTAACAGGCGGCTACTCCACTGACAACACAGCACTCAACAACACCTACTCCATTATCCAAGAATGGATGGCTAAGCACGCCTTTGTCTCAATGACGACAAGACTGAGCTTCTTCTGCTAGACTCCCAACCCAGACTCAACAAACTGGACAAACTATACCAGACATTCACTATCGACGGAAACAACATCTCTGTCTCCAACAGCGTCAAAACCCTTGGGATCTACCTTGACTAATCCCTCACACTGACAAGACAGATTAACGCCATCTCACCCGCCACTGCTTACACTTGTAAACTCATCAATGCCAGTAGACCGTACCTCTCGCCCTCCAACTGTACCACATTAGCTAGAGCGCTAGTTCTCTCCAAAGTAGATTACTGTAATGCTCTATATCTGGGTACCAGCCAAAAAAACATCAACAAGCTGCAAGTTATCCAAAATAATGCCCTGCGAGCAGCTCTGAACATATCCAAACATGAACACATCTCTGACACCAGACGATCCTGCAAATGGCTATCTATACCTCAGAGAATTGAACATAAAACGCTTTCGCACACACACAAGTGCCTATCCAACCAAGCACCCAGATACCTATCAGACAACTTCACACACCACATCCCAACTCGCCCAACCAGATCAGCTCAAACACACTGCTTAACTATCCCCAGATACAAACTCCAAAAAGCAGGTGGCTCAAGCTTCCCCGTGCTTGCCACTAAACTCTGGAACTCACTACCACTGGATCTTAGATCTGAACCGTCCTTTCACTGATTCAGACACAGTGCCAAATCCGGGTTACTTACCAAAGAAGCCTAGAACTCCCAACACTACTTTGTTATCATACCTATTGCCTGCAAACATGTAAATTATGTATTACAAATGACTTGTGCCTGCCACACCTTGTACATTACCTGTAACTGCATGACAATGTTCTAACTTTCTGTATTGTCCACCCACGGACCATGCTGTATTATATGGATATGTTGTAATCAATTCAAGCGCCTGGATGGCCCAGGGCCAGGTGGCGCTATACAAATAATAAACTAAAATAAACTATACTATATTCTTTGACTATCCTAAAAAAATAACTGTTCTTAAGGATAGAGGGATACTCTGTATCCTTCCTAAAACTTTAAATTTATGAGAGATGATCACACGTCACCTTATGTGGAGTGCTAAGGGGATACCTAGTATTCCCCTTCTCTCTGCTCCTGTGACCTTTTTGGTCACAGTGACAACCCTACAGTTATGGCTGGTGGGAGTGGACATATTCAACCAAATTGTGTGCCATTTTCTACTGGAGACTGCATTCACAGAGTGTATACACAAAAGGGTCACCTATATTATTATTATTATTATATGTTCTATCATGGTGGCTCCTTTCTTTTTTTCGCCATTTCTTGTGTGGTTGTCCTTTGCTAACCCTTCTACCATTCTGGGAAGGTTATGTCTGAATGCAAGGTTTGCCTTTGACAGGAACCCTTGGGTGTCCCCACCTAGGCACCACTGTGTCTGTTAACACAGGAGGCAGGGGAGGGGGAGGAGTTTAAACACTGCCCTGTCCTTTGCCTGACAGAGGGCCTGAATGGAACCAGTTCCCACCGGGGGGCTTGCTGTCCTGATTGGACATCCACCCTGCCCCTTTCTGTAAACTACCTGGAAAGTTTGCAGAGGACTGAATGGGAAAACCGAATAAAAGGTGAGGCTCCTGAGGCAGAAGACAAGTCGACCACTGGAACAGAAGATCCAAAGCTGAAGATGACCAGAGACGCTTGCAGACCCTTCCAGTAACCGTGAAGCGACCACTGCTGTCCTGCCCTCGTTTTCTTAATCGAATGAGGAGTTCTGAAGAGGACGACTCCTCTTTGGCTGGTGGGACCAACCAGCCCCAAAATGAACTGCAGATTGAGCCATACCCCAAGGCGCTTTGATCTTCGAAGGGTGAAAAACATGAATACCAAGGGACCTCCAACCCATTTGCAGTGCAACGTCTTTGCGTGGACGAATCTGCCGACAACATTGACGAACTTCAGTTGGACCTCCAGAGGCACGATCCCACTCATCCAAGTCCCCTCACCAGAGAGCAGGACTGCAGAATCGAGGAAGCTAGACCGGCCAATAACCATCGTTTGTTGGAGCTGATAAAAAGGCGCGAAACTGCAGACCGAAGCAATGCTTGCTGAGGGTCCTCTTTCGCGACTGCTGCTGACACATCTCATTCAGAGACCTTCCTTTTGTCACCAGACCGAGGAATCAGGAGAGCGTGATCGTCGCTGCAGCACAAGAGAGAATACAGCTGCGTTTTCATCAATCAACCTAAGGTACTGCGGGGCTAACGGTAGAACTTACCTCAAGCTGAATAGTTCTCCAGTGTGATTGGACTGCTTACAAAAGGTGTTGGGTTTGCAGGGTCCTTAGAACTTGTAAAGCATTTTTATTTAAGTGACTAAAGTATAACTTTGCCTTTTCTGCTACTGCATAAGACTTTTGCTACACTCCTACACTGACTTTGAGGAACTCTTGTATAGTTAGGGAGATTGGACTTCCAAAGCATTAGAAGCCTTGGAAAGTGTTGCTAAGAAGTAATTACTGCTAAAGTGTTGCATAAACCTCCTTTTCCTTCCTATAGACTTTGTCTGATGTGACTTTACTAAATGAATGAAACTATAATTTCTCTGTAACAAATGCAAGTGTGCGGCACTACGAGTAATACGGTAGAACTGCCAGTGTCATTTTATGTAACAATTGTAAGCGCGAGCAACTACCAATGAAGCAATCACCCATGAAAAGTATTGTGAATAATTACGATTTGTGTTGGCTAGTCTAAATAAGTATTTGCCTACCTTGCCTTGCGTATATAAGAATAAATGTATATTTTGATACAACCTTCAGTGTGTAAGAGTTTCTTTGGACTATTGTATTGACTGGGTTCAGTGTATTTACCTACAGCTCACATCCTCCTCATAAGATAAGCCTGGCTGCTCTGCCATTCTACCAAATCCTTTGGCTAGTACAGACTTATACTAGGAGTTAGGGACCCATTTACCAAGGGATAGTTTTATAGAGGCTTACCTCCAAGTGGACTTTAGGAAAACTCCCCAACAGTAGCGAGGCATGGAAGTCTGGTTCCACTGCTCATCATTATTGGACTAATAGCAAACACATGCTGATTGATCGAGTTCTCAATCAGTCAGCATGCTTACGCTAGGAAGAAGAGGGGTGGGCCATCCATTCCTCCACACCGGCACATGCTGATGGTGTGAGCAAGTGAAGTGACTTTTGTGTATGAAATGCGTTTGGATGTGTGCGTATATGTTGGACTGGTTGTTTTCATGTATGCATGCTATCAAGGAGTTGTTTGAATGATGTATGAATGTGTGGGTGAATGAGAGAGTATGTTGCATACATGTGTGTGCATGAGAGCATAAATGCATCTACGAAGGGGAGCAGGCCACTAAATTTAGGTTTTGGGGGCTGCTTGGGCATGGCATTGTTTTTTGCTTTACCCTGATGCACACTAAAGATTCAAGGGTAAATCAAACATGATAAGTGTTATTACATGGCTAGACTGGCCTATATTGACTGTATATTGTAAGTGTGGCATTGTGTTTTTTTGTACTTTGTATCAAGAATAAAAAGTAAGCATAAGTAATTACGTGGCAAGATGGCCTACATTGTTACAGCCAATCTGCATACACTGTTCTGTGGCATGGCATTTATTTCCTAGCTCGGAGTTCTTATATGGTAACACTGGCATATATTGATGCAGCCTACATGTAGATGTTTGGTCACAGCCTGCATGAAAATGTTTTTTATACTGGCATTATGCGGTCAGTAAAGGCATCAAGCAAATGCTTTGGAAAATACTCTTGTACACTGTTAGGGACTTGAATCTATTGGGCCTTTTCACGTACTTTCATACAAAAACCGAGTGCAAACTGCGCTTCCTTTTACTGAACTTCTCAAAGAAAGTGTGCTGCAAAATGCATAATTTTAGCCCATTATTGTAAAAAGGTTCTTAGGCGTGTAAAAACCACCCTAACCTGTGCCCTAGTTGGTTTGGGTCCCCCGCTACGCTCGGTGGGTCCGGCTTCCACCAAATATTTCCACGCTCCAATTCAAAAATGAACCAGCCACCACTACTCATTGTAGTGCTCCTGTGAAAAAAAGTGGCTTGCCAAATTGTCCATGTTAGAATACATTGCACATCCAAATCAATTTTGTGTTAATAATTGCTAATTAAAATGCCAATACATTTCTCTAGATCTAAAAGGTGGAACTACAACACCACTCTGTACAGCGGTAATTGAATGTGACCAAAATAGTGTAAAGTCATAATTTGCCGCTGTGTTTCCCAAATATTTTTGGGACAATACCCTAAAGCCCCAGTAAAGCATACTTTAAATCCTACATGTTTTAACAAGTGTTAAATGGGCTTTCGTGTTTACAAATGCCCCATTCGCCACTTGCATTCCTTGAAATCTTCAACTTCATCTCTAATTCAGAGAAGCCAAGAGAAAGACTCACAGAAACTATGTAAAGTGTGCGAGAAAACCCTTAAATCAGTCTCTGAGGCACTTGTTAATGGAATGCGAAGGCACCTGGAACTTGAGATATTTGTTATTTAGGAAATATGTTGGAAATGATGAAGGGCTGATCTCCGATTTCTTCTGGACACGAGACTCTGACATTCTCTGTAGTTGAATTTTTAAAACATTTTGGATTTTTATATTAGGCTTTCACTTCCCATGTTAAAAGACCTTGAACACATGACTGTGAGTAGGTTCTGGAAAGACAGGTTACTTGGTAACCAAAAACAGCATAAGATTGGACCAAGGTCTCCAAAAATATCTATGGAAAAATTGACTGCATATTGTATCTTTTTCTTCTTTCTGCGGTCGGTGTATGGATTAGTAGAATTGTTTTATTTTCATAAATTGGCTCATTATTATGATCTGTATCTGTTTTATGCTTTAATTTCTTGAGCTACTTTGTAAAGGTTTTGTAAAACCAACACAAATAAAAAGAAAAAAGAAAATCTCTAATTCAGTTAAAAACTATTGCAAAATCGCTTCCATGTTAACCTCGATTTACTATTAAATTGCTGCACATTAATAAGTTCTACTTCAGCTACACATTGGGTTGCAATCATTTTCCAACCACCTGAAAGACCATATGTTCCATCAAAGGTACGCTGTTGCTCACCATTTCATTTTACTAGCAAATGTTGCTCATTGACAACAAAAGGTTGGGGACTCCTGCCCTGGTCTGTGCTTGCGTAATGCCAATGTTAGCAGAAATGTCAAACTTCACAGAGCATTACACACAATTCACAAATACAGCAAATCATACAGATGGAATTAGACCACATCAAAACGGTATAATCAAAGTAATTCGTTTCTGACCAATGAAAAAGCAGCTAGCAGGCAAATGGTAAAAAGCAGGTTAGAAAAAGATCCATAGAAAAAAAAAGTACTTACCTCTGCAATGATCGTGAAAGTACTCATCATCGTTATTTTCAGATGGCAATGGAAAAGTATTTCCTGCACAAAAAAGGGAACAGTGAAATTCACACAAGGCACATCAAGACAGGAAATTGACAAACATTTTGGATGCACAAATCTCGATTTTGATATATTTGAACCTAATCAAGCATACTTGTAGAAAATGTGGTTTTATCCTTCGAATGAAAATAGAAACTATGCTAAATATGGGCCTTTGCACTGAAAGCATCACAGACCGTGTGTGGGCAATTAGGAGTTCTGGCGTTCAGTGGGGCCTTCGAACCAATTTGTAGCAAGTTAATGCAATAGTGCCTCACTGGATCGTCAAGACTGAGTATCAGGCAAAGTTGGGGTGCTTGGGTCAATTCACCCTACAAATGTTTTTTTTTTCAGTTTTCTTTATTGTGGATTTGGTTAGTAATTAAACCCTTTCACAAAAGTCAGGCATATTTACCTCAATGTTACACATTATTTATACATCATTTCATTTTACAAAATACACCTTAAATACATTTCAAAACAAGTTAAACAGTGATTTTGATTCAACAGTCGGGGATGGGATTTGTTTCTAATAATTCAAAGGTTGCAATTAAGAGACTCATTTCAGTCAGGTTTAAATGTGATTATACAGCTTTCATTGAAGCAGTCTTGTAGTGGCTCTTCCCATTCCATGAAAATGCATCCCCTTTACACAGTTCTATGCGCAGTTACTCCCCACGGCTCACATCACATCAGATTTTGAAGGAACTTTTGGGTTGATATCACTTAGAACCCCCGCGACCTGATTAAATGCAAAAATTTGCACTGTCGCATCGGTGTGCCATAGTACGGAGACTTCGAGTTCCTCAACTCCGTTTGTTTAATTAGGAAACCAGGCTGCTGTGGTCACACCTACACGGGGATGCCCGTTATTACACTTCCAGTAATGATCAAGAGAAATAAAGTTGGATAAGCCCTGATTTGAGAACAGCACCTTGCCGAAACATGTGTAATCCATAGGGCAGATCAATTAAATTTCCTTAATACACAACAGCAATTGGACTTCGTCTCCAGCATAATTTTTTTCTGGCGCAGTAATAAGGTGCGACCACAGCAGCCTGGTTTCACATTACACCAGTAAGGTCAAATCAGGAGGGAAAATGGTCTCTCCGAGCAGGTGCAAATATGACCACAAATTAAGCTACTTGCCGCTGCTGTGCCTAGCTGTTGCAGCATGCTCATTGCTTGCTGAGTAGAGAGGCACAGTGCCCCAGGTCGCCTGCAGCCCTGCCAAACTGCCAGCCGGCCCTTCTGCCTTGCCTTCTGCCTTGCCAAATATCTAAAAAGCTGTGCCAACACCTGGGAATCTGCTGTCAGAACCAGTCATCAACTGGGCAGATTAGAAAAGGCCTGTCATGGGATGGCAACGATGGGCAGTGTTTTTACGGCATATTTTCACCATGCGCAAAACGTGTGCTATCTGGTGTACTCAGATGGGATGCGCAACCCATGCGGGTCTGCAGCTCAAGCTGTCACGCATACACCAGAGAGCATACATGACAGGCTATAGTCCTGCAGACTCCAGCACCTCGAACTAAATGCAATACTGAAGTGCATTTTTCGAGGCCCAAAAACGTGCAGAATATTGGAGTTACGAAACCCTATTGGGGTTTTACTTATATGGAATTTTTTAAATATGTAGTTGCAGAAAGATACATTTGGGTTGCCCGATTTTAAAACAAGCACTCGCCATTAAAAAGCACCATGTGGCTGGCTTCTCCATTCCAATCTTTGGCGCATTTATTTTGCTGAATGCATTTTCACCAAATGTATCCCTTTTTTGACACAAACAGCAGGGGGAGACCCCGCCCCCATTGCCACCCCACTTCCCTCCTTACTATATCGTTTTCCCAAAATTACCACCTGCAAGTTTGTGGCAGAAAAAGTGGAACAAAATTCGGCAAAAATGCATTTGTCAAAAGAGAGCTAGAGCCATTCCTTACCAACACAGACTGTCTACTGTGTCCAAGTGCAGCGTAGAGCTCCCACCCCCCTGCGTCTCACTCTCCTTTAGATCATCTTCTCTGGGAGACCCAACAAGGGTGCCAAGGGAGGGGGGGGGGAGCAGAAGTGCTGTGCTCTTCTCCCGCTGCTGGTAGAGAGAACACCAGCGTCCCAATTTTTCCCTGCTCGCCCACACCTCTATGCATCTATCTGAGCATTTGAAGCATGGCAAACCCTAGAGCACTGGGTTAGATCTTAGACAAATAACGGCAAAGCCTGGAAAATGGTGACCGTAGCAGAGAATGTAATGTCAGAATCTACCATATGGCGTGAGTAGCTTGCCATAGACCATGTGGTATTTTGAGGACAACACGTGGCTTATGTTGTGAGGGCCTAGTATACGAGTCAGTCAATACCTGTCAAATAATGGCGGGAAGGAGCATGCAATTGCAAAACCTGCCATTTGGTGGGGGGTCAGTGCATATGACGACAATATCGGGCAAACTGGGCAGGAACCTCAGCACAAGACGCCAACAGCGGGTAAATCCAGGGTATATCTGGATAAATGATGGTAACAGCAGGGAAATGGTTTGAGACCCTGGACATATGCCGGCAATACCAGCCACATGATTTGAGATTCTTAATGTATCATGGCAACACCTAGGAATGCTGGTAATATTCCTGGGCATGTGACGGCAAACGTTTGGAGTACATGGGATCGTGTTGGCAAATCCTTGACGAAACAAAACTATTTCACCATTTAAAAAAAAACTAATCTTTTGCCTATGCGTGTGTCTTAATAAGCTAACGGTCCTTTTTTTTTAAAATCAAAGTCACTCTGTGCGAGAGATTAATAAAACGAAAATCCAAAAGATAGTTGGGTGGGCTGCCTATGCAGTGCAACGACCTACAGAAAGCCTCAGCTCCTCTTCTACACTGCACCCTACTTCTAAAACCCTGGTCACAGCAGCCCATTGCTTCCCAGCTTGGAGTCTTGCTTTACAAAGTCCACACATCCTGTGCACATGGCGGGAGTTTGCACACATGGCAGAGTCTGCCAGTCGCTACCTCCTGTGTTGCCTGCAGCGTTGACCACATTCGAGCTGTCGGTTACTTCCTGGCCCTTTGTACAGCAGGCTCTGAAGACTTGGCCACACTGGTATCCTAGCAAGAGGTTCTGCTCGCAGCTCTGTCCTTGGATTTGGGCATTCTTTCCCAGCAGGCAACAACTACAACATTTCTGTAAAATAAACAAATAAAACATGAATAAAATGGCATGAACTGATATTTTCAGATACACTGGAGCTTCATTCAAGGGGAAGCCCCACTTGCATTTCATGAATTATATCAATCTATTAAAAGCACTGAATGCATTTCTGGGATCACTTAAGACCCCAGGGTATTGTGGCGCTAGAGACCGATTTCCAATTTATATTATTGCCCAGCTCAAATGTAGTCCACTAAGCCACATATCTTTGCTTCCATGTCCATGCAAACTATCATTTCTTATTATATTTGTATAACGTGCCCCTTATCAACAGGGACGGAGGACTCTGCATAAAAAATACATTTTACTAAGTAAAAACAACATAATTCAAGCAGCAGAAATCGGAACCTTCCCGACAGATAATATACACAACATTGTACTTTTCAAAGTAAAACTAGAATTCCGGCAAAAGCAACAAAAATTCGTATCAGAAGAGACAAAAAAAAAGGACTTCTATAAACACTGTGCGGCTTAAAAAGATTAAATTCCAATAAAAATGCTAACATACTAGAAGAATTCAAGTAGGCAATGATAAAACCTGAACATAACCACAAGGTCAATTTCTAGAAAAAAGATAGGCGTTACACAATTTCCTAAAATGTGTTAAGAAGGATTTCTCTTTACAGTACCTTTGCCTTCTATTTTTATGGACCCTCAAACGTTTTTCTTTTTATTTTTGTATCTGACCTAAACTTTTTACAGTGCATTGAAGGCTTCAGCTTCACTACACTGGCTTTTGCTCATTTGTCATGGGGAAACTGACATGTCCTTCAGAGTGTCAGTATGTGGAAACATTGTTTCCCTTAGGCTTGTTACTTTGCTGCCACTTTTGGTAACTTGTTATTGTACAATGCATCTTACAGTACAATGGGGTACACTTTTTAGTTTGCCCTAGACGAACACTAGAGGATTTTTGTGTACTTTAGGTGTGCCTAAGGGACAAACTGGTGGCAGCAGTTACTTTCTGCAATTTTTTGGTGCGTTTTGTTTCTGCCTTAGCGCATTTGGCTACCTACTGTGGCCAGTGCCCAAGCATAGCCATTCCACAAGGTTTGTCGTTTGTCCCTTTGCCATCTTTTTACTAAAAAAGGAAGTCTGGCTTTAAAGAAAGCTGCTCTGTGGGGCGACACCTTACAATCCCAATTTTAGACAATAGAGAAACTGGTGTTGATACAATTGCATCTGTGAGTAAATGGGTGTCGCAGGTCTCTGGACTCAGACGGTAGTAAAGCCTAACCGTCACCACATGTAGTGTAGAAAAAGAAAAGATCCGGGACTCAGCGCCACCAGTTTAACAGTCATTAAATTGTGTTATATTGTCACACATTAAATGATGAGGTAAAGCCCATGAATGATAACATGTTTCGGCTCGCTCAGAGCCTTTTTCAAATCTGGGCCGAATTTCGATTAGACAATCCGAAAGACTAAATGTCAATGTGGTAGTAACGGGGTCAGATCCCCTAAGATTTAGTTGTGGGGATCTGACCCCGTTACTACCACATTGACATTTAGTCTTTCGGATTGTCTAATCGAAATTCGGCCCAGATTTGAAAAAGGCTCTGAGTGAGCCGAAACATGTCATCATTCATGGGCTTTACCTCATCATTTAATGTGTGACAATATAACACAATTTAATGACTGTTAAAATGGTGGCGCTGAGTCCCGGATCTTTTCTTTTTCTACACTACATCTTTTTACTAACCCTTCTTCCTGACATGTGAAGACAGGAAAATCCTTACATGGACTTCCAGTGTCTGGGAAAGTCGAAGCCTTTCACAGGCTTCTGCAGGGTAATGTGTGTTTGCTGGCAGAAAGTGGGTTGGGAGTATCTGGTCCCAAACCACAAACTGGTTTCAGTGTGTCTGAATGGTATGCATGAGCTGTGCCACCATGGTCCTGATTGGACCACTGCTTTTGAGCCATATCTTAGATGGACTAGTGGGAGTTTTGGCTCTTACCTGCCTTTTCACCTGCACCCATTCCAGAGAGATCCTGGAAGAAACCTGAAGGAGCCAAGTACCTTGTACAGCTGCAAGATGTGTAAAGAGACTGTAGACCCGTTGGAAGATGGCCTGGCGACCAACTTCTGCTGCTGTCTTGGAAGAGCCCTATCTTGTAGGTGATCTTCAGAAGTCCTGCGAGGTGAGGGAATATCCATTCAGCACAGAGTCATGTGAAGAAGAGCCCTCGGAAGTGCCCCTGGATCACCCAGTGGCTGCCCAGGTCATAGTTTGTGCTACCATGCTACATATGTCACTGATCTGCCTTGACACCTGTAACTTTGGGGATTGACAGCTTGTGCCACAGGACTCCTCTCTGCCAAATTTCATGGTTCGAGCATCAAGGGGACCCGAGATAGGAGGGGAAGTCTGACTGCAACAGTTGTGTCACCCTGCATCGCTGTGCATCGGTAGCCGTCATCCAAAACAGCTTTCCTACATCCAGTCCTGTGCCAAGAGGGGCCCTGCATAGAGTTCTTCTGCATTCTCCATCCTGAAGATCTTGCACCAGCATTTGTCACCGACTGGGAAAGTGCTTGAATCTGCAACCCCTGCGCATTACGTACTGGAGTGAGTTGTAACAGTACTTACCTGCACCCCTATATCCCCTTTAAAGGTTTGGTAACTTTTAGAAACTTTTGTAACCGTTTGGCTTTGCCAATACATGCTCATGCAAGCATTCCGAAAGTGGGGGACACGTGTTCACTACAACAACTTGTCCTCTACCCCTTGGGACTCTTCATTGGACCACAGAAGCCCTCCACTAACTTTTTCCAGTCTCACAAAACTGTGTGGAAATTTGGTGAACATTTGGGCACAAGTCCCCATACATCTTATAGTGTTGCATCTCTGTGGACCTGCAGTGCTGCATACTAATACTAACCTTCCTTTGCTCATTTCTTTTTAATGTAATTTGCCCTACTCCAGTGATTGTATATATGTATCATTTATTTAGTCTTGTGTGATACTATTATGTTAGTAGTCATTATTCATAGTGTTATATGGCCATAAATAAAGTATTTTTTATAACTGTCTAGGTGTGTTCCTTGACCTTTCAGTGTGTGCAGTCATTGAGAACCCCTTACCAGGCTCACCCGTCCTGAGACTTCACCTTGACCACTCGCCTTGCTACCTTTAATTGGTTTGGCTACAGCTCCCAAAGTTGTCCCTGTAACTAAACTAGGTTGGCCTTCTATACCTCTGTCCACCAGGCCAGAGTATAGAAAATCAGACCTAACAAAATGCTGGAAGCAGTAAGCTTTACGGATATGAGTTTTTGGGGCTGAACATTTTTACGTTTGTCAGTAAGGCCGGCTGTGATAGAAGACTAGCTGGGTTTAAATCTTCTAGAAGGTTCTCAAATTCCTCTTTGTTTTTTGAGTTGCTGTTTCCTGTACAGCATTTACCTTTTTTGTTTGGGGTTGGACAAATCCATGTCCAACAAAGAAGCCCAGGTATTTTACTGCCGATTGGGCATGGTGGCACTTTAGGGTTAGCAGTAATACCTGCCTTTCTTAGGGCTCTTGTTATTTGATAAAGATGGTACATCTGGTCACTCCAGATCTTACTGGGGATGACTACATCATCCAGA
The DNA here is from genome assembly GCF_040938575.1 of Ambystoma mexicanum. Lineage (NCBI taxonomy): Eukaryota > Metazoa > Chordata > Amphibia > Caudata > Ambystomatidae > Ambystoma > Ambystoma mexicanum. The sequence continues at coordinate 149,915,508 of NC_090936.1, forward strand.
TAGGCTCCACAAAATGCAGAATATGGATGAGCTTGCTGAATGTGGTGAGTGCCCCATGGAGTCCGAAAGCCAGTACCTTAAATTTACATAATTCTATAGGGGCAGAGAAGGCTGTTTTTTCCTTTATCCTCTGGGTTTACTGGCACCTGCCAATAGCCCTTTTTCAGGTCAATCGTGGACAGGTAAACCGCAGAGCCCAATCGATCAATCAGGTCATCAATCCTTGACATGGGATAATTTTCAAATTGAGACACTGCGTTTACCTTTCAAAAAGTTATACACTACCTCCACCATTGATCAGGTTTTACGACAAGGACTATTGAAGAGAACCAGGCACTCTGAGATGGTTCTATGGTATCTGAGTGTAAGTGATTTCAATCCTGCATACACCCAAGTCATGCCCCCCCCTCCGGTCACACTGAACCAGGAATCCGGCTAGTTTGCAAAGGTAAATATTTATGTATTTAAGATTTATCACAATATATTTTAATAGGTAAACAACAATCACCAATGGGGTGACAGAACACTGAATAATATCTTTAATACACTAGGAGTCCAATAATGAGCACAAAAACAAATGCAGCACAGAAGAGAATACCTTTGGGTTGGTTTGCTATAGATGGCACTTTGGTTAGTGGTTCCCCCTGCAACCCCCCTCAACCCAGCAATAGGCAGTGAATAGATGTGAGGAGAGGGCAGGTATTCAGGAATAGCACAAATCAAACAGAATATCACTCCCACCTTCCCCCTTCTGACACAAGAGGAAAACGGAATTGACCTTTCAGCTGTCAGAATGGCTTTGAAATTGTCTTTGGAATTGACTGAGCAAAAAACACCAAATGTGGTCAAAAATGGGAGCCACTATAAATAGGTGCAAACAATCACAAGCAATGATTTAGTCAAAAGAAAACATTTAAAATCTCAAAGTCTAAGTTGGCAGCAGTTTAAAGCTAATTCACACGTGTAAAACCCACCTTTCAGATTTGTAATTCGCGGCAAATATTTCCTTATGCACGATTCGCTATAATGGGAGATTCGCAATGCGGTTTTGGGTTCTATGGATAGCTAAGGATGTTAGGTACAAGTAGGGGTTGAAATTTCATTTCTATCATAAAAACTGAGGGAGTTATAGAGGATTAAGTACGTCATTTTTGCAAATTAGGCGAGAGAATGGAAAAAAGAAATGCACTTTTGAAAATGACAGATGGGTTGATTACAATAGATTATGACTATGAGAAAAAGCGAATGCCACAGATGGATCTTACAGTCACGTGATCAGCGTAACCCGCCTGTTGTGGATACTCTACTTCTTCAGATGAGAAAAGCATCAGCGCAATGATAGTTCTAGCAATACAATGGTTCTGAATTAAAAATGGGTTGGGTTTGAGATTGAGATCCTACAATGCAGATATATTAGGGTCACTTTTCTTCCTATTAATACTCACAGAATAAGTTATTAATTTGGACCGTCAGTTCTGGTCATGGATTGGATCTGGTCTAGGAAGAACAGCACATCAGGCACGGGATCGGATCAGCTAGGCCAGTCCCGGATTTGCACAGGATCTGTCCTTCTTATTTGTGGATATTTCAATCAGCTGGATAGCGAGTTCCTCAGGCAAGCCTAATGGTAGCAAGCCAGAAAATTTCAGGATACTAGTCAAAAGGCCTTCTCACACCACAGCGCTTCACTGGGTTGCAAGAATAAGTTGAGGATTAGGCCTTGCAGAAAGTCAATAGTTCTCTACTGTTTGCAAGAGTCTTGGCATCTGGATCTGGAAGGATGTTAGAGCTGCATGTGGAATGCTCGATCAGAGTGCTTTGCCGGAATCAGGAAAGTGAGTGAATCAGTGAGCCCCTATGTGTTGTCAGCTGTCTCTATTTATCTCTTCAAATTACATCACAAAATGGGTGTATGGGCCGGCTTAGCCAAGATTGCTCGTGTGCGCTGGGATTGGATCAACACTTCATCTCAGCCTTGCATTTGAGTGATTGGATAAAGGCCAGATGATGTCACATTTTATGGTTTGCTTTACAGTTCTTAGAAACCTCCCTTTAGCCACTGGTCTCAAAATCGGATTTCCTCCTAAATACATATTTCTACATTGGTCAACTTTACAAAATTACACACAAAGATGCCATATTTTATGTATTTCTCAAAATCCTGCATCTGTGTGATCTTGTTCCACCTTTCTACAGAATTGTGTCCTTTTCGCTCTGAACACAATTTCCAAACTTTATGCAAATTTCCACAAATGTGTGTGTTTAACATAGGGATGTGTGTGTACATTTTCACAATTCTAGGATTAATACATTTCACATAAAACCACATATATTGCCATTCCTGTCCAGAACATGTTACACGATTCTGCCGCCTATTAAAACGTGCAGCCAAAAATTAGACTAACAGATATGTCCTTTGTATATTTTTCACCCTTTTGAATCACAAGTTATGAGTCTTTAAAAATGGTTCTTTGTTCATGCTTAACAGCAAATGGTACATCCCTTTTTCTCTCCCTGGAGTCCAGGAGCATCCCCCCTCCTTGTTTGTTCCTTCCAGGAGCTACTTAGGACCCTTGCACACCTCCGTTTCCTGGGCTGAAGGGCCTGCTATTGTTCATTCTCTTTCTGTAGACAAAAGGTGTGGGCTAACCCACAATTAGCATCTCCCAGTGAGTTTCTGATGAGAGGATATTCCCTCCCCCTGGGAGAAACCCGCTTTTCCAGTTCTTGCAGCTCAGCCAGGCTAATGTTTTCTTAAGTAAAATCCAGCAAAAACTAAAACTTATTGCATCAAATCGCCTAAATACATTACTTTCTTAGCTTTCAATCTGTGGGATCAAAAACACAAGATCTGTATTCCTTTTAGCAACAATCATTTTTATGTTTGCTAATCCAGCAGACTTTTAGTTTAATACTTTGAAGTTTCATATGGGGCTCCTCTGACAGCTGTCATCCAAAGGTAGCCCAAGGTACTGCACACAGATTTTGACAGGGGCTGTCAGTTTACAGACAATCTGTTTTTTCTGAGGAAATGTTTTGCTCTTTACACTTTAGAACTTTATATATTTGCAATGCTTCATTAGATTACATGAATTTGGGCACCAAGCAAGATTTTAAATGTTGAGACGTGTTGTGTATAGGCATTTTGGAGTTTTTAGCAACAAAGCAAATGTCCTTCATAGGTGCATTTTGGAGTTTCCTTTGCAAAGTGCTGCTTCTCTCTCTGTACTCTGTTTGCTGGTCATGGAGCCCACTGGCACATTTTCTGCAGTGTGTGCTCTATCTCATCACACATGCACCATGGGTGGCAGGTTGTGCCTCCATTCTTTTGCGAGTTGCAGGGCGCGGTTTTTGTAGGTTTTTGGCACACACAAGGGTTTTGCTGCTATTGTTGCTGTTTCCTGCACCATAAGTATCAGAGTGATGCCGCATAGCACAGCAAAGTTGGTCAGTACATCCCACAGGAGGCTAACATTTTCTCCACCTCCTCATATAGGACTATTTATTTTCAGCTCACAGAAATTCTATAGGGTTTCAGGTTGGTATCTTTCCGTGGTGGGTGTTCAAATATAAAGAAAAACCCCTTTTACCTTTCCAGACACTTACTAAAAACACCAGAAAACGGTTCCAGCAGGTCTTGTAGGTCCTGTTTATTTTGTGAATGATTTGAGGGAATTTTATTTTTGTCTGGTCCTTCTCTTCGAAGACTAGCTATGACCGGTGGACTCCACCGGGTCTTCCCTCCACTCTTTCAAAAGATTAGTATGATAAATGTAGGTCTCAGCTCAGATCCAAGTTATAAAAAACCAAATCCAAAAAATAGCAAAATTGCGACGCCCACTTGTTCGCATTTTGCATTTAGAGTTTTGGGGATTCCCCCCCCCCTCCCCCGGCCATTTAATGTATGCGGGGGACACCACCGCAGCCATAATACCGAACTAAGGGAGTTGGGGACACCACCGCAACACCCGCTCCCCTAGTTAGGTATTATGGGCTTTGATTTTTTATACCAGGTCAAATGCACAGTAGACGTGCATTCAACCTTTCTTTCTCAAACATTTGGGGTAAACCCCTAACTCGTCTATCCGGTTGGAAGACCTGATTGTTACAAGGACCTGTCTGCTCTAGGATTTCATATGGTCCATGCCATCTAGACAGCCTTTTGTCCTCAAACGTTGGTACAAGCACTTTCTGATCAATAGAAAATTATCTAAGCGTGGCATTTTTATCACAGAGGGATTTTTGATGTTCTTGAGCTTTGACTATATGGGAGTGAACTATAGAATGTACAGTTGCCATATGCTCTTTCAGATGTTGAGCAGTCTGATAAAGTGGCAAAAAAGCTTTGCTCTCCTCCCACAACTCCCTCATCATGTCTAGTACATCCTGTGGTTCTCTTCCATACAGAGGTCCGAAGGGTGAGAAACCTAGGGAAGATTGGGTGGGGGTCTTCTGCATGGCAAAAAAAGCCCAAGAGAACATGGCATCCTAATTCCTCCTTCATTCTTTAGAGTTTTGGTAAAATGCTTGTCCAATCCATCACTCTAAGGGTGGTATACTGAGGTTCAGAGGATTTGAATTTGAAGGACCCGTTTTACTTCAGCCATTAATTTACTCATGAAGGTGGTCCCTTGATCCGTGAGGATCTCTTTAGGGAAGCCAACTCGAGAGAAAAAAGGTATCAGATGTTTTAGTATCTGCTGTGAAGTGTTGTTTATTAAGGGGAAGGCCTCGGAATATCCCGCGGTGTAATCTAGAATCACCAAAATATATTGATTCCATAGCTTAGATGGTTCAAGAGGTCCCACTATATCCATACCAATAGGGGAAAAAGGTACATCAATAATGAGTAAAGGTTGGAGTGGGGCCATGGAAGGTATGTGGGTACTGGTCTTCTGACAAGGCACAGGTAAGAACACAGTTTTTCATGTCGGTGTAGACTCTGGGCCAATAAAACCTGTTTATTACCGGTCCTTGATCCTTTGATGTTCCTAAATGTCCACCCATCAGAACCATCCTTCTATGACTTTTGGGGACTACAATTTGTGACCTAGTTGTGCCCTCTGAACTAGCATCCCCTCTATACAGCAGACCCTGCCTAATAAAGAAAAATGGCCCCTCCTTCCTTCTCCCCTCTTCCTCTGAGATCATATGGAGGATGGCTTCAGCCAGCCAACATACGGTTGTTGTGTGGGGAAAACGCTAAGTCTTGGATAATCTCATTTTCTTTGTTACTGGGTTTTGCTTTTAGAACCTCGGATGGAATTGGAGGGTCTTTATCTGCCTCCCCAAAGCCTTTCCCACACCTTTCAGTTTTGTCAGTTTTGGTAACTTCTACAGTTTTGGGGAATAGGGCCTTCTCTAAAATCCCCTGTGCCACTTGTTCTCCCATATTGATGTGATATAGAGGTTTCCCGTTCTGTATTAGGACTTTAAATCACCCCTATAAATCGGGGTCTACTACCCCAGCCATGACATCCAAGCTATGCTGCCAAGCCAGTCTGTATATTCAGAAGCCAATCTTACAAAGGTCCATTTAGGGGGTATTGGGACCAGATCGGTGGGAATTAATGCCCTATATCTGTGCTATTTCTTCCCGATTACTGGATAAGTCAAAGCCAATGGATTCTTTAGCGGCTGCAGATGGCTTGGATGCTCGCTCACTAAGTTTAGTAAATTCAAGAGTTCCCCAGTTTGTATTAGCTAACCTGGAACCCACGCCTAACACTATATATAAGGAACCAGGAGTAAGATACAGAGGTGTGCTGGTGGTTGGCAAGGTCCTTTATTAACCAAAGAAAAAGGAGTTTGGAGAAAATCCTATCTCACCCTAACCCTAAGGTAGGTTTTCCTGCCTCAACAAAATGAAATGTTCTGTGTCCTAACCGGACCCTTACATGCTAATCTCAATATGAAGTGAAAAGAGAAATGTCTCTCAGCTGGCTACTCGTAGCCGTTTTCCAAAGTTCCAACATAAAGTTCCAAAGAAAAGGTGTTCAAGACAAAGTTCCGCAACTCTCAGGCGGGGCTTCCTTTCCCATGAGTTTCTACAGGTATTGTAAAATGCACACTCTCCAGGGTTATGGACCTTCCCTTGACTTTTCACAGCTTTCTGAAATTCACAATCTCAGGGGGTCTGACTCTTCCGTCGAGCGTTCCCATATTATCACAGTTCACAATCTTATGGGGTATGATAATTCCCTTAAACTTTTACAGATTTTCACAAGATCAAGATGCAGCTCCACGTCCCTTAGCTTCTTGACAGCACCAGGGGGGAAATGATTCCCTGGTCCCAATACGTCCCAATTCCAGTTCCACAGTGACTGACTCCCTTCCCCTGAATTCTGCAAACTCAAGAAAATTCAACAAGCGTCAGAGTGAGTCAGTCAGTCTGGTGCACCCTCCTATTATGTTTTCAATCATTTGTACCAACACCATTGGGACTGGATCCCAGACTCACAATTCTTCTGCCTAGCATACTCTCCTGCCAGGACCTCCTTGACATGATCATATTTGTTTGGGTGCAGATCTGAGACTCGCAATCCTTATGCCTGGTATACTCTCCCGCCAGGGCTTTCTTGACTTCCTTATATGTGTTTGTGTGCTGTCCCAGACTCACACTGCTTATGCCTGGTATACTCTCCTGCCACAGCTTTCTTGCAATAAACAGACTTTCTTTCTCAGTGTTAAACAGTTCCAAGATTTGATATTTGCTTCCTTTATACATTGGGTCATTGCCCCGTACTCAATCACTTATTTGGACACCCCTTGAGAAGGAATGGTTGTTTATGAGCAGATAAGAGGGAGAATTAAAGTGTTGTCCCTCCAGCTTGTGCTATTCCGGGCCTTCAGGGCCAGAATTTTAACCACATCTATTTTGCAGACATGCTTGCCTTGTAATGAATTCATTGTATTAAAGGAGGGCCAGCTTCTTGTTTGTCTCCTCACCATCGATGGGCAGTACACCAGCTATCCATAGGGACACAATACAGTTAGTGGTGGTTGGAGGGCAATGATAGCTATTTGTTAGCATTTTCAAATGCCCAAGTGGTTTGGACCTATATTTGTGTGTGATTACACCCATTGAGTCAGCACTGGAGTTGCAAATTCACACTGGTGTGCACTCTGGAGCAATAGTGACTTCCTGCAACACATAACCGAGTGGCTGGCCGCTCCCCTGTAGAGAGTAGAGCTCCTAGGGTGCCTGAGGTAATCCAGCAATAGTAGTCACCTCAGGGCTCCTGAATGAAAGACCCTGAAGGTCCGACTGCCTTGGCTCAAGTGTACTCTACTCCATTTAAGGGGGCATTTATTGTTCGTCACGCTAGTTTTTACTGTGTGCCACCCTTTTTGCATTGTTGCCAGGCAGCCTGTACTCCCTCAGCCTGCAGCTGTGAGCTATTCTTGGGCACAAACCTTTTCCTTCAACCTCGCCATCGGTTTCCCTGTAGCAGAGAAGAGTAATACTGTCCTTCATGAGCTCATGACAGACATTCAAACCCTGCATTGGATCCAAGATGCTGAAAAGTAATTCCGGATTTGTAGCCATGAGAGATGGCTACAGAAAGAAAATCCGTACTTTACCTAAAACACGGGGAAGAGATTGAATTATCCAGAGCTACTGGCAAATCCCAGAAGAGCAGCTATATATTGTTTATAGTTCTGCTCCTCCGTGTTTATAGTTCATGGTTGTGATACAAAAGGTTTAAAGCTAGCATACTGGGCGAGTAGTTGTGAGTTCCAGAGCGACACTGTCTTGCACCAGGATTACTTGGCAAGCCCCTTAATACTCCGGGTGGAGACATGACATACATGTGCAGCACCAAGTACAGTGTAGAAAGGAGGTTAAAAAAATGGTTGCACAAACAGCAACCCTATTTTAGCCCTCTTTTAGCACTATTTGTGCTCTTCAAGATTCTTCTTCTCAGCTCCTAGAAATTCGTAGGGAGACCATCGCCAACCACTGACTGCGGATGGGAATGTTGAGTACTATACAAACAAAGCTGGAGGATTGCCATGCCTGGGAGATGATCCAAAGAGTGAGAATTTCCAAGAAATCGTGTTCTAGAATGAAAAGAAGGGGGCCGTCTGAAATGATCCATGGAACGTTAACAAATCATTAAAAAACCTATGCCGTGAAATATGCAGCCGTCGCAGCGTACGTAACAATTACACATGTCGTTCCCATGAGCGTTGATTTACAAACCTTTCAAAATTAACCATAGCCGGGTTGAGGGGCATAATGAGAAAGCATGGGTGACCCAAGAATTAAGTCAGTCTCTGACTGTTATATGTGATTTTACCGAATTAAAAAAATAATTAAAACCTTTAACTAAACATTTTTACTGAAGGAAATACTGATTTTCTTTCTATATTTGGGGGGTCCCCCTAATGTCCCCCTGATGTCCCCCTTTTCCTTCATTTATAATCCCACCCCAATGCCCTGCCCACCCGTTTTAACTCCTTACCCCACCCCCCATATATATATATTTTAAAACATTCTGGGGTTTTTGCCCAGTAGAAATTTTAGGTAAAAATGTTGTTCATTATTTTAAATTCGGTAAAATCACTGCATACCGTCTCCGACAACATACATGGCACCCAAGAATCGAGGACTATCCCAGAGTGTTCCAAAGTAGGCAGATAATACGTTTTAACTCAGAAAATAGTAAGGGCAATAGGAAAAGTTCGAAATTCCCCATAAATCAGTCCCATACCACACACAGACAGCACAAGCATAAATATAGGCAGTCGAAAAACTTTATTTTTTTGCTCGAAAAACGTAAAAGCTTCAGATATGTTTTACCTTTCTCGGGACATATCAAACCAATTAAATGAAACACATTGCGAACATTAAGACTGCCAAAGGGAACATGAAAGATTTCACTCTGTTTTTGAAGACATTTTGGGTGACTACATTTTGCCATTCCAGTCAAACAGCTGTGCAAAACCAAGAGGTCAGATTTGCCAATCAAAGTTAAGAGAAAGTATGGTGCAAGTACCTCGTAGTATAGAGGCAAAAACTCATAGCAGCCTAAAACCACATATTTGTCATGAAGCAGTCCCATTTGAACCGTACAAACAAGTTTTCAATGAGAACTGGTACCAGAGACACAATAACAGATAAATATAAAATAGAGGACCTGGTGTACGTTGAATACTGCATGGCAGAATCCATCGACGATGAAAAACGCAAATATATGTGGAGGGGTGGGTTAGGGTTATAACTAATGTGGGGGGATTATAAAAGAGGGGATCCCCCTGCATATACTTGCGTTGAAATTACCTGATCATCCATGAAGACCTGCTCTCCAACCTTGATCCAACACCCCATGTCCTCATCTTATTTGTTCTCTCTTCTGCCTTTGACACGGACAACCATGCCATCCTGCTCAATCGTCTCTGTGATAACCTGGGTTATCACTGGTCAGGCCCTGGCTTGGCTGACTGCTTTCCTCTCCGATCGACCCTAAAAGGTCCTGCTTGGGCCCTTCCTCTCCTCTATCTCTACCTGTGGTGTCCCCCAGGGGTCTAACTTCTCTCCCTGGCTGTTCAACCAATACCTGGCCCTTCTTGCCTAATGCATTGCTGCTCTCTGTCCTAACTTTCAGTGCTACGCGGATGACACTCGGCTCATTTTCAGGGTACCTTCAGCCACCTCCTCTCAGTCTCTCATCACTGACTGTCTGCTATCCAGGAGTGGTGTGCCACCAATGATCTCTGCCTTGATGCCAGTAAGACTGAGAATCTCCTCATCGGCACACCCGCTCCCTCCTTTCCTGTCGCTCTCTGACCAGCCGCTCTTGGCCCTCTTCCTGCTCCCACCTGCGAGGCTAAAAACCTCTGGGTCATCTTCGACTCCACACTCTCTTCCTCTTCTCACATCTCTAAGAAGTCACACTACCAGCTGCACCTCCTCAGAGGTAGTCTTCCTTTCCTCCCCCAGATGCTCACTGTCTCCAGAGCTCTTGTTCTCTCTAGGCTGGACTATTGCAACATCCTCCTTCTAAATCTGCCTGCTTCTACGCTCTGCCCTCTGCAACTCAGAACAGGACTGCACGACTTGTCCTTCCCCTCAAGCCCAGGGATCACATCTCTCCAGGACAAATCTCTGCACTGGCTCCCAGTGGCTGCAAGGATGAAGTTCAAAACCCTCAGCATTGTCCACAAGACCTTCTGGGGCCTGGGGCCTCAATACCTTCAACTCTCTCTTCCCAAATATCTGCCTTCTTCAGCTCTTCGCTCATCTGCCTCCAACTGCAGAGGGTCAGTCGCTTCTCCAAGCAACGATTTGGTGGTAGATCTTTCTTTGGCTGAGGCCTCCCTCTGGAACAGCCTCCCTGAAACTTGAGGAGAACCATCTCCGGTTTTGGAAGCACCTCAAAACCTTCCACTTTGCTTCTGCTTTCTCTCCTCCTCTCCCCTGCTGAACTCCAGGCTGAAACCGTACTGGTTACCTGGCCACCCTCTGATCTCGGGCCCAGGTTTCCTCCCCCGCCAGTTACACTCTGTATCCCTATAGTCCCCCACCAGCACTTGGCACCTGATGTCTGCACTTACCCTTGCACTTGCCACCAGCTGGCCCTACTTCTCTCATTGGTTTATTTATTCTTTACCCCATATACTGCACTGTCCCCACCCCCCTCCGACTCCACACTTTTCCTCTTCCTCCTTCCCCTGCACTTGCGCGATCTGAATGACACATGGCCTAGTAGGATCGATGTCTCGGTCTTCCCTCTGTTCCTCCTCACTTGCCGCATCACATCTTGAAACACTTGTGTATAGGCAGGTTATAAATGCCTTATCATATCCTAAAAGAGAAAAACAACCGTTTTGTCCTCAATGGTTTATTTTCGTTGTAATCACACCAATTCATGGACAATCCTCATAGCCTAGCTAGGCTCTAGGTCAGTGCCAGTGGTATTCAAACTTTTATTTTGAGCCCCCCTCGAGTTTAAAAAAAAAAAAAAAAGTTGTACCCCCCATGATGCCATATCTGCCGATAGTTTATATGGAAAGCAATCACTTTACACTTTTTGAAGAGCACTGCCCCTCCCCCCCCCAGTCATCCTTCAGTTTGAAGACCACTGTGCGAGGTGCTCCTATGCCTAATACATGGGCGCAAATCAGCCTTGCACCTCTTAACTACATACCTATACCCCATTACTCAGGAGTTGAACACATGCTACTGTTAACTGCTACCTGAACACCAGAACACCAAAATGGAATCCCCCATGCCATCTAGATTTTTTTTTTTAGAAGGCTAATCACCATAGTTACAGAATAAACCCACTGTGCTACTGCATGTGCAAAAACAAGCATTGACAATGCTAACAGTTGGGCTTTTGTGTAGGCATGGGAGAGGCACCTGCCAGGCACAGCCGTAGTGTTATTAACTGGCCATTGATGGTAGCAGATGCAAAATGATGCAAGTACCTGGGCATCTAATAGCATTGCCTGGCAAATGCCTAATACTTATACACAAGCCAAAACTGTTGGCTTCGCCAATGCTTGTTTTTAACAGGACTTCAGTGAAGGACACACAGAGCGCTTCTCAATCGAGTGGCTGAAGGCAGACGATTTGCAACTCCAATTAATTCATTAAATCTCAGAAAACTGCTTTGAGAAAACACTGGCCGGCACTTCGGGTGCACAGTTCGATGGTACGCTTGAATAAAGCGAGCTCAAAGAGTTTCCATGAGGAGGTGTTTTAAGCAAGGAGGGGCAGGATCGTTATGGTACTGTCAAGGGATTAGCATGGCCATGGGCAGTGAATGGGCGGCACAGAACCAAACAACACCTACAGGCTGTGTCTCCCCCTACTCATATGCCATTCCTCCCTATCTGTACTCTAATGCAATAGTTTCAGCATTGTAAGGAAGCCATGGTATCATGAATGAAGACAGACGCACATGAAGCAAGGTTCAAGGGTGGTTATTTAGCAAAGATGACTGGTAGAATGCCTATCTAGCCCTATATCCAAGGATGGGAGCAAGCTTGACCATCAAATAATAAATAGCGCAGTCCTGGTAGTGTCTTGTCAAATCAAAATGGCCGATACTAAATAAACCGGATGCCAATCCTTATGCTATAACAAATGTGTGCAGGAAAAAGGTGTATGCAAAACAAAACAGTGTTGAAGAAAGTGTGCATCAGGATGACTGAACAGTGGCCTTCCCTTCCCCACGTTTTTAGCACGGGACAAGGTGTCACATTCAGGCTTTGGAACACTCTCTGGCTTCTTCGGCTCGGGGATACAGTTCGGGGCATAAACCAGGGCCTTCCACGACAAAGTCTCTTTCCTAAACAAAGTCTTGCATTCGCACAATGCCTGGGTACACACAAAACAAAGTTCCTTCTCTTTAGGATCTCAATGTTCTTAATGCTTGGTCGGGCTCGGACCTCTTTCGATAAAAAAGCACATGATTCCACGTAGGTCTCCCTCAGCCAGGCTCGGACCTCGCAGTCACAACACTGGTAAGGGTTGCCTTCCCCTAAACTTCCAATCGTTTCAATTCACAGTTTCTCACAGTCTTAATTGTTTGTCTAAACAGAAACATTTGATTGGGCCCTTTCACTATGCGGGACCACTCTGTTACTCTGAAGCATCTGTCCACCGTTGACAAGTTATTTATTTGTCATTTATAAAGCACTTAAACAAGCGTTTCAAAGCGCTCCAAAGCAGGGAGGGCAAGACAATGATTAACATTCTTAATAAGAATTGGGGTATTCAGAATGTGCAAGTCCAATGCGTTTAGAGTTAGAACATAATACAGGAGGAAAACAAAATGGTTATAACATATGACAGGAGGATTGCACATGCCTGGTGGTCATTACAAAATGCAAGAGCCTAACATGAAGAAAGGTGAGAGGGGGGAGGGGTGTTGGGTAAGACGCAGAAAAACAGAAATAAGTGAAAGTGATCATAAAGAGGGAGGGGAGGGAGGGGAGGGAGAGGCACACAACACAATTCAACACAGAAAAGGATTCAGATATTACAACGCCTAGATGCAAAGTCAGGCAAAGGCATATTATCAACAGCGGCACGAAGTAAAAACGCTGGGATTCGATTTTCAGGGAAGGCACACTAGAATGACATGATATGATTCAACAATGGCAGATTTAAAAAGTCCCGGAGAAGCAGGAAGAAGTTGAGTAGGCTACTCACAGGTGGGACTGCAAGTGTGTCTTGAAGCCTAGACAGACGAGAGAGGTCACCTGCAGCCACAGTCCAGATGGTTTTCCGAGGGATGTGCGGGGGAGGGGGGTCGAAGAAGACAGGGAGCCCAGACAGGGCCAGACAGGGACTGACCGGGCCGAGCAGGGAGCCTTGATGAGGGCCATTGTGATGTGGGCCGACTAACACCTGCTGGCTTGTGATTGGCCCAGATGATTTAAGAGCAGGCCAGTCACGATGAAGGCAGAGACGGAATTCAAGCACTCCGGTGCTCAGTGGAGGCGGCAGCCATGATGGAGGGAATGAAGGCAGAACAGAGTAATGGCCCAATAGGTTAAACTGGTCAAATAAACGACCATGAACAGCAAGGCAACTTGAATAAACCTGGAGGGGGGGTGCAAATCAGGAATTAAACAAGCAACCCAGGGCAGGAGAGCCAAAAACACCTGCACGCCGCCAGCTCCATCGAAATTAAAACACAAAGTAGGACCGATGGCCTACCTTGCGATTGCTGGTTGGTGAGTGCATTACCCTTCTGCCTCACACAGACAGCATGAGGATTTGTATGGTATGGGGAGGGAGAAGTGAGCAAGGCGCAGATGTCTTTGTGGTTGTATTTCAACTACATGTCCCATAATGCACCTTTCCTTATGGTTAAATAGTGGATTTCATGTCCACACGAAATGTTCATATATTTCCGACAAGTTCCCGCCTCAGCCTCACACGCGTGCCAGGTTTCCCTTCACTCAGAAACTCACCGGCCACGCGATGCTGTCGGGGAAAAGACTTGCCGCTCTCAGATCGGAGGTCAGGGTCTTGCCACCTTCCCTTCATCTCCCTGGGGATCAACATTCACCCAGGGAAAGCTGCACTGGCCTGTATCTGTCCTGCTGCAAACAGCTCTCCTTGCTTTTTGGCTCTCTCTCCAGGCTGCAAGCCTCCAGCCACACCTGGTCAGCATTCCAGCGTCTGGCTTTTCCTTTGCAAAAGTAGCAAGTGGAGCTGGGATTTCGAAGGGATCCCCTGCTGGACTCAGCCGCACAGCCTCCCTTTAGTTCTCCCAAATACTGCTCCCTGTTCTGTCAGGAGCTCCACCTTTCATACACCTGGGTTTAACAGGTTGCAGGTGTGAGTTCTAGGCTGGGTCTGCCTATCCTTGCCTGACTATTAGTGGGACAGTCCAGTATTAACATGGGGCAGTCTGTCCTCTGTCTCTCATTGTGGTTTTGAGTAATCTTTATTTCTTCTTAGTCGCCTCTTCTTCTTTTTAGTGATTTTCGAAATTGGGTAGGGGGAGTTTCACCTCACATCTATATAAAAAGGCACAAACTTTGAGGCTCAGCATTATTTTGGAAAATGAGATTGGCGAGTGTTGGGTAAGATTTTCATGGAAATGGTAAATCTTCCTGACCGGGGTCAACCACAGAACCTTTTGCTTTACTAGTGGGATATTTGTCCTTAATACCTCTAAGTGGGAACCTTTTTCCACACTTTACTCTTTATATGGGTGTCATTTTTTTTTACTCTCCATAGTGTCTTTTTAAAGTTATAGTCTTAACAACTTATTGCCAATAAGTGCCTGTTGGTGCTGGGTTGCCCTGGGGGCTCCCCATGTAACTTTCTTGTGTGTGCTAACCTTGGGAGAACTGCAGTTCCCAAGGGTAGAAAGGATCTTTGGATCCCTTTTCCATTTTATTTTGTGAAACCAGCACACCCCACACTATGTTGAGTGCTGGGGAGACACAATGTATCCCCTTTCACACTAAAACTAACAATTCTGTTACAGGGACAAGCTTACCTTCAATGGCTGGTGGCAGTGATACCTTGGATTAATTTGGTGCACATTTACCACGGGCTGTGTTCACAGCTGCAGTACAGGCACCTAAGGGTTGCCAGTGTAGTGTTTGTCCTTTCTTGTTCCTTCCCCAGACATCCAAGGTGGGAAATTCCTTTGTGTGATTTTTATCTTCGGCGGCAGTGCCCTGGACTCCCCGCCCAGGCTTCAGCCTGTCTGTGAGGGCAAGAAGCGAGGGAGGAGTCCAAAACTCCACATCCCTTTGTCTTCCTCCTTGCCTGAATGGGGACAAATTCCAGTGGGGGCGATTGGACAACTAGACTACCCCTTTGTGTAAAATGCATGGACAGAATGCAGAAGTCATGCTGTAGCTCCTGTTAAATACTGCAAACCTGGAAGCTGAAGACAAGTCAACCACTAGAACCAAAAAGGATGATTAAGGAAAAGCGGCTGAAACTATTTCCAGCGACAGGGAAGCCTGCTGTGTTACCGGAGCCTGCTGTAGCTCTTCCTTCCAATCGACCTGGGGACTCCGAAAACGACGACCCGGACCCAGAGCCTGGTGGAACCCACTAGACCCAAGAAGACCTACATTTTGAGCTATCCCACACGTTGCTGCGACCGTGCGTTGCTGCAATACCCCAATACACTGGGACCTCAAGCCACTGTGCAAGGCACAGTCTTCAAAAGTCCAAATCTCACTGGAACTTTGTGGGAATCCTGGTGGATCTCCAGAGACATGAATCAAGTTTGACAAGTTCCCTCAACAGAGTGCTGGACTTTTGTAACAACGAGAATTCAACTGGGATTTTTGGTCTTCCTCTGTCCCCCTTGAAAAGGCACCAAATCCGCAGAATCACATTCAGCCGCAAGGAAAACCTTGCCTGGAGCCTTCTTCATTGATCCCTACTGCAATGTTTCTTCTGAGGTCTTGTATTCAGTCACCACGACAAGGAATCCACTAACCAGGTATTTGGCAGCAGAACCTGAAGCCCTCCTGCTGCAATTTTTCTTCAATGAGCAGGTACTGTGTCGGCTTGGCTATGTACTTAAGTCTCTTGGGATTTCTGTATAGCTGTGGGGCGTTTTCTGTGATGGGGAGGCCTCTCATCCAGTGCACCTAGTCCCACTGCTAGAATCCTGCTAGGGTGTCTTCGGCGAAGCCCCTGGTCCCTCTTCGAACTCTAAAGTAAAATGCTCACCTGTTGGCCCAGTCTTCCTAAGGAACTCTGACTTTTGCTACTTAAGAACCTATCCTGCCACTGCCTGTTCTGCCACTGAACACTCATGCTCCAAGAATAAGGGAAAGACTGTTAAGGGATTGGGCCTTTTGCCTAGAAAAGAAAATAAGTGTTTAAAAGTTACTTACTTGTAAAAGAGTTGGTTGGGAACTGTAACTGTAAGAGTGAAAAGTTACAGCAGTGCTTACATACCTTGGATGTGTAATGCACGATTCTTCAAAGTATGGTTAACATATTTCTTTCCTTAGAAAATGTTTTGCCATTCGAACCGAAAGTAGATGTGAAGGTATATTACTCACCTGTAATTAAGTTGTGCCTCTTCCCAAAGGTAATGTTGGTTTCACCAGATTATTCCTGCAGGGTAACTGTACGAGTGTCTTCCAACTGTTGGTATCACCAGATTAATCATTTTAGGTGGCCCCAACTGGGTCTTGCTTCCTCTGACTTGCTGTTAGCCTGCCCAGAATAAGTCTGTTCGGTTGTTGCCCATCTAGAATAGCTAAGTCATTCAGTAAAGTGTATCATTAGGGTTTACTTTCCCTGTGCTCTCTAACTCAGAGTCGGGGGTTCCAACTGTCCCTTTTAAGTCCTACATCAGTCACTGGTATAGACGGGAAAGATCTAACCTAGACTCCTTGCGAGATTAAAACGAGCAGATGGGGTTTACTTAGAGTTAGCTGTGTGCCATGCAAAAATAAGTTACCAAAGTTACTGCTTATCTCAATCTGTGTTTCACGGATCTCAAAAGCACCTTTAATTGAATATTACATTCTTAGGGTTTACTCACCTAGTATAACTGTGTGTTATCACAAAAGTAGTTATAGGTTTTGACTGTAACTGGAATAAGTGTTCCACTAGTCACAAAAAGTATATTGTCCAGTTGACTGAGTATGTGATTCTTACTGAGAGTCACTGTACAGCCGGTAGGGTCTACTGCCCTTGCATTACTGAAGGTAATTGTGAAAGTAACAATTGGTATTTACTCCCCAAGAATAGGTGTGACCAATACTGAATGTGTATGAAAAGGTTCTGACTGACCTAGAACGGTGTCCAGTCATTTGGTCGACTGAAAACTGGTCGAATGACATTTGGTCGACGCAATTTGGTCGAAAACCAAATGGTCGAATTTTTTTATTTATTTATATATTTATTTTTCGGGTTTTCGTTTTTTTATAAAAAGGGGTTTTTAGAGAAAAAAAGCGGGTTGGGGGGACCCCCCCAAAAAAATAAAAAAAAGGGGTGAAAATAAAAAAAATAAAAAATTCGACCATTTGGTTTTCGACCAAATTGGTTCGACCATTTGTCTGGTCGACCAATTTTTTTCGACCAAATGTCTGGTAACCACCTAGAACTACTGTAAGGTGGCCCACATAAGGCTTATATTGGTCTGTGTACCTTCAAGTATAGTATTGTGTTTTTAGAATTGTGATTTCATATAATGTGTTAGTACTTATTTACCTCTAAACCTATCAGGGCATACCTGTATTTAAATAAATCATTTTTACATACATAGTGTTTCGACCATTTGTATTACAATTTCATTTGTACCGATTCTACAGCCCTCTCTCTCCCTCCTAAGGTAAGCCTGGCTGCTCCGTCTACGCTACCACGTACACAGGTGGTACAGCCTTATACTTGGAGTGGAGTCTTGTACTGCCTAATTTGAGTGGTTTTACTAAGCCCTTAGCTGGACTTCAGAAAAACTGTCCAAACATTGAGTCATGTGGCTGTGGTTAGTCCTCAAGGTGCATAGGGAAGAGAATTATTTTAGAATAGGAATAGATTATTCGGATTACATAAACTACATTAGAATTCAAATTAGATTTGGATTCAGAATGCATTTACGAATTATGCAAAATTAGGTTTCCCCAGAGGCTCCAAGAAAGAATGCAGGGAAACAGAGTAACAAGAATTCTTTTTCGCACGTTTTTTGTTCATGCAACACAAATCAGGAGGAGGTGACATGCTTTTTCAGGGAAAGAACCAACCAAAAACAAGCACTGGTAATGCCACCAGTTTGGGCATCTGTGTAGGCATAGGAAAGCACTTGCCAGGCACTCCCATAGCTGTTTTAACTGGACATTGATAGTAGCAGGTGCAAAATGGTGCGAGTACCTGGGCATCTGATAGCAGCGCCTGGCAAATGCCTAATACTTCTACACGGTATTGTGGGAAAAATATGAAAAAGAATGATCATATTTGTATTGTGTTCATCCCAGTGCTTCTCCAAACGTTGCTATTGCACTGGGACCAAAGCCAGCCATATATTTGGCGCTACAATTAGCAATCCATGAGTGTTTGGGAGATTGTTCCAGGGCCCAATATATGAGGTATATATCAACCTATCTTAGTTGATGGGGTTCTTTCCTTGGTTATCCTGACTCTCCCACAAGATCATTTTGGCTGAGCAGTCAAGGCATTTGCTCAGAAGGTTAAAGATGGTTTTTGGTACAGTAAACACCTTGTATACACACAATAGAGGAAGGCCCACACAACACAGGTTATGTTATTCAGCTTTTGTACGGCGGTGCCAGCCACAACCGTAGTGGTCTTACAGCGCGGAGGACTGTTCAAAGTGTGACTTTTTGTGGCCCCACAAGGGGTGGAGAAGGGAATAGGAGGTGAACAGAGAGAAGGTTACAGCCAAACAATACAGATTAGTATGATCCAGGGGAGGTTGGAATTCGTAGGAGTGTTGAATGAGTGTGGCATTGGTGCAGAAAGATCAGGGTGTACGGCTGATCAGGAACAGGGCCCATTCCCAGCGCTCCAGAGGACTGGCGTAAAACACCCTGGTGGCAGTTTCTGGTTCATTCAACAAGTACTGAAACGAGCCACTGAACGGTTGCATTATGGGCTTCCGTTTCTCTCTGGGGTACCATTGGAGTATGGGGGATTGATGTCACTTGGGGGTTACCATAAGCTGCCAGGCCCCAGACGGAAAAACTCTGAGATTGCCCAGCATCTGTCCAAGGTGACCAAGCCCAGATGTCCAAGGTGG
The DNA here is from genome assembly GCF_040938575.1 of Ambystoma mexicanum. Taxonomy (NCBI): domain Eukaryota; kingdom Metazoa; phylum Chordata; class Amphibia; order Caudata; family Ambystomatidae; genus Ambystoma; species Ambystoma mexicanum. The sequence goes on from NC_090936.1 coordinate 149,934,722, forward strand.
ATGTGGGCGACATGAAAGGGGAGTGTGCATAGTTGCCCAGAGTGCCACACCTGCACAGCGGTGTGCTGGGATGAATAGGATGTGGTGAAATGGTTGTGTATTATTTTACTGTTTCAAAATTAACTTGGAGGAAAGGTAGGAAAATAACACATTGCAGGCTTCCTAAGTCTAAGACAATAGGTTCACTTCCGCTCAGCACACTAAGAGGGCAACTTTCCATTATACCTCCGGAGTTCAGCGACGTCCTGACATTCATTTGCGTGAAAGGTTCAAATGATCAGAGTAAACTTTGTGTTCAGTGCTGGCCAGGCTTGAGGCCTTCCTGCAGAGCCTGGGTGTGCTCAACCAATGTACAGGCTAACAGAAGAGCACACACTCTTCCGCTTATGGGCTCCGAATTGTTAGAATCTACAGACAGGAAACCTTTGAGGAACTATGGGCGCTCTAAACCAGTGTGGGTTTTGAACTTTGACTCCACTGGGATCAAGGCCATAGTCCTGGCTGTGTGAAGGTCATGAGGCATGCTAAGATCTTTATGGAGATGGTATCAGTGAAGTGGGGGCAGCTGGACTCTTCTCGGCCGGAGGCTTTGGCTCCTCTGGGATTGAATCTGCATAATCTACCCTTGTTCACCCTTCTTAACTTCGATTTGTTTGGCATTAGTTGGCTTGGGCAGCCAAATGTAGCTCTTGGCAGCTGTTGGTGTGAAGACAACCAGGTTCTTCTAGGCTACAAGCAGGAGAGAATAGCTCCCAGCTCCCCTCCATTTCAAACCCTGCAAATCATGTAGAAATATATAGATGGTTGTTTGATAATATCAGCAGGCTCTCCATTAGTGGACTCTGCTTCCTCGACCCCTATCCCGCGGAGCATTTGTCATCGATCATGCTCTTGACCATCAAGGTTACCCAGGAAAACAGTCGGCGTATGCCTCAGTCTATCGTTCAAGAGGCTCGGAGCACTGGTGGGAACCAACCATTAGGCTTTCCTCACTCCTTACGATTAACATTGTCCGTCATCTTGCACTCTCTCCTGCTCCTCCCAGCCTCAATGACAGTGTTGGGTTTCATCAGAGGGGTCACATAGGAGGCTATGCCATCAAATGGATGTTTGGAGGAGCAGTCCTTAATGATAAAGGGAAAGAGTTTAAAGAAATTTGGTATTTCCAATTTAGGCATTGGGAGATGGTGCACATGCAGCAATGTGCCATTAGTTTTCTCCCAGCAATTTGATGTGTGTCTCTTCAATTTCCACAGGGGGTTCTTGTATCCTGTAAAAAGACTAGTTTCTCGTCAGAGGGAAGCCATGACGGCATTGTGATATACTGTCCCCTTCACTGCCCTCTACCTCACTCGTAGTGCAGCCTGCTGGCTTGTGCAACTTCTGCTTCAAATTCTACCCAGCAGTAGCCCTCTTTTTCCTAGCGGGATAGATGGAAGCAACATTTTCCTCTTCATAGCTGCTTCTTCATTTGGCACTGGACCAGTAGAAGACTCACCATGCATAGGCAGGCCCATTAGTAAGAGCTCAAGGACAGCAAGATCACAAGTCAGCAATGCACCCGTGCAGACCTGGCAGCACAACCTCCTCCTCCTCCTTTGCTCAACGCAGAGGCCAAACTCCCCACTATGGCCCTATGACAGGCAGACAATGAGGGTTTGAGAAAAGGACCCTATTTGCATTGAGCGTTAAGCCACATCACCAACCGTGGTCGTCTCCAATAGCAATTCAGGTCCGTAATGAGCCTTCGGTCAAATAGAGTTAAATACCAAAATAATACAATATTTAATATTTCAAATGTAGGTACACAAGTACAGAATAACTTCTAAAGCGTAATGAATATAAAGCATCCAGGTCATCGAGGTCACACTGTGAGAGCATCTGTCTAGCTGCTCTTCAGTTAACCTCAGGCACAGCATTGTATGGAAATGTAAGCAGGGATAGAAATTGCCAATGGCCCCTAAGCCCCTATCAACCAAACATTGCAAATCTGACAGGGCATGATCTGAAAGTGTTGAGGCGTTATATGGAGTGGAGATGAAACACCAGTGAAATGCCAATGTTAATTTAGATCAAATAAGGCTATACAATAGCAAGTACGGTGGTGTGTGCGGAAGACATGTGTAGCTCAGCGCTGTGCCTGCATTCAAATGTTGTGGTACTCATCCAAGTGCACAGTAATTACTACATATCCCTTCCTTCCATACAAACCGCCATGCATGTATGCAGCATACCAGTTACTTTTACTCCCTAAAAGGAAGGGGCATTCTCCTAATAAGAAATTGGTAGTAAAAATATTCCCAACAAAAAATAGGAACCAACAAATACATAGGAGCCTACACCCTGCTTCCACACACACACACACACACACACAACTCCACAGATACCAGCAGAGCAGTGTCACAGGAAGGAGATGTAGTACTCCCCGACCTGAAAATGCACACTTGAGGAAATTAATGCATCTTTTAAAGGTGCATGAATTATTAGGTACAAAGAAGCAAAGATTAAAAAACAATCTCCGTTTTAGAATTAGAATCTTTTTGCCTAAAAAAAAAAATAATAATAATAATAATACATTAGGATGGGAATTGTCTTTTTACTCCGTACAAATACGGAGTGAAATACTCCTACTTCAAAACGTTATCTGGAGTACTGCTGTGTAATATTGTTAATGTTAAAGGACATTTGTACCGCGCACCATCACAACCGCCGTTGTCTCCTGGCGCTCTGGCGGCTCTGAAAGAGGGAGGGAGAGGTGGGTTAGTGGGTGAAGGCTGGAAAAGTGCAAGATTGCAGTGATCTGCTGTTGGCAGCCTCAGCCCGGTGGTTCCGTCGGCTGGGCCTGGGGTGTATGCGGCCGGTAGTCGTCGTGTGCTGATGTGCGAGTCTATGTGTGGTTTTGTTTTGTTGTTGCAGTGTAGTGAAGTTCATGCGGTTTGTTGTGCTGGAGGTTTGTGGTTGTGTTTGGTTTGGAGTTTGAGAGGTTTGAAGCAGTTTCCTGATCGTCCATGGAAAACAAAAAAAACACACCTTTACAGACTTGGTTTCACAGGTGGCGTTTTCATCCTGTGACTCGCAGTCATCATGTTCGTTGGCATAGTTGATGCCGGTTGAGCAGTGGGTCTCCTCCAGCTGATTATTACAGCACTGTTCTTGGTTAATTCTAGAAGATATAAGTGCGAAACAGTAAGACTCTTTAAACACATTCTTGGTGATTAGTCCATTTTCATTGCAGGCAAAACCATCACAAAAATACAGTAAAAAATCAGCACAACAAAAAGCAGATAAAATTTTTTTAACAAGACCAAAAACACCAAAATCAAACAAATCAACCATCAATTCCAAAATGTAAAACACAAACGTGCCGAATGATATTTTGCAGCCCTGCCAGCCCTAACTGAATATATATTTTGGGGACACAGTCGCAACTATACAGTTAAGGTAACATGACATTTTACTAACAGTTTTCCTCTTTAACTTCACACCTCGTCCGTAAATGATCACCCAACCTGGCATGTAAGCGATATGGCCACATGTGAACACTCATACTCAAATTGGTCAAGTTTCAAAAAGGTTTAAATTTAGAATTACAATGCTCTGAAAGAGGATTTTTGCACCCCCCTAGCCCCCCCCCCCAAATATAAAATAACTTTGGGACATGTTTCTCGAAATTGACTGCTTTGATTTTTCGAGATTCTGAGCACACACCTAGCCCTTGCATTCTACAAGTAAACACTCCAAAAGAATTGCAAATCTGAATGGCCAAACTAGAGTTTAGGTAAGCGCACAGAATCAACTATACGCAACTTCTCGTGGGACACGTGCACATAACAGGCCCACACCATGAGCACACCAGCCCCAGCAACTCGCTTGGAATATCACGTGAGCATAGGCTTAATACAATGGACCACAATGAGCACTTTGACAAGGCCAGTGCCCAGGCCTTGTTCTGAAGGGACAGGAACCCCTCTCAGCCGGGAGTGGGAGGTATTGCAAAGTGAGGCACCAACACTTCCATTGAACAGGCTTCTTTATTGAGGTTAGTTGCAGAAGAGCTGCAGCACATACACTCTCTCATATCATCTCCAACTGACCTCCCTCACATTCTCCCCTTACCATTCTCAAGCTCAACCCATAACAATTCTATGTAGAACATCTGACCGTGCACAGGTGATAACAGCACATAGTAACTATATAACAGGAGACCAAGTAAACATCTCTTCATATTCTCATCTCCAACCATGTCTCATTACCAAAATGCTTGCCGGCGTTTCCATTTTCAGATCAGAAGCTGTTCAAGAACATCAGCCAAGCCACCGTGAAACATCCAAGAATTCTGAAGGGGAAAAAAACACTCATCCGCGAGGCTAAAACCCTCCGGAGACCCCCACAGTGCCATAGCATTGAAAAGAACTAGCACAACGCAGCCGCGAGAGAGAGATGCTGGAGAAAGCCACAAGGGCTTCAGAATCTCTCTGTTTCAGGATTCGCAAATAGGTAATTTCCTAGACCTTGGCTCTCAGTGCTGGTGATTGATATTTCTCCCCCCTTATCAGGGTCCTTGTCAGGCAGTCCCTATTTTCTACACCCTCATGCCATGGGTAAGTTTCACTCCCTCACTCTTGGGGTTGCTGGTGGTGGGCTATACTTAAATGTCTCCACTTCCCTCAGGGTAGAAAACGCACATTTCAGTATCCAGACTATGTCCATGTTCCAGGCGTCTTTAACAAACAGATGCTTCAGCTGTCAGCTCTTTATTCTGTGCCAAGGTTTCCCAGGCCTCCACCAGGATGGCTTATTTCTGGGCATGGTCTTCCTTTGTATCAAGGGAGACAAAACAGATGCTTCCTCCGGAAAAAGGACACTGTTCCTTCTAGTCATCTCTTTGAAGTCTGATCTCCCTCTTGGTTAAAGGAGACAGGAGATACAGCTCTCCGCCTCTCAGGATTCACCCTCACTCTTTCCCAGACAGCTTTATAGTGTCATGAGAGGAGCCAGACGCCCTTTCTGTTCTCCCAAAGGTTCTTAACTCTAGAAAATTGAACCAAGTGATTTGATTGGTTAGTCCTCAAAATTCAAAATCACCTTCTACTGGATTGCTATTCTCTTTGCTCCTTAATTGGTTTGCTGCTTGCTCTGCACTGGCGGGGAGTTAAATGCTGGTACAGAATTTGTCGCCATCTTGAAATTACTATGTTGTGCAATTCGGCACTCCGATCTCTTCACGGGGTGGGCAAGATCTGCTGTCAAAGTTCTACAGACAACATGAATCCACATTTTTTTCTCAACGTTCAAATGCTTCAGATTTTACATCGAGAAAGACTGAAATCATGATTTGGGGTAAAGAGGAAGATCCATCTCCCAACCCTCAGTTCCTCCACTGCCCACATTGTTGGGGAACATTATAGTTTATTAATCCTAGCAATAGTCACAGGTCTAATCTTACCTGGATGGTCTTTGATACATTCTGGGAGTTCTAGTACACCTAATGCTTCTCTAGGTTAGTGATATGAGATTAGGGGGTACCACATCTCATGTAAAGCAGCGGGCCTATGGGGTACCTATAGTCCACCCTCAGGGAGGCACATTGGGTAGTGGCTGTGCCAATTACGCCCTTTGTGGCCACTACCCTCACATGTAAGCACAGTTCACGGAATTCTCCACAGTAGGTACTCCAGGAGTCCAAGGTAGAAGCTGTTGGCATGATTTAATCTTGAAGGTACAAGAGCAGTAACTACTGAAGGAGAATGGGTTGTAATGGACAAGGCTCTGAATCAGTGTCTGTGGGAATACTGCATTATGCCACACTCGGACACGTGTTGACCCTGCAGAAGCACTTCTGGGAAGACTGACAAAAAGAGTGTTCCCCGCATAGCCAGGGCGATAGATACTCATTGCAGATGGAATAGTCCACCGGAAAGAGAGGAGGGCAACTAAGGAGAGCAAGAAGCATTGCACAGCAACAGAGGGTGACAAAGTTCTCATCGAGAAATGACATCCTATGAATAATCCAAGTCTATCTTTAAAACATAATCCGCAGACTCACTATAGTAAAAGTCTCAATGATTACAGCAAACCAAGGATCCGATCAGAGAACAACAAACTGCAGTCTCTTCAGGAAGATTCTTTTGTGGATGTACTTTTAAGTGCTTGATGACAAAGCTTGTGAGCCTTCTACCCTTGTGGGTATGTTTATTCCACTATATGAAGTTTGCCCTACTTTACTATTGCCCTACTATTTTTTGTTCCTTAGCACTGTATGAATGGTTTGTTCTAGTTGAATAGTTTAATGTAGTTTAGTTGTCCCCCACTGTATTTTGCTCTTTAGCATCCTAGATTAATGGTTGGCCCACAGGCGTGTGCTCCAGCATTAACAATACCATCTTCGCACCCAAACACTACACACAGACCAACTTATGCCACTCACAAATGGCAATTTAAAATGCATCCCTTCAGACAAACCTAACTTTACACCTCTACAACAACTTACGCACCGCTGCCCCGGTAAAGCACCCCAGCATCACAATGCAGTCATCTGGACACAAATTCCTCAATGTATACCTCCTAGAAACAGACCCAAAACAGTATGTGGGTACTACCAAGCTACACATACCAACAGAACAGAAAAGAGATCTTGCATTTTCCCTTTGCCTCTTTACCCGCTAACCGAGGGGGTCTGCAACCTTTGGCTCTCCGGATGTTTTGGACAACAACTCCAAACAGCCTTAGCCAGCATAATGGGAAAGGATCATGGGAGTTGTAGTTCAAAACATCTGGAGACCTTTCACTAACCTGACCCCACCACCCTCTTTTCAGAAGATCCACCAGTGTGCCTGGAGACCATGCACATGGCCGTGGTGGGCAGTATAAACCCCAATAACAATTTCATATTGAGACAGTATATATTTCCAGTCAGGCTGATGATACTTACTGCATGCTTAATATAGCAGACTGACCTAGGCATGCGTTGACAGACACTATGCAGCAGAAAACAGACTATTTGTCTGGCAAACGTTGCTGCACCATACTAGATTTTAATGAGACCCGCATTCTCACAAAAGGTTTGCCTCTGGATTTCAATGGAGTCCCCCTCCCAAACATCTGTCTTAATCCTCCCATGAGAATACATGAATTGAGAAATAGTCTAAATTGTGTAGTAGGAGTAGCAGTAGGAGTTTCTTTAAAAAGGTAGAAGGGAAAATATGGAAGAAAGCTTTTGGTGTACCAACCATACGCCTATAGAAGGTTTAGACTGCAAATTGGGATATCATTAACTGCCCAGAAGATATTGATGGGCATATCCTATATTTGTATGATGAACAGAGTCGATGATCAGAACTGGATATATTCCAAGTTTCAAAATATACTACAGAACGATAGCAGGGACGTTGCACTTAAGTAATGGGGAGGAGATGTATTTCAGTTTTTTGAAGATACAGGATTCTCCGTGGATGCTGAGAATCAAATAACTATAAATTAAATGCAAATAAAAGAAATTGGCAAAATGTGGGATCGCAATAAGATTACATTTCTGGGTAAATATACAAAACATGGGGATTATGTCAAGCAGGCATTCCCAGTGGAGACTCCCTGCAACTACCTGATAAATCACTGTCATATGACTGTAAGAAGAATCATAATGTTATTAAGATTGAATTATTGCCGACTTTGTCGAGAACTGCTGCATGGGAAAATATATCATATTCGCAACGGTTGTGTATATTGTATAATTGTGAAATCGGGACATCTAACGAAATGTAAAAAACTGAATGTGATCGAAAGGGATATCTCAATATTAAATACAAACTGGATAATTATCATAGTGACCAAATATTGAGCCTATTGTTCTCAGGGAATTGCACAATATTGAATTGTACTATGTACCATATGTGGATGAAAGTTTTATAATGTTTTATGTGTATAGGGTCATTATTAACATACTGTATGTAACAATTTAAAATAGAGTATCAATTATCAAATTCAATATTTGGTGTCTGGAAATGTTTTATTCAAGAATATGCATTATTATTTTATTGTATAAAATCTAAGATTTTATGTTTTTGATTGTGTTATAAGGTTAAAAGTAGTAATAGTAGTAATGTTCCTAGGTGAAAGGTCAAGAGGCAACAAAATTGCAGCCATGTGCTTACAAGGATGAATTGCCTGCCCATAAATCCATCAAAAGGACAGATAATTTAGACGAAACCACAACAAAATTCTGAATACGTCTTTAACTTGCCTATTTGTTTTTTGGAATTGTTGTGGTGCTTGCGCCACAAAATTGCCGAAACCATGGTTACAAGAGAAAGAAAAAGAGAAAGAAAGAGAATGTTTGTTCTGAACTTATATATCTGGTTGGCATAGCAATGGACAATGCCATGGCATGAAATTGCCGAAACACTCAAATCTCTTTTTCTAAACTCCTCCATCGTACAACCCAATGAGAAGTTCTCGAACAATATTTTCTCCTATTAGCAAGGGTACAGGTCTTTCCAATTCCCTGCTGCACAGTGATTTCATTTTGGCCATTTTGGCTATTCCTGGAATACCTTTTAACAAATTTTGTTGGTCCTTCAAAGACTACCTTTCTACACCCACGCACCCTCTCTCTAGCGCCACCCACACTCCACACCCATTACGTGTGCCGGTTGGGTTTTGTTTGGGCTATTTTGGGCTACTTCTGACAATTCCTCCCGTGGTTGCTTTGTTCTTCATGTCTTTTGCACTCAACTACCATCGGCCACCCACCAGACCCCCCACTCTTTCTAACCCCACCCACTCATTAACCTTTCCCCACCCTCTCACCCTACCCTCTATCCCCACCTGCGAGTCCCCACCTACCCACCTTACCCCCACTCACCCTACCCCAACCCACTCACCCTACCCCAGTCCCTCTACTACCACCAACCACCTAACCCCCCTCTCTCTACCCCGACCCACTCAACTGCCACCCACCTCTACCCCCCAACCATCCTACCCCACTCTCTCCACAACCAACCCACTCTCTCTACCCCCACCCACTGAAACCCCCACTCTCACTACCTCACCAACTCTACCTCCAATCACTCACTCTTCACCACACAGCCGACCTTCACCCTCTACAATCCTCTACCCCAACCCACTCAACCTACCCCCAACTCTTTCTAACCCCACCTACCATACAACCCACTCTCTCTAGACTAATCTACTCACCCTACCCCCATTCTCTCTACTCACCACGCACGCACTCCACTCCTACTATCTCCAACCCCACCCACCCCATTGCGTGTGCTGGTTGGATTTTGTTTGGGCTATTATTGCCTTCTTTTGACAAGTCCTCCTGAGGCTGCAGTCTTCATGTTTATTGCCCTGAACCAACTACAATCATCCACCCCCACGATCTCCAATCCCACCCACTCCCCCAAGTCTTCTGCCACTCTCTACCCATCCAACCTCCTCTACTCTCTACCGCCACTCTCTCTACCCTCACCTATCCACCTACCTCTCACACTTACACTATTTCTTACCCTCTCAATGTTTCTCACTCTTTCTTTTGCTCATCGTCGATGGCAGGCTCTCTCAATCGTTTCCCCCCTTGCTCTAGTCTCCTCCCTTCTCATTCTCTTGCACACCCACGCACCTTAATCATCCTCATTTGAAACGTTGCTCTCTCCTCCTTGCACCCTGCAGCCTATGAATGCAAAGGGCAAAGTACAGCAGTAAACGCCAAAACTATTGGCTTTGCCAATGCTTGTTTCAATTGGTCCGATACAAGTTGTAGCATGTGTTATGTGGCCTCAATGGCAAGTCTGTAATACAGGAACCACAAAGTTCCAAAGGAATTGACAAAGGAAAATTACCTAATTGACTCAAGATGTGAGTTGTTGCCACACCTGCCTAACTTTAAAAATCAAAAACCCCGAGATTCCTACATATCCCCTTCTCTGGTTTCATCTGGGTAAACCCATATTCCTGCCTCATTAATAATTCAAACCAACAGTGCAAATTGGTTCATCTATTCAGTGAAAACGCAGCAGGCAGAGTGTTCATTACAAGTCTAGAGATAAGGCGCAGTGTGATAAAACTGTCTGCATAGGATCACAGTGAAGTCGTGAAGCCAGGATTTAAGATCAGCCTGCAACGGATGCACCTGATCAAATCTTCTCAGGTCCAGTTTGGTAGCAGTATGCGTTAATGTTTGGCTTTCTGGAATACTGATTTAGAGATGGCTTGAACAGTACTGAAATCATAATAAAACATCTTGACAAAAAATTAAAAAAACACTAATCGAAATATGATAAGCAAAACGCAAAATGGTACCATTTTCTTTGCCGAGAGGACTGAAAGTTCCAGAATGCAAGCCTAAAAAATGACCTTTAGATTTTGCAAATTTACTTTCAAGACTTGACGACACAACAATACTCTGGTATGATTGCCTTATTTATCGGCCAACGTGTTATTAAGGGACAGACATCCTGCTTCTATATTGTGTGAAGAAAATGTTATGTTCCATATAAATGCAACCCCTTCTTTGTGGACGTAGAATGAAATAAGACTGTTTCATTGTTTTATCCTGAAATAAGACTGTTTCATTGTTTTATCCTGAAATAAGACTGTTTCATTGTTTTATCCTGAAATAAGGCCGTTTCATTGTTTTACCCTGAAATAAGACTGTTTCATTGTTTATCCTGAAATAAGACTGTTTCATTGTTTTATCCTGAAATAAGACTGTTTCATTGTTTTATCCTGAAATAAGACTGTTTCGTTGTTTTATCCTGAAATAAGGCTGTTTCATTGTTTTATCCTGAAATAAGACTGTTTCGTTGTTTTATCCTGAAATAAGGCTGTTTCATTGTTTTATCCTGAAATAAGGCTGAACTAGATTTGTGTGGGTTTTCTTACACAAAATAGTAGATGACCCCCTAACAGAGTGGTCTTCAAATTGTAGGGCTGACACCCTAACGGGGGGCTCAAAGGATTAGGGGGGGTGCAGGTGGCTCTTTAAAAAGGGAGCACGAGGACTGCTTTAGGTAGAAAATATAAGCAGATATGGCATCTAGCCCCCCCCCCCCGCCACCCCAACACCACTATTTTCACTCAAGAGAGGGAAGGGGGGCTCGACAAGCAATACTTTTACTCAGGGGGGGGGACACGTGTGAAATACCACTGCCCGATCACCCTCCGCCAGGTCCCATCACCAAGCATTAACAAAGGCCTGGGCAATGTACGGGTAGAGTTGTGTTCTGCCACAGGCACTGCCTGGTCCACTGGTGGGGGAGGGAAGTCATGTATGGCAGGCCATGACAATCCCAGGTCTGGCTCCAGCCCACATAGGCCCATTATCACTATTCTTCCGCAGGGGCTTGCAGGGGCTTGCGAATGGTTTCCACTGGACACAGTTGCTGGCATTCGGACATCTGTTGATCTACTGTGTAGACGTCGCTGTAGCACCTGCAGACTTGGGTCACAATGCAGGCATTTACAGCTGGTGACGAATCATGCCATCTGGACACATTACTTTGCCTCACTGCTGCAAATACTAGTGGTGCAATGCCAAGATGTATGAACCATGTGTGCCAGCTGGTACTGTTCACAGTATAGGGGAGGAAGGATGGCACCGGAGCAACGAGTTTGTCTTGGATGCAATGCATTGCTACACGGGTTCAGATCCCATTCTTAGAAACCACTCCCTGGTATGAAGTGCTTTACAAAAGAGCAATTATAATTAATTACACAATCCCACCTCCCATTCCCTTTACATACTGGTCATAACCAAAACCCACATACCAAACTGCAACACTCAACGTGCCCCCATTCTAATCAGGAGATGCTAGTCCACAGTCCTGGCTTCAACTTTGCATTCTGGGACTTGTAGGCCTGCATTTCTCCATTATATACCAGGACTTCATCTGAAAAAACATGACTAACAGAAGCTGAAATGGAGCATGTTGTCATGTATGTATGAAAGGTATAAGAGGGTCACATAACTCGCACGCTTTCGCCGGGTGTCGTTGCAACGTAGGCACCTCTCTCACCCGCCAAGCCAAATACACGCCCATATAAATCAAATGGCCTCCCATCAGTAAAATCCAAATTCGGGTGTTTTTCACCAACCCCTGGGCCGCGAAAAGGTTGAGAGCTACGGGATCATGGCACCATAAGCAAGCATTGGAAAAGCCAGCAGTTTTATCCTTCGTCTAGCCAACTCCATTATATACATAAGAACCCTTTCATGGACCTTACAGACTATCCAGGGTGGCAACCAACATGACAATTGAAGATCTAATCCCATTACTCCCCTCCCGACAGTCTCTACCACATAACCCTCAACAACCAACGCAAGTAAACAAGGGAGAGCTTCCTGGACTCATTCTGAAGTCATCTTATGACTCCATCCTTTAACATCTTTAAAAAAAATGTGTATGTTTGTAGCAATCCAAATTATACTCAATAGGATACAGTTGGATCAGCGCAACACCACCAAATCGAGTCGGCCCACGAGCAACCAGCAACATCCGAACCCACAGGTATACAATTCTAATGGAATCATAAGTACCTGAACCAGGATACAGACCCCACCAACTCAACCCTCAATCTTCTGCATACTTAAACCCACACATAACAACACAAGCATCTCTCTTCCAGCAATCCGCGCGCACTTTACCAGACCGCATCAACAACACAAACTTCATCCCCAGCACTCGAGGCCTCGCCTGATCCGATGCTAGCACCAAAGCCCAGCACTCGGTGTATACCGAGCTGAAGCTGCCAACAGCACACCACTTCTCCCACTCTCCTTCTCCCCTCCTCCCGACTAATCCTACACCCACCCTTCCTGTTTACCAATCCGCCAGAGCGCCTGGGGACCAATTCCGTTGGTGACGGTGCGCTATACAAGTACCGCTTACATAACATAACATATTATGTGACTAAGATTGGTGCATGAGATTGCTCAAGTTTTCGTGCAATGCGTGAGTAAGTCATTCTGGGGCCAGATTACAGAAACTTTGCAATGGTGCAAGTGCAAAGTTTGCACAGTATTAGCACCAGGGCAAAGTTTGCCCTATTTTTAAAAACACTAGGACATATAAGAAAACTATCGCACCATGACAAGTACAGTTTGGCATGATATAAGCACTGGGGCAAAAATTGTCAAAGTGCAAAAAAAAAAACTTTTTTGATGCATTTTTTCACCCGGGCAAAGTTTGCCCTAGTGCTAATACCATTCCGTATTAGCACTATGGCAATCTTTGCCCTGTTGCAATAATGCCGTGAACATCTATCTTTTTTGGCCAAGAGCAATTTTTGCCCTGATGCCTACACCATGCCAAATTGCACTGGTCATGGTGCAATAGTTTTCTAATATGTCCCAGTGTTTTTAAAAAATCGGGCAAACTTTGCCCTAGTGCAAATACCGTGCAACTTTGCACTTGTACTGGTACAAAGTTTCGGTAACCTGGCCCCTGGTCTTTTATTTGCATTCTGGTACTTTATAGTCCTAGATTAATCACCAGTCCCAGAATGCAAAGGGGAAAACAGAGCTGAGCGACCTACTCCTCGCACATTGGGCAACTTTACAGCTCTTAATATACCCATATGGCTTTCACACGCTTAGGCACAGATGTGCAAACAAAAAAGTGAGCATCCCCAGCAATGCATTCGTCATTTGCGTTTCTGTGCTAGAAGCATCGCGTTTACCCTTCTTCGTTTCTGTAGTCGCCCTCCTCAAGTCCACAACCCTCCCTTAAAATGAAATGTGTCATTTGCCAGCAACCACTAACATTAACCTTTACTCAGCAGGAGTCATTTTATTTTATCATTGGTGTTTAATGCAGAGCAACGGTGAAAGAGGCGCTTGCTTCACAAGCTAATATTATAAACCTACAAAAGAAGTTGCCTGAAAACGCCATGACTCTGGTGAATTGAAATCGAACCCGAATGCTCGTGCACTGGTTCGTTCTGGAATGTGCCAGAAGGCGGCCTGCGTTTGGTCCATGGAATGCAAGTCCCCCACAGGGCGGTTTCCACGTTACCTTGATGTGCTGAATTCAAGTGAACAGCTCTGCAGTCTGGCCCCTCTGAGCCCAATCAAGGAAAGGGCGGCCTCCCAGGCTTCTTTTCATCCCGCACCTCCCTCCTGGGAGGGAGCCTGTAAAGCAGCAGGACGTTCCTCCTCTCCTGGGGTGGGAAGCTCCGGTTTCTTTTCATTGCTTTCAATAAATCGTTGCCATTTGGCCTTGAGCAGCGGGCCATTCCTTCATTTGGCGCCAGAAAGCGTATTTAAGCCCGTTGTTTTTCCACTCTTATTTGACCTGCTGCCATTTTCGTTTAAGGCTCGTTTGTTTGGAATGTTTATAGTAGCAGTTTGTGTTTCTGCAAGGCCGGAGATTTCTTTGTTGGGAAAGGTTCTACTGTGGTAAACAGGCTGCCGGATTTCAAAACAGGGTCACTTTAACAAAAGTTTTGAAATAACGAGTACCGCTTATTTCTTTTTAGCATTCCAGATACAGTAACAGGGATCTATAGCTCCAGTGAACAGAAACCAGGGAAGTATCCAGGAGGGTGGGGAAGAGAGAATGTTATTTTGGGGGGGGGGGGGGGGGGGGGGGGGTATGGACAAATTACCCGTTTAAAGGTGGAATCTGCATTTTGTTTGTTAAAATGGAGCGATGCCTCACCTCCACCTGCAACTTCAGCCCCCCACATACACTAGGTGAGGGGTCTACAACCTTTGGCTCTCCAGATCTGTCCGACTCCCAGGGCTTTAAATGGGCCGGGGCCAGCAGGGCCGGGCCCTGGCAGTCTCCAGAAATGGTTCCCTGCAGGGGCCCATCCGCGGGGCCAACCCCCGACTAGCCCCAGCAAGCCGACACCTGAGGCAGCCCATGTAGAGGCTGCCCAGTTATACAAGCCTTTTCTTTTTTTCTAAACCGTAGTGCTGACACCTGCAAGCAGCAGGCATAACCGTGCAGTGTGAGCTGCCGGAGGGGAGGATTGGACGGCCCAGCGCTCCTTTTGTTTCCAGTAACTAACTAGTCAGACTAGTTCTCGAAAACATAGGAGAGACTAGGCCCTCCAGCCCTCCTCCTGTTTCAAGTACAAACCTTTAATTCAAGGAGCCTGTGGTTAAAGCAAGCTCCTTCAATGAAAGGGCTGCCTGCTGCGTGCAAGCTGGGGCACACTGGTGTCACATTTTGTTGCGCCCAGCCCCTTTTGTTTAAAGGAGGGGCTGGGCGCATCAAAGGTAATAATGCCAGCGTGCCCCAGCTCCAACTTTTACCAGCTGCCCCTCACCCTCTTAATCGAGGGGGGGGGCTCTTGGCAGGGGGCATGTCCTTAGGCCACAACACCCAAGTAGGCCCCCCCCCCTCGATTTCCAATCCCACTTAAAGCACTGCCGACTCCTATCCCCATGATATGGCTATGACTATGCTGGTTAGGGTGGGATGATGGGAGTTGTAGTCGGCTGCAGACCCCCGCTATAGAGCCTACCTGGATCAAGGCTTATGTGTTGTGCTAGCAGAATGGGTTGCGACACATGTCTCTTTTTTCCCCTACCTAGTCTCACATTATCCAACACTAGCAGTAGGGGGAGACAGAGGCACACATCTGTGTGGGGGGGGGGGGGCGGTCCCTCCATGTGAATGTGTCGAAAAGCGTGGGTAGGCTTACTCATAATCAAGGCTTCCAGTTTTCTGTTTTTACTGATTTTTACTCATAAATACAGACAAGAAATAAATCGGCTTTCTGTTTGTATTTGTTCATTTATAATGCGCGCCTCACCCGCAGGTATCTGGGCGCAGTGCAAGATAATGCAGTTTCCTAGTTACACTAGAAGAAGTTTATTTATAAAAATGGAATAAAATGGAAACACAGGTCTTTCTGTCTCGTTCTCGGTGATGTCAGTTATACATCGCAGGCCAATCAGATTGCAGATTGGCAGCATGGAGAGTGTAAAGGCTGTACACAAACAGCATTCAAGTTCTTGAAATTGCTGACAGAATATATCTGAAGGCAGCAGCAGTCACAGGCGTTTGTTGTTATGGAAAACATTGAGGGGCGATGGGAGGGGAGGCAGGCCCAAAGAGCAGCCTATATAAGGCGCCGAGGGCTAAGCAGCACCCTCTTAGGTTCTGGCAAGGCCAAATCGGCCATGATATTTTATTTGTATCGCGCGCATACACAAGTGTTTCAGAGCACGAGATTCATCCTTTTGAGGTCGATACACGAGTACCAACTTTTGGGCTGATGTTATGTTAAAGTAGTAGGAGAGTGGGAGAAGTGGTGTGCTGTTGGCAGCTTCAGCTCGGTATACACTGAGTGCCGGGCTTTGGTGCAAGTATCAGATCGGGCGAGACCTCGTGTGCTGTTTATGTGTTTTTGCTGTGGTGTGGTAAAGTGCATGTGGATTGCTGGGAGAGAAATGGTTGTGTGACC
The DNA here is from genome assembly GCF_040938575.1 of Ambystoma mexicanum. Taxonomy (NCBI): domain Eukaryota; kingdom Metazoa; phylum Chordata; class Amphibia; order Caudata; family Ambystomatidae; genus Ambystoma; species Ambystoma mexicanum. The sequence continues at coordinate 149,951,138 of NC_090936.1, forward strand.
GTGTGGGTTAAGTATGCAGAAAGTCGAGAGTTGGGTTAGTGGGGGTCTGTATCCTGATGGCAGGTTTGTGGTCAGGTACTTCTGGTTCCATTCGGGCTGTATCCCTGTGGGCGGGGTTGTTGCTGGTTCCTTATGGGCCATCTCGCTGTGGAGGTGCTGCGCTGATCCAGCTTTATCGTAGTGATTATTGTATGGACCATGGAGCGATAGGTGTGTCTGAATCTTTTCTTCAGGTGTGGAACTGGGTTGGTACCATCTATTCGCTTGTTGTCTAATGTCGCCCTGGTGGGTTGAGGCTTTGAATGGCTCAGGGTCAGTGTGATGTTGATGGGGCGTCCTAGTGTATCCGTCTAGGTCAGCCTGTGTATTCAATCGTTAGTTTGATGTATGTAAATATGTTATGTACAGCGCCAGATAAATAACAAATCATCAAATGCCATGGAGAGGATTAGACTGGCAACGGGGGAAAATAACTTCCAAAGATCAATTTACGTGCTTTAAAATGCACAAAGGCAGTTTTACGAATAAGCACCATACCAGCTACTTTCAAGCTCAAAAAAGTAAAGACATCACTAAAACGACTTTCACAGACGGCTATATCGTTATGTATGGGATTCGGGCCACCTGTACACACTGATCAGTACCCCGGGAAGGAGCTCTCATTTTCCAATCAAATATTGCTATCGTTAAGGGCACTCCTAAAGTTTTATCTTGGTATACGTCTGATGGGGCGAAGAATCAAAATCCTCTGGCACTAAAGAACTTTCACCGCTTGAGCACCATTTTGATCGGTCCAATCCACTTGGAGGCTTGATAAAAAAAACAAAAAAAAAAACAGCTTCAGTTTGTTAGCGTTGTTAGACCTGCCAGTAGCACGTTCATCCTGTGGAGCTGAAGTATCCATCTACTGGCCACTACAGATTGGTTTGACCTTTCAACTTGGAGGAAGGTGCGCCAGACAGAAGGGCATTGGCGTTCGGAAAACACCAGAATAATGGCGTGAGATGGGAGATTTCCCAATAACTATGCTTGCAGCAAAGTGTAAGGGTGCTCAACCTTGATCCCATCAATTTGTGGTGAAACAGTCCCAGGAAAACAAAAGCACAGTAGCGGTATGACCTGATAAAGCTTTTATAAGTACACAAGGGTTTCAAGGCCCGACAAGACACGGAGGGGGAAACACAGGGAGGACAAAACAACGATTTTACCAAGCCCTGTGTCATTCAGATTGCACAAGTGCTGTCGTGTGTTTTGATGCCACTTGTGTGGTCTTGTGGGTAGGAGTTTGCACTTGGAACATAACCTGGGTGAAATCATTATAGTTGAACACTTGAACAAGTTTGTTGGACTCAAAATATCCAAGCGGGGCAACGACCACCCTCTGGAAAAGTGTGCTCACCCACACGTACCTGCTCTTCTATGGGTGCACAAAAACACAGGGCCACAATGAAGGAAAATGAAGTCTCGATGATTGCAGCCTCTGGCCATATCCGGGGCATACATAGATGACTTGCTTGCCTGCTCATCATTGCCTCTCACCCCAAATTTGTCTTTGAACAGTACTCTGTTTTTCATATATATATGACTTGAAAAGTACATACGCCAAAGCGGGGTAGGGACACAGATATTTGAATGCTTATAGAACCACGTTAGACAAGAAATTCAGCTAGTTTGGCATTATTCTCCACATCTAGAATGGGAGACTACAAATACCAGAATGCAATTGAGCAGAAGTCTAAACATGGCAATTGCGTTTTGGTTACATACTTTCAAGACTTGGACTATTATGAGAAAAGCTATATGTTTGTGGGTCAAGGTTTGAAAAATGCATACTTTATATGGTGCAATGTTAATGTTCCATTTTACCAAATAAGCTCTGCGAATGAAAATGACCCTTTGCTTTTCTTAACGCTGTCTCTTAAATAAGCCAGGATGTGTAAAGGGCCCCAGCTTTAGAGCTAGGGTAGAACAAGGAAGGGGACTAACAGTAATTATGGGACTTTAAGCAGTTCAGGGGGCCAAGTTATTGCCCAATAGCAAGGGAAAGTGGGCGGGACAGCAGAGGTAAATTGGCACATGGGTTTTACATTGGAAGAACAGAGATGAAGTGGAGGCTGAGTTAAAACAGGAGGTGTATAACGGTTTACTGTTGGGGCAACTAACCATTGATCAACTACAACAGAAGTGCCTACATTTGGGGTGTGGGCCTGGGACCGGGGTTCCCCTCACAGTCCATCTTACCACTGTATTCAGGCAGAGGGCCCTCCTGGCAGGGAGCTAAACTTGAGACACCTTCACATGGGGGTGAGGGCGGGGGATAGGTTTCCCTCCATATTGCAGCACGCCACTGTGCACGGATGGGGGGGGGCCCTCTGAATAAGGAGCAAAATTGGTATACAGTCAAATGTAGTCCATCACGCTACCATCTGCGGATGGACGGCCTTCTGGGTAAGGAGCCAAGTTGCATTAACATCAGAATTGGAGCTGCCTTTATGCAGGAGTGAAGGCTGGGGTACTGGGACCCCCACATAGTTCATCACGCCACCAGCCATGGACCAAGGGGCATTTTGCATGCATCATTCCTAGGTGTGAATTCTTCATTTGCGTGCGTATGATGTCAAGTGTTTGGTTTATTAAGAGTCCCGAGTTCTAGGCCGAGCCACGACCAGGTGACTGGGGGAACTCTCTGCCACTGGTAACAAGCAAAGAGTCATGACTGAGTCACAAGTCGATCCCTACAAAAAGTACTGCCCGATACCACAAGGGGACTGCACAACCAACAGCTTAGAAAAAACATCACCCAGGAGTACCAGACACATGAGAGAGCCCTTGTAAAGCGTAGGTGTAGGGGACTTGGAAGTCCTTCCAACGCCAACAACGCAGGTAAGGTTTGGGAAGATCATGAGAAGGGGAATGAAAGAAAATGGGTAATGTAAAATAAGGGGGAAATGAAAACTAATGGGGAAGGGAGTAAAACAGCAGAATGCACAGAATTGGGAATTAATATAATTAGGATAATGGAAGGAATCGGGGAATGCACAGATTTGAGGAAGGAAATAATTGGGGAATGGCAAGAATTGTGGAAGGGAAAGAAGTGGGGGATGGAAAAGAATTGGCCTAATTAAATAAGTTGGGTAATGGAAAGAATTGGGGGAAGGAAAATTGTTGAAGGCTTGGGGTATGGAGAGAAGTGGGGAGTGAAGGATCTGGTGAATGGGAAGGGTTGTTAGCGATGGACAGATTTGGGGAAGTAAAGTTTTGGGCTACAAAGAAGAGGGGCTTGTAAAGAATGGGGGAACGCAGGGCACCGAGGAATGAAAAGAGTTGGGGAAGGAAACGTATTGAATGAGAAGAGTTAGAGAAATGAAAGGCTTGGTGTTTGAACAGAATCTGGGAATGAAAAGAATGGGGAAGGGTAAAGAAGTGGGGAACATGAAGAGAAGTGGGGAACATGAAACAAATGGGGGGAAAAATGGCCATGGGTAGTGAGGTCTAGGGTAGCGAAGGGGTGCACCCGACAGGGACCTCTTAGATCCTGACGGGAGGGGAGGGACAAAGGAAGCCACACCCAGTGCAGAATCCTGAGGTGTGGTCGAGAAACGGATCACCTGTAAAATAACTCCTGGCTCGATGTTCAATAAAGCTTGCTTCAGCAATTTTAACTTCCATTTTGACAACTGGTCCTGCCTCTTCATTCAGGGGAACTGTAAGGGGGTCTTTGGGGGAGGGGTGGGAAAAGGGTGGCTGGTATGACTGGAGGGGAGACTGGTATGCGTATGATGGGGTGGAATTGTGGCCTGTCAGCGCTATGGCACATGCAGTGTTCGTGCAGTGCAGCGCCCAAAGTGTACCTGTCCAGGAGGTGTACTAGGAGTTGGGACAAAGATAGGTGAACAAACGCCACTGGAGAGGGGGAAACGAGGGGAAGGCTGAGACAGAAGGGCGTCGGAAACTCCCAGTACACCGAAGGCAGCAAGTACATGAGAAAGATTCCAATTGAAAAGACTGCACAGTAGAACCCGGATGGAATGTTTCCATAGCGCGCGAGTCCTCATTTGTTCTCACAATGAGCCCATGATATGCTTTTCCATAAGTAGCCACCCATTATTTCCCATGAGTCCCCATCCAGTGCCTCGCTGGCAATCAAACACTGCATATCTCCCTGGAAGCAGTGGTGGAAATGGAAAAAATGTAAGGGGGATCCCACAAGGGCCAGAGTGGGGCTGGAGTTGGAGGAGGGTGCAGGGTACCGAGGAGGCAGAGTTCACAGGGTTTGGAACTGGCAGTTGAACTCCAGTCATAGGAAATGTTCAAATAAGTTATAAAATTGTGCAATTTCTTTCACGCTGCATCTTTCCAAGAACTAGGGTGGCAAAATATAAAAGGTGCACACCTTTTAAACCCAGCAATCTATAGTGCAATATTCCCTGGAAAACTAAATATCCAAATATGAGAACAAAGGGGGGTCTGGGAATCTCTCTACCAGCACGAACACAGCCCAATGACCTGTTCTTGGGTGAATAACCCCTGGGAGAGACTCTACCAAGTCTTTAGCTCACTGTCCCTTTCACAGAGAAGAAATTTCCCCACATATCAGCCTTTGTCCTGCCCAGGAGCAGTCCAGCGCCGAAATGCTAGGCAATTCTCCTCTGAACAAGAGTACCATCAGTAACCCCATACACGTGTTTCAGCCTTGTTGGGCATCATCAGTGAGGTGAAACTGGTGCCTCTCTAAGAACAGTGAGCAAGGGGTCCACGTCTGGATCGCCCTGTTAACTTAGGGTGAAACCGAAAGTTAATTTATGCAAACAAAGGTGGGTCTGGGAATCTCTCTACCAGCACGAACACAGCCCAATGACCTGTTCTTGGGTGAATAACCCCTGGGAGAGACTCTACCAAGTCTTTAGCTCACTGTCCCTTTCACAGAGAAGAAATGTCCCCACATATCAGCCTTTGTCCTGCCCAGGAGCAGTCCAGCGCCGAAATGCTAGGCAATTCTCCTCTGAACAAGAGTACCATCAGTAACCCCATACACATGTTTCAGCCTTGTTGGGCATCATCAGTGAGGTGAAACTGGTGCCTCTCTAAGAACAGTGAGCAAGGGGTCCACGTCTGGATCGCCCTGTTAACTTAGGTTGAAACCCAAAGTTAATTTATGCAAGCAAAGGGGGTCTGGGAATCTCTCTACCAGCACGAAGACAGCCCAATGACCTGTTCTTGGGTGAATAACCCCTGGGAGAGACTCTACCAAGTCTTTAGCTCACTGTCCCTTTCACAGAGAAGAAATTTCCCTACATATCAGCCTTTGTCCTGCCCAGGAGCAGTCCAGCGCCGAAATGCTAGGCAATTCTCCTCTGAACAAGAGTACCATCAGTAACCCCATACATGTGTTTCAGCCTTGTTGGGCATCATCGGTGAGGTGAAACAAGGCTGAAACACGTGTATGGGGTTGCTGTGGTACTCTTGTTCAGAGGAGAATTGCCTAGCATTTCGGTGCTGGACTGCCCCTGGGCAGGACAAAGACTGATATGCGGGGAAATTTCTTCTCTGTGAAACGAACAGTGAGCTAAAGACTTGGTTGAGACTCTCCCAGGGGCCATCCACCCAAGAACAAGTCAATGGGCTGTGTTCGTGCTGGTAGAGAGTTTCCCAGACACCCCCTTTTTTTGCATAAATTAACTTAGGGTCTAAACCTAAGTTACCAGGGCGATCCAGACGTGGACCCCTTGCTCACTGTTCTTAGAGAGGCGCAGCTTCACCTCACTGATGATGCCCAACAAGGCTGAAACACGTGTATGGGGTTGCTGTGGTTCTCTTGTTCAGAGGAGAATTGCCTAGCATTTCGGTGCTGGACTGCCCCTGGGCAGGACAAAGACTGATATGCGGGGAAATTTCTTCTCTGTGAAACAAACAGTGAGCTAAAGACTTGGTTGAGTCTCTCCCAGGGGCCATCCACCCAAGAACAAGTCAATGGGCTGTGTTCGTGCTGGTAGAGAGTTTCCCAGACACCCCCTTTTTTTGTATCCAAATATGAGACATGTGTTTTGATGACAATTTTGTGTGGTCTTGTGGGTAAGCGTCAACTCTGGGAACAGCCAACCTGGGTGAAATCCTAGTAGCCCAACACTTGAGCAAGATTGCTGGCCTCAATGACACCCAAAGGGTGCTGTATCTGCCGTCTGAAAAAAAGCAACACTAGCCACCAACATGTATCCTTTCCTTGTGCCCTGAAAAGCAGCACAGGGAAAATAACTACTTGAGTCTCCAGGATCGTAAACTCTGTTGCCACGTGACATTCTGGGCAAATATTCACGACTCACTTGCACTCTCATCTCCCCTCCTCACCCCCCTGATTGGCTTTCAACTTTCAACAATGCTCTGCTTTATAAAAGATGGTCTGTAAGGTACACAAACCATAGTAAGGTACGCAGACGCATATATTAAAGGATCTATATATTTGTGTGTGCATCTTACCATGGTTTGTGTACTTCTCAAGCAATCTATTATGAACATAAGGAGGAATATGGTAGGCAAAACGTTAAAATTGTGACATTTCCCCCATCTGGACTGAGAAACTACAAATACCGGAATCCTGGCTGGCATATTTCACAAGGCCCCCAGGTTTGCGCGTGTTCCCTCAGCGAAGCTAGGGGCTGGGCTCTGCACCCTCCAGACCCACTCGCACAGAGCAGACCTGATCACTGAGCCGCCAGGCAGGGCTGAGGCAGGGCCGAGTCCCGAGATCCAGCCAGACATCTGATGCCGGATCTCGAACCCGGCAAGTGCTGCCTGGAAGTCCCAAAGATTCCCATGTCAGGCCGGGTTCTACAAAAAGTACCCTATAGAGTGTAGACATTTTCCCTGAGCAGGTAGTCCTGCTCAGACTCCCCAACTCGCTGGCTGGGGACAGCGCTTTGTATTATTTTAGATGGCTAGACACTGTTGCAGCCATTTTGTCTTCTGGTAACAAAGGCTTGTTCCCTGCAGGTCCCTATTAAAAAGGCGACTTGAAGTCCACTGAGAGTGCACTGAGGCTGTGTTTACCTGGCAAGAATATAAAACACGTTCACCAAATCAGATCCCGGCCTTCCCAAGACGGCTTGGGGTTCAGTAGCCATGACCAGATTTTGCTGGATAAATGAATGAGTGCATGGAATTTACTGCTCAATCCAAACCCTGAATGTTTGCCTGCAAACATTTGAATTTGGCCACTATCCCCAATTGGCTGAATGCCAAATGTTAGAATTATGCAGTGTGTCCGATTCCCTGTCCCCAAGAAGTGTACAGATTAGGGGAATCTGTACTGTACCTTTGTCAATCACTGTCACCCACGAAGCAGCTGGAAGAGAAACATATCCAAAGGAAGATTAAGACACTGTGCACACAACTGCTCCTAAATCTACACTCGGATGGCAAAGTATTGCTAGGCTTTGCACCCTCCAGACCCACACACCTGTGAAAAATCCAGGGAATTTGTCAGGTCTCCTCAAGGAGGAGCCACCCCCTTTGGGACTGGGCAGGTGATCCCACTACATAATACCCTCCCTAAGGGAGGAAGCAAGCAGCGTCTCACTGGGGGTCACCCCGCCCATGGGGACAAGGGATGCCACAGTAAGGATTCCCTTTCATCTCCCCTCCATTCAATGTACCAAGCATGTATGCAGTCTATGGGAGCTGATCATAGCATAAATGGTGTCGGACGGGGTGAATCTCAAACCATTAGACTAGTATGTTTGACAAAAGCAACGAGGCTATATACAGAATAATACTCAGTGCAGGTAGCATCTACAAAATATCCATTTTATTTATTATACAAAAAGGAATCGTGGTAAATTTCAGAGCAGAGCATCTTGCTCAGAACAATAAAAAAAAAACACCAATGTGTCAACATACATTCCACTTACTGCAATTATATAATTATTCATTTAAAGGACCACATATTATCATAAAGTGCAATTGCATAATAATTTGAGAGAAATATAGTATAAACTCAATGATGATCATATGTTATTGATTTTGCTAAAAAATACTATTATAACGGTTTGAGATTCATTCCATACGACACCAATCTGCTTCATAATCATTTATTCCCGGGTGTCTACGAGTTAAGGGGACTACCAACATTTCCTTCTTTAGTTATATATGGCAACAGACCAGGGTTACCAGATACAGGGCCCCTTTTAGGTGGATATGTTAGTTTATGACCTACCTGTGTTACTGCCTCTCAGTGGAACTGAGCCAATGGAACCTTCTCCACCACTCCAGTGATGTGGCAGGTTTTGCAATGCAATGCCACGTTATGCAATGCAGTGCTAGGGTATGCTACATTAGGCTCTCCCATACAGTTAGGCCTCAGACCCTCCATGTCACCTCTCTCTGCTTCCTCTACACGCAGCAGCACGAACAGGCTCAAACCCCTCCTAGGGCAGAGGACATGCCATATCTTCTCTTCCGCTTATTCTCTACAAGTAGAACATCAGCCCCATATATGGGAGATAACAATAGGCTTTCTGCGAACGCTGCTTATTAATAATACAACACAATGTCCCTGCAGGGCTGCGTCACAAGCGAGATGTGGACAGTTCTTGCTAAATGTCTGCAATATCATGCCAAGTAACACTCCCATTCTGAAAGTACTGAAACATATTATTGTTTGCCTATGATATGCTATATAACCGGCCTTCTAGGGGTGGCCCCTAGAGAGCTCTGTGTGCCAACTGCCTGAACACTTGTATGCTCTGTATTTGCTATATAATACAAGAAGCTTGATTTACCACAAGTCTGTGTCGGCCTTATGTGCTGCAAACTGAGGCTGGCCGAGGGGGGTGGGGGCGGGCCTTGATGAAGGGGCCTTATCTTAGCCACCACACCAGGGAGGGTCCTAAATACACCTGTTGTGCCAGAGAACAGAGGAAAATTGTCTGGAGAGCGAGAAATGCTGGCTTGCCCCACAGCACAGAGGAGGGAGCCCCCCATTCGAAGGAGGAAGCAAGCCAAAAAGCCACACAGTCGGCGTGCTGGGTGAAAACCCCAGAAAGACCAGGGAACACTGTTGCTGGACAGAAGGTATGCAGCATTACACAAGCGGCGGTGGAGGGGATTGTGGCCACACCATAGTCCACGCTGGGTTTATAAACAGACGACCTCAGAAGGTGGTGAGGGAAACCGCAAGGAAACCAGGGCTGAGCAAGCCCTAGCTCGGGCCAGGCTGATAACCAGAAGACCCCAGGAGGGGACGAAAGAAAATGCAACCAAAGCAGGGCGGAGCAGGCCTGTAGCCCACACTGTGCTGATCAACCAAGGACATCAAAAGGGTGTGAGGGAGACCGCAAGGCAAGGAAATCACGGGTGAGCAAGCCTCTAGCCCACGCCGGCATGTGTTTATGTTTATTTATTTATAAAGCGCAGCCAGGCCCGGGGGCATACGGGCGCGTAAGTTTAGATCTGGTTACAGTTACATTTGAATGCGGTGGGCAAAGGTTACAATGGTTACGGTTACAGATAAATACAGACATTAGTCTGCCAGGCCCGGGGGCATACGGGCGAGTAAGTTTAGATCTGGTTACAGTTACATTTGAATGCGGTAGGCAAAGGTTACAATGGTTACAGTTACAGATAAATACAGACATTAGTATTACAGATACATACATACATACATGTTGCAATGTTTGTGTGGTAGGCAATGGAGGCTGCAGATAAAATATAGTATATAATAAATTATTTACAATACGTACAGTGGGTAGTCAGTAAATCAAGGATCTTTAGGCTGTCATTGTGTCCATGTCGTGAAGCCAGCGCTTCGTGTTGCGTTTGAATAGGTTAAAGGACCTGACTTAAAGGAGGATTCTGACCTAAGGAGAGCGGGTAGTGTGTTACATAATTTCGATGCTTGTATAGGGAAACTAGACAAGCATCGAAACTAGCTCCTCCCGAGTTATGCAATTTGAATCTCGGTATGGACATAGTGTTTGCTTGAGCTGCTCGAAGTAGTCTTGATGATGTGTGTGCGGTAAATTGGTTGGTGAGGTAGGCTGGTGCAAGGATGGCCCTGGCTTTGTGTGTAAGGGCCAAAGTTTTGAGGGATATTCTATGCTCTACTGGGAGCCAGTGCAGATTACGTCTAGTCTCAGAGATATGCAACTTTTTAGGGATGTTGAGAGCTGCCCTGATGGCATTATTTTTAATTACTTGTAGTTTGTATATATTTTTGTGGCTAGTGCCTAAATAGAGGGCATTACAATAGTCTACTTTGGACAAGACTAATGCTCTAGCAAGTGTAATGCAGTTGGGTGTGGAGATGAACGGCCTACATGCGGTGATCAGTTTGCAGGTGTAAGCGGCTGAAGATGCTACTGCATTCGTTTGTTTGGAGAAGGAGAAGGTGGCATCAAGGTAGATACCAAGGGTTTTTGTGTTGGTTGAGACGGGGATAGGATTACCATCTATAGTGAAAGATTTGAAAGCTGTGTTTAGATTTTTTAGTTTAGCGTGAGTACCAAGGATGAGCAGCTCAGTTTTTTCATTGTTGAGACAAAGTCCATGATGTGCCATCCATGCTTGTATTACTGCATAGATTTCATTGAGGGTTTTGATGTCTGTTGCATAGTCACCCGAGATAGGAATGAGTATCTGGGTGTCGTCCGCATAATTAGTATACGTGACACCCAGGTAGTCAAGGATATCGAAGAGGGGCTTTGTAAATACATTATAGAGCGTTGGGGACACACAAGAGCCTTGCGTACCCCACAAGGTACCAGTGAAGGTTCCGCTGAATCAGTGGGAGAGAAGACCCTCATGGTTCTGTTCGCCAAGAAGGAGCTGATCCAGGCAGTGGCTGCGTCAAAGAAGTGTGCTGTAGTTTTCAAGTGGTGACAGAGTGTTTGGTGGTTGACCAAATCAAAAGCTGCTGACAGATCAAGCAGTAAGAGGAGTTCAAGTTTACCGTTGTCTTTTAGGATTTGGATCTGAGTAGTGAGATCTATTAATGCAGTTTCCGTGCCGTGCTGGGTCGGAAGCCGGATTGCCTTAGTCCCAAGAGATTGTTTGATTCTAGATAAGCCTGTATTTGCAGGTAAACTGCTCTATCTAGTATTTTTAATAAGAAGGGTACAGTTGTTATCGGCCTATAGTTAGACGGGTTGGCTCGGTCAAATGTTGGTTTTTTGAGTAGAGGAATGACCCAAGCATCTTTTAGGTTATCAGGCACTACTCCGGATTTGAAGGAGACATTGATAAGGTTAGTAATAAATGGTGCCAGGTCATGTGCTGCTGCTTTGATGATCGGCGCAGTGCAAGCGTCACCTTGGCAATTTGATGGCTCGAGTTTCCTAATGATGTTTTCTACTTCCCAAGTTGAGAGGGGTGAGAAACTGAATGGCTTACAAGTCGACTCAAGGTGGGTGACTTGTTAGGGAGTTGTTTGTAATCAGGGTCGGCATGATAACCACAAGAGCCCAGGAGGGGGGCAAGAGAAACCACAACAAAGGCAGTGCTGAGCAGGCATGTAGCCAAGGTGGGGTGAGCATCAGAAGACCCCCGAAAGAGGGGAGAGAGATCACAAACAAAGTGTTAGGGAGAATTCTCAGAAATGTGCGAATTCCCTTCTACCTTAGCGACCTCCAGCTCTTTTTGCTGGACATTAGGATTTTTTATCTCTCATGTATTTTAAATGCGATTTATTCTCTGCGTTTTCTTTGACTTTGGAGTCTGACAAACTCCATAGGCATCATCTTTATATTGTGACACACAGCACCTTCAGTGCAGTGACACAGGAAGTCTCTTAAATTTCCCAAAGGTTTAAATACCTTCTCTTGGTGAAACTACCGTTTCCAAAAGCAGACTTTACTTACATTTTGTAACTTTCTAGACCCAGCTCACACTATCTTACCATAGGGCGCTGGAGGGGTTACTTAGTATCCCCTTTGTCTAGTTTCTCATGTAACATTTTTAGGTTACCCTTTCTACAATTAATGGCTGGCGGCAGTGGTTTACTTTTGACTACCATGTTTACCGCGGGCTGCGTTCGCAGCCACAGTAAGGAAACCCATGGGTGACCATTTTGTCAAAATGGGCCCGGTCTTTTTTCTCCATTTCTTGATGGAAAGGTCCTTCTTGAGATTTGCTCTGCACGCCAAACCAGGTCTTGTCCCTTTGTTTGTTTTGCGGGATTCACGAGTGAAGCCCGCCTCTGTCTCCAGGGGTAGGAAGTGAGGGAGGTGCATGCAACTCCCCGTGCTTAATTCCCTTGGTTACAGGAATGCACCCAAAAGTGATTGGCCGGCTGGCTGTCCGGCAAGGGCAGCCACCCTGCTGTGTGATTGACAGCTAGGCTGAAATGAATGGGAGAAACCTGCATAAAAGGTGAGGATTTTTGGCTTGGAAGGTGGAGTCGACCACTGGATAAAGGAATCCAAATAAGAACTTAGAAGAGATGCCTGCTGCAATTCCTGGACCATTGGTTTGTCCAGTGAAGCCCTGCTGCTGTGCTGAAGCTCCCAATTTGCCTCAACTAGAGAAGCCTTGCAAGGATGACTTCTCCCTTTGAGTTGGTGGGACCAATCAACTCCAAAGTAAGCCCGTCTGGACATCCTCTCAGAGCAGGCTGTACTTCCACTGCTGCTGGAACCTAAGTGTCAGGGAGAGGAACACCAGATTGTGTGCATTGCTTTTAAGTCAGACCCGAGCATCAGGAAGATCCTCCCGACTTCCCTGAAGCAGGACTGACCAACCCTGAGCCACCTCAACAGAGTGCTGGACCCCAGATGCGAAGAAAGTACAGAGTGGTATCTGAGAACCACGGTGTTGCTATTTGCTGTCAGGGACAAAGAGGCTGAAACACCGAAGGACCATTGAATTGAAGTTTGCCCATTGCTGCCGCTGACCTTCCCATTGCAGAGCAGGATTCCCCAGACGTCCTCCCTCTTGTCCCCATGACTGAGGCTCAGGAACAACAGGATCTGCAGAGCTGTACAGGAACAGAAGCCAGTTGGAACCATGTTTTCTAACCAGAGGTACTGTAAAGTCTAAGAGAACTTACCTCTTGTTGTGTAGCCTTACTTGCTCTCAGTTGAGACCTGTCTTGGTTACCCTGCAGAGTTGCTATAGCTTTGCCTCACAAGCCTCCCACAAGCTTGTGGCCCATCAAGTGTTCTACTTTTCTACAAACATTTCTAAAAACATTGTGCAAGACTTTTTACCTACCTACAAAGAAGATCTTCAGCTCCCCTTGACATTGTGCAATGAACATTGGCTATCCTGGCTCCCTGAGTGAGAAACTCTTTTTACCCTTGACTCTGTGCTTTATCTTTTCCCCAGGAAAGGGTTTAACTTATGTGACAATGGAAGGTTTTAAAATGTACTTAACTGTTTATGAATTATTTGTTAACCTTTGTTTTATTCCTCTATTCTATTGTTTACACCTAACTCAGTATTGCTCTAAAAGTACCAGTGATAAATCAATGTCCACAGTGTCCTAGCTATTCAAGTTACCGGAGGGTGTAGGAAGTGTCTGGGTGCCATCCCCAATGGGTATCATCTGATTTAGAGAAACAGAGTGTGTTTTGAAGTGTATTACAAGTGTTCCCTAAATATTTCTCCCTTCTGAAGAAGGCTTATACAACTGACTATGAAAAAAATGAATAATTGTTTTATCAAGAAACCTTGAGTATAAGTGTTTATTTGAATAACTGCTACTGTGAAACTCTGTCACAACATTACTGCTCACACTGACCCCTCTTGAGATAAGCCTAGCTGCTCAGCCACACTACCAACCGGTGTAGTTCAGACTTACACCAAAGGTTGAGTCCCTATTGCCAGGAGGTCAGGGTTATTGTAGTGCACCCAAAGGGTACTGCATACAATCTTGCCTAACACAAAGCAAGAACCAAAGTTGGGCCAAGCAAGTCTATAGCCTACCCGAGACTGGAAATAGAGCTATCCGACCAGAAATAAGAGGACAGCTGTGTTTTGTGAACCTTGACCAATACAGAGCAAAATACAGAGCAAAGGAACTAGTTATGCTTAATATGTCCCTGAGGAGGGGATAAACCAGAAACTGTTTAGACTACTTGGTAAATAGATGTTAATGCTAAAAGGACATTGTTTGAATATTGGAACTGCCAGGCCCATAGCTGGAAATGGCACTGAAGAACTCTGTGGTGGGGGGTCAGAAAACCAGCCATTACCTATTTAACAAAGGGAGAGGGTAATCCTATTACAAGCCAAAACGTAGATTGTCTTTTTAGGGGTAGGGCAGATGTTAGGCAAGCATAGCTCTGACAGAGGACCACGTTTATTATTGGACATCCTAATAAGCACCAGTTTGTTGTTTTATAGAGTAGGGAATTCATTTTAACGCAAAGGCTTAGAGGAGGTTTTATTTCATTTAAAAAATAAAGCACCCTGTATAAACATTTCCTTGTGTCCGTCTCCTATATCAGACGTACCAAACAACCAAAGGGAACCACACTGGTGCTCCTTCTGCTCGACTTGGTGGGCACAGTGAATTAACTTATCTGTAGAACTTCACATTCCAGCACTTACAAAACACTGCATGGCGTACCTTGAGTCTGCGGAACCCCCTCACGAGAGAAAAGCCTTGGGAGCTGGATACTTGGACCCCATTGACAGTGAAGCATCTATTTAATTTTATATTGTGCCACCAGTGGCATCGCTAGGGGGGGCGGGAACCCCCTGTGAAACCCTGCGCCCCCCCCTAGTGCCCCCAATCTAAGACGAGCAGTGACCCTGTTCTCCCCCTACATTTGTCTCTGCACCCCCTGCATTTGTCTTTTGCCCCCTCTGTGCCCCTCCTAAATTTGATTCCTGGCGACGCCACTCTGTGCCACACGCCCGAAGGCCTCAGGGTGCTTACAAGACAAACAAAACAATTAAAGCATGAAAGGTCAGCCAGAAAGTAGAGTAGACGAAAAGAGCAGAAGTATGATTTAGCCTATCTCTCGGTCAAACAGAAATGTCTTTAGTGGTTTCTTAAATTGAGCAGCAGATGCACACTCTGAGGTCTGGGGGAAGGGCATTCCACAGGGCAGGTGCCGCATTCAAGTTTGGGCCACCAATTTATTTAAGGAGGACTCGTGGTTGGTAAAGTCTGATATTGTTATTAGAACGTAGGGTACGTCTCAGTGCAATCTTCTTGTCTCTAGAAGAAAGATATATAGGGGCTTCATCAGAAGGAAACTTAAAAATCGTAACCAGGCCTTTAAACTGATTCTTTGATCCACTGGGAGCCAATGCAATTTCCTCGGAGCCTCGTATACCTGAAATCGACACTTCAAATCACAAACGGCCCATACTGCTCCGTTTTGGGTTACCTGCAACTTACTAATTTTAGCTTGAGACATGCCTACTATCAGGCTGTTGCAGTAATCTAATTTTGTATTAACAATGGCAGCAACGATCAGGGCTCTAGTTGCCTCAGAAAGATAGGGGCGGATCTACCACAGCAGGTGGACATAGTAGAAGCGGGAAGACTCAAGATAAGAAACATGTTTCTTAAAAGATAGTTGGGAGTAAAAATAAATTCTGCTTGCTTATCCATCCTTGCTGTTCAGTCTCTCTCAACTAGTTACAACCAACGATACAAGTGGAGTCATGCTGGTGGTAGATCCTTCCAAAATTCGGCCTCAGCTTGGTGGAATAGTCTAAAACAATGCTTGCGCCCAGACCCTAATTTTGTCTCCTTGAAAAAAACACTTAAAAAAACACCTTTTCAAGGAACATTTTACTTAATTCTTATATTGGTTATGGACTGATTTTCGTATTTATTTTTTTGCTCTTGTTTTTTAGTAATGTTTCGTATGTGTAGCGCTCTGACACCCATTGAATTAAGCACTTTACAAATAAAAAAAATAAAAGAAGAGCTCCGTCACTTTTATCCCTGACAGGGTCAGGCATATATTGCGAAGCCCTACAAGTTAGGTATGGATTGAACTTCTTAGGCATAGGGTCAAGGAAGATCCTAACACCAAGCCATTGAGAAGGGGAAATTACTTACTGGTAATGTTCTTTGTATGGATTCTTCTCCCGCAGATTCCTCATCCGATAGATATCCTTCCCGCATCCGGTGCTCAGAAACACTTTCAACAGGGGGCACAGTATGACTCGACTGTCGACTGACTCAACCATATCACCGTGACTCTGGACATGACCGTGGATATTTATATATCATGGCACTACGCCTAGTATCTCAGTGCCCCACCTTCACCCCCTAAGCTCAGCAACCGTGGATAAGAATACATAGGATTCGGCTCAATAACAGCCAAAAAATGCATAATACAATTTGTGGGGAACTGACACCATACTGAAAGCAACCAGTTGATAGTACCCAATCCATAAACAGACTTGGGAAAAGTGGTATCCCTGGTGGGGGTAATTATAGCCTTGTATAGGTTATACATGGGGTTTCTAATGATTCCTGTGTGTATATTATATAAGCAAAAATAAATACCCTCTATATTATATGTACTCTACATTATATGTAGTGGAAAGCATCGCAAACCAGAATGGCCATTCCTTAAACCAGCTTGAAGCATAATTCTGGAGAAAGACATTAGCATTATCTCTGAGCGTTTCATTAGCAATGATAGGATTCGAGTTAGGTGTAACATTCTAAAGTACAGAAAATACGTAGAAGAAGTACATCTTTCGATCATGATAATATGGTTACGGTGTTTAAGAGAGCATGCATAGGGATCTGAAGTCTGAGTGATCAACTTAAAAATCAAAATTAGTCCTTTTTCTAAGGTATAGAATATGCAACAAGTGCAGACAATCCATTAGAAGTCAATATTAAAATTTGGAAAAAAGGCAAAATGTAGCATTGGATTCAAACTATTGGTCACTTGTCAACTTTGATCGACTCAAGGGAATGGATTAGATGTCTTCCGGACAGTCTTCACAGTACAACATTGAAAATTTTCCAAATAATGAACATAGGGAGTTTTTCATGAAATTTCATATAAGCTAATTAGAAACATTTGAAAATGATAGTGTCTAGATTAAAAATGTAAAAATATAAGCGTTTCTGTAGACTATGTAATAGCCCGGGGTCTCCAGAAATGAATCTATTTATAACATGCAAAAAGATTTCTCTGTTGCATGACAGAGGATTTGTATATGATAAACAAAATGTGGCATCAGAACGTTATCAGCTTAGATGTATAAATGGGCATCAAATAAGTCTAAATGTGACAATTAGCTCTTTTTTTAAGGTGTTAAATGAGAGACTTTTACAAGTTTAGGAGAATTTCAGTAAAAGGTTGATACATTTTTAATTCATGAATTTCTAAATATGTTCTCTCATTGTGTAATATTAGAAATGGATGATGTATTGAAGCAGAATGATTTGTATATTATGTATAACATTTCAATTGTAAACCATATGCACATTTAACTAATTTAAAAAAAAAAAAAACAAGCCTTGGAAGGTAAAAAAAAGAGCAGGGGACACTTTCCTCGGTTCAACCCTGTAGGAGAGCACAAACGAGTGGGGGGGGGGACTCCCAAACCCCAGAATAGTAGAGTACTTATCTGTAGCTTTCAAACAGTGTACAAAATAAAGCTGAGCGATTAAGATTCTTCGAGAAAACATTGAATAAAAAGTGAGAACTGGAGAGGACACACCAAACTCTGATGAGTTTGACAGTGGTCTCTAGGGAGCTAAAGAAGCACAGCATATTGGCTAAAGGGTAAACGACCCAAAACAACACTAAGAGAAACTAAAGTGAATACAGTTTTTTTGTATTTCTTTGAAATTGCTTAGTTACCTAGGATTCCCAGCCTGACAGGGAATATTCAACAGCATGTGAATCTATGAAAGATCTAATGCTGAAAAGGCAGGTGTTGAGGTTCAGAGAGGACTCTGGACTTCTGCAAGTACCAGGATTTGGGACCTCTATTGTAAGTATTAGACTCCCTGTACTCTTTGTTGTGCCAATGTAAATTTAAGAGAGAGCAAGGGGTGATCATGAATTTAGGATGGTGTACACACAGGGCCTTATAAACAGTAGGTATAACAGAAGATTCCACATACCTTCCCCTTTTTCCTTCCTGTGCTTTAAGGGTTTTTGCTAAACAGACTAGGTGAGAGGAAATACCATTCTGCTTCGACTTTCCTGTTTCTTGCATGCAAGGCACTTTTGTCTTGGCTCCCATCAACCAATAAGGACACTGTATTGAATGGATAGGAACGCATTAAGTCACAGCCTTTTCGATCTTGAAGAAATTAGCCAGAGCAGTCATCTAGTAATAAAGGATTCACAGTCCTGGGTTGGGGGGCAATCTGGCTTCTCATAGGTATTGTTGGCCTTTGCAGGCCTACTGAACCCAGAACATCGCGGAACAATGTTGCCCATGGCTAAGTCTCAGATTACCACCCCATAATGTTGCACCTCTGTCATGTCCACCAGAATTCTTTGGTTTGCTTCACTCCAACCCTTCAGAAATGGAGCCAATAAGTGCAGCTCCAAGCTCTGAACTCCTTCCCGCTATACCATGTGATGAAAGATGGCTTCCTTAATGGCATTGAGATTTTTCTTTGGCCTTCTTTTTAGTGCCCAGATAGATCATCCCATCTTGGTTCACGGGATGTTTCCTCAGAGGTATCCAGACTCTCCAAGAGATATTAGGGCTGATCAGCAAAGGACACTCTTCAGAGGGTGAGCAAAGGGTTACCATAACCGAGCCTCACTTTGCTTTAATTCCAACACTACAGGCAGACAGTCTCCTAATATGCATTTTCTGACACATATCAAACTTGTACTTCATAGGTATCAATTAAATCCTCCTCAGCCAGGCATTTTGAAATGTCTTCAGTAACCTCGCCCCTCCCCCGGGTCTGTTGCGTCTGACTCAACAAAGATTTCCTAAAACAGAATATGAAAACTCGTGCATCACGTTCTTCGCACACGAGACACAGTTTAAATGCCAACAAAAACCGAAGACAATACACAGATTGGATTGCAAAACGCACTCCTTCCAGCACAATAAACATCAACCCAACTCTCTCAGAGTTGGGCAAAAGAACATACTTTCAGGTTCATTTCAAGAAACACAGACGTTTTGGCAGGATGGTTTGGCTGCTGCCCAGCAAGCCCATCATCTTCATGCTCCTAGCTGGAAATATATCCCATATCAAGATTAATCAAGTTGTTCCTGGCAGACGCCTCTCCGGTGGCCTAAGCAAATTGGCAAAAAACACTTCCAAGTTGTTATAAACTATTACGCTATGTGCTGAAGTTATATCTGTGTGCTCGGATTCCGATTCCATGAAGCCACTGTCTTTGTGTGTATAGATATTAGGGGGGGGAGTATGGTTGGAATGTTTTATTTTAACGATTCCTTTAGTGCAGCTTTCACAACTTTCAGGGTATATTGGTACTGCAGCAAGGATCCACACATTGGAACTTGAACCTACATTTTATTACCGGTGTAGAGAAAAAGTAACGGCTTTAGCACCTTCATCGAGCGAAGATAGCGGTCTATTTGAAATGCATGATATGATTTTGGCTAGATCATTTCCTAAGTGGACAGTTTGAAGGGTCAGAAATGTGAGGCGGACAACTCTAAAGATTTTTCATAGGATGCCATGTTATTAAATTAAAAGGGGTTGATAAACGCCCCACTATCCCTACCCTAAAAAGAATTCCCCTGCCTATCAAAATAAACTAAAGGAAACGCTCTAACAGAAGGAATCTGTCCCTCATACATACAATAAACATATGAAGGAAATATATGTCCATTCAAAATAGGCCCAAATCTCAGTTACGTCTGCCATATACTTAATAACTATTTCTCCATGTGACCTGGGTAATATTCCCTTGCCCAGATTCAAAGCAGGACTTGGTAGCAACAGTTCAAAAATAGGAAAGTTCTGTTTTAGACCAAAGTTCTGGTGATAAGTGTCTTCATGCTCCAACTAGTCTCTCACTGGAATTGTCCAACAGTTCCAAAAGGAAATGACACATCTTGGCTTCTATACTTGACTTGTAATAAAGGTTTTAACACCACAACTTCTCGGGAACCAAAACCCACTTTCATAGTTACTTAATAGCAACAGAAATAGTTTGTCAGGATGATTTCACAATGTTCACAAAATCATGTAGTTTGCCACTTCTTCTGTACAGTCTTTAACCACAACACAGTACTTCAATATCTTTTACCTGGTACACCCACATGCCAGATCTACCACTACCAGGTGCCTCGCCCTGGTATACTCTCCTGCCAGGACTAAAATGCTGTAAACTCTACTGCAAGTATCTCTGTGGTAAAGTTTGCTTCAAACACTTTGTGAAGTCTTTTGACTTTCAATAACGTCAGTAATTAACACTTCTGAAAAGACATGAACCACATTGATGCTGTTTATGCCACATGTAATGCAGATTATGCTCCTCTCCTCCTGAATACTGGTTATCAGGAGGGAAGCTCTTCTGCCACAACAAAGTATTTTGGTTTTCAATCATTTAACTTCAACGTCTTCTGGGGAAACATAAAACCCAGTGATGTTGTTTGTTCCACCCTTGGGATTGACACTGACAGTACAGAATAGGTTCCTCTCCTACTGAATGTTGGCTAGAAGGAGGGCAGCTCTTCTGCCACACTTGTTTCCCCACTTTACATCAACCAAATGCTAATAATGGCCTTTTATCACATTTGCTCTTCTTTGGTTTGGACAATGCCTG
Source organism: Ambystoma mexicanum (assembly GCF_040938575.1). Taxonomy (NCBI): domain Eukaryota; kingdom Metazoa; phylum Chordata; class Amphibia; order Caudata; family Ambystomatidae; genus Ambystoma; species Ambystoma mexicanum. The sequence goes on from NC_090936.1 coordinate 149,971,834, forward strand.
TTTGGGTCTTTATGAACTACGGCTCCTTCTTTTCTGTGACAAAAGAGTATGCAATTGGTCTGCTTCTTAATTGCCCTCTTCAGGTTTTGGCAATATTGGTTGTTAATGTCTTTTAATATTGCCCACTCTTGGATTTGGCAATGCTGGTTTCTGCTCCCTTTGAAATTAGAATTGCCCCCAAAGTTCTTATTCTGCCACTTTAACTGGTAAGCATCAGTTTGATATGCAAAATTATTCTTAGTCTGCCACGTCTGCTTTTTCACATTAGTTTGGTATTCATAATTGTTAAAATGGTCTAGCGAGCCATTAAAAATCGTTCCGGGGTCACATACAACTGTGGACCCAGCGGGTGCTGCATACACATCTGCTTGCTCTGCTGCCTTCGTGTCTTGTTTCCTCTGCTTCCTGTTACAAGGTAAGATACTGCTTTGTGGTTCCCGCAGCCCACGCCAGTCGGGAGAAGAGCATTCCTCGCTTCACGAGCACTGCAGTGCTCTTCTGCCACCGGAGCACATGTTTCTTGGGGGAAAGCTTTTCAAATAAACACTTCTTGCTGTGCAACCTCTGCATACAAGGTCTTGAAGGGCAGAGACCCTCACGAAGCAGGCATCGGCTTCACACACAGCCAGGGCCCCGGCATCCACTCCTTCCTGCAACTTCTGCACCACTGCAACATGGAGTGTCGACCATTACTCCCCCTTCTGCTACTTCCTATGGCCTGCAGCTGAGAGGGTCTTTTATACCCACTAATCCCTCGCAGTTGTGGGTTATTACAATCACTAGTCTGCACCTTGTAGGCTAACGCCTCCAAATCGCTCTTCCTCGTCCCAGTACTTTGGGCATTGTGGGACTTAAAGTCCTCAATGTTACAATGAGCTTTTTCTTTATGCACATTATGTTTGAATGGATTTATTTCACTTACATTATTAATCATGTTTTCAGGAGAAGATTTAAAAGGAGTCAATGATTGTTTTGAAATCAAAAGAGTGCTAGCTCAAGCAGAATTTAGATGGTATTCTGACGATGTCCACATTTAACTTCCCCTTTTTGACTAAAAGAGTTTTTATCATTATAAATGTGGGCAACTTTATGAGGGGGAGCTCTATGTCTGATAAATTGCTGATTAGGACGAGTTTCGCAATCCCCTGAATGAATTGTTTTAGAACAGAGAATCTCACTTTGACAACAAGCCATTATATATTCTGGCATCACTGACAAGTCATCCTCGAAGGAAGACAAATACCACTTCTCACCCAACAGAATCCTCTCATTCCCCCTGGGAACCTTCTCCCAGGAGATGGTCCCGGCTAATACCACCCGCAGGGTTAGGATGAGGTAGCGGCTGCCTTTCCCTGGCCACCCAGGAGGAGACATTAGGTAGGTGTTTTGTGAGGATTCCGCAGGATTCATTACAACGGCTTGCACATTAAAGACCTGACACCCACGCTTGGGCAAAGGTGCAATTTCAAAGATCCCATAGCTATGATAGGTAGGGTACAAACTTTCAAACTGTAAAAACGTGTGTGTGTGTGGTTTGCACAGTCATAGAGACGCAGTAATATACATTTGGTGGCAAACATTCGCTTTTTGCTGGGGATTAGAAGGTTTCACAATATCAACAAACCATTTAGCGCACAGTACCTCAATATATTTAATTAATTAAAATCCTGGGTAAAAGCTAAATTGACATGAGGAATCCACAACTATAAAAGCATAACAAAAGTGCAAAAGGGATTAAAAGTTGTGGCCATTTTTTATACCAGTATCCATCAGTCCGGCCATAAGAACTTTTTGGGGGGATAAAATGCACAGCACTCATGTATAACATTATCACTTTCACCTGGGCCGTACACGACTGTCAATAGTACAAATCCAGAGCATGGGTACATTTCTAGTTTTAATGGCCTGAATTCTCATGACCACAGGAACAAATTGGTCTGAGGCAGAGAAAACTTTCCATCAGCAAATCCGTGTAGGCTACCTTGCACTGTTTAAATGTCAGGAGACACAACAAAACAATAGTAGTGCAAAGCATTTCCTCCACTCTCAATTATAAAAAGGACAAAAGATGACAACATTAACATAACTTTCCATATCAGCACATTAACACAAGCAGGAGGTTGAGCCTGCCCTTCACCCCCTCAAATAGCTATACCAATGGTAACGTGAAGATGCTGGAACCTAAGCCGCTTTGAGCACAAACATCTGGAAAAACCAGCACGTGTAACTCCAGTTGTCAGGGGATTAATAAAGCATACATTTCTTGAGCTTCAGTATTCCTTCATCAGCCAAGGTTCGCTCGTGGTCCTGTAAAGCCTCAAACAGATTTATTTAGTATTCCGTTGGCCAAAGCTGGAATTTCATATGGGTTCTCAAAGTAAGCTTTCAACCCCAATTCAGTTAACTTTTCTTGAATATGAGATATTTTATTTACATCGTGCCCATACACAAGTGTTTCAGGGCACAACGAGGGAAGGGAGGGGTTACAACGGAGGACAAAACAACGATCTTACTAGGCCCAGTGTCATTGAGAACATGCAAGAGTATAGCAGAGGGAAGGGGGGCGGGGAGAGTGCAAGGGGCAAGGGAGGATGGAAAATGCCAAACACATGAACAAAACAACAGCAACAGATAGTGCGGCCAGCAGGTGGCAAGTGCAAGAGTTAACCGCAGACAACAGGTGTCTGATAAGTGCAGGTAAGGGGACTGTAGGGTTGCAGATACAGACCCAAGTACAGGGGTTGCCAGGAGGCAGTGCGGGTATGCAGCTGAGTGGGCAGGGATATGGGCCCGAATTCAGAGGGTAGCCAGGTGCTCAGTGCAAAAACAGACCGAGATCAGCAGGGGAGAGGAGAGAAGGCAGAAGCAAATAGGAAGGACTTGGGGTGCTTCCGGTACCGAGATGGGTCTCCTCGAGTTTCAGAGAGGCAGGGAGGCTGTTCCAGAGGGAGGCCCCACTTGAAGAAAGCGATCTACCACCAACTCGATGAGCCAAGGTATTTCAACACAACAGAGTGTTTCATGATTTCCCATAAGATTTCCAAAATATAGCCTCCTTGTGGTGATTGAATCTGGAGACAATGAAACCATTTGGCTTGATAAGAGAATGTGCAGAAGTGTGAGATTTCTTCTTCTGAGAATTAACATGGTTCAGATAACCTTCTATAATGGATGTACACCCGGCCGAGTGGGAACCGTGCAAGAGAACAAAATATTTTGCCATGCTCCTTCTCAGTAGGGGGGCTCCAAGCTTTTTTGTTCATTTGTTACACTTGAGGTTTCACCGTAAGTGAAACGTGTATCCCAGATGTGGAGCCCTTGATCTCTGTGCCTTAGAGAGACAGCTTCACCCAATGATGAGGCCCTACAAGGCTGAAGCATTTGTCTGAGATTGCTTTTGGTACTCTTGGTCAGAGGAGAATTGCCCAGCGTTTTTCTGCAGGCCTCTCCTTGTGGGTGGGACAAGACTGATATGCAAATGGATATTTCTCCTCCGTGAAAGGTGCAGTTAGTTAAAACATGGTTGTAGACCATCTTGGGTGAGAAACTTACTAAAGAACAGGTCATTTGGCAGTGTTTATTCACACAAGAGGGGCACCCACATTTTTGTAAATTTGATCAGAGAATGAAATGAGGGGGAGGGGTCTCCGTTTATGTCCTATTCGTAAACGTGGCCACTACTAAAACCCATGCATGCGTTTTAACCAGACTTGTGTTTGAATTTGCTGCATCGGGGGTGAGGGGGATTTGCAGGTTGCATGGCTATGTGAAAGGTCCCTACACCCCCAAAAGCATTCAAATTCTAGACAAAAAGGGTCCATGATAAACGTTGCACCCTGGGGTGGTTGGTAGGATGCGTGGATTGCAACAGTGGGGGCACTTTGTATTTATAAAATACTTACTTCTCTGCAAACAATGTTGAAGGTCCAATGACTAAAGTTATGGAACAAAGGCTAAAATAGCTGCAATGCCGTCACCTTGGGCCGGACAGAAGTTAAAAGGATCAGAGGTTCTGGGCATGCAATGCAGAACATTATCCTTGTGTGGTGTTACTCCACGATGAGTTTCATATCAGTTATCACACATTTCTACAAGAAGCTGTCCAAAGTTACTACTTAGCTACTTCTTTTCCTTGTATATAAACATATTTCAGGGAGAGCCAATTGGCAATTGTTGTAGCCCCCTCACTCCTTAGCCCCCAGAGACCTCAAGACAAAATATACATTATGTTCTTGGCCTATCAGGGCTTCGGTGACCCCTAACACTCAATTGAACTAAACACCTGGCACAGAATATGTGCACACTTGCTAGTTTTTGTGTGTGTAAAAGTCCTATCTGTAATACGACTTTAGAAAGCCCACTTTGGATGAACAGATGGGTACCCCTTAGGTTTAGCCTGAACTACCCAAAGGTTTGGAGCAATGACTGGGCAGCCAGGCTTAGTCTAGGAGAGATGAGGGCTGTAGTACACAGTACTCAGAGCATACACATAGTTCAATATATAAAAATAAGCCTTTATTTTACACTGAAGCATGTAACTTTTAAGCGTGTAACTTTTAAGTAGGCAAGTACTATCACACAGTAGCATTAGACACCGAATATAAATGCAATATCAAAAGGATAAAATATACTTTAAAACACTTTTACAGTAATACAACCTATGAAACAGGTATGTAAAATGTAGACCAACATGTATACTTTAGTTAACCCCTGCTTAACCAATCTTAGGAAGTTCAGTCCTATTCTAGTTGAGTCTCACAGAGTCAAGGGGGGCACTGGGGATCCCTTTCATGGATCCCAAGGATGTTTAACACACAAAAGAGAAAGGTCCTCTCAGAGGGGAAGTGTCTTGTTGAAGGAAATCTTGCCTGGAAATTACATTGTGGTTTACCTGTCTGCTTTGAAGACAGAATGTTCAGAGCTGTAGGGTAGGTATTGTATCACAAGTATGACGCTGACCGAATGGGTACAATTTGTAAAACCTTTATTGAAGTTGTTGGGGCTGCCGTATAAATAAGACGCGAGTAGTCTTGACCATCAAGAGATGAACTAAAACAGTCCTAGTGGAGTCAGTCAAATCAAAATGGCCTATGCTAACAAAACCAAATGCCTGCCCCATCTCTGGTACAAAAAGGGTATAAAGGAGAAATTTATGCAAAGGAAAAACCAGTGTTCAAAAGAATAAATGTGGTTGAACCAGCTCTCCTGCCCACATTAGACCTCACAGAGTAAGGCTGTCCCTGTAGGCAGGATTACACACTCTGGCTTGGTTTTCAACAAAATAAACAGTTCAACAACGTGGATCAAGACCCACTTGGCATTGCATGTTAAAGTCTCTCTTCCTGACTTACAAATAATGTTTCAACAAATGTTCACATAGGTCCCCTTCTGTCGGGGCTCAGACTTCTCACACCAAAATTCACGTAGATCCCCTCTGTCAGGCTGAGACCTTCCTGAACAGAGTTCAACAAAAACTTGCAAGGAGACTCATTTCCCCAAGCTCATTACACTTCGCGATTCCCTCTGTCGGGCTCGGACCACTTTCGGATGTCGAAGACTTTCAAATGTGCGTGGCTTTCTTTACAGACCACCGCAGGACTACTTCGATTCAAGGTTCACAGGTTTAACTTTCACTCTGTGTTAGGGAGAATTCTCAGAAATGTGCCAATTCCCTCTACCTTAGAGACCCCCGGAAGCTTTGCTGGATTTTGAGGGCTTGTTTTTTTTTTTTAACCTGGAGAGAGTGAGACCCTTTTTCGCACTCTATCATATGTTTTAATGTGATTTTGTACCCTGTGTTTCTTTTGGTTGTGGAGTCTGACAAACTCCATAGACATCATCTTTTACATTGCGTCACACAGCACCTTCAGTGCAGTGACACAGGGAAGTCTTTCAGATTTCCCAAAGGTTACATACCTTCTCTGGGATAAACTACTGTTTCCCAGAACAGTAAAGTGAAATTGACTTTACTTACATTTGTAACTTTCTAGACCCAGCACACACTATCTTACAATAGGGGCCTTATGGGGTTACTTAGTATCCCCTTTGTCCATTTTCTCATGGAACAATTTTAGGTTACCCTTTCCTCACTGAATGGCTGGTGGCAGTGGTTTACATTTAACTACTATTGTGTGGTTTTACCATGGGCTGCGATCGCAGCCACGGTAAAGCACCCATGGGTGCCATTTTTGTCAAAATGGGCCAGTCTTCTTTTTTTGCCATTTCTTTGTGAAAAGGTCCTTTTTGCAATTTACTCTGCGCGCCAAACCAGGTTTGGTCCCTTTGTTCACTTAGCCTTTGGCGGGATTCACGAGTGAAGCCCGCCTCTGGCCCCAGGGTGTCTGGTGGGGGCAGGAAGTGAGGTAGGTGCCCGAAACTCCCTGTGCTTGGTCTCCTAGGAGACCCAAATGCACTCTGTGGTGATTGGGTGGCTAAATGTCCGGCAAGGACAGCCACCATGCTGGGGGACTGACATCTAGGCTGTAATGAATGGGAGCAAGCTGCATAAAAGGAGAGGCTTTTTGGCTTGGAAGGCAGAGTCGACCACTGGACGAAGGAATCCAAAGAAGAACTTGAAGAGGACGCCTGCTGCAACTCCTGGACCATTGGTTTGCCCGGTGAAGCCCTGCTGCTGTGCTGAAACTCAAATTTGTATCAACAGAGAAGCTCCTACAAGGACGACTTCTCAGTTTGAGTTGGTGGGACCAATCAACTCCAAAGTAAGCAACCTGGACATCCCCTCGGAGCTGGTTGAATTTCCACAGAGTTGCTGCTGGAAACCGAATAGCCAGGGAGAGGAACACCAGTTTGTGTGTGTTGCTTTTAAGCTAGCCAGGAGCTCCAGGAAGATCCTCCCAGGAAGCAGGACTGACCGAGCCCGAGCCCCTTCAACCAAGTCTAGGACCCCAGATGCAAGGAAAGCCCATCTCAACAGCCAGGAACCGCGGTGTTGCCATTTGTGGTAGTTGCAAGGAGCTGAAACACCGAAGTGCCACTTGTTTGAAGATTGCGAGCAGTGACCGTCTCACTGCAGGAGTCCTCAGAAGTCCTCTCTCTTGTCCCCACGAGTGAGGCCCAGGAACAGCAAGATCTGCAGAGCTGCACAGGAACAGAAGTCATCTGCTGCACTTTTTATTCAGCCTAAAGGTACTGTACAGTCTAAGAGAACTTCCCTTTTGTTGTGTAGCTACTTGTCCTCGTTGGAGACTTGCTTGGTTGCATTTGTAGAGTTGCTACCAGCTTCTTTACCTCACAAGCCTAATCAGCTTGTGGCCCTACTTTGATTTCTTCTATTCCACCAAGACGTTTTAAACATTGGAAAAGACATTCTACTTACCTGCAAGAAGTACTTCAGTTCACCTTGACTTTTGCCAACTTAACGTTGGCTGGCCTAGGCTCCTTGAATGACTTGTCTCTCTTCTACTTATGTGTTTTGCCTTCCTTCCAGGAAAGGGTTAACTGACTTTGCATTGCGGGGGGGTTGTTTTGAAAGTACTTACCTACTTAAGGATAACTGTGTGAATACTTGCATTTTTCTGAACTCCCTTCTCTTTAACACTACTCTCCAGAATATTCTAAATGCAACAGTGATATATTAATGCCAACAGCACCCTAGCTATTGAAGTCACCTGAGGGTGTAGGTAGTGCCTGTGTGACATCCCAAATGGGTATTTGCTCATTTAGATAACTAAGAGTGTGTAATTTTGGAGTATATTTGTGTGTTTTATATTGCTCCCTTCCGAAGAAGGCTTATTCTAACTGACCGATTATTCAAGAAACCTTGTGTGTGAGTGTTTATTTAAATACTTGTCACTGTGAATCTCTGTGTAACTCCCCTACAGCTCACATTGACCCCTATTGAGATAAGTCTGGTTGCTCAACACGCTACCAACCTGTGTAGTAAAGACTTATACCAAAAGTTGGGTTCCTATTGGCAGGAGGTCAGGGTTGTTGTTGTGCACCCAAAGGGTACTGCATACCATCTTGCCTAAACTCTCCCCTTCTCTAGGAGTTAACTTTGCTTACTTCAATTTTAATGTTCATTCGCTTTATCACTTCAAACAATGTACCTTTCACACAGAACTTCAAGTGGGCTACTTCCTTTCGCCGGACCACTCTGTTACTTAGTATCGCTGATTTCACAGCTATCCTTACTTCAAAGTTCATTCACGGGTCTGCTTTTCTTCACGTCTCTCAACACACTTGTGCAGCCTTCACTTGCCATATAATGTTGCTACTTCAAACTTTAACACACACTGGTCTCTCAGGTCGCTTGCCAACTCACCAGCTGTGTGAGCTTCCTTCTTGGTTTTACGATTTACAATTCACGAGTTAAGGTTAGTACCACAGGCTTGACCTCGCCTCCCCAACTCTGTTGTTCACACGGGAGGGTTGCTGGTGTTCTTGAAACACAATGCAGCCTTCTGATGTGGTACCTGGCCTTCTCCACATTTCTTTGGTGGTCTGTCAGAGGCAACGACCTCCAGTAGGGAATTCTTGGGGATTTCGACCAGCTGCTCTTGTCCCTTGGTCCGTTCAGTAGGTTTGCCTTCGCCCCGGAAGTTCTGCTCATACTCATGTTCCGACTTGCTCAGAGTGTATCTATAGGTTCTGCCTTTCAATCGTGTGAGGAGAGCTAATTGGTATCAGGTGTATGTACTTAGAATCAAGTGCCTGACTTTGCCTGACCCAATAAGCGGGACATGTTCAGTACGAAGTGTGAAAGTTAATGTTACTCTCAGTCACCCTCTTCCTCGGGCCCAGTGTTTGTGGCCAGGTGATCCTCCCGCACTGGTCCACCCCCAAAGGTTTGGATCCCAAGCCGATGGCTGTGCCCTGGCCTTGGGAGAGAGAGACCCCGGTGACTAGCGGGTGAGACACCCTCTGGTTTCCCACAGAGCACAGTCAATACCAGTAGTTATTGACTGCACTCTAAATCTTATAGCTATACCCAATTTAATGGTACTGAATTTATAGACTCAGAAGAAAGTGGTTTGCGTCAGTGAGCACTTAACGTAATAAGCCATCAATGAATATTTTTAGCAAAGGTCACCATTTTATAATGCGTTTCTCCGACAAACGAAAAACCTGGAACACCGAATAGATTAATGGTATCTTGAACATCTAAACTCTGGCATTCCAATATGTGTCGTTTTTAAAAGCAGTTCCTTTTGGTAAAAGAATTTAACATCTGCGCTCATCAATACATAACTGAGTACGGCTGACCTTTGGTTTGGCAGAAGAACGCCACCTGCAGGACTACATGGAAACATTGCAAAACTAAACATTTTCTTATGCTCTACAATTAATGTCCAATGACTTGGTATACATCACTGCCCCGGATTGGATGGCCACGAGACATAACAGATTTGCCTTTCAATTTTATCATTAAATGACATTTCCAAAAGACTGGCATCTCTTTTGCCCGCTTCACTCAGGAGCATTTGATTGAAAAAGGCTGTCCCAGATATGTATTGTCTAGTGTGCACGTGACAGACAAATAGAGGCTTTCGACAGGCAAGAACATAGGCAAGCACTTTTTTTGGGAATTTTTGGCAAATGGCTGCTTTGGTGAAAACTTCTGTGATGAAGGAGTTCAGCCTGAAGGGACCATAGGAAACCATAGCAGGAGCATAGATTTTCAGATCTTAACCATAAGAAACTGTTTGTATTAATCTCTTTCACAAGGCTGCCCGGAAGACCTTGTACAAAATGTGCTTGCAGTTATTTCCAAGAAATGTGCCCAACAGTTACATTTCTTATCAAGAGGTAAGGGTAAAATGGACCTAGATGATATCTAATGTTTGTTATGCACGACGGTCATGACCTTATCATGCCTATCTAAGGTATTTATGCCTTGCAACATGCGGCTCGACTGTTGCAAACCCACTTAACATTCTACTTTCTATCTTCCACTACACTGCTGCCAGGTGTCCCACTTTGATTCGATCTGCTGCAATGTTCTCCCAAGTGTTCCATTGTGATTTTGCCCCTTAGTGCCCGATGTGATTAGTGCCCTACCAATGCCCAATGTAATTAGGCTTGCTGAGCTGTTTTATAGGCACCCAAGAAGGTCTCGGCCCTTTCTTCAATACCTACTCTGAACTTCACTCTGGAACTTTTCACCCACTGTATTCTTGGTGCCCCCGCTTGCCACCCACTACTCGACACTACTCCTCTGTGTTCCCGCCACCCTCATGTTGCTGCCCACTGTCCACTGCCAGAGAACTCCCTACTTAAGGGTGCCTTTGGACATCCCCTTACAAGTATATTAGGCACCACCAATCTTCCCTCTAAGCTGTGCGCATGCCCAGCTTCCTTCTGGGTGCTGCTCAGAAGAGCTTGAGCAGTGCACAGAGACAATGTGCACCCATTACAAACGATTTTATTTGCTAATGTACAAGCCACAGGAGGTACCCAACATTTGCCTTCTCTCAAGACAAAGCTAAATTATACTAACTAGTCTTGATATTCTGGTCTAGATTTGTTTAATTATTTTTTATTGTATATGGTTTTATTAAACCTTTACAAAAAAAAAAAGTGATAGAGTAAAATGATCAGCAGAGCAGAAAAAATAACCACACAGCAATCATATCATAAAACACTTCCTTAGAAAAGTGAGTAATTAAAAAAGTCACATCCTTAGAATCTTGAAAAGTGGTAGAATTTTTTTTTTGCCTACCTCTATTAATAAAAAAAAACAGAGGAAACATACAATACAGCAGGTGACAAAAGGTGACGAGTATTTTTTTATATCCCCACAATTATCTAGGGCAAACCAAATGAAGATTGAAGAGGAATCCAGACAGTGTCAGTCCCCCTCGCGTATTTTGTATACATAGACAGCGTTGCCACACGAGATCAGTAGGTTGGCTTGAGTACAGATCCTTCAATAGGCTTAAGCAAGAGTCTCTTAGGGTATTAGGTTGAGTACAGCGTAAAATAGGATGTTTAGCTGTTTCAGGTACTAGATGGCAGAACCTGCATAGACTAGCCTCCACCTTGATTTGATTTCTTCTCAGCATAGTATCTAAGGTAGGAAGGATATTCCAGCGTAGTCTTAACAGAAGAGATCAATGAATTCTATTTGGAAACATAGTGAGTATCTGAGAGAGAGAACCTCTTTTCTTACGTTTGTGTGATAAGTGATTCATTGATTTATATGAGGGAAAGCGGTCTACAGTAAGACACCAATGATAGTCCAGCAACTTCTTTTTGGTTTTCATTGGGTTGGTAATTAGTTGCTTTAAATCAGAATCAACACTTTGAAGGATCATTTCACACGAGTTCTAGAATTTGGTTAAAAAACCCGAAAACTCGATATTGCTTCCAACTAATTCATATAAAGTGTTAGGAATTGCAGTCAGGGGGACCGCACATGGTAGGCAGAGGACCCGTCTCCAAATTGCACCTTAAATAGTATTCAGTTCTCCGTGCATAATTCTAAGCCATATGTCAGTTTGGGGGCTATTTTCCCTTCAAGAAAGAGGAGGTCGATTTTTAAGATCTGATTTTCCAATGCCTTAGCTTTATTACGAAGCACATCCAGCTGCCCTCCCGAGCCCCTGTATTTACCAACATGGTGGCCCAGATAGATTAGGCTGCTAGAGGTGGCCACCCTTGCCCCCTCCAAATTTCAAGAATGGCTTGGGTTCTTATAAACTCCTTTGGAAAGTGCAAGGATTTTAGTCTTGGAGGGATTAATAATCAGACCATAAAGTGTTTTGGGTTACTGTTTCTCTTCTGCGCCCTTATAGAAAGAAAAAATATGTATACCAAACTTTTTTCTTGATTTTGTAATAAATAGATATCTTTTATTCAAACATATTGTTATGTTTGTTGAATTGCCCTCTATGATAACACGTGTTTCGGCGAAACCATCGCCTTTTTCAAATCAGGGCTAGTTAGTAAATCAAAATAGATAGTGATTTTTTGAAAACATAAATTGACAATCATGAATCAGGTTGTTGAAACATTAAAGTACATGAGAAATGAAAACATTGTTATATTAATGCAATAATTAAATGGTTCAAAACAATATAAAAACATTTGGTTGGCCATTGGGGAGGGGTGAAAGGACGGATTGGTAAGGGATAAAAATAAAACAACAAAGAGAGATAGAAATTTGCAAAAAATAAAGATTAACGAAAAAGTTTTGAAGTACATTGTATTTGAAGGTAATTCAAATATTCATTTAAATTACATTGAAATTTGGTTTCATCAAATTTCTTACCTAATGTTTTAATTTGGATATTCATAATACTTGAAACGTTCATTACTGTGGACTCGAATAAATCATGGGTTAAATCCCTGTAAATTCACACAAAAGTTAATGTTAAGCTTTATAGGTTGATTTCCCTTTTAATACTTAGATACTTCCGCTTATTTTTAACATCAATGTTCCTGTACACACTACTGGTACATTAAGGTGCTCATTTTTAGTATTAGTCAATGGACTTTAGGTCCTCAAAAAATGGCCTCGGCTTAATTTAAATGCTTGTGTTGGTTTTACCATTCTAAAATTCTGTTGACGCTTAAAATTGCAAATGTCAAATGGGGTAATCTTTAAGCCTCAACGCTGTACTGACGTCCTGATAATTTCTCAAAAAAACCCTTTTTGCGCCTCTGCATGTGGGCTCACATGTTTGCGCTAGGTCCTAATGCAGGCCCCTAAGGGAACCCGCCTGTACGCTTACCTTCAGCCGCGAATACGGTTTCAAATTGTCCTCGCGGTTCTTTGCCGTCTTCCTATTTAATTTCAGCATGATGTTAACTAGTCCCATCATTGTGTTTACTATGCTCTACATGTTGGTTTCCTTGCCTCACTTACAGGAGGCTGAGGACCACTTAACAACGTTCTTTTTACATATTAGCATGAAAAAATGACTTTTATATGCCCGTATATTTGAAACATTGTGAGATACGAATTAAAAGAAAATATTTGTTAATCTCGTAGTTACGCACCAATAGATACTACGTGTTGCTAAAAGTTGTTTCCGACCTTATGTGTTCATATCCACGATGGAATTCTATGCGGGTAAATAATTATGTGTCTATTTTTAATCATAGTAACATATATGTGTTCCTTGCTCGTTTACAATTGGTCCTTTTTTTGTTTTCTTTGTCGCAGCCATCTTTTGGTAAAAAATGCACGGAAAAACGCCAAATTGGTGACAATGGTCATTATTAATTGACACTCTGAAGTGTGTTGTTGTTGTCTGCCCCTGATTTAATAGGCGCGGAGCCAAAATAATTAAAAAATTAGAAACGTGCTGGTCTGAAACGAGCCTTTACAGGGAAAGAGAAAATGTAAGTTCTTTCAAAATATGTGACAGCACCAATGTATAAAAATGGTCAAGAGAATCCTTCAAAGGTCCTGATTTTTGAAACAGTCAATTTCATAAGAAAGAGGCCATTTCATGGTCTGAATTGAGACCCCTTTCTACTGTCTGAAATTTACATATCAATTTCGCTTTCTCTTGTCCGAGTTTTTCTTCATGATCACCTCCTCTTGGGCCCAAAGTCACTTTCTTAAGGCCTAGGAATTTTAATTTTTGTTTGTCTGTTAATTGGTGATTGTTTTGCCAGTGTTGTGCCAATGGTAAATTAATGTCCTGGCTTCCTATAGTTGAAAGATGTTCTCTTACTCTGGTCCTGAGTTCCCTAATTGTACTCCCTATATAGATTTTCTGACAGTCACAAACAATCGCATAGACCACATACTTCGTTTTACAGTTTTTTAACTTCTGGAAGAAAAGAGTGACTGAGAATGTTTTTGATGGTTTTCGCACGTCTGTAAGTCACTGTTGGATTTGTTCCTATGTACTTCTTTACATTTGGGTCCAATTGTAGCAAATGCCAATTTTTTCTCAAAATTCTTATTACCTTATTGTTTGCACAATAATTCGTGATGAAGTTGATCTCTTCTTTGCTCACTGGATCAACATTGATCATTTTAAGAGTGCTTTCTCTTTTCAGTTTTGATGCCTTCTCTTTTGCTTGTAAAATTATTTTATCTCCATAGCCTCTTGTTTTGAATCTGTTTGTTAGCAATTTGCATTCTTCATTGAACACTTTTTGTTCACTGCAATTTCTACGTGCTCTTATGAACTCTCCCTTGGGTATATTCCTAATCACAGAAGTGTAGTGACAGCTGGTTGAAAATAAAGTCGAATTGGCCTCTGTCGGATTCCTGAAGGTTCTGGTGTTAAGATGGTTTTGTGCAACATATATATTTAAGTCTAAAAAGTGTCTCTTCTTTACTTAATTCTCCTGTAAATTCAATTCCCATCGTGTTTTTATTTGCTCTTAATCTGAAATTCTCTAGTCCTTTTTCCCCATTCCAAATCAACAAAACGTCATCTATATTTCTGGCCCATAAAATTACATGTTGTTCGTAAGCTTCATCTGTATAGATGTGCTTGTCTTCAAACATGGCCATAGTTAGATTCGCAAGTGCTGGGGCTTAATTCGATAGTCTGTTACTTGAGTGTCGAAATATTTCTTTAATTTCAATTTCCTTACAAATTTAAATAAGTCAATGTGAACCTCTATATTATCAAACGTTGTGGTCGGTGCAAAAGTGAAACCTTTGTTTAATAATGATATTTCCTCTGGTTTAAGTTGGTGATTTGATATGTTGAGTATGAGGTCCTTCATTTGTTCTTTTTCGCTGCTTCCCTTGCTTTGGGTCTTGTCAATCTTCTGAAGTCTTCTAACGCTTCGGGATTTTCTGAGTCTACCACCCCCTCGTTTCCCCCTCCTCCTGTGGGTGGTTGTTGGGTTGTTGGTTGTGGCAATAAAAAACGTACTTGCTTTTGGTTTTGGTAAGTAAGTCTGTTCCCTTTTTTGTACCTCCGTATTTGGTTTAGAAAACCTTGTCCTTCTGTTGTCTCAATTGTCTCGGTTGAGATTTCTTGATCTCCTTCATATTCTGCATCAAGAAGATCAAGAAATCTCAACCGAGACAATGTAACGAAATTGAAATTAAAGAAATATTTCGACACTCAAGTAACAGACTATCGAATTAAGGAAAGAAAAGACAAGAAGAGTCCATTGACTATTGAAGATTTGACAAACATACATACTCTGAAAACTATACAAGAAGGAGGAGACAGACCAATACATGAGACCTTACATGAACTCCAAATAAAACAAACAAGCTTTTCCGCCCAAGAATTGAGATCGAAATCCAAATTTACTCCACAACTAATGCCAGATAATTTGGTGGACACATTTTATAAAGCATTAACCAAAGATCTGAATGACTATTGTGATTCAACAATGAAAAAGAAATCAAAACCACAAAACTTTTTTGATAACTTAACAAATAAGGAACGACAAGCACTCCAAGAATTGAAACATGACTACAACCTAGTTATCAAAGGAGCGGATAAAGGAGGCAAAATAGTTGTAATGAATAGGGAAGATTACGTACAAATGGCAATGAACCACATCAACTCACCCGGCTGTTACACCAAACTGAAATCCAACCCAAAATTGGAGATCATATTGGAACTAAAAGAAGCCATTACAACATGGCACAGACAAGGACTCATTACGGATGATGAGAAACAATTTTTGGAAATGAAACAACCAACCCTGCCAGCAATTTATTTCTTGCCAAAGATACACAAGAACTATGACAAAATTCCAGAAGGAAGGCCAATTCTGAGCGGAATAGGTTGGGCAACCATGAACATGGCTCAGTACATAGACATCATTAAACCCTTGGCCATGAAAACTAAATTTTACCCAAGAGATACAACTGCAGCGATAAATAAACTTGGTGAAATTATATGGCAAGAGGGTTTTCTACTAGCAACATGGGATGTGAAATCGCTGTATACATCAATCAGGCATGATACCGCAATAGAAACAATGGATTACACTTTCCGGAAAGAAACAGCATCAAACTTCCAATCAGTCAGTATGCTGAAAGAAATGTTATTGTTGACACTACAGAATAATGTCTTTTTATTCAATGGGCAATTCTTCAAACAAACCAGAGGAGTAGCGATGGGAATCAAATATGCCCCAGCACTTGCGAATCTAACTATGGCCATGTTTGAAGACAAGCACATCTTTACAGATGAAGCTTACGAACAACATGTAATTTTATGGGCCAGATATATAGATGACGTTTTGTTGATTTGGAATGGGGAAAAAGAAGGACTAGAGAATTTCAGATTAAGAGCAAATAAAAACACGATGGGAATTGAATTTACAGGAGAATTAAGTAAAGAAGAGATAAACTTTTTAAGACTTAAATATATATGTTGCACAAAACCATCTTAACACCAGAACCTTCAGGAAACCGACAGAGGCCAATTCGACTTTATTTTCAACCAGCTGTCACTACACATCCGTGATTAGGAATATACCCAAGGGAGAGTTCATAAGAGCACGTAGAAATTGCAGTGAACAAAAAGCGTTCAATGAAGAATGCAAATTGCTAACAAACAGATTCAAAACAAGAGGCTATGGAGATAAAATAATTTTACAAGCAAAAGAGAAGGCATCAAAACTGAAAAGAGAAAGCACTCTTAAAATGATCAATGTTGATCCAGTGAGAAAAGAAGAGATCAACTTCATCACAAATTATTGTGCAAACAATAAGGTAATACGAATTTTGAGAAAAAATTGGCATTTGCTACAATTGGACCCAAATGTAAAGAAGTACATAGGAACGAATCCAACAGTGACTTACAGACGTGCGAAAACCATAAAAAACATTCTCAGTCCCTCTTTTCTTCCAGAAGTTAAAAAAGACCATCCTATTACGTGGCTTCTTCCACCACCAACAGGTTTCTGAAAATGTGGTACTTGTTCCATGTGCAGATATGCACATGCCATATGAATCTTTGAATATCATCGTGTTGGTAAAAGCGAAAGAATTCTAGACTCCATTAACTGTAAAACGAAGTATGTGGTCTATGCGATTGTTTGCGACTGTCAGAAAATCTATATAGGGAGTACAATTAGGGAACTCAGGACCAGAGTAAGAGAACATCTTTCAACTATAGGAAGCCAGGACATTAATTTACCATTGGCACAACACTGGCAAAACAATCCCCAATTAACAGACAAACAAAAATTAAAATTCCTAGGCCTTAAGAAAGTGACTTTGGGCCCAAGAGGAGGTGATCATGAAGCAAAACTCGGACAAGAGGAAGCGAAATTGATATGTAAATTTCAGACAGTAGAAAGGGGTCTCAATTCAGACCATGAAATGGCCTCTTTCTTATGAAATTGACTGTTTCAAAAATCAGGACCTTTGAAGGATTCTCTCTTAATGTAATTGATCATTTTTATACATTGGTGCTGTCACATATTTTGAAAGAACTTACATTTTCTCTTTCCCTGTAAAGGCTCGTTTCAGACCAGCACGTTTCTAATTTTTTAATTATTTTGTCTCAGCTCCTATTAAATCAGGGGCAGACAACAACAACACACTTCAGAGTGTCAAATAATAATGACCATTGTCACCAATTTGGCGTTTTTCCGTGCATTTTTTACCAAAAAATGGCCGCGACAAAGAAAACAAAAAAAGGACCAATTGTAAACAAGCAAGGAACACATATATGTTACTATGATTAAAAATAGACACGTAATTATTTACCCGCATAGAATTCCATTGTGGATATGAACACAAGGTCGGAAACAACTTTTAGCAACACGTAGTATCTATTGGTGCGTAACTACGAGATTAACAAATATTTTCTTTTAATTCGTATCTCACAATGTTTCAAATATACGTACATATAAAAGTCATTTTTTCATGCTAATATGTAAAAAGAACGTTGTTAAGTGGTCCTTAGCCTCCCGTAAGTGAGGCAAGGAAACCAACATGGAGAGCATAGTAAACACAATGATGGGACTAGTTAACATCATGCTGAAAGTAAATAGGAAGACGACAAAGAACCGCGAGGACCATTTGAAACAGTATTCGCGGCTGAAGGAAAGCATACAGGCGGGTCCACTTAGGGGGCTGCATTAGGAACTGGCGCAAACATGTGAGCCCAGATGCGAAAAAAGGGTTTTTTTGAGAAATGATCAGGACGTCAGTACAGCGTTGAGGCTTAAAGATTACCCCATTTGACATTTGCAATTTTAAGCGTTAACAGAATGTTAGAATGGTAAAACCAACACAAGCATTTAAATTAAGCCGAGGCCATTTTTTGAGGACCTAAAGTCCGTAGACTAATACTAAAAATGAGCACCTTAATGTACCAGTAGTGTGTACAGGAACATTGATGCAATGTTAAAAATAAGCGGAAGTATCTAAGTATTAAAAGGGAAATCAACCTATAAAGCTTAACATTACCTTTTGTGTGAATTTACAGGGATTTAACCCATGACTTATTCGAGTCCACAGTAATGAACGTTTCAAGTATTATGAATATCCAAATTAAAACATTAGGTAAGAAATTTGATGAAACCAAATTTCAATGTAATTTAAATGAATATTTGAATTACCTTCAAATACAATGTACTTCAAAACTTTTTCGTTAATCTTTATTTTTTGCAAATTTCTCTCTCTTTGTTGTTTTATTTTTTATCCCTTACCAATCCGTCCTTTCACCCCTCCCCAATTGCCAACCAAATGTTTTTATATTGTTTTGAACCATTAAATTATTGCATGACTATAACAAAAATGTTTTCATTTCTCATGTACTTTAATGTTTCAACAACCTGATTCATGATTGTCAATTTATGTTTTCAAAAATCACTATCTATTTTGATTTACTAACTAGCCCTGATTTGAAAAAGGCGATGGTTTCGCCGAAACACGTGTTATCATAGAGGGCAATTCTATGTTTGAATAAAAGATATCTATTTATTACAAAATCAAGAAAATAGTTTGGTATACATTTTGTTTCTTTCTATAAGGGCGCAGAAGAGAAACAGTAACTCAAAACACTTTATTGTTTTTCAACCAAAACGGAGTAGAGGAACCGGAACTCCGTTGTTACAGTCTTTTGCGACCACCCCGAAAATCAGTGAACACATTACTAAAACAAACAGGGCGCTGAGGTCAAACCCTTGGGAAACCCACACCAGAAAGGTTCCTCAATCATTACTTATTAATAATCAGACCATTAATCTTGGCATAGTTAGCAAAAGTATCCAAGAGGTGCTGCAGGCCCACCTTGGTGGAATCGAACAACAAAAAGTCATCCGCATAGGCCAACCATACGATCTTAGTGGAGCCCATTCTTGGGGCCAACAATCCCTCCTCATACAGATGTTCAGCTGCATCAGACACGTATTGATTAAATACCCACGGAGCCAAAACACACCCCTGTCTGACCCCACAGAGTGTGTGGACAATAGATAACATATCGCCCTTTTGATTTAGGCAAATTCTAATACCAGAATTTTTATAGACCCCTTCCAGCAAACTCAATAGGCCCCTTGGTAGACCAAATAATGCAAGCTTGAGCCCTAGCCTTTGGCAATCAACACAGTCGAAAGCTGCCGAGAGGTCCACTGAGGCCATAAAAATGTGGCCCTTGTCCCTACTCCAAGCAGCGTCCTGAATGTATTTGACCACAATGCCGTTGATGTTATTAGAGTGAAATTTGAGAAAGCCTGTCTGGAAGGGGCTAAGTTTATTTTATTTACATTGCCCTACTATGAAAGTGTGACCTTAAAACCCTAAAAACAGAATATACCCACAACAGGTTAAAAACCAATATGAGAAAATGGCTCCAAGAACAGGCTAAAATATGCCTGCACACATTGACCAAATTATCTTCCCGTTCCCTCCCCACCCTCTAATCCAAAACGTGACTCTACCCACTTGAACCTCATCACCAACTTCCGCTCCAGGCCACCATTCGCTATTACCGGACAACCTGGGCTCGGACTACCTCGGCTCTGCGATGGGTTGCTAGATCTGTACCTGCATCCACTTGTTTTATTGTTTTAATATGAAACAGTAAAAGCACCAGAATTTCTGTTACTCAACGTGCCTAAGCATAAGAGGCACCCACACTGTAACCCAACTGTCAGCTCAAATACGGACGACTGACTGTGTAATCAGGCTACTTCGATGCTTTGCCTCATCCCATGCTTGCTATTCTTTGTAGCATGTGACACAAACACTTTGAAGCGATCCTCTTGCAAGTTAGCACATTATACAATTCAAATATTAATTTGACCTTTAAGAATTTTGAGTTGGCAAATGTCATGCTCTTCATCTCAAACTTTAGCATTGCTAACGTTACCATACAAGTGGAGAGCAACATTGCAATACGATTAACTTGATAATGTATATGCACTATGCTTGGGATTATTCATATAGGGCTAGGGCAACACATATTCAGACATCTAGAATGTCTTTCACAGTATCAGCATCCTTTTAGAGTTCCATTGTTTGTTTATTCATTTATAATGCTCATCAGACCCAGGGGTATCAGGGCGCAGCAGATACAGAAAATGCAAAGCTTACTTAACATGTTACAGCGTAAGGGTACAATGTCAAGGCAAAGAGTACAAATAAAATACGAAGGTACAGGAATATCAGCAAAGTGGGGACGCAATGTCAAGGCAAAGGCACGTAGGTACAGCAGTGCAGGAATATATACACAGGGTGCAAAGTTGAGTTAGCGGAAATGAGCCACACATCAACAGGCTTTAGATATCGTTAGACTTGAGAAAGTTGATGTATCCAAGTCTGAAGTTCAAATAGGGCTGGTATTCTCCGATGAAGTGTGGTAGGGAGTTCCAGAGTTGGGCCGCTTTAACAAGGAATCTGCATCCACCCACCTTGGATAGCCTAAATCTGGGTATAGTAAGGGAGTTGGTGTTGATTAATCTCATAGGTCTGGTGGAGGTTCTCCTCTGGATTCTGTCTGTAAAGAAGCTAGTGGCAGCATTGTTTAGCGTTTAGTGTGTATAGAGATGCAGTTTTAAGTTGAATTTTGTTGTGGGTGGAGATCCAGTTGTTTTGTCGTCTTATCGCAGAGATGTGTGATCTTTTAGGTACTCCAAGTGCAGCTCTTTAGGCATTGTTTTGAAGAACTTGTATCTTCTGGATTATAGATTTATTAGCACCGATGTACAAGGCATAGACCTTAAATGCTATGGTAACTCTGTGCTATACAAACACGGATTTGTGCACATGCAGATTCATGACATTCTTAAACTGCACACAATATCATGGCGAGGCTTTAAATATGTTTTGCTTGCAAAGTATTGTGTGCAAATATCCCAGTGAGTGTTTTACTGCTGCAATCTCTCGCCTTTTACAGAGCCCCGTCAACTAGTAATGGAGGCTAGCACAGCAGCCGCAGAGCAGTATGGGTGGAAAGGCACTTGGGAACACTCTTCAGGGTGTAGAACTAATAACCAATTTTCAAAAACCAGGTCTGACATTTCGGCAGTACATTGAAGGAAGTGTGTGGTTTGCTTGCTATAGAAACCTCTAGAACACTCTAGTAAACTGCACTTTCTGTTTCTTTCTGTGCTCAGCTGCGGAGGGCTTTTTAATATAATCATGTGTTCTGTGTTTATTGCCGATAGCATCTGCATGCATCTCGTTGTTTAACTGATAAAAAGTGAATTGCAGAAGAGGGCTACCTGGTTACAGCAGGCAGCACTCAAACGTTGCTAGCTCTGAGCATTGCTCTATTGACTTAAAATGCAAATATATGTGATTTCTTCAACGGGGAGCCATAAGAAACCTCAGTAAGGTTCGTTTTGAATTTTTTCTATGCTGTGGTAAGGAAGGGTGGGAAAAGATATAATCTGTATTATGTGCTCTGTCATTTCACTTCCCCTGCCAGGGTTAAACGCAGTGCTCTGGTAAGATTTACCACTTCTTGGAATCAAGTGATTTTTCAGGCAGTAAAAAAGTAATTAGCTTTGCCAGTAGGCATACTTCATGCTTATTAAAAGAGGATCTCACACTTAATTCCTCCTGAGATCGGACAGTGATATTGGAGTTCCTTCCTATGCCACTGCTCTGCTGGTCACTCATTTGAAAAAATATCAATGCAGCTTTGTGGTAGGGGTAGGCTCCTATATGTTCACTGTTTCCCCATTTGTGTTGGGCAGAATTTCCTATTTTTAGTGAGTAAAAATGGGCCGTGTAGATCCCGCTTAGCTGTAACTCTGGTTTTGAGTAAGTGTTGTCAAAACTCACAGTGCAGCGTAATGTGGAAAGTTAGAGGTCAAAAAAATGTCAATCACCCTATTCTGTGGTGCAGTTATGCTGATGCAATTATCCACAGAGACATTATGAGAGGCATGTTCTCCTGGCCCTTGAGTTACTTCATGAAATTGTCACATTTACTACTATTGGCATGATTTCTGACCTATGCCTTTTAGTTGCCATTTCTCCATCTGCAAATATTTATCCGGTCTGATTTTTTTGTAAGCCACATCAGTGATATACAATATTTGTTTTTTGTAATACGCATGTGTTTTTTTCCACTGGAATACAAAACAAACACTTTCTGTATGGTCACTAGGCAGTAGGTCATATAGCCACAACTAAACCCATCGTTTATACGGAGCATACACTTTTTGTGTATACAGATTTTCTTCTCTGCACAGGAGTACTTTTAGTAGCTACTATGGCAGATCTTGAAGTCTTGGACTGGTTGATGAGCTCTCCTTATCACATAAAATATTTTTTTAGATTATATGTCTGGATAAAGTGTTGTAGCACAATCCACCTCTTACACTGATTTGTAAAGAATTGCAGTGGTTGGTAAGGGGAAATCCCTTCCAAACTCTTCAGGAGGTGACAGCTCACTATCTCACATGTTCACAAAGAGGCTTACCCAGTTAGTCAGTTGTTCACATGCGTGCATGAAAGTTAACCATTTATGCACTTACAGAAAATAGTTAAAGGGAAAATTAGGCACCACTACCAAGATGTCACATAAAAAGCACGCCTACAGAGACATCGCCATGTCCACACCGGATAGATGCTTGCCACAGGGCACACCACAAACATTCTCAAACACACTATACACGTAAAAGCCACTCACACAGAGTAAATGAAGGGGTGTGTATAGTAGATTTATAAGGGGCCACCTGTGAATTACGGTCACTTTGGGTTGATGGGATAACCCTACCACCAGACATCAAACAGAATCCACACACAGTTAATATAGCCTAGGATAGGGCGACTAGACGTACAGTTCGTTTTGCCAGGACTGGCTGAGAAGTGAGACTTGTGTCCCGGAGCCTCAAGGTTTTTTTTTCAATTAAAACCCTGTCCTGGTATCGGGCGAGGGTTTGGGGACTCCCTGGTGAGCATACCCATGGGAGTTCGGTCCCAGTACTTACGTGCAATGAGTGAGCAAACCTAATCACAACAGTGTGCTCTCTGCATCCAGATTTCCTGTACTGGCATCACCTCCAGGCAGGAACAAGCACGAGCCTCAATTCCGTAGTAAATTAGTCGCAAAGCAATGTATTGCAAGCTTGTTCACCAACCAATCAATGCCGTAAACCATGGCTGTAGGGTAGTTTTACATTCATAGATTAGAATAGTAAATCCGCTCTTGAAACCAGGATTGCATCCATCCCTGGGTGGCCTCGAACCAGCAATCAGTCACCAGACATATACAGTAAATAGTGGAAACACAGGGACTGCTGAGAAAACCGCTTTATGGCCGGGCCTAGAATTTCAATGAGAGAAAAGCTCCTTTGTGACTAAGTCACAGCTAAATGGTAGTGTTTACATCCTGGGGACTGTAAAACTCCTCTGCAGCAACCTTTACATGTTGGTGGTCCGTTTCGTTTTCCTTATTTTCATAATCTGGTCACCCTATCTTAGTGCCAAGTGCATGCAAGGCTCACCGAAGTACACTTTGAAATGGACCTCCATGCACCACTCGGGGTACCTCCAGTCTGCAGGCATCAAGGCAACAGCAAAGCAATCTTGCATTTTCCCTCTTCATTCTAACCTAATCCATGCACTTCTTTTTCAGATCCATCACAGTGCCTGGACACCATATGGCCTCCGTGCATGGTACAAATCAAAACACGGGCATTTCCATTCAGTTCAAGCCACTGTAGTTAACCTACCTGCAATCTTTTGCAGATGAGATGGTGGGAAGGGACTTGCAGTTTTGTTTTTCAACAGCCCATTCATATCCATTTGTGCAGCAATCCTCCATGGACATTTGTGCAATGGCTGCAAAAAAAACAATATTTCTCAGTTTTAAAGAAAATAGATCCTCAATAAATAAACATACCAGTCACAGAATTTACAAGTCACGTCATCTTTTTTTTTTTAAACAATTTTTCGGTTATTTTTTTTTTCAAAACACATAAGTTAACCATCAAACTCAGCATTTCGTTTACAAGCCTTAGGGCAAACATTTACAGATATCATTGCTGTCTTCCTCCACCCCCCCCCTTTAACTCGGGCTTGCACCTTAGTTCCTGGAACGGGGCTAATCCCCTTCGTCGTCTCGGACACATCCTATTCACTGGAATCCACATATGAGGACTCCGACAATGTGGCTACCATTGGTCTCCAGGCTAACAGACAGCCCGCTTCCCCATCCTCTCCTCCATTGGCTGCCTCGTGCCATGCCACTGTCTCGGCGTCTACCCATTTCAATAGGTCATTCCACCATGCCTCTAGTCTGGGTCTGTGGGCTGCTTTCCAGCCCATGGCTATTCTTCGCTTTGCCATGTTGTAAGCCAGGTCCCTGAGTTTGCCGACATGTTTCAAGTTACGTGGTCTCGTGAACCCTCCCAACATGCACGCCCACACTGAGTCCACGTCTAACAGATTCCTTTATCAGACAGGTGCAACCTGATTTCCACCCAAAATTTCCCAACCCCCGGCCACGCCCAGAACATATGGATCATCCCAGCATCCACCTCCCCGCACCTGGGGCATTTTTGTGCTTCAGTACCCCCAAATCTAGCAATCCTTTGCGGTGTCATGTACGCTTTATTGGTAACAGTTGGATCTGTTGCAATCTCGCGTTCAGAGACACCTTTTTATGGTATCTTTGGGCCCATTCCGATTGCCCGTCCTGCAGTGGTATCCCTGCCTCCTCCTCCCAGTCTCGCCTCAATTGGAGCAGCTCTGGTCCCACTTTAGACATTACCAGTTCATAAATCCAGGTTACCTCATGCCCTCCCTCCGAGACATCATACATTGTTTCTAAGGCAGTGTCTGGTTGTTTGGCTAGTGCTATTTCGGACCACCTCTCCTTCGCCCGTTTAATTATTCTAGTGTAGGTGATATATTGTCCCGGATGCAACCCAGTTTTCTCTGTTACCATCTGGAAGTCCTGTGGCTTCCCCTCCTGCCGTATGTCTCCCAGGGTCACCAGGCCCACCACCTCCCAGTGTTTACGGATCCCTTTCCTCAATTGTTTATCTGCTCAGCATAGCGCCACCAGAGGCGCCTGCGGGGAGTATGGGGCCGGGCTTCCCACGACCCAGCATGGCCTGCGCCATGTCATCCAGCCCAGTTCCAACAGCCTCGATCCCCCAACAACTCTAGTTTGGGCAGCCATATTATTTCTTTTAGGAAATAGGGGTCACATTCCCTTCTCAACAATCTTGACTCTGCCGTCTTGTCTTCCGACAGCCACCTTACAACGTACCGTAGCTGCCCTGCCAAGTGGTAAATTTCAAAGCTCAGCAGATTTATTTCCCCCTTATCATATGTATTCTATAATTTCCACAGGGCTAATCTGTTCCTGGAGTTGTGCCACAGGAAGCCTCTACACAAACTCTGGAGTTTGGTGAAGAATCGTTTGGGCAACACACAGGGGATGTTTGTGAAGAAGTGCAGTGGTCTTGGTAGGACCACCATCTCGAGCAGGGCCGTCCTCCCTACCATGGCCAGGGGGAGCTTCGCCCAGAACCCCATGCTATTCTTAATGCCCTCCACCGCCTTCTCCGTGTTATGTTTATGCTCGTCTGGGGCCTTATTGTATATGTTAATTCCCAGATATTTAAATGTTCTGGTCTGCCAGGCTATTTCTAGGACAGGCAGGCTCTCCGGCGGGACTCCCCTGTACCTCCCCAGAGGAAACATGCATGATTTTTTGGCATTCACCGCAATACCCAATAATGTTGCATAGTGCTCCAGCACCTCTAGGATATAGTGCAAATTTTCCTCTGGGTACCGCAGATACAGCAACATATTGGCTGCATACAATGATATCAGGTGTGGTCCCCCCCTTAGTGTGGACCCCTATTTCTTCATACTGCTGTCTTAAATAGATTGCTAGCGGTTCCAGAGCCAGGATATATAACATTGGGAACCATGGGTAGACCTGTCTCGTTCCTCCACGGAGCTGCCATTTTTCAGAGACTATCGCTCCCGTCTTGACCCTAGCTGTTGGGGAACTATATACCATCTTTACCCATCGCATATACCCGGGTCCCATCCCGTATTCCTACAAGGCCGCCATCATCCAGGGCCACCTCACCGAGTCAAATGCCTTAACTGCGTCTAATGAGACTATTGTTATTTCGCCTGGATCTTTCTCTGTCTGTTCGAGAACATAGTGGAGCCTCCTGTGATTATCAGATATACTTCTGCCTCGGACGTATCCGGTTTGGTCGGGGTGCATAAATTTATTTATAACCCTTTTCAGTCTATTTGCCATCACCGCAGTAAAGATTTTGCTATCTTGATTAAGCATGGATAGGTGTCTGTATGACCCACACTACGTCCCTAGCTTGTCGGGGTTTTAAGAGTGGGATGATCACCGCCTCCCTTAGCGATTCCAGCAACCTCCCTCTCTCAAAGGCCTCATTGAGCATTGCCAGCAGCGGGGGGAGCACCTCTTGGCTGTATGTTTTGTCAAATTCGCTGGGGAGCTGTCTGACCCCGGGGCTCTACAAGTGGGCAATTGGGCTACCACTACCTCTAGTTGCTCTATGGTAATCGGGGTGTTTAAGTCCTCTTTGTCTTCTTCATTCAATTTGGGCAGACCTATGTCTTCTAGTGTCTCTTGGAGCTCTTGCTCTGTCGTTTCGCCTGTGTCTTCGTAGAGGCGTTTGTAGAATCTAAGGAATCCCTCATTCATGCTCTCCTGGATGTTCCAGACCTGGCCCGCCTCTCCCAAGATCTCTCTGATGGCTAATCTCGGCGTCTCCCTCTTGCATAGCCATGCCAGGAGCCTCCCGTGTCTGTCCCCACCAGCGTGTTGCCTTTCAATGTATTTTTTGTAGTTCAAATGACATAGCCTCTCCCATAGCCCTGCGCAAGTCTGTTGTAAATCGCTTGCCTGATTGGCGTCCTCTTGTGAAGTGCCCCCTTCCCTCATAATTTCTTCCATTTTCTTTCCTGTCTCCTGTAGCCCTCGCTCTATGCCCTCTTGGAGCACTTTCGATTTGGATATGGCTGCTCCTCTTACCACCACTTTAAAAGCTTCCCATAAGGTTCCCGCTGATTCTACACTTCCAGTGTTGTTTTCCAAGTATCCAATTATCTCCTCCCTTAGGTCCTCGCGGAATATTGAATCCTTCAGGGCCTCTGCTCTGAGCCTCCAGGTTGGGATTCTGGCTCTAAGGGGCTGGTGTCTCCACGCCAGGACCAGGGGGGGAGTGGTCCAATAGAATTCTTGTCTTCTATTCCATGCTTACCATGTCCCAGGCTAGTCCCGGCGTGGCGAACATGTAGTCCAATCTCGTGTACAGGTTGTGCGGGCGGTATAGTGTGATTAGTGCCTGTCGGTGGGATGTTGCTGCCTCCATATGTCTATCAGCCCGAAGTCTCCCAGCAGAGCCAGTATTGTCCTTGCTGCTGGGGTGGGCCTAGTTAATTTTGTGTCTGACCTATCCAATTTGGGGTCCAGCGTACAATTGAAGTCCCCCCCCCATATGACCTCACCTCCCATGTGGGGGCTGATTTTTTTGTATAATGTTTTAAAATAAGCCACTGTGTCTTGGTTGGGGGCATATGTATTTATAATGCACAATTCTCTGTTTTCTACCAGCCCCCGAATCGCTACCATCCTCCCGTCTAGCTCCTCGGTGGCTTGAAGCATCTGAAAGGGCACATGTGGCGCCACCCAGATCATTACCCCTCTGGCAAACACAGAGTACGTTGCTCCTATGGTGGTACCTTTCTACTTTTTCTTTATCACTGCTTGTTTCTCTTTGGTGAGGTGGGTTACTTGCAATAGTGCTATATCTACCTTCTGCCTCCTCAGGTACATCATTACTTTATTTCTTTTCAGGTAGCTAGCTGTTAAGGCCTCTGACATTCCAAGTTATTATTTTAAGACCCCCATTGTCGTTCCTGATCTGTCTCATCTCCACTCTTCCTTGTCCTACCCCCCCCCCCCCGAGTTTATTTGGCGTGATTGTAAGCCTGTTCCCCTTCCATTAAAACCATAAATCCCCCAACTGACCCACCACCACCCAAACTCCCCAACCAAAACCACTGCACAATACACCCCCCACCCCCCAACTCCCTCCCCACTCCCTGCCCGTCCCATACCCAACTGTAGCCCAGCTCCATCCCTGGATCTCAGGCCTACCCGCATCTGGTTCCTATTCGGCGTGCCGATACTAGGGACCCAGCAGGGGGCTACCACCCTAGTGGCAACCCGACTAGTCTATCTATTGGGGTATAGGAGTACTTCCTATGTGTCTCCTGTTATTATGCAACATTGCTTTATGCTGATGCATTGCAGCTTATTTGGCGTGTGGCTGAACCTTCCCGTGACTGCATTACCCTGTCATATATTCAAGTCCCAAAGTCATAGTTTATACAGCACCTCAGCTCCGTTGTCCCACCTCACTTCTCAGTACCATCAGTTTTGCGGCCCTCTGCTCTGGACGGACAGTTCTGGGCATCCAACCACTCCGTTGCATCCTCTGGAGTCTCGAAGAAGAGGGCCTTGTTGTGGAACACCTTCAGCCTTGTCGGATACATCAACATGTATCTTAAGCCTGCCTCCCGCAGTCTTCTCTTTACTGCTCCGTAGTTTAGTCTCCCTCTTTGCACCAGAAGTATGTAATCCAGATATGCTGCGATGGTCGCAGAGGCTCTTTGTATTGTGCCTCCTTTCCGGAAGTATTCAAGTATTTTCTCTGTCGCAGTAGTTCAGGATTTTTGCGATTATTGGTCTCGGAGGTGCCCCCGGGGGGGGGGGGGGGGTCTTCTTGACAGGGCTCTGTGCGCTCGCTCTACCGCAAACCCCTGGGTGAGCACTCCCCCTTCTATTTCCTGGAGAAGCATGGTCTCAACGTAGTCTGTCAGGTTGGAGCCTTCGGCTCCCTCCGGGAGGCCCACTATGCGTATCTTGCTCCTCCGGGCGCGTCCTTCGGCTTCCTCCACTCAGTTCTCCAAATTGCTGACTTGCTGTTTCAATATGTGGATCTCCGAGGCATGGGATGTGCGTGCTACTTTATTTGTGGCCGATTCTTCCTCCAGTTCATCTGTACGCTTCGCTATTTTCCGTACATCTTGTCCGAGTAGGTTTACGTCCTCCTGGACGGCACCTACTTTGAGTTCCAGCACTACTTTAAGTTCATCTGTGGCTTCCTCCAGTTTAGTCTCCCACGTCGCCTTCAGATCTGCGATCGCATCCAAGATCTGTTGGCCATTGTGCGTGGGGGCAGCGTCCGGCTACATGTTTTTTACCCCCGTTTCTGGTCCGCTCCGTGGGGGGTGGGGTCTTTGTGTATTCCTCCATAGTATGTTGCTTCCCCTTCACTTTAAGCATTTTAGAGGTCATGTTAGACTCTGGGGGTATGCTCTCTGTGTGGGCCTGCCAGATATGTCGTACCCCTGTGCCGTATGGCATTTGGCGAGTATCTTCATTCTTGCTCTCTCAGGGGCTCTTGCCTGCATGATGTTCAGTGGGCAGGTATCACAGTCCTTGCAAATCTGGCCCCTCTTCCGCTTTTAGTCTGCCCAGCGCCCTGGTCTCAGGCTGCCAGTGCATCGTCTGTGTACCCCTGCGCCACGGTGCCCTCCATCTGTCTCTAGTCCAGCAGCCCCCTGCGCATCCATGTCGTACTCTTGTGTCCACCTAGGGTGCCCTTATGCTTGGTTCGTATAATCACATCACTTCCACACTCTGATCTACTGGCACCAGTCCCATGCGAACGTGTGCGTCGCGCTGTTGTTTCAGCAACTATGGCTTCAGTCCCTTCAATATGGGTTTAGGGCTGTTTTCTCCTTGCAGCCCTTGCAATCAGTCCTTGTGCCTCTAATCGCTTCCCCTTTGATTTTCTGTTTCCTTCTGTGGGTTGTCCGGGTTGTGGCTTGGGTGTACTCTGCTACATGTGGTCCCACCTCATGGCCGTCACGTTGTTGCAGCGGGTCTTAACACTGCCCAGCTTCCTGCAGTGTTAGCTCTAGTCATACGGGCGTCGAACCACAGTTTGCTCATCTGCAACCTGGTTATCCAAAGCTTCCCCAGACATACTTGATGTCCAGATGGACTTGACAGTTCCACCGTTCTTGCTCCGTAACGCTGTTACTGTAGCCACTGATCGCCTCTTCAGCACTCAGCGTGGCGCTGGGACTTTACCACGTATCCAATTGTATCTCCTCGCTAGGCTCTTTGCATCTGCAGCACGTCTGTGGGTCGGGGCATATTGCATTACACGCCCGCTCCATCTGCCGAACAGCTGCTCCGTCCTCTCCCCTGGCGGGGCTCTGACTAATCCACCGAATCGCCGCACACCACCGGGCCACCTCTAAAAGTCTGCAGATTGCCTCGGGCAGCCGCGGAATCTCAGCTTGCCTCCCCCTTCGCCTCGCACATCTCCGTGACAGTTTGCAGTTTCCAGTCCTTCGGAGGTTTGCACTTCAACCCGATCGGGTTGTAGGCAACTGCGCTTCGCTCCGCTGCAGGTCCTTGAAACGATCTTCAGTCCCTTTGTTCATGGGGACCGGCCATTTTGTCTCGTCTTTGTCTCGTCATTCCACCGCACATATCACCCCTCTGGCACACCGAATCTGGTTTTAAAGGTGTTCACTGCCTGCCGCATACGTTCCCATAGCCATATGTCTGACTGTAGTTCACCTTTTCTTTGCAAGCATTCGAGGATCATGTAAGGATCAGCAGGAGCCACGGAGATGCTTGTCCTATTCCCTGGCTAGTTAGCCACGCACCCAGTCACGTCATCTTTGTATCCTTTTATGGCAAATATAATAAGAACCAAAATATTATCTTTGGCCATATTAGTTCAATAGATGTGGTGGGTAATTTTTAAAATGAATGTACATAAAAACATATTGGTCCTTGCCAACCTTTCAAAGGATAAGCAAAGCATTTTCAAATGTAAAACTGCTTTAGTTGAAATGCTATGACAGAGTTAAAGAATGGTTACTAAAATGGTGGCTATTTTAGCATGGCGTGCCATTATCCCTTCTCCCACAATGGGCTCATTGGAATCGCTCACCCGGCGGTTCCCTTTATCTCACCAGGAATCCATCACCTTCCACCTCAATTACAGACCACCTGCAGGAGTGATTCTTTCATTGCCGTCATCTCAAACCTAAAGTCCTCTGCCAAATTAGCACACTCTAATAATGTCTTTCTCTGAGATTTTAACATCCCAGAATCTCAAGCCAGTGACCACACTTCAAGCATTCTTTTCGCACTGCTGACCAGATCCATGAAACATAACCAAATTGTTTTCACATCCCCCCCACTTATCACTTGTGCGAACCCTACCCAACTCGACTGGTTTGACCACGCCATCCCACTATGGTCACCTACTCGACTAAGGCCCACAAAG
The DNA here is from genome assembly GCF_040938575.1 of Ambystoma mexicanum. Lineage (NCBI taxonomy): Eukaryota > Metazoa > Chordata > Amphibia > Caudata > Ambystomatidae > Ambystoma > Ambystoma mexicanum. The sequence goes on from NC_090936.1 coordinate 150,003,541, forward strand.
TGGAGGCTAAATGCCCCCTCGCTCAGCACTACTTATTCAAAACCTTCCCAGTTAATGAGCTAGAAGCAAACTTTGGAGACTTCACACACCATAGGGAATGCCTCAGTCCTCCTAGAATTATTGAAAAACTCTGCTATGTAACTGGTGGCCAATTATACCCCCTAAAACCCAGACTCTCCAAGACCAAACCAACCACCCCTTGGTACACCCCTCAAACTTGCTTCCAACCCTCGTTTCCTGTAGTGTCCCCCAAGGCTCCATCCTCTCGCCAATCCCGTTTAACCTTTCCATGGAGCCTAAGGACACTCTCCTCAAAGATTACAACATAGCCATCCACCAATATTCAAGACGATACTTGTACATGAGAGTAAAATGCCTACAGTGCATCATTTGTCTCCACGATTACCTAGCCATCATCCAATTCTGGATGGCGACTGCCTACCTTAAACATAACCTATCCAAGACTGAATTCATCCACATCAGGCTCGGACTGGCCTATAGGGCAATAGGGCAATGCCCAAATCCAAAACACAAAATGCTGCTGTGGGTCTGTTTTTTTTATCAAAGTGGGCCACTTTTTTTGGCCAATGTGGGCCAGTTTGAGGAGTTACTTCACCATGCGGCTAGACGTTTTGACCATTGGTACTGAATACATATTCTTTTTAATGCACAATTTGCATCACATTTTATCAGAAACTCCCTTGGGTACTACTCAGTTTGTCACAAAAGGAATTAATTGCCATTTGCAACCATGACACACATTTTACGTGGTGCCCGAGACGATGTTATTCCCCATTCTGACCCTGCCCATTAAACAACAGCTTGTACAACAATGGCTCAATGATAGGTGCATAGTAGGATTGGATCCACAACTCTCGGATTCAGAAAAATCCTTCAGCTTCATCAATGACAGCAGCCTCTCCTTCCAGAAACACATAGCCAAGGAGGCACAAACAGCCTGGTTCCAAATCTCCACCCTTCGCAAAATCAAACCCTTCATCATGCCACAGGTATTCCAGACTGCAGTGCAGGCCCTTGTGGTCTCACACATCGATGGGGAAAGTGCCTTCCTAACGGGGCTTCCAGCTGCTCACTTGGCTCCCCTAAAGGCAGTCCACCACACTGCAGCATGCATTAAGGGTGCACAGAAATGTGACCGAATCACACCCGTCCTACGCAAACTACATTGGCTTTTTCTCAACGCCAGGCTACGGTGCAAGACTGCATGCATCACCTGAGTGGCACTGAAGACAAAGGAGCCCATGCTGTTGATCGAGATGACCAACTAGTTTCAGGAACTCCCGAGATTGTTAAATCGAACTTGTTACAATACATATTTTAGAAAAAACCTTTTGAAACGAGTCTCACTTCTTTGGTGATTTATTTTAAGCTACATAAGCGAGGATTGGCGACCTTGGTTTGAAATACAGACCAAAACTGAGTTTTTATATCAGAATTCTTTTTTTTTTTAGAGAACACAGCTGTATGCACAACATCTGGCCATGCCCATACCCTGCGAGAGGTCGTGGCTTTGTCCCCGTTAGGATGGGATATGTACTCCTCTCAGCCTAGCTGGGTTCTCGTTAATCAGAGCCAGTCCTGCCCCAGAAGCAGGGTCCTAGAGTTGTGAGGGCCCCAGTCTCTGACACCCCATCCCTGTTCGGGCCATTTTGCATGCAGCAGGTACCACACTATTACCCAATGCCTGCACTGCTGTACCCCATTCTGGCCAGAAATTGATTTATGTTCTGACGGGACTACCCATCCCAGAAGGCCGGTAAGCGGCGCATGGCAGCAAAGCCTTTTACCTTTCATTTTAGACTGGCAACCCAGAGACTGCATCACATACTATGCCTGCGAAGAGGGCTGATTTGTTTTACACCTCCGGCTGCTGTGGCAAAGGCCCATGGGAAACCAGAAAGGTAGATTTGCCCAGGAAAACAGGTGATCAAGTGAACCAAAGGGGAGGGGGAGGCAAGGGAAGTCGGGGATATCAAAGCCCAGTGAATCAGACACAAGGAGGGCTGTTTGGGTGAGTTCAAGTGAAGTGGAGGTGAAGCGATTGACATGCAAAGGAGGGATGGTGGAGCAAAGCGTTTCCGAGATTGCGGTGGAGCATGTTACGGGTGAGGTTTTGGTTGTGCGAAAGAGTGGTACCCTATTGAAAGAGTGCGACTGCGAGTGTAGCAGGATAAGGTGAGGGAGCGCAAGGAGTGGGATTGAGGGAGTGAATGAAGGAGGGAGAAGAAGAGGGGTGAGAGGAGGGTGACAAGAAGAAAAAAAATAAGCAAACCTGCAAGAGAAAGTACGAGAAAGAAAGAAAAGTGAAAGATAAAGAGAGAGAGTAATAAGATTGGGGGAGAAAGGGACGGAGAGAGGCAGAACCAGTGTGTCTGGTGTTGGCACACTTGAACCATCAGTTCTTACTGAGAAACCCAGGGGAACAGATAGGTCAGGACACCCCCATAAAATTCCCAGAAGCAGTCTTTTACCTTTATTTAGGCCTTCGCCATAGCCGGCAGGGTTGGACTGGAACAAGAATTAGGCCCGGTCACCCAAAAAAAAAGGGGCCCACCCCTCACCTCAAAAAAGTGGCCCAAACCTCATCTCACGACCCTTGACCTCTGATGACAACACCAGAAGTGATGTCATTTGACCCCACCCGAAAGTGACATCCCGGGAAGCGATGAAACACGACCTTTCACCCCTTAACAAAACAGGAAGTGGCATGAAATGGCATTGGTCCCAAGTACACTAAGAAAAATATGGTTACGTTATCACTGTAAAGTGATATACATTTCATACAAGAATGGCTCACCATATGTATCATTAATATCTGTGTCTATAGGCCCATATTACCAAATTACTGCGAATGCAAGCAGACGTCGAAGGCCTTATGGTAATCTGTTATTGTATAGCATTTACGCTTAAGCTCTTTGTTATAGAACAAATATGCAACCTGTGTTGGTACTCATTTATCGACCTATGAAAGAAGAAAGGCTTTTTGAAAAATAAAAAATTAAATTGTAGGAAAAAAAAAAATTCTATTTTTTTTTTTCCAAACCGGCCCAGGGTTGGCCAGAAACTGGCTGCCACTGCCCAGGGACGATTTTGGCCAGGCCACGGGCCGAAAGGCTGAGAAGCCAATCCAACCCTGATAGTCAGCATATCAGACTGTAGGTGTTGCCGGTCATGTTAGCATTCAACCTGGGATACAGTGACGACTGGGTTAGGTGGCAGCATGCCCAGAGGAAACAAGGGCCTTTGTGTGCCACAGTTCAGCCTGCTGTCATCAAACCATTGTATTTCCTGCATTATCTGAAATAAAAACCCTTTAACCCATCTCTGTTTGGGTGGACTACAGCGTTTGGTTGAGAAACGTAGAGAGACCATTAAGGCTCACCTAAGAGCTACGTCTTTTTGTGACCATCCGCCTTGCCACTAGTGACGTTGGATGTTACTGCACTGTTTGCCCAGTCCACAAGTTCGGTTATGGAAGTAACCGAAGAGTTGAATACGCGGCATAAGAGCATTATCTCTAGTGCAAATAGATCCCACTTTTGGAATCGGGCGAATAGATTAAACAGTTTAAACGCCAACGCAAGAAGTGCCATTCATTACTGCTGTGACGCGTATCACCCCTAACACAAAGTGTTGAAGAAATCGAAATTTTAAAGAAAAATCCCCTGATGAATGTTGTACAAAATGGCGATAGGAGCAGAAAAATGTTGGGAGTTTAAGCATAGAAACACTTTGGGCCTCATTACGACCCAGGCGGTAAGGGTTTTACGGCGGCGTAAACAGCGCCGACTCTTACCGCCTGAGTGCGAGGTCCCTTAGCGCCATGGAGGTTTTAACACCTGCTTTTAGCAGGTGTTAAAATCCATGGCGCTAAGGGACCATGGAGTTAATTACGCCACCGTAATTTACGGTGGCGTAATTAACGCCTTCCCCACTCCCATTATGCCCTATGGGGCAAAATGGGAATGGGGAAGGGAAAATGGGAAAATGGGGATTTACCCCCCCCGCCAAGGTTGGAATGGGGCGGTAAATCCGCCAACCACCATGGCGTAAACATAGTTTACGCCATGGTGGTAAAGTCACGGCCCAGGCGGTAACTTACCACCTGGGTCGTAATGAGGGCCTTTATGTGTGTTTAGTTTACATTTTTGTCATTTGTGTCTAGTAATTTGTTATATGTTGTAATATTTGATTGTATTTTATGGGATATGTGCATTCAGCCACATCCACTTTGTGATTCTAAGGGTGTTTTTTAATGTTTGATAAAACATGTGAATGAATAAATTGGATCAATTTGGAAATTTGAATTGTGTAAGAGTACAAAGTCCATTTCTCCAGGATCACTGGTATAGAGAGGAGCAACGACACATCTCTTAAGAGCCAACATTGTTAATAACCGGGAGGATCTACCGCTTTTCTTACATGTATATTGTGGGCGTTTTAAAGGCCATCTGTGACGCCCTTCTCTTTTATGTCATCCGTAAAGAACCAGCCTCTCTGTAGCCCCCCCAACCGCCCGAAGTAAAACCTGCAAGAGTAAAAGGAGCCAAAGGCACGAATTCCGGTGTAGTTTAAAAACCATACGTCAGAGTCAAGTCGTTACCATGTGTTTGCGCTCAAGCTGAAATGCCACAAGCTATCCAGCCGCTCACACCAGCAGGCCAAAGGCTTCGTCTGCTTGTGCAGGGTGTGCATGTGCAGCGACCGGCTTCAAAATGCCAGTTGCTGCAACTGCCATTTTTACATTGCTGTCCTGTTTCGGGAGGTAGAAATGTAGTAAAGTACAGAATCGCTCAAGTAAAGTTTGAGCAATTCTTTCAGGGACAAAGGGAGACATGCAGGCAGAGCCTCTGCAGACCCCATGCATCATTGCGCCCAGCACGTGACCGAGGAGCTCAATGTCAGGAAAGGCAGCCACGCGGACTCCTGCAAGCAGAAGCGCACACCTTTATTATCAAGGATCTGCATGGGGATGCTGAAGGCACTCACGTGGCCTGTCTTATGACAGATGGTCTTCCCCTCAATCATCTGTTTGTGTAAATAATTTGGGCAGACCAATTTATTTGAAACTAGCTGTCCCCGGCCACACGTTGCTGTGGCTCAGTCTGGTTAAATGGAACAGAAAGAAAAGAGAAAGCGCAAAACAACCTCCTTCTCCTTCCCCTCCCCCCCCAAAATCCAAGAGTCAGGTATATAGTCTTTCCCCCTCTCAGTGGTGCCATTGGCGGAGGCAGAGAGTGCAGTTCCATTCCCTCCTTCCTTGTAGTTCGGGTTCTGTGCCCTTGCTTATCCCTCTTCATGGGTCAGAGTTTGCATTGTGCTACCTTGCCTGTTGGAGGATACACACAGCATGGAATGATACTTAGCTCAGGTAGTGTTCCTCAGCCCTCTGCCATGAGCATTATAGCTCTTGGCAGTTGCTGTACCCATCAGCCAAATTAATACATTCTTAAATGAGATGTGCGCGATCGGCGTGCTCGCAACCGTGCATCCTGAAATCTGGCTGCACGTCGCTCTGCTGCTTCCTCGGCACATATTTTAGCCATTCTAAATCGGAAACATTGAAATGGAATCGTAAAATATTTTGTATAGCGTGTGTTGCTTTTACATCCAACAGATGGTGCGGTTTTTCCCAAAAAACATGTTTTTACCTGTCACAGGTGTGACATCTATGTATAGTCGGTATATAAAAACACATGCTTATTCGAATGCAGCGTTGTGTCAAAATTTCAAAGCAATTGGTGAAGAACTTTCGGATATTTAAGATTTTGAACAAACGAACATTTACATTTTTATTTATATAGATACCACAAATGCAGAAAGCAGTGATTTTTGGTTTCTTGCAAGAAGTCACAAGAACTTGACCAAAAAAAACTTACTGCATAGCTCCATTGTTTACAGCAAAGAACCCAGTTCCTCAAAAAGCGTGGTGGTGCTGGGGGGGGGGGGCTGGGGTGAGGGGGTAACTTTTGGTACAGAGGACAAGGTGGATGGGAAACACTAATACATGATCATGACATGAATGAGGGAGTAAACAAGAGAAGAGAAATAAAAGATGGTGAACAGTAATTATCAACACAAGAAAAGACAAATTGTAAGAACACAATTCTTAGTAGCGCAAAGGTTAGGAAAGCAAATGGTACATTTTACTGATGTGAAGTTAAAAGTGGCAAGAGAATAAACATGGGCCAGTACTACAGACACTTTGCAGCAGCGTAATTAAGAGTAGAGCCAAAAGTCAATGCAGATTTGCACTGGGACGATGTGTGCCCCAGTCGTAGAAATAGGGTGAAATTTGCCAGGGTGCAAAAGTGCATTGAATTTGTTTTTTTTTTAAATAAACAAAAAAGCGGACGGTATTTGCCTTAGTGCCAAGCGCACTTACAGCAGTGTAACGTTTCTGCACTAATTCTCAAGAGTGGTAAAAGAAAGCAAAACATGAAAAAGGATACCAAGAGTGTAGGCAGAAGAAGAAAGGTTGAGAGGGCTGGGAGGGAAATTCAAAGGGGGGTGTGGAAGAGTCGCGAGTGGAAGGAGCAGGAAACAACAGAACATCACTCTTAAAGGAATTAAGGTGGATAGGATGGGCAAGTGTTCGGGAGAATTTTTATTTCTGTGCCAATTCCCTTTAACCTTAGGGATCATCCCCCCTCCACCCACCCACCTGGCTCTTTTGCTGGACTCAGGGCTTTTTAATATTAAGTCCTGAGTGAGTGGGACCTTTTCTCATGCATGTGTTTTTTCTGACTATGCTTTTTGTATTTCTTACTGTTTTATGGAGTCTGGTAAACTCCTTAGGCATCTACTTTTGCATTGTGACACAACACCTTTTATGCAGTGCCACGGAGAAGTCCCTTGTACTTCTCTTCATGTTTAAGTACATTTTCTTGGGTGAACTACTGTTCCCAATAATAGTAAGATGACCCCCCGTCTTACTTCCCTTTTCTTTTGTGGGTCCAGCACACACCAGCCTATGTGGAGTACTGGGGGGCTACATAGTAACTCCTTATCCCACTTCTCATGTAACATTTGGTTACACTAACTAACTTGAATGGCTGGAGGCATTGCTTTCTTTTTTACTACCAGATTCCTCAGCTGAGGTACAGCACTCAAGTTTGATGATTTTCTCAAAATCCCCCCCCCCCCCCCCGGTCTTCTTTTTTAAGCCATTTCTTGTCAGTTAGTTCCTTCTGGGCTTTTACTCTGTTGTTTGAATCGGGTAGGAGTCCTTTGTGCAGGTTGCCTTTGGCGGGCTTCAGCCCTGAAGCCATCCCAGGCTCCAGGGAGAGTCGACCACAGGAAGACAACATTCGACAAAGAAGACATGAAGAGACATCAGCAGCACCCTCCGGGACCGCGAAGGGCCCGGTGACGCCCTGCAGCTGTGCTGACCCAGTTTTTGTTTTCGACTGGGAAGACCCGTATGGAATGAATTGCTCCCTTTGGCTGTGGGACCGACTAGACTTGAGACAAGCTTCATTTTGACGCAATCCCCGGCTTGCTGTGACTTTGCAAGGCTGCAGAATCCCAATACCCGGGGACCACTGACCCTCATCAAGTGCATTGTCTCTGGAAGTGCGAATCTGGCCAAACCTTCATGGGCATCCAGAGAACCCTACAAAAGCAGGAAATCTTCACCCAGAGTCCCCTCACCAGAGTCCAGGAACCAGAGTCCCCTCACCAGAGCCCAGGATCGAGTGATCAAGTAACTTCTAACCGTAGCTGTTCATTCTTCTTTGGCACAGAGAAAAAGGCGCTAAAACCACAAAAGCCAGCTAAATCAAGGAGAATCCATTGCTGCAGAGCCCCTCTCTCGAGTGCTGCCAGAGAAGCCCACCAGATGTCCTCCCTTTTGTCACCACGACCAAGGACCAGGAACAAGGGTCTACTACACTGCAACAGGAAGGCCTCCAGCTGGAACCAATTCTTCAGTTCTCTGGTACATCTACCTTTTGCCAATTGTGGCGCTTCCTAGCTTGGCGAGTGCCATTTTACCCTCTTTTGAGTTGACCCCCAACTCACTTGCACAGGCCTTTCAGCTTGTTCTTCTTCAGGGTGGCTCCTCTGGAGCTTCTGTGATTTGAACTGACTTTTCTAAAACATTTTCTAAGAAGAGGGCACCAGAACTTTGAACTAGCCCATTGACTTTGGCTGTCCTGCTCTCTGAAGGCCCCCTTCTAACCTATTGGCTTTGGCAGCGTTTGTTCCCTTACAGATCTTAATTGTTGAACACTATTATTGCTGGGATAAAAGACTGCCTACAGCCCTCTGGTAGAATCTAACTGTTTTTCAAAGTACAAAGTGTGTGCTGATCTAACTATAACTTTTCCCTCCTTATAACTCAATATTGCAATGGTGATCACAAATAAGTTATTACTGACCTCAAATTACGTCACTCAATGTGCTGGAATATGTATAACGTATGAAAATGTACTCACCTGCCATATTGCTCTTGTTGAATTGAAACCTAACTTTTGTGATTCATGTTATTAGTAGTTGCTGCTTTTTAAAGATTGTTGAATTATCTGTGTATAAATAAATATGTATACTAAAGTGTGAAGTGTTTAATTGAATACCTGTATTTACCAATTTCATTGTACAGCTCTACAGCTCACATTAACCCTCTTAAGATAAGCTTGGCTGCTCTGTCACACTACCAACGTGTGCAGTACAGGCCTATATTAAAAGGTGGGTTAGCTAATGCCAAGAGATAAGTCTTGTAAAGTTGCACACCAGTTGGGCTCTACTGACCAGGCAAAGAAAGAAAAACTTGAGAATATTTGGTGTACAATTGACAGTTTAAGCCAAACCGTTGAATCATAGATTAGACTAATGCATAACTCCCAACTCACACAATTTGGGCCGTCGTCACCCACTGTGGACTCAGTTCACACACATGGCAAGCCTCATACCCGGTCCATAGGCTTTGCTAGGTTCTCACGCACCAAAAACGAAATCATCCAATTGCACCCGCTATTGCAACTCAAAAGGTTGAGAGGTATAGGAATGGTATAAAGAGAGAATAATAAAAAGGACCAACAACCGAGCAATGTGGAACGCGAATGCAGATGCCGAGCACAAGAAGAATGACCAGCCCAGAAAACGGTAGTGGTTGCAAAGATAGGAAGAAAACCAAGAGAGCGGGGCAGAGGCGTTGCTAAGGGGGGGCTGAGGGGGATTTAGCCCCGGGTCTTTTGGTTGTAGCCCTGGATAGAAGATCAGGGGCTACAACCAAAAGGCTATAGCTAGCCCTGAATCCTGCCAGTCCCGACATTAGCTTAGCCCCAGACCTAGCAACACCCCTGGAGCGGAGGCAAAGGGCATCAGGAGAGAAGCAGAGAAAAGAGCGATCCATTACATCGAATGCCTCACCCCAAGATTTCTTCGGGTAGAAGGAAGCACAGCCATGCCATGGAAAGGAAGAGTTTCAGCGGAAGGCGTAAACACTAGAAGGCTGGGAGGGTGCATGCAGAGCCCAGCCCTTCTGCGGGACCTGAAAGAGGGTGGGTTTCTTCCTTTAAACTGAACCAGATGCCATTAAGACACTTCCTGACCAAGAGGCTTTTCCACCGACAGCTGGAAGCACTTCGGTGTGATGGCCCACACCAGTCTAAAATTTAAGACTACTCAAATTAGCCTGTGATCTTCACGACAGTTTCTGGACGGAAATGACCAGAGCCCGCTGGCCGGTACACCCTCTCCTACTTGCCCGAAACGAAACCATGGAGCAGCATATTGTACAGGAAGCCAAATGATGACCGTAAAAAAGGTCTATGGCAACAATGCAGTCCCCGTCAGTTTAAGGGAAATGCACGCGCCCACGTGGTGTTGGTCACATTGGTCCATTAAAACAGGCAGGGGTGGACTGGGAAATAAAAGAGGCCCTGGAAATAATTACTGGGGACCAAAAGAGACCCTGGAAATTATTTTAAAAGTGGCCCCATAGGACACATTTTCAGCAAACCCAATGCTTCTCCTATGTGAGAATTTGGAAATAGCACACAAAAGAGGCCCAGGGTGCAGAGGCCCACCGGGAAATCTCCAGAGTTCCCTATAGGCCAGTCCACCCCTGAAAACAGGGCCGAAGGCACACGCCTAAATATAGAGTGCCCTGCAAGGATTAAAGTGTCACCTGGACTTCAAATGCACGGCCACTCCCCATGCCACCATTGGTTGCCGGGTGAGTTTTCATTCAGAGTGATCTGCGTGCGTTTCCCAGCAGCAGCAGCAGCAGCCGCCATTGCGTTAGAAGCCATGCATCCATCCAATGCCAGCCCAGCATCACTTTATGCGACAGTGAGCGTTTCAGCCAAAAAATAAAAACCATCATTGCAATGGGCATGATATAAAACGCAAGGATCGGCATTACCCTAAAAACAAACAATTTAAAAGCAGCGCAACGTCACGCACAGTCCGCAATTCTATGCGCACAGATATGATCCGTGAATCTGCATTGCATCGTTGCATAGAAAAGGGAGTTGGTGCACAGCAGACTGAACACAAAGACACATATTAACCTAGAAAACTCTAGACTGGAAAAAAGCGGGTAGTCCCCGATAAAGGGGAAAAGTTGAACAGTGCACGTGCAAACCGGAGGGCACAGGGCGTGAATCGCCATTAATCATTAATCTCACTGGGTCAAATGCACTTGGCTCCTTTGTAAAATACCGGAGAGCGCCAATAGTCTGCTTGGAGATGGGGGGGGGGGGATCAAATGTTGCAGCCGGGTTCAATGTACTGACCTCATGTATCCCGTGCACCCCTGCACACGCCCGCTACAGGGCTGCCTCTGCAAAGCGTAATATGCCCAAGTCTGGGCTCTGCAAGAGCCAAATCCAGTGCTAGTTTTGGTAGTATGCACCGTGTGATTTAGGACAGTATTAAAGCCTGCTAACATTACATAGCCACATAAAATAGACAATCTGAAAAAGGGAAGGTCTATGCAAAATAAGGGTTTGTCCTGAAAATCTGCTGTGGCCGAATCCCATTAGGACCTCACTTGGGGACCACCAGCTCTAGGCTATTTGGCAGTGATGACGTGTCAAAAATAAGGCAACTTCTTCAACAAAAAAAAAAAATCAGCTGGCTACTCATTGGAGGCAGCCCTTCCTTCCTTCCTTCCTTCCATCCATGCTTGCTTCCTTTTTCTCGGGAGGATAGCTCAGCGGCAACGCGCTCGCCTTGGAAGCAAGACGACATGGAGCAACACAGGTTCGATCCCCGGGTCCGCGCTTAGAAACCTCTGGGTATTACGCACGTTATAAATAACCCATCATAATCAGTAGGTGTTTAAGACCCTTGCACATTATGCTCTAGTAGACTTTCAAAACAGAAAAACGTCACCTGGAGGTTCCAAAAAACATAAGATTAATTTTTATATTTAAAAGGCTACAAATTGTAATAGAATTCTGGCTAGACAGAAGGACTAAAGCGTACAGTAAACTACATGCTCACATTCTAGCGGCATCATTCAATGGTTCAGTTTGTTGAGAACACCCACTACTATCCTCATGGTGGGGGGGTTGTTTGGGAACCACTTCCAGGTGTCGAGCACGAGCAAGGGGCGCCCATTTCAGGATACAGAGCACTAACCTGACCCCCGCAGACCTTCACTCAGTAATTCTTTCCTCTATGGGGAAAGCAGCATCTATCAATAAGGTAGGTGGCAGCAGTGTGAATAGTCAAAACTGTCAAAAGAAACACTCTGGAGTAGGTGGAGATGGTGGTTGGGGTTCAAGAGGTGGGTTTGCCTGGGAAGTGCGAGGGTGTCGAAGAAGGAAGCCGACACAATGGTGGCATGATTTCTGCTATTTCCACTTGTGTATCCATCCACCTGTGCCTCCTGTTGCCTTCTCTGGTTCTTCCTGGGACTGGGGTCAGCGGTCTTGTTCACTGTGCCCTGAAGTTCTGCAGCTCCTAGCTTCTTATGGTCTCAGCATCGTTGTCGAGCCAAACAACCCACCTACCGGAGGTCATATCACTGCTGCGCTGGGTCTTGGGTCAGCTCCTGGCAGACTCGAGAAGGACTCCCTCAGAATTTTGCTGGCGTCCTGCTCCCCCTTCTCTGGTCTACCAACGGGGTTTGCAACTCCCGATCTGGAGAGTTTCCGCGCCCGTTGCCTCTATGGGCTGAGCTTATAATGTTGCTTTTGAAGTGGGAGAATGGAAGACCAGGCTCCCGTCCTTCACCTCTCGCGCTTGGCCTAGAGGGTCACGGCCCAGACACCCGCCGCGGGAAGAGTTTGTCCATTTACCAGACGACCAGGTACCCTGGTACAGGAACATACGGATGTGTCCACCTGCCTGCCCAGCAGCCCGCACTGGCCATGCCGACACCTGCGGCTCGGATCAGCTAGACTAAAAACCACACGTCGTTAGAGATGCCATGACGACCTAGACAACGGGAAGCACATCTGTACAAGTATACACACTTAACATTTCCACACCAATTTACACGAAGAACATACTCAGTGCTCTGACGTAGGCGACAGGCATATTCACGGACGTGCATCTTTATTATTTTTACATAGGCTTTCAGAATGCAGAAACGCAAGATGCATCATGAACTCATCTATAACGCTTGCTCACGCTTCCCTTGAAACCCGTTACCACCATGAGAGGTATAATGGAAACACGATACTGGTCATGGAAATGTATGCTACTATAATCTAAAGCACCTATGCACCAAACAGACTACTTAAGCACCAGGCCCGAGTAGGCCTCAAACAAGAGCTCCCGTGGACATTAACAAAGCAAGAGTCAGGTTGCTGATCCTGCAGAAAGAACCCGATGGAGCAACCAGCCAAGGTCGCAATGTTACAAGCCCACATCCAAGAACAAATCATCAAAGGCACGATGTTGCAACCTCGTACTCCGCGTACCAACGTTAAAGTCATATCTACAAATTAAACCAGACACACAGTGGAAAAGCAATATTAATTGTGCAGAATTCTGCCTCAAACACGGTCCCGCCTCACGTGACCAAGCCGAATCTGACGAGATGCCAAAACCCAGGAGAGAAAAGGCATCTGGGTCCCTCACTACGAGACACAGGCCGAGACACTTGAAAGGCTCAATGGACACCTGCTACAGTGGGAGCGGTCAGCGGGAGCGATCAGCCTTCCACCTATGAATAAATCCTCACATTGTCTGCACGTACCCATATTGAAACATTGTTGCAAACACAGGTACACCGAGAGCTGGGAACAACGGTGGTCCCAGGCTGGGGAGCTCACGGATGCACCAATCAGAACATGGGGCTCTTATCTCAGACGTCAGTAACATTAGCCAATCCTCAGGAGCCTTCATGTAACAATTCTTATGTATCCAATTATAGGGACAACCCAGATATACCACCTGACTACACCTTGTCCACTAATATCATTCTCTATATGTGTACTATACTAACCCTACCACTCGAGCAACCAATTAAGAGTGGCGATAGGTTTTTTGTTAACTTTCTGAAGTGACGCAAGTAGCGCGTCATAATGCAGTAAAAAGGGCCTGCGAGCCCCACGATTAGGTGTGTGTCAGGACGGACGCGTACGCTCCTTGACCCATCCCTGCCGTTTTGTATAAATAAACAGCAGAGTCGCCTTGCTCCTTGTGTGCGTCTCATACTCTATCTCATCTGGGATATACGGGAGGAGTTGGGGCCTCCCTGCCCGGAGGTCTGCGGACGGCCCGGCCGACCCCGGCAGAATTTCCCCCCCGACAAGTTGGAGGCACTGCTGAGATCTGTTTAAGATCAACTTTTATTTTTAGTTTTTCCAGGCTCTCCCGTTGCGAGGAGGCCCGGCGGCACGGCCCCCTCTGCCGTTGCCCCCTTCTGAGGACTACAGGACCATCGCGGACCGGACAGCGCAATCCGGATATTGGCCCTCGGGAGCCGGTTGAGAAGTATCCCGCCCGCGGTCGGCGAGTGTCCAGACGTGGTCCAGACGAGGGGAGGTGGCGAGCTGCTTGGAGGGTGCACGCAGTCGGGCGGCCCTGCATCGAGAGAACTTGGTGAGCATGACACGCACAACAAGCAATGCGAAATTGTGAGGGAGGGGGAGGAAGTAAATAAGGGAGCGGGGAGGTATTGTAGAGATGTGCGGCGAAGGTTTAATTGAGTGTTGCTAATAGAATGAATGATAGGAAAACGAGTACGAGAACAGTCGGCTAACGTTACGCGAAAGATGGGGGCGGGGCACGAAAAACATCACGTGCAGCCGCTCGTAACAGTCAGCTAACGTTACGCGAAAGAGGGGGGCGGGGCACGAAAACATCACGTGCAGCCGCTCGTAAGACCCTGATGGTCTAAATTGCGACTAAGTGTGAGGGTGGGTGTGTGGTTTCCTACGACTTGACATTTATTGATCAATGAGTAGATGAGGTTCCCTATTGTTCGAGCAAGAAACTCGATAGGTAGATGACGTTTCCCTGTGGGCGGTAGCTAGTTACATAGTTGCCCAAAACGGAAGATAATTGGCTGGTTAAGCCCTCCTGTTAAGGGGCGTATCACACGCGAGGCGACGCAGCGTGCGCAGTCCGGTTATATTATTGATGAGATTACCTTGTTCCAGGAGAGACAGGAAGACAGCTGTAGGGTTAGCGGGGTAGATTGCAAGTGTATTTTGAACTTAAAAAACATAACAAGAATATACCAGTAGCTCGAAGAAATCGGTGACGTCACCAGTAGGGATTTAATAGGATATCGCGAGCACAAGGAATTTTGGGTTTGAGAGTGGTGGGGAAGAGAAGCATGATAAAGGAGCTGGTACGGAGATAAACTATAAACCAGTGGATCGAAAACAAGGGGAAAGGGGCGTGGCTGCGCACGGAGAACGCCGGCCATGGCAAGTGTAAACGGGGGAGGAGAACGGAGAAACAGGACGACTGTATAAGATCTTTGTAAGGGGTACGCAGCCGCAGGGGGCTGCGTGCGCTTCGGCCGCAGGGGGCCGTAGGGGAAGGAATATAATATAACATCATATTTATTATTATTGCATAATTTGTCAAAAGGATTGTCGAAAGTCCCCACATTTGCGGGGCGAGGTAAGCAATACAAGGTTGTATATCGTAAACTGCTAGTAAGGGGAAGGGTAACAAGGGGAGTGAATTTATGTCATACGGGAGAGGGTCGGGAGGGTGGGGGAACACCCTCACTACCCCACTACAGCACATATGCACCACACTGCCACCACATAGGGAGAAGTTAATTAAGTACAGCATAGAGTGGACCCAGGGGACAGATAACAAAATGTTAACACCATGGCCGCCTAATGGTAGTTTCGATCCATATGCCCAACATTCACTACTGAACCATCTGCACAATACATACAAGGGGAAGAAGTTGGCAAACCATGTGGAGGTGTTTAACTTATGGAGGATGTTCCAGGGGTCTCGACCAGGACCAAATGGAATGTTCACTATGGGGGAAACACCGGAAGAAAAGGAGATTAAGAAAGAAGGAACGGGTGGGGAAAAGGAGCGCGAAAGCACAAAGAATACGGGGAACGAAAGACAGGGAGGAGAAAAGATTGATAAATCAGACGACATAAAAAAGGAACCGAGCAATGGGATACCCATAACACCGGGAGTGAAAACAGAGGGAGGAGGGTTGTACCCTTTAAGAGAATTAGGAGAAATAGCAGGACAGTTAAGGGCGGCTGAAGGATACTCAAACCCGGCATACAGCCCTCCACCATATGTGGCTCATGGGAAGATACCAATGGGGGACAGGAGGATTAGAGAAGAGCAGACTGTAGAGATAGGAAACGATGAGTGGATAGCTGCACAGATATTGTTGAAATTACGAGGCTCACTAACTGGAGAAGAAAGGGAGGCGGTAAGGAGAACAAACGATGATAGTGCCAGAGAGAGTGAAATGAGGGGAGAGGAGCTACTACGGCAGAAGGAAGAGATTTTGGAGGAAAGATTAGCAGAACTAAGGGATGAGCAGAATGAACTGATCAAACAACTTGAGCGGGAGGAAAGAGAGAGTGAGGAAAAGGAAAGAAGGTAAGGACGAATTGGAAAAATTAAGGGAACGAAGTGAGGAACAAAAGAGAGAAGCTGAAAGGGTAAAAGGAGCAGCAGATAGGGTATCAAGAGTAGTGCTGAGAGAGAAGAAGAAGGAAGAAGAAGAAAAGGAAAAAGAAATGGAAATATGGAGGAGGAGGATAATATCAGAGGCAACTAAGAAATATGAAGAGGGGAAGGTAATAGAGAGTATAGTAGAAAGAGAAAGGGTGAAATGGGAAAGGAAGAAAGAGGATGAAAGGATATTGGAACAGATGAGCAACGAAGTAATGGAGGAGTTGAAAAGGAAAAGGGAGGAAAATAGTAGGGAAATGGAGGAGAGGAGTGAAGGAGGAAGAGAAGAGAGGGGTTGGGAGAGTGAAAGATGGGGAGATGTATATAAAAGTAGAGAGGTAGCAACAACATCAGCACAAAGGGGAACAGTTGGTAACAACGGAAAGGGAGAAAGAGACCTAATAGACTTAAAAACAGTAACAATGAAAGGAAAAAAGGCAGAGTGGGGGGTGCCATTTATGAATGATTTTTGTAGTGAGGAGGAAGGAGGAGTGGAGAAGGATGGAAGGAAGAGTGAAAGGGAAAGCTTAGATAAACTATACCTTACTAGAACAAACATAGATTCGCCCTGGATGAGTAGAAGATGGGAGGAGCTGGAGAGAAGTAAGGAGGAAGTGAAAAGAATAGGGGAAACACAAACCAATGAGACCACGCCACCCACATCACCATCGCACCCTCCCACGTCACGCCCTACATGTTCAACTACCGCGCGCTCTCTGCACAGAATAAAGCTCGCGCCCTTCATGAATGAACTTACACCGTATGCATGTCGGCTTAGGGACCTCCCTAGTCGCAGGCAAGACAGACAAATAAACATACCCATATTGAACACAGGAAATGATGAAAAAAGGGGAAAGGAAGAAGAGGGAGGTAGGAGCAGAGGTAGTAAGGAAGAATTTGAAGTAGTAAAAGAAATGGGGGAAGAGGAGGGGTGTGAAGACTCAACATTATGGAGCGTAAAGGGTGACACAAGACAGAATTTAATGCCACTGCTGGAGAGAGGAGGGGTTAGACCACAGTATGTACCTTGGAAACATACGGATAAGGAAAATATAAAATGTAGGCTCCCATCACTAAGTGGAGGTGCGGGTAAGTGGATATATGAAATGGAAAAACACACCGCAGGACAGAAACTAGCAGTAGGAGATGTGAAGGGCCTGTTAATATCAATATTAGGGGATAGAGCGGATGACATTTGGAAAAGAGCGGGATTCCATGGGGTAACAATAACGAACACATCGCATGATGGGGCACCATTTGCAAACTGCAGACATGCGCTATGGCAGGCACTGAGAGTGCAGTACCCAGACACATCAGACATAGGAGCCATTACTTCCCGTAAGATGGGTGAAAATGAGGATCCTGTTGATTATATCCAGGATGTTCAAGAGAAGTGGCGCATGGAAACTAGAGAACAATGGGACAAAACACCAGCCATATTTTATCATATACTAGTACAAGGGCTCCCAGAAGGAGTTCAAAAACAACTAAAGAAAGTAGTGGGGATGGAAGCAAAACCATGGCCAGAAATACAACTGACTATAGTACATCACTGCAGAACATGGCAAGGAAAAATGAAACAAAAGGAAGAGGATAGGAAAACAGAAGAGGCCAAATTAGTACAGAAAAAACTTACTAAATACACAATGGAAGGGGCACTAATAACTACGCCCACACCAATGGCCCAAAGCCCAACGCAAGTAGTGGCTGCACAAGATCCCGCACAAATAACGCCTCCACAAGGTGTAATACAGCAAGTGCCGCCTCTGCAATTACACGCACCAAACATGGGAGGAGGGTACCCAATTCAAGGAACTGGGTATTATAGTTATAACCGAGGGAGAGGAGGGTTTATGAGGGGGAGAGGATATGGATATAATACCCAACAACAGGCTGGGGGACTAAGAAATAACTACCCCACAGGGCAACCCGTATACCAGGACAACACAGGGAGCTTCCCATGGCAAAACAGGGAACCACCCGTGTGTTGGAGCTGCGGACTATTGGGACACATGTCACGTACATGTAGGGTCAGGCCAGGAACACCAGCATGGAATGAACAAGCACAACCCAGGACATTACAAGAACAGCAGGGCATACAACAACAGCAGACGTCACAAAAGGGGAGTGACCCACAACAACAAACAACACAACAGCCACAAACCTATTCACTGCCACAACAACAAATAACACAGTACCTGCCACCGCCACAACAACAAGTAGCGTTAATACAACCACCACCCCAAAATGAACGAACACAATTGGGTGGGGTGACGGTGTTGGGACACAACCCTTACACAGGGAATGGCCAATCATTGTACCCCCAATAGGCCAGCCCACAGACGGCCTTGGTGTGTCCCATCCTGTCAGTAACACCTAATAGTGCGGAGGAACCACGCATAGAGGTAACGATAGGTGACAAAAAATTATCATTTCTTGTTGACACCGGGGCAACCCGGTCTTGCATAAGGGAAGGTAAATTTAAGATGTCAGGCGAAGCCATGAACACCCAAGGATTTTCTGGGGCTAAAGGGTTGGTTCCATTTACTGATAATGTTCCCTTATCTATTGGAGATTATGATCTGTCAGTTCCACTCTTGTATTATAGTGCCTCACCAGTAAATATACTGGGGAGGGACATAATGAACAGGTTGAACATGACGATCTCCTTTACAGAGGATGGCATAATTTGCTCTACTCCAGGGATTAACATGCTCGCAGCACGACAGATTTTGCAAGCATACTGTGGACAGACAGCGATTAGGGCGGAGCCAGTAGATGGCGAGATATTCCAATATGGCACTGACATGGCATTTGCATGGATGCCAGGGATAGAAGGGAAAATATGGAGGAGACCAGCAGCCTATCTATTCCGACCAGAAACACCAGGTAATGAACTAGAAGGGAAGGTGTTTGTAGTGGACATTGAGAGCATTATTGCAACAGCTGATTATGTTGCTGTGCACGCCCAAGATAAAGAAGGGAGAGCATGGAGGGCGGTGATAGCACTAGCAGAAGGATGTAGGCTGACCCAGGTGTCAGATGAAGAGCTGTTCTCAGAAGAAAAGGAAGAAAATGAAATGGTGTTCATGATGAGTGTAGAAATATGGCTAAGAGTGGCTCACAAACAAGTAGCACAGAAAATTGCAATGGCACTTGAGGCACCCGCAGGCACCCCAGTCCCATTTTTTAAGGAGGATATGTCAAAGGTGCCCAAATCATTATGGACTATTAGCCCTTATGACGTGGGATGCATAAAAAGCATAGGGGGTGTAAGGATAAAATTGAAAAAAGGTGCGATACTACCAAGAGTTAAACAGTACCCATTGTCAAAAGAGGCAGATGAGGGCATATTTGAAACCATAACGGCCCTTATAAACAATGGCATATTGGGCCCCTCAGAATCACCATGTAACACAGCTGTGTACCCGGTGCGCAAGGCTAAAGGGGGGTCTTGGCGCTTCATACAGGACCTCAGACCCTTGAACAACATAGTAGAAGCAGAGTATCCAGTAACAGCAAACCCGGCCACAATATTGTGTGGCATTCCAGCAGAAGCATCACGATTTACAGTGATTGACCTTAAAAATGCTTTCTTCTCAATACCATTACACCCAGACTCACAAGATTTGACAAGCTTCACTTACCGAAATACAAAGTGGAAACATACCAGATTACCACAGGGGTATTGTGAATCACCCTCAATTTTCAATAGAGTAATACAGATGGATTTGGGTAACGTTGAGGTGGAAAGCACAGTGTTACAGTATGTGGATGACATAATAATTTGCAGTACAAACGAAAGTAAATGTAGAGAGGACTCCTTAAAAATGTTGACGATACTGGCAGAAAAGGGGTACAAGGTAGACATGGAAAAGATACAATACTGTCAGGAACAGGTACTTTACATTGGTCAACTGATATCCCAACATGGAAGAAGGATTGCACCACAAAGAGCACAGGCCATCTCAAGCACTCCCGTGCCACAGACTGTGAGAGAACTGCAGCAATTTCTGGGGCTGTGCAACTACTGTAGAGCATGGGTATTTGATTACAGCTCATACATAGGACCCCTGCTTGAGGGTTTGAAGGAAGCAAATAAAGGGGAGAAAAAGTTGGGATGGACTATGGAAATGAGGGAGGCATTTGACGAATTAAAAGACGCGATATCAACTGCTCCAGTACTTGCATCCCCAGACTATGAGCGGCGCTTCTTTATATTTTCACATTGCGACTCAGCAGTGATGAAAGCAGTATTGGCCCAAAAAACTAGCATGGGCTATAAACCAGTAGCATTTTACAGCGGTCACTTAGACCCTATAATGTTAGGCCACTTCTCTTGTGAACAAGGTCTTGCTGCAGCTGCTTTTGCAGTAGAAAAAGCATCAGCAATAACTATGGGGTGTCCAACTACACTATTTGTGGAACATGCACTATTTGCGATATTGAATAAACCTAAGTCCACGTTAACGACACAGAGGGCATCAGGTTATGAGATTATTTTGTCTAAAGCTGAACTGGCAATTGTTAGATGTAGCACGGTTAACCCTGCAAGGTTCCTAGCAGAAGTAATTGAAGAGGGAGATTACGCCCACGACTGCACCCAAGTAACTGAAATATACTCATGTACTAGGAAAGTTGAAGAAAACGCACTAGAGGGAGGTGAGCTTTTGTTTATTGATGGGTCATCAACTATTGATCAAGGAGATGGGATACGAAGGACTGGGGCAGCAGTAGTAAAAATGATGGAGGCGCCGGTGTGTGTGGCTATGAAGTGTGTACAATTACCACAGCACTACTCTGCTCAAGCGGCGGAACTCGTTGCACTAATATTGGCATTAAAGGAAAGTTTTAATAAAAGAGTAACTATATATTCCGACAGTGCATATGTTACATCCACTGTCCACTCAGGGCTATCAAAATGGAGAAGGAGAGGGTTTAGGAGAGCTGATGGCACTCCAGTACAACATGCCCTCTTGTTGGCTGAACTAATTGAAGTAATAAACGACCCCCAAGAACTAGCCCTAGTAAAATGCACCGCACACACCAATGGAGAAGACTACGTTTCAAAAGGAAATGCAGCAGCAGACGCACATGCGAAATATGCTGCATATTTTGGTGAGATATGGAACCCCACAGACTCACAGAGAGGGAGAGGGAGGGGAATAGCGAGGGAAATGTTAATAAGAGAAGGGTACACCCATCTCCCAGCAACACAGATTATGGAGCTACAAGCGGCTGCACCAATGGCCGAAAAAGAAGTATGGGTGAAAAGAGGATGCACAATGTCACCAACCGACGCACTATGGCGCCAGGGTGGCACTGGGAAAGTTGTAATACCGTTGGCACTGTTAAATACCGCCTTGAGCCAATTACATCACCCTGCCCATACAGGCAAGGAAATAATTGCAGCACGAATTAGAGAAGATTGGTTTTGTCCCGAGTTAACCTCCCATGTGTCAAATTTTATCAGCAATTGCCTCACATGTCAACAGTTTACGGCCGGTCATACTCTAAAAGTGATAAGAGGTACAATACCCCGGCCAGAAGGACCTTTTCGGCACCTTCACATTGACTATGTTGATATGATCAACATCTGTCAAGGCAATAGGTATATGATTGTAGTAGTATGTCCATTTTCTAGGTGGATTGAAGCAGGGCCCTGTTCACACCCTGATGCGTTTAGAGCAGCCAAATTCATAGTAAGGGAGGTCTTCCCCAGGTGGGGAGTGTGCGAGGTGTTAAGATCAGACAACGGCCCCCATTTCGCAAATGAAATGTTCCAGCATATTACATCCCTGCTGAACATTAAACACAAATTTGCATGTGCATACCACCCACAGGCTAATGGTGTATATGAACGCCTGAATGGCCTGTTGAAGGAGGCAATTGCTAAAATACAACAAACAACAAAGAAAAGTTGGTTGTATTGCCTTCCGTTAGCATTGTTTGAACTTAGAAACAGGCCAGGGTCCGACCACCACCTCACCCCTCACGAAGTGGTTACTGGACGTCAAATGCGCCTTCCCCTAACACCAACGTCAAGGGCATTCACCGATAACGAAAGTTCAGCGAATGTGTTAGGAGATGAAATGTATCAATATGTGTCTTCTTTGATTACTAGTGTCGTGTTTGTGTCTCAACAGCTCGAGCGCACACGGGGCGGGTCTACCAGCAATCAAGAAAAAGACGAAAGTACGGAATTGGGAAAGGAGAACTCGTGCAAACTTGCCAAAGGTGACCACGTACTACTTCGCAATTTCAATAGAAGGTGGCACGAGAAGAGGTTCACTGGCCCCCATCTGGTAGAGGACGTATCAACAAGAGCAGTAAAACTAAAGGATAAGCGTGCCTGGAACCACCTACATGACGTAAAGATCTACAAACTGCAGACCCGCCCCAGCGCCAACGACAGGTCCGTTGGACGAACAGCAACAACATCGCCGACAGCGGAAGAAAGTTCCACCACAGACAACGACCCAATTGTTCCCTCGGAGACGATAACTGACGAAGAAAGGGGTGATCCCCATACTGCCCACCCCATGGTCACGCGCTCAAAGAGTAAAAATACTTCCGCCATCTGAGCGCAAACCCCCCCCCATTGACTCCTAAGTACAGTTGTAACTAAAACTAAAGGACATTGCTTGCACCAATACACATGTAAACACGTGAATGTTCTCTTTTTCTCTCGCACATACAGGAACTGCGTAATATTGTATTGTTAAGAAAAGCTAATTAACAAGTTCAGTGTACAGGCGTAGATGGTGCTGCCAGACGATAACTACCCAGAAGAATTGTCACACCAATTTGTATACGAAATAAAGAGGCCAACATACCTAAAAAGGAGAAGGGTACGTGTGTACTACACAGCCTTCCTCCTGGCCATAGAATATTACATGCCCCACCTCCGCCCATACTTGCCGGTCCTAAGAGACCCATCACTTAGAGTAGCGTGGGAGCAGCTCTTCGCCTGGGCACTGAATGACCACTTGATAGGGAGAGCTTAAAGGAAACAAAACTAACATTTAATAACTAGCACTTTTGAGAATTTTTAGGCGGGCAACTGTAACGTCGCAAGAATAAGCTGCCAGGACCGCAGCAAGGTAAGAGCAAAATGCCGGTGAAATTAGCATATGTAATAAAAATAATAGGGATTTTTATGATCACCGGGTTCTTGGCTGCCTCTGTCTGGCAGTACAGCTATGCTATTGATTTTATTGCTGCACCCAAACTTAATATACCCCCGTCCCCTGCTGCAACAGGTGTTACGTCAGGTGGTAATCGTAATTTTGCACCCAAGCAAAATAGAGTTAAACGCAGCACGTACTCAGACAATAAAGGTATTGATAATTATGTACAAGATTCAGCACACGTCACAAACAACATATGGTACCAACACATGACCCGCATTGGTAAGCAGACAACTGAGGATAGCTGTTACGTTTGCTCATTAATACCATACGCCATGAGCGCTTCACGAACATTTGTTGCCACAGAAATAGATGAAAAAACAGCACAGTGCATAATATATTTGGCCCTGTTCCAAACGAAAGGAAGATTTCAAGGAACAGTAGTGCACATGACATGGAAAACACGAGACTCATACCCATATGAAAACAACTTCCTCAAGACCTATCTGAGTTATCACAAGACCAGTTTACATGCTGAAGCATTCAGGTACATAACAAGTGGCCCTGCAAAAGGAGAAACAAAGAAGGTAACACTGCAGTACCTACCATGTGATTGGTACGCAACTGAAGTTCCGGGTAAACAAGGATGCTGGGAGAGGCCGCTACTGACGATAACAGGAAAGGTGTTCCTGGGCAACAGCTGGGAGATAGGAGTGATTGGCAGCAACATGGTAACAAAAGAAACTATCTCAACTATCGAGACACACAATCATCGATGTTGGACGACGTGGATCAAGTATGTACCAATGCTCACGTGGGTAGAAGAAGATGAAGACCCGATAACTTTACTACCATTGACTGCGCCTAAAGTATGCTACCAGCATAAAGGAGAGGTGGACGTAGGATATAACACCAATTGTGCAAGCGTGATGGAGTTGCCTGAGGGGGGAGCGGGAACAGCAGTAATAATGGACCATTATTGGGCCTGTGGGGAAAAGGCATATCATACACTGCCTCCCCTGTGGAATGGTGTGTGCACAATGGTACACGTCAATGTACCATCACTAGTGGTACCTAAGAAGCATGTCGATGTGGCGAAATTTCCTAAAATGGATGAAGGGGATAAGAGAAGAAAGAGATCTGCACCACTTCAGAAGGAGCAAGGAAACAGGACCAACAGCAATGATACTGTCCTAAACAGGAGAAAAAGACAAGGAGAGCCATTGACAGGAAATTACCTGTGGGGAAGGTCGGAAACGGAACTAACATCAATACCGCCAGAACATAGACTATTCAGCAGAGCAGCAATGTTCTTCTCCTCAATAATACATCCGGGACTGCAGGCATACGCAAACGCAAAATGGCTCCAAATAACAAGGTGGGAACTAATGATGACCATCAATTCAACAGTAAATGGGTTCAACGCAATTAAAGAGGAGCTGCGAGCTGTAAGGATGGTAGCACTCCAGAACAGATATGTATTGGACCTTCTCACAGCAATGGAAGGAGGAGTCTGTGCAAAAATAGGACAATCTTGCTGCACGTTCATACCTGCCAACGATGCTGACAATGGTACACTGACAGAAGCAGTTTCACAATTGGCCCGGATGCACTCCAAAATGATGGACGAAAGTAACGGTGTAAACAAGGATAAGAGCTGGTTTTCACTATTATGGTCATGGATGCCATCTTGGCTGTCAGATGGACTGAAAATAATAGTGGGATGTGCTATTTTGGCTGGAGCTACCCTGATCATAATTAGATTTTGGAAGGCCCGGAAAGCACGCACGACTGACGAGTTGCTGGAAATGGTGGGAATGCACCCCTTAATGCCAGCAGATGACGGGCAGCATACAGGTGTGATAATACAAGAAAGGGAGAAGTTGCGCACCCAAATCATCACCAATCATCTAGACCCACCATCAGTGA
Source organism: Ambystoma mexicanum (assembly GCF_040938575.1). Lineage (NCBI taxonomy): Eukaryota > Metazoa > Chordata > Amphibia > Caudata > Ambystomatidae > Ambystoma > Ambystoma mexicanum. The sequence continues at coordinate 150,028,701 of NC_090936.1, forward strand.
AGATTGAGAACCCAAGGAACCCCAGGAGCTACATAGGAAGATGGGTATACTGTACTCCTGGAGGAACATGTGAATACATGTATTGGTCATTTGAAGATCATGTAAACCATTATGGACATCTCGGAGGGATAACTAAGATATGGAGGGTAAGAGGAGATAACGAGAAGGATATGTTTGTGGTCGACAAGTCGACCAGAGGGGGGACTGAAGTGGGAGAATGGAAGACCAGGCTCCCGTCCTTCACCTCTCGCGCTTGGCCTAGAGGGTCACGGCCCAGACACCCGCCGCGGGAAGAGTTTGTCCATTTACCAGACGACCAGGTACCCTGGTACAGGAACATACGGATGTGTCCACCTGCCTGCCCAGCAGCCCGCACTGGCCATGCCGACACCTGCGGCTCGGATCAGCTAGACTAAAAACCACACGTCGTTAGAGATGCCATGACGACCTAGACAACGGGAAGCACATCTGTACAAGTATACACACTTAACATTTCCACACCAATTTACACGAAGAACATACTCAGTGCTCTGACGTAGGCGACAGGCATATTCACGGACGTGCATCTTTATTATTTTTACATAGGCTTTCAGAATGCAGAAACGCAAGATGCATCATGAACTCATCTATAACGCTTGCTCACGCTTCCCTTGAAACCCGTTACCACCATGAGAGGTATAATGGAAACACGATACTGGTCATGGAAATGTATGCTACTATAATCTAAAGCACCTATGCACCAAACAGACTACTTAAGCACCAGGCCCGAGTAGGCCTCAAACAAGAGCTCCCGTGGACATTAACAAAGCAAGAGTCAGGTTGCTGATCCTGCAGAAAGAACCCGATGGAGCAACCAGCCAAGGTCGCAATGTTACAAGCCCACATCCAAGAACAAATCATCAAAGGCACGATGTTGCAACCTCGTACTCCGCGTACCAACGTTAAAGTCATATCTACAAATTAAACCAGACACACAGTGGAAAAGCAATATTAATTGTGCAGAATTCTGCCTCAAACACGGTCCCGCCTCACGTGACCAAGCCGAATCTGACGAGATGCCAAAACCCAGGAGAGAAAAGGCGTCTGGGTCCCTCACTACGAGACACAGGCCGAGACACTTGAAAGGCTCAATGGACACCTGCTACAGTGGGAGCGGTCAGCGGGAGCGATCAGCCTTCCACCTATGAATAAATCCTCACATTGTCTGCACGTACCCATATTGAAACATTGTTGCAAACACAGGTACACCGAGAGCTGGGAACAACGGTGGTCAAGGCTGGGGAGCTCACGGATGCACCAATCAGAACATGGGGCTCTTATCTCAGACGTCAGTAACATTAGCCAATCCTCAGGAGCCTTCATGTAACAATTCTTATGTATCCAATTATAGGGACAACCCAGATATACCACCTGACTACACCTTGTCCACTAATATCATTCTCTATATGTGTACTATACTAACCCTACCACTCGAGCAACCAATTAAGAGTGGCGATAGGTTTTTTGTTAACTTTCTGAAGTGGCGCAAGTAGCGCGTCATAATGCAGTAAAAAGGGCCTGCGAGCCCCACGATTAGGTGTGTGTCAGGACGGACGCGTACGCTCCTTGACCCATCCCTGCCGTTTTGTATAAATAAACAGCAGAGTCGCCTTGCTCCTTGTGTGCGTCTCATACTCTATCTCATCTGGGATATACGGGAGGAGTTGGGGCCTCCCTGCCCGGAGGTCTGCGGACGGCCCGGCCGACCCCGGCAGAATTTCCCCCCCGACACTTTGTCCATCATCTATTCTTATACAATGTTGACAGTCCCAACCTGGCGTATTGTCCATAATTCCAGGTTTCTTTTGATGCTTTGATCTTCAGGCCTTCTCAGGGCCACCGCATATCAGTACTAGCACAGCGAGCGATCTTTTCAAATCTTGTAAAATCTGGGCAACCATTCTAAAAAAAAGTACCATTGTCCAAAGTGGGTGCATAAACATTGCACAAAATCAATTTCTCCCCCTGAATCTTGATCAGCAAAGCAACCATCTTCCCTCTTCATCAGCACACTCTTTCAGAACTTTAACAGGTGCCTTTTTTCGGACTATAATAGCAACTTCCAAGTTTCTTGGAGAAAGCAAATATCTCCCTTCGTTTCGTCTAAAACCATAAACAATTTATCTTTTAATGGAATTATTAATCCGATTCACATTCCAGGTTACCACACAAACTTTCTTTATTCAAGTTATTTGACTGTGCAGCCATGGCTTCACATTTAACAGAACACATTAAAACAAAAAAGCAAAAAAATCAACAAAAAAAATTCTTAAAAAAAAAAAAAAAAAAAAAAAAAGAGTACCATCTAAAGAAACAGTCAAAACTGAAGTCTATCCAACCTAGAAACCAATGAAAGAAACATTCAAAAACAAAATACTCTAGGACCTCTCCCAAATGCCTAGAGAACTCAAAGAATTAAACAATCTAAAAGTAAAAAATGAAGGACCCCGGTGATCTACCCTCCCCCCGTCTTCATTAAAGAGGACTCTGGTTATAAAGAAGTGACATATCTTTTTGTGCAATAATGTGATGGAAGTATTAGAGCTAATCCTTAAATGGATTAAATAAAATTCACCAGTATTTGTATTGTATAATCCATTAATGGGATCACCAACAACAGCTGATTAATGCAAACCCCAAACCCCCTGAAGGTGCAACAGAATATATTTTTTACAAACCCCACATATTAATCCATTTTCAATTAACACCAAGAAGAACAGGTTCACTCTCCTAAACACTCCAAATACCTTCACCACATTCAGCAAAACGATTAGGATAACATAGAACCCACCAAGCCCTTGTCATTAGTAAATGTGCATACATACAGCATTACCAAGTGTTTAGCATTTTGGGACCTGATCAGATCCATTTTGACACACATCCAGTGGTTGACAAATTAGAAATTGAAACAGTGCAATATCCAAAACATTTCATAAGTACCTTGCCTTATCTACAGTGAAAGCTTTGTGAAAAACCGCTCACGCACTACTTATATGGTGCATACTGCTTTTATGTCAATGACCAAAAATCAAAAAAGCCCCCTCAAACCAACCCTTAAACATAAATCAAAAGGTCAAAGAGTGTGAGAACAGGTTCACATTACATGTGTGTAATATAGGGCTTGAATTGAACAAAATATGAGTAATCCAATAAATTACCCCAGAACGTCCCCTTTACAAATAACATTCGATGTTGCACAGGGTTGACTGCAAACCCCCCCCAACTGCCATCAAAATAAACTGTGCTGGAGTTATAACGAAGATGACATCAATCCAAAAGGGTGCGATAGCAGTCTCGACACTAAGACTTAAAAATAAAACATTTTGTCTCTCTGTAAAGCCTGTGAAACGGAAACCCATGAAAGTTTCAGTCACAACAATTGTGAAAAGAAAAAAGGGTTGACGAAAGTGGTCAAATGACAAAAAAAACAAACAAAAAAAACACGAGAGGATAAATGCAATGAGTACATGTGGAGATATGGGGTATGCTGTTAGTCTAACCCCTGTGAAACCTTGTTACGCTGTGTTATTCCCAGAGTAATGCATGTCTCCACTTACCGACTCAAGTCCGACCCCAAAACTCAGTGTGGCGGAGGACAAACGTGACCAAATCAGCTGGATGGAGGCTGCTTAATTCCAGAGCATAGCAGTCCTAGACGACACTTTTTCCCTACTACCGGGATCCGTACGAAGCGGACTTCCTGGGTCAGTTGACCGCTGTAACAAAAGGTCTTTTACTCAAAACGGGTCCGGCCGAGAAAGCGATGAACCACATTACGTGTGACAAAGCTTCACACGTTACTGAACACGATCCAATTTCAAAACAACGCTGCCCAGCCCCCTACGCTACAGGTAATCTTCCCGAGGAATTTTGAAAGAATACGTATTTTACTGTTGGATCAGCGGAAGGGTTCCATTCCACGCTCAGTGTGCGGCGTGCGCCCAGCACATAGTCATAACTAGGTTCCATTGTACATTTTCAAAACGGAGAAACGTTAAACTGACGTATCAACACTGCGCCATTTGTAAATGTAAAAACACTGTTGAAGCCATGAAAAGTGGAATAAAATATGCAAACCATCACAATTCAGGGTGATCAAAACGGGTCACAAAAATAAAAAACAATACTACATGAGGGGAAGAGAGTCGGCTTTCTCTCCTTTATGTTGTTCTAGCCAGTGCAAGGCTTGAGCAGCGTCAGAAGTGCTGTTGTCACCATCAGGCAAGATAACAGTCAACATATTACTTGTGGACAGGAATGCTTTCAAATTTAGTTGTTTGGCCATATCTTATGCCCTTTTAAAAGACTTCCTTAGGAGTAAAATTTATTTAGGAAAATCCGGGTAGATAAAAACAGGTTTACCTTTAAAGACAGCACTTCCTTTCAATCTAGCTGAGCCTAACAAATTGTCTTGACTTTTGATTAAAAAAAGTCACAAGGATGTGTCTTGCTTTTGCTCCCAGATGTTTACCAATCCTGTAAGCATTGTCAATATCACCCGAGGAGATGGAACCAGAGTTGAAGCTTTCCTTAAAAATGTGGATGACCAGAGGGATCAAATCATCATCATCAGCCCAGTCTTCCACACCAACCAGTCTGAGGTTTTTTGCCCTCACTTTAATTTCAAGAACCAACTCATTTCTTTCTCTTTCTGTAGATCAGAATTCAGATTGTTATAGGCCTGAAAGCTGCCCGTAATTTCGGTGCTCATAGACAGAGAGGATTTTTCTAAATCTGACACTCTGCTGTCTACTTGACAGGTTTTCAATTTGAGATCAGCCAAAGACAGTTTAACCTCATTGACATCCTGAGCCACCTGGAGAAGAACCTTGTAGACATCCTGGATGTTAGGAGTATCATCCATTTCCAAAGGCTTGCTTAGACTTCTTTGAAGTTGGGTTCTCAGCCTCTTCGATCTTCTTCTTTGAGTTCATAATATCGTGAAAATATCTTCAGGAGCTGCGGGACTAGGCCGCTACTCTTCCGCTCACCATTCCGGAATCCCCAGCTATTTCTATTTCACTGGCACGAGTACCCCCAGCCATATGTTACAAGTCCTTTTCAGGGACTTTGGGTACAAGGACAAGCAGTCTAATGTCTCATCTAGAAGGCATCCTCCCCGTACCATCTCATATGTATCCTGAGCTGGCATCCCAAAAAGATTATGGGAACTATGATTCAGAGAACATTATGGCAAAAACATAAGAGCTACTCTACTGGGAAAAAAACACAAGACAAATATACTATAGCATTGGATGGAGCCCACCTAGGAGGGGCTACCAAAACGTTTGAGCGCTCTGTTGCTATACCAGAGCAGACATGCCCATTTGCAAGTCAGGCTAGTCCTATTCACAAGTGCAACCAGGGCCCAGCATGCTGAGCAATTCTCCTTTGAACATTGCGGAGCATCAGTGAGGCCTGCCAGTGGTGCTGGGTGTTTCTAGGCAATGGAAGCAGCGGGTCCACAACCGACGTGCCCATACTAATTTACAGAGAAACCCATAGCTTCCTAAAATGTGTAAAACCCGTGAGAGTCCCTCTAGCGAGGACGAACACAGCCAAGCAACCTGGTCCATAGGATAGTGGCAGATCTTAAAGGAGAAAGAGTATTTTCCAAGTCAGTCTGCTCCCAGACAAGGACAGTACAGCAAGCATTCCAATGCTGCTCTGCAATGGCATTGAAGCTTTTCACACAGAGGAAAAGCAAAGGTCCTGTGTTCCTTTAGCCCCCAACACAAGGTCATAAGCATACTTGCCCTAAACTCCTGGACTTGCTATTCTAGTACAGAAGCGAGGTGAAAACCTCTTAATTCACCAGGCTATGCTATTTCCAACATCAGTGGGTTCCTTTTGGGCTCTGCTTTCTACTTGTCCTTGGTCTGCTCCTCGGTAGTCTGTAAATTGCAGAATTCACACATGGAATACTTCCCCTCCCCCCCCTTTCAGATTTACAAAATCTCTCCTCCCATTCTCAAATTGGTTGGCCATTTCCAGGCGCCCGCATCACCAACCTCTTTGTCGCGCATTAGGTTATGGTTCTGGTTCCCCATATTATTGCCCTGCCCTTAACCTCTGTCTTACAGGATTTCTGGAGTAGTTTACAAGGTGTTCTAATGGCTAATGTCAAATCATGGAGGTGGATCAACAGGCCAAATCGCAATGGGTGTTTGGTTCTAATTCATTATATTTACTGTATTGTGATCTTCCAAGATATATTGCGTAAAATCAGACTTACACATCCCACCACCTAAGCCATCTCCTGGAATAGTACTAAGTTGGCTGGTCTGCCTTCCCAAGAAACCCCTTAAATGACTACTTTGAAGATAATGCACTGCTAACGAGAAAAAAATGTGGAAAAAGAAATGTCTTGAAACTGTCAGGAGGCCACGCCCTTCCCAACTCTGTTTGAATACAACAAACGCCAATGGCCCTCTCCTTATCCGAAATTGGTGTATAGGATCACAAAGATCTTCTGATAAAGTTCAGAGAGGTTCAGGGTGATTCCCGGACACTCAGCCTCTTAACATTTCTCTGGCCAGTCTTTCGGGTTGGTCTCCTAGGGTTGGTTGGACACTCCCGAGCCAACTTTTGAGGTACCCCCAGGCAACTCCAGAGTGCTCTTCAAGCCATCTTCTCTCCAACCTCCTTACTAAATCCACTAACTCACACCAAACACTTGCCCCACAACCTTCCCCTAACATCCACACCACTAGTGCTCCGAGCGGGCCTCAAATATCCCGGTGTTCCCTCCCTCCGGGCCAGAAGTGGGGAAAGGGAGTGCACATGGCTAGGGCAATTGATGTCTGTTCAAGATTGGTCTACTTGAAGCACCCTCGCGGCTTTAGGTGTGTACGAGCATTGGGTTCCAGCTACAGTGTATACATAAAAACAAGGTTCTAGTAGCCTGGTACACCATCTTGGGTCCCAGAGACGCCTGTGGGCATATGGAGCCCTGCGAGCAGAGCTGCGGCTCTCTGGGCTCATGCCACTGTGGCAGTGTGTCTCCCTCTCCCTTAGGGCTGGTGAGCCATGCATGTGTCTTTATAACTTGTTAGCCACAGCCGTAGCAAGGCCCTTAATATATCTCCATTCACTCGTAAGCATTTGGGTAATGTGTTTGGCAAGGGCCAGCTCGGCGCAGACAGCATGTGACGCCACGTGTTCCAATCCTACCCGTTTCACTATCCTTTCCCCTGCAGCAATAGAAGACATCCTGATCCTTTCCTCGAAATGTCTGTCCGAGGAAGGTGTTTGTGTGTGATAATCCCTGGGGATGGCCCCTGCTAGTACAAGGAGACTAAATGGGGGTGGCATTGGACCTCGTCAAATCACCCCATGCTCCATCATCCACTAGCTCTTGAACACCCCCCCCCCTCTCCAATCCCCCCCCCCCCCCCCAACTTCCTATTGACATCACACTGGATGCAGGGACATTCTACCCGGACCAGCCATATTTTACTTAGACGCAAAGCAAAGTACGGTTTGTTATTCCAAAGAGTTCGGCGACTAATAAAACTGGGGCTGCCGTGTAAAGTGCTAGCAATTCATCATCGATGGCTGATCCAAGTATTATTTTCTCCTTAAGCAGTCCCGCTTAGTCCAAGGCACACGGATATGGCAATCCCATACAAGGGCACTTCCTAGAGAGGCAAGGCATTTTAGCTTTGCGAGGCACCACAAACACTTTCCTGCAACAACAAAAAAAAGGAATGCGGCCCTCCAGTTCCAAACAACACTGCAGGCGCTGGTGGGGTCCTTGGCATAGTATCAACACTGTAAAATATGTGCGCTGCCATGCAACAAAAAGGCGGCAAGAACTGGCAAACGGCAGTAGGTGTGGCATCGCCAGAGCAGAGCGCGAGCTAGTGAAGCACGAACATGTGTATTATTCGGTAGGACCCTCTGGGAGAAGGGTCTTAGTGCTCATGTTGTGATTGAGGTTTTTTTTTTTTTTGGCAAACGTGAGTGCTGCATTTGTTCATGCTGCCATACAAGTTAAAGAGGACCGATTCAGCAAAGTCCTGGAACATTTGTTTGAAGGTTGCCGCCAAGTACTATTTATTATGAAAGAAAATCCCAAACGGTGCAGGTATGAATATGGTATTTATTGAGCAGGGCCATGAGATGGAGGACATGCTTTCAGTGACATGGTTTAAATGAAATTAAGTGGGCGACTGCTCAACAAAGTAGTCACGTGTGCAAGATTGGAACATGTTCATATACTACAACTCGTCTATTAGTTTGGGCTATTAGGTGTCACTTGCGACACCTATAAGCCAATAATATGGCATCAGAGTACAGATAGGGAGGAATGGCATATGAGGGGGGGGCACACAGCCTGTAGGTGTTTGGTTATTTGCCCACCTATTGACTGCCCATGGCCATGCTAATGCGGAGGGCCTGTCCCACCCAGTTCCTGTCCTTCCCCGCCCAAAACACCTCCACATTGGAATTTGTTGAGCTCACTTTAATCAAGCCTTACCATCAAACGTTGCACTCAAAGTGCCTGCCACTGTTTTTCCAAGCAGTCGTCTGAGGGTAAATGACTTACTTGGCGCTGTAAAGGTGCTACTGGTGTACAGGTCTGCCTTCAGCCACTCTTATTTATAAGCACGCTGCGTGTCCTGCACGGAAAGCCTGTCAAAAACAAGCATTGGCAAAGCCAACAGTTTTGACTTGTGCATGAATATTAGGCAGGTGAATTTTTAAGCATTTTTCATACAGTGCTTAATTTGTAAAAAATAAGTGCCAGGGCTGACATATTTTGTAACATGCCAATGACACATCAGGATGGGTAGCTCCCCGTCCTCGGTTGCGAACACCCATGGCTGCTCCTCATGCCGTCAACATACGTGGGGTTGAAGCTGCTACTCCCACCGGCTTATGCTGGTTGACGGATGCACTCAGTCACTATAAATACCAATCAACATACACATAAAATAACATACTCGTGTCTTGACATGGGATGCTTGAGTGGGCATTTAGACGCAATCATCATTTACGTTTTGCTCTGATGCTATGGGTGGTCATTATATGACTGGCAGTTACAATAATAAAGTTGCCACAACACCACACCATACTCAAACGGAGTCTGGCTCAGAAACAAGTGCCAGGGCTCAGCCCTGGCAAACACCCCCACACTTTAAGCACTGGTTTCATAGTGGAGCTAGTGCGACAATGCAATATTTTAAGATCTGTTATTGTACCTAGGTGCATTAATCCTGCCCCTTCCCGCGCGCCCCTCTCTTGAAATAGTAAGATTGTTTACCTCCTCCAAATCCGTCTCTGCTTAGTATCAACGCTGCATGGACTAAACTATGGGTTTGCATTACAGCACGCACTGCACAGGGGCGCGGCGCAAAGGCGACCCCATGGGTACCACCACACTTAGCTAATCACATTTCACACGTCAGGACACAAACAGCACCACACTGCCACAGGACACGCCCATGAACATTCTTAGACCTGGGCAACCCATCCCAAGTTCTGTTCTAGAATGATCTGCAATAGTCAATATACATTAGAATTCAAAGCAACTACACTGGTTGTGAAGCTATACTGCGCCATGGAAGACTGCGGTCCTAAGGAAAGCCTGCAAACCAATCTGCCTCGAGCTTAGCTGGTCTGTGCTCCTCCCCTTCCGGTATTGGAGCATGCCTTCCAATCATTATGCCACTTCTGCCTTTGTGCCTCTGAATTTTCATGTCAATGTTATCACTGTGCCCCTAATCCATAGCAGTCTGATTTATTTCATGTAATGGGGCATTTATATAGTGCACAACTGCAATTTCCATGGCCTCGAAGTGCGCTCAGTTGTTTGGGAGTTCGGCGGACCATAATCTAAATATTACAGGAGAAAAACAGTACATTGCATTGAAGGAAAGGCCCAGAATAAGAAAATGTACATTACCGGGGTGGGGAGTAGGCAATTTGTTGTGGGTTCCTCAGCCAAGAAGACACTGGATCCAGAGCAGGGTCTTGGGAGTGGGATGGGAACTGTCGTGATAGACTTGCAGAGACTTAGAGGTGGTGACACGACCTGTAGTAGGTGGACCGTTCAGTCCAACAAAGGTGCTGAGACCGCCAACCGTAGCCTACAGCAGAGCCACAAAAGGTAGTTATCGGAGGAGAGCGAGAGACTGTGGAGGAAGCAGAACCGGTCACCCGCGACCAAGGTGTCCAGCAGTTACACCCAGGCAGTCCACAATAACTCGAGGTGGAGTGAGGCGAGACGCAGAGAACTACTAAAGGAAGAAGTTGAGCTAAGAAGTGTGGACCCGCGACCTGTGGTGAAGAGTTCCCCCCCGGAGAAAGTAACAGCAACACATACAAGTCTGGGAGGGGGGTCGGGAAGTTAAGAGACTGTAAACTATAAAGGAATAGAGAAAATCGAAACCCCTTTTTGGGATACCAGGCTAGTTCCACAAAGTGTGGTGCTGGAATCAAGAGGGACTCCTGGAACAGCTTCATCGTCCCAGTGGGGGCAGATCAATATTTGTACAAAACCTAGAGAGTGTGAAAACCTCTCTAAGGGAGCTACAAACTTTATTAAGAACTGAGAAAGACAATGAGGAACCAGCTAGGAGAAGGGAGACATTCTCCGAGCCCCATGAGAATTTTGTGTGACTTTATTTCAGTTGCGTTACGGAAACCCCAGAACATTTGTTTTGAACAACCTGAGGGGAGTTTGGATGCTTTACATCCAGGAGAAGGGAGCCATTCTCCCAGATTTCGAATGGTAGCTGGACTTTGTGGTATTTTGTTGTAGTGACAGGGATAGAGGAGCCTTTGTAACTGGGACGGTGCCTTTTTGTTTTGACGTACATAGACTTCCTGACACAGCACCAGAGTTTCTTTAGTTTAGGTATGGAAATCCCCTTAGAATAAGGGATAGATAGGTTCTTTAGCACTCCCTTGTGCACCGTCCCCTAAAAATGTCGTCTGCAGACCCTTCATGCAGACGACATTTTTAGGCCCATCTCTATCACCCCTTGCTTGGGCAAACTCATGGAGAAGTTGGTCATCCCCCAACTGACCCTCGACACTGAATCAGCTGGCTGCCTTCACGACCACCAGTCCGCCTTCAGAGCTTCCAGGGGCACGGAACCTCTCCTGAACACCTGCGAGGACCTGATCTCAAACCTGGACTCTAACCCTCCCTCTGTTCTGATCCTTCTCCATCTTTCCTCTGCCATTGACCCTGTCAATCATGCCATCCTCATAAATCATCTCCGTGATACCCTTGGCATCACAGACTGGGCACAAGCATGACTGACCACCTTCCTTTCAAACCGACCTTCCCAAGTGCAATTGGGCCCTTTACTTTCCTCTACCTATGGGGTCACTCAGGGCTCTATCCTATCGACTTGGCTTTTCAACATCTACCTTGCCCCCCTGGCCCTCATGATCACCTTCTCTCCTCACTTCCAGTGCTATGCTGACGACGCTACGCTTTCAAGTTTCCATCCTCTACCTCCTCCCCTTCCTCTCTTATTCCCGACTGCCTGACTGCTATTCAGACATGGTGCTCTGCTAACAATCTCTGCCCTAATGCCAAAGACAGAGCTCATTCTCCAGAGAGTGGGGCACCCGCTCCCTGTTTCCCCCACTCTCTGGCCACCCTCCTCGGGTGCCCTCCCCTTGGGGTCATCTTTGACCCCTCTCCCTCCCCTTTTCCACGCACATCACGGACCATGCCAAGGAGTCCAACTTTCAGCTCCACCTCCTCAGAGGCATTCTTCAGAAGCTCAGTGATTCCAGAGCTCTGGTCCTCTCTAGGCTGGAATACTGCAACAGCCTCTTCCTCAATCTGGCTCCTTCTTCCCTTTGCCCTCTCCAACTAATCCAGAATAGGGCTGCAAGACTTATCCTTGGCCTCAAGCCCAGGGACCGCGTCTCTGCAGCCCTAAAATCTCTCCACTGGCTCTGGTGAGCGCAAGGATCAAATTCAAGACCCTCTGCATCACCCACAAGGCTGGGACCTGTACATCTAGCCTTCTCTCCCTAAATATCTCTCTGCTAAAGGTCTTCCGTCCTCTAGCTTCGACTCGCTGCTTGTCAGACGCTTCTCCAAGCAGAGAGTGCGAGGTAGATCCCTTTCCTCAGCAGCAGCGTCCTTCTGGAATGGCCTCCCTGCCCCCTCAGGCTTGAGCCAGATCTTCTCAAGTTCCGGAAACTGCTCAAGACTTTCCTTTTTTCCTCCCCCTTCCTTCTCCCCCCTCCCGTGCTAATGTCCCTTTGCTGCTGCGACTGGTGCCTGGTCCCTTATGAGTCTTAGTGAGCCAAGCCCTCCTTGAACAGCCTCCCCTCCCCCGCCCAGCATCACTACAGCACTTGCCTTCGGGTACCCCTCCCGAACTAGCCTGGCTCTGGTCCACCCCATTCTTCGCACTTTCACTTTCCCACTTCCCCTACACTTGCGTTTCGTGGCTCAAACCCGCCCCTTGAGCCCCCCATTCCTGCACTACTACCCCCCACCAACCCCAACCCCTTTGTTGTTGTTGTTCCCCTCCCCAACCCTGCACCCGACTTCCTTCCCTCCCTTGCACTTTTTTGTTCTCTGTACTTGCACGGTAAGAACGTCACAAGGGCTAGTACGGCTGTTACTGTTGTTTTTCCCTATGTCCGCCTGGAAACACTTTGTGCCCTACAAATGTCCAATAAATAAATTGCCATTTAATAAAATCTATAGCAACCACTATGGCACCAGTTGGCCAGTCTCTTCCTTCCATGTCACCACAGGTCACAGTAACTGGTGAGGCTCAGTAACACCATTGAATGTATTGAGAGACTAATACTTGGACTTCGTAGTTTGAGCATGTGACTATTTTCTAAGCTGTTCATTTGCTTCTTTTTTTGGGGGGGGCGTTGTCCCCCTGGTTTAACAACTTTAGCTAACCCAGATCCTGTGCAAGTACTTCTGGACCAGCGTATATAAAGTCTTATCTTTGGCAACACATAATGTGAAGTTTACTAGGTTCCTGTGTCAATATCCTGCAAAAAAATATCGGCTTACAAGAATGCCGCCTCTTGTTTTGGGGCGATATTAACACATGGAACCTGCGGGGGACACCCCTGCGACCCCCCCATATATTTTTAAAGGGAGCGGGGGACACCCCTGCAACCCCGCTCCTATTTACTCCATAAATTATCCCCACAAATAATGTCACCTTTGGCCTTTCCCAGCGACCATATATATGGCGACATTATTTGTGGAGATAATATTGATACCGTTTATTACTAATGTGATATGTCCAACTGCAAGCCCTTTACTGATTACCATTTGAAACAAAATCAATGGAATGGCATTTAATGGCAGAGGTCGCATCAGTGGATGTGACGTCATCAAGAGGATTGCGGATGGGCTGCTTTCTCAAGCGGTTTACACTGTGGACAACCAAACCACAGAGAAGTTACCCAGCGCTTTGAAGAGGTGCCCGCGCAAGTAGGTGCAATATACAACTCCAAAAATAAAACACAGAACATTAGTGTTCTGAAAATAGAACTATAAATCCATATGGTCTTCTGCAATTGAGGCCTGCGGGCGATTTGGCGCTCTATCAAGAATTAAAATAAATAAAAAATAAATTAAAAGAAAAACAAACACCTAGTAGTGGCACCTCAATACAGCTGCCTGGGCAGGAGTACAAGTATTCTTGATGTCTACCCTCAGGTGACCCCTGGGGATGCGGGGATGGACATAGGCGCGTTATAGGCATGGAGATTGCAGCTGCACAAGCGCATGTTTTGAAGCCGTTTAAAAACAGCGCTATCCAAAGGGAAATTCGGGAGCTGCCATTTGCTCGCCGGCTGCAAACTTGAAGCTTCCCAGCCACCCCAAAAGCAAAACTGCCCTTCCAACGGCTCCAGAGCACGTTAAACATGTAAAGAAGTCATTCCAAGTGAATACACTCTGGCAGGAGCGTTCCCTCTATGGTCACCATGGACAGACTCGGCCAGAGAAGGTAAGGAGGAGCAAAGGAAGGCCAGTGTTGCATCCGCCCTGCGTCCCGCTACGCGGTGATGCAAGGCGCCCTAATAAAAGCCACGCCCCCGAGCACGGGAGGCAGTTCCGGGCTAACCTACGCACTGTGTGCTGCGTGGTTTCTTCGCTCCTGCTGGAGCTGCGACATAGCGGCCGCGCGGCCTACCATCCTCACCGATCCAGTCTCCCCGCGCGCAGAGCCGCGGAGGCTGGATCTAACAGCCAGGGGAAGTTATGGGACACGTGGTGCTGGTGAAAAGCAACGTGGATGCGTGCTGCAAACAGCAGGCGAGGTTGATTTGACCAAACCAGACATTTGTTCTCCTGCAGCTCAGAAAAGGCCGATTTTATGAGCAGATGTCACAGCAAAGTCAATAAAGTCCCCACCTCCCCCCTCATCACTGTCCCAGTGCCCAACCGTCATTTTACCAACTTCAGAAAGATGAAGGGCTGAGTCGACCCTACCAGATTTCGAAAACGTGCAGGCTGCACCCTCTATTATGCGTATCACCACAGATTGCTCAAGCACTACCAAACAAAATAAAAAAATAATCCAGCCTGGTGGAATGAAGGATGAATGGGTTTGGAAAGAAGCAATAACTACTAAGCCAGATGGATAGTCTTTTATAGTCATTAGTCAATGAGGGTAAATAGAAGGAACCAGGAGAAACAGACGGAGATTAATAGAATTCCCAGATAAATATTCAACTGACCCTCCAGTTTATGGCCATTTTGCGACTGTGAAAAATACAGCGAAACTCAGCAACGAAAATGGCAGTTTTAGCAAAAATGCCCACAAAAGAGGGGGCAAGTGATAAGAGGCATAATAAGGGCATCTCATCACTTGCACAAAATAAAGTAGCAACCCGATCCACGAGGGGCGTCTGAATGGGTGCCTCTGATCTACGCCCGCTCAGATACCCTTTTTCATCCCTTAGTGCCAATCATTGGGCCTTTCAGCACATTTCCAAGCGCATCCTGAATTGATAAACTAGATACCCTTTCCTAAGGAAGCCCCGTGTGCGTATTTGGAATAGGTGCGGGCGGAGCATCTAGCCTGACCCGGTCATGCATCCTAACCCCCTTAATTCTGACAGCAGCGTTATGAACCGTTGCTTTCTCACTTGCATTTCTATCCCCCAAACTGGGATAGAAATGTTTTTTAAAAAAAATCACATTTTACGGGAACGGGCACTTTAAGGGCCCGTCATGGGAAAACACACACCCAGCACCCACTTGAGTGCTGGGAGCCTGTAGAACAGTGGCGGGAGACCACTCCCAATGCTAATGTATTCAGCTGGGCTGGCCAGCGCATCATTTGCACTACAGCTAAGGCCCCTAGAAAAGCTCAGGTCACCTTTCAGAATAACGTCACCTGCTCATTTAGAAAAATGGGCCTGTAAAAATAGTGCATCCTCTGTGCTATTTTTAGATGCCCCAATTTTTGAGTATCTGGCCCAAAATCTTCATTCATAAAAATGTTAAAAATTCACAATATGAGGGAGGTGTGGGGGGAAGGGCAGCATTGGGCCAGATTGGGAGTGATGGGCAAGAAAGCAGAACCGTGGGCCAGAAATCAGAGCATGCGGCAAGCCAGAGGGGGAGCGGCGGGCCAGAAAGCAGAGGCAGAGATGGGCGTGAGAGAAGGCGCAAGCTGCAGTTTCGGAGAAAGGATGGGGAAGAGAGTAATAGACTGGGAGAAAGGATGCGAGATGCAGATGGAGCGAGAAAGAACGAAGGACTTGCAGGAGGAACTGGAGAGAATAAGGTGAGAGTTGAGGGCATGCTAGGGAGTGTGGCAGAGTCTGTGGAGTGCAAACCGTGACCTGGCTGTGTGAAAGAATGCAGGGATTAAGCACATGGCTGGCGAGTGAGAGGCTTGTTGGCGAGTGGAGGGGTGCGAGGGTGGTTGTGGGATTGGCAAACACAGAAGGAATATTTGCACAATTACAACGGATAATGAACATGGAAGCTCACACTATAAAATAGGTGCACACAAACCAAAAAGCCGAGGAAAATCTGCCAAGTCAGGGACATGGACCTCTATACAATTGGTAGCAGAGACCACATGCACAGGCTTAAATAAAGAGAACATGGCTCCCTTCTCTCTCTTTCACCTCACACACTCTGCCTCTTCCTAGGAAGTTGGCGCTCACACCCTGGCTCTCTAGCAACCTCAAATCAATAAAAAAAAAAGAGGGTCCACAAATCCTGCTATATAGAGAGTTGGAGTGGCAAAATGCACTTTTTTTAGGACCCAAATGTTCAACCCAATGCTGCAAGACCCTGAAGGGGGCAATTCAAGCACATGATGCAGAGTGAGCAGGAAAACGTGCCACTTTAAAAGGGGACAAAACGTCTTATATGGAGCTAACTGAGTGCTAAAGTTTTTTATCAATACAATAGGATGAACCTTCATTTATTTTGGGAACAATCCATTGTAGAGAGGGTTTAAGTGTCTATGAATGGAATGAGTGGGTGTCTGGGCTGATGTGTGGTGGTTCTATATTATTTAAAGTATTAACATTTTTGAAAAGTAATTTCTGAATATTTTTATTGATAATGTATATTTTTTTTAATGAACTGATTTTTTTTAATGAACTGATGTTTTTTTCCCTTGACGCTGTTATGGACATATGTATGCTGATTAGCCCAAGGTTATGCACATTAACACTGCACACCTACTTAGAACACAACAGTGCTTGCTAGCCTAACTATATTAGGGCGGATCGCTGCATAAATTAAATGGCCGCTGTGATCTTTTTCTCGATAAGATACTGGTTTGCCCTTCTATACATAAAAAGTATTACTTGGAGGAAAAAAAAGCATTCCAAAAAAGGAGGAAAGTAGGAAGAAAGGCTCTTAAGAAAATTAGGCTAAAAAAGAAAATGAGACGAATAGAATCATTTGGATGGCGATTAAGATTGTGGAGAACGTTTCCTTTAGCGAAGTACATGCCTGGAGCCACAATGAGCACATAGGCCCTGCATTCACTGTTAATTGGAAGGCGGTGGGCAGTGTACAAGAATATTAAGGATACACTCTTCCTGGAGCGCTCTTCTCTCTCACCTAAGAATGATAAGAGTCCCACAAGCCTTCTGCAAAGCCATCAAAACCAAGCTCTTTGTCTAACTGCCTCTCTAACACTTCTATGCTCTGTTACTTCTGCTGTAATTCAGATTGTTGGTTCACCTGTTCATGTATGACGTCACCTGTCATGTATGAAGTCACCTATCTGTCATGTATGAAGTCAGCTGTCATGTATGAAGTCAGCTATCTTTACTGCACTTGTACCCAAGGGACCTCGTCGGTCAACTGTATCCACTTAATCAGAAGAATTACTTACAAAATGTATGCAACAGCGCCTCGATGCCCCTGGGCTGCAAGTGCGCTATACAAATGCAAATAAATAAATAAACTCAACATAAAAATCATTGCTGAAAGGGATGCGTAAGCAAGAACTTTAAAAACGCCAGGTGAATTCCACGGATTATCATTAAACACTTCCCTCGAAAGGATACAGGTTCACAAACCAGCAGTGGGACCACCGTGGACTAACAGCGCAAGCCTTCTAAATCAAACACGTGTGGATCCATTGTGAACGCAGGGCCCCAACCCGGAATCTTGAAAACATCAAATGCACTCCCCGTTACCGGATTAGGTCTCCAGTCTGACAACCCATTCATGCACAGCTGTAACCAGAGACGCTAGTTTACTCCGTTCAATGTGGGATTGCTCCATAACATCTGGATTCAATTACCGAGACGGCAAACAGGAGTCCAACATATTTCATTATTACGAAATAAAACGGTTGATGACAAGTGCTAGGGTGGAAGGCCAAAACGAGCAAAGAAAAAGAATGATATTTCGCAACTGCCTTTGTATATTGCGCAATCCGGAACATTTCAGGAAGGCAACTTAACCCTGTCACTGCAGGCGGCAAGACCACCTCTGCATAAAGAGAAGCAGGTATGCTATGTGCGGTTTCTGAGGTAGTGCAAGTTCTGGGGATGGACAGAGGCGCGAAGATAGGGCTGCAGGCTGTGGCAGAGGCCTCTCGGCACCCAACCCATTGCTTAGTAGAAGCACGCGAGGCACAGTGACCCATCGGTGCCCACCTTAGCGTGCAGGCAGAATTGCCATCAGGCAGGAGATCTACTTCACCAATCCTTTATTTCTAAAACTATCACTTTCATCTAATACGTGACAAACGGGACCTGTATGGGGCTCCTAGCTGGCTACCCCCCCCCCCCCCACTCTGCGGTGCGATTGGGGAACGCGCAAGAGCTGTTCATGTCAGGCCACGCAGTAGTAGGAGTATTTTCCAATTCAAGTGGAAGGTCATGACCCTCCGGTTTTGCTAACGTCGCCCAGAGTGAGACATGCATGCCCAGCCTTGCCAAGGGACCAAAGCTCCATCTCACTGACAAAGACCAATGAGCCTGAAACATGTTGTCTAATGCAGAAGGGAATAGACCAAACAGGTAGGGTTGGACCGCCCCTTTTGGGATGGGGCCAAGCCTGATTTGCATATGGTCTTCCATGGGCAGCTTTGAAGCAATGCCGGAGGTTATGATTTATTAAAAACCTTCCAGCCATCAGCTTTTTGCTTGGGGGGGGCAATGCTCATGCCAGTGTGCATCATGTACACCTACTAGCACTTGGGCATGAAAGGTTGGCCATTGCAAGAACCAACCTACATTTCGTAAAACGGGTACAGTGAGCCGGGGAAATGATATGGGTGCTTCGAAGAGGAATAGTTATCAGCTCAAGTGCTGGAGTACCAGACAGGTAGGTTGTATGTAGCTAAAAACTCCTGAGAGCAGGGAATATTTAGTAGAAAAACAGACATTTGTGTCAATTTAATGCACGTTGTTATATTACCATCAATTTCCCAATGAAAATACCACAACCTGCACATATTTAAAATATTAGTCAACAGGTCAAGTGTGGTCTATGGAACTTTTTCATAGTCCAAAAACAACACGCATTTTACATATGGTGAGGAAAAGAGGGCACCCACAAAACCTAGGTTGTATACGAATTGTTCGTTTTACAATTGTTCGAATTACAATTGACCTTTTCACAATTGACCTAACTGTGAAGGTCAATTGTAACATATATGCAGGGGGGGGAACCCCCCCGCAACCCTCCACCCAACGCAAACCCCCCCAAAAACACCCTATGTATTTATTACCAAACCGATATATATGTGGTCAATTGTGAAAACGTCAATTGTGACCCTTTAAAATCGGTCAATTGTTCATTCGAACAATTGTAAACGAACAATTTGGGTAATACCAAAACCTAGCAATACCATAGATTCATGAAAAGTAGACAACAGAGAACCTAGAAAAGTAGCAACTTGCATGGTTCACTCCACCCTTTATGCAGAAACCCATGTTCTCCATTAGTTCCGATACTGTCAGGCCCACGCGTAAAAACTAGTAGCAGCAAAAGTCTCTTCTCTGGATGTACTGTTGCACCAACTTGGACAACTGTTGGGAGGCTTCTGTTGGTTGTTCTACCACGCAGAGCATGAGCAGTCAGAAACACATGCCTTTCTTTCATGAGGAAATCCAATGTATATCACAAATGAAGTGCCTTTAATGTGTACGCAGTAAGTGAGCCTTAAACGCGGTACATCTCAGAAAAAGGAGTCTTTTGCTAGATATTGGGAACATTAATTCAATATCCTTATCCAGGGATGTTTTGCAATACTGTCCCTTTAAGCACCAAGTACTTTATGGCACAAACTGTTCCACCATAATGTACAGTAACGTACAGCGTTTCAACGACCTTTGCAGGATTGCCAGGTAGGAAAAAGCAAGAAGAGAGCTACTAAAGGCAAAACGAGATACTTTTCTTTCCATGTGCATAGATAGCCCAGAGTAAGCAGAGGTACTCACAAACGTGTTGTCATGCAGACCTCTACTGCGCACCGCTGCCATTTGCATGGTCTGCCGGGCTCTGTAAGAAAGTGGGTGAGGTTGGGTAGTGATAGAAGTTGTGCTCTTCTGTTGATGCTTGCAGAACCAGGAGAACGTCCCTCAAACCTCGTAAGAAGCTCGCTGCTTCACGTCAAATCTGATTTCTTATCTACTGTACGTTCTTTAGTGCTCAAATGAGCATTGTTCTTCTTGTATACGAAAAAATAAACATACAATCTACACATCCCAAGAGAGTCCTTTTATTTTAACCTTAGAACGCTTAATTTAAGTTAACTTGAGACCCAGCTTTTCCGCTAACAGCTACGAACAACCCAACACAAACTAGATTTGTTTATCTTTCAGGCAAGAATGTCATCCTGACAATGTGAAAAACACATTTGTGCTTTGGCAAGCGATACGCCGACTGAAGAAAGTAGAATTCCAGATGCGTCACCTAATAAACTGTCTGTGTATTGCAAGGGTCTGCCAAAGAACCTACCAGCAACTCCCCGGTGGCCACTGCCAGACTAAGCACGATGCAACACACACTGAAGTCAATCCATCTTTTCAAGCAGCACCTCATTCAATGCGATATGAACACATTAATAACCACTTTACCAAAACATTATCATTCCATTGAGACACTGCTGCTGCTTTCTACAGCGCCATTTAGTAATACGTACTCACTCGCATTTCCTCTACAATCAAATTGTGACTGGTTCAAAGTGGCGCAGTATTAAACCTTCACAACATTACCTGCTACTTATTTCTTCTACTTCATCTCTACCTGTACACATCATTGCCCCATGTGTTGGCTCAAGGCACTTGCCCTAATGAAAGGCTCACTTGATCTCAATTAGGTACTTTTTCAATTTTGCAATCCTCTTAATTTGCATCTAGTCAATTAATCTAAAACCATTCCATCTAATACCATTCCATCAAAATGTTTCCATCTAATAAATGTCCATCTAATGCATGTTCTTGGGGGGTAAAGGGTTAATTTTTGTTCAGGTGTATTTTAAAGGGTGTAAAAAGGCTAAAAAAAAATGCATTAGAAGGAAAAAAATGTGATGGAAAATTGATGGAAATTTCATCAGCAGCATCTCGGCTCCCATTTTATATAGATTTTCTGGGATTTTGTAAACCACGTGCGTGACACTGCATGTTTACTGCATTTATGTGCCTATTGACAATCCTTAGGCACCCTGTTGCAAACTAAGCATTGGCATCCTACTTAGGTTTGGGTAAAGTTGGCTTTCTAAGCTGTAAACACCATGGGCATGACTGTAGTGTGAATGTCACGAGTATTGGTGGGGACATTTAGGTTTGTATTCTATAGGAAATCTACACCTGCATTTGTTGTTAATGTGCAATTTCTTAACTGCTCAAGTGTGTCCTACGACGGACTTAAGCGCAGTAGCACATAGCATAGTTCCGAGGAGAACTTTTTGGTGCGGAATGTGATGCAAGATAGTTTTTGGTTGACAACATGAACCAGTTTGTCTGCTGAGACTCCAATGTGTGTGTGGGTGTAAAAGCTGTTCGCATGCTGTTAAGAGGGTTTATGCCAAACCTCCACTTCAGTCTAACCAAACTCTCAGTGGCAGTATGGCTGTAGGCTTGGTGTAATTCACAACTAACAAATTGCAAAGACTGGTAAGTAACACAAAAAAGGTACACAAAGTTAAGAACTAAATTACTTTATTTGTGAATCGGTTGTATAAAGTTAAACACTACTAAGGTAAGCAAGAAAATATATATATATATATCCAAAATAAGGAGGAAAGGCGAGCCGCACTCCCGCAGGCACAGCAGCAATTGCAGCAAACTCCAAAACACGGACAAAAAGCAAGGAAACACCGTATTGAAAAACGGATGTATTTTAATGTTTCCATAAAGGTAAAACAATTGTACAGAAAAACAAAAGTACAATCAGCAACCACACAAAGACACACAGAGGCAGGGTGCCATGGTACACGACCTGTACACAACGTGTTTCGCGCTCCACTGAGTGCTTGATCACGTAGAATATATATTATAGTGCTTCAGTCGCCACACTGCAGGTAAGGAGAGTATCAAGTTCCACAGAAAACTCGAAAAATGAATTGCAAATAACTTTTTACTCAAGTGATGCATTTTGCTGACATTTTGCAAACAAAATTGTTATCAAAAGCCCCCTCCCCTCAAAGTAAAAAAAACACTGTTTCAGCCTAGTTCCTATTCATTTTCCCATATAGAAAAAGGCAAATTGTTGCTCCAGTGCACAGCCAAAACTGCTGGACAGAATTGGACCAGTTACAAAACAACTTGGGCACAAAGCATTGACTTTGGCCACCCACTACGTTTCCAAAGGCTGTGGCCACCTAGTGGGTCCAAAAGAAACATTGGGGGAACATGTACAACGGACATGGGCAAAGGCCATGGATGGTGTCCCGTAAAAAAAAACGATGGTATAACAAAATCCTTGACATTCACTGAAAAAACCTTAAGGTGTAGTTAAGTTGCGCAGATTTAATGCAACAAAACCCTTGAAATTCAGCGGATGTGGGAAGTCATGACCAGCTTAACTCGACACATTCCCATTGCAAAGCCCACAAGCATATACATATTATAAGGGAAGGTATTCACATTAACATACAAAATGGCATTATGGGGGACTTCAATGGGAGCGTGCTGAGTTAAGCTTGGTTACGACTTCTGTAATGAAGGCATGGTATCAAAGTAAAGACACACACAAGTGATCACAGTCCAAGGGTGTTTATTAAACTGTATAATGGGCGAGATAAATGTCTAATCTAAACCTAAATCTAAGATGGGAGCAAGCTATGACCAAATTATAATAACACCGTCCAAGTGGAGTCTAGTCAGATCAAAAGGGCCTATATTAAAAAACCTATTGCCAATCCTTACCACTAGGCTACAAAAATAGTGTGGGATAATGTTCACAAGAAAAGAAAGAAATGTTCTCAAAATGATAAGTCAGGGTGGTATGGCTGGGGTCCCCCTTCCCCACATTTTTAGCATGGGACAAAGTGGGACTCTTGAGCACTGCACACTCCTGGGCTTCTCTGGCACGAGGATCCAGTTCATTTCCAAAATATTAGGGCCTTCTGTGGTCAAGTTTCTTTCACACACAAAGTCTTTTGCCTCAGAGGACCTGATGTGCAATAAACAACAAACAGAAAGTTCCTTTCAATAATCTTCACGTCGGGTGATTTCTCCTCACCCCCGGATCCTCCTCAACCAGGCTCTAATCCTACTTGCAATCCTGGCCTCCCTCAGTCGGGTTCCCTACGGCCTTTCATTCAAAATAGCAGCAATTTGTAACATTCAAGAGTCTCAATGTCTTTTTAAACAATCATTCACTGTGGACATCCTTCAGTCAGGTTCACTGTTGTCTACACAAATGTTCACTGGTTTATTATGGTTCACCCCGGTTTGCAGGCATCTCTCAGTTGGGTTCACATTTGCCAAATACACAGTTCACTTGCTTTATCACAATGCAGTATTCACTTCTCTTTGCTTTCCTCTTGTGAAAGTGTCAGAGACTTTCGATTGTACAAGGGGTTTGACATGACCCTCGTATGACCACTCTGACACCTCATGCCAGCCTCTCCTAGGGTCTCCTGGTATTTGTAGTTTCAACGAAGGGGACCAGCCAGAGTCCTACGAATGAGCGCCTAACCACTCTGCAGTTGGTCCTTCACTGGCTTATTTCAAAGTTCGAACACACACACACAGCCTTTGTTCACAAGTTCTTTGTTCATACAAACGTTGCCGTTTGAAACCTTGGCCTCAACACAGTCCAGTTTAGTATCAGTTTTCTCCAACTCACTGGCTGTGCTGAACCCTTTGGTGTTTCTGGAGTCAAGGACGGTACCACGGTAGCAAGTGCATCTCCCCGCCTTGGTTATCAGTGTAGGAGAGCCCTGTACACAGTTTCCATTTGATACACCACACGCCAGCTGTAGTTCCCGGTTTTAGGATTCCTTTCATGGAGGCTTTGCAGGTCTGGGTTGGAAAGGGCAAGGGCACTTCCCTCCTTGTCGTATTTTTGGGTCTTGCTGCGTTTCCTTCTCCATTTGAACTGCCGACCTGGAATAGCTGCTTCTTCGTGCGGTTTGTCTTGCTCAAGTGTGCTCTCATGCTCCGGGTTTTATCCCTGTGGGGAAGGGACTGGGCCTTCACGTGTGTGTAGTTCTTGTCAATTGCCCGACTCTGCCTGACCCTTGTTTTGGGACATGTCATGTAAACGGCTCTTGTGTTAGTCCATTATTTGTCACAGTGTAAGAAAGTGTTCCGTGTCAGAAAAGGGGTAGGGGAGCAGAGCTTCTGAATATCCTACGGGGTAGAATAGGGAAAAGGTGGTATAAAGAAGGGGGTACCGCATCTCACCCTTCAGTGTCTCACTTCCACTCCCCAAACACCCCTCATCCAGGTGATCCTCCCCCACTCGTCCACCCCCAGGAACTGGATCCAATAGCGATGGCCGTGGTCTGACCACCTGGATGACAGATTTGGGTGAGGCACCTCCAGGTTTCTCAAACTTCCCACATCTGCTGAATTTCAAGGGTTTTGTGACATTAAATCTGTGCAACTTAACTGCACCTGAACTAAGGTTTTTTCAGTGACGAGAGATTTTATTTTTATATATATATATATATATATATATATATATATATATATACACACACACACACATATACACACACACACACACATTACTCACCGTGAACTTATTTCTGATCCTTGTATCTGCTAGATTCACATGCTATGCATAGGCCGACATCTCGTGGTAATCGCAGAGTATTACATTTTTTGTTTTCGAAACTCAAAAAGGAACGTGGGCATGTCAGTAATACTATCCCTAGTGTTATGTCCTGTGTACTTGTAGTCCTTCACACGTCGAGGTCCCTCAAGTTGTTTTGTTTCTGACATGAGGTAGCATGAACTGTAGCGCGAGTACAGATGTAATAAAGCAGATAAGAAGCAATAAAGGCAGAAAAATATCTATTTGCTTTCTACTCCAAGAGGGGAGGAAGGGTGGGCGTATGTGAATCTAAGCAGATACAAGCATCAGAAATACGATTACAGTGAGCAATGTACCCCTCCCGAGGCTTGTAGATCACATGCTATGCATAAACTGATGAGCAGTATCTGTAGAAGTAGGGTTGTGAGAAGGTACAGCAGCAAATAGATGTTTTAACACTGCTTGTCCCACCTGTGAATCCGCTTTAGAATGTGTGTCAATGTAGTAAAGCTGAGGGAAGATATGTATGGAAGTCCAAGTAGCTGCTTTGCAAATGGCGTCTAGAGGGATGTTTGCAATGAATGCCAAAGTAGCTCTTGTACCTCTGGTAGAGTGAGCTCTTGGTGTGAAAGGCAGGGTTTTCTTACATGTAGAAAAGCAGAGCTGTACGCACTTAACTATATATTTGGAGATGGTGTACTTTGAAATGCGATCACCCTCCCTGCCAGGTGCTATGGAGACAAACAGTTGATCTGCCTTCCTTGGCAGTTTTGTCTTGTTTACATAGTACAAAACTGCCTTCCTTTCATCTAGTGTATCGATTCTTCTCTCAGCTGAGTTTGATGGATTTTGAAGAAACGTTGGGAGTTCAATGGACGGGTTAACATGGAACTTGGATATGATTTTAGGTGAAAACCTAGGGTGTGTTCCAAGTCCTTTTGGATAAAAAAGAAAGGGTCTTGCACTGACAGTACTTGTAGCTCACTGACCGGTCTTATAGAGGCGATGAGCTACTAAGAAAGCGGTCTTGCAAGTTAGGTGTTTGAGGCTGGATTTGTGCATAGACTCAAAGGGGGGACCCATGAGTTTAGAGAATACAACATTATGATCCCAACCTGGAGGAGGGTTTGAAATTTGGGGAGGAAGAGTTGGAGTCTCTTTACTCCTTCCATGAAAGCCTCAATAAATGAAACCTTCCACCAGGACACCTTGTTCTGTGAAGTGCTGTATGTGGACAGAGTCACTGGGTGAACTTTGATGGGTTAAATACTAGGCCAGAATCTAGTAAGTTGAGCATGCAGTGAAGATGGGGTACATTCAATTGGATTTAGATCTTTTGATCAGTGTTACACTCACCTGACTCCCACGGAGGCGCTGGCCTGGTTCGCGCTGCTGTGACCTCTTCTAAGGTGATGCGCAGGGTTCGGAAGACGGACTGGACCAGGCCCCCCAAATCTGGCTTGTCTGGCTCGCAGAAGTATCCTTCTGTAGGAGAAAATAGGGGATTAACTGTCTGCGGGGTATGCAATCGGCCTCCCACTTTCCCCTCTCACCCTCCTTGAAACCCTTCTGTGATTTCTCGTAGCGTCTCACCTTAGGGTCTGGAAGGACGAGCTCTCCATCCTGCTTCTGATGCAGGGGCGCGTTGGTATCCAGTTACTTCACTGGACTTTCGGATTGGTGAGAACCAAACTTGCTTGGCTTCCAGGTAAGTTTTTTGATAAGAGGTTCCCCTTGTGTCCATGCATTAATGTACTAATGCTAGTGTCTTTTTCCCCACAGGGGCCGGGGTACGGAATGCCGGGGAACAGGCACCGACCCGAGATGAGAGGTGAAATCCTTGTAGAAATCAGGTAAGTCTTTAATGAGCGTTTTTTGGTAATGTCTTTTCATTCGCTCATTAACGCTGATATCTCTTTTTCCCCTTAGGGGCCGGGGTCCGGAAATGCCAGGATGCGGCGCGGACCCGAAATGAAGAGGGAATGAATCAACAGGTAAGTCTGGAGATTTAGCTTTCCTTATTCCCTTCTCTCTCTCACCTTTTGTTCTAGTCTTTTTCTCCCTAGGCGCTGGGGCGTGACTGCGAATCCGGATGATCGCTGCTGAACATGGAGGCGCCCTGTAAAGGTCAGTGGAATGCGGCGCTGCAGCGATCGACGCGATGAGCTTTTAAATTAAAGTCTTCCTTTTCAGGATTGTCGGTGAGATGTCTCTGGGATGCGGATTTTAGCAGGTAACGACTTTTCCTTCTTCTGTTCTCTTCTTCTCTTCCTTTGCAGGTGATCCAGGATGCTGGCAGGCATGGCAGAAGTCAGGATGCAGGAGCAGACACGGTGAGCGTCCAGCTGCTAGATGCAGAACAACGCGAAGCACGTGTGGCTGTTCGGGTGGGGTTTAAATAGCCTTGCAAGAAGTTCCAGGTATGTATCCTTCCTCCAATCAGGTATGTATCCTTCCCCGAACACGCCCGGATGGTAAATTAGTCCCACAGGTAAAGTAGTTCCTTTCAGGCCTCAAGGAGGCCGGGATCCTGCAGCATGGTCTGCATCAGGTAAGTGCACCCAAGCATTCCCATAATGAGCCTGGCGCCTATGGCGCCATGACTGATCTCTTTTATGAGCCTGGCGCCATAGGCGCCAGGGACACTGTCCAAAGGGCCCCTATATGGGGTTGCTGGGTCCTTCCTTGGGGACTGGATGTCCGCTTTCGGGGACGCCGGGCTTGAACCGGCTCCCCGGGAGCGGGCATCATGACAATCAGCACCATCACACACATCTTTTCCATTTGTTGAAATAGCAGTGCCTGGTGTTGGGTTTGCGTGCCTCCTTGAGGATATCCATACTTGAGGTTGTTTTAAGTATCCAAACACTATCACTTCAGGAGCCATGCTGCCAAGTTCATAGACTGAGGATTTGGATGGAGTGTAGTCCCCCCCCCCCTTCATTCTGGGACAGTTGTAGGGGAACAGAAGTTGGATCACATTGTACATTGCCAGTTTGAGCAGATATGGAAACCATGGTTGTCTTGCCCACATAGGGGTTATCAGAATTAGTGTGGCTTGTTCCTGGTGCATCATGTGCACTAGTCTGCTGAGGAGTGGCATGGGGGGGAAGCGTAAGCAAATTTCCCTGACCAGCTTACCCACAGGGCATCCCCCTTGGACTGTGGTTAGGGAAACCTGGATGCAAAGTCTGGGCATTGTGTGTTTAGGTTTGTGGCCAACAAGTCTAAAGGAGGAGAACCCCACAGGGAGAAGACTTCATCTATAATTTCTCTGTCGAGTTGCCACTCGTGCTCCTCATGTAGAGGAGTTCTGCGTATAGTGTCTGCTAGAGCACAGAGTTCCCCTGGAATGTGGAGAGACTAGGAACATATTCCGCTTGAGTGCCCACTTCCACATTCTTGGGGATAGCCTGGACAGACTTCGAGAGTGTGCCCCTCCCTGCTTGTTTATGTAAAACATGGCAGTGGTGCTGTCTGTGAGGAATTGCACTGCCTGACCTGTTAGATGCAGCTGAAAAGCTTGAAGGGCTTTGAGTACGGCTAGTAGCTCCAACAGAATAATGTGTGGTGAAGGTAATGGGCTCGCCATCTGGAGAGGGAGGCATCTGTTGGTAGTATTGCTTGAACTGGTGGATTGCGAAAGGGTTTCCCCTTTAGCAGAATTTCTTTGGTCCACCAGCATAGTGCTTGTCCTAGGATTTACAAAAAATAAATAAATAAATAAAACCACTAGACGGTCCCACTGACCACTTGCTTGAGACCATTGTTTTGCTAACCACTCCTGCATTGGACGCATATACAGCCACATGTGTGGTACTAGATAAATGCATGAAGTCATCATCCCTAGCAGGCGCATTGCCTTGCCTATGGTTATTTGTTGACTGGCGAGATAAGATATTTGCAGGAGCATGTTCTGAACTTGCTTTATGATAGCTCCTAGGAACTGTTTGGCTTGGAACAAGGCATGATTTCTTCTCAACCCAGAAGTCCCACCGGTCGCTCAACACTATCGCGGAATACCCGTGAACATCCAACACCAAGTAGAGGAAGAACTAGACAAGCTCATCAAACTCAATGTCATTGAACCTGTCTCGGGACCCACCCCATGGGTATCTCCCATAGTTCCGGCCCCGAAAAAGTCCCCAGACTGATCAATACGTCTGTGTGTGGATATGAGAAGGGCCAATGCAGCAATCGAAAGGGAAAGACATCAAGCCCCCAGGATCACAGACATGATCCACCTTCTCCGTGGAGCACAAGTCTTTTCCAAGTTGGACCTCACAAAAGGCTACCATCAAATAGAGATTGCGCCCGAGTCCCGATACATAACGACATTCGTGACGCATTTGGGGGTGTTCCAGTACAAGAGGCTCAGCTTCGGAATCTCTTCTGAAGCCGAAATCTTCCAGGAAGAGATTCACAGAGTCATCAGGCATGTACCAAACTGTTTGAACTAGTCAGACGACGTATTGGTTTCTGGAAAAACCAAGGAGGAACACGACACGGCCCTCCACAGAGTGTGCGTAGCAAGGAAGCAGCAGGACTGACACTCAACAAGGCCAAATGCAAATTTGGAAAAGGTTCTCTACGCTTCTTTGGGCATATCTTTTCCGACAAAGGAATGTGGCCGGACCCTGACAAAGTGGCCGCCCTCAACTCAGCCTCGCCTCCAAAAACCGTAACAGAACTGAGGTGATTCCTCGGGTGGGCCAGCTATTGTTCAAGATACCTCAAGGACTACGCCACGGTCATCAACCCACTGCGCTTGTTAACGCGCAAAGATCACCCTTACATGTGGTCGGAGGACTGCCAGAAAGCCTTTGAAACAATACGCAATGCCATCGCAGAAGACATGGCCTACTTCGATACCCAACGAGACACGGAGGTAATAGTCGACGCCAGCCCTGTCGGACTGGGAGCCATACTAACACAAAGAGACCCGGAGGCACCCGCCAGCGTCTACATAGTGGCCTATGCTAGCAGAAGCCTCACCCCTATAGAACAGGCCTACTCCCAAGCAGAAAAGGAAAGCTTGGCGGTGGTATGGGCGTATGAGTACTTTCACCTATTTCTGTATGGGAAGGAGTTTACCATTATAACGTATCATCAAGCCCTGCTCACGATATATGAAGACCCAAAGGCGAGAATGCCCCCGAGGATAGCCAGGTGGTGTTTGCGTTTGCAAGACTACAAGTTTGTTATCAGACACCACCCAGGAAAAGAGGATAACCCGGCAGACTACCTGTCCCACCACCCGACAGGGCCAGCAAACCCCCCAGCCATCCATTGCAGACGAGTACCTCATCTATGTGGTGCATCACCTACAACCCCTGCCCGTAGGGTGGCCAGACATCATTACACAATCTGAAGTCGACCCGGCTCTCTGGATAGTCAGGCACTGCATACAAGAGGAAATGAGAGCACACTTAAAACACAAGCAAAACAGGAACCAGAGGAGGTTCAAGAGGACATCAAATGGATAGACCAAGTTCGAGATGAGTTCTCCATAGTTGAACATTTCATCCTAAAAGGGTGCAAGGTACTCATCCCGAGAAAACTGTGAGCAGAAATAATACACACAGCCCATGAAAGTCACTGAAGAGTGGTTGCCACTAAGCGATTAAGACAATTGTGGACAGCACAGCCGCCTCGAGTGTCATCCCCGCCCTTGATCGCATGTTGTCCACTTCTGGAATTCCACGACTAATAAAGTCTGACAACGGGGCACCATTCATGAGCCAGGATTTTGAGAAATTCGCCAAATACATGAGGTTCCAACATAGAAAAATAACGCCTCGATGGCCACAGGCAAATGGCATAGTTGAAAGATTCATTGCCACCATTAAAAGAACACTGCAAATAGCCGCCATCCTCAACAAGCCTTTTGAACAGACTCTCTACCAATTCCTGAGGGACTACCGACATACCCCTCACAGCACAACTGGGATATGTCCTGCTGATCTGATGTGCAGAAGACCCATCAAAACCGGGCTACCCGAAGACATCAGTTCCGTTGATGCAACACCACTGGAACAGGAAGCCAGAGAAAGAGATCAAGCAGCGAAGGCCAAGATGAAAGAAATGGCAGATCACAAAAGGAGGACGCAGGAGGCAACTCTGGAACTGGGTGACCAAGTGTGGATGCGGCAACCAAAACAACGAAAGGAGGATGCCACTTTTGCAAGAGAACCGCTGACAGTGACGCACAAGAGGGTACCATGATCACAGCGCAGAGAAGGGACCACTCGTCAATAACCCGAAATGTCTCACATTTCAAGCGCAGGATGGCAAACCCTGAGAGCGCTCAGGACAGGCGTGAAGACAGCGATGAAGGAAGACCATGGGATGAACAATATTTAGGGAACAGTGAAGCCTGCAATGGCGAGGACCACACCGTGCGATATGAAGAGACTGGTAGTGCCCCGAGGAACTCAGAGAGACCACAAAGAAGATGCATAAAACCTCACAGACTCATTGAAGAGATGGAGTGAGAACCAGCAAGGATCTTGCATGTTAAAAAGGGGGGAGATGTCAGGTTGCGCCGACCAACATACTGCCTACCCACATCGTTATGTGGGTGGACCGCCGTTGCGGTCCTTCTTCCTAGGGAGGGAAGTGACGTTGTGCTAGGGAGGGGGTAGAGGGGTTTCCGGCAGTTACTGCCGTGTTGGAATAAAGAGCAGTTGATAGGCATCTCGGCTCCTGCGTGGTATGTGTTTGTGCGGTTTGAGGCCCGAGTAAAACCTCACAGTATGCATCTTTCATATTGAATGTTGCCATTTAGTCCCCCTGTTTTAGAAGCGTGGGGGGGGATTGCCTCCTGTAGCGTTGTCATGCAGAACGTTTGTGGCTTGACATATGTGTTTGCAGGTCGCAAGTCAAGGACAGGGCGCATTGTAAAGTCTTTCTTTGGTATAAGTAATTATGTTGAATAGATAACCTTGTTTAGCGGATTTGCCAGGACGATTTCTATAACTTCCTTTTCCAGCAGTGTCTTGACCTCTTCTAGTAGAATGCATTTCTCTTCCTGCATTATTTGTCTCTGTCTTGGTGGGTGATTGGACGGTCTCTGTATGAGCTCTATACAATAGCCCCCCGCCACGGTGGATAATACCCACTTGTCTGAGGTGATCCACTCCCATGCGTGGGTAAATTGAGAAATGCAACCTCCTACTGGAGAGGCATGGCAGGGGACCTGGAGCAGGTCGTCGTTGCTTTGAGGGGGTGGAGCCTCTGGTTGAGGAGGCTCTGCCTCTACTCCTAGACCTTCTGTGTCCCCTTTGAAAATTCTGCTGGGAGGACTGCCACTGCGAGGAACCCCAAGATGACGTTTGTCAACCCCAACTATAGTTAGAGGAGCAATGAGAATTTTGTCCTCAAAATCGGCATGTATTAAATGTGCCTCTTTGAACAAAGGGTTTGTTAGTTAGCTGCCCCAGAAACTTAAGGGTGTCATAATCCTTTTTAGCACTTTTCAATAAGTCTGCGACTGCTTTCCCAAATAAGGCATTTGGTTCGATTGGCATAATGAGTAGGGTGGCTTGAGTTTCCAGCACAAAGCCGTATTGTCTTAACAATGCATGGCGCATAATAAGAGTGCCCTCTGCTGCTATACAGCCTGCATTATCTGCTGCATCCAGATTATTTTTCAGGGAGCTGCGATTTAAAAGGCTCTGGGACAGAGTTGATCTGGTGTAGCATCTCGTCCCATGTATTGCAGTTGTAACTCGCCAAGAGAGTGGAGTAATTAGCTATTCTTACTTGGTATGTAGCTGATGAAGCTACTTTCCTGCCCAGTGTGTGCATCTTTTTGCTCTCCTCATCAGGAGGGGCCTCAGCAGAGGCTAAGGGCATGCCCACCCTCTTTCTTGTGGTAGTTACGACGAGAGTTGGGCTTTAATTGACCCTTGATATAAAAGGGGCTGCTGGTGGCTGGCAATATGTGGGTCAACTGCCTTCGTAAGGTTAGGGGTGGGTAGAGAAGGCTGAATGTGCCTCTGGATGGACTGCAGAGTGGTATAAACTGTGCTGCATACTTTTTAATCACCAAGGATGTCTTCTACAAAGTCTGTGTCCACCTGTGCCTCTTGTGTATCGATCTTGAAATGTTCGGCAGCCTTTAGCAGGAGCTCATTATACTGGCGCTGATTATCCACAGGGGAGTCCTTTAGGAGGAGCTCATTATACTGCTGCTGATTATCCACAGGCGAGTCAGCCATGGGTAGGTCATGGTGGTCTGGAGATTGTATGATGTAGACGTTATTGTCGTTGTCATCATAATACCGAGGTGTCATATAGGTCTCCTAGTGAACCAGGATCTTGAGTGCCTAAAGTGTCAATGCAATAAAGATCCTAGTAAGTGTCCTGCGAGGTGCTGGGCTGGGCAGTGTCTAGTTGTTTTTTGGCAGCTGAAACTGAAACTGCACTGGTCACCTGGCCACCCTCCAATCTCGTGCCCAGGTCTCCTCTGCCGCCAGTTGCACACCTGCACTGCCTCCCTGGCAACCCCTGCACTTGTGGACCGTTTTCTGTATCCCTACAGTCCACTACCAGCACTTGACACCGTATGTCTGTACTTACCCTTGCCACCAGCTTGGTGCACTTTTCACTTATTGCTTTTATTTATTCTTTTTTTTTTTTTTTTTTTTTTTTTTTTTTTTTACAGTCGATCTCATGTACTGCACTGTCCCCTCCCCCCGCACTTTTCCCCTTCCGCCTTCCCCTGCACTTGCGCAATCTCAACGTCACCTGGCCTAGTAAGATCGGTGTCCATCTTCCCTCTGTTCCCCCTCCCTTGCCTTGTCATGCCTTGAAACACTTATGTAATAGGCGCGTTATAAATGCCATCTCATATCTTTAGCTGCCTACCCTTGTGAGGGCCCTTGGAGGCTGGACAGTTGATCAGGGTGACTATCAAAGAAGTCTACAAGGTATGACTGCATGTGCCTCAATGGTCGAAGCAGTTGACTGTCGGCCGTGGGGTGTGTGCTTTGTGTAGCATGCAGTGTAGATGCCCGAGCCACCGGTTGTCGCCTCAGTAGCAGAACCTCTGGCCTGCTCGATGGAGTTAGGGGCTCGAACGTGGAAAACCATCAGGTTCCGATCGCCCTCGGCTGCACTTAGGACACTGACATCGCTGGACTCTTCCTCCACGTCCATAGCGGCTTCGGCCTGCATAGAGTGCTGGGCCCAGTGCTTTATCTTATGGTCCTTTAGTGTCTTGGCCAAAAAGTTTGCAAAACGTGCAATGCTTTTCGGGGTGGTCCATGTGGAGATAGAGGTTACACACCTTGTGCAAGTGCTTCCAGGGAAACTTCCTGTTACAGGAAGAGCAACATTTAAAGGGCAATGAAAAAGGAAGAAGAGGGAAATGGGCATTCTCTAAAAAGGAAACAAAGTTATGACCTCCCCTACTCTTCCCTACTGTGAAGGGCCTAGGCCCGTTGAGGCCTAAGTAGGCGGCAGTCAAAGTTCGTCGAGACGGTATAAGTAGTCGTCGTCGACGATTAATCCGTCCTTGAAAGCCATCGCTAAAGATCTTGCAGTAGTACGCCCGTCAAAGTAAGGAAAGAAATCCAATTTTAAACTTGTATAATTAAAAGCGTTAGCCAGAAAGAAGGAACTCTGCAACTTGCTTCCGACTATGATGGCGGAAAAAACAATCGGAGGGACCTTGACGCGTGGAGGACCATGGGTACAGTGGACGTCACACTAGGGATAATATCACTGGCACGCCCGGTCAACGTCCCTTTTCGAGTTTCGAAAACAAAAAATGTAATACTCCATGACGACCATTAGATGTCAGCCTATGCATAGCATGTGATCTAAGCAGATCAACAAGCCTCAGAAATACATATACATACACACACATATAGAGTTCAGCTTTCTTGTACCGAGTTGGTAATATAAAAGTGTTGCTCCAAAAGAGAAAACAAGATGATACCTTAGTTGTGCTAACTAAGTAATTTATTTGCAAGCTTTCGTAACCTTCAAATTACTTCATCAGGCATAGGAAAAGAATGAGGCTTTTGGGAGAGCAGGGCAGCTCGAGGATGATGACTGGAATGCATGGGGTAAATGTTACTCTCACCTGGATTCCACAGGGGCGTCGAACGATGCTGGACTTCTGCGGTCTACACCAGTGTGACTTGTAGCGAAGTGATGATCGACTGCACTTGCCCACTCAGTTTTGCCTGCCTGGCCCGCAAGAATATTTTCCTAAAAGCAGTAAAGGGGATTAGCCACCCGCGGTAGAGAGGTTACACGAACATTATTTTCCCTGAAAACTTCCAGCATTCCCCTTCATAAAGTCTCACCTTATTGTTTGGAAGGATGAACTCTCCATCCTGCGTGGAGTGCAGGGGCGCGTAGAAGTTCAGTTACTTCACTGATCCGAAGGTATTTGGCAGAGTTACAGACAACAATGACTCTGAGGTAAGTAGTGTGTAAACCAAATGTATAGTTCTTTTAGAGTTCAAATGTCTTAATTCACTCTTGCTCCTTTCATACCTTTTCCCTTGCAGCGTGATCCAAGGAGTGATTTTGCCTCGATGGATGAAGGTAGCGCTTAGGTAAGAGTCAGTTTGTACCAAGCACTGGCTAGCAAGTAATATTGTTCCAAATGTTATTAACCAATAGTTCTCCATCTTCTTTGCAGGTGCGGCGCCTTGCCGAAAATGTCTAACGTAGGATGGTGACCAGCGCTGCCTCGATCGGTAAAATTCTGAGTAAGTATCTTGCGGTAAGCAAAAGAATGTCTTTGGCGGAACCCCGCTCACCTTTTGTTTGTTCTGGTCTTTTCAGATGCTGATGTTTCGGG
This sequence comes from Ambystoma mexicanum, assembly GCF_040938575.1. Taxonomy (NCBI): domain Eukaryota; kingdom Metazoa; phylum Chordata; class Amphibia; order Caudata; family Ambystomatidae; genus Ambystoma; species Ambystoma mexicanum. The sequence goes on from NC_090936.1 coordinate 150,064,226, forward strand.
CGGCGATTCAACGGGTGTTGCGCCAGGTTGTGGAGATGCTCTGATGACAGGCGAGTATGGCGCGGCGCTGCAGCTGGCAATGCGACGCGGTTTATTTTAATGTCTTTTTCCTTTATCCACAGGTGCGGCTGCTCCTGGAAAAGATGATGACCAAATGGAAATCTCCTTGTTCGAAACCTTCTCTTCTTTCCTTTTCTCTAGGATCGGCTCCGGACACAAGACGGGTGTGGCTGTAGACTGGTTGCTGGACTGCAGACACAGTGAGCGTTACGCTGCTAAGATGCAGAATAACGCGAAGCGTGTGCTGCTCTTCGGGCGTGGTTTCAATAGCATCAAAAAGTAGTTCCCAGGTATGAAGTTCCAGTACCACACCCAAGCAGCAAAATAGTTCCTAAAGGAAAGTAGTCCCTTCATGATGGCCTGTACATGAGTTCTTTGCAGGATGACCTGCATAGTTTAAAGTTGGCAATATGAGCCTGGCGCCTACGGCGCCAGGACTGAACCCGTATAGCCCGTAGGCGGAGTTTTGGGAATTCCTGTGCCTTCTTGGGTGCCTGTTCCCTGGACAGATGGACCTGTTCCGGATGTCTGGGGGCAGGCATCGTGACAGTAAATCTGAAGTGTGAGGCTCCTTGTGAAGGAAACAAATCAGAAGCAGACACAAACAGATAAGACTTCAGAGGTGAATCCTTCAGCTGCACTGATATTCCACAGACCCTTTCGCTCCAATAGCCTCTGCACTCTTGTTGCATCCTCTGGTCTCCGACATCCTCCTCCACCTATTGCCCTCATTAACTAAACCACACTAAACCATCCACACACACAACACATTATATACCCCCAACCTTTCCCAGTATTGGTCTCTTACCCTGTCCAATCACTTAACTTCCTTATAGGGGTGTCAGAGGAAGGGCTTAGAGAGGCTTCAAAAGAGCTTGCAAGTCCCTCCCTTTCTCCACCATATTGCTGGCTCCATTTCTGGCATGCAGACCGTTGCCTCTTTCTTCCAGTGCCCGTCAGTGAGGTTTTCAATAAAATGAAATACTTCCCATGTGGTCCAGGGAGTATTCATTTATATGGCCTTCATATAGGACTTAGATTTTATAAACTCCCTGTTAGTTTAGTGGATGATATAGTGTGGAATGAGGCCCCAGGGACGGTCTTGCCCACTTTTGCAGGTCATTAACACCCCTGGTGGCCTAGTGGGTTTCCCCATGTGTGTGCGTGCTCCAGCTTACAGTGCTAGCTGGAGCTGCGCGTTCCTCCTCCTATGGCGATCAGCGTTGTCCCTGTAACTGCATCCCATGAGTTTAGTTAACTTTCCATGTGTTGATTCCTCCCCCTCCAACACTACCCGCGTCAAGGAGGCTGCGCCGGCCCACTCATCCCGGCCTCTTCTGGGTCCTGATGCAACACCTTGGGCCTACGAATTGGGGTGGGGCTTGCCACAGTCCCGCCGCTAACATTCTGAAGAAAGAAGGGGTTGGGCGGGGGCCTGCCTGCACACACTCGAGCAACCAAGGGGGTAGGTCTGCGACAGCGTACCTGTGACAATATAGATTCCGGTCACTAAACAGAACTTCTAGGACATATGGAAATATGGTTTGCAAAGTGCTACTTTTTGGTGCACGGTGTGTATTCATCAGTGATGTCATGGGTGGTGTCATCAACAGTGCAGGGAGACCAAGTTATGGTTACTTAAGCAACTATACCAAGCAATGTTTTTTTGTTGGTTTTGAGCTGCAATCATAAAGTCCCATGTATATTTTTTCACTGATACTTTGCAGGTTTATAGGAGGTGAATTTAATCAGATCATCCCTTTAACACATTTTTTTTCACTGAACTTCAATATTTCTTTTAATTATATACAATATTTCTACAGCACCCAAAAGACATGACCTTTGGCCAATTATTGGAAGTTTCTATAAAAATAATTAGTGAAGCATTTGCTATCATAGCAGATAGCACAGAAACCCATCAGTAGTGTGCTTTGTTGCTCTATAAAGTAAGACATGAAGCTTAAATCACATTTTAGGGGAAAAGCTGGATATGACAAAATTAGTAGTACACTCCCAATTTCACCACACTATGGGTTACCCTGGATAATCCAAGGCTAGACCTCTTCTGATCAAAGCGAGGTAAGGTTAGTGCTAAAGAGTGAAGGAGGCACAAAGAGCGATACATACACTTTTGGCACTTTACCTGGGATGCTGCTTTACGTCCATGCCAAGTCAGCAAGCTACTTTAAGTGACCACTGGTCCTGGCTAGCAGCAGTCCTTGGGCCACTAACAATGACCTGCAATATGCTACTTTTAAAGGTTTTGGTGCACAGTGAAGCTTGAGGACACAGTTCAGGTACCCAGATTCAGTTTAGGAAAACCACTTTTTTTCAATTCTTTGGGGGCCTTTGGCCTCACCTCAGTTTGGGAGGCAGAATCAAGAGGCAGCAATGTGCCGCTTTTGAAATGTTTTTCAGCGCGGGGTAGTGTGATGAGGTTGCCCAGTCTCACCACCTCGTCACTTGAGATAGCAGAATTAAAGATTGACAGAAAGTCACTAAGCAGGTGTCAGGATTACAAGGATGATTCAAAGTTAAGGTTCGAATAAGGATTCCAAACCTTCATCCCTAAAATCGAGGATTTGGGCCAGTGGGCTTCCTACTACAATCGGTCAAAAGAATAGGGCGTACCCTTTCGGACCAAAGGGGTTTCCGCACTGAATATCCAGGTTACAAAAAATCCTCAAAAAAAAACTAAACTGGTAATGAAACCCCCAAAACTCAAACCTCCCCTAGGTGTCAAAGGTATTTTACACAAGTCTCTCAAAGAGGACATCTCCTATCCTCCTATTAAACCCGTAAGGAGGGTGTTCTCCTCCTGCTGTTCCAGGAGTACACTACTGTCACAGTTCCACTGCTCCTGTGCAGACGGGGGTTTTGGCAGTTGAGGTATACAGGAGCCAGGCAGGTTTCACAAACTTTAGCTTAGAAGTATCATCTGAAGTCCCACCAGCAGCACAGCATTCCTTCTTTCAGTAGGCTCTTTGGCTATCAGTCATCCTTCCAATCTAGATCCCTCACTCCTCAACTTTCCCTACATTACATCATAGGCACTGTGCTGGCTGGGATCAAGATACTACACACCTTCCTCCTATTAACGCAACACAAAGTCTTTGAATCTCTCAGGTCTGCTGATCGACCTGTGCGGCCTATCGGCTCCACATCTCATACCATTGTCAGTTGTGAAATCCTTTAAATCGTCCACCTGTTCATTCACAGTTACCATCCTCTTTTTTGTCACTTTGACAACTCAGTTCATGTTCCATAATCTATCATCCTCCGTTTTCACTGAATTATGCAAAACTTTCACTGCCTCACATGGCGAGGACCACTCCATAGGACCTTGCCTCAGTGGACCAGGCCGTTTAATCCGGACATAGTCTCCTTTTATCTAATTTAATTTTACTAAATTCCTCACATGGTAAATCCATTTGTTCTTCATTTGCTTTTCTCTCATTCTCTCCCTCACCAGCTGCACACTCTCCCACATCCATCTTGCTCGCCCCATCCATGGAGGACTCAGTCATGGTGTGAGGATAGAAACTGTGCGCCACCTCCTGCTCATTACAACAACCTCCGAATCTTCACCATTCACCCATGCCCACCTAATGCAGTCGATATTCACTTTATTTAAGCATTATGTCACCCCATTAGTTTGAGGATGATCAATCACAGTCACCTTATGCTGAATACCATTTCTCATTAAATAATTACTAATTTCTTTAGATTTAAATGGAACGCCATTGTCAATCAACAGTTCCATCGGGTAACCTTCTCTCCTAAACGCATCTTCCATGAAAGTGATAACATCTATAATCGTAATAGACTTCGTGATCTACACCTCTACCCATTTGGATAATATGACGATCAACAAAATGCAATATTTGTCCACACCTTTGCCATGAATGGGTCCAACAATATCCCCGTGTACTTTTTCCCACGGCATGCGGGGAACAAAGTGACATGGGACTTTCCCTTGGCACAAGAAGACAGCATGGTGCACAGTTCATTACTGTCCTTTCCACTTCTTAATCACAACCCGCCACCAGAATTTAGCTCGCAAAGATGGTTTGGTTTTCGGGATACCCCGGTGTCCCTCATGAGCGGTTTCAATTATCCTTTTCCTCATGACAGTGGGCCGAATTACATCTCCCCTCATGACATACAAAGTCCTTCTAAGTAGGTTCCACCAACTATCTATTTCTTCACCTCCCTCCAAAACTTCTTTCACTTTCTTAAGAATGCTATCTCCTTCCAAACTCCTTCCCCCCTCGTTTTCATCTTGGACTCACATACAACACACATTAATCCTCTTCCATGCACTAATTTTCATCTTCTCCATCCACGCCAATGTGAGACAAACAGTCTGCTGGTATATTCTTCTTTCCTGGTACATATTCGACATCAAATCAGTATTCTTGCAGTGCAATAACCCATCTCCTTATACTCGAGGATACACCGTCCAGACCCTTCTTCCGTAATGTCTCTCTCAAAGGCTTGTGATCAGTAAGTATGACTATTCAGTTCCCCATAGAAACCTTCCAAATTAAACATTTCTCAATTGCCCACTTGATAGCGAGAAGTTCCTTTTCAATGGTAAAGTAATTTACTTCTGCTCCTCTTAACAATTGTGATGCAAAAGCAATGACAAACTCCTTGCTGTCTTCACCTGCGTGAACACTGCACCTAGTCCTGTGTTGCTGCCATGAATTGCAATTATCTATTTTCTAGTTAGTTTGAAGTCTTTAAGAGAAGGCGTGCATTCGAATGAAGCTTTGATAGCAACTAATTCTTGGGCACACTCCAAGCTCCATATTAATTGGAAGCTATTTTTAAGAAGCATCCTCATATTTACCATTATGCTAGTGTAAGCAACCGAAGGGTACTTCCTAAGGTAGAGCCCAGGAATCCCTTATTGTCACGCCACTTCTGGGGAGACCGAGGTCCAGTGCGATCGCTCTCCCTTCTCCTTCCTGGCAGATCTACCCACGCTTTCGCGTCTGGGGAGCCGCCAGGAGGAGAGCTTCGGGAACCGCTGTTGGTGGGCTGCGGCGCATGCGCGGGAGACCGCTGTCTCGGTTCCGCGCATGCGCCGTAGATTGGGCCTGTACACTGGGAAGGGCTTGCCTTCCAAGCCTCGTTTTGGGTCCGCCGGCGCTCGGAGATGAAACGGCTTGCGTTTCAGGCCTCGCGGGTGCCGGCGGCCCATAAAAGGAAACCGCAACAGAAGCTAATCGCGTCTCAACGCGGAAGCTTCGTTCGTGTTGCTCGCTCCTGGTTTCCTGAGATTCCAGCTTCCTATTACCCTGCCTTGTCCTCTGCCTGCCTGGGCACCCTTCCCTACCTTGGGTCCCTTGTTCTACTTGCCCTGCCTTCAGCCTGCCTGGGTATCCTGTTCTACTTGCCCTGCATTCAGCCTGCCTGGGTATCCTGTTCTACTGCCCTACATTCAGCCTGCCTGGGTATCCTGTTCTACTTACCCTGCCTTCAGTTTACCGGGGTACCCTGTTCTACCTAGGGTCCTGTTGCCTGCTTACCCTTTTGTCTGCTTGGGAGTCTAGTTAGCTCAGGGTCTTTTGGGTCACTCTTGTTCTGAGTTCAGTCTCCTTGGTTCCTTGTTCTTGCCCTGTGTTTCCCTGGTTCAAGGGTTCCCCGCTGATTCCCCTGGGACCTATTGGGCCCTTTCCAGTTTGTTCCCTTCCAATCTGGTTCCCCTTTTTTCAGTCTGATTCCGCCTGGTGCTTGGTGTCCCATCTTCAACCAGCTATCCGAAGTTCGCCTGCAGCTTGGTGCATCGACCTTCACCTTGGACTTCGCCTTGTTTCAACTCTTCAAACTGACTGTTGCCTCTCCTGTCTGTGCTTGCACAGTCCCACCGTCACGTTAATCAGGAGAGTGCCTTCCGTGACGCTGGGAGTCTGTCCATCCTCCACCCTGTACCATTTGGGTGGTGAAGGGGCGGGTTCCCCGAATCACACACTCATCATTCAGCTGACTGCAGTCTGGCGGCCCCAACAAGATCCACATCAAGGAAAACAGGTACGCAGTCTTCACGAACTTCTCAGCTTGACAGATTGAGACGCCTGCCTTCAGACCTTGAGATGGAGGATTCGCAAGAAGTGCGGAATGAGTTACAAGCACTCAGGGCAGAGATGATCGCCTTACGCCAGGAGAACCAAACTCTACGCCAAATGATAACCCAAGGGGTTCTGAGTACCTCACAGGTGGAAGGATCTTTGGCACACACAACGCCAATCAAGTTTGATGGAGATCCACGACGGGTAGCAGAATTCTGTAATCATTGTCGAATCCATTTTCTTTTCAGATCGACACATTTCAATAACGACAAGGCCAAGTTTGGTTATATCTTGGGAAATTTGACGGGCAATGCTCTGGCCTGGGCAACTCCGTTTGTGGTTACCAATAGCCCAATTTTGAACGACTTTGCAGCTTTTGAAAAAGCATTCCTTGAGGTTTTTCAGACCCCCAACCTGGCCTCCGCCGCGCAGAACCAGTTGATGGATTTAAGACAGGGTGTTAAGACGGATTTCTGAACTCTGTCCTGGTGGCGCAGAAGTTCAGAAGGCCAACCTAATTACTTGGAACAGGGTAACCTCTGGACAAGCCAGACCAATCAAGGTAGCGATCGCGGCGGTCAAGACTAGGTCTCAAGAGGGGTGAGGGTGACTGAAAGCCCGCAGTGAGCACACAAAGCAAGAGCGCTTACAAACTACTCCAAACAGTTGTTTATATCAAAAATAGATACACATTTATTATAAGGCCTTGAAACTAATAACCACAGTAAAAGCAGCAATATACAACGATATTAAACCAACACATACACTATCCACCCAATATATATACAGAATACACAGTTTCACAGCATTAGCAGCACGAAATATGTTATCCACCTGCAGGGGAAGAAAAACAGGCAGTGCGAACCAATGCGTGTGATATGTCCGCCTTCTGAGGCCCCTAACTAGATGGTAGTCCAATCCCTACGAAGAGTGGAGCCTAGCGCTCAAAAGTACCTGCACCCGCCGGTGCCAGTGGGCAGAAGGTGAAGCTCTTCGGAGGACGTTGGACAGCTCTGTAGGGTGCCCTAATGAAGGAGAACACGGTCCGCGACTCTAGCGCAGCCTCCACTGTGAGGCAGAAGTAGGGCGCGAGTACGGACAAGGGGAGCTGTATTTACAGCGGGGAAAAGCAAGGGGCACTGCAGGAGGGCGACCAGATCCTAGCTAATCTACTCACCGGTCCCCGAAGCAAGCAGGCCCGAGCTTCTCCTCGATAGATGCAGCTTCTGGCAGGTTCTGAAGAGCAGGGAACGTCTCGTCGTCGTGCAGAGTAAAAAGACGTCCCGATCGAAGAATCCTGCACAGTTTTGTCGCCACGGCAGGGCAACGGAACGGCCGGGTGTATTCAAGCCAAACGAGCACCGTTCACCTCTAGCTTAGGGTTGCTAAGCAAACGAAGCGTGTGAGCGTGCCCCGGACTCAGAATACCACCCAACCTGTCGGCGATTACAGAGCAGGACTCCTTAGTAAGCTGGTCAGTCAACTGGATGGCCCAGAGACACTTCCGAAGGCTTACGGCAGGAGTTGATGAAGGTGCCGGGAATAGCTGGTCCTGCTATTCCAATAGGTCGAAGCGCCAGTACAGGCCTTCTTGTTCGATCTTAGGTGGAAAGGGCTTCACCGGACGACAGCAATGAGGAGCAGAAGTTCTTCAGGGGGTCACCAGCGATTCCTCGGTCCAGCCTCGTGTTCGCAGGATACTTGGCTCCTGTATCCCTGGGTTCGTAAGAACTCAGGAGATCGACATGGTAGTGGTGTTTCCAGCTCCCTCTTATCCACGGTTCCCTTCGCGCCAAAACGGAGGGGAGCCAATGGGAGATCCGCTCATCAACACACATACCATACGTGGACCAATCACGGACCACAGTGGTCCCAGGCATTCACACCACCCTAGACTCTCTGGCACCCAGGATGTGTATTGGGACCAGACAGCCCAGCCCACATCCTGGGGGCACTCAAACGACATGTAGAAGCCCGCGAAAGCAACCGTGTTTCGCGGGAAACTACATGCCCAAATAAGGAAGGCCCCGGGTCGCCTGACCTGGGGGAAGGTAAAGGGAGCAAGACGGACAGTGGACGAGACAAAGGAGCCTCGTGGTCCGGCCATTTTGGGTAGCCGGGCCACCCTTTTGTGTTCGCGGCAAAAAGGTGCTCAGAACGGCAAAAGGAGCTCAAAATAAACCAAATGATCGCTGCCACCAGCCCAGTCCCTGAATGACTTGCACCGATCCAAAAACCATCCTACAAGAGTGTCTAGGGTCTGTAGAAGGCTAGAGACCCAAGAGAGCTGTAACTGAGCTTACAGTGCCCTCTTGTGTCGTGTTGCACTAAAATGGCGACACGATAAAAGAAACTACGGGAAACAGCGTTCCCCGGTACTGACTGTCTTAAGGGCATGTCAGTTTCCCCGTAAGAAAGGAGCGAAAGCCCAGAGGAGTACGGCAGAAGGCTGTACTTCTCTGGCAAAGTCAAGAAAACAGGTTGAAAACAATAGCAAAAAGTTTAGGGGTTGCCACATGGAAGGAAAGTTCCCTACAATAACGAAATCTTTCCTAACACAGGGGAATGTCGACATAATAACATACATTAGTCGATTCCGTCTACTGGCAACCGATTCCCAATGGCCTGAAATCACACAAAAGACTCTGTTTCGTCGTGGGCTAAGAGAGGAGTTTAAGGATGAGTTACTCCATATACCCGAACCAGAGACTCTTCAACTCCTAATTGAGCAGGTGCTCCGAATTGATCAGAGACTGGCAGAACGGAAGGCTGAGAGACGTCGGTTCGAGAGGGGCAGTTCCAGAACAACCAGTTTACCTGCCGGATCTTTCGGGTCTACTGAATCCGGACCAGAGCCTATGCAACTAGGAGCTATGAGGGGTCCTTTATCAGAGGAAGAGAGAAGACGGAGAAGAACGTTACGCCTATGTCTCTATTGTGGAGCTGCTGGGCATTTCCTGGGTACGTGCCCTCTACGATCTCAGAAGAAGAAGGCGGAAAACTAGTGGACCTGTCGTGTATTGGGAAGGCAGCGACAGGTCCCCCTCTTTCTTCAGTCCTTTCCACGTTCTGTTCAGTTCTACATCCCATGCAACCTGCGGTACTACAGACTCTGAAGATTCGAATCAAGCTACCTGGCAGAAGTTTGGAGGTTTTTGCTCTGTTGGATAGCGGGGCTTCCGGCAATTATATTGATGAAACATTTGCCTCTGTACATCGGATTCCACTCCTGTCCAGAGCCACTGCTCTGCCCGTGCAAGTCATCGACGGAAATCCTTTGTCCTCTGGGCCGGTCCGACAATCCACAGTGGGTCTATCTCTTCAGATCGCCAACCATCTTGAAGAACTCGCTTTGGACGTCATTAAATCCCCCACCTACAAGGTGGTTTTGGGTTTACCTTGGCTGCAACACCATAATCCAGTAATAGATTGGAGAATGCACACCCTGACCTTTTCCTCTGCAGTTTGTGCTCAGAAGTGCTGTGTGTCTTCGCCAACTCGGGCTCCATCGACCCCCTTGAATCCTAATGGAAGTGGGGTCCGTGTGTGTTCTATCTCTCATGTTCCTCAGGAGTATGCCGAGTTTGAGCACGTGTTCTCTGAACCGGGCGATATACCTCTACCACCACATCGCCCGTTTGATTGTTCAATCGAGTTGTTACCTGACTGCGTGATACCTCATGGGAAACTCTACGCTTTAACACGGGATGAGAAACAAGTGCTACAGGATTACTTGTCGGATTGTTTACAGAAAGGTTACATCGTTCCGTCTAAGTCTCCCGCAGGGTTTCCCTTATTTTTTGTGAAGAAAAAAGAAGGCACCTTGAGACCTTGTGTTGATTATCGTGAACTTAATGAAATAACAGCTAAAGACCGATATCCACTTCCATTGATTCGCACTATCCTGGATACTTTACATACTGCCCGGATCTTCACTAAACTGGATTTACGTGGAGCATATCATCTGGTACGCATCAAGAACGGGGACGAATGGAAAACGGCTTTCAAGACATCATTTGGGCATTTTGAGTATAAAGTCATGCCATTCGGTCTGTGCAACGCCCCAGCCATCTTTCAACGATTTATGGACAACATCTTTAGTGATCTCATTGGTTTGTCAGTCTGGATATATTTGGACGATATCTTGGTTTTTTCCAGATCCATCGAAGAACATGTAGAACATGTTCGTGAGGTTCTTCGACGTTTATCTTCCAATCACCTATTCGCAAAGGCTGAGAAATGCAGATTTCACTTATCCAGTATTGAGTTCTTGGGATTTGTGATCAATCAGGATGGGATAGAGATGGACCCCAAGAAGGTACAAGCCATTCAGGAGTGGAAACAACCCCATGATGTAAAATCTCTACAACGCTTTTTGGGATTCGCAAATTTTTACAGGCGCTTTATTCCACTGTTCTCTCAAATCTCAGCGCCCCTTACCCGTCTGACCAGCAGTAAGATCACTTTCAGGTGGGATTCTCTCGCTTCCCAGGCATTTGACACCTTGAAGTCGGCCTTTATGGCCGCCCCAATTCTGCGCCATCCTCAGGATGATCTACCTTATATCGTAGAAGCGGACGCATCGAACTTTGCTGTGGGTGCAGTACTTCTGCAGAAAGATCCAGAAACTTCCGTTGAACATCCGGTGGCCTACTTCTCGCGCAAGCTGAGTCCCAGTGAAAGAAATTATGCCGTTATCGAGTTGGAACTGTTGGCTATAAAAACTGCGTTTGAGGAATGGAGGCATCATCTACTTGGAGCCCGTTTTTCGGTGGAAGTACGTACCGATCATCGTAACTTGCAGTATCTACGCTCCTTGCAATGCCGAACACCCCGACAGGCTAGGTGGGCCTTCTTTTTCTCCCCTTTTGTATTTCACGTCACATACATTCCGGGAACAGCTAACTCGAAAGCGGATGCTCTCTCTCGATCCCTGGAGAAAGGGGAAGAAACACCTAGTTTGGATCAGCCTCTGATTTCCCCCCAACATTTCTTATTGACTTTGTCTTCTCATCTACAATCAATTGCTGACGTCACCTGGACGGATCCCGAAAGACCGGCCCTTCTTCGGCGCAAGTCCGTATCGGAACATGATGGACTCCTGTTTTTCCGGAAGAGGCTTTACATTCCCGAGGGTAAGATTCGTGAAGGCATATTGCATGGGTTTCATGATTCACCCATTGGTGGGCATCGAGGGATGAGAGCTACACGTGAACTGATATCTCGACAATTCTGGTGGCCTAGGTGGGCTACCGATGTTCAGAGATTCATCGAGAGTTGTCCCGTCTGTGCTCAATGTAAAGTCCCAAGGAGACGACCTCTGGGATTACTGGTACCTACTGAATTGGCACCATACCCGTGGCATACTATCGCCACTGATTTTGTGGTTGATCTACCTCCCTCTGACGGGTACACTTGCATCATGGTTGTGGTCGACAGTTTCACAAAATATGCTCACTTCATTCCATTCCACAAGATCCCTACAGCTGCTCAGATGGCTTCCGTCTTTCTCCACGAAATCTATCGATTACATGGTCTTCCAGAAAAGATAATCTCGGATCGTGGTTCTCAATATCTTTCTGCCTTTTGGAACAAGGTGTGTAATCATCTGGGTATACGTAGAGCGTTGAGTTCTGGTTATCATCCGCAGACCAACGGACTTACTGAAAGGACCAATCAGACCTTGGAGGAGTACCTCCGTTGTTTTTCTAACGTCACCCAGTCCAACTGGAAGGCATGCTTAGATCTCGCTGAAGTATCCTACAACAACACTATTCATGCTTCCATTGGAATCAGTCAATTTTTTTGCTCTACTGGTCAACATCCCAAATTGGTGCCGTTCCATCCTGTGCCCACCAGTACCGTTCCATCTGCTGATGCCCTGGTCTCTAATATTCAACGACAACAAGAATTGGCATGTAATATCTTGAAGAGAGCTAAGGAACGAATGAAGGCCCAGGCTGACAGGAAAAGGAGTTTGGAACCAGATTTTCAAGTAGGGAATAAGGTGTGGCTGTCCTCCAAAAATCTGCCACTGCGCAATTTACCGGTTAAACTGGCTCCCCGGTACTTTGCTCCGTTCACGATAACCGAACGGCTATCCTCTGTGGCCTTTCGTCTCCAGTTGCCTCCCTCTTGGCATGTACACCCTGTTTTCCATGTCTCCCTTTTGAAACCCTATGTGGCAGATCCCTATGGTCGGTCCTGTCCTCGCCCTGCCTCTGTCCTAGTCCAAGGGGTCCCAGAATTTGAGGTACAAGAGATTTGCGATGCTCGCTATCGTAGGGGGGTGCTCCATTTTTTGGTGGATTGGAAAGGGTATCCGGCTTGTGATCGTACTTGGGAACCTCATCAGCATGTGCATGCCCCCCGTTTGGTGCGGAAGTTCTATGATCGGTTTCCTTGGAAACCCGGGGCTCCGGGTCTTCCTGGGAGGGGACATAGTGTCACGCCACTTCTGGGGAGACCGAGGTCCAGTGCGATCGCTCTCCCTTCTCCTTCCTGGCGGATCTACCCACGCTTTCGCGTCTGGGGAGCCGCCAGGAGGAGAGCTTCGGGAACCGCTGTTGGTGGGCTGCGGCGCATGCGCGGGAGACCGCTGTCTCGGTTCCGCGCATGCGCCGTAGATTGGGCCTGTACACTGGGAAGGGCTTGCCTTCCAAGCCTCGTTTTGGGTCCGCCGGCGCTCGGAGATGAAACGGCTTGCGTTTCAGGCCTCGCGGGTGCCGGCGGCCCATAAAAGGAAACCGCAACAGAAGCTAATTGCGTCTCAACGCGGAAGCTTCGTTCGTGTTGCTCGCTCCTGGTTTCCTGAGATTCCAGCTTCCTATTACCCTGCCTTGTCCTCTGCCTGCCTAGGCACCCTTCCCTACCTTGGGTCCCTTGTTCTACTTGCCCTGCCTTCAGCCTGCCTGGGTATCCTGTTCTACTTGCCCTGCATTCAGCCTGCCTGGGTATCCTGTTCTACTGCCCTACATTCAGCCTGCCTGGGTATCCTGTTCTACTTACCCTGCCTTCAGTCTACCGGGGTACCCTGTTCTACCTAGGGTCCTGTTGCCTGCTTACCCTTTTGTCTGCTTGGGAGTCTAGTTAGCTCAGGGTCTTTTGGGTCACTCTTGTTCTGAGTTCAGTCTCCTTGGTTCCTTGTTCTTGCCCTGTGTTTCCCTGGTTCAAGGGTTCCCCGCTGATTCCCCTGGGACCTATTGGGCCCTTTCCAGTTTGTTCCCTTCCAATCTGGTTCCCCTTTTTTCAGTCTGATTCCGCCTAGTGCTTGGTGTCCCATCTTCAACCAGCTATCCGAAGTTCGCCTGCAGCTTGGTGCATCGACCTTCACCTTGGACTTCGCCTTGTTTCAACTCTTCAAACTGACTGTTGCCTCTCCTGTCTGTGCTTGCACAGTCCCACCGTCACGTTAATCAGGAGAGTGCCTTCCGTGACGCTGGGAGTCTGTCCATCCTCCACCCTGTACCATTTGGGTGGTGGAGGGGCGGGTTCCCCGAATCACACACTCATCATTCAGCTGACTGCAGTCTGGCGGCCCCAACAAGATCCACATCAAGGAAAACAGGTACGCAGTCTTCACAAACTTCTCAGCTTGACACTTATTCAGGTGGCCAGGAGACAGCCATCGCTGTTTGATCCAGTTCCTGGGGGTGGATCACCTGGGTAGGAGAGCCTAGGGTTGTTCTCAGGGAAATACCCCAGGTGAAATGCGGTACCACACCGCAGAAGGAGGAGAGGAGGTCGAAGTCCCAGAGAGTTTCTTTGAGTATTCTAAATCTACCCCCCTTCCTCCAAATAAATCTTCCTTATTCGCACCATTCCCCCATGGTAAACACTAAGAACCCAAACCCCAGTCCCAGGATCCCTGTTCTCCTGGTCCCCACCTGAATACTCCCAACCATTCTTCTTCAAGTCCCCATAATTATTCTTTCCCAAAATAGCCAATCTACTTTGGCAAAACACTACCGTTCTCACAACCTGCTCTGTTCAATTCACGATACCGGCTACCCCCATTTACTTAATAAACCCTACCAATCACGTCCCTTTGACTATCATTTTCTGAACGCCCAACTGCATGTGACCAGCAACTACAGTTCACACAAACCCTCTTACTCATTTCACCAACTCTACAAAAACCACCCTTCTGAGATCACCCCAACCCTCCCCAGTACGAAGGGTCTAATCCCATTCAATACCTTGCTCTCTCTAAATCCAGTAGGATACTCTGACACTATCACCTTCCTTTCCCAAGACTGACACGTTCCCATTTACCGGAAAACAAAAGTCTAATATGAGAACTGTTTAACTGACACGTCAGGAAATTTACCGAATCACACACACCAGAGGGCCTTTTCCTTTCCCCACAGGATTAAAAGGTGGAGCAAGAGAGCACACTATGAGCAAGGCAGACATCACGACGTGAGAGCCGGTTCCGTCCGGCAGTTCAAGAAGAGGCGAAAGCCGGCGAGAGTCGAGAGGAGACCACAGGGAGAAGTGACCTTACCCTTATTCGACAGAGACCCGTGAAGCCTCGAGAGAAGGAATCGTAAGGCCAGGAACAAAAGCCTGCGTGTGTTGCAGCAGATGGCCACGGTAGCCGGGCACCTCCTCCCCTGACTGCCAAGCCGAGGAGCGATGCATGGCCCAATGGTACCGGCCTTGACTCTAAAGGCAAGAAAGCAAAGCAGTTCACAATCGGGGTCTTGTCAAATCCTCCATACAGTCGAAAGTCTTTGACCAGCAGATGAATGGGAAACTAAGTGAAGCAAATCCTGCATGGTATGCAAAGTACAAGAACTGTTTAAGGTTGGCAGGAATGTCGGAGGAGGGATGCGGACGAGAAGGGACAAGGCCTGAGGTCCCTGTAAACGGTGTGCTGACAGGAGTAAACCTACCGAGGAACACCTACAGTGAACCGTTGAGCAAAAGGTGGCCAGCGTGAACCCAAAGGTGGGAGACCGACAAGCAGGGGTTAACCCGGATGAGCAGTTCAAAAAGACATTAAAATTCATGAAACCAAGAGACATTTTTAGGCAAGGTGAGGCAAACTATCCTGCTTGTCATTTGGGGTCCGAACCCGAACGAGGGAGATCCAGGGCTGAAAAGTCATTACCTAAAGTTCATTGAGAAAGGAACTTTTTACTTGATTTGTTGAGCACGTCTGGGGACCGAGGGGTGAAACCATCACCCAAAGCCATACGTGAAACAGAACTATTGTGTTTGTTTGTTGAATCCATCAGCCCCTCAAGGGCAAGAGACTTTTGAGAAAAGAGACTTTAAACCATCGGAGAACCTGATAGTTGGAGCAGAACTGTCGACTCGTGCTGGGAAAGCTCGAGTGTGTGCTGTGCTCAGGAAACCCACCTTGTGTCGTGCTGAAAATTTGGGCAAGGGAGAACTCTGGCAATCACATCCTGACTGATTATTTGAGAACACTCCTTTCTTTATTGAAACCCTATCCTACACTCTTTTGTATTTAGCGTATGGAAATAGGTTTTGTTAGTATAGGCCTTTAATTTTGACAATGCCACAAGGACTGCCTTATTTTTTATTTGAGGGTCAACGCTTGCTGCCATCTTAGATTTAGGTTTAGTTTAGGCGTTTTTTCCACCCTGCATTTACAGTTTAATAAACACCCTTCTACTGTGATCACTTATGTCCGTCTTTACTGTTGCCACCATGAGTTCCTTACACTAGCAAAGTTGGGAATACATCTCGAAATAATACTGTGCAATGGCTAAGAATGTATGCACTGAATCTATTTTTCGGTTAAACAGCATTCTTTATGTTGTTGACAAGTTTCTTCTATACATTAACTATCGGCCGACACAGTG
This sequence comes from Ambystoma mexicanum, assembly GCF_040938575.1. Taxonomy (NCBI): domain Eukaryota; kingdom Metazoa; phylum Chordata; class Amphibia; order Caudata; family Ambystomatidae; genus Ambystoma; species Ambystoma mexicanum. Next base: position 150,080,199 of record NC_090936.1, read on the forward strand.
TGTCCTAAATACTCAGTCTTTGATTAAGTTTGCATTTTTCCTTACTGAGCGATAAGCCTCTATTGATCAGCATTTTCATCACCTGGTCTAGCCTCCGATTGTGCGTTTGTTGGTCTTGTCCAAATATCAAGATGTCATCTTGAAAACAGATCAGCCCCTCTATATCCTTAAAGATGACATACATGATCCTTTGAAACACGGATGCAGCTGAGACAAGGACAAAGGGCATTCTCACCAACTGAAATAATCATTCTGGTGTCACAAATGTCCTAAGTTGTTTTGATTCATGATGTAACTTGACTTGATGGTAGGCCGCCGTTAGATCCAACGATGAAAATATTTTTGCACCATTCATAGTTGAGGTTTCCAAGGTGTTGGGAAGAGGGTGGCAGTCCTGTATTACACACTTAGGGCCTCATTACTCGGACGGCGGTAAGGGTTAATGGTGACCGTTAACTCTTACCGCCTTACTACGAGGTCCCTTTGCGGGTTGGAGACTTTAACGCCTGCTTTTTGCAGGTGTTAAAAACCAACCCGCAAAGGGACCAGGGAGCTAATTACGGTACCTCAATTTGCGGTGCCGTAATTAGCACCTTCCCCATTCCCATTATGCCCTATGGGGCAAAAATGGGAATGGGGAAGGGCAATAGGGTGGAAGGGGGAATTACCGCCCCACCAACCTTGGAATAGGGCGGTAATTCTCCTTTCCTCCAAGGCGGTGCCGGTATTTTACCGGCATGGACCAATAGCACCTTGGTCCACCGCCGTCCGTGTAATGAGGCCCTTAGAGTGCATGGAGGTCTCTACACATAATCTCAATTTTCCATTGGGTTTGGTAACAACCACAAGAGGTGAAGCCCATCTTGATGACTCAATTCTTTCTATAATGCCGTTTTCTTCCAACTTATTATTTTTTTTGTAAACATTTTATTAGTTTCGTAACAAACAGTGCACCTTAACTACTCAAACCCCAACACCCCACCTTTTCTTCCCCCCTTTAAAGTCACTATAAAAGGGCCAGCACGGTCCACTAGTCCACAACTGTCTCTTCTTCTCTGTAACTCTGGGAGCTATCCGTGTCCAGTTCTTTGGGTCCCAGGTCCATCAGAGATGCGATCAAATGCTGCCACGCCATCAATGTTTCTGCTTCCTCCGCACCCCCTCTACATGCTGCCTCCCTCCACATCACCATTTCAGCCTCGGCCCAATGCAGGAGGTCCCTCCACCAGGTATCTACATTGGGTCTAGCCTGAGCTTTCCATCCCATGGCCATCCTTCGTTTCGCTAAAATATCGGCAAGGTCTTTAAGCTTGCACACATGCTTGAGTTTGCACGGTCTAAGGAAGCCCCCCCACCATACATGCCCACAAGGAGTCTACTACCAATTCAATCCCTTTGGTAGCCAGTCGATCTGCTATTTCGCTCCAATATCTTGCTATCTCCGGACAAGTCCAAAACATGTGTACCAACCCAGCATTTTCTACCCCACATTTCGGCATCGCTGTGTATCCGCATTTGTGAATTTAGCAATTTTCTTGGGGGGCCATATATGCTCTATGAGTGATATACAGTTGAATTTGTTGCAATCGGGCGTTCCTCTACACTTTTTTGTGGTACCCTTGCACTCTATCCCATAGTCCATCACTTATTGTTGCCCCACTTTCCTGTTCCCAGTCCCGCCTCGTCTGAACCACCTCTTTTCCCACTTTAGACATCAGTATTTTGTAAATTCTGCAGACCTTGTGACTACCGCCTGACACTGCTTCAACATTTCTATAGCCTCATCTGGCTGCTGGGCCAGTTCTACTTCTGACCACGTCTTTTTTGGCGTTGCCATCAGCCTTGCATACGTGATATACTGCCCACTATGTAGGCCTGTGTCCTCTCTTAAGCTGTCAAACTCTATTCTGCCATCCCCTTGCCACACATGCCCTATTGTTGTCTTCCCTACTGGTTCCCAGTGTTCCCTTACAGCGCGTCTCATTTGGTTGTCTATCCCCTTCAATGTCACTAAAGGGACCTGCGGGGAGCACGGTGAACGGCTTCCCAGCATTACACAGGTCCTATGCCAGATCTTCCTTCCCAGGGTCAGTAATGCCGCTCTCCCACTTCTCATGGGCTCTGTTACCCACATCCATTCATTCAAGAAATATGGTGTACATTCTTCCCTCAATAGTCTGGACTCTGATGTGGTGTCATCAGAGAGCCATCTAGCTACATATTGCAATTGGCCCGCTAGGTTGTACACCTCAAAATTGGGTAGTTTAATACCCGCCCGATCGTGTGGGTTTTCCAATTTCCATAGGGCTACCCGATTCCTAGCGTTATGCCAGATAAACCCTGTACACATGTTGTGGAGTCGATTAAAAAAACGTTTAGGTATTAAATACGGGCCATTTGCAAATTTGTATAGCAGCCTAGGCAATACTATCATTTTAAGCAATACTGTCCTCCCCATCATGGTTAGGGGCAACCTTGTCCAGAATGCCATGCTGCGTTGAATCCCCTCTACTGCTTTTTCTGTATTATTTTTGTGTTAATCTTCAACCTTATGATATACATTTATCCCCAGGTATCTAAAAGGGTCTACTACCCATTCAATCTAACACTGGTAACGTATCCTGAGGCATTGCCATATATCTCCCTAGCGGGAATATCATGGACTTCCGTGGGTTTACCGTTATACCCGATAGTAGTGCATATCGATCTAGTACTTCTAGTATATATTGTACGTTTTATTCAGGGTATCTCAGATACAATAGCATGTCATCTGCATACAGTGATATCAGGTGCTGTCCACCTTTTGTTGTAATGCCCACCTCCCCATATTGGTATCTGGAGGTATGCTGCTAGGGGCTCCAGCGCTAGAATAAACAGCATCGGGGACCAGGGGCAACCCAGTCTAGTTCCTCTGCCTTGCGTCCACCTTTCTGAGATTACTGACCCTGTCCAGACTCTGGCAATCGGTGCACTATACAATAATTCCACCCACTGCAGATACACCGGTCCTATCCCAAACTTCTTAAGGACCGCTAGTAACCAGGACCACTTGATAAGAGTCAAAAGCCTCGACTGTGTCTATTGAGACTATCACCAATTCTTGGGAGCTTCCAGTGGTCTGGTCTACAACATGGTGCAATCTCCTAAGATTATCAGAAATGCTCCGCTGAGGGACGTATCCGGTTTGATCATGGTGTATCAGGGCACTGATCAGTGGTTTCAATCTGTTTACCATCACCGCGTTAAGGATCTAACTGTCCTGTTTTAACATCGACAATGGTCTGTAAGATCCGCAGTCAGTGTCTATTTTTCCCGGCTTGAGGAGCGGGATGATGACCGCTTCCCTCAGAGTCTCTGGCAGCCTACTCCATTCAAACACCTCATTTAGTATAGCCAACAGTGGTGGAAGCAGATCTACACATGTATGTCTTATAGAATTCACTTGGGAGGCCATCGTCCCCCGGCGCCTTATCGGTGGGTAGGTTACGGTTTACATATTCCAGTTCCTCCCAATTGCAGTGGTGCCTCCAGCCTTTCCCTATCAGCTTCCTTGAGCCTGGGCAGGATGAGGTCTTCCAACACCTCATTTATGTCAATTTCCTCTGCCTCTGTTTTATCGGTATACAATTTTCGATAGTATCTCCGAAAGCACGCATTCACCCCTTCTTGTGTGTCTTTGAGTATGCCATCCTCGCGGCGCATCTCTCGGACCACCTGTCGCGGGGTCTCACTCTTACACAACCAAGCTAGTAATCTGCCTGGTTTATCCCCTTCTGCATGCCGTTTCTCTATATTTCTCCCATAGTTAAGGTAACAATCTCTCCCAGCAGGATTTACATTTTTTGGTTAGGTGTCTTATCTCCTCCGTCTTTTCCGGGGAGTCCGGCCTCTCTTGCATTTTATCCTCAATCTCCCTTTCTGTGGTTTGTAGGTCTGCCACTATGCCCCCCAGTAACCCAGTTGACTTTGATATCGCTGCCCCCCTTATCACTACCTTAAATGCTTCCCAGAGTGTGCCCGCTGACTCAACACTTTCTTCATTTAGTTCAAAGTACTCCTGTACTGCCTTTCTTAGTTCTTCCCTGAACATGGTATCCTTAAGTGCCTCTGCTCGAAGTTCCCATGTCAGTATCCTAGGCGGCGAGATCTGCCATGTCACCATCAGTGGCATGTGGTCTGATAGGACTGCTGCTTTGTACTCTGCATACTTAATCTCCTCCACCACGGAACTAGATACTAATATGTAGTCTAACCTTCTTCCAACTTCGTTAATTCATTGTTTACATCTTCTTGTCAAGCCAACGGGATTGTCCTTACTTTTTGAACAATTGGTTCAGCATCTGGCACAAGATGTATCTTGTGAACAAATCCCTTCAGTCAACCTGGTTTATCATTGAATATTTGATTGTGTAACTCTTCTTTGTCAACTTGTAGTACGCACTCTTCCTCATTAGGTTTACGTTTGACGTTTTATCTTTCTGCTGTAACCAGCCAAGTAAAGGCATTGACCCCCTTTCCGAGACAAACTTTATCTGCGGCTGTTCTTCCTTTGAATTCAAACAAGGCTTCGGCTCATCCAATTAAATCTGTTCTTACACGACCATAGGCTCGCGGATTGAGGTCAACCTTCCGAAACTTCTACCATGGGAATGTTTTTTCAAATCTTCCTCTTGGTAGTAGAACGTATTTTCCCTGAGAGTCCATCATCATCTCTTTCTACTCACCATCAATGGTTACCCAATCTCTCGGACCATCCAAGTCCTCCTCTTCATCACCAATGGCGAATACTGCTTCTTCAGAACCATAGTACCAGTCATCAACTGTATTGATGTCACCAGGATGGCAGAACTTTGTACGGTCCCCCTTTTCTTTTGCATTTCTGGCATCTTGCATTGAGAGCTGGGCATGTGGTACTATTGGCAAGACGACGGTAGCTCCGCATCTGAAAAACATTTCTGGAATTTCGGTATTGAAATTACTCTTGTTCATATGACTGGGCTTGGATATATTGGCGTTACCTTAATTCCAGGGATGGCAGCCGTTGTCTCAGCACTATTACTAAGGTTCTTTTCTTCAGTTAATTTGATCTGGTGAACCTTGGCTTCAATCTTGTGAATCTTGTCTTTATGCATTTTTGTGCTCTACTCCTTTCGCTATACATAAAACCTCATCAAGTGGTGGTCACCTTTGGACCATAGCGGTTTTATTTTGCTGTCATTACACTCCAACAAAAACTGGTCTCGCAAATGTTCTTCCGTCGTCAATCCGATATTGCATGTTCTCGCCAACCCACTCAGCGCTATGATGAATGGTTCCACTGTTTCCCCTTCAATTTGAGATCTCTTAGCGAATTTATACCATTCTAATATAATGCTCACTTTATACTCGTAATGGTTGTCAAGTTTCGCTACGCATCTTGAGTATTCATTGAGATTATCTGCTTCATCAGGTGGCAGGTCAGGCAGATTTACCTGTACCGCGGTGCCTAAGCAATGCATACGTAAGGATTTCTTTTGTTTGCCATAGCTGTTCCCACACACCACACACCACTCACGCGTAATGTTCGAAAGATTTTTTCCCCAGCATTTCCACGGTACTGGCGGGTCACCTGGTGTAGGCAGAAAAGTAATTAGGGGTGTTATGTTCTGCATACCTAGTGCCCGTAACCCAAAGCAATACGTGTAAAAGTTACTGTGTTTCTATAGGAGTTAAATCCAGTTTTGCTTTTCTCCGCTTTAACTGATAATCATACATATTTGCATATGTGTGTCCACTGTATGAAGTCTTTTGCCGCTCTTACTAATTCCTTACGTTTTCTCATTAAACACACAACAAACAATGGATTCCCTTTTTCTGTGTAGAGGATGGAATAATGAGCAATCTGTTTCTTTTATTGTATGTCACAGTTGCTGGGTGGAATGTAGAGAAGCCTGAATAATCAGTTGCTGTGCAGAATATGCAAAGTTGAGCGCTCCGTTTCCTTTATTGCATGTCACAATTCCTGGGTGGAATGCAGAGAGGCCTGAGCAAAATCAGTTGCTGGGCAGAAAAGGCCTGGAATGTGGGGCACAGTGGTTTTCTTTTTATCAGCGCTGGAGACATTCTTGGTGCCAACGGCTTCACTAGCGCACATAGAAAGGGATTAGTGCTGTAAGGATTTCTCTTTTGTAATTGAGCTGTTTTGTAGCATTTTAACGCACTTGGGCCTGCAGGTGTAACATGCACTATGTGTATGAAGGGAACGTTGCGCTCTTCCTTTTCTCCATTTTTGGATGAATCCACAGGATTCTGGATGCTTTTCTCACACGTAGGTGGATGGTGGGGCCTCGTCACCAAAATTGAAGTATACAGGAGCCAGGCAGGTTTCACAAACTTTAGTTTATTCGTCAAGTATCATCTGAAGTCCCACCAGTAGCACAGTGTGCCTCCTTTCAGTAGGCTCTCCATCAGTCATCCTTCCAATCACTGGGATCAAGATACTACAGTAGTCCTGTCCAAACCTTTATCTCCTAGTTCTCCCCCACTTTCCTCCCTCTGGATTTCGATGGTTTCGAGGGCTTACTGGCCTTGGAGGGGTTTGAGGGTGAGGTTAGCCTGTGCTCCTATCTGCCCACTTCTTCCTCTCATGCGGTTTCCCAAACCCACCTTTCTCCCATTTCCTCTCCCTAGTCGCTCCTGGTCTTTCTCCTCATGCCACCTTTCCAGTAACCTGTCATTTCCTGCAACCTTACTCCCTTCATCAGCTCTTCCCCTTACTTCCCATCTGAAACGCCCTCACTTCAAGTCAGTTCCTTTCACTCCTATTCTTTCATCCCAGGCAATCCCTTCCCCTCTCACTCTATGAACCTCTCTGCCTCAATCTCACTCTTACTTCCCACGTGGTCCCCTCATTTCCAATCTGGTTCTCCTCTATTTACAGTCTCTCTAGTAGTCCACCAATCTTCCATACTTTCACATGCTTCTCCAATACTAGGGTTTCCCCCCTGCAGCATTTTTGCCATCTCCCTTCACGCTCTCCTTGCATACCCTCCATTGGCCAGCTCTCCCTAGGTCCATCACTCTGTAGCCAGGTCTCCTAACTTGTGGTCTTCCAGGATCCGCTTCCTTCCAAGCTCTTCATAGGACTGGAAAACCCTGGCTGGGCTGAAGTTTAAAGGGCTGTTGCTCCTCCCCTTATGTGCTCTAGAGTGGGATGGGTTTTGTTCGGGAGATTTTGCTCAAGGCCCTGTGGACGAAACCCTCAGGCATAACTTCCTGACTCAGGTACTACTAGGGATTACTGAAAGCTAACCACGCTCTCCAAAGTTTTAGTTGTGACAGAGCAGCTGTGAGAAATTGGAGGGTATCCTCACACCTACTCCGCTTGGATCCTCTTTACAGGTGGCCAAAGGCAGGCCATGGCTTTTGGATCCTCACCCTGGGGGTGGAGATGCAAGGGAGACTCACCTGGGTGGAGGATCCTTGGGGAGTGGGGAGAGGATATCCGCAGGCTAGACATGGTATCCCCCTTTCCCTTATGATAACCAACTTCACCCTCTCTCTGCCTTTATAGGCTGTTACAAACCACTTCCCCTCATTCATGCCAGTATAGTACTGAGACAAGGACGAGGCGACTGTGAGTAGTTCACACTAACATGTAATTTTACCACTCTAGTACTGAGACAAGTGAGAGGCCCACACACTGTTGTAGAGGTCAGACATGTCTAGAATGCTTCACTAATTGTGGTCAGGCAATTAGGCCTGACTCCTCACACCTGCAACTTGTCAAACAGTTCAGGTACATAAAAGGTGGAGCCCACAAGGAGTGTGAGAAGGAAACCAGCAGGGGCGAAGCCGGGCTGAGCGTTGTGGGCCTGAGAGGAGAATCCTGTGATCAAGAAGGCAGCCAAGTTGTGTCTCATTGGAAAGACAGGATGCAGGTAAGATTCCCAAAGGAGCTGAGGTCCAGGCGGGGCGTGAGAGGACCACAGAGGTGGGAGCCTCACTGGTCTGGTGCCTGTAGCAGGAGCTGTGGCGCACAAAAGAGAACTGAAAGCTCCTGACAGCGTCCGCGGGGCACGAGCAGAGCTGCGGGCAACCCACAGAAGAACTAAGTGCGAGCGGGACTCACAATCCGATGCAAGGGGTGTCCCTGGGGCTGCTTGAGAGCCAAAGTAGATACCTATGGAATGAGAAATGATGTACAAAATAGTGTAATCCCAAAGCAATGGGTTGTGCTAAATAACAAATTTCATAAAAGCTTTTGACAATTCTATGAACAGATTACAAGTGTGTGTAAAGTACACGTTGTTAGGCAGAATCCTATGCAGTGCCCTTAGGGACCACTGCACAGAGTTAAGACTACAAGTGGTAATACAAGTTCACCTTTGGTACAAGCCTGTACTACACTGTTAAAGTGGTAGCAGTAGCGGAGCAGCCAGACTGATCTCAAGAGCGATTGAGCAGTAGTAGAGATTACACAAAGGACTACAATTACTGTGACTCAAGCAAACACTGACTCAAGGTGTTTGGTTAAAAAGTAAAAGTACATTTATTTTAAACCATCTGTTCACAAAACACTTCATTTCTATTAAATTAGAACCGCACTTCAAATACACTACACACAAACATTTCCCCTTGTGCAGAACAACTCAAGGTAAGTACCTTAGGATTTGACAGGTGTTCTGAAACAAAAGACGTTACCGGGAATACATATGCGATCACTTTTTGACAGGTCTTACTAAAAGATACGCGTACCCGCGGGAAGAAATGTTACCGGAGTTAAAACACACTTAGCACCTGAGTTAACACAAGAGAGTTGGGGATACAAATCATAGGCAATACTTTTGTCAAGGCAGACAGAATCAGAGAACACTTTCTAACAAGAAGATAAAAGTCAATAGGCCTGCACCAGTGTCAAGTGGAACAGGGTTCTTGTTGTCGAGGATCACACAGTCAAAGACAATTTACAATTCAAGGTTGCCAGGAGTACTTGGATATTGTCAAAAGAGGAAGTAAAAGTTAAGGGAAGGAAGAAAAGGACCAGCCTTTAGTGAGGAGAAAAGGGTTCACCCTAGTTCCTCGAATTCGGACACAGTACCTTATTCTTTGAAGAAGCTGGTGCCACGGCAGTTGTTCCTGTAGTTTCCTGCAGAACCACGGATCCTGGATCTTCAGTCGTGGGGACAAGAAGCAGGACGTCTGGAGGGATCTGCACTACCCAGGGATGAGGCCAGCAGCAGCTACGGTGAATAAAAGGTGCGCTCCTTTAAAACAGGAGAGGCTCTTCAGATGGCTATCCAGACCACTACAGCAGTGTGCAGCGATTTCGACCACAAATAGGATCCTCTGGCTGTGGAAGTTGAGCTGGTTGACCCCACCAGGGTCAAGGGAAGAAGACTCCGGACTGAATATTCTCTGGTCGTTGAAGGGTAGATAGCTCAGGACTGCAGCAGGGCCTCACCGGGACTCGGGGTTGCTGCAGCCGTCTTCTTCTCCGCTTCTCTTCGGTTCTTTGCAGTTCCAGTGGCGACTCTGACTTCCAGTCCAAGAGTCCTGCCTTTTAATGCGAAAATCCCTCATTCACACAGCCTGGTTGTCAATCAGACAGCAGGGGGGGGGGGGGTTGTCCAGCCCGGACAACCACCTCAGCCAATCAACACAAAGTGCGACGTGGGTCTCCGTGGAGACCCTGTGCAGGGGGTGGCTACACCCTTCCCTCACATTCAGCCCACCTAGACACCCAGGCGCCAAGAGGAGGGCTTCTCCGTAGAAGCCCAGCAAAAGACGGTGAACAAAGAAGGCAAACCTGGTTTGCCGCGCAAAGTAAAACACAAGAAGGACTTTAACCAAATTAAATGGCGACTAAACCCGACCGGAGCCGAACGTTTATGTAGTATAATCGCGGTAGAAAAGTAAGGGTAGATACCACTGCCACCAGCCAAGTCTAAATGTTAAAAGAGCAAAACAAAGCTCAGAGAGGCACAGACAAAAAGGGGTAGGAACTAATCCTTTCCAATACTCCATGTAAGAAGGGGTGTACTGGGTCTGTAGTTTTAAAGTGACTATATAAGGTTAATGGCACTTTACATGTTTCTGGGGGACAGTAGTCAGCCCTAGCAAAATGGAGTCAGTGGGAAGTCTAAAAGACAACCCTACGTCACTGCACTGAAGGTGCTGTGTAACACACACAAAAAGTGGGTCTCATGGAGTGGTGTGCTCCAGAGCCCAAGATCAGACAAACAGTAAAAATACACATGGCAAAACACATGTAAGAGTGGGGAAAAAAAAGGCTCACACTCTTACCAATTGGAAAAAATAAACTCCAGAAATCCAGCAAAGCTGCTGGGGGACTCACTAGGTGAGGGAAATTAACCATAGAATGAGAATTCTCCCTAACAGACGTATTGAAAGAAAAGAATAAATCCTATGAAATACAGTGAAAAGTAAGTATGGAATACTGCTGAAGAGTATGAAAGGAATGTGGCGACAGAAACAGAGCACCATGAAATTAACTGTATAAAAAGCATACATTGTGGCAAAGCCAAAAGGCTGGCGAGGAGAAAGACAAGTGAAGGTGAACCAAAGCACAGGTGCAAAAAAAACCTGTGTTGACAGGACAAGAAAGCCTAGGGTTCCCGGCAGTGTTCCCTCTAAGCTGTGCGCATGTGCACTTGCCCAGCTTCCTTCTGGGTGCTGCTCAGAAGAATTTTTAGAAGTGCACACAGACAATTTCCACCTTCTCAAGAATTAATATGGTACAAGCCACAGCAATTACCTGACATTTGCTTTCTCTCAAAATAAAGCTAAATTGTACTAACTAGTCTTGATATTCTGGTCCAGCCCATTTAAATTATCCTACTAAGCAAGCGTGGCCTTAAAAACCTGAAATGGAGAATACACCATAAAAGGAGCATGAAAAAGTAGCTCTTTGAACATAAGATCTTACTCAGATATGCCTGCACACATAATCAAAGAACCTTCCCTCCCCACCCATGATTCCTACACTGGACTGCCACACTTGTACCTTATAACTTCAACTTCCGCCCATGTCCACATTTAGATATTACCGGGAAACCTTGAATCTGCCTACTGTGGTTCTGCGAAAGGTTACCAGACTTGTACCTACATCCACCTGTCTTACGTTTGTTGTAATATGAAGAATCAAGCACCAGAATTTCTATTACTCATGATCCTTAGCAAAAGTGTCATCCACACCATGTGACCGAACTGTCAGCTCAAATATCGGATACAGACTGTAAGTAAGAAGGCTACTTGGATGTGTAACCTCATCCCATGCTTTTGTACATATGTCACACAAAGGCTTTGAAGCAGTACCTTTGCAACACAATATAAAACTCAAATACTAATTTACTTTTTAAGGATTTTGAGTAGGAAAATGTCATGCTCAGTGTCTCTTAGCACTGCTAACATTACCCTATAGGTGGAGAGCAAGATTGCAATATCATTTACTTGACCTGCAAGGGATAATGAGTATGGACAATACCTGGCATTACTCGTACATAGTATTAGAACAACGGATATTCAGGCAGCTAGAATGCTTTTCACACAATCTGCATCCTTTCAAGATTTCCAGACTTGTATTGAGCAAAGACCATGACAAATTATATGGTAACTTGCTGCTATAAAAAAACAGTTTCACTGAGCACTTGTATTATCCTACAGAACAATAATAGGGTAGGGTATGTTGTAAACAATCTTGCATGCACTGCAAAATAATGGTGTACATGCAGGATTGTATCATTTTGTTAAACTGCACAGAATATCATGGTGAGGCTTTAAACATGTTTTGCTTGCAAAGTATTGTGATTATGCAAATATCACAGTGAGTGTTTTTTTTACTGCTACAATTCCTCACTTTTTTCAAAATCTTGTCAACCAGTATTGAAGGCTAGCCCAGGACTCGAGGAGAGGTATGACCAGAAGTGGGTTTGGAAAGGAGGGCACACGAGGATGAAGAAGAAATCAGCAACTTTCAAAAACCAAGTCAGATGTTTCGGCAGTGCAGTGCAGTGCAGTGCAGTGAAGGAAATGTGTTTGTTTTCTAAACTAAAAGGAAACTCTAGTAACCGTCTAGGAAAGGGCACCTTCGGTTTCTTTCTGCTCAGCTGTCGAGGGCTTTCCAATATAATCATGTGTTCTCCGTTTATTACCTTGAGCATCTCCATGCATCTTGTTTAAGCAATAACAGTGAATTGCAGAAGAGGGGTCTCTAGTTACAGAAGAAGGCACTCAATCTGATGTACCTCCAAGCGTTGCTACTATTAACTTACACTGCAAATATATGTATGTTTATTCAACGACCCCACAAGAAACCTCAGTAAGGTCCTTGTTGAATTTTGGGTAGGCTGTGGTGAGGAAGGGTGGGCATCACTATAGGCTGTATTATGTGCCCTGTCGTTTTCTCTTCCTATGTCAGGGTTACAAGCAGGGCTCTGAGAAGATTGTACTCCCTACTTGCAATCATATGATTTTTCTGGGAGTAATAGAGTGACTAGCTCTGCCAGTCTCAATACTTTATGCTTCTTAAACTTTCTTTCCCCTTAAAGTCCCTCTCGAGATTGGGCAGTAATATGATTACAGTTCCTTTCTATGCAACTGCTCTGCTGATCCGACTAGAAAATATCAATGGAGCTTTGTGGGTAGAAGCAGGTGTTAGAATCCTTCATGTTCATTGTTTGTGTCTTTGTTGAACATATTTTCCTGTTTCTATGGAGCAAACACTGATGGTGTACATATGCCTCTTAGCTGAAAGACTGATTTTGAGAAAGTGTTGTCACAGCTCTATTCACAGAGCAATATAATGGTGGTTAGCAGAGGAACAAGGATTTCTGACCCTAATGTTCTGTGGAGCAGTTATTCTGATTTAGTTATCATCCTTACACTAATTATGAGAGGCACGTTCTCCTGGCTCTTGAATTACTTCATTAAAGTGGCACATGAATTCCTACTGACATGTTTTCTGAAACATTCTTTTTAGTTGTCGTTATTCCTTTTGCAAACATTGTATCCTGTATTACGTTTTTGGCAGCCACATCAGTTATGACAAGTGAGATTTGTTTTTTGTAATGCATATGAGGGTTTTCCCCCAATGACAAACAAAATTCTGCATAGTCTCTAAGCAGTGCAGACAAATGAATAGCCACTACACGTTTATACTGAGCATACAATGCTTTTTTTGTACACTTATTTTTCTCTGCATAAGAGTACTTTTGCTAGATACTGTGGCAGACATTGAAGTCTTGGACTGGTTGATGAACACTCTTTATAATCACATATGAAATATTTGTTTTTTATAGCCTATATGTTTGGGGAAAGTGTTTAGGATGCACCTTGTACACTTCTTTATAAAGGATTACAGTGGTTGGGTGTGGAAATTCCCTTCCAAACTTTCTTCGGGGATGATAGCTCACTAACTGTACATGTTCACAAAGTGACTTACCTCATTAGTGAGTTGCGCACATAGAAGATTATGTTTGCACGGAAGACAACCATTTCCGCACTTAGAGAAAAATAATTAGAGGGAACATTGGTTCCCGGTTGCGTGACCTGTAATGGGTGAACCGTTCGGTCCGACAACTGCACCTAGACATGGGATACCCTACTTGTCAAAGCCAAAGAAACATGGAGAGCAAATCCAAGAGTATGAAAGAGATTGCTAAAGCGAGGTAGAAGAAAACTATCTGAACTGTCAAGAACAAGGAGTGTAAAGTTCACCTGGAACTGGTTTTGAATATTTAGAGACTGAGACTAATACAAGTTAACAAGATGAAGTCTTGGGGAAGAGAAACCTGAGACTTTCTAAAACTTTGTTGTTGCCTTGAGGAAGGGAACCTCGAGACCCCTGTTTGGAACGGTGTTGTCTTTTCTGGGGAAGGGAACCCCAAGCCTTGTGGAAATGTCTTGAACTTGGGGAGGGGAGCTGGAGAGTAAAACAGGAGCTGGAAGAAGTTAATACCTTTATTTGGAACCCTTATTCTCGGTTGCCGACATCCCTATACATTGTATATCTTTAGTTGTGAGGGCAAGTATAGGTTTTGGACACAGACTTTTGAGCTGAACTTACTGTCTCAGACTATCCTTAGTTTCTTTAGGCAGGGAAATCCCACCTTAGCATAGGGCAAGTTAAGCCTTCAACCATCCTGACATTTAAGTTAATAAATAAAAGTAATATATTAGACTTTAGTTTTCCAACATGTGTCAATCTTGCTTACAACAACTGACTCTTGGTCTGTAGGAATACTTGGTTTCAATAACAATGACTTCTGTTTTCTAATAAGACTGTTCACCAACGTGCATTGCAGTTTCCTTTTTATCATGGAGAGAAGTGGCAAGGGGTATTTTGATTTAATTGCCCAGGAGTTTACAAGTCATTGGTATATTCAAATTCCTTGCTGAGTTTTAGACCACATATCTAAGCATGTGTTTCTCACGCTTGGTATTACTCCGTTTCCGCTCTTTAAGGCACTCTGCTTCGCCAACACACCCAACTGGTTTCAACAGTCTCCGGTCCAGCTGTCTAGCATTTGGTTTCTTCTAGTTGTTCGTCCTCCATGTTTCTGCTCATTTTCCCTCGTCAACATGGGACATGTAGGATACTGGTATTCGTTATACCAGTCTTCCAGCATCCCCGTTACCTTTTCCCCCACGGGTTGGCGTCACTGGGCCTGCGTGCAGGATAGAAACTTCTCTCATTTGGTCAGGACTGTCAGAACCACTGCTCTGTGGTCGTTGTGGAAGCGATGGCACCTCTTACGCAGAGCCATTTCATTATGGTGCAGACAGTTGCCAGCAGGTAACTCTCCCTGTATTGACGCAGCCCTGTGAACATTCCTTTCTCGCTATTTCCTATTTGATTCTACTTCGCCTTCCCTGTCCTTTCGTTCCTCCTGCTGTGGACCCTTTTTTTCTGATCTTCCCTGTTCGCAATACGCTGCGTAGTTGTTCATTCTGCTCCATGTCCCTTTGGCTGATCTTCTAGTCGTTTCCCGTTCTTCTCCAGCATTATCCTTCAACTGTTATCCTGACAATCCTCCACTCTTCTGACAACTTCAGCACCTCTGGAACACGCTGCCTGATATTCCTGGACACTGTTGCATGGCACCCCTGCAAGGGGCCATGGTATCGTCTAGTGTATGGTGTCATGGTCACATGGTTACCCATGTGACCATCTTAATAAAAGGTCCGAGCCGCTTCCGGCTCGGGAGTCGAGACCATCCAGACTCCGTGGTGTGTGTGTGTTATTTGGGTTGGCGCCATGGCGGCGCCCCACCACGTGTGCTGGGCCCAAGGAAGGGGCCCAGCGCCAGGACGGTGCCCCTGCCGGGCAACGCCGTCCGGACGGTGCCCCTGCCGGGCAACGCCGTCCCCTTGTGTATCCCTGGCCCTGTGAGTCGGGCCAGGAGGCGACCCTGGCCTGGGTGCCCCCAGAGCCGGGGCCGCGGTAAGCCGGTGGCCAGCCGGCTGTGTGAGGCGCTCCGGTGATCTGGAGCGGGGTGGGCGGAACCCCCACCCCTGAGTATGCGGCGTGATCGCCGCACTGAAGTGTGTCGTGTCGGGTGCAACCCGACACGAATATGGGGCTGCCCGGTGGACCGGGACAGCCCCCAACAGACACTACTATGAATCACATATTCCGAGGTTTTCTTTCCAGGCATTTGCCTTTTTCCCTCATGAACTCTACATCTGGGGGCCTCTCCTGCTTTCCAATTGAAGTCCTGGGATCAGTTGAGCAATTCAGAGCAATCTGTGCCATATCCCCGTCTCATTCCTACGATCAAGACTGGCGAGTAGGATACTTATCGGAATCAGCCAAATGACAGAAAAAAAAAAATGACTGAATGTGTGATTTGGCCGAATTTCGGCCGTTCGAATATTTCCGAACGGCTGAAATGTTTGACCAAATCACACTCGCTGCTGGCGGCTGTGGGGGTGTCCACCACACCCTTGCTCACTATATTGTGAGCAGGGGTGTCAGATGCAAGGTATTAGGGGGGTGGGGGTGTTGGGAGTGTGGGCCAAGTCAGAAATGTTGTGGGGAGAAAAGACCGAAGATTATTACAGAAAAATTATGTTCTGTCTTTTCTCCCTCTATCTTTCAACCCTGACACTACTTATCGATAATCTGACAAGGACGTTGTCTTCTGTTTTCGTTCCAACTCACTCTGCTGCTTGTCCACGGATCTGCAGGGTCAGCGTTACAGTGGTCTCGGCACCATTGCCAGACTACATAGTCCACCTCTCACGGGTCACGCAAACACTCACGTCTGGCTCTCTTGGGGCTTTCTTCCCCTGCCTTCAGAGCTAGTCTTGGTCAGCTTCCACCGCACTGCTGATTTGAAACTCCCGGGTTTCACTTCTCCGACAGTGGTCTTTCTTGCCTTTTTACGATACATTGCTGGGTCCTTCCGAGAGGAGGATTATAGTCCCTTTTCTACTTCAGTTGAGCACTCACCATTCCTCGGTCATTCCTACTCGTCACAGTATTGTTGGTTTCTAACCACCGAGTGGTTGGTATTGCTCGCTCACTCGTCTTCACTGTAGTTTTATCACATATTTCTTCAAGTTGGATCTTATGGCACAATAACAGTTGCTTGGTCTGATCGGTCTTCCTGAATCCTTGATGTTACTGTTCGTCCAAGAGAGAGGGCCTTAGGGAGTTCCTCTGTGGAATGGGAGTCCTTGTCCCGAAGAGGGAAGTCACTCCCTGTGAAGTCCTGCTTCCCACCACCCCTATGGGGAATGTTGCGTGGCAGGCTCACCTCCCTAGCCTCACAAACAAAGCGCCCCCCCCCCCAGGGAGAAGACTGAATCCCGCGATTCGTCACACAATACATTAATTTACTACTGCAAATCAACTCCTGTTTTTCTATTTGAAAACTCCACATTTCTGGACAGGGTAGCCGAATAGCAGGGCTTTTACCCAGTGGCTATGGCAAAAGCGCAGTCCCCTTAATCATAAATATGAAAAAAGTGTGCAGGTTGGGGGTTTAGTGTGCCCAATGCACATGAGCCCAACACATTTCTATGGACAAAGCAGATCCTGCTCAATTATAGGCAAAAAATCTGCAATACAAACTTAAGCAGTAGATCAACCATACCAAAGGTGACTTGGACAGGATACATCCAGGCTCCTTGGAACTGTCTAAGGGGCTGGATTATTCCATCCATCACAGAAATACTGGATGAACAGCAAACAGTATAATATGATGGAGATTCTCGGCAAATTAGTTGATCCATCCCCTTCCCCCGTTCTCATCAACATGGTCATGCCTACGGGATGTTGGATCAATGTCCGCCCGTGGCCGGCAAAGAGTTGTTAATGGGAAGGATAGTGCACGTGTGTGGAATGTCATTTCCTGTGGAGACAACAGGAATAGTGAAACACTACAGTGCAGTATTCCCGAACAAGGATGGCTTGTCCACCTCAGTGATAGTAGAGACACCTCATCTTTATCACATTACTGAGACAAGGCCCCTTCTGGCACAAAAGAGTAAAAAAGCACCTGCCCTGACAACCCCCCTACCCCCATCCCCCTGTCCTTCTTCTTAAAGCCGAGTCATTCAGTGTTGGTTAGATTGCTGCATGCGGTTAATTTGCCCAATGCATACCCGCTACATGGAAAAAAGGTAGAGATGATCCCTTTGTACAAATAAGGGGATAGGATTATTTCTTCAAATTATGGACCAGTCTACCTATTGGATTGCACAGGGAAGATCTATGCCAGGGTTATATTGAGGCATGGATTAAAGAGAATATTTTAATAAGCCACCTGCAGTCTGGGTTTCGTGCTCGAGTTCATACTATTGATTAGGCCCACAGGGTCAATTTATTAATCCAGAAATAAAAATGGATTGAGGAAAGGATACCTATATACCATGTTTATAGATCTACATAGCTCCTGGGATGAAATCTGCTGAGGTAAACTACGGGAAACTGTCTCGGCTGGGGATGCCGGGCCCATTATTTAAAGACATCCTGTCCCCCCTACTCAGGGAATGAGGCCGTGGTAAGGTGTGGCCTGAATGGTAAAACCGCCCCTTTTGGAGTGGAAAAAGGTGTGCCCCAAGGTTGTGTCCTGACCCCTGCACTTTTTAACCTCTAGAATAACGTTGCTATAGAGACAGTGGTTTCCACCGCTACTGATGCCCCAAACCTGGGTGCCTATAAACACCCACTCTTAATGTTTGCGGATGATCCTGTTCTGGCTTCTCTGACTCCGGTTGGGCTAAAAGAACAGATCAACTGGTTTTCTTTTCTTTTCTTTTTTGTATCAACAATCACCTTTTGATCATTTATACCAAGACCAATCAATGGTATTTAGAACTCTGAAGAAAAAATATCTAAAGTTACATTTGAAAATTGGTGGGTCCCCAATTAAACAAGTGAGAACTTTCGATTACTCCGAAGGCAGGTTCTCCGATACTGGTAATTGGACACAACAGGTGGAAAAAGCTAATCTGACACAGAGTCAGTATAGTGGGGCAATTATAGATTTGCAGGGGAGTATGGACATGGAGCATTGGGACCTACTAAAACTATGCATAAGTTACAAACCCTCCAGGCTGCATTGTAAAAAGCAGAACTTTGGGGCCATTTTTGTACAGACATGTTGAAGGCCACTGAAAACGCATTTCAATAAAAACTTACTCAACCTTCCCTAAAGTACTCGGACGACCCCATGTCATGAGGAATTAAAGATAGGCTATATAGACAGTATAGTCGCTTTGAAACCAGTACTCTAATTGTGTCAAATTCTGGGGTGTTCCTTCACTTGAAATGTACAGAAATGGCCCGGGGGATGTTAGTTTAGTATGTACGAGGCATGCGAAGGAGCGGTTTCTTAAACTTGGTTTTAACAACTGTTGATCCCATATGGATTTGATCAAACCCATCACCAAAAGTGTTATACAGCTGGAATTCAGATTGCAGGAGCAGGAACAGAAGATGTGTGCTGGTACCAACTCGGCTATGGTTTATAACTGTAGGGAGTGCAAAACAGCAATTGGGTATGAGCCGTACCTCGATCAGATTGATCTGGCACGCACCTTACATATGAAATTTAGATTATGTAATAGACCTCGAAGCACTCCTATGAATGAGAGCGATTGATGGTTTCCCTCTGATCTGCACAATGGGGAGAGTAGAGACTCATTACCTACTCTGTCCCAGACAGAAAGTACCAATCATGTAAGCCTGATTCTTGCTGTGGCCCACTTTTTATTACATGCCTGGATACGTAGGAGGAACATTAACAAGCAATATTGTGCAATTAGTTGCCAAATATGTAGGTATCTACGGTTGTCATATTTGGCAACATTTAAAGGTGACTTTGTACTTTCTCATTTTAAGTGGTACTCGATGTAAACAGATTTTGAGAGGATGGGGGATTATGGGTTCACTGAAGGGGTTTACCTTTCAGAGAATCTAATTGGAGATCAGAAGGCTTTGTCATTGCACAGAGATTGGTTGTTTTGTCTGTTCACTTAGTCCAAGTGTTATCTAAAAGGTTATTTGTTAAAGTTATTTATTAGGTGTGCGTAAATTGTATTTTGTGACTTCTGGCAGAACTGCCGAAATAAAGTATTTTATTGATTCAGAGTTGGCATGATAATTGGCTTAAAGGGAAAGTTATGTTGGCTTGAATGATAGATCTGTTCTCCCATTCACTGACAGGAATACTTTGCTAAGGGTTATTTAGGAAAATGATCAATATTGCATCTCAATTCCATACACGCAGGCCAAAAGCTGTAAAGCTTGATGTATATATGTTACAGATTATGCAATCAAATGTAATGGTTATTGGAAAGGTGGCCACTGAGGGTGAAATTGCACCACCCACCCTAAATATATAGCTCTTATTTGACATCTTGAACCACTAAATACATTAGTATTGTGAATGAATTCTTGCTTCTCCTACTCTGTGTCCTAACCTCTTTCCTGTGGTGATGGTAATTGTTTTACTGCCATGGACACATTGTTACATGTTACAGTGTCTAAAGTTACAAGCTTACCAGGTTTGGGGTTAATCTGTTGTCTTGCTCCAGGTGCAGTCAAAAGAACTTGCCAGGAGCCACTTCTGGTTATTTGCCAGCCACAGCGGTGCAACTTTATTAATTCTTCTGTATGTCTGAACAGACTATAGACAACCTAAATTCTCCCACCAGCAATCTGTTTACCTTCCCTCACTGCATAGGATCTCTTCTACCTGTGCATTTGGACCATACACCTCACACCCTCCAGCCTATGAGCGCGATGAAACCTGTATTTGCTTGAGCCCAAGGAGATCGGGTCCACCTCCTTTTCCCTTTTTGATTCACAATGTATCGTTTGAAAGGTTATCGCTAGAATTTTTAGCAAGAATTACATACTAATGTTAGCCTTCATGACCTTATGTCCACTAAGTACAGGGGTCTGTAACCTAGGGTCTTCAAATGGTTTGGACTACTGTTGCCATGATCCCTCACACTGGACTATAATTGCTAGAGCTGTTGTCCAAAACATCTGGCGATACAATGGTTGAAGACCATTAATCTATAATGTCCTTGTGAGTATATTCAAAATCCTAAATATATTTTGCTGTATTTTCATGCAGAATATGTATTGATCAAAACTCCAAACAGGTCAAGAGAGCACTAAGACTTCATCACAATGGCAACCATTTACTGTTAAATGTCTGTATATACCAAAACATACAGAAATGTACTATACTGCAGTATGGGGTAGGTGGTAAAATGTTTCTTGCGTACACATAACATGGTATACATTGGTAACACCATTAGAGAAATGAAATTTCGTTTACTTGAGAACATTCGCACCCTTAAAAAAGGATGATAAACTTAGAGTAGCACTTCACTTTGATCAATACCACAACAGTGATCCAATCTATACTGAAATGTATTTGACTCAGCATGGTCGACAAAAAGCTGGAGGAGGAGCAACCCACATCTGCCAACTGGAATTTTGATTACCAAGGATGGATACCATTTTTATGGATCAATTAAGATCAGCTTTGGGTTTCTAAGTAAATACTAATGTTTACATTTTTAAAACAATTTCTTTGGATGGGCGATTAATACCTCCATTGGAATGATATTTAGAATTGTCCTTTGGTTACCATACCTGAGAACACAGTTAGAATACAGAGATTCAGTATTGACAGTCCCCAAACACACTTGCAAATATAGATCTGCATGCGTAGTGACAACATAGATATTATTCTCAATATGTGAGTTCTCCTTTACAACACACAGCCAAAAATGGTAGCCGGTGTGTAGCAAAAGCATTTCCAAAATGATTGTTGATAAATAGTAAGAAAACTATTTACAAAGTCATGGAGCAATACACATTTTCTTTGGTTTCCATAAGGGGGTTATAACAAATTCGAACAAGGATGAATTTGTGTAACACACGGAGGAACACGAAATTGTGTGTTTAACATTGCATTGGATTATGGGAGGCTATGGAGTACAATCAAACGTCTAAACAATAGGAATGAAAGTTCTGCCTTGCTTTTGGTCAGTTTGAAATCGTACGTCGAGATCGTACGTCAAGTTGAATGAAATGGAGTGGTCCTGAAACCTATGCACCACGATTAAGCTACGGTGTTGGCGGCGAAACTTAGAAGCAGGATGAATACCGAAACACTTCATAAAACCTTGCTTTATTGGTCTTACGTAGTCTTTTGTGGACATCAGAAATAGCTGGTATGTAACACCAGGGGAGTTGCTAGGTCTGGAAAAGACCCGGGGCTAAGCTGATGTCGGTACTGTTGGGACTGGGGGCTAGCTAGTCTTTTGGCTGTAGCTCCTGTGGTTCTATCCGGGGCTACAACCAAAAGATCAGGGGCTATAACCCCCTTAGCCCCCCCCCTAGCAACGCCCCTGTGTAACACTAAGCTACTGAAACAATGGACACCTCCAACAGGTCCATTTAAGGTCATTGGAAACTGTGAGGGGTCCGAAATGCGACGTGGACAACTTGGTAAAGGTTTTTCACAAGTAGCCATTTTATCAACTCAAAAGGGTGTAATAAACGCCTTGGTATCCCGACCTGAAGGGGATTTCCCTGCCTCTCACAACAAGACGAACGGAAAACACTCCAATAGAAGGAATCTGTCCCTCCCACTTGTTCATACATAAAATGTATAACGGTACAATAAGGTAATTCCAGGTATGTTCAACATGAACCTGATAACATTGTATCCTTGTGGCCTGAGTCAATTACCCTTCCCAGGTTCGCAAACGGGACTTTCAATCAAGGTTGCAAACAAGAAAGTTCCTCCTTTGTATAGTCAAGTTCTATTCATAAAGTTCTTCTTGCTCCAAAAGTCTTTTACTCTGCTTTTGAAAGGTTTGCACAAAAAGAAAAGTCTCAATCTTCAAACTGATAATCAACACTGCAATAAAACTTCTTGGAACGTGAGCAATTCAACAATTCGTGATTCACAGCAATGTCTTTGTCAGGATGATTTTTACCATAAGTGATCAAACACAACAGTGGCCTTGCCACTTTCTTCACTTCATAACCTTCAACCACAATGCAGTACTTCAAAGTCTTCTTCCTGGTCCACTAACCTGTCAGGATTACCACTAGTATTCCCTATCCTGCTATACTCCCCTGCCAGGACAAAACACCCATTTCCTCTGTTCCGTGATACGTCTTACAAGGAAGGTTTCTCTCCTATCACTTTTTAGCTCTCTTTCACATCAAACAACTGCCGACAATGTCTCGTTATCACATTTGCCTTTCTTTGGCTTAGGCAATGCTTGTTATTGGGTGTCTTATCTACTGTCTCTTCCTCACTCTGGGAACAATCCCACTGCAATAACGTCCTCTTATTATATTGCCAATGTGGGCTATAGGCCTGTCAAAGTATTGCCCTCTCCTTATTTTGGCAATGGTTGTTAGGCAATGCAGGATTTTATCGTGCTGCAATAGTGCTCCCTTTTTTTATTTTGACACTAATGGTTGTAACCTTGCTTTCCTTTAAAGTGAGTACATTGCACATGTAACCTTCTTTCATTAGTTTGGTATTCAAAATTACTAGCAGTCAGCGTACGACTACAACGCATTCCGGATCGGTCTCTCCACACACGTCTGCTCGAACCGCTGCCTCCTTCTGAACTCCTGCTAGCCTCGGTCACTTTCCTGCAGCCCGCGCTGCTTGGGAAAGGAGCCAGCCTTGCTCCTCCTGCACTTCGGTGCTCGCCAGTCACTGGAACCACGCACACAATGAAGAGTCTCTCTTACAGGTCGGCTTCCCAGTTTACTGCTTCCCGCTGTGCAACCTCTGCAGTTCAGAGTGTCCACTTTGTGAAGACCGTCTCAGGACCCAACACAGCTTCCACAACAGCGGCGGCTGTAGTGTCTTCAGTTACCTGTTGCTGCAACTGCTGCTTGCAACTCCTACGTCTGCTCCACCTCCTACTCCAAATGGCCTACACCCGAGGGGGTCTTAAATACCTAATTTACCCACACCGGCGCGGGACTTTTAACTGCACACTGCAGTTTCATGCCTAAGAGTCCCTCTTCCTCGTCCCACTACTTCAGGCATTATGGGGCTTGAAGTCCCCAATGTTCCGATTGCTTTTCATTTTACAATTAGTCTTCCATTTGACGTAATTCACTCTTCTTAGTAAGCACATCTTCAGGGACGGGTTTGGGAGAGATTAATGATTGGTCTAGACGTTAGGGAGAATTACTTGTATTGGAAGCCAAAGTCTCAATGCTCTGCTTTCCATATATGTTCTTCCCATGCTGATCACAACGGTTTTCACTACCAACAAAGTGGATTATTCCTAGAAGCCTTACTCTGACACCACGCCATTGAATATTCTGGCATCATAGAACTCTCCCCTTCTGAAGAAGACAAATACTGCGTCCCACACCACAGAGTCCTCCTATTCCCCTGGGGAACCTTCTCCTCCCGGGGGATCCTCCCAGCTAATACCACCCCCAGGGTCAGGATCAGGTAGCGGCTGCCTTTCCCTGGCCACCTGGGAGGAGACTTTAAGTAGGGCTTCTGTGAGGATTCATTGCAGAAACCTGGATCAGTACATAAAGATTGCAGCAGCGCAAAGAAACGACAGAAAATGGGCACTGTTTTTGCTTCTATGAACGCAACCAACAGTTTTGCCCAATTTCACTGTTATCGAGGACACGACTGGAGGAAAGAGGGAGTTTAATATGGAGGGGCTGTGTGACAAGGGAACAAGCATTGGCAAGGTCAACAGTTTGGACTTTTGTGTAGGCATGGGAAAGGCACTTGCCAGGCACAGTTGTAGTGGCACTAACAGGCCATTGATGTTAGCAGGTGCAAAATGATGCGCGTACCCGGGAATCCAACTGCTGGGCCTGGCAAACGACTTATACTTAAAAACAAGCATTGGCAAAGGCAACCGTTTGGCTTGTGTATAACAGGACCTCCGTGAAGGATAGGTATAGGGCTTATAAATCAAGTTAGTGGCGGCAGACATGGTTAAGACATTTTCTATTACACCAGTGGCAGGCTTACAACTCTAAGTCAATAACTCTCAACAGACTGCTTTGAGAAAACACTGGCAGGCACTTGGAGTTCAATGTTTGATGATAAGGCTTGAATAAAGCGAGCTCAGAAAGTTCCCATAAGGAGGCGTTTTGGCCAGGAATGACGATCGGGATTAGCATGGCCTTAGGCAGTCAATGGATGGGCAAACAACACCTACAGGCTTTGTGTCCCTCCTCATATGCCATGTCTCCCGATCTGTATTCCTACGCAGTGGTTTCGGCTTATAGGCGTCACAAGTGAAACCTAATAACCCCTAATAGCCCAAACTTAAAAGGATGGCCCAGCCGCCAAGGGTAGGATCAGAGGGCCAGAAGATGTCATTGCATCGGAGCAGGGACGTCCAGGGTAGGCGGAACCAGATTTATTCGCGCTTGAGCCAGCAGAAGGGCAGGTTGGCTGCAGGATTTAGCGCCAAAAGGCCAGGAGGAGGAAAGAAGGAGAAGAAAAGGACTGCAGGACTCGCCCAATGAGCAAGGACGCAACATCACAGCCAATGAAATCAAAGCAGCAGAGTAGATGAAAAGGGGGCGGTAAGTTTGAATTTGGTTTTCGCCTGCCTTGCAAAGACCCACCCACCACACACCCTAACTTTTTAAAATTTTACAGGTTTTACTAGACGTTTGTCCCTTTTTTGTCAAAGGAGGGTGGCCGCACAGTTGATCAAGTACAAAAGAAATTACCTCGAAAATATGCCCCTTCTCCCCTTTGGAGGCTTGACAAGGAAGGACAAGAAGGTCATTGTTCACAGCCCTACAGCTTCCAAGCTTGGATTATTCACAAATAGGCAGCGCACCTCACACCTAAAGTTACATTTTTAGACTGGAGAGAAGGCACAAGAAACCTTAGGGAGAGGGACCACAATTTAAGGAATGCTGGACTAAAAATAGGGCGTTGCTCGAAAATAAAGTTGGTTATAATGCAGAGGGGAGGGGTTGTCTCCCCAATACACCTGCTGAGCTGATCTTGGCTGTAGAAATGGACTAAAACTGAGGTCATAGTATGTCCACCAGACCTGTCTTCTTATTGTAGCAAAATGTGTCCGATAGATTCTATGCGGTGTTGACAAGGTAAGTATTGTTAAGTGTCCCAAAGTGGACGACTGCCTGGGTTGGTGGGCACACAGGGTCTATAAATAGTGCGACAGGTTTACAAATAGTTTGACACCAGGGCAGAAATAGGGTGAAATTAACATTTCTTTTATTGTTTACAAAATAACACTGGGATTAAACCGGGGCCCTCCTAAGTGCCAACAACGAGTAAGCTGGTCCTTGCACAATAGCCTGGCACCTAAGGGGTTACAAGAATGAAAGATAGAGTCGCACACACTATTTGCACCATTTCCCAGAAGCACCAAAATCAATTTGCGCCATTATCCAATAGTGTAAAAATATCTGCATTCTGATCAAAAAAGGCCCGTTTCCACTGGTTCCGAACAGGCAAGCTGTAAAACCATGGATTTGCTCCATATTTTGCTAAAGCCACACAGCTCTCCCTTTTCTATTCACTCTGGGTCTTTGAGTGCTGTCGAGTCATTTGGTCGAAAATAAAAGATCGAATGACCATTTGGTCTAATACCAATTGGTCGAAAAAAAAAAAAGGTCGAATTTTATTTATTTATATATTTTTTTTTTCGTTTGGTAAAAAAAAAATAAAGAAAAGGGGGGTTTGGGAGGACCCCCCCCCCCCCATTAAAAAAAAAAAACGACATTTTTTTCGCCCAATTGGCATTCGATCATTTGGTTTTCGACCATATGACTGGTAACCCTTTGAGTTCTGCACCTAAAGAGAAATGGACTACAAGTCCCAGAATTCTATGCAGGGAACCAAAAAGGGCCATGTTTGAATGACAAAGATACAAGCGTCCCTCTTAATGCGTGACACTCAAGGCCACTGGGTAAACTGTAAAGTCTTGAGAATATAAAAAGCAAATTAACCAAGAAGCGGGAGATTACAATCTTCAGGGGTGCTGTGAGAAGAGGCCAAGCATTCGGTAAAGATTTTAGTAAAGTAGCGCTTCGTGTCAGAATCTGACCACTACATAAGATTCGAACATCGCCCAAACTAATGGTGTCCAATATATTAGCCTCGGAAGGGGGAGGGGCTGAGCGTACCCCATCAGGCTTTTAGGACACGATTGCATGGGGTGAGCGCTTATCTTGCTGGGCCTTTCAGAAACATCTTTATGGAAGGGAAAAAGGGGCAGTTGCCCCGGGCCCCCACCTCGGAGGGGACCCCCCCCCCGCAAGGCTGGCTGATCTAAAGAAGTCCGTTCCCATTGTTCACCAGACTTAAATAGTACACGACAGGATAGTTCATGGCATGCTGCTGAGGCTCTAAACCCATTGCCTGTCTGTTGTTGACAAGCACATTCTGCTCTGATCAATTATTGTGTAATGCTTTCTGTGCTCACTTTAGCATGCATGGGTTGTGTGTTCATTATGGCACAACTCCTGTAGCATTGTCACCCTTCTGTGGGAATGTCATTGACCATGTGCAATAGCCAACGTTGAAATGCATATCGATAGATTGGAGTGCTGCGATGGATGGTTCAGAATGTATCTTAGTTCTTTGAGTCAAGCACTCATTGCAGAGATCTGTGTTCATGTGCAAGATTACAATACCACATCCTAGCAGGGCCAACTCAGGCTTTCCTACGTCTGAAGTTGATGAACCTGCATGTATATGTACTCTGTTTTAGCCCTCAACATCAGCAATGTACCTGCACCAGATACCGTTTGCTAAAAGAACTAACATGGCATCAATATAGTGAAGGTCTAGAAATTGGTTTGTTCAGATGGGTGGTTGTAAAACCTAAGCAGCCAATGGGGAGCATAAAGTATTAGTCTGGAGGGATGATTGTATCCAAATTCAAGACTGTGGAACCAAAGCGTTCAATCTCATACCTGGCTTTGCCAGCAGACGACACCGTGATCCTGATCAAATCATCTCATATCACTGACATTACTGTGCTGTCTTCTGTGAAAAGCTGCGCCGCCTTCTCGCGTGCTGGTGGCATTGTTAAACCATTGCCTGATTTTTCTTTTTATGTAGGCCATTTGAGTGGAAGGGGTTCTAGACAGAAGAGATGGGACCAGATATCGCAAGGCTCTTGCAAGCATATTTTAAGGTCTACTCATTTACACAAAAATGTTTTGCTTCTTTGTAAAATTCAAAGATTTTTCCGTACGTTTATAAATAACAGTTCCACACGCCTTTGTTGTGGATGTCATTAAAGCTTTAAAATACAAATGAGAAACCCAATTTAAATGGTTAAATCTCATTAATTAGTCTGCTGGTACTTACATACTTGATGGTGGAGATAATGAAGCTAGAATCATTCCCATTTTGCATTACACGATTCAATAACATTTCGTTTTTAAAAATGGTCATGTTTGGCTATGTGATTGTATACTTTCCAAGTCAGGTGTATAAAATTGGATTATTTTAGTTCATGTTAAGAACTGAAAAAGAAAGTGTTCAAGTACACAAATTGCACACTGCCGCAATTCCCAACTTCACTGCTTACCAATGTGTGATTTTGGGCATCTCATGTAATCTCATATTGCCTAACCGTTCAAAATGGTCAGCCCTTCTGGGTGATTTTGTTATCACAGTATTATCTTCAAAACAGTGTCACTTTGGGTTTCAGTGCCTATAAGTGATGTTTTATCTATGATAATAGTGAGTACTGATATATTGCAAACAATAGCCGCTTGTTTCTTTGCTCTCTAATGGAAACAACTTGAAAACAATGTCTCTCTTCGAATCTCAGTCTGTCTGGTAGCTTTTAATTTTCAGCCACAATCTATGCCATGGTAGTGGAGCATACACATTGGTTCATATATGTCTCCATGCTTGAGCACTTATGCATTCTGTGAGACAGCTAACGTGAGTACTCTCTATTCTGGGATATGTGTACCGTTTTCATACTTGTTGGGGTTTTTACAAAGGTTGCTGTCTGTGACAGAATTTAGGAACGCCCACCTTGGGAGAACAGGGTTACACTTTTTCTTAGGTTTGGCCTGAACTAACCAAAAGTATGGTAGCAATGAACGAGCAGCCAGGCTTAGTCTAAGGAGGGAGGAGGGGGCTGTAGTGGGTACACAGAACTCTGAGCAGATCTTGGTTCAAGAAAACACCATTACACTATAGAGTTATATAACCAAATAGATATTTATTATATACACTAAGGCACACTGTTGTACTTCTACGTTAAGGTAATTAGAAAAACATGTACAGTATAAGAACACTTGCAATATTCTTAGAGTAGATAAACCATAGATTGCCACAGGTAAGTATGTTTAGAATCGTTTTTAGGATAACAAATCACCTAATCAACCAACTTGAAATATATGTGCAAACTTTTCAAACTCTTTATAACTTTGACCCAAGCCTGGCTAAGAGTCCAACCCTATCTGGTATGAGTCACTCAAAGTTCAAATGGGTCACCAGGCTAGCAGTGACCTAGGGTTGGGCAGGGAAAAGGCAGGAAGGCAGTGTTCAAAGAGGTAGTATCCAGCAGGATGTCAGTCATTGGAAGTTGCTGGTGGCATCTTGCTTCATCCTTCTTCAGAATTTTCTGTTTGTGGTGGACTTGAGTTTCAGCAGCAGGACCACGGAATGTATCCAGAATCACTGGCCGAGTCCACCAATCATGTCCCATGCACCAATCAAACTTGGTGATGGCTGATCAAGGGCGACAGCCAGCCTCCTAGTCTGAACTGGTTTCAGTCAGGCACACTGCGAGACAAAGGAGTGTCAATCACCTTCCCCCACTTCCTGTCCTCCCAGTCACTCAGAGCCCCTTCACAGGCTTTCCTTGGGAAGCCCGGCTAAGACAATGGGACAAGAGAATCCTCCTACACCCAGATAGGTGGAAGAAGGACCCAGAAAGGACAATCATTGTGCTTAAGGCTAAAAACAAAGTGGTAAATGGTGTCCCTTGTGTCCCCGGCCGCAGCTGCAAAGACAGACTGTGATAAGAGTTCACAAAAGTCGTGCAAAAGGTACACTGTCACCAGCCTGAACAGATGGACCGGTCACAGTAACAGTTATTGGAGGGGCGAGAAAACAAATGCATAGTCTCCCCCTCGGAACTCCACTTAGAGTGAGATGGGGCTGATCTCGAAAAATAACACACACATGGGATAAAAAAAAAGTATCCCTTTGCCCTGCTAACTTTAGGAGCTAGTCAGGAAAATAAAGAAAAAGATGGAGGGGCAGCTCTGGGAGCTCCTAGCAACATTACACAGAAGGTGCGGTGTGCCGCTTTAGTAAAATGTAGATGTCAGAAAGTTGGAGCAAAGCATGCCCCCAAATAGGAATACCAAAAAGTGGCCAAAAAGGTTCCAAGCCCCAGAGTAAAAGGAAGGGCGAGTGGGAGGAAAAAAAGGTGCTCGCTGTCCCAGAAGAATTAGCAAACAATCCCGGGGTCCAGTAAAACAGTGCGGGCGGACTCGCAGAGAGTGGAGATTTCACACAAGGAAAGAGATCTATCCCAACACATACGATCCTGCATTAAATACCGCAGGCCATTTGCCTTCTTGTTCTATCCCAACTCATGCGATCCTGCATTAAATACCGCAGGCCACTTGCCTTCTTGTTCTATCCCAACACATACGATCCTGCATTAAATACCGCAGGCCATTTGCCTTCTTGTTCTATCCCAACTCATGCGATCCTGCATTAAATACGGCAGGCCACTTGCCTTCTTGTTCTATCCCAACACATACGATCCTGCATTAAATACCGCAGGCCATTTGCCTTCTTGTTCTATCCCAACACATACGATCCTGCATTAAATACCGCAGGCCATTTGCCTTCTTGTGGGTGCGACGTATGGTAGGAAAACACCTTGTCGTGGATTGCTAGTGCTGGGCTTGAAATGCAACGCGTTTCCAGAGGTCGAAGTGGGCAGGAGCGGTGCTCCTTATTTTAAGTTTCACCGTTCCTATACTTTTAATTTGAAAAATAAAGCGTTCTGGAACGGTTTCGTTTCAATATAAAAGTGCAGGAAGAAGTTGAAGCTGGCACTTCAGTGCACTGCGCTGTACATTCACATAAATAGCAGGTGTGTTTGTTTGGGGGTTTGGGTTGTGTGTGGGAGGGGGTGCAGCGATGGGGTTTGTGGAGAGTGGGGGCACACCAGCAGGGAACATAGTTCCACTACTTCTTTTCGTACACTTCCACCACTGCGTGTAGAATGAGGCGGGTAGGGGCCTGAAGAGACTTATTTTGATTGCTGCAGGCAGCAGATCAAGCTTTGGGCTGTGATTGCGACTAGGGGGCGCAACGACATATTCTGGATCCCTTCGGTTTGGCAGAGCCCTCCCCCCCCAAAAAAGGTCATGCCCCAAACTGCTTAAGATGGCACGGGGTTTATTTACTAGCTTTCCTGGCTGAAGCTGCTCCCGAATCTTCACTATAAGTGACAATAAGGGCATGCAACACGAAGGAAAAAAATAAATAAATAAAAAACACCCATGTTCGTGCGGGGAGATGGGTCTTTTCAGGGCTCAAGTCGAGGGTACACGTGGACTCAGTTCCCCCCAGCTAAAATGAGAAACAGTCCCATGGAAAACATTTGTATTGGTTTTTGGAGTTTAAAACATGCACACCTTTTAACGCTTTCAAAAACACTATTAGAAGAAAATATCCTTGGTTTTGCGTGTGTGTTGATTTTATGAAAGGCAAATGCCATTCGCCCTGTGCAATTTGGGTGGTTATGCAAAGCCAATGTAATGAAATGTGCATATGTTACCTTGATATGATAATTTCTGGCGACGTCACATCCCACTCGTTTGTTGACGAGTCCCCCCACCTTTATTTTTTAGGACTTGACCCCTGGTCTTTGGACACGTGGTTTCATTTTATTGTTTGGACCAAACTAGGCACAGATAATTTGGGCGACCTCAAAAGTACCGCAATCTAATAGTGCCCTTATTTTGGATGTTGCGCTCATAGCCCCCGCAGGGCCCTGATTTACCATCCCTCCTGATAAGAAAAACGCCCCCGTAAACCCCCTGGGGCTTACTCTTCTCTCGCCCCAAACCCTTACTCATACTTCCCTCTCCCCTCCCCAATTTGAAAGAAAAAAAATATCGTTTCTCCAACGACGGACTTTCCAATCGGTATAATGCAGGGGGGGGGGGGCTAAGGGGGCTATAGCCCCGGGTCTTTTCCAGACCTAGCAACTCCCCGGGTATAATGCTTGGGTACCTATTGATGTAGCAGGAGGGCGTGACACAGTAGCTCCAATGCGTGTGCTGGCGGCAGCGGAGACGAGGTGCGCCCCCTGCTGGGGGTCTCAAGCTAGAAAAGAGAAATCTTAAGGGGGGCTGTGGGTTTTCTCTCTTGACATTACGCGCATTTTACAGCTCCCGCCGGATTGGCTAGGGCAGTGGTGTGGTGGTGCCACGCTGATCCAATATTCCCCACTACTATACCAGCAAGGCATATCCCCCGACTTCCGCTTGGACAGCCCCACAGGACAATAATGGCCCTTGCCAAAGCGGGCCCGCGGTGCCAGGGCTCAGTGAACTGCGCAACTGGTGGTGGTGGTGAGTTTGACGCGTGCGCTTCAAAAAGGCACAGAGACAAGGGAAGTCGAGATTCCATGGGAACGTTTGGGACGATTTTCTGAATATTTACTAGTTTCTTGCTGGTTATGATTGTATAATGTTCTGCATATGCTTCACTGTTTTGTATTAATTGTTTTGATAGATTTACTTGTTTATATGTGTAATTTTGTAAATAAATAAATAACCAAAAAAAACCCACAAAAGGCACAGCTTGTTAAGGTTCCTCCACAACGCCCTGCCGGCCGCTACCACTCCGTTTGCTTCAAACACTCTACCACAGTGGAAGTCACGAGACAGGGGCCACTTTATTTTTTAGGGGTGCGCGCCTCTATAGTTCAGCACTGCCTGCGCGGATTTTGGTAGTTACTCGGCCCAGGCACGTGGCCCGCGGCGGCAGCGCGTACTTACCACAGGAAACGGCAACCAGAAAGAGAGCGCGGCGGTGAGTGACAGGAGCGCACCCTCGCCCCATTTCAGACAGATTCGAGATTGGGAGGGAAAAAAAAACCCGGGGTGGCCCCGTTTCTGTTGGGTGCACACGTCCATGTAAAGGCATCAGGTCGTCAGGTAAAGCAGCGACGACATTTTAATTGTTAAGAGATTCTTAGGGAGAAACTGGTCACAGTTTGGTTCCTGAATAGGCTGGATACTATTCTTTACACGATACCGATTTACGTTATAGTAGTTACACCCTTACAATCTAGTTCATGATTTGGAAAGGACTTCTTTTTTTAACCAACGACAATGCACGTTGATGCATAACGCAGTTGCGAGTTTAATGTCACAATTAAGTTAAGAGCACGAAGGCCAAGCTATGTGGTGCTTGCGCAATATTGCATGGCTGCACTGCCGCGCCCCTCCCTCTTGATACGCGCTACTAGAGGGCTTTCTGTCACCCTAAAAGCAAGCTCCTTTAAAAGATGCCCGTTCCAGGCCCTACACATGGAAATGTTAGTTTGGGCTCATTTCAGTCTCCCTTGACCAGTGGTCAAAGTGGGCGGGAGCGGCCCGTAACGAGTGGGGACTGGCCACTCACCTTGCGCAAGCAGACAAGCCAGGACCAGCAGCGAGGTTCTCCGGGGGCGCAGGGCATCCATCACGGTAGAGATGGGGGTGACGGACCGTACAGTCACTGAAGGGAGGCTGTGGGCGAGCGCCGGGCTCTAGGCGCTGGATCACGCGGGGCCTGTGCTCTGCTCAGCCTTCCTAGCGCAGGGTTCAGTAGAGCTGCGCGTGCTGCTGTGGCATCTGCCTTCCTCCCAGAGCCAGACTGCTTCACACACAGGCAGCTCTCCCCGCGGGAGTCCTGGGGGAGGGCGCAGGGGGAGGTGGGCTGCTGCTGCCGTTGCCGCACGGGCGAATAGAGCGCCTGCCTGCTCCGGAGTGGAACTTTTTTTTGGGGCTGTGTCCTGCCTGCAGACAGATAGCCCTCAATCTTCACCCCCCTCCCACTGTGACTCGGGGGGGGGGGGGGGGGAGCATTTCACAACCTTCCCCGGTCGCTTTCATCCCAACCCACATCTGAGGCACAAAGGTCGGGGCCCGCAGTGATTGCTCGAACCGTTAACTCCCCAGCAGCCCTGATTGAAGCCAGATGATGGAACGCGAGGTACTACGACCCCACCCCCACCCTCTGCATTCTATTAGCCATAGCCTGAATCATTCACAAAGAAAGCTTCCTGCAAAGCACGCACGCGCTTCTGCAACTCTGCTTTAGTAGAACATGGGTACGTGATGCAGTGCTCAAAAGGTAGAAAGTGGAACTCGTGTGCTCCTTTTATGTGTATGCAGAGTGCGTGATTGATTTATTATCTCCCCCCATCCCCCTTTACACAAATCACATGCCCAGGGATGGTCCCCCGTGAACAGACTCCCATGAAAGACCTGGCAGAGTCTCATATGGCTAGGTGCTGCCGTTATGCTGTGTTTACAGACGAACACGCCCTGATTGTACGATTGCATATGCCGCAGTCAGACTAGCACTTCCATTGGCTGCCTATGCCCAGTGTGACGGATTGCCATCTGCAAGGGTGTGAAAACCTACGTTTTTTTTCATTTTTTATTATATAAAATGATGCAGGTAATACAGTTTCTGAAAGGGAGGTCTGCTAATCAGACCGCCGTTCATGAATGCACTTTGCCAAAAATGAAAGTGCACATGTGCCTTTGCTGTAACCAGTCTCCTGATATTTACTGCGCTAGCTCTGCAGTGGCACAGACAAGGTTCAAACGTCCATGCACGTCTGCTTCCTGGCAGAGTACAACGTTCTTGCAGGTAGCGGTTCCTTTTTTAACCTTCTACACCTCTAATCTAAATTTATAATACCTGTATGTCTTGTCAACCTGGTGGCAGTTAATACTTTAAATATAACCTATGCCTGGTTTTGCATGGTGACTACTAAGAGCACCCAATTATACAACCACATGCATTTAAATTCCACTACTGTTGGCTCTGTGAGCAGGACCCAGCTATGACAGGACTGATGTATAGTGGGGTCTAGGCTGACACCACAGTTGCTCTGTGGAAAAATACCCGGGATGCTGCTTCTTCGATTCTCCTAAAGGAAGGGGAACACCTTCCCCAAGGGCATATAAACTTCCCCCATGGGGGTCTCCTCAAACCAGTGCATCAACAGCAGCACTGACAAGGCAAAACCACTCTTATGCCAGGGTGATTACTGGAGTCCTTTTGAAGTCAGCCGGCATGGCAACAGGACAGAGTTAGACTAGTCAAAAAGGTGAGGTGGGCTGAGAGAATGGTTGCACCATCTTGGTTTCTGTTAGGGCTGTCTCTTCCTTTTCCTCCTCCCTCCATTTCCTGCGGCTGTATGCTCTTGATTTCTTATATCTTGGAACTACCAGTGTCTGAACCTATTCTGTAGCACAAGAGACCCGGGCTGTGGCGCCCCAACACTTGGCGGTTGTCATGGCGCCTGTGGCAGCGTTGCTGCCAGAAGACTGCTTTTCCGTCAACAGGCACAACAACAGTATCCTAGCACCAAAATGTCAGCGACGCAGAAGTCCTCAATCCAGATTTTTAAAGACCCAAAAGGAGAACGGTCGGAGCTTCTCGACACGCTTTCTTGGGTATCGCACCAAAAGCTTGTGAATAAAAAGCTGAATGCGCCTTTAGTGCGCATTTTGCTCTGTAAAAAAATAAAATAAACATAGCCCATAATGCCGAACAAGGGGAACAGGGTTGTGGGGGAGTGTCCCCCACTTCCCAAGTTCGGCATTATGGGTTGTGGGGATGGGGACAAAAAGGCACATTTGGAAAAGCTCAAGTTACAAAATGCAAGCAAGTCGGCTCCGCTATTTTGTAACTCAAGCTTTTCCAATACAGTCCTTTAATCTAGATCCGCTTTCTTGCGCTTCGAGCAGTATGTCATGGAACGCTGCTGTTTTTGATCCTGTTTTTGCCCTCTGGATTGCTTTTTTGGACTTGCCCAGATTTCAGCGCTTCTGGTATTTTCACGTCGTTTGGATTCCGAGCCTTCATGACTGGATCTTCCCATCGCTAGTTTGTATTGTTTATGGACTTGTACTTCCTTCCCTAGACAGTGCTGCACCCCCTTCCGTTTTGCGCGGGACCTTCCATGGACGGTAGAACCTCCCTAGACATTCAGTGTGCCTGTCCTTCCCAGCAGGCACTCATCCCCACCACTCTGCAGCGCCATTTGTGGGTCAGGGGTCCTTCCTGAACATATTGTACCGGTAGGGGGAACCCATTCTAGGTACACCAGCGACCAAGGCCTCTTGATCAGCTAGGCAAAGGGGTCCCAGGGAGGGTGGCGGATGGTTGTCTTTCTTTGGGCCTTGTTTGTCACCACCAACTGTTTTTCCTTTGCAGCCCAGGAGAGAACCTGCTGTTTTTCCTCCTGCCGTTCCGGCCGAGCCCTCAACACCGGGTGCTATTCCTGTCTCTTGCTAGAGGTGCTCGCGGAGGAAGGGGAACGCCTTTGCAGGGACTCGGTATATCGTACACAGAGTGTAGTGCATTGTCAATCTAAGTGGTCTAGTAGTAAAATGCTGAGTGAATCTCCTTTTCCAATATTTTGGGGATTTCCCCATAAAAGGTTTTGTGGATAAGGGTCACAAGTTTGAACTTAATTCGGGCAACAATGGGAAGACGTTGCAGCCTTCTCAAAACCAGAGACCTATACATTTAACCATTAGAATTTGTAACGGCAAAGGCAGCAGCATTTTGTAGGGTTTGTAGTCATCTAATAGACTGCTTTGTTAGTCCTGCAGGGGCACTATTAGAGTAGTCCAGTTTTGCCCTCATTATGGCAAGTGCTATAGTGGCGCAATTATCTTCTGACCTTAGAGGCCTGATCTGTCTCACGCGCATCAGATACATTACCAAAATGAGGAGCAAAGGACAAAGAGGAGTACAAAATGATACCAAGAGAACCCAGCTGGATCATGAGCGTGCACTGTACATCTTCTTTTGTCAGATACAATGAACTTGGAGAGCTCTTGATAAATGGTCTGAGAGACTGGGATGCATAGGATTTCCGCCTTGGCTTGATTGAGGCCCACGCAATTTGCTGACATCCAACCTGCAATATCACCCCAGCCTTGTTATTAGCATGTTGTCGTCATGCGAGTCAGTTAGCCAAAATAATAGTTGGTTGCCCTTGGCGCAGTTCTGAATAATAACACCCCTTTACATTAACTGGTCATGTAGAGGGGGAACCCTGCAGATGGCTGCATATTGGTAACTCTGGGTCAGAACATTAATCACCCCCTTTAACTCTAGATATTCTGTTTGAGAGAAACAAATTGGGCCAGTTCACTGCCTGTTCTTATAATGTGGTGGCGTCCTCTAAACAGACAGAATACAATAGTCCAAAGTGTCAAATGATGCCAATAGATCTAAGAGCATCCATGACACAGACATCTGTAGTAGACTATCTTTAACATCCGAGTTATTGTCATGCCTGCTGGACATACCTCTGGACCAGGAACGACTTCTCCATACAAAATGAGTTACGCCCATAGAACCACTAGACCATTCAACTCAAAATGGAAGTTGTTCGATGCATTGCCCGGAAAACGACGTTTGCCTTTTTCACGTTGTTAAATTTCACGTGACTTAGGTCCGTCACGTGTATCACGGCAGTGCGTTCATAAGCAGTGTGGAGACTCCAATCGCTGCTTCTGATTAAGTCAATTTTGGCGTTTTGGTAGCTGAACTCCGGACCTGCGTTCTCCTATTCCCTTCAGCAACTTCTTTGGCCTATTTTGAGCGTGTTTCCTCCACACACTAACTCCAGAGCTGCGTGTTTCCTGTTCACGTACCAAGTCTCCACGCGGACGCTGTCTGCTAGCGCGGCTGTCCTGATCTGCGTGAATCCTGTTCGCGTGCCAAATCTCCACGCGGACGCTGTCTGCAAGAGCGGCTGTCCTGAGCTGCGTGAATCCTGTTCGCGTTCCAATTTTCCACGCGGAAGCTGTCTGCAAACGCGGCTGTGATGAGCTGCGTGAATCCTGTTCGCGTGTCAAATCTCCACGCGGACACGGTCTGCAAGCGCGGCTGTCCTGAGCTGCGTGAATCCTGTTCGCGTGCCAAATCTCCACGCGGACGCTGTCTGCAGGCGCGGCTGTCCTGAGCTGCGTGAATCCTGTTCGCGTGCCAAATCTCCACGCGGACGCTGTCTGCAAGCGCGGCTGTCCTGAGCTGCGGGAGTCCTGTTTGCGTGTTAAATCTCCACGCAGACGCTGTCTTCAAGCGCGGCTGTCCTGAGCTGCATGTATCCTATTCGCGTGCTAAATATCTACACGCGGACGCTGTTTTCAAGCGCGGCTGGCCTGGCTGCGTGTGTTCTATCGCGTGCAATCCTGCACGTGGTTTTTTGAACTATTTTGAACCTTTGGTACCTGTGACAGTTAACAGGTGAAATTCTAATTTATGTTCATCGTGGGAAAGGAAGTTTTTTATGAACTATTTGAAGGTTATTGTGCACAGTACTTTGGACGCTATCCTGTGGTGCACCAACCCGGTATCTAGCGAGAGCCTCGTGCCGTTCGGGATAAGTCTCCCTTACTAATCTTCCCTTCCTTTGTCGTTTGTTCAACTCCTGGTTTTCTTCGAGGAACCTTCGTGGATTACTTCAGTTTTTGCCATAAGGTCAGTGTCTGAATTAATGCTAAACTGTGTTATCTTATTAATTCGATTGGGACAGTTTCTTATGATACTTCATCTATCCTAGGCATACTTCCTACACAATTCCCACGCCCTTTCCAGTGATCCATCTCTCTGCCTGTTTTTATCCAGTCAGAGAGTTGTATCATTTGGAAGGTCTAATTTGACCTGCCTACAATCAAGTCTTGTGAAAATAGGATCCGGAAGAGCCCTACCAAATTGTATCCTTTTCAGTTGATACATTGGTGATTTATGACAGAATCAGAAGCCATGGAGGGTACGGATCCTTTAACTGTTTTGACTCAGTTAATCACTGACTTGAGAAATGAAATGATTACGGCACAGGACGTGCTACGGCATCGAATGGATGTTATGCAAGATGCCATGCATGCCACTCCTCAGGGAGCACGGGTTCCAGTAGCCACTGCATCTGGATCTGGGACTACCACACCATCATTATCACAGGAAACTCTTAAAGTGGTTATGCCCACACAGTTTCCATTGGCTCCCCCGGAAATGTTCACAGGTGATCCTAAAACCTACAGAACTTTTGTTAATCAGTGCCTACTTCATTTTCTTTGCCAGCCTAATTCATTTCCTGATCTAACTACTAAAACAGCATTCGTTCTTTCCCATTTGGGGGGTACAGCTGCTGCTTGGGCAAATCCTTTATTGGAATCAAATAGCCCCTTGTTGTACGATTGCGATGATCTTCTGGCTGCTATGAACAAAGTCTTTGATATGCGCTACGCTACTCAAGCCACAGATCTGGAGTTGCTGAATTTACAACAAGGTACTCAACCTCTGTTGGCTTACATTGCACGATTTAACCAATTAACAGCCGAAACCCAATGGCCTGAAGACAAGAAGACGGCTGTTTTCTACAAGGGTCTTTCAGAAGAACTCAAAGATGCCTTGTCCACGGTCCCAGTGGTTCCTACAGGTTTTTCAGAATTTCTTGATTTAATCTTACAAATTGATGCCCGAAGAAATGCCCGCAAAGGAGAGAGAAAACCTTTCCTTCATGCACCAGTTCGTTCTGATACACCGGCACCTTCTTCGAATGATCCTGAACCAATGCAAATTGGCACGGTGAGAGGCCGGTTGTCTAGAACCGAAAGAGAGAACCGAAGGAAAAATAACTTATGTATGTATTGCGGTTCATCTGAGCATTTATTGGTGGCATGTCCTAAAAGACCAAATAAGCCTTCGGGAAACGCCAAACCTCGACAGTAGCAGGAGTCCCTGTGTCGAGTGTTACATCGGACTCCATTACATTTCCAGCTCATGCACCGATAGCTGTTGAGATGATTTTACGTTTCAATGATCAAGACTTGGCTTCCAAGGCGATGGTTCACTCTGGAGCCACTAATAATTACATCGATATCACATATGCCAAGAAATGTTCTATACCCCTTATAGACAAGAACAAACCTGAAACTGTAAATACTGTGGATGGATCAGTCTTGATTTCCGGTATGGTAACTCAGGAGACTGTACCTATTCAGATGACTTTATCAAATGGTCATTCGGAGGAAATAGTCTTCGATGTCATTGCGGCTCCTCAATACAAAATATTACTTGGACTTAATTGGTTGACTCTTCATAATCCCGCCATAGACTGGGTTACGGGATTGATCCAATATCCTTCCGTTTTTTGCAACGAACATTGCTTTACCAGCCAGGTGGTGTCAAATAAATCACATATGTTGGCCTCTATTGAGGGAATTTCCACTACAGTGTGGTACATCAGAGCGGTACACATATACCAAGTGAATATACAGATTTTGCTGATGTGTTTGACAAAGGTCAGGCAGAACGGCTGCCTCCACATAAGCAATATGATTGTCCAATTGAATTAATTCCTGGAGCTAAAATTCCTACTGGTCGAGTTTATTCTTTGACTCTCAAAGAAGATGTTGTCTTGAAAGAATACATCGATAAAGCTCTTGATATGGGATTTATACGGCCATCTCAATCGCCGGCTGCCTCTCCTTTATTCTTTGTTCCAAAGAAGGAAGGAGATCTAAGGCCTTGCATTGATTACATGGCTATTAACGACATCACCATAAAGAATCAGTATCCTTTACCACTGATTAATGTTCTGTTAGATCAATTAGGAACTTCCAAGTATTTCTCTAAATTGGATTTGCGCGGTGCTTTTAATCTGATTCGCATTCGCGAAGGAGACGAATGGAAGACCGCTTTTAAGACGCGGTACGGCCTTTGTGAATATTTAGTGATGCCTTTTGGTCTTTGTAACGCTCCCGCCACATTTCAGTTCTTCATGAACGATATCTTCAAAGATATGATGGATCAATTTGTGGTGATTTACTTGGATGACATTTTGATATATTCATCTTTTCCAGAACATGTTAAACACGTCTTAGCTGTTTTACAAAGACTGAGAGAGAACAAACTTTTTGTTAAAGCAGAGAAATGTCTTTCATACACAAGAAGTGGAATTTCTGGGTTACGACATTACCAATCAAGGTGTTCGAATGAGTCGTTCCAAAGTGAAGGCCATATTGAATTGGCCTGTTCCACACAATGTCAAGTCATTACAGTCATTTCTAGGATTTGCGAATTTTTATCGCAGATTTATTCGTTCTTTCTCCAAAACAGTGGCACCATTGACAGCTTTAACTAGTTCTAAAATTCCATTCTGTTGGAACCAGAATGCCCAAGCTTCTTTTGAGAAGTTAAAGGAAGCATTTACCACTGCACCTGTACTTCAACATCCTGATCCGGATGGTCAGTTTATCGTTGAAGCAGACGCCTCCAGTGTTGCTACAGGAGCTGTACTCTCGCAGGTTTGTGCAGAAACTAAGTAGGAGCATCCAGTTGCTTTCTTCTCACGCAAACCTACCCCATATGAACAAAACTATACTGTCACTGAGCGTGAATTACTTGCAATCAAGGATGCTTTTCAAGAATGGAGACATCATCTTCTTGGGGCCAAACATCAGGTGGTGGTGTATTCGGATCATAGAAATCTTCAGTCATTCAAAACTACGAAATGTCTTACAGCCAGACAGGCCAGATGGCATGTTTTTTTTGCTCAATACGATTTTCAAATTACTTATCGCCCTGCCAGACAACATGTCAAATCGGATGCTTTGTCTCGCATCGGTGAAGAAGTGAAAGAAGAATCATCGGTGCAAAATAAGTTGTTGGCAGATCACGTGATATGTAGTTCTGCACAACCTTCCCTAAAAAACAAGTTACAGGAGTGGGTGAAACTAAATCCACAATTGATTCAGGAATTGAATATTGATATATACAATGGTTTGCCTTTTAAAAAGGAGTACTCTATCTACCAACTGGTACCACTCAGAACAAGGCCCTCATTTGGGGTCATGATTCCTTGATTGCCGCCCATCCTGGACAGAAGAAGACTCTGGAGTTACTGAAAAGATGGTGTTGGTGGCCGTCTATAACACAAGATGTTATAAATTATGTTTCAACATGTTCGGTATGCAGTCAATGCAAGAACACTCCTGGCAAACCAGTTGGTTTACTCCAGTCTCTACCTGTTCCCAAAAAACCATGGGACATGATATCAATGGATTTTGTGGTTGAACTTCCAAGAAATAAAGGCTACGATACCATAAGGGTGGTGGTGGACTACTTTGCAAAATTGGCGCTTTTCATCCCCTGTATTGGTGTACCAACAGCTGCTGGTCTGGCTGATCTATTCATCCGGCATATATTCCGTTTTTTTGGTCTACCTTCAGTGATAATCACTGACAGGGGCTCCCAATTTGCATCACGTTTTTGGAGAGCACTAAATTCGGCATTACTAATTGATGATAGATTGTCTAGTGCTTATCACCCTCAAACGGATGGACAGACTGAGAGAGTCAATAGCACTATGGAACAATATCTGCGATGTTTGTGCCTGCAGTTTCAGTCAGATTGGCTCAATGTTCTATCGGCAGCAGAGTTCGCCTATAACAATTCCTATCATAGTGCTATAGGTACTTCACCTTTCTATGCTTTGTATGGGCAACACCCACGTTCCATTCCTTTGGATTCCAGTTTGTCTTTGGATACTCCTGCAGCAGGACGTAATTTTAGAGATCTTAAAAGTCTACAGAAGAAAGTTAAGCAGCAATTGGAGCAACCTAAAAAACGAGACAAGACCTATGCCGATGCTCATAGAATCCCTGCATCTGTCTACAAAGCAGGTATGAAGGTATGGCTGTCCAAAAAAAACTTGAGGATACCCGGTAAAAAGAAATTGTTGCCTAAATACATCGGGCCATATGAAGTGCTCCACGTTATAAATCCGGCTGCTGTCCGTCTGGCTTTGCCACAACGGTGGCGAGTGCATCCTGTATTCCACGTGTCACTCATCAAACCGTGTTCGGATGCTACTAGATTGCCTATACAGCCTGTTGCTATTTCTGTGTAAGGGTCAGGCGAATATGAAGTACATGACATTCTGGACATGAGGTTACGGTCTGGGAAACCATTTTATCTGGTGGATTGGAAAGGTTATGGTCCCGAGGAGAGATCCTGGGAACCTCTGTCTAACATTCATGCTCCAGCTTTATTAAGGCGATTCCACTCGAAAAGGGGAGAGGCTGCTCCTTTGTGGGGTGGCACTGTCATGCCTGCTGGACATACCTCTGGACCAGGAACGACTTCTCCATACAAAATGAGTTACGCCCATAGAACCACTAGACCATTCTACTCAAAATGGAGGTTGTTCGATGCATTGCCCGGAAAACGACGTCTGCATTTTTCACGTCGTCAAATTTCACGTGACTTAGGTCCGTCACGTGTATCACGGCAGTGCGTACATAAGCAGCGTGGAGACTCCAATCGCTGCTTCTGATTAAGTCAATTTTGGCGTTTTGGTAGCTGAACTCCGGACCTGCGTTCTCGCATTCCCTTCAGCAACTTCTTTGGCCTATTTTGAGCGTGTTTCCTCCACACGCTAACTCCGGAGCTGCGTGCTTCCTATTCGCGTACCAAGTCTCCATGCGGACGCTGTCTGCTAGCGCGGCTGTCCTGATCTGCGTGAATCCTGTTCGCGTGCCAAATCTCCATGCGGACGCTGTCTGCAAGCGTGGCTGTCACGAGCTGCGTGAATCCTGTTCGCATGCCAAATCTCCACGCGGACGCTGTCTGTAAGCGCGGCTGTCCTGAGCGGCGTGAATCCTGTTCGCGTGCCAAATCTCCACGCGGAAGCTGTCTGCAAACGCGGCTGTCCTGAGCTGCGTGAATCCTGTTCGCGTGTCAAATCTCGGCGCGGACGCTGTCTACAAACGCTGCTGTCCTGAGCGGTGTGAATCCTGTTCGCGTGCCAAAGCTCCACGCGGACGCTGTCTGCAGGCGCGGTTGTCCTGAGCTGCGTGAATCCTGTTTGCGTGCCAAATCTCCACGCAGACGCTGTATGCAAGCGCGGCTGTCCTGAGCTGCGTGAATCCTGTTCGCGTTCTAAATATCTACACGCGGACGCTGTTTTCAAGCGCGGCTGGCC
Source organism: Ambystoma mexicanum (assembly GCF_040938575.1). Taxonomy (NCBI): domain Eukaryota; kingdom Metazoa; phylum Chordata; class Amphibia; order Caudata; family Ambystomatidae; genus Ambystoma; species Ambystoma mexicanum. The sequence goes on from NC_090936.1 coordinate 150,123,966, forward strand.
TGGCTGCGTGTGTTCTATTTCGTGCAATCCTGCACGTGGTTTTTTGAACTATTTTGAACCTTTGGTACCTGTGACAGTTAACAGGTGAAATTCTAATTTTTGTTCATCGTGGGAAAGGAAGTTTTTTATGAACTATTTGAAGGTTATTGTGCACAGTACTTTGGACGCTATCCTGTGGTGCACCAACCCGGTATCTAGCGAGAGCCTCGTGCCGTTCGGGATAAGTCTCCCTTACTAATCTTCCCTTCCTTTGTCGTTTGTTCAACTCCTGGTTTTCTTCAAGGAACCTTCGTGGATTACTTCAGTTTTTGCCATAAGGTCAGTGTCTGAATTAATGCTAAACTGTGTTATCTTAGTAATTCGATTGGGACAGTTTCTTATGATACTTTATCCTAGGCATACTTCCTACACAATTCCCACGCCCTTTCCAGTGATCCATCTCTCTGTCTGTTTTTATCCAGTCAGAGAGTTGTATCATTTGGAAGGTCTAATTTGACCTGCCTACAATCAAGTCTTGTGAAAATAGGATCCGGAAGAGCCCTACCAAATTGTATCCTTTATTGGTTTCCATATCCTTTTCAGTTGATACATTGGTGATTTATGACAGTTATGCTATTTCTGTCCTCTGTTCTGTTATAAAACAAAGGGGTGCCTGATTACAGTCCCAGGTTCTTCAGGCGTTATATAATAGTCAACAGAACAATTTGACCCATGGAACCAGGAATAGCCTCTCAACACATTTATTTACTTCATAAATACCAATAAATGTTCAATTTTCAATTTATAAAAACGTTTATTTGCATATCATATTCATATAAAATACTAGAACATTTCCACAGACAAATATCTACAAGTTCCACTCATACTCAATCACTCCTACCATTCATTCAATTTTTGCTTTTTCATATCAAATTTTTTGACATGTAAATATAAATATAAATGGCCTCATATATGGACGGCCTCCGACCCTAACTCCAGATTACACAAAAGTCCTCCATTCGATTATCTGATGGTTCCGTCTGTGTGTTTCTAATTACACCGACATTAGTCTATACATGTTTCGGTTGTCTTTTTCGGGACATCAACATTCATCGGCCCTTTGTTCATACAACCTTCTTCAGGACAAAATTAGGGGAGTTTCCTTATTCCCATACGCATCGAGTAGGGTGAGTATCACCACCTAAAATACAATATATATAATATCAAAAGCACGCTAAAAAATCAATTAAACTGAGTTGCATACATTTTCTGTTAGACATAGGCTATTCCCGCTGATTTGAACCACAATTAATGTGAAGGTATGATTCTGAAAAGTAATCATCATGACAATGTTTAGGAGTGACCGATTGTTTAGCCCCCCATTTCCATTGTTAATTGGATAAATCCTGTCTACATCTCGGTATAGTAACCACCCTTATCTGGCCCCGACAAAGATGCAAACAAACATGTTGGAACACTACTTATGGAGCATTGTACTTACTCAACTAGATTGTGTATTCCCTTTCTGTATCATTACAGGATATTCAAAATCTTTCCTCAAGAGGGATTCTTCGCAGCTCAGTCAGGAGGGACCTATTAATTATCATTGGTCCCTGGAAAGAAGGAAAAGAGCATTTAAAACGAGAGTTTGTCAGAGTCTCTTTTATACATATATGTAAGCCAAAACGATACTTACAACGGCTATGATCTCTTAGTAAACCAATTCTAAACGCGTGTTAATTCGTCAATGTGCACGACGTACACCAATTCTTAACGAATAGCCGATCGCTTCTTGTAGTTGTTATATCATAAAACACGGTCTGTGGGCCAAAAAAGGGTGAAAATGACTTAGAGCGTTTGTGTTCTTTTACATCGAACAGGTCGTAATTAGAGCTGTTACCTACATCTCATGGTGGCCTTTCTAGTATACGCCCATACATGTACCCGAGCATTACACATGATCTAGTAAATCTAGTAGAAGCTAGATTCTACTACGTACTCGCCCACCGCATTCATGGGCCCTGTCTTGGGCGTCCTCGTTGGTGGCCCCTGGGAAAACCCCGTTGGTTTGCGGGCCCTCCTCTGTCTCCTAAGTTGGAGCCCATGGTTCCTCCCTGCTTGCTAAGTGAGGGATCAGAACTACTAGAGGACCCTGAGGTGTTGGAAAACGACACATATCCTCCCTGCTTGCTAATTCGGTTCTCTCAGTTGTTTCCAGGCGGCCGTCCCCACTCACTTGCTTACCTTGCATCCTCTTTGCAGGTCCCAACTACATGCCGTCTCGCTTATCGACTTCCTCCGGCATTGCTTACATGCGTGCAGCAAGGATTTATTTGTACTTCTGTGTTGGTCGCGATAGAAAGAGGACTGCTGATAGTGTTCCAGTAGCCACCGTAATGGATGGGCTACACCTTAATTTTAGTCGCGATAAAGAACAGACTGCCTTTACTAATTCATACGTGATCATGGGGATTTAACCTTTCTTCCTGCTTCTTGCATAAGTCGTACATTGACATATCTCGATGTTCTGGATCTAGATCATTTTTGTACATATAAGAGATACCGGCCCATTCTACATCTATTTAATGTGTTATCAAGGCTCCCCATTCCACCGAAACATTCAGGCCATTTTTCACCGTATCTAAACGATATATCCATCATTGTTCCAATTTGTGGAGCATAGTTGACATGTCCCCGCCTCTTTTTGGTGGTCTGATAGTCTGTAACACGAACCATCTCAGGTCGGTGTCTTTATGTTGTTTCAGATTAAAGTGGTCCACCAAGGGTTTTTCCGCCACTTTGTTTCGAATACAGCTGCGGTGCTCCCCTATTCGCTGTCTCACCTCTCTGGTTGTTTTTCCCACATACAACAAACTGCAGGGGCATCTGATAATATGGATAGCGTTCTTGGTGCGACAGTTTGTGTGTGTTTTCATTTTCCATTTTATCGCCCCGTGATTGAACTCTTGCCTGGTCTCGGTCAGCGGACAGGACACGCAGTTGTCACATTTATGATGGCCTGTAATAGGGGGTAGACCCCATTGGTTCAATATAGTTTGTTCCGAATTCAAATCTCTGTAAGTGTGCACTAGACGTTTTCTTAGATTTAGGTTCTTTTTAAACGCAAACATGGGTTTCTTCGCAAGACTTCATTCTTGTTTAATAAGATCCCAATTTCAGTTTACAATATTTTTGATTTTATTGCTTACCGGATTAAAAGTCGTCACAGACACCAATCTGTCTTGTTTCTTTTTGTCTTTGGGTACCAAGCAGTCTTCTCTGTTTCTATTCAGAACCCTTTTCAGATTGTTCTTTACCAACTTGCGTGGATAGCCTCTTTCCAATAGCCTTCTTTTTAGATCCTCTGCATGTTTTTTGTATTCATCCTTATCGGTACAATTTCTCCGTATCCTTAAAAACTGACCATAAGGTAAATTCTGGCGTAGTCCCACCCGGTGAAAGCTGGAGTAGTGGAGTAGTGTATTTTTATCAGTTGTTTTCCGAAAGAGGGTAGTGACCAACTGCTGATGTGACTTCTTAATGAGTAGATCTAGAAAACTTACTTGATTTTTATGCCATTCCATCGTTAATTTGATATGGTTGTCACACGTGTTTAGCCACTGATGGAATTGGTTCAGTGTTTCCTCTGTGCCCCTCCATATCATAAACACGTCATCGATGTATCTGTACCAAGTCTGCAGGCCTTGGCACAGATCACCTTGTTGTTTCAGATGGCTATGTTCACCCAAGATATACCTCTCTTCGTATTCCGCCATGAACAAATTTGCCACATCTGGCGCAAAAGTAGCCCCCATGCTGACTCCCTTTCTTTGCTTGAAAAGGGTTTGCTTAAATAGAAAGAAGTTCTCGGTCATCGCAATCCTAGCACATCCCACGTTCCATGGGTCAAATTGTTCTGTTGACTATTATATAACGCCTGAAGGACCTGGGACTGTAATCGGGCACCCCTTTGTTTTATAATATTGTGGTACAGCCCGTGGCTGTAGGGGCAATAAGAGATTAATTGATTGAATCAATACAAATATGGAGGGAGTCCATCTCTTCTCCTTCACAGATGAGCACTACAAGAGAATGCTAGGTGCTCCGGCGTTACTAGGTGATACAACACCAGTAGCTACAAATAACAGTGGAGTTGATGATTTAGAAAAAATCAACCAGAAAATGAAGAAATTAACACGAACGGACCTACACGGGAAGTTCATGCTTGAATATCTTAAAGCAGGGATTATTCCCGATGGACTACAGGTTAGAAACATCCCACGAATATTTTTGGACAACCCCAAATTTCAGAAGAATGTTAGTGGGGTTGGGAACAGATGTTCACGGGATTGGATTCTTCTAATTGTGGAAACTGCAGAAGAAGAGGCAAAAAAACAGGGAGACGAATTGGCAGAACTAGAGAAACTGTTTCTAGACAATAAAAATATCAAAGATGCAAAAAAACTGTTGGAAGATCTAGAAGCAGAAATAAAGAAATTCAAACAACTAAATTTGGACCGTAAAATTATAAAATTAAAAAAAGATGTGTCCAATTACAAGGAAGAAAGAACCTACCCATATTTGAGAGAGGGGTTCTTCGCAGATCTTGCCAAAACACAATTCAATAGAAGAAACAACAGATATGTGTCGTTTTCCAACACCTCAGGGTCCTCTAGTAGTTCTGATCCCTCACTTAGCAAGCAGGGAGGAACCATGGGCTCCAACACAGGAGACAGAGGAGGGCCCGCAAACCAACAGGGTTTTCCCAGGGGCCACCAACGAGGACGCCCAAGACAGGGCCCATGAATGCGTACCAGGCAGTGGTACATGAATCAATAAGCCAAGAACAAATCCCTGTTTTTAACTTATCCACTGAGGCTCTAAAAGAAGTGAAACTTAGCCTTTTGTCAAGGGGTCTGTCCTTCGTACCGGCTACGAGAGAAGACTGTTTTGACATAGAAGTGGAACTACATAGATTTTTCCAGAACATTAGACTTAAACACTATTTTGAGATTTTTTTGCCTAATCAAAAGAAAGACAATCATCCAATAGAGCAGAAGATGTCCCCAACGTGACAGGACTGAGAATTAAATCGAGGTTTAATCCACCTCCATACGCTTGTCACCCGGAGATTGAAACTTTCGAAAATCGGGTAACGAAAGAAGTTCTGAAGGCGATCCAGAGAAAGAACTATACCCCAGATAACTTAAACGAAAGAGAGGCCCTGAAACTATTGTGTGATCGGAAAGACATCACGATCAAACCCGCCTACAAGGGGGGAGGGGAGGGATAGTCATCCTATCTACAGAGAATTATGAAAAAGAATGCACACGTCTGTTGAGCGACGAAAATGCCTATGTAAAGCTAGCTCTAGATCTTACATCTAGACTAGAAGAGGAAATTGAAAGCCTGGCCAACCATGCAGAAAGGGAATCTTGGATAAGCAGTGAAGAGGGTTGTTTCCTCAGAAAAAGCCACCCCAAAAAGGTGGCTTTTTATATTCTGCCCAAAATTCACAAAAGGATGCCGGACCCACCAGGGAGGCCGATAGTGGCGGCAATAGATTCATTATTGGAACCACTCTCTGTTTACATAGAATTTTTTTCTCAAACCTTTTGTGGGCAAAATGCCATTTTATGTGAAAGACTCGGGGGGGGGATATGATACAAATAACTCAGAACCTAGTACTAGAGGAGAATGATATCTTAGTCACAATGGACGTAGAGTCACTCTACACCTCCATCCCCCAGACAGAATGTCTGGAGGTGTTGGGCAGAATTCTAAATACAAGACCAGAACCACATACTCCACCCACTGAGTTTATACAAGAATGTGCAAGGATTGCGATGACCGAGAACTTCTTTCTATTTAAGCAAACCCTTTTCAAGCAAAGAAAGGGAGTCAGCATGGGGGCTACTTTTGCGCCAGATGTGGCAAATTTCTTCATGGCGGAATACGAAGAGAGGTATATCTTGGGTGAACATAGCCATCTGAAACAACAAGGTGATCTGTGCCAAGGCCTGCAGACTTGGTACAGATACATCGATGACGTGTTTATGATATGGAGGGGCACAGAGGAAACACTGAACCAATTCCATCAGTGGCTAAACACGTGTGACAACCATATCAAATTAACGATGGAATGGCATAAAAATCAAGTAAGTTTTCTAGATCTACTCATTAAGAAGTCACATCAGCAGTTGGTCACTACCCTCTTTCGGAAAACAACTGATAAAAATACACTACTCCACTACTCCAGCTTTCACCGGGTGGGACTACGCCAGAATTTACCTTATGGTCAGTTTTTAAGGATACGGAGAAATTGTACCGATAAGGATGAATACAAAAAACATGCAGAGGATCTAAAAAGAAGGCTATTGGAAAGAGGCTATCCACGCAAGTTGGTAAAGAACAATCTGAAAAGGGTTCTGAATAGAAACAGAGAAGACTGCTTGGTACCCAAAGACAAAAAGAAACAAGACAGATTGGTGTGTGTGACGACTTTTAATCCGGTAAGCAATGAAATAAAAAATATTGTAAACCGAAATTGGGATCTTATTAAACAAGCATGAAGTCTTGCGAAGAAACCCATGTTTGCGTTTAAAAAGAACCTAAATCTCAGACAACGTCTAGTGCACACTTAGAGATTTGATGTCATGATCTCTGCTTCCAAAAGATCAGGACTTGCCCGACTCCCTTGGAAGCAGACCCATAACCCCGGTTCCAAGTGCCAGCCAGTCCCAATTGGGACCTTTTGGACCCTGTCCTGGCGCCAGTGGCACCAGGCTCATAAAGATGCCCAGTCCCAGCGCTGGAAGCGCCGGGCTCATAATGCTTGGGTGGACTTACCTGCAGCAGACCATGCTGCTTACTTACCTGCCAGTTGAACCCCTGATCCTCTTCTGTTTGGGACTACTTTTCCTGTTGGGTGGGGCAGGAGCCACTCCCTAGGTTCAGAACACTGGAACTCTTCTGGAAAGCAGGAACTCTTTTCTTAGGCGTGGCTGTGGAAGGAGACACCTAAGCACTACAGGAGGCTATTTAAACCACACCCGATGGATGAATCTTGCTTTGCGTTATTCTGCATTCTCTGCAGCAGAACGCTCATCGTGTCTTCTGCTTCTGATCCTGGGCCTAAGGGAACAAAGGCTTACCATCCTGGAATCCAGTCTTCAGCAGCACCTGTAAAGACAAAGAAAGAACAGGTTAGCACTACGGTCTTCAGTGGCAGCGCATCTCTTACCTGGTCCATTGGCTGTCACCAATGCCTCGCGCTGCATTCCGGCATCTGAAAGACAAAGGCTTACCTACTCTTCGCATGCTCCGGAGGTCTTCGCACTGCATTCCGGCATCTGAAAGACAAAAGCTTACCAGCTCTTCGCACGCTCCGGAGGCCTTCGGCGCTGCATCCCGCTTCTGAAAGACAAAAGAAGGTGCATTTAAAGACATTGGGCAACTTTATTACTCACGTGCCATTACTCCTTCCCACGCCGAATCCAGTGGGTATTCCAGCACCCTTCAGCTTCTCTAAAGCTCCGAACTTGTACCTGCAAGATAAAAGGGACAGTTAGTGCGCATCGTGAAGCTGGCTACAAGCGCTTACTTACGTGCTTCCAGGCGCTTCTATTCCTCACGCGGGTTCGATCCTCAACTCTCATCAGCCCGCCATCCGCCATCGCCGGAACCCTGCAAAACAAGAGATATCATTACAAAAGACTTTTAAGACATTTGAAGTGCCCAGAACTTACCGTTCGTGCAGTTAACGACGGACAGCAGTCCTCTGAGGTCAAGAGGCCTGCACCCTTATCCAGTGAAGAAACTGGTTACGGCACTCTGCCCCGAGGCAGATGGAGAGCTCGGCGTTCACTTACCTAAGGTGAGGGTGTTAACCTTTGGGGTTCTACAGGAGAAGAGAAAGGGAAGAGGAGAGAGGCACCCAATAACCCCAGTTCATTAATCCCATATTTTCTATCTGCAGACATCTTACTCTTCGAGTCAGACATACAGTGCACAGAGGTCCAGCCCAAAGAGCCAACCGTGTGTTACACATCACCTTTGAAGATACGGCATTCACCCAGTCAAGACCGGCACCTCTGCGGGAATCAGGTGAGTGCTACAGAACGCAAAGCATATCGCAAAACTCCCACCCAGGCGCTATGGAAACCTCGGATACCGACCAGCTAGCCCAGTTACTTGGGGAACTAAGAGCAGAAGTGCATGCAGCCCATCAGGAAACAAATGCTCTAAGAAGGGAACTGATTATTTCCAAGGAGCGAACCGACGATCTCGCTAGACAATTGCTACAGTCACAAGCCGGACAAACTCCGTTACCCGCATCAGGGGCAAATCTTCCTTCAACATCCTCTACGAACCCAGTGCAGATCAACCTACCTGGGAATGTACCTCTGGCTCCGCCCGAACGATTTTCTAGTGACCCAAAGAGGTTTGCAGTATTTATTAATCAGTGCCGGTTGCACTTCTTATGCCGGCCAGCAGCCTTTCCAACTGATCAAGCTAAGGTAGCTTTCGTGCTTTCGTACCTTAGTGGCAATGCGGCAGACTGGTCGATCCCTCTAGTTAATCAAGATGATCCGGTTCTCCATGATTTTCGAGCTTTTCAGCTCAGTATGGAAAAACTGTTTGCAAGACATTCACAGGGGCAGGCCTTGGACAATGAGCTCCTTTCATTGCGACAGGGTAATCAAGACCTTTTGGCTTATATTGCGTCTTTCAACAGACTGATAGTGGAAACTCGATGGCCTGAGGACAAAAGGATTACGCTGTTTTATAGAGGTCTACGTGGAGAGCTCAAAGATGTGTTAGCCCAAGTAGTGAATCCCCCGCAAGACTGTTCGGACTATATTGACTTAGTCGTTCAAATTGACCACAGACTGCAGAACAGGAAGGCCGATCGTTCCAAGTTTGATGCTCGAGTATTTTCCAAACCACCAACTCCTACCAAAGGAGTAGACTCCGGGGAACCCATGCAAATAGGGGGCCTGAAAGGACCACTAACACAAAAGGAGCGGGAAAGGAGAAAACAGCTGCAATTATGCCTCTATTGCGGAAACTCGGGGCACTTTCTTTGAGACTGTCCGGTGAAACCAGCCAAGAAGGCAGTAGGAGCTGCAGTTACCAGGGTCACAAACTCTGAGCAGGGAAACAACCTCGCCAGACAAGAATAGAGGTCCTCTTGCCGAGCGTTAAAACCAGTTCCGTGACCTTGCATTTCGTGATACCTATGGTCCTCATTAGCCCTGAACATCCGGATCGATTACATGCGATTGAAGCTTACGTCGACAGCGGTGCCATCGGCAATTATGTGGATCATGAAATGGTTTTGAGGATGAATCTGACTCTTTGTCCAAAGGCTGTAAAGGACGTCATTACTACGGTGGATGGTACGGAGATAGCCTCCGGACCAGTAACGCATACCACCCAAGAAGTGACGCTAGTAAGTCAAGATGGACACCATGAGAAGATCGTGTTCGATGTGATCAAGGCCCCGCAGTTCCAGATTATTCGAGGAATTCCTTGGTTAGAGAAGCACAATCCTCAGATCGATTGGCGAGCAAGAACGGTTCAGTTTCCAGAATGTGTCTCTACTTGTCACCCTCGACCTGGTGTTGCACTGGCAGCAATTTCCTCGGAGGCTCCTCAGTTACCTCCTGAATACCTAGAATTCCAAGATGTTTTCCGGAAGGATCAGGCTAACTCTCTACCTCCTCATAGGTCTTATGACTGCCAGATAGACCTGATACCTGGATCTACTCCTCCTTGTAGTAGAATTTATGCCCTCACCGAGCCTGAGAATCTTCACCTCCGACAATACCTGGATCAATACCTAGCGAATGGGTTTATTCGTCCTTCCAAGTCCCCTGCTTCCTCAGCTTTGTTCTTCGTTCCAAAAAAAGAAGGGGACCTTAGAACTTGTATAGATTATCGCGCCCTGAACCAGATCACCGTTAAGAATAGATATCCGTTACCTTTGATCCCTGAACTCCTGGACCAAGTCAGAAAAGCATGCATATATACAAAGCTGGATCTTAGAGGAGCCTACCACTTGGTACGAGTAAAAGAGGGCGATGAATGGAAGACGGCCTTCCGCACCAAGTATGGGCTATTTGAATATCAGGTCATGCCCTTCGGACTTTGCAATGCCCCGGCCGCCTTTCAATATTTTATGAACGATGTCCTCAGAGAGCTCATAGATGTGTGTGTTGTTGTTTACATTGACGACATCCTCGTTTATTCTTCATCGGAAACTGAACATCGGAAACACGTGAAAATGGTCCTCGAGAGATTGCGTCAACACAAACTTTTCGCTAAATTGGAAAAATGTGTTTTCAAAGTGACTGAAGTTGAATTCTTGGGATTCATATTATCACCTAGCGGAGTGCGTATGGATTCAAAGAAGGTCGATGCAATTCTCAAATGGCCATCGCCATCCTCCGTAAAAGGTGTTCAAAGCATGTTAGGCTTCGCTAACTTTTACCGCAGGTTTATCCCCGAATTCTCTCGAATAGTCCAGCCCATCACCGCCTTGTTAAAGAAAAACAAACGTTTTGAATGGTCTACCGAGGCGGAACAAGCTTTCCAGAATTTGAAGACTAGATTTATCTCTGCACCGATCTTAAAACATCCTCGCCCAGAACTCCCCTACATCGTTGAAACTGATGCTTCGAGCCTTGCCATGGGGGCAGTTCTATCACAAAAGGACCCAGTAACCAATCAGTTGCATCCCGTGGCATTTTGGTCCCGCAAATTCTCGCCTCCTGAAATCAATTACACTATTACTGATAAGGAACTTCTAGCTATCAAGTCCGCCTTTAAGGCTTGGCGGCATTATCTTCTGGGGGCCCGACACACCGTTACTGTGATTACAGATCACCGAAACCTGCAATATTTGAAAACCGCAAAAGCTCAATCCTCTAGACAACTCCGTTGGGCACTATTCTTTGCCGAGTTTCACTTCATAATTACCTATCGACCTGGTACAAAAAACGGTAAAGCTGATGCCCTTTCTCGGATGGGAGTGGAAGAACATTTGATCAATCCTAAACCTGTACCTATCATTCCCGAACAAAGAATTCTAGGTGTAATCGCCACACAATCCATAGAGGAAGTTAAGGATAAAGCCAGGCTACTGGTAACTCCAGCAGACATACAGAATTGGCATCTGCAGGGAAAGGACTTTACGGTGAAGGACAACCTATTATATTTCCAAGAACGGTTATACCTGCCCAGCACAGATTTACAGAAAAAGGTAATCTCTTGTTATCACGATTCTTTAATGGAAGGACATCCCGGTATGACCAAGACCTCGGGAAAGATCAAGCGCTACTTCTGGTGGCCGTCTTGGAAAAAAGATATCAGAGACTTTATAATGTCCTGTGGAGTATGCGCCCAAAACAAGAGTCAAAAGGAAAAACCAGCCGGCCTCTTACGCCCTATTGACATCCCGCCTCGCCCTTGGCATACGCTTTCTATGGACTTCATCACCGATCTACCTCCATGCTCCGGATACAATACGATCCTAGTAATCGTGGACCTATTCTCCAAGATGGCGCATTTCATTCCACTCAAAGGCTTACCAACAGCAGCAACTCTGGCCCGAGAATTTCTCGAAAACATCGTCCGACTGCACGGTTTTCCTTCAGTTCTAATTTCGGATCGAGGTAGTCAATTTATTTCTCATTTTTGGCGAAGTTGCTGTCGGTCGGCTCAAATTGATGTGAGACTTTCGACCAGCCACCACCCTCAAACCGACGGACAAACCGAGAGGACCAATCAAACTCTGGAACAGTATTTGCGCTGCATGCTACAACAAACTGAAAAAACTTGGAAAGATATCCTTTGGATAGCCGAATATGCCTACAATAACTCTGTCCACTCGGGAACTGGGAAGACCCCGTTTTTTCTTTTATACGGTAGTCACCCTCGAACCTCGGAGTTGGATCCACTCCAAGATCTTGGAACACCAACAGTAGACCACCTGCATTCTACAATCACCCAAGCCTTTAAGGAAGCCGTTTCTCACCTTCAAAGGGCTAAAGACAGTACAAGAAAGGAGCAGACCAACATCGGAAGGAAGCCCCCCAATATCAAGTAGGAGATCAAGTCTGGTTATCCACCAAATATCTACCTCTAAAAGGACCACGCACATTCAACCCAAGATACCTTGGTCCCTATTCCATCACTACCATAGTAAATCCAGTAGCGGTCAAGTTGGACCTGCCCCCTCACATGAAGATACATCCGGTCTTCCACGTCTCTCTATTAAAACCCGTGCAACCTCAAACCTGACTAACTACATCTCCAAAACCTATTCTAGTTGATGGAGAACTCGAGTTTGAAGTCAAAAGCATCCTGGATTCCAAGATCTCCAAATCTAAACTATTTTACCTGATTGACTGGAAAGGCTACGGTCCCCAAGAAAGATCCTGGGAACCTGCAGAATATGTCCACGCGCCTCGTCTAATCAAAAGATGTCATCGAACATTTCCTAACAAGCCCAAACCCCCGCAGAAGCCCGGTTTGGGAGGGGCCTTGAGGGGGGGTGCTGTCATGATCTCTGCTTCCAAAAGATCAGGACTTGCCCGACTCCCTTGGAAGCAGACCCATAACCCCGGTTCCGAGTGCCAGCCAGTCCCAATTGGGACCTTTTGGACCCTGTCCTGGCGCCAGTGGCACCAGGCTCATAAAGATGCCCAGTCCCAGCGCTGGAAGCGCCGGGCTCATAATGCTTGGGTGGACTTACCTGCAGCAGACCATGCTGCTTACTTACCTGCCAGTTGAACCCCTGATCCTCTTCTGTTTGGGACTACTTTTCCTGTTGGGTGGGGCAGGAGCCACTCCCTAGGTTCAGAACACTGGAACTCTTCTGGAAAGCAGGAACTCTTTTCTTAGGCGTGGCTGTGGAAGGAGACACCTAAGCACTACAGGAGGCTATTTAAACCACACCCGATGGATGAATCTTGCTTTGCGTTATTCTGCATTCTCTGCAGCAGAACGCTCATCGTGTCTTCTGCTTCTGATCCTGGGCCTAAGGGAACAAAGGCTTACCATCCTGGAATCCAGTCTTCAGCAGCACCTGTAAAGACAAAGAATGAACAGGTTAGCACTACGGTCTTCAGTGGCAGCGCATCTCTTACCTGGTCCATCGGCTGTCACCAACGCCTCGCGCTGCATTCCGGCATCTGAAAGACAAAGGCTTACCTACTCTTCGCATGCTCCGGAGGTCTTCGCACTGCATTCCGGCATCTGAAAGACAAAAGCTTACCAGCTCTTCGCACGCTCCGGAGGCCTTCGGCGCTGCATCCCGCTTCTGAAAGACAAAAGAAGGTGCGTTTAAAGACATTGGGCAACTTTATTACTCACGTGCCATTACTCCTTCCCACGCCGAATCCAGTGGGTATTCCAGCACCCTTCAGCTTCTCTAAATCTCCGAACTTGTACCTGCAAGATAAAAGGGACAGTTAGTGCGCATCGTGAAGCAGGCTACAAGCGCTTACTTACGTGCTTCCAGGCGCTTCTATTCCTCACGCGGGTTCGATCCTCAACTCTCATCAGCCCGCCATCCGCCATCGCCGGAACCCTGCAAAACAAGAGATATCATTACAAAAGACTTTTAAGACATTTGAAGTGCCCAGAATTTACCGTTCGTGCAGTTAACGACGGACAGCAGTCCTCTGAGGTCAAGAGGCCTGCACCCTTATCCAGTGAAGAAACTGGTTACGGCACCCTGCCCCGAGGCAGATGGAGAGCTCGGCGTTCACTTACCTAAGGTGAGGGTGTTAACCTTTGGGGTTCTACAGGAGAAGAGAAAGGGAAGAGGAGAGAGGCACCCAATAACCCCAGTTCATTAATCCCATATTTTCTATCTGCAGACATCTTACTCTTCGAGTCAGACATACAGTGCACAGAGGTCCAGCCCAAAGAGCCAACCGTGTGTTACACATCACCTTTGAAGATACGGCATTCACCCAGTCAAGACCGGCGCCTCTGCGGGAATCAGGTGAGCGCTACATTTGAATTCGGAACAAACTATATTGAACCAATGGGGTCTACCCCCTATTACAGGCCATCATAAATGTGGCAACTGCGTGTCCTGTCCGCTGACCGAGACCAGGCAAGTGTTCAATCACGGGGCGATAAAATGGAAAATGAAAACACACACAAACTGTCGCACCAAGAACGCTATCTATATTATCAGATGCCCCTGCAGTTTGTTGTATGTGGGGAAAAACAACCAGAGGGGTGAGACAGCGAAAAGGGGAGCACCGCAGCTGTATTCAAAACAAAGTGGCGGAAAAACCCTTGGTGGACCACTTTAATCTGAAACAACATAAAGACACCGACCTGAGATGGTTCATGTTACAGACTATCAGACCACCAAAAAGAGGCGGGGACATGTCAACTATGCTCCACAAATTGCAACAACGATGGATATATCGTTTAGATACGGTGAAAAATGGCCTGAATGTTTCGGTGGAATGGGGAGCCTTGATAACACATTAAATAGATGTAGAATGGGCCGGTATCTCTTATATGTACAAATAAGATCTAGATCCAGAACATCGAGATATGTCAATGTACAACTTATGCAAGAAGCAGGAAGAAAGGTTAAATCCCCATGATCACGTATGAATTAGTAAAGGCAGTCCGTTCTTTATCGCGACTAAAATTAAGGTGTAGCCCATCCATTATGGTGGCTACTGGAACACTATCAGCAGTCCTCTTTCTATCGCGACCAACACAGAAGTACAAATAAATCCTCGCTGCGCGCATGTAAGCAATGCCGGAGGAAGTCGATAAGTGAGACGGCATGTAGTTGGGACCTGCAAAGAGGAAGCAAGGTAAGCAAGTGAGTGGGGACGGCCGCCTGGAAACAACTGAGAGAACCGAATAGTGGGCGAGTACGTAGTAGAATCTAGCTTCTACTAGATTTACTAGATCATGTGTAATGCTCGGGTACATGTATGGGCGTATACTAGAAAGGCCACCATGAGATGTAGGGAACAGCTCTAATTACGACCTGTTCGATGTAAAAGAACACGAACGCTCTAAGTCATTTTCACCCTTTTTTGGCCCACAGACCGTGTCTTATGATATAAGAACTACAAGAAGAGATCGGCTATTCATTAAGAATTGGTGTACGTTAATGATAATTAATAGGTCCCTCCTGACTGAGCTGCGAAGAATCCCTCTTGAGGAAAGATTTTGAATATCCTGTAATGATACAGAAAGGGAATACACAATCTAGTTGAGTAAGTACAATGCTCCATAAGTAGTGTTCCAACATGTTTGTTTGCATCTTTGTCGGGGCCAGATAAGGGTGGTTACTATACCGAGATGTAGACAGGATTTATCCAATTAACAATGGAAATGGGGGGCTAAACAAGCGTGTCACCCCTAAACATTGTCATGATGATTACTATTAAGAATCATACCTTCACATTAATTGTGGTTGAAATCAGAGGGAATAGCCTATGTGTTCTGACTTGAGTGTCGTGTAGACCGATGAGACCTCCGTCCCCAAGTGACGCACAGGGGAACTAAAAAGAAACCCGCTGTGCGACCTTTGAGGCCACAGGTGGGAGATGACTTCCCAGATCCACGGAACCTCTGGAACACCGATGCTGCTGTCAAAGAGGAACGAGGTTAAGTACCAGGCAATCACAATACATATTGAGTAAACCAAAGGATCTAAAAGGTCTTACCTATCGGGTGTTAGGAAAACCCAGGAAACCTAGTAGAGGTTCGAGACTCAGATGATGCGGCGGTCCCTGAATAGTAGAACCGTAGGTTAGCGTGGATGTAGGATCAGCCACCTGTAGGAGTGAAGGCGTGACTTGAATTCCCAGAAGGGAAATGGCGTAGGAGTTCAGTGAGGTACCAAGGGATGATCCAAAGACAGGTCAGGATGTAGTCCAAAATGCGGCAACAGGTAAACAGTTCCAAGCAAAGGTACAAAGGGGTATCCGAAGGAGTCCGAGGTAGAGTTCCGTGATCAAAAGATAACAGTGGAGCAATACGTAACGCCAAACAGAGTCTGAAGAGAGCTGAGAAGCAATGAGTGTTCTGTCTCTCAGAACTTTATACTGTGCGTCTCTGGGTCATGTGACGTCTCTGGGTCATGTGACGTCAACCAAGGTCACGTGAGGAACGCCACTCTGGATCACGTGATCGACGTGGAGACGTAACACCGCCCCTTCTGCTGTATGCTCTCCAAGGCAATTGCCAATGCAGAAAGGGTTGCAATCGAGCCCGTACACCATAGCTGGTACGGAGTTTTCGGTCCTTTGGGTTCACCGAATCAGTTGAGCCTCGAACCGTGGAGGGAGATGTTGGGGAAATTTGAGCAGTGTTCTGGTGTGTAGTGGACTGGTGTGTAGTGGACTGGTGTGCAGAGGATCGCCTAACATAGCCCCCCCCCCAACGGCCCACGACCCCGTGGGCAGGACGGATGATCCTTATGGAAGCGGGCTACCAACCGAGGGCCGTCTAGATCCAAGGCGGAAACCCAAGAACGCTCCTCCGGGCCATAACCCTTCCAATCCACTAGATACTGGAGCCTACCCCTAAACCATCGGGACCCCAAAATGGCCGACACCTCAAAGACATCAGGAGAGGCCAGGGACACTGGCGCAACAGGGGCTCGGAGACGGACAGAATCGGGACAAGGCTTGAGGAGGGAGACATGGAATACAGGATGGATACGCCAAGAACTAGGAAGCACTAGACGAAAAGCCCACCGGGTTCACAACCTGAGAGATCACATACGGGCCGACAAAGCGAGGCAGCAATTTCCGGCAACCCACTAGGCGAAGATGACGTGAAGACAACCAGACCCTAGAACCCACCACCAAAGGAGGAGCAGCCAGACGTTTGCCATCCACACGGGCTTTCATAGAAGCCTTTGCTTCAGTGAGATGGACCACAGTACTAGCATGTACAGCAGACAGATCCCTAAGACATGTCGTGGCCGCAGGATTCGAAGAAATAGAAGCATCAGGGACCGGCAAGACCTTGGGATGTTGGCCGTAGAGGGCGTAGAAAGGCGAATAACCCGTAGCTGAATGAGCCGCGTTATTGTATGCGAACTCCGCAAGCTGTAAAGCGGCCAACCAGGAGGTCTGGTGTTGCAAAATAAGGCAGCGAAGATACTGCTCCATGGATTGATTCGTCCTTTCAGTCTGCCCATCAGTCTCAGGATGATAGGCCGAAGAATACCTGGTATCAATGCCCAACAATTTAGTCAACGACCTCCAAAAACGAGAGGTGAACTGTGATCCCCGATCGGATATAATGACCGAAGGGAGTCCAAATAACATGAATATGTGTTCAAAAAACAAGTCCGCCAAGACCGGAGCCGAAGGAATACCTTTACAAGGAACAGAACGAGCCATTTTTGTGAACGTGTCCACCACTACCCAGATGGAGTCAAAACCTTGTGACTTGGGGAGATCGGTAACGAAATCCATAGACAGTGTATGCCAAGGTCTGGGAGGTACCGGAAGCGGAAGTAGTAACCCCACCGGTCGGCCTCTCCGATGTTTAGCCTGAGCACACACTGCGCACGAATTGACATAACACTCCACATCGCGCCTCATAGAGGGCCACCAACACCAGCGCTTGAGAAGATCTAAAGTGCGCTCCTGACCGGGATGGGCATTAAAAGGAGCATCATGAGACCACTCAAGGGCCAGATTACGAGTGTCAGGTGTGGGAAGAAACAGGCGTTCATGCACGAAAGGCAAACCATCAGAATACACGGGGTCCCATTCTCGCAACTGTTCGGAATGAATGCTAGTCCAGGATCAGACCGAGTCTAATAATGACAATGAGGGCGTACAGAGACAAATTACATGACTCTTTCCGAGAACAGTGTCAGGGAAGGTTGGCAACTCGACCCCACCCGGGGAACGTGACAAGGCGTCTGCTTTACCGTGTGATGTTCCAGGACGATGCATAATATGAAAATCAAATGATGAAAAGAAAAGATGCCACCGAACCTGTCTGCTATTAATGCACTTCAATGAAGCCAGATCCTGTAAATTTCGATGATCTGAGTATACAGTGATCGGATGTTTAGCCCCCAGAAGATGATGGCGCCAAACACGAAAGGCGTCCATGACAGCCAGGAGTTCCTTCTTCGTAACGGTGTAGTGAGTTTCAGTACTGGAGAACATACGGGAATGGTATGCCACTGGGTGTAATTTGCCTGTTGTAGGACATGATTGAGACAATACCGCACCGAGAGCAAAAGAAGAGGCATCCCGCCTCAACTATGAACGGAAGCTCAGGATTGGGGTGCTGGAGCACCGGTGCGGTAGTGAAAGCGGTTTTCAAAGCCTCAAAAGCCTCCTGATGTTCCCTTTGCCAACGATAGGGTACCTGAGGGCTGGTCAGGGCCTTGAGCGGGGCAACGATTGTGGAAAAGGAGGAAATGAAACGCCTATAAAAGTTGGCGAAGCCCAAAAAGGCCTGCAAGGACTTGAGTGTTTGAGGTACTGGCCACTCTAAGACTGCTTTGACCTTGGATTCGTTCATGGATAACGCTCCCGGAGTAATGTGAAATCCCAGAAACTCAACAGACGTTTTGTGAAACTGGCATTTCTCAGGTTTAGCAAATAAGGAATGTTCTCTGAGACGGGATAGTACTTCTCGGACATGTTTTACATGGTCATCAAGATTACGGGAAAAGATCAAGATGTCGTCCAAGTACACAACCATGTATACATCCAGAATATCCCTGAATATGTCATTCATAAAGCGTTGGAATGTGGCCGGGGCATTACACAGACCGAAGGGCATGACTAGATATTCATACAAGCCGTAACGAGTACAGAAAGCAGTTTTCCACTCATCCCCTTCGCGAACGCGCACTAGATTGTATGCGCCGCGCAGATCAAGCTTGGTGAAAACAGAAGCATGTGATAAGTAGTCCAGAAGGGGTGTGATTAACGGAATTGGATATCTATCCTTTTTTGTGATGGCATTAAGACGCCGATAAGCCACACAAGGACGTAAATCCCCCTCTTTCTTAGGTACAAAAAATATAGGGCTTGCAGCTGGTGAAGTAGAGGGGCGGATATGTCCTAAACGAAGGGCGTTCTGTTCATACTCTTTCAATGCTTGTTCCTCCGACGGAGATAAAGAATAAATCCTGCCCGAAGGAATGGTGGAATCAGGGATTAATTCGATTGGGCAGTCGTATGGTCTATGTGGAGGAAGTACCTCGGAAGAGCCACGATCAAAAACTGATTCGAATGCTTTGTACTCAGATGGAATCCCAGACACCAACCCCCCAACGGTATGAGGATTCACAAGCTCAGATCCATCAACACTCAGCGTGAGTTGAGCTAAGGTTCCCAAGGCCCGAGAAGGGGTATCAGTCGTTTGATGGGTCGGGAGACAATAATTCTGACAGATCTCGGATTCGAAGAGCACAGTGCCTGATTGCCAATTAATCAGCGGATTGTGTTCACGTAACCATGGTATCCCTAATATGATACCGAATTGAGGTGTGGTGATTAAGTCAAAACTTAATGTCTCTGTGTGAATATCTTGTATGGTCAACAAGAGAGGTGCAGTTTGGTGTCTAACAGGACCAGAAACTAACGCAGAGCCATCTACGGCTTGAACTGGTTCAGGTCGGGATTTCACCACTAAAGGTAGATTGAGGGAATGGGCTAAAGCAATGTCTATGTAATTTCCAGTAGCACCTGAATCAATGATGATTGTGACTGCATGAAGAAGGCCTGTAGAGGGACACAGAGTAGCGTTTACAGAAACGGGTTGAACACGAGCAAAGGCAAGAGGGGTACCCGGAGATGGAGACGGAACACTCGACCTGCTCTCCGGATCTAAGGTCGAGCTGTCCGAAAAACCTGCCTCTTCTTGGGACGTCGAGGACACTCTTTCACATAATGTCCCGTAGTGCCACAATAAAAGCATGCATTATCCACCCTTCTACGTTCCCTCTCAGATGTAGTAATAGGGCTACGTAAACCTCCCACTTGCATAGGTTCTTCCGTACTGGAAGCAGGAGTACTGGCAAGTGTAGGATGGGAAGAAAACCCCAACTCGGCTCTACGCTCCGATCGCCGTGCATCTACTTGCAGTGCAAGATCAACTAGTTCCTTATACTGAGTGGGCATAGAAGGGATCACTGCTAAAGCATCTTTCATTATGTTACTCAACCCTCTATAAAAGACAACTGCCCGCTTGCTTTCTGGCCATGATGTTTCAGCAACTAATTGATTGAACCGGGTGATGTATTCTATCAAAGTCCTTCTACCCTGAGTTAGTTCTAACAACTCCAAATCCCTAGACTGTGCCTTGTGTCGGGTATCAAATACTCGAGACATTTCTAGAACCAACAGATCAAAGTCATAAAGGACTGGGTTATTATTCTCCAACAGAGGATTAGCCCAAGCGGCAGCTGTCCCGGCTAAGTGGGAAAGGGCAAAGGCGGCTTTAGCAGTGGAAGTAGGAAAGGCCAAAGGTCTGCACAAGAAATGTAACTTGCACTGATTAATGAAGGTCCTGAATTTCTTGGGGTCACCTTGATAACGTTCAGGAGCGGCCAGGGGGGAAGGGGTTGGGAGGATCACCGGAGTTGGGACTGTAGTATAAACCAAGGGAGGAGGTGTGGTTGAGGAGCTAGCATCTCCGAACTCAGGGTCTGCAGGAAGGGAATGCTGAACACTCTGTATGGAGTCTAACCTTTGGTGGATCACCGTATTAGCGGCGGCCATGTCTGTCCTTAATACTGTAATCGCCTGGACTAAAGCAGCTATGGGTTCTTCCGTGGATCCCTGCATTGTCTAACACGACTATACGGCTTCTCAGTCTGTTCTGACTTGAGTGTCGTGTAGACCGATGAGACCTCCGTCCCCAAGTGACGCACAGGGGAACTAAAAAGAAACCCGCTGTGCGACCTTTGAGGCCACAGGTGGGAGATGACTTCCCAGATCCACGGAACCTCTGGAACACCGATGCTGCTGTCAAAGAGGAACGAGGTTAAGTACCAGGCAATCACAATACATATTAAGTAAACCAAAGGATCTAAAAGGTCTTACCTATCGGGTGTTAGGAAAACCCAGGAAACCTAGTAGAGGTTCGAGACTCAGATGATGCGGCGGTCCCTGAATAGTAGAACCGTAGGTTAGCGTGGATGTAGGATCAGCCACCTGTAGGAGTGAAGGCGTGACTTGAATTCCCAGAAGGGAAATGGCGTAGGAGTTCAGTGAGGTACCAAGGGATGATCCAAAGACAGGTCAGGATGTAGTCCAAAATCCGGCAACAGGTAAACAGTTCCAAGCAAAGGTACAAAGGGGTATCCGAAGGAGTCAGAGGTAGAGTTCTGTGATCAAAAGGTAACAGTGGAGCAATACGTAACGCCAAACAGAGTCTGAAAGACAGCTGAGAAGCAATGCGTGTTCTGTCTCTCAGAACTTTATACTGTGCGTCTCTGGGTCATGTGACGTCTCTGGGTCATGTGACGTCCACCAAGGTCACGTGAGGAACGCCACTCTGGATCACGTGATCGACGTGGAGACGTAACACCGCCCCTTCTGCTGTATGCTCTCCAAGGCAATTGCCAATGCAGAAAGGGTTGCAATCGAGCCCGTACACCATAGCTGGTACGGAGTTTTCAGTCCTTTGGGTTCACCGAATCAGTTGAGCCTCGAACCGTGGAGGGAGATGTTGGGGAAATGTGAGCAGTGTTCTGGTGTGTAGTGGACTGGTGTGTAGTGGACTGGTGTGCAGAGGATCGCCTAACACTATGTCTAACAGAAAATGTATGCAACTCAGTTTAATTGATATTTAGCGTGCTTTTGATATTATATATATTGTATTTTAGGTGGTGATACTCACCCTACTCGATGCATATGGGAATAAGGAAACTCCCCTAATTTTGTCCTGAAGAAGGTTGTATGAACAAAGGGCCGATGAATGTTGATGTCCCGAAAAAGACAACCGAAACATGTGTAGACTAATGTCGGTGTAATTAGAAACACACAGACGGAACCATCAGATAATCGAATGGAGGACTTTTGTGTAATCTGGAGTTAAGGTCGGAGGCCGTCCATATATGAGGCAATTTATATTTATATTTACATGTCAAAAAATTTGATATGAACAAGCAAAAATTGAATGAATGGTAGGAGTGATTGAGTATGAGTGGAACTTGTAGATATTTGTCTGTGGAAATGTTCTAGTATTTTATATGAATATGATATGCAAATAAACGTTTTTATAAATTGAAAATTGAACATTTATTGGTATTTATGAAGTAAATAAATGTGTTGAGAGGCTATTCCTGGTTCCGTGGGTCAAATTGTTCTGTTGACTGTCCTCCGTTCTGGCCTGAATCCAGACTGTCTATCTCCTAGCAACACATTATTTTCTAAGTGATCTTGTAGTCGGATTTTGACAGCTTTATCCATTACTTTCCGAGGATATGTTATATATATGATATTTTTATATGGCATACTGCCATTAATATGACTTTGAAGTCTGTGCAAACTTGTGAATAAAAGGAGCACTACAATGCGAGCGAGCAGTAATTGACATCCCATGATAAGCAGAGATGACTAGGGTGAAGCATTTTAAATCGTGCAGCACGTCTTGAAAAGGCACAAGGAAAGACTGCCATGTCAGTAGCTATGTGACAGCTAGATTAATTACTTTATGGGACTCGGCTGTATTCTATGGGTTGCAGCGTGAGAGGGAGCAAAGGTATTGTAAATAGTCTATCAATCCAAAGGGCAACTGTCTGCAGTTGCGGGCTCTGCTATATTTTACATGCATTAATGGCTAACAAGAAATCAACATGCAAAATACATGCACAGTTGTCAGATGAGAAACCAATACCACCAGCTCAGGTCCTCTTCGTTATTACAGAGACATTTAGTATAATGGGTTCAAAAGTGACAGCGATATGCATAATCATCAGTAATAGTCTTTACTAAGAAAAGGCAAAGAGAAAAACAATTCGCTAACAGATAGAGGCCACACTGTAACAGGTCTCAATTTGAAACAAGATTTATTTTAAGAGTCAAGTTCTCCCCCCCCCAAGCCCCCAAAAAACAGTATCAACATGTATGTACAATTCTTTTCAGCTCAGGGAGGCAAGTCCACGAGAGACCAAGAAGAGCCAGTATTGGAAATAGGGTCAGTCTTTGGCAGGAGAGTAAGCTCAGTTCAAAAGTGCCACCAAGGAGCAGTTTCTAGAGTTCCACTTCAATGGCACATTGGAGATTGGTCTATAGTGCCGTAGATTTTCAGGGTTTATCAAAGGCTTTTTAAGCAGTAGTGTAACCCAGACCTGTTTTAAGGCATTGGGGTCCATGGAAGAACAAAAGTTGGTCACAATCTTGGTGATTTTAGGAGCTAAAACATCAATACAGGGCTTTATGATATGATATGATATTTATAACGTGCTTAATACCCAGAGGTTTCTAAGCGCGGACCTGGGGATCGAACCTGTGTTGCTCCATGTCGTCTTACTTCCAAGGCGAGCACGTTGCCCCTGAGCTATCCTCCCGAGACTGTGCGATGACCTTTGAGTTGCGCATATCTCCTATGCTGGGGAGGACTGGGAACCAAAAGAGGCCCTGGAAATAATTTTCAAAGTGGCCTCATATTCTAAATTTAGAGAAAGCCCAACCCTTTTCCTTTGAGAAAATTTGAAAATGAAATACAAAGAGTCCCAGGATGCAGAGGCTCACCAGGAGATCTCCAGAGTTCGCTGTAGGCCAGTATAGCCCTGATTCTATTCACTTATTTCAAAAATATACTATTTGCCGCTTCTTTGGAAATCACTAAGCACCACAATCCTACTCTTTCTCCACCTCACGATTCCAGCTTTTATTGTCAGAAGGAATTTGGTCTTTGGGGTTTCTCCTACGGGATCCACTTTTAGTCTGACGTGGAGGAATGCAATTCCTACATAATATAATTTACTTTTTTTTACCTAAAAGCCCCTTGCATCTGATTGGTCTAATTCTCAGTTCCAGCAACTTTTGCTTCATCCAACGTGTTCTTCTGTTCCTGCAGAAATTTGAAGATGGCCCTCATGAAATTCGCGACTCTTGATATCTGCTACGCAATTTGTTTCTTTTCTGCCGTAATAATGGCTGCCTTATATTTGCCCTTGAATATTTCCGGGTCTTAGCACTTTGAATGTGTGGGTTATGCCTTCTAGGAATGTCCTTGCCTCCTGACATCCTATTTCATTCTGGCCAGCCCCTTGTTACACCATTTCTCTCCATGGAGTTTTGACTTAATAGCTTCATATCTAATAAGAGCTGCCTCCTTAATAATTTGAACGATAGACAAATTACACAAGTGCACTAAATCTGCCAGTGCTTTTGCCTCGAAGGGGTCTGAGAAGATTTTAGGGTTCTATGTCATTTCATCGATGGGTGAAATTTCTATGGGATTTTTTAGGAGTATTTTTTTTTACTGAAAAAATGAATTGAAAAATTTATCTTGGGTGGGTTCCCCCCAAAACCCCTGCATCCCATATTGTTTTTACCTATTCCCGACCACTTCCGCCCCTTATATATACTTTCCCAAACCACCTATATATTTCGAGGTTTTTTGCGTTAAAATGTACTCGGACAAAAACCCATCAAAATTTCACCCATCGCTGAAAGAACGCTATACCGATTTTAGACCGTAGGAAAATGAGGTTAAGCAACTCTTTCGACAATAGATGTTTATGTCTATATTTAATTACCATCTTGTCGTTCTTCAGTGAAACCATGGCATATTTCCGTGGGCACGGGAAAGTTATAAGGGCATGGTCAGTCCATTCATAACAAATGACTATTACCCACACCAAGATTGTTAATGTTAAAGGATATTTGTATCGCGCACTATCACCACCGGAGTGGTCCCCTGGTGCATTGTGTGTGAACACCCAATCCAATGCTCTCCCACTAATGTCCGTCTTGGGCACATCGGGACATGTAAAACCCATGTCGACTAATTCTTGTTGGAGTTGTATTGCGGATATCCCAGGGATCATGCACATCCATGTTGAGATCCACCTAGCAAAACCAGTCATTCTACACGTCACGTGAACTGTAACTCCTAGCACTATGCAGGATACGCTGGTGGATTGTACCACAACATACAGGACCTCATTATGAGTTTAGTGGTATTTCCCTGGTATTACGCCCAAGCTCCTTTTCTGTTACCGTCACTTGGTCCCGCAGATTTACCACAGGATTAAGTGTGGGGTGGTGTAATGCCAAAGTTTTGTAGTGCAAAAATATTCAGGTATACTATGAGTGGTGATTCCACAACAGTAAATCCGATGATCTTTGGGCTCGAAGTGGAGGATATCCATCCATAATCTTTCTGGCAGCAAATCCTTAATATTCAAGGCCAAAACACTATCATCCAAAAGTGAAGTAAAAGTGGTTGTAAACCCATTGGTAATAGAAAAAGTGGTGGGAATGGTAATGCTTTCACTTCTTTACCACAATGCAGAACTTGTAATGAGGCCCATAATACCAAATCCATCACAATGTTGCAGCAAATGTACCACCATGATAGTACTTAACGAAATGCTGTACATCACACAGAGCAGGGGTTTTAACATGCCCAGACAGAGCAGACATTTAACTAACTGGTGGGCACACTACTTGCTTGTATCTCAATCTCATCCCCCTCCCACCTGCTTTAATACCCCAACTCCTTTATTAGCCCCCCCCCTTAGCATCTATCACTTTAGGATTTCCAGTGACACTAACACACTCCCACATACCTCCTTGTGATCCCATTCTGAAAATGATGGCACACCTACCAGAAGATTTTGTACTTAAACTGAACACGCGCGTGCCACACCACCAATGACCCTCCCTAGTTCCATAACAACTGGCAACTAAATGGCTTCCTCTAGCTAGTCTGGTTTGGGTTGATTACGTCAAATCAATTAGGTAGTTGGAGAATTGGTCGAATTTCTTTTTTTGACAGGTACACTTTGCCACATATTATTTGCAGGGGGAGACCCCCCCCTCACATCCCCTCCCTTAAACCCTATATATTAATTACATCCCTAAACCACCCACAAATATATGCAGCAAAATGCGCAAATCAATTGCGACTAATTCTCCTGCGAACAATTCGGACACGCACTAATCTACCAACACAGTTAGTCCAGAGGATTTTCATCAATTCCTCCAAACATTAACTGATGCAGTACAGAGAGCTGTACATAACACTGCATACAATCTATTTCTGCCACTTATTAGACATGTTACACTGATCCTGCACCATAGCGTAACATCCAATTCCCTTTTAGATATCCAACCTAAGCACTCATATCTGCATGAAAAAATTGGTGTTAAGTATTCGTATACACACCCACAAACATGTCTGCTCTAACAGGGTACCTCACTTCTTCATAGCAATATAGCATGCGTCGCCCTCCACATGGGTGCATGTCGCCACTCTATTACATGGAGCAAACATGTGGTTGCAAAATTATGAGGTATGCAGCAGATTCTAGCCGGTGCCCTTAGTGTCTACAAGTCCCGGCTGTATTAACCGGATCAGCAGAACCATCACAATACCTATAAGCTATGCATGAAGCAGCACTGCCTTCTAAGACACAGACCATTTCCCTTAGAAAAAGGCTTGCATTTGAGCTAATTTGCATACCCACAATGCCTTGCTGACGTGGCTCAGAACTGGAAGTGAAATTCCAGCAATGGCTACTAGGTGGCATTGTGGAATGTGCGACTTGGCTCAAATGGACTATTCTACAATCCATTTAAGGCAAGTCATATATGCCATAGCGCCATCTAGTAACCATCACTCAAAGCTGACCTCCATTTCAGAACCACATCTGTATGGGGGGATTTATATTCGCCCAAAGGCAAGCCCTTTGCTCCAGAACATGTTATTTGTCTTATAGGCCAGTACTACTTTACATATAGCTTTATCAACCAAAGACATTTCTCAAGGCTGCAACAACTACACACAAGGGATTTTTCAAGCCTGTTTAAACCCACCATATGTTTGATATATACATGTGTGAAAAATGAATGCCGTTGTCTGAATCCTTGAGAGTTGTCTGTCTTGGGTTAAAAAAATGCTTTGTATAAAATAGAACAACCCAGTAGAAAAAGACATTTTCTAGGAGCAAAGTTTTGACATTTAAGCTAACCTGCGTACCCACAATGCATTAACCATTTGGCTTTGAACAGGAGGTGAACGCGCAGTGATGGCTACTGGATGGCACTTTTCTGTGTATGACTTGGCTATCTCCCTCTCTCTCTTATACACATAGAAAAATCTAGGGCACAATTGGTACTTAATGTTAATGTTAAAGGTCATTTGTACCGCGCACTATCACCACTGGAGTGGTCCCCTGGCGCACTGGCGGCTCTGAAAGAGGAAGGGAGGGTGAGTTAGTGGGAGGAGGCAGGAAAAGTGCAAGAGAGCAGTGATGTGCTGTTTGATGGCCACAGCCCAGTGGATCTGTTGGCTGGGCCCGGGGTGTTTGCGGCCGGTAGTCATCGTGCACTGTTGTGAAAGTCTATGTGTGTTTTTGTTTTGTTGTTGCAATGTAGTGAAGTTTGTGCGGTTTGATGTGCTGTAGGTTTGTGGTTGTGTTTGGTTTGGAGTTTGAGAGGTGTGTGCAGAGGTGGAAATTGTTAGTAGAATTGGTTAGTTGGCATCTCTATCCTGAATTGAGGTGCCGGGCTTGCAAAGTCTCTCCTGATTGTCCCCTGTCCTGATCTGGGCCCATCTTGCACTAAGGTCCCTTTCACATCTGGCCCCACCTCAACCAGCCTCCATCACAACCCCACCTGTCCTCCTTTCCTGCTCTTGTGGCCAGTGCATCTGTCAATGGCCACCACTCAGCTAATGTGGTGATTGCCAGTGCCTCTGCAATTCAATTGATACTTTGGTACCTGGTAGCAACTGAGGTGGAGTGAAGATGGGATTGGCTGGGATGGTTGACTCCATCTCAATGCGTGTCGCCTGTGTTTCAGTCTGTCGCGTGTCACCGGTCTGGCATTGCCGGAGCTTCCCTGTTGGTTCTGGGGATTTCAGTGTCCTTTCCAGTTCCGTCAACCTTTTTCTCTGTTGTTTCGATTTTCAGGTTGAGTATGTGGTCTTGAAGAGCCAGGTTTTTAGTAATTTCTTGAATTTGTGGTGATTTTCGGTGTTTCTGATCTCTTTTGGGATGTTGTTCCAGTGGTAGAAAGAGGTGCCTCCAAGTTTTTTCTTAAGGTATGGTTTTAGTTCCAGGTGGATTTTGTTGCTGGATTAGAGGGGTCTTTGGTTTGTAGATTTTCTTTTGTAGGAATTCTGCACCTTGTCCACTGGTTGCCCTGTGCGTTATACACATGGTTTTGAAGGTGATGCAATGTTTTACTGGGAACCAGTGTAGTGTTTTTAGGGCAGGAGTGATGTGGTCTCTTCTGGATAGTTTGAGGAGTAGTCAGGCTGCTGCATTTTGGATCCGTTGTAGTTTCTTCAGGACGTATTCTGAGGTAGAGGCTGTTTGCATAGTCGATGCTTCACATGATGAGGGCGGCGATAGTGAGTGTTTTGTGCATGAAGGAGAGGAAAGGTAGGATTCTTCTTGCCGTGTGGAGGAGGAAAAAGCATTTCTTCACTGTTGCATTTATTTGTGGTTCTAAGGTTAGGGTGTTGTCCATCAGGACTCCCAGATTTTTTACTACCTTAGCTGGTGGTGGTGCGGTTCCCATTTCCATTGGCCACAGGATGGCGGTTTCGTTCTCTTGGTCTTTGTTATGATCATGATTTCTGTCTTTCCTGGGTTGATTTTCAGGTTGTTGGCATTCATCCAGTTGAAGATTTCTTTTAGACAGTCGATTAGAGCTGAATGATCTGCTTCGGAGTCTTTGATTTGGTAGATGGTTTGAGTGTCATCTGCATAGTTGTAGCAAGTAATGTTGGATTTTTTGAAGATTTTGATGACCGGAGTCTGATAGATGTTGAAATATAATGGTGATAGTGAAGATCCTTGTGGCACTCCACAGTCGTTAACTCGTGTAGCGGATTTGTATGGTTTAATCCATACAGTTTCTGTTCTGTCTGCTAGGAATGATTTAGTCCAGACTAGTGCCATGTCTGTTATGCCTATGTCTTCTAGTCTTTTGGTTAGGGTGTCATGGCCAACTGTCAAAGGCTGTGGAGAGGTCGAGCAGAATAAGGGCTGAGGTTGTGTTTGAGTCTGCGTTGGTTTTTAGGTTGTCCCAGATGGATAGTAGTGTTGTTTCCATTCCTCTTGCTGGTCTGAAACCGACTTGAGCTTGGTCTAGCAGGTGGTGTATTTCTACATATTCTTGGGTAAGTTTATATACATAGGTTTCCAGGAGTTTTGCCGGGTGGGGTATGTTTGAGATCGGCCTGTATTTGGAGAGGTCTTCTGTGTCGGCACTTGTTTTTTTAGAAGTGGCTTGATATATGCCGATTTGAAGGTCCTCGGTACGGTCCCTGTTGCTAGTGATAAATTTAGAAGGTTTCTGTAGTATTCTGCTGGCGTTCCTTGTGCGAGGATTGATTTGTAGATTTCCGGGGACAGGGATCCATGGGTGAACCAGCTTTCTTGCTGCGTTTTACCAGCATTGCGAATGCCCCTGCTAAAATTTCCGGAAAGTTTTTGAGTTTGTGCTGTGGTTCTGTGTTAGGTTCTTTTAGTCATATGTCATGGTTGTTTGGTTGCTCTTGTATGATTTGTTAGATGTCATTGATTTTTTTAATTTTTTTTTTTAAGTGGTCTGCCAAGTTGTTGCAAAGTTTCTCTGAGGGGGTTGGGGTATTGTCGCAGCCTGGTGGGTTTCTCATTTCGTTAATGATGTTAAACTTTCTTTTTGTGTGTTGGTGGCATTGGTGATTCTGTCATCATAATGCCTTCTCTTCGCCTTTTGAATTTCCTTCCTGTATGCGCGGATTTGTTTTTGGAACAGTGTTTTTTTGTCTGGGTTGTATTCTTTCCTCCATTCCAGTTCCATCTTTTTGTTTTTCTTTTTCATGGTGTTTAATAGTGAGGTGAACCATTTTGCCATTGCTCTTTTTTTGATGGGGTGAATGGTTTTTCAGGGGCGATTTTATCTATTGTGTCTGCAATCCATTTGTGTAGTAGTTCCGCTCTTCTGTCTAGGTCAGCTAACTCTAGTTCTGTAGTTGAGAGCTTGGATAATTCTAGTTGTTTGAATAGGTTACTTTCTTTGACGTGTTTCCAGTTTATTTTTGTGGCGGCTGTGAGTTTAGGAGGTTGGATGCATACTTGGGTGGGCATGGTGATCATGAATGGGATAATGAGGTGGTCGCTCCACAGTATTTGTATCGGCGGTGCCGTGGTGATGAGTTTTTTTATTGGCGAAAATTGTGTCAAGGGTGTGTCCTGCCGAGTGTGTTGCCCCTTTGACTAGTTGTCGTAGTTTCATGGTAGCTAGTTGTACAGTCAGTGAGTTATGGGAGTTGGCGTGACTGTCTTCAAACCAGATGTTGAAGTCCCCCAGGATGATTAGGTGTTTGTGGTTGATGGCTAAGTTGGTGATGGCTTCTATGAAGTTGTCGACGAAGGTTGCATCATATGTCGGTGGTCTGTACACCAGGATGAATGTAATGTTGGTTTTTGGGCTCGTTGTTAGGTGTATTATTGTGGTTTCACAGTTGAGGATGTTGAGTGGTTATCCATTTTTAGTTTCAGGTGGTCTTTGAATGCTATTGCGATGCCTCCTCTTTTTCTGTTTTTCCTTTTTATTTGAAGGCATTTGAAGTTGGTTGGGAGGCAGCTTTGTAGTGTGATTTTTGTAGTTGTCATCCAGCCATGTTTCTGTGATGAATAGGATGTGTATGCCGTTGTCATCGAGTAGGTCGAAGATCTCTGTTGAGCGTTTTGACATGGATCTTGCGTTTATTAAATTGCAGTGAAGTTTGGAAGTGGTTTGGTTTGGACTTTCTAGTAGAGGTCGTCTTCTGATCGGTGTTGAGGTTTCCTTCATGGTCGAGCTCTTGTTGGGCAGTAGGTTTTGGGGTGTCTGCGTATTCAAAGACTTCCTCTAGGTTCTGTCTTGGATTTTTGTTTTCATCGGGCTCGTCTTCCGGAGGTTGTGTTTGTTGATTGGAAGTTCCTCTTGTTTTGGTGATGTATGATGTTATCACATCGGTCGTGTGTTGTGTTGTTCATCCTTCTTCTACGTGCTTGTGTTAGGTTATTTGATGTTGCTGCTTCTAGCGTCAGGTTGTTTTGCTGTGGTGCCCAGTTGTCAGCGAGGTATGGAGTTAAGTAGAGGAATTTGTCTCTTCTCTCAGTGTTGGCTCAATTTTTGTTCCTGTCTGTGGGTGTGCGTTCTGTAGTTTTCTTTCTTTGTTGCTGATCCGGGGTGTTTGTTCTTTCTTCTCTTGTTCTTTCCCTTGGAACGGGTCGTTTGCACAGCATTGTACGGTTGGGAGTTGTTTAGTCTTTGTTTGTTTACCAATGTCCAGTTGGTTCTATTTTGGTCTGATTGTCTTGTGGTGTAGTAGTGGGTATGGAGGGCTGTCCGCTACTAGTTTGGGCTTTGTCTGTAGGTGGTGTTCTGGTTGATGTTCTCGACTCATTCAGTTGCTGTCTTGAGAGGGTAGGGGAGGTGGTTATGGGTTATAGGATTAGTTGGTGGCTCTCTTTAGTGACCGTCTCCCTGGACACGGTTCACTGTGGTGAGCTAGCTATGTGGGTTTGAGAAGGGTATCTCCTAATTGTAGAGTGGGTTAGGGGGGTGCCACTAGGATTAACGCCATATGAGGCATGAGCCCCTAATTGGAGTGTCACTCCACAGTAGTTGACTAGTGGGTTTGTCTCACTTTAGGGTGAGTTGGTCAGCAACATTTGAGAGATCTTTGTAGTGGGGGATGTGCCTATCAATGCAATCTAATTTCGAGCAGTGCTAATGGAGACAAAGCCCCTGCTAGAACTGAGAGATTTGTATAGTGGGTGAGAGGCCTAATCAATGCAATCTAAATATCACACAATGCAGTCTGAACACAGAATGTCTTTTAAATTCGTGGCACCTATATAGTGGGTATAGAGGTCTAGCAATGCAATCTAAATATCGTACAATGCAGTCTAAGCTCACATAGTGCAATTGGAGACAGAACCCCCAGCTAGATTTGAGAGACCTATATGGTGGGAGAGAGGTCTAGCAATGCAATCTAAATATCGTACAATGCCGCCTGGAGGCCAATCAACGCAGTCTGAATATCACACAGTGCAAATGGGGACAGAACCCCTGCTAAATTCGAGAGACCTGTATAGTGAGAGAGCTTGCCTATCAATGCAAGCTAAATACCATAAAATGCAGTTTTGGAGGCCTATCAATGCAGTCTAGTATCAAACAGTGCAGTTGGGGACAGAATCCCAGCTAGACTTGGTAGACATGTATAGTGGGAGAGAGGCCTATCAATGCAGTCTAAATATCATACAATGCAGTTTGTAGGCCTATTAATGCAGTCTAATATCACACAGTGCAGTTGGGGACAGAACCCCAGCTAGACCTGGGAGACCTGTATAGTGGGAGAGAGGCCTATCAATGCAGTCTAAATATCATACAATGCAGTTTGTAGGCCTATTAATGCAGTCTAATATCACACAGTGCAGTTGGGGACAGAACCCCAGCTAGACTTGAGAGACCTGTATAGTGGGAGAGAGGCCCATCAATGCAGTTTGTAGGCCTATCAATGCAGTCTAATATCACACAGTGCAGTTGGGGACAGAACCCCAGCTAGACTTGGTAGACCTGTATAGTGGGAGAGAGGCGTATCAATGCAGCCTGAATGTCATACAATGCAGTTTGTAGGCCTATTATGAAGTCTAATATCACATAGTGCGTTTTGGGGACAGAACCCCAGCTAGACTTGGGAGACCTGTATATTGGGAGAAAGGCCTATCAAATCTGTCTAAATATCATACAATGCAGTTTGTAGGCCTATCAATGCAGTCTAATATAATACAGTGCAATTGGGGACAGAACCCCAGCTAGACTTGGGAGACAGACCTGTATAGTGGGAGAGAGGCCCATCAATGCAGTCTAAATCTCATACAATGCAGTTTGTAGGCCTATCAATGCAGTCTAATATCACATAGTGCGATTTGGGGACAGAACCCCAGCTAGACTTGGGAGACCTGTATAGTGGGACAGAAGCCTATCAAGGCAGTCTAAATATCATACAATGCAGTTTGTAGGCCTATTAATGCAGTCTAATATCACACAGTGCAGTTGGGGACAGAACCCCAGCTAGACTTGGTAGACCTGTATAGTGGGAGAGAGGCTTATTAATGCAGTCTGAATGTCATACAATGCAGTTTGTAGGCCTATTAATGAAGTCTAATATCACACAGTGCAGTTGGGGACAGAACCCCAGTTAGACTTGGTAGACCTGTATAGTGGGAGAGAGGCTTATCAATGCAGTCTGAATGTCATACAATGCAGTTTGTAGGCCTATTAATGAAGTCTAATATCACGTAGTGCGTTTTGGGGACAGAACCCCAGATAGACTTGGGAGACCTGTATATTGGGAGAGAGGCCTATCAAATCAGTTTAAATATCATACAATGCAGTTTGTAGGCCTATCAATGCAGTCTAATATCATACAGTGCAATTGGGGACAGAACCCCAGCTAGACTTGGGAGACCTGTATAGTGGGACAGAAGCCTACAAAGGCAGTCTAAATATCATACAATGCAGTTTGTAGGCCTATTAATGCAGTCTAATATCTCACAATGCAGTTGGGGACAGAACCCCAGCTAGACTTGGTAGACCTGTATAGTGGGAGAGAGGCTTATCAATGCAGTCTGAATGTCATACAATGCAGTTTGTAGGCCTATTAATGAAGTCTAATATCACATAGTGTGTTTTGGGGACAGAACCCCAGCTAGACTTGGGAGACCTGTATATTGGGAGAGAGGCTTATCAATGCAGTCTGAATGTCATACAATGCAGTTTGTAGGCCTATTAATGAAGTCTAATATCACACAGTGCGTTTTGGGGACAGAACCCCAGATAGACTTGGGAGACCTGTATATTGGGAGAGAGGCCTATCAAATCAGTTTAAATATCATACAATGCAGTTTGTAGGCCTATCAATGCAGTATAATATCATACAGTGCAATTGGGGACAGAACCCCAGCAAGACTTGGGAGACCTGTATAGTGGGAGAGAGGCCCATCAATGCAGTCTAAATCTCATACAATGCAGTTTGTAGGCCTATCGATGCAGTCTAATATCATATAGTGTAATTGGGGACAGAGCCCCAGCTAGACTTGGGAGACCTGTATATTGGGAGAGAGGCCTATCAATGCAGTCTAAATATCATATCATAGTCTAAAAACTATTTGTCAGCCTTTTAGCGGCTACTGGCGCCCTAAGTGTTGATAAAGAATGTTGGAAATGATAGTATGCTGAAATGGCTGCTCTAATTGAAAATACAGATACCCTAAGGCTAACAAGGGTTCTAAAAATGACCAAAAAAAAAAAGAATTCGTTATTTTTTTTAAATGGCGCCTTTATTTAACATTCACATAATCTATTTACTGTAATGTTTATCTTGCAGTTGATTTGTCCAAGAGTGTTTTGCTGTTGTTTTGAAGTTTCCTTGTTTGGTTCCACATTCTCCTTTGTTAGGTTCCTCGACACGTGTTTCCTCGTCTATCTGTCTGACGGTTCTTCAGGAGGTTCCTTTTTTGAGTTTTACTTTAAAGTTCCTTTTTTTGCCTTTATTGGATTCTGTTGATAATCACAGAAATCTACTTAGTCTTTATAAGGTTTTTTTTGTTGGGTTCTGTTAATAGTCACAGTTCCACTTTGGGGGTTCCTTTTTATTCGTTGACTTTTGTTGAAAATCACAGAAGTCGCAATTGAAAGTTCATTGTTCCTTGTTGGATTTTGTTGGAAGTCACAAAGTTCCTTTTTGAGTTTTATTCTGTTGATAGTCACAGAAATGTTTGAATGATTTATTTGCTCCTTACGATTTTCTGTTGAGAGTCACAAAGGTCCTTTTGTTTTGAGTTGTATTGTGTTGGTATTCACAGAAATGGCTATCTAAGTGATTATTTGGCTTAGATTTACTTGTCTGTTTTCCTTTTGGTTTCACAAAATTTCTGGAAAAGAAACCCACATTGGAGTTTTAGCAAATGTTCCTTGCAAAGTGCTCACACATTTCTGATTGGTAACGCGTTGTTGTATAAATCACAAATATAAATATGTGAGCTTTTCTTTTAAATGAGAATCTCTGTATACAATTTTTCACAATAGCGTGATAGTACTGCAAATTCAACGTATTTTGCTTTACCGCATTATTATTACAAATATATAAATTTTGTTTGAATTAGGTGGTACCTTATTTTTCTTTATCTTTGCGTCACGTGGAAATTGCACTGTTCATTCGAAAAAGCCTTTGTTTAAGCCAGAATCTTGTGACGGTTGCGCAGTGTCTTAAGTGATACCTTCGGTTTCGACGGAATATCTATTAGCTTTAGTTCTAAATGAGCTCATTTAATTTAATTCTCAAAGTCGCGGTTATTACAAAGCGGACAATAATTTTACCTTTTGATTTTCTTTCCGAATTCACTGTTGCTTCTCGCTGTTCGCCGGTCCGTGTTGGTGTTCCTTGTTGTGATTCGGAACTCCGGTCATTCGGTCCGGTGATTATATTTCCGTGCGTACGATGGCGTTTCTGCCAAGTTGCGTTGAAATACTATCCGCCACTTTGGTTTGGGACCGATCTTATTCACAAATCTGGCGTAGTTTTATACATTTACGTTTTCACTTTCCTGGTGGTGCATATATTAATGTCTTGGAGCTCTTCTTTTTTTCAACAGGTAAATTAATATACATTTTAGCGTTTTTTTTTTTAAATGATTTCTAAAATTTCGATTGTGTTTTGAATGGTTATTAAATTTGTTTTTTTGTTGTGTTTTCTTTTCCTTTTGTGGACAGATTTTAATTTCTTGTTCTTTAAATATGTTTATATTCTTCCCTTTCTAGTTCCATACCGTTATGATTCTTTATGTTTCATGGTTTTATTTCTTGTTCTAGTGATGGACTTGCCCAATGTTACTGTTTTGGGAGTTTCTTTTTACAGGAAATGGTGCATCTCCTGATCCTTATTGAGGGCGGTATGGCAAGTGTCCAAATAACAAATCCAAAAGGCTTCTCTTTTTCTCAGGATTTTCTCTAAATTGCCTCCTCTTGGTGCGGATTGTATTTTCTCAATTCCAAAAAATCTTAGCTTTCCAATATCATTTTGTGAATGATTACTCTGATAATGATAGGCCAGAGGTGTTTGTGGTACTTGATTTGAAATGGATCGTATGTGTTCTCCAATTCTAGTTTTCAAAGTACGTATGGTGCTCCCAATATATAATTTTGTGCAAATGCATTGGATTGCCTACATTACATATTTGCTATTGCAATTGATAAACTGTTGGATTTTCTTAATATGTCCATTGGGCAATTGAATTGTAGTTCTTGCATTGTCTGAAAATTTGCATTGGTTGCAGGATCCACATTTATGATTCCTAATGGTGATTTGAGCCACATTGATTGTGATGTAGTATTCGTTATGCTCTTGCTGACGAAATGAGATGGACTGAGTATATTTTTGAGATTTTTGGCTCTTCGAAAAGTTATATTAGGTTGTGAGTCTAATCGGGAATCCAAATCGTTGTCCATTTGTAGTATGTTCCAATTCTTTTTGAGAATGTTGGTGAGTGTTTTGTTGTTGCTGTTGTATGTTGTAATCTTATTTTTTTCCCCCTGTCGATGGTCCCTTAGGTTTGTTCATTAGAAGGTCATTTCTTGTTCTTTGGTTTGTTTTAAGATAGCTTTTTGATAAAAGGTTGCGATTGTAACCTCTGTTGAGAAATTTTCTAATACTTTCCTTAGCATGGTTTTTCGAAATCTTGAGTTTTTGTGCAATTGCGTTTGATCCTAAGCAGTTCTCTGTATGGTATATTTTTGGTGATATGGTGAGGGTGGTTATTTGTTTAGTTTAGTTTATTCATTTGTATTGCGCACCAGACCCGAGGGTATGAGGGCGCAAGAGCAACAAGGTTATTCACAGCTTGGTTACACGTTACAATGCAGTAGAGTAATTCCAATGGTTTTATGGATACAGTACAGTAAATACAATGGATAGTAAATGGTTGAAGCAGTCATGGAAAAAGGCAAAAGTTTACGGATTTACAAATATATATATTTACATAGTAGATAGCGGTGAGGTGGGTTGGATGGTATTAGTGGTTTTTGTTCTTTATCCAGTGTATGTAGTTGCGTCTAAAGTGTGTGTAGGTTTGGGGTGTCCTTAGAGAGGGTGGTAGGGAGTTCCAAAGTTGGGCTGCTTTCACCTGGAAGCTGTTGCCACCCATTTTGGTGCGTTTGAACCTGGGAACTGTGAGTAGATTGGCATTGGAGGTTCTAGTAGGTCTGTTGGAAGTAAGTTTACTTATTCTATCGACTAAGTAGCGGGGGCAGCGTTGTTGAGGCATTTGTGTGTTAGTGAGGCTACTTTGAGCAGGATTTTATCTGTCATGTTGAGCCAGTTATGGCCGCTCCTAATGTTGGAGATGTGTTCTCTCTTGGGGATGCTGAGCGCTGCTCTGAGAGCGTTGTTTTGTAGCGTCTGTATTTTGTTAGTAACCTGTTTGCTAGCTCCTACGTAGAGGGCATTACAATAGTCCAGTTTTGATAATACAAGGGCTCTGGCTAGTGTAATGCAGCTCTGGGAGGATAAGAAGGGTTTGGCTGCTCTTATAAGCTTACATGTGTAGGCTGTGGAGGATGCCATAGAGCTAACCTCTTTATGGAAGGAGAGGGAAGAGTCAATGTATATTCCTAAGGTTTTCACTTCCTTAGCTACTTTGATCGGGTTCCCGTCTATAATGAAGCTGGCGTAGTTGTGGTCCAATTTGGTTAAGTTTGCGGTGGAACCAAGTATAAGGAGTTCAGTCTTGTCATCATTCAGGCATAGACTGTGAGATGCCATACATGCCTGGAAGATGAGGTACACCCTGTTCACCAAGGCCAAATCATGGTTGTAATCTCCATCGGGATGAGGATCTGGGTATCATCGGCATAATTAGTGTAGGTGATACCCAGACCATCTAGATCATCAAACGGGGGCTTCATGAACACGTTGTACAGTGTAGGGGAGACGCATGAGCCCTGGGGGACTCCGAATGTGATGGGGGTGGGGTCGGCGGCAGCTGTGATGGAGAAGACACGCATGGATCTGTTGCTGAGGAATGACTCGATCCAGCCGATGGCTTCTTGGGAAAAGTGGGCAGCTGAATCCAGGTGATTGCATAAGATTTTGTGATCAACTAGATCAAATGCCGCGGAGAGGTCAAGGAGAAGAAAATAAAGCAGTTTTCCCGTTGTCTCTAAGAGTGTCAATTTGAGCCTTCAGGTCGATGAGGGTTGTTTCAGTCCCGTGTTGGGGTCTGAAGCCTGATTGCCGGATACTGAGGAGATCGTTTAATTCAAGGTATTTTTGGATTGGTTGGTAGGCTGTCTTGTCTAATATCTTGAGCAGGAAGGGGACGGTGGTAATAGGTCTGTAGTTGGTGGGAATGGAGGGGTCCAGAGAGGGCTTTTTGAGAAGGGGGAGGACCCAGGACCCTTTTAGGTTGCTAGGGACGGTACCTGAGGAGAAGGAGGCGTGGATGAGTCTTGTGATGAATGGCGAGAGGTCTCTTGCCGCATCTTTAATAATTTGTGGGGGGCAAAGGTCGCCCTGACAGTTAGATGGTTTTAGGCTGAGAATGATTTTTTCCACTTCAAGAGAGGAAACTTTGGAGAAAGTAAAGCGGGTGGAGTTGGGCAGTGGGTGTTGGGGCGTGGGGCGCGGGGTCGTGTTAGTGGGGTTGGTTGGTTTGGCTAAGGAGTCTTTCCTATTATTAATTTTAATTTGAAGGCTTGTGACTTTGTTGTTTGGACACTGGTGCACCATTTTCTGTCCTTCACACAGGTGTCTGGGGTTAGCACAGGTGTTTCTAGTTCTTTAATGATTGTAAACAACTCTTTGGTGCTGGAGTTGGATTGTGCGATTCTCAGGTTGTACGACTCTTGTTTGGCAGCTATGATTTCTTTTTTGTAGTTGGACGTTATTTTATTGAGCAATATTTTGTTATGGTCTGTGGGAGATTGTCTCCAAGTTTGTTCCTTTTTGCGTTTTTCTAATCTAAGGGTTTTAAGGTGATTAGAGAACCAGTGGTTGAGATGCTTTTTCAGTTTACATTTTCTTAGTTTTAATAGTGCAATGGAGTCTAAGGCAGTGCGCATGGTTTTTTTGTAGCCTTCTACAAGGTCGTGGGGGTTGGAGGAAGCAGGGAGTTGGTTAAGAGTAGGGAGGATGAGCGGGATAAGTTTTTCCACTGTGATTTTTTAAAAAAATTTTTTATTTTTTTACTTGTGGGGATGGCTGAGGCTAGCACGTTGTTGGTGATAGGGCTCGAGGCTTCATGGGTAAAGGAGAGGAGATGGTGGTCGGACCATGATTGAGGGGAGTTATTGGTGATGGAGGCCGCACAGTTGTAGTCTGCTACCCAGTCAAGGGTTCTCCCTTTGCTGTGGGTGGGACCAGAAACTCTTTCTGAATTAGGCTTTACCCAAAAAGTATTATTGATGAGGGTGGCCTGGTGATCCTTGGTGTCAGACTCTCAACCTTGCGCGGAGGTAGCACGTACACCTGCCTCCCCGTTGGGTCTTGGTGCCTGGCTTGGTAATAAACTCAGGCTTCCGTAACCCGCCGGGGAAAGAGGGTTAGGGTCCGCTGGATTGGATAGGTAGGGGGAAATTAGGGTAACCGGAAAAAGGGGAAGGGAATGGTAATGGGTAGGTAAAGGGGGTTTTAGGAAAGGTCCGTCTTGCTCTCCCCTTGTGGGGTTCCTGAGATCGGTGATACTCCGCCCTTACACTCACTCTTACACTCAGCAAGCTATAACCTCAGAGACCTGTTGGGTCTCACGCTATACATAATGATGATAGATGCACATATTACATTACTTTTTGTGGAAGTGTTCCTATCGCGCTTTTTGGGTTGTTCAGTCTCAACCCTCTGTTCTCTGACACAGACACCCCTGGAACAAGTACTACCAAGCACTGTAATGGAATAACCCAAAAGACACTTAGCTTCGTGTGATGCTGCTGAGAGGTATGCGAGCTGTGCCCCAGTTCTTGCCGTAACGCTACGGCGTGATACAAGTTCTTGCTGTATACTACAGCGGAGCGCCGCTACAAGAAAACCAAAAACGGATGTGAATTTAATGTCAACAACCATGTTTCCTCACACGGCACAATCACACATTCATTTGTTCTGTGCTGAGTTAGACAGGCCGTGTTGCTTCACACAAACTAATTGGCACCGGGTAAGTGATCCGCTAAGACGGACTTTGGAATCCCTCCCAGTGTTGCCGAGGCTTCCCCCCACTTCCGACGTGTGCACACAACGTCGGATCTCAATCGGCGTGTTCCAGACACACGCCGAAAGTATAAGCTGTTCTCTGCAAGCGTTCCGTTGACGGTCGCTTGATTGCATTAGTCTTGCCCATAAAAGAAATGCACTTATATGTCACGGTGCGCGGGGCCTGCAGTGTTCACAGGCGGGGTGTGGCCCCGCGGGTCGCTGCCTGCAGGAGCCCTCTATCCGCACCTCTTCTCAGGTCCATTTCCTTTAGTACAAGCAGGGATCCTTGCGCGCGTCGCGCGCATGCGCTGATCCTCGGGTGGTGTCCCGAAGTAGTTCTTTTGCCCGCGAAGGCGCGAGCATGCTGGGAATTTAAGTCTTTCTTGGTCCTGATGCCGAATGCTGCATTCTGCTGCCTCCAGGCCTGCACTCTACAATAAGGACACAACAAAATACAGATGCTTGGACCATAGCCTGTCTTTCCCTAGTCCAGGCTGTTGCCCTTCGTGCGTGGTGTGCACCAAATGCTCCAAACCTGCATTAGTCACAGTAGAAACCCTGACACTTGGGGTCTTTAAAGCCTAGGTTGAAGTCCCCTAGGAGGAGGCTCTGGGAGGTGTTTTTCAGGTTATTGGTGAGGATGGTGCTAAGGTCTTCCTCGAAGGATCCAAAGGGTCCGGGAGGTCGGTAGAGTAAGTGAATGGATATCGTTTGGGAGTTAGTAGTAGGCAGCTTAGCAGTGAGTGATTCACAAGATGGGAGGTGGGTAGAGGAGTCAAGTCTAATGTTGAGGTGTGTTTTCGCAATTACAGCCAGGCCACCGCCTCTAGATTCTGTTCTATCCGCTCAGAGGATGATGTAGTCGTTGGGGATGGCTAACGAGAGGGCTGGTCCTGCGGCTGCGTGGAGCCAGGATTCAGTTACGGCTAAGAAATCTAGATCTTCTGCTAGAATGAGGTCCGCTATATCTGTAGCATGGGCTATTATAGAGCGTGCGTTAATGGGGGCGCCTTTTATGAGTGCGGCAGTAGTTGTGGTGGGGGTGGGGATGGTGGCTATGTTGTAGGTTTTGTGTTTGGGTGTAGTATTAGATGGGCTGGTCTTGGGTCTTTCCAACGTAAGGTTGGCGCAGGTGCTAATGGTAGTGGAATGGTTAGTCAGTTTGGACTGGATAGAGTCCCTGGCTCGGGGCTCGTACAGTTTAGGTAGTCTGGACCGTAATCTGGTATTTCTTTCTGAGAGGCTGCATGGTAGGGAGAATTAGGGCGGCATAGTTGTGGCGTAGGGCTCTATGGGGGGTGGTGGAATGGTGCCTATGGTGGCCAAGCTCAGGGTGGAACTAGGCGGGCATGAAGAATTAATAAGGTGGAGAATAGTTCTCAACAGTATTGAGAAGATGCCTGGTAGGAACATTTTGTTGGTGGTGGGTGGCCTGGTTGGTGGTTGGCAATCAGCAGATGCTGCATATGTGGCTAGGATGTACACAATGTCCACTTTTAAGGTAAGCTGACACAATGCCTAGATTTGGGATACAAAGTAAGCTGACACAATGCCTAAATTCGATTTTTAGAGTAAGCTGACACAATGCCTAGATTTGGGATACAATGTAATCTGACACAATGCCTAAATTCGATTTTTAGAGTAAGCTGACACAATGCCTAGATTTGGGATACAAAGTAATCTGACACAATGCTTAAATTCGATTTTTAGAGTGAGCTGACACAATGCCTAAATTCGAATTTTTAGAATAAGCTGACACAATGGAGCAGGTAAAACACTTCAACATCGACGAAGAGGCAGGGAAAGGCATGTAAAGCTATACATATAGTGTGCAACATATGATGAGCAGATTAGCATGTTCAAAATGTGAAGTGTCATTTAGTTCCGTACACGATATCATAGGATATGTTTGTAATGCCGGGCATTGGTGGAGCATGGGATACAGTTTAGTTTTGCATGCATGCATGGGGTTGAAGAGGGAGGGGATTTTAGCGGGGAGATGCGCCCCTAGCCATGTACGTAGCTTGTGTGCTACTTTGCAGTGAGGTGAGTCACTTAAGGGAGCGAGGCACGTGTGCGAGTGCCTCGAAATAGTGAGTGTAGGTGCATCGAGCAGAGAGACAGCTTCAGGCCTCGGTGAGGATGGCGAATGATTGAGCCATATGCTGATGGATACCTTAGGTGTGATGCTAAGTGATTACTCGCCAGTGGTACTAAGCATGCGCACCATGCATCATTGGGGCCGTGCTGTAGGTGGTAACATGCTGTGGGCGCAGTTAGATGTACATGGGCAGCGAAGCACACTTATACTTCAGTGTGGAGGAGAATAGGACAGAGAAGAGGAGATGGCACTTGGGCCATTGTGCGTGGCGCACAAAGTTGGAGAGCGATCAATCTTGCAAGCGGTAATGGGGGAGGATAACAATGGGCGGATGTGAATTGAATCGTTGTTTTAAAGAGGGTGGAGAATAGTACTTACATGGTTTCAGCTAAGCCTATTCCTCGGACCCTCTCCGGCCTGACACGGACAGGCACAGACAGGTGGGTGCCTTTTAATGAGTGCCTTCGAGTGTGTGCCGGCTGACGCCTTCTGGCTCGCAGTGGGTGAGAGGACGACTTCCTCCCCAATGAGACGCGATGTGCGTTTGTGCCGGTTGCTAGGCGACCGGTAAACAACAGCATGGCAGCCATTTTAGGCTGCTCCTCGTCGAGGGCCTGGACTCGGGGGCACCAGATGGGGTACGTTGCTGCTAATAGGCCACTTTTTGAGGCGTATTGCTTCAGGCTTCGTTGTTTGATGCTGTGGTAGTCTGCTGTCCCTTGTGCTTCGGGTAGAAAGGATTAGCAGTGCCGAGGGCAGCGATCGAGTTGCTGCAGCTGGTAGGGGGCTGGGCTCCTGCCCACCCAGACGGTGATCGTGGCTCCTA
The DNA here is from genome assembly GCF_040938575.1 of Ambystoma mexicanum. Classification (NCBI taxonomy): domain Eukaryota; kingdom Metazoa; phylum Chordata; class Amphibia; order Caudata; family Ambystomatidae; genus Ambystoma; species Ambystoma mexicanum. The sequence continues at coordinate 150,167,327 of NC_090936.1, forward strand.
AGGTAGGTCCTTGTAGCATGTAATATACTGTTGACTGCTGTTTCTTTAATGAAGAGTGTGGTGTGAATTTTATTGTTTTCTGTGTAGAGCTTTAGATCCAGAAAACTGTTGTTGCTTTTGCTGTATTGAATTGTTAGTTTGAGATTATATTCGTTGGAGTTCAGGTATTGATGGTACTCTATTAGCTGATTTTCTGTTTCATTCCATATCATAATAATATCGTCGTTGTACCTGCCCCAGTATGTTACATGGTTGGTTTTGCTGAAGATGGATTAATATAACGGTGAAAGTGGCAGATAAAGGTGGAAACATTGTTTTACTTAAAACTTCAGACTACATAACAATAGTGAATCAACATCTGGGAAATACACAATGTTACACAAAACTAACCAACAATCCCATTTTCAAGCTAAAGGAAGACTGGCAAATGATGAGCGAACACTGGAATAATATCGGATTATTAACAGATTAAGAGTATCAGTACATGAATATCTCTCATCCTATCATGCCTACAATTTACTTTACGCCGAAGATACACAAAGCATTTGAAGGACTACCACAGTGTAGACCCATAATCAACAGCATTGGGTCTCTAACAGAGCGGATCGCGGAGTATATTGATTATCAATTACAACTTTTGGCAGCAGGACTCACATCATATATAAAAGAGACTAAACATATGATACAACTATTTGAAAATATAGAGTGGGAACCCAATTTCTGGCTAGTAACTTCAGACGTATCAAGTCTCTACACTAGCATTCTCCATGAAAAGGGCTTACTTACTACCGAATATTTCTTAAAAACAAGATCTATATCATACTTAGAGCAAAACCAGAAGCTCTTGGAGATGCTAGATTTCACACTTCGTAACAATATTTTTTCTTTCAACAAGGAAATATTTAAACAAATCCAAGGAACAGCGATGGGGGCAAAATACACCCATCCTATGCTAACCTCTATATGGGGCACTTTGAAGCAGAACATGCATGGATTCATCCATTCTTCAGCAAAACCAACCATGTAACATACTGGGGCAGGTACATCGATGATATTATTATGATATGGAATGGAACAGAAAATCAGCTAAAAGAGTACCATCAATACCTGAACTCCAGCGATTATAATCTCAAACTAACACTTCAATACAGCAAAAGTAACATCAATTTTCTGGATCTAAAGCTCCACACAGAAAACTATAAAATTCACACCACACTCTTCATTAAAGAAACAGCACTCAACAGTATATTACTTGCTACAAGTAACCACCCTCACCATATCACCAAAAATATACCATACGGAGAACTGCTTAGGATCAAACGCAATTGCACAAAAACTCATGATTTCAAAAACCATGCTAAGGAAAGTATTCGAAAATTTCTCAACAGAGGTTACAATCGCAACCTTTTATCAAAAAGCTATCTTAAAACAAACCAAAGAACAAGAAATGACCTTCTAATGAACAAACCCAAGGGACCATCGACCGGGGAAAAATAAGATTTATTACAACATACAACAGCAACAACAAAATACTCGCAAACATTCTCAAAAAGAATTGGAACATAGTACAAACGGACAGCGATTTGGATTCCCTATTAGACTCACAACCTAATATAACTTTTCGAAGAGCCAAGAATCTCAAAAATATACTCAGTCCATCTCATTTCGTCAGCAAGAGCATAACGAATACTACATCACAATCAATGTGACTCAAATCACCATTAGAAGGGAATTATAAATGTGGATCCTGCAACCAATGCAAATTTTCGGACAACGCAAGAACTACAATTCAATTGCCCAATGGACATATTAAGAAAATCCAACAGTTTATCAATTGCAATAGCAAATATGTAATGTATGCAATCCAGTGCATTTGAACAAAATTATATATTGGGAGCACCACACGTACTTTGAAAACTAGAATTGGAGAACACATACAATCCATTTCAAATCAAGTACCACAAACACCTCTGGCCTATTATCAGAGTAATCATTCACAAAATGATATTGGAAAGCTAAGATTTTTTGCAATTGAGAAAATACAATCCCCACCAAGAGGAGGCAATTAGAGAAAATCCTGAGAAAAAGAGAAGCCTTTTGGATTTGTTATTCGGACACTTGCCATACCGGCCTCAATAAGGATCAGGAGTTGCACCATTTCCTATAAAAAGAAACTCCCAGAACAGTAACATTGGGCAAATCCATCACTAGGACAAGAACAAAAAACAAATTTAAGAACCATTCAAAACACAATCGAAATTTTAGAAATATTCATAAAAGCAAGCTAAAATGTATATTTTACCTGTTGGAAAAAAAGAAGAGCTCCAAGACATTAATATATGCACCAACAGAAAAGTGAAAACGTAAATGTATACAACTACTCCAGATTTGTGAATAAGATCGTTCCCAAACCAAAATGGCGGATAGTATTTCAACGCAAGGTGGCAGAAACGCCATCGTACGCACAGAAATATAATCACGTGACCGGAGTTCCGAATCACAACAAGGAACACCAATGCGGACCGGCGAACAGCGAGAAGCAACAGTGAATTCGGAAACAAAATCAAAAGGTAAAATAATTGTCCGCTTTGTAATAACCGCGACTTTTAGAATGAAATTAAAGGAGCTCATTTAGAACTAAAGCTAATAGAGATTCCGTCGAAACCAAAGGTATCACTTAAGACACTGTGCTTTTTGTATGCAGGCAACCATCACAAGATTCTGGCTTAAACAAAGGCTTTTTCGAATGAACAGTGCAATTTCCACTTGACGCAAAGATAAAGAAAAATAAGGTACCACCTAATTCAAACAAAATTGATATATGTTTGTAATAATAATGCCGTAAAGCAAAATACGTTGAATTTGCAGTACTATCACGCTATTGTGAAAAATTGCATACAGAGATTCTCATTTAAAAGAAAAGCTCACATATTTATATTTGTGATTTATACAACAACGTGTTTCCAATCACAAATGTGTGTGCACTTTGCAAGGAACATTTGCTAAAACTCCAATGTGGGTTTCTTTTCCAGAAATTTTGTGAAACCAAAAGGAAAACAGACGAGTAAATCTAAGCTAAATAATCAATTAGATAGCCATTTCTGTGAATACCAACACAATTCAACTCAAAACAAAAGGACCTTTGTGACTCTCAACAGAAAATCGTAAGGAGCAAATAAATCATTCAAACATTTCTGTGACTATCAACAGAATAAAACTCAAAAAGGAACTTTGTGACTTCCAACAAGGAACAATGAACTTTCAATTGCGACTTCTGTGATTTTCAACAAAAGTCAACGAATAAAAAGGAACCCCCAAAATGGAACTGTGACTATTAACAGAACCCAACAAAGGAAACCTTATAAAGATTTTAAGTAGATTTCTGTGATTATCAACAGAATCCAATAAAAGGAAAAAAAGGAACTTTAAAGTAAAACTCAAAAAAGGAACCTCCTGGCACATAGACGGGGAAACGCGTGTCGAGGAACCTAACAAAGGAGAACGTGGAACCAAACAAGAAAACTTCAAAATAACAGCAAAACACTATTGGACAAAACAACTGCAAGATAAACATTACACTAAATAGATTACGTGAATGTCAAATAAAGGCGCCATTTCAAAAAAATACAGAATTCTTTTCTTTTTGTAAATATCATACCATGCAGTTTCGAGACAGGACGAGCAGGCCAGAATAGTCCAATAATAAGCAATGTTTGAATTTTGACTAAGTTAGAGGGAGAGGGTGAGAGATGCAGTGCGGCGTCGTCACCTTGCCTAATATGGGTTTGTTAAGTGGCTTGGATTCTAGTGTAGAGTGGTTGCTCTGCACCTGGCCCAGGGCCACTCCTACCTTACTGGTCCCCATAGTTGATGGAGTACGGCTGGCCGCTGGCTTCCCCTGCAGACACCTGCCGACACCTCCTGGAGCTGCCTCGGTTGGAGCCGTCCTTGGCCTCGGGGGCCCCCAGCCGCAGGGGCTGCCGGGCAGAGGGCTGCCCTGGGAAGACCAGCGACGAAAGCTGAGAGGACCAATTAGAGCGGTGCTGGGCAGGTCGGGAGGCGGGAGGGGAGGGAAAGTAGGAAGAGGGTGCGGGGTGGGAGCGGGCTGCCGGGGGGCTCTAAAGGCCTCGGGGCTTGCAGATATTTAGAAATTAAGGCGCTCCTGGCAGGGCCTTCTCACTCGCCATGCGCCTCTGGGAATGGAGCCGGTGATTCCAGCCACGGATGCTGGGTTAGCTGCTGCGAGGTCCTATGGACCAATCGGAGCGGGGCTGGGGGAGTCGGCAGGCGGAAGGGGATGGAAAGCAGGAAGAGGGTGCTGGGTTGGAGCGGGCTGCTTGGGGGCTCTAAAGGCCTTAGGGCCTGCAGATATTTAGAAATTAAGGCGCTCCTGGCAGGGCCTTCTCACGCAACGTGCTCCTCTGGGAATGGAGCTGGTGGTTCTAGCCACGGACGCTGGGTTAGCTGCTGCAAGGTCCTATGGACCAATCGGAGCGGTGCTGGGGGGGTCGCGAGGCGGGAGGGGAGGGTAAGCAGGAAGAGGGTGCGGGGTGGGAGAGGGCGGCTGGGGGGCTCTAAAGGCCTCGGGCCTGCAGATATTTCGGAATTAAGGCGCTCCTGGCAGGTCCTTCTCACTCACTGTGCTCCTCTGGGAATCTGGATTAAGGTCTCTGTGGGCCAAAGTAGAGGCTCCGCCCATCTCCACAGTCCTTCCATTTGCATATATCCATGCACTGCAGTGGATATATGTGATATATAAGGTGGTGGTCGACATCCTATAGTTAAGGTGAAACCTTTGAACATGGACCTTTCTCAAAATTCTATTGCTAATAAATTTTGACTTGCTGTCATGCCTGCTGGACATATCTCTGGACCGGGAACAACCTCTCCATACAGAATAAGTTACGCCCATAGAACCGCTAGACCGTTCTATTCGAAATGGAGGTTGTTTGATGCATTGCCAGGAAAACGACGTCTGCATTTTTCACGTCGTTAAATTCACGTGACTTAGTTCCGTCACGTGTGTTACGGCAGTACGTACATAAGCAGCGTGGAAACGTGGATCGCTGCTTCTGATTGATCCATTTTTGGCGTTTTTGTAGCTGAACTCTGGACCTGCGTCCTCGCATTCCCTTCAGCAACTTCTTTGGCCTTTTGTAGCATGTTCCTCCACACGCTAATTCCTGGAGCCGTGTATCCGGTTCGCGTTCTTATCCACACAAGAACGCTGTCTCCAAGCGCGGCTGTCCTGGGCTGCGTGTATCCTGTTCGCGTGCCAAATCTCCACGCGGACGCTGTCTCCAAGCGCGGCTGTCCTGGGCTGCGTGTATCCTGTTCGCGTGCCAAATCTCCACGTGGACGCTGTCTTCAAGCGCGGCTGTCCTGGGCTGCGTGTATCCTGTTTGTGTGCCAAATCTCCACGCGGACGCTGTCTTCAAGCGCAGCTGTCCTGGGCTGCGTGTATCCTGTTCGCGTGCCAAATCTCCACGCGGACGCTGTCTCCAAGCGCGGCTGTCCTGGGCTGCGTGTATCCTGTTTGCGTGCCAAATCTCCACGCGGACGCTGTCTGCAAGCGCGGCTGTCCTGGGCTGCGTGTATACTGTTCGCGTGCCAAATCTCCACGCGGACGCTGTCTGCAAGCGCGGCTGTCCTGGGCTGCGTGTATCCTGTTCGCGTGCCAAATCTCCACGCGGACACTGTCTCCAAGCGCGGCTGTCCTGGGCTGCGTGTATCCTGTTTGTGTGCCAAATGTCCACGCGGACGTTGTCTGCAAGCGCGGCTGTCCTGGGCTGCGTGTATCCTGTTCGCGTGCCAAATCTGCACGCGGACGCTGTCTGCAAGCGCGGCTGTCCTGGGCTGCGTGTATCCTGTTCGCGTGCCAACTCTTCACACGCAAACGCTGTCTCTAAGCGCAGAAATCGTGTGAAATCCTGCACGTGGTTTTCTGAACTACTTTGAACCTTTGGTACCTGTGATAGTTAACAGGTGAACTTCTATTTTTTGTTCTTCGTGGGAAAGGAAATATTTCATGAACTATTGGAAGATGATTGTGCACAGTACTTTGGATGCTATCCTGTGTTGCACCAACCCGGTATCTAGCGTGAGCCTCGTGCCGTTCGGGATAAGTCTCCCTTACTAATCTTCCCCTCCTTTGTCGTTGGTTCAATTCCGGGTTTTCTTCAAGAGACTTTCGTTGAATACTTCCGTTTTTGCCATAAGGTCAGTGTTTTGAATTAATGCTATACTGTGCTATCATAGTGAGTTGAGTTTGGGACAGTTTCTTATGATACTTTATCTATCGTAGGCGGACTTCCGATACAATACCCACACCCTTTCCAGTGATCCATCTCTCTGCCTGTTTCATCAGTCAGAGAGTTGTATCATTTGGAAGGTCTAATTTGATTTACCTACAATCAAGTCGTGTGAAAAAGGATCCGGAAGAGCCCTACCAATTGTATCCTTTTTTGGTTACCGTATCCTTTTCAATTGATACATTGGTGATTTATGACACTTGCTTGACAAATTTGGATGAAATTTTCCCCCCCAAGAAAAATCATCACAAGCCCACCGCTCAAACTGAACATTTTGGTAAAGATTAGTTATGAAATTAAAAGTTATTAAGAAAATAAAAAAAACACAGTTTTTGGCCTGCGCATGGTGTGAACAGCCGTAGTGTAAAAACCACTGAATAGATTTGGACCGTACAAAAAACAACTTGAGCACATAGCATTGACTTAATTTCCTTGACTTGGGATAGGGGAGTATGGTCTAGTTTAGCCCTCAGTGTCAATTTTCTGAATCATTCCTTCAGTGTTGCTGCATCTCTTCACATGGGAATCCCACCTACAAGATCCTTGGAAACCAACGATGCTACATGATGCTGTAAATATTGATGCTGCTTCAGTATTCACAGAATCACTGCATGTTGCATCTCCTTGACTGGATGGAGTGCCCCATCTCACATGGTGCTTTGCAGCAGAGAGGCCTTTCAGAAATGAGCTCAAAAGATTATTTTTTTAATTTTATTTTATTTTTTGGTTCTAGATGGGGGCTATAACCATGGTAATACTGGGCAAAAGTAGGACAGTAGGCAAAGAAGCACAGGCTCTTAAGAGCTTTAGGGTAAGCTAGTAGCTTTTTGTACTTGCATGGCTCATTTTTGTATAGCCCAGACTCACATGGTTACAACCAGCATTTTTCTTCTCCTTTTTTCTCTCTTATCTTCTTTCTTTTCTCCTCATATTACTCTATAGAACCACATGTCCCGAGTTAAGTGTCATGTCAAACCAATGTCGCAATAATCGGGATTCATTGTAGAACTCCTGTCCATTGCCCTACAAAAGAATTTCTTTCAGTATGCTGACCAGTTCTACCTCCAAATCAGGGGTACAGCCATGGGTGCTGCATTTGCACCGGGGTTGGCTAACCTATTTATGGCGGACTTTGAGGACAAATTCGTTCTCTCAGACACCAATCAGTTCAAATCCCAGGTTATAAAATGGCACCGATATATAGACAATGTCATCTTTATCTGGACAGGGAGCCTTGAATCATTAAAATATTTCTTCTCATACCTGAACAACTTTCATCCTACCATTGAATTCACCATGGAATATGATCATCAAACCGTTAACTTTCTGAATTTGTGGATTAGAGCAGAATCAAGCCACCTTACTGGCACACTGTATAAAAAAACTACAGACAGAAACACTACCCTGCACTTTTCCAGTTTCCATCCTAGGTCGCTTTAAGAGATTCTACCATTCAGCCAGTTCCTCAGACTCTGACGCAATTGTACAGCTGTCTGAGTATTATTCACATGCCAACAAACTAGCTGGTGACCTAAAATAGAGGGGATACCCGAAAAACTGGTATCACAGGCCTTTAAAAGAGCAAGATTTACACCAAGGGAAAGCCTTCTTGAGTCCAAAATTAAAACCACCACACGAGACAGAATTTCCTGCGTTACCACATTACAGCACACAATCTTTTGCAATAAAAAAAGCCTTGATGAAGTATTGGCCAATGATGCCCACCTGTCTACCTAATATAGGTAGACCCCTCTTTGCCTTCAAAAGGTCAAGAAATCTGCAAGATCAACTAGTACATTCCAAATCCAGCCACCGGGTCCTATGCCCAATTGTAGGCCACTTTCCATGTGGCAACTGCTGGGCATGCAAATTCACAAAGAAAACCACACACTTCCAAATAAATAACAAAAAATGGGACATACGATTCATGTCTAATTGCAAGACTAATATAACGTGGTATACTGCATTGAATGCCCATGCGGGCTTCAGTTTGTGGGGCAGACTACAAGACCTATACATGTCAGAATCAACGAACATCGTTCCAGACTTGGGTGCAGAAACCATACAGCACATATGGTGTCACACTTTATTGAACTACAACATTCTCCGGATGACCTAAAATGGTGGGTCATTGATGTGGTAAGGAACAGTTGAAATCCTCAAAGAACATTATCCAACAAGGAATTAAGATGGATCTTACGTCTTCAGACCCTGGACAAACCAAGGGCCTGAATGAAGAGACCCTGACATATTATTAATATATGTCCAGCCACAGCCTACCGTTGCGTCCTACCTGAGGCCTAGCCCGGCTCCTAACACATGTATCGCCACATCTATGCCGCCCTTTAGCATATAGCCCCATTACCCTCCCGGTTCATTTAGCCATTCATGTGCCTATTCAACCTTGCTTCTGCGCAGCTCCCCAATCTGTCTATACCAGCCCACCTTTAACATTGGGTATTTATCGGCTAACAATAGTTCATAGCTGTTGATGTGCAGTACTTTTGTATCCCTGCACCCCTTTACAACAGGTCCTGTCTGCTATTTTCCACCCTCCTTCTTGTTCAAAATGCTGGTTATATTGTGTTTCTCCTTTGACGACAGCGCTTAGCAGCCGGCATATATGTAGTTCTTCCATCAACCACTCTCACTGAGTGGCGCCCTAGTCACTTAAACATGTATAAAAATACGGTCTCTGATGCCGCGTTTTGTTTCCTTGGCAACCTGTAGCCAACACTAAGCCTGAGCTGCACTGCAGACATAGGAACCGAGACACGCCATTGTTCTCTCCGTTTCGGGTAAGCCCCGGGATGGTGGGAGTCTCACTTCAGCGAGGCAGACGCAGCTTCCCATACTTACTCTGGCATCCTTTTATGCTCTCTCCCCCTAGATCGAGCCTGATCCCGTGGATTAAACATTTCTCCTTTACTCGGACTGTCATTCACTGTGTCCACAGTCACAGTGGACTGCCAGGCCCTGTGCACCTTTAGTGCAACATAGCACTCACTACCTGAGAGATCCCCTTCCCGCTATGACCTTTTCGAACATTCAAGGTAGGCCATAAGGAGGGCTACTATGGGAACAGCGCATATATATATATATATATATATATATATATATATATATATAATTCTCCGTCCCATTGTCATGATGCCTACCCCCGGGCATCAGGACCAAGGACCTCAGCTCCGGGAGCAGGCATCCAGACATTTGTTTAAACCTCAGCAGCCCCGGCTAGGGGCTGTCTGGGTTCAGTCCTGGCACCTTAGGCGCCAGGCTCATCATAGAAATCAGTCCTGGCGCCATAGGCGCCAGGCTCATAGACTTTACTTACCTGATGCAGACCATGCTGCAAAAGAGTCCAAACCTACATGAGGCCTGGATGGGACTATTTTGTTACAGGGACTATTTTTTACTAGGGCGTGGCTCTAGGGAACTTCTTACCTGGAACTACTTTGGAGACTATTTAAACCACACCCGAACAGCAGCACATGCTTCACGTTATTCTGCATCCAGCAGCGTGACGCTCACCGTGCCTGCAGCCAGCATCCAGTCTTCTGCCACGCCCGCCTCGAATCCAGAGCTCCTAGAATAAAGAAGAGGAAAAGGACAAGGTTAGAAAACAAACTTATTTCAAATTCCTCACCTAATTCCGGAACCATTTCATCTCCGGACCTGGAAAGTACATCAGTCCTGCATGCGTCGCTTCGCCAGCTCCAGCACGGCGCCATACTCGCCAGTTCTCACTGCATCTTTTGATCCGGCACTGTCTCCATCATTTCTTCACCGTAATCCGGCATCTAGGGGACACAAGAAAAAACAAGGTGAGCCAAGGGAATCAACAAATACAACCTCTTACCACCATAGACTTACCTGATTTACCACCAGCAGTATTATTCCATAACTCTCCACATTTTCATATGCTGCATCTGTAAAGAGGGAGAAAAACAACACGTTAACGCATGCAATAGTTACCGGACAGCGTAGGGTAACACAGACTCTTACCTGAACGCCAGCAGCAGCTACGAGACCTTCTTCTCACGAACTCAGTTGCAACTTAAGGAAGGAAGGGGACAAGAGTGAACATCGGGCACACTGAACTCTTTGAACTTGATACTTACCAATCCCGCCAGGGACTTCAGAGTCAATACTTACCGGAACTCTCCCAACGCCTTCAAACCAGTGAAGTAACTGGTATCTACGCGCCCCTGCAAGACACGGAGGATGGAGAGCTCATCTTTTACGAACATAAGGTGAGGTTACTAAGGGGATATCCGAGGTGATAAGTGGGGGAGAGCGAGAACAGTTGGGAGGCCATCACTAAAACCCACAGGTGGTTAATCCCTGTCTCCACTTGCAGGAAAATACTTCTTCGGGTCCAGCAGACAAAACTAGGCGGGCCAGTCCAGACAGTCATCTCTGCACTACGCATCACGTTGAAGGAGACCGCAGCTGTCCGGGTCCGATCGACACCCCTGTGGGGTCCAGGTGAGCGTAACACCCATAGTCAGTACGGGCTCCTTTTTTACCTACTCCGATCTGTGCGCATACCCCTCACATATAATGGACATGGGTGACTCTATTCCCTCACCAGTGCCTGCTTCTTCACCATGCCCTCTAGCAATCACTAGTAGCTGTAAATACACTCGCTGCCTGATACCTATTTTTATTTTCACAGGCCTCACATGCATGCCCTCACATGATATCCCTCAACATATGGACTGCCCTTTTTGCCATTCTCTGCACTGAGAGTGGTTTTTAGCTTACTCCACATAGTTGGAACCAGCTCACTCACCTTGAGGGGTTACGCATGTTAGACCAGCCACAATTTAGTTGGCAATTTATAACTGGAAGATTACTTATCTTCCTTGGCAAATACGTTTTTTCTTTTCTCCCATTCTTACCTCAGGGGTCATCTTCATCTCACGTATACCTTTTGGTCCTGAGGAAGGCGGCCACTTCACCTATCCGCCGAAACTTAGATCACCCATGGGTCACCATCTAGATACGCATGAGTTGTGCGCCATCCAGGATTAATATTGGTGCTACACGTAGACCCCGAGTCAATTTAACAGACATTGACACAGAGTCAGTTCAACAGACATTGAGACCCAGCAAACCGCAATATCCGAAAATATCTTGTCCACCATATTTGTTTCCTTATTGGACTTGAATATATCTAAACCAATAAAACAATCTCTCAAATGCATATGAATGATTGATACAGACACATTGAGAGAGTTGCTGTGTATAGTCTGGGTCCTGGTCATAGCTTACTGTATGATCCAGGCAGTCTCTTGTGTAATCTGCCTTGTTTGCCAAAATACTGTTTTGTTCTGGATATCAGCTGCATTTGTTTTGAATTTCCAAATGTTCTTTCCTTCTGTCCTTTTAACTCTCTATTTTGTCTTTGGACCTATTTGATTTTGATTTAATGTTTGCCTGCATATATCATGTATGTTTAAAATTGTGTTTACATTTTTATACCTGTGATTAAAAAATAAAATATGTGAAACCTACACAATTGCTAAGTATCTAGCACAGTTTGTTTTAGCCTGTTTAGATCAGAGAGCCAATACGAGGACGTATTAGCATGCGTTATTAATGAACAAAGGCTGCTGACTCTCCACTTTGAAGAGAGCCACCATAAGGACACTCACTAGGAGTTAGTTATTCACACCTGGTGAAGTTTGCTCCTTTCTCAATAGCCATCCTATGAGACAGCATACAGTGGCTTGCACCACTGTTAAATTACGTAGTTTTTTTCCTGTTTGCACACAACTTTTTGTATGTTAACTAGCAATAATCGTGAGCCTTATTACAGACACCAACAGGTGCAGAAATGCTATTCCAGTTGGTACAGGGAAGTGCAGTTAGGGTAAGACATTTATTTTGAACAAATATGGTTTCATTGTTAGTGAGATGGGTACGGAACATTTGCTCTTTAATTGTACCCCTCTTTGTTCATTTCCATTGTATTGCACATCCCAATTGGCAAATTGTGTTCCACTTTTTTTTCATTCAGATTTTTTTGCGCATCCTAATTGGCATGTGTAATTTATCACTCATTATTTTTGGGTTTTCCTATGTTTGTCATTTGATTTTTATGGTCTTTGATTTTTCTCTTTTATATTATCAGAAAAATGTTCATGTTGTGTATGCAATTACTTTTTGGTATTTCTCATGTGATATGATTTTTCTAACTCGTACAAATTAAAAAAATTGGACTGGTCAGTTTGCCTTGACAAAGAACGGTTGGCCGAAACATGGCAAAAGATTTGTAATCTAATAAAAGCAATATATTTTGAATCAAATATAGGATCCATGAATGTTTAAATAAACTTGGAGAAATCAAGAAATGTGATACAAACTTTAAAAGAACAATGAATGCTCAAGATACACATCCCCAAGAACCAATATTCGTACAAGTTACATGTGTAAGGAACTCATGGTGGCAAAAGTAAAGACAGACAGAACTTATCACAGTTCAAGGATGTTTATTAAACTGTATATGCAGGTTGGAAAAACACATAATCTAAACCTAAATCTAAGATGGAAGCAAGCTACGACCATCAAATAATACTAAGGCAGTCCTAGTGGCGTCTTGTCAAATAAAAGGGCCTATACGTAGAACATCCTATTACCTATCCTTACATTAAATACAAACAAAGAGTGTGGGATAGGATTCACAGGAAAGAAAGAAGTGTTCACAAATAATACGTCAGGATGTGGTAGTCGGGGTCTCCCTTCCCCACGTTATGAGCACGGGACAAGGTGGGATTCCGGAGCACAGCACACGCCTGAGCTTTCCCAGCACGAGACAACAGTTCAGCAATCGTGGGCCTTCGATGGTTAAGTCTCTTTTCTATAAAAAGTCTCTTGCCTCCGAGGAACTGATGTGTTCCACAAATCATAAACAAAAAGTTCCTTTCTGCTTGCACATTGGGTGATGCCTTTTTTACATTGGGTTCCCTACGGATTTCAACACTATCTCCTCTGTAACATTCACAAATCTTAATGTCTTTTTAAACAGTTCACCGTGGACAACCCTCTGCCGGGTTCATTCTTGTCAACACACTATTTATCGGGACTTCAGGCTTCGCCCCCTCTTTATCAGCATCCCTCCGTCGGGTTCACTGTTGCCAACTTTGCCAATCATACCATTCCTTGAACAGTTCTTTACAATGTGGGATTCACTTCCCTTAGCTTCAAGATCTGCCGGTCAAAGACCTTCGGCTGTACAGAGGATTTTACCAGACCCCGTATGACCACTTTCACCCTCTTCTCACCTTTCCCAAGGCCTTCTGGTAACAGTAGTTTCAACAATTGGGTAATCGCCTAGAGTTTCCAGAGTGAGCACTCACATGGTAGCTGACTCATCTGTAGCTTGTTTTACTTTTTCACATTAACAGTTATTTGTATTTTCTTCAATTACCTGTTTCCTACTTTTGTTCAACACAGTTCGGTTTCGCTGGCTATTGTTCGTGGTCTTACGACGAAACCTCCTTCCGTGGAGGTTTCACAGGCCTTGGCCGGAAAGGGCGAGGTTGCTTCTCTCCTTGTCACTCTCTCAGTTTGCACCATCTTTCTCCTCCTCTTGAACTGCCGTGCTTAGTTAGCTCGCTTGTCGTGCGGTCTGCTTTGCTCATATTGTGCTCTCATACTCCACCTTTTTATCCTGGTCAATTGCCTGACTCTTGTGTAGGGACATGTCAGGTAAACGGCTCTGGTGTTTGTCCGTCGTCTTTTGTGGTGTGCGAAAGTGTTTGTGTCAGAAAAGGGGGGCGGGTAGAATTTTTGAGTATCCTACGGGGTAGGATGGGGAAAAGGTGTTATAAGAAGGGGGATACTGCATCCCATCGGTCAGTGTCCCACTTCCACTCCCTAAGAACCCCCATCCAGCTGATCCTCCCTCACTGGTCCACCCCAAGGAGCCAGTAGCGATGGCCGTGTCCTAGCCACCTGGATAACAGATCCCTGGGGACTAGTCAGGGAGACACCGTCAGGTTTCTCATATATTGCAATAGCAGTATTCCATTTCAATGTGTATAGATGCAGCTCCAAATACATTTATTATTTAGATTCAGAACACTGGTGGTAGGCACAGGACTAATACGGTTTACTGCTACTTCATGTTGAGCCATAAAAACAGACAGACTCTCTCAGACTTGTGATTAAGCCTTGCTGTGGGGGAGTAAGGGTGCAGAAGGAGGAGACTGGCACCATAGTGATTGCTATAGATTTGTATTTAATGTCAAAAATAAGAGAAAACCTATCCTTCCCTACATCTGTGGGGGTTGCCCTGCCTCACATCTGTGGGGGTTGCCCTGCCTCAACTAAAGTGCTAATTGGTCTTTGAGGATGTCTTTGTAACTCAAAAGTCCAGTCCTGTGTCAAAATCTGTCCCCTTACACTTATAACTAAACTTCTAACTAATCTAAAAGGTTTGCACCAATGTTCTTGGTCCAGGATAATGACTCCCTCTATTAATACTCCAGATATATCACAGTAAATATCGTACACTGGACTAACCTTTTCAGATGCAGTAGGGTTTAATGACAATACGAATTCTCCTTGATACTCTTGTAGCCCCGTTTGAAGCAATATCAGTATCATAAAAATGCCAGGGGAAACCCTCTGGGGAAAAAACCCTGAAGCTTGAAGATCTTTTCCTGAGAGATATTCCGGTCTGTGCTATTGCTGTTCTTGAGAGATATCGTCAAAACCCCCACTGTGGTTTTAGGCGGATCGGTTAATGCAGAGCTGAGCGCTGCAATGACAACAGAATGGAATGTTACTTAGATAGGAAACGCAGGTATGCTATCGAGTGGAATGGGTAGAGTGTTTACTGTGGGCGAACGGCTGCAGGAGTCCTGGAGCGCGGGAGCTGGGAGAGAGTCTTGTCGGGTTAATGAGAGGAGGGTCACTAAATTCAAGAGGAATAACACAACAAGTGGATTAAGGGCAGGTAGAGAAGGACAACGAACACAAAAATTCAGCAGAGTAATGCTTTATGTTGAAAGAATGCAAAATCACAAAGCGTATAGCCACAAAGTAGCAATCCACCAAGGCTGTGGTGGATTTGTAGACTTCCAGAGACAAAAAACGAAGCCGTAGATGCTATGCCGACGGCACAACTCGCCTCTCCTGGGAACACTAGAACATTGCATGGCACTTCAGATGCCATGTTGGGAGAGCCACGGAACAGTGAATGAATCCTCTGCCACCTGTACTGCAACGCCCACTGGTGAAAGCGAGATGTGATGCACTCCTCCTGGGCTGGATGGTACAGTTCTGTTTGCAAGTTTTTCGCCGGGGGGAATGGCTGCCTTCCCCTGATTTTAGTATTTTACAAACAATGGATTGCTGATCTCCTCATACAGTGTATCAAAAGTTCACTATTTCTTCCCTCCAAGGGGGGGGGGGTTGTCTCCCTTCGCCCTGGATCACTAGTTTGATCCTCTGTACGAGTTTGGTTACCAGGAGAATGACTCCCTTCTCCTGGCTCCCTTGGCTTGGTTCTCACAATTCACCATACCAGGATTGATGTCTCCCTTCCCCTGGCCATTCTTTGCATATTTGACATGGAAGACGTGGTTCACACTCCTGCCAGATTCTGCCACGAAGATGATGTCTTGTACTAATCTCCCTTTGGAGTTGTGGGTCCCAGACCAGAGCTTTCCTCTGGTTTGTGCTCGGCAGACCTGGTTCACTCTCCTGAATTTTTATGTTAAACGTCTTTTGTGGGTGCGGGTCCCAGACCTGTGTTTCTTTATGCTTTTCTTCTGACAGATTTGGTTCAGTCCTTTGCCAAGTACTGCCACAAGGAAGATGACTGACCATGATCTTCCCTTTTGCAGGTCCCATTCCCTGGGCTCTCTGCGTGATTATTAGTGTCCTCTGGTGTGTTAAGGGGACTTTCCCTCTTTTCCATTTATTGGGACACTTCTCTCTGGTTCCCATCCTGTTGCACTCCCACCAACCGTTCTGGTAACTCCTGTACCTCTCTAGGTTCTGGTCTTGCGCGGCTTCTGTGGGTCTCTGGTGTATTGCTGTAACTCTGCAGTAGTTGGTCCTTTGCAGGTGGCATGTCTTCCTTTAACCGTGTTTCAGACTCATGCACTCGCCTGGACCTCTGGTTTGCCAGCTTCTCTGCAAGTCCGCCAAGGTCTGACTGTGTGTGGACGCCTCTCCGTCTGCGTCCTGGACAATGGCCTAGTCTTCTGCACCAATCTGACATTTCCTTTTTGGTTCCTCCAGGGAGGGATTGCCAATTGGAAAAATCCTTCCTTTGTTTTTATTCAGAAGGGCCACTGATAACTAGAACGCTCATTCACATTCCTCCAAGTGCTCTTCAGTGCTCCGCACCTTCTCCTCGTCTCAGTACATCTCAAGGAAGTCCTTGTTAGATCATCCCTACTCTTCCTAGTCTCGGTAAATGTTGGGATTTCAGTCTTACAGACATACATGGAGATGGGTGATGCAGAAGTGTGGATTATGGGGTAGGAGGATGTATAGGGTGCTGGGTGAGGGGTGTCATACCCCACTCTCCCTAGATGGTCACCCTTGTCCCCAGAGGGTGAGTCTCTCCCCATGAGATCCTCCCACTGTGTACCACCCCCAGGGGGGCTATTGGGGAGCTGCCTCACCTCTTAGGCCTCATGGAAAGGGGCTCCTCATCGGGGAGCAGTGACAACATCTAAGGATTTGTCACAGGGGGAATGAATAAAGTTCAAATGCCATGAAAGCCAGCAAAAGGTACAGGGGTGTGGGGACAAGGACATAGACGCTCCCTGCAGCGTTATACAGAGGAACGCAGAGAACCTCCTCCAGAGGCAGAGAGACACCATGACTGACATTGGCAGCCTGGAGACCTTCTGTGCCGGGTGCGCAACGGTGGACAGTACTGTCGGAAGACCAAACGCTGTCTACTACATCAAAGCAGGAAGACGTCCCATCCAATAAACTGTCATCCCCGAGAATAGCCGGCAAGACGGGGTTACACATGCTGACACAGTATCCGAGGTAGGACACCCTTACAATGCTTGCACACTTATGTAGCCATGAAGAACAGAGCCAAATAGCACACAACAGCATGACAATTAACCCCACAGAGTCGGGACTGGAGCAGAAGCCAGACGGTCGATGCAGGTGCAAGGACTCCTCAGCTCTGGACATGCCATCGGGCCAGTGGGGGCCCAGAGAAAAAGAACGGCAGCCATGAGAGGGGGCGGGGCTTACACAATTGAGAAGGACTCTCTGAGCAAGGGGAGATCTCATTGGATGGAAAATGAGAGAAGTAGTATAATAGGAGGAGAAGGAGGATGTTTATGTTATGTTATGTTAAAGGTACTTAAATAGCGCACCGTCACCAACGGAATTGGTCCCCAGGCGCTCTGGCTGATCTGTAAACAGGAAGGATGGGTAGGGTTAGTCGGGAGCAGGAGAGTGGGAGAAGTGATGTGCTGTTGGCAGCTTCAGCTTGGTATACACTGAGTGCTGGGTTTTGGTGCTAGTATCGGCTCGGGTGAGACCTAGAGTGCTGTAGGTGTTTTTTATGTGTTGATGATGTGGTAAAGTGTGTGCGGATTGCTGGGAGAGAGATGGTTGTGGGGCTTTGTGTGGTTTAAGTATGCAGAAGATTGAGGGTTGGGTTAGTGGGGTCTGTGTCCTGATTCAGGTAGTTCTGATTCTGTTAGAGTTGTATTCCTGTGAGATGGGTTGATGCTGGTTCCTCATGGGCCGACTCACTTTGTTGGTGCTGCGCTGACCCTGCTGTATCATAGTGAGTATTGTTTCGATTGATAGGTGCATCTGATCCTTTCTTCGGGTGTGGGAGTGGGTTGGTAATATCTCTATTCTCTTGTTATCGTCTTTCCATTGGGTCTTTGGATTCTGTGGGGTGAACATCCTTGGGGCTGTTTAGTTGTAGTTTTGTGTGATGGGGCATTGTGCTTCCGCTGTGTATTAGGTGCACAGTGTGTAATGATGAAAGATTCTGTTTCTCACCCACTGGATTGGGGCTTGTGGTGTGGTGCTTCCTTTCCCTCCCCGTCTGTTGTCCTTAGGTCCGCTGGGAATGGCTATAGTTTAAGGTCATGGTCCTCTTGATGATTCATCCTAGTGTTTCTGTCTTTGTCTTGCTATGTATACGGTCTTTGGTCGTATTGCGGCTGTTTCCCGGTCAGTCGTTTAGTATGTCATGGAATATTTTCCTGAGGGTTTTTCCCATTGATGGCTTGGTGTGGATCCGGGTCTCTCTCTACGTTTGTGAATGTTTTAGTTGTGAGCGTGCCCATGTGGCTGGTCTTTCTAGTTACGATGTGAAGAGCCATGTTTTCAGTAGTTTCCTGACAGCAGGTGGTTTCTAGTGTTACGTATGTATTTTGGAAGGTCGTTCCAGGTTTTCAGGGCTTGGTGCGAGAAGGAGGATCCTCCAAGTTTTCTCGTGTTGTAGGGTTTCGGTTCCAGGCGGATGTCAATGCTTGATCTGAGCGTTCTTGTTGGTTGATGTAGGCGCAGTTTGTCTCTCAGGAACTTGGTGCCTTCGTTGTGTACCGCTCTGTGCGTGATGCACATTGTTTTGAATTTTATTTGTTGTTTTATTGGTAGCCAGTGTAGTGTTTTCAGCGCTGGTGTGGTGTGTTCTCTTGGGGTAGTTTCAGAAGCAGTCTGGCTGCTGCGTTTTTTATGCGTTGTAGTTTTTATTTGAAGTCGTTCCGGCATGCCTAAGTATATGCTGTTGGCGTAGTCTACTCGGGACATGACTAGAGAGATGATGGTGGTTTTTTTGTTGGCGAACGATGGGAACGGTAGGATCCTCCTTTGCCGTTCGCAGGAGGAAGAAGCTTTTCTTGAGAAGGGCGTTTACTTGTGGCTCCAGCGTGAGATTATTGGCCATCAGGACCCCCAGGATTTTTTTACCATCGGCGAGGGTGCAGGGGTTGTCCAGAGTTCCCTTCCCTTGGCCAAGGGATGAAGTGGTTTTCTCCTCCATTTGTTTGTGACTATCATTATTTCTGTTTTGCCTGGGTTGATTTTCAGGCAGTTGGAGTTCATCCAGAGGAACACATCGCAGAGGCATTTTTCTAGCGTTGAGTTTATTTCCGGGCTGTCTTGTATTTTGAAGATTATTTGTGTATCGTCGGTGTAGTTGTAGCTGGTGAGGCTGTGGCTTTTGATGATTCTGATAAGTAGATGCAGGTAGATGTTGAATAGTAGCGGGGAGAAGAAGGATCCTTGTGGTACTCCACAGGTGGAATCTCTTGGGCTGGATTTGAAGGGTTTCATCCATACGGTTTCCGTTATGTTTGTTAGGAAAGATTTGATTCATAGTAAGGCGGTGACTGTTATTCCCAGTCCTTCTCAGCTCGTTATGAGGATGTCGTGGTTAACTGTGTCGAATGCTGCTGATAGGTCTAGGAGTATCAAGGCAGTTGTCCGAGTCTGCGTTAATTTTTAGATGTCCCATATTGAGAGTATAGCTGATTCTGTTCCTCTCATTGGTCTGAAGCCAACTTGTGCTTGGTGTAGTAAGCCGTGCTCTTCTATGAAGTCTTGGGTCGTTTTGTATATGTATGTTTCGTGCAGTTTGGCTGTATACGGGATGTTGGAGATGGGTCTGTAGTTGGAGAGGTCCTCTACGTTTCCCGCTGTATCTGTGAGTAGTGGCCTGATGTATGCAGTTTTGAAGGCTTGTGGCACTTTTCCAGTTGCGATGGAGCGGTTGAGGATGTTCCTGTGATATTCCAGCGGCCTTCCTTGTTTAAGAATCGATTTGTATAAATCTGGTGGGCAGGGGTCTTTGGGAGACCCTGAGTTATTGCTTTCATTCACCTGTTTGACGAATGTCTCCACGGATATTTCTGGAAAGCCTCGTAGTTTGTTTGGGTGTTCCTCCTGGGTGTAGGTGGGGATCGTTGTCAGATCAGGCAGTCTTTGTATGGTTTGTTGGATGCTGGTGATTTTTGTTTTTGAAGTGGTCAGCAAGGTCATTGCATAGTTTCGTGGACTGAGTTGGTGTGTTGTTACATGCCGGAGGGTTTTTGATTTCGTTTATGATTTTGAAGAGTTCTTTTTGGGCGTTTGGTGCTTCGAAGATTCGGTTGTCGTAGTGTTTCCACTTTGCTTTTTGTATTTCCTTTTTGTATGCACGGTTGTGTAGGAATTTCTGTTTTTTCGCATCGTCGTTTAGTTTTCTCCAATCAAGTTCTAGTCTTCGGTTTTTCCTTTTCATGGTGCTGAGTAGTGGGGTGCATAATTTTGCCATTGCGTGTTTGTGAGAAGGAGTGAAGGGTTTTTCTCTGGCGATGTTGTACGTAAAAATTGTCGACACACACAGAGTTCAGGTGTTTCTATCCCAACCAATCCGGTTTTCCAACTTGTTTCAGAGACCGTCCACATCCACCAGCAGGTTCCACATTCTCAACCGCTGGCCGCTCCACCTACTCACCGAATTAGAAACACCTTAACTCTGTGTGTGGTCGACAATTTTTACGCAACACTAGCAGTACATGGAATTACAGTCACTATTGATGTACTAACCCACCTATATGCACAATCATTGCATAACCTTGTGTAAAAAATGTTTTTCTGTGCCAAGGATGGCATATTTCGTTTCTTTTTAAATATTTACTCTTGAAAATTTAATAAATCTCAACCTTTTATGTTTGAAAAAGAATCTAACTTCTTCGTGTTCATGTTAAGAGCTAATAGATATGTGCTAATTTAGCTCCAGTGCCTCCCAAAAAGAATCCTACCAAAGCGTCAATGACCAGGGTAGCTGCTGACTCCACTCTTTTCTCAAAACTATAGTAGTTCTAATCCAGGAATGCAGCAGGGCTACTTTTTTGCCCAGGTCATCTTCTTCCATGAATGTTTGATGTGGTTTGCTAAGCTCCAGGAGTTCAATTAAATTGAGTTTTTGATGGTTCTCCAATTTCTTTTCATGGTGTTCAGTGTTTTGTCCAGTTGACTGTTTGTTGGGGTGGTCATTTTGATTACGAAGGGGATGATGAGATGGTTGCTCCAGGCTATTTGAATTGGGGGTGCCGTGGTGAAGAGTAGTTTGTTCGTGAATATTACGTCAAGTATGTGCCCTGCCGAGTGGGTTGTTCCTTTGACTAGTTGTTGCAGATTAATTGCTGATATTTGGCTGGTTAGCGATTTTTGGACGGTCGTGGTTTCTTTTTCAAACCAGATGTTGAAATCTCCGAGGACTATCAGGTGATTGTGGTTGATGACTAGGACGGTGATTGCTTCTGTGAAGGCATCTACGAAGGTTGCATCATAGGTTGGTGGTCTATATATTAGTATGAATTTCAGGTTTGTTTTGGAGCTTAAGACGTATGATTAGGGATTCACATTTATCGATGTTTAGTGGCTCTTCCAATTTGATGTCCAGGTGTTCCTTGTGAATAACTGCCAGCCCCACCCTCTTTTGGTTTTTCTATTTGCTTGGACGCATTTGAAGTATTCTGGCAGGCAGTTGTTGAGGATGATCTTGTAGTTGTCGTCTAGCCATGTTTCTGTTACAACAGGATGACGATCCCTCCGTCACAGAGCAGATCATATATTTGGTGGCATGTTTGGACATTGACCTTGCATTGATGAGGTTGCAGCGGATCATTTTGGTGTGGGTTTGCTTGTTAGTTGTTACTTGTTTTGGTTTGTGGTTGTTTGGTTGCCGTGCATCGTTGTAGCCGTTGATTGGGGGAGGTTGAGGATCAGCGAAGGCTGCATCTTCATTGTGGGGTGGCGGATGAGGATCAGTGATGGCTGCATCTTCATTGACGCGGGCTGCTAGGTTGAAAGCTTGGCTGTTCAATGGCGGTGCTTTTCTATTTTTGCCGGGTAGGTGAAGGTCGGTGAAGGCTTCTTCATTGAATTGGTCAGTTAGGTTGATGTTTGGGTTGTTGGATGTTAGATCTTCGTCATCGTTTTGTCCGGTGCGGCGTGGGTGTTGAGGGGTTCTTGTGATGTATGGGGTGATGGGGTCGGAGTTTATCCGCACTCTTCTTTGGTGCTCCTGTCTTTTTCCTGGTTGTCTCTGGCTGTTCTTTGTGTGTCTTGGTGTCTCTGTGTCATTGGGGTATCCTGGTTCAGGGGTTGTTGCGAGGTAAGATGTGAGATATAAGGATTTTTCCCTTTGGAAGATTGTTCTGGTCGTTTCGGGTTTTGGCATTGTTTTCTCTATTTTCAGTTGTTGCTTTGGTGGTAGGTTGGATTTGTGCGTCTGTGTCCTGTGCAGCCTTGTCTTGTGCACTTTCCTGGCGTCCCTTCCTGGTCCGGGGCATTTTGGTGCTCTGTGCGGAGGCGCCGGTTGAGTGGTTGGCTGCGGTGTCTTGTGATGGCAATACTGGGGTTTCTTCTTGTGTTGGTAGGCCAGGGTGCTTTTTTGTGCTGTTTGTTCTTCAGGTGGGTTGGTTTGTGTATCCTCGGAGCAGTGTCCGGGGGTGGGTTTGGGTGCTGGGCGTATAGTTGTCAGGGGTGTAGTACAAAGTTCAGTGGCTGTCTATGTAGGTCTCTTGGAAAAGGTGAGGGCATTTGAAACTATACTATTATGGTCTGGTCCTCACTAGGAGTATGTTAAGGTGGATAAGGCTAGGTTTGTGCTTGAGACTAAGTCTGACTATGTTCTAGAGTCCCGTATGGTAGGGGGGACTCTAAGGAGTATTGTAATCCTTACAATGCATATTTTGGGAGCAGAACCACTGCTAGATTTGGGGGACCTGTATAGTGGGAGAGAGAGAGGCCTATCAATGCAATCTGAATATCATGCAATGCAATTTGGGAACAGAACCTTTTGCTAAATCTGAGAGACCTGTATAGTGGGAGAGAGGCCTATCAATGCAAGCTGAATATCATACAATGCGATTTGGGAACAGAGTCCTTGCTAAATTTGAAACGCCTGTATAGTGGGAGAGAGGATTATCAATGCAATCAGAATATCATACAATGTAATTTGGGAACAGACCCCTTGCTAAATTTGAGAGACTTGTATAGTGGGTGAGAGGCCTATCAATACAAACTGAATATCATACAATGCAATTTGGGAACAAATGTAGCATGCTTGTCTATAAGTGGGTAAGGCTTCAAGGGTGGAGCTATTGCTCTATCCCTCACCTAGGCCACTCTTACCTTACCGGTCCTTGATTGTTGCTGGTTGACGGTTGGCCGCTGGGTTCCCCTGAAGACACCTGCTGGCACTTCTGGAGCCACCTCTGTTGGAGCCGCCCTTTGCCTTGGGGGCCCTTAGCCGCAGGGGGGCTCCCAGGCAGAGGGCTGCCCTGGGAGGGTCTGTTAAGGCTTGGGCAGCACAGCCGCAGTCCCAATCAGAGCCTGGGGCGTATCGGGAGGCGTGAGGAGGCAGAGAGACCAGGAAGAGGGTGCAGGGAGGAGATGGGACTGCAAGGGGTGTAGGGGGCCCTTTTCCCCAAACAAAATTACACAATATGGGCCCAGAGATGGCCAAGGTCACCTCGCCGGCGTGGAAGTGGCGTGCAGGTTGAGGTGGGTCAAACACACGGAAATCAGGCAGCCTATCGGGACCAGAGGGCGGACCGAGGGCAGGCGCAAGGGGAAGCAGGAGAGGACGTGGCCTGCGCTGGGAGGCAAACGGGGGCTGGGCCTCTAAATTATTAAAGGATACCAAATTCAAGGCCTAAAGAGGCTCAGGGGGCTCACCCACTCATCTGCACGGCCCGGGTGGAAGTGGCGTGCAGGTCGAGGTGGGTCAAACATACGGAAATCAGGCAGCCTATCGGGACCGGAGGGCGAGGGTGGGTGCAAGGGGAAGCAGGAGAGGACGTGGCCTGCGCTGGGAGGCAAACGGGGGCTGAGGCTCTAAATTCTTAAAGAATACCAAATTCAAGGCCTAAAGAGGCTCAGGGGGTTCACCCACTCACATGCACGGCCCGGTTGGAAGTGATACAGTGTTGCATTGTTTGCCTTGCAGGAAGACCGAGAGCAAGAGGGGAGTACAGAGGAGTGGTGGGCCTATCCGGGGAGGAGAAGAGAAGAAAGAACCCATTATGCATCCTGCACTATAAGGAGAAGACCTGGGGCAGTTAGAAGGATGACGAAACCCTACCTAAAGGCCTTCCTTTATTTTGGCAACCTTCAATAAATATCTGATTTATTACAACCTTTTGGAGTTGGGGTCGTTTGTAAATCCTACAAAGGGACTACTTCATCGGGTATAAATTGGTATTTCTAACTACTGATGCTCAGTAGGACAGAGGGAGAAAATAAAATGAAAAATACACCACGAAACACACAAGAGTAGGGCTAGTGGAACAATAGGAAATAAAAAATGATAGACCACAAAATGCAAAATATATACACCGCTCAAAGCATAAGATAAACAGCACACCCCCACACACACACACACACACACACACGCAAACAACTGTGCAAACAGCATTGCAAACAACGCACAGTAGGACTGGCGTGACAACACAAAATGAAAAATATACAACCGAGTGAAAAATGTACCACAAAATTAGAAATATACATGCAACGAACCTGATAAGTCACCGCTCCCACCCACCCACACACACACACACACCTCTCTCTTTCTAGTCACCACCAATCCCTCACTCAAAAAAGACACTCGAAATAACCTACGTTGAGTACAATTGAACAGTCGTCCTACACAGCAGGCACTGCATACAATCCCACGTCATGAGCACACATGACCAACAATCCACTCAAAACAATACATTCAAAACAATGTTCTTGAAAGAGATAACATGCACAGAGTGCAGTTCATCACAATAGTCAACAACACTCTCAAAGTAATACTCTTCTAATAACCTGCATGAAACACAATTAAGCAAATTGGTCAAACCCAGCAAACATGCATATAAGCTGACACTATGGCCAACAACAATACACTTAAAACATTGTGCTAAAAAAGATAAATTCAAACAAGATACACAAAATAATACACTCAAAATAAATAACATAAACAAGTGTTGTTGGATAGTGGCGTAGTGCGAGTTAAGAAATGTAGTGTGCCGAACTTTGTATTCTGGAAACATTTCAATTGAACAGAGTGTTTGAACTTAAACATTGGTATAACCAATGTGTTAGACTTCCACTAGATATGTGTGTGTGTGTGTGTGTGTGTACGTAAGTATACACGTATTTTATATGTGCACATTAAAGATACCTCTATCTCCCTCTGCATTGTCATGTTGCATTGGCGCTTGAGTTCTAGGAGTTTGTTTCTTATCTCGGTTCCATCTTCCCACTTTCCTACAGCCAGGATCTCCTAGAAATGAGCCCAGATGTCTATAATTGATAACAGGCCAGCAATGAGCGTTTGCAGACACGCCTGGGGATATCATGAATGATCGGACCACTGCTGGTTTCCCTAAGTACTAACATTTGGCTTTCTCTCTAATCACTGTGACTATGCAGTCCAGACCGAAGAGACAACCTCCCAGAAAGGGACCCTCATTAAGGTCTCATGGTTTTTTTCTTTTGCTGTGAACCTTTTTTTGTATTTGCCATGCAGCGTGCAGCATTGGATTGCTTTGAACCTAATTCTTTGAATTGCAATGTAATGTCAAGTGGTCTTCTATAGCAAACATCTGCCAATTTGGCAACCTCTCGCTGATCTGCTCCAAAAGAGAGGGGGCGGGGAAGTTAAGTGGAGGGGAAGGAGAAGCACGATGCAAAACCTGAAGCATCGATGAGTGCAGATCAGAAGAACTGATTGGCTGCATGTTGGTGTTACTACATATGTTGTGGCGATGGCACTTTAGTTATGTGTATCCGGAAGAGAACCACAGATGTAGAAATGCTATTCTTGTTTGCTACTGATGGGGACTGCCTCGAGACCAAAGGTGGGTTGAGGGCTGTTGGAGGGATGGCTGTAACAAGCTTGTGGGAAAGGTGTGGATTGTTTGTGCAAGTACATAGGCTACTAGTAGTTGATCACCTGCGGTGTAGGAGTGGCTAGTCAATTGGCGTAGTGTAACAAGGAAAGTTGAACGGTGAGCAAATGTGCAATCGAGAAGCACAGCAGTCGATTATGGAGCATTGTATCAAGCCAACAACGGAGAAGCCGGCTACATGAAGCAACATTCGACAATAAGTATCCCTGAGGCAGTGGTCCATTTAAGGCCAATATGCATGAAGCAGAAGTTGAGGAGCAATATAAACCAAACAGCCATCAAGGAATAATGACCTGAGGCAGCAGTCGCGGAATACGCTACAAGAAGTGATAGTCATAAACCAAAAAGAAGGGGTGGATCAAGGCGCAAATTTATAGAGCAAAGAAGTAGTTGGGAGGCAACCGAGGCGATGCAAAAATATAAATGCAAGGAAAGTGTTATTGAGAGTAACTGTTCCACACAAATCTATGACAAGAGACCTCGAAACGCATTTACAGTCTTTAAGTTTCACCGGTTCGATCTCTATTACCCTGCCCCTCCCACTCCCTCTCAATTCATGAACCAATATGACTCCCCTTGTGATTTAATTTAAACTGGGCTTTGCCTCTAGAGACCAACACCCGAGTATGGTGGTGAGGGTCGGTGGGCCTAGAGCAAATTCTTGACAAGTGGTTGGTGAGGGAGTAAGGAGGGGAATGTTTGGGTAGCCCGTGGCCCTAAACTGTCACAGAATAAGTGGCACTAGGTTCGCCATTGGCGAATAGTAGGGATTTGTCACCTATATTATTTCCAAATCAGTATTATCATAACATTGCATGCAGACAAGCCTACCAAATCAGCAAAATATATTTACCAGTATCTACCAACACAGGAGGGCCGCCGTTGCAATGTGGAGTGATGTCTACATCAGTTATTAGTACAAAGTGTATGTCTAGCTGCGTTTTGTCACTACCCCATGTAAGGCTGAGTGATGTTGTGGTTAGAATATCTGTTGGGTATCAGTGGGCACTGGAAGGGCCCTCCACTGCCAATTAAATACAATTTTGGGTCCGGGAGCACAGACATCCTTGCCCTCCCACCCTAAACCCATGTCCCCCCACCACCTCCTGAAACCCATGCACCCCCCAAAACTCAAAATAAAGGGATTACATACCTCCATACGTGGAGTCAAATTCGACTGAAACTCGTCTAGGCTTTAAATGGATTATCTAGTTGTTACTCAAATTTGAACATCACACATCTCTGTGACCTGTTTCCCCAAGAGGGTGCTATATTGAATACACTTTCGCTTTGTTTTTCGAAAAATATATTAATTTTGAAAGAAAATGAAGGAAAATGATTTGTAAGCAAGTAATTATTATTAAGATTGTCTACAGCAGGGAGTGTCGGACAAACATAGGTTTCTATCACCCAGTTTCATGGTGCTCAGTTTGTCAGCCTCTGAAAGTTGGACGGGTGACTAACATGATCTGTGCGGATCTATCTGGAGACTGAGCAGCCATTTTGGTTGCAGGATTAGTGTTGGAGATATGTGCTGCAACAGAGACAGTGTAACATTGGAGTCTGTTATTCATGCCAATAAAGCATTGTTGCTTGACTTGTCTCGATTAAGGCAGTGCCAGGTTTCTTGTTGAGTAATGGATGAAGAAGGGTGATCACATGCAGTGGTGTATCATTCAATCTGCAGGATGCACGCCATCAAGGTTTAGATGCAGCTCAATGATTCGCTCCTAAGTCTCTACGTAGGCCTAGGGGCCCTAGGGGCCACACATTACCACTGTAGACTAAGTGGGGCATGATCCGACAATACTCTACCTCCATACTGAGCATGCGTAATCTGATGGATCAGTTCTCTCCCTACAACAAGGTGATCTATCCTTGTATGCACTGCACGTGGCGCTGAAAAAAGGGAATAGTGTCTGGCTGCCAGGTGGAGAGCTCTCCAAGCATCCTCCAAGTCAAAGGAGTCCCGAGCCTCTGCAATGTTCCGACAGGCAGAGCAGGTTTAGTGCACTTGTGTCAGACCTATCCAGGGTCGGGTTCAACGTGCAGTCTCCTCCCTGCCCCCCCCCATATCATGTTACTATTTCGATAGGGGCCAAGACGTGGATACATGGTCTGGAAAAACTTGGCGGCACTGTGGTTAGGGGCGTATGTATTAATTAAGCATGTGTCTGTGTTCCAGGAGGCCCTGTACTAACACCATCCTGCCCTCGTTATCCGTTTTGATGTGAATAACTTTTAAAGGCACTGAGGGCGCTATCCATATCAATACTCCACGAGCATAAGCGGAATACATAGAACCAAATACTTGCCCTCTCCATTTGCTAGCTACTAGCGCCTGTTTCACGGCCGTAAAATGTGTTTCCTGCAAGAAGGCGATGCCCACCTTCTTTCTCATTAGATAAATAAATACTCAATAACTCTTACATTCCAGGTCAATACGTCTATGGTATCTGCCGTTTACTTTTATCCCCTTCATTAAGTCAACTCCCCGCTGGAACCCAGTATCCATCAGCACCCATTCTTGTAATGTTTCGTCCCGGAACGTAGTACTGCGTATTCCTTCCAACAAACATGCAGGCAACCCCTTCCCCCATAAACTTCCCCAACGTTTCAAACTAACCATAACTGCCCAGCTTTGTTACCCTTGCTCAGGCTTATCCGCTTCTCATTTCCGTCCCAGGCTGTCCGGCCCTGGGCAGTTGCACAGCGGGTGGGCACACAAACAAGTGCCCCAGAAAAATACAACTCAGAGGGCGTGACGAGCGCGGCCATGGGTCCGGACTCCACCGCTCTGTGCTACCAGTCGTCCCTGCCATATGCAATAAAGCCCTTGCTCATGCACTCAGAAGCTCTTCTTCCGACACGGTGGCACATCATTACAAGTCCGGCGGTAACCTGCCAGTGCTACTGGACTAAATCACTGTTTCCGCTACCTGATGTAAAAGAGGCATAAGTAGGTGCACTACCAAGTGTTTCAATTGTAAAATAACTTTACTAAATGTGTAATAATTTAGATATTCTTTCTAGGTGGGGGGGAGGAAAAGTGATCCTGGCACAGAATCACTATAACGTGTAAGTAAAGAGAGAAACGAGGATCCAAAGGTAGGAGCCCTCCCGTCCCCTGCACTCTTTCCAAAATCCATCAACTGATGGTTCATCAATGTCAAGTTTATTCAGCTAAAACATTCCATTGAATTTGAATTACATAAATAATGAGAATAATCACTTATATGTTTTGTTAGAAAAAACCAAACAGGTTTTAATTTGTAGTCGAAAATAAGTTCACAAATCGATTTTGAACCGAAAAAGAAACAAGATGGCTGTCAACAAAATGATAGGCAATAGTAGTCCATGTATACAATTGAGTAATGGCTGACGCGTTTCGGGAAGACTATCCCTTCTTCTTGAGCCAAGCAGGTTATAACTGTGAAAAATAAATGAATGGAGAATGTGTCAGTCCTTTCAACTCCAATCACGTTGAATTCATGTACATATAATCGTTTTGTCCAAGTATGTTACGGTCTTACATAGCATAGATGAATAAATAAGCAAAAGTTAAACAAACATTCTTTTTGCCCAGTTTATAAGATCATAGAGACTGTTAATCTAATTTACCCTGATGTCCCGGTGCCACTGTGACATTACACGTCCCGGCGGCCCGGGATATCAGGCGGCGGAACGTGTAAGTGCCCATTCCCATAAAGTCCCATTGGATTCCATGGAAGCACAACCAACGTTGCTAATGGTGCCAGTGCTTCTGTGAAAACTCTGCGGGTGGGTGCTGTTACACCCGGCAGGTCAGACCTGTCGGGCGCAAAGGCCCCCGCCCGCAGAGTTGTAGTGTGGCAGTCTGGAAAAGGTGCCGGTGCGGGGTTACCGGCACCCTTAATTCTTGACCGCCTCACTTGTAATGAGGCACAGTATTTTTTTAGCAAGAGCCATCCGGCTCCGGAGCGTATGTTCATATCCCGCTCTACCAGCACACTTCAACGTGCCGCTCATGCCGACCAAAAGTACTTTCGTTTCCTCTCATCCCCAGTTGTGCAGAGCTCTCCTTTCGTTTTCCACGTTCATCATCAAGCTCTGTTACGCCAGACCCAACCTTCTGCCTGTCCATCCAGGCTTGAGCATCTTCCGGGATATCAAAGAATCAAGTCTTGCCTTTATGTATAACCTTAGGTCATGCCGGGTAGACCAGCATATATTTCAGACCAGCCTCTCGGAGTCTAGCCTTAGCTGCTGCAAATTGCGCTCTGCTCTTCGGCACCTGTAATGTGTAGTCGGGGTAGACTGCCAAGTCTGCAGAGGCTCTCTTCAGTTCGCCTCCTTGTCTAGAATACGGCAGTATTCTTTCCCTGTCTTTATAATTCAGGACGTTAGCGATGATCAGCCTGGGGGGTGCACCAGGAGGTTCTCCTCGTAAGCGCCCTCTCAATTGTAAAACCTTGTGTGCGGTTGCCAGCCCAATCTCTTGAAGCAGCAAGTTTTCAATGTACGTTGTAGGGTCTACGCCTACCTCCCCCTCCGGCAGGCCTACTATGGGAATATTGTTCCTTCTGGCCCTCCCCTCAGTCTCCTCCACTCTGGTCTCTAGCTGACTGACCTTTTGCTGTAAAATGTGGACATCTGCATGTGTGCCGCGGAGCGCTCCTGTGTTCTCCTCCACCTGTGTCTCCAACGTGGTAGTGTGCTGGTTCCTCACATCTTGACGCAAAAGTCCTACATCCAGTTGTCACGACCCGTGACCCAGAACCCCACTGGCATGGTCACATGCCAGGTAGAGTTAGGACTCAGGGTTCATTTGGGGCCCCAAGGGCCTTACATTATCACCAGGGACTCTCCTGGAGTCAGTCCTGGCGCCTTTGGCGCCAAGCTCTTATTTGGAATGGGACTTGAGGGGACTACTTTTTGTGTGGAAGCCTGCAGCCAACATGGAGACACCCACACAGTCTAGTCCCTAAGAACCAGACTGTGCGGTGCAGTATTTTAGGGTGTGGTAGCCCGGACTACTTTACCTGGACTACTTTACAGGGGTAGGCTATATAAACCACACCCAAGCTAAAGAACGTGCTTCGCGTTATTCTGCAGCCAGCAGCATGACGCTGATCGTGTGTCCAGAGATCAGCATCCGGCGTTCCTGGAATGGCGGACCTGCAGAGGAGACAAAAGAACATCATTAGCAGTCCCAGCTTACCTGTAGCTTTCCATCCTTAGATCCCGGTTGCTCGCAGTCTTCCATCCCGTTGGCAGCATCTTCAGGACATCACGCACGTACCGGAATGAAGCATGTGGAGGGGAGAGAGAAAAAGGGACAATGTTAAACAGGTTACTCACGGCAATCACAGCAGTAACCATAGCCTCCTCACCTGGCTGGGCATATCTTGGCCGGTTCCGCTCCGGAAATCACTGCACGCCCAGAAAGACCATCGCGACCTGAAAAGGAATAAAGAATACAGGTTAGCCCAAAAGACATTAGCGTGCCACACTTCGCGCTGAACCTACCTTTCTTCATACGCTTCGCGTCCATAAATCTCGGCAGGAGCCTGACCCAAGCAGTGCACCCAGCGAACCACTGCACACCTAAGGGGGAAAAAATCAGGGAAAGACTTTAATAGCACGAAAGAAAAGCAAAGGCCTTCAGAGACTGCTATAATCGGAATTACCTCCTTAAAGACACTTGAATAGGTTGGCACCAGTGAAGTTAACTCTGTCGCTTCAACCCTGCAGAAAAATATGCGCCCCTGTGCAGAAAGCAGGACGGAGAGCACGCCAGACATCATAACAAGGTGAGGAGGGGGCCATCAGGTCTAGTTCAAGGGGCTGGTGGGAGGAAACGAAATCTGTGCCCAAGTCCAGTCTTCCTGTGTTTTCAGGCCCACCTGCCATAGAAGACATCATCCCGAATTGAGCACATCCGGGGGGAACCAGGGCATACGGGCGTCCCCGTGGATACCAGGTGAGCGTAACAGTAATGCTGCAATCTGTGTCCCCAGTGGGGCCTTCAGATCCGCTATAGTCAGCATCACCTGATTGCGCAGCTCCATTGTGCTCCCATCCTTTTCATGCACCACGTCCACACTACCTCCTGGCTCCTGTTACTTTGGTTTAGCAAAGTTATCCATGGTTGGCTGAGTCGTTTAGTTTTTTGCTGACTTGGGAGGCACTCGGTAGCTTCCTCCCTTCTGGTGAGCCCCCGTCACTTCTACTCAGGATGACAATATTCAAATTGTCTCTGCGAGTGTGCCGCTTAAGCTGTTTTGGCCTGTCGAGTTAGCTATTGAGTTATGTCTAAAGCAAATAGTCAACCATCCTGTGTCAAAGCCTATTTCCATCCCTTACACTCTTAACAAACTAAGGAAAAAACGATGATATTCTTAGTCCAGAAGAGTGACTCCCTTCTTCTGGACTGAGGGTTTGTATTCACGTCCTGGTGATGAGAAGTGTTCTCCAGATTGCATAAACAAAAAGTTCTAACAGTTCTCTTGCAGGATTGCTCAGTCAATGCAGGTTCAGAAATGAAAGTCTCTTCAAATAAATGTTTCTATTCACAATGCCAAGGGGATGGCTCCTCCCCATCTGGATCTTCTTGGACTCACTTTGACAACGCAACAATTGAGGGGGGAATATCTCTCTTCCCCTGGTCTTTCTCAGACCTTTCAGGCAGTTCAACAGACAGTGGGGGAATCCCTCCCTTACCCTGGTCTTTCTCAGACCTTTTTAGGATGCCAGAGTAATAAACTCCCTTACCTGACTCCTTTGCAGCTTCACGTATCCCCAGGGGGAATGAATCACATCAGTCATTAACTACTATTCTCTGGTGACTGGCTTTGCGGCTGTCGAAATATTGTTTTCAGTATGGCTTGGAAATATTCCTAAAGGGGTGTTACATCAGGGTGCAATTTTATAAAATGTACATATTCTTATACATTCAATGTCATTGTACACCGTATCACTATTTCAATTTTATTTAAGTGCAACAGGTTTTGCACTTTTATTCAAAGGCTCATAAATGAGTCACATTTAGAATCTTATAGGCGAGCAAACCCTGGCTGAGACACACAGGGTGTACTCCAGTGTGCAGCCGGCACCTTATCTGCCTCACAAACGCACTTCTTTGCTATCGGCAGCATCTTGCTCTTGTGTGATATGTGAGAAACCTGAGGGTATTCTACCCAGTAGACCTTGAGAAACCCTTATTCAGGTGGCCAGGGAAAGGCTGGCGCAATCAGATCCCAACCCTGGGGGTGGACAAGCGAGGGATAATCTCCTGGGTAGGGGAAGCCAGGGTTTTTCTCAGGGAAATGCCCCAGGTGAGACGCGGTATTATATCGGACAAAGGGACGAGGAAGAAGAGATTCTTTAAGCTTTTATAGGTTGCACCAACTCAACTTCCCTTCCACCCAAAGATCTCCCTTATCCGAAACCAATGACCCCTCCATATCTGGTAAATCCCCTAGGAACCCAAACCCCGGTACATTCGACAACCACAATTCCCAGAATCCCTGTTTTCCTGTTTTCCACCTGAATACTCCCAATCATTCTTATCCACGTCACTTTGATTCTTTTCCGGACACCCACTCACCCTCGACTAAACACTATTGTTCCCACAATCCCCCCTGTTCCTTTTACGATAATAATCCCAGTCATTCCTGTCTGCTTCACAAACCCTATCAATCTCACCCTTCTGAGTTTATCAAACCCCCTAGGGGTAAGGCTATAATTCCAACACCTTTTCCCCATCCTACCACGTAGGACAATCAGACACACTAACCCCTCCCCTTTTGGACACGAACACTGACTTACCCCACGAAAGACAACAGACTAATAAAACTGTTTACCAGACATGTCCCAACCCAAGGGTCAGGCAAAGGCAAGGAAATTGACCAGAACCTCACACACCTGCTGTCCCTTTCCTTTTCTGACGGGAATAAAAGGTGGAGCACGAGAGCACAATATGAGCAAGGTAGAACGCAGGACGAGAGAGCGAACTCAGCACGGCAGTACAAGAGAAGGAGAAAGACGGCATGAACCAAGAGGCTGACAAGGGGAGAAGCGACCTTGCCCTTTCCAAGCCAGGCCCGTGAAACCTCCAGAGAAGGAATTGTAAGACCATGAACAGTAACCAGCGTGTGTTGCAGCAGATGTAAACGGTACACAGGGCCCTCCTCTTCTGATAACCAAGCCGAGGGAAGACGCTTCCCACCATGGTACAGAAAAGCCAAGCGGTTCATCACAGCCAGTGTGTCGAGGGGAGAGCCGATAAGAAAACGAACTGTGAATAAAAGTAGCAAACAGCTAATTGAAGTAAAGTACAAAGAACTGTTAATACAAGAGGGGAAAAACAGCTGCAGAAGAGTACAGCACCACGTGGGTGCTCACTCGCGAAACTCTGGCCGAT
Organism: Ambystoma mexicanum; assembly: GCF_040938575.1. NCBI lineage: Eukaryota > Metazoa > Chordata > Amphibia > Caudata > Ambystomatidae > Ambystoma > Ambystoma mexicanum. Next base: position 150,201,946 of record NC_090936.1, read on the forward strand.
TGCCCTATTGTTGAGACTACCTTTACTAGAAGGCCTTGGGAGCGGGGCGAGAAAGGGGTCAAAGTATTCATACAGGGTTCTTGTAAAATCCTCTGTATAGTCCAATGTCTTTGACCGGCAGAAGATTGTAATGTTAAGGGAAGTGAATCCTGCATCGTAAGAAAGTAGAAGAAAATGTGTGATTAGCAAAAGTTGGCAAGAGTAAACCCAACGGAGGGACGCCGACGAAGGGGCGAAGTCTAAAAGTCCCAGTGAACAGTGTGTTGCCAAAGGTGGACCCGGCAGGGTGATGTCCTCGGTGAACTGTTTAAAAAGACATTAAGATTCGTGAATGCAAGAAAAGCCATAGTGAACCTGATGGAGGAAGGCTGATGATCAAAAAGGATCTGCGCCCGGAAGAGGGGGATCCAGGGGTGAAAAGGCACCACCCAACGTGTAAGCAGAAAGGAACTTTTGTTTTATTATTTTTTTAACACATCAGATCCTCGGAGGCAAGAGACTTTTTGTAGAAAAGAGACTTAACCACCGACGGTCTGGATACCTAAGAGCGGAACTGTAGTCTTGTGCTGGGAAAGCTCGAGCGAGTGCTGTGCTCCGGAGTCCCGCCTTGTCCCATGCTCATAACGTGGGGAAGGGAGACCCTGACTCTCGCATCCTGATTTATCATTTATGAACACTTCTTTCTTTCTTGTGAATCCTACCTCACACTCTTTCTGGTATTTAGTTGGAACGATTGGCAATAGTTTTTTTTTGTTTTTTAGTATAGGTCCTTTTTATTTGACAAAACGCCACTAGGACTTCCTTAATTTTCATTTGATGGTCGAAGCTTGCTCCCATTTTAGCTTTAGGTTTAGATTAGGTGTTTTTACAACCTGCATATTCAGTTTAATAAACACCCTTGAACTGTGATCACTTGTCTGTCTTTACTGTTGCCACCATGAGTTCCTTACAGATCGGACACCCTTGTTTGATTGCTGTTTTTTCAGCCATAGTAATGTGGAACCAGTCAATTCACTTCAGATCTCAGTCTATCATTAAATGTTGAACATTCAAAAGGCTAGCTATTGTGTCATCGCCCAATTATACCACAATGGAATGATAGGAGCACTGTTTCAGGTGCAAAAGCGTGAGCTGCTGCCTTCATTTGAACACTGCCATTAGTTGACATAATATTAGCCCTTCTGAAGAAGGAATGCTTCCAGAAATGTTGCAAGTTTCCCATTCCTTCTGGCATATTGATCACCCCAAATAAGTACACTAGGGCAGAATTCGGTATGGTGGTACCCAGATAAGATTTTGAGGTGGGAGTATTTTGCTCCCTATTACTAATCTTAGGGAGTTAATGTAATTTGAAGGGAGTACAAATTAGTTTATCATTCACAAGATAGTAAAATGTATGTATCATTCAACCGACACATACAAAAACTGCATGGAATTAATTATCATGTGGCAGCGGTCAACATCATGACAGAAAAGCAGATTTTTCTCACAATTGATAGATGAAGTATGCAGTAGAACAAATACCCTCTCACAAATGGAACAGATGAGCACTAAAACTGTGAGCTTCCCATGCATGCAAAGAATAGGTACAGCAGTAGCATAAGATGTTTAACACTTCGCTCACAGGGACCAGGTCAGCTCAAGTAGGAGCCTTTCAAGCTTCCCCCACACAAACTGAAGAGGTGAATCGGGACAACAGCAATGCAAGCTTTCATCACGTAGAACAGGTGGAGTGGATCAGTGGAAGGTAAAGCAAGGGTGGAAGATGCCCGCACAGAACAGACAAGGAATGGGTCCCGGCAGTAGAAAGAGTATGCCATGGACCGCAGTAGATCATTCTTTCCTCACATGGAACAGGAACTTTGTTGGCCTCAACAGTAAAAGATTACCACAGAAGCCATCCGAGCAGTAGAAGTTCTACTCATACAGAGGTGGAACTGCATGGGATAGAGCAGTGCAAGCACCCCCACATTAAATAGGTAAATGAAAGGCCCCACAAATGCAAGCTACACTTGCATAGAACTGGAACAGCATAGTCTTCAGCAGCCCAAATTCCCATCACATAGAACCTTTCCAGCAGGGGGTAAGCGGTGTAAGCAGAATAGCATAACAGCAGTGGCAGCAACACCAACATAGAACAGGAACAGTTAATTGCCGCTGAAGTGCAGGCTCCGCACAGATAGAACTGATATAGCATTGATAGCGACTAGTTTAAATACGAAGGGTAACTCTGCCTCTAAAAGCAGGAAAACTCCACATAGTGGGAATTTAGTAAATCGTAATTGGAAGGAATTCACCCTCAAAATAACACATTATTTGTGTTGATACAACTAAGGTTTGGGAGGGTGGGGCCTAGTTTAATAAATAAGTATCATTGGCTTTAAATAACACCTGATGGTAACATACCCTTTTGTGTTTGCATTTATTATTCTCCAGTTCCTATCAGAGGTGGAGACAGCCCTAGTGCGATTTAAAATTACACAATAAAGCAAACATGACTTGTATTATGTGTTTTTGAGGTTTGATATCAGAATTGTCTGCTGATGATTACTGTAAGTAGTGCTACTTAATTGTATGCCATTGTTGTGATACAATAGCACAGAGAGGCAAGTGCACAATGCTAAAATCTATATATAATCTTATTGTATTGTATTTGGTTATTTATATAGCGCTCTTTTGCCACTTGTGTGGCCTCAATGCGGATTTCTGGTAGGAACGCCCTTGGTGATCGTAGTCAATGTGCTGGAAAGTTCTAAGGGATTTTAGTTTAGGAGATGCGTGTCTGCATATTTCCGTTCTAGGAATTAGGCGACTGGCTAGGCTCGATTAAGCAGTCCAGAGAGGGGGCAGGCACGTGGGTGGGCGCTGTTGGTAGCTTGCGATAGATTGCTATTCTATAGAGGGTTGATGTGTGGCCAGCTATTCAGAGTTCCTTTCGGATGGTAGTCATGGCTCATGGCTGTATGCTAGTGGCAGAGGTGTTGAGGTAAGTTAGGTGTTTCAGTCTGGACGGCTATGTGTGTTGCTAGACCTCATGGTCAAATGTTGTCGGGCCAGAGTTACCCCGACATCCTTCAGAGGTCAGTAAACTATAAACTGAGCTAATAATAATCAGTAAAATACCGGCACCGCCTTGGTGGAAAGGGGAATTACCGCCCTATTCCAAGGTTGGCGGGGCGGTAATTCCCCTTTCCCCCCATTGCCCTTCCCCATTCCCATTTTTGCCCCATAGGGCTCTATGAGAATGGGGAAGGCGCTAATTATGGTGCCGCAAATTGCGGTACCGTAATTAGCTCATGGGTCCCTTTGCGGGTTGGTTTTTAACGCCTGCAAAAAGCAGGCGTTAAATTCACCAACCCCCAAAGGGACCTCGTAGTAAGGCGGTAAGGGTTTACCGGTAAAATACCGGTACCGGTAAACCATTACCGCCTACCGTGTAATGAGGCCCATTGTCTACTCCTCTATGCCCCAGATAAGGTTTTCAAGTGGGACTAGTATGCACACTAATTATTAAAACAGAGTGTAAATTAAATTGATATAATAAAAATAATTAGCCTCAAAGAGTGTAAAAGGTATGCAACAGGCCACCAGAACATTTACCAAACTTGAAAATGAAATATTAAAAACAGCTGTGTAGCAAAGATGTCAGGCTTCAAACAAGTTAATACATTTGTGGTAAACCTTCTGCCACACATTTAATGTGTATGAACACACCACGTAGATGCATCTTAATGGTAAATGCACACAATGCAGGAGCAAAAATAAAATACCTTTTTGTAATGCAAGCATGTATTCAACTAACAGAGCATCATGTTTGTTAAAATAACACTCCACAATTGTAATTTTGTTTCCCATCTTATTACCTCTATGATCCTCAAATGCTAGGAAAATAAACATGCATGCATTTTGCTCCTCTCCATGAGCACCTATGGACATAAAACTCAGCAGAAGTTGAACAGAAAGTAGCCATTCCACATCTCACTGTGTGCCTTTTCTGGCTTGCTCAGTGCACACACCTCAATAAATGTTTTTTCAGACCTCTCATTAACGGCCTGCAATTTCTTGCATGCAGATAAGAATCAAAAGATGTCTTCTGGTTTCTGTCAAGTCACCTGCCCTTTGCATTGAACTCTGCTCCCAACTGATACAAAAATGGTCCACATAAAAAAATGAAGGCGTTCTATTTACAAGATTTTAATGCACAAGAAGGCCTTGTACAGTATTTATGTGGAGGCTTTGTGGGACTTTTCGGTGGCCTCAGTCCTCAACCGGTGCAGTGTGGCCACGCCAGGGCTGCCTGAGAGCATAACATAACTGGGCAGTCCATTTTAGGGACCTGGTTTCAATGGTTTAAGTGACAGGCATATGGTGTGATTAACCCAGACAATTCCTGGCATATGATGCATATGGTTGTCCATATGAAGGCAAAACCTATTGTGTATATATAACAAACTTGCTCAAGAGTAGAGTACCTGGGTATGTGATGACTTTATTTGGTAAACAGTAGGAGTACCTAGGCATATGATCTTACTACCTCATAGAAATCCCTGCAAATGATGGGATGCCTAGGCATTCAAAGGTCAGATCTGGCATATGATGTCAATACCTGGACTACAATAGCAAAGTCTGAAACCTATGCGAATACCTGGGCGTATGATGGATACCTGAAAATGTTACCGTAAGATCGTCGGCATAGGATGTCAACATATGGCCTTTTCACTGTACAAAGGCCAGAGCTATTGGCTTAATCAAGCCTGGTTGTTACTTCTGCTGTGCACAGACCACCAAGCGTTGTCCTCCCATATTCTTTTCAGCACGGAACATTGTACGGGTGATGGACATGGCATGCATACTGGCAAAAAGGGAGATAGCAATGTCGTGGAAGTCAAAAAAAGGCCCACAATACATAAAATGGAGCGATGGACGGCCGCTGAAACAGAAGCATGGGGTATCGGGATTGCCGGGAGTGAGGGGGACACTGACGCTAAATTTGATGCATGGAAAGCCGTGGTGAGAGACATGTTTCAACCCTCTGATGATATGCCCCCATGAACCAATTGATGGGATAATTGGCGCACAGCCACAAGAAGCGCGAGGCTCATAATGAAGAAAAGAGGGAGATGCGACACAATGGGGAAGAAAGTCAACCCCACCTAAAAAGACATGGACAGGCCACCAATTGGATTCAAGGCAATGTAGTCACTACAATCGTTAAACATGAAGACAGTTCACGTTTGTTAAATGTTGTTGTTTTGTTTGTTGTTTCTTTTCAGGAACTAATCGAATATGTTTTGAAATTGTAAAACGGCGCAAGAAATCGGTAAGGGGGGGGAGATTGACACTGATGTAATGCCAACTTCAAAATGCCAATAAAAATATTTTGAAATAAAAATTCTTTTCAGCAAGGAAGCGGGTCAATTTTCTGTCCTCACTGGCCACAGAGGATGAGATCAACAACAGTTTCTCGGAAATGCTTAATGAGAGCAGGAGTTTTCATTTAAAGGATCCCTCCCCATCCTGCACCACTGCGGCTTCCTCCGTAATACAAGACTAAGCTTGACCTATTCTGGAAAGAGGCAAGGAAAGGAGATTTAGCAAAGTGTTTCGACACACCGAAGTGATTTAAAAGGCATCATGTACATCTGACGTTCCACTGGCTTGCTCAGAGTGAAAAAGGAAATGCTAGACTGGTGACCCCGAGAGTATTTTCCAGACATTTGCACAATCCACATTTGGATCTCATTATCGCAAGATCCCAGACAAAATAGTAAAATCCAACACAGACTGTAAAAAGCAGTAGTGACCTGTTTACAGACGTTGCTTTTGCTTTTTTTTTTAACCACCATTTTTTTAATAATGCATTATGCTCTGTGTGTACTTTTTCCCTCTATATTTATTTTAATACTTATCCTCCAATAGCCAAACGTACTGAGATTGAATTCAATGGTGAGTACCTTGGCATGGCAACCATCTTTGCCATCAAACAGTGGACATTACAAAGCAGATAACGGTGACAAAAAAATGTTAAAGGCCCAGTCTACTATTGGAAGCATCCATCGAAGAACCTCTCATCCAGTGCACAGCTATGAAATGATCTGATTGGCCAAGTGGGTCCACATAGAATGTTTTTGTCCATGCTGCATCCAATTGATGGTATTATTACTTTTCACAAGTTCAGTAGGGTACATCAAAAAGTGTATTTGCGTATATTCATGTCAAATTGCCTATATTAAATTGCAAATGACCACAGTGGCAGTTTTTTAACAAAACAATACAAAATAATCAATTTTCAAAAACACAAAAAAAACGTTCTTTATTTGTACATTTGTAGCAGCCCGCACAGCCCTTAGGCATTTAGGCGCGAGTTACCTTGAGACAGATATAAATCCGGACTGGACCGGATGGAGCAAGGAGTGTCAGTTGAATAGAAGAGTTTTTGATGCTTTCTGAAGATGTTGTAAGAGGGTTCACCTCGCAGGGGCTGGGTAGCTTATTCCCGAGAGTCGGTGCCTGGACTGGGAAGCTAGAGCCCCCCGCTTTAGCATGCTTGAAGCTTGGTGTGACAAGGCAGTGGCTGTGGGCCGTTCTTGTTGGTCTTGCTGAGACTTGTCTTTTGGGCATATCTGAGAGGTAGCTTGGTGCGTCATTTGAGAGACACTTGTGGGTAACGGAGAGAATTTTGAAGTTAATTCTGTCCTTGACCATGAGCCAGTGAGATGCTTTCCTGGCCATCGATATGTAGTCCCATTTGCTGATGTCTAATATGGCTCTGAGTGCGTTGTTTTGGGTTGTCTGTAGTTTACAGAGATTTTCTTTCAGAGGTTCCGCAAAGTAAGGAGCTGCAATAGTCAAGTTTGGAGCATATGAGTGCTCGAGCAACTTCTAGGCGGTTAGTGGTGGTAAGGAAGGGCTTGCTAGCATTGATAAGTTTGATTGTGTATCCTGAAGTCAAGGCAACATGGTTTACTTGATGAGCCATGATGAGGGAGGAGTCAAGGTACACCCTGAGGGTCTTGACAGAGGGTGCAAGGTAAATCTTGTGGCCGTCGATTACGAATGATGAAGACTCTTAGGAAGGGCCAGGGGGGCCGATGAGGATTAACTGTTTTTTTGGCATTGAGGCACAAACTGTGTGCAGCCATCCAAGATTGGATGGTTCCGTACATTTTGCTGATTCTGAGGCTGTTTTTTAGGTAGCCTCCAAAGAGGGGGATGAAAATGTGGGTATCTTCGCCGTAGTTCATATACGAGATTCCCAGGGCATCGAAGTGGTCAAACAGGGGCTTGGTGTAGACATTCTACAGGGTGAGTGATACGCAAGAGCCTTGGGGTACCCTGCAGGAGTTAAGTGTCAATGAGGCAGTGGCTTCCCCCATGAATACCCTGGAGGTTCTGTATGACAGGAATGAAGCGATCCATTTGGTGGTTTCAGGGGGAAAGTAGCGTCAGTTAGTGCTTGGCAAAGGATTTTATGGTCGATTGCCGCAGAGCTGTGCGATCCAAGATTCCTTCAATGACAATGAGACGGAGCAGAAAGTGAAGGAGATGTTGATGATGATGGCAATAAGCGGGAGAAGGGCTAGGTACAGTCTTTAACCAGGACTGCTGGGCATGCGTCCCTCTTGCAGCGGGATGGTTTAAGCCCGGCAATGGTGTGGGCCAGGGCAGGGATACTGATAGGCTGAAACTTAAATGGTGGGATGTCATCACGACGTAGCCCAGGAGAGTGGCAGGCAGTGGAAAAAACTGCTTGTTTCGCATGCATTTTACCATGTAGTTGTGAGATTTTTCCAGTGAGTGTGGCTTGAATGGTGTTACACCATGCATTGTCTTTCAAGACAGTCGCCGGTGGGGATGTTGGGGGTTTCTAGCTCGCAGAGAATGGTGAAGAGTTTGCAAGACCTTGAGGCCACGATGGAAATTCTTTCTTTATACGTGGAAGTTTTGGAGGTGAGGATGTGCTATTTGTAGTGGTGTGAGAGGGTGGTGAGGTGTTTCTTGTTGGCAGGAGTGGGTGTTTTGAGCCAGGTAGCCTCTGCTGTTCGTTTGGCTGCTCGGGTGGCGGAGAGTTCAACTGTGAACCAGGAGTTGAGGTGGCTTAGGTTCTTGGATTTCTTAGCCAATTGGCCGATGGCCTTGCAGAGCAGGGCGTTGTAGTGGTCCACTAGGGCTGTGGGGTCTTGTGTAGTTGGGAGGGGAGAGTTGATGGCGGCATGAGGTTGGTGCATGTTAGGTTGTGTGAGCTGCAACATGGCCAAGCTGGTGGATGCAGGGGGAGTTGGTGCCCTGATTTTATTAGATCTGTCAGCGGCTTTCTACTCTGTGGACCATCCTACCCTGCTGTCCCATCTGGTGTAGGAGAGATGATAGTTGGAGGGCGGGATGATCTTACACTATGGAGGGTGCTTGGTTGGGCCTAGAGTGAACTCCATTAGCAATATCCATCTGGTACACTCCGTGGTGAGTCACTTGGAGTGGGGCACCGTCAGCGATCGAGCAGCGGTCCTTAGGAGTAGTCGCTATGGTATTATCTGGGCATGACGATGCAGGGAGTTGTGTTGAAGCGACTGAGCATGCTGGTGAGTTGGGATGAGGGAAGGTAGTTGGCGGGGCTAGCGAGATGTAGCAGTTATGAGTGGGTCAGGCCTGCAAGGGTACATAGGATGGGATATTGCCAGGAAAATAGTTGGATACTGCTGGCTTACATTCAATGGAAGAATCTGAGGGCTGGATCCATTGGCTAGTGGGTGGCAGTTGCAGCGAGTAGCGAAGAGCAGAAGAGAGCTGTGCCAGCCTTAAAACACAGCCTTCGAATGTGGCTGGCTCCGCCTTCCGGCGTCCTGGCTGCAGGCCCATAGGTTGGGGCAGCAACCAATCACCTTGCTGGATGTTCTGTGGGTCATGGCATCAGAGGCTTCTGACCTCGGTGTCGGCCAACTTTGTAGGTTCTATTTCCATGTCTCATCGAGCTTCCTTCTCTGATGTATCTGCTAACATTCCTATTAAAGGATCCTCTAAAAAAATTCTTAAGCCTGCAAATGTTTTGCCCTAAGCAAGGTTTGTCAAGGCATTTTAGTCATAGGGGCTCATTATGAGTTCCCTTGTCCAGACACAATGCTGGTAATTCTAGCACCAGTATTTTTCCCAGACAGGGCAAACACAAGTTTGTGGGTAGGGACAGTGAACTACCAGCAGCCCTAACCTGCCAGGAGTTCAGACCCCTACCGGAAAATGTATGCTGGAATCACCAGTACCGTTACTATGGGCCTGTCTCTGGCACTATATAAATGAATAAAGCAAAGAACTGCTGCTGGTAATCTGGCAATCCCATCCCATGGAGTCCTACAGGACTCCATGGTATGGACTCCATGGTATGGGAACTTACAGGCATCTCCGCCGCCCGTAATATCCTGGTAATACCCGGTGGTGGAGATGGTAGGGCCAGTTTCCCGGTATCCTGACGGAATTACCAGCGAAATACTGAGAAACTTGTAATGAGCCCCATAGTCATTAAATAACCGTGTTGCAGTAGAATCAAATCTAGTGTCTGGTCACAAGGATCTTTGCGGAGTAATTATGATTAGCTTCCATCCTCCTTTTTAATTCACTGGGTTCTCCTAGAAACCATTGATCAGGCTGGCAAACCTGTAATAAGTGCATTCAGCTTATTTTGTTTTGAGGTCATCACTTTTCATTAAAAAAATGATTAATTCAAGGGCAGAGTCGTTGCCAAGAAAAGTTAGCTTCCTATGGTTTCTCTGCAGATTGATCATAAAGGCTGCTTCATTTCCGCAGAAGTTCTCAAAGGACATGCAGGATTAGAGGCTTGTGCTTTGGTCTTCTGGTAGGTATCCAGCAAAACCTACTGGAATGTCTACACTCAAAGAGCGAAAGCGCATACGTTGCATTCTCACCACCTACACGTGGTTTGTGAATGTCTGCAGCATTGAAATATGCACAGCTGGGTAACACGCAAGGGTTGGCCAGGCCAATACTTTACACTTTTGCATAGTAAAAATGTTTTATGCGCTGCTAGATGTTGCCATCATACGGCAAGTTTCTCGGTCAGACCTTGTCGGGTATTTCCAATCGGTACTTTTCATTACAATGTAGGTCATGTCAAGAAAATCATAGGGAATGGGGGTGCCAGCGAACCATCCTCTAAGATGACTCTGATCTTCCAAATCTCTACGGCCAGAGGAGTCGGCTTTAGGCCCCTACTTCCGGTAGCGGCTTCTGATCCCTTGTACTCTGACATCTGGTTTGGTGTAGATGCCAGGTTAGGTCTATCAGCTGGCGGGCCTCCTCTACTAAGGACATCTCACAAGGGCAACATCCACTTTTGACAAAAGGTATTGCCTGAACTGGAAAAAGATGACCTCTGGAATTAAGTAATTCAAAATAAATTAAATTAATCTTTAAAAAAAAAGGAGTAAAAGGGTCTAACATTGAAGATATTTATTTGAGCTAATCGATGAATAGTTACAATGTTGGGAAAGCACAGCAATAGGCTTGGGTTAAGCCTTGAAAAAGCACCTATTGGTGTGAAAAAAATGTTGGCTGTAAATCGGTTTTATTAGTTGCTGTGTCCTACATTCAATAGATTATTATTTCATAAAAATAAACACAGATGATGACTTTGGAATATCTTGTGAACTATTAGGTCTTCAAGGATTACACTCATTGCATTTATCTATAATCGGTGAACATTAACGTCAATTGAATGGCTTAGTGTTTATGATCATTGTAGTGAGAAACATTTAGTATTTCTTTCCTCAACAGTCGCAATTAGGAGTTACCAGCTGCCATCCTTGCCTTATAAGATGTAGCTACTGGTGATTTCACCTTCAAATAATGAGTGCAGCGAATCCCTGCAGCTGGTTCTTATAATTCTCTTTGTCACCTGACACTTTACTTTGTGGATTCCTTTCTGCTTGCATTGTACCCTTAATGTGCTGCGCCACCTCAGCTGCTGGGGGAGGGGAGTCTACCCCAGGGTGCTTCCACTGCAGCCCAGTATTTGTGCTGGTCCAACAGGCCGCTTGATCTCGCGCATTAAATGCCTTCGGCTTCTTACTGTACAAGGGTTGCACTGGAACTTCTTGGGTGGCGTGTTTTATGAAGTCAACATCTTGCATTCAGACCCTTCATCTTGGGTGGGGTTCCACAGAACACTTGCCGGGGATTGCTGATGGACATGGCTGTATTAGGCAATGATATTCTCCAAAACACATGGAACAGGTAGGGTGTACCAACCAAAATAAAAGCCGAAACAACCCCACTGCCATAGTAATTGAATAGAAAGTTAGCAGAAAATACATTTGAATTAAACATAAGGTAAAAAACATATTACCAATGGAGTGCGGCATTGTTTGTCAAAGGATATCAGGTTGATAAAGAGAAATAAGAAAATAAATAAAGAACATTAATTGAGGGAAAAGTGTTGCAATGGTGATCAGCCAGAAAGTACATGGGTAAAGCCCAAATTGTATATGGGTACCTTAATCTTGGTCAATCTGCAAATCTCGTGCTAATGGAAATAATTACGCAATGAATTAAATTAAATTAAAGATGAGTCAAGGGATAACGAAAATTTATGTCAAGGGAAAAGGGCTTACCAGGTATTGAACCTTAAATAGAATTGAAAAGTAATACGTGGGCTCCCTATAAAGCAAGAAGAATATAAGAAAAAATGTATTTTAAAAAAAAAGGAAAATTTTGAGTGCCTATTGGAGGACATAACGAGCAAAAGTAGCACATAATTGAAATTGGAAAAATAATGGCAACATACCAATAACTTGCAGTTGCACAGAGAACGTATTTGGTCAATCAGAGCAATGCTGAAATGTAGCCAAAGTCCAAGTGGTAAACAACCCGTAAAGAGAAGAAGAGCAAAAGAGAAGCATCAATTAGCAAATTGAATGTTGCCTCCGGCGGTCGTCTAGACTAACACGGAATTGATTTAGGTCCCCGTATAGGTTAGGGTTCATCTACAAACTAACTGAGCGATGACTTACCAGCGCGTCCGCTGCTAAATGAAATGAATGGAGCCGCTCGCGTGAGGTTTTGTGTACATAATTGAATGGAACAGAAAGGGGCGGCAACAGCAAAAAAGGCTGAATGCCGACACAAACATTATGGCAGAAGGCGCCGCCATGTTGAACTAGTGTTGTGCTCTGCAATTGTGCATAAGAGAAGCAATGGAAAATATAGTATGTGAGAGAGTGGCAATAGCCACTAATAATCTTTATAAGTATAATCAACCAGCCAATGGAGGAACCCATTTGGATGGATGGGTAATTAAAAGCATCATATGCGTATAGAAATTATAATTTAAGGGCTGAATGTAACCAGGCCCGTAAAATGCACATATTAAAATGGCAGCTAGGACATACGGAACAGGGGACCATCCGTGTTATGAACATTAAAATTGAAGACATTTAGTACAAGTGACGGACTCCGGAGCCAACATGCAAGAGGGGGAGCCAATTAGCGAATCATACATTGAATCAATGATGGTTACTGATTACGTAACCAGGTCAAAAATAAAGGTTAAAAAATCGTATGCAAACACATGTATTGATTGACTGATCTCCATTGTTACAAATATATAGTGATTCAAACCCTTAGTTAATGACACATGGCAGATCACATACAATAGGGTTCTAAAGCATATGGGGTCACAGAAACACGGATAGTTCATGGTCTGTGTTTAGACCAAAATCAACAGCACCGTATTGGCATATTAGGCGGGCTTCTAATTGCCAGAGCTTTAATACCAGGTTGCCTCCACATTGCGGGAGTGTAACCTTCATGATACCAGCAAATTGGATCATTGATTTGTTGTCCATTTGATGGACATGTTGCCAATGCATTGCTAGAGGGTATTTGAAGTCAGATTGTGCAATTGAATAGAGATGTTCCCTAATATAGATTTTCAATGGATGAATCGTACTGCCAATGTAATAAAGACCACAAACACATTTGATACAATAAATACAAAATTTGGAATTGCAATTAATGAAAGAATTGATCTTGTGTGTGCCTAAATGACCAAAATCAATGGTCGTGGTCTCAAGTGCATGTGGGCACACAGAACAACTCCCACATTTATAGAAACCTCGGCGTGAGGGTTGGTGTAATCACGTTTTATGTTGTTGGTGTTGTGGTGATGTTGGCATGAATGAGGGGGAGAGAATATTCTTAAGATTGCTTGCCTTGGTATAGATGAAGCTTGGTGTGCTCTCAACCCAAGGAATAATGTCTCGGTTGAGTTGTAAAATGTGCCAGTGTCTTTTGATTATATTGTAGAGTACTGAACTATCCAAATTAAATCTGGTGATGAATTTCAGTTTCTGGGAGTGGGTAGTCTCATTCCGTACTTTCGGTGTGAGTAGATCGCACCTCTTCATGACTCGTACTTCTTGCTCAGCTGGTAAGCCCTTTTCGCTTGACATACATTTTCGTTATCCCTTGACTCATCTTTAATTTAATTTAATTTAATTCATTGCGTAATTATTTCCATTAGCACAAGATTTTGCAGATTGACCAAAATTAAGGTACCCCTATACAATTTGGGCTTTACCCATGTACTTTCTGGCTGATCACCATTGCAGCCCTTTTCCCTCAATTAATGTTCTTTATTTATTTTCTTATTTCTTTTTATCAACATGATATCCTTTGTCAAACAATGCCGCACTCCATTGGTAATATGTTTTTTTACCTTATGTTTAATTCAAATGTATTTTCTGCTAACTTTCTATTCAATTACTATGGCATTGCGGTTTTTTCGGCTTTTATTTTGGTTGGTACACCCTACCTGTTCCATGTGTTTTGGTTCTGGGTGTTTTTGTTCTACTTTTACTATTGATTTTGGAATTGTGTAATATTTATTTTTCACCAAAGTTTTGTCTAAGCAGCCTCAGTAGGAGAGCATGAAGCTCGAAACAGGTGTCAGGCTGCAACGTTGTTGATTAAAATCACTCAATATAATCAGCAAATTGTGCTTTCTATTTGATATTGTGTGCGCAGTGTGAGAGCAAACCCAGTCTTCTTTTATCGTTTACTCTGTGGGTAATTTGGCAGGTTCCCACTATCGCTCTCATCCGCAGCGCACCAGCAAACACCCAAAATTGCCATCCATGCGCTGCACCCTTTAGGGTCCTTTCTCTACCAATTTTCTTGTTTTACAATGATATTCTCCTCTTGCTTTCATTTTTAAACACAGGGTTGCTTGATCTCTGGTCTAATGCTTCCTTTGCATTAGGACATTTTCAACATCCTTTGCTCTATACATATTTGTGACTGGACAGTGTCCTGGAACTGCCTTTTGTTGATTATTAACTTGGCTGCTTGATAGGATTTTCTGATTGGCTGGGTCTGCGCTTCACATGGCAGTGTTGGTGGTGGGAGCTAGGGGGGGACAAGCATCAATTGTATTTCCCTAAGATGCCTCCCTTAATGGTATTTGTTGCTTCTCTTGTGCGCTTGGCTGTCCTGTCCTCTGACCTGTCTTCTGGGACAAGGGCGGATAACACTGCCTGCTCCTCCGTGGGATCTGCCCTCAGGGACACAAACATCCCTCTGCCACCCCATCCTCCAATATGTCACTTACTCTCTCGCAGATGAAGGTGGGGTTTCGAATTTGTCAACCTTGTCTTCAAAGTATGCTCCCTTCAGACACTCGTGGTCATGGAGAGTGGGAAGTCAACTGAAACAGGGGGCAGAATAGGCACACTTGAGGACAGGGGGGCTGTGACACAATCAAGCATGAGAAGTTAATCCATGATGTTACGCGGGCCAGGATGCACTGGAACAATGTGCAGGTAGTGGGCCTACCTGAATCTTCCCAGATCAGCACACAAAGTCCTTCATGGAAGCATTTCTCAAGGAGTTCGTACAGGATCCTCTGTTCTGGATAAGTGGATGCAAAGGTTCCTGGAGCCTGTGCCGAAAACAGGAGAGTCTCCTTGCCCCCTCACTGTCAGGCTGTTTAATTATAGGGACCATGGTGTGGTGTTTACGAGATGCTGTGTGCTACTGGATCTTTGGGATCATGAGGCTAAAATAACAATCTAGCCAGATTGTATTTCCTCAGTCCAGAATGCCAGCTACAATGTTTCAATGGTGAAGCAAAGATTTGGGATACACGTGGTCACATCTGTTATGGGGATCAAACAAAAAGACAAACACAGAAAACTTTAGTTTACAGTGTTTTATTAGGACATTTTTGCAGTGTGGGGGCAAAATAATAAACGGGGTAGGAATACAACAGAATTGACTAACTAAAGGTTCTGGGAAATGGTCAAACAATTCCAGAAAATGCTCATTTCCCGCCTTGTGTTTCCTGGGGTTCTCTTCCCAGGAAAGGTTTTAGAAATGAGAGAAAGTCTCAAAGGTTTTTGGTTCAGAACTCATCTACAGGTCAGGCCTGCTGGTAGTTCCCTGCCCTTATCTGGGTTCTTTAGTGATTCCAGGCAAATACTAGTTTCACAGCGACATCTCCCCATTCTTTCTCTTTCGCTTCTGTGGCCTGGACTTACTGGCCTGCTGTCAGTTGTCTTCTCCCACCCTCCCCCCGGATGCCCTCTGTGTGCTGCTTGAAAGTGTTCTCGGTGGAATAGTCAGTCTCCCACATTAAAGGAATAAAGGGTCTGCGCAGTGTGTGCGGTATGTCCAGGGTATGGGCTTGAGGAGCATGGCTGGATGAGAGTGTAGCTATCTGCTCTGTCTATATTTCCTCTCTCTAATGTTTTAGCCTTCAGGTTACTCCCACCACTCTCGTTTCTTCCATACTTCTGCTTCCTTTTCTGCCTCCTTTTATCATCTATCAGCTCACCTTCACCTGCTTTTACTTCTCTGTTAAAGGTGTCTATTTCCTCACTAAATCCATAAACTACCAGTCTCTCTCTTTTCATAACCATCACTGATATTAATACTCTTCTTTCCACTCCCTACCATCTTTGTTCCCTACGTTGTCCCTTTGGGCCACGTTTCTCCGCCAGTCTTCGATTTCAAACTCCCTTCACTCTCTCCCATGTTCTCTTTTTTTTTTTTTTTTAAACCTGTTTTTATTTGAATAACATACAGCAAATAGTATGGGAACAGGTAAACCAATTGTTAAATAATGTGAAGTATCAGAACAAATCCAATGGATCAAGAATATGCTGGGCAAGTCAGAATCAATTTACTTATTGAGGTAAAAAAGTAAACTAAAAGACAAAAATAGGGGGAACATGGATACAAAGACAGGACATAAAACAGTAGGGAAGGAGAGGGTAGGGATAGCATAACGAGCAGTTGATAACATTTCATCATGCGTGTTGAGGTACTGAACAAAAATATGCATACATTCAACAGAAAATTGAATATCACCAGAAGAAGAAGCATGGCATTTTGGGTGGAGCAAATGGAGTTCCACCAGGTATTATTAGATAGGTCCATTGCATTCTTCCAATTATACATAATATTCTGAAAAGCAATACTATGAACAGATTAAACAGAGCAGGGGAGTCAATTTGATTCATAACTGGATTAGCAACAGATCCAATCATTAGGTTGGCGAGTGTTGAAGCTTCTGAGAAATTAAAGATTGATTGCAATCGTGACCAAATCATAGACCAAAAAGTGTGAACATGTTTACATTTGAAGATTAGATTAACAAAGTCAGCATTAGGTTCAGCACACGACCAGCAATTGTTGGATAGAATATCCACAACTTTAGCGATACGTAAAGGAGTGAGAAAAGCACAGTGAAAAATGAAAAAATAGGGTTGGGTGAGATTGGCAGCACTGGATGTTGAATGACATATTCTACAAATTTTGGTGCATTGGTCCTGGGTAGGCTGCAGGTTCCAGTCAACTTCCCATTGCCTAATAGTACTGATATTGAGTGAATTGGGAGAAGGGAGATCATTTAAGAATGTATAAAGTTTGGCGGCCCTAGTTGAGAGACTACTAATCAAGAAGTTCAAAAGGGTGAAGGAGATTTTGGCTGAAAGTGGACCAGGATTTAGTAATTGATTTCATGAGGGATGTGTGAAAGGGAAGATCTGAAATAGGAATTTGGTATTGCAAACAAATCTGTGGAAAGGGGATTACTTCTGAGTTGTTAAAGAGTTGTTTGATAAATTTGATACCAGATGAGTAGCACCTGTAAATAGTGACAAGATTGGATTTGCTGGAGGTTTGATGATTGAACCAGAGAAAAAGGTCGTTGGGGTTGATTTTAGAGAAAGAATTAGGGGGAATCTTAATCCAAATCATTTTAAACAGGTGTAGTGATGGGAAAGAAGTGATGTTGGGCCATGGAGAGGTCATTAGGAAGTGGGAAAGGGAAAGCAGAGAAATAAAGCTAGGTTTGACATTATCCAAAGGGGAGCACTATTAAGATGAGATTCGTAATGTTTGAAGATGATTAGTTGTTTTAGGACAAAAGCTTTGTGATATTGTTCAAAGCGAGGGAATTTGACTCTTCCCGAAAACCTTGGAAATCTTAATTTATTGATGGCAATGCGTGGTACTTTCATTCCATAAGAATTTAAGAAGGGAATCACTTTTTTTGTAGAAAGAGGAGTCAAAAGAGGTGACCAATTAGAAGTCATATCAGTAACTTTTAGAAGGTTGGTGTTTAGATTGATATTAGTGTGAATATCCTTAGTAATTAGAAGCCCTAAATATTTAATATGAGCGGGTTGCCATGACAATCCAGATAAGGGGGTATTGGAAAGATTAAGAGAATTAGTGAGAGGCATAGCTTCAGATTTATCAAAATTTAGTTTGTATCCAGAGACGGTGGAAAAGTTATTGATAGTAGATATCAGATGTTGGATAGGGGAGGCGGGGTTAGAGAGGCAGAGCAGAATGTCGTCAGCATAAGGAGATAATTGTTTAATTGATGCTACGAGATTGTTATGAGAGAGTTCAGATTGTCGTTTTTTAATGGCAACAAATTGTATTATGAATCTACGAAGTGTAGCTTTAAAGGCATCCCAGTTGTTGTGAATGGAGGTGTGCTCCGGGCGGTTATTGAAAAAGAATTCTTTAATGAAGGAGTGAGTTTTTTGACAAAAGAATTATCTTTAAGTAGAAACTAATTAAATCTCCATCTTGGAGAAAGTTTGGTAACGGGTATCCATTCGAGGGTGGTGGAAACGGGAGCATGATCTGAGATAGTAATGGGACCAATATCAGAGTTCAAAATGGTAGAAGTTAGTGAGCAATTAACAAAAATATAGTTTAATCTGGAAAAGGATTGATGGGGCGGGGAGTAGAACATACAATCTTTGGTGCCAGGATGGCAGAATCGCCAGGAGTCAATTAGGTTTGGATTTTGCAATAAATTTAAGAAACTGATCCGTGATTTGGAGTTGACAAAATTCGAGGAGGATTTTCGATCAAGGGCAAAGTCAAGAATCTGATTCATATCTCCCTACAAAAGGAGTTTATCAGGGTTCTTTAGTGAGAGCTTAGTAATATAATAGGACCAAAAAAGTGGGTTGGGAGCATTGGGGCCATACACATTAACAACAGTAATAGGTAAGTTGCTAATGATTGTATCACTGATGAGCCATCAGCCTTTAGGGTCTTTCTCCTCAGCTACAAATGAAAAATTCAAATGTTTATTAATTAATATAGAAAATCCACCTTTCTTATCTAATGCATTCAAAAAAAGTGTATGACTTATCCATGGGGCTCTAATCTTGAGGTTTTCGATATCTGAACTCAGATGAGTCTTTTGGAGACATACACTGTCAGGTTTTTGCTTGACAAGTTGAGAGATAACTTTGCTACCTTTTAATGGGATGACCCAATCCTTTAATATTCCAACTAATGAATTTAACAGACATTAGTAAAGATAAAGTAGTTAATGGTAAAGGTAAGGTAAAAAGCAGTGAATAATAACACATTTATATACTGCAATGAGCAAGGTTCAGAATATTGCAAAATATGAATGGAATAGAAATAATGAAATAGAATATTAACATTGGAGTATAAGGGGTAAAACAAAAGGAGGAGGAGACGACAATAAAGGGAAGAACATAAAACATGCATAAGTTAGAAAAGTATATATAAGAATAAGTAATAGCAAAAGGGTAGAAGTGAGATTAACTGGAAAAAAAGTGCATAAGAGTATCATGGGGGGAACCAGAGTACAGAGATGGAATAAGCACAGATGAGGAGAAGCAAAGTGCAAGAGGAGAGAGTAATAACCAAAGTTGTATAAGCATGAACGTATTGAACAACCAATAACACTACAAGGCAATGAAGCCAGAAGATTAATTAGGGACTAGATTGTAAGTCGGTGAAGGCAATGATGGAATATACTCCAAATTTGGAGTAGATCAAGTTTGCAAAATTGAGAAAGAAGGGTCACATTATTTAATGGGAGATCTTGATTTGTCCCTCAGATGAGTTGAAGTGGAGGGAGCATAAAATGGGTTTGAGGAAGATGATCTGCTGCATTTGGGTGTGTATTTAACACGTTGGTTCTTGTGTATTTTGAAAGTCAAAGAATGAAGTGGAGGATCCGATTTGGAAGTGTTGTCCAAAGAGTTCGGGGAGGTTACATCCCTCGGTGACGTTTATAAAGCTTGAAGTAAATTATGGAGATCATTTGGGTCCGTAAATTCTTTAGTGGGACCATCTGGAATGGTTCTACTCATCCTTGCAAGGTCCAACACAACATATCTAATGTTGAGGGA
This sequence comes from Ambystoma mexicanum, assembly GCF_040938575.1. Classification (NCBI taxonomy): domain Eukaryota; kingdom Metazoa; phylum Chordata; class Amphibia; order Caudata; family Ambystomatidae; genus Ambystoma; species Ambystoma mexicanum. The sequence goes on from NC_090936.1 coordinate 150,221,649, forward strand.
TTTCAAGAGAGGTCTCATATCAAGAAATCTTTTCCTTTTGGTTTGGGTAATTCTAGAAAAGTCTGGTGATATAAAGATTTGATTGTTCTGGAAAAGGATAGTGGAATTTTTCCTGGCAGTAAGTAGGATTTGTCGTGCTTGCTGATGTCGAATGAAACGAGCAATGAAGGGTCAAGGTGAGGTGTTGTAGCCGGAAGAGCGGGGTCTGATTCTATCAGCATGCTGATCCAGTTCGTAAGAAAACTGAGGGGGTCATCTCCTTCAATTTTTTCAGGGATTCCGTAGAAGCGAAGATTGTCCTATCTGTTTCTATCTTCTAGTTCTGTGACTTCATTTTCCAGTTGCGAAAGTCGTACGTGCATAATTTCAAGGCCCTCCACTCTATCCTCCATGACGCCAACTCTTTCTTCTGTTTCTTCGAGTGTGCCCAGAGAATGTCTTCATTTCAATCTTGAAGCCTTTAATCTCTACTTGAATGGAGGAGGAGGAGGAGGAGGAGGAGGAGGAGTCTAACGAGGAAATGGAGGATCGAATATTGGCAAGTTCCTCAAGAATTTTCTTCATACATGCATTGAATGGTGCATTGTCAGGCGGTGTCGCAGTTTTCGTTGACTCAGCCATCATGATGAGTTAAGTTGAGTAGGGATGGCGAGGTCTGAAGAAAGTGTGCTGAAGTAGCCGGACAAAATGGCGAAAGCTGCTACAAAAAAGGGGATAAGTAAAGGGCACAGCCAATAGTTGATTGGATTAGTTCAAAGAAATGAATAAGTTGCACCCAACAAGAGTTGTGGCAACTTTTAGATTCACTGGAATCTTACAGAAGAATGGGCAAGTTTTTCCACGAATATAATGATAGTTGATGGCAAGGCAGGTAAGTGATAATGCCTAAATATATCTAGCTAAAACACAGGTTTCATTAGTTGTGGGATGAAAATAATTATGAATCCATGAAACTAGCTTATTCCTCTTATGCAGCTAGGTAAATCTCAATAAATAAGGCTCCCAATTGCTATGCAAAATAAAGTAGCCAGGCTGCACTAAATCGCTATTTTCATATAAATGGATTAGGGAGTGAGCGTGAAAAAAGGCAAAAGTTATTATATGATGTTGCGCGTCCAAGTTTTGAAAGTCTTTTGCTTTATAGGGCAGCAGTTAGACATCAATGATCACAATGGCACAGTTTAATTAATAAATGAAGAAGAGTTGCTGGGTAAGGATATAATAATATTTAAAAGAATTGAATTATAACCAATTTTGCAGTCCGTGAGCCCAAAGATTCTACATCTTTGGGCTCACGGACTGCAGATGTAGAATCTTTGGGCTCACGGACTGCAAAATTGGTTATAATTCAATTCTTTTAAATATTATTATATCCTTACCCAGCAACTCTTCTTCATTTATTAATTAAACTGTGCCATTGGGATCATTGATGTCTAACTGCTGCCCTATAAAGCAAAAGACTTTCAAAACTTGGACGCGCAACATCATATAATAACTTTCGCCTTTTTTCACGCTCACTCCCTAATCCATCCTCCTAGATAAGTAGAACCACACTTACTGACTTTGTGGTAGCAAAATCGTGCTTACCAATCCAAGCGGTATGTCCTGTACGCGTGTGTCCACCAGCTGACAGGACGCGTCGGCATCACCTATGACGCGAGGCCGTGCTTGTAGACCTCGCCCACCGATCCAACTGAGCAGTCAGCACACGGTTCACAGGCAGAGTCAGTTGAAGTATAAGCAGGCCGAACCAAAGTAAAATATGAAAATATCTGCAGTAATAAAACATCCCACACCGATCATCAAGGAAATGCAGCCTCCTGACACATTCCGGTGATGTGAGAGGATCTCCTGAGGGAAGCCGCCGCTATGGACGCCGTGACGCAGTGAGAGGAAATCTGGAATTAGCATTGTTTAAAGCTACAGACATAAGTAGGCATCAATAATAAATGGCATTGCCATTCCGACTTAAAAGTAGTATTTTGAAGCGAAACATATGTCGTTCAGCATGTATAAAGACGCCTCAGCTCTCAGAGCTCAAGAACTATGCAGCCATCTCGGTTGCTGCTTGGCCACGCCCCCGTCTTTCCCATGTTCTTACCCCAAGTGGGTAGTATTCTCAATATTCCACCAGATCTCACCTCTTCCTCTCACCTTCTACATACCCTTTGGGCACCATGGTCACTGTTATCCAAATCTCTCCACTCTCTTCCACTGTCTTCACCTCTGTGGGCCACATTCCTCTGCCAGTCTTCACCTTCAAAGTCTCTATATTATCTCCCACCTTAACCCGCCCCCCTTTTGGGTGCTATTCTCAATATTCTCCAGCTCTTGCCTCTTCCCTTCATCATCTTCACCCCTTTGGGCACTAAAGTCAAAGTTCTCCAAATCTATTTTTCCTCTCCCATCTTCAACACCCTTTTAGCACTACTGTCGCTAGTCTCCAGAAAAATGTCCTTCTGTCTCCCACCTCCTTCACCCCTTTGGGCACTTTCTTTGCTACTCTGAGCATCACTCTTTCCCATTCCATTCTGAGCCTTAATCACATCTTTGTGATGAATTGCCATCTGGCAAGGGTGTGAAAGCACTGGCTTTTTTGATTTGTATTAAATATTACAATGATGCAGGTAATTCCATTACTAAAAGGGCAATCTGCTTTTCAGATTCCCCCTTCATAGGCTCTATGCCAACATCATAATGTTATCTGTGACCTGCTGCATCAGTATCCTGATTTGAGGCACCTGTTCTCTAGTGACACAGAGCAGGTTCAGAGGTCACAACTGCCCATTTGACCCCTGCAGTTTCTGCAGTGCAGGTGCTGCATTTAAGATATGTACCTTTGTATCAAAAAAACTATAATGACCATTGGTAGCCATGATGGTGGCAGAATACACTGTAAGAATAAAGCTATGCCTGGGTTAAGGCATGGCTCATGGCCCTACTTATAGTCATTGATTGGCTGCTGGGCTTGGCCCGCAGGGGTGGCTTAAAGCCCTGAAGTGGGACTTGAGTTTGACATGTCCCTCTACGGGTGCGGTCCTCTCTCTGCCTGCCACACCCTAGCCCTGCATTCCAGCCTCTCTTTGGGGTAAGGGAACTGGAATCCAGGTGTGTCTCTTCAGAAGGTGTTGGGATTGGCTGGATGGTCCAAACCCTGAAGGTGGCCTCCAGTCCTGGCATGGAACTTGGGGATACCCATTTCCTCTTCTTGGGTGGTCCTCCCTCTGGTTTTCACTCCCTCACCCTGACCATGGACTCCCTTAGCATATCTATTCTTTATAGTATGAGTGTGGATTCCCACCTGAAATGGAACACTGAATGATGCTTTTGCCATTGCAATATTACACCTCATAAACCCTAAATTAAGATGTGCTATTGCACATATTTATAAGTCACTCGGTTTCAAACCAGTGGTAGTGGAGGCTGATCCTGAGGGAATACTTGTAATTGTATCTGTTGGAATGAATTTCTAAACTCTGGCCTGGTGGACAGATGTTTAGGAGGCCACCCTTGTTAGATTAACAGAGGCCACTCCTGGGAAGATAGCCAGGCCAATTCACAGCAGTTTGAAGATCATTCAAGGCTAAATCTCAGGAGGGCTGAGGGTAATCTGGGATCTCCAATGAGCACATACAGTGAGACACCAAGAATTTGAATTGGACAGTAGTATACAAAAATACACCATTTGTTATAGGCCCAAAAACAACACCATGAATAATGGAATGCACTAGTAAAATACCACACAAGCCACACGCTATGTAATGTATATGTGCTCACTGAGGTCAATGTGAGAAAGTTAACTTCACCAATACGTGACAAGGAAAAGGGTAAATAACCTTTATAGCACCAACAGTCTTCAGAGATGGCAACCCTAACTTTATATGTCCAGCCCTAAAATTAATGGAGCATTGTGCTCAATGTTGAATGCACGTGTCACAGATGGCACTCTGTCAAGAGTGGCACAGGGCCCCCAGGTAGGGTTTTGGTGGCTGTGCTGATGTAAGGTGACAGATAAGTACACACACAGCAGGAAACTCATCAAGAAAGAAAAGTAGGCAACTGTAGTTGTGAACAGAAAGGGGCAGGAAATACAAAGATACAAACAAACTGGATTCCCTCTTGGGGTGTATGCAGATATGGAAAAAGAGTGTTCCACAGACCTTTGGAAACTCCAGCCTTCTGCACGGATTACTATTACAGAGGCCCACTCTGTCTGCTCATGGCTGGGAACAACAGCTGTGGGTGTCTGTTAAACAGAAAACGCGACAAGGGAAGGGGCAGAGGTTGCCTGCCGGAAACCAACAGTCAAGCTCTGTACAAAGGATCAACATAAGACACAAGAGAGACAAGAATAGAAATAACCAAGGACAAGGAAGTCTAAGAGAAATCTAGCAGGAGGGAATGAAGGAAGAAACAGTACAATAGAAATGGGTAAACTAAAGGGGAGGACAGAGTAGTCAAGGAAGAGAAGGACAGGGATCAAGAACAAGGGGTTGCAAACAAGGAAGAGAGCAAGGGAGCAGCAGCCAGGAAAGGGGGGCTGTAGTACCAAATGGTACAAGGTGCAGAAAAACTGTAGTGGATTGCAGAGGACTGTAGTAGGCTGCTAGGCAGAGAGTCCAGAGGAGCAGGACTGAGAGCTGTAGTAGGCGGCAGACAGAGAGCCCAGAGGAGTAGGGCAGCAAGGAGCGAACCCAAAGGAACAGGGCGTAGAGGCAGAGAGACACGAGGGTCAGGGTTGAAAGCAGAAGAGAGTAGCAGGCTGCAAGGCAGGAAGCCCAGCGGAGCAGAGCAGCAAGGAGCGAGCTCAGAGGAGCAGAGCAGCGAGGCAGGGAGCCCAGAAGGCTATGGCTGTAGGCAGCGGAGTGTAACAGGCTGCAAGGCAGGAAGCCCAGAGGAGCAGGGCTGTGAGGCAGGGAGCCCAAAAGGCTAGGGCTGTAGGCAGCAGGGTGTAGCAGGCTGCAAGGCAGGAAGCCCAGAGGAGCAGGGCTGTGAGGCAGGGAGCCCAAAAGGCTAGGACTGTAGGCAGCAGGGTGTAGCAGGCTGCAAGGCAGGAAGCCCAGAGGAGCAGGGCTGTGAGGCAGGGAGCCCAAAAGGCTAGGGCTGTAGGCAGCAGGGTGTAGCAGGCTGCAAGGCAGGAAGCCCAGAAAGAGCACTGGAACAAAAGCAGGAAAATGCAGCAGCAGGAACAGCATACAAATTCGAGCCAAAAGGCAAAAAGGGGCTGGGAGGACTCTTAATGCAAGAGACCGAGCTCCTGCAGGCAGCTGCTTAAATACCGCCCTGCCCTGTACTGTGGCAGGCTAATTGGCAGCACCTGGAGCAGCACACCTGAATACAATCTGCCTCCTCCCTCTCTGGTCCTGAGACGGTGGAAGCAGCACTGATCCCTAGGGCTTCTGGGGATTGTGGTTCCAATGCTGACGAATGGGAATGGCCAGGAATTGATAGCTGTAGCAAGGTGCATTGTGGTACATGTAGTTAGTTGAGTTATATAAGAAGGCACCAAAGTCACGCAAATGGGAATAAAGTACCAAAGTGTGAATAGGGGTTGTTCCAAGAGTATTCTGAAGAAAAATGAATAACAAATAGTCCATGATGTTTGCCAATGTGTGCGCCCATGGCGCAGGCATGACAGCACGCATAAAGCGCATGGTTGTGCGTAAAGTTCACAAGTACTTCTTGGAGAGCGGGAGAAATTTAGGGGAAGAATTCTGAAGGGGTCAAATGGGCTCCAAGAGTCAGGTGAAGATCTGCTACGATGAACAAAGCTGTTCTCGACTTTCGCAGGGCTTTGGGCGGCAAATGCTACCCAAGCCAACAGGAGGACCAAAAATGAGCCCTTTAGGAATTAATGCATTTGGATAAACAAAGTGCCACCGGTAAGTGACTTACTACTCACCGCCCGTAGCTCGGTTTTGGCCCAGACTTGGCAGGGCCAGAGGTGGTCACCAGAGGTACTTCCCGCCCTCCATTCGGCTTCCAGGTACATAGGCGCTGCGGGTGCAGATACAGGGCCGGTATGACACAGAACCTGCTACTCTCAATTCAGGCAAGCAAAGAAGAAAACACTGATACATTGGGTTCTCAGGGCACTGGAATGAATGCGATAAAAAACTTCTTCAGTGACTGTCACTGTAGCACAGTGACGCAAGAGGACCCAACTCTTGCAGTACGACGCAGCCTTCTATCTCTTGGCCCAAAGGTGCTGGGACAACGACATTCAACAGAAGGTTGCTTTATTGTAAAAGCTGGGATTCCCCATTGGTAGCGACCCGTAGGTGGAAACGGCACTTTTATTGAAGTTTCCAGCTTTGTCTCAGTGAGTGGAGTCCAGAATGCCTTTCATAGCTGAGATAGGTGGACCGGTTTTGTGGATGCTGGGCTAGGCTCTAGAGCGATTCATTGTCCCAGGGGGCTAATTTGTTTACCCAAACCGATCTTGTGTTCCTCCTTCCCAAACTGTTTCTCACTCATGCCTGGGTAACTGCTTCTTGGCCTTGGTTCTGTCCCTCAGGCTGTCTGTGGGCTTACCTCCTGACAGATCCACCTCAACGTTCCTCTTCTCCACTCACCTGAGACAACTAGACATTGGGTGTTGCCTCCCTCTCTGGCTTTTACTGGACCTTCATCTCCAAGAGATCCTCGACCACCTTTCTGACCTCACCCCTCCTCCTCCCTGTTTCCAACTTCTTTCCTCATGCTGAAGTATGAAAGAGGTTCCTCTCCTTCAGTCTCAGTTTCCCCTGCTAGATAGTCACCACTCTCACCTCCTGCCACCTTATCTCCCTATGTCCTTCAGCTTCCTTCTGCTCTTTCAGGTTTCTCCACTTCTCCACCTCCTCAACACTCTGGCTCACCACCACCCCTGCACCTTCAGATCTCTCCAGACATCCCTCTTACACCTCCAGTGTCCAACAGCATCCTCTTTTGCACACTTCCTCCTCCTCCTCCTCCTGTACCTTCCCCTCTCTCTTCCTCTCCTTCATCTCCGGATTTTTCCACACCTTCTGTCCCTTTACCTCTTTTCTCCTCCTCCACTTCCTGCACCTTCAGACCTTTCCACACAACCTTCAGCGCCATCTCTCCAAACACACTTCCTTCTCCACCTACCCCTTCCTCTCCCTTGCCTTTCTGCTCTGATACACCAAGCACCCACGCTCATCTTCCCCACTTTAAGCTAGGGTGCCACGCCTTCACCCGGGCCAAGCCCTGCACCATGCGTTGCTCCTATGGCAGATGATTACTGAGGGTCTGGAATTGATTGGGCGGCGAGACATCAAGTGTTTCATTTCCATTTACTGTGGCCTGCCTCTCCCAGAACACCACGCCTTGAATCAGCCAGTTCACCATATTGGATTCTATCCTCTTAGCAAGCATGTTTTTTCACACCTGCGAAGCCTGACGGGGAACAGGGCGGGGCCATCGACTGTACAGTAGTCTGTCCACATGCTGTGGCATCCTTGGAACCAAACTCCTGCTCTGCCTTTAGTCTGGTGTCCTTGCTTTTTTTCATCCTGCATTGTCAATGTCTGCAGCTCTGCAGAGGAGTCGGCCTAGAAACTGTCACTGACTTATCTGGGTGAACTTTAAAGGTCCAGCAGCAGGAGTTGCGTCACTGTGATGATACGCTTCACCAGACACCCAGTGCTTTGGGGCCCCATGAAGTCTAGGACATACTCCCCATACTGCCTTGGCACCCAACATTAATTGGCGAGTGGTGGGGTCCACCACAACCTTGAGTCACCTCGACATATACCCTAACTGCCAGCAAGTGGACTTTGTCCCAGTGAGTATGCCCCAAATGTTGACAATCATACATTATTCTGCAATTTGGACCTCCAAGTGCCATACATTCATGGGGTACCTTGTTATAATTGAATAGGGACTTCAACGTTATCCTTTATACCTTTTATGGTTTAGTCGAGCACCATCTTCAGGTCTTTGTTGCACACTTTGTTGCTCATATTGTGGCCTGGTGGACTCCTGGCCCACATTGCACCAAGATACACAGGAACTTTCCTTTGTACTCTTTGGTCCATGGTTCTCATGGGAGCGCACCTCTGGCACTCTCTGGCCATTCAGTGGTTAGATTCTTTTTCACGCTCCCGGGCTGCAGATTCGAGTGCCCCTTGTGGCAGATGGCCATATGTGACATATCATTCAAAGGTGATGCCAGGACCACTAGCGTCCATCATTTGGGAGCCGTTTACAGTTTCCATAAGGTAGATGGGTGTGGGGGCAAAGAGTGTCATTAAAAATAATATCTAACACAAGCTGTCTTCCACTGATGAGTCACTGCATAAGCTTGAGAATGATTAGGCTTCTGTGGATCGCATAATGCCAGCTGCTGCGCTGCAAAACCAAAGAACCAACCACTCGACAGAGCATAAGACATCATGGAAAATAGCCACAAAGGAAGGCTGCAGAGACTGACCACATACCTAGACCCAGACGAAAGCCCTCAAGTGACTCTCCCACTCGTACGTAGCGGATGAACATATCCAGACCAGCAGACGCACCTAGATAGACGGTAGCCTGCGTTTCATCTGGATAGGATTGATTGAAGGATAACATGCCCGCGCCTAGAAAAAACGTGAATGCTAGCATGTGCCACACTTAGAGTTGTGAACACAAGCCTGCGTGGCGTTCGGATGGAGTTGTGAATGTTGGCATGCCCACACCTGGATGGAGTCCTAAACATTGGCCTGTGCCGCGTCTAGATGGGAATGTGAGGGCCAGCAAGTGCCACACTCAGACAGAACTGTGCCTGTTAGCATGCTAAAGGTCAGGTAACCCACTAACCAATATAAGCTCAAACTCTGCATACTTATCTCACTTAAAAAACTCACACAACCATCTCACGCACAACAAGCCGCACGCACTTCACAACACTGCAACAACACATAAGCCGGAGCAACAGCACACGCGGACTGACTCCGATCCGATACCCGCACCAAAGCTCAGCACCCGGTGTATACTGAGTTGAAGCTGCCAACAGAACACCACTCCCCTCACTATCCTACTCCCTTCTTCACCTTACTAACCCATCCCACCTTTTATCATTTACAGATCTGCCTGAGCGCCTGGGGACCAATTCCATTGGTGACGGTGCTCGGTACAAATACATTTAACATATAAACAAAAAAGACTGACTTGCAGTCTGCGGCGGACAGGGCCATTATACGTCTTAGGGCTCCCATACCCGCTTGGCACGCCTTCGCAGGCTTTTGCTTTCCTTTGGCGCGCTTGCCAGGACCCTCCCCCTTACCCAGGGGGAGGGAGGAGGAGGACCCTGCCCATGTTATCCGGGCGCCTCCTCCATTTTTCTCCGTCGTCGCCATCATTCATCTTTGAGGCTGCAGCAGACTAATGAAAAGGGATTGAAGTACGCCACAAACATTAGCTATAAAAGCCTCCAAAAGCTGGCCTAGACCACAGCCATTGACAGGCAGGCCATGCGGGTTTCAAGCAATAGCATAATGCAGCGGCGTATGGATCGACAAGGAAGGATGCCAGCTTGCACCCTGACTGACTCCACACTGAAGTGAACCGGGACTTCTTGGAGCAGACTTGTGTCCACTTTCTGCCTCACAGAGAGCAGTCATATTAGAGTTGCAGGCGGCCCAAAGTGACACCGAGTCCTCTCCCCCCTTCAGCTTTAACAGGGTCCATGCTGAGCTGCAGTATTCTTTTCACATGCTGGCTTTGTTTAATAGACAGCTGCTTTTAGTTCTGGCTTTTAGGTGGCGCTAAAAGTGTCACGTATTAACTAAAACTATTGCATTGGAGTAAAGCTAGCAGGGATGTGAGGACAGACACGATGCTTGTGGGTGTTTGGTCATTTTACCACCCATTATCCCATGGCATTTCCCACCCAGTTCCAGCCCCTCGCTGATCAAAACATACCCTCCCGTGGTCTCTTTGAGCTAGCTTAATAACATAATACTTTGTGATGGAAGTGCCTGCTCGTTAAAGCATACTGAGAATAAATGGCTTAATTGGACCTGTGAACGCCCTACTGGTGTAATACAAATAAATGCCTTAATGTGTCTCTTCAGCCACTTGATTCATAAGCAGCATGCATGTCCCTGCACTGGGGACCCGCTGTAAACAAGCATTGGCAAATCCATTTTTTTGGCTTGTGTACAGGGTTTAAATAGCCCTTTGTCAGACACTGCTGTTAGATGCCCAGGTACTCACATCGTTTTGCAGCTTCTACCATTAATAGCCAGTTAGTACCCTTATGCCAGTGCCTAACAAATGCCTATCCCATGACTATGCAAAAGCCAAAGCTGTTGGCGTTGGCAATGCGTGTTGTTAGAATATACATCCGATACTGTAGACGGAATCGATCACAGATGAGACTTTCCGCTCAGGCCAAAGATGAAAATCTGCTGGTTATCATCTTGAAAGGCAGTCTCGCGTCCTGCGCTTTACCGGGGCTTAACCTCCTAAATGTTTCCTGGAACATTGCTGGCCTGGAAAGACGCCAGAAGGACCCAGGCTTTTATCTGTATATTTCTAGGTTTCATATTCTGCTGTTCCCAGAAACTTGGTTAACTTCTCCAGTTGCAGTTGCTGGATTTGGTAACGTTTTCTCTAAATCAAAAAAAAGTCAGAAGGGGAAAAAGTAGCAGAGTATTGGTTATTCTTGTTGCAGATTGGCTATTACCTCGTTGTTCTTTGCTATACTCAAATAATGCCCTTTTGGCTGAAGAAATTCCAAATGGTGGCTCTCTGCTCATTTTTAATTTGTATAATTCATTTCACGGTCATGGCCTGGGAGATAATGTTTTGGAATTTATATACGTATCCATGAAATATTTAGACTATGAACCATCTATAGAATTTAATCAACTGTCCTTCATAGTAGGGGGTGACTTAAACCTGAAACTGGGGGGGCTGTTCTGGCATCGGTTCCTCATTTTGCGAAGATCTTGTATACAATCTACGGCAGCCCGTATTAAAAGATCAGGCAATGAGTAGATCGGGCAAACTTTTATTACCTTTTTAACCTCTGATCGCCCAGGATGTTTTACCTTTCGGAGTAGCAGATATACATCAATAATAGATTATTTCATGACCCGTGTATGTGATTAGCATTTTTTAATTTATTTGTGTGTGGGGTGCCCAACCAGAAAGTGATCACGACGCGCTAGTTCTCACACATTGTGCAGACAGGATGTGTAGAGTGCCTTGAGAGATGGCCGCCCGGCTCTCATGGCACCACATTACAGCTAATAATATGGAACTGCTCCAACCGAGATGTTCTGTCTGACAGTTTCATCTCTCGCATTACCAACCATTGAAACATGTCTCGCCACTGATATGCCTATTGATAGTATTTCACCATTATTTGATCATCTGATGGCAACTGCTAGGTCAGTTTTTACTAGAAGATGTAGAATTACTAAGCACAGGGCTTACCCAGTTGGTTGGTATATGAAAGAATGTAGGAACCACAATTGTGAAGAATTCCCCTAGATATAGCTGCCTGATAGAAAGAAAGGCCAGACACAATTATTATTATTTTTTCTTTATTGTGATTTGGTTTACAAATAAATGTTCACACTTACAATTGAAATGTACTAAAAGGAAAATTAAATGTATACATTTAACCAATACACAATTTCAAAACACAATCTCAAAAACCTCCAAAAGCAATCTACACAAAGCTTACATGAAAGATACATGTTCACCCCACATGAGGCGAGCCCAGAACATGTCCCAAGTAAAGTCCATTCCCAAAGGGATACAGTCTTAGTGTTGAATTCTATTGTTACACAATGAAGGGCAAACAGCAACCACATGTCTCAATGTCTCTAACTTGCCAGCACTTCCACAAAGGCGAGCACTTGGCTCAGGGAGGATTTTCAATGACCTGTTCTTTCAAGCGTATGCAACCGCTTGAGGTAAAATCAAAGGTTCATAATATGCATCATGTTACAAGGAAAAAGTTATAAGCAACTAGGCAAATCGCCTCTCCTCATTGGAAACGTAGCCTATTCTTTATATGAGCTATAGATATTAGATTGCTCGATAGTTCCCGCCCAGTCCTGCCTGAACAGTTTGAATTTAGTGCTAGCGGGACGTGTGATGAGTTTGTTCTCTGAAGAAGAGATAGAATCTTTTAGATTCATCATATTGCTCTTACAGACATTAATCAATTCTACAGATGTGCCCACCAACATTGTCCTAAAATCGATGTTTAGAGAATTGGGGGGGAGGGGAGAAATTATTATGCATAGCTAGACAACTGTTTCCTAATATGCCTTGTTTGAAGGTATAGTAACCCCAATTCATGGCTGAGGACCACGTTGGGAATTGGCCTTTTTAGGCCAAATGTTTCTTTCCAGGTTTGTCCCTGGATCACACTAAGATACGGGCCCAGGTCCAAAATAGACATGTCAAGACCATATAACAGGATGGTTTCTATCTTGGCGAGGTAGAATTTTAACAAAGGCAAGATGGAAAATGTGCATAACTGTCTGTAAAGGTGTTTAACTTGAGACACAAGTGGTTGCACCTTGTCTCTCGGGGATTGCTTCCAAGCTGCCAAAGAATTAACGTTGGAAAGATTATATCCCAGGTATCTCACGGAAAGGACTCTGTCAAGCCTTTGACTGGCAATTTCCCAATACATGGTCTTGGGCTTACTCTTAGGGGTAAAGATGATAATTGTAGACAACTTGCCTTTAACCAGTAAGTTCTTATTACAGGCATAGTAAAAAAACTAAGTTAGCTATCGCTGGTGACAATACCTGTTTTGTCAAAAAAGACCCAGTCATCCGCTAAAGCGGACCAGTTTATTTTTAAATGTCCCAATTTAACTGAAAAGGTATTGCTATTCTCCCAAATGTGGTTAAGGTCACTAATATGGGTGTTAAATAAAACAGGGGCGAAAACACACCCCTGCTTTAGTCATACGGATGTTGCAATAGGCTTTAGAACCCTCCCTAGAGAGCCTAACCTTTATGGTCGTGTGAGTGCATCTGCGCTATTAACTGAACCAATTTCAAAGACACCTGTTTAACTAGTAATTTATTCCACAAGGTAGATCTCTCCAACCGATCAAACGTGCTACCCATATCCATCAATGCCTTGTATGTGGTCCTGATTGAGTTTTATTTATCTGTGGCTTGCAGATGACCCATAATAGTCACGTTTTAAGGCAGTCCCCATATGAGGCCTAAATCCTACATGATAGCGCGTTGTTATCCCCAGTTCTGAAAGGGTGCTATTAAGGTCTCTTAACAAGAGAGAATATATTTTACTCACAGCATCAAGTAGTGCTATAGGCCTTTAGGTGTCTAGTATACTAAGGTCGCCTTTTTTATGGAACAAATGCTTGTTTTCTCATATCATACAGTTCCTTATATTCTCATGGCTCTTGCCAATGCATGCTCATTAATGCTTGATTTTTTTAATGAAGAATAGTCCCAGGCAGTTTCCAGTGAGATAAAATAACCTTTATTACAGGTCATGAAGTACAAACCCCCAGCCCAACCTTACACCTGGCTGGCTAGTGCAAACAGCAATAGAAGCAACATTAAGAGTAAGCATTCTCTGGACACAGGCAGGCTATGACACCCTGCTCAGAACTATATTACACTGTGACATTCCACATAGAACTGTACTACATCATACACAATGAACACCCTACTCTCTATGAATAGCAAGCATGGCCAGAACTATTTACATACAGTGAGACAACTTCATAACACTTAAGTCACACAGTTCCTTTCCTCAGGAAGTTTCACAAGCTTGCTTACGATCAGATCGCTATTCTAAAGTGCTTATTTTCATTCGGTTCAGTACAGTGGCCTAACACAAAATGTGGAGGCCCCCCTGCGAGCCATGCTGAGGGGGGCCCCCCCAACTCGGCAACAAATCACGGATCATGCCACACTCTGGGCCGGCCTTGATTGTTACACTTAAGCAATATACACAAACGTGCTGCTGAAGGGGTATGCCGCACACTGCACTAGGAGAAAGATATAAATCTGTATTTTAATGCAATATACAGCACACTTTCTGAGAATAATTGGCTATAAAGCCACAGTGTTTGCAATTGTTTTGTAGGGTAACACCAATACAATACATGTAAGTCACCAACAGTGCACAGGAACATTGATCCTTTGCTATTAAAAATGCCATGCCACATTGAAAACATGTCCAACTGGCTGCACAATGTAGACCAGTGTAGACACGTAATAACATTAAAGTAAAGCATGCCAGGCCACATTTTTGACATACCTAGACTGGTTGCACCAAAATACCAGTGAAAGCAATACCACTCATCAAAAAGAGAGCACACATTAAAGCCTGCATCTCCGCGGCCTCTACCAACACGGCCAAACTCTTTAAAATCTGCAATGAACTGGTCAATCCTGTTGCAGTCTCTACCTCTCCCGTTCCCTCCAAGGCCCTCTGTATGGCTCTCGTCTCTCACTTCTCCGCCAAATCTTAGGACACCTGTCCTCTATCTCCTCTTCCTCTCGCTCTTCCTCTCTCGGCCCCCTTTGGCCATCTCTACCTCTCCCCCTCCTTCTTCCTCTTTCTCTTTGACAACACCTGAGGAGGTTTCTAGATAAGTCTGATCTATGAAAGCGTCATCCAAACAGGTTCTCCCCTGCTCCTCCAGAACCATCAAGGACCATATTGACACCCTCGTTCCAGCCTTGGCCAATTTCTGTAATCACTCTTTAGCCACTGGAACCCCTCTCCCCTTAAGCACTCCCTTGTGCACCCACTCCTCAAGAAGCCATCTGCTGATCCTACCTGCCCGGCAAAATATTGTCCATTCTCCATCACACCTTTCTTGGGCAAACTCTTGGAAAAACTTGCCATTTCCCAGCTTACTCTCCACACTGAATAAATTGATTGTCCCCATGACCATCAGTCTGGCTTCATAGCTGCCAGAGGCATGGAAACTGCTCTCCTGAACTCTCTAACCTTGATTCCAGCATTCCTTCTGTCCTCACCCGCCTTCTTTCCTCTGCATTCGACACGGTCAACAATACCATCCTAATCAATCGACTCTGTGAGAACCTGGGCATCACAGATCAGACCCTGGCGTGACTGACCTCCTTCCTCTTAGACCACCCCCCCTCCCAGGTCCAACCTGGTCCCAATCTCTCTGCCACCTCTCTCTACCTGTGGCATTCACCAGGGCTCTATACTCTCACCCTGGTTTTTCAACCTCTTCTTGGCCCCTTTGGCCCACCTGATCTCTACCTTCTCCTCTAAATTTCACTGTTATGCGGATGACTCAGCTTTCCTTCAGGCTCCCCTCAGCCTCCTCTCCTCTCTCGCTCATTACTGACTGTCTATCCGCGATTCAGGATTGGTGCGCCTCCAACCATATTTGCCTTAATGCTAATAAGACAGAGATCCTCCTCATTGGGACCTGACAACAGCTTTCCCTCTCTCACTCTGGCCGTCTGTCTTGGGCCCTCTTCCTTCACCTTCCTGCGAGGCAAAAAACCTTGGTGTCATTTTCTATGCCACTCTCTCTTTCTCTCCTTACATCTCGGATGTCACCAAGAAGTTCCCCTACCAGCTGCTCCTCCTCAAAGGGACTCTTCCCTTTCTCACTTTCCACCAGAAGCTCACTGTCTCCAGAGCCCTGGTTCTCTCTAGGCTGGACTACTGCTACAGCCTCTCTCATTCTGCCTTCCTCTACTCTACGTCATCTGCAACTAATCCAGAACAGGACTGCAAGACGTATCCTTGGCCTCGAGCCCAGGGATCATCTCTCCAGCCCTGAAATCTCCCGGTGGCTGCAAGGATCAAGTTCAAGACCCTTTGCATTGTCCAGAAGGCTTTCTGGGGCCCGCACTACATCCAAAGCTCTCTTCCAAAATACCTTCCTTCTCGAGCCCGTCGCTCAGCTACC
Source organism: Ambystoma mexicanum (assembly GCF_040938575.1). Classification (NCBI taxonomy): domain Eukaryota; kingdom Metazoa; phylum Chordata; class Amphibia; order Caudata; family Ambystomatidae; genus Ambystoma; species Ambystoma mexicanum. Next base: position 150,237,550 of record NC_090936.1, read on the forward strand.
TCCAACTCTTTAAGGGTTAGACGCTTCTTCAGGCAGAGAGTGGGGAGTAGATCTCTCTCCTCTGCTGGTGCCTCCCTCTGGAATGGCCTCCCTGCTCATTCAAACTTGAGCCAGACCATCTGAAGTTTCGGAAGCAGCTCGAAACTTTCCTTTTCTCCTCTGCTTTCTCTCTCTCCCTCACCTGCTGACCTACCTGTCTGCTGTACCGACCGGTTACTTGGATACCCTCAGAGTCTCTTTGAGTCCAGGCTCTTTCTTGATCGGTCACCCTTGCACTGTCTCTGCGACTACAATGCACTTAGGGGCTGTAACTGTAATCCTGCAGCCCCTTGTTCTCCTTGCATTACCCATAGCTGTGCTGCCCTGGCTGCACTTACTCAGAGCATTGCAGCTCTGTTTTCCCCTCCCCTCTCCCTTGCACTTCCCCCCTCCCTTTCCTCTTGCACCTCTCGTTCTCACATTGACACAAGGCCTAGTGAGATCGTTTGTCTTGTCCTCCCTCTATCTTCCCTCTCTTGTCTTGTCGTGCACAGAAACACTTGTGTACAGGCGCGTTATAAATAACTTTTATAGTATCATTTTATTACAGATGCCCAGAAAAATGTACAATGCCTCAGTAAGAAATGGCTAGACTGGCAGCACCCAAATGCCAATCTAGCCAGGTAATTACACTTAGCAGGACTGCTTTATCAGAAATTCACAGTTAAAAGAAGGTCATACCAATCTAAGGAATGACTAGATTGGCTGCACCAAAATGCCTCTCTAGCCACTAATACCAAATATCATGCCTGCTTAGCCTGGACATGGACAACCATTATGATTTATTGCACAATCCCACCCCTCCACACATCCCCTCTCCCTCCCACCCCAACCTCCAAAATCGGCTCCTTGGCCAAGAATTACCTCCATGTCCCTCTTCCTTGTCCCAGAGCTTACCTATGAGGCTCTTTGCCTCATAGGTAAGTACTGGGATGAGGATGAGTCGGACTAGGAGTAATGAGGATTACATGCATGTAGCTAAGTCAGGCATTATCTCCATGTACTTCTACCTCATCCCAGTACTTGTGTATGAGGCAGAGTACATAAGTACTTCTTCATACATAAGTACTGGTATGAGGAAGAATAGGGCTAGGAGTAATCAAGGCATTAAACACAAGTAGTGGCGCAACACCATTGAGTTGTCTGGGCGTCAGCACTCCTCCCCCTGACACTTTGGGCTATGTTGAATCAATCTGGCTGACCTTTAGAGCAGTTGCCGGACATAACGACACAGATGTTAAACGGCACCCGAGTTTTGCTGTTAATAAGGGCCCAGCAATTTCCAACGTAAGGCATTTCACTGTTAGTACCTGCATTCAAATGCCACATTTTTTTAGGCAATTGAAATCGCGATGTGGGTCTAGTACTTGCATGCCAGGGGAGTGATTCGAAGGGTAGAGAGGGGAATAGGAAACTTAAAGGAGAAAGTTAACTGCTTGTAACATTGAAGCCGCACTAGAATAGTCTCATTAAAATGCGTAAAGAAGTTAGATGCCCCCACACAAATAAGTTTGCCCCATCCCACCACACGTGAAGTTGGCACCTCTCCCAACACTTGAAGGGTTTTCCCCCCGAAATGTAGGTTTTGTTGTGCCCCTGTACACAAGCACACACACCATTCACCATACACACACCCAGCCATCCATACATTTAAGTGTGCACCCTTTCACCATACAGGCACATCCAGGCAGCCATCCATACATTTAAGTGTGCACCATTTCACCATACAGGCACATCCAGGCAGCCAACCATACATTTAAGTGTGCACCCTTTCACTGTACACGCACACACGCAGCAACCCATACATTTGTGTGCACCCTTTCATCATACATTCACACAGGCAGCCACCTATACATTTAAGTGTGCACCCTTTCACCATACACTCACACACACACGTCATGGGGTTGAGGGGAGCCCTATTACTTCAAAAAGAAATTGGGGCTCATTACTTGTCTGGCGGTAACCGTGCCGGTGCTACTGGTGGGTTGCCACCAGACCCGTAAAAAATTACCGGCGCCTGACTTCCCGGTGCCACCGGGCTCTTCCAAGTCTGGCAGCTGGGAAGTCGGGCACTGGTAATTTCGGTAATCCCCATTCCGTCCATGGGATTGGGGACACGGAAGCACGACGGGTCTTCCTACCGTGGCCACTGTGCCCGGCAGGGTCAGACCTGTCAGGCACAGCTGCCCCAGCAGGTAGACGTGTAATTTGCCAGTCCGGAAACAATGGTGCCGGTAAGATTACCAGCACCATTGTTTCCAGCCCAGTATGGTCAGAAAGAGCCCCATCGTTTCTTTTTGAAGTCACTCTAACTGCATTAAGAAATTATTCTGTTAAGGACCGAACCATAACGGAAATAATTTCTTTATGAAGGCAGAGTGACTTCACAAGTAAACTATTTATTTTTGAAGTCATAGGGCCCCCCTCCACCTCATGACATGGAGCCCTCCAGCCTAGGGTCTTCCATGTCATGGGTTGGGCGGAGACCTCAGCCTTCAAAAAGCAAGTTTCTTTTTGTAGTCACTCTACCTTCATAAAGAAATGATTTCTGTTGCAGAAATAATTTCTTTATTAATGCAGAGTGAATTCAAAACAAAACTTTATTTTTTTTTTGTTGAGAAAAAAAAGTGTTATTTTTTTTCTTTTCAAGTGGGGCCCGCTCCCTGGACAGGTGCTGGTGAGGCCCCACACACCGCGGGGGCTGTGGGGCCTCTCTTACGCCGGTGGTTCAGTATTCAAAGCATAAATGTCTTCATTCTTTACTGGCTTTACGAGCTTGCCTGCCATCCCGGTGTTCCCCTTGCTTGGTTGACTCACTGAACTGGGTTTACGGCGTCCCAGCGAGGCCTACAGCCACCACAAGCTCTCTCTCTCTCTCGTACAGCGCCTCGGTCCAACACCCCAGCGGCTCTCTATGGCTTTGCTCACCCCACCGATGCAGCTCGGGCCTGTCACGTCAGCTTCGCCTGGTCACGCCAGTTCACTTCTCGCAGTCTGCCACCAGCATCCAGCTTTCTTTAACTTTGCTTCGCACTGCATACACACTACAGTCTGTAGTGCTGTTTCGACATCTGGCCCGGCTGACACAGCGGACTCGCCTGGCACAGTTGACTCAATTTCCACAGTGCTTCATGCTTTAAATGTTCCTGCCTGGTTGATTGGTCCAAAGAGGACTAGACTGCTCACTGTTGAATTGGGAATCCTGCATTACTCTTGCAGGCCTCCTCCTTATCCCAGTACACAACTGGTGTTTGTATGTGTGTGCGTCAAAGTGAGGATGTGTTTCTCTAGTTGGTCTCTTCCTTGTCCCAGTACCAAACGGGTGTTTCTTGGGGAATATTTAAGGTGGAAAATAGGGAAAGGATTGACAATAGCCTACAAAGGCTTGAGGGGCAGAAGATTCATAGTGAAAGGGAAATGGGGGGGATACCATGCCTCACCTAAGGGTGCGTTATCCCCGCTGCCTAAGTCTCCTCCACCCAGGTGATCCTCCCTCGCACATCTATCCCCAGGGTCAGGATCCAAAAGCGATGGCCTTTCCCTGTCCACCTGTGAGGAGGATATATCAGGGAGAGAAGTGATGACACCCTCCGATTCCTCACTGAACCCATCAAGCAAAGAGTATTTATTAGAAAGATAATCTACCCAGACCTGTTCTGAAATGGGACATTATTGTAAGTAAAGGGGTAGTGTGTCCCTCTTTTTGACCAGGGGGGGCCTAAGTTATGAGGGGTATTGTAGTTAAACAAGGAAAGAACCTAGGCTACCCCACCTGTTTCACACTGGCCGGTTCTGGGTCCAGCACACACTTCACAGATCTCTGTTGGTTAATCTGCATATATGAGAACACCCAAACTGTATGCAGAACAATTACATTTATTTGTATTAAAATTTTAAAAACAAGTTGCATCACACTGCTATTGACAAAAGCCCTTTTTTTGCTTTGCCTGGATAATCGTGGATGGTTTCAGCATTTAAAGCATTGTAAAAAAAAACGGATACATTGTTTTCTTGTGTACCTAGGTAAAATAGTCCCTTCCAAGCCTCATTTGGCTTGGAGCTCTGCAGCATGGTCTGCATCAGGTAAGCTTGCAGCATGGTCTGCATCAGGTAAGTTCTACTCTATGAACCTGGTGCCATAGGCGCCAGGACTGACTCTTCATATGAGTCTGGCGCCAGGACCGCACCCAAACAGCCCCTAGCAGGGATTTTTGGGCTTGCTCAAAGTAACTTGATGCCTGCTTCCGGGGTTGCTGGACCTGGTCTGGTTCCCCGGGGGTCGGCATCATGACAATTGTTCCAGGCCATTTTTCCAGCAAGCTTTACAGTCCTGTCCATTGCCTGCTCTACTGAGTAGGGACCCTCAAACCTGGGATTATACCAGGTGTGGATGAAGTTCCGTAAGTAGACCTGGTCCCCAAAATAAAGTGGTGGTTGCTTGAGCAGTTCAGAGTCTGTTACTTGGGCTTTGTCTTCCTCATCCTTCTTTGACCTCCCCGCCGGGACGATTGAAGCTGTGGAGAGATAAAAGAAGCACTAGCCAGCATTGAAGCAACATACTCAAGCATTTCATCGCCTGAGACAGTGGATGTACTCTGGGCATCTGTAGCACTCTAGTGGGAGGAGCAATTGGGAGTCTCATGCGTCCTGTCACCACCTCATGAGGAATTAAAGGGTGGTTGGATCCAGATTGATTGCACAATACGAACAAATCTAAGGGTAGGCAATGGAGCCATCCCTTCTTTAATGTTGCTTTATTTTCACTATTTTTCCTTTGAGCAGGCCATTGAGGCGTTAACAAATCCTGTTTCCTTGCAGGTGATGAGTGCAGGGAAATGTATGCATAATCCCCAGTAGGGCTGTGATGTGCTCAAAGGTTTTGTTTACAAAGTGAGGCCCATTGTCTGAACACAGGACCTTGCACACCCACCATCCTGGGAACACCTCTCTGACGAGGAATTTTGCCACACTCAGGGCATTGGGGTATGAGCATGAACCAGCTTTGATCCAGATTGAAGAAGGGCATACGACCCCGATCATGTAGCGTTACCCTTGGCAGATTCAGATAATTTATGTGGAGATGTTGGAAAGGCCCATTCGGGCATGGTATAGCTCCGGACACTACACGCAACGTGTGACCCACGTTAAACATCTGGCATACTATACAAGAATCCATAAGAGTGGCATCAAGTTCCGCCAGGTTGGGACAGGACCAGACTTCTCCAAATGTGTGCAGCACGAACATCCGTACTAGTTTGAGTGGGGTACTGCAGCTGTGTTAGGGCAATCTGCAACAATGTCCAGAACATTTTCAGGGTAAGTTCAGGGTAAGTTCCCTCAATGTGCTTTTAATTCTGAGAATCTGTGAGGAGAACCAAATAGGAATCTACACATCTGATACTGTTGGTCAAGCTAGACATTGGGCCTCATTACGAGTCCGGCGTTAACCGAGGCGGTAAAACCGCCTTGTTAACGCCAAACTCGTATTACCATTCCGCCTCCGTGATCTGCTGCACTTGCAGTAGAAAAGTCAGCAAACATCACAATGGACTGTAGTACCACACTACACTACTGACACGGATCGGTCCTTCTTAACGCTTGTTTTGTGCCCCTTATGTTCATGCATCCATAGGTGTGCAGCAGGCACGTGCAGCAGAGTTAACGTTAACTTCGCATTATCAGTGTTGGATCTGCGGGAGCCGTCTGGGAACACGTCCACTCACACAGCCATGTAACCACGCCCCGAGGTCTGAAGAGTTGTCTTGGAACAATCCTTCATCTGTCAAGTCAGTCTCTGCCCTTCTCCTACCGCAATTACTGTTCTCCATGCCCCTCCTGAGCCAACGGTCTCATGCAGTTCTACCCTCTCGTCTCTTACTATATCAGTCTCTAGTTCCAGTGGGAACACTTGTCCCTCCTTCTCATCTAAGGGGATCACCAGTCTGAATAGAAGCTCATTGGGTATGCAAAGCAATTTACCTTGTATCCCTGGAAGCCATGCTAAAAGTACTTCCAGTCTGTATTGAAATAACTCTGGGTTTACAGGCACCCACTTCTGTACAGTCTGACCGCAAAAGGCTTGAAAGAATTCTCGTGCGTTCCTGTAGTGAATTCTTGAGGTTGAGCACACTATCCCCTTCTCATCATGTCCCTACTCATTATTTAAAAAGGTTTCTGTCAGGAATATAATAGGGGCATGGTAAGGTCATGTTCTCCTATAGAAATTGGGAGTTTGTCAGTGAAAGGAAATGCAATTGTCGCCCCAGAGAATCTCTGTGCATTCATGCAATGCCTGACATTGGGTATCTCCCCTCCCTAATACAGGATTGTGTCACCACAGTATCCATGAGAAAGGAGAATGTCTCATCACCTATGTTTACACCGACATGTAGTTCCTCATTCGGGTCAGGTTAACGGATAGGATTGAACATATCAGTGTGGGCTGTCCTATTGTGGGTACATGGTCATCCCTGTCCCCTTGAAGGGGTTGTACCTACCACAGTTGCTTCCCTTAGTTTCCTTATGGAAGTCTGCAGTGTAGAATATGTGTGTCTTGTGGCTATTTCATTCTGATGTACAGGTGCCTGCTGGGTTGTCTGTGGTGGCTGTGTGTACTCCTGTGTCTGCAGTAAGTATCCCATGGGCTTTTGTGACTGTCCCAGCGTGTCTGCTGCACTGATGCCATTTGCAGCACATATGTCTGCGTCTGTGTGTTATCTTGGGCATAGTAGTCGAGCTGTTCAGTCTGGTACGTCGAGTGGTACATCGAACCCCCAATCCCCTGCCTTCCACCTCCATTTCTGCACTGTCCTGCTATGTTACCTGCTCTACCGCACATCCAGCAATGTGGTGGACCCCGCATAGCTCTCGGATGTCCCCCACTAAACTTGTCTCCAACCTGCTGCATTGGATATCCAAACCTTCTTCCCTGGGGCATCCCTCTTCCCCGTGGCCAATGACTGGTATCTCCTCTTCCTGCAAAACTACCCCCTGCCATCTGTGGTTGGTTCTGTGTGTTTTGAGTAAGTACTCCCTCTCCACTCGTCAACATAGTGCCTTTCATTGTATACTTCATAAACTTCTTCTCTTGTAGCTCCTGAATATACTAAAGTCGGTCTTCGTCCTCCTGCATTTTGGATGCCATAATCACGCGTATGTCGATGTGTCTGGGTACAGTACTCTAGGAGCTTGCAATACGGTTGATCTACATTTGTTTAATTACGTGCCATCATGTGCTGTATTCTGTGCTGTCACTCATACCCTGCCTTTTCCCACACATCGTCATCTACCTCCCCAAGGATGGCTGAAAGTAAGCTCTTCATGTCGCCCACTGCTAGTGTCATCATTGCCGTCAGTCTTTCTAGCAACGGGAACTGTGTCAATTCTACTCCCCTGTCGTGCTTCCCTACATCTTTGGTGATAGTGAAAGCTCTTGTCATACTTGCTCTTTTCTGTCCTGGTGAGGCACTTAGCCTCTGTGCATATGGAGTAAATTCATCTGCACTCTATGCGATCTACCTTTGGGATGCTCAAGGCGCCCGGCGGGAACTAGCTTACTCGTCACAATGTTTTCCTCTCCTCCCCAAAATGTCTCCTGTTCGGGACTTACTTCCCTGCATGGGCAGCATGGCCTCCACACTTCCTCATCATCACTTTCCCATATGTCCTTGCCCAACCCCATAATTCCCCCACTATCATTGCTGTCGTCTTCTCCTTCATCGTCGAAATGAAGTCTCCTTACTGGGGTTTCTCCTGCCATTTCCTCGTTATTGTTATTCTGTTCAGTGAGTTACTTTCCCCCCTCAATGGAGACACTGCTATACCACTACTTGGCTTTGGGGAAGAGGGGCACTATTCCCACTGCTCCTATACAGTATTCCTGGTCTCCTCTGTATCCCTTCTTCCTTAACATTATGACTGTGTTGGTTTTGTCATAATGTCTGCTACCTCCTTAATGTGTCTTTCTCTGATTCTCTCCCATTCCGGTTCCTGTCTTCTGTCCCTTTCTTCTTCTTCTCTAGGCCAACGTTCTTTGACGAGCCTCTCAAACACTAACTTTCTTCTCTCTCTCTCTTCTCCTGTAATTGCTTCTCCTTTTCAACTTCTGCCTTTCTTCTTTCTTCTTCCTCTATCTCCTTCTCTTTTCCTCTTTCCTCCCTTTCCTTCTCAGTCGCTCTTGTTTCTCTCTTTTCTCCACTTCCTCCATTCTCTGTCCATTCCCTATCTTCTTCTTCCTTTTTCTTGCTTCTCCGAGCTTCCTCTTCTGCGCATATATGCTCGTCTGTATTTCTCTAGTCTAGATTGTGCAATATCTGTCCCCCATCCACTCATTCGTTGGCACCGTTACTTCGCTGTCCCCGCAGTGTTCTGATGCCCCTTTATCATTCTTCGTCAATTTTGCTTGCAGTTTGCTGCGCTCCTTGCGTTCATCTCATATATCGTCTATCCTCTTGATCACTTGCTTCGTGCCATTAATCGTGTCCTCGCTGCTATATGTGGGTGGTGCATAAAAGGGGTTAGTATACCCTGCTGCTGCTTTTAGATCCTTCAAGGGATAAAATCCCTGGCTTTCTGTTGTGGGGTCTATGGTTTGAGGCGGAGGAGCCGTGGGTGTTTTTGCCCCCTGCATCACGCTGGCTCAGCATTCACTCCTTCTGAGGTGGGTCCTCTTGCTTGTACTCAAACATTTTCCAGATCTGAAATATAGCTAACCACTTACTCAATGTTTTCCCTTTTTATAGGTGGAATGTAAGTACATGGTCACGTGTTGCAGCAAACATTTGGAAAGGCTGCCCTCCCTGTGCCATGGCTTTGCCATTTTGTCCTCTGTATCGCGAGTCGATTCCGTGCTATTGTAATGCTCACCTGACTCCCACAGAGGCGCTGGCCTGGTTTGGATTGCTGTGGCCTCTTCTAGGGTGATGCGCAGGACTCGGAAGATGGAATGGACCGGACCCGCAAATCTGGCTTGTCTGGCTCGTAGAAATATCATTCTGTGTGTGAAAAGGGAGTATTAACAGTCTGCGGGATAATGCGTAGGCCTCCCACTCCCCTTCTCACCCTCCACGAAACCCTTCTGCGATTCCCCGTGAAGTCTCACCTTAGGGTCTGAAAGGACGAGCTCTCCATCCTGCTTCTGATGCAGGGGCGCGTTGTTATCCAGTTACTTCACTGGATCTCCGATTGGTGAGAGTTCAAGTTCGCTTGACTTTTCCGGTAAGGTATCGTAAGAATTCTGTTGCAAGTTCAGGCTTTAAATAACCATTGTCTGTTTTCTCTATTTCAGGTGCTGAATGAAGATTCCGAGTTAGGGAATGGAACCGTCGAAGGAAAATTCTGGTGAGTTTTTGATGAGTGGTTCCTCTAGTGTTCTTGCATTAATGCACTAATGCTTGTGTCTTTTTCCCCTTAGAGGCCGGAGTTCGGAAATGCCGAAGATACGGCGCCGACCCGAAGTGAGAAGAGATGTCCCAATAAATATCAGGTAAGTCTTTGATGAGCGTTCCGCTAATGTCCTTGCATTCGCTCACTAATGCTAATGTCTTTTTCCCCTTAGGGGCCGGGGTTCGGAAATGCCGAAGAAATGGCGCCGAACCGAAGTGAAGAGGGATTGACCCAACAGGTAAGTCTTATGGTGGAAATTAAGCCTTTCTTATTCTCTTCCCTAGCTCACCTTTGTTCATGTCTTTTTCTCCTTTAGGCGCTGAAATGCGGCGGAAGATCCAGATGGTCGCTGATGGGCAAGAAGGCGCCTAGTAAAGGTGAGTGGAATGTTGCGCTGCAGCGAGCTAGGCGATGTGATTTTAAAAATGAATGTCTTCCCTTTAGGATCGTCGGCGAGATGACTCTGGAATGCGGATTAAGCAGGTAATGTCTCTTCTTTCTCCTGTTCTCCTCTCTTCTCCCTTTACAGGTGTTCCAGGATGCTGTCGGGCGTGGCTGGAGCCCGGATGCAGGAGCAGACACGGTGAGCGTCCAGCTGCTAGGTGCAGAACAACGTGAAGCGTGAGTTGCTGCTTGGGCGTGGCTTAAATAGCCTTCAAAGTAGTTCCAGGTATGTATTCTTCCTCTAAGGTATGTATTCTTCCTCCAGCCACACCTGTGTGGTAAAGTAGTCCCATAGGTAAAATAGTCCCATTCAGGCCTCTAGGTGGCCTGGATGTTGCAGCACGGTCTGCATCAGGTAAGTTCACACCAAGCACTTCTTAACACAAAGTCATCCTTTATGAGCCTGGCGCCTATGGCGCCTGGACTGTTGCCCAACATGAGACCTACCTGGGGCCGCTGGGACTTCCCTCGGGAACATGATGTCTGCCTCTGGGGTTGCTGGGCCCGGTCTGGCTCCTTGGGGGTAGGCATCATGACAGCTATACTTGCGTATTTCGTCTTGATGCAGCGGAAAGGGACTTGCACCAATGGTTAAGGGGTGTGTCCCCCATGATGGCATGTCACTTTCTGGCTGCTAATACTTATTTGACCTCAAGACGGGATTTTTGATACATTTGAACACATTATCAATATGTATATTTCACAATTACCATCAATTTTTAATCTGCTTTTTCAACACCATAATAAGGCTCAACAAGAAACTTTCCAACAGCCTCTCTGGCACACCAACATCAACAATAGCATGCTCCCTGCACCACCCACACTATGTTCTCCGCCCTCAAAGGCCAACCTGCAATTCTTTCATGCGCTCATCGAGCATCACCCAAAGGCTACAACTTTCTAGGATAATTCGAACATCATCTTGCCACGTTAAAAACAATCACTTTCTTGTTTCTAAACTCTCTTACCGCTACGTCTGTGCCCCACTATGGGTCTTCACCTCCACAACAACTCTCTGTATCCTATTCACCAACCCTATATGTGACATCATAAATCTAAGGGAAAGGTCTTGGTACTTTAAATACCCCCAAAAGTCTACCAGAACCCCAAAACACAACAATACGAACAACATAACATATATGGCGGTCTTCCACTCCTCCAATCACAGGGATTTCCAACAAACATGTGGTCCTTGTTCTATACCGTCGCAAAGGATTACATCTTTGTGAGATAAACTAAGAAACCACCTTCCGCGACCTAAGCGAGTTACGCGAATGCCTAGAAACAGGATTGCATACATAAATCATCTGTAACTAAGCAATCTGCATAGAATAGATTAATGTACAGGTATACTATTTATTGTCTTGTCTTTTTTCATCTGTAATCTTAAGCTAAACATCTGAAAACAGGCACAGGACTGCAAGACTTGTCCTTGACCTCAAGTCTAGGGATCATATCTTTCGCTCTGAAATCTCTTCACTGGCTCCCCGTGGCTGCAAGGATCAACTTCAAGACCCTCTGCATCATCCACACAAAACAACCGATAAACAGCTTCCCCTTCCCAATGTTTGTGGTATGGAGTCTATAGTTGCACTCTACGGATCCGCAGAAGCCCTCGGGCACCACCTTTCCCCAAATCTGCCACTCTGTCCGGTCTGCTTGGCATCCCATGGAGAGCAGGCAGGTGTTTGTCCAAGGTGGCTCCTGATGACCTCTCAGTATCCACCTGTGTTTTTTTGGTCCGGTCCTCGTGGGTCACGACGCAGCTCAGGCACGCGTCGGGACAGGGTGGTCTTATTAATGAGGGTGTCTTAGCGACCATCCTCTCTGGTACCTCCTGTAATAGTGGCTAGGCGACTATTAACATCCTCCGCATCTACATGCACGAGGAACTGGGCCCTGGAAATCATCTGCACTAAGAACGGAAGACCCGGCCATAGGACAAAGCTCAACTGTCTTTATTACACATTCAAATGACAGGGATTGCAGCATGAACAAACGTAACATTCTCCACATGCTCTCAGTGTCTAGGCGGTTGCCAGCCGGTTTTGTTAGTCCATGACATCACAGAATGTGGTTACTTCCCAAAAACTTAACATGGTTAGGGATTGGCTAGTGAGGTGAACTACATATGCTTTCTATAAGGTATTAGTATATTCATTGTTGAAACCATATCTGATGGCTCCTCCTGAGACCACCTCCAAAAGTATCAAATGCAAAGTTACAGTTTAGTGAAAGGTGGTTGGCAAATGCAACATGCTATGAGCTTATCGTGGACAGTGAATAGGGATTGGACAGGAAGGGTCTTCTCAGCCTTGGACAGGTACCAGACCAAGTGCAACAACTCAAGGGAGTGGGAATGACCCCAAAGGTGCTGCATGTTCCCAATAAAGTTACCATCTCCGATCTCCTAGGCCGTGAGACAGAACATTCATCTTTGAACCTGTGTTACATTTGCACCCCCCGCCTTTAGTTCAATGGGAACAGTCCTTTCTATCTGGCTCGAATGAATAGGCACCGTCTAGCAGGTTCAGGTCACGTGTGTAGGGACCACTTAATGGATTTCTCTTGCCTGTAATTATGAGGATTTTCAGCTTGTTCTCCATGCAGGTGCCCTATCCTTTCTGCTTATCTAGAAACTTTCCTTCTCTGTCTGTCCATGGCTGTCTGTGCATGGTAGCCGTGCTGAAAGGCTGCTCTGCGAGCTTCAACTGAATCGGCCAGTCTGCCTTCTCTGTGTCTCGTTCTCAAAGCTTCTCCCATTCACTCCAATGTACCTGTGGAATCCATCTTTATTCGCATGGCCGTCCCTGTGGTGTCTGTGGAGCCTCAGCGTGAGGTTTATGCCGCGCGCAGGCCTCTTTACAATAATACGCGGGAGCCAGGTCTGCATCCATCCGTTCTTTATTTAACTTGGCGGTAACTGCCGGAACCCCTTCCCCGTCCCTCCCCTTCCCCTGACATCACGTCCTGGACATCCTACGATACGGCCGCAACGGCGGCCGGCCCCCCGCACAACGATGCGGGTAGGCTGAAATCTCCCCCCTTTTTAACCTGCAAGATTCTCCTGTCCTCTTACCCCATTTCTTCGATGAGACGGAGCGGTTTGATGCGGCTCCTCTGAGGACGCTCGATCCATGACAGGGGTTGCACTGTCCCGTTCTGCCTCCGACTCCTCGCCATCTCCATGGTAGAGTTCCTCCGGCGGACTGACTTCGTCTCTGTCTTTGTCCCATTCCCACCGCTTTCCGTGGTGGGGCATTACCCGCTTAAACTGTGAGCTGTTTCGGGTTATGGACGTGCAGTCACTTCTTTGTGCTGTGACCATCGTGGGTGACGACGAGAGGGGTGGGTGCTAAGGTGGCTTCTTCTTTTCTGTTTTTGGGTTGTCTGAGCCATACTTCGTCACCTGGCTGCATGAGATTTTCTCGGGCCCTTCCCTTCCTGTCCGTTGCTTCCTTCATTTGTGCTTTGCTCCTTTCGTCATTGACTCTTGCTTCTTGTTCCAGGCTTGTCGATTCCTTTGGTCTTGGGGCCTCTGGTAGTCTTGTGGTGATCGGCCTCCGGAATAGCAGGTCTGCCGGGCATATGCCTGTACTGCTATGGGGCATGTGGCGGTATTCCCTGAACAGTTGATTGAGGGCCTGCTAGAATGGTTTGTTTTGGATGTGGGCGATCTGTAATGTTCTCTTGACGTTGGTCATGAATCTTTCGACCATGCCATTTGCCTGAGGCCATCGAGGTGTTATCCGTTGAAGTTGGAATCCCATGTATCTTGCGAACCTTTGGAACTCATGACTTATGAAAGGGGGACCATTGTCCGGCTTTATGATTTTGGGGAACCCGTACGCTGACAGCATCCGGTCAAGGGCAGGAATGACGCTTGATGTTGCACTACTTTCCACGATCTGGGCGTCGGTGTACCTCGAATGTTCATCCATGAGTACCACGACGTGCGTGCCGTCATTCAGTGGTCCGAACAGATCTACTGCTAGCTCCTCCCATACTTTGTTGGGAAGCGGTGACATTTGTAGCGGATTTGGATGTGGTGGCGGAGCTACCTGTGCGCAGATGTGACATCCCCCTACAAAGGTTTCTACCAGGCTGTCGAGCTGTGGGAACCACACCTTCTGCCAGAGGAGTCGTTTCGTGGCCGCTACCCCACGATGTCCTTCATGGGCCAGGTGTATCATCCTCTCCCGGAGTGTCCTTGGAACGACGACTTTGCACCCTTTCAGTAGCACCTTGTCCTCCACCACTGTCAGTTCATCATGGACCAGATGTAGCCATTTGACCTCTTCCCTGATTTCCTCCGCTTCGCCTTCGCCTGCTGCCTCATCAGGGCATTCTTGTCTGCTAGTAGGCAGTGTCTAGCAATGCGTAGTGCCGGATCCGACTCCGACTGAGCTGCTATTTCTGCCCATCCAATGGGCAGCGGTTGTAGGTGGTGTATGACATAGTTAATGTAAGCGTCAGCGATAGAGGGTTGAGACGCCGTGGACGCCACGGGGTGGCGGGAAAGATAGTCGGCAGGATTGTCCTCCTTTCCGGACTGGTGCTTTACAGTGAATTGGTAGTCTTGCAGCCTCTGGCCCCATTGGGCTATCCTTGGTGGCATGGTGGCTTTGGGATTTCCGTAGATGGTCAGGAGAGCCTGGTGATCCGTGACTATTGTAAATTTCTTGCCGAAAAGTAACAAATGAAAATATTCACAGGCCCATACTCCGGCCAAACTCTCCTTTTCTGCCTGGGAGTATGCCTGTTCTGTGGTTGTCAGACTCCTGCTGGCGTAGGCAACTATATGAACATTTAGTGGTTCCTCCGGCTCCTTTTGCGTCAGTATGGCACCGAGGCCTACCGGGCTGGCGTCTACAATTACCTTGGTGTCTCGGCGGGCGTCGAAGTACGCCATGTCATCTGCCTGTGAAATAGCTCTCCGGATGGCTTCAAACACCTCTTGGCACTCCTTCGACCAGACGAACGGTGTGTCCTTGCGCGTGAGCAGTCGAAGAGGGTTGCTGACTGTGGCATAGTCCTTCAGGTATCTGGAGCAATAGCTAGCTAGGCCCAGGAACGAGCACAGATCCGTTGTGTTCACGGGGGGGTGGCAGAGTTCAGTGCTTCCACTTTCTCTGGGTCCGGCCTCATGCCTTTTTCCGAGAATATGTGACCAAAAAATCTCAGGGATCCCTTGGAAAATTCACACTTTGCTTTGTTTAGTGTGAGGCCAGCCTCTTCCATCGCCTGACACACTTTGTGGAGCGCCCTGTCATGTTCTTCCTGCGTTTTGCCATAGACCAGGACGTCATCTGTGTAGTTCAGACAGTTTGGGATGTGCCGAATTACTTCATGAATCTCTTCTTGGAATATTTCAGCAGTGGAAGAAATGCCAAAACTGAGTCTTTTGTATTGAAATAAACCAAGGTGAGTAACAAAAGTGGTGATGTATCGGGATTCAGCTGCGATTTCGATCTGGTGATACCCCTTTGTCAAGTCCAGTTTTGAAAAAACTCTTGATCCGTGTAAGAAATGGATCATGTCTGTGATCCTTGGCGCCTGGTGCCTCTCCCTCTCGATGGCGGTGTTTGCTCTGCGCATGTCAACGCACAGACGGATGGACCCGTCTGGTGACTTCTTGGGGACAGGGACGATGGGTGAGACCCAGGGAGTGGGCCCCGATACGGGTTATATAACGTCCATCTTGATCAACTTGTCGAGTTCTTCTTCCACTTGTCTTTGAATGTTAAACGGGATCCCTCGGTAGTGTTGGGCTACCAGTTTAATGAGTGGGTTTATATGTAGGTGTACTTTCCTATGTTTCAGCTTTCCTAGGCCGTGGAATAGTTTGGAGAAGGTCTGTTCAATTGCTTCCGGTTTGGCGAAGTACTTATGAGCCATTAGCTGATGGAGGATGTGTACCAGGCCCAGTTCCACTGCGGTCCTGAAGCTTAGAATGCAGCCGCTGTCAGCTTCTGTTTTGAGGATATGTAGTGGGATTCTCACGGAGTGTTCTTTGTGGGTGCACCACGCCGTGATTGTGCCTTTGCACAGTAGGGGAGTTGTGAACCATACGGGTATATGTCTATCTCAGCTTTCTTGATTTTAGGTGGTGGAGTCAGCGCTTCGTAAGTTTGTTCATTGATGATATTCACGGTGGCCCTGGTGTCTATGAGGAACTTCACCAGCGTGTTTTTTACGTTTAGCGTGAGTATAGGGCTGTGTTGTGTGGCTGCCGTGTTGGTATTGATGGGCCACACATAGCCCTTCTTCCTTTGATCATCTCCTGAGGACGGGGTGTCGCTACTGGTGGGGGATCGCGTTTCTATGTATCGTACATAACGTCTTCTGTGAGAGCGCCGCGTGTCCTCCGACGAGTGTCTGTCATCTCGGGAGTAGTGGCTGGTTCTACTGCTGCCTTCTCTTTTTGTCAATTTCCGGTCGCTCTCACCTCTGGGCCTGGGCGGGCTCTGTCGACTGTATCGGCGCCTCTCTTGTGTTCGGGGTCTGCCCTGTGCGTGGACTGGGGCGTTCTTACACATGGCCCTGTAGTGGTCCATGCCGCTGCACGCCGCGCATTGTTGTCCCAGGGCTGGGCACTCGCCTGTGTGTGGATATTCGTATCCGCACTTGTAACAGGTGGCTTCTGTGCGCTTACCTCCTTGAACGGGGTTTGTGTGGAGTTTGTTAACTGATTCCGTGTGTTCTCCTGGTTGTTGTATGGAGACTTTCCCCAGATTGTCCAGTTGCGAGTCTACGGCGGCCTCCATGCGGGCCAGTGCTAGAATTTCTTCAAGTGACCTTTGTTTCTGCAGGAGTTGTTTGCGAAAAGGTTGCGAGAGGCATCCCGCGATCACTTGCAGTCTGAGTGCTTCTTCGTTTGAATATTTGTGGAATTCACAATGCTTTAGTTTGATGCGCAGGCGCATGACGAAGTTGTCTATGATTCACCCCTTTCTTGTCTGGTCGTGTGGAATATGTGACGTTCATAATCGACGTTCGTGTGTGGGGCGAAGTATTCAGATAATTTGGCATGGAGTTCGCTATATGTGACTGTGTCAATGTTGAGTAACTCTCCGGCGATGTCCCTTACCGCTGGCCCAACCGCCATGAACAACGTGTTCTTCAATCCTGCATCATCGGTTGGCCCTATTGCCCCCGTATAGAACTTGAAGTCTCTGAGCCATATGGCCCACCGGGGTCCTAAATTTGATGTGTCTCTAACTTCGAAGGGGTTTGGCATATGCATCACTTGTGCTGCTCCTCCTTTCGTGTGTGTGGGCAGATTGTTGCCTTGATTTCCATCTGTTCCTCCTGACGGGGCTGTTGTGGTACCTGCCCCTCCCGAGGATGAAGCGGGCGTGCTTGCTGAGTCCGACATCTTGGATTTCTTTGCACCAGCTGAACTGCCTCGGATGGTGAGCTTGTCTGATGCTCACGGTCCTAGTGAGCTTGTGCACGTGCTCATGTGTTGGGGCTGTGCCTGCCCGTGTAATATGCCCCTTGCGGTGTTGCCTTGGGGGCCTGTGCCTTTCTGGGGGCGGGCACTTTTTCCCTGCGCCCTTCTGCGCCCTTCTTCACCTTTAGCTGGCGGTGTGGAGCCGTGGAGCGGGTGTGGAGCGGGTGCTTATTACGCGCGTCCCTCCCTTCCCGCGTTCTCAGGCGGCTTTGATACTGCGCCGGGTGTCGCGTAGAGGAGCGGGCGCTCGTTCCCTGCGCCCCTCCCTTCCTTTGTACTCCGGCGGCTCATGAGCTGTGCCGTATCGCGTGCGCTGACCTGCAGCCCAGGGGGGGGGGCCCGCAACGTGGTCCGGAGCACCTTCCCCGCTGCAGTCGGCGGATGTCTGGAGGTCCCAGCTGCCGGATGTGTCTGAGGCGTGCCGACGCGCTGAACCGCTCGGCTGCGGACCTCGACACGGCACTGGTGGGCTGTCTACCTCGTCGCCATTGTGGAGCCTCAGGGTGAGGTTTACGCCGCGCGCAGACATCTTTACAATAATACGCGGGAGCCAGGTCTGCATACAACCGTTCTTTATTTAACTTGGCGGTAACTGCCGGAACCCCTTCCCCGTCCATCCCCTTCCCCTGATGTCACGTCCTGGATGTCCTACGATACGGCCGCAACGGCGGCCAGCCCCCGCACAACGATGCGGGTAGGCTGACAGTGTCCAGGAGATTGTCTTAGACAAAGACAATTTCCTGGAGAAAAGGTTTGCATTTGGGCTAACTTGCAACCCACAATGCCGTGCTGTTGTGGCTCAGAACTGGAGGTGAACTTCCAGCAATGGCTACTAGGAGCACTGTGGAGTATGTGACACGGCTCAAATGGATTTTCATATATACATATATATAAAATGTGTGTGTATATGTATGTATGTATGTGTATATATATATATATATGTGTGTATATGTGTATATATATGTATATATATACTTATTCTTCCTAATCAGTTGTTTGCCTTGTATGCCTTTGCAGCCTGAGTACTTTCTGTACCTTGATGAGAGTCCTCCCACCTTTTTATTTCTCCTTATGTCTCTCTATTCTCTGAGAGCACTTTGGGGTGCTCTCACAGGAACCTGTCTTCCTGTGAATTCTGACAGCAGCCCGCAGTAAGAATAATATTGCGTTTTGGAAAATCGTAAGCTTGGGCATCGCTGCCAAACAAGGACACAATGTAAATATAATTTCACCAGGCGAGTGGGTGAATAATTTACTCTGTACAGTTCTACCTCACTGGTGAGCCACCTGGTGGCCTTAAGTGAATTGGCTATGTTTGATGATGTCTCCCTTGTGTTTTATTGCACCAACGTTCATGAAGCCATACTTTAGCTAATGGTAAAGCTCCAGGGGGTGATATGGTCCAGCTGGATATTTTTTAACTTAACTTGCCAATTCGGGTCTAGTTTTTACTCAGATGTTTAACGCAATTGTGAGAAGTCCCTATATACCAGTGAGCTGGAGGCAGGCTATTATCGTGACTTTTTAAAGAAGGGAAATGGGGCAGATCCACGTTGTTGTTGCCCGATCTCCGCGATTGATTACTCAGCCAAATGGTTCAGGAGATTCGTCATTATTACAATAGATGATTAGGTTAAGTCTGCTGCCATTTGGGCTGAGGAGCGGTACAGCTTCCGCAAAGGAGTCCGTGCTGTTGAATAAGCCCTTTATCTTAGACTAATCTTGGACAAATTTGTCTGTGGGTAAAGATCGCCTTTATATATGATATATGGGATTATGGACTTAAGGTCCGCTTTTGATAATGTAAACTAAACAGAGGGAAACTTTGGGAATTTCTATCGATTGTTGGTCTCCCCAAGCACCTACTCTCCATCTTGGTGACTTTGCACATTAATCTTGTTGTAAGGGTCCATGTAACTCACGCTGGTGAGCTGTCTTCAGCGTTCCAGTCAACCGGCTGGGTCATGCAGGGGTGTTTATTTAGCACCCCTACTGTATGTTAATTTATTATTTGGCAGGCTTGGCACTATTACATCAGTCACAAAATATGCCAGCAGGAATATTTTTCCATTGGCTTATGCCGATGCCGTTCTGCTCGCCCGCACACGCTGAGCTACACAACTTTTGGTCTCTGGTGTAGTAAATTTTATGCCAGCTAGATATTTGAACCTCAATACTGCTAAATCGAAACTGGATCTGTGTTGGAAACCGTAGGGGTAAATTACTGACAATCCTTCCTGCTATAGTGAAACTTGATGGGGTAATGGTATTCCCCCTACTCTGGGATTATATATAAGAATAATTTGGAGTGGAGTTCTCAGGTCTCCAACTGTACCAGGAAGTTTGCTTAAGTAAATGGTGCAATACTGAGGCTTAGCAAGAAACCTCATGAATGCACCCTTCACACTATTCGACCTATTTACATTGCTACACCTGTTTGAATGGCAAACTACGGTGCTGAGGTTTGGACTATTCCCCTGTTGCCTCAATTCAGCATAAAGAGAACCACTTCTTCCAATATTTATTTGGAGTATCGGCTGCTGCTCTGATCTATTTGCTGCAGCTGAAGGCAGGCGAGACTGTGCCGTAAAAGTGGAATTGACTACTATCTAACACACTGGATCATTAAAGATATGAAGGCCTCAGATTTTGGAGAATGTAGCCCTTGGCTACAATCGATAAAACAAGATCTGGCCATGTTGAATCTTTGCAAGCCCTTTATCGAGCCATTTAAGGGGGCATTGTTATGTCCAATTTGAGTACCGACATTTTCCACGAAAAAAACCTGATTGTCCATAGTCTTGAGTTTTCTAAGCACACAGTACAATTTTACTTTGAACATGGTCCTCAATGCTGCACAGATAATTATACAAATGGTTTTCAGATCCTCGTAAGAGGGGTATTTTATTTGATTTTATAATAAATAGTTTGCCATTAGTTTCAGAATTTGCGAGGTGGAATTTAAAAAAGCATGAGGTAATTTTGCCCTTTTGCTATTGCAATGGTAGTTGTATAGACGATTTAACACACGTTTTATTCTTTGTCCTATTTTAAATGATCTAAGGCAAAAGTTCGTTTTACCCATTTTTTTATTTTTATTTTATACTTTATTTAACCAAATGGTTTTTAAAAGTTTTACATTCAGTTTGTTTCTTTATGTAAATGTTTGGCTAAGTTCCTTTTTCTACCGTTGACATAATTGTGTCCAGGATGTTTGTTGTTGCTGTTATCCAGGTGGTACGTCCGCCACCAATCAGCCTCAACCATCATGTCTCCACGTCAAAGGTGTGTGCCGCTGCCAAGATCGTTTTCAGATCCGGTTCTCTTATCGCTTCCACTCCTGGGCAGTTTAGCAGCAAGTGTTTGGTTGTTTTTACCTCATCTCGATCTTTGCAAAATCTGCACTTATTTGTGCTGGCCAAGCCCCTTATCTTTAGGATTTCGTTTGTATGAAGCAAGTTAAGGCGAGCTCTTATAAAGATGTTTCTCAGCTTGCGATTCGGATATTTTTTCATGTATGGTTGAAGTTTGTGGAATTTGTGAGTCGTCTGAGGCAAATGTGAGGTTAGCTTATATGTTGCCGCCTGGTCCAAAGTGAGTATCCAGTCAAGTTCGTTTAATTTCTTTTGAATTTTCGTCGGGTTATCCTTTAGATCTTTTTTGGAGCACTGGATAAAAGTCCATTTTTTTTCTTGCTCTCTGTACCATTTTGTCAGCACAGCCAAACTGCCATCTTCTGCTACTTTGTTTATAGCTCCCAGGAGCTCAGGGCGATCTTCCAGCAATAATTTCCTAAACAGCATCATACTGTTTCTTTCCACTATCGAGCCAAGTGAGAGTTGGCTCATTTCCCGTCTGATCAAGACTAATGTAGTTGAACGTGGTAAATTCAAAACTTCTCACCTTACCCATTTTTAGAATGTACAATATTAGAACTTTAAATGCTGCTAAGAGGCTATTGTTTTATCTTCCCTGTAAATAAGTAGTCTAGTGTATGTATGGTTTTATTGAACATGCCTTAGTATCTAGGAATGTCACTGTTCTTAATGATGTATTATAGAGGCATATTGCAATTTTGTTCATATATGTTGATTTGATTTTTGAAATAACATTTTATTTGATTGATTGAGACTGCAAAGGGTGTAGGAGCAACATTTTTTGTCTATAAAGTCACTGCTCGATTCAAATTGAAATATTTGGGATGGACCTACCTACATTTAAATCCCCCTACTTGGCTTCTCAGTGCCTCCACCAAATTATACTGAATGACAGAGTGAACGTCCTTTTACAACTTTATAAATCTGACCGAAAGGAATGTCTCTTTGTTTGAAACACAACATTGTTTTCATTGTTCTTGCGGAACTGCAAGCGTTATGCACAATATACATGACAGTTGCATTTCTGTGAAGAGCACAAAATTATTCGTTCTCAGGTTGGTATTCCCCACCTGGTCATGTTTTTCTAATGCGCACAATGGAATCAATAGTCCTGTATTTACTAGGGCAAAAGACATACTACAAATTACCCAAAACAAACATCTTATTTGCTACATCTGACTGACATAGGGCCTGTTAGAAGCTGTATCTGTGTCACAAAATGGCTGCCTACAGTATCTTTTATACACACATATATGCCATGTCCGGTTTACAATCCACTGTGCAGTTGATGGAGAGCCAAGTGGTCTCATGTCGGTGTGAAATAATCAGCCAGTCCTGACATTTGCTCTCGCACCACATTGAACCCTCGCGCTTGTCTTCCTACATTTGTTATGTGCACAGGAATGAACAATGGCACACATAATAAAACCCAGGATTTACAGAACATGATTTGAGAACTTGATCTTTGCATATTTGAGAAACGAACGGAGAATAAACTGGTAGCCTCGGCTGGCAAATTAAATACTTTTAACATGTTAACTGGACAGCTGAGGCAGGAAGACTGGACCTTACATACTCTTCTATTAATGCCCGTAGAATGCTTTTGATCTATGTTCAATCCAAAATGAGATCACCGATAAAGTAAAAGCACGCCTACAAGCCCCAATTAGCCAGTGGCCTGATGTCCAACATAATGGTGTACAATCTATTACAGGCCCAAAAATTAGGACTGTACAACTCCCGAAAAGAATACAGATATGCAACTGACTGTAAGAGGGCATGCACTGCTTGATATCTCTCCTTTACAGCAAGATGGGACTATTGTGCTGTACCAAGACCAAGGTGTAGTTTACTAGCCGTGCCCATCAACATTCATATAAAGATGTTAGTTCTAACTTTTGTTAGGAAGATCTACTAGCATGAAGCCATATGCCTATTTCTGGCTCGGAAACATTTGAGCAGCATTCTTGCTTTAATATTGCTTGCAGGTTTAATGCTTAATACCAGAGTGACAGTTCCATGCACATCTCAAGCCCTCTAACCAAGAAGACCCTGGTTACGAAATGTAGAAATGCCACACATCGATGTATGGACAGGATTCAGGATAGTAGAGAGATTCTGCATAACACAGGCACATTTTCATAGATGACATCACGTTGTGTGCTTTCAGCATCCAGCCCCCTCACAAACTCTTTATAAAGCCTTTTATTCTTTCTTCGCATTCTCTTGTTCAATTTCCACCCGAACTGAATGCTAGCGGGAGGGAAAAAAAAGAATAAGGGCAAGAAAAAGGGAGGCAGAGGGGAAAAAAGAAGCGGTAAAAGAAGAATAAGCAATACAGGGGGAGGGCTGTGGCTACCTGGGGGATTGTGCATGAGAAACTGGCTGATAAGGATGAAGGAGAATGGAAAGATGAAGTTGAAGGACTAGGTTGAAGGAGTAAGAAAAGGAATGGAATGAAGTAGGACTTGAAGAAGGGAGAAGGATGGGATGAAGGACGATAGGAAGGAAGACTGGGACAAAGGAGAAACAGAAGTAAAGTGATGAAGAGGCACCTGGATAAAGGAGGAGGAGGACTGGAACAAAGGAGATGGTGGACTGGGATGAAGTAGAAGAACTGGTAAGAAGGATTTGGACTAAAGAGTAAAAACACTGGGGTGAGGGAGAAGAATGACTTGGACAAAGGAAAAGGACTGAGATGAAGGCAGTGGTCGAAGTGCATAAAAAGAAGTAGTGGAACTAGGTTCCCTGCTGGGTTGCCCCGCTCCCCACAAACCCCATCACCATGCCCCCTCCCACACACAATGCAAACCCCTAAACAAACACACCTGCTATTTAAGGGAATGTTCAACTACTTACTACTCATTTATTTTAAAACAAAATCATTCCGCAACGGTTTCTTTTAAAAAGTATAGGAACAGTACAACATAATTTTCTTTTTAAAAAGGTAGTGGAGCACCTCTCCCGCCCAATTTGAACACTGGATGAAGGAGAGGAAGGAACAGGATGGAGAAAAGGAAGGACTGGGATGAAGAATAACTGGGATGTGGGTGTAGATGAAGGAGGGGAATGACTGGGACAAAGGAGGAGGACTGGGACAAAGAAGGATTGGTTATGAATGAGTAGAAGACGAATTAGGACAAAGAAGACAGACCAAGTTGAGGCTGGAGGAAAAGAAAGGAAGGATTGGCATGTACAAAAACACGAGAACAAAGGATAAGAATGGGGCGAAGAGGAAAAAGACGGGGAAATGAGAAGGATTAGGACAGAGGTTGAGATTGACTGGGCAGAAAGAGGACTGGGACAAAGGAAAAGGGGAGAGACATTGATGGAGAAGGCCTGGGATGAATAAGGAATGGGACAACGTAGGAGGAAAATGACTGGGATGAAGTAGGAGACACATGAGCAGGAAAAAGGAGAAGGATGACTGAGTCAATAGAGAAGGACTGGGCCAAAAGAGAAGGAATGGCGAAGGACTGACACAAAACGAAACGGTCTGGGATAAAGGAGAAGGGGGTAGAATAAATACTGGTAAAGACACTAAAAATAACCTGTGAGGCAGCCTGTGCATGCTGAAAGTAATGCCAGATGCCATCCATTCCAAATAGTCTACTTCTCCACACCCGTTCGCTACTCTCTCTCCAATCTGTGGCAATGTTATGGCCACAGGGCGGCACTAGAGCACCACCATATGTGTCGAAACCAAAAAGCATCTGGCCAGTAAAGTGTTGAGACTGTGTTAAGATTAGAGAACCTGGGCCGATCGGTGTGCCCGCTATAGGAGAACGTAGAGTAGGAGAGGAGAGGAGGAAGGGACACGAGTGTCGTGGAACAGTGTGGAGGTGACAGGAGAAAGATCATGGCAGAGCAGCACAGAGGCCAGCAGGAGGAAGGTGGCAAAGAGTAATAGTGAGATGAGGTGAAATGAAGCAAAGGAGAAAGTAAATGTGAATGAAAGGAAGTCCCCAGAGCCCTGGTCCTAATTAAAATCATACAGTAGTGGAGAAATACCTGGCTGTGCTAAAGGACTGGAAGAACAGTCGCTTGAGACGGACCAGCATGGCTACTGAGTGGCTGTTTGCCACCAAGAAGAATGACCTACTTCCCTCAACTCGAGAATGGGAAGGACTGCGAGAACCAGGGTCTTATGGTAAACCTGGCCCAGTTGCCTTTATTTCACACAACCATCCTGCGGATCCAGTTAAACCGAATGCCCTGTGAACCTATTGTGTGGCTTTGTGTCCTCTGTGGATCTCTCAGCCGTTGGACAATTTTGAATAAACATGTTTTTTTTTTTATTGAGCCACAGTTACATAAACATGTTTTTTTTTTGTTTGTCATTTGGTTATTGTCAAACCTTTGACAAGAGTTTAAAAGTTAACACAAAAGCAACATTTATCATATAAAATCAAAACAACAGCATACAATATTTTCATTAACCATTTACAATCATCAGTTAATATATTTTACAATTTGTAATAGGAAATACAAAAGTGACTCAAAATTCATTCAAGCTTCAATGAGACTAAAAATCCCACAACTGCTACCACATTTGATGTAACCTGACCTGCTAAATCAGTTTTCAGAAATGTCATATAGTTCTTCATATAGTTCTTAAAATATACTTTCCGCTTTCCATTCAACTCCGGACAATGTATAATCTGATGTTCTAGGGATTCAACACTGAGTGGATGATTGTAAAAGTGTGCCAATAGTTCTCGTGTTTCAAACAAATTCCACCTAAAACGGATGAACGAGCGCCCAACTGATGGATGGGGATAAATGGATAGAAAAGGGGCAATGATTTTGACCTTCTTGTAATAGGCCAGACCCAAGTGAATGGAAGCACAGGCCTTGGTAAAGGAAGAAAAAAAATGGATCCTTGGCATTAGTTATAATCGTCTTCAACTCCGTGTATAGACATGGCACTAATTCAGAGGAGAGAATGTTATAGTAGAGAGCCAAAAGCCTCCACTGTGCTCTACATTTCAAAGACAGAAGACGAAGATTATATTGAATGATCGAGATTGGAAGGCCTTTCGGTACAGGAAAAACTAATCTCCACAGATTTCCTTCAACAACAGTGAGAATGTTGCATACCCAGTCAGGAAGCCACTCAATGCCATACAATATTTTAGGGATTCCTTTCCCCTCATAGAATTTGATAGCTGGGAGAATGGTGACTCTTGTCATATTTAAGATCTATACGCTTTAACTGATTTCCTAACTCCTAGGGTGAGCAACACATCCCTCAAACCCAATTGGGATTTGCATTCAAAGATTGGAATGCCCAAATAGGTGAAGTGTTCCACTGTCTCCAGCTGGACCTGATCTATATAGAATGTATACCCCAGGGCCAACTTTGTATTCTTAACAGCACAAGTAAGGACTTTTGTTTTAGAGACATTAATATGCAAATTATGATCAGTGACGAACACCAGGAATACGCTGGAATTTAGGATACGCTGAAGGCCCCTGGAGGTCGTATCAAATAATAGGAAATCATCCGCGTAAGCGAGGTAGGGTACATTCAGCGTGTCCAATCGAGGAGAAGCCAGGGCCGCTTTAGTCAAAGGAACGCCTATGACAGAGAGATACAGATAGAATAGGCAAGTAGCAAGTACACATCCCTGCCTTACCTGATTCAATGTCATGACATTTTGAGATAGGGAGCCCTCAGCATCTAACTGAATTTTGATATTCGTTTTGGTGTGAAGAGCGATTAGTAACCGGAGGAGCCCGACCGGAATGCACCATCTGTTTAATTTCAAAAGCGGCAGACAAATCTACACTGGCTAAGTAGACTACATCCGACTTTCCACACCAAACTTTAGTCACAATAGATTTTATATTCACTCCGTTACGCGCAGTTTTCTGGTTCTTACGAAAGCATATTTTGCCATTTGGGAATTCTCCCAATGGCGCTCTGCCAGGCTTGGAGGTGCTTCAAAAGAATTACTGAAAACATCTTGCTGTCTGCCTCTAAGATTGCAATCTGGCGATAATTTGCTGGCTCACAGCAAGATCCCTTCTTGTATACAGGAGGTACATGAGCTGTGGACCAAGAAGGAGGCATAAATTCACATTCTGCAATGTTGGTGAAAAAAATAGTTCAGATTGTGGCCCACACAGCTGGATCCCCTTTAAAGAGAACATTTGACAATCTATTTGGGCCAGGGGCTCTAAAGGACCTGATTTTATCTGTAGTCCTCAGGACCTTTGCATGGGCAGTGGTCAAAGACCAGCCATCCAAACCACTGGGACTAAGTACAGGACAAGACCAGCCCAAAGGAGATGGGGAAGCAAATACCTTGTTAAAATGAATCACCCAGAGGGCTTCAGGAATCGATGTCGACCTATGGTAAGATTGTGTGCCACTCATATCATTCAAAAGTGACCAAAAAGTGCACATGTTCTTATTCCGCAAGCTTAGGAGCATTGCTTCAGCGTCCTTTTGGAGTAGTCGTTTTTTCTAACTACATCTGAGTTATAGACATGCCTATGCTTCCAAGGTATTTTATTCTGGGTGGTCCGTAGAGCAAGGCCCCTACCCAACAGATCAGTGACAACACCCCCCCCCCCAAATGTCAGCGCTTCAAAAGCCTCAAATTGCCATTCTAGAGCAGAGGTGCTTAAAATAGAAGAAGCCGTCAAGTTAACCCTCATTATTCTCTTAGGATTCCAACTCATTCGATTACAGGCCGGATTAATAATAATATTAAGATAAAAGATTTGGTGAGAGAAGAGGACATTGTGAGAAACAGAAAAGACGCAGACAGGTAACTATGATTGCTGAACGAATTATCACAGATCGACAACTGTTGACATTTTTCAAAGAGAGGAGTAGACACATAAATGTAATCTAAAGTGGAGCAAACCAAACCGTTCGACCAGGTGGGCCTGCTCGGATCATAACCTGGAACTCATCCATTGATCCTTATTAAGCCCAACCCAGTCAAATTTTGGGTCCACATTTTCCCATACTGTACTTTACATGCCGAGACTGACTTAGCAGTTGGTCAAAATCTACAGATATACCACTTGCATTCAAATCGTCCAGTGAAATGAGCTGGCCATTCTTATGGTCAACCAACCGTTCATTGGAACAATCAACGATCTGGGCATGCACCGCTATGCCAATATATATTAAATAGCAACATTTCCCAAATGTCCAGTCGAAGTACAATATTGTTAGCTAGGATGCCAACATGTGTGGCTGTAGAAGACACAATGGATACTGGACTTAATGTTTTAACCAGTTTCACCAAACCACCAAAAGGCCTACCCATCAAACCATCCTTAGCCGATCGATGCACCATTTGATTACCATCTTTGGCGGGGAATTTGGTGAGCCAAGTCTCTTGGAGAGCAACCACAGTATGAGCCAAGAGCAGAGTGCCCACTCCAATATCTGAAAGAAGAGTCTTGTGCCCCCTCGTATTCAAGGGCAACAAAAGCAGTTGAAAGTCAATGTCAGGGATGAGAATGGAGATTTTGGAAGGGGCTGGGCCTGTGTCCATCATAAAATGTAAACCCAATGGCTGACCTGCCTAGGTCCAGCACACTCCTTAAACGTGCACTTTCTTTACATAAGGCTTCATCCATATCTGACAAAGACTTCTCCCCTATCAAGGGAAGAGAAGCCAGGGGTAGGGGGCAAATATATGGTAAGATCGAAGCTCCTTCATCTAATGGCATCTAACTCCTTAAGTAATAGGTCCCTTACCAACTTTGCTTTTAATGTTCGGAAAATGCGATCACTAAATTGTCGATCACAGACGAAAACTCTTTCAATATCAGATGAACAAATTAAGTGAAGAGCTGGAAGGGAAGATCACCTCAATACATTGGAACGGTTCAATGAAAATTGCCCATTTTCAGGTATGACACTTTCGAGTATAACAGACAACCGACTTGAAGGAATTCCATTAAGTACAGTTGATCGGCATAGTTTCCCTCCCCAGAGCTACCCCGCCTCCTAGCCAATTCAAGGCATATGAACCAAGAGGTTTCCTCAGCGGGTCAACTGCACCAGAGCTCAACCCCAATTGGGCACATTTTGGACAAGCTGAGTTGTTATTGATCCATCAAGGTAGCCAAGAGAAGATTTCTCATGGGGGAGGTGGTCACTGAGGGATTTAAAGACTAAAGTGGAGTACCTCTGACCCATGGAGGAGATGATTGTAGGCACACTGCTGGAAAGGTTAGGAACTTATAGAGGGTGCCTGCGACTAACCTCCAGTCAGCGAGAGGACATTCCAGGCCCTTCATACCTCAGCCGCAGGAGAAGAATATGATTTCAAAGAGGAAGAATGAGTTTCTACATTCTGAGACTGAGCATGAAGCCCAGTGCCCAACACTCGCTGGGAGGTGGATAGGTTGGGGGACAGAGCCAGACGAGAAGGTGGGCAATCCGGCCTAGACAATGCTCCACACAATGGTTGGGAAAGAGTTTGCACTGAACCAGCACGAGAGAACTCAATTGGCACTTCGTACCCAAGGACTAAACCAGAGCGAGATTTGTTGGAAACTAGTGAAGCAGATATCGAGGGATTAGGTTTAGGGAAGGCCACTCCTGTTCCTAAACCCTTCCCTGCTTATAAATCACTTTTAATCATACAAGACCCCAACACAGCAGGGTCCAGAACAGAAGACCTTGATTTGCTCCTGACCTGAGGCTTTTTTTAGCTAAGAGTTGAGAAATTTCACTGAGGAATGTCATTTTCTTTTAGGTAGTACAAGGTTTTAGGCTTTTTTTAATCAATTGACCACTTAATTTAGTTACCCGTGTTCCAATGGCAACTACATTGGTGGCCAATAATGGATTTTGGTCAAGGCATTGTGCCCCTCCCCAGTTAAGGTTAGCCACTGAAGGTAGGCATTCTTCGGTGAGTCAGGGACCTTGAGGGCCACTCAAATCCAAGACAGGCTTGGAAACCGATGTCAAAATTACAGATTGACACAATTCATCTCCTGAAATAGAGTGCAAAGGGCAAGAGGGAGAGGGCAACCTCTTGTTCGGCAAGACACAGGTCGACTGTGAATCCTGTTGGGGCAAACCCAAACCAATTTGATGAGACGTCACTGATTTATTTACATCTACTAAATCTATTGATTTGAGGGCTGTGCCAGAATGTACCGCTGTTTGAGTGACATAATTACGCTTGCAGTTATTTACAGTTTTATGCAGTTGTACATTTTCAAATTTAAATAGCAGAGATTCTAGTAAAATCGAATGGGACTTAATTTCTGCTTTCAAGGTCTCATACAAAGAGACAAATATTGCTAAGACTTGATTAATTTCGCCCAATGCTTCCGGGACAGAGAATTCGACCAGACCAGTTGTGTGTTTAAAGGCCGCAAAAGGCTGCTAGGTTGATAAAAATGTAGAGGCCAAAGGGAAAGAAGAAAAAGATTCTAGCACGACTGAATTCTGCAAATGGGCTTTGCCTTGCAGTGTGGTTTCAAGAGCAGCAGATCGCAGTGCTTCAGTATGTGACCCCGATTTCCCTATAGTTGGGGGGAAAAAGGTGTTCATGTTTGCTTGCATGGTGGCATGGTCATTCGAGTTGTTAGCCAAGGCAGTACCTATTGTGAAAGGTTCAATATCATCCAGGACAATGCCCATTAGTTCGCTTTCAGACGGTGAAATTGGTGATTGCGGGTGAGGGAATGAAACCGCAAGCAACATGTCCTGATCAGAAATTGAAAGGCGAACGGACAACAGACGCCATGGAAATCAGCGAGCCGCTACGAAGATACATTATGAAGGAACATCTTGGAGACGACGAAAACCCACCAGGCTATGAAACCGATGCTGCTTTACCGAAGACGCACTCCCACAAGGTCACAGAAGCTAGGTAGAGAGGGAACAAGCAATGTCTCTGTCAAAATTAATTGTCAACAAAGGTTTCCAGGAACTAACCTTTAGGTGGTGCTACTGGCGGCAATCTGCGACATCTCTCTAGAGCCACAGACGGCGGGATCCAAAGCGCTGTATAACAGGAACAAGAGGTAGAAACAAATGGTGTGTAAGGTGCTGACTCACGACGGTCCTGACACTCCTGAACACTCTTAACCACACACTTCGCGAACGCTTTGCATTGTCATGTGGCTGCTCTAGGAGAGCAGCTTAAAGGAGCAGCGTCCCGCAAATCCGGACGATGAAGCCAAGAGGAGTACCAGCAGATCCTTGAATGCTCGCCTTGTCCTTTAACAGTTCAAGCCAGCCGAGGAGTGCTCCATCGGCTGCAAAAAAGCAGCTAAGGGAGTGCTCAGTGTTTACACTGGGTTGGCTCCTCCAAAATGGGTCAGGGTGCCCGTGGGTTGGTGCCCTTCGCCCATTTTGCAGCAGCCACCACTGTTATGCTGTCAATGAATCTATGCACAGGGTCATTGTAGCTGGAGATTAAATAATGTTGACTTTGAAGTCCTGCTCATGAACTGCAGTGTTGTTAATGCATTGATCTTGAACACATGAAGGGATCCATAGACATGTCCTACAGTAGAAGACTACCAGGGTAGCTCAGCAGGTTCAATGACTGTTGCTAAGATGTTATATATTTAAAACTGGCTGTAAATCAGGGTGAGGGTGGGGGAATTTCTGACCCTATAGTGAAAATGAAAAACCTGGCACCCAGGAACCCACAGTTTAATTTCCTAATAACTGCTGTCAGCACAATAGAAGCATTTATTTGTGATTAAGCAGGTTGACGAGTATACAACAGCTTTAGAAATATATCTTGTGTTAAAATGCAAAGGAAGGGGCAGCAAAACCACAGGGTATTTGTGTGGTAGTCTGACAAAAAAGAAACGCATTCTAACGAAAACTAATGTAAGTTTAAGAGCATGTTTCAGCTTGGAAATGTCTTTTTTTGTTTTTTTCTAGACAAGTGTAAGATGCACATTTGGAAAACAAAGGTGTGCCCAGCATATAAAAATCCTGCTTTTATCAGTGATGGCCCCTCCCCAGTGATATTCATGGCCCATTGATTCCCTGCAGTGGTGTCGCTGGGGGAGGGGACTGGGGGGGCTGGGGTCCCCCCCCTGTGAAACCTTGTGCCCTCCCCTACCTAAGACGAGCTGTGACAATGTTCTCCCCCTACTTTTGTCTGTGCCCCCCTACTTTTGTCTTTGGCCCCCTCTGTGCCCCTCTTAAATTTGATTCCTGGCGACGCCACTGATTCCCTGGCGCCTTTTCAAGCAAGAAGAAAGAACTCTGGCTGGACAAATAGAACCTGCAAACGCGGGAATGACGCTGGGGAAAGGGGTACCTTTGAGGCTCCTGTAAAGAGTTATTTGCCGGGGGGGGGGGGGGGGGGGGTCGGGTCATTCGGCGCGATGGGGGAAAGGAAGGCCGCCAATTGTGGGGTGCAAAGCAGCCAATAGGGAGGAGGGGGTTGCCCCCCTATACCTCCCTCTAGAGACCCCTATGTTTAGAGCACAGACAGGGAGAAAGGGCATACGAGGAGGTACGCGATGTGTGCTCTCGCCCGCCCTCAGAAGGTAAGGCCCCACAATTAGCAAACTATCCTGTGGCGGTTTCAAAATGTTTGCTTTTATTGGACAAACATTTAGAAACCGGATTGTTTGCCAGATGTAGGTGAATTGGCAACATTCCTGAAGGGCACGGGTCGCGCCAGCGCGGGAGAGGTCAGAGCAGCCTATCTGCAGTGCGCGCTGCCACACGTGCTGAGTGAACCTCCCGCTCTCGTGCACCCCAGAATGCCATATATGGCCATAACATTACTACATTCTTACACGCCGGAAGACTCCTCATTAAATAACCTGGGCGCGAGGAATTAGGAAACCATCCTGTGGCTGTTTCAAAATGCGTGTCTACATGACAGAGGCATTTAGAAACGGGAGTGATTTCTAATTGCGAGCGTATTAGCAATACTGAGGAGCACGAGTCACAACGTCGAGAGCCAGCGTGTGCGTGCGTCAGCTCAGCCTGTCGTCAGTCCGTTCTCCAGTCCCCCTCAACCTCCTGAGCCGCCCCGGCCCTTATCCAGTCCCCGCGGTCTGCAGCCCAGGCCCAGGGTCAGGAGTCCTGGACTGGACTGGAGACCAGAGCAGTCATGGATCCGGGTGCACAAGATGGAGGGACAGGGAGACTACTGGAGGGCGAATTGAAGACACGCTATGGGGGAATGGTCCTGCTGAGGTAGAGGGTAACATACTTCTTTACCACTCGGGATACAGATGGGTAGAAATGGCGTATGAGGAGGGACACAGCCTGTAGGTGTTGTTTGGTTATTTGGCCACCCATTGACTGCCCATGGCTATTCCCACCCAGTTCCTGCCCCTCCCCGCCCAAAGCACCTCCCCATGGGAACGCTTTGAGCTCGCTTTAACCAAGCCTTACACCAAGGTTTGCACTGGGAGTGCCAGCTGGCGTGTTTTCAAAGGCGCTACTGGTGTAATAAAATGTCTTCCAGGTCGCCAGTTGAGTTATAGGCACTGTCTATGCATGTCCTCTTAAAACAAGCATTGGTAAAGCCAACCGTTTTGGTTTGTGTATAAGTACTAGGCATTTGTCAGACAATGCTAGTAGTAGCTGGCCAGATACTCTCAGAATTTAGCAGTGCTTGGCAAGTGCCTTTCCCATGCCTACACAAAAGCCCAAACTATTGCCATTGCCAAAGCTTGTTTTTCATGCAGTCGTTATGCCCTTTGATATCCCTTTTGTAAAGGCCTTTACTCATTTCTTAATTTTCTCTTTTCTTCACCCTTCTCTTTCTTTTCTGCTCCCCAGCCCTCTTATCCCTGGTCTGCAACCCAAGACCAGAGCCAACTAAGAGCACTCCGAGGGGAGGGTAAGCTTTGGGCAGAAGGAGCTGAACATTGTGGGACATTGGATGACTGCAGTACATCAGCAGAGTGACTACATGTTGGTTCTGGGGTGCAACTAGGCTACAATTTCGGGAGGGGCCAAGCCCTCCCATGTTGAGAGACGGATTAACTTCACAGAATGTGGGGGGAGGGGCAAGCTTAATAATATGGGGCAATCAATCAGACTCTTTTACACATTCGGGAGGGACTCTTCCATTTTAGCTTTCATGTTAAGCAGGACACTGTCCCCTTCACGTCTGAAGTCAGGCTGTGAGAATGATTTGTCTCACATCCTGCTCTTCCGATCACTTCCCCTGACATGCAAGTGCTAACATCCCATCACCCTTTCAATTGGCTACATACCTGTGCATACCCGCGCAGTTGGCAACAATGAAGTGCCTCAGTAGAAAGAATAACGTAGTTAAACGTAGAGGGGCACAACCATGTACCTTTCTCGGTAGTGATTAGTATAACGATTCTGCTTGTAGTGTTTGTAAACTTTTAAATGAGATTCTATAACTTCTGGTGCAATGAGAAACATTTAAACCAAAACCCATATAAGCTGTTGTCCTGTTGGGGTCTAGCGACCTCCTACTCTTCTAGTCATACTCAACAATTAAAAAATATTCTTAAATGTGTTGCCTCAATGGAGAGATTATCGATCGCAACAAAAAAAGTCACAATTTCACAATTCTCCATAAAGCTCAAACAATTTTTACTCGAGCTTTAAACTTGAATTTCAAACAAAATTTCAAATAAAATTTCAAATGAAACCTCAAGATGTGTGAAAATTACATCAGTGTTTTTCAAAAAGTAGGATTTCACAATAAAAGCATATTGTGATATTTGTGTATACTTCTCAGTGTAAAAATTGTGATTCAACCAAATTCTTATTAATACAATAGTAGAACCATATACAATTTTGGTCAGATTCAATCATTCAACAGTTAGCCGACGCATTTCGGATATGTCATCCATCATCAGGGCTTGTTCAGCATAGATTTGTAACCAATAGATTCATTCATAATCTTCTGTATATCTGAAATTAATAGTAACAATACATGGTTTAGTATACGTCAATCGGCGTTCTCCATTTTAAACTAATGAAACCAAAGTTAACTAACCTTCTACGGTAGTTCATCAATCAAATAGTAATTAGTTGCTCATGGTCCTTCAGGGACACAATCTCTTCTTGCACTGTTGCATAACATACATAAAAAATAACATACATCACTATCTTTAATGGTCTAATTCCATAGGTATAAAAGAGTATGTAGCCTTGATACATCTAAATTTCAAGGTTTACCTGGGTATAAACACCAGTGTACTTAGTGTCTCCCACTCCGATATCCAGCTTTGGTCGTTGAGGCCAACCGAATTACGTATCTCGCACTAGGTGATGACCTAGGAGGGATAAGGGGCATCTCATCAGTGTCACATATCCGCACTGTGTTTGTTATTAAAGGCTTGTAGCCTACATTACTGGCCGTGTTATTTTAGTTATACCTATACTTGCTCCCGCTGCTATACTGTGCGGCTATCTCCTCCCAGCTATCCAATACCAAGCACCATGCGCTCTACCTACCCGGCATATATCGAAGATGTAATGCCCAGGCCGTGTTAAATGCTAGCTCTTCATTTTGTGCACTCTTATGCTCCACACGCAATAACATAAGTAACATACAGTATTATATTAGGATATCAAGGAGGTATACGGTCCGTAGGGGATATCGTCTCCTCACTTTCACTTGTTCAAATTCACCGAAAACAAATATGCCCGTGAGGACTACCTGCCCTTTATTTACATTTGTAAGATTACGCTGAGTACAGTCGCATCTGTGACCTTACCTCTCTACAAAAGTGTCCTCAGCATACAGTGACGGGCAGCAAGTAAACCGATCCGTCATGCAATACGCGAAGATAAACTCTTTGTTGCCTAGGACACCACACGCATACCCACAAGCGATTACAACGCTTTGGGTCGGCCATCTTGCTTGGGGATTTGTGAGGGTTATACAAAGGTATAATGCCAGGCTTCTCACCAATGTCAGTGCTGGCATTTCATTCCCTTCTGCTTCATTGATATTAACCGCAAAGATAATCTATTGATGTTCCTTAGGAATACAATCAGTAATAGCTACCAGATGGTTCCTACTTTCCTATGTTGTTGTTGTGACCTGAAAAAATAAAATATATAATGCGATTCCCGATGTCAAAAGTCTTACGGTAAATACCTATGATGCTCTTGATTTAGATATGGTAATTCCTGCATTCCGCTAGAGGACGGGGGTCGGGGGGACAGGCGGTCGCTGCCTGCTACTGCGTCCTCCTGCCCCGCCTCTAGTGTGGTCATATGATGACCAAAGTTTAACAATACCTCAAATGGGTATTAGGGTCAATAAAGGTGAACTCAACATTTGCATTGCCACTAAGTTATCCACGCACAACGGGGCAACTTTCATTCCGGATTATAGTAATTACTACGTTACAGTACACATCAAATACTTTTTTTCGCCTCTATATAGACTCTGTCAGATTAATGTACCAGTCTGTCCACATAGTAGCTTACATTCCCATGGATTAAAATTGCCTAATCCCCACAGTTCCTGAAGCAAATATGTTCAACCCTCCCCAGAACACAAAGTATTTTGATTGCTCAAGGTTTATTCAATTTTACACTAGTATCTCAGTCTGTCCATGTAGTAGCTCACATTCCATAGATTAAAGTCCCCAGATCTCTGCTATTCAAGATAGCAGTCTGTTCTACCTTCCAAGGTAACAGTGTATTGTGATTTGTTAATATTCACTGACACATTTGTTCTGTTATCATAGGAAGCACATTAGGTTGAACTCACCATTCATCCCCGTCGGAGAGAGGGAGTCCAGTTTCTCAATCCATGCTATTTCTTTTTGCAAAGGTTTTCTATTTGTCACCCGCTCTGTTATTAACATTCCCCTGCTCTAGGATTACGCACTTCATTTGTGCAATATTGTGTCTGGCTTCTATAAAGTGGGTGGACACAGGTGACTTGAGGCTTTTAGTCCTAATGTTCGATTTATGCTCAGTCCATCGGGTTTTCACTTTCCGTGTTGTTGTTAGACCTACATAGAACAGCCCACATGGACATTTCAAAGCATAGACAACATTGCTAGAGTCACACGTGCAAGAGTGGTTCAATTTAATAGCTTTCCCTGAGTAGGGGTGCCTAATTTAATTCCCCTTGCCTTTGAAATTCGTGTGTGATGTCCTTAAATCTGTCATATCTGCCCTCACTAGCGTGTTGCGAAGTGGTTGACTGTTACGAAAGGCAAACGTAGGCAACTCTGGTAAGGTTTGATAAAGTATGGGATCCATTTTAAGTAATGGCCAGTTTTTCTTGATGATTTTTTTGATTTTATTGCTTTGTAGCGAATGTGTAGTGACATAGACCAGTGACTTTTCTCCCCCTGGTTGTTTGGGTTTCAATAGAGATTCTCTCAGCATCTCAGAAACTTTCTCTGATACTTTCTGTATATGGTTCATCTTGTAGCCTCTCTGATGGAATTTCAACTTTAGGGTTTCCGCTTGTCTCTCATATTCAGATTCCTCGAAAATGTTTCTTCTGTTTCGCATGAACTGACTAATAGGGATGCTGTCTATCGTGCTTTTGGGGTGAAAGCTAGTAGCTTCCAGCAAACTGTTTCTGTCTGTCGGTTTTGTGAAAATTCGGGTGTGTAGTTCTTTATCGGTTCTGTCGTGACTTGCCGCGTAGTGAAGAGTAATGGACCTCTGTCCACAAATCACCCACAGGGATGAGTGAATAAACTCCCTGTGCGAGCTTTGAGGCCACAGGTGGTTTGTTGGTTCGCCGGATCTGATGACGCCCAGGACCCCGGAGGCTGTTAAATGGAAGGTAAGGTTAGCACAGGCAAACACAGTACTGTGATATGAAGAAGTGTGTAAGAATCTCTTACCTAAACCCAACAGGGATGATACTGGGGTGTCGGGGATCTGGTGCGAGGGAGCGCCGTAGATCCGGACAGCCGTGTCAGCCGTGTCCCAGATGGTAGTAGCCGGTTGTACCTGTAGCCTGACGGTAACTTAATGGGCACTTGAGTTAACCACGTAGCGCCAGTGGCCGAAAATCGTAGAGTCAAGAAAGGGCAATCCGAAAACAATCCGTTAAGCAAAGCCGAGTGTCCAATGTACCAATATCCGAGCGACAAGATCCGAGGAGTAAGCAAGCCAGTCCGTGATTCATAAGCCAAGGTCCAAATCCGAAGTATCAAGGTAACGTGAATGCTGCAATTGCCGAACAGAGTCGTGAAACAGCTGTGAAGCGGTGAGTAAACTCGAACTTCCCGGTTTTATGTGCGCCGGCTCCCGATCACGTGAGCGGAACTCTGGGCACGTGATCGGGAGAGCACCGCGGAACCAGGAAGTAACCGCAATCGGGTGTTCCAACCCGAACGCAGTCTCCATGGGAGTTGCCAATGGAAACGAGGCAACAGACCGGGTCGGACTTTCCGCACTGCCCGCCCTCGTTGACGATGGCGACTCCCTCGCACCCTAGGTAAGGAGATGTCTCGGGAGGTGGGCTGCAACCCGGGGACAGTAACCGTGTGTGCTGGTGTATCTGAAAAGGTGCATGGTGGCGGGACTGGTTTGTTGTGTATGACAGAGCCCCCCCTCAATGGCCCACGACCACGTGGGTAGGAAGGGTGATCCCGGTGGAAACGTGAAACAAGTCTCGGGGCATGGACGTCCCCAGCAGGAACCCAACAACGCTCCTCGGGGCCAAAACCCACCCAGTCAACAAGATACTGGAGCCCACCTCTGATAAAGCGAGAACCCAAGATAGCAGAAACCTCATATTCCACGGAGTCACCCACTGCCACAGGGCCAGGCGTAGACCGGAGACGAGTAGGGGACGGACAAGGTCTCAACAAAGAGGTGTGGAAGACGGGGTGTATGCGCCAGGAAGCAGGGACTGAGAGGCGATAGGCTACAGGGTTGATCACAGCAGTAATTCCATACGGGCCCACAAAACGGGGTAAAAGCTTGCGACAACCAGGTAGCCTAAGGTGACGAGAAGAGAGCCAAACCCTGTCCCCCACAACATAGGAAGGTGCCACCGCCCTCCTTCGGTCCGCTGCGGCCTTCATGGATTCCCGGGCCTCCCGAAGATGAGTAAGGGTCCGAGCCTGAACAGCCGTCAAGTCGCGGGCACAGGCGACAGCAGCTGGGTTGTCAGAGGGTGCCAGGTCCGGGATAGGTAAGGTGCGGGGGTGCTGACCATACAAAACATAAAAGGGAGAAGAGCCAGTGGAGGAATGTGTGGAGTTATTGTACGAAAACTCAGCAAGATGCAGCAAGCCCAGCCAGGACTGCTGGTGTTGCAAAATCAAACAACGTAAATATTGTTCCATGGCCTGGTTCACCCTCTCAGTCTGGCCGTCCGTCTCCGGGTGGTAAGCGGAGGAAAAGCTAGAATCTATACCCAGGAGAGCCGTGAGAGCACGCCAGAACCGAGATGTGAATTGGGGCCCCCTATCCGAAACAATGATCGTGGGCAACCCAAAGAAACAAAAGACCGATTTAAAGAAGAGATCGGCCAAAGCTGGGGCAGAAGGGATGCCAGAACAAGGTATGAAGCGAGCCATTTTGGAAAATGAATCGACCACCACCCATATGGTGTCGAATCCCTTTGTCCGGGGTAGGTCAGTTACAAAATCCATGGAAACCGTGTGCCAGGGTCTGGGGGGTACAGGTAACGGAAGCAGGAGCCCCACCGGACGCCCCCTACGGTGCTTACACTGGGCACATATAGAACAGGTGTTAACATACCCTTCTACGTCGCGTTTCATGGAGGGCCACCAACACCAACGTCTGAGAATGTCCAACGTGCGTTTCTGTCCCGGATGGCCATTGATGGCGCTATCGTGGGACCATTCCAGAGCAAGATTGCGAGTGTCGGTCGAAGGTAACCACAACCTGTTTTGGATATAGGGCAACCCTTCATGAAACACCGGATCCCACTCGGTGACCTGATCGGGATGTAGCGAAACCCATGTGCGAATAGAGTCTAACAGAGACAAAGGAGGGGTGCAAAGGCAAATAACAAGTTGGTTTAACAGGTTTTCTGGGAACACAGGTAAGGATACCCCACCCGGAGAGCGAGATAATGCGTCCGCCTTCCCGTGGGACAGACCGGAACGATGTTTGATCAGGAAGTCAAAAGCCGCGAAAAATAAATGCCACCGCACCTGCCGACTGTTAATACATTTGAGCGAGGCCAGATCCTGGAGGTTGCGGTGGTCGGTGAACACCGTGACCGTGTGCCTTGCCCCCAACAGATGATGCCGCCAGACTAAGAAAGCATCTTTGATGGCGAGCAGTTCTTTCTCCGTGACGGTGTAATGTATTTCTGTAACAGAGAATTTCCGGGAGTGAAATGCCACCGGATGCAACTGACCTGAATGAGGGCAACGTTGGGACAAGACCGCCCCGAGAGCGAAAGAGGACGCATCGGCCTCCACAATAAATGGGAGTTCTGGGTCGGGATGTTTCAGGACAGGAGCAGTAGTGAATGCAGACTTCAGGGCGTCAAAAGCCGCCTGGTGTTCTTCCAACCAGACAAAAGGCGATTTGGGGCTGGTTAGAGCGGTAAGGGGAGCTACCAGAGATGAGAAGTCCTGGATGAAGCGCCTATAGAAATTCGAGAACCCAAGGAATGATTGCAAGGACTTGAGATTGCTGGGTTTTGGCCAGTCCAAAACCGCACGGACCTTGGACTGGTTCATGGCCAAACATCCAGGTGTAATGTGGAATCCCAGGAAATCAACGCTTTCAGTGTGAAACTGGCACTTCTCGGGTTTGGCGTAGAGTGAGTGTTGGCGGAGGCGGGACAGTACTTTGCGGACGTGCACTATATGTTCTTTTATATCCTGCGAGTATATGAGGATGTCGTCAAGGTATACTGCCACGCATACGTCCAACAAATCATGAAATACTTCGTTCATGAAACGTTGGAAGGTAGCAGGGGCATTACAAAGCCCGAAGGGCATGACCACGTATTCGAACAATCCGTAACGTGTACAGAAAGCCGTCTTCCACTCGTCTCCGGAGCGGATTCTGACCAGGTTATAGGCCCCGCGGAGATCGAGTTTTGTGAAAACGGTAGCATGGCTTAACCTGTCTAGTAAGGGGGTGATCAATGGTATTGGGTATCGATTCTTGATGGTGATGGAATTAAGTCGGCGGTAGTCCACACAAGGACGCAGATCGCCCTCCTTTTTCGGGACAAAGAATATGGGGCTAGCAGCCGGAGAGGTGGAGGGACGTATATGACCGACCTTCAATGCTACCTGGATATAATCCTTTAATGCCTGTTCTTCTGATGGAGATAAGGAGTAGATGCGGCCCGAGGGAATCACGGAATCAGGAATTAGGTCAATGGGGCAATCATAGGATCGGTGTGGTGGGAGCACCTCCGAGGAACCCTTGTCAAATACCTCATGGAAATCACTGTAATCAGTAGGAAAACCAACGGCAACAGCCCCCACTACATGAGGCTCGAGAGCCATAGGGATATCCTCGTGCAGTGTGAGCTGCGCTATGCCCCCTAGGGCCCGTGGGGGTGATTCTGCATCGTTAGGTGCGGTGAGACAAAAATTCTGGCACGTCTCAGATTCAAAATGGACCTGCCCTGACTTCCAGTCAATCAAGGGGTTATGTAGATGTAACCAAGGAAGACCCAGGATGATTCCGAACTGTGGCATCGTAATCAGGTCGAATGTGATGATTTCTTGATGCGTGTTTTGTATAGTGAGAGTGATGGGGGCGGTTTGTTGCTTGATAGGGCCTGATATCAGTGCTGTACCATCCACTGCTTGTACTGGCTCAGGATGTTGCTTGGTGATCAGAGGTAGGTTTAAGGATCTGGCCAAAGTTATATCGATATAGTTGCCTGTGGCGCCTGAATCGATGTAAATCGAGACGACATGGGACATGTCGGGTGTAGGGTTAAGTGTGGCCTGTACCAACACTGGCCTGATCCTGCCAAAAGCGGGGTTCCTATCCGGGGAAATGGAAGTATTGCTCGATCCAGTCCCCGGATCTAGGGTCGAGCATTCGGAAAAACCGGATTCTTGAGCTTAGGGCGTCTGGGACATGATTTTACAAAATGACCATTTAGACCACAGTAAAAACAGGCATGGTCAGTTCTTCTGCGTTCCCTTTCTGATTGCGTGATGGGGCTGCGAATGCCACCTATTTGCATGGGTTCGATGCCTGTACCAGAGGAAGAGGAGGATGAAGTGGCAATGGGGATTCCTGTTTCAAACCGACGTTCGGAACGTCTTGCGTCGATTTGTAATGCGAGGTCCACTAACTCAGTGTGGGTCGTGGGCAAAGATGGAACCACAGCCATAGCATCCTTCATGGTGTTATTAAGCCCCCTATAGAAAACGACCGCCCTCTTTGGTTCAGGCCAGGATGTCTCAGCGGCTAGCTGATTAAAATGAGCAATGTATTCAAGGAGAGAACTCTTCCCTTGAGTCAGATCTAACAGCTCGAGGTCCCGAGATTGGGCTTTGTGACGCGTGTCGAACACACGGGACAATTCTGTGACTAGTAGTTCAAAGTCGTACAGGACGGGGTTGTCGTTCTCCAATAAAGGGTTGGCCCATTCTGCCGCGGTGCCGGCCAGGTGGGACAAGGTGAACGCCGCTTTAGTGGTGGCGTCAGGAAAAGCCTGAGGTCTACAGAGGAAATGCAGTTTACACTGGTTTACAAATGTGCGAAACTTTCTAGGGTCACCGTGGAACCTTTCTGGAGCAGCCAAGGCGTGGGCATGAGTATTGGAACCTGAGGTGCTGCAGGGGCAGGAGGAGGCTGGGGTATAATCGGCTGAGCAGTTGGGGGTTGCGCTGCGGCAGCAGCCTCCCCGAACTCAGCATCAGCGGGCAAGGGATGTTGTGTGCTCTGAATCAAGTCTAACCTCTGGTGTATTGTAGCAGTAGCGGCAACCATATCTGCTCTTAGCAATGTGAGTGCCTGTACCAAGGCAGCCACGGGGTCCTCAGGTTCCATACTCTCCACGACGCAACGGCTTCACAGTCTGTCGTGACTTGCCGCGTAGTGAAGAGTAATGGACCTCTGTCCACAAATCACCCACAGGGATGAGTGAATAAACTCCCTGTGCGAGCTTTGAGGCCACAGGTGGTTTGTTGGTTCGCCGGATCTGATGACGCCCAGGACCCCGGAGGCTGTTAAATGGAAGGTAAGGTTAGCACAGGCAAACACAGTACTGTGATATGAAGAAGTGTGTAAGAATCTCTTACCTAAACCCAACAGGGATGATACTGGGGTGTCGGGGATCTGGTGCGAGGGAGCGCCGTAGATCCGGACAGCCGTGTCAGCCGTGTCCCAGATGGTAGTAGCCGGTTGTACCTGTAGCCTGACGGTAACTTAATGGGCACTTGAGTTAACCACGTAGCGCCAGTGGCCGAAAATCGTAGAGTCAAGAAAGGGCAATCCGAAAACAATCCGTTAAGCAAAGCCGAGTGTCCAATGTACCAATATCCGAGCGACAAGATCCGAGGAGTAAGCAAGCCAGTCCGTGATTCATAAGCCAAGGTCCAAATCCGAAGTATCAAGGTAACGTGAATGCTGCAATTGCCGAACAGAGTCGTGAAACAGCTGTGAAGCGGTGAGTAAACTCGAACTTCCCGGTTTTATGTGCGCCGGCTCCCGAGCACGTGAGCGGAACTCTGGGCACGTGATCGGGAGAGCACCGCGGAACCAGGAAGTAACCGCAATCGGGTGTTCCAACCCGAACGCAGTCTCCATGGGAGTTGCCAATGGAAACGAGGCAACAGACCGGGTCGGACTTTCCGCACTGCCCGCCCTCGTTGACGATGGCGACTCCCTCGCACCCTAGGTAAGGAGATGTCTCGGGAGGTGGGCTGCAACCCGGGGACAGTAACCGTGTGTGCTGGTGTATCTGAAAAGGTGCATGGTGGCGGGACTGGTTTGTTGTGTATGACAGGTTCTGTAAATTTCAACGTCCAAAAAATGAATTTGAGACTTACTATACCCCGTGATAAATGTTCTGCATGGATTCATCAAATTCATCATCTGGAAGAATTCCTCCAGTTCCCTCTCAGGTCCGTTCCAAATCCCAAAAATGTCATTGATGTATCTAACTTACATCGTGAGATGTTTCAGCCATCTTGCAGAGTTACGGACATGTTCCGTCTCAAGGTAAAGCATGAACGTGTTAGCATAGCAGGTGGCCGCAGCAGCCCCACGCTGGTACCAGATACTTGCAGATAGTATTCATCCTTAAATTTGAAGAAGTTATTCATCAATATTAACTTCAGTAGTTTCAAAATGAATACTTTGTCACTTCCACATGGCCCTGTTTGTAATAAAAGCCATTCCATAGCCTTGATTCCAGCTTTGTGTGCAATGTTAGTGTGAAGTGACGTGACATCCATTGTAAATAGGATGTCACACCCGACTTCAAATTTGGTGCCTGCCAGTTTTGACAGGAAGTTCATGGTGTCCTTGATGTACGAGGGACTGTTTTGGATTAATGGCTGAATCAACGTATCCAAAAAATGTGGCCAATGCCAATAGCTCTAGCACACTTCCCATAGCCGCTATGATAGGTGTACCAGGGGGATTTCTAAGGCTTTTGTGTACCTTGGGTAAGATATAGAGTACCACCATGATGGGATGTGCTGTCTCCAAAAATGTCCTTGTCTTTTCTTTTATGATGTTATTGCTTCCCGCCTCATCCAACACCTCCTTAATCAGTCCCTGAACCTTTTCTGTAGTATCAAATGTTATCTCCTGATAAGTTTCTTTATCACCCAGCTGTCTCTCCACTTCTGCTA
Source organism: Ambystoma mexicanum (assembly GCF_040938575.1). Lineage (NCBI taxonomy): Eukaryota > Metazoa > Chordata > Amphibia > Caudata > Ambystomatidae > Ambystoma > Ambystoma mexicanum. Next base: position 150,281,968 of record NC_090936.1, read on the forward strand.
GGTAGCCTTCCTTGTTCAGAAGTACAAGGGCCCCACACTTACCTGCTGGTTTAAAGATTATGTTTTGGTTATTGTGCTTTTGGGGCCATTTCTATAAATCCTGTTTGTTCTTCTGAAGTTTCCAGAGGATCCTCCTCTATGGAGTCAAAAAAGACTTTGAGTTTTAATTTGCGCATTAACTTGAAGGAGTCAATCTTTTCCTTAAGTAGGGTGCTACTGTGTTGGGGTACAAAGGATAACCCCTTTTGTAGTACCTTCAATTCAGTTTTAGACGAGGGATAGGAGGAAATGTTGACCACCAGCACTTTTTCGTGTTCTTTCTGTGGTTTTTTTTCTTTTGTCCTCTCCGGATTGGTTTAGTTCTAAAAAAACGCGAGGGATGCTATTTCCGTCGCTCCCCCCTCTGTTACCGATGGTTCTGTTGCATTCTCAGTAACTGGAACTATTTCTAATTCCGTACTTGATGCATCCGATGATGAAGTCTCTGGATTTTGGGGTGTTTGGTTTTGGACATTGTGCGTTAAAGAGTCTTGCGTTCTTCTAATTGTAGTACTCCTGCCACGTATAAACTATGTCCAATTTGTAGTCTTGTGTATCCCTTTGGAACTTTCAGATTTTTTTTTACCTCTAGTTCTTGTTTGTATCTTGCTAGTTTTAAATTTGTCTCCTCCAAAGTCCGCTCTATTTTTTCTTTCGTAAGGGTTTTGCTCAAGCTAGCCTTGATGCTGATAATTTCTTATTCTAGATTTCGTTAAATTGTGTGCTAGTTCTTCTATTGTTAACAAGATGAAGTCCAACGAGCACTTATTTAGTATTTGCCTCCATCTTTTAACAAAATTGGGGTTCTCTTTACACAAACTAGGTTATAAGGGAACTCTTAATCCACGCTGTAAATTAATCTGAAATTGCATGCCGCAACATTATTTTGTATTTGTAGCCAAATAAATACAAATACAAAATAATGTTGTGGCATGCAATTTCAGATTAATTTCCTGTCTAATTGTCCATTCAAGTTGTTTATCGGGTGTGGTCAATTCATCCTCTGTACTTTTAATTAATGCTAATATCTTTTAGGCTCCTCTTCGCTGAATCCAAGTACCTCCCCTCTATTTGAAGTGCTAGATTATATCTTGGCAAAAGACATACCTGTCTTTTATAGTATAAACCCTGAAGGTTGTGAGTGCTTCAGGCAGAAGTAGCAGAGCATTGTGGGACATTGGTTGACTGCAGTACATCAGCAGAGTAACTACATGTTGGTTCTGGGGTGCAACAAGGCTACAATTTCGGGAGGGGCCAACCCTTCACATGTTGGGAGACAGATTAACTTCACAGTATGTGGGGGGAGGGGCAAGCATAATAATGTGGGGCAATCGGACTCCTTTACACATTCTGTAGGGACTCTTCTGTTTTAGCTTTAATGTTAAGCAGGACACTGTCCCCTTCACGTCTGAAATCAGGCTGTGAGAATGATCTGTCTTCTGTCACATCCTGCTCTTCCAATCACTTCCCCTGACATGCAAGTGCTAACATCCCATCGCCCTTTCAATTGGCTACATACCTGTGCATACCAGCGCAGTTGGCAACCATGAAGTGCCTAACATTAGTAGTTGCAGAGCCTTTGTTCTCAGTGCAGCCCCAGGCACCGTTCATTGTCTATGTCCTGTCCTGCCTGCCGGACCTGTGGGTGAGCCAGGTCAAGTCTACTTAACACATCATTTCGGGGAGGGGTGGGGGCTTAAAAACCCTGTTGGTACTGTTTTAGTTCTTCTCATTATGAGCGAGCTGTGAGTTACTGATCAGTTGTGATATACAAGGTCAAGCAGCCAGAAGTGTCAGGAAAGAGCTGCTGGCTGAGAACATTATTTTTAAGGCCATGGAAATTTGAGAATACTTGCAATGTTCATTTGGATACAGTTGAGTTGTTGTATTCCATATAATAATAGATGGGCGCCAGTCGCCTCTTCCCCCAAATCCCTGATGTCATCTTTCCCCAACTTTATGGTCTTCTCTCCTTTTCTGTCTCTACCCAGCCAGTACTGTTCCTTGTTTGCAATTTTATATTTCTTTCCATCTTTTTCTAATACTATTCACCTGTTTTCTCTCCCTTTCTCTGGCCTTTTCTTTCTTCATTCAACCACTGTCTTTTTCTGTCACTTTCTCTTTTCCCTGTGATTTACATGTCATATAAATGAAACTCCCTAAGAAAGACATATACTGGCGGAAAATCCACCAGGATACCGGCAAACTCTATTTCCGTTACCGCCACTTAGTCCGGCAGAATTACCGCCAGATTACAAGTGGCAGTGGCAGAGTCAACCAGCACCGCCCATAGCGGTACAGGGGTTACTTGCATCTGCCTAAGAAATGGGGCCGGCACTGAAAGCAGTGGCTTGGCGTAAACGTGTGAGCACCAAGCTCAGCGGTTGGCTGCACCACTGAAGCCTACGATTAGCGTCTGCGTTTCTCTGCTGGGAATTGAGGCTGAGCAACTGGCCAAGGTCCTTCTACATAGGAAATTCCACCAGAAAACCAAGTGTATCTGTCTGCTTTTAGATATCTTTGAAGTAGCTTTCACAGGCTGGCAGTACAAGGGAACACAAGGCATGTGTATTTATGTATTGAGGGTCCAGGATGTTTCACCCAGAAGCATATGAGAAACAAACGCTGAGTAGGCAATCGTGAATGAAGAATTTGCTTCTAACGTTATAAATGGGGCACGCAGACAGAGACTATGATGAGACAATGGTCTAAGAGGACTATGTACAAGCGAGTATACAAAATGGAAGTAGGTGTAGGGTAGTGCGGGGGTTTGGAGAAGATATCGGGTTTCTCCCTACCACTTTTAAAATCTCACAACATTCCAAAGTCAGCATCTGAAGAAAGATCATTAGTTCTTAAAAGCCTACCCCTGGTGCTCCCCAACACTGATTGCAGCAAAGTGATCAGTAGTAGCACCCTGCTGACCACTTGTGTGATCTTGTGCCTCGTGGGGGCCAATGCTCTGGCAGCAATGAGCGGCATTGCATATACTCTGGCATACACGGACGGGACTTGGAGCCTCATTCACAGACCGCTTTCCAATGGGGTTTTGCCGTTATTAAACACTGCTGTGAATTCGGCCTTTGATCTTGTAGGAGCGTGTGTGGAGCTTTTACTATAAATGGTTATTGCGTCTGATCCCCCAGCATGGACGTAACTCTGGGTTGTAGCCCAACAAGTGTTCTCATTCTTGGCCGATCAGCCACAGGAAGTAGTTTCCCAATGCTGCTCCCATGTTTCCGGATGCAGTGAAGTCATTGTGTTGTGTCTGGGTTCTACACTGCGCCATAAACTGGAAGCCCTGGTCGCGCTGTGAAGGCACTCAGTGTGACTAAAAGCTTATAAATCTCATTTTCTATTAGAAAATCCGAGCAGATTGTATAATTTGGATGTGACTATAGAGCTGAGAGTGGGGCCAGTAAAGATGGTGTGCGCAGATCAGAGCTGAGCTCTAGGAATATTACTGCAATGGGGGTAGCCGCCCGCTCATGGACACAATCCAGCAGAATGCCTATTCAGAGTGGTAGCGAGTCTAATTTTCACAGCTGTTTTTTTACTGCAATTTTTCAGAGTTTTTGCCACAGAAATGCAAGGGAGTGTTGGATGAGGCAATGTGGGACGGTTAGAGGGTGGGAGGTGGGGCAAGTGGGTCTCCCCAGCATTTTGCAACAAATAAATAGGCAAAAGAATTGTGGTTAAGAAAACCTGCTGCAGAGAAAATTCGTCATTAAAATCACATAGAACCATTCAGAATAAGCACAATTGCGCAACCGGTGATAAACAACAGAACCATAACCATATGGCGTTCATATTACGGAACGCACCCACCGTGGTAAGGTGGAATGTGTGGCTTCCCTTTATGCATTTTGGTTAGGGTTGAATCAGGGCCATCCACTATGTAACCTGTACATACTTTGTCAATATGCATAAATATCACATAGAACCATGCATGGTACTAAGTGAAGAAATTGATTTTATAAAATCGACGTCAAAGAACAAGTTAGAAAGACCTGAGTACGCACAGGGGCTGACGGGCACGATGGAACCGGAAGAGGGAATTTATTTATTTTATTGTTCATTTATAACGCCCTTAATACCAGCAAGTGGTTTCTAAGCGCAGGATCGGGATTCAAACCTGTGTTGAGCCGCGTTGTCTTGTTTCCAAGACAAACTTGTTGCCCCTGACCTATCCTTCCTCCCTGTGAAAAGCCAGAGGGTGATTCGCAACCTAGTCCACGGGGATCGCGTATTCAGGTGGGCAGGGAAAGGCCATCGCTTTTGGATCCTGGGCTGGGGATGGACAAGCAAAGGAGGATCACCTGGGTAGGGGGTCCTCGGGGAGTGGGGGAGAAGCACCTGATGGTGAGGCATGGTTTCCCCTATTTCCGCAACCCATCTAACCCCTATCCCTGCTTACTTTATGGGAAACTACAGCTCCTATAACTCCTCCCCACGTTACATTGGTAATACTACTGAGCCGAGGAAGATGAGGAATAAGGTCCGGCAGATTACCTCCACTTCCTTACAATTGCTCTGTCCCTGTAATGAGGCCGGGCAGAGTCCTAACTGTATACACCTGCCACTTGTTAACACTCCTGTTTAGCCAAATAAAAGGTGGCGTGCACAGGCACATGAAGAGCGAGGCTAGGTACGAAAAGGAACAGCTCTTTCGGAGCTGAACGGAACCAGGCGATGGATGTCGGAAGGCCAATGGGGTGATCTGCAGTTAAGAAGATCATGAGAAAGGCCGGCGAGAATCCCCCGCTTTCAGGAAGCCGTAAGTGTTACAAGACTGAAACCCGCTGAGCAAAAGAAAGAAACCTTCAAGATACTTGAAAGCAACCCCACCCTCTCGGGTGAACAACAACTTTGGGGAGGAGCAGAGAAGGGGCCTTGCGTGCTGTACGGAGAGCGTTGATGAAAGAAGGCTGATTAACACAACTAGTGAGTTATTGAAGGCAACAAAAGTCTGGGTTGTGTTAAAAGTAACTGTAACCCAAGATTTGAAGGTTGCGCATATGCTGATAAAAACTGTGATGATAAAGGACAATTGCTGAATTGTAAAAGGAATGGATACAAAGTAACCGAGTGGTTCTGGAAGGTGAAATCGCACATTCGAAAGTCTCTGTGAAACGTTCTGAGTTAATTGGGAATCCAAGGCAAGAAAGCAATCGCAATCCCTAAAGGAAGTTGAATGAATGAAATGTAGCGGAGCAGCTGCATACCTCTGCAGGAAACTCTGCCCTACTTCCTCCCATATGTTGGAAACATGAGACAGTGACATGTTTGACACCAGCCGTTGTGCCAATACCGCAGCAAGTGTTCGAAAGAAGATAACCTGTTGAGACAACCCTACTGAATGTATCTCCGAAGTCATGACAACCTAAGCGAGGAACTCCCTGAAGGAATATGAGAGAGAGCAAAGAAAAGAAGCTGGTGATGTCACAAAATTATGTACGATGTCCTGAGATATGAGGATGTATAGATCCTAAAAGAAACTAATGACGAAGTAAAGAATCAAGTGAACCTTTAAATACAAAAAAGATTACACGTGCACAAATGCTGCAGAAAATCAACCGTTCAATAAATGTACAGATGCTGAAACACAAGGTAGACTAAGTCATCATAGAAGCTGGCTATCCGTAGTGAATAGAACGCAGGCGAAGCCACCATTATATAGAAGCTAGACATCAGTATCATGAACTTAGTAAGCCAGGACCCATGAAGCGGGAAGGGAAAACTGTGTCGCAGCAAGAATAAGCAGAATCGTGGAGCTGAAAGACGAGGCTGTCTGGCCTGGAGTCAAGACTGAAACAACCAAGGTTCTGGAAATGAGTGAACGTGCAGAGGATGAATCATCCCTTGTTAAGGTGCAAAGAAGGAACACCAAGAGTGCCAAGTTTAATTCAGTCAGAGCATTTAAAACCTGCAAAAGGGACCAAATCGTGGTCTCCTGTCACATGAGGCAAGGATGAAAATAGAATTCAAACTTGGGAGTTCCAGATCACGATAGTGAGTGCTCTCACTCCTGTGTATTCTAAAAGACAAGGATCCTTTGCAAGGCCATTTTCAAAGACAATCTTCGTGGCAGAAGGCCTGGGCGATGAGAGATGCTGGGCTAATTTGGTGGGGAGGTAGTGCATGCCCAATCTCCTTGGACCTGGGTCTGGGCTTGCGTGCTGCTGAGTGAACCGGCACATGCATGCCAACCATTTGTATTAGTCCATACAACGAAGTACCTTATAGTTTGAAGACCAATGAGAAACTGTGTATCTTCTGAAGATTACATGTTTTAGGGGTAGGCATATGTAGTCTACCTGATAGTGGGCAGCCAATCACAATCCTAGTTCCTATAGAAAGTATACTTAAATGTTCCCCTTAATCCAATTCAGACCCTTGATTGGTTTTTCATTATTGCCACATAGTATGACGTCGCCTCTGATGTATTTTTGATAAAAAAGCTATGATTTGTGTAAAGATCGCTGAGAGACTGACTTTACGTCCATTGATGTTCGTTGTAAACTCCCTGTTTTAGATAATTGTCACTAAAACAGTACTTTGCGATCTTCCTGAGTTGGTTCACTTAATTGGACTCAGAGTTATTCTGTATGATCCCATTCATTACATATGCACGTTCCTAAAGGACCCTAAGCTCAGAAAAGCAAGCAAAGTTTGTGAACGCTGAATATGCCAAGAGGGCAAAATATAAGAACTATGAAAGAGGACTAGAAGGCAAACCGAACAGAATAAGAAACTACAAGTAGCAAGAGGCATTGGTGTTGTAAGAAGAGGACTATTGTGGATTGTAGAATAACTTAAAGAGAAGTTTAAGTGGTCATGCAGAGGTCTATGTACAATTCCTTCAGTTTCAAAAGTCTTTGACAGTGAAAAGACTCCTGAGGCAACGTTGGGAAGAGAACCGCCACAAGGAGAAAGATAGGCTCGAGCCCGGCAGAGACAAGCCTGTACAGTAAAGGTTAAAAGTGGAACTGTATATATATATTTGAGGAGGCGGACGAAGCCTAAGGAAGTGAATGAACTACCAGATGCTTGAAGCCCACACCCGAACTGTTGAACTGTACCAGTAAGCCAAAGTGTGCGAGACTGAAAGAACTGTGCCATCCACCTATACTTTGTAGGAAACTCTCTAGACCCTGTGGTGCTGAACGTGGGCAAGGGAGTTGTAATTTAAAGCCATTCTGACTTTTCTTTTGAAAAGCCACTCTGACATTTCTTTGAGATCACTATTTTCCTTTTGCATTTCCTTAACTTGAGGCTTTAACTTTATTCGGCCAGAAGCCATCAAAGTACATACATATAACATATCCACACAAACACTTGCAGTAATAATATCATACAGATACGACCCCCCAAAAATGAGACCACAGTTACCATGAGACTATCCTAAAACCAGTGCAATAACCCTGGCTGCAATGAGTTAACATCATATAGGTTCAACTGTGCTGAAGGCTACCGTAACTAGTGGTGGATGCCTCCATTCTTCTTTTCCCCAATGGGACCATATTGGCACCTCTGCGCACAGAAAACTGGGGCCCAATTCCCTTTCGGACATTGGACCAGCAAGCAGAGCATTCTTCTAGGGAGGGAATGACATTGGTCCAGAAAGGTGGACGTTCTTATAGAGAGGAAATGCACTGATTGAGATCACGTTGCTGAGGAGGGGATGGCGACATAAGCCTAGTCTCAGCAGGTCGAAGGCCATCCGTGCGTATGAGATCAAATGTGCTGTCATTATTCAAGCATAGTCTCTTACAGCCTATGATATCTTCTCTAATTAGGGATGTACACCCACGAACTAATTAATCTCAGCCAGTGAGTGAACTTATTAATGAGAGTCTCCGTCTTCGAATTGGCCGCTAGAGCATTTGGGGACCCTATGCAAATATACTACTCCCAACCGACAGAGCCCCCTCATAGCTTTATGCTTCCTAGCTTGGCTTTGGGCACTTGGTGGATTGAGACCCTGAGGGTTAGCTAAACCTTGCATGCCCAATTCTGGAATTACTCTGCAACATGCTTCCTCAGTCTCCCCCTCCACCCATACTCCTGCACTGGATACAAGAGCTTCTTTGGTTAGGCTCCCCGTTATTGCTCACCCCATGCAGTTCAATGGGGTTGTAATGATGATTTGTAATCGAGGGGCTAGTAACACTATTGGTAAAACCCTTAGACCCATTTTTGGGTCCCACATCCATCTTGGGGGCACTGCATGGTTTTTTCAGTGTTTTTCCCGGGCCACGACTCAGGCACTTGTGATCAGAGTCAACGCTTAGGTGAAACTCCCCTTGTGTGCCGCCTCCTAGGTTTCTCCCATTTTCAAGGATCAACAGAACAAGCTTTTTTAAGGTCACCAACTCCGCAAGAACCTGAGAGGATTTGCAGCCCTCTGCCGAACCATGTACTGAACCCGCAGGAGTCGAGACTGGGACAGAAATAACAGAGGTGGCAGATAGGCCAGGAGAGACTAGGTGCTGGCTTCAGTTACATCATTTACATGGTGTAGGTTTGTTTGTTTGTTTATTCACTTTTTATGCACACCAGACCCGTAGGTTACAGGGCGCAACAATAAGAAAATGCAAGGCTTACATAGTTACAAGATGTACAGTATAAAATTATAACATGGTTTCAAATATACACTATACAAGTATAACATGGTTACAGAATATACAATATAAAGGTTTAGGCTTATATGGTTACAAATATACAATATACAAATATACAAGTTGCACTATATTATGCTAAATATTGTACTCAGTCTCAGAGTAGATAAAATTGCACTTTGTCTTATAGGCAATGACAGAAAGTACAAATGGGAGTTTCGGGCGAGTAGGAGTATGCTGAGCCAAATGCCTTGAGGATAGGAAACTAGCGGTCAGTGGAGATGAGAAGTTTGATAGCATTTTTTCTGAATTGTAGGTAAGGTTGGTCTACTCTCAGGTCTTGAGGCAGTAGGTTCAATATTTTAGCAGCCTTCACTGGGAAGCTATTACCACCAATTGTGGAAAGCTTGTGTTTGGGTATTGTCAGGCAATTAGCATAGCCAGCTCTCGTTGGTCTAAGAAAGATTCTTCTCTGAAGTTTATCTGTAAGGTAACTAGGGCAGCGTTGTTTAAAGCTTTGTCGGTCAGTGATAACGTCCTTAGCCGTATTTTGTTATTGGTAAACAGCCATCTATTTTGGTGTCTAATGGAGGAGATGTGGGTTCTTTTGTTTATGCCTAACGCTGCTCTCATGGTGTTATTTTGAAAAGGTTTGTAGCCTTCGGATAGTGATTTTATGAGCACCACTGTATAGGGTATTACAGTAGTCAATTCTGGAGAGTATTAAGGCTCTGGCCAAGATCATACAGCTGTCTATGGAGAGGAATGGCTTGCCCGCTCTTATCAGCTTGCAAGTATAGGCCGTCGAGGAGGCCAGAGTTTTTACCTGTTTGTCAAAGGACAAAGTGGAATCAAGGTAGAAACCAAGGGTTTTTACTTCCTTGGAGACTTTCATTATATTCCCATTGATGTTGCATGAGGATAATTCCTGGCCTAGTTTTTTTTATGTTGGCATATGTGCCCATAATTATCAACTCAGTCTTATCATCGTTCAGGCAAAGGCCATGAGTGGCCATCCAGGCCTGTATGATAAGATATACCCTATTCACCAACTCTGTGTCCTTACTATGATCCCCAGAAAGCGGGAGGAGAATCTGTGTATCATCTGCATAATTAGTGTAGGTGATACCCAGGTGGTCCAGATACTCAAACAGTGGTTTGGTGAAGACGTTGCATAGAGTTGGAGAGACACAAGAGCCTTGAGGCACACCGCACAGGATAGGGGTGGGGTCTGCGGCTGCCGAAGGAGAGAATACTCTCATAGTTCTCTCGCTCAGGAATGACTCGATCCATCTGATCGCCTCAGAGGAGAAGTGAGCGGTAGAATCCAGGTGTCTACAGAGGACCTTGTGGTCTACTAGATTAAATGCAGCTGAGGGATCAAGTAGGAGCAGAAGTACTGTCTTCCCCTTGTCTCTCAGCTCGTCATTTTGGGATTTTAAATCGATTAAGGCGGTTTCCGTTCCGTGTAATGGGCGGAAGCCGGATTGTCTTTCTCCTAGGATTTTATGCAGTTCTAGGTGTTTTTGAATTTAGTTATAAGCGGTTTTGTCCAGTATTTTGAGTAAAAATGGTACCATGGTGATAGGACGGTAGTTGGTGGGGATGAGAGGATCTAAAGTCTGTTTCTTGAGGAGAGGGAGCACCCAAGACTGTTTTAGGTTGGCTGGGATGGTGCCTGAAGCAAAGGAGGCGTTAATCAATTTGGCGAAGAAAGGAGATAGTTCTCTAGCAGCATCTTTTATTAGTTCTGCTGGGCAGATGTCACCTTTGCAATTGGAAGGTTTAAGAGAAAGGATGATTTTTTCTACTTCCAAGGTAGACACCTTGGTGAAGTGAAATATATTGTTGTATGACGTTGGTGGATCGCTAGGCGGAGGGATTTTGGCCGAGTGCTGTAGGTTCAGCATTTCTTTTTTGTTGTTGGATTTTATTTTGGAGCATACTAATTTTGTTTGCTAGTGCATGTTGGATGTCTGCGCACCAGGACTTATTCTTAGTACAAATATCGGGTATGGCTATTGGTGACTCTAGTTCTTTCAGTATGGAAAGGAGTTCCTTCATACTAGAATTAGATTTGGCTATGCGTTCGTCGTAGGAGTTACGTTTTGCCAGGAAAACTTCATTCTTGTAATGTAAGGAGAGAGAGGTTAATTTTGTTTTATTATCAATGAAGGGGCATAGTCTCCAGTTGGTTTCACTTTTTCTTTTCAAAAGGCGTAAGTCTCTAAGTTGTGGCGTAAACCTTTTATTTAAGTGGACTTTGGGTTTGCTTGATCTCAGTTTAAGAGAGGCAATTTTGTCCAAAGTAGTGAGCATGATATTGTTAAATTCATGGACTAGGATGCTGGGATCCAGATTTTCTGGCAGTGCATTTAGAGTGGGGAGGATGGCAGGGATTACTTTATGTACTGTGATGCTCTTTTTTTTCGAGTTAAACAGGGTGGCGCTAGTGGAGGGGCCGTGGGAGTGGGTTTTGTGGTGGATAAGTTAAAGGACACCAGTGAGTGCTCTGTCCAGGGTAGAGGCAGGATGGATGAGGTAATAGCTGTGCAATTATAATCCGCTATCCAATCTAATATTCTCCCCTTAAAGTGGGTAGGTTTGTTGACTCTTTGAGACAAACCTAGTGCATTGATCGCATTAGCTATATCTGAGGCGTTTTTGTCCATCAGGTCATTAAAGCCTATGTTGAAATCCCCTAATAGGAGTAGTTGAGAGGATGGTTTAAGGTTGTTGGTGAGTAAGTTATGCACATCCTCCTCGAAGGTGCCCAGAGGACCAGGAGGTCCGTATATTAGATGAATAGTGAGTGATTGTGAATTGTTTATCTGGAATTTTGCACATAAAATTTCACACGATTGTGACAACTGGGTAGGGGCTAGTCTAAGGGAGAGGCCCATTTTAGAGATGATGGCGATACCACCTCCTTGTGCGCCATCTCGGTCTTGTCTAACTATTGTGTAGCCATCTGGGATGGCTAACATAAGCGCCGGTCCTGCTGCGTTATGTAGCCATGTCTCCGTAATCGCAAGGAAATCTAGGTTAACTTCTGTGATTAGGTCCGCTATGTCGAGGGAGTGGGCGACGAGCGATCTCGCATTGAGGAGTGCTCGTTTAAGAGAAGGGGCCTCAATAGCAGCTTTGACCTGGATAGGCTTGGCTGTATTAGTATCAATTAGTTTGGGCTTACGATTATTAGTTTGAAGGGCATTTATATTAGAAGTAGTGTGACTGGGTTTCGTAGTATACTGATAGTTTTCAGGTTGGTGGGTGGTAGAGATCGTCTCAGTGGTTCATGTAATTTAGTTATTCTGGCACAGAGTCTATGGTTTCTCATAGATGTGGCACACGGTCGAGAGGCATAAATTACTGTACCTAATGCACTATAGTATTTGGATTGGAGGGAGGTGGCATTATTCATAGCTGTTATGGTGAGTTTGGGTAGGCTGGGATCTAGGATAGGTGCTGGTGGGAGTTCAGTAAGCCATACTTGACATCTGATATCGATGTGTGGGGTGGCAGCCATTATACAGAACAGAGTTATTAGCCTTAACATCTTTCCCAGTTAAGCCGCACGAGTCGGGTGATGCACAAAGGCACCTAGGCCAGGTCTCAATTAGATGGCAGAAGTAAGGCAAGCAAGTGAGGCACCTGGGCTTGATCACAGTTAGACAGCAAAGTAAGGCAGTGCATATGGGCAACTGGGCCAAATCCTAAATAGACCGCAAAAGTAAAGCAATGCAAGTGAGGCACCTGGGCCAAGTCCCAATTAGACAGCAACAGTAAAGCAATGCAGGTGAGGCACCTGGGCCAAGTCCCAATTAGACAGCAACAGTAAAGCAATGCAGATGAGGCACCTGGGCCAAGTCCCAATTAGACAGCAACAGTAAAGCAATGCAGGTGAGGCACCTGGGCCAAGTCCCAATTAGACAGCAACAGTAAAGCAATGCAGGTGAGGCAACTGGGCCAAGTCCCAATTAGATAGCAAAAGTAAAAGCAATGCAGGTGAGGCACCTGGGCCAAGTCCCAATTAGACAGCAACAGTAAAGCAATGCAGGTGAGGCACCTGGGCCAAATCCCAATTAGACAGCAACAGTAAAGCAATGCAGGTGAGGCACCTGGGCCAAGTCCCAATAAGATAGCAAAAGTAAAAGCAATGCAGGTGAGGCACCTGGGCCAAGTCCTAATTAGATAGCAAAAGTAAGGCAGAGCATATGCGGCGCAGCGCAATTTAAGCAACAAAAGCTGGGCATTGCGTGTGCCAATGTAGCGTATGTACCAGTACCAGAGGTATAGTGTGTAGCAGGTGGGTGTGGAATACACATAATTAAGTACATGTGGGACTTCAAAGCTAAAGGGGGAATGAAGCTTGATGGCAGGGGCCTTGTCTCTTGTGTCACATTTTCCTGCATACTGAGGGGGGGGGGCATTGCACTCATGGACAACGGTACTTTAGCACCCTCCGTGTTGAAAAATATAGGTATTTTGGACAGCACAGGGACAAAGTCGACTGTGCACATCTCTGATGGTTCACTCGCAGGGATCACAGTACAGTTCTTCTGTGGTTGATATGCAGAAGTAGGAGTAGAAGTTGGGGTAATGGTAAAGGTGGAAGTGGGGCTTGGGATGGGGGCCAGAAAAGTGGTAAATGCCTCCATATGTAACAAAGCGGCTGGTGAGTGGACCCTCGTAGAAGCCATAAGGACGCCTATCGCCCCTTGGTTTAGTGAATCCGAGAGGGGTAACACAGGGCTACTCCCTGGTTGGGACTCTACGCCATTATCCGCAACTACTAGCAGTGCCGCATGACTTATATCCTCACCTTCATCATGAATAGTAGAGCCACTCTCTTCGGTGTGATTGCACCTGTCTGTCGCCTTGATGACTGGGACATTTCCCGGAAACGGATTAATTTCTTGGATCAGGCTGTACGCTTCGCCATTTAGCATTGTGGGGTTGTGGATCCTGGCTTTGTTACCAGCAATAACAGGGTTGAGGGTCGGTAGAGCAAACAGCCTCCGCTTCACTGTTAGAGTTCTCCTCTTAGATGGACCTGACACGAGGGAGCATCTTAAAGGCAAGGGGGGCAGCAGGCACAGTGTCGTCGGTCAAGAACATTGGTGGTGGCAAGACAAGACACAGCAGCAGTTTAACTGTGTCCTCCCCCCGCTTCCGCGCTCCAATCCTCTCTTCACCTCATGACTTGGTGCAGAAACCTCTTTGAAAGTCCTCGTCAGTTTACAGATTCCTTCGGGTCGCATAACACCCCCTGCGGGCGCTCAACACCTCTGGGGTTTCAGCCCTGGCGGGCTTGGTGGCTGAAGATAGGCGGAAGGGGGCGTGGCCTGGTGCTCCGTTGCTCTGGGCAATGGAAGCCCTCCTGGGACACAAGGCACCCCCTGCAGGCGCACAACAACCCTGCGCCCTTGCTTCCCCATGAGGTGAAAGACAGGCTTGAGCCCAGCAGAGGGAAGCCTGTACAGAAAAGATTAAAAGTGGAATATTTATGAGGAGGCAGACAAAGCCAAAGGAAGTGAATTGACTACCAGAAGCTTGAAGCCCAAGCCTGAACTGTGAACTGTTAAACTGTACCAGTAAGCCAAAGTGTGCGAGACTAAAAGAACTGTGCCATCCACCTATACTTTGTAGGAAACTCTCTAGACCCTGTGGTGCTGAACACGGGGAAGGGAGTTGTAATTCAAAGCCATTCTGACCTTTCTTTTGAAAAGCCATTCTGACATTTATTTTTAGAAGCCATTCTGACATTTATTTTGAGACACTATTTTCCTTTTGCATTTCCTTAACACATTTGTTATTTTTAGAAGGAGGGCAAGGTTAGGTTTTCTTAGTATAGGCCTTTTTTGTTGACTAGCCTGACTGGGATTGTTTATTATGTATTTAAGGGTCCAGATAGCTCCCATTCTAGAATTAGTGTCAGTAAGGAATTCTACCAACCCAACCAAATTACCAAATAAAGGTTTTCGAAACAAACCTGTATCCATTGTGTCTGTGTCAACCATGCCTTCCTTACACTCCTCAAGAAGGGAAGTCACTGGGGACCGGGTAATTGATTTGTTTTTTTGAGTGCTGTGTGTGTCTCTGCGTGTGTGTGAGTAATGTCTGTGGTGGGAAGTGGGACGGGAGAAAACTTTTGGCAGGGAAGGGGGCAGAGAGGGAGGAAATGTGGGTTCGGGGAGTGAAAACCCGTTTGACAATAAAATTCACCAGTAAGGGAGGGCTAGGGGAGGGAAAGGGGTGTGGGCATGGGTGTCATGTAATGTGATATTTTGGCATATTGAGGGGCGTACAAAATCGACGCATGAATGCATCATCCATGGAGGCGGCCCCTCCTCTACCTCTATAACGTAGAAGAAGCGTATCAGTCCTGACAACTGCCCCCTCCACTGCTATACTGCAGACATGAAAGGCATTATTCACTACGACTACCCTATCAGCCTTACCCCAGAACGATCAAGGAAGAGATGAACAGATAATATTTGGCATACATGAACATGCTGTAGATAAAGAATAACAAAAGTAAGTGACGTCATCCCACTTCTGACACACGTAGATGCACAAGACAGATATGCATTCATCACAAAGCTACACAGACATTAGTTCAACCTGCATTTATACATGAAGAATATATATTGCACACAATAGACACTAAAAAACATATACTCGAATATATCTGCTGTAACGCAAGATGCACAAGAACACACATAATGCTTGCTTAATGCAGAAATGCAACAGTCATAAGCAGACATCGTGGATAAAATGGACAGCGCTGCCATGCTTAAATGAATGGGAGAGAATGGAGGAGCATCGAAGCTGCAGGAAAAGCAGTCGCTGAATTAGCTCAAAAGCACAGAGATGAATAAACCGAACAGTAGCTGCACCGCGTTCCAAGGTTATTGAAGAAAAGGGAGGCTTGGACTGGCACAGAGAAGCGCATGAAATAAACCGTTCACAAGCGTAAGACATATTTCTCTTAGATTAAATAAAGAAGCAGACAGCCTTCAAGGACCAGGTGCTCATTAATTAAAGCTAATACTGAGGGAGAAATAGCTCAAACAAGTCTCCAGTAAACATAGACGGTAACGACACCCATAGTAAAATAGGTTAAAGTCCTGGTAAAAGCTGAGCATAATAATTCACACGTGACTTAGAGTTGGAGAATAAGGGTTATTCATTAGCTTCAAACACAGAGAAACCAAGACCATCACTCTCTCCCAATTCTCAGAATAAAAGAAACAAGATTTCAGCCCATTTCAAAGCTGAAGCCCTGGCTCGTGGCCTAGAAAATCAGAGATGGTGGGTTATAATTGGGAAAGGCGGCACATGGATGCCGATTCCCCCTGCCATAAGATGTTGCTCATGTGCTGATGACCTGTCAAGTAATCAAGGTTGGCGAAGCCAATGCTAACCAATCACTGCTCTCAAATGGTGTTATTTTGCAACAGTTGCATGGACCAATCCAAAGGTATAAAGATGACACAGAGCTACCATTATCAATTTAGAGAGGTCCCAGGCGGAGCCAACAGAGTAAAACCAATCAGAATAACGACTCCTATACCTATATGATACGACTAACGCAATCCCACCTTCCCATAGGTTTTACTAACCCATATAATGTGGTGATGTCAGAAGTTAGGTATTTTTGCCTTTTAAACCGCTGTTTTGTATTATGAAATTAGAGAGCTTTGAGACTTGGGAGCTTACTGCTGTGCATGTTTTACAATTGTTAAATAAAACAGACCTTTGTCATTTACTCTTCCATTTTTGGGCCTGGGATTATCCAGTATACCTGGTCTGCTTAGGGCTGGGATTTCCTGCCCCTCAATTACATTTGGCAGCAGAGCCAGATAGTTGACCAGGACCCCTCGGGAGGTCGACTCTTTCCCGTTGCGAGCCCGAGGCCTGTGGAGTAACCCGTGGAGGCTAGAGAATCATGCGTGAATCTTCAGACGGTCATCAGGAGCCCTCTTGATGAAAATCCTGCCCTGATCCCTTTGCAAGTGCCGCGCAGGGCAAAGGTAAGCAACCAGTTGAGGGAGGAGCGATAACGGGGGCCTCGGTTGATCCACACATAATGTAAGTATGAGAGCATTGTAGTGACAAACGAAGGTGGGAGGAGAATGTTTGTAAGAGTGGGAAATTGTGATAAAATGTTTTATTTATGAGAAGACCACCTGTGATAAGGGTCGTCGAAGGTGATGCATTAAACCTCGGAACGAGGTATTGAAGTAGTGACTGATAAAAGATACCCTTAGCCAAGGGGTTAGGAAGAATGCATTGCAAACATCCCGTTGGGATGTAAAATGAGGAAATTCCCTTGCTATGACAAGAAGACAACTAAAATAATTTTGATTGTGGGATTTTGAAGGTGCACCTACATATGTAAGTGATTGCTGGCCAGCGGTACGGGGAATAATTTAAGATGTAGATAACAAGGTTTTGTTAAAATTGGTTTATATCGTAGGACACAAGGAGTTTTGGTTTTGACTTAAGATACAGAGTTGTAAAGCATAGACAGTGTCTATGGTGTGGATCCACCATTTTGTTGTTGAAGCCGAGAGGCTTGGAAGGATATATAGAAAAGTGGCATAGGTGAAGTAACAAAATTGCAGATAGAAAATTGTAAACCAAGAGTGAAGGGGTATTAGACTTGAAGAGTTTTGGTTTTAAGTTTGGTAAGTATTGGCAGTTAAGAGTGTGATGTGCCATTATGGGAGGAGACACTCCCATTATGCACCTATGCAAATCCCTGCTGAGATTCAAGGAAAGGATAGAAAATGATCACGTGCAGTGGATCTGAGCAACAGCAGATACAATGTTTTTGCCTTGGCCCCAAGAGGGAACCCTTTCGAAATCAGTGCTGAAACACATGACCACATTTTTATTTTTACACGCTGCAGATAAGGGGAAAATGTTGCAGAAAGATTAGCTATTCCAGAATTTTGGAAAATGTTCGCAGACGAGGTGGAAGATTAACTCCCAAAGGAGGGGATGCTTGGCAGCATGAAGAGGGGGACACAGCGCCTTTGGTTCCTTCTCTCCAGAGCATGGATCTGCCAGCCGAGTGACAGGGATTCTACCCATTAAAAGCAGCAGCAGGATACACTAACCACCTATATGCGCCACCCATTTACAGTAATGAGAACACTTTAAACAGAGCTAAGTAAAGCCATCAAAACCAGTACCCATGCACAACACAAAGAATATTGCGAGCGCCATGAATTACAGGCGAGATTGATAGAGCTTGAAGAAGGAATGCAAAGCCAGAAGAATTAACCAAATGACAATGAAGGAACAGCAATCACATCAAATGAGTGGGTGGGAGGACATGTACTACTTAAATTGGATGGAAAAAATATAGATAAGCCAAAACACAGATGGGGAAGCTAACAAAGGAAAAAGAGGAAGCAGAAGTGAGAGAAATTAGGAAGTTAGAATAAGAAAGAGAATGGGGTAACATAATGAAGGAAGTAGAAGAAAGGCAGAGAAAGCATCGAGCAAACAAAGAAAAGAAGCAGAGACGTCCGGAACAGATGAGAAGGGAACTGAATGAAAGAGAACAGGAGAAAGAGATGAAGAAAGGGAAAAGGCGAGAAGGCAAAAAGAATAAAGAGGCAAAGGGAAGTGGAAGAGAAATAAGTGAGGGAAATAGTAGAGGAAAGAGAAAGACAGAGCAGAGTAGAGCGAGACATTAAAGGGAAGTTGAATAAATTGCCGTGGAGCGTGAACGTCGAAGGAAAGAGAGAACTGAAGAATAGGCGAGAGGGATAGAAAAGCGTTTAGAAAGTCGCTTTAAGGAAATGGCAAAGGTAATGAAAACCCATACTTTTCCAGACGAAAGTGAGGGAACAGCAATAAGGAGGATCAGCATTTTATACAGAAGCAGGAGAGATAGCAGGGTTATCAAAAAGATAACACGGAGCATAGTGGGATTGCCGTAGAAAGGAGAACAGAGTCTATTAGAGAGAGCATTAAGGGGGAATATACAAAGCAAACGTTACAAAGAGGTTAGACTTTGAAGACAAGGAGGACAAAAGGAGTGATGACAATTGTGGAACAATGTGTTCAGATGAGAACATGTACAGAAGTAGAGATGAAGGAGAGCAAGGGGCCACGCAAGGCCCCTCCATGAGCATGAAGCCAGAGAGGGAAGGACAGTGGTCCGATATGTAAGAATTAGAAGAGGAAAGACCTCAGCCCATACCAGCCCCCAAGTGCTCAAAGGAACTCACGCGGAATATAGAAGAGATAACCCTGTATACAACCAGGTTGAGAACATTACCAGGACGAAGGAAAGTGTGCATGACAGGAGCCTTCACAAAAACAAAGGCTGCATCCAGTCCTGGCCACAATGGAGTATTAACACAATGTGCATTGTTAGAGAAGGGGGAGGGCTACCGCAATATATTCCATGGCCCCACATTTTTAAGGACAATATGAGGTGTAAGCTACCAACATTGATTTCCGGGGCAGGAATATGGATTCATGAGCTAGAAAACAGACGACAGGAATGACACTAGCGATCAGTGACATAAAGAGCTTGCTTGGATGGGGATATACGCATGGGGTGATGTATATGAAGATGGGGTCTTTCGGGAATTTGATTCATTACAAGAAAGAGAGGAGCTGCCTAGCGGGCAATTCCTCTGGTACCGCAGAGTCAGGGAAACAGCCAAAGAAAGATGGGATGGCTGGCCAGAGGAACCATAGGCGAGTCCATTACTGACCCTGATGTATAATTTGAATGATGGCTGGAGGCCGACTTCTAGGCTGTACTGTATGCTGATAGACGCACCCATCCCCCAAGGGCACAGTGCTGAAAGAACAATGGGACAGAGACATAGGTGCAAACATAATGGAGAAAGAATGGGGGAGAATACTGGGCTTCCCCAAGGCTGTATCAAGGAACCAACGCTTCAAATGAATACAGTCGAATGTGCTGTATCGCACATACATGACCCTGCACAGAATAGCTATGTTTTTAAAAAGGAAGCGAGTTCGTAATGCCCGTGGTGCAGGGGCGAGGATGCTGACATGCTACACATGTTCTGGGGGTGTGTGCGTGTGCGAAGTTTCTGGGCACACATAGAGCGAACATGCAGGGAGGCTGGAATACAGAGGTATGAGTGGTCACTGAAAGAATGTCTGCTTGGTGCCTATCCCAGGATCAGCAAACACAAACATGTGGTTAGGTTCATGGACCGGGCTTGCATACTAGCCAAAAGAACCATCGCCATGTCCTGGAAAGCTGCTGCTGGGCCACAATACGAAAAATGGTGCAAGGAATTTGAAAGGTGGGCAGAGGTGGAGACCAAGGTGTGGGTGGAGGGAGCGAACAGGTGGGAAGCAGATGGTACGGACAAATGTATGTGTTTTCTAGAAAAAGAAGTTCAATACCTAAAAGGTGCCACAACTCACATGGGTATCCTATCTAACAGGTAAGTAGCACTATGAAGTTCAAAAATACAAATTTTATTAGTTATACACAATTCATTGCTAAAAAAGTCATCATAAAAAATGGTCATATTAAATAAAACAAACAACCAATTATAAAATCACACAAGTAAATCAGCTTTAGTCGATTCAATTTAATCTCTGGTCAGACCTGTGTGACCTAATCACACTAAGTCCCCTAGCCTAAAATGTTGTTTTGGCTATTTCGTATTTTAGTTTTTCAAATTCCCAACTTGTACAAGTTTCTGTCCCATTGTCACAAAAATGTGGGACATTCTTCAGGGGTGTGTAGTGTCTTGTTTAGATCTTATCCAAGCTGAAATCAAGTATTCAAATTTCTGTCTTCTTGTAAAGACGATGTACCCGGTTAATATAAAGGAGGCACTATATTACTCTCTCTTATGACAGTGCTAGTCCATCAATTAAACTGACTGCATGACCCCTATCCCCAAAAAGGTGAAAAGTATGTGGTTAGTTACATACCTCTCTGACTCAAGAGTTCTCTATCCCGGAGTCTTCTTTAACCATAAATGGTTACTTTAAAGGCAGAATTTCCAATAATTCTAGAGTTTACTGCCTAGATTCCTCTGTCTTCTGTCCTAGAATACAACACATATTGTCATTAGAATAATGTGGGCCCTGGATGGTAAATTATCATCTCTTGCTTATATATACGGAGGCATCTTACCATGTTCTTATAAACGTATGGCCCCAACGTTACTTCATCCGCTCATAATGTATTTCCAAATCTTTCTTAAGCCCCCAGGACTGTCTGTTCCCTGAAAGATACAATAACAGGAACAAAAAACCTGTAAGGTTTGTCCGCTTCTTATACTCTAACAGCATATAATTATTGAGTTAAGAAACTTTTCCACTTACTCATATACCAATATAGGAGATGAGTATCTCCAAGGTATCCAGCCCAAATGTTCAATTCACGCTTAGGAAAAGGGGGGATTAGCCTCTTCTCTGTGGTAGCTATAGGGGAACAAAAATTCATGAAGATCCACAGTTCTTTGGCCATGTGTAAAAGGCTGAGATTTCAAAAGTTACTCACTTGGGTAATCTCAAGAGGAGCCGGTAAAGGGGGCCACGGTAACCCCTCAGAAGGGTCCAGTATATGATTCTACCATCCGCGATCGCTCTCGCGGGAGGCGTGACGACATCATCACGCCGGACGTCAGCGGAACCGTGACGTTGCGCGATGACGTCATCACGCCACGCACGTTTGGCCATAGACAGCCGTTACTGAAGGGAAATGTAGTCCCTACGTTCCCTATGCCGCCCCGTATCAAACACCAAATGGGCTAGACATGCAAATGTTGGGAATCAGACCCCTATTTATCTCCATCCGCCAGAAATAGAACAACACTAGTTCCACCTGACCAAATGTGTGTGTTAGCGCCCATCAGGATGGTCATATCATTATCTTATCACAATAACTACAAATTCAAGCTGGCCCCATTAGATCGCATTATAACAAAGTACCGTGTACACAAACAGAGTCACACACCAGTATTCAGTGAGGGGGCTGCAAAGAGTTAGCAAATAAGTTGATGTTTTTCACGTCCCAGACATATGCTTCCATATATTTGTTTATAGAGAAGTTGTGTACGGGTCTTTCACACCTCGTATCTCTGATCTAGCAATATGTACACTGTTAACAAATCAATGGTAATTTTGGCAATAACATGATTACATCTATCCAAAATCAATTTCGAACAATGATGATCGAGTCAGAACAAGTTGCCTAGGCATTGTGCCATTCCACACGTTCGTTTAACCCGTGGAGATGGCTTTTTGACAGAAAAATCAATTTCTGTTCTAATTGAAGCAACTTTTTATTAATCAATTCCTGATTTTGAATGGGTTATTCTTAAGCAAATCAAAGGAGAGTCACAGGAATTGATTAATAAAAAGTTGCTTCAATTAGAACAGAAATTGATTTTTCTGTCAAAAAGCCATCTCCACGGGTTAAACGAACGTGTGGAATGGCACAATGCCTAGGCAACTTGTTCTGACTCGATCATCATTGTTCGAAATTGATTTTGGATAGATGTAATCATGTTATTGCCAAAATTACCATTGATTTGTTAACAGTGTACATATTGCTAGATCAGAGATACGAGGTGGGAAAGACCCGTACACAACTTCTCTATAAACAAATATATGGAAGCATATGTCTGGAACGTGAAAAACATCAACTTATTTGCTAACTCTTTGCAGCCCCCTCACTGAATACTGGTGTGTGACTCTGTTTGTGTACACGGCACTTTGTTATAATGCGATCTAATGGGGCCAGCTTGAATTTGTAGTTATTGTGATAAGATAATGATATGACCATCCTGATGGGTGCTATCACACACATTTGGTCAGGTGGAACTAGTGTTGTTCTATTGCTGGCGGATGGAGATACAATAGGGGTCTGATTCCCAACATTTGCATGTCTATCCCATTTGGTGTTTGATACGGGGCGGCATAGGGAACGTAGGGACTACATTTCCCTTCAGTAACGGCCGTCTATGGCCAAACGTGCGTGGCGTGATGACGTCATCGCGCGACGTCACGGTTCCGCTGACGTCCGGCGTGATGACGTCGTCACGCCTCCCGCGAGAGCGATCGCGGATGGTAGAATCATATACTGGACCCTTCTGAGGGGTTACCGTGGCCCCCTTTACCGGCTCCTCTTGATATTACCCAAGTGAGTAACTTTTGAAATCTCAGCCTTTTACACATGGCCAAAGAACTGTGGATCTTCATGAATTTTTGTTACCCTATAGCTACCACAGAGAAGAGGCTAATCCCCCCTTTTCCTAAGCGTGAATTGAACATTTGGGCTGGATACCTTGGAGATACTCATCTCCTATATTGGTATATGAGTAAGTGGAAAAGTTTCTTAACTCAATAATTATATGCTGTTAGAGTATAAGAAGCGGACAAACCTTACAGGTTTTTTGTTCCTGTTATTGTATCTTTCAGGGAACAGACAGTCCTGGGGGCTTAAGAAAGATTTGGAAATACATTATGAGCGGATGAAGTAACGTTGGGGCCATACGTTTATAAGAACATGGTAAGATGCCTCCGTTATATAAGCAAGAGATGATAATTTACCATCCAGGGCCCACATTATTCTAATGACAATATGTGTTATATACTAGGACAGAAGACAGAGGAATCCAGGCAGTAAACTCTAGAATTATTGGAAATTCTGCCTTTAAAGTAACCATTTATGGTTAAAGAAGACTCCGGGATAGAGAACTCTCGAGTCAGAGAGGTATGTAACTAACCACATACTTTTCACGTTTATGGGGATAAGGGTCATGCAGTCAGTTTAATTGATGGACTAGCACTGTCATAAGAGAGAGTAATATAGTGCCTCCTTTATATTAACAGGGTACATCGTCTTTACAAGAAGACAGAAATTTGAATACTTGATTTCAGCTTGGATAAGATCTACACAAGACACTACACACCCCTGATGAATGTCCCACATTTTTGTGACAATGGGACAGAAACTTGTACAAGTTGGGAATTTGAAAAACTAAAATACGAAATAGCCAAAACAACATTTTAGGCTAGGGGACTTAGCGTGATTAGGTCACACGGGTCTGACCAGAGATCAAATTGAATCGACTAAAGCTGATTTACTTGTGTGATTTTATAATTGGTTGTTTGTTTTATTTAATATGACCATTTTTATGATTACTTTTTTAGCAATGAATTGTGTATAACTAATAAAATTTGTATTTTTGAACTTCATAGTGCTACTTACCTGCTAGATAGGATACCCATGTGAGTTGTGGCACGTTTTAGGTATTGAACTTCTTTTTGTAGAAAACAGGTATTTCTCCACAGAGTAAGAAGTTTGTGAATCCCCTACTGTGGTTTGAGGCCGCTTTGAGAATAGTGTACGGACAAATGTATGGCATGGAAAGCGCTGCTCTGGGACATGTTCCACCTGTCCGACGACAAGCCCCCATTAATGCACCAACTAGGACAAGGAAACAACAGAGATGTGCCCAATTAATCACCCCCCGACAAAAAGTGACATTCCCCAACTGGGATATGAGTTGCGGAAGCTACAACCTCAAACATCAAAGCGCTTGCCTCAACAGAGGTCATATGTAACACAAGCACGCGTAGGAAGTCGTTTGTTAATGGTTGTTTGTTGTTGTTGATTAAATGTAGGCATGTGATATGGAAATGAAATGCATGACTGTAACTACACAAATGCCAATAAAAACATTTAAAAATAAAATAAAGAGCTTGCTTGCCGCCCCCAGAGGTGAGCGGGCTGATGACATAAGGAAAAGGGCGGGTTATTTTGGAGTGACCACATCAAATACAGCCCATGACGGAGCACCATTTAGTAATTGCAGAGCAGATGTAGGGGCACTCTTGAGTACAGTACCCAAACACATCAGACATGAGTGCGATCATTACAAGCAAGATGCAGGAAGAGGAAGAACCTGTTGGATACATTCAAGAAATTCAAGCGCAATGACGTCTTGAAACCCGAGAAATGTGGGACAAAACAGTGTCAATTTGTTATCACATGTTATGTCAAGGGCTACCCAAACCAGTGCAGAAACAATTGAAATAAACTAGTCGGGATGGAGGCGAACCCGTGGCCGAGATCCAAATGAACATAGTTCACCATTGTAAATTATTACAAGAAAAGAACAGAAAGAAACTTGAAGAAAGAAAGATAACGCAAAGTTAGTGCAGAAAAAATTGTCAAAATGTTCAATGTAAGGAGCGATGTTGACAAGCAGAGGGGGAATGGTTACACCAGAAGTGCAGCAACGTCAGCCAATGACTGGGGGGAATGTTGCAGGACGCAGAGAGTGTAATTATTGGCCGCGAGGAAGAAGGCTCTCCCTTAGAGGAAGAGGGGGTGGGCCTCAGGTTCCACAAGGAGGGGGGTTTAATGCAGGACAGCCACGACCTATGGGAACCTCTCCACAGTGCTGGACATGTGGAAAGGCGGGACACCTAGCACGTGTGTGTAGAAGTGGGGGAGGGATGCAACAACATTTCCAGGGTCCAAGAGGGGGGACAGCATATCCTCCACCTTTAATAGTTCAGGGCCACCAGAATATTATGTCCAAGATCACACGCAATAATGGAGACGCCTGCACCGCAAATGCAACCTATAGAACAGCCACTGATACAGGTACAACAGCCTCAGACACAGCAAACTCCTATACAAACATCAGCGCCAGTGCAAGAGAATACTATGGCAACCTGGAACCCCAAAACAGGAACACATGCACTCACACCTAGATTAGGGAGTGTGATAGTGGTAGGAGGAAATCCTTTTCTGTGATGGAAATGAACCTATATCCACAATAGGACAGCCCACAGACTGACTTGATGTGTTCAATCCTATCTGTTACACCTTACCCACAAGAGGAACCACGGATCGGAGTAACCACAGGCGACTAGACATTCTCCTTTCTTGTAGGCATGGGGGCGACCTGGTCGTGTGTTATGGAAGGGAAATACTCAAAATCAGGCACTGCCATGAATGCACAAGGTTTTCCTGGAGCTACGCATTTGGTTCCATTTACTGACAACTTACCCATTACCATAGGGAAGCATAATTTGTCCATGCCACTATCTAATTCTCACCAACACCAGTCAATTTCACAGGAAGGGACATGATCATCTCCTTTACCGATCAGGGAATAGTGTGTTCCACTCCTGGGATTCATTGTGTGAATGCACGCAAATTTGTATTGGCTTTTTCAGGAAAAAAGGCACAGTGGGGTGTGCCAATGAATTTCAAAGTATTTCAATATGGAGTGAATGTCATGTTAGCATGACTTTGTGGGATCAGGGGCAAACTATTACAATTACCCTTTAAATTCTTATTCAGAACAGAGTTTCCTATGGATAAGGAAGAGGGAGATTGTATTCCCATTGGAGCTAGAAGCAGTCATAGTAAGAAAAGAAAGGGTGGCCGTCCATGGGATCGATGACGAAGGGAAGGTATGGCGAGCAGTGATAGCTTTGGGTGAAGGACACAGACTGACTGTTTTGACAGACAAGGAATTGTTCAAAGATGAAAATTCAGATGTTGAAGTCATATTCGTCATAAATCTTACGTATTGGGTGAAGATTGAGAACAGGGAAGTGCCACAGAGGGTGGCAATGATAAAAAAGACAACATAATTTTTAAAGGAAGACTTGGTACAAGTACCAGACACATTATGGACCAGCAGTCCTTAGGACGTTGGCCTGCTTAAAGGAGTAGGTGCCGTTAAGATTAAGTTAAAGCCTGGAGCAATTTTGCCAAGAGTAAAGTAATATCCCAAGTCATTTGACAGGGGCGGAGGGGAGGGTGGAGATTTATTCAGGATTTGCGCCCCCTATACAATATTGTTGAAGCAGAATTTCCATTGGTCCCAAATCCAGCCACAATATTATGCAACATTACAGCCAGAGCCAAATGTTTTACAGTTATTGATTTATTTGAAAAACACATTCTTTTCAATCTCCCTTCCTGAAGAATCACAAGACTTGACTTAATTTTCATATAGAAATAAAAAGTAGAAACATACTTGGTTACCACAAGGTGACTGTGGGTGCCCATCCATCATTAACAGAGTACTCTAGATGGACTTGGGAAACGTGCATCTTGACAGCACAGTGATTCAGTATGTGGATGACATTTTGGTGTGTAGTGACACAGTGAAACAGTGTATAGAAGATTCAAAACAGCTGATGACAATCCTGTCAGACCACGGGCATAAGGACGACTAGGAGAAATTACAGTATTGTCAGGAGGAAGTATTGTGACCCACTGAGAGAGCTGTAACGATCATGAAAACACCTCAGCCAAAGACAGTAAGAGAGATGCAGCAATTCCTAGGCCTTTGTAACTATTGTAGGGCATGGGTCTTTGAATACAGCACATACGCCAAATCTGTAACGCTCACCTGGTTCCCTCGGAGGCGCTGGTCTTGACTGGGCGGTGAGAACGTCTTCAACGTTAGGTGTAGGATTCGTTTGGCTCCCGGATTTGACCCCTTCCTCACCGAAAGCTTGACCTGCAGTGTGAGGTGTCTGCAAGTGGAAAATCAAGGTATTAGTGGCTGGAAGGCTGGGAGAAGTTCTTAGCCCCTCTCTCCCTCTCTTCCCGTGGTACTCGGGTGATTGTTGTGCTCACCTTAAGTAAGTGAATGCTGAGCTCTCCATCCTGCGTCTTGTGCAGGGGCGCTGGATCCAGTTACTTCACTGGATGTGAGTTCCGCCTCTTGATTGCAGAGGGTAGTTGAGAGCGAAGCCGCCGTTTGCTGCACGAGCGTGACTTGTAAGTATTAAAGTTCTCTTTAGATTGCTCTCTTCAAATGTCTTTTCCCCTAATGTCTATGTCTTTTACTTTTCAGATGCTGTCGATGCCAAAGAAGATGCTCTCCCCGATTCGTGGCAGAGAGCGTAACAAGAAGATGATGAATTCGAGGGCACGTAAGTAGGAAGGCTGTTTTGGGGCCGTAGAATGCACCTTAATGTCCCCTTTTGTCTCTACAGGTGCCGGAATGCAGTGCGAGCAAGGTTGGAGCAAGCGCAACACAGGTAAGCAGTTTTGTAACCAAGCGTTGCTAACCAATGTTCTTTGTCTTTGCAGGCCCGATGCCGGACGAGAAATGCAGAAAAAATGTCTTGGATGCTGCCGATGGATCGGGTGAGTCGAAGCGCTAACTTTGCCTTTGTCTAACCTGTGCCTTTTGTTTTGCAGGAGCCGCTGAAGATTGAAGATTGGTTCCTAGCAGGTAATTTTTGTAATTACAGGGTCCGGAGCTGAAGATTCGCTGGAGCTGACACGGTGAGCGTCCTGCTGCAGATGCAGAATAACGCGAAGCATGTGGTACCAATCGGGTGTGGTTTAAATAGCCCATAGGAGTGCTTAGGTGTCTTCTTCCACAGCAGCCTCGCCCAGGTAAAAGAGTTCCTGCTTCCAGAAGGGTTCCAGCAGCAATGATCCAGGGAGTGGTGTCTGCCCCACCCAGGAGGAAAAGTAGTCCCTGCCAGAAGAGAGTAAAGCCTCATCTTGCTGGTAAGTAAGCAGCATGGTCTGCTCCAGGTAGGTTCACCCAAGCACCTTTACACTTGATATGAGCCCGGCGCTTCCTGTGCCGGGACGGATCCTTACTATGAGCCTGCAAGGTCCAAAAGGTCCCTATTGGGACTTGCTGGTGCCGATAAGACATGTTATGAGCCTGCTCCCAAGGATGTTGGGTAGGTCCTGACTCCTTGAAAGCAGTGGTCATGACAGCACCCCCCTCAAGGCCCCTCCCAAATTCGTCTTCTCCGGGGGTTTTGGTTTCTCAGGAAAAGTTCGATGAAACTTCTTAACCAGACGGGGTGCATGAACATGTTCCGACGGTTCCCAAGATCGTTCCTGGGGGCCATAACCTTTCCAGTCAATCAGATAGTATAATTTAGATTTGGAAATCTTGGAGTCTAATATGTCTTGTATTTCGAATTCTAGTTCTCCGTCCACAAGAATAGGGTCTGGAGATTTTGTCAAACGGGTTCCAGGTTGCATGGGTTTCAGTAGTGAGACGTGGAAAACTGGATGTATCTTCATATGGGCAGGTAGGCCCAATTTAACCGCCACTGGATTGATTATGGCAGTGATTGGGTAAGGCCCCAGGTATCGTGGATTGAAAGTACGCGGTCCTTTTAGGGGTAAATGTTTGGTGGATAGCCAGACCTGATCTCCCAAAAGATATTGAGGAGCTTCCTTTCGATGTAGATCCGCACACTTCTTGTATTGCTCCTTGGCCTGCTTGAGGTGAGATGTGGCCTCTTTAAAGGCTTGAGTGATTGTCGAATGCAGATGATCTACAGCGGGTGTTCCAAGAGTCTGAGGTGGGTCAAGATTTGAGGTGCGAGGGTGGATTCCATATGAAAGAAAAAACAGAGTTTTCCCAGTTCCGGCGTGGACTGAATTATTATAAGCGTACTCCGCAATCCAGAGAATGTCTTTCCAAGTGCCCTCTGATTGTTGTAACATGCAGCGTAGATACTGTTCCAAGGTTTGGTTGGTCCTCTCGGTCTGCCCGTCGGTCTGGGGATGGTGGCTGGTCGAAAGCCTTATGTCAATTTGGGCTAGGCGACAACAACTCCGCCAGAAGTGGGAAATAAATTGACTCCCTCTATCTGAGATTGAAACTGAAGGAAAGCCGTGCAACCGAACGATGTTTTCGAGGAATTCTCGGGCCAAAATTGGAGCTGTAGGTAACCCTTTCAATGGGATGAAATGAGCCATTTTCGAGAATAGGTCCACAATCACTAAGATTGTATTAAATCCGGAGCATGGTGGTAAATCCGTGATGAAGTCCATGGAGAGAGTATGTCATGGGTGTGGAGGAATGCCTAATGGATGTAGGAGGCCTGCTGGTTTCTCCTTCTGGTTTTTGCTTTGAGCGCACACACCACAGGAATTAATGAAATCCTTAATGTCCTTTCTCCAAGACGGCCACCAAAAATCTCTTTTTATCTTTTCCAACGTTTTGGTAATTCCGGGATGTCCTTCCATTAAGGAGTCATGGTAACAAGAGATCACCTGTCTTTGTAAATCGGTACATGGTAGATATAATCTTCCTCGAAAGTATAATAGGTTCTTATCCATTGTGAAATCATTTCCCTTGCGTTGCCAGTCTTGCACTTCTGCTGGAGTCAGCAGATCTTTAACTTTAGCTTCAATGTCTTCAATGGATTGTGCACCTATCAAACTCAGGATTCTCTGTTCCGGAATTATGGGTACGGGTTCAGGATTGGTCGTGAGTTCATCTACTCCAATTCGGGAGAGAGCATCTGCTTTTCCATTCTTGTTGCCTGGTCGGTAAGTTATCACAAAGTCGAATTCGGCGAAAAACAATGCCCAGCGAAGCTGTCTCGAGGATTGAGCTTTGGCTGATTTAAGGTACTGTAAATTACGATGATCCGTGATGACGGTGACTGTGTGTCGGGCCCCCAAGAGATAATGCCGCCAAGCTTTAAAGGCGGACTTGATAGCCAAAAGTTCCTTATCTGTAATGGTATAGTTAATTTCAGGAGCTGAAAATTTGCGGGACCAAAATGCCACTGGGTGTAACTGATTTGTTTCCGGGTCTCTTTGCAAAAGTACTGCTCCCATTGCGAGACTGGAAGCATCAGTCTCTACTATATAGGAAAGTTCCGGGCGAGGATGTTTTAGAACTGGAGCCGAGGTGAATTTTGTTTTTAGTTCCTGAAAAGCTTGTTCAGCCTCTGTAGACCATTCGAAACGTATATTCTTTCTGAGGAGGGCTGTAATGGGTTGGACTACTCGAGAAAACTCTGGGATGAATCTTCGATAAAAGTTGGCGAAGCCCAACATGCTTTGAACTCCTTTCACTGATGTTGGTGAGGGCCACTTAACGATAGCGTCCACTTTTCTTGAGTCCATGTGGACTCCATTAGGTGACAAAATAAATCCCAAAAATTCGACCTCCGTGACGTGAAAAACGCATTTTTCCAATTTTGCAAAGAGCCTGTGTTTTCGGAGCCGCTCCAATACTGTGGTGACATGTTTTCGATGTTCCGCCTCAGAGGACGAGTAGACCAGAATGTCATCAATATAGACAACTACACATACGTCAATGAGCTCTCTGAGGACGTCATTCATAAAATACTGAAAGGCTGCCGGAGCGTTGCAAAGCCCAAAGGGCATTACTTGATACTCGAACAGTCCATATTTAGTACGAAAGGCCGTCTTCCATTCATCGCCCTCTTTTATTCGTACTAAATGGTAGGCTCCTCTGAGGTCCAGCTTTGTGTAGATACAGGCACTTTTAACATGGTCAAGAAGTTCAGGGATCAATGGTAACGGATATCTGTTCTTAATCGTAATCTGGTTCAGGGCACGGTAATCTATGCATGTTCTTAGGTCTCCCTCTTTTTTTGGCACGAAGAACAAAGCTGAAGAGGCTGGGGACTTCGAGGGACGGATAAATCCATTAGTCAAGTACTGGTCCAAATACTGCCTTAGGTGAAGATTTTCAGGTTCTGTGAGGGCATAAATTCGACTGCATGGAGGAGTGGATCCTGGAACCAAGTCTATTTGGCAGTCGTATGATCTGTGAGGAGGCAGCGAATTAGCTTGATCTTTCCGAAAGACATCCTGAAATTCCCGGTATTCAGGAGGCAGGTGAGGACTCTCAGAAGTAGTTGCAGCTAGCTTCGTGCGGGGCTGTGGATAACAGGTAGGTGCGCATTCTGGAAACTGGATTGTCTTTGCTCGCCAATCAATTTGAGGATTGTGTTTCTCCAGCCAAGGGATTCCCAGGATAACTTGAAACTGTGGAGCCTTGATCACGTCAAACACGATCTTCTCTTGATGTCCATCTTGGCTTACCAACGTCACTTCCATGGTGGTGTGAGTAACTGGTCCGGAAGCTATTTCCGTACCATCCACGGTGGTGATAACGTCTTTCACCGACTTAGGACAAAGAGATAGATTCATCCTGGCGGCCAATTCACAGTCCACGTAATTGCCGATTGCGCCACTATCTATGTATGCTTTAATGGCATGCATACGATTGGGTTGTTCCGGACTCACGAGGACCATTGGCATGGTAAAATGCGAGGTCAAAGAACTGGTTTTAACGCTCGGCAAGCGGACCTCTACACTTGTCGGGCGAGGTCGTTTTCCGACTCTGAACTTTTGGCACCCTTATCGGAAGCTTCTACTGTCTTCTTCTTTGGTTTCACTGGGCAATCTTGGAGGAAGTGCCCTGAGTTCCCGCAATAGAGGCACAATTGCAGTTGTCTTCTCCTTTCTCTTTCCTTTTGGGTTAGAGGTCCTTTCACCACCCCAATCTGCATGGGTTCCACAGTATCATTTCCTTTAACGGAGCTCTGTGGTCTTGAAAAAACTCGATTCTCAAACCTGGAACGATCGGCTTTTCGATTTTGTATTCTATGATCCAGTTGCACCACCAGATCAATGTATTCGGAACAGTCTTGTGGAGGATTCACCACCTGGGCCAGAACGTCTTTAAGTTCTCCACGAAGGCCTCTATAGAAAAGGGTGATTCTCTTATCCTCAGGCCACCCGGTTTCAACCACTAGTCTGTTGAATGATACAATGTAGGCCAGAAGATCTTGATTACCCTGTCGTAGTGAAAGAAGTTCATTGTCCAGGGCCTGTCCCTGAGAATGTCTTGCGAACAATCTTTCCATACTAGCTTGGAAGTCCTGGAAATTATACAGAATAGGGTTATCTTGAGTCACTAAAGGAATAGACCAATCTGCGGCACTGCCGCTAAGATATGAAAGCACGAAGGCCACCTTAGCCTGGTCCGTTGGAAAAGCGGCAGGTCTACACAGAAAGTGCAAACGACACTGATTGATGAAAACAGCAAATCTTTTCGGATCACCTGAAAAGCGTTCGGGCGGAGCCAAAGGTACATTTCCTGGTAGATTAATTTGCACCGGATTAGAGGAAGCTGTTGGGGCATGGCTACCACCAGGGGTAGGCAGAGGAGTCTGTCCCGCTTGGGCTTGTAACAATTGTCTAGCCAAGTCGTCTGTTCGCTCCTTAGAAACCACTAGCTCTCTCCTTAGGGCATTTGTTTCCTGGCGAGCTGTGTGTACTTCTGCTCTCAACTCCCCGAGCAACTGGGCCAATTGGTCTGTGTCCGAAGTCTCCATTGCGCCTGGGCGGGAAATGTATGGTGAGGCTTCGCGTTCTGTAACGCTCACCTGGTTCCCTCGGAGGCGCTGGTCTTGACTGGGCGGTGAGAAGGTCTTCAACGTTAGGCGTAGGATTCGTTTGGCTCTCGGATTTGACCCCTTCCTCACCGAAAGCTTGACCTGCAGTGTGAGGTGTCTGCAAGTGGAAAATCAAGGTATTAGTGGCTGGAAGGCTGGGAGAAGTTCTTAGCCCCTCTCTCCCTCTCTTCCCGTGGTACTCGGGTGATTGTTGTGCTCACCTTAAGTAAGTGAATGCTGAGCTCTCCATCCTGCGTCTTGTGCAGGGGCGCTGGATCCAGTTACTTCACTGGATGTGAGTTCCGCCTCTTGATTGCAGAGGGTAGTTGAGAGCGAAGCCGCCGTTTGCTGCACGAGCGTGACTTGTAAGTATTAAAGTTCTCTTTAGATTGCTCTCTTCAAATGTCTTTTCCCCTAATGTCTATGTCTTTTACTTTTCAGATGCTGTCGATGCCAAAGAAGATGCTCTCCCCGATTCGTGGCAGAGAGCGTAACAAGAAGATGATGAATTCGAGGGCACGTAAGTAGGAAGGCTGTTTTGGGGCCGTAGAATGCACCTTAATGTCCCCTTTTGTCTCTACAGGTGCCGGAATGCAGTGCGAGCAAGGTTGGAGCAAGCGCAACACAGGTAAGCAGTTTTGTAACCAAGCGTTGCTAACCAATGTTCTTTGTCTTTGCAGGCCCGATGCCGGACGAGAAATGCAGAAAAAACGTCTTGGATGCTGCCGATGGATCGGGTGAGTCGAAGCGCTAACTTTGCCTTTGTCTAACCTGTGCCTTTTGTTTTGCAGGAGCCGCTGAAGATTGAAGATTGGTTCCTAGCAGGTAATTTTCGTAATTACAGGGTCCGGAGCTGAAGATTCGCTGGAGCTGACACGGTGAGCGTCCTGCTGCAGATGCAGAATAACGCGAAGCATGTGGTACCAATCGGGTGTGGTTTAAATAGCCCATAGGAGTGCTTAGGTGTCTTCTTCCACAGCAGCCTCGCCCAGGTAAAAGAGTTCCTGCTTCCAGAAGGGTTCCAGCAGCAATGATCCAGGGAGTGGTGTCTGCCCCACCCAGGAGGAAAAGTAGTCCCTGCCAGAAGAGAGTAAAGCCTCATCTTGCTGGTAAGTAAGCAGCATGGTCTGCTCCAGGTAGGTTCACCCAAGCACCTTTACACTTGATATGAGCCCGGCGCTTCCTGTGCCGGGACGGATCCTTACTATGAGCCTGGCACCACCGGTGCCAGGACAAGGTCCAAAAGGTCCCTATTGGGACTTGCTGGTGCCGATAAGACATGTTATGAGCCTGCTCCCAAGGATGTTGGGTAGGTCCTGACTCCTTGAAAGCAGTGGTCATGACAAAATCCTTTGTGAAGGGACTTAAGGAAACTCTGAAAGACTACATCAGTATAGTTTGGGCTGGGGAAATGACAGAAGCATTTGATGAATTAAAGGAAGCAATATGCACAGCAGCCGTTTTAAGGATCCCTGACTACAGTACAGAATTCTTTCTATTTTCACACTCAGAGTGGTAATGACCGCAGTGCTCACTCAGAAAACTTCATTGGGACACAATCCATTAGCTTATTACAGCAGGATCCTAGGCCCAGTGATGAGGCCATTATCCCTGTGAGCAATCACTGGCTGTGGAAGATTTGCTATTGAAAAGTCAGCCACTATCATGACGTTGTATGTGGCACATGCTCTGTTCGCCATTCTTTTTTTTAAAATAACATATTTTATTGTTTTTAAGGTAAACAAACAAACAATCAATACATAACACAGTTTAGACATACAGGCATACAATCATTCTCGATGTAAGGCTCTTTCATTTACATTTTAACGGGCACTTTGTATATTAAGTCTATGGACTTCCACTATACACATAGTTGAGATGGAGCTCAGCAGTTCATCAGCCCCTACCACAGCTTCTCGTCGTCCCTAGCTGTCCTTCCACCTCTGCCAGATCTTCTGTGCCTTCGCTGAGCATCCTCTGGTGGTATATACTCTTGTTTCCATTGACACACACACATCTACATCTGTTATCCATTATTCATATTGTGGGGTAGAGGCAGAGCCCCCCAGCTGGGCCAGATTCCTTTTTGTGAGGCCTGTAGTTGTTGCAAGCATAAGTTCTTCAAAGCGGGATCTCTCTGTCTTCATCTATCCCCAGTATTACCAGTTTAGGGTCCAATGGTATCATTCGGCCAATGACCGTTGATAATCTGTTTCAACATTTCTGCCAGAAGTACTGGATTTGTGGGCATTCCCATAGAATGTGGAAGAATGTTCCTCTTGCTTGATGGCATCTTAAACAGTTGGGGCCGTTGCTCCCCCCCATTGGTGTAAGGCTTCTCTTGGATAGTAAATCCTGTGTAGAATTTTGAGTTGAATCAGTCTGATTCTGGCCTAAATAGCTGTTTCTCTAGGATACATGAGGGCTGTGGTCCAGTCCTCCGGTTGTAATGGCGCCACATCTCTTTCCCACTTTGCGTTCAGGTCCATAAGCTCAGTTTTTTGCAAATGAGGCAATCTCATTGTACATTGTGGAGGTTATTTTGTTGTCAATACGCTCCATCACGATGTTCATCTCGATCGGTGTGCACTCTGGTACGTTGGGAAAGTCTATCGCACTTGTGTTAAGTATATGTCACAACTGTCTGTAGTGGAAGTGTTCTGTGGAGGGTAGCTTGAAGTTGTCTCTCAGGGTCTGAAATGTTACTATTTGCCCGTCTTGGATCATGCGTTCTAGTCTTATCATCCCAGCTGCTTCCCAGTTTGCCCATTTCAAAGTTTGCTGAGCTCTGGTAGATGTTTGTTTCGCCACAGGGGCTGCATTAGTGTGACCTTCCCCTCCCAGCGTAGGTGCTTGTGTGCATCTATCCATATTTGTGTTCTATGAGCTATTGTTGTGTTGGGGGTCGGGCGTGCTGTGCTTTGATAGAGAGTCTCTACTGGGGTAAGCCCTTGTCTCGCCTGGCTATCCGCTCTGATGTGTGGTACTTCTGGGTTATTATGTAGGATGTCATTTACTATTGGCATCTGGGCTGCCCAGTAATATGTTTGGAGGTGGGGAAGTCCGATACCTCCCTCGCATACGGAGCGCTGTAGGGTTTTCAGAGCAATTCGAGGGTGTCCTCCTCCCCATAACAATTTTCTAAGTATCCCGTCTTTTTTTCGGAATTCTAATTTAGGTATATGTAGTGGTGCGTTTTGCAGGATGTAGAGGAACCGCGGAAGAGCCAGCATCTTAAACAGAGCCGCCCTTCCCAGTAGGGTGAGGGGTAGGGCCATCCAGTGCTTCACATCATTCGCAAATCTATCTCTGATTGGATGTAGGTTTTGGGGCACGTATTGTGTGAGATCAGTCGTGATCTGTACCCCGAGATATCGGAAGTGATTGTTTTCTATCCTAAATGGGCAGTTGTCTAGGGCTGTTGCATTGATCCCTTTAATCGGGAATAGAATGGATTTACTATAGTTTACCCGTAGTCCACTAAAGGCTCTGTACCTGTTTAATATATGTGTGACGATGGGACATGACACTGACGGATCACTCAGATAGATCAGTAGATCGTCAGCATACAGGGAGACTTTATCCTCCCAATCATGGGCCCAGTGGAATCCTTTCCATAACTGCGATTTGCAATTCCCTCAGCATTATTGCAAGGGGTTCAATTGCTAATGCGAATAACATCGCTGATAGGGGGCATCCCTGTCTGGTTCCTTTGCCCAAGTTAATGCTGCACGAGGTCCATCCATTCACCCTGATCTCGGCTGTCGGGGAATTATATAAGAGCTTGACCCAGCCTATGAATTGGTCACAGAATCCCATTCTACCCATTATGTTCCACAGGGCATCCCAGTGGACCGAGTAGAAAGCTTTCTCGAAATCAATAGCGAGAAGTGCTAGTGAATCTTGTAGTGTTGGTGCCTTTTCAATAGCAGCGTGGAGCCTGTGAATGTTCATTTGTGTGGAGCTCTGGCATAAAGCCACATTAGTCTGGGTGGATGAGCGAGTCTATTACTGTCTGTAGTCTATTTTCTAGTATTTTCGCCAGTGTTTTCGCTTCTATGTTTATAAGTGAGATCGGCCTGTAGGAGCTACATGCGTCTGGCGGTTTGCCCTCCTTGTGTATCACGACTATGCTGGCCTTCCTTAGATCTGGGGGGGGAATTGATTTTTCTTTTGAGTGCAGGAACATTTTAAGCATGTGGGGTGCTATTCCCCCGCTGCCCATCATTTTCCACGTTTCCACTGGGAAGCCGTAAGGTCCCGGGGTTTTCCCATTTTGGAGTTGGGACAGACCTGCTTTCAGTTCTTCTTCTGTGATATCTATTTCTAGACTCATTCTTTGCGTGTCGTTTAGGGATGGGATAATGACTGTATCTAATATATTCGGATCCTTTGGGGTTGTCGGAGGGGCATATAGCGCCTTGTAATACGCTGCAAAGCTCTCTGCGATGCCAGGGTCAGTTGAAATCCGTCCTGCATTTGCGGTGCTTATGCATCTTACTTGGAGGTGGCCTCCTCCCTCATCTTCAACCATGCTAACATCTTGCTAGCTTTGTCTCCAGTCTCATATAATCTGGCTCGCATGGTTCTGTGTGCCTGCTTCGCACAGGTCAGTGTGATGTTATGTAGTTTCTTTTGTGCCACTTGTAGGGTTCTGTTGTCTTCAGTTGTGCCTGTTTTATGTACTGTGCCTCAGTGTTTTGCACCTGTGCTTCCGCGTCTTCGACCTCTTTCCTGTGCGCCTTTTTGTGTGCTGCTGTCCAGCTCAGTATTTCGCCTCTCAGAGTTACCTTATATGCTTCCCATACTATCCCATCATGGTTTATCGAATTTTGTTTTAAGTAGTAGGTGTTTAGCCTCCAGGTCGGCAGGGGCTGGGGTCTTTCTGTTTCGAGTAGCATCATTAGCAGGGAGTGGTCTGATATCCCTCGGGGGTGCAGGGTTGCTTCTGTTACTTTATGTATATTGTTGCCGGGAAGGAAAAAGTAATCGAGAGGAACGAGTATTGTCTATCTGTCGGATGGAGATCTCTCCATACATCCCTCAGCCCCATTGCTGCTGTGAAGGTGGCGAGTTTAGTTGGTATCGCTGGATTTCTTCCCCTCATATGTGAACGGTCTTCATTGACAATCATCACTTTATTGAAGTCTCCACCTATCACCAGAATATCCGCTGTGTTGTTGGCTATGAATGGTGTGATGTCTTCCAGTAGGGCTGCCATGAGCGCTGTGGGTGAATAGACCGCTAGTATGACAATGGTTTGGTTCCACAGCGTGCCTTGTATGAAGACAAAACGTCCTCCAGTGTCCTGGCTTATGTTAGTTATTTCGATAGGGGTTCTCTTGTTTATCAGTATTAAAACTCCTCTCGAGCCCATGGAAAAGCCTGCATGCACTGCTGTGTGGTATTTGGTTCTCTTGAAGAACTGGCACGTTGTGCCTGCCAGGTGCGTTTCAGGGATAAGCACTATGTCTGGGTCGTGCCGAATCAGATATTGTGTTACCAGCCTTCTCTTAATGCTATTTCCCAAGCCGTTCACATTCCATGTTATGAGAGTGAGCTTTTTGGTATTAGGCCCGGGTTGAGTCCATTGCTAGTCCTGTGCCGTTCTATGTGTAGGTAGCCGCAGCTTCCATAAGAGATATCTTGTGCTGATTCAATCTGGAGTGCCGTGATGACTTTCATATTCAGTGTGGCAGTTCGGGCCATGCCTGCCCTGCTGCCAACAAATAACTTGTTCAAATCCCAACCCCCCCATACTCCGTCCCCAACTGAAGCATCTGTCGCCCATTCAACCGAACTAATCAAATATGCTAACGTTAAGTGTCTCTCGTCACCGTGGCATTAGGGATACCGTGGTGGGCGATTGGTTCGTGGGGTGGATGCAATGTGGCGTGTCGTGGGCCGCCAGCCATCTTGCGAGGTGCTTTTTTTGGGGGTTCCCGGCTGGTGTATTTCCCAGGCGGGATTTTAATCTTTCAGATATGGTAAGTATCTCTGTTTGTTTGTCTGCTGTTTGTATTTATTCATCTCCTCTCTGCAGTATTGCTTCTATTTCTTACTGTGGTGGCTCATCTGGTGGTCTGTTTGATTGCGGTCTGTTTCTTCGGTTTTCTTGCCGTCTCCATGGGCCCCAATCTCCTTCTAGATTCCTCTCTGCCCAGTTCCATGCTTCTTTAGGATCGGTGAAGTGCACCGTCGTGCCCTTGTGGTATATTTTCGTTTGTGCTGGGAATAGTAGGCCGTATTTCATGTTCAGTGCCTGGAGACGTTTTTTAAGTGGGTCAAATGATTGTCTTGCTTTTTGTACTTCTCTAGTGAAGTCAAGGAAGAAGGCTATCTTGGAGCCATTGTAGGTTATGACTCCTTTCGTCCTGGCCATCTGGAGCACCGCATCTCGATCTCTATAATTCTGAATCTTGGCTATCACAGTTTGTGGTTTCCCTCCAGGTAGAGGTTTGCCAGTCGGAATCCGGTGAGCACGCTCAACTGAGAAAAATTTGAATAAGGATTTGGGAGTGAATAGGTTAGCAAGCCATTGTTCTAGGAAGAGCTCCATGCTCGCTCCTTCTGTTTTTTCAGGCAGATGGGCCGAATTATCCAGTGCTCGCCATTCACCGATCGATCTAGTAGCCTATAGAACCAGGTTCTCTAGGCTACCAGATGTATTGGTGAATGGCGAGCGCGGGATAACGGTATACACACATACCTTTTTCTATGTTTTTGGGTTCTGGGTAGTACCCATAATTACCAGTCAAGCAGCACACCAACAATTACGACATTTTCAGTGGCAATCGCACTCTGAAGCAGCTACCCCTGGTGTTTCCACCCCAAAAAAAGTTTTACTTGATGCATATAAGGCTTGGGGAAAGGAACCATGAGCTATGAAAATGGTTGGAAAATAGCTCAAGGACGAATGCTTCAAAATACTTCTTTTTGTGACATCTTTTGATATTGTACTTGGGGAAGGAACCCTACGACTTGCTGCCATGGTGGGGAAGGGCCTCCTGACATTTAAAAAGGTGTGCCACTATATGACTTTAAACCTAAGAGAAGTGAACCTGAACATTGTGGTGAACGGGTTGATATTTTCGGAGGAGAAGCTGAAGAATAAGCTCACAACGTTACTTTTGGAACACTGTTTCATTTATGGTTGACATCCCTAGACATTGTTTTGTCTTAGTTGAGGGCAAGAATAGGTTGTGGACACAGATAGACTTTTCACTTGAACTTACTGACGCAGACTAGCCTTAGTTACTTTAGGTAGGGAAATCCCTCCCTAGGCTAGGGCAAGTTAGGCCTTAGACCAGCCTGACATTTAAGTAAGTTAATACAATTATTTTTGTTACATTGAATATGTTGTCTGTCTCCTTCCATGATGCCAACCTCACAATACCCACTGGCAGCAAGAAGATCAACGTGAAAGTATTGAGTAAAAAGTGAAGAAAATTGGTCTTTTAATTCTGTCAAATATAGGCTTTTGGCACGCAGACCGCATTAATGGCCGTACCGTGCCCCCTTACGACAGGTGGACACATTAGCAGTGCTGATTGTACATGCCTTCTTTATCTTCTGCTGTCTCTACTTCTTTGTCTTCCTGGCACTACAAGAAGTGATTCTATATAATTTACCCAAGCAAATGTGTACTAACATGACACCTATACCTATGTTGGATGAAGCAGCAACCCAATCCTTCTCTGTTGCTACTAAACAGATTAACAGAGTAAGACAGGATACTTGCACCAACTTCCAGCACATAAAAGCTTACATGGCTGGATCCATCCAACTAAGTAATAACATGTGGTATCAACACATGATCCAGATAGGGAGAGGGACATTTGATGAGAGCTGCTATGAGTTCTCTCATTCACTATACTCTGGGCGCTTGGAGTGTCTTTATAGCCACAGAAATACCTGAAGAAAGAGCCCATTGCCTGACCCATTTGGCGCTCTGTTTGACCCAAGGACAATAGGCAGATTATATCCTTAGTATGATTAAATAAAGCAAGGTCCCAACGAGAAGGTAATTATGTACAAGGGAATAAATCTATGATTAAAAATGGAAACAATAAACCAGGAAATAAGATATGATCAACCTGAAGCACCCGGAGCAGGAGTTAGATTCGAAGAGAATAAAATGTTGCAATGCAATGATACAAATGGGAAGGAAATACTAAGTTGCTGGGAGCGAGGACAGCTACAAATAAAAGGAACAGTGCTCACATCTGAGGAGTGAACCAACGGGCTAGTAGTATGCTAGTAGCCCAAATGCAAACCTTTTCTCAAAAGAAATTGTCTTTGTCTAAGAGGGCAGTGCTACTTTATACATAGCTTAATCAACCAAAGACAGCCATTTTGCAAGGCTGCCAGGACAACTACATACCTGGTTTCAGCCTTTATTAGGGATCATCAGTGCAGTAAGGGTATTACCCAAATGGATCATTTACAAACAATCGTATGGTAAATCTGGCCAAATTCGACCAGTACCATTCGATCGTTTGTAAACAATCAATTTGGGTAATCACTACCAAACATG
The DNA here is from genome assembly GCF_040938575.1 of Ambystoma mexicanum. NCBI lineage: Eukaryota > Metazoa > Chordata > Amphibia > Caudata > Ambystomatidae > Ambystoma > Ambystoma mexicanum. Next base: position 150,323,386 of record NC_090936.1, read on the forward strand.
GGAGCATGGGTTGCAGGGGTGTCCCTCGCTCCCCATGTTTGGTAGTGATGGCCTTTGGGGGTGGCAGGGGTGTCCCCCACTTCTGGAGGTTTGGAGGCGGGAGACGGGGAAAAGAAAAAAAAAAAGCGGACCTGGGCGTCGGATCCGACTTGCTTAGGAGGGATAGATCTGTTGCTGCAGGATCAGAAGATGAGCGGATGCCAAAAAGGTAAGAAGGGTGTGCATGGGTGAGTGTTTTGGGGCAGTGGGGGGTTTACATTTGGCCCAATTTGACTGCAGCAAAATTTGTCTTTGTGGCCGAATTGAACATGGTCATTCAGCCACGAACAATTGTGCCACGGCCAAATCGTATACATCCCAGTATAGTCCTGACAACCTTGTGGTTGGAGCATTTGGCCATGTTTTCACAACACCAAGAAAGTTATGGTCGGTTTAAAAAGGTTTGAAAAAACCCCTTTCACCTGAAATGTTAAAGTAGGAAAATCCATTTGAGACTCTTAAGACTCTCAGACTCTTAGTCTCTTGAGACTCTTAGACAAAGACAATTTCCTGGAGAAAAGGTTTGCATTTGGGCTAATTTGCATACCCACAATGCCTTGCTGCTGGGGCTTAGAACTAGAGGTGAACTTCCAGCGTTGGCTACTAGTGGCTCAAATTGATTTTCCTACTCTCACATTTCAGGTGAAAGAGTTTTTTTCAAACCTTTTTAAAGCCACCATAACTTTCTTGGTGTTGTGATCATCTGGACTGTGGAAGGTTTTTCTGAGCTGGGAACCAGAGTGCACCCCTCATCCCCCTAGTTTGAAAAAACTAAATTATATATATATATATATATATATATATATATATATATATATATATATATATATATATATCATCCTGAATACACACAAAGTATTCATCCAAATAGTCAAACAACAATGTATAATAACATAGAGATACATACACTTTGTACAAATACATATAACAAATACATTTTCAGATGAAGAAAATCAAATGACTGCTAATTATACCTATAATTACCATACATCTATGATTAGTCCATAATCACAAAAAATAGATAGTAAGTCTGCATAGGGCGCATTATTACTCCTCTCTCCTTGTTCTCTTTGATCTCTCTGCGCCCTTTGATGCGGTCGATCACCCTACTTTTCTTTCCACTCTTTCTTCTCTGGATTTTAAGATGTCCGTTCTTCACCTGTTTCCGCTCCTATTTTACCAATCACATCTCCTGGGATGGAAAATCTTTGTCACCTTTCTCTCTCCATTATGGGGTTCCCCAAGGCTCTTAGTCCTTGGCCCTCTTCCCCTTTCCCTGTATTCTTTGCCATTAGCCTCCATTATTTCTTCTTTTGTTCTTGCGCACCATTTCTATGCAGATAACTGCTACATTTTCTTTTTATTTTCCAGTCATGGATGTCGGCTAACATCTTGCACCTTCCTCTCTCAAATACTGAGATCCTTTTCTTCTTTGTTACTGGTATTCCACCTTCTTTACATCCATCATTTATCTCCTTCTTCGCTCACTGTTTCCTGTGAGAAACCGGAAGGTGTCTCACCCACTAGTCCCCAGGATCTGTCATCGAAGTGGCCAGGATACGGCCTTCGCTTTTGCATCCAGTTCCTGGGGTTGGACCAGTGCGGGAGAATCACCTGGGTGAAGGGTCTTTGGGGAGTGGGACACCAGATGATGAGACGTGGTATCCCCTTCCCTGTAACACCTTTGCCCCATCCTACCCGGTAGGATATTTTACAACACAAACACTTTCTCACTGACAGCCCGCTCTAAGAGAAAACAGATTGACACCCGAGCTGTGTACCTGACATGTACCAATACTATGGTCAAGCGAGGTCAGGCAATTGTTGACAATCACTCACACCTGACTTCCGTTACACTTCCCTACATGGATAAAAGGTGGAGCACGAGAGCACACTCTGAGCGAGGGAAAACACATGAGGAAACAGCAGTTCCAAGGTGGCAGTTTAACGAGAGAAGAAAGACGGCAAAACAGAAGAGGATCACAAGGAGCAAAGTTTCCTTGACGTTTTCGACAAGGAACCATTACTTTATCGAAACCTTGAAAATAGAAAACGTAAGACCAGGAAACCAGGCTGAAGAATCCTGCATTGTGTGTCGTAGATACCCAAGGCCCTCCTGTATCAATAATTCAAGGTGGGAAGAATCGCCAGCTACTGTGGTACTGTCCTTGGTTCCAAGAACAAAGCAGCGTCCGTGAAATCAACACAGCCAGTGAGTTGGGGAGACCGATACAAGACCGTTCTCTGTTGAAGCCAAGGTTGCAAGCAGCAACATTGTATGGCGAGCGCTGGCACGAACATTGTTTGAAATACGTATGATAAGATGCAAGTGAAATGAACTGCTGATGAGTGATTGAACTTTAAAGCAAACTACAATACCTTTGACAGAGTGGACCAGCACCACGTGGGTGCTCAATCGAAGGTCTCTGCAAGGTATCCAGTTGAGTAGTGACAAAAGTAGATCAATTTTATCTGAGCCCAGCAGAGGGAGATCATTTGAAAGTGAACGAATAAATGGGAATCGAAGTGGTCATGCGACAGGTCAAGTACAATCCTGCGCACAGTCGAAAGTCTTCTATTTCGATAAAGTAGAGAAAGTTTGCGAATTTGGTCCGAGACCGGCAGAGGGAGATCAATTGAAGGTTTTGTGTTGAGTTGGGTCTGAGCCTGGCGGAGGAGTACCTGGGGTGAACAGTAAATCACCTGATATTTTCTATCAGTGAAAACCCTGAGAATAAAGGAACTTTAATGTTTGTTTGTCGCATCGGACCCTCTGCAGTAAGAGACTTTGAATGACAAGGAGACTTTGGTACAGAAGGTCCCGATACTTAGATTCAGAACTGCATCCTCGTGCTCGAGAAGCCAGCCAGAGAGTGTGCTAAACTTGAGTGTGCCACCTTGTCCCGTGTTGAATACCTGGGGAATGGAAGCCAACAGCTTGAATATCCTGACATATCATTTCTTGAACATGTTTCTTTTGCATAATATTGTTTCCCACACTATTTCTATTTCGAAGTAAGGATTGGCAATAGGTTTATTAGTATTGGCCCTTTTAATTTGACAAGACACCACTAGGACTGCGTTATTATTTGATGGTCGTAGATTGCTCCCCTCTTTAGATAGGCGTTTTTCAAACCTGATTGAAATTCAGTAAACACCCTTGAACTGTGATCACTTGTGTCTGTCTTACTGTTTAATACCATGCCTTCCTTACATTCCTCAAATGACCTCTGCCAATAATCTTGGAGTATGTGTCTTTTCTTTTTCAGCTCACATCTTCTCTGTTGCATAGACCTGTTTTTTCCATCCATTTAATTCATAAGGCTTGTTCTTTTCTTTCTTTTAATTTCAAAACTTTTCATTTCAGCTCAAGTTTGCTCTTGTCTTGACTACTTTTTCTGCGCCTCTGCTTGGTGTTCTTGCCTATCAACTGGCTTCTCTTTGTTCTTTATATCATTCCTCTATCCTTCCGTTTTTCTGTCCATCCTCTCCTTATTATGTCCATTCTGCCTTTAAGACATTTTCATTCTCATTATAGTAAAAAGGACATACGCTCATTCACAAACATGTATACGTATGATTCTCCACCTCTTTCCGGTTCCTTACGGAAGTGAAAAAGGTTCCCGTGGCTGCCTCCATCATCTTAAAAATACCTCTCGCATTCCCAATCAAGCCCATTGCATAAAGTGATAGCAGGCTAAGCTCAACTACTATTGCCACTGTAGGGAGAGATATAGGAGGACAAGCCACCATGATAGTTGTAGGTTTTTAAGCTGCCCTCCATACAGTAAGTGTAACCTTCTGGCAGCAGGCCGTCCTTGTAGGAAGTAATAAATAACCACCACGTTGCCTATCAAAATCTCTCATGCTTGTGACTAATGGAGGTAGCATGATGTCCACTCTCTGGTTGGTTTGCTTATTGGATGTTGTATTTGCATCAAAAAGCCTTGATAGCAATACTCATTTACTACTTCCATTAGGGTCCCATCCAAACACAATTTCAATATGGATAGGCCTTTCTTAGTGGAAAAGCATACGATGTTGGTCTTGTTTTTATTGATTGCTAAATACTTTCTTTCGATCATATTCTGTAATTCCTACAGGCTGCATAGCAGACCGACGTGTGTGTGGTCAAAAGCGACAGCATCGTCTGCAAACGTTAGTGTTGGGTTCCATGTAGGAAGTTGATCTGGCACTTTGACCCCAAAGGGGGGCTCCTCTCAGGGAGGACTTTCTCTTCAAGATAACCACCTCGTGCTATACAAAAAAAACAAGTTGTGGATGGCTCTAATGGAAAAGCTGATGGAACTGAAGCATCCTCGGGAGGGCTGCAAAAACAAGAAAACAGGAAATCACTGTTAGTGAGTCGGATTAGAATTCCACCCCCACCCCCTACTTCCCTTTACCAGTTTGTTTTACCTGTCTGTGACAAAATCTAGAGTCCAGGAAGTGAAATGGGAGAGAAGTGGCAATGTCCATAGACCAGGGAACAGAGAAAAACAAAAACTCACAGGCACCTGCCCGGGTAGAACTAGGGCACCACCTAAGGAGTGAAGTCCAAGCTTGCAGGCGATGGTTCCAGTCTCTTGCAGGCAACTTTCACAGTCCAGAAAGACAAGGACGCAGAAGGCAAACAATAATCCAAAGAGGTACATACAGTTTCAAGAGTCACAAAGAAAAGCAATTTAGGAGGAAAACAAGACCGTCTCGGGCTGTTCCTAGGAGCCCTAGGACTTGGAGGAGTCAGTAGGACACATATGAAGCGGAATAATGATATACAGAACAAGCTCTGAGAACACTTGGCACAGGATCCAAATCGACAGACAGAGCGGGTCAGGGACAGTCTGAGTTCCGCAGCGGCAAGGTAATCAAAAGTGCAAGTGGGAATCCAATGACAGGTCAGGGGCAGGCAGAGATTGTGAACAGCAGGACCAAAAATGACAACCAAGGATAATCCGAAAAAAGGCTACGTCTAGTTGCAAGACACAGAAGTCTGGAAACATAAGGCAATAATCCCAAAGCCACTCAAAGACTTAATTTGAGAAGCGCAGCCGCGACGCTGTCTTTGTTCCTATAATGGAGATTGCGGCTTCCGAGTGCTACATACTATGCACAATGATGTCATCACGCATCACAGGTCATGTAGCCTACTGGGAAATGCTGTTTCCTTCTGCCATTGTTGTGCTAGCGTCCACGGCAAGCACCACTGCCAAAGCCGGTTCTTGCATGGACTGGGTGTTGTGTACACCGGTTCATGACAATTAGCCAGATTATATGAGCATTGCATATCTTAACATTTCAAATTTTGCTGTGAGCCACGGCCATATCTGCCAGATACCAATTGAAAAAGCAAGGTGCTAAAACGCAACCTTCCTTGCGGCTGTGATTAATACTATTGAACCCATTAAAATCTCCACTCTCGTTTTGCTTTACTCTTACTTCAGTGAAAGAATAAAGTGACACAATGAAGTGTATAAGCCTTCGGTCGAGGCCCCAATCCCTCAGAGTTTTCCATAATTTGGCCCTGTTCACTCAATCAAAGGCTGATGACAAGTCGACAAACATCACATATAGAGACAGTGCCTTTTTTTAAGAGCCTCAGTTTTCATGATACAGCAAGATAATTTCATTATCATACAATAGTATTGTAGTGTCTTCGCCAGAAGGATGCTGTTTGGACTAGCATCTGCAGCTGCGGTATTTCAGAGAGCAATGGCCCAAGAATTGAAAGGCTTAAAGGGGACCTTGGTTTACCAGGACGACATCATTGTATTTGGAGAAGGGGAATGTGAGCAAGATGGAAGGCTGCGTGGTGTGCTGTGTAGGTTGAGCGAGAAAGGCTTGAAAGTTGAAAAGAGTAAATGAAGGTTTAAGGAACCTGAGGTGGAGTATTTGGGTCATGTAGTGAGTGGCAAAGGTTATAAACCTAAGGTGGACGCTATGAAGGCCATCAAGAGTGCTCCACACCCTAAAAACAAGGAAGAGCTCAGGTCATTCTTAGGGCTATGCAAATATTATAACAAGTTTGTACGAATGTTGCCAGCTTGACAAAGCCTATGAGGAGATTACTCAAGAAGGAGGTGAAATTTGAATGGAATACCGAATGTGAGAAATCTGCTGAGTGCATAAAGAACAGTTTGTGTGAATCGTTAAATCTTGGAGGATTTGTGATTGGTAGGAAGACCAAGCTCACTGTGATGCGAGTGGCATTGGATTGGGGGCAGCGCTGTCGCAGGTGATGGAGGACGGACATGAGAGGATCATCTGCCATGCATCCAAAGCTATATCAGAGGTGGAGTGTAAGCATTCAGTAATTGAAAGGGAGTTGTTGGCTTGTGTCTGGCCAGTAAAGTACTTTAGGAAGTATGTGTGGGGCAATAAGTTTACGATATGCACTGATCACAACCCTCTTGTGGAGGATCTGTCAGTACATGGAATGTGCAGGGCAACACCCAGGCTTGCAAGGCTAAGCTTGAGGTTACAGGATTACCATTTTGAGGTCAGGTGCATGCCTGGTAATGGGGACAAGGTGGTGTGAGAAACCTAGTGGTATTCTCAAATGTAGACCCAGAGAATCCTCTATTCAGGTCGCCAGGGGTGGGCCATGGCTCTTGGAGCCCAACTCTGTGGGTGGACGAGCGAGGGAGGATCACCTGGGTAGGGGAACCTGGCTTTGTTCTTGTGGGAGTACCCCAGGTGAGATCAGTATTCCAACGGGATGGCAGGTGAAGAGGAGGATGTCCCAGAAGCCTTTGTTGAGTATTCAGGTACCAGGGTCCCTAATCCAAGAAGGAGGTGGAAGCGTCGCAGTAGAACAAAAACAGACAAGGAGGAGGTCAGATGAGACAAACACATACTTTTAACTTTAACACTGACTTGTATTCCCCTGGCTTGGGCCAGAGAGAAAGGAAATCACCCCAGACAAATACAGACGGGGCCAGGGGACTCCCCTCCTCCCTCTGTCAATCATCTTATAATAATTTGGCCCCTGAATATCAATTTCCATCTTGCCCTGTCTCCCCCTGCCCATTTCCAACAAGTACTGGGACGAGGAAGAGGCACCCGAGAATAATGAAGATTCCACATAGCAACAACATAGGGATACACAGTGAGGCCTACCATCTAACACCTTGGAATAGTCTCACTAATAGAGTTAAACAAGGCCAGGCATTTCCCCCAACTATGCACATCTGACTCCAATTGACTCTCATCTGCAATATATAAAGGATGATTCTGCCAGGGTCATAGAGCGAGCTGGGGTGTCTGGATAGATCCAGGAGGCCAAGGAGCAGCAGGCTATGAGGATAGGAGCCCATAAGGACTGGTGGAGTGTGGGACGCCGAGACGCAGGCCTGTTGTATGTGAAGGGCTACAGTGTGGCTAGGGAGTCGTTTCTCCAGGGAGCCGCAGTGGGACGGAAGGCAGTCTATTAGCCTTGTTCAAGCCAGTGTTCATTCCCCTGGGACCACAGGGGTGCCAGGGATCTCTGAGGGGCAGGTGGTGAGACCCTGACCTCAACCCACACCCATTTGAACTGAGTGACCTGCTCGCCATCGCTGCGCTACTGTTAATGAGTTTTGTAAAGCAGGGTGAAACTCAGTAGCGTGCGGGTGGCCGGTGCCGGAGCAGAAGCGCTGGGAAAGTAAGAGCCCGGTGAGCAAAAGCGGGAAGAAAGCAATGCAATCAAGAAAATGTCAGGGCAAAAGTGAAGCATGCAAAGCTGGAAAGCAGCAAGAGACAGAAAGCAGAATGTAAGTGAAAGGTGGGCTAGAGGGGTGGAAGGAAAGAAAGACAAAGTTCACTGGCAGCGCAAAAGCAGATAAGAGGGAGTGACCTTAAGACTGACCTTAAGATAAAGAGAGGGGCACAAGCTCCCCGAAACACAGAGAGAGAGAGACAGCAAAGAGACAGTAAAAAGGAAAATGACAATGAAGAGAGGGTGAAAGAACCCGACCATGAGAAAGGGGTGCAAGTGACCCACAGGAAACCGTGCAAGAGAGCACAGTGAAAAGTAAAGTGAAGTGTACAAGAGCACTAGAAGGTGGAAAGAAAGTGCAATGTGTACAAGTGGAAAAGAAGGTGTGCAGGGTGAACAACAAAGTAAAGAAAGAACAGAGTGAAAGAGGCACAGAAGAGGAAAAGGTGCCAGAGAATAAAGAGAGGGGTTAGAGGTCAGAGCGCTCGTGCCTGGGAGAAGCAAAGAACCCTGCATTCTCGAAAGTCTCTGATACTACCCCTATGAAAAAACTGTACAGTGAAATGTATATCCTGACAAGAGGAACTTTTTTTCTGTTTGTATGAGACCAAAGGGGCCTAGGCTTGGGGAAGGGAGCATGTTTGATGGCTCTGTTCCTGAGGAATTCCTGGAACTTGGAGGACATGAGCTGAGATCCGTTGTCAGAGACTATTTCCTTGGGGTCTCCTTCTCTGTTGAAGACCTCTGTCAGGAACTCTGTGACTTTACTGGTGGTAACGTTTGTTTCGGCAATTCCCCATTCTGTCCACTTGGAGGCATAGTCCACAATCACAATTATTTATATCTTCACGGTTTCAATGTTTTCGAAGGGGCCCATGATGTCTATGGCGATTTTAGACCATACACTTTTGGGAGGCTCCACAGGTTGAAGGGGGGAATTTTGGACTTATCGCTCATGGCACAGGCAGAACAGTTTTTAACTAACTCTTCAACTTCTTTCCACATTTTGGGCCACCAATAGTTGCTTTTCACCCTATTTTTTGTTAGGCTTCTGCCTAAATGTCCTCCGTGGGGCAGTTCAAGCAGTTTGTTCCTGAGTTGCACGGGTGGAATCAACTTGTCACCCCTGAAAATATGTTTTCCATCCATGGTTATCTCGTCTTTGATAGGTAAAAAATCTGTCAGAGCTTGGCTAGGCTCAACCCAGTCGTTGGCTATAGCTCTCCTAATCTGTTGTTGTTCCAGATCGCTGTTGGCGATGACTATCCAATCATCTTTGGGGATGGCAGGACTGACGGTTGCTATGATGTCTTCATCGGGGTATGAGATTCCATCATCTTGGTTGGTGGATAGTCTGGAGAGGCAATCAGCGTCTCAATTCGAGGGACCAGGAGTGTAGCATACTTGGAGATTGGATTGCATGATATCGAGGAACCAACGCCTAATCCTCGGTGAAATAAGGTGAGGTGTTTTGGACTGAAGCACATTTACCAAGGGTTTGTGATCTGTTTTGAGTATCACAGGTAAACCCCATATCGAGTTTCTGAAATGCTGTAAAATCCACTTAACGCCCAAGGCTTCCCACTCAATGGTGGAATAATTCAATTCTGTACCTCTGAGTACTCTCGAGGCAAAGGCGATGGTTACGATGCCCCCTTTTTGCTGTTGTTCAAGGACGCCGCCAAGTCCGATTTTGCTGGCATATACACAGACATAATGGTTTTGGCTTTGCAGTCGAACAAGGATAGCGCAGGAGGTTGATTGATGTTTGACTTGATTTCTTCAAACTCGTTCTTACACTCAGTGGTCCAAACAAATTTAGTGGCCTTCTTCATCAGGTTCCTCATATGCTCTGTCTTGTTGGCATAATTGCTTATGAATTTAGAGTAGTATTCAGTCATGCCGAGGAAACTTCTGAGCTGGTCTTTGTTTTCAGGCTCAGCTATACTTAATATGACATCCATGAGTTTTTTCTTGTGACTCATTCCCTTGGCGTCGATGGAGTGACCAAGATATGATACTTGGTTGCACTTTATATTGCACTTTTCCAATTTGAGGGTGAGGCTGCTTTTCTGGATCACTTGAAGAACACCCATGAGTTTTGCATCGTGTTCATCTTCTGTGCTGGCCGATACAAGGATGTCGTCCTGAAAACAATGTACGCCGTCGAGACCTCCGAATAAGTGTGACATTAGTCTCTGAAATACAGTGGCAGCCGAGGCGAGGCCAAAAGGCATCCGGTTAAACATGAAGGCTCCTAATGGTGTGACGAACGATGTGAGGTTTTTTGAGGTTTCCTCTAATGCAATCTGGTGGTATGCTGACAAGAGGTCGAGGGTGCTAAAATACTTTGCCGGCTTCCTGGTTGACAAGAGCTCAGATATGTTAGGAAGCGGATGTCTGTCCACCCATATGTTTTTATTTAAGTCTCTCAAGTCAACACACATTCTTATGGAGTTGTCGGGTTTTCCCACCAGGACAATGGGAGCAAGCCACTCAGAGCTCTCTATGGGCTGGATGATGCCTTCATCGCATAGGCGAGTGAGTTTCTTTCTCAGTGCATCTTTGGTACCGAAAGGGATTCCTCGGACACGATGGGCTACTGGAATGGCGCCCTTCTTCAAAACAATCTTTTGTTGAAAACCTTGGAGGAGCCCTACTTTGTCAGTGAAGACTTTGGGAAATGTTTTTGCCAAGGTAGACTTAATGTCATCGGAGTCTGTGAGGGTGGTATCGTTGAACACACTCAATACCGGGACTTCTTCCCCAGGATGAATCTTTATTTGTAAAGCGGCCTGTTCTTCCCAGCCCACAACTGAAGAGCCGTTCCTGGCCACGAAAAGTTTGCAGTACATCTTCCTGCCACGGAATTCGAGTGTGACCCATGTATAGCCGACTATATCGATGGGAGTCTTTCCATAGCCAGTGACCCTCACGGGGGTGTGTCGCAGGTCTTGCATCTTCTTGGATAGCACCCCCAAAAATGTCTGGATGTCCACCATAGTGTAGGGGGAGCCTGTATCCACCATTACTCGCAATGGTGTCCCGTCTATGCACATGTTGACCCATGGACCTCTGGATTCTCGTGAGGAAGTGATGGTGAGTATCTGTATGGGTAGACTAGCCTGGTCAACAAGTAGCATATCATCATGAGATGGTTTGTTTTCTATAAATCTGACAGATCATGGCCTGCTGAAAGGTCTTCGGCTGTGTCTACTGGGCCTATCGGGCCTTCCGCGTATGTTCCTGCAGACCTTAGCAAAGTGTCCAAACTGGCCACATTTGTAGCATTCAGCATTGTGTGCGGGACACATCCTGTCGGCACCTTCGTGCTTAAACCATCCACGTTTTTGGCAGTGAGTGGAATCTCTACTATCGCTAGACAACATTCTTCTGGAGTTAGGCTTTGAGCCGCGAGATAGGGGAGCTCTTCTTACTAAGGCCAGTAGGTTGTCAGTGGGGTCGATCTCAGAACTGGGGTCAATGGTCTTTATCTCGATGCCTTCTCTCTGGTTTAATCTCTCTTTCATACAATGTTCACCGAACTCCATGCTTCTCGCTATCTCAGTGGCTTGGTCCAGAGAGGGGTTTTTTGTCTGCCAGTTTTTGTTGTATCCGCGGGTCGGCCACATTAAGGACAAGTTGGTCTCTCAAGTATTCGTCACCGACTCCAGTGAACTCGCAGGTCGACATTAGAACTCTTAGCGATGCGATGTAGGAGTCGATTGACTCGGCTTTTAGTTGTCTCCTGGTGAAAAACCTGTACCTTTCCAGTACTATGTTGATTTTGTTGCCAAAATGTTTGCTGAGTTTGGCTAGAGCTGCGTCAAATTTGTGGTTGCCATCACCCCCTACGTTGTCTGGATCGGGCAATGCTCTGAAAATCCTTAGGGCCTCGGCCCCTATGCAATTCAAAAGGGTTGCTTCCTTAAGATCGTCATTGAATTTGTTGCCACCAATGGCCCTGAGGTAAACATGGAACCCATCAATCCACTGCTCCCAGGGACAGGCTGGAGCTCCTGGGTGAGCAAGGAACTGGGTAGGGTGAGGAATATTCTGCATGGTGATGTGACAGATGTGGCAGAGCTGGAGGTGTTGACTGAGCTCTGTGTTGATGAGGAAAGAGGACGTGTATGGTTGCCCTCAGTCCAGGGTCATGTGGGTCCAGTATGAGTTGCACATCAAGATCACAATTACTAACTAGGCTTCCCTTTTTGCTGAGAGGGTGAGCTGATGGGTGAGTTAACCTCTCGGTTAAGTGAGTAGCCAGATCTGCACTATGTGCAAGAGACTGCAGCAAGTCGTGTTTGTGCATTGACCGTTATCTGTGTTTCACCCTTTGGACCTGGCTGAATGCAGAGGCGCTGTTGCCCTCGCTGGCGCTCAGTTCCTTCTTAGCGAAGTATTAACTTCTCTGAGCGAGCTTCATTATAGCGGAGCCCAGCGGCATGGTTGTCATGGTTACAGTAAATGGAAAACAAAGATGGCTGTGCGTACACTCACGCACTAAGGTCCTTTTCTCGAATCGCCGTTAGACGGCGATTCGTATGATGCTCTTGTGGGGAGCGAAGACAACGGATTCCCAAAAGGCAGAAAAAAAAAACAAGTACCTTAGGTGGGCGTTTGGATGCCCTGGCCAACCACTGTGCAAGGATCGCTTCACCTGTTCTCACCGCACTCGCCGCTGCCCTGCGCTGCTCCCTCGGGCTGGAGAGAGGCGGGCAGCAGTGCGTCAGGTCGGCCAGCTGTCCGTTCCTGCGGGCGGTGGCTGGTGAGGGCATAATCCGGTGTGCTCCGGGGGCTGGGGTCCACTGCCTCGTCGCCAGATGAAGTAAAGAGGCAGGACACAGAAGTAAGTCAAGGAGGGGTTTTATTGTATGGCCCCCGGAGGTCGGATCAACGATAACTGAAACATCAGAACGTTGGTGTTATTCCAGATCCGAACCTCCCGACAGAGGTTCTGTGAGGCACGTCATAGGTGACATGTACAACAGGTCAACATTCTTAAGGTGAATTTTGGGCCACGTGCAAGAATAGTGGGATCAGAAAACCAGCAAGCGGGTTCACAGAATCCTAATCCGAAATGGGCTCATTTTCCAACCATCTAAGAGCCACTATGCCAGATGAACAGTAGATTTTGAGTGGAGTTTAAAAAGATATTTATAACCTGGAGTCACAGAGGGGTAGTTTTGACTTTATTCTTTATACAAACCCGACAAAAAACTGCTATTGAGGTCAAAAAAGCCAAAGGTATGCTAGCATATCAGGTCAAATATCAGTTTTCTTGTCCTGCACCTACATTCCAAGTACCTGCTTCAGTTGGTGAATGTTTGTGAGAGACTTAAAGCAGTCATCGGGAGTCGTTTCTTTGGTTCTATTCACTTGTGTCATGGACCGGGGAATCAGCAAAGCGACCAGAGATTTGTCTAGGTTTTCAACAAAGGTTTACAGATAATTCAACGTATAAGAGGGGTTGGGAAAAGGTGAACTTCAATATGGATAATTCTCCATACAAGAATCCGAGGGATCAGGGATAACCAAGCAAGTGAGAGGAATGTTACGAGTCAACATTTGTGGTCAGGCAAATCTCTCCTCAGCGATGTACCATAGGAATTTGGAGTTCTCACGGTTGGAGGGTTTGCAGTACCCCCGCGTAGTTGTTGGCATATGGTGGCCCTCATAAGCAGCGGTTGCTGAGCTTGCCAATGACAGCCTATTTATTCCACGCTGTGCTAGTTTGACTTTCAATCCATTGTCATTATAGCCCCTGCCAAGAGCAATCAAGCAGTCTCTCTCTCTCTCTCTCCTGCATCAGTCTGTCCCTCTTTCTCTCTCTCAGGTATTACCCAAATTGTTCATTTACAATTGTTCGAATGAACAATTGACCGAATTTAAAGGGTCACAATTGACCTTTTCACAATTGACCTAAATAAATATATATATATATATATATATATATATATGGGTTTTGGGGGGTTTGGCGTTGGGTGGGGGATTGTGGGGGGTTTCCCCCCACATATATGGTACAATTGACCTTCACAATTCGGTCAATTGTGAAAAGGTCAATTGTCATTCGAGCAGTTGTAAAACGATCAATTCGTATGCAACCCTCTCTCACACTCTCTCTCTCTTTGCCTCTCTCTTCCTCTCTTTCTCTCCCCCCACACCTGGCTTTCTGATGCAAAATGAAAATGTAAAGCGGTCAAAGCACATTTTCTACAAAGCATAAGTAATATATGCCATGATATTATATGGTCCATCGCTGAGGCTCTGAGCTTGCTGCCTGACTGTAGCTGATCTGATCAATGCTATAATGCATTCTGTATTCACTGTAATGCATATAGTTTGTTGCTCGCTATAGCACAACTGTGACAAGGTCAAGAGCCTGAGCCTGTTAGGGGATCGAGACCCCTCCCAACGTGAGACAGGGGGTACTTGGGTGCAAGACCAGGCCAGCCCTGTCCCAGTTGTGGGGAGAAGTTGGCGGGGGTGGAGCGGGGCACAGTCCTTAAATGTGCCCTGAATGGTAATGCCAGATCCACCACCTCTCACATGATACCTTCCAGTAATGTTGCTGGCCAGAGGGTTCCATGTGTTAATATCCCAGCAAAAAACTTGCGATACAAAAATATCACTATATTTTTGCAGCGATATTGACCCATGGGCGCTGTGGGGGACACCCCCGCAACCCCTGCATTCTTTTAAAATGTGTGGGGGACACCCCCCGCAACCCCTGTTCCCACAAATTATCCCCCCCAAAAATATCGCCTATGGCGAGACAAACGGCCATATGTACGGCGATATTTTTGGTGGGGATATTTTGAAGGGATAACTGACCAGAGATCTCTTTTGGCTTTTTTTAAACTGCAACTTTCAGCATGCACCTGGGAGCAACCCAGAAAATCCTGGACCGGAACTAGGGGAATGGAGTGGAAAACAGAATGGGTTGGGGATTTTCATGCAAATAGAAACGGGAAAACTAAGATCCAATCTGCCAACATCAGACTGACCGCAGGCAAATGGTGGGGTAACAGAGGAAGAGCTGTGGTGAGTAGAGAATGCAGGGGGAGCAGGGGAAACCCCAAACCGAATTTGAAACAAAACTCAACAGCACAGCACAAGAAGAACATCACCAGGAAATCAAGTGGCCTGAGCATCTAGATGCAACCCTGCAACCATAAACTGAAAATGTGACGGGACCAAGAGGGCTCTTAAAGCTTTGACCTGAAGGACCCAGCCCTTGGGGAAAGTAGAGCTTTAGACTGGTCACTAGAGTCAAGTAAGCGCAGCATCCAATGGAAGCGGGCAGGGGAGTCAGAACAATGCAAAGAACACGATAAAAGCGAAAGGACTGGAGTGCAGAGTGTGGGTTGCAGGAATGAGCGTGGAAGTGGACTTAGATACCAGGCGGAGGACGGACAGATGGTGGAGTGGATAGCTGAAGAGTTGGTGCCAGAGTTGGAGCAGAATACAGGTGAGGTGTTGGTTTTGAGAGAGATCAGTACCACTTGTATGCAATGTAGTGTCAGAAAGGGGGTGCAAAAGGTGTGTGTGAGAGAGCGAGAGAGAGAGATAAAACGTTGGGGGAATTAGCATATGAGTCATAGAGTGTATGATAGGAGGGTGTGGTGAGAGTGCAAGGCGGTAGTGGGAGTAGAGGTGAGGGTGGAGTGAAGCGGGGGCGTAGTTGGAAGAGTAGGCGGAGAGCATGTGATAAGAGTCGGGCAGTGAGTCATAGATATGGGACTATGTGTGGAGAGTAGAAGGGAGAAGGGGGAGGAGAAGATTCTCTAGAGAGAGAGAGTAGTAGAGAAAAGTGAGCAGGACACCATACCCCTTGAGGGAAGCAGGGCACCATATCCCTGGATAGTTAGTCTAGCACATATTCATGGAGAGTGAGCAGGGCACCATATTGTGGGGAAGGTGAGTAGAGCATCATATCCTTGAGTAGGGTAGGGGTTATGAGAAGAGAGTGGAGAAGTAGGGGTGAGAGTGTGAATATCGGTGGGACAGAAGAGAGGTCAGAAGCAGACTGGGGGGGAGTAAGACAGGATGGGAGAGGTACAGCATGAGTATAACATATGGAGTACTAAGATGAAGGGAAATGAGAGAATGGGAGCACCTGAGGGAGAGACTGGACCAGGATGTCTGAAGTCGGCACACTTGAACCATCAGTTCCCCCTAAGGAATCTGGGGAAGTGCCAGTTCAGGGCACTGATAGGAAAATTCCCAGAGGGAGCCCGATAGATAAGGCATTTGCCTTTCAGCCTTCCCGACAGAACCATCTCTAGATGCACACCTGGGTCTAGGTAAGCCTGTACTAGGGAGGTGGGTGCCACAGATGGCCAAAATGGCCGAAATAGAGCAACCGTTAGAGACGCTTTTGAAATAAACAGCCTTGATCCTTCTTTCGGTGTCAAGGAGTCAGTAAGGCCATCAGTGATAACAGCTTGTGCAGTGTGTTCAGCTATCTTCATGGAATATATTAATCATGCGCAGTAACTGAATTTGTAATGCATATTAGCACCTGGCACGGGTGAGGGAGCCAATCAGGTTTCTCAAAGCCCGGGCTCAATCTGCCGGTATAAGCCCGAGTTTGGAGCAACCAGAGGGTTCCACAGACCCGTCATCCACCCAACGCTTCTCTAGGTTCCCCTCCCCTGTCTCCCATCACCAAATTCTGGCCCATATCACTCCCCACCCTCCTCTCCTTGCCTCCAACAGGCTCCTCTGCCCTGGACACCCTCGGCGATCTCTGCTAGAAGCCAACGAAATGGAAGACGGGCTCCGCTCATAGACCCTTTTGTTTATTGTTATAGTTGAAAATCAAAGTTCACCCTTTCAATACAATTTTGATTAACAAAATAACAAAACAATGAGAAAAGATTACAGAGAAAAGATGAAAATCAGAAAACCATCTAAATAAACAACAAACACCAACAACGGCCAAGACATTCCCTAACAAGAAAAAATAAAGAAAGGAAAAAAAGGAAAAAAACAACCTTACCAATATTAAAACAAGTCAGATTCTTTTTTGTTAAATGTCAATAAAATTCCATGATAAAATACAATCTCTATTAACTAGAAATTTTAAATCGCCAAAAATAACAAGAATTTGATTGTTGCTAAAATCACGGATTTATGTTGGCCACTAAAAATCTTTTCCCATAAAATGTCAGCTGATAAAACTCAGTTGAAAAGATGTTGTAAGAACAACTTTCTTTTTGGGAGCAAGGGCGGACACAAGACCACTCAATGCTTCAAAGTTTCCAGCTTCTTTCCCCCCCATCAAGCTTTTTAATCTCACCCCCAGAACGTCCTGAGTCAGCCATAAATTAAAACGTAATCTTAAAAACAATTCTCTACATTTTGGTGACAGGAACGTCATCAGATAAGAAGTTGTTTGGTTAAAAGGTTTCAAATCAAAATGGCCACTCTTAAAATTATTGTTTTTATTACACTGCTCCCAAGTAGACCTCCAATCATAGTGCCACAGTTTTATCTTGTCTCAATCTGGGTTAGAAAAAAGTAAATCTAGTGAAATATCTGCTTCAAATAGTGGTCCGAGTTGGAGTCTAATAATGAGGCTATGGCTGGCAATATTGAAACAGAGTTGCCATTGCTCAGAATAAATTTCCTGAACAAGGTCATAATTTGCCATATGCACATAATGTTTAATGATCATAGCCCCACCTCAAAGAGTATCATTTGAACTGGAAGACTTGATGGAAGAGATAGCACTTTCCTCCAGAAGAAGTCCTCAATTTTGCTCCAGGCTGGCATAGTACCATCTTAGTTTCTCCTACATAAATTAAAGTAGGGACCACCTTTTGCTTATATAAGGTGAGTAATTTATTCATTTATTTAATACACAATTACCAACAAGCTTTGTGTATACAACATATAAAAACAACAACAATACAACTTAATCTTATAAAAATACATTTCATCATAAAAGCATGTGCATTTCATCATATAAAATTTTCAAATATACCCAATAGTTTTTAATACAATAAAAGGTGATGTAAAAATACATGATCGATGGTTAAATCGGATTATCTTCATGATTTCAGTACACTTCCAATACAATTTTACTAAATAAAATATTAAGTTAAAATCACATCCTTTAAGAAATTCTGGCCATATCTCAGTAAAATCTTCTATAAAGATACTATTGTTGTATTTATTTATTTATTTATTTATTACATTTGTTACATGCCCTGGCCCTTGGGTATCACGGCGTGGTTGCAGACAGCTTAGCATTTAGTCTTACATTGTACATGTAGCACCAAAATACATAGGCTATTTACAAGCAGGGATAATACACATAATTGTGTGCAAATATTTACTGTTTCAGTCGAAACACATGTTGCTAATATTGGTTAAATAACCAGGTTTTTAGTAGTTTTTTTAATCTGGTGAAAGACTTCTCTTTTTTGATGCTGATGGGAAGGGAGTTCCTGTGTCTAGGGGCAAGGACATGGAAACGGCTGCCCCTTGCTCTAGTGTTTTTGTAGCGGGGGATGTACTGTTTTAAATATTTCCGACCCAATTGACCTAGGCTTTCACAGTCTAAAATCAAATGTTCGAGGCTCTCAAGGGTATCAGTGCCACACAGCCTACAAAACCGTCCGCTGTGTGGCATCCCAAGCTGGAACCCTGGGTTAATAATGCAAGGCTCACATTAAATGTAATCCTTATATATTGCCTTGCTATAACGCTGTTTGGGTATGCTGTTCAATATTGAGGCTTAATATCTTTCCTCAATATATATTCACAGAAGGTGGTGTGATTTTTTTTGTCGCATACAAATTAATCAGGTGCTGCTCTTTGCTATGTTCATAGATTTTGTATTTCATGCAGCTCTTTAGAATACATATTGCGCCATCACCTCTGACGCCACAACATCCCTCTTGCCATTTCATACAAATGCATATCAATCCGCTTTCAAGTCGACAAAATGAGTCCACAAATTCACTGATCATAGTCTCTCTACCAATTGTCAACATTTTATCACAAAAACCAATAATTTTCCTAATTGCATCATATGTGATGCCAGACATTTCTAGCTCCAAGTACAGTAATTCAACTGGCAAGGACGAGGGTAATCCAAACAGTTTACCGAGAGCACCTGCTTCGTATTGTCTCAACATAACTTTGAGGATCACTCCCCATATTTCAATACCATAAAATATGAGGGACCGCACTTTGGTCAAGTATAACAACAAGACCGTCTCAAAGGACATACCGCCCTGTTTATAGACAAAGCAATTTATCGTACTGAGTACTTGGTTACATTTGCATTTTGTCGCATTCCAATGTTTCTCCCATTTTAAGTTCCTCTGTAGATGCAGCCCTATGTATTTATAGGTATCTACATTCTCCAATTTCTCTCATTTAGCATGCATGGATAGATTTAGCCTTTACATGGTTTTGGGGTAAATGCCATAGTCTTACTTTTCGCTATGTTTATTTCTAAGCCATTTTTTTGTGCATATATATCATGAGATCTTACAAGGCACAGAAGACCCTTAGGTGTATGGTCAACTAAGGCCAGGTCGTCCACATAAGCTAACTAGCTTAGGGCATAGCAACCAGCCTACACTGGGCACAATTGAGAAGAGATACATTCCAACCCCATATCAGACAGATATAAAAGCGGCAACCACACAGCCCTGTTTGACACCACGCCATGTACTAATGGGTGCTGTTAATCCCCCTTCACCATCTAACCTAATTCTAATTGAGGTGTCCGTGTATAGGAGCATTAACATCTTCAACAGTGCGGCTAAGGTGAGTAATGGCTTACAGGAAACTTTCCCATATTTTCTGTGCAATCCAGAGTTACCAAAGGCTTTTATAAGAAAAACACTTTGGTGTGTGGCTCCTTGAAAGCTTTTTTGCAGTTAAAATGAGAATGTTAGTTTTCTCAACATTAATAGCTGATTCTTGTTTACATAATGCTCGAGGGCCGATAATGAGTTTGGTAGACCCAGTTTTATCTAAAATAACAAGATCAGCCATGTAAAGGAGCCATGGTAAGGGAGTAGATCCCAATTTTGGCGGATAGGAGATGATGCTTATCAAGTGGAGACCAATATAAACAAATTAAAAAGAGCAGGCGCTAAAATGCACCCCTGCTTTAGACATCTGAATGTTGGCATTGGTTGTGTCAAGAGTACATCTTGGTTCAGCCTGATTTGTATGGATGTGTCTGAATAAAATTGTGAAACAAGTGCTTCAATATATATCGGACATGCTGCCTCTTCCACCTTTGACAACAAAGGATCTCTTGGAACTGAATTAAAGGCCATTTTCAAATCGATAAAGGCCATATATACCATTGTGGCTATTCCGCCGTGCCTACGGGCGCATTCCAGGCGTTTCCCTGGCAACCGAGCCACGCCACGGGCTCGCTTCATGAAGCACCGCGCAGAATCATTGGTTGAGTCATGCTGTGGATGCGGGCTTGGCACTGACTGCCAATCAAGACCTGACACGTCTCCCCCTCCCGCCCACTACGAACGTTCACATTCCAGCTCGGCGTCTTCCGTCACAGACAGGCCTGCCCTGCACTACAAAGAGCAAACTTTTCACTCTGTCCGCGTACACGATACGCAGACTACCCAGGTGAGACGCCCTCTACATTTCCCTTATTTTCTATTTAGTCATTCTTTCGCCCACTTTGGCACAGTATTTTTCCTTCCGCCTGCGCTCCACTTACAATTTCCCTCTCCCCGGGCCCCCCCCCCGCCCCCCCTCTCTCCTTCTTTTCGTTTTTTCAGCTGACGGCTGCCCTGACTGCAGCTGACTGCAGCGGGCCCGCTTGGAACTACACAGCAGTGCTGTTCGTGTTTCCCCTCGGGAGCTCCACGTCACCGCCGCACACACTGGATCTGTTCCCTAATAGACGTCCAGGTACCCATCATGATTTCCACATGTTTGGTACAAGAGGGGATCACTCGGTTTGTGGGGCACCACCATTGGGGAGCATGCTGGATTAGAATGAGATCACTTCTTTTCCACCACTTCCCTGTTTTTAGGCAGACACAGGAGGAAGTGCTTGGTGACTTTACCACTAGTTTTATTATTTATTTATTTCTTTGACTATGGAGATTTTATGTCAAGTGCAATTTTCACGACCGCACTTCATTTTTAAAAAATTTTCACCTAGCTATCAGGACACCCATGGTAGGGAACTCACACTCTATTTGTTTACAGTCTTTCCTTTCCTCTTTACACTGAACTCTTCCTTTACTTCATTCTCTTTGCAGAACTCACCAGCCCTGAAGAAGACGGAACATTAAAACTGATCCTTAACCTTTATGGGACCAGTCTCCGCCGAAACGCAAGAACGTGAGGGGAGTGCTGGGATTATTTTTTCTTCTACCCACACATCCTTTCGCCTCCATTGGAATAGATTCCCCCACTGCGTTGGCAAAACCTTGGAAACAGACGATATACCTGAACAATAATCCCAGGCCATTTCTGTCTTGATTTTATTTTTCCAGATCTTCACACTGGGAACATTAAGGATAGACTCCTTGATTAAAGCAGCACAACAAAAGGGTGTTTGTCTTGGATAGAATTCTCCCCGAGACCCTGGCAGGACAGATAGACATACCCAGGTCCTAGCACTTTGCTGCCAACATTAACCGTATTTCCGGTTATATCTTTTCAGTTTTCCAAATCTTTACCGTTATACATATCTGTTGCTCTTTGGACACCACCGTTTTTGACTTTAATGCATTTCTTTCTGTGATGAAATAACAGATCGAATTTAGGTGTGTGCCACACCGCACCAATTTGTTTTATATGTTTGAAGGCTCACGAAAAAGTTTTGTTGTTGCTTTTTCTCTGTTAGTTCTTTGTTGATTTTTCACTCGTCTAATGCTTGACATATATTATATTATATATATTAAAAAACGTTTATGTAAAAAATGCCTCACAGTTGTATCTCATATATTGTACTAAGAGGTTTTATTTTCTCAAAAAATTGACCCTAGCATTTATTGCTTATACATAGAGCTACTCAGGGGAGGCCTAGGAATCAAATGACCCCCACTTCAGCTCTTTACCCCCGGCATAGCGACACTTCTTCCTTTTTTGATGATCCATAGTTTCAGATGCCCCGTGTCGCAAGTGCCTCCCCAAGGGCCAGACCGAAACTTCTTCCCCCTCCTCTGAGGGGGTTGCTCATGTTTCTTATTCTGTGTTTTTGACAACCTAGGTTGTTGTTTGGTTGGGGAACTCCACGACGGGGACTTTTACGTAACTTTCTAATTATATTCCCCAGCCTGGAGAACATTTGTATACCCATACACATATTTTCTTTTTCTGCCTACCTATAAGCTTTACTCTATAATCATTGTATTATGTCTCTCCACTAGTTTTTGCGCCCTGAATCTGGTGCCCCACAACCGATTTCCATGCACTACATCCCTTCTGAGTATGGCAGAAAACGCCACACTCAGCTATACAAAAGAACAAACGTCTGAATTCATTAGAGGCCACTCCTTTTTTGATTCTATAGACCCGAGCCTACCTCAAGCTTTAACCAACACTACGGAAGAGATTCTTAAACTTAAAAAGAAAACCTTCAGAACTGAATTACATGGGCATTTTCTTCGGGAGTACTTAAGATCAAGTATTATCCCGGAGGGTCTCATTGTAAGAAATGAGCCACGCCTATTCCTAGAAGACAAAGAATATATGACTAATTTCAGTTTCATCGCCACAAAGTGCAGTCGGGATCTTATGGTCCTTACTATAACTACTGCACAACGGATCAGTCACGACCTACAGAAAACCTTAGAGAGTGAGGAATTAAAGTTCAAAAACAACTCGGCCTTCACTAACACACAGGAATTACTGAACGAACTTAACAAACAGTTCGATATTTTTAAAACAAACACCATTACCAAGAAAACTAACAAACTGCAAAAAGACATTAAAGAGTTTAACACGGAAGTTGTGTACCCTTATACAACAGCTGACTATATAAATACACATAAACAACGAGGCGGGCTGGCAATAATAGAGGGCGGGGAGGAAGAAGAAGAGTGACCTTCTCTGGATCCAGCAGTGGATCCTCGGGCAGTGGATCCAACTTTAGCTATTCACCATATACACCCCATTTTGACCCACAACAGTTCCCAGGCCCCCAACTACCACAATTTCCTTTTTTAGGAAGAGGAGGTCAGGGAGGAGGATGGGGTCCACCCATGTACCCTGGACCATGGAACATGCCATATCAGGGCCAACGCAGACGTCTGAGACAAGGGAGACGCCAACGATAACGTCACAGCATGCCATACTACCTATTTTCAATCTGGCGGCCACGAATCTTACATCTGGACAAATTTCTGTCCTTACTAAGGGTCTGTCTTTTGTCCCCACGGCCAATACGGATTGGTATAAAACAGAAATTGAAATGAGAAGATTCTTCCGGGCTCTAAGACTTTGTGTCTTTTTTAATGAACATGAAAATACGGAGGACAATAACGACACCGGTCTCCGACCCCCCTCTACCTTCATGTTCACTGAAGGACTGATACCACAGGATCTCATTACTTTCGAAAGATGCGTGTTAAGGGATATTAAGAAACTGAGCAAAAAGAATATCTCTACACGCCAGAACCTTACTAAGAAAGAAAGAATAGCTCTTAAACAATTAGCTGAGAACACCAACATTGTGATAAAACCGGCTGATAAGGGGGTGGAATTGTAATCATGACCAACGAACAATACTGTCACATGATTATGGACCTACTTGAGGACAAGACTAGCTACCGTCCACTTAAATTAGATCCCACTCGTGAAATCACAACAGAGATTGCAGAGATGGTAGCTTACGCAGTTGACCGGGATTGGATCACACCTAAAGAAGCATCCTTTCTGACCTCCACCCAGGAACATACTCCATGCTTGTACGCCCTTCCCAAAATACACAAAGACATTCAGAACCCACCAGGGCGCCCTATCGTGTCGGGGTACGGTTCCATACTGGAACCCATCGGTAAATTCATTGACTATTTTTTGAAACCCATTAGCATCGGAACCAGATCATATCTTCGCTACACGACTCACACCATCCAATTATTTGAAGGCCTTCCGTTTGACCCCACTTCTCAATATCTAGTCACCCTTGACATCAAATCACTTTACACGTCCATACCTCAAGAGGCAGCCATTGATTGTATTTACGAACACTTGACCCACAGTAGCACACAATCTAGGGTCCCGGCTGAATTCATCATTGAACTTCTGACATTAGCCTTGAGTAAAAATTTCTTCATTTTCAATAAACAATTCTTTCTACAAATCAAGGGTACAGCCATGGGGGCAACATTCGCCCCCAGTTTGGCCATCCTATTTATGGCATCCTTTGAAGACAAATATGTGTACAACCAAACTAATCCATGGCTGGTACACATACACAATTGGCAGAGGTATATTGACGACATCATTTTCCTGTGGTCAGGGGATGAATCCTCCCTAGGGGATTTCCTACTATGGCTCAACGCCTGTGATAACAATATTCAGTTCACA
The DNA here is from genome assembly GCF_040938575.1 of Ambystoma mexicanum. Taxonomy (NCBI): domain Eukaryota; kingdom Metazoa; phylum Chordata; class Amphibia; order Caudata; family Ambystomatidae; genus Ambystoma; species Ambystoma mexicanum. Next base: position 150,347,672 of record NC_090936.1, read on the forward strand.
ATGGAATTTGACCACCAGACTATCCACTTTTTGGATCTAGAAATATCCAATACAACCAACAAACTCACATGTAATCTTTACAGAAAACCGACAGACCGTAACACTCTGCTTCACTTTAGAAGTGACCACCCACATCACGTGCAACAGAATTTACCATACGGGCAGTTCCTGCGAATCAGGAGGAACTGCACTTCATTACCGGATTACTATACACACTCGGATCGACTGACGGAAAGACTTCACCAAAGAGGGTATCCTAAAAAACTGGTATCCACTGCCCAGAAAAGGGCAAGGTTCACCAATCGAGACAGCCTTTTGACATCTGAGCCATCACGAGAACAGGTAACCGAAGACAGGATCACATGTGTCACCACACATGGCCCTAACTCATTTCAAATCAAAAGGTCTATTCAAAAATTCTGGCCTATAGTGAGGCTAATGTTACCAGAGGAACCACTTCCTAGATTTGCCTCTAAGAGAGGGAGGAATATTAGAGAACATTTAGTACATTCTGTGCACACACGGGACGTTCTCACCACTGGACCATGGAATTTACGCAAAATCACTGGGCATTTCCCGTGCGGATCATGTTCAGTATGTAAATTTACCATGAAAACCAAGTCTTTTCTCATTAATGGGAGACCATGGACCTTGAAACACCACACGAATTGTAAGAGCAGCCAGGTAATCTATTGCATTCAATGCCCATGTGGATACAGATATGTAGGTCAGACCACACGCAAGGTGGGGGCCCGCATATCCGAACATCGATCTAGGATTCGCTGTAAGCTCACTACATCACCGATGGTAACACATTACCTAGAGCATCGACATACACCAGATGACCTCCTTTGGTGGGTACTAGAAAGGGTCGAATCAGGTCCCAACGTCCAAACCAGACTTCTCGCATTAGAAGCAGGTGGATCCATCGTTTGGACACCTGTGAACATGGCTTAAATGAACTTAACATTCCCCAGTTTTAAACAGATATCTTGTGAATTAGGACCAGCACATCCATGCCCACTACTTACTGTGGACTGTTCCCCCTACCCACACGCACATTTGATGCAGTCCCCTCCTGGTGGGGGAACATAATAACACACCTCATCAACTTATGATTCCTCGATATCCTCATGTGGGATTCGAGCTAGCCCCTACAGAATCTTTATCCTCCCCTACTTCCCTTTTCCCTTTCCCCTCCCCCCCCCCTTTCTCTTCCCCCTTCTCTCTTTTCTTCCCCCCCCCACCTTCCTCCTCTCCTCCCTTTCCTGAGGGTCTAGCCCACCTGTACCGCTCCAGCGGTCTTTTGTACACACCCCCAGTCGGCATCTACATTCTGTTCTGCAGGCCGACTCCCTGCGGATGCTGCACGGCCATTGTGGCTATTCCGCCGCACCTACGGGCGCATTCCAGGCATTTCCCTGGCAACCGAGCCACGCCACGGGCTCGCTTCATGAAGCACCGCGCAGACTCATTGGTTGAGTCATGCTGTGGATGCGGGCTTGGCACTGACTGCCAATCAAGGCCTGACACGTCTCCCCCTCCCGCCCACTATGAGCGTTCACATTCCAGCTCGGCGTCTTCCGTCACAGACAGGCCTCGCCCTGCACTACACAGAGCAAACTTTTCACTCTGTCCGCGTACACGATACGCAGACTACCCAGGGAGACGCCCTCTACATTTCCCTTATTTTCTATTTAGTCATTCTTTCGTCCACTTTGGCGCAGTATTTTTCCTTCCGCCTGTGCTCCACTTACAATTTCCCTCTCCCCGGGGCCCCCCCTACTTCTTTTCGTTTTTTCAGCTGACGGCTGCCCTGACTGCAGCTGACTGCAGCGGGCCCGCTTTGAACTACACAGCAGTGCTGTTCGTGTTTCCCCTCGGGAGCTCCACGGCACCGCCGCACACACTGGATCTGTTCCCTAATAGACGTCCAGGTACCCATCATGATTTCCACATGTTTGGTACAGGCTGGGATCACTCGGTTTGTGGGGCACCACCATTGGGGAGCATGCTGGATTAGAATGAGATCACTTCTTTTCCACCACTTCCCTGTTTTTAGGCAGACACAGGAGGAAGTGCTTGGTGACTTTACCACTAGTTTTATTATTTATTTATTTCTTTGACTATGGAGATTTTATGTCAAGTGCAATTTTCACGACCGCACTTCATTTTTAAAAAATGTTCAACTAGCTATCAGGACACCCATGGTAGGGAACTCACACTATATTTGTTTACAGTCTTTCCTTTCCTCTTTACACTGAACTCTTCCTTTACTTCATTCTCTTTGCAGAACTCACCAGCCCTGAAGAAGGCGGAACATTAAAACTGATCCTTAACCTTTATGGGACCAGTCTCCGCCGAAACGCAAGAACGTGAGGGGAGTGCTGGGATTATTTTTTCTTCTACCCACACATCCTTTCGCCTCCATTGGAATAGATTCCCCCACTGCGTTGGCAAAACCTTGGAAACAGACGATATACCTGAACAATAATCCCAGGCCATTTCTGTCTTGATTTTATTTTTCCAGATCTTCACACTGGGAACATTAAGGATAGACTCCTTGATTAGAGCAGCACAACAAAAGGGTGTTTGTCTTGGATAGAATTCTCCCCGAGACCCTGGCAGGACAGATAGACATACCCAGGTCCTAGCACTTTGCTGCCAACATTAACCGTATTTCCGGTTATATCTTTTCAGTTTTCCAAATCTTTACCGTTATACATATCTGTTGCTCTTTGGACACCACCGTTTTTGACTTTAATGCATTTCTTTCTGTGATGAAATAACAGATCGAATTTAGGTGTGTGCCACACCGCACCAATTTGTTTTATATGTTTGAAGACTCACGAAAAAGTTTTGTTGTTGCTTTTTCTCTGTTAGTTCTTTGTTGATTTTTCACTCGTCTAATACTTGACATATATTATATTATATATATTAAAAAACATTTGTTATGTGAAAAATGCCTCACGGTTATATCTCATATGTTGTACTAAGAGGTTTTATGTTCTCAAAAAATTGACCCTAGCATTTATTGCTTATACATAGAGCTACTCAGGGGAGGCCTAGGAATCAAATGACCCCCACTTCAGCTCTTTACCCCCGGCATAGCGACACTTCTTCCTTTTTTGATGATCCATATATACCGTCTGACCTGAATGAATGACTCTTTTCTTAACCAAGGTAAGTGCCAAAAGATTTATTTAAGTGCCCAGGCCCGGGGCCGAACCTGATTGCTGCCTGTCCCCCAGAGACTCATGCTGGATCCAGCGAGTCATATCTCTGAGGAGCAGATGAACAAAGATCTTACCCGGGGCATCAAAAAGAGCAACTGGTCGATAGTTATGCAGTGAGTCTTAATCTCCCCACTTGAATATGCGCATATTAACCGATTTCTTCCAGGATTGTGGAATTTGCTACGAGTATACTACCTGGGTTAAAATAGAAAAGATAATCCTAGACTAAGCGTCAGGGTCGGCCTTCAACGTGGAGTTCATAAAACCATCTGGAACCGGTGTCTGAAGGTGCTCAGTTCTTGTATCTAGAGGAATATATCGTTCAGGTAAAAAACTAGAATATCCTTGGTGGTCCATGTATAGTTGACTTTGCCATGGGTCGCATGCCGAGGGGCATATAGATCAAGGAAATATTGCACCCATATTGTCTCCTGGATTGGGTTTTTTTGGAGGGGAAGTTGGAGATTAGGGCCCATATTCGTTCCCCATCCTGCTGGTACGTAAAGGCATGATGGGACTTCAAGCAATTCTTATATCCAAGCTTAGGTTTCTGGGACATAGAAGATCTCATTGCCAGATCTAAATGAGAATTTGCTCTCCAATTCTTCCTTAGTTACGTCTTCCTATGTCTAATCTTAATGTCAAAGACATGCTTGTGCTTGAATACGGGTCTATGACACCCTCATTTTGTTGTATAAATAGGCTCATTACAGCCACATAGCGGCCCTCCGACTTGATGACCACTCATTCATTATACACGCATTTAATTTATGCAAGGTTGAGGTAGTCCATCTAAACATGTTCTTTTCACCAGTGACCTCCAAGTGAAAACCATAATAAGTTGCTTGTAAGGGAGGCATAGGCAAAGCCCATGTTAGCCATAATAAACTATGGTCACTATGGGCTTGAGGGATCACTTTTATGGTCATAAAAATATTTCTTTGAACGTAAATATAATCAAGGATAGAGGCCTGTTGAGCCCGTCTCCACGTAGGCCTGGGCGGTATGTCGCTTTTTAAAGCTCCACGCAGTATAACGAAATCACGACTTCTCATTAGAGTTAGCCATTGTTTCGCTGAATTAGTTAATGAACCAAAGTTTGCATCTATACATTGAATATTACATTACCCCCTATTATTGTTGACATAATACTGGAGTCTTGAAGAATTAAGTCCAACGTACATTCTACACCCTCCAAAAACAAATTGTCTGCAATTGCTGCATGGTTCCAGGAAAAATGTAAAGGGGCAGAGTGGCCATTGGGACATATCAATTTTGTGAGCTGTATAAAAGCATTAGGAGAAACCCATTGCTCCAAGGTAAAGCCAATGCTGTTTTTACATGCAGTCAGTAATCCAGCCGATGCCCTTCCTTTATTAGCTTTATGCGCCAGTATCAAGAGCAAGGCGTAACCCTCCCAAACCGGGGGTTTTAAAAACCAAGTTTCTTGGAGCATGTCTACATCCAGACCTTACAGTGGGTTGCCTTCCTTAATCAGTAAATGTTTGAAACCTTTGGTATTCCAAATTGCAAGTTTCAGGCTTAAGATTCCTGATATAGTTAAAAGTGTTGATTATTCTGTGGTAAAACAGCCGGCAACGAGGAGCGCTTGGGGTCTTTCTGATTGTGCAAAGGTGTTAGGAACTTAATCTGGCGTGGGCTTTTAAGACTCCCTGGGAACAGAAAATCCTCAAAAGTGGTCTAGAGGCCCTCTTCTCTGTGTGGTGTAGGGGCGAGGAAACCTCGCTCCTAAGGTTTGGAGATTTAAGATTAGTCTCCTCCTTCAGAATAAATCCCTGCTGGAAAAAGTAATTTCTTGCTCTCAATAATGCTTTGGTAAACAGCAGGGACTGGATCCGCAGGCTTACCTTACTCAGGTCGTAGTCACTAAGGAATTCGACCCGGGCAATGTCTGAGGATTGAATTCCCGCCAAGCCAGGGATATCAAGAAACAGATTCAAAATGCTCTATCTATTAGCATAAACTCTTCATAAATTCCTACTCTACATTCCAATGTGAGGCTATGGTACTTATTAAAATGCTTTCGAGAATATTTATTTATTTATTTATTTATTCAGCTTTGTAGAGCGCACGTCAGCCCGGGGGCATTGTGGCGCTTGTAACAGACAATATCTTAGTTACATAGGATACAGTAATTACATACAATACAGAATTTACAGTAGACATGTATACATTAGCAATGCAGTATATTTACATGGATTCCTGAGAGTTTCCCAATTATTTTGCAAGGAATGAGGTTTTCAGTTTCCTGCGAAAAATGGGGAGTGCGTTTTCCGCTCTAATGTCTGCAGGGAGAGCGTTCCAGGTCTTGGCTGCAATGTAGGGGAAACTTAGACCTCCGGCTTTGGCTGCTCACAAGAGCTGGAATCATGTGAACACTTCTGCCTGAATGAGGGTAGATGATTCGTATGTGGTTTCCTTTCGACCTCTATCATTCTGCACTTCATTTAGGTCAGAGAGTCCATGTGTCCTCAAATTATCTTCTGTATAATGCGTTTGATCTTCCATAGATATGATATGGTCATAATGGGTCCTTCCCGGTCCCTTATTATTTTTTACAAGTTGATTTCTTCTCTGCTCTATTGTAAGGAATTTACCCCTAGAAGGGGGGTTACTTAAATTGGCCAGATCATGAAGATCGCAGTGTGGCCTATTGAATCCCTTATTTCTAGAGGACTGATTGTATTTCGTACCAACAAGGTATAATGTCATCAGGTACTGTGACCAGATTTGGCTTTTTTTATGTTGGAACTGTGTTGTTTTCATTGCCTCCTTTATTTGACAAATTTCCTTCGGGGGCGTACTTAGAGTCTTCTAAGGTTTCCTAGAGCCAAATAAAGTTGATCGAGAGAGAGAGATCTCTGATTTTTGGTCTTGTTACCAGTTTGGTTAGGTTACGATGCCCCATTTCTCTTGGATTTTTAAAAAGAAATTGGTTCAGGTAATGGTTGTGGGCTCTCACCAATGTCTTCAGGCAGATCTTGAAGTATAGCACTTTTGCTAGCCTGCGTCACATTGTCTTGCTTATCCCAGAATGTAATATTCTCTAAATTATCACATTCTGGAATGGGAAACTGTGACTCTCTGTCCATCACCACTGAGGCAAGGCCTAAGATTGAGGTCCCCAATTTCGCATTACTATTTCCCTTCAGGGGTCTTGTCTCCCCACATAGTAGATACAATTCCATAGTGGTTATTATTGTTGTTAAGGTGGTTAACAAGCCAAATTGTTCTGCAACTTTCATATCGAATGTTTTGTATAGTTTTGCGAAAGCCATTAAAGCAGTGTTCATTGCCGTCATCATGGGAGGGTGCCCCTGGTTCAAGCCAAGAGACCTTCAGGGGGTGGGGTTGACAAAGGAAACCGGGGAACTAGATGATGAGTTCAAAGAATCCAGATATAGTAGAGGAGATTGAAGGGCAAAGGGGGAAATAGCAATGGAGGTTGCGTGTCTTGAACAAGGACCTCTTCAGCTGCTAGATTTTTTTAGTGGTTCAGAATGATGAACTAGACCCATTTGACTAGACAAACTTATATTTTTGGTGGGTATCTGAGAATAGTCGTTTACCAACAAATGATTGCCAGCAGGTAAGCAGGGGGTGCATAGAATAGATCCAACCCCCAAGTGGACCTGGGCAGTAGTAGTCTGGTAGGCCTTTATCTCTAATGAATGGGCTGTAGGTGGATTATCGAGGTGACCCCTCAGGGACAATGGAGGGGGCAACTCAACTGCCCTTACCTGAGACCGCTACCCCGCTCTATGTGTGGGAGTTCCGCAAACCAAGGCAAAATCCAATATCTTGGTAAAGTCTAGAAGGAGACCATGAGTCGGAGGAGGAGCGTTGTGGAATTGAGGGCCAGAATTAGCTGATTCACAGGTTTGGTCGGCCTCCACTTCACAAGGTGTCTTTAATTTCACCCAATAGCCTCTAATATAAGACGTTAAAGATTGTGTACGAAGATGTTGCAAAGGTCGGGTTCTCCGTGGGGAAGCCTGATCCTTCGCACATATATTAGACGTTTGACTTGAGATATCAGTCACTTGTTGCGAACGTACCTTCCTAGGCATAGCTGACTTCATGTATAAGCATATGACATTTCCATACAAGTAAATAAAATAAAATATGCAAAAGAAATACATATGGTTAACAATCCGTAATTATTTCCGGGGTGGAACAAACAAATAAGAATAAATAAGTAATCACAATGTTACTGCTCTCGTTCCCCCCCACCTGACCGCCCAACTGCCCAACTGCACTCTGTGAAGCACTCTGTGATGCGCTGAGGAGTGCAGGAGGCAGTTTTTGAAGAATTTGGCGGGGAAAGGGGCGTGGCCAACGAGCACTCTTACAGAGTTCAGCAAAAGCAGTCCAAAAACAAATAATAAAGCTGAAAGTAAAGAAATTAGGTGAATACGTTGTTCCAAGGTCCAAAGTTTGCAAGATCCATGTAGCAATATATTTAAAAGGTTCCCATCCACTGTACCTCTGAAAAAGAAGCAAAGGTTGCAGCAGGCATCAGGCAAGAAAGAGGTGCCTAACTGCACTTGGTGAAGCACTCCTTGATGCGCGTGCAATGATGCACGTGGGAGGCAGTTTTTGAAGGATTTGGGCGGGAAAGGGCCGTGGCCAACGACTGTTCTTGCAAAGCTCAGCATAAGCAGTCCAAAATCAAATAATAAAGCTCTTGAAACAGAAGCAAAAGTTCCAGCAGGCAGCAGGTAAGAAAGAGGTGCCTAACTGCACCCAGTGAAGCACTGTGCAATGCGTGCCCCTCTTAAGTTTCTCTTCCATTACCATAGCAACCCTAAATCACCCCGGACACTGCTCCTACTGAGACAGCGTGGGCAGTTTTGTAAGTGTTTTTACAAATTGCTATTAGCACCTTAAGGGTATCCCTCAGGGTGCTAATAACATTAACACAGCGACAGCGTTCTAATGGCTACACCAGCCGGTTACAGCACCAGCACCCGGTATTACAGCCCTCGCTTTGCTCTGGCTGTAACTTGGGCCCTGGGCTGTAACCGGCCGGTCAGGGGAGTGGCTAGGTCTGGAAAAGATCCGGGGCTAAGCTAATGTCCAGGCTGTCAGGACTCGGGGCTAGCTAGTCTTTTGGCTGTAGCTCCTGAGCTTCTATCCGGGGCTACAGCCAAAAGATCCGGGGCTATAGCCCCCTCAGCCCCCCCTAGCAACGCCCCTGCGGCCGGTGTAGCCCTCAGAACGCATTGTTAATGTGGCATTAACACCCTCACCGGTGGGCTAGAATTAGGTGTTATCGGCCCGGAGCCTGAGAACACCCGATCCAGCCCAGTGCAGAGGATGTTAAGGCCATTAGAACCCTGGGTTACCAAAGCGGCAACCCAGGGTGCTAAAAAAAAAAAATATTTTCCTTCCTACAATGGGACGCGCGCAGCGTCCCGTTGTATGAAGGAAAATCCTTTACCAACATGGTCACCATGGAAAGGGAAGGCGGGGCTCCGTACGGCAGCCGCGCCATGGCGGTCTTTCTGTACAGAGAGGAAGGTGCACCGCAGCTGCAGTAAGGTAAGTTGGGGGCAGGAGGTGGGGGGATAAAAATTTAAAAAGGTGACGGGGGATTGGGAGGAAGATGGCCGTCAGGCGGCTTGGAACGCAGGCATATACCAGCGGTTCAAGCCAGCAGTCCTACCCACCTGATTGACTGGCTCCCCTCGCACGGTGTTTATGCATTTTTGATACGGTGGAGTCCCACCATGGTTCACAAGATAGCTCAGCAGGTTAAGCACTTGTTGCAGAGAATTGTATCCTGGCAAGGCGGACACAGATTTTCTCTCTCTGAGGTTCATAAGCCTGAGTTTATGGACTTTGGCAAGTGATTGTTGCCAATGCTATGTGTAACAGAGGTACATACAAATCCCTTTAGCAAGCTTAAGGCCTCATTATGAATATCTGGTAATTGGTTAAATAGGTGGCATTTTCAACAACTTTGGCATTTAATTATCGGCTGGGATCACACATGACATTTACCCAGAAACCCATATTTACACAACGCAGTACTTTCTGTGTCCTCCATGTGGTAACTTGCCCATCAGAAGCTAACTCACATTTAGGAGGTATTTTAAAAATAGAAGGCATTTAAAATGCCACATATTTGGACGGTTATGATATCACCATAGCTAGATTAGCGTGTGTTCTCGCCCCTTGTTGCAGTCTAGAACGTTTACCTAGAGCACAGCATCTAGTCATCTCGCATGAGAGAAAGGCCATGCATAGAACGCAGAGCCATGTAGAGCAAAAGACTCCCTGCCAAACAGAATTGCAATTACGGCAGGTCAGAATGGCCATTTACCTCCTAATGTATCTTTTGGTTTATTCCCCATTATGGAGTGAGGAGAGCTGAATGTTTTATGCAGTAATTCCGCCTCAACCGTGGCTGCCTCCTTTCCTGGTGGTATTACCTCCATGCAGTGGTCGAAGTGTATGAAAAGAAGTAGTGGAGCTATGTTCCCTGCCGGTCTGCCCTACTCTCCACGAACTCCATCGCTGCACCCCCTCCCACACACAGTCCAAACCCCCAAACAAACACACCTGTTATTTAAGGGAATGTTCAGTGCAGTGCACTGAAGTGCAAGCTTCAACTTCTTCCTACACTTTCATTTTAAAACTAAACCGCTCCAGAATGGTTTCTTTTTAAAATAAAAGAATAGGAACAGTGCAACTGAAAAATAAAAAGTATAGGATCACCGCTCCCGACCACTTCGACCTCTGCCTCCGTGCCAAAGCATGCATTTTTCAATGTCTGGCTTACTATCACCCTATGCTGGTGAAGAGTGTAACACTGGGGGTATGCAGAATTACCACCAGTGTCACCATTACCACCACACTCCTAATCAGACCATCCAGTTTATAGCAATGTAGCGCTTGCAAAAAAATGCCTTTTTAAAAGCGCCACAAAAAATGTGTGAAATGCTGGTACAACATGTTCAAATATAGTATTTCACCTATCCGCCTCCTGAAATGCTGGTACAACATGTTCAGATATATATTTCACCTATCCGCCTCCTGAAATGCTGGTACAACATGTTCAAATATAGTATTTCACCTATCCGCCTCCTGAAATGCTGGTACAACATGTTCAGATATATATTTCACCTATCCGCCTCCTGAAATGCTGGTACAACATATTCAGATAAATATTTCACCTATCCGCCTCCTGAAATGCTGGTACAACATATTCAGATATATATTTCACCTATCCACCTCCTGAAATGCTGGTACAACATATTCAGATATATATTTCACCTATCCGCCTCCTGAAATGCTGGTACAACATGTTCAGATATATATTTCACCTATCCGCCTCCTGAAATGCTGGTACAACATGTTCAAATATATATTTCACCTATCCGCCTCCTGAAATGCTGGTACAACATATTCAGATATATATTTCACCTATCCGCCTCCTGAAATGCTGGTACAACATGTTCAAATATATATTTCACCTATCCGCCTCCTGAAATGCTGGTACAACATGTTCAAATATAGTATTTCACCTATCCGCCTCCTGAAATGCTGGTACAACATGTTCAGATATATATTTCACCTATCCGCCTCCTGAAATGCTGGTACAACATGTTCAAATATAGTATTTCACCTATCCGCCTCCTGAAATGCTGGTACAACATGTTCAGATATATATTTCACCTATCCGCCTCCTGAAATGCTGGTACAACATATTCAGATAAATATTTCACCTATCCGCCTCCTGAAATGCTGGTACAACATATTCAGATATATATTTCACCTATCCACCTCCTGAAATGCTGGTACAACATATTCAGATATATATTTCACCTATCCGCCTCCTGAAATGCTGGTACAACATGTTCAGATATATATTTCACCTATCCGCCTCCTGAAATGCTGGTACAACATGTTCAAATATATATTTCACCTATCCGCCTCCTGAAATGCTGGTACAACATATTCAGATATATATTTCACCTATCCGCCTCCTGAAATGCTGGTACAACATGTTCAAATATATATTTCACCTATCCGCCTCCTGAAATGCTGGTACAACATGTTCAAATATAGTATTTCACCTATCCGCCTCCTGAAATGCTGGTACAACATGTTCAGATATATATTTCACCTATCCGCCTCCTGAAATGCTGGTACAACATATTCAGATATATATTTCACCTATCCACCTCCTGAAATGCTGGTACAACATGTTCAGATATATATTTCACCTATCCGCCTCCTGAAATGCTGGTACAACATGTTCAGATATATATTTCACCTATCCGCCTCCTGAAATGCTGGTACAACATGTTCAAATATAGTATTTCACCTATCCGCCTCCTGTGCTCATTTGTTTCAGAAACACATCCATGCCATTTTGGGTATGCAGTGCCCACAGGACCAGTGGCCCCGCGACCCATACGCCCCAAACCCCTCCCCTCACCCCCAGAATTTCCCCTCACCTCTGTACTTCGTGTTACTGCACTTGTACGAGCCGAATGACACAAGCCCTAATAGGACCGTCATTGTTGTTTTCTTCCGTGCCCCCCCCCTTTTTTTTGTCTTGTAGCGCCTTGAAACACCATTTGATGTATAGGCGTTATATAAATACCGACTAAATAAATGTATATGAAGGATCTCCATTTGTGAGAGTGTTTTCAATTCAGACGTGCAATAGGGACAACAGAAATGAAATTCTGAAAGTTTACCATCTACCTACAACTATTTTAATTAAGCAAACATATCCCCCTAAATAATAAATATTCATATTGTCGTGCCTCAATATTTAACTTTTACTTGCCGTAAAATGAAGGCACAATATCCTCGGATGTCTGTATAATGACACCCAAAATGTCCCTCTGCTATGAAGCGAAATCTGAACCAGAGTCTTCCTAGGGATGCTTTAGTGCAATGACTTGTGGGTTATGTCTACTTCTAACGATCCCCTAGTGCCTTCACAGATCAACTTGCGACTAGACCCCGCCCCCGAGGCAACGTCATAAACAAGTCATGGTCCTCTCCATCTGGGCGGGGGTCCTCTAAACATCCTAAAGAATTGCCCTTTTACACCATGTCCTTTCCTTTACAAGGAACGGCTCACGAGGGTTAGGTTTCCTATTTCCGTTGGGGGGGAGGGAGGGGTTGGAGGGAGGAGAGTTGTTAGCAAAGACACAAACTGCGTCTAGGATTGGAAGAGCACAATGGGCCAATTTTCCACAGGCTCTCAACATTCTCAGACTGCCTTCAATTTGGTAACTCGGCGGGAAGGTCATTAAAATGGCGCCTTGAAGCGAATGCAGTGCATGGCTGCGTGTTTCTCTGTGTGGAGGAAGTCGGCCCGACTACACCATCATAGGCACAGCTCTGAAATGGCATAATTGATCTCATACCTTAAAATGAGCCCTTGCTCTCTGCGATTCTTCAAGCCAGCACTTTATATAAAGCCAAACGATCACATCTCACCTCTTCATAGATAGATGGGTAGTTCGTTTTTAATAGTTTGCACTTCATTTCAGGACCTGTTTCTTACTGAGACAATGGACCAAGTGATTTTTCAAGGTCAGACAATCACACAAGTTGGCAAAAAAGGGAAGCCATTCGTATTTCCTAGTTCCTCAGACAACTATAATTGCCCACTAGACCACAGTTCCTGGTAAAACTACAAAGGTAGATGACGAAACATTATTTTTGAACAAATACGATATTCTTAGTGAATTCAAAATGAAAAGAACACCATTTTGGTGGGGAATGTATTAACAGCATGATGGTCGTTGATTCGTAAATACATTGATAACATAAACTACTATGCAGTCACTCATGCTTGCATGTGCACTATAAAATGTAGTGTCTGTCCCAATAACTAACTAGCACTTTATTTCCTTTGTAGTAAAGCACTGGGATTTACTTGTTCTCTCTGAACCTCATTCTGTATCCATGACTTATGTTGAACATTGACATCTGCATAGACTTGTTAGTCAGGAACTTGAACACTTCACAGACTTTGTATTGAAAAGGTTCAATGACGTTTAGATTTCAGACAACAGCACAGTTCTGTTTTTTTTTTTGGTAAAGCATCTCATTGGCTCTAGACTTGAACAATAGTGCGCTTTGTAGACTTTAACTTCACTTACATATTGGCTTAGACAACTGCACACTTCATAAGCTTCACGTGGAACAACTTCAAAGACTCTTAAACGTACACAATTAATATACCTTGTGATGCTCAGACTCTAGGACTCTTAGGCTTAGACACCTGTGCTTTGCACTTCACAATCATTGGTTCATGTTATTCACAATATCTCTTTGAGTACACTTGGCTTGTTACCAGTATATTAAATGTTTCAAGTCTCTTCAAACATAATCTTGGGCTTCAGGTGCCAGCATTCATTTCTCTTGCTCTCATTCACAATGGTTCTTGGACTTGGCATGGGCTTCTCCAGCACATTCATATTTCAATTCTCTTTGGATGGAACTTTGGACTTCAGGTTCCAGAATGCATTGCTCTTTCTCTCACAACGGTTCCTGAGCTGCTTTCTCTCCTATCCATGGTGATCTGTCTCTACAATCTGTTCCTTTCCTCACATACTCCATTCTCTATATCTCCACCAATTTGATAGACTAGCGCTCTTTGGGCACAGTCACACGCTCTTGATGGAGGCAAAAGACTTTGGATGCCGATCTGTTTTGGGCGTTCAGGATATGCTGCAGCATGTTTTGCTAGATTATTGTCTGGTCAATGGACAAACTGAAGGGAATAGAGCTGAAGGGCTGCCTCATCGATGTGGAGTGGCAGATTTAAGACACATAGGGCCTCATTACGGGTCCAGCAGTAACCGTGCCGGTGATACCGGCAGGTTGCCGCCAGACCCGTAATGATTTACCAGCGCCTGACTTCCTGGTAACACCGGGTGATTACAACCCCAGCGGGAAGTCAGGCGTCAGTAAATTGTAATTCCCCATTCCCATAGAGTCCTATAAGACTCTATGGGAATGGGGAATATGGAAGCACCGCACCGTTGCTAACGGTGCCAGTGCTTCCGTCACGGTCTGCCTACCACAGGGCACAGCGGTTTGCCTACCACAGGGCACATCAACTCTGGCAGGCAGACTGTAATATGCCGGTCAGGAAACAACGGAGTGGCTAAGATATGATGGAGGGGTGAAATGTGGGGGGCGAAATGTAGGGTGATCTTGGATCCAAAAATGGTGACTAGTTGGGAAACATGTATTTTACTTCTTTTTTTTATTGCTGAATTTCATTGCTTTGTCTCCTCCCCAAGCGCACCGAGAGGTAAAGTTGACAGTTGTTGAATGGATACATTGTGTGGAGAATCAAGTCACTTTAGGAAACACTTGTGTATATTCGCCATGCAAATGACCAATACATACAATACAAATAAACTGGAGTCAGCATTCCCAGAGTGTTCTGAGAACGAGGCTGAGTGTAGAATTATTGAGTAGAGAAACATTCCACTTTGAGAAATGAAATCTGAATTTGGTAAAACCTTGGGAAAAGGAATGAGTGCAACATCATTGCATACTGGCAAGTGAAATCCAAGATCCCAGAATTCCCCAAGTAAGAGACTAACTGGAACAACAAGACACTTTGGGAATTAAAGTTTGAATTCCCAGAATCCTGTGCAAAAACTGAATTTCTTGAATAATCTAATAACAGGGTCTGCAACCTTTGGCTCTCCAGAAGCTGTGTACTACAACTCCTATCAGGCCTACAGACCATGATAAATGTTGACGGATTATGGGTGTCAAAGACCAAAACGTGTAGAGAGTCACAGGTTGTAGACCCCTGCTCTAAAAAAGAGACTGCAGGACAGCCTTGCGTACCGAGAAGTGCATTCAGTGGAACAACATTGCACAGTGGGAACTGCAGGCCATGTTCCCAGAGATTGTGTAGACAATGATTGCCTGCTGGAAATTGAAGTCCAAATTCCAAGAGGCTTCTTCAAAGGATACTGTAAAGAGCATTGTTACCTGTTCGGTAAGTTCCCAAAGTTGAGAAAGTAAATGAAATAACTGGGACCAGTGATAAAACCACCTGACAAAGCTGAAATAGACTTTAAAACATGTACCGGTTGACTGGTGTGATGTCACTTTTTTGAGAAATTGCCAGCGTACAGAGATATCGTACGAGAACCTGTGGCCCGCTGGTCATACATCGATCTCTGAAGGAGGCCCATTACCCACTGACCGATTGGACTGAGATTAGACCCAGTTACCTTCAGGGTACAAACAGACCTCCACAGCATGCACATTAACCCACCAAGCTATCTTACCGTGAATCATAGGAATATAATTGAAGGCGATGAGACATTTAGTATGTAAGACTGTAATATGATTTTTAAGGAAAGTTTTACATTTTGCTTATGACTAAATCAAAGTATGTGTGTAATGAAAAAAAAGTGTGACAGTATCCCAGACTTCAAAAATTGACGTAAGGATAAAGTTAAGTTATCCCCTTCTACCAGGGCACCAAAAATGGTGCGTGGCAGCTTGTATAAGGGAGTGTGAAGGTAGAACAGCGGAAATGTGTCCAGCAGGCATTACTCGGCTCTTGATAGCGCGTAGGAAGCCATACAAAGTGGCGGCGATAGCCACCATCACCAAATGGGTTCACAAAATCATGCAGTTAGCAGGGATTGACCTGAAGAAGTTTGGGGCGCATTCAGTAAGAGGCGCTATGGCTTCTAAAGCATTTGCAGCAGGAGTGATGCTACAGGATATTTTACAGGCAGCTGACTGGGCCAGCGATAGTGCATTCAAGACATTTTACTTTAAGCTGATTCAATCAATGGCGGCGGCAATAGTGGGGAGCTTTGAACAAGCATAATGCTCGCCTGCGGTCTTGACAGAGAAAGAAGAGTACCCCTGCATGCTGCAGAGGGAGTCTTGATTGTATTAAAGACATGGAGGTGAGCATTACTTTCCCACCCGGTGCATGCACTGTAACAGATAACGAGAAATTTTAATTGTGATGTAATGAACAGTGCAATTTCCTCCGCCCTACTGACAATTCCCTTGTCTGCTCCGCAGGAGACGACCAGAAGACAAGTTGAGCAAGGGACGAGAAGGTACTGCTGTGCAGCATGGCGAGAGTTAATAAGCACGGCAAGCTAGCATCATGCCCAAGGAAGCTCGGAAGACAGAAAGCTGTTGATATTTTTCATTTGGTTTGAAGTTACCATCAGTGCTGGTCATTGGGCCGGCTCTCGCCGGATCTGAGATCCGTCATCGCATGTCTAGCCAGATCTCGGGATCCGGCCAGCCTCCGCCCATAAAGCTCGATTACTTTTTTGTTTAACCAGTGCTCCAGTCAATGCTAAGCAAGGCAACGAAAAACGCTTTGTATAGCTTAAACAAATAGAACAAACAATGATGTAATGTTCTCTGTGGCTGTGCACAGGGAAGATTTGGTGATATAATGCTCAGCCACAGAGCACATTACATTACCGTCGGTTATATATGCTTAAGTTATACAAAGCGCTTGCGCTTCTCGTTGCGTTACTTAGCAGTGACTGGAGCGCTTGTATAAACAAAAAGCGCTCCTGTCACTCCTAAGCAACGCAACAGAAAGCGATTTGTATAATTTAAGCAAATATAACCAACGGTAATGTAATGTGCTCTGTGGCTGTTCATAGGACAGATTCTGGATCAGCCAGAGAGCACCAGGGGCATATCCAGCATTGCAATTCCATATGGTCTCATTCGCGCCCACAAACCGCCAACCCTGCCCCAGTCTACTTTTTTGGTAAGATTAGTGGTAGATGGCATTTTAACACATAACACATATAAAGCTGTAGAATCATTACAGATGCAGGAAACTCATCTATTAGAGTGCTGTCCAGGCCCTCTGGGGCAAAATACATATAAACCTCATAATTTGCATATGGATTGCACCAACAGAAAGGACGTCACAGAAAAGGACATCGCAAGGAGCATCATCAGTCGTTGATACTTGGAGGCACCATGGAAGCAACTTTAGAATTAGTTGCCATAGGTAAGCCAAGTGGCAAATAACTTTGGGGTTCAAAATACCTAAATTGCATTATTGTTATTTATGGAGCAACACTATAGTCAGGCTTTCTTTTTTTTTTTAAATAACAGCATGATATATTAACATAAGCTCTCAGGTGAATCACAGAGCTGCAGATAAGACACAGGGCCTCATTACACGGATGGTTCATGCCGCTAAAATACCAGCACCGCCTTGGCGGAAAGGGGAATTACCGCCCCATTCCAAGGTTGGCGGGGCGGTAATTCCCCCTTCCATCATTGCCCTTCCCCATTCCCATTTTTGCCCCATAGGGCATAATGGGAATGGGGAAGGCGCTAATTACGGTACCGCAAATTGCGGTACCGTAATTAGCTCCCTGGGTTCCTTTGCGGGTTGGTTTTTAACGCCTGCAAAAAGCAGGTGTTAAATTCCCCAGCCCGCAAAGGGACCTCGTAGTAAGGCGGTAAGGATTTACCGGTACTGGTAAAATACCGGTACCGGTAAACCCTTACCGCCATCCGTGTAATGAGGCCCACAGTGTGATTAAATGATCTGCCCAAGATCACAGACTTTAGTCAATATAGATATTTATGAAGGTTTCCCTTTGCATTTCATGTGCTTAAAAAATCCTTTATTTAAAGCAATTCCTTGCAAGCAAAGCACATTACATAAGAAACAACCCTTTCATAATTAGCTTTACACTATATACATCATGATGGGTTTAGATTTATTCTCCCCATCCCATTCTGCATGCAAGGTCACAATAGCATCTTACAGATTAATGTTAGCCTATCAAATCCCCCTTGGGTAAAGCAATAGTCATTATTTCATAAAGCCTGTGGCATTATGCACCCTTCTCACTGCTGATAACTCCCTCCCATGCACATTTCTAAAGGGACAAAAGTCACTGCTAATAGCCCCACTTCCTCCCATCAGTGCCTAATGGCTAACATTAGCTCACGGAGCTCCTTGGGACATTGTCCTGGTAGCAGGACACCTCTCCTGTTCAGAAAGGGTAAGGTGTCCTGCTGCCAGGACAATGACCGTGCTGAGCAGGAATGGCTCAGTAATTGTCCTCCCAGCGGGTGTCCCAGTGACAAACATCCCAGTCAGGCTTGCAAAAGAGCCCGTGGGGGG
Source organism: Ambystoma mexicanum (assembly GCF_040938575.1). NCBI lineage: Eukaryota > Metazoa > Chordata > Amphibia > Caudata > Ambystomatidae > Ambystoma > Ambystoma mexicanum. The sequence continues at coordinate 150,366,080 of NC_090936.1, forward strand.
GGGGGCAGCTTGCCCCCTTCCCTCTCGATACGCCACTGCAGAGCACATTACATTACGTCAGTTGTATTTGCTTAAGTTTTACTTTTCCATTGTACAGAGCGTTGAAGCATGTACGGTACTTCACGTTTTTTTCTTCATCGTCACCTCGCTGGTGCTTATCAGGAAATACTACAGTTCACCGTCAGTTAGTGGTGAACTCAAGAATTTCCCTAGGGTGATGCTAGGAGACTTGGAGTGGGAAGTAGACATGTGTGTTAAGTGTAGAGTCAGAGTATAAAAGGTGTGGAGTTTTAAAACTATTATTTTGAACATTTCCTTTGATCGGAGGTCAACTGGCAGCTCCAATCCCCTCTGAACTCTGCCTCCTCGGAACTCTGCCCCCACCCTTGTGGGATCCCCCGCCATATTTTTCCCATTTCCACCACTGGTTACCATTGATGATCAGTCCAGAGCATCCAAAGAAGAGGAGTGAAGGACAGGAAGTGACATATGGACAAGGCAGGAAGGACTACAGGAGCAGTGAGAACATAGGGAAATGTAGTTCAAGAACAGTAAACAGAAAGTAAAAAGAGAAAATGCATAAAGGATGTCATTTTCAGTTATTTGTGTTATTTTGTTGAAACTGCTGAGGAGTAGTGATTTAAAGAAGTTGAAGCATAATGCTCACCTCTGTGTCTTTAATAGAATCAAGACTCCCTGCGCAGCATGCAGGGGTAAGCTTCATTGCTTGCATGTAATGTCTTATTCACTTATGGCATTGAGAAATAAAATCAATTTATTCCATTGTAAAAAATCCTTTAATTCACCGAAAAGTCTCTCTGTAATTGCCATTGATAACCCTCAAACCTTGTTAGTCTGCTTTCAAAGGTTTTTCTACCGTGAATAAACATTCTGCGTTATTTTAACTGGATCACTCAATTCTGTGAAATACACTTCTTTGAAACAGCAACATCTGGTGGGTCATCAGAAAAATGTCTTTCTAAGGCGAGGGCGCCCCCACGTGGTTACAAGAAAACATGACCTCTGTACATGTGTGGAAACGTAAACTGAAGTTTATTTCAAGCATCTGCGGGAGCACAGTTACAAACATGGGAAATGTTTAGGGCTGAAACGACAATGACCTGTTAGCCCCCCATCCCCAAACCACCCCTGGCTCACTACTAGTTCCATGAACCTAGGAAGTAGCTTGAATGGCAATAAGCATTGACAGAGTCCCTAGTTTGGGCTGCTCTTTACTCGTGCGGCCAGGTACTCAGACCATTTCCCAGCTATTTACAAGTTTTGTTATGAAAACTCCAGGTACTGAATCATTGGCAGCCAGTGCCTAGATTTTAACACTGTTGTCCTGGATATGGCAATTTCACATAGCAGTGCCAGGTGCCATATGCCCGGCTAGCATGGCAGTGCCACAATCCTTTATGCCCGATTGGGACAGCAGTGGAAGTTCCATCATGCCCACGAAAAGCACAGTGAAAGGTTTTGGGACACCAGTCCTAGCAGCGTAAGAATGCAGGCCTTTTGAAATAGTTGGGTTTAAAATAAAAGGGTGTTTTAGGTTTGTTGTCCATTGGGCACTTCTTTAGAAGGCTAGAACCTGGAATAAACGCATGCACCCGCTCTCCAACAGCAGTGGTCATGATAGTGGTAGAGCAGGGGTCTGCAAACTACAACTCTCTAGATGTTTTGGACTATGACTCCCATAATCCCTTACCAGACTCAGCTGAAGATGTGTGCGGGCCCATTTCAACATGATGGTTGGGTGGTGGGGTGTGGGCTTGCTCAAAGCAGAAAACAGTCTGAGCACCTGTGGGGTGCATGCATTATACTGGAGGCAAAGAAATACAGCCGGGGTTAGTAGCCGCCGATCATCACGAGACGGCCAGCCAGCAGGGATCTGAAACACTAAATGCCCAGTGAAAAGCTGTACACCCTTCTTTGTCAGCAAGTGCCTGATGTGGAGGAACCAGTGTTAAATGGTAATGAGGTGGTAACACTTATACCCTAAGGGAAGTGATGCCCGCACGGGCTCCTGCAAGCACAGCTTGTAAGGCGAGCGCTGCAAAGTGCATCTTTAAGCCACAGAACGAAAGTAAGATAGAAAGGGATATATTGCTGGCTGGCAACATGGAGGCAAAAATCCCGCTTGTACCTTAAGAAGTAATTCCTGAATAAAAAGTGGCATTAAATGGAGCATGCAAAATTACCACACGCAGTAATGCACTAATTATCAATAGGGCCTCGTAGTGGGCAATAACCCTAACTTGTAATCGTGCAAAAATGTTGCGATTATAGCCGGAGGTAACCGCCAACTTGAGTTCGGTGCCCCAAAATGATAATGAGGGCCAAAGTCGGGTACTGAAACTAGTGCCATAAAGGGCCTGAGTCAAAGAGCATTTTCCCATGGGATTGCGCCATTATAAAACGCTTCTGTGAATCGGACCCTAAACGTGGGAGATGTGTTCAAGCCAGTGTATGATGAGGGGAACGGGCCAAGCATGGGCGTCATTTTAGGGGGGCACACGGGTGTCTGCCCCCCCTCCCCCCAACTTTCATGGCACACCATTTTGTCCCCATTCATTTGGCTGCGGCACCTTTTCTTCAGATGTCATGTCCCCCCCAACATTTTCAGCAAAGTTACTCCACTGGAGCCAAGTACCCCTTTCCCGGGACCACCCCTCCTTTTTTTACACAATAGGATTAAGAGGGTCATTAGACTAGGAACCAGAAGGTGGCACCATTACACCAGGAGACAGGGTGGAATATTTGGACTATAAAAGAACGCCAAGTGCGTGTTCAGCATCACATGAGAAAATGGAGGCGCTCGCCAGGGAGGAAGGGAGATTGAGGGGAGCGAACACCCCTAATTACACAGATCGAGGGAGTTGACATTAATTACAGCAAGCGACAGTGTGACATCATTGTACCAATGCACGAGGTGGCATTTTTGACAGGGAGAGGAGGGGCCGCATTACTGTTCAAAGGGAGGTACCCCGGAGGGTATAGCTCAAAGGGGTGTCTTGGCTCAAAGGAAAGGGCCAACATTCTGGCACAATGTGGGTGGGAGGCACTTAACCTTAATTTGAGGGGTTTAACCTAGGAGGGGAGGCAGGCATTACTGTTTGACGAGGAAGATTTATTTGCATTTTTTTTAAAGCGCTCACACAGCCTGCGGGCATCAAGGCGCTGTTACAGGAATTGTTTGTTTTTAGTTGCGTATTTATAACGCGCTTAAATACCCAGAGGTTTCTAAGAGCACCCGTGGATCGAGCCTGTGGTGTTTCGTGTCATCTTGCTTCCAAAGCGAGCACGTTGCCCCTGAGCTATCCTCCAGGGAAGAGAGCAGAATTAATGCTCGATGGGGGTGGACGGGGCAACCTTATTGGTCCATGATGGAAGGGTGGCATTATTGTTCAAATGGAGATTGGAGAGTAATATTGTTCGATGTAGATGGGTGATATTTTTGCTGGGGTGGGGGTGGGGAGAGCTACTTATTCTTCAAAGGGAGCTGCACAAGGACTGCATTATAGCTCAAAGTGGAGGGTGGCCCATTACTCGACAGGAGAAAGGATGCATTCGTGTTCAAAGGGAACTTCGGCATTTTCTTCAAGCGGAACAAACGGAATTATTACTTTACTGGCAAAAGCGATGTTATTGCTCGATGGAAGATGCAGCATTACTGCTCCATGGTGGGCGGCTGCGGTATTGGTCAAAGAGAAGTGGCGGTATTATCGCTCACTGGAAGATAGTCGGCATTATTGCTCCATGGTGGGCGAGCACCATTCCCCCTAGACTGGGGATGCGTGTGGCGTTATTGTTCAAAGGAAAGTGGCGGCATTATCGCTCACTGGAAGATACTCTGCATTATTGCTCCATGGTGGGCGAGCACCATTCCCCCTAGACTGGGGGTGCGTGCGGCGTTATTGTTCAAAGGAAAGTGGCGGCATTATCGCTCTCTGCAAGATAGTCGCATTATTGCTCCATGGTGGGCGAGCACCATTCCCCCTAGACTGGGGATGCGCGTGGCGTTATTGTTCAAAGGAAAGTGGCGGCATTATCGCTCACTGGAAGATAGACGGCATTATTGCTCCATGGTGGGCGAGCACCATTCCCCCTAGACTGGGGATGCGCGTGGCGTTATTGTTCAAAGGAAAGTGGCGGCATTATCGCTCACTGGAAGATAGTCGGCATTATTGCTCCATGGTGGGCGAGCACCATTTCCCCTAGACTGGGGGTGCGTGCGGCGTTATTGTTCAAAGGAAAGTGGCGGCATTATCGCTCTCTGCAAGATAGTCGCATTATTGCTCCATGGTGGGCGAGCACCATTCCCCCGCGTGGCGTTATTGTTCAAAGGAAAGTGGCGGCATTATCGCTCTCTGCAAGATAGTCGCCATTATTGCTCCATGGCGGGCGAGCACCATTCCCCCTAGGCTGGGGATGCACGTGGCGTTTTTGTTCAAAGGAAAGTGGCGGCATTATCGCTCTCTGCAAGATAGTCGCATTATTGTTCCATGGTGGGCGAGCACCATTCCCCCTAGGCTGGGGATGCGCGTGGCGTTATTGTTCAAAGGAAAGTGGCAGCATTATCGCTCTCTGCAAGATAGTCGCATTATTGCTCCATGGTGGGCGAGCACCATTCCCCCTAGACTGGGGATGCGCGTGGCGTTATTGTTCAAAGGAAAGTGGCGGCATTATCGCTCTCTGCAAGATAGTCGCATTATTGCTCCATGGTGGGCGAGCACCATTCCCCCTAGACTGGGGATGCGCGTGGCGTTATTGTTCAAAGGAAAGTGGCGGCATTATCGCTCTCTGCAAGATAGTCGCATTATTGCTCCATGGTGGGCGAGCACCATTCCCCCTAGACTGGGGATGCGCGTGGCGTTATTGTTCAAAGGAAAGTGGCGGCATTATCGCTCACTGGAAGATAGTCGGCATTATTGCTCCATGGTGGGCGAGCACCATTTCCCCTAGACTGGGGGTGCGTGCGGCGTTATTGTTCAAAGGAAAGTGGCGGCATTATCGCTCTCTGCAAGATAGTCGCATTATTGCTCCATGGTGGGCGAGCACCATTCCCCCTAGACTGGGGATGCGCGCGGCGTTATTGTTCAAAGGAAAGTGGCGGCATTATCGCTCTCTGCAAGATAGTCGCATTATTGCTCCATGGTGGGCGAGCACCATTCCCCCTAGACTGGGGATGCGCGTGGCGTTATTGTTTAAAGGAAAGTGGCGGCATTAGCGCTCACTGGAAGATAGACGGCATTATTGCTCCATGGCGGGCGAGCACCATTTCCCCTAGGCTGGGGATGCGTGTGGCGTTATTGTTCAAAGGAAAGTGGCGGCATTATCGCTCTCTGCAAGATAGTCGCCATTATTGCTCCATGGTGGGCGAGCACCATTCCCCCTAGGCTGGGGATGCACGTGGCGTTATTGTTCAAAGGAAAGTGGCGGCATTATCGCTCTCTGCAAGATAGTCGCATTATTGCTCCATGGTGGGCGAGCACCATTCCCCCTAGGCTGGGGATGCGCGTGGCGTTATTGTTCAAAGGAAAGTGGCAGCATTATCGCTCTCTGCAAGATAGTCGCATTATTGCTCCATGGTGGGCGAGCACCATTCCCCCTAGACTGGGGATGCGCGTGGCGTTATTGTTCAAAGGAAAGTGGCGGCATTATCGCTCTCTGCAAGATAGTCGCATTATTGCTCCATGGTGGCCGAGCACCATTCCCCCTAAACTGGGGATGCGCGTGGCGTTATTGTTCAAAGGAAAGTGGCGGCATTATCGCTCTATGCAAGATAGTCGCATTATTGCTCCATGGTGGGCGAGCACCATTCCCCCTAGACTGGGGATGCGCGTGGCGTTATTGTTCAAAGGAAAGTGGCGGTATTGTCGCTCACTGGAAGATAGTCGGCATTATTGCTCCATGGTGGGCGAGCACCATTTCCCCTAGACTGGGGGTGCGTGCAGCGTTATTGTTCAAAGGAAAGTGGCGGCATTATCGCTCTCTGCAAGATAGTCGCATTATTGCTCCATGGTGGGCGAGCACCATTCCCCCTAGGCTGGGGATGCGCGTGGCGTTATTGTTCAAAGGAAAGTGGCGGCATTATCGCTCTCTGCAAGATAGTCGCATTATTGCTCCATGGTGGGCGAGCACCATTCCCCCTAGACTGGGGATGCGCGTGGCGTTATTGTTCAAAGGAAAGTGGCGGCATTATCGCTCTCTGCAAGATAGTCGCATTATTGCTCCATGGTTGGCGAGCACCATTCCCCCTAGGCTGGGGATGCGCGTGGCGTTATTGTTCAAAGGAAAGTGGCGGCATTATCGCTCTCTGCAAGATAGACGGCATTATTGCTCCATGGTGGGCGAGCACCATTCCCCCTAGGCTGGGGATGCGCGTGGCGTTATTGTTCAAAGGAAAGTGGCGGCATTATCGCTCTCTGCAAGATAGTCGCATTATTGCTCCATGGTGGGCGAGCACCATTCCCCCTAGGCTGGGGATGCGCGTGGCGTTATTGTTCAAAGGAAAGTGGCGGCATTATCGCTCTCTGCAAGATAGTCGCATTATTGCTCCATGGTGGGCGAGCACCATTCCCCCTAGACTGGGGATGCGCGTGGCGTTATTGTTCAAAGGAAAGTGGCGGCATTATCGCTCACTAGAAGATAGACGGCATTATTGCTCCATGGTGGGCGAGCACCATTCCCCCTAGACTGGGGATGAACGTGGCGTTATTGATCAAAGGAAAGTGGCGACATTATCGCTCACTGGAAGATAGTCGGCATTATTGCTCCATGGTGGGCGAGCACCATTTCCCCTAGACTGGGGATGTGCGTAGCATTATTGTTCAACAGAAAGTGGAGGCATTATCGCTCACTGGATGATAGTCGGCATTATTGCTCTATGGTGGGCGAGCATCATTCCCCCTAGACTGGGTATGCGCGTGGCATTATTGTTCAAAGGAAAGTGGCGGCATTATCGCTCACTGGAAGATAGACGGCATTATTGCTCCATGGTGGGCGAGCACCATTTCCCCTAGACTGGGGATGCGTGTGGCGTTATTGTTCAAAGGAAAGTGGCGGCATTATCGCTCATTGGAAGATAGACAGCATTATTGCTCCATGGTGGGCGAGCACCATTTCCCCTAGACTGGGGATGCGCGTGGCGTTATTGTTCAAAGGAAAGTGGCGGCATTATCGCTCTCTGCAAGATAGTCGCATTATTGCTCCATGGTGGGCGAGCACCATTCCCCCTAGACTGGGGATGCGCGTGGCGTTATTGTTCAAAGGAAAGTGGCGGCATTATCGCTCACTGGAAGATAGTCGGAATTATTGCTCCATGGTGGGCGAGCATCATTCCCCCTACACTGGGGATGCGTGTGGCGTTATTGTTCAAAGGAAAGTGGCGGCATTATCGCTCACTGGAAGATAGACGGCATTATTGCTCAATAGCGACGGGCAGCATTATTGTACAAAATGGTGGTGGTGAGGTAAGCTACAGTCAGGGCAGTTTCTAGTCCATTTGGTGCGCAGGGCGAAATACTAAAATACGCCCCCGTGCTCGGCATGCGCGCCAATACCAAACTACACTCCACGGTTCGAGGTAACAAGTGAAGGATGGATTAGACAGAGAACCTGGCGCCCAAGTTGGCAGATGCCATGGGAAGTATTGGCACATGTGGACGAAGCAGGACACCAGGTGCCATATTAGGGAAAGTATGCCTCATTTATGAGGCATACATATATACAGTGCAGATCCTCGGGGGGTCTGATGGTGACAGTGGTGTGTGTGTGTTCATGGAAAGAATGTATGTGGTGTGCTGGAGATCGGTGTGCTGGTGTGAGGTGTGCTGGTGAGGACTTGGCGTTCATTGTTTGACTGTGGTGTGTGTTTGGACTCGGAGTACAATGTATGGCAGCTGGAGGTGTGGTGTACAAAGGGTATTGTAGATTTCGAGGGGTGTCATTGTGATGCATACATGTGTAGGTATATGTGCATGGGTCATGTGTGGATGGTGTGGCGGGAATAAGCTGCTGGTGGGGAAGGGTATTATAGTTGTGTGCGTGAGAGAGTGATTTTTGAGGTGTGGGTGTAAAGGAGGAGTGTTGGTGCTAGGAATGAGGATCTGATGTGTGCATAAAAGGAGTGTTAGTGTGGTGAGCCTGCTTTAGAGAAGTCTGACTCTGGGTGGGGGCTGTATTTAGGTGGTGTCCGAGTGTGACCTGTTTGGGTTTTTATTTGTGTGTATGGGAGGTGTGTGCGTGGTGTGTATGGGAGGTGTGTGCGTGGTGCGGAGGACTTGTTTTTTTTGGGAGGTGTTTGTATATAGAAGGTTGTGAGTGTTGAGAGTCGTGTATGTCTGGAGGTATGTATAAGGGGGAGCAGATAGAATGTGAGCATGGTGTTGGGAGTGCAGAATTGTTGTGAGTCGTGTACAATGGTTATGGTGTCTGGTGTTGTGTGTACATGGTGTAGTAGGCATAAAGTGTTGGTGTGTGTTGTATATGAATTATGTGAGACTGTTGTGGAGCTCAAAGTATTTCTGTGTGGTTGCATTTGAGATGTGTGTATATGTGTGTACATACAAGCATGCATGTGTGTTGCTGGGCTCTTGAAAACAGCATTCAAAATGAAATCTGTGTAAGGAATGAGTCTTGAAAAAGGCACCTTACACCCACATTTGGTGATCAGGCACGGGGCACATTGCTCTGGTATTACTCCATACCAGACAGGAAAAAATAAAATTGTACCTCCAAAATCGTTTCCAATCATCATTACCTTTTTATGCCACACATCCTTCACATTTAAGTACATTATAATGTGTTTTCACAACTCACATTAACCACTTCCAGTGTAATTAGAAGTGCATTTACAAAGGTATGTAAGAGAACTTCCATTTTTGTGAATTGCCGTAAACGTGCACTTTTGAGGACTTGTACCTCTCCCCAAATCAGATAGCCAAATCACACACCCAGTGCTCGCCAGCATTCCCCAGGCGAATGCCCAATTTGCAGGGCTTGCAATACTTTAAGCCAAAGCGTGAACCAATGGAAAAGTCTTCCGCTTCTTCTTAAGCATTCACGGAGAGCATTGCAACAGATCTGACGAAGCACACCAAGCCAGGCCCCTCACCGTCTTCCCAGGCTAAACATCAGTACAATATAAACCGCTCCTTCTGGGTAGACTCGCTACCGAGCTTGGCTTGGAAGTTACTGGGCCTCATTACAACCCTGGCGTTGGACCATAGTGCTATTAGCACCATGGTCCATGCCGGTTTCCGCCATGGTGGATGGCGGATTTACCGCCCCATTCCAAGGTTGGCGGGGCGGTAAATCCCCATTCACCCTGGCCCCTTCCCCATTCCCATTTTTGGCCCATAGGGCTCAATGGGAATGGGGAAGGCGCTAATCACGGCACAGTAAATTACGGTGCCGTAATTAGCACCAAGGTCCCTTAGCGGGTTGGACTTTAACGCCTGCAAAAAGCAGGCGTTAAAGTGTGAATCTGGCGTTAAGGGTTTAACAGCGCTGCAGCCTTTTACGGCGCCGTTAACCCCTTAACGCCAGGGTTGTAATGAGGCCCACTGTGTAAGAAACGGCCAGCGTGGCGGATTCCGGAAAGCATCACAAAGGATTTCAGTGTACCGCGAAACTGCAAAAAATTGTGATCCGGGCTCACAGAGCCTCTCAGGTGTTACATAGGTCAGAAGAGGCAGAAGCAGCACCTGCTGCCGCTACTCGCCCAGGGTAATCGTGCCCCGCCCCCCACCAGGGCAATCACACCCAGAGGGAAATTCCACCTCCCAGGGCAATTTTGTCCCCTGGGGTAATCGCGGGCCGCCGCCCACCAGGGCAATCACGCCCAGAGGGAAATTCCACCTCCCAGGGCAATTACGCCCCGTGGGGCAATTGTGCCCTGGGTAGCAAACCCGCCTCGCCTGGGCAAGAAACGGGCCTGGCTACAGTGTTGTTTCCTTTGGGTCGGCGGCATTACTGCTTAATGGGGAGGGGCAGATTATCATGTGATGGAAATGGTGGCATTTTTGTTCTTTGGGGGTGCAAGGCAATACTGTTGATTATTAGTCTGTTTTGAGTGCCCAAAATCACCAGGGTTCCTCTTCCAGTCTCTCGCCCTGTATTTCTGCTCTTTCTCTGTATCTCGGTGTCATCTCCCCTTCCTCATATTCGTTTCCCTTTACCTGTAACTCTTTCCCTCACCTCCCAATTCTTTCTTGTCCCCCCTCTCTTGCTCTTCTTCTACTCGTCCACCACCTTCACGCTACCTGTCTCTCTCCCCTCGTTTCCTTCTATCACTACTTGCACCCCTCTACTCTCGCCCTAAATGACCCGTTTGTTCTTTTCTTCTGATCTTGCACCCATTCTCCGCCTCTCACTCCCCACTAGCTTCTTCCTTCTCTCTGCCCTCTCCAGTTCTACTCCTACTAGTGCCTTAGACTCCTTCCCCACTCTGCTGCCACATTCTCTGTCACTTACTCTCACACCTGAACCCTTTTGAAACCTCCCCATAAACGTCTCCCACTCTCTCTTTCTCTTACCTTTCATACCCCTCTCCACACAACTGGCAGCACTCTCTCTCGCACAGAATGCCTTACCTACACTATCTCTGAACACTGCCACAATCTCCTCAGCAATGCACTATCGTCCGCCCCCTGCCTGATCCCTTGGTTCACCACTGCTTCACCTGAGCTTTTAAAATAAAATATAAAAACTCCTAACTAGCCATATCACTAACAGGGACATTTCTTAACTAGTCAAATTTAAGTTCTTCAGTCCGAATCCTATCTGACTAACTGGCTCTACCACTTTAGGAAACTACAAACTAAAAAGGATCAGGGCTTCTGCCTGGCCCAACTTGTGCTTGACTTGTTCTCAGTGTTCAAAAAGTTCCTTTTACACAGCAGGATATTATTTTCAGTCTTTGTATCAAATTATGAATTATAAATTAATCTCTCCTTTTAACAAAGAAACTTGTCTCTTGATACAAATAATTCCATTCCTCTCAATACCCCTTTCATTGTTTTTTTTGCACACACTCGGGTTTCTCAGGCTCCCGTAACCTTGGCAGCCAGCCTTCCCCGTTGTTTTTTTTTTTTTTTAATTTATTTTTTATTTTCCAATTAAACAATACAACACAGTATCATTTTCGAAGCGATTGCATGATTATATTAACTCTCCCTTTCCCTCCCTCCCTCCCCTTTAGACCAAGACCATACAGGTGGGCTGCAGTTCGAATACGACGGGGTTCAATGCTGGCTCTCTGGGTCCTCTCCGGGGGAACTGTCTTCAATGCTATAGAACAGTGACGTAGTGAGGGCCACCCATTGTAATAGGTCATCAGAGGTGTCCGTGCTTTGTTGTCACTGCGCCAGATCCCATGCCCGTGTTTCAGCTGTGGACCATCTTTGTAGGTCCGCCCACCACGTCATAATGCTGGGGGCTGCGGGGCTCTTCCAGGCCATCGCGATCCGTCTTTTAGCCAAAATGTACATTAGGTCCTTAAGCCTGTTCAGGGGCCTGTTCTTCTTGCTCCTAGGGTATGAGCCCAAAATGCACGCCTTGGGTGATTGCACGTCCAATATAATGTTTGCTTCGGCTACTTCTCGTTGATTAGGGTCCAGAAGGCATGTATGGCCGGGCAACCCCAGAACATGTGAGACATTCCAGCTGAGGGTTCGCGGCATTTAGGGCAAGGCACAGCGCCCGTGCTACTGAATCTGGAGATGACGTCTGGGGTGAGGTAAGCCCTGTGGATGATGTAGAACTGAATGAGCTGGAAGCGGGCGTTCCTGGATACCTTTTTGTGGTAATATGTTATGGTCTCCCACTCTTTGTCTCCGAAGGAAGTGCCAAGTTGCTGTTCCCATTTTGCCTTGCTTTTAAGTTCGTGTTGCGAGGCACAGTTGAGCATGATCTCATAGAGCCACAAGGTTTCGTGACCGCCTTCTGCCGTGCTCAGCAGGTTCTCAATGGCCTCATGCCCAGTGTTGAGGGTCTCTATCTCGGGCCAACGTTTCATGAGGTTTTTCACTGTCGCTGCATGCTGGAGGAATTGGCCTGGTGGCATTCCTGCAGTCTCTTGCAGTTCCATAAACGGTAGGATGCCATGGTCGTCTACTAGGTCTCCGAGGGTGGCGATGCCGAGGTGTTCCCATAAGTTCCTGATCGCCTTCTGGTCCTCTGATCTGGTCGACATAGTAGCGGCTATCGGGATCTGGGGGGAGAAGGGGTCGGCCACTTTGGCGAACATGCAGACTCTTCTCCAGATCCTGGTGCCCAGCGTGATTATGTATGGATTTTGTTGTTTTGCGTCCGGCTTGATCCAGAGTAAGTCCCTAAGCAGTGTCTGGGGTTTGAGGGCCGTAATAGGCGTGTGTCCGAAGTGGGGTCATCGGCCATCCATTGGATCACATGTTTCAGCTGGCCTGCTAGATAATAAAGTTAGAAATTGGGGATTTTGAGGCCTCCTTTGTCGCACGGTCTTTGCGTTGCATCTAAGGCGACTCTATGTCTTCCTTCGTGCCATAGAAATGTTCTGCAGAGTTTGTTTAGGTCGTTGAAGTATTGCCGGGGGATGTTGTACGGGACATTGGTGAAGAAATACAGTAGTCTCGGCAATGCTACCATTTTGAGGAGCCCCGCTCTGCTGGCCACCGAAAGGGGCAATTTGCTCCAAAAGTCCATCGATTTAATCAAGCCAACTTTGGCGTTCTCAGTGTTCAGCGCATGTTCAGTTCTGGGGTCGCAATGGATCTTGATGACTAGGTATTTAAATGAGGTGGGCTCCCATTTGAGGGTTAGTGCGGGGAGATGTTCTACCTTAGTGTTGCTTAGGGCGGCTAAAGGGTACAGCAAGACTTGTCGTGGTTGATTTGGATCCCTGTGCATCTGTGAAACCCCCTCAATGTCTCCAGTATGTAGGGTAGTATGTGTTTGGGGTCTTTAAGATAGAGAAGCATGTCGTCTGCGTACATGGAAACTAGGTGGGTCACCCCATTTATTGTTATGCCCCCGTCGCCGTACTCCTGCCTGAGGTATTCTGCCACTGGCTCGATGGCTAAAATGTAGAATAAAGGGGAAAGGGGGCAACCCTGTCGGGTCCCTCTGGAAAGGTTCCATTTGTCAGAGAATGTGTAATTAGTTTGCACCCTGGCCATGGGGTCTGTGTTGGTGAGTTTGACCCACTTTAAGAAAGCTGGCCCGATTCCCATCTTGGCCAGTGTGGCATGGAGCCATTTCCACCGGACCAAGTCAAAAGCTTTGGAGGCGTCCAAGGATGCCACCGCGCATCTATCCAGCCCGCCCTCTGTGCTATATATGACGTGATGCAGTTTGCGCAGGTTTTCCGTAATGGATCGACCTTGCACGTACCCGGTTTGATCTAAGTGGATCAGGTGCGGGATGACGACCTGTAGTCTCCTTGCCATTAGAGCCGTTAGTATTTTATAGTCCACGTTTAGCATGGACAAGGGCCTGTATGAGCCGCAATTAGTGCTGTCTTTGTTGGGTTTTAGCAGGGGGATGGTGGTGGCCTCGCGCATGGAGTCGGGGAGGCGGACCTCCTCGTACACCTCATTGTATACCTGGGATAGTAGTGGTGCTAGTATGTCTTCGTAAGTTTTATAAAATTCCCCGGGAAGCCCGTCAGGCCCTGGTGTCTTCCCTGAGGGTAGTGACCTGATGGTTGCCATAACCTCATCTGGGGTAATGGGGCCATCCAGTGTCTCTGCCATGTGTTCGTCTAAGTGAGGCAACTCAATGATGTCGAGGGCATCTTCAATGGCCCTCATTAGGACCCTGGCGGTAAGGGGTTTACGCTAGCGTTAGCTGCGCCGACCCCTTACCGCCAATTCCGAGTTCCCAGAGCGCCATGGTCATTTTTCCGCCCGCTTTTTGCGGGCGTAAAAATCCATGGCGCTATGGGACCTTGGTGTTAATTACGCCACCGTAATTTACGGTGGCGTAATTAACTCCTTCCCCACTCCCATTATACCCTATGGGGCCGAAATGGGAATGGGGAAGGGTAAATGGGTCAATGGGGACTTACCGCCCCGCCGACCTCGGAATGGGGCGGTAAGTCCACCATCCGCCATGGCGTAAACGGACTTTACGCCATGGCGGAAAAGTCCGTCGATGGCGGAAAAAATACGCCAGGGTCCTAATGAGGGCCAATGTCAGTGTCAGTGGGAGGAGTAGGGTCTGAGTATAGGGCCTGATAGTACTCTTTGAACGCTAGGTTAATCCCAGCTTGAGTGTGGGCATTGGAGCCGTCAATGCTCTTGATTTGGCAGATAGGTGATCTGGGGGTCTCGCGCTTGTATAACCACGCAAGCAGTTTCCCAGGTTTATCCCCCAGGGTGTGGTATCTCGCGGTGTAACTCGCGTAGCTCAGCTTCCCCAGCGTCTCCCAATGTGTTAGGCAAGATTGTTTAAGCTCTATTATTTTGTGCATATGGGCCGGGTCAGGGGATGGCGTTGCCTATAGGACTTTCAGCTCTGTTTCGGTACGCGCGAGCAGGGCAGTAGTGTGTCTCTGGGCTCCCCCAGCAGCAGCAATCATTTCTCCCCTTATTACGACCTTGTACGCCCTCCATGCTGTGCGTATGTGTTGAACGCTGTCTGTGTTAGTTTGCCAGTAGTCTGTTGTGCCTTGCCTGATTTGCTCATTGAAGGCGTTGTCTAGCAGTGCCTCGCTTCTAGGTTTCCAGGTCGGGATTGGGGGCCTGGTGGCTGTTAGTGTCCATGTGGTAATCAAGGGAGAGTGGTCTGACAGCACCCTGGCCAGGTATTGCGTGTCATTGAACAGAGCCGTCTGTTCCTCACTCACAAATAGGTGATCGATTCTGGTGTGGACTTTATGTGGAGGCGAATAGAAGGAATAGGCTCTGGTATCGGGGTGTTGAACTCTCCATAGGTCTTTCAAGGCGAATTGGTGTGTTAGGGAGTTTAGTATTTTGGCGGGTGGGGAGGGGCTGGTGTGCTTGTTGTCCGATCTATCCATGCGGGGGTCTAGGGTGCAATTGTGGTCGCCTCCCCATATTATTATGGCTTCACTATTCGGGCTCAGGCGGGTGTATAGTGAGCGAAAGAAGACGGTGGCGTCGTGGTTGGGAGCGTAGGTGCTGATCAGACAGAGGTCCCTTCCTTCTATGGTGCCTTGCATCAGGGCCATTCTACCTTCATTGTCTGTTTTGGTGTGGGTCAGGGTGAAGGGAATGGAAGGCGCGATCCATATCAAGACTCCCCTCGCATAGGCGGAGTACGTGGAGCCTATCAAGGTTCCTCTCCAGACTTTGGCTAGCGCTGCTAGTTTAGGTGCGTTTAGGTGGGTCTCTTGCAACAGGGCGACTCCTACCTTATGGCGCTTCAGGAAGGAGTGGATTCGGTGCTGTTTGACGTAACTGTTTAGGCCCCTTACATTCCAGGACATTATTTTGACGTTGTCAGCCATGGTCTAAAAGCGAGTGCGGTTCTATGGGTGATTCGCAAGGCAGCCCAGTGGTATGTTCTAGTCTCCGGGGGGTCCCAGGAAGTCCTATAACGATTCTGCTGCCAGTGGTCTTGGTCTGTTCCCTGTGTAACTTCAACTGGGTTCCCTGCATGGGGTTCCCTTGCCTATAAACGTAACTCTTCTGCTAACAAAACGCGTCTAGCAAGGTTTCCCCCGTTCTGACTTCCCCGTTTCTGCTCCATTAGGCCTAGGCCCTTTGGTGCCCTACGGGCAGGTAAACTACCCAAACAGTTCCTGGGGGCAAGAGTGGTGCAACTTCTGGTGGTGCAACTATGCAGAGTTTCGTGTCTGGATTGGCTCCTGTTACATCGTGGTCGCCGCTTTCCTAGTGTAATACTATTACTCTAGTGAGCGCTGCCTGGGGACGGCGGGAGTGGGGTTCTTCGTGATTTTGGTTGTTGAGGTATGCACTGCTTCGGTTCAAGGTCAGGGACCTGCTCCCTGTCCATCCATTCGCTGACCTCCTCGGGGGTTTCGAATAAGTAGGCTCTGTTGTTGCGCAGGATTTTCAGTCTGGCCGGGTATAGTAGCATATAACGCAGGCCTGCGTTCTTCAGTCTGGCTTTGATGTGATTGAATTGGGCCCTACTCCTTTGGACTTGCAAGGTGTAATCTGGATAAATGGCGATCTTCGCAGAATCACGTTGTATGGTGCCGCCCTGTCTTGAGAAGGCTAAAATGATTTCTCTATCCTTGTAGTTAAGCACTTTGGCTATGATGGGTCTGGGCGGGTTTCCCGGGGGTGGCCGCTTGGCGAGGGATCGGTGGGCTCTCTCTATGGTGAAGCCTTGTGATTGTTTCATGTATGAGGAGGTCTTCGACATAGTTCGTGGGGTCATTACCTTCGATACCCTCTGGCAGGCCGATGATTCTGATGTTATTTCTGCGGGCCCTCCCTTCTGCCTCGTCGGCCCTGTCTTCCAGGTTCTTCACCTTCTGTGTTAGGGCGTCAACTTCTTTCTGGAGTTGGGTCTTTGCTTCAGTGTTGTCTCGTACTTGGGTTTCTAAAGCTTCTGTTCTGCAGGCTATGGAGCGCACGTCCTGCCTCAGTAGGTTCAAATCAATGGCTACAGCGTCAATTTTATTTTCCATGGTTTTTTGGAGCGTCATAATGGCCTCTAATAGCTGCGAGTTCGCCGGTTCGGGTGCCTCCTCGCTCGATGTCTCCTCGTTGGCGGTGTCAGCATCTGGTCTGAGCGACCCGGTGGCCGTAAAGGACTCCATTGTGGTCTGTCTGTGGTTGTTTCGGGCACTTTTGCTTGACATAGCCTTGGGTGTGGGCAGGCCCGCAGGGTCTTTCAAAAGCTTCTTGGCGGCGGTCGAGGCTGCTTGCCCCGCAGAGGCGCAGCCTCCAGGGCTGTCTAGGGCCAGTCTATGTCCTGCGCTTCCACCTATGACATGCGAGATGCAGGTTGGTGGGAGCAGCGGGGTACTTGAAGCAGACAAGGCCCCAGTGGAGTATGCGCCTTGCAAGAGGAGCTCCTTAAGTTCAGGTTGGGGGGGAGGGCTTCAGTATCGGTACTATCCGAGTACCCAGAGTGTGCAGGCGGTGCGCTGCGTCAGTTTTCGGGCTAGGTGCAGTCCCGCATGCCGCAGGGTATCACTTTGCCTCCTGCGCCCAAGGTGCGGAGTGCGATCACAGTTAGGAGGTGTTAATGAACAGGGGCTTTTGTAAGAGATGTTGGTGTACTGGTGCAGCGTGGGGGCCGTGATGGTCATTGGCCCTGCCCCACTCACCCCCACGCCTCTGCCCCCAGCCGCACCTCATGACTGGGGCTGGTGGTGTTTAAGGCCTTCTGTGGCGGCCTCGCTGAGCTCTCCAGGCCCCGCGGCACAACGCCCAACGCAGGGCGGAGTATGCTGTCACTAGGCGTGCTCGCGGTAGGGCCGGGGGGTCAGCACATTGTGTTTATGCGCTGCGCCAGTGGTGTCCACGTGGCCCTCCCTTCCCTGCTCCTCACCGCAGATCCGTGGGTCGCCGAGCAGGCTCTCTCGGTGCCGCCTCCCGGGGCCCGGCGACGGGGCTGAAGGCCGCGGCAGCTCCTATCCGGGCCAGTGGAGCCTTCCCCGTTGTTATTCACAGTTCTTGTATTACTCTCAATCTACCTCTCATAGGATTTTTGCAGTCTTGGGTTTCTCAGGCTCCCTTAACATGGTAGCCTTTCCAGTTATTAATCACAATGTTCATATTTCTCTCAATCACCCCTCATAGGGTTATTTGCATTTTACCCATTGATGTTTCTCGGGCTCCAACAACCTTGATAATTGCACAGCCAATATTCACAATGTTCATAGCCGTGCAGCAGTATGTTTTCTGTTGGTTTTCTCAGGCTCACGTAACCTTGTTGGCTCGCCCGGTGGCTACTGGCTTCAGTAGCTACGGTCTGACTTGTGCAGAGCTCAAGGACCCGGCTCCCTCACACCGTCTGGTTTCGGCATCTGTTACTGGCCTCTCGGCCCGCCAGAGGTCATTTAGGGTCATGCCACCAGACAGGATGGATGTCTTTCTGTCTCAGCTCCTGCTCCGACCTGGGCTTCTCGGTCAGACAGAACACCACCCTTCAGGTCTTCAGCCAGCGCTTTCCCGCCTTCCTTCATGCCACAGACTCTCAGGGCTCAACGTGGCCCGCCCCTTCCAGAATGTCTATACTGTGGAGGCTCGCCTCTATGTAGCGGTTCTCCCACCTCCACAGGAGTCTCCCTTTGCCTTACAATTAGTCCCCCTCTTATACATGTCACAGGGATACACAGAACTTGTCCTTCGTTGACCATGGCCTTCAGAAGGTGTTCAGACACAAAAAATTAGGTCAACCTACAATTTTAGTTAATTTATGGACTTAGTGGGAATCAAAATTAGAACACAAATAAGAAAGTCCATACCATAATTTTGGAGAAAAAAAAGGTAAAGATCCAAAATCAAGAGAAAACACTGACACTGGGGCAAGTTGAACAATGTTTATATCATTAATACAAAACTCTCGAAGATTTCCTATACAGTAAAGTATTTGATAATAAATGCAAGAAAAATCAAATGAGGAAAATGATTCCAATTAGACACGGAGGGGGTAAGAGAGAGAGAAAATACCTCCCCTCATTCACAGCACACCTAACCAAGGAATTCAAATCAACAAACCTACATCCACAATCCAACAATACTCAAAACAACAATGACAAAACTAATCTACAGGTAATGGAGTATAACAAACTCATATAAACTGAAAAGATTGTAATTTCTACCAAACAGCACCAACCTATACAAATACTGTGCAGCACTACTCTGTAACATGTAGCGCGTGGTAATTTTAAACCTACATGTGACTACTCAACATACAGAATTGTTTAAAAAATAAATTGTTGGCATGACCTTGCCACAGCAACACGATGGTTGCAGTGGCACAGTTGGAAAGATGGACACCGATTGCTCCACAACGCTATCAGCGGTTCTCCTGACACGTTCTAGTTTATTTCAAGATGGCGTCCTTACACGCACGTCAAACTGTATGTATTCCAAATGGAATAGACACGCTTGCGTTGCAACGCTGTTTCTCCCCTGATCCTGGGTAAGACGCTAGTTTTCTTTCTATTCCCACCTCTGAGCCAGTCTCTTGCTCCTCTCTTGGGAGTATCTCATGCCTGTTCTTTTCCATCTGCCTGCTTGCACTACCCGCGCTTTGCCATCCTTTTGCCTTAATTCTGAATCTGCAAAGGTTATTTATTTATTGTGCATTTGGTTATAAGGAACACACCTTTAGCACAGGTAAAACAAAATGAAAACATCCGTGTGTACATCAATGATAGTTTTCAATATTTCATAAAATTCGAATTCATAATAAACACACAAGCAACAACAATGTAAACAGTAATAAATATCTTCAAATAAAAGTTATTACATAACATCTATGATCAATTAAGAGATACAGTACAGTCACTCAAGAAAGCTGATCATCAGCATATAATAGTAAAATAGACCAATCAAGTCTCACAAACAACAGAGAAAAAGTAAGAGCCTCCTGCCAGACATGGTAGGCAGCAGCAGTAAAGACAATAGACTCCGCCCCAAAGAGAGTCGCCCAGAATTGCTCTGCCTCACTTAACAAAGGATCATATATAAAATTAGAATAGCTCTTCAAATGATACCTTCTTAGTTTACATTGGGCGAGCATGTAACATGCAGTTTCAGCTGGCATATCGCGAAGTCATCAAATTTCATCATAAGGTATATTATTCCATCTACCCGTACATAGGCAGAATGCCAAATCATAAATCTATAATAAATCTGTGAATTTGAGCAGAGCAGAGTTTACTGAGATAGGAGCAAGGTCGACTTTTACAAAAGCACAGTGTGCTATAGAGAGCATGTGTCTTCTTTTTAGCTAAATTAATTATATTGTTTGAAATATCATAGATCTGGTTTTAGTTTTTAATATTAAATGGGCATTGGGTGCCTGCAGGAAACTTTCCATATCAACTCTAATGTTTTTCAGATGAGTCATAGTAGTACAGTGGAGCTCTTTCAAGAAAGGATTAACACAAGCTTGTAAAGTTGAGTAGCAAGAAAGTAGTTGTTAACCGGGGCTGTGAGTGAAGAATAGATGTTGAAATGAAGCTTACACCGCTATATGAGCCTAAGAGATCGAATAGAGGTAACACCCAATTCGCATCAAAGCGCCTCCACAGGAACTGAATTAGGGACACCCAATATAGAACAGAGGAGACTACCCTCAAATCATTCAAGCCAGGTCCTTTTGCTTTCAGACAATGCAGACAACCCACAGAGAAGCCCAGGTAAAATGCTCCTAGAATAAACTATGAAGAGACCTTCAATATTACCACCACCTTAATTGCAAATAGATTTCATAATTATCAGCCATTTCCTCAAAGACTTTGATGCAAAGTATTCACTGTAGGAATCAAAAGTAGGGCTAGAAGTAATGGGAACCACTACTTACGATTTCGACAGTTTCTTTACATATTGTCCAGCGAAATGGTGCTTTCTTTGGTTTATTACTGATAACTAGAATGTTAGTTTTGGATACATGAACTTAAAGATGATTTTTCCCTGCATATAAGAGCAGAGCATCAAGGCAGCACTAAAGCCCCAATATGCATGAGGTCAAGCAAAATAGTATCATCAGCGTATCCGATCCAAGGTCTTTGCAGTCCTTCCAATGCAAGAGGGAAAATGATGGGCCGAGTTAAGAACTTCGCACACATCAGATACGTACAAATAATAAAGCAGTGGGGTGAGAAGACTCCCTGTTTAAGACCAAGGTTAGGCGGTATAGGCGAAGTGGTTCTGCCTACCTGATTGATTTGCGCTACAACAGTAGTGTCAGCGTGAAGAGGATATCAAAGTGCAGGAGAGACTCATCCATCCCCCAATTACGCAGTTTCTGCCATAATAGTGGACGGGACACAGTATCAAACGCTTTGAAGTCAACAAAGCATAGGTAAAGTTTACGAGTAGTAATACTGGGAACAGCAGTAATAATGAATTGTAACGCAGAGATATTATTTAGAGTACTATGTCCCTTATGGAACACCATCTGAAACGGGAAAAGAAGTTTTCTTTTTCCATTGCCCATGCGCTAAATTCTTCAACAGTGTAGTAGAGAAGATTTTGTGACTGACATATAGCATGGCAAGCAAGAGATAGTTAGAAGTGCTAAGTGGACAACACTTTTTGTATACCGGTATCAATATCGATTTGCGCCACCTTTCAGGTATATAGCCATTGGACAGCACTCTATAGAAAATATTTTCTAGTACAACAACCCAAAGTCTGGGTTTCTCTTTTTTTTTTTTTCTTTTATTTGTTTTGGTTTCTGAAAACCTTTACAAGTTCACAAAATAATTTTTCTTTACATAATTTTCACAAGGTCAAATGAACAGATAATCAAAATAAACACTAATACATATTAGCACCTAAAATACAGAGACAGAAGAAGATAAACCATACGAAAAAAATTAAATACAGTAATGAACCTTAAAACAGAGCACAAATATTTCTCAGAAATGTTGCAACCCTGATATTTAAATTGCCTTTACTATTGTGTAGCATTTTTGTACCAGATGAATTCTCTGTCCACATTTGCCGTGTTATGAACATATTGACCAAAATACAAAAGTCTTTTTTCCCTAAAAGAATGTGTTTCAGATCTTCAACCATACCTTCTATACAGCAAAATCTGCACCATGACCAAGATCCTTGTACAGTCAATCTAATTGAATTAATCTGATTAGTAGGGATAACATTGAATCTAAAACGCATAAAATCATTACGAATTGTTTTGTTTGGGTACTTAGTTAAGTAACTTTCCATAACAGGGAACCATTTGTTTAGCGCGCACACTTGTCGGTACAATTTTGTATTCAAGATAGCATTCTTTGTATTCATCCAATCAAAGCCCAAAACACTTTCTTTCACCCTGGATGGGTGGTTCATCATCAGAGGTGACTGACATACCCAAGAGTTTCAAACTTTTTAAGGTTTCTTCGTTCAATGCAACAATAAACGGATTTCCTGTATCCATACCAGCATACGAATACAATGAATTGGTCTCTGAGGACTTACATTTCCTCCATAGCATCATTCTTTTCCAAGTCACCTGCGCCTGAAGAGAATTTAGCCCTAATTCGTACTTGATAAGGAATACATTTTGGTAAGTAGTACATAACAGATTTCCAAATATAGCTTTCTATAAAGGTCCAATATCCTGCACTACCGCTCCGTAAATTAAGTGAGGAATGACTTTTTTTGTATAATATTCTCTCAATGGGGTCATTGAAAATTTCCCAAATTTGAAGTCTAGGGCACGCATTTGGTGAATGGCAATATCAGCCTTAAGTTTGAATTGCGTCCTTAGGAGGGGTCGCGAGTAAGCACCCGAGATTACAAAGGCCAGGTATTTAAACTCTGGCTGTGCTTTAAGTCGACTAGTACCACAAGACCATGATAGCATATTTAACTTCTTGTTCTTCCTACCTAAACGGACTATCACTGTTTTGGCAGGATTAATCTTTAATGCTATCGAGGCAATGAAGCCCTCGAAGGCTCTAAGCATTCTTTGAAGTCCTACCTTAGTGGTATCCATAAGGAGGAAGTCATCCGCATATGCTAACCACGCCATACGCGTATTCAACAGTCTCGGAGGCAGTAGGCCCTTATTCAAAAGAGCCTGGTTTGCGCTACTAACATAAAGGTTGAAGATTGTGGGAGCCAATCTACATCCTTGGCGCAAGCCGTTGTGTTTGGTAAATTCATCCGAGAGGGTACCCTCAGAGTCTAGTCTGACTTTCACACCAGTCTGTGTGTAAATTGCCCTTACTATGTCTAACAAGATTGCTGGCATGTTTAAAGCTGTTAGTCTTTTCCACAGAATAGTCCTGTCCACCAAGTCGAAAGCTGAACTCAGGTCCATTGATGCGACAAAAACCGAGGTAGCACCCTTCTTCACTGCTTCAGCTCTAAGACAGTACAAAATAAGCCCCCCACATTCAGTACCCATGTTTTTCCTAAAACCAAATTGTCTCATGTCTAGGATCTGTTTTTCCTCTATCCATTTCTGGATATCTATTAGAACCAATGATGAGAACAATTTTGATTCAGGGTCGGCAATGGCTATCGGCCTGTAGCTCATAGGACATGCTCGAGGACCCTTTTTAAAAATAGGGATAATAATTGATACCCTCCATGACAACGGGATGGTTTTAGTTGTTAATATGTTGCTAAACAAGAGAGAGAGTATTTTCACCATTAATTCGGGGTTACACTTAAAAATGTTGTTAGACAAATTATTCGTGCCTGGCGCCCCTGAGTTTTTGGATTTTACAATTACATTTTTTATGTCCCATGTGGAAAAGTTCAACAGCCATTTCGGTTCATGTTTCCATGTTACTGATGCCTCATCTTTATCGACACGGTACAGATTAGAAAAATGGCCCTGCCACATTGATTCATTGATGGGGTTAAGAAGTAACTCTTTCTGAGGTTTGTCCAAATTATTAATTAGGTACCAAAAGTTCCTTGAGTTGGCTGCTCTTAGGCAGTTTAACATGGTTTCACCATCTCTCTGGGCTCTAATTATTCGATGTTGTATGGACCATTTTTTGTAATTTTGTTTGATTTTTGTTGATCATATCACCCTTGTTTAAACACATAAATCCTAATTTCTTAATCTGCCTGATCTCTTTCCTCATGATACGCTTTTTATCTCTTACTTCCATGTCAAAGTTGTGGGATTTCCTCTTCGTACCTGACTTAACAGTTGTGTCTAAATCCCCAAGTTTTGACAGGGAGCAACTAATATAGTCAATGAATTTAAGGGCTGAATAAGTCTTGTTCCTCTGCTGATCGGAAAAGGTCACAACGTCTTTGTTGATGGTCGCAGTAAATTGCCTAGTTTTTTTTCCTGACCATATGATTTGATTCGCTGGGGAATTAACTTTCAGGTTATAATTAAACACGATTTTAGGATCAATTAGTACAATTGTGCCTATTTCTAAGACAAGCATACAATGATCACTAAAGGTAGTCTCCACAATGTCCAATTTACCTGAACAGTTAAACACATAGATTGAACATATGATATAATCGATTATGGAATGATAACCTCTTGCTTTCCAGGTTGGGAGAAGATTTACAAGTATTTCCAAACCCCACACCTCCGAGAAGTGAGACCAGATTCTTCTCTTGCATTTGGGATTTCCAGCTATTTGACAAGATTCCTCGAAGTTACTAATCCGAACATCCCCGATTAAAGAATCCTCATGAATTACTGCATTAAGATCTCCAGCAATCACAATCTGACCCCCTGGGTTTATAAGCAACCAGTTCTCCAACAAGGACCCTAAATTACATAGTTCCAACCATAATTGACTGTCAGAGTGTTCTGCCGGATTCCAATATATGTTGACAAGCAAAAAGGGTGTGTCCCTGTTATTGAATAAAAGTGTAAAACCCACAACCAAAAAATGATAAGCAAAAGCCCATTCACCAATATTTTTTGGATTCAACTTATTTTTTACCGCAATTAAAAGGCCTCCTTTCGGACGACCACTAACACCCCCTTGTGCACACAGTGAACATACCGTAAAACCCTCCCAACAAAGAGGCGCCCTTGACCAGGTTTCTTGAATGAAAAGAAGATCATATTGTGCCAATTCCCCCATTAAGGTCAAGTTATATAGGAGGTTGACAGAACCTCTTGAGTTCCAACTCAATAGTTTCAGGTTTCGGTTAACATTTGCTAGAGTGGCTTCCCTAACTTTTTGAGGGTATCAATGGACTCTCGCAAGGTTAGGGCAAGCCATCTCCAGTCCTGTTTGTCCACAATCTCAGGAGTTTCTCCACTTGCCCCCACCTCCCTATTTGATGGATCATCCTTCTGAGGTCTGTAATTATTTCGTGTTTGTAATGTTGGGTGAGATTGAGTCTGAACACATTCAAAGATATCAAAACCTCTACGATGGAATTGCTCAGCGTCTCTCATCATGAGATTTCTAACCAATGGTGAAGGGATCACTAAGTGAACATAATCCAAACGCTGCCTGTGAATATAATCAACCAGATAAATATCGGACGATTCAATCAGACTTAAGTTCGGAATCTGCCCCAAAAGAGAGAATATGAAGGGTCTGTCGAAGAAGGTATTTGTTTGATCTGTAAATAACGTTGTCAGGACTAGCCCTGGTATATCTGGTCATACCGGATCTTTTAGATCGAGTGTGTGATGTAACTGGAGCTGATCCTTCTCTTTGACACCCTTAATTTCATTTTCCGCCCCATATACATCTCCACTCAACTCAGAGCAATATTCCTCATATGAACCCACCCTTGTGTTATTCTGGCGTGGTTCAGAACAGATTTTAGATGCCTCCTAAGGATGTTTATCCCTAAGCACTCTGATGATAGATTGATAAAGGGCATCATCACACATCACATTCATATCCTCGTTTGTTTTCCCTTCAGTTTTCTTGTTGACCTGCTCAATTCCATTTCCCCTTAGTGTATCACCATTACCTTCCGTGATCACTTCAAAAAGGTTCTCCCTGGAGTAACCATTGCTTATCAATTGATCCTTAGAATTACCTGACCCCTTGTTGGCCAACGTCCCTAGTTGAGACCATATTGGCCTGTAAGGATCACTGAGTTCGTTGTTAGGCATCATACCCACTTTGTTCCCCCCTGTCTCTACCACTCTACCCATATTACACATTCTAGTATTACCCGAAGCCAGAATCGGGTTAGGTTTGGGGTTTTTCCTGGAAGGGATTTTCCAGTCCCTGCTGCCAAGGCCAGTATTGACTGAAATGGCAACCATGTTTCTGACTGGCTCCCTGTCTGTGACACTTTTTTATTCGTCCCCTTAGTCTTACCTTTTGTCATAGCTCGATCCAATTGTGTAAAATGGTTCACCTCTTTAGCATTTAAGAGCCTCACTGTTTCTGCCATATTTTCCAGCTGAGGAGCCACATTGAAGATTTTGAATACATCATCGCTATGGTTTTTGTTTTTCATTGCTTCCCATAGTTGTTTGTCCCCTTCAATATATACACTTTGAGTAGATTGTTCCTTATCCTTAATGGCTCTCAGGGACTCCTCCTCTATTATACTTTTGTTTTTTTGTTGTTTGTTTATAAGAGGAGGAGATTCCTCATTTAATTCAGGCAACCCAAGCTCAGACCCATTTGGGGTTGTTTTGGTTGCTTGAGTACTTTGATCAATTTCAGCCAGAAAAGTACTGACACTATCCCTGACTGACTCGAGTGCATTCTCTTGGGAAGCTTCTACAATAATTATCTCTTCTATAGGAGATACCTTAGAGAAGCCCCGGGTCTCATGCTCCCCTTTCCACTCCATATTAGTCTTCAAAGTCTTAGTCAGTTTGTCTGACAATTTATCTGGTAAAGCTCTAAATTATAAGGCTAAGTTTGCTAGAAATTCAGTTTGCTTGCGTAATTCAGACAAAATTAGTCGATTAAATATAGTCATCATTACAGAAAATTCAGAATGAGAAGAGTCTGAGCCAATCTTTACGGCTTTCTCCCCTCCGAATATAGTGCCATCGGAGAAGTCCAACAACTTATCATAATTTAAATTGGCCGGAATTTCGTTGTTGTTTGCAGAAAGCGAGTTTTCATTGTCTTTACTAGTGTTAGGTATCATCTCTTTGGCCTGTATGTTGTTCACTAGGTCATCATCAGCAAACAACAGTTGGGAAGGATCGATATTATCCTCACTTAGTTTATCGAGCAAGGAGCGTTCCTGTGCAATTTTTAGGAATTCCGCCTCTTGAGAGGGATCAATGTTATCCTCAATCTGCTTATCAAGCATAGAACACTGTTGAGCACATTGTAGAAGTTCAACCTCTTCCTCATTAGCCTCCGGCAGCGGTAAAGCTGCAGCACGGGCGAGGCTCGCTCTTCTTGTGCTTACTGCAATGAAGAAGTCAGCCCTCGCATCCTTGCGGAGCGGTAATTTAGCTTTCCCCATTTTACGGTGAAGTCAGTTATAACCCAATTGCAACACTGAGATAACACATCAAGGGTCTACCATCAACCAGGACACAAGTTGCTCCTACCCCATACACCAGCCGCCAGCCGAACAGCCCAACAGCCGCACTTCCGAGCACTTCCGGATGCGCGCGCCGGATGTGTGAACACCTGTGCTCTTATGGGAGTGGCTGTGGGCGTGTGGGCGAGCAGCAAGGCGGGACCAGAGGGCAGAGCTGCAACAATAGGAGAAGAGAGTGAGTACACTCGCGTCACAGCGAGATCAGCGGTACATCAGCGGTAAAGTTACCCAAGTCAGGAAGTTAAATCAACAAGTACCCAAGTCCACACGAGTCCAGGTTCATGTGCGTTTCGCGCGTAGAAAACGAGTGGGCACTTCCACTTGCCGACGGCGACAGTGCAGGCTGTAAAACAGGAAGAAGCAGAGTAAGCAGCCCAACAGCCACACTTCCGAGCACTTCCGGAGGCACGCGCCGGATGCGCGAGCACCTGTGCTCTTATGGGAGTGGCTGTGGGCGTGTGGGCGAGCAGCAAGGCGGGACCAGAGGGCGGAGCCAAGTCCACACGAGTCCAGGTTCATGCACGTTTCGCGCGTAGAAAACGAGTCGGCACTTCCACTTGCCGACGGCGACAGTGCAGGCTGTAAAACAGGAAGAAGCACAGTAAGCAGCCCAACTGCCGCACTTCCGAGCACTTCCGGATGCACACCTGTCTGGGTTTCTCTTAAATGTGTTGTTAGCCAATGTGTCAGGGCCAGGAGCACAGGAATTCTTGAGGGAATTTATCACAACAAAGATATCGTTGCGATCAAACCCTCAAGTAAATCAGCCGAGAGGTTATAATGGATCACCTCTACCAATGCACACAATTTCATAGAAAAGGTTCAAGATAGCCTCGACCCAAGATGAAGAAGCAATAGGATTAAGCTTGGCCATGGTTTGTCCGGTTCATAAAATTCCTAATAGTAGCCCAGAATTTTCTGTTATCATTTTGCCCGAGCAAACCAAACACACATTTCCAGTTGGCATTAGTGATGGTATATTTATAAGACCAAAGCCAATTTTTATACAGAGTGAAAACAGAAGGACATAATTTCCCCTTCTCGATGCATGTGCGTAGTAAATCTCTTTTAATAGAGGCTCTCCTTCGATAATTCTTCGAAGCTTGTTGAATGACAATATCAAAAACGACACAGTTTGTCTTGACTCCAGTCAAAGCGTGGGATCCCAAACGCACCGTCCCACTAATAAACCTCATTAGACCAAATAGGTCCCATTCATGTTTTGCAAGCCATGCCAATAAGAACACATAATGCATACTAACAAATATATTAAAAATCTCAATGGTTTTTGCACTCCAAACAATCCGATTACCTTGCAGATTAGTGGAGACTGATAAATCCAAATGGTTAACTCTACAAGGAGACAGCACTTTATATGACCAAGTAAGTATAGCATGGTCCCTTACAGGTGTAAATATTACAGACATAGTACTACATTCCTCCCAAGAGTTACAATCCTCGAAAACATAATCAATACAAGAAGATGTTCTCCCATTAGTCCAGGTAGAGTAAGGCATCTCCTAATTAACGACCCAAGTTATTCAGGCATCCTAGGTCGTAAGTGTTCATAAGGCTAACCGAGTCCGTGCTCTTACCGTCCTGGGGCAGATAAGGCTCCCAGCGCAGATCAAAAGAATATGTGTCAGTGGACAAAGGTATGCATGCCAGCAGTTGAGGGGCATTACAATTGCCAGTTATAACAACCTTGCCACTTGGGCATGATTCCATCCATCTAAATAGAATTCTGTCCCGTATGGCACGTATATTTCTAGTAAAACTGCCACCTGGAGAATCATAAATGTTAATTAATATAACAATAGGAGGATGGGATAAATCATTAAATATAGGGCGAGGTCAAAGAAGTTGTAAAAGGCTTCAAAGAATACTTGAATTGGGCACCAATAGCAAGTTCACCAACAGGACGGCCCTTAGGACCTTGAGTGGCATGGCGAAAAATAATGTTATAGCCATAAATCTGAAAATCCATGGTGGACCAAGCTTCTTGCAATGAGAAAACCCCAAATGAGTGAATATATGAGATGCCAACAGGATATTCCAAAAAGGAGCAACGGCCACGAGTGTTCCAACAGACCCAATTTACAGAGTCAAAAATGTTAGATTGTCATTGCTTGTCAGTACTGGGGAGTTCTGGTACCCATCGTTTAATCTCTCTTACCTTATGCGATTTATCAGATACTCTGATTAATGAGGTCAACAATGTAGATCTTTCAGACAATTGGTCAGTGGGAGGGTTAAGCTCCGATGGAATAGTCACAAGACCTTTAGAATTGACATCATCATAGACCTTAATTGTTTGCTTGCGACATACAGTAAGTTGAAAACCCAGATCTTTCAACAAATTGGAACAAGAATACAATAACAAAGTTACCAGACGTGTTACAAATTCAATTAAAGCCCAATTTGTAGAACTATACCAATGGAGACGTTCTACACGAAGTATATCATCACTAGTAATGGCTGAAAGACCCTAAATCCGTTTCCATAGAGCCAAAAGAAAGGCCCGATTTAGATACAGGCTCTCGGGTTTAGGATAAATTTCATCAATTTTGACTGATTTCCCCAAAAGTGAGGCAATACACAGATCATCATAGAAATAAATCCTAGTCACAGATGGTACATTCGGATTTGGGCAGGAAGTCAAAAGAGGAAATGTGTCATTTAATTGCATTGAATGGCTTGCCGTAGTAAGAGATTGTGGGGAGGCACAAGATATGAGCTCTAGGTTGGATATCGATTTCCCATTAGTTAGATCCGTTTGGGATAACACGGACATGGCTGGGGCTGAAGTGATTGAATCAGGCCAAAGTCATCTGTCTATAGGCCCATGTAAAACAACCTGCCTAGTTGTGCCATCACCTTGATCTCTGGTAACCACTGTATACTCGGATGTAGCAAGGCAAGGTTTACAAGGTACCAGACCATAATGGGGCCGAGAGGCGATGGCATTAGTTAGTCCAAGATGACCAACTAAAGAGGACTTACTCATTGGTCAATGCCTTCCTTGTCGTTGTATACCTGTCCACACAGAGGGGGGCTGTCCATCATCAATAGTTCATTGCGTAGCGTGGCAATGGTGTGCTCCTCAATTTCTGCAGTTACAGTCACAGGATCCTGTAAGCAAACATTAGATCAGACGATGGAAGATGGCTTCACTTGAGGCGACGTAGCCAAGGCAGGCTGACTAACACAGATTGTTTCACCGTGATCCAATTAGGTATCACAGGAAAGAACTATAACTGGTGAAACCCAAGGCTGTAGCACTGGTGCACTAAGGCACTCTAAGTTCACTGATGAAGTTTGTATATGATCCGTGTTACAGCCTAGAATCACATTGACCACCCTGGCCAGAGTTTTTTTTTTAATTCACATTGTTTCTCCACCAGATTTGTAAATAACAATAAAAGTGCATCCAATTTGGACATAAGGACGTTTGACGTTGAGACATAGGGTATATCCCCATAGTATGAAATTGTACTTTGCTAGCATCTGTACATTTCACAGCGTCACTATCCACCTCACTCTCATTACTTATATCTTCAGAGGAAGAGATCCATTTTCCAAAATCAGGACTAGCAGACAAATTGGTACCAATTAGGTTGTCATAACTGGCAATGGTTGTCCCCAATGAGTTTCTCTGCAAACTGAGACAGAGATTTAAAAGATATTCATTATTATCTATAGTCAGAAAAGTGAGAAATGTACTTTTTCCAGGATTTGCAATGCCCACAAGAGATAATTGTTAAACATTAGACCCGACTTCAACTTGTGCAGTTGTTGTCTCGAAGAAACCAGTGATTTTGGGCTGCCCATCAGCTTGAGTTAATTTAGGAGCTACGGGGTATTTCCCATTGTGAGACATCCCACTACGCAAACCATAACAATGGTGTTTAGAGGTCTTCATAACGATAGTATTCGTACAAGCAAGTGCTTACCGGGACAGGAAGATTTAAGAAGGGGCGATGCGGAAAGCCAAGGCCACAACTTCAGCAGGTCCTCGATATAAAAAACTCAGCTCGAAGGGGAGACACGCACACCACTCACCCCCGAACACCGGAACACCCCACGCACTCCGCACAAAATGCGGTATATGAGCGTAATGTCCGCCTCTAGCCAGCAACATGCAGCAATAGATCTAGTAGACAGACCTCCCGGTCCAAAAGGTGGAAAGGTTCCAGTTAAATTTAAGTGAGCAGCAATTTCAGGGTACAAAGCGTGTAGATCAGCATTCAGAACGGCAGGTGTTCCTCCGAACACCGGAACACTCCACGGACTCCGAAGGTTATAGAGAGTCGTTTCAGTATTATTGCTCCATGCACCATCCACTCGTTCCTCCCTAGCTATCCTTGCTAGCTGCATGCTTCCATACTGACTGTCTTTCTCTGTCACTGGAAGTGTGATTATCCTATTCCTCATCCCTCCTTCTTTGAATACCCATAGTGGGAAATTACATTGGACTTCTAATATAGATTAGCGCAGTGCTGCTGTGGCTCGCTGATATCCACATCACACGTCCTGGATATTACACAATACCTGCTTGCTACTATCATCAACAAGAGGGTTTTTGTGGCTGTGTGGCTTTTCCCTCAGAGCTGGTATGTATTCCAGCATGCCAGCCGCTCTGTCCTTCCTGGACTCTTAAAGGGGGACATAGTGGCGTCTGGCCAGGAGCACTCTTATCTCTTCAAGAACAAACTCTGTGATCAATCCAAAGCAAGTAAAGGTCTCAAGACCTCACATATGAAGTCAGACTCAAGTGACTCAGGTGAGAGTTTGCCACACCAGCAAAATCAACCAGACATGGCGAAAATGCAGGGTTTGATCAATGTAGTGCAGAATTTATCAGACAAAGTCCAATCCTTAAAGGAAGAAAATGACACTTTGATGCATATGATTACAGCAAGAGACTCTTTGTCTACTGATGGCCCGGGTGGGAGCTTGCCCTCTGGAAAATACGATGGGAAACACAGTCATCTAAAAGATTTATTGGATGCATGTACTGTCCACTTTCTTTTCAGAGACACCACATTTGCTACAGATAAGGCCAAGATTGGTTTTATAGCCTCAAACATGTCAAGGAATGCACTATCATGGTCTACTCTGCTAGTGCTAACTGGCAGTCCCCTAGTGACCTCATATGCTCCCTTCGTACAAGCATTGAAAGACATGTTTGAGCAACAAGAGTTGACCTATAATACCTATGAATCTTTATTGGACATAAGGCAAGGAAATATAGATGTGTTGGCTGAGGTCACAAAGTTTAATAAATTGGAGCCAGAAGCTGGTTGGCCAGAGACTGCGCAATTTACAATCTTTAGAAGAGGACCGACTGAGGATATCAAAGATGAACTCGCTCGGGTCCCTCGTCCAGCCTCCTTGGCTGAGTTAGTCTCATTGGTTTTACAAATTGAGTATTGTCACAATGAAAGGCGAGAGGAGAGGAAGAAGTCCAGAGGGAGCTTTTTAATGACACACCCAAACCCTTCAACATCAACTAAAGAATCCTCCAACTCAGAAGAACCCATTAAAATCGGTCCACCTCCCCTTGCACCAACAGAAAGACAATGTAGATGAGATCAGGGGTTATGTTTATACTGTGGCACAAAAGGTCACCTATTACAGGACCGTCCAAAAGTACCCCCTATGAAGCAGGGAAACTACAGACCCTGGCCATAGAAGTGACAGGAGACTGGGGTGTTGTTGTTAGTCTCCATCCATCTCACCACATCCAAAGAGGCACTGGACGAACAACTAATGGTTCTTCGCGTCATGCTTCGTTATCCACCAGGACCTCCCTTGGAAGTGCTTGCTTTATTGGATTGCAGTGCTGCTGGCATCTTTCTGGGTGCCATAGGGGCTGAACAACAAAAGATACCATTAGTAGAGAAGGAATTAAATCAGAAGGTGGAATGAGTGGATGGTCGACCTTTGTGTCCAGGACCCATAACAAAAAAGACTGCTCCAGTACAAATGTTCATAAATCCACATACCAAAGAAATTGCATTTGATATCATTCGAGCAGCACATTTCCCTTTGATTCTGGGATGCCTTGGCTGCGCAAGCACAACCCCGCCATAGACTGGACGAACAACACCGTACATCTGTCATCAAATGTTTGTAAACAGGAATGCTATAAAGCAAAAGAGGATGCTGTCTCTAGAACCACTTCTGTACTTGGTCCCTCTGTTCCACACTCCATTATCCATGAAGACAACATGATACCCAACGC
Organism: Ambystoma mexicanum; assembly: GCF_040938575.1. NCBI lineage: Eukaryota > Metazoa > Chordata > Amphibia > Caudata > Ambystomatidae > Ambystoma > Ambystoma mexicanum. The sequence goes on from NC_090936.1 coordinate 150,399,419, forward strand.
ATACCAGGAGTATCTGGAGGTTTTTGAGGACTGTGTACCTTGAGAATTACCCACCCACTAGGGTGGGTAATCTGCTTCCAAACACCATAGTTCCTGTTTGTTGGATGTACCCTTTGTCTCTTCAGGAGAAAACTGCATTAAGGACGCATCTGGATGACAATCTAACCAACGGATTAATCAGGGAATGCAAATCATCAGTCGGTGCTTCCCTTATTTTGATACGCAAAAAGGATACCAAGGAGCTCAGGCCCTGTACTGATTATGGGGTTTGAATCAAACAACAGAGAAAGACAGGTATCCCATGCCACTCATTAGTGACATACTGGAAGCAGTACAAAAGGCTGCAGTCTTCACCAAACTAGACCTATGCAGAGCCTACCACCTATTACGCATTAAGGAGGGAGACCAGCTTTTCGTACCCCCTTTGGTCACTTTGAATATCAAGTGATGCCCTTTGGATTGGTGAAAGCTCCAACAATTTTCCAGCGGTTTATGGACCGGTTATTCACTGACATTCTATTCCACTATGTCATTGTCTATTTGGACGGTATCCTTGTATTTTCTCCATCCTTACAACTCCATGAAGATAATCTAAAGAAAGTATTATATCGTCTCTGGCAAAACCATCTATTTGCCAAACCTGAGAAGTGTATCTTTGAAGCAACTTCTGTCCCGTACCTGGGATTTATTCTATCTGACAAGGGCATTGAAATGGACCCAAGAAAAGTATCAGCCATCAGAAAATGGTCTTCTCCCTCTTCCATCACGGAACTCCAACTGTTTCTAGGGGTGGCTAATTTCTATTGTTGCTTTATTTACCGATTTTCAGCAATAGTTCTCCCCATCACTAGACTTTTAAAGAAAGATGTTCCCTTTACTTGGGATGAAGAAGCAGAAACTGCATTTATCTCTCTCAAAGAAGCATTTTTTTCCACTCCCATATTTTCTCAACCAGATCAAACTAAACCTTTTCTTGTGGAAACCGATGCATCATATGGCGCTATAGAGGTGGTTCTCAAACAAGGACATGATGGCCTGGAACATCCAGTGACTTTCTATTCTCAAACATTGACTGTGAGTGAGTTAAATTATGCTGTTGTTGAAAAGGAACTCTTAGCTAGACGAGCAGCATGCATGGAATGGTGACATCTCCTCTTGGGTGCAAGACATGAGTTTTAGGCACGCGTGGATCATACAAACGTACAAATCCTACAACTGATGGAACGTCGCAATAGTCGTCAGGCAAGATGGGCCTACTTTTCTTCAGAGTACAACTTTAGACTACCTACATCCCAGGAAACCAAAATGTCATTGCTGATGCCCTTTTCCAGAATAAATGGCGAAGATTACAGCCTTAGTCCAGTTATAGAAAAGATCTAAGGTAGCAAGACTTTCATATACACTGTAAACACTTTTATACAGCAAATTAAAGATGCCTACACAGATACGAGTTTCCCCCAGTCCTTTACGGAAAAAGCTCCCCTTTGGCTGAGAGATGGTCTTTACTTTCATCAGGATCGCCTTTTGATACCCACAACTACTCTACAAACTAAAGTTCCATCTTGGTGTCACGACAACCCTACAGCTGGGCACAGAGGAATTACATCCACTATAGAACTGGCGTTCCAGACTTTCTGGTGGCCCTCAATGAAGAGGGACATTAGAGATTTTGTTTCCTCATGTCCGGTCTGTTCCCACAGTAAGTACCTCATGTCAAAAGCCATTGGTAAACTAGAACAATCTCCCATCCCTCAAAGTCCCTGGACTCACATTTCTACTGATTCCTGGTGGGGCTTTTGACTTCAAAGGGCAACACAGCAATAATGGTACTGTAGACTCTTTCAGTAAGATGGCTCACTTCACAACTTTCAAAATATAAAAAAGGAACCCCGGTCTGCACTTTATCAAGCTAATATCTAAGTGCTATCTCAATCTATTTCCTGGTGGTCAGATTTACATTTAACAGTGAGATAGAGGCTGTATTGACAGTTCAAGATGCTTCACAGGTTCAATAGTAACCCTTGAGTATATCTAAAATAAATGTATTAGTTCACACAAAAAAATCAAAATAACTGTGATACATACACATGTTAAAACTACAAGGCACTTGGGATTGGTACAATGTATTACAACAATCAGTGAAGGTGAAATAGGTATGATGGAAACATAGATGTTAATTACTTCAAAACATGATATGCTTCTTGTTCAGTACACTCTGAACTCAAAGCTGTAATTGAAATTGTTTGTATTTTCAGTCTTTTCTCGTTGTGTGTAAAGTCACAGGTTAGGGTCTCAACATGTTTCTGTTCAGTTAAAACTACTTATGAACATTCTTCAGGAGTTTTCCACCCAATATTTATCATTTCGATGTGGTCATGACAATCATTCAACTCTCATGGTTTTTGTAAGTACTCTCTGCCATGACTGGTTCTGTGGAGGTGCACAACACTGTTCACAGTTGTTGGGAGGACTTGGCTGTGTCCTCTTTCATGCCTGTGGCTGTTGGTTAGATTTGTAGGTTATTCCTTGTGGCACTCTTCCCGGAGGTTGCTCAAAAATTGAGTGTTCTGATTGGCCGTACAATAGCCTGGATACTCTCCTTGGTGTCTTCCTAATGGCTAATTACACGGTGGATCACACCCTCTTTCTGTTACTTGTACATGTGCCAGTTCGCGTATTTGTAGTTTGAGTCCGCTTAGGGAGCTGCTGTGTCCGTGTTAGTCAGATGCCAGCACCCGACTAACATGGATAGAGCAGCGACGCCGTGGTGTAACTGCATTTCGCAGCAGGAACGGAAGATCGTATCATACAGCTCCCGAATAGATCTACCGCGCAATGTAATCCACGGCAACGGAGAATGCGCAGAGTCTCGAAGACTCAGGATCTGAGCTATTCCAATAATCCCTGTGTGGCTTTTCCCACTGAGCTGGGACGTATTCCCGCCTGTCTGCCGCTCTGTTCTTCCTGGACTCTTATAGGGGGACATAGTGGCGGCGGGCCAGGAGCACCCTTATCTCTTCAACGACAAAAACTCTGGGATAAATCCAAAGCAAGTAAAGGTGTCAAGAAGACCTCCCATAAGGAGTCAGATTCAAGTGACTCAGGTGAGAGATATGCAATATAGAAATTGCCAACTCGAGTTTCAGCCTCGGGTCAATTATTTTATCAAAATGACCCAGCCTTCTTCAGGGCATAGAAACATCAATGTGGTAAGGTGTGCATATTTTCCGTCCTCCAACATAGTTCAAATGCGGAGGGACGCAATTGCAGTTAAAAAATAACAGAAAGGCTTAGGTCCAATCAGCCCTAGAGATAACAGCCCTACTGGGTCTTTTTGCGCAATTAAATCTTATGAATACGCCGAATTTCATTTTGTTTTTCAAGTAGCATTTACGCAGGCTGGCCACAGCACTTGTTTGAGAAATCACTGCCTCTTTCTGCCACAGCATTTCTTTAGCACATGCCAGCCTTGTTTGAAGACTGTGTTGACTGTGATCCAGCAATATGCAGGCAAGGAAGTAGGACCTTGAACCAGACCTGCTAAACGTGAAACGAACGTAACATCTATTTATATTTCCACAACACTGCACAGTACAATTAGTCACACAATCCTTTGAATGTACAGCTTACTTCACAGTGATATGATAAGTTACTTATAACAACAGGTGTCTAAGCGGGGACCTGGGGATTGAACCTGTGTTACTCCGTGTCGTCTTGCTTCCAAGGCGGGCACGTTGCCTCTGAGCTATCTTCCCGAGACCAGCGCTATAAGTCTTTGTCGGAGGCAGGCCGATAGTCAGACAAACTGGGCAGTCCTCACAAGTGGACTCTGTAAAGAAATCCAGGCCATGCAGATGCTAGAAAATCATGAATGGTTGTTGATGTCTTGGCCAGGATTGGTCCAAGAGTGTGCTTTTGCTACAGCTGAACAGATAGGAATAAGGGTTTGCTGCTACCCGTGACGTCGGTTGGCCAGCTCCTCCCTGTATGTGCAGCTAGCCATCTGAGCATAACGGGCATACGCGGATGTGCAGTGACGGGGTCTTGTGGACTCAGCCCCTTTGACAATTTCTCTCTGAGCTCTTGCAGAGATCAAAGCAGTCCCTCCCCCTTGCTGCAGGAAGGGTCGATCTTCAAGTAAAATGCTTAACACAGCCATCATTTGACTATGGGTTATATCAAATGCTTTGTGACAACTAGCATAAAGTCTATTACCGTAAAACATGTGCTTTATTAAATGAAAGTTGAGGTGCCCGTAGGCTAGCACCCGTTCTATCTCTGCCAAACCTGTCCCTGGAAACACGTTTAACTATCCTGTGGCCGCACGTGTTCATTGAAGCTGCGGCTCTGAGCTGTCCACTGGCTTTGTCTTGTGACAGCACCACCTTGAAACGTGTGGTACAGGCAAAATAAGTAAAAGCTGAGGGGGGGGGGATAGAAGCTCAGGGGCTACAACCAAAAGGCTAGCTAGCCCCAAGTTCCAACAGTCCCAACATTAGCTTAGCCCCAGATCTTTTCCAGACTTAGCAACACCCCTGGTCAGCACATACCAAGACTTGGTTTTCCCTGTGACAGCGCTGTGTACATGTGTGCTAGTCACTTGGCTACGGTAGTCACTTTTAGTCTCTGGAAAAGGGAGTATTAATGAACAGCTGACTGCACACACACACACACATGATCTATCATAGAAGTAATTTCTCTTGAGCAGCTAGGCAGTAATGCGTAGATCTTCATTCAGGGGTTATGTTTATACTGTGGCACAAAAGGTCACCTATTACAGGACCGTCCAAAAGTACCCCCTATGAAGCAGGGAAACTACAGACCCTGGCCATAGAAGTGACAGGAGACTGGGGTGTTGTTGTTAGTCTCCATCCATCTCACCACATCCAAAGAGGCACTGGACGAACAACTAATGGTTCTTCGCGTCATGCTTCGTTATCCACCAGGACCTCCCTTGGAAGTGCTTGCTTTATTGGATTGCAGTGCTGCTGGCATCTTTCTGGGTGCCATAGGGGCTGAACAACAAAAGATACCATTAGTAGAGAAGGAATTAAATCAGAAGGTGGAATGAGTGGATGGTCGACCTTTGTGTCCAGGACCCATAACAAAAAAGACTGCTCCAGTACAAATGTTCATAAATCCACATACCAAAGAAATTGCATTTGATATCATTCGAGCAGCACATTTCCCTTTGATTCTGGGATGCCTTGGCTGCGCAAGCACAACCCCGCCATAGACTGGACGAACAACACCGTACATCTGTCATCAAATGTTTGTAAACAGGAATGCTATAAAGCAAAAGAGGATGCTGTCTCTAGAACCACTTCTGTACTTGGTCCCTCTGTTCCACACTCCATTATCCATGAAGACAACATGATACCCAACGCATACCAGGAGTATCTGGAGGTTTTTGAGGACTGTGTACCTTGAGAATTACCCACCCACTAGGGTGGGTAATCTGCTTCCAAACACCATAGTTCCTGTTTGTTGGATGTACCCTTTGTCTCTTCAGGAGAAAACTGCATTAAGGACGCATCTGGATGACAATCTAACCAACGGATTAATCAGGGAATGCAAATCATCAGTCGGTGCTTCCCTTATTTTGATACGCAAAAAGGATACCAAGGAGCTCAGGCCCTGTACTGATTATGGGGTTTGAATCAAACAACAGAGAAAGACAGGTATCCCATGCCACTCATTAGTGACATACTGGAAGCAGTACAAAAGGCTGCAGTCTTCACCAAACTAGACCTATGCAGAGCCTACCACCTATTACGCATTAAGGAGGGAGACCAGCTTTTCGTACCCCCTTTGGTCACTTTGAATATCAAGTGATGCCCTTTGGATTGGTGAAAGCTCCAACAATTTTCCAGCGGTTTATGGACCGGTTATTCACTGACATTCTATTCCACTATGTCATTGTCTATTTGGACGGTATCCTTGTATTTTCTCCATCCTTACAACTCCATGAAGATAATCTAAAGAAAGTATTATATCGTCTCTGGCAAAACCATCTATTTGCCAAACCTGAGAAGTGTATCTTTGAAGCAACTTCTGTCCCGTACCTGGGATTTATTCTATCTGACAAGGGCATTGAAATGGACCCAAGAAAAGTATCAGCCATCAGAAAATGGTCTTCTCCCTCTTCCATCACGGAACTCCAACTGTTTCTAGGGGTGGCTAATTTCTATTGTTGCTTTATTTACCGATTTTCAGCAATAGTTCTCCCCATCACTAGACTTTTAAAGAAAGATGTTCCCTTTACTTGGGATGAAGAAGCAGAAACTGCATTTATCTCTCTCAAAGAAGCATTTTTTTCCACTCCCATATTTTCTCAACCAGATCAAACTAAACCTTTTCTTGTGGAAACCGATGCATCATATGGCGCTATAGAGGTGGTTCTCAAACAAGGACATGATGGCCTGGAACATCCAGTGACTTTCTATTCTCAAACATTGACTGTGAGTGAGTTAAATTATGCTGTTGTTGAAAAGGAACTCTTAGCTAGACGAGCAGCATGCATGGAATGGTGACATCTCCTCTTGGGTGCAAGACATGAGTTTTAGGCACGCGTGGATCATACAAACGTACAAATCCTACAACTGATGGAACGTCGCAATAGTCGTCAGGCAAGATGGGCCTACTTTTCTTCAGAGTACAACTTTAGACTACCTACATCCCAGGAAACCAAAATGTCATTGCTGATGCCCTTTTCCAGAATAAATGGCGAAGATTACAGCCTTAGTCCAGTTAGAGAAAAGATCTAAGGTAGCAAGACTTTCATATACACTGTAAACACTTTTATACAGCAAATTAAAGATGCCTACACAGATACGAGTTTCCCCCAGTCCTTTACGGAAAAAGCTCCCCTTTGGCTGAGAGATGGTCTTTACTTTCATCAGGATCGCCTTTTGATACCCACAACTACTCTACAAACTAAAGTTCCATCTTGGTGTCACGACAACCCTACAGCTGGGCACAGAGGAATTACATCCACTATAGAACTGGCGTTCCAGACTTTCTGGTGGCCCTCAATGAAGAGGGACATTAGAGATTTTGTTTCCTCATGTCCGGTCTGTTCCCACAGTAAGTACCTCATGTCAAAAGCCATTGGTAAACTAGAACAATCTCCCATCCCTCAAAGTCCCTGGACTCACATTTCTACTGATTCCTGGTGGGGCTTTTGACTTCAAAGGGCAACACAGCAATAATGGTACTGTAGACTCTTTCAGTAAGATGGCTCACTTCACAACTTTCAAAATATAAAAAAGGAACCCCGGTCTGCACTTTATCAAGCTAATATCTAAGTGCTATCTCAATCTATTTCCTGGTGGTCAGATTTACATTTAACAGTGAGATACAGGCTGTATTGACAGTTCAAGATGCTTCACAGGTTCAATAGTAACCCTTGAGTATATCTAAAATAAATGTATTAGTTCACACAAAAAAATCAAAATAACTGTGATACATACACATGTTAAAACTACAAGGCACTTGGGATTGGTACAATGTATTACAACAATCAGTGAAGGTGAAATAGGTATGATGGAAACATAGATGTTAATTACTTCAAAACATGATATGCTTCTTGTTCAGTACACTCTGAACTCAAAGCTGTAATTGAAATTGTTTGTATTTTCAGTCTTTTCTCGTTGTGTGTAAAGTCACAGGTTAGGGTCTCAACATGTTTCTGTTCAGTTAAAACTACTTATGAACATTCTTCAGGAGTTTTCCACCCAATATTTATCATTTCGATGTGGTCATGACAATCATTCAACTCTCATGGTTTTTGTAAGTACTCTCTGCCATGACTGGTTCTGTGGAGGTGCACAACACTGTTCACAGTTGTTGGGAGGACTTGGCTGTGTCCTCTTTCATGCCTGTGGCTGTTGGTTAGATTTGTAGGTTATTCCTTGTGGCACTCTTCCCGGAGGTTGCTCAAAAATTGAGTGTTCTGATTGGCCGTACAATAGCCTGGATACTCTCCTTGGTGTCTTCCTAATGGCTAATTACACGGTGGATCACACCCTCTTTCTGTTACTTGTACATGTGCCAGTTCGCGTATTTGTAGTTTGAGTCCGCTTAGGGAGCTGCTGTGTCCGTGTTAGTCAGATGCCAGCACCCGACTAACATGGATAGAGCAGCGACGCCGTGGTGTAACTGCATTTCGCAGCAGGAACGGAAGATCGTATCATACAGCTCCCGAATAGATCTACCGCGCAATGTAATCCACGGCAACGGAGAATGCGCAGAGTCTCGAAGACTCAGGATCTGAGCTATTCCAATAATCCCTGTGTGGCTTTTCCCACTGAGCTGGGACGTATTCCCGCCTGTCTGCCGCTCTGTTCTTCCTGGACTCTTATAGGGGGACATAGTGGCGGCGGGCCAGGAGCACCCTTATCTCTTCAACGACAAAAACTCTGGGATAAATCCAAAGCAAGTAAAGGTGTCAAGAAGACCTCCCATAAGGAGTCAGATTCAAGTGACTCAGGTGAGAGATATGCAATATAGAAATTGCCAACTCGAGTTTCAGCCTCGGGTCAATTATTTTATCAAAATGACCCAGCCTTCTTCAGGGCATAGAAACATCAATGTGGTAAGGTGTGCATATTTTCCGTCCTCCAACATAGTTCAAATGCGGAGGGACGCAATTGCAGTTAAAAAATAACAGAAAGGCTTAGGTCCAATCAGCCCTAGAGATAACAGCCCTACTGGGTCTTTTTGCGCAATTAAATCTTATGAATACGCCGAATTTCATTTTGTTTTTCAAGTAGCATTTACGCAGGCTGGCCACAGCACTTGTTTGAGAAATCACTGCCTCTTTCTGCCACAGCATTTCTTTAGCACATGCCAGCCTTGTTTGAAGACTGTGTTGACTGTGATCCAGCAATATGCAGGCAAGGAAGTAGGACCTTGAACCAGACCTGCTAAACGTGAAACGAACGTAACATCTATTTATATTTCCACAACACTGCACAGTACAATTAGTCACACAATCCTTTGAATGTACAGCTTACTTCACAGTGATATGATAAGTTACTTATAACAACAGGTGTCTAAGCGGGGACCTGGGGATTGAACCTGTGTTACTCCGTGTCGTCTTGCTTCCAAGGCGGGCACGTTGCCTCTGAGCTATCTTCCCGAGACCAGCGCTATAAGTCTTTGTCGGAGGCAGGCCGATAGTCAGACAAACTGGGCAGTCCTCACAAGTGGACTCTGTAAAGAAATCCAGGCCATGCAGATGCTAGAAAATCATGAATGGTTGTTGATGTCTTGGCCAGGATTGGTCCAAGAGTGTGCTTTTGCTACAGCTGAACAGATAGGAATAAGGGTTTGCTGCTACCCGTGACGTCGGTTGGCCAGCTCCTCCCTGTATGTGCAGCTAGCCATCTGAGCATAACGGGCATACGCGGATGTGCAGTGACGGGGTCTTGTGGACTCAGCCCCTTTGACAATTTCTCTCTGAGCTCTTGCAGAGATCAAAGCAGTCCCTCCCCCTTGCTGCAGGAAGGGTCGATCTTCAAGTAAAATGCTTAACACAGCCATCATTTGACTATGGGTTATATCAAATGCTTTGTGACAACTAGCATAAAGTCTATTACCGTAAAACATGTGCTTTATTAAATGAAAGTTGAGGTGCCCGTAGGCTAGCACCCGTTCTATCTCTGCCAAACCTGTCCCTGGAAACACGTTTAACTATCCTGTGGCCGCACGTGTTCATTGAAGCTGCGGCTCTGAGCTGTCCACTGGCTTTGTCTTGTGACAGCACCACCTTGAAACGTGTGGTACAGGCAAAATAAGTAAAAGCTGAGGGGGGGGGATAGAAGCTCAGGGGCTACAACCAAAAGGCTAGCTAGCCCCAAGTTCCAACAGTCCCAACATTAGCTTAGCCCCAGATCTTTTCCAGACTTAGCAACACCCCTGGTCAGCACATACCAAGACTTGGTTTTCCCTGTGACAGCGCTGTGTACATGTGTGCTAGTCACTTGGCTACGGTAGTCACTTTTAGTCTCTGGAAAAGGGAGTATTAATGAACAGCTGACTGCACACACACACACACATGATCTATCATAGAAGTAATTTCTCTTGAGCAGCTAGGCAGTAATGCGTAGATCTTCATTCAGGGGTTATGTTTATACTGTGGCACAAAAGGTCACCTATTACAGGACCGTCCAAAAGTACCCCCTATGAAGCAGGGAAACTACAGACCCTGGCCATAGAAGTGACAGGAGACTGGGGTGTTGTTGTTAGTCTCCATCCATCTCACCACATCCAAAGAGGCACTGGACGAACAACTAATGGTTCTTCGCGTCATGCTTCGTTATCCACCAGGACCTCCCTTGGAAGTGCTTGCTTTATTGGATTGCAGTGCTGCTGGCATCTTTCTGGGTGCCATAGGGGCTGAACAACAAAAGATACCATTAGTAGAGAAGGAATTAAATCAGAAGGTGGAATGAGTGGATGGTCGACCTTTGTGTCCAGGACCCATAACAAAAAAGACTGCTCCAGTACAAATGTTCATAAATCCACATACCAAAGAAATTGCATTTGATATCATTCGAGCAGCACATTTCCCTTTGATTCTGGGATGCCTTGGCTGCGCAAGCACAACCCCGCCATAGACTGGACGAACAACACCGTACATCTGTCATCAAATGTTTGTAAACAGGAATGCTATAAAGCAAAAGAGGATGCTGTCTCTAGAACCACTTCTGTACTTGGTCCCTCTGTTCCACACTCCATTATCCATGAAGACAACATGATACCCAACGCATACCAGGAGTATCTGGAGGTTTTTGAGGACTGTGTACCTTGAGAATTACCCACCCACTAGGGTGGGTAATCTGCTTCCAAACACCATAGTTCCTGTTTGTTGGATGTACCCTTTGTCTCTTCAGGAGAAAACTGCATTAAGGACGCATCTGGATGACAATCTAACCAACGGATTAATCAGGGAATGCAAATCATCAGTCGGTGCTTCCCTTATTTTGATACGCAAAAAGGATACCAAGGAGCTCAGGCCCTGTACTGATTATGGGGTTTGAATCAAACAACAGAGAAAGACAGGTATCCCATGCCACTCATTAGTGACATACTGGAAGCAGTACAAAAGGCTGCAGTCTTCACCAAACTAGACCTATGCAGAGCCTACCACCTATTACGCATTAAGGAGGGAGACCAGCTTTTCGTACCCCCTTTGGTCACTTTGAATATCAAGTGATGCCCTTTGGATTGGTGAAAGCTCCAACAATTTTCCAGCGGTTTATGGACCGGTTATTCACTGACATTCTATTCCACTATGTCATTGTCTATTTGGACGGTATCCTTGTATTTTCTCCATCCTTACAACTCCATGAAGATAATCTAAAGAAAGTATTATATCGTCTCTGGCAAAACCATCTATTTGCCAAACCTGAGAAGTGTATCTTTGAAGCAACTTCTGTCCCGTACCTGGGATTTATTCTATCTGACAAGGGCATTGAAATGGACCCAAGAAAAGTATCAGCCATCAGAAAATGGTCTTCTCCCTCTTCCATCACGGAACTCCAACTGTTTCTAGGGGTGGCTAATTTCTATTGTTGCTTTATTTACCGATTTTCAGCAATAGTTCTCCCCATCACTAGACTTTTAAAGAAAGATGTTCCCTTTACTTGGGATGAAGAAGCAGAAACTGCATTTATCTCTCTCAAAGAAGCATTTTTTTCCACTCCCATATTTTCTCAACCAGATCAAACTAAACCTTTTCTTGTGGAAACCGATGCATCATATGGCGCTATAGAGGTGGTTCTCAAACAAGGACATGATGGCCTGGAACATCCAGTGACTTTCTATTCTCAAACATTGACTGTGAGTGAGTTAAATTATGCTGTTGTTGAAAAGGAACTCTTAGCTAGACGAGCAGCATGCATGGAATGGTGACATCTCCTCTTGGGTGCAAGACATGAGTTTTAGGCACGCGTGGATCATACAAACGTACAAATCCTACAACTGATGGAACGTCGCAATAGTCGTCAGGCAAGATGGGCCTACTTTTCTTCAGAGTACAACTTTAGACTACCTACATCCCAGGAAACCAAAATGTCATTGCTGATGCCCTTTTCCAGAATAAATGGCGAAGATTACAGCCTTAGTCCAGTTAGAGAAAAGATCTAAGGTAGCAAGACTTTCATATACACTGTAAACACTTTTATACAGCAAATTAAAGATGCCTACACAGATACGAGTTTCCCCCAGTCCTTTACGGAAAAAGCTCCCCTTTGGCTGAGAGATGGTCTTTACTTTCATCAGGATCGCCTTTTGATACCCACAACTACTCTACAAACTAAAGTTCCATCTTGGTGTCACGACAACCCTACAGCTGGGCACAGAGGAATTACATCCACTATAGAACTGGCGTTCCAGACTTTCTGGTGGCCCTCAATGAAGAGGGACATTAGAGATTTTGTTTCCTCATGTCCGGTCTGTTCCCACAGTAAGTACCTCATGTCAAAAGCCATTGGTAAACTAGAACAATCTCCCATCCCTCAAAGTCCCTGGACTCACATTTCTACTGATTCCTGGTGGGGCTTTTGACTTCAAAGGGCAACACAGCAATAATGGTACTGTAGACTCTTTCAGTAAGATGGCTCACTTCACAACTTTCAAAATATAAAAAAGGAACCCCGGTCTGCACTTTATCAAGCTAATATCTAAGTGCTATCTCAATCTATTTCCTGGTGGTCAGATTTACATTTAACAGTGAGATAGAGGCTGTATTGACAGTTCAAGATGCTTCACAGGTTCAATAGTAACCCTTGAGTATATCTAAAATAAATGTATTAGTTCACACAAAAAAATCAAAATAACTGTGATACATACACATGTTAAAACTACAAGGCACTTGGGATTGGTACAATGTATTACAACAATCAGTGAAGGTGAAATAGGTATGATGGAAACATAGATGTTAATTACTTCAAAACATGATATGCTTCTTGTTCAGTACACTCTGAACTCAAAGCTGTAATTGAAATTGTTTGTATTTTCAGTCTTTTCTCGTTGTGTGTAAAGTCACAGGTTAGGGTCTCAACATGTTTCTGTTCAGTTAAAACTACTTATGAACATTCTTCAGGAGTTTTCCACCCAATATTTATCATTTCGATGTGGTCATGACAATCATTCAACTCTCATGGTTTTTGTAAGTACTCTCTGCCATGACTGGTTCTGTGGAGGTGCACAACACTGTTCACAGTTGTTGGGAGGACTTGGCTGTGTCCTCTTTCATGCCTGTGGCTGTTGGTTAGATTTGTAGGTTATTCCTTGTGGCACTCTTCCCGGAGGTTGCTCAAAAATTGAGTGTTCTGATTGGCCGTACAATAGCCTGGATACTCTCCTTGGTGTCTTCCTAATGGCTAATTACACGGTGGATCACACCCTCTTTCTGTTACTTGTACATGTGCCAGTTCGCGTATTTGTAGTTTGAGTCCGCTTAGGGAGCTGCTGTGTCCGTGTTAGTCAGATGCCAGCACCCGACTAACATGGATAGAGCAGCGACGCCGTGGTGTAACTGCATTTCGCAGCAGGAACGGAAGATCGTATCATACAGCTCCCGAATAGATCTACCGCGCAATGTAATCCACGGCAACGGAGAATGCGCAGAGTCTCGAAGACTCAGGATCTGAGCTATTCCAATAATCCCTGTGTGGCTTTTCCCACTGAGCTGGGACGTATTCCCGCCTGTCTGCCGCTCTGTTCTTCCTGGACTCTTATAGGGGGACATAGTGGCGGCGGGCCAGGAGCACCCTTATCTCTTCAACGACAAAAACTCTGGGATAAATCCAAAGCAAGTAAAGGTGTCAAGAAGACCTCCCATAAGGAGTCAGATTCAAGTGACTCAGGTGAGAGATATGCAATATAGAAATTGCCAACTCGAGTTTCAGCCTCGGGTCAATTATTTTATCAAAATGACCCAGCCTTCTTCAGGGCATAGAAACATCAATGTGGTAAGGTGTGCATATTTTCCGTCCTCCAACATAGTTCAAATGCGGAGGGACGCAATTGCAGTTAAAAAATAACAGAAAGGCTTAGGTCCAATCAGCCCTAGAGATAACAGCCCTACTGGGTCTTTTTGCGCAATTAAATCTTATGAATACGCCGAATTTCATTTTGTTTTTCAAGTAGCATTTACGCAGGCTGGCCACAGCACTTGTTTGAGAAATCACTGCCTCTTTCTGCCACAGCATTTCTTTAGCACATGCCAGCCTTGTTTGAAGACTGTGTTGACTGTGATCCAGCAATATGCAGGCAAGGAAGTAGGACCTTGAACCAGACCTGCTAAACGTGAAACGAACGTAACATCTATTTATATTTCCACAACACTGCACAGTACAATTAGTCACACAATCCTTTGAATGTACAGCTTACTTCACAGTGATATGATAAGTTACTTATAACAACAGGTGTCTAAGCGGGGACCTGGGGATTGAACCTGTGTTACTCCGTGTCGTCTTGCTTCCAAGGCGGGCACGTTGCCTCTGAGCTATCTTCCCGAGACCAGCGCTATAAGTCTTTGTCGGAGGCAGGCCGATAGTCAGACAAACTGGGCAGTCCTCACAAGTGGACTCTGTAAAGAAATCCAGGCCATGCAGATGCTAGAAAATCATGAATGGTTGTTGATGTCTTGGCCAGGATTGGTCCAAGAGTGTGCTTTTGCTACAGCTGAACAGATAGGAATAAGGGTTTGCTGCTACCCGTGACGTCGGTTGGCCAGCTCCTCCCTGTATGTGCAGCTAGCCATCTGAGCATAACGGGCATACGCGGATGTGCAGTGACGGGGTCTTGTGGACTCAGCCCCTTTGACAATTTCTCTCTGAGCTCTTGCAGAGATCAAAGCAGTCCCTCCCCCTTGCTGCAGGAAGGGTCGATCTTCAAGTAAAATGCTTAACACAGCCATCATTTGACTATGGGTTATATCAAATGCTTTGTGACAACTAGCATAAAGTCTATTACCGTAAAACATGTGCTTTATTAAATGAAAGTTGAGGTGCCCGTAGGCTAGCACCCGTTCTATCTCTGCCAAACCTGTCCCTGGAAACACGTTTAACTATCCTGTGGCCGCACGTGTTCATTGAAGCTGCGGCTCTGAGCTGTCCACTGGCTTTGTCTTGTGACAGCACCACCTTGAAACGTGTGGTACAGGCAAAATAAGTAAAAGCTGAGGGGGGGGGATAGAAGCTCAGGGGCTACAACCAAAAGGCTAGCTAGCCCCAAGTTCCAACAGTCCCAACATTAGCTTAGCCCCAGATCTTTTCCAGACTTAGCAACACCCCTGGTCAGCACATACCAAGACTTGGTTTTCCCTGTGACAGCGCTGTGTACATGTGTGCTAGTCACTTGGCTACGGTAGTCACTTTTAGTCTCTGGAAAAGGGAGTATTAATGAACAGCTGACTGCACACACACACACACATGATCTATCATAGAAGTAATTTCTCTTGAGCAGCTAGGCAGTAATGCGTAGATCTTCATTCAGGGGTTATGTTTATACTGTGGCACAAAAGGTCACCTATTACAGGACCGTCCAAAAGTACCCCCTATGAAGCAGGGAAACTACAGACCCTGGCCATAGAAGTGACAGGAGACTGGGGTGTTGTTGTTAGTCTCCATCCATCTCACCACATCCAAAGAGGCACTGGACGAACAACTAATGGTTCTTCGCGTCAGGCTTCGTTATCCACCAGGACCTCCCTTGGAAGTGCTTGCTTTATTGGATTGCAGTGCTGCTGGCATCTTTCTGGGTGCCATAGGGGCTGAACAACAAAAGATACCATTAGTAGAGAAGGAATTAAATCAGAAGGTGGAATGAGTGGATGGTCGACCTTTGTGTCCAGGACCCATAACAAAAAAGACTGCTCCAGTACAAATGTTCATAAATCCACATACCAAAGAAATTGCATTTGATATCATTCGAGCAGCACATTTCCCTTTGATTCTGGGATGCCTTGGCTGCGCAAGCACAACCCCGCCATAGACTGGACGAACAACACCGTACATCTGTCATCAAATGTTTGTAAACAGGAATGCTATAAAGCAAAAGAGGATGCTGTCTCTAGAACCACTTCTGTACTTGGTCCCTCTGTTCCACACTCCATTATCCATGAAGACAACATGATACCCAACGCATACCAGGAGTATCTGGAGGTTTTTGAGGACTGTGTACCTTGAGAATTACCCACCCACTAGGGTGGGTAATCTGCTTCCAAACACCATAGTTCCTGTTTGTTGGATGTACCCTTTGTCTCTTCAGGAGAAAACTGCATTAAGGACGCATCTGGATGACAATCTAACCAACGGATTAATCAGGGAATGCAAATCATCAGTCGGTGCTTCCCTTATTTTGATACGCAAAAAGGATACCAAGGAGCTCAGGCCCTGTACTGATTATGGGGTTTGAATCAAACAACAGAGAAAGACAGGTATCCCATGCCACTCATTAGTGACATACTGGAAGCAGTACAAAAGGCTGCAGTCTTCACCAAACTAGACCTATGCAGAGCCTACCACCTATTACGCATTAAGGAGGGAGACCAGCTTTTCGTACCCCCTTTGGTCACTTTGAATATCAAGTGATGCCCTTTGGATTGGTGAAAGCTCCAACAATTTTCCAGCGGTTTATGGACCGGTTATTCACTGACATTCTATTCCACTACGTCATTGTCTATTTGGACGGTATCCTTGTATTTTCTCCATCCTTACAACTCCATGAAGATAATCTAAAGAAAGTATTATATCGTCTCTGGCAAAACCATCTATTTGCCAAACCTGAGAAGTGTATCTTTGAAGCAACTTCTGTCCCGTACCTGGGATTTATTCTATCTGACAAGGGCATTGAAATGGACCCAAGAAAAGTATCAGCCATCAGAAAATGGTCTTCTCCCTCTTCCATCACGGAACTCCAACTGTTTCTAGGGGTGGCTAATTTCTATTGTTGCTTTATTTACCGATTTTCAGCAATAGTTCTCCCCATCACTAGACTTTTAAAGAAAGATGTTCCCTTTACTTGGGATGAAGAAGCAGAAACTGCATTTATCTCTCTCAAAGAAGCATTTTTTTCCACTCCCATATTTTCTCAACCAGATCAAACTAAACCTTTTCTTGTGGAAACCGATGCATCATATGGCGCTATAGAGGTGGTTCTCAAACAAGGACATGATGGCCTGGAACATCCAGTGACTTTCTATTCTCAAACATTGACTGTGAGTGAGTTAAATTATGCTGTTGTTGAAAAGGAACTCTTAGCTAGACGAGCAGCATGCATGGAATGGTGACATCTCCTCTTGGGTGCAAGACATGAGTTTTAGGCACGCGTGGATCATACAAACGTACAAATCCTACAACTGATGGAACGTCGCAATAGTCGTCAGGCAAGATGGGCCTACTTTTCTTCAGAGTACAACTTTAGACTACCTACATCCCAGGAAACCAAAATGTCATTGCTGATGCCCTTTTCCAGAATAAATGGCGAAGATTACAGCCTTAGTCCAGTTAGAGAAAAGATCTAAGGTAGCAAGACTTTCATATACACTGTAAACACTTTTATACAGCAAATTAAAGATGCCTACACAGATACGAGTTTCCCCCAGTCCTTTACGGAAAAAGCTCCCCTTTGGCTGAGAGATGGTCTTTACTTTCATCAGGATCGCCTTTTGATACCCACAACTACTCTCCAAACTAAAGTTCCATCTTGGTGTCACGACAACCCTACAGCTGGGCACAGAGGAATTACATCCACTATAGAACTGGCGTTCCAGACTTTCTGGTGGCCCTCAATGAAGAGGGACATTAGAGATTTTGTTTCCTCATGTCCGGTCTGTTCCCACAGTAAGTACCTCATGTCAAAAGCCATTGGTAAACTAGAACAATCTCCCATCCCTCAAAGTCCCTGGACTCACATTTCTACTGATTCCTGGTGGGGCTTTTGACTTCAAAGGGCAACACAGCAATAATGGTACTGTAGACTCTTTCAGTAAGATGGCTCACTTCACAACTTTCAAAATATAAAAAAGGAACCCCGGTCTGCACTTTATCAAGCTAATATCTAAGTGCTATCTCAATCTATTTCCTGGTGGTCAGATTTACATTTAACAGTGAGATAGAGGCTGTATTGACAGTTCAAGATGCTTCACAGGTTCAATAGTAACCCTTGAGTATATCTAAAATAAATGTATTAGTTCACACAAAAAAATCAAAATAACTGTGATACATACACATGTTAAAACTACAAGGCACTTGGGATTGGTACAATGTATTACAACAATCAGTGAAGGTGAAATAGGTATGATGGAAACATAGATGTTAATTACTTCAAAACATGATATGCTTCTTGTTCAGTACACTCTGAACTCAAAGCTGTAATTGAAATTGTTTGTATTTTCAGTCTTTTCTCGTTGTGTGTAAAGTCACAGGTTAGGGTCTCAACATGTTTCTGTTCAGTTAAAACTACTTATGAACATTCTTCAGGAGTTTTCCACCCAATATTTATCATTTCGATGTGGTCATGACAATCATTCAACTCTCATGGTTTTTGTAAGTACTCTCTGCCATGACTGGTTCTGTGGAGGTGCACAACACTGTTCACAGTTGTTGGGAGGACTTGGCTGTGTCCTCTTTCATGCCTGTGGCTGTTGGTTAGATTTGTAGGTTGTTAGATTTGTAGGTTATTCCTTGTGGCACTCTTCCCGGAGGTTGCTCAAAAATTGAGTGTTCTGATTGGCCGTACAATAGCCTGGATACTCTCCTTGGTGTCTTCCTAATGGCTAATTACACGGTGGATCACACCCTCTTTCTGTTACTTGTACATGTGCCAGTTCGCGTATTTGTAGTTTGAGTCCGCTTAGGGAGCTGCTGTGTCCGTGTTAGTCAGATGCCAGCACCCGACTAACATGGATAGAGCAGCGACGCCGTGGTGTA
The DNA here is from genome assembly GCF_040938575.1 of Ambystoma mexicanum. Classification (NCBI taxonomy): domain Eukaryota; kingdom Metazoa; phylum Chordata; class Amphibia; order Caudata; family Ambystomatidae; genus Ambystoma; species Ambystoma mexicanum. The sequence goes on from NC_090936.1 coordinate 150,418,366, forward strand.
ACTGCATTTCGCAGCAGGAACGGAAGATCGTATCATACAGCTCCCGAATAGATCTACCGCGCAATGTAATCCACGGCAACGGAGAATGCGCAGAGTCTCGAAGACTCAGGATCTGAGCTATTCCAATAATCCCTGTGTGGCTTTTCCCACTGAGCTGGGACGTATTCCCGCCTGTCTGCCGCTCTGTTCTTCCTGGACTCTTATAGGGGGACATAGTGGCGGCGGGCCAGGAGCACCCTTATCTCTTCAACGACAAAAACTCTGGGATAAATCCAAAGCAAGTAAAGGTGTCAAGAAGACCTCCCATAAGGAGTCAGATTCAAGTGACTCAGGTGAGAGATATGCAATATAGAAATTGCCAACTCGAGTTTCAGCCTCGGGTCAATTATTTTATCAAAATGACCCAGCCTTCTTCAGGGCATAGAAACATCAATGTGGTAAGGTGTGCATATTTTCCGTCCTCCAACATAGTTCAAATGCGGAGGGACGCAATTGCAGTTAAAAAATAACAGAAAGGCTTAGGTCCAATCAGCCCTAGAGATAACAGCCCTACTGGGTCTTTTTGCGCAATTAAATCTTATGAATACGCCGAATTTCATTTTGTTTTTCAAGTAGCATTTACGCAGGCTGGCCACAGCACTTGTTTGAGAAATCACTGCCTCTTTCTGCCACAGCATTTCTTTAGCACATGCCAGCCTTGTTTGAAGACTGTGTTGACTGTGATCCAGCAATATGCAGGCAAGGAAGTAGGACCTTGAACCAGACCTGCTAAACGTGAAACGAACGTAACATCTATTTATATTTCCACAACACTGCACAGTACAATTAGTCACACAATCCTTTGAATGTACAGCTTACTTCACAGTGATATGATAAGTTACTTATAACAACAGGTGTCTAAGCGGGGACCTGGGGATTGAACCTGTGTTACTCCGTGTCGTCTTGCTTCCAAGGCGGGCACGTTGCCTCTGAGCTATCTTCCCGAGACCAGCGCTATAAGTCTTTGTCGGAGGCAGGCCGATAGTCAGACAAACTGGGCAGTCCTCACAAGTGGACTCTGTAAAGAAATCCAGGCCATGCAGATGCTAGAAAATCATGAATGGTTGTTGATGTCTTGGCCAGGATTGGTCCAAGAGTGTGCTTTTGCTACAGCTGAACAGATAGGAATAAGGGTTTGCTGCTACCCGTGACGTCGGTTGGCCAGCTCCTCCCTGTATGTGCAGCTAGCCATCTGAGCATAACGGGCATACGCGGATGTGCAGTGACGGGGTCTTGTGGACTCAGCCCCTTTGACAATTTCTCTCTGAGCTCTTGCAGAGATCAAAGCAGTCCCTCCCCCTTGCTGCAGGAAGGGTCGATCTTCAAGTAAAATGCTTAACACAGCCATCATTTGACTATGGGTTATATCAAATGCTTTGTGACAACTAGCATAAAGTCTATTACCGTAAAACATGTGCTTTATTAAATGAAAGTTGAGGTGCCCGTAGGCTAGCACCCGTTCTATCTCTGCCAAACCTGTCCCTGGAAACACGTTTAACTATCCTGTGGCCGCACGTGTTCATTGAAGCTGCGGCTCTGAGCTGTCCACTGGCTTTGTCTTGTGACAGCACCACCTTGAAACGTGTGGTACAGGCAAAATAAGTAAAAGCTGAGGGGGGGGGATAGAAGCTCAGGGGCTACAACCAAAAGGCTAGCTAGCCCCAAGTTCCAACAGTCCCAACATTAGCTTAGCCCCAGATCTTTTCCAGACTTAGCAACACCCCTGGTCAGCACATACCAAGACTTGGTTTTCCCTGTGACAGCGCTGTGTACATGTGTGCTAGTCACTTGGCTACGGTAGTCACTTTTAGTCTCTGGAAAAGGGAGTATTAATGAACAGCTGACTGCACACACACACACACATGATCTATCATAGAAGTAATTTCTCTTGAGCAGCTAGGCAGTAATGCGTAGATCTTCATTCAAGGACACACCACTGAGTTGTTTATACATTTACAGTTTGTGTCGCCATATTAATTGTGTTGATCACTTATTGAATATTGATTCATGGTTTGCATCCAGCATTAATGTGAACCGTCATGGTAAATGGCTATTTGTCCAAGTGCAGGTGGCGACTGCAGAAGTGCTGGATGGGGTACTGCAAAGGACTGCTGGAAGCACCAATGTGGAGAAAGGTGGAGAGCAGAGCTCAGAGGGTTACATATGGAGAGTCCGCTGTTATTTTAATACTATTCATAGTTGCACTTTCTTTAGAAAGCGACGTATTTTGAAGGGACTCAGCAGCTCCTTTTTAGAATGCAAATGAGGGTCAGTTTTGAGACAAAGCACTGAAAAAAAGGAGTGCGGCACTAGAAAGTAAGAGAAGGCTGGCAAGGAGCTGTGAAAAAGGACTGGTTGTAAGGAGGGAACTTTGAAAGTGGGCAAAGCAGATGGTCATGCTGAAGAATCAAGGGGCACAGAAAAGGGAGGAAAGGGAGCATTTCGGGAGAATAGCTCAGGGGTAACGTGCTCGCCTTGGAAGCAAGACAATGGGAGCAACACAGGTTCGATCCCCTGGTCCGCGCTTAGAAAGTTATAAATAAGCAATAAAAAAAAGGCAGAGCGGAGGGCTGGCAAGGCCCTGTAAGAGATGAAAGGGTGGCACTGTGATGGGAAGGCTGAAAGGAGGGCCACGGGGGAACACAAAGCGTTTCCCCTGGGGTTATTTTGGCGTGGCACAGACCAGCGAGCTGGCCACGCATAGAGTGCCCAATGGGGGTATTTAAAGCTGCGGGGAAGTTTCTGGAGCAGGCGACGGTTGGTCGTGTGTGTGACAGGTTGCCTGCTCCAGAGCCTTTCCCTTTGTGGGTCCGGTTTAGTTGCAGAAGTTGAGGTGAGGGAGTTTAGGTTAGTTTATGTAGGTTGGGAGGTGTAGTTTATTATTCAGTTTAATAAAATAAAAATAAAAAAAAGATTACATATTCGGAGGTGCCATAGATAAGGCACCTCCTACTGCCTTCGGGTAGCGTTTTTCCGGCTCCGCTGTAACTGGTAAGAGGGTTGTCTGGTGTTTTAGTGCGGCCTTTATTTTGCTGCTGCGTCGGAGAGCCCGGTTTCTCCTTTCATCCGCGGGTCGCATGAAGCCGGTGGGGGGGGCCGTTCGCAGGCCCGGCTGCTATTTCTTTTCTAGCAGCTGTTATTTATTGTGCTGCGTCGCTCGTGCGGTGGCCTCCTCCCTGTGTGTCCACTGCGGAGGCAGTTTATCTCCGTAGGTGGCATTGCTAACCTCTTAAAGGGGCTGCACATCTTTTCATTAAGGAGTTCATCGGTGCTTTCTTCAACGTGCTAAGCATCATTATTCAAATTTTTATTTATATTGTACCGTTTTTCGTTGGTTAGAGTCAAGAGGTCTGGTGTTATTTTATCAGGTTATTATTCCCTGTGGTCCTTTTTTTCTTATTTGCATCTATTATTGGTGCAAAGTTAAAACATATATATATATATTTATATAATATATTAAATTTATCATCTTCTAGTAGGGTCAGTGTATTGCTCGCCCAGAGTGCACGGACAGTCATTAATCACCAGCGCAATTGCAGAGCCAATACTTTGAACGCAGGTAGAAGACGCAATGACTTACAACCACACGCACGCTTAGAAAATAATGAGCACTTATGCAGCTATTTATTCAAAGCTTGGAAGCAACAAGTGATAACACAGAAATAAATCACAGAAAAGACAGAGAATTCAAAAGAAAATACATCACCGTGGGCGTAACTGAATCCCTCATCTCGCCAGAAGCGGCTGGAAGACCCCGGTAACAGCCAAGCCAAGAGCACAACAGCCCACAGGTTTGCCGGACAAAGGTGTCCCCCTTCCGACTGGGTTGTATACGAATTGTTCGAACTACAATTGTTTGAATTACAATTGACCTTTGCACAATTGACCGAATTGTGAAGGTCAATTGTTACATATATGTGGGGGGGAACCCCCCCGCAAACCCCCATTATATATATAAATATATATATATATATATATATATATATATATATACATATATATAACCAAAATATATATATATATATATATATATATATATGCAGTCAATTGTGCAAAGGTCAATTCGGACCCTCGACTTTCGGTCAATTAGGTAATTCGAACAATTGTGTTCGAACAATTTGGGTAATACCTCTGACTGAGGTCTTTGTACTTGTCCCCTCTGACCGTTGAGCCTCTGACCGTTGAGGGGTTCCGCATATATGCACTCCTCAAAAAGGGGTGGTAATTTCTCGAACCTTCTGGCAATGCACTTGCGCATTGATGGGTAACCGTTGGTTGCCAGCTGGGTCAACCTAACCTCAAGAAGCAAAGCGCTTCCCTCTCCTAAAAACAAACGCCACAGACAACAGTCCCATAACTCATAACAAGACATAACAAAACCAGCTTTCCCAGCAGAATGTCCTTGACTGCATACCAGGTTTGGAAAGCATGTTTTCTTCAGCAAAGTAAATTCAGCTCTCAGCAAAGTAAGTACAGCTTTTCACTGAGGCATGGGGTAAATATCCATTATGGCTCTGAGTGCCCCCAGAATACACTGCGCACCAGCGCCATGTTTTAGCTCGAGCATAACAATTCCACCCTTGGATACTTACCTTCCATAGCCCAGTGGCAGAGGAGCCGGTCTCTGAAACCGATGAAATATTAAAACTAAGTTGGGAAAGCATTGAATACAACAACAACAAGCTATTATGATAGCTAATATAATGCAAATACAAGCAAAAGCGTAACGCAGTGTACCCCCAATATCAGGAATCCATGAAAATAACCAGTCCCACCAATTCCCAGTATGATCTTGGGACACTTGAGAAATGAGATCCCTCAAACCTCGAATATGACTTTCAATGGATCGTAAATGGTCACTTAGATTGAAACAACACATACCTTCAACTGCGTTACAACCTAAATTATGCTTTAGCAATAGATAACCAACAGCAGCCCTGTTTTGCAAAGTTGCTTTTCTAATAACTTTGCTATCAAGGAGTAACTCTTCTAATGCTTGAGAAGTATGATTGAGTGCGTTGACTACTAAACATGCTAATTTGATCAAAGATTTGTAACCCCCAGCAGCTAAACCCCAAACTCCCACTAATGAAAGGGTTAATGCTAGAACCTCAGCTTCTGATAGCAAATGCACATGTGAATCACAATCGGGGGATAGACCACAGACTCAAAAGTTGACCTTTTGCCTCGAGATATCGCTGGGTGTAAAGGGAACATCATTAGTCCTAATCGAGTTAAGGCACATGGACCTCCGGAAATGTTAGCTGGAATATAAGTGTATGTGATGTTGCCACATGAAAAGAGCCATCCGGTTGGAAGTTTCACATGATTCAGATGACTGGCAGCTATCACTGTATGATTACAAGACATAGTGTTATTCACACTGGTACATGTGCGTGGAACTCGTGAACACAATCGTTTCTCGAACACAGTTTGATTTTGCTGTTTGGTTAAATTGAGCTGTTGCCAATTTCTTTTGCATTGCATGTCATAAGGTAACACACATCGCCTTGAGTTTTATTATAGGTTATAATACGTGTCAAATTTCCCCATTTGCGATCTGTTTCCTGGCAAAACCTGCAGTACTCATAGACGGAAAAGGATTGCCTGATAACGGAATCTTGAACCAAAGAATCATTGTGCGTGACGCCGAAAATATGCTTTAGAACTATAACTGGCGTCGGCACTGCTACTAAGCACGTAGTCAGTAAGGATTCAGCATTGGGCACGTCATTAAGGCAAAAGTGCGTAATTTTGAGCACCTGTTGTGCCAGGTATGTCCACATATTCTCCGTTTGGGTGATCATTGGAGAATATTTTCGCCGTCCTGAAGATGCCTCTCGCATAACTGGCATCAATGTTGTTTTCACTTGCGCCTGACGTGTTTGCCGCATTTCACGAATCCATGTCTTCGGTCTGGCTGGCTTTTCGGCATCGGCATAGGGCTGCTTTTGGGACATCATTACACATCATTATCAGTTTCTCCTTGATCGTTGGCACAGATGTGACATTTTTCATTGGTAGCAGCATGCCGTTTGACTCGCCCGAACGGAGTCCATTTAGTCCCACAATTACACCAGCCAGACACAGGATCTACAAGGCAAACCCAGAAAAGAGATATCAGTGTTGTAAATCACTCTCTTAGGTAACAATTGTCTGCGGGCACATATTGCCATTTCTTTCTACCGGGCTCCATCACTAAAACTACTTGGTCTTTGCCTGATGCAATGACATCTGCGGGTACTGGTGGGCCACTTGGCCTTTCCACCCAGACCTTCGCACCCGGTACCATACCGTCTGAAGAGCCAAAACCACGATCCCCATGGGTAGTTAACACTGTAGGAGGCTCCCCCTTCTTAATCATGGACAACGTAACAGGGATAATAATTAGTTGGACCACCCGATCGCCCTTGTGGATCGGTAACAATTGGTCCCCACTATTCATCAGGATGACTTTGATCTCGCCTTGGTAATCGGCATCAATGACCCCTCCCAACACTTGAACTCCCTTCAATGCTAGGCCAGATCTAGGGGCAATCCATCCCATATGCTCTGGGGGAATATGTACTCAAATCCCTGTTTCAATTACGACAATCCCTCTTGGGTCTAATCTGATTTCCTCATGGGAATGTAAGTCTACCCCTGCTGACTCTGGAGTCGCCCGATAGGGAGCTAAAGAACCCGCGGTAATTTCCCAGTACAATAGGGTTTCTCTGACTTAGTTGGGTTGAATCTGTAAAGCAGGAGTCATTTTCCGCATCAAAGGAGTTTCATGCTCATTCACAGGCCTATTGTTTAGCACTTGCACCGCATCAAATACACGATCACGCCAGCCTGCCAAATTGCCATCTCCAGATTCGCGCAGCTGTTCTTTCAACAAACCATTAATTCCTTCAATCAGTCCTGAAGCAGCAGGGTAATAAGGCACATGGTAGAGCTATTCAATGCTCTTTTCCTGACAATATTCCTGAATCAATTTGCCTTTGAAGTGTGACCCATTGTCACCTTGAATCTGCAAAGGCACTCCATAATGTAATATGATCTGATCTAACAACCTGATGGTGTTCAGTTGTGTGGCACGCTTGCACGGCAAAACCATCATGTATCCTGAGTATGTATCCACAATAGTGCATGCATACTGACAACCTTTACTAATTGGCAGGGGACCGATATAATCAATCTGCCAAATTTGACCTGGTAATTTTCCTCTTCACAATGTACCTTGAACAATCTGAGGGATAGGCCTATGCTGTTGGTGTTGGCACACTGAACATTGCAAAATGATCGTTTTCACTACCTCTAAAGGAATACTCATTCCTCGAGCTTGTGCCCACCTGATAGTAGTCTTTTCTCCAAGGTGCCCACATTTCTGGTGAGCCCACTTGGCCAATCCCTCCAAATCGTCTTCCTGAGCCTCCGCATCCACAGATGAAATCTTGGTATGTTCATCTGCAACAGAATTGAACCAACGTTCTAATGAGTCTGTAGCACAATGCGCGTCCACATGATACACAGTGACTTCACTTTGTGATTACATTTCTGCAATATCTTGCCACAGTTCTTTTCCCCACAACTCTTTTGAATGAATCTTCCACCCATTCTTTTGCCAGGTTGGCAACCACACCGCCAACCCATTCGCCATTGACCATGAATCTGTGTACAAATGACATCGACCAGGGGTCTCTTGTTTCAATGCCTGGTAAAGTGCGTAAAGCTCTGCAAACTGACTGCTCTTCCCTTTCCCTGACGTTGTTAAAATCTTTTTTGTCTTGGGATTGTACGACACCGCTTTCCAGTATCGCTCGGTTCCCACATATCGGGCCGAGCCATCTGTGAACCAGGCATGCTCTGTCTGCTCCACGATCAACTCGCCATAAGGTACTCCCCATTTCACGGGAGACTCGCGTTTTTCAGGCACTTCGGTGGAACGTAATCTGAGGGCGGTATGTTGGCTACTTGCTCATGTAATTTTGCAACTCCACCCTTCCCTGATTTGGCTCTGTCTTGAATGTACCATTTCCATTTAATTATGCTGGCTTCATGAGCATGTCCTATTCTATGTGTTTTAAGAGAGCTCAGTACCCATTGCATAATAGGTATTTCTGGCCTCATCAATACATCATGGCCCACTGTCATTTGCTTGGTATCAACAAGGGCCCAATAACATGCCAGCAACTGCTTCTCAAACAGAGTGTATGAGTTACCAGCATTAGGGTGATTTAGGACTTCAGAACCCCAATGGCACACGTTTCCTGTCCTGTTTCTGCCACAAACTCCAGTTTGCATAATTGTCTTGTACAGACACATTCAATTCCACTTCGCCTTCCTTTAATGGCCATAAATCAAGCACCTGCTGCACGGTGTCTTTCGCCAGCTCAAAGGCTTTCTGTTGCTCCTCCCCCCACTGAAACTCATATTTCTTTCGTGTCACTTTGTAGAGGGGGGCCACTATCTGCCCTAGATGGGGAATGTGCTGTCTCCAAAACCCAAACAGCCCTATAAACTGCTGAGCTTGCTTTTTGTTCATTGGAGTGGTGAACTCAAGTATTTTCTGTCGGACCTTCGGCACCATTTCTCGAGGCCCATTATGCCACTGAATCCCTAGGAATATCACTGTTTCAGCTGGGCCTTGAATTTTATTCGGGTTAATCTCCCACCCTTCCTTCTTCAATCCTTCCATAATGACTTCTAACTGGTTTTGCACACTGCGCTCATCCTTGCCCTGAATCAAAATATCATCAATGTAGTGAGAGATTTGTATGTCAGGTTTACACGGTATTTTGTCTAAGTGCTCTGCCACCAGCCGGTGACAGATAGTCGGGCTATGTATGTACTCCATAGGTAACCTTGTAAAGGTGTACTGACGCCCGCTCCAAGAAAATGCAAACTCCTCTTGGCACTCTTCAGCAATTGGCACAGAGAAAAATGCATTGGCTAAATCTACCACTGCATACCAAGTCCCCTCAAACTTTTGGACATTCTCAGTCAAGGTAATGGCATCTGGGACCACGGGCACTAAGGGAGGAGTGTGTTTATTCAACTCACAGTAATCCACCGTCATCCTCCAAGACCCATCCCCTTTTTTGATAGGCCAGAGAGGATTGTTCCATGCGGTAGTAATAGGGCGTAACACACCCGCCTCCACATACCCTTTGATAGTGTCTGAAATGTCCTTGTGCCCCCCAGGAATGCGGTATTGCTTCATTGCTACCCGCTTGGTTGCCACAGGCACTTGCACTGGAGGCATCTTCAATTTGCCTACGGTAATGGGTGTGCAGGTCAATGCACTCACCCCAAACTGGTACGTTTTACCTCCAAGTCCCAAAGTCAACCCTCCCAGAATGTCAAAGCCAATTATATACTCAGGTATCGGGACAATCAACACTTGGTATTTCTGCCTAGTCAAATTGCCTATTTTCATCTCCACTTCAGTTTGTACTGCGGGGGTCTTCTTTCCCCCGAGACCTGTAATAGTAAATTGTCTGCCTTTGAATCGTGCTGGATTGCCATGAATCAGAGAGGCCTCCGCCCCGGTGTCTATCAATGCTCGCACCCTTTGCGTATTTCCTGGCCCCCAAAAAATCTTAACATTAACATGGGGCCACCTATCAACTTTTATGCGAGCAGACGCTGCCGGAGCTTGGCCGTAACCCTAGTCAAATTTTGAATGAGTGTGACCTGACTGCCTCTAGCATTGCACTCACCACCTTCCTCAAATCAGCGTATGTTAGCTGGTACAGGGAAGGTGTCCCCATAGACCCTTCTTCTTGTTCTTCCTCAGGAGGAGCGGAAGGTGAGGTGTCCCCCTGTGGCTTGGTTACTACCTGTTTCTTAACCTGTTTATAGCGCTCTTTGGCTGCAAGCCCTCTCTTTTTGTATAATTCATACATTACCCTAGTTTCAATGCCATCAATTTCTTCTCGTGGCACACCATCTTTTAACAAAGCCAAAAACATGTCTTTCCTAGACACTGGGGAGTCTCTACTATCTTGCCTCCTGCCTTCAGTTCTTCTCTCACTATGGCCCTCTCTCTCCCGTGGCTTGTCATCACTCTTGCCCCACTCCCCTAAATCTGCCAGTTGCCGAATGGCATCCACTACCTCATCAGTGGGTTTGCCCGTCATACCTATGAGCAAAGTCATAATGACACTTTTGTATGCGGGAGGTGCAGTTCTGATCACCATATTTCTAGTTGAAACTGAGAGCGGCACAGCCCCCATGTGTCCTGGAGCATCTACGTGAATTGCCTCTCTCATAGCATGCTCTCTGACCTTTTGAATTGCCTCTTTCAAGGTATACCACTTTGTTTCCTCGCTAGGCCAGTCTGTGGTAATGGGGTATTTACGGTTACATGCTTGGGATGCTGGGTGCAACAAAGACACCTGTGCATCTTGGCCATTCTCATCAGGGGGCGGCCCTGCCCTTAAGACCTCCTGTACATTGGTGTCAGTTGACAAGGGTAGAAAACGCGGTGAGTCCATGGAATCTACCAACAACCCGCGGCGCCCCCATCTAGCAACCTCACCATCCATGTCAATAAAGGTTCCCCTGATTTTTGCCTCAAACGAGTAATAATTTCCCCAACCTCCTGCTGGGTGTAATCCTCCAGCGTGGTTAAATCCACAACCCCGCCCGCAGGATTCTGCGGGTGGGGCCCGGCTCGCTGTCTTCTAACTGGCTTAGCCACCACTGTCTTCTGATTAAATTCCGTTTTGGGATCTGACTCATTTGCCGAGCTGCTCTCTGGACTGGTTGAGTCAAAAATATCACCATCCCAATTATCCGGATCCCAGTCGACACCGGCGGTAGCGATTACAGCTGCTACCTTTCTTTGGTTGACCCCTCCCTGTCTTTTCCAATACTTATACCGGGCTACTCTGACTGCTGCCCTCTCGGCCACGGCCTGATATGTGTCAGCTTTATCTTTGAAAAGTTTCATTTGAATCTGCTGCATTAACGCAATCTGCTTTTCTGCAGCCAACTCTTTTTCCAATCACAAAATATCATTTTTCATTTCCAAATTCCTTTGATGCATTTTCCTATAGGCATGCAGGAGGACCCAACCCCGCCTACCCAGCGCTGTACATTCCCTTCCCCTTTCCACTGAAACTTGTTTTAAGCACAACATTACATCAGATGGATCAGCATCTCCCAATCCCTGATCCCATGTTTCACTTAGCCCCGCGCCGCATGCCCACACCTGGGCCAATTTATCATATGGGCTCTTAGCCCAGCCTGGAATGATAACATCAGAACATTCACCGCCAGCGGGAACGCTCTTTTTCATGAACAAACTATTCATCATTGCAATAAGGTACAAAACATCTTTGTATATATATATATATTTCCTTTCCACACTGCAGTCACTCGCGCAGGCACGCACACACCAAAAAAAACAGATTAACACAGTCCAACACTCGCTGCCAAATTACTTTCGCTTGCAATGTAAACAAAGCCTATCTGCGTTCAAACAGATTCTTTAATATTTGGAGCAATTCATCACAAATATCCCACCCTCGTCGCCAAAAATGTATTGCTAGCCCAGAGTGCACGGACAGTCATTATTCACCAGTGCAATTGCAGAGCCAATACTTTGAACACAGGTAGAAGACGCAATGACTTACAACCACATGCACGCTTAGAAAATAATGAGCACTTATACGGCTATTTATTCAAAGCTTGGAAGCAACAAGTGATAACACAGAAATAAATCACAGAAAAGATAGAGAATTCAAAAGAAAATACATCACTGTGGGCGTAACTGAACCGTGGGCGTAACTGAATCCCTCATCTCACCAGAAGCGGCTGGAAGACCCCGGTAACAGCCAGGCCGAGAGCACAACAGCCCACAGGTATGCCGGACAAAGGCGTCCCCTTCCGACTGAGGTCTTTGTACTTGTCCCCTCTGACCGTTGAGGGGTTCCGCATATATGCACTCCTCAAAAAGGGGTGGTAATTTCTCAAACCTTCTGGCAATGCACTTGCGCATTGATGGGTAACCGTTGGTTGCCAGCTGGGTCAACCGACAGTAACCTCAAGGAGCAAAGTGCTTCCCTCTCCTAAGAACAAACGCCACGGAAAACAGTCCCATAGCTCATAACAAGACATAACAAAACCAGCTTTCCCAGCAGAATGTCCTTGACTGCAAACCAGGTTTGGAAAGCATGTTTTCTTCAGCAAAGTAAATTCAGCTCTCAGCAAAGTAAGTACAGCTTTTCACTGAGGCATGGAGTAAATATCCATTATGGCTCTGAGTGCCCCCAGAATACACTGCGCACCAGCGCCATGTTTTAGCTCAAGCATAACTGTCAGTTATTTCCAGCTTTCAGACTAGTTAGGTTTTCAGTTCTCTTCTTTCAGTTGGTGGGTCTGTCTGGTATTGTTGTGTTATAAATTAATATCATTTAAGTACATTCTACTTTTTGGTGGGGTACTTTTTATTTAGGGCTCTCTACCACAAGTTTAAACATTTTCTATTTTGTCGGGTTTATCTAAGGGGGGGCCATTGCCAGTTAGCTTGGCACTAAGTTTACCCCCCTTTTCTTTCTTTTGTGGGGAAAGGCTCTGGGCTAGTTAGTCAGTCCAGCAGAGCAAGTGCGCAGTTGCACTGCTTTTCAGGATGGTGCGTCAGGGTGCTAAGAAAAAGGGACTGGTGGACGCTAAGGCCTTGAGGGAGGCATTGGAGATAATTAGTAGGGAATCCAAGGCCCAGCTGGAGGGGGCTGTGATGGAGGTTATGGGGGAAGGAGAAGAAAGGGGGGAGAGACCGCAGTGGAAGGCAGCAGCAGATAGGTACTCTTGCGGCAGTGGTGGCTTGTAACCTGGTGGCTGGTAGAAAGGAGGTTTGTGAATCCAGGGGGAGGAAGTTGAGAAGGGAGATTGACATGAGGGCGTCTAGGGGGGAATTGTACTCTGGGGAGGGGCAGAGTATGGGTGTGGTTGTGAGTGATCGGGAGGAGGTAAGGGAGCTCAGCAGTTCCATGAAAAGTGTAAATAGGGTGGAGAAGGAAGTTGGTGGGGTAGGGGTGCAGAGAGGGGTGTCGGGACAGAGGGGCAAGGGCGATAAGTACCTGCAGAAGAGTGCAGATGTGAGAAGGAGCGAGCGATCCCCACCAATTAATGAGGTTAGGGAGGGGCGTGGAACAGCCCCCCTGGCTAGGAGGATTTCGGGTGGAGGGCACAGAGCAGCCCCCGCTCTTTTATAGGATGAATATGGAGAGAGTTTAAGAATGGCCCCTCCTCGAACGGCGCAAGGACAGTCTAGAGGGCGCAGCACGGCCCCTAGCGAGGAAGACTGCAGGGTGGAGGAGAGTACACCTCGCCCGAGAGAAGAGGTTTCTGCGACCCCACTGGGAGTTGTACCTAAGAAAGCCCTGGGGGGGTTTAGATTGATACACCATTTGTCATGGCCCAAGGGCATTGCCCCTGAGGAGTGCGCGGTTGTATATGCTAGTGTGGACCAGGCGGTGGATTTGGTGAGAAAAGAGGGGTGTGGGGCCTTCATGGCCAATTGTAACATTAAGGCGGCTTTCAGGTTGTTGCCGGTGCACCCGGAATATTTTTGGCTGTTGGGATTGCAATTTGAGGACCACATCTACATCGACAAAGCTTTGCCAATGGGGTGCGCAATTTCATGCGCTTTGTTTGAGAGTTTCGTTCTTTCTTACAGTGGGTTTTTTCATACAGTTCTGGTTGGGAAGGTGTACTGCATTATCTAGATGATTTTCTGTTCATTAGCGGGGCAGACAGACAGAGGGATTGTGAGGAGATGCTAAAGTTGTTTCAGGATTTGATGGGTGAGTTGGGGGTGCCTCTAGCAGAAGACAAAACGGAAGGGCCGGCAATGATTTTGACATTTCTAGGCATTGAACTGGATTCAGTGGCCATGACCGCACGCTTGCCGCACAACAAGGTGAGAAAACTGGTAGGATTGCTGGAGAAAGCAGTGGGGGCCAAGAAGATGATGCTAGTGGAAATGCTGAGATTGGTGGGGCATTTGAATTTTGCATGCAAGGTGGTGGCCCCAGCGCAGCTTGTTGCAGAAACATGGTGCGGCCTATTGCGGGAGCAAAGTGCCCACATCATCGTGTAAGGGTATCATGTGCAGTGCAGGAGGATTGTAGGATTTGGCTGCGTTTTTTGGAGAGCTTTAACGGAGGGTCCATGTGGTTGCAGGGAGATCCGGTGTCATGGGAGGTGCAGATATTCTCAGATGCAGCAGGTGCAGGAGGTTTTAGAATTTTCTGGAGGGGGAAAGTGGTGTGCGGAGAAGTGGCCATCACTTTGGTTGAAGGAAGGAAGGAGCATAGCATTCCTGGAATGTTTTCCTTTGTTGGTTGCATTGGAGTTGTGGGGAAGGAGTTGCAAAACAAGAAAGTGAATTTCAACATTGACAACGAATGTGTGGTTCATGTAGTGAACATGCACTCTGCGAGGGATCAGAGGGTGGCAAGACTGATGAGAGAGTTTGTTCTGCACTGCATGGAATAGAATGTTGTGTTTAAGGCAACACATGTCCCGGGAAAGGATAATTGCATCTCTGATGCATTATCTCGTTTTCAATGGCAGATATTCCGTGGATTGGCTCCAGAAGAAGATCAGGAGGGGCAGAGGATTCCGGAGGAGCTGTGGAAGATAGGAAGCTGAGAGCGCTTGCATTGGGGGAGGGTTCGCTTGCTCCGGCATGTAGAGAGGTGTACAGGAGAGCCTGGGAGGATTTCATAGGAGGGGGAGCTCGGAGTTGGAAGGGTAGGGAGGATGCGGAAGAGCGGAGATGGGATGATGTCACTAATTTCCTCTTGAGGTATATGGATAAGGGCTGGTCTAAGTCAACTACAACGGGGAAATTGGCAGGGATTGCTTTCTATGGGAAGTGGTTTTGGGCTTTTCAGCTGAGCGGTGGAGAGATGGGAAACAGGCTGTTGGAAGGGTGGGCAAGGGAAAGTAAGAGGGAAAAAGAGAAGAGGAGACCTGTATCGGCTGAATTGCTAATAAGGATGTGTAAGGCTTTGGGGGGAGTTTGCTGGTCATCCTGGGAAGGAGATTTGTTTGCGGCTTGTTTCACATGGCTATTTTTTGGGACCTTTAGGGTTTCTGAGCTGGTGGGGGGGGGAAAGTGGGGTAAGTGGACTGCATTGGGACGATGTTCATTTTACAGAGTCAGGTTTGGACATCAAGATTAAGAGGTCTAAGACAGATCAAAAAGGAAAGGGCTCTTGGGTTTTGCTGGGTCGATGGAGCAAGGATTTATGCCCGGTTCAGACAGGTTTGGTGTGGAAGGAGCGTTGTGGGGGGAGGACAGGTTTGGTTTTTCAGCACGAAGATGGGGCGCCAGTATCAGCGGCGCAAGTTTTGGGGGTGCTACGAACGGTTTTGGTAGCAGTAGGGGAACAGGTGGAGGAGTTTGGCACTCATTCATTTAGGATGGGTACAGCATCTGATGGTAGTAGGTTAGGCTTATCGGAGGATAAGATGAAAAGTTTGGGTAGGTGGAAGTCTCTCAGGAGTGTAGCATGTGGTACGATGGTTGTGACTTTGTAAGTGATATTGTAATTTCTTTTTCAGATGCAGCTCGGAGGCCGGGAGAGATGGCGCAAATTTGGATTGTGGGACACTCCATTGTTAAGTGGAAGGGGAAGGAAGCAAATAAAAGGGTTTTTGGCAGGCAATTGGGTTGCAGCTATAAAGAGGTATTGGTAAGATGGTCAGGTTTAGGGGGACTTCGCTGGGATCAGCTACTGCCTATGTTGTCAGGGTTGAAAGAACGTTATGGGTCTCCGGAGAGGGTGATCATTCATGCAGGGGAAAATGACCTGGTAAGAGACATGGGTGTGGCTCTGCTTAGAAAAATGAAGAGGGATCTGGTATGGAAACGAGAAATGTGGCCTCAAGCATGTGTAGTTTGGACTAAGTTGTTTCCGCAGAGAGTTTGGAGGGGAGCGAGAAGTGAAGGAGCGATAGAACGGGCAAGGAAAGGGATAAACAGCGAGATGGTAAAATTTTGTGCTTCGGCAGTATCTGGCGGTCTTGACCTTGTTGGTGGGAGATATCGTAAGGAGTTGGAAGTAATGAGAACTGGTAGGGGTGGGGCAGAAAGAACACCTCGGTGGAGGGTTTTTTCTGTTGCCGCGGGTATGGCCCCTTTAGATGGGGGGGAGGGAAGCACATGGGGGAATGGCGCAGGAAAGGATGGGGGTGGTGCTGTTTTCACAAACGGGCTACCCCGGGGGAACAGGTATTGAACCTGGAGGGGCATGGTCCTGGGGAAAAAACGTGACACCTTGAGAAGTGGGAAGGAGACGGTAGGGATCAAGGATAGTTAGGGGGGAGGGGGAATTGTTTAATTATTTATTTGTTGAAAAGGAAAGTGTTAAATTATTAATTGGTTGTTTGGAAAATATTGTGTTAGTCTGTAAGGCCATGGGAGCCAGGTAAGCGGTTATTTTGTAAGCTTTGGCCTGTCACATTAAAGCAACCTTTTCCACGATAAGCGAGTCTGGGTTTTTGTGCAATAAGCCAAAAGAGGGGCACCGGGGGGAACACAAAGCGTTTCCCCTGGGGTTATTTTGGCGTGGCACAGACCAGCGAGCTGGCCATGCATAGAGCGCACAATGGGGGTATTTAAGGCTGCAGGGAAGGTTCTGGAGCAGGCGACCGTTGGACGTGTGTTTGACCCCGCCCTCCCACCCCCTTTTTTGGTTTATAAGGCAGGTTACTGGTTTTAGTTTCTGGGGGGGGTGGTTCCTTGTAAGCTTCTTTCTGTGGGTTAATTCTTCTTTTCATATGGTCAAGGGTTTTTTCCTATGTTAAGGTCCTTCATTTTCAGGTTGTTTTCGTGTGCCAGGTTTGGGCATTAGTTGGGGAAGTTGTGTGTTTAAACATTTCTGTTGCTGATGTGACAGGTCAGACTGGCTGCAGGTCATAAGGATGTGGAGTTTGGTGTAGAGGGGAGTTTTTATGGGTTTTACAAGTGTCGGATTGCCGGGGGCATGGCCCCTTTAGATCGGGGGGGAGCACAATGGGGGAATGGCGCAGGAAAGGATGGGGTGGTGCTGTTTGCACAAACAGGCTGCCCCGGGGGAACTGTCAGACTTGCTGCTTCGTGAAGAGTATTAGGGCCTCTGTCTCCAAGTTTCCCACAGCGAAATACAAGTAAATTCACTGTGCAAGCCTTGAAGCCACAGGTGTTGGTGCTGTATCACAGGAACAAGGCGCCGCCGAAGACCCCAGGGCTATTGGAGGGAAGGTAAGTGTTAGCACAAACAATCACAGTACTTCAATTAGTAATCAACGTAAGATACCAGAGAGGCTTACCTAAACCCAACAGGGAATGACTCGGGATCGAGGGTTGTGGTACAAGGGGCGCGCAATCAGTTCCTGCAGTCTGGCACAAGATGGAAGTACCGACTGTCAACACCTGCAGCGGTCGTGGAAGGTGCGTAGTTCTTGGTATAACGTAGTAGTACTGAAGGGACAAAGCGGAGACAAGTCCCAAAACAATCCAAAGGTCAGTAACAGGTGATCGTGATCAGTTCGACAAAACCAGGGATGAGGCAAAGGCAGTCCGTGATCTGTTTTCCAAAGGTCAGAGATATTGCAGTTCGTGTAGACAAATCCAAGGAGTAAGAAGTTGCTATCCGTGGTCCGAGAGCCGAGGTCATTAATCCGTGAGACTTGATCTTGAAACAAAACGCTGGACAGTGTTGCAGGAGAACAGCTGTGAAGCAACGAGTGGTTTGAAATGGCCTGTTTTATACGCAGCCCTGGTCACATGATCGGATAACGAACCACGTGATCGGCAAAGCGTCCCGTAACCAGGAAGTAATGCGATCAGCCCGTATGCAACCTCCAAGAAATTTGCCAATTAAAACGGGGAATCCAATGAGGACGACCAATGCCCCTGTCCCGTAATAAGGACTGTTTACGCCTCCCTCGCACCACAGGTAACCTGAGACCATGAAGTGGGTGTGGATGTAACTTGGGAAGTCTAGCTATCCCATGTGTCCGGGATTCACAGAGAGTGGGCGAGTCAGTCTCCCTACTTCTAATGGCCTGTATCGTGTCGGTGTTCCACTCCCCGCATGACAGGAACAGGTATTGAACCTGGAGGAGCATGGCCCCGGGGAGAAAACGGGACGCCTTGAGAAGTGGGAAGGAGACGGTAGGGATCAAGAATAGTTAGGGACGGGAGAATTGTTTAATTATTTATTTGTTGAAAAGGAAAGTGTTAAATTATTAATTGGTTGTTTGGAAAATATTGTGTTAGTCTGTAAGGCCAGGTAAGCGGTTATTTTGTACGCTTTGGCCTGTCACATTAAAGCGACCTTTTCCACTATAAGCGAGTCTGGCTTTTTGTGCAATAAGCCAAAAGGAGTAACTTTCAGAGGGGACAGGAAGTGAAGCAATTTGAGCATTGCGCCCCGCCTCCCAGTAATATATGTCCCACTTTAAGCTTCACGTTCAAGTGAATTGTGCAGCCAAGACCAATTGACAGTGTGTTAATTGTCATATATAATTGATACTGCTCCAAAGGTAACCACAGCGAGAAAGCCATCAAACACCCACTCCGGTATCCCCGTTTTTACAATCTTTTCAGTGTTAGTTATACTCCATTACCTGTAGATTAGTTTTGTCATGTTGGTTTGAGTGCTGTTTGATTGTGGGTGTATGTTTGTTGATTTGAACTCCTTGGTTAGGTGTGCTGTGAATGAGGGGAGGTGTTTTCCCTCTCTTCCCCCCCTCAGTGTCTAATTGGAATAATTTTCCACATTTGATTTTTATTGCACTTAGTATTATCATACACTGTATTGTATAGGGAATCTTCAAGTGTTTTGTATTAATTATATAAACATTGTTTAACTTGCCCCAGTGTCTGTGTGTTTTTCTCTTGATTTTGTTTCTATACCTCCCTTTTTTTTTATAGATGTTTCCAAATCATGGTATGGACTTTCTTGCTCATCTCTTTCAGGAGGTGTTCAGCATTACCTAACGCCAATAGAAGTAAACAAGGATCTTTGTGAAAAACAGATTCTGTAGGCAACATTAAAGTCCTTTCCACATCCATATATACAGACAAGATGCTTTGGACTGGGAGTTCCACTCCAGAATGGGAGTCCCTGTCCTCAAGAGGGGAGTCACTCCCAGTGACGTCCCACTTGCCCAGGCCCCTAGGGAGGGTCTTGCATAGAGAGATCACCTCCCTAGCATCAAAGAGGGTGCCCCCCCTGGGGAGAAGGGACACATTGTCCAGATTCATCACAGCTGGTATGTTTTGTTTCCAACTGGTCTTGTGGAGAATTTATTTATCTCTGCTGCTCTCCTACCATCCCTTCGCTGTCTCTGTTCATTTTCTGTTACCCTACCATTCCCATGGGGTCTGTCTGGAGTTGTTGGTGGCGTGTTCGGTGTCTCATCTCTTTTGGGCAGGCAAAATCACTAGATGTCGGTTTTCAATTCCATTCCTCTGGTTTAAGTCTATGGGCTTCCTTACGAGTTTGACGGTCCGGAAACAAGGGTGCCGGTAAGCTCACCGGCACCCTTGTTTTCGGATCGGAAAACTCTGAGTCTGCCTGCCGTGGCAGCTGTGCCCGACAGGTCTGACCCTGCTGGGCACTGCGGCCACAGTATTCAGATTGTTCACAGAAGCACCATTGCTAACGGTGCCAGTGCTTCCGTGTCCCCACTCCCATAGAGTCCATGGGAATTGGGACTTACAATTTGCCATCGTCTGACTATCCGGGCCGTCGGATTTGTAATGAGCAGTGGCACCGGGAAGTCAGGCACCAGTAGAATGTTACGGATCTGGCGGCAACCAACCGATAGCACCGGCATGGTTACCGCCACACTCGTAATGAGGCCCTATGTTTTCTTGGTTGTGCACATATGCACTCTGGGAATTGCGGTTTTGAAAAAGACCAAAGAGAACTCTGACCAGAAGAGAGACTGGCAGGCATTGTGAAAGGGACAGTGGTAGCAGCAGTTATTTACAATGCACATTCCAAGGGGGGGCAGGGACTGGGCGATCCCATCCCACACTGGTGTAGCGGGGGCCCTGCCATGGCAGGTTCAGGGAGGGGGCCCTGGCCCAGTCTTCACCCATCAGGGTGAAGGCTCGCCCGGGCTCGCAGTGTGGAAAGGAGGCGCTACGACTCCAGCTCAGTAGGGGTCTGACCCAAACGTGACATGTGACTCATGCCACAGTATGCCATGTCTTCATGACATGGCTTAGAGTAGATTTTGTGGCATACTGTGGCACGTGTTACATGTCACGTTCAGCTCCTACCCCTTTTTCTCCAGCTTCCTCGTGCCACGTCATATAC
Source organism: Ambystoma mexicanum (assembly GCF_040938575.1). NCBI lineage: Eukaryota > Metazoa > Chordata > Amphibia > Caudata > Ambystomatidae > Ambystoma > Ambystoma mexicanum. The sequence continues at coordinate 150,438,723 of NC_090936.1, forward strand.
AGCAACCAAGAAGCTCTGCCAACTTGCTGGTTCCTGTCTGTGATCAGCGCGAAGGAGCTGGAGGCCTGGAGTGGTATGGCGGACCGAAGCTTCTACGGGTAACGGGTAAGAAGGCTCTTAAAATGTATTTTGTATGTGTAATATGTGTATTTTGCATGTGTGAGGTGCGTGTCCGATGAATGTATCTGGTATAGGTCAATGATCGATGGGTGAATGAGTATGAATGTGATAGTGTGTGTTTGAATGTTCTGAATGGGTGGTTGCGTCCCTGAGTGGAGAATGCAGTGTGAGTGAGGTTTATGGGTGAGCGAATGGTGGATGTATGAGTAGGAATGTGACTGTGTGTTGTAATGAAACAGTAATGATTCCCCCAAACTTCGACCTGCGACATTCCTCATGTGGCCAAGCGAAGGCAGACGCTTCCTGATCCCGAACCTGGGAGAGGTGCTCTGCGGGAGGATCACATGGGGGAGGAAACAGGTCAAGAAGACAGCGAGATTCCCCTGTTCAATATTAGCTGAAGCGCTACTCTTTCAATGGCTTATTGCCAAGTTGGAAAAGTTAAGAAGACAAATTGTGTTATTTGGGACTTCCAAGTCCCATAATTCCCTCATTATTGGGACGATGAAGAGGGATGCAGAGGAACAAAGATGTAGTGATCAGCTCATTAACTGGCATGCTGCAGAGAAGCTGGATAAGCCAGCGAAGCAGAGGAAGCAGTGTATGCTGTGTCAGCCGAGTCTGCAGGTGGAGGCAGGATTAATCGAGCGAAAAGATGCCGGGACCACTGAGGGTCCTGACAGCGTCGGTACCTCCCCTTGCAGAGGTTGTGCAGCAGTCGGCATGATGGAAAACATTGAGAGATCTCCAAAGACTGGGTCACACAGGAGATGCGAAGGAGCTTGGAAAGCTCTGGGTTGGTGTGGCAGCGATGAGAGCGAACAACAAGGAACTGTTCGCCGGGTCCTGGAGAGCCACAGAAGCTAACGTCCAGCAAGCACTGATCGAGAGACCGATATACCCGTTGAGTCCCCCACTAGCGAGTGGTACTGGAGCGCTCAGGTGCTGTTTGCGTATGCCAAGTCAGCCACGTTGGTCGCATGTGAATGACAGAGGCGCTTCTATTGAATATATTACTATCAGAAAATCACTGAAGTGGCGATAGTGAAACAAAGTAGCTGTGATGTTCCTTTTGCGTGTTTGTGGAGATCCCAACAACCCAGTGGGGAAACAATATTAAGAAGGAACAAGTTACTTACCTGTAACTATTGTTCTCCAGCATGGGTGTGGCATGGATTCACGTGCTCATGAATATTCCCCATCATCAGGCCGGGAATCCTGGTAAAAGAAAAAACAGTTTCACTTTCACTTACAAACTGTCTTTCTCCTATAAACCAATCACTGATCTCTGGGTCATACTGCCCCCAGCCAATGACTGCCCTCTCCCTAAGACCCTCCTCTGGCAGCCATCTTCAGTTTTGGTAGCACGTAGTGGCCGTTTGACCAAGAAGAGCCGCAGAGGAGCAGGAGGGAGGGTTTGCATGTGAATCCATGATAGACCCATGCTGGAGAACAATAGTTACAGGTAAGTAACTTGCTCCTTCTCCAGCCAGGGGTCTGGCATGGATTCACATGCTCATGAATAAAGAATACATAGCAGTACAACATTACACAACCACGGGAGGTGACAAGTCTCAACAGAAGCAAATACTCTTACCTCCGGAAAAGGCTCACCTTCAAGCGAACAGATTGCGTAGCACTGCTTGGCCGGCCCTGGACTCCTCTCTGGAATCCCTGTCGACTCAGTAGAATCTTGTAAAGGTGTGCATGGACCTCCACGTAGCAGCCCTGCAGATGTCCAGCAGGGGCATCCCAGACAGGAATGCCATTGTCGCAGCGATCGCTCTGGTGGAATGGGCACTCGGACGGCCGGGCAGCGGTCGGTTTGCCAACCAGTGACAGTGTGATGCAGACGGAGAGCCACAATGCCTTCCCATGGTTCACAGGATCAAAGTTCACGAATAGTTGAGATGTCTTCCGGAAACTCTTTGTGCTTGTCACATAGAACTTCAGCGCACGAGTCACATCCAGCGAGTGCAAAGTCCTTTCGGCCGGCGATGAAGGTTTTGGAAAAAAACACCAGCAACACCAAAGGCTCGTTGAGGTGGAATTCCGATGGAACCTTTGGCATGATGGAGGCGTGCGTCCGCAGCACCACCTTTGTATCGTGAAAAGTCAGATAAGGCTGTTTGCAGGAAAGGGCTTGTATCTCACCTATCCTCCTGGCAGAGGTGATGGCCACGAAAAAAGCTGTCTTCCACGAAAAGAACTTGAGAGGGGCCAGATGCATAGGCTCGAAGGGAGCCCCCATGAGACTTGTCAGCACCATGTTGAGTACTTACGCCGGGACAGGGGCCTTCACCGGCGGGAATGATCGAAACAGTCCTTTGATGAACTCCTTGACTAGACGGTGGGGCCAAAGAGAAGAACGTCCTGGAGACATGGTGTAGTGGGAGATAGCCACCAGATGCACCTTGATAGAGGCATGCGTCAGCCCCGCCTTGGCCAGGGACAAAAAGTATGGAAGAATCTGCGGAGCCAATACCCTCAGAGGGTTGATCTTCTGCGTCCGGCACCACGTTGCAAAACCTTTCCACTTGTGCCCGTAGCACTGAACAGTCAACGAGGTTCTAGCCCTGGCAAGGACCTCCCTGCAGTCCGCCGGCAGCTCATACACTCCGAACCCTAAGGCTGCAGGAGGCAACCCATCAGGTTCAGCGATCCTGGGTTCTGATGTAGGATTGCACCTCCTTCAGTGGCGAGCAGATCCGCGACTACCGGCAGCTTTACCGGCTGAGATGCTGACATGCTGAGAAGATCCAGGTACCAAATCTATCTCGCCCACGCCGGGGCGACGAGGATCATCCTGCATCGGCACCGTTCGAGTTGATTGATGACACGCAGCAGGAGAGGCAACAGGGGGAACACATATAGGAAAAGGCCTTCCCACAGGAAGTAAAACGCGTACCCCATGCTGCTCGGCTGGTGGTACCTGCTGGTGAATCTATGGCATTTGGAATTCGTCGCTGTAGCAAACAGATCGATCTGAGGTCTGCACCATTTGAGGAAGAGGCTGTCCACTTGATCCTGTCGAAGTTCCCACTTGTGGCAAGAGCGCAGCTCCCTGCTGAGGGAGTCGGCAATCGTGTTTTTGACTCCCGCCAGGTGAAAAGGAATGAGGAAAATCTCTTTGGCGACGGCCCAGTGCCACAAGTCCTGCACCTCTCTGGAGAGCGCCGGGGATCTGGTACTCCCTTGTTTCCTGAAGTAGAACATAGTGGTGGTATTGTCCGTGAAGACCCTCACCACCTTGCCCCTGAGGGATAGAAGGAACGACTTGAGGGCTCAGAACACTGCCCGCAGATCCAGGACATTGATGTGGAGATCTCTCCCCTCCGGTAGCCACAGGCCTCTGGCGTGGAGATCCCCAGCCCTCCAGGGAAGCATCCCTGGTGACCATCTCCTGGTATGGGGGGCTCTGAAAATCCGTGTCCCAGGCGATATTGGAGCGCACGCCCCACCACCTTATCGCTCAATGGAATTCCTCGTCGAGAACAATCTTTTCTGCAAAGCTTCCGGACACCTGGATCCTCTGAGTGTCCAGGAATTCCTGAAGGGTCGCAATTGCAACCTGCAGAGTCGCAACCGGTAAATGCATGACGACATCATGCCGAGCAGCGACTTGATGGTCCGCACCATCACGTCTTCAGTGCCAACAGCTGTTGTACCTTGCCCAGCATGGCCGCTATCCTCACTTCCGAGGGGGCCGCCAGACAGGAGACCGTGTTGAGCCTGGTCCCCAGGAATAGCATGTTCTGCAATCGTATAAAGCAGGATTTTGGTTAGTTGACGGAGAACCCCAGATCCGTCAGCAGCCAGACGGTCCTCACTGTGTGTTCGGAGGCTACTTCTCTGGACTTGGCACGGATGAGCCAGTCATCGAGGTACAGGTACATATGTATCCCATGTAGATGCAGATGGGCCGCCACTGGCATTGAGCACTTTGTGAACACCTTGGGCGCCTACTTCAGTCTGAAGGGAAGGGTCTTGAGCTGGTAGTGCCTTCCCAGTAGCATGAAGCGCAGGAACTCCTGATGCTTCTCGTGAATGGCGACGTGGAAGTATGCGTCCTCCAGATAACGACAAGAAGTCTCCTTCCTCCTGTTGGCCGAGCACATGCTGCAACATGACCATCCTGGATTGATGGGACTTGAGGTATTTGTTGAGGCGCCACAGGTCTAGAATGGGCCTCCAGCCTCCGGTCTTCTTCTTTACCAAGAAGTATCTGGAGTAGACGCCGGAGCCACGGAGTTGCTTTGGAACCAGCTCTATTGCCCACATTTCTAGCATGGCCCGTACTTCCTGCAGAAGCTGAGGGATGTGCTGCTCCTGCCGGGCCACCGGTGGTATCCACGGACACTTCTGCTGGAACTCTAGAGTGTGTCCGTGGGCGAGAGCGTCCAGCACCCATCGGTCGGTGGCAATCTTTTCCCACTCGCTGACAAAGCCGGCAGCCGGCCTCCCACCAGGGTGCAAGGGTGGGGGCCTGACGTCCTGGCCGGTTCAATCTTGCTTCGGGGCCTGTGTGCTGCCTTGGGAGTGACGACAACCTCAGCCGCCTTCACCGAAAGCCTTGGCGCGGCCCCTGTAAGCCTCTTGGGTTGTGGACGGAGAGGGTTGACGGTACAAGGAGGACCCTCCGCCTGATCGATGATCTGCCTGATTTTCCACCAGAGGCACGAAAGGATGGGCGATGCTGATGAAGATTACCCAGGGCACGGGCCGTCTCCGTCTTAATGGCCTGCAATGATTCATAGACGGCTTTCCCAAAGAGGTTGTCCCTGTTGAAGGGCATGTCCAGCACCCTTGTCTGGACCTCTTGACGGAAGTTGGTAGCCTTCAACCAGCCACGATGACTGAGGCAGACACCGTTCCCCATCTGTTGGAACCCTGTGTCTGCGATGTCCAGGGCTACAGTGATGGCATGGCCCGATGCCACCTCACCCTCCTGGTGGATCTCAAGCGCCTCGACCTGCTTGTCGGGCAGAAATTCCAGCAGCGGGGCCATCTTATACCACAGCTCCCTGTTGTATCTGGCCAGGATCGCAAGTGCATTCGCTGCCTTGAATGTCGTCGCCAACGAGTAGATCACTTTCCTAGCCATGGCGTCCAACTTCTTCCCCTCGCTGTCTGGGGGAACGGAGGCTGAAGATGAGGGATTACAAGACTTCTTTCTCGTAGCCGCCGAGACCACTGAGTCTCGGGAGGGCTGCAACCGTAGACACTTGGGTGCGGACTCCGGTACCCGGTACCTCTTTTCCAGCCTAACCCTCTTAGCCGGGGCTGAGGCTGGGTTTCTCATCACCGCCAGGCCCTTATCCCAACCGTCGTCCAGGAGAGGCACTGCCAGAATGGTCTTCCTCTTGCCCTCATGTCGTTGGTAAAGCAACCCTTCCTTCTTGGTCTCTTTTGGCGTCAGCTGGAAGAGCTCAGACGCGCGAGAGTCCATGGCATGGAATAACCCCACTTTGTCCGGGGGAGAAGCCCTTGGCGGTGGAGAAACGTTGCCGTTGTTGTCCTTGTCTGTAGTCGCCATGTACGTCCCCGTATCTTTAAGGGGGGAAAGCATGTGCAGTGGTTGATGAGGTGGCGTAGAGTGCCATTTTCTCTTCTTCGCCGGCGGCGAGGCCCGGAGATGCTGTCCGCATCCTCTTCTGGATCCCCGACACCAAGGTGTGGAGAGTTGAAAGGATATCCAGCGATACATCCCAGGGAGGTGTCGGGGGGGGGTAGGCTTTCTGGGCCAAGGACACACATCGTTGTCGGCATTCCCACCATCGTCATCCCCCTCTGCATTTCTGCCATTGTCATCCTCCTCGGCGTTTCCGCCATCGTCACCGTCAACACCAGGTCCTCCTCGTCCGAGGAAGAAATATCTGTGACATGGAGCACGGTCGAGGCCTCCACTCACACCCCCTTTTTTGCATCCTGAGGGGTCAGTCTTGGGCTTAGGGATGGCATCCTCTTCTCCGGCGTTTTCTCCACCGGCTTGGATGAGGCCTCCAGCCTCAGGGGTAGGGCCACTCTGGGTGCCGCCTGGGTCCCCTGGACCGGGTCAGCCCCTTTCGCCTTCGAGAGGGCGGTCACCACCAGCTCGATCGTCGAGGATGACTTTGTCTGGACCACCTGGGCCTTCAGGAGCAGGTCGGACACCTTTCCCTGCACCTTAGTCTTCTCCTGGTTCTCCTGCAGTTTCCCTGGGTTGGCAGATTTCCTCTTCGAGGAGGAGCTGGAGCAATGACTGGAGATGGAGACTGATGGCGAAGACGAACACGCCCAGCTCGTCGTGGGACCCGCTTGCGCGGCGACCCCGACGGAAACAGACTTGTGGTGCTTGCCCTTGTCTTGGGCCCCCACGGATGGAGCGCCCTCGAAGGACTTAGAAGTCCACTTGTCAGACCGGCAGATCCTGGGTGAGGCATACCCCTGCTTGCCGCATGGGGTACAGGCCTTGGCGTTGAGCCACACCGCTAACCTACTGTGACGATCCTTGGCGGTGCACTTGGAGAACCCAAAGCAGATTTCACAATCCACTTCCCTGTGGTCCGGATGGAGACAGTAGTGGCACTGGGAGTGTTTGTCCTCCACAAACAACTTCCTCAATCCGCAGCTGGAGCTGAGCTTGAAGAGGGAGCTTCCATCCCTCTTCTCCTCCGACATGGTCCGGTGTGAGGTGTAGACCCGATGGCCTTCTGGAATCTTCAATGAAACTCTCGACGATTCTTGCCCTTGAGGGGTGTTGAAAGACACCGACAAATGGATCCCCTGCTTGCCGGTCGAAGGAATGAAAAAGCACACAGGCTCTATTTGACAAAAGTTGAAACTTTGTTATCGGAATATCATGAAAACGTAGAAAAGCTCTCGGAGTAAAACAAGAGGACTCCCAACCCTTGAAAGTGCAGTAAAAATCTGAATATGGCAGCCATAGGAGGGAATTAGGCAGAGGGCAGTCATTGGCTGGGGGCAGTGTGACCCAGAGCTCAGTGATTGGTTTATAGGAAAAAGACAGTTTTTAAGTGAAAGAGAAACAGTTTTTTCTTTTACCGAGTATTCCCGGCCTGACGACAGGGAATATTCATGAGCATGTGAATCCATGCCATACCCCATGCTGGGGCACTAAGGCATGCCAGCAATGCCAAAGCCAAAAGAAAGCTAAACCTGGGCAAATTGAGATTGCCAAGCATTGCCAAAAGCCAGAGGGAAGTAATACGAATCCCAAAGGTTGTAGGAAGCGCTGCTCATATGTTGAGAAGAATGTGCCCAATCTAAACTCACATTGCCAAGGCAGAAGCAGGAAAATACTTTATCCTGACTACTATTCTGTTATTGATGCAGAAGGGGAAAAAAGATGGCAAATAGGCTACCCTTCTGGAAGAAACTATCCAGAAGGAGAAGAGCATTGTTTGCAGAAAAGTCCTAATGTGGATCAATGTGAATGTTCTATTCCCTGAACGCTGTTAACATTTTGATACCAACGTAGACTATTGAGGCACTTTTCTGTTCTGGTTGTTGAAGAAGTAGATGGGCAGGCGAGTATACCTCAAGGGCAAGAAGTGATTTCCCCGAAGTAACCTTGTGAAAGAATAAGACAGTTAGTAGAAGGTGCAAGTGCCAAAGAATGGTACTAATAGAAAACAACATGTTGAGTTGTGACATTTGGGGAATAGTTGTGAAAGCTGGCTGAAGAAAAGTTACAATTCTTCCTGCAGTTCAGATTTTGGTAAATCATCCTGACCAAATGATTTGTTGCTAGTACAAATGTGAGACAGTTCTTATTCCAGTAGGAGTGAGAGCTTGTTATTTTCTCTCAGTACGCTTTATTGAAGCGACAGGAATTTGTGAACTCGAGTGCAATAACTTAGGAACTATCCTGGAACTTTGTGTTAAACCGGATTTCCTTGTTTTTTCCTTTGAACTGTGGAGAAAACCTTTATTTTGATCTGGGGAAGGGAAGTTCGCCCAGACCGTGACAAGAGACATATGTTAAACGTTGTTGTTGAATTGAATTTCCATATATTTCTTTGTTGTTTTGATTGTTGTATAAGTGTGAGGGTTAGCTATCCCTTGGTTAGAGTATTTCCTTTAGTTTATTTTAGGCAGGGACATCCTTGTCCGGGTAGAGATTGTGAGGCATTTATCCAACCTGTTTATTTAATAAAATGGCTAAAGTTGAAAACTCTTTACAAAGTTGTCCACCTCACATTGACCCCTCACATTGTGTGTGTATTAAGGTTCTGGGTGGGTGGCTACCTGTGTGGAGAATGCTTTGTAGGTGGATGTGAGAAAAGGCATATGGTTGAGTGGCGGGTGGGTGAATGAGTATGAACGTGGTTGTGTGTGTTTGAATTTTCTAGATAAGTTGGTGCTTGCCTGTGTGGAGAATGCAGTGTGAGTGGATGTGAGAGAATGTTTATGGGCGAGTTAATGGTGGGTGAATGAGTAGGAATGTGACTCAGTGTGTGTGTTAATGTTCTGGGTGGGTGCCTGTGTAGAGAATGCAGTTTGAGTGGATGTGAGAGTAGGTATGTGGCTGGGTGATTGAGTATGAATGTGATTGTGTGTGTGTTGTGAGGAACCTGAGAGCGTCCTCACTTCCTTTGCCCCCCCCCCTCTGACATCCTCTGCCAAGGTGGCCAGGGAAAGGCTATTGCTTTTGGATCCTGACCCTGGGGTGGATATGCAAGGGGGATCACCTGGGTGGAGGAGATTTGGGGAGTGGGGAGAGGACGTCCTTGGATGAGACATGGTATTCCCCATTCCCTTTTCACAATGATCCTTCAGTCCCAGCAGCCTTTATAGGTTACTGCCAACCCTTCCCCTTTCCTGCCTTTCAAAATGACCCTCGGAAATGCCATTATTATACTGGGACGAAGAAGAGATCAACTGGGAGGACACCTCCTTATGTGGGCAGATTAAACACACATCAGCCTCTCTGATTATCTTAGAGGCATATCAGATCAATGCCAAAACAAGGAAGAAACAACAGGGAGTTATGCATACTTCCATTCATTCACACCACTTTGGTACTGAGACGAGGAAGAGGACTGTGGAGGAATACCATTGCAGTAGCCAGGCATGCCCAGCTAATAGGCTTAACTATGGTCAGGCAACTGAAGACAAGGACTTGCACCTGCAACCATTTAACAGGCCCTAGGTGCATAAAAGGAGAGTCAACCACGGAGAAGGGAGAAAACTGCCTGGAGGACAGGATGAGGCTGGCAGACGTGGATGAGGCTGGAGAGGGGCTGGCGGGAAGGGCGCTGTGTGCAGCAGAAGGGTGAAAGAGACGCCAGGGCCCGAGCGGACCATGAGAGGGTCGAAACACCTGCAGTACCCCTTGCCTTGTGTCCACAGCCGGAGCTGTGGGACAGTGAACGCTCCCAAGCCCCACAAGCAGCTAGTAGCTTCCACAAAGGAAAAGCGGAGAGATGCACAACAAGCAGCAAGGTTCGAAGATGGCGAGCGCTGCTTGCAGGGCTCGGGAGAAGCACAAGGGGAGCGAAAGAAAGCCAGAGAGGAGAAAGAAGATGCCAGGACGAGCAGCCGCATACCAGTGAATGTAGAGAGAGGAACACCCAAGCCGGGGTGCTCCAGAGGCTGCGAGCAAGCATACATTAATGTCGAACGAACTGAAAACTATGACTTGGTTTTGGAAAACAAAGTGAGGGTTTTTGACTGCTGAACAAACTGCAAAGTGTTATTGATACTTTTAAAACTGCAACAAATAATATTGAATACCAAACTAAAGGAAAGATATGATGAGAATATGAAAATACAGAACAAGTGATGAAAGCAAGTGATGAAAACTTATGACCAAAGTGAAATGCGAGTGATGAGCACTTATGAGCAAACAGAAAAGCAAAATGATGAACACTTATGAAAAATGTGAAGGCAAGCTGGTGCAATAGGGTGAACACCACGGAATGAGTTGTGTGGAACACACAATGTGGCAAAGCCAAGAGACTGCCAAGGAGAATCAGAAATGAATGTTGACCAATGACACAGGTTCAGAGAGAGAGAAAACCTGTGTTGGCAAGAAAGCCTGAAGAGCGGAGAAACATAAAAGCGCCAAGCGTTATTGATTGCGTGACCTGTAATGGGTGGACCATGTGGTGCGACAACTGTGCCTAGACCGAAGGACCCATGCTTGAGAAAAGCCAAGCAAAGCAAAGATAAAGAAGCTATATTTTATAACAGTTGCTGAAGTGAATGAGAAAGAGAGCAATTTGTGTGAAGCATTAAAAAGCCTGGCTAATTACGAAGTTGACCTGGAACTGTTCTTGAAAGCCAAGAGGTTTGAACTAGTTATAGTTTGGAAGCTGAGGTATCTAACTTCTTGGGGAAAGTAGCCCCAAGGCCTTTTGAAACTGTTCTAAACTAGATTTGAACTGATTGTGCCTTTGAAACTGGAAGAGCTGACTTGTCATGAAGGGAACCCCGAGACTTTATGAACTGTGGTGAACTTTTGAGGAAGAGAACACCGAGACCTTTTGAAGCTGGATGAGCTGACCTCTTGGGGAAGAGAACGCCAAGGTTTTTTTTGGAACTGTTTTGAATTTGGGGAGGGGGTAGCTGGAAAGTAAGCCAAGAGCTCGGAAGAAGCTCAGATCTTTATTTGGAACTCTTGTTTCTTTTGTTACTGACATCCCTACGTATTGTATATATTTTCGTTGCCGGGGATTATTACAGGATTTTTTACTCCTCCTTAAGTGACATTGCATGTTTTACCAGTATTTTCAGGCAACGCCAAATTTGGGTGTGTTATTATGTGCCTGACTGGCATTTTGGTGCAGCCTGTCCAGCCATTGCTTACTGTGGTATGACATTTATTACTCAGCATCTTTGATAAAGCAAGCATGATACGTGGTATTACATTGTCAGACTGGAATTTTGGTATAGCGGCCTAGCTATTTCTTATTGTAGCATGACTTTTTGTTAACTAAGCATCTATGATGAAGCAAGCGTGATAAGTGTTCTTACGAGTCTAGGCCGGCCTACATTGGAACCAGTTTGGACATGTTTTCTTATTGTGGCATGAGACTTTTAATGGCCAATCCAACAGGAGTATGTTCTTACATAGTAGTGCTGACAAATATTAGTAGAGCCAGCTTTGACATGTTTTTTATAGTATCATTACTGGCATTGTGCTCAAAGGGAACATGAGTATGTTCTTATATGGGGAATATTGGCATATGTTGGTGGAGCCAGCATGGAAATATATGGGAACACCCATCATGAAAATATTTGTTATACTGGCATACATTGAGGGCAAAGGCTTGAAAATGCATTGGGAAGGTTTCCTGTTATAAGGTTGCAGAAGTAAGACTCTGGTACGAAGGGGTCATGGTGATCATTAGAAACATTTATTTAAGTTCAAAAAGGAAAAGAAAAGCCTATCTCCTCCTAAATCTTAAGAGGGGTTTCCCTGCCTCAACTGAAATAATTAGTGTCAGAATGTCCATAGCAAATGTCCCAATGCCCAATGTCAGAATCATAACTCTGTCCCTCACACTCTAGGCTTAAACTAAAGGAAAAGAGGGTATTTCTAGCCCAAAGAGGTTGGGACCCGGCACCTGGACAAAAGACAGTTCTGGAATCTTCAGACATTGAAGTATTGGGGAATATCGCCCTTCCCCGGCATGGTACAGGCTTCCTGTAAAGTTCAACAATTTGTTGGGGAAAATGTCATCCCCTGGTTGGATCTTCTCAAGCTTCTTTTCTGAGTCTGGGTCCCCGACCCTGAGTGGCATACCTGGTTCCTTTTCACCAGGCAGTGTTGAAAAAACAAAGGAGTTTAGATGTGTTTCCAAACTGGTGTAGGTCTTTGACCCTGTTTGGCAAACCTGGTTTCCTCCGACCAGGCATTATGACGAAGAACAGCCTGGGTGCACTCCCAAGCTGTGATGGGTTCTTGCACTCCCAAGCTGTGATGGGCCTCTGACTATGGTTTGCAGACCTGGTTTCCTACTACCAGGTACTATGAAGAAGATCAACAGCCTGGATGCCCTCCTAAACTGTATTGGGTCGCTGATCCGAGTTGGCAGACCTGGTTTCCTCCCATCAGGCACTGCGACAAAGAAGAACAGCTTGGATGAACTCCTAAGCTATAGTGGGTTTCTGACCCTGGTTGGCAAACCTGGTTTCCTCCCACCAGGTACTGCAACGAAGAAGAACAGCCTTGATGCACTACCAAGCTGTGGTGGGTCCCTGACCCTAGTGTCACACACAGACTTTGTTTACTCGCCTACCAAGTACTGCATTTATTGTCTATCACTCTCATAGTTCTCTTTCTATGGGTGCAGGTCCCACACTCGCACTGCTGTATTATTTACCTTATTAGTCTTTCTGAAAGTCTTTTGACTTTTGATAGGGTCCCAGACCCATTTATTTGGCTCTATGGGCTTACTTACATCTTCAGATTCTCTCAGTTACTTTACAGGGCCCCTGGCATCTCCCCGCTCATCAGCGCACCTTTTTGTGTGATCCGCAATGTTCTTGGGACGTCCCAAGCACCTGTCATCAGCAGTGGGACTTCCTTCTCTCATCTCCAGAGGTTGGTGGCTCCACCATGCCTGCTTCTTCTTTGTCGTTGTAGGACCATTCCTCCATGGCTCCCGACCTTCAGGGATGCCAGGAGCATATTCCTTGCTGCTCAGTGCACTGTCCATGCACACCGGTCCAGCTTTCCAGCAATCTTCTCCTTACTTGGCTCCGCGGTCTGCCTTCCTGTCATGATGCCTACTCCCGGAGAACCAGTCCAGGACCAGCGTCCCCGGAAGCAGACATCATGTTCCCGGGGAAAAGGCCAGCAACCCCTAGTAGGGGCCCTTTGGACACTGTCCTGGCGCCTTTGGCGCCTGGCTCATTTTGGACCTCAGTCCTGGCGCCATAGGCGCCAGGCTCATAAAGGGAGTGTTTATGTGAACTTACCTGATGCAGACCGTGCTGCGAGATCCAGACCTCTTTGAGGCCTGAAAGGGACTATTTTACCTGTGGGACTATTTTGCCACTCGGGTGTGGCCGGGGAAGAATACGTACCTGGAACTACTTTGGGGGCTATTTAAGCCACGCCCAGACAGCAGCTCACGCTTCGGGTTGTTCTGCACCTAGCAGCTGGACGCTCACCGTGTCTGCTCCTGCATCCTGACTCCAGCCACGCCCACCTCCATCCTGGAACACCTGAAAGGAAAGAAGAGAAGGGAAAAGGTGAACAGAAGAACATTACCTGCTTCTACCCGGAGTCCGGAGTCATCACGCCGGCGATCCTAAGGGAAGACATTTATTTTAAAGACGCATCGCGTTGCTCGCTGCAGCAGCGCGTTCCACTCACCTGTTCACGAGGCATCTCCGTGCTCCTTAGCGACCATCTGCACGATCCGCCGCATACCTGCGCCTAAGGGGGAAGAGAAGAACAAAAGGTGAGCAAAAGGAACATATTGAGGAAAGCCAGATTTTCGCCATAAGACTTACCTGATTATTGTTGGGAGAATCTTTCCTCATCTCGGGTCGGCGCCGCTTCTTCGGCAGTACCGTACCCCGGCCCCTATGGGGAAAAAAGACACACGCAATAGTGGGTGAATATAAGGACATTAAAGGAACCACCCATCATAAACTCACCTGAGTTTACCTTCGGCGAATTGTTTCCTCTACGCGAAATCTTCACTCAGCACCTGTGATAAAAGGGATAAGAGACGGACTACTGAATATAAAGGCAAATAGAAAAGGAGGCCAACTCTTGAACTTTTACAACAGTATACTTACGGCACCTTGCCAGGAAAGTCAAGTAAGCTTGGATCCTCACCAATCCGAACACCAGTGAAGTAACTGGATATAATCGCACCCCTGCACCAGAAGCAGGATGGAGAGCTTGTCCTTTCAAACCTTAAGGTGAGAGTTAACGGGGAATTTCGGAGGTGGTCTGAGGAGAGTGAAAGAGGGAAGTGGGAGGCCGACGTGCTACTCCGCAGGTAGTTAATCCCCTTTCTCCATCTGCAGAAGGATTCTCCTGCGAGTCAGACAAGCGAGATTTGGGGGTCCTGTCCAGTCGGTCTTCCGAGTTCTGCGCATCACCTTAGAAGAGGCCGCAGCAGTCCAGACCTGGTCAGCGTCTCCGTGGGAGTCAGGTGAGCGTTACACTTCCTTCTTCCATGAGAATACCCAGTCCTGCTGTTCATCCGGGGCGGGCTTCACACTTCGCCAAGTCCTTCTTTGCTTTTAACTTGGCTCCTTCCAATCGGCTGTCAAGAACCACTAGAATGGGCAAAGTGTGTTATGAATTACAAACGAGTTAAGACCGTAAGGTACAGATCATGCAGACACTTGCTGTAGAAAAATATAATGCTTTGAATGACAAATGAACGTGGGTTTATCAGTAAGAGGCAACAAATGTTTGTTGAACAGAAAGCGCACGGTTCCACATAAGGCAAGGGCTAGTGTCAAAAGACAAATGTAGACATTTGCTGTACACAATATATTGTCGTTAATGAATAGCACACGTGGGTTCAGCAAAGAGCAAACGCATAGCCTGTTCCTTGGCTCTAGCAAATGAACAATGAACTTCCTCTTTCTAACCACAGAATAGCAGCTCCCTGTCTCAAACGGCTAAATTGAAGGGATGCCTTTTTCGCACCAGTCAGATCAGATAAGGAGAGGACAGGAAGCACGATACCAAAAATACACACGGACGGTTGCACGTGTGCACAGACAAGTGCCCCTCTTTACCACTTTAGAAACGCCTTTAATATAATGGGGTTTTAAAATGGTCCAGGAACGAATGACATGCTTTGCCCTTGTCCCTAGAAGAAGCACTTTCTCTCTAAGGGAATTATCCAAGAGTCAAAGACAGTACCTGTCTCTTGATTTTTCACATAGGTACATCATGTGTGCAATGCAAAGCAAAGCACAAGAGCAGATTCAAGCTCTAGACTAACTTTCCAGGCCGAGGAAATGACGCACACATTTTTAGCCAGACCGAGTCCAGCTTTAATATAAAATGCACAACAGCCTGATTGGACACACACAGAGACAGGCAGCACAGCAGAATAAATCGTGTGGGTTGGGAAGAGACATCCATTGCAGGCCCCCGAGCAGCAGGCCCAATCAATAGGAAGTCATGTTCAAGTCGCATGCAGCTCAGCAAGGCCTGAAAAGCTTGAGTTTGAATGGGGAAGTCGAACCGTATGCATTTATTCTGAGACTGAAGGCGTGCTTTATTATGTTACACCACTCCTGATCATACCATAGCTTAGTATAGATCAACATAACATAAACTCCATGTTGGTATCAAGCTGGTATCTTAAAATGATGAATTGTACTTGATCTTTATTAAATGTAAACCATGCTTTTAGCTTATGCAATAACACTCTTCACATGTTTTGCAATATATTACGTTATAATTGCTGCTTCTGTAGGAGGTGTAATGCGAATTAGAGCTGGTAGAGAACAGAAGTAATATTAAATGTATTGACTTGCTACCCTCAAGTGTCAGCTTCATATTTCTGAGTAATGCTTCATGATGATGTCTCTCTGAGTCCAAACTAATTACACAAATATTTTTCCTGGCTGTGTTATGTCAAGTATGTTAAGGGGTGCAAACACTCAAGGGCACAGTCATAGCGCTTGACTAAATCCCAAGGTGCGTACAGGAGGTGGCACACCAGGAAATCAATATTCCCATCCATTGTAGAATGGCTCTATATGATTGGCTCAGAGCGGTGCACTACCATGCAGTGAATACCAATTTCACAGTAGCAGTGGCGCAACTTGTGTGGATTGCCAGCAGAATTGCTCTTTACTTACTTAAAGACCCCAGCTAACAGGACAAATAATGTATATGCAACTCTCCAAGTGAGGGGAGACCATTCAGTATCGCCCATACCAGTATCCTGAATTGGCTTTAACACATACAAATCATGTCAACTGGTTTGGAGGTAATCTACTTTACCCACAAATGGGTGCAAGGCATAGCCCGCTAGCTACACCCAGTCTGTCACTATAACTCTTGGCCCGGTTTCATCCAAACCGCGAAGGTCCATATATGCAGGCTGACTACAAATTGCTGGCCACACACTTTGATACAGTGCGCAACATTGCGTTGCAATATGCAGCTCAACAAGTTATAGCACCGCCGCAGCAACCTCAAGGACAGCTGGATGCAGGTGGGGTACAACTACAGACATTGAGAATAATATCAGGATGTTGTCCGTCCAAGAATGAAGACATACCCAAGTGGTATTCAGAAAAATTAGGACAATTACAAGCTGCCTATCCACAAGTCACCCCCCCAGCACAGACATAGGGCCCTAGCCATGTTTCTTCCTGCTGGCTGCACACCGCCTCTAGCGAGCTGTGACAGCTGGATCTCAATCTATAGCTGGCTTTATTTACAGCTGATAGGCACACCATCGATTACATCACTAGCACTGATACTAGCTGACATCATGGGAACCCAATGCACGGCCGCAGCCATGAATTTAGGCCTGTCTATAGCATCTAACTATTATCAAATGGTTGAGAGCATAATCCTACCCTTATTAAAAGGAGAGCCTGTAAGGTTAGAAGTCCATAGGAAACTGTCCTAATTGAATGAGCTGGGCAGGAATCACTTGGGCAGAAGACCTGCAGAGACACAGAGAAAGGGTAACAAGGATCTTAAGCCAGATAAAGAAACACACCATGAAGGGAGGTCTTCGAAATGACGAAGATCAATCCAGGGTAAAAAGGGCAACAAGCCATAGAGGCGGCAATTGTAACCCATAGAGGAAGAGAAATATCCTGAGCATGGGCCTAAAAATGAGAAATCCGCAGGAGATAAGCAGGCGATGCAGTGGCAAGTGAAAGTGTGCGTCCCCCAAAAAGGCATTTAAAATTCTACAATGGAGTCAATAATGGACACACCCCAGAAGGGAATGAGACCAAGACCAAATGCGGGTGAAGTATAAAAAGTTTTATCTAAATCAAATAAGGCATACAAAGGACTCTGCAAACTCTGAGAGCGCTCTGCCAAACGATAGAAGAACATTTGTATTTATTACAAAATAACGTCATTAATGAGGTCATCTATATGGGGCACATAAATCGTTGGGATTGGGTGGCATTGACTAGGCTATATACAATGTTTAAGGATGCTGCTCCAGGATTGGTGGACGTTCACATGATGCCAGCGTGGGGTGGACGGGTCAGCTGGGCTCTTCGGGGTGGAGTGCCAGGTCAGGAGGTGTTCACTTTGACGAATGTTGGCTGCACTAACGTTTTGCCCTTGTGGCCATACACACACATTCATTATTATGCATTACTTCAAGTTGTCCTGTAAATCCTACAAAGAGTTAATCTAACATCACAAAAGAAATAGCATATAACTCTGGGTTGTCCCAATACATCATTATGAAAATCATCGTTCGCAAAAGGGTGCAGTATCATGAGTCCAGGTGTCTTCTCTGGGATCATGGGTTGGGTCACCTTTATCATTCTACCTTGTTAGATGTACTACGTGACATTTTTATGTTATGTTAGTACAGGAGTGAATAACTATCGCCATGCCCAGTCGATGTTGGGGTGAACTGGAATACCATTCGGACAGGGGGGCACATAGGTGGTACATCAGAAGACGTTGGGATGCGGAGCCTTGATGCCCATAATTCTTGTGACCTGAGCATGGAAGTACACAACAGCTTTATGGTGGCTCTGCGTGTCAGGGGGCAAATACCTTGTGCGGGTTCAGCAGGAAAGCAAGGAGGTGTATCTGTGTTATTCTACCATCACTAAACCAAGGGCCTTCAATCGCCAGCCAGGCCTTGGAGGGAGGAAGGTGGGGGCAGAATATGCACTTTGCAGGGGAAGGGAGGGATGACCTTGTAGCTTCTCGTGCGTCTCTGTTACTCTGTTACAGGGTTACATGCACATCATTATAAATGAATAAACAGAATTATGCCAATATATATATATATATATATATATATATATATATATATATATATATATATATATATATATATATATATATAGGTATGTACATTGAGGATCGTGCAATCGTGTGAGCACTTTATGTATTACACCTTTTTCATATTTCATGGGCACCATGTTCACAAAATCGAAAAAGGTTTTGTCAATGTCTCATCATTCACTGGCCTATGGTCTCGGTGCAGGGACACATGGGAACAGCTAGCATAAAAACATGAGGTAGAACCAGGCTGTTGTATACATTATCATAGGCAAGAGTCTGCAACATTCTACGTATACAAAGGGTTAAACAATTACTTAAAACAACGTTTCATCACTCAGGACAATACTTATTACTTTTAGAAGACTCGTGCATATTACAACACTTAATTGTTCACTTGCAGCCTTGCGTATTCATGATTAATTATATCGTACATGGAAATATTACACATTCGCTTTTAAAACATTGTGCACAACCTTATCCTGTGATTATCAATGGCAAGTTCGAAATTGCACCCATTTGATAACTTTATAGGTGAGTGTTCTGGGATGGGCGAAGGTTGTCCCATTTTGATCTGAGCCATCGGCCTTATGGATTTGGGGCTATTTCATACAAATGGCTTAGTAACATAGAAAAAGCTGGGTGGCACCCAGGCTTAACATTCATGTCGAGTACTTCAAACGGAGATCAGGGTTGGGGGGATATTCACAACATATATTATAGACGGAGGGGTCTGTGAGGAGACAGAGCATGTTTTATGGAGACGGCGTTGTTTTCCTCAGACTTCAGCTTGAGGCCCGGTCAGTGTCACGTCAAATGATGTACTGCGGAAGGTGAAAGATACAGTGTTTGTATTGTTACATGTTCGTGCCCTGTCTCTCGTGAGAACAGGCCTTCAGTTGAGCCGCCATGGGGAGGAGGGTGAGGGGAGTGCTGGCTTGCTGTACGCAGTCGGGTGGGGGAGAGAGCTGCAGCCCTGCAAGCCGTTTGTGCTGCTGAGGCTTAGACGGTTGTGCCCAAAATGGAGTCTAGGTAAATGGAGTCTAGGTGTATCACAAAATGGAGTCTGTATCATACTATGGGGTGAGCCGTGCGGTCCAAAGCGTCGTCCCGCAGCCATCCTGCATCCCGGGCCCAGGCGCACAGCTGGCTGCCGGCGAGTCATAAGCCCCATGAGAGGGAGTGAATGTGGGGGAGGGGGGTCCTAGAGACCGTTCCTCCCATACCTCAAGGCAATCACAGGGGAAGACGATCATGGGGTAAGCCCGGGGGACAATCCCATTTCAGACCTACTGACTATGATTTTAGAGATAGGAAACACATGAAAAGTCCACAGAAGTGTGTCACTGATGAGAGCCCGTCTCCTTCCCAACAGGCATGGACACCAGACCATTCTAAGGCTGAAGGGAAGGAAGTGAAGCTTGAGAAAAAACACACGGCAGCCCTACAGGTTTCACAGACTCATTGCATCATCCCCAACACTAAGCGACACACGAATTGGATTGAGGTCCTATTATACTCTGGGTCTGACATGTCTATATTTGAATGCAGCCACAAGGCTTTATTGGGGCACACAGGAATGCACAGTTCACTACTCCCACTGGGCAGACAGTAGCACATAATGAAGCATATTTTGTATTCCTTCAGCTAGAAGGCGAACATCCAAAGAAAATTGAAGCACTATTTTGGCCACAGTTACACATTCAATTTAAAGGGCTGTTAGCATTTCAAGATTGGCCTCCATTGTATGTGCGACAAGCACCAAGGGGTGAAGAAGTGGTAATGCCTGCTTTTGCAAACGAAGTAAGTGGGGAACTACTGCAAAAATATGAAGAAAACGGTCCACAGCGGTGCAGCTGTTTAAAACTCATGTATGGCATGATGAAGAATGTCCAGCACATGTGATTCCAGTACTGAAACCACCCCCGCCACAAAGGCAGTATCCAGTTAAACCACAGGCAGTGGCCCACATGCAAACCATAGTAGACCAACTAAACCAATTTTGAATGCACTTTGTAGGACAGAGGCAGTCCAGAACTAACACAGTTCTGGATTACTAGCTAATTTACACAGATGTAAATATAAGACAAACCTTGATCTATGCAATGGGTATTTCACACAACCTTTAAGTGTAGGAAGCCAGAAATACACCGCATTTATGTTTAAGGGGACACATTTCCAGTTCACTAGAATAATGCAGGGGTATAAAAATTCACCTAGCACATTCTCAAGTAGAATACAGAGCTTACTCGCAGACATTCCCAATTGTTGGCAGTATGTAGATGATATTTACATCACCCATGAGAATCTCAGTGAACACTTGCAACAAGTATACAGCCATTCACACATTGGCTGCAAGAGGGTACCTGATTAATTTAAAAAAATCAAGAATAGCTCATCATGAGGTTACCTTTCTAGGATTCACTCTTTCGGATTAGGGCAGAGGGTTGTCAGCAGATTTTCAAGAGAAGTGTGCCAATATAAAACCACCCACTACGCTTAGGCAGTTACAGGCCATTCTAGGGCTGTTAAATTTCGGCAGATCGTATGTTTCCAATTTTGCTTAGCTAGTGAAACCATTGTATGCTTTGATAAAACCAAATTTCAAGGCAGCTCACTGGCTGCCAGAACACACTCACATTCTGCACCAGGTATATTCATTAATGACTCAAACTGGTCCTTTGCAGGATAGGAATACAGATAAAGACTTAGAGATAAACCTTGTAGTGGGAGACAATGCTTTCACATACACAGTGTGCAATCTAGGGGAGACTAAACCAATTGCATATAAGTCACATGTATATTCCACACCTGAGTTAAAATGTACACCTGAGGAGAACATTCTGTCTTCAGTTCAGATGATTATTCAGAAAGAGAGGCCTCTGGCAGCAAATAGAACCATACACATAAACACACCTTTAGCTCAACTTGAGGCTGCCACAAAAGCTAGCGTGCCAAATGCAAAGGCATTACACACCAGATGGATTCAATGGTCAGCATCTGATTTAAAGTACCATTATAAGGAAGATTTGCAAAGACTGAGTGGATTGAGTTGGACAATGGACACAGAGCCAGACACCTCACGGCCTGACATACTATTGTTTGATTTTTTCCAGGTAATTTACTCTGATGGGTCGGCAATTCCAGCAGTGGGGACACGGTCTAAGTACGCTGTCGCGTGCGCAGCAGTTGTAGGGCACTTCACACATGACATAGCATTTATACACACTGATATTGCAACCAAGCTTCTGGGAGACATTTCTGCCCAGACAGCTGAATTACATGGATTACTGCTTGCACTACGCCAAACAGATTCAGGGAAGCCCACACTAGTAGTCTCAGATTCAGATTACATTGTCAGGACTTATAACACTGACTTGCACTGGTGGATGCAAAATGACTTCAAAGACATTACGCATAAAACTATTGCTTCCAGTCAGCTCTGGAAGCAGGTTTGGGATCTTAAACAGACTTGCCCTTTGCTACGGGTGATGCACACACGAGCACATACCAACAGACACATTCATAGCACTGGCAATGCATTGGTAGATAAATATGCCAAAGAGCACAGAGTGAGAAAAACAATAGCAGTCGTAACTCGCTCAGCGACTGCAATGGATGAGGAAAAAAGAGGCTTGTTTAGGCATTGTAACTAGGCCAAAAGGTTTCCCCAGTAATTATGTTTATGACATTGAAAATAACAAAGCAAAAGTCACCATTCCTATGAAAAAAGGGGACTCTAGTCAAAGATTAATCCCTACTAGAGCAGACAGGGAAAAGCTGATTGCAGACACACACGCTAGACTTGCATCTGCCCATTTTGGGGTGAGTGCAACTGCACAGCTGCACCTTGACCGTTTCTGGTGGCCAGGACTTCGATGGCAGTTGAAAATATATATAGCAAACTGTGACACATGTTTAAAGACAACTGTGGACTACAGCAAAAAACCTAACAAGGTTCCATTGAGAAAGGCAGCCTCGCCCTTTGAGATCCAATATATGGATCATATAAGCCCACTACCAACAATGAACAAGTACAAGTACATTCTACTAATAGAAGATTCTTGCGCTAGGTTTACCTGGATGATTCCTCAAAAGAAGGCAGACTGAAAATCAGTCATACAGGCATTTAGGGATGTAGTAGCGATGACAGAAACCAAAACGCTCCATGCTAACAATGGGCCTGCTTTCTCAGGGAGGGCCCTGAAGGAGGCATTGGAAGCATGGGGAACTGTCAGGAATATGAAATGGTGGAGACGGAAGAGGTGTCAGGGTCTTCAGACAGCTTAAGAAAACGTTATATCTGCTAAGAAACTACCTTTCCCAGCAGCCTCTTTGGCATTTAGTAGTTCTTGCCGTGTGTGCGTTTGGCCAGCTGACAATAATTAGTAACAGCTTATCAAGGGCCAAAGGCGCACGGCAGGTGTGGCTTATTCTGCTTTTCGAGGCGAAGCCATGCCGGAGGATCGGGAGCAGTCGCTCGCGCCTGCATTGTCTTTATCTGAGCAGGCATTCTGAGCGTGTGAATGGCAGCGCAACGAGGACACGCGCGGCTTCCATGCCGTCCTTCATTCGTTCCTGAACGGCCGCTTGTAACCTGAAGCGGCGGAAGACGGACCCGCGCTACTGTCACGGGTTCATCAGATTACATCCGGGAATGCTTGCGAGCTTCCCGGACGCACAGATAAGTACAGGTAAGTGCGGAATGGGTTTGTCTGCTTTCACGGGCTCATGTTGGGGCGATGTTCAGAATGTTCTCTATTGAAAACAAAACATAGGGAAAGAACTTTTATTTTGCATTGCGGATGGGCTCAGAACTCAATGATTATCAATAGCAGTGTCTGAAGAGAATACGTGGTGCCTGTCCTATTGAGCTGGAGAGTACGGGTGCTTAAAAACTTGTGGCATTAAACCTGGCAGGAAGCACAGACTTCATTTGGGTATCAGTGCTGTTAACTAGGTTACTCAGCGTATGTTTTCTGGAACACAGTACAATGTTTGTGTTGAGCCCAGGCCCTTCGTCCTACATGTTCTATGTTTGTAAATGTTGCTAATGGTTGCCCATAGGGCCATGTGTTATGTTCTTCATGTTGGGATAATCTCCCATGAGTCTGTTTCCTTTTTGCTTGCATATGTGTAGTCCATGTCACTGTATAACAACCTGTGCCTGTAGCAAGGGGTATTAGGGAGTGCAAGTACGCTAGGAAGGTGCATTAGTGGCCTGTATTAAGGGGGCATTATTGGTGACCTGAGTTTGTGTTATGTTCTATGTCACTCTACCAGACATTAGTCAGTGTAGGGTTTTTCCCTGTTACTTCCCCTGTCCTATCCAATTTAGGCATTTCCTAACCCTCTATCCGGTGTTCCTAACATCCCCCCCCCTGTCCACAACCTCTCCCTGACCCTCTTCCCCCCACTTGCTGCCACATGGTAACCTGTGTTTTGTATATCAGGTATCTGTGCCAACCACGGGTGGAGGGTCGACTTCATTCGGCTCCTGTGGTTCGGGGGAGAGTATCGACACACCTTCTTCCATTATTGTGTATCTGAGTTTTGAAAGGAACATAGTTGCATTTTCCAATCCTTTCTGAGCGTAAACGAACAGAATTGTGGAACATTCAAACCAGACCATAAAAGTTAGCCTGACTGAATGCATTCTGTCACTGGGAGGTAACTGGTTAGACCGTGCGCCCTTAGTAATCAGGAGTGTAAATAATTTACCACACCAGTCTCTATGCAATGGTAAGACCCCATTTGAACTCTTGTTTGGGAGAAAGATGTATATGCCTGACCTGCATACTCTTCCCAGCTCCCTGTCTAGGCACGAGCAACTGCTGGCGACAACGCTGCTGAGGGAATCCCTCCAGGTGGAAGCTGCTGAGGCCAGTCCTGAGAACACTCTCAAAGCAGGAGATTAGGTCCTGGAAAAGATCCACGACAAGACTCCTTTTGGCCCGTCTTACAGACCAGCAGTGCAAGTAATCAGAGTGAAAGGTTCCAGAACTTCCATCCTACCCGCACTACCAACTAAGAGAGGTACTAGGCAAGTTTCTGTGGACCACCTAAAACCTGTGCCAGAGGGTTACTGCAATGTTTCTGCAGAATCTTTTATTTTATTTTATTTTTGTGTTGTTATGCTGATTAATCAACTTTACAATAGTTTTTCTTTTTTTTATGTTATAAAATGGGATCAAAACTATGACAAAAAGTGATCAAAACTAGAATTCATATAATCAATTTAACAACAATTTAAAAATTACCCTTCATGCACAGTCACTTAAAACAAACTCAAACGTAACTTGCATATAAAAGCCACTATCTTTTTCTTCTAAAACTGAAATAATTTACAATACTATTTAACAATTCTGTATCTCGTTATGTTTCTCGTTTGTAAGAACTGTGTATCAATGTCTACCAGTTTAACATTTACAGTTTGATCATGCTTCAAACACTGCTTCCAGAAACGTCTTGATTGCAACACAAATTGACATTCGATTTGTTGAAAAAAGTAAATTCCATCTATCATCATCATCATCAATAATTTTAAGGTGCATGTAATGTTTATACAAATATAGTTCTCTTTTTTCTGTCTGTATTCTCTATTAAGGCATGTAATGAGACATCCGCGGCAGCCATTATATTAAAGACTGCATTTCGCTAATTAATAGCAAAGGCGTCTTTGGATTTTAGCATATAGGAAGACAGGGACGAAAGTAAAGTATGCGGGATATTTGCTAGAATACATTTTCTCAATAGAGTACACTGGCGCCACTGATATTTAATAGTCAATGAGAGTAGGCCAATATCATAAAGTATAAATGCAATCGGTGTGCATTGAGGTAAATTAATTCAAGATTACTCTCCAATATTTACCTTCCACTTTCTGCATGAAGGTTTTTTCTAGGTTAGGCCATGTTTCTAGGCCACACAAAAACACTGGGGTCGTTTTCTGATTATAGTATGTGACTGCTGATTTTAGTGAAAATTTGCCATATTTGTGTAATATAATTTTGGTATGAGAAATAGCAGTTGTCAATCGTGATTCTAGTATTTCCAAGTGTGCTCTATTGGCTTGCTGATTGTCAATTCGCATGCCCAAGTAAGTATATTGGTCTACCACCTCTATCTCCGAGCATTGCAATACCCAGTTGTACCTATTCGATCTCATTTTGGGGGCATTGCAAATCATAATTTTAGTTTCTTTGATATTGACTGAGAGTTGGTTGGTGTTTATATAAGATGATAGTCAGTGTAAGGAATTTTGTAAACCAATAGGAGTTTTGAGATCAAGATTAAATCATCGGCATATAATAATGCAGACAATGTCTCTTGTCCCAGTCCTGGAGCATCAAAATTCACATTCACAAATATCTCTGGCATATCATGAATGAAAACGTTAAAGAGGGCTGAGGCAAGAATACATCCCTGCCTCAAACCCTCTTTTAACCTGCAATAGCATTGAAAGCAACCCTTCAGGAATTCAATTTAACGTGTAATGAGGTATCCATATGCAATTCATGTATAATGTCTGTGATGGTATCTGGACATTTTGCCTTCTGTAATTTATCAATCAGCAGCTCATGTGATATAGAGTCAAAAGCTGCATGAAAACCGATATATGCAAGATACAACGGCTGCCTTGCAATATGGAATTGATGCTTGATGGCATATGTTGACATTAGGTTGATACAAGGTCCCATTCCAGGGACAAATCCAGTCTGATGTGGGTCTTGCTTAAGATGTTGTGTGGTCCATAAATTAAAATCCGGCAGCACAAACCGTGCAATAATGTTCCCTGCTATGTCAAGCAATGATATCGGTCTGTAGTTTTGAGCTGCAGACCGATTCCCATTTTTATAAATTGGAATTACAACCGATTGGTGCCAGGATTTAGGCATTGGTTTTTTTTCAACGATGTTAGAGAAGATGTTATATAATATTATGGTCCAACTATGTGGATGGGCCTTTAACATAGCATTGCTTAGCCCATCTGGACCTGGGGCCCGCCAGTTGGTGGATTTTCTGATGAAATATTCGATATCATCTATGGAGATGTGCAGCTGCCATAATGAACATAAAGTAGAAGGGGTCTGCATGGTGTTCCATGCAGTCGTATCATACAAGTTGAGAAAATGCTGTAGCCACTGCTGGTCCATTACTCCGTTAATGTGGGTAGACAACTGGTTGTTGCATGAAGCTTTGTTAAGCAATGACCAGACCCCAGCTGTGTATTTGGAGGTCAAAGTTTGCAACATAATTTCGCTATCTCGTTGGTAATTCATAGCTCTCCGCTCACGGGTCTAATTTCTATATCGACATTTAACAGATCGTAAAGCTAGTCTATTAGATTCAGGTAGTAATTTAATCATTTTTTAATCCCGTCTCATTTCGGCCTTCTTGTTCTTTTGGCCAAATCAAAACAATGAGCCTCTTGCGATTGTTTCTTAGTAGAGGTTTTGGTGTTGGACCCGAAAAGCACAAGAGCAGTTGTGTACAGGGTATTCCCACGAGTTGCAAGATTTTTTAACAAAATGTCATTTAGATGTAGTAATTTGGGCTCACTCCATAGGAAAGGTTTTCTAGCATTGTTAACATTTAGATCATATGCATAGTATTCTCTTGCCTCTACAGGGTTTTCAAGATTCCAGTGCAAATACAATGTTAGCATTTTGTGGTCACTGTGTGTTTGATCAACCACTTCAAACCTGTCAGCCTGGTTGTATAAAGGTCTATCTATGTATATAAAGTCAATTATACTTTCTGACTGTCCTCTGGACCATGTGGCCTGTGGCGGTAGATCCTCAGGGAGTGACCCATTAACCATTACAAACTCCCTCTCATCCATCAGAGAAGTCCATTCTGACACATATGCCGCTTTGTCCGGCATCTTGTCGAGACAGCGTAAGTTTAGGTCCCTGGCTAAGATGATATTAGTGACTTGTGTGACAAGTGCAATTACATTGAGCATGTTTCGTAGGTCTTGATAAAACTTGAAATCAGGAATACCTGCCGGGTTTCTATAGATGTTTATCAGTGCCAGCACACGCTCATAGTCGAAGATCTTCACCAGCTGTATGAAGTTGTTTGGTGCGGCCCATGCTTGTTAAGTAAAGCCAGCACTCATCTTTACCGCCACCATAAGACCGGATGTTGGACGGCCTTTCGTAGCAGAGCTCGCTGGGAGCAAGCCAATGTTGTGGTCATTCCACATGGGAGTGTTTAGTCACAAAGTTTCCTGAAATGCAAGTATATCAAATTCATTCAGTCGATTATCCAGCAAAATCATAAGATTGGGGTGTCCACGGGTTGATCTTATTGTGCCAGGATTTTTTTCCCCATCCGGTCACCAGGAGCACATAGTTATGCCTGGTATGTTGATCCCGGTAGTTCTGATGATAAATATCGACCAGCACCAACATATTTCTCTATTGTTGGCCTTGTGGTATTAGAGAGATCAGTTGTTAAGTGATACTGTAGAATTATTAAACCTAAATTGTACAGGTCTGCTTTGGCCATCCAAATGGCTTTTGATACCATTCCTGAAGGAATCCACAATCTGACTGTCTTCGGTTCGTATACATTGGGGAATTCGACTTGCGCGATATCAACCGTGGTGATATTGCCTAACACAGGGGTGTCTTTAAAGATGCTCACGATATTTGATTGACAGAGAGTGGAAGGAGCCAGTCGACATTTCATAATCAATGTATGTTGGGCCGCTTTAGCTTTATAGTTGTTATGATTCCTCCCTCTGTTGTTGTCTGTGGGGGTTATTGTTGCTTCTTGTCTTTTACTGTACTGGTGTACAGCTACTGATGGTTGGTATGTGTCTTCAGATGCCTGCTGTAAATGGCTGTCTGGATTGTTTCGCTGCAGTTGATGGTTACATCCACATTTCAGACTCGGTTCAACAGTATCACCCTTCAATTCATTTTCTTGAATAGTTTTTGTCAACTGTTGTGGAATGTCTTTGATTTGCGAGACTAAATATGCATCCACTGCCTCTTTAATTTCCTTTCTGCGAATTTCCATATCAAGTAAGTCTGCATCTGTAGTTGGTGCGTTTTTTTTTTCCTTGAGATTTTTTTCTTTTCAGGTATATGCTGGACCCAGTTGTTTCAGACTGCTCCAGGAGCCCTGTTCTTTTGTTTCGTCTTTTCTGAGATCAAATAATCCAGTGGAGGATGAGTTAAAACGACGGAAGCTATACCTCCATCGGAGTCTATAGTCTTGTTACCTTTCCGTAGGTTTTTATATTTATTCACCACTGTAAGGCTGGCATTTTGTTTTTGTGATGATATCATTTTCTTAATAAGTTGTTTCGAAGAGGATTTTTGTATAGGCGCGTTACAAATGCCATATCATATCAGCGCCTATGTTTTTCATATTGTTAGTTTTCTTGGTTTTGTTAAGTTGTGAGTTTTTCGCCATCCTTTCTCTGTTAACTTTAGATGATCGATTTTGTTGGTGATCCACTTGGAAAATATCATTAATTTGCCGACTTGTTGCGGTTTCAGGCGGGGAGCTACTCTTGATTATAATATGAGGTTTCCCAGAAGCCCCAGGTTGGGCATTCTCCTCTGCGATGGGACAAATCACCTTGTCAAATATAGGTAATACAGGGACTAAAACCGCCTCGTCAACCAACGATTGAGTTGGTTCAAGATGAGTGATTCCATCAAAATTTCTATGTTCTTTTGGTAACCTTTGAGCACCTTGTTCCAAGCGTTGTTCACTATAAATCCAATCAGTAATTTGCTTTATTTGGATAGATTGTTTAGTTATCTTATAGTCTAAAGTTTCAAAGAAGCGCCCCAAACTAGTTAAGGCCACATTAATAGCCGTGAGTGTGATTTCCAACAGAGGTTGTTGTTTGATGTCTTCTTAAGGGGCGGAGGGAGAGTTGATCGTCTCGGAGTAGGAGCAACAAATGAAACTGACACCGTAGGTGATTTACAATCTTCCTGCTGAAAGATAGACGGGGAGCTTGAGAGATTCTGTATGTTGATGGATTCAGAAAAACTTGCATGTAATGATAAATCAGATGTAGGGGTGTGCACTAAGTCTATCGTGGCAGGCACAGTGATTGGTGTTGAAAAATCCATACTTTCACTACCCGCGCAAGATTCATCTGTTGAGATGGCAGACTGTCCATTTGTGGTCTTTTACATTTCTCTCCTCCAATCCTTGGCTGAGTTGTTTTTTTATTTTTATCTTTCAAGCTTTGCGCTCGTTTGAAGTTAAAAGCTTCATACTCACAGTGACTTAAAGCCACGGGAACTGACGGTATTTGGACTCCAATGTTGTCTTTGGGCAATTTAACATGTGAAAAGACCGCCATTGTAACCGCTTCGGAGGTTGGCTGCAGACTAATTTCTCCCGGACTGCGAGTACCGCAGTACCCTTGAATGTCAGCCATGAGCGAGGTCTTGTTATTCACCGGTGTTAGTGTAATTGCTTTTTTTTTAGACTCGCCTTAAAGAGTGACGGCTGGGACGGTTAGTAATTTCAGAGAGGACTAAAGTTGGCGGCATGTCAGTTTTTAGTGTATATAACGTGCTGGACATGTAATTCCAAAAAACACAAACTACACAAACACGTTATATTAATTAAACCAACAAAAACACACCCCGCCGTAATTATTCACAACAGACGATAAACCCAATATGCAATGCTACGTTAACACACGTGTTAGTAAGAAATTAATTAACCACAAATGATACACAATTTACCACGAGGCCGTGTCAGCTATTGGTTTCTTTGTACCGAGAACAAACAAAACACTCTCGATATTTGTGGTCAATTTATCAAAAAGGAAGTCCCCCTCCATCTCCAGCCAGCCCAAGACAGCCGTAGACAGCCCTTGCAAACAGCGCTTTCACAAAAAGCGCGCATGCATAAAGCGCAGGTTTTCCAGTGTGAATGGCTTCTGGGCAATGTGGGTGGAGACAATGGGACTTGTAGCAGAAGTGAAGAGATGAGGACAGCGTTCCCAGCCATAGACAGCCCTTGTAAACAGCGCTTTCACAAAAAGAATCTTCCTCTTCCAAGTGAGGAGCCCACGGAAGATGAAGAAATAGAGATCTGGCAAATGATGATAGTAGGTGTTCAAAATGAAGAAGAATATGCCTATTTTGATTACACTTCCACAATTCAGGAAAGTACTGCAAGTCTGCCAATCTGGAAACAGAAAGCCTTTCTAGTTGCTAAAGTGATGAAAGAATTCTTTTGGACAGACTTTCTAAAACTGTGTTATAAAATGCTGGCAATGTGTTTTCTCCTACTGTGGTTCAGCCTCACTTTACTGTTCATCTCAATGACTTCTGGGCATTTTCTGAGCAAGGTTACCACTCTACTTGTAAGCAAATAAGTTGTTCTAAAGCCTTTAAGTTCTTCACACATGTTAGAGAAAAGAGAGCTCCAAGAGCCAGGAACTCCAGCCTCAATCCAGATGTTCCCTCTAACTATGGGTCACATATGGATGCCATCATTCAAGACCTATAATGGCCCAGCAACACAGCTACAAGTTCACACCTTTTCTGTTATTGATGAATCCAGACTGTTCGCACCCAGTAATCCTGTGTCTAAAACATACAGAGAACTGTTAAGAACTAGGCTTCAGACATTTGCACAAAATTCATTATTTAATGTGTTTGATGATGTGGAGGATCTCCATGAAATGGGCCCCATGTGTGTTATGTGCGATAGTACAATGCCTTTTTACTTATCAAACGTGAGCCCATTCTATGGCCTACATACACATTCTGGGAACACTGTGCAGTGCCATTTCAAACCGACAGTCCTGAATTTAAAGCACAGTTCCTGTATATTTCACTGAGACCATACCAAGCAGGGGATTATATGTTTGAAAATCAGTACAAATTCCTTCCAGAGCCACATAATGCACAACACATGTATGGTGCAGATTCAGTAATCCTTGACAGAGAATACTTTGCAAACATGGCGGGAAACTGTCCCTCTATGATCCACTTGGGGTCAACAGATATGGAAAATTAAAGGGGTTTACACGTTAGACATGGCTTGTAGGTTCCCACATTTAATGTATTTCTCAAATTATACGCAGTTCCAAACCACTTGCAGTAATAGGAATTTGAGTTTCTACCCAGAGTGGGCGAAGGCAGACGGTGAGTTCTGGAGTGTGTTTTATAGAGAAGCAAAAGAACGCAATGGCACCAAGCATGTTACTTATGTATCCGGGAGACCTGTGTTATGGGCGGCTCAAGCAAATGAATGCAATAAAAGAAAAGCAGACTCAGTGTGGGCCCATATAGGGCTTGGAACTCCCATAACACATTCCTAACACAAGCTATATTCATAGGTAAACTGTGCCAAGGAATAATTTCACAGTATCACCTGAGTGAGGTGATACATTCTCTAGATAACTTCATAAAAGAAGAGAATTGGACAGCTATCATGAAGTCAGCTACTAGTGTGAGGCGCATCCAAAGTGGGCGTGTCAGGAGAGCAGCTACCTGCACCACCTTTGACCCTAGTGTACCATGTGAGGTGGGACAAGCATCCATAACAGGAAAAATGTACACTTGGTCACAAGCAATAATGCAAATTCTGCAAACTGAAAGTGAGGCAGTACAGCGAGGATTTCATGTTTCAAATTCTAATGATCAAGCACTACAAAGAGGCTTCTATGCGCTAAGAGATGTCATAACAGATGTTGTGGGTTTGATTCAAAATGACTTATCGATCATTAGAAGCAACCAAGAAGCCTCAGTAAGTCGTCCTGTAGTAACTGATTTTTTGGACAGCAGAGGGGTCCCAGATTGGAATGCGATTTCATGACCAGAACAAATACAGGCACTTAACTTGTCCAAGGTTGCAACACGCCAGGGTATGTCCGGCTCCACTTTCTTATTGCTTAGTATACTGGCAAAGAGTGTAGTAGCAGCATCTGCTTGGGAATCAGGCATCACAAATTGGATTCTGCACGGGGTGCTAGACATTACCATTCAAACAGCACCCTCTATCATATGTCAAGAATTACACTCTTGGGGTAATATACATTGGGTAAATGATATGTGGGTCAGAAGATCACGTGGGGCCATATTCACATGCATGTGTGTCACCAGCTAGGCCTGAAATAACATTGTATTCATTACAGGAATGCAAAGGTTCTGCTAGGATAACGTGTGCACATGCTGAGCCAGTGAATTCCTGTGACAGTAACTCGAAATGCACAATGCACATTGCACCAATTGACTCATTCTACAGCAAAGCGCATAGCCTACAAAACAGTTCATATTTGGTACACGTCAACCAATCTTGCTGTCATGTCCCTATAGCAATACCAACTCTGATCACTGTGGGCACACGAGTTAAATGCTGTGGGTTCATTTGGATCCACCTAGATCATTTCAATTAAAATCATTATCCTGCCCTGGCTTCAATTTACAAAAACACGAGTACCTGAAATTGAGCCTATGCATAGCAAAGCTGTGGAAGTGTGAAGTACTGAAGATACATATCTCCAGTCATACTTCACTGTGGTCAAACAGATTGCATCTCTAATAGGCTCCGAACATACGAAGCAGGAAGCCTTGCACTCTCTGATTGACAGTTATCAGCTCAGTGGGGTCAATACTTCCCTTTCTGCAGTCACAAAAGCAGCTAAAAGTCTCCTACATAAAGGGTTACTTGCCTTGGACACAGTCATTAGAACATTGACTTTGTTGAGTGCTTGGTACAGCTGGCTGTTGGTAATTCCTGGACTTTGTCTCATATTCTGTTATAGACTCTGAATTATGACAAGCCACAAAATGAAGCCTTTGAAGCAACCTGTCTCCGGTACAGAACAGAGCTTTGTCAGCCATCGCTAAATGCAGAGTGTGTCACGAAGAATCATTGCTTGCAAAGAACGTGCGAGTCGCAGCCTCGCCGTCCAGATTGGCACTGTGGCCCAATAGAATCTCCAGGACATTGTCGGTGCATAGAGACATTTACAGAATCCAAAGGTACTTCCCGCAAGTATTGTACTGTGACTTCATTGAAAGTCCCCCTGAAACCACGCCTGACAATGGGGGCATGTCAGAGCAAGAGAAACTGCTCAGAAAACGACAAAAGCAATGATTGTCAAATGCATCCAATAACCCCAACGGCGCTGCCAAGGAAGCACCTGGTCCCTCTGTCTCACAGCTAGACACAAGACAGCCACAAGATGATCGATGCATACTCGCAAACCCTGACCACAAGGCATCTGGGGAAGCAGGCGACGCAAATTATGGATTTCTCTGGTTCCAGGAATATATGGCACAAGGAGAGAATGCCCAAGACAGTGCGCAGTGATGACATGAGTATTCTGTTCTCTTCCCCTCTGTGCTCCTTGACATACCTCAGAAAGAGGCTTGCTTTTAATCCAGAGTTCAGAACACCTGATATTCTACAAATTTGGCCTAAGCAAGCTTCTCAGTCAGACAGCAAAGAACTGAAGATATATCACATTCTACCTCAAGATGCAAGTTTCAGTGCAAAGCAAACATATGAATTGGATGACCTTCATGTGCTGATCTCTGTGAGTAACAAATAAACTCACATATTGGTGTATTTTCAAGTACACCGATTCAAATCATTAACTGTTTATGCATGTGATAATGTGCTCAAGATCACACATTCCACAGCCCATTGGGTCAAAAATCCAGGGGCCAAGCTATGTTGGTTGCTAATTACTAATGGATTTCCAAAAGATCCTTTGTCGTATTTTGAAGTGATTGCGTCAAATGATTTTTCAATTAACCTATATACCTCACATTAAATATGCACATCCGTGCTGCAGACCCCCATGGTTTTATGCTAACTTGGTGGGCTTGGAAGTAGTGGTGTTTATGCTTTGGTTGTAGCCCCTGCGCAGGTGAGGAAGGGGATGAACTGACATAACGTCCCACTGAAGTGTTGGCCTGTGGCTTGTCCAAGATGGCCGCCAGAATACTTTGAGCTATCCAGCGCAGCTGCCCGCGAGGTGCGGGGACCTGACATGGTGAAGGTGGGCGACGGGCAAATAGCGGACATCTGCCGCTGGAAGAGGAGAGGAGGTGGCCCAGCTGCAGAAGGGGTCGGCAGCCGTGGTGTTGGATGTGACTCGCCAGCTAGGGGGCAGTGGAGGCAGACTGCGGAGATGTCGCGGGGAGGAGTGCCGCTGGAGTCGGGAGGAGTCCGGCCGGCGTAGGGCTTTGGAGCTAACACCCGGGTGAGAGGACCATTAAGAAGAGCCATGGACGGGGAAGCAGACGAGGCCTGGGACGGGAGCGCGACCTGAACAGGAAAGTTATCTCCATGGCGGTGAGGAAATCTTCCCGGCGCGGAGGCGGTCTGCAGCTACCAACCTCGAAGCGGCAGGGAAGGGCTCTGAGGTGTAGGAGGGCTGCGCCGGGAGGGGAGGGCAGATGGTGAGGATCTCAGCGTGCCCCAGCCCTGAGGCCAGGAGGAGTGCCTGGGGAGCAGACGATGGACTGCGGCACTGAAGAGGCCTCATACAGAGGTCAGTGTGGGGCTTACTCCTGGGAGCCTGATGGTGGTGCACTGGGGGGCTGAGGAAACACTATCCTACTAGGGGGCGAGGAGTCCCCCCCCGCGAGGAGTGAGACAGCATAAGATAAGCCGCGGAGGCCTGGGCAAGGTGAACAGATAGCCCGACCAGCGGGCAAGATTGGAACGGGAGCGGCTACCCCGCAGTGGGGGTGGACCCACGGATGGGACTGCAGAGGTCCAGGGGCCCTCAGTGCCGGGGGGGTTATAAATAATTGCCTGCCTATATCACATCGGAGGGGCTCTTGGAGGCGCAGATTGCGGATACATTTGAGGACTCAGGCGGTGGTGAGTCTGAATCCAGAGGGTGGTGTCGCTACACCCGGCTCACCATGGGAATAAATCAGCAAAGGATGGACAAATACACAGAGGCAAGGGACAAGCTGCCTAGGCAGGATGGACTGGAGCAGCAGACAGGGGAAAAATCTACTGGTGGGGAGGAAGGAACAGTGACTTTGGACTCATTAATGGCTGCAATACAGGCTTCACGAGCCACTCTTCAGGAGAGCATCAAGGAGGTGAGGGTGGACTTTTCCTGGGTAAGGGCGGACTTCCGTAAAGTATGCGAAAGGGTGACAGAGGTGGAACAGAGGGTTTCCACGGTGGAAGATGAGGTCCAGAAGCTCAAAAATCAGGTGGCGGGCCTGGTGGGGGCAACCCGGAGGTTGGAAGTGAGAGCTGAGAATGCAGAGGGCAGTTCCAGGCGATGTAATATGCGCCTGGTCGGAGTTCCGGAGAGAGGAGAGGATCCCAGCACAGAATTGTTCGTGAAAAATGTTATCCTGCGGGTGCTGGGCATTAAGGGGCTGTCCAACCTCTTCACAGTGGAGAGGGCCCATAGGGTACTGGGTAGACCCCCACCTCTGGGGCGCCACCCAGGGTGATAGTGGCCAAAATCATGAACTTTCGAGCTCGAGATGCCATTCTGTAGGCAGGGCAGAGAGAGGGCAGATACGCAGTTGGTCAAGCAAAGTTGCACATTTTCCCGGACTTTACATTGGAGGTGCAGCGGCAGAGGAAGTCCTATGATGCCGTGAGGGGGCGACTCCGGGAACTTAATTTGAAATATATGATGTTTTTTCCGGCAAAGCTGAAGGTGATATCAGGGGGGGGCAATCATGGTTCTTTGCATCCCTGGAAGAGGTATGGAACTGGCTGGATGGGAGGTCAGATGGGGCGGAATCCCAGCTGGGGCAGTCTAAGGAGGGGTTGCAACAGGAGGCAGGAGATTAAGGGAGGTGGTGAGGAGTTGAGAGGTAGGGGTTGGACTTCTAGGCGTGAGCCACCTAGCGGAGGTGGGTAAAGAAGGGGTAGGGGGGTCTTTTTTTGCTACGGGAGGTGTGGCGCCAGGAGGGTGAGAGTCTCCCCCGGATCTTATGACACTATTGGCTACTACTCGCATCAGAAGAGGAAAGGATGGGGTAGGTGAGTCAAGGGGTCTACAACAAGGGAGAGGGAGGGCGAGGAGGGTCGGTCCCAAAAGGAGGCCTGACCACTCATGGCAGTTGAGGGGTTTGGGGGGGGTTGGAGGAGGGGTCCGGGGGAGAGGAGAAGTAGGGGGGAGGGTGTAGGGTTAGCACGCCAAGTTGGGGTTAGGTGTGAGAGGGAGGGAGTTTGGATTTGGGGCGGGAGGAAAGGTCTGGTACAGCAGCGACTGGAGATGAGGGGAAGATAGGGGAGGAACTGGGCACAGGTACTCGAGGGGTTGGGAGAGAAGAGGGGATTACTTAAGTGAGGATCCAAGGTCTTAGATGGGTGGGCTAGATGGTTTGAAAATCGGGACGTGGAATGTCCGGGGGTTGGGCAGCTATCAGAAAAGGCGGAGAGTGGGGGAGTTTCTGAAAAGGCAGGGGATACAAGTGGCCCTGATACAGGAGACACACGCAGGGGCGGAGATATTGGGGAAACTGGGGAAAATGTGGGGTGGGCAAATACTTGACACGACATACTCAACCCAGGCAAGGGGTGTGTTAATTTGGGTGGCAAAGCAGATGCCATTAACAGTGACGGCGGTAGTAAAGGATGAGATTGGCAGGACAGTTGTGGCGCAATGTCTATGGGAGGGGAGGGTGGTCACGATGGTTAATTCGTACGCGCCAAACGTGGAAGATAAAGATTACTTCCCCTATGTGCTCCGCATGATGGGGGCGTATAGGGGAGACATGGTAATTTGGCGAGGGGATTTCAATTGTCACTTGGAAGAGAGGTTGGATGGGCTGGACAGCAGAGGGGTACCCAAGAAATATATGCCTGAGTCTCTCCGCAGGATAATGAAGGAATTGGACCTGGTGGAGGCATGGAGGGAGCACCACGGGGAGGAAAGGGGCTATTCATACTACTCGGGTGTGCACGGTTCATATTTCCGCCTGGACTACCTTATAACGGGAAGGGAGTACTGCCAGTATTTTGGGGAAGTAAAGTATCTGGGGCGCACTCTGTCGGATCACTCCCCTCTGGTGGCCACATTATTTGGGACTGAGAAGCGACCTCCATGTCGGCTGTGGCGTCTCCATAGGGAGGCGCTAAGAGATAGGGCGTTTGTGAGCGAACTTAGAGAGGAGATCAGAGCATACTTTGATCTGAATGAGGGCCCGGTGGAAGCTAGGGGTGTGTTATGGGAGGCCTTTAAGGCGACCATTAGGGGGAAATGCCTGTCCATGACTGTGGGCATGCGTAGACGGCTCTGGCAAAGGCTGCGGCAGTTGGAGACCAAGGTGGCTGAATTGGACAGGGAGGTCTTTAGGGGGTGGAGGTTGGGGAGGTGCTAGCACAGACGCTGGAGTCCCATCAGGAAACTGTGGAAGAGCTGTCGCATTTTGATAGTAATAGGCGGGATGTTAGGCTACATGGAGAAGGGGACAAGGCAGGCAAGCTGTTGGCTTGGTTGGTGAATAGGGAGCAGCCCAATCGGGTGGTAACCCAGTTTAGGCTAAGCACGGGGGAGACAGTGAAGACTCAGAGAGAGATTAATTATGCTTTTGTGGCATTCTATAGGGAGTTATACACGAGTGAGGGTGGGTATGTAGAAATAGTTGTGACTTCCGAGGCTAGGAGAAGATATGCGGGAGGAATTGGAAGCTCCATTTGAGGAGGGGGATGTTCTCTAGGCAATCCGCACAATGTGGAGAGGTACAGCGCCAGGGAGTGATGGACTCCCAGTGGAGTTTTACTCAGAGTTTGCTGACCTCTTGGTGCCGCATCTGGTGAAGGTATATGAAGAGGCTTTCCAACACGGTTGTCTCCTGGAGTCGATGAGAGAGGCAATGATTACAGTTCTCTTAAAAGAGGGGAAGGATCCAAGGGATTGTGCAGCGTACCGACCGATTTCTTTGTTGAATGTTGATGGGAAAATCCTAGGGAAGATTCTCGCTGCCAGATTGGCAAGAGCGGCGCCAACCCTGGTTCATCTGGACCAATGCGGGTTTGTTGGGGGGTTTGTTGGGGGGTAGAAACATGTCTGGGAACCTCTCTCGTTTGCACCCTGTAATGGACTCTGTGAAACTGCAGACACAGGATATGGCGATAGCGTCATTTGACGCCACAAAGGCGTTTGATTCTCTGGAGTGGAGATGGTTGTTCCGGGTACTGCAAGAGTTTGGGTTTGGGGAGACTAATTGTAGGTGGTTATCCCTTCTATATGAGAAGCCCTTGGCAATGGTGCGGACTAATGATTGGGTGTCGGAGACATGGGAGTTGGGAAGGGGGATGCGGCAGGGGTGCACAGCATCCCCGATCCTGTTTGCCTAGGCCCTGGAACCGTTGGCAGCGTTCCTGCGACAGGAAATGGAGGAGGCCGGTATCGAGGTGGGAGGGCGGAAACACGTTGTATCCCTTTACGCGGACGACCTGTTGTTGTATGTGGTGGATCCTGCGGTGTATCTCCCAGAAATGTTGGAAATACTGCGAAATTTCTGGTACATGTCGGGCTTCCGCATCAATCCTTGGAAGTCGGTGCTATTCCCGTTAGGGGGGGTTAGGGGATTGTCCATTAGAGGGGCTGGCGGAGTTGGGGATAAAATGGGACACTGATTTGTTCCAATATTTGGGGGTGCGTATATTTCATGAGATGGAGGAGACGTTTGTGCACAATACAGGGAGGGCTCGGTCTAAAATAGGAGATTTGATTCAATTTTGGAAGGTCTTACCTCTTTCCCTGATGGGCAGGGTGGCATTATGTAAGATGGTTATATTGCCGAGGCTCCTTTACTTCTTTGCTAATATACCATATGTTGCTAAAAGAGTCTTCTTCAGAATGCTGGATGTTAAAGTTAGAGAACTTCTGTGGGACACGAAGAGGAGGAGGGTGTCCTTAGAGATACTGCGAAGACCCAAGGAAGAAGGAGGTCTCGATCCCCCAAACTATGAAGGATATTTTGTGGCGGCACAATTGCAGTCGGTATTGGTATGGGACCAATCAGGGGGGGATGTCCTAGAAGGACTGGTAGGGGACCTACCGCCCAATTGTAGGCCGGTTGAAATACTCTGGCGCCCTTTAGGGTATAAAGGTAGGACGGTGGTGTTTGAGGCGGTGAGGGAGACGTGGAGGAAATACGTGGGTGGCAGGGGAGTGGCAGGCCGGTACAAGGGTAGTCTGTCGTGGGGTGCGGACCAGAAGCTCCGCCAGGCGATTGGGAAGGTGGGAGTTCAGAGACTTAAGGAGAAGGGGTGTGACAAGGTGGGTGATCTATTTGAAGGTGGGAAACTACTAACGTGCTAGGAATGGTGTCAGAAGTTTGAGCTACCGCAAGGGCTCTTTCTGGCATACAGGGCGGTGGTTGTTAGATTAGCGGAACTATGGGCAGGAATCCCAGAGGAACCGGAGACGTGCCCGGTCCTTCAGGTACTGCTAGATCGCATGGGGGAAGGGGGCGTATTACGCGACTTTACAAATCCCTCCGGGAGGGGGAGGCAAGGGGGGAACTGAAGGTTAAGGAGAAATGGGAAACGGACATGGGCCACCAAATAACAGGGAAAGAGTGGACGCAGGACTGGGAATTGGTCCGGAAGACATCTAGGAATGCTCGCTTCCAGCTGGTCCAATTCAATATTTTACATAGGACATATGTGACCCCGATGTTGTACCGGGCAATGAATGGGGGAGGGTCGGACGAATGTCCAAGATGTGGCAAGCACATGCAGGGTTTTGGCATATGGTATGGGAATGTGATCTAATAAGAGAATACTGGGATGGGGTCCTCCAAGGAGTGAATGTACTGCTAGGGACTGGATGGGCATGAACTCCAGAAATGTGTTTATGGGGGAAACTCCCAGGGGGGAAAAGACACAAGGTACGGAACAGGATGGGGCACCTTTTGCTAGTGTTGGCGAAGCGCTGAATGGCGATAGCGTGGAAATGCCCACAAGGCCCAATGATTGGTCAATGGCGGAAAGATGTGCGGTGATGGGGGGTGTCGGAACTAACAGTCCTGCAGGGAATGGACCCTGAGGCGGAGGGGGAGGAGATAACGATCTCTTGGACCCAGTTGCTAAGTGATTTGTCAAGGGATAATGATTTACGGCCACCGTGAGGTAGTGCGGGTGAGGATGAAAGGGGAGGAGGGAAAGACGGAGGTGGAGGATATGCCTTAGGTAACTGGCAGCGGC
Source organism: Ambystoma mexicanum (assembly GCF_040938575.1). Lineage (NCBI taxonomy): Eukaryota > Metazoa > Chordata > Amphibia > Caudata > Ambystomatidae > Ambystoma > Ambystoma mexicanum. The sequence goes on from NC_090936.1 coordinate 150,478,939, forward strand.
ATCACTCAAACCTTAAAGGATTCATAGACCAGGACCAGGAAGAAGTGCTGGCGGTTGGAGTCTTGGGGTGTAATTAAAAATGCTAATAAAGAGTTTAAAAAAAATGCATTCATTCATGCATTCTTAGCTAGGTCCAGTTGCAATATAATGGACTCATGCTGAATATCCCAATGTCAGATACATGTACTCATTCATGCTGATGTTGGCAAGTAGCGCTAACTATTTGAAATGTGGTGCAGCAATTGATATTTGTTTTTTATTTGTGTATAACAGACAGTACATGCTTCTAGGCACTTTGCAAATTATCAAGCACCTCATGTTGATCCTTGCATGCAAGAGCTATGTGCTAAAATATGAATCTACACATGGTTTTTCTTTGTTGCCACCAATATAGGCAATCTTTATGTAATTACAGCTCCCAGTAAGCGTATTAATGACTTCACAGAGCTACAAATCTTTGATCTATGTCAAACCGTCTTGAGGGGGGTATGTTATGAATTACAAACGAGTTAAGACAGTTAGTCACAGATCATTTAGACACTTGCTGTAGAAAAATATAATGCCTTGAATAACGAATGCACGTGGGTTTAGCAGTAAGAGGCAACAAATGTTTGTTGAACAGAAAGCACACGGTTCCACATTAGGCAAGGGCTAGTGTCAAAAGACAAATGTAGACATTTGCTGTAGACAATGCATTGTCGTTATTGAATTACGCACGTGCGTTCAGCGAAGAGCAAACGCATAGCCTGATCCTTGGCTCTAGCAAAGGCGATGAACAGGACATGACAACTCGGCTAAATTGAAGAGATGCCTTTTTCGTGCCAGTTAGATCAGATAAACTGAGGACAGGAAGCATGATACCAAAAATACACATGGACGGTTGAACGTGTGCACAGACAAGTGTCCCTCTTTACCGCTTCAGAAATGCCTTTAATTTAATGGGGTTTTAAAGTGGCCTAGAAAGGAATGACATGCTTTGCTCTTGTCCCTAGAAGAAGCACATTCACTGTAAGGGAAATATCCAAGAGTCAAAGACAGTACCTTTCTCTTGATTTTTCACATAGGTACATCACGTGTGCAATGCAAAGCAAAGCACAAGAGAAAGTTCAAGCTCTAGACCAGTGGTCTTCAAACTTTTTTGGCCAGGCCCCCCTGAGCAAAATTTGGGCAGGTCGGGACCCCCCAGAAATGCCAAATGGACAGTATATATTGCGCGCCGTCACCTGCTCCCATCAAAGTCGCTGGGCTCCCTCATCCCACTCCTACCCAGTCGCTGGTCTCTCCCCACCCCATCACACACCCAGGGCTCTCCCCACTCTGCTCCCATCACTATCCCATGGTTCCCGCCCATTGTGCTCCCACCATAGTCCCTCGGTTCCCCCATCCCGTTCCCAACACAGTCTGAGGGCCAGTGGCGGCTGGTGAATCTTTTTTAAGTGGAGGGGCATTAAGGGGAGGTTCGGGGGGGTTTCCCCCTGTGAATTTTTTTTAAATAATAGGTTAAAATGTTGCATTGTAGAGCATACTTTTAACAAAAAATGGGTAAATAGCCAAACAGTTTGCAATTGTTGCTGGGAGTCCAGGGGGCAGGCATTGATATTTTATTTCTATCGCGCTCGTACACAAGTGTTTCAGAGCGTGACAAGGCAAGGGAGGGGAACAGAGGAGAATAAAACAGCGATCTTACTAGGCCCAGTGACATTGAGAACGCGCAAGTGTGAGGGGAAAAGTGCATGGAAGGGGGGAGAAGTGGAAAGTGCGAAGCAGAGGAGAAACAGATAAATAACAATAAATAAATAATAAAGGCAACAAACAGTGGTTGTGCAGCCAGCAATTTGCAAGTGCTACGTTTAAGGCAGCAGACAGGGTAGGTGTGATAAGTGCAGGAAGAAAGATGGTTCTCCTCAAGTTTTAGAGTGGCAGGGCGCTGTTCCAGAGGGAGGCCCCAGCCGAAGACAGAGATCTACCCCCAGCTTGTTTCTTTGATAAACGACTGACCCTGAGGGAGTTGGAGGTAGAGGAGTGAAGAGCTCGAGAGGGGAGGTATTTGCGGAGGAATAGCTGAAGGTATTTTGGACTGAGGCCCCAGAAAGCCTTGTGGACAAGGCAGAGGGTTTTGAATGATAGATGTCCGGTAAAAAGATACCATCCCTGTCCCCTGGGCCCCACTGGTCCTAACACAATGAACATGATTATGTGTATATGCAAGGCGCTGCACATTCATACAGCAATCACTCTATCATTCACATGAGCATCCATCACCATACACTCACTCATAACGCATCCATACACATGTTTAAATAAAAACAATGAACATAAACGTACCTTCTGCATTGGCCTGTGTGTGGGTGCTGCTCCAGCTGCTCTGTCCGTATGTGCGAGGACGCGCAGGAGCTCCCCCTCGGACATACAGACATGCAGTGCCCCAGCCAGCATTTCCAATGAGCTATGCAATGCTGGCGAAGCAAAACGCCCCAGCACTTGCATGGCTCAGTGAGCATGTGCGGCTGGGGAACTAAACTGAACTGTCAAAGGGAAACAGTGTTTCCCTTTGACAGTTCAGCCAGCCCAGGAGCACTCCATTAGCTGGATAAAGCAGCTGAGGGAGTGCTCACTGTTTCACTGGGCTGGCTCCTTAGCTCCTCCATAATGGGTGAGGGGCCACTATGCAGTTAGTAATGTTGACCATTGTTGCTGAATATATCACAATTTACTTACATTTTAACACAAAGCACCCCTTTGGGTACTATTGAAACAGTGGGCTTCATAACTACTCTGGCGGTAGCTGTGCCGGTAAAACCGGCACGGCTGCCACTGGAGTTGCATCCGGGTCTGGCACCCGCGAATGGGCAATTACTAGGTCATGCCGAGTTAGGCGGACATGATAATTGCCCTTTCGAAGGTGCCGGTAGATCCCCATTCCCATTTGAGCCCCATATGGCTCAAATGGGAAGGGGGAGCTCGGATGCACCGGCACCGTTAATAACGGTGCTGGTGCATCCGACGAGCTGAGGTCAGACCTGGCGGGGGCTGTCAAGCACCCACGAGCACAACTCTTACTATGGCGGAACGGTAGCAACGGTGCCGGTAGCTTACCAGCACCGTTGTTACTGGTCCGCCATAGTAGTAATGAGGCCCAGTCTGTGACTAAAGGAATGAATATCTATTTACAACTGTGGGCCACTTTTTCATTGTTGCCTGAGACAGTTTCATGCTTCAGCCCGCCCATGTGGGCCACCCCTGCCCATTTCTTCCAATCTAAAAAAAAAAAAAAAAATCTTTTTTCATGCTGAGCTCTCAGGGCCCCCCTGGGATGCACCCGCGGACCCCTAGGGGGTCGCGACCCACAGTTTGAATACCACTGCTCTAGACTAACTTTCCAGGCCGAGTAAATGACGCACACGTTTTTGGCCAGACTGAGTTCCGCTTTAATATAAAAAGCACAACAGGCTGAGGGGGCACACAGACAGAGAGGCAGCACAACAGAAAAAATTGTGGGGGTTGGGAAGAGACATCCATTGCAGGCCCCCCGAGCAGCAGGCCCAATCGATAGGAAGTCGTGGTCAATTCGCGTGCAGCCCAGCAAGTCCTGAAAAGCGTGAGTTTGAATGTGGAAGTCAAACCGTATGCATTTATTCTTAGACTGAAGGCGTGCTTTATTATGTTACACCTCTCCTGACCATACCATAGCTTAGAATAGACCAACATAACAAACTCCATGTTGCTCAAATTGGTATCTTAAAATCATGAATTGTACTTGATCTTTATTAAATGTAAATCATGCTTTTAGCTTATGCAATAATGCTCTTCACATGTTTAGCAATATGTTACGTTATAATTGATGCCTCCATAGCAGGTGTAATGCAAATTAGAGCTGGTAGAAAACAGAAGTAATATTAAATGTATTGACTTGCTACCCTCAAGTGTCAGCTTCATATTTCTGAGTAATGCTTCATAATGAGGTCTCTCTGAGTCCAAACGAATTAAACAAACATTTTTCCTGGCTGTGTTATGTCAAGTATGTCAAGGGGTGCAAACAATCAAGGGAACAGTACTAGCCCTAGACTAAATCCCTAGTGGCATCTCTTGCCCTAGAACACGTTTGATTCCCTGCTCACTTCACACAGCCCTATTTTGGGTGGAGGGAGGGGGCCAGAAAATCACGCCCTATAGGGGCAATTCTGTCAAGTGAGTTATGGTGTTGTAACTCAATAGAGAGCTTCCTCGTCTCAGTACTCTCTATTTCTGTTTTACTAGAGAAATATATGGCATGTGAGGGTAAGGGTGGAGAGGGAGGAGGTGAAGGAGAGGTGGGGTGGTATAGAGATACCACGTTCTCCCGATATGGTCGTCATTGGCCCCAAAGAGGGTTTCCCCTCCCATGAGATCCTCCTGCTGAGTACCACCCCCAGGGGGACTATCGAGTAGTGGCCTCACTATCCTGGCCTCATGGGAAGCAGCTCCCTCTTCAGAAGCAGCAACAACATCCTGGGATTCGTCACACTGTAAACTTTTAGTCACTTGCATCTATTAGATTTTTTTCAAAACTGATTGCAAGCTGTCTGGCTTTTTACCTAATTTTTCACAGAAAGTGTGCTGTATAAAGCACCATTTGAACCCATTATTAAAAGAAAATGTGTGGGGATTCCAAAATGGCCACAAGTGAGTGAGGCCGTGTTGTTCTCAGCCCCTCTCCAGACCGCATAGGCAAGCTGTGCCTCGCTGATATTGGAGGCAGGCTGGGTGTTTGAATGACCCATACCATGTGTGATTGAGGTGGCTTCCCAGCGGAGGTGGTTGCGCGCCCCCCATCCCCTGAGGTGTGTGAGGAAAGACCAACAAAGCTGCAGGGACCGGGAGTCAGCAGCATGTGGAGTGGACAAGGCGTGGCAGCTGGCTGGTTTTCAAAGGCTCCCAGGGGGTGCGGCCGTGCATATGGAGGAGGCCCTGAAGAGCGATGCGATCCTGGTGTGAGGGACAAGATCTAGGGCTTGTAGGAGATTTTTCGACTGGCGCTCCCGATATGGTACGTGCCTCGTGAGGTATAAGACAAGTCCTCCCAAGCAGGAAATAGACAGCGGTTTCCCCGCTGGGCTGCCCATTAGGAAAATAACTGGAGGAGGAGGGGGTGAGCTGAGGGCCAGGTGGCACAGCTTATACATCCAGATAGCTAGCAAAACAGAAGGCACAGAGTTTTTTGGGCAAGTAAACATCCACCTTTCCAGGCGTCTGTGGGTTGCAAGACGGAGTGGGCCCCTGTGGTGCTATATGTGTGGATCCTCGTGGGAAGTACTTTGGGACACCCCTACATGCAACCAGCGGGCAAAACTGAAAGTGGTGCAGAGGAAAGGAGATACTGGGGCACAGAGAATCTGGAACATTGGTGAGCCTATAACAGGATAATCATAAATAAGGAAAGGCCCAGATACTGGGCTAGAGGAGGCCTCTTGATATGAGAGGGCACAGGTGCAGCTGTTCCAGGCAGGACTTGGCTTTGGTGACATTACAAAAGCGAAGACATATGGGCCAAGTGACACAGGCTTTGATTGCGAAATAGAGCTTATACAAATGGACATTTCCATTTGGCTTACTTTTTAACTTGGATGGGGTACAAAATCCCGAATCACATCAAGTGCGGAGGGACTGGCACTTTTGAATATGGAGGAAGAAGTGGGGCACAGAGAATGACGAACGAGGACCACCGCTCAACGTGGAATCCGGCAGTCGAATTGGCCTATGGTGCCAGCGAGGAGGGAGGACAGGGGGGGTAAAACTGAAAGGTCTTCTTGGGAAAGGCCAAGGAAAGGGAGCGCAGGGTGGCACCGGAAGTGGAACCTCCTAACAGTAGAAGTGGTATTTCAGTGGACGGGGTGAATACACTACCTGGAGAGGAGGGCTGGTGGATAATGTTTTGGAATCTGGGGGAGCTGTTAGGATACTTCCCAGTGGGGGTGACCTCAGGGTGTTTCTTAGGCCAGAGCCTTGGGGGTGGGCCCTGAGGGAATCATAGGATCTTTGCCTAGTCCTGAGGTGGTTTGTTGGGGGGGGTGGTTTGGTTGGGGAAGTTGGGAGGGGGATTCCGGGGTTGTGGAAATATGTGTATTTCTGGAAAAAGGCGATCAACATAAACATGGTATAAGTAGGCCAGTAGTGTATAAGCATTCAGGGTTGTATCATATAATGTGAGGGGATTAAATTCCCCTATTAAGCAAAAAAAAGGTGAAATCCCTAATGAAAAAGGAACGTGTTGATGTCATTATGTTGCAAGAGACACATGTTAAGAAAGTTGACAAGTCGGCGTTGAAATTGCTGAATTTCTCTCGAATTTCTCAGTCCAATGTGATAGGGAAGACATCTGGAGTTTTGATAGGGCTCAGAAATTCATTAAGGACTACGATTGTGCGGGCTCTGGCGGATGTTGAGGGGAGGTATTTATTTGTAGTAGTGCAGATAGAACACAGACAAATCACTTTGGCAATGGTGTATGAACCAAACATAGGGCAAGTTGGGTTCTTGCAGGAGATAGTAATGAACAAAGAGGGCTTTGCAGAAAGGGAAATTTTACTTACGGGTGATTTTAACTTGGCATGGGATCCCACAATTGACAGAAGTCAGACTGCAGGGAAAGTAACGGTGCTCCCAACACAGGCACTGAAGGAGAGCTTTGAACCTTTGACGCTACGAGATGTGTGGTGAACTAAAATGGGAGAAGAAAGGGGTTATATGTGCTTTTCACATGTGTATCAATCCCTGTCTAGAATTGATGCATTGTGCATATCACCAGATCAGCCTACACAAAGAATCACGTCCACTGACGGCTTTCATCATGCCTTTTGCCATGTATCAATATATGCACATGCTTCAGGTTGTACTCAGCCTTTTCGGCGTTCCAGAGGATGATGGATTCCCTCCTAGAAGGAGTCGGAAATGTTACATACTTCCAAGATGACATCCTCATATATGCCGAAGATGATGAGACTCATGATAATCCATCAGGAAGGTTTTGAACAAACTCCAGGCGGCAGGGGTTCGGTTGAGATACCGAAAATGTGTACTGAGAGCCCAAGAAGTGGAATACCTTGGCTACCAGATCTCAAGGGAAGGAGTAAGCACAAAGAAGGATCTCCTACAGGCTATTGTAAAAGCCCCTGCCCCAACGTCAAACGATTGCAGCCCTTCCTCGGACTCGCAGAGTACTATGCCAAATTCGTACCAAGATTCTCCAAAACAACTGCTCCCACAAGAGAGCTATTGAAGAGGGCAGCGCAGTATGACTGGGGCCAATCTCAAGCGAACGCTTTCGATGAAGTCAAGGCGAGGATTGTCAATGCCCCATGACTAAAACTGTTCAGTCCGACGCGGGAAACGTACATTACCACGGATGCAAGTGCTTACGGTCAAGGAGCCACCTTTACTCAAAATAAAGTTGACACCGAGCACATAGTCGCACGTGCGTCCAAAGTGGTCTCCAACTCAGAAAATAACTACTCCACCGTCGAGAAAGAGATACTCGCATGCGCCTGGGCAGGGGAATACTTCCATACATATGTATGGGGTATGTAGTTCCGACTGGTCACCGACCACAAACCGTTGGTTCACATGTTAAGTCCAGGAGGCACCAAAACATTGACACCAAGACTGGCTCGGATAGCAGCCAAGCTGCAAGAATATACTTACAAAATCATGCATATAGCAGGGTGGAGGAATGCTCAGGCAGACTGCATGTCAAGACAATTAGATCGCAGAACCCCGGCACCACGTTTGTCCAAGATGAATGTGTATTAGCGTTCATCAAGGATCTGAGAAGAGATGAATTCCTGGAGATGAGCGAAGCCCACTGGAGGGAAAAACTAGACAAAGACGAGTCACTGAGTAAAGTGGCAAATTGGGCCCACAATTGCTGGCCCAATGAGAGGGCCATTCCGGAAGGCCTGTGCGCATATTGGAAAGTCAACGAGGACATTTTTGAGATGGACGGTCTCGTAATAAGAGGTGAGCAAGTAAGACCACCAAGAGGTATGCGTAAAGTGATACTGTGCAATAACAAGCACAGAATTTAAAGCAAGTGTCCTATCGGACCATTCGCCATTGATTCTAACGTGGCAATATATGCCCACGAGAGCTAAAATTCCAACATGGAGGCTCAGAGCAGAGGCATTACAAGATATTGAATTCAGAGAAGACCTGAGAGAGGAAATGATAGATTACTTTGAGAACAACACTGGTAGCGTAGACTTGGCGTGTACCTTGTGGGAAGCATTTAAGGTGGTGATAAGGGGAGCAGTGATAGCTAAATCAAAAGGGCTGCAAGGAGGAATATTAGAGGAATTACAGAAAGCAGAGACAAAACTGGAGAGGGTGATGAGCGAAGGGGGGGACTCCGAGGAGGCAGCCAAAACCATGAGTCAACTGCAACAAGAATGTGTGGGATACTGGGACAGATTGTGTAACCTAAACTACAATAAATACACGGAGAGGCAACATGTGGGCGGGGACAAACCAGGAAGAATGCTGGCTTCGTTGTACAAGAATGAGTCACCCAGACCAGTGATCAGAGCAGTAGAGGGAGAGAATAGGCACATAGAGGATACACAGGAAGGAGTAAACAGAGAGTTTCTGGAGTTTTATAAGAGATTGTATAAGGATGACGGGGGAGGTGACAATGCAGAGATAGCAGAAACACTGGAAGACATTGGCCTGCCTAAAATAAGCGCTGAGGAAAGAGAGGGTCTGGAAGCACCAATTACTATAGAGGAATTAGTAAGACCCCAGGAACTGATGGGCTCCCAAGCGAGTTCTATAAAAAATATAAGGAGGAGGTGCTCCCCCCCGCTGCTAGCAATGTTGAACGAGGCGTTTGAAATAGCACGCTACCACAATCCCCGAGAGAAGCGATTATCATCCCACTCCCTAAACCAAATAAACCAGGCAGGGAGTGTGGATCATATAGACCACTGTCAATGCTAAATCAAGACAGCAAAATACTTACTGCGGTGCTGGCCAACAGAATGAAGCGAGTCATTGGCAACCTGATACACCACGATCAAACGGGGTATGTCCCGAGCAGGAGCATATCAGACAACTTAAGACGACTTCACCGAGTCATAGAACACACAAAAGGAGACCTGGGTGAGATTGCTATCGTATCACTTGATGCAGTCAAAGCCTTCGACTCCGTCAGGTGGCCCTGGCTGATGGCATCCCTGAGTAAATACGGGATGGGACCAAGATACCTAAGATGGGTGAAATTACTGTAATTGCTGTATAGCAAGCCGTTGGCCAGGGTCAAGACAGGGGCGTGTATCTCGGAGAAATGGTAACTCGGCAGGGGCACCAGACAGGTATGCCCATGGTCGCCAATGCTATATATACTAGCGCTGGAACCCCTGGCGATATACTTAAGACAACAATATGGAATAATTGGGATCCACACTAATGGGGAACCACACCTAATCTCGTTTTATATGCAGACAATATGCTGTTGTACCTGCAATACCCAGAGGAAAATCTCCAATATATAATGGAAATCATGGACCGATTTGCCACATTATCGGGCATCGCTGTTAACCGTAAAAAATCATGTATATTCCCATTGGGGAGGTACGTAGGGGTCCCAAAGGAACAACTGCCAGTCCTGCAAATACCATGGGAGACCGACACATTCAGATATTTGGGGATAGACATTTACCACACGGTGGAAAAAGAGCATAGGCATAATACTGAGAAGGCGGTAGCAAGTATAGAAAATAGTAGGAAATTCTGGACTAAACTACCCCTGGCTATGATGGGAAGAGAGGCATTACTGAAAATGGTCGTACTGCCTAGGCTATTGCATTATTTCGGAAACATACCGTACGTGGTACCAAAGAGGTTTTTCCCCAGGCTTCAGAGCATATTTAGGGGATTCCTGTGGCATGGTACCAGGAATAGAATCGCCCTGTGGAAACTGCAGAACATGTACGACAGTGGGGGTATAAAACTGCCAAATTTTGAGGCTTATTACCTAGCAAGTCAACTGAAGCATGTGGTCCAGAGGACTCTACGTCAGAGTCCAGATTGCTGTACTTGGAGTCTGGCCTGTACTTCCTCAAAGAGATGATATGGCTCCCTAAGCCGGAACTGAAAGGGTGTCCGGGGATGCTCGGGTTTGGATGGAAGATATGCCGCAAGCCATGCCAGGTTATGAAAAATCCAACCCCATGTTCCCCCCAAGTACCGTTAGTGGCACTCACTGAAGGGGATGAACAACTGAGGAGAATGATTCGAGGGAGGTGGGAATCAGTGGGGATAGCAACAGTGGGAGACATATGACAAGAGGGGAAGATAAAGGAATTTGGGGAGCTGGTGGAGGAACCGGGCCTACAAGTGGGGCAATACATCATGTACACTAGAATGGTTAGGCGGATCAGGAAGGCATGGTCAGAAATAACGTTAGAAGAACAACCTGATAGATGGGGGACATGAGATTTCTAGAATCTATGAACTCCTAATGTCCAAGATTGGTGAAGAAGTGACCCAAGTAAGATTAGACTGGTAAGAAGAGGCTGAGGAACCTATGAATGATGGCCAATGGGAAAGAGCCCAAGGGTACCATGAAAAGGTGTCCAGAAACGCGAGACTGCAGCAGATACAGTTATATGTGACCCATAGGGCATACTTGACTCCCAAACGGATAGCCAGATTTGGGAATGCTGTACGACAAACATGCCCTAGATGTGGAGAAGTCAACGCCGGAATGATACATATGTTTTGGGCATGTCCAGAAATTGGTAAGTTCTGTGGAGAGATAGCCCACCGGTTAAAGGTGAAAGGGATAAAGTTAAACGTGGAGTCCGTGCGGGCATGCATGATAGGGGGGATCCCTAGACCGCGCCAATTGAAACATGTGAGTAAGCTGAAGGACCTGGCATACGGACTCGCCAAACAGAGAATTACCATGGGTTGGAAAGCAAGCCACAGACCTAGAGTAGAGGGACCTACAGAAATGGACAGAGGCAGAAACAGCAGTATGGCAAGATGCGAGCAACAAGAGGGGGGAGGAGGAGGCAGGATCCCTGATGGCATGGAGACAACTGATAGCGACATTATATGAGCCCACCCAGAATAGCCTCAACGAGAATGAATCTGATGGGGGGGAGGTTGCAGGAACACCCCGGAATAAAGGGATGGCAGAACGCGAGGTGGAGTAGGCTCAGGTTGGGGGGAGGGTTAACAGCAAACAACAGAACTTAAATGTTAAGCATCAGATGTGACAGATGTGACAGATCCATGATGTGTATTGCTGGTTTGTAGAATGTTAATGGTTTGTTGTTGAAACTAATAAAAAAATAAATTAAAAAAAAAAGTGATACTGTGCAAAGCACACTTAGGACACTTTGCCAGCAACATGACCAGACGTAGAGTGCGGGAAGCATATTGGTGGCCAGGCATGGACCAAGATGTCAGGATTATGATTGAAGGTGCCACGAGTGTGTGAACAGCGACAAAAGGCTTAAAGTGAGGCAAGCACCCATGATTCCCACCATGATCGCCTTGGGCGTATGGCACAATATTGTGTTGGATTTCATTGGCCCATTGGACAACATGATGCCGGACCACAAGTATGGGGTAGTCCTAGTAGATTACCTGTCCAAGTGGGTAGAGGTAGAATTTGTACCCAACATCACCACGACCACTGTTATTGAAGTGTTAAATTAATTGTTGAGTGAAGGGTTGCCCAAAGAAATAGTCATGGACAATGGCGTCCAGCTGATTTCGAGAGACATGGAAGGATTTCTCAGGAAGCACAACATACGGCAGTTGCGAGCCAGTCTCTACCACCCATAAGCAAATGGATTAGTAGAGCGTGCCAACAGGTTCGTAAAGGGAGCCCTACAACTAGCCTGCGTGGCAGGAATGGACCCCCACAAAACAGTTAAAGAAGCCATAGCGGTCACCGAAGTGTCACCTTTCCAAATGCTGAGAGGAAGGAGGGCTGCATCCACGTTAGTACTGCCCTGGTTACACGAAGTGAGGCAAGACAAGGCCATTGACATGTGAAAAGTGGTCTGGAGGATCCAGAAACACAAGGTTCAAATAAAGGCACAGAGCGGCATGTGCAGAGCTGTCCAGCGGACAGAAGTTGAGGAGGGGGAATAAGTCAAAATAAAGCTAACCCACGAGGACATGTTAATAGGGTCCAACTACAGCCAGCCAATAGAGGTTGCTCAAAGAGGCACCAACCACAACTACACACTGGATGGAAAAAGATGGAACTTAGAGAGAGGGGCGATATTCAAGAGAAATCCTCTCGGGAGGAAAGAATTCACAGGAACAGATTGTCCGGATCCATGTGAAGGCACTGAGTTAATAGAGACAGAGAACATGGAGTATGAGGGTCGAGAAAGTGGTGACACGAGGGAGCTCACACCTGGAGTAGGTGAGCAGCAGAGAGAGGTCGAGAGGCAGCACCAGATGTCACGACCATGCTACCAAGGTCCACACTCGATGAGAGCCGACCCCAGTGAGAAAAGAGAAGACCAACCAAGTACAGAGACTTTGTTATGGAGTAGGACCAAGCTGCTTGACAAAAGGAGGTATGTGAGGAACCTGCCTCTCGAGATCCAGGCCAGGAGATCTTGCGTGAAGCGTGCACGGCTCCCGGAGCCTGCCAGTCTTGGAGCAGACCGGGAGACAGAAGGACGCTCCCCGGCGCTCCTCCTGCAATCAGGCCTGCAGCCTGATTATACAATCCAGAACCTCCATAGTAGCTGAAGGCATAAACCCACTGGAGTGAACATAACAGCAGTAGTTGCCATCAAGACATTGTACATGAACACTGACCGAGATATAAACCCATGCAGTGAAGCAACTGCAGTGGTTGTCTCAGAGGCGTCATTAGTACTCCAATGTCCATGTGCATTTAATGGTCTGTGTCACCTAGGTCAATTAAGCCTGTCACAGAACCACCTTGTGTCCAGTGCTCATTCCAGGCCACTTCAATTACCTTTTTCAATGGAGCCACAATGTTGCAAAACCATCGGGTAATACCCCCCGCATTTGATATGGTTTTGAGGCTCTGGCTTAATAAAATCGAGGGGAAGCTATGGCGCCCTATGGTGGTTTTACCTAACGCTGTACCAGTTGAAGCAAAAATGTGTGAACAAGGCTTGGCATCGCTCCTGACTCTCTGGAGAGTGCAGCGGTGTAAATTATATATTAAATTACTTTTAGCCAAGGGCATGGAGGGCACCTTATTGCAGGCAATACTCGAGTGAATTTAGTCACTGGGGCTTACTTGGAGCTTCAAAACTCGAGTATTTATTTTGTGAAAGTGGGTCAGTTTATTTAGCCAAAGTGAGCCAGTTTGAATGTTTGATGATGTGGTGTGTTGCTTTAAGATACACATGCGACGGAGTGATGTAACTCTGTCGCGTGCTAATAAACCGGGCGTTCCCGTGATGCGACAGAGCACGTCTGGAGCACGGACAGAGAACAGCTTGTCCTGAGTAGTCTGGGGGCCGGGATGGCTCGCAGTGTGCCAGGCACTACAGGGCACATTCCACATTGGTGATGAGGCAGTCTACAGCTGTCGCATGGACCCCATGGTCGGGCCAGGCAGCGGTGACTCCGAGCTGAGGCTTGTGCTGGCAATCTCACCGGCCGAGGAGCTGACTCGTGTGGCACAGTGAGAAGCATCTCGTTCTACACCCTTGCGCAGGTTGTGGCTCCCTGCTTCCTAGTGGCGTGCTTGTGTGCTGCCCAGTTACATTTTTGGAGCATCCACGGATGCAGAGACAGTTTTTTTTTTCTTAAAGAAAAAAGGGAAACAAAGCAGGAGGATAGCTTAGGGGACTGCACATGTCGTCTTTCTTGACCTTCACAACACCTTCTAACAAGCATAACGGTGCATGACAGGGGAAGAGGAAGAGGACGAAGTTTTTCCCATTTTTCTCTTCTGTGCATCCCATTTTTTCTTTCTTCTCTTCTCTGTCTCATGTGGAGGAGGGCCTGATCAGACAGATGGACTTCAGGTGGCTAGCTTGAAGGGGACACATGTACTTTTCGGGGTTGCGCCTGGCCCCCGTCATAAGGGGGGTGCTTGTACGCCCACGTGTGGAGCTGGGTTGCGGCCTGTGTCAAAAGTAGAGACCTGCGTGCCCAAGGCCAGTCTCTGTCCACCGGAACTGTCAGCATCCAGGACAATCAAGGAGGTGGGGATGCTGCTGGTGGGGTCACCCAGGTGAGACCGCAAGTGCCGCGCCATCAAGATTAATTAGCCCCAATGCCGGAGTTTGATGTCTCAAGGGCGCTGTCCAGCCTGGGACTGAGGTGGAACTTGTGGATCGACCACCTTGAGATGTATTTTAAGGCTACAGGGAAGACGGACGATGAAAGCAAAGTGGCGACCCTCATATAAGCGGCTGGTCCTGCAGTCCATCAGATCTGCAAAACGTTAAAACCTATAGATGAGTCTTACACAATGGTGTGAATGTGCTAAGGGAACATTTCATGCCACTTGCAAACATGGATTATGAGAGTGTAGTGCAAAGCAAAAGGACGGTGAATCCCTCAACATGTTTCATGGCCGGCTCCAGCACCTGTCGGCAACATGTGCATGGGACAATGAGGAAGGCATGATCCGCAACCAATTAATCCAAGGGTGCGCATCTGGCAAGTTACGTCGTCAAGTGCTATGAGAGCCGGGCCTGACATTAACCCGAATCCTTGAACTGGGAAGATCGTATGAGTTGGCGGGATCACGTGCCTCCAAGATAGACGCTGCCATACGAATGATCAAGATCAACGAGGTATGCGCAGTGGGACAATGCCATGGGGCGAGAGAGGCCCGGCATCCATAGCCCCGTCAAGAGAGAGAGAAGCACAAAATCACGTGTGGATATGACCTCCCACACCCGTCTGAGTGCTCAGCCAAGGGGAAGACATGTGGAAGGTGTGGTAAGGTTGACCACTACACACAAATGTGTCGTGCACCGCTCCTGGTGGTGATCCAGAGAGGTCCCGTCAGCGCAGGATTTTTCAGACAGCAGCGCCCGCCTTATGTGGCCTTTGTGGCCCTCGTAGACAAGGAAGAGCAGGGAATAAGTCAGGAGGTAGAAGAGGTGGACGATGAGGAGAACATTTTCTTCATTTCCAGCGTGAGTGTGTTAGATGAAGGCCAGGAGACAGCCGAAGTGCATGGTATGAGTTGATGGGTCACCGTTTCCAGTCTAGGTGGACACAGGTGCTTCCGTCAATGTCATGGTGAAAAGTCACTATGACGCTATGAGGGATTCCCCGGCGCTGAAGCACCCGAAGGCACATATTTTCACATTCGGAGGATATCAACCTATCACACTGATGGTTGCTTTTGTCTCACAGGTAGGACATGGCACCAGTTTGATCAAGGGCAGGTTTTTGTCACAGACACTAGTGGCAACATGTTGTTGAGCTGTGCCGCAAATAAGGCTCTTTTCGCTTACAGTGTGTACGTCGAGGATGTACAGGAGATACTTGAGAGATATACAGACATGTTCGTCTGAATTGGACAACTGGTGGGTGAACCGATTAGACTTCATATAGACAAATCTATTCGCCAAGTTAACCGGAAACACTATCTGAGAGAGCTCGTTGATAAGGAGCTGGAAAATCTTATCAATCTTGACCTCATTGAGAAGGTTGAAGGGCCAACGCACTGGGTGTCACCTATTGTCATCGGGAGGAAACCTAAACATCCCGACTCGGTCAGAATCTGTGTGGACATGAGGCTGCCGAACAAGGCAATAAAAAGGGAGAGACATCTAACTCCCACAATTGACGACATCATCGTTGAGTTGCAAGGTGCCAGGTTCTTCTCAAAGCTTGATCTAAATGCCGGCTACCATCAGGTTGTGCTGCACCCCGGGTCCCAGTATATTACCACCTTCATGACTCACCAAGAGTTGTACAAATACAAGCTCCTCAGCTTCGGTGTGTTCTCAGCTGCCAAGGTCTTTCAAAATATTATTAGAGGTGCTTTAGCTGACTTGGAGGGCGTCATAAACATTAGCGATGATATTCTGGTGTTCGCAGGGTCGGAAGTCGAACACATGGCAAAGCTAGTCAAGGCACTTGAACGCATCCAGTTGTAGACCTCACACTGCATAAAGAGAAGTGTGAATTTCTCAAGACAAGTATTGAATTCTTTGGCTTTGTGTTTAAGGAAGGAAGAGTGTCGCCTGATCTCTGAAAGGTGAAGGGCATCATGGATGCCAGGTCCCCGGAGACAGTTACAGAGGTACGCAGTTTCCTGGGGATGGTCACATACTGCGGGAGATTAATTGGGAATCTAGCCACGCAGTCTGAGCCACTAAGGAGCCAGATGAGGAAAGATACTGTCTGGCAGTCGAGCCCACAGGCTGCATTTGATGATGTGAAAATGGCGTTTGCAGCGGAGGACACAATGACATTTTTCGACCCGTCCCTTCCATTAGAGATAGTGGTGGATGCAAGTCCGGTTGGCCTCGGAGCAGTCCTGACACAGGTTCATACCAAGGGCGTGGTGAGGCCCATAGCATTTGCCAGCCGAGCCCTATCCGATACAAAGCAAAGGTATTCTCAAATTGAGCGTGAGGCGTTGCCAGTGCTATAGGGGTGCAGGCATTTCCGCTTATATGTGCTGGGAAAACCTGTGATGGTGGTGATGGACCACAAGCCCCTGCTACCGATCATTGGCGGGATCGTCCTACAAGCCCCCAGCCGGGATTGAGCGATGGATGATGGCCCTCTTGGAATATGGGGTCTCTCTGGTGTATCGACCTGGTGCCAACAATGCGGTGGACTACTTGTCGAGACATCCGCAGAAGGAGATTGGTGGGGAGAGCACTGCGGATGAAGTGGAGGAACATGTGCAAGTGATCATTGAGTCTGCCACTCCAAACGTCATGCCCATACAGGAGTTGGAAAAGGCAGAGGAAGATAAGTGTTTTGGGCTCCTCTGAGGGACCCTGCAAAAAGGGGAATGGAAGACCATACTGGAAGGCCTCAGCAAAAGGACCCAGGAGGCCTGCACTATATTGGAGCAATTGTGGAGAGTGCGGGATGAACTGTCTTTAGCAGAGTCTGGTCTGCTGTTAAGAGGGGCCAAAATAGTGGTACCTGAAAGTAAGATCCTGTAGGCGATCGCGTTGGCCCACCAGGGACATCAGAGGATAGCCAAAAAACGAAAGCCTGTCTGAGATTGAAAGTCTGGTTCCCGGATCTAGAAAGGAAGATGGAGGAGTTTGTAACAGGCTGTATATGGTGTCAGGCGGTTGCCCCGGCACAAAGAGAGCCCACGATCGAGTCCATGCCCCGCAGTACACAGCCGTGGGAGACACTACATGTGGAATTTGGCCAATAGGGACACACACTTTCAGGTGGGGGGTTGACCAATAGACAAGGTACCTAGAAGTAGAGTTCCTGGAATTGGTCATGTTTGGCGACGTGGCAGTGGTATTGGAAAAGGGATTTGCCACTCATGGCTTGCCCCAAATGAGGTACTCCGACAACGGGCCGCCATTTCAAGGGGAGAGTTTCGGCCAGCTCATGAAGGAGTAAGGGATCCACCATCGGAAGATAATGCCGATCTGGCAGAGAGCAAACGGCGAAGCGGAACGGTTCATAAGGACCCTCAATAAGGTGTTCCACATTGCCCATGGCCAAGGGCAGTGTCTCAAAAGGGCTTGCTATCAGTTCCTAAGGGAGTATATGGTGACCCCCCACTGTTCAACCGGGGTTGCTCTGGCGGAGGCCATGTTCAAGAGATGGCCGAGAGGTCTGCTGCCAGACACAGGGGACAGGGAGCCGGCAGAGATTGAGGATGACAGAGTGGCTGAGGAAAGAAGAGAAGGAATGAAGGTGAGCACATCCGAAGAGGGCTCAGGCCGCATCAGCTGTTGATGGGGGACGAGGTGATTGTGAGAAACAGTCACACCCCCAGGGGAAGCGGTTGCTTCCGTATTAACCCAACCCCTTGGGTGGCGTGGCAGTAAATGGATCAAAGGTAACCGCATCCGACGGAAATGCCACAGTCACGAGAAATGCAGGCTTCTTCAAGAGGATCGGGGAGAGCAGGTAGCCAGGCATGTCTCCCAAAGGGGGTGCCGAAGAATCTGATGAAGGTGGAGGGACTGACTGTTCTCATATCTCCCTGGAACAGGGGGAAGCAGGCGAGGAGAGGCCGAGCTGGGAAGGGGGCCGGAGGTATCCATAACGTGCTGTGAGGGGGAGACCTGCCCAGCTGAAAGACTATGTGCTGGACACATGAAGTAGACGCTGGATGTTGCTCAGAGTGATTAATTTGCTGTGTTGTTATTAATTATTTGTCAAGACGGAGGCATGCATTATGCTTCATCTTCTTATTTATTACTCTCCAGCAGTTTCAACAAAATATTAACATTTTCAATCTTTCCAATGAAATAACATTTACTTTTTCCCCCAAACACTTCATATCCCATCAGTCCTAGGTCCCTGTAATCCCAGTGTCCTGGTCATGTGACCTAGTCCTTCCTCTTCCTGTAATCCTCTTCTTTTCCTGCTCTCCAGAGATAAGTACCCTTTTGACTTAGCTGCGTAAACAATCAGCATTAAAATCGTGGTTTTGTGATATTATAAAGTTGTGAGAAGTCAGGACATCAATCCACATGGGGGATTGAGTTTATGCATATAGCGCAGGGACCACGCAGCGAGGTACATTTAATTGAATATAATAAACATCTGGTGGCCCCGTGCAGCATTTCCAGCACCTCAGGGGTTTGCTGGTGGCTTTTTCTTTGCTCCCGTCGGCGCAAGCAAGCAAGGAGCCCTCAGCCTTGTGGGGGCGGAGCAGACTCGCCGAGCACGAGAAAGCGGCTGGCAGAGTGCCGCACGAGTAGCCCCCTCCCTCGCAGGGGCAGAGCTTAACGCCAGAGAGCTGGTGAATCAACTAGGAGAGCGCAGAGCCCCCTCCCTTGGAAAGGAGGGGCTAAGCGCTTCGCGGCATTGCGCTCCGGTCTCCCATATTGTGATAGATCAGAGAGATGCATGAGAGAGCCCCAGACACTCCGGAGAGGAAACAAAGCATATATATAAACACCGGAGCGATTCAGAGCTCTAAATAAGAGCTTACAGTGAACCTCCAACTCCCTTAGGGTCAGTCGTTTTTCAAAGAAACGAGCTGGTGGTAGATCTCTGTCTTCGGCTGGGGCCTCCCTCTGGAACAGCCTCCCTGCCACTCTAAAACTTGAGGATAACCATCTCTGATTCCGGAAGAACCTCAAGACCTTCCTCTTTTCTTCTGCCTTCGCTCCCCCTCTCCCTTGCTGATCTGTTCTCTCTTGGCACCGTGCACCTGGTCACCCTCTGTCCTTCTGGCCCAGGTAGCTGCTCACCCTGCCACCCTCCCACACTGCCTCCGGGCCACCCCTTGCACTGGGGTCTGTATCTGTACCCATACAGCCCACCCTTTTTCTTCCTGCACTTATCAGACCTACCCTGTCTGCTGCCTTAAACCTAGCACTTGCAAATTGTCACTGGGCCTAGTAAGATCGCTGTTTTGTTCTCCCCTGTTCTCCTCCCTTGCCTTGTCGTGCTCTGAAACACTTGTGTACGAGCGCGATAGAAATAAAATATCAATCAATCAAAAAACACAGTGCCCTGTGGAAGCTGCTTTAGCAGTTCAGGTGCAGCCTCAATCAGACAAAGTGAGCCAGTGGATGTGCCACTACACCCGAGAGGGTACTATTAGGCACCTACCAGCACACAGTATGACTAAGTTTGAATGGAGTGAGGAGGAGCAAGAAGCCATGTACCCAGAGGACCTGGCCCACAGCTTCAAAGAAGTGCTGGGGGACTCACTCATAGAGGCAGTGGCTCAAGGGGTCAGACCCCTTCCAGACAGACTAGAAACAATTGAGTTATTCCTGAGCCAAAAAGACAAAAGAACCACACCACAAGCAAGCATGTCCATGAGGGTCGCGCCAGAGGAACCACAGGGGTGTAATAAGGCTCGGAAGAGCAAGAACTCTTCTGACCCGCCGGTCCAACCAGAAGGGGCAGATCCAAGGGCCCTAGAGGCTACCAACACTTTTAATAGGCTGAGAAAAGCTTTCATGAGTAAGTCGGGGGTGCCGAGTCTTCCAACCCCATACCCAGGGGAAGAGAATATGGGCAACACAGAAGATGAGGTTTTCCCCGAAGTGGAACCCACAGAATCCCCAACCTCCTTGCAAGAGATAGCCGATAAAGAAGGGTATGAAGGAAGTCTGCCTCCACCAAAGAAAAGGCTGAGAAAGCTAAACAATCTGGAGGACAAGGAGACTTCAGATATGTTTCATTCAGAAGACATTCGAAACCCGAAATCTTCAGAATGGGTGCCCTACCCAAGAGTCACAAGATAGATGACTCAAAGACTGCGCAAAGCGCTGGAGAAGGAGGTGAGGCAAAGGATGAGGGTGGAGTGCCCAAAACTGGAACTGCCGGGCAAAGTAGCAGAAGTACTGGAGCTGGACCCCAAGATGCTGGCCTTTGTTGCCAAATCTAACAGGGACTCCAGGAAAGGGATCAATCGCTCATGGAGGAGTTGTCAGGAGAAAGTCCTGGATCTTGCCGATCCTCTAGCTAAAATCATGAACCTGGCGGAGCGAGCAAAAGACACCGGGGAAGAAGTGGACCCAGAAGCGCTGGCAAACTGGGCACAGAGAGCGGTGTGCTTATTAGGGAACGCCAATTGCGCAATATCATCCAAGCGCAGACGAGGGCTACTGCTCAAAATAGTCCCCAAGTTAGGGGATCTTTCCTCATACGAAGCAGGCGAAGCAGCGCAGGGCTGTTGTTCGGCGAGACCTTTCGGAAAGGAATGGGGAGATTCGTTGGGACCTACACTTGCCAGGAAAAGGCACAAGCCTCCATAAAAAGATCTTCCCAGAAGAGTTTTTGGCGGGACTGGTCGGTATAGAGGCCGAGCGACCGGTCGCTACCAGATGTCCAGGAGGCCTCAATCGAACAGAGCCCAATACTGGGAGAACAAGCAGCCAGACACCTTCTTCCCACAGAGAGGTCGCTTCCCCGGATGAAGGCGAGGCAGAAGCCAGGGAAGAGGACAAAACTTCCCCGCAGGTGAGAGCATCCACATATCCACCGGTAGGGGGGGGGAGTACAGCGAAATGCTGGGAAAACTGGCGTGCGCTTTCCAACAATGCTTGGGTATTGCAGACAGCCAAAGGCTTGCGCATAGAATTTACTCAGACCCCAATCCTGTACCAAGCCCCCCGAGCAATAGTATCAGCGCTAGCAGAGTGTCATGCATCATGTCCACACGCCCGCTAGACTCCCCACAGCACGCCCTGCAGTACGTCCAATCCCAACATTTGGTACACATGTAGGACAGGGGCCGCGTGAGTAGCTTGGGGTCCATACCTTACATCACAGCAGAAGTCACATTCGGTCCCGGTTGTATCCATTTCTGCATTGGCAACTGCCGTGGCGCATTGGGTCAGGCATAGTCAGGCGGTCACGTTCACTTCTGGATCACGTGACAAGGAGATCCCGATCACGTGATTCTGTTTTGGGTCATGTGACTAGGAATAAAACGGTATAAAAGCAGAGTTCCCAAAGTTCCCGTGACCACACATCGCTTCACTGCTGTTCTTCACGACTCTGTTTGGCGTTTGCTCTTCAATCTTGATTCTTGGATTACTCGAACTCGGACCTCGAACTACGGACTTCTTTTGGCTTTCCCTTCGGATTTGGCACTTTTTCTTGTGGATATCTAGCTGTTTTTGACCTCAGGACTTTTATACCGGACTTCTTTTGGTTCTTCCCTGGATTGATTTTCACTTCTCACGAACTTACGTATATCCACGTCTTCCACGTCAACAACTGCAGGTGGGCTCAGCAACTGGTGACTACTCTGACCACCATCCCAAGTCACCATTACAATCATCTGAAGGTGCTGCTCACGCGCCCCCACGCAGCTGTATCTCAGGCCCCTGTGTGGTTAGCAGCTACCTTACTACTACACTTCAGTAAGGTTCTTCCTGGACAGTACTAGTCCGTTCTGTATACTGTAACTGTGATTGTTTGTACTAATAATTGTTTGCCTTACAGTGGCCTTGGGGTTTCCAGTGCTACGTGGTTCTGGCGTTCCAACATATCCCACCTGTGGCCTCAAGGATCGCATAGAGAGTCATATTATCTCTCCCTGTGTGGTACTTGGGGATGGAGGCCCCTCTAATCTTCACGACAATCAAGTCTCGACACAGAGAAAGACTTGCTACACGCAGAACTGCAGAGCCTAATGGAGAAACAAGCAATCGAACCGTGCGAAGCTCCGAGATTCATAAGCAATATGTTTCTGATTCACAGAAAAGACAAAGTGAGACCAGTTATAAATTTAAAAGACATGAACAGTTGGGTAGTCTACAACCATTTCAAGATGGAAGGTACCCACCAATTAAGGGACACGATCAGACAAGACGACTGGCTCGTGAGGATACATCTGAAAGATGCTTACCTTACGATACCAGTACAAGGAGAATACCGTCCCTTTCTAGCTTTCCACTGGGACGGGCAATTATGGCAATTTGCGACGATGCCATTTGGACTGGCATCAGCGCCCTGGGCATTTACGAAAATGATGAAGCCTGTAGCAGCAGCGATCAGGGAGAAAGGGATACGGATCATTGTCTACCTAGACGACATCCTGCTAATGGCAAGCAGCGAAGACATACTACGCTACCAGACCAGCTGGGTAGCGAATCTCCTGACCTCCTAGGTTTTTCTAGTGAACCGAGAGAAGTCAGAGAGATACCAGCGAGGAGGATACAGTTCCTAGGTTTCGTCGTAGACACCAGGACAGATACCGAACAGGAAGATTTGGGACATAAAAAGAGAAATAAGGAACTGCCTCAGCTGAACAGTCACATCGGTGCGAGCGATTGCACAAATAGTAGGCTTGTTAGCAGCGTCAATACAAGCGATATTTCCAGAGCTCCTGCATTATCGGGCGCTGCAAAGGCTGAAGATAAAACATCTTCAGCAGGGCCTCAGCTACCACCAGCTAGTGCTCCTAGATAAATAGTCCAGAACAGAGCTGGAGTGGTGGCTGCAGAACATGGAGGCATGGAACGGCACAGCTATTCTTGGTGACCGACCCGACATCGTAATAGAATCAGATGCCAGCAAAGCAGACTGGGGAGCCCGTTGCGGGGAACTCCAAACAGGAGGCAGGTGGAGTTCGGAGGAACTCAGACTGCACATAAACTGTCTAGAACTATTACAAACAAAGGGGGGTGTGGGAATCTCTCTACCAGCACGAACACAGCCCAATGACCTGTTCTTGGGTGAATAACCCCTGGGAGAGACTCTACCAAGTCTTTAGCTCACTGTCCTTTTCACAAAGAAGAAATTTCCCCGCATATCAGCCTTTGTCCTGCCCAGGGGCAGTCCAGCGCCGAAATGCTAGGCAATTCTCCTCTGAACAAGAGTACCATCAGTAACCCCATACACGTGTTTCAGCCTTGTTGGGCATCATCAGTGAGGTGAAACTGTTGCCTCTCTAAGAACAGTGAGCCAGGGGTCCACGTCTGGATTGCCCTGTTAACTTAGGGTGAAACCCAAAGTTAATGTATGCAAACAAAGGGGGGTCTGGGAATCTCTCTACCAGCACGAACACAGCCCAATGACCTGTTCTTGGCTGAATAACCCCAGGGAGAGACTCTACCAAGTCTTTAGCTCACTGTCCTTTTCACAAAGAAGAAATTTCCCCGCATATCAGCCTTTGTCCTGCCCAGGGGCAGTCCAGCGCCGAAATGCTAGGCAATTCTCCTCTGAACAAGAGTACCATCAGTAACCCCATACACGTGTTTCAGCCTTGTTGGGCATCATCAGTGAGGTGAAACTGTTGCCTCTCTAAGAACAGTGAGCCAGGGGTCCACGTCTGGATTGCCCTGTTAACTTAGGGTGAAACCCAAAGTTAATGTATGCAAACAAAGGGGGGGTCTGGGAATCTCTCTACCAGCACGAACACAGCCCAATGACCTGTTCTTGGGTGAATAACCCCTGGGAGAGACTCTACCAAGTCTTTAGCTCACTGTCCTTTTCACAAAGAAGAAATTTCCCCGCATATCAGCCTTTGTCCTGCCCAGGGGCAGTCCAGCGCCGAAATGCTAGGCAATTCTCCTCTGAACAAGAGTACCATCAGTAACCCCATACACGTGTTTCAGCCTTGTTGGGCATCATCAGTGAGGTGAAACTGTTGCCTCTCTAAGAACAGTGAGCCAGGGGTCCACGTCTGAATTGCCCTGTTAACTTAGGGTGAAACCCAAAGTTAATGTATGCAAACAAAGGGGGGGTCTGGGAATCTCTCTACCAGCACGAACACAGCCCAATGACCTGTTCTTGGGTGAATAACCCCAGGGAGAGACTCTACCAAGTCTTTAGCTCACTGTCCTTTTCACAAAGAAGAAATTTCCCCGCATATCAGCCTTTGTCCTGCCCAGGGGCAGTCCAGCGCCGAAATGCTAGGCAATTCTCCTCTGAACAAGAGTACCATCAGTAACCCCATACACGTGTTTCAGCCTTGTTGGGCATCATCAGTGAGGTGAAACTGTTGCCTCTCTAAGAACAGTGAGCCAGGGGTCCACGTCTGGATTGCCCTGTTAACTTAGGGTGAAACCCAAAGTTAATGTATGCAAACAAAGGGGGGTCTGGGAATCTCTCTACCAGCACAAACACAGCCCAATGACCTGTTCTTGGGTGAATAACCCCTGGGAGAGACTCTACCAAGTCTTTAGCTCACTGTCCTTTTCACAAAGAAGAAATTTCCCCGCATATCAGCCTTTGTCCTGCCCAGGGGCAGTCCAGCGCCGAAATGCTAGGCAATTCTCCTCTGAACAAGAGTACCATCAGTAACCCCATACATGTGTTTCAGCCTTGTTGGGCATCATCAGTGAGGTGAAACTGTTGCCTCTCTAAGAACAGTGAGCCAGGGGTCCACGTCTGGATTGCCCTGTTAACTTAGGGTGAAACCCAAAGTTAATGTATGCAAACAAAGGGGGGTCTGGGAATCTCTCTACCAGCACGAACACAGCCCAATGACCTGTTCTTGGGTGAATAACCCCTGGGAGAGACTCTACCAAGTCTTTAGCTCACTGTCCTTTTCACAAAGAAGAAATTTCCCCGCATATCAGCCTTTGTCCTGCCCAGGGGCAGTCCAGCGCCGAAATGCTAGGCAATTCTCCTCTGAACAAGAGTACCATCAGTAACCCCATACACGTGTTTCAGCCTTGTTGGGCATCATCAGTGAGGTGAAACTGTTGCCTCTCTAAGAACAGTGAGCCAGGGGTCCACGTCTGGATTGCCCTGTTAATTTAGGGTGAAACCCAAAGTTAATGTATGCAAACAAAGGGGGGTCTGGGAATCTCTCTACCAGCACGAACACAGCCCAATGACCTGTTCTTGGGTGAATAACCCCTGGGAGAGACTCTACCAAGTCTTTAGCTCACTGTCCTTTTCACAAAGAAAACATTTCCCCGCATATCAGCCTTTGTCCTGCCCAGGGGCAGTCCAGCACTGAAATGCTAGGCAATGCTCCTCTGAACAAGAGTACCATCAGTAACCCCATACACGTGTTTCAGCCTTGTTGGGCATCATCAGTGAGGTGAAACTGTTGCCTCTCTAAGAACAGTGAGCCAGGGGTCCACGTCTGGATTGCCCTGTTAACTTAGGGTGAAACCCAAAGTTAATGTATGCAAACAAAGGGGGGTCTGGGAATCTCTCTACCAGCACGAACACAGCCCAATGACCTGTTCTTGGGTGAATAACCCCTGGGAGAGACTCTACCAAGTCTTTAGCTCACTGTCCTTTTCACAAAGAAGAAATGTCCCCGCATATCAGCCTTTGTCCTGCCCAGGGGCAGTCCAGCGCCGAAATGCTAGGCAATTCTCCTCTGAACAAGAGTACCATCAGTAACCCCATACACGTGTTTCAGCCTTGTTGGGCATCATCAGTGAGGTGAAACTGTTGCCTCTCTAAGAACAGTGAGCCAGGGGTCCATGTCTGGATTGCCCTGTTAACTTAGGGTGAAACCCAAAGTTAATGTATGCAAACAAAGGGGGGTCTGGGAATCTCTCTACCAGCACGAACACAGCCCAATGACCTGTTCTTGTGTGAATAACCCCTGGGAGAGACTCTACCAAGTCTTTAGCTCACTGTCCTTTTCACAAAGAAGAAATTTCCCCGCATATCAGCCTTTGTCCTGCCCAGGGGCAGTCCAGCGCCGAAATGCTAGGCAATTCTCCTCTGAACAAGAGTACCATCAGTAACCCCATACACGTGTTTCAGCCTTGTTGGGCATCATCAGTGAGGTGAAACTGTTGCCTCTCTAAGAACAGTGAGCCAGGGGTCCACGTCTGGATTGCCCTGTTAACTTAGGGTGAAACCCAAAGTTAATGTATGCAAACAAAGGGGGGGTCTGGGAATCTCTCTACCAGCACGAACACAGCCCAATGACCTGTTCTTGGGTGAATAACCCCTGGGAGAGACTCTACCAAGTCTTTAGCTCACTGTCCTTTTCACAAAGAAGAAATTTCCCCGCATATCAGCCTTTGTCCTGCCCAGGGGCAGTCCAGCGCCGAAATGCTAGGCAATTCTCCTCTGAACAAGAGTACCATCAGTAACCCCATACACGTGTTTCAGCCTTGTTGGGCATCATCAGTGAGGTGAAACTGTTGCCTCTCTAAGAACAGTGAGCCAGGGGTCCACGTCTGAATTGCCCTGTTAACTTAGGGTGAAACCCAAAGTTAATGTATGCAAACAAAGGGGGGGTCTGGGAATCTCTCTACCAGCACGAACACAGCCCAATGACCTGTTCTTGGGTGAATAACCCCAGGGAGAGACTCTACCAAGTCTTTAGCTCACTGTCCTTTTCACAAAGAAGAAATTTCCCCGCATATCAGCCTTTGTCCTGCCCAGGGGCAGTCCAGCGCCGAAATGCTAGGCAATTCTCCTCTGAACAAGAGTACCATCAGTAACCCCATACACGTGTTTCAGCCTTGTTGGGCATCATCAGTGAGGTGAAACTGTTGCCTCTCTAAGAACAGTGAGCCAGGGGTCCACGTCTGGATTGCCCTGTTAACTTAGGGTGAAACCCAAAGTTAATGTATGCAAACAAAGGGGGGTCTGGGAATCTCTCTACCAGCACAAACACAGCCCAATGACCTGTTCTTGGGTGAATAACCCCTGGGAGAGACTCTACCAAGTCTTTAGCTCACTGTCCTTTTCACAAAGAAAACATTTCCCCGCATATCAGCCTTTGTCCTGCCCAGGGGCAGTCCAGCACTGAAATGCTAGGCAATGCTCCTCTGAACAAGAGTACCATCAGTAACCCCATACACGTGTTTCAGCCTTGTTGGGCATCATCAGTGAGGTGAAACTGTTGCCTCTCTAAGAACAGTGAGCCAGGGGTCCACGTCTGGATTGCCCTGTTAACTTAGGGTGAAACCCAAAGTTAATGTATGCAAACAAAGGGGGGTCTGGGAATCTCTCTACCAGCACGAACACAGCCCAATGACCTGTTCTTGGGTGAATAACCCCTGGGAGAGACTCTACCAAGTCTTTAGCTCACTGTCCTTTTCACAAAGAAGAAATGTCCCCGCATATCAGCCTTTGTCCTGCCCAGGGGCAGTCCAGCGCCGAAATGCTAGGCAATTCTCCTCTGAACAAGAGTACCATCAGTAACCCCATACACGTGTTTCAGCCTTGTTGGGCATCATCAGTGAGGTGAAACTGTTGCCTCTCTAAGAACAGTGAGCCAGGGGTCCATGTCTGGATTGCCCTGTTAACTTAGGGTGAAACCCAAAGTTAATGTATGCAAACAAAGGGGGGTCTGGGAATCTCTCTACCAGCACGAACACAGCCCAATGACCTGTTCTTGTGTGAATAACCCCTGGGAGAGACTCTACCAAGTCTTTAGCTCACTGTCCTTTTCACAAAGAAGAAATTTCCCCGCATATCAGCCTTTGTCCTGCCCAGGGGCAGTCCAGCGCCGAAATGCTAGGCAATTCTCCTCTGAACAAGAGTACCATCAGTAACCCCATACACGTGTTTCAGCCTTGTTGGGCATCATCAGTCAGGTGAAACTGTTGCCTCTCTAAGAACAGTGAGCCAGGGGTCCACGTCTGGATTGCCCTGTTAACTTAGGGTGAAACCCAAAGTTAATGTATGCAAACAAAGGGGGGCCTGGGAATCTCTCTACCAGCACGAACACAGCCCAATGACCTGTTCTTGGGTGAATAACCCCTGGGAGAGACTCTACCAAGTCTTTAGCTCACTGTCCTTTTCACAAAGAAGAAATTTCCCCGCATATCAGCCTTTGTCCTGCCCAGGGGCAGTCCAGCGCTGAAATGCTAGGCAATGCTCCTCTGAACAAGAGTACCATCAGTAACCCCATACACGTGTTTCAGCCTTGTTGGGCATCATCAGTGAGGTGAAACTGTTGCTTCTCTAAGAACAGTGAGCCAGGGGTCCACGTCTGGATTGCCCTGTTAATTTAGGGTGAAACCCAAAGTTAATGTATGCAAACAAAGGGGGGTCTGGGAATCTCTCTACCAGCACGAACACAGCCCAATGACCTGTTCTTGGGTGAATAACCCCTGGGAGAGACTCTACCAAGTCTTTAGCTCACTGTCCTTTTCACAAAGAAGAAATTTCCCCGCATATCAGCCTTTGTCCTGCCCAGGGGCAGTCCAGCGCCGAAATGCTAGGCAATTCTCCTCTGAACAAGAGTACCATCAGTAACCCCATACACGTGTTTCAGCCTTGTTGGGCATCATCAGTGAGGTGAAACTGTTGCCTCTCTAAGAACAGTGAGCCAGGGGTCCATGTCTGGATTGCCCTGTTAACTTAGGGTGAAACCCAAAGTTAATGTATGCAAACAAAGGGGGGTCTGGGAATCTCTCTACCAGCACGAACACAGCCCAATGACCTGTTCTTGTGTGAATAACCCCTGGGAGAGACTCTACCAAGTCTTTAGCTCACTGTCCTTTTCACAAAGAAGAAATTTCCCCGCATATCAGCCTTTGTCCTGCCCAGGGGCAGTCCAGCGCCGAAATGCTAGGCAATTCTCCTCTGAACAAGAGTACCATCAGTAACCCCATACACGTGTTTCAGCCTTGTTGGGCATCATCAGTGAGGTGAAACTGTTGCCTCTCTAAGAACAGTGAGCCAGGGGTCCACGTCTGGATTGCCCTGTTAACTTAGGGTGAAACCCAAAGTTAATGTATGCAAACAAAGGGGGGGTCTGGGAATCTCTCTACCAGCACGAACACAGCCCAATGACCTGTTCTTGGGTGAATAACCCCTGGGAGAGACTCTACCAAGTCTTTAGCTCACTGTCCTTTTCACAAAGAAGAAATTTCCCCGCATATCAGCCTTTGTCCTGCCCAGGGGCAGTCCAGCGCCGAAATGCTAGGCAATTCTCCTCTGAACAAGAGTACCATCAGTAACCCCATACACGTGTTTCAGCCTTGTTGGGCATCATCAGTGAGGTGAAACTGTTGCCTCTCTAAGAACAGTGAGCCAGGGGTCCACGTCTGGATTGCCCTGTTAACTTAGGGTGAAACCCAAAGTTAATGTATGCAAACAAAGGGGGGTCTGGGAATCTCTCTACCAGCACGAACACAGCCCAATGACCTGTTCTTGGGTGAATAACCCCTGGGAGAGACTCTACCAAGTCTTTAGCTCACTGTCCTTTTCACAAAGAAGAAATTTCCCCGCATATCAGCCTTTGTCCTGCCCAGGGGCAGTCCAGCGCCGAAATGCTAGGCAATTCTCCTCTGAACAAGAGTACCATCAGTAACCCCATACACGTGTTTCAGCCTTGTTGGGCATCATCAGTGAGGTGAAACTGTTGCCTCTCTAAGAACAGTGAGCCAGGGGTCCACGTCTGGATTGCCCTGTTAACTTAGGGTGAAACCCAAAGTTAATGTATGCAAACAACACAGCCCAATGACCTGTTCTTGGGTGAATAGAGTCTCTCCCAGGGGTTATTCACCCAAGAACAAGTCATTGGGCTGTGTTCGTGCTGGTAGAGAGATTCCCAGACCCCCCTTTGTTTTGAATAAATTAACTTTGGGTTTCACCCTAAGTTAACAGGGCGATCCAGACGTGGACCCCTTGCTCACTGTTCTTAGAGAGGCAACAGTTTCACCTCACTGATGATGCCCAACAAGGCTGAAACACGTGTATGGGGTTACTGATGGTACTCTTGTTCAAAGGAGAATTGCCTAGCATTTCGGCGCTGGACTGCCCCTGGGCAGGACAAAGGCTGATATGCAGGGACATTTCTTCTCTGTGAAAGGGACAGTGAGCTAAAGACTTGGTAGAGTCTCTCCCAGGGGTTATTCACCGAAGAACAAGTCATTGGGCTGTGTTCGTGCTAGTAGAGAGATTCCCAGACCCCCCTTTGTTTTGTCTAGAACTATTAGCCGGTTCATTTGCGATCAAGGCTTTCACGAAAGACAGGGTGAATTCATGTGTCCTGCTGAAGATGGACAACATCTCAGCAGTCAGGTACATCAATCATTTAGGAGGGACGAAGTCCCGATTATAAGCAGACATAGCCAAGGACTTTTGGCACTCCTGCCTGGAGTCAGGAACTTCAGTGATAGCAGAATATTTACAGGGCTCGCTGAATGTAGTAGCGGACTGGAACTCCAGACATCTTTTTCGGCAGATAGAAAAGCTCTGGGGGCCAATTCAAACAGATCTGTTTGCGTCCAGACTGAACGCACAGAAGAACTGATTTTTCAGCTGGAGGCTCGACCCAGCGGCAGCGGGGGTAGATGCCTTCCTGCAAGATTGAAGGGAAGAGACGCTATACACGTTTCCTCCATTCGTAATGATAAGCAGAGTGTTAACGAAAGTACGCAGAGAAGCAGCGAATCTGATAATAGTAGTTCCGATATGGAAGTCGCAAGTATGGTTTCCAGCGCTCATGGAGCTAATATCCGACTATCTGAGAATGTTGCCTCAAAGAAAAAACCTTCTCACGCACCCAGTTGAGTCATGTTGCCTGCTGAGAGTGAAGGGGACACTGCCACTGATGGCGTGCAGGATAGCAGGAGATGCTGGAATCTCCCAGGAATTTCGGCAGAGGCC
This sequence comes from Ambystoma mexicanum, assembly GCF_040938575.1. Lineage (NCBI taxonomy): Eukaryota > Metazoa > Chordata > Amphibia > Caudata > Ambystomatidae > Ambystoma > Ambystoma mexicanum. Next base: position 150,510,073 of record NC_090936.1, read on the forward strand.
GCGAGCCTAATCGCTGAGTCATGAGCCCCTTCGACTAGAAGGAGCTATGACGCAGCGTGGAATAGATGGTCAAGGTAGTGCAAAAGGAGAGGTTTTCATCCCGTTTCTGGCCCTTTAGTAGTGATACTGAATTTCTTAGCAGAGCTCCTACAAGACAGGAAAGCCTATAGAACGATAGGAGTGTATAGATCCGCAATATCACGAGGCCACACACCCATCAAAGGGGTCCCAGTAGGGGAGAATGTAGCAGTAATTAGACTTCTAAAAGGGATAAGATTTAGGAAACCACTGCAACCAAGATACGAGTCCTTATGGGACGTGGCAGTCGTACTGCAATTATTAGCAGACTGGCCCAGCAATAGATACCTGCCCTTAGACAGACTTTCTGGGAAATTGGTGATGCTGCTATGTATGGTGTCATGTAGAAGAGTAGCAGACATCAGAGCGCTAGAAGTAGACAGGATGGTTTATGGACCAGACGGAGTGACTTTTCATCTGGCCACGAGAACGAAGACAGATTCTTCCACAATAACGTATCCATATATGCAAGAACACCCGAAGTGGTGTGTGTCGGCCTGCATCAAAGAATATGTAAATAAGACAGCTGAGCTGAGACCGATGGGAACAACACAATTGCTGACAGCGCGCAGGAAACCGCATAAAGGCGTAACGACAGCCACCATAGCGAGATGGGTTAGAGAGATTATGAGCCTAGCAGGATTGATATGTCAAAATTTGGAGCACATTGTTACGCTCACCTGGCTCCCACAGGGGCGTCGATCGGACCCGGACAGCTGCGACCTCCGCCAACGTGAAGCGTAGTGCAGAGATGACAGACTGGACCGCCTAATCTCGTCTGCTTGACCCGTAGAAATATTCTCCTGCAAGTGGAGAAAGGGATTCAGCCACCCGTGGACTTTAGTAATGGCACCCCACTGTTCTCCCCATTAATCACCACCGATATTTTTTTTTTGTAAGCTCACCTTATGTTTGTAAATGATGAGCTCTCCATCCTGTGTGGAATGCAGGGGCGCGTAGATACCAGTTACTTCACTGGTTTGAGGGCGTTGAAGAGTTCCGGATGAATATTGACTCCGAGGTTCCAGGCGAGAACCCGTAGGTATCAAGTTCAAAGAGTTCAATATGTCCGATGTTCACTCTTGTACATTCCTTTCTTGTGTTGCAGCTGGGTCCAAGGGAAGATTGTCTTGTTGCAGCTGATGGTGTTGAGGTAAGAGTCTGTATTACCCAACACTGTCCGGCAAAAGATGCGTGTGTTTAAATTTCTGGTTTCTCTCTCCTTACAAGAAGTTGTGGTTTGTCACAGAATAATGCCTCCGGTTGTTAATCAGGTAAGTCTATGGTGGAGAGGTTGTATTTGTTGGCTCTCTCGGCTCACCTTATGTTTCTTTTGTCCCCTAGATGGTGGAATTCGGCAGAGAAAATGATGGAGGCTGCACCGGATATAAAAATGCTGTGAGGACTGGTGAGTATAGCGCGGCGCTGCAGCTGGCGATGCGACGCGTGTAGAATAATGTCCTTTTCAAGTTCGAAGACGTGATGGATCCGGAATTCAGGTAAGGATTGAAATAATATCTGTTTTCTAACCTTTCCTTCTTCTTTCTTCTATTGTTAGGAGCTCTGGATTCGAGACGGGCGTGGCTGAAGACTGGATGCTGACTGCAGGCACGGTGAGCGTGACGCTGCTGGATGCAGAATAACACGAAGCATGTGCTGCTGTTAGGGCGTGGTTTAAATAGCCCCCAAAGTAGTTCCAGGTAAGAAGTCCGTAGAACCACACCCGAGTAAAAAATAGTCCCTGTAGAAAAATAGTCCCATCCAGGCCTCACGTTGGCTTGGATTCATTTGCAGCATGGTCTGCATGAGGTAAGTAAAGTCTATGAGCCGGACGCCTATGGCGCCAGGACTGATTTCTATTATGAGCCTGGCGCCTAAGGCGCCAGGACTGAACCCAGACAGCCCCCAGCTGGGGCTGCTGGGGTTTTATTAAAAACCTGGATGCCTGCTCCCGGGGCTGATGGGCTTGATCCGGATGCCCGGGGGTAGGCATCATGACAGCACTCCCCCCCAAGGCCCCTCCTAAAGTTGCTCTTCCCCTTGGTTCTGGTTTGTCTGGGAAGTTCCGATGGAATTTCTTCACCAACCGAGGTGCATGAACGTGGTCACTAGGTTCCCATGACCTTCCTTGTGGTCCGTAACCCTTCCAGTCGATTAAATAAAAAAGTCTTGATTTAACCATCTTAGAGTCCAGGATATTCTTTGCCTCGAATTCTTCTCCATCTATTAGGAAGGGGTCAGGTGGTTTGGTTAATCTTGTCCAAGGTTGAACTGGTTTTAGAAGTGAAACATGAAAGACAGGATGAATCCGCAAAATAGAGGGTAATTCCAATTTGACGGCCACTGGGTTGATAATGGCCTTAATGGTGTAAGGTCCCAAATATCTAGGATTGAAAGTTCGAGTTCCCTTTAGAGGTATGTGTTTTGTAGCTAGCCAAACATGATCTCAAATCTGGTATTGTGGGGTTTCACTTCTATGTCGATCAGCATTTTTCTTGTATTTCTCCTTTGCTTGTTTCAAGTGTTCTATTGCTTCCTTAAAGGCTTGTGTAATAGTAGAGTGCAGATGAGTCACTGCAGGCATTTCTAAGTGTTGAGGCGAATCGAGTTCTGAGGTTCGAGTATGATGTCCATATATGGTATAAAAGGGGCTTTGTCCGGTTCCTGAATGTACGGAGCTATTGTATGCGTATTCGGAAATCCATAAAATATCTTTCCAATTACTTTCGGTTTGGTATAGCATACAACCTAGGTATTGTTCAAGAGTCTGGTTGGTCCTCTCCGTCTGACCATCAGTTTGGGGGTGGTGACTGGTTGATAGCCATACGTCGATTTGCGCCAATTGACAGCATTTCTTCCAAAATTGCGAAATGAATTGACTACCTCGGTCAGAGACCAATACGGAAGGAAATCCATGGATTCGAACAATGTTTTCGAGAAATTCCTTGGTCAAAATCGAAGCGGAAGGTAATCCTTTTAAAGGAATAAAGTGGGCCATTTTAGAAAAAAGATCCACAATAACTAGAATGGTGTTAAATCCATTACACAGAGGTAGATCTGTAATGAAGTCTAAAGACAAGGTGTGCCATGGTGTAGGTGGAATATCCAAAGGTTGTAAAAGGCCAGCTGTTTTTTTCTTCTGACTTTTGTTTTGGGCGCAGATACCACAAGACATCACAAATGACTTTACGTCCTTTCGCCAGGTGGGCCACCAGAATTGTCTTTTAATTTTAGCTTCAGTTTTTGTGATACCTGGGGGTCCTTCCATAAGGGCGTCATGATAATTGGAGATGACTAGTTCTTGTAGTTCCTTGTGTGGTAGAAATAGACATCCTTGATAGTAAGGCAGGTCATTGATGACTGAATAATCTTGGCCTTTCTTTACTCAGTCCTGCAGGACTGCTGGATCGAAAAGTTGTTCGATTTTTAAATGAATGTCTTCTAGAGTCTGTAGAGTAGTTATGCCAAGAATTCTTTGTTCTGAAATTATAGGCACCGGTTCCTGGTTTGAATATACTTCTCCCATCCCTATTCGGGATAGGGCATCTGCCTTGCCGTTTTTACAACCTGGTCGATAAGTGATCACGAAATCGAATTCGGCAAAGAATAATGCCCACCGAAGTTGGCGCGATGATTGGGCATTGGCTGTTTTCAAATACTGCAGATTCCTGTGATCGGTGATTACAGTGATGGTATGCCTGGCACCGAGAAGATAATGCCGCCAAGCCTTAAAGGCGGACTTGATGGCTAATAACTCCTTATCAGTAACCGCATAGTTTAATTCGGGTGCTGAGAACTTTCTTGACCAGAATGCTACTGGATGAAGTTGACCGGTTTCGGGATCCTTCTGCGACAGGACAGCTCCCATGGCTAAACTGGATGCATCGGTTTCAACTATGTATGGAAGCTCAGGGTGTGGATGCTTTAAGACAGGTGCAGACGTGAATTTCGATTTTAGCTCTTGGAAGGCTCTTTCAGCCTCTTCAGTCCACAAAAAACATTTGTTTTTTCGCAAAAGTGCTGTGATGGGGTGTACAATATGTGAGAATTCAGGAATAAATTTGCGATAGAAATTAGCAAATCCAAGCATGCTTTGTACCCCTTTAACAGAACTGGGTGATGGCCACTTGAGGATTGCGTCCACCTTTCGAGAGACCAGTCGAACTCCTTTTGGAGTCAGGATAAATCCCAGGAATTCAACTTCTGTAGAATGAAAAAACATTTCTCCAATTTTGCATATAACTTGTGCTAGCATAGTTTCTCTAGGACTGCACGAACGTGCTTCACATGGTCTGATTCTGAGGAGGAGTACACTAGAATATCGTCTATGTATACGACAACACAGACGTCAATGAGTTCACGAAGGACATCGTTCATAAAATACTGGAAGGCTGCTAGTGCATTGCACAACCCGAAGGGCATCAACTGGTATTCGAATAACCCGTACTTGGTGCGAAAGGCAGTCTTCCATTCATCGCCTTTCTTTACACGTACCAGATGATATGCCCCTCGGAGGTCTAACTTAGTGTAGATACAAGCATCCTTTACTTGGTCTAGTAATTCAGGGATCAGAGGCAATGGGTATCGGTTTTTTACTGTAATCTGATTTAATGCGCGGTAGTCTATGCACGTTCTAAGGTCACATCCCTTTTTACGCACGAAGAATAGAGCTGAGGATGCAGGAGATTTGGATGGACGAATGAAGCCATTAGCAAGGTATTGGTCCAAATATTGTCGTAGGTGAAGATTTTCGGGTTCCGTAAGGGCGTAGATTCTACTGCATGGAGGTTGTGCACCGGGTACTAGGTCAATTTGACAATCGTATGATCTGTGAGGTGGCAAGGTATTTGCCTGTTCTTTTTGAAAAACATTCTGAAATTCTTGATATTCCTGAGGTAACTGCACAACTAGATTAATAACGGTGGCCAGGCTTTTGTTCAAGGTTTTTTCCAGGTAACAGGTGTGTGCACAATCTGGGAAGGTCACTCTCTTCTCTCGCCAATCAATACAAGGATTATGTGTTTCCAACCATGGCATTCCCAGAATTATTTGGAATTGCGGGGCCTTGATTAAATCAAACACAATAGTTTCTCGATGCCCATCTTGACCCAACAGTGTCAGCTCAGTAGTGGAATAAGTTACAGGCCCAGAGGCAATTTCAGTTCCATCGACTGTGGTGATCACATCCGAAGCGGTCTTTTTGCAAAGGGGTAGATACACCCTTGAGGCCAATTTGTGGTCCATGTAGTTTCCCACGGCCCCGCTATCAATGTATGCCCTTACTGCGTGCATACGTGATGGCTGTCTTGGATCAATTAGGACCATTGGTATAATTAGGTGGGAGGTCTGAGTGTCCTTCTTTAAGCTCGGCAAGCGGACCTCTACGCTTGTCGGGCGTGGTCGTTTCCCGAATCAGGCTCCATTTGACTTTTGTCAGCAACTCCTACTACTTTCTTGGGTGGTTTTATGGGGCAATCCCGTAGAAAATGTCCTGCGGTTCCACAGTACAGATACAATTGCATCTGCCGTCTCTTTTCTCTTTCCTTTTGAGTTAAGGGTCCTTTAACCCCCCCGATCTGCATAGGTTCTGATGCAACTGTTCCTTTGGGGGTGACATTGGGTTTAACCCATACCTGACTCTCGAATTTAGCTCGCTCAGCCTTTCTATTCTGAAGTCGGTGGTCTAACTGGACCACTAATTCTATATATTCTGCGCAATCCTGAGGTGGGTTCACAACTAGAGCCAAAACATCTTTGACTTCTCCCTGAAGCCCACGATGAAATAATGTAATTCGTTTCTCCTCAGGCCATCCGGTTTCCACCACCAACCTATTGAAGGTTGCGATATAGGTTAGCAGATCCTGATTACCCTGTCGAAGGGATAAAAGTTCATTATCCAGGGCCTGTCCCTGTGAATGTCTGGCGAATAGTCTTTCCATGCTTCTTTGAAAACCCTGAAAATCCCGAAGAAGAGGATCATCCTGGTTGACTAGTGGAATTGACCAGTCAGCTGCGGTGCCACTAAGATATGATAGTACAAAGGCTACTTTGGCTTGGTAATTTGGAAAAGCTCCAGGTCTGCATAAAAAGTGCAAGCAGCATTGATTCATAAACACTGCGAACCTTTTTGGGTCCCCAGCAAAGCGTTCGGGTGGAGCTAAAGGAATAGCCCCTGGTAGGATTACTTGAACAGGATTGCTCGATGAAACAGGAGCTGGGTTTCCCACGAGTCCAGGTAGGGGTGTTTGCCCAGCTTGATTTTGCAGCAGTTGTCTAGCAAGATGATCTGTGTGTTCCTTTGGCACAATCAGTTCTCTCCTGAGGGCATAAGTCTCTTGGCGCGCAGAGTGCACTTCCGCCCTAAGTTCCTCTAATAATTGGGCTAATTGGTCTGTTTCAGAGGTTTCCATAACGCCCAGGTGGGAATTTGTAGATAGGCTTCGTGTTCTGTTACGCTCACCTGGCTCCCACAGGGGCGTCGATTGGACTCGGACAGCTGCAACCTCCTCCAACGTGAAGCGTAGTGCAGAGATGACAGACTGGACCGCCTAATCTCGCCTGCTTGACCCGTAGAAATATTCTCCTGCAAGTGGAGAAAGGGATTCAGCCACCCATGGATTTTAGTAATGGCACCCCACTGTTCTCCCCATTAATCACCACCGATATTCACTTTCTGTAAGCTCACCTTATGTTTGTAAATGATGAGCTCTCCATCCTGCGTGGAATGCAGGGGCGCGTAGATACCAGTTACTTCACTGGTTTGAGGGCGTTAGAAGAGTTCCGGATGAATATTGACTCTGAGGTTCCAGGCTAGAACCCGTAAGTATAAAGTTCAAAGAGTTCAATACGTCTGATGTTCACTCTTGGACATTCCTTTCTTGTGTTGCAGCTGGGTCCAAGGGAAGATTGTCTTGTGGCAGCTGTTGGTGTTGAGGTAAGAGTCTGTATTACCCAACACTGTCCGGCAAAAGATGCGTGTGTTTAAATTGCTGGTTTCTCTCTCCTTACAGGTGCGGCGTAAGAAGTTGCGGTTTGTTACAGAATAATGCCTCCGGTTGTTAATCAGGTAAGTCTATGGTGGAGAGGTTGTATTTGTTGGCTCTCTCGGCTCACCTTATGTTTCTTTTGTCCCCTAGATGGTGGAATTTGGCGGAGAAAATGATGGAGGCTGCGCCGGATCGAAAAATGCTGTGAGGACTGGTGAGTATGGCGCGGCGCTGCAGCTGGCGATGCGACGCGTGTAGAATAATGTCCTTTTCAAGTTCGAAGACGTGATGGATCCGGAATTCAGGTAAAGATTGAAATAATATCTGTTTTCTAACCTTTCCTTCTTCTTTCTTCTATTGTTAGGAGCTCTGGATTCGAGACGGGCGTGGCTGAAGACTGGATGCTGACTGCAGGCACGGTGAGCGTGACGCTGCTGGATGCAGAATAACACGAAGCATGTGCTGCTGTTAGGGCGTGGTTTAAATAGCCTCCAAAGTAGTTCCAGGTAAGAAGTCCCTAGAACCACACCCGAGTAAAAAATAGTCCCTGTAGAAAAATAGTCCCATCCAGGCCTCACGTTGGCTTGGATTCATTTGCAGCATGGTCTGCATGAGGTAAGTAAAGTCTATGAGCCTGACGCCTATGGCGCCAGGACTGATTTCTATTATGAGCCTGGCGCCTAAGGCGCCAGGACTGAACCCAGATAGCCCCGAGCCGGGGCTGCTTGGGTTTTATTAAAAACCTGGATGCCTGCTCCCGGGGCTGATGGGCTTGATCCGGATGCCCGGGGGTAGGCATCATGACACACATTCAGTTCGAGGTGCAATGGCATCAAAAGCACTGAGGCAAGGCGCGACTTTGCAAGATATCCTGAAAGCAGCTGATTGGGCTAGTGATACTACGTTTAGATTGTTTTATTTTAGACCAATTAACAAGCTAGCAGAAGCTATGGTAAAAAGCTTTGAACAAGCATAATGCTCGCCTCCGTCTTGACATAGAACGAAGATTCCCCCTGCTAATAGCGCAGGGAGTTCTTGATCCTATTAAAGACAAGGAGGCAAGCATTACTTTTCCGCCCTAGATACACGGGAGAGCTAAAGTACTAATGGGAAAATGTATTGTGATATGTATCAGAATAGTTCACATGATTTCCTCCCAGAATAGGGTGTGTATCCGCCACCCTAACATTCACTGTTATTTCTGTCACTAGGAGACAAGCAGAAGAATGGCTGAAAACGTACGTGAGGTGAACGAGACACGTTGACCAAAATCGCACCTTGGAATGTGAAGCATCGACTCAGCAGAGCTCTAAAGTTCAGAGACTATGTTGATCGAGATGACAGTTCAGTTTTCATTTAAGATTGCAGTTGGAAGCAATCAAGAAAAGGAGGAATACAGGAAGAGGAAGGACTAGGTCACATGACCAGGACACTGAGGTTACAGGGACCTAGGACTGACGGGATATGAAGTTTTTGAAATATTTTTTTTTATTTCAATGGAAAGATTTACATTTTTAATATTTTGTTGAAACTGCTGGAGGGTAATAAATAAGAAGATGAAGCATAATGCTCGCCTCCTTGTGTTTAATAGAATCAAGAGCTCCCTGCGCTATTAGCAGGGGAAATCTTCATTGCCAATGGTTTGTGGTGCCAGGGTTCTTCACTGTTTTGTTGTTATGAAAAAGGAGGAGTGTGGTGTGTTGCTTTAAGATACCCACATGACAGAGTGACGTAACTCCATCGCTTGCTAATAAATGGCACGATGCGCCAGAGCACAAGCACAGCCCAGACGGAGAAGAGCTTGTCCTGAGTAGTTTGTTGGGCCGTAGTGGGGGGGCATAAGGGGGAATGTTTGCGGTGCGCCAGTCCCTAATGGGCACATTCCACAGATGAGTTACTTCACTGTGCAGCTCATTTTTTTTTAAACTGTCACTGAACAAACATCCTTTAAAATACACAATTTGCAACACATTGTTAAATACCTGCAAGGGAATCAGGCGGGAGGGCCCACACAAATGAGACGCAGGAGCCTGTATCAACTGCAATCTTCTTTATTAATCTACAGTCGGCAACTGCCGAAACTCCCCTCCCCCCTCCCTAACCCATACGTCATGTCCTGTCCCTTTACCTGAGACCGCAACGGCAGCCCACCCACACAACGATGCGGGGAGGTGCTGACATCTCCCCTCTTTTTAATACCCAAGTTCCTCGCCGTGCTCTACCCCATTTCTTCGATGAGGCGGAGCGGCTTTATGCGGCTTCTTTGAGGTTGCTGCGAGCTGCGGGGCGTCGTCCACGCTGATGGCTAAGAAGTAGGGTTTCCATGGCCTTCTGACTCCTCTCCATCTCCTTGGTAGTGTTCATCACGTTGTCTTTCTTCCTCACTTCCACTGTACTTGCTCCGGCCTTATTCCACGTTGGCGTTCACACGTTTGAAGTGCAATGCATTGTGCATTACGGACGAGCAGTCGTCTCTCTGTGCCGTGATCATGCTGCCTTTCTTGTGTGTCACGATGAGCGGGGTCGGTGCAAATGTGGCATCTTCTTTCCTGTTCTACGGTTGCCGCATCCATACTTCATCTCCTGGTTCTATGGTTGTCTCCCGTGCTCGCCTCTTGCGGTCCATTACTTCCTTCATCTTTGCTTTTCCAGTGGCATCGTTCTTCTTTGCCTCTTGTTCCAAAGACGTTGGTGCTTGGGGCCTAGGATCTTCAGGTAGTCGTGTTCGGATTGGCCGTCGAAACATTAGGTCCGCCGGGCATATCCCTGTGGTGCTGTGGGGCGTGTGTCTGTAATCTCTTAGCAGTTGGTTAAGTGGTTGCTCGAAAGGCTTGTTTTTAATATTTGCAATCTGAAGTGTCCTTTTGATATTGGCCATAAATCTCTCTACCATGCCGTTTGCTTGCGGTCAGCGCACGGTTACCTTCCGATGTTGGAAGCCCATGTATTTGGCGAAGTTGTGGAAGCCCTGGATCACAAATGTCCAGCCAATGTCTGACTTTATGATCTTGGGGATTCCATATGCGGACAACATGCGGTCTAAGACTGGGATGACGCCTGCAGCTGCGGAGCTTTCCACTAATTGCGCGTCGGGGAAGCGTGAGTGCTCTTCAATGAGTACGACCACATGCATGCCATCTCTTAGTGGGCCGAAAAGGTCTTCCCACACTTGCTTCGGCAGGGGTGACATTTGTAGTGAGTTTGGGTGCGGGGGGAGCTACCTGTGCACGTATGTGGCACCCCCCTATGATGTCTTCCACCAGAGCGTCGAACTTTGGGAACCATATCTTTTGTCTAAGGAGTCTTTTCGTTGCCACCACTCCCCTATGTCCTTCGTGTGCCAAACGAATTGTCTTTTCTCTGAGCCCTTCCGGCATTATGACCTTGCAGCCTTTTAGTAGTATGTGTTCGTCTACTATGGACAGTTTATCTCTCACTTGGTCTAGCCACTTGACATCATCTCTTACTGTTTCTGTCTCTTGTCGGGCCTGTTGTCTCATGTGTGCCTTTTTGTTTGTTTGCATGCAGTGTCTGACAATTCGGAACGCCGGGTCCAGTTCCGACTGTGGCATCAGCTCCGCCCAGCCTATGGGCAGTGGTTGTAGGTGGTGTATCACGTAGTTTATGTACGCGTCTGTGATGGACGGTTGTGGTTCTGCCGGTCCTGTGGGATGGCGGGACAAGTAATCCGCGGGATTTTCTTTGTTGCCTGGGCGGTGCTTGATGGTGAATTTGTAATGTTGTTGACGTAGTCCCCACCTTCCTATCCTCTGGGGCATTTGGGCTTTGGTGTCCCCGTATATGGTTAAGAGCGCCTGATGGTCCGTTATTATGGTGAACTTCTTGCCATACAAGAATAGATGGAAATATTTGCACGCCCACACTACTGCCAGGCTCTCTTTTTCCGCCTGGGAGTATGCCTGTTCTGTGGCAGTAAGGCTCCTGCTGGCGTATGCCACTATGTGGATGGTGGCTGGCGTCTCGGGGGTCCATCTGAGCGAGAATGGCACCGAGTCCTATGGGGCTGGCGTAAACGATTACTTCCATGTCCCTTTGTGCGTCATAGTACGCCGTATCGTCTGCTTTCCAGATGGCAATGCGGATATCCTCGAATGCCGTTTGACACTCTTCCCACCAGATGAACGGTTGGTCCTTGCGCGTGAGCAGTCGTAACGGGTTGCTTACGGTGGAGTAGTCTTTCAAGTATCTCGAACAGTAACTGCCAAGCCTAGGAATGACCGTAGATCTGTTGTGGTCTTGGGAGGCGGCGCAGTGTGAATTTGTCGGGGTCCGGGCCCATCCCCTTGTCCGAGAAGATATGGCCAAAGAATCTCAAAGAGCCTTTGGCGAATTCACATTTTGCCTTGTTTAGTGTGAGGCCCGCTGCTTCCAGCGCTGTGCACACTTGATGTAGCGCCGTGTCCTGCTCCTCTCTGGTTTTCCCGAATACTAACACGTCATACGAGTAGGTCAGACTATTTGGGACGTGGCGAATCACCTTATGCATTTCCTCTTGAAAAATGTCTGCGGCCGATGAGATGCCGAAGCTGAGTCTTTTATACTGAAAAAGGCTTAGGTGTGTCACAAATGTAGTGATGTATCTGGATTTGGGGGCGATTTCAATTTGATGCCAGCTTTTGGTCAGGTCCAATTTTGAGAAAATCTTTGCTCCGTGGAGAAGGTGAATCATGTCTGTGATTCTGGGGGCTTGGTGTCTCTCCCTCTCGATTGCTACATTCACTCTGCGCATGTCGACGCACAGGCGTATGGATCCGTCCGGGGACTTCTTGGGGACGGGGACGATGGGTGACACTCATGGTGTTGGGCCTGAGACAGGTTCGATGATGTCTATTTTGATGAGTTTGTCTAGTTCGTCCTCCACCTGTTTCTGGATGTTGACAGGTATGCCGCGATAGTGTTGGGCCACGGAGGGAATTTCCGGGTTGATGTGGAGTTGTATTTTCCTGTTTTTTTATTTCCCGAGTCCATTGAAAAGTTTTCGGAATGATTGTTCCACTGCCTCTGGTTTGGCGAAGTATTTGTGTGCCATAATCTGGTATAAGATGTGCACTAAGCCCATGTCCACCGCCGTTCTGAAACTTAGGATGCAGCCACTGTTGGCTTCCGTCTTCAGTATGTGTAGGGTGATGTTCGCTGCATGAGATTTGTGCGTGCACCACGCTGTGATTGTGCCCTTGCAGGGTAATGGGGTTGTTGCTCCGTAAGGATAGATGTCCACTGTGGCCTTTCTGATTTTTGGAGGCCGCTTGAGCGAGTTGTATGACTGCTCGCTGATGATATTAACGGTGGCCCCTGTGTCAATGAGGAATTCCAGAGGCGTGTCTTTTACCTGCAGCGTGAGGATGGGGCTGTGTTGAGTGGCCATGGTGTTGTTAAGTGCCCACACGTAGCCTTTCTTTCTCTGGCCCTCTTCTGATGGTGGAGATTCACTGCTGGTGGGAGAGCGCATTTTGATTTACCTGACGAAACGCCTTCTTTGCGAGCACCTTGAGCTGTCATTTAGCCACCTGTCATCTCGTGGGTTAGAGCTCCTTCGATCTATGTCCTCCCTTCTGGGTGTCGCGTGTTCTCCTTCTCTTCTGTTGGTCGTGGGCTTTGACGCATGTTTCTGCGTCTCTCTTGAGTACGCTGCCTGTTTAGAGGGGGGCCCAGGTGCTTTTTTGCACAATGCTCTGTAGTGGTCCATTCCGCCGCACGCAGCGCATTGCTGTCCGACCGCGGGGCACTCGCTAGCGTGGGGATATTTGTATCCACATCGATAGTATGTGGCGTCTGGCCGCTTTCCTCCTTGGTTTGGTGCTGCATATAGTTTGTTGATGGCGTCTGGGTTGACTGCAGGCTGCTGTATGGTTACTTTTCCCAGGTTATCCAGTTGCGATTCTACTGCCGCCTCCATGCGTGCCAGTGCCAGGATCTCTTCCAGCGACCGTTGCTTTTGCAGCAGTTGCTTTCTGAATGGTTGTGAGAGGCATCCGGCGATCACCTGGGACCTGAGTGCTTCTTCGTTGGAGTATTTGTGAAATTCACAATATTTGAGCTTGATGTGAAGGCGCATGACAAAATTGTCTATAGACTTGCCCCTCTCTTGTCTGGTGGTATGGAATATGTGACGCTCATAATCAATATTGGTGTGGGGGGTGAAGTATTCCAATAGTTTGCCATGAAGTTCGCCATATGTTACTGTGTCAACGTTTAGGAGTTCTCCCGCAATGTCTCTCACTGCCGGTCCAACAGCCATGAAGAGGGTGTTTTTGAGTCTTGTGTCATCGGTTAGGCCTATGGCGCCTGCGTAGAATTTGAAGTCCCTGAGCCATATGCCCCAGCGAGGCCCCAGATTGGAGGTATCTTTCAGTCCAAATGGGGCTGGCATGTGCATGATTTGTGACGCGCCCCCCCTCTACTTGCACTGGCTGGTTGTTACCTTGTGTGGCTTCTGCCCCTCCGGATGACCCTTCCGGATGAGGAAGCTGTTGACACTGCTGGATCAGACATGGTGGTGTGGGCGAGGGCTTGTGGCTCTTGTTTGCTGGTCCTGGTTGTGTTGACAGCATGTGTGTGCGTTAGCTATTTGGCTTGTGTCTCCAGTGCTTGGTTTCTCTTTACGTCCTTATTCTCTCTGTCTGATTGCAGACCTTTTGAAATTCGCTGTGTAGTCCAGCGCACGTGCGTGTTACACGGAGCCGGTTCACATCAGTTGGTGGATCCTCCGCCTAGCGAGCTACCGTGGGCTTTAGCAGGGCGTGGGTAGCGTCTGCCGCCTTGTTTGGTCTTGAGGCCAGCTCCTATCTGGATTGTTTTAGTTTCGCCCGTGGCAGAGCATGGAGCAGATGAGGGGCGTTGCCAGTGCTTACCCCGTGAGGCCATACGCCACTGCAAAACTCCCGGTCCATTTGGCGGCGTGCTCAGGTTTCCTCCGGCGTGTGTGCTGAGCTCTCGCTCCTCTGAGCGGCATGCTCCTGTCTTCTCTGGCGTGTGTGTGTCTGCGCTGGGCGGGTGTCCCAGTTCCACACGGCGGCGTCCTTTACGTGGGCGGTGTGTGCAGTTTGTTTGGCTGCTGTCGTGGTCGAGGCGCGCCGACGCGCTATACTGCCCGGCAGCAGACCTCGTTCCGGCACGGGTAGGTCGCTCGACGCAGGAGCCTGTATCAACTGCAACCTTCTTTTGCTAATTTACAGTCGGCAACTGCCGAAACTCCCCTGACCCCTCCTTAACCCATACGTCATGTCCTGTCCCTTTTCCTGAGACCGCAACGGCGGCCCACCCACACAACGATGTGGGGAGGTGCTGACACACATTACCCAAAAACTTCCCTTGTGTACTTCTCAAACAGTCAAAAAGGAACGAATTGCCATTTGAGATTGTGGGACACTTTTTCATTGGTGCCTGAGCAGAGGTCGAAGTGGGCGGGAGCGGTCGGAAGCGGTGCTCCTATACTTTTTATTTTTAAGTTTCACCGTTCCTATACTTTTATTTTAAAAAGAAACCGTTCTGTAATGTTTCCTTTTAAAATAAAAGTGTAGGAAGAAGTTGAAACTTGCACTGCACTGAACATTCCCATAAAGAGAAGGTGTCTTTGTTTGGGGGTTTAGATTGTGTGTGGGAGGGGGTGTGGTGATGGGGTTTGTGGGGAGCAGGGTCAGGCCATTAGAGAACATAGTTCCACTACTTCTTTCCATAAACTTCGACCACTGTGCCTGAGACAATTGTATGCCCCACTCCGAACGTGTAGAGTTGGTTTTGCCACTCCCAGAGTACCTAGCTCCTTGGTTGGGCCAGTGTCTATGGAGGCTCCACCTGCTCGCATTTTTTTGTGCATGAGGCAAGAGTTGCCCGCTTGACGTTGGGGAGTGGCATACGGGCACGCTTTCTTGTCTTCTCTAGACACCACATTAACTAGAAACTGCTCTACACACGCAGCAAATGTATGCAGAGCCGTACGCAAAACAGCCAGCTTTGAGCTTCTGAGCATATGCACATAATAGCAACAGGCTCACCTATATGAGTGCGAGGCGGCACTGTATGTAACCACGTGTTCGGAGAGTGCTAAAACAGAAGGCACGCCCATGGAACCGAATGGCAGTAGACGCTTCCTGTCAAGGCGCTTGTGTCTGCCATTTGTGTGAGAGGCGAGGGAAGGTTTCCACGGTGCTCCGCCCTCTAGCACATCAGGCGGGAGGGGGAAGTACAAGCGAGCTCTGGACGCTGCGTGAGAGTCAACAGAGGCGACAAGGGAGTTAAAGCAACAAGGAAGGTTTAACGGAAAATGTCATCGGTTTGCCTGAAAGACTGCAAGGTAAGCGGGTGCTGTCACGACGCCGCAGAATGGGCTCGTATGCAGTTACCACTGTATGCACTTAACACGCAGTATTGTTCGCTGTTACAAAGCAACCGTACAGTATCATTTTGTCACGATTGCCTGTAATGTAGTCCTATTCGTACTTATTTTGCAATGTTATCAACACAGCATCTTTCATTTGTGGAAAGGAATATGGTAATCTTCTGGTTTTAAAAGAAGGGAACTTAACATTATGAAAACCAATTGTATGCATGCATGTCAGCAAGTGTGACTGTGGCCCTTAGAAAACAAGGGAAGCAAGTGCAAATTGTGTGTAAGTGATATATATATCATATATATATATATATAATGCGGACTAGGAGGCCTCCAGCAGCTAGGGCAGCATGAGACTGCAGCCCACTTTTAAAACTCTTGAAATATATTCCTCTAAATGCTGCTACATTAAATGTTTCTGCGTTCAGAAACACTCAGAGAAAATAAGATTTGGTTGATGCAGTGTATGTGTTTCCGAGCAATGCCAAGTGTATACTTGCTCTGTTTAATGGCTTGTCCATTTCTGGATATTATAGAGACGCAGTCATTTCTGGAAACAATTAACAGGTGCACGATTTGTAGAAAACGAGCTTTATAATGCAATTCATTCAACGACCTCAAAGTAGATAACTTGACGCGCCCACATCTGGCAACAGTATTTAAAGACAAAAACAACAAAATTAGAATACATTCTAGACATTAGGTATATGCAAATCTCATCCCTCCTATAAGTCCCTGCCTACAAATCCAAGTCAATATAAAATGGCCTACTCTGATTGGTTAGTACACTAACATGTAACAGTCGATGTGCATCCCACGGACATTGCCTACTCTTGGACAGTTAACCCCTTAAGTGCCATGGCGAAGTATCTCGTCCTTGGGATTACCTCCCTGTTGCCAAGGATGAGATACCTCGTCCTTGGCACTTAAGTGGTTAATGAAACAGAAAACGTTAGAAGGCATTGAATGTGTCGTAAATCTCCCCCCGTCTCACCTGTGATCGGGATCTCCCTTGTTCGGCCGCAGGACTCTTCCTGTGGATGGTTCGGTTCTTGAATAGGCTCGCCCGAGCCTCGTCAAGTTGCAGGATGCGTTCAGAGTTCCGGGAAGTTCGTGGTTCCAGGGTATCCAGGATTTAGCGATGAACGAGTAAGTAGGGGGGGAAATCCAGGAACAGGATAAAAGGCAAGGAAGGAAGTAAGAGGATTAAAGGAACCAATGTAGAAGGTAAGCACACATCGGGTCACTACCGAAGATAGCGTTGAGACGCGCGGACCCGCAGGGGTGTGACCAATTTATAGTACGTGCCACGACGTGAAAAGCTAGTGCGTAGCACGGAGCTTGGTACGGCCATGTTGGGAGGAACAAGGAGTACAAGCCCTTCGTGACAATGACCATGAGGTCCAGAAGGGGCAATTTCGCCGGGTCATGACAGCATGGCGAAATACCAAAATCAACAAAAAAGACCTTGGCACTGGGGGGGAAAACCCATGGCAGTTAAAAGAAGAGCGAAATCTGCCCTCCACAGCAGCAAACTAGATACAGTTACATTCTCTCTGTGCGACCAGACAGCTTGGCAACCCATGCTATTCCCAAAACTCGCTGCTCTCCCACGTTTGAAGATGTCCTTGTTAATATCCCATACTTGTCTGCCTATGTCAAGGACAAAAAAACATTATTTCAGTGTGCTCAAGTCCCTTGGGAAAGGTTTCATGAGAAAGTTTAACAGAGTCCTAACTTTTAGAATAATAGCTAATATTTGTGCTGCGAGGCCATCCCGCCACATACTCGGCAGCTCAATGGCTCTCTAGGATGCAGCAGAAACTAAATCCAATTAAAAATCGCAGAGACCCTCAAATAAAATGTCAGAAGCATCCACGTTCATAATATTCATGAAGCCTATATTTTCTCTTATGTCTATGATGTTGCACCTGCATATTAACAATATCAGGGCCTGTTTCAAGGGAAATTGTCAGCATATGCTAAAGACAGGAGTCCGAAAGCTTGCCAAAAAGCTCATAGGAAGACTTCGTGAAATTCCCCCCCAATATTTTTGAATGGGACTAAATCGTGCATCTGTAAACATGTTTTTTAAGGAATTTTGTCAATAGAATCGTTTTAGGAGAAATTCCTGTGTGGGGTTTCAGCGAGTTTTGTACATGGATTATATGACTCATTAAAAAAAATGTATTATACAGTGACCATCGGGCTGTTTATTGAAATGACCCTGTTCATTGTTAATGTGGCAAGGAAACAGAAGGTATAATTCTCAGTAAATGAACAGGCAAACGTTTCACAGGGCTTTCTTGCAAGAAAACAAAAAATTACTGAATGGTCTAGTTCGTGGTGTGATGCATCATGTCCCAGTTATCAAATGATTTAAAAGAGGGCTTTCTAAAGCTGTCCGCCTTATTCATCTCAATAGGCATAACATATTCCTGATTACATGTTTTTTAAAACAAAATTTTGTAATATTTATAATGTTTGAAAAGGTTAAAAAAATTGCTGATACAGTAGGATAGATTCCTACTAAAGTGCTCAGTGCTACAAAGTAGGGGTGTATCGAACCTCGGCTTCGAGTAAGTATTCAGCCGAATTTCAGTTGAAAATCAGCTATTCGGCTTCAGACGAATACTTACTGGAATCCTTACTAAAAGCCGATGTTACACCAGGGGTGCGTATATACACATGTGGTTTGTGTAAGTATATAATGCCTAAATATATAATTGCTAGGAAAGCACTGACAGACATTCCTTTATCTTCTATTTTTGTGTGCCTTTTAGCATATTTCTATACAAACTTGCAAGGTTCGCCTTTAGAAATTCAAGTGGACCACGGAATGGGGTGTGGCGTTGGCAGTTCCGACCCCACGCCACTTCCTTTATCATATGCACAGCCCCTGTGGACCGCAGTTTATGAGGCTTTGGGCTAACAACACCCAGCCGTTGGCATTACAAATAAAGAGACGGGGAAGGACAGGAGTGGGGGCATTGGGTGCTCATCCCCGATACCTTATTCATCCAGGCACATGTCATCTGGGGCAGTGAAAGGCAGCGGCCCCTGACAGTGGGTCACAGCTGTCACCCTATGGGGCTTCAATAGGCCTGCACAGCCCCAGACAGCCGCTGCCCCCTCTCGTGAGAAGCAACCCAATTGCTGGGGACGGCTATATTGATTCGCCGGCTCTCCCTTTCACATTTACCAATACCCAAAGAGGGGAGATAAACAGCTGAGAGGGATGGACACCAGAGGAGGCGCAGGTGGGGAGAGGATAGAAGGAGTCCCTGCCCCACCAGACGCTGGGCCAACGAGACAGGCCTCTACAAGTCTGCCTTCAGCCATTGGATGTCCAAATGGAATGCATTCTGTGTGATATCAAATAAACAGACACTCATGAAAATGCACTGTGTGATGCTATACAATACACAGGACAAGTGCTGGAATCCATAAAGCGTGTGTTGAGCGTCTCAGCTGCTTTTTAGTGCAGCAGGTTGGATGATATTATAGACAAAGAAAATACAGAGGCTTCACACAAAAGGTAGAAGGGGCTGGCACAGCTCTGAAAGCAGCGCTCTCTCCCCGCTCCTCTCTCCACTACTTGCAGTGCCCATAATGTCTCGTTCAGGGCCCACCCCGCAGAACAAAATGAGAGACAAACATGCATCTCGGGAGGATAGCTCAGGGGCAACGTGCTCGCCTTGGAAACAAGATGCCACGGAGCAACACAGGTTCGATCCCCGTTACCACGCTTAGAAACCTCTGGGCATTAAGCGCGTTTTAAATAACCTATAATATCATCTACTGTGCTTTCAGCACACTAGCCATGGAACACTATCTTGCTAAGTGGGCTTCACCTTTTACTTGATGGAGCAGAGATTGATTTGGAAAGACGGGGACATTACTTTTTTAAGTTTTCTTTGTTATTAGCAGTGCCTATTCTAACATATAAGTGTTTAAGTAATTGGAGTTGTAATGGAATGTTACCTACCAAATTTCTTATTAGGAAATGAAAGCAAGCAATTATAAAACTCCCCTTCTAAAGCTTAGTTAAAGCTATGATCTAATTATAAGCACTATGCATGTCCTTCACTGAAATCCTATTAAAACAAGCACTGGCAAAGCCAACAGTTTTGACTTGTATGCACTGCCTTTATATGCCTTGTTACTCGCACCATTTTGCACCTGCAACCATCAATAGCCAGTTGATACCACTACGGCAGTGTTAGGGAGAATCCTGTGCAGTTCCCTTGGGGAACACTGCAAAAAGATTAAGACTACAGGAGTAAGCAGTAAACCCAATTGGTAGCAGTCTGCACCACCCAGATTTACCTGGTAGCTGTGGCTGAGCAGTCAGACTTCTCTCAAGAAGAGTAGGGCAGTATGCAGAGTATACACAATAGGGCCAAAATACAGTAGAGCAAACAAACACTGACCAGAGCTTTGTATAAAAAGTATATAGTTATTTATTTAAAACACACTTTAGGTAATACACTCGCACTTTCAATGAAAAGTAATCTAAAACACAGCCAGGTAAGTATACACACCTTCCTTGATAACTATCAGACAAGTCAGGGTTAAAGCACAACTATTTGTTAAGACAGAAGTGAGCGCTTAACCTAGATGGCACTCCAAATGTTTAGGTTAAAAAGGGAGAGAAAAGGCAGAGCATAAAATGAAACAGTTCCCAACACTTTTAAGAGTTCAGAGCAAGGGGAGAAAGGCAGGTTATACGGTAGAGCCAAAGTTCATAGGCCAAGCCCACTTTAAATGGAGCAAAGCAAAATGTGCCCAGGATCACACGGTTTAAAGTGCACTGAAAGTCTTTGCAGAGTGTTCAAAAGAGGTTGGGGGGATTCAAAAGATATAGTTAGAGGTCTGGAGCCAACCCAGTATAGAAGCCAAGTATTTAAGGGTCACCTTTAGCAATCTGTAGAAAGGGAGGCCAGGCAGGACACAGTACCTTAAAGAGAAAGGAAGCTCCAGCGGGGGCAATTGTTCCTGGCAGTGATTGCAGTTCATTGTTCCGACCAGAGGAAGAGAGGATCTCGTTGAGGAGGAAACTTGGAGTCGTTGCACTGTACAGGGATGAAACTAGCCGTGGAGTTCCTGATTAAAAGATGCGGTCCTTTTATTCGTGGTCAAAAGTGGTGAGCTTGGCTATCCGGCCACCGGGGTGCTTGGCACGGGCGATTCGACCAAGGGCTGTCTTTGGAAGGCGAAAAAGGGTGAACTGGTTGATCCCACCAGCTCAGGGGAAGAAGACTCGTCCAGCAGAAGATCTTCTCTTGTCGTCGGGGAAGTGGTAAGGTAGCTGCAGCAGGGCTTCACCGGTGGTGTCGTCGTTGCAGATGGCTCAGCTTCGTCCCTCTTCAGATTCTTAGGTTCTGTGTCGACTTCTGAAGTTCCAGTCCCAAAGGCCCTGCTTTTATGCAGAAAAACCCCCATTCATCAGCCTAGCTGTCAATCACACATGCTAAAGTGGTGAGCCGGGCGGCTCACCACTGGGCCAATCAGAGTAGAGTGAGACGTGGGTTGCTAAGGCAACGCAGTCCAGGGTGCCAATTCCCCCCTCCACCCTTCCTGTGGAACCCAGACAGAGTGGCACCACTTGGAGGGCTTCTGTGGAGAAGCCCGCCAAAATAGTGGATCAAAGGGCTCGACCTTGGTCAGAGTTACAGAGACGGACACAAACGCCATTTTAGAATCGAGTTCTGGCAAAAAGACCCAACCGGTGATTTAATATTAAATAAATAAACCGGCGGTATCTTTAACATTGCACTATAAAGTGGTGCGTTTAAAATCAATGGGAAAATCCCATAGAGAATATTCTGGGGGAATATTTTGCGTGGTAACCACTGCCACCAGCCAGAAACTCGACGAGGGGGGATGGGACAGTGCCCCCTCGAAAACAGACCCAGGGGCAATCGAATTACCCCCTACCAGTACTTCCACAATATGATGGTTTGTACTGGTTCTGTTCACAATTTTGGACTAGTAAAGCCAATGGTGACTTTACATGCCCTGGGAGACAGTAGTCAGTCCCAGGGTATGGAGTCACTGTGACACCCATGTGGTACTGCACTGAGGGTGCTGTGTACCGCACATACAGAAAAACAGATGATACCCTATGGAGTAAAAAGGAACCCCATAGCCCATAAGCACATAACAAGTGAAAGACATACTTCAAATCATGCCTAAGAGTGGGAGTAAAAGAGTCTCACTATTAGCAGGGGAAAAAAGCAAACCCCAAAAATCCAGCAAAGCTGCTGGGGGACTCACTAGGTTTGGGAAATAAGCCTTATAAGAGAATTCTCCCTAACAGGTAGTACCTGGCAAGTGCCTCACCCATGCCTACACAAAAGCCAAAAATGTTGGCATTGCCAATGCTTGTTTGTTGTTGCTTTTGGGGGCATTATGCATCTTCCTACGTGTTTGTGTAATGCTGTTTATATATGTTCAAAATTACTGCTGCATAGCTCATTAATGGTTGGCACTCTGAGTGAATATTTTTAGTAGCGAACTACTATTCGGCTCACTATTCGACTACGGTTGAATACTTAGCCAGCTATTCAGTATTCTTTGGTACACCCCTTCTACAAAGTAATGACAATAAATACACATATAACAATCACTTTGATAATTATTTACACAGAAATTGAGTGATTCTGAAACATTAATATTCTGAATATTACATAGTTGAATCAATGAGGTGATGGTCAATAGTCAAAAACATATATAGTTTGATCATTATTTGCAAGAAATCAGATTAATCTAAAAAATAAAATAAATAAATAGTCAATGTCCAAATCTATAGTCTAAGAAGTTAGTGGTCAACTTACTGAGACAGCACAAAAACTGTCTTCCTCTTATGAAAATACAAGCTGTTCCCCGTCATATGGACCCAACATGTGCTAGTTATGACATATTCAGCTGTAGCTCCATATGCCATGTCTTCCTCATGTCCGAATAATATACACCACAGAGACAAAAGGGAAGGATATGAATCAGATATGTGCTATCTCTACTCAGTGTGCTTATAATATGGAATTCATTGATCAATATGTACTCCAAATCTTTTTACTTGCATGAGGTATGCTTTGTATAGCTCCACCCATGGCATATAGCTTCCTGCAAGGTGTTGAAAACAATACAATTATAATATAATGTAACACTCACCTTCCTTCAACTCAATAGCCCCGTCAAGGTTTCTATTGTAAACCCTCGAAGGGATGATTGAGCAAAAGGCCAAATGAGGATGCAACGCACCTCCTTACAGGAGCTGAAAAGATACAAAGGGGCACAATTATTACAGACTTAAATATAAGTGCCAAGTACCCCTAATCTACCCTGATGTAGCTAGTTATGTTCCGATAGAGGCTTTGAAGGAAAACGGACAGGAACACCTGATAGGAGGACAGGGCAAGTCCAAAAGGAAGCAGGTAGCAAGATTTCAGCAAACAGGACTATGCCGAATGGCACAAGCATCGCCTAAGGGACTTGGTGAGGTAACGGGTGCAAAGCCAAAAAATAAACAATCCAATGAAGGTCAATATCCAAAGAAGTTCAGAAAAACACCCTAGATCTTCAGTCTCAAAGTAGCAGGTAAAATCCCCAGATCAGGAGATAGAAAAAAATACCAAAAAAAACAAAATACAATTCTCAATCCAAAAGGCACAGTAGTGCAGGACCAAAATTCCAAGAAAACAAAAATACAGGTTCCAAAGGCACAGTAGTGCAGTTCATTCAAGCAAACAAATCCAAAGGGTCACCCAAAAGACTGGTCAAGTGGTGTAAGGGGTTGAAAACAGTACTTACAGACAGAACAAGCAGGCGAAAATCCATGGCAGCTCAACAGCATTCTGGAACAGCTGTGAAGCATTTCTGATGGTGCCACGTCCCGTGACTAAATGAATGTGTGAACAGAGACGAGACGCGGCACAGGACGTGTTGGGGCACTCGAGTTGTGGCTTTCTGTGTGCCGTTCAGCACTTCAGTAAACGCCATGCAAAACGCCAGTCGCAGCGTGGAGCGTTTCATAACATAATCCCAGCAATAAACATGCTTTTATTGTCAAATAACCAAAAATGCTTAATTACTTCGCTCTAAGGCCATGCATATAAATTCGTGAGCAATCGTAGTTCTGCTCCCACTAATTAAGATGTCCGAAAATGGATCATTTTAATATAGTTCGCAAGTGCTACAAAGTAACAGTGCCTGCACAAATCATCATCTGTGAGCTGTGAGAAATCTAGGGGTATTCTTCCTTGAAGACCCTGATAACCCTCTATTCAGATGGCCAGGGGAGGGTCATCGCTTTTGTATCTCAACCCTGGGGGTGGACAGGTGTGGGGGGGATCATCTGGATAGGGAGTCCGGGGTTGTACCCATGGGGGTACCCCAGACGAGACACAGTATATCCAAGGGGCAATAGGAGAGGAGGAGGAAGTCCCAGAGACCTTTATCGGATATGACGGGTCCGTTGTCCCTGATCCAAAGGGGACGTGTAAGAGGGACAAGTACATGAAACTGGATAAGAAGGAAGATCAAAGGAGACAGAGACATGGCGTTAATATTAATATCCCTTTATATCCCACTAGCACAGACTTGTGCTGGCAGAACAGGATGTCGGGGGTAAGGAGTAATCTACTGTAAAAGCAAGCCACTCCATTGAATAAACACAAGGCTATGGGTTTCCCCTCTCTTCTCTGTCATTCAGACAATAATGTTTCAGTACAAAAACCTACACTCCAATCCCACCACATATCACCCCCTCCCCATTTCCAATGAGTACTGGGACGAAGAAGAGGTGATCAGGAGCAATGAGGATTGCCCATAGACACAACATAAGAATGCCAAGTGCGGCCTACCATGTAAAACCTTTGAATTGTCCCACTAATAGTCAGGCAAGGTCAGGCACTTTATTCTGACTATTCACACTTGACTCCACTTGATTCTTTACACCCGTATAGAAAGGGAGGTTCTGCCAGAACCCGAGAGCGAGCTGGGGATGCTGACTGGACCAGAGGAGCCAAGGAGCAGGGAGCTGCAGGGAGAGAAGCCTGGAAGATCCGGAGGAGAAAGCGTGCCGAGTAACTGGCCCGGTGTTTGTGAGGGGCTGCAGCGTGGCTCGGGAGCCGTGTCTCCAGGTAGCCGGAGTGAGGCCACCTGTATACTGCTGGCATTGTCCAGAGAAATGCTCGTTCCCTTGGGACATGTGCGGGTCCCAATGGTGTCTGAGGGGCAGGTGGGGAGACCCTGACCTCGACTCAATGCATCCAGGAAAGACCACTCGCCAGCGCTATGCTACCCAGTGAGTTTTGAACAAGTGAGAGAGAGAAACGCGGGAGCGTGCGGTTGGCTGGAGTCGAAAGGGAAAAAGACAAGATTTTATAAAGCGGCACGTAGTGGAAAGCAAGAGTGAAAGCATAAAAGGACAGAAAGTAAGGAAGAAGGAACATGGAAAGTGGAAGGAAAGAGAGAGCGCGCTAACATCTCGGAAATAAAGCAAAGTCTGGAGTAAAGACATTTAAACGTGCAAGCAGCGCAGAAATAAAAGTGAAATCCAGAGTAAAGACATTTAAAGAGATATAGAAGTAAGAAACGGGTGCAAACCACCATGAAAGGAGAAAACAAGTGCACAGAAGAGTGAGATAAGTGTGCAAGAGGCACGAACAGGAAACAGACAGGTGCAAGTGTGCACGATAAAAAGAGGGAAGTGTGCAAGAGGCACAACACAGAAAAAGTAAATCAAAAGAAGGTGCAAGTGTATTCTATTGTATTGTTTATTTATATAGCGCCTATACACAGGCAAGTGTTTCAAAGCACTCAAGGAGGGTTGGAACACAGCGAAAAAACAACAGTCACTCAGAGCCCTTGAAACCCTGAACGATAATAGTCTGCACAGGCAGAGTAAGTGCATACAATACATCTAACAGTGTGGGATGTGGCAAATAGGCCTGATTGCGATTCTGCAAGTTTTTAACAGTACAATTGGGGTGAAGACAAGGTAGAGACAGACAAGACGCTCTTCAGGCGTGGTGCGTACGGATCGAGAAGTGCACAGAGGGTCACGGGGAGGGGAGGGTCAAGTGCACTCAGTCGGTTGAGACTGGGGTAAGTGCAGACAAAGCCACTCTCTTGGGTACATTTCTCAGTGCGTTGAGTGAGGGTGGAGTGTAGGGCCTTGAGGCAAGTGCGAGAGGGCTGGCAGGGGTGCCGGGGACCAGTGAGACTCTGAGGTACACCAGACAGCCAGTCAGCATGCTGTAAGGAATAGGTGTGAGAGAGGGACAGGAGAGAGAGCTAAGTTATCAGGGTACAGGGAGAGAGAAGGAAGAGGAGAAGAGGAAGGTCTTGAGGAGTTTCTGGAATTTCAGGAGATCCGACTCAAGATGTAGGGTGGCAGGGAGGCTTTTCCAGGGGGAGACACCTGCTAAGGATAAGGATCTCCTGCCAAATCTCTGCTTGGAGAACCGGCTCACTCGCAGAAGGTTGGAGGTAGATGAGCAGAGGGCTCGTGAGGGACAGTATTTAGGTAGGCAGTGTTGCAGATAGGTAGGTCCCCGGCACCAGAAAACCTTGTGGACAATGCAAAGGATCTTGAATTTTATCCTTGCAGCAATGGGGAGCCTGTGGAAGGATTTCAGCGCCATAGAGATGCAGTCCATGGGCTTGAGGCCAAGAATAAGTCACACGGTTCTGTTCTGCACGCAGTTCTGTGTGCACGAAAGAAACACAAAGAGATAAAAAGGGGTGCAGAAAGCACCTCAAGATAAAAGGTTAAAAGGAAAACAAGTACAAGAAATAAAGAGAGGGGCGAAAGATCAGTGTGGTCATGCTTAGGAGGAGCAAAGAGCCTGGCGTTTTGGAAAGTCTCTGATTCTACTCCATGAAAGGTTTGTATGTGAAAGAAACTGTATATAAGAGAACGGTATATCCTGACAAGCTGAACTTGTGTTTGAAACTAAAAGGCCCTAAGCTTGGGGAAGGGAACCCTAAGGGGCCTGATAAAGCTGAAACTTATTTTGGAAACCGAGGCGTAAGCTTGGGGAAGGGAACACTGAGAAGCCTAAGAAGAATTGTATTATTTTTTGTTTTCTGTTGACCTTCGTAAAGAGGGGGCTAGGATGTGTAAGGGAACCCTAAGAGGCCCAGTAAGGACATTGTTGAATTTGGTGAAGAGGGACCTAGACCTGGGGAAAGGAACCCTGAGGGGCCTAACATGAACTATGTCTTTTTGTTTGGAACTGGAAAGATCAAAGCTTGAGGAAGGGAAGACCAAGAGACCCAGAGACATTGTTCATTCCATTGAATTACTGCAAGAGCCCTTCGTGGAAGGTTTTAAGGGCAACCCTTTTGAGTTTAACTGTTTTGAACTGGCAGAACTATACATATTGGTAATACTACCTGAAACCACCTATTGTTTACATTTCCTTACTGTTTTTCTTTAAGAAGTCTTCCTATCACATTTTATTAAAGAGTGAGGGCAAGGGAGACCGCTAGATGGTGCAGGCAAGATGGCTGCCTGATGTAATCCTCCCTTGCCGTCTGGAAAACGATGGCAACAGGTTGAAGCAAAATCGGCGGATTACTGAGCCTCGGTGCGCCAATATGTTTTGTGAAGATCCCAGGCACGTACAGACCGAAAAAGAGAGCATTTGGTGTGCGCTGGTTGCGCAACATGGAGCAGTGAAGACGGTGTGGTGTGCAACACTGGAGCGGCCTGCCGGTGTGGTGTCCTTGGGAGGAGGGGCCCTGCCGGGTAAGGCGGACGACCGCACTTTGAAGACAATGCCTGCTGGGCACGGCACTGTCGCATGGCCCGTTGCAGCAATACTGGCTAACGAGGGAGAAAACACAAGGGGAAGAGTTAGCCGCCCCAGGTGGTGCGGCGAGGTACCAGACTATGCAGCGATCCACCGAAAGCATGGTGGATCAAGGTAATTAACGGTAATTAATGTTCCTGTGATCTTAATAACAGCACACAAAAGCATGCACCTGGCAAAAGAGCCTGAAGGGGGTAATAAACACACAGCACAACCCTAAAAGCGAAGCAGCTCAGCGCGAGAAGCATGGCGTTCCTCAGTGAAACCAGTGGTCGAAGTAGGCGGGAGCGGTGCTCCTCTACTTCCTTTAATTAAGTTTTACTGTTCCTATACTTTTTAATTTAAAAAGAAACCGTTCCGGAATGGTTTTGTTTTAAAATAAAAGTTTAGGAAGAAGTTAAACCTTTCACTTTCAGTGCACTGCACTGAGCGTTCCCCTAAACAGCAGGAGCATGTATGTGGGTGTTTGTATTGCATGTAGGAGTGCTGTGGTGATAGGGTTTGTGGGGAGCGGTGCAGGCCAGTAGGGAACATAGCTCCACTACTTCTTTTTGTACACTTCGACCACTGACTGAAACAAAAGCCTATGCACTGTCTCAGTGAGGTCTGGGTGAGCAGTCCCCCTCCCGAAATGGAATTCACTGAACCTACCGCACAAGGGAGCCTACGGGCTAAAGTAGGGCAGGGAGCTACAATGTGACACTGAATGCAGGAGAACCAACCACAGGGGGATCGCATTGACAAGCTGCTCAACGTATATACAACAAAGAGAAGCAAAGACCGTCCCAAGTGAGCCTGATAGACCAGCAAAGGCAAGTGGATTACTTGCACAGTGGCGACCAAGCAACATCTATGGCACCATGATCCTCATGAAAGGCACTTAAGAGAAGAGGAATAGACCAGGAACACGGCTCTGAACATAAAACTACTCGACACGTAACTGCCTCCCGAAGTGCCAGGCCAACCATAAAAGCACGACCCAAAGAAAAGTTGCCAGCCCCACGTCAGCTTTGCATTGTATCAGTGGAGGAAGGAAGGAGCCCTTGGTTTACATTGCCAACGCACAGACCGAGCTGGTTTCTAAGAAAGAAACGGTGCTGCAGTTGTTCCACCACAACCCTGCTGCAATGGGGGAGCCTCCCCGCAATGCCGGACGCAGACAACGAGGCCTCAACGAAAGCAGATTTTCGACTGCTGCTTGAGGAGATCAGATCAATGAAGGCCAATTAGCAAGTTGGAAGACAGAGTTGAAGCGGTTGAAAACTACCAACAGTCGGCAGCAGATGCAGAGATGAAAACTGATGGCCGCTTTCAGGACCTGGAGCAAACGAGAAGCAGACTTAGCTGCAATAGTGGACGACCTATAAAATCGAGCGTGAAGCACGAACTTAAGGATACCCGAGTTGAAAGAACTTAAAGGAGAGACTCCACAGACATTGGAAAAAAGGGTCAAAGCTCTTATTGAGACCCTCTTCGAAGTGCCCCAAATACCAGCTACAGAGTTTGACAGGGTACATAGAGGAGGCGGTCCTCCCAATGGCCCAAGATCAGTGATCGCAAAATTCCATCACTACAGGCAGAAAGCTGACCTCATCAACAAAGCGAGAAGCCAAGATAAAATCGACTTTGAGGGGTCAAGTATACGCATCTATCAATATCTGTCCTTAATCACTCTTCAAAAAAGGAGAGACTGTGCTCCACTAACAGCATGGCTCCAGGATCAGGGCATTAGATACTGTTGGTGATATCCCCATTTCACTGAATTTTGAAAAGGAGTTGAAGACTACAGAGTCACAAGTGGCGAAGAGGCAGCAAGGGTTCTGCAGAGACTGCAAGGAGAGGACAGAAGCGCTAATTTGGGGTGAAAATATAAGCATGGAACAAAGAGTCCCGTGTTCTGAACGCCTACCAAAACAAGTAAAAACAGGAGCATCATGGAAATAACAAAGATTTAATACTCTGTGAAAAGCATGACCAGGCATGGCCAGTGAAAACAATTTCTGACCGTTCCAGCCAAAGATAACCTATGAGAAGGTGACGCACACATCAGTGGTTTTTTTCTCTTTCCAAGCATGGGCTGGCACCAGATGAAGGACGCTGGATGAAGGCACCCACGTAATCTCGGCCAAATCACACGTGCTGCATGCTAAGAGGACTTGCTGCACCTGTTGCAAAAAGATAAAAAAAGAGCTATGAGAATACTGAGAGTACTGAGAGCTCTACGCAGTGCGGCATGACGCTGTTGAGACAGTGCGCCTGGTGCTTTCCTCTTAAGCTGACATCATCAACAAAGTGAGAAGCTTTTGGAGGAAGTTGGCCCGAAGTTGGTCTGAAGCTTGTCAGAGTGCTGTAGGTGCTCGGTAGGAGTACCGCAGAGATAACAAGTTGTGCGCCCGATAGCCGAGGTCAGCAGGCACAGTGATCCCAGCTTGGCGGGGAGTCTCCAGGGACTCTTCTCCCCTCAGACGCATTAGACCCAGATACCTACTGTGCCAGTGCGGCGAGTGCAAACGGCACTCCGCGTAGTGGCAAGGTGGGAGCAGGCATTTAGAGAAAGGAGTCTTACTTTTCTTCCCATTTGTGGCCAGCTGGAAATGTTAGGATCACTATCAGCAGCGATTGGGAGTGCAGTCTCATTTCTGCAATTAAGTGGAAAGGTGGTAATACCCCTTTGTATACAGCCTTTTCGTCTGAAACCCCCCGCCGAGGGAGTGGACCGGTTGCTTGAATACTAAACTCAAAGCCCTGATCCAGTGAAGCTAGCAAACCCTGCTTTCCTGCCGTGCTCCATGGTGATCATGAAGACCCGGGCCCAGGTCAAAACGGTCCTGCTGTAATGCCATGGTGGCTAGAAAAAGGGCTTACAGCCCAGTGGAGAGGAAATGTACAATTAAGGGAGCACCAGGAGCGAAAAAGGGCACAAGAGACAACTTCGTCCTTGTGAATGGCATGACTCCACCCAAAATCTATTGCTTCTTAAACAGCCCCCTACAAACCCCCAACTCCTGTGGGAGAAATAGCAATGGCACCAAATGTTATAGACTTGCCAATGTCTGCATGCGCAAAGGTCGAACAAGTCTCCAACTTCGACCTTTCTAATATTAACAATTTTGGAGCATTGGATAATAATGGATTGCTGCTGAAACTTTCCCATCAGCTAAAAAGGAACTCGAGTGGCCCTGCAATTTTGGAGCATTGGATAATAATGGATTGCTGCTGAAACTTTCCCATCAGCTAAAAAGGAACTCGAGTGGTCCTGCATTCACCACGGCCGACACAGACAAGGGTCAAAACCTCCCGACTATGCCCAACTTGGAGGCTTTGGTATCCAGCTATCAGTGTCTGAGAAGGGGATAGTAGACGATCGAAGCTACGCATCACAGGCACCGTTAATGAGTAGGAGTGACATATCGTCTCTCCAGGCCTCTCTGATAATTAGAGTGGACACTGTCACAGCACTGTGCACCAAAATGTCACGGGATCAATCGACCACCAAGGATTTAGTTTCCAAGTAGCATGCATCAGTGTGAAAACAGCTCTATGTTAAAAGCCCCAAGTAGAGCTACCCAGATCAGCAACATGCCAGGGAATGTGGCTGCCCATGGTGGGGAAAAGTCGCTTCCAACCTTGTATGCCACAAATGGAGACTTAGGCACAGGGGTCACTGAAGACGATCTTTCCTCGATGCACAAAGCAATATCAATTGATTCTGCAAATAATTATTCATGGCGAATAAACTGCTGAAAACGAGGACTATGCATTGGAGGCCATCTGCCACAAAATGTCCTTACTGAACAGCTCTCCTAAGAACTCTACGTCTGGCAGAAGGCCATCCCCGACAAAACACCCATCACCTCCTTTGCACTGGGAGGAAACCATTAGGAGTCAGATGGAAAAAATTAGACCTGGTACTTGGAACAGCTTACGCAGACTTAAGGGGCCACACACAGTCACCTTTTCAAATACCTTGCAGATGGTACGCATAGAAAGGTGGATCTGAAAGGCCCTCTAGGCAAATGGGTCCTTGTACAGCAGGACCCTAATTGCCTAAATCAGTCATACATCGAAAGTAAGCCGGTAGAGGTGACTCAAGCTATAAATAGGCCTCATAGGGAACGGCCTTCAGCGATAGTTGGAGTGCAATGCAAGTGTGACATCACAGGGCATTACCGTCAGAGGACAAAAGCAAGCAAGGTGCCGCTGGGCCATACATCTGCGGCAACCAATAGCGTTCGGATAGCACAGCGAGTAGAGCGCTCGCTTTGACATCTGTGCAGAGCCTGCCAACGCAGTTTCGAATATCGGCAGGGCAAAACTCAGCCTTTCATCCTTCCGAGGTCGATAAATGAGCACCACACACTGTTGGTAATAATAAGCAACGCTCAGATACCCGAGGGTTCGTAGCGCTATATAAATGCAAAATTATTAAATTATTAACCGGGGAGAAATCTCAGCACCCGGCATACGGAGTGAGTTCTACTAAGACGGTGTACACAAGCTAGGCATCAAAGTGTTCCTCTGCCGGCTTGGATCCGATGGTTAAGATCAAAGAACTCCAATCTAGGCCGGTCAGCCCTTTTTTAAATAGGACATGCTTGCTGGACTTATGGGGAAAAATTGACGGCCTGGCAACCATCACAACAAAAGAAATTTGAAGCCTTGAACTTCCAAGGTGGGGCCCTTCGGCAATTGGGTTATCATAAAATGTAATTCACCAGCCATAGCATCATTACTTCACATATGCTCTAAAGCCCTGGCATATATAGATTTGAACCTAACAGTTTGTTTGAGCCCTGAAACGAATAATGGTCTGAGATCTGTACTGCCCTGTCAAAAAGCGCAAGTGCACAAAGTCAATGAGCTGTGTGGTTTTAATGAGGCTCTGGAGGTCTGCATGGGATATGATTGATACACATGTACAATTAAGGGAATTGTAATGACATGCTGGAACACCGGAGGGCATAGGTTATTCCTCGCCCAACATCGGCGTATTGAAATTATTTGCAGTTCTGATGTATTCCTTTTGCAAGAGACTGGGTTGCTCGATGACCTGTTAATGGATGGATGCTCAATCCCCTCGACACATGTAGCAGGACAGAAGCTAGGGCGTCCATCAGGTGGGATGTGAATTGGGTCACAGACTTACATGACCCTATGCCCTTTATGCCCGAGATCACGTCCCATTCAGTGGCGGCCGCAACGGTGGGACTAAGCTCTTCAACCTACTGTTACTGATTGTTAATATCTACTCGACCACGGGCACAGATGGTTATAAAGACGACATTTTTATAGTGCAATATTTATCAAATACTTGGTACAAGAAATACCCGCCTGGCAGAGTAATAGTAGCTGGCGATCTAAACTCCCCACGATTAATCGATGAATGTCCGTTCATTAATGAGGAAGCAGTGAGCACCCACCCACCCCCTCCTCCTCGTCTGGTAGGGAGGGCTCATGGGCCAGGATGTTCTACGTTAATGATCTTTGTTACCTCAACAGGACAGCGCAGGGAGAGGGCACCGTACTACATACTTGGGGAAATGGAACCTGCAAGTCATGTCTAGACTTCGTCTTCACTGATAGGAAAACTAAAGATGAATGTACTAAGTTTAGGATTAGTCCTACCTACCTTAGTCCTACCCACCTGAGTGACCACGCAGTGATGATATGGACTTGTACCTTGCCAAAAGCACATAGGTATAAAAAATGTGGGTTCAGGTAAATCCCAAAGGGAATCGTATCACATGAAATAACAAAAGTCCTGAAAAAATTAGCAAGCATATAAACAACAATACTGCCTCTGTGGTACACTGGCTTGGGGAGAATACATGGGATCGATCACTATTTATGCGCTGGTTAATCATGAGAGTCCAGATATTTCCCAGTTCTTGTAAACCTATAAAGTATCACGAAAATGTCTTTGATCCAGAGGTAAAATTATCAAAAACCATCCTTCGGAAGACCAACAGAGCCATTGAAAACCACCCTGAGTATTCTGTATGGGAAGAAAAGCTGCCCAACTGCTGCGCCTCTACCAGGTACAAAAACTGGGTGAAGAACCACAAGGCTTCACTTAAATCGGCTAATTGGTTTGCCTTGTATACGCTTATTACAAAAGGGGAAATTAAAAGATTTTGGGGCATGGCCCGTAGATTTCTGAACAAATCCTCATCAATAGAATTGTGTCAGATAGACGAGTCCTCGTGGCATTTAGCAATCAGGAACATGTTTTACGACTCATCTGTCAAGTATGAGATAAAGAATAAATACATACCCTGTTCAGAATTCAGTGAGGGCTTTGGGTGGGAGAATATTCTTATGATTATAAAATCCATCCAAAATTCTCGCGCCCCCGGTCCCGATACCCTTTTTAACGTGATATTTAAGTCTGACCCGCCATTTTGGGCACACATTTTGGAACAGCTGTTCTTGAAAATCTTGCACGAAGGCAACATCCCATGTTCATGGAGGAGGGATATTCTGACCCTGGTTTTTAAAAAGGGCAATAGAACAGACCTGGATAACTACAGACTTCTGGCTATGCTGGATGCTAGTCAAAAGATTTCCACAAATATCTTATTGAAGAAAGCGACAAAATCGTCAATTGGATCAGGTCGTCTTTCCCCCCTTTCAATCGGGATTTAAAAAAAGGCTTTAACATCCTAAATAACATCAGTGTGGTGCAACATCTGATTTCTGAATGTAAAAGAATACCTAATGACAAACTGTATGTGTGCTTCATTGATTATAGCCGAGCGTTTGACATGGTTTTTCGACCAAAATTTTGGGCGAAGCTCCAGGGCTGGGGCACGGACAACTCGCTATTATTTTTCATCACTCTTCTATATACTGAAAATAGTGTTGCTATTCACCTTAGTCATGAGGGGGCTATGACTACGGATATCCCCTCCCATGTTGGCACCCTTGTCGTACAACCTTTATGTGAGAGACATGGGTGATGAGAAAGCAGCTGTCAGAAACTTTCCGCCTAAGGTGGACACTAGCATGGTGCCGTGGCTCAGCTACGTGGATTACACTATTCTGTTAAATAGAACTGCAATTGGTCTCCAACGCTCGATCTTTTCATTGGCAAACTACTCTTGGGCAAACCACCTTCAGCTGAACATTGGACAAAACAAAATAATGATCCTAGGTCATAGGTGTAAACAAAACCATTTTAAATGGTTTTTGAATGATAGCCCATTGGAGGTAGTAGATAATTGCACCTATCTAGGTTTCCAAATATCTAATGCACCTACGTGGGTTTTGTACTCCAATTCGGTGAGCTCCAAGGTCATAAAATAGTGGCTGGTGTACAACAAGATCATGCGGTTAAAGAGTGGGAACAAATAGAAGGCCAAGTAGCTTTGTATAGCAAGAGTATTGGTATTGCATCGCAATTTGCGATACAATACTGCTGATTTGCATTTTATACAATTGATCATGTCGCACTAACTGCGATATATGATTTTCGAGCGTGCGTATGTTTTCAATGTATTACTTTTAAGGCCTAACATTTGTGCGCACAGCCTGCATGCGAGCAAGAGACTCCCGGGCTGAGGTGAAACAGTGTTTCAATGCATGTGCTCAGCCCGGGCACTCACATACGTGCTGCCATCATCTAAAGCGCATGGGTAGACGAGTCCATCTGCAGAGGCCTGACAGTTCGACTTATGCAGCTTCCCAGTCATCGTGCGGGTAAGTAAGGACAGATGAGAGCAGGTGCCATTAGATTTATTTATATTTCTCCAGCAGTATTTCCCACCTTATTTAATCTAAGCAGCTGCTACAGGCGGGGGCAGATGGCCATGCTAGGGGTGAAAAAGATCCATGTCAGTGCCATGTGTGAGGCGGATTTAAGAGCTCACAAGGAACATTTGTTTTATTTATTATTTTATAACTATGTTCATTTTGGTTGTGGTCTAGGAGCGTGACCTGCTCGCACACAAGCATGCAGCGCAATTGAAACCCCTACTTCTCAGGCAGCCGGCTCATTGGTGTAGCTTGGTTACAGCCGCTCTCTATAGCTCTGCCCTTCATTATGATTGTGTTGAGTGTCTGCATATTCGTCAGTGGCTGGGCAGAGTCACGGGGCTGGGTACGGCTGGCAGTGAGGTCTGTCTGCCTGAGTGAATGCAGGCCTTGGCCCATTCTACCTTATGCCCACCTGCTCAGCCCTTTTAGTTTAATTCAGCAGATTTCCTGCCTGAACACCAGTGGGCTTTCTCTCCAGCCTGAGACTGCCCAGTGTGTAATGCATGGAGCAGTTGGCCCTCTGCCGACTGACTGTACGGTACGTTGGTATAGTTTTACTTTTTAGACTCCAAGTCAGGGTTCTCTTAGGGCCTGGCCGTTACAGAAGGGCTCTTGGGTGCTGCATGCAGTGCTTTGACAATGCTGGCCTGCGGGCAGAGGCGTAGGAGACAAATAAAATCTGGGGGGGACAGGGAACATCTTGGGGACTTTGCTACAGACGTAAATTAACCCATATTCAAACCAACATAAGGCAAGGCCAGCCGAGTGCCGAAGCTTTCGTAGATCTACAAAAAACAGGTGTTACTGTTGCCCAATTCC
Source organism: Ambystoma mexicanum (assembly GCF_040938575.1). NCBI lineage: Eukaryota > Metazoa > Chordata > Amphibia > Caudata > Ambystomatidae > Ambystoma > Ambystoma mexicanum. The sequence continues at coordinate 150,545,886 of NC_090936.1, forward strand.
CTTGTACTTAGTTCTGGCACTTGTTCATTATTCCTTTCTTTGTACACACATCGTGTGGGCACTACACAACCATACAATCTGCACAGACCATGTTCATGCCATATTTACGACTCTTCACACATTGTGCGTGCGTCATTCCAAACTGTCTGCACACACAATGTGTGCACCATACCACCTGCTATTCACACACATGTTCATAAAGCTTATCACTCTGCACACACTTGCACAGCATATCAACTGATTTACACGCCCCCGCCCCCTTTATGCACCTCAACTACAGTTCTACACACGCTGCATCATCTGCGCTATCTACATCGGGTGAACATGCCTATTTCACAGCACATAGCATGCATGCTATCCACTGCTCTACAAACAGCATGTGCAGGATTCCTACTTATTGCGAACAGTGCTCACCTCTGCCAGTTCCTATGCGATTGCACCATGGAGATCTCTGAACAATCATCATGTGCACCATGCCTATGATTTCCCACACTTAGTGTGCACCACAGCCACCAGTGTGTACATACACTATGTGGGCAGCACACCAACTGCTCTGCAGGCAGCGTGCATGCAATACACTCGGCTCTCTTCACACATTATGTGCAGCACATCAGCTGCTCTGCAATCAAAGTGTGAACCATGTCTACCCCTTTGTGTATACCTAATGTGCCTAGTATCTAGCTACCACTCTGCGTACACAAATTGCACCATATTGATATTTGTACACTCGCCACGTGTGCATCATACTGTTGGGTGTTCTGACCCACGTTTGGACTATTATGCTACAACATTTGGTGCTGTGGGCTTAGGAAATCCAAGATGGCCGAAAAAGCCCACATGTGCGCCAGAATCTATGAAAACCGCGCAGTTTGTGCGCACACCAAAATGGTCGCCTGACTTGCCACCCCCCGGTGCGGGTGTGCTGGGTCAGAAGAGCCGTGAGTGAAATGGGGTGCCAAAGAGAAAAACAGCAGTGCCTGTTCGCTAGAAAGCACTTTAAAAATCACCCTTTGTTTCTCTGAAGGCAAGCTCAGAATGCCCATTTCAAACATTTCAGAATATCCAACAATCTCACTGAACACCAGCAGACATTTGACAGAATAAAGTCTTGTGGGCATACAAAATCTGGAAAGAGGATGAGCCTAAAATAATGTTCATAGCAAAACTGGCTGAGCTGTGGATTTCAGCAGTTTAAGTAAATTTGGACTGAAAGACACTAAAAATCTAAATGTTTAAAAGAAATGAGTGACCTATTTTTGAGTGTCACATAGGTTTCAGTTGTTTAAATGTCATAGTTTTAAACTTAGAATCAGCATTCTAGCTGCATGTGTAAACATTGTTAGTTTATTTGAATGCAGAAAACTGGGTAACTAGAAGTGACATTAGCTGGGGCCTGGCTTAAGGAACTGAATTCTGCCTGACAGGAGTTAAAACCTGCTCAGTCACTCTTCCCCTTGCCAAAAGGAGTTGTCACCTCTCTGATTAGATTAGGGGTGGAGCAGCTACAGGGAGTTGAACAAAGGCCTGTCCTGGGCCCAGGCAGATGGTTTATTAGGGTAGTCGTAAATGGCTTCCTTTTGAACAATGGGCCTTCCAGGGCCCAGGAAGATGGTTTATTAGGGGGACCGTAAAATAGCTTCCTCTTGGCAGAAGCTGGGAGGGGCAGGGTCTCTGAGCTTGGCAGAAACGGGATGAACTGGTTTCTACACCATGTGACCTGGGAAACCACACCCCTTTGGGGCCAGAACATAAATCTAAAAAGATGGATCATTCATAGAGCGGACTTGTGAAAATTTTATAAGTGATATCATTATTCTTGTGATTTTTCTGTGCACATTTGAAGACGTGTTAGGACCCGGTGGTATGTTCAGGGGGGTTTTTAGCGGAAAAGAGGATATTACTCTAAATGTATGTATGTTAAAAATCTGACACTCCACCACCTAATGCCCACATGCTTTGCGAACATTTGTGTAAATGCGGGGACAAATCCAATATTGGTAACCCGACCAAAAAGTGAAATATGTTGCCATTTTTGAACCCAAGCTCCTAGAAACGACAGAATTGGAACAGGGGCTATCATCAGTAAATGTATGATGTGTGTATGCAATGCCAAACAACTGTCTATCAGAGAAGTATGTATTTGGATCAGATATAGATTGTGTGTAAAGTTGACAGGGGTGGGTTCTCTGTATCATAAACAGACCTCATCATGATGACACTTCATTTCATTCCCCCAATCAAGGGGAAGAGGAGGAAGTGGCCAATGACAAGTGGAGAGGGGTAGGGTCTAGAAAGCTAGCCTCTCCACCCACTTTCAAAACACATAAAAGCAGACAGTCAGGACAGATAGGGACATTCTATTCCATCTGCTGCGGGACGCTCTGCCGGGAAAATCCATACTTTACCTCCATCAACCTCCAGAGAGCCAACACAGACACTCCAATCTATCCACCTTCAGAGACCAAGACTTTACTTCAGAATTGGTAGCAGAGAGGTCAACTACAAGCTAAATCCCTCTTTTGCAGGCCTCAAATCATTGTAAACTATTCACAGCCAGGCGAGCTGTTTGAATTCTTTGCAAGAACTCTTGCCATTTGCCAGAAAGCAGTGTTATATCCAGAGAAAGCTGTGCAGAAAGATCCAGAAGCAGTGCTGTACCCAGAGAAAGCAGAGCAGTATCCAGAAACAGAGGCCAGAGATCCAGAGTGACCCAGACCGCTGTTAGCAGAACCAGAGAGCTGACCCAGATCACTGTGAAGTGCCGAGACCAGAACCGGAGTCCAGTCCGAAAACCTGACCAGATCCGTGGCGAGGCCTATTTCTAAATATATTGTGAGTACCTAGCAGAACTGTGCAGAACCCAATCTCTTAGTTAAAATAATCTAATGCAAGCTATTTTAACTTGAGTAGAACTGTCTCCTAGAGATCCTGTCACCTGTCATTCTTAAGCTGCGAGCTGTCATATGTAAATCCAAAGTTGCACGCTGTTACTTGTCATTGCCGAAAATCTACCTTTACTAAATCATTCATAACTCCGGAACTGTTTGGGTTAGGAACGAAATTTAACTTTCATCTGGAAGCTGAGATCCTAGGCTGTACTCTTTGTAGTTCCTCTGTAATCGCGCCCGGCGCACTCGGAAAAATCTGCCGTGATTTGACATTTTGCCGCGAATTGAAAGGTTAGCTCACGTGTAAAAATCTGCAGCTGCTTGCTTTCCGTTGCAAAAATTTGTTTGCAACCTAACAACCATTCCTAGATCCTTGCTAAAGTGAGCCTGAACTCATCCCAAGTATATTTCACTCACCCAGAACCTCCTAAAGGGAATTAAAACCATTTTCAGCATATTCCTCACTTCATTGCCAGCACATATAAAAGCATTTTGGGCCTGTGTTTCAAACTTCTGTAGTCTAAGCTTGCTGGGGTGAACTGAATTACATTTGATTACATTTCTGAGAACTGTGTGCTTTCCTTCCATTTCCTTGCATTGCATAAAGGGGGGGAGTGGATTGCCAGAGAAAGTGATTACATTGTCTTTTGCTGAAATCCTCTCAAGTTATTTTCTGTACTGCATTTCATTCCACATTGCATCCATTTGAAACCATAAAAGTATTGTTGCTATCGTATCCATCCTATAACCACTCATCATTGATTATAAAGAAGTGTGCTAGTGCCAGACTATCCATTATTGATTACTGCTCAGATTAAGTGTGATATCCAATTATTAATTTATCATAAAGTGTGATATATATATATATATATATATATTGTTTAAATTCTCAAATAAACCTTTTAACTTGCAAAACAGAACTACTTCTTGGCTCAGTGGGGTCAGGGGGATTCCAAGAGAGGGGTGTTATATAGGGGTAGTCATCCAGAACTCATGAACTGGACATAAAGATATATCAATAAGGGTTTCCATTCAGTATCCCAGACTAGGCATTGACTTAGCTGTAGTGTTAATTCATCTTCTTACAAATTGGGGGCTCGAGCCGGACGTTTGGGTTAGATCTATCACTTGTGCCGATTAATACAGCGTGCCAGCTGACCACATACACATATCCGGTCGGATCACCACGCTGTGTTACGCTGTAAAGCACTCCTCAAAGGAACGCTCTAAGGAAAAGGTCTGTTTTGCAAAAATAAAATACAAACTTCTGTAAGTCAGGACAGAGACCAATCTCTAGAAAGACAACCTTGGTAGATATGAAAATAGCCAGAGAACACTTCTTACATAAGCTATTTGTGAGAGGTGAGTGGACTCATCAGGACCAAACGGTCTGGTTGCAGGCAATCGCGCAACAGGTCACTGAAACAGGGTCAGACATATGGGGAGATCAGGGTCCCCTACATGTGGCCCTGAGTGAACTATACATGGCCCCGAAGGCCAAGGATGAGCACCACAAGATTGCCAGGGTAGCGGCATATTTATATTTACATATGGGAGCCATGCAGGACAAATGTGCTGAAGGCCAAGATCTGGCGAGTAGGCAACTACTGGCATTACAGAAGGCCCAATCTGAACTGGACTCTTCTGAGCAGAGGCTGCTCAGGAGCCAGGAGTCAGAAAATGACAGCAGACGGTACATCACTAAAATAAAGGAGGATATGGATGTGCTGCAACAGGAAAAGGCGGACCAGGATACCAGATTTCTGGCCTTGCAGAAGGAGTACCAAGAAGGTTTGGACTCCCTACTGCAGAGCCAGAAAAAGCTGGAGCAACAGTTAGACTTCAATAGGGCATATGCTGAGCAGGTAGTCGCCCTGCAAAGCCACCTGGATAGGGAGAAGGCAGAGAGCAATAAACTGATTTTGAAAGACCTGGACCCAGGCAGAGTTTGACCAGGAGCGCCAGAAAACTGGTGCCTTCGAAAGGCAAAGGGACGACCTGGCGGCACAGATGCAGGCTCTTAGTCAGGAAAGGGATACCTTAGGCCAGGAAGTCTGCCACTTAAAAAGGAAAATGGAAGAAAATCACCTGGCCCTCCAGGGACTGGGTGACCTCCAAAAAGAACACCAGAACTTGTTAGAGCACATCAGGAAGATGGAGGATGCTCTGGCAAGAAAGGAGCAGGCCAATAGGGACACAGCTCAGGAGGTAACCCTCCTGCAGCAAAGACGGGCCCAGTGCTCCAGGACCAATCAGGAAACGCAGAGAGAGAATGAGGCTCTCTGCCAGCACAATGATAGGCTCCAACAACAGGTAGCGATGCAGGAGAGACTGATAGAGTCTAGTAAGGCCATAACTGAGGAACTGAAGGCGCAGGCTCTTGCATTGCAACAGGGAGCAGGGGCGGATAGAGACCAGGTTTGCTCGGAAAGGGAAACTCCTGAGCATAACCTCAGGAGCCCTAGTACCAGAGGCATTTATCTCTCTCAGTCCCTGGACTCTGCCACCCCCCTGTCCCCTGGCGCACATGAGCTCCGGGCCACAGGGATGGCAGATTACTATCCAGCCAGAAGCATGGGGCTCATAGGCCAGTACCTCCCAGGAATGGATGGGCGGGCATCCGGGTATGGGCACCCAAGCACAGTGCAATTTAGTGGGGAACCCCAGGAGAATAGGCCCATTAAGGGCATCCTGAAAACTTCTGCCCAGTTAGGTCAGTGGGGGGGTACCCATCAAATCCTGGCAGCAAGGAGGAATCTGAAGACTCCTCTGAACGGCGCAGGACACAGCAGACCAGGTCCCCACATTCTGCCAGCCACTCCCAGGCTCGCAGAATCCGGGAAAACCTGGAAGAGCAGACAGGAACCTCTGGGAGCAGTGCCTCTGAGTCAGAGGATGAATGGACCAGGGTTACCCGAACCAAAAAGGCCAATAAGGGAGTCAGAGGAGGATGAATGGACCAGGGTTACCCGAACCAAAAAGGCCAATAAGGGAAAAAGGGCCTTGCTTAAGGACCCATTGAAACAGATTAAGGCAATCAGGAGTGTCATCACGCCTTATCATAAGAACGCCAAGTACTCTGTTTGGGAACACTTGGAGCTCTATGAGCAAATGATGGAGACTTTTCATTTGAAGGACAGCCAAAGCTGTATCCAATATGTAAAGTGGACCTTCTCACCAGAATACTCCAGTTTCTTTGCGGGGCTGGAGGACCAAAATCATTTAAGATGGTCCACCTATAAGGCGGCCATCTTAAAACATTTTTCTGTTCACAGAAATCCTCAAGAGGCTCGCAAGGCAGCCTACAATTTGCAATGTGGGCGAGGATCAGGCCCCACAAGAATTCGTGCAAGAACTGAAACGTGCCTTTGCGCAGACCACCAGAAGGGTACGCACAGACAGCAGAGAATTTGTTAATACTTTTTCCATGCCTTGCCCAAATACATAATGACCCAGCTCGTGAGAGATTTTCATGAGAAAAGATCTTTAGAATGGGTCATTGAACAAGCCACCCGCATCTACGAGGTGCAGAAACCGGTGGAAAACAAAAACCAGCCCAAAAACCCCAAAACCAACAGCACCCCTGCTGCTGCCAAGGTGGCAGAGGTAAAGGTTGCCCCCGTTTTGGATTTGGAGATGGGGGGGCCTAAAAACCTACCTGCACCTAATAATGCTAGGCCCAGAAGGTCCTCGGGCCAGTCACAGACAGGGAGCCAAGGAGGCAGCCCCACAAATGGGGTCCCTCGCTCTCCTGATTATATAAGTCCCCGTTACAAGGGAAATCGACCCATCCTGGGTTATGTGTGGACTCCTCCAGCCCAAGGGGGGGGATCCAGCCAAGCACCTAACCCAGGGAACTTCCCTCCTAACTTCCCACCGGAGGGCAGAAATTCTCCAAATCCTGGGCAGAACTTTTTCGACAGGTATCCACCCAACTTCCAACCCCAAAATCATCCATCCTTCTTTCCCCAATTCCCTGAGCCCAGACAACCTAATCCGGGAGAGGGGAGGCCAAGGGTGGAGGGGTACCCAAATCTTCCCAATCCGGGATATTACCAGAGAAGGGATAGCTACCCTTCCCGGGATCAGCCCAGGGGAGAAAACAGGGCCCCGTATCAGCCTGAGCGGGTTTCCCAGTTAGAGCGCCAGGTTCAGAACATGGCACAGGAGCTGGGTCGCATGCTAAGGGCTCAGCAGAACCCTCAGATGGGCATGCCGGCACAGAATGCACCAAACTCTGGGCCTGGTGCTCCAGAGCAATGACGGGGGCAGCACCCCGACAACCCACCGGTTCCCAGGGAGGAGGCACAAGGGGAAGGGGACTGTAAAGCCTTTGAGGAAGCTTCCTTCCCAACTTGTAAACAGCCCCTGGAAAACCAGGAACCGGAAACAAAATCTCCTGCCCCTGAAAGCCTGCCTCCCAAGGAGCAGAGGGGGGGTAGGAGAAACAAAGGACCCAAACAGACCCGTTTTGTGGAAGAAATACAGATCTTCCAATTTGAAGTAGAGGGATCCCCAGAGGATCCTGGGAAAAGGATCTTCTCCTTCAGAGATGGGGGAACTCCTCCCAAAGAAAAATGGGTCTCAAGGGATGCCAATTCAGACTGGGGAGATATGGAGACTGAGCTACCGCCGCCCATCATCTCATCCCAGAACCCACAATACCAAAATCCCCTGGTTCAAACCCATCCTGATGACTGCCTCCAAAAAGGGGGGGCGGCCCAGAACCGGAACCAGGGGAACCCACAATAGCTCTGATCTCCAGTTGCCAAATTTTTCTTTCAGATTCCCAAGGCTCTCCACAGAATTCTGCCCAAATTTCTTCTCTTGTAATGTCCAAAACCAGAAAGTTAGCCCACCAGTTGTCCAAAAAATGTGCATTATCTGTGCCCCCTTGAGGAGAAGGAGGGAAGATATTACGCCCCGGTACAAGTACAGGGGCAGGGTACGATTTCAGCGCTGGTGGACACGGGATCTCAAGCTACCCTTCTGTCCAGAAGGGCCTTTGATGAACTAAATGCAGGAAGGGGAGGGAATTACCAAATTCCTCTCACCTCACTTCCTGGACAACTCCAGAACTTTGACGGGAAGGAAATTCCCGTCGAGGGGACGGCAGATTTGGACATTAAAATTGGGCGACACAAGTTGAAACACCCGGTCATAGTTGTGACTCCAGAGGGCACCCCTTGTTTACTAGGGAATGACCTCCTGAGAAGGTTGTCACCCCTAATAGATTGCGTAAACAAGGTCCTCTGGACCCAGACTATGCGACCCATAAAATTAAAACAGAGTCAACCATGTTAGTTTAAACGGCACATGCCACATGGTTGAACAAAAATCTGACCAAGTAGAATTCAACTTCCAGAATAACCAAATTCCAGACGTGACAGTAATAGCAGTAGGACAACAGACTGGTGATGGGGGGTCCTCTCTAATTCTGAAAATCAACCTCCCTTCCAGTTTAAGGTGGTATTCCACACTGGAAGGAAACACCCTGAAATTCTTTACTAATCCACAATCAGAAACTCCCACTCCTATAGTCCAGAAAGATGTGAAATCAGCTCAGAGCCTGGCTGATATTCAACAAATTTGAGAGCAGTTGTTCATCCCTGTTCAGTTAAATGATGGGAAGGACTCTGTTCTCGCTCGAGTGTGTGTGAACAACGGTAAGAGCTTCATCAGCGAAGCCATGTTCCGCCAACTCCCAAAAGATCCAGCCATTCCCACATTCAAACTGATAGACAAATGGGAAATGGACCTGGAAGCACCCAATTCCAAACATCTCCTGCCAAGCAGGTGTATGCTCAAAATCTCCATTGGCAACAAGAGCATAGTCCACAATTGTTGGGTCGTGCGAGACGTCACTGCCGCTTTTTACTTAGGCAGTGACATTCTCAATCGCTTTGCCATTAGTTTGGACCTAATAAACTTCAAAGCTTGGTCCCGATTAGCGGATAATCCCATGGGCTTTGATGATCCAGAAAAAGCCTTTAGGTCACCTCAATTGCTACCTTATGCAGTTGAGATTCAGATCAAAGAGGAAGTCACCATCCCAGAAAGGACCCGACAATTCTCCCTGGAAGTGAAAGTTAAAAGAGGACAACATTTGAAAAACCCCGATGCTTATATACACCTAAATGCTTCTCTCCAACAGCAAGGGTTGGGGGTAAACCCAACTCCATTAGTCAACATAGAACATGACACCATTCTAATAGAGGTGGATAACAGCGACTTAAAGAGTATTACTCTAGCCGCAGGCACCATTATTGGAATGGCGGTTGATGACCGACATTTTTCCATCGATTTAGGAAATGAACTGTTAGGACCAATCCCCAAGGACTGTTTTGACAGTGACAGTGAGGACAATACAACACCAGACAGGATTTTTACCCGCCATGGGGGGAACTTCCTGGTGTACACTTCTTGCCCTTATGGTAAGGAAGATGTGACTTGTGACTTCAGGAGGGATGAGGTGATTTTCCAGGTCCATGAGGGCTGCCTTTCCCACCTGAAGCCTCCAGTCCAAATCAGCACTCTGACCAGGGACTTCTCCACCCAGCTGGAGGAGGCCGCTGAGATAGCCAAACCAGAAGTCTTTCCAGGCTTCAGGCAGATGGTGGAAGAGAGAGTCAACCTAGCTGATGCCTGTGTGACTCTGGAACAGAAGCAAAAGTTGAAACAAGTTTTCTTGGATTTCCAAGATCTCTTTGCGGTAGACTCATATGACTGTGGTCGCACCGACATCCACACAACAACAATCCCCACGGACCCTGGCATGACTCCAGTGTTTGTGAAGCAATATCGTTTGCCTCTCGCATCAATGGAGTCCCTTACTGAAATAATTAAGAACCTTGAGTCCCGGGGAATAATCCGTCCAATACACAGCACCTTCAATAATCTGGTGCTGGGAATATTGAAGCCAAACAGCCAGTGGAGACTCTGCGCCGACCTCAGGGAGCTCAACAAACTGGTCCATACCTCCCGATGGCCTCTGCCCTACATTGACCAAGGGCTGGCCCAGATCCAGGGGTCACAGGTATTCACTGCAATAGACCTGACCAATGGATACTGGACCGTGCCGGTCAGTAGGGAGGACCAATACAAGCTGGCTTTTACCTTTGGGGGACAGCAGTACACATGGACCCGGACTCCCTTCGGATACCTCAACTCCGGCAATGAATTCAACATTTTCCTACACAAGGCCATGCCCGACCTGGGTGCAAGGGGTAACCTGGCTTATGTAGATGATGTCCTCATCAAAAGTTCATCTGTGGAGGAACACATAGCGGAGATCCGTTATGTTCTGACCCAGTTGAGGGCCGCCGCAGCAAAACTTTCCTTTCAGAAAGCACAGTGGTGTAGAACCAGTGTTAATTTCTTGGGGCATGAGATTACTCCTCAGGGTCTCTGTCCCCAGGAAAAGAAAGTGGAAGCACTTCAGAAACTGAAAGACCCCACAACTCTGCGGGAACTAAGGAGCCTCCTTGGACTGACTAATTACAGCAGAAAGTTCATTGAGGGCTACGCAGAGATCACCAGACCCCTGATTCATCTCCTGAAGGGGGGGTCAAGTGGGAATGGGGTCCAGAACAATCCGAGGCAGTAAGACAACTCAAAAGAAGCCTCTCACAAGCGCTTTGCCTAGCTTACCCTGTCAGAAACAAGGAGTTCTTCCTGGAGACGGGGTTCTCTAATACGTGCTTGACGGCGGTATTATACCAAAAGCATGACAAGGTCAATAAAGTAATCTCCTATGCAAGCAAAACTTTATCCTCTGTGGAGGAAAAATTCAACGATTGTGAGAAGGCACTCCTGGCAACGGTGTGGGCATTGAAGAATTACCGCCCGTTTATCCAGGGGGAACACATCATAGTGGAGACTCCACACCAGCCTCTGCAATATCTCCAAAGTGATAGAATCCGGGCCGGAAATGTGAGTAATTCCCGAATTACTTCCTGGATTCTGTCAATGCAAGGCTTTCCTGTGGAGGTCAGATATGGCCAAAACAAGAAGAGTCCACTCGCGCAAGGTCTGGCTGACTTGCATGATTGTGCCAGAGAAAACTGTCTCAAGGACGAAAGTCTAAAAATCAAGGACAACACGGAGGCATACCTTAATTCCCCACACAAAGTCTTTGAAGAGGACAAGTGTGAGGGAATGCCCACTGTCTATGTGGATGGATGCTCTTACCATGTTGACAACAACGGGGAGAAAGAACTGGTGGCCCGCGTAGGGAATGCATGGGTGAATGAGTCCCCAGAACCCTCCGCTGGATACAAAATTGGTCCCCGAAGTAGTCAGGTGGCAGAATTGATGGCTGTGCATCAGGCCATCCTCACTGCTGTCCAGCATCAACTCCACGAACTGGTCATAATCACAGATTCGGATTATGTACGGAACGGGTTCGTGGAGCACCTGGTTAATTGGAAAACCAGAGGCATGTTATGTGCTAATAACAAACCCTTGAAACATGGGAAGTTGATCCAAAACATTGATGATCTGGTCACCTCGAATGAGATGACCATCTATTGGAAAAAGATCAAGGGTCATTCCAAAGTAGAGGGACCAGACAAAACTGGAAATGACTTAGCTGATCAGCTGGCCAAAACCGGGGCCATCCAAGGGGATCTAATAGAAATAGAGTCCCTGTTGGGGGAAATCCAGGTCACTGCTATCACTAGGTCCCAGACAAATGCTCACAATGATCTGTCAACTGCCCAATGGAGCAAGGAGACCCCTGATGCTGATTTGATTACCGCTCAGAAGGGGGATCCAATAATTGGTAAATTTTACCAACACATTGAGGACCCTGAGAACTTTCCCCTGACGGATACCGATTACAACGGGAAAGAGGACCTTAAAGTGTTGATGAAATGTCCAAAAATGTTCCGGATCCAAGACGGTTTGTTGGTAAGGAAATCCAAAGCTGGCCACGATCAGTGGGTGGTTCCTACCTTATTCCGAAGCCTGATGTTAAGTCACGCCCATGATGCGGCCACCGCCGGTCATAGGGGGTTTCACACAACACTGGAAATCTTAAGAGAGGTTGCATACTGGCCACACATGGGGCAGGACCTCGACCAATACTTGAAGGGGTGTCTTGTGTGTGCACAATTTCAGCCAACATCCCTCACACACCGGGCACCTCTCCAAAAGAGGGGAATGACACTGCCATGGTCAGATTTGCAAATCGACTTTGTAGGCCCTGTGATTCGCTCGACTAGAGGAAACAAGTACATGTTGACCGTTACATGCTTGTTTACCAAGTGGGTGGAATGTCTCCCAGCCCCAAATTGCAAGGCAGAAACTGCAGCTGCCCTGATGATTAACCACATCTTTTCTCGGTTTGGTCTACCTCACAGAATTGAGTCTGACAGAGGTAGCCACTTCACCAGTGAAGTAATGACAAAGATGTGGGAGATACTGGGGGTCAAGAGAAAGCTACACATTGCTTACAGGCCAGCTTCTTCTGGAGCAGTGGAGAGATACAACCAAACCATTGTGAGCATATTAAAGAAGTTTGTGGCAGATTCTGGGCCAAGTTGGGATATCCGATTACCTCTGGTCCTAATGGCCATCAGATCTACCCCTTCATCTGCAACCAAAATGTCACCATTTGAGTTGATGACTGGACGCAAGATGGTGCTTCCTCAGCATTTGCTCTACAGGACCCAAGAGCAGACACTAATAAATACCTCCACAACTCATGAGTATGTGGAGAATTTAAGGAAACCCCTTCAACATGCTTTTGCCTATGCTCAGCGGAATCTAGAAAGATCAGCTGAGAGTATGAAGACCCACTATGACCTGAAAACTTCCAGGAAGGAATATCAGGTGGGGGACCGGGTCTATTTATACAATTTCCAAAGGAACCAGGCCAAACAGCGAAAATTTTTGCCTACATGGAAGGGACCGTTTGAGATTATAGACAAGATCTCCCCTGTGGCCTACAAGATCCGCATCCCCAAAGGCGGTTTATCAGAGAGGGAAGACAAGTGGGTCCATATAAACCAGTTGAAGTGTTGCCATCCCAGGCACACTTTGCAGCAACTGGAGGAGTCCTCGGTAATCCCAGAGGGTACCGCTCCAGAGTAATTCAATTCCAACCCTAAAAGATCCTACATATAGCCTATAAAATTCTGTGTTTCTCAAGTTTGTGTTCCTGTCTCATAATTTAAAAAAAAATGTGCATGTGCATATCTGTTGAGTTCTAAAATATATATGCCACCCCACTATATCAATGGTGGGGGAGAAATGTCCATGAATAGGTATTGCCGCTCTTCCTTTGTCGTCCTAGGAGAAAGAAAACCTGGAGACTGGCCAAGGAGGACGATCCAGAGACCGGGAGCAGAGACACAAGGGGCCCAGTGTACCGCCCAATACTCCCATCAGGACCGGCGAGGAGAACCGACTGATCCACCCCTGATGGAGGAAAGGATGCTGAACTTTGTCATCTGCGGAATTGGAAGAAGATGATGCGGACCTCCCAGCACGTGGGTCAACATCCTTAGCACCCGACATCCCCTCGACTCAATCCAAGTCCAGTCGGGCGGGGGGGTTTGTTGGGTGTTCTGACCCACGTTTGGACAATTATGCTACAACATTTGGTGCTGTGGGCTTAGGAAATCCAAGATGGCCGAAAAAGCCCACATGTGCGCCAGAATCTATGAAAACCGCGCAGTTTGTGCGCACACCAAAATGGTCGCCTGACTTGCCACCCCCCGGTGCGGGTGTGCTGGGTCAGAAGAGCCGTGAGTGAAATGGGGTGCCAAAGAGAAAAACAGCAGTGCCTGTTCGCTAGAAAGCACTTTAAAAATCACCCTTTGTTTCTCTGAAGGCAAGCTCAGAATGCCCATTTCAAACATTTCAGAATATCCAACAATCTCACTGAACACCAGCAGACATTTGACAGAATAAAGTCTTGTGGGCATACAAAATCTGGAAAGAGGATGAGCCTAAAATAATGTTCATAGCAAAACTGGCTGAGCTGTGGATTTCAGCAGTTTAAGTAAATTTGGACTGAAAGACACTAAAAATCTAAATGTTTAAAAGAAATGAGTGACCTACTTTTGAGTGTCACATAGGTTTCAATTGTTTAAATGTCATAGTTTTAAACTTAGAATCAGCATTCTAGCTGCATGTGTAAAAATTGTTAGTTTATTTGAATGCAGAAAACTGGGTAACTAGAAGTGACATTAGCTGGGGCCTGGCTTAAGGAACTGAATTCTGCCTGACATCTACCCCCACAGGAGTTAAAACCTGCTCAGCCACTCTTCCCCTTGCCAAAAGGAGTTGTCACCTCTCTGATTAGATTGGGGGTGGAGCAGCTACAGGGAGTTGAACAAAGGCCTGTCCTGGGCCCAGGCAGATGGTTTATTAGGGTAGTCGTAAATGGCTTCCTTTTGAACAATGGGCCTTCCAGGGCCCAGGCAGATGGCTTATTAGGGGGACCGTAAAATAGCTTCCTCTTGGCAGAAGCTGGGAGGGGCAGGGTCTCTGAGCTTGGCAGAAACTGGATAAACTGGTTTCTACACCATGTGACCTGGGAAACCACACCCCTTTGGGGCCAGAACATAAATCTAAAAAGATGGATCATTCATAGAGCGGACTTGTGAAAATTTTATAAGTGATATCATTATTCTTGTGATTTTTCTGTGCACATTTGAAGACGTGTTAGGACCCGGTGGTATGTTCAGGGGGGGTTTTAGTGGAAAAGAGGATATTACTCTAAATGTATGTATGTTAAAAATCTGACACTCCACCACCTAATGCCCACATGCTTTGCGAACATTTGTGTAAATGCGGGGACAAATCCAATATTGGTAACCCGACCAAAAAGTGAAATATGTTTCCATTTTTGAACCCAAGCTCCTAGAAACGACAGAATTGGAACAGGGGCTATCATCAGTAAATGCATGATGTGTGTATGCAATGCCAAACAACTGTCTATCGGGGAAGTATGTATTTGGATCAGATATAGATTGTGTGTAAAGTTGACAGGGGTGGGTTCTCTGTATCATAAACAGACCTCATCATGATGACACTTCATTTCATTCCCCCAATCAAGGGGAAGAGGAGGAAGTGGCCAATGACAAGTGGAGAGGGGTAGGGCCTAGAAAGCTAGCCTCTCCACCCACTTTCAAAACACATAAAAGCAGACAGTCAGGACAGATAGGGACATTCTATTCCATCTGCTGCGGGACGCTCTGCCGGGAAAATCCATACTTTACCTCCATCAACCTCCAGAGAGCCAACACAGAGACTCCAATCTATCCACCTTCAGAGACCAGGACTTTACTTCAGAATTGGTAGCAGAGAGGTCAACTACAAGCTAAATCCCTCTTTTGCAGGCCTCAAATCATTGTAAACTATTCACAGCCAGGCAAGCTGTTTGAATTCTTTGCAAGAACTCTTGCCATTTGCCAGAAAGCAGTGTTATATCCAGAGAAAGCTGTGCAGAAAGATCCAGAAGCAGTGCTGTACCCAGAGAAAGCAGAGCAGTATCCAGAAACAGAGGCCAGAGATCCAGAGTGACCCAGACCGCTGTTAGCAGAACCAGAGAGCTGACCCAGATCACTGTGAAGTGCCGAGACCAGAACCGGAGTCCAGTCCGAAAACCTGACCAGATCCGTGGTGAGGCCTATTTCTAAATATATTGTGAGTACCTAGCAGAACTGTGCAGAACCCAATCTCTTAGTTAAAATAATCTAATGCAAGCTATTTTAACTTGAGTAGAACTGTCTCCTAGAGATCCTGTCACCTGTCATTCTTAAGCTGCGAGCTGTCATATGTAAATCCAAAGTTGCACGCTGTCACTTGTCATTTTGAGTTGTTTTAAATCCGAATATCTACCTTTACTAAATCGTTCATAACTCCGGAACCGTTTGGGTTAGGACCGAAATTCCTCTGTAATCGCGCCCGGCGCACTCGGAAAAATCTGCCGTGATTTGACATTTTGCCGCGAATTGAAAGGTTAGCTCACGTGTAAAAATCTGCAGCTGCTTGCTTTCCGTTGCAAAAATTCGTTTGCAACCTGACAACCATTCCTAGATCCTTGCTAAAGTGAGCCTGAACTCATCCCAAGTATATTTCACTCACCCAGAACCTCCTAAAGGGAATTAAAACCATTTTCAGCATATTCCTCACTTCATTGCCAGCACATATAAAAGCATTTTGGGCCTGTGTTTCAAACTTCTGTAGTCTAAGCTTGCTGGGGTGAACTGAATTACATTTGATTACATTTCTGAGAACTGTGTGCTTTCCTTCCATTTCCTTGCATTGCATAAAGGGGGGGAGTGGATTGCCAGAGAAAGTGATTACATTGTCTTTTGCTGAAATCCTATCAAGTTATTTTCTGTACTGCATTTCATTCCACATTGCATCCATTTGAAACCATAAAAGTATTGTTGCTATCGTATCCATCCTATAACCACTCATCATTGATTATAAAGAAGTGTGCTAGTGCCAGACTATCCATTATTGATTACTGCTCAGATTAAGTGTGATATCCAATTATTAATTTATCATAAAGTGTGATATATATATATATATATATATATATATATTGTTTAAATTCTCAAATAAACCTTTTAACTTGCAAAACAGAACTACTTCTTGGCTCAGTGGGGTCAGGGGGATTCCAAGAGAGGGGTGTTATATAGGGGTAGTCATCCAGAACTCATGAACTGGACATAAAGATATATCAATAAGAGTTTCCATTCAGTATCCCAGACTAGGCATTGACTTAGCTGTAGTGTTGAATTGAATCTTCTTACAATACCTACCACAATGCAAAAATAAAATGCCCCATCCCTACTCGGCTCGCAATACAAAAGGAATATTTTTTTTATGTATGTAGCGCTTTTGCCAAAGCGCTGCACATAGATCATTTACATGCAATTAATATCACCCAACCGAAGTTGGTACTCATCGATCCATCTTGGAAGGATGAAAGACTGAGTTGGCCTTGCAGGCATTACAGCCTGCGACCTAAAGATCCCACACAGATTTCAGCAGCGAGTGTGCAACCCTCTGAGCTATCATACCAGCCACATACCTACATTTATGCAGACACCAAATATATACAACACTGTACTTGCACCTTACCTACCATTCTATACAGACATTATGCATCAGACTTATCTCTCTAGCTATGCAAATGCCCTGTGGGCACCATCCATGCCACCCTGCTGCTCACATTGTGCGCATCATTCCCCACCATAAACACAACAAGCACCACACACACCATTTGTGCACCCTCCCTACCCCTTTGTACACCCCCTTGTGTGGACCCTAGATGCCACTGTACACAATATAGGTGTGCATCATCCCTCAAAGGTGCAGGCGCGTAAGCCCGGGCAGAAAAGAATTAGGTGCAGTGCACCAGGCGCGTGAGCCCAGGCAGAAAAGAATTAGGTGCAGTGCACCAGCGCGTGAGCCCGGGCAGAAAAGAATTAGGTGCAGTGCACCAGCGCGTGAGCCCGGGCAGAAAAGAATTAGGTGCAGTGCACCAGGCGCGTGAGCCCAGGCAGAAAAGAATTGGGTGCAGTGCACCAGGCGCGTGAGCCCAGGCAGAAAAGAATTGGGTGCAGTGCACCAGGCGTGTGAGCCCGGGCAGAAAAGAATTAGGTGCAGTGCACCAGACGCGTGAGCCCGGGCAGAAAAGAATTAGGTGCAGTGCACCGGGCAGAAAAGAATTAGGTGCAGTGCACCAGGCGCGTGAGCCCGGGCAGAAAAGATTTAGGTGCAGTGCACCAGGCGCGCGAGCCCGGGCAGAAAAGAATTAGGTGCAGTGCACCAGGCGCGTGAGCCCAGGCAGAAAAGAATTGGGTGCAGTGCACCAGGCGCGCGAGCCCAGGCAGAAAAGAATTAGGTGCAGTGCACCAGGCGCGTGAGCCCAGGCAGAAAAGAATTGGGTGCAGTGCACGAGGCGCGTGAGCCCAGGCAGAAAAGAATTAGGTGCAGTGCACCCGGCAGCCAGCTACAGCCAGTAGAATGACGAGCGAACCACCCAGGCTGGCCTCGATGCTTGCGTACAGCCCAGCCATGATTTTACTTAACGCTGCCCTGCCGCGTCATCACTTCACTTGGGAAAATAAAACCCCTATTTTCCCCTCACCTCGCTTCTGATTGTGGGTGGAGGAGATCAATGGCATTATATCCCCCTGCTTACATTTTTTGGGGGGGATTTGCCCCCCCCCCTATTCCTCCATTTCCTTTACCCATGGCCTTGTGTATGCCATCTTGCAATTTTCTATTCTGTGAAAAAGCACCTTAGTACTTCAACTTGCACGCTAGCCACTGCAACATATTTTCATGCTGGCTGTGCCCAACATTTGCAGGCAATTCTGTCGTGAAAGCAGGCTCAGCTCGCCTGTGCCCAGTGTGTCCGTATATGCAGGTATTGCACTACAAACGCATTTCCATGGCACGCAGCAAACCGCCCCCCCCACCCGCCTCCGCCAAACACAGGATGAAAGAGAGCCAGCTACAGAGGCCGCCCATGAAATGAGGAAATGTTACACACAGACACACACACACTCTCATTGAAACTCCCTCCAAACGTATTACATGAACACACATACACCCTCCCGCTAATTCACACCGCCAAGCATCATCACTCAAACAAACCTTATGCAAACACATACTTGTTGTTTCCGTGACTTGTAGAGCAAAGAAAGCATGTTTCATGTAGATATTCTAAATCGGTGCAAGTGTGAGTCGGATTGGGCTGCTTAGACTACATGGCCTACTGGTTGTGAGAACACTCGTTTCAAGTTTGCAATCCTGTCTTTTTGATGTAAAACCCTTTAATGGCATGCTTTGCTATGATCGGTATACATGGGCACGTGAGGCTGAATTTGAGCATATTCATCTTGCATATGGTGGCTGGGTGTGTCTTGCCATGTGAGGTTGGACCTTAGTTGTAAATGGGGCATGGTACCTATGCCTTTGAGTCTTAACCCTGCACACGTGCAGTTGTTCATGACCCATGATGGCAATACATGGCCAAGTGAGTCACAAGCTGGGCATAAAAGTCTGTTCCTGTCGCCTGACAGGTGTACCTGGACCTCTGAGACTAAACGTGGGGATATGCATCTCCCCTGTTCCTGGCCTGTGTTATGAGTATATCGGCAAGTGAGGGTGATTTTATGCTGTGTTTGTTTGTGTTAGTAATTTTGCAATGTCAAGTAGTCTAACGTGTAGCGCACCTAAATGTTTTCCGCCATCATGTAGAGCACCGCTTTTGAACACAAAAGCAAGGGGGAGTGTACTGCAATAAAGATGCAGGGAAAAGGGTAATTGGGTACAATTCAGTTAACCATTGACAGCACTGTGATAAAGTCAGGACTCTGATGCTGTCCAAATGTCAGGCGGTGACTCAGGAAAGCTGGCTTAGCAGGGCATTGAGCTACTTGGAGGTGTTAGCCAGGGGGAACTGCACAGCACCCCCAAACCTATGGCTACGACAGGCCTTAGTGATGTGACGTCTGACTCCAGAGATTCTGAGTTCCATCTTACATCTGAGGAGCATGCCCAGTCTCTAATTCCTATATGAAAGAGCAAGGACAGGCAGTGACTTATGGAGACCTTATGGGCTTTGACAGTACTTACGGTACATTGCCTCGAGAAGGACCACGTGACCCAGAGAAAAGATAGCCTAGGGGGCCTTATTGGACTTTGCATAAAGATGCTGCTTGAAAATGTATCCGAGCATAGTGAGGCAAACCTGCACATGGACAAAAGAGCAAAATAGACTGAGGTACCGTGTGAGCTTATTGTGAGTCTCTGCTTGTGAGTCGCGGTCACTGCACGCCTTTCCAAGAACATACCTGCAGAATGGAGCGCAGACAGAGAGAGATACGAGAGATAGAGAGAGAGAGAGAGAGAGAACGAGAGAGAGAGACTGGACAGGGAGCAAGCACGTGGATCTGTAGCTGGAACCGGGATGGGAGCAGATGGGGAATATATCCCTGAGGAGCCGAGGCTCCAAAGCACTGAGCTGGTTGGAGCCTTGTTCCCCTGGACAGCAAATTGTATTCTTTCACCCATCCTGGCACTATCACTTTAGATTATTCGGAGAGGAGATGCTCATTTGAATTATAGATCAGCCTCTGGCTAGATCGTACAGCTGTTTACTCATAACCAACCTCTGTGTTTGCCTACAAATCTATGACCCGTTGTTGCGCGTGCCACTGTCACGTGGTTTGTCAGTGGGTCGAAGTGCACGAGGAGGCACATTCCTTCCGGGTGCAGCGACAGCAATGGAATAAGAAAGGAGACTGGACTGTGTTCTTCGCGGAAGTGCTTTTCGTGAGAGTAAAGTCCGGCTGACACAAGAGGCAGCAGATTAGCCTGTACCTGATGTTTATATGAGGATACATCGGGCTATGGGGATGCATGGAAATGAGGGATATTGGAAATATCAGTCTGATACCTGAGGATATTTTATTTACTACAGATACACATTTGGTATTTTCAGAATAATTATATATTTTCAGAAAATGCAAGCTGATGTTTGGTGACATATATCTGGTTAATGCCCAGGTGACATGACATAGCTTTGTTTCATCACATACAATTCTGTCCGTCCCTTCCAAGTGCCAAGCTCATCAACCTTTCCCCCTTCCCCGCAACCACTTGAACGGTTGGTTTCTAGTTCGGCTCCCTGCATCCACCATGCCTCCCTAAAGCGTGTACACGCAAGGACTGCCCACTTAGGGCACAGACCTCAGTCCAGTGAAGCAGCCACCCAAGCAGCACAGGGCATGACTTGGGCTCTGCTGCCTAGGATGGAAGAAGTGTTGCAGCCGGAATCGGTGTACCCTGAGGACCTTTTTGTTTGATGATGTAAAGGCCCAATTCCATGTTGCTGTGGTGGTTGTCTCTTGACAAATGATATGATTTTAATGTGTAGTTCTGTAGATTTTTCGTGGCCCTAGTATTACTGTTTAAGTCCTGATTCTGTAAGGTGGTGATTTACTGAGCCTACACGTTTGCTGCCTGAAACTGTACGTTCTCTGCACCCTGAGGGGTAGTCTTACTCTCTGACTGACCTAGTTATCTCTATCTGAACTGAGGGATACCTTTGCTGTCTAGGACCTGACACAGTGAGGTCTTTGATACTTTCACTTTCCCTCCACCCCACCTACCAACTAGATTCAAAGTCCTAGTGAGACTGAACATTCATTTGAAGGTGGCAGAAAGAAAAAAACACAAATCTGTGGGGGGGTAGAAGTGAAGATTATGTATACATTTGGCAAACAACAAGAGCAAAACTAAGATATATACATAGGTTATCTGAAAAACCTGAAAGGGGGGACCTGTCTCCCTCAAAATAGGAAAGGTGCCTTTGCCTCGCCCTCACAAACCCTTGGGCCGCCTAGTCCCGTCTTCTGCCAATGCTGCTGATTGTAGAGTGTTGACCCTGTCAACTGGACATTGCAGCAATGACGTTTATCAGTCTTTAGAGCAGTGCACTGATATGTGCAGCCCCCTTGCCACCCACCTCTTTTTTTGGCCTGGTGTTAGTAGAAAAAGGTCCCATCCATTATGGTGGACATGACTGGGGTCTCTCCAGTGAAGCGTCATGCTGTAATCTCAATGACCTTTTCAATCAATATAAGCTTTAAATCCGACATATGTCATAAAAGCTGATTACAATGTCATAAAATCATATAGTGTACTGGCTCATAAATGCATACTACCCATCTCCTCATAGAATATGCATAATTATTCAGATTTAAATAAAATCTGTTTTGTTTAGAAAAAAAAAGAAAAAAATCAATTTTGTGTAAGCTCATTTATAAATGGTTATACAATTCATATTTCAATCCATTAGTTCAATTATGTTAGGTAGTGATCTACGGCCAACATCCTACTTCAGGACTGTTGCTATGTAAATCCGCCCAATTTAATCTCTAAATTACGCACATTTGTATTATAATAAAATATACATCCTTGCATTCCGTCCGGGAATGGCACAATTCATATTAATGCGAATCCTATCATAGCTCCTAAAAAAGCTTTGCCCCTGAACTATCCTTCCTCCCCAATATTCTTCTTCCTGCATTATCTCATAGATCGTGCCGAGAGGTTCAAATTTAATATTAAAGTCACCAGCGACTATGGTAGCTTTTTTGTAATATCTTCTGGGAATCCCAGCATTTAGCGATGATTTCTACTGCTGATGTTCCCATAGTAGCATCAGCCCTCTTTATAAAGGTTGATCAATAATACTGAAACACTTTAATTAACATCTAGTTCTAAAACTTGTACACCTGGTGAATTACATCTCAAGATGGATCTTACCAGGCCCCCACTCGGTCGACCCTTTAATACGTTTGATTGCTGGAAGTTGCTAGCAACCCCCTCTGAAAATATTATCTATTGCCCATGTTTCTTGAAAACCTACCACGTCCATTTGCTCTATAAAATTCGACCAGTCTCCGTTTGTCGGATATTTCTTAAGGCCTCTGATGTTCCAAGAAAGAACGTTATTAGAACGGTAACGGTTATTTAGTCTGGGTCTATGTATCTTTGTGGCAGTTGGGCGACTGAAGTGGGGGAAATATGTAATTTATTCCTTCCCAGTGGTCTCGCGCGAATGTGTTCCTCTGCACTGCATATCTCCATGTCATTCAAATGCTCCTGATCTAATATCATTGGCAGCATTTTCAGGTTCTGTAACTTTTCATTTTTTGAAGTATCCCATTTACTTGGGTACTTTGAGGTTTTGACAGGGGTTGGACGTCCTGAGGGTTAAAGGATTGTGAAAAAGGGGTGTCCAGTTAAAGTTTCGAAATCAAAAGGATTGAATGCCAAAGGTGAGAGTGCATTCGACCGAAAACAAAAGGATCGATTTATTTTTTAAATGTATATATTTTTTTTATTTAGTATAGGTAAAAAAAGGTATTTTTACAGCACAAACTGAGGTTTTGGTGGGGACCGCCCCCCAAAAAAAAAAAATTGGATCCTTTTTTCGGTCGACTTGACTCGACCCTTTTGTCATTCGACCCTTTTGAGTCGAAACTTTAACCTATAACCTGAAAAAGGTGCTGCATTTATTCGAATACCTGTAAACGAGCGGTGAAGAGTTCCAAATATCCAACAGAAGCAGGACTTCTGCTATATGTGTTTCCTTGACCATAATCTTTATGTAATGAAAACCTCCATTGTTCTATCCCTGTGTCTAGATGCAGTCATGCTGTTGGTCCGAATTATGGAGTAACACCCTTTGGTTTTTGTAGCGGGTCTCCTTTTTGCCATGACCTAAGGATCTGCACTGACACGTTAGTTAGATATGGTATGTTATATTGTCCAGGCTAAGGTTGCCTTTGAATGTTTGTTAGAGAGCCCGATTTTTTCATACTCTAAAGACATGTTCGTGTTCTAGTATTCTTTTTTTTTTTATTTGTATGTGGTTTATTCAAACGTTTACAAAAATTACACAAATAAAGTGGTAGTTACATTTTATTGTAATCACAGTGGATTATTCTCAGGTTATGGGTCGATTAGTGATACAGTTTTCGTTTAAGCCGGTGACCTTTTGAACCTGATTTTAAGCAAACTTTGGTTTCAGCTGAGGCAAATGTCCTCCCTTTATTAATTGCAGTCTTTGACCTATTCACTGCTTCACCATTTCTGTAACACCCATTTCTGTAATAGATGTGGTATTGTTGTTAGCCTGTCCTTGTTCCCATAATTTAATAATATCTTTTAATAACTGTCATTCTCCTAGCACTAGGTCCACTTTACAGGTTAAATCCGCTACACCGCTTCTTAACCGTGGGCAATCGCTGCATTTCACAGGGGTGCTTTTATTTATTATTAGATGTTCATGTTTGATGTCTTTCTACTTGCCATAATAATTTACAGCTTTTAACGGGCTGCTCGGCAGACAGCAATTAGTGGAAAGTGGGTCACGAGGGCAAGCTCCTCTTCAGTAACCCCCTTTTTTTTTTTTTTTTAAAGGTCACAATCTTTAGTTGAGGTCTGAAGAGTTTAATGCGCCATTTAAGGTTTGAATCCCAATCCCCACCACACATTGAATTTGACCTTTTCTTTCACTAATTATTTAATTAAGCTAACTTTGCTTAATTCACAAGCAAATCAAATGGATTTTTCTGCTGCACCACACATTTTATCTGTTTGATGCAAAACAAGTTGCTTATTTGTTTCAATGGTACCAGCGCGTGGCTATTCCTTGAACTACAGCTCTAAAGCTGGGTTAGGGATGTCTCAAGTTGTCCCATTTCACTTGTGAATAGCACACCTGGCCCTGCCTCCTTTCCTTGCCTTCTGCCACTTGCTGTCTCCCGTTTATCATTTAAAAGAAAAACTACAAATACCAGAATGCAAAGGCCTAAAGTGTGCAAGATGCACTACTTGTTCCTCCCATGAAGCTCAGTTATATAACGAACCATAATTGTCATCATTTTAACTGTGCTCTGTATAGTGACCTGCAAGTTCTACAGCAGCTCAGGTTGTCCTAGGTCCATACCTGATCCACCAATCTAGAATTGTTTTGTATTTGCATTGTGATACATGTAGTCCTGCATTTATAATGCCGTAAGCATAAAGTACAGTTGCAATAATGCAAATTACAGCGACTACCTCCTCATCCCTCTGCCTTGCCTTGGTCCCCACCATTCATAGACTCTTGTCGCTCCCCTACTCGAGTGGAATTAAGCCATAGGCTGATGACACAGTCAGGGGGTACTATCAAAATGAGTCCAGAACCTTCTAATGGGATGCCACAATCAAGTGGTTCAAGCACTTTGAAGTATTCAGAAGGTGACATGTGGCACTCCACAAAACACCAAAATAAACAATACATCTCCACATAGTCTTTCAAAATGGCATTCATGCCCAAAGTAAATTTGAAAATGCAAGCTGGAAAGCGGCATCTGCGCCCCCCTATTGGATCTAGGAGCACATTGAGGGCCTATTTGAATAGGATCCGTTGTCTGTAAACCAGGCGGAGAAGGGTAGAAAAGGCTGGTTTATGCAGATAACTCCTAGGAAAGCCCAACCTTAGCACAAGGGCCATCAAGTGCCCACACCACTACCTACATCCATCCCCATATATCTTGCAGAAGGATTTAAGAGCTTTCAGGCAGCCTGATCCAGGCGCTGATGCCCAGGGTGTTCCAGGTCCAAATCATGTGCTGTGAAAGTTTTAAGATCTCAATGTCATGCTTGGAATGTTGCAATCGAAAATGTTGCAGGTGCGCTGTATGCATGGGTGGCATGGTCAAAAAGTTGCCCTCTTGTTTACAGCGGGCAAAAGTATGCCTTCTAATGCTATCCCCTTGACCACCATTACCACCTCCTGCGCTCTAGCTGATGCAGCCCGCGGAGGACAGCGTGGAGGTGGCGCATAGGATAGAGGAAGGTTGTGGCTATGCTGAGGCACTGTGCTGGGCTTGAAGCCACTGATGCTTGTCTTCTAGTGGAGTCGCAGGAACTTCTAATCTTGACAGAGCATACATTCCTATAGCAGTGCTCTTTTAGTAAGAAGATGGTGAACTGTAAATCAAGAAAGGAGTAGCTGACGCTGTGATTTCTACAAGACCACCTGCTTGGAGACTCGAGAGGCCCAACATATTTTTTTCTGCCCCCTATATTGCCCGACCCACCTACGCTCTCCAGATCCTGTGATGCTAGAAAAAGAGCGACAATAATACATACCGCTCTAAAATATGTTCACTTAACTGGGAAATGCCCATTTAATCGTTTCGTCTTCAGAATCTCATCTAAAAATATTGGAGGAAAGAACCCTTAACTAAAGATCAGCAGTGGCTGAACTTGGGCTGGACGAAGGGTAGACAAGGACAACCCAGGTCATGGGTGATCTGAGAGCAGGCGAGCGGGCATCATTCGTTGCTGGCTGTTCGGTCTGGTTGCCATGAGGGAACGTGTGTTATGGCTCAGGGTGGATCACGTGACCACTATGGTCGCTTGCACCGGGAGCCGTTTTGCAGGGGCGCCTGGGGTTAAGAGGTCAAGATCTGCAGGGATGGAAGCAGACCATTTCATAAGTAATGCTCCAAATTCAGGAATCCGAAAAGAACGTGGCTCGGAGCATTCCGCCGGACCTTTCTGATCATAAAATGCATTTCATTGTAAGTGTAAATCAACCAATACATTTAAGGCTAGCTTTACTATAACAGTACCGAGATTCAAGCCTGCTTATAGCCTGGACCCGTCTGGTCAGCTTTATAGGAACCGCTATCTGCTGCTGCTTTTGACCACCCTGCAGATCACCTGGTGACAAACATACCAGACATCATCTTTGTCTTTTATGGTCATATGTTGAAGGCATTTAAAGCAGAATGGAATGTTCATAACTGACGAAAGGTTATAGATGGCATTACCTGGGAAGGTTTAGCTGGTAAGATAGCGCAGCGGGTTGAGCTCTCACTGTTGCATTCTGTGTATGATGTACAGGTCGCAGGTCCGAATCCCGGCAATGCCAACTCAGCCATTTATCCTTCCAAAGCTGATCAACGAGTACCAACTTCCATTGGGTGATATTGTAAATATGTTCTATGTAAAGCGCTTTGGCGAAAGCGCTATATGTATGTAAATATGTGCTCTTTAAAGCGCTTTGGATTAAGGCGCTATATAAATAACACATTATTATCATTATCATTATAAATAACACATCATTATACATTACATTTTCTGCAGGCTGTGTGGTAGCTACCTCATTCTCCAGAGGTAGCTCCTATTTACAGGGTGAGGCCGTATTCGTAGCATCTGCTTTTAGCTTCCGCTTATCAAATCTGTATTTCGATCCCCAGAGATCATTATAATGTTAGTGTTGTTCAACATTATCAGGTTTTATAATATGTTTTAAGAAATGCATGCACTTACTGTTTTAAACTCATGATAAAATGATGATGCATTATAGAGTTGTACTGTTGTTAGCTTATGCCTATTATTAATACTTGTATAATTTACAGTATAGTGTTTGTTTGCCGGGTTCTGTAATGAGAAACACGTGGGCAATGCTGCTGATCATGTCATTATCGTTCCTTCACCAGACACGTGGTGTTTGATACAAGTCTCAGGCGATGCATCTCTTTTTTGCAGGCTTGGCAGGATGCTGGGCTCCCTCTTTCCAGCCCTAGCAATGAAGCCTGCAAACTCTTTGATGCTGCCTTAGCCCAG
Organism: Ambystoma mexicanum; assembly: GCF_040938575.1. NCBI lineage: Eukaryota > Metazoa > Chordata > Amphibia > Caudata > Ambystomatidae > Ambystoma > Ambystoma mexicanum. The sequence goes on from NC_090936.1 coordinate 150,572,951, forward strand.
GTAAGCAATTAAAAATCATTAAGCGAATCAAAACTTCTCTCCGATGCCTTTCAAAGCTTTACACTCGTTGATCAAATAGTAGCTTATCTGATGTCCCTATTATGAACCTGTTGTAGTTGTAACCATTGCATGGGAAAACAAGAAGTAGTGCAAGCAAGTCAGTACTAATTCAGGTTGCCCCACTTGGTCAAGTTCTATATTCCTGTCCAAATCGCGTTATCTTGCTCAATATCGGTTCCTTTTCTGCAAATATCAGCGATGCTTAGCAAAGCGCTGACTACTTACATTAACATCTATATAAACCAGTGGCATTATACTTTTGCATTTATCCAACTGGATCATGCAGTAGGTGATTTGGTATAATCCTACTTCCAGTACTGATTCTAGCAAGCAGCGCTTGTGTCATTGACTTTATGCTGCATACGAGTTTGTGGGGGTTTTTTTGTTACGGGGTCCTTTCACTGAGGCTGAGGTGGACTGGTTCACATTTTGTTTGCATTGGCAATTTTAGATGTATTGATAATTCTCTCGCTCTGCCTAACCTGTCCTCCCAATTTTGGCCACTCTCGGTCACTCTCTTGCTGCCTCGCTCTGTTTCTCTCTCTCTCTCTCTCGCTCTCCCTTACGTTCCCTTTCATATTATTGTTTAAAGCACAGACCTAGCTCAAGAGCAGCGGAGCGGTGTACAGGGTTTCGGTAGCCAGTGTTTGGGCTGGCATCTTTTCACAGTAGCCCCGTACTGTGAGTTGCGGCCTATGCGTCGGTATGCGCATCCTTTGGGATTAGTCCTTGTCAGCTTTTGTAGAAAAAGCCACGTTTTGAGAGATTTGTGAAATTGGAGAATGGTGGGGTCATTTCAAGTTGATACCGGAATCGTGTTCCAGGCGGTAGCTGCGTGACAAGGGAATTATTGTTTGTGGGTCCTCACTTTGCGGATGAATTGTAGTTCAAGCCGGTTGGCCCTTAATTGCCAAACACTACTGCTACTCTGCTAGCTTATACTTAAATAGCTTTGCTTGTCCGGGGGCAGGCCGTGTAATTGTGACGAGCTCAGACGTGCAAGTGTGTCTGCGGATTTGTTCGGACCTGTAAATGCTAGGATGTTTAAAGATTGAATATTCTCACTAAACTAACCAATTGGAAAGCCACACTTCCTGAAGAATGCATGCTAAACCTGCAAGGTAAATGTTCAGCCTTTAAGTAGACAAGAAGAAGCCACATACTATGTAGAATGTTCATACAATTAAGTGTTCTTATCAATGGTATATGCGAGGGAAATATTGCTTCAAGAAAGAAGACATTGAGAGTAATAACTATTTATTTTAGTTATTTATTGGTGATTTATATGGTGATCAGAGCCACTTTGTGGTGCCTCTAAGGTCAGGGAAGATTGTATATGCTCCTTAACCTAACATGTTTGGAGCTACACTTCTAGATTATTGCATGCTAAAAACTCCAAAGTAATTGTGGGAGCCTGACAGTCAATATTGTCTTTCATGTTATTCGCAGGGCATGGGATCACTTGCTCAAAGGACGCTTGGATGTTTTTTGTCATCGCAACAATGTCTCCCATGGAGATGAACTGAAATAGAAACAAAGACTTCCGCCTTTGACAGGAAGAGGTGGAGCAGCTGAGGTGTTTGTGAGCATACAAATCGTTTTGAATAGCTAGTTGAATAGCTCTCATGACTTGAGAAGCAACAGAGAAGGCAGCATAAAAATAGTCTTGACTAGCTAGATGAATAGCTGTCATGACTTGAGAAGCAACAGTGGAGGCCAGGGCTCAAGTCGAGGGTACACGCGGGGGGACAGAGTCCTCCCACTTTATTCAGAGGGGGGACTCAGTCCCCCCCAGCTAAAAGAGAAACATGGATGTTCCTGTTGAATTTATAAAGATCTCAGGGATCAAACCGCAGTCCTCAGGATTGTAGGGCGGACACTTCACCACTGCACTATATGACCTGATCAAAACTAACAAACAACTAAAGGTGAAATATCCCATTTCGGTACTGCAAGTCCCAGGGAAAACATTTGAATTGGTTTTTGGAGTTTAAAACATGCACACATTTTAACGTTTTCAAAATCACTATTGGAAGAAAATATCCTCTCTTGCTTTTGTGTGTGTGTTGATTTTATGAAAGGCAAATGCCATTTGTCCTGTGCAATCTGGGTGGTTATGCAAAGCCAATGTAATGAAATGCGCATATTTCACCTTGATGTGCTAATTTCTGACGACGTCACATCCGATTGCGTTTGTTGAACCCCCCACTTTTAATTTTTAGGACTTGGCCCCTGGGGGGGGGGCAACACATTCAAGGGGGGTGTTATTTCATGGTGAATCTTAAAGATGCAGATATGGGATGCAACCATGTAGAGAGGATAGTGTCACAGTACCCCTTTCCTTTTCAGGCTTCTTGTCATCCATGCTATTTGTTTTATGCCAGTGCCTCTGTATGTATCGGTTGCATGGGTTGAGAAGGGCCTGATTCTTCGCAAACAAGTAATTTTGGCAGAGGTTATTGTTTCTTGGTAGTAAGGGGGACTAGGATTTCCAGAGTTCTGGGAAGTTCCTCATGGAGGGTTGCAAAGTAGGAAAGCAGCATCTCAGGAGGATCCGATTGCTGGGATGGGGATTGAAGGTAGCTAAGAAAAGTTCAGGAGATTCCCGTTTCATGGCACTAACTTGCTCAGATGGTAAATTGCTCCAGTGACTTACATATGGCTTTTTTGGTTGGCACTAATTTATGGTCCATCCACGAGAGTAAAGTGACCTGAGGGCGAGACAAGGTGAAGCGGGGATGAAGAGAACATGGCATCCAAGTCTTTCCTCCTCAGTGTGCAGCACTTCATGGAAGGATGTTTATACCAACGCAGGTGCAGGAGTTTCAATCCTGGCTGGTTGGACTGGCAGTCGAGCCAGAGAATAATATTGCTGATGGCAATCATCCGATTGGAGGTTGTGTGTAGATTGGTAACAAAACCAGGGCGTTCTCTAGTGTGTGTTTTTACCTCTGAATATTAACCACACATATTGTTTCAGTGCAGAATGGACAGCAATAAAAACCACTGACATTTTAAAAAAAACACAGATGGTTGGCTTGGTGAAGGGTATAGTGATATAAGAGGGCTGGGAGTTAACCAAGGACTGTCGGACGTGTCTCCTCGCATTTTGTGGGAAAAATGTAGTAAAAGTCCAGAGTTAAACAATGTGCAGTTAAAACGCATGGAACCGTTCATTTTTCTTGGGACCAATCGGACTCACTTGTTTTGTATTTACCACTGTGATGCATCTACGCTGATTTAGTTGACATTTACATGCAGTGCTTTCAACAGAAGAGCAGTTTGTGGTGGTGATCCCAGTGGCATGGGCAGGGGCTGAGCAGATTCATGCCACACCTCACCAAAGCTTGTTCAGTCTGATATTGACCAATATCTTGATGTTGAAGGAGATGACAATGTCAATTTTCTGTAGGGGAGAGGAAATCCTTGTCAATTTTGTGTGTCGGCCTGCTTGTTGCCAGGTCTGGTGTTATGGGTGCCGATGTTGAAAGTCTTCTATTTGCATGGCCTTCTAGGCGGATGGGTAGGAGGGGCAAAAGGGCATGCGCTAAGAGAAGATGTCTGAGAGGATGAATCCATGGAAACTAGGGATGGGCCCAAGCGAATATATAGGAGTAGTCTCCATTATATGCGCAAGAAGAGAGTCTCCCAAGGAAGGAAGGCAGTTAGAAAGTGGGAAAGTGATAGTTGGTAGAGTAAGGTGAACTCTTATGGTCTTTTTAGTTAAGGTAACGCATCTTACGATGGATGGGATGGAGAATAACTCTTACATCAAATAAGACCGCCTCAGGAAGTTGGCAAAGTGTCTGTTTTATTCTCACTTCGTTTAAAACTGGGAGTAAAACGAACACCCAATGGACGTCACACAGCATGGTCTCGATGCAATCACTTTTATAGCAAAATCTTGTCATACGTGACGTCATACTACGTGGCAAACTACAAAAACATACATGGGATTGTGAATGGACTAAGGAGAGTATCTAAGTATACATACTATAAGGGATTGGATTGCGATTGGGTCTGTTTAGTCAGGTGGGCAACTCATGGCCTCCCTTAGTGCAAGTCATCTTCGACAGTGATTAGAGAAACAACGACCCTCATTACGGGTCCGGCGGTAACTGTGCTGGTAAAACCAGCAAGTAGCTGCCGGACCCGTAATGATTTACCAGCGCCTGACTTGCTGGAAACAGTGGGGTCATTAATTAATCCTATTAGCTGGACATGCCCGACTCTTGAAATGGTACTCATCTGCAGTCCCCTTCCTGATCTCGGTACCAAAGTGGTAAAGTGGTGTAAAAGAATTGGAGGGTATACAACTGCTAGTCTCCTCTTGGGTGGCACCATCAGTCCCGTTCAGAGCCCTTAAGACCTTAAAGATGAAGCCGGAAGGTTGGCCATAGTACAGGGAATGGTGGAACAAAGAGAATTCTGTATAATTAATACTTATGCACCAAATCATGATACAGCAGCTTATTTCCATTCACTATATTCCCGAAAAAGCCCATATAGGGATGGCACGTTAAAATGGGGTGGTGATTTTAACTGTATGCTTAACCCGGCGATGGATAGATCAGACGAAAAAAATGTATGCACCCAGCTTCTCCAGATAAGGCCCTGAATTAATTGTTACGAAAATTTAAATTGTCTGATTTATGGAGGACGTTACACCCGCAGTTCCGGGGATATTCACATTACGCTGCCCCACAAGATCTATGCACTAGGCTGGATTATGTATTTACAGGGGATGAGATCCTCTGTGAATTGAGTAGGGCAGACTACAAAGCACGGGTAATATCAGATCATTCCCCCTGGTGGTCACGTGGCAGAACTCCCCCTTCACCCCCCATACCCTCCCAGAGCACGCATCCCGACATGGAAGCTTCGTGATGAATCCCTGAGAGATGCAGTGTTCCGAGAACACCTTAGAGAAGGTGTGATGGAATACTTTAAACACAACACAGGAAGCATAGAGTCAGCGGGTACACTATGGGAAGCGTTCATAGTAGTGATTAGGGGGATGGCGATAGCTAAAACAAAGGGAATACAGACCACGATAGAAAGGGACCTACATATGGCAGAAGCTCAAATGTAAGCCATAGAATGCCCAGGAGATATGTCGAAGGAGCGAGCCCATGAGGTTGCACGTCTGCAGCAGGTATGTCTAGAGGACTGGGGTAGGCTAGGCATGGTGAGTTATAAAAACTATGTAGAAAGGCAACATGCCGAAGCTGATAAGTCGGGACGTTTGTTTCTTGGCTCTACAAGTGAATCCAAGCGAGATATGATATGTGGAATAGTGGGGGCGGATGGTGAGGAATGTGGGACACAGCAGGGTATAAATAAATGTTTCCACGATTATTACAGGGAGCTGTATACAGAGACATCAACAACTCAAGCATCAGAGATAGATGAGGCGCTCTCACAGATAAATCTCCTGAAATTGGATGCGGAGGCCGTAGAAAGGTTGGAGCCCCCCATAACTTTAGAGGAATTCGAACGGTTGCCGACTGGTAGAGCTCCTGGTGCAGACGGATTACCCAGTGAACTTTTATAAAGAATTTATGGCAGACATTAACCCCCCTACTCCCCCCCACTGCTAGCTATGCTTAATGAAGCTTTGGACTCAGGCATCTTGCCCATGTCATTAAGAGAGTCAATTATTATCCGCTAGTGAAGCCCAATAAGCTGGAAATCGACTGCAGTTCGTATAGACCCCTCTCATTGCTGAACCAGGATCGGAAAATTCTTACAGCTTTATTGACCAATAGACTGAAGCCAGCAATATCGAAGCTCATACACACAGACCAGTCGGGTTATGTTCTGGACAGAAATATAAAATGTAACCTTAGGAGGTTACACCATATCATAGACCAGACCCAAGGAAGCACACACATTTTAGCGGTGGCCTTGCCTGACGCAGTCAAGGCATTTGACTCAGTCAGATGGCCATGGCTGATAGTGGTATTGAAAAGCTTTGGTGTAGGGCCCACATATATCAAATGGGTACGGCTTCTATATAGCAATCCAGTGGCAAGGGTCAAGACGAGCACCACCATCTCAGAGCAATGGCAGTTAAGTAAAGGCACACGGCAGGGCTGCCCATGGTTTCCCATGTTATTTATTCTAGCATTAGAACCATTGACGGTTTATCTCCGGAAGGAATATCAAGATGCAGGTATAGTCACATGTGGCAGCAAGAACCTGATTTCTCTATATGCTGACGATATGCTCCTTTACCTACAGCAACCAGAGACAAACTTCGAGTATATCCTAGATGTTTTTGGGCGTTATGCAGTCCTGTCTGGTATCACGATCAATGTACAAAAGTCATGTTTATTCCCCCAGGGAGGGTATAAAGGGAAACCCGCTAACGCATTGTCGGTGCAACCGATTAAATGGGAGGTGAGCACATTTAGATATTTGGGAGTAGATATCTTTCATGACCCTAAGACAGAACACATACAAAATACACAGGCAGTGGATAGTATTAAGAAATCCATTACTTTCTGGGCTAAATTGCCGCTATCATTGATGGGGAGGGCGGCACTATTGATGGTGGTGCTCCCGAGGCTCCTTCATTACTTCACTAATGTCCTGTATGACATACCTAAAGTCTTTTTTAGGAAACTTGATACTACATGCCGAGAATTTCTATGGCATAACATGAGAAGCAGGTTACCACTAAGAAAATTGCAGTGCCCTTATGATCAAGGAGGGATAAAAGTGCCACATTTTGGAGCATATTTTGTGGCGAGCTAACTACAATTCGTCACCAGCTGGCTGACGGATGAACAGACCCAGGAAACTCCACTGCTAAAGGCTGCATGTGCTCCATACTTTTTGGAAGAGGTGATATTGACCTGCAATCTCTGTTGCTGCTGAAGCTCAGCAGAGCTTGTCGTTTTTTGTGGGAAGTAACACCATATTCCCCCCAGATTCCATTGGTGACCCGGAAGCGGGAAGCTGCACAACTTAGACTGAACGTGAGGAAATATTGGGAAGCCAGAGGAGTAGCGACGGTGGGAGATGTCCTACAGGAAGGGAGACCGATTACTTTCAGTACCTTCGCCCGTGAAACAGGCGTGCATATGGACCAACATATAACCTACTCTATACTTTTCATACTGGCAGGAATGGCCGGGCGCAGACAGGGTATGGCAGGAGAACGAAACAATAGAACACTGTACGATATTTCAGAAGGAGGGCACGCGGTATCGAGAATACATGAGGCTTTATTGTCAAAGCCGGGGGATATGCTGGAGCAGACTAAGCATACCTGGGAAGCAGACTTGCAGGGGCAATTGACAGATGAAGGCTGAAGCCGAGCGATAGCATATCCTAAGTGTCAGGAAATGATAAGCTTCTGCTGATACAATTACACATAAACCATAGAACATATCTAACCCCAAAGAAAATAGCCAAATTTCAGTAAGGCAAGGAACAATACTTCCCGAAATGTGGTCTGATTAATGCTGACCTAGTGCACATGTTTTGGGCTTGTACGAAGATCAGACAATATTGGGAAGAAATAGCCCAGGCCTTGGCCAAAGCAGCTATAACATTAGATGTTCAATCCTAAACTGCCTGTTTGCTCGATAGCTTTGCGAGACCAAAGCAAATAAGACACGTTAGTAAATTGAAGGATCTAGTATGTATCCTGGCGAAATGAACAATAGCAATGGGTTGGAAAATACACAAAGGCCCAGAGGTGAGCCAGTGGTGGAAGGATCTTCAGAAATGGACGCTGACAGAAACCTCAGTGTGGCAAGAAGCAGCCCGTCGGGGCCAGAGCAAGCAAAATGTAAATTTAGACTCCTGGAAACATATGTTGCAGGAATTGACAGCCTCTGTGCACAACAAGACCAATGATAATGCGCAAGCATAGAGGCAACTGGTGGACTAGAGACCAATGGATATACTGAGCACAGGTTGTAGGATGTAGATGTGGGAAGTGGAATAGGCAGGTAAGTGGGAGGGTGGAGGGTACGGACACAATCTGTCAAGTATTGTCTTGTGAAAGATTATATGAGTCTGTATATTGTATTGTTAAAAAAACCAATAAAAATGTATTTTTAAAAAAATAATTCTTTACTGTATCAGCATCGAAGACTTTCGATTTTGCGCAGGGTTTTGCTTGACCCATCGCAGGACAACTTCTAGTCAGTTTTCTACAACTCTTTCACTTTTTAGCTGGATACCTTACAGATGCCTTTGATTGAGTACCCACGTGGTGCCGGACCACTCTGTCAAAGGTACCGTATCTTTGTTTCAAAGTTCAATCACTCATCAGCAGTTCAACTTTACTTGCGTCTTTTATCACACTTATTTCAAACAATGTTCGTTCCAGCGCTCGCCATACAATATTGCTGCTTGCAACCTTGGCTTCAACACAGTCCGGTCTTGTATCGGTCTCCCCAACTCACTGGCTGTGTTGATTTCACTGACGCTGCTTTGTTCTTGGAGTCAAGGACAGTACCACGGCGGGTAATTCTCCCCAGCTTGATTGTTGACGCGGGAGGACCCTGGTATCTCCGACACACAATGCAGGATTCTTCATCCTGTTTTACTGGTCTTATGGATTCCAATCTTGAGGGCTCATGAAAGCAATGGTTCCTTGTCAAAAAGTTCAATGGAACTTCCCTCCTTGCAGTCCCCTTCTGTTTCGCCATCTTTCTCCTTTTGTTAAACTGCCATCTTGGAACTGCTGTTTCCACGTGTGCTTTGCCTCGCTCAGAGTGTGCTCTCGTGATCCGCTATTTATCTGTGTGGGGAAGCTTAATGGAAGTGAGGTGTGTATGATGGTCAGTAATTTTCTGACCTAGCCTGACAATCGTATTGGGACATGTCTGGTATACAGCTCAGGTGTTAGTCAGTTTTCTCTCATAGCGGGCTGTCCGTGAGAAAGTGTTTGTGTTATAAAAGGGGCAGGGGTTGGGTTCCTAACTATCCTTCCCGGTACGATGGGGTAAAGGTGTTACAAGGAAGGGGATACCACGTCTCACCATCTGGTGTCCCACTCTGCGAAGACCCCTCATCCATCCAGGTGATCCTCCGCACTGGTCCATCCCCAGAAACTGAATCCAAAAGTGATGGCCGTGTCCTGGCCACCTGGATGACAGATCCCCGGGGACTAGTGGGTGAGACACCTTCTCGTTTCTCACACTGTTGTCTAATTGTCCTCGCTGTCCCTTCATAGAGTTTGTAATTACCGCCCCTTCCAAACAAATCTTTTCTGTGCACAAGCTTAGTCTTTGCGTTTTGTGCTTGCTTTATACTATCCCTTTCATTTTCTTGCCTCCTTTTACAAAAGTGCACAATATATGCTTGACTCTCTGGCCAACTCTTGGCCTCCATTCCTACCACTCTATCTAAATCATGCTGGACTTCCTTGTGGAGTCCCTTCTTTAGCATGTGGTAAAAATTGCCATGCTTTGTTCCCACACTTTTCTCGTCTCTGCCCTACACATCTCCTGAATCAACTGGATGTGTGTGGCAGGATCATCCTCCAATTTCATTGTTTTTGTTCAAAACAAATTTATATTTGGTGTACCCGGATACATAATTTGCAGTGCTCCCCCCACATCTGTGCCCTATAATTATTAAAAGCTGCTCCATCATGGTTGTTCATATCTAACTGAACTCCCGGATACCCCGCTCTTTTCCAAAGCTCATCTGACCGCTCCCCCCATCAGAGCCACAAATAGGCTTGTCATATCCCTCCAACATTACACCGGTGGTATGTTTATCCAATGCATAAATCCACTTCCCCGCCCCTGCAGTGAAAGAAATTTCTTCATCAAGTTGTTCCAGTCCAAATGTGACCACGGGACATAATACGCCCTTCCTTGGCCCTTCTGAAGTAATGAAAACTGTGTTACACCCCTTTTCCCTAGGGCTTCCCCCATTACTTTCTACGGCCATGCATGTACCCTGGTGCATTCTATGACTCCATGGTGTGCTTTCTATCAAAGCTACTGGAGCGAGAGATAGGGTGACTACGCCCTGCTTTCCTTGCCCGGCATCCCAGTCCTCTTCATCTCCTGCTCTGATTACCACATCCCCTGGCCCTTCTACAAGCGCACAAGCATACTAAGCACTACCATAAGTTACCACCTCTCACCCTCCGAGCGCAAACCTTGTACCTGTGGCAGGATCATTGTTCTCCATATCCACCTCAACTGTTCTGATAACAGATTTATCCAACCTAACAAGAACCTGCCCATATCTCCACCTTCCTGCTTCTACATTCCTTACCTGTCTTTCTTCCCGATCTTCATCTCTTTGCTGCCTTAGCAGCACTACCTCTTGCTCCACTAGCCTCAGCGCTTCTTTCATGTTTTCCCGCTCTTACGTCTCCACCACTCCTCGTAAACTACCCTTTATCTTAGCAGGAAAAGGCCTGATGTCGCTCGTTCTTGACCCTTAATCCGCGCTTCTAGCTGCCATGCTCACTCTGTCTCGTTCCTCCACCGTTAATCTGTCTGCCAACCTAGCAGTCAGAGGAGTTATTCCTGTCCCTCTCACCACTGGCAACCTCTCTGCAGCTCTAACCATGGAAGGAGTTACCCTTCCGCTTTCTTCAATATCCCAATTCTTAGAAATCATAACTGATGGAGGCGTTACCTGTGTCTGTACAGCAACCACTGGGGTAGCCGCTGGGGAAAATGGAGGTTCAAACCTAGGGTCTGTATACCCCTGTGCGGGAGATAAAGGTTTGCACGCATATGGGGGCAGTGCAGAAGGAATTCCTGCACCCTCCTTTTCCAGCCCTTCCATGGTTTTAACACTATGGCCCTTCCTGCCTTTTTCATACGTCTCCATAGCTCTAAGATATTTAACCGCTTGTCTAGTTTCGAGCCCTTGTACCTTGTAGTCAAGTAAGTATGCAAGTTCTCCAATACACTCATGTCATAGGACCCCCGATAGGCAAAGAATTGAGCATTTTCTCCTTAGTTTCCCTCAGCCATTCCCTATGGTACTGTAGAGAAGCAGGTAGGCAATATCCTGCCCGTACCCGCCCCCTCGCCACTCCCTGTAGCGTTCTGATAATACCACATTGAGTGTATGAGAGATGTTATGCACTCAGACAGCCATACATAATGTTCCCTCACAATGAAAGTGTGAAAGGATATCGCATGGAAGAAAGTTACATGGAAGGTTGTCGGATGCCAAGATGTCAGAATGCATCAGTGAATATCGTGGTTGGACGTTAAGTGAAATCCAATCCAACGAAGACAAAGTAATGTCATGTAGAAGATATAAGGACCTATGTTGAAACAATATGAAAATACTAATAAACGAAGTAACTAAAGCCCTAAGAGTAACATGAACCTGAAGCTAAAGCGATCATGGATCTAAAAGAAGATGAAGTAACTTACTGACCAATGATTGTAAATACGCAGTAATGCAAGGTAGAAAGACAACATATAGAAGCTTGCTATAGAGGAATATATAACGTGGCAAGGACGGTCATATAAGGAAAATGGACAACGGTTCACGTTGAATGTAACCAAGCTACACCAGAAACACGCAGAGGCTGTAAGAATTGGGAGACGTGGAAAGACAGCCCCGTAAGCAGACCCGCCGATGAGTCATGGTTGGCCCAGAGCAAAGATGCTATTTTTGAAGGATTAGAACGGAGCACAAAAGGAGTATGTGGATAAGCTCTGAATGAGAGACATTCTTCTTAGATGAAGGAAGACGAAAACCTCTGTGAGAGCCAAATTACTGGTCAATTAAAATCATACAAAGTTCATATGAGGAAGAGTGAGAAAGTCTCTAGAGGCCCGAAAAAGCAACAGCACCCTGCATAATTAAATCAAATAGCAGTAAATGGAAGGCTGAAATGGACGCATTTGTGGTTCAATTGCACGTGGCTCAGAAATAGAAAACAAAAACTATTCATTAGAGTCTTAAGCTAAGATAGTGGTGTGCTCACACTCCCTTGAATGTTCCAGGACAGTGAGCAGCAACAAGGTCAAACTACAAACGAGAGACTTTGGCTTGTAGCCTGCAGACGGGAGATGATGGGCTAATTGGGAAAATAGGGAGTAGTCTGATGGGATTCAAGCACCTACGCTTTGTTTCACATACGTGCTGCTAAGGAGCCGAAAGTCCAAGGTTGGCATAGTATGCCAACTAATTAGTGGGGTTGGGAGGACAAAGTAACTGTGAGAAACCTGAAGATGTCTCACTAGTCCCCAGGGATCTGTCATCCAGGTGGCCAGGACATGGGCATTGCTATTGATATGATATGATATGATCATTTATTTATATAGCGCCTATACACAATGTGTTTCAAAGCGCTTCAAGGCAAGGGAGGGAACAAGGGAAAATACAACCACATTCTTACAGGCCATGAACAGTAAGGATGTGAAATTAACTATCGTACTCGGCCTGATGACTTTTCAGATAGTGCAAGAGCTAAGACATAGATAAGGAAGGGAGGGGGAGAGTGGGAAGGAAATGGAAACACAGGCGACTACCGTACTAGGCTGACGACATTTCTGGTAGAGCTGGAGAAAAACAAAAGGTGAGGGAGAGGGGTGCAGAAAGGGAGGGGAGGAACAAAACAAGCAACTATCATACTAGGCCTGACGATATTTCAGATAGTGCTGGAGGGGTGGTGGGGAGGAAAAAAACAGTAATGGGAGGGTGGAGGAAACAGACGAGGTTGCTATCATATTAGGTCCAGGGACAATTCTGATAGAGTAAGTGCATAGAAGAAAGTAAGGGGAGGAGATAGGAAAAGGGAGTAGGGAAAGGAGGAGAGAAAAGAGATTAAGCAGTCAACAAGAGTGGAGATGCAAGCGTGGAGAGCGAATACAATTGCAGAAGTCAGTAGTAACACATAATGTTGCAAGCCAGGATACAGTTAATGGGTTGGACCAGTGCGGGAGGATCACCTGGATTGGGGGGGTCTTCAGGGAGTGGAAGGTGGAAGTGCGACATTGAATGTTGGGACACAGTACCCTCTTCCCATTTACACCTTTTCCCCATCCTTCACCGTAATATATGTTGAAGCCCTACCTCACCCCCCTTTTCCGACACAAACACTTTATTACACCATGAAAGACAGCAGACTAACACCAGAGCTGTTTACCTGACATGTCTCAACACACGGGTCAGGCAAAGTCAGGCAATTGATAACAATTACACACACCTGACGGCCCTTTCCCTTCCCCACAAGAGCACGAAAGCACACTGCGAGCAAGGCCGAACGCACGAGAAAGCAGCTATTCCGGGCCGGCATTTCATACGGAGGAGAAGGGCAGCAGGACTTGAAAGTATGACGACGAGGGATATGCGCTTGCCCTTTCCAACTCAGACCCACAAAGCCTCCAAAAGAGAAAGCATAAGACCGTGGAATCCAGCTGGCGTGTGGTGTATCAGATATCAACGGTGCCCAGAGCCCTCTCGCGCTGATAACCAAGGCAGGGAGACGCGCTTGCTACCGTGGTACCGTTCTTGACTCCAGAAGCAAGACAAGCCAACAGGTTCAGCACAGCCAGTGAATCAGGGAGCGCTGATAGCAAATTGAACTGTGTTGAACCAAAGTTTGCGAACAACAATATTGTATGAACTCAAGGAACGTGTGTGTGTTTGAACTTTTGGGAAAGCCCAGTGAAGGACCAGCTGCAGAGAGGTCAGGCGCCGCGGGAGCGCTCATTCGAAGGACTCTGGCTGGTCCTCTTTTTTTTAAAATTACAAGTACCAGGAGGCCCTAGGAGAGTCCGGCGTGAAAAGTCTGAGGGGTGATACAAGGGTCGAGTCAAACCCACTTGTACAATGGTAAGTCTCTGACGCGTTGACAAGAAGAGAAGTAAAGGATAGCCTGGCTGGGGGCTTAAAGGAAAGCCTGACTGGGGGCTGAGATCCAGACTCTGGTAAAAGGAAGAACCTAAGTGGGCTAAAGGAACTGTCTTATCAACTGTGGCAAGTGTGAACCTGACGGAGGGATGCCAAGAGAAAGCTAGGGGAAGGGAACCCCGCTTTCTGATGAAATGAGTAAATCATGAACTGTATTAGAAAATCATGAACTGTGTTAGAATGTCTATGTGAACCAGACAGAGGGATGCCAAGGGGAAAGCCAACAAGTGTGAATCCCGCATTGTGAGAAAGCAAAGTGAACTGTGTATTTGGCAAGCGAACCCGTCTGAGGGATGCCTGCGAATTGGGGTGAAGCATCATTCACCCGTGAACATTGTGTCGACAAGAGTGAACACGATCGAGGGATGTCTACAGTGAATGATTGTTTGAAAAGACATTGAGACTCTTGAATGTTACGTTTTGAGTAAAAGTCTGTAGCGAACCTGGCGGAGGGAGGCCCACGTTACACAAAGGATCGGAGTCCGGCAGAGGGGGATCCTAAGGTGAAGTGTAATTGCCCCGTGAAGATTTATTGAAGGAACTTTTGTTTTTGTTGGTTATGATAAATTAGGTTCTCTGAGACAAGAGACTTTGTGTGAAAGAGACTTGGCCACAGAAGGCCTTGATATTTTAGAAACGAACTGTAAGCTCGTACTGGCGAGACCCAGGAGTGTGCTCTGCTCAAGAGTCCCACTTTGTCCTGTGCTAAAAACGTGGGGAAGGGAGACCCAGCCATAACATCCTGACTTATCATTTGGTGAACACTTTTCCTTTTCCTGAGAACATTATCCCACACTATTTTTGCAACTTAGTTGTAAGGATTGGCAATAGGTTTTTTAGTATAGACCCTTTTTATTTGACAAGATGCCACTAGGACTGTGTTATTATTATTTGATGGCCGTAGCTTTCTCCCATCTTAGATTTAGGCTTATACTAGGCGTTTTTCTCACCCATTATACAGTTTAATAAACACCCTTTTTTAAAATACTTTATTTAATTGGCGGTTGCCATCATTGAACACAGTTCGTTACATTTATCACATACTCTGTTGTACATTCAAATAAATGTTTTGCATTTCCAACCATATAACACTCATAAATCGGGATCACTCAGCGGTATCTGGGCTTTTGTATGATGTTCGGCTAGGTAGGACTGGAATGGGGCCCATATGTCTTTAGGCCTGTTTGTGGGTGAGACAAGTGTAACAAAATCCTCCTCCCATTTTTTTATATATGTCAGGTCCCTGAGCCATGCCTGTGTGGTGGGGGAAGTCTTGCCTTGCAATGTCGTAAGATTTTCCGTTTTGCTATTTCGCAGGCTACGTTAAATAGCCTACACACCTTAATGGGTACCTTCCCAATATCACCCAGCAGATATTTTAATGGGGTAGTGGGAAGGGGATGTCTAGTATGTCGCTCATGGTGTTCGCCACCCTTTCCCAGAAGTTGAGGATGGGTGGACAAGCCCAGTACATATGAAATCAGTCAGCTTCTGTGGCCTGACACTTGGGGCATCTGGCCGAGTTTCCTTGGGAGATTGTTTCAATTTTTTGGGTGTAATGTGCAGGTGATTCAGGACTTAAAATTGTATGAGCCTTAGATTTGCGTTGAGGGACACTGTCTTGGTGAGTTGGCAATGGCGGGTCCATTGTGTGTCGTCTGGCGACATACCTAGGTCTCTCTCCCATGTATCTTTCATGTAGTTGCAGGTAGCAGTATAGGACTGTACTGCTTTATGTAATGTGGAGGTTCCACATGCAATCCCATTTGTCATCATAATGGCCTGTATGAATGGGTGAGTTACCGGCTGGGTAGGGAAGGAAGGCCGCAGATGTTGGAATGCCGCTCTCATACGGTGGTACTGCAGTCCCTTGATGGGTCCATGCCCCATTTTAGCCTGGAAGTCATCTAGCGACACATACGATGCATTGGGGAATATATCTCTTGAGTGTCAGTTGTTTTTGGGGAATCCCATGTTCTTTGCCATGCTGCTTCATACGAGGGGGAAATACCAGGGCAGTGCCAAAGGGGAGAGGTATTATTGTACCTAATCGTCACCCGACTGTCTTAAATATTCTGGACAATGCCATTATCGTACTACTGACCGGGTCCGTGCCTGTGGTATTGCTATAATATTTCATGAAAATTACCGACTGTATGTCGGTGGGGGAGGCTGCAAACATTTCGACTCGGAGATGAGCGTGGTTCTCTGGGCTATGAAACCAGTATTTTGCAAACTGGGCTTGTGCAGAGTTGTAATACAGCTCAAAGTCTGGCGCTGTGTGGCCCCCAGTGTCATAGCGACCAATAGTTTTGTCCATCTCATTCTGCTTGTCCACCTGCCCCATGCAAATGTGGACACCATTGGCTTTCCCTGGCCATATCGGTATGTTGCTAAAAAGGTAGAGCAGTTTCGGTACCACTATCATCAACAATGCTATGCGACAGTAGGTCGACACCAGTAGGTTGTTACACATTTCTAGTTTAGTTTCTAGTTGGGTAATATACGGTTCATAATTAATTGAGTACAGGGTTTGGTGGTCAGTAGGAACAATCACCCCAAGGTACCGGGCCGAGCAAGGGGCCCAGCGGAAGCCCACTATTGGGCCCATGTGGGCAACCCCACGTTTCAATGGTATTATCTCAGATTTAGCGTGATTGATTCTGTATCCCGAATTCCTGGAGAATTCATTAATGTCCTGCATGATGGGGGCTAGGTTGATCTTGGTGTTCCTGATATATAGCAATGTGTCGTCTGCATACAACAAAATGAGTTGGGGGGTGGGAGAGCCTTATCCATATATCTCGGGTGGGGGCGTGGCTACAAGGCCAGGTAGTAGGATGTGTTCCGGTGGTCTCCCGTCGATCCTGATATGATCCGGACAGAAGCTATGCATAACTGAAGCTGAAACAAGCCATAATTGGTGGAGCAGGTGTGCGAAACTGCGGGGCACAGCTGGAGGGCAACACAACCCCAAACAGTGGAACAATCTAAGCGAAGAAGCCTGGAGAAGATCGGCGCAGAGCGCACACGAAGGATCCAAAATGGCGACCTGCCTGAGGACAAAGAACCGAAATAAATGGAGCAGCCGGAGCGCTCTGACCACTGTTAGCTGCGGCACCGTGGAGCACGGACATAAGGAGCAGAGAGCCAGCAGAGCATGAGGTACTTTGCCATTGAATCATAAGGTGAATGCAACCTGGCTAGCTAAGGGACCAGTAACACAGCCGGTTACGAGGCATCCAAGGTATGATCATGACCGGGTGATTGAAGGGACTGGCCTAGAGTGTTAAAAGCCTGCCATAGTGGTCAGCCTGTGAACAAGCCCATAAAACGAGACACGCGTCCAGCACTGTGGCAGACTGGTATCGGGTGCTGCGCCTATGGAACTATGCCTTGCCACCAGCAGACACCAGCCTAAAGGGCACCACACGGGTGCACTGCGAGGAGCCTATGGGACACCTGTATCGTGCGCACATACGAGAACAAGGAAGAACAAAGCGAGATGAGCACAACTTAATGAAGCAAACCGCTCGCAGCGGAGGCCCGCGTGACAGCCACCTGCAAACGACAATATTGAAACATATAGACGGCAAAACAAACGCCTGCCGGGGACGTTACGAGGTCAAAACCCTGAGTAGCCCCCAAGTGCCTTGCGCTTAAGAACCACGGAGCTACCCCTCAGATAGACCAAAGGAAGCTAGCGATCCCTTGTTCCCCGGAAAGGGTCCCAGAAGTGCCACAGATCAAGAAGGGGAGAGACATGGCCTAATCATAACACCAGAGTGCCCATATTACAGAGAAATATATCCTAACCCCTCCAGTATGAGTCTTTAGCTCACGAGACCAGCGGAGCTCCACTGCGCACTTGACAGAAATTAGACCCCAGCTATCTAGAACTGGAATAAACTGAAGTAACGGAATGGCGTCCCAACTTCCCAAGACCAAAGGGAAGCAACCCACACTGGAGGAATTTACGAAGACCCCACAGCCAACGGAGGTGGCCAGGAACAAAGACAGGAATCCGCAAGTAGACACAACCCCAACGCGCAATGACCAGCAAATCCTGGACGCGATTGCGGACCTGAAGGTGACATGAGAAACCAAACTGGAGGCAGCCACAGCTGAACTCAAGGCAGCGCTGGAACTCAAAGTGGGCGCAGTGCAGGAGGAGGTCAACCTACTCAAACAAGATGAACGAACAATAGCGGAGCGCACAGACGAGCTGGAGAAAGAGGTGACCACGAATACGGCAGCTCGCGCATCCCATGCCTCGGAGATCCACATACTGAAACAGCAAGTAAGCAACCTGGAAATCAGAGCAGAGGAAGCCGAAGGGAGTGCCCTGAGGAACAACATATGCATAGTGGGCCTTCCAGAGGGTGAGGAAGGCCCTAACCCAACAGTTTACGTTGAGACCATGCTGCTCCAGTAAATAGGAGGAGGGGCGCCCACCCAAGGATTTGCGGTGGAAAGAGCACACAGAGCCCTCACAAGGAGACTCCCCCCGGAGCCCACCAAGGCCAATAATTGCCAAGATACTGAATTACCAAGACAGAGAGAAGATCCTGAAACACTTCCGAAAAGGAGGCACAATACAAAGAGCATCCGCGACTATCGCAGCATATCCAGACTACAAACTTTTAGTGCAGAGACGGCAGCTGAACTATGGGACCTTGAAGAAGAGACAGCGGGAAGCAGGTTACAGATATATGCTGATGTACCCGGCGAAACTGAAAGTGTTTCATAAAAACAAGGCCCTGTTCCTCAAGACCCGGGAAGACGCAACGGAGTGGTTGGACGCCCAAAACTGCCCGTCGGGAGCAGACAGCCAGAAAGAGGACAGAACGGATAAGTGAGGCATGATCCCGAAGCCGAGGTACTGTATGAACTATGACATTGGGACTTGAATATAAGATAGGGCAGGATAGACATGGAAGGAATGGGCTACGAGCTGAGCATGCACCATTGAATAAGCATAACGTAATGTGGCATAACAGCGGGAGACATGTTGGTCTCACTCTTATACCCCTATAGATAGAATAGTTGGGTTACCGGTAGTGTGGTAACCCCCTGCTGTGTCCCTAGTATCGGCATCGCCGAAAAGGTACTAAATGCGGGTAGGCCTGAGATCCAGGGATGGAGCTGGGCAACAGTTGGGAATGGGAAGGGTGGGGGGTGGGAAGGGAGTTGGAGGGCGTGATGTGGTTATAATAAGAGAACGAGCTTACATCCATGCGCCGAAGCGTGAGATACAGAAGATGAAAAGGGAGAAGAGCGGAACTGGGTATGGATAATGATGGGGCACCTAAAGATAGTTACCTGGAATGTCAGGGGGCTAAATAGTTATCTCAAGAGAAACAAAATTATGATGTACCTTAGGAGACAGAAAATAGATATCGCCTTACTACAAGAAATCCATCTTACAACAGAAAAACAAGAGGTAATAAGGAAGAAGTGGAAAAGGACTGCATATGCTAGAGGAGTAATCACCTGGGTGGCACTGCATGTCCCTTTTCAGCTGCTACACTGTGCGGCAGAGCTAGATGGGAGGATGGTGGTGGTACGGGGACTAATAGAAAACAGAGAAGTGTGCATCATTAATACATACGCCCAGAACCAAGATACCGTGGCCTACTTCAAGACCCTATACAGTAAAATAACCCCATACTTGGGGGGCGCTGGTCATATGGGCAAGTGATTTTAACTGCACGCTAAATCCCAAGATGGACAGGTCAGATGGGAAATTGGATAAACCCACCCCGGCTGCCAGAGCCTTGCAGACCTTGCTGAAAGATTTTAAAATAGAAGACATATGGAGGCTACACCACCCAGTTGATAGACATTATTCGCACTACTCAGCCCCACACAATTTATACACACAGTTAGATTACATGTTTGCCTCCCCGGAAATGATAGGAGAGAGAGTGCAGACCGAGTATAGAGCGAGAATCCTCTCGGATCACTCACCACTGGTCTTAACATGGCAGTACCATGCCCACAGAGCTAGAATTCCTACCTGGCGGCTGAGAGCCGAAGCACTAAAAGACACAGCGTTTAGAGAGGACCTGAGAAAAGAGATTGTTGAATATTTTGAAAACAATACTGGAAGCGTAAAATCTGTAGGTACCCTATGGGAAGCACTCAAAGTGGTGGTAAGGGGATCAGCGATAGCCAAATCTAAAGGACTGCAGGGGGGCATTTAGCAAGAACTGCAGAAGGCAGAGGAGTAACTTGAGGCAGCTACGCGCAGTGGAGTCGACTCCCTAGACAAGGCAAATATTATAATTAATTTACAGCAATCATGCGAAAGACACTGGGAGAGGCTATGTAACCTAAATTATAAGAAATACATAGAGAGACAGCAAGGCAGCAGAGACAAACCGGGGCGGCTGTTGGCATGGTTGTACAAAATCGAAACGCCGAGACCGATGGTTAGATTAATACAAAGAGAAGGAAGACAGATTCTTGATACCCAGGAGGGAGTGAACAAAGGTTTTTTTGAATTTTATAAATTATTGAATGGAGAGACAGATGAAGGGAAAGACAGGGAGATAATGGAAATATTGGACGACATCGGCCTACCGAAACTAAGTGCTGAAGAGAGAGAGAATTTGGATGCCCCTGTCACACTAGAGGAACTAGAAGCAGTGATTAAAGAATTGCCTGCTTGTAAAGCCCCGGGCTCGGATGGACTCCCTACGGAGTTCTATAAAACATATAAAACAGAAGTGCTTCCCCCACTACTGGCCTTGTTAAATGAAGCGCTCGAAATCGGAATGCTGCCAGAATCCTTAAGGGAGGTGATAATCATCCCGGTTCTTAAACCTGGCAAGCAGAGCACGGAGCGCGGATCGTACAGACCACTATCCATGCTGAACCAGGACAATACTCACGGCTGTGTTGGCCGGGAGACTGAGACGGGTCATAAGCAAACGTATACATCCTGATCAAACTGGATACGTCCCACATAGGAATATATCAGACAATCTCAGAAGGCTTCACCGGGATCATTGAACAGATAGAAGGGGAAACACAAGAAGTCGCAATAGTCTCATTGGACGCAGTGAAGGCCTTCGACTATGAAATGGCCAGGGTTGATAGCGGCTTTACAGAAATATGGTATAGGGCCCTGAGTATCTAAAATGGGTTAAACTATTATATAGCTCACCACTAGCCAGAGTAAAGACTGGAGCGGTTATTTCGGAGAGGTGGCAACTCAGTAGAGTTACTAGACAGGGGTGCCCTTGGTCCCCGATATTATATAATCTCGCATTAGAGCCCCTAGCAATATACCTTAGGCAACAATATGAAGAAGTGGGGAGTCACACAAAAGGAGGGCCACACCTAATATCGCTGTATGCAGATGATATGTTGTTATATTTAAGATACCCAGAGAAAAACTTGCAATACATCCTAGAAGTCCAAATGACCAAACCATGACCAAACCTTCAATAACTTCAGAAAGAACACCATAAAATGGCTTATTGAGAATGCGACATAGCGTATGTCACTTTATACGTAACGTCTTCTTATAATGTTTGTACTAACCTGCTTTTACTGTTTGATCGCCATAGATTTGACTGTTTAGCTACGCCTTATCTGCACTTGCACTTGCCCTACCCTGCAGATTCGAAATGTCCACTATGCCTGTAACCTGTAACGTTAACTAATCTGTAACCTGTAAACGTTAACTAAGCTGTAAACCTCCTTGTTCTCTTGCGCCCTGCTACCCTAGGGTCTGGTGCGCACAATAAATAAATAAACAAACAAACAAACAGAAGTGATAGATCGATTTGCGCTGCTCTCGGGCATTGCCGTCAACCCAAAATAATTGCGCATATTCCCTCTGGGCAGATATAAAGGGATCCCGCGGGAGCAACTACCCATCCTACAAATATCCTGGGAGACCACAACCTTTAGATACCTGGGGATAGATACCTATCACACGGTGGAAGATGAACACAGACACAACACAGAGAAGGCTGTAACAAATATCCAGAACAGTATGAGATTCTGGTCTAAGCTCCCTCTGGCCATGGTGGGAAGGGTAGCCCTGTTGAAAATGGTTGTATTACCACGGCTGATACACTTTTTGGGAAATATACCATACATGATACCTAAACACTTTTTTGCCAAACTCCAGAGCATGTGTAGAGGCTTCATCTGGCACAACACTAGGAACAGGATAGCCCTGTGGAAATTACAAAACACATATGACAAAGGAGGCATAAAACTCCCCAATTTTGAGATCTATTACTGGGCCAGTCAGCTACAATATGTGGCCAAATGGCTATCGGAAGACCCAACAGCAGAGTCCAGACTGCTGAGATCAGAGTGTTCAACATTCTTCCTGAAAGAATGGATATGGTTGCCCAAATTGGAGATAAAGGGGGGTTTAAGAAAGTTGGAATTGGGATGGCAAATGTGGCGGAAAGCCTGTCAGGCTATGGAGAACCCGACCCTGTGCTCCCCGCAGATATCACTAGTAGCACTAACCAAAGGGGACGTGCAACTGAGGAAAAAAATACGCATCCACTGGGAATCGGTGGCCATCGCAACAATGGGAGACATATGGCAAGATGGGAAGATACTGGAGTTCAACGCATTGGTTGAGGAAACGGGCCTACATCAAGGGCAATATATCACATATACCAGACTGGCGCGACGAGTGAAAGAAACATGGTCTGAAATAGTGCTGGTAGATCAGCCAGACACAACCATTGAAACAATCTATGACATCACAGAGGGAGAGTAAGAGGTTTCTGGAATTTATGAACTACTGATGAGCAGGGTAGGGAAAGAGGTAACCCAGCCAAAACAGGAATGGGAAGAGACCGGTGGGAGAATGTATGAATGACGGGTTGTGGGAGAGAGCTCAACGGTATCATAAGATTGTGTCCAGAAATGCAAGGCTGCAACAAATCCAGCTATATGTGACTCATAGAGCCTACATGACCCCCCAGAGGATAGCCCGATTTAAAAACGCAAAAACACAATCATGTCCCAAATGTGGAGAACTGAATGCGGAAATTACCCATATGTTTTGGGCATGCCCAGAAATGAGTAAATTCTGGAAAGAAGTAGCCCACTGCCTGACAGAAAAGGGGATCATGCTAGATGTGGAATCGGTGTGGGCATGTATTGTGGGGGGGTTCCCAGACCACACAAGTTAAAGCATGTGAGCAAACTTAAAGACCTAGCTTACATACTAGTCAAGCACAGGATTGCCATGGGCTGGAAAGCATGTAACAGGCCAAAGGTAGAGGTGTGGTGGAATGACCTCAAAAGGTGGGCTGAAACCGAAACGGTGGTATGGACCGAAGCAGCCAGCAGAGGGGGGGGAGGAGAGAAGCAGATACATTGACGGCCTGGAGGCCTTTAGTGGCTACATTAGTTGGGTCCACCCAAGTATGGTTAAGTATGATCTTCCCAAGAGGAGGTAATGGCAGAAGGTGAAATGGAGTAGGCTCAAGTTAAGGGGGGAGGGTAAAGGGTAGGTAGCGGTTATAGCCCAACAAGATACGTGATATTTAGCAATGTATAAAATGTACCGCTAAGTTTTGTTTTTTGTATGTTGTTTGGTTGTTATAAAAAATTTATAAAAATATATTTTAAAAAAAAATCCATATATCTCGGGTAAAGTTTTTTTGGCGTATCAATGCCTCCATAATTTCAATGCTGAGGGCGAAGTTGAGGGGGATTAGGGGACAACCCTGCCGTGTGCCCCTGCATAGAGGGAATCTGGGTGAGTTGGTGTGATTTTCCTGACTATAGCGCTAGGGTCTTTATATAGTAGTTAGATGTAGCTTAGGAACTGGGGTCCAAACCCGAATCATTCCAGGACAGTAAACTTGTATTTCCTGGACACTGAATCGAACGCCTTATCAGCGTCGAGGGAGACTGCGACCCCCTAGTCTTGGGGTCCAACTGGGAGATTATTGCAAACAACCTGCACAAATTTAGGGAACTGGATCTGGTCGGGATAATCCCAGTTTAATCGGGATGTATCAGGTGATTGATGTTAGGCTTGAGCCGATTTGCTATATCCTTGGCAAACATTTTTGTATCTGCATTAATTAGTGAAAGCGGGTGATAGGATGAAGCAGGGGGTTGTTTGGTTTAATCAGAACTGTGCTACCTGCCTCACTTAATGACGTGGGTTGTGTTCCAGCCTTGCTGGCCTCCGCCCACAATGCTAACGACTTGGGTGCAAGTTCTGATAAGTAACATTTGTACATGTGAACCGGAAGTCCATCCGGCCGTGGGGCCTTCCCTGTGGCTAGATCTTTTATCGCCTTCCTATCTCTTCAATGGTCAGAGGGGGTTCTAGTGCAGCCTTAGCTTTGGAAGAGAGAGTCTGGCAGAGGGACCAAGTTGATATACTGGGTAAATTCACTTTCTGTAACAGTGTCCACATTATCATAAAATGATGCATAAAATTACAAGAACACCTTGTTAATCACCTTTTCCTCCATATGTGCTTCCCCATCACCCCCACAGACACTAGTAATTGGTTGAGTATTGCCTTCAGATTCAACCAGCCTGAATATTGACTTGCTTGCCTTGTCGCCTTCCCCGTACATCCTAGCCCTAGCAGGGGTGGTGATATATAGACTGCCAGTCTGTGGAACTTGTTTAGCTCTGTATGCAGTAAGGCTAAGGTTGCATCCCCGGGTGTCAGAGCATATGCGTTTTGCAATGTCCGCAGTCAGTTTTCAACCATTGTAATTCTGATCTTATGGTTCGCAATGACCCGTGTGCTAGGGATAGTACATTTCCCCGCAACCAGATCTTAAAGGATTCCTACACTGTGGCCATGGTCCCCACTGATCCCTCATTGCGGTCAAAGTATTCCTTAATTTCTCCCCTTAGTGGCCCGAGTATCGTGTTGTCATGTAAAAGCGGAGGAGTCATCCTCCACAACCTAGAGCTGCTGTCTTGTCGGGCTAGTTTAATCTCTAATGGTACTGGGGCGTGGTCAGATATAGTGCAGGGAAAAATGTTGCAGTGCGTTGTGAATGGCACATATTCTGGGTAGTACAGCCAATAGTTTATGCGTGAGCCACAGTCGTGGACTGAAGAGTAGAAAGTCAATTCCTCCACCCGGGGATGTGTCTCCCTCCATGCATCAATTAAGGGTACATATTTCATATACTGAAGGATAGTGTGTGCAGCCCTGGTGTGTGTACGGGGGACCCTAGATGTTCTGTCCATTTGTGGGTCGTGCATGGTATTAAAATCCTCACCCCATACTACCCTGGCGGCATCTAGTGGGGATATAAGTTCAATTATTTGAAGATAAAAGTCGGGGTCATCTACGTTTGGTCCGTACATGTTGATCAGGATAGTGGCTTGACCCAGTATGGTCCCTAATACCATCACATATCTCCCCAGTATGTCAATTTTGGACTTGGATATCTGGAAGCCCAAGGCATGATGTATGAGGGTCACAACACCCCTTGACTGTGTCAAATAGTCTGTGCCTAGTCTCCGGGCTCCAGCTACAGGCAAAGGAGTCCACCACTTTGCATTGGGCATGAGTTTCTTGTAGCATCAAGATCCGGGTGTTATGTATTTTAGCATAGGCTTGTATTTTTCGTACCTTAATAGGGTTGCTCAGACCCCTAATGTTCCATGTGAGTAGTCTAAACATGTGGTCCGGCACAGGCATTGCTTCCGGGAAACTAACGTAGCAGCGCAGTATTAATCGAGTCCCAAGAGAGTGTAGCTTTACATGATCGATCGTCATATTTTCCCTTTTTCATGCCCTCAACTTCCCCTCCTCCCTGCCCATCCCCACCATCCCCCAAACCTGACAGTGTAAACCCCTTTTGAAATAACCAGTTCTGAAACAGTAGGAGGCAACGTGCGACCCCAACTAGTAGCATCAAACGTTTAACAAGTTCGAGCCACACTGTGTGGCTCAGTTGAACTTAAAGGACCTTCTCAGTCATGCCAGATAAGGCTGTCATGAGGTGGACTTTGAGGTTATGTACGTGGAAATCGCCAGTGTCAGCCGTTTGCCAGCTGAATCGGAATGTTCAGCTCAATATAAGTGATGGCGTCTTCCCGGTATTCTAAAAAGTGGGCTCTGCTAGCGTGTTGCACCTTTAGCTTGGCTGCAATCATCATTGCATATGGGTTTGCCGCTCCCTGAGGGCCTTCTTGACTTGGTCGAAATTACACCTAGCAGCTTGTACACCTGTGGAGTATTCCAGGTCTATGTGTATTATGGTCGAGTCGTATTGCAGGGTGCCTTTTTCGCATGCCAGTCGAAGTATTTGGTCCCGGTCCCGGTAGTTTAGAAGTCGGGCAATGATTGTCCACGGTGGGGCCCCAGGTTTTGACAGCAGAGCGAGGGATCTATGCGCTCTATCCACGGTAAATTGGGCTGTGAATTGCACCTCCGGAAATATTGTTTGCAGTGCCTCTTCCAGAAATAGTTCCATGGGGACGTTGAGGGTTCTCTCAGCCATACCCACCACCCTAATGTTGTTTCTGCAGGATCGGGACTCGTCTTTGCACATTATACGGAGCGCCTTTAACTCCTTTTTAATCTCCTCAATGTCTTTTCCATGTGTGCTTACTGTTTCTTTGAGATCTCCCACACGATTTTCTGCTGCAGTGATCCGGCCACTTTCTTTCTGTAGGTCTGATCTTAGTGAGGATATACTAGCGCCTATGTCATCCAGCTTAGTGTTCACCGCCGCCAATCCAGCCTGCATTGCCACCATGTAAGGGTCCATATCCTTGTCGGTAAGTGTCAGTGTCTTCATGTGGAGGTCCTGGGAGTAAGCAGCCTCCTCCTCAGATCATGGCATGTTGGCAGATACGTCTATGGCCCCCTTTTTACCTCCCTTTAAGCCCCCTTGGGTCATAATTTTAGGGATATGGAGCGATGCTGAGGTTTATTGCGCTTTATTAATGTAAAGGTTGTGGTTCTATTTAAACCTCGTATCTGTGGTACCCTTACAGTTGTAGAGTATGTCCCTTGCAGTGTTCATCTCTTCTCTAAATCTCCTGTATGCAGAGCCTACACCAGCGTGAAGGGTTCCCCCTCCTCAGCGCTTGCTCGTATTCTGCACCATGTGCTATGGCAGTGCAGCAGGTGTCATATGCGAGCATCCTGTTGTTGTTGGCGTCATCTGCAGCCACCAATGCCTGCAACTTAGAATGGTTGGTGGGGCACCCTTGAGAAAGTCTCTCTGCCCTTGGGGTCAACCCGACATGGTATTGAGTCACGTACCTGTCCAGGGCCTCACCAGTCTGCTCGGGGTTGCCGCCTCCGCCTGTGGCTGGAAAACTGATGGCAAGAAAGCCGGGCGAGGTTCATCCCATGAACCAGGTGACCCCCGTAGAGTCACGCGTCCCGTGCTAGTCTTTTTTCGCCGTCTTCCCTCCACGTATACTTTACGGGGCAGCTCCCAGCACTTCCTCCGTCGCCCGGGCTTGCCTGTCTCCCCTTGGTGTGCGACCATTGCGCGGGAAGCAGTCTGGTGTGGCTGATCCCCGCATTCTAGGGCACGGTGCGCCGCCTTGTTTGGGGCGATGAGAACAGTGGTGTTCCGCCAGTCACCGGTGGTTTTCCCCTGAGTTCTGCGGTCTTTCAGTGCGCAGGATTTGATTAAACGGATATTATGCAGTGCGGAACTCTAAGTTTAGGCTTCCATGTTCATCAGCGACCTCAGCGCAAACAAACTTGGGCATGAGTGTGCATGCATCAGTTTGATGTTTGTCAGGTCTTCCTACTTAAACTGAGAATAAAGTAGTACTTTGCCATATTACTTGATCTGTCCGGTTATTTGATTTGTGACCATTATTTTAATTCCTTCTAGCACAAAATACTCTTCAAGGTGCTACAGCACAGTACTTTACAATGTTTGCCTTATAGCCATGAAGTACCTGACACAAATGATCCAACAAAGGGCCTCATCACGAGTTGGGCTGTATTCCTGGCTGTAATACCACCGACTGTAATAGCCCTAGCACCGTCCGGTCCGGTGGTATTACCACTGGATCACGGGTTGGGCCTTAACGGTAAATCCCCATTCCTGATTGGGTCCATTGGATCCAATGGGGACTTTTCGGTGCTAATACTGCGGGCTAATACAGCCGGCTGTAATACAGCCGAAAACAGGGATTTTCTGTTCCAGAAAAAAACTGGAGGTAAAACAGCCGATTTAGCGCCCAACTCGCGATAGGGCCAGCCCTTAAATGTGGCGGTAATACCGTTACCGTTAGTCCAACTCGTGATGAGACCCAAAGTCTCCATACTCCACCGCAATGTATCCAAAATAATTCCACAAAAAACAATACTGAGCCGAACCTGCTGCACAAAAAAATGTCCACCCAAAGAATCCCCCTTTTTACCCCTATTCTAATTGCTTGGTTGTTTCCCACACTCACTCAATCACCGTACTTATTTATACCGCAATTACCTCGCTCAGCTACTCGCTTTAATTCTACGTCTCACTCTTACACAAAAGACAGCATCTTATCAAAACCACTCGCCGGCCAACGTCTCCGAGATATTTCCCCCACTCGAGCAAAGGAGGAGCTCAATGCTTTTCACTACAGCGCTGCTGTTCTCGCTTCCTTCTTTTACTAGTATGGCCTTCTCTACTACAAAACCGTCTTTCCCTGACTAGAGGAAATGTCCCCTTCACTACTTCGACCAACCAAGAGACCTGAGGCGAGGGCTCAGCCCGCACAACCCATATACATTGAAGACTGCCAAGGGAATACTTCAGGAAGGTATCTACAGGTGGGGTTACCATAAGATGTCACCTCACCTGTAGGTGAGGGGTCCCGCGAACCAGACATGCAAAAAGAAGGGTATCAGGGCAAACCTCACAATGGCCGTGCTTGGTGGGATACCACCTCACACCTACAAGGGACTTTCAACGCAAGACAGTTCGCTCACTCCCTCAAAGCACTCACCCTTTCAGTCCTCGTAGTCTCGACTAACTCCACACCCGCACAGTCTACCCTTACAAAACCCCTTAAAGCAAAGAAACAACCCTCTTTTACTCCTACTTCCCCTACAGCTTTACCTTTCAAAAGCGCATTCACGTGAACCCGATGTGGTGCTCCGTCAAGTCCTGCACAGCTGGACCACCGCACCACGCCTCTGGTGAGTAGACGGACCTTTAACCAATAGGCGTCCGCTGACCTCTCTTTCACACTTCATGGAAGACTGGTCCCCGCATTGAGGTGCTACAGCCGAGTTGTGCAGACAGAAGACCCCCAACGTCTTGGAAAGCCTGGGCTCATGGCTGGCTCGCCAATTTGTGGGGGCGGACCCCTAATTACCTCAACCCAAGTGGGCCCACCACCTGAGGAACGAGTGCACGTTTTGCACATAAAGCAAGTTTATTGTACAATTATCCGGGAAGCAGTTGGATGATACCACAGGATCAAACTAACCTAACCCAAGTCTCAACGAACCACCTCAGTTGATGCATTTTATACATTTTTGCAACAGTTACACTCCCAAGTACTTTATTACAATCCAACCCCCTCATGTGATTGGAGAAACCCTCTTCAAAGAAATCCAATCTTTCTCCAATTCCTACACTCTCATTTGTAGCCGTTATCTTAGCTACCATTTTCAGCTTGTGTGTAGAACACAACTCCTTTTAGGATTGGTCCATGGTAGGTCATGACATCATCAATCAGTTAAAAATGTGTATGGAAACATTAATTACTAGTAATAACTGGCCCAAGTCCTTTTAACCTTAACTCTTAATTGCACATGGTTTGCATAAATACTTCAAGCGATATTATGAACGCTGAGCAAATCAGTTCTTCTTTGAACTAGCTATAACTATCTAATTTCCCGGTTCCCCATCTCCCTTGCAACATTCTAATCTAAATAACTGCCATTTCATCATGCATAGCACATCTGAAAATACAGTTGAAACTCCTAGATTTCAATTACTTTAGCCCCGAGCATTGAGTTATCCCATGTTTTACTGCTTGTCAAGAACAAATAGTGAAAACCCTCTGTCAAGCTCCCATGCATTCAGGAGATTACATCTGCTATCTGCGATACTTATCAGACTATAAAAACTATGGCCGGCTCCTTCAGCTGAGTTGACCATCACCAAGGTCGTAGATACTTATTCACCCATCCTCTGGCCTTTGAAACACTGCAGAACCAGTTTGTGAAAGTCAACCCCTGACTGCTACGTTTTAATCTGTTTATAAAAAGAAATCCCCTTTATATATTTTCTCAGTGTGCATGCATGTTTGATAAATACCATCTTTCCTTAACAGTGGATTCTTGGAGGACAGGCCCCCTTTCTTGCATGCACATTCTAAAACTCCTCATTGCTTGCTTCTGAGAACCCCATAGTATATTATGTCTGCATCGCGTTTATATTTAATTTGGTGGTTTTAGCATTTGTCTTTCTGCGCACGTGCAAAGCTAATATGTATCAGTTCTAACCAAAAAAGTAACACTAAAAGTAAGATATCCCATCCATAATTAACTACACTCGATACATACGAAATTGCAAAATTGCGCCCGGTTCTCCGCACCCTCAGTCAACAATGTGGCGTGCGTAACATGAACCCCTCGTGCTCCTGGGGACCCTTCCTGACTACACCAACACCTGTCATTGGCTGCAAACAGTGGCCGTTGCTGGAACTTGTCTTCTTTTGAAAGTGTCCTAAGGAGACCTGCATCATTGGATTCTGCATTTCTTCTCCGAAAAGGGTTGCATCTTCCATTTCCATTCATGAAGAATCCTCGAACCCCCAACTGTGGGCATCTCTCACTGGAACAAATGGCGGAATGATCGAGCCCCCAGCGACCCCCAGATGATCCACAAAGACCTCTTAAAAATCGGAGTCTGGGGGGTATGTAAGCATCAGTGTGCCTGCCCCCCCCTGTTCTCCATGGGATAACATTGGGAACATGCCTCTTTGTCTCCTGGCTCCCCTCTACTCCACTCACATTTGCTCGTCAAACCTGGGTCGGGTGTCCTGTCCCTGGGTTCGCCTTGAGTCGGGAAGAGGGGAGAGCACTTACCTTTCCTTTGGTAAATTGTTGAATAACTTTGAATTAGTTTGAAACTTATCACCACCACAAGCCCATTGAATCCGTACTATATAGAACTCATACTGGTGAGATACATTGTGTTGGCCCCTATGACGTTTGGGCACAAGATCCCATTCATCTTAGGGTTTGTACTGCTGAAGTTAGGATATTGTACTTGTGATTTGGTTCCCATCATTTACTGCATCTACCTTACTTACCTCTTTTGCTTGATTAAATTATCTGATGCATATTTAAACCTATGTGATTGTATATATTTGTATTATACAGTATTATTATTATCTGATGATACCTGTTAGATTCATTTTCCATGTGTTCATAGGCCTACTGTATTTTGTATAACTGACTGCCTAAATTGAATTATTTTGTGCCATACTGTGTGGACTCTATGATTGCCTCGGACCCCGCTCACACTCTCCTGAGACTAAGCATTGACCGCTCTCCACTCTACCTTGATTGGGTTTTGGCTAACCTCTCAGAGCTCCCTGTTCATCATAAATAGGGTGACCTAAAATTTGTCATCCATGCCAGATTTTAGAAATGCATCTTAACGCATGTAACCTGCTTCTTCCCCATTTGGAAAAGGGTGGGGGGGTTGTTTGATTTCATAGTAATACAAAGGCTGTTTGAGGTCCGCATGCTTATCTGGATAATGTATAACCAACTTTTAATGCTTATAACAGTTTGACTGAAAGACAAAATTGAATATTTTTCTGAGAGAACGGATCACCCTTCAAATCGAGCTCTACTGCAGTTTGCCAACATTCAAAACTAAAAATAAAATAGTGATCTTTGCAACAGAGAGATTTTATTATGTAAAAATGATCAGGATGCGATTAAAAGAGGGTGAGCTGTATTAGGTTTGTAAGATGTGTCTGGCAAACCCACCTCCTATGTTCTGGAATTGTGTCTATGCTTTCTGGGCTACTGTGAACTTGCTTCTAAGTCTAAGATCTGATAATACACATACAAATAAACACATTCTTCTGTGCATGAATTATCCAAATTAGTACGACTACAATTGGTGTTGCCGTACCTATTCCTAGTACATGCAAGCCTGCTAAGAAACGTGGTTATTTTGCAATTTTGGACGCTTTTAGGAAAACCAAAGGTAGAGGATTGGCTGATATGTGAGGAGTCAATTTGCACACAGGAAAGCCCAGAAAAAAAAATAATAATAGGTTCACTTTCCTAGATATGTACCCATGTGCCTATCAACTGCCAAGTTTTGGAATTGTGATCCACCGTCTTGATTGTTGTGCGCAGTGTGTGTCTCGGCCTGCACCATCTCTGAAAAACATTCTTATGCTTTCATCGTCTTACTTTCCATATGCCCTGTTTGTTCCTATACCAAATGTTGTTGCTGTTGTATGTGTTAAAGAAAACCATGTTTCTGGTAGATACTTGATTTTTGTCATTCGTCAGTGGCCATTGATCATATACACCTGACATTGTTCTGGTGTCCATTTGTATATATATGAAAAATTAATAAAATTGAATGAAAAGTTGAACTACACACAGGTTAAAAAAAGTAATAAATGATACTCTTCAAACAAAGTGGAGCCCGTATTAAAAGTGGGTGATTAGCTCTAAGCTCACATGAATTTAATTGTTTACATTTGTGAAATGCTCATGGTAGATTGGGCAGCAAACATAACTTATAGTTAACGGATGTCAATTTGTAACACTGCTGCTCTTGTCTTTTTTACATTGTAGTTGTCATTTTTGTAATCAATTAATTTACATTATTTGGTGGAATTTGATGCGATTCATCCTTTTGCCATCTTGGACTAGTAATAGTTTCTTCTATGTCTATGACCTTACAATGAACTCTTGGCAATACTATGTTGTTTATGACTATGTATGCAAGGTTGTTTTTCATATGAAGATTTCATGCTGAGGTAGCAGTTAGCTTGAAACATGTTGATTTTACTCTAATGAGAATTATTTTCAAAGAGTTAGGATTTTATAGAATGAATAAATCGAACGTCATTGGAAATTTAACACAGGTTCTGGGTTTTTCTTTTGTACTGTACATTTGCCAATGCATCAGTGAAATGTCTACTGACTGTACTGAGTGATGGCATTCATAACCAGATTCCTGCTTTTAAGGGGAGCAGTCTGTCATGATTCAGGCTGCTGTTTCCATGGCTCCAGAAACACAAAATGCTGCCAGATGCTGCTTTTCCTCATCTGACTGTAATATGTTACAACATCTAGTTTATATTTTCATCTGGTCTTGTTTTAACTGCATTGTCTTTTTCATTTCCACGCTACCAAACTCTTAATCTCCTCCCTCATCTTCTCCCGCCTCTTCTACTGCTCTTCCTTACTCTTTGGACTTCCTGCTTATCACCTTGCCCCTCTTAAATCTATCTACCACTCTGCTGTTCGCATCCTCTGTCTCCTTACCTCCCGTGACTCTATCTCTACCTCTCTCTCCTACCTTGGCTGGCTTCCTTTTCACTCTCAACTTAAATTTCAATTTCTCTGCCTTGTCTTCAAATCTCTCCATGGTCTTCCACCCCTTTATCTCTCCTCCCTTCTCTCCTTCTACTCCCCCTCTCGTTCACTGCGGTCCACCGACCACTTCCTTCTCACCGCACCCCCACCCCCCTGTGCCTCCTCCCGTTTTCGCTCCTTCCAACTCCTAGCACCTCTACACTGGAACTCCTTTCCTCTTACTATCCGTTCTTCCCCCACCCTCACTTCATTCCGCACTTCCCTTAAATCTCTCCTTCTCCATTCTCCTCCCTGAAACCCCTTCCCCTTCTGCTTTCCCCCTCCTCACTCTTTACACCTGACTTTCTCCCCCCCTCCCGCTTCCCCTTCCACCCATCCCCTTTCCCCCTCCTTCTCCTCTCCTCCACCCCCCCTATCCAGTCCCATATCCCTTTCCTCCCTATCCCCTTCAGTTAATTGCTCTTCTCACTTATTGTTCGATTGATTCATATTGTAAATGCTTCAACTGTTATTTAATTTATGTTTTATGTATTATGTTGTTCCACTGTACAGCGCTTTGGCGTAAGGCGCTTTATAAATAAATAAATACAAATACAAATGCATTTCAACTTAAAAGTGGTCGATTTTTTTATTTTTCCCGCTCTAAAATACCCTCCTGGGTAACGTAATGAACTTTGTTTCTTTATAGATTTTTCAGGGCATGATTAAAAAGATCTCAACTTAACTCAGTAGTTTTTATTTAATGTGACAATTTGTGCTTCTCAATTATAGTATATTACATGGACCAATGATACAACTCTGGGAGGAATAGAGGGATGCCTTGTAAAGTTACAAGAAGCAGATCCATCATTTGGTAAGTGCTTTAACTTTGTACTCTTTTTCCATGATGTTGCCATTGGGTAATGCAGTGTTAGGATGTTCAAGTTGGTAGGAGGCAACACAGGGTGGGCAGTAGGCTTGGTGGATGGTTCTGGAGATAAAAAAAAGAAACTGTACAATGCAGGACAACGGAATTTAGAGACCACCTAACATCCTACCATGAGTGGTAAGCAGGAATTTCAACATTAAAAAGTATTCTACAGTGATGAATGTGTTCAGCCTGAACTTGGAAATTATGTGGTAACAACACATGTCTCCAAAATACATGACATTTAGTGATAACTGCTCCTCTGAGACTGGAGCCACTTATGTGGGAATGCTCAATCATCGACTGCAGATTTCATAGAGGGAACCTTGCTGATATAGCATCTGGCAATAATTTTCTGCCTGATTTATGCAAGAAAATAAAGTTAGGACACACTGTAACTGTTTGCTGACTGCTTGTGATCCTTTTAACGTGACTTGAGGGTTTTCCGCCATGCAAATGAAGAAAATGTGGCTGCTGGTAGATGCCAAAGTATATGTCAACACGTAACATCTCTCCACTGCCAAATTGCTAATTTATTTAAAATGAGCTCCATAGTTGTAATTACATTCCGCTCTTACCTAAGCCAAAGATCACTCCAAAATACTTGCTTGAGTATCCTAACAATATGATGCTACGAGGTTACAAGAGAATATGTTTAATATCCTTGAAACCTTTGAAGTTATTGGAGCAAGAAAAAACATTTAATGGAGACTTAAGAACATGCAGGCTTTTTAGTGTGTCTACTTTTGAAACCACTGAGCATGGTTTGCTGGATTGTGAAAGCTTAAATACCATTTGCATAAGGTACATGTTAGCTTATGGAAAAAGCGAGATTATATCGGGCACCAATGATGTATTGTGGTAACTATTTATGACGGGAAATTATATTCGTTTGTTGTACTATGTTACCATATTTTGGCACTGGATCAAGCTAATATTATATGAATTAGTAACTAATTTTTTATATTTAGCATTTATGACGATTCTGTTTCTCTTCTTTGTTTGGTTTAATCATATGTATAAAAAATCGTATTTGACTGTATTATACTCATTATAAAACCCCGCCATGAAGTTTCGCTTTATACGTCAACAGATTCACGACCAATTTACTAGCATGCCAGATTGTTTTCTGTGTGCTTATTTTCTTTTGTGTGTCTGTCTCTCGCGTTTCGCTAGTCATATATTCAAGTTGATTCTTTGCTTTAAGACTGCTCCTTTTTAGGCAACTGTAAGCAATGTTACTGTGGTGACTGGTGGGGAAATAGGGAACGGCTAGCATCTTAACACACAGAATATGAGCTTCGACAATGTCCAATCCAGTGGTTTACAAGCTGACTTAAGTACCTTTTAACTCACCAATACTAGTCCAGGACAAAGGGTTTAACTATACCATTGATGTATTACTGGGGATGCAGTCACGCCCAGTGCAATACGTTTAAGAGTTAAATAACTGTCTGTTTAAACTAATTGTAAAAATTATATTTTTCAACTTATCACCGAACATTTTTCTGGAATTAAAAATGAAGGAGTAAGGGAGACAAATATATGTAGCTACTAGGACCAATCAGTCAGTCAGTCAATTTATTTCTTTGGAATTGCATATAATCCATAAAACATCACCGAATAAATATCAATACATCACAATATAAAAACAACAAATTAAGACTCATACACAGTGATATGTGAGGTTGACATAAAATAAATCAAAAAGAAATTAGACCGACATCTCATCCCCATAGAGATTATAAAATCAAAAAAGAAAAAATGAAAGTCATCAGAACACATATTACAAACAAAAAACATAACTGCAAGGCTAGCCTAGTAGCTTAGATCTTCGGTGCCAGACGGATTTTAAGAAACAGTCAAAGGCAAAAGCAACTCTGGGTTCAGGGAGGGGACAACAATAGCACAAGGCCTGTCGCCAGTGCCGTAAACCACTCTTTCTAAGCAAATTCCAAAAATGGCGGTTTTGGATGTCATTGTGTATAAGGCAAAAAAAGACAGAATGCTGCAATGTTTCCTTCTCGACGCACAAGCAGCGCCCGTCGCCTACATTTGGATCAACTGCTCAGTTACATGTTATGGCTTTAAGATGAAAGGCATTAAGTCGGAGACCCGGTCAGGAGACTTCAATGACATGTATGCGTCCCCATACTAAGGTAAAAACGAAGGGGGGTTCTGGGAGTTTCTCAACTACCAGCCTATATCCCAAGTTAGAGTCTCAACCAGAGTTTTAGCTCACCATCCTTTCACAGAAGAGAAATTTCCACTACATATCAGTCCTTGCTCACTATTCTTAGAGAGGCACAGCTACACCCTACTGATGAGGTTCAACCAGACCGAATTACGTGTCTGGGGTTGTGGAATTAAGACTCATACACAGTGATATGTGAGGCTAACATAAAATAAATCAAAAAGCAATTAGACCGACATCTCATCCCCATAAAGATTAAAAAATCAAAAAGGAAAAAATTAAAGTCATCAGAACACATATTACAAACAAAAAACATAACTGCAAGGCTAGCCTAGTAGCTTAGAACTTCGGTGCCAGGCGGATTTTAAGAAACAGTCAAAGGCAAAAGCAACTCTGGATTCAGGGAGGGGGCAACAATAGCACAAGGCCTGTCGCCAGTGCCGTAAACCACTCTTTCTAAGCAAATTCCAAAAATGGCATTTTCGGATTTCATTGTGTATAGGGAAAAGAAAGACAGAATGCTGCAATGTTTCCTTCTCGACGCACAAGCAGCGCCCGTCGCCTACATATGGATCAACTGCTCAGTTACATGTTATGGCTTTAAGATGAAAGGCATTAAGTCGGAGCCCCGGTCAGGAGACTCCGATGATATGTATGCATCCCCATAGTAAGGTAAAAACAAGGGGGGTTCTGGGAGTTTCTCAACTACCGGCCTATATCCCGGGTTAGAGTCTCAACCAGAGTTTTAGCTCAACATCCTTTCACAGAAGAGAAATTTCCACTACATATCAGTCCTTGCTCACTATTCTTAGAGAGGCACAGTTACACCCTACTGATGAGGCTCAACCAGACCGAAACATGTGTCTGGGGTTGCTGTTGGTACTCTTGTTCAGAGGAGAATTGCCTAGCATTTCGGTGCTGGACTGCCCCAGGGCAGGACAAAGACTGATATGTTTGGGATATTTCTTCTCTGTGAAAGATAGTGAGCTAAAGACTCTGGTTAAGGCTCTTGTAACCAGGACTCATGTCTGGCAAAGAGTCTCCCAGGACCCCCCCATAGTAAGGTACCCAGCCACTCCCTCTAGAGGTCAAAACGGCAAATACAGCCTTATATAGAGGGCATACAAAAATGTGCGTCCTCCCTAATGTTATACCTCACAGTCCAAAATGCCACTTTGAGAAAGTGAATAGGAATACTGGCAATGCTGTCTTGGTTTTCAAAACAATAACCCAAACCCATAATCCCCTATGATCTGTTAATGAAAGCTAGCCATCCTATTGTGTGGCACAAATTCCTTAATGGTCGGGGTTCATGTCCTTTCTTTCCTTAGCTACACAGCACGCCACAATGGGATCAGCCTTAATGACAGTAAGCATGTAAAAAAACTAAATCGGTTTCCAAATGCAACAGATACAATGATGTGTAGGAAGGGAAGCCAAGAAGGCGGCCAAGAAAAAGGTTCTCCATCCTCTGGATTCTTTACATTACCACAACCCCCTAACCCACTCGCATAAACCCCGGCAGCTACTGCCTTGTCCATATACATTTCCAACATATACTTGACTGAGTGCTGTTTAATAGTTTTGGCAAATCGAAACAGGCTCCCGATAACATGGTTCATCTTTAGACCTCTGTTTATCAACATTGGTCTTCCAAGTAAGATGTTGATTGAAATGTATTCCTCAGTATGCAAAATGCTTACAAACCAGCAGCCTATGGCCATTCAGTAATATTTGGGAGAACTCTCCATCGTATAAGCATGTCACAAAGCATTTCCAAGCATTTGCCATCAAACCACGGTGCAGCATATAATTACCATAAGTTTCAACAAGCGTTTGCAAAGATTTGGGAGTTCTAGCAAGCAGCACTGCATCGTCAACATAACTTAAAACCGGAATCCTTCTGCCCCATAATGGGAAACATCAGCAGTTGTAGCTTCTAAGATGGATGAGACGGAATTTCTATAAAGGTTAAATAGGCGGGGTGCGATAATGCACCCCTGCCTGACTCCCTTCCTGACTTTTTTGGGATCACTCTGTTCACCATGCTAAGTTAGTTGAGATAAATGTAGGGAGAGGGTCAGCCTTTCGTATTAGAGCTCACTGCTGGCATGTGGAACAGAAGGAAACTGTGAAGATGAATGGGCTCAATTGCCCAGGTTCCTGACGCATAATAACCTGGTGGTCCTCTCCCACCATGCTTTATCCTGAAGTTTCCTATTAAGGCCTGCAATACTCCATACCAAAATCTTGACACCTGGCACATCCCCAGACTATTTACGGGATGTTACTGGCGCTCCCCTTTAAGTCTCCTGTCTGCATTCCCCCCAACTCGCTTCCGAAACACCACCGTACCATTTACTTCCATCAGATTTCTCAGATTGCAGATGACAAGATCTACCTGTGTTGGGCCTATGTCAATCAATCTCCTCTAGGCCCCCCAGACAATCAAATCTATTAGAAAATTGTGAGGTCTGATGCAAAATGCCCAATTCCCCAGGCATCTATAAAAGTTCCCGAGCTCCTCTGGCATCCTGTCTTTACCCGAGCTAGTCTGAATCATCAGCGGCCAAGCTGGTCCCGGATAGTCTATCGTTCCCCCTCAAACTGGTCTGTAGAAAAAACACAGGGGAAGAAAATGGATATGGGACAGAGCCAAATGGCTATGCGAGCACGCCCACAGCAGGTCTAAGATCTTGGTGGGATGATTTAGAGTTAGGGTTATACAATCATGCAGTAAGCATTTTTCCCAGCATCCTACCCAGGTGCAATGTCTCGCCACCAGGGTTACTTCACACATGTTCCTTATGTAGAGCGTCCCCTTATTCGTTAGGGAAAAAGTATTTTCTACACAAGACACAGTAAGTGATAGCACATTGGTCAAGACAACAATCAGAGAAACTGCCTAGGGAAGTAAATCTAACCTATAAAGGTTAGTAGAGTCACTGGGGGCCTTACCAGAGGTAAACAATGCCACCTTCTGAGGGGTCCACGTCCCCCCATTTGTCAGACACTTAGGGCTAACTTGAGTTTGTTCTATGTAAGTCAGATCTGCAATCTCAGGAGGACGATCCAAAATCCCCATGGTCGGGATAGGCTTTTCAGTAATATTAAGCTTGTGTGCCCCATTTCTGGACCTTTGCTCTTAGTAACTAACTCAAGCCCCTTAACACATGGATCCTTATCAGTCCTTAAGATTGTGGTCCAGGACGCTGAAATTTACCATCAGAGCACCAGAGCGTCAGTTTGCTATAACAATCCTATGTTTCAACTCAAATCCCTCCTTAAGAATAGCTACTTTGAGCTTAACGAGCCGAGAGCTGTTATCAGGCATGTGTTGCTTATTGTGTGTCCCACCCACTCCACATCCCCTAATGCCCCCATGAGTGAGTCTACTTTGCTTCACAGTCTTATCAATCCCTCGTGATTGTTGAGTACCTGACTTGCCATAATAGCCAGCTGCTTCCCAAAAGTGTCTTCAGGATCTATTCCCTTCACGTTTAGTGCTTAGTGTGGCGTGATGGCGTAAGGAGGCTGACAAGGTGTTCTCGTTTTGGCTATAGACTTTTATTAATAACTCAAAGAAAGTAAATCTGTCTTTCCCTATCTATAGAGGGGGTGCCCCTGCCTCAACAGAAAATACTTGGGTGCTTCATTCATTCATTCATTTTGTCATGTGTTATAGCGCCTTTCACCATAATTATGGTCCTAACGTGATTTTGGTTGAATGCCCTCGGAAGGACCAGAGTCCAAAGAAATTTGAGAAAGTGTGGGAGGAGCTACTATGCGTGTGTGCATTTCAGCCTGTATGCAAGGGTGGCCATGACCCTAGTAGTCCCCCATGTCTAAGAGGAGTGTGTATGGGCGCAGCTGAGGAATACTATGGACTAAATGGGGGGATTGTGTTTAAGGCGATAGTTATGTGGAGCGCTTGATTTCGAATTGTTGTCATTACAAGTAGCTTCATTCTTATGACAGGGGTGATGTGCAATAGTGTTTGTGTTGTATATGTGTGGAGTGAGGCTTTGCCTTCCACTAAGTTGCGAAGGTGCAGTGTGCGAGGGGTGAAATGGGTTAGCAGTACACACAACAATGAATGATTCCTGGGTGCCATCTATGTACAAGGAGCATTGCTGTGTCTCACAGGCGATTTAAGTGCTTTATGAATGCATAATATTCTCCCTCTGCGAGGTTCTTTACGCGGGAGCATGATCAGCATGATTTCCCAAGGTGCATTTTAAATGCAATGCATTACCACCCTCCAAACAGATAAGGGTGCAATACCTGGCCCACTGTCAGGGTTTGTTCCAGGTGCAAGTTGCTGGAGTGAATACCTAGGTCCTCCATGTGTGCTTGGCATTCCACAAGGAGGTAGGATGGCAGAACGGGCTGTTTGGAAAGAAGAGCCAAGTGGCTGAGGTGGGCAGGCGGGTAGAGGTTTGGGCTGGGTTGGGGGGCATTGTGTGTGAAAGGGTGGGCTGATGGGGACAGGGGGTGCAAGAGATCAAGCGGTCGGGGGGGATACAGCCTGGTAATCAGGGCTTTTTTGAAGGTCAGGTGATCCTCTGAGGCGGAGCACAAGGGGGAGGGAGTTCCAGAATGTGGGTGCGAGGACAGAGAAATAGGCGCATTCTAATCTGGAGAATTTGAAAGGAGGGACTACCAGGAGGGTGTGCAGAGACTGATCCGAGGTTTCTGGTGGGGTGGTAGCGGGAGAGCTTGCTTTGGAGGAATTCCAGGCCTTGCTTGTGGATAACGCAGTGGGTAATGCACATCGCCTTGAAAGAGGCCTGTCAACTGATTGGCAGCCAGTGGAGTGTCTTGAGTGCGGGGAGATCAGTTCTCTGGGGAAGAGTGCGAGGAGGAGCTTTGCTGCTGAGTTGTGGACCCGTTGGAGCTTTCTCAGTTGGTATGTGGGTTCTCCTAGGTAGAGGGTGTTAGAGAAATGAAGGCGCAAGAGGATGATGGCCATGATTGCGGATACTCTGAGTGTACGAGAGATAGGGAAAGATCTGCTTGATGATGTGGAGGTGGAAGGTGCACGATCTGGAGACTGCATTGATGTGACAGGACAGGGACAGGTCTGAGCTAAGGGTGCATCCTAGGTTTTTGACAGAGGGGGATGCAATGGGGGTGTGTCCTAATGAACGCGGCCAAGGGATCAGTTGGGGACGGAGAGCTGTTTTGCCGCAAATTAGGATTTCTTTTTTTCCGGGGTTCAGGAGCAGGTGATTGTTGATCATTCATCATCCGTAGGTCAATGTCTGAGAGGCAAGATGCGAGGTCTCGGAGGGGTGAGGAGGAGGAGCTGGGGGTCCGGAGTATGATATGGCTGTCGTCTGCATAGTTGTAACAGGTGAGATTTTGGGAGAGGATGAGCTTGGGCAGGGGTGAAAGGTAGAGGTTGAAAATGGGGGATGAGAGGGAGGCTTCCTGGGGGGACTCCATGCTTGTTAGAATGTCAGTCAAAACAAAAAGGTTAAGTCCTTTGTCCAAGCCACCTACTCTATCCCTGCCACAAGAACTAAACCACTCAATGTTCCATATTCTTCTTAAGCAGTAAGCCCTGAGCAGGGTGGGGCATTACCACATCTAGTAATGCCCCAGGGCCCATAGATGCAGGCGTGAGCGAAGCGAGGCCCGTAATGAAGGCCTCAGGACATTACCTGAAGGAGTAATGGCCCTCGTGCGAGGGGCTTATTGCTATTAGTACCCCGTCCATAAGAGCAGGGTACTAAAAGCATTTTATTTCTGTTCCGAAACGCTCCAGCGTTTCAGAACAGATAAGAAAAAGTTACAAAAATGGCTGCCAGGGAAGGGAAAAAGTCGTTTTCCTTTTCCATGGCGGCCATTGAAAACGATAAAAAAAGTAAACAAACAAAATGACCGACATGGAAAGGGAGAACGGACTACACGTGGTCCCTTCTCCCTTTCCATGGCGGCTATTCAAAAAAGGAAAAAGGAAACAAAAAAAATGGCTGGCATGGAAAGCATAGAAGGCACTACGTGTAGTCCCTTCTTCCTTTCCATGGCGCCCTATCGCAGATCGGGAGTGGACACGCTGGCGACAGAAGTGTTTCCAGCGTGTTCTTTCCAGAAAAGCAGGTAAGTGTGGTGGGGAGGGAGGAAAGGGAAATGTGGGGAGGGTAGCGAGGGGACATGAAGAGGCTCAGGGCGGCGGGATTACTGCCTGGTAACGCCTGCGTTATGAGCCTCCCCATTGGCTGGGAGAACGCCACACTCCCCTCGCTGGATACTAATTGACAAAAGCACCAGGAGAATGGCTCCCTTCTCCTGATGAAACCATCTTGTCTTGGATGATTAAATAGCAGTCTCTCGTGAAAGGGTCTGTTTTACCAAAAGCAATAGGATCAGGAGAATGACTCACTTCTCCTGTTCTACTTGGGGATGTTTTCAAGACTGTTCATTGATATTTTCTTGAACACAACTTTAAAAGTCCTTTCACTTCCTCCCAAGGATTAATGAACAACTGGGTTCATCTTTTCTCAATTCTTCTTCTTAATGTTGATACCCTCTTAGGGCTACTTGTATCTTTACTACAGGGGAGATTGCTCCTGAATAGCTCTTGGTTCTTTTTAACTCTTTCCTGCAAGGTGGATTTTGTACTTTGACGAGGGAGTTCGCTCCTGAGGCACTC
Organism: Ambystoma mexicanum; assembly: GCF_040938575.1. Lineage (NCBI taxonomy): Eukaryota > Metazoa > Chordata > Amphibia > Caudata > Ambystomatidae > Ambystoma > Ambystoma mexicanum. Next base: position 150,616,167 of record NC_090936.1, read on the forward strand.
TTGACCGTTTAGGAGTCTTGTCACCACTGTGACGAGGAAGTTCACTCTTGATGTATTCTTTACTTTGAAAGTATTCTTGGTATTTAGGGAGACTATCCCTGTGAGTCTGTTTCCTTTTTCCTTCTTGACTTTCAGCACCAGTGTGCCGGCTTCTATTTTCAATGGATACTGGACTCTTGGTCTTTTGTGTATCACTGTGATCAGGGATACCACTCCTGAATAACACTTGACTCTTGGTTCTCTCGGTATCAATGTGACTATGGAGATCAATGCCGAATAACTCTTGACTTTTTATCTGACTTTAACATTCCCCTGGACTCCACCTGGTTCTCCTGCAACTCCTGTTACCTTGGCTGTGATCGGAGTACATCTCTGGTTCTTCCCGGGGTCTCGGGTTGGCTTCTCTCTCACACGCGTCTTCTGCGTGTCTTTCTTCCTTGGTTCCTGTTTCAGTGCGGCTCCGTGACCCTGTTCTGCCAGCGGCAGACTGGGTGCAGATTCTGGAGCCCTCGGTCCACCTCACGGAGGTCACAACACCACCTACGTCTTTACAGTGGATGTTGGGGTCGGGTCTGTCCTGACTCACAGATAGCCTCTCCACCTGCTGCTCGACGTTTTCTCTCTTATGTGATGACTGCCTCTCGGTAAGTCCTCTTCTCCAAATTCGAATCGCCCGGGTCGGTGTCTCAGGACACCATCTTCCCTCGCGGCGCCTGAAGGCCAGCTGCCTGTTCCCGGAGGCACTGACCCTCATTACCAGGTTCCCTGTAGGCCGCTGGTGGTACCATCAGCCTACCGGCAACCTCGGCTTACCATTTCTGCCTCCCGATATCCCAGTAACACTGGGATATTGCGGACGGTGGCGGAACAGTATGTAACAGTGCTTCAGTGAAAAATCTGCTGATAGGGGCTTGAACTACCAGCAGGTTAGGCCTGCCGGTAGTTTACTGCCCCAACCGGCAGACTTGTAGTCTGGAAAAGGTGACGGTAAGGTTCTTATTTCCGGACGGGCAAACCTCTAATGAGGGCCACAGAGTCCTTCTTCAATCTCGACTTTATGCAGCAGGGTCCGCCCTGGATAACGTCAAAGTCTCTTTCCAGTAATTTCAAGGTCCTCTTCATGCTTCCTTCTAGCCACCTCATCACAGTCTTTTGGCTATTCATCCTAAGTTTATTCTTCATGTTTCCCTGCATCTTCTGTGCCACAGTTATGATGGATCTTGCAGGTGCCACAGAAGAAAGCTTACAACAGCACACAGTAGTACTCTCAGGATGGGTATTAGATGGTTTAACCAGGGTCATGGATTTTAACGGAAAGGGTTTAAGGAAGTTATTCACAGTATTGGAGTCTTTCTCCCCGTAAAGGGAGTCTCTCCCTGTGAGGTCCTCTCGCACGGGTAGTATAGCTCAGTGGCAACGCGCTTGTCTTGGAAGCAAGACGATGCAGATCAACACAGGTTCAAATACTGGGTCCGCGCTTATAAACCTCTTCAGTATTAAGCGAGTTATAACAAACCAATTATAATTATAAAAATTATATTTATAATTATAATGTTACCACCTCTAGGGGACTTTTGTGTAGCGGCCTCACCTCCCTAACCTCATAGGGAAAGGCTCCCCTCTGGCGAGAAGTGATGAGATCCTGTGAATCGTCACATAGGATAAGGTCAGGTTTAGGGGGGTGGCTAGCCATTGGGGGATTTGTCAAGCCACCATCGCCACTCACTGTGCTCACTGGAGAAATCCTGATTCTGATGTTCCCTCGCCTGCCCAGACTCAGAAATTGCAGGAATATTGCGCATCGTATTCTCTACCTTATGGAAAATAGCTTCCAAATCATCAGGAATTATTTCCAAAATGTCCTTGCTTATGATTTGACTGGTGGCAAAATCTTTTCATCCAGGGCCCAATCACCTTTTTAAGGAAGAGTTCAAGAGTACCTATCCCATCTTTCTACCCAAATACCCATTTCCCTCCCTTCCCGTGTTGTCCTAAGGCCTGACCATCCTTTAGTATTTTTTTGCCATCATGGGATGGTTCTTAACTGTTAGCCCCAAAGCAATCCCCAGCTGACACAAGCTTTCTTTTTAGCCTTCTCCCAGTGGGAGGTTTGTTGCCTAAAAGACACAAACCAGGGGTAAGAAGCAACAGACAATTGCCTATGGAGCATGGAGCATCAGTGTACTTGTATATGCTCAATGCAACAATTTAAAAGTAAAGTTTGCCGAAAGAAGGTACAATCCCAATAAGAGTATATAAGCCTAAAATGGCAAAAGCCCAATATCAAAACATCAAACTACAGAATACCTATATCAGGTTGATGCATAAAATAAGCAGTGTTGCATAGCAATTTGCTATGCAATTCTGTAGGTTTGTTAATCAAATGGACACTTGCGTAGCAAAGCTAGCTATTTAAGTTGCCCTCTTCATTGAAAACCCAGCTCACCCTGCATTCCTCTCTTGCCCTTTGTGCTCTCTTCACCCTCTTTTCTCTGTTCACTTCAATTTTTAATAGAGAGAAAGTGCAGCAGTATTCATCTCCTCCAATGCCAAAGACATGTGTGGGAGTGCTAGGCAAGAATTTCTTTTTCAAATAATTTCAACCCAGAAGTAATCCGGATGATACTTTTATTAAGCTTTCTATATACTGTCTGGCAAAGACCAGTATGTGTCAGCTTTATATTTTTTTTAAAAGAAAGTCATGCAATTCCATTCCTGAAATGTAATTGTTACATAATGCATAATTACAGTATTGATACCGTAAACCACTGTATCTCTGTGCTTTTCAGTAAAGATTAGGTTAGTGCATCTAAATTTCATAGTGTCAACTATATTTCATTTTGTTGGGGAAGATGTTTTAGCTTGACAAGTAAACACTTTTGAAAATGTACATGATCAAATGATTTTGATGGCAAACCTAGTTCTGTAACCTGCAGGTTGAATACGTCTTGCAACTGGTGGTCAACCCATGAGCAAACCCATAATCCTTGACATGCTATCACCATGTTGCTTTATACCAGCTAGCGTGAAAGTGAGATGGCAGCAAACTACAATGTTCCACCTAGTTTGCCGAGTTCTCTGCCTGCTATGCCAACGACTCTGTTTAGTCTCTTACTTTCTTTCCTCTTACATAACGAATCCACAAAGCGAACTAGATGCTTAGGCAAAGTAGTGATCAATAGTTCCATCCACTCTGTATACCCACAGATCTACTGCAATACCAAACACTGTAGTTAGACTCTAGAGCTCGCTTTGGTTTATCTTTATGATTGTATTATATATTACCGCCTGCACGAGACAGATGGCCAAACTATTTTCAGAGCCTTTTTATCATATCTATTTATTTGTGTACATTCATGCAGCTAACCTTTGACATTTTACAGCCACTAATCTATGGCTCGCAAAGTCTTTTCACCCACTCTCATAGTCAGGTAGATTTAATAAAGGAAGAGTAGCATTTGCAAAAGATGTTTGCAACTTTTATTTAACATTTACTTTGTTTGCAGGAAATGTCAAATAAAAGTTTTTCTGTGCATTGCTGGCCTCTGGATGGCAGCAGTGTGCCAAACATAAAGCGGGTTTGTAGTGACAATCACCATTTCACAGAGATAGCATTTTAAATGTGTTGTCCTCCATTGCTATGGGTCGAGTGAATTTCACTTAGGTTGAATAGGTAAATTAAGTAACCCGACCTGCAGGTGTAGCTGAACTGTAAAGAACATGGAAGGCCCGACTCCTCTCACTAATGTCTTATTTCAGCAGTACGTAAAACTGCTGAATTGTTTCTCATTTCATGTCTTGGGTAAAAATAACATCTGGCAACATTACCAATACTAGTACAAAATTGCCAAACAAATGTGTCTGGTTTCTAATCAAACAAAATGTAATTAGCAAACTCTGCTAATCAATTTTTTAAAACAAATGTATGCCTTGCAAGTACAGGGAACTTATGTGTGCAAAAATACCAGGTGCAAAGATACAAAAATGTAGTCCGAATAGAGGGAGATTTGCCTGAACAGCAAGTACCAATGACAGAAGACAGTAAAGTGCAAAGTGCCAGTAAAGTGTCAGGGAGCTTATATGCGCTAAAAATCCAAAGGCAGAGTAGTAAGGGCCAAGGTTAAAACAGATAGAACTAGGTACACATATTTCTAAAATCAATACAATAAAACACAATATCAAGTAGACAAGAGACCATAAAATGTACAGTATGGGGAGAGTACGAAAAAAAAACATGAAAAGGTCAGAAATAAATGTCTAAACAGAAAAGCTTCCATGATTGACTTAAGAGGCTAACTCGAGTCCATCTCCTCCCACCGTTTCTAATTTAAGAGAAAAGAAGCCCAGAAATAGCCAGAGAACAGAGGGAGTCTGGTCTTCCCATGTACACTGTTCGCACACTTACAATTACAGTGTGAACATTTTCAAAAGGAAGGAGGCTGTAACCAAATTAGCCTCAACAAAAACAACCCAAAAAGAACCCAGTCTCAGCCCTAAGTGTTCAAATCAATGAACAAAGGAGTGCCAAATTAAGTGAATAGCACAGATCTGAGACACATGTGAAAATCGTTACAAATGTGTTGAGACAAAAGTGTGGTTGACTTAGTAGCCGCTATTTATTAACTGCGTTTATATGACATTTCTGACAAACAAAAGTCTTTAACAATCATTAATAAAGCATGTTAAAAGAGGAATACACAGATAACGATGTGGAGTGCACTCTAATATGGTTAACATATAAATACATATAGATATACTGCAAAACAAATAATATGTTGCACATACATGATATGCAGAAAAACAACACAAAACCAAGCTCATACATGAATTTCTATAAAGACTGGGCGAGAGAAGCCCACAGATTGGGAGCCTCGTGTGGTTAGATAGACAGGATGTGTATTTATGACTAATTGGAAATTATGTTGTGGACTCTGAAATTTCCAGAACCAGCCAGACCAATGGGGTGGGCAGAGTTTGTAAAATTCAGGCCCAATTTTAAAGAGAGTGGAGCAAAGAAGATCAAGTGCAACTAGCTAAGCAGACTTTACTCACTCCCCCTTCCCGTGACTGAAGCTACAAAAGATGTTTAAATACTGGAAAGTGGATTACAGTTCCCTACTTCTACTCCTCTGTTTAGTACAGTTGTTCGAAGGAGGGACCAGCCTTCCACCATAAATTCACAACTACTACTTCATCACTGTTCGATAGCTCCACAGTTCCCCAAATCCTCCACTACACAAAGGAAAGGCTCAGCGTGACATGCACTCTATGGCCAGTAGAGTAAGATAATGACCACCCTTCAGTCCCCTTTGCACCATCTCCCCACACAATCTAAAGAGGGCAGAGCGGAGGAAGAGAGAATTCTCCAGACACCCCCTTTATAAACTTATGCAGATAGGGGCAGAAGGGCACAAAGTGCATCAAGAAATGCTTTGCACAGCATTGTCCTTCTCAGGTCTGGCTTTGCCGCAGTAAAGACCGCCTGTAGTCAAATTGCAGTCATCTTCCTTCTGGCGGAAACAAAAAGAGAAAGTGCCATGACGCCGGCTGCCAACATGCCCAACTACCTGTGCCCTTAGGTGTACAGGCTTTGCCGCTAGGGTGCCTGCATCTACAGTGTGTTGGTGGGGCAGTGTGGGCAGCAGCAGCAACAATCACTGGTGCGCAGCAACCCTCGCCTCTACTAAGGATATGAAGACGAAGGTTATGTTCATACATATAAGGTGGGTGGGGATGTCTGCAGCTGTTGCCTTTAAGTTGGAGGTCTGCCCATCATTTGGGAGATGGTAGAATATCCTACCCTCAAACGCTCCTTAATCCTCTTGAGGTTGGTGAAGGATGCTGCTGACCACGGGAGATAATAAATAGACTTGAAACAGATATTTACCCTGCTTTAAGAAGCTACAGTAAATGGTGCATAGTAATGCTTAGGGGTAAGGAGGAGATCTTTGCACATCTTAATAATGGAAAAACTAGCCAACCACAAATGACAAGTTGGGGCCTTTCACACTGCTTTGTCTCTTTCCCTAAATCCGGCTGAAAGAAATTGTACAGGTGTAAACTGCCCGACATGGGTCCAAGCTTTGAACCCATTTGATGTTTGAAGGGAAATTTAAAGCAATGAAAGTGAGTTTTCATGGAGGCTTCGAAATTATGGGGGTGAGACGTCAGAATGGCTGTTATACTCCTCAAGCTTCTGTTAATTGCAATCTGTGAAAAAGAATTGAAAAAAGTTCCATTGTACATTTTGGGTAGATTGTTGTCTCAAAAATGTCCACTTTACTGAAAACATAATAGCTAAGTAAGAACCTGCTGCTGAACTCGCAGTGTAGACTGCACTTCTAAGATTGGAATCATAGCAGAGCCAAGACAGTCTTTCATTCTTATGAGATTGAGACATGAGTAGCAGTGAGTTGGGCGATATTGTTAGATGTTAATTACAGCTCTGCAGAATTTAAAAGCAGTGACATCAAGGGCCTTATCAAAATATGTCATTATCATTTTATCATGTTTTGCCAAAAAGTGGGCTAAAGTGGCAATGAGAAATCAAAAACAAATGCTTAGTGTCCTTTCTATACACTGGAGCATTGTGTCCATTCCCTTAGGCTTACGCTATTAGCTATTTTAAATGTAATTCTCAGACCCTCTCCCTCCCCCAAAACAATATGTCTGACCATTCTGTAACCCATTTGCAATAGTCTGACTTCTCTAAAAACATTAATTGGATAAACTGCTAGTACCTTTGTTCATTAGTATATTGTATGATGCTTTTTTTATTTTTAGTGATGGGGCATGTGCTGTCCAATGGCTTGGAGCTAATTGGCACTGGTCGATCTGTGCTTTCTGACAAGGAGTTCGACAGTACAGTGAAAAATATGGTGGCACTCTCGAAAACACAGCCACTGAGCAACAGGGAGCAGATGCACGTGGCTGCAGTGGAGACCTTTGCAAACGGGTGAGACATTATTATTTGCCCTTATTGTTATAAATGAAGCTGCTCCATTATTCAGGTGAGTCTTTATAAGCTCTTTTATTCGGTCACAATGTTACATCAGCAAGTTCTTTAGTTCTTAAGGGGAGGACCCACCGGTACTCACCACAGAGGTCACATCTCTTCAACTGATTGGCTACGGAACACTTAAGTAGTGTACAGTTCATAACATATACATTCTAGAACTGACATCACATAAATCGTGGCATCATACTTCCTCAATATCCACCTGCACAGAAATAAATACATAAGACAGATACAATATACCTCCCTCCTTTCCAAAGCACCACTACACAGGCACACATACTTCATCAGACACTCACACAACCATACTGATTTACGCTGTAATAGGGATTTTAGTAACCTATACCACTTCAGCTTAAACCATTCATGACAAACTCCTCTTTCTATAACTACCTCACAATTCCACTTGTCCTGCCTCCAGGGTGCAATCTGGCAACGCTCCTCACTTCACCCAATCACCGAAACACGGCATGTCTATCTACCATGCCCACAGTATCTCCGGTGTGCACTCTAGCAACGCCCCCCACTTCACCCAATCGCCAAAACATGGCATGCACACCCATAATGCCCTTAACCTCGGCGTACACTCTGCCACGCTGCCCACATCACCTAATCTCCAAAACAACACATTATAATACCTTTGCCATAGTTTCTGTTTCCCCTCCCATGACTTATGTGACCTTACCTCACCCATACTTTTCTCGCATTCAATCCTAATCCCTGGGGTACTGAAATGTAACACTAAGTGCATCGAAAAATCTTTATTCATTCACTTTGCCATAATCAGTCCATATCCCCTTCCCAAGTCCACATTGTTTTTACAAGTCCATCTTGACTGGTCACCTGCAGAGTTTACAAAGGTTTCCCACCAATTACATATAGACCCTCCAACACGCCATAACAGTATCTACCACCCTGACTTCTCGAAACATGACTTCACTCCTACACTTACTAGAACACAGCAATACACCACTTACTTTCAGCCCACAGAATATCACACAAGGCCACACTGGATACAAAAAGAACAGGTACTTTATAACAAAGCCCCTCACCTGCACACATAATGTGTGCCACCAATGAAATAAAATGTGTATTGCTAGTGCAACTACATTTCCAGCACTTCTCAAAGATCAATACTTTTCGCTATGTCCGCCGGTTCCATTGTGTTATCGCCGCTCCATCCTCATAACTGTCCCCTCCTCGCGACAATGCTTTTCTGTATAGCAGCACAGGCTCCTATTGTATAGTTCGTTTCCCAGGAATACTGGACGCCGCAACTCGCTTTTATTGTATATCTGACAAACGTCTTCTCACTGGAAGGTCCTTTTTTCCAATCTGCTGTTATAGCAGAGACAACATCATAATTCGCCTCAGGTTGCCTAGTTCACCGGCGCTTCTGAGCGTGCTTCAACCACCTTCCCCAGTGCTCTAAAGCCATGCGGGCACCAACGAGCTGCATACTGCACTCCGAGGATTCTGCTTTTCATTTCCATTGCAAGATAGCTTTGCTGTCCTTTATTTATACTGTGCTGTATGAATCAAACCACCTGGTTTTGTGTTCAGCTGCACCTCTAGGTGACCCTTTTACCTTTTCATCAGTCACCGCAAACACTAGAGGCCTGTCTCGTCTTCTACATCGAACGTCTCCTAGACTTTGACTTTCACATACTCGCTCCTCGCCACTGCTAGGAGTTACTTGGCTCTTTCCCTTTATCTGGCCAGAGCTAAATGACTCCTTCCATCTTCAGTTCAACCAGCAGCTTTGCTCCATGCCAGTCTGACTACTGCTGGGTTTCTACTTGCCCAACCTCATTTCATGCATCTGCCCAGAGCTAGTGCACTCCTGTTTCGGTTCTTCCAGCTGCTTCCCTCAGCACCTACCGACTCATGCAGTCACCCCCGAGTGGTGGGTCTTCTTTTGGGTGAGGGGAGGGTCCTAAAATGGCTGCTCCCCCACCGCAGTTTATTTGGGTTTACGTCCTTTCCTCTCTTTTGGACCAACGCTATTTATTTTGAAAGACGCTCTGCCATTATTCAGGTGAGTCTTAATAAGCTCTTTTAGTAGGTTACAAAGGTACTTCAGCAAGCACTTAATTTCTTAAAGGGAGGACCCACCGTTGCCCACCACCCAGGTCCCATCTCTCCAACGGACTGTCTATGGAACACTGGGTTCGGTGTTCTATAGCTCCATACATACACATTCTACAAGTGACATTGCATACATCCTGATATCATACTTCCTCAATTAACATACTTCGACAGAAATACGTAAGATAGAGATACAACACTTATGTGTTACCTTAAGTCATATTGCATTTGGAAGGGAAATCATTGTTTTCAGTGAGCAATTTACTGCTCTCTGAAAGTGCACACATTAAATGGCATGCAACATACTGTAAATGATGGTAGTGATTCTAATTCCATTCAATTTCTTTTGAAGTGATGCTTAGCTCTCCTACCATTTATTGCAGCTACCACTGGCGGTGTTGGGAAACCATGAATGTCATCCGGCTATTTAAAATAAAGGCTCTTTCCACTTGTATGTTAGTGTCATGATGCCTACCCCCAGGCATCCGGACCAAGTCCATCAGCCCCGAAAGCAGGCATCTAGACATTTAGTAAAACCTCAGCAGCCCCGGCTAGGGGCTATCTGGGTTCCGTCCTGGCGCCTTAGGCGCCAGGCTCATAGTAGGAATCAGTCCTGGCGCCTAAGGCGCCAGGCTCATAGTCATTACTTACCTCAGGCAGACCATGCTGCAAAGGACTCCAATCCAACATGAAGCCTGAAAGGGACTATTTTTTACTCGGGTGTGGTTCTAGGAACTTCTTACCTGGGACTACTTTTGAGGCTATTTAAACCACACCCGACCAGCAACACACGCTTCGCGTTATTCTGCATCCAGCAGCGTAACACTCACCGTGCCTGCAGCCTGCATCCAGTCTTCTGACACGCCCGTCCAGAGCTCCTAAAACAAAGAGGAAAGAAAGGGACAAGGTTAGAAAACAAACTTATTTCTATTCCACACCCGATTCTGGATCCATCTTGTCTCCGGACCTGTAAAGAACATATTTTCTGCACGCGCCGCACCTCCAGCTGCAGCGCCGCGCCATACTCACCAGTCTTCACAGCATCCTTCGGGTCGGCGCTGCCTCCGTTATTTCTTCGCCGAACTTCGGCACCTAGGAGACAAAAGAAAACCACAAGGTGAGCCGAGGGAACCAACAAATATAATTCTTACCACCATAGACTTACCTGATTTACCACCAGAGGCATCCTTTTGTGACTCAGCATATTTTCACGTGCCGCATCTGTAAAGAGAGACAAAACAACATGTTTTCCTCGTGCAACATTTACCGGACAGCGCCGGGTAATACGGACTCTTACCTGAGCGCCACCAGCTCCCACAAGAGCATCTTTTCACGAGCCAGCTGCAAGACAAGAAAGGAAGGGGGGAACAAGAGTGAACATCGGACATATTGAACTCTATGAACTTAATACTTACTGGTCCTCACCAGGAACCTCAGAGTCAATACTCTCCGGAACTCTCCCGAGCCTTCAAACCAGTGAAGTAACTGGAATCGACGCGCCCCTGCAAATCCACGCAGGATGGAGAGCTCATCTTTCAAGAATATAAGGTGAGATTGCTGTGAGGGCATTTCGGAGGTGATTATTTGGGGAGGATTGTGGGGGTGCCATCACTTGAATCCACAAGTGGCTAAATCCATCTCTCCACTTGCAGGAGAATATTTCTACGGGTTAAGCAGACAAGATTAGGAGGGCAGATCCAGTCAGTCATCGCTGCACTACGCATCACGTGGGTGGAGACCGCAGCTGTCCAGGTCTGACCGACGCCCCTGTGGGAGCCAGGTGAGCGTAACAGTTAGTAGCCTCCATGAACACTAAGGTGTCTTCCTTATATTGTTACAATAGAATGAGCTTGCAACAGAATTGTGACCCAGGTCCTACAGTAGACACAGTGACTCGGTACACTCTCATTTACCCACTGCACACATTTAGCAACACAATAGTCTGCACAGGCATGCGCCTCCCACTGCTTGTCATTCCCTACACATTCCTTGCATACCCACGCTATGCCATCCACACTGCACCCATTCTCTGCACACCATCAGATTCACGACTAGATCATTGCCCCTGCTATTTCTGACCCCTGATGTTCTTAATTAGTTGCTTCCCCGCTGTATTAACTGTTGTCCCCCATTAATTGTTGCTCCACTGTATTCCTGCTCTCTAGTGCTGAAGATTGTCATCCCACTGCATTTCTACTCCCTGTTGATCTAGATGAATTGCTGCACCACTGTAATTTTTGCCCGTCGTGAATCATTTGCTCACTACAGTGCTGCTCCCTGGTGTTCTGTATGAGTTGTTTCCCCACTTTGATTCCAGTGACTGGTGCTCTAGATTGGTTGCATCCCTACTGTAATAACAGTTGCCCTAGACTAAATGTGGCCCCTCTGCTTTCTGCTCCTAGGTGTTCTAGATTAATCATTGTTCCATTGCATTTCTCCTCGCTGATATCCTAGATATTAAATTAGGATGCTGCACTTTATTATGCAATGCAGTGCCCTAGATTCATTGTTGCCCCAATGTATTAATGAGTGTCTCCCATACCTATTGTTTTTTCACTATATTCTCACCCTACATTATTTTCTGCCCACCATATTATTTCTCCTGGTTGTCAGTTTATTTGTTTTCTGCTTCCTCATACTCTTGATTATTTGTTGCTCCATGGTATTGACTGTTGTCGCAACTATAGCTGCCTGTGCCAAGCATGTAGTTGAGGTTTGGGCAGGTAGGTTCACTGTGAGAGGGGCAGGGGCAATTATAGCACTTTCTCCATGATCCCCAAAGTGTTGGCATTGGAACCGTGGGTTCATGGATTTGGTTTGTGGGCCTGTAAAGGTCTCAGAACCAGCAAAAAGGGCTTCCTGGGTTTCTATTGAGCATCTACTTTCTATGTTTAGGGCCAGGGATGGTTTTTCCAAAGAGAATGGTTTGGGGGAGGAGCCTAATAGTAGTTGGCCTACATCGGGGAAGGGCTATGGTGTCTCTACTGTGACTGACCATTGCCAAGCGACCCATAGGAAAAGCCTCTGCACTGGACACCCTCCCCATTTCACCCCCACTGGATTGGGCAGGCCTCCGACCCCCAAGGGAACTTTCCCAACTGCCCGCCGGGGGACTTTGTCAGAGGATTCCTATGGAGAATGAACTAACCCTGGAACCACAAATCATTGTTCTAGTACAGAAATGTTTCTACCATCTATGCTCGACTGGGCAGATAATGCCCTTCGTGTTACAGATCTGTCAGACCTGTCACAGTGCTCACAGTAATTCTGGTCTGCACTCATCAACACAACAGAAAAACTGTCTTGCATTTCCCCCTCTATTCCATCTAACCTGACCCATCCCCCTTTCTTTCACATCTGCCAGAGCACTCTACAAGTGGCAGCGATGTGCTGTATAAATCCCAGTAAAATACCATAAGATTACATCCTCAGTAACCCCCTGTGCAGTGTGACGAATCACGGGATTCTGTCACTTCTCCCCAGGTTGGAGCCTTTGCCCGTTTGTCTAGGGAGGTGAGCCTGCTACACAATACCCTCCCTGTGGGAAGAGGCAAGCAGGACCTCACCGGGAGAGACTCCCTCTCTGGTGACAGAATCTGTTATTGTCTTCCAAACACTCTAATTATACCTGTGAAGGAAAATGTATATGGTACTGAGACGAAGAAAACCACTGGAAGAATACAGAATATGAACCAAACAGATAAGAATGACTTTGACATTATGCCAAGGAAGTCCCATGGCAGCGTCATAAAACTTGAGGCGGAGACACTGGTAGAGAGAGAACCTGCAGGTTTAGAATCAGCTGGCAGAGTTACACTGAAGGAAACTTGGACATGCAGCGTCAGATGCTAGAGAGAAGCCTAAGTGCTACTTACGACACGCAGCATTGGAAAGGAGAGGAGACGCGAGAAACGAAAGTGGACACAAGGCGTCCTGAGCCTGAGTGAGAGATAAGTGGTAGGATGAACGCAAGCAAGTCGCGGCTGACCTGCAGGTCTGTGAACAACGCTGAAACCCCTTCCATTGCGGTCTATCAGAGCAAACCAACCGAAGAAAGAATGGATAAACCGCATGGCACACTACAGAAGAAATGAGAAGCCAACCTGACCACAATGGAGAGGGTCCGTGCCTGTTGGGAACCCCCATGATGTTACCTCTGAACAATCCAGGTAACGGGGAAAGCAGGAGACCCGGGAGGGGGACCGAAGATCATTACGGGAACGTCCATAGTCGTCCTAGTCGAGATATAGTATTAAGGTTGAATGCAGGTCAAGAGAATCAATACTGGAACTCTCAAACTCGTCCCAGTCAAGATAAAGAGTAGACATTGAATAAAGGGAAAATCTTAAATCTGAATGAGGAGAAAGGAGTGAACTTGTCCCATGAAAGAGGGGCAAATACAACAAGAATAAAACAAGAAGGAAAGAAATAGTAACTGAGTGAAAGAGACAGTTGAAACCTTGTAGAACCCAGTATCAGAACAATGTGATTTGATAAACGTAGTTACCAAGAACTACCTAAGGATACTTTATTGAACTGAACTCTGTGAAGATTGTGAGGGATCAAAAATTTGAGGCGGACAACTTTGTAAAGAGTTTTTAACTGTTGCCACTTTATTAAACAAAACCAGTTAAATAGATGCCTCACTAGCCCTATCGTAATGTGGATTTCAGCTAACTATATTAAACTAAAAGGGAACACTCTAACCAAGGGATCTCTACCCCTCACACTAATACAACAATCCATACAAAAATGTACAATATGGCATTTATTTTATTGAGCATTTGTAAATCCCAACTGAATTGTGTTACAAAGTGCCAACTTGTAAACTGGTTCGCAATTTAATCAATGTCTCTTGTCATGGATTGGGCAAACTCCCCTTCCCCAGATCCAAAAAAAGGTGTTTATTCACAGTTCAAAGGAAAACTAAGGCAATCCAACTTCAACACAAACTTCCATTGTTTCAATGAAGTAACTTGCCAAAGTCACAAGCTCTCACACCTCTTGGAATGAGAACTCCTTCACGTCTTAGGCAACATCAAATAGTGTGATCAGAATAGTCTGCTTCAGGTTTGACAAACAGTTTGGTCAGAATAGCTTGCTTCAAGAATATATATTACCACTCTTTAGCACTTGCTCCTTCTACTACATGGCGTAACCTTTCACCACATCTCTTCAGGGCAATTACCTCTTCCCCTCCGGGTCTACTCGCCTGCCTGTCTACCAAAATAGATAGAGTGCTTCAATGGTAACTTTCTGAGCAGAATAATAACAACTTCAATAACCTTCTTCAACATAAACAGGTTAAGAGTTTTCAAGGGTTCGAACATTCACATCCCTTCTGCATTAATACCGAAAATAATGTTCAGGATCAAGTCTTCTTCTATCTTGACTGTAGCAATGTGAATCTACATCAACCACAGTGATAGGTATCGCAAACCTGAATGGTAACCTTTACAACTTTGGGGCTTCTCAATATTCCGCTTTTGTGTTTGGCAACCTTTATTGGACTGATATTGCCAGGTCCTCAAGGTCTCATGGCTTGGCTACTAGTGGTATATTTGGGTTTCTAATACGTCCTCCCCACCAGGTTGGTGATATTTGTTCAAACTCACACTTCCACTCCTGGACCTTGTTCGATTTAATGTCAGCCCTTTTTATTAATCAGCACCAGTTTGGTGTTCATAAGATTTCTTAATTTCCCTCTTGAGAGGTGCAATGGTTCGGTATTCGTAAGTGTTATTAGCTTGCCTTTGTTACTGTTCAGTATTTGTAATGCTTATTAGCGTCTCTTTGTACGTCAACAACAGTTTGGCATTGGTTGCGTTGCTTAGTCTGCCTGTCGCTCGCGAGATAGCCCACCTGCTCTCAATCCGCGGCCAGCATCACAGCGCCCCGGAGTCATTTCGTGGTTAGACTCACTGGTTAAGTCACTTACTGCTGCTCCTGTCCACGTTCGCAGGACTGCTGCATTTGTGGCTCCCTCCGACCAAGCGCTCCTTCTCCCTTCAGTCGCCGCCACCTCAGCCACGTTGGAGTTGTCCTGACTTCTGAGAGTCTCCGGTGCAACCCTACCACCTGAGACCTCTCGACTGCTCACACTATGCCTGCCTTCCACTGCGACAGTTCTGCACAACGTAGTCTTTTTGACTAAGCGTTTCTTCCACACTCTTCCCGCTGCACGACCTCTGCCGTCTAGGAGTTTAGGATGATAGGAGGCACAGACCCTCACAGCGGTGCCAGCGTCTTCCAGCTTCTCTACTTTACTCTCCGGCAGCATACATGGCCCACGCTTCTCCTGCTTCTCCAACTGCTTCTGCTTCTTTTCTTTCTCATTCACTTTCTCCTTCTCTTTCTCTACTACCTGCACCTGAGGGGGCCTTTAAGGCCCTCCACTCTCCCTCATGTGTAGGTAATTTCTGTCCATTAGCTGGCCACTTTTACATCTTTGTTCCTCTGTATACCTCTTCCTCGTCTCAGTACTGAGGAAATTATGAGACTTGAAGTCCCGAATGAAAGAGTTTGGTTTCCTTTGTTTTGCTACATATTTGTAAATTGTATTTATTGTTTTTATGGCTAAACAAAGTTAACCTTTAACAAACCCACATTTCTACATTGTGAATTTGATATCGTCTTTCGACAACATTTAGCAAAGGGTTATTATCAAAGCCAATCATAAGGCAGGTTTGAGAAGAGGAACATAGTTCTTTACTTTTAAGACTTGCCTTATTATACACTTGCTCCTATTAGGTTTTGGGATACTCTGGGGGCAATAGAATTATGATGGCAACAAGCCATTACATACTGTGGTAATGGTTGGATGGCCTCTCGAACAGAGGGGAAATACTATGTCTTATCCCATAGGTATTCCCCACTCTCCTGACCCTTTTCTCCTCCCGGGTAATCCTCCCGCAGTACACCAAGCCTAAAGTCAGCATCAGGAAGCGTCTGCTTTTCCTTTGCTACCCAGGGGGATATTTTAGGTAGTGTTTCAGCGAGGGGTCCATAGGATTCATCACAAGAACCACCTCACATGAGCAGGGAGCCATTATCCTGTGCTTTTGTTGTTCTAATAGTGGTGGTGTTAGGATAAGTTAGGTTGGACAGTGGACCTATCATGGTTTGGACTCTCACTGACAAGCACCTTTGTTCATTTATTTAGCTAGGGAACACCCTTAGCATAGGGTACATGCCCTTAATACATATCAGCAATCAGGTGGAAAATCAGAGTCCTTGTTCTTCTTCTGACCCGCCACAGTATCCCCAGAAAGAATCCGAGCACACATGGCTATATTCTAAGCACACTCAGTCATGTCCTTCACACCTTCAGCTATTCCTATCTTTGGTTCTGGGGTGAAAGGGATACAGCATGTCTACTCTTGGGTTGGCGGCAGCAGGGAAGGTTGGAAGCACGCCTTTCGAGCGGGGATCAAGAGCTGTACTGGAAGATGTTGGGGGTGAAGCATAGAGGAAACAAATGAGTTGCGTGGGAGCTGTGCAGGGGTCCGTTGCAAGGATATATATATTTTCTATTTTGCTGTGCCCAGGTGTGCCGTTGCACTGCTCCCAGAAATGAGAGAGCACTGGAAGAATAGTTGAAAAGCACAATGCCAGAGAAGCTATTTCTTGAGCTTGATCTTACATTTGCTTTTGCTCCTTTCAATCCCAAAAGAGTGGAAAATGCAGAAAGACTCTGGTACCTAGAAAAGCACAGTAGAGGGCCCAATCTGTATTTAAGAAGCATGACACTCTTGCCCGACCAATAATCTTGAGTTTTTCATTCATGCCTTTGAAAAATATTTTGATAAGCAAAGTCAATATGCCACTATAGCTCTTTTATTGTGTAATGTGTGCAGTGCCACATTTGAATAACCAGTTTCAGTAGCAAAGCAACAGCAGACTGCATGACAAAAGCCAACAGAATCATGGTGCTGCATGCTGACATTCAATAGTAAGGCACAGGGTTTTGTTGATAATGTATGAATTGGTATGTGTGTGTTATGAATAGTATGAATGAGTGCTTGATGTGTTTTATTGTCTTAACTATTTTGCACAGCACTAGACAAGACATTTTACTTGTGAGAAAAAGAAGGTTGCAATTTGTATGCTTCCAACATAGAAACTGTCTGCTTACTTTTGTGCAAATGACCATAGATTGAGGGCCTGATTCACAGAAGCGTTTTATAATGGCGCAATCCCATTGGAAAACGTTTTGTGAATCAGACCCTAAATTGTGGTAATCTATCATTTTTTGAATATTGATTGTGTTTTTATATTTGTGTATTGACATTAATACAAATTGTTATACATTGATTATTGTTTTCAGTGTTGATAGAGTTTCTGTGCTCTTCAAACCAGCTGGTTGCTTGATTGCATTCCCTTTGCAACAGAGTAGTCCGCCCCCAAGCGTTTGTGTTTGTTGTTAAAGGTTGTTTAACCTAATTGAGGGATCGCTTTTTTAGGGGTAAGGTTTCCCTTACACCTCCTATATTTGTTGTCAGGCACAGGGTAAGCACCATTTGTACTAATTAGACAGTGATTTGCCTGACTAGTAACCTTGTATATTAAGATCAATGGTTGGGAAGGTGACAGCGAACAACAAGATGAGATGTGAATCAGCTTCTCACTAGTATACACTGTTCAAATCTTCTCGTAGCTGCTATCCACACTAAAAGAATGCAGAATATTATAGACAATACAGTGCTGATTTAAACTCTGAGCTACTCAATCTGTCCAGATTCCTGGTGGATCACTCTAAGGCAAAGTCTCTTAAGACCCTTCCCTTTAATGAAGTATGTCAGCAGGATTTCAGAGTTGCTTCGAAACTTTAATGCAAAGTGGACAAGGCAGGTAGGATATAATGAACACTGTAGACAAGGCAGAGCTGTGCAGACAGCAGTGACGCTAATCGGTTGTCTCCCCAGTTGTTTTCATCTGTAATGAAGTCACTGGTGAATTGGTTTAGGGCAGACCTGGTGTTGAAGGTCTTCCAAGTGATGGGTTGGTACAAATGATTTCCCTTTTTGAATATGTTTTAGTCTACTTGCAGTACCCTTCCCATTCCTTTCGCAGGTTGACAACAGTGAATTGAGGGATGTCCTTTTTGTTCCCAATGGTGAGAGGCAAGGCTGACGTGCCCACTGATTGCCCACTGGAAGTCGCAACCTCTGACTTCAAATATTTGTGAATTTAGGCTTCCAAGGAGGGGCGTAGGTTTGCCTCACTGAAATTAGACCTGGTTCTTGCTTGGTTCTTCATGGACGGTTTGTTTGTTTGTTTGTTTATTTATTTGTATTGCGCGCCAGACCCAAGGGTAACCGGGCGCAGTGAACATAATGTACGAAGCTTGCAATGTTGCATAATTAAAATTTACAATAGTGATAAATCTTTGATGGTACATATATACATTCAGATAAGTAACATAACACAAATTAAGTCTTTCAAACCTTACATGTTGTTGTCATTGATGTGTTTGATAAGATTCGTTCTAAAGTGAGGGAAAGGTTGGTCTGATCTAAGGTTGTGTGGCATGGCATTCCACCATTTAGTGGCTAGCACAGGGAAGCTTGTGCCGCCAATTTTGGCAAGTTTAAATCTTGGAATTTCCAGACAGTTGGAGTTGGGAGTTCTTGTAGGTCTGCTAGAGATTTTTCTTCTTATTTTGTCCATCAGGTAAATGGGGGCAGCGTTATTAAGGGCTTTGTGCGTCAAGGAGAGCAACTTTCCAGATGCGGTAAATATTGAGCTGCCTTAGTGGTCTCTCTGATTGGGCGGGCGTTGTTGTTTAAAGTGATATTACTGCCAAACGTCTTGTACGTTCTACAGATTGTCCCCTGCAAAATCCCAGAGTGCTCCTTCAAGAGGAAGAAAGCTTGGCTCATGACCCTCCTGCTGGGCACAAAGTCTCCCAGAGTTTCCCTGCATGGACTATGTGAGCCATTTTTGCTAGGTCTTGGCCTCCCCAATTTGAGGAAATATTACTGGGCAAACCAGTTAGCCATGGTTAATGTGTGGGAAGGGATTGAGGTGAAGAACAAACTGCAGTTCAATGCAGCAGTGCTGGGGTCTGTGTCATGTAGGGTAGCTGCTTTACAAGGAAGCAATTCTGCCTTTACACTACTGAAAACAAGGATGCTGGTTACTTGTTGGGAACAGGCCACTAAAGCTGGGAGATATCTGGAAAGCTGATGAATTTAGGTCCTTTGTAGATTTACAGATTGAATTTGGGCTGGGAAAGTCCAAATAATTGTGGTTCTTATAAGTCCTGCATGCAGTAGAGAAGTCATGGAGTCTGATTTTTTATTTTTAATTTTTCCAGTGGAGTTCCCCAAGGAGGGGATGGTGATGGGCCCAAAGAGGATAGCTCAGCGGCAACGTGTTCACCTTGGAAGCAAACGACACGAAGCAACACAGGTTCGATCCCCGGGTCCGCGCTTAGAAAACTCTGGGTATTTAAGCGTGTTATAAATACAGCAACTAAGACAAAAAAACAAAACAATTACACAACTAAAAAACAAACGATTCCTGTAACAGCGCCTCGATGCCCACGGGCTGTGTGAGCGCTTAAAAAATATAAATAAATAAAGATTGTCAGCAAGGCTGTTTCGGGCATTTCTGGGAAGTTTTCAGTCCCCATAACCTCATCCCGTTTTGATGTAAATGCGAGAGGCATTTAGGCCCTGTTCAGGATGACGAATAGAATGTGGCATTGGGGACCCACGTCATGGTTGAAATTAGTTTCAGGCTCTAATTGATTGCATTTCAATATTTACACAGGGTAGACTCTATGTGCCAGGGAATGCACAGAATGTGTTGCACAGCTACATTACCATGCCTCCGGTGGGGACTTGCCATGGGACTTTCTCCATATTACTGGGGATGTGATTGTATTACAAACATTTTGTTTGCAGATCCAAGAGGAATTTTGGGAGTAGCTTGGGTTCCCTCTTTTCCAGGGTATCCAAGCGTCTGCCTGCTTATTTTGGTCTTGTGAGTTCCAAAGATATAAACAAATGTTCTAGGCCAGGCCCTGGTGGCAGCCAAGAGAGTCTTTGCCCAAATGTGGACAAGTGAACTAGGACCTTCTCTGTCAATGTGGAACAAATAATAAACTAATGGGTATTCTCCCTACTTTTTTCTATCTGGGGACCAGTATCTATTTGGGAGAAATTCAAAGGTCCATAAACACATGAAGGCACTGGTTACTCCTCTCTCCAGTCTGAACGGCGTATTGATGCCACTGATATATAGGACGTAGTACTTAGTTCAGAAAAAATATGTTTTTCAAATTCTTTCATTTGGAAGCATCTCAGCCACGACACAGTGGACATACACAAGAATTGATTTATCAAAAATGTGTTAAGACTTTATTATTAAACTACATATATTTAAAATAGCACATAGGATTACACAACTCTAAAAAAAGAGTACAGGTAAATTCAGTAAATTCATTCCATTTGTTCATACACCAAATTAGGTTTGTATGATAATTCATTGTGAACACAACATTCACCAATTCAATAAAGCTAATGGGTATGGGGTTTCTAGGAAAAAAGGGCTGTTGTATTGCATTTTGTCATGAGTGACACACCAAAATCATGTCATAGATTTTACACAAAAACCCTAAGTTAAACAGTTTATGTATAACACAATCATTCTTATTCATTTCATGGCATATACTTCAGCAAACTTTAGTATTCAGAAGCGTACATTAGCGTCTAGTCAAAAAACAGACTTTGTTAGTTTCAAGTCTAAAAGATGGTCAACGTGTTTTGGCCATTACAATCACAATCAGGCACTGTCTCTAGTTTCTTTTTGGAACAAGTTTTTCTTTGACCTTCTTCAGGACGGATTATTTCTTGCAATTAAGCATCTGTCTTGTTTACCACAATTTTGAGAATGTGCTTGCATTATCAATACTAACATTCAGGGTGTGAGCACTGTTAATAATTTGTTATATGTCTTGTTTTCAAGTCATGATTTCTTAGATTCTCCCTTTATTTTGGGAAGGCTTCTCTTTTTTTCTTGTGTTTAGAGGAGCGTTTGTTGATTTTTCATTTTTTCATATTTTCGACTTGCTACATGTGTAACAGCTCCTCGCTTTTTGATTAGTATGCGAAGGGAAAAACCACTTCTCACATGCCTTTATATATCTCGCGTATTTTCGAATACCCATCCCAGGGCTTTTCAAGACATATAACCAATTATTAACAGGGCAAGGGAGGGGAAACAGATGGAAGACAGAGACAGCGATCCTACTAGGCAGGTGATATTGAGATTGCACAAGTGCAGAGGAGGGGGGAAGGGGAAAAGTGCAGGGGGAAAGGTGAGGGGGGAGTGCAATACATAGGATAACAGTAAAATAAATAAAAACAATAAATAAAAGTGCAGCCAGCTGGTGGCAAGTGCAAGGGTAAGTGCAGACGTCTGTGTCAAGTGCTGGTAGGGGGCTGTAGGGCTACAGAAACAGCCCCCCGAGTGCGAGGGTTGCCAGGGGGGCAGTGCAGGTGTGCAACTGGTGGGGAGGTAACCAGTGCAATTTCAGATTCAGCCAGGGGATCAGCTGGGGATAGGGGGAGAGAAAGCAGAAGCAAAGAGGAAGGTCTTGAGGTGCTTCCGGAACCAGAGATGGTTCTCCCCAAGTTTCAGAGAGGCAGGGAGACTGTTCCAGAGGGAGGCCCCAGCAGAAGAAATAGATCTACCACCAACTCACGACTTGGAGAAGCGACTAACCCGGAGGGAGCTGGAGGTGGATGAGCGAAGAGCTTGAGAAGGAAGATATTTAGGAAGAGAAAGTTGGAAGTATTGAGGTCCCATGCCTCAGAAGGCCTTTTGGACAATGCAGAGGGTTTTCAACTTAATCCTCACTGCCGCTGGGAGCCATTGCAGAGATTTCAGTCCTGGAGAGATACGATCCCTGGGCTTGAGGCCAAGGACAAGTCTTGCAGTCCTGTTTTGGATGAGTTGCAGATGGCGGAGAGTGGAGGCAGGCAAATTTAGAAAGAGGTTGTTGCAGTAGTCCAGCCAAGAGAGAACCAGAGCTCTGCCAACCAGCCACCTCTTCTCCTTCTCTCTTCTCTGACTGTCTGTCCGCCTTTCAGGAGTGATGTGCCGCCAATGATTTCTGCCTTAATGCCACTAAGACTGAGATTCTCCTCATCGGCACAACGGCTCCCTCCTTTCCTGTCAATCTCTGGTCGCTCCAAAAGTGATCACTCCAGGAGAGAGCAGTGGTGAGAGGGGACGAAAGGGGAAGGTCTGAAGAGAAAAGAGCATCCAGAGTGTGCCCTGCAAAGTGAGTCGGGCCAGAGGGGAGAATAGAGAGTGAGAGAGAGTCGCAAATGTCACAAAAGAGTCCAGTGGAAGGACAGGAAGCATCCAAGTGGATGTTGAGGTCGCCAAGAAGGAGGAGTGTAGTGGTTGAGACCAGGAGGGAAGAGGATAGGTCTGCCCACTCAGAGAGGAAGTGGGGGATCTGACCAGGTGGCCGATAGATGGTGGCCACAGTAAGGAAATGGTCAGGCGAGAGAGAGAGAGAGAGCCTACAGATGAGGCATTCGAGAGAGGAATAGGCTTGCAAGGGAATGACAGAGTCAGGAATCCACTTGGGGAAAGATCAGAGCTACACCCCCTCCGGAACGGTTGGGTCTGGGCACAGAGAGGATCTTGTAGCCATCAGGGAGGAGAGTGTCAAAGCTTGTGACAGAGCTGGCCGTGAACCATGTCTCGGCGAGACCGAGGACATAGAGGTCAAGTTCCTCCAGGAGGCGGCAGATGTCAGAGGAGTGTTTGACAGCTGAGCGAGAGTTTAGAGTGGTAATATGGAGAAAGTTAATGGGAAACGCGGATGTCTACTTGGAAGTCATTGTGGAGGAGGAGAAACACATTAACATCAGGAAGGGTGATGTCTTTTGTTTATTGTGCTGCTGTCATGACCAAGTCAGTGTGCAGTGTCAAGGTTGGGCTTGGGGTGGATGCGGGGAGAGATGGGTGAAGTTGTTGTGGAAAATAAGAGGGATGGGGTATAAATGCTTTGCTCATTTTGATTAAAACTAAAAACCAATACAAATATGTAAAATGAAGGGTACCAAAGAATGTAGAGTGGAGCAGTACATATATCTAGGCATGAGGAGATGGGAACTTTGTGAAGATAATAAAAACCTAGTCTGGGAGGGAGTTTTGAATAGGATGACGTGTCCGCCGGCAAATGTAATGGTTAGATGTTCTTTAAAACAAACCTGCAGAACTTTGTCATTCTGGGAGAACATTAGGAAAAAGTGTGTGTCGGAAAATATAGTTGAGTTCTAAAAGTCAAGGAGATTAGTCTTCATGTCTGGAATCAGAAGGCAAAATGGGCAGAGAAGAAAGAGCACACAAAAAATAGATAAGCAGGCCAGAGATGAGATCTCCAAACAAATATACTATGTTTTGTTGGCACTAACCACAACCCTCCGAACCGGAGAACCATGCCTGAACCAAAAGGAATGTGAATACTAATATGATTTTGATGAGTTCTAAAATATTTGTGAATTGCAATAAGATTTCCCTTTAGCCAGTAAATGACATGCTGACATTGTTCTTTCTGGGATGTTTTAACTGCTGTTATTATTATCCTTGTATGACAAATGCTTAGCATAATCATCAGCTTATTTTCCAGAATTATGGTTTATGGGACACAACAAATCCACATTGACTCCCCCGAAAGGGGGAGGAGCCAAAGCTGAAAGCTGTCGATGTTTCTAGCCATAGAGCACACCAGAAGGACCATCATGGTTTATTTCAGAGACATAGTCCATAAATCCAATAATAGAGTTAAAGCACATTACAGAAGAACATGCTTAAAATACCTAGTCTGTCTCCATTTACCAGGAACCATGGAATCATTGCAGGAGGGTAGAGAGCCTGCATGAACAAATACCTCATTGTAAAGGTGATATTATTATGAAATATTAAGGCATATATCGAGCAAGGACCCAGCTTTGGGAGCAACTGAGCTTTTTTCAAGTCATAGGGGGGAAGGACACGGTGAGGGAGGTAGAGATACAAGAGAGCAGGGAGCTAACAATGGGGGAGGAAAGGTTGGGCAATTTGGCAGCAAGAAATCTACATGCAACTAGTGCAGCAAACTGGGTGGAGCAGGTCACATAATCTCAGGTTACGTGGGGAGTGGAGGCCGTGTGGACCTAGATGTTAGGAAGGATACATTACTTGTCTTGAGCACCTTCCTGAAATGCTCTGTTCTCTCTTTATCCGTAGTCATGTCCTTGAAACTTGCAAATTTGCTCCCCATTTCAAATGTATCAAAACATTGTTAGTGCTCCCCTGCTCATGGTACTAAGCATCATGTTAATGTTAAAGGATATTTGTACAGCTCACTATCACCACCAAAGTTGTCCCCTGGAGCCCTGGTGGATCTGAAAAAGGGAAAAGGGGGTGGGGTGAGTTAGTGGGATCGGGCAAGGAAAGTGCAAGTGAGCAGTGATGTGCTGTTGGCAGCTTCAGTTCAGTTAGCACCGTTCGCTGAGCTTGGGGGTGCTTTTCGGTTGGTAGTCGTCGTGTTCTGTTATGAAAAGGTTTGTTCTGTTGTGATTTGTTTTGTTGTTGCAGTGTAGTGGAGTTTGTGCGGTTTGCTGTGCTATAGGGTTGTGTTTGGTTAGAGTCTGAGAGGTGTATGTAGAAAGGTAGTAGTGCGTTGGTTATTGGCCTCGCTATCTGGATGTGGTACATGCTGATGTCAATTTCCTTCTAGATATGGTGAGTGAATATCTCCCCATTTCTATCTGGATGCGGCACTGGGTAATATCCACAATCCTGCCCAGACGCAATGCAAGCCAACACTCACAATTCCATCTACATGTGGTATTGGCCAACATTCACAATCCTGTCTAGGTGTGACGCAGGCTGACATTCTTGATTATATCCAAATGTGGCCCTGGCTACTATTCGCAATCCTGTCTAGAGGCGACTCGAGTCAACATTTACCATCATGTCTAGATTTGACGCTAGTAAACATTCACCGTTCTATCTAAATGTGGCCTTGGCTCACATTCACAGGCCTGTCAATAAGCGACACAAGCCAATACTCACAATTCTATCTAAATATGGCACTGGCTTGCATCCAGAATCCTGTCTCGATGTGACGCCAGCCAACATTTCCAATTCTAGCCAGACGTGGCACCGGCCAACAACCACAATCCCATCCAGACGTGACACAAGCCAATATTCACAGCACTATCCAAGAGTGGTTATGGCAACATTCACAAACTTGTCCAGAAGTGACGCAAGCCATCTCTCCTAGATAGTTTGAGGAGTCTAGCTGCTGCATTTTGTGTGCGTGGTAATTTCTTCAGGAGGTGTTCCAGCATCCCGAGGTAGAGGCTGTTTGCGTAGTCAATTCTTGACATGATGAGGTCGACGATTGTCAGTGTTTTGTGAATGTAGGACAGGAATGGAAGGATTCTTTTTGTTTAGTGAAGGAGGAAGAAGCATTTCTTAATCAATGCGTTTACTTGCGGTTCTAAGGTTAGTACGTTGTCCATTAGGACTCCCAGGTTTTTTACTACCTTTGATGGTGTGGTTGCAGTTCTATCGTTCTATCTTGATAAATTAGCCACATTCCTGTTTGACTGCATAGCCTGATAGACACTACATTGCAGACTGCATGCTTTCCTGTATCCATCTAAGTTTCCTTTCATGGTTTCTTTGTTTGTTTGTGTTTGTTAATGTTGATGCACTGTGAAAAGGTTTCTTCTTGCAGGTCATTTGGACGGGCATCCTAAAGCTATTTTGATTTCTATATTTCATTGTTTTTCAGGATCTGTCTCAACAATGCAGCCTGATATTCTGGGGGCCTGCCGCTCCTTAGAGTGTTATTGAAAATATCTGTGCCTGAGGTTCCTCCATCTGTGCCATGCAGGATGGGGGTTCTTTCCAATCGTAATTCCTTCTTCTGTCTCTGTGGTGGCAGGGTCTACAATGCAGTGTGCTCTCATGGGTTCTTTAAATAAATTATGAAACTGAAGTTTATGGGCAGCTGTAGACCAAATCTCTTTTTTATTTACCTCTAAAAGGAATGGTTCTTGGGCTATATGTGTTTTGTTTAGAACTGTGACAAGTCGTGGATGGTCAAATTTCACACACTTGTCCTCTACTACCTTATCGGGAGTACTCCATATCAAGATTCTGTGGCCACAGAGAGAGAGCCTGTATATTTCAAACCCTCCAGTTTGTGTGGAAGTTGAAACCTTGATGCACAGGTTCACCTTACCTCCCTCATTCCAAAAACCTTAGATTAGTCTTGGGGCGGTGGACCTTACTCCATCTGAAAGTTGGTAGATTCGAGTGTGCCTTTTGTTGCAAACTGTGATCTTGATGAAGTGTATTAATTGCCACCCTCCTTTTTCTGCTCTGTGAGGGTCCTTTTTTTCTTTTTCATGAGCAGTTCATAAGTCTTGAAACTTTGGGTCATATTGGCAGCTGACACCTTGCTTTGGAGGATCGTACATTCTCCTTCCTTCCACCAACTCTATCCAAAGGCTTATAGCAATGTAGGAGAGCTGTAAAGTGGAAGACTGGAGCCCCAAGTGTGGAGACTTGCAAAACAGAGATGCTAGAATAGGAGCATTGGAAAAAGATACTGGTGTGATCAATTGAGATAAGCGTAGGATGAGTTGTTTTTTCGAAAAAAGTGATTTAATGAAGATTGAGGAGAGGACATTTGTTTAAACGAACAAAAAGAAAGGTACTGATTTGAGCAGGAGGGGGAAGTTGGAGTCAGGGATAGAGAGGTGGAAAGTAGCAACAGAGGAATACTGACTGTTAGTGAGACGAGGGATTATCTGGGAAGAGGAATCGTATGCTAGAACAGTATGGAGAAGCTATTGTGAAGGCGATAGAAAAGGGTATTGTTTTAAGGAAAATAGTTGGAGATGACAACTAGGGGAACGAGATTATTTGAGAGATAAGGAGTAGCATCTGGAAAGAAGAAGAGTGGACACAAGTACAGGAGAGAGTGGTTATTAGGAAGGAGATAGAAAGGCACATTGTTGTAAGGAAGATGGATGAAAATAAAAGCTGGGGAAAAGACATTAATGACGAAAGAACAGAGGGGAAGGAAACAAGAGTAAGATCATTGGAGAGGCTGGAGGGAAGGATGCTATTTGAGGGGAAGAGAGTCAAGTCCCTGGAAGAGAAGAGGATAGTTGTAAGTATTTATTTATTTAATTGTTTTCTTATAAAGCGCCTAATACCATACCTGAGTTCGTTTTCTAAGCGTGGATCCGGGATTCAAACCTATGTTGCTCTTGATTCCAAGACCAGTGCCTTGCCCCTGTGCTATCCTCCATAGAAGGAGGGAGATGACCGAAGGTTGGAAGAGAGCCTGACCATCATGAGAGGCAAGAAAATGCTGGAAGCCTGTAGAGGGGTTAGGCATAGAACTTAAAGGAGATGACTGCAGGAGAGGCCCACCACTTAGAAAGAGCAAGGTATCACAATTAGAACGTAATAAACTAACAGTGTGTGGTTACACAATGTTATTATTTCCTTCTACTTTGTTCTGAATATATCTGGAATAAATAAAAAGTACTCAGTGGGATGTTTGATGACGAAAACCTGTGTGCAAAACTCTTCAAAGTTGTTGACAAACTCTCAAAGCCTACACCCATGGCATCAACTGCATCCCAAATATTTTGTGATGGCCTGGCACTCTTTTTTCTAATTGAAATTCTCTATCTGACTGAATATCTCCAACCACCCCGTTCTGGCCTCAGTACCTAGCCTCCTAAGATCCATAGAAGCTCACTGTACTTGTCAGCCTTCTGCTCTCCTTGCCATCTCCCCTTTGACTCCTTCCCATTTGATTAATTTCTCACTGCTTGACACATGGTTGGTGAAAATGTTTAAAGCACCAGCCTGCGGTCCCTGACTACATTCTCGACATAATCGATCACTGTCGTGAGTGAGTAGCAGAGGAGGAGGAATTGGGCAACAGATGAATAACAGGGAGATGAGATGTCACCCAAGGTGACACCAAGAGCAGATAGTTTGTGTGGGTCCAAGATTCAGAGCGCAACAAGCCGCATGGTGGTGGTGAAGGGGAAGAGAATGGGGAGAAAGTCTCTGGCTAAACAGGTGGGAACACAGTTTCCATTGTTGCATTAAGGTCCCGCAAGGGCACAGTACATACCCTGGCCATACATGGATGGAAACAATTTGATGAAGGCACTGCCATCGCTCAAAGCTGGAACAGGCAAGGGGATATATGCACATGAAAAACAGACTGCAAGCATTAGATTACAAGTAGGGGATATGAAAAGCTTGTTCCTCGCATTATTAGGAGGCCAAGCGGATGAGATTTGGAAAAAAGCAGTTTACCCAAGGAATGGGCGATGATAATCATGATGGAGCACATTTTAATGATTGGCGGGTGAAGGTATGGGCTGCCTTAAGGGCAGCCTATCCCGACACACCGGATATAAATTCAATTATGGTGTGCACAATGAAAGAAGACGAACACCCAGTACAATATATAATTCAAATTCAGGAGATGTGGAGGCCGGAGACAGGTGAACCATGTGACAAGAGTATAGCAATATTTTATCATATGTTAAAGAATGGACTCCCAAAGGATGTACAGAAAGAGCTGGACAAAGTAGTGGGGATTGAAGCTAAGTGATGGACAGAGATTCAGGCAATTATAGTGTACCATTGTAGGCGACGGCAGGAGAAGGAAAAGGAAGTGGTGGACAACGTGCAGAAGGCTGAAGCAAAGTTATTGCAGAAGACATTAGCAAAGCGGGGTATAGAAGGTGCAATTATTACGGGCCCACCTGTAGGGCAGGTAGAAACAAGGATGGCACTGGTAGAAACGAGAATGACATAGAAGTGGACAGAAGGATATCAAGGCTATACAGATTACAGAGGTTATGAATGAGGGAGAGGGGGCGTTTCAAGGAGGACGACGAGGATTTGGAGGGATGGGGCCAGGATTTGGTGGACCGGGACCATATTGGTCGGAGAATGGTCAATGTCGCACAAGAATTTCGGAGCAGACAGATGTATTTGTATGATCCTCATGCTTATCCTAGGGGACTGGCGGCCCAGATTATATTTCAACAGCAGTACGGAATGATGCCTCCAAGTGCTTTGTATGGTACAGTCCCAGCGCAGATGCCCCACCAGAGGCAATAGCCCCATTATCAATATCGAGCACCAGTACAACAACAGATGTAGCCCCCAGCACACAATAGCGCACCAGTGTATACACAGCAACAGACCCAACAGCCAGCACCACAATTATGGGGCAAAAATGCTTTGCCTTGCAGCGCAGTGGCACAGTACAGAGTGTGGTGAGTGGTAAACCCTTCCTATTGCCTGGGTCAAATACATCCACATTAGGAGAGCCTAAAGAGAGCCCTGACATGCCCAGTGCTCTCAATTACTGCCGACCCAGAAGAGGAACCCCTGATAGGTGTGTCTTTCGTTTTTATGGTTCACACAGGTGCAACCAAATCATGCATAAAAGAAAGGCTCTTCCCTTTATCAGGAAAGGAAATGGGCATGCAGGGGTTGTCTGGGGCAATAAAACCGGTTCCATTTACAGAAGACTTACCCATCAAGGTAGGTAGTTAGGAGGTGTCACATCAATAAACATTTTTTAAAATGTATTTGAGTGTTTTTAAGTATTCAACATTTTACACTTCTCAAAACATTAATACAATTATCATTTAACACACAAGAATAACAAGATCACATTTCATATTGAATTTCACATTAATAACTTACATAAAAATGTCATTGTTATAATATTTAAGATGGCTTCATGACTAGTTAAAATTCTAGACCTAAAAAGATCAGTATTTCAATAATCAAATGCCTGCATAGTCTCTGATTTGTAGGTATTTTTCCCAAGCTCCCATCACCTCTCTAATGGGTAAAAGACTGAATTTAAATCTCATAATTTCCTTTCTATGTAACTTTGGGTTGAATATTAAAAGACCTAATCTCCCATTTCAAATGATAAAATAAAGAATAATTCTTAGCCCCCCGCCCGATTCCAATCCAGTCCCACTCGTAAAGTTTCTTCTTCACTCTATCTGGATTCAGCATCAGATCTGCAATAGTAAAGTTAAAATCAAAATAGCTTGTTTCTTCGATGTAGATAGTACTTTACAGGCACCTTCTTTAGCTGTCAGATTTCAGTTTGTAAACAGAATATTTTCAGGTGGAATGAAAATTTTCCTCATCAGATGCAAAACTTTCCAGTTTACTCACCCACAAAGCGAGAGTAAACCCAATTCATGCCTTAGAGTTGTAATAGGAACCCCCTGTGGTAGGTTTAAGGCTTTTCTCCACAATAGAGCATCTAACTTGTCCCAATTTAAAGACATAAGCCCTGTTTCAGCACCATAAAGGATAAGTGGAACAATGTTTTGGTGAAAGGAGTTTAAAACAGGGATAGCAGAGAAACGGACAAATCTTTTATCTACAGGGTGCAATTCTGCAGCACTGGTAGTGACCGTTCTTCTAGTATTATTTAAATCACAAGATTTCGTCCTGATTGCGCAGATATTAATACCCAAATATTTAAAACTTGGAACTATTTACAAGCGAGCCCGGTCCAAAGACCAATGGAAATTTGGTTTTCTACGCTTAGAATAATTTAGGGCCACAATTCTTGACTTTTTCATTTACTTCAATATCTAATTCCAAGGAAAAAAGAGTTTATCGTTGTTAAGGGGCCGCTGAAGCCCTATTGGTGTCAAGTCGTAAAAGGGCGATATTGTCGGCATAAACTAGGTATTTTATTTGCGCTTTCCCTAGTTTAGGAGGATTTGTAATTATGTTTTGGAAAATATCACCAAGGTTGCATATATAAATATTGGATAGAAAAGGTGCGAAAACGCAACTTTGGCATAGACAACGTTCCATCGTTATCCATTTAGTTGTATTTCCGGCTTGGTCTAATCATACCTTTATTTGGTGTTCTAATGCAGACCTATTAGCATATTAAGGAGCCCTACTGGACAACCATTTTTCCAATTTTACCCATAGAATTGCTTTATTCACACAATTCAAATCGCTTGAGTGATATATAATAAGTCACAGTGGGTCTCATTAGGAGTTTGGCGGTAAGTGGTAAAGTTGGCGGTAAATCTGTTACCGCCAACTTTACCACTACGCCAAATTACGGGTTTGGGCATGGAGCGAAGGATTTGTCTCCAGGAAAATCCAGGAGGTAAATCCTCCAACTCACTGCCAAAAAAATCGGCAGAATCAGCAGTAATTCCACCAAAACAGCCCCATTGAGTCCAGTGGACTAGAATTAAATGGGGTATTACACCACCACGACTTGTAATCTAACAGAAATTCAGCCGGACTAAGTGGCGGTAACAGTAATTCATTTGGGCAGTATTCTGATGGATTTACCACTGAGAAACTGCCCAATTCATAATGAGGCTCAGTACATCTCTTGCTTTTCACTTTTACACTGCGTTTGTAGCAGGGTTAACATCAAGCAATTTAAAGTAGTTCCAGCTCCCCATCTAAAACCTGATTGGCAGACATCCAAGCAGCCTGTTAATCTGGCCCAATTTTGGAACTCTTGTAAACTTGCTAGGCAGGGACATGCTCAGCAGGTTTAACCTAACGATCTCATTCATGGAAGGAGCGGTAGTGTGTTCCACACCAGGCATTTGTCATGCTAGGGTTATAGCAATAACACAAGCATTGAACATTGACGGTGCTACTAGAGGAATACCTTTTCACCCAGATTTGTTTATACATGGAGGGACAGTGTGTTTTAGTTAGGTGCCGGGCATCAGAAACAAACCATGGAGAGTGCCGTCTGAATTTTTGTTTAGACTATCAGTTCCCCAAGATCATGTCTTGGATACCATGATCACGCTAGACTTGGAGGGGGTGCTGACTGCCAACTACAAGGTAGCGCTAATAGCTATTAACCAAGAGGGAGATGAGTGGCATACAATTTTGCGTATTGATTCGGCACAACTACTGAGTGGGGTGTCAGACAGACAGCTGTTTGAAGATGCTGATAACAATAGTGAGATGACACTGGAGGTTTGTATTCCATGTCAGTTAATGATACAGCATGGGATTGTCCCTTGTCCTATACTTATTGCCAAATCTATGCCTGCAAATCTACAGGAGGACTTGATAAGGGACCCCAGCACATTATGGACTGACAACCCCCATGATGTGGTGCTCTTGAAGAGCATTGGAGCAGTATGTATCGAGCTCAAGCAGGGAGCAGCGTTACCCAGAGTGCGACAGCATCCATTGTCAAGAGAAGCAGATGAGGGAATACATGAGACAATTGTGGAACCATGGCAGCAGGGCATCATGGTAACTTCAGAGTCCCTGTATAACACAGCAATATAGCCTGTCATAAACGCGGAAGGGTCAAGTTGGAGGATGATACAGGACTTACACCCATTGAATAATATTGTAGAAGCCGAGTTTCCAGCAGTACCCAATCCTGCAACAATCCTTTGCAATATAACTAGTAAGGCCACACATTTCACTGTAATTGATTTAAAAAATGCATGCTTCCCCATTCCATTGCACTCAGATTCTCAATATCTTACTGTGTTTACCTATCACTGGCAAAGGTTCCAACACATCAGACTTCCTCAGGGGTACTGTGAGTCCCCCAGCATTCTTAACAGAGTATGAAACATGAATTTGGGTAACCTACACATACAGAGTACTGTCATTCAGTTTGTAGACGACCTCCTAGTGTGAAGAACAACAAAATACCTATGTAGAGCAGATTCAGTAACACTGCTAACTAGGGCTGTACTGAATAGTAGATTTACTATTTAGCCTAAGTAGTCGGCTGGAACCAAATAGTGAGACGAATAGTAATTTACTACTAGAAATGTGTCAATATGTGCATAACAAGCCAAAACTGTTTGCTTTGCCAATGCTTGTTTTAACAGGGCTTCAGTGAAGGACATGCATAGTGCTTATAAATAGATCATAGCTGTAACTAAGCTTTAGAAGGGGTGTTTTGACAAAAACATTGTGTTTTGGTTTTTCGGTAAAACACCCCTCTCTGAAATGTGTTAGTTAAAATCACATAGAACCAATAAAACATTCCATCATAACGCCAATTACTTAAACATTTGCATATTACAATAGGTATTGCTAATAACAAAGAAACAACTTTAAAAAGTAATTTCTCACTCTTTCAAATATGGCAGATGGCAAACCCTGCTCCATCAAGGAGACAACTGTAAGGAAGGCATCGTATCAACCATAAAACCGACACAATTGACCACATTTCAAGTGTGTTTATGGCACGTCAAAAAGGGTTTGAAAAATGCCTATCTAATCCTAAATATAAATATGGGAGTAAGCTACGACCATCAAATAATAATAACGCAATCCTAGTGGTGTCTTGTCAAAACAAAAGGGCCTATACTTTACTTTCGCATTTGTACTGCGCAAACCAGTTACCCGTAGGCTTAAGGGCGCACATATAACAGGACACACTCTCAAACACTTGTGTATAAGTGCGATAGAAATAAAATATCAATATCATACACAGATCCAAGCATGGGATCATTTTTTTTATCAGATGGCAAGTTTGGTAGAGCCAGTTCAACAGAATAGGAGCATTTTCAGTTTTTTCTTCGAAGACGTTGGTTGATTTGGCTACTCTTATATCTAGGGGTAACTTGTTCCATGCTAGTGGGGCGGCTAGGCTAAAATCTGCATTAAGAGCTTTACTGGATTTACAATGGCGAGTTTTTAGTTGGGATGGGTTATTTGACCTTAACTGTTTCAGGGTTTGTTTCTCAATGATGCATTCATTCAGATTTGCTAGTATTCTTCCTAATGTCCATGTATGCGTAATCAGAAGAATTCTGAATTGGACCCTGGCTTTTACAGGCAACCAGTGTAGTTCATGCCCTGCCTCCGAGACATGATCGCTCCACTTCAAATTCTTAATCACCCTGACCGACCCATTTTGAATAACATGCAGGTGGTTGAACTCAGATTGGGCAATACCGGTCAGGAGACTACTACAGTAATTGATTTTGGAGCCTATTATCGCTCTAGCTATTGTTTCTCCATTGCCTTGTGTGATGAACGGACAGAGCTGTGTGAGCAATTTTATGTAATATGTTGAAGCGGAGACCAAACTGCTCACCTGTGTCTTCATGTTTAGAATTCGATCCAGAGTTATGCCTAGCGTTTTACCTTTTTAAAGTACTTCTATTTTATGGTTAGCAATGGTGAAGCTATTAAACAAAGGGTCAAGCTGAGCAAATTTGTTTTCCGTACCGACCACCATGAGCTCAGTTTTTTTCATTATTAAGGGCCATGCCATTTTGAACCATCCATGTGTGGATGAGATCGTATGCTTGGTTTATCTGACTTTCATCCAAGCTATGAGAGCCGGATAGTGGAATGATACATCGCGTATCGTCGGCATAGATTGTAAAGGTGATGTTATTTTGAGCCAGAAGATCGAAGAAAGGGAACAATAAAATTGTTTTATAGCGTAGGCGAGGTACAGGCACCCTGTGGTACTCCAAATAATAGTGTTGCTAGGTTCATTTGAGCTTCCACACTGGTCACTCTACATTGTTGCTCGCTCAGAAAGGAAACTATCCACTGTGTCGCTTGATCAGAGAATAAGGTGACATTTTTTAACCTGGTGGCCAAGATGCCATGGTCCACCAAGTCAAAAGCAGCGGATAGATCTAGGATCATTAGTAGTGAAATCTGACCGTTGTCCATTATTTCCAATAATTTGGACCTCAGGTCGAGGAGGGCCGTCTCTGTCCCATGGTGTTGCCTAAATCCTGATTGGAACTTATTGAGGATGGGATGGTCAATAAGATGTTGCGCGATTTGGTCACTAAAATACCTATTGCCAATCCTTACCTCTAAATACAAATAGTGTGGGAAACAATGTTATGTAAAAGAAAGAAGTGTTCAAGAAATTATATGTCAGGATATTCAGGCCGTTGGCCTCCCTTCCCCATGTTTTCAGCATGGGACAAGTCGGTACACTCGAGCTTAGCACAGTCTCTAGGTTCTCTAGCACGAGGGTACAGTTCAAACATTAACATAAGGGCCTTCGTTGTCCAAGTCTCTTTGCCTTTCACAGACTCTTCTTTCAGGGGGCCTGATGCGACAAACAATACGTTCTATTCCTCTTATGATTTCACAAGTACTCAATTTCTCAGGTGATTCACTATTCACCTCGGATCTCCCTCACCCGGCCTCAGATCCGTTTGAACAATGTTCAATCAGTCTCCCTCCGCCAAGCTCGGCCAATTTAATTCACTATAACACAAACTTGCTTTAACCCAAAAGCTGTCAATTGGTCTCCCTCGTTCGGGCTCGTACCAACTTTATCTACTTTATCATCAACTTTCTTGGCAGTATCAACATCGAAGACTTTCGATTGTGCACAGGATTTTGCTTGACCTGCCACAGGACCACTTCCATGCACAGTTCTTTGCAACTTTTTCACCTTTGTTAACTCTCAGATGGATACCTTACAGAGATTCTTGAATGACCATGCATTCGGTGCCGGACCACTCTGTCAAAGGTATCTTATCTTGGTTTAAAAGTTTAATCACTCATCTGTTGTTCAATGTTTTTCGCGTTGGTTATCTCATGCGTTTCATACACTGTTCGCTTCAGCGCTCACTATACAATCTTGCTGCTTGCAACCTTGGCTTCAACAAAGACTGGTTTGGTATCAATCTCCGCAACTCACCGACTGTGTTGATTTCACTGGTGCTGCTTTGTTGTAGGAAGCAAGGACTGTACCACAGCAGCAGGCGATTCTCCCCGCCTTGATTATCGACGTGGGATGGCCCCGGGTACCTCCGACACACAATGCAGGATTCTTAGCCTGGTTTCTTGGTCTCACGCTTTCTATTCTCAAGGTTTCGTGAAAGTAACGGTTCCTTGTCGAAAAGGTCAAGGGCACTTCTCTCCTTTCGATTCCCCTTCTGTTTTACTGTCTTTCACCTCGTATTAAACTGCCATCTTGGAACTGCTGTTTCTTTGTGTGCTTTGCCTCGCTCAGAGTGTGCTCTCGTGCTCCACCTTTTATCTATGTGGGCAAGTGTAATGGAAGTCAGGTGAACGTGATGTTCAATAATTGTCTCTCCCTGCCTGACCATTGTATTGGGGCATGTCAGGTATACGGATCGGGTGTTAGTCCGTTTTCTCTCATAGCAAGCTGTCCTTGAGAAAGTGTTTGTGTGGTGAAGGGATGGGGGAGGGTTTGAGTTCCTAAGTATCCTACCTGGTAGGATGGGGTAAAGGTGTTACAGAGAAGGGGATACCACGTCTCGCCATCTGGTGTCCCACTCCCTGAGGACCCCTCACCCAGGTGATCCTCCCACACTGGTCCACCCCCAGGAACCGGATCCAAAAGCGATGTCTGTGTCCCGGCCACCTGGATGACAGATCCTCGGGGACTAGTGGGTGAGACACCATCAGGTTTCTCACACAACCCTGTGACCTGCGAGTTACAAGTACCTGCAGCAGGATCTTCACCAACTGAGCTGCCAATGGCCTTATTTGTCCCATTATGCAACTTGAGGTGTTCTTCACATGAGCCAATAATTAGCAACATATATGTGCTCTTGTGGGTTTCTGCCATCGCATTGGCTGCCCATTGGCTACCAATCGCTTCCTTTTCTTAACACCACCCACCCTTTGCTCAGGGTGTGAGGTGAGAATTACAGACCGTGTTTGTTGACACAGGATTACCACAGTGGGTATTGTGGGTGTTTATTATAATAGGTACATAGTTCTGCTACGATTTAATTTCCCAAATCTCCCTTTTGTGGTTGCAAGATATTTTGGTTTTTTAATATTTGCAGGTGTGATTACACATGGCTCCTGTAAAATATGTTGCAGGGTTCAGCTTGCTGCTCGCAGCTGTGGTTTCTTGATATGCTTGTATTCTAAGCATACATTATGTTGAAACTATAAACTTGACATTTAAGGGCACATCTGCTGGGCAATGCTCGTTTAGATGCAACATGGAACCGGGGCATCAGCCCCAGTCAGGGACAGGGTCAGGGCCTACTAGGTGCCCACATCAGGTCCAGTTGTCCGTTGGCCGGTGTTGAGTCAGGTGCTCACGCATCAAGGACTTCAGAAAGAACCAGGGACTGGCATTCTTCTGCCACCAGCAACCATACATGCTTAAAGTAACATCTGCCACCGGTGCCCAGGCATCACCACTGCCTGGGTAGATGTGCCAATTGTTACCTGGGTGTATTTCCCTGAGCATGACCGGGGAGCCAGGGGTCAGTGCACAATGCATGCAGGGGCACGCCAGCGAGGAATTGTGTGCCCAGGGACATCAGGACGCTCTGCACATGGGACAGGGTGGCACATTCTCTGGGCCAGAGATGGCACTTCATACAAAGGCTCTTGATGCCGTAGGCAATCCCTCTGTCCAGAAGAGCTGGTACCTCTGTGTGTAGAAGAAGGAAGGATCAGCTCTGGATCCATGTGGAGGCAAAGCAGTGCGAGCCTGCAGCAGCCAAGCACCCTGTGTCCGTGGTGCAGAGTCCAAATACAGTGCAGCAACCGCCTCTCCTCTCCTGGGGCTGGTTGGAGCCTCATCCAGCTCCTGGGCACCCCCATGGGAGAGCTCCTCATGCATGTGCTGCTTTCTACCTGCCTCTTCCCTGCCAGGCAGCTGCAGAGTCAAAGCATTGCTGGGCAGTCCACCTCCTTTGCCCAGGCTGGCAGGCGTGTTGAGGAGCTTGCAGAGCCCAGCTTGCTGTTCGAAGCATTGGGCATTCTCACGGGGCCGCAAAGTCTCTCGCTGCACCCCATGCTGCTCTGCCCACCCTCTCCTTCCGCTGTCTCATCTTCTCAATAGAAAGCACACTAGTTTCATGGCATTACGGACCAGGCAAGAATTGCCAAAGTAAATAAATGGTGTTTGTTGAACATTAGGGGTGTCACTTCGGCTTTGAGTAGGGATTTGAGTAAGTATTCGGCTGAAGATGAATACCTTATTTTCAGCCGAAGTTCGGCCGAATACTTACTGGAAGCCGAAGTTCACTTAAGAAAATCTCTAAGTGTGTTCCTATAAGGTGACAAGCCGGGGGACGACCAGAGTCGTAACCAGTAAAGGACTGGTTTTCAGGCAATCTAGGTGGCTATGGGCCATGTTTGCAAGTCCAAATGTAACAGAGAGGTCGGGGCATTTTTTTGGCAACAGCAATATTTTCTTTAGAAATATGTTCTCGATGACAGATAGACCTTTAGTTGGAGTGTAACCCCATATCTCAGCACCGTATAGTGCTGTTGGGAGGGCTTGCTTGTCAAACAGCTCCATAGCCGGAGAGATTGCCCCGCTACCATGGGCACGAAAAAAACGAGATGCCCCAACTATATTTAGAGTGGTTAACCTTAGCTTTCGTCATTTGATCAGCCCAGCCTCCTGCTTCATTATACCTAATCCCCAAATAGTCAAAGCACCTGACTTGCTCCTGGTCACGGCCCTCTATTGTGACCCTCATCTTATGGGACTTGGTGAATGGGGGCTTGAATATCATGACCTTGGTTTTGCTGGCATTTATTTCTAGCCCGAGTGCCTTGCATTTCGCCAGAAAGATAACAAGCGCCACTAATAGGCCCTTAGGGGTTGTTGCAAGGATTGCTGCGTCATCAGCAAAAAATTAGCAAGGCCGTCTTTTCGATGCAATTCTAGGAACGTCAAACACACTTAGCTACAGAGCATCCACTACTTCCTGAATATAAAGCAAGAAGAGGAGCAGAGCCAAGACGCATCCTTGCCAAACCCCCCAGTTTACCTCAAAGAATTTAGTTTGTTCTCCATTTGTCCCATACCGAACTGACGCTGAGGTCTTAACGTGGAGCAGTCTACACGCTTCTAGTAGGGGCATTGGTACATTTAGCTTCTCAAAGGCCTCCCACAATGTTTTTCTGGGGACTGAATCAAACGCCGTTTTTAAATAAAGTAAAATAAAATATTACTTCATTTTTTATAATTTAGTGTGCTTTTCAATACGTAAAAACAATATAAAACAGTGGTCAACTGTTCCCCTACCCACTCTGAACCCCGCCTGCGCATTTCTAATAATGTCTGAGCCATCTACCCAGCCCTGTAGTTTGGTTTGTAGAACCTTACCAAAGGTTTTCTCGGCACAATCTAATATTAACATAGGGCGATCATGTTCTGGCTGCTACTGCCTCCCTTTTTATATGCAGGTACAATTGTGGCCTCTCTCCGAGTACTAGTGACTACTTTTGTGCAAATGGCTGCATTGAAAAGTCTAGTCCGCACAGGGATCCAAATAGATGGTTCATCCTGGTAGAAGTCCACTGGTATCAAGTCCGGCCCTGTGGCTTTGCCAAGTTTCTGGGAGCATAGGGCTCCCCCCCCCTCTTTTTCGGAGATGGACAACCCCCCTTCAGTGAGGCTGGCTGACAGAGCATTACTACCATCCAGGTGCGCCAACCCTCTTTCATATGAATATAAAATAGAGAAGTGGGTCTTCATACAATACCTGGTATAAAACACTGTAGTGCCCGCTCACCACTTAACTCGCAGGGTGTGACCAATTTCCAAAATCTAATCATATCCCATATTCCATTGCCTCCGACAAGTCTTCCCAACGTCTCTTTGCATATGCTCATTTCTTTGCGGATGCTTACCTCCTTTTTTGCCTCAGAGCACTCTTCATCATACCAGGGGCTATTTTTCTCCAACCTTGTTTTCGCCTTCCCCCGGGGAGCAGTAAAGAATGGCATAAGGGTCTTGCCTATTAACTCAAATTCTTCAACGACGGCCCCATCAGAAAGGCCAAGGTTGCAGATAGCGCCCACACTTTATACTCAATGGCCGCATAAACCTTCTGTTTTGCATCCCTCCCAGCCAGTCTGCCTATTTCAGAGATTTCCTGGCATGGCCCTCCACATTGATATTTTGGCTATGCCTCCCGGGTAGCCCATCTTGGGGGTCGCCACTATCCAGATCACAACTAAAGGATAATGCCATGTGGTCACTTTCACTCCTGTCGATTAATTCTCTGGTCCTAAACCAGTTGCTGGCCGAAATGAAAAAATAGTCAATGTGTGACTGTCCCTGGGAACCCCTAAATGTTGATTGTGCCGGCAGGTCTCCTGCCACTCTGCTATTACACGCTCTAAGGTGCAAATTGGCAATTATGCATGCCGATTCTAGTGCAGCCTTATGGACTCTCTTAATGGGGTTAGACAACAATGGAGGAATAAGCCAGGCAGAGTCCTGGTCATTCCAAAGATCCTCCATAACCAACAACTGCTCCAACTGTATGTTCATATCTCCCGCCACCAATACATACTGTCTCATCAATATAGCAGGGAGATTAGAATTGCTGGAGCTTCAAGAGGGTTTCTAAGCCTGAAACCCTGTTGGGTCTGTTATAGAGGTTGAACAACATGAAACTCTCCCCCAATGAGGTCGACACCACCAGCAGTTGTAGGTCTGGGGTCTTTGTATCTAATTGTTCCACCTCCCAGCCCAAGTTTATATCAACCCAGATGACTAAGCCTCCCCACTGCCTACCTCTAGGGCCGTTGGTGCCAATAATCACAAAAGTCGCTTACCCCTGCAGCGGGATAGGTTCCATAGCCCACGGTTCTTGGAGAAAAATTACCTGATGTGTTCTAACGAAGTCACACCATCCCGGCTCCACCAGGATACGCTTTAGCCCCGCTATGTTCCATGATTAAAATATTAAGGTACCAGTAGGCCCCCCTCTATAAATCCATGTAGTCGATCTACCTGGTCCAAAGCTGGGGATGGTGGCCCCCTAAGGACCGCTTCACTAGGGCCAACCCCCCTCGGACATTAGTTGCTGCCGGAATTGGTCGTCTCATCTCCCCGTTGTGGTTACCACAGTTGGAGTCAAACATTTTTTTCACATTCTAATGGTCAGGTCATGACCGCAGTGTTGACTCAGCAAACATCCATGGGACACAAACCTCTAGCATATTATAGTGGCATGTTAGATTCAGTGATACAGGGCCAATTTCTTTGTAAACAGGCACTGGCCCCTGCTGCCTTTGCCATTGAGAAATG
This sequence comes from Ambystoma mexicanum, assembly GCF_040938575.1. Classification (NCBI taxonomy): domain Eukaryota; kingdom Metazoa; phylum Chordata; class Amphibia; order Caudata; family Ambystomatidae; genus Ambystoma; species Ambystoma mexicanum. Next base: position 150,657,380 of record NC_090936.1, read on the forward strand.
CTCAACAATCACTATGGGTTACTCAGTGACACTATATGTAGAGCAACTAGAGTTTGCAATTCCTGAGCGATCCAAATCCGCTCTGACCAAATAAAGGGCATCTGCATATGAAGTTATTTTGTCAAGCCCGTCCATTCCCATTGTGCAGTGTTAAACGGTGAACCCTGCCATGTTTATTGCAATGCCTATCCAGCAAGGTGAGGAAGTGCATGATTGTGTTACATACGAAGGTCCTGAAGATGATTAAATCCGAGCAAGGGAGGATGCAATTGAAGAAGGGGAGGTCCTCTTTGTTGATTGCTGATCGACAATTGATCAGGAGACTGGCCAGAGACACACATTAGCAGTGGAACCCATAGCGGCTCTTCTGAGACAGGAATATAGGGATGCTGGCATAGAAAGAGATGGGGTGCAGCACATAGTGTCAATGTACGCAGATGATACGTTGCTTTACCTGAGTAACTCGGAGGTGAACTTGCCATATGTGCTGGAGCTGTTGGACAACTTTGGTACACTGGCAGGGACCCGAATAAATAGGGGCAAGTCATGTCTATTCCCACTGGCAGGGATGGTGACTCTTAGAGAAGCTGAACTGCCGGTTCTGCCGTTGCCATGGCCTAAGGACTTTTAGATATCTAGGGCTAAATATACATCATGATCCTAAGCATGAGCACAAAACTAACAAAGTTCGGGTTAAGCAGGGCTTGGTTAAATCAATGGAATTTTGGAGCAAGCTACCCCTGTCGATGGAAGGGAGAGCGGCTCTGTTAAAAAAATAAAAATGGTGGCATTGCCGAGACTTGATGCACTGCTTTGGAAATGTCCCATAAAATATTCCCAAGAAATTCTTGACAGACCTAGACAAGGCATGCAGGGGCTTCCTTTGGCAGGGGGGCAGGCAGCGAGTTGCACTTAAGTATTACAGAAGCCCAACACCCGGGAGCGTTGAAGATCCCAAACTTTGAATTGTACTTTCTGGCATGCCAGCTACAGTATGTGGTGCAATGAATGGCAGATGACCCCACCGGGGATACGATTTTGCTACAACCAGCATTAAAAAGACTGTTTCTCAGAGATCTAATATGGACTTCCCTGAGGAAACAGTATATCCACCCCTATTTAGTGAAATTAGGGATACAGATATGGAGGAGGACCTGCCGAACCATGGGACTGGGGGACCCGATATTGCCACAGACACCCTTAGCAGCAGTAATTGCGGAAACGCACAGATATAAAACAAGAGTAAGGGTACACCTGGAGGCAAACGGGATTGCGACCATAGGAGACTTGAGGGGCAAGAACAGATTGTTGAATTTTTCTGAACTAAAACAGACAACAAATGTACATGAGGGGCAGTTCTTGCTACACAGGACTATGCTAAGCACAATAAAAGGTAGGTTGCCAAGGGTCACAGAGAAGACTATAGAGTGTGAAGACACAGAAACACTCAAAACATTTTAGAGGGGGGGCACGACATCTCCAGAATGTAAGGGGTATTGATCGATCGCACCTCGGGAGCTCAATTGAAATGCAAGGGAAGATGGGAGGAGGAATTGGGGAGAACGTTTGAGGATAATGAATGGCAAGGTATAGTCCTATATGACAAAAAGGTCTCCAGAAATGCCAGACTACAGCTAATTCAACTCTATGACAAACAAAGGGCATATCTAATGCCGGCTGCAATAGCAAAATTTAAAGGAGCGAGCAGCCATGTATCTCCCAAATGCAATGAAGAGAATGTAGGATTGATACATATGTTCTTGGAATGTCGGGTGGTGCAGGTTTTTTGGGAGAAGGTGGTGAGTAAAGTAGCTCAAGGTGGTATTAACTTGGACGTCCAATCCCCGGAAGCTTGTATGCTGGGACTGTTTAAGAAAAGCATGAAGCATAAGTGCCTCGTCAAGATCAGAAACCTAATTTACATACTAGCCAAGCATAGCATAGCCATGCAGTGGAAAGCTACTAAGGAACCAAGTATTGATAGATAGTGGGAAGACCTGAAAAAATGGGCAACGGCAGAAACGGAAGTGTAGGAACAGAATCAGGAACTGGGAACGGATATTCTCCAATGGATTGCCATGACATTGACATTGTTCAATCAAGGCAATAGCAATGGCATAACCCAATGCATGATAGATGGAACCAGGGAAAGTGTGATAGGATAATAATATAGGTGGACCAACATACAGGCAGTTGAAGAGGGGCGGAGGGGGTTCTTGGGGAACTATAATTGGAATACTAAGAAGTAGAATGGAAGTTCATGATTGCATTGTTGTAGGAAAATTAATAAAGACAAGTAAAAAAAAGAAAGGAAATTTCCTCCGTTGCACTGACACCGTTTTCTCTTTCCTTTTTGCTTCCTAAATTATACAGTTTCTCCTGGCTTTGTATTCCTCCTTGACATGTGCTGTCTCCCTGCCTGTTGGAGTTTCTTCTGTGTTCCTGGCATTCCCTACTGGTTTCTCTCTTCTTTGTCTCGGTCCTGCAGTCCTTCTCTGGATTCATCATTACCTCATTCCTTGGCCAGCCTTTCGTAGTGGGCCAGTCCTGAACTATTTTCCTACCTCGTTATTCATCTGTTCAAATCCCAGTTACACTCCTGACACTGCTCTGGAGATTTTATCCCCCCGGCGTGAGTTTTTCCTCCATTTGGACCTGCACTCCCAGGGTAGCCTATTCAGCTCCTGTTACACTTGCATGTTCCGGAGTGGCTTCTTGGGGAGACAGGCCTTACCTCTTCTCTACTCCATCCCGAAGAGCTCCAAAGTTAAGCCCTGTCGCTGATAGTCTTGGCTCAGGTTTCTCAAACACCAGTGAAGAGTAAAAGGTTTAGCCTGCCAAAAATGCATGGTCACTCACAAATCTGATCCAAGACCATAGAAAAATCAAAATATATTGTTTAAAAGTCCAAACACAAAAATGCAAGCTCCAAGACTACAGAGATAAGAATTAAAACCCCAAAAATAAACAAGAAGGGTGAAAAAGAAAGGCACCTCTATGGCTTATCTTGTCAGCTGGTCTTCCAGTCCCTTCCATTCAAGCTCTGCTCCAGGTGAAGCCCTTCTCTCTAAGTGTCACAGGTCTAATTTATAGGCTTTGATCAGTTCTTGTGGCATCATATGATTTCTGCTAGCCTATCCTGTCTTTCTCCTCATGAATGTTTTAGTTTTCTCAAATCTCAACCTGCCAGAACTTGCTTACACCTCTCAAATCTACACCAGGAAACCTTTCCACTTAGTAGTTTGGCATTTTCAAATCAATATCGTAACAAGTGTGCACTCAGCAGTTCGGTTTAGCTTGCACTTCCATTGCTTTTCCTAGTCCATTTTTTCGAAGGCTATTGTAGAACGTTTGCAGCGGAAAATATGTCCACTTCTAGCTCTATAATTTGTTTTTTATCATCCGCCAATTATAGGTGGCCTTGTTAGAACAACAGCAGAACATATTTCCTCTCCTGATCATCGGCCACTTTTAGGTGGCCATTCTTGAACACATGTTTCCCTATTCAAAACACTTGGATAACGGAAAAGCATGCTTATATTATATTAATTAAGATTCTAAAATAATCTTCTTTGCATAACATTTAATTAGATTAGATTCCATCGTATTCCTCCAAGTATGTTAAACATGTATGTTCCGCACGGCATGTCTTGACAGCCTGTATGTGTATGGGTGATTCCTGGGGCAACATGTTCACGGGCTAATAGACCTTGGAAGTGACAACTTTTGGTGGCATTGTCTATTGGCCATGGACCCAAAACACAATGTGCCATTATTAATGCTATGGTCACAAACAAAGATGTAAAGAAGAGGCTATCTGCTCACTCAGGGAATGGGATCATGGGCAAAATTGAAACCATTATATGAAGTGTGTATTAATACTATCTTAATGTTGCTCATGAAAAAGTGATGCATTATGCAACTGTAATTTCTTAATAATTTAATAATAATAACATGTAAAATGTTCTAATCTTGAAATGTTTCTATGAACTGTATACATGTGTAAAGTTTTAAGAACAAAATCACAAAAATATATATTTTTTAAAAAGTATGTTTGTTCATGTATATATAGGATAAATAGGCCAGATACAAAAGCCAACAGAGGAATAAACCAGTCAACCACATTGGGAACACTGCATCATTTATGAAAATCAATTGTTATGCTGAATATCTATTTGCCCTTTGCTTTGTCGTTCGACTGGGGATAGCGACCCATCCTACAGTGAATTAGCATTTAGATGTTCTAAATGTTTATATACAATACTTTTCTAAAACATTGGATTTATTTAGCTAATCTGCGGATGTATATGCAAGGTAAGTGGATATTGATACACGCAAGGTTTTTAATTATCCAACAATCACATATTTCCATTTAAATTGCAATTTGGTGATAGTTGCGTTTTTAAAATGTCATTAAGACAAATTACATTTTTGTTTATGTTGTGGTAATATTGATGGTTTATGTCATTTGAATGCTGTTTTATTTGTATGCCTAACTAGGCACTCACCTTGTCTAAATGTAATTCCATAAATATGCCCTTGAAAAATATTGGAGCCGAGTGAGTTTGTAGATCAGTAGCGGTTTTCTCAAAGCAAGTGCCGTCTTAAGATGGCAGACTGTGTGTACACATTAGCCCCTTCGGCCGATCACAGCGGTTGGTTTATTAATCGGCAAACCTGGCGGAGACTCAGTGGAGGTTCTGTGAGGCCAACAGGCATGAGACTTAAGATGAGTCCGCTATGTATAAAAGACTCTTTTCAGGATATCTAATTAATATACAATCTGTATGCCAACAGCTGCTTGTTCATTTATCTTTTGCCAGTTTTCATTTTACACTGCACTGGTGGCATAACGTTGTGGGAATATACAGGTATGTGTCAGACCCAGATGGGGTACGCTATGCTAGTCAGCATGATACCTAGTAATAGCTACTCCATTTATCTTTACAGTCCGTTCTACTTCTCCAAATTTGGGGTGTAAGATGGAGACACAGTACAGGTAGGCATTCTTGGGGTATAATTGGATGGAACATGTCATCACTTGACCAATGGGGCACCAATGATGTTGATGCACACAAACCCCGCTTAATTGCATGTTGAAAGATACACGGCTCACGTATATGACACACTCAATAAGGAGGTACAGTGGTGACTTTAGGTGTTGGAAACTACCTTGTCAAACAATTAGATGGCTGAGGATATAGTCCCTACTGTGTCTAATGCATGAGAGGGGCACACTTACCGATATGGTGCTGCAATTGTCTATGATCACCTTGGCTCTGATGTTACTCGATGGAACTAACCGCATGGTTGTTTATATTGGCAATTGCTATAACGAGTCATTATTGTTAAATGGATTTTGTCAACAATTGTACTTGTTAGTTTACTTCATTATGGTGTTCTTTTTTCTCTGTATGGTTTCTTTTTCCCTTATGACACCTGATGTGATTTGATTTGTATTTGTATTTTTGAATTTTATTTATTTTTATAGCGCACCAGGCCCGAGGGTAACCGGGCACATATCTTAGAGCAACAGGTACATGAATGGCATGGAATACAGTTACAATCAGTCAATTACATTCACAAGGGCAGTAAAGTACATAGCAGTGCAGGTTGGCAGGCAGAACCGATGGTATCCTTTTTTGAATAATGATGGTATAATATTGTTTCTGTGTCTCATGTTACCATAGTGATGGTACCATATTGTTTATGTGCCTGATGTCACACTAATTGATATCATCATTGTTTTGTTTTTTTCACTCCCATGCCTGTGTTGTTCTGTGCATGGGCCCACGTACTAATTCCACATTATTACTCTTGTAATCCATACATATGTTTATACAAAATATGGACTCTTACCATGTTTGCATCATATGTGTTTTGGTATGAGATATTATTAGTAGCCATGGGGAAGACCCATGGTTGAAACACATGTTGGCTGTTTGATTCTGATTAAAATGCAAGCTTGGAAATAACACAGAAATCAGCACAGTGTGGTTATGTCCTCTTTGACCAGTTCTCTTTACTTGACACTTGGGGCTTAGTGTCTAATTACATAACCACCTGCAGCAGATACAACTTCTCATCAATTGTTGCTCTAAATAGGACAGCATAAGACAAGCGCTTTTTGGATCCTGCGTTCTTGCCCTACATTTCTTTACATCCTGTTTTTAGGAGACCCTTTGCCTTTAATTGAGTCATAGCTAGAACACAACTCTTATAGGAATCTCCAAATCACTGGGCTTCATTCAACTCAACTTTTTCATTTGAACCCCACATTGATAGCCTCACTACTCCATTTTGGCAGGTTTATCTCCTAAAACCAAACTCCTCTTCTCTGCTGAAGAATAGAGGGAAGTGGTGAAGCTTGCTTTAGTTCTCCAAAATATCAATGGTGCAGTTCTTTTTAGCAAGGTTCCTCAGATTCCTGCTTTCCACTTTACAAGCAGTGTCAGGATGAGCCAGTTGTGGACCCCAATAAAGGCATGGACACCATAAGTATTCTTTACATATTTTATGATTCAGAGAACTTCCTAAGCGGCTCTCCAACATGGAGGGGCCAAAAAGCATGTCATCCACCCAAAGAGACACCACAGTTTTAATACAGTCTAATTTAGTATGGTGGTTGGTTCTGCCATCTTAGACTGGTGAGGTTGGGTTTAGAGCAACCTATCCAAAGGCTTGCTCAACTTCTCCCATCATATTTGGGGACGCGGCCTACCCTTCATGCTGCCATGACTCGAGCTTGGTCCTCCACCCACTGCGGGGTCCTCCCCTTCAGATCAGGGTTGTTTCCCTAGTCCCGGGCCTTTTATTTACTTCTCCTTCTTCCCTGGGGTTTGCCCTGGTACTGCCTCCTGCCTTTCACACTCCACCCCCTCTCCTTATGTCCCAACCTCCTCCTTTCTCTCACCTCCCACCTCCTTTCTTCCATACTCCTCAAACATTTACTCTCCTAGCAGCAGTTGTCCTCCAGCTCTCCCCTCTCACCATCTTTCCTTTGCTCCAACAATCCACACACTGCCTGAGAGGTGAAGTCCATTTTATAGTCCTGTGACCCCACCCCGCGTGGGTTCCCTTGCAACTAGTTGCCACTGGTGTGGGCAGGGCAGGGGCTGGCACGCACGCGATTGGCTGATCCCTCTTGCTTTCTGTGCTTGGTGAGGGATGGGGCTTACTGGAATAAAAGCAACATTGGGTGGGGCAGCGATCTTGATTTGAAGTTTCCTGGCTGCCCTATCCTTTGGCCATAGAGTCCTTCTCAGGAGAGTTTGTGTTGAGTTTGGGTCTCAAACTGCTTGTCCTGTTGTCCCTGTTGCTTAAACCTCACCTGATAGCCTGGGGTAGGCCGTACTGCCTTGGTTGCATGATTCCTATCATCTTTGTGGTTTACCAGGTCTGCATACACGGAATCGGGTCCATGGATCCGGATTCAGTGCCATAGATCTTAAGAGCCACAGAGTTCATTGTCAAGGCTTTTTTCATGTCCTCACTCCTTGCATGTTTATTCTGGTCATAACAATTTTTCTTAAGGGGACAAAGTCCCCTTTTCTTCTGGGTTGGGGCTGTTCTGTTGTTTGGTTTACTGCCCATGTGGCAGTGTACAGCCATGATAACCTGAATGGAGGCTAAGGGTCTGGGCCATGTGATGTGTCCCTGCCAAACTGCAGAATGACAATGTGGTCCCACAAGGTATCCACCATAACCCACCTCCAGGACCATCACCCAGAAGCATAGAGGGTCCATGGCCCCTTCGGTTAACACAGTGCTAGGACCTTATGCCAGGCAGGGCAAGTGCTTTACACCGTCTATCCCCTTGTCACTGGAGCCAATAAATCTGACCACAACACACTCCTGTTAATTAACTTTACAATTATATTACCTTGTGGCCCAAATATCTTTGTACATTTGACACATTGTCATCTCAGCTACTCCTCACCAATCAAATAAAATACCTCTAATGCCACAGGTACCTAAACTACCAAGACCAGACCTAGACTTCCCTTGGATATCACTTGCACTGAGAAAATAAAGACTTTAAAATAATCCTCCACCTGTTTTGCACTGAAGACCTGGAATGTATCTGTGCAGATCTGTCACCTCCACTTTGATACCTTTCTTAAGAACTCTAAAAACCAATCTCAATTTTATAAGTAGCAATGTACACTACTCACACTGTGCTGGACCCCTTAGAGGATGTACTGATGTACACATGCAAGCTCCCAACTGTGGGCTTTCGCTGCACCAAATTTGGACACGAGTCGGTGTATCCCCTCTGGGACAAGGTTTTCCGTCAGCTACAGTTTGTATCTGGACTGCATGTTCCGAAACCGTCACTGTTGGTATCCTGGGACTCTTCCCACCTACTCCTATTTTTTCACCTTCTCACAAAAAAACAATGGATTTACAAATCACTGATCATAGCTAACAGGCAAGTACTGAAAGTGTGGTTGTCAGATACTAGAATCACTATTGAGAAAAAGGATTCAGGATCTTCTCATATTATCGGCCATAGAAAAAGACCTTGACAAAGATTGTGACCTTATATGATCTACATTTATTGAATGTTATGCTTAAACCATCAACCTGTATCCTTGCAATTACATGTGGTTGTTACATATTATGTGGTCCCTGATATTCGCAGTGTCAACTGAACCCACAGGAACCACCTGTGGCACTGGTGAATTCTTCTGACAACTATCACTGCCACGTACAATAAATTCCTTTGCACACAACTTGTATTGTGTAACATTAAATTTGTTATTAAACAAAAAATGGGAGTTTAGTAGCAAAGTCTTTAATTAGAGGAAATCCAAATGCATGTGTTTTCTAAGAGGACAGATACAAACCTATGAATTTCAGATCAAAGATTCTTTATTAGGGAAATTATCTGTAATTCACAACCAATGCAATACATCAGCATGTTTTGATAGAGACATTTAACAAACAAATATACTAAAAGTATAAGCAACAAAAAAAGACCCTAACCGCCCTTAGATATCATGAAATTTGCCAATTATTTATGGTTTAATGGAAATAATAAAAGGTCGAACACACCTGAGAAACAAATAAATGCCAGTTTACAGAATAGACGTTCCTGTACGTATTCAACTAGATAAATATGTTTAAAAATTGTATGAAATACAAAGTGTTCATACCTTCATATTGACTACAACCACTTTATGGCAAACTCACATTATGTCAGAGAACCAAAGAAGCTGTAATAAATAGAACAATGATACTTAACAATACCATATTTATGATTGGAATTGTAAACACATTAAGTCAACAAATATACATAAATGACAATCGTAAAGTATTTCCATCCCTCTATAGGAAGTGGCTGTATCACAGGAAAAAAAATCATATTAGCTATTCCACGCCTAAAAGCAAATATACAAAACCATATGAATGATATCATTCAGAATAAAAAGCATTTGATGAGTCCAAAAATTGGTCCCATTTAGAATATCCTTAATTTATGAATATTGTTAGAAGATCAACACACAAGAATTTGGATAACAAAAACATTGTGATCAGAGGATTTTACCTTATACCACTGTATGCAAAAAAGGTGGGAAAAACTGGGGGAAGAGAGGGAAATTATGTCATAACGTCATGAAGTCATAGCATGTGGCAAAATGTTAAACAAACCATCTGTAGTGTTTATAGCACAGATATGATGGTCAGAGGTATAATTATGAAAAGTTTAAACTGCCAATAAAGGTAATTAATTAACAATTCAAGTAAGGAAAACATACTTCTTAATGATAAACCAACTATATTCTGAAATATTTGTTAATGAGAAATAGTGTTGTAAAAGATTGACAGTAATCTTAAAACAGTTGTAACAACAAACAGAACCAAATGGTCTAATGTAAACACCATTACGTCCAACCGTTCCTACCTCATTATAATGATACCTAAATGCAATAGCTATCCTGATGCCCAAGAAATAATCAACTGATCCTTAATAAAAAATAATGAAAGAAAACAATACAGTCTCCTTTTTTTGTTCATTCGAACTGGTGCAACCCTATTCAGTTGGTATATCCAATTTGTTATTTTTCTTTAAGTAGTTATGACACAATGGGCCTCATTACACGGTAGGTGGTAAGGGTTTACTGGTACCGGTAAGGGCACCGGTACCGGTAAACCCTTACCACCTTACTACGAGGTCCCTTTGCGGGACCCGACCTTAACGGCTGGTGTAGACCAGCCGTTAAAGTTGGGACCCGCAAAGGGACCTTGGTGCTAATTACGGTACCGCAATTTGCAGTACCGTAATTAGCTCCTTCCCCATTCCCATTGAGCCCTGTGGGGCAAAAATGGGAATGGCGAAGGGCCATGGAGAAAGGGGGAATTACCGCCCCGCCAACCTTAGAATGGGGTGGTAATTCCCCTTTCCTCCATGGTGGTATCGGTATGGTACCGGCGGCAACCATGGTGCTAATAACACCATGGTTTACCGCATTCCGTGTAATGAGGCCCAATGACATTTTGAGAACCCAAATGCACAACCTCCAAAATATGAAAATAAATCTAAGAAACGTCATGGTCATGGTTATGGTCAATGAAATGACATGTCCCTGGTATTACCCACATCCTCCCCACACTCCACCACATATCGTTCCTGGCATGGGCGTGTTTGTTACCGGTAGGAGAATGGACTTCAGGGTTAGATGTTGTACCTGCTATCTGAAATTGCAAAATTAACATACAATGAAACAGTTTATTGTGAGTGTGTAGGGCTTTGTTGCATAATGCTATGTTATTCTGTTTCTTCAACCCGTTAACAGTAATAGAATTGAATAATAAATAAATACATCAAATCCAAGTCTTCACAAAGTATACCCTGAATAACCAATCCTCACTGTATATTTCCATTTCTGTCTGCTTACAACGATATCATACTCTAGCTCTTTCCTTGTTATTGTTCTCTATTATGTCTACCAAATCTTGGTAAGTTTGTGATGTAATTTTCTTGAGGACTAGGGTGAAAAAACAACTGCAATAAATCAGAGAAAATAAATAACGAGTTGACACATTTGTCTTAATTTAATGTTCAACTATTTCAGAGTCCTGTGTATTTTCTACAACGGTTTTATTCAGTGTTGTCGACACTTCACTAATTGGTTCGGCCGTTACACAAATAACAACCTGTTTGTCGGTTATAACTGCATCTTGTTCTAGAAAGCCTACCATTTCTGTGCCTACTTTTCTCCTACGCTGTTCCTGAGTAGTTACTGCGGCGCACCAAGCCTGCTTTTGGGATTTGAGGGTGTGGAAACAAGAAGATCGTGAAGTGCATGGATTATTTTTCTGGTATCCTTGCTTGTCCATTGCAGCTTTTCCAGTTGGCCAGTCATATGTGATACTGCCTGTTACACTGAGCCTGCCAGTGTGTCTTTCATGCTGGCATCACATGTTCCATCAAAACTATTGTCTGGTCCCGTTAAGGTGGTTGTATCATTCTAAGCATAGTTTTGCTCACATAGTTGCTGTACAATGTGTGTTTTGTGCTTTCTGTTTGTGATCCACCGGTACTTGATCTGCCAAATTTGTAGGAGAGCTGTACACTGCATCTGTGTCCGATTAAATAATAAGTGGCATCTTTATGTGCCTGTAGTATGTATACCCAGTAAGTAACACAAGTATCTTTGTGCAGTGTATCTGGATTGCTGCATAAGTCTGTATCTTGTGCCATATGGTGCAGTGTTCAGATGCTGGCGGATGCACATTGCGGTTTCGCAATGACTGTTCAGGAAGTTCCTTATTCTTGTTCCAGGTGTTATATATATTAATATCTGGATTTGTTTTCTGGTGTATCTAATTGAATTGAGAGTGGGGTCTCTAAGTTGGCCCAACAGTTGTAATTGCCCTTTCCCTGTTGTTTAAGATTGATATTTTTGAGATTTGCACTGCACACTGTTAACCCTTTCTTTGCTCGAATGTCATAGGCACATTCCATCAGCTTTCTAGGTTGTGTTGCTATACAGTCATGTGATTGCATCACTTTCCAGATTGCTCTCTGCCTTGGCTGATTGGGTCTGTAATCTTTCATATCTAATTTATACATACTTGGGTTGCTCCAATACAAGTGATGAAGGAGGAGACCTTTGGCAATAGTTAGAGGTATATGAATTGCCCACACTGTGATTGATAGGTAAGAGTTCCATTTGTGTTAGTTCTGCTTACCTTATGTTAATTGGGAAATGATATTGGGCCTCATTACGACCCTGCCGGTCCGGAAACAACGGTGTTGGTAAATTTGCTGTCACTGTTGTTTCTGGACGGCTGATTCAGAGTTCTGCAGGCGGGAGGTGTCACTCCTGCCGGGTCAGACCTTGCGGGAGTAACGCCCCCCGCCTGCAGGCGGAAATGGAAACACTGGCTCCGTCATGGACGGAACAGGTGTTTCCATTGTCCCCATCCCCATTGAGTCCTATGGGACTCCATTGGAATGGGGATTTACGGAATTCCGCCTCCGGAATTACCGGGTCACCGGGGTCGTAATGCCCCAGTGATTCCAGCAATCACGGAGGCGGAATGGTATTTCGGGTCCGGCATCAGCCTGCTGGTTTTTCCCGCACGGCTACCGCCGGACTCATAATGAGGCCCATTGTCTTTCAGTAGGTTCAACTTTGTGCTCCCAAGTTGTGACTTTCATTGTTTTACCTTTCATAGATGAATTGATTCCACAATAATACATATTCATACAAATGTTTAGGTTTTCCACTTAGAGTGCCACCCTAAGTCCAAATTAGTACAGCAGATATGAGAGAGAACGATAGGGGTGTTGCAAAGTAGAATATCTGGTCGTCGTGGAAACTGGCAACACTTGTGGCATGTATTTGTGAAGGTTCTCTATGTACTGACTGCTGGGGTCGGAGGGTTATCTTGCCCCCACACATGCTCCACCACAGTGAAGGAAAACAGGGCATTGTGGGCCAGTCTGTGGGACCCATATGCCCAGCTGCTACCCCTGTCAGAGCAATTAGGCTGGCCTTGCAGGTAACAAGTAGTTTCCTGGCCATGGGCCACTCTTTCTGCAGGCCTCCTAGGAAGTCGATCCTGTTGTTTCCACACTGTGTTTCTTATCAACAATGCCTCATTAATGGGCAGCAGTTTAATTAATGGCCACAGCAGTTACTGTGAACAGTGTGGGGGGGGGAGGAGGGGTCTCTCACGTGTCTCTGCTTCAGTTAATGCTGATTGATGTGCTAATGTTGATTAAGCATAACAAAAAGGCATGCCTTTTTCAAACACTAGCTACAAACAGGTTCATCAAAAAACTCTTCTGGGGTGTGTTTAAGTCTTGAACATCCCATGGCCTATTGGACAGTTAATAGAGCTCTCAATTTGTCCAGTATTTAGTGTGAAACTATCGCCCATTCTTGCCCTTTCGGCTCCTCCTTTTGCATCCCTGTAGTTGTAGTCCACTGCATTTATAATGTGGCCAGAAATGTGAAATGGCAGGTACTGAAATCGGCAGGATTTCCAAGGAATTTCTTCAGAGGTTAGCTTCCACATATTTTTTAGCAACACGAGTTTGAAAGAAGTAGTAATGGCGGGTGAGAAAAGTGGGTAGTGGTTTGTCAGCATTATTAGCTTTGGTAAGCTTAAGAACTCTAATGTTGGGCAGTTCTTTGCAATTGAGTGGCACTCACTGCGACTCCAGTCGAACCCCTCACACTAAATAGTCTCTACACCAGATGAGGGCCTTCAAGGGTTGCTGTCTCTGAAGGCACTCAGGGGTCTGCAACCTTTGGCTCCCAGATGTGTTTGGACTACCATTCCAAGGACGTCTGGATTGGAGCCTCGGGATGCAGAGAAAAAGATGCTGGGGCTCCAAATTTGATCACTCATAACCTTCCATGGGGAAAAAGAAGCATTTTCTCAAAAAAAGTGTTTTTACAAATGTGTGTTTGGGGAGGGGGTGCAGTTTGGGCCTGCTTGTGGGCACATAGCGACATAAGGCAGAAATTAGGGCAGCACAGGAGGATAGCTCAGGGGCAACGTGCTCGCCTTGGAAGCAAAACGACACAGAGCAACACAGGTTCGATCCCCAGGTCCACACTTAGAAACCTCTGGGCATTAAGCGCGTTATAAATAACCGATTATATCATATCATATATTGATACTAGCCGCATGATTTCCCTTGGGCGCTGGCAGCTTAAAGGGGACAGCACAAGAACATATAGTTGAGGTACAGCGCATGAGCTCATTTGGGCACAGTGGCATGCAGGGGGAGCAGTCCTGGGAATATATTGTTAATACCGACCACTTGATGTTCTTCAGGCAAAGCCAATAAGAATGGGGCCAGCGCAGACATACATTCTTCATATTTTCTTTGGGCACTATGACAGAATAGCCACCTGTGAGGGCGGGATAGCCTTATCTTGTTTGATTTCTATATACATAAAATATACTGGTAATTCTGCCTCTGAAAAGGGTGCTAATCAAACTCCTTTTCATAAATGCTCCCTGACAAAGAGCATCATGTACCAGTGTGAGTCTGCTGCTGAAGAAGGCCTGACAACACACCCCAATTCAGGTAGGAGAGACCATCCAATGATAACTTTACTATCAACAAACCTTTGTGCAAACTACAGACGCACAAAGGCCTTGCAACAACCACAGGAGTAGCTGGAAATCACCAAAACTTGAACAGATCGGAAATCTAATGGAAGAGTAAGCCAAATCCCCATGAATCAAACCTGCTACTACCAGACGATAGCTTAGAGGAACTAACTGGATAGTCTGTCTCCCTCTTCGGAACAAAAACAGCAGCACGATTCATATTCATCAAAGAGCGCTAAAAAAAAAGAAATGTACTACTGGTAAAACATGGAGGAAACCTAACCAACAAGACAAGGCCTCATATGAAAGACTGACCAGCACCGACAAAGCATACTTTACTATTCTGAGTATGTCAGCAAAGGCATCCCACCCAGAGAAAGTTCTCTATCAAATCATTAACGAGATGGGATACTCTGCATCTTGCAGCACAGTGTCACCCCAACTCAAAAACTGTGCAACGATGTCCCCAACTACTTCACAAATAAAGCATCAACTATACTTCAGGCATTTAAAGTAGCAGTAAGGAATGGAATCAACAATTACATTCTTGGCTTCCTCCCACCATGCCCCTCCATGGCCACTTCAATAAACAGATTTAAACAACTATCTGATCTAGACATCAAAAAAATTATGATGCGAAGCAATAAATCCAACTCTCCAATGAACCTCTTTCCCCTTGGATTCTCACCAAAGAAATACAGGCACTCTATTTTCGCAAACGGATGAACAGCTCACTCAAAATAGGAATTGCACCAAAAGCATGTCGGACTGCCTAGGCCAAACTGTTTCTAAAAAATACAACTGAAGACCCATAAGAGCACTCCAATTACTGACCTATCTGAAACCTAATGTACCGAGTCAATGGGAGTCATTAGTTTTGTAGGTCTGGAAAAATTGCTGGCAATTCCGACCCCAGCAATTTTACCAGACCGACAAAACACAAGTTTTCCGGTGGGGCTACTGATTTACCTCCAGCCCTGAGCTGCTGGTAAATCAGGCCCCCACCAGCAAAAAAATCCAGAATTACCGGCACCAGTATTACCAGTGCCGGTAATATGAGCAGTCCACTCCCTGGAATGGGGATCTACTGCCCTTTCTGCCGCCTATAATATCCTGGTCATTCTGGTATATCAGGCAGCGAAAACAGTGGCCGTTTGCCGGTATCCTGTCAGCATTGCCCGTGGGAAACTCATAATGACCCCCAATATTCTGGAATGTTACATATAGAGCCCAACTTTGGAGCATGTTGAAGCTAATCACCTATTACATAACTCACAAGTCGGTTTTACATCAATAGGAGGCACTGAATATGCACTAATATCCACATAGGATGACCTTAAAATATCTGTGGAGGAAAGCAACACCCGGGCACTTATACACTCCAACATCTCATTGGCCTTCAAAACCATCAACAACAGTAGATTAACCAGATGACTTGAAGAAACTGGACTCCATAGCACCCTGCACTACATGTTTATGTATGACCTCACTGATGAAGATCATAACATTTGGAACTCAATTAATATATCTATGCGGACGACACTGAAGTCACATGCAAAACCAGTGACAAACCTCAGTAACTGCCTGTTAATGGATAAAGGCTAACAACTGAAAACTCAACACAGATACAACAGAAATAAGGCTAGTCGCACTTCATGCTGCCCCTTCAACACCTCCACCATGGCTTTTGGAAATAAATAACTGCCCTAGAACATCTAAGGTGATCACGAAACACAAGTTAATGAACTAGTCAAAAAGTGCTTCTATTATCTACGCTCAATCGGGCAAATTATGTAATTTTTCACATTTCTCACACAGAACACTGGCCGACATTTCTCTGGTTCTCTCAAGAATAGATTATGACAACAGCATTTTCTACCTCACAAAATAACTACAACGGATCCCAAATACAGAGGCTAGGCTATTACTAAGATTGAACAAGAGGGAGCCATATAACACCAGCTCTTAGAGCATGACACTGGCTACCAATCAAAAAAGAACCCACTTCAAGTCCTTCTGCATTGCCCACAGAGCCCTCTAATGTCAAAGAACAGAATTCCTCCAATGCAAAATCTCGCATTACCAACCAAGTAGAGATCAAAGATCTAGAAATGATGTGCTAATAATAACCGGGAGATTCTGCAGAGAAATACATATAGAGGCCCTCCCTTCTCCGCTATAGTGGCCAAACTTTGGAACAAGCTACCAAGGAAAATCTACACAGTACAGGACCACATAAAATTCAGGAAAAATCTGAAAACGTACCATTTTAACACATAATCAACAGAAATTAGCCAACACTCAATCAGCTGAAATAGCAGACTTCCATCCACCAACCCCCAGACACAAACACATCCTAGGGTAACGCCATACCGGTTCCCGACTGCTCTTTTCCAAACCAAATATTGGCACTTGGAGGAAGATACCAATGACTTGAATATATGAACACCTTTGGGCACTACTAAACCTCTGAGTACACCGCCCCCTTTTTCTTTACTTTCAAAACTGCAAATGGGTCGTCAGTCTGTTACAACCATGAAGCAGTTCAGCACCTTTAACTACAACTCAATCAATAAGGACATTGTGTGCTTGCACCCAATAAAGAAATTGCGAAGGACCAGCCACCCACACTGTGGACTAACCCTCATTTTGTCCACCTCACAAACACCACACGCAAGCTCAAACTAGCCAGCCACGTGTGGCTTTTCAAGAACCATCACTCCAGGCACCAAACACAACTGTGCAACTCTAACACGGAATGACACACCCAGCCCTTCGGCCAACACACACCCACATTTCAAGCATGAGGTGGCCTCTGAACACAAATCCCTCAACTCTCCTAATACATGACACCTAGAAAGCTGTCACGCACGCAGTTCTCAGGGTACTTCTGATCTGCATTGTCAACACAAAGTAATACAATCTTGCTTTTTCCCTCACTTCCTAACTAACCAAACTACCCTACTCTATTCCAGATTCGATGGAGCATGTGGAGAGCATGCAAATGGCATTCATACCTGGTAAAATTGTAATAACATAAGGTAACATGACATTATTACATTATATGCTAGTGGCAAGAACCACAACAAGTTGAATTACGATTTCCAATGTAATGCACACATGTCCAACAACCTTAAAATGTTACAAGAGAGTTTATTATTTTTATTGAGATGCCCCTTGTGGCGACAAGGAATTAAGAGACTGACCAAGTGGAGCCATGGAGATTGTTATAGACATTTATTTAACAAAACAAATAAACCTATCTGTCCTTAACTCTAATGGGGTTTGCCTACCTAAACTAAATAAACTTGGGTGATCATCAGGAAGTCTGTGAAAGTCCAAATCAAAAGGCACCGTCCCAATCCAAAAGCTCCTATGCTATACCTGTCACTACAATAAACAATAATAAAGTTTGGGTTCTGATCGTGACCCAGAAGAATGACTCCCTTCTCCTGGATGCAGTGGCTCAAAGACGCCAATTCTTCTCAAAGTAAAAGTTCCATTAAGGTTACAGGCTTTTCAAAACAAACAAAACATTTTGACATGATCCTCATAGGGCTAGGAGAATGACTCCCTTCTCCTAGCTGGTTTCCCAATCTTCCTTATAGTTTTCAACAAAACTTCCTTCAAGGAGGTCTCAACACATCGCTTTCTTTAAACTCTTTATCCTGTCCCCACTGGATTGACAAAGATTATCCCCAAGTTTCTCTTGACTCTCCAGTACCACACTCTTGTGGAACAGCCCAGGGAATTGTGCTACAAAGTGGTTCACTACTTCATCTACTTCTTCATGATTTACAGGCTTGAGTCTTCCCGGCCCCCTCCTGGACTTGTACTTGTTCCCGTTACCTTCTCATGGGGAACTCTTCATCATCTTTGTCAGGGGTCGCGGGTCTACGCTCTTTGTTTCAGCTTCTTCTTTCACGCTACTTCTGCAGCCTGCTTCTCTCCATGGCCAATTACTGTTGGCGGTCTCTGCGCTGAAGTTGGACCACTCAGTCCATCCACGACAGGTCACGCCACCACCAGTCTTTTATACTCTCCGCCCACTCGCCCCAGCTGCTCTGCTGAAGGCTACGTTAGGCGGTCTCTGCACCGTTGTTGGACCGGATGGTCCACTCACTACAGGTCGCGCCTACCTTTCCATCTCTCCCGGTCTACTGTGCCGGTTCCCAACCGACTTGCTAGATGCATCCTGGGCACCACGCTGTTCATCTCTTACATTTTGGATACGTGCCTCACTGCATTTTCTCGCAACCCCAGTTTGACCTTACGGGCTTCGATGCGGCCACCTCGCTCGCTGGGTTCGCCTTCTGGATGTACAACAGCTCTCAGCATACCAGAACCGCACGGACCATTGCTGGACGAGTCAGAAGGCAACGAAGAACCCAGTTCTTCTTTGCTGAATAAACTAACAACATGTTCTTCCTTTAGGAGAACAGTTTCCTTATCCTGGTTTGGTTCTTCAACAGTGCCCAACAATTGTTCGTTCTCAATGGAAAATACTAGGGGGAATAACTCCCTTCCCTTGGTTCACGGGTTTAACTCAGTCTTTTATTCAAAGCCCAGGAGAATGACTCCATTCTCCTAGGTTGCACTTTTGTAGTTTGCAATAGTACCAGGAGGAATGACACTCTTCCCCTTGTGTTAAATTATACAATTCAACACAAGGCCTAGGGAACAATTCAACACAAGGCCATGGGAATTACTCCCTTCCGCTGGCTTCTCTTTATGGTCCCAGACTGTTCTCTGCTGTCAGTGCTCTCCCCACTGAGACGAGAAGGATTTCCTCTGATGCCCTCCTGGCTTTCTTTAGGGTCCTAGACCCTTCTCTGGTGGTTAGTGGTCTCCTCACTGTAGTGAGGAAGGTTTCTTCTTAAGCTTTCTTCACTGAACTTCACAGGGTCCCAGACCCTTATATGCTGTATAAGGGTTTCACTGTGCCGAGGAAGTTTACCTCAGATGCACTCTGCAGTTCTTATGGGCTCCCAGACCCTCCTTTGTCCCTCTCCGGACCTATGTTCAGAGTTCTCAGAATGTCTTATAGACTTCCAGACCCTCCTTGGCTCCTCTCTGGGCCTTGCAACCCTCACAGCATGCTTTGGTGACCCTCTGTGACTCCCCTGGTCCCTACCGGCCCGCTCATAGCTCCCATTGCCTTCTGGGATTCCGCAATACTGCAGTGGTTCTTCCGAGGACTTGAGTCGGCCATCAGTGCATTCTCTGCAGTCGTCAGCTTCCTGCGACTGCTGGTTTCTGGTTTGGCTCCTTGCAGTATCTGTACCATTCGGGACTGCGCTGTCCACCTCCACCTGGA
Organism: Ambystoma mexicanum; assembly: GCF_040938575.1. Classification (NCBI taxonomy): domain Eukaryota; kingdom Metazoa; phylum Chordata; class Amphibia; order Caudata; family Ambystomatidae; genus Ambystoma; species Ambystoma mexicanum. The sequence goes on from NC_090936.1 coordinate 150,677,280, forward strand.
GGTTGTACCACTGCCTCGCCTCAGGTTTGTTGGATCGACAGACTTCAAGTCCTGGAGAGCCGCCTTCTGCTTCCTGCCGGTGATTTCTGCTCTCCTGTCTTTGCCACTTCTCGTCTCCCACGCCTGACTGTGTCCTTCCCTGCTGTTGCTCCGGGGCTGGCTCGACAACGGGCTAAGTCTCTGCCAATGTCGATTCCATCGCTGAAGGCTAGAAGGCTGTTGCCACTTCCACAGACCCATCTTCATGCCTCTGCGCATCCTCCTCGTGTCAGTACTTGAGAAAAAGGTGTTCTTCGTGTTAGTTATCATCTTCTTCTTCCCAGTACCTTCAAAATGATCTATCCTGGAGGTATTACTATAGATTATAGTTGTATGCTTATTAATAGGTTTTGGGGGTGTGGGTATGCCCAGTGTGCTGACTGTGTGATTGTACACTGGGGTTGTGACTATAGGGCCTGTACGCTAGGTGGTCGTCCTGGTCCTCAGGACGGGCATTCCTCCTGCATTATACCCCTCTACGGGGACTACTGGGTAGCGGCCTGATCTCCCCAGCCTCATGAGAAGGGGCTCCCCCTGGGGAGAAGTAATGACACCTAGTGATTCGTCACAGCAGTCCCATCCCATTAGCCCTGTTATCATACACTGGCAATGCTGGCATACTCATACAAAGGCTGCACAATACCCTTGGTATCTCGGATCGGGCACTGGACTGGCTGATCTCCTTCCTAACTGACCTCTCTTCCCAAGTCATCCTAGGCACCTTCTCCTCTCCTACCTCCTTCTCCACCTATGGTGTCCCCCAGGGTTATATCCTCTCCCCTTGGCTCTTTAACATGTACCTTACTCAGCTGGCACTACTCAACTTCTTATGCAGACGACACACAACTCTTTTTCAAACTTCCTTCTGACCCTCTTGCACCTTCCATCATCCCTGACGGCCTAGCTGCCATCCAGGCCTGGTGCACTTCCAATGATCTCTGCCTCAATGCCAGCAAAACTGAGATCCTTCCTATTGGGACTCCTGCTCCCGCTTTCTTCCCTTCACTCTTGTGTTCCTCCATGGGCTCTCCCCCTGATCCTAATGAAGCCGGAAACCTTGGAGTCATCTTCGATTCCTCTCTCTCCTTCCTCCCCTTCCTCCCTCACACCCAGGACATTACTAAGAAGTCCCACTTCCAGCTCTTCCTTCTCAAAGGAATTCTACCTTTTCTCATCTCCCCCCAGAAACTCAATGTGACCCGAGCCCTGGTTCCTTCTCCACCTGTGGTGTCCCCCAGGGTTCTATTCTCTCCCCTTGGCTCTTTAACATGTACCTTACTCTGCTGGCACTACTCATCTCCTCCTTCTCCCCCAACTTCCAGTGTTTTGCAGACGACACACAACTCTTTTTCAAACTTCCTGCTGACCCTCTTGCACCTTCCATCATCCGTGACTGCCTATCTTCATCCAGGCCTGGTGCACATCCAATGATCTCTGCCTCAATGCCAGCAAAACTGAGATCCTTCCTATTGGAACTCTTGCTCCCACTTTCTTCCCTTCACTCTGGTGTTCCTCCATCGGCTCTCCTCCTGCTCCTTCTAATGAAGCCGGAAACCTTGGAGTCATCTTCGACCCCTCTCTCTCCTTCCTCCCTCACACTCAGGACATTGCCAAGAAGTCCCACTTCCAGCTCTTCCTTCCCAAAGGAATTCTACCTTTTCTCACCTTCCCCCAGAAACTCAATGTGACCCGAGCCCTGGTTCTCTCTAGGCTTCACTATTGCAATAGCCTCCTCCTGAATCTTCCTTCTTCCACTCTGCGACCCCTCCAGCTAATCCAGAATAGGGCAGCAAGACTTATTCCTGGCCTCAAGCCCAGGGACCGCATCTCTCTGGCCCAAAAAAGTCTTCACTGGTTCCCGGTTGCTTCACGGATTACATTCACATCCCGCTGTATCATCCACAAGGCTGTCTGGGGGCAGGGACCACACTATCTGCAACTCTCTTTGACTAAATATTCTCCCTCTAGACCTCTGCATTCCTCTGGCACCAACTCGTTGTGTGAAAAGCGTTTCGCTAAACAGAAGGCAGGAGGTCAATCGCTTTCCTCAGCTGGCTCCCTTATAAGAAACAGCCTCCCCCTCCCTCTGCGTCTTAAATTCCGGAAGCTCCTCAAGAATTTCCTTTTTACCTCCTCCTTCCCCCCTTCCCTCCTCTTCTAACCTCAGTTGCTTGAGTGGTGTCCAGGGCCCTTATGCATCCTTGGGGCCCTGTCCTCCCACTCTGAATCGCCCCCATCTTCTGTCCATCCTCAGCACTTGCCTCGGCACACCCTCCATCCCCGAGGCTCGCACTTACCATACTTGCATTTCATCTGCTGCTCACCCACGAGCAATGCACCCCAGCACCTACTCCCCTTCCCGCTCCCTTCTGCACTTGCACGTTCTGAATATTCACAAGGCATCGTAGGTTTGTCCTTTTGTTCCTCTCCACTGTATTTAATATTTCTATGTATTGTCATGTGTCTTATTCCCATGTCCCCTCCCTGTTGCCCTGTGGGTGCTTTGAAACAGAATGTACCTGTTGTATGAGCGCCTAACAAGCCAAATAAATAAATACATTAAGACCAGCGTAATGACTTTCTTTGAGTTCAAGAAAATGATTGGTCACACCTATCCCCTTTATTTAACTTTATACTGGGAAAAATCTGATGCTCTTATTCTGTGTTTTATGCCACATAAGACAATCACAGGTTTATTTAATTTGTGCCAAACGGATGAGGATTTATGGAGGTTCTGTTCCCTGGTGAAAAGTCTAGCAGGTGTCCAGAGCAGTATGCTTTATGGCATCGCACGCACTGTATGCCTGGTAGATCAGAAGTGATATCTATGTTTAAGTATGTCAGCCTATGGCCATACTTCGAGTGAAGCACCTGTCCACCAGCTCTGGGGAGAGGGATCAAGAGTGAGGAAGCAGACAAGAATCCGGAGTGGGGGGGGTATGAGGAGTTATGGTCTGGACATTGCTGATTGGGATCGCAGATACTTTTCTTACAGTGGTTGTGTTCAATATCATGAAGAAGATATGTGGGGGTCCATTTCAAAATGATGTTTGGGGACCCCCATCTTGCTTACAGCTGGGAAAACGTGGCCTCTTGGGGTAACAACAAAGATGTGTTGTTCAGGTGTTTCTTAGGGCTTTCAAATGCAGAATGGTAGTGGGAAACATGGTAAATGCTTCGTTTGGGGCACAGGCATTTTCAGTTGGTGCAGTTTTGTATTCCCTGTGCACAAACCTGATCACATAAGCAATATAGCATAAGGAATGGGAAGAACTAGTTCAGTGCAACCTAGGTAAAGGACTGTATTTGGGAGAGGCAGCTGTGTGGTGCATAGATCATAATAGAGAATGTTTCCTAAAGCAAATTCCATGTGTTGTTTTTGCATGGCATGAATCCCACCTTGAACTTAATCACCAAGAATATTCAACATAAGCAAGTTTGAGAACCACAGTTCTAAGGTAAAGCCCTACATAAGTCATAAATATTTCAAAAAAAGGTAGCTGGCGCTCCTCTCCAAAAAGAACATGGCATGATAACTTGTTCTGAGATGAGAGTTTGCAGCACATGCTTTTTGCTCACTGTACCTTTCACAGATGGGAAATATCCATTTTCATATTAGTCTTTGTCCCACCCACACGGGCAGTCCAGCACCGAAATGCGATGGTAATTCCTCTCTGAACAAGAGTACCAACAGCAACCCCATACACGTGTTTCAGCCTTGTTGGGCCTCATCAGTGAGGTGAAGCTGCACCTCTCTGAGCACAGTGAGCAGGGAGTCCACGTCTGGTTGCCCCATGGTAACTTAGGGTGACCAACCCCAAGTTCCTTGCAAATATTTCAAAAAAGGTAGCTGGCGCTCCTCTCCAGAAAGAGCATGGCATGATAACCTGTTCTGAGATGAGAGTTTGCAGCACATGCTTTTTGCTCACTGTACCTTTCACAGATGGGAAATCTCCATTTGCATATCAGTCTTTGTCCCACCCACATGGGCAGTCCAGCACCGAAATGCGATGGCAATTCTTCTCCGAACAAGAGTACCAACAGCAACCCCATACACGTGTTTCAGCCTTGTTGGGCCTCATCAGTGAGGTGAAGCTGCACCTCTCTGGGCACAGTGAGCAGGGAGTCCACGTCTAACTGAGCGAGGGGGTGGCATGAGAAGATGGTTCTGCTTGGCTTGCAACCTCACCCTCCTCCCATTCATCACCCGGCTCTGACATGATGCCTACAGGATTGGAATAGCCCACTGCTGTCTGCATGATTACATTAGCTGTTGCTCTCTTGGCACAGGCAGTACTGCTCAGCATCTGTTCTGCCCAGGCATGTGTCTTGTCATTTTTCTTTGAACCAGTTTGCTCAGGGTGGTTGATGATTCATTTTGTGGGACCAGATCTCCAGGAGATACGGTGGAAGCCTGGAGGGAGTAGCTATTGCATGAATGCAGTATTATTCTACATAAGAGAAGGCAGGGATGATTAGGATACTGGGCTAAAGGAGCAGATAGATTGAGACGGAATGGCAAACAGAAAGATGCAGCGGAAAGGAATTATGCACATTGGGGAAATCTGTATGCCAATAACTGACTATAAAAACACTAGCAAAACCCCACCCTTTTGGGAAGAACAAAGGCAATACAGCAGAATATGGCGATCAAAGCACTCTGGGTAATGCAGCAGGAATGAAGAGAAAACATTGCAGCAATGTCAATTGTGAAAGGAAATGTCTTGTTAGAAAAAGGTGCGAATCGGAGGGTACCACTCACTATGGTCCCAAGCATGTGTACCAAGGGATCTGGACCTCACAACATTACCTTATTCTGGGTCTTGGGTGTTTTGACAGCATCAAACCAGATTTCTGTGTGCTGTCCTTGCAGGTCGAATTGGTTTGAAGGTTGGAAACGGCATTGAACTAATGCAAAGGTTGCAAACAGCAGTTTGAAGATACTAGCGGAGTGCTAACGCAACATCGCAGGTCCTGTGTCAGTTCTAAGGGTGTCAAGTTCAAATTGAATGCATTTCAAAGACGGTTTGAATGCAGTTTAAAGCGACGGAACACATGGCTCCAGCTGCTTTGATTTCTCTCGTACTGAGAGTCCCAATCCCGGTACAAGAGGAGTCCCAATCCCTGGGACAAGAGGAGTCCTTTTCCAGTTCACACCCAGTCCTTGGAGGAATGCTGGCACCTGCAATCCTTCACCTCCGGTGTGTAGCCTGGGTACTGTTGCAGCTGGCAGAGAGTACAGGTCTTGGTTCAACAGCAGGTATGCCAATATTCCCTGGGGTTGGCTAAGGGACAGAGCTTGCCTCTGTCTTGGAACATATGTCTTCACCTCTGGTAGACGGCTTTGGAAAGGACTGAGCGCCCAACAGGGTCCAAACAAATTCCTCTGGTCTTAAAAGTCCAAGAAAGAATGGGAGAGCCCTGCCATATAAAGGTAAAGGGTCACAGGGGATAGGATATAAGCAAACATGCTTTAAGGGGTCCAATCCTGTCAAGTCAACAAGTGACTTTTGCCTTCTTGTATTGTACACCAAGTGCTCTGCTGTGCAGGAAATATAGGCGAGGGGAAGGAAAGAGAAGCCCACGGAAAACCAAGACAGGGTAACCCTTCCTCCAGCCCCTTCTCTGTCTAACTGAATTAGAAAAGGTGTGGGGGTATAACCTTAGATGGGTGCGCTATGACCTTAGTCTTTTTGTTGGTGGTATGCAGCAGCGTCAACACTCGAAAGTAATCCCAAAACCTCCCTGGTCAATTAGTACAGAAAATATGCTAATGCTGACGGCTTGCGCTTCACCACTGTACAGTGTGTAAACCAATCATGATAACAGCAGTCTATGGCTTCTAAATCTATTTAATAGTGCTATTGATCACAGCCGACAAGTGTTTCGACCCTCAGTCGTCCTCAAGGCTGTTTGTATAAGTTACAACTTACAAATGGAGTAATTCACATTCATAAGGTATAACATTATTGGAAAACGAAAAGGTTACAATGCAGATTGTATGACACATTGTGTACAGAGAAATAATTGTTACATATCGAAATTTTGCAGGTGGATGGAGCAAAGTCGAGACAGACAAGATACAGTTCCATTAGATCGATCACACAAAATTGAATGTGTATCACATTGTTAAACTTACTAAGATAAATACGCATCTTATTCCTTTAACCTCAGTGATTTTCCTTAAAACCAGGTAACTATTTACCATATGAATATCCGTATGGCACCTCACAACAGATCCGCCAGTCCAAATTGATGTGTTTGTTTGAGATTTATAAATAATAGTGGTCCAGCACCTATGTGTGTGTGAAGTGATTGCATGCCTATAGTTTGGTTAACATTTTCCATGGTGTTGTCATAATGATATGGTTACGCCACTCCCTATAGTGCCATAATACCATTTGTCCAATGGTGAATATATGATTTACTAACTCCTTCTGGTTGTTAGTGTCTATTGGCGTAATGAGAAATCAGATTAGATCCTTCCTTGGATCCAACTAGAATCCTATCAGGTGACTATGCAGGGTTACTTCCCCTAAATGCTGGTGCTTTAACATTTACATGTGCTTTTTCATTCTTTCGATTAATCGCTCTTGGTCTCACAACGGCTTCAGATCTAGGTAATTTAAGATTTGCATGTTTAACTAGAAGCATTGTATAAGCAGCATTAGCATATTGTAATTCCCATAATATTTTAGTTCTTGTGGTTTGGGCTTACCTAATAACATTTTGTTCTGTGCGTGCTAATTGAACATCTGTGCTCGATTTTTTTCATAACTGTCTTGTTCCAATACCTGAAAAGAGTTTTGAGCCTCATCGGTACAGTACCTGTGAAAATGTCCTCCCCCTAGTTCGCCCGCATATGCGAGGTTCCATAATTGTTTAGTCCATAATGTCCATGGCCTGAAGAGAGTGATTTTGGATTACCCCAAAAGGGTTATTTTACCTTGTTAAGTTTATTTCGGCCGCCCTTGGATGATATAAACCTAACAAGGTAAGATAACCGTTAGACGAAATACACCTAACAAGATAAGATAACCCTTTTGGGGTAATCCACAATCACACTCTTCGGGCCATGGACAAGACGTTAATAGGTAAACCCAAACCACAAGAACTAAAATATTATGGTAATTACAATATGGAATTACATGGTATTATGGCACTATAGGGAGTGGTGAAACCATATCATTATGACAACACCATGGATAATGTTAACCTAACTATAGGCATGCAATCACTTCACACACACACACACATTGATGCTGGGAAACTATTATTTATACAACTCAAGCATACACATCAATTTGGATTGGCGGATCTGTAGTGAGGTGCCATGCGGATATTCAAAAGGTATGATAATTACCTGGTTTTAAGGATAATCACTGAGGTTAACTGACAAGGAATAATATGCATATTCTCCTTCTCTGTGTAATCCTGCCCTCTTCTGAAACCTGCAGCTTCCAAGGCTATTTGGTATGCAACACCATGTTGTGAGGCTGGCCTTTTTGTTATAGGGTCCTACTGCTGCTGAGTTCTCTGGACTGGAGAGATGTTACCCAACCTCCCAGGGGATCAAAGAGACACAGCGTTCCTGCCTATTGTTCTGCTGACTGAGCAGAGACAGGCAGTCTGGCTAGAATCCACATAGCCTTTACAAATCTGGCCTGAGCACACAGTGTTGATATGCGTATGATACAATTATGATGTGGTTTTAACAGTTGTGTGACGTTATCAGCCACCATACCAAAATCCAGGTATGGCTTATTATTGGAGATTACCCTGCCACCAGACAGATCTATAGTTCTTAATAATTATTATGGCTATGGATCAGAGGTGCAGATATAAATACAACCTCCGAAAGCAGGGGCTTTGTTGTGAAATCAGATTTCATACATGGCACATGAAACATTTGAACTTGCTTTGCGCCACCGAAGAGCATGAACTGCAGATCAGGAGTCAGATAATCTGTGAATATGTGTTCACTATGCTTTTGGTACGGAGCCTTCTGAAGGGGGGGCGGCTGTTTAGGAGACCATCTTTTCTGAGATAGAATTACCTGCATCATTGTATTTTAAAAAGCTAGTGCTTTCACATCCTCGTCAGGTAGCAATTCTTCAGACTACCCTCTGTCCGGATGCACGTACAATTTACCGACAGGGGAAGAGGTTGACCCTATGTAAGTTGTATTAGTCCACGGAAAGGCTTGGTTAAACACAGTAATGTTGCAGTTAGCGTGTGTTCTGTGTGGTTTGGAGATTTGGTGTCTTATGTTACATTACAGCGGGACAAAGACTGATATGCAAATTAATATTTCCCATCTGTGAAAGGTACAGTGAGCAAAGAGCATGTGCTGCAAACTCTCATCTCAGAACAGGATACCATGTTCAGAACAGGTTATCATGCCATGTCCTTTCTGGAGAGGAGTGCTTGCTACCTTTTTTGAAATATTTGCAAGGAACTTGGGGTTGGTCACCCTGAGTTACCTGGGGCAACCAGACGTGGACTCCCTGCTCACTGTGCTCAGAGAGGCACAGCTTCACCTCACGGACGAGGCCCAACAAGGCTGAAACACGTGTATGGGGTTGCTGTTGGTACTCTTGTTCAGAGAGGAATTGCCATAGCATTTTGGTGCTGGACTGCCCATGTGGGCGGGACAAAGACTGATATTCAAATGGATATTTCCCATCTGTGAAAGGTACACTGAGCAAAAAGCGTGTGCTGCAAACTCTCATCTCAGAACAGGTTATCATGCCATGTTCTTTCTGGAGAGGAGTGCCTGCTACCTTTTTTGAAATATTTGCAAGGAACTTGGGGTTGGTCACCATGAGTTACCTGGGGGCAACCAGACGTGGACTCCCTGCTCACTGTGCTCAGGGAGGCACAGCTTCACCTCACTGGTGAGGCCCAACAAGGCTGAAACACGTGTATGGGGTTGCTGTTGGTACTCTTGTTCAGAGAGGAATTACCATAGCATTTCGGTGCTGGACTGCCCATGTGGGCGGGACAAAGACTGATATGCAAATGGATTTTTCCCATCTGTGAAAGGTACAGTGAGCAAATAGCGTGCGCTGCAAACTCTCATCTCAGAACAGGTTATCATGCCATGTTCAGAACAGGTTATCATGCTATTTTCTTTCTGGAGAGGAGCGCCTTCTACCTTTTTTGAAATAGTTACATTGCAGCTAGTTTTGAATACATGTTAGTTTGCATTATGTAGCAACATAACGAGCAACAATGTAATCATGTGAGGTACAACTTTGTGGCGCATAGAATTGAGTTGCGGGGAGTTCCATGTGTGCGAGGGAAGGGTTTTTCGGGTGACGCGGTAAGCTTGTGAAGTGAATACATGGTGACTTAAAATGACTAGGGATAAATATGTAGTTAGAGTACCATGTTATCAAGAGTTCTGCTGTCGTTACATAAAGCATTCTCGAAGATTGCAGTCTTTTCGTATTTAGAGCCTTAAGCTGCCGAGTTTCTGGTTTGCAGTGGCTGAGTTTTCCTGCCCTCCGCAAGTGTTTTGGATAACCAAGGTCAGGAGATGGGGAGGAAACAGAGGACATCGGGCATATGGCGATAATCTCTCCGCTGGCTCCCAGTTGCTGCAAGGATAACATTTAACTCACTCTGCATCATCCATAAAGCTGTTTGGGCCCGTGGACCGCTCTATCTGCAACTTGCTCTCACCAAATACTCTCCTTCCAGATGCCTCCGATCCTACGGCTCCAACTCTCTGCTTGTCAAGCGCTTCTCTAAGCAGAGAGCGGGCAGCCGTTCCTTCTCCTCAGCTGGCTCCCTCCTCTGGAACAGCATCCCCCTTTCTCTCGGTCTTGAGCCGGATCTCCTCTAATTCCACAAACACCTCAAGACTTTCTGCTTCTCTTCCTCCTTCCCTCTCTCCCTCCCGTGCTAACGCCCACAGTAGCTGTGATTGGTGGCCTGGGCCCTTATGTGTCCTTCTTGGTCCTGGCCTTCTGTCTGATCGCCTGCAGCATCCGCCCTCCCCCTGCACCTGTCTTCGGGCACCACTTGGCCTGTGCTCCCTCACAGGCCTGCAGTTTTTGGATGGGCTGGTGACCCCTCTTCCAACCGTTGGTCACTGCCTGGCTCTTACCTGCTGCTTTGCAACTGTCTCCCTGGCACTTCACCCCTCTGTGGGTCATCTAGCACTTACCCTCTTCCCCTGTCCATTCTCTCTCTCTGCACTTGCGCAATCCAAATGTTCACAAGGCCTAGTAGGACCGCCTTTTGTATTTTGCATATTCCACTGCCTTGCTGTTTTCCCTTCTTCCTTTCCAAGTGTCCTGTGAATGCTTTGAAACACAATTTTCTTGATGTATAGGCGCCTTACAAATGGTTGCTGGAGGCAAGAACAGAGTGAACTGTAATCAGGTTTGTTTTTTATGGTTAGATAGATGTATAGATGTCCCTCACAAACTTCCTAGGAACATAAAGCCTTGTTATTGAATGGCCAACAGCTCTGGTTAGGTTGTGAGGGTCGGATTGGGGTTAGTCAATAAATACATGACATTGATGCTCGAGGGCAGAGCTTGACCAGTGTTTTATGATTCCATTTGGGTTCTCAGGAAGATGAGCAGGATACTTGCCAGGGAGGCAATATGATTTAAGATGGAAGTTGCATAGGGTGTTGCAATGGAATGCTGATGGAGCAGTTTGGGGCGGCTGCAGATCTGGGGTGTTGGGGCTATTGTGCAATCGAAGGAATGGTCACTGTCTTTACTCCTCCCTCTCTTTGAATGGATCTTATCGAGGTTATGCACATCACGAACCTTCTGACAAATGGGGCAAGTCAATTGTTGAAAATTGTTTGAGATAACAAACCAATTATATTTCAGTTGGTCATGACTGGCTACGTAATGAGACCACGTGAAAAGGTGGATTGTGTTTAGTAAATGTATCCAGTGGGGATAGAGAATATAGGGGATTGTGGAATGACGTAACTGTTATGTGTAATTATGTAAATTATTTGATTTTGTGTACAAAAGCTGTAACTTTGCTGAAGACGCGGTGGAGTCGTTAGTTTGTAATAAATTTGCTTTTCTGGCAATGTGCATTCCCTCTGTTTTTGAGTTTTATCATATCCGGTTTGGGTCGGCCCTTTTACACTTCCATCCACACTACTCACCTACCCTCCATCTCTCTACACCCCCACAACCCACCATACCCACCTTCTGCACACCTGCCTAGACACCTGCCCCACCCCAGACTGAATACACATGACTGCACCACATGACCACCCTAAAAATACCTCCTGCCTACCCTCACACCGCCTGCTCACCAACACCCATCCACCCAAAAACCCATCCACCCCAACCAACACCCACACCCCCACCACCTCCACACACCTCAGCCCACTCACCCTATCCTCCATTTGTCTACACCCACACCCACGGTATGCCAGCCAACGCACCCAAACCACCCCAGACACATGATTACACCACATTTGTCAAATTCAAGGGGTTCTGACTCTTGGCTCACCTGTTTGATTTTGGGTGTTTTCTTCTTTGTCGCAGTGGGTTTCTCCTTTTTCTTGGTGGTGCGGGTGTCGTGGAGAAAAGGGCGAGCCTCCCCTGATGCCACTCTGCTGGCTCCAAAAACCAGAGAGGATAACACCTGGAGCCACTGCCCGGAATCAAGATATCCCGTGTGAATCCGGTCCAATGTAAGTGTTCCAGTTCCAGGGAGGAATCCAGGAATGAAGGAAGCCAGGAAGGAGCAGCACAGCTAGGCAGACCAAGGGGATCGCTGAGAAGGCTGGAGCCACGCGGCGGGAGGGGCGGCGTGGAAGGAATCAGGTAAGCGGTATACAGTCGAGGCAAGGAGGAAGGCACAGCGGCAGGTAGAATCAGAAAACAGCAGAACAAAGGCACTAGAAAAGGGGGGCGGCCACACGATAGCAAGCGGCACAACCAGGAGGTAGCGGAAGGTACGAAACTGAGTTGCGCTGAGCACGGTAGAACCGAGTGTTGAGACGCGCCCTCTCGTGTGAGCACGGCCCTTATCAGATGATGTTGCGTACACAATCCCGGAAGACTAGACCGCAGATTCAGTGTTCCCAGGAGTGGCGGCCATACTGGAAGGAAAGATGGATGCCGCGAAGCGACGTCGGAGTGACCAAGCCGTCCAGAAGGGGCGAAACTGATGAATCATGACAACATGCCCACCATGATAACGAAACCTCCCACTCACTCACCTCCACCCTCCAACCCACCCACCAACAACACACCCTAACCCCCATGCTCTGACAACAGCTTCCTGGGTTGGTTAGGTAGCTGTTGTGTGGGTCATGGGGCTTGGGGTGTGGTGCTCCCTCCCTACCTGAACATCCTCGCACAAAGCCCCATCCCCACCTCCAACCCACTACTTACACCCTCTCATCCTTCACCACTGTCACCCCTTACACATCCCATCCACCACACCCACCCAATGACAGACATACCCACACCTACCCAACTATACCACCTACTCAACCCACCCACTCATGACACTCATCCAACAGTCCACCCCTTTCCCCCACCCATATACCACTACCTCTGCTCCACCCATACACCCGCTTCGTCCCCATCCACCACACCCTCACAAACACCCCATCCATCCACCCACCCACCACTTGCCAACACACCCACCCCACCTAGCTATGACACCCTTCTGCCACACCCCCAATGCACCCATTCCAACACTCCTGCAACACCCACCCCACCCACCTCCTCCACCCCCAAACCATGTCATCCCACCCTCCAACCCCACACCAGCCCATCACTCCCATACCTACCACACACCAAACCTCGACCAACCCACCAGAACCAACCTGTCGAAATAGAAAGTATACCGTGCCTCCTATTGTAATAAATATATTTAATATTGGCCTACGCCAAGCTGCTCGAAACTCGCTTGCGAAAGAAATCTGTGTTGCAAGGTCCTGACCTTAAATCCATGTATGCCGCCATTTTAGGTCAAGCCGCCATTTTAGGATTCGTTGTGTAAAAGTCACCCTGTGAGCTAAAATGGTGGACAATGTCATTCCAGAATACAACATGGCCGTCTTGACATCTGTACATAGCTAATGTGTAATTTGCCTGCAGGCCACTTGTTGAGGTCATGAACTGAGACCTTGTCCTTCCTGACCTATGTGTAGAAGGATTACTCGTACAATGAAAACTAATCCACAAGCATATGTTGAGACAATGTATTCCAATACTGAACGAAGAACATCTGTTTAACTACATTGTATTCATGTTTAAGAAGGCCTGCATGGAAAACTTTAGAATACACAGCTATTGCATACGCTTGTTGATACATGTATTAAAGGCAAACCAGTTATATGCGGTTATTTGAGACTTGGCACGAACCCTAGATCGGTGATGTATTAAAAGGAATATTAACCCGAATTGGGGCTGGACATCGCACCCACTAAATGTATAAAAAGCAAATGCATTCTAATGTACAGCGTCTCTCACTGAACACACTGAACCACGCTGGAGTTGGTTGTGTTATACTGAGGGCCGATAGCCATCTGATTTTGCTCTTATTTTGTAACTGGATTCAGTATAAAATAAAGTATTTTGTATGTTCCTTTGTAACCCGTGTTCTGTGTATTTCCTTTTGGGGTACTCAGCCTCGATATTCTTTTTCTGTTTTCACAAACCTGCCTCACACAACCCACCCCATCCAGCCATCCAGTCTCCCACCATATCCACCATTCACGCCTACCTCCCCCAATACCGGCTTCCCCCCACTCCGGCCCGTGCCCACCTCCTCCATGCTGCCACAGCTGCCTCTGCCTGTCTAGCTCCCCCACCCTAGTTCACCCCCAATGCCACCATGATCACTTACATAAGCAGTAGTTACTTTCAAAGTTCCAAACATGTCCACAAGTTGCTGTTTGCAGGAACAAAACATTAGTGATAAACATAGTAAACAGAACCTCTGCACACTGCAGTGAACATGTCTTTGTACTGTTTGTATTACTAATGGTATTTGTCTGCAAACACTAACTTGAAAGCAGGTGTGGAATCATTCTTGACTACAAATGTAAAAGGCAATAAAGAAATGCAAATGCTTGTTTATGCTTTCTATGTGAACAAAATATAAATGTGTTTATAAATTAGACCACTTCTTATAATGTGTGTTTAACTGGGGTTGTCTGGAAAGTACTACAATTACATGCAAGAGAATATCAGTTATTGAATAGACGGTTTTTATACGTAACGAACTTTAATGTATAATATGGATTGCTTTCTTAATTGCGTATTGTAAGTGATGTTAAAATGTGTCCTCTATTTCTTGTTGGAGAGGGGAGAGGCAGGTGTTAATCGTACCATATATAAAATCCTCAGTGTAATTGCGAAACTCTCCGTCTTGGGAGTGTACTTCTCACTCATAAGGACATGATTAACAAGGTATCATTTCAAATGAAGCCAACTTTTAAATGAATGAATGTATCTGTATATTTGCTGTTTCTTGTAATGGTAGAAATAAAAGAAAAAAGCACAGATGCCATAATGTTTCTGACTTTATCTGGAAACAAAAGGACAGCAGTAGAACTTTGCTGAATGCGGTTAAACCCCTGTTTACACACAGGATCCCACACTGTTACTGTGAGAAACTGTCTCGAGACTACACAGAGGACTGCTGTGGCAGTTAGCTTACAGTAGTGTTTTCTGCTGCATGCGCTGAAGTCCTTGGACGCACAGCCAAGATGGCTATGCCAACTGTGTTTGACCAGTGTCCAAAGTGTGATGTGAAGATGGCTCAACATGACGAGCATGAGATGTGCATGTAGTTTTCTGGAAAACCATGCTATGAAGGATTGTAATGTTTGTCAGGATATGATATTCTGTACTTTGAGGGAGTTGAAATCTAAGAGGCTGTAAGCAAAGCTTGTTCATATTGGATTCCTTGCAAGGCCAGAGTATCGGGGGTCGGTTCCTTGCAATCAGCCTTCAAAAAGACCATTGAGAAATACTACTCCTTCCACTAGCCTGGCTATTCAAAGCCCTCACAATCCCATTCAACAATCCTGCCCCACCTCTGTGTGGCGGGGCTTGCCTGGCACTTGTTCTTAATTACCGAGCTGATGTGCCACAATGTGGAGGCCCTGGCCATCAAAGCCTTCAGTACAGGGACACTGAATGTCGCGACAGTAATTGTTGAGGTACTTAACCGAAAACTCAGCTTCCATATCAACTCCCAGGAGGCCATCATCACAATTACCAGAGGCAGCATATATGGCTGCAACCAGGGCGCTCATGGAGGAGGAGGAAGAGCACTTTTGCGTTCTTGGGGCAAAGAAAATCTACTGCTACACGGCCAAATGCCCCACCTTGCCCAAAGCTATCCACCAAGCCAAGATCCTGGACTCCACCTGATTCTTGTAGCCAGGATTGGATGAAAGACTGTTCATCCACATCTGAGTCACCAAGATCTAGCTCTTCACCATCTTTTGATTGCGTTATCTCCAACAAGGTCATGCTTAAAGCTTAAAATAAACCCAACATCACCACAGCGTTGGCCATGTCTTAGGCTTCAGTCATATTTATGAATCTCCTCCATTTTGACTCTCGTTTCCTCTCGTGCCAAGTGTTTTGGACTCTGATTTAGGGGCTTTCCAATCCATAGTCTCAGTGAGAGAGCAGCGCCTTGCCAGGCCAAGAAATAGGAGGCTCCAGACCAAGAAGCTGGCATTTGACCCAAAACACTGCCAGCTGCTCGAAAGAGGTCATTTCTATCTCCTAGGCTCCCACTGCCTTCCTTCCCACAGACAAGGAAAGTTACAAATGGGACAGTATTGAGAAAAGGGTTTGGGTTGTGCCATTTGCATCCTTAAGCGCGCCACGATAAGACAGATCCTTGTTGGATTCCATTGAACATCTTGCCCAATTCATGCAGGAGGACGCGAGGGAAGGCGTACCAGAGGTTATGCTGTAGAGTAAAAGGCTTTCCAACTAAACCTTTAGTGCATCAGCAGACAGGTGACATTTCCGCCAGGTAATGTTGCATATTGTCTTGCTCTGACACTGGGGCCGAAGACTGAAGAACGAACCAAGGAAGCTCTCTTTAGTGCTTTGTGCGCCGTTAGAAGTATAACTACATACATTTAATGGAGGTCAGTCAGCAATCCATAATATAAATCATAAATCGCAGTGTCCAGAAAAGAATTCGGAACCGTCATTTTTTAATATCACAATATCTTCATCTTGACGGCATTGAAGGCCGACAAAACTTGGCCAATGTATTTCAGACCCAACAGGCCATCAGCAGGGTGAAATCTGTCTTCAAAGTCAATGCAATGATAAACTCTGGACCACAGAGCAGCAGTCAATAGTGTTCTGCAGAAAAGGTACAAGTTGTCACAAAAGGGATTCTAGCAGTGGACTGCACACAAATAGAATGTTGCACAGCAATCAGTGTGAGAGGTTCTTGTGCGTGTGAGATACAATCATGGCTCCAAGTCCTGAGACATTTCGATGAATGCGCACAAAAAGAATGTCCGTTTCATGAGAAAGTTATCTTCTTGATGCACTCAGCAAAAGACTTTAAAGCCATTGTAGAAGTACAGAAAGCAAAGAAAGGAGTGAACAAGTCCCTGAAGCGTAAATTGAGGCACTAAACGCAGGTGTAAAAGATGTATGGGGATTGCTGATAAATGCACTCCATAAATACTTGAAATTGGAATCATACTTTTTCAGGACGACAGCCTGTCTACTGCGCTTAGAAGATGCATCAGGCCAGCATGTCTATTGCACCTAGAGATAACATGGCCTTCTACAGATGACCTTATCACTCTACTTCAAAGACAAAGCTCCATCCGAGCCTCAAGGTACGTATGCACGCACCACATGGCTACCGACCCCATGCATTTAGAATGCAGCGACGTCCATGACAGAAATGTGGTCTAGCTGGACACATAATGCTCCTCCAAGTTTGAGCACAACGCACAACACATATGCCATCAGAATGCAGTGATGACCTATGACAAAATTCGGTCTAGCTGGACACTTAATGAATTTTTCGTGCTATTGCACATAATCCTCTCCACCCAGCACCCATCGGCGTGCCTGCCTTCATGGGTAAATTAATGGAGCCCGGCCAGCCCCCCTAACTCCTTATCTTGGCCAAATGCACACAAGCATTCTACCCATCACACAATCTCCCACACCTTGGACTTCAGTCCCCTGGGAGCGTATCCACCACAAGCGCGTTGAGGCCATATTAATGGGATAAAGGCCCTATACAAATGACTACTACTACTATTACGCCTGTCTTAACGTGTCCATTAACGCTGCAGGATTTTCATTGTTTTTGAAGGCGAAGGGTGGGGCAGCACGAGAGTTACGTTTCCGCCTCCCGTTTAACCTCTGCTTTCAAAAGAAAATTGGTTGTACGCCGGAATGCGATTTTCATGCTAGCGTGAAACCAATGATTTCCCATGGAAACCGCCGGCTTTTTGCATAAGCAAAAAGCAGGCTTCGTCCATAGGAAATCATTGTAAATGCCGCCTGCCATGCTTCAGCCGCCTCCTTACACTCGCCAGTGCAAATGACGAAAATTGCACAGAGGTTACATATGTGTACGTAAGTGCAAACATGAGGAGTCCCCTCCAAGCAAATATGCTTTCCTTTCAAATGAGCTCCTCTGTACCGGATATTTCCACCATCGAGAGAGAGTGCGACTTCAAGATGTTGATGCCCAATGATGTTCATATGTTTACTGGTCCTATTGCTGGCGCCCCCATTGATTGTGTGCAGCCCAATGATGTTCATATGTTTTCTGGTCCTATTGCTTGTAGCCCCCATTGGTTGTGTGCAGCCCAATGATGTTCATATGTTTACTGGTCCTATTGCTGGCGCCCCCATTGATTGTATGCAGCTCAATGATGCCTCTGTGCCCTCTGATCTTATCGCTGACACCCCCTTGACCACCCCACCTAGCTCCTCTGATCCTCCATCATCCACCAGCCCACCCCTCCCCCTGCCTCCCTCCACCCGCACGCTCATGTGCGCCCTGCTCAATGCCCGCTCCGTACCAGCCCACGCCCTCGACATCAACGACCGGCTCATAAAAGACGAGCTCGACCTCCTCATCCTTACAGAAACATGGCTGAATGAAAGTTCAGGTCCAGCCTTATCACTGGCCATCCCACCTGGTTATACCATCTTCAGGAAAGACTGCACCTCTGAGAGAGGTGGAGGCGTTGCCCTCATCGACAGAGACACCTTCTCCATCAGAGAAGTTGAAGGCATCCTTGACAGCAATAGCGACTACCTCCCTTTAAAAATTAATGTCTCACCCAACTGCACCATATCCATGCACATTGTCTACAGACCTCCAGGACCGTGCACCGACTTCCACGACACCCTTATCACTGCACTGTCTCATAACATCAAAAAGACCTCACAGGTTCTACTCCTCGGTGACCTCAACTTAGGGCTGAACGACCCCAAAGACTCCCCTGCGAAACACCTTAAGAAGGCACTCGCCAACCTAGGCTTCACGCATTCCATCTCCCAGCCCACACACATCAAAGGACGCGCCCTCGACTGGGTCAGCTATCACAACTGCTCCCTTCTCATCAAGGACAACAACCCTATTCCTTGTTCCGACCATTACTACATCCAATTCAACCTCGGAACCAACAAAGTGGCTCTTTCTCCGCCACCACCATGCCCCGCCACGTACGCCAGAAGCTCACGCCTTCTCTCAGTTGAGAACTTCGCACCCTACCTCCTTAACCCAGTCCTTCAAACCCCCTCTTCGAACAACCCCGATACCTTAGCTAACACCTTTAAGGATTTCATCACGTCACCTGTGGATGCTATTGCCCCCTGACTCTCAAAAAAGCTAAAAAAGCCAAACATGCCAACTCATGGTTCTCCAAAGAACTTCTCGACCAACATGTGCAGAAGAGGATTGCATTATCCACATGGAAAGCAAACCCGTCTGAAGCCACTAAACAGAAGTTCAAAGCCATCTCCAAATCATACAAGACCAACATCACTCTGGCAAAGGCTGCTTCCTTTAACACCCGGATCGCTGACGCTAAGTCAGGATCTAAGGAACTCCTCACCATTTTCAGGGAACTCGAAAAACCATCTGCCCTCCCCTCCTCAATCATTAAAGATGACAAATGGTGTAATAGCATTCAATCTGCCATGCTAGAGAAGCTTAACACCCTCCAAAGCAAAATTTGTGGCCACCAAAAAGCCCTCTCTGACATTATAGCGAACACGCACACTAAGCCACCCACCAAGACCACGTCCTCCCCGCTGTTCGAATTCAAAAACATTACCGAACAAGAGGTCATCACCCTGCTCAATTCCATTAAACCCTCCAATTGCAAAGGTGAGGCCTGCCCCGCCAGCCTCATCAAAGACTCCGCACCCAGCCTAGCCCCCTCCCTTACGGCCTTTATCAACTCATCCTTCCAATCAGGCCATGTCCCATCAGGACTTAAGGAAGCTTGGGTACGCCCACTTCTCAAGAAACCTTCACTCGACCCAACCGTCCCGGGGACGTACAGGCCAACCTTCACTCGACCCAACCGTCCCGGGGACGTACAGGCCCATCACGACTGTACCATTCCTGCTCAAAATCCTGGACAAAGCAGCTTACCTGCAAGTCCAGAAGTTCCTAGAGGACAACTGTCTCCTCGGCCTACGGCAATCTGGGTTTCGCCCCCGGCATGGCACTGAAACGGCCCTCCTAGACCTACAAAACCAAATGGATGATCTCAGAGACGCAGGCAGACCTGCCCTACTATTGCTCTTTGACCTCTCTGCAGCGTTTGATTTGGTTGACCACAATACTCTGTGTCACCACTTAGCCACCCAAGCCAACTTCTCCCACAAAGCCTGCCAATGGATCACCTCCTTTCTCCAAGAAAGGGCCATGAAAGTCTTTCCTGAAGTTGCCGCCGCCACCCCCAGCCTCCTCACCTGCAGTGTCCCCCAGGGATCCTGCATCACACCTACTCTCTACAACCTCTTTACGAGGCCCCTGTTTAGCATCCTGGACTCCCTTGGTATCTCATATACCAACTATGCGGACGATACGCAGGTACTCATCCCACTCACGGGCGACTACCTAGCAGACTCCAACACCCTCTCCTCTATCTACTCTACCATCCAATCCTGGATGGCGGAGAATTTGCTTTGCCTCAATAGTGAAAAAACCAAACTCCTCCCTATTGGCTCACCTTTCACTCTCGGCAATCTTGGAGAACAGTACACCTCCTTCACTATTGATAATATTCCAATCAAGGTCTCAAACCATATTAAGACACTCGGAGTCTACCTTGACTCTTACCTGTCAATGGACAGACAGGTCAATGCCATCGCCGCCGCCTCGGCCTACTACACCAAAGTCCTCAACGCAGCCAGGCCCTTCTTGGCCCTTCAAAGCTGCCTCACGATTGCCATGGCAATCATCGGGTCAAGACTTGACTACTGTAATGCCCTTCTCGTCTGAACTTCCAACAAAAACCTCGCCAAACTTCAGCTAGTCCAGAACAATGCACTAAGGGCAGCCACCGGCACTTCAAGGAGAAACCACATCTCCGAAATCAGAAGGCAAGTACACTGGCTCCCGGTCAAAGAAAGAATTGTCTTTAAAACTCTTGCCCTCACCCACAAATGCCTTCACGAACTTGCCCCCCCCCCTACCTGACCAACAGAATTACCAGGCACTCCACCACAAGACCGCTCAGATCCATCTACACCAACACCATTGTTAGGCCTACCTCTCAGAAAGTGCGCGCTGGTGGCTCCAGTTTCCCTACCCTAGCAGCCACGCATTGGAACGCCCTGCCTCCTCACCTAAGACTCATTGAGTCCAACCTAGCCTTTCGTAAGGCTATCAAAACCAGACTCTTTGTGTGATTTAATTCTGTATCCTCCACTGCCTATATGCCTGCCAAATTGTAACTAAGAGCCTCTGGCACCCGTATG
The DNA here is from genome assembly GCF_040938575.1 of Ambystoma mexicanum. Taxonomy (NCBI): domain Eukaryota; kingdom Metazoa; phylum Chordata; class Amphibia; order Caudata; family Ambystomatidae; genus Ambystoma; species Ambystoma mexicanum. Next base: position 150,698,285 of record NC_090936.1, read on the forward strand.
TAATCTTAAATATGTGTATCCTCTGTAACTAAGAGCCTCTGGCACCCGTATTAATCTTAAATCTGTGTATCCTCTGTAACAGCGCCTCGATGCCTTTTGGGCTGCAAGTGCGCTCAACAAATTCAAATAAATAAAATAATGTCTACTTCAACATTTGCATCAGAGAGACCCTCTGGCATTTCCTATGTTGTCTTTGAGCCAGATCCTTAACAATACTCAGGTCTTCCTTTTGGAGGTCCTTCCCAGCACAAGGCTCCTCGCTTCGGAATAAAGTCCACTTTTCAGCATTGTGGCAGAAGATCATTGACACTGTGAATTCCAGATCCACCAAAGGCAGAGGGGACCTGCAGCAGATCTGCAAATTAGAATCCCTGTTTTAGGCCCCGACCCTCTAGGGAACTAGATGTTCAATGAATGCATGCCATAAGCGTGGTGCGCACGCGCTGCACGCTGCTATTGTGTCATTTTCCAGGAATGCAGGAGGCTGTAGTCTGCCAAGAAAGCTGTGATTTCTCTGTGCAAAGGTAGGTCCTATTTAATGGAAGTGCCTTAAGTAAGAGATTTTCGTTTGTCCTACAAAGCCGTCCTTCTGATCGTTTTTGCACTTACAAACCTACCATTTGCAGTGTGAGAACACATTTTAGAACCCCCTAAAATGCTTCTGTACACTAGTTAGTTATGCTATGTGGGTATGTCCCCCTAGATCTCGAGGGGACTCTCTCTTAGTTGGAAGAACCTGCCTCATCATATGTCCACTCCTATTTATCATACAATAAAAGGTCAAACAATGGTTACCCAGCTTCTTAATGAGCATGCTCCCAAAGGACAATTCTCGCATTGTACACTAGCCTCTGACATTGGGCAAACCTGAATGTTGGACAATTGTATTCTTGTACGGCCAACTCAGCCCTTCAGCCTTTATAAATACCATTGTACATCTATTAGTACAGTGGGAGGAATCGTGCATGGAACACTATACAGAAAGGTGATCGTATTACGTTTGTGGATGAAGTTTCCATGGAGAGAAAAGTTGCTTATAATCCTAGTTCTCCATCTCTGGGGTCATCGTTGACATCCTAAACCACACACTCTCCTTCCCTTCTTGGCCAGATTTGAGGAGCAATATTTGGGAGAGGTGTTCTCTTCGACACCATTGCAAACATGCACTGAAGGGTATCGCTGTAACGGCAGCGTGTTGTGTTGACTCGTAATAGCCTCTGCTCTTGGAGGGGAAGTGGCATTCTGTGTGTGGAGGGGAATTTGTCTGCTTTTGAACACGTCTTGATTTGTATGTTTGTTTTCAGAAAATGAAAACGAACAGAGAGAGTTATTTGTAATAACTTTTTGATTTCCGTCATTAATTTAAAAAAGCAGAGGCGTTTAAATATACTGCAGTGTGTCCTTTCTCCTTTTTTTTTTTAAATGGCTTTATTTCCAAGAGGAATGGATCTTGTGATATAATGTGTTCCAGGATCCATCTAATTCTGAAAAATATTCATTTGGGTATGATGATTAAGAAAGGGACCCATGATGTGGAACTAGGATAACATGTAAGGAACGTTTCTGTCTGCCTCTGCTGGTTATGAAATAAGTGCATCGCCCTGTTCCCCTTACGTTTTATTGCCAGAAATACTATAATACAGTGCACACCATCATAATACAGGACCATCTGGCAGGCATTCTCACCTGAAATGTCCCTTTTTATTGTTTCACTTTCCAGATGCTTACCCAGAGCTGCTGTTCTTTGGGAACAAATCTTGCAAGACCATCCGACAGATTTGCTGGCTCTGAAGTTTGCGCATGACACGTACTTTTACCTGGGAGCCAGTGCGCAGATGCGGGATTCTGTGGCCCGCGTGCTCCCCTACTGGAGGCCCAGCACTCCTTTCAGTAGGTAAGAGGATGTTGTAAGTCTCAGGGCTCGCGAGAAATCGAGCCCCATAATTGCTTTGCCCATAAGTGTATATTTTAAATAGTGCCAGAGTAACAAAAATAGTCTGCTATGGGTAACAATTTGTATTTAGTTCATATAGTGCATTACACCAAAGCGCTTTACATTATAAAACAATAATACATAGAATGACAATGGTGAGGTTGCTAATTACAGCTGTTCTAGATCACTGGTAGGTAATTGATTGTGTTATCTGAACTATACAAATGGAAAGCATAGTTATTCCTCAATGTTGCTTAGTGTATAATTACAAAAGAAGGGCTACCATAGAGCAGGCATGAAGAAAATGCTGGCATTTCTTTTTGTGAAGTCCGAATTCCAGAACAATGATTGGCCATGCTGCTAAGCTCCTTAACTAAATTCCATCACTGCATAATTGCTACACAGAATCAGAAGTGTTACATGAGCAACACATGATGACGGGTAAAAACACAGCCAGTTAAAACCAGAAGCAGCAGTGAAGTGACAAGTAAACAAGGTTGAACAGAAATGGGAAAATGCAACATGGCACTACTGAACTGCACGCCATGACAAGCACCCCATAAATCTGGGGTTACACAAAATGGTAGACTTAAAGTTACATTATGTTATCAGCTATTTCTAAAGTGCACTGTCGCTTTCCAGAGAGCCTCATGGCGCAGAGGGTAAAAATGACCATACACATATCCAGACATATTGGTAGGCTTAGACACCCTTAAATAATTGAGTCTTCAGGAATTTCCTAAAGAACAAATGGTCCATTGTGGATGCCAGGTGCATTGATATCCTGTACCTAGCTTTTTGGAATCTGGGAACTTCCAAAAGAGTGGAATCTCCGGGTCAGAGGATTTGGAATGGCACATGCTGAGCAATTGTTTCCTTAACGAAAGCTGGACTCGTATTGTAAAGCCTCTGCTACAGGATTTTGGGACTTGCCAGATATGTACTGTTTGCTAAGTTCTTGGGTGTCAGAAACATGGTTATCACTGCCTGGACTCCTCAGCGATAGGCCATTAAAAGGACCCTAAATGTTGGGCTTTTGCTTTCGGAGAAAGGATTAAGGAAACTTCTGCAAACGTTTGTCAATTATGCAGCGGTCTATTCAGGCGTACAGGCCATGCATCATCTCCTTTTTCGGTTTTGGCGCCAAGCTTTGGCGCCCAACCCTCCAAAAACTTCACTTCACCACTCATTGTCTGTTTTTTAGGGAAAATACAAATCTGGCTTTTCACAGTTTACACTGCTTGCAGTTCACCTGGTTGTGCAGAACCCAGCACCTACAAACCTTCAGGTGTACTGTAGTTGAACCTAATAAACCAGTTAACATAAACACTTGACATATTAATAGCTTCCTGCCATTGACATGGATGGAGAAAATTAAGTTATAGGGCCTCATTACGAGTTGGGCGGTAGCCCTTAAATGCTGCAGTAATGGTGTTACCGCCGCATTTAAGTGTCTGCCCAATCCTGATTCTGGCAGCGTTTACCCCAGCTCAAAAATGTCTATTTTTTGGGCAATTAATTGCGCCAAAGATTCCCCATTGGGTTCAACAGACCCAATGGGGAATTACGTTTATCGCCCAACCCGTGATCCAGCGGTAATACCGCTGGACGGGTGGGCAGTAACGCAAATACAGTTCGCCGCTATCCCAGTCGGGATACCACCCAACTCGCGATGAAGCCCATAGTACTCTATACTTAGCAGCAAAAGTTGTTGAAAGGTGGCAAATGTTGAAATCCAACCAACATTTGAGAGCAGTGGTGAAAATCTCCTAAAGGACATGATGAACGCATATACCCCACACATTGCTTGTGTTTATATTCTGTTCCGGTGCACATCCTTGATGTCAGCTAATACTGATTTGGATACCAAAGCCATATATTGAGCCATGAAAAATATTTACCTCAGACAGAAGAAAGCTTGTGAGTTATTGGGGAATAGATAGACAGCCGCACCTATCCTAAGGTCTGTGCGACACAGCAGCGCGCTACTGGGCTTTATTCACAACTTAACTGCTTCAAATAGCTATGGGGCAGCTCTGACTGTAGTTGTCTTCTCCTTGTTGGATGCATTATTATCTAACAAAGGGGCACTTTCCTAGGGTAATAATTGATTTCCTGTTTGAGTACATTATTTTAATTATAAATGAATGAGAGAGGGAAACAAAACACACAGAAACCAGAGCAGCGAGTTACTACATTTCAAATGGATTGTGTCCTCCCATGTATTCCTTATCTTTGATAAATCCACTTCCACCTTGCTGGCCTTGGAACATTTTTTCACAGTAGAGGGTGCTGCGTGTCGACGTTTCTTGAATCGGTGTCCCTCGAAGGCCTACGTATCAGCGCCGTCGTCACCATAGGTATAAATAGTCTTGCGCAGCGTCCGTTGTTCAGTTCCGTTTTTCCGCACTTCGTAAGCCCCGGAGATGCAACGCTCGGTTCTTCAGCTCTTCAAAAATCCTCGAAATCTTTGAAAATCTCAATATATACGATGGCATCTTCGTCTGACGCATCGACGCCACGATCCGGCTTAAAATTTTTTCGAGATTGTGATAAAAAGATGTCCCTAACGGATCCTCACAGGATCTGTTTGTGGTGCCTGGGATCAGAGCACCAGTGTTTGGAATGTGAGGACTGCATGTCTATGACGGCAAAAGCCTTGAAGGAGCATAAGGGGAAGTTAGAAAGAGGTAAGGCAGGTAAATCTTCTACCCCTTCAAAATTGTCCTCGACTTAGTCGAGACATTTGTTTCCTCACCATCGAAAGAAACATTCCCGATCGAGATCTCGAAGCGATTCCCATCACTCTTCGAGATCGAGACACTCTAAGAAGAGGCGTCATAGATCTCTCTCTTCTTCATCCTCAAATTCCCCAGAAAGGGTCACCTGCCCCACTAAACACAGCTCTCCAGCTAAGTGGGAGGAATTTCGTAAAGAAATGCTTAGGGTCTTCGACAACGCGGCCTTAACCCCCTCGGAGATGCCTAGAGGTGATACCCCGGGTGAAAGACCCAAAAAACAAAAACGCTGTGAGTCGTCGAACCCGGCGAGCAAAAACCCTTGAGAGCGTCATGAACCCTTGAGTAAAGCTGCGCGTCGACCCCGATGAAGGATACGGCCTGGAGGCCTCAAACCTCAACTACGCCACCGGCACCAGAGGTGTTGAAGGTCCCGCCCAAGGTGTTGAGAGAGTAGGATTCCGGTTCTCTCGAGTACATCAAGGCCCTTTTCAAGTTTTTCAACCCCATTTGCGAGTTTGTCGAGACCTGTAATGTCTACATCGACAACCACATTTTTTTCCCAAGCAGTATCCACTAATTTGGCTCCTTCTTCTCTGGAAATGGGTTTTACCCCTTATCCAAGATCTGATAATTTCAGAGCTGTATCCTCTATATATGAAGAAGGGGAGGACGCTGACAATGAGAGACCTTTTGGGTTACAAAGAACAACAGTACCCATTCCAGAGAAACTAATTTCTGAGGAGAATAGATTGAAAGATCTACAAGAATCTTTACAAGATGCCAGTGGCATAGATACCTCTGCAGAGGCAGAATTTGCTAGACCAGAACCTGGAGAACATGCAGAAATGTCTTACAGAGCCCTTATGGCTGGAATTATGCAATTTATGGGGTGGACAACACCTGCATCCTCTTTCCAGCAAGATGATCTTACTGACATCTTAGATAAAGGGCGTCAGGAAGACCCTATAGTCCCTTTTCATGCTGCATTGCATAGAAAAATAGCTGCAAATTGGGAGACACCTGAAGTTATCCCTGCATTAAATAAAAAGTTATCTGCGAAGTACAGAGTATCCGCCTCAGACCCTGAATATTTAAGTAAGCACCCAACTCCAGAGAGTTTAGTAGTGCAGGCAGCGATGTCGTCAAATAGTAAGTCGGCATACCCCACTATACCACAAGACAGAGACGACAAAAGATTTGATGCCATGTCTAAAAAAGTCTTTTCAGCATGCAGTATGGCACTTAAGTCTGTTAACACCACTTGCACGCTAGCTAGATTCAGCCACACCTTTGGGAGTGTGCTTCATCAGCGGCTGACTGTCTCCCAGAAGGAGAGGAACGAGACGCATTCTTGAATATCATCAAGGATGGGAAGGATGCGATGTGTGAGTCCCTCCAAACAGGTATCGACTCTGCTGACAGCATCAGCAGAGCCATGGCAGCAAGTACCACAATCCGCAGATTTGCGTGGTTGCAGAAGTCTGGTTTTTCTCCTGATGTGCAAGCCAGGCTTCTGAATATGCCCCTTGACGGCACCTCTCTATTTGGCAAAAAGGCTGATGACAGCCTGGAGAAATTGCAAACCTCAAAGGCGGCAGCAAAATCACTTGGGGCTGCAATCCGTCAAACTCCAAATCACCCCACGGGTAATTCTTGGGGTGGGGGGAGCCCTTTCGTTTTTACTCCACATTCGGAAAAAGCAGAGGGCAGCCAGCTCAAAGGGGCCAGAGATGATTCACCCGTGGTGGACGGGTCAAAGGTACCAAACCCGCATCAGCAGGTGCTGCTTTACCCTCAGCATCTGCGTCAGCCGCTTCTAAACCCCTCTGAGGTCTCCCCACACAAGATACCAGTAGGAGGCAGGTTAACTCGACATCTGACAGAATGGCAGGCTGTTACGTCAGATGCTTGGGCATTGGAAACAGTTGCCCAGGGTTACTGCCTGCCTTTCCTACACACTCCTCAGTCATCCACCAGGGAACAACTCTTTGAAGCTTCCAGACCCGTTCCTTATACAGGAGATTTCAGACCAGCTAGAGAAAGGTGCCATAGAACCGGTACCTTTAGCAGAGAGGAACAAGGGTTGGTATTCCCCTTATTTTCTAATACCGAAGAAGGGCGTAGGATTGAGACCCATCTTGGACTTGCGAGAATTAACCACATTCTCCAGCATGGGGTCTGGCATGGATTCACATGCTCATGAATATTCCCCGTCGTCAGGCTGGGAATCCTCGGTAAAGAAAAAACCAGTATCAGTTTCGTTTCTGATCTGTCTTTCGTAGTAATAACCAATCACTGGTCTCTGCGTCATACTGACTACAGCCAATGACTGCCCTCTACCTAAGCACCGCCTCTGGCAGCCATCTTCAGATTTTTACCGCACGTTCATGTGTTGGGATCCTCGTGCTATTGCTCTCGAGCGTTAGTGCTATTTTTTCACGTTTTTTTCTCAAAACTTCGTTTTTTCCGGTCAAAAGAGCCTCAAGCTCCACCGACTCTCCATCCGATCAACGGGGACCCGTGTCGGATTCGTCTGCGCCCCTCAAGGGTGAGGATTTCGTCGAGCTACGTTTTGGAGGACTCCAGAAGCTTCTCAGGCTCGGACATGGCCCAGGAGAAGGGAAGCTCGACGCCCGGAAAGCTGTTCAGGGTCTGCCCTGGATGCCAGCTGCAGAACGTCTTTTAGGAGGACGAACACTCCTTTTGTCTCTACTGCTTACATGAGGACAAGACGCACGTGGAGAAGGACTGTGCGTTTTGCAGCAATATGTCGGAGCGGACCATGAAGGACCGCCACCAACGCCTCGCCAACTGGCTGGAAGGGAAGAGCCCGTCAGGCGAGAAGAAGAGGAAGAAATCCGAGCAGTCTTCTAAGACCTTTGAGGACGCCCCAGCGACGGGGGTCCAACATAAGGCCAAGCACCGTGAGTCCGCTGGCACTGGGAGCGCCGAACGGTCGGGCTCTACGGGCGCCAGGCAGGGCGCACCCTCCCCGGCACCTTCAGCCACGAGCCAACGCTCTGGGTCGGGTAAGAGGAAGGGCGAGCACCCGGCGAAGCTCCTGGAGAGGCCCTGGTCGAACTCGAAGGCCCCATCGGAGGGGGAGCGAGGCAGTGTCCCCCCCCTCAAGGATAAGGCGGTGAGCGCACCTAAGGTGGTGAAGGCCTTAATCCATCCGGCCAAGCCCTCCATTGATACTGTCGCGGCGGCCCTGGCTCAGCCTGTGGAGGCTACACCAGTGGTAGCGACCTCGGGGCTCAGAGTCTCCCTGCCACCTCGGAGGGAGTCCTCTTTTGTGCCCATCGATAGGACCCCCGTGAAATCCCCGGCGGGGAAGAAAAAAAGGGGGGCAGGGCGTCGTCGTAGATTCGGCTTCAGAGGAAGAGCTGATCAAGGTCTTAAGCCACGGCCTTGGCGTGGATGAAGACCGGCCCGTCGGGATGGATCCCGACGCAGGTGACGACAACAGCGTCGAGGGTGCCGACGGGGCCCCTGATCGTCCGTCGGATTCCCCTCTGCCAGCGCCGCAAGACAACTCGGCGGCCATTTTGTTGGCTATACAGTCCTTATGCTCAGAGATAAGGACGAGACTACCGTTGCAGACGGAGGAACCTCTCCCGTCGGGGGATCCTGAACCGGGACCTTCTGGTGTTCCGCCTCCCAAGAAAAGAAGGATTCACCCTCCACCTCCTTTTCAGCCGTCGCGACCCGTCCAGCCCTCCTCCCCGTCCACCCGAGGGGATGATACGGGGACTGACACGGCAGCGACGGGTACGGACGACGAGGTATACGACGAGGATCTTCCGTCGTCACCTCCCACCAGGGCCTCTCCGCCCGACGAGATTGGATCGTTCCACTCCATGATCGCCAGGGCATCCGAGCTTTTCCAACTCTGCCCTGAGGAGAAGAAAAAGGAAGGATTCCTTTATCAACGGCGCGAGGCCAAGAGGAAGACGGTCCTCGCGGTGCCTCTACTGGACGACATTTGGGATGAGGGCCTCGCCCTCCTCAAGAACCCTTCCACGACGCCAGCTAGAAGAGACCGGTACGAGAAGAAGTACCGGGTCCCGGACGCGGCCCCCCTGTGCCTCCGGGCGCAGCCTACCCCGGACTCCGTCGTCTCCGCGGCGGCCAGGAAGAAAGCGGGGGGGGTGCGGCCTCCACATCGACTTCCCCACCGGACGGCGAGGGAAAGAAATTGGACGCTATGGGACGCAGGGTCATCTCGTCTGCAGCGACGACGATTAAAGCGGCCAACGCCTTGGCTATCGTGGCCCGCTACGACAGGGAGCTATGGTACAAACTGGCTCCCCTGCTGGACTTCCTACCGGACGACAAGAGGGCGGATGCCCTGGAGATCCTACAGGAAGGTGAGGTGGCATCGGACCACGCCATCACTATTGCGACGGACATCGCCGACACTGGGTTTCGCCAGTTGGGCAACGGCGTGTGCCTTAGGCGGCGTGGATGGCTCAAGGCTACGGACTTCCGTCAAGACGTACAGACCAGAGTCCTGGACATGCCGTTCGATGGGAACAACCTGTTTGGGAAAACAGTGGACGATTCCCTTCAGGCCATTAAAGCGGACACTGAGACGGCCCGGGCCCTTGGAGTTCTACAGCAACGACGGACGCCCTTTCGGAGCAGCGGAGGCAAGGGCGCCTCCAAAGGTTCCGGCGGCGGTTTCTCTACCTACCGTCAAGCGGCCCGCTCGTCGTCTCAAGAGGCCTACAGAGGACGAGGCAAGTCTGGAGGACCCCGCCATCGTCGCCAAGGTGGTCAAGTCGGCAAAGCCTCGTCGAAACAGGATTGAACCGGCCGTGGGGTCGGGCCCCCACCGAAGCACCCCGGTGGGAGGCCGGCTGGCGAGCTTCGTCAGCGTGTGGGAGTCCATCTCCACCGACCGTTGGGTGCTGGACGCCTTAGCCCGGGGCCACGCGCTCGAGTTTCAAAGAAGGTGCCCGCGCGTCCCCCCCGTGGCCAGGAGAGAGCTTCACGTCCCTCAGCTTCTTCTGGAGGTAAAGGCGTTGCTCAGGAAGGGCGCCATCAAACTCGTCCCAAAGAGGCTTCGGGGCTCCGGAGTTTACTCGAGATACTTCCTCGTGAAGAAGAAGACGGGAGGATGGCGCCCCATCCTAGACCTGCGACGTCTGAACAAGTTCATCAAGGCGCAGAAGTTCCAGATGGTCACCCTCCAGCACGTCCTGGGTCAGCTGGAGGAAGGAGACTTCCTGTCGTCGTTGGATTTGGGGGATGCCTACTTCCATATTCCCATCCTAAAGGGGCACCGAAAATTCCTCAGGTTTGTGGTCCAAGGGCGTCACTACCAGTTCAAAGCCCTCCCCTTCGGACTACGGTCGGCACCCAGGGTATTTACCAAGTGCCTTGCACCGGTGGCGGCGCAGCTGCGCCGCGAGGGGATCCACGTCTACCCCTACCTGGACGACTGGCTCATCCGAGCCAAGACGAGGGAGCTCGCCGTGGAGCACACGGCAAGGACCGTCCAACTCCTCACGGACCTGGGATTCTCCGTGAACTACGCCAAGTCCCACCTGGTACCCGCGCAAAACGCACTGTTTCTGGGAGCGAAGCTCGACACAGCGTCCCTTCTGGCCTCCCCGTCGGAGGAAAGGACCAGGTCCATCCTGGGCAAGGTACAGCGGATGTTGGTTTCCGACGCGGCCAAGGTGAGGTCCATCAAGTCCCTCCTCGGAATGATGCCCTCTTGCATCTACCTCATTCCCATGTGCAGGCTCCGGATGCGCCTGTTGCAGGAGTTCCTAGACGCGCGCTGGATCCAAACGACGGGCGGCTTCGAGGAGAGGATCACACTCGACGAGAGTTTCCGCCGAGCGGTCCGGTGGTGGGGCACCCGCGCGCATCTGACGGCGGGCATGGACTGCCAGACCACCAGGAGACAGTGACCACGGATGCGTCCCTGGAAGGGTGGGGAGCGCACACCGAAAATCTGCACGCGAGAGGCCTCTGGCTCCCGACGGAGAAGTCCCTCCATATCAACGTCCTGGAGCTCCGTGCAGTGTTCTGGGCCCTCAGGTCTTTCCTTCCGTCCCTCAAGGGCAAGGTGGTGAGGATCTTCACCGACAACACCACCACCATGTTTTACATCAGGAAACAGGGCGGAACCAGGTCCCCAGCACTGTCCAAGGAGGCGCAGGACCTGTGGCATTGGGCCGTCGCCCAAAGGATGTTTCTGGTGTCGTTTCATCTGGCAGGGATAAAAACACCATCGCCGACTCACTCAGCAGGGAGCTGCGCTCGTGCCACGAGTGGGAACTACGGCAGGATCTAGTGGATCGCCTCTTCCGACGGTGGGGCACACCCCAGTTCGACCTGTTCGCAACGGCGACGAACTCCAAGTGCCGGAGGTTCGCCAGCAGGTTTCCCCAGGCGAGGAGCATGGGCGATGCTTTCTCGTTCCCCTGGGAGGGCCTGTTCCTCTACGCGTTCCCTCCTTTGCCACTGCTAATCCGGCTCGTCAACCAGCTCAAGAGGTCACGGTGCAGGATGATCCTCGTCGCACCTGCGTGGCCGAGGCAGATATGGTTCCCGGACCTTCTGGACTTATCAGCGTCCCCGCCAATCAGGCTGCCGGTGGACGCGGATCTACTATCCAGGGAAGGAGGCGCCATCCTCCACCACGATCCGAAATCGCTGAACTTGCAGGCCTGGCTCCTGCAGCGCTAGAGTTTGGAGGATAGGACATACCGGCCGACTGCAGAGAGGTTCTTGCAAAGGCCAGGGCGTCCTCGACTCTTAAATGCTACGGACACAAATGGAAGAGGTTCTCTGTCTGGTGCCACGCACAGAAGATCAACCCTCTACGTATTACGGCTCCCCAGGTGCTGCCGTACCTGCTGACGCTGGCCAAAGCTGGACTGGCACACGCGTCCATCAAGATTCATCTTGCTGCGATCTCCCGATACACCAGGACCACGGGCCGAACGTCCTTGTGGTCTCATCGTCTGGTGAAAGAGTTCATGAAGGGACTGTTCAGATCGTTCCCGCCGGTGAAGGCTCCGGCCCCGGCGTGGGAGCTCAACGTGGTGCTGACCAAGCTCATGGGACCTCCGTTCGAGCCTCTGCACTCGGCCCCGTTGAAGTTTCTGTCGTGGAAAACAGCGTTTCTTGTGGCCATCACCTCCGCGCGACGGGTGGGAGAGATCCAGGCCCTTTCCTGCAAGGCCCCGTACTTGACTTTTCACGACACGAGGGTAGTGCTCAGGACGCACCCCTCCTTCATGCCCAAGGTACCGTCGGACTTCCATCTCAACGAACCCTTGGTGTTGCCTGTGTTCTTCCCGTCGCCTTCGTCGCCGGCTGAGAGGACTTTGCACTCGCTGGATGTGGCAAGAGCGCTGAAGTTCTACGTGGACCGCACAAAGTGTTTTCGGAAGACGTCACAACTCTTTGTGAATTTTGGACCTGTCAATCAAGGGAAGGCTCTCTCAAAGGCTTCCATTTCCAGATGGCTCTCCGGCTGTATCATGTACTGTCATCGGTTGGCGAACCGACCGCTGCCTGGCCGTCCTAGAGCCCATTCCACCAGAGCCATCGCAGCCACCACGGCGTTCCTTTCTGGTGTGCCCCTGCTGGACATATGCAGGGCTGCTACGTGGAGGTCGACGCACACCTTCACGAAATTCTACTGCATCGATCGGGATTCCAGGGAGGAGTCCAGGGTCGGCCAAGCGGTGCTGCGCAACCTGTTCGCCTGAGGTGAGCCTGGTGAGGAGGTAAGATGCTTAATGTTGGGTTTGATGTAATGCTTAATGTTGAGCCTTTGCCACCTCCCGTGGTTGTGCATGTGTGTACTGCTATGTATTCTTTATTCATGAGCATGTGAATCCATGCCAGACCCCATGCTGGAGAAGGAACAAGTTACTTACCTGTAACTGTTGTTCTCCAGCATGGGTCTGGCATGGATTCACATGCGAACCCTCCCGCCTACCCTTTGCGGCTCTTCACTTGGTCATACTGCCACTTCACGTGCTTCCAAATCTGAAGATGGCTGCCAGAGGCGGTGCTTAGGTAGAGGGCAGTCATTGGCTGTGGTCAGTATGACGCAACGACCAGTGATTGGTTATTACTACGAAAGACAGATCAGAAACGAAACTGATACTGGTTTTTTCTTTACCGAGGATTCCCAGCCTGACGACGGGGAATATTCATGAGCATGTGAATCCATGCCAGACCCATGCTGGAGAACAACAGTTACAGGTAAGTAACTTGTTCCTTTCTCACGAAAGACAAGTTCAAGATGGTAACCCTTTCTCAGATCCTGCAGGCCCTCCAGCTTCAGGACTGGTTTGTATCTCTAGACCTTTAGGATGCTTACTTTCATGTGGCAATCCATCACAAGCACAGGAAGTACCTGAGGTTTGCCATTGGCAACTTTCAATATCAATTTCGAGTTCTGCCATTTGGGCTGACCTCTGCCCCGAGGGTCTTCACCAAGCTAATGGCGGTTGTGGCTGTAAGTCTAAGGAGGGAAGAGATTCATGTCTACCCCTACCTGGACGACTGGTTGATCAGAGCAGCGTCACCGGAACAAGCTCAGATCCATCTAGATTATGTTTGCCACTTCCTACACAAGCTGGGCTTCTCCCTCAACTTAAAGAAGTTACAGATGATACCATCACAGAGACTCCAGTTCATTGGAACAGTCCTGGACACATCCCTGGGAAAAGCCTTGCCACCAGAGGTGAGGGCTCAAGATATTCTACAGATGGTCATCAAGTTTCAAAATGCCCCGCGTCTACCAGCCTTCGACTTTGTGAGGTTTTTGAGGTTACTCGGCCTCATGACATCCTGCATTTTTGTAGTGCCAGAGGCTCGCCTGAGAATGAGATTTCTACAGTGGGCGCTAAGGACTCAGTGCTCAGGAAAGATGTCAGATCTCCTATTAATCCCGGACAGAGTGGCTCGAGACCTTCAGTGGTGGGCCTGCCGGGAGAACATCTTGAAAGGAGAGCAGTTTTGGCAACCATGGCCGGAGATAACAGTAGTCACGGACGCTTCACTCACGGGGTGGGAAGCCCATGCCAACGACTTGACCATCAGCGGTCGTTGGTCTCCATCGTAGTCCAGACTACACATCAACCTATTAGAGCTGAGAGTGATCAGACTAGTGCTGAAAGCTTTCCTGCCATCAGTACAGGGAAAGAATGTCCTGATAATGACAGACAACACAGTGGCCATGCATTACCTCAACAAAAGAGGAAGCGTAGGGTCACTAGCACTGTGCAGATAGGCGATGCAGTTCTGGTTCTGAGCAAATCAAGAAGGAATCTGTCTATCGGCAGTTCACCTAGCTGGAGAGAAGAACCCGACAGCGGACGCTCTGAGCAGGCAGAACACAGTCTCCCACGAATGGGAACTAGCTCAGGAAGTCCTTCAAGAGATCTTCGCACTTTGGGGAACCCCTCAAGTGGATCTGTTCGCCACCAGTATCGACCGGAAGTGCGATCAGTATTGTAACGTTGTAACAATGTAACGTTCTTTTGACTTGATGTTCCTCCCACGTATTCCTTATCACCCCTCCCATCCTTCCGCGCAGTAAAACTTCCCTTGTAGTTGCAGCCTACGATCCTTCAAGGTCATTAACCATTTCATACAAGGCAAAAACAGCACCTCAAAACAGAACTGAGAAACGGACGCTGCGTGAGACTATTTATACCTATGGTGACGTCGGCGCCAATATGGAGGCCTTCGAGATACACCGACTCGAGGGACGTCGACGCGCAGCGCCCTCTACTGTGAAAAAAAAATTCCGAGGCCAGCAAGCTGGAAGTGGATTTATGAAAGATAAGAAATACGTGAGAGGAACATCCAGTCGAAAAAACCTTACAGTTGGTAAGTCACTTGTTCATCTGCAGTATTACTGTTATCAAATAGTTTGAAGACATAAATTAAGTTAGACAGAAATTAAAGGATCACTGTTTTACAGAAAATGTCCTAGGGTGCAACAAAGCATCTATGTCCATGTCTACAAAAAACAAAGAATGGACAAACATATGTGTTAAACAAAGCATATTTACACTTCTTAGTATGAAGAACTCCAATGAGTTTTAAACATTACATGTCCTTGTTGAACAAAATATTAGCGAAACTGTAGATGTGAAAGGGCTCTTTTAGTGGCACTTTTATATGGAGTGTCACAGTCCACCTTAAGATTGATTGGCTTTTGTGGCTGTGTTAAGGTGAGAGTGTGAACGTTTCGGCGCGGGGTGGGGGGGACAGTCTAATCGCCTTCATCAGGACCCAGGCATCAGTGGTACACTCGGGCGATAAAAAATACTGGTAAAATATGAAGAAAAAAAACCATTTTGAATAGGCGGTGTAACTTAGAGTAATGTTACTTAATCTGTCAGCTAGTGCTTATGTTTGCCTTCTCCATCTGCCTTTGTCTGGATACAAAGGACACGAAGTGAAAAATAAAGATTTCTGACTCCCCATGGTGGACTATGTAAGGGGGAATCTCATGGATCACGTAGATAAAGGTCTAAAGGCCCTGGTAGGCTGAAAGACTTGATATTGTTATATGCCTTTTTTCACAAACAGGAGGGAAATGTGCATCTGTTTGAAAACCACGCTTGAACGTGCACTTACAAGGAGAGGATTGCGGTTTTAAAACAAACAGAATTTTGAAGTAAAGGCTCGGATGTGCGTGTACTTAACTGAGTATTTATTTATAATTGCAAAAAGTACACCCATCACCAATGTGAGAGTCTAAAATGTTGTGCCGGGGGGAAGAAAACTGAAAATACCTGTTGCTTGCCTGCTACGGATTTCTGGGTTTTCTCTGTCCCTGTAACGAGCACGAAAATAAAGATCACAAAAGATTTGAACGGGATGTTGTAAAAAAAAAAACACACACGCCGTGTCACTGGGGGAAAGGGATAATGAAGCATCAACTCACTTGGCGAGGCCACCGGGAGCTGTTCTAGGTGCACGCTGCAGGTTGTAAAAGTCAGACAGCGCGATTTATTTGTATTATTATTATCAGCTCTCTTCTTGGTTGCAATGCTTCCACATCGTCACTCATAATTAATGCCAGTCAGTCAAACACACTTTTATTCAATATAAAATCTTCAAGTCAATGCATCAAATACATCTTAAATACGAACAATATAAAATTCCTATCAATATCAATGAGCATATTTAAGAAACAAAACATAGAAAAGAGCCCTGCTCTCAGCCTCTGTCGTTATTTCTAGCGGCTTATTTGCATTTAGTGGCAGAATTTGACCGCTTCTTTCTTAGCAACCAAAACTTGTGACTATATCGGGTGACCGCATAGACTGCTGTTCTAATGTCCCTCATCCCAGCCTCCTTCAGTATTGGCTTCAGATACATATGCCACACGTGTTTTGTTTTTTCACACATCAACATAAAGTGCATCATTGATTCGGTTGCCTCCCCACACATTTGTCTGTGTGTGAACCTTTCCAGGAGTGCGCAGAGGCAGCCACTGGGAGAGTCCCTAATCTCACTCGCATATACAGGGACTTTTCATGTGAGGTTGTGATCAAATCCAGGAAGAGTTTTCTACCAGGAGTCATGAGTTCAAGTTTTAGCTTCATGGCACCCGCCTACCAGCTGGTACCTTGCTCTTTGAGCCGCACAAACCCTTTGAACTTTCCTTATTCTAGTCGGCTAGTCGGCTGGATTTGAGGATTTTCATAAATGACCTCCCACTAGGGTATTTTTTACATGGCAAAGCCAGTCTATTGACTTCCCTCCATCCTTAGACATCACATGGCATAAGGCATCTCTATATTTCTCTAGCCCTTCCTGGTTCCACAGTCTTAGCCAAAAAAGGGCTGGGCTGATGGACGCCAGGGTGGCCACAGGAGTTACCTCAAGTTCCAGAAGTAACAATGCGAAGGGAGTGCTCTTGGGTAGCAGGACCCATTTTTTAAAAAAGAACTTTAGTTCGCTGGTTGACAATTTTACCAGGTTGGCATGCCCCCACAATTCAGCCCGATATAAAGCAGCCGGAACAGCCTTCTTCCCAAATAAGTCTTGTGCTGGCGTTATTGCTCCACGTCCGTGACTTGCATGGAAGGGCTGGATCGAATCCTACATTTTTCCAATGTAGAGTCAGACCGTTTCACTGTAATTAATACCATTGTCGTCATTGTGTTCCTCAAAATATTTGAACTTGGCCACCTGAGGCATCACTTCTCAGCAATGCTATAGTTTTCACATGCATGGAAAAGTCTTGGGAATTTCCTAAGTAGCAGTGTCTCTCTCGAACCCCATGTGTTCAAGGTGTTCCCATCTGAACATATTCTTGTTACCATTGTCTTTATCAAGAAAGGAAGAACGAAGTAGGTACTATACATAGCATACGCTCCAGTAGCAGCCTAATGACCAACTACAAAACCCAACAGCACTGAGGATATGTTTGCACACTTGCATTAATGGTTAGAACAAATGGTGCATACTACGTTTCTCTATTATGTTTACCTATTTATTTGGCAAGCGTCATCTCCGAGGTCCAAAATACAGTAACAAACTTGGGGAGGTATAGATCACGGTAGGGGTAGACCATTAGAAATGCAAAGCCTTCAACCGCAAAACAGACAGTGGACTCTTGCAACTCACACCACACCAAATCGAAAGCCTGCATTGAGAGGGCTCTTCTGATTGGCTAACACCAACCAGACCGGGTCTATTGGATTCAGAACACAATTTGCCCAAGCGCTCATTGCTGCATCGAGCTCAGAAAAACTAAATATTGCACTATTGCTAGAACCTTTCAGTTCAGCTGTAAGCCACACCAGCAAGAGGGCTTTCCATGTCACCAGCATCTTTTTCCTTTTGCCGCTGGCCATAGAACTAAATTCTAGGAAGAACAGTCTATACCCATCCATCAGAATTGCTTAGTTTTTGCGTATCTTCTTCCAGCATGTGTCCCTGTCATCTGGGTCACTAAATACCACAACCACAATTCCCCATCAAGCAGACCTTGTATTTTCCTTCGTTCAAAATGGCTGAGAAAATGAACTCTCGACTCCAAAGGCTTTTATGAAGAGTGCCTGAATGTGCTAACGCAGACATACTTCATTGAACTGCAGGGAGGGGCCAGGACTCTCTCATTGACTGCACACTTAGTATTCTTGCCCCTCTCCATCTTCAAATCCAGAGCACCATGGCTTGCACCACTTTTTCATGGAAAGTCACCAGATAAGCGATGTTCAGTCTTTCACACTTTCCCCTCCTCGGTTATAATCAGGTCTCCTGTGATCTGCAATTCCCTGTATCCTGATTCCATTGATTACAAAATGGTCTCCACCTCATTTACTGTTCTCTCTGCTTTATGCATTTCTTTATGTAAACCTTCATGAAGGCATTTAGTTCCAGAGGCCATTAGGTTCCTAAAGCCCTGGGCAGCCCTCCGAATCGCAATAATTCCCTGCTTCTGCTCTGAAACTCTGCATAGCTTGCACCTGCAGTTTAAAGAAGTATCCTAGAACTCCTATTCTGTGCGCCAATGAGTGAGTCCCCATCTCTTCTGATTGGGAATTGTTGCAGAGTTTTTCCTTTAAACAGGCACATCAGAGCTTCTGTTTTGCTGGTGTTGATTTTTAGTTTCTTTTCCAGCCAATAGGGTTAGATACAAGAAGAGACCAGGCAGATTTTGCCTGTGTAGAGTTTGAGGGCCACTTGTGTGTCATCGGCATAGTTGTAGCATCTGAGGCCATGTTTACTGAGTTTCATGAGACACGACATGTAAATGTTGAAAAGGAGGGGAAATAGGCTGGATCCCTTTGGGACTCCACCGATGTTGTTGCATGGATCTGAATAAAAAAGGGCCGAAAGTAGTCTCTGTCTCACTATTAACCTGCTGTCACTAATTGATGTTCGCAGTTCCTTCTCACCATAAGATCTTTGATACGTTTCAATCACAATACCCGACAATTGTTTGCTACAATGGTAGACTCCAGGCTCAACAAGTAAGAATTTACTTTCATCTATAATATGTTCCTAGTATCCATCACAGAATCTAACTGATCCAATCCCTAACCACAGGGACCGTCCAGTAACCCACATTTCATGGTGATGTCTCTCAGAGCAATGGAGGCATGGTTCCAAGCAACATCACATTACTTCCCCCTCCCTATGCACCCATATTCTAACGTAGCAGCAAACAAACATGGGGCTGTGGCACAGAGGAAGTATATACATTATGTACAGATGAAATCCCTTATCCAAGCCAGCCAGATGCTTGGTCTGGCTGATCCAGGTTGAACCCACCAAGACCCTTACTAATATCACTTGGCCCTGGAATTTCTCAGATATTTCCTTCATGGCCCAGATCACCACCACCACATCTCGCCAGTTGTCACGACTGTGCCACTGGAACACCAATGGGCACAGAGTGTGGACTTTTTGGGACTCATTCGTCATCATAATCTGGGACTCATTTGGCACCACAGTCCCCGCTCTGTGGAACTCCTCAGCTCCACACTTAAGAAATGAGCCCTCATACCCACCTTACAAGCGACTGTTGAAAACCTGACTGTTAAATAAGTTTGACTAACACTCTAAGCATACACTGTCTCATACTTTGCCCATACCACTTCCTACTAGCGCAATGATCTGTAAGGTTTTTACTGTTATTTACTCTGTTATTACCCTGTACAAAAGCGGTGATGCCTGTGGGTCTGGGCATTACACAAATGTTTATATAAATAAAATAAATAAATAAATAATTCTCCACATACCTGTTCATATTTGTATCTTTACTTTTTGTTTGCAAGACATTGGTACTTTCAGATTTCATTTCACAAACTACATATCCCATAATGCACCATGTGGTAGTTATCCTTACCTGGCTATTCCTATGCAGCTTCAGCAAAAAGGTGTGGGTGAGGCAGTATTTAAGCAGCTACCTGCAGGCACGCAGGGCTCTTACATTCTTGTGGGCTTGAGGGAAGAGACGTGCCCACAAAGCCGAGGGGAGAAAAGTGCACAAGAGACATGTTGCCTTTCTGTAGTTATTGCCTATCCCTTGTTGTCTGCAGGATTCCTTACTCTCTTTTGCACTTTTCTCCCCTCAGCTTTGTGTGCACGTCTCTTCCCTGAAGCCCCTGGCACCGGTTGATTCATGGGCCGCTCCTCGCCACCATTCCAGCACCATGACATTATTCCTCACAGCATAGATTTTCTCAGATCCCATGAATTGGAACCCTTGCAATTTGTGACCCGCCCTGAAGGTTTGCGACTGTGAACCCATTTACCCACCATCCATTGCTGTCCTACCCCACCATCCATTGCTGTTCTTTCACCTTGTGAGTGCAATGAAACCACCAAACGTATAAACCTTAACCTTTATCAATTTTCATCCATAATGAGACCCTCTTGTACACTTATACTACCAGCATCTCCAACTGACTGGTGCTCACCATAGTTCATGATGCTCTGCCCTTTGTTTTTAGATTCAATTTTAAGTATGCTACCATGCAGTTAAAGAAATTGCACAGGGTGTAGTATTATGTGGCAAAGAAGGTTTATCTCTGGAGGTTCGAGAATCACTAGAAGTCGAGATGTAAATAATGCTAGAAATTCCCAAGTTTAAACATGATAGATTTGCAAACCGAACATTTTAGGTTTCTGCATCATGTACCTGGAAACCTTTCCAGTTGAAATTCGATTGGCTAATGTTTTGCCAACAGTATTTTTCTGAATGAGTTCTGTTGGGTTGTTGATACTAGAATTAATCTTTTTTTTTCTTTTAGATTGTATTTTCCTTTAAATTTGTTTTGCTTTTCTTTTATGTATTATACTGTTGTGTGCCGACCACCCTGTTTAGCTTTTCTTTTATGTATTATACTGTTGTGTTGCGACCGCCCTCCGCCTTGTGGTTAGGGTGCGCTTAAGAAAAGCTTGAAAATAAATAAATAAAAAATAAATGTCTGAAGAAATTCTCTTCAATGGAAACCACTACCCCCTAAATACCAAGTTGGAATATGCTGTTGGCCTATTCTACTATACCATTGTGGGGTGTGGTCATTGTGTGGGTAAAAGCAATGTTCTCCAGAAACAACTTCATGTAGTTCTATTTAAACACCATTGTCAGTACGTTTTTCACATTGAAACCCTTCCCTCCCTCTCCTAATCATTTTAGGAACGGTGGCTTCCCTGGTAGTCATCGACACAAAATTATTTAGAGTGAGGTCTGCCAGCACAGTATAAAAATGTGCATTAGAACCCAATACAGAAATCGGGCATGTGACATCCACAGCTACTTTGACCATGGCTCTGTTGAGAATTAACAGGTGATAAGAGGGCCTCTTAACAGATTTCGGACTTATCACTTTTCTCACTTTCAATATACAGCTTAACTGTCCTTTCCACAGCACGCTCAACACTAGGCCACCAACATGTTTGCCACACTCATCGCTTAATCATGTTACTTCCTGTGTGCCTTTCCTGGGCTAACCGAACAATTGATTCCCTTTGTACCTCAAGGGAGTACTATTTAACTGTTCCACCTAACCGTCACAAGCCATGATCATCCTCTACCTCATGCCAAGCCTACAAATCACTTTCCTAAGTGGACTCTTTGAGTCATTCGTGGACAATCAACTCTAATATACATAAACACACTTCTGCTTTTGTCTGATCCCATGCCTCAGCTCTGAAATGGCTGCAAGCCCAAGCTTCACATTTCCTACAACGTCCAGGCGCAGGTGTTCAGTGAGTTCAAGAAATGTCCACAGCTGGTTGTCGTTGTTTAGGATGCAGGGCTAATTTTATGGCATTCCTTAATCTTGTCCATGGCCAAATGGCCCCTGCTGACAGTGCATGCCTAGGGTATACCACGTCCTGCATCACACTCTTGAACATCTGTGCGGTACAGTTAAACCCATTTCTCTCAGTTTCACTCATACTTCGTTTGATAAATTACCCACTCAGTTGCCCTTTGCAAAACCGCTGTGGCAGACGGCAGCCCTAAAGGCATCCAGCAAAATGTGAAGCCTCGATTTGGTGTAATAATGAAGGAGAGCTGTGATAAGTTGAGGGCAAGTCTATTACACTGTACATATCTTCTTGTCTGAGCATGGCTAGTAGTTCTAAGATGTTGGACAGAGGGATCCGACCACTAAGATCACAGGGTTCAAGTCTCTGAGATTGATACACACACCAATCTTGCCATTTACTTGGTTACAAACCCTATTGGGCCAAACACTCTCTGCTCACAATTTCTTTTATTACCCCATGTTCCAACATCACTCTACGATCTTATCTAAGATCTTCTCTCATTGTATGGTGTATAGCTTGCACATGATGCACTACAGTGAACACAATTCTTTAGAGAAAGATCTTGTGCTTAAACCTCTTTAGTTCTCCCTATTAACCATTAAATATTTCTTGAAATTCCCTACTCTACATATCTGTCCGTTCTGAAATGCGCACAGGTCCCATAGCATTGGGATAGATGTGAATCTGCTACTCTTGTGGTTCTTCTCACTCTAGAATGGAATAACCTGTTTCCACCACATACATCCATGCATCACATGTATTCCCCAGGATTTCAATTTCAACTACACCTCATCTTACCAGGTAGCTCTTTGGCTCTGCCATATGCCTCCTGGTGAACGTCAGCCTCCAACAGGTCTTCCAACCACATGTTCAACTTAGATTCAGAGGCTTCCCTCAGTATTATGCTCCAAAACAACCCCTTGCTGACTTTCACACTGTTTTCCTATCCCCGTACACTAAAGGCTTCAGTGGGGCCTCTACCTCGCAACATTAATTCTTCAAATACTAGCTCCTTACTCTTAGTGCCCCTCTCTGCACTGCACTCCATTATTATTTCATTGCCCATTCTTTCTGCATCTAGATCCTTGCAAATTGTCCATGGCTTAAGCATTTTTGCCAGATTACTTTTTTGGCCAAGCAGAATTAAAAATTGGCCAAGCCTGGTAAATCACCATTGTGGAAGCATTTTATTTCCTTGCTATCTGTGTGTGACTACACAGCCCTCATTTTGTCATGATCCTTGACCGCACAAACTGCACCACACTCCTGTTTATATGGCACAAGTAATTTGCAGAAGACTCATAGCCACAGAGGATTTGTTGTTACAACTGTTCCTGAATCTTGGAATTATTAGTTCATTTTATGACCGATCTCTAATGAGGGCAGATGCCAAGTCCCCACATCTCAACAACTTCTCTCTGTTATGCACCCTGGACAGGCTTTCTTTTCCAGAGCACAATATTCCCTTGATAAATGCACACATTACAATAAATGCATCATCCAGAGTAGTTTCAGAGAAGCCACATATTTTTCTTCTTTGAGGATTCTGCGGCTGATCATTTCAAACATTGCAAATGTGTTGAGTAAAATAAGGGTACATGGCTCGCCTTCATTTGTGCTGCTATCCTGGTCATCGTAGATCGATAGAAAGGCTGTTTCTATTCCCGAGTGACCTGAACCCTCACTGGGCTTGGTACAGAATTTAGTCTCTTTCGTTTAGGTTGAGGAGCATGACTAACTCTCCTGCCTGTCCCTTGATTTGTTAAGACGGATTTCTGAACTCTGTCCTGGTGGCGCAGAAGTTCAGAAGGTCAACCTAATTACTTGGAACAGGGTAACCTCTGGACGAGCCATACCAATCAAGGTAGCGATCGCGGCGGTCAAGACTAGGTCTCAAGAGGGGTGAGGGTGATTGAAAGCCCGCAATGAGCACACAAAGCAAGATCACTTACAAACTACTCCAAACAGTTGTTATATTAAAAATATATACACATTTATTCCAAGGCCTTTAAAACAATGACCGTAGCGAGAAAATCACAATATAACGATAGTAAACCAACACATACCATATCAACACAATATATATACAAATACAACAAGAGTCAAGCGTTATATGCACGAAATGTGTAGTCCACCTAAAAGGGAGGTAAAACAGGCAGTGCGCAATAATGCTTAGACCCAGTTCGCCTTCAGAGGCACCTAACTAGATGGAAGTCCGAGCCCTGCGAAGAGTGGAGCCTTGTGCTCAAAAGTACCTGCACGCGCTGGTGCCAACGGGCAAAAGGAGAAGCTCTTCGAGGGAAATCAGGCAGTTCCGTTTAGTGCACAAAAGAAGAAGAACAAGTTCCGCGACTCAAGCGCAGCCTCCACAGTGGGCAGAAGCAGAGCGCGAGTACGGAAAAGGGTGCTGTTTGACACAGCGGGGAAAAGCAATGGGCTCCTGCAGGAGGGCGACCAGATCCTAGCTATGCTACTCACCGGTCCCCGATGCAAGCAGACCCAGGCTTCTCCGCGTCAGTTTCAGCAGCTGGCAGGTTCAGAAGAGCAGGGAACGCCTCGTCATCGCGTTGAGTAAAAAGACGTCCCAATCGAAGAAACCCGCACAGTTTGTTACCACAGCAGGGCAACGGAGCGGCCGTGTGTATCTTAGCCAAATGTACACTACTCACTTCAGACCTGGGAACGCCAAGTGTACGAAGCGTGTGAGAGTGACAAGGACTCGAAATACTACACAACCTGGTGGCGGTTACAGAGCAAGACTCCCGTGTAAGCTGGTCAGTCAGCTGGATGGCCCAGAGACGCTTCCGAAGGCTTACTGGCAGGAGATGGTGAAGATGCCGAGAATAGCTGTTCCCGCTATTCCAAGGGAGGAAGTACCAGTACAGACCTTCTGGTTCGATCAAAGGTGAAAAGGGTTTCACAAGGCGACAGCAGTGCAGAGGAGAAGTCCTTCAGCGGGTCACCAGCGATTCCTCGGTCCAGCCTCTTGGTTGCAGGATACTTGGCTCCTGTATTCCTTCTTTCGTGAGAACTCAGGAGATCGACATGGTAGTGGTGTTTCCAGCCCCCTCTTATCCACGGTTCCCTTCGCGCCAAAACGGAGGGGACCCAATGGGAGATCCGCTCATCAACACTCACACCATTCGTGGACCAATCACGGACCACGGTGGTCCCAGGCATTCACACCACCCTAGACTCTCTGGCACCCAGGATGTGTATTGGGACCAGACATCCCAGCCCACATCCTGGAGGCACACACAAGACATGTAGAAGCCCGCGAAAGCATCCGTGTTTCGCGGGAAAGTACATGCCCAAATAAGGAAGGCCCCGGGTCGGCTCGACCTGGGGAAGGTGAAGGGAGCAAGACGGTCAGCGGACAGGACAAAGGAGCCTCGTGGTCTGGCCATTTTGGGAGCCAGGCCACCATTTTGGGTTAAGCGCGAGAAACATGCTTAGAACGCCAAAAGGAGCTCAAAACACAAGAAACGATCGCTGCCACCATTCCCGTCCCTGAATCACTTGCACCGATCAGATACAATCCTAAACGAGTATCTAGGGCCTGTAGAAGGCTAGAGACCCAAGAGAGCTGTAACTTAGCTTACAGTGCCCTCTTGTGTCATGTTGCACGAAAGCCGCAACATGATAAAAGAAACTACGGGAAACAGCGTTCCCCGGTACTGACTGTCTTAAGGGCATGTCAGTTTCCCCGTAAGAAAGGAGCGAAAGCCCAGAGGAGTGCGGCAGAAGGCTGCACTTCTCTGGCAAAGTCAAGAACAAGGTGAAAAACAACAGCAAAAAGTTTAGGGGTTGCCACATGGAAGGAAAATTACCTACAATTACGAAATCTTTCCTAACACTCGCCCCTCCCAGACTATGGACAGGGGGAACTAATCCACCCCTGGATGAGTCTCTTGTTCAGGTCGGTTAAACATTCTGGACAACCCATCAGCATTGCTATGTTGGACACCTGGCCTATGCTCAATAGTGAAGTCGAAGCCTTGTAGACTTATGGACCACCTAAGCAACTTTGGATTCTCCCCCTTCATGTTCATTAGCCACTTTAAGGGCTTATGGTCAGTTTGCACAGTGAAGTGGTTCCCATAGAGGTAGGGCCTCAGCTTCCTTAGGGCCCACACAACAGAGAAACATTCTTTCTCTACCGTGGACCATCTGAGCTCTCTGTCCTTAAGCTGGCGGCTAATGATATGATATGATATGATATGATATGGCATTTGTAACGCGCCTATACACAGGTGTTTCAAGGCGCGACGAGGCAGGGAGGGGAGGAAACAAGGGGAAACGGACAGCGATCCTACTAGGCCAGGTGTCATTCAGATCGCGCAAGTGCAAGGGTGGGGGAGGGGGAAAAGGGGGAAAAGTGCTAAATAAAACCAATAGGGTGTTCCTTACCCTTCTCATCTACTTGTGATAGTACAGCTCCTATCCCAGTGTCAGAGCCGTCCGTCTGCACGATAAAAGGTCTTTGATAATCAGGGGCCCTGAGGACAGGGGCCTGGCACAAGGAGTCTTTTAAGCCATTGAAGGCCTTCTCACACTCGTCGGTCCAAGTTACCTTCTTGGGTTTCTTCGGAGTTGTGAGGGCAGTCAGAGGGGCAGCTATGGTGCCATAGTCTGCCACAAAATTGCGGTAATACCCTGTGAGTCCTAAGAAGGCTCTCACTTGGGTTTGCGTTGTGGGGGTAGGCCAGTCTTGTACTGCTTGTACTTTACTGGGAAGAGGCTGTATCCTCCCTCCACCTACTTCATGTCCAAGGTAAACCACTGAGCCTTGTCCAATCTGGCATTTACTAGCCTTTATGGTCAGGTGTGCTTTCTGAAGAGCCTGGAGCACAATCCCGAGGTGTTTCACATGGTCTTCCCAGGTGGCACTGAAAACTGCTATATCGTCCAGATATGCAAGACAGAATTCGTCCAACCCATTCAACACATGATTCACAAGCCTCTGGAAAGTGGCAGGTGCATTCTTAAACCCGAACGGCATTACCCGGAATTGGTAAAGGCCGTCTGGAGTAGAAAATGCTGTCTTCTCCTTGGCATGTTCTGCTAAAGCTATTTGCCAATAGCCAGCAGTGAGGTCAAACGTGCTGAGGTACTTGGAGGCACCCAAAGTATCCACCAGCTCATCGGTTCGAGGCAAGGGGTGTGCATCTGTCTTGGTGACAGCATTCAGAGCCCTGTAATCCATGCAGAACCTCAATTCAGAAGTGCCTGCCTTTGGAACCAAAACCACAGGGCTGGACCAAGGACTACTAGAGGGTTCAATCACCCCAAGGTGTAACATCTTGTGGACCTCGGTCTTAATATAAGACCGTACTTTGTCTGACATCCTGTATCCCCTACTTTTGGTAGGTACACTGTCTCCTGTGTCTATGTTATGTTTGCACCAAGGTGTCAAACCAGGCGACTGTGAAAACAGGGGGGAAAACTGCCTAAGCAAACTTTTCACCTCAGCCTGCTGATCAGAAGTCAGGTGAGGGGCCACTCGGACACCCTCAAAGGAGCTATCTGAAGGACCGCTTTGGAACAGGTCGGGGAGAGGTTCAGACTCCTCTTCCTCAACATCTGAAGCCAGTAGCAGTGCTGCGATTTCGACTCTTGGGACGAAAGCCTTCAGCCTATTCACGTGAAACACTTTTGGAGCCTGTCCAGGCCTTCCAAGGTCCACTAAATAGTTAACCTCACCCATGGGCTCCACCACTGTGTAAGGGCCTGACCATTTGTCCTGTAAAGCTCGAGGCCTTATGGGATTCATGATCAGGACTTGCTGACCAGGTGTAAAGTTGATGAGGGAAGCTTTCTGGTCGTACCAATGTTTCACCAGCGCTTGTCCTGCCTTCAATTTATCACTAGCCAAGCCCATCAGAAGTACCATCCGTTTTCTGAGCCCTAGCACATAATCAACTACGTTGGTAGTAACAGGGGGAGTGGGCATCTCCCATCCCTCTTTGACGATGGCTAAGGGTCCCCGTACGGGATGACCGAACAGAAGTTCGAAGGGGCTGAAGCCAACACCCTCCTGTGGTACCTCTCGGTAGGCAAACAGTAAGCATGGTAAAAGAAGATCCCATTTTCTTCTCTGAGGTTCCTCCAGAGCCCCAATCATGCTCTTTAACGTTCTGTTGAAACGTTCCACCAGACCATTGGTCTGGGGGTGGTATGCAGAAGAGAACTTGTAGGTGACCCCACATTCTTTCCACATAGCCTGCATATACTTCGACATAAAGTTGCTGCCACGATCCGACACAACTTCTTTAGGGAAGCCAACTCTAGTAAATATGCCAAGTAAAGCTTTTGCAACTGACTTGGCAGTTACAGTTTTCAATGGGATGGCCTCAGGATATCTGGTTGCATGGTCGACCAGCACCAGGATAAACCTATTGCCCGAGGATGTTTGCGGGTCAAGGGGACCAACGATGTCGATCCCTACCCTTTCAAATGGTACCCCCACAACTGGGAGCGGTACCAACGGAGCTTGGATTGTCGCGCCAACCTTACCAGACAACTGGCAGGAGGCACAACTCCTGCAGTGACTTTCTACTTGCACCCCCATCTTGGGCCAGTAGAAGTGCATGGATAACCTTTGCTTGGTCCTTTTCATACCAAGGTGACCAGCAAGGGGAACTTCATGCGCCAACTGCAGGAGGAAGGGCCTAACAGCAAGGGGAACCACCAACCTCCTATGGTCTCCTTCTGTAGACTCTGTGGGCTCACTATACAGGAGTCCACCTTCCCAATAAATCCTATGCGTCCCAGGAGGTTCACCCTCAAGCTGGGAGCAGGCCTGTCTCCTTAGGCCTTCCAGAGATGGGCACTCACGTTGGCCTTTACTGAATTCGTCCCTATCAGGACCTCCTTCAACTAACAAGTCTTTTAGTTCAGGATGATCGTTGGGGTCAAATACTTCAGGCATCGCCACCTCCTCGTCAGGCCCGGGCGATTGACCAACTTCCTCCACCGCAGTGGTAGGCGAGCTCGGGGGAATATTCTCTTTCCCTCGTCTTGACTTGTTGACTCCTTTCGCCTTGGGTTTCCCCTTCGGCTGGGGCAGCGTATTGGTCGTGGCCAATGCTGCCCGTGCTTGAGACCTTGTGTGAGGTCTTTCGGCAGTGTCTCCTACGAGCCCTAAAGCTCTGAGATCATTACCTAACAAGACCTTTCCCGGGACGTTTCTCTGAATGCTCACTGGAATCCTGACAGCTGTACCATTTAAAGAAGATTTACAGGTATTACTGGGAACATACGGAGTGGGCCGTCAGCCAATTTAGTGGGCATCAGAGTAGCTCTGGCAACTTCCTCTGAGTCTACCAAGGTAGAATCCACTACAGTGTGACTGCACCCACTATCCCTAAGAGCTGGAGTATCTACTCCATTGATCAGCACACTGTCTTTAAAGTAGTGCTTGGTATTATCCGGAATCCTAGCATAAGCCTCTGCGACTTTAGGCTCCCAGGAACCCAGGGAAACTAAAACTACCTCAGCCTCTATCCCGCTGGGAAATGAGTCTGAGGAGAAGGATGCTCCTGTAATCTCTTCTTCCTCGTAGGAGGAGAAGGCCAGATTAGCAGAGTGGACCCCCAAAGGTCTAACCTTACACCGGGGATCCCCCTTCACGTGGTCAGTTGCTCCACAAGCAAAACAAGATCCATTGGGTCTGTTTACATAGGGAGGCTTATTGTAACCAGAGTTCTGTTTCGGAGGCTGACCTCCACTACCCTGTGAGTTCTCTTGTGTCTTACCCTTTTTTTTCTTTTTGTGGCCCTTATGAGAAGAAGATTTATCAGATTCTCCACCCTCCTTATCTTTGGACTTTTTCCCTTCCTCCTGCTTACCAGGATGAGTTTTGTCCTTATGGGACACTCGATGTGACACCCATAAGTCGGCTGCAATGGCCAGCTTCTTAGGATCTATCTCCTTCAAATCGGCCAAATGCTGCTTAAGCTCCGGGGAAGAAGATGCAAAAATGTGTTCCAGCATGACAAGATTCATCATGCCTTCGAAGGTAGAAACCTTATAACCTTCGACCCAGCCAGTTAAGTTTTTCAAGGATTCAGTGACATAAGATACCCAAGTACCACCTTCCTTTTTCTTATACTTTCTGAAACGTTTCAAATATTGGGCCGGAGTCTTCCCAAACTTTAAAATGAGAGTTTGCTTTAACATTGCGAAATCAGCTCGCTAAGCCTTTGACATTTCCATAATGGCACTACAGCCAGAATGGGGCAGTCTGCTGAGTAACCAGGCAATCTTATCAGCATTGTCAACTTGTTGAACTTCGCATGCATACTCAAACGCATTCAGCCAGTCCATAATGTCATTCCTTTCCTCATACACACTGAGCAGATCTTTCGGAAACCGTGGATGAGAGGAGGCCCCAGAGCCATGTCCAGGACCCTTGGACCCATTTGCAACCTGAAGCTTGGCCAGTTCCAACTGGTGATCCGTGTCTTTTTGTTTTTCTGCCTGTTCGATTTTTAGTTTGGCTATGCTGAATTCAAGCTCCTGCTGCCTAAACCGCAGCTCTTGCTTCTTGAATTCAAGCATAGCCTCCCCATCAGCACTGGCAGAGGAAACATTAGACATCTCGTCCTCCCTGTCCTCGTGGTCGCGATGGATCAGTGCAGCGGCAGAACCGTCGGTTCTACCAGTGAGAGCAGCCCCACCTCCTTCCGCACTGTCCTCAGAAGTTATAGCGTCAAGCTGCGCTTCTTGCCACGCCACGATTCTTTGGATCATTTCCAATTTAGTGCCTTGAGAGGAAACACCTCTCTCTGCACACATCTTTTTCAATGTTTCTGATTTGGAAGCATTTAAAGTTAACAAGGTATTTGTTTCCATACTGTTAGATAGGACTATGGCCTTTTTAAAGTTATACTACAACAATTCACTACGTGTCCTGGTTGGAATAACCTGAAATGCCTTAGTTCGTGCGCAACACTGGATACCTTCAGTCGTATCCCACCGCTGTACACCAATTTGTTAAGACGGATTTCGGAACTCTTTCCTGGTGGCGCAGAAGTTCAGAAGGCCAACCTAATTACTTGGAACAGGGTAACCTCTGGACGAGCCAGACCAATCAAGGTAGCAATCGCGGCGGTCAAGACTAGGCCTCAAGAGGGGTGAGGGTGATTGAAAGCCCGCAATGAGCACACAAAGCAAGATCACTTACAAACTACTCCAAACAGTTGTTATATTAAAAATATATACACATTTATTCCAAGGCCTTTAAAACAATGACCGTAGCGAGAAAATCACAATATAACGATAGTAAACCAACACATACCATATCAACACAATATATATACAAATACAACAAGTCTCAAGCGTTATATGCACGAAATGTGTAGTCCACCTAAAAGGGAGGGAAAACAGGCAGTGCGCAATAATGCTTAAACCCAGTTCACCTTCAGAGGCACCTAACTAGATGGAAGTCCGAGCCCTGCGAAGAGTGGAGCCTTGTGCTCAAAAGTACCTGCACGCGCTGGTGCCAACGGGCAAAAGGAGAAGCTCTTAGAGGGAAATCAGGCAGTTCCGTTTAGTGCACAAAAGAAGAAGAACAAGTTCCGCGACTCAAGCGCAGCCTCCACAGTGGGCAGAAGCAGAGCGCGAGTACGGAAAAGGGTGCTGTTTGACACAGCGGGGAAAAGCAATGGGCTCCTGCAGGAGGGCGACCAGATCCTAGCTATGCTACTCACCGGTCCCCGATGCAAGCAGACCCAGGCTTCTCCGCGTCAGTTTCAGCAGCTGGCAGGTTCAGAAGAGCAGGGAACGCCTCGTCGTCGCGTTGAGTAAAAAGACGTCCCAATCGAAGAAACCCGCACAGTTTGTTACCACAGCAGGGCAACAGAGCGGCCGTGTGTATCTTAGCCAAATGTACACTACTCACTTCAGACCTGGGAACGCCAAGTGTACGAAGCGTGTGAGAGTGACAAGGACTCGAAATACTACACAACCTGGCGGCGGTTACAGAGCAAGTCTCCCGTGTAAGCTGGTCAGTCAGCTGGATGGCCCAGAGACGCTTCCGAAGGCTTACTGGCAGGAGATGGTGAAGATGCCAAGAATAGCTGTTCCCGCTATTCCAAGGGACGAAGTACCAGTACAGGCCTTCTGGTTCGATCAAAGGTGAAAAGGGTTTCACAAGGCGACAGCAGTGCAGAGGA
The DNA here is from genome assembly GCF_040938575.1 of Ambystoma mexicanum. Classification (NCBI taxonomy): domain Eukaryota; kingdom Metazoa; phylum Chordata; class Amphibia; order Caudata; family Ambystomatidae; genus Ambystoma; species Ambystoma mexicanum. The sequence goes on from NC_090936.1 coordinate 150,729,931, forward strand.
GAAGTCCTTCAGCGGGTCACCAGCGATTCCTCGGTCCAGCCTCTTGGTTGCAGGATACTTGGCTCCTGTATTCCTTCGTTCGTGAGAACTCGGGAGATCGACATGGTAGTGGTGTTTCCAGCCCCCTCTTATCCACGGTTCCCTTCGCGCCAAAACGGAGGGGACCCAATGGGAGATCCGCTCATCAACACTCACACCATTCGTGGACCAATCACGGACCACGGTGGTCCCAGGCATTCACACCACCCTAGACTCTCTGGCACCCAGGATGTGTATTGGGACCAGACATCCCAGCCCACATCCTGGAGGCACACACAAGACATGTAGAAGCCCGCGAAAGCATCCGTGTTTCGCGGGAAAGTACATGCCCAAATAAGGAAGGCCCTGGGTCGGCTCGACCTGGGGAAGGTGAAGGGAGCAAGACTGTCAGCGGACAGGACAAAGGAGCCTTGTGGTCTGGCCATTTTGGGAGCCAGGCCACCATTTTGGGTTAAGCGCGAGAAACGCGCTTAGAACGCCAAAAGGAGCTCAAAACACAAGAAACGATCGCTGCCACCATTCCCGTCCCTGAATCACTTGCACCGATCAGATACAATCCTAAACGAGTATCTAGGGCCTGTAGAAGGCTAGAGACCCAAGAGAGCTGTAACTTAGCTTACAGTGCCCTCTTGTGTCATGTTGCACGAAAGCCGCAACATGATAAAAGAAACTACGGGAAACAGCGTTCCCCGGTACTGACTGTCTTAAGGGCATGTCAGTTTCCCCGTAAGAAAGGAGCGAAAGCCCAGAGGAGTGCGGCAGAAGGCTGCACTTCTCTGGCAAAGTCAAGAACAAGGTGAAAAACAACAGCAAAAAATCTAGGGGTTGCCACATGGAAGGAAAATTACCTACAATTACGAAATCTTTCCTAACACTTGAGTTGACGTTTTCAGTTCCCAAGGGGCCTAGGTGTCATCATTAGTGCTGTGATGCTGGCCCCAGGAAGGATACTCTGGCCAACTCCACCATCCCTGTAATGGAGGGCAGGGCCCTGCCACAGAATGCCAGAATGTGTTGATGGCCCTTTAAGCGACCTTGGTGTTTCTGAGACTGTAATGCAAACTATAACCCACCGGAGAACCCTAGCTTCCAACCCAAATGCAAAGGTCTGTCCATATATAGCTGATATTTTAGAAGGGGCTGATGGAAAGGTGAAAGGTGTGTTTGTTACAGACCTTTCACATAACTGTGTGCATTGTTGCTTAGCTCCTGTAGTCTCCATTCTCTGCATGCACGCACAGCACACATGAGAAGCAAAACCAAGATGACAGTATGAGCTTTTATTGGCTCGTACTGTGGAAACATGCAGAAAGAGGGCAAGATCAGAATTAACTCAGCCGACTACTCTTATAACAAATAACATGAGCAAGCACACAGAGGCCTTTTGGAGAGAGGGCAGAAAGGCGGCGTCAGGAACCTATGTAAGACAGGGGCTATGGCAGAAGTGTGTGGGTGTTTGGAGAATGAGTCTGAGTATGCAGGAGGAGTCTGGAGGATAGAGAAGACTCAGCAAGAGCAGGAGGCGAGGAGTTAGCGTAGGATGGGGAATGGAGAGGGGAGGAGATTGTCAGTGAAGGAGAGAAGGATATGCATCTTATATGGAGAGACAGAGGCTGAAAGTAGAGGAGAGGAGGCCTGTCATCTATTGGGCAGAGAAGGGTGAAAGTAGAGGAGAAGAACAGCAGGAGAGAGTAAAAAGAGAAAAGAAATATCTGGTTAAGGAAAGAGAAGGGTGAAAGAAGTTGACGAAGAGAGAGATGGTGTGAGCGAGAGAGAAAAGGTGATAGGAGAAAATGGAACGACAGGCCCAGAGAGAACAAAGGTGGTTGCTAGGAGTTGGGTGAATCCGGATTCTTGTACAGACGAAAGGTAAAATGTTGGGGCTGAGTGGGTGTTACCAATTTGGTTGTTTGTGTGCGAGCGAGAGTGTGTTTGAAGATAATTCCAGTGGGAGAATAGTGTGAGGGGTGGGAGAAAGACAGAGAGACAGTGTGTGAAGGAGAGTGCAAGAGGTTGGTGGGTAGAGGAGAGTGATGGCAGGGTAGTGTTGAGAGGAAGGCGATTCAGAGGAAAGTGGATAAGATCAGGGGGAGTCGGAGAGTAGAGATAGTAGGAGAGAGAGAGAGAGGTGGGGAGATGGGCGAGAGTGAAGAAATGATTGAGAGACAATCATCTGGAGGAAGAGGGCACCAGGCCAAAGAGAATACCCAACAGGGTCTCTTAGAAAGTCCTTGAGGAATTTAGATAAAACTGTAGGTGTCACCTGTCGATACAGAGAAAACTATATTGACATCATACCTGTTGGAGGAGGGAGCCTGGACTAAGCAGGTGGGAGCCCCTTTTGAGGATGAGGGAAAGGATACAGGGACCACCCCCAGACCTGAACCCTCAATTGACTTGTTTTGTATCTTTATATTAAAAGTGGAAAACATATTCCTTTTGCAGCGTGACATATTGCGAACCTTGTCATATTGGGGACTATAAGGAGTCAAGTATGAAAGCTGGACACAAAGTTGTCATGTTTTTTGTTAAAGACATTTATTAACTAAATTATTAACTAAAAATGGGTCTGAAAAATGCCTCTCTGACCCTATTCTAAAGGGGAACTTCACTACCTGAAACCAAAAACTAAGGATCTGTCTGTGTCAGGATGTCAATAACTGAAAAGCTGTCCTTGTGTACAAAAGTCCTATCCGGACCCTCCCACTACGAACAAAACAATAAAGTGTGAAAGGAAATGTCTTCAACTTGATATTGGCCAAAAAGTGTTCACAGCTGAAAATAAGAATAGCTCTAATGAAAATGTTCTCCAAGGTGAAAGCCCTTAGATCCAGAGGTTGGTCCACTTCCCTGGATTCGTAAGTAGGATGGCAATTGTCTCTTTTACTAACAGTTCTTTGTGTCTCTCCTTGATTCACTAGGTTCCAGTTTAGGCAACAAGTTCTGTAACAGTCTTTCTTCAACGCCAATTTCTCCTTTGTTTAGAAAACACTGTCTTTCTTTAGTATTTCTGGTAGCTTTACAACTGGCCTAGTATACTCCCCTGCCAGGATTCTTTATGCAATTCCAATTGCCTGGTGTACTCTCCTGCCAGAATTCTTTATGCAATTCCAAATGCCTAGTGTACTCTCCTGCCAGGACTTCACTTGTGGTTTTCACTTGCCTGGCACACTCTCATGCCAGGACTTCTTACGTGATTCAGTTGCCTTGTTTCCTTCCTTTGCCAGGACTTCTCATGTGTTTCATTTGCCTGGCATGTTTCCCTTGCCAGGACTTCTTATATGTTTCACAGTTCCTCTGTATCAACAAGTGCATATATTGCTCTTGGCTTTGTATATATGTCTGCGATAATATTTGTTCAAACTTTGGCCCACACTTGCATCTCATGCATCTTTAGTTCATTGGGGTTTGTAATTTGCTGTTTCTGCATTCAAACCAACTTCTTGCAGTTTTAACAATGGTGTCTCATTCAAATTGTCATTGGCGCGGTTGCCGGAATGCCCCGGGCTCCTCATTGTCTTCAGGTTGATTCACTGGTTGTCTCCAGTGCCTCTGGTCCGGTTCGCACTTGTGGCTCTTTCACCCGCTTTCCACCGTGGAGTGTGTAGATGTCGTTACAGATTCCTTTGCGGATCCACGGTCACAAGCCTGCCTCCCTTCAGGTCCCGGAATGGAAAATGCTGCCTCTTCGAGCTGCCAAGAGCCCAGGGACTCTCTTGCAGCTCCCAGTGACTCCACGCCACTTCCTGCTCACGCACTGCATTTCTGCTTCTTTCTTAGCAGCCTCCTCTGCGCCGTCACACCGGTCTGTGCCTTTTGCATTCGTGAGCCTCGGAATAGGAACCCACGTCTTCTCCTGCCCTGCCACACTCAGTAGTGTGGTTGCCATCTTTAAATGTCCCGCGCACATGTGATTTGAAAAACAACTAGACTGCATGTTGTGCTTCAAGCTCTTGATACCTTGAACAAACTCCTTCATCCTCCTCGTCTGAGTACATGGGTAATTCTGGGAGTTGGAGTTCATGGGTGTCATTGGACACGTGGCGTTTAAATAGTTCTTCTTAGTGATTTTACATAAGGGTACCTTAAAAGGCAAAAAGTGTTGTGTTGGAGATTTGTGTGCTTAGGTCATAGGTGAGGGTTTGACCAGAGAAATATGAAGAAGAGGTTTCTTTACTTCCTCTACAAGCGGGAACAAGAAGCTGATGATTGACCATTAAGGTCTTGGATGTTAGGGGTTTTTTTTCATCAAAAAGGTCTTGGCTATTAGAGGTTCTTCCTCATGGGAAAGAGGGAAATACTGCGTCTCGTCTAATGAAGTCATGACATCTCCCCGGTAGTTGTCTCCTCTCATGTGATCTTCCCTCACATAGCCGCCTCCAGGTCCAGGATCAGGTAGCGACTGCCATCCCCTGGCCACATGGGAGGAGGTCACCACCGGGGAATCCATGATGACTCCATTGGATTCATCCAGGACCCCTTGAGTTAATGATTGTTTAGGGCTTAACTGCACCCCGGCTCTCTGAGGTAACAGCAGAGAATGGATTACTCTGCAGGCCAGTCGTGGCAAAAAAGGTCGACTGGAAGAGGAGACAGGAGGTCTCAGAAGGGTAACTGCCATCTTAGATGCCAAGCATAGGGTGGCCTTCAGGCCTGCTTTGGGCAAAAGAGACTTTTTCCTTCAGAGCTACAGGGTCTGTGCCATTGTTTGTATCCCCTCTGCAAGGTGAGAATACGCTATGGTGAAGGGAAGTTCCTAGAGCCGTCACTGCCTCAACTGGTATGTGCAAGAGCTTGGAGGACTTCCAGGGGGGCCATTTTGTCAGCAGTGGCCATAACAGACTTTGGTAATAAATACTTTTCGATTTGGTTGGGAAGCCAATCTATTGATTACTTAAGTTTACGGCCACTGAGATGATCAGAAGATACATCTCACATCAGTCTATTGGAAGTGAGTGCTATAAAACTATCCCTTGATGACTTCCTTCTGAACTTTGAGGCGGGTATTCCTACAGATTCTGGTGAGAGGAAAACCCCTTCAATACACTACCTCAACAATGCAGATGTGTGGGGTTTCTCCCCCTGTGCACTGAAGTCGTGTCCATCTGATTTTAGACCCTGATAGGGTGAGGCTTTTTCATGGTAGCCCATCTGAAAGGAAAGGAGAGCAGTTTTGCTGATGTCCACAAAGGGCAGGTTTATAGGCATTTTATAGAGACCAACTTCCCAATGTAAGGGCTTCCTTTAGTCAATCAGTTTTCCTTCATCCATAACTATTGATCTCTCCTCTTCTGCTCCAGTGTGATTTCCCACAGAAGATATCTGATGTGTTATGTTTGTTGCATGGGCCATTGATCTTGTTTATATCTTCCCACGTGTTTCTCCAGCTATGCGCTCCTGCGATAATTGAGGCAATATATATGGCAACCATGATCCTTGAGGCTCTTGACTTGGTGAGAAGGACATGGCATTTCCGAATTCATGTATCTTTCTCTTCATCTTCTATGGTTGTTCTTTCTCAAGGTAAGAGGTCTGTCAAGCCATGCTAGTCCAAACATTCATAGCTTGCTATTGAGAAGTTGAGGTACCAAAATTGTGAACTTTCCAAGGATGTTTCTGATGTAATGCATGTAGACCACCCTTTCAGGCAGTTTATGTTCATAGATGGGAAAAGATTTCCAGTTAGTGTTTAAAGTGTACAGACCCATTATTGTGCCACACAGCTATTTGCATTGGAGGTTTTGCTATTTTTGGCCAAGAGTAGCCTTAATATTGGCATCTTTTTCAGATTATTTAACTGCACCATCTGTGTTCAATACAACTCCTGGGCAGTGTTATTCTGAAATGTCAACTTTAATACATTTTCTGAAAGGGTTGGCTAATGTCCTACGAAGCTATATATTGTTCCATTTGGGTGTGCTAAGTGATGTCAACATTTTTGATTGCTGCCCTTTTTGAGGCTATGTATTCTTGTCCCTGCCGGTCGTAGCAGGGAAGATTCTCATGACTGCTGTCACTTTGCACTCTGTGTGAGTGAGCAGCGTGTGCCCTGCATGCACTGTCCTTTTCTGATGTTTTTATAGGAGAGATATCCCAGAGTGAGGGCTCTCCTTTCGTTCAGAAGTGTTCTCTGTAGATAAATCTGTACATATTTTTAGATATTATTCCTGACTCACCATATTTCTAAGATTAAGGAATGGCTTCAACATCTTTGTCCAAAGAGTACTCTCCGCTTCTAAGCACCTCTATCTAGTTTGGAACAAGAATCATCTGTTTTCATTCACTAGCCTTCTGAAAGTGAAGGCAGTGACCAAACGAACTACCCATTGCTGAATATTTATTGAATTCTATTGCGTTTTAACCCAGTTTATAGAGCGTTCTATCACTAGAATGCATTTGGCACAGTTTACATGAAAACCTGGTGATGCGCATTGTTCTGTCTGGAATTTGACCGATAAAAATGTCTTCTGTGGCTTTCGGAGTCTCAGAGATTATGTATGACGAAATACCCTTCCTTGTCCTTGGAGCCTCCAGTAGGGTGTGCAAGGGGGCAGGATGCCTTCCCAAAACGAAGGATGATGGGCTCAGGCAGTGGTATGGTGAGGATCCCACTTAGTCCGTGTTATAATATGTCAGCTAGGGACAGAGTAACTTTAAGGAGCATACACCCTACACCTGGGAGGCAGAGACCATATGTGATAAGGGAAATCAGGCTTTCCCCAATTCACAGTGCTTCTGCTTCAACTGAATTTGGGGATTCTGTAGCTACTGCCCCTTTAAGGGGATCGAGGAAAGGTGGGACCACAAAACCGGCAGCACATGCACACTCCCCTTGTGTGGGTGCAGGAGTCCCAAGTAAATCTAAAGAGGAAAGGGGAGCAAACTGAATTAGGAAGAGCCGTCCATCAGACATTAACTCCATTCTAATATAGTTAAGAACAGATTGGCTGAGGGAGTCCCCTCTGTCGGGAGGGTTAGGGCTTGAAAACCAGAGAAGGTCTGCCCAAGAGGAGGGACTAGCTAGCCCAAATTCCCACATCAAAACTGGAAGCAATCCGGAGGTGGAGCCCAGCAGCCAATCCCTACACCAGGCACACTTGAATTCGCTTAACCAAGAGGGTATGGAAAATATGGCTAGGGTGGCGCAGGCAGGGAGAGGACTGCCCAGTTGAGGTATGAGCAAATCCAGAATCCCACATCAGGGCTGTAAGCCATCCCAGGTGGTGGACCCAGCTGCAAATTTCCTTCTCAGTTAATACACCAGAGTCCCCTTTCACCAGAGAGTCTGCAAGGTGGGAGTAAAACGCAATGAAAGCCCACATACTCAGTCCGGTACAGAAGGTGCTTGAAGTAGGAGCTGGGGACTGGAGAGTGAAGGGGTGAAGACGGTGCAAGAAATAGTTGTGAATTGGAGAGCATCATGTGCATAGAAAGTGTTGAATGTGATGTAGCAAGAGACCCAGAGAGGAGTGATATCTGTGCCGAAGGGGATGAAGAAGGTGATAGGAAAATGGACCTGAACAGGTGTAATAACTGTGCCCAAATGTGTGAAGAGGATTGGATGGAATAGGAATGGAAGATTACTGGGATTAGAACCCAAAGAGGCAAAGCATATGACAAAGAGAATCAAAACTGGTGAGAATAAGTATACAGATCAGTGGTGGTTACAGAAGGTGAGATTATGGGGCATGAGAGAGAGGAAAATTGTAGAAAAAAAGATTGAAGTAGTAAAAGATTTTGGAGACTAGGAGAAGAGCGTTGCCCAAAGGACAGAGGAACATACTGACCAAAGGGGTGATACAAAAAGAGAAAGAATTACATGCGAGACCAAGAGCTAGCAAGAAGGCTAATTGCAGAGATAGACATCTTGAACAGAGGGATCAGTGCATGTAAAGCTGAGCTAGTAGATGGCCAAACAGAGGGCTAAGGCTGTCAAAGGGATAATGGGCCTGGGTATAGCATCTGACAGACCAGAGAGGCGTGACGGGATGACAAGCTGGCCAACAATTCTGCCCAGTTATTTACCCTAAACCCTTAGTGCTTGGGCTTCAAAAGCTTGATTTTCCTTCTTCCTAGATTTCTTTCTTTACCACATAGCATCATTTCGGCTTTAGTGGGTCGAAATTTCAGAAGGTTGCTGCCCATCTAGGCACTGACTTCTAGCATGCACTCTTTAATGCCACTTGCTTGAAGTCAGCATCCAGCCTCTGAAACATCTGAGTATCGTCCATATCATCAACCGCAAATTCATATACGTAGGACTGGACATTTTGATATTGTGACATTATGGCGAGAGGGTGAAGATGCATGTAAAAGGGAGTGCTGATGGAATGTTCCCTGTGGTGCACTGCAGGTAAGCCTGGGAGGACTGGATTCATAAGATGCTAGGCTGATGACTTATCTTCATTTGGACAGGAATTATTTAAGCCACGCGAGAGTGTTGTCTCTGACCTCAAGTTCCGACAGATGCCTCAACAAGATATTATGGTCTACATTGTTGAAGGCTGATGATTGATCTAACAATATCAATGCTCTGAAACTGTCCATGTCCATCTGCGTACGTAGCACAACAACTATGGAGACCACCGCGATGCTGTGGCTAGGCATGAAGACTGCCTGATGATTGCCTAGAAAACAGTTAACAATTGACCAATACACAGCCTTGACATTTTTGCAGAACCACTGATACCAAAAAGCTTGTCAGTGAAAGGCAGTAATCAAACGGGAAATAGTTTGCATGGTATGTCGGTTCGAATGATGGCTTTTTCAGCAGTGGTTGTACCATGGTCAACTTAAGTTTCTTCAGTATCATGCCAAGCTGCCAGGATTAATTATCTGAACTATCTCTGGTTTATGTTTGGTTCTTGCTGTTTTTGCAATTCATGTGCATCAAGCATCGATATGAGCTAGTGTGCAAGCAGGTTCTTGAGGGCACCCTTACCAATTCACAGGGGACAGGCAGCTAGTTCTTCCTTGCAGTGTAGTGTCCCCTTGAGTGTCACGGAGTGTGGAAATTGAGTGTGGTCGAAGGATTTTCCTTCTGGGCAATGTTTGTTCAGTAGCTGTCCCGGATGAGGAGCAGCCTGCAGAACTCGCCTTCAAAATCCCTCTCCCCGCGCAGAGCAGAGCGCAGAGTGTGGTCGGCGGTTGTCATTGATGGCCCTGGATGGACCAGAACCAGGAACCCACTTCAGTAATGCCTCCTGAAGTTTGGAAAAGTGATGAAATTGTTGTGATAAGTGAATTGTAAAATCATTAGTGACTGTGATTGTAAAGGAAAGTTCGCAGCATCCACAATTCTAATAGGCTCCACGCTCTCAATCTTTTGCACTCTCATAAAATATTAAAAGGTGCAGTAGCATTGTAAATGCTGGGTCTCAAATTATTGACTTCAATTACCTCCTTCAATAGCAAATCCACACGTGCCGACTCAGTAAAACTGTCAAGTACCGGCAAGTCGGCAAGTGGAATGCGTTGACTATTTTGTTTTCTGCTTTTAGCGATTGGAGTCTAAAGGCTGCAGCGCTAAAGTAAACTAATTAGACGTTGCCGACAAGGATTGATCCCTAGCTTTTCAAGTTGCTAGGGATTGATTAAGGTTCAATCTCATTGCTAGTCGGTCTCAATTAGTAGTCCATCGGCAATATCGGAGCGGATTTCCTGGTGAAAACTCGAGCAGGCTTCAAAAGTAAGATGCCAAACATTTACAATTTGAGAAGTGGATCCTTGTGGGCTGATTTAAGGGCCCCAGAATTGGATTAGCCGGTCCCGTTTGAGAGGTCGGAAACTCTTCTAACAGAGAAGCAGACCAAGTGTCAGAGCCAAGCCCTTAGTGCTCATGCATAATCAATTAACAGAACTCACGTGTTATCAGGAACATCAGAGCACGACAGCACAAAGCTCGAGGGAGGTCGTTAGCTCCCCTACAGTAGTCCAGGACTTGTGAGCAGCCTTTGAAAATGGCATGGAATATACTTTAATAGAAACTACAATAAAAAGGGAAATCACTGATTTGTTCACCAAAAGGAAATGCCGGAGTCTGGGCAATGCGGATTACTATGAATTAAATAAAGGGGCATATTTGTCAAGTATGGCACCGCCCGGGACTGGGGGCTTGGTAGCTTCTGCAAGTAATGTAATATCGGGTGTTAATGCATCGATTGATTGATTGTTTATTTATATAGCGCCTATACACAATGTGTTTCAAAGCACTTCAAGGAGGGAGGGAACATGGGAAAATACAATTACATTCTTACAGGTCCTTGAAACAGTTCAGAATGTGAAAATTAACTATCAAATCATAAAAAGATAGTACAAGTGCATGGAACATAAGGGGAGAGGAGAGGGAGGAAGGCAGGAGACAAAACTAGCAGTAACATTGCTATGCCTGACGACAATTGTTGCAGTGCAAGAGTGATAAGAGGATGGGTAGGAGGCGAAGTGGGGGGCGAGAGGAGAGAAGGGGTAGGGAGAGGCACAAAACAAGTGACTATCCATAAAAGGTCAATGACTGTTCAAGATAGTGCTAGGAAGGGAAGGGTTGGAGAAAACAAGAAGGGTAAGGGGGGGACAGACAAGCTGTTATCAACGGTCTAGGGGCTGATGATAAAAGTAAGCGTATTAGATATAGTTAGAGGGGAGGGGGGTAAGGAAATCTGCAAAGACAGGCAGCTACAAATTACTGTGCCTGACGGCAATTGGGGTAATGCCGGAATTGAAAGAGGGGAGCGAGGGGTGGAAAGGGTGAGAAAGAGGGGGGGAAAGGAGGAGGACAAGGGTGTAAAGGCAAGAAGGGGAGAGTGGGGAGCAGGAGACCGTACAAAGGGGCCAAGGGAACAAACAGGGGGCAGGGAGCAGGGGGAAGGGGGACAAGGAGACACTGGCGGGGGCAGGGGGGACAAGGAGACACTGGCGGGGAGCAGAGGGGACAAGGAGACACTGGCGGGGGCAGGGGGACAAGGAGACACTGGCAGGGGGGACAAGGAGACACTGGCGGAGGCCAAGGGGGTGCAAGGAGACACTGACAGGGGCAGGGGGTAACAAGGAGACACTGCCGGGGGCAGGTGGGACAAGGAGACACTGGCGGGGGGAGGGGGGAAGGAGACACTGACGGGGGGCAGGAGGGACAAGAGGGCTCACACACGGGACATAGAAGGGTGGCTAGTTGCGTACTGTGGTGGACAGGGGTAGAGAGGGGCCTTAGGATCGGGCCTTTGGAAGAGGGCCAGACAAAGCCTGCCGGCCTTTTCATTGGCCAAGATGTTGCAGGCCACAACCAATCCTGGGCCCCATTCACGCCAGCCCCAGCACTCCAGTGCAAAGCAATAGGGCACAGCCATCTTGGAATGGCGTGCTCACAATGAGTTTCAATGAGCGCACACAAGAAAGAACAGTGCAACGGAACAATCTTTGCTCCATAAAGTACAAAAATCCAGAGAGACGATTGTGTTCTTTACACAGATATTGTACCTTGATTCTGGTGTTGTGCGCAGACGCGCGCTTGCCGCTGCCCATGGGTCCACTGGAAGGCATCAGGTGGAGAAGGGAGAAGGAGCTGCTACAGCTCAACCAATAAGCCCTTCTGTGCAAGCCTTTGCAATGAGCCCTATTGTTGCTTCAACCACACAAGCACATGTAAATGGGCGTTTATTGTAGCAAACAGCTGACAATAGGTTTGCACGTTCATCAGAAGTCCTGAGTGATGGCGTAAAAGAAGCAAATGATAGAACACTTTCAGCTCTGAACTTTATCTTAAACTCATTGGTGAACGTGTTTGATCTATTAAAAGGAGAAGTCCAGGTACAATCTCGAATTTTGTTGGAATTAACAAAAGAAGTGGAAGGATGAGATTCCTCTTTAGTAGCTTTGAAAACAGCGTTAAATGCTACTGTGATTGAGTCTTTAAAGGATCTAAAATTAGAAATAAGAAAGCAGGCGTATAACCGACCTGCGTGAAACATTTCTTACAACCAATCAACAGATGGATATCCTGAATGGGAACGTAACAGTCCTGACTGACAAGGTATATCATCACAATAAAAAGGAGGCTGCAACTGAGCCAATTGTGGAAAAAGAGGCTAGCCAAGGGCTCTATGACACTGCACTCTCTGAATCTATTTTGGACGAATGTATAAGACTGGCGCAGATTTCAAACGATCTGGGTCCACTTGGTAGTGGGAATGTGGACTCAAACCAGATTCATGATATTTCTGACTGTGAGACACAAGTACCAAAACAGAGTAAAAGTAATGGGGATAAAAAGAAAAAGAAAAAAAGAAGAACAATCAAGCAATTGGAGGAGGTTTAATGATTCCACCACAACAACTGGAACCCATATCAAAGCACCAAAAGGTGAAAAAATAAAGAAGGCAGTAAAAACAAATGTTCTCAGCGCAAATAATGTACCATCCAAAGAGGGTAGCAGAGAGTTGAAAGGCGATAATAGCACTAAAGGACTAAGAGCGGCAAACTATCAACCAAGTAGGGCAATCGGTGCAAAGAGAGCAGTACCTAGCCCAAAATAATAATCAATCTGCAAACTCTAATTCTTCCATGCAACTGACCACTCCACTATTCAAGAAACCTAGCGTTGGAGTACAAACCGAAAAGGCGCAGGTCCCAACCAAGTGGGAGCCAATATTTTATCAGGGGAAAAGGCCCCGCCAGGTTCCATCAACACATCAATGTGATCAACACATCAAAGTCCAGAGAAAGATTCAAGTACTTATGGCCTGTATGATCGATCTCGGTCAGTCAAGGATTCGGTGGAAGAAGGTCTGCAAAAGATGCCACCATCCCCAACGGGTGGACGTGAACTATACAAAGAATCAAGAAGGTACAGTAAATGTAACGCTCACCTGGTTCCCACAGAGGCGCAGGTCTGGCTTTGAGTGCTGATGCTTCTTCAATGGTGAAGCGGAGGACTCTGAAGATGGACAGGAAGGGCCCTCTACTCGGGCTTCTCCGGCTCGTAGGAATATACCCCTGTGCGTGAAAAGGGAGTATTGCCTACTGACTGAGTTATGCTCAAGCCTCCCACTCTCTTCCAACCCTCCACGATACCGTTCCACGATTCCCCGTGAAGTCTCACCTTAGGGTCTGAAAGGACGAGCTCTCCATCCTGCTTCTGACGCAGGGGCGCGTTGAACCCAGTTACTTCACTGGATTGAGGTTGGATGGGAGTTCAGGTAAGCTTGATTATACTGGTAAGGCGCTGTAAAAGTTCTGTTGCAAGTTCAAAAGTTCAAGCTTTAAATAATAATGTTCATTGTCTTTTTTCAGGTGATGAATGAAGATTCCTTTTGAGACTTCTTGCAACAAAGCGCTAATGTTGATGTCTTTTCCCCATAGGGGCCGGGGTTCGGAATGCCGGAGATATGGCGCCGACCCGAAGTGAAACGTGCAGTTCCAGTAAAGATCTGGTAAGTCCTAGATGAGCGGTCAGGTAATGTTTTTGCATTCGCTCATCTAATGTCTTTGTCTTTTTTCCCCATAGGGGCCGGGGTCTGGAAAATGCTTGGAAGCAGCAAGACCCGAAATGAAATGGGAATGACCCAACAGGTAAGTCTTAGAAGGAAACTGAGCTTTTCCTATTCCCTTCCTTCTCTCACCTCTTATTCTTGTCTTTTTCTCTAGGCTCTGGGAAGTGGCTGTGTATCCGGATGATCGCTGCTGAAGATGGAGGAACCCAGGAAAGGTGAGTGAAATGCAGCGCTGCAGCGATCGTAACGAAATGCTTTTAAAAATGATGTCTTCCCTTTCAGGATCGTCGGTGATGTCTCCATGGTTCAGATTAGCTGGTAGGTCTCTTGTCTCCCTTTGCAGGTGACCCAGGATGCTGATAGGCGTGGCTGAAGTCCAGATGCAGGAGCTGACATGGTGAGCGTCCAGCTGCGAGGAGCAGAACAACGCGAAGCGTGAGTTGCTGATCGGGTGTGGTTTAAATAGCTTTGGAAGAAGTTCCAAGTGTGTATCCTTCCTCCGATCAGGTATGTATCCTTCCCCAACCACACCCGGGTAGAAAGTAGTCCCACAGGTAAAGTAGTTCCTATTCAGGCCTCAAGAGGGCCTGGATGTGGCAGCATGGTCTGCATCAGGTAAGTGCACATTAAAACACTTGAACACATGTCTAGCTTTATGAGCCTGGCGCCTAAGGCGCCAGGACAGAGGTCCAACATGAGCCTGGCGCCTAAGGCGCCAGGACTGCGTCCAAAGGGCCCCAGCTTGGGCCCGCTGGCACTCCCCTGGGGGAAATGATGCCTGCCTCTGGGGTTGCTGGGTCGGACCTGGCTCCTTGGAGGTAGGCATCATGACAGTAAAGCTTTCTGCAGGGCCTAATTTAGAAGCTTCAACCGGTCAACCCTTTGCTATCCCTAGAGTGTGGTTGAGACACTTAAACAAAGGAAAGGGATCCAAAGCATTAAATTGAAGTGCCGTTTTGTCAATTTTAAAGGAAATCTTAGACATGTATCTTTTTTCCACCCATGACATTGACTATGTTTTTTTCCTCATGAAAAGTACACACATATAGTGGAAATGGGCCTAAAAACCGAGCTGGGTGCTAATGTCGTTCTGACGGCAAGTGACAAGCTCAGTAATCGGGACTATGAGATCTCGTCTGAGTTCCTTAATAATAATGTTCAGGACAGCACTGGAACGAATGATGAGGGGGAGATGGGTGGTTCAACAAGTCATGGGGTGGGGGATCAATACTAGGAGGTCATCCAACAGTAAAATGTTTATTCCAAATTCAGGAGATGGTAACCCCCAGAGTGAGATCAAGACAAAGGTATGATCTTTACTACCAGATATCCTTTTGCACATTTTTCAGAAGTTGGGGGAAACTGAGGATACCCTCTAGTGAAGAATGAGCTCAGACTGATCAGTTGGAACACGCAGAGTTACAGTTCTTTCAAGAATAGATCTGTGAGAGAGGACGTTTTTTGTAGGCACAATTTAATTTTGTTTCAAGAGACTTGGCTAACGAGTTGCTTTAAGGTGAATGGATTCTCCATAATGGAGCAGTTAGCCTCCCATAATAAGCGTGGTCGCCCAGCTGGTGGTCTCTTTATAGTGATTCGAAATTCTATCACTAGAACTCATTACTTCTGAAGTCAAGGTATTTTAGCGCCCAAAGTAGTTAATAGTGGAACTACGCCCCCAATGTCGATAGACGTGATTAACATCTACTGGAACCGCACCTGTTCGAACTTGTCAACGTTTTTGCACTTTTTGTCAGCATTGCTCTTGAAAGTAAAGACCTTATATGGCCACTCAGTCCTAGTATTTGTAGGGGATTTAAATTCCCAATGTATCAGCATGGGTATACCACGGGCAGAAATAGAGAGCCCTCTCTAAACTGAAAGAAATGGTTTTCCTTTCTGTCAAAATGGAATTTGGTTAGGGCTAATGGGAACACAGAGGAGGATGTTCCACCTGCAATAACTTGGAAGAGGGGCTCCCAGGGCTCAACCATTGATTACCTCTTCCTCTCAGAGGATCTGTTTGTGAGGTGTAAGAGCTTTCAGATTCGAGACTGGTGAGTGTAGTAGTGATCACAACATGTTAATTGGGGGTTTCTTGCATTTAACTCAAGGCACATAAAAAGGGCATCATTGTGGCCTGAGGGTGAATAACAGAGGGAACAGAATTGTTAAATTCAGAAAGGGAGGCACCTCTCTAGCTAACAGCTTATTAAATTCTCTTAATTAAGAACATTTTGTGATCCATCTAACTTTTTGGAATTCCTAAGGGATTCAGTTTCCCACAAGTTTAAACGGCATGAACAAGAGGTTGGGCCATAAACATTCTTTTGATGTTGCAACATGGCTTCGGAAAAGAGAATTGAGGAGATCTATCCAGGCTCTTAAATAAAAGATCATTGCAAAGTCAGCTTACCAACAAGAATTTAAGAGACTACGTATTGACTACAAAAACTGGTCTCTGTCTCAGAGGTACTTGTGTCATCAGAAGGATGGTGAATTGATGTTGGTAGCCTTAGGAAATAATAACTCCTGTAACTTCTGGCCTCTTGTCAATCGTCCTCAGGACTCTCAAAGCAGCCTCCAAAGTAATGTGGCAGCAGAGAAAACGTGGTGTAACTACCTGAGGAACCTATATGGGAAACCTTCTGTATTGAACTTTGAGCACAATTCAGATTTAGCTTGGTCGCTGTATTTAACTAAGGAAGGTATAATAGAATTAATTGTGAAGTCTTCATATCTAGGGCAGCCGGCCCTAACAGCCTTATTACTCAGATATTGAAGTCTGACATCGACCCATGGTCAAGAATACTACAGGTCCTATTCAATGAATTGTTGAACAAAAGGCATCGGCCCGACTCATGGAAATCTGCCATTTTCATCCCCATCTATAAGAAGGGCGATCAGGCGAACCTGGTGAATTACCGCCGATCACCCTTCTGGATGCGGATAGTAAAATCTTTGCTGGGGCAGTATTAAGAAAGCTGGAATCCTGTGCCACAAGGAAAATCAACTTGTCTAAACATCAAATAGGATTTCGTAAGGGCCTTTCAACTTCTTTTAATGGACTTGTAATGAGCATAGTTTGTGTTAAGTCCTGGTCCAATGGCGGCCCCATATTGTACGGTGCGTGGATAGATCTTTCAGAGGCATTTGATACAATAAATATGGAACACCTTTAGACTAAGTTAAAACAATTGGGTTTGCCTATGTCTCTTCTAGCAAGAATTGTGAATCTCGATTAACATTAACGATTACAGGTTAGGCTAGATGCTCAAGGCCATCTATTCGCCCCTGTTTCTACTGAGAGAGGCATGAGGCTGGGGTGCATAAATGCCCCCTGCCTCGTTAATTTGTATCTAGCTGACTTGGTGGAAGCATTAGATCAGCATGCTTATGGTAGCCCCAAAGATCGATTCCGAAAGGATTAATTGGATCGCCTATGCAGATGATTTAGTCTTCTTAGACTATACTCCGATAGGCCTCCAACGGCTTTTGGGAGGCTTCAGGGATTATGCAACATCAAACGACTTAAAAATAAATCCAGCAAAGTCTAACATAGTAAGTTTCTAAAGCGTGCCTCCAATTTTAAATGGACACTAAAAGATCAAGAGGTCCCCTTAGTAAAAGAGGTCACATACTTGGGCTTCAAACTGAGGTCCTATCCCACAATTGCTCAACTAGAGCTGGAAGTAGAAGACAAACTCGACCAACTGTCTTGCCAAATGAAGATGCTTCTCTGTACATATTGTACATTCTCAATAGTTCCCTCAGTGAAGTTTTATTTAGGTAAGGTTATACCATCACTTACTTGTGGAATTGATATACATCCTCTATCTTGAGCAATAAACTGGATGACAATAGAAGGGAAACTATGGAAGAATGTGCTGAGTTTACCTCAGTCTCCTGATGGCAAATTTGAGGTATGAGTTGGGCCTACAATCCATGCTGCCTTATATAGACTGGAAGGTCATTTCACTTTATAGACTGATACTATTCCCTCAAAAGAACTCTTTGTCGGAGGACATTGGTCTTCTGCTAAATAATGCATCCAATTAATTTCTTGTACAGTTGAAGATCGATGTGGTGACAATTTTGCAGGGGTGCGCCCGTTCTGAAAATGATCTTGTAATGAATCCCTTGGGTGTTATGGAAGCTCTGACCAGAATGGGCTGGGTTCGCACAATGTCAGAGATGCATAGCATTTCAATAGCAAACTGGTTATCCTTGTATGACAAACTCAGAGGGTACCTAACAATGTATTTAAGGCATTTTCCTAATTCATGTTGGAGGTCAGAATTCCTAAGGGTTCACCTTAATTTGTCACCCACAGGAGAAATACAGTTTATTCGGAACAAGCATTTATATAAGGATAATCTTTGTACTTTATGTGCGAATTCAGGAAAAAAACCTCTGAAACACATAATGATTGAGTGCTGGGGGACCTGGGAGATGAGAGTCAAGCTGCTTACCTGATTCATTGATAAAGAACATTGGTTAACTTCTGATAACTTTTGGGAGAGATTGGTAGCAGGACATAAAGTTTGTTTATCTATTGAAGTATTCAAAATTGTGAATTATTTTAAGGCATACATTTGATATGTAATGTGAAAAGTTGAATTCTCGGCTATAAAACACACACAAAGTAGTGCTCCCCTGTTGACCGCTGCTCAGACAGCCGTTTGGTTGTCTATATGGTTTTTGTCACGCATTACTGGCTGCATTATTTGGCAATTACAGCCTCCCTTTTTGGAAGTATATCTGAAAGCATTTTCACTTCTAGACCTTTGGTTCTTCCTGATATATTTCCCACCATCCCTTTTTATGGCAGTGCTTTGGGAGTACATGCAATAATTAGAAAGGTTTGGGAGGGAATACTGTTTTCATTAGAAAAACAAATTACTTACTATTATGATGTACACAGTTTATCTGACAACGACCATTCAAGGATTTGGAATACTATAATTACTCAAAACCTCTGTTCCCCTTTTATGATAATCCCGGCTTCTATTGAGTATGTGAAATTTCGTAGAACTGATGCATGGGTCTTGTGTCGTTATATAATCCGTTATATCACATCCTGTGTTGGTGGTGCCAATGACATCTTGACTGAGACTTTCATGAGGTCACAACTATGCCCCTGATGGCTGTTTAAAGTTTTCTGGCCCAACTGTGCCTGCAGCAATTTCAGAAGAGTAACAATCAGTGGAAGGAAGGGTGTTTTGTCAGAAAGAGCATTACCAAAGTTAACAAGTTTCTTAATTAGAAGCAGGTTGTGTGACTAAAGATCTGAAACTGCAGTCACCATATTAAACCCAGAAATCTCCAAGCATTCAACCATCAACACAGCGCTCTTGAACATGTAGCTGAATCTCAGATAATGATCCCTAGCTCTGAGACTTCAAGATTGGACCAAGCACCTTAAACCTCCACAGCAAACCATAAGAGCTCCCGGGTATTGAGCTATCATTCTAATGGTCTAAATAATAATACACATAGTTTATAATAACTGATTTCTTGGGTGTGGGAGTGTGTTATATATGTTTTTGAAATAAGCTGTTATACAATATGTTTTGCCTTTCTTCTTAGTTATGTAAGGAGCATGTACTCTTTTGGACTGATGGAAACAAACTTTTATGACCAGGCTTACAAGATGGCCAGTGAGGTAAAGAGACATTGCTAACGTTATTTTTTTGTGCAACATGATTTGTATTGTTTGATAAATTATGTAAGTCGATTGAAATGTGAGCATGTGTCTTAGGTTTCACACAGACACCAGATGAATGGGTTTATTCATAGTAGGTACATTCACAGGAGCGCTGTACCGGAACAATCTGATGACTCTAAGTCCAACGGTTTCCTCTACAAACCCTCACAAATAATATGGAACTTGGTGGCAACCATGTACCATATTACAACATATGCCCATTTCACACTTATCTTGAGCTATTCCAGAAGCATAATAGCACAACTAATAAGCTAAGTGTGCAAAATGAAACAACATTTAACTCAGAACATAACTTGTTACTAATAGAACATTAAACTAATTTGTTTTGGGGAACCTTGTCGTTCTCACTTGTAAAAATCACATAGTAACCTAATACATACGCAGATTTCATGGCACACTAAAACCTAACATTTGTTAATAATACAGAAATACCTAATAATAACGGAATACCTAATACCTTTACCCAGAATTCCATGTGTGTGCTTATAGTTCGAAATACCCAGGTTCCCAGGGCTCACTGCATACATGCACCTATTCCATTTCATAGTTCTTTCGCCTTATGGGGGCAGTTCTGGCCTGCATGATGCGCTGATTTCCACTGATGCCGGCACTTCCTCTTAAACCCTCATTGACCTGTCTATCCCTGTTGTACCATTCACTACTCATACTCACATTCTCACTCCTTTCCCTACCTCCACCTCTCCATCTTTTGCATCCTCTCTGTCACTTACCACACCTGTGCGCCCATCGCATCTGGCCACTCTTCTCTTGTTCCACCTCCGACCATCATCCAACACTACGTAGTGCGTTCCACTCTGCACTGCCTTCCTTGCTTACCCTAAACGGTTTCTTGATTTTTACTAAATCATCCACATCCGCTTTCTGCTCACTCACTCGTTGCTTGTGATCATATATTCTTTTGTACCCAGTTTGGTACCTATGTACCTGTTCAACTATTGCGGCCTCATCAAAAATGATCCTCCTCTCCGTCCCATCCATGGGGGACTAAAACCTGACTTCATGTTCCTTCTCCTCATGATTGCGAAAGGCATGTACACCCTAGCAGGATGAGGCGTATTTCTGTACCCAGCGACCATTTCCTCCAACACCCGTTTGCACGGTAACTCTGATACCAATGCCAGATGTAAATTATCTTTGATCAACCTGTTTACTTTTTTCTACAAGACCATTACCCTGTGGGTGACACAGTGAGGTTCTGAAATTCCTTATTCTAGGCACATCCAAAAATTCTTTCATCTCTGTGGAATTAAGTTGCACTCCATTGTCACTTGAAAATGTACTTGGGAATCCCTCTCTAGCACACACTTGTAACAAAAAAGTCTATCACAACATTTGTGGCCCCATAACCCACAAATTTAACTTCAGACCACCTTGACGTGTAGTCTACTATCACCATAAGATATCGCCATTCTAGATCTACATTCTGCATGGGACCCATCACCTTGATCCCCCACCTCTTCCTGCACATCCAAAAGCACCTGCAATGGCTTAAGTTGTACACGCTCCACCCTCCTGGTTTTGTCTTTCTCCTCAAACGCATGGCAATTCTTCACTGCCCTCTCTACCATATCAACCATCCCGCTCACCAGTATTTCTCTTAGTCTCCTTTTCATTACATTATGGCCCAAATGCCCCATGTATGCATTCAAAACTATTCTCTCCCTTACTTTAAGAGGACAAATAGGTTTCTCTTTCCTCGTTAAACCCCAATCACACGGTGCAAGCTCATCTTTAACCATACTAAACGCAACATCACAGTTAGGTTCCCCAGACAACCCCTCCTGCGTGCACTTTATCACGCAATTAAGTTCTTTCTCTTCTTCCATAGCTTTCTTTCACTCCTCCTCTGGCACAACCACACCCACCAATGCTCGCCACCCACTTTTCCATTTCTTCCACTGATTCCTTCCAAAAACCTCCCAAAGGTAGTAACCCTGACAAACAATCTGCTACCAAATTGTCCTTCCTTTTCACATGCCCAACCTGAAAGTTAAACTCCTAAGTGTTAGCCAACCACCTTGCAATACGAGGAGTGGCCATGCTTGATCCACTGGTAGAAAACAACTTCACCAACAGTTTGTGTTCGCTCCTTACCACAAATGGTATACCCCACAAATATGATCAAAATATCTTGCTGCCCAACAACACACCCATGCCCCCTTACTGATTACAGAAAACCTTGTCTCACGTTTACTGGGATCTTTTGAGGCAAATGCAATGGACACCTCTTAGTTGCCTTAGCGTTGGCTCAGTTCCGCATCTAAGCTCCTCACATCCACAGTCAACACCGTGGTGGCCCCTTCTTCAAACCTATGTAACGTGGGAGACTTGGTTATGGCTTCTTTAATACTTTTGGATGCTTCTTCAATCACCTCCGACCACTCAAACTCCTTACACCTCTTCAAGGCCTTCCTCAAGTTGCCGTTTTCTCAGAGAAATTCAGCACAAACTTAGCACAGAACTCCCATGGCCTGTGTGTGGGTAGGGAAGGGTGTCCATGCTGGGGCAGCTTACGTCTGACATGCATGCTTGTCAGCCTTCATGGCCCTACATTCCCTCCCTGCGGGGCACTCACATGGTGGGTGAGGGGTGGCTTAGTACATGGCATTGTCTTGGCTCTATGGGGCACCGCTGTGCAGCCAGCAGGGCTGCATGGTGTTTGGCAGGCTGGGCACCTGTCAGTGTGTGGGACGTGTACTTCCTTGTGGCTTGTCTGCCATCCCGACATGGGGCAGCCCTACTGGGCCCGCAACATGCTGGTGTGACTGCTGCACGGTGTTGTGGTCGCTCACACACCTCAATCTCGCTGGCACAGGGTGCGCCAGTAGGGTTGTGGTGCACATGGCATTTGTTTGGTGCACTCGCCTGCCCTTCCCCCTGCTGTGACGCTCAGGGGTGCCCTTGGTGTCCTTCAACATGGCTGCTGTGGAGGTGGCTGATGTGCCACCCCTTTACTCTGCCCTGTTGGCATGCCCTGCTTCAGGGTCTGCTGATTTGTGTCACTGTCCACTGGGGCATCTTATGCTGGGCTGTCATTTGTGCATGCATTTGTGTTTGGGGGGTTCACTCGCCTCCTGGCTGATGGCACCCGCCTCCTCACTGCCGACCCCCTCTATCCCTTTGAGGTGCAGCACTGTGCTGCATTTCTCCTCCCAGGCGGTGAGGACCAGTGGCTCAATAGTGCCTTTTCCAGTCGCCAGGGACTCCCTGCAGTGTTGGGACAGCAGTCCCCACACCCTGACCCTCCGGTCGTTCCACCACTTGTGGCAGTCGTCTCCATCGCGGGGTACGCTTGAAACTGCTGTCACCTTCTGGGAGATGGAATTCCAGATGGCTGGCCTGCGCTGCCCAGTGGTCTTCGTTGGCGACTGCCGTAAAGTTCCTTACAGTGAGCATTCACATCATCTGTGAGGACCACCAGCTCCCCCGCGCTAAATTTCGTGCAATGTTCAGCCACCTTGCCTTTTATCCTCTCCTGGGACGTTTTTACTTGTTACCGGGACCGGATGGCTGCAGGAAGTGGAGATATTCAATGAATGGTGTTTTTCTAAATGGCCACTGCAATGCTACCTGCTCCAGTGGTGATGCAATTTCCACTGGCACTAATAGTGCTGGGATTGCCAGCGACAGCGCTATTAGAACCGCTTTAGCGGCGGTAGCTCTTATTTAGGTACAGTTACCGGCGGGTGCTAATAGCATTACCGCCCGGATGGGGCGCATTCACACCAGGTTCTGATGCAGCGCTAATTCCACTGCACAACCAGGCGGTAATGCTATTTCTGCTCGGCGGTAATTGCACCAGATTACTGCCAGAATTGTGATGAGGCCCATAGACTGCAGTCAATGGCACATTGTGCGAGTAGGGATATGAATTTGTGTGTGTAATGAGGTCACATTTTAATCACTGAAATGGGCAGACTCTGAAGTTTTGGGTGTCAGGGAAAGCCACACACTCTGTGATGCAGCCCCTGGAGTTGCTAAATGAAGGATCTCTCAGAGGGGTAACCCAGTAATCCCTTGAGTGATTGAGGGGATCAGCGCTTGGCCAGATTAGGAGAGGACCAGTATGTTTCCCAAAGAGATATGTACCTCTTGAGAGAGAGTGAAGAAGGTCTAGAGCAAGATTCAGGTCAGCCTTGGGTTCCCCAAAGGGAAACCCTGAAAGAAAATCAGCCCAAAGATGATTTAGGAAGTTTCAAGGGTAAACAAGTGATTCTTGAATACTTCGGGCACCGTTTGCGGTTCCTTGCATGGAGAAGTTTAGGAAATCTAGCATGCATTGGGTGCATAAACCCTGATATTGTATCTAAAAGGGAGTTGCAGGCAAATGTAATCTCTTTCTTATGTCTTATGAGGGGTATGACTTTCTGATTTTCACTGATGCCGGCACTTCCTCTTAAACCCTCATTGACCTGTCTATCCCTGTTGTACCATTCACTCCTCATACTCACATTCTCACTCCTTTCCCTACCTCCACCTCTCCATCATAAGACATCAGAAAGTCTACCCCTCTGCTCAGCATGCAAATGCTGACAGCTGGGGGTAATGTTTACCTGCAAACTAAGGGCTTGTAACAGTGCCTCTGGTAGCCACCATGACACACGTGCCAGACTCTAACATGGAAGCACATGCAGATCCAGCCCACTTAAGCATCCACAACAACTGAGTTAAAATGAAAGAAAGGCACATGCACATAAGTAGGTGGTGGAATTCCTAGGCAAGGCAAAAACACAGAGGTGATGGCTGGAAGGTTTAGACTGAATCTTAACCACTGGCGGTGCTCTGGGCAACCTTCCAGACCATCGTTCTTCGCCTGCCAAGCCATTACAGAAGGGGAAAAACCATATGCAAATCAGGCTTGGTCCCACCGTAAAAGGGACAGTCCAGCCCAAACTGCTAGGTCACAGCCCTTCTGCACGAGACCACAAGTGTCCCCAAACATGTTTCGGCCTTGTTGGGCCTCATCAGTGAGGAGTAGCTTGGGTCTCTAGGCCCAGCAGTCACGGGCAAGGGCCAGTCATGAGACAGGGAAAAAGGATGCCGAAGTAGACTACATATCAAATTTATCAATGCTCTAATCACTCTATCAGCACCTGTATAAAAGGAGGTGGAAGCCTTGTGCCCCTGTGGGTGTTAGGACAATGTTCCGCAGAGAGAACTGTAATTCGATTAAATTCACAGGGTGCCTTAACAAAACCTAATTCAGACCTTTCATGTTCTTCATCAGGGGTCTTTATTGGTACCTTTTTTGTTTAACTTCTTTATTGCTGATGTTGGGGACCGTTTGAAGAAGCTAAGACCGTTTCTGCCTGGACTGGGTAACAGAAGTGTCAACTGGCTAGTCTACGCGATTTGGTAAGGTTGGATCAAACTCCAATTGGGCTTCAACGTCAGCTAGAGGCCTTGCACGCATATGTGTGGGCAAATGGTCTGACAGTTTCTTAAAGACAGATATCCTTAGCTTTGGTGCAAGGCAAAGTCTATGCAGTAAGAGATTTAAGGACTGATTCACAGAAGCGTTTTATAATGGTGCAGTCCCATAGGAAAAAGCTCTGTGACTCAGACCCATAAATGGATGCTAAAAAAAAATCCCATTAGAGACAACTACAAGCTTTACCTATTTGGGTTTTCAGATGTATACCAAAAAGACAGTGGAGCTCTGCTACTCTAACCTTTTCACTAAGCGTACGGCTCTGGCGGGGCAAGGGTAGAGAATAAAAAATCACTTTGGAAGTTACTCGTTATTACCGGTTTTACATTTTGTTAAGTCAAATGTGGAACCCACACTTCTCTATGGAGCAGAACTATTTAATCTTGTTGATGTTTATATTTGGGACCACCTAGAACGGCTTTCTTGGAGGCAGGTCCTGAATTTTCCAAATGTTGTGTTGGTAGCAGTGATGAGATTCGAGCCTTTTACCCCTTAAGGCAAGAGTTGTGTGGCAATTTCTGGCCTTATATAGGAAAATACTGGTCCCCACTATTGATTCTTCGTTTGAAGTTCACCATCAGGCGGTGATAAGGGAACCAGATGGGTGACCACCATAAATAATTTCTTGGAGAAGGTGGGGCTTAAAACAGAAGTTCCTCTAGCTGACCCAAGAGAGGACATATCCAAACTTTGGAAAGCTGCCTGGAACGCAACAAGAGATAAAATTGTAAATAACAACTTTTATGAACATATTTTAAATATGGACAAACCGCTGAACTTTGTTCCCCTAAACATGGGAAAATTGCCTGACAGACGGCATAGGGCATGGTTTTTGTTACCAACCCATGAACTAACAGGTGCCTGTCTTAATGTTCGGAGAGAGCTAAGAATCTTCAGATATTCCAGAGAACCAGAGATGGTGGAAACCTTGCGTCACTTAATCAGGGAGTGTAAGATGCTATCTGCTAAAACGTCTGTTAGTCTTTCAGTCTCATGACATTGGCCATGTTCCTGAATATGAATTTGGGAATACAATTATTGCTGGGGATAAGATCTCGATGATTCCAGCAAGAACCAGCTTTTTAATGGAGATTTTTAAAATTGATAAGAATTGTTTAAATATTACTTCTGGAAATGTAATAGGGTGATGGCTTATTGGATAGATTGACTACGGTGATCGTCATTGTGTAGATTTTGTGATTTGTTGTTAAAATGTTCATTTGTATAGGAGAAAAGTTTGAATTTCAAGCTGTAACACCATTAAATTAAAAAGGAAAAATAGTAAGAGTAAGTGGCGAAGGAAAATAAATATTAGCAAGTCAGAATTTGTGTTGGCAAAGTCAAGAAGGCCAACTAGAGACCAGGAGATGTAGAAGGAGTTGGATGTGTCAGTTAGCACACAAGATTAGACGCCATACTGGAATGGGCTTTGAGAGGAGGCCTGGGCTCAGCGGATTGAAGGAACCAGATCTGAAGAGAAGCAGACCAGGAGAATCCAGAGGGGAGTTCTAGCCCAGACTGTGGTGGCAGCTGCAATGCCACAAGACCAAGCTAAAGAAACGTACAAACCCTTTGATAATCCAAGTTGGGGGCGGGGTGGCCTACCAATACGGACCCTGGTTGGAAGCTAGGGGGGGGTGCACATGTATCTGTACATTGAAGAGAAACCCCTGAGTCAAGAGGGGTTCATTACAGGTCATGCCGAGCTAGCAATATCACAACCATCTCTTTGTCCTGGAAGCAAGGAAATGCCAAGGTAAAGGCAAAGACATCAACAGAAGTCTAGATTAAGGCAAGGACAAAGAAGCATTCTGGGATTCTACAAAGCACATTGAGGCTGTGTGCAACTCAAAAGGTACTTTCATGGGTAGGGATGATTAGGAGTTGGGACATTAAGTTCTTCAAACTCAGTTTGCACTTGGTTGCTTTACATCCCATATTACCACATTTGTGCTGTAAAACCTCTCTTCAGTTAAACTTACCCAATAGGGATGCCTTCAAACTCACCTCCTTCAAAGAGAAATAAATATGTTAAAATATCTTTCATGCATGCATCCTCTGGGGTGTCCACCCATGTAAGGTGTCTCTTAGCCTCTCAAGTGAACGCCATGGGCCCAATTCACCAAACATCTGTGCATTATATGTAGTACACATACTCGATGTGATTACACATATTGCTTATGCAATTACTCCTCTCATTGCTGGTTTTGAATTCACAAAGAATGTATGTTAAGAGTTGCTGTGAGATGCTTGTTGATATGTATGAATTAAAAATGTGCACTTGAAATCAGTGTGCACGTTAGATCTTAAATGCAAACATCACAGAACCCATGCCTTTTCACAAATTTCATAACGATGCTTGAAAAAGCTCCAAAGTCAGTGAAGACGTGTGCATTTTTCTTGCATCTCATGATGTTTGTGAATCATGCACATTGTCAAGGATGCAGAAGTTTCTCAAGCAAAACGTGTTCATCGCCACAGGCTACACCTTTTCTACGCTTCTCATATTGTTGTGTGGAAAGATATCATCACGGAACACATATATTATTCACGCAAAATTTGTGCATTGTCACATTGCATACACTTATATAAAATGTGCGCATGTGGATAAATGCATGAAAAATAGGCATCACGTATTTGTTTTGTGACCCCAGCATGCATATTGCTGCAGTAGTTCAAGCAAGAAGGACACAGAAAGGTGAAAAGCAGGACATGGATGTAAGAAGTGGCAACTTCAAAAAAGCCTTCAGATCCTAAATTAGAGGCCCATGTGTCATAAATTGAGGAGCATGTGTAGGAACTTTTCAACATACATGGTGTAGCGTTATGCCGTTTGGCAAGATTCTGCAAATAACATTAATGCTGTTGGTGTATTGCAATGTACTCTGGACGATGTGAAGAAGTTGGGCTCATATAAAAAGGCAAACAAATACTGGCCAAAATGAAGGCACTTTTAACAGACACAGTGGCCTGCACAGTGGGCTGGCACTAACACCCACTGAGAAGGCAGTGACTGCTAGAATACCTGGCACAACAGTTATGGCAATAGGAGGTTTGAAAACAGTAAAAGATCAGTCAGGTTTGCCGATACAAGTTAAGGGAACCATCTTGACAAATAACATGTATTTGCATTATGTCAACAAATGCACAAACAGGAGTTTAAAAGGAGTTGGCGGTTGTGGTGGCAGGAGAGTGGTGTTGATGCATTGGACAGTGAAAAATGAGCGATATCACATATAGCCAGTATTAACACATTCAGAATTTCCACAGATTGTGCCATCCAAGGATACAAAAAGATTCCTTTGTGTCATGCATCAGCTGCAGAGAATAGACTATTAGGATACAGAGCACTAGTGTACGGTCCAAGTGGTCCACTAACAGAAATGACAAGGAGTCTCTCGGGTTCTCCAAGTGATAGCAGTGGTCAGCTTTCCAATCAAGGTCACACATTTAGCGGGGCTGTGTGGCTCATAAGATAGTAGGTGGCAAGTTCTTACTTTGAAGGACTGTTCTTACGAGAGTAAAGGTATCAAACTTAAAAGGCATTTTCAGGTAAGTGAATCTTGGCAGGTAACTAAACTTTAAAAAAAATCTTTGATTTTACTGCATACAATCTATGGCAATGAACAATAACCTAATTCAACCATATAAATAACAGAAGGTAATCATCTAATCTAAGAGGAGAGCAAGCCCACAGCATCAATTAGAATATATGGCTGTTCACGTCCTTATATAGAGACACTTTTATGGTAACATTATCTCCCAATTCTCTCTGATAGTTTGATTCAGAGCAACCAGGCGCTATGAAAATAACGGGTTTAGAGCTTCAGACATCCGCTATACACTACCAGCTCTAAAAAGAGGTCTTAGATTACGAAAGCCTAAAGCCCCTAATTCTGGGTAAATGAGCATTCCACAAAGGGGACAAGTCCCCATTCTTCCTTGGTTCCAACGTTTATTGAAAAGTGAAAGTTTGAGTATTCCCAGCCTAAATGTAATGGTGATATGTCTCTCATATGGAGGATAAATATAGTCCAGAAAAGGTTCAAACACAAAGGATAATTTACTACTCAGGTAATCCGAACCCAAGGAGAGTCTTCTGGCATCTCGGATCATCAGTACATTTTTTCTTAATAATACAGCTTGCTAAGTCTTGGATAAAGCGTGTTTTCCAATCTTATCTGTGAATTCCCAAAACTTACCCAAATTCAATTCAAATAACTTTTTCTTGACGTATACAACTCATAGAATGGAGGAACCCCCCCATCCAAACTCATGGGGTGCTTTAGTGCATCACGATATTTGCCCAAATCTTCAGAAGACCACAGTCTTAGCCAATAAAATACAGGTTTTAAGGCAAGAGACTCAATCAGGGATACATTTAGTGTACTAAAGCGGATGGAGCACCAAATGGCAACGGAAGCAAACTCTTCAAAACATTATTCTCTGTTCTTTTAAGTGCAGTCAAGGAGCAATAGCCCCACATCCCAGCACCAAAGGTAGAGGCTGTGACCGCCTGCCTATTATAGAGCTCAAGGACAGGCAAAATCGCCCTGCTACCATGTCTTCGGAAGAAGGATTTTGTGGCCCCCGCATATTTCCCAAGGTTGGAACAGGCTTTGTTTAGCCGAAGGCTCAGCCCACCATTTTCCTGAAACCCAATTCCAAGGTAATCATAAAATAATGTCTGTTCCAATTCACAATTGTCAACAGTGATGTTCAATCCGCTGTGTTTATCGAACTCGGATTTAAATACCATTGTTCTTTGTTTTATTGGTGTATAACTTTTATCTCCAGTTCCTTACATTTTAAATAAATAAATTCAAGTTTGCTCTTAGACCATACGTTGAGGTGGATAAAATCACGGCATCAGCTGCGTAAAATAATGTGCGGTAATGCATGACCCATATCGGGACAATCACGAGAGCCCTTCACCTATTCCTCCATGATTTCTTTGATGTACACATTAAGTAGAAGGGGGCGAGAACACACCCTTCTCTTACCCCCTTTGAACTTCAAAATGAGGTTATTTGCTCCCCTGCCAATCACAATCGCAAACTTTCCCTGTTTTCAGAATACAATAATTTAATTGCAGTAAGCATTTTCTACAAACATTTTCTACAAACTGCCAGAGGATTGCCCTGGACACACTATCAAATGCAGTCCACAGAATCCAGAAACACTGCATAGAACTTCATATTAAACAGTGCTGTATATTTCTGGATTAGCAGATGCAGACAAAAGCTTTGATCAATTGTGCTCCTATGCATACGGAATCCCGCCTGAAGATCACTAATTTCCTTTTCATCTGCCCAGGGCTGCAGGTGGAACAAAACAGCTTTTGCAAAAATGTTAATTGTGCTGTCGAGGAGAGAGATCGGGTGGTAATTGAATGGTAAGTCCCTCCCCCTTTTTTATAGATTGGAACAATGGCCTCTCGCCACAAGGTAGGTACAGTGGCCATAGCCAAAAAGGCGTTAACGATTTTACATAATACTGCACTCCAGATCCCCATTTCATCCTTTCACCAGGGATTCGGTCCGGCCTGAGGCGTTGCCATTTCTTTGGCTAGCAATTACCTGCCAGATCTCCTCCACATTAAAGGGCAGGATCTCACCTCTATGTTCTTGAGTTGAATGCAGGGCCTGTAGGACAGAGCAGTTAGTATCCCCTACATCACTATCATATAATTTTAGGAAATAATTTTGGCTCCAAGCTTCTCCCATTATACAACAATGGCATTGCGTATCCCCATTTACTTCATCACCAGCTATCAACTTCCAATAGGAGGCATGGTCACCTTTTTCAAAAGGGCCTCCCATTTCAGGGATTCAAACTCTTTTTTTCTTTTTGCCAACAGTGCCTTATATTCAGCTCTCAACACCCACAGTTGGGTTTTATCTACTACGCCCATTAAGCATGGTTCTCCACTATCATAAATTATGCAGTCCTACAGTCTTTATCGTACCATGTGGCTTTATCAATAGCATGCTTTTTAACTTCAGAAGGGGTGCAAGTAACAAATGGAATCAAATTCTCAATCAAGTCATTAAATTCAATTAGCAGTATAGAGTTTTGAACATTTTCTTCACACCTAGTTTCGATATTGCCAAGGATTTCTTTGTACGCAGTCTGCTTAAGATCTTGCTCCAGCACCCTGAACCACCTTACCGATTTACACGTATGGCCTGCTAGAGAAATACTTTCAACCCTGTTTGTGACCAGTGAAAGTCCCAGACATATTCATCTGAAGAACAGCACACAGTGGGTTGTTGTCACTTTCGCTTCTTTCCAGGGACGTAAACTTTCTCACTCTATGCCAATATTTAGCTGTAATCATAATATAATCCATTGTGCTAGAGCCATTATGCTTAAATGTTGGTTTCGTGGGTTGGTCGTTAAGAAAATGGCCATTGCATGCTCTCATTTTCAGATTATAAAATATGCGAGCCATGCCAATTGCACTCTGATGGATCCTCTTAGTGTACCCTGCTTCCATAGCAGGAATATCCCAATCAGTATCTTGATCTTCCCATACTCCCGCTAGCTCTCTTATGGGTTTGAGTTGCAAGTCTAAGTCCCCAGATATTATAACACAGATCCTATGAAGAGTAGATCCTATCCTTGGATTCATCATCTCTTGAATCTTTTCCACTACCGCTAACCCTCCAGTTCCTGAGGGCCTACTGTAGAAATTAAAAAGCCAAATGGGGTCCTACTCCCAGAACGAACACAAAGATGTTGAAGGTCCAATGTACCTGTTGGAGTAACAGAAACTTCACAATTTAAGATGACCTTCAACAACACAAGTAAACCGCCCATTGGTCTTCCCCTAGGACCGTTAGTTACATGAATCTGGAAGACTTGGTTTCCCAGGAATATCAACGCATCCAAGAGCCAGGTTTCCGGCATGAGGATCACTTGAAACCCTCTTATAAAATCACACCATCATGGGTTCCTCAAGATTTTTCGTAAGCCCAGCTATATTCCACAAGGGGATGTGACCACCCACAATAGATGACTTGTGTCTACTTGGGCCAGTCAGTCCTTTTCGTCCAGAGGAGAGGTAGTGCCGCCGCAGGCAAGTAGCTCAGTTGTCGTACGTGTAAGTGACAGTCCTACTCATTTTTTGATACAGTGGGTAGGGGCAGTGGGACTAATAAAAATATGAATGACCTGAAGCCGGGGAGCCCTAGAATCTATACCCTGGATCCCATCAACCAAGTCCTATGATCGAAGGAATACCTGTATACAATTGGTAGTTATGTCAAGCCTCACAGTTCATATACTCCTGACTATATCCGATCTTATAATTGAAAGGCACCCCTTGACATTCCTGATCCAATATATACATTTGTTCTTTAATGACGGCTCATCCTCGAAAGATTTCTCTGAGAGTTTTGGAACATTGACCACTGTAATACAAGGGGGTCTTGACCGACAATCACTAAGTCTGTCACTTGGCATTTTTAAACAAATATTTTTGTTTGTGAGCCCTTCTTTTGTCCTAGGAAGGCTCTACAGGCTAGGTCCACGAAATGTTGGTTTATTTATTTATTTATTTTATTTGTATGGCGCAGAGCAACTAGCCCGGGGTCATATGGGGGCCTCGACAGAACATAAAAAACAGGAAAGAAAAAGTGCAAATCAAGTAGGGACACTTAAGACAGGAGGTGCTAAAGGCACTAAGAGAAGTGGTCTAGTAGAACAAAGCGATTTTCAGTCCTCGTTTGAAGTAGGCCAGTGAGGAGCAAGCTCTCAGATCAGGAGGCAGCACATTTCAGATTTTTAGGTTCTCCATAAGGGAAGAACCCTTGAGTCACAATGGACAGTCTAGCCCATGGTGTATCTAGGAGGCACACATTGTTTGAATTTAAGACTCTACGGGCAGGTATTCATGCAATAGTGCTTGATAAATACTTGGGGCTCTCTCCTCACAAGAATTGTGTGTAATACATTGAACTCTAAAGAGATTCTGCTGCTGAACGGAAGCCATTTTAAGGCAATTCAAGCTGCAGACACATGACCTGTTTTGCGGAGTCCCTCAACGATGCGCACATCATTGTTCTGGATAACATGTAGTCGAGTCAGTTCGCCTTTAGGAATGCCCATCAGAAGGCTAGAGCAATAATCGAGTTTAGCTCCAATTATGGCTCGTGCAACAGTGGCACAGTTGGTGGAATTTAGGGATGGTCTCCCAAGGTATATTGCTTGGGTGGCGATGGTACAGCCAGCAATGTCAAAGCTCTGATATTCTGGGCCTAACTTCCAGAGATGCATGGAATTACCCATAACCATGAGCTCTGTCTTTGAATCGTTAAGAGCGAGGCCGTTGATACGCATCCAAGTTTGAAACCGGCCATAAGTAGAATTGACGGTAAGCAAGTCAGTGGCGTGATTTCCAGTAAGGGGGATGAGGCATTGCATGTCTGCGTAGTTGCCATACACAATTCCTTCAGTGTCTAGTTGATTAAACAAGGGAAGCATGAAGATGTTAAATAGTGTGAGTGACACACATGACCCCTGTGGGACGTCGCAAGTTACTGAGAACTCAGTCGGGAAATCCGCCAGCGGTAAGAGTGCGAAAATTCCCCATTGAGCCCAATGGGGAATGGGGAATTCCCGAATGGGCTCAGTGGGGAATGGGCAATACCCGTTCCGCCAAACCCGTGATCCTGCGCTATTAGCGCCGGCGGGGTTTGGCGGTAGGGCTATTAACGCCGGCGCGAATAGCGCCGGCGTTACCGCCCAACTCGTGATGAGGCCCTATGTCTTGGACTCTCCACTTCCCAAGGAAGCTTCTTCCGCTGGCTGCACTAAGTGCAATTGCCCTCGGGCTAATGCTGAACCAACACAACCTCTCTTGCAGCCTTCGGCTAAGTTCAGTGATAACCAGCGATGGGAGTGGCTGAAGAAAATGATTGCCCAAAAAACATTATCCGAGTGAAATTGGACTGTTGTAAACTGGAACACAAGGGGTTTTAATCATTGGCTCAATGAGGGTGGCTCATTGGAAATGCTTGTCACAAATGAAGTATTTATATTACAAGAAACATGGGTCACATTTGACATTGAGTTTGATGGTTTTTCCATTTTTCAGACTATGGCACCAAGGGTGAGCGTGGGTGCCCTGTGGGTGGTGTATTAATTGGCATCAAATCTACCCTTAGCCCCAGATTAATCCATCAGGCCAACCCAGGGGCAATATACTGGCTGTAGAAATATCCCCCCCTGGGACATTTTCAAAGTCAGTATATATGACCCCCCCGGGCCGCTCGCTCACTGAGACCGTATGTGATCAACTGGACTCTCTCCTTACTACCTGGCATCCAGGCCCAGATAGCTGCCCGGTGCTCCTCTGTGAAGATTGGAACGCGTGATGTGTGGACCTGGGGGATGTGGGGACTATGACAATGTTTCTGACCACTGTAGTATGCCAATGGGGAAATCTAATAACAGGAGGTTGTGGTTGGATTTCCTGAAGGAGTGGAACTGCACAGTACTAAATGGGCGCACTACAGGGGATCAACCAGGACAGAGGACCTGGGCTGCAGGGTCCAAACGTGCCATATTAGACTATGTGATGGTCTCAGAGTGTTTGCTGGGCTGTGTTTCGCAACTGCAAATCTCACTGAGCACTTATAGCGACCATGCCCCTCTTGTCCTGATTTTGGGCGGGGGAGGGAGTGATGGGGTAGTGAGTGTATGCAGCAATGTGATACCCAATCACCCAGGGAACAGGATCTGTTGGGCCCAGAAAAATATTGAAAGGATGAACCTACTCTCCTTTCCCAAGGGCTTTAGGATAGATCGGGCACTAGGAGGTAAAAAAACAGAGGCTATCGAAGATTGGATACAGCATTTAACCCAAGCCCTTTTTAAGGGTAGGCACGCCCCTAAGATAAGGAGGAATGTGGGTGGAAGTAACTTCTTCGATATTAAGATTTGAGACCATAAATGCCAAATGCGGCAGGACATCGGAGCACACAGGACGGTCGACCCCACCACTGTAGGTGCCTATAAGAACTCTGCCCATATAAAAACCATAAAACGGCAATATCACTCTTGGCTTCGTCATTGCCACCAGACTCAGCAAAGAGGGAACTGGCAAAAGTTAATTGAGACTATGTGTAGTAAAGATAGTCGAAAAATCTGGCAGTTACTCTCACAAGCAGGGGGAGAACAGTCCATGAAGGATGGATCTTAGATGTGCGTGGGGACAAAAACTAGTGTACCAACATGGATGGCTGGTAGCCGGAGCTGGGCTAATTGCACTCAGATAGAGTTTACAGGGTTCGAAAAAGGGGAGAGTGCACCCGCACATGCAACCTGAAAACCGTTCCTCATGTTCCTCATGTTAGTTGGAAAACGGTAGACATGGGCCGGGATATGGCTAGGGGGTGGTGTGAAGGAGGGAAAGGTCACTTGTTGAAGAAAAGGTTCCACTCGATAGATATGTTGAGGCCGTCCTTAACCGAGTCAAGGCGGTATATCCATTTCTGTTCAAGTTTGCGAAGTGCCAGATCTCGATTGCCTCCACGGAAAGGGTTGTTAACAGTTTGTAAGACAACCCAGAAGATGTCATTGTGGCTGTGTTTTTTCAGCTTGAAGTGTGCTACTAATGGTTTGTCTTCGACTAGATTTTTGACACAGGAGCGGTGTTCACAAATACGTTGTTTGATCTCTCTCTTACATTTACCGATGTAGATCAAGTCGCACGGACATTTGATGGCATATACTGACCATTTCGTTTTACAATTGCTGAAGTTGGGAAAAGTCCATCTTGTGCCCTTGAGGTAGATGTGTTTGATGTTGTTAGTCAAAGAGAACACTGAACAATTGCCACATCTAAAGTGTCCTTTGACCAGTGGGAGATTCCACAGAGTTGTCTGGATTGTCTTTTCTTTTGTTTTGTCTTCGTATGTGTGCACTAGGCGGTCTCTAAAGTTTCTGTTGCGTTTAAAAGCAAATCTAGGTTTCTCAGGTTTAAAGACCTCCATGTGGCGTTTGTCCCGGTGGTTGAGAATAGTCTTTTCGATAGAATTGTTTAGGGAAGTGAAAGTGGTGACGCAGGTCATCCTCGTTGCGTGTTTCTCTTTGGCTAGTGGTGTGAGACACTGTTCTCTGTCGGTGTGTTTGGCTCTCCTACGAGCTTGGCGTATGATATTGCTGGGGTATCCTCGTTCTTTGAGCCGTGTACTAAGATCGTTGCTCATGGTGTCGTAATCTTCGTTTGTGCTGCAGTTTCTTCTCAATCTGAGGAACTGGCCGAAGGGGAGGTTCATCTTCAGTCTTGTCGGATGAAGCTACTGTAATCCAGAAGGTTGTTCTTAGAGGTAGGTTTCCTGTAAAGGGTGGTGGCTAAGCCGTTATTAGAGTCTTTGTAAATGTAAAGATCTAAAAAGGGTATCTTATTTGGGTTGTGATCAATCGTGAATTGGATACATGGGTTACGTTTGTTTAGCCAGTCCTTGAAGACGAGAAGTTGTTCATATGTGTCTTTCCAGATCATGAAATCGTCATCAATGTATCGACACCAGCACCCAATGGAGTCTTTGAACGCCTTAGAGGTGTGGTAGATGGATTGGTGTTCGAAGGAGTCCATAAAAAGGGTTGCTACGTCTGGGGCAAAGGTTGCCCCCATGGTGGTGCCGTGGCACTGTTGGTAAAATGTTTCTTCGTAGATGAAATAATTTTCTGTCAATGCTAACCTAGTGCATTCCAGGAGAAACGAGGTGGGTGGATCCAGGCTGGGTCTTTTTTCCAGGTAAGTTGCCAGATCTTCTATGCACTCCATTTGCGGGATGCTGGTGTAGAGTGACTCTACATCGAGGGTCACTAGTAAATCGTTTCTGTCCACAGTTATAGTTCTTCGTTTCTTGATCATTGCTGTAGTATCTTGTATGTATGATGGCATATGGCTGATGAAGGGTCTGAGGAAGTGATCGATGTAGATCGATAAAGGTTCCAGTACTGAGCCAATACCAGCAACTATTGGTCGGCCTGGAGGGGTCTCAGTGTTTTTGTGTACTTTAGGGAGTAGGTAAAATGCTGGAATGATAGGATGATGGTTTACTAGAAATATCTTCTCGTCTTCATCTATCCAACCCTCTTGCCAGGCATGGTACATCAGGCTTTCGATTTCTGACAGCAATCTGGTCGTTGGATTTACAGGTATCTGTCTGTAGAACTTGATGTTGGATAGTTGTCTGGTCACTTCGTTGTTGTATAGCAGGCGACTCCAAAGGACAATACCTCCGCCTTTGTCTGCGGTTTTAATCAAAAAATTATGATCCCCTTCAAGTGATTTGAGTGCCACACGTTGTTTAGTGAGGTTATCTTTGTAATGGATTTTGTTCTCTCTCAACAATTTGCGCATTTCTAACAAAATACGGTTCTCAAAAGTGAGGATCTCTGGACATACCATTGATGGCAAAGGTGTGAAAGATGACGGTCGTTTCAAACCTGTAGATTCCGGTGGATCTTTTTCCGGGCTATCTCTAAAGAAGTAGCCAAGGCAGATGGTTCTGAAGAATTTTCATAATTCTACTTCTGTACTGAATCTGTCAGGTTGAGTACTGGGTATGAAGCTTAAGCCTTTTCGGAGAATGCTGATTTCATCAGAAGATAGGATGTGGTCGCTTAAATTGAAAATCGGGATTACCATGTCTGTGCTGGTGGGACCCATTGACGAGTTCGCATTTGATGGGGCCCTTGATATTTCGGCCGTCCGCGTTTGTCGCGCCCTTGAAAAAAACTGCTGTTGTTGATTGGGTCCTTCGTTGGTTCCGGACTGCCCGCTGGTTGTAGAATCTGAGTCACTGCTGTGAGAGCTATTCGAGAAAGTCACACATTTTTTGTTTCTTCTTGGATTTTGCCTATTATTCGATGTTGTTTGGTTTTGTTGGTCCTAGAAACCAGCCACTAGGTAAGGATAGGTCTTCTCTTCCCTGTAGTTTTTTATGTCGTTTTGTAATTTCCAAAGTTTTTTGTCTATTGTGAATTTCTTAAATTTGGTTATCTCTTCTTCTATTTTCTCTAGGTAGGTTTTAATTTCTGAAATTACACAGTCTTTTTTGATTTTGTCTTCAAGGGTTTTTAGTTCTTCCTTTTGAATCTTTGTTTCCTCGTCAGCTGTCTCAATTACTAGGATAATCCAGCCGCGTGAACACTTGTTACCAACTCCGCTAAATTTTTTCATGAACCTAGGGTTGTCATGGAATACCCGGGGAATGTTTCTTACTTGTAAGCCCTCTGGTATCACACCTGCTTTTAGATATTCAAGCATTAGTTGGCCATAAGATTCGGTCCGGATTAGTTTTTTTTTTTTTTTTGTAATAGAATGTCTAAATCATTAAGACCAGGATGTTTATCTGATCCTACTGGTGTTGTGGTTACACCTAAGAGCGAAGGAGTGTCTAATAGTTTTTTATAGAGGTCGAAGGAAAAACTGACGATATTAACGCTCTCCATTAAATGTTTAGTAGATAAATACGCCCAACAACCAAAGGGGTTGTCCAAGAGAATGTATGAGATAAGGGCAGGGAACCCTCTTTTTTTGAAGGGGGCCTGACTCCAGAGGGTTAGGGCAAAATTGCAGAAACAGAAATGGAGTCAAAGGCAACCCCTGTCATTAACGCTCTGGTAGTTTTCTTTAGGGAGCAGTGGAGCTAAGATAACATGTATCAGTTAGCTCTTACACGGAACACAAGGGAGTAGATGGTTTATAGACATAAAAAATGCTATTTATTAATTTCACCATTTTTATTTTACAACACAAAACATATGTCATCCTACATCTACAATGTTCTACACTTCTTGTTTCTTTCTACTCCTTGTATGCTAATACAGAGAATCTGTTACTCAGGAGGGCCAGCGTACAATCCACAGTACTTTCTATAGTGTTCAAAGTAAAACACAGATCTTCGCCTACATTTTCGACATTGTTCAGAGCCTCTAAATCCACAGTAGGGTTCACCAATAGGGAAATTGTCTCCCCCAGTGGGTGGCATTCAGTTATGGGGTTAACATCCCACACAAAACACTCGCTACACCTACAGTTAACAGGGAACACATAGTTCTTCCAAAAATTCTGTCCCAATTTTTGGAGACTTAAAATGGGACCCCTTCCCTTGATTGTTTCGCAGCCTATGCATGACCACCATTCACTCTAACTGTGCCTGGGGGCACAGCTTCGGTTTCTCTTAGCTCAATGAGCAATTGATCACAATGGACCTCTGGCATTATACAATTGGAGCACGCATCCACCCTTATTAGTCCCCCTTATTTACAACAGACTCCTTGTCTTTAGGACAGTCAATATCACCAAGTAGACCTTTTATCTCGAATATCAAATTATTGACCTTGTTAATAGGCTTAAACATTCTCAAAATCTTCCTTTGCCTAGATTCTGGGGTTGCAGAGAGGGTTGCTTTCCTTTTGGACATGGTTCCACAAGATTTAGCAATACACAAGCAATACACATGTTTTTAAAACCAATAAAGTAAATAAAAATGATATATATAAATAATTAGATATATGTATAGACAGAGGGGCCTGGGTACACCCGACTGGCTCAAGAGGCTGCCAGATTACGACTCCTCTTCCCAGACCCTCTCCTTTGATGCCCAAAAATCCAAAAGTCAATTGAAGAGTCAATAATGACCTTTCAAATGCAGCAATGTCTTGGTGGAACTGAAGAATATC
This sequence comes from Ambystoma mexicanum, assembly GCF_040938575.1. Classification (NCBI taxonomy): domain Eukaryota; kingdom Metazoa; phylum Chordata; class Amphibia; order Caudata; family Ambystomatidae; genus Ambystoma; species Ambystoma mexicanum. Next base: position 150,769,337 of record NC_090936.1, read on the forward strand.
CCCTCGCACCTTTTCCCTCATGCCCTCCCTCCCTCAACTCACGGGATCCTACTGTCAGTTCCACCATACTCTACTTCACTAAGGTTGGACCTTCTAGCTAGTTTGTTTCTATTCAGCCTACTAAGAAAATATGTTCTCAAACATTCCATAGCCGTCCATGCCTTTAAGGACTCTGGTCCTCCTCCTCTCTGCCCCTGTGCATGTCAAATAGGTTTAAGGCTCGTAGTGTATGTGGGCAATTGATTTTGAAATCGTCTGACTCTAAGGATGACAGTAGTTCTGGCCATTTTCTATTAAAACTGCTCTGATTTTCAAATAGGTCAGAGGTCAACTTTTCTATTGCCAAGATGTGCCATACATTTATCCACCAGTGATTAATAGGCAGGGCCTCCGTTTCCTTCCACCTCAAAGCTATCACTAGTTTCCCCGCCAACAGCATCGTGGTTATCACTTTATCCCTGTAAATCTATGTCGGGTATATGTTCTTCAGTGGTATGCCCAGAAGTATTGGGCCCGGATCAAATGGGAATGTTTGGTGTATTACCTGCAATATATATTGTACTACCTCTTCCCAAAAGGGTACTACTTTAGTGCACTCCCACCGGATAGGCAGGAATGTTGCCGCCTTCCCACATCCCCTTCCGCAGCTCTCAGAGATATTGCGGTAAATCCTGTGGAGACAGTCAGGAGTTAGATACCACCTCAGCCTCATTTTGTAGGCTAGCTCTTTCAATTGTACTGAGGTGGAAGAGGTTTTATTGCACTTACAGACCTCCTGCCATTCCTCTTCTGTAACCTCTCTGTCAAGGTGCACTGCCCAGGACTTCCTATAACCCCAGTTCCCACCCCTCTCTGCTTCGTTGAGGATTCTGTAAATGTTGGAAAATAAGCCCTTAGTAGTATCTAACGTCACTAGGAACTTTTCAAACTTCGTTAGAGTTCTCATACCCGCTTCCTTAATGTATCTGTGTTGCACCTCGTGTCTAATCTGTAGGTACTGAAATCTATCTTGTTCTGAGAGGTTGAACTCGGCTTTGCATCCTAGGAACGATTTGATCTCCCCTTCTTAAAAAGGTTAGAGATGCACCATCTATTATTGTCTCTCCATTTCTGGAAGCCTAATGGTAAAGTGGCGGGCTTGAATGCCACATTATCGTGTATTGGCGTGAATGGGGATGGGAAGGTGGTCAAACCCAACCCAGTTGCCAGCCTGTCCCAACTTTCTAAGGTAGTTCTAGTTACCGGATTGATATACAAAGATTTGGGTCTGACACCCTTGGGCAGCCACAGTGCTCACCAGAGTGGCATATCCCCCACGGCGGAGTCCACTGTTCACCATTGCTTGGATGATGCTGCCTGGCACATTCTCTAAAGATCTGGAGATGGGCCGCATAATAATACATTTTGATATCCAGGTTCTGAAGTCTCCCTTTGTCATGTGGTGCCTCTAAGATTTTCCTCTATACCCTTCCTCTTTCCCACCTCCACACAGACTTTGTGATTTCTCTTTGTAGCTTATCTAGTTCCACCCCCCAGTGGCCCTTATTGGGAGGCTGGAATAAATATAGCAGTCTCAGGATGATGTTCATCTTGATTATATTGATTCCCCCAAACCGTGAGTGTTCTCAGTCTCTGCTTGTCCTCTCATATGCAAGCAAATAATTCAGGGTAATTGGAGTCATACAGCCTTCCCAGGTTTGCTGTTACTTTAACTCCTAGTTATTTTATGTTTTGCCTTGCCCATCGAAAGGAGTATTAACACCCCCTATATATGTGGGGGGGAATGGGATATTATAGAAAAATGAGGGGGTCGCGAGGGGTCTCCCCCTGCATATCTATGTGGTGTAATGGGGGTTTAATTAAAAATAGTCGCCATTTTCAGCCGTCGCAATTACATGTGGTCGCAGTGATCACAAAGATCCCTATGGAAGTGGTCAAGTTTAAGGCTTCAGACTTGGAGTAATTCACCCGGAACCCGGATGAGTTCCTGTACTTCTCTAGTTTGTTCTGTAACACCACCAGGGAAAGTATTGGGCTCCTAATTGATAATAAGACATCGTCTGCAAATAGGGGAATTTGATAGTCCTTTCCACCAGATCTAATGCCTGGAATGCTTGGATTGTCTCGGATTCGCCACGCTAAAGGCGGCATAGTTGGAGCAAATAGGAGGGTGTGGGGCAGAGGGCACCCCTGCCCCGTTCCCCTACCCAATAGAAAACATTCACCCCGATTTTCACCGTTGGATTGTAATATATACTAAATATACATTTCAGTGAGGTTTACTAAAGGCTGCCTACCCGTAACGAAATTAATTTGGTCAGGATGAATTAAGTGGTATTTAAAAACCAGGTATGCCTTGTCGCTCTGCGCCACGTGATTTTATATATATATATATACATATATATATATATATATTCACGTTGTTTGGCGTTCCTTATGGGTACCTTAAGTTATAACCATTCCTTGGAATTCATAAAGATTATGATAGTGTACCCCAGTGGTGCGCCAAACACTCCAAAATGGTCTAGGTTTGTCCTTTATTTTAATAAATGCACCAAATAGTTGGATTTAAATGCCAGTAGACATTTTATTTCATCTAACACCCATATGTTGACATGTTTTCGCACTAAGAGAGAGATTTTTCCATCAATAATATATGGGATTTTTCGAATAAATAAAATCGCACTCAGAGCGCATTCGGAGCCGAACATCCTTCTATAGCAAAAAGGGACAAGGGAACTATCCCATATATTCTTGATGGAGAAATCTCACTCTTAACTTATCCATGAGTCATAGGAAAATAAACCCAGTTGTCAAAAAGGTCTCCTAAGTGAGGCCGAAACACATGTCAGCATATGGACGTTTGATAAAATAAAATGTCTACTGGCATCTAAATCCTAGACTTTGGCGCATTTATTAAATTAAAGGACAAACCTAGACAATTCTGGAGTGTCTGACGCACCACTGTGGGTACACTATCATAATCTGAATTAAAAGTGGTGTGAGGGTGTAGAAGGAGGAGACTGGCATACAGGTGGCATAGTGGTTGCTACAGACTTTTATTTGATGTAACATTGCTTAACTTTCAGATGAAGCACATTGGGCACTCCCCGATAAGGCTCCTTTGGTACCAAAGGCTTGATCCCTGTCAAAAGGACTGAACTTTATCTCATGCCTATGTTTTGCTTTGTTTTGTCTTGTCTTGCTTTGTATTGGCTATTGGGTTCTGACAAACTGGATGCATTTTAAAGGTTTGTATAAACCAATAAAATAAAGAAAAAAAAAAAAAAAGAAAACCTATTTCGCTATATCTATGAGGGGTTTCCCTGTCTTAACTAAAGTGCTAATGGGTCTGTCAAGATGTCTTAGTAACTTTAAGAGTCCACAATCATGTGTCAAAATGTCCCTATCTGTTCCTTACGCTTATAACTAAACTAATAAGTAGCATCAACGTTCTTGGTCCAGGAGAATGACTCCCTGCTCCTGGAATGGGTGGCACAGTTCTGGTTGCAAGTTCCTTACCAATGCGGATTGACTCCCTCCCCCGGTTTTAGTACTTCACAAACAAACAAAAGGATTGCAGATCCTCTAACACTCTGCGTCAGAAAGTTAACTCTTTTGTTATCCCAGTGGGAATGACTCCCTTCTCCCGGATCACTGGGTTGATCCTCCTTTACTTTACTTTAGTTTTTAATGCACATCCATGAGCCCTGAGGCGTGAGGGCGCAGACAAAGACAGACGAGAACAAAGAACATAGAGAAGCAGGGCACTGCCATCGCAGAGTATGAGAGATGGAGGGCCCCAGTTAGAACTACCTAGCGGGCTCTACTACCAGGAGAATGACTTCCTTCTCCTGGCTTTCTGTGGCTTTGCTCTCACAGTTTACAATACTAGGGGGGAAAGTCTCCCTTCCCCTGGTCTTTCCTCAGCTTTATTTCACAGTCTCGCTTCCCCTGGCCCCTTTGTACACTAGTTTCACAGTTCAGCTCTCTACTGGTTTGTTCTGGCAGACCTGGTTCACTCCTCTACCAGGTACTGCCCCGGAGAAGATCGCATATACTGGTCTTCCCTTGTGAGTGCGCGTCCCAGATGTATCTCCTTATTACATGGATTTGGTAGATCTTGGTTGCTTCCCTACCAGGTACTGCCACGAAGAAGATGCCTTGCGTTAGGTTTTGGTTCCAGGGTGCTCAAACCGTCCCTCGTGGTCAGTGGCTTTCTAGGTTTGCGTGCACGTCCCAGGCCCTTCTCTGGTGGCCAGTGGTATTTCTGTTCCCACTGGGACAAGGGATTATATCCCTGGGGTTATGCTTGGCTCGCCACTCCACCCAGCCGCGTTTCCCATTACCTGTTTCCCAAACGGGACGAATCACCGGTTCTTCCAGGGTTCGTGGTTCTTCTTGCCATTCCCTTCTGGTCCAACCAAATGCTTTCTCCAGCGTCTTTTCCAGCCCCACTGTTTCGGAATCGGTGACGTCTCATCCTCTCGCTCCCCACTCTGGAACGGTACCAGTTTGGACCCAGTGGTCCACCTCATAACAGGTGGGGGACTACCACTCCTTCGGCGGTCCCGGTAGGAGCCAGTCTCCTGCTGACTTCTTTGCTGCTTCAGCGTCGGTGATGTCTTGCCTTTCTGCTTCCATCGCCCGGTTTGAACTTCGCAGGTAGCTGACGTGGACTATTTGCTTCTTCCCGTAATTGCATAACGTCAGTCCTTGTTGTTAGTGGCTTTGTGGTAATTGTTATGCCCCTCTTGAGCCACCTTGTCTCAGTACTTTTAGTTATGTCAGCTTTCCAGGCACTGTAGCAATACCTGGATTTACTATTAGTAGATAGTGAATCTTGAGATTTGCAGAGGCACATGGAAGTACTGGGTAAGGTCCTGGGGTCTAAATAGTATGGCCTGGTTCATCGTCTCCATGATCTTTCCTGTGTTGAGAAATACATTAAATAAACCCATCAGTGGCCTAACCAATTCCTTTGTGAACTCTTTGTAAAAGTGTCCTATAAAACCGCTTGTGCCTGGCGCCTTATTAACCTTCTCTATTTTATAGCACGTAACAGCTCTTCTATCGTTATTGGGGAGTCAAACTCCACCCTTTGTTCATTAGTGATTTTCTGCATCTGAGATTCCTGTATGTATTTCCTGCCTTTGTCTTCATCCGCTTCCTCTGATTTCTAAAATCTCTCATAAAATAGCCAAAATGCCTCAAGGACGTCCTCATTCTCTGTGCTCTTGTTCTCTTTTTCAGACATTACCGACCCAATTCGTGCTTGTGTCTGCTTAGTTCAGAGTGCATGTGCTAGCAGTTTGTCCGTTTCGTCAGCCTTCTCATAAAAAGTCAGTTTCAAATTCAGCAGTCGCTGTTCGTCTGTGTTCGTGGCTAAGGTGTTAATTTGTCCCCTTACATTTTTACGTTTCCTCAGAACTTTTATATCTCCTGTCTGTTTATATTTTATTCCAGGTATTTCAGCTCTGTTGTGAGCTCCTCCTTCTCCCTTTTTTACTTTTGTCTAGCTGCGATCCCAATGCCAAGAATTTCCCACATAGGACTGCTTTTAGTACATCCCAAGTGTTGTTTATTGAGGTGTCCTCGGGGGATTGTTTTCAAAAAACTCCCTAATTTCTTGGGTTATTTCATGTTTGACTACCGGGTCTATCGATAGGTTCCTGGACAGTGTCCACAGCCCTGGACGCAGGGACCTATTGTGAAGGGTGATCCTCAACTTAAATGGACTGTGATCTGATATTGTAATATCCCCTGTATCTGCTTCCCCTACTGAGCTTTTTATATAGTTTGACACAAAAATGTCATTTATTCTAGTGTATACTCTGTGTGTGCGAGAAGAAGGAATACTCTGAGCGATTCATGTGCTTCATGTCATGTGTCAAAAAGCCCCAAATTGGCTATCTCCTTCTTAAATTGTTCAGGTGCCTCTAGTCCCCCTGGATTGCTCCCCTTTTGAGTGATCTAAGCCTCGATTCATGAGCATGTTCAGATCTCCACCCATTGTAATGTCTGCATGGGCGAAGTAAGATAATGTGGGTAACTGTTCCAGCATAAAGTTATTCGGCCTTAAGTTAGGGGCATACACGGAGACAAGTTTCATCTGTTTCATTCCAATAAGGCCCCTGACTACCACATATCTGCCATCTGGATCCTCAATGATATCTAACCCTTTAAACCCTGCATGCCTTTTGCACAAAATAACTACTCCCGCCATCTTGTTTCTTGCTGATGCCAAATATTGTACAGGGAACACTCTTTTTCATTCTATGCTTGTCTTTCGCCACCAGGTGAGTTTCCTGTATAAGTGCTATGTCTGTGTCTAGGTCGTTAAATAAATGAAACATCCTCCCCCTCTTGTTTGGTGTATTGAAACCTCTAATGTTGAGGGTTAAAACTTTTATCATAGTGGCAGAGAAAATCCTAAATTCACCCCCATTTTGCCCCTTTCTGGTCCTGCAGTTTAATTTGCAAGCTTGTCGGGAATGACCACCTATATCGAATCCCATCACCCGATAGTTTGTCGGTAATGGGTTTCAGGTGTCTCCGTTTCAGCTGGGTGATAGTCGAAATGTCCTGGAACAGTTGACATCCGCTGAATCAGCTGAAGAGGATCCGACCCCTCGCCCTGGCCTCTCATAACATCCTCTCTTTCGCAGAGTAGCTGTGCATTTTAAACACTGTCACACAGACTCCCCTCCTCGTTTCTGGGGTTGTAATGACCATTTCTATCAATTCTATGGGGTCTGTCTACATCTGTGGAAGGCAATGGATCTCCCATTCACAGCATCCCAAACAGCTCCTGCAGCAGATTGGGTAGCTTCTCACCTTCTGCCCCTTCTTTCAGGAATTTCAAACAGATGTTACCTGTTTGCCAAATCTTCACATTTGACTTCCACGGCTGCAGTACTTGGATTGCCTTCTCTCCAGCTGGCGCTTGCATGGCCATGTCGCTTACTGACTGTTTTAGATCATTCACTCAGCCGCCCAGCACGGACAGATTGGTCCTAAGCTCCTTGATGTTTTGAGTGACCTCCTTTTTAAGGTTATCCTGCAGCGCTTGGAGACATTTCATCAGGTCTTCTTTGGTGAATGAGACTGGAGTGCTGCTGTGGTTTGCTTAGCCTTTCTTTGACATAAATCGTCCCATGGTTCCTGGCTGCGCAGTGTTTTAGATGTTTTCTTCATTTACTGTCGCTTCTCGTCGGGTTCCTGCATCCCCTCCTCATGTTTCACATGTGTCTTTGCCTTAACGACGGGCTATCATGCCTGCATACTACCTCCCCGGTGTGTGGGCCCGGGCTGTTGTTGCAGGTGCCCTGCTATCCCACTGCAACGTAGCTTCCTTGCCGTGGTGTGTGGATCACACCCAGTGCCGATCCTGGGACCGACCCTCACGGCTCACTGGGTGGGCAGGTTTAATTTGCTCCACGGTCGCCTGCCACCACTCTCTCCGACGCTAACCATCCCTGTCTTGCCCGGGGCTTGGCCTGCTCCTCTGTTGATCACTATCCAGCTCCCTGCGACTGCTCCTCCCTCCCTGCTCGCCGGCACGCAGTCCTTGTCTCGAGTTGGTAGCATCAGGGGGCAACATGCTGTCTGACCTCGAGCACCTGTTTGTTTAATTCTTTTAGTTGGGGTGGGGGGTGTTACCTCTCGATTGAGGGGCTTGTTCCAATCGCCTTCCTCAAAGACCTACACGGGCTTGTCAGCTGCGTCCGCCATCTTGGCTCTCTCCCTAACCTAATTCATTTTTAAATAATGTGTTAAGTAAGAAGAGGAACATCAAGAGTATGCAGAAGTTCCTGTTTTAAATTGTTAGCCTTCTCACTTTTCAAAAAACCAAGTGAAGTGCAATCATCTCGAATAATCAGTGCCTGTGATCTTACACCCAGCTGCAAACGCCAGACCGGCCATGATCCTTCCCTTTTCCTTCATGCATACAAATCGTCAACTGATTTCTCTGCAGTAATGATAAACTTTTAAACTTGCAGCCCTTCCTCAGCTTCTGCTACAAATTTCCAGGGACAAGCAGTGAGTACGGGGCAAGCCATCTTATTGAACCAACCGTGGTTCAATTCCATCCTACCCGGCAGATAACACTTCAGGAAAGAGGTTCGGCTAGCAACTCATTTGATGGGAAATCAGTAATGTCCATCACCCTTTGACGAATAGAATAGAGAGGAGTATTCAGATCCCTGTGCTTAGCCCTGAAATGCCTCTCAGCCATTGCCCCTTTTCTGATGTCATGGACCCAAGCAATTCTGCACCAGTTCCCTTTTTCCAGGCCACAGCCATCCTATTTTTACCCAGCACCAGACTGGAGTGAGAAGTTTCATATTCGTGGTGCACTTGTTCTTGCTTTACAATAATTCCTCAGACACAATTTAATTGAGCGCTGAAGCAATCATTACAGGACAATGTACATTTCCAACTTATTGTTCCTGAGAAAAGTGCCAGCATATTTCAACATCACCACTTGTGCAGGAAGTCTACAGGTATAAAAGTGCATCTCTGGCACTTAGAGTCCCTTTGGCTGAACATATTTGGTAAGGAAGTCTAACATCATGTAGGCATTGATTATACATTTATAATGAATTCATTTGAACCTATTTTTATGGGAAACCCTTCTTGGGTGTTCAGACCTCCTCTGCCATTCTTCATCTGTCTGTTTTCCTAAATCATTATTCTTTGTGGGTAGCACTTTCACCAACGCCGCTCCTGGATGGGGCAGTCGTGCTTATACAACTCTTTGATTGTTTACCATCTTCGACCCAAGAGTGACCTCTTGTTTCTATCTTTTTCAGTGGAAATCAAGGCCCTACCCGGCAGACCTCTGCTGTCATCCGTGCAAAGTTCAGTAAATATTTCCTGCTCCCAAGTTACATGGCCGTTGGTTCCTGGTATGTAAGGAATCTATCCTGCTAACAGAGTGACCTGAGAGTATTCCTTCGCCTTATTGACAACACCAGACCAACTTTCTTTTAACTGCCCTTCTCTTAAAAAACATGGTTACCATTTCGGGGCATCTTCTGGAAAAACATTTTATAATCTTTTGTTCTTTGGAATGTCTTTGTCCAATGTGTTAAAGTTGTAGCCGTTGGGACTGGCATTTTAGTCTCCTGGGCACTACTTAAGGCCGGTACACCCAGGAGAGGGGTGGGTAAAATCATCCCCATGATCATGGTTGTGACCACATCCTGCAGCCTCTTGCGCCCCGTACTGCCACCCCTCTTTACCCCCCCACTGCTATACCCCCTATTTTAATCCCATCCTAACTACCTCCCCCATGAAAATACTGCAGAAAAAAATGCTGTGATAAGTCCTACCTCCAAATGCACTGAAAGGGTTACAAGAAAATGGGGTATACTAAAAGAAAACAAATATGCCAAAATCATATGTGATCAAAGCAACATAAACCAGCCTTCTTAACTTATACTATGTAATGCAATACAATTAGATTGATATTTCCTATACATTACAGAAGAAAATGGTAAGACAGTGAATTACATTACCTAAGAGTATATGTAGAACATCACCAAAACCATTTTAACATCTTTCTACGTACTGCAGTTTTCTTCCCCAGACTCATCCATTAGTGAGTTTAGAAATGCAGACATGTTTCAATGATAGTATGGTAGCACCCTCTGCCCCCTAAACATCATCTTCTGGTTAAAACGAAATATGCATTTCCAGCATAAAAGGAGATTCCAGTGTAAAAATATAAATATTAACTCCATAAAAGAAGACACAAAGAAAAAATACTGAACTGATTTCTGATTGATTCATAGGCATGGTGGGAAATATATTATTCTCCTTCCCTAAACGGGCCATCTCTATTACATCCAATACTATGATCAAACATAGATTCAAAGTAACAAAATACTAATAGCTAATAAGTAGTGATTGCTATAATTGTGCCAGGAGGATAGCTCAGATAGCTCACATGTTTGAATCTCGGTCCCGTACTTGGAGGCTGGCCTCCAACATGAAGCACAATATAAAAGCCCAATTTATTTATAACTGTGATCTTAATACCAATACTCTACAGACTACTATATACTGTCTTCTACAGAAGAGTTCCTCATGCAGCACCTCGAGTACAATCTATATACAGGACTATAATAAATCTGAGATCAAAACTGAAGGTTGATGGCCAGAAGGTTTTTAAATTAATCCCAACTGCTGGCATTGCTGCCGGAAACGCTTCAGGCTACAGGTTGTCAGGCTGCCACATGATTCCAGAAGTGGGAAGACCATATGCAAATCAGACTTTGCCCCCCCCCCCTAAAAAGGGCAGTGAAGGCCAAAGAGCTATGTCACATTCCTTCTGCACTAGGCCACAAGCAACTCAAGACATGTTTCAGCATTGTTGTTCATCAGCAGTGAGGTATAGCTTGGGCCCTGTAGGCTTTGGAGCCCCATCCCCTTGCCACAAAAAGTTCACGGAATACTTTTGAGTATCAGAGGGGGGTTCAATGTTTTTTTGTTGTTGTTTTTTTTTTCAGGGCCCTAGAGTCGTCCCGCTCTCGTCTAGAAAACACCAATCCACCCTAGCCCAGTCATCCCTATTCCCCAGGTTAATGTATACAGAACATTGACCCCCTAGTGTCCAGGTTCTAGAGGATAACCTAAAGGGCAAAGGCCTTCTCTGTCTAATCGCCCTCAGGGACTTCCGAGACTGACAATATCCAGTGGTTAGTAGTCTAAAACAGGTTGATGCGTTGTTACTTTCTGCTACTCTACCCGACTCAGTCTTCTTTCTTTTACATCCACATACCTCTCCCACTCCCCCACCACCTCTCCCCCTTTTCCCCATCCCCTCTCCCCCTCTCCCTCTGCCCTTCGTTCCTCTTCTTTCTATCGCTCCCTTTGCTGTTTTCCTCTTACTACTCTCTTTCCTCCAATTCCACCGACATTCCCCTCTAATCCTTACATCTTCCTCTGTCCCTCTGATGTCTCTCACTCCTTCTAAGCTTGGCCTCCACCCTTAGATGTTACTATTTCTTCAGGACACTACTATTTCATCCTCCACGCTTCTGCTCCCTCCTCTACACTACTAGTACAGCTACTCAACCCCACCTTCTACTCAAACACCCTCCTTTCACTTACACATGAACTTCATATTTACTCCCTAGACTCCCTCGACTCCCTCTCCTAAACACACTTGCTACTCCTTCACGCACACTCACGATGTAGTACCACTTCCACCTACTAGCAAGTGGCTCACCGGCTCCATGAATGGCCTCTACACTCCACTTCACTGTTTATTCTCCTGCTGATTTCTTGGTCTGCCACCTCCTCCTCCTCTTACCTTACCTGAACAATCTAAAACCTCCTGCTTCCTGTTTTTTCCCCACCCCCTTCTTGTCCTCTGGTTTGCCTGTTGTCCCTGGCCAATCAGACCCTCTCATCCCCCTGTGAGGTGTGCATAAAGGATATTCTTCATATAGTGCCTTAATTCCAACTCCTTTTGACGTGCAGAGTCGCTGTGGAATAACAATGGCGCTTGTACAGTGTCTAGTTCGTGTTGGGGTGGTCTGGCCTGACCGCCTCTAAGTTATTTCCAGTCTTTGGTTGGGAGGGGCATTTATTGCATGTCCCTGGTGGTCTATGGAAGTCGCCCAGCCTCCATATCGGGTGGGCTTACATTGGCGTATGGTGCATGGCTTTGGTTACTGGTGCATAGGAGCTCTGGATCCTGCCTCTGTTGCTTCCCCTCCCGTGGCACTGTCTGCACGCCACTCAAGTAGGATTTCTGACGGGGAAGCCAGATCTCGGTCTCTCTTCTCGTTAGCTCTATCAGCTGGAGTTTTCAAAAGGCTTTGTGTGGGGTGCTGCTGGCTCTGTCTCCTGGGTGCTCTTCACCCAGGTTGATGCCAATGAAGTAATATACACAAATTACACTGATGATACCTAGTGCCTTATCCCTTTCCCTGGCGACCATACTAGAAATAAGAAACCATCAATTCAGTTTACTCGCTTATACAGACCTGGATGGCAGATAATGGCTTAGCCCTTAATGACACAAAACGCTAGCTGATGATAACTTGCACGGCAGCCCAGTTGAGAAAGTTGAGTCCGGAGTTCTGTGAATTTCAAATAGTGGGCTGTGCCATTGCTGCGCCAGAATGCTACGGTGCGCACCGGGGTCAGAGCAGGAGCTCCCCCATAGCAAACCGTTCTGCATGAGCACTACGGAGACACCTTTGCCCTTAAGGTAAGCCTGCAGGCTCATCTGGGATATGATTTGCATATGTTAACATTGCAGCGCGCCTGCACCCGCTTCATTACCTCATCGCTGTAAGAATATGCAGGGCGTCCCACTCGAAAAGGGCATTGTAGGCTCCAAACTACAGGCAGCCATCTTGCTTTAGTCAGCCTCACTGTTCATTGGTGCCTGTGGCACACACCCGTATTGCACCATACCTATTGAGCTGCCACGCTTGCACCCAAACGGGCAACATCTACCGTATTTAACCCCTACACTTTCCCCTGATATGTATGCTATTTCTATATGTGCCACCTATAGTGCCATAGACATACTATTAGCTACTCACCTACTGTATATGCACCTGTACTAGCCATTTCCTGATCTGCCAAGTCTATACCACTAAAAATACTCTGATAAATGTGCCTAGCTTGGGTCTGTCCCCCAACTTAGTAACTCGCCTCCAGCCTATCCACAAAGATTGCTTCTATGCTTGCACTTGCATTTTGAACTCTGTATCTAGCCAATGCTGCGCCCTTGTACAAATAGCGCACCTAGCCTATGCCCATATTTACATTCTGAACTGTGTATCTAGCCAATGTTGCGCCCTTGTACAAATATCGCATCTAGCCTACGCCCGTATTTCATTCTGAACTTTGTATCCAGCCAATGCTGCGCCCTTTGTACAAATATCGCATCTAGCCTATGCCTGTATGTGCATTTGCTAAACTACACCTAGCCTTGCCCGAATTGAAAACCTGCAGCCCTGCCACAGTGTCACAGAATTATACAAAGTTAGTTCACTCGTCCTGGCGACGGCCTAGAGAGACCTAGAGAGACCTAACTCATTCTTAACAAACCTAGCAAGCCCTTGCTCACAACACAATGCCCACTCGTATGACAAACCTCATCAACCCACACTCACTCTATCTCCTGCTAGCCACTCTACAAATCTTAGCAACCAGGCCCCACCCAATAAGTGCCAAGCCCTCACTAACTACTAATCCAGGGAACTTCGGATCTAACGCTTACGTTAGCACTCCCTGCACCCCAGCGACTAGAAACGCTAGACTCTGCTCATGCCTCAGCAGACTACACGACCCACTTGCTAGATCACTACCTCCTGTCAATATCAGAACTAGCCCCCACTCTACTTACAAAACGCCCAACAAGACAAATACTAAGATCACTCATCTAGACCATATCTGCACTAAACCAGACATCGCTAATAATTCCAAAAGGTCTCACCTACGGCCATCACCCTCCACCATCACCAAATCTCAACCTGCTCCTCAAATTAAAGCGGCACTTATAAACGCAAGGTCTTTAACAGCACACGCTACAGACATTGCCGACCTAATAATAACTAATAATCTCGACTTCCTAGCCATCACGGAATCCTGGTTGCATGAGGCTGCAGGACCCCTACTTGCCGTAGCTGTCCCAGAGGGTTACACTATAATTAGACAAGATAAACTAAACACACGAGGTGGAGGAATTGCCATTATCGCTAAATCCACTCTCGCTATGATACTTGCACAAACCCATAACTTACTCTCTTGTGAAACCCTCACAGCCAAACTCCCTCTAACTGACTCCCAAACACTAACAATCCATCTCATTTACAGACCAACCGGGCCTATTGGAACCTTCGAGGAGCACATCCTTACCCTCCTATCGGACAATCTTAAAACTACGTCCCAACGGCTAGTCCTAGGCGACTTCAAACTAGGTTTTAACGACCCCCTTGATAAACAGGCCACTAATATAGCCAATTCACTATCTGAATTAGGACTATCCCAAAAGGTTAATGAGCCCACTCCTGCTAAAGGAAGAACTTTGGACTGGGTGGCAGAATACAATTGCAAAGCCAATATTACTGCTATTATGCCCTATCCATGGACTGACCATTTTCTCCTGTCCTTCTCACTCCTCACTACTAGAACTCTATTGCCCACAATACCCACTGCCCCCCGTCCAACCAGAAATAAAAAAACATAACCAGAGATACTGTAATACCAGCTATCCTACCGACCTTAAATTGATTAGATGACAACCTTGACCCAAGCATACTTGTGAAGGAATACAACAAAATAATGCTAACCACACTGGACTGTCATGATACCCGCTCCCGGGGAGCCGTTTCAAGCCCTGCGTCCCCGAAAGCGGACATCCAGTCCCCAAGGAAGGACCCAGCAACCCCATATAGGGGCCCTTTGGACAGTGTCCTGGCACCTATGGCGCCAGGCTCATAAAAGACATCAGTTCTGGCGCCATAGGCGCCAGGCTCATTATGGGAGTGCTTGGGTGCACTTACCTGATGCAGACCATGCTGCAGGATCCCGGCCTCCTTGAGGCCTGAAAGGAACTACTTTACCTGTGGGACTAATTTACCATCCGGAAGTGGTCGGGGAAGGATTCATACCTGATTGGAGGAAGGATACATACCTGGAACTTCTTCCAAGACTATTTAAACCCCACCCGAACAGCCACACGTGCTTCGCGTTGTTCTGCATCTAGCAGCTGGACGCTCACCGTGTCTGCTCCTGCATCCTGACTTCTACCACGCCTGCCAGCATCCTGGATCACCTGCAAAGGAAGAGAAGAAGAGAACAGAAGAAGGAAAAGTCCTTACCTGCTAAATCCGCATCCCGGAGACATCTCGCCGACAATCCTGAAAAGGAAGACTTTTATTTAAAAGCTCATCGCGTCGATCGCTGCAGCACCGCATTCCACTCACCTTTACAGGTCGCCTCCATGATCAGCAGCAATCATCCGGATTCGCCGTCACGCCCCAGCGCCTCTGGAGAAATAGACAAGAACAAAAGGTGAGAGAGAGAAGGGAATAAGGAAAGCTAAATCTCCATGTTAAGACTTACCTGTTGATTCATTCCCTCTTCATTTCGGGTCCGCGCCGCATCCTGGCATTTCCGGACCCCGGCCCCTAAGGGGAAAAAGAGACATCAGCGTTAATGAGCGAATGAAAAGACATTACCAAAAAAACGCTCATTAAAGACTTACCTGATTTCTACAAGGATTTCACCTCTCATCTCGGGTCGGTGCCTGTTCCCCGGCATTCCGTACCCCGGCCCCTATGGGGAAAAAGACACTAGCATTAGTACATTAATGCATGGACACAAGGGGAACCTCTTATCAAAAAACTTACCTGGAAGCCAAGCAAGTTTGGTTCTCCCCAATCCGAAAATCCAGTGAAGTAACTGGATACCAACGCGCCCCTGCATCAGAAGCAGGATGGAGAGCTCGTCCTTCCAGACCCTAAGGTGAGACGCTACAGGGAATCACAGCAGGGTTTCGAGGAGGGTGAGAGGGGAAAGTGGGAGGCCGATTGCATTACCACGCAGACAGTTAATCCCCTATTTTTGCCTACAGAAGGATACTTCTGCGAGCCAGACAAGCCAGATTTGGGGGCCCGGTCCAGTCCGTCTTCCGAACCCTGCGCATCCTTAGAAGAGGTCACAGCAGCGCGAACCAGGCCAGCGCCTCCGTGGGAGTCAGGTGAGTGTTACATGGACAGCATTGTACCCCTGAAACTCAGACCTAGCAAACCTAAAGTACACCTCAATTAAGGGTGCACTGCCCAACTCAAGGACCTTAGACTTCTAAAGAGGAGCTGTGAAACTACATGGGGACTCCTCCCAACCACCGCCAACCAAATAAAACTCACAGAGATCTCATTGCAATACAAAAAAGAGATCTTCCTCGTGAAACGTAACTCTTACAACAAACGCATCTCCAGGGTTAACTCCAGCACCAAAGAATTATTTTCCATCCTCAAAGAACTTGAATCCCACATCACCACACCTGAAATTGGCACGAAGGACAAAATGTGGTGCTCTGATATACAACAAGCCCTAACGAATAAAATAACTACCCTCCAAAACAAAATATCTAAAAAAAAACAATCCATCAACCACCGACCTAACCATACCGCCGCCAATGTCCCTCCTAAAGACACTCTAACTAACCTAACGCCCCGTTTCTACTTCTCCAAAATTACTACCCTTGAGGCTGAGAAAGTAATTTTATCACTCAAGCCCTCCAACTGCCAGGGTGACCTGTGTCCGGCTCAGCTTATCAAAGACGCGGCAAGAGATCTTGCACCGTTCATCACCAAGCTGATTAATGCTTCATTCTCCTCAGGAACTGTCCCAGCTAATCTTAAACAATCATGGGTGCTCCCACTACTAAAAAAACAAACTCTAGACCCGCTAATTCCAACAATCAACCCATCACCACCGTACCCTTCCTGCTCAAGATCCTCGACAAAGTGGCCTAGCTCCAGATCCAAAAAATTCTGTAAGAGCATAAACTCCTGGGAGCTCGTCAATCAGGTTTCCGACCCCAACACGGAACAGAGACAGCTCTTATTGACCTGAAAGCACAGGTAGATGAACTGAGAGACACAGGTAAAACAGCCCTCCTTTTACTATTGGACCTCTCAGCTGCATTCGACCTGGTAGACCACAAGGTCATCTGCAGACACCTAGACACGGCGGGCAATTTTTCTAAAGAGGCAATCATCTGGATTGAGTCCTTCTTGAGTGACAGAACTATCAGGGTCTTCTCGCCCTCAGCGGCAGCAGACCCTATCCCCATCACATTCGGTATTCCCCAAGGGTCTTGCGTCTCCCCCACCTTGTACAACATTTTCACCAAGCCCCTCTTCGATGATCTGGACTCTCTTGGTATCACCTACACCAACTATGCAGATGATACTCAGAATCTCCTCCGACTTTCCGGGGATTACGAAAAGGATTTGGCCTTGGTGAACAGGGTGTATCTCATCATCCAGGCATGGATGGCTATTCACGGTCTATGCCTGAATGATGAAAAAACAGAACTCATACTGGGTACACACGCTAACATAAAATAACTAGGACCGAATTACACATCATTCATCATCAATGGCAATGTTATTAAGGTGGCCAAAGAGGTGAAAACACTCAGGTTCTACCTTGATTCCAACTAATCCTTTACTAAACAAGTTAACACCCTGGCCTCAGCCACAGCATACACATGCAAGCTGATTAGAACGGGCAAACCCTTTCTATCAGATGATAATTGCATTACCCTAGCCAAAGCCTTGATCTTATCTAGGCTCGACTACTGTAATGCACTATATATTGGCGCCAACAAAGCTATCACCCAAAAAATCCAAATTCTTCAAAACAACGCCGTAAGAGCGGCTATAGGTGTGTCCCAAAGGTCTCACATCTCCGCCATAAGGCGTCAAAACAATTGGCTTTCCACCCTCAACAAAATCAACTTAAAAACAGCCTCCTTGACACATAAGGCACTGAACAACGCTGCCCCCAGTTACCTCGTAAACAGAGTCCAAAGAAGAATCTCCACGAGACCCACAAGACTTACCAACGCCAACTGCATTAACATTCCTAGATTTAGACTAACCAAGATCGGGGGGAACAGCTTCCAGGTCAAAGCGGCCCAACTTTGGAACTCCCTACCACACTATCTCAGGGCGGATCAATCCTACCCCAGGTTTAGACTTCGTTATATCAACTGGCTCAAAGCAAATGATCACTAATCAAGAACATACCTGTGTACATTTTTTCTTTGTATATCTGCCATGTCTACCTATTTTTGTAGAGCATACCTATGTACCAGTTATGCCTTTCTATGTACTACTTTGTAATTATGTTTCCTGTGTGTAACTATGTAACTTGCTAATTAAGCTTCGCATTGTCTGTACTGCTTGCGCCCTGATACCCCCAGGTCCGGTGCGCATCATATAAATGAATAAACTAAACTATACTTCCCAAAGTGAAGACTTTGGATATAATCTTGGCCTGAGAACTCAACATGAAGGTGCATGTGAATAGTATGTGAATAGCCTTGTTTCATCTTCCTATTATCTGAAACGTTTAAATTAAGACCTTTTTTTTTTTTATATAACTGTGCCACTATTGCCTGGGCTATAATTGGCGCCAAACTGGACTAGTGCTCCAGTCTTTTGCAAGGTATTGACAAAGGAGAAATCGTTTGATTACAGGCAGTTTAAAATAATGCAGTGTGGGCTGTGGAGGGCCTACACAGGAGGGTCATACCTCTGAGGCCAGAAAGCACTGCATTGTCTACCTGTTGCCTGTAGAATCACCTTTCGCTAGCTTTGCATCGGACAGGTGCTTATATGGCATTAGTCCTGTGTATTTATCCAGCAGACTTTCCTGGCAGCCTGCATGGAGGGTGTTGAAACCAAACAATTCCTTCCTTCTGCATGTACCCAGGGCCAAGCTGACCATGTTTTTTCAGGGGTCCTTCCCCTATGCTGTACGGAAATGCTGGAATGTTCTCCCACTTGGGCCTGTCTTTCTTTTGCCAGCTTTTAACATGGTCTAAAGACAGCTCTGTTTTTATTGACTTACTCTACGCAGTCTGTTCCCTCCCTGATGACTAGCCCTCCGGTCTCTGTTTTTTTGTTGTTTGTTCTGTCAGTGCTCTTGTGCCTGCAGGCCTCGGCGCTATATAAATACATTTAAAAAATAAAATGTGTCCAACACGTAGTGCGGTCCAAGCAGCACTGACACGCCGCATGAAGAAGCTTTTGACAGACAGGCAAAGTCTACGTGCTGGTGACACATTATTTTGCTGTTTGTTGCGGAGCCAAACGGCTTTGCAACAAACAGAAAAATCGTTGCTGGTGCAGAGAGCAGACAGCACAGTCCCCTGTGTGAATAAAGAACACGGAGGACTGTGCTGACTTCTTTCTATTCAGGAGAGGGGGCCGCGAGGCGCCTGGCAAGCGCGAGGCCTGGGGCAGTTTGCCCCTCCCCCCCCCACGTGTGACGGCCCTGGCGCTGGGACAGATTTAACGCGCAGCACTCAACATTTGCACTGCTAATGATCAGCCCAAGGGGGTTTTGGGGCTTGGGAAATGCACACAAACTTGTGAAGGCATAGCCTAGGGAAAGTCATCATTGGCCAACAGAAGTATTCAGTGAGGCGCAACCACACTATAGGAGTTAAGCTAGGAAACAAAAGCACTAATTACAGAGGACTAGTGAAACCCCAGTGAAGCTACAGCTGCTTGGGATGGTGTGCTTGGTTACACCCAGAAGCAAAGAGCTTGCTTGAAGTTTGCCCAAAAGTGTACTCCATACCAACCCTCCACTGGGCAGCCAGAACAGAGTTAATGGGCGCATAAGTCCTAAGCAGGGTAGAGCAAAATCACCTCAAGTGGCACATTGCAACAAGAAACACAGTGCACATTCAGGATGGAGACTCTTGCTTGGAGCTTAACCCACCATACACTTGCAGCGCTTCGGAGTGCAGTAGATACCCCGACAGATCCAGATTGAAGAGACCTTATCGTTGAGACGAGGGTCAGGGTACCCAACAGGCCGAAGACGAGGAGGAAAACAGAATATCTGCCAGATGTCTAGCAAATCAAACATAGGAAAGGTTAAGCAGACCACAATGGAGTTATATACCAAAGGTCCAACCACCACGCAGGAAGAGACTAATAGTTCAGCTACGCCTGGCACTGACCGGAAACAAAACAGAGGTGAACAGCAGATTATCATTGCCATCTCTGCATTGTAATCTGCCCTAGAATCCAAAATAGATGCAGTGATGATTGATGTAGGCCTCCTGTGGCAGGATGTTCGTGCTTTCGCAGAAAAGACTTGCAGAATGGAAACACAAGTGAAAGACAACACCAAGGAAATACACGAAACACAGGCGGATGTCACAGCATTGCAACAAAAAGTAAAAATGTTGGAAGAAAATTCTGAGGATGCAAAGGGCAGAGCCCGTATAAACATTATTTGAATTTTGGGTCCCCAAAAGGCGCAGATTCCACAACCTACATATAAAATGTGCTGCAGCAGAAGATTGAACCAGGCAACCTTACACAGGCCTTTATGGTTGAACGGAGACATAGATCGTTATCCAGGAAACAACCGCCAGGAGCAATACCCGGCCAATAATAGCCACAAAAATGAACTACAAGGACAGAGAGAAGATATTAGCATTTTCCAGAACTGGAGGCTCCATACAAAGAGCATCAGCCAAACTGGCGGTCTATCTGGACTACACTCTCTAGGTACAAAGACGCAGAGCCCATTTCGGCCCCTTAAAAGAGAGACTATATATGGCCAGGCTTAAATACATGCTTATCTACCCAGCCCGGTTATAGATTCTACAAAATGGCCGAGCTCTCTTTTTTGACAGCCCCAAAGAAGCTCAGGACTGGATGGATAACGAAAGGATTGCAGTGACAACAGATGGACACAGACAATAAAGTAACAAAAGCCCCAACAATTCCTCCTACAACATTGCGGATAGATGGAGGACGTACCCAGTCGAACTATGTGATCACTTTGCTAAGCTCCATATGGACTTACCACTCAAGACCCGTTGACGGCAAACAAAGGTGGACAAAGCCTTGATAGCTGCTTTTGGGAAAGAGATGAAGCGGAACGCAGGGAAGGCTTAAGGAGGAAGCTGTAACACATAGGTAGCGCTCACAACACCTACGGCTACTGCCCCTCAGCAGTTTTATTTCAGGGTGCTAGTTGTAAAGTACCCATCCGCTGCGCACCAGAAGAATAGTTGGCAACTATGGGGAGAGTGGTGCGGAAACGGTTCCGCCTGGGCATGAAGTGTATAGCTGGGCGATTGTTGGGAGTTGGGCAAAAAAGGGAGGGGAGGGCCATTTGGGAAGTTTGTTCGTGCAGCCTTTATTAATATCTGCTAGCCCCAGAAAATGCAGGAGACAGAGAAACCTGAAGGTGTCTCACTGACTAGTCCCCAGGGATCTGTCATCCAAGTGGCCAGGACATGGCCATCGCTATTGGATCCAGTTCCTGGGCGTGGACTAGTGAGGGAGGATCACCTGGATGAGGGGCCCTCGGGGAGTGGAGTGGGACACAGAAGGTTATGATATATATGATATATATGATATGATATGGCATTTATAACGCGCCTATATACAAGTGTTCATTGCGCGACATGGCAAGGGAGGGGGAACAGAGGGAAGACAGAGACAACGATCTTACCAGGCCAGGTGACATTGTGAGATTGTGCAAGTGCAGAGGAAAGGGGAAGAGTAAAAGTGCGGGGGAGGGGGCAGTGCAGTACATGGGATCGACAGTAAGAAATAAATAGAATAAATAAAAAGGTTATGACACCTTTTCCCCCATCCTATCCCATAGGATATGTAGAAGCTCTACCCCCACCCCCTTTACAACACAAACACTTTCTCACACCATGAAAGACAGCAAACTAATACCAGAGCCGTTTACCTGACATGCCCCAACACAAGGGTCAGGCAGAGTCAGGCAATTGATTATAACTACGCACACCTGACGGCCCTTTCCCTTCCCCACAGGGATGTTTGTTTGTTTGTTTGTTTATTTGCTTATATAGCGCACCATAACCCAGGGGTATCTGGGCGCTTACAGTACAGCAGTGCTTAATTTGTAAAAAAATAAGTGCCAGTCCCCATAAATCTTGGCTCCCTAATGCCAGCCCCGGGGCCAGCGGGCGCTGTGCTGGGGGCCCGGGCCGGTTCAGTGCTACACTTAGATTAGCCCACCACCAGCCCATCACACTGTTGCTGGAGCTGACACATTGCCCCACTAGGACAAACAAAAGAGAAGAGAGTCTCATACATGGATGCTGCACATCACACACTCACATCTTGGCAAGTTGTAGTGTGCTAGAACTGTCTGTTGTAGTAATAACAAAGTAGATAAGTTTATACAAACTTGACTGGACAGTCCCTTTTGTCATTGGGTGATAATTGTATTTTCGCTGTGTTGCAACTAAACAGCGATCCACGACCTTCCAGAGATAAGCCTGCCGTTCCGTCCACGTTACCAAAATTGGACAAGGAGGTTTATAATTCACTTGCATTCCAATCTGTGCAGATCCCTAGAGGTGTTGGGTTGACTGATGGTTTAGAAGCCGATATTCATCCCTGAACCTCTGGTGCCCCGGAAGTTTATTCATCGCAGGCGCTTATCGGGGCCAGTGGTAGAAGTGTACCAAACAAAGTATCGGAACTGTGGTCTCGGCAGGGGAGATGGTAGGCAGAAGCATAGTGTGTAGCATGTGACCAAGGTTGCGGCTAGGGCATTGCAATAGGGTGACTACTGACTAAGGCTCCTATTACAACTTCACACTTGCACAGGGAACTGAATGGACACATCCTCTATATAGAATGGTGAATATGGTCGTACAAAATAGAGGAATGGTAAAAAGAAAAACATAAGTAGTGGAACACCGCTCCTGACCGTTCCCACTTACTTCGATCACTTATCAGGGCGGAGTATAAAAGGGCTGCAGTGGGAGTAGGGGCTCATATAAGTGGATGGATGTCTTACTTTGTTAACAAGTTGAAGGGTGGCTGGAGTGTAGGAATCACTCCAGGGAGTGGGCCTTTAAAAGTGTCCATGGAAAGATCCGAACATCCATATTTTCTAATGCAGCCACGTATCCTAACGATTTTCGCACCCAAGGCCATTCAAGGAAGAGACAGACATATGGAGGTGTGTGTTTGTGGGGGGGCTGCACTGAGCTCCCACCTTAGTGCAGCCCTGAACTGCAAGCGCAGGAGAGGACATGTTCTTGCAGACAGAAGATGGGGGGATTGGGGGGCCGTGAGGCTGGACAGGGTAGGAGGGAGCTGTGGGGCTGGAATGGGCAGGAGGCTAGATGCGGGAGTGGGGCGACATGGTGAGCGCAAGGGCTCTGCTTGCAATGGGGGCTCTGGGTGGTGGGATGAAGCGCAAGGGGGATTTACTTTGCCACCAGAGGCAATGAGGCGAAAGTAATGCGGTTCGGTGGGGAGGGGGCTGAGGGTGATCGCAGAAGAGGCAGCGGCGGTGGGGGAAAGAGGTTGGGAGGGGGCACTGGAGCCACAGAGGTTCTGCTCACCTAGGAGTTTGCGCCAGCTGCAGAGTGGCCCTGGAGCACTGGCAGCCCAGAGCAGGATGGCACAGGCTGGGCAGGACACACCCTCGTGCAGGAGGGGCAGGTGGGTGCCCACTTCTCTCTTCCCGCTCCGACTGCATGAATGGTGGAGTTTTGTGGATGTAGGGGTTCAAGTGCGGCCCCGGAGTGGGGCGCATGTGGGCTGGAGGGGAACATGGGGATTAGCGGGGTTGAAGGTTGCCCCCTCCTTAGCCACACCACTCATTCAGGTGGACACTAAGTGCCAGAAAGCAGTTCTGATGGCGGTCTGTGGCATCTGACGTTCTTCTCTTTGGGGGATGGGGGCGCAGAGGACATCACAAACTTCCGATTTACTTTCCTTTAATTCTGGTATTTGAAGTTTTGCATGTCCTATTTTTTTACAGAACTACGAGTCTCAGAATGCCACAGTGATGCGCTCACTCTTTACACGCGTTCGCTTGAGAACTCCTTCCCATAAATGATCTGCGTTATTATGCAGGAGAGAGGCTTCCATAATTATTTTGGGGGTGCTTTGCTACGCACCCCTGCTGCCAATGGCAGTTGAGATTGGCGCTAATTTGAACCCAACCTTTTGGCACCCCGAAGTCTAACCTTGATGGTGTCATTTCAGGACATCGCAACAGTGCTTGATGCCGCATGGACATTTTTGTGAAACTCCACCATTCAGAAAACAACCCCTGACTGCTCCCCTGTCCCCTGCCTTTCTCCAAACTGCATGCCAGAGTGGGGGCTAATAGTGCTTTGCACCCCGTTCACAGGACCCGCTAATCTAATGAATGGGGGAGGAGAATTGAAGATGTGGTGGGGTTGGGGGTGCAGGAGGACATGTAAAAGTAGCTGACAGGAGGTGGTGGGGGGCAGTGCGAATGCTCTAGGGAAACATGCTTGCCTTGAGTCAAGGACGGTGCCTGCAACATGATCCCTGCTCAATGGAGAACGAGGGAAGGGGAGAGGGTCAATCCCAAATCTGTTAGAAGTTATTGACATAAACCATGGCGAGCGAGGCTTACCTCCGGAGCTGCTGCTTGTGACGGTGCCTCCTGCAACGTGATAGCTTCCTGAGAGCAGGGCTCCTGCCGGCGCGAGTCACTGTGCTTATCCCGCCTTATTTTGATTGGTTGTCTCACTCTCGCAACATAATTCCCTATTCTTGTTAACCCCTCACTGCATGCAGGGCATCCTTGAGATTCTGAGATTCCGAGCGTTTGCTTGCAATCTTTTTAGCGAAAATGTGCTCGTTCGTTTCTCTGAACATGTGCATAGCTGCAGGCTGCCTGCAGCTATGCTTCTGCCATACATCCAGACCCCCTCTCCTCCCAATTTGGGCAGTAGGCATGTGGGAATCAGCAGCTCAGCTGCAGTCTGCCTGCAGAAAGGAGTCCCTGTGCCAAATAAAGAGTGCTGGTGTTTGCCACCGGCAAACATCGGCACAAATTAAGCACTGCAGTACAAAAAGTAGTTGCATAGGGTTACAAGTGGGCAACGAATCCTTGTTATAACTAGTACATAATACAGTGGTGAACATAATACAGATACGTTAGGTCATGAGGCATATGCAGGAGAGCAGTATACAAATGATCAGTACGGGGTGTGACAAGTGATCTACAGTCGATAGACAGAAGTTAAGACAGTTTTTGGTTCATTTTTGTTCAATAACCAAGAGATAACATAGCTTCTGAATGCTTTAGGAGATTGTGTGGTTTTGATATTCTGAGGAAGTGTGTTCCATAGTTGAGCAGCGAGGACCGGGAAACTGGTTCCGCCCGCCTTTTTAAGGTTGTATCTGGGCACCACAAGGCAGGAGGATTTGGAAGATCTAGTGGTTCTGGCTGACGTTCTGTAGGTAAATGTATCTGTAATATATGGTGGGGCTCGATGGTTCAGAGCTTTGTGGGTAAGGCAGAGTGTTTTTAGGTCGATTTTTTTTCTTGGATGGAAAGCCACTTGCAGTGTCTTCTGGTGGCCGAGATATGCTCTCTCTTCGGGATGTTTAATGCTGCCCTAAGCGCATTGTTTTGCAGAATCTGCAGCTTGTTAGTTATTGATTTATTGGCACCTAAGTATAATCCGTTGCAGTAGTCCAATTTAGATTGTATACGTTCTCTGGCCAATGTGTGGCAGCTGTCAGTGGACAGTAAGGGTCTGCTGGCCCTAATCAGCTTGCCTGTGTAGGCGGTGGCTGAGGCAGCCATATTGACTTGTTTAGTAAGGTTGCAGTTGGCATCGAGGTAGAACCCTATGGTTTTTACCACCTTGGCTATGGGTATGTTATTCCCATTTATGTGGATGCTAGTGTAGTTGGGGCTAAGTTTATCATCATTCAGGCAGAGGCCATGAGTGGCCATCCATGCCTGAATGATAGTGTAGACTTCGTTGATCCGGCAGACATCTGTGTCATAGGAACCAGATAGTGATAGGTGTATCTGGGTGTCATCGGCGTAATTAGTATAGGTGAGACCCAGATGGTCCAGTTTGTCGAATAAAGGCTTTGTAAAGATATTGTACAAAGTGGGCGATACGCAGGGTCCCTGGGGGACTCCACAGGTGATGGGGATCAGATCTGCTGCTGCTGTGGGCGAGAAGACACGCATGGTTCTGTTGTCAAGGAAGGACCGTATCCACATGATGGCAGAGTTTGAGAAGTGAGCAGTCGATGACAGGTGTTTGCATAGTATGCTGTGGTCAACCAAATCAAAGGCTGCCGACAGGTCTAGGAGGAGTAGAATGGCAACTTTGCTTTTGTCTTTCAAGTCATCAATTTGGCTTTTGAGGTCAACTAGGGCTGTTTCAGTTCCATGTTGTGGTCTAAAGCCAGATTGACGAGCTCCTAGTAGTTTGTTGAGCTCTAGGTAGTCTTGAATTTGCAGGTAGGCTACTCTATCTAGAATTTTCAGAAGGAAAGGGACAGTAGTAATCGGCCAGTAGTTAGTGGGACTAGCCGGGTCAAGAGTTTGTTTCTTGAGTAAGGGGAGGACCCACAACTGTTTTAAGTTACTTGGGAATGTGTTATTAGTGAATGAAGAGTTTATTAATTTAGTGATAAAGGGAGCTAAATCCCTGGCCGCATTTTTAATGATCTGTGCTGGGCAGCTATCGCCTTTGCAGTTCAAGGGTTTTAGTGAAGCTATAATTTTTTGAACTTCAGGGATGGAAACCTTGCTAAATTTGAAACCTGTGATATGGTCAGGGGTGGAAGGAAGAATGGTGCTGATTGGGATGGCTGAAGACGGTTGGAGGCGTTTGTCTGCTATTTAGGTCTGGAGTCCTGAGATTTTGTTGGTGAGCGTGTTTTGAATATTTGTGCACCAGGGTTTGTCCTTGGTACTGGTATCTATTGGAGGGTTTGGGTTCTCTAATTCTCTAAGGATCGTGAATACTTCCTTAGTGTTGGATCCTGCTTGATTGATTCGATCATTATAGGTTTCTTTTCTAGTTCTGATGATCTCACTTTTGTAGGTGGCGGTGGTATTGAGAAGGTTGGTTTTATTTTCAGGGGTAGGAGCTAATTTCCACAGTGTTTCAAGTTTTCTTTTTTCTGCACAGAGTAGTTTAAGTTCAGGGGTGAACCAGGAGTTTAGATGAGCTCTGGGTTTACCTTTGCGCAGTTTGAGTGGTGCAATAGTGTATAAGGCTTTAGTCATGGAGTCATTGTAGGTGTCGACCAGTAGATCTGTGTCATTTGTGTCAGGTAGAGCATTGAGGGTAGGGATGACCAAGGGTATTATGGCTTCGGCTGTAATATTGTGTTTGTTTCTGGTGAGGCCTGGTGGTGCAGCTGGGAGCTTTCTTAACTCTAAGTTGTTTATGTTAAGTTCTAGGGATAAGAGGTGATGGTCAGACCACACAAGTGGTGTAGGGTCCTTGAGGGTGATGTTGCAATTGAGGACTACTATCCAATCTAGTATTCTTCCCTTCTCGAAGGTGGGTAGGATACAGATTTGAGTATAGCCTTGTTTGGTTAGAGCAGTGGCTACAGAGGTGGCATGGTGGTCATTAAAGTCTCCAAGAATGATGTTTTGTGACATTGGTTTCGTGTTGTAGGCTGCTAATGCAGTCATGTCTTCCTCAAAAGGTCCAGGAAGGCCTGGAGGCCTGTAGATAAGGTGGATAGTGTTGGTGCTTTTGGAGGATGTTTGAAGCTTGGCTGATAGGAATTCGCAAGATGTCAAAGAAGGGGAAGTGACCAATCTCATATCTAGTGACGATTTGAAAATGATAGCAGTTCGTCCTCCTCGGGCATTGGGTCTATCTACTCTGATGATGGAGTAGTTGTCTCGTACAGCTAAGGTGAGGGAAGGGCCTGCAGCTTCATGCAACCAGGTTTCCGTTACAGCGAGGAAGTCGAGGTTGTTGGACAAAATAAG
Source organism: Ambystoma mexicanum (assembly GCF_040938575.1). Taxonomy (NCBI): domain Eukaryota; kingdom Metazoa; phylum Chordata; class Amphibia; order Caudata; family Ambystomatidae; genus Ambystoma; species Ambystoma mexicanum. Next base: position 150,796,880 of record NC_090936.1, read on the forward strand.
GTCAGCGATCTCAGTTGTGTGGGCAACAAGGGACCCAACATTTAGGAGTGCTCCTTTTATGGGTAATTTCTCTATGCCCTTCAGGGTAAAGTTTGTAGTATTGTCAACTAGGTTATTTGGCAGGTTGGTGTGAGTCCTTTTGCATAGTTGTTTTTTTTTTTAGATTTCGTACAATGTTTGCTAAATGGGTAGGGCTTGCTGTTAAATTGGAGGTTATAGTGTGTCAGTGTGGCGGCTAGTCTGTTGTTGCGCAGTTATGTCTGGGATGGTAGTGGAGATGCTTGCGCGTGGTTGGGGCAGTTGCAAGGCAATAGTAGGTGGGAAAGGAGTGTCACATTTAAGTCTAGTAGAGTTGAAGGAGAGTAAAGGGGGGAGAAATGATGTAGGCTTAATGTTGGAGTTCCAGTGGGTAGAGTTCAATGCAGGGAGGAAGGTAGTGGGTTTAATCCAGAGCTTCTGGTTAGGGATGACGTTTGGGCAAACCCGTAATGTCATGGACTCTGAAGGGCTCCGCCATGTGACTGGGGCGTAGTCTGCTATGGGATTTAGAGAAGGTGAGTATCAACGGAATGATGCAGAGGGTGCAAATCATGATATAACTGTCAACAAGCGTAGAGCTGCTGTTACAGCTGGCAGTATTCTAGATAATATAAACTAGATCAGTATAGTGAGGGAACAGATATGGATCAAAACATTTGGTGCATATTGACTGTTACAGGAGGCTTTTATGCATGATGGATGCGTACATTTAGGCAGAGTAAATTGTTTCACAAGTTAATCGCATGTGCAAAAGTTTGATAGGCTAGTCAGTTCAGGCAGAATAGGTTATTTGCAGTTTGAGCACATATCCAAAAAAAGGGATTACACTTAACTAGAGCTCAGGTATATGTAAATAGGGCTGTGGGTGGTGATGCAGAAATATGCAGCAAAGTGCTAAATGTGTTAAATACAATAATGCAGGCTGACTCCAGAGACAAGAAACACCAAGCGGTTCATCATAGCCGGTGAGTCGGAGGGAGAACCGATAGTAAACCGAACTATGTTAAGCGAAAGTAACAAGATATAAATTAAAAGAACATATGAACAAAGAACTTGTGTGTTACTGAACTTTTAAGGACCAGCTGCAGAGTCGTCCGGCCCACGTGGGCACTCATTCGAAAGACTCTGGCTGATCCCCTTTTGTTGAAACTACCGATACCAGAAGGCCCTCGGAGAGCCCGACATAACAGGTCAAAGTGGTTATACGAGGGTTGAGTAAAAACCCTTGTACAATCGAAAGACTTTGACCCGAAGCCAAGAAGAAAACTAAGGGAAGTGAATCATGCATTTGAGATAAAGCTAAGTGAATTGTTTATCTGGCAAATGGGAACCCGGCTGAGGGATGCCTGCAAGTTGGGGTGAAGCATAATAACCCTGTGAATATTGTGTTGACAAGAGTGAACCTGGCTGAGGGATGTCCACAGTGAAAGGTTGTTTAAAAAGACATTGAGACTCGTGAAAACTACAGAACATATTTTGAGTAAAAAGCCATGGTGAACCCGACGGAGGGAGGCTAAGATTCAAAAAGGATCGGAGCCTGGATGAGGGGGATCCGGGGTGGAGAGTCATCTCCCAATGTAAAAGATTATAGAAAGAAATGTTTGTTTTGTTATTGTTCACACAGCAGACCCTCGAAGGCAAGATACTTTGTATGAAAGAGACTTGGCCACCGAAGGTCCTGATATCACTGAATAGAACTGTAACCTTGTGCTGGAGAAGCCCAGTTGTATATTGTGCTCAGAAGTCCTGCCTTGTCCTGTGCTAAAAACACGGGGAAGGGAGACCCCAGCTACAGCCTGACCTTTCATTTTGTGAACACTTCTTTCTCCAGCATGGGGTCTGGCATGGATTCACATGCTCATGAATATTCCCCGTCGTCAGGCTGGGAATCCTCGGTAAAGAAAAAACCAGTATCAGTTTCGTTTCTGATCTGTCTTTCGTAGTAATAACCAATCACTGGTCTCTGCGTCATACTGACCACAGCCAATGACTGCCCTCTACCTAAGCACCGCCTCTGGCAGCCATCTTCAGATTTTTACCGCACGTTCATGTGTTGGGATCCTCGTGCTATTGCTCTCGAGCGTTAGTGCTATTTTTTCGCGCTTTTTACAAAAAACTTCGATTCTTTCGGTCAAAAGAGCCTCAAGCTCCACCGATCCTACATCCGATCAACAGGGACCCGTGTCGGATTCATCTGTGCCCCTCAAGGGTGAAGATTTCGTCGAGCTACACTTCGGAGGACTCCAGAAGCTTCTCAGGCCCTGTCTCGGAGATGGCCCAGGAGAAGGGAAGCTCGACGCCCGGAAAGCTGTTCAGGGTCTGCCCTGGATGCCAGCTGCAGAACGTCTTCAAGGAGGACGAACACTCTTTCTGCCTTTACTGCCTTCATGAGGACAAGACGCACGTGGAGAAGGACTGTGCGTTTTGCGGCAACATGTCGGAACGGACCATGAAGGACCGCCATCAACGTCTCGCCAACTGGCTGGAGGGTAAGAGCCCGTCTGGCGAGAAGAAGAAGAAATCCGAGCGGTCTTCTAAGACCTTTGAGGGCGCCCCGGCGACGGGGGCCCAACATAAGGCCAAGCACCGCGAGTCCGCTGGCACCGGGAGCGCCGAACGGTCGGGCTCTACGGGCGCCAGGCAGGGCGCACCCTCCCCGGCACCATCAACCACGAGCCAACGCTCTGGGTCGGGTAAGAGGAAGGCCGAGCACCCGGCGAAGCTCCTGGAGAGGCCCCGGTCGAGCTCTAAGGCAGAGGAGGAGCGTGGCAGTGCCCCCTCCCTCAAGGATAAGGCGGTGAGCGCACCTAAGGTGGTGAAGGCCTTGATCCATCCGACCAAGCCCTCTATCGAAACGGTCGCGGCGGCCCTGGCTCAGCCTGTGGTGGCTGCACCAGTGGTGGCGACCTCAGGGCCCAGAATCTCCCTGCCTCCTCGGAGGGAGTCTTCCTTTGTGCCCATCGATAGGACCCCCGTGAAACCCTCCGTGGGGAAGAAGAAGGGGGGGCAGGGCGTCGTCGTAGAGTCGGCCTCAACCTCAGAAGAGGAGCTGAGCGAGGTCTTAAGCCACGGCCTAGGCGTGGAAGAAGGCCAGCCCGTCGGAATGGACCCCGACGCAGGTGACGACGACGACATCGTCGAGGATACCGACGGGGCCCCTGCTCGCCCGTCGGATTCCCCTCTGCCAGCGCCGCAAGACAACTCGGCGGCCATTTTGTTGGCCATACAGTCCTTATGCTCCGAGATAAGGACGAGGCTACCGTTACCGACGGAGGAACCTCTCCCGTCGGGGGATCCAGAACCGGGACCTTCTGGTGTTCCCCCTACCAAGAAAAGAAGGATCCATCCACCACCTCCTTTTCAACCGTCGCGCCCCTTCCAGCCCTCCTCCCCGTCCACCCGAGGGGATGATACGGGGACTGACACGGCAGCGACGGGTACGGACGACGAGGCATACGACGAGGATTTTCCGTCGTCGCCTCCCACCAGGGCCTCTCCGCCCGACGAGATCGGATCTTTCCACTCCATGATCTCCAGGGCTTCCGAGCTTTTCCAACTCTGCCCTGAGGAGAAGAAAAAGGAAGGCTTCCTTTATCAGCGGCGCGAGGCCAAGAGGAAGACGGTCCTCGCAGTGCCTCTGTTGGACGACATTTGGGATGAGGGCCTTTCCCTCCTCAAGAACCCTTCCACGACGCCAGCTAGAAGAGACCGGTACGAGAAAAAGTACCGGGTCCCGGACACGGCCCCCCTATGCCTCCGGGCGCAGCCTACCCCGGACTCCGTCGTCTCCGCGGCAGCCAGGAAGAAAGCGGGGGGGGGTGCGGCCTCCACATCGACTTCCCCACCGGACGGCGAGGGAAAGAAATTGGATACTATGGGGCGTAGAGTCATCTCGTCGGCAGCGACGACGATTAAAGCGGCCAACGCCTTGGCTATCGTGGCCCGCTACGACAGGGAGCTCTGGTACAAGATGGCTCCCCTGCTGGATTTTCTGCCGGACGACAAGAGGGCGGAGGCCCTTGAGATCCTGCAGGAAGGTGAGGTGGCCTCGGACCACGCCATCACCGTGGCGACGGACATCGCCGACACTGGATTCCGCCAGCTGGGCAACGGTGTTTGCCTTCGACGTCGTGGATGGCTCAAAGCTACGGACTTCCGGCAGGACGTCCAGACCAGAGTCCTGGACATGCCCTTCGACGGGAACAACCTGTTTGGGAAGACAGTGGACGATTCCCTTCAGGCCATCAAGGCGGATACTGAGACGGCCCGGGCCCTTGGAGTCCTGCAACGACGGACGCCCTTTCGGAGCGGCGGAGGCAAGGGCGCCTCCAAAGGTTCCGGCGGCGGTTTCGCTTCCTACCGTCAAGCGGCCCGCTCGTCGTCGCAAGAGGCCTACAGAGGACGAGGCAAGTCTAGCGGACCCCGCCGTCGTCGCCAAGGAGGTCAAGGCGGCAAGGCCGCGTCCAAGCAGGATTGAACCGGCCGTGGGGTCGGGCCCCCACCGAAGCACCCCGGTGGGAGGCCGGCTGGCGGGCTTCGTCAGCGTGTGGGAGTCCATCTCCACCGACCGTTGGGTGCTGGACGCCCTGGCCCGGGGCCACGCGCTCGAGTTTCAAAGAAGGTGCCCGCGCGTCCCCCCCGTGGCCAGGAAAGAACTTCACGTCCCTCAACTTCACACCAAGTGCCTTGCACCGGTGGCGGCGCAGCTGCGCCGCGAGGGGATCCACGTCTACCCCTACCTGGACGACTGGCTCATCCGCGCCAAGACGAGGGAGCTCGCCGTGGTCCACACGGCAAGGACCGTCCAACTCCTCACGGACCTGGGATTCTCCGTGAACTACGCCAAATCCCACCTGGTGCCCGCGCAAGTCGCACTGTTTCTGGGAGCGAGGCTCGACACAGTGTCCCTTCTGGCCTCCCCGTCGGAGGAGAGGACCAGGACCATCTTGGGCAAGGTGCAACGGATGTTGGTGGCCGACGCGGCCAAAGTGAGGTCCATCAAGTCCCTCCTCGGGATGATGTCTTCCTGCATCTACCTCATTCCCATGTGCAGGCTCCGGATGCGCCCGTTGCAAGAATTCCTGGATGCGCGCTGGATCCAGACGACGGGCAGCTTCGAGGAAAGGATCAAGCTCGACGAGAGTTTCCGACGAGCGATACGGTGGTGGGGCACCCGCGCGCATCTGACGGCGGGCACGGACTTCCAGACCCCAGCCCACCAGGAGACTGTGACCACGGATGCCTCCCTGGAAGGGTGGGGAGCGCACACCGAAAATCTGCACGCAAGGGGACTCTGGCTCCCGACTGAGAAGTCCCTACATATCAACGTCCTGGAGCTCCGTGCAGTGTTTTGGGCCCTCAGGTCCTTCCTTCCGTCCCTCAAGGGCAAGGTGGTGAGGATCTTCACCGACAACACCACCACCATGTTTTACATCAGGAAACAGGGCGGAACCAGGTCCCCAGCGCTGTCCAAGGAGGCGCAGGACCTGTGGCATTGGGCCGTCGCCCAAGGGATTTTTCTGGTGCCGTTTCATCTGGCAGGGATAAAAAACACCATCGCCGACTCACTCAGCAGGGAGCTGCGCTCGTGCCACGAGTGGGAACTACGGCAGGATCTGGTGGATCGCCTCTTCCGACGGTGGGGCACACCCCAGATCGACCTGTTCGCGACGGCGACGAACACCAAGTGCCGGAGGTTCGCCAGCAGGTTTCCCCAGACGAGGAGCATGGGCGATGCTTTCTCGTTCCCCTGGGAGGGCCTGTTCCTCTACGCGTTCCCTCCCTTGCCTCTGCTAATCCGGCTCGTCAACCAGCTCAAGAGGTCACGGTGCAGGATGATCCTCGTCGCACCTGCGTGGCCGAGGCAGATATGGTTCCCGGACCTTCTGGACTTGTCAGCGTCCCCGCCGATCAAGCTGCCGGCGGACGCGGATCTACTCTCCAGGGAAGGAGGCGCCATCCTCCACCACGACCCGAAGTCGCTGAACTTGCAGGCCTGGCTCCTGCAGCACTAGAGTTTGGAGGATACGACATACCGGCCGATTGCAGAGAGGTTCTTGCAAAGGCCAGGGCGTCCTCGACTCTTAAATGCTACGGACACAAATGGAAGAGGTTCTCTGTCTGGTGCCACGCACAGAAGATTAACCCTCTACGGATTACGGCTCCCCAAGTACTGCCGTACCTGCTGACGCTGGCCAAAGCTGGTCTGGCACATGCGTCCATCAAGATTCATCTTGCTGCGATCTCCCGATACACCAGAACCACGGGCCGGACGTCCTTGTGGTCTCATCGTCTGGTGAAAGAGTTCATGAAGGGACTGTTCAGATCGTTCCCGCCGGTGAAGGCTCCGGCCCCGGCGTGGGAGCTCAACGTGGTGCTGACCAAGCTCATGGGACCTCCGTTCGAGCCTCTGCACTCGGCCCCGTTGAAGTTTCTATCGTGGAAAACAGCTTTTCTTGTGGCCATCACCTCCGCACGACGAGTGGGAGAGATCCAGGCCCTTTCCTGCAAGGCCCCGTACTTGACTTTCCACGACACAAGGGTAGTGCTCAGGACGCACCCCTCCTTCATGCCCAAGGTACCGTCGGACTTCCATCTCAACGAACCCTTGGTGTTACCTGTGTTCTTCCCGTCGCCTTCGTCGCCGGCTGAGAGGACTTTGCACTCGCTGGATGTAGCTAGAGCGCTGAAGTTCTACGTGGACCGCACGAAGGGTTTTCGGAAGACGTCACAACTCTTTGTGAACTTTGGACCTGTCAATCAGGGGAAGGCTCTCTCGAAGGCTTCCATCTCCAGATGGCTCTCCGGCTATATCATGTGCTGTCACCGGTTGGCAAACCGACCGCTGCCTGGCCGTCCGAGAGCCCATTCCACCAGAGCGATCGCAGCTACCACGGCGTTCCTATCTGGTGTGCCCCTGCTGGACATATGCAGGGCTGCTACGTGGAGGTCGACGCACACCTTCACGAAATTCTACTGCGTCGACCGGGATTCCAGGGAGGAGTCCAGGGTCGGCCAAGCAGTGCTGCGCAACCTGTTCGCCTGAGGTGAGCCTGGTGAGGAGGTAAGATGCTTAATGTTGAGTTGATGTGATGCTTAATGTTGAGCCTTTGCCACCTCCCGTGGTTGTGCATGTGTGTACTGCTATGTATTCTTTATTCATGAGCATGTGAATCCATGCCAGACCCCATGCTGGAGAAGGAACAAGTTACTTACCTGTAACTGTTGTTCTCCAGCATGGGTCTGGCATGGATTCACATGCGAACCCTCCCGCCTACCCCTCTGCGGCTCTTCACTTGGTCATACTGCCACTTCACGTGCTTCCAAATCTGAAGATGGCTGCCAGAGGCGGTGCTTAGGTAGAGGGCAGTCATTGGCTGTGGTCAGTATGACGCAGAGACCAGTGATTGGTTATTACTACGAAAGACAGATCAGAAACGAAACTGATACTGGTTTTTTCTTTACCGAGGATTCCCAGCCTGACGACGGGGAATATTCATGAGCATGTGAATCCATGCCAGACCCATGCTGGAGAACAACAGTTACAGGTAAGTAACTTGTTCCTTCTTTTCCGTCACATGTCATCTGGGCGGCCAGCAAGTGTGGAGGAGCCAGTCCGCCTGGGGGGCCTCAGACTTTCCCCCACACTCAGGTCAGTCCGTGGCAGAGGGGGGGCAGAAAGTGGGGCCTCAATCCACTTTGCGGGTCCCAAACACGTGAGGATTACGCCAAGGTTGTGAACATCAGCACGCCCCCTGGTGGCAGTACCTGCAGAGGTCGGAGGGACACCCACCCTCATGAAGCAACCAGAGAACACCTGCGGCCCACCCACAGACTTGAGGGAATGCCTGCTGTGGGTAACAGAGGAGTTGGGTTGGTGCCCAAGCAAGGGCTGTGGGGACACAACCCACAAGGGACAAGGAGAGAGTGGGCGCAGATAAAAGCTCATACAAAGGTAAACCATAGGCTGATGGATGGTGCCAAGGGGCACGGGCCCTCACAGTAGCACGCAAGAAGGAGGTCCTACATAATAAAGCAGTGCATGGAGTTGAGTGGAGCTGGAGCTCTGTGAAGGAGGAGGGAGACAGCCTAGTGTAGCAGGAGGTAAGGCATAAGTATAGATGGAGTACAACATCTAATATCTATGTATGCAGATGACATGCTACTCTAGATACAGTAATCGGAAGTAAATCTGCAGCATATATTAGACGTTCTAGATAGGTTTGCCGAACTATCAGGCCTCACAATAAATCATGACAAATTTTGTTTGTTCTCACTAGCCGACTTGACTAAGTGTAAGAAGGACACACTACCCACTTTAGCGCTCCGTTAGAATACTGAAACCTTTAAAAACGTAGGGATAGACATATACAATGAACCTTCGGACGAGTATAAACAGAACACACAGAAAGCATGGATCGTGTCATGAGGTCCATGAACTTCTGGACGTGATTGCCCCTATCACTAATAGGTAGGGCAGCGTTATTAAAAATGGTAGTGCTACCCAGACTGTGTCAGGATTTGCCCCTGGAAGGTATGGAGTTCTTGCCGATTGTAGCCGAGGCGGTCTAGTCCTCACCCAAGATGGAGGCTCACACTTTAAATCTAGGCCACGCCCACAGCCCAGCACGTTGTATCTGTTTTCCAGTGCTTCCAACACTGCTGTGCTTCGGCTTAGTGTTTTCTACTCCTCGGATCTTCTTTGCCCTTCTAGCCCTTTTGCCCCCTCTTCCCTTCGTGTCTCTACCCTCTGTAGTGACCGTGTTGCTCCCTCGCTACTTTCCTTCTGGACTTTTGTTTCTTAGTCCCCTCCTTCTTTTCTTACCTATACTTCTTTCCGTTTCAACCGCCTACGGTACTTTTCTACTTCTACCTTTCTGTCTGTTTATACGCCTTCCTCCGTCTTGCTTTATTTCTGAAGTTGCACCAAGGGTGATTTCTAAGGTTTACTCGGCTTCCTTATTTTCTCTGTTTTCCACTCGCGGTCGCGGAGCCGCTTTCGCTTACTCCGTGTTAGCGGTTCGGCTTCCGACACACCGGGTGACATTTATTCTCAGGTAGGTAGCTTTTCTAGACACTGCCTTTCCGATTATACTTTCCTTCCATTCCGAGATTCCACACTTACCTTCTGAGATCTTTAGATCCTTCTTCCCTGGCGGTGCGTATTGCACTTGTCTTTCTCTTCCTTTTCTTTGAACCTTCTTCATACTCTGCTGAACTTGTTGCCAAAGACCCCTCCCTTCGACTGCCATACCAACAGGGGAAACATTGATTGCTGTATCGAGGAACAGTATTTAAGAAGGTGGACCTTCTTTCTTTCCGCATTCATTACTCAAGGACTATTTCCATTTGACAACCAGGGTTTTTTCTGTTAAGGCTTTTTCCCTGGAATTTGGGGTTTGGCTCCCCTGGGTCCCCCTTAGGCAGGTTTTTCCCTTCCTGCCAAGATGGCCTCTGGGGAACCAAGACCCAGTTACGCGAAAAGTAGAAGAAACCCATCAAAGAAAAGCCGACAACCGACCACAAGAAGGCTAAGAAGAAGCCTGCTGCAAATTCTCCCAAGGACTTATCATCTGAAGGCTCAGGTGAGGAGGAGGTTGGAGAGGAGAGTGCCTTATCTGACAGAATACAACGCCCGCAGATTCCTATGGCGTCCTTGGAGCAGTATCAAGAACTGGTTGCAGCAATGCAGAACCTCACGGTTGAAGTGCAAGCACTGAGAACTGAGAATGTGGCTCTACGCCAGCAAGTGGTCTTGCATAGAGATGACCGAGGAGACCTACCACCCATGGCCTTATCGTTTGGAAAGTATGATGGCCATCCTGGTGGCCTAAAGGATTTCCTAGATGCCTGTCAGGTCTACTTTACCTTCCGTCCGAGCACATATGAGACTGCCAGAGCCAGAGTGGGATTCATCATATCCAACCTGATCGGTAATGCATTAGCATGGGCTACCCCTTTTGTGACTAACAATTACCCAGCTTTGAATGATTTCGACCGCTTTACAGGTTCTTTCAAGGAGAGATTTGATCGACCCGAAGTCCTGTACACCTCGTTCGAAGCTATTCTGGATGTGAAACAAGGCACTACGGATGTGTAGACCTACATCTCTCGTTTCTTAAGACTCGCCACAAAGGCAGACTGGACAGACTCGGCCAAACAGACCATCTTCTGGAGAGGTCTGCATGACGACATTAAGGACGAGTTGGCTCGTATAGCCCAACCTACTTCTTTTCAGGAGTTAATGACGATAGCACTGCAGATTGAGTTGCGCCTAAATGAACGTCGCCAAGAAAGGAGAAGACCTCGCCCTTTTCCCTCCTCAATACCCCCTTCTCAGCCTCCCAGAGAGAGCCATGGAAGTGAAGAACCCATGCAGAGAGGAACTACCCGGGGTCCTTTAACTCCAGAAGAACGTAAGAGACGCAGAGATGCGGGACTTTGTATGTACTGTGGATCGTCTAAACACCTTCTTCGGAATTGCCCTGAGGTGCCACCACGGCGGAAGGAAAACACCAGCCCCCGAACCTATGCAAGGGAAGTATCGGGGGAACAACCTACAACCCTTGCTACAACACAAGAGCAATAGAGGAAGGCGAAGATAATCGGCTAATGGTCTTCAAGGTACAAATATGGTTGTCAGGTCCCAAACCGGTGGAAGTCTTGGCTATGCTGGATTGCGGTGCCGCAGGCAATTTCCTTGATGTGGACTTGGCCAGAGAAAACAAGGTGCCCGAACGTCCTAAACATGGACCAATTCCAGTTGAAGGGGTGGATGGTTCCCCCTCTATCTTCAGTTCCTATCATCAAAGAATCAGTTCCCTTACAGATGAAGTTGGGCCAGCATACGGATTCATGGTGTTCGACGTCATTAGGGCTGCACATTTTCCATTGGTCATTGGCATACCATGGCTTAGGAAACATAACCCTTTGATAGACTGGACATCCAACAGGGTAAGCTTCAATTCATCATACTGTCAACCACATTGTATGGAGGTACCTTGCTATAAGACTCAGACAGAAGAGACGGAGATCCTAAGAAGAGGACAGTTTCCTCCATACCTCTACAGTACCAAGAATTTGCAGAAGTATTCAAGGACAGGCTGCCTCGGAGCCTACCCCCACACCGACCCGAAGACTGTGCTATAGACCTGATACCGGCGGCCCGGGTACCTTTTGGACGCATGTATCCTCTATCTTGCCCCGAAAAGGAGGCCTTGAGAGAGTACCTAGACGACCATCTCCAGAATGGATTAATCCAAGAATCCAGATCCTCCTGCGGAGCCTCATTGTTCTTCATACCAAAGAAAGACTCATTAGAACTCAGGCCTTGTATCGACTATCGTGGTCTCAACCAAATCACCATCCGAGACCGTTATCCTATGCCTTTGATCAGAGACATCCTGGAAGCAGTCCAAGGGGCACGTTATTTCACCAAACTGGACCTCAGGGGAGCCTACCATCTCCTGAGGATCCGAAAGGGTGATGAATGGAATACAGCCTTCCGGACCCCTTTGGGCCTTTTTGAATATAAGGTCATGCCTTTGGGGCTAGTCAATGCCCCTGCCATTTTTCAACGGTTCATTGACAAGATTTTCTCAGACCTATTGTTTATTTCGGTTGTTGTCTATCTGGACGACATTCTGGTGTAATCCCGTAACCTTCAAGAACATAGGAAGCAGGTCAAGGAAGTATTGCTCCGCCTTCAGTCTAACCAACTACTGGTCAAACCAGAGAAATGCATCTTTGAAGCCAGTTCTGTGTCTTACTTGGGTTTCATTCTTTCCAAAGAAGGAGTTCAGATGGACCCCAGAAAGATCCAGGCCATCCTCGATTGGAAGGAACCCCAGAACGTCGAGGAAATTCAGAGGTTTCTAGGATTGGCTAATTTTTACAGACAGTTCGTTCCCAATTTCTCAAGACTGGTACAACCAATAACAAATCTCCTCAAGAATGGAGTTAAGTTTGAGTTCAATCAAGAACAAAGGGAGGCATTCTGCAGTTTGAAGGAACATTTTACTTCCGCCCCCGTTATGGTACAACCAGATAAAGACAAGCCATTCATTCTTGAGACAGATGCTTCTGCGGGAGCAATGGGAGCAGTCCTACTGCAAAAGACCGAAGACGGATTAGAACATCCAGTAGCGTATCACTCAAAGACTTTGACCAGTAGCGAGTGGAATTACTCAGTTCTCGAGAAGGAACTACTGGCTATGAAACTGGCTTGTCAAGAATGGCGTCATCTCTAACAAGGAGCCAAACACAAGTTCCTCATCCGTACTGACCACAGAACCCTAAGAGTCCTGCAACAGATGGAGTGTACCAATGCTCGCCATGCTCGTTGGGCTTATTTCTTCTTACAGTTCGATTTCCACATATCTTCTATTCCGGGCACTGAAAACCAAGTGGCAGATGCCCTATCCAGAAGCCTAGGAGAAGAGTTGATTAACTATCCAGACCACAACCTAGTTCTCCCAGGTGTACAAAGAGTGGCAGCGGTGGTTCTGTTTTTACAAGACCTCCTGGTACAATACCAGCAAGAGAAGGAACGTCCCCACGTGGTCATTCAAGGTCAAGACGGTTTGCATTATCATGAGAAGGCTTTGCACATACCATCCAAGACCCTTCAAGATCGGGTCCTCAAGTGGTGTCATGATGCTCCATTGTCCGGTCATCCAGGCATACGCAAGACGCTAGAGCTCATCCGTCATCAATTTTGGTGGCCTACAATTCTACAAGATGTCAGCAGATACGTCTCCTCTTGTCCGGTCTGTGCCCGCAATAAAGTTCCTACGGGCAAGCCAATTGGCTTGCTACAACAACCCAGAATACCAGAGCGACTATGGGAACACATCTCTACCGATTTCATTGTGGAACTACCCATCTCTCACGGCATGAATACGGTAATGGTGGCCATAGATTCTTTCAGCAAGTTGGCACACTTTTCTGCTATATCCCACCTACCTTCTGCTCCAGAGACAGCTGCTATCTTTCTACGTGACATTGTCCGGTTACACGGATTACCAAGAACGATAGTAACAGACAGAGGATCTCAATTTACCTCTAGATTCTGGTCTACCTTATGCAAGATGCTGGATATTGACAGAGCTTTCTCATCCGGCTACCATCCTCAAAGCAATGGTCAGACGGAGAGACTCAACTCCAATCTTGAACAGTACCTTAGGTGTTTCTGTGGTAATAAACAGGAAGATTGGGTATCATTCCCTCCACAAGCCGAATTTTACTACAATAATGCTCTTCACACTTCCATTCAGATGAGTCCATTCTTTTGCACTTATGGTTACCATCCCCAGCCTCTGCCATGGTCTCATACGTCTGCCACCAGCACACCAGCCATAGACAGCCTTCGGACAGAACTCCTAGAGGTTCAGAAGACTGCCAAGAAAGCATTAGAAGTCAGCAAACAGTCACATAAGAAGTGGGCTGATCGGAAGAGAGGAACCAATCCCGACTGGAAGCCAAGGCAATTGGTTTGGTTATCCACAAAGTTTTTGCCTATATGGGTACATACCGGGAAGTTTGCTCCTCGTTTTATAGGAGCCTTCCCCATCGAAACCCAGATCAATCCAGTAGCATACAGACTCAAGTTACCTCAATACCTCCAAAGGGTACATCCAGTCTTTCATACATCCCTACTCAAGGAGCACAAGACAGATCCTTTTTTCCGGAAGACCTCAATCCGGTATTCTTCAACCCCTCCTAGTCTGGAGGAATACGAGGTGGCATATTTGGTGGACTCCCGTTACAGAAAGGGAAGTGTTCAATATCTAGTGCATTGGAAGGGTTATTCTCAGGAAGAAAGAACATGGGAACCCAAGAAACACATACATGCACCCAGACTTGTAAGGCGCTTTCATTTACTTCACCCGGGGAAACCCGGAGGGCCCCCGAGAGGGAAGGGGTATACTGTCAGGATTCGCCCCTGGAAGTTATGGAGTTCTTGGCAATTGTAGCCGAGGCGGTCTAGTCCTCACCCAAGATGGAGGCTCACACTTTAAATCTAGGCCACGCCCACAGCCCAGCGCGTTGTGTCTGTTTTCCAGTGCTTCCAACGCTGCTGTGTTTCGACTCAGTGTTTTCTACTCCTCGGATCTTCGTTGCCCTTTGTCCCCTCTACCCTTCGTGTCTCTACCCTCTGTAGTGACCGTGTTGCTCCCTCGCTACTTCCCTTCTGGTCTTTTGTTTCTTAGTCCCCTCCTTCTTTTCTTATCCATACTTCTTTCCGTTTCAACCGCCTAGGGTACTTTTCTACTTTTCTGTTAAGGCTTTTTCCCTGGAATTTGGGGTTTGGCTCCCCGGGTTCCCCCTTAGGCAGGTTTTTCTCTTCCTGCCAAGGTGGCCTCTGGGGAAGCCAGACCCTACTTACGCGAAAAGAAGAAGAAACCCATCAAAGAAAAGCCGACAACCGACCACAAGAAGGCTAAGAAGAAGCCTGCTGCAAATTCTTCCAAGGATTTATCATCTGAAGGCTCAGGTGAGGAGGTGGTTTGGGAGGAGAGTGCCTTATCTGATAGACTGTTACATCACTTTGTGAACATCCCATACAATATACCCAAACACTTTTTTGGAAAGTTGAGCAGAGAGTGTAGTAGATTTTTATGGCAGAGTAAAAGATGCAGGCTAGCCCTGAATAAACTCCATGGAGCTCACGAGGGGGGAATCAGAGTACCACAGTTTGAGCTCTATTTTTTGGTAGGCCAGCTACAGTTCGTGGCAGGCTGGCTGGCAGATGAGCCAACATTAGACACATCCCTGCTACAACCGACACTGAAACAGTTTTATTTGAAAGAGATACTGTGGGTGCCAACCCCTCATTTGGGACAACAACCACACCTGGTGACATTAGGCAGGCAATTGTGAGATGTCTTTTAAGATGCTAGGGTGCAAGGATCCTGTTTCACCACAGATTCCCCTAGCCACAGTGTTGTCAGATGGATGACATTTGCCATTGGGGATACAGATACACTGGGAACCCGTTGGGTGATCACAATAGAAGACCTGCTGCAGGATGACACATTAATGGACTTCCGGACGCTGAAGGAATGCACAGGTATACAATAAGAACGGTTTATAGTCATAATATCGAAAACATAATTTCGAATTACAAAAATGTCGAAACAAAAATGTCGAATTCAAAAATGTCGAAACACATACATATAATAGAAAAAGTCATTAATTCGAAAATAAAATGTCGAAAAAAAAATCGAAAAACCAATGTTAAAATAACCATGTAAAATGTCACAAATACTAATGTTTTTTATGGGGGGGTCCCCGCCAACCCCACCATCCCAAACCCCTACCCCAACCCCCCCCTCCTCCCCATCCCCTCCCAACACCCCCCATGGATATACCTTTAATTTTAAAAAATATATATTTAATAAAACATTAATTAAATAATTAATTATTAAAAAAAAACATCCCAAACCCCTACCCCAACCCCCCCCTCCTCCCCATCCCCCCACCCACCATGGATATACCTTTAATTATTTAAAACAATTATGTTTAATAAACTATTATTAATTAATTATTTATTTAAACATTAATTCGAAAAAAAATCGAAAAAAATTCGACATTTTTGCAATTCGACATTTTTATTTTCGAATAAATATTTTCGACATTTTGACTTTCGAAAATATTGTATTCGATATTATGACTGGACACCACTAAGAACAGTGCTTATCACGTAGAACCATAATACACACACTAAAGAAAAGATGGCTAAAATTCAGTAGACAGGTTGTCACGCATCAGGCAGTAGAAACTGTGTTTGACATCTCAGAGGGAGGGCACACAGTATCCAGACTGTATGACCCACTCCTATCTAATAATTTCTCAAGTTCACTGAATATACAACATAAATGGGAGACCAACTTGGGAAAGCCCTTCATATACGTAGAATGGAGGATAGTGCTCATATGCCATAATCATGTCTCCAGAAACGCTAAGCTACAACGTATGCAACTGTATGTAACACATCGAGGTACCTAACGCCTCACAAAATATTCTAGCTTCAAAGGTGCAGACAAACCACCCTGCCCCAAATGTAATGAGGAAAATGCAGATATAGTACATTTGTTCTGGGCCTGCCCTAGGATACTGGTGGGAAATTGCAGACAGAATTTTCCAAAGGAGGAGTAAGCCTGAATATCCAATCCCCTGCAGCATGTCTGTTAGGAATTTCCCCACATCTGAAAAATATGCGATACATGAGCAATATAAAAGATCTAGCATATATATTAGCCAAGCGTAGAATAGCGTTGGCCTGGAAATCCCCAAAAAACCCTGCTGTTGAGGTGTGGTGGAAAGATTTACTAAAATTGACTATGGCTGAAGTGACGGTTTGGCAGAAAGCTGCCTATAGAGACTCTAATGAACTCAGTGACGACATTGTGAATGGGAACACACTAATACAATCCTTGTTTGCACCCATGTTGCTGGAAACAACGTTACAGTGCTGACAATTTTTCTCCTTGCAGTCGAGACACGAACTACACTGACAAATTCAGATGGCACAGTGAGTTTCTACAGTGTGGGTTTCGATTGTACAAGCACCTGACACGCTCACAGTAAACTGTTATAGAAATTTGAGAAATTAAGGAAAGCGACGTGACCGCTGGATCGAACAGGAGGCTCGTTGCCTGCAAGGCTTTACGGAACTAAGAGTTACAAGGTTCTGGGCAAAACTGCCAAGGAGCAAGTGTTATTAAAGCCACATTGGTGACCAAATATTGAACGTGGGCTGCAGTGAAAGGAGGACTGCCCATCCGCATGCAGAGTTTGCTGTTGAGGTCGTGTGTGCGATTGGAGCAGGAGCAGCCGGATGGGGATGTCGGAGTCTGTCCATCTTTTGCTCTAGCGAGTCTGCCGAGGACCACAACGCCTTTTTGGTGGCTGTAATAAGAACAGCATTGACGACCTGGGCCTGCTACGGGGGGGGGCTTGAGAGGGGCGGGAACCTGAGCAACATTGACGTGGTCGCTGGAGCTGGTGCAGTAATATGCGGCCATTCGCGCAAGGAATCCTAGAAGCAGTAAGCAGAAATCGGCCTGCATCAGTGGTGAGGTAAGACCGCAAGGTTGCCCATGTATGGTGTGGAAAAGGCTTAAGAGTAGCCTTGCTCACAAATGAATGCACATAAAGTTCATGTGTACTGTGCCCTGCTCTGCATACTATTTGGAAACACAACATTTTTTTTTCTCACTAAGGCGCAGAACGCTGAACACATTTTCAGGCCTGAAGCAACGTGAGGGCCAAGGGTTGTTATAAATAATTTTGAACTGTTCTGAACTAAGTGAGTGCTTATAACTCTCCAATAAGACTGGCAAAACTATAACTGGCCATGTGCAGAGTGTCTGGTGACTAGCTGTGGCTGCTGGCATATTTTTCCAAATTTCTGATTCATTAAACTTGTTATCTGCTGCAGTATTTCTCTCATCTCTACTATGCTGATCTCAAGGAGGTTGCTTTAAAAACCACACTCAAGGAGGTGTCTGGTGTTCGGTGGAAGGGGAATATTGCAGGAAACGGTATGAGGACGAGAGGGAAGCGCGTTAGAAGTCCCCAAATGGTTAAATCTGACCTAAATACAGTGCCTTGCAGAAAGAAGGTTTCGGTGCTACCAGCACATAATCCCCCCGGCCAACAAAAGAAAGTTGTTCTTCAAACCAGCTGTGTCCCCGATTATGGATCTGATGGAGATGTCCAAGATGGCAACTAATGCACAGACACTCGAAGACTCTGATTCAAACTTTGTAACCTCCTTCGATAACAATGGCTCACTCCTGAAATCATGTCATGTGGTCAAAAGAATTTCAGAGGTACTTGCCGATTTTGAGCAGGACAATATGGCATCAAATCTATCTTGCACCCCTGACCTGGAAAATGTAATGACCTTGTCCGAGTCAACCCAGGTGGAGAGGGACTCTGAGGAGTATCCTGAATAGGCCAATGAGGTGTCTCCGGAATCTAATCACCCTAGCCCTCTGGTCGAGAAGACTTTATTGGGCACACTGGAGGCTAGGATGTAGGCTCTATTTGTACTATGCTCAAACATGGCTGCGTCATCCTTACATTCCATTCTAGGAAACTTAAGGGGGGTGCATGACCACGAAGTGGAGCACACCCAAGGCGTGGGATCAGGGGAGGGACTCGTACTATCCAGCATGGTGTTCTGACTTGATTGACTTCAAGTTTGTGGAAACAATCACAACTGCACATAGCCGTTTTCAAAATCGATCTTATATATTCCTGCAAAAATATCGCAACCCCCGCTTCCACAAATTATCCCCCCCAAAAATATTGCCTATGGCGAGATAGACGACCATATGTACGGCAATATTTTTGGTGGGGATAATATGTAGGGATACCTGGACCAACACAGCAGTCGCATTGATTTTATTTTCATGAGTGACTGTTTGGCTGGATATGGCCCAAAGTTGGAAACTAGGTCCTCCCCGGTGCGTTTACCATGCATTGCTTATCTTGAGCTGCCACTTGGCCCAGCCTAGCATAAGAGCAAGACTGAAGCATAACCTGGTGGCAACTTTCCAGGGAAACGGGCTACGCTGGTCAGCTAGCACCATCGCAAGGTTTAACTATGACCTGAGAAATAGAGGTCTTCAAGCCCCTGGAACATCCCCAGTCTGTAACATCGAGCTAGGAATATTACAAACCCAACCTGACCTTACTGAGCGGAGATACGTTTTAAATCGGAACTGCCTTATAAATAGGGCACGTTGCTATGATAGTGCCCTAGCAAACAAGAAATATGAGCTTAATGTAGCTGTACGTAGGTTAAACAGAAATGCACTTATGGTGGGGAGTGACAAGCAGAAGCAGATATGGAGGATTAGGGCCGGCCATAAGAACTGGCTCCGAAACCACAGATTTTCAGTAGATGACACTGGGTGGAAATACTTGATGTTGATAACCACAAATGATTTCATGAAATGTTGGCACCTACTCCGAGGCAAAGAGGTTAACTTGCCGGCACACAAGATAGTGAGAGTAACAGGATCAATGGGCAACTTTTATTAATAGCACTTTTGATGGTGGGGAGTACGATAGTGGGACACACAAACTTAAATCTATGGATAACTCATTGGTAAGCCGTCATATTGAGGAGGCAGATTTGTAGGCATCCATAAATAAGACTAAGTCCTCTAGTGGGGTCAGCCCAGCTGGTCTCTCCAATCTGGAGTTGAAGGCTGATCTGCAAATGTGGGTCCACATCCTAGACCAACTCTTCCGACACTTCTGTGTAACTGGCAGTATCCCTAGAACATGGAAAGTATCAATCTTAATTCCAGTCTTTAAGAAAGGAAGAGATCTGCCAGGCAACTACAGACTGTTAGCAATGCTCGATGTTAGCTCTAAACTTTTTGCTAACTTGCTATTGGAGCTGCTCTCAGCCTGGTTGGAACAAAATGGCTTGTGGAGTTACCAATATACGGGATTCAGGAAAGGGTGTTCTACTACCCATTCGATCTGGACCCTCCTGACCCTAATATCGGACACCTAGTGTTATGCAGGGACATCATTATTTGTCTGTTTTATTGACTACTCAGCTGCCTTTGACAGTGTGGTAAGAACCAAACTTTGGGCTATGTTAGAATTGTGGCATATTGATCCTTCACTGCTTTACTTGATATGGGCGCTTTATAATGACACAGAGGTGAGATTTAGATTATCTGAGAAGGGAGAATTGATTGTGCCTCTATCCACTAAGCAGGGTTTAAGGCAGGGATGCTTGTTGGCTCCCCTGCTTTTTAACCTCTACATTTCCCAACTGCCGCAGATCCTGAGTCAAGTTCAGAATAATCTTCCGCCATACAGCGGAAAACCGCTTCCCTGCCTATTCTATGCAGACGAAGTAGTCCTCTTGGACCGAGCCCAAATAGGTCTCCAACGTTCGCTCCTTGCTTTACATATGTATTCCAGCACCTTGGGTCTTAGTCCGAACATCAATAAGACCAAAGTAATGGTTTGTGGTAGGGGGACACATTCTAGGGCCCCCTTTCATTGTTGGGTGGTGCCAAGTTGGAGCGAATCCTGGAATATAAATACTTGGGTATTTCTATAAGGGAAAATCTGTCCTTTGCTCACCTGGCAGATGATATAACCCGTAAGGTTTAGCACAAGTGGCTGGTACTCAGGAAAACGATAGCTGCTCAGGGGGGGCAGATGCATTGAAGCAAAAATCATGGCATACAAAACATCAATCGTCCCTGCTCTATTTTAAACCTTGGAGGTCTTCCCTCAGAGAGCGGTGGTGTTTTTGGGTAAATTAGAAGGGAAGATATTAAGATCGATACTCAATTTACCGGCCTGTGTCCCGGTCAAGGCAATTAGGTTCGAACTCGGACTTCCTTCATTAACATCTGCATGGGAACTACCAGTGGTTATATTTTGGGCAAGGATTCAGTAAGATCTGGCATGAAAGGGCTCCCCATTGGCCCATTCAGTCCATCATTCCTTGAGATATTCTAGGAGTATCTGGAATAGGGATATGGACATTAGCGTGAGGGCCTATCGGGGTGCTCCCAGTGACCGAACCCTGGCTTGATTTGAATCTGGGAAAGATACCAGAGAAAGTTAGGAACTATGATGCAGACCATGCTCTAATTCATCTAGCTACTCTGCAGAAATGTGCCAAGTACTCCCAGGAAGTATTTGTACTACTCGCTAGCGGGAGGCAGAGAGGAGGCAGAGAGGAGTTGGAGGTGAAGTACAATCAGTGGAAGGCGGGTGAGGGCGGAGCTGGGGGTGAAAATCCTCCAGATTACTTGAAGGAAGGGGTGGTGAAGCACCCCCCAACACGCAAGAATACATAAGTCCCCAATTTAGTAGGAGAGAGCGGTGGAGCGTAGCCCCGGTGCAGCATTAACAGGGCCGGACGGGGCCATCTTCTGGACTGGAGGGAAAGCAACAAGAGCCCAGCAAGGAGCTGGGGGGGAAAAGTGGTCTGCCCTCCCATGAAAGGAGCTCGGGGCCATAGTAGGGCAATCTGGTAAAAGGGACTTTTGTGCAAAGCATAGAGAGGGGCAGAGCCAGCCCTCGCCCCACACAGCATGTCTAAGGCCCGGGGGAAAGGAGGGGCACCCCAATCGCAGTCCACCTCTAACAGACAGGACTCCAATTTAGTACAAATGTGGGCCACAGAATCCACGACAAACCCAAAAGGGAAAGACAGGAGGTCATGCAGGCAGAGCAGTCTCTCACACCTCAAGAACAAGCCTCAAAAGAGGATCTCCATACCTGGTTCAGGGAATTACAGGAGAAATTCATGACCACGGTGCAAGATCGATTTGGCACGCTGAGGCAGGACATAAAGCAAGCGTTACAGGAGCTCAGGACAGATGTGTCAAAATTGGAAGAGCGGACAGACGCGCTGGAGAAGAAAGTCCAAATGAGGAAGGCATGAAGGTTATGGGTCTCCAAGAGGAGAGCAACGCAGAGAACTCCCAATGGGAAAGGGAAGAACGCAGCAGAAACCTGTCTGGATGGAAATTGGTGCAGAACAAGAAAACCCTACAAAAAGGAGGGAGGCGGGGCGTGGGGCCCGCTACTGACTCTTGAAGAAACTCGAGGAGGACATGAGTCAAGGAGCTGGGACCAAAGCGGGTAAAAGAAAGGACAATGGCAGCCCGCTGAATGATAGGCGGCAGCCCGGAGGAGGGCCGCAGAGTTGGAATCCAAGAGCACCTGAGGTAAATGCGGGGTTTAGGATTCCCTGCACAGTTATACCCGAGTAAGCAGAGGGTCTGGAGCGAAGGGCGGGACGCCCTAGCAACCATAGTCCCCTGGACCCTCCTCGGGTCAGTTGTAAAATATTGGGTGAGGATATGGGAGGGTAGGGGAGGGGAAGAAAGGGGGGGCGAAGGGTAGCTCGGAGCGGGGCCTATGGGTACGTTACGAATCCTAACTTTTAATGTTAAGGGGCTCAATAATCCTGTTAAAAGGAAAAAAGGTGGAGGGACTGTTGAGAAGGGAGGGAGGAGACGTTATAATGCTGCAAGAGACCAAAGTAAGGCTGCGTGATAAAGATAAGCTGAACATAATGGGATACAGCCTGATAGGGCAGTCCAACGGTCAGGACAAAAAGGCAGGAGTCCTGATAGCGGTCCGCAAAAGTAGGAACGCCCTCCTTCATGGGACATTAACGGACAAGATGGGAAGGTACATATTTTCAAAAGTCACGATAGAGGGGCTTCGCCTCACACTAGCGGCTATCTATGCACGGGGCAAGACGGCTTCCTGAGGGAGGCACTGGGGAAACTGGAGGGATTTGCAGAGGGGGAAATAATCCTGTGGGAGACCTGAACATGGCGTGGCACCCGGTAATGGATAGGAGTTCGGGAGGCGGCCAGGGTCCAGGGGTCCAGGGGGCGCCCTCGAAACGTCTCCGCCAATTGATGAATCATTGTTTCGCTGAACAATTGTCTCGGAGGCGGCCTCTCACGACGCACAGTTCCTGCGTATGTTGTGTAGAGGTGCGGCTTGAGACGGCTGGGTTCTTTCCTCGAACTGCGCGAACTGTGTCATCGGTAGGCTCGGGCGAACTGGCTCTAGTGCTGGGTGCTGGGAACGGAGCGGAGTCGGGAGTACGGAGGAGTACGGAGGACGGCTATTGGAGGCTATTGGAGCACACGCCGTAAGGAGAGCCGCCAGGGGTGACTGGTGGTGCACACCCGGTCCGAAGCCCGCCGCCCGATAGCGCAGCCCTACACGGAACGCAGAGGGCGCACTGGGTGCACTGTGAACCGGCGCCGGCGACGAGTCGAGCGAGATTTCCCCCCCCGGAGGTAACCGGCCTTACGGCAAGAGGTACGGGGAGGGGTGTTGGCGCCTGCGGATGTTGCGCTGACCTGTGGGGCGGCTCGATTACACCCTGGCGCGATTATCATTGTATCTGCGTTCCTCTGTTGATAAAGATTAGTGGCATCAGAAGCTGAGCCTGGTAGAATTCCAACTTAACAGGAGACTGTGGGGATCTTCCCTTTGATCCTGTAATTGGCCAATTCTACCTACTGGTGCCAGGTAGCCTACTCATCCCAGAGTGGATGGCTCCCCATAAAAAACCTGCACCTTCCAAATATAATCTAAGGAAAAAGACCCATGAACCAGACTTGGGTCCTATAATGGAAGAGCCTAAAGGCAGGAGAAATAAAGCCAAGAAGGGAACCCCCGCAGATCAAGGCAAGATAACGGGTTTTTTCCCCATAAACATACCGGCTGAAAATAATTCTACAACCCTTGAGACGCCTATGAATCAAGTGACCAATACCTCCAATTTGGGCAGCTCACTAAATTTTGAGGATATTGACAACAACTCCTTATTGGATTTATGCCTGTCTATTGATGAATCACCTGACACTAGTAGATGTATGGCGAGTGCGTAATGATCAGCAAAGAGGTTACACCCACTACTCAAAACTGTACAACTCCTTTAGAGAGGAGGGAAATGTGACCCCAACCATGAATGAGGCGAAGGTATTGGTCTTCCACAAAGCGGGAAATGGCCTGGCGTATCCAGGGTCGTATCGTCCAATTGCCCTGATAAATCAGGATGTGAAAATGTACACAAAAATTCTAGCTTCTAGATTGTCACCGCTGCTCCCCAATTTGATTAATAAAGATCAATCAGGATTTATACCAGGCAGGCAAACTCATGACAATCTGAGACGCATAGCGCATCTGGTGGAGAAAGTGGGTATCATGCACACCCCCAAAACACTACTGGTGGTCGATGCCGAAAAGGCATTTGACCGGGTGGAATGGTCAATTCTATTCAGAACATTGGAACGGATGGGGTTTGGGGACAATTTTCAGAAGATGGTTAGGGCAAATAACAACTACCCCTCGATCAGAATAGGCATTAATGGAGAGATCACGGGAAGAGTGGAACTCTCTAGGGGTACTAAGCAGGGGTGCCCCCTCTCGCCCCTATTGTACGCTATCTTTCTGGAGCCATTCCTTTGCAGATTCAGGGAATCAAGGGCGATAGAGGGGATGGAAATGGCGGGTAAGCAGCATAAGGTGGTCGCGTATGCGGATGATCTGTTAATGATCATAGGAGACCCGATTCACACTCTCTCAGAAGTGATAAGGGAGCTGGAATCCTTTGGGGCGATTGCGGGGCTAAAGATAAATAGGAGCAAGTCAGAAATCCTCCCGCTGGCGGGCGTCATAGGGAAGCTGAGGAGGGTGGCCGCATCACTTGTTCTTAGATGCGCGAATAAAGGGATGAAATACTTAGGTATTACCCTTATGAGCAGGGTGGACCAGATGTACGGGGGGAACTTCCCAGAGGTGCTGGGGGCGATCAAGCGGACCTAGAGAGGTGGGAACCTCTGGCGATCTCATGGTGGGGGCGAGTCGCCTCGATAAAGATGTCCATTCTCCCGAAACTGCTATACTACTTTCAAGCTTTACCAATAAAGATCCCCAGGTCTTTTTTCAGGGCACTAACTAAAGCAATTACATCATTTATATGGAGGACTAAGGCTCTGAGGATATCAAGGGCGGTGTTAACGGCCCCAATAAGGGAAGGGGGGTTGGCTCTCCCGCACTTTCACAGGTATTATCAGGCAGCACAGATGTGGGTACTCAAAGAGTGGATGGGGGAGGAGCAACAGAAGGTTTGGGTCGAACAAGGCAAAGCGGTAGCCAGAACACCGCTGAGGGAACTATTGTGGAAGAGTAAGCAGCATAGAAACGCAAACCTACGAGTGAGTGCGGTGATGAAAGCTCCCGGGATGAAAGGATGAACTGACACGGCGCAGTGTAGTTTCAACGGTGCCGGGCCCCCAAACCTCCATGTTCGGGAATCCAGATTTCTCCCCAGGTATGGAAAAGGGTGCCTATAGGTCCAAGAGGTGCTTCCGTTTGAAACGTGCACAGAGAGCCTGAAACTCAAAGAGTCAGATTTAAATATGCACAACTCAAACACTGGCTAAACACCCCATCGATCAAACAGGCGGCGACACAGGACCTCTCTCAGTTTGAGAAGTTCGCAATAACCAACCCGGGGATTAGGAAGTTGGTATCCACCCTCTATAGGTTCATCAATGGGCAAGAGGAAAGGGTCAGCTGGTCTTATATGGTGAAATGGGAGCACACCCTGGGGGAGCACATCAGTAGGGAGCATTGGGAAGAACTTTGGGAAGGTATTCCAAGGTTGAGTCGATCGGTCCAGATGAGGGAGATGTGGGTTGAGGTGATGACTCAGTGGCACCTGACTCCGGTGAGACTGAATGGGATGTTTTATTTACTTATTTTTTATTTATTTTAAATTTATAATGCGCCGGTAGCCCGCAGGCCTCTGGGCGCAGAGATAAGGACACGTTACAAATGGACGGTGCTTTGAGAGACGGGACAGACAAATAAGTGAGCAGAGGGCCTAAATGTCTTTTCAACAGGGAGATTATTTAAAACAGAGAGTTTTCACTTGCTTGCGGAAACTCATGTAGTTGGTTTCTAATCGAATATGAGTGGGGAGATTATTCCAAATGCTGGCTGCCAGTGTAGGGAAGGAACTGCCAAGACCACATTTAAGTTTGTGGAGCAACTGTGATTTTACCAAGATGGGTAGATCTTAGTATTCTGCCTGGAATTTAGGAATGAATTCTGGATTTCAAGTAAGCCGGGGCTTTTCCATGGATACATTTATGCACGATTGTTAAGACCTTGAAGTGAACCCTATCCTCTATTTTCAACCAGTGTAGCTCTCTTCTGGAGTCACTGATGTGCTGTGATTTGGTTTTATGGTTCACAATCCTTACCGCGTTATTCTGGACAACCTGGTAGCTGTGTGTGCATTTCTTTGAAGCACCCAAGATCAGGGCATTGCCATAGTCCAAACGGGACAATATGATGGCTCTGGCAATGGTGGCACTGTTGTCCTCGGATATGTATGGCCGGATGGATTTTAGTAGCCTGAGGTGATAAGCACAGTTTTTTTTATATATTGTGCCTGCGCACTTGTACCAATGAAGCTTCAAGCATCATACCCAGGGTTTTAACTTTACTTAGAACCTGAATCTGTGTTTCTTTTATTTGAAAGGATTTATACGAGGTGGATAGTTTGGCTGTGACTGAAGGGGAGCCGAAAATCATAAGCTCGGTTTTTTATCCATTGAGGCACATCCAATTGGAGTCCATCCAATTGGAGTCCATCCAAAGTTCCACAGTGTTGCAGATCAAGGAGAGTTGGTCACTATCTTTCTGGTAGTCTCCGCTTAGCTCGATCACCAGCTGCGTATCGTCGGCGTAGTTGGTAAAGAATGCATTGATGTAATCGAGGACGAGGCATAGGTATCTCAAGTAGATGTTAAAAAGTAGCTGTGACATACTTGCGCCTTGAGGAACTCCAGAAATGATTTCCTTTTCCATGGAGAACTTGTCGCCCCAATGGACCTTAGATATCCTGTCTTTTAGGAACGACATAATCCAGCCGATGGCCTCCTCTGAGCAGTTAGCTGTTTTCTTTAGAGCGGACTGGAGTAAGTTTTGGTCCAGTAGGTCGAACGCAGCGCTTAGGTCGAGGAGAATGAGGAGACTTGCCTTTCCTTTATCGTTAATGCTAAGCATATTGGATTGTAAATCAAGCATTGCCGACTCCGTGCTGTGAGCTGGGCGAAAACCCGATTGTTAAGGATGTAGTGAATTTGTGGATTCTACATGTGCCTGTAGCTGGCTAGTGGCGATCCTGTCCATGATTTTCAATATAAAATTACAGTTCGTAATGGGTCTCAAGTTATTGGGGTCTCTTTGATCGAGGTTTGGTTTTTTCACCAATGGTGTAACTGTAACTTTTTTAATGGCCTTAGGTAGCACCTGATCTCTGAAGGATGCATTGATGATTTTGGTTAACATCGGTGTGAAAATGTCCGCATTGTACAAGATTATTTTAGGAGGGAGAATGTTCTCTGCACAGGAGGTGGGTTTCATGGAGGTAAAGGTTTTAGTCATGTCTTCCACCGTGATTTCTGAAAACTTGAAGATTCTGAGAGTGGAGGGGTAGTCTCCGGGGGCATAGTCATTGATGTAGTTTTATTAATTAATGCGTTTAGGATAGTGTTTCTGGCTTTCGAGGTTTTATTGAAGAAGGCGATCTAAGTGGCATCACATTCTTCTTGTGTAGGTGGGAACGGGGGTGTGATAGCAATAGGTTTTTCCACTGATTTTAAGATGTTAAAGACTTTACTAATGGAATTAGCAGCAGCTTTGATTTGGTCGTTATAATAGTTTTTCTTGGCTTCTAGTATCATACATTTGTATTTGGATTCGCTTTCTTTCCAGGAAGCTTTATTAGCCAGCGATGGGTTTTTTCGCCAACTATTTTCTCTGTTTCTTTTAACCTTTTTTTGGTCTGTAAGTTCACTAGGGAACCAAGGTTTTTGTTTTTTGACTGGTCTGGAAGGTTTTGTTTGAAGAGGTGCTGCGAGATTTATTACTTTGTCAAGGTGGCTTAGTAAGTTAGACAATAATGACTCACATGAATCCATTTTACCATGACTAGCTTCCGCGTTGGAAAGGCATTGCAGAAGTAAATCCCTGTCTATGTTTTTATAGTTTCGATATGTCGTAGGAATGGGGTGGTTGGGAGTTTTGGACACCTGTTTCCACAGGTGTCCAACCAGTGCTGGAGGGAGTGTGGAGGCGAAGGCACTTGGAGGCACATTTGGTGGGAATGCAACAAGATACAGGGCTTCTGGGCCGATATAAAGGCACAGCTGCAGGGGATCTTCCCGAATGTGGCTCTAATGGAGGAACGGGTGTGGATGTGTGGCCTTAAGGATGCAGTGGCCAAAGAACTGACCAGGTCGCAATGGAGGTGCTTTATGGGAATGCTAATAGCGGCTTGGGCAGCTATAGCCCAGAGTTGGAAACATCCAGATCCCCTGCTGATTTTCAGTTGGTTGCAAAAGGTTTGGACACTAATCACAATGGAAAAACTGTCCCACACCCTGAAGGATGCTACTGGCTCCTTCGAAAAAGATTGCGGAAAGGTGCTGGAATATCTTCAGTCGGACCACATGGCACAGTGGTACCCACACAAAATAAGAATATTGGACTTGTTCATGACATGAGCGTTTCCCAGTGGTCTCTGAGAACACTCTCCGGCGGGGGGAGGAAGAGGGAGGGGGGTATTAGTTCAGTTGTTGTTGTATGTATGAAAATAATAAATAAAAAATGTTTTTAAAAAAAACCTTCATGCCCCAGCTCTTATTAGATTTGCTTTCGCTCTACGGATGCAAACCCTCCCAGTCCTGGAAATTACGGGGGCATGGCTGTGCATCCCTGTAGTGACAGAATATGCAGACTGTGTCATAAATATGTTAAGTCCTCGCGCCATGTACTGACTGTAAGGCAGTCATGGTATCAAAGTAAGACAGACACAAGTGACCACAGTTCAAGGGTGTTTATTGAACTTTATCAAGGGTGTGATAAACGCCTTTCTAAACCTAAATCTAAGATGGGAGCAAGCTACGACTATCAAATAATAATAATGGAGTCCTAGTGGAATCGCGTCAAAATAAAAAGGGCCTATACTAAAAAAAAACTATTGCCAATCCTTACAGCTCAGTTACAAATAGTGTGGGGTAATGTTCATGAAAAAGAAAGAAGTGATCACAAAATCATAAGTCAGGATGTTCAGGCCGCTGGCCTCCCTTCCCCAGGTTTTAGCATGTGACAAGGCGGTTCACTCGAGCATAGCACACTCTTGGGCTTCTTCGGCACAAGGAAACAGTTCCTTTTACCAACATCAGGGCCTTATGTGTCCAAGTCTCTTACATTCAAAGTCTCTTGATTCAGAGGGCCTGATGTACCAAAAACAACAAAAAAGTTCCTTTCCAAATATTCAAGTCAGACAATTCACTCTTCACCCTGGATCCCCCTCAGCTGGGCTCCAATCCTTTTTATACAGTTAGCCTCTCTCAGACCAGTTTTAGTTTGTAGGCATCCCTCAGTCGGGTTCATGTTTGCCCCATCAATATCTTCTCTGGTGCCTCATGGTTCACTGCGGATCTCCCTCTTCTGGGTTCAGATCCCCTTTTATACAATTAGTGTCCCTCAGCCGGGCTCAGACCAATTTCATTTCATATTGGCTATCGAATACTTTCGAATGTGCACAGGATTCAGCTTGACCCGTTGCAGGACCACCTCGATTTCACAGTTCAATAATTCTCGCACGCGTAGTTGGATACCAAACAGAGACCTTTGAATGAGGGCCAATGTAGCGCCGGACCACTCTGTATATGGTACCTATTTCGGTTTCATAAAGTTCAATCACATACAAGTGATTTTTCCTCATACAAGGTTGATGCCTGCAACCTTGATCTCAACACAGTCCGATCTGCTATCAGTCCCTCCGACTCACCAGCTAGGCGGAATTCATCGGCGCTGCTTTGTTGTCTGAGCCAAGGACAGTGCCACAGCGGCTATCAATGCGGGATGGCTTGTGTACCTTCGACACACACTGCACCATTCTTCAACTGCAATTCCCGGTCTTATGTTTCTTTTCCTTGAGGCCTCTTGAAAGTCGCAGATCTTTTCCTGAAAAGGCCAAAGGTAGCTCCCTCCTGGGAGCCCTCTCTGGTCTCACCGCCTTTCTCCTTGGTTTAAACTGCCATCTCGGAATGATTGCTTCCTTGTGCGTTTTGCCTTGCTCAGAGTGCCTTTTATCCGTGTGGGGCAGTGTGATGGAAGTCAGGTGTGTGTAATTATCAGTAATTGCCTAACTCTGCCTGACCCTTGTGTTGGGACATGTCAGGTATACGGCTCTGGTGTTAGTCGGTTGTCGCTCACAATTAACTGTCCGTGAGAAAGTATTTGTGTCGGGAAGAGGGGAGGGGGCAGGATGAGCTTCTAGATATCCTACCTGGTAGGATGGGGAAAAGGTGTTACAGGGAAGGTGAGACCGCGTGTTACCCTTCGGTGTCCCACTTACACTCCCCGAAGACCCCTAATCCAGGTGATCCTCTCGCACTGGACCACCCACCCCACCCCCCCGGAACTGGATCCAATAGAGATGACTGTGTCCTGGCCAGCTGGATGACAGATCCCTGGGGACTAGCGGGTGAGACACCTTCAGGTTTCTCACATGACCCAATGTGAGATGCTGGATAGCTCCTATGGGAGAGCATATAGTAAATTTAGCTTGACGACATCGGACAAACTGCGGAGTAACATTTTTGGGGCTAAGTCTTTGGTTACTACGGCAGCAGCATATCATGTCTGGAAACTAGCTCCCTGCAGATTGATTTCAACCCCAGAGAAATGCTAATGGAATTTGAACTGCATTATTTTCCTGCTTTTAATGAAGTGTGTGATATGGATTCAGTTATTTAAAATGTGATTTTATAGGCCCATGTCAGGCCTTTTTAGTTTATGGGTATTTTTATTGATATTGTAGTTGGTTCTTTTTGTTACTGTGCATTAGTGTAAAAGGCTATAATGTAACCAAATGCACTTTAATTCAATACATTTAAAAAAAAAAACAATCCTTGTTTGCATCCAGGTCTAGTGAACTCAAGAACTGGGAATCCACTAAAAACCTATTAAGACAGACACAAGTGACCACAGTTCAAGGGTGTTTATTGAACTTTATCAAGGGTGTGATAAACGCCTTTCTAAACCTAAATCTAAGATGGGAGCAAGCTACGACTATCAAATAATAATAATGCAGTCCTAGTGGGATCGCGTCAAAATAAAAAGGGCCTATACTAAAAAAAAACTATTGCCAATCCTTACAGCTCAGTTACAAATAGTGTGGGGTAATGTTCATGAAAAAGAAAGAAGTGATCACAAAATCATAAGTCAGGATGTTCAGGCCGCTGGTCTCCCTTCCCCAGGTTTTAGCATGTGACAAGGCGGTTGACTCGAGCATAGCACACTCTTGGGCTTCTTCGGCACAAGGAAACAGTTCCTTTTACCAACATCAGGGCCTTATGTGTCCAAGTCTCTTACATTCAAAGTCTCTTGATTCAGAGGGCCTGATGTACCAAAAACAACAAAAAAGTTCCTTTCCAAATATTCAAGTCAGACAATTCACTCTTCACCCTGGATCCCCCTCAGCTGGGCTCCAATCCTTTTTATACAGTTAGCCTCTCTCAGACCAGTTTTAGTTTGTAGGCATCCCTCAGTCGGGTTCATGTTTGCCCCATCAATATCTTCTCTGGTGCCTCATGGTTCACTGCGGATCTCCCTCTTCTGGGTTCAGATCCCCTTTTATACAATTAGTGTCCCTCAGCCGGGCTTAGACCAATTTCATTTCATATTGGCTATCGAATACTTTCGAATGTGCACAGGATTCAGCTTGACCACCTCGATTTCACAGTTCAATAATTCTCGCACGCTTAGTTGGATACCAAACAGAGACCTTCGAATGAGCGCCAATGTAGCGCCGGACCACTCTGTCTATGGTACCTATTTCGGTTTCATAAAGTTCAATCACATACAAGTGATTTTTCCTCATACAAGGTTGATGCCTGCAACCTTGATCTCAACACAGTCCGATCTGCTATCAGTCCCTCCGACTCACCAGCTAGGCGGAATTCATCGGTGCTGCTTTGTTGTCTGAGCCAAGGACAGTGCCACAGCGGCTATCAGTGTGGGATGGCTTGTGTACCTTCGACACACACTGCACCATTCTTCAACTGCAATTCCCGGTCTTATGTTTCTTTTCCTTGAGGCCTCTTGAAAGTCGCAGATCTTTTCCTGAAAAGGCCAAAGGTAGCTCCCTCCTGGGAGCCCTCTCTGGTCTCACCGCCTTTCTCCTCGGTTTAAACTGCCATCTCGGAATGATTGCTTCCTTGTGCGTTTTGCCTTGCTCAGAGTGCCTTTTATCCGTGTGGGGCAGTGTGATGGAAGTCAGGTGTGTGTAATTATCAGTAATTGCCTAACTCTGCCTGACCCTTTTGTTGGGACATGTCAGGTATACGGCTCTGGTGTTAGTCCGTTGTCGCTCACGATTAACTGTCCGTGAGAAAGTGTTTGTGTCGGGAAGAGGGGAGGGGGCAGGATGAGCTTCTAGATATCCTACCTGGTAGGATGGGGAAAAGGTGTTACAAGGAAGGTGATACCGCATGTTACCCTTCGGTGTCCCACTTACACTCCCTGAAGACCCCTAATCCAGGTGATCCTCTCGCACTGGACCACCCACCCCACCCCTCCCGGAACTGGATCCAATAGAGATGACCGTGTCCTGGCCAGCTGGATGACAGATCCCTGGGGACTAGCGGGTGAGACACCTTCAGGTTTTTCACATGACCCAATGTGAGATGCTGGATAGCTCCTATGGGAGAGCATATAGTAAATTTAGCTTGACGACATCGGACAAACTGCGGAGTAACATTTTTGGGGCTGAGTCTTTGGTTACTACGGCAGCAGCATATCATGTCTGGAAACTAGCTCCCTGCAGATTGATTTCAACCCCAGAGAAATGCTAATGGAATTTGAACTGCATTATTTTCCTGCTATTAATGAAGTGTGTGATATGGATTCAGCTATTTTAAATGTGATTTTATAGGCCCATGTCAGGCCTTTTTAGTTTATGGGTATTTTTATTGATATTGTAGTTGGTTCTTTTTGTTACTGTGCATTAGTGTAAAAGGCTATAATGTAACCAAATGCACTTTAATCCAATACATTTAAAAAAAATAAATCCTTGTTTGCATCCAGGTCTAGTGAACTCAAGAACTGGGAATCCACTAAAAACCTATTACCGTGGACAAGGGATGGGTGGTAAGGATGGGGAACAGGAAGGACATGCTGTGTGGACCAATAAGGCTTGTTGGGATGTTGGGCGGCAGGGGTTGGTTGGGCAAAGCAATGTTAACACAACAGACACCCAAAATACATAACTAAAATGTAAGAAGCTCCAAAAGGGTGCACAATGATGTATTTGGACATACTATGTACGACGCAGTTGTGTCGATTTGTTGTTCTTCTCAAAAATGAATACAAAAGTTTTTAAAAAAAAGAAAAAATCAAAAAGCATTGGCAATCCTACCTTCACCAGATGGCATTCTGCCACAGTCATAGAATGTGTGGAGTAAGGCCTTCCTTCCACTGTACAGGGGTACTTTATGTATATCCCTTAAACTGCCAGCTCAAGTAATGACACTTTCCTTCTGAGTAATGACTCCTTTCCACCAGGCGGCTCAGCAACATGTTTCCTTCTGATGAGATCAGTCATGTTGGAAGTAATCTTATGCAGGATGTACCAGCCTTTCATATTCTTCTGCAGTGAATCAAGTTTTTGATGGGCCTTTTTCTACACTATCAGTTTCTTACTGATTGTGAATGTCTTTCCTCTTTTATTCCACAGCCGTGAGTGTTTTTCACATTTATGTTTTTCAATGCCAAATCTGTGTTCCTCCATAGTGCATCTGCCTTCCATGGTGAAAACCTTCATCCCAACATCTTTGGGCATCTTGTGTCACTGAATCTGCTTGCCATATTGCATATCCAGCGTGCTCACGTTTGTGAATCCACAGCAAGGGAGGTAGATGCTTGAACATTATGGTCATATCCTCAAAACATGTTTTGGTGCTAGCGCATCTCATCCCTTGCCCCAAAAAAACAAGGCCCATTTTCAAAGGGTATCAGTATGAGTGCATCTTAAATGTGCTCTTTCAGAGGCCCATTTTCAGCCTTTTGCGCATTTGTTCATATCAGGATGTGTTATTGGGCATGTAAAAGGGAATCCTGAATTCACAAATGGGATACGCTTTTAAATGTATACAGTATAATATGCAGGTGCACATCAATATTCAGAATCATTTATTCCATTAATTCAATAAATGTCAGCGGGTGCGTGGGAGAAAAAAGCAGCCCTGGCATTGTTCTGTCAACGTACAGTATAAGGAAACCGGTGTCCAGAATCTGTGGCACACTCGCGTCCCCTGCACTCCTTGTGTGAATGTGTAATCCATCAATATTTTATAGTGTGAACTCTTATTTTCAATAAGAAATTCAATCGCACACATGTTTTACAAAACAAATTATTACTGGAACTCCAGTTTTCAAATAAATACATTTTTCAAAAAATCAATTATTGTCAATAATCTTCATATGAATCATAAACAATTACACAAAATCCAATTAAGTGCAGTGGATCTATGCTCTACGCATTTCAGGACTAATGTCTCTTTCTCAGGAGCTTTAGCTTGCAATATATCATGTCCTTCAACCTTAACGGCATTAAAAAAAAGAACTTAATAAGAGACAATAGAGAACAGCATATTTAGTATGCTTAGCAGTTGTATTAATGTATATTCATAAACTCTACATTCATTATAAAAAAAAATTGTCATGGCCCATCATTCATCATTCACCTGGTGGGGGTCCAGAGGTATAGATCTTAATGATAGAAGATATCCTGTCTGTCTTCCAGTTTTAGTGTTACCGGTCGTATTCCTTGCGGTCTCCTACTCAGTGGATCCAAAAAAAACAGGGGCTTTATAGGTATACCATCTCGTAACTATTCCTGATGAGCAATATCTCTAATGTGGATATAAGATGGGTGATGGACCTTAATTGCACTCACCTCAGGGGTATCTGTCTCTAACCCGTGAAGTCTGGCGGCTTATGGCAGTGCGTTGCAGCGCGTTTCTTGCAGTTTATAGTGGCACATATGCATATTCCGTATGGTCCTAAACAAGAATATGGGATAGCCATTAAAGGGTCTTCCTTCTAAACAAAGTCCACAACAATGTTGTGCCTTACTTACCAGCACCGTATTAGATTCTCTAAACTTCATGTGGCATCGCATCCTCCGTAATCCCAGTAAGGAGCCCATACACAAAGATGACCGGTATTTAAGATGCGTGTTGACGTGAAAGCGTCATGACGTGGTGACACCATATGTAAACAACACGGCAGCAAAGCTTAAGGAAATGGAATCGAATGGACATTACGTGAATGTGTAATGACGTGATGAGTAAACAAGCACATCAGCGGCAGTTTGTTAGGAAATGGTATCAGGCATTGGAGTCGCCATAGCGATGACGGTAAATGCGGAATGGCCTCAGAGAATTGTATGAGATGGTAGGTATGATGGATACCTTAAGTGCTGGTATTATCATTGTAATCATGATGAAAAATTATAAAACATGATAAATCGTTCAAAAAAGAGAATGGGAATAATGTATGGTATAGTGGATGTATACGTGGGTTTCCATATGCATTAGTCCTGAGGATAAAAAGGGTCCTTGTGGAGTATCCCCACAATATGATCTTTTCTATTACACTTGGCTAATCTGGGGCTCCAGGTTGGCACGATAAAAGGTTACTTAGCAGCGCTATCCATTTTTAAGCGCTCCTCAGAAGAATCATATATTAAGATACCTTTTAATAACTCAATTCTTAAAAGGTCTAATGTGTTTCCTCCAATACCTTTTCAAGTTCCTGTGTGGGACTTAAACTTGGTACTAAAGTTCCTCACATGCATTCCATTTGAGCCTTTGCATTCTTGTCTGTTAAGGCTCCTTATTTTTAAAACAATACTTCTTGTGGCAATGACATCAGCCCGCAGGGTAAGTGAGTTGCAGGCACTTTCTAGCAGGCCTCCTCACACCATTGTTTATAAAGATATAGTGGTCGTTGGAGTAAAACATTTTCTTGCCAAAAATCGTCTGATTTTCACCTGTCATAAAAAAATAACACTGCCTACATTCTACCCTCCTCAAGCAAGTAAGGAAGAGGAACGGCTACATAGATTAGATCCTAGAAGAGCTCTTAGCTTCTGTATTTCAAGATTGGCAAAACTACATCAGTGTGACCAACTTTTTATGGGATACACTGGCTGCAAAGTGGGACTAGCCCTGACCAAGCAAACATTATCTAGATGGATACTTTTGGCTATAACTGAATGTTATAGATTGGCTGGTAAAGATCCACCAGGGGCATGGCAACTTCAACAGCACTTCAAAGGGGTGTCCCTGTGCAAGATATTTGCGCAGCAGCCACATGGTCATCCATGCATACTTCTATAAAACATTATGCTCTAGATTCGACTTCTTCACAAGGTCTGTTCGCTAAATCAGTACTTCATTCTGTACATGACTAACATTTCTGTACTCCCACCTCCAATACAAAACTGCTTTGGGAGTCTAAGATGAGGAATACATGGGAGGACAATCCATTCGAAGAACAAGTTACTTAGCAATTGTAATGTTCTTTCGATTGGATGTTCCTCCCACATATTCCTCATCGACCTCCCCACGCCACCCCAGTCTACCCCACTGTACAGTCTACGTGGCTTACACTATAAATTCTTTTAAGGCTTGGGTCAAAAGAGGTGCGCTATTATCTACAATCCAGTGGCTAAAATATACGAAAGAACGGAACTCAGGCCGACGGATGCGCTCTGGGCATTTGTCCAGCGGATGACGTTGACTCTCGACGGAGGCCGCCGAGGGACATTGATGCCGCAGCCTCGGGTGGAGCGCCCTCTGGTGGAAAGACAGGATGTCCGGGGCAGCAAAGCAGAAGGATGAGGAATATGTGGGAGGAACATCCAATCGAAAGAACGTTACAGTTGGTACCTATCTCGATACTCTTGATGCTCTTGCCCCGGTCATGAGGACCTGCTTGAAGCCCAAAGTCAAGTGCAATTCTTGGTACGACTCTGACCTAGCTACCCTTAAACGTATGTGCAGGGTGGCTGAGAGGAAATGGCAGGCTTCTTGGTCATCCTCTGTCAAACTGGCCTGCTCCTAAGGCAATTCCAGCTCCATGTCCATACTAAGAGCCCACATCCAAGCCAGTGTCTCTGTGGCATCTAACAACTTGGCCGAACTCTTTAAAATCTGCATGGAGCTGGCCAACCTTGCTGCAGTTTCTACCTTTCATCGCCTCCCACGGCCCTTGCCTCTCACTTCATCTCAAAAACCCAGGACATCCTGTCCACCCCCTCTTGTCACTGCCTCCTCTTCGCCCTTCTCTTTCTGCTAACTCTGGCCCTCCTGCAGCCACCCCCACCCTCTTTCTCTTCCTTTCCTCCCCTGACAAGGTTTCTAGACCAGTCCGATCTATGAAAGTCTCGTCAAAACAGGTTCTTCCCTGTTCTTGCAAAACCATGAAGGACCATATTGACACCCTTGCTCATGCCCTGGCCGACCTTTCCAACCTCATTCGCCTCCGGAGCCTTCCCCCCCTCCCCTCTGAAGCACTCTTGTGCACCCTTTTTTCAAGAAACCCACTACTGACCCTTCTTGCCTGGCTAACTATTGCCCGTTCTCATCGCACCTTTCCTGGGCAAACTCCTGCTAAAGCTGGCCATCTCACAGCTTAACCTTCACACTGATTCTGTTGGCTTTGGAGCTGCCAGAAGCACGGAAACTGCTCTCCTGAACACCTGTGAAGACCTGCTTTCAAACCTTGACTCCAACATCCCTTCTGTCCTCCTCCCCTCCCTTCTGCCTTTGACATGGTCAACCATGCAATCCTGTTCAATCACAGCTCGCCCTGCATTCCCCTCTCGTCCTCGGTGTTCTCTTCAATCTTTTTCTCTGTTCACAAGTGCTAATGGAGAGAAAGTGCAGCAGTAATCTCCTCCACTAGTGCCAAAGGCATGTGTGGGAGTGCTAGGCAAGAATATCTTTATTTTTCAAATAAACAAGAAATAATCAGGATGGTACTAAGCTTTCAATCTCCTGTCTGGCAAAGACCACTGTTTTTTAAAAAAAATATAAAGTTGACAATCTTGCAATTCCATTCCTAAAATGTAAGTTGTTGCATAATTACAGTATTGCTGGTGTAAAACACTGCATCTCCAGTAAAGTTTAGGTTGGTGTTGTAAATTTCAGCGTGGACTAAAATTCATTTTGTTGGGGGAAGATTTGTCATATTGACAAGTGAACACTTTTGAAAATGTGCATGATCACATGATCATATGCTTTTGATGGCAAACCTAGTTCTGTAAACTGCAGGTTGAATACATCTTGCAACTAGTGCTCCCATGAGCGAACCCATACTGCTTGCGATTCTATATAATCGCACTGTTGCTTTATACCAGTTACCCTGAAAGTGAGATGACCACAAACTACAATATTCCACCTTGTTTGCTCAGGTCTCTGCCTGATATGCAATCCACTCTAAGTCTTTATTGCCTCTTACATAACAAATACACTATGCGAACTAGATGCTTATACAAAGTAGTGATCAATAGTTCCATCCAGTCTGTTCACACTTAGCAGCACCTGCACTGACATCATGGTGGATTACGGAGGTAAGAACCGGGCCAGCCCTCTCGTTAAATGTCGGCGATCTCGCATTTTGCGCGCAGAGATTTATATGAAAGGTCTCAATGACAGATCATGCTAGCCTAGACAGTACCGCTGGTAATAGATAATTTGCATTTGGCTTGGAGACCGGGCCAACTGGTCTTTTACAAACTTGTAACCAGGCTCTTTGGTTTAAATGTGACTATTCTGTGTTAGAACGTTGGCGCAAATCAACTTGCGTGGCAAGCGGCAGACGTAGTCGATTAAAAGAAGTGCTTGTCTTGCCTGTATAGCCATCTGGCACACTATGGTTCATACAGGTGAAAGATAGTGTTTTAGAAGTCCCTCACGCATGTTGCGTGCGCCAAACAGAGCCAGCAAAAGGTTATTGACATATGGCGCCCTTTAACCTATTCAGACACCCATATATTAGGCACCCGCCCCCACAATAAAATATACAAACATACCTGGCGACCCACTTTTGGCAGCCAGGGCACATGAGTGACAAATAATTTGCCTTGGGTCACGCGTTTAGTCAAGAGGTGAAGCCCGGCTATGCACCCAGTTGAAGGAGCTTAAAATTGCTTTTGTTAAGCAAGCAACCAGCTGAACCCACCCAGTCCCTCATACGCCCATTCACTTATGTGGCCTCTCACCCGCCAAAAAGAAAATTGGGTGTTTTCACCCACCTTGGTGACACAAAAGGTTGGGAGCTGTGTTTTTTCTCCTTCGTGAATGGAAGATCCCTACTAGCACAGAGACCAGAAACTGGAGGCTGGGCTGCTCTGTGTGTCTCATTGGTCGGTATCCTTTCAAGGGAATTGCGCGCACCCACGCAGAGCACGGTCTCCTTCCAAAGGTTGTTTCTTTTTGATTCTTCTTGGTCTGTGTGGACTTGAGTAAGGAACGGGTGAAGTATGAGGACAAAATGGGTCAAATGTATTGAATATTGATTGATTGTTTATTTATATAGCGCCTATACACACTGTGTTTCAAATAGAACGATTGAAGTAGGTGGATGGAATGGATGAAGTGGATGGATCAAATGATAAATGTGGTTGGAACGAAGGAAGTATGAGGTTGGAGCGGTTGAAGTATTGTGGGTGGAACGGATGAACTGGGTGGAACGGATGAACTGGGTGGCACGAAAGGGTATAGTATGTAGATGGAATGGGTGAAGTATGTGGGTGGAATGGGTGAAGTGGGTTGAACGTGTGAAGATGACTTATGCGGATGGAGGATGCATTGAGAAAGGATAAAGTGGGTAGCACGAATGAAAGGAGCAGTGCATAAAATGGTTGAAGTACATGGAACGGATGCGAGCGCATATACTGGCGTGACTTACATGGAATGGTTTGGAGGGCATGGAACGTCTGAAAGAGCATTGAAAGGAACGGTCGGAACGCTTGAAACAGTCGTAATGCACGGAACAGTCGAAGTACATGGAACGGATGGAGCACATGGAACTATTGGAGTGGGCTCGATCACAAGAGGCCTAAACCACCATATTCACATCTCCACGCTTACTCTCTTCTTTACAACACCACTCAAATAGAACACAGCGATACTATGACACCATTCGGTATAGCTGTTCTCATACCATCATCTGCCTCATACTCCCCATCACCCTAACTAAACACTGCTGGTTACACACCCTCCAGCCTAGGCGTTCTCCTCAGGCCTAACGCAGCCAGAATCAGTCTGGATTACAACCTGCCAGAACGAACACATACTCCTGATCTCTCAACCACCACACCTACCGCTAAGTAGCAGCTATCACACGAATGCCACACCAGCTGCACACATATCCGGTGCTCACACGCACCTTTTGACTCTCTCTACTCTCTCTACTGACTTAAACTTCGGTTCCCGAGGGCGTTCAACCTACCAGCACTTGAGACCATACCAATGGTACATAAGGCGCTATATAAATGCAAAATAACATAACATAACAGTATCTGGGCTGTAAGCTATGGATGCCCACTCCAGGTAAATGACAAATAATGATGGAGTCTGCTCACAATCTAAACACTTTATGGTTGGTGTTGGTCAGTGTTAGCGTGTCGATAGTATTGTATAGTCTATGTACATATTATATATTTGCAGTGGTCATTTTGTCATCTCCCACTCTGCTGTGTGTCAAGTGTAGAGATGATGTTCTGGCAAGTTTTAAGGTTACATAAATTCCACCTGACCTACTCTATGCTTAGTCATCCTCTGGTGCTGTCTGCAATTTACAGGAACGCACCCAGGTAGAAATCCTCATTCATACCATTTGGGGTTAAACTGTTCAGTTTATCAATTCAATAGAGTTCTCTCTGGCTACGTTTCTTGGATAAATCCCCACCTCTGTTGGAGCTAAGTAGTATCTGTAATACTATAAATCTCAATTGGGCGACCGTATGACGGTAATCAATAAAGTGCCTAGCTACTGGTGAGCGTGTGTTCGTTGTTCTGATATTGCTTTTATGTTCATTGCATCTCTCCTTGATCTTTTGAGTAGTTTGACCTACATAGAAGATGCCACAAGGGCAGCTCAGACTATATATCACTGACATAGTGTCACAGGTAGCAGTGGTGGTTTCAAGAAAAGATTTTGTAACTGTGTATCGAGTTGTATTAGTCTCCAGTTCTTTTTTATGAGACGTGTCACATGGTGACTCTGACTGGAATATTTCAATGTATATAGTAATGGGATCTCTTTTGATTTTGTCTTGTGTTTTAATAGTTACAATCATGGTATTAAATTAACTTTGGTTTTGGCAGTCTCAAATATTTCACTAGGATTTCCCCTCTGTATATATTTCATTGTCATTCTCTCGTTTTCAACCTCCAGAGTATTATCATCAGATACAATACGTTTTAACCTCAGCAATTGGCTGTATGGCATTTTATCCTTTAAGTGTCTGGGATGTTGACTCTGGTAATGTAGAGAGTTATTCACGTTAGTGGGTTTGTGAAAGATATTTGTTTTTAATATTCCATCCTTAAGCTCCAATTCTACATCTAGGTAGTGTAGATTAGGTGTCCCCACCTCCATCGTGAATTTAATCTGTTAATGTGTGGAGTTTAGATATGACAGAAATATGTTTAGTTCTTCTAGTTCACCTCTCTAAATCATAAATACAACTCCAATGTATCACTTCCAAATTACTAGTTGGGGATGATTGAGTACAGCTTCTTTCTCAAGATGATTCATGAAAATGTTTGCATATGCAGGCGCCTTTGCTGACCCCATGGATGTGCCTGATGCTTGGAGATAAAATTGCTTCTCAAATCTAAAGAAATTGTTAGAGGATAATCAATGTGAGTTCTAATGTGAACACCTTTGCTCCAATGCAGTTGTCCTCTCTTAGTAAGGACCATTCCAATGATTCTAAGCCCTCTTCATGAGGAATGGATGAGTATAGACTCTGTACTTTTAATTATATCAGGGTATCATTCACTTGAATGTTTGGTATTTCTTTAAGGGTGTTCAAGAAGTGTGTTGTGTCCCTCAGATATCTATCTGTTTTTTGCACGATTGGTTGTAGTACCCAGTCCACACAGATAGCTGATGGTCAAGAAATGCTTAAAAATGCTATCTGTTCCCGCCACCATTGGTCTCAGAGGGGGAGGAGTTGTTTCTATTCTTATAGATCTTAGGTATTCCAAAAAACAGGTGTAATTGGATGTTCCTTAGTTAGGAACATCTGTGTCTTTTCATTTAGCCATCCATTATCGAATGCCTTCTATTCAGTCTCTTGGATCCGTGTTGCTATTGTGGTTGTCGGATCTTGATCAATTCTGATATTGGTGTTATTATCATTTAATAAAATCATACGCTGTGGAATGTAATAACTGGTGTCCATAATCACTATAGCTCCGCCCTTATTGGCGGGTATTAATGTAAGGCTACAGTCATCAGCTAATTCTCTAATAAGTTGGCTCTGGTGTTATTTCCTGGTTTTACTCAAATTGATTTTCTTCTTATCAGTTAGTATCTGATTTTCAGATAGTTTGATAACCATATTATTCAGTTGGGGATCAAATGTGCTCTTAGGCTTCATTTCAAGGTAAATGAAAGTCCAGTATGTTGTCGGTCTGCACAATGGGCGAAGCGTTACATTTTTTGACACAATCTGGATACGTAAGTCCATACAATTCCTGCACAATCAAACAAAAACCCCTGGTATCCAAAGGCAATTTATTGCAGAAGCTTGCAAAATCTACAGCCGACACATGTTTCGACCAATCGGTCGTTCTCAAGGCAAGTTCATCTGTTACTTGTAGTCACTCAAGTTTGCAGAATATCTATCCTCCGATAGTGTGCTCCTAGTTGGAGAGCCCTCCTCGATCTAATGGTTATCTATGTTGTCAATCACAAGGTCATTCCTCCACATAGATCAGATTCTTATGTGGCGCAGTATATGCATATGCGTGTTCATCAGCTCAAATATGATTGATTTCTGGACAGCCATTATGTTTACGGTGTGCCCTGAGTTATTAAACTCACAGGCTTCAATTCATTGGTTCAGATACCTGGACATTGGAGTCATCTGGATAAATCCCAAGATGCATCACTTGGGATACCTCGTGATTCTTGTGTGGAGTTCTGTGTGGGAGTAAAAGAGAGACCTAGGTTGAGGACTTCCAGCTGGCTTTTGGTAAGATGTTTAGATGAGATATTAACCACTAATTGTTCCCCTGTTTGTTTTTCGACAGTTGATTTCTTGTGGCTTTTTCTTGTTTTCTTCTTTCCAAAAAAAGAAACTGCGGGTACCGGTGATGTGGAGGCCGGTTGTGAGTTATGAATCAGTGAATTGGATGAAGTACCTACTGATCCCGTATTTATATTGCCTGGATTAGTGGGTCTGGTTGCGTCCCCTCTAGCTGGTGTTTCATCTATTGTAAGTAAGATGAGGTCTAGTTAGCACTTATTGAGAATGTGCTCCCATCTTTTCACAAAGTCTGGAATAGCTTTACACAAAGTTGGTCTTAAAGAAACTCTTAATACCCTGGGGATTCTCTGTGCTCAATAGTATTGTGCCGTAGTGGTGGCATGTAGTTTCTGAGAAATGTCTCTGCAGATGAGTTTTTCTAATAGTACTATAATATGTTCTGGGCTTGTGGTTGTTGGTACTGTAGTCTCTATATCCTTTATTAGACCTAAAATCCGTGTGGCTTCTTGTTCAGCAAATGCAAGAGTCGTGGCATGTTTATCAGTGTTAGTATTGATTTTAGAAAAATACATTTATTTTGTGCTAATTCTATGTGATGGGTGCTCCCTGTATTACAGTGCCACAGACTCTTAACAGCAGAAAACTAACAATATACAGTATAATATGCAGGTGCACACCAATATTCAGAATACATTATTCCATTACTTCAACAAAAGTCAGAGGATGCTGAGGAGACATTTTTGAAAAGTTTAGTTATTTGAAAATTGGATTGCCAATAATAAAATGTTTTACAAAACATTGTGTGTGATTCAATTTCTTATTGAAAATAAGAGTTTACACCATTAAATATTGATTTATTACTCATTCACACAAGTAGTGCAGGGACACAAGTGTTCCACAGATTGTTGACACCGGTTTCCTTATTCTATGCGCTTTTAAATGCCCAGAATGCTGGGTCAACAGGTGTGGGGGAAGCGCAAATAATTACAGGGTAATTTCTGACCCTGCCAATAATTATTTTTAAGTGTGACAGTTCAAACCACGGCTGCCACACTTGTATTTCCATCCCCCAAACAGGCAATGGAAATGTTATTTTTTTTCTGGAGCATTTCACCGAGACGGGACCTTTACGAGCCTACATTTGTGAAACGCGTTTCAAGCAAACACATGGTTGCTGGGAGTCTTTCATACATTAGTGTCACTAAGGCTCTACCAATACTAACGTATGCAAAGGACTAGACAGCGCATCTTTGCGCAACTGTGCAGCTCTCTCTGAAATGCCCAGGTCACCTTTGAGAAATAAGGTCACCTGCAGGGCAGTTTAAGACAATAATGCACACAGTGTGAAACATAGAGAACCACCTCTGCCACCCCAGTTGTT
Source organism: Ambystoma mexicanum (assembly GCF_040938575.1). NCBI lineage: Eukaryota > Metazoa > Chordata > Amphibia > Caudata > Ambystomatidae > Ambystoma > Ambystoma mexicanum. The sequence continues at coordinate 150,841,216 of NC_090936.1, forward strand.
CATTCTATGCTACCCCGCACTGCACTTCATCTCTAAAATAATGGTATCATTGCAATTTAAATACCATTTTTTGACTTGTACTTGAAATTAATGAGAAGACAACACATTGTGAGGGTATCATGAAGTATGACACAGAAAACATATTCCAATCAATTTTATTAACTTAAATGTCAGGGTGGAAAAATGCCTAACTTGCCTTATGCTAAGTTGGGATTTCCCTACCTAAATCAAACTAAGGAAAGTCTGAGTCAAAGAGTTCAACTTAGGAATCTGTCTGTTACCAAAACCTACGCTTGCCCTCACGTCCAACATAAAACTCTGAGCTTCTTTCAGCTTGCGCCTTTCTTACAGCCCTCTTCCCCAAGTATAAAACAGTTGCACAAAGAAAAAGTCTAAAAATTCCCTTTCTTGGATTTAAGATGCAATGGTCTTATTCAGGTCTCAGGGTTTCCTTCCCCCTTAGTCAGAACGTAGGGTTCCCCTCCCCAAGTTCCAAATCACATAGTTCAAACAACCTTGAGATGAAAGGCTCCTGTCCGGGCTCGGGGTTCCCTTCCTCAAGTTCCAATGTATGCAGTTTGAAAAGAAACACAAGGTATCCTTGTCTCCACAGTTCAGTTAATATTGTTTTTACAGATATGCAGTTGGCTGAATCTCCAGAGTGGAGAGAACTGGGCAGAGCATCCTATTTTTAAAATCAATTTGTAGTCTTAATAATAGACTCATACATAAAGGGACATTTCAAATGTAGCACATATATTATTTGACAACTTATAAGCTTTGTTATGAAACAATTTTCTTTTATTTGTTGCAACTGGCCCAACGCATTTCGAGTATATATCACTCTTGATCAGGGGCATTTATTAATTCTCATACAATTTCTATAAAGGGAAAAAAACATTTGAATATACGTTAGGTATCTCAAAGGTACAATATATCTATTCAATTATCACATACACGTCTTTAATCATAACACATTTGTACACATTAAAACATAACTTGTGCCGAAAGCAGCTGTATTGTAGATCATGTAGCTACTAAACACTTTGGCCCTCATTACGACCCTGGCGGAGATCGTGGTGCAATATGCACCATGGAGCACGGCGGAAAGCTGCCGATACCGCCATGGGGGTTGGCGGATTTACCGCCCCATGCCGACCTTGGCGGGGCGGTAAATCCCCATTCCCCATTTTACCCTTCCCCATTCCCATTTTTGCCCCATAGGGTATAATGGGAGTGGGGAAGGCGTTAATTACGCCACCGTAAAATACGGTGGCGTAATTAACAACAAGGTCCCGTAGCGCCATGGATTTCTCCGCCTGGAAAAACCAGGCGGAAAACGGCTCCATGGCGCTACGGGAACTCGTAGTAGGGCGGACGCGTCCGCCGCGAATACCGCTGGCGTAAACCCACTCCGCCAGGGTCGTAATGAGGGCCTTTGTTTGTAGCAACCCTTGAATTGAACTCAATGCACTTCTAGTTATAGACATAATTCTAATCTTTTTTTCAAAAAGACGGGACAGATGTTCATTATGATTGAGTAGTACACTCTACACTCTCTAATTGTAACTGGTTTTTCGGGTTGAATATTGGGTCCTATTCTTATTCAATAAGTAGATCATAGAAGACTGTTGTGCAAATGGCAATGAATACAGGAAGCTTACCTCTTACCTATTTTCTACTGGTATAACTCCTCCAATGTGGGCCTACTGCTGCTAGTGGCCTTATGTGCATAACGATCTGGTATCTGATGTTTGATGAACGTATACACACAGGTAATACATTTATTTGCTTATAGTAGAAACGAGTAATATTATAACGAAACCAGAAGGCATAATAAAGGGGCATAATCAAGGATTGCTTGAGTTCTCCAGTCTTTAGTTTATAAGGGGTGGGGTAGCTGGAAAAATCCTATTCATTCAATTCCCCAGAGTGATGAGCAGATTGCTAAACTGGACTTAAACGGTGTAGCACTATTCGTGGTAAAGTGCTTAGTCCTAAAATACAAGTAAGAAAAAGGAATATATATCATTTGGTAACTTATTCTATGGAGGCTAAAAAAAGCTGTTCTTAAAAAACAGACTTCTCCAGCATGGGGTCTGGCATGGATGCACATGCTCATGAATATTCCCCGTCGTCAGGCTGGGAATCCTCGGTAAAGAAAAAACCAGTATCAGTTTCGTTTCTGATCTGTCTTTCGTAGTAGTAACCAATCACTGGTCTCTGCGTCATACTGACCACAGCCAATGACTGCCCTCTACCTAAGCACCGCCTCTGGCAGCCATCTTCAGATTTTTACCGCACGTTCATGTGTTGGGATCCTTGTGCTATTGCTCTCGAGCGTTAGTGCTATTTTTTCACGTTTTTTGCTCAAAAACTTCGTTTTTTCGGTCAAAAGAGCCTCAAGCTCCACCGACTCTCCATCCGATCAACGGGGACCCGTGTCGGATTCATCTGTGCCCCTCAAGGGTGAAGATTTCGTCGAGCTACGCTTTGGAGGACTCCAGAAGCTTCTCAGGCCCGGACATGGCCCAGGAGAAGGGAAGCTCGACGCCCGGAAAGCTGTTCAGGGTCTGCCCTGGATGCCAGCTGCAGAACGTCTTTAAGGAGGACGAGCACTCCATTTGTCTCTACTGCTTACATGAGGACAAGACGCACGTGGAGAAGGACTGTGCGTTTTGCGGCAATATGTCGGAGCGGACCATGAAGGACCGCCATCAACGTCTCGCCAACTGGCTGGAAGGGAAGAGCCCGTCAGGCGAGAAGAAGAGGAAGAAATCCGAGCGGTCTTCTAAGACCTTTGAGGACGCCCCGGCGACGGGGGTCCAACACAAGGCCAAGCACCGCGAGTCCGCTGGCACCGGGAGCGCCGAACGGTCGGGCTCTACGGGCGCCAGGCAGGGCGCACCCTCCCCGGCACCATCAACCACGAGCCGACGCTCTGGGTCGGGTAAGAGGAAGGGCGAGCACCCGGCAAAGCTCCTGGAGAGGCCCCGGTCGAGCTCGAAGGCCCCATCGGAGAGGGAGCGAGGCAGTGTCCCCCCCCCTCAAGGATAAGGCGGTGAGCTACCTAAGGTGGTGAAGGCCTTAATCCATCCGGCCAAGCACTCTATCGATACTGTCGCGGCGACCCTGGCTCAGCCTGTGGAGGCTACACCAGTGGTGGCGACCTCGGGGCTCAGAGTCTCCCTGCCACCTCGGAGGGAGCCCTCTTTTGTGCCCATCGATAGGACCCCCGTGAAATCCCCGGCGGGGAAGAAAAAGGGGGGCAGGGCGTCGTCGTAGATTCGGCTTCAACCTCGGAGGAAGAGCTGATCGAGGTCTTAAGCCACGGCCTTGGCGTGGAAGAAGACCGGCCCGTCGGGATGGATCCCGACGCAGTTGACGACGACATCGTCGAGGGTGCCGACAGGGCCCCTGATCGCCCGTCGGATTCCCCTCTGCCAGCGCCGCAAGACAACTCGGCGGCCATTTTGTTGGCTATACAGTCCTTATGCTCAGAGATAAGGACGAGACTACCGTTGCCGACGGAGGAACCTCTCCCGTCGGGGGATCCTGAACCGGGACCTTCTGGCGTTCCCCCGCCCAAGAAAAGAAGGATTCACCCTCCACCTCCTTTTCAGCCGTCGCGCACCGTCCAGCCCTCCTCCCCGTCCACCCGAGGGGATGATACGGGGACTGACACGGCAGCGACGGGTACGGACGACGAGGATCTACCGTCGTCACCTCCCACCAGGGCTTCTCCGCCCGACGAGATTGGTTCGTTCCACTCCATGATCGCCAGGGCATCCGAGCTTTTCCAACTCTGCCCTGAGGAGAAGAAAAAGGAAGGAGTCCTTTATCAACGGCGCGAGGCCAAGAGGAAGACGGTCCTCGCGGTGCCTCTACTGGACGACATTTGGGATGAGGGCCTCGCCCTCCTCAAGAACCCTTCCACTATGCCAGCTAGAAGAGACCGGTACGAGAAGAAGTACCGGGTCCCGGACGCGGCCCCCCTGTGCCTCCGGGCGAGCCTACCCCGGACTCCGTCGTCTCCGCGGCGGCCAGGAAGAAAGCGGGGGGGGGTGCGGCCTCCACATCGACTTCCCCACCGGACGGCGAGGGAAAGAAATTGGACACTATGGGACGCAGGGTCATCTCGTCTGCAGCGACGACGATTAAAGCGGCCAACGCCTTGGCTATCGTGGCCCGCTACGACAGGGAGCTATGGTACAAACTGGCTCCCCTGCTGGACTTCCTAGGAAGGTGAGGTGGCGTCGGACCACGCCATCACTATTGCGACGGACATCGCCGACACTGGGTTTCGCCAGTTGGGCAACGGCGTGTGCCTTAGGCGGCGTGGATGGCTCAAGGCTACGGACTTCCGTCAAGACGTACAGACCAGAGTCCTGGACATGCCGTTCGATGGGAACAACCTGTTTGGGAAAACAGTGGACGATTCCCTTCAGGCCATTAAAGCGGACACTGAGACGGCCCGGGCCCTTGGGGTTCTGCAGCAACGACGGACGCCCTTTCGGAGCAGCGGAGGCAAGGGCGCCTCCAAAGGTTCCGGCGGCGGTTTCTCCACCTACCGTCAAGCGGCCCGCTCGTCGTTTCAGGAGGCCTACAGAGGACGAGGCAAGTCTGGCGGACCCCGCCGTCGTCGCCAAGGAGGTCAAGGCGGCAAAGCCTCGTCGAAACAGGATTGAACCGACCGTGGGGTCGGGCCCCCACCGATGCACCCCGGTGGGAGGCCGGCTGGCGAGCTTCGTCAGCGTGTGGGAGTCCATCTCCACCGACCGTTGGGTGCTGGACGCCTTAGCCCGGGGCCACGCGCTCGAGTTTCAAAGAAGGTGCCCGCGCGTCCCCCCCGTGGCCAGGAAAGAGCTTCACGTCCCTCAGCTTCTCCTGGAGGTAAGGGCGATGCTCAGGAAGGGCGCCATCGAACTCGTCCCAAAGGGGCTTCGGGGCTCCGGAGTTTACTCGAGATACTTCCTCGTGAAGAAGAAGACGGGAGGATGGCGCCCCATCCTAGACCTGCGACGTCTGAACAAATTCATCAAGGCGCAGAAGTTCCGGATGGTCACCCTCCAGCACGTCCTGGGTCAGCTGGAGGAAGGAGACTTCCTGTCGTCTTTGGATTTGGAGGATGCCTACTTCCATATTCCCATCCTAAAGGGGCACCGAAAATTCCTCAGGTTTGTGGTCCAAGGGCGTCACGACCAGTTCAAAGCCCTCCCCTTCGGACTACGGTCGGCACCCAGGGTATTCACCAAGTGCCTTGCACCGGTGGCGGCGCAGCTGCGCCGCGAGGGGATCCACGTCTACCCCTACCTGGACGACTGGCTCATCCGAGCCAAGTCGAGGGAGCTCGCCGTGGAGCACACGGCAAGGACCGTCCAACTTCTCACGGACCTGGGATTCTCCGTGAACTACGCCAAGTCCCACCTGGTACCCGCGCAAAACGCACTGTTTCTGGGAGCGAAGCTCGACACATTGTCCCTTCTGGCCTCCCCATCGGAGGAAAGGACCAGGTCCATCCTGGGCAAGGTACAGCGGATGTTGGCTTCCGACGCGGCCAAGGTGAGGTCCATCAAGTCCCTCCTCGGAATGATGTCTTCTTGCATCTACCTCATTCCCATGTGCAGGCTCCGGATGCGCCCGTTGCAGGAGTTCCTGGACGCGCGCTGGATCCAAACGACGGGCGGCTTCGAGGAGAGGATCACACTCGACGAGAGTTTCCGCCGAGCGGTCCGGTGGTGGGGCACCCGCGCGCCTCTGACGGCGGGCATGGACTTCCAGACCCCAGACCACCAGGAGACAGTGACCACGGATGCCTCCCTGGAAGGGTGGGGAGCGCACACCGAAAATCTGCACGCGAGAGGCCTTTGGCTCCCGACGGAGAAGTCCCTCCATATCAACGTCCTGGAGCTCCGTGCAGTGTTCTGGGCCCTCAGGTCCTTCCTTCCGTCCCTCAAGGGCAAGGTGGTGAGGATCTTCACCGACAACACCACCACCATGTTTTACATCAGGAAACAGGGCGGAACCAGGTCCCCAGCACTGTCCAAGGAGGCGCAGGACCTGTGGCATTGGGCCGTCGCCCAAAGGATGTTTCTGGTGCCGTTTCATCTGGCAGGGATAAAAAACACCATCGCCGACTCACTCAGCAGGGAGCTGCGCTCGTGCCACGAGTGGGAACTATGGCAGGATCTAGTGGATCGCCTCTTCCGACGGTGGGGCACACCCCAGATCGACCTGTTTGCGACGGCGACGAACTCCAAGTGCCGGAGGTTCGCCAGCAGGTTTCCCCAGGCGAGGAGCATGGGCGATGCTTTCTCGTTCCCCTGGGAGGGCCTGTTCCTCTACGCGTTCCCTCCTTTGCCACTGCTAATCCGGCTAGTCAACCAGCTCAAGAGGTCACGGTGCAGGATGATCCTCGTCGCACCTGCGTGGCCGAGGCAGATATGGTTCCCGGACCTTCTGGACTTGTCAACGTCCCCGCCAATCAAGCTGCCGGTGGACGCGGATCTACTCTCCAGGGAAGGAGGCGCCATCCTCCACCACGACCCGAAATCGCTGAACTTGCAGGCCTGGCTCCTGCAGCGCTAGAGTTTGGAGGATACGACATACCGGCCGACTGCAGAGAGGTTCTTGCAAAGGCCAGGGCGTCCTCGACTCTTAAATGCTACGGACACAAATGGAAGAGGTTCTCTGTCTGGTGCCACGCACAGAAGATTAACCCTCTACGGATTACGGCTCCCCAGGTACTGCCGTACCTGCTGACGCTGGCCAAAGCTGGACTGGCACACGCGTCCATCAAGATTCATCTTGCTGCGATCTCCCGATACACCAGAACCACGGGGCGGACGTCCTTGTGGTCTCATCGTCTGGTGAAAGAGTTCATGAAGGGACTGTTCAGATCGTTCCCGCCGGTGAAGGCTCCGGCCCCGGCGTGGGAGCTCAACGTGGTGCTGACCAAGCTCATGGGACCTCCGTTCGAGCCTCTGCACTCGGCCCCGTTGAAGTTTCTGTCGTGGAAAACAGCGTTTCTTGTGGCCATCACCTCCGCACGACGGGTGGGAGAGATCCAGGCCCTTTCCTGCAAGGCCCCGTACTTGACTTTTCACGACACGAGGGTAGTGCTCAGGACGCACCCCTCCTTCATGCCCAAGGTACCGTCGGACTTCCATCTCAACGAACCCTTGGTGTTGCCTGTGTTCTTCCCGTCGCCTTCGTCGCCGGCTGAGAGGACTTTGCACTCGCTGGATATGGCTAGAGCGCTGAAGTTCTACGTGGACCGCACGAAGTGTTTTCGGAAGACGTCACAACTCTTTGTGAACTTTGGACCTGTCAATCAGGGGAAGGCTCTCTCGAAGGCTTCCATTTCCAGATGGTTCTCTGGCTGTATCATGTACTGTCATCGGTTGGCAAACCGACCGCTGCCTGGCCGTCCGAGAGCCCATTCCACCAGAGCGATCGCAGCTACCACGGCGTTCCTTCTGGTGTGCCCCTGCTGGACATATGTAGGGCTGCTAGGTGGAGGTCGACGCACACCTTCACGAAATTCTACTGCGTCGATCGGGATTCCAGGGAGGAGTCCAGGGTCGGCCAAGCAGTGCTGCGCAACCTGTTCGCCTGAGGTGAGCCTGGTGAGGAGGTAAGATGCTTAATGTTGAGTTTGATGTGATGCTTAATGTTGAGCCTTTGCCACCTCCCGTGGTTGTGCATGTGTGTACTGCTATGTATTCTTTATTCATGAGCATGTGAATCCATGCCAGACCCCATGCTGGAGAAGGAACAAGTTACTTACCTGTAACTGTTGTTCTCCAGCATGGGTCTGGCATGGATTCACATGCGAACCCTCCCGCCTACCCCTCTGCGGCTCTTCACTTGGTCATACTGCCACTTCACGTGCTACCAAATCTGAAGATGGCTGCCAGAGGCGGTGCTTAGGTAGAGGGCGGTCATTGGCTGTGGTCAGTATGACGCAGAGACCAGTGATTGGTTACTACTACGAAAGACAGATCAGAAACGAAACTGATACTGGTTTTTTCTTTACCGAGGATTCCCAGCCTGACGACGGGGAATATTCATGAGCATGTGAATCCATGCCAGACCCATGCTGGAGAACAACAGTTACAGGTAAGTAACTTGTTCCTTACTTGTCTTGTATGTGTTCTGAAACTTTGGGTGTCTTTAATGGTTTGTTGTTCAGAGACCTTCAAAAACGTGTTTTTTGTCACACGCGACCACTCCGATACAAGTATTCCCATCTGTTTGATAATTGACAAAAGATCAGGGACTTTCGAAAACGTGCTAATTCCGAGCATGCAACCACTCTGATACAAAGTATTCAAGAACTAAAGAGTTCACACACACGCGCACCAGGTTTCTCATTCACCAGAAACTAACTAGTCGCTTTAAGAGTTTCTGCTGCAGGGCTGTTCACACAGCCTTCTGCTTTTAGTGTCAGGGCTCCTTTTCCTGTCCCTCAGCCACTCCCTTAAGACAATCCTGACACACACCTGGGGTGGTCCACCACCACAGGGGAACAAACACTTTGAACAGAAAGGAAAGGGCAGCTTCCTGCACGGCTCCTTTAACCTTCTTCGATCTGCTCCAGGGAGTCCCCGTTCCCTCGCCACGCTGTAGGATCTCTGCTACATGCACCGGCCTCCTGGTCCTTCTCTGTTGGGCAGTGCTCCATTTATACACCTGCAGCCCCTTACAGGGTGCATGTGTGGATGACAATCAACCTTGCCTGACCACTATTAAAGGGACATGCCTGACCTTCACTGCTCTTAGCAGGCATCTTCCTCGCCCCAGTACTAGAGTGGTTAAACAGCATAGTCCCAGCACTGTCAAATGTCAATTGTGAAGAAATGAGGGGAGCTGGCTTATAACAGCCCATGAAGGTTGGGGAAGGGTTAGGTTGATAGGGAAAGGGGGATACCATGTCTCGCCCAAGGGCATTCCAATCCCAGTCCCCAAGGACCCTGCTCCCAGGTGATCCTCCCTCGCTTCTCCGCCCCCAGGGTCGGGATCCAATAGCGATGGCTGTTCCCTGCCCACCTGCGCAGAGGATCCAAGGGGTCTAGGAGTGAGAATACTCTCAGGTTTCTTACAGCAAACAACAACACTTTCAACAGGAATGCATTTTCTATTTCATGTTTTTATTTCCTTAATGAAGGACATTCTCCTAGATGATGCAGCCGCAAAAGCGTCTATTGCTGCTGCATGATCTATTTTTACAACAGTTTTGCTCTCAATTGAAAGTGTAGCAAGAGCCTATAGCTCTCTTCAGTTGGTGAACACAGTGCTCAGAGGCCGTTCCAAGTGCTCTGACAGAAGAAGGGAAGATGTCTTTGAAATAAAGGGAAAGAGTTAAGTTGTGGTGAAAAAAAGGCTCCCAGCTATATTAAGTAAGCTTAGGTTATAATTAATTTATTTATTGTATTTATTTATATTTATATAGCGCGCAAGCAGCCCAAGGGCATTGAGGCGCTGTTACTTGCATGAGCTTAGTTACAGAGGTCAAGGTAGCAGTAATTGGAACATTACAGATAAGTACAAGCATAGTTATCATTACAGCTTATGCGATTGGTCATTACAGCTTAAGCAGTGGGTCCTGTGGTTAGTATTCATGCTGCTACGAGGGACCTTATGAGAAGAGGGTGGTTTTTATTGCTTTGCGGAAAGCGAAGAGGGAGGGCTCACTGCGGATGGTGGGAGGTAGGGCATTCCAGTGAGTGGGCGTGAGATAAGGGAAGCTGGATCCGCCCGTTCTGGCTCTTTTTAATAGTGGCACAGAGAGCATGTTGGTGTAGGGTGATCTGGTTGGTCTTGTAGAGGCGACGAAGTGGATTCTTTGTGAGAGGTAGTCGGGGGCAGTGAGATGGATGCATTTGTATGTCAGTGTGAGAGCTATGAAAACGATTCTCTCCTTTATTGGGAGCCAGTGGGCTAGTGTTCTGGCCTCCGAGATGTGGTCCCTTTTGGCAATGCCTTAGACTGCTCGGAGAGCACTATACTGGATGACTTGTAGCCTCTCCAAGTTTTTTTTTTTAAGTTCCTAGGAAGAGTACGTTGCAATCGTCTAGCCTGGAGCCGGTGATGGCTCTGGCTATGTTTGTGCAGTTCTCTTTGGAGAGAAAAGGCCTGACTGCGTTGATCAATTTAGCATGATATGCGGCAGAGGAGGCAATGGCGTTGACTTGTCTGTCCATGGAAAGGTTGGAGTCTAGATAGACTCCAAGAGTTTTGACTGAGTCTGAGACAGGTATTTTGATGGTGTCGATGGTGAAGTGACTGAATTGGGAGTGAAGATTTTTTAGCGTGTCGGGGGAACCTACCAGTAGGAGTTCTGTCTTGTCAGAGTTGAGGCATAGTCCATTGTCTGCCATCCAGGCTTGGATGGTGTTGTAGAGGTTGTTAAGGGTCATGGAGTCAGTGTCGTAGTTGCCGGTGAGGGTGAGGAGGATCTGGGTATCGTCCGCGTAGTTAGTGTAGGATATACCCATAGCGTCGAGGATGAGGAAGAGGGGTCGTGTGAAGATGTTGTGGAGTGTGGGGGAGAGGCATGAGCCTTGGGATATGCCACAGAGTATGATGGTGGGTGAGACAGGGGCTAAGTCAGAGAATACTTGCATGGTTCTGTCTTGTAGAAAGGAGGTGATCCATGCTGTGGCATCAGGGGAGAACTTGGCAGTGGAGGAGAGATGATGGCATAGAACGTTATGATCTACGAGATCGAATGCTGCAGATAAGTCAAGGAGTAAGAGAAGAGCTGGTTTGCCCATGTCTCTAGCATCGTCCATTTGGTTTTTCAGGTCAAGTAAGGCGGTTTCAGTCCCATGTCTGTGGCGGAAGCCAGATTGGCGGAGTCCCAGGAGTTTGTTTTCTTCGATGAAGTGCTGAACCTGCAGATAGACTGCTTTGTCCAGTATTTTGAGGAGGAAAGGGACAGTGGTGATGGGTCTATAGTTGTTGGGGGAAGTGGGATCGAGAGTTGTTTTTTTTAAGAGGGGGCGGACCCATGCTTCCTTGAGGGAGGCGGGGACTTTCCCTGTTGCAAAGAAGGCATTAACAAAGGCTGTCAGGAAGGGAGCAAGCGCTTCAGTGCAGTGCTTGATGAGAGTGGCTGGGCAGGCATCACCTTTGCAGTTGGACGGTTTGATGTTCTTCATTATGTTGATGATGTCCTTTTCCTGTATGGATTTGAAGGAGAAGGGTTGGTGGGGGGGTCTTGGGCTGGTGGTGGGACAGGGATATGAGTATTGGGCAAGGCTTGTTTGGTAGCTAGTATTTTGCTTTGGAGGTGGCTCAGTTTGGTTTGCATTGGCGTTTGAATTTCGTCGCACCAGGCTTTGTCTTTGGTGAAGTTCTGGGGGGTGGGAGTAGGGGTCTCTAGCTCCCTAAAAATGGCAAAGATTTCTTTTGTGCTAGATCGGGCTTCCGAAATTCTGGATTCAAAAGATTTGGCTTTTGCTAGGGTAATAGCTTTTTTCAGTAGAGCGGGCTTTAAAGATCAGCTTATCTTTGTCAGTGTGGGACGTTTGCCACTGAGTAAGTGCTGCCTTTTTTTTGTTTTGGAGTGTGAACAAGTCCGGGGTGTACCAGGAGTTGGAGTGGGTGGTGGGATTGTATTTACAGGGTTTAAGTGGGGCAATGGAGTTGATAGCTGCTTTGATGGCAAGATCGTAATTTGATGCGAGAGTTTCTGGGTCTGTGGAGAAAGGTGGTCTGAAGGCTGGGCCTTGGAGGAAGGGCAGTAGTCTTTCCTTAGTGAGCTGGCGGGAGCTTCTTGTAAGGCAGGGTGGGAGGGGTTGGGGTGGCGGGGTTGAGGAGCTGGTGGTGAGGATGCTAAAGGTGATGATATGGTGGTCAGACCATGGGGTAGGAATGTTTCCAGTGATGAAAAGTGGGCAGTTGTGCTGAGCGATCCAGTCGAGTGTTCTGCCCTGAGTGTGAGTTGGACTAAAGATGGTGTTCTTGTAACATAGTGTTGTTAGGGCTGAGTCAAGGGATTTGGCTGCTGGGTCCTTTTTGTCCCGGAGGCCTAGGTTGACGTCCCCAAGGAGAATGGCTTTCAAGTGTTTTTTGAGGTTGTCAGATAGGAGATGGATGAGGGAGGCTTGGAAGTCTCCTATTGGGTCAGGAGGGCATAGACAATATGAGCGGTAATGGTACAGTTGGGGGAAGAGGTTCATTTTGACTTGGAGGTAGTCGTTGTTGTGTAGGGATTTTTCTACCTTTCTAATACTGTAGCAGTCTTTAGATGATTGCAACACCTCCACCTTTAGAGGGGCGATCTTGTCTGGTGATGGAGTAGCCCGGAGGGAGTGCAAGGGAGAGCGCAGGGCCAGAGGCCTCGTGTAACCAGATTTCTGATATCATGAGCAGGTCGAGATCATGGGTGGTTATGAGGTAGTGGATGTCTAGGGCATGGACGCTGATGGACGTAGCGTTGATCATGGCGCATTTGAACTGGGGTTCTGTGACGGCTAGGGAGGGGTCTGTGGGAGGAGTGGCTGAGGTGGTGGGCATGGGCGGTGTGGAGCTAGGGGCTCCGGTGGTGTCGTGGTGGGGGGCGGTAGAAGTATTGCATGTCACACATTTTGCACTGGGGGGTGCAGTTCCAGTGGTGGTGGGAACAGGTGAGATCACATTTGGCACAATAGCATTCAAAATGGGGGTGGAAGAATTGCATATCACACATTTTGCACTGGGGGGCGCAGTTTCAGTGGTGGTGGGCACTGGTGAGATCACATTTGGCACAATAGTATTCAAAATGCGGCTGGCCATTGAATACCTTGAAATACTTCAAAGCACAATAGAGGAGACCAAAGAAGTAGGTCGGCTATGAGGTGAAGCAGCGATAGTGCCATATGATTGGCGTACCTAAACAAAGTGTAACAATATTCCCGAATGCTGTGAGAGCATGAGCATTTAATGAGAAAACCTTGTATATAGTGAAAGTATTTGAGTACAGAAGGATCTGCATGATTTTTCTGTCGCGGAAAAGTCTGCAACGGAAATGTTTGCATGAGAAATGTGCGAACCACAACTGCTGGCTTTGTCATTAATTGTTGCTACAATAATGCTTTTCTTACTTTGCACATACGTTTTTGTGTTCAGTTGAGATTAAGTCACTCATTTAATTGACCTCAAACATCCCACAAAGAAGACAATTAGACTAGTCCTTGCTAAAATACCATATACGAATGCCAATTCATCCTGTCCGCATATTACACTTTCCTTTAGCCATTTACTTTGGGACCCACCCCTGCAGGCTATAACTGATCCTTTTTTTAATTAAATTTTTTATTTAAAGTGCGTTGTGCGTGACTAGCATCCTTTTCGCACTGACATACACAAAAATACATTTTTACACATCTACATTTAGATTACCATAAAATAGTAAAATTCATCATACAGAAATAATAAATAAAATTGCCATCATATATAAATTCATTGTTAAAATCAATCTTAAAAACTACCATCATTATTAATCATGATTTATGTACAGATTTCTTCCCATACACTGTTAGGCAGAATCCTGTGCAGTTCCTTTGGGGAACACTGCAAAAAGATTAAGACTACAGGAGTAAGCAGTAAACCCAATTGGTATCAGTCTGCACCACCCAGATTTACCTGGTAGCTGTGGCTGAGCAGTCAGACTTCTCTCAAGAAGTGTAGGGCAGTATGTAGAGTATACACACTAGGGCCAAAACACAGTAGAGCAAACAAACACTGACCAGAGCTTTGTATAAAAAGTATATAATTATTTATTTAAAAACACACTTTATGGCATATACTAGCACTCTCAATCAAAAGCAAGTTAAAACACAGTCAGGTAAAGTATACACACCTCCCTTAATAGTTATCAAACAAGTCAGGGTTAAAACACTACTATTTATTAGAACAGATGTGAGCGCTTAACCAAGATGGCACTCTGATAATGTAGTTAAAGGGAGAGAAAAAGGCAGAGCATAGGAATAAAACAGTTCCCAACACTTTTAAGAGTTCAGAGCAAGGGGAGAAAGGCAGGTTATACTGTAGAGGCAAAGTTCATAGGCCAGGCCCACTTTAAATGGAGCAAAGCGTAATGTGCCCAGATCACACGGTTTAAAGTGCACTGAAAGTCTTTGCAGAGTGTTCAAAAGAGGTTGGGGAGATTCAAAAGATATAGTTAGAAGGCCTGGAGCCAACCTAGTTTAGAAGCCAAGGATTTAAGGGTCACCTTTAGCAATCTGTAGAAAGGGAGGCCAGGCAGGACACAGTACCTTAAAGAGAAAGGAAGCTCCATCGGGGGCAGTTGTTCCTGACAGTGGTTGAAGTTCGTGGTTCCGACCAGGGGAAGAGAAGATCTCGTTGAGGAGGGAACGTGGAGTCGTTGCACTGCACAGGGATGAAACCAGCCGCGGAGTTCCTGATTAAAAGGTGCAGTCCTTTTATTCGCGGTCAAAAGTGGTGAGCTTGGCTATCCGGCCGCCGGGGTGCTTGGCACGGGTGATTCGACCAAGAGACGTCTTTGGAAGGCGAAAAGGGCGAATTGGTTGATCACACCAGCTCAGGGGAAGAAGACTCGTCCAGTAGAAGATCTTCTCTTGTCGTCGAGAAAGTGGTGAGGTAGTTGCAGCAGGGCTTCACCGGTGGTGTCGTCGTTGCAGATGGCTCAGCTTCTTCCGTCTTCGGATTCTTAGGTCCTGTGGCGACTTCTGAAGTTCCAGTCCCAAAGGGCCTGCTTTTATGCAGAAAAACCCCCATTCATCAGCCTAGCTGTCAATCACACATGCTAAGTGGTGAGCCGGGTGGCTCACCACTGGGCCAAACAGAGTAGAGTGCAACTTGGGTTGCTAAGGCAATGCAGTCCAGGATGCCAATTCCCCCCTCCACCCTTCCTGTGGAACCCAGACCGAGTGACACCATTTGGAGGGCTTCTGTGGAGAAGCCCGCCAAAATAGTGGAACAAAGGGCTCGACCATGGTCAGAGTTACAGAGACTGACACAAATGCCATTTTAGAAAGGAGTTCTGTCAAAAAGACCCAACCGGTGATTTAATATTAAATAAATAAACCGGAGGTTTCTTTAACATTGCACCAAAAAGTGGTGCGTTTAAAATCAATGGGAAATTCCCAGAGAGAATATTCCGGTGGAATATTTTGCGTGGTAACCACAGTCACCAGCCAGAAACTTGACACGGGGGGGGACTGGACAGTGCCCCCTTGAAAACAGACCCAGGGGTAATCGAATTACCCCTTACCAGTACTTCCACAATATGATGGTTTGTACTGGTTCTGTTCACAATTTTGGACTAGTAAAGCCAATGGTGACTTTACATGGCCTGGGTGACAGTAGTCAGTCCCTGGGTATGGAGTCTATGTTTGGGGGTCACTGTGACACCCCTGTGGTACTGCACTGAGGGTGCTGTGTACCACACATACAGAAAAACAGATGATACCCTATGGAGTAAAAAGAAACCCCATAGCCCATAACAAGTCAAAGACATACCTCAAATCATGCCTAAGAGTGGGAGTAAAAGAGTCTCACTCTTAGCAGGAGTAATAAACAAACCCCAAAAATCCAGCAAAGCTGCTGGGGGACTCACTAGGTTTGGGAAATTAGCCTTATAAGCGAATTTTCCCTAAAATACACACATTGCCGATGTATTTAATACTGAAGAATCAGCTCCAAACAAGCCACTCCAAAATACATCAGAGGCAGTGTCTTTAAACTTTTCATATGTGCGATCGTATGTAGATTCTAACCTTTTGCATTGTGTGAGCATGTGCCTTGCCATCTCTATGGATTTCCCACAGAGTCTGCATAATCTATTGTGCCATGGAATGCCTCTCCATGCACCAGTATAACTGATACTTTTGATTATGCCAGAAAAAGAAAGCAGTCCTTTGAGTCCATCATAAACACCCAATCCTCCATTGCATAACACTGCTATGCAGAAATTATTATTATTGCATTTTTATATTGTGCAACACGCCCAAAGCCTCAGTGCGCAGGAAGACGAATCGAAGACGAAGCCTGGTCAAAAGGAAGAAGAGGTCTAGCCAGGGAGCAAGCAAAAAAGGCAGGAAAAAGCAAATTTTTGGAATTAAAAAGGTGTGTTTTTAATGAAATGATCACACTGTTTAAGTTTGATTCGTTTTACAAAGATATGCTGATTTGGGAAGTGGGAGCCTTCTTAAAAGGCCTCTCAGCAGCGTATTAAGCTGCATCACAGGAGGTAGGTGGATATGGGCAGGGCAGGTGTTTGTCCCCATGCCTCTATCCCTAGCGTGCTCAAGAATGGTAAATACAACCGTTCTCTGTTGTCCCCTGAGCGAGATTAACTGGCTACCTGCTGCACCATTTACCACCAACTGCACCCTGGACGGTTACTTGGCTAGTCTGCCCCTAGAAACAGGTTTGGTGACATAAGCATTTCTGAAAGTAGCATGAGAAACGAGTGCAAACTCTGTGCTCCTTTCTTTTTTGCCACTTTTTGAGAATCTAGCAATATATAAGAGATACAAGTGCATCCTTCACAACATGAAAAAGGTTTCATGGTTCAGTGCCAATACATTGTATCCTTTCTAAAAGTACAGTTTGAAGACCTATTGAGAACAATTTCCCTCTTCTCTAAAAAGAGGTAGGTATACACATTATATAACATATCTAGCACTTCACTTGAATTGGGATGTTTTAGTGACCTTCATCAGTGCTCAGTGAGTTGTTGACGAATCGCGGGATTCAGTCTTTCCTCCCAAGGGGTAGCCTTGACATGTGAGGCTGGGGTGGTGAGCTCGCTATGCAATACCCTCCCTAGAGGTAGAGACAAGCGGGTCCTCACGGGGAGAGACTCCCTCCTTGGAGACAATGACTACCGTTCTGATGAGGTACTTGCTAAATCACATATCGTTAATCCACCACCAATAACCTCTAATGAAAAAGGACATGAAGAACAGGTTAATATCTGCTATTGTCAACCAAACAACCTGATGATGTCTATGGGGAAACCCCAGCTAGTACTGGGACGAAGAAAACCAATAGAGGAATACAGAATGCAAGTACTGGGCCGAAGGAAACTAATAGAGGAATATAGCAACGTATAAGGAATTGGGTGGAAAGGGGTAAACCCCAATACAGTCAAAGTAGAAGAGAGTAAAAAAGAGAGATGCAAAAAAGATCCTGATGAACAGTATGATCTGATAAGATATGTTGCCAAGAACTATCTGAGGATAAGCTATTGAATTGGAACGTGGTGGAAGACGGCCTTACAGGAGAAGGTGGCATTTTTATTTTATTTATTTATTGGACATTTGTAAGTGCTATACACATGTTTTTCCAGGCGCCACAAGACAAAATGGGAGAGGGACAGGGGAGAAAACAACAACAATAAATGGTCCTACTAGGCCTTGTGACATTCGGACCATGCAAGTGCAGTGACAAGTGCATGGGGAGGCTGGGGCCCCAGTGGCTGGGCAAGTGCTGAGGGGAGCTCAGGAGGGCTAGTGCTTGGGGAACCAGTGGTAAGGGTTGAGGACGTGCTAGTGTGAGGACGGGATGGACCAGATTCAGGCTAGTCAGGGAAGGGTGTCTAAGGGGAAGTGCTGGTTAAGGAGTGCTGGAGAAGACTGGAAGAGGTGGGCCTAGCCCCAGTAAGGAACATAGGGGATCAGGCACCAGTCCACAGTGGCAGGGGGACATTAGCTGGGGAGGGGGAGAGGGAAGGAAGTGGAGAAGAGGAAGGTCTTCAGATGTTTCGTAAGGAGATCCGGCTCAAGTCTGAGAGGGGTGGGAAGGCCATTCTAGAGGGAGGCTCCTGCTGAAGAAAGACATCTACCCCCCACTCTCTGCTTGGAGAAACGTCTGATCTGCAGAGAGTGGAGCTAGAGGACCGAAGTACTCTAGCAGTGAGGTATTTAGGGAGAGATAGTTGGGTGTAGCGGGGTCCCAGACCCCAGATTCCTTGTGGATGATGCAGAGGGTCTTGAATTCGATCCTTACAGCCACCAGGAACCAGTGGAGATATTTTAGGGCATTCTCCTATGCTTTTGTTGCTACAACAGTGGTAGGGTCAGGATAGGACAGTGGACTGAACTTGGTTTGGACTCTCACTGACGAATACATTAGTTTTGTTAGGTAGGGAACACCCATAGCTTAGGGAAAGCTCAGAGTTTTCACCTTTCATTTAATAAATAACTAAAGTGAGATGGAAAACCAGAGTCTGTGTTGTTCTTCTGACCCACCATATATGGTGTTAGAGGTGGGATCAGGACCAAGTTATAAAAGTTGGGGACCCTTGTCAAGGCATCATGAAGCAAGACACAGACAACAGACTTAAAGTACAAACAAAAGATGCTTTATTAAATCAACTGTCAGGATGGTAGAAGGCCTAACGTGCCCTGTGCTAAGGTGGGATTTCTCTACCTGAACAAAACTAAGTAAAGTCTGAGTCAAAGAGTTCAACTTAAAAGTCTGTCTGTGTCCAAAACTTATTCTTGCCCTCACAACTAAAGCTAACCACTGTGTAGGGAAGTCAATAATAGAAGAAAGGGTGCTCAACTCAAAGTTCTGAGCTTCTTCCAGCTCCCAGTTTTCTTTCAGCTCTCCTTCCCCAAGTGCAAGGAAGTTCCGCAAAAGTCTCAAGATTGCTTTTCTCATGTTCAAGGCAATACAGTTCCAAACAATCCTCGGCTTCCCTATCCCAAGTTCCAAGCAACAGATTCCAACAGCAAAGGCTTTGTTCTCAAGACAACACATGCAGTTCCCCAAGTCTCAGGGTTGCCTTCCCCAAGACTTTAACTCTGACACTTATACTTAGTTCAGTATTTTCAAAAGTTTAACATAGCTCGAGGTCAACCTGACCCTCATTCTGGCTTGCCTCACCAGTTCACTTACAGTGCCTCTCCTTGGTTTGTTTCACAATATCTTTGATTTTCTGCATTCAATGTTCACTGATCTAGAAGCAGTTGTCAGACAACACGGTCCACCCATCACAGGTCACACAACCAGGATCCCTAGGTTCTCCAGCCCACACAGGTTCTTCAGCACTGGCCCCTGTGTACCAAGTAACCTTCACTTAGTTCCTCTATGTTGGCCTCTTGGCTTCATAGGCAGTTGTACACTTCTCTTGCTTCTTCTTGTTAGCCTCTTGGTTCTGCCATCACGTGTCACACACCTCTTGCCAGTCTTTGGTTTGCTGCACTGCATTCCCTCATAAAAGTTCACTTTGTGGGGAATGTTGTTCAAACCCCATCTTTCTATGACACTCTTTCCCACTTGCACCCTTTTCCGTAGTTTGCATTCACATGGACACTTTGCCTGTCGTCAGATATATGCTTTGCCCATAAAGTTTTATTCCATTCAGTATTTCATATGTTTAACTTCAAGGTTTAATTCATTTCGGTACTCAATATGCATTCAACATGCTTAATTTCAAGTTTCCATTCAGTTTGGTATTCAATATGCTTCCATCATGCTTAATTTCAAATTTCCCTTCAGTTCGGTATTTAAGATGCATTCGTTATGCTTAATTTCAAGGACCGTTACTTATCTGCGGTGCACTAGGAACAACTCGGTGTCCAAAGGCTCTCCCTGACACCGGCTCTCTCCATCTCCTTCAGCGGGCCAACCTTTGCAAGCCCTGCTCGTATGCTGGGTGTTTTCTTCTGCACACCAGCAATTCAAAATGCTTCTCTCAGGATGCGGACGGCATCCTCTCTTTTCCTGTCTCGCTCGGGCTCATGCTGCTTGCTTTCTGTCGTGGATGCTCCCACACCTGTGGAAACGGCATGGCCCACTTGTCTTGGTCCCCCCAAATTCTCTGGGATATCTGCCGTCCTGGCTCCTTCTCGGTTCCCACCACGGCTGCCTCCACATAAAAAGGGGCCCCGGCTGGTCTCTCCCACACAGGCCTCCATGTTGCTCTCTCCCTTGCCTTTCTCTAGTCCGCTTTCTATACACCTGCAACTACTTGACAGGTTGCAGGTGTAGATTCTCAATTGGGCTTGCCTTACTACAATTACATGGACATGCCTGACCCTCACAGCACTTTATAGGCATCTTCCTTGTGCCATTACTAGAGTGGTGAAATGGTGTAGCGTTCATCACTCTTAGTTGCCTCTTCCTAGTCCAAGTGCAGGCCGGTGTCACATGTGGGGAATGAGGGGAGCTGGCTTACAATAGCCTATAAAGGCTGAGGAAGGATGAGGTTGGTCTTCAATAGGGAAAGGGGAATACCATGTCTCTTCTGTGGGCACCCCAATCCCCAAGGACCCTTCACCCCAGTGATCCTCCCTTGCTTCTCCACTCCCAGGGTCGGGATCCAAGAGTGATGGCCTTTCCTTGGCCACCTGAGCACAGGATCCAAGGGGAGTAGGAGTAAAAAAACCCTCATGTTTCTGACACCCTACAGTTCATGAAATTAAGCCCCACGGCCCATGCACCTTCGGTAGGCACAGCAGATTTGATTTGCAGAGCACCTCTGAAATTGTAATTCCGGCAGGTGAAAAACATCTAATCCTTACAGGATTAGTTTTAGCCTCTGCTAAAGGAACATACCTAAGGTTAGCATCAAAGCCAGGACTAGCCTGGAGACATGGATTGGACGTGATGGCAAGAATCATTGACCCAACTATCAAGGTGATGTTAAAATCCTTCTACATAATCCCAGAAACAATCAGTATACAGTATAGGAGGGAGAAAATATTGCCCAAGACATTTTAGAGACATGTCTATTTCCCATACCAAAGGAAGTGTTAACCCAGAAGGACACCGATAGGGGCTCTCAGGGATTTGGCGAGACAGATAACAAAAAAATATAAAAGTCTCCACTAGATAGTGAAGAAGTCGACCTCCTCGCCAATTTGGCGTTTGCTCAAAGAAACAATCCGGCTTTTGCAAAATTAGTCCCGGAAGAAGAAGTAAGAAGTCAGGGTGGTCCTTTCTTCTATGTAAAAAAAAAGGCCTACTCTACAGGGGGGATATTACTGCAGAAGGAATTCCTCATGCCCAGTCAGTAATACCTCGAAGCCACAGGAGAGATTTCTTAGAACTTGCCCATTCACGTTTGACTGCAGGCCATCAGGGAGTCGGAAAGACTCTTCCAAGTAATGCCTACATTTTATTGGAAAGACATTTTTGCAGATGTTAAGAACTTTGTTCCGACATGTAACCTCTGTCAGAAAGCTGCAAATACCTCAGTTCCACTGGCCCCTTTACAACCACAGCCCCATTATTGATATTCCCTTGTCCAGAATAGCGATCGATAACGTGGGACCCCTAGAAACATCAAAATTGGGTAATCGATGTATTCTAGTTATTGTCGATTACGCTACTCGACATCCTGAAGCTTTCCCGTTGAGAAACAATACCAGTCAGCAAATCCTGAAACACTTAATACCATTCCTCTCCCAAGTAAGATTTACTAAAGAAATATTGACTGATCAGAGCACCACCTGTATGTGCACCTCATGTGCGAGGTTAAGGAAATCCTGCATATAAAGTCTTTAAGGGCCTCACTGTATCACCCTCAGACCGATATCAAACATTAAAAAGGATTTTGCATAATCTAGTGGAGGCGGATGGGATACCTCATCCCATTGGCCCTATTCGCCATTACAAAAACACTAGGGCATCTTTAGGTTACTCGCCCTTTGAACAACTGTTTGGGAGAGAACCCAGGAATGTCCTATATATGCTTAGGGAGACGGGGCAAATAGGGGGAGGCTATTGTACCAATTTCTCAAACAGCACAGCACTTAGTTACATATGACCACCGTGAGAGAGATTGTTCAAAAGCATTTAGGACAGGCCAAGAACACCAGAAGGCCAACTATTATAAAAAGGCTGTTCCTCACACTTTTTCAGTGGGACAATTAGTACTAGTATTATCGCCAACATTAAAAAATAAAATGGTGTCAAAGTGGTTCGGCCCCTATAAAGTCCTTGAAAGGAAGGGCCCCTTTGACTACCTTATCTCTCAACCTGATCAGAGGCAAAAGACTCCATTATATCATGGTAACCTCCTTAAGGAGTTGAGCGTCGATCCTAGGAAGGACTCCATAGTGGCAATAGATACTCTTCTCACAGATGTCGGGCAGGAAAATACTCAATTTCCTCAAGATATGTAACCATCCCAGCAGGCAGACATCAGAGATTTAATAACCCAGTTTACGGATGTGTTCAGGGATCAACCAGGGAGAGTGAACAATGTCTTTCACTCAATCAGAACACCACCTGGAAAAATTGTAAACTTAAAACCCTACAGGATCCCAGATGCCCGGAAAAGAGTAATCAAGCAAGAGGTGGAATATAAGATAAAAGCTGGTATTATTGAAGGTTCAGAGAGCCCACTACTTGTCCAAGTCAACGTCAATAGAGAAGACTGTCTAAAGAAATTGAGAATCATTACTGGCACGCTCCTACTCGTCCCAGTCAGGAAAAGATAACAGGATTGCATGAGGAGAGTAAGAACCTCATCATAGTCAACCACAAGAGTCAAGAGAATATAAAGAGAGTAAACCTGTACTGCTATAACAGTGATAGGGTCAGGATAGGTTAGTTTGGACAGCGGACAGAACTTGGTTTGGACTCTCACTGATGACTGCCGTGCACATAAGTTAATTTTGTTAATTTCATTTAATAAATAACGTGAGATGGAAAACCAGAGTCTGGGTTCTTCTTCAGACACGCCACAGTTGGCACATCCATGAATAATCACACACACAAAGATTTGGTAATAAATTATGTTTTCTCACTTCAGCCGTACAACCTTTTTAATATTTGTTTAGCTAAATATGCCTTTTGTCTTGATAGATTAGTGTATATTCTCATGTAAGCAACATTTTCAAAAGTGTGACATCAAGATGGTTTAGCAACCAAACTTACATACTTTGGAGTGGTAGGCCTTTACATCATGTTCTCTTAAAGAGGACTGGGGAATCTGAGGTTTGTCTATCAATCCTAATGTTAAGGGTTCATCTTGCTTGCATGTAAAAAAAAAAATAGACTAATCGCTTGCTATTGTTTCTGCTACTATTTTACATTGCAACTGGGGGTTCGAAGAACAAAATAAAATTGCTTGTGCTTTGCAAAGCGATTGCACAAAATCTATTGAAATCTATTGAAAAGAATGCTACTAAATAAATATGTTCTTGTTTCTTTTAGGCTTTGGCTGTGGACCAGAAAGATGCATGGGCTGTGCACACAATTGCTCACGTGCATGAAATGACGGCAGACGTAAAAAGTGGTTTGAGGTTCATCACAATGACTGAAAAGAATTGGAAGGTACACACCAAGTAGAATGTTTTCCTCTACTCCTGGCGTTTGTCTACATTGCAAAGAACACACAGATTAATGCCAGACAGTCCAAAAGGCCAAAGCAAAGCTGTGTTAAAAGATTTGGTGATTTAGGAATTTATGGTGCTTAGTAAATATATCTGGGACTTTGAGCTTCCTTTGTGTGTTTGCTGAGGTTGTAAAAAGTAGGGAACGGCTGATTTGCACACTTTTGAAGAAATATGTTTAGTTTAATAATGAGGGAGGGAGAAAGGAAGAGGACCACAAAGACAGAAAGTAAGCTGGTTACAGGATATTCTATGGCATCTTTTTTCTCTTTAGAGTGTGCTTAGTTGGTGGTTTTTCAGGTGTCGGAAAGTGATAGCCCTTACTAAGAGTTTGCTTTAAATCAGGGTTTATTACTGCCAAGTAGAACCTGGGACACCAGGTTGAACATATTAGATGGAAAGCAGCTTTTTCTCAGCTGCCTCCCTCATAATCCCCAAGTAGATATTTGCAAAAAAACAGAAGGAAATTGATTGTCATTGATTGTGCCTGTTGGTGATGGGCCAGTAGAGTGGAGAAGTGTGGTTCTGGAGGCTCCCGAGAAGTTGGTAAGGATAGACATTGAGGTAGAGAGTCTAGTGGATATGAAGGCTCCTAAAAAGTGGGTAAGAGAAAGGGACTTATGCTATTTTATCATTCTCTTTTATGGACCAGTTTGGAGCTAATGGGTAGGAACATTTGTCAATTTAATTTGTGTGAAGTAGTTGGTCACAAACAAAGTGACGCAAGCGTGATGGCGATAGAGGAGTGTGTGATTTCATCTATGACTGAAATTTGGGAGAACATGATGTTGTGGTCCATTGATTTTATTTGAAAGCTGTGCACAGCTCAAGTAGTAGAAGGTAAAAAAAAAAAACATTTCACCAAGTTTCAGCCATATAGAAACTTCTGCATTCTGTCTGGACATGGTCACCTTTTGTCTGCGTTTGTGTTTTAAAAGCACCAGTAAACCTTTCCCTGACTTGACGGAATTCCACACCAAGATAAATATCGTATTTGTATTTGGTTTCACTGATTTCCTAGATCAACAGCAAAACTTTTGCGAAGACGGAAGTCTTTTTTTTCACCATTTTCCATTTCTATTCCAGGACTGCGACATGCTTGCCTGCCATATCTATTGGCACTACGCTTTGTATTTTATTGAAAAGGTAAGAGAGGTCTACAAAACCTCTGCACATAGCAATTTGTCACTATTACAACCTGGTTGTCTTCTTTTTTTTATATGTTTTTATTGAGATCAACATTTGTATGACAGTTACATTGCTTTTCTGAACAACAAACAGGACAAATGCCAGATCAGTATTGTTTTGTTTTTTCCTCCCCCTATCTCCCCTAAAACGTGCCCCTCTTTCCCTCCTCTCTCCTCTTCCCACTTTAATACAACTGTATCCAGGGATGGGTGCAAGACAATGAACAAAGGACAACTGAAGCAACGAAAAATATTGTTTACAATACTTTGATGAGCATTTACTGAATGCGAAACCATGTTCTGCAAGAATACAAGCGTCCGACCCCATCAGTGCCACTCTTAGGTCGCCTCCATCAGGCACAGGTGGGGGACATAATTTCTACAGGAGTGACCAGGTCACTTAAATCGGGGGTTATATTTCCCCAATTCGCAGTGACCCATTTCGGTTTGACCTCTGGGGTGTGGTTCTGTGTCGCTCATGGTATTCAAGGAAGGGCAGCCATTGTGCGTCTATGTGTGAGTGGGTTTCTAGTTATGCCGCTGTGAGGCTCTCCATCTCATAAATGTCTTTGGCTTTACGTAACCATTCAGATTTTGATGGTAACCTGCTCCCTTTCCAATAGGGGCTTATTCCTGTGTGCATTTTTGCTAGGTGTGGAGTCATGTGTCATTGCATAAGGAGCCTGCGATTATGCATCTTATATTGAACAGATATGGTTGAGTTCCAGATCACTCTGTATATCGCGGACCATCCCTCTTGGTTTTCTTCCCACTCAAGGTCTTTCTCCCACTTCAATTGGTTATGTGGCGTTGTAAGGTGACCCCTTTCCAAGAGTGACCCATACAGTCTTGAGATCAGCCCTTTAGTGTTTGTGTGTGTGTTTTTAGTATCGTCTTGAACGGGGTGAGACCTCTCCGGAGCCGGTCGCCCATCTTGGGTCGCTGAGAACCCCCTTGAGTTGTTGATACAGGAGTGGTTGAATTTTAAGGCCCTGTTGGGCTTCTTCTAGTTCTCCCCTCTGCAGGAACTACCCCTCCCTCCACATTTGCCCCGCGCTAATCAGACCTTGCTCGTATTGTGGCTGGAAGTGAATCAGGTCTATTATAATATCCCAGATCGGGGGGGGGGTGCAGATACATCTAATTGATGAGGTCTGTTCCTCCAAATTGCCTACAAGACCCCTACAAATTGGGTGTTCTCGTACCCTGCACGAGAATGTCTGCGGGAGGCCAGAGACATTCTCCCAGCGTGACCGGGGAAAAGTAGCCATTCTCCAGTTGCCCCCATTGTTTGCTTTTGGATTCTCTGAGGGGGTCTAACAACACCTGCAGCCATGCTGTCCTATAGTATTCGTGGAAGTCTGGGTTCGCCATACCCTTTTTATTTTTGGGAAAGATCATTGTGTTATATGCGATACAAGTTTTTTCCCCCTCCCACAAGAAATCGAGAAATAAGCGCTTGGTCTAGGCTTGAAAGGTGTCCGGAAGAATAACAGGGAGTGATTGGTAGAGGAAAAGTAGTCTTGGCAAGACGTTCATTTTTATCGCCATGAACCTTCCCGCCCACGAGAGGCTTAATTTCGCCCATTTCAGAGTGTCAACCTTTATCGTTTTCCACAGGGGTGTGTAGTTTACCTGGTAAAGGTCTGCTACAATTTTGGTGATAGTTATCCCCAGGTACCTTATGCTCTTATTTGCCTCTTTTATGCCCCACGTTGTGGAGTTATGGTCTGGGCAGTCTGTTGTCTCCCCCAGGGCTAAGGCTATCGTTTTGCTTTTATTTACACGAAAACCCGAGTGGGCTCCGTACTCCTTAAGGTTGGACAAAAGGCTTGGTACAGTTACTTGTGGGTGAGTTAGGTAGACTAAGACGTCATCCACAAACAGCGCCAGTTTGTACTCCCTGCCAAATTTGCTTATACCCTTGATAGTGGGGTCTTGCCGGATGTTATGTGCTAGGAGTTCCATTACGAGGGCAAAGACTATAGGTGACAGAGGGCACCCTTGCCTGGTTCCCCTGGTGAAGGCAAAGGATGGGGAGGCTGCGCCATTGACCATGACCATGGCTTTAGTGTTTCGATATAACCTATGCGCCGTGATATCCAACGAGATCCTAGGTTTGCTTTACTTAACACCTGGTGCATGAACTGCCACTCCACTCTGTCGAATGCTTTTTCTGCATCGACAGAGATCATGGTGGGGTACTAGTCACCCGCGTCTATTGCTGCTATTAAGTCTAACATCTTACGGCCATTGTCAGAACCCTGCCACCCCTTCACATATCCTACTTGGTCAGTATGTACCAGCAATAACAAGACCTCACTGAGCCTGCAAGCAAGTATGCTCGCATAGATTTTGGCATCCACATTTAGCAACGAGATTGGTCTATATGACGCGCACTCGAGCCTGTCCCTCCCCTCTTTAGGTAGCACTGTGATCCTAGCTTCGGTGAAGGAGGGCGGTGCCTTCCCCCTATCCATGATATCATTAAATAATAGTGTCAAGAATGGTGTCAAGGCCCCTTTCATGGTGTTATAGTAAGCTGCGGTGTAACAGTCCTGGCCTGGTGCTGATCCCGCTTTTAGTCTGGCCGTGGCCGCTTCTACTCCGAGTCTGAAGGTTGTAAGGAGGGAAGTGCCAAAGGCCCCAGGAACCCGGAGATTCCATCCTGGGATGAATTACTATCTGAGGTGTAAAGATCGCCATAGAACTGAGCAAAGCGCTCCGTAATATCTTTGGGGTCATCTAGCATTTTGCCTGCCTGTGATCTTATTTTAAAGACTGCCCTTTCAGCTCTTTGTCCTCTCAGTTTAGCCGCAAGCCGAGTGTGGTCCTTGTCCCCTTTCTCGTAATATTTTTGTTTATCAAAATGGAGGTGGGCTAACACCCTACCCTGCCATATCTCCTTCAACTCTTGCCAGAGCTCTTTGATCTCTGTCAGGGTTCCTGTCGCCCCGCCCCCGTCCCCCCCCAGGCCTCTTCCCTCTGGCTTATTTCACTTTTCAGTTTGGTTTCCCGCAGCTGCCTGGCTCTTTTCATGAAAGTTCCTTGCGCTATAATCAGACCTCTCAATGTGGCCTTCGCCGCTTCCCACACTGTTGCCTGCAGGTGATCCCCCAGATCATTGCGCTTGAAAAATTCCTGTGTTTCAAGGTCTAGTGACTCCCTAAAGACTCTGTTCTTGAAGAGAGTGTTGTTGCAAATCCACCTTCTGTCTGTGGCCGTGCTCGGTCCTAAGTTCAATTCTAGGACAACCATATCATGATCTGACCAACCCACCAGTTCTATGTTACGTTTTCAATGTCATGCTCTAGCTCTGCTTCAATGAAGATATAATCTATGTGTGAAAATATTTTGTGTGGGGGTGAATAGAACGTGTAAGCTTTTGTTTTTGGGTGTTGGGCCCTCCATGCATCTCCCAGGAAGTGTTCCTGTGTTAGTTTAAGAAAGGACCCTGTCTCCCTGGGAGGGACTGCTCCTTCCCTGAATGATGCCCAGTTTACTGCAGAATTCATTACCATGTTGAAGTGTCCTCCGCTGAACAATGCTTCGGTTTTCACCCTTTCTAGGACCCTAAAGAGTTCTCTGATAAATGCTAATTGCTCAGTGTTCAGTGCATACGCTGAGCACAAAGTGATCTCCTTTGCTCTGGATGTGCAGTTTATGATTAAGTACCTGCCATCTGGGTCTCTATGGACATTGGAGATCTGCAGGCTCAGAGCCGCTCGTTACATAATGCCCACTGCTCCCCTTTTTGCTGGCCCTGATGCCCATATGGCTCCCCCCAGCCGTCTGCCCTTGGGAGTGAATTCGTCTGTGTTTGTATTTAGTTTCTTGTATGAAGAGGACATCAAGGTTGGCCTGGTGAAAGGTTCTCATTAACATTGATCTCTTTTGGGATGAATTGAGACCCTTGATGTTTAATGACCCCATCTTTAACATGTTAGACGTCATGTCCCCCGGTGATCCTGTGCTCTGTGGCTTGCTGTGAACATGTATCGCCCCTGTGCCCTTATGTGACTGGTTGCGCTTATGGAATTAAGATGACTGTGGCTTGTGTACGGATAGCGCTGTTGTGCCATTTGGTAGTGTGCTCTTTTGTTGGGCGTTGCTGCCTGCTGAGAAGCTTCTGATTTTGACTCACCCCTAAGTTTATGCGTTGTCTCCCCTGGATTCTCCCCTCCATCCCCCCAATTAATAACCTGAAAAACGAACCAAAAAGGGGTTCCCCCTGAAACTGGAGACGCCTTTGATGAAACCAGAGGGCCACACATTGGGAGACTCCCCGAAAGCCCACAACTTGTAACTTGGCCATGACAGCATACCTAAGGCGCGGTTGCTCCATGACCACATTTTAAATGCCCAGCCTGACTTGCAAGGAGCGATATGACAGGGGGATGCAGGCAGTGTCAATAGGAATTGGCTACGTGCCACCTATGTGTTCTGCTTGGTGAAGTCCCTGCAATCCCATTGCCGTCATCGCTCACTTTTTTAACTGTGTGCTGCAAAAGGTCTCATTCTCGTGTTCAAACAGTAATGCAAACGGGAATCCCCCACTGTAACATATGTCGTGCTCTCGTACCCAGGTGGTCAGGGGATGACATACCCTTCTCTATATCGATATATTCTCGCTCTCTGGCTCGTTGTACAATTTCCACCTTGTGTCTATAATGGTGACATTTGGCTAGCACATATCTTGGACCTTTTGACTGGCCTCTGACTCTGTGAACTCTCTCAAAATCCAGGTCTGGGGTGAGGGGTGATCCGAAAAGTGAGTTCACTAGGGTTTTGACTCCCCTTTCCATACTCGCTGGAGTTTCATTGGGAGCTTCCTTGAGGCCTTGTATCCCGATGTTGGCCCTTCTCTCCCTGTTTTCTAAGTTGTCCACTTTGGCTGCCAAGTTTAGGTTTTTCTGTTCGAGGTCTTGTAAACGACTCTCTGACCTCATCTCCATGAGTTCCGTGGATTGTTGGTAGCTTTCGAGTGCCTCCACCTTGTCTTCTATCTTGAGGACCCTTTCCTGGAGGGCGCTTACTATGGAGGTCATACTGCTGCGTAAGGATCTAATTTCTTCAAGCAAGAGGCGTATATCCGCTTTTGTCATGCTCTCATGATCATCCTCTTGTATGATCGGAACCTCCGGAGTGGCTTGCATTGTCATTGCAAGGTCTGTTCGGCGAAAATCCCCAGAGCTTGTGGGCTGTTGCCGGATCGATCGCGTTTTGCATGTGCTGCTTGATTCGCCCTGGGGGTGGGGGGATTGCCGCTGATCTGGAGCCTGCGGTAAAGGTTGTTTCGGCCTCTCACCCGGTGCAGCTGATTGGTAAATCCTGGGTCTGGGGGGACCGCAACGCTGGGATTGCTCTTTTTACTGGGTTCCGGACTGCGGTTCTGTTGGGGGGGGGGGGGTGTGAGGTTCTACTGTTGCATTTCACTTCCCCACGTGCCTTTTACCAGTCGCTTCCGACCCTGGTTGAGGGGGTTGCTCTGTACTGCTTGCTTTTGATGTCTCTGTCCATCGGCCTCACTTGCAGTTCCTATGTAGGGTTCTGCTCCCCTCTTGCTTTGCGTTGTGGTCCACTCATGGGGGGTTGTGGGGGGAGTGGAGTTGTTTGTTCCTGAGAGAACTTGGCGATGGAGTTGCCGTGGAGTTTGTCTGCCCTGACCGTGCTATTTTAGGCTTCCTGCTGCTGTCCTGTCACCAGTGGCAGACCTGTGGACGTTGCGCATCAGCGTATGAAAGTTGCTGGTCCCCTTCAGCCGCTGATTGGAGGGGTGCCTCTGTCGGATTTAAAGTGGCTTGCTGCTGATCATTCTGCCCTTCGGCCTCGCTTGGGGATCATGAGCAGCGTTCCGTCCACCTTTCGCTTTCTATTGTGGTTTCCACACCGTGGGGGTTTTGTTACTAAGAGTTCTTGCCGAGGTGTGTGCTGAGGTGTTTGACCGCCCTGGCCGCGCCTATTTTGGGTTCACTGCTATTGTCTTGCCCCTTCTGGTAGGGCTGCGGTGGTTACACACCAGTGTGTGGTTGCAACTAGACCCCTTTAACCCCGGCTTGAGGATGTATCTCAATTAGACTTAATGTGGCCTGCAACTGGTTGTTCTGTCCTTTAGCCTCACGTGGGAGATTCGGAGCAGTGAGATTCTGAGCAGCGTTTCGTGTTTGTGTTGCTGAAAGGTCCTGGCAAGGGAGGCGCTGTTTGGTATCCCCGCTCTGTTTGTGCTTAGTATGGGCTTGCTGCTGGGTGTTATCCCACAAGGGAGGTTGGGGGCCGCCTGCCGACACTGGGGAGCTTATTGTCTTTGCGCCCGACGGCGCTACGCTTTACTAATCTTTCGTGTATCACCCTGTGAGGCTGCAGCGTGTATGGTGCTCCTGCCGGGCCCTGATCCGCAGCCCTGCTCTTCCTACTCCTCCTGCCTGTAGGGAGGGAGGGGAGGTGTTATGTCTCTCTCCCCCCGTGTGCCAGTGGGGGTGCGCCCCCCTCTCCCGCTCCTTCCCGCTGTGGTGGTGAGCCGTGTCCACCACACCTCCGCTCGCTCTGCTGTTTTCTTCCACAGGGCAGACACTGCGGTGGGCGCGAGCTGACCGCCACCTTCCTCTTCGCGCTGTTCCGATCCTGTGCCTCGAGATGCCCTTATCTTCTTGGGGGCGCTTTCTTTTCTCTCCAGTGGAATTCTCTCCCTGACAGTGCCCTGCTCCGGGGGCTTTGCAGCGCCCACGTGGTTTCTCTGTCCGCGTGCTTCGGGGGCCAACTCACGCAATGCTAGACAGTGGGGTGGCGCCTCTTCTAGCGTCGAGTTCGCCATTTTATCTCCTCCGATTTTTCTCGAGGTTAACCCTGCTCAAGACGGTTGCTTCCACCACATTTACCGCTGCTTGGTTATAGTTGCGGGCTGGGCAAACTCTATAATGCAGCCATGTACTGCAGCCCTTCGGGGCGGCGAACGCTCAGACTGCCATTAGGCCTGCGCCCCATGGTGGTCTCCTTGGTCGTCATTTTTGCCCTCCTTTTTAATACAGACATTTTATCACAGCTGATTAAATTGTATTGTAAAATCCAGATTGTTGATAGAATAAGGTCTTATGTTTTATGTTTTTGTTATAGTTTACGTTGTCCAGATAATTGTTTTTTAGGGATAAAAGTATATTTTATCGAAAAGTTAATTGGAAGAATCATCAGGGAGGCAGTCTTAACTTGCAGCTCACAGCAAGTGCAGGTGTTAACAATCGATGATGATTCTGCTGCAAGGACCTCAGGTAGCTGTAGTCATCAGGTTTGCAAGGAACAAACTCACACCCAATCCCTTAAGTGGGGAAAGGGGGGGTAGCCTACAGTGAGGCACTCCAAAGTAGGGCATATGTCACCCCAGTACAGCACCCTATAAGATTTCTGAAGATTCCACCCTTCAGAAAACTTGCAAATGTGGTGAAAAAGAGGAGAGGGGCGCACTCTCCTCGTTTTACCATATTTCCAGGATTTTGAAGGGTTCAATCTTCAAGACCTGATAGGGTGCTGCACCGGGGTGACATATGCCCTGCTTTGGAGTGCCTCACTGCAGGCTACTCCCCCCCTTTCTCCATTGTGGGATTGGGCGTGAGCTTTTTCCTTGCTAAACCTGATGACTACATCTACCAGAAGCCCTTGCAGCAGAAATCATATCATCACCTGCACTTGCTGTGAGCTGCAAGTTAAGACTGCCTCCCTGATGACGTGTAAGAGCACAGAAACCGGTCGGAGGTGAACACTAATGGCTGAGAAGGTTGTGCAGGGAACTGGAGTGCGATCCTCTCCTTTTTTTTTACTATATATATATATATATATATAATCATTGTGTATTTTACAGCTGCATTTATTTGCCATCTTATCTTACTGAAAAGGTTTTCTGCTTAATATGCTGGTCACTGGAACATAAAGACTGCTGAGTTTGGATACATTATTACATGCTACATTAAAGGCTAAGGAGCAGTGCAGCGAAAAAATAACATTTGTCTATGTTTGTGCTCATGAGGGAGATTCAGTGCATGGATTGATTACAGAGCTGTTCTTTGTACTGAAAAAATGTACACACAGGTTCACCATGCATGTTCACTTGGCTATCTTATATATTTATTTCCTTATGTAGTGGCTGACATGTCAGAGGGCTGAGTGTTAAAGCGCATGTACTTGCAATATATATTCTATGATGTAGGAAGGCATGAGCAAGAGTGGGTATGGGTGTGTCCAGTGGTTATTAGAGCCCAGGCTTGTTTCATGTTTGTGACACCGAGGGGGCAGAGCTCAACTCTTGTCTGGTGCATGGCGGGGCTTGCAGTAGGGTATATGGGTTCGCCCCTGCATGGGATGGGAGTTAAGGAGTTGTGGGATTAGTGTATGCAAATGTAATAGGACTAGTAATAGAATGTACTAATGATACAATGTGGTGGAATGTGACATCCGTACCACTATTCTTCAGTTGATGCATGCATACATGGTATTTCTATAGTGCAGATTTAGCTGGGAAGCTATGGACTGCAGTACATAGGGGTTATTGGCCATCACTTTGGTCAAAAGTGAGTTTAAAGACTTCAGTACCTTTCCAAATTGTTGGTAGTTGAACTTTGCTTCCAGGCTTGGCTTTAAGACATTCCAAAATATGTGGCCATCATCTCCACGGATTTTGCTTTGTCATGAATGTATTTAGTTATGTGCAGGTATGTGCAGATATCCCCCAATACACTTTGTGCATGGAACATATTACTTACAATGTTATCCTAACTTTTTCTGGAAAACATTGGAAAGCCCGTAGAGCAGGTTTACAAGATTCAGTTTGTTCATATTGAGGCACAGTCTGGCTTTCTCGCTATGCAGTTTTTGTGGCCTGGAGATTGGCTTCCTGAGAAACAACAGTGTAGATCACATGATAGTACTCTAAATGTTGCAAGCTCAAGGCACTTGTCAGTTCCACCCAGTGTTTGATTTGAAGCTAAGGAAGGTATAAACCCCAAAGAAGAAAGTTCTTGTTGGTTCTATTCGCCATTCAAGTAAAGCAATGAAAGAGACAAGTCGAATTAGAAGTGGGATCTCTTGACCACTCTGTTTCTCTGGGTTGGGGAATAAGGCCATCATGAAATAATATGCTCTAAGTATTTAGATTCTGTGTTGGGATAGCACGTGTATCTATGTTTGATAAGCAGAAGAATGATATTACCTCTTTAGGCGTGTATAATGAGAAGATGGTTGTATTGGCTCCATCCAATTTGCCCTACACTCCAGGAATTAACCCTTCTCTTCTCTCCTATACATTTCAAATAAAAATTCAGCAGCAGAAAAGAGTTGTGACCTCCTCTTTTACCCCAAAAGGAGAACACTCTGTCAAAATCCCACCCCTTTATCTTTCTCAAGTGAAGGTGATTGCTCTGATATATGGTCGGATGAAAATAGAAAGAAGAGACAACTTCCTCTTGCAAGCCTCAAAAAATAGATGGCATGGTTTTCTCCTTAATAGGGTGGGGTCCTTTTCTCATCAGTAACCTCTGCTTGGTCTATGTCTGTTCCACATGATGTGGATAAGTCCTCGCAGTCTCAGTTCAAGAAGTTCAAGAATGTTTGCCTCATTCCTCTGTGTTGTTTCAGACGTTTAGGTGACTCAAACCCTTCTTTTTGGTCTGATCAAGATGCAGGCTTTCCGGGGTCTTGTACCCCATGACTCACTCTATTGTATATTGTTGTGAGCAGGTGGGATTGTGGACATATCCATCATGGAGAACTAGAGAATGGTCCTGAAATTCATTCTGCTATCCCTTTCCCCACCTCTGTAAACTCACACTAAAGCCACTGACCCCATCAATGCCATCCAAAATTCAGTGTACTCCCATTACCTGACCACCAATGTCTTTAAGATTTGTTGCAACCTTTTGTTTTGAAATATCTGGCGCCAGAACATTTTCTAAATCTAAATAATCTGCTCTAAGGTATCTCCTCATGATCCCAGGTAGCTGCAAACTGAGATATAGTAAATACGCATGATATTTGTATTGGGCATGCCTGTCTTAAACATAACCTCTTTCACAATATGACATGCCTCTAGGTAGGAAACTGAAGCTTTACAACATCCAATGTGCATTTAATAGTATCATGAATTAAATTGAAATATACACCAACAACTTTGTATTGCCATGTTATCCTACTTCTTATCCCCAAAATATTGCAAACATAGGTATACATTTTTCTCGGGTGTTGGCGGTCCTGTTTCTTCAAAGCAAAGTTTAACTAGAATTGCATTGGCATGACAGTAAGTGCAGCATACTCGCTATAATGTCACTTAAAGTCAGGAACTCGATGCTGCCGATGCTTGTCCGCACTGACCTTTCTGATGCCCAGAAAGAGCAAATATGAAAAATGCAAAACTTGTTCGCCTGCTCGAATAACGAAAGTGTCAGTAATTATTTAGCCACCGAAGATCTTCCCTAGTAGCTTCAGAAAAGGTAGTAGTTGGTGGAATCAAAGAATAT
Organism: Ambystoma mexicanum; assembly: GCF_040938575.1. NCBI lineage: Eukaryota > Metazoa > Chordata > Amphibia > Caudata > Ambystomatidae > Ambystoma > Ambystoma mexicanum. The sequence continues at coordinate 150,876,226 of NC_090936.1, forward strand.
ACTCAGTAATCACTTCAAAGAGTAAGAAGAAATCCTACTTGGATATGGGGAGGGACATCCCCCAGATGTGCTACTGGTAGGAGCGAAAATGAACAGGGAGGTCCCCCAGAAGCAGAACTGTTTTACCGGAAAACAAATGGTGATTAGCCAGAGGACCAACCAAAATCCGGCCCTCGGATATGGGCAATGAGTGTGAGGCTGATGGAATTCAGTCCATAGTTCTGGCGTATACCATTCTTACATCAACAGCAATTTTTTCAATTTTTTGACATTTTTTTATTGAAAACGTTTTGCTGAAAAAGCCATCAAACAAATATCAGGGGTGGGGGATGCTAAAGGGCATATAAAGGGTTGGGGGTCGGGAATAGTAAAAAAAACAATAAGGGAGGGGATGGTTAGGGAGGGGGCACCAAAAATAAAAAGAAAACTTTTTTCAATGGGGTTCTCTGCAAAATATTTTCGTAAAAAAACCTGTTGAAAAAATAGCTGTCAATGAAAGAACATAGAACCAGCTCCGGAAATGCCCAGAAGACAGAACAAAAATACAGGGTTCAATCCAGATATCCAATAGGGAATCAAAGTGACAAATGCTTAATTGCAAGAGTACCAAGAAAGTTACAAAGTCATAAAAACCAAATGTCCATAATCCGAAAAGACTATTCCAAAAGGGCCATCAATGTTGATGTACAAAAAGATCAGTTCGCCAGGTAATCCAAATGTATTCAAGCAGGGAGACAGTCCATGAGACAAGTCCAGAATACGGCACACAAGAGTGAAAACAGAATGAGACAATACAGACAAGAGGAACAGCATGTTACGGAGGGGAGAAGGCAAGACAACAAAGGGAAGATAATACTAAGGGAAAGACTTAAGTGAGGGTATGCAGACATGGAGAGACAACCAGAAAGCATACCAAATTACTCTGAAGGCAATTGACGAAAACAATGCAGAGTTCCCTTGATGAGCACAGCGGCTTGGTTTCACTTCCTAACTTAACTGAGCATGTGTTGCATGATAATGGTTTGCTGGGTCTTGTTGACTGCAGCAACGTGATACGTGTGTTGCATTCCCAACTTCATTTAATGCCACAGATAACGGGATGCTCATAGATCGTAGGACATGACCCGTGAGAAACTCTGAGGGTAAAATTTCCGGAAATTTGTAGTGGTAATCCTAACATGTTCATCATCCAAACTAATCCACCACTAAATCCTGTGTTCCTTTGCAACCTATGGTATAGCGAAGAAGGAAGGACTAACGCACAGGGAGTTGGTGGGCGAATAGGGGTTGGAGCCTAAGGCCACACATGCTCGCCACACTTCCCTTTTGAACGTTTTGATTTACTGGCAGAGTATGTTCCTTCCATTCTGATGTCCTGTATAAGGACATTCATGAGTCTGAAAAAATGGGAACTAAGATGTACAAGAGCCGCTAAAGTGAGTAACCTTTATTGATTAGGATCTGTACATAGTTTGTGTATTACGTTTGTTTTCCAAATTGCCAAACATGTTTTTGTACAGTTACCACATAATTTCCCATAAAGAAAAAACATTTACTCGATACAAATGGCTGAGTTCAGTGTTTTTTTCGCACAGAGGTAGGTTCATAAGTGACAATGAAATAGGTAGCTAATAAGAGTATACAACATTATAGTAAAAACAAAAAATGACTGATCATAATCAAATGAATGCCATGAAACAGTGTAATATTTCAATACCAAAACAAGGCAAACAAGTATAGTAATTCAACAATTTTAGTGAAACAAAAACCCAAAACCCCAACCTAATGGTATTGCATCCATCTAAGATCCTTCATACTCATACGTCCCGTCCTTTTCTCCATCCTTGTGGGGCGTCCCCCAACATGGAGACAGTACCGGAACCTTTGGCAGCGAAAAATTGAAATTCCCCTTTAAATTTCGTACAGGGGAACTGCTTCAGGCGTGGGAATGCCCCGCCGAGGCCCCGCTCTCCGGCGCCTCACCTCAGTCCATTTTTCCACATGGACCGTGTCAGACCTAGCAGCCAGTGCAGAGATTTCTTTTAGCTTTCCGCTAGCTCCCTGTTTTGATTTTTCACTCATAATTAACTTTCCCTCGGTAGCTCGGCTCGCCTCCCCTGGCGCATGGCAGCCGCAGGAGGATTCACGAGTTGTGCCTCACGCGACTGCTCGTTCCTGGCCCCAGACCGCCAGGTATGCTGTCTTGAGTGTTTGGGGCTCGACCACCGCTGGGACGCAGGTTTGGCTTGAAGCGCTCTCGGTCACAGGGCATTCCGGAATCGGTTTTCGCAGTGGAGGGAGATCTTCCACACTTCTCCTCCGCCCCACCTTAAGGACTTTGGGCCTCATTACAACCTGCCAGTCCGGGACCGTGCAAAATCCGTGACGGCGGTAAAAACGTTTCCGTGTCCGCAAGGTTGCAGAAAAACCGTCCGATTACACACTGTCGGTCGCGCGCACCACACGGACTCGGAAACGTTGTTACCGCCGTCATGGAAAACCCCACGGAAATGGAAATAACGCAGCCACAAGTGGCGCAAAACCCGTGTCCGCCTCCGCCGCCACGGACACGGAACCGGAAATACCATGATCGCCAAAACAGGAAACAGAGAGGCGGCCATCATATAAAAGCACAATCCATTGCCATCCAGAGCCAGCACAAGCACAATCCTAACTCTGAGAAGCCAAAAGGGACCACCAGCATGTCTTCCAGGATTCCTGCTCAGAGGCAGCGCAAACAGCGCTTCAGCGAGGCGGAGCTAACCGTCTTGGTGGAGCACATTGTGGACAATGCGGAGATGCTGTTCAGCGCCGACTAACGGCGTGCCACACAGCAGCGGAGGAAGGAGGTGTGGGCCGAAGCTGCATGCAAGTGCACCGCTGGGGGCGTGACAGTGAGGAGCGTGAAGGACTGCCACAAGCGGTGGGACGACCTGAGGCTGAGGGTACGCAACCTCATTTCTACGCACCGTCAACGCAGCAGTGGGACAGGCGGAGGACCCCCTTCCCCACTGAGGCTGCAAGCATGGGAGGAGCGTTGCAGCAGCGTCCTCCACCTTGAGGGAATCCATGGGATCGGGGAGGCTGATGCAGGAGTGAGCCCACCTGCAGATGCAGGTAAGTGCCCAAACATGAATGTCACATGAAAATATGCAGTTGTGAGTACTGGGCCAAAGGACCCATTAACAACCCCCCCCCCAGGCAGTGCCTGTGTGGGCCAAAGGACCCATTAACACCCCCCCCGGCAGTGCATGTGTGGGCCAAAGGACCCATTAACAGCCCCCCCCGGCAGTGCATGTGTGGGCCAAAGGACCCATTAACGACCCCCCACGCCCCAGGCAGTGCATGTGTGGGCCAAAGGACCCATTAACAACCCCCCGCCCCCAGGCAGTGCATGTGTGGGCCAAAGGACCCATTATGATCCGTATGGCAACCAATATCACAAAATGCATACACCAGCAATCAGATGCATGTGACTAACACTATTCAATGTACAATCTTAATGATGCATGTGATGCACCCATCTGCCACCACAAAAACACTAATTGCATGCCCTTTGTGTCCCCACAGCCGTTTCAAGTGACAGTGATACTGCACAACAGGCCAGCCAATCTGCACCGGCAAGTACACAAGCCACCGCCACCACACAGGAGGATGCTGCCGGCAGTTCTGCACCTCTGGCCACATTACCAGCCACTACAGATGTGCCGCCCACCACCACCACTGACATCCCCACCGTCTCCACACTGCCTGAGTCTAGACAGGTGCCACGGGAACCTATCATGGCCACCCAACACAACACCGAAGGCAGCAGCACTGCAGAGGGGGTGGCCTGCAGTGATTACAGTGCCCCGCAAGAGCACTCGGAAACGGGGCCACAAGGGAGATGCCCACATTGGAAGACCTGGGCTCCTTCCATGAGCTGGAGTTCAGCCCCACATCACTGAGGAGTCCCATGAGGTCGCCCACCCCATCCATGGCCGAACTGAATGCCCGCATGCAGCGGATGGAGGAGCAGCAGGCTACCCTCATCCAGCTGGTGGAGAGGCAGCTAGAGGAATCCAGGCTGCAGAGGGAGAGCTACAGCGCCTCAGTGCGTCGCCTGTCGAGGTCCATCGGACGCTTTGCAAGCACTATAGTAACCCTTGCACGCCATGTGCGGGAGGGCAACAACCACACCTCCAGGCTTGTAGAGGACATGTTGGTTGGCCAACAGGCAAATCTGGCATGGATGCCCTCAATCCCAGATTCTGCGCAATCAAACACAACCCACCCCATCCAGCTCCACTACTGCCAGTCCAAGGAGGCGCTCGAGTAGGCTAACGGGTCCCTCGGGCAAGGTTGCACAGGCACAGAAGCGCACACGGAAGTGATGGCATGTGTGTGGGGCAGTGCAGGACACATGTGGACTACAAGGGCGTGAGAGGGGTGGGCACGTTTGGGTGGTGGGGTAGGTAGTTTTGGGGGATTGAACAATGGGGCCTGGGTGGGGGTGGGCACGTTTGGGTGGTGGGTGGCCCCGGGTGTACAGCTTCCCTAACCAATGCACCGCCTTCCCTGTTGTTATTACATCAATACATCACCATTTCGAATCAAGACATACATGTGTGGACATTGATCATTTATTTTGCAGTGCAACTATTAATTCATTGTCGTCACCATGTTCGTGCATTTCTGTGAATGTGCTGTGACTCAAAAGTAAATGCGAATCAGGGCATCCCGTGCTCTCTGGCCATCATGTGGACCCCCAGGGGGAGGCGGTGCCATCCCATCCCCATCTCCATCTTCATCCCCATCCCCATCCCCCTCTTCCTCATCTGCGTCTGGTGGCATTGGGATGTTCCTGCGCAGGCATATATTGTGCAGCATGGCACATACGAGCGTGATTTTACCCTTCTTCACTGGGCTGTACAGCAGTGATCCGCCAGATCTGCTCAGACAGCGGAAACGGGCCTTCAGCAGTCCAAATGTCCTCTCAATCATTCCACGTGTGCGGATATGTGCCCTATTGTATGCCTCTTCATGCCTGTTCCTTGGTCTCCGTACAGGTGTCATCATCCATGGCGTGAGTGCATATCCCGCATCACCTACATGGGATGTAGATGGGGGAACATGTCAGTGTTTGTGGCATCATGTCCTCATCTGCTGCTGTGCATTCTTGTATCATCATTCATTCATGCATATGTACCATGCAGTGTATGGAGGCATGTTTTGGGCATCACGATGTATGTCGCTAACAGGATATGGGCCTACACATTAACTTGCATGTTTATTGTGCCCTGCGGGTGACATTTGATTGTGTGCATGTCACGGTGCAGTGCTGTCCACACATGGCAGAGTGACTCCACTGTACGGAAGTAGTAAATACACGTTGTCTCATTTACACGCCTCTCGTGCCTTTTGAGGCAGTGTTTCAATTGAGGGTGGGTGTCTGCAGTGGCACAAGGTTCATGGGACAGTGACGGGATTGGCTGTGCCACCGTGTGCACGGGCACATTGTGGTGCCCTGTCATGTCTTCCTTCATGATGTTTGGCATCCGCTGTGTATTTGGTAGATGGAAGGGGGGTGATGCATGTGCGGTCACAGCGGCACACTCACAATGCTCATTGGCCTGGACACACACACACCACTTCGACAGGGTTGTAGCATTGTCAGCTGTACTCACCCAATAGCCATGTGCTTTGTCCGGCATAGCGTTCCATGTACCATGGCAACGTGGAATTCCGCAGTACCATTGAGTCATGTGATGAGCCTGGGAAACGTGCGCAGCAGTGTGTAATCAGTTGCATGGCATCACAAACCATCTGGACATTCAAAGAGTGATACTGTTTCCTATTGCGGAACACTGCCTCAATTGCACGTGGCACTGTCAGCTCAAAGTGGGTGCAGTCAACTGCGCCTATGCAATTTGGCATGCCTGCTATGGCATGGAAGGCCAACTTGGTGGCAATGACCTCGGGGAGGGTGCGGGGTAGGGCTATGTGTTCCGACACATGGCGCAACAGGGCATCCAGTACCTGTACCAGGATTTTTGAGAAACAGGGTTGTGATATGCCGTGCAGCTCACCAACCGTGCGTTGATAGGTGCCAGTGCCAAGGAAATGCAGTACTGAGACAACCTTCAAGAGGGGGGGGATGGCGGTGGGGGTCAATTTGGCTGCTGATGTTGTCCTCAATCATGGCGGTGATGTGCAGGATTGTTGCACGGTCCAGCCGGTATAGTGTGTGGATCTGTCCTGGGGTGAGGTTCCAGGGTGAGGCCCTGATGCGTGGTATTGCTGGCTGGCGGCGGGGTCGGGCTGGCTGGGCAATGGGGTTTGCCATAGCTGCAGGGTTGGCTGGTTGCCGCTGCGCCTCCTCCGCCTACTCCTCTGCGCCATTACTGCCACCATGTGCAGTGCTGCCTGTTGGTTGAGTAGGCCCATTCCCAGTGCTACTAGACCTGCTACCTGCATGGTTCTGTGTTGTGTTGTGCTGGGTGTGGCCCTTTTGTAGGCTCCCAGTGGCCTGCTAGGTCCAGCTGGGCTGATTTGGTGCACCTGTGCCCTGATTCAGTTCAGCAGGCAGTGTATAATGCCATGTTCGCGGTGGTGGCGGTTCCGCAACCGTGATCACGGTATTCACGCCATTTTTTTGCCGGTATTTCCGTGTCCGCGCTAGTTGTGATGCTCACGGTGTTTCGTGTTGACGGTAACGGAGGGGTTTCCGTGCAGAAGGACTTAACGGGTCCCCTATTTCCGCGGTGGCAGTTGAGGGTGGTGCTATTACCGGGGCCACGAGTCATGATTGGGCGGACATGTAAACGGTGCCGGTATGGTTTTACCGGCAGTGTTAATTCCGGACCGGAGTACTTGTAATGAGGCCCTTTGTCTCCAGGACCTCTCGTCAAGACAAGGTAGGCCCTCCGTTCAGCATAGCTCCACAGCGCCGCAACTCTTTCCCTGGGTTTCCACGGATTGGGGTTCCTCGGATTCAGGTTCTGGCAGGCCAAGCAGAGGGGCTCAGAGACCCTACCGTGCTGTTCTCGGAAGGGCGATCAAGTTCGTCCTCTTCTTCAACCCCAGGGGGTAAGGGATCCTCAAGTGTCACCTCTAAGAGTCTGTCCTCTGCATGATCCAGCACAGCTACCGGCACAAGTGCAGTGCGTCTACCCTACCAGATCTGGCTCCAAGTTCGTGAGTCAGGTCGTTATGACTACCAGCCGGCCGAGGGCTCACTACCTACCAGAGTGATCTCTGAGGTTGACGGTTCTGCTTCGGGTGCAAGACCCAAGTTATATCCTCACGTGTCTGAAGCCTCTCAACGCTCAGGTCCTTCGCTCGCACCCTCCAGCCCAGGGCATGGCACAAGGCTTAAAAATGGTGGAGAGGAACGTGGCGGAGCCTGTCAGGCCTTCTGTCATCTTGGATCCAGCTCAGGGCCCGTCCGTGCTTTTGCCCATCGAATGGGCTTTCCAAGATGATCCCAGTCCCCTTCCCTCTGGAAGCGGCAGCGGATTGTACGATACAGGCATCTGTTCTCTTCAGGGATACATCTATCCATCAAATCCTTACAGCTACACAGCCCAGGCACCTCAGCGTTTTGACCAGGAGTGGAGGCCCAGCGGCTTGCGAAGACTGCTTTTTCGAGCGCTTCCTCTTTCTCATGCGTTCCCCTCAGATGAAAGGGGCACCTGAAGAATATAGTGAAGGAGGTCATCCTGCAGGGGGCACCGTCCCGGCCTCCTCCTCTGGCTACTCCTACTGTTCCTCCAGCGCTTGCGGTTCCAGTGCCAGGGTCTCCCCCGGTCCAGGCCCTACCAGTTCGTCAGACCCCTCCACCTCCTCCGGGACCACCATGCCTCCACCTAAACAGCCTTTGGATCTGTCTTTGGTGCTGGATTTGGGGGTGAACCCGTTAACACCTGTGTCCCAGGGCCTGGATTCCTCTTGTCTGTTTAAAAGAGGGTGGGTTGGGGTGATGATTAGGACGATGAACACTCAGCATCCGTTAAGGCCTTTCATGAATGCCTTCAGTGCCTGGCAGAGTTCTTGGGGGTCCCTCTGCTCGAGGAAGCCCCCAAGAGTCAGGAGTGCTGCTAGCCGAGGTCTTGGGTAAGCGCACCACGATCTGGTCTGTCTATCCTCTCCAAAAGGATGTCCTGCAGGTGGCACTAAAGGTCTGATAGAAGCCTAGGGCCAACGCCCAGATGAATAAGAAGTTGGACAGCAGGTTCAGGCTGACGGACGGGGAACCAATCCTCCTGGCTTCCCACCTGCAGCCTCATTCTTCTTCAGTGGTGGCTGCGGCCTACTTTTATTTTAAACCGTCATCTTTGCCGTCTTCCTCCATGGGAGCCACCTACAGTTGTCTTTCCAAGGAGGAAGTCCTCGAGTATTTGCATTCCGTCTCAGGACTGCATCTGCGCTAATGCAGCGCAGATGCCCTCTTGGCTTGGGCTAACCAGAAGCAGTGGCAGGAGCTCTGGGAATTTCTGCCCGACCTCCCGTCGGAAAAAGCAAGCCTCCTTCAAGGCCGATCTGGCAGATACCCCGGCCATTGTATAGGACCTCATGGAGTCTTCGGTCTGCCACATCAACACAGCCAGCTGAGGGCTGTGCCTTGGTGTCGAGATGAGAAGGACAGCGTGGATGCACGCCACTAGATTTCATCTGACCCACAGGAGTGTATCCTGGATCTGCCCTTCGAGGGCGTAGAACTTTTTTATTTGTCAATCGATGACTAGTTGACAAAGAAGAAAACCACCAAGTTCTTGGCCATGCTGGCAAAACCTAGTCAGATAGCCTTCCCTCAGTCCCAGGGCTGGACCAAGTTCAAGCCCCGTGGTTTCTACGGCTTCAAGGGGTTCCAGGTCCACGGTACACTGAGCCTTGATAGGTCACCCAGCCACAACAGGAGGAAGCAGCCTCTGACGCCAAGAAGCAGTGACGCCAAGGTCGGGGAACACAGCTCACCTGTGGGGGGCTGTTTGGCTCTTTTCCAGTACACCTGAAAGCACCTTTTCAGCAACCCGTGGCCTGAGGGTTGTCCTGGACCTGTCATTTCTAAATCTGTCTTTTCCGCTGGAACGCTTCAAGAGGATTACTCCCGCACACATAGCCGAGTCTCTGTGGGCAGGGGACTAGATGTGTTCCCTGGACGTCAATGATGCGTACCTGCATGCACCCATCTACCAACCACATCAGAAGTTTCTGCGGTTCACGATTATATCCTACCACTTACAGTACAAGGTGCTGCCCTTTGCCTGAATTTGGCCCCTCGTGTTTTCATGAAGTTGATGAAAGCAGTGGCTGGCCTTCTCCTCTTGGAGGGCCATCATCTGTACCCTTATTTGGACAACTGGCTGGTAATGATGGGATCACCCGAAGGGGTTGTGCACTCCTACCAGAGATTGGCGGATATCCTTCATCAGGTGAGGTTCTCCCTCAACCAAAGTAAGTCACAGTTGATCCCATCTCGGGAACTGGTCTTCCTATGGGTGCGTTGGAAGGCTACCGTTCAGCCGGTGTTCCCCATGCCCGATAGTCCCCCTGGAGGTGGTACTCAGCAGGTGGATCTCATGGGAGAGGAAACCCCCTTTGGGTCCAGTAACAACCATATCGGGAGAACGCTGTATCTCTATCCTATGCCATGTATTTCTGTAGTACTACAAAAGAAGAGAGTACTGAGATGAGGAACATCTCTAGTGAGTTAAAATATCATAAGTCACACAGTACTGGGACGAGGAGAAGGCGCGCAGCAGTACAGAGTACTTGCCAAAACCACTTTGACCAATGTAGTGGTGCTCGACAGCCAATTGAAAGAAGCTGAGTTAAAAGCAAAGACAGACTTGTCAAAATGTCAAGGCAGCCCTAAAGGTACCATGCAACGGAGTACGCTCAGGGAAGGAGAGAGGCAGGGCGGGGCACCACGCAAAAAGGTTGTCACTGGCAAGCCGATCCAATGTGCAGGGACAGCGCAGTGAGCAGGAAGGAAGACACTCCTGGCATCCCCGAAGGTCGGCACCCAAGGAGCAACAGGCCCACATCGACAAGGAGAAGCAGGCGCAGTGGAGCCGCAGGTGTCTGGAGATGAAAGAAGGAAGCAGGGAAAGCCCCACTGCAGACAGCAGGCGCGCGGGATGTCCTGAGAACATCGCGGACCATGAAAAGACATATGCTGATGAATGGGGAGGTGCGGGGGCCCTGTAAAGTGGCAGAGACAATTCGAGGAGGCAAGTACGCCTTAAAAGCCCGATGATTAATCTGTGACCCTGTTCAAAGTCAAAAGACACTCAGAAAGCCTAATCACCAGAATTATACTTAGCAGAAAAATGAAGAAAGTTAGCGGGTGTTATGCTTGAGCTAAAACATGGCGCTGATGCGCAGTGCATTCTGGGAGCGCTCGGAGCCATGATGGATATTTACTTCATGCCGCAGTGAAAAGCTGCACTCATTTTGCTAAGAGCTAGATTCACGATGCTGAAGAAAACATGCTTTCCAAACCTGGTATGCAGTCAAGGACATTTCTGCTGGGAAAGCTAACTTTGTTATGTCTTGTTATGAGCTATGGGACTGGTTTCCGTGGTGCTTGTTTTTAGAGGAGGGAGGCACTTTGCTCCTTGAGGTTACCGTCGGTTGACCCAGCTGGCAACCAACGGCAGCTCGTCAAAGCGCAAGTGCGTTGCCAGAAGGTTCGAGAAATCGCCACCCCTTTTGAAGGGTGCATATATGCGGAACCCCTGAGCGGTCAGGTGAGACTTCAGCGGGAGGGGGGGACGCTTCTGTCCGGCCTACCTGTGGGCTGTTGTGCTCTCGGCCTGGCTGTTATCTGGGTCTTCCAGCCGCTTCTGGCGAGATGAGGAATCCAGTTACGCTCACGGTGATGTATTTCCTTTTGAATTCTTTGGTTCTTCTGTGATTTATTTCTATGTTATCACTGGGTGCTTCTAAGCTTTGAATAAATAGCCGTATAAGTGCTCATTATTTTCTAAGAGTGTGTGGTTGCAAGCTATTGCGTCTTCCTGCGTTCAAAGTATTGGCTCTGTAATTGCACTGGTGATTTATGACTTTCCGTGCACTCTGGAAGAGCAATACAGCGGGGTACTGGCGGAAGCCCGCAGCACAAGTCTGGGACCTGCACCAATAGAAATAGACTGGTGAGAGTGACATACAATGAATGCAGTACGTGGCAGGCATGTAAACCAAGTCTGTATGTGATGCCACAGCTTGGGGCTGCAGCCAAGCTATTCTTTTTTTTGTTGCAGTACCTGATAGGTGGAAACCAGGTCTGCCAACCACGGTCAGAGACCCACCACAGCTTGGGTGTGCATCCAGGCTATTCATCTTTGTCACAGTAACTGGTAGGAGGAAACCAGGTCTACCAGCCAGTGTCAGGCACCCACCACAGCTTGGCAGTGCATACATGCTATTCTTCTTTGTCGCAGTACCTGGTAGGAGGAAACCAGGTCTGTCAACCAGGGTCAAGGACCCACCCCAATTTGGAAACATATCCAAGCTCCGTATTCTTGCAACTGTGTCTAATGAAAAGGAACCAGGTCTGCCAGTGAAGGTCGGGGACCCAGAGATGGCCAACTAGGGAACAGAGTTTTCCCCACCAATTGCTGAACTGTATGTCAACCCGGCAAAATATATAGTCGAATAATACTACAAGAAATCAAAAAGTGGACCCTGTCAAAATGTAGAAGGGATCCCTTTCAGTCGGGTTTTGTCTCTGGTTTAGGCACTTCACCAAACTTAACACTTAACATGCTAGCTTCAAAATATCTGGGGGAAAAAGCAGGCCCTATATATGGCTGTTGTTGACTTTTGGATACCTTTCGATTCTGTTGATCATCACTAAATTAGAACATTTTGGATGTTCATCATCATTGCTAACCATAATAAAAAAATTACACACAGACACAACTGTCCAAATAAGGCTGCGTTTGGATGGACAACTATCTACTAGCATTAGAACAGAATGGGGGCTAAAACAAGGATGCATCTTAGCCTCAACCTTGCTCAATTTATTCATCTTAGACATAGGATGTGCTTTCTTGGACACCTTAGCAGATGCCCCCAAAATAGGAAACCAAAAAAAGTCCTGGTTATTATATGCAGACGACCTTGTCCTATTGTCGCAAACCCCTCAGGGCCTCCAAAATCTTCTGGATGAATTTGGAAAATATGTCACCAAAAACAACTTGACGATAAATGCTGAAAAAACGCAGAAAGTAATATGCCAGAAAAAAGGTAATAAACATAAAGCTATGCACTCTTGGCATCTTCAAATTAACACAGTCACGATTGTTCCTTCATACAACTATCTCGGTATTGCTTTTGTGGGGAGCGTAAGTGACTCAACTCATGTGAACACTCTAGATGCAAAAATAAGAACATTAACCTCTCAAGCCAAAATACTTCTGTACAGGTATGGCAAATTTACATCTGCCCACATCATGACCTTTTTTCAGAAAAAAGTGGTGCCTATAATCACGTATGGCTCTGAAACAATAATACCCAAACCGAGGAAAGTCTGGGAAAGATACGAGAGCAAGTTCTGGAAAGCAGTATTAGGCTTAGCCAACTGCACCCCCTTCCTTTTTTGCGTTATGAATTGGGCACATAGTCAAGTATTGTGGAAAATGTTCAGTTTATATAGAAAATGTGTAATGGGAGACTTCTAAAAACATTCTAAGTTCAGTGGCACACTATCTATTGACATCGTCTGATAAATTCCCAAAAGCATGGTATAGTTGTGTACGGGATGTAAATGTTTCAATTGAACTGCTATTGTTGAACCTGGTAAAAGCAAAAGTAGCTCTGTATCGATATGACTGGATACAAACCTTGGATCAATGCAAACGATATGTGGACTGTAATATCACATTATTCAGTCTCAAAAGTCTGCGCACAGTGGAAAGCTACTTGGTAAAATCTACATCAATTCATATCCGTACACATCTGATAAGAATTCGTTTAAATATGTATTTGACAAATGAGATCCGTGCCCTAAGAGGGTGTTATGCTTGATTTATGCTTGATCCAAAATGGCGCGGGTGTGCAATGCATTCTGGCAGCGCTCGGAGCCATGTTTGATATTTACTTCATACCGCAGTGAAACGCTGCACACATTTTGCTGAGTGTTAGATTCACAGCGCTGAGACAAACATGCTTTTCCAAACCTGGTATGCGGTCAAGGCCATTTCTGCTGGGAAAGCTAACGTTGTTATGGCTTGCTACTGTTCTCTGTGGAGCGTGTTTTTAGAGAAGGGAGGCACTGCGCTTCTTGGGGGGAGCTCGCGATTGACCCAGCTGGCAACCGACGGCTATTCCTCAACTGCGCAAGTGCAATTTCCAGAATGTTCGAGAATGAACTCCCCTTTGTGGAGTGTGTATATATGCGGAAGCCCGGAGGGGGTCAGGTGAGACTTCAGCTATAGAAGGACGCTTACGTCAGTTCTTCCTGTGAGCTGTGGTACTCTTGGCCTGGCTGTTCCCGGGGTCTTCCAGCCGCTTCTGGACGAGATGAGAAACTCTGTTACGCTCACGGTGATGTATTTCTTTTTGACTTCTTGACTTTTTCTGTGATCTATGTCCTTATTATTTTTGTGAGTTATTTCTATGTACTTGTAATCTTTGAATAAATAGCCGCAAAGAGCTGATTATCTTCTCAAGAGTGCGTGGCTGTGAGTTATTGTGTCTGTCTGTTTATGGTTTGAAGTATTTGCTCTATAATTGCATTGGTGATTTATGGTTGTTCCATGCACTTTTTGGGGAAGAGCAATACAGAGGGCTAATTTTGAAAAATCAAAACATCTGTTGTTCCTGTTACAATGTACAGTTCATAGAAAAGCCATCACATTTGGTAGCTAGCAGTCCAGCCTTGACAAGTATGCGGGAAAGGGTTTTTAAAAATCTGTTTCAATTAAATATCCTTCGAACTGAAGATGAAATATGGAGCCAGATAATATCCAACAGATGAACTACTGTACAGATTCCCTACTTCAATATGTTCAAGCAATATTATCTGATTGTGATAGGATCGAAGGAGGAAGATGGGTTATGTTATAGATATATTTGAGGTAAATTTATTGATTGCTCTTTTTTACTCAGATCATTAACAAAATGTAAATAGGACTCATAGAATGTGTAAAACAGGAAGCGAAATCACGAAAAAACAAAATGAATGTTGGAAATTGGAAATTGTTAAAATGTAAGAATGTTTATTTTCCTTGCGTTTTAAATGTGTAAGAAAAATGTGAAAGGATGAGTGCTTCAACCAAACAAATAAAAAAATAAAAAAATAGTTTAGTAAAGGCCAGAGATGGGCCCAGCTCTGAAACACGATTCAATGAACGCACCTGCATCTGTAGCCTTGTCCTACAACAAACTTGCCTCCAAGTTTTTGCACATTGAACATTGGCTATCAGGGTGTTGTATATTGAAAGATTCTGGATTATTTTGTTGTGTGGAGAAATGGAAAGTTGTGCACATAGCATGGCCAAAAGATGGCCCTGTGGATGTTACGGAACTTTGCATTTGATCCTTTGCTCAATTAAGAGTCAATGGAGGATTGTTAAGGTAGAGTTTTTTTCTGTTATGTTATACTAAAATCTGAGCTCCTTATTTTATACACAATATAGCCTGTTTATGTACTTTTCCGGGAAGCCCATGATTAGAGATCTGGTCAACTCCTCCACTCGTGTGTTTGGGTTTGCAAATGTGATATGACTTTTCAGAGTATTAACAGTTGAACCTGGTACTCTTGACCTTATGACAATGGGAATTCAAGTAGCGGTGAGCAGTTTGGCTCCTCTTTGTATCTTTGAAGAGTCTTGTTAGCTTAACACATACTACTACCTGGAGCTACATTTGCCTCCAGCCACTGGTGGCATTAAACATGTGCTGGTCCATTGGGATCCCCATAAACATGTGTCTCAATCATATTTCCTATTGTGATTTTGTTTCTAGCTATGCAAAATTATGCAACATGAACACGTTGGTGTGTGTACTTTTTGCAAATTACTGTGCAGCAATTTATGGTGTTTGTCATATGCATAATACTGAGCGGATATGCATTTGTTCACTTAGTTTTTACTGTGCATAATTGTAAGAACTGGTTTAGAAGGTTTTCCCACTGACATTATCGCATTTGAAGTCCTCTAGAATGTACTCAAAATATGTCTCAATAAATGTGCTATTGTACATGATGATGGAAAACGGAACATTGCTTAATTCACGTGTTGAAATTAGATTTGCGGCACACTAGATATGCATACATATGATACTAGCCACTTGTTATCCAGACATAACTCCCACTCAGTGGGTATTGCCTTTTTTGTAGGGATTGTAACAGATCCTTGTATGTCGTCCCTTCTCCCATTTGGGCGAACCCTTCTCCTGTGGCCAGGGCAGTGCGGCCGCAGTCCAATAATCCCCCTCAGGGTAGTGCACCACGGGGCGACCACATTGGGAGGGGGAACATCCTCATGGGATGAGGGATGACACCCTAGGAGAGACACGGTATATCCATACCACTATCCGAACTCCCTTCACCCTCTTACCCCCTCCTTTTATGTATGCAAACAAGGTAGAAGTTTGTCCTCCTTTTTATACAGAGATGAAGAACAGTCATAACATCCTGACGAATAGCACTGCGATGAAGAAGATGCGTGGAATGCAGAAGAGCGACCTGCGGATCTGCAGTGAGCAGACCAGCCTATTCAATCTGAGTGCGACAAACAAATAAAAAGTAAAGAAGGATTTACAACAGAGACCAGTCCTCCATGGACAAACCTCAAAGAATAGGACTGTGTTGCTGCACCTGTGAACGCTGGGATGCCCGAGAAGAGGCCGGGAGCTCCGGAGCCAGTTCCGAAGTACTGGCTGGGACGGCAGATTGGCGGAAGTTTAAATGCTGGCAATTCCGAGATGTGGGAAGCGGCACAATTCATGGAAGGAAAGCTGGTGCTGCTGAGCCGTCGCAGATAAAGTATAGCTGCAGTAATCCACACAAGTGCCCCTGCTGGAGGAGGAAGCTGGGAGAAGGCGGACGCCCTCACGGACCAAAGCCACAGTTTTTCAGGAGGGTTAGAGGATGTTGGGAACCAGAGGAGGTGGAGACGAGCAGAGGCAGGGGCAGAATACCCCAAGCCTAGAGTCTGGGTCTCTGAAACTGCAAGAAAGACGTGGCAGATAGAGGGGGAAGAAAACCCAGACCCAAGGGTCTGGGACCCTAAAACAAACAAGAAGAGGTGGTGTTCTGTAAAAAAAGGGGGGCAAATAAACAGAACCAAGGGTCTGGGATCCTGAAAGTAGTAGTAAAGCAGCCGTTAAATATGGTAGTACTTGGCAGGAGAGTGAGCCAAGCCTACCCAGAAGGAAGAGCAGTACCAGAGAAAACAAATAATGTACTCATCTTCTTAGTCACTGTACCTGGGAGAAAGGTTAACCAGGTTGGCTGTGTAATGGGTAGTACTTGGCAGGAGAGTACACCAAATCTACCTAGAAGGAGAATTGTATTTGTTATGCGAGTCTAGGACTCATACCCATATAAGAAGAACAGTTGTAAACTCCTCTTCTTAATCATAGTACTGGGCAGAAGAGTGAACCCAGTTGGCTGTGAAAAAGGAAGAGAACCCTGGGGAAGGGAGACAGCCCCTGGTATTGTGGACGTTGTGTAAAAGGATGAGAAACCTGGTCAACGCTGATGCACCCTGTGGTTTTGAACATTGTGACAAATCTAAAAGAAGGGAGACATTCTGTTATCTTAAGGAAGTGGAACCATGGGAAAGAGGGCACTTCCTCTTGAACTTGTGAGAAATACTGTGCGAAGTCAAGAGAAGAGGAACATTCTCTTGAACCCTGTGGATCTTTGTATGTTTTTGCCCATTTGGAACTTTGTGTTTTGAACTCTGAAAAGAAGAACCTGCTGAGCAGACAACTCCTTTAGACCTTGTATTTTGTTATTAGTGTTAGGGCGAGAGTTAGGGTTTTGACACAATGGTGGACTTATATTTATTTTGACATTGTTACAGACCCCTTTAAGATGTATATTGAGGAAGGGAAACCCCTCTTAGCGTCAGGGTTAGCAAGGCCTTTCCTCAGCCCCATTTTTCCGTTTATAAATGTCTATAGGAACAAAAATGCCTCTTTTGTCGATCTCTCACTACTGCACCCTCACAGGATCAATTGTCTCTTTCACTTATAGTAATGTCACATTTGTAAGTCTTCATTTAGCTTAAATGCAAACATATTTTGTCTTTGTTTCACTTGTTATTCTTGCAATTACACAAACCATGCTGTTAATATTAGATGGTTTTATATGTTGTTTAATATGTTAATATTCAATTTCTTGCAGGGGGAATATGAAAGTGCTTTGACCGTATATGATAAGCATGTAAGTATTAATATTGTCAGTACCATAGCCCATTTATAAAGCATGGCATTCATCAACCATGGTATTTTATGATAATTAACCTGAATACTGTAAATGATATCCCAAGGGGAAGGGATTCAAGAGTTCCAATACTCTTCATAATGGCAAACAGAAACACTCATATTATTTATTTAGCACAAAGAATGTATGAATCCTCCATGTTGTATTTTAGAATGATGAAAATGTCCCCCTTTCATTTGCTGACAGTGGGGTGGTCAAAGGCTATATTAGAGCCCATACCACTCTCATCTCACTGTGTTCCTGCATAAAGGCTTAGGGCAGTCACAGGCAGATATAAAGAAGACAGATCCTCATCCCTGCCCTCAAAGATCTTTATTGTCTGGGTGACAGCGGGGACACCAACCATAGGGCAAACAACCTTAAAACAAAGTCAGGTTCAGAGACTAGAAAACACCCTTTACCTTTAATGGAGATTTCATTGAACCATCCAACATTTCAGATCAATGTTTTTCCTTAAACACCGATAAGTGAGATGCAGTGGAACAGTATTGTCGGAAGAACAGAAATCTATGTGAGGTTCAGGTAACACACAAAGACACTCAAAGACCCTTTAACGTCCCATGGTGGTCTTCTGAATCAGAGACAGAGACCAATCTAACATAGACAAGTGAAAGACAAACTTGCAGAGCCATATGCCTGACAAGTTCTACTCACGAAAGTGTGCAAACCTTTTCTCTAGGCAGAATGCTCCCACTTAGCTCCAAGCATTTTCTTTCATTTTGTTCACATGTTGGTATGAGGGACTCAGCAAGTTCAGCTTCAGGCAACGGGGGAAGGTCTCAATTATAAGCAGGATGCCCCGCCCCCTGATCCCAAACCAGCCGCAGGGGCAGGGTGCAAGTCTAGCCAATCGACTACCAATCCTCAGCAGCCCCATATGCTGACCATTTCCCAAGGCACCACCAAAGGGAAGGGAAGGTCAGACTATAAAAATGGCCTGCTCAGTCCAGTGGTATAGATGGCTTGAGAAGGAGCTGGGGGGAAGGTGTTTGGTAGGAATGACGTTTAAAAGATTTATTGAGAATGAAGTTGCTCAGAAGAGGTTGTTGGAGGTTTGAAGGAGCAAGATTGTCATCAGGAGAAAGTACTATTGCAGTAGGAGTGGTATTATCTGGTTAGAGGTATATTGGGGATGAGGGTTGACATCAGGAGAAAGTTGTATTGAGTGAGAAGCTATAATAATTGAAGAGATATGTATTGAAGGTCAGAAGGAGTGAGTTCTCTTAGAGAAGAGGAGGATCATTGAAAGAAATGATTGAAGAAGGCAGGGTGATGAAACCAATAGAGTCTTCACGGATTCCCCATCAGTAACCTGCTCCCATGTGGCCGCTACCTGATCCTGACTCTGTGGGCAGATTTATGAGGGAGGAACACATTGGAGGAGACAACTACCGGGGAGCTGTTTTGACTTAATTGGACAAGACTCCATATGAGGAAGACCCTCTAATACTAGAGTTCTTAATGGCCTATTATCATTCTGACGAAGCTGCCCCCTTTGACCCAAAACCCCACTACTCATGCATAGCACCTTTTGTTTCTGGTGTGCCTTCATGTAAAATCTCTGAGCAAAATCATTTAAGAGTTAAAATTCCATTAACAACTATGGACTCCAACTACCATAACCACCCAGGTACTGAGATGAGGAGTACGGGGGAGTTTGTGCAAAGTGACAAGAGCTCGAAGTACATCATGCAGGCTAGTTGTTTTCCCAAGTCTTCAGTGCGCGGGACATTTAAAGGTGCCAACCACACTATTGGATTGAGTGGTGCAGGAGAAGACGGTGAACTGCAGGCTGAGGCTCACAAACACAAGGCACGCAGAGAAGGACACCGGGGCAGAAGGAGAGATGCCACGTATGAGCATGGAGGGCCATGGAGCCGCTGGGAGCCCCACAGGAGCTCCTGGTCTTTGAGCCGTTCGAGGAAGCAGCGTTCTCCAGTCTGGGCCGAGAAGGAAAGTTAGGGTATGAATGCAGAGCCGCACAGAACACTGGTGGGACGTCCTCTGACTCCAAAGTGGAAATTGGGTGACGGAACCACTCCGCAGAGGCATGAGCAGAGTCTGAGACGCTGGAAGGAACCGGTGAGTCTGCCCAAAGCAGCCGGGGACCCCGGGCGTTCCGACAAGCGCGTCAGCAAGTTTTTGAATGGTGCAAAATTGCTAATGAGGAAAATACTAAAAGGTTGTTTGAATGCAGTCAAGGCAAAGTACAGAGGCACGCTCCAATCCAGTACAGATGCATGAGATGCCAGTGTGGGGAAGAAGTCCGAACAAGTGTTACCATAGGCAAAAATACCAAGTACCTCACAGTATATGCCACTATGGTATAACCAAAGAACTGTGAAATGATTAAGAGAAGTCCTGGAAGGCGAGTATACCAGGCAGCTGAATTTGTATCAAGATTCCTGCTGGGGAGTATAACAGGTGATCTGAAAATTCCTTAAGAGAAATCCTGGCAGGTGAGTACACCAGGCAGCACAAAGTGCATAAAGATTCCTGGCAGGAAGTATACCGGGGTGTCTGCAAAGTTGCCAGAAATTCTACAGAATGACTGCTGCAGAACTTAATGCTTAAAACAAGAACTTTGTGAGTCCTGTGAAGACACAAAGGAACTGTTAGTTAAAGGGACATTTTGTGCCATCCTATTTAAGAATCCTGGGGAAGGGAACCACCCTATGGGTCCAACTGTCTACCTCAGAGAACAATTTTGTTTTAGTCATTATTTTACTTCTTGGTTTTCGACACTTTTGCCAAAATCAAAAGACAATACCTTGCACCACGTTGTTGTTTTGTTTTAGTGTGAGAGTCAGAATAGGCCGATTTGGACACAAGAACATCTTTTCAGTTACTGACATTCTGACACTGGCCGATCCTTAGTTTTGAGTTTTTAGCTAGGGAAGTCCCTCTTTAGAATAGGGTTAGAGAGGTATTTTCTCAAACCCCTTTTGTTTAATAAAATGTCTTATCTTGAGAACATGACAGCTTTGTGTCCAGCTTTAATTTCTGACCCCTCACAGCAGAAAGAGCGAGAGTTGTTCCCATCTGGAAAGAAGGAGGTTGTAGCTGAACCATCGGGCTAGAAAGTGAGATAGTTACATCAACTGAGGTGGAGAGACGGCAACAGGTATCCCAACTAGCCAGTGATATCCGAGGTTCCAGCGACCCTCAAATACGGAGGCACACAGGAGACCAGGAAAGCGACAGGGAAAGCCTAAGGCATGCTATCTGACTCTGGGTGACACAGACCCATCCCCAAAGAATAAAGCACAGCTGTCCTTTGCTTGTTGTTTAAATGAAGATCCCAGTGAGATCGCCAGAGCATCAACCCCAAGAGCTTGGAGGGCTCCATGCCTTGGAGATTTAATCCTTGGGTGCGGGAACCACAAAAAGCAGCAACCTGAAGACAAAGATCCGGGCTTGACAAGGACATCAAGCACTGGCCAGGAGGGGCAGAGTCTACTTGAATTATTGCGAAGGACCTTTATTAATCATCCCTTTTAAGTTTTCCCCTCTCCCGTTTTCAGATTGTGGATTATATTCTGCAGCATTAAGGATTTTGTTTGGGTAATATTTTGACAATGCATTTTGGGTAGTGAGGGAATTATAAAGGTTTTGGTGTTTTCCCTGAATTCAGTGTTTTTTAAAACAAAAAATTATTTTGCATATTGATTGTTTAAAGCGCAGACCAAATTTGAGAGCAGCAGAGTATTGTACAGAGTGTGGGTAGCCAACATTTGGCCTGGCATCTTTAACAGCAGTGCAGTACTGTGAGTTGAGGTCTGTGCGCCCATTGGAATAAGTGCTTGGTCAGGTGTTGTTGAAAAGCCATGTTTTTAGAGGTTTGCAAAAGGGGGGAATTTTGGGGTCCTCGTACACAGTGTTCCTTGACCAGGTAGGTTTTGTGGGATCTCGTGCACACAGTGATCTGCTGGAGGGTCATCAACCTGTAGAAACTGAACACAAGGGGGGTAAATGTGTGCTCCTAGGTAAGAATGAATTATATTAACCATGGAAGCCATTTCTGGTATTTAGCAAGTACTAAATGTGTCAAATGATATGAATTCCTCAAGTTCATCTGGTTAATGTCAGCGGTTAATACAGATGATTTATATTCACTCAATAACATGTTTTGAATCAAAGGCTATTGCACTTTCTTGATGAATCGCTCTTGTGGGTAATTAAATAGTTTATGTTCATATCCTGGGTGAAATCCCAGGGACAAGCCTCTATTAGTGTCTAATCTTGAAATATGTTCAGTTTCTTTCCTTATTGAAAAAGCACCTTGGTATAAAAGTCGTGGAAGGGTATACTGTAGGCACAAAAGAAAGTGACCTTCGATGGGTGACATTGTTTATGTTCACATCTGCTCTTGTGATACATCAGGCTACTCATATCATACATTTCTTCATTTCTTATTTCAGCTTGCACCTCACTGTTTTACAAGTGGTTCAATGCTTGATGTGGTTGATACTTGCTCTTTGCTTTATCGGATTCAAATGGAAGGTAAATGCATTTCATTGTTACATTCCCTAAGACAGATAGTTTGATCATTAACGTGGCTTGGTAAATTAAGTGATATGATTTGATCTTAACATACAGTTAAGCCACACAACCTACTGTCTTGGATATATTAAATAGATTGAGAGCAATCTTAATCTTGTTGGAACTTGCGAAGAATGTTTGCCAAAGTTCGAGAATTGCATTAATTATCTAACTAGTTAATAATAACCAGAAAGATTCACATTATTTCCATATTATTTCTGTACTGCTACAATATTGAAAACAATTCAAACTTGACATATTAAACCAGTAGAAAATATGGTTTAAAAATATGTAACTATTGATTTTTTGACAGCCTATATCTCTGCCTCCAAAGTCTGAAAAATTAGCTAGAAAAGAAATGCTGCCTCGATGTACAGAGGCTATTTACTGGAACTAGCAGCTTTCAACCAGTCAAACATGTATCCTTTGTTTTATCTGTGTCAGGAAGTAGACATGATAGTTGGCTGCACAAAGTGGTACTGCAAATCAGTAAATAAGCAAGAAAGAGAAAATAATCTTTTAATTCCATGCACTTAACTGCAACTTTTAGATTAGAAATCTCGCCATTGTTGAGGTTGGTCTCTGCAGTATCTTGGAAAGGTCTTAAGTTGAGCTTGACATAGCTCGAAGAACCTTCTCCTAGCAGAATTGCTGTTCAGCCAGAGAAAGCATGTAAAGAATCAACGACTGAGGAGGTAATTTTGTTCCTAGTCGTAACGGCGGCGAGGACCAGGTATGATTGCAATCGGGCATAGCAGGTACCTGGTGCCAAATGTTCATGTTTTGCACTGCAGGGTGCCAATGTAAAATGCAAAAGGCGGCTTACAAGCGTGTAAGGGTTTTGCCCTTCACATTTGAAAACTGCAGTGCAAATTAATTAAATGCTGTCTGCTTGTAATTATAAATGCTGTCTGTCGTGCAAGCATGAAGGGCCGCGATCTAAATGATTTCCTATGGAAACCGACTGCTTCTTGCTGGTGCAAGCATTCTGTAAACTATTTTTGGAGAGGTTTTTATTCTAAACAGTATTCTGAATCTTGAGTCTGCTGAAAACATGCAATCATTTATCAAGCACATTTTATCCCACAAACATGACAACAGTTCCCTCTTGTGTTGTAACAAAAGCAAGCAGTTTTCATAGGAAATCATTGGTTTCACACCAGCATGAAAATCTCATGCTGCTGTGAAATCAACTTGTATTTGAAGGCGGAGGGCAAACAGGAGGCGGGAACTTCATGTTACACCACAGCCCTAGACCCTCAAAAACAATGAAAATTCCCCAGAGTGTAAATGGAGGTAATGAGGCTGGGGTAACTGGTCAATGCCTGATTTTAGCACCTCCATTTACGCTGCAGGGACTTCCAAAACGAGCTGGGGTATTTGGCAGGTGAAACTCTTTATAGAGCACTCGATTTGCCCTAAATCCTTCCAGTTCTGGTGCATCCCTTGTATACAAAAAACTAAATATTTCAGGATTTCAATTTGCCAATGTTGATCACAGACTGAATAACAAACTCATAAAGAAGCCCCTTACTCCTGTACTGGTCTTCCTAAATGGCAGAGCAAATCATTAAGTACAATAATCATACATATCAATCATATTATTCATTGTCAACATTCCATGATCTTTCAACTCTGTGGTTCATTTTATATATTTCTTCTGACCAACCACTGTCTCAGGAGTCAAAATTGAGAGCATCTGGGAGCTATTTAGCTCCTGCGTCTAGCCTACTAGAGCCTGGTTAGCTTGAAACCAACCGCTACCAGCAACTACTTTTGTCTCCTAGGGTCAACTGATGCCTTCCAAATTAACTTTCAATATTTGAGAATGTTAATAAAGAAGAATTAGAACAAATCTATTACAAATTTAAACACAATGGTTCATACAAAATGGACACAAATTTAAAGGCGCATCTCTGGTAGCTCCTGGTTCTCTTGCGGTAGCTCCTGCCTATAGGGTGATGCCTGACACTCAGGAGCTGGTTTTAGCTCCTGCTCATCAAATCTTAATTTCGAACCCTGTCATCTTAACCTGACCGATCACTGTAAAAAAACATTGCAAATTGTTACAACGAAAAATATGCAATTAAATATAATACAAATATGTTTACAAATACACAAAAAATCAAATACATTTTCTGAAGATCAATTATAGGATGACTGCCTGTAAGTCTACTTTCAGTCAGACCACAAGCCCAACATGGCTGGTACCAATCGAACGACTTAATACAATTAAATATCAATGATGTCTCTAAGGAATTTCTTTAGGTTTTTGAGACCAGACCTCTCTGTTTTTTAGCTTTTTCCAGTTAAAGAACAAATTCGACTTCTGAATGTGCTTGAAAGGTTTGGGTAATTATTGTTGCCATTATTTGTGAACTATAGGCGTCTGACCTCAAACTTCTAGCTACTTGCAATATTAAGTTTTTATCATAACACGTTTTCACATCACACCTGCTACGAGAGATTGCTGCTATTCTCTAGTGCAGTACATAATAGATGTTATTACTTCCAAACCTAATGGTTCTCAATTGCTTTTACACCTTCACTTCTATCATACAATTTTCAAATGGTCTCTTGTTATTCTTTGTAACAGCTCCTGTAGTGCCCTTATGGGACTGATGGTCTTTCTCTCCTCTTTTATACAGGGTTTATTTCCCCTTATTTGGATCCATCGTTCTGAGTTACAGGATTCTGAATATTCTTGTTGAATGCATTCTTTTCTGGGGCTATTGTTTTCCGGATAATTATCAGCTTTTCCTCATGTAGAGTTTCTTTTACAATGTTTATCCTGGGAACATAGTTCATAGTTATCTCTCTATATATACTTTTAGACTCTTCATGTCCTGCAAAATGGTTTACTTCTGCCTTTTCCAGATCTTCTCTTTAGATTTCTCTCACTCTTTGGGATTTCTAAGCTTCTCTTTATCACATTGACACAGTTAAACTTTATCAACTTGGTTTTCCCAGTTTCTTCATAGGTACTGGGACGAGTTTCTCTGATGCTATAACACGTCCTCTTCTGGTTCACAGTATCCTTGTTCTTCCCATTGCCTTCAGCTTTGTGGGGGAATGTCTCAGTTGCCGGCAGGTACTTGGCACCCTCTCCTTCCTTCTCGTTACTTCTTGATTTGCTTTCCACGCTGTCTACTGCTTGTGGATTTGTCCCTCTGCTTCGACTTCTCAATGCCGGCACTGTTGACCGGACCGTTAAATGCATCCTCCGTCGGGTGGAGTTGGCATAGTTGAACAGACATCCTGCCCACCATGATAGGTTTGTGGTCATGCCACCACTGAGCTTTCTGCTCTAGCTGTATTTGCTTGTACACGCTGGGCTTCCATCGTCTCCCTCTCTGACTTCACACACTGTTTCTCCTCCAACTCCATCCAGTGTTTCCTGCACAGGCATCTTCCCCTGTGTGCCTCTGCCATTTGTCTCTCTCGTGCTCTCTCCCTCTCGCTTTGCATGGCCTCTCTCTTCAACGCACTTGTCACAGTCAATTGGGGACATGGATTTAAAGAGACAACTACTCTTTCTTTCTGGTAATTACATAACTTCACTTTCTCTTCTTCCTGGTCTTGGAACTTGCAATTATGTTGTATATTATTTTGTTCCATATAGGTCATCATATGTGGGTCAGGGAGTTCCTCACAGGAACTGGAGTCCTTATTCCCAACGGGGGAGTATCTCCCAGTGAGGACTAACTTGACTCGACCCGTAGGGAGGGGGATACAGAGCCAGCTCACCTCCCTAGCCTCACAGGGAGGTGCTCCCCCTTGGGGAGAAGGTACAAATTCCCTCACTTCGTCACATACCCTTCCCCTTATGTGTGTGGCTTCCCCATCTTGAATCATAGGAAACCAGCTTAAGCATACAACATTTCCTTGTTCTTGATCTTTTCGAAGTTCGACAGTAAAACAAAAGGGTTGTATATCCAAGAACCAACTCATGATTCTGGCATTGGTGTCTTTTCAAATGCTCATTCAGTTTAGCGGCGAGTGATCTGTGATCAACCGAATCTTTTTCGGCCTGTCAGATAATATCTTAAGTACATGACAGCCCACGTTATGGGAGAGCCTCCAGTTCTACAGTAGCGTAGGATTGTTCTCTAGGAAAAGGTTTTCGACTCCTGTATAACAGAGGATGTTCGCCGTTATGTTCTTGTGAGAGAATAGCACCCAAGCTCACCTTAGGTGCGTCTGTTAGT
Organism: Ambystoma mexicanum; assembly: GCF_040938575.1. Classification (NCBI taxonomy): domain Eukaryota; kingdom Metazoa; phylum Chordata; class Amphibia; order Caudata; family Ambystomatidae; genus Ambystoma; species Ambystoma mexicanum. Next base: position 150,902,419 of record NC_090936.1, read on the forward strand.
AGCTGAAAATCTATATTGAAGTCCAGCATCTTAAGGACAGGTCCATTGCAAAGTATGTTCTTTAGGTCATCGAAATCTGCTGGATCCCATCTATCCCAAAGTAACTTCTGTGGTTGGCTATTCTTTAATTTGTCTGTCATTCGGTATGAACCTTCTATATTATCCAGTGCACCCCAAGAAGGCACGAAGGTCTCTCCTGGTCTTGGGATGTGAGTCCAATTGTACTGCCTTCACTTTTACTGTTTGTTGTTCCATTTGTGGTTCCCTATGAGGTACTTCACAGCGTACTGTGTGAGATGACATTTCCGTGGGTTGGCTGTGAGCCCGACTTTTCTCAGGGCCCAGGCAGGTGATTTTATACAAGTGATTAATGTGTTCTGGCCAACTATCGCTATGTATCACAGTATCTTCCCAATAGGCCCTGCAGAAGGCTGAGTAAGGTTTTAATAGTCTATATTTTAGCCTCTAAAATGTGGCTGGGGCCCCATGAAGACCGAAAGGTAAAACTTTTAATTGAAATAGGCCTTGTGGTGTTGGAAAGGGTGTTTTTACTTGGTCGGGTGAATTCAAGGGGACCTGCCAGTAACCCTTTTTAGATCAAGGATGAAAATATATACTCTTGGAATAGGGCAATTATCAAATACCAGATTGAATTTAGTTTTCTTTTTTTAAACCTTAATTTATTTGGCGTTATGGGCAGAGTACAGTGGAATAAGTTCTGTACAGTTTAGCGAAGTAGTACACAGAGACATCGTAACAAACAGCATTGGGTGACAATCTAGAAAATACAATCAGACAAATTACGCATAGCTTAACATGGGTTCGTACATACAGCATCTTTGCTAGTATCAGTAGATAGGGGTGGGGCTGCTAGATAAGATTTAAACTCGGTCCATATATCTCTTGGGCGGGATGTAAGGGGTAGTGACCCAATGTACAGTTCCTTGTTGTTCTGGGTCCAAGTGAGCGCCGCCAGCCACGCTTTGGCAGTGGGTGAGATTTTGCTTTTCCATCCCATGAGTATACATCTTTTCGCTAGCATGCAGCCCATGTTGACAAATGAACGCTGTCTTTTATTCGGAAAATGTTCCCACAAACCAAACAGGGCGCCCAGGGGTGACCGGGGAAAGGGGCATCAGCAGTATTCAACAGGGCTTCTAGCACAGATTTCCAGAACACGTCTAATCGCTCACAGGACCAAAACATATGCATATGATCCGTCTGGGGGCAATGGCATATAGGACAGCACTGTGTGATAGATTGATTTGGTTAAGTGTTTTGGGTCTGTAATATAGTTCATTCAAAAGCTTGAATTGCATACATCTAAATCTAAAGTTGAGGGATATGTTCTTAGTATGTGCGCACATGCGCTTCCATTGATCATCCAACAGTTCGACCCCCACATGCTCAGACCATTTGGATTTTGCCTTGGGAGATTGGGGTGCCCTCTTACACAGTAACATTTTTTACAATGTTGAAAGTATTCTATGCCCGCCACTGGAATTTGCAATATAAACCAATTCTTCCATTTCAGGAGATTCTGAAGGGAAGCTCAGCCACCGCACCAAGACCGCTGCTCGTAGCCTGTAATATTGCAGCAGTTCACTCCCCTCTTTGGTATGTCCCTGTCGCCAGGTCATTGGGGTGATGAATGTTCCGTCTGGGAACAGGTCTGCCATTGCCCTTTATCCCAGGTGTTCCCATTGTGCTTCCAGCATGGCATCCCATGTAGGTCCCAGGCCGGGGAACCACCATAGCGGTGGCCATTTGTACTATGGGTATGGCTGTCCTTGTGTTTTGAGGATGGAGCGCCAGGCGAGTAGCGAGGATGCCACTGGGTCACAAGGGCAGTCGTCTTTATATGCACTGTCCATGATGATTCTCCTGGGGTAGGATTGCCCACGGCAAGGCGTTCTAGCTTGATATGGGGGGATGCTGTGGGGTCTGATATCACTGGGTGGCAAACTGCGCCTATACCGCCACCTAACACAGTTCGAGATGTGGTGCTTTAAACCCTCCCCTGTCGTATGGGTATGTCATGTCGGTCCACTTTTTCCGGACCGCCCCTGAGTGCCATAAAAATTGCACGCACTGCCCAGGCAGCCTGGAGAAAAAGGCTTTACCTGGCCAGATTTGTACTTTGGCAAAAATATAAAGGAGTTTTGGTACAAGCACCATCTTTATCAGGGACAGCCTGCCCACCAAGGAGAGTGGGAGTGTAGCCCATCTAGCCAGCCTGCCCGTGATATACTTTCCAGCCACCTGGATATGTATTTCAAGAGGGAAGCTTTCATTCTGGAGACTATCACCCCAAGGTGCTTAATCCCGTCGGGTGACCATCGCAGAGGGTATGTGCAGTGCGGTTGTTTTGTATTGGTTGTTAGGGGAAACATTTCCAATTTGCTATAGTGTATTGTGAAGCCTGAGAAGTCTCCCATATGGATTAAGACCTGAAGGATCAGGTTAAGATTTATCTGGGGGTCCCTTACTTATAACAGCACATCGTCAGCATAAAGTGAGACTATTTCAGGTGAAACACTAAGGTGCACCCCGCGGTGTATGTGACGGGCGCAGATCATGTCTGTCATTGGTTCGATGGCATGGGCGAACAGGAGCAGGGAAAACGTGCAGCCCTGCCTAGTACCCCTGCTCAGAGGAAAAGGCTTGGAGGCCTGGGAGTTGACTAGGACCCTGGCCAATGGGGCGGAATATATCAGCTTGATGTATCGTAACATCTGGGGGCCGATACCCATCTTTTCAAGTACCACCCATAGGAATTTCCAGGAAACCATGTCAAATGCTTTTTGAGCATATATTGTTACAGCTACTGCCTCTGAGTCCGGTTTTATTGTATCTTTCATTTTGAACAGGCGTCTGATGTTTACTGATGTGGACCTAGCAGAGACGAAGCCCGCCTCATCCACGTGGACCATGTAGGGCATTAGCGGGAGCAATCTATTTGCAAGGGCTTTGGCTTATATTTTTGCATCGACATTTATAAGTGAGAGGGGTCTGTATGATCCACACTCATCGCTTGGTTTACCGGGTTTGAGTAGAATGGTAATATTGGCTTTGCGTAACGTCTGGATTCACGGAGTGCTTCTTCCCATAGCTCCAGGAGGTGAGGAGCCACTAGTGCTGCATGCTCCTGATAGAACTCGGATGCAAGTCCATCAGATCCGGGGGGCTTGCATCTAGGCAGGCCATTGATCATGGCCATAATCTCATCCATAGATAAGGGGACTTCCAGACTCTCCCTGGATTTATTATTTAGCCGTGACAGTGGTATCCCTTCCAATAGTGCGTCTATGGTATGTGTGCCACAATCGGGCTGCAGTATAAAGCTCTCTGTAAAAGTCCCGGAATACTCCCAGTATCTCCCTGTCCCCCCTTTGAGGGTCTCCTTCTGTATCCTTGATGCAGTCTACTCGAGTGTGGCAGTGTTCTGCTCTGGCCAATATGGCCAGGGTTCTCCCAGGCCTTTCCCTCTCACCATACTTCCTAGCTGCCTGCGGGCATTAGTAGTAACGCACCTCCCTCAGGGCATGAGCCTCGAATTAGTCTAGTTCAGCTCATTTTAGGGTGAGTATGCTAGGGTCGGGGCTATGGGAGTACTCATCCTCCAGAGCTTTGAGTTTGCTTTCACTCCTTTGGAGGTCCCCCCTAATTGCTTTCAAGACCCCTGCTTCTCTGGAAATAGCTATCCCCTGGATATAGGACTTGAAGGATTCCCACCTCACACTGCCCGGCCGTTGTCTCACTTGCTAGATTACAGATGAAGGTTTCTCTAGCCACCTTAATTTCAGCTTTGAAGACAATATATTTTAGCTCTTCTGATTTAAACCACCAGGCGCCCCTAGTCGCCAGAGGCTTACCCGTATTCTGGTTTAGAGAGTGTTCGGCGAGGGGATGCAGGAGGATCGCCACCTCCACCACCCTACCCAGCAATGTCCGAGACAGGAGGTACAGAACGAGACGGGAGGACATGTCATGAACCGTGGAATAAAACGTGTACTTGCGCGCCAGGGGGGTGTAAAGATCGCAATGTGTTTACTAATTCTAAGTACTCCATGTGAAACCAGAACTGGTGTGCTGCCCTCTAGTGGTCACACTTGTTCTGTCCATGGTTTGATCGAGGATCAGAATCATATCCCCCCCCCCTAGAGTTGGGAACCCCACATATCCCACCAGGATTGCGGTCACTGCATCATAGAATTCCAGAGAGTCAGTATTTGGGCTGTAGGTATTAACCAAGAGTTTTTCCAGCCCCTCTGAGACAATGGAGAATCACATACTGTCAGAGTCTATGTGTTTCTTTTTTAATGTGAATTGTACTGACTTGTGTATTAGTGTTAGAACGCCTCTGGATTGGGTAGAGTAGGAGATGAAGTATCGGTTCCTGCCCCAAGTAGGGGCTATACTCCAGCATATTTCTTCCCCTGCATGGGTTTCTTGTAGGAGGAGGACTTTCGCTTTGTGTCTGTTTGCGTAGACCATCACTTTGAGATGTTCCTAACCCTCTGACATTCCAGCTAATTATAGTTATCCCCATTGATTAGAGTAATTCAGACGGAAGAATGCTCCGCTGTCACCCCGAGTATCCGTATACAAGCACGGACATTGAATCCACTCCAACGGTGCACTCCGCCACCAATTTATTTTATGAATATAACAAGCACAATGGTCGCTGAACCCCCTGGGGGGGAGGTGCCAAAACATGAACTTTCTCCTTCCCTTGCCCCTCCCTCACTGCCCACCCCAACCTGCAGTGTAAACCTCCCCTCCTTTCCTCCCATCCTCCCCCCGCCACTTCCCCACCCATGAAACCACCTGGATATGGGTAGGTAGCGTAACTTAACTTAATAAGCAGCTGCTAAGGGGCGAACTGCTGCTACCTCAGCCCATTGCAATATACTCTTCCTTCATGTTAATGTCGATGGTATACCTACGTACAGGTATATCAGGTATAAGTGCTATGGACTAATATCGCTGTAGGAGACAATTGCCAATCGTTCAAGGTCTGGTCTTCAATTTTGGATTTATTAGCATTATTCTCTTCCTGAGTTGGGACCAGTATTTGTGCCTCGATGAATTTGACAACCTCGGCCGGTATGGTGAAGAAATAGAGTTTACCATGGAATTGGAACATCATGCGGGCCGGAAATAGCATTGCATATTAGATGGATTGATCCTGCAACATCTTAACTCCTAGAAATTGGCATCGTTCTTGTTCTGGGAGGGAGAAACCTGGAAATATACAGATTTGCGAGCCCATCCGGAGTTCCTTCTTGTCTTTGGCTAAGCAGAGGATACAGTGTTTGTCGGTGTAGCTTTGGATTTTGGCGATGATGGGTCTCGGGAAGTCCCCAGGTTTTGGTCTCAGTGCGAGAACCCTGTCGGCCCGTTCTACAACAAAGAAGGGGGATAGTGGAGGGTCTCCCAGTAGGTCCTTGTGGAGCGCCTCCACCGCCTGCTCCATGCCCCCGGCTAATGTTTTCTCCGGGACCCCAACTATTTGAACATTGTTCCTCCGCGATCTAGACTCAAGGACATTGCACTTATTCTTGACCATTTTCATGTCTTTTACTAGGGTGGCCACGTACCTTGGCGGTCTTGTACTGTGTCTTCCATTGTGCTGATTTTCGTTTCTGCTTCCGCTATGCTGGCTCCCTCCTCCAATTGTGAGCGCATAGATGCAACATTTTCTGTGATGTCATCCAGCTTTTCATGCACTGAAGGGAATTCTTTGGTTATGGCTTCCATCATATGTGTAAAATCCATCGGTACAGCTGTCACTGGTTAGGTTTGGTCAGATTGGGAGGAGGTTGTTGGGCCTGGTTCCCCCCTGGGGGTTCATTTGGCGAATGTATCCACTGCACCCGACTTCTTGCCTCCTCCTGTGCCCCTGGTAATGGCAGGTGCCCCTCGGCGGCAGGTGGGCAGCTGATCTTTCCACAATAGTTCATCAATGGGAATAGTGGTTCCAGTATGTAGGGTAGATGCACCCCCGGCGAACCGTCCAAGAGACAGGGGGAGGGTCCGCCCTCTGGGTGTATGTGTGGGTATGGTTGCAGCTGGCCACAGCACTTTCCCGCGGTCCCCAGGGGCCTACACGAGGCGCTCAGGGGTGGTCCGCAGGGCTCGGCACACATACAGTGTCCCAAGAATTTGTCTTGACAGAAGGCCGGCATGGGTAGGGTCTGCCCAGGTTCAGGTGTGGGCGATCCTATGGTCCCCCAGGGGTTCCCAGCATAGTTGTATCTTTCTGGATGACAATTGTATTAGGAGAGTTAAGGTCTCCCCGGGGTCCAACAGAACAAAGCCCCAGCCAGACGGGTATGCATCTCTGGAGATGCCGTGACGGAGGGTTGGCGCCAAGTCTAAGTGGCGAGCGCCCATCCACGGCCCCCACTAAGCCCGGAGAGAGGGGATGACCCTTGCGTTAGTGTCTGTAAAACTGGGTAGGGACACTGGGTCGCTGTGGTATCTTCTCGTTGTCTCATGGGCCCCCAGGAGATTATTTGGCAGGAGTCTGTTGGATCTGGTGTATCAGTTGAGTCCCAAATACGTCAATATATTTGTTTTCACTAATATATATATATATTTCTGAGGCTTGTGGAATCTGCTTAGATCACATGCTGTGCATAGGCCGACATCTAGTGGAAGCTGCGGAGTATTACAGTTTGTTTTTCGAAACTCGAAAATGGGCGTCGACACAGGCGTGCCAGTAATAATATCCCTAGTGTGACGTCCACTGTACCCAAGATCCCTCGCGTCTAGGATCCTCAGATTGTTTTTTTCCGCCATACTGGTCGGAAGCATCTTGCGGAGTCCCCTGGCCTTAGCCATACTTTTGCTAATTATTGAAGTTTAAAATTATTTATTGACATCCTTCCCCACCCCAACGTCGACACTCGACGACGGCTGGAGAAGACATCGACCGTCGGCTGCTGCACGACGGATCGGGGCCTCGGAAGGCCGCTGGCCTCGGCCAGGGCCTAGTAGGCCGCTGGCCTCGGCCCTGCAAGTAGGGAGAGTGGGGGGTGGTACATACTCTTCACTCTTGGTATATAGGTACACCTTATATATTTCCTACACTTACCAGCCCGCTGCCTCAAGGTGCGTATGGAGGGTACCCCTTTCCAATTCTGCCCCAAGTGCAACCGCAAATACCCTTGGGTCGACAGGCACGCCACGTGCAATCTCTGCTTGCCGAGGGACCACCCCGAAGCGAACTGCAGAGCGTGTAGTAGGTTTAAGCCTAAGACACTTAAGGACCGTTCGACAAAGCGTTGGGCCCACCACGCCAGGCAGGCAGCCATGGCAGCGGAGGGCGCCTTCAGCGATGGCAGCGACGCCGTACTTTCGGACGGCGAGGGCATTATGGCGTCGAAAGACTGCCGAGCGCAGGTCCCCAACCTCGGAAGGTTGTCCGGCAGGGCGGCTATGGGGAAGACCTCCGGCGACGCAAGCGCTACACACCCTACACACACTAAACACACTAAGCCCAACCGAACCTCGACGACGTCGACTTCTCGGAAAGAGGCACAGATAGAACGGTCTGACTCGGTGTCCTCTGGGCGCTCTCGATCGAGATCGCCTCATGACGCAAGGCAATCATCCACTCTTGCCAAGAGTGCCTCGCTCCCTAGATTAACGGAAGTTCGATCGTCGGAAGACGAAGACGACTTCCACCCCCAGGCCGCGCTCCAGGAGACCGAGGCCGCAGTTAACACCAGCGAGGCCCCACGCTCGAAACAAGATACCTCTCCCGACGCTCGACGCCAGGCGTCGAAAGTCTCTGGGGCCTCCAAGGGGCAGGGAAAACATTTTTCCACGCACAGGGAGGGGGGGAAACAGCGGAAAGCACAGCCTTCCACTCCTGTAAGACCATCCTTCCACCCTAAGCAGACAGACACACATAAAACTACTGGGACATCAACATCCAACAAGGGTACCCTTGATAAGTCCTCTAAGTTGCCTACTAAAGTCATACCCTGTTCCAAAGAATGGTCCAGTGAAGACATAGACAGGGTCATGTCAAGGATGTCTTCCTTAGCTGATTTTTATGACAAAAACCCAGAACATTTCCTTTCGTATGACCCTCAAGGGGCCACACCCTCAGGCTCCTCTGATCCTATCCCCCTAAGTAAAAAGGCCCGGTTCGAAAGACCTGAACCCTTCGAGGTACAGCCTTACTCTACTCCATACTCTACTCCACACCCCAGATACCAAGGACAGCCTTTCCCTGAAGGGGACCAGGAGTTTACAGTTATGGAGGAACAAACCGGGACTGAATACTATGCGGATGATGAGGACCTGGAGGAGGTAGAAGATGAGCAGGAAATTTACAGAGTAGATTCCCCGGTAGAGAGCGAAGCCCCAGTTACTGACTCGCCAGTTGATAACCAGCCCCTCCTTAATGAAGTTCTCGCTCGCGCAGCAGAACATTTTCACATCGACACCCACGGTGTACAGGAGGAAAGGGACTTCGCAGAAGAGTTGGTGGGAGAGAGGAGGCCGGTCGCTCAGACCATCCCTATCCTTAAATCCATCCAACGTAGAATAGATCCATCCCTGGTGAATCCTAACCTCACCAGAGCCGTCAACCCCAGAGTCGAAAAACTTTTTCGGGCAGCCCAGTCTGACCCTCTTTATATAAGAGGACAGCTTAAACCAGACTCCCTAGTGGTTACCAACACTCGGAAGAGGGCTGGGACACCCTTATCGTCGCCAGAAGCTCCTCCCGACAAGGAGAGCAAAAGACTGTACGGGTTTGGCAGGAAGGTAGCCTCAACGTCCGCCTACCAAGCAAGGATCGCAAACTCCACCACCCTGTTGGCAAGTTACAACTGCCATCAATGGGAAGAGGTCGCGGCGCTCATAGCCTCTGCTCCTGAACCGTTAAAGGGCCAGTTGGCTCGGATCTCGGCAGAAGGGAGAGCCGTGTCTGGTTGCATATTAAAAGCAACTTTCGACGCCGCGGACAACGCAGGAAGATTGATAGCAGAAGGTACTGTTATCAAGAGACATGCGTGGTTACGGCAGTCGGGGTTCAAAACAGAAACCCAGGCTTCATTAATAGACAAGCCGGTGGAACCCGATCTATTGTTTGGGAAAGCGGTCGAAGACGCACTTAAGAATGCCAAGGACGAGTACGAGACTCTCAAATCCCTTGGCCAGCTTACCAACAAACCCCCTAACCAGAAGGGGAACAGTAATTTTCGTCGCCCACGCGGCCAAAATTCACAAAGAGGCAACTATGCCCAAGGACAGGGTACACAATGGAACAACAACCAGCAGTCTACCCAAAGTTACAGCAGGGGTAACAAGAGAGGTCGTGGAAGAGGCAGAGGCAGCCCCAACAAGGGAGGTGGCACGCCTCCACCAAAGCAGTGACGCTCAGTTCAGGGTCCCTTCTCACGCAACCCCAGTAGGGGGACGCATTTCCAACTTCACCCAGGCTTGGGAAGGGATCACCTCAGACAGATGGGTGCTGTCAACAGTGTCCACAGGATATTGTATAGAATTACTGCAACGTCCCCGGAACCACCCTCCACGACAAAGAATACACTCCTTAGAACATCAGAAGATTCTTCTCGAGGAGATCGCCATTCTGCTAGAAAAGGACGCGATAGAACTCGTCCCAGGACACCAGGTAAACAAGGGTATCTATTCAACTTACTTCCTTGTGCCAAAGAAAGATTTGACAATGCGCCCAGTATTGGACTTACGGCCTGCCAACAAGTATGTCAAGCCCCAAAAATTCCGTATGACCACGCTACAAGAGGTAATCCCCCTCCTAAAAAAGGGGGATTACATGGCAACCTTGGATATGAAAGATGCTTATTTTCATATTTCCATGCTCCCAGCCCACAGAAAATACTTGCGCTTCAAGGTAGACAGTCGCCACTACCAATTCAAGGTACTGCCCTTCGGGATAGCTTCAGCACCAAGGGTATTCACCAAGGTACTGGCGGTGGCAGCTGCACTAGATACTCAGAAAGGGTTGACCTTCCCCTCGGAAGAGAGAATTCCGAATATACTACTGCAGATTCCACATTATCAGTCAGGTCAACAAATAACGGTACGCAAAGCAATGCGGTTACTGGGCATGATGGCGTCATGCATTTACCTGGTCCCCCACGTGCGTCTGCGCATGCGTCCCATGCAGGAATGGTTGGCGAAACAGTGGTCTCAGGCAAGTGGTCAGTGGGACGATCTAGTGGTCGTTTCGCCAATACTCATATAGAGCTTACACTGGTGGACAAGAGAGAATCTCGCAAGGGGAAAACCCTTTTACGATCCCGAAGTACAAGCAGTGGTGACTACAGATGCATGCCTGACTGGGTGGGGAGCTCACCATCTCCACCACACAGCTCAGGGTCTCTGGTCTCACTCAGCAGCCAAGAACCACATCAACCTGCTGGAGCTTCTGGCAGTATTCCGAGCGCTTTGGGCGTTGGAGCCCCATCTGATAAACTTGTCGGTGCAGATCCGGACGGACAGCACGACAGCCTTGTTCTATCTGAACAAACAAGGAGGGACTCGTTCGCCAAATCTGTCCAAGCTTGCCCAGAAAATCTGGATATGGGCACTCAGACGGAACATCTTCCAGTCATCACAACATGTTCCAGGGGAGCTCAATTCCCTAGCGGATGCCCTAAGCAGAGACTCCCTCCCAGAAGAACACGAATGGGTCCTTCACAAAGATATCGTAGAAGATCTCTTCTCTCAGTGGGGTTTCCCCACTATAAACCTATTCGCCACAAGCGAAAACAAACAATGCCCAGGATTTGCATCCAGGTTCCCCCAGCCAGACTCCCAAGGGAACGCCCTGTGGATGAACTGGTCAGGGATGTTTGCGTACGCTTTTCCACCAACTCCTCTCATCAGGAAGGTGGTGTACAAGATGAACAAGGAATCGATGACGCTCATCCTAGTTGCTCCCATGTGGGCGAGACAACCATGGTTTCCACACCTACGCAGGATGGCGGTGTGCGAGCCCATCAAACTCCCAGCCTGGTACAACCTACTGTCCCAGCAACAGGGTCAAACAGTGCACCAGGAACCCAACTCAATGAACCTGGCAGCATGGCTCCTGAAGTCATAGAGTTTGGGCATCTCAATTTACCACAGAGGTGTATGGACATCCTAAAAGAATCCAGGAAACCAAACACAAGGCACTGTTACTTTGACAAGTGGAAGAGATTTGTTATTTGGTGCCAGAATAAACAAATCAACCCAGTTGATTGCACTCCTTCCAACGTTGTAACATACATGCTCCACCTGCTGGACGCAGGTTTGGTTTTTAACTCTCTGAAAGTACACCTGGCAGCCCTCTCGGCTTACACCACATCCCATAACAAGGTATCGTGGTGGAAAGTACCAGTAGTTAAAGCCTTCATGGAAGGAGTAAAGAGACTTCACCCTCCTATTTCGAACCCACTGCCAGGATGGGACCTCAATGTGGTGCTAGCTAAGCTCATGGGCCCCCCTTTCGAACCCATGCATGAAAGTAGTCTCAAACACCTGACTTATAAAACGGCCTTCTTAGTAGCCATTACCTCTATAAGAAGGGTCAGTGAAATTCAGGCTCTGTCAGTGCAGGATCCTTTCTTTTCTATCCACAAAGACAAACTGGTTTTACGCACACACCCTAGGTTCTCACCTAAATTTATATCTAAATTCCATGTAAACCAGTCCATCGAGCTTCCGGCTTTCTTTCAGAACCCGCAAAGCTCGGCTGAGGTGAAACTACACACCCTAGATGTGCGTAGGGTGGTCCTCTACTATGTAAACAAAACCAGACCGCTAAGGAAAATAGATCAACTGTTTGTCTCCGTAGCTACAGGCAGAGAGGGAGATTGCGTCTCTAAAGGCGCTATCTCGAAGTGGATTATCAACTGTATACAGCTGTGTTACTCTCTTTCTGAAAAAACTCTGCCTTTTACGCCAAGAGCCCACTCTACTAGAGGCATTGGGGCCACTCTGGCTTTCATTGCAAATGTTCCCCTCGACACCATTTGCAAAGCAGCTACTTGGAGCTCTATTCACACTTTTACTCAGCATTACTGCATTGACACTCATTCCAAGACAGATACACAAGTGGGACAAGCGGTTCTGAGACACCTGTTTGCTCATGACTCTTCTCACATCCCACCTCCTTCTTCTGGTACTGCTCGCTAATCTATGCACAGCATGTGATCTAAGCAGATTCCACAAGCCTCAGAAGGGATACATTACTCACCGTAATCGTATTTCTGATGCTTGTATCTGCTTAGATTCACATGCGACCCACCCTTCCTCCCCTCCGAGAGAAGGCGCATGATTGCTGGTAGTCTTACCTTTCTGTCTATCTGCTTGGATTATCAGTACTCACGCTACTCCTCATGCTTCCTCATGTCAGACAAAATACAATCTGAGGATCCTAGACGCGTGAGGGATCTTGGGTACAGTGGACGTCACACTAGGGATAGTATTACTGGCACGCCTGTGTCGACGCCCATTTTCGAGTTTCGAAAAACAAACTGTAATACTCCGCAGCTTCCACTAGATGTCGGCCTATGCACAGCATGTGAATCTAAGCAGATACAAGCATCAGAAATACGATTACGGTGAGTAATGTATCCCATATATATATATTTCTGATGTTTGTTAATCTGCTTAGAATCACATGCTGTGCATAGGTCCGACATCCAGTGGTCACTGCGGAGTATTGCATTTTGTTTTTCGTAGTCGAAAAAGGGGACGTCGACAAGGCGTGTCTGAAACACTATCCCTATAGTGACGTGCGTTGTACCCACAATCCCTCACGCGTCGAGGTCCCTCAGATTGTTTTTTTCCGCCCAGCTTCTGGTCGCCTTCACGCGGAGCTCCTCGAGAGACATTGCAACCCTCGACCTTTGGTCGTTTTTTTCTCATAATATTAATAAACCCTCCCTCGACGCAGTTGTAGCTGTTCTCCGCCGAGCAAGAGCGGAGGAAATCCTTCGGCGCTGCCGAACACGTGGCCTGGCCTCGCAGGCCATATACAGTAGGGAGAGTGGGGTCGTGGGACATCTCTGGGTCTTTCTGAGAATGCCTTTCCCTTTCCCCTTCCTTTCCCCTGGGGTGCTTATCGCGATTTATTGCCTCGGCTATGGAGAGGACACCCTTTAGGTTTTGCCCGCTTTGCAAAGGCAAATTTACTTGGAAGGACAAGCATTCACGGTGTAACCGCTGCTTGCCCCTCGATCACAAGGAGGAAGGTTGCGCGGCTTGTCGGCTTCTTAAGCCTAAAACTCTAAAAGACCGTAGGGTTAAAAGGTGGGCGGCCTACGCGATGTCGAAGGCCGAAGGTTCACCCGCCGCTGCTACCACCGACAGTGACGAGGAACGCGATAACACGACCTCCGCTACGGAAGTCGAAACCCCCTCTAAGGAGCGCTTGCGCGCTTCGTCGTCTGTCCCCGGTCCCGACGGGCTCGGCTCACACCCTGCTTATGGGGATGAACACCCCGGCGACACTGACGCACACAAAGATTCACATAAGCACACAACCCACGGCTCTTCTTCGTCTAAGACGAAAAGGGCTTCGGCGCCCAAGGAGATGCAGGTTCCACCGGCGGACTCCTCGGACCGTTCGGGTTCGAAGCCCCTCTCGCAACCGCAGCCGCGACCAGCGACTGGGCTTTCGGCAAATAAGGGCGCCGCCCCCAAACCATCGGCCGGCGCGCATCAACAGAAGGCGCAGACCGCCGTAGAGCGTTCGACACCCATAGCGTCAAAAACACAAGCTTCCGCCGACAAACGAGTCGCCGACAAACGAGTCGCCGACAAACGGGTCGCCGACAGCTTGGCGAGGATCGCTGTAGCCAACGCCCAGAAGCGTACGCCGAAGAACACGTCGAGCGCTACGCATAAGTCGAAAGACATGCCGAAAAAGCCTGAAGAAAGGCAGGGACTACCCCCTTTAATCGGGGGGGTCACCCGGCACACCTGAAGGTTTTTCGGAGGGCGACGGGACACTTTCCTCGACGCTTTGGGAGAGGTCGAGCCATTTCCAGCTAGATGACTCTATTTTTCCCCCGCCAGACAGCTCTGGGGTACCCCATGAAACCATGGAAAGACTCCACCTCTGTATGGAGAGGATGGAAAGGTTTATTAGCACCCAGACCTCTCTAACTCACAAGAGGACTAGAGAAGAAGGGCCTCAGGAGGACCCCAGGGCCAAAAATCCGAGGCTAGTCGATCCCCAGCAGGACACTGCCTCAGACTTCCATAAGGTATACAACCTCACTGGGGAGGAACAATACTTGGAGGAAGAAGATGATTTCATTGACAATGAAGAAGGACAGAACCAGGAGGAATGTCTGGAAGACAGACCAGACATTATAGAGGAAGGCTTTGAAGAAAACCCAGAAGAAGGACCTTCGCACCCCTGGCAATCCCCATCAGTATATTCCGACACTGATGTCCTAAACCTAACTCCTCCGGACAATTCTCCGGTTAGGAACACGTCTCCAATTGACGATCAACCCACTTTCAATGCACTGTTGCGCAGAGCAGCAGCGCATTTCGAACTGGACACGGGGGAGCTCTCTCCAGCATTGGACTTTGTAGAAAGAGTTATTAAAGAGAAACCCCCGGTCAGCCAGACCATTCCCCTCCTCGCTTCAGTGAAGAGGAGAATCATCCCTTCGCTGTCCACTCCCGCAATGATCAGAGGGGTCAATCCGAGGATTGAAAAACTTTTCACTCCTTCACCCTCAGACCCGCTCTACATTAGGGGACATTCCATACCGGATTCCCTAGTAGTATCTAATACTAGAAAGAGGGCAGGGGTACCACTTTCCACCAGTGAGGCACCCCCTGACAAGGAGGGCAAGAGGCTATATGCCCTTGCAAAGAGAGTAACTTCCTCGGCTACCTTCTCAGCAAGAATTGGGAACAACAATTCCTTACTGGCTAGCTACGCAGACGCGCAGTGGACCAAACTGCGCAAGGACGCTGAGGAAGCACCGGAGCCTTTACGTACACGCCTACTTTCAACTATTGGCGAAGGAACCCAGGTGAACCAGAGCATTGTAAAAAACTCTCTGGACGCGGCAGAAACAGCGGGACGTTCCCTGGTGCAGGGAATACTCCTAAAACGCCATGTATGGCTGCGCAACTCAGGCTTTAAACCGGAGACGCAGGCGTCTTTAATAAATAAACCTGTCGAAGACTCTAACCTCTTCGGAAAAGCGGTGGATGAAGCTCTAGAGATGGCTAAAAAAGAGTTCGATACGATCAAGACTCTTGACCAGATCTCTAAGCCCACTACCAGACGCGGCTATGGCAACAAACGCTTTTTTCGTGGCCAACGCCAGCAACAACAACAAAGTCAACATCAACAATACCCTGCCACCAATTACCAGACCAATAGTGGGCAGTACAGCCAAAGAGGCCAACGCCGGGGTAAGGGGAGAGGTCGGGGATCCACCCCCAGAGGCTCCCAAGCCCCCAACAACTCCAAGTGACGCGAAGATTCGCGTCCCCTCCCATGCAACACCGGTCGGGGGCCGGATAACATCCTTTCTTCCTGCATGGGAGGAGATAACGTCAGACCGTTGGGTACATTCCACCGTAGCCCACGGATACTGTATCGAATTCAACAGTTCCCCATCCGACAGAACCCCGAGGGGACGTCGCATGACACCGGAACATCTTGCCATCCTTCTCCAAGAAGTACAACAACTGCTTGAAAAAGGAGCCATAGAGGTCGTGCCTCTATCTCAGGTAACGGAAGGTATTTATTCAGTGTACTTCCTTGTACCCAAAAAGGATCTAACCATGCGCCCTGTATTAGATCTGCGCCCAGCGAACAAGTTTATCAAACCCCAAAAGTTTTGTATGGTAACCTTACAGGAAGTGATCCCACTGCTTTCTCAGGGAGATTACATGACAACATTGGACATGAAAGATGCTTACTTTCATATTTTAATGTTGCCAGCGCACAGAAAATACCTAAGGTTCATGATAGAGGGCAAACACTACCAGTTCAAAGTGCTACCCTTCGGTATAGCATCAGCACCAAGGGTATTCACAAAGGTGCTGGCAGTGGCAGCGGCCCACCTGCGCAGGTTGTCCATCCCAGTTTACCCTTACCTCGACGACTGGCTCATAACAGGGGATTCTTACGAAACATGCTTCTCCAATACCCAAAAGACGGTAGACCTTTTGTTCCAGTTGGGCTTCTCCATCAACGAAAAGAAGTCCAGTTTAGACCCCAGTCAAATCAAACAATTCCTAGGGGCTCTAATTCAAACAAGGGACGGCCTCGTCTTCCCCTCCAAAGAGAGGGTCCAAAACATGCTGTTTCAGATCCCTCAATATGTAACCGGGCGAGAGGTGACGGTACGCAAAGCAATGCGCTTGCTAGGAATGATGGCGTCCTGTATTTATTTGGTACCTCACGCGCGCCTGCGCATGCGCCCAATGCAAGAGTGGCTCAACAGCCAGTGGTGTCAGGCCAGCGGACTATGGGAGGATCTAGTGGTGGTCTCGCAGGCCTTGGTTCTCTCGCTACGGTGGTGGACAAAGGAAAACATGGGAAAAGGGAAACCCTTTGCCACACCCGCGGCGGAAGCCATCTAACCACAGACGCATCCCTCACTGGATGGGGGGCGCACCTATCCCATCAGACTGCTCACGGAGTGTGGACTCCGAACGTAGCATCCAAACACATCAATCTATTGGAGCTACTAGCGGTGTTCAAGGCGCTAAAACCCTTCCAAGAACACCTACAAGGCAAGACAGTAATGGTCCTTACAGACAGCACTACAGCCATGTACTACATCAACAAGCAGGGGGGCACCCACTCTCCAGGCCTGTCCAAACTGGCCCAGAATATATGGAAGTGGGCTCTCAAACAGGACATGTTCCTACTGTCACTACATGTACCCGGGGAACTCAATCTGCTGGCAGACAGACTCAGCAGAGATTTCCCCCTGCCCGAAGAGTACGAATGGCGCCTGCACGAAGACATCGTCTTCGACGTCTTCACACAATGGGGATTCCCAGAGATAGACTTGTTCGCAACCCTGGAGAACTCACAATGCCTAAGTTACGCCTCCAGGTATCCCCAGAACCAATCCAAGGGGAACGGTCTGTCGATGCAATGGTCAGGGAAATTTGTTTACGCTTTTCCCCCGACTCCCCTTCTCAACAGAGTGGTACACAAGATGCACCAAGAACAAGTGACCATGATACTAGTGGCCCCAATGTGGGCACGACAACCATGGTTCGCTCACTTGATGGAGATGTCTCTATCTCCCCCAGTGAAACTCCCCTGCCCGTACAACATGCTGTCTCAGGACAAGGGCAGGACTCTGCATCCATGCCCCCAGAACATGATCTTAGCAGCTTGGCTCCTGAGATCATAGAGTTCGGACATCTACAACTCCCGCAAAGATGCATTGACATCCTCAGGGAAGCCAGAAAACCAAACACTCGCCACTGCTATTCTAGCAAGTGGAAAAGATTTGTCATCTGGTGCAGGAGTAAGAGCATCAACCCTATTGACTGCTCTCCCACACATGTGGTCCTATACCTGACCCACCTATTGGATTCAGGTCTAGTGTTTAACTCCATTAAGGTCCACCTAGCGGCACTTTCCGCATACACCACTTCCCAACTCAAAGTGTCGTGGTGGAAGATCCCTGTTATTAAGGCCTTCATGGAGGGAGTAAAGAGAATACACCCCCCGATAGCTGACCCAGCTCCCGGATGGGACCCTAATGTGGTACTTACCAGACTCATGGGCTCTCCATTCGAACCCATGCACAAAGCATCTCTTAAACACCTCACTCTTAAGACTGCTTTTTTAATAGCTATCACCTCCATCAGGAGAGTAAGTGAACTTCAGGCTCTTTCTATTCTAGACCCCTTCGTTACAGTTCACAGAGATAAGGTGGTTCTACGCACTCACCCTAGGTTTGCTCCGAAATTTATTTCTAAATTCCACGTAAACCAATCTATAGAACTACCAACGTTCTTTCAAAATCCTTCCAATTTGGGAGAAAGGACTCTGCACACACTAGATGTACGCAGAGCGGTCATGTTCTACATGGAAAGAACCAGACCACTGAGGAAGACTAATCAGTTCTTCGTCTCAGTGGCAGCAGGAAGAGAAGGAGATGCGGTTTCAAAATCCACTATTTCTAGATGGATTGTTCAATGCATCACTCTCTGCTATACTCTTGCTAAGAGAGAACTGCCCTTTAGGCCAAGAGCACACTCTACTCGAGGCACGGGGGCATCCATAGCATTCATTGCAAATGTTCCCCTTGAGTCCATCTGCAAAGCGGCTACCTGGAGTTCTGTGCACACCTTTACAAAACGCTACTGTCTAGATACACACTCTAGATCTGACTCCCAGGTGGGGCAGACAGTATTACGACGCCTTTTCTCTACTGTTCCTTCTCATAACCCACCGCCAACTCCGGGTACTGCTCGCTAGTCTATGCACAGCATGTGATTCTAAGCAGATTAACAAACATCAGAAGAGAATGCATTACTTACCGTAAAAGCATTTCTGATGGTTGTATCTGCTTAGATTCACATGCGCCCACCCTTCCTCCCCGCTCGGATGGAAGGAACATAGACTTCCTTCATATATCTCTCTCTTTTCTGTATTCACTCACGTCTAGAAGGCTCCCTCAGGGCAGAAAAATACAAACAGAGGGACCTCGACGCGTGAGGGATTGTGGGTACAACGCACGTCACTATAGGGATAGTGTTTCAGACACGCCTTGTCGACGTCCCCTTTTTCGACTACGAAAAACAAAATGCAATACTCCGCAGTGACCACTGGATGTCGGACCTATGCACAGCATGTGAATCTAAGCAGATACAACCATCAGAAATGCTTTTACGGTAAGTAATGCATTCTCATATATATATATATATATATATATATATATATGTATATATATATATATATATATATATATATATATATATATATATATACATATACATTTTTTTTTTAACCATTAACTTTTCTTTTATTGAAATCTCAGTCAGCATGAGTTACAGCCAATATAACACGTTAATAGCTTAAGCATTAAATTGTATCATGACATCAAGATCTCATTTTCCCTTTTTAACTTGAACCTTGTAACTGTTTCGCTTGACATAACAATCCACATATAAGCATAGGTTGATAAAATAATGTGCTTAATACAAGTTAAATAAAGTATAGAGAAGGAGAGAGAAAGGAGAAAGAAATAAAAAAGCATTCACTACATCGCGCCATGTAACATGTCAATAGACCAATACATCATGCCTATCATCATGGATTCAGAAGGTACTTCAGAAGTCTTGGTTGAAAAAACATTTGTTCTTTATCTGCCACATAGTTAAAAAACGGGCTCCATATACGCATAAACTTTGAAAGTTTCCCTTCAGCCATGGCTTTGTGTTTTTCCATCCCTAGAAAGTCCCAGACCTTTACCCACCAGTATGCCATATGTGGTCCTTCAATGTCTTTCCAGAAGCGTGCCCTCATAATTCGGGCTGCTTAGAGCAATTGTGAAATCAGTTTGGCTCTAAGACCAGACATCGGATAAGACAACAGTGACGACTTTGATCTTAGATCACACCTCCAACAAAAAGGATTGTATGGTTGGACAGTGCCACCATAGGTGGCCTAGGTCGCCACGTTCCCCACACCCATGCAAGCATGTGTCTGTATACTGAGGGTTCATTGCGTATAGTCGGTGCGGGGATCGATACCAACGAAAACACATTTTTAGGGCCCCCTCTTTAACCATAGTACAACCGGAGATCTTCTGGGCTCTAGACCATATCATTTGCTTTGATTCCTCAGTTACCTCTACCCCCAGCTCCCTCTCCCACGCCATCATGTGAGGGAGTTTCTCTTCCCATGAATTGTTTTCTAAGAGGCGATAGCAAGCACCTATTCTATTAGTCTGTTATCCTTCAAGGACTATGTGCTCTATCCCTGGTGGAGTTCTAGCAGCTGCCTGTCATGATCTCTGCTTCCAAAAGGTCAGGGTTTTCCCAACTCCCTTGGAAGCAGATCCATAACCCAGGTTCCGAGTGCCAACCAGTCCCAATTGGGACCTTTTGGACCCAGTCCTGGCGCCAGTGGCACCAGGCTCATAAATGTGCCCAGTCCCAGCGCTGGAAGCGCCGGGCTCATAATGCTTGGGTGGACTTACCTGCAGCAGACCATGCTGCTTACTTGCCTGCCAGCTGAGCCTCTGATCCTCTTCTGTTTGGAACTACTTTTCCTGTTGGGTGGGGCAGGAGCCACTCCCTAGATTCAGAACACTGGAACTCTTCTGGAAAGCAGGAACTCTTTTCTTACCTAGGCGTGGCTGTGGAAGGAGACACCTAAGCACTACAGGAGGCTATTTAAACCACACCCGGTGGATGAATCTTGCTTTGCGTTATTCTGCATCCTCTGCAGCAGAACGCTCATCGTGTCTTCTGCATCGGATCCTGGGCCTAAGGAAAAAGGCTTACCATCCTGAATCCAGTCTTCAGCAACACCTATAAAGACAAGAAAGAACAGGTTAGCATTCCGGCATCTGAAAGACAAAGGCTTACCATCCTGAATCCAGTCTTCAGCAGCACCTATAAAGACAAGAAAGAACAGGTTAGCATTCCGGCATCTGAAAGACAAAGGCTTACCTACTCTTTGTGCGCTCCGGAGGTCTTCGGCGCTGCATCCTGCATCTGAAAGACAAAACAAGGTGCGTTTAAAGACATTGGGGAACTTTAATACTCACGTGCCATTACTCCTTTCCACATCAACCCCAGTGGGTATTCCGGCACCCTGCAGCCGCTCCGAACTCGTACCTGCAAAATAAAAGACAGTTAGAGCGCATCGTGAAGCCGGCAACAAGCGCTTACTTACGTGCTTCCAGGTGCTTCTATTCATCATACGGACTCCATCTTCAACTCACTTCAGCCCGTCATCCGCCATCGCCGGAACCTGCAAAACAAGAGACATCATTGCTAAAGACTTTAAAGACAATAGAATTACTCGAAACTTACCGTTCGTGCAGTAAACGACGGACAGCAGTCCTCTGAAGTCAGGAGGCCTGCGCTACCGATCCAGTGAAGAAACCGGTTACAGCACCCTGCCCCGAGGCAGATGGAGAGCTCGGCATTCACTTACCTAAGGTGAGAGCGTTAACCTTTGGGGGTCTACAGGAGAGCAAAAAAGGGAAGAGATAGGGACACCCCAATAACCCCAGTTCATTAATCCCATATTTTCTGTCTGCAGACATCTTACTCTTGAAGTCAGGCATACAGTGCACAGAGGTCCAGCCCAAAGAGCCAACCGGGTGCTACACATCACCTTTGAAGATACGGTAGTCGCTCAGTCAAGACCGGCGCCTCTGCGAGAATCAGGTGAGCGTTACAGAACGCAAAGCCTACCGCAAAACTCTCACCCAGGCGCTATGGAAACCTTGGATACTGACCACCTAGCCCGGTTACTTGGGGAACTAAGGGCAGAAGTGCATGCAGCTCGTCAGGAAACGAATGCTCTAAGAAGGGAACTAATTATTTCCAAGGAGAGAACAGACGGTCTTGCTAGACAATTGCTACAGTCACAAGCCGGACAAACCCCGTTACCCGCATCCGGGGCAAATCTTCCTTCAACATCCTCTATGAATCCAGTGCAGATCAACCTACCTGGGAATGTACCTCTGGCTCCGCCCGAACGATTTTCTGGTGACCCAAAGAGGTTTGCAGTATTTATCAATCAGTGCCGGTTGCACTTCTTATGCCGGCCAGCAGCCTTTCCAACTGATCAAGCTAAAGTAGCTTTTGTACTTTCGTACCTTAGTGGCAATGCGGCAGACTGGTCGATCCCTCTAGTTAATCAAGATGATCCGGTTCTCCATGATTTTCAAGCCTTTCAGCTTAGTATGGAAAAACTGTTCGCAAGACATTCACAGGGGCAGGCCTTGGACAATGAGCTTCTTTCGTTGCGACAGGGTAATCAAGACCTTTTGGCTTATATTGCATCTTTCAATAGACTAATAGTGGAAACTCAATGGCCTGAGGACAAAAGGATTACGCTGTTTTACAGAGGTCTACGTGGAGAGCTCAAAGACGTTTTAGCCCAAGTAGTGAATCCCCCACAAGACTGTTCGGATTATATAGACTTGGTCGTTCAAATAGATCATAGACTGCAGAACAGGAAGGCCGACCGTTCCAAGTTTGATGCTCGAGTATTTTCCAAACCGCCAACTCCTGCCAAAGGAGTAGACTCCGGGGAACCCATGCAAATTGGGGGTCTGAAAGGTCCTCTAACACAAAAGGAGTGGGAAAGGAGAAAACAGTTGCAATTATGCCTATATTGCGGAAACTCAGGGCACTTTCTTCGAGACTGTCCGGTGAAACCTGCCAAGAAGGCAGTAGGAGCTGCAGTTACCAAAGTTACAAACTCTGAGCAGGGAAACGACCTCGCCCGACAAGAATAGAGGTCCTCTTGCCGAGCGTGAAAACCAGTTCCGTGACCTCGCATTTCGTGATTCCTATGGTCCTCATTAGCCCTGATAATCCGGATCGATTACATGCAATTGAAGCTTACGTCGACAGCGGTGCCATCGGCAATTATGTGGATCATGAAATGGTTTTGAGGATGAATCTAACTCTTTGTCCCAAGGCTGTAAAGGACGTCATTACTACAGTGGATGGTACGGAGATAGCCTCCGGGCCAGTAAGCATACCACTCAAGAGGTGACGCTAGTAAGTCAAGATGGACACCATGAGAAGATCGTGTTCGATGTGATCAAGGCCCCTCAGTTTCAGATTATTCTAGGAATACCTTGGTTAGAGAAACACAATCCTCTGATCGATTGGCGAGCAAGAACGGTTCAGTTTCCAGAATGTGTCTCTACTTGTCACCTTCCACCTAGTGTTGCACTGGCAGCAATTTCTTCAGAGACTCCCCAGTTACCTCCCGAATACCTTGAATACCAAGATGTTTTCCGGAAGGATCAGGCTAACACTCTACCTCCTCATAGGTCTTATGACTGCCAGATAGACCTGATACCTGGATCTACTCCTCCTTGTAGTAGAATTTATGCTCTCACCGAGCCTGAGAACCTTCACCTTCGACAATACCTGGATCAATACCTGGCGAATGGGTTTATTCGTCCTTCCAAGTCCCCTGCTTCTTCAGCTTTGTTCTTCATTCCAAAAAAGGAAGGAGACCTTAGAACTTGTATCGATTATCGCTCCCTGAACCAGATCACCGTTAAGAATAGATATCCGTTACCTTTGATCCCTGAACTCCTGGACCAAGTCAGAAAAGCATGCATATATACAAAGCTGGATCTTAGAGGAGCTTACCACTTGGTACGAGTAAAAGAGGGCGATGAATGGAAGACTGCCTTCCGCACCAAGTATGGGCTATTTGAATATCAGGTCATGCCCTTCGGACTTTGCAATGCCCCGGCCGCCTTTCAATATTTTATGAACGATGTCCTCAGAGAACTCATAGATGTGTGTGTTGTTGTTTACATTGACGACATCCTTGTTTATTCTTCATCGGAATCTGAACATCGGAAACACGTGAAAATGGTCCTTGAAAGATTGCGTCAACACAAACTTTTCGCTAAGTTGGAAAAATGTGTTTTCAACGTGACTGAAGTTGAATTCTTGGGATTCATATTATCACCTGGCGGAGTACGTATGGATTCAAAGAAGGTCGATGCAGTTCTCAAATGGCCATCACCATCCTCCGTAAAAGGTGTGCAAAGCATGTTAGGCTTCGCTAACTTTTACCGCAGGTTTATCCCCGAATTCTCTCGAATAGTCCAGCCCATCACTGCCTTGTTAAAGAAAAACAAACGTTTTGAATGGTCTACCGAGGCGGAACAAGCTTTCCAGGAGTTGAAGACTAAATTTATCTCTGCACCAATCTTAAAACACCCTCGCCCCGAACTCCCCTACATCGTGGAAACTGATGCTTCAAGCCTTGCCATGGGGGCAGTTCTATCACAAAAGGACCCGGTAACCAATCAGTTGCATCCCGTGGCATTTTGGTCCCGCAAATTCTCGCCTCCTGAAATCAATTACACGATTACTGACAAGGAACTTCTGGCTATCAAGTCTGCCTTTAAGGCTTGGCGGCATTATCTGCTGGGGGCCCGACACACCGTTACTGTGATTACGGATCACCGAAACCTGCAATATTTGAAAACCGCAAAAGCCCAATCCTCTAGACAACTCCGTTGGGCATTATTCTTTGCCGAGTTTGACTTCATAATTACCTATCGACCTGGTACCAAGAACGGTAAAGCTGATGCCCTTTCTCGGATGGGAGTGGAAGAACACTTGATCAACCCTAAACCTGTACCGATCATTCCCGAACAAAGAATTCTGGGTGTAATCGCCACAGAATCCATAGAGGAAGTTAAGGATAAAGCCAGGCAACTTGTAACTCCAGCAGACATACAGAATTGGCATCTGCAGGGAAAGGACCTTGCAGTAAAGGACAACTTATTGTATTTCCAAGAACGATTATACCTACCCAGCACAGATTTACAAAAAAAAGTAATCTCCTGTTATCACGATTCTTTAATGGAAGGTCATCCCGGTATGGCCAAGACCTCAGAAAAGATCAAGCGCTACTTCTGGTGGCCGTCTTGGAAAAAAGATATCAGAGACTTTATAATGTCTTGTGGAGTATGCGCCCAAAACAAGAGTCAAAAGGAAAGACCAGCAGGCCTCTTACGCCCTATTGACATCCCACCTCGTCCTTGGCATACGCTTTCTATGGACTTCATCACCGATCTACCTCCATGCTCCGGATACAATACGATTCTAGTAATCGTGGACTTATTCTCCAAGATGGCGCATTTCATTCCGCTCAAAGGCTTGCCAACAGCAGCAACTCTGGCCCGAGAATTCCTCGAAAACATTGTCCGACTACACGGTTTTCCTTCGGTTCTAATTTCGGATCGAGGTAGTCAATTTATTTCTCATTTTTGGCGAAGTTGCTGTCGGTCGGCTCAAATTGATGTGAGACTATCGACCAGTCACCACCCTCAGACCGACGGACAAACCGAGAGGACCAATCAAACTCTGGAACAGTATTTACGCTGCATGCTGCAACAAACTGAAAAAACTTGGAAAGACATCCTTTGGATAGCCGAATATGCCTACAATAACTCTGTCCATTCGGGAACTGGGAAAACACCGTTTTTTCTTTTGTACGGCAGTCACCCTCGAACCTCGGAGTTGGATCCCCTCCAAGATCTTGAAACACCAGCAGTAGACTACCTGCATTCTACAATCACCCAAGCCTTTAAGGAAGCTGTTTCTCACCTTCAAAGGGCTAAAGAACAATACAAGAAAGGAGCAGATCAACATCGGAAGGAAGCCCCTCAATATCAAGTAGGGGACCAAGTCTGGTTATCCACCAAATATCTACCTCTAAAAGGGCCACGCACATTCAACCGAAGATACCTTGGTCCCTATTCCATCACTACCATAGTAAACCCAGTAGCGGTCAAGTTGGACTTGCCCCCTCACATGAAGATACATCCGGTCTTCCACGTCTCTCTATTAAAACCTGTGCAACCTCAAACCCGACTAACTAAATCTCCAAAACCCATCCTAGTTGATGGAGAACTTGAGTTTGAAGTCAAAAGCATTCTGGACTCCAAGATCTCCAAATCTAAACTATTTTACCTAATTGACTGGAAAGGCTACGGCCCCCAAGAGAGATCCTGGGAACCTGCTGAATATGTCCACGCTCCGCGCCTAATCAAAAGATTTCACCGAACATTTCCTGACAAGCCAAAACCCCCGGAGAAGCCCGGTTTGGGAGGGGCCTTGAGGGGGGGTACTGTCATGATCTCTGCTTCCAAAAGGTCAGGGTTTTCCCAACTCCCTTGGAAGCAGATCCATAACCCAGGTTCCGAGGGCCAACCAGTCCCAATTGGGACCTTTTGGACCCAGTCCTGGCGCCAGTGGCACCAGGCTCATAAATGTGCCCAGTCCCAGCGCTGGAAGCGCCGGGCTCATAATGCTTGGGTGGACTTACCTGCAGCAGACCATGCTGCTTACTTGCCTGCCAGCTGAGCCTCTGATCCTCTTCTGTTTGGAACTACTTTTCCTGTTGGGTGGGGCAGGA
This sequence comes from Ambystoma mexicanum, assembly GCF_040938575.1. Classification (NCBI taxonomy): domain Eukaryota; kingdom Metazoa; phylum Chordata; class Amphibia; order Caudata; family Ambystomatidae; genus Ambystoma; species Ambystoma mexicanum. The sequence continues at coordinate 150,928,574 of NC_090936.1, forward strand.
GCCACTCCCTAGATTCAGAACACTGGAACTCTTCTGGAAAGCAGGAACTCTTTTCTTACCTAGGCGTGGCTGTGGAAGGAGACACCTAAGCACTACAGGAGGCTATTTAAACCACACCCGGTGGATGAATCTTGCTTTGCGTTATTCTGCATCCTCTGCAGCAGAACGCTCATCGTGTCTTCTGCATCGGATCCTGGGCCTAAGGAAAAAGGCTTACCATCCTGAATCCAGTCTTCAGCAACACCTATAAAGACAAGAAAGAACAGGTTAGCATTCCGGCATCTGAAAGACAAAGGCTTACCATCCTGAATCCAGTCTTCAGCAGCACCTATAAAGACAAGAAAGAACAGGTTAGCATTCCGGCATCTGAAAGACAAAGGCTTACCTACTCTTTGTGCGCTCCGGAGGTCTTCGGCGCTGCATCCTGCATCTGAAAGACAAAACAAGGTGCGTTTAAAGACATTGGGGAACTTTAATACTCACGTGCCATTACTCCTTTCCACATCAACCCCAGTGGGTATTCCGGCACCCTGCAGCCGCTCCGAACTCGTACCTGCAAAATAAAAGACAGTTAGAGCGCATCGTGAAGCCGGCAACAAGCGCTTACTTACGTGCTTCCAGGTGCTTCTATTCATCATACGGACTCCATCTTCAACTCACTTCAGCCCGTCATCCGCCATCGCCGGAACCTGCAAAACAAGAGACATCATTGCTAAAGACTTTAAAGACAATAGAATTACTCGAAACTTACCGTTCGTGCAGTAAACGACGGACAGCAGTCCTCTGAAGTCAGGAGGCCTGCGCTACCGATCCAGTGAAGAAACCGGTTACAGCACCCTGCCCCGAGGCAGATGGAGAGCTCGGCATTCACTTACCTAAGGTGAGAGCGTTAACCTTTGGGGGTCTACAGGAGAGCAAAAAAGGGAAGAGATAGGGACACCCCAATAACCCCAGTTCATTAATCCCATATTTTCTGTCTGCAGACATCTTACTCTTGAAGTCAGGCATACAGTGCACAGAGGTCCAGCCCAAAGATCCAACCGGGTGCTACACATCACCTTTGAAGATACGGTAGTCGCCCAGTCAAGACCGGCGCCTCTGCGAGAATCAGGTGAGCGTTACACTGCCTGCCTTACCACTGGGTTAGTCAACCAGTGACATAGCTGGATATATGGGAATCGTTCAGTTTCCGGGAGTTTAGATTTCTCTTTGCATCGTTCGAAGATTAAGGGTTCCCGGTCTTCATATAGGTCACGCAATCTTAGGGGTTCGCCCTGCGACCATATCTGAAAGACACTGGATTGTAGGCTGGGGGTGAAGGCCAGGTTTTGAGTGACTGGTGAGAGAGGACCAAGGCCTGAAGCAAACTCACGTTCTGCACATGCTTTGTCCCAACACCTCAATGTTGTTAGAGTTGTGGGCAATAGAGCGTCTTGCTGCTTACCCGTTTCCCTTGGGAGGAATGTGAGATACTTCAGGGGGAGGGGGGTAATCGCCTGTTCAATGTCATGCCATTTAGGGGATTCAGTTGTATCTGTCCAGCTCATCATTGCTGCTACTTGGGCTGCTCGATAATATCAAGGGATTGAGGGTAGCCCCAGCCCTCCCAGCATTCCCCTCTCGTGGGAGCTTGCAAGGGAGTCTAGGCTTTTTACCTTGCCAAACAAATTGACCTATTGCCTTTTGTAGATCAAGCAGGTCGGGCTCTGGGATCATCACCGGGAGAGCATGGAAAGCATACAGAAGCCTTGGGAGAAGAGGCATTTTAACTGCACTGACCCGCCCCAGCCAGGATATCTCCTGTGAAACCCACCTCTGGAGCCAGTCCATGGCTTCCTTCAAAAGATCAGGAATATTAGTCTTCAGTCGCCCTGCATAAATTGGGGCCAAACATACACCTAGGTAGGGGATAGATGTGGTCACCCAGCGGTAGGGGAATGTGTTCTGAAGGGTAGCTACTGTAGAGGGGGCTTCAGAAAGCCCCATGCCGATTGATTTTGGGGAGTTTATCTCAAATCCAGAGATTGCTGCAAAGGTAGTTAACAAGGCCGCAAGGATAGGGAGCGAGGTGAGTGCATTGTTTAAGAAGCAAAGCACATCGTCTGCATATAAGGCGATTTTATGGCTCTGTCCCTCAAATTCGAAGCCCTGGATGTTTGGATGAAGGCAAATCGGTTGCGCTAAAGGTTCCATTGCCAACGCAAACACCAAGGGGGACAGAGGGCAGCCCTGTCTGGTTCCTTTACCTAGGGCAATAGGAGCAGACCATTGCAAGTCAACCCGCACTTGGGTAAATGGGATTTGGAAATTTGAGAGAATTAGTCTGGTGAATCTCGGGCCAAAGCCGAATCCCTTCAGGATGGATTTTATATACTCCCAAGACATGCTGTCAAAAGCCCTATGGGCATCTAGGGATAGAAGCGAGAGCTTGCCAGGGATTCTGGGAGCTAAGGCTATCAGGTCCATCGCCCTGAGGATGCTGTCGTGTGCCGAGCGGTTTTGGATGAAATCTGTTTGGTCTTTGTCTATTAGCATTGGAAAGACCTCCCCAAGACGACGTGCTATGATTTTCGTGTACATTTTCGCATCTGTATTGAGTAGTGTGATAGGGTGATAAGAGGTACATTCCATGGGGTCCTTCCCTGGTTTTTGGCTTATGAGTGTGGTAGATCCTGCCATGGACTGTGTAACTGAGCCTGCATCCCAAGCCAAATTAAACAGTTTGGTAAGGTGGGGAGTTAGTTCTGCTCTAAATACACTATAGAATGTATTTGTGAAGCCATCAGGACCTGGGGCTTTCCCGAGGGGGAGAGATTTAATAGCAAGCTCGACCTCCTGAACCATTATAGGTTCTTCCAGAGACTCAAGAAAGCTTTGCAGGACCTGTGGTAAGTGTGCATTGAGTATGAATTCTCGGGCAGCCTGTGGGTCAATAATATGAGGGGCAGTGTTTTCCCTGAAGAACTCCTCGGCAATACAACGTTTTTTCCTCTTCTGTAGTAACATATCTACCATTGCCATCCCGCAGGCTTTCTATCTGATTACGTTTTAATTGCTGTTTTAGTTTTGCCGCTAATAATTTATTGGCCTTGTTCCCTTTTGTATAGAAGTACTGCTTTGAAAGCAGCATAGAGTATGCTGCCGTCCCATGTGGTGTGCCTCTAGTGCCTTCCTTGCTATGCGTAGGTCTCTGTCATGATCTCTGCTTCCAAAAGATCAGGATTTGCCCGACTCCCTTGGAAGCAGACCCATAACCCCGGTTCCGAGTGCCAGCCAGTCCCAATTGGGACCTTTTGGACCCTGTCCTGGCGCCAGTGGCACCAGGCTCATAAAGATGCCCAGTCCCAGCGCTGGAAGCGAAGGGCTCATAATGCTTGGGTGGACTTACCTGCAGCAGACCATGCTGCTTACTTACCTGCCAGTTGAACCCCTGATCCTCTTCTGTTTGGGACTACTTTTCCTGTTGGGTGGGGCAGGAGCCACTCCCTAGGTTCAGAACACTGGAACTCTTCTGGAAAGCAGGAACTCTTTTCTTACCTAGGCGTGGCTGTGGAAGGAGACATCTAAGCACTACAGGAGGCTATTTAAACCACACCCGATGGATGAATCTTGCTTTGCGTTATTCTGCATTCTCTGCAGCAGAACGCTCATCGTGTCTTCTGCTTCTGATCCTGGGCCTAAGGGAACAAAGGCTTACCATCCTGGAATCCAGTCTTCAGCAGCATCTGTAAAGACAAAGAAAGAACAGGTTAGCACTACGGTCTTCAGTGGCAGCGCATCTCTTACCTGGTCCATCGGCTGTCACCAACGCCTCGCGCTGCATTCCGGCATCTGAAAGACAAAGGCTTACCTACTCTTCGCATGCTCCGGAGGTCTTCGCACTGCATTCCGGCATCTGAAAGACAAAAGCTTACCAGCTCTTCGCCCGATCCGGAGGCCTTCGGCGCTGCATCCCGCATCTGAAAGACAAAAGAAGGTGCGCTTAAAGACATTGGGCAACTTTATTACTCACGTGCCATTACTCCTTCCCACGCCAAATCCAGTGGGTATTCCAGCACCCTTCAGCTTCTCTAAAGCTCCGAACTTGTACCTGCAAGATAAAAGGGACAGTTAGTGCGCATCGTGAAGCAGGCTACAAGCGCTTACTTACGTGCTTCCAGGCGCTTCTATTCCTCACGCGGGTTCTATCCTCAACTCTCATCAGCCCGCCATCCGCCATCGCCGGAACCCTGCAAAACAAGAGATATCATTTCAAAAGACTTTTAAGACATTTGAAGTGCCCAGAACTTACCGTTCGTGCAGTTAACGACGGACAGCAGTCCTCTGAGGTCAAGAGGCCTGCACCCTTATCCAGTGAAGAAACTGGTTACGGCACCCTGCCCCGAGGCAGATGGAGAGCTCAGCGTTCACTTACCTAAGGTGAGGGTGTTAACCTTTGGGGTTCTACAGGAGAAGAGAAAGGGAAGAGGAGAGAGGCACCCAATAACCCCAGTTCATTAATCCCATATTTTCTATCTGCAGACATCTTACTCTTCGAGTCAGACATACAGTGCACAGAGGTCCAGCCCAAAGATCCAACCGTGTGTTACACATCACCTTTGAAGATACGGCATTCACCCAGTCAAGACCGGTGCCTCTGCGGGAATCAGGTGAGCGTTACAGTCTCGGAGGGAGAGCTGCGCACCCTTCTCCTTATGTATAGCTTCATACTTTGGGATTTCTACCTCTAACTGGGATTGTAGCTGTTTCCTGATCTTTCCCTTGCTGCGGCCTGGTCAAATAAATGGTCCCTAATGACTGTCTTCCATGCATCCCACACTATGTGGTGTTCCAGTTCCCGCCTGACGTTTTCACTAAAATATAACTTTATGGCCTCCGAGATTCGGGATCGGATCAGGGGGTCTTCCAGTAGGAAGTCATTTAACTGCCAGGGTGAACTACGAGGAGGTATCATCTGCGGGGAGCTAATGTGAGCATAACTGGTGCGTGATCTGAGAGTGCTGTTGGGAGGATTGCGAAGGAAACTGTCTGTGATATGAGGGAATCAGAGACCAAGAACATGTCCAACCTAGAGAACCTCCTATGAGCCGCAGAGAAGAGAGTATAATCCCGCTCTTATGGGTGAATTAATCACCAGGTCTCTATAAGTGAATGTTCTCATAGTAACGTGGTGAGCGCTGTAAAATGTCTCCTATCATTGGCCGGTGGGGGTAATGTTTTATCCACTAATGGGGTTAATTACGGCATTAAAGTCTCCCCCCAAGATCAACTCTCGCTCATGCTCTTCTATTGTTTTAGATAAAGAAGTAAAAAACAGACCCTGCTGGGAATTTCGTACATACTGCGAGATCAAGGTTACCTTACGCCCGTAAAGCACTGCTCCTACCAAGATAAATCTTCCCTCTCTATCCCTCAGCATCCTCAACATTTTAAGGGGAGTGCCCCTACATACTAGAATGGCGACCCCACGTTTCTTCGTGCTACTGGAAGCGCAGAATTGTATAGGGTAGCTTTTGTTGTTAAGACGGAATTCATCCGAAGGTGGGTCTCTTGAAGAAATAAAAGGGATGAATCAAGGGTGGCTATCCTATGAAACAGTGCTTTACACTTCAACGGAGAATTTAAGCCTTGACCATTTAGGGTGAGGCATTTAACGTCTTGGGTCGCTATTCCAGGATCGCTCTAGTTTTTGCAATGTGCTAAGAATACTTTTCCTTTTGGGGATAGAGTCAGTTATGGGTTTACCTGTCCCCACCCCCCCATATCCATATGTTATGCTGGCAGAGCCCTACGATGGAGGATAGCCAGATGACTGAGGGGCCAGTACAAACATTTCCCATGAAGTTCTAATGCCAATCAGTACCCAGTGTGTGACAAGTTGAATACAGATCCATACAGTAAGCGGTGTGGTAAAATACAAATAAAACTTGAAAAAATTCAAACGAAAAGAAAATTGCAAAAGGAAAAACATAAGAGAGCCTCCTCTGGCCCTCATTTTCTCATCCAACATTGACATGTGTTAATAGTAGTAGGAGCAATCCGACAGGGCGCCCGAAAGCTGCCATGTCCCTTACTCCCCATTCTTCACAGGAACACAGTGGCTGTCCTGAGCTCCCGGTGTAGGAGTCTCTTCCTGAATACTGTGCCATCTTCTGCAGACTTTAACTTGCACAAGCTCAGGCTCTTAATGCATGAATAGCTGAAGTTTTATCAGCTTCAGGTGCTTGCTCTGGTCCCCCTGGTACAGCGGAGGGATGCTGAGTCTCTGGTGGTTTCTGTGGTTTTCGTATCCTGATGCAGGTCCGGGGAATCCGAGATTTCCCATAGTTCATCACATTCCATGGTTTACGTTTCCTGGCAAGGGAGTCGTCCCCTTGCCTCCTCCGTTTATCTTTTGGCACAGGGTGAAAGTCTGGGATACCTTTTCCCGGTCTTCTGACCCCCGCACTTATTCCATGGATGTCTACCTCTCAGCCAATTCCTGGAATCTGTATTGTTCTCCCTTGTTTTTGGTACTGCGGGCGTCCTATGTCAGCGGGGAGACGTTGGTTTTTCGGCGGCTTCCGTGGTTTCCGTTTCCTGACGCAGGCCAATGGCGCCCGCGGCTTCGAGTGTCTCGACTGTCTGTCATTTCTTCCTTCCGGCGAAAAAAGTGCACCCTAGTGAGGACATCCAGGATTAGGTTACCCCTCTGTTGGGCAGAAGAGTCTACCCGGTGTGTCCTATCCAGAATCATTGCATCTGAAGTCGAGAGACCCAGCAAGGATCTAAACAAATCGCTTATATAGTCCGGTAATTCCTGGTCCGAGACCTGCCGGGGGACCCCTCTGAAGCAGACATTATTCCTCCTTGATCTATTTTCAAGGTCTGCTTGTTTCGCCCATATGTCTTCTAGATGTTCTTCAATGATCCTCGCTCTCTCTGTGAGCTCTTCACTGTCATTCGTTTGTTTGCATGTTATGTTTTCCAATTCATTGTCTCTGGCTTCAGGACCTCCAAGATGCACATTCAAATCAGCAATCGAGCAGGCAAGATAGTCTTTAGAGGTTTTAATCTCTAGTTTTATTTCCTGAGTAATGTCCTGTTTAAAGCCCTTAAGCAGTTCTTCGAGATCACTTTTTGAAAGCGCCATGCTTGAAGCTTTTAGCGCTGCCGGGGTGGGATGGATGTCCGCCTCTGCTATCTGTGTTTGCAGTTCTGTGACTGTCTGGGGGGGGTTAGAAAATCTTTGATTCTATGTGATTTCCCTTTCCCGACTGCTTTTGGCATTGTAAAGGCTTGACTGTGGGTTGCCCAGAGTTCCAAAGGTGCCTTGTACTGCTAGGGCATGGCCATACTAGCTATCCTCTGATTGTGAAAGAATTGGATTGTCCATATAGAGGGGGTAACTTCCGCTTTGAGTTGCATGAAAAGGTGGAGCTCCTTATGTCAGTGTTCTGCCAACTCCTTCCACTAGTGCCCTTTCCCACCCTGATCCGGCATCTGCGGGTTGAGATTGCTTGGATGAGTCTTTTCAGGACCTTGAGGGGTTTTCCGGGATCCTGAGGGCCAGAAGCAGTAGCATAAGCACTACATTGCCTCCCTACCCCCCTCCACCGCTTGGGGGCCCCGCAGCGAGTACATCGCTGAACGGGTTTTTGGCGGGGAGCGTAGGAGAGCTGTCCCGGGTGTTTGGGCTTAACATAGCGCCCCGCCCCCCCTTCGCTCCCCATCCTGCCCCGTACCTATGCTGCCCAGTGTGGGTTCCACCTACCGCGTCTCTCGCCGTCCTCCGAAAGTGTAGAACAGACTTTCTCCAGGGTGTATCCGCAGAAGGTGACGCTCTCCGAGACACACAGCTGCTTCAGACCTAGGATCGCCATCTCGCCTTCCACCCCGACACAGCCGCGGTCACAGGCACGATCACTCCTCTGCTTCTCAAGGGACCATCTGTCAGCCCGTTTTCGATCACCGCCTCTGTCATTATTTTTATCGAGAACCAGCACTTGTTGATCCGCACTGCACGATCCCTTGACTGCAGATAGGGTTGGTTGAGTCCCGCGTCTCCCGGCTAGTCTGCTTCATGTTACAGCTCTCCTCCGAGCATCTCCGTTCCTCAGGCTCGCCACCATACAGCCTCTTGCCAACCTCAGGGGAACGGGGCACTGCGGTATCTAGGCTCAGTCGTGGGGAATTCCGTCTCAACTGGGGGTCATAGGCTGCGGGAGGCCGCCATCTCACCTTCCATGGCGCATGCGGCCATTTTGGTCCCAGGAGGCGTTGGCACCACTGTTAGGGATTACCACCGTACCACGGCCGTTCTGCCACAATATTCACCCCTCCAGCTGCTTCATATCTTGGGGAGCCGTAAATTATCAAAATTGAATGGTGGTCTCAAATCAAAACTCCCAAAACTTGCATTTCGGGCGCCCTGTGGCAGAATTCACGGTAAACACGTCCACATGGCACGCCGCCTAGCCACACCCCCACTAATATTTTTTTTAAAACCCCAAAACATGTGTGCACTCTTTTCTATGATCGTCTTGTCTTATTCTTCTGATAGACTTAGCTCATCTCAATTTTAATCCATTTTGAAATGTGTCGCTCACCCTTTGTCTGTAGGCGCAGGAATCCCTTAAATAATACTCTCCAGAGTTTGGGGAGGTCCATTCTCCCTCCTTGAGGAAAGGTATCGAGGTATCTCCTTTTCCCTAACAAATCCTGTTACGTTCCCCTATATATATATATATATATATATATATATATACATATATATATATATATATATATATATATATATATATATATAATATGGCCCCTCCCCTTTCATTTGACACTTCACATCTGGTATTCAGCTTGATGCTTTCGGTATCAACGCTTCTCCAATAAACCACTCCACCTTCAGTCCACGGGGCACCTGCAGGGACTGGACAGGAATTTCTTCAAAGGGTCACCTGCCAATCACCTTGGGTCACACGTGTTGTAGCACTGCTCTCCGCAAGAAACTCCGTGATCTTACAGCTAATGGTGGAAGATGTTAAGAATCCTTGGATCTGGATCTGAACCATCCTCTGCGGCCAACATGTGCATTAGCTCTTCTTTGGCATTTATACGTGCAGGGATGTCATTTAGGGGTCGCCAGAGGTTCCAACTGCGACCTCTGAGGTCTCCCTTGCGACCTCTGTGGTCTCCTTTGCAACCACTAAAAAAAAAAAAAGAAATCTTTTTTTTTTGTAATGCAAGCTCCTGGGCTGTGGCCAACACCATGTGGCTCTTTACTTCTGCAGTGGCTGGCTTTCTTGTGCAAGCCCCTTAAGAAAAATAAGAACATGAGTGCCACAAGTCTAACACTTTCAGCACTGACCCTAAATAAGAAAGAATAGGAATACCAAATAATGTGTCTTCTGCAGCCTTGATACGATAGCACACAGCAAACTCTGGGCCAAATTGGAACAATGGAAGATACCAAGAGGCCTTCTGTATATGATCCAACTCCTGTATAAAGATATCACGGTCAGGATTCGGCTAGATGCTGAAGGACAACTATCAGAAAATATCCAGACCTTACGTGAGGTTAAACAGGGGTGTACTCTAGCTGCCACCCTGTTTAACTTATATCTCGCTGATTTCCTCCAAAATGTGAATACCACTAACATGAATGATATCAAGTTAGGTAAAATTATGCTAAGATGGCTGGGATATGCTGACAACCTTATTTTGCTTGACTATACGCCTAAAGGTCTACAAGTAAAACTGAATGAACTCGAAAAGTATGCAAATGCTAATAATCTTGCTGTGAATATTAGCAAGACTAAAATTATGAAGTTCGAAATACAGTCAGCTAATAAGAAGAGATAAACTGGTGGGTGGAAACTAAACGAACAACAGATTGAAGTAGTTCACGAATATAAATATCTAGGAGTTATCATAGACGACAAGCTTACATGGAAGCCACACTGGATAGAAACTAAAAGGAAATGTATGACTGCAACTATTGCATTGAGCAAGTTCATAGGCAATCAGGGTACTTACTCTGTCGCAACAGTTGTAAAACTATACTCAGACAAAATTGTTTCATGTTTGATATATGGTGCAGAAATCTGGAGCAGCAAATTTGGTAACATTATGGATAAATTTGAAGCCAAGATGTTAAGAATTCTGTTGCGAATGCCAAAAACATTACCATACGAATACATGTTACTGGAATGCGATATACTGAGTACAAGAAGTAAAGTACAACTGTCCTCAGCCATACTATATGCAAAACTTACTCGACTCACTAACCATACTTTTATAGTACGAATGATGGAGCAATATAAGGGAATAGACAGCAAAATAGATTTTAAAACAATAGACAGATGGAGATTAAATTACCTCCAACTGATCAAAAATGAGACTCACTGCTGGCTACTATACTCTGTAGCCCACATAAAAAATAAATTGAAAAAACTGATTTGGGAACTAGAGAGCAAAAAATAGTAAATCTGGCAACTAAATCGAACAGTGGAACATATATAGAATATATCAAAATGAGGACGATGAAACCTAAATACCAGATGTCATACCCAAATTGCTCTACCATTCGATGGTACCTGTTGTTCAAATTTAATGCATTTGAGGTTTTAGAAATACTAGGGGCGCAAGTGGGAATCCCCTGCGAACTTAGATTTTGTCGACTCTGTGGTACCAACGTTCTTGAATCAGCATACCACATTTTATGTGAGTGTGAAAGTGTGCAAACAATACGTAGTCAAAGTCTGATGAAATATGATAACTCTATGAATATGTGCAATATGCGTAGTGTATGGGTGAAGATAGTTGAAGGAAACGATGAAAATTTAATTTTCTACTTAATGAAATTTTATGTGATGATTTTAGTAATTTTAAAAGACCTGTCTCAGGATATTTTATACTATTAAATGTGTATATATTTTAGCAAGTGTTTTAGATGTGATGTTTTGATTAAAAAAAAATATGTAAAACTGAATTGTTATATACATATTATCAATAAATAAAATAAAAAAAAATGTGTCTTTCTGGAATTCTATACAATAACTGCTAGACTCATTAAAGGTTTATTTCAGACACACTTCAGGGGGTGAGTCACTGATTCAGTCTGTTCTTAAACACCTCAACTCAGCCTTTCATCCTTCTGAGGTCGATAAATGAGTTTTATATATAAAGCGCTAAGCGTAAGTGCTATATAAGAACACATCATTATCATTTGGTCATGGACGTCCGCTTGCATTCACAGTAATTTGGTAATATGGGCCTATACACACTGATCTTAACGATTCATATGGCAATCCATTCTTGTATGAAATGTACATCACATTATAGTGATATCGTAACCATATTTTTCCTAGTATACAATGCTATGTGATGCCACTTCCTGTTTTGTCAACCAGTGAAACGACGTGTTCCATTGCTTCCCGCGATATCACTTCGAGGTGGGGTCAAATGGCATCACTTCCTGTGTTGTCATCTGGGGTCAAGGGTCGTGTGATGTCACTTCCGCTACCCCTGGCATTTTGGTGAAATCACGTCGCTGTCTACGCGCAGAAGGGAATTACCATAACAAATAATCTTGGACCCAAATAGCCGGACAGACTCAAGGAATATAGCACAATACGACTTTATCATCAGTTCAATAAAGTAGGGAAACCTGGTGAACAACAAGTTGTAGTCCACACGCTCTGTTACATTTCAGGTACTAGAAGGCTTTATACCTCAATGTGCGTCAGCTACGACGTCATCCTACGTGGCAAATAATTAAACCTATCGGGTGGAGGGATTGGTTAGGGGGACATATCTACTTATTAATTCTATAAATATTAATAACATTATTGGCTGCCTCTCGTCTGGTAGACTTGTCTTGAACTTCCCTCTAACTACGTATAATACATATTATAGCAGCTTAAAAGCAGTGGATTGGCTTCTGCAACAGTGTAAGCCATATGCCGGTACGTTGCCTTTTCCCTGCATCGCTGGCAGCAACCAGGATCCACACCAGGGAACATTTTTGAGAGGCGTACTGGATCGTACTGTCATCTATATAGCAGTTTCAAGCCATGCAATTTATATTGGCGCGCAATTGATGTCTTATACGCATTTAAACACATAGAGCCCCATTACATGTTTGCTGGTATCCTGGCAGTGAATCTGCCAGGATGGATATCGCAAGCTGTATTACCATTACCGGCACATGGTCCGGCGTATTACCGCTGTATTACGAGTGCCGGCAATGATTGTAAATAACCATTCCATGTAGTCCCATTGGACTCCATGGGGAGATTTGGTGGTATTGCCAGCACCGAATACTGGTGATTTTTATCTGTAAGGCGCCTGACTTTCCAGCTCTTAGCTGGTGGTAAATCGGGTACCCCACCAGCAAACTTGTAGTTGGCCGGTGGGGTAACGTGCCGGTATAGGTTAATTCTGGCACGTAACTACTGCACCGGCCAACTTATAATGAGCTCCAGTAGTCTTCCATCTCTAATCATCCAACTCCACCTCTAAGTTCCTCTCCCATCTTTTCTTATAGGACTGCTCCTGCTCCTGTCGCTAATAAAAGAGATCTATGAATACCCGAAATCAGTCCCTCCATCATGGTACCACTACTTAGAATGCGTTTTCTATGGTCAAATGAAATCCCCTACTGTATCCCGCTATAGGTGTAGATGGTGCATTCCTCAGCAAATGCCTATCAATATCTCCATCCACCCACTAATTACAGTCCCCCCTATCAGGACTATCTCACCCTTCAATTCCAACACTTCGCCCAATGCTTGTTAACTGAATGCTAATTTTCCCTTGTTCGGACTGTATAGCATTACCTGTACTATTAATAGACGACCATTCAACATTCTCGACCCTTTCGTGTGTGTCAACTGCAGATTTTTATGGGGCAGAATTCCCACTCCACTCCTCCTTTCTTCATCACACTGGAAGCCCAGTAAACGTCTCCCAGACCCCGCCCCTTCAAGGAACGCTCCTCCCCTTCCTTCAGCCTAGTCTCCTGTAAGACAATTACCGCCAGTGCTGCTCTACAGAACTCTTGTGTGATAAAGGACCTCTTCATGGGCGAGTTCAACCGTTTGACATTCAAAGATCCCACCGAATTAGCCATCATCTCCCTGTAACATCCTCAACCAGTATCTTCTCTGACGATGATTCGCTGCAGCAATCTGTATTAAACATTACCACCAAAGCACCCCCATGTTGGCCATGTGAAAACCCCCCCTACCTCCCCAAACCTTAAACAGCAAGTCCAACTGCCCAGTTTCAAACATTCCCCTCGAGAGTCCCTCTCAGAGTCGAAGGGCCACTAGGGACATACTCCCACCATCCAATTCTACTTTGCATTTAATGTTGCCTCTCTTAGTTCCTGCAGGTGTCCACTGAAGAACAGAATGACTCTTGCATAGTACCCAACTTCTTGATTTTATTTTACCCAGGGATGGAGGGCTCATCTTCATATACTTTTGACCTCCTTTTCTTAGGTTGGGGGAGGCCCCTCAGTGGTGGGTGCCACTCCACCATCTCCATAGGGGTAGGATCTTGACCTGCCTTCATTACTGTTGATAAATGCTGCATGGCCTGTGTCGCTTCTCCTGTACTTCCACTTTAGAATTATAGTGTGACCGGGTAGGCCCACCGGTACCTAATTCCCTTGTTGAAGAGCCATTGTGTGAGAAGACAACAGTCTCTTCTTCTGGACAGGTTAAGACCTGACAGACCTTGGAAAAGCCAAACCTTTCTGCCTTGAAATGCAATCTACTTTGCTTTGGGCCAGTAGTTCAATTTATTCCCTGTAGCAGTGGAATCACACTTTAATAGATCTTGGCCCTACACCATACACCTTTCCTCCTCTATGCACCCATTCAATTTGCACAACTTTCCTAGCATCCACCTCAAATCAGAGGTTGATGACATCCTGCACCTTTTTTTCAACTTCAAGGGGCGACTCTCCATCCCTTTCTTTAACTCCCAGGACCCTAATATAGTTCCTACGCTCATGACTTTCCAGGTCATCGAGTTTAAGGAGCACCTCTTCTTCCCTTAATTCGATTTCCATCAACCGGGCATCCAACCTCATCTCAATTAGGTCTGCATTCAGCTGTGTTTTCTCTAGCCCTTCCATTTAATCTTCCATAACCTCCACTCTACCCTGCATGTCCACTATGGACGATTGAATGTCACCCTGCAAAGCAATGACCTCAGAGAAAATACCCCCTTATTTTCTCCTTCCTGGCCAGATTGGTTGTTGTAGACATCACAGATGACGATCCTTCTCCTGCCATCACGGTTTATCTCCTATATTTGTGGAGGGCTACACTTCCAGTGACCGGCCTTGATGTCAATCCCCTTGTCGATGTTCCTACACAGTCCTCCAGTTCTGCTGAATCCCTTTTGCCCTCCTTCTCCGGGAGCAGGCCTACTTATAGTGCACCCCACAACAATGCATTTGTCTGATGCGATTCAACAGGCTGTGCTCACCTGGCCTGCGTTCCTGGCAGCTTTATCTGGCTTTGCAATTCTTGGGTATCTACGTTGTCTCCCCTGGTGAAAAGTGCATGGAACCAATCTATTCACTCACCCCCCCCCCCAGATTTTCCTTCCTCTGCTGTTCTTCGCTGGGTCGCTTCCTTACGTCCACTTCTTGTCTCTGACACCAAGACCCGTTGTTCAAGCACTTTCATCTTCGGTGTAGCAACCTATCATGTCCAGCCCTCAATCCTGAACCTATACTCGGCCGGATTCAGTTCCTACACAGTTTCTCTCTGCAGTCTTTCAGTCTTTCATTAAGTCACCACCACAGGCAGATTTGGGGCCACCCTCTGCTTGGTGGGGTTTGGGGTGTAATCTTTTTGCCAATGAATTTGGCTAATCTGTCTCTCCAGGCACTACTTCAGAATCTATTCACCCCACTGCACTCCTTGTCCCGTGCCAATACTCACAGGACACGTCCTCATGGGCACTGTTTCTCGACAGAAGCGTAATCCTTTCTCCAAAACCCTCTGCTTTCATCAGTATGCCAAATTCAGAACACCACCTCAGACCGGCCGCAGCCAACAGGCTTCTCTGAAGCAGGGGATCAAGGGGATCAACTCCCTTTCACTGCTTCACCGGACCATATTTTTTCTCCATAATGCTCCACACAGTTTCCGTGCCGCTCCTAAGTAATGCCTTAGCGTTGTGTAGCATTCAGGACTGGCTTGGGATTCAATCACTCCCAGAGCCCTGCGCCGCTCACAACCTCCAGCTGCACATCCCGCTGAAAACGCTGGCTCCCACTAGGTCCTCTCCTCTAGTGGGACAAAGTGTCGTCCACTCCTTTCTCGTAGCTGAGGAAGCTCTAAATCCCCCATTCAGTGATGTCTGATCCACTCTTTCCCTTCCAACTCCTTGTGCCTCAGCTTCCCTCTCTTAGGGCTGTGTACAACTGCTCTGTTTCTTCATTTAATACCAGAGGGCACAGGAGCCATAGTGTAGGTGGCCATTGCAGTCTGAACCCCCTGGTGGTGTCCATAGAGGCATTTCTTTGAGGGAGGGGGGATGAGAGAACGAGGTAAAGGATGTTTTGCCTAATGCAGGTTAATGCTTGGAGATTTTCAGTTATATGCAGGGAGTCTGCCAGGATAAGCAGAAGGTCTCTGGTGCTTTGAGTCACTTGTGTTCCCGGTAGGTTGAACCGGAAGATGTTGTTGAATGTGTGACAGAAGCTGACGAGAAAAGATCAGTGATCATCCATGAATGGACAACAATTGTGAGGTGGTCATTAGATGAGGTGAAAAGTGGCAGATGTCTTGTATGATACGGGAATTGACATATAAGGAGCTCCATTGCTTTAACTGTCATCTGAATTATGTACCTTGCAGGGCCAGTCGGTTTAATGTACAACTGCCATGCCTCCCCTGTTTTCCCTGTCGAGTCAGCATGCTGGATGCTATATCGGGGTGGGATGAGGATGCTGAGAACACGAACGAGGTGGGGTAGAGCCATGTTTCAGTGATGGAGATAGTGTTGAGCTATTGTGTGGTGATAAACAATGTCGGCCTGGTGCATGTTTGCTGAATGGGCGTTGAGAAGAATTAATTAACATGAGCAGGGCGCGGGAGGTGGGGGAGTGGTGGCTAGTGTTGGCACAAACGGAATTTCCTTGTCTTCATTCGTCATTAACTAAAAACACATAGGGGGCAGTGTTGACATAGGTGTGAAGATCAATGGGCTGCAGGAGGAGGTGGAGCCTTATTCGCGTGACCTTGTTTGGGGCAGAGGTTAGGTGACCTACATCCACAAGCACAAGCTAACTAACTGCAAAAGGAAAAAATGCTGGACAGCAACTTAAGAATAGAAAGAAAGGGGCGGGGCTAAGAAAAAGATCACCAAAGAGTGCACCAAAACATTAATGGTGATTAGCAGATGGGTAGGGCAAAGGTCAGGTGACCTTAATCGACTGGCACCAGGGAACCAACTACTAACAGTATGTTTTAAATAGTGTGGGCACTGTGAGAAACCTGAGGGTATTCTCCCAAGCAGCCCTTGGGAAGCCCTTATTCAGGTGGCCTGGGAAGGGCCTACACCCTCAGACCCCAACCCTAGGAGCGGTCAAGCAAGAGAGGGTCAACTGGAGAGGGGAGTCCAGGGTTCTGCTCGGGGAAGTACCACAGGTGAGGCTGGGTACTGTACTGCAGGGAGAAGTAGAGGAGGACGAAGTCCCTGAGATCTTCTTTGGTTATTCCACATCTACCTCCCTTCCACCCAAATAAACTCCCGTAATAAAATCCCACCACCCCTACAACTCCGATAAACCAACTAGGAACCATGTTACCCTCGAAAACCACAACTCCCAGAGTCCTTATCTTCCTGTTCTCCACCCGAATACTCCCAGTCATTCTTCTTCACGTCCCTATGATTATTCTTTCTCGAACACCCATCCTACCTTCACAAAGCACTACTGTTGCCACACTCCCCACTGTTCCTTTCATGACAATAGTCCCATTCAATCCCATGTATTTCACAAATCCTACCAAACTCATCCTTTTAAGTTTACTAACCCTCGCAGTACGAGGGTTATAATTCCCCACAACACCTTCTCCCCATCCTATAGCATAGGACATTTAGAAACACCAACCCTCCCTTTTCCAACACAAACACTTTCGTACACCACAAACAACGGACTAATATCCGAGCCGTTAACCTGACATATCCCAATGAAAGGGTCAGGCAAAACCACACACACCTGACCGCCCTTTCCTTTCCCCACAGGGATAAAAGGTGGAGCTCGAGAGCACAGGATGAGCAAGGCAGACCGCACAACGGGAGAGCTAACTCAGTCGAGCGGTTCAAGAGGAGGAGAAAGATGGTGCATACCGAGGGAGTGACAAGGAGAGAAGCGAACTTGCCCTTTCCGACCAAGGCCTGTGAAACCTCCGCAGAAGGAATTATAAAACCGCAAACAATATCCAGCGTTTGTTGCAGCAGATGTCTACAGTACATGATACCCTCCTCGCTCATAACCAAGCCGTGGAGAGGCGCAGGTCTCTCTGGTACCAAACTTGACTCAAAGGAGAAGAAAGCCAAATGGTTCATCATAGCCGGTGAGTCGAGGAAAGAGCCAATAAGAGACCGAACTGTGTTGAACAATAAATTGCCAATGGCTAAATTGAACTTTGAAAAGCTAAAAGGATACTATTGATGAAAGCGGGGAAAAAACCAGGAACAGAGGAGTTTGGCACCACGTTGGTGTACAGGCTGGAAACTCTGGGTGATTACCCGATGGTAATAACTACCGTAACCGGAATCCCTTGGGAAGTGGTGAGAAGAGGTCAAAGTGTTCATATAGGGGTCTTGTAAAATCCTCTGTACCATCGAACGTCTTTGACCGACAGATGATTGCAAAGCTAAAGAAAATGAATCCCACTTGGTGAAATGAGCGTATGAACACTGTGTTGCAAAGGTTGGCTAGAGTGAACCCAGCAGAGGTATGCTAACGGGGAGGGACAAACTCTAAAGTCCCACAGAGTATGTTGACAAGAGTAAACCTGACTGAGGGATATCAATACTGTTTGGTAAAGGTTGGCAAGAGTGAACCCGGCAGAGGGATGCTAACAAAAGTGGGTGAGACCTGGAGTCCCTATGAATAATGTGTTGACCGAAGCAAACCCGATCGAGGGGTGTCCACAGTGAACTGTCTGGAAAAGTTGGCGAGAGTGAACCCGGCAGAGGAAAGCTGACAAAAAGGGGCAAAGCCCGAAGAACTGTTTAAAAAGACATTAATATGTGTGAATGCAAGAAGTATTGGAAGACCAGGCGAAGTAATTTGTCCCCTTTGTCATTTGGGTCCGAGCCCAGCCGAGAGAGATCTAGGGCTGAGAAGTTATCACCCAAAGTTCATTGAAAAAGGAACTCTGTAGTCGATTTGTTGAATATGATTTTGTGAAGGATCTACGCCCGGAAGAGGTGGAACCAGGGGTGAAGGGGTATAGACCTTTTTATTTTGACACAACGCCACAAGGACTGTCTTATTTTTCATTTGATGGTCGAAGCTTGTTCCCATCTCAGATTTAGGTTTAGTTTAGGCATTTTTCCACCCTGCATTTACAGTTCATAAAACACCCTTGAACTGTGATCACTTGTCTGCCTTTACTGTTGCCACCATGAGTTCCTTACAGTACATAGCCATTTGGTTGCGCCACTTAACATTTATTTTTGTGAGTACCTTGATATTTGGGAGCAGTTCCTATATGATTTAAGTGTCTGTTCAATAATAGCAATAACTGGAGTTTCGGGACATTTAATGGCGATACCTGTCATACCTGCCTTACAAAGTGACTGCCTGTCCATTTGACTGGCAATATATAGCAAATTGTGGGAGACGCTGTGTAGTTGTTGGCAAAACCTGGCAACAGAGACGCAATTTCCTCACATAACAGCCAAAGTTTTGGTTTTGCCAATGCTTGTTTTTCATGACAACCAAACACATTCTGCCTTCACACTTCTCTAAAAACTGATTTGGCCACTTTTTTTTCCTTCACCCCCACCTTTGCAGTCTGTTTTTTTCACCATGTACCCGCTTTGAACTGGACCCCATGTTCCTCCCGCTAGCACATAGATCAAACATATCTCTTATGACCCACTGTGAAGGCATCCTGAAGTAGACACAGACAACTGAGGAAGGTTTGAGCTACAAACTGGTATTTAAACTCACAAAGAGGTTGAGATAAGGCCTGTCTTGCCCTATGCTAAGGTGTGATTTCCCTACCTAACTGAAACTATTGATAGTATGTGTCAGGAAGGACTAAGTAAATGTCTGTCTGTGTCCAAAATCTATAGTGGCCCTCACATCTCTTTGTTCAAACTGTGTAGGGATGTCGGCATCAAATGAAAAAGTGTTCAAACAAAGGTTCAGAGCTTCTTCCAGCTCTTGGTTGGAAAGGGTTTCTCCCTTGCACGGGATTCCAAATAGTTAACTTTCAATCCAAATTGTTCACTTTCAATCACAAGGGGTTCCGTTCCCCAAGCGTTCAAATCTATCAATGTTTTCACCACAACACAATTCATCTGGATTCTTCCTAGCTTTCAGGCTTTTGGCTCTTTCATCAATATCATAAAGTTCAACCCATTGAGGCCACAATGCACCAGCTTCTCTTAATATTCAACTATAAACTTGTAGAGGAGTCATATGGCTTTTCTTTAGTGGGGTGTAGTCGGTCTAGGCATAGTTGACGGACCAGACAGTGTCCTTATCAACACTTGTTTGCCACCATTCACTTGTTCGATTATCAACCTTCTCATGGTCAGCTTTAAACTTGAACAGTTCCTCTTTTCCTTGTCAATTCTTGTTTTTCTCAGCTTCAATAATTCACAGTTCTTTATATTCATTACCAATTCTTTCTTGTTTTAGTTTCCATAATTCACAGTTCATTTGTATCAGGGAACGCTTTTCTTTACTGACCATTCATTTTGCTTGTTCGATTATCAACCTTCTCATGGTCAGCTTTAAACTTGACCCACAATTCCATTGCCTCTTGCTAATTCTCGAGCGCTCTGACCTTCCTTCACAATGCGGCTCGCACCATAGCGTCCCAGAGTCATTCAGTCTCACTTGACTCACCAGGTATTCTGTCTTTGTGTGCCCTTCTCTGCTTCGGTGGGTCCTTCGTGGCCGCCTCTGTTCCCGCCTCGGCAAGCTCCCCCTCAAGGGTCTCCGACACCTCGGGTCACCGGAGAGGAAGTCCTTTTGACTCAAGGAGGTCGGCAGCCTGGCCCTGCCACCGGAGACCTTTCTGACAACACCAGCCAGAATCTGCTTCCGCTGCAACGACTCTGCAGCACCTCAGCGCTTCGGACACGCGTCTCCCTGCCTTCACCTCGACTCCTCTGTCTAAAAGCATTCCACAGGCGATCTCAATCTCCCCATTAGCCTCACCTTAGTGGGCCATTTATACAGCCCCTTTGGCTTCCGGTGCAGGCCATTCACATTGATATCACAATAGGCTTGGTACTCTGCATCCCTCTTCTTCGTCCATGTACCAGAGTGGTGTTTGTGTATGTCTGAGTTAATAAAGGATTAATGTAAGTTCCTAGGTGGTCTCTTCCTTGTCTCAGTATCAGAGTGGTATACATTTTTGTCGTGAAAGGCAGCTGCGTTCTTATGGTAGGGGTGTTGTGTAAAAAAGTGTTTTGAGTTGTATGTGAAAGCAGATGTGTGTGGGAGTGAGGCCGTACCTTTAACTATGCTCTGAAGGTGTGGCGTGCGAGAGGAATAAATGGGTTAGCTACGCATTCAACATGGTTTACCCTCTGTATTCCAACTAGGTGCCAAGAGCAGTACTTAATCTCACAAATGATCGAAGTGCAATTAAATACTCACACTCTTTGTGGATCTTAGAGTGATAGATAACCCATCTCCGGGTCCTTCTAGTGCGATAAAGTTCGCACTTTAATTGTCTAGGTGTTTCGACAATGCCCACCCTCATTTTTCATTTTTTTTAAATTTGATTTATTTGCATTTCAACAACAAAACAAGCAGCCATGTGCAGCATGAAAGGAAAAAGGGAGTAAGTAGTCACACCTTGTGCACAGTGTAGCATCAAAGGTGTTGCATATTCACTTAATTTACAATCAGTGTCCTTGCGCAAATTATTACTTCAGTCCTCTGGTGCATCCTTCTGGTGCCCTCCCCCAAGTCCACCCCATCCCAGTGAGCCAGTCTCAGGAGGGTAGCTCAGGAGCAACGTACTCGCCTTGGAAGCTAGACAATGCGGAGCAACACAGGTTCGATCCCTGGGTCCGTGCTCAGACAGCTCCTGGTATTAAGCGTGTTATAAATAACCAATCATAATCATGTTGGCATATGTGCAAACGGCCAAACCAGGCTCCAAGGCCTCCACTTATTAACAAAAGGTAACACAACTGTGCATACTTCTTCTGTCCCACCACCCTCCCTGTCATCTTGCCAGCCCCAGCCCAACTCCAGCCCTGTGTCATCCTCTTGTCACGCGTCGGTGTGTCACCTGGTCCTGCGATTGCGGACCGGGAGTCTGACGGGTGTATGCGCACTGGCGCTTCCCACACCGGCGGAGTGCTTAACTGTCTCGCTCTGGCCCTCTGCATCTTGGGCCCGCGGCAGTGACGCTGGATAACTGGTCTCCGGTTCCCCATGGCAGAAGGGAGCTACCATCATCCTTACACAGCACCGGGCACGCCGCTATGTTACAGTGGCCTGCATGCACGCTGGAGTAGGATTGCTAAGCAACCATACACAAACAGCCTCGTTTTCATCCGAGGCATAAAAGCAAAGTGCCTTGGTGCGTTTGAAAGCCCTTGTCCACGCTTCTTTCTGCTTTTGGTCTGTTCTCCATGCACCTGCTCTTTGGTGTTTCTCTTAGACCTGCTTTCTGCCTTGCTTCTCCTTTCATCGCCCTTACTTTTCGTGCTATTCTTACCAACTCTCCTCTTCCCTTACCTAGCTGATTGTCTATGCCTATTGGCCCGCTTTCTCCTACTTTCTTGGTGCCCCTGTTCAGAGCCTGCACCACATTAATCTAAGGGGCACCCCTTCATGGTGCAGGAAGATTTGCCCTTTCTTCTGCATCTGAATGCCACACAAGCAGTTGGCAAAGGTAGGTTGGGTTTTCAGGCATTGCCTACACCATTCTAGAGTTGCGGTTTGCAGCGTGGCGATGCCTGCTGAACAGCCCCGCATACAGGTACGCGTCAGTGCTCTGATCTGCTTGACAGATTGAAACGCATACCTTCTGAGTCTGTAGACATGCAGGCCCTGCAAGAATTCAGGGACAAAGTAGTGGTGCTACATCAGGAAATGACAGCCTCAAACAGGAAAACCAGTTATTCAAGGATGCTATTGCACAAAACGCATTGGCCCCACTTACTGAGAGCACTTTAGCAACAACTGTGTCCATCAAATAAAACAGGGATCCTCAGACCCTCACCGAGTTCTGTAATCATTGGCAAGTCCAGTTTTTGTTTCGACTGGTACAGTTTGAGAGTGACACAGCAATAATTGGGTATATCCTAAACACCCTCACAGCGAATGCTTTGGCATGGGGTATACCCTGTGTGGCTGCTAGGAGCCCCATCATCGATTACTTCTCAGAATTCGAAAAGGGTTACTTGAGGCGTTACAGTCACCTAATACCACATCCTTAGCCCATTACTGTTTATTGGACATTAAACAAGGGGCACAAAACATCATCCTTTATGTTAGCCGATTCTGTCAGTTGGCAAACAAACCCCAATGACCTAAAGAAACACAAAAGACATTGTTCCGCTGAAAATTATTCAAAGAATAAAAAGACAAATTAGTCCATACCCCAGAACCTGCCATCATTCAGGCATTAATTGATCAAGTGATCAAGATCGACCACCGTTTGACAGAACGGTGTACTGAACATCGACAAAGTGGCTACAACAGATCAGTTCCACCTTAACTAATAGAAATCTACTTCTTGTAGGTGATGTCGGGCCAGAATCCATGCATTTCGGAGCAGTATGTGTCCCACTTTCTGAAGCAGAAAGACGACGATGCAGTGTCTTTATTGCAGAGATAGGAGTAATTGTTTGAGTAACTGTCCTGTTTGGCCTGTTAAGCAAAGGGGAAACCAGTGGGCTTGTTATCAGTTGGGAAGAAAACAAGTCCAGCTAATCTAACCAACCTCCCCCCAGCCACAGTGCATGCTATGCCACCTCACGTTCTATTCATTTTGCAGGTAACCATATCATGGGGGGCAGGGAAACCGACAATGGACAAAATGGCATTAATAGACTCAGGGGCATCAGGTAATATATGGATTCCAGGTTCTGTACCCACCACAAGATGACTTCCTTGCCAAAATCACTTCCAGCGATGGTGGAAGGGATAGATGGGACTCCTCCGGCATCAGGTCCCTTAACTCATGAAACCAAACCTATTTTAGTGACCATCAATCAACACAATGATACATTGGCTTTTGGTCTTATAGAATCACCATCCTATCCACTGGTTTTGGGTTTGTCGTGGTTGGTCTTTCATAATCCCAACATTAACTGGGCCACGCAAACCCTGATTTTTTGTTCTGACTATTGAACCAGAAAATGCTGTTCGATCCCACTGCCGTCTTTGGTACAATTTGATTTTGCTAATACAAGTCCAGTTCAGTTAGTCCTTTGCTGCCAAAAGAGGCCTGTTGAGTACATGCACTTTGACAAAGTGTTTTCTACTCTTGAAGACATGCCTTTACCACCATTACTTCCCTTTGTTTGCGAAATAAGGCTGCACCCGGATGAACCTATCCCTCATGGCCGGCTGTATTAACTTAGCACACAAGAACGAGAAGAACTGAAAGGCTATATCTCTGAATGCCTCAAAAAAGGCTACATCCACTAGTCACGGTCCCCAGCAGGACCCCCATTGTTTTTTGTTCCAAAGAAAGGGCACCCTTTGACCTTGTGTGGACTATTGTTTGTTGAACAAAATAAAAATCAAGGACAGATATCCAAAACCCCATATACGAGACATACTGGAGTCCCTGCACAACGCCAGGGTGTTCACTAAGATCGACCTTTGGGGTGCTTATCACCTAGTGAGAATCAAACCTGGAGATGCATGGAAAACTGCCTGTAAGTCTCCCATGGGGCATTATGAATATCGCGTAATGCCTTTCGGTAGTGCAATGCCCCAGCAATATTCCAGTGCTTTATGGACTCACTTTTTACAGATCTTCTCCTTATAACCACCTTTGTCTATCAGCATGATATTCTCGTTTTCTCTAAAACACTTAGGGAACACGTAGTTCATGTCTCTGAGGTCCATGAGAGATTATTTGACAATCAGCTATTTACCAAAGAAGAGAAATGTGAATTTCACCAAGAACGGATCGAATTCCCTGGTTACGTGGTTGATTCCAACGGCACCAGGATGGATCCAAGGAAGATTAAATTCATCATGAAATGGTCTAATCCACGAGATGTCAAGTCGGTTCCACGATTTTTGGGGTTTGCTAACTTTTACAGATGCTTTATACCTGATTCCGCCCAGAAGACCACACAGATCACACATTTGTTGCGGAAAAGGGTAGTGTTCTGTTTGGATGAACAAGCAGAAGAGGGGTTTTAGGACATCAAAGCAGAGTTTATGAAGCCTCCCATCCTGCGACACCCCAACAAAGAATACCCATGTATCATTGAGACAGATGTGTCTGATAGTGCCTCTTGGCTCCGTCTTGTTGCAATGGAATCTCGACACTGCCCTTGACCATCCCATCGCTTACTATTCCACGCAAATAACCACAAGTGAGTGTAACTAAGCAATTATAGAAAGGGAACTGTTACCCATAAAGAAACAGTTTCACTGAATGGAGGCATCACCTCCTCAGTGGCAGATTCCTAGTGGAAGTACGCACAGAGCATACAAATCTACAGTATCTACAATCTCTGTCATGTAACAGTCGCCAGGCCTGATGGGCATTGTTCTTCTCCCAATTCACTCTTACTATTTCACATATCCCTGGAACTCAGAATGTGAACACGTACGCCTTATCTCGTACTTTTGATGATAGTACAAAACCACATGCTGTCATATCTCCCATCCTGCCTGCTCAGGATTTCTTGTTTGCAGTTGTCTTTTTTTGGAGACAGTGAAGACAGCACAAGCCCTTAGTCCTCACATGTCTACACTGCGGATATCTCTGCACCTTCGTACTCAGGATGGATTGGAGTTCTTTCGTGATAAACTATACATCCCTACCACCTACCTGCAACGCATGCTTCTACAGAGCTATCATGGTTCCAAAAGTACAGGACATTGTGGTCAAACAGCAACCATGGAACATACATCTCATCAGTTCTGGTGGCCTAATATGAGAAAACAGATTTCTTCCTATGTGTCATCTTGTTCCTCGTGTGCCAGGAAAAAAGTACCCCGCTGTAAACCGGTTGGTCTCCTACAGTTCATTGAGATTCCGCATTTTCCCTGGCATACTGTGGCCATGAACTTCATCGTGGACCTTCCCATGTCTCAGGGCTGTACATGCATTCTGGTGGTAGTGGACTCTTTTAGCAAGAAGCCACTTTTGTTCCCTTCATCACTCTGCCTACTGCATACCAGACTACAAAGGCTTTTCTCCACAATATCTACCGGGTGCACGGTCTACCAGAAAAGATAATATCTGATAGGGAACAGCAATTCATATCACGTCTTTGGTCCGCTCTCTGTCGTGCTCTTGGAATACAAAAAGCCTTGAGTTCCAGATACCACCCACAGTCCAATGGGCAGACGGAACGGACCAACCAAATGCTGGAGGCCTATTTATGTTGTTAAACCAACGTTTTACAAGATGACTGGGCTACTGTTTTAGACATGGCTGAGGTGACTTATAACAACTTTCCATATCACACTGCCATTAGCTGTAAACCAGGACACCAGCACCATCATAATCCGTTGGGGACAGAGTTTGGCTAGCACTCACGATGTACCTTTGCGCAACTGCCCCAGGAAATTTGCTCTGCATTTCATGGGACTTTTCACCATTGCTAAGAAGATCTCTCCAGTGGCGTTTAGTCTTGTTCACCCTTCCACTTAGCATATTCACCCGATGTTCCATGTGTCTCTCCTGAAAGCCTTTTCTGTTGGATGCATTTCATCACCCTTGCCAACGCCCTGCTCCCTTCTTAATTGATGGGAATCTTGGATATGAGGTTGAGGCCATTTGTGATTCCCGCATATCGAGAGCCAATCTATAGTACTTGATCCATTGGAAAGGCTATGCACCTTGTGATTGTTCTTGGGAACCTGCCTCGCAAGTGCCTGCCCCCTGCTTGATTCGACTGTTCTACCTACGCAACCCTTCGAAGCATGGTTCCCCCGGTTCCCTGGGAAGGGGGCAGAGTGTCATGCATCAGCGTGCCTTTCTGTCCCTCGATCACGGACCGGGAGGCTGTCAGGTGTATGCACACTGCCGCTTCCCATGCAGAACGGGTGCTTACCTGTCTCGCTCTAGCCCTCTGCATCTCCGGCCTGCAGCGTTGGTGCTGGACAACTGGTTGTTAGGGAGAATTCTCTGTTCAGGCTGAATTTCCTAACCTAGTGAGTCCCCCAGAAGCTTTGCTGGATTTTTGGGGTTTATTTTTCCTCCTGCCAGGAGTGAGACTCTTTTACCCTCACTCCTGGACATGATTTGAGAGTGATTTCTGTGACTTGTTATGTGCTTATGGGCTAGGGGGTAATTTTCCCCATAGGCCATCATTGGTTTTTGGAATGTGTGTTACACAGCACCCTCAGTGCAGTAACACAGGGGTGTCCTAGAGACCCCCAAACATAGACTCCACACCCTGGGACTGACTACTGTCTCCCTGGGTCAGTAAAGTTACCATTAACTTTACTAGTCTAAACTTAGGAACTTAACCAGTACAAACCATCTTACTGTGGAAGTACTGGTAGGGGCAATTAGATTGCCCCTGGGTCTGTTGTCGAGGGGGTACTCTTCCCGTCCCCCCTCGCCGAGTTCTGGCTGGTGGCAGTGGATACCACGGAAATATTCCACCGGAATATTTCACAATGGGATTTCCCATTGTTTTTAATGCACCACTTTTTGGTGCAATGTTAAAGATACCGCCGGGTTATTTAATTAAAAATAAATTCACCGGTTGGGATTTTTCGCCAGAACTCGCCACCAAAATGGCGTCTAGGTTCACTTCAGTAACCCTGAACCCGAGTCGAGCCTTTGTTCCACTTTTGGCGGGCTTCTGCACAGAAGCCCTCCAAAGTGGTGCCATTCTGTCTGGGTACCACAGGGGGTGTGGGAGGGGGTTTAGGCACCTTGGACTGAGTTGCCTTGCCAACTCATGTCGCACTCTAGTGTGATTGGCCCAAGTGGTGAGCCACCCCGCTCACCACTTAGCATGTTTGAGTGACAGCTAGGCTGCATGAATGGGGTTTGCTGCATAAAAGCAGGGTTTTTGGGACTGGTTCTTCAGAAGTCGCCACAGGACCTAAGAAGCCGAAGAGGGAGAAGCTGAGCCGACCTGCCAAGACGACACCACCGGTGGAGCCCTGCGGAACCGTCTCACCACTTTTCCCGACGACAGAGGAGATCTCCTGCCAGAGAGTCTTCTTCCCTTAACTGGTGGGGACAACCAGTTGTTGCCTTCTTTTCGCCGTCCCGAAGCATCTCGTGGCCGCCTGGCCTGTGCCAAGCACTCCGGCAATCGGGATACCACTTTTTACCTCAACCGCGAAAGAGGGGTAAAATCCTTTGTGTGCGGAAAACTCCACGGCTGGCCTCATCCCTGGTAGTGCAACGACCTTCAGCTTTCCTCCACGTCGAGATCACCTCTTCCTCTGGACGACGCCGCGACTTGCACCCACTACCTGGAACGACTACCACCGCTGGAGGATCCTTTCCACTTTTAAAGGTACTGTGTTCCGCCTGGCCTCCCTTGCCAACGATTGTACGGGGTAGATTTAGTCCTCGGCTCTCGACCCTGGGTAGGCCTGGGTCACCCTAACTAAACTTTTCGGAAATGTAGTAAAACCTTTTCTACTCACCTGTAAAGACTTGAGACAGTGTGTGATCTTGGGCATATTTTCGCCTGGCTCCCTCTAAAGCGGCCCAAACTAAATTTCCTTGTTCCACCATTGTCTGCCTTTGCTAACCTTATGTGAAAAGTGTTTTATCTTACTGCTCTCTTTATTTCTGCCTTTTCCCTCCCTTTTTTTAATAACTTTTTGGAGTACCATCTAACGTTAAGCGCTCACCTCTGGTTGGAAATAAGTGGTGTTAACTTAGAACTGTCCAACAAATGATTAGGGATGTACATATGAGTAATAGTAACTGTGTTTTGACCTTCTTACCTTTTCTCTGTGCTAGTGTAATTTATGAGTGTGTCTTTAATAAATAAGTTTATACTTTTACACCTAGCTCTGATCAGTGTTTGTTTGTACTACTGTGCCTCTGTACCTATTGCGTATCCTCTGTATACTGCCTAACTCTTCTTGAGGGAAGTCTGACTGCTCAGCCACAGCTACCACAGTGAATCTGTGTGGTGCAGACTGCTACCAAGTGGGTTTACTGCCAACACCTGTAGTCTTAAATCTTTTGCAGTGGTCCCAGAGGGAACTGCACAGGTTTCTGCCTAACACTTGTGTACAGCGGTGGGATTTGTATTGAGTATACACTTTAGAGTACTTTTGAGATACCTTAGTGCAACTAACCACAAAGCTTAAGCACAAGAAAGAAAGAGTCATTTTTAACCTGTCTACTATGGAAAGTTATAGTCAAGAGTCCCTTGCTACAAAAACTGCTGATTGTCTAAGACTTCTCTGTAAGCATAAGAATCTCATGAATAAAGGAAAGAAAATGGAGCTAATAGAAAGGTTGTTAGAAAACCAAAGTCTGGATGATGGTTCAGAGGAACCTATCACTCCAGAAAATGTAGAGAACAGCAATGAAATTGATATTGAACAAAATATTGATGATCTTGGGTCAGAACCAGAAGAGGAGGATGAAACTGTTGTAGATAGTCCCTCTAGGCCTCTGTCTGCTCTACCAGCTGTACCTACTGGACCTTTGCCAGGTCCCACATTTAGTCCTCAATACTTTGAACTAGAGAAAATGAAACTTGAATTAGAATACAAGAAACTTAATGCTCAAACTGACAAAGAACTAAGGCTAAGGGAAATGGAGCTTAAGTATGAGCTAGAAATGAAGAAATTGTCTGTTGAGAATGCTTCTCTCTCTGGCTCCTCTAGAAGTTCCAGTCCTAAAAGACCCCGGATGCCTAAGGAATTGATTGGTATGTATGAGCCTAAATTGGATGTGTCGGATTGGTTGTCTCAGTTTGAATATAATCATGGGCTCCAGAATATCACAGGAAATGCTTTACTTACCTGGTTGTTCTCTAGGCTTCCCCCTGTTGCGACTGAGGTGGTAATGGAGTTGGGGAGGA
The DNA here is from genome assembly GCF_040938575.1 of Ambystoma mexicanum. NCBI lineage: Eukaryota > Metazoa > Chordata > Amphibia > Caudata > Ambystomatidae > Ambystoma > Ambystoma mexicanum. The sequence continues at coordinate 150,958,004 of NC_090936.1, forward strand.
GGATAGGCAAGAGTATGAAAGTGTGAAACTAGCTTTAATAGCTAGGTTTGGGAAGATCCCTTCCCAGTATCTTAGGAGGTTTAGAAGCCTCAAAAAGCATGATGGTACCCCTTGGGCTACCTGGGTGTGTGAAGGGTTGAAAAACTTAGAGGGATGGATTAAGGGTTACAAAGTGAACACTTATGAAGGAATGAGAAATCTTGTAATGATGGAGTCAATTTATGATGCCTGCTCTCCTGAGCTCAGACAGCACTTGGCTGATTCACAGGAATTAGATCCTAGGAAACTAGCTAGGGCTACTGACTTGTGGGTTGCCAACAGGGCTACTCACAAGGATTCTGGGGCAACTCAGAAGAAGGATGAGGGAAGACAGCCTAAGAAGGACTCCAAAGAGAATTCTGAAAATTCCTATCCCAAAGAGGGCCCCAAACAACAAAATAACCAGGGCAAGCCCCAAGGTAGGCCCCATCAGGCTAATGTACCTTCTGGCCACAAACCAGAGGGAGGTCAGAACAAGCCACCCTTTCAGAGAGCCTTTGGACAATGCTACATCTGCCAGGCTACTGACCATATCAAAGGGGATCCCAGATGCAAGGGTAAACCTGCAGGGGTCCGCACAGTCTCCTTAGCCTTCACTCCTGAGGATGAAGTACAGATGGCTAGTGCCCACTTTGAACTCTTTGCTGAAGAACCCTTGGGTCTTCAAGCAACTGTAAACTTAGAGCCTATGGATCTGGTTAGTAGCCAGAATAGGGAAATCTATAACTCTCTACCAGCAAACTCTAAAACGTATTATCTAGACAGTGTTCTCATCAATGGCCAGGACACCCCTGCCAGGAGAGACACAGGGGCTAGCAGAACAGTAGTGGATGAAAGCTTTTTCAGACCTGAGGATGTGGCTAAGGCACCCAAAGGTCCCACTAGAAATTCTGGAGGCCCTGTCCAAATGGTTCCTATTCTACCAGCCCTCATTCAGTGTAATAACATGACAGTGAGGATTCCTGTCAGTGTTCAGACTGAGGTACCTGGGAAAGTCCTGTTGGGGAATGACCTAAGATCTCTAGGAGTCGTGTCACATACCCCCAGGCCTCCCAGTATGGAGAAGCAGAACTTAACCAAATTGGCTAGAGAGGCTACCTTGAAGGACCCTTCTAAGCCTGTGGGACCCTCTACTGAGAACCCCACTACAAGCCCTGGTGTTAGTAAGTTGACCCCTAACCCAGGCACATTTCAGGATAGTATGCTAGGAACATGGGAGCCCCAACCAAGCTCCACCATTGTTCCCCTAGTTTCAGAGTCTCTGACTCCCCCTGCTTCTGAGGAAGAGGTGGATAGACCAACTAGGCCCCTATCTGGACCTGAGAGAACTGGTAATTCTCAGTGCTGGTGGAAAACCAGAAAAGAAAAGTCTAAGGCCAAAAACCTTCAGACTGTTGGACCTTCTATAGAAGACCCCAACAAAAATCCTGATGCTAGGGGGGAATCTCTTAAAGTAGGTAAGGTTAGATCTAAGAGGAAGGAGAAGCATGTACCTTACTTATCTCCAACCCCTCCACCCAAGAGGCCTAAGACCCAACCTGCTCCCTACAGAGAGGTGGTGAGGATCCTTGGAGGGCCCTCTAGATCTAAGGGTATCCTTTATAAGGACCCCTTGAAAAAGCCTAACCCAGGTTCAGGAGTTGTACCAACTTCTGAGGGACTAGTCAACCAGTTCCCCTATAACATTAAAAAGACTGATGTTCCTCAAAGGGTTTGTAGGACTTATAGCTTACAACGGAAAGCCATTGGGTTAACCATTGAGCACAGGTCAGGGTGTCACCATCAAAATGCTGATGGACTCTCTAGGATGTATGTTATCGACTAGAGGTATGAGGTTCATCCAGGAGTGGATTAAATCCTCCTGTCCCTTAGTCTGGGGGGGGGGGGCGAGTGTTAGGGAGAATTCTCTGTTCAGGCTGAATTTCCTAACCTAGTGAGTCCCCCAGCAGCTTTGCTGGATTTTTGGGGTTTATTTTTCCTCCTGCCAGGAGTGAGACTCTTTTACCCTCACTCCTGGACATGATTTGAGAGTGATTTCTGTGACTTGTTATGTGCTTATGGGCTAGGGGGTAATTTTCCCCATAGGCCATCATTGGTTTTTGGAATGTGTGTTACACAGCACCCTCAGTGCAGTAACACAGGGGTGTCCTAGAGACCCCCAAACATAGACTCCACACCCTGGGACTGACTACTGTCTCCCTGGGTCAGTAAAGTTACCATTAACTTTACTAGTCTAAACTTAGGAACTTACCCAGTACAAACCATCTTACTGTGGAAGTACTGGTAGGGGCAATTAGATTGCCCCTGGGTCTGTTGTCGAGGGGGTACTGTCCCGTCCCCCCTCGCCGAGTTCTGACTGGTGGCAGTGGATACCACGGAAATATTCCACCGGAATATTTCCCAATGGGATTTCCCATTGTTTTTAATGCACCACTTTTTGGTGCAATGTTAAAGATACCGCCGGGTTATTTAATTAAAAATAAATTCACCGGTTGGGATTTTTCGCCAGAACTCGCCACCAAAATGGCGTCTAGGTTCACTTCAGTAACCCTGAACCCGAGTCGAGCCTTTGTTCCACTTTTGGCGGGCTTCTGCACAGAAGCCCTCCAAAGTGGTGCCATTCTGTCTGGGTACCACAGGGGGTTTGGGAGGGGGTTTAGGCACCCTGGACTGAGTTGCCTTGCCAACTCATGTCGCACTCTAGTGTGATTGGCCCAAGTGGTGAGCCACCCCGCTCACCACTTAGCATGTTTGAGTGACAGCTAGGCTGCATGAATGGGGGTTTGCTGCATAAAAGCAGGGTTTTTGGGACTGGTTCTTCAGAAGTCGCCACAGGACCTAAGAAGCCGAAGAGGGAGAAGCTGAGCCGACCTGCCAAGACGACACCACCGGTGGAGCCCTGCGGAACCGTCTCACCACTTTTCCCGACGACAGAGGAGATCTCCCGCCGGAGAGTCTTCTTCCCTTAACTGGTGGGGACAACCAGTTGTTGCCTTCTTTTCGCCGTCCCGAAGCATCTCGTGGCCGCCTGGCCTGTGCCAAGCACTCCGGCAATCGGGATACCACTTTTTACCTCAACCGCGAAAGAGGAGTAAAATCCTTTGTGTGCGGAAAACTCCACGGCTGGCCTCATCCCTGGTAGTGCAACGACCTTCAGCTTTCCTCCACGTCGAGATCACCTCTTCCTCTGGACGACGCCGCGACTTGCACCCACTACCAGGAACGACTACCACTGCTGGAGGATCCTTTCCACTTTTAAAGGTACTGTGTTTCGCCTGGCCTCCCTTGCCACCGATTGTACGGGGTAGATTTAGTCCTCGGCTCTCGACCCTGGGTAGGCCTGGGACACCCTAACTAAACTTTTCGGAAACGTAGTAAAACCTTTTCTACTCACCTGTAAAGACTTGAGACAGTGTGTGATCTTGGGCATATTTTCGCCTGGCTCCCTCCAAAGCGGCCCAAACTAAATTTCCTTGTTCCACCATTGTCTGCCTTTGCTAACCTTATGTGAAAAGTGTTTTATCTTACTGCTCTCTTTATTTCTGCCTTTTCCCTCCCTTTTTTTAATAACTTGTTGGAGTACCATCTAACGTTAAGCGCTCACCTCTGGTTGGAAATAAGTGGTGTTAACTTAGAACTGTCCAACAAATGATTAGGGATGTACATATGAGTAATAGTAACTGTGTTTTGACCTTCTTACCTTTTCTCTGTGCTAGTGTAATTTATGAGTGTGTCTTTAATAAATAAGTTTATACTTTTACACCTAGCTCTGATCAGTGTTTGTTTGTACTACTGTGCCTCTGTACCTATTGCGTATCCTCTGTATACTGCCTAACTCTTCTTGAGGGAAGTCTGACTGCTCAGCCACAGCTACCACAGTGAATCTGTGTGGTGCAGACTGCTACCAAGTGGGTTTACTGCCAACACCTGTAGTCTTAAATCTTTTGAGTGGTCCCAGAGGGAACTGCACAGGTTTCTGCCTAACACTGGTCTCCGTTTCCCCATGGCAGAAGGCAGGTCTGCATATGTGCTGGAGTCGGGGTGCTAAGCAACCATACACAAACAGCCTCATTTTCACACCGAGGAATAAAAGGGAATTGAAACAGTGCCTCTGTGTGTCCCAACTCTTGTTGTCTACGCTCCTTTCTGCTCCTGGCCTGTTCTCTGTGCACCTGCTCTTTGGTGTTTCCCTTAGACCTGCTTTCTGCCTTGCTTCTCCTTTCATTGCCCTTACCTTTCATGTTATTCTTACAAGCTCTCCTCTTCCCTTACCTTTCTGATTGTCTCTGCCTTTTTGCCTGTTGTCTCCTACCATCTTGGTGCCCCTGTTGAGTGATATGATATGATATGGCATTTACAACGCACCTATACACAAGTGTTCTCCAGCATGGGGTCTGGCATGGATTCACATGCTCATGAATATTCCCCGTCATCAGGCCGTGAATCCTCGGTATAGAAAAAATCAGTATCAGTTTTGTTTCTGATCTGTCTTTCTTAGTAGTAACCAATCACTGGTCTCTGTGTCATACTGCCCCAAGCCAATGACTGCCCTCTCCTTAAGCCCCGCCTCTGGCAGCCATCCTCAGATTTTTACTGCACGTTCAAGTGTTGGGAGTCCTCGTGCTGTAGCTCTCGAGCTTTTGCTGCGTTTTCGTGCTTTTTTTCAGGAGATTTTTCTCATTTTTCGGTTAAATGGAGCCTCAAGCTCCACCGTTTCTACATCCGATCAACGGGGACCCATTTCGGAGTTTCTACGCCCCTCAAGGGTGAAGATTTCGTCGAGTTACGCGCCCGTCGTTTCCGGTGCCGCAGGACACTTCGTGGCCATTTTGTCGGCAATTCAGTCCTTATGCTCGGAGATAAGGACAAGGTTGCCCCTCCCCCCGACAGAGGTACCTGAGCCAGACCCGATGGGGGAACCGGAGCCGGGACCTCCGGAAAGTCCACCACATAAGAAGAGGAGGACGCATCCTCCGCCACCTTTTCCACCTCTGCGGCCTGCTCTGCCTTCCCCCCGGTCAACTACCCACGGGGATGATACGAGCACGGACACGGCTACGACAGGTACAGATGACGACGGAGGCGACGACGGGACGTGTCCCCCGTCGACCCCTGCTCGGGCGTCCCTGCCCGACGAGATTGGATCCTTCCATGCCATGATTTCCAGGGCATCCGAGCTCTTCCAGCTCTGCCCCGAAGAGAAGAAAGAGGAAGGGTTCCTTTACCAACGGCACGAGGCTAAAAGGAAGATGGTCCTCACCGTACCACTTCTTGATGACATCTGGAATGAGGGGCTCTCCCTCCTCAAGAACCCTGCCACGGCGCCTGCAAAGAGGGACTGGTACGAGAAGTACCGCGTCCCTGACGCTGCCCCCTTGTGCCTTCGGGCGCAACCTACCCCGGATTCGGTCGTCTCGGCGGCGGCAAAGAAGAAAGCTGGGGGGGCATCGGCCTCGACATCAACTTCCTCGCCAGACGGCGAGGGCAGGAAGCTGGACGCGATGGGACGACGGGTAATCTCATCCGCAGCGACGACTATCAAGGTCGGCCAACGCCCTGGCTATCGTAGCCCTCTACGACAGGGAGTTGTGGTTCAAAATCGCCCCTATATTGGACTTCCTTCCAGACGCCAAAAGGGCTGAGGCCCTTGAAGTCTTACAGGAAGATGAGATTGCTTCGGACCACGCCATCACGGTGGCAACGGACATCGACGACACCGGTTTCCGTCAGTTGGGCAACAGCGTTTGCCTGAAACGACGAGGATGGCTCAAGGCGACGGATTTCCACCAGGACGTACAAACCAAAGTTTTAGACATGCCCTTTGACGGGAACAAGCTGTTTGGGAAGGCGGTTGATGAGTCCCTTCAGGCCATCAAGATGGACACAGAGACTGCCCGGGCACTGGGAGTGCTCCAACAACGACGGCCGTCTTTTCGGAGATCCGGAGGCAGACAAGGTGCCTCCAAGGGATCCGGCAGTGGCTCCTCGACGTACCGCCAAGCGGAAAAATCTTCGTCTCAGAAGGCCTACAGGGAACGGGGCAAATCAGGTGGTACCCGTCGTCGTCGACAGGGAGGTCAAGGAGGCAAGGCTGCCTCCAAATAAGATTGAACGGCCGTAGGGTCGGGCCCCCGCCGAAGCACCCCGGTGGGAGGCCGGCTGACGAAGTTCGTCAGCGTGTGGGAGTCCATCTCCACCGACCGTTGTGTGCTGGACGCCTTGGCCCAAGGGCACGCCCTCGAGTTCCAGAAGAAGTGCCCCCGTGTTCCACCCGTGGCCAGGAAGGAAAATCACGTCCCTCAACTACTGTTGGAAGTAAGGGCGATGCTCAAGAAAGGTGCCATTGAGCTCGTCCCAAAGAGGCTTCGGGGTTCTGGAGTTTACTCAAGGTACTTCCTCGTAAAGAAGAAGACAGGAGGATGGCGTCCCATCCTGGACCTGCGACGACTAAACAAGTACATCAAGGCACAGAAGTTCTGGATGGTCACCCTCCAGCATGTGCTGGGACAGCTGGAGGAGGGCAATTTCCTGTCGTCGTTGGCCTTGGAGGATGCGTACTTCTACATCCCCATTCTAAAAAGACACTGAAAGTTCCTCAGGTTCGTGGTCCAAGGGCGGCACTACCAGTTCAAGGCTCTCCCGTTCGGATTGAAGTCGGCACCCAGGGTGTTCACCAAGTGCCTTGCACCGGTGGCGGCGCGGCTGCGCCTGCAGGGGATCCACGTCTACCCCTACCTGGAGGACTGGCTCATCCGAGCAAGGACAAGGGAGCTCGCCGCGGAGCACACTGCGAAGACCGTCCAGCTGCTCACGGACCTGGGGTTCTCCATCAACTTTCCAAAATCACACCTGGTCCCGTCGCAAGTCATCCTGTTTCTGGGAGCCAAGCTCAACAGTGTCGCTGCTGGCCTCGCCGTCGGAGGAAAGGACCAGGACCATACTGGGCAAGGTGCAGCGTCTGCTGGCCACGGACGTGGCCAGGGTAAGATCTATCAAGTCCCTCCTCGGGATGATGTGCTCCTGCATTTATCTGGTGCGCCTTTGCAGACTTCGGATGCGCCCCTTACAAGAGTTCCTCGACGCCCGCTGGATCCAGTCGACAGGCAGCTTCGAGGACAGGATTCCACTCAACGAGACGTTCCGTCAGGTGGGGTACCCGCTCTCATCTGTCGGCGGGCACGGACTTTCAGACCCCGGCTCACCAGGTGACGGTGGCGACGGATGCCTCCCTGGAGGATTGGGGAGCGCACTCCGGAGATCTTCACGTGAGAGGCCTTTGGCTCCCGGAGGAGAAGCCACTCCACATCAACATCTTGGAACTCCACGCAGTGTTCTGGGCCCTCAGGTCTTTTCTTCTGTCCCTCAAGGGCAAGGTGGTGAGGATCTTCACCGAAAACACCACCATGATGTTCTACATCCGGAAGCAGGGCGGAACCAGATCCCCTGCCCTATCCAAGGAAGCCCAGGATCTGTGGCATTGGGCCGTCGTCCAAGGGATGTTTCTGGTGCCTTTACATCTGGCAGGAGTAAAAAACACCATCGCCGACTCACTCAGCAGAGAGTTGCGCTCGTGCCACAAGTGGGAACTACGCCAGGATCAAGTGGATCGACTCTTCCGACGATGGGGCGAGCCCCAGATCGATCTCTTCGCGACGGCGACGTACTCCAAGTGCCGGAGGTTCGCCAGCAGGTTCCCCCAGCCGAGGAGCATGGGCGATGCTTTCTCGTTCCCCTGGGACGGCCTATTTCTTTATGCGTTCCCTCCGTTGCCGTTGCTGCTCCGGCTCATCAACCAGCTCAAGAGGTCCCGGTGCAGGATGATCTTCGTCGCACCGGCGTGGCCGAGACAGATCTGGTTCCCGGACCTTCTGGACTTGTCAGCGTCCACACCAGTCAAGCTGCCGTCGGACGCGGATCTTCTCTCCAGAGAAGGAGGCGCCATTCTTCATCACAAGCCAGAGTCGCTGAACTTGCAGGCCTGGCTCCTGCAGCACTAGAGTTTGGAGGGTACGACATCCCAGCCGACTGCAGAGAGGTTCTTGCAAAGGCCAGGGCGTCCTCAACTCTCAAGTGCTACGGACATAAATGGAAGAGGTTCTCTGTCTGGTGCCGTGCACAGAAGATTAACCCTCTGCGGATTACGGTCCCTCAAGTATTGCCGTACCTACTGTCATTGGCCAAGGCTGGACTAGCTCACGCTTCCATCAAGATACATCTGGCCGCCATCTCACGATACACCAGAACTACAGGACGGGCATCCTTGTGGTCTCATCGGCTGGTGAAGGAATTTATGAAAGGATTGTTCCGATCGTTCCCGCCGGTGAAGGCCCCTGCCTGGCGTGGGAGCTCAACGTGGTGCTGACCAGGCTCATGGGGGCCCCATTTGAGCCCATGCATTCGGCGTTGTTGAAGTTTCTGTCGTGGAAGACAGCATTTCTCGTGGCCATCACCTCTGCACAACGAGTGGGAGAGATCCAGGCCCTATCTTGCAAGCCACCATACTTGACTTTTCACGACACGAGGGTGGTGCTGAGGACGCACCCCTCCTTCATGCCCAAGGTGCCGTCGGACTTCCACCTCAACGAACCCTTGGTGTTGCCAGTTTTATTCCCGTTGCCTTCGTCGCCGGCTGAGAGGACTCTGCACTCGCTGGATGTAGCTAGAGCGCTGAAGTTCTACGTGGACCACACGAAGAGTTTTCGGAAGACATCACAGCTGTTTGTAAACTTTGGACCTGTGAATCAAGGTAAGGCTCTCTCGAAGGCTTCCATTTCCAGATGGCTCTCAGGCTGCATCATGCACTGTCACCGGTTGGCAAACCTACCGCTGCCCGGCCGTCCGAGAGCCCATTCGGCCAGAGCGATCGCTACTACCACGGCGTTCCTGTCTGGTGTGCCCCTGCTCGACATCTGCAGGGCTGCTACGTGGAGCTCGACGCACACCTTCACGAGATTCTACTGCATCGATCGGGACTCCAGGGAGGAGTCCAGGGTCGGCCAAGCAGTGCTGCGCAACCTGTTCGCTTAAGGTGAGCCTGGTGAGGAGGTAAGAGATGCTTAATGTTGAGTTTTTTGTATTGCTTAATGTTGAGCCTGTTGCCACCTCCCGTGGTTTTGCATGTGTATACTGCTATGTATTCTTATATTCATGAGCATGTGAATCCATGCCAGACCCCATGCTGGAGAAGGAACAGGTTACTTACCTGTAACTGTTGTTCTCCAGCCTGGGTCTGGCATGGATTCACATGCGAACCCTCCCGCCTACCCCTCTGCGGCTCTTCACTTGGTCATACTGCCACTTTACGTGCTACCAAATCTGAGGATGGCTGCCAGAGGCGGGGCTTAGGGAGAGGGCAGTCATTGGCTGGGGGCAGTATGACCCAGAGACCAGTGATTGGTTACTACTAAGAAAGACAGATTAGAAACGAAACTGATACTGATTTTTTCTATACCGAGGATTCCCGGCCTGACGACGGGGAATATTCATGAGCATGTGAATCCATGCCAGACCCATGCTGGAGAACAACAGTTACAGGGAAGTAACTTGTTCCTTTCAAGGCGCAACGAGGCAAGGGAGGGGGTACAGAGGGAAGACAGACAAAGATCCTACTAGGCCAGGTGTCATCATTCAGATCGAGCAAGTGCAGGGGGAGCGGGAGGGGACAGTGCAAGTGCAGTACATGGGATAATAGAATAAATAAACAATAAGTAAAAGTACGGCCGGCAGGTGGCAAGTGCAACAGTAAGTGCAGACATCAGGTGTCAAGTGCTGGTAGTGGGACTGTAGGGATACAGAAACAGTCCTCAAGTGCAGGGGGCTGCCAGGAAGGCAGTGTAGGTGTGCGACTGGCAGGGGTGGGGACCTGGGCCTGAGATCAGAGGGTGGCCAGGTAATCAGTGCAGTTTCAGTTTCAGCCAAGGAGTCAGCAGGGGAGAGGAGGAGAAAAAGCAGAAGCAAAGAGAAAGGTTTTGAGGTGCTTCCGGAACCGCAGACGATTCTCCTCAAGTTTCAGGGAGGCTGTTCCAGAGGGAGGATCCAATCGGATGAGCAAGGAGCTCAAGAAGGAAGATATTTAGGAAGAAAGAGTTGAAGGTATTGAAGCCCCGCGCCCCAGAAGGCCTTGTGGACAATGCATAGGGTTTTGAACTTAATCCTCACAGCCACTGGGAGCCAGTGCAGAGATTTCAGTCCTGGAGAGATACGATCCCTGGGCTTGAGGCCAAGGACAAGTCTTGAAGTTCTGTTCTGGATGAGTTGCAGAGGGCGGAGAGTAGAAGCAGGCAGATTTAGAAAGAGGTTGTTGCAATAGTCCAGCCCAGAGAGAACCAGAGCTCTGGAGACAGTGAGCTTCTGGGGGAAGGAGAGGAAGGGAAGAATACATCTGAGGAGGTGCAGTTGGTAGTGTGACTTCTTAGAGACATCAGAGATGTGAGGAGAGAAGGAGAGTATGGAGTCGAAGATGACCCTGAGGTTTTTAGCCTCACAGGTGGGAACAGGAAGTGAGCCAAGAGAGGTCGATCAGAGAGTGACAGGAAAGGAGGGAGCGGGTGTGCCGATGAGGAGAATCTCAGTCTTACTGGCATTAAGGCAGAGATCATTGGTGGTACACCACTCCTGGATGGCAGACACAGTCAAGAGATGAGAGAGGGAGAAGAGGTGGCTGACAGTAGCCTGAAAATGAGCTGAGTGTCATCCGCATAGCACTGGAAGTTGGGGCAGAGCACAGCAATGCGGTGGGCTAGAAGTGCCAGGTATTGGTTGAACAGCCAGGGAGAGAGGTTAGACCCCTGGGGAACACCACAGGTAGAGAGAGAGATAGAGGAGAGGAAGGACCCAGGTTGAATCTGGGAGGGTCGATCATAGAGGAAAGAAGTCAGCCACGCCAGGGCCTGACCAGTGATTCCCAGTTGATCACAGAGACGGTTGAGCAGGATGGCATGGTTGACCGTATCAAAGGCAGAAGAGTGATCAGGTAAGATGAGGACATGGGGGTGTTGGTATCAAGGTTGGAGAGCAGGTCTTCATGGATGTTCAGGAGAGCAGTTTCCGTGCTTCTGGCAGCTCTGAAGCCAGACTGATGATCATGGAGACAGCCAAGAGATTCAATGTGAAGATTGAGCTGGGAGATGGCTAGCTTTCCCAGGAAAGGAGTGATGGAGATTGGGCGATAGTTAGCTGGGCAGGATGGGTTGGCAGAGGGTTTCTTAGGAAGACAGTGCACAAGGGAGTGCTTCAGGGCAGAAAGGAAGACTCCAGTGGCGAAGGAGTGGTTGCAGAAGTAGGCCAGGGGAGGATCCAGAGAGTCAATGTGGTCCTTGATGGTTTTGGAGGAACAGGCATGAACCTGTTTTGACGAGACTTTCATGGATCGCACTTGTCTAGAAACCTCGTCTGGGGAGAACAGGGGAAAGGCAGAGAAGGAGGGAGGAGAGGTGACCGAAGAAGGGCGAAAGGAAGAGCAGGGAGTAGTGGGAGGAAGGCGAGAGAAGGAGACAGAGGACAGGATGTCCTGAGTTTTAGAAATGAAATGAGAAGCAAGTGCCATGCAGAGGGCCTGGAAAGGGACAGGGAGGTAGAGACTGCGGCAGGATTGGCCAGTTCCTTGCAGATTTGAAAGAGTTCAGCCGAGTTGTTAGATGCTGCAGAGACGCGGGCTTAGATGTGAGCTCTATTCTTGGTGAGGACAGAGCCGGTATTGCCTTTGGAGCAGGCGGCAGGCCAGTTTGTCAGAGGATGTACATGAAGCATGCCATTTCCTCTCAGCCACCCTGCACTTGCGTTTAAGAGTGACGAGGTCTGAGTCGTACCAGGAGTTGCAATTGGCTTTGGGCTTCAGACTGATCCTCGTGACAGGGGCAAGAACATTGAGAGTATCAGATATAGCAGAATGGAGCATGGAAAGGGCTGTGTCAGGGTGTGAGTCAGCCAAAAGGGGTTGGGGGGGTGAGAAAGTGGCGGCAAAAGCCTCAACTGACAGGCGCTTCATGGGTCAGATGACTGAGAAGGTGGCTGGCAGTGATGGAGTTGGCTTGCCCTGAGGGGTAGAGAGGGTAAGCTGGGAGGAAAGGAGAAAGTGATCACTCCAGGAGAGAGGTGTGGTGAAAGGGATAGAAAGGGGAAGGTCTGAGGAGATAAGAACATCCAGAGTGTGCCCTGCAGAGTGAGTCGGGCCAGAGGGGAGAATAGAGAGTGAGGGAGAATCACAAAGGTTGCGAAAGAGTCCAGAAGGAGGACAGGAAGCATCCAGGTGGATGTTGAAGTCTCCAAGAAGGAGGAGTTGAGTGCCTGGCACTGTTTCTGCACCACGTTAATCCAGGGGCACCCTTTTGTGGTGCAGGAATAATTGCCCTGCTTTCTGCCTCTGAGTGCCACACAATCAGTTGGCAGAGGTAGGGTGGGTTTTCAGGCATTGCCTACACCATTCTAGAGTAGCGGTTTGCAATGTGGCAACCCCTGCTCAACGGACCCCTCGTACAGGTACACGCCAGCGCTCTGATATGCTTGACACCTCTGCTCAGTGTACCTTGCACTGAATCTGTGCAGGCTTCACAGTGGCATATCAGAGGGCGCAAACATCATTTGAACTAATGTATTCCATGCTGTGACATCATTGCTGACCTCCCTGTACACAGCCCTATGCCACACCACCATTTCTGCCTCTGCCCATTTCCTCAATTCCCCCCGGCATGCCTCTACACAGGGGCCTTCCGCTGACTTCCACCCTAATGTGATCCTGCGCTTGGCCAAGACGCAGATGAGGTCTTTCATCTTAGCTATGTGTGCCTCAGTGCGCTGATGTGGGAACATCCCCAGCAGGCACTCCTCAGGTGGCCATTCATGCATCACTATCCACTTGAGGCTTTGATCACGATGTCCTGCCAGAACCCCCTGACCACCAGGCATGATCAGAACATATGCAGCATATCTGCCGACTCGCTTGCACATTTTGGGCATCTCTGTTCACCCACTCCCAGGAACTGTGAAATGGTATGCAGGGTCATGTATGCACTGTGTGTAACATGTAGCTGTATCTGTTTAAATCTGGCTTTCCTTGATACCTTCCATGTATACAGCAACGCCTTGGCTCATTCTCCCTCTGTAAAGGCTCGTCCTACATCCTCCTCCCACTTGGCCCTCACTCTAAGTTCTGGTCTACTGTGTGAGTCCAATATCATTTCGTAGAGCCTAGAGATCACTTGGCGCCCCTCCATTACGTCATGAAGAGAGTGCAGCATGGCGTCCCCTTCTTGATTTCCATCCATTTGGCTGCAGCAATGTTGATCCTCCTATGATACGTCAAAAACTGCCTCTTCGGAATATCATACCTCTCAATCAGTTTGGGGAAACCCAGCAGTACATCATCTTGGCACAGGTCCCCAGAGTAATTATCCCTTTTGCTTCCCAGTGAAGTCTAAAGCTGCAGACATCCTCTTTGTCTCTCCCGCAGATTGCCGTCAGAAGTATATTGCCAGAGTACAGGTCTTGTCTGCCCACCATCTTCCATAGTCTATGCCATAATTTCCATCCCAGCGTCACTAGCGTGGATGCCCTCCTCAGGCCAGTACAGTCCATATAGAGCGCTTCCTTCAAATAATATGGTGGTACCTCATTCTGCAGGAACCCTGTGTCTAATGAGGCTTCCAAGTCATAATGAACTGCAGCTGTCCAGCGAGGTAATATGCTTCGAAATGCAGCAGCCTGATTCCCCATCCTTGTAGTACATGCTCAATGTACCCAACACAATTCTTCACCTTTTCCCCCTGTTTGAATCCCCTTACTACAGAGTCAAGTTTACAAAATAACAAGCCTGGGATCTCATAGGGTTTTGTTTACAAAATGGTACAATCAGCGTGGCTGCACCACCATCTTGAGGAGCGCCACACGGCCCATCATTGACAGCGGGAGTCTGACAGAACTTCATAGATTTCTCAACTTGTGAAGCACCCTCAATGTTGTTCGCTTCCTTCTCCTCCATAGGATCATGATAAATATTCTCCCCCAGATACCAAAGGTTGTCCACAGCCCACTGGAGCCCCAGGTTCGGTAAGTGCCTTTGCTCAGGCCCCGCGAGGCCCGCTAGTGGGAACAGCCTGGACTTCTCTTTACTTATAGTTATGCCAGACAACCTCGCAAATCCATCTAGCACTTCTAGAATATATGGCAAGTTAACTTCCGGGTTCTGCACGTAGAGTAACATATCATCTGTATACAGCAAGACCACGTGCTTGCTGCCCCCTACCGGTATGCCTGCCTCCTTGAAGTCTGCCCTGAGGAAAGCCGCCATGTGTTCCAGTGCCAGGATGAACAACATGGGTGGAGAGCGGTTACGCCTGTTTGGTTCCCTTACCCAATTCCCATTCCTCTGAGATATGCCTCCTGGTTCTCACTCGGGCCAACACCTTCTAATAGAACAGGTGCACCCATCGCACGAATCGTGGCCCTACCGCAAAGCACCGCAGAACGGCATGTAGCCAATCCCACCTCACACAGTCAAAAGCCTTTAAAGCGTCTAGTGTGGCCACATCGTATTCTACCTCCGCCCCCCCGGTCTTGTCTATTACATGATGCAACCTGTGCAAATTCTAGGACGTGTTCCTTCCAGGAACATAACCTGTTTGGTCAGGGTGTACCAAAACGCTGAACACCCATCGCAGTCTGTTCACCAATAACGAGGCAAGGATTTTACAGTCTTGGTTGATCATTGAGATCGGTCGGTACGAGCCACACTCAAGCAGTGGTTTGCCTCGCTTAAGTATCTGCATTATAATAGACTCCCGGGACTTGCTGGCAGCAGACCTGCTTCAAATGCCTCCTCCAGCATCTGCAAAAGGTGCTGTGCCAGGTCTTTTGCGAACTTCCTGTAGAATTCCACCGGGAACCCATCTGCCCCTGGCATTTTACCAAAAGGCAGCAAGAGTATGGTTGCCTTCAGCTCCTCTTCAGTTAGCGGAGCGGCAAGCATCTATGCCTGCTCCAAGTGGGGCAGCACAGTCTCCGTCCAGACTTCTATGTCCCTAACCCCGCGTCCGCGCCATATAAATGCTGGTAGAACTGGCTAGAGACTGAGTTAATCTCTGTCTGGGCTCGCCATTCCTCCCCGCACTGATCCTTATTGGAGCTGATCATTCCCCTCCCCTCCCCTCCTCTCCTCAGCATGGCTCAGCCAGGCAAACAGTATCCCAGGTTTATCCCCGCTTTTGTGGAGTCTCTCTATGTATTTGTTATAATCGTATTTGTCCAATCGCTCCCAGGCTGCTATACAAACCTGTCTAAGCTCAGTAAGCTTCCTCTCGCACCCGACGGGTTGTCCTATCCCTCTCGCCAATGCCCCCATCTGCGCTTCTGTACTAGAGATGCTACGTAGTAGGTCCTTCCGTATCCCACCCCTTTTGCTGATCGCCTCCCCCCTCATCACCACTTTAAAGGATTCCCACAGAGCCCCTGCACTGTCCACACTCACTGTGTTGTGATTGAAAAATTCCTCTATCTTTTCTCCCAAATAGTCTCTAAGCTGCTCTGCTCTTGGTCTCCACGTCAGGATTGGGGGTTTATTTGCAACTCTCTGCAATGTCATGGTCAGGGGTGCATGGTCTGAGAAGACTCTTGCCTTGTATTCAGCAGTGAAAAATTCACCCAGGATCTCAGTGCCCGTGAGCACGTAATTGATGCGTGTGTGCACCCCATGCAGACTTGAATAATAGGAGTATCCCCTCCTATCCCCGTGCAGCTGCCTCCATATGTCGCACAATCCCAGCTTCTGTAGTAAGGTTCCCAGCACCGTAGCCAGCGGCACCCGCTTTCTGTGCTTGTCATCTGACCCATCTACCACCGGGTCCAGTGTACAATTAAAATCCCCTCCCCACAACCACAGGGCTCTTCTGTATGGTGTTCTTCAGAGACCCAGTGACCAAAAAGATGGTAGTATCGTGATTGGGAGAACACATGTTAATTATGCAAATCTCTCTCTCTCTGTTCCAGGAACCCCTATACAATAGTCATCCTGCCCTCCATATCACACTGACATTCCAGGGGCTTAAAAGGTAGTGAAGGGGCCACCCATATGAGGGTACCCCAGGCATATGCTGAGTGTGTCGATCCGTTACTAGTCCCCGCCCCCCACTTTTTGGCAAACGTGTTCAGCCTGATAGCAGTTAAGTACGTCTTCTGCAGCAGGGCTATGTTAAACCCCTTTGCTCTTCAAGTATGGGTGCGACCTGTTCCGCTTGACAGAGCTGTTAAGCCCCCTCACGTTCCTGGTGGTAACTTTAAGGTTGCTCATCTCAGTTGTGCAGCCCCCCTCCCAGGTGTCCCACCTGCCCTCCCCACCCTCTCCCTCCTCCACTCCTCCGCACTCTGTCGAGGCAGACAGTTGACCTCTGTCCAGCTCTGAGGCTACCTTCGTTTCACTCCCCAATCTCCTCTCCGGCCTCATCCCAGGTGTTTCCCTGCATGTACATGTACATGTTCCACGCGGCAGTGCCGTGAGGCAGGTTGCAGGACATGTCATCATGCAACTTAACCCAACAAAAAACTTTTCATAAACCCAAAAAATCCCCAACTCATGCCCAACGGCTCATGGCTCGTTCAGGCTTGGCTGCTTCTCACGCTCAAACAGTACTCTGCCCCCCTGCCGGTCTTGCGTGCAGCAGCAGGATGCCTCTAAATGGACAGTGCCAGTCAGTGAACCACTTGCACCACGCTCCGCATATAACCTCGCCTTCCCAATGAGGTACGCTGCCTTCCCCTCCCACCATATGCTTATTTTCGTGTCACCCTACCGCATGTTCCCTAGGAGCTGATCGTGCCAGTTCCTTTCTGCCCTCCAAGTGGCTGCCTTCGGCCTCCTCCGGAGGGGGGCAACCCCTGTCTTGTCCATCCCTGCGTGCTCCCGCTCCATGCTCTAAAAAAAATGGGAAGTGCCATTGTGAAGTACTTTTAGCTTGGCAAGGTATACCAGCATGTACTTCAAGCCTGTCTGCCACAGTCTCTTTTCTTTCGCGGGCCGAAAGCTGCCTTCCGTCTTTGCACATTCAGCGTTTAGCCTGTATAAACCCTTATCTTACCTGACCCCCTTTCAAGGATCCCTTCTTGTCTGGAGAACGCCAATATTGTTTCTCTGTCTCTATAAAGTTTGAATGCTTCGCAATCAGAGGTCTCAGAAGTGCCCTTGGTGGGGATTTTCTGGCTAAGGACCTGTGGGCGCATTCCACCGTGATGCCCTGCGACAGAGCGCACGGCCCAATCTCCTGCAGTAGCATGTACTCCACATATGTTGTGGGGTCCTTTCTCTCTGTTCCCTCCGGAAAGCCTAGTATCCATATATTGTTTCCGTCGCGCTCTTCCCTCAGCATCCTTAGCTCTGTTCTCCAGCACAGCCAACCTTCAGTTTTAGCTCCTGCACCCTCGACAGGGCCCCCACAATATTTTGCTTATTTTGATCAGCTTTCTCCACACAGTCTCCACAGACTGCATTCTCTGTGGCAGCGCCCAGACGTCCTGCTGCAATAGCTTCACATCGATTTTGACCACATCTATCTTCCTCTCCAGGGTGGTTTGAAGCGTTGCAATAGCTTTCAAAATTTGGTTTGCTTCCCCTTTTGCCTCTGAATGCATGGTGCAGCCTTCTTTTGGGGTCTCACTGCCTCTCTCTCCCCTCTGCATGCGAAGGCTTCCATTCTGGTTTTTCCCTTATGCTGTCTGTCTGGCATGTGGATGGAATACTTTCCTCGTGGCTCTATCCCAGCTGGTGACCGCACACCCAGTTCCACCCTTGCGGTGTGGTTATTTGTTTTCTGGTTCAGGCCTAACCTGTGAGGTCTATTGTCCCCTTACAGGGGCAGAGGGTGTCTCCTAGGGGTGCAAATTGTCCCTGGCACTGTGCCTACTCTGCTGCGTGGTGCAATTCCGGCGACCACCCCGCATGCAAAGCAGTCCATGGGGTACAGATGCTCCTCACACATACCTCATCGAGGGCTCCCAAATCGCTCTTGCAGCAGTATTCCTCTCAGCATCTCAGGTCCTCCCAGGTTCCTGGGAGCCAAATGGACTATTGGGGAGCCTGGCCCTTCACTCTCCCACCTCCACCCTTCTCTGCTCACTGCACTCCCAGCACCCACCGGAAGGCCCCGTGGGGCAGGCAGCCACTCCTCCCTTTGCTGCAGCCGGCTATAGTGCAGAGTTGCCTGGTGTTGCTCACTCCGGGGCTGGTGGGGCCGCTCTTCTCGGTCTGTCCTCTGTGACACAAGTGTCTGGACTGCCCACTTCGCCTCCAGGCACCGCTCTCAGTTCCCCAGCCTGCACTTTCCCAGTCCTGGACTACTCTTTACCAAGAGGCCATCGCCATTCCTCCTCCCAATGCCTCACGACGTCTGTCGCCGACACATTGCTCTGGGCACTCGTTGTGTGCCGCCGTAACTCCGGGCGTCTCTTTATGGCTTATGCCACTCTTGTTGGCCCACCTGGGGAGCGAAGCACCTCTCGCCTCCGCTACCCTGCTCTCTCTCAATGCCGCCTGAGTGCGTCCAGTCACTCGCCCCGCAGCGGTTCCCGCAGGCAGGCTGACGCACCTTTTTCAGAGCCTGTCCCTCACATTACGATGACGACAGATTACACCTTGCTGGGTTGAGGGGCAACTTTAAAACAGTTCCATGTGATGTTACCTAATACTGTTATACTGAACTCTGGTATACCAAGTAGATCTTACCGACATCTTTTTTCAGTATTTATTTTGTTTTTGGGCCCACTCTCCTCCCCAAAAGCCCCTGGTTTTTTCCTTGTTGTATCCCAACCCCAACCAACTCTTTACCTGTTTTACCCGTTTACCACAAACCCCTATCTATTTTTAAAAAATACAGAATTTCTCTGTAATATCTATTTGGTATTACAGTGTTCGGTAAAAGCGCTTCAATAATATCACTGGATACACCTTAAAACATCTAGTAGTATTCAATCGTTGGACCCCACTACAGAGGAGATGTATACATTGGCATACATTTTTCTGGTACTCAAGGGCTTGCAGCCAAATATTGTAAACAAGATGATATACATTTGAACAGGCAATTCTGCATCAGTATTTTATGTAAGCATGGCCTACCAGTAAAGAAAAGTATCAGCTTAAAAGCCCTGTGCATTCCAAATAAATCATTACACAGAGAAGGAGCTGAATTAATCGAAGCAAAAATCATCCCATACCAACAGTGAAGGGACATAAGATCTAGCACTGACCTCCAAATAGAAACAAGGAACTATGAGAAAAGAAAATTCAGAAGAACCACCTTGTCTTATCTGATAGCCAAACTATGCAACTCAATCCCAAAGGAAATAAGAGTGACGGAAGCCCACCTAACTTCCAGGACACAACTAAAAACCTGGCTATTTAATTCAGAGATAAATATAGACCAACTATACAGCAACCACCCTCACAAACGGACTGCCCAAAACCATACAATGCCTGCTGCTACAAACCATAAGACGGAAACAAGGAAAACAAGTGATAGATACAGAAGGAAAAACAATAACATAGCTCCAAATACCCTGAGATCACCTAAAACCCTCTAACCACTTCTCTCTTCCCATACCTCTCGCCTGCAACACACGCCAAGAGGGCTAGTGAATCAACCCACCAAAACACAAAAACTACACATCATTGTCTAACTAAGCTACTAACCAAATAACCTCTGACAACAAACAACAGAAACATTTAACATTGCCCTTCTGGACACAGCATGCCCAGTGCACAGAACAAAACACACCCAGAAACCCCACACAAACAGATGCCAGTTCCTCCTGGTTCTTCACACATCAACAGATGAGCACATCATCTATAATTCAGCTGTGCCATGAATACTGTGAAACAAGTGTTGATTCATATGGCGGGTTGTAAATAACAAATCGATCAAAAGTATGTGATTACTACTTCCGTTGAGCATAGGCGATGAATGCACAGATTTTGGTTGCCTTTCTTTAACCCCTTAAGTGATAAGGAGGAGTATTCTTGGCCTTTTTGCATATCATTTTTTAAAGCTCAGCAGTTAAGGGGTTAATGGGGGTGTGATGACTGATTACAAGGTCTGCAATGCAAATGCAGAGTGTTTCCTTTTACATATGGACATATAGATCAATGCTAATCTATGTATTGGATTTTAAGATTGCCTACACTGATTTAAACATAACTTATGGCAGAAATATGCTTTCACTTTCCTTTATACTGTTTGTAATTATTAAATTATTCTACAGGGTTAACTGTTGGAGACAGGTGGAAGAACCTTGTACAAGTTACAAAAAAACATGCCACGGATCATATTCTAGTTTTTAATGACCTTCATATTTTGATGTCCTCATTGGGGGCCAACGACCAAAATGCAACCAATGAGCTCCTTTCAACGTTGCAGCAAGTCATTGAGTAAGTAAATTGTATGTCAGTGTGGTGTGAGTACGGCAAACAACCCTACAATTAAAGTCACTTGAATGTTCAGGTTGTTTTAAACATTCTGTTATGTCTCCTTATTTATGTGGCATCTCGTACCATTCTGGGCTGGTTTAGTGTGGGTCTTCAAGAACACCAGGATCATCAGAGCAAATGGGGGCACAACACTATAGTTAGGTTACCACGTGCAAATTGAGATGGCTCCATCGCTAGGGACGGGAACTAAACTTTTTTCACCGGAAAGATAACACTTTCCCTTTAAAGCGACGGTTCCTTTCCCACCTCGGATCTGCACGCGCCCTTCCTCCGGTGCCTTGGGGAAGACCATGGATGGGAAGGCTGCTCAGTGTGCAACGCTCTCACGCCTGGTCCCTCAGAAAACAATTTGCACGGTGGAGAGAGTTGTTCTCCAGGACTCTGCCACAGACAATTAAGGAATATTAAGGAATATATAAGCCGGAAGGCCAAGACGTTAAGCACACTCTTCTCAAGAGCACCCGATGCGTTCAGGCATGCAAGCCGAGCCCAGGCCCGCGTCATCCACAGTCCCACGTGCGGAAGGCACAGACAAGATGGCGGTGTGCACAGACAAGATGGCGCCCAGGACAGAAGCCTGCCAACTGGGCAAATCGCGAAGGTGCAAGCCTATGGCCAGGGCAGATTGGGGTCCTATGACTCTGGTAATGTGGACCATTTCATACCCACCCTTCACAGGTCTAGCACGGTACCATGAGGGCATGTACTCGCAAGGTGGGGGCAGACAACAGGCCTTTACGCCAGCGCAGGATCACACAAAGCCTGCTTGCCAGGATTGTTTTTTCGACAGGTTTTTTACTCTTGTGCGGTCTCAGCAGACGGGGAACATCGTTAAAGGCATAATTCAGGAGATACTGCCACCCACACCGCCACCTCAGCTGGTGCCTGCAAAGCCTGTGCCTCTACCACCACAGTTGCCAATGCCTCTGGTGGTTCCAGTTGCAGCGCCTACACCTCCAGTTCCAGCGCCTGTGCCAGCTCCAGCAGCAGATCTAATGCCTGAGAACCCAGGGGCCTCTTCTAGCACAGGTAACCAACAAGACACTGATGAGGAGCAGCAGGACAAGCCTTCTTCGGCGAAGCATTCCATGATAAAATTGCTGGCCTAGCTGAATACCTGGGCATCCCTCAACCCCAGAAGGAGCTGCCAGAGTCAGGGGTACTGACGGAAGTACACACCATCAAAGCGGAACCCAAATCTGGCATCCCGTTGCAGAAGGACGTGGATGCTCTGGCGAAGAAATGATAGCTGAAGCCCCACTCCACTCAGCCAACAAATAAAAGGCTGGATGCAAAATTCAGGCAGGTGGAGGGCGACAATCTGCTCTTTTCAGTTCACCCCCAGTCACTTTCGCCAGTCATTGCGGCTGCATCTATGAGCACCAAGCCTCAGACCTTTTTCTACGAGCACCCCACGTCAGCACTACTGGACAAGGAAAATAAAATGCTTGAGGCCTATGGAAAGAAGGTGTACTTGAATGCACGACTTCACCTCAGGCAGGCCAACGCCAATGCCATCCTGGCAGCTGCTAACCAACGGCTGTGGAGGAAAATTGCAGACTTATTCCCGGATTTTTGAACAGACAAACAAGCCTCTTTCAAGGCAAGACTCGCCAAAGCGAAACTGGTGGCATAGGACATCATGGAAACCACGGTGGCGCACATAGAAACTGCTAGCAGGGCAATCTGTGTGACAACTGACATGCGAAGGACGGCATGGCTCAATGCGACCAGATTTAACCCTGGTGTTCAGGACAGAAGGCGGTGACTTGTTCCACACGACCACGGACGAGGAACTCGATAAAGAGAAGAGTTGCTTGCAGATGGCCAAATCCCTGGCCATTCTCAGCAAGCCAGCAGCCAAAACCTTCACACAAAACCTTCACACAATGGGCCACATGAGCAGACAGAAGGCAATCCTTTGGCATTTTCCGGGGTTTCCAGGACTGCCAGGCCAAGCAACCAGACAGGTCGGCCATCCAACGAAGGCGAAAACACCAGATGTCTTTGCACAAGGGCTTTTTTCAGTACCCCTCCCAGTCATCTTCCTCTGCCCCAAGAAAGCAATGACAATCTCATTGAGAGCAATCTCAGATCCACAGCACCCCAGTTAGGGGCAGGCTAGGCCTGCCCAGTCAAGCTGGGCGCTCATGTTTTACAGACTCGATAGTGATTTCGATAGTCTCCTCTGGCTTCGTGCTTCCCCTGCAATCCCCTCCTACTTGACACCCCCGCCAACAGATCGGGACTCCTTCTTTCTTAGCTGAGAAACGTTCCCTTGTGGAGAACAAGGTGTTGGAGGAGGTTCCTCTACATCCGCAGGGGCGGGGCTTTTACTCCTGCATCTTTGCTATTCAAAAGAACTAGGCGGGCCTACGAGTGGTACTAGATCTTTCCTTCCTGAATCTGTACCTACATTTGCAGAGGTTTATAATGGTGATGCCAGCTAAGACACTGTGTGGGGGGGGACTGGACATGCTCCCTGGATCGGAAAGACGCATATTAACACGTCCCCATAGTGCAGCCTCATCGGCCATTCCTCAAGTTCCGGGTCATGGGTTTTCATTTTCAATACAAGGGTTGCCATTCGGCCAGAACTCGGTGCTGAAGGTATTCACAAGACTGATGAACGCAGTGGCGGCACTGCTTAGGTTGGAGGGCCTCCATGTTTAACCTTACATCGATGACTGGTGTGTCCAAGGTACTCAGTGGGCAGACTCATGACTACGCTCTACGAACTGGGGTTCTCTATCAATTTCCAGAAGTCTCAGGTCAACCCTACACGGACAATGGTGTTCTTGGGGCTGCTGTGGGATACTTAAAAACAGAAGGTGTTCCCCACGAGGGAGAAAGTGGCAGCAATCAAATCCCCCTTTGCTCACTTCCTCAGCAGAACAGTACATACAAGCTGGTGGTACGAGCATCTGCTGCAAGTACTGGTGGTATGCCTTCTGGCCATCCCTTACACCAGACTGTGAATGAGGAGACTGCAGCTTCATTTTTCGGCATCCTGGGACAAGGAGTCGGGTCATCATGGAGGCCCCATCACTATATCGTCACTATACCCGCTCACTTTCAGCAGGACCTCACTTGGTGGGGGCAGGATGCAAACCTCATGGTGGGCAGACCATTCAAGCTCCCTCCGGCGGATCATACTATAACTACGGATTCCTCACTCCAAGGGTGGGGTGCTACCCTGGGGACACATTCTGTGCACAGTCTGTGGTCTCAGACCGACCAGCAAAATCACATCAACTAGCAGTAAATGATGGCCATTTGGCCCAGACGCAAGACATTCCTCCCACTCATCAGGAGCAGTGTAGTTTGCATTTTGGCGGACAACTCTACCTGCATGTACTACCTCAACAAGCAGGGGGGCACCAGATCCTTGCTCCTATGCAGGCTGACCCTCAGCATCTGATAGTGGGCGATTGCACAGGACGTCTGTATCTCAGTGGTTCATCTGCCAGGGGAATCAAATCAGGAGAAAGACTCATTCAGCTGGGCATCAACGACTATGAGTGGCAACTGAATGAGGGAGTCCTTTGAGACATGTTCAACAGGTGGGGTCTTCCGTCACAGACCTGTTTGCGACAGAGGGCAACCAGGCTTGTCAGCAGTTTGCGTCCTGGGGGTGAAGAGGGCACGGCTCCCTCTGGGACAAGCTTCAGATCCCCTAGGAAGGGATGTGGGCATATGCATTTCCTCCTACCCCGCTCATCTGCAAGGCTGTTTGCAAGATCAGGGAGTCCCAGCGGCTGTGTCTCATTCGCATAGTGCCTCAGTGGCCGGCCAGGCCATGGTTCTCAGACCTTCTGCATCTGTCAGTCCAGCCAGAAGTCCCGCTCCCATTTGGGAAGGGCCCATTCCTGGCACAGCCGGGGTGAGGGGGACAGTTCTTCACCCTTGCCCGGAGAGGCTAGCCCTAGCAGCCTAGCACCTGAGCAGGTGACTCTCCAACATCTCCCTCTTTCTCGGCACAACCTAGAAATCATCCAGGTAGCCAGGAGTGAGGCTACTCAAAAGCAGTACAAAAGCAAATGGACCAGGTTCTGCTTCTGGTCCAAGGAAAACGGAGTGCACCTGCTATTCTGCACACTGGACCAGGTGTTTGTCATGCCTGCTAGGATTGCCCCAGTCGCTCCTTTACATGCACCCTCAAGGATTAATGAAGCATCTACTTACAAACCGCATTGTGCCTGTAGAACGGCAGTCAGGCCGTTCTATTCACGTTACAGGTTCACCGGGTGGTTTCTATGGAGACGGCGTTTGTTGGCACGCTGTTCTCATCTTTTCGGTTGTACTTCCCTAAAGATCATGCGTCACGTGGATTCGTGTCACATGCCTGGGGGCATGTGTGTACTTTATTTAAGCACAGCTATGGCGGGAGATCAGTGCTTCTAATTAATGTTGTGTCATTGAAGCTCTGGTTGCCTCTTCGCGTTTTCCGCCGGGCAACTTTGTTTTCCAGTTGCTTTCTAATCCTTGGAGAGCATTTGCCGTCATTTCGGCATTCGCTCAGCCCTGCCATTCATGGAGGCAGAGCCATTGGACGAACGAGATTCAGCTACTTCGTTCAGCCGTGCGTCTCTTACGGCTACTTCATAATCGTGCTGCTGAATCCGGCCACAAGACCCTCGCGGCTACTCCATATTCCGGCTGACCATTATAGCCACTGCTACAAACTCTATCTGCCCATTCCAGCCTCACGTTCATCTGCGGTTACTGCAGACTACAGCTGCAGGATCCTGCCGCGAGGCTCCCGCAGCTACCATTATCTTGTGTGCTAGGAGTATTACCTGGACCCCGCTCCATTCAATATTGTGGCAGTACAGCTCCCTCTGCTGCTCTGTTCTTGAAAACTCTTCGCCTCTACAATCACTTCCATTTACCTACTGGAGGCACGACTGCATTGCTTGATTGCTCTCTGCTGACAACACTCTCATTGTTGGGCTCAGCCATTATCAATGGCCTCTGGCCTCTCATAGGCTTTAGAATTCCGCTCCTCTCTCCTCAGTTGGATGCTGCCTCTTCCTTACCCTAGAGGACATAGTTTCTGTTTTCTTCAACCTAATCTTTTTTGCGCACCTCCACATTACCGTGCACTGGACTAATAGACGTTTTCCAGAAGAGATTGTGCACCACGCGACACTAGTGCGTTCCTGCACCACGCGACACTAGTGCGTTCCGCGTGCCGTTCGGGTTCTAATCCCTAACTAACATTCCTTCCTTATCCATTTTTCTGTACCTTACCGGATCATCGGAGATCAACTGTTCTCAGTCTAAGGTAGGGCACTTATGAGGGTTTTGTTGTTCCTATGAAAGTAAAGAGTTTGGGGCTAGTTACTGGGCAATCCCATACTGAATCCAGGGCTTTTCTTCCTAGGAGAGGAGACCATCCATTAAGAAGAAGCAGCTCTCATCACCGACTATCCCCGTAATAGGGATCGCAGCGCCCTTACAAGTGATCCACTGCGCTAGCCTTAGGGTTATCTTGGCTCGTGGGGTCTGTCATTAGGAATGTCTTAATTCATCTCAGGATCCCAATCGCACAAGGGCACCGCAGGTCAAACCAGGACAAAGCTACAGTCCCGGTAAGCCACATTCTTCTTACTGCTGGTTGTTTTCTGGGTGCCCAGTGTGACAGTGTTGTCTTTCTCTGCGTATTTCACCAGATCAGGGCTCCAGGTAGACACCTGCAGGACATACCTAGACATTGGCGCATACAGGAACTCGGACAGGGTTACCTTCTCCTCGGCCAATCCTGTAGTGAAGAGGCATCTAGCGAGCTGTACCCACCTGTCAGATGCCCGTACCCAGTCTGGGATCTCAACATTTTTCTTGGCGCCCTTGCCCACAAACCATTCGAGCCCATGGCCACAGTTGACATCAAATTGGTCATGCTCAAGACAACGTTATTAGTGGGGCTTACTTCAGCTCGCAGAGTTAGCGAGATTTAGGCTCTGGTGGCTTCAGAGCCCTACACTACGTTTCATCGGGACAAGGTCGTGCTCCGCACTCACCCCAGGTTCCTACCAAAGGTGGTCTGCTCCTTCCATATTAATGAAGAAATTGTGCTCCCCACTTTCTCACCAAACCCCAGGGAGGACTTCGAGAAGGCTCTTCACTGTTTGGACATCAGAGGAATATTAAAATTCTATCTTGACAGAACCTAGGACTTTCGCAAGACGGGCGCCCTTTTTGTCACATTTGGCGGCTCAAGGCCTGGACAGCAAGAATCCAAAGCTTCGATAGCTAAATGGATGGCTGCAGCCATCCCAGAGGCATACAGGGTTCAGCACAAAGACCACCAAGAGGCATGCACGCTCATGCCATCAGGTCCAAGACAGTGACTGTTGCTTTTCAGCGTCATGTACTGTGGCAAGTGTTTAGCAGGGCAGAACCATGGGCCACCCCATTAGCCTTCTGCCAGCACTACTGTCTGGATACCAGTGCCAGGGCTGACGCAACATTTGGCCAGGCTGTCCTATGTAGTCTGTTTGCCTAGAGTGTCAAGCTCTCCTCCCCAGGGCGGTTGTATCTGTTGTAGTCGTTCATACAGGATGGAGGAAAGAGGACGGGACGAAGGAGTAACTAACTGTTACTCACTTGTGTGACTAACGTACTCCTATTCCATAGTCCCCTCTCTTCCATACGTCCCACCATCCTTCCCTCTAAAAAAGGGCAGCGAGGTTGAACAGTTTAATACAGCTGACGCGTCAAGGGGGACTGAGGTGTGGTGCCGGTGGGCCGGGTTAGGGGGTGCTTGCTCACAGGGTCGTACCCCCGCCCGCGTATAAATTTAAAGCTAAAGTGTTCTTTTTCTGGGGGAAAAGGTTCCGTTCTCGTCCATAGTGAGGGACGCCCACACAGGATGGAGGAAAGGGGACTGTGGACTAGGAGAACGTTAGTCACTCCGTTGAGTAACAATTTCTGCCAGCCCTCAGAAAACCAAATAATATTGCTATTCATATATTTGACTCTGCAAAAGACCTACAGCCCTGTACCTTAGAAATACTCTGGTCTGTTAAACAGCACATGCTGCATTCTGTCAATTCCTGCAATTTATATGAAATTGAGAAAATCATCTACCCCAATTGCCTCAAATATTTTTCTATTCAACAACATATTTTACTGCATGATGTCTTAGAGTGAGGCGAGAGATTTCTGAATATCCGAACATGTGATTCACCACTGCCTATAAGAAATCTAGGACCTGATAACAAGTTTGCGGTAGTGTTACCAACATCTGGCATTTTATAATACTGCATATTTTACAGCGTCACCAAACTAAGAGTTTCAATACTGAAACTCTTCATATCTGCCATGCAGTTACCGCCATACAAAGGCATTACTGCACGCAGGAATATGAAATCCCATGGGGTCTTATGGGACTCCAAAATGGGGAAAACTGAAGGGTCTGCATGACTTGGAATTATGTAGGCACTTCAAATTACTGCATACTTGTCGCAGCTGATAAGAGTAATAACATTTGGCACTAATTCCGGAGGAATTGCAGCCGCACTCTTGATCAGACCCTGTAATGGTTCATGCCCGGATTTCTCTGGGTTTGTGTATAATTAGTCCAGCTAGATCAGTGGTCTTATCTCTAGTGCAAAAACACTGCTTATTTCACATGCTACTTTACCATTTTAACAATGCACCAGCAACAGGACGCTCTACAATTAAAACCAAATGTAAAAATGCATTGGCAAAGCCAACAGTTTGGGCTTTTGTGTAGATATGGGATAGACATTTAGTATGCACTGATATAATGGTACAAACGGGCCATAAGATCATAAAAGCTGAGAAAAACAGTGATTATCTGGGAATATACTGGCAAATGCCTATCTAATAACTCAAGCCTACTGTTGGCTTTGTCGGTGCATGATTTTAACTGAACATCAGTGCACAGAACAGATATAAATCAAATGGCATACTTGGTTAAGACATGTTTGTTTTGCACCAGTAACCATGTACAACTTCAATTGAGCCATTAACTTTCAGCAGGCTGCTTAGAAATCATTCTGGCAGACCAAAGTCGAATGTTACTGCTTGATGGAGTGACCTCAAAGAGAACCCAGGAGAATGTGTTTTGGGCAGGGAGGGGCAGGTAGTGTGTGGGAATGGCCATAGAGATTAGCTAGGCCATGGACAGTCAATGGGTGGGTAAATAGCCAAACACCCACAAGCTGTGTATCCCTCCTCACATGCCATCTCCCTACTCCTACCTGTACTTCAATTTAATTGTTTCGGCTTATGTGTCTTTCATTGTGCCTGGAAGGGGGTAGTGGCCATGTGCAACTTAGAGCAAGGTGCATTGCATACCTCTGAAGCCGCACTCGAGAAGGCTCAACCTCCTAGTGTTGGGTGCAACTACCTTAGCATCGAATGGTGCTGCTCTCAATGGGTCCAGGTTTGTACAAAGATGTTGGTTGTCATTCCAGAGCAAGTACAGGGGCCCAATGTCCTGCAACACTGAAGGCAGTGATAACAAGTGTATATTTCCAACATAAAATAACTAGTGGGCAGTCCAGCACCGAAATGCTAGGCAATTCTCCTCTGAACAAGAGTACCACAGCAACCCCATACACGTGATTCAGTCTAGTTGGGCATCATCAATGAGATGAAGCTGTGTCTCTCTAAGAGCAGTGAGCAAGGGGTCCACGTCTGGAGTCCCCTGGTAATTTAGGGTGAGACCCAAAGTTACTTGGTATGCAAAACAGGGGGGGTCTGGGAAACTCTCTACCAGCACGAACACAGCCCATTGACTTGTTCTTGGGTGGGTAGGCGTTCTTCTGTGGAGTGGGCATTTATAGATTTCTGTCAGTACGGGGTAGCCTCGTACATCCTGTCACTCGCAGAAGTGTGCCAGTGATCCGGGACCAAAGCTGCTCAATTAGATGACCTTCTAAGTCTGCCGACTGTGACCTGTACATTGTATCATTGTAATCGCCAAACCTTCTTTAAAACGTCATTTGTTTTCTCTGGTTTCACAAAACATTTTTGTGGGAGAACAGCCAAGTCCTCTGCATACAATTATCTCTAAATGATGTGCATCAGAAGATGTGTCCAGAAGTGTATTCCGGTTTTGCTTTTTTTCCAAGCAATCTTCTTGAAGAACCCACACACATCTAAAGTTACTGTATCATGAAACTGTATTTTCTTTTTACCAATAAACGTAATGCCTAGACTGTTTTTGGTTGACATTTCATGCAACACTGTAACAGGATTTAGTGGTAGGAATAAAAAAAGGCTCTGTACTTTGAATGTAAAGATTGAGGCAACTCGGCGCACATGAGTGTGGATAGTGGCTGGTGTTACTTTCCTGAAAAGATGACCGCCTTTGTCTTGGAATCAGAGCCCATATAGTACGCTGTGTTAACCAGTACGTACAAAGTGCAAAGTTCACCATGTATGTGCCTTCTTGGTGCAGATATGCCTCATCAACCAAGTACAAAACAGACAGCAATTGCAGAGCTGATATCAAATGCTGCTGTTCATCAAAAGCACTCTGGGAGTCATCCCTGTCAGTACGCAGCAGGAGAGGGAATAGGGCAGAAGTTCAAATTCTGTCTGTCTTGTTTCCTGCACTTGCGTCACAGGAGAAGAGCACTCCTATTCTCATTCCCTGTACATCTTTTGTACAGGTGTCACAACCCCTCCCATTCTGGTATTCTCTGGAGATGATACATTGTGGGAAAATGTTCTGAAAATGATGGAGAACAAAGTGCAGGAAATTGGTTAGGAGTAGGTCAGAGTGCACACAAGTTGAGGGTTGGACTAGTACAGGAAAGAGCTCTGGTTGTTGGAGACCGAGAGAAAGCAAGAGAGAGTATGTAAAAGCGTGAGCAAGGAAAGAGGGTCTTATGGAAAGGGAGAGCACAGAAGGGGATGGACCAGTTAGAGAATACAGCGAAGGGGGGGGGGGGGACAGAGCAAGAAGGAAGTAAGGACTGGGCCAAGAGGAAGCAGTGTGGAGCAGTGGTGGGAGGGGGGATACAGTGTTGGAAGAGGAGTAGGGCAGGAACACAAAGCATTAAGAGAGCTGTTAGAGGTGAGGGATCAACACACAACTCTGAACTAAGGTTCAAGGTGCAAGGGTTTGATTACACAGCAGAAATACTTAGGGACCGAGTAGAACGGATGTAGTGTTGTAGGAAACTCAAGACAATATAGGTGAATCATGCTTTCTGAAGGACCATCTTCCATCAGTCCTCCACTCTATCCCTTAGTACTTACCAACTGGCAATCAAAAGATCACTCAGCCTTTTGGGGTCCAAGTGCCCCAGCACTTCTTTCTTGGCTCCTGTGGGCTGGATACAAGGCTTTCATTGAACTTGTCAGGATTTCATTGTTCTCTTGATGTGCAGTTGGTGCAACTAGCCATGGTGCCCTGGGCCTCCGGCTGAACAATGGTAGTGCTAATTGCAGACTCTGCCTACGGCCTCTCACAGCACTTGGGCCTCAGCCATTCAGCTAGCTTCTTGCCCTTTTACCATGGCACCTCTTAATTATTAGCTATCTCTACTTTCATCATTGATATGATATGATGAGTCATTTATAACATGCCTGTACACAAATGTTTCTAGGCGCGACAAGACAAGGGAGGGACGATAGAGGGAGGCCAAAACAAATGATCTTACTAGGCCTTTTGTCATTCAGATTGTGTAAGTGTGATAGCGCAACTTGCAGGAGTTAGGCAGAAAGGGGAAATGCCAGGAAGAGGGAAGGGGGAAGGGCAATCAGAGCAGCGCGGCTCTGGGTAAGTGCAAAGAGGCAGGGGACTTGAACTTGATCCTTGCAGTCACCCGGGAGCCAGTGGAGATATTTCAGGGCCAGAAAGATGCGGTCCATGGGCTTGAGGCATAGGAAAAGTTTTGCAGTCCTGTTCTGGATTAGTTGCAGAGGGCGGAGAGTAGAGGCAGGTAGATTGAGAAAGAGGCTGTTGCAGTTGTCCAGCCTAGAGAGAGCATAGGCTCTGGAGACAGGGCACTTCTCCTTCTTTCACCATGTGGGTCTCTTTCCTCATCAACACCTGAATAGGCTCTGCTCCTCTCTACTGCCTCTCCTGGCTTCTCTCTTCTTCACCTCTCCCCAACTCTCCTTGTTGCCACCACTGGTTCTCCTCATCCACTCCTCTTATCACCTCAATCAATGTTCTCCCCTTCCTTCTAGGGCCTCTAACTTTCCTCCACCTCTTTCTCCTACTGGTTATTCATTACCCTCTCCTTTGCCTCCTCTCCATCCCTCTTATTCTGTACCTTCTCTGTTGTTATCTGACAGTTCTTATTTCTTTTCTCACCTTTCACACCACCTAATTCTCAAATCTTCCTTCCTATAGTTCCTTTTACTCTCCTTCGCCTCCACTCCTGTCAGCCCCAATACTGCCTTTTCCTTCTCTGCTACCTCATATCTGACGCCAGCATACTTGCCGTACAACCAAGCACTCCAGCTATTTGTGCCTTCAACTCCTTACTCCACACTTTCCCAAAACTCCTCGCCCCTTTTATAACTCTGCAAGTCTATACGTCAACATGATCATTGTTTCCTTACATTCAGCTGTTTTTTTTGTTTGAAATGTGCCTTAGGATTGGTTGACTCGCCGTTGGCCTTCAAACCCCCCCCTTCCATGCATGCTGTGATGTGGCCCTACAATCCCAACGTTTCAATATGCGAGTCAGCCTCGCTTAACAGATTAACTTGTTTACTGTACATCGATTGAATAGTTCCTCTGCCACTCGCATTTCTGTTTCCTTGTCTTGGGTGCATGTTCGCTTTCCCGACTGGCCTGTCCTCTGCAAGCTCATGTTGTGAGCCATCGGAAAGGAAGGATATTGAGCACTGACTTTGTCCTTTCAAACCAAGTTTGCGCTATCAAATTGTCTTAATTAGGGGGGCATGCTACAGCCTCCTGCGTGCAAATGCATGGTGGAAGTCTCCCTGTTGTCCAAAAACACTTTCTTCCTTATTCAAGCCATGTTCCTTCCATGATAAAATGGCAGCAAATGTTTGAAAGGGGGCTCACTTTGCATTCATAGCAAGTCTTTCAACATGGGAACAACAACCCTCTTTTCACTACTAGTGTTGTTCTTGTGACTAGGTGGGATATTCCGCGTAACTACATAAGGATCTATGAGTTGGGAAGGTTATACATCCTGACTTGGCAGGTTACAGGTTGCCGCTTACCTCTTCCTGGGTTCTTTTTTTTAACTCTTTATTTCTCTTTATTTCTTATTTTCAACAAGGTACAACAAAAACAACAGTATTCAGTTCACGGCAAGAAACTACAATGCAAACTGAATTATAGGTGAAGATGAATAAACTAGCGGCGCAAGCAAAGGCCATCGATGGGAAATTTGGGAAATTTTCACTCGTGCCAACATTAAACTTTTACAAAATCAAGGTTGTGCCTACAGTCACCTATGGGATGGAAGCAATGCCCACGATCCCGAAGCGAATATGGGCAAAACTGGAGGCCATGTTCTGGCGTAAGGTGCTGAAATTACCCCAATCTACATCAGGGGCGGCCATTCGTCGGGAACTTAGCCTCCAATCATTAGAATGCACAGTGGTGTGTAATACTCTCATGCTTTTTAGGAAAATCAGAATGGATAACAGCAATAAGATATTTAACATGATGAAATATGAAATGGATTCCAAAAACTGTGACATGTTAACAGTGTGGCAAGATGAAAATCTAGGCGTGTTACGTGAAATAGCATCTGACGAACAAGAACTTATTGAAAATCCATGTAGAATCCTACGGAAAATTAAAGATGCAGACTGGGCAAAGACAATAGACATCACAGCAAGATCTCAGCTCACCGCACACTTACCACCCAATACTTTGAAAAGAAATGAGTTACAGAGTTTCATAAAACAATTTCCACATAAAAGGGACCGAAACTTAATTCTGCAAGCCCGACTAAATTTACTAAAAACAAACGAGATCCTACACATCAGAGGACAAGCACCAACAAATGGCTGTCGATTCTGCGACAATACGACACAACCTGTCAAAGAGTCAATAAGACATCTCCTTATGGAATGCCCAGCCCCAAGTAGACAGCAGTATCTGCCCCACATGGCTGGCTTTGACATCGTAAACGACGAAAACACATGGTGGTGTAGGCTAATCGGAGGGGACAAGACTACTTGGCAGATTGCAACAGCCAAAATGTTAGAACATATTGAGCAACATTTACTCAATGACAAGTCTTGTCAGAAAATTGAGTCAGGTGCAACGGCCTGTGAATGAAATCAGAACTCTGTAAACTGTAAATAGACAGTGATAAATCAATTTCTATGAATTCAACTTTTGAAATGACAAGAAAGTTTTACATTGTAAAAAATCTTATTTGATTAAATAAAAAAAACTAAAAAAACCAACACTATCTACATCTTAGGTCATTGAGTCACAAAATACACAGTAGCTTAAGACAATTATTATAATAGAATTGCAAATCGTAACTCTATATTCTATATTATTAAACTAAGACTAACCTAAAGCAAAACCATATGCACTAAACAAATGTCAACAGACAAGTAAGACTACACAAAACAAAACAATCACACAACCCACACAAACCCCCCCAATATTCACGTTTTCTGAAAATAAACCATTTCACTCCACTCCATAACCCAATTCAGCATCACTCATAAGGATCAATAAAGCTTCCCCACAGTTCTTCATAAAGGGTTTCCTTGTTTTGTTTACTATATACAGTTTTTTTCAAATCTTGACAAAACTTTAACATCTAAAATCCATTCCTCCACTGTCGGTTTCTTCCTCATCTTCCAGACCTTCAATATCTGTTTAGCCGCCAAAAGCAAAACTTTGCTCACCCCACACAATATTACCCAGTTTATATCCTGCCCACCACTGGACAGTAGTAAGATGACTGCCAAGGGATTGCGTGGATAAATGATGTTCCACATTGGGTCAATCCTGTCAATAACCTCCCTCCAAAAACTCACCACCTTTTCACAATTCCACAACATATGTAGTAGATTACCCTTTTCTTTCCTACAACCCCAACATTGATCATCATCACCCAACCCCAATCCGCACATACGCACTGGGGTCCAATATATTCTGCCCAATATCCTTTGATGGATGTAACATAATTGTAAATCCACTTTAGCATTCGTCGGGACTCCAAATCCTTCCCCATTCTTTTGGTGTAAGTTCCCTCCCTAACTCCACTGACCATGACAATCATAACTTTTCCCATGAATCCAACCATTGCCCATCAAGTTGCATAACCTGCATAAAATTAGACACTTTTTGAGATCCATTAACTGTCAGGAACAGATCACGAGTTCCATCTTTGCTGCCTTTTGTTGTGCCTTCTCTGAATAGGCAAATGCGCGGATCATATGCCAAAAGAAAGCTCTTTCCGCTCGTACAAATCACACACAGCGTGTAATTCCCTCCTATTCTTGCCGCTCTCCGAAAACTAACGCTGCAGGGTTGCCATGGGGATTATGGCGTCCTTTCTATGCCTGTTTCACAACGCCGCCTCAGATAGGCGGGGCTAGGCGAGTTTGCGGCCACTCGTTATAATGCTTCCAGGTTGCCGCACTCGCCGCTTCTCATTTCGTTTTGAATCCAGGCTAGCACTTTTTGTGTACCGCTCCAATACGTTTCTTCTTGTAAATCCTGTTTCCTTGTTCCCCTGTTCTTGGAAGATTCCTTTGGTAACGACCGGGACCACCACATCGACCATCCTTCTGTCTATTGTTTACAACAAGGAAAAAACTCAGCACGGTAAGGACCCGCACCGCCAAATCGACCATTCGTCTGCTTAATCAATACAGCAACGCTAAAGTCAGCACGGTAACGATTCGGACCACCACATCAAATCTCCTTGGGTTCTGGGAATCCATTTCTCCACTGCATACCTCTTTGAAATCTGCTCCCTTCACAATTACTGCCAATGCCAGCAAAGGAGTAATACTACACCAGAATTTCACTACCTGGAGGAAGGAAAGCTGTTACCTAGGATTTACTCTGCATGACCCCAAAACATTGCGCATTGACTGGAGACGGACACCCTTGCCACATAGAACGAAAGGTGTCCTCGTTTCGTCGGGGACAGGCACTTGGACTAGAGACTTCTTGCACTCCGTCTAGGGGTCCTTGTGCCGTTGTGTGTTAGGAATAGGGTTGGGTAGTGCAGAGTGTCATCTTGGTTAAGCCTCCACCATCCTCTAACTTTGGTAAGTCAAGTATTGTTTCTGCAACTCCTTGTTTCTATTCTTTAGTCTGCCTGCCATTGTTTATTTTCTGGTTCAATCCTCAGTCTGACCTTATATATATTTAGATGTGGACATTTCTGATTTAGTATTGTTAGTTTTCCTAATCTTTCTCCCTCTACAGCCTCCGGTGTCTCATCTGCTGTTTTCCATCTTTCAACTAATTGATTCCTTTGTGTTGTGTTTAAGTTTCTGGGTACAAAGAAATACATTGGTAGGAAGAACTCTACGGCTACACTCCGAGTTCAACTACCTAGTTTCTGGTTAAGCCTTGACATAATCAGAAACTCTTTTTTCCATAAAGATGGACACCAATGAGGCCCTGGCCAGTATCATGCAACTAGTTGCAGAACTGCGTGCCGATATGACAGCAGCTCATACTGCCACTCAGGCTAGGATTGATGACTTACAGGCAAGGACCCCTTCCGTTGGGTTGGCGCCCACACCGGCTCTTGCCTGTGGTTCTGCGACTCCTGTTTCTCAAGCAGCTGCTTCCAGCTCTGTGGTGATGGCCATGCAGTTCCCCCTAGCTTCATCCGAGTTATTTCATGGCGATCCTAAGGTCTATTGTACCTTCCTAAACCAGTGTCGCCTGCATTTCTTTTGTCGCCCCGCTGCCTTCCTTGACTCAGCTACGAAGGCAGCCTTTGTATTGTCTCATCTAGCTGGTACGGCAGCAGCTTGGGCTGATCCCTTGTTGGAGGCCGGTAGCCCACTTTTGTTTGATTGTGATTCCTTATTGGTGGCAATGAGCCGAGTAGTCGATACTCGGTACAAGACTCAAGCTACAGAATTAGAGTTGTTGGGTTTACAGCAGGGTGACATGTCTGTCCTTGCTTATGTAGCTAAGTTTAACCAACTTGTCGCCGAAACCGGATGGCCGGAGGACAAAAAAGCTTCCTTGTTTTATAGGGGGCTATCTGAAACACTGAAAGACACATTGGCCACGGTGCCAGTGGTGCCCACAGCTTTTCGTGAATTATTGGATCTTGTTCTCCAAATTGACGCTAGGCAAGCTGAAAGAAAAGGAGAAAAGAGAGGACCTGTGCCTGTTTTAGTTACTCCGCCCATTGCCTCGCCTAACAAGCCTGAACCTATGCAGATCGGTGCATTACGGGGTCCCTTAACTCCTGGTGAAAGGGAAAGAAGAGTAATAACCTTTGCTTCTACTGTTGTTCCACAGACCATTTCCTAAAGGCATGCCCAAACAAGCCCAAGAAGTCGGGAAACGCGATGACTCGGTAGCAGATGGGGTCCACCTATCGAGTCCCGCGAATCAGGACTCTGCAATAGTCACTCCAATCACAATAAAAGGCTTCTTTTTGTCCTTTTTCAGGATCCCCTTGGCTTGGTGATCCTATTTTGGGTTCTGGGGCAACTGGGAACTATATCGATCTCTCGTACGCTTGTGAAAATGACATTTCTTTTGTGTCTAAAGCACAGCCTGAGATCGTTAATGCCGTGGATGGGACCTCTTTGTTATCAGGACTGGTCACGGAACAGACAGTACCCTTGGTTATGACCACGAGTACCGGTCACGAAGAGACCATTTCGTTTGATGTCATAACATCACCACAATTTAGCTTGATTTTGGGTTTGCCATGGTTATAAAACACATAATCCATCTGTTCATTGGGAATCGGGCAAGGGCCATTTTCCGTCCAGATATTGTGAAAACCATTGTCTAAATCAACAGAACACGGCGGTGAACCCATGTCAAGCACTCTTAAACATAGCACTGGTGGTAGGAGCTCTTGCTACGGTCTCTTTGCCTCAGGAATACTTGGATAATAGGGATGTGTTTGATGCCAAAGGGGCGGACATATTACCACCACACAGACCTATGATTGTCCAATCGACCTTGTTCCTGTGGTCAAAATACCAAACGGTTGGGTGTATTCTTTAACTATCAAAGAAGACGCTATCTTGAAAGAGTACATTGATAAGGCACTCAGTACAGGTTTTATCCGTCCTTGATCACCTGCAGCCTCACCCATGTTCTTTGTACCCAAGAAGAAGGGAGACCTCCGTCCAGGTATAGACTACCGCGATCTTAACGCAATCACAGTGCGAAATCAATATCCCATTCCGTTGATTAATGTCCTTTTGGATCAGTTAGGAAATTCCAAGATTTTCACGAAGTTGGACTTGAGGGGAGCCTATAATTTGGTTAGAATGCGTTCAGGTGACGAGTGGAAGACGGCTTTTAAGACAAAATACGGTCTTTATGAATATTGTGTCATGCCATTTGGCTTATGTAATGCCCCCGCCCCCTTTCGGCATTTTATAAAAGACGTCTTCAGAGATATGCTGGAGAGCTTTGTGGTAGTATAACTTGACAATATCCTTATCTACTCCTCCTCTTATAAGGTCCACGTGGAACACATGTCCTATGTCCTACAGCGGCTTAGAGACAAACATTTATACACTAAATTGGAAAAATGTGTATTCCACGTAACCTCTGAGTTTTTGGGCTACAACATCACTAATCAGGGAGTGCAAATGAGTGACGTCAAGGTCAAGGCGGTATTAGATTGGCCGGTGCCTTCCAACCTCAAACAGCTACAATCATTCCTTGGTTTCGCCAACTTTTATCGGTGCTTCATTAGGTCTTTTTCTAGCGTAGTCGCTCCGCTTACCTGTCTGACCAGTTACAAGGAACCCTTTGTCTGGGATCTAAAAGCTCAGAAAGCCTTCGAGGTACTTAAGTCAGCCTTTACGACTGCTCCTGTTCTAGTACACCCCAATCCCGATATCCCCTATGTGGTAGAAGCAGATGTATCCGACGTGTCCATTGGTGCTATTCTTTCGCAAAAATGCATGACAATTCCATCCTGTGGCTTTTCATTCCAGAAAAATAACCACCTATGAGGCCAACTATACCATCACCGAAAAAGAGCTATTGGCCATACGTGACGCTTTCTTGGTATGACGTCATCATCTGCTGGGGACAGCCCTGCCGGTACAGGTCTTTACTGACCATAGAAATCTTCTGGCCTTACAGTCGGTGAAGTGCACTACAGCCCGCCTGTTATTCTCACCTGGGTTCCACAGGGGCACCGAACGAAGCTGGACTGGAGCGGTCTCCACCAATGTGACTCGTAGTGTAGTGATGAGCGACTGCACTTGCCCACTCAGTTTCGTCTGTCTGGCACGTAGGAGGATTTTCCTAAAGTAGTAAAATGGTAATTAGCTGACCGTGGTAAAAGGGGTTAACTTTGTCTTTTCCGAAACCACCTTGTGTTCCCCTCATCATGTCTCACCTTATTGTTAGGAAGGATGGGCTCTCCATCCTGCGTCAGCGTGCAGGGGTGCGTAGAAACCTGTTAACTTCACTGGTCTGTAAGCTTACGGCAGAGTTTTCAGACAACGATGACTCCGAGGTAAGTTTTATGCCAATCCAAAGTATAATGCAAAGTCTTAGAGTTCGATTGTCCTATAGTTCACTCTTGCTCCTTTTATATATTTCTTCCCTTGCAGAATGGCTCAAGGTGAATGTTCCGTCACCGAAAGGATTGAGGTAGCGCCTAGGTAAGAGTCAGTTTTGCACCAAGCACTAATCTTAGCAAGCGATATTGTTCATTAAGAGATTAACCAATTGTCCTCTCTATATTTTGCAGGTGTAGCGCTTCTCCGGAATGAGGGACGTGGAATGATGACTAGCGACACCTCGAGCGGTAATGTACCAAGTAAGTATCTTGCGGTATGAATTTGAATGTCTTTTGCAGAGAGCAGCTCACCTGTTGTTTTTCTTTCTTTTGCAGATGCAGATGCTCCGGGCGGCGATTTCAACAGAGTGCCTTGCAGGATCGTGTGGATGAAAGGAGCGTTGGTGAGTATGCCGCGGCGCTGCTGCTGACAGTGCAG
Source organism: Ambystoma mexicanum (assembly GCF_040938575.1). Lineage (NCBI taxonomy): Eukaryota > Metazoa > Chordata > Amphibia > Caudata > Ambystomatidae > Ambystoma > Ambystoma mexicanum. The sequence goes on from NC_090936.1 coordinate 150,997,632, forward strand.
CGCTGTAACAGATGTTTTCTTTTCCTCACAGGTGCGGCGACTCCCCGATGAAAGTGGCGACTAATGGTGTGGCTCCTGTTCTAATCTTCTTTTCCTCTTCACTTTTGCAGGTTCGGTTCACAGAGAACAAGACGGATGTAGCTGTAGACTGGATGCTGAGCTGCAGGCACGGTGAGCGTTACGCTGCAGAGATGCAGAATAACGCGAAGCGTGTGCTGCTCTCCGGGCGTGGTTTAAATAGCCACCATAAAGTAGTTCCGAAGTAAAATAGTTCCAGTACCACACCCAAGAAAAATAGTCCCTGGAAGAAAGTAATCTCTTCAAGGCCTCACGGTGGCCTGTACATGATTTCTCTACGGGATGTCCTGCTTAGTTTTAAAAAAGGCAATATGAGCCTGACGCCAACATCGCCAGGACTGAGTCCATAAAGCCCCTAGGCGATCCCTTGAGCATCCCTGGGTTCTCATGGGTGCCTGTACTCTGGGCAGATGGGTCTGCTCCTGATGTCTGGGGGCAGGCATTGTGACACCGCCACGCTCGTGGCATGAATTCTCCTCGATGTTCCATTTTCAAGTAACATACAGGCCTGGTTCGAAACACTCCAAGGCCGACGCCCTTTCTCGTCTACACATGGTGTCTCCTCATCCGATGAGTGGTGAACCCCTTCTACTCCCACTTCAGGTCGTATGTGTTTGTGGGATACAAACACCTCCACGGACATCCGTGCTACACTGGGTGACAGCTAACCCTCAAATCGTCCATGACATGACTTTGACACTCCACAATGGTCTTCCCTACCACAATGGGTTACTTTACCTTCCGGATCATGAAAACCACGCTACTGCCATGCGATGGTGTCATGACGTCAAGTTTGCAGCACATCCAGGAGGGAGAAAAACCATGGAGTTGTTACAACGTTGGTGTTGCTGGCCCCAAATGACTAAGGACGTTCTCGAATTTGTGTCTTCTTGTGCAATTTGTGCTCCATGTAAGGCTGTACCTAAGAAGCCCATTGGTTTGTTACATCCATTACCAGTTCCTGACGAACCCTGGGTCATGCTGTCCATGGATTTCATAGTCGAGCTACGATCATGGCTATGACCCCATTTGGGTTTTTATTGACTACTTTTCTAAGATGGCCTTCTTTATACCATGTAAGGGTTTACCTTCAGCACCAACTTTAGCAAATTTATTTCTATGTCACGTATTCAGGTTTTTTGGTCTGGATTCCGTGTCCTCCCAATTATTGAAGGCCAAGCTACAACATAAAGCACATGCAGATGCCCATAGAACCCCAGCTCCCACATATACAATCGGTTCAAAGGTCTGGTTGTCAACCCGAAACCTATGCATTCCTGGACGACGCTCCCTTTTACCACGTTTTGTTGGTCCATAAGCGGTTACTGCCGTTATTAATCCTTTGGCGGTTCGCTTGGACCTACCTGTTTCTTGGCATATCCATCCGGTTTTTCACATCTCATTGTTGAAACCGCTCCATCCATCAACTAGATTACTCTTGCACCCTTCTCCGGTTGATGTTCAGGGTTCTGATGAATTCGAAGTACAGGGTATCTTGGATACCAGGGTTCGGAGAGGGGTTTGTCTGTACTTGGTCGATTGGAAGGGATACGGGCCGGAGGACAGAACCTGGGAACCTGCGGCTAATGTACATGCCCCCTTACTTCTCTCTAAATTCTGGTCCCAGAGAGGGAGGCGTCCTTTGGGGAGGGGAACTGTCAGGAACAGAGCACGAGTTCCATCTTTGCTGCCTTTTGTTTTGCCTTCTCTAAATAGACAAACACACAGATCATCTATGGTATGCCAAAAGAAAGCTCTTTCTGCTCATACAAATCACACACAGCGTGTAATTCCCTCCTATTCCTGCCGCTCTCCGAAAGCTAACACTGCAGGGTTGCCATGGCGATTATGGCGTCCTCTCCATGCCCGTTTCACAACGCTGCCTCGGAGAGGCGGGGCTAGGCCAGTTCGCGGCCACCCGTTATAATGCTTCCGGGTTGCCACACTCGCCACTTCTGCCTAATGAATACAACGCTAAAGTCAGCATGGTAACGACTCGGACCGCCACTTCAAATCTCCTCGCATTCTGGGAATCCATTTCTCCACTGCATACCTCTTTGAAATCTGCTCCCTTCACAATTACTGCCAATGCCAGCAAAGGAGTAATACTACACCAGAATTTCACTACCCGGAGGAAGGAAAGCTGTTACCTGGCATTTACTCTGCATGGCCCCAAAACATTGCGCATTGACTGGAGACAGACACCCTTGGCGCATAGAACGAAAGGTGTCCTTTTTTCATCAGGACAGGCACTTGGGCTAGAGACTTCTTGCACTCTGTCTAGGCGTTCTCGTGCCGTTGCGTGTTAGGAATAGTGTTGGGTTGTGCAGAGTGTCATCTTGGTTAAGCCTCCACATCCTCTAACTTTGGTAAGTCAAGTATTGTTTCTGCAACTCCTTGTTTCTATTCTTTAGTCTGCCTGCCATTGTTTATTTTTTGGTTCAATCCTCAGTCTGACCTTATATTTATTTAGATGTGGACATTTCTGATTTAGTATTGTTAGTTTTCCTAATCTTTCTCCCTCTACAGCCTCCGGTGTCTCATCTGCTGTTTTCCATCTTTCAACTAATTGATTCCTTTGTGTTTAAGTTTCTGGGTATTTGTTACGTATACCAATATTATGTGCTTGGTGGTCTCTGCATTCACTATTCTTGAGATTTTCATATAATTATCAGCATACACTTCCTCCTCCTCATTTGTATTTATTATTTGTATTTATTGTTTTATATTGCGCCTTAATCCAAGGCGCTTTACAATGAACAACAAAAAATACATTAAACATGGAACAGTAGAAGCAATAAAGGTAAACATGAGTCAAACCAGAAAATCAGCATGTAGAACAATTTACATATGAGAAAGAAGAGGAGAGGAGGGGGGGTGGAGAAGGAAAGAGGGGGAGAGAGAGTAGTGCGTAAAGTAAGTGGTAGGAAGAAGGTAGATTTATTTATCCAGTGGACGGAAACTGTATTTCCCTGGAACAGACCCATTGTTTTGCACAACACGAAATGCATCAGACATTCCCCCACCCTAACTGGTACCTATTGAGGGACAAAGAGCTTGGGTGCCCCTGTGGCTTGTGGGATGACAAAGCACACATAACATGTGTCATTAGCCCTCTCTCACCCCAACCTCCTTGTATGGTCATGCCATACGTTGCTGGACCCAGTGCCATCCGTGTCCTGAATTCCATTTTCAAACAAGTCGGAATAAAACACTTCTCTTTTAGTGCAAACTTCTTCTTCATCACTCCTCCTGGGGGCAAACTGTCCCCTTTCAGCTGTAATTCAAATTAAAAGGGAAAGAAACACAAAAATACTACACTACAAAAACATAGCGTATACAATCCCTTGTCTCGTCCTGCTACTTGAACTTGCTGCAACTCTTTTGGACAGCTCACTGGTCTCCTCTAAAGGCGAAATCAGGATACAAATGTCACAATCAACTGGGTTATACTTCCCATTAGTTAGCCCCCCTTTCTTCTCCTGCAAGGGCAGCGGCGGCCTTGTCTTGACGGGCATCCGTAAGATGAATCCATTGATGCCTCTCGGCCACCTGCTCTGCTGTTGGTGTGCATTACTTCACTGTATACGGTCTAGTGAAGCATGGCTCCTTCCACGTCCTCGTGAAATTCGGGATCAGAATTTTGTCTCGAGGCTAGAGAGGAAGCTGTGCTGCGAAATCCTTAGGCTATTGTGCTGATGAATTGTCTGTACTTGATGCTGGGTCAGCGGGACTGTCTTGACGTGTTTGGGACATGCGTGAAATAAAGTTCAGAGATTTTGTGAGCTCACATAAGTACACCTTAAATAACTTTCACAGGACTGCAGAGTGCTGTTAGCATCTGAAATTGTACTTGCAGGAGAGACGCATGCATTCTCCTGCCCATAACAATTTTGGGCAGAGTCAAATGATGATCTGTGCCAAGAGAATTGCATATTGCCAACAAAACAAGGAGCAGACAGTAGAGCCAGTTTTTGCCAAGTGCATCCGACAACTTGGCAGTGCGCTCTTTAAGCAGACCATTTAAGCGCTCAACAAGTCAGTTGTAATTGTAATTATTTATTTGTAAATGCGCTTATACACAAGTGAAGTGCTTCAAAGCGCTGGAAGGCAGGAAGGGAACAAGGGGATAACTTAATTGTTCTTAGGCCTTGAAGATTCCAAAAGATTTAACAATAACTTCTCGCATATTAGGCCAGGGCATTTCTACTAGAATAAGTGTGTGACAAAGGTGGGGGGAGAAGGAGGGAGGGGAGAGGGAGAGGAACATGTAAGACCAACCTTTTGTCTTGCATGCGCCTAAGCATGCAGGCACAACCAGCTATTGAATGGAGATAGAGGAGGACAGGACAGACAAACATGCTAAGCCTAGTACATTCAAGGTTGTGCAAGTATGCAGACAGAAGTGAGGGAGGGGAAGGCGGACATGTGTGTCCAGTCCAGCAGGGGCCAGGGTTAAATGCAGAGTGGGTGCCGATCTCATGGAACGTATTCCGAGTGCAGTGATGCAAGGCAGAGTGCAAAGGCCCGGAGGCAAGTGCAGGGCTGGCGGGGGAGCCTGGGACCTGTGAGGCTCTGGAGGTGCACCAGGCGCAACCAGTCAGCTGACAGAACAGGTTGGGAAGAGAATGAAGGAGGGACGCAGGAGAGAAGAAGACAGAGGATGAGCAAGAGCTTGGGGAGGGTACACAGAGCAGAATTTATGATTTAGGCCTAATAAGAAGGTTATCTCCTTAAAAAAATTGTTGGCAAAGTGCTGTCTGTTGTCGGACCTCAACACTTCGCATACTCCCAACCTGGGGAATACTTTGCGTACTAAAAATGTGGCTGCTGATTGTGCTTCGTTGTGGGCACATGGGCCAGCCTCAAGCCAGCGTCAGAAAGGGCATGCAACAACTATCATGTACCTATAAGAGCAACACCTGTCCTGTGTATCAACCTAGTCGATATGCAAATGCCGAAAGTGCCCCTCTCGGCATGTCAGTGTTACTTTCACAGTTTTTAGTGTGTGACTGGCTGTAGATCTCTGGCAAGTCAAGCAATTATTTACAAACTCACTAAGCAGTTCCTGTAAATTGGACAGAAACCATTGTTTGTTAATTTCTGCAGCCACATGCTCATTTGAGACATATGCTAGGTAATGCAGCTGATCCAGTGCTGTTTTAAGCAGCCACTCGGGCATCACTGGTTTCCCTGTACTGTTCTGCTTTCACACAATATCCGTAGGTGACAGTGAGTGAGCACCATCTCTTTTTCCACAAGTCCTGCTCATGCTGGGGTGCACTCCCCTGTAACTCTATCACTTGGACAATGGGTAATGCATTAAAGGATTCTGTAAATGTGACATGCTGCCTTTGCAGCAGCAGCATCAAAGGTGCTTGATCAATGTGTGCAATGGCAAATATGCTGCTTCCACGTAATTGGCTCGATCGTTCCTCCATCATAATACATCTGTACCATTTGTATGGGTGGCACATTTTACTACCGCCAGTTTGGCTGGGAGGTTCAGCACATCCATTAGCCTTGACAATAATTCTGCATGTTGCACAGGCGCTCCTCCGGAACCCCTTCCGTTTCCATCAGGCCAATCCCGAGTGCATTGTGGATGTGACGTAGACATAATCTGAGAATATGGTGACTACATGTCCTTCCGACATGTCTATAGCCATTATCAGAGCTGTCCACTCAGCCGCCTGTGCTGAACAGTGTAGTGGCAACCTCAACTGAGCCCACACCAGGAACTCCCCGTTCTTATGACAGACCACTGCCTTTCCCGTTAGGTCGACAACCCGTGCTCGAATATATGGTTGGCGACCAATCAACTAACAACATGTCTCCTCCTTCTATGGGCTCTTTCTGCACTCTGGTATCTGCCTCGACTGTGGCCATGTATGCGGCACAATCGTGTACATACTCCCCTTTCTCTGCTGGCTGTGCTTTGAATGTCCCTTGGTTGACAACCTGTCACCTCACTACCTCAGTTGCTAGATTGGACAGTATCACCCCGTATCCTGACGTTCTCTTTATTGTTAGTGTGGACTTGGATTTTTCTAATATTGCAAAAAGAAAAACACTTCACATAAAGCATCAATGGCCCTGGTTATTGTTGCTGATTCCTCTATGGTAAACCTGCTGCAGCGAGTGCCTGTTCACATGGAGAGTGAGCTTGCATTACTGGGTCTAAAAGACCACTGTAATAGGCCAGGGGCTGGTGCGTTGTGGCATCTTTTGAGTGAGGACAGCCGTCATCACTGTGCCATCAGAGTGTGAAAACAAATAGAACTTTTTCTTGTAATTCATGGTGGCTAGAACTGGTGCATGTGCTAATGCTTCCTTGAGTACAGTAAATGAGTCCCTCATTTCAGATGTCAATATTATGAGGCTTTTTATTTTCTGTGCATCTTTTAAACCTTCTTAGTCTTCGTAAATGTGGAGTAGTCGAAATTCAGGTCTGCAATAATTGCACAGGCCTAAGAACTGCTGCATCTGCTTTACCGTGTGTGGCTCGCAGTGTGCTGTGTATTGCTTCTGCCCTCTCTAGAATGATCGGCCTGCCATCTACTGATATTCTCTATCCTAAGAACACTACTTCCTTTTTCCTTTTGGCAATACTGTAATTTCTCCTTGTCCACTGTAAGGGCTCAGTAATGCAAGGCGGACAACTGATTGTAGTTTTCTAACAATTAAACATTTTATTAAAGAAAAAAGTTTCAATTCCTCGCTAATCCTACTCTTTCAAGGAATTCCCTACCTAGTCGGCTAATGGGATTGCAAACTGGCCCTCACACTAAACAGCAAAACATTCAAAGTAAGTCATAAACCACATAAAAAAGTAAACAACATTTAACCAGTATTTGGATGACCTTCAAACATCCGGGATAAATCCTTCCCCAGTATTGTCCAAAGGCAAAGTAAAGTCTTGAACCAGTTCTTGTAAGTTCCAAGTAAACACAAAATTTCATCAAACAAAAATGCACCGGTAACAGATCTTCAGTTTTCAGTTGAAAAAATCCCATTCCATTTCCAGTCAAGAAAATAGCACTAATGGTAATCCTGGATATCCTCTTTACAAGATTGTTTTGCCACAGTTCAAAGAATAGATTAATTACTTCTTCTTCTACATCTTCACAAGTGGTTATGACCTCCGTAGTATATTTGTTATAATTGTCAGGGTGCTTCTTCTTGGTTGTTGCTTTCCTCTTGACAACCACCCTTCTACTACTGTTAACGTGGGAACATACTCCTTTGTTCCAGAGTATGATACTACTTCAACAAGCTTCAATGTACCATCCACGGACAGTGTTATAAACAACCACAGTTCTGATATTTCTACTTCAACTTAATACTACAGGATTTTTAGGCATTTAAAGGCAAGGCTCTTTGACCTATACAGTTAGGAAAGGCACTCTTCTTTCATAGGCTCCAAGAAAAGGGCAGCCTCTTCGCCTCTTCTGTTTGTCTTACTGCCATTGGTATAACCTGCCTCTGCTACAAGAGTGACTTTCTCTCATCCTCAGCAGTCTCAGCATTACAGATTATTTGCCCAATCTTCTTACAAGTACCCATCTCCCTTCCCTGGCTTTATTTCCACCTTGTTAGATCCAGTAGCTACCGTGAAGCTGTATTGCCACACTTCCAACCTTGGGAAACGCTGTCACACTTGTATCAGAGACACCGGTCTCCTAACTTCATAAATCAGGTTGGTAGATGTAAACAGGGCTTGCTTCACTATAGAATGTGTTCTTCTCTTGGCTTGGGTAATGCTTGTTTTTCTTGTTAATACAACAACTTCTAGGTTTATCGAATACGTGTTCTTATTGTTAAAAGGTTCAGTCTTCAAAGGAGAAAAGATTTAGGCACACACGACCACTCTTTAAGGTAGATCTTTAACCTTAAACAACTGCAAGTGCTTGTATTCCCACATATTATCACATAGATGCTTTCTAACTCCTGTCGAGAATCATAATTGGCCACACGCAACCTTCCTTTGATGCTGTAAGTATTTGTAATAGTTATCAAAGTCAACGTTAGGGTTTTCCGAATGTTTTTAGCAAGCGTTCCCTCTTTAATTAGGGACACACGACCCCTCTGGCAACGTAAAAAGGTCAACAATGGGAAATAAGATGCTTTTCTTCTTGCGCGAGCACTACGATTTTTACTAGAAGTGCGCGTGATATATTTCCATTGTTAGTAATACTTTTCACAATGACAAACAGTTTATACTTGCTTCTACTCTTACGCGAGCCACATTAGAGCTGGTAACAGTTACCAGCAAGGTTTTCGGAGTGAACCTGAATGCCAAGCTTCACTCACTGGCTCCAGGAACACTGCGGTTGCAGGTTTCTTCACTTTCCCGACTTCTGCCACTTCTACTATGGCTTTGGGCCTACTTGGGACCCACACCCTTCTGCAGAACAGATGTCTCAGGTCGGGCCGCGCAAACTGGGAGTCTCCTTCACTCCTCTGTCCCTTAACTTGCTTTCTGCTACGGGCCTCAGGCTTCAGCATGGTCACGGCTATGTAATTAAAGCCACTAGGGGCACCTGGGAAAACCTTCACTTTCAGCATGTCTTTCTCAGTGCAGCCATGGCAAGGTAGGGTTTGCGAACACAGGACCCTCACACAACTTGCAGGTGAAATCTGTCTCCACGTCCGGGTGATTACACTTCCTAATGAAATGCCAGCCTTGTGGTCTTTTACTTCTGTTTCTACTGCCAACCTTTCAACTCCTGCTCCAGCTCCAGCTCCTTTCTTATTCCCTCTCATGCTGCAGCTTTTTACGCCTCTTAGGTGGGGCAATTGGTTTAAGGTGCAAATCATAAATGTCAATTGCCTAACCCTTGCAAAGGCTGTTAGGCCTAATTGCCTGTCTTCTACATTTACATGCCTCTTCAGCCCTCTTCTTCGTCTCACGGATATGTCGTTTACTTTCTCAAAGTCAGGTTTTCCTACTTATATTGTATTTTTGGGAGTAGATGTAATTCATTTAGTCATCTTAACAGAGGGGATGTATGTTTTAACTGTATTAGGGGAAGACGGTGTAGAGAAGGCAACATTTCCGCCATTCCTTATAGTGTACCTTTGGTATCAAGGCAGGCATTTGATTTTATGGGGAAAAAAAGATTTGTTCTTGTGGTATAATATACTTTGGAGTGACAACCTTAGGGTTTACCACCCTACATTTAATAGGAGGTTTAGAGACATCAAAATGACAATAAGCCATAACCTCTTCTGGCACTGTGGTAAGAATGTCCCTGTCAGAGGAAACATACTGTGTCTCATCCCACAGAACCTCCTCACTTCCCTGGGTCCGGTCTCCACAAGGTGATCTTCCTGCAGTACACCACCCCCAGGGTTGGGATCAGGAAGCGCCTGCCCTCCCCTGGACACCTAGGAGGAGACTTTATGTAGGGTTTCAGTGAGGGATCCGCATGACTCTTCACACCACCTTGTATCCCTTCTCTGCCAAAAACAACAGAAGTGTCACTGAATCCTGCCTGGACTGGTCCTCTTTATGCTGCACCTTAGGAGGTCATTGACATATTGGATGACTGTGTTGAACATTTGAAAGTTGCTTAGTTGCATCTGGATCACTCTGTTGAACACACTAGTTGATTCGCAATACCCTTGTGGCAAGCAAGTGTGTTGGAACTGGGTCCTGTGTTACGTAAACACGGTGAGATACTGAAAAACACATTCTTTAAATCAATAAATATCAAATATGTCCTGGGGGTGGATATGCAAGGGAGGATCACCTGTGTGGATGGCCCTTGGGGAGTGGAGGAAAGGTGCCTCTAGGTGAGGCATGGTATCCCCCTTTCCCTTATCAGAATACATCCTACCCTCTATCTTTGTAGGTTATCAGTCTTCCCCATTGCCATACACTCCAACTGCCCCATATACATATCCCTTTAAGACTGGGACGAATAAGAGACTACTAGGAGTGATGCACACTACCCTCTATGCACACCACTTTGGTACTGGGACGAGGAAGAGAACTGTAGAACACTACTATGATGGTCAGGCATGTCCCAGTGATAGAAGTAATTATGGTTAGGCAAAGGACTTGCACCTGCAGCAAATTAATGGTTCACAGGTGCATATAAAGAGAGGCCAGAGAGAAACACAGGAGATCTGAGGTTGTGCAGGCAGAATATGGGCCGATGAAATGGACGCGATCACTGCAGGGAAGCCAGAAAGATGCTGAGGCCAGAGTGGGCCGTGAGAGAGTCAAGAGGTTTGCAGAGCCCTGTGCCTTGTGTTCCCTGTTGGGAGTGGGGAAAACAGAAGCCTCTCATATGCCACCGACAGCTGCAGGAAAGTCTGGAGGAGGCGAGCGTTGCTCACCGGAGCTCTCCGAGAGACAGAGGAGCGAGTGAGAAACAGAGGGAAACCAAAGTACCCAGAGGAGCAGTCGCACACCAGTGAGTGACAGGGAAAGATTACTTAGGCCGAAGAGCTCCAGGGACATGGTTTGTGTAACAGCTGATGCCGATCAAGTAAAAGTAGTTGACAGATGGGCCAGGAGACCAAATGTGAAATATTGAAACATGAACGAACGGTAGAATATTTACCAAGTTAGTGAATCCTGAACTAATGAAAGAAATGTACAATGTATATGAAATACCACACGAGTGAAAGGAAAGTGATGAATAGTTTAGAACGCATTAAAACCAAGTAAAAAGCCTTTTTGAATTGTGATAAAGAGCAAATCAACTTTAGGCTATTAATGAAAGCCTGGGAGGTGAGTAAACAGCATTTGAGAAACACTATGGAATAGTGTGAAAGTAAGGTGGTGACCAGGAGAAAAACCACAAAGTGAAGTGTGTAAAAGTCACATGTTGGCAGAGTCAAAAGACTGCCAATGTAATACAAAGGTGTATATGGACTAATGACACACATATGGACTAATGACAAAGTTGCAGAAGGGAAATTTGTGTTGGCAAGAAAAGTCCAAGGAAAGTCGCTGAATATTACAAAATGCCATGGGTTACCGGTTGCATGACCTTTGATGGGTGGACCGTGTGGTCCGACAACTGCACTTAGGCCAAATAACCCCTACTTGGAGTGAACCTAGAAAAGAGACTGAAGCTGTTATACCCAATAAATGTTCAAGAGACTAAAGGGAAGGCTAATGAAGAGAGCTGATTAAAAAGCCTGAAAGGTTATGAAGTAGATTTGCTAAGAAGGTTGATTAACTGTGAATTGAAAGGTCAAGAGAACTGTGTATCCTTGGGGTGTGGAATCCCAGTGATATTTTGTTGAACTTGGGGAAGGAAACCCTGAGCATAATTTGTGGAACTGAGTTGAGCTTGGGTAAGTGAACCCAGGGGGCATTTTGTGTAACTGTGTTGAACTTAGGAAAGGGAAGCAGAGCACATTTTGTGGAACTTTTGTTGAACTTGGGGAAGGGAATGCTGAGTTATTTTGTGGAACAGTTTTTAACCTGAGAAAGGGGAAGCTGAAAGCGAGCCAGGAGCTGGAAAAAGCTCTGACTATTATTTTGAACGCGGTTTCTTTGGTTGCTGACATCTCTACATATTGTTTAAGTTTAGTTGTGAGAGCAAGTATAGGTTTTGGACACAGACAGACTTTTGAGTTGAGTTTACTGGCCCGGACAAGCCTTAGTTTCTTTAGGGAGGGAAGTCCCACCTTAGCATAGGTTAAGTTAGGCCTTACTCCATCCTGAAATTTAAGGAATAAACCTTTGCTTTTAGAAAAGTTAATATGTTGTCTGGGGTTGTCTGTGTCCTTCTCCATGATGCCTTCACACACCACAGTGCAGGGAGTATGTTATAAATGCCCTCATCTGCTTCGCGTAATTGAGGTTATTGTTTACCCTGGTGCAACATTGCCCCTTCCTCCAATTTTATGCGGACTGCCCTAGCTCCCTTCAACAACCCAACATAATGGGGCCCACTAGACGATAGTACGTCTGGTACCTTTTTCAAATCCTCCTGCAAGTGAGCTGATAACGTGCTCACTATCTACATCTTCTGGAAAACATGTCTCTCTTCTATATTCACTTGACATGGGATATTTTATTTTATTAATGTATTGGATATTTGTAATGTACCTATACAACAGTGTTTCAAGCCTCAAGGCGCCACAAGACAAAAAGGGTGGGAGACAAGGGAGAATTTAACAATAACTGTCCGACTACGCCTTGTGATAATCAGGTCGTGCAAGTGCAGTAACAAGAAGTGCGAGGGGGTTATTTAGGAAAAGAGTTGGATGTAGCAGGGTCCCAGGCCCCGGAAAGCCTTGGGGTTGATGCAGAGAGTCTTGAACTTGATCCTAGCAGCAAATGGGAGCCAGTGGAGAGATTTTAGGGCTTCAGAGATGCAGTCCCTGGACATGAGGCCAAGGATAAGTCTCACAGTCCTATTCTGGATTAGTTGAAGAGGGCAAAGGGAGGACAAGGGAAGATTGAGAAAGAGGCTGTTGCAGTAGTCCAGTTTAGAGAAGACCAAAGCTCTGGAGACATTGAGTTTCTGGGGGGAGGTGAGGAAAGGGAGAATGCCTCTGAGAAGGTACAGCTGATAGTGGGCCTTCTTGACAAGGTCATCTGCATGAGGGGAGAAGGAGAGAGGAGTGAAAGATGACACCAAAGTTTTTTTTTTTTTGCCTCACAAGAAGGGGAGGGGACCCCTAGAGGGCGGCCAGAGGGAAGGAAGGTAATAGAATTCCAATGAGAAGGCTTGTGGTCTTACTGGCATGAAGGCAAGGATCATTGGCAGCACACCAAGCCTGAATAGCAGTCGGACAGTCAGGGATGAGAGAAGAGAAAGAGGAGGCAAAAGAGGGAAGCTTGAAGGAGAGCTGCCTGTCTTCTGCATAACACTGGAAGTGAGGAGAGTAGGAAGAGATCAGGGGGGCAAGGTAGATGTTGAAGAGCCACAGCGAGAGGATAGAGCCTTGAGGAACTCTGTAGGTGGAGTGTGTGATAGGGGAGGGAAAAGGGCCCAGTTGAACCTGGCAAGGTCCTTTGGAGAGGAATGAGGTCAACCTCTGCAGTGAGAGATCTGTGATGCCAAGGGTATCACAGAGCCGATTTGTCAGGGTGGTATGATTGAGCGTGTCAAAGGTAGACAAAAAATTCAGAAGGATAAGAACTAACGGAAAGTTGGAATCGCGATTTGAGAGAAAATCTTCACATGTGTTCAGTCAAGCAGTTTCCATGCCTCTGGCTGCTCTGAAGCCAGACTGGTGGCGATGGAGACAACCAACAGATTCAGTGTGTTGGAGCAGTTGGGAGATGACCAGCTTCTCCGGGAGTTTGCCCTGGAAGGGCGTAATGGAGATAGGGCGCTAGCAAGCCGGACAGGATGGATTGGCAGAAGGCTTTTTGAGGAGAGGATGCACAAGGGAGTGCTTGAGGGGTAGCAGGAAGGATCAGTGGCAAAGGAGTGATTGCAGAAATCAGCCGAGGCAGTGTTGTTCTTGATAGTTCTGGAGGAGCAGGAGAGCACCTGTTTGGAGCACACGTTCATAGAGAGGACTTGTTTAGAGATCTTATCCAGTGCTATAGGCGTGAAAGAGGAGAGTAGTAGAGAAGGGGAGAGGGGTGGCAAGGGAGGCCTGAGAGCTGGAGAGGGAGGCGGGAGGAGAGTAGAGAGTGAGGACAGGATGTCCTGAATTTTGGTTAAGAAGCGGGAGGCCAGTGAAGTGCAGAGGGTCAGGGATGGCAGGAGGACACGGGGGAAGACTACAGATTTTAAAACAGTTTGCCTGTGTTAGTGGCCCCAGAGATGCAGGCTTGGATATGTGCCCTCTTCTTCAAGCACCACTTCTGCTAAGCAACTCTGCACTTTTTTCAGAGAGGTTAGGTCCCACCAGGTGTTACTCTTGAAGGCGGATCCTCATGACGGGGGCAAGAATGTGCAGGGTGTTGGTGATAGAGAGGTGAAGATTAGTATTTGCAGAGTCAGTGTGGTAGTCTGTGGCAGGAGTGGGAGGGGGGTGAATGTCACGGCAAAGCAGCAACTGACACTCACTTCATCAGTCGAATGATGGAAAAGGAGACTCACAGTGCAGGCAGAGGCTTAGCCGGGGGACCTAAGAGATCCAGGTGAGAGGACAGGAGGGCATGGTCAGACCAGGAGAGAGGTGTAGTGAGGGGGTTGGAGATGGGGGATGTCTGCTGAGATGAGAGCGTCCAAGGTATGTCTCGCTGAGTGCGTCGAACATAAGGGATGAATGGTGGGGGAAAGAAAGTCACAGAGGCTGTGGAAGAGTCCAGAGGCCGAATCAGGCGAGTCAAGGTGAATATTGAAATCTCTGAGGAGGAGAAGCTTGGAGGTGGAGGCCAGAAGAGGTGAGGTCAGACCTCTATGAGAGCAAGAGGGAGACCGGACCAGGGGTCCAGTGATGATGGCGAGAGTCAACAAAAGGGTTGGCAAGACACGAAGCCTGCAGATGAGCATTCGAAAGAAGAGGAGGTCTGAGTGGGAATGATAGTAGCAGGGATCCATTCAGGGTAGATCAAGGCCACTCTGCTTTCAGATCGTTTGGGCCTGGGCTTAGAGAGGATCTTGTAGCCCTCAGGGAGGAGTGTGTCGAAAGCATGACAGAGCTGGCAATGAACCATGTCTCAGTGAGAGCGCCAACTTTTGGTCAAAGTCTTCAAGAAGATATCAGGGGATTGTTTAACAGCAGAGCAAGAGTTAATGGTAGCTAGGTGAAGCTGGTTACGACCTTTAAGGTCTGGGATAACATCTCCCCCTCCTCTTCTTCCTCTAAGAATAGTTGTTCACCTGTAAATTCTGTTAATCGTACTGGTCAATGCATATGACTGTGTGCCACGCAGTACTCTCTTACAGTGTCCCATACAATATTACCATGGCCGCCTTTGTCAGTGCTGCTTCTAAGTGCATTGTGAGTGTCAATACTGGTGTCATTTCTTTGTGTACTGCTGGTCTGAACAAGAATTTTGTGGCCAATCGAAATACCTTGTCTTTCATTCTGGATACTGTGAGGGGTCAGAAACGTGAGGCGGTCAACTTTCGTATGATTGCTCATAATATGCCATTTTATTAAAGTATACTTTTCAATAAAGGCCTCACCATCCCTACCCTGGCGAAGATTTCCCTGCCTATCATAAATTAAAGGAAACACTTTTACATAAAATACACAAGAAAATATATGGCAATTCACAACAACGCCAGCAACTGCCTTCTTAATGTATTCAGTCTTCTCTATAACCTGGGTGAACTTCTCTTCCCCAGGTTTTAGGTTAGATTCAGTTCCAATGTTCAACAAAAAAGAAACAAGGAAATCCAGGTTTGCAACAAAGTTCCAACACCGTTCTTGGCTCCTTTGCTTTGTCAAAAGAAAGTTCTATTCTGTCAGTGTTCAACCAAAAGAACAATTTTTCTTCCTTGAATAATAATTTCCACTTCATCAAATAGCACCAATGATATTCTTGGTCAAGGTGCTTGGCCACACATTATGAATGTCAAAAAAAATACAACTCCTTGTCAGATTCAAAGAAACACAGTCTCTGGCAAGGATTAAAGAAACACAACTTCTTCTCAGCTCTCTTCTTTATAGCACCATCATTCACAGTTGACATCTTTGCCAGGAAGTCTTCTTAGCCACTTTGCCTCCACCTGGTTAACTCTCACCCCAGGTTCTACACTCCTATAAAGATTGATCATGAAGGGCTACTTGTCTGCCCGATAGTGTTCCACACTCAACAGTGCATCTGAAATCTTAAATCTACTGAGAACCAAATATTTTTACCACATCTTCAGCAGTTTGAAATGTTCTGACTTTTGAAAAAGACAATATTCACATGTAGTGTATCTTAACACCTTCATGTAGGCAAGGCACTCTTCTTCTGAACATTCACCTTCCACAAGGGCAGCCTTTTGCAACATCAATATTTACCACAGCTTCAGCAGTTTGCAACTTTGTGAATTCAACAACTTTTCAGAAACAACAAGATTTTTTTTTAGTGTCCCTCAATACTTCCAAGTAAGCAAGGCACACTTCTTCTGAACATTCATCTTCCAGAAGGGCATCCTCTTTGCCACTCTTGTCTTTCTGCACCAACAACAAAAATGCGTTTAAGGACGTGTTTCTACCTTTCCTTCTTTTGGCTTTGGCAATGTGAGTTTTTATACCAGTGTGTAGGGAACAATCATATTCAATCATCTTCACCCTTTTAAAATCTTGCATTAGCCCCTTCTCTTCCTGCCAACCAGAGCAGCTTATTTGTATGCCTTGTTGTTAGTCTGTTTTGGCTTTGGACAATGCGTGTACAATTCATTAGGCTTTGGCAATGCGTGCACCACTCTTGGCTTAGGACAATGCGTGCATCACTCTTGGCTTCCCTGCAACTCACAATTTAAAGTTCAGTCCCTTTGGTACAGTGCTACAATGTTCTTCTGCTTTATAAATGCTTCTTTTTGTTAGCCTTCACTTTAGGATCATTTTTAAGCACACACGATTAGTATTTCAGCCTCTTTCAGTATTCAATAAGAACTATTCTTGTAGTTTTACTTCTGCGCGAGTGCTTCTTCGGTCATCTTCATTGTTCAACAATCGGATTTGCCTTGTTTTAAATCATACACAAGTGCTACTCTTGTTGCATTGCATTTCCGACAATTAACAGTCGAGTTTACAAGGCTTTCACTTGCACTCGAGTGATTCTCCTTGGCTACAGTTGACTGCCTTTATTCGCTGTCCGACAATTAACAGTCGAGTTTACAAGGCTTTCACTCACACGCGAGTGATTCTCCTTGGCTACAGTTGATTGCCTTTATTTGTGCATGGGATCAAAATGCTCAGTAACACTCATCAGCTGCTGTCTTCCCTCCCTTCGCGTTCCGCAGGGATTTAACTGGGTCTGGCATCTTTGAGCATACACTCTTCCTCAGTGAAGGTGTCTTCATTGCTGCCAGGCAATCACGGAGCTCGTCTCGCTCCTGGGACCTTCGGCTGCACACCAACTTCCAGCCACGGTCTGCGGCACGCTTCCTGCTGGACAATCTCTGCAATCCGGTTCACATGGGGAAAAGCAGTCTTCCTTTGCGCGATTTCCGCTGTGCAACCTCTGCACTTCAGATTCAAGGGGAAAAGGACCCTCTCTGGACCGGCAGCTGAAATCTGCTTGACAGTGGTACCAGCACCCTCTCTTTCCACCAACGTCTGCTTGGACTGCTAGCAAGAAGCTCTCCTTCTACTACTGCTCTCACTGCTACTACTCCAGCTCCACTTCCATCTGATGGCCTGCACCTGAGGGGTCCTTTTAAGCTTCTCTGCCTCTCTCAAGTGTGGGTCATTATGCCTAACAAACTGAGCACTCCTGCAACGTTGCTCTTGGGACCTCTTCCGCATCCTAGTAGTTAAGGAATTATGGGACTTGTAGTCCCCAACAACAGAATTAGGCTTTTAAGTCAGCTTTCTATTTTTAAATGCCAGTTTACTTCTCCTAAATGTATTTAAGGAAAGATCACAAGAGTTCATTTGAAAAGGAGAAACCAGCTCTTTTAAGCCATTTTTTATAAGTTCCCTTTCACTGTACCTCTGAGATTTAGGGGGGTTTTAACTTTGAAAATCTCAAACAGTATTTCCTTTCTTTGGATGTGTAGGGATTTCATATTACTTATACCCGCAATCAAGAGGTTCATTGTGTGTTTTAGGTACATCATAACGACAATAAGCCATTGCATGCCTTGGTACATGTAAAAGGATCTTCCCTTTTAAAGACAACTACTCTGTCTCACACCACAGGATCTCCTCACCACCCAGGGCCCTGTCTCCTCCCAGGTGATCCTCCCGCATAACACCAGGCCCAAGGTCAGGATCAGGAATCATCTGCCTTTCCCTGGCCACTTGGGAGGAGATTTTAGGCAGGAGTTTAGTGAGAGATCCACAGAATTCATCACAGTATCCACCCTAGCAATACTTGTACCCATAAAGAAATACCTCTGGGTGACACAGTGAAACTCGCAGGGTGCCGTTTGCCCAAAATGCTTTTATGATGCTGTGACCCGCTTGTAGAAAGTGGCGGCTGTTGAGCATACAATGCCCTTCTCTGAAAAGGAATTTGTCATATTCAATTTAGTCATTATTTCTCTCCGTAGTATGTTGATGGGCGTGTCTTTCGAATACAACAGGGGCACTACTATTTGTTGTGTGCCTATTGTGAGCGGCAAGTCTTCTGTGATAGGAACAGCCCCAGAAAATCCCTCTGTGTCCATTAGTTAGTCCGACAAGGGAAAGACACCCTCCTTAATGCAGGATTTGGTGGCTCCTGTGTCGACCACAAATTTAAAATCTTTTTGCCCAATCTTCACTGCTAGCTCAGGTTCCTCTTCAGGGCCTATTGGGCATTTGGGCCTCGTCCTGTAAATGTGTTACCTCCAAGCAAGTTCACCCCTGTATAATGTGGTACTGTGTTCTGTGCTAACAATGTGCTGTTCCCCTGTGTATATATTCGTGCTTGGGCCTGCAAGGCATTCTGTGCTACTGTCGCTTGCTGCTGTGTTTTTGTCTATGGTGTCTGACCAACCGCATTATGGGTGTGAAGGGCATGTGTTGTGGTTGGATTTGGTGCTGCATGGGTTGTATCCAGGGATGTCATTTAGGGGTCACCAGGGGTCGCAACCTTTGGTCTTCCTTGCTACCCCTGTGGTCTCCCTTGCTACTCCTAAAAAAAAAGGGGGGTAAAAAAATGTTTTACTTTTTTAAAAATTAATAAATCAGGGTTCTTAGGCTGTGGCCAGCAGCATGTGGCTCTTTGTTTCTGGGGTGGCTGGTTTTCTGATATCTATAGCCGTTAAGATAGCTCCGTAGGGATGGACCAACAGGGGGCGCCGGATGTCGGTCTAGCTCTCCGTCGCGCTGCCTGGGCCGCCCGAATCCTGCTAAATCCTGACGGAATCCTGGTGTGGATACAAATAAAAAAGGGAAAATTGGGTAGGAGATTGCGCCCGTGCCCACCTCCATGAAAGTCTGACGAAAATCGGTGCGATTTGAGACCCCCTGCACCCGCGGCAAAATTACTGAGACCGACTGCGAAGCCCACCTGAAGAAGATGGCCCCCGGCCCCCAGTAGCCGGGGACCTGCGGAGCTGGTGGGCTGCTGCTCCGGGGCACGGACAGCCGCAACACATCAACACACTGCCAGCATAAGAGGGCCCCCCTCCCCAGTGCCCGCCATGTGCGCTGTGTGCGAGCGGCTGGGTGCTCGGGTCGAGGGGTGCCCACCCCCGCGACTGCAAAACGACACAGACAGTACAAGGGGCCAGGTAGGCAGTGCAGCCCCCATCTCCTTCCCTCCTCCTCCGCAGTCCCCAACACACCACCACTGCAGGAGGGGCCCCCCTCCCCGGCACCCACCGTATGCGCTGCGTGCGAGCGGCTGGGTGCTCAGGTCGAGGGGCGCCCCGCAGACGCGCCCGGGGCGGTGGGGAGAGGACCGGGGGATCCCCCACACCGGCTACAGCTGCAGGGGACTTTCTCCCCCCCCACCCCTCGCACCTGTCCACAGGACGCAGCGGGGGGACAACAACCCATCAGAGCATACGGCCCATCCCCCACTGGCCGTTAGAGACCCCCACAAAGCAACAGGGGTCCCACCCAGCAACCAACACCGCAGGGGAGTCATAAGCCCGCAAACTCGACCAACACCCTAATAACTGGGCCTCCACAGGACAGCCTGAACTCCCGCACGCCACTGCCACGCAGGGCTCTCCCCGCCCCGGCGCTGCCCGTGTGCGCTGTGGGCGAGCGGGTGGGCGCCCGGGTGGTGGGAGGCCCCGCCAACTGATATTGGGAACACCTGCAGGCAATCATAGAGGGGACTACAACACACTGGGACAGCGGCCATCACAGTGAAACACGTGGCTGGCACCCTGGATAGGCACAGAACTTGCAGCATACATCACGCGGGCCTGGGGTCAAAAAAGGAAACTGCCCCAGTACCACTGAGTGGGGGGAGAAACCCCCTCAACCGGGGATCCATGACATAAAAACCCCACAGCATTGCTAACAATCCACAGGCGGAAATACCAACACACCAAACCAGCGGTAAAGGCGCATACCTCACACAGGAAACCCTTCAGACACGGGTGAAAAGCAGAGACCACACTGCAGAGAAGACCTGAGACATAACGGCTTACGATCCAGGGGACGACCCAGGGGATGACCCGGAGTGAGAAACAATGAAAGTACCAAACATGGGGAAAGACCTACCCCGCAGAGGGACAACTCAGAACAAAATGGACAAGTACACAACTTGCACCCCAGCAAGGCTCCCCGGACAAACGAGGGGGTGGAGGAGGACAGGGGTGGCCTAGCACTGTCGCTTACGGACATTATGGCAGCGATAAACAACTCCCGGACCTCGGTGGAGGCAAAAATTGATGGCCTGACCTCTGAGGTGTCATTCCTGAGACAGGACCTGAGGAACCTAACCTACAGGGCAGGAGACGCAGAACAAAGAATATCTGAATCGGAGGACACGGTTAAAAACCTGGGGGACCGATTGGAACAAGTGGAAAGGAAAATCACCCTCCTGGAACACAGAGCAGAGGACAGCGAGGGAAGATCCTGCCGCAACAACCTTCGCATTCTCGGCCTGCCCGAGAAAGAAGAGGGACCCTCTATGGAACTCTTCCTGGAAGACTGGTTAGCAGACCTGATGGCCCCTAAAAAACTCATAATTCTTTTCTATTGAAAGAGCGCACAGGATCCCAACAGGCAGACCGCTTCCCGGGGCCCCCCGCGCACAGTGATCGCCAAGCTCATGAACTATAGAGACCGAGACACGCTCCTCCAGATGGCGAGGGCAACGGGCCCAATTACCTACAATGGCAACCGGATCGGCTTCTTCCCCTACTACACAAGGGAAGTCCAGAAGTCACGGCAATCGTATGACTTAGTCAAAAAGAAGCTAACGTCCCTGAACATTAAATATGCACTATTCTTCCCAGCAACCTTCAATGTGTACCACAAAGGGGTGGTCCAGGTGTTCCACAACCCCCGGGAAACCTGGGACTGGCTCGAAGCGCAGGTTCTCGCGGACCCACACCCCACCAGACCAAGAAGAGACACACCTCGCGGGAGCGACAGAGGCACCCGCCAACACCCTGAGCAGTCGATCCCACCAAGGAGGACGGACGAGATGCACAGGACAATGGCTGAAAACGGGCCCACATGAGAACCCAGCCATACAAAACAAGGCCCACGGGAATCAAGGAGAAACTTTGAAGCCGGGCGACCCGGGCGGAGAGGAGCGTAAAGAAGCGCGCCCCACCCTCCCCCCACCTAAGTGCAGAGTAGCTACAGATTGCATGAGTTGGGACACTCAGTCCTCCTGACCACCCACATAATTTAGTTTATGGTTCGTTTGGTTTGGGCGACAGGTACTTCTAGTTGGGGTGAAGTGCAGGGTGGGGGGAGTTTACCAGATCTATCCCGCTGCAGAAATAAAGGGAGTAGTATGCCACTCCTAGGGACCCAAGCATGTCCGCTTATACTCAAATTGAGCCGACCTCAAGTTCATCGTTAAAAGTTTCAGGGTTTGCACGCGAAGTACAACATAACAAAAAAACTGCGAGAGTCACCATGAAGGGGCACCAGAGCCCGGAGCAGAACAAAACACAGCAATTGACAGAGACATGGAAGTTGCATCACATCCTTCAGTACCATCACACAGGAGGACACACGCCGATGTAGCAAAAACAAGGCAGATCTCCCTACTGACCTGGAATGTGAACGGCTTGAGAACGGGTATAAAACGGAAACTGGTACTCCAATACCTTAACAGGCACTCCCCGGATGTTGCGTTCATCACTGAAACCCACCTAATAGGTACCACCAGCGGCTTCCTCAGGGAATCCAACTACCCACACACATACCTAGCAGGGTTCTCCAGAGGCTCCAGGGGAGTTATGATCATCCTACACAAGCGGGTCCCATTTAAGACCAATAAAGTGATATCAGACCTTCGGTGCAGGTTCGTGATGGTGCTTGGAGAAATGTGGGGAGAGACCTGGGGCCTCATCGCAGTGTACGTACCCCTCATGCTGACAGCGGAGCTCCTCACCGAGCTCCAACCCATTATGCTGAAGGAACAGGTGGACGCGTGGGCAATCGGGGGAGACTTTAATGAGGTCATGGACATCGGGCTGGATAGAACGCACAGGGGCAATAGTGCCACAGACACCCCGATCAAGCTGTACACCTTCACGGATGCAATGGGCTATCGGACACGTGGAGGACAATCCACACATCAGAGAAGGGCTACTCATTCTACTCCAACACGCATAGAACCCTCTCCAGACTGGACTACATCTTCACCCCAAGGAACATGACTCATCGACTAATAGCCGCTGAATTCCTGGCAAGAGGGATCTCGGATCACTCCCCCCTACTGATCAAACTCAAAGGGAAACAAAACAAGCAGGATCCCACCTGGCATCTAAGCGCCTACTATCTGGGAATACCAAAAATAATGAAAGTGCTCTCGGATAAAATGTCGGAATACTTCGAACTAAATGAAGAAGCGGTTGCCTGCCCAACCGTGCGATGGGAAGCATACAAAACTGTCCTGGGGAGGCAATTTCCCTGGTATCTGCCCACAGAAAACGGCACAATGAGGCAATCACAGAAGCAGAGACCCAAGTAATCCGGCGAGACCAACAACTATTGGAAGAGGGACCCCATGAGGCACAGAACGCCCCAACGACAGCTCAGACAATCCTAAAGGACATGGCCCTAGACAACGCCCGAACGGCCCAATGGCAAACCCGAAGCCAGATATAAGAGATGGGGGACAAGGCTGGCAAGACCCTGGCCTGGCTAGAACGACGAGAACAGAGTAAAGGGCAAGTACGGGCCATACAAACCCAAGAAGGGGAAATTC
The DNA here is from genome assembly GCF_040938575.1 of Ambystoma mexicanum. Lineage (NCBI taxonomy): Eukaryota > Metazoa > Chordata > Amphibia > Caudata > Ambystomatidae > Ambystoma > Ambystoma mexicanum. Next base: position 151,020,589 of record NC_090936.1, read on the forward strand.
TAACAGGCGATTCCGAGATTGCGGAGGCTTTTGCCGATTAATATGAACTATACTCCCCACCAGCAGAGGATCCTACACCAAGCGCCCCACACTTTCTTGAACTGATCAAGATCCCCAATCTTTCCAGATCTCAAACAGAAAAACTAGACACTGATATTACGGAAGAAGAAATCGGAGAAGATCTATCACAGCTACAGACGGGGAAGACCCCTGGCCCCAACGGCTTCCCGGTAGAAATCTGGAAGCGATTAAGTGGCACAACGACGAAACACTTGCATAGCATGTTCCTCTGCAATAGGGAGCAGGGCTATCTCCCCCCGGACCTCAGGAAAACAAACATAGTAGTCATCCCCAAAGCAGGAAAACCCCCAGAGCACTATATCATTAATTAACGGGGAAGCCAAAATACTAGCTAGAGTCCTGGCAAACAGGCTGCTCGGGGTGATTGGAACTCTGATCCACCAGGACCAATGCGGTTTTATGCCAGACAAATCCACAAGAATGAATCTCCGTAGGGTCTGAGTGGCCTTAGACTGAGCGGCAGAGATCCCGGACCCGCTCGCCCTCTTTGCGATTGATTTCGAAAAGGCCTTCGATTCAGTGGGATGGGAGGCCCTATGGGGCATAATGCAACGCATGATATTTGGGCACTACTTTATGTCATGGACTAAACTTCTATACACCCTCCCCATAGCATCTGTGCAGGTCAACGGGAAATCATCCAGGACATTCCCGCTGGGCCGAGGGACCAGACAGGGCTGCCCCTTCTCACCTCTACTATTCCTTCTTGCCATCGAGCCCCTGGCAATCAGACTACGCACAGATGCACGATGGACAGGGTTTGCCTGGTCTATGGGGGGTGAGGAGCGCGTCTCACTATTTGCGGACAATCTCTTGATCTACCTGAGCAAGCCAGTAACCTCCTGCCCGATGGTAACCAGGACCCTGGAGGAGTACCAACACATCATGGGCCTTCGGGTAAACGCACAGAAATCGATATACTTCCCGGTCCAAGGGGGAGAAGAAGCGATCCGAGACCCCTGCACGTACTCCGTCTCGATACTAGGCTTCACCTACCTGTGCATACAGATAACCACCACACCACACGACTTCCTCAAACTGAACCTACGCCCAATAGTGGATAGATTCGAAAACGACATCTCTCACTGGCAAACTCTTCCTCTCTCACTACTGGGCAGGGCTGCATTATTTAAGATGTTGGCACTCCCGAGATTTCTATACGTCCTCCAGAACGCCCCACTCCCAATCCCGGCTGCCACATTCACAGACATCGACAAGTCCCTACGCACGTTGCTATTGGGCGGGAAACAGGCCCGCATTGCCCTCAAAACACTCCGCCGATCGGTGTGTGAGGGAGGCATAGGACTGCCCGATATCCACATATACTACTGGGCTGCACAAGCAAGGGTGGCAAACGACTGGCTACACAGAGACCCAACGCTCCCACACATCTGGGTCGAAACAATGGTCACCGGCCTCCCGCCTCCTCTACAAATACTCTACGAGGACAAGGAAAACCTGAAGGGGGTCCCCGGGAGGTCCCTGCACACCCGTCGAATCTGGAAGGAGATACACAGACATATTGATGGGAGGGCAAACCAACCCTGATCCAGCCCCTATGGCACAACGCACACCTTCCCGAAATCCTGCGAATGGGCCACTTCGACACCTGGGAGAGGAGAGGGATATCCACACTGGCAGACATTATCCACGAGGGTCGGCTGAGAGACTTTGATGCGCTGAATACAACACACGGACTAAGGCCTATGGACCACTTTAGATATCTCCAACTCACACAATCTATCAACACCCAATTCCAGAACCTCACCGACATACCTGCATGCTCCCCTCTAGAGACAAACACACTTCCACACAGAATTCCCTCCAAGGTTACTTGCACCCTCTACCAGGTGATCAGCTCCTTAACATACCCGTACCCGCTACCTCTCTGTGAGTATTGTGAGGGGTTAGAAATGCGAGACGGGTAAGTCGATAATTTTCTTAAAAAGTATCCATTTTATTAAATAATAAGGGTGAGACAAATGTCTGTCTTTCCCTAACCTAACAAGGTTATCCCTACCTGTCAAACTAAGGCTAAAGGGAAATGATCTAATATCCAAAAGTGTCTGTCCCTCACACTCATATATGCAACAAAATCATACAGGAATTATGTGGCTATGTAAACTCCATAAAATAACAGTTATAGTCAAACAGAAAATGTATAAACAGGAATCCTTGTAACCAGGGTCGAATCCCCTTCCCCAGGATCAATTCAGGATTTTTAATACCAAAGTCTTAAATCAAGAAAGTTCTTTTCAATAGCTAAGTTCTGCTGCAAGTACAACACAAAGTTATTTTTTATTCCATAAGTCCGTCACGTGGAAATTTGATTGTCTTATTTCCAAACAGGAGTTCTCACTCTTCAAGACAATAGTTAAAGTTTCCACAGACTTCTGTTTGACAAACCAAAAAGACTTTCAGCCTCATTACGGGTCCGACAGTGACCGTACCGGTGCTACCAGCGGGTTGCTGCCGGACCCGTAATTATTTACTGGCACCTGACTTCCCAGTAACACTGGGGATTACAACCCTGCCGGCCCTGAAAGTCAGGCGCTGGTAGATTGTAAGTCCCCATTCCCATGGAGTCCCATAGGACTCTATGGGAGTGGGGACCACGGAAGCACAGGCACCGTTATCATTAACGGTGCCTGTGCTTCCCTGGTTCCCACTCCCATACGGTGCCTGTGCTTCGGTGGCGGTCTGCCTACCGCGGCCGCTTTGCCCTCCAGGGTCAGACCTGTCAGTCACGGTGGCTATGGCAGGCAGACCTGTAGTATGCTGGTCGAGAAACAACGGTGTCTGTAAGCATACGGGCACGGTTGTTTCCGGACCGGCATGCTTGTAATGAGGCCCTTTGTCTTCAAACACCAAGTCAGTATTGAATGTAATTATTCTCTTCTGTGAAGACCAATCACTTTTCCTCAAATCACATTTCTTCTTCATAAGCAAAACAGTTTTGGCAGGTTGGCTTTACAACAGTTCATCATAACACATTAGTGGACTTACCACTTTCTTTCCACCAAAATCTTCTATTACATTGCAGTACTTATCATCTTCCCGGTCCATTCGCCTGCCAGGACTAACCACTAATTATCCCTTTTCTTGTGTACTCATTTGCCAGGATAAAACTCCTGCTGCTACTACTAGTACTCTGTGGTGAGGTTTGCTTCAAACTGTCCACACTAAAATCCTCAATCGGGAAAGTAAATCAAAAACTGCTTCTTGGATACATCTTTTGACTTTCAACAACAACAAGGGTTTTATAACTTCTTCCACAAGGATACAGTACACATTGGCAATGTCCCTCATACTGATCAGTTTGCCACAGGCTATGCAGGTTACATTTCTCTCCCCTTGATGATTTCTATAACGAGGGCTTCTCTCCTGAAATCGTTGGTTTACTTCTACACCACCAATTAGCTGCTGGTAATGTAATCTATAATGTCTCCTTTCCTGGTATGCCTCATTAGGACAGTTGTATCCCCTTTCATTTGTGATTGCCTTTCTTTGGCTTAGGCCATGCTAGTTATAATCTTCTTTTACAGGTAATCTTCTTTTTGTAGATTATATTCACATGGTTTGAATATTGTTCCCTTTTTACGTTAGCAATTGTGGTTACAATATTCTTCTACTCGGTCTCTCTTAACATGAGAGTTGCAACCAAATTGCTTTAATTCAACAGTTCAGTATTCAAAAGTTTTACTTTGAGCCAGCGGTCTATTTCGGAGCCCCCCAGGGTTACCCAGCGAAGCCCAAATCGGCGGTCTTTCCTTGCATCTCCGTTGGACCCGCTGCTTCGTTTTCTTCACCCGCCGGGATTATCATGGCGCCTGACCGCACTGGTAGCACTCCCGTTGCTTGCGCCTCCTGAAAAGGGAGCTTTCTCTGCTCCAAACATACTCCGACGAACGCCACCCACTACAGCAGGATGCAGGACCAGGAGAGCTTCTGTCTACATCAGGACAGCTAGTCTCAGTACTGCTTCCTGCTGCGTGTTCTCTGCATTCTACAGGATTCCCGACTTCTGCCACTCTCTCGACACAGAATCCTGCTTACAACACAGTGGCGGCTTCTCCTGCTTCTGCCTCTCCCACTGCTTCTCCTTAATGGCCCGCACCTGAAAGGCCTCTAAATGATTACAGGTTCCATTCAGTTGTGGGTCATTGCAACCACTAGACTGCACACCGCAATTTTGCTACTCTTTAGCCCCTCTTCCTCGTCTCAATACTAAGAGCATTATGGGTCTTGAAGATCATAATGTTCTTATTCATTTTAAGATTATTTAATTCACTCTGTTTTAATGATTTACAGTTAGGGACGCTTTCAAAGGAATTAATGGTTGGTTCTTGGTTTTATAATTCAAACACAATGTAGAATTATAACTATCTAGAATAGTTGTATTCATGCCCTAATCCTAGCATATATCATTCCCATGTTTACCATAAGGGTTTTCGCACCTGACCTTTTGGGTAATTTTGGGAGGAGAAGCGTTACTATGACAAACGTCATTAGGTATTCAGGTATTAGAGAAACCGCAGCCTCAGAAGAGGATGAATACCATGCTCTCCTAACTGAGTCATATTCCCTTGGTGGTCTTCTCCTCCCATCTGATCCACACGGTTAATACCACCCCCAGGGTTAAGATCAGGTAGCTGCTGCCACCCCCTAGCCACATGGGAGGAGACTTTCGGCATGGATTCTGTGAGGACTCTATAGGATTCATCACAGTATCCTCTGCCCTGTTGATAATATCCTACCTGTGGCTAGTATCCCCCTTGTTTATAATACCATTGAGAAAGATACGCACACTGTGGGGTATACCTTCTCTGCTACTGGAACCCTCCTCTTTGTTGTGGGTATTCACCTCCCTGTGGAATGCCCACTGTGGGGAAACCCCCTTGTTAGACGGGGGCTACTTCAAACTGCCCTGTGACGATGTTTGTAAGTAACACTCCTTTCATGGATATTTTTGCTAATTTCTTTTGTACCAACTTCGCCTCTGTGTTTGCTGCATTATCAACCCTTCATCTCAATCCCTACCGCCTTCTCTAGGGATGCATGCACATCTGTGGGAGGCCCCTGAGCAATATGTGATCAAATATTGGTATGTTCACATGCCGTGATTGTCGTGTCTCGAATGTCCACATCTCCTGTATCAGAAGTATGTATTCTGTAGGGTCTTCGTCTGGTTCCATTTTGCATGCCAAAATGGCCTGCATGTCTGTATCTGGGTACATTGTCCTCAATACTTTCCACACGTGCGCGGCTGTTATTGAAGGGCGCACCGTTGTGGATGTTAATACTCAATATAACTCAGTTGTATCCTGCTTGTACCCATGTTTGTTTCCCATGTTCGACTAAAATGGTTGCGAATAAGCTTTTGATATCGCCGATCACCAGGGTAATCCCTGATGTCTCTTTTTCGAGAGTGTCTATACACTTGCCCGCCCCTTCCAGGGGTAGGTCAAGCTACATATCAAATTCCCTATTCATGCTTTGCCAAGGTATATACTGCACTCCTCCCCTGCCCTTCTGTAGCAGGGTGTGACAAATCTACAGAGCTCATCACTACTTCACTGGGGGAAATCTCTCCCTCATGTGGCCAGGGAAAGGCAGAAGCTGTCTGACTCTTGACCCTGGGTGGTGGCTATCTATGGGAGGACCACATGAGGGAAGGCAACCCTTGGGGAGGCGGAATAAACTTGCTATGTCAAGACAGGCATTTCTCTGTCTTTGGCCTCTGGTAACACCCACTACCCCAACCCCTTCCTGTATGGCTTACTGTAGTGAGGGTGTAGAACCTCCAGTCATGACCACTCACCAACCGTATTTTTATTCCCCTTTGCTTGATATCACTGAGACGAGGATGAGGGCTAGAGTACTGAAGATCTGCCAGGACATTTAAATGCACCACACCTGGAGAGAATGAGAGACTCACTTCTTCCGACTTCGGTCAGGACACCGGAGGAGAACAGGCTGCAGTGTGGAGCATAGAATGTGCTGGAAGTGCCGTCCATGGAAGTCTAGAAGTGGAAGGTTTGCGGTGCTTATGTCATGGACAGCAGGAGCTGTCAGGTGAAGGAGACAAAGTGGAAACCAGAGTGCAGACAGGACGCTCTCCCAGATGACAAGCAAGCAGCAGTGAGAACAGTGAGACGCAGAGCATGCCGAAGCCGCCGACGAGGACCTGTGAGCCCAGAGAGCGAGGTTGGGACCCTGAGTCACTTCATAGCAAATGCCACATACAGTTGATGAACCTGATAAGCCCAAACAGGGGAAATGGGACGCAGGGGCAAATGAGCAAAGAGACTATGAGAAGGGGTAGGCGACGCAATATATGAAAAATATAATTAAGAAGTTGTGACAAGGTGATTACTGATGAGAGGTGCGAGTCTGGGGCCTGCATCTAAATACTGAACCAATTAAAAAAGTCCTAGCAGGAGAGTTAAACCAGACCTACAGTGAGTCTGGAACCTGCACCCAATTACCCAGATACGAAAGTCCTGGCAGGAGTGTTAACCAGGCACATAACGAGGCTGAGACTAGTATGCAACATTGCTGAATTGTGAAAAGGTCATGAAAGATCAGGGGAAGCGGTATACCCCTTGAGCCTGTGAATTCTGAAACAATACAAATCTGTGAATTAGTAAAGAAAGCTCCGGGGAAGAGGCAAACCCCTTGAACTTGTGAATGGTGAAACCTCTGAACTGTGGAAAATCTGAAAAAGCTCAGGGGGGAAGGCATACCTCCTGTGCCTGTGAGCTGTGGAAATGTGAAACCCTTAAGGCAAAGGTAATACCCATTTAGATTGTGAATGGGATAACCCACAAAGAGGTCAAGTGAGAAATAGTTGGTGAACTGTGCAGACAGAAGGGGGTTCAGGGGAAGACTAGTGCCCCTTGACATTGTGGAGTATGATGAAGTGAGAGCAAAGCACATTGGTGACATAAAGAAATCCAGGGGAAGGGAAGACTCCCTTTGTTTACTGGTAGAATTTTTGTTGTTTTCTTTTACACTTTGGAACCTTATGTTGGAACTTTGGAAAAGAGCTGCAGGTGATCAGCTGAAAGACATTTTCCCTTCACTTTATATTGAGTTTAGTGTGTGAGGCAAAGGTTAGGATTTGGACACCGGACGGAGAACTTGGTTTTACCATTCTGACACAGACATTCCTTAATTTTCTTGAGGCAGGAAAACCCCTCTTAGAGTTAGGGCTAGATAGGATTTTCCCAACCCTCCTTTTTTAATTTAATTAACAAAGAATCTTTATCAATCACCATAATCGCTGTGTCCGAGTCTTAATCCTGATCCCTTGCACAGGGGCAGCTGTGGCGCCCCACCCTTTGCAGCGCTCGCTACCGCCATCCTTCCTGTCCTATTCCTGAGGGTCTGGGACCAGTCCCTGCCTGTCTCCCATTCTTTCTCCCATCCCTTCTCCTTTTTCCTCAAACTCTCTGCCGTGCTTCCTTCTCTTATGTCCGATTCCCCTTCGTCCCTATTCTCCCCTTTTTACCCCTTGCTCCTTCGTATTCGTCTATTTGTATTTGTATCCACACACACACATCCCACTTAACCATATCCCCACCATTACACCTTTAATTCCACCCACATCCACCCCAACACAAACCCCAATGGCTCCCTCCACAGGCCCACACAATTACTTCAAACAAAACGAAATGGCCTTCTCCACAGGCCCACACAATTCTATGTATCAACTTATCTATCTTATTATACAACAATCTGACCCCTGCTCCTCAGGCCACCCTACTGCTTAAACACTCACTAAGCACTAATATTTAACAGCAACAATCTCGTGCCAATCCTTCCACCTCGACCAACACGATAGACAACACTATTTCCAATCTACTACGCACGCTCATATCCAATCAATAATCTCTTACCCCACACCCCATAATAAACAATAACGATGCTACTATACAATGGCCTGTACTACGCACCACTCCCTCTAAGGGAAGTCTGCCACCAATCATCTATTCTACTATAGATGTGCCCTCCACACACCCTCTCCCTATAAGAGAGGTGGAACTAATATCTATGACTACTACTGCCGATCGTACTGTTCCCCCATGCCCCCCATATGGGAGGCGTCCTAAAAACCCAGCCGCGTGTGCGGATGCACAGCGCTGCGTGATCATGCATATGTACACTCATGTGCTGTAGAGATCCTCGAGTACTCTCGATGCTGAGACTTCACCCCATGGCCTGCACCTCCCTTTAAGCACGGATGGCGCTCAGGAACAGGCAGACCTTTGCGAACTTGGCATCTACTGGGCCTCCTCGTTCATGCACTTCGAACGGTATCCCTACATATTATCCCCACCAAAAATATCGCAGTACATATGGTCGTTTGTCTCGCCATAGGCAATATTTTTTGGGGGGGATAATCTGTGGGAGCAGGGGTTGCGGGGGTGTTCCCTGCACATTTTAAAATAATGCAGGGGTTGCAGGGGTGTCCCCCGCAGGGTCCATGGCTCAATATTGCTGCAAAAATATGGTGATATTTTTGTATCGCAATATTTTTGCGGGGATATTAACACATGGAACCCTTCGAATTAGTCTCAGCCTAACTGCCCCATGCCCCCAGTAGTGCAGAAGAATACCCCCAGCTCGCAGAGGGAACTGAGGATCTCACTGGGGCCTCCATAATGTACATGGGGACCGCTGGCAGAAAGTAATCCAGAGAAGAAAAAGTAATCCAAAAAAGGAGCATACACCAAGCAAAAAGTAATGCAGATTTATTGGACCCACACAGCGGGGAACTACGAGTCAGACAGCCTGTGGAACTGAACTGAATGAAATTAGCTTGATATTGATATTTTATTTCTATCGCGCTCGTACACAAGTGTTTCAGAGTGTGACAAGGCAAGGGAGGGGAACATGGGAGAAAAAAACAACGATCTTACTATGCCCAGTGACATTGAAAACGTGTAAGTGCATGGGAGAGGAGGAGGGGAAAAGTGCATGGAAGAGGGAAAAGTGGAGAGTGCAGAGCATTGGAGAAATAGATCAATAATAACAAATAAATAATAAAGGCAACAAAAAGTGGTATTTCAGCCAGCAATTGGCAAGTGCTGGGTTTAAGGCAGCAGACAGGGTAGGTCTGATAAGTGCAGGAAGAAAAAAAAGGGGGAGGGGGCTGTATGGGTACAGATACAGACCCCAGTGCAAGGGGTGGCCCGCAGGAAGTGCGGGAGGGTGGCAGGGTGAGCAGGTACCTGGGCCCAGTGGACAGAGGGTGGCCAGGAGCACAGTGCCAAGAGAGAATAGATCAGCAGGTGAGAGGGGGAGAGAAGGCAGAAGCAAAGAGGAAGGTCTTGAGGTGCTTCCGGAACCGGAGATGGTTCTCCTCAAGTTTTAGAGTGGCAGGGAGGCTGTTCCAGAGGGAGGCCCCAGCGGAAGACCGAGATCTACCCACAGCTTGTTTCTTTGAAAAACGACTGACCCTGAGGGAGTTGGAGGTACAGGAGCGAAGAGCACGAGAGCCGAGGTATTTGCAGAGGGATAGCTTAAGGTATTTTGGACCCATGCCCCAGAAAGACTTGTGGACAATGCAGAGGGTTTTGAATTTAATCCTTGCATCCACTGGAAGCCAATGGGGAGATTTCAGAGCTGGAGAGATACGATGCCAGGGCTTGAGGCAAAGGACAAGTCTTGCAGTCCTGTTCTGGATTAGTTGCAGAGGGCGGAGAGTAGAGGCAGGTAGATTTAGAAAGAGGCTGTTACAATAGTCCAACCTAGAGAGAACCAGAGCTTGGCAGACCATGAGCTTCTGGGGGAAGGAGAGGAAAGGCAGAGTACCTCTGAGGAGATGCAGTAGGAAGTTTGACTTTTTAGAGACATCAGAGATGTGGGCGTTTAAGGAAAGTGTGGAGTCAAAGAGGACCCCTAGGTGGGGCTAGGAGGGGGGTCAAGGGAGGCTGGACAGAGAGTGAGGGGAAAGTATGGTGAAGGTGGGCCGATCAGGAGGATCTCCGTCTTGCTGGCATTCAGACAAGGATTGTTGGCGGCACACCAATCTTGAATGACAGTTAGGCAATCAGAAATGAGAGAAGGAGAGGAGGCGGCCCAGGGCAGCCTGAAAATGAGTTGAGTGTCGTCAGCATATCACTGGAAATTTGAGCAGAAAATAGTGGGCGAGAGTTGCCAGGTATTGGTTGAAAAGCCAGGGCAAGAGGTTAGACCCCTGGGGAACACGACAGGTAGAGAGGAAGATAGATGATGGGAAGGACCCAAGTTGGACCTGGGAGGATCGATCAGAGAGGAAAGAAGTCAGCCAGGCCAGAGCCTGATCAGTGATACTCAGGTTATCACGGAGATGGTTGAGCTGGATGGTATGGTTAACTGTGTCGAAGGCAGAAGAGAGATCGAGGAGGATGAGGACAGAGGGAATGTTAGAGTCAAGGTTGGAGAGCAGAGCTTCACGGATGTTCAGGCTTTACGCCGCCCACTGAGCTATACTGTTTATACATGAATTACACAATTAGCATACATTTTAGTTACACTTTTGGGACAGGTTGCAGGGGCTGATTGGTGCAACTATGTCAGGCCCCTATAGTAAGCTATAGCATACTTGACCCTCATTTGGATAAAACATTTCTTGGAACAAAAACACAACACCCCTTGTGACGTCACAATTATGTGATTGTGCTGATCAGTCAGTGACACTTCTTTGCCATTGGTTGGCACTGCTCAATATACAAATGGATAAACTGCTGCATACTGATTGGACATGGCATCTTGTGATGGTAAGGTGCGAGACATTCTCACTGCGTCCGACCAATGACGTTCCCTACAGACATCAGCGAGGGCACTTTACAATGTTTCACCTCAGGAACACCAAAACCTCTCTCTGCTTGTTGGCTTCCTGTTGTGCGCCCAACACCCCTACCCCCCCCCCCTTGCTCTAGTCCCCCAGCTAATGTTTCGTGCCTCGCTGCTAGGCGTGCTTCTAAAAGTTGACCACCACCATGAATATATTTGAATGAACTATATTTGATTCCTTTTTCCCGGCAAATTCTCCTCAGACTCCCAGGTGCCTAGCTTGGTGGCCACAAAAGGGAAACTTCAGCCCTGCAACATTTCTACGCACTGTTTCTGCTGAATATTCAAAAATTGACCATCGCTGTCACCCAGGCCGGCAGCCCTGTATTATGATCTATCTACAAAAATGCTTTTTCTAACATGGGCCTACAAAAGATGGCTTCTCTATTATTATTTCCATATTGCTCAAACAGCCTCTTACCCAAAACACTCCATAAAACCCTTGCACCCCCTTCTCTATGACTGTGCTACATCAGCTATACTACCCTTAAGCCTGTTACACACACTCTTCTCCGTGTGGTTTTCTGCGCTCCGCCAGGACCTGTGTTTTTAACAACTAGATCTGTACTACCTGCACCGCGTACGGTGACCATAACATGCAGCCCCTTGGCAGCTTTGGACCTTTTCCCTTACACCATTATTATAAATGTAAGCGAACAAGCACCAGAATGCAGTGCAGTTTGTAGTTTTCCTGTTTATTTAAATGTAAAATTGCAGTTAGTGCTTGAATCCTGTATTACGGCACGAGAGAGGTGGACTCCTCTATATCACAACAAATTCTGTCTTATTTACTATCGTTCGGGTACTAATGCCTTAAAATAGAGAACTCTGTATCTTCCAATAAAAAAAACAATCACAGTATTACTATAAAACAGCAACACTTAACGCCATATTTACCATTTTTCTTGCAAGCTGGGTCTCATGTTTTTCTACATACACACACGCTCGGCAAAACACGATTAGAGCTGTAGCTTTATTTTCCAAATTCTGATTGAAAGCCTACAATTACCAGCATGCAAAGCAATGCTAACCAAAATAAATCTATCGAAACACAGTGAGACTGAAACAATCACAGCCCCAGCTTTGTTTCACATGGCATGCAGATTTGTGCATCCCTTCAATTTCTAATCAGCCATCATTTGCACCTCTTGGTGACAACGGCCACAAAACACCTTCTACTTTTGTCATTGATAGTTAACCCATGGGTGGAACACTGCCCAGAGCCCTTGAAGCCCAGGTGCAGGCCATCCTCTCACCCTGCACACATCTTTTGACTGCTTGCCATGTAGAAAGTGGAGAGGGAGGGAGCAGGGGGCAGAGGCCCATGGACTTCAGATACCAAAATAAATGCACAGTGCTCATTGTGTTGTCTGATGCAAAGAGCAACTGGCAAGGCTCAGGCAGCTACCAGTGGCTCGCAATCTAATGTTTGGAGATTCTTATTTTAGACTCATTCACACATTACAAAAGACCATAAAGGACGCAATTGCAAACTATTGGTGTCCTCTATTGATAGTATATATTAGCAACTCAACAGTGATCTCATATGGTAGCCACACTGTAGAAGATGATTTTGACACAAAATAGCATGACAAGGTCAGTATGCTGACACTGTAAGGCAGGGATGGGGGCCCCTCTCAGGCTGGAGTGGGACGCCTTGTATTGTGCCAGTCAGAGCCAGTCCTTCCTCAGAGGGGTGGGGGGTGTTTCCTGTCCTTTCCTTAACACCAGTACCACTTTATCTAGCCCAATACTGCAATTGCACAATACTTGCAAGTCTGCCTCCCCTAAGAAAATGCAAGACCTTATGGGAGAAGAGCGAGCAATTGACCCGACCAGGAGACAGAGAGTGGCAGATACCTCGAAGAGGTGGAAGACTTCAGCAAGCTGAATCGTCCCAACTGGCAAAGCGCACACAGCTCCACCGTTGATTGCACCCAAGACCAGAGCGTGGTACGCTCTGTTTACAGAGAGGCGTGGTGTTAAGAAGGATTTCTGAACTCTGTCCTGTAGGGGGAGAGGTTCAGAAGGCCAGCCTAGTTTCTTGGAACAGGGTAACCTCTGGACAAGCCAGACCAGTCGGGGTAGCTATGGCAGGCGGTCAAGACTAAGCCTCAGGAGGGGTGAGGGTGACTGAAAGACCTCAATGAGCATACAAAGCAAGGACACCTACAAATTACTCCAGACAGGTGTTATATTAAAAATATAGACACATTTATTACAAGGCCTTTGTAACATAGACCATAGCAAAGAATTGCAGTAACACTAAGTAAACCAACACATCACACTCAATACAATATATATACAAGACCATTGGGGTCCAAAGGGTTCAATGCACAAAATATGTTCACAAACTAGAGGGGAAGGAAACAGGCAGTGCAGGTAATGTTTAGACCCAGTTCTACATCAATAATACACGAACTAAGAGGCAGTCCAAGCCCTACGAAGAGAGGAGCCTTCTGCTCAAGAGTACATGCATGCGCTTGTGCCAGTGGGCAGGATAGGGTCTCTTCAAGGGTCTCTTGCAGCTCAGGAAGCTGGATGAGGCGATGCAGAACAAGTTCCCACTATTCAAGGAGGACCTCCACTTGAAGGCAGAGGCAGTTTGAGAGTGCGGGATGGAGTCGCTATTTCGCAATAGCTTTGGAAAGGAAAGGGGCCTACACGTGCGTAAAAATGGGCTCCTGCGCTAGGGGCCCCCGGTTGGGGTAAGGAGTACTCACCGGTCCCCGACACAGGCAGACCCAAACTTGGCCAGTTCAGTCCACTTCACTGGCAGGTTCAAATGCAGCAAAAAGGACGTCTCAGCACCTTGTAGTTCCCGAGATACAGCGATGATTCCCAAACGGGACAGTGGTGATTTCTCTGCTCCGGGAGGAGAAATTGGCCCAGTTTCACTGCCACAGGCTTCAGGGGCAAGAGGGTCACAAATGCAGCGAACTTGCACAGGTCGTTGCCGCGGCAGGGCAACATGGTAACCGCGTTTACTCCGGTCCTGGCGCACTCGTCTCACTTCAGACCTGGGAATGCCAAGTGTAGGAAATTCGGTGTGAGGGTGCCGTGGACACAGAACTAGCAGTATACCAAGTTTTGAGGGCCTCCTCAAAATGGTGGCGGTGACAGAGCAAAGCAACTGGGTAAGCTGGTCAGTCCACTGGTTGGCTCAGGGACACTGCCGAGAAAGCTTACTTGCAGGGTTTGATGACGGTGGCGAGAATAGTTGGCCCCACTATTCCAATGGGTCGAAGCGTCTTTGCAGACCTTCTAGGACAACCAGATGCAGAGGGGTCCCACGGGACGACAGCGGGCTCAGGGTGCCAAACCTTCCAGCGGGTCACCAGCGGTTCCTCAACTCGTCTTCGTGTTGCGGGATACTTGGCTCCTATCCTTTGTTCGGTGTGAACTCAGGAGATCATCATGGTAGTGGTGTTTTCAGCCTCCTCTTATCCAAAGTTCCCTTCGCGCCAAAACGGAGAGGACCCAATGGGAGGTCTGCTCACAAACACACACTCCATACTTGGACCAATTACGGACCACAGTGGTCCCAGGCGTTCAGGGTACTGTATACTCTCTGGTACCCAGGATGTGTATTGGGATCAGACATCCCAACCCACATCCTGGAGGAAACCACACAAGGCATGCAGAAGCCCGCAAAAGCAATGGGATTCGTGGGAAAGAGCATGACCAAATAAGGACTGACCCGGGTCGATTCAACCTGGGTAAGGTGAAGGGGCAAGATGGCCAAAGGGCAGGACAAAGAACCTCGTGGCATGGCCATTTTGGAGCCAGGCCACCTATTCGTGCCAAACACGGGTAACGCGATTAACATGGCAGAAAAGGGTTAAAAATAATGCGAAACGATAGCTGTCACCAGTCCTGGCCATGACACATCTGCACAGTTCATAAAAAGTCCAGCAAGAGTTTCTAGGGCCTTTGGAAATGACTAGAGACCCAAGTGTGCTGTATGGTAAGATACATTGCACACTTGATACATGTTGCACAAAAGCTGCAACACAGGAAAGGACTAAGGGAAACAAAGTCTCCCAGTACTGACTGTCTTAAGAGCATGTCAGTTTCCCCATAAAAAGTGAGCGAAAGCCCAGAGGAGTGCAGCTGAAGGCTGTGTTTCTCTGGCAAAGTCAGTCAATGGTGTCTAAACAGCAGCAAAAAGTTTGGGGGTTGACACATGGAGGGAAAATTACATATAATTATGAAATCTTTCCTAACACGTGGGAATACACGAGCGAGAGACTGTTACCTGCTACCAGGATGCAGAGTCGTCCGGTTGCGAATCCAGTTTCCTCTGTACATCGGGAATCCTTTTAATAAACTTTCAAAATAACAACTTGAGATAGTGGAGTATGGTATTGTTTAGCGATCGATGTCAATGCTCTCAATCATTCCTTCATTGACGCTGCATCCGTTTTATTTATTTATATGACAGACAAAAATGCTCTTTTGATCACAAAAGAATGTACAATGATAAGAATTCAGATTTGTTGGGAAGCTGTGAGCTTGTTACAATGGGGTGCGTTAGAGGAACATTCTGACCAGGGTGTGGATGGGAGTAAATGGAACAGTCACCAGAGACAAAACATAAGTGGACAATCAACATTGGCCGTTTTTAAGTGCAGATAGGCGGTACAGCCAGCTGTGCTCAGGTGTGACGATGAAGGGTGAAGTGCTACTGTGAAGGCAGAGGATGTGAGGGACAGAGACAGGTTAAAGGCGAGGGAAAACATGTTAGATAGCAGGCAGATGAGGGGTAGGTTAAGAGGTTAACTCAGAGGCGACGAGGTCGGCTTTTACTGTGGTTTTGAACAAATCCATGTGGACTGTTTCCCGGATGGGCAAAAAGAGAACACCACCTCAGACTACCCCTTGGCAACACAATCTCCATGTCACCTCCCCCAACTGACCGCGAATCTCACTTCTTGCAATCTACACACATTAACAAGTCACATCTAACTTCTCGTCTCCCCACTAACTCCCACCTCCTGCTCCCTTAGAGTACCAAGAGCTAGGAGTCTACCAAAATTGCAAAGGGTGCGCAATAGAAGACCTAATTTCATGACATTACATTGTACCTCAGTTTAATATAGCTGAGGAACTGTCAGAAACATGGTGCATGTGGTGCCAAAGGAGTGAAGTCAAGAAGCAATTCATGTTACTATTCCACTTTTGTGGAAATAAGTTTGTTTAGATGCCTTTTAAATTGCAGTACTATGCAGACCATCCGTATCACACCTGGTCACTTTTGATTGCCAGTGTGCATTATCTGTTTTGCACCTACCTCTGATTGTGAATAAAGTTAAGTTTGATTGTAATGTGGTTGATGTGTAGAAAACATGTAAAGATGTAAAGTAACTTTTCCTCTTCTTCTTACAGAGACCCTGGTGAGAACCACCAACATGCCCTCTTCAGGACTTTGGGCTCACCCATTTGCCAGGCTTTGGTAGAAGTGGAGAACCGAAATTATAGTGGAGCAGTTGAACTGATATATCCACTCCGCTACCAAGTGAGCCAGATAGGAGGCAGCAATGCTCAGGTAGCAGTTACACTTAATAATGTGTGCATTTACATTTATAGTTTTACTATTGTGCACTTTTTTTGCATTGATTAATGCCAGTGTGCCTCAGATTTTCTCAAGATAAATTAGGCTCTTTGCTCATTCAATACATGTATCTGTTGAAACAACTAAGAGGGTGGGGCTAGCGCTCAATGCAGTTTTGTGACTTGTGAACATCTTCATACAATTAACTGTTCTGCAACCACCAGCTCATTCCATATTATGTATTTCATTGTTTTTAAATAGCGCTTAGGCTCTGTCATGAAGTGGACTGTGTCCAGAAATGAGATGAAGACTAAAATGGCTCTTTATTTGTAACTTTCTTGTACATACAAGAATAGGATGGCCTTTAAAGCAGATACAAATAAAAGTATCGGAATTCTTCCCAGTACCCATGACCAACTATGCACAACAAGACAATCCACGTTTGACCTCTCAGTGCAACGAGGCGTTGGCTTGTCTGCCTCACAGACCGTTCCACCTTCTCGGCTGCTGGGTCCCTGTTGGCAAGGAAAGGAGGTTGAAGGAGCGTGGCCCTAGATTCCATCTCATACCCCTTCGCCCCCTCTTAAAGGTTTTGGGACATTACCTCCCTCAGCCCTTACTAGTACTTTTACGGTTCCCATGCAGTGGTGTAGCCAGGTATTTAAGACAGAGTGAGTGTGCACTGTATACATGTGGGCCTAAGGAAACTAAGGATGAATTTCTTCTCTGTGAAAAGAACAGTGATCTAAAGACTTGGTTGAACTTGGTTGAGACTCTCCCAGGGGCCATCCACCCAAGAACAAGTCAATGGGAAGTGTTCGTGCTGGTAGAGAGTTTCCCAGATCCCCCCCTGTTTAGCATAAATTAACTTTGGGTCTAACCCTAAGTTACCAGGGCGATCCAGACGTGGACCCCTTGCTCACTGTTCTTAGAGAGCGCAGCTTCACCTCACTGATGATGCTCAACAAGGCTGAAACACGTGTATGGGGTTGCTGTGGTACTGTTGTTCAGAGGAGAATTGCCTAGCATTTTGGTGCTGGACTGTCCCTGGGCAGGACAAAGACTGATATGCGGGGACATTTCTTCTCTGTGAAAAGAACAGTGAGCTAAAGACTTGGTTGCGACTCTCCCAGGGGCCATCCACCCAAGGACAAGTCAATGGGCTGTGTTCGTGCTGGTAGAGTGTTTCCCTGATCCCCCCCCCCCTGTTTTGCATAAATTAACTTTGGGTCTAACCCTAAGTTACCAGGGCGATCCAGACGTGGGCCCCTTGCTCACTGTTCTTAGAGAGGCGCAGCTTCACCTCAATGATGATGCCCAACAAGGCTGAAACACGTGTATGGGAGTGCTGTGGTACTCTTGTTCAGAGGAGAATTGCCTAGCATTTCGGTGCTGGACTGTCCCTGGGCAGGACAAAGACTGATATGCTGGGACATTTCTTCTCTGTGAAAAGAACAGTGAGCTAAAGACTTGGTTGAGACTCTCCCAAGGGCCATCCACCCAAGGACAAGTCAATGGGCTGTGTTCGTGCTGGTAGAGTGTTTCCCAGACCCCCCCTGTTTTGCATAAATTAACTTTGGGTCTAACCCTAAGTTACCAGGGCGATCCAGACGTGGGCCCCTTGCTCACTGTTCTTAGAGAGGCGCAGCTTCACCTCACTGATGATGCCCAACAAGGCTGAAACACGTGTATGGGATTGCTGTGGTACTCTTGTTCAGAGGAGAATTGCCTAGCATTTCGGTGCTGGACTGCCCCTGGGCAGGACAAAGACTGGTATGCGGGGACATTACTTCTCTGTGAAAAGAACAGTGAGCTAAAGACTTGGTTGAGACTCTCCCAGGGGCCATCCACCCAAGAACAAGTCAATGGGCTGTGTTCGTACTGGTAGAGAGTTTCCCAGACCCCCCCCCTTGTTTTGCATACATTTATATGGAGTGCTTTCTTATGTGCACTCCTGTGGACCAGACCAAGGTTTGCACTTCATGGGATACTTCTTTGATAAGAGAATCGTCCCTCTCATCACATCTTCCCCATCCACCCACTATGGACGTATTTACAACAAGGCCGACTAGGCCCAGGCCTAGGGCGGTAGATTGCCAGAGGAGCGACATTTCATCGCAGTTTATTTTCAATTTACTGGTTGTCCTTTTTTAAATATAAAGCCAATTATAATTCTTCCAGTCTGGCCTATCCACAACACTGGGAGTAATTTTGAGCTGTTAGCAGTCGTTGCACTCTATAACAGCTAAAGTCTTTGATTGCTAAGATTGTATATATGCTTGATATTTGCAAATGCTTTATTGTTAGGGTGATATTTGTTTAAATTTTTTTTAAAAGGAAACGGGTACCAAACCCATTGTGTTTTAGGTATTTAATGATTCAGTCCTACAAGTCTCATAGAATTATATGACAGATATAAAGCTCTTTGATCACTCTCATCTTTCCAAAATGCTCTTTAATATGCAAAAGAGACAAAACCTCATTGGTTTTATTGGTGCCATTTTGCATGATCTTTGGAGTTCTTTCTAATTAATACACACTACATTGTGTTAAGCAATCACTTTTATTTTCAAATGCACAACATGCTTTTTTAAACCTGTGCAAAAAGGAGGGTTATGCCTTCAAAAAAGGTAAAATAATTATGCATCCTTTTACAATATTAAACGCATGCGTATGCTTCAGTCAAGCACAGAGTTCCCACATGTGGCACTAACATTATGTTTAGAAGCAAGCACTAATTTCCCTCCCAGGCCCCACATTTCAGAGGTCTGTGAAAAACAAAAACAAATGTGCCAAAGGTACACACTGTTTCACAGCTTTAAAGGTGTCGTGTAAAGATACCCATTCAGACATCTTTACAGAAGCGGCTCCGTGCTAAGCAGGGAAATGGCACCCCTGCTGGGTTTGTCATGTGTCTTTGATGGTTCTATGTGATTTTAACGAATACAAAAATAAAGAATGCATTTCAACAAACACAAAAAGAACGAAAAAATTATTTATTTTTTTGGTTTTCTTTGTTTTGGACTGGGTGTCCCCCTCCCCCAAACCCCCAGTTACCCCATGTTTACAACCATACCCCAAACCCCTCCCCACCAGATTTAACCCCTTACCCCACCCCCACATATATTTTATTTTTAATTCTGTATTTTTCATTTTTGTTTGGTTTAAAATGAATTCTTTATTTTGTATTCGTTAAAATCATTGGATACTGTCGTTTATGACATTTTGCTGCACTCTCAGAACTACCAGGAGAACCAACTGCAAAGTATGTCACACAATGCATAACTGTGATGCTTGTAAGTAATCTCTACATTCATTATATTTTAAATACAAGGTAGGACTTTTATTGTGAAACAGTGCTTCAAACGACAGCAGGACACATGTCTCCAAATGTACCATTATATTGTAAAGTCCAGCCAACTCGGCAGAGTTAACAAACATTTTAAATTACCTTAAACGCAAGCTGGCAAGACCCATAGCCTAAACCACACCCACAAAGGTTATATTGGGCTGGAACTCCTGATCCATTGCTCAATTTTACTCTTGAAGTGTTGGGTATTTTGAACAATTGCACAAACAGCAATGATGTAAACAGTATATACCACTTCATTTGTTATAAAATTGTGCAGCTAGGAGGAATGCTGTTGCTTCACACACATGAATGTTTAGGGTCACCTGTCACCCTTATCCATTATTCCACCGTGAGAATGCACAGCCAAGATTCCAAGAACCTTCTCAAACTGCCTTTCCTCTGCTGAGATGTTTATGCCCAGGCAGAGTTAATACATTTCACTTGTGATTTTGCCAAATATTAATGGTGCAATGGTGCTCCAGCCCAAGTGATTGGAGGTACTTAGGCTGCAGCCGGTAACTTGCCTTATTTCCATTTTGCCCCCTGCTAACACCAGAGCTATAACCATGAGAAAGGGGTTGAGTTAGTTACATTCAACATTTTTATAAGATGTGCCTGTACCACTGGCATATATTTCTTTCATATGTAAACTTTACCATTTGACAAGACCGGATGTAGAAATGTAGTTATGTTGCATTAATATCACAGACCAGTCTAGGCGCTTGTCATAGAGTGACAGCAGGCAATTTGTCAGAGAAACCAGATATTGGCATTGAAACCAAAATTCCTTATTTCAACCTTCTCTCACTTGCCAGTTGGCAGACAGCTTATGTTCTTATCACTTCCTCAAAAAAGATTGTTTTCTGACGTAACCGAAAGCCATTGGTAGAAGTGTACAGAAAAAAGTAGTGGAACTGTGGTCTTGGCAGGGAGAGGGTAGGCGAAAGCATAGTGCAACATGTAGCAAAGTGCTGCAGCCACGGCATTGCAATAGTCTAAGTGACCAGTAACTAAGGCTCCTATCACAACTTTATACTTGCACAAGGACATAAATGGACAAATCCTCTGTATAGAATGGTGAATATGGTTGTAAAAAGTACAGGAATTGTGAACATAAATAAATAAAATTAGTGGGGCACCACTCACGACTTTTCCCACTCACTTCGATCACTGTCGAAAGTAGACAATTAGCCGTAACAATTAGCTCTAGTGCACTCAACTCTAGAACACACTGCCTTCTGCAAATCTTGGGCAGCAGAGATCTGAAAACAATATTTTAACTAACATAACATAAAAGGTGAAAGGCTTGAAATAATATAGAGCAAGCAATAACTTTCTAATCCCTGCAACCTTAAAAACATCCTTATAAGGTTATGGGGACAAAATGAGAGCAAAGGGGTGTAGTTTGGTCAACACTGACAGTTTGTCGAATGGGCGGAATCTGGTGAAGGTGCAGAGCCTGGCAGAGGTGGGGTAAAGTTGTGGGGGGAGGGAGGCACATGCACTTATTTTGGCCTAGGGCAGCAGAAAGCCTAAATACGCCACTGCACAAGCACCCATCTTTAAAACTTCATCTTTGTACTCTCCTTCCCTGATTCTCCTCTAATCTCTCTTCACAAAAAGGGATGTGTTTTTATGTAAGCCTTGCTGCCACAGTTGTCCCTTTCATGGCACTGTAAATAACAGTTCAGCCCTCCTTAGGCGCCTTTGTTTGTCAGGCCCACAAGTCAGGCTTCTGTTTTCATAAATCCTGTATTGCCTGCAGCTGCAGGCAATAAGGCTTAAATGCAGAAACAAAATATTGGACTGGATAAGTTATTTTATTCTAATGACACCATTTGGTTCACCTTGTAAAGAAAAGGCTACAGCCTCCACTGGACTTCATGGTATCTCAAATCACGGGTACCAACAGGATGGGTTTACTAGTCTTCTGAGCAGCAAGAATCTAAAGTCCTTAAATGATTCTTAGCTTCATTTGACTCTGTGGAAAATAATAATAATAATTCACTCTCTCTTCCCATCATCTCAGACAATGCTACCTCAGTGGACATGTGAGTTTCTGTCACGAAGAGGACATGAATCCTGCATCAGCCAGACAAAATTCTCAGGGCTTTTATATGTGGTTTTGCTCTTGACATTGAGGGACATATTTCAGGGTGAGAAAGGTCAGTTTGCATTAAGGCCATCATTTGGGTCCTTTGCAAATCAGTCTCAATAGAAGGACCATCAAACATTATAACGAAGAGAAAGCTCCTGGCACTCAATAGTCTCAAAAGTCCTAGCCCCACTCCCAGCAGTTTTTGGGGAGGTTTTCATTAATTCATTAACTCACAGTCTGGGATGTTTGTGTCGCTTACACTTGTTTTCTAAACAAGCCCTGTTTGTCGTTTTCCTCTTCACCTTCCCCATGGGATCCTCTTTCAGAGATTGCCGGCTGCCGCCATCCAGATCTGGGCGACCATGGGAATAATGCCACTAAGCTGAAGCCCCATGTTCCTCCCGCTGGTCTTATGTTTGTAAACTGGGGAGACAAGGAGTTTCTTCTAGTCCTGATCTGGGGACTATCTTACTAACAACCAAACCCCTTTACTCTCCTCGCACCCTGTAATTATCTCATTCCTTGAACGCTCCTCTGTTTCCCTGTGCAACACTATACTGTTCCTTACTCTGAACTGTCCGCTCCTCATAGCTTTGTATTGTGCTGGTACCCCCGTACTCTCCACTGCACTGGTACACCAGCCGTGTTGCATACCTGGGTTTATATCCTTCTCTGCCTCGCCTTCCCAAGCTCTTTCTTCTCACTGTAAACTTTTCTACTAGCTCAACCACAGCCTGGTCTGTCACCTCAACCTCCAACAGATATTTCTCCCTGCTTTCCTTTTCCTTATCTTGTATGACCTTTTCCTTATCTTTTGTGAACTTGTCCTTGAGGTTACTCGCTACTTTGTCTTGTTCTCTTACCTGCTCCTGTGGGAAACTCCTCCTTCTTCTGTGCTCTTTACCCCTTTCGCCTGTTCTCTCATCCACTTCTATTGTTCTCTCACCCCTTTTCTTGCTGTTCTCTCACACTTTCCTCCTGTAGCTCCCTCACCAACTCTGCCTGGTAGGCTCTCACCACTGCCCTCTGTTGCTCTGACCAGCCCCACAAATTTTGTACCACCTTCTCCTATTGTTCTCTCACCACCTTCTCCTTTTCTCTCACCTGCTTCCTCCAGTTCATTAACCACCCGTACGATACTTCACCTGCTCTCCGCCCTTGGCTTCATCTCCACTTTACTCCCTTTTTCCCAATCTGTTCTCCTGTCCTCCTAGTGACCTCATCTCCTCTCCTCCAAGCCACCATCTCTTCCTTAGGTCCAGTCCCCTATGCTCCTCCTCTTTGGCCTCTTCCAAACCAGCTGCTTCCTTTCCACTCCTCTCGTATCAAACAGGAGCCTTCTCGGTCCCTCCTCTTTCATCAGACTCCTTCAACCCTCTGTGCAGGCCGGCACTCTATATAGGTGCTATGCCCATCCCTGTAGAAAACCCACTAATGGGTTCTGGTGTGTCTATTTAGTGGCTTCTAGTTGGATTGACCTGTTTGTGTGGATGTGCTGTTTGTAGCTGAATCAGTGGCCCTGCCTCCTCCGATCATGGATCTGCGGCCCACGTCATTATGAATGCTGGTCGCTATCATGGATTCTCATTGGATACAAGAATGTGGACTGGTTGCTCCTGTGTCCTGAAGCGTTCTGTTTCTCCCTGTTCACTGTCAGTACTCAGTAGAGACACAGGATTCATCCCACGGAAGTCAACCATGATTCCGCTCCCATCTCGCTCACTTCCCAAGAAGTGCCTTGTGCCGTGAAGCTGCAGTCATATTTATAGTTATAATAATTTGGATCTAAAGGGAGACAAAGATATGGAAAGCTTTGTCCCTCAGATATTATCTTTGCAAGAGGCTTTCCTCTATTTCTGGCTTAGCATGGTGTTCGTACAGGACCATTGGTCTCATACATTGTTACAGATGTTTCTGTTTCTGTATGCCTGCCTTAGAATGTGGCTCCTTCTTCATAGGAAATGGACTTTGAATTTCACCCAATTTGGTTTCTCGTAAATAGTTTAAAAATAAATGCAATTGTAGTCTTCGCTAAAGAACCTTAAACTCAGACTCTCTTCAGTATACACATTTACAATGGGTTAGTGGAATTGGGTAATCTCGGAGGTCATTTGTTTGTTTGCCAGATACCTGGCTAAGATATAGAATATCTTGGCAGACAACCCAAATACACTTATCTCTGTATTACACAAAAGAGATGCACAAGCAGCTAAAGACACACCTTTTTTTCTAAATGTTCTCCCCGCTGTCCCTTTTTGCCAAAGTAACCCACAAACTGTGGAAGAATTTGGAGTGCACCATTATTATTTTGGGTTTTCAGGTGGGCCAGCAGAATGAGAGCCTCCTTGTTTCTTCTACCCAGCTATATAATTTCTATGGAATACTGCACACATGTATGATTTCTGCAGTCATGAAGGCATACTTTCTCAACCTATTAAAGGGCACATTGCCACAGCCTACTGTAAGGAAGACATGGCATCAAACAGTAAGAATTGACCACAGTTCAAGTGTGTTTATTGAACTTCAAGCAGGTTTAGAAAATGCCTATCTAATTGTAAATCTAAAGATGGGAGCAATCTACGACCATCAAATAATAATAACGCAGTCCTAGTCAAGTCTTTCGCCATCAAAGGGCCTATACTAATAAACCTATTGCCAATCCTTACTTCTAAATACAAATAATTTTGCAAACAATGTTATGTAAAAGACAAGCGTTCAAGAAATGATATGTCAGGATATTCAAGCCGTTGGTCTCTCTTCCCCACGTTTTTTTGGCATGGGAGAAGGCGGCACCCTGAAGCTTAGGACACTCTCTGGCTTTTCTACCACGAGGATGCAGTTCAGATATCAATATCAGGGCCTTCTGTGCCAAAGTCTCTTTATCATTCATAGGGCCTCATTACACGGATGGCGCTAAGGGATTACCGGCACCGGTAATCAGTAATCTCTTAGCGCCATACTACGAGGTCCCTCAGTGGGTCCCGTCCTTAACATGTGGCCAGACCACACGTTAAGGAAGGGACCCGCTGAGAGACTTCAGGGCAAATAAATGTACCGCTATTAGCGGTATCGTTATTTGCTCCTTCCCCATTTCCATTGAGCCCTATGGGGGCTCAAATGGGAATGGGGAAGGGCCTTGGTGAATGGGGAATTACCGCCCTGCCAACCTTGGAATGGGGCGGTAATTTCCCCATTCACCAAGGCGGAATCGGTAAAATACTGGCAGCAACCATGGCGCTAATAGCGCCATGGTTACCGCCGTCCGTGTAATGAGGCCCATAGTCTCTTGCTTCAGAAGACCTGATACAAAAAATAAATATTCAACAGTTCCTTTCTCCTCAGGATTCTTATGTACAACGTCCTGGGTAGTTTCGATGCACCCTGGATCCCCCTCCACTGGGCTCAGGTCCACTTTAAACACAAAACCTTCAATTGATCCCCCACTGCCATGCTCGGAACAAATTCACATACTTTTCCAAACGTTCTCTATTTCCTCAAAATCGAAGACTTTCAACTGTGCGCTGGATTTAGCTTGACCCGTCGTATGACCACTTCGATTCACATTTATTCGTTCACTTTCAAATGATCTCCCTCTGCCGGGCTCGTATCAAATGTGTCTACTTTTGTCACTCCTCAGCTGGGTACCGTTACAGAGACCTTTGATTGAGCACCCACGAGGTGCCGGACCACGCTGTCAAAGGTATTGGAGCTCGTTTCAAAGTTCAACCACTCATCAGCAGTTTAATTTCACTTGCGCCTCTTATCACACGTGTTCTAACAATGTTTGTTCCAGCACTTGCCATACAATGTTGCTGCTTGCAACCTTGTCTTCAACACAGACCGGTCTTGTATCGGTCTCCCCAACTCACTGGCTGTGTTGATTTCACTGAAGCTGCTTTGTTCTTGGATCCAAGGTCGGAACCATGGCAGCTGCTGATTCTTCCCGCCTTGATTCTTGACGTGAAAGGGCCCCAGGTACCTCTGACACACAATACAGGATTCTTCAGGTTGGTTTCCTGGTCTTACGCTTTCTATTCTCGAGGTCTCATGAAAGTAATGGTTCCTTGTCAAAAAGGTCAAGGGAACTTCCCTCCTTGTGATCCCCTTTCTGTTTCACCATTTTTCGTCTCTTGCTAAACTGCCATCTTGGAACTGCTGTTTCCTCGTGTGCTTTGCCTCGCTCAGAGTGTGCTCTCGTGCTCCGCCTTTTATCCGTGTGGGGAAGTGTAATGGAAGTCAGGTGTGTGTGATGGTCAGTAATTGCCTGACCTCTCCTGACCCTTGTATTGGTACAAGTCCGGTATATGGCTCGGGTGCTAGTCTGTTTTCCCCCATCGCTGGATGTCCTTGAGAAAGTGTTTTTGCTGTAAAAGGGTGGGGTTGAGTTCCTAAATACCATACCTGGTAGGATGGTGTAAAGGTGTTACAGGGAAGGGGATACTGCCTCTCACCATCCGTTGTCCCCCTCACCCAGGTGATCATCCCAACCTGGTCCACCCCCTGGAACTTGATTCGAAAGCTATGGCCGTGTCCTGGCCACCTGGATGACAGATCCCCTGGGACTAGTGGGTGAGACACCTTCAGGTTTCTCAAACTACCTTGGCAGCTCACCGGGTTTAAGCCTAGGTAGGTTATGCTGGGCAGGGACTAGCCCATTGGGTTACTTGTGCAACCCTTACCCTGGCACCTTTCAGTATGAGATCCATTCCCTGTGACCTCTCCCACTTCTCTGCACTAGGCACCATTTGTGGAGGCATTCATGAGACCCACTACACCCTCTGCCGCTTCTTCAGCTCCCATTCCTCAACTTCTTTGCTTGACATGGATGAGGTACCGGGGGAATAAGCTCATCCCTGAGAACATTGTAAGATTGTTTGGGTAAGGTTTGTTTACATAATTATCCCTTTGAGTATCATCTTGTACAAGGATCACACAAACATATGACTTCAACTGTCATCAAGGGGTAGTTTCTCAATGTTTTCATGGGCATGTAGCCACAGCCAACTCCGACAAACCCTCTTATTTCCACTCAGGTAGGGTGCACAGGGGAGGGCCTGGTCGCTTTGGTTACTGCAACTCTTATCATGGCATTTTAGGGTACCAGTTTGGTTCCCTTTGTGGCACCTCCCACTGGTCTGCTGCAGACATAATTGGTGGCTACATCTGTGAGTCTCATGCCACATCTCCCCCCTGAAGATACTATATTCTATTACTCTTCATCCCCCTTCATCACAATTTCCGAATGTTCCAGTTGTTAACCCCAATGGGGTATTAACTACCTATTGTACTTCTAAAGAGCTGCATATAGACAATCAGTTTGCAAAACATGGTCAGAACATACCTTGCTTTTGGATCCTGATTTATGGTCCACCATGATCCACCCACCCACACACACACACCAACACGCTATCACAAAAAAATGTTTTCCCCTTTATATCACCCCATCCCTATATCTGTTGCATTTCACCCGCTTTCTCATCCTCTTTATCTTCTCACTACTGCTTTTCCTCTGCAGACTAAAGTCTGGATTCCCTGGGCGGGGTCGAAATACACCAACCTCAAGACAAGCAAGGTTCTCTGAGACCACTACAGTAGTAATTTGGTGGAGTATAAAAAATATCTTGTAACATTACATAGCAGGAGCACCAAACACTGGGGCCTATTCATTGAATTGACTGATTTACACCCCTCACTCTTGGGAACCTAAAAACAAATTGATACAGTAGATCTTTTCAGAGATGTTGAGAGAATTTCAAATACCCTCCTTATAAATCATTGGGGGCGAGGTGGTCCGGGGTGGCAAGACAATGTTTTTCTCCTCCAAAGGACACAGTCTCCTACACATTATTTCCTCATCCCCTTGAGCCCTAAGTTGTTCACAAATTCAAGAGGAATCCCAACTGCAGTATGACTTCAGTGCGATCTTACTGGCCTAAAACTGGATTTAGTTATCAAATATTCTTAGTTTTTTTCTCAGGATCACCCCATTTCTTCTTCCCCTAAGGAAGGATCATATAGTTCATCACTGGGACTATGTTCCAACTTTTCCTTCAATCATAGAGTTGGCGTCCTGCTACCTGAGAATCTGGCGTATGCCCATCCCTACCTCTCATAGAAGCATGTACATCTTCAAGGTGGAAAGATGACAAATGCACCCACACGCAGCACAGGAGCAAGCCGATCGCTAGATGCCTCACTCAATTACATGCTGGCTTTTGTCCCCAATCTAGTGAGATCAGGGGTTACAGGTAGAATTGTCTTGTTTCTACCTTTCAGCCATTGGCATCTATCTGAAATCTAATTCTGAAGTTTTTCTCTCAGCAACCTGGTTGTCAAGTGGCCTCTGGAAGACTGCGATTCATGTTTTCCCCACTTAAAGTCTCTCATCCAGTTTGGGATTTAAATGTTGTTTTGGCAACAGTGGCTCACAAGCCTTTTAAACAGATACCTTCACTCGACTTAAAGTTGGTTTCCTTAAAGGCAGCCTATTTGGTGGGAGTTATGTCAGCCAGACACATCAATAAGATAATGTTTCTGCTCACGTTATTCCAAAGGAGAGCGACTGCTGCTCACTCTAAATGCTTGCAGAACTCTGAAATGTGGTCTACATTGTAACAAGGACTTAGTTTGTCTAGCTGATTTAGCGGTCTCAGTGCCGGCAAGCAAGGCAAAAATGCAGGCACGTTGGATCATCGCCTGCAGTTTGAAATATTACGAGGTTAAGAATTTGACCTCATTTCAAGGCTTTCATGTTCGCCGAGTGTCAGCCAAGTCGGCTTATTCAATCTTCAACGTCATGTCCCCTTTGATGTTGTTTGTAGAACAGCCACATGGACCTCTCCCTGCTCCTTTTGCAAACACTATTCTTTGGTCTCAGGCCTGAGATGATGCCCAGTTCAGGCAAACCACCCTTAAAGATGTGTTTGCTTGAGAAAATATGCAAGGGTGGCTTGCTCTGTGTGCTGGTAAAGTTCTGCCTGCGCCCAGGGCTCCATTATGTGTCACCATAGGTGTTGCTAGGAGTGGGCGGGGGGCTGATGTGGCTATAGCCCCAGGCCTTTTGGTTGTAGCCCTGGATAGCAGCTCAGGGTTTGCAACCAAAAAGGCTAGCTAGCCCCCAGTCCCGACAGTTGAAAAATGAGCGTAGCCCCGGAACTTTTCCAGACCTATTAACACCCCTGCCTCAGTCACATTTCTGAAAGTATTGAGGAAGGATAAGGGAACAGTGGGGGTATGAAATGCCCATGCATTAGGTACCCAAATGGGATATAGGGAGGATTTCCCAATGTCTATGCCTCTCTCCAACCTCCCATGTCAGACCACCTCCCAGGGTGAGCAGCTCCGGGGAAAGATCACCAGCATATGCCTGACAGCCTTGCTATGAGCAATATTTCCTCCATTTATGCAGCCTTTACAAAATAGCACTGACCCTCTCTTAGACACAGTCCTTCAGAACATGCATTTGCTGCTATACTACCAGAGTGGAGCCAGTATACAGGGGGATATTACAGACAATGTTTTGAAAACTTGCTCACTAGTAAGCCTTGAGACCATCCATGAACCTGGAGACAGTCAGTAGGCAGAGCTGTGCATCGCTACACATATTCCGTCCTGACATCAAAAGCATAGACCAAGGCTTTAGACCTTTGGTCTGTGTTATTGGTGGCGAGTGACATGAAACCCGTGGGCATAAGAGGGGAATCGAGAGCCCTGAACAATCCCGCCAGCTGCAGAGGGTAGGGAAATTGCTCTACCAGTCCACTGCCTCATTAGAGGAGGCATAACTGTATAAAAGAGAAAAGGGAGAACAGATGTTAGCATACTAGGGACAGTAGTCGACGTGAGGGAGCTGCCTTACAAGAGCCAAAGAAAAGAAGACACTAAAGACTGCTGATGCCTCCTACTCAGCTTATGGGGGCACTGTTATCTTCAGGAGGAGAAAGAGCATTAACTTCCTGGGGGCTGTAAAGGTCCTGAGCAGGCTCTCAAATGAAGGACACTTTTTACAAGCTTGCTGAAAGTTTTTCTCAGTTTCTGGCAGGAGCCAGAAAGTAGAAACCAGAGCTAACTGAGGCTTACGACCAGAAGGATGACCCTTGTCTGATTTGTGATGATAACTTCAACCTGACAACTCTGGCAAGGGGGACAGATTCCTGGTAGCAACATTAATGCTAGTACTGCCCAGCGACTGTATCTCTCCAGCCCTGAAATCTCTCCACTGGCTCCCGCAAGGATGCCTGCAAGGATCAAGTTCAAGACCCTCTGCATCGTCCACAAGTCTTTCTGGGGCCGGTGCCCGCACTACTTCCAACTCTCTTTTCCTTCCTTCTCAAGCCCTTCGCTCAGCCACCTCCAACTCTCTGAGGGTCAGATGCTTCTCCAGGCAGAGAGTGGGGAGTAGATCGCGCACCTCTGCAGGTGCCTCCATCTGAAATGGCCTGCTTGCCCCTCTCTAACTTGAGCCTGACCACCTGAAGTTCCGGAAGCAACTCAAGACCTTCCTCTTCTCCTTTGCTTTCTCTCTCACCCTCCACTGCTGACCTACCTTTCTGCATTGCCGACTCGTTGCTTGGCTACCCTCAGAGTCTCACTGGGTACCAAGCTCCTCCATGATCAATCAACCATGCACTGCATCTGGGCCTACCACACACTTAGGGGATGCAACTGTAACCCCTACAGTCTGCTACCTCCTTGCACTTACCCATAGCCGCGCTGCCCCTTGCTGCACTTACTCAGCACACTTCCCCCTTCTCTCTCACTGGCATTTCCCCCTCTCTCTTCCCCCTGTACTTTGCATTGACGCACTTACACGATCTGAATGACACATGACCTAGTAAGATTGTTTGTCTTGTCCTCCCTCTATCTTCCTTCCCTTGTCTTGTCGCGCCTAGAAACACTTGTGCACAGGTATGTTATAAACAAATTATCTTATCATATCTTATCATACCTTGGCCAGCAAAGGGTGGGAGGGGGGGTAGAGGGATGACATTCCTGCTTTTAAGGTATCGCCTAAGGCAAGGGTCAGAATTAAGTTCTTTCTGGCAAACATATGTCGTACAGTAGGTCCAGGGACCAGAGTGTGGCAATTTCTGAACCAAGCAGAAACTACAGAAAAGCAAAGAGGTGTGTTAGATGCGATATTTCTTTGTCCATGTGTCTATGCTGAAGTGAGAGAGATGGCTGCTAGATCCCAGAGACATTTGGCAATGGGGATAAAGCACCCTATATAGAGGGATCCAGGACAAGAACACTAATTTTTCTTTAATAGACCTGGGCCTCTCCTTTTTTGTCTCTCCATCCTAACACGTTGAGCTTAGTTAATCCCTTCTTATTTTCAAAGAAGGCCCAGCAACCTACCTAGTACTT
The DNA here is from genome assembly GCF_040938575.1 of Ambystoma mexicanum. Taxonomy (NCBI): domain Eukaryota; kingdom Metazoa; phylum Chordata; class Amphibia; order Caudata; family Ambystomatidae; genus Ambystoma; species Ambystoma mexicanum. The sequence goes on from NC_090936.1 coordinate 151,051,882, forward strand.
TTAGTCTATAATAAAAGCATTGAACTACCTTTTACAGGTCTTTTGGTCTCTGTCACACTGCAAGAAATGCTCTGCTCACTGTACATAAGGTTTGCAAATGCAAGGGACTGTATGAAGGGGCACATGAACCACCAAATCAAAGTTCCTTACTGTGAGTAATTTGTGTTTGTGACATCATTCTGTACCTTTACATGTCCAAGTCCCCTTGTATACCATTATTTTTATAATTATTAGTATTACAAGAATTTGTATTACTATCAGCATTTATTATGATAATATATCCCAGACAATAATTAAAATACAGTTTTAACTCCTTTCGACAACAAAACAGCGAAAGGGGAGCAGTTCAAGTGTTTAGTATAGTTCTTTTCTTATCCAGTGGTCGATAGAGGCAGGAGCAGTTCGGAGCGGTGGTCCTACTTTTTTAAATTTTCTTTTTAGGATTTACTGTTCCTATACTTTTATTATAAAAAGAAATCGTTCCGGAATGGTTAACTTTTAAAATAAAAGTGTAGGAAGAAGTTGAAGCTTGCACTCCAGTGCGCTGCAATGAGCATTCCCTTAAACAGTGGGGGTGTTTGTTTGGGGGTTTGGATTACGCATGGGAGGGGGTTTGTGGGGGTCGGGGGCAGGCCAGCAGGGAACATAGTTGCATTATTTCTTTTTGTACACTTCGATCACTGTTCTTATCAAAAACCAACTCCTGCTGGATGGAAAAAACAGCTTAGGGTGATTGAATAGGATCTGCACTCTTTTACCTCTTCATTGATGCATTTAGAGAAGTACACTAAGTTGATTTATTGTTCTTTTATTTATTGTTCTACATGTGGTACGACTCATAGTACTGTTCAATTAAACCAATAAATTACATGTATCAACATTTTATTTCTAGAGAGACCTCTTCAACCAGTTACTTATTCATTGTGCTATGAACAGTGAATTAAGTTCCCATCAGAAGCTAGCAAGGTACGTACAAGAAAAGCATTGACAAAGCCAATATTTTTTAGCGATGTATTGGAATTCTCTAAGTATTTGTCTTGCATGCCCAGTTTTTAACATAATTTGCTACCTGTTTCCATCACATGCATGGTGTGTACCATCATATTCGGGTATTGACACGATATAGGGCCTCATTACACGGTAGGCGGTAACCATGGCGCTATTAGCACCATGGTTGCCGCCGGTATTTTACTGTGTCCGCCTTGGTGGATGGCGGAATTACTGCCCTACTCCAAGATGAGCGGGGGTGGTAATTCCCCATTCACCAAGGCACTTCCCCATTCCCATTTTTGCCCCCATAGGGCTCAATGGGAATGGGGAAGGCGCTAATTACGGTACCGCAAATTGCAGTACCGTAATTAGCACCAAGGTCCCTTTGCGGCACCCTACTTTAACGGCTGGTAAAACCAGCCGTTAAGGGCGGGTCCAGCAAAGTGAACTTGTAGTAAGGCGGTAAGGGTTTACCGGTACCAGTAAACCCTTACCGCGTACCGTGTAATGAGGCCCATAGTCTGGTGCTCCCATTACATGGGATGTATTGCAACCATACTGTTTGCGAGGTATTGCCATCAAAGCCCAGTTACCCAAACGACTCCAGTTTTTATGATCTAAAGCTCAGATGTTCCTAGCTTTTGGCAAGGATTGTTCTCATTCACCAGGTATTCGCACCATTGCTATCGGAACCCCTGTTATTCAAACTGTTTGCCAAGAATATCACCAGCTGCTGCCAAATTCCATTATTTCCAGTTATCATACTAGTGCCAGATTCCAGTATGGCTAGTTAGTGCAGGCCATATTTTGAGATTAGCATGGAAAGGCCAAGTTCTATTGTGTCCGGCCAGTATCCCTTCCCTCCTTCAGCCACTGACTGGCTGCAACAAGGATGTGTTTCTCTAGTTGGCCTCTTCCTCGCCCCAGTACCGAACTGGGGTTTCTTGGGGAATGTTTTAAGTGAAGAACAGGAAAAGGAATGACAATAGCCTATAAAGACTTGAGGGCTAGAGGGTTTGTTATGGAAAGGAAATGGGGGATACCATGTCTCACCTAAGGTTGTCTCCTCACCACTCCCCAAGTCTCCTCCACCCAGGTGATCCTCCCTCGCATATCCAGCCCCGTGGTCAGGATCCAAGAGCGATGGCCTATCCCTGGCCACCTGAGAGGAGGATATAGGGGGAAACGAAGTGAGGGCGCCCTCAGGTTCCTCACACACCGTGAAGGTGGGTGGGGCCATTGGAGTGCAGGGAGGCTGGGGAACCCGTTCTCTGTGCCCAGGCCTTCATAACAGTTGACAGCCAGGTCGGGAAAGTGGACAGGGCAGGGGTAGCACCACAGAGACCGTGGAGAGAAGCAATGCAGGGTCCCTCACCACTGCTTTCAGTGTGCAAAGCACAAGTTTTACATGGCTTCCCTTGCCTGTGCCCTGGATGAGCTGATGTATCTTGTCAGCTTTGACTGTTCTAGCCTTGGCCCAGGTTTCGGACAGACCGAGAATACAGCATCTATTACTGACTGGATAATTTCACTACAGGAAGGGAAAGCAACCCAAAGCCTGTTATCCTGTTGTTAACATTCCTTATGCTTCTCTACTCCATCCAGGTCTTGTAGAAGCTGAATTTCTCCTTTAAATACCTTCATGCCTACTGCACTCACTGTCTCACAAACTACTCTGTCCCACTCACCCCACCTAACAGGTATCGGCGATACAGATATTCTATATCCCTCCTCCTGGACTTCTCTTCATTCCGTTCCTGTTTTCTCCTCTTTTGAATATTACTCTCCTTCTGCGATGATATTGGCTCTCCTCTGCCTTCAAATTTCTCTTTCTTTCTCTTTGGCGACATCGGTCTTTATCGTTTTCTTTTTTTTTATGTTTTATTGTATTTGGTTATAAAAGAAACCTTTTACAGAACAAATGAGTGATAACATACACTCAATTGTATAGATTAATATAAAATGACAATTTGCTGATACATTGATTAATTCATGAAGATTTACTCTTTTAATAATTCAAGTTTTCCCAGGAATCTAAGTATAGCTAAAACAATTGATAGCTGTTTGCCCGTCATTATACGCTGCCAAAGAATTTCTGTTTCAACAAATGCCAAGTTATTCACAAAACAATACGTAAGGACATGAGGGCTAGATAATGCATGACCAGATGCTTATGGTTTTCCATTTCAGTAGGATTGTTGCAGAAATGATAAAAGGATAACACCTTTGGTAATTGATTTCGGATACAGATCATTTCTTTAGTCTGTAATAGGTTAAATCTCACCCGCTTGAAATTATTATAGTAGTTTGCATTTGGAAACTTGATTAAATAAGGAGGTAGAGTTACCTCCCTTTTCTGCTCCATCCCCAGATGAGTAGTGTGATGAATCAAGGGATTCAGTCACTTCCCCCAAGGGGGGAGCCCCTTCCTGTGAGGCTAGGGAGGTCAGCCCGCTATGCAACATTCGCCCTAGGGGTGGCGTTAAGCGGCACCTCACAGGGAGAGACTCCCCTCTTGGGGATAAGGACTCCCTTTGCCATAAGGAACTCCCTTCTCATTATCCCCCAAAACCTAGTGTAACTTCATTAACTGACAGACAACTAAACTCCTCTTAAGTTTATTATTGTAATATAATACTAGAAGAGCAGTGCCATCCTGATACTGTGAAGCGAAAGAACATAAGAGTAATGAAGAGTGTTTGTCTGTCAAATACTTATACGAAGAAGCCAACAGGAGACATAGTGAACATGACCTCAACACAAAGGAAGGCCTTTCATAAAAAAGAGGAGGGTCAAGAGAATAAGGAAGTGAGACCCAGGAGTTTCAAACCGGCCCGATCGAGGAGGATGGGAAACCGAGGGAGACACTGCCTTGCTGTGGAGTTGGGTGAAATGAGAAGCCTGGGATTGTTAACATTATTAGAAATCATACTACTCTCTGTAGTAGACACCATTATCCATATTAGACTGTCACCTTTGTGTGCATTTGCAATATGCTTTTGCACTTTTGCCATTTGAAATAGAATGACACTTGCAACATATCTGAAGTGCCATGTAGTGTTTTAGAGACACGATATGATATGCTATGTAGCTATGTTCGCATTAGATATAGCGCTTAGGCTGAGAGAGAAAATGCATTTCTATGCACTACACACACAGTCATATTTGAAATGCCATGGAAAGCCATATAGAATAACACACATTGTTATGCTTTGTAGAGACACATTTAGAGACTGTCATGTATGTATGTATGTATGTATGATTGAGTATGCACCTATAATGAGTTTTCCATTTAGTAAGTGCTTGCATTGCGAGAGAAATGTTAAACGCAAGGAAGCATTTAACACGAGGCCTGAAAGCCATTTCTCATGGAGACACACACAAGTTGGTTCGCACTGGCCCAGTGCGAAGAAATGTTATGGTTAAACACTGAACCAGGAATTTGTTATGGAACACACAGATATCATGGACCCTTGTCCGAGAAGGGAGCCTAATCAGCTTGGCTTTTAATGCAGAGTGATGCCTACAGTGGAGAGAATGGGTATGAACAGTGAAATACAGTAAATAGATGGTGTCTTTCACCACACACAGAATGACCATGAAAGAAAGATATGATGTTCCAATGTCACTTTGACACTCTTTGACACAGGACATGCCGTGCAAGAACACGCATGCAAACAGGAGACAGGCAGGCATTTTGCTATACACCGAAAGAGACAATCATAGAATACAATTAATTATAGCTTATGATGCGTCATTATGGGACACTATAACCAGTAGGGCTGGAGAGAAAGGACAGAGGAAGTGGTTGCAGGGAGCTAGTTTGAGAGAGACTGCATGAGGAGTCTGCACGAGAGATCGAGAGTTGGCCAGAGAGATCGAGAGAGCCAGAGAGTTGCAGAAGTTGGCTGGAGTTGTTGGCTGGAGAGATGGTGCAGTGCTAGATGCGAGGGGAAAGGTGTCTTGATGCAGCAGCCTGATGACGCTCTGATGAGATCGAGAGCTTGGGAGTTCGAGTGACCAGATCTTGAGAGGCAGACACTGACTGACCTGGCACATGCAGAATGGGAAGTATGGTTGTGGCCTAGGCTTAAATTGATTGATAAGAACAGACACACACACACACACACAAAGAGCTTTGGGTGAAGGGGAACTAGACAGGGATTGTCTAGAGCGTGGATGGTGTGGATTGAAGGTGTGGATTTACCCACGAAGGTGATGGATGCTAGCGCTTGCATTAGATTGCATTAGAACCACACATTAGACATTTGCAGCACAGGCTTACATTAGGAACCTGAAAGGCCTATAGATACTGCATAGTAGCTTTGCACCAGAAGTATAAAAGGTGCAAATTAGACATAGCATTAGAACTGCCTGCATTGTCATGCACTATGCTTACCTGTGTGTATATAAATAAATGTATCCCATTGTTATAAATTGAATCGATTCTTTGTGTTTTCTTTGTGTCTTAGTGTTATTTGTTATTGCGCACGGTAGTAAGATAGGTGTATGTTATTTGGCGTAATCTAGGAGTATATAGTGCACATGGGGCCTGATACGAATACAGCCAAAGGGGGTGTATAGTGATCCACACCCCCAATAGGAGATTGTCAAAGATTGTCTGAAGACCGAAGAGCGTGCTTGCCCAGGGGGGGGGCAACACGACGGTTAGGGGTATGGTTTTTCAGACTGACATTGCCTGTCCAAAAGCAGCTTCAGAGAAGGGACAGCAGTCCTCTGCCCGACCAGCAGAGCAGAAGCAATCCATACTAGTCCCAGGAGGGATGCTCGAGAAGGGCCAGTGAAGAGCCCAATCGTTAGCTTTCAGAGTAGGCGATATGCCAATAACAGACCCAAGGAGGTCTGTTCATTGGTAGAGACCCCAAACAAGGAACCAGAGAATCATCCTGACTGACCACGGAGGAGAGAAAAAGAACGGTGACACAGTGACGCAGAACCCTTCAATATAGGTACAGGAGAAAGTGGGAGACCTGGGGTGCGAGGCATAAAAAGTGAAGATCACTCAGGGCCCCTGCATCATCATCCCAGTGATTGGCAAAGTGTCAGAAGACTGTGAGAAGAATAAAAGTAAGAAAGGCACTTTGTCTACACATCTTGAGAAGAAGTGTTTGTAGAAACTATGGGACCAGATAGATAAGGGCCTGGGAAGACCCATTGAGAAAACTGAGCGAGCTATTACAAGGAACAGCAAGAGACTATTTGAAAATATCATAGTGAAGAGACTTGTGTTGAGAAGCATCCCCCATGAGAAGGGAGTCATTCTCCAGGTCTTTTGTTAAGTATTAGTAATGGTAGGGTCGCTTGACAGACTATTAAGTTTGGACTTCACATCTGACGACGAGTGCCCTATTTAGTTTTGTTAGATAGGGCATCTCATAGACTGGGATTAGTGAGGCGTTTTCTTTATTATTTTAATAAAAGCAAGTCGCACATGACACCTTATAGTCCGTCACCTCCTTCTGACCTACCACAGTATATAGAGTGTACTTCTGCATTGCAGTGCATGTGTCTATCCAATCTTTACAAATCACTGCCAGTTTCACTGTACTCGTTCTGAATCCAAATTTCATTGGATTGATCTAAAAACCAATATCAATGCCATACATTTTGTTGTGTAGGCGTTAACCGGATTGCCTGGAGTTTCTGCAGAAAGACTAATAAAAAGAGAGTCGGATGGAGGTTTTAAAAGTTTATAATAAAAAAGTAATTGCTTCCATGCAACTCGACCTTTCAAGGATTGGAAACCTAATTTGAAGTGCATTACTGTTAAGGGAACACAATTCGGCATGGACAACGCTTGCCTCAAAATAATCCAAGTTTTCAAAAATCTTTTGTGGCATAATTTCCAAGCCGTGGATGAGTTCAGGTATGACTTTTCCCACGTAATATTTAATATTCAATCATGGGAATTATGGAAAATCTTCCATGTTTCTTATTAATTTTAACCAATTGAGCTGATAACATTAGTACTTTCCATTTTAGGTAGTCAATTACATACACTTTAATAGGACGTGCAGTTAATTGGAAGCCCAAATTGGTGAGATTTGTCATTATTTCAAGTTTCAGATTATCAATCATCCATGTAAATTTGGGATTATTTTACAAATGTGCAAAATTTAGGATTTTTGTCTTAGCTGGATTTATTTTCAAGAGGTTTTCACCCATATAGATACCGAAGGCATTGATTAAGAGCTGTAAACCGACTTGAGTACAGTCTAAAAGTCTAACTTCTTATTACTCGTTCAGTCTGGTGTTTTCTATCAATCATGGATTCCTTCTTTTTGCCCCAGCTCCCCACCCCTGTGTCTCATCTTTCTGGTTCCTCTCTTGATATCTTCTAAAAATACTTTGGACTCTTCTACTTCTGATAAGATGGGGGTGCCACACATGTGATATCAACTTAGGTTTTGAAGTTCTTAATTTTAGCGCTTCATGCCAGATTTCCCCTACTTCTCACTTCTGTAACGCAAGGGTTACTGTTATCCAATTTAAAGATAACCAAAGTATTGACCCAGATGGATGAAGAGCTGAGGTAACCCTGTTGGAATTCGCACAGAAATATGTGTAAAGACAGATTAGCTTGCTGAGCTATTTCAGTGTTTGATACAAGAAACAAAACCTCAATTTTTTTACCATGTCAAAGAATTGTTTTAAAAAGTTTAATAAAATGGGGAAAGTGATGGATGGCACTTTTAGTTATTCTCTCAATAGTTAAGTTACCATTTTCTTCCTTGTCTGAATACTGTGTGCTCAGTGCTCTCATATATCAGCCACTCTCACACCACCAGCATTTAAATGTAGTTGGGTGCATTCAATCATTTGCAGCATTTCTAAAGAACAGCATAAATACACGTTCAGTTTTTAAGTTATTTTTTGGGAAGTGTCTGTGCTTGTAACAACAGTGCTACACCTACTTACACTATAGGCTGTTATGATCCATTGGAAGCACCTTGTTTGGTTTTAGGTTATGTAGTTACAGGATTCAAGAGTTCATAGTTCAGAAAAATGAATTTCACTTCAGAATATCCAGCACGCATCCCTCTGACAAGAGCAATGTTCTTTCCTATTGACAGTAGAATGCACTGTCACATAGTGCCTAGATTACTTACCAATGATCAGCATTACTCCTACTCTTCCTCAGCACACTCCTTACTAATGATGTGGATCTAACCTCCTAGATGGGGATCCCTTCTGCACACTCTCTCACTCATCTACTTATTCACACAGTTTTGTTTTTAAAACACCCTTTTTTCCAGTTGCACCTCATAAGACTCCTAAATATCACAATTCACCTAGGACCGTCTAAGTTAGCTCCCAGAAAAGGACTTTTGATTTGAAAGAGTTAACTGATTGGAGAGCCCATGTCGCTGTAAGCCCTTCCATTCAAACTCCACCATGACATCATCAGGCTCTGAGAAGAGTAAACCCTGCATAAGCCTAGAATAAACTGAGATGAAAGTGGCCAAATCCTTCAGAAAGGACCTTCTGCTGTCTGCTTCAGCAATGGAATGCAACTGTTTCTCAATCATAATGGGACAGTCAAAATCCCTTCTGCCAAATCCAACCTGGTCTTGATTGCACCTAAAAATGCAGAATGGCATGCAGTCTGTCCACTGGCTACTGCAAGCTAGGACATCAATCCATCCACATCTTACAAATCTGAGAACCAGTAACACAACTATGAAAGCAAAACATTCCTTGCAGAAACAAGCAGATGCAAACATGGAATCCTAAACCTCTGGTGAAACTTGCAGAAACCCTCTTGAAAAGGCACAATTCCTAGAAACTCAGGGATACATCCGACCTGCACGTTGTCCACCGTGGTGGTAGGTTGCTAGAGAGAGTTACATTGGTGAGGCTGGGAAGTGGGATGATAACCCTGAGGTCTGGGGTTGGCCACACACTAAATGATGCAGACCCCTGAGGAGGTATACAGGGAAACACTCTGTCCCTCTACCCCTTTTCCAGCCTGGTTTTCAGGGCCACTAGCCAAACCCTAAAGGTGAACGGTGAGACCGACCCGGGCAGAGTAGAATGACCAACCTCGGAGAAAGAGGAACTCTAGTACAGATTGCATTCTGCATCATCGCCACAAGCTCAGCTGCAACGAAAACCATGAACAACACCAAAAAGAATCCCAGGAAGGTGAACACTACATGGGCCAGTATAGGAGAACCATAGCAGAATCATGGACCCCCCTCTTTTTTTCTTTGGAACTTAAGCTTTTTATTGCCATTATAACAGTAACATATAGCAGGTTTGATAGTAATTCCTTATTTTCAGTATATGCATTATCATACAAATATATGAGATTTCAAAGTCAAGTGCCTTCTGTAGAAAGAAGCATCTCTAAAGTCTGAACATTATTTTCCTAAGCATGGGTAGCGAAAGAAGATATAATTTCACAGCAGTAGAAGATCATACATGAATTATGTTCACAATATAAGGCATTTTTTTCTGTTTTGTCCTGTCATGTAGGTGGTACTAGTCTATCCTTTGTTTCAGTGGTATCCTTTTATGTCATATTCTTTTAATTGACATATATTGTATGTATGGTCGGACTGGGGCATACAATTGGCTCGGGGCATTCATAAAAATGTGTCCCAAATAGCAAATTGTTCCTTTTGTGACATATACCTACATAAGAGTATTCAATATGAATGAATGTCTAAACATATTAAATATATCAAATATACCATGGCTGTTTGGAGTTCTAAAACTATTATAAGTATTATGTTTTTTAAATGTGCCTACATTAATCGTGTTAGTATAATGAGCAACTCCATCAACTGAGAAAGGGAGAAGGGATCTTAACAGGAGAGAGTAGATCGGGCTACCAGTAGTCTTCATTTAAGTACATATAGTTTTGAGTAGGAGATTTTCAAAAGGGGAGAATTTCAGGTATTAATATAAGTGGAAAAATTATGACATATTTCCACGAATATCTGTTTCAAATCTTGCAGGCTATAAATACATTTTTCATATGATGCTACTTTTGGTATATTGGAAAGCCAATCGGGTATTTATGCTCCACGGAGTTTCCACATTTCCGCAAAACGATTGTTTTTCATAATTGTAATCACGTATAGCCATCTTTTCTGATAGGTCTTACTGTGAATGTGCTAGTGACACCAAAATGATTGTAATTTCTGACATTGCCATAAGATATGTCACATATCCACAGCCCATGTTTCTCATGTCCAACATAAATTGATACTTGACAATCCTGATTTAAATAATGTCATGGTTGTCCAGTACCAATGACGTAACAATTTATATTGAGCAAATTCCTTCCTTCTGACTGTGGAAGGTTATGTACAAGTGGTTAGCTGTAAGTGGAATGACCTAATTAATTTCCCACTTTAGTGCTTGAACGAATTTGTCCCAGTAAATTGTATCTCTAAGCTTTCAGTAGCCAATTGAGGTGACTTTTTTTCGAGTATCCCACTGTATAATTAGTTTAGCCAGTGTTGAGCGTTTAACCTTTTTTGCCTTTGGATTGTTTTATTGCAGTTTTTAGACAGATTTTCAGCTGCGTGCATCTCCAAAAGTGATGCTGTTGTAGGTTAACACAGATAGATAATTATGTGAATGAAAGAAATTCATGATTTTCGACAGCATTTCAGATCGGAGACGGCACTTCTCTTGATCTGGGATGACCTAAAGACCAACGCAGATTCCAACGCAAACTCTGCACTGATATTACTTGACCTCTCTGCAGTGTTCGACACAGTCAACCACGACATCCTAATCGGAATACTAGAAGAAACAGGGATCACCGACACAGTACTGACCTGGATTAAGTCTATCATATCTGAATGAACAGAAACAGTCTGGATAAAACCATTCAAATCAGCGACACAAAACACCACCTGCAGAGTACCCCAAGTATCCTTCCTGTCCCCACTCCTCTTCAACATCTACTTGACCCCACTAATCAACCTTATCAAAAGGCCTGGCCTCACCTGCTGCAACTATGCAGATGACAACCAAATCATCTACAAAATCGAAGATGTACAAGAGGATAACACTACGCTAGTAGACTGTCTGAAAGAACTCTACAATTGGAGGAACAGAAACAGCCTCAAACTCAAACCAGGCAAGACAGAAATCATGATCATATCCAAAAACCAAGAAAACAACCAATGCTTCCCCTGGCCAGCAGAACTAGGAACAGCGCCCAATGCCGTCTAAAACAGTCAAACACCTCGGAATCCTAATGGACAACGTGCTAACACTTGAACTGCAAGTATATGCAATACTCAAGAAATGCTTTTTCCACCTACACACCATCAAAAAGATCATACTGTTTCTCTCCTTTACGCACAAAAGACTAGCCATCATTTCCCTTGTTATATCCAGTATAGACTACGCCAATAGTTTATACCTCGGAATGCCAGACTATCTACTGAAGAAACTGCAATGTATACAGAACGCAGCGGCCAGACTCCTCCTTAAACTATAATGAAGAGAGCACATCACTCCCGCACTAAAGATGCTACACTGGCTGCCAGTAAAAAAATGAATTGCATTCAAAACAATGTGCATAACACACAGAGCAATCCCCGGCCAAGGAGCAGAATTTCTACAAAAGAAAATCACTATTTACCAACCCGCCATAACACTCAGCTCCAGCAAAGACATACCCCTGGAACAAAAACAGTACACAGAGACTCCCTCCCAAAAGAAATTCTTAACCCGAAGGACCATCTAAAATTCTGAAAAATGCAAAAAAAACCTGGCTGTTCAACTCAGAACCAGATGAAAATGAATGAACAACGCCCACACCCCTCAGAATGAACACACAACCCACACGACAGAGGATTAAAGTGTACCACGACAAGTGCAGGGATCTGGAGAGACCTTCGGAGTGGGAGGGAGACCTGGGTTCCCAAAGAGAGCCCAAAAAGAGTCTAAAGAGGAAAACGGGAGCGTCCCAGGTTCAGCCACAGACAGAAGGTCACGGGGACCAGGTAGATCGAGAGCATAGAGAAAAGGTCCCACTGCCCCCCTCCCCGCCACCAGACACACCCACGTAGGGGCTGAGGAAAGAGGTAGCAGGGGTGCACCAGCCTAGGCCAAAGGGCAAAACGGATACAGAAATATACCACCCAGGACAAGGAGGGGTAGGGGGGCGGAGGAGGCATATCATCTAGACAAGCCATGCAGGCAACCCTCAACCGCACACAGAATAAAGGGGAAAGACACTGCCACCCTCCCCCCCCAGAGCACCACAATACGAGGCACTAGCATGGAGGCGTATCACAGGTGGTCAGAGCATAGGAGGTACGATGGAGGGCCACCACTAAACCAAACCTCACTAACTATCTCATTCCTCTGCTTACACCTCTCAAATTCTGAAACCCAACACAACCATACCAGTACTGCACAACAAACCGCACACAATTCTCACACCACAACAACGAAACAAACCACACATAGCCTTGCACAACAGCACACGACAGCTACCGACTGGAAAAAAACACCACCCACGCTCAGCGAACAGTATAAACCGAACTGAGGCTGCCAACAGCACATCACAGCCCTCCTGAGCCTTTTCCCGCTAGGTCCTACTAACTTACCCTACCCGGTTGCTTTGCAGATCTGCCAGAGCGCCAGGAGACCACTCCGGTGGTTAAAGTGCGCGGTATAAATATCCTTTAACATAACATCTATTCAATAACTCATATGGTCCAATCCTCCCACCAAAAGGACTTCCTTCAATTATTTAGTTCAGTATTATGCCATAATCGAGCTTCTGCATGTATATAAGGACCATTGTGCAGAAGTGTTTGGGCTCTTGTACAGCCATAAAAGTTGCAGGCTAAGATTGGGTTACCATTACTAGACAGAGGGACATTGTAAACTTGAAAGTTCCTAATATTTTAATTAGAAAAAACATTTTCAGTATGTAGCCAGGTAGGTTTCATATCATAATTGGGCGACGTTACATTAAATTATGATACATTGATTATTCAATGTATAATTACAATATATAATTCAATATTTACCAGGTTACATCTGACTGAACGTGCACCAGCATAATGTTTATGTATATGTAGTCTGGGGTTAATTGATTACCAAATAAACATTGTTTTTGCTTTATTAACCATTGTCAACAAAGTCTGATTTGGTACTAATGGGTGCATGTTAAAAATATAATCCAATTTTGGGGCTATTACCATTTTGACTGTATGAGTCTTTACCAATAAAGATAGCTTTAGGGATTTCCATTTGGACATATCTTGTAATATTCCTAACCATACAGTTTTTACATTTGTCACAAGAGTATCATATAGGCTTCTCTTCAATACTATGCCTAAGTGTTTCATTCTGTGTGGCATCGTGAGGAAGGGTAAAGCAGAGCAGGAATACACGCTTTGGTAATTACTCTCTAGAGGGGAAGTGCCTCACATTTCAACCACTTCAATTTATATCCTGTAAAAATGAAGAAATCAATGGTTGAAAGGATTTCTCAAGAGTGAAGAATATCAAACAAAATGTCACCAACTTATAACATTATTTAAGTATTTCCTATATTCGTTAGGGCACCTGTGATATCAGTATTGTAGCGCACAGCTAGGGAGAGTAGTTTGATCGCAAACAAAAATAATGTGGGGAGCAGGCCGGCAGCTCAAGTTATCGGCCGAGCGAAGCGAGGGTGGATAACGAGGTCTCTGGTCTGTTATCCCCGTACCAGCACCTGGAATGGGGGATGAAGGCCATTAGCACCCTGGGTTACCAAATCGGTAACACGGGGGCTAAAAAATAAAAGGATTTTTCTTCCCATAACGGGACGCGCGTGGCGTCCTGCTGTAGGAAGGAAAATCCTTTTCCAAGATGGCCACCATGGCGGCCTGCGGGAAGCAAAAGGAAGGAGCGGATGCTGCTGCCGAAATAAGGTAAGCAGGGGGTGGGGGGATACAATTATTTTTTTTTTAATGGGATGGGGGAACATGGCGGCAGGGGAAGCCGGCCGTCAGGTGGCTTGGAATGCGGGCTTTTACCAGCAGTTTAAGCCTGTGTTCCTAGCCATCTGATTGGCTGGCTCCCCCCACCCAGGTGCTAATGGAGATTGATGTAGCAATTTGGTTTTGCTTATGAATGACTCGCTCAAACCAGATCTGGATAGAATACGAAATAAATACCCCCGCTCAACCATGTTAAATGCATTTTCAGCATCTTACAACAGGGTGAGCATGTGCATATACAAGTCTTTTTCTTGCCATTTAAGTGCAATAGCTCTCTCATATTACCTCTGGCAGCTCTTACTTTTACAAACGCCTCTTGGGAGTTATGGAATGGTGTTGGTAAAACTTGTTGTAATCTACCTTTCAGTTTCTTTGCATAAAGCTTCACGTCTACGTTTAATAATGACACCAGCCTAAAATGTTCACAACTGCTTGGCTCTCTGTCGTACTTGGGAAGAACTGTTCACAGTTTTGTTAAACTCTGCCACAAATGTTTATTTCTTTTTTACATTTTCATTACCCTCTATTAATAAAGGGGCAACCAGCTCCTCACAGATGTTATAATATTCTCAAGGCAAACCATTATCTTCAGGAGATTTTGTGGTAGCCATAGTTTTTATTGCTGCCCTAATTTCTTGTTCAGTTATGGGGCCATTAAGGAGCTCAGTTTGCTCTAGTGATAATTTGGGAATATGAAAATGGCCTAAACACGTTTTTCCTTCATTCACATCGTTCAGGAAAGCCAACGATTACAGATTAGCATAGAAGTACATAAATATTTCATGTATGTCCGATGGGTGAGTGACAGTGGCGCCATCTCAGTTTCTCATAGAGGAATTTGTTTGGTGGCTTCAGGTCATTTTATTTTAAAGGCTAATATCCTCAAATGTTTACTTCTGTCTAGGTTTCTGTAAAGACAATTCAGCTCTTTTTTAGATAAAAGTATGTTCAAATCATATTTTGCTTTCTTTATTTATCATAACAAATGTCGTCTTGTAGGGGAGATGATGTACTGTTTTGAAAGTTCTGTAACTTTTTGCTCCAGATTTTCTATTTCCAGTTGATCTTTATTTCATCTCTGGAGGCATATTTTATCACAATTACTCATATATTCAGTTTAGATGATGCCCAAAGTGTGTTTGCGGAGAATACAGAACCCTTGTTTATTTCTCAAGTTTGTAATTGTTCCTTATCCTCTTAGGTCTTCTGAAGACCAGTGTTCATCCTCCATTGAACAACATTGGACTAAATTATAATAAAGCCATCTTAAATACATACATACATATTTTGAATTGTTTGCACATTTATGTCATTGATCATGTCGATGGATACTTGAAGTGAGATTGAGGACTGGGAATTTTCAATGGTGATCTTGATTTATCATGCACTTATTCCTTTTTAGACTTACGTTTCATACCTCTGCATTGTTTTGAAGACTAGGGATGTTTTTCTTGTTTATAGAACAATCTTTTCCATCAATCATTCAGATTTTTATCTGACTAGTTCAGTACTTGAAATCCCGATTCCTTTTGAATAGTCATATCCATAAATTCTTTGACGATTTGCTGTTCAACGTCTCTGATTTCTGAAAGTTCTTCAAATTGTATAATTTTACCATCTTTATTCATTCACTTGCAGGCTGGTTCCAACAAGCCATTTCTCAAATCTAGCTTCTTTACATCCAGCGGTAGATTGAGAAATTGCTTCCGCATGTCTACTGTGGTAGAATAATCCACTGATATAACATGCTTTTTTCCTTCAAAATCAAAGGCACTGTTTTATTTCATATATTGTAATATGTGCCACATGTTGATGGTGCTGTAAACGCATGAAGGGTTTTGGTGTAGTATTCTTAGCAAGATTACGTAATTTAATCGTGTGAACCCTTTGGATTTCAAAAGGTCGAGTGAAAGTTAGATCCAGTACTTTGCATAGTGTGATGAATCAGAGATGTTTCTCCCAGAAAACCTGGTCTGGGACCCTTCTCATGTGGGCAGGGAATGGCAGACGCTTCCTGATCCTGACCCAGGAGTTGGTGTTATGTGGGAGGATCACATGGGGATGGGGGAGCATTGGGTCAGGAGAACTGCAAGTACCCCTTCACTAACTTTCCTAGAGACCCTACGATCCTAATGGCCTACTGTAGAATTGAAACTTTTAAAGAAAAAGGTAATTTGAACATTGGGGAGTTCAAGACCAACAAAGCCCAAAGTACTGTTTTTCCATGGAAATGCGACTCTCTCTACTACTGTTCGTCCCTCAGCATGAATCTGAAAAACATTTTCCATATCTCTAGTATCTAAGTATCCTCCTTTCGATTGTCAATTGCCTCCACTACATTTTGCTCAATCATCAGTCTTTGAAGCATATGGATATGGCTGATGATTCTGCTTGATGCGTAGAGTGCAAGGGCTGTACAGGTACTTAGGTCATGCTGTTGCATGGTCTCCATTTTGAAGGCCTTCAGAGGCATCCATTTTATACAAGATGAACTGCTGTTAGAACAATCACTTTAAAGTAAGATTTGTGCTTTTCATGCAGTCAGTAATTGTGATGAAAATGTAATTGAAAAACCTAAGGCAGATTAAATATTCTCACCAGAGAAGGATGGCTGTTATCTTTCATGTCAGTATTAAAATCTTTTCCATTACAATGTAACCAAGATGGCCGCTCTGTTTGTTTAAAGTTGTCCTCTTTCATAGACTATTGGGTATTAATGTTAAACATTTGTAAAATTGTAAAGGAGTTTCTATCTATATCGGAGAATATTTTCTACCAGCGCATTCTCTGTCTTTATATCTGGCCCATTCACTGAGCTGCTCTTTTTGTCACCTAGATGTCGCTCATGATGGAATGTAGTTTGTACTCCCGTTCGTGCTGTTCCCCTCACGTCTCCAGACCAGGAACATGCAGACAGCTTCTTTTCTGCAGCCACTTCAATTGTACCCCCTCTTATTACACACATTCCTCCCAGTAAGTGATCTTTAATGATCGTGCCAGAGTTTATGCTTATATATCCTTTGAGTCCATTTTGGGATTATTGGGCATGACCTTTCCTGATTGCGCCTCTGCTTGTAATCAGATGTTTGATGTAATCTCATCCATCATCCTTACGCGCAGCAGTTTAGATGCTTTAAAGCATGTAGATGGACCTTGCAAATCTCAGATCGGCTCTGTTACGAATGGTTGCTCGCAGAGGTTTAGGAAAGTGTGACCATCTTTGAGAGCCAGAAACCACGCTCCCACTGATCCTTCTCTTAAACTCTCAGCCCGTGGAGCTACACACCGGCAATTAGGATTGAATCAGTAAGTATGTACACATAGTAAGGTCATGGAACATGCAGCCTTCTACCAGTTCTGCAGCAGGGACAATAACTGAACCAGATTTCTCAGCTACCCCTCTTAGAGCCCCCAGTGACCAGGCAAGCAGATACATAAAAGGGGGTCGGTATTAGGTGTATGTGTGGGTGTTTGGAGAGAAAACAGTGTAATGCTGTGTGGAGAGCGTGAGGAAGAGCATGGAGGTAGGAGGCTAGCGAAAGAATAGGAAGGCCTTGGAGGACGTAATGAATGTAATGATCAGCAGGCTAAGAAATCCGGAAAGACTAGGAGAGTGGGATAAGGTGGCAGAGGAGAAGGAGGAAGATATTAAAGGAGGATAGAGGAGGACAGAGGTCTGAAACAAATGACAACTATTGGCCATGCCAAGAGGGCCAAAGGTTGGAGGCGGCTGAGAGGTAGGTGGCAGAACAAGTGGGGTTAGTGCTGGAGTGATGCTAAGGGGAGCATACTGGGAAATGAGTGGTCTTTGTCATCCTGGGTCCAGAGATTAGTAGGGCAACTGCCTAGAGAGGAGAGGCAGCCGTTATAGGCTGGCCAGGCACCCTGTTCTGGATTCTGGTGGTACCAAAGAGTTATAAGACAGATTGGTGCATAACAGAAGAGGAAGTGGAGAGACTTCTGAAGACACAAAGCCAGGAGGGCACATCCAACCCCAACTGCTAATTGTCCTTGGCAAGGGGCTATAATGACAATTGCCTGAAGATTAACCTAACACAGACTGGAAAGTAATATTGTGTCTGCGGCCACTGACCAGGATGGCCATCATATACTTGTAGCTGCCTGGAGTGGTACTGGAAACCCCGCCAACATGAGAACTGTGACTAACTCTTCTGATATATCAGTGAGGAGAGTTCATGTTTACCATAAAATGTTAACTTTGGGGCTTAGGACTGCAGCCCTGTTTGGAGCCAGGCCCCTGCATCTGTGGAAATTGTTCCCACATGATTAGTTATTCCTAACCCCTCCCTTTCTTGTAAGAAGAGTCGTCTTTATTTCAGTTCCCATTTTCCAACACTCTGTATGATGTATGAAATTAAACCCTTACACGATTTTCCCTTGTTGATCTTGTTGATATTGGCCTGGGAAACAGTGTTGTCTATTTGGACTAGACGTGCCTGCTCTAGTAGACAAGATAGCCAAAGGATATGGGAGCCCAACCATTTCGTTCTAAATGAAAGTCCTTTGCCACCCATTTTTGGATCTTGGCTCTCCTGAGAACCCACAGTCGCATCCCAACCAAGAGTGTTTACTTCTCTGGTGTCCACCAAGTGAGGAGGAGTGCCTAAAATAGATTCCCCTTTAAAGATTGAGAGGAACTAACTACCATTAGAGGAAAACCCTTATTGAGTCTTTCACAGGCACAAGATTGTTGAAGCGAAGAGAGCTTAGGGACCAAACACCCAAACACCATGTAGATGGAAGGCTAAACGGTGACAGTAGTTAAGCCCAAAGGACAACAAAAACACAATACTTGAATGCAACATATCACCAAAGCATAGTCTGTGATCAACAAGCAGCAGCATGATGAACGTGAGCTTGTGGCTTGGCGTTCTAAGGCAAACAGATAACAATGTTCGGTCCAGAAACAAGCACAGATGAAAGTCATGCCCTTACATGGGAGGAGATGTAATCTCTGTTAACGATAAAAAGGCCCTGATCCAAAGGACTTTGCATATGCAGTTAATTTACTGAACAACCCTCTCTGGAGATGGAAGCTGCAGGAACCAATCGTGCAAATCTGGAAAAGTAGAGACTTCCTCCTTGTGAGGAAGAACCACAAGAGCAACCTCTGCTTTGGCAAACAAATGTGGCTTTGTCGGTCGGCCAAATGGGAGAACCATGTGCTGCAATTGGTGATCTTCCACTGCAGACCGCAAGTATCTCTGCTGGACTGACCTAATGGGGATGTGCAAGTTGGAGTCCTTCAGAACTAGAGAAGCAAAGAAATCACCCTGGAATGTCAAGGGAACAATCCTTTGAGGAGTGAATCTTGAAAGGAATTGCAGCCACGCATTTGTTGATCCCTTTTAAGCAGATGAGAGGGAACACCAATGTGGCAATCCTCCCAAATTACATTTAGGGCCTACCAGTCTAAAAGTGATTGGAGCGATCTTCCGACAAAATACACCCAATTAGCCTCCAGCAGGTAACTCTAAGCCATCTGTGGAATTGTCAAGAGCACCGCTCTTTAGCAGGCGAGTGAGTCTTGTTTTGCATGTGGGATATAGCCAATTTTCTTTTATGCCTGCCTTGCAGGTGCCTGGACTAAAATATCTGCCTTTGGGGGCGTTAGGGGATTGGCGAAAAAGAAGCTCTTGATGTAGATGGATTCCACAGTTCTCAACACATTTCATGGAGCTTATCCTCCAGATGGGCCCAGAACAGCTTCAGACCCTGCTCTGTAATATTCTATATGTAGCATTCCTTTAACTTACATTTGGCTGCCAATCGCAAAGGTGATAATGAATTTTCACAGTCATGGTGGCTCCAGTCCCAAGACAACCACGCTTGTAGAGGCAATGGGCCTCATTACAACTCAGGCGTTAAGGGTTAACGCCACCGTTAACCCTTAACGCCTGATTCTGATTTTAACGCCTGCTTTTAGCAGGCGTTAAAATCCATGGCGCTAACCTGCCATGGTGCTAATTACGCCGCCGTAATTTACGGCGGCGTAATTAGCGCCTTCCCCACTCCCATTATGCCCTATGGGGCAAAAATGGGAATGGGGAAGGGAAAATAGGAAATGGGGATTTACCGCCCCACTCACCTTGGAATGGGGCGGTAAATCCGCCATCCACCATGGTGTAAACAGAGTTTACACCATGGTGGTAAAGTTGGTGCACTTAGCACCAAGGTTGTAATGAGGCCCAATGACCAAATTGGACAACTCTTCCACCTGCTTCTAGATGCCCCAGAGCAGAGCTGGCAGGGAAGATGTACCAGGCAAACTGAAGACAAGCATATCAATTTGGACACAATCCAGCTGCAAGCCCACCAAATCCAATAATAGAGTTAAAACCGAGACATGAACCTGGCAAGCAATATTTTGGTAGTTCTTTCCTTTCTCACAAAACACTCCCAGGATGAATTAATGCAGAGAGAAGCCTGATAACGTTGGTTGCCCACATTGGCTCAACAATGGATCCTCGGAGGAGCCTGGCAACTCGAGAGCCAGGAAACTCATAGCTGTATTGACACTTCAGGGTCTGAGGCATCGTGTCCATTAATATATATATTTTTTGCTCTCCGCAGATGATAAGAGATCGTAGGATGAAAAAGACGAGGGGAATCCCTCTAGTTTTTAGCATTCCTCTTGTTACATAGCCCAGGTGCCTTTTATTGCCTCTGACTTAATAGTTTTGGTGCACTGGACAGTGCTGATGAGATCTGCTTCAATGGCGCCTGTATCTTCTCCTTTGACCTATGGACGACAAGAAGCAAGATTAGGAAGATCATTCTCTGTGTATTTATTTATGTATTCATTTATTTAAAATTCTTATAAGAAGTGCCACATGCCCGGAAGCCTCAGAGCGCGAAACACATAATGAACAAACAAAACAGAGGCAATGCTTCCTCTTGGCCGCTCCTATATGACTGAGGGTTACCCCATATAGAAAAACACCCAACGGACACACCAATAAAGAACACCACCGTTCAACTGTGGCCCAACACCATTAAAGCAGACCTGGGATACGGAAGACAGTGCACATGGGATCCCCATACATTCTAGCTGTTCCTTTTGATGCTTCCTTACCTCGTCAATGCACGGATGCCTCTGACAAGATACATTCCTGCCCAGGGCAGTGCTGGTGGAAATCCAGTTGGTTCCGGGAGAATGTTAGCACCTTGCTTTTTCTCCTGTACTCTGTTTGAGAAACCCATATTTTCTGGGCGATTCTGTGTGTATTGAGTCCCCATACCACCCAACCTGTCACCCAGCAAAACATGATTTCAAACCAGGATCTCGTATCACAACTCTGCCCCAGGCAGCACCTCTTTGATGTAGGCTGTGGATCTAAGCAAGTAGCCTGCAGGGATGGGGCATCAAGGGTCATTAGCGACTAATGTTTCAAACTTGTTTGCAGGAATGGAATACTCTGTTATAAACATAATTGGTTATTTATAACGCGGTTAATACCGAAGAGGTTTCTAAGCGGGACCCGGGATTCGAACCTGTGTTGCTGTGTGTCATATTTCTTCCAAGACGAGCTATACTACCCGGATGAGGAAGATGGACAGGAAGTTAATGGAAAATCATTAGAAAAGGAAATGTACAGTGCATTTTACTCTTATTTGCATGGAGCTCTGACCAGTTCAGTTTACACATCAATTATCAGTACAATAAGGTGAATCACAAAGGTCATTTCCTCAGGAAAAGTTGAAGTTCACTTAAAAAAAATAACATTTAAACCATAACTAAGGGCAAATGAAGTGATAGGAACAGCAAAGAAGAGCATGTGTTGGGTGACCAGTTTTTAATGGAACTGTATGTGACGGGCGAATGTAAGCTGGTATGGCATTCTGTAATTTTGGAGCAAGCATAAAGATAACAAAATCACTATGCCCCCGGGGTGGAATTTGACCTGTCATCAGTTTTTCATTAACAAATCCTTGCATTTTGGAAGTTGTAGCCTTAGTTTAGTTTGATTAAAGGAAACTGAACTTAGTCCTCTGTACATTAATGATTTTTTTAAGAACCACCATGGACAGGAAAAGTAGTGTCCATGTGATATGAGAGGAATATATTATCTGAAGTTAGTAATTGTTCTTCTGGAGATTTGTTAATGAATGAGTAAGAGGTTGCCCAGGTTGACAGGGAGAGAGAGAATTAGAATGATAAAGATTGCACATGAGCACCGAACGCACTAAATATGATGTAAAGGAAATGCACGTGCAAACAATAAGAAAAAGAAAGTAATGTTATCTATGCGCATTGGAGGTTAATGCGAGATTACTATGAGATAACATGTAGGCTGTGGACAAACTGAATTGCATACAGATTGAAACATTGAGGACTATATTCATGGAGAACAACATGCAAGGAACGGGAAAAGGTAAACTGAGTTTGACCCACAGCTTGCTAAAGAAGAGTGTACTGCGTATTTCATTAAAAAAGAAGCATAAATGTGGAATGATTTTGAAAACATTTGGCCTGATGTGCAAGTGAATCCAAAAATAAAGACAATGGAAATGCGCCTTGGAATGTGTGTTGCTACTGCTAGTGCATACCAAACAAGATCTGAACATGAACTAAAGGTTTTCCTATATGCATATATTCATATATTTTAGCACATTTTAAAGTTGTGAATTTCAAGAATTGTGTTTTTCGTAATTGGCCAATTTATATCGCATACTCTTAAAATTGTCTTTGCATCCTAATGTGCTAGTTGCGCACTGCGATTTATAGAGCATTGAAATAGCATTGAAATAGTTCTCAACAATTCTCACCATCCTAATAGAAATGTTTCATTTTTCCAGTTCTCTGTTAATTGAACGTGATGCTTTAAAGCCAAATTCCCCTTTGACCGAGAGACTGATGCGGAAGGCATCTGCCGTTCACAGTTTGACACACATTGGATCCTTGCAAGACCTGATGGAGGATACAGACAAGTGCCAAACCTATATTTAAGAAGGTGGACATAATCTTGACATGGAAGCCAATGGATTTACTTTCATCATTCATCAATACATGCACTCAGTTGTTTAATTACATTGAAGTACTTTCTGACTAATGCTACTTTTCTCGCCATAACAAACCAACTTTATGATTTTGTTACAAAGAAATATGAGAGAGTGTTTAAATGCATTATTCAGTATGAAATTAGAACATATCCAACAATGTTTAGGCTATGCAAATTTATTAACAACAATCCCTGGCCCTTTCTGTTCAATCTTAAAGGGTACTTGAGTTTTTTTTTAATAAAAGTAAATATTCTTGTTCCTTACCATGAATATTTTGTCTTGTACTGATTTTCCAATCAAGCTCTTTCCACCTATATTCTTTTTAACATTTTTGTAAGCGTGTGTCTTATTTAGGTTGGCCTCAATTTTGTGAACTGTCTTAAGTCCCATAAACAGTAATGGCATGCTACATTTACCTGTACTCTACACCAACATGTTTAAATATCTAGCAATCCTGCCCCAAAATTAGGAGGAATATCAGTACAGTATTAACATTAGTGGTTGTATTACAGTTCCAGTATTACCAATAGTAGTAGTGCACATGCTACCCATAGCAATACTACTACAAGTGGTACTTCTAATAGTAGCAGTACCAGTAGTATTGTAGTATTGGTAGTATGACTATTGATACCGGTACTACTACAAGTGTGAGCAGTAGTAGTACTGCTAGCAATACAATCAGTAGTAGTTCTAATACCACAATTACTACTTTTAGTAATGATGGTCATGATAGTAATACTACACTACTGTTTCTAATAAATTATTACTGCTGCTACTACTACCACTACTACTAATTGTAGCAGTGTTAATAGTACTACCAGCAGCATTAGCTGTGCTAGTAATGCTACTGGTACAATGACTACTACTACCATTACTTATAGTAGCAATAGAATCATTATTAGTAGTGTTGGTGCTACTTATTCATAGAAATGGTAGTTTTAGCAATAATGCTATTTTATTTTCTTTATTGTGGATTTGGTTACATAAAAACCTTAAGCACATTTATATTAGAATACATTCAAATCTTTACAGATATATGCACGCATTTGAGCAGATAAAAAATGAAATATAGTCAACTCATATAAAACTCATTAAAATGAATATTCAAAACAATAAAATGTATCGACAGATCATCTCATGTCATTAATTGTAATGCTGCCATCCATATATGATGGGCGCAGCAGTGATAACCAAGGATGTAGCACCATACAAAGTACTCCGAAATGGATCAGTCGTAACATAATCCATTTTTTGTGTGAATTTTCCACAGCTCTTCAAATACATGGGTGTTAAGGCAGGATACATAGTCCGTATATGGCGATCCGTTATTTTATTTCACCGCCACAATTCCGACACTGTCTTTGATCAATTTGAATATTCTGCCAGGCCCCCTGATATTCCAGCATAGGTAACAAATTGAAACGTAAATATATTATGAACCTTCTTAATTCCGGATCACAAGGCTTTGTAAGATAGTTAGCCACACACATGGGCTGAAAGCCTTGTGTGGAGTATTGCCTCGGATGAAAATCCAGTACAAGAGCCTTCCAGTCCCTCAACACTGTCACCGGCAGGATCCAAGGATCCCTCGGCCTGTAGGCCGGTAGCTGAAGCAGCCTCGGTGCACATGCTTGTACAAGGACATGAGCGGTCCCTCCCACGCGTGCAAGTCCTTGGGAAGGAGTCTCGCTTGCGGTGTGTGATGGAAAATAGAGGCCCTACCTTGGGCCTGGCTCGATATTTCACGAAGTTCTTCAAGTCCTCTGGAGGCGATTTCTGAAAGAGCTCCCTCCACCTGGCTAGTCTATTCTTCAGCGATTTCGATGACAGGGCATTGCACGCTGAACAAGCTTGCCAGCTGTGGTTGGGGCCAAAGCAACGTAGACAGAGGGCGTGGGGGTCCGAAGTTGGGAAGATCCCGTTGCAGGATGGACACCTGCAGAATCCTGTGGAAGTCGACATGCGCCAGGGAGGAGCGTGACGCCTGAGGACCGAGTACAAGAATGATAAGAAAGACAAAAAAACACAAAGAGAAGAAGTATCCGCACGTGGAATTACATGGCCGAAGCCAAGCCCAGGAGCGCTGGTGAATTGGGCCTGTTCCCGTCGACTCGGAAAAGGGGACTGGGGTGTGGAGCTGGAGGGCGGAGTCATGGCAGCACATGCTCCCAGGGCCGCACCCCCACGTGCCTCCACATTTAAAGGGGAAGAAGTTTTTTTCTGGTGAAAAAGGTTCTGTCTCCGTCCCTTGGAAGGGACGCCCATGCAGTATGGAGGAAAGGGACCGACGTAAGAGTATGATACAGATGAGGTTTTAGTATTTTAGTATTTATTTATTTGTAATGTATTGTATTGTAATTTTATTTTTACACTCCAATACAGGAGACTTCACGCAATTAGAGGACCTTTCTCCAATTAAAGGAACATCGGGAACATCTCTCATAATGCTAACTAAAGAAGTCAGTGCGACAAGTAACAGGTCACAAGACCAGCCAAGTTCGCAATCATTGAATGCCTCTGATTGCTCACATCAATCAGCGCCTCAATCACTTTCATTCATTCCGCCCACTCCGAGACATGTTAATCCCTTGCTCAGTGTGACTAAATCAAAGCATATAATAAAAGATAATTCCCCTCCACATGAATTGCCTGCAGATACATCCACTGTAAACAGCACTCTGGCAGCAATGAATGTTGCTTTATTGTTCCTTGCAAGGCTATATGAAACCATGGATCAGAAAATTAATCATCAAACAATCATCCTTACCCAGTTGGCTAATCGCAAAGATACCAGTGAGAAAGAGGATGACATGACATCTCTCAGTAAAACATATTACATCTTTAGGCATTGTAGCCAAATGGATATTACCACTCAAACTGAAATCAAGGCGCAAGTCTTAAAGTAAAAAACCAATAATCAACCACATGGAAAATCTGATACCTCCTTGTCCAAAATGTCTGAACATATTTCAAGTGAAATTTGTCAGGTTAAAACTGACAGAATAATTAATCTTCCTATATAAATGACTGTGGCTGTTGATACTGTCAAGTCTCCTGCAGAAAAAGTAAAAGAACAAAAAAAATGTGCCTTTGAAACCTGACTTTAATATTTTGAACAAAGTAAGGCCCGAAATAGAAGGAAAAAACAAATCAAGTGAATGGCAAAAAGTAAAGTCGAGGAGGATAGTGCCAGCTGAAAAAATGGCAAGCAGAAAAAGAAAAACAAAGCGTTTCGTTAAAATTCAATCAGTGCCAGGTAAAAAAAATAGACTCCAAAAGAACTTGTGCAAGTGCAGAACCTCAGAAATACAAAAACAAGCAGTGACGACGCTTACAAGTCTACATTCAACCCACGTGCTACAAGCCACTAGATGACTTAGTTGCCATGTCAACTCAATTATGTGTAGACAAACCTAATAAACAGCAGGTAACAGCATTGCCACCGGGTAAAGCAATTGGCATATTAAAACCAAGTCCAACTAAGCCCAGGGAATCAGTGACCTTAACTTCTGACCTACTAAGAAAGGAAATAAGGAAATCAATTGCCTTATACATAGCAGACAACAAAGAGGAGGTTCTTAATCATCCTGAATGAAATGCAAATAATTTAGCAGTTCCCTCTTAACAACCGGTCCTGAAAGGACCGATTCTTTCGAATGCTGTAAACAAAGGGTCAACACAGTCGAGACCCATAAATGTCCAGAACTTGTCAAATAAGCACAAGCAGTTCCCCACTTGGAACAATGTGAATAAAAACAAGTTGCTGATGCCATCTAGCAGGCAACAGAATTATATGAATTGTCATCGCTTTATTCTTGAATGTCGGGATCATCCTTTTGAGAAATATGTTTTAAACCATTCCAGTATATTAAATATATGTAAGGAATTGTCGGAATTCAAAGATATAACCTCAGCTGATATCGATGCAGTAGAATACCTTGATGATTCCGACATTATGAAGGCCTGAATGTTTATTCGGTCAGGGGTGGTAAGTAATATTATATGGGGAGCAAGATCCTCACTATATGAAATTGGATTTAATTTGATTCAAGATTTCCTTCAGCCAAGTATAGATGAGCCCCAGCATGCACCGAATAAAATCTTGAAAGTTTATGGTGCTGATCGTCAAAAATGAATGCATGGCAACTGCTATCCTGGGCATCAGGATATGCTATCACAAGCCTGACAATCCCAGATTCAAGAAACTGCCCAATTAGTCTCCTGGAATACAAGAGGGTTACACACTTTATCAATTCATCTGAAAGTCAGTCATGTAAATATGACATCAATTTTCTCCTGGCGACGTGGTTAGCAGACTCACTAGTATAGAACGACTTCACTGTGTTAATAACTCCAGCCATAACACAATCAAGAGGTCGCCCTATGGCAGGACTGCTAATTGCTACCAAAATGTTTGCACCTTCACCTGCAAGTCCCAGACTCCTTATATTCAAGTTGTAAAGATCGTGAAAGACATATATATAATAGTGATAATAAACATCTATTGGGGTAGAAGTTGATTAACATCTGAGGATTTTTTCAGTAACATTGAAAAAATTCTTGATGATCTATCGTTAGAATGGAATATAAGTTACGTCATAATTGCAGGAGACTTGAATCTTCATATCATTTCGAATGTGAATGGACGGTACAATCTAGAAGAAACTATATGGAGTGAATTAATGGAGGAACGTCAATACTTGATGCTTAATGGAGCCATTCAGGGTGATATACCAGCCCAACATACATGACAAAGAGAGCCTCTCAAGGCAACGATTGACACTATATATATACATACAAACCGTACCTTTATGGACATAATAGATTCTCTAGTTGTAAAACCAGGCGAAATGAGTGATCATAATCAATTGTGTCTAACCTGGACATGGAGACTACAAAAAGAACAAAAAGCGAAACAAATAGTTAGAAGACAATTTATAGCTAACAACGGGAGAAATCGGATAAAATGGTCAGAAGCATCATTAGCTGATTTGAACAAATTGTTGATAAATCCACAAGAGAAATGTTATGTTACATCTATGCAGAGGTATATACAAATAAAAACGAACAATCATTAGCTTGGTTATAAACTCCTTCATGCATTTGACTGCGCCATAAAAGATGGGAAAGGTACACTTATACAAAGGATTCGAGAACTAAAATGTCTTCCCCCTACCAGAAAGTATATCGCAGTCAAAACATTTGAAACTGACAGATAAAAACTGGCTACGTGGAAGAAGGGCTATCCAATATCAGCAGAATAGTGAACACATGCTATTGTAAATAGCAAGCAGAACAATGGCAGGTGTATGGGCATTGTTAAACTAGGCCACTTTTCGATTTCAATCTCCCATCAAACGAATGCCATTGCTGAAAGATCATGGAGTGAATATTACCAAGAGATGTATCAGTCTCCTCTTCCGAAATGTCAAGTACACATTGTTATGATTAATGGGCACCATACTCTACACTTTGACCGAGAAGACATTCTATTCCTTATAACAAAGTTAAGTGCCTCGCGAGCTCCTGAACCCGATGGTCTTGACAATAGTATGTTAAAAAAGAACCCAGAAATCTGGGTGTCCATATTGGATAAAATCTTTAGACAGGTCATGTGTAGTGGCTTTATACCTCCGTCCTGGAAAAAGTCGACAATAATTCCACTTTTTAAGAAAGGTGACAGAACAGACCCGTCGTCATACAGACCCATAGCACTACTTTGCCCGTTAGTCTTGCGGGACTTCAATCAATGGTTATCGAAAGAAAATAATATGAAACAGGGTTTAATGCAAGCCTTGGCACGAGTTTTAACCTGTTAACTTTGAATGCGATAATAGCTCATAACCACCACAAAAAACAGCCTTTATATATGTCATTCGTTGATTTTCTAACGGCATTTGACTATGTGCCCAGGGAACTGCTTTTAAAACAACTGATGGATTATAAATGCCCTTGGAGAATATTGAAGTGGTTGATTGAATTCCATAGGGACACAGCAATCCAGATAAGATTGAGCCTGGATGGCGCGCTGTCTACTGCCATAACCACAGGGAGAGGTCTAAAGCAAGGATGTATACTTGCTTCAGCCCTCTTAAACTTTTTTATATCGGATGTGTGTATGGGATTCGAAAAGTGTTGTGACTGACTTGCCTAAATTGGGTAATCATGTGGTGAAATGGCTCCTTTATGCGGAAGATCTTGTCCTTATTTCCAAAACACCCAAAGGCTTAAAGGACATGCTAAAGGTGCTTGAGGGATATGCCCAAGACAATATGATCACGATAAATACACAGAGAATGACATTTGGAAATCTAAAACAACATACTTAAAAAAACACCTGGCAGCTTGAGAACATACATTTGTAAATGGTCCAGAGTTATATTTACTTGGGAGTTAATGTAAACAATCATCACACAGATCTACCCTATAGTGTGAGCCTGAATGGGAAATTAACTACAGCATTTTCACAAGCTTACATCATTAGGGGTAGATACTGTAAGTTTTCAATCTGCCCGTTATTAACGTACTATAAGCAGAAGGTGATGCCTATTCTGCTGTATGGTTTCGAGACAAAACACTGGAAATCAGACACATGTACTGGGATAAAACGGAGGGAAAATACTGGAAAACATTATTGAATTTGCCATCCTCTGTGCCCGTTACCTTGGTCCGACATGAAATGGGATTGATATCATTGCATGCGAACTATAAATGGAAAATGTGTGCCCTGTATTGCAAATGTACAGCAAAAGAGAATAATAATGGTTTATTGGAAATGTTATCTGAATATGTTAAAAATTCTTGTGATGTCTTCATAAAAGGCTGGAAAGCAAAAGTACATGAATACTTGCACGGTGCTGATATCTCACAGGAATTATTACAAAGCAATCCTGAAAGAGCTAAAATAAAATTGAGGGAAAGTGATTGGATTAAGAATAGAGAAAAATGTCTAAAATACAAGG
Source organism: Ambystoma mexicanum (assembly GCF_040938575.1). Taxonomy (NCBI): domain Eukaryota; kingdom Metazoa; phylum Chordata; class Amphibia; order Caudata; family Ambystomatidae; genus Ambystoma; species Ambystoma mexicanum. The sequence goes on from NC_090936.1 coordinate 151,081,850, forward strand.
ACTCTTCTAAAATCTTCTTTTGTTAAAGCGATATCGGATTTTGGAAAATTACTTAAGGAAATCTCCGAACCCACATCATTGTGCAGGTTTCATGAGACTTAGATTGAATTTATCGAGGGCAAAGAGATTATAGCAAAATGGTATCCATCGAAACAAACAGACCAATTATGCAGATACTGCAATGGCATGATTGAAACCGTGAGACATATTATAGTTGAATGCACTGATTTGATTGTCCCGAGAATCAAATATTTTAAAACTTACTTTGAATCCTTTAGGGATCTGAATACCCAAATATTATGGGAAAGCATTCTCCATACAGAGTCCAAAGTATTAAGATATGCAGCTGTAAACTTTTTACAAGATTTGAAGTTGGAAATGGATTTTATGGAGATAACAAAAGAAGGACGAAAATCAATAGAATAGAAATTGACATGACCAATATGTAAATTTAAACTAATGTAAACCTTTGTAACCATTATACTATTTTAATAATTTTATGAAATTTTCAATTGTATATATGAATGTCCATTTTGAAATGTATTTTTAAATTGTTTTAAAAATTGTTTAAATAATGTTGAAAGATTGAATTTTTCAGTCGAATCAATAATAAAAATAATAAAAAATAAAAATTAGGTGTGTCGCGAGCAAAGGCCAACGGCACGGTCAGTGTAGTTAAGAGAGAATTTTCTGAGCATGCCAATTCACATTTAAAGGAGAGCCCTTGTAATGAGATGTACCAGAGCCCACGATATTACAAAGTTCATTACCATTACATGCCGACGTAGTTAGTCTGAGGTAGAGGATGGTGCGCTGGACTACCCAGATTGAAGAGAGGGAGTAAACGCCAAACTTCATCCTTGGTGCTTCAACAGATACAAAGCTCGGGAGGGACGTCATGGTGCGCAGTGTTTTAGCTTCACACCCATCAAGCCATTTCACCAGGCCCCAGGGAAGTACCTGTAGGCCATAGAGAATTGATGGGATGAAGGTGCTGTGATAGGTAGTCAAAAGGGCCTCCAAATTATTTCCCCCTTTATGATTAAGATAGCGCTTAATGGCCAACCATTTCTTCCAAATCTTGGTGGTTATGTATCCCTTATAAAGGAATGGGAGGGGTTCATCTTCAGCGGGAAACACAAATAAACATAAGTGTCCACTACTTCCAATACCTCTTTCCCCAATGTCCATCTGAATCTCAGATTTTTTGGTAAAGAGCCTCCTAGACATATAACCTTTGTTTTGCTGGTGTTAATGATCATACAATTATCATGCGCAAAAATGGTCAGTGCGTCTAAGGAGCGCTTAAGCACAGTGGGGATCTGATCAAAGAGTATGATATTGTCGGCGTAACCAAGCCAGATGATGGATGTACCATTTATCTTGGGCACAACATTTCTTGCTGTTTCCAGGTAGCTGGGCATATCGGCTATATAAGCATTAAAAAGCAGGGGTTCAAGAACACACCCATGCTTCAGCCCCACATTAGTCTCAACCAGACCAGTGGTTACTCCCTCTTGATTTAAACGCACTGTGATGTCATATTGGTGTATTAGAGTTTTAGGAAATATAACAAATGCAGATCAATCCCCCAGGAGGCTATCTTCATCCAGAGAAGTGAGCATGAAAACAAGGCCAAAAGCTTTGCTGAAATCTATCAAACCGCAATAAAGATTAGAGCCAGAGCAGCAGGTGGTGTCAGCCATAAGTGATTGTATTACACAGTTGTTATCTAATGTTCCATGCGATTACTAAAACCTGTTTGAAAAGGTTGAAGGAGGCCTTTTTCTGAAGCCCACTGATTAACTTAAATGAGGAGAAGATTAGAAAATATCTTCATGCTTGAATCGAGCATGGCTAAAAGTCTATAGTTCGATGGGTCATGCTTTTTTGCCCTTTTTATACACAGGAATCAGTATAGATTTTAACCAACTATCGGGAACCTGTCCAGTGAATTCAATTTGATGAAACAATTCCAGCTATGTTTTTGCCCAAAAGGTTGGATTTGCCTTCAAAGTTGCATTGGCCATGCCATCTAGACCAGGCACGCAAGATGACTTTAACTTACTGATGATGTGTATTATGTCCTCAGTATCGCAACTCTATCCAAAGAAGCGAGTAGTGGGGGCATAGACAATAGTGGGAAGGATGTTCTCCTCGGCTGAAAAGTAAAGTTTCAGGATGTGCCCCATGCATTGAGATTGAGATATAGAGTTTAATTCAATTGGAGCGTGCCCTGCTAAATGTGACCAGAACCTGTGATTGCCATTGGACTTTAATATGCGAAACATGAAGAGCCATTGAGTTCTATTTAATGAGAATTTGTGTTGCCCTACCCAGTTTTTATGAAGAGTTGCTAAGGTGAGACGAATGGACTGTTTCTCATTAGGGGAGAGCACTGACTGTCCTCTAACCTGGGCTCTAGCCCTACGATACAGTAACCTTTGTGATGGATTAGAGGGTCAAAGTTTTTCAGGAAGTGCCCACTCTTTTTCCCATACGTGCAGGAACTCTGTGTAGTTATCGAATGTGCAAGTTTAGCTAGAAGTATTTCAATATTCCATGAGTTAAGTGAAAGCAAGGATTCTAGGTGGTCCTGATTTATTGTGATATCACTAAACTTCCCAGTTGTTCCTTGTGACCATATTATGCAGTTCTGAGTGGAATTCACCCTCACTGCCAGGGAGCATGGCGAGGCCCTAGGGTAGAAGACCAAGTGAGCGCAGCATGGTCGCTCATGGTATTATGTGTGATGCTAAGCTGCAAGCATCGATTAAGCATGTTGGCGCTGACCACCACATAGTCAATAAAAGACTTGGATCGACCATTAGTCCTAGAATAGATCGAACTGGAGTGCTCAGGATTTAACACTACGTAAACAAACAATATCATCAGTATATAGAAAAGAGGGCTATCCTCGAGCAACTATATCCGAGATATGCAAAGTGCCAGTGTGGTATGTTTCTCCCTCTGTACCGTTCCGTGTCAATAGGTGCAAATCTTGCATGTTGAAGTCTCCAGCAATCCGTATCATGCTATTAGGATGTCTACTACACCATGTCCATAAGATCTGAGCAACCAAGTAAAGAATTGATTAAGGTGCAGCACCATCGGGAGGATCATAGATGTTAACAATCAGCATAAACTCCTTGGTTTCAAATAGAGAAAAAGAGACTGAAAAAACATGGGGAAGAGGGCCATCCACATGGAAAGGAGATAAATTGAGATTAGAGCATGCCCAAATGGCTAGCCCACCACTAGGACAACCTCTGCAGGATGCCCTGGCCGGATTGCAGAGAATGCTGTAGCCATCTATGCAGAGATAAGTGGTAAGCCAGGTGTCCTGCAGGAGGAAGACATCAGACGAAGTATTCTGGAGAAGCCCAAACAGTGATTACAGAAAGAATTATGGCAGCGCGTGTTCCATGTAAGCCAAGACAAGATGGATTCACGGTCCAGCCATCAGGTGCTACTTGAGGGTGCGTCCTCGCAGATCCGCTGGAAGATAGGTTTCTAGGTGCCAAATTGTTTTTCAGCATGGAGGCAGGAGGCTAGTAGTAAAGTGCACACTGAATGGAAGATATATGCTGGAGTAGATACGAGTGAATGATGTGCCTCACCTTGCCTAAGCATATACTGCTTTATGCAGATTGTTAGTCTAAAGCCTAGAGACTCCAGTTCTTATGTGCAGGATTTTAACAAAGCAACCATCAAAGGAGATTCAAATTCAAGAATTACTCAATTTGAAGGGCTGCCATACCCAGGGAGCTTTATGTGGGTAATGTCAGAAGAGAATAGCAGATTAAGGCTTGCAATTTGTGAGAAGAATTCCAGTATGATTCTCCTATTTACACACTGAGTGCGATTTGTTGGATATAGTTCTTCCAACTTGGCCCATTTGCCAAGTGATCCATCATTTTCATTCACTTTGATGTTCTTGTTAGGCATTTGCAAAAAAATTGTCATTGCATGTGCGGAGGTAACTATAGGTAAGGATGGCGCTTGGGTGGAGACTAATGTGCTGCATTGCTGGGTGGCCGCAGTGTGTGAAGAATGTCGGGTTCTCGTTGATAGGTGGAACTCTGATGAGGCACAGTTGTCACCGGGGTTGCCACAGGAGCCAGCAGCCAATTTTTCGTAGAGCCACAGAGATGCACTTGTCTGAGTGTGCCATCAGATGATGTGTGACATGCCATAGATTTTGAGCTACCAACTATGTGGGCGACAGTGCATGGATGAACAGATGAAGAGGGGCAGGCCTGGCTTAGTACTTTCGTTTTTATTACCACCTTCCTCTTATTGGCAGGGACCATTTGGGTTCTCCTTGCCACTGGAAAGTGAGGGGGGACAGTGGGAGCATGTGCAAAATCTCGATCACTAGAGTGTGGAGATATTGAGAGCTCCTCATAGACCCAATCACTCTCCTCTATGCTATCAAGAAAATCCCTGGGTACTGTCTGTGAGCCATCATTCCTATTGGGGTTAGGGTTGGTATTAAGACAAGTTTCATGCATCAAGTTTTCTTTGGTAAGGTGAAACATATTGTTAGTCTCCTTCATACTTTCAATGGGGGCCGATTTCAAAGGTCGAGAGGAGTACTCTAGTATCACATCAACAATGATGGCCAAGGCCTGTTTAGTCTGTCGCTGCTCTTTTGCGAGAGTTGAGCATAGAGCCAAAAGGGCTTCAATACTTGCAGATATTGCATTTAGAGTTACTTTAATAGCTGAGTCCCTAATTACAGCTGGCGGAGTGTGGCATGAGGGTGTTTCCTGTGCAGACCTCTACACGGCTTGAGTGTTTTTTCTAGCTCCATTTGGAAGGCAGAGCTTTTTTTTGTTAAAAAGCCTTGCCAGACGCGGAGCGTCGCGGAGTGCGGCAGTTGTGTGTTTTCTGTGCAGACCTCTACACGACTTGAGTGTTTTTTTGTAGCTCCATTTGGAAGGCAAAGCTTTTTTTTTGTTAAAAACCCCTGCCCGATGCGGAGCGTCGCCGAGTGTGGCAGGAGTGCGTTTCCTGTGCAGACCTCTACACGACTTGAGTGTTTTTTGCTAGATGCATTTGGGAGGCAGAGCTTTTTTTTGTTAAAAACCCCTGCCAGACGCGTAGCGTCGCAGAGTGTGGCAGGAGTGTGTTTCCTTTGTTCCCTAGGTGCCGTGGAGCCGTGGTAGGCTCAGAGGAAGGCATCTCGGATATGGTGTGAAAGACTGGTATCCCGCTAACTCAAGCGCAATTACGACGAGCAGAGCGCTCGGATATCACGGCTGGGAAAAGGCTCCGCCCACTCCTCAGTGAAGCGAGTTCAGCTGCCTCCCCCCGTCTTGCCCAGGACGCCGACTCTACCAGCGCGGAACCGCACAAGAAGCCCGAAGTAAGTGACTGTACGGCGAGATATGTGGGCAAGGTGAACACTGCGAGGGTGGGGGCTGAAGGAGAAGGAGTGAGTTCAACGCCTGTAAGCAGCCGCTGCCTTAGCAATGCAATGCAAGGCAGCGCTGCGCCTTCTTTTGTTCACGGCTTCGGATTCGGACGGGATGTAGCCCGCGAGGAAGCCGTGGACTTGCATACATACAATCACGAGCGCCAACCTCAAGCTCTAAGCCCAAGCAAAGAAGGGTGTCTCTCACAGTCTGGGCACTGCAGCGCATCACGCCTCTGTGCCTCACTGTTTGAGAACGAACACGATAATGATCGCGGGGCTCAAAGCAGTAAGGAACACTTGTCAGGCTCCGTAAAATCACCTTTTACAAGTGAGGACACAAGTGAGGACATGCCCCTAATAAAATGGACAAAAGGTCCTATCACACTGATAGGCGGTGTTAACACTCCCAATGATAATGTGCGGAACACAGGGGCAGGGTCCGAGGCACATGATGACAGTAACCTGAGGCCACGGCCATCAAACATATTAAGAGAATCAATGCCAAATGTTGCCAGTGCGCCCTCGAAACCCATGCTGCATACAAAGGATAAGTACCTGACAGTACAGGGTGTTTCTAAGAGCGCTGAAAATAGCCTACAGTACAACACGAATCAGCTGGCTGTGCAACCTAAGGAGAAAATAAACACGCTGAAATTGATGGCATGGAAGACCGTTGAAAAAGTAGGGAAAATTGCTTCAGTAACTGCAACTTTGGCATTGCAAAAACATCAAAGAGCAGAAGTTGGGAGTTCTCTCCCCAGGTTGAAGGAGAACAGCATTCATCCGCCTGTCCTGCCCGCCCTGCCTCATAAGCTTCAGGACTGCGACGCAGCAAAAAGTCAAGCGGCCACAGGGTCGACTGGTGCGAAGGAATTGGCGGCACAAGATGAATTGCACGACAAAAAACAAAGTTCCGTCCCTTCACCACTGAGTACAGAGAACAGGTCGGAAGGCAATCCAGCTCAGCGCATTAGGTCTGAGACATCGGAACAATTACCACACGAGAGAGAACTAAGTGACAGTGAAAAAAGAAACATGCTTTCAGACTCTGATGTGAGCCGCCAGCAAGATGCATTCTTAAATGAAAAAGCAGCAGATGGTCATTGGGTGCCGGCAGCATCCTTGGACTTCCAACGAAACAAGACAGGCAACAGTCCAACGCAATCACGTCGAAATTCTATTGCAATAGCAGATCAAGTGATTCTAGAACTGTCACAGCTGAATGCAAAGCTGGCATTTCCGGGGTCGGATAAAACATCTCAGCCAGCCTCATGCGAATATGCTATTGGATGCGAACCGAGCGAGGAGCACAAATATCCCTAGTGAGAACCAAGTGATGCAGAGATACCAAGAATCGCGAGACCATCACTTCTCGAAAAAGACACAAAAGGACGCCAGTTCTGAGAGTGAGTTTAGCCACTCGCAGAAGCGTGCCAAACACGCTGAGACTGTGAGGAAACAAGCTCTTAAAGCTTGCTACAAATTACAGGCTGAGGTCTCTAGATACCCCCAGTCTGAGACAACTTCAAGTTCTACCACTACTGAATCCGAATCCGAGAGCTTAATCTCTCACAATAGGAAGGAGAAAGTCTCCTATCGTCACTCACAAAAAGCTTGGGAAATGGCAGAGACAGGTGCCACCTCAACTGAAAAAGTGGTGGATAGCCTATGACCAATCTTAATGTCAGCAACAACGATCGCAGTGGCACCTTTAACAAAACTATATGAACAGTTAAACGATTCCTGCATAGATCAAAATACTTTGATCGCATTACTTGACGCAAAAATGATAAAACTGGAAGGTGATTTATCAGAAATGGCTTCTCAGAATCGAATAATGCACCTATCAATATCCATTTTGAAAGAAGCACTAAAAAGTAATGCTGAAGATAAACGCTTGTTCGCCGAAGTCACAAAACAAGCCCCAAATGTTTTAAACAAAGAACAAGATCGCAAAGCGAGTGCACGCAGACTACCAGGACTTGGGGAACCGGGCATAGCATCTCAAATACCGATCCAGATTGAGCTCACAAATTCACAATAGGCGTCAAGATTGTCAAGACAAAACTGTGAGTTTCAGTGCCCAAACTCCAAAATAAGCGAAACAAGTGATCCTTTGCAATAGGTAGTGAGTACCGATCAAGGCTCGGCTGACAGCTCTCGTATTAACCAGTCTTTTTATGCCCCGAGCCACAGTAGCACTCATAGTGCCAAAGCTGCTGATGTGGTTCAAGAGGATACCCATACAATTAAAGAGGTTGGAAACGCACCAGATCCATTGCTGCCAATGACTTCGGTTAGTGAGGCAAAGAAGAACCCCCAGAGTGTTACCTCTCCTCCTCCAAAACAAATGCCATGCGCTCAGCCTTTGATACCAAAGGATCACGTGCAAGAAAACAAAAAAAAACCTCTCAGCTGAAGTCTCCACCAAACAAGGATAAATCGAATGAGCAGGACTGGTATGAGATCTTTGATAAACCAGAGACCTCAAATCGAACAAAAGATTTCAAAAAGCCAGATGAACCAGCTATCAAACAAGGTAAATGCAAACGTAAAACAAAAAACATGGTTGCTCCAAAAAACAAAAACGCAAAAAACTCATCTAATTTCTTCAGAAACATAAAAACGCTAAATGTAACAATTAACAACGCTGAGATGAGCAAGGAAGTACCCTTAAAGAGCACTCTAAAAGAGCAAAAGAAAAATAGCTCCCAAAAGATGAACAAAGCTCTATCAAATCCAGATATGGGCCAAGAGGGTCATGTGTGTAGTGACGATGAATCTGTCATTGCAGACTTGATGAATTTTTCGACATTACTGAGGATAATTTAGATGAATCTAAAAAGGGCAACGCCGGTTCCCATGAACCTGAAGTTGAGAAAGAGTCCAGAAAAGAGCAGTCGAATCCCTTGAACGAGACCCCAAAGGATGCAAACATGGCAAGAAGAGTGATGAGAATAATAGAATTGCCTACTAAAGAAATTGAAGTTGCCGAAACTGATCTTACGGGCGAGAGAACAGAGGAAAAAAGATTCTACACGATGGCAGAAAAACTGAAGCGCAGTCTATCGAAAAAAGATCTTGAGTGCAACACGTCCCTCATGAACTCAGCACTTGCCAACACATCAATGAATGTAAAGCCGCCGAATGAAGTGTGTCCACAAGCAAGATTTAGAGCGCAAGGATTGTCTCAAGGGAAAACAGACATCTGTCAACAGACTGGGAACGGAAGAAATGAGGTGCCCAGCGACAAAAGCGCAACTCAGCGAGCCATGTCCGAAAGTCTGAGCTACAGAATTCTGATTGAAAGAATCGAGGTAAAAAAACACAACTCCCCGATAAACCCAAGTCTGAAATTACAGCTCTTTAAAGTAATTCCGGCACTAAGGGCGGTGCAAAGTGCTGAAATTAAAAGAGTGGAATTTATTGACGAATCTGGTCAAGCAAGGGCATTGCTGCACATCGACTCGCCGAAAGTAGCTCAGCTCGTCATGATGTGCAAAAGACTACTAATGGACGAGAGGTTTCAAATATATAAAGTTGATAACACCTTAACATCCCTCTCTACATCTGTAGCCAGTCAGTATGCTAATCAATCAACCAGTAAAATGGTCAATGCAGCAGGAATTAACATTCGGCATATTGAAACAGAGACCTAAACTCTAAACAGGGCCGAAGCTGAACTGAGCAGCGACCGGAAAACAAAAAAGATAGAAATCACCGTCGCAAATCCACTGGCAGTTTCTCTGGCAACAGGAACAGCAAAACAAACGAATTCCTCCAACAGTGAAGAAGAAGGAAATTGGTCCTGGCTAGCAAAGGTCATAAACTCCACACATGAGAGCTAATGCCAAGACAACTGCACTCAAGTTGCTCTGGAAACTTGGAATACTAGAGGATATGTTCACCTAATAGCTTGGCCTGAAGAAGAGCTCCAATCATGTGATATAATTTGTCTCCAGGAGACTTGGTTGTCCAACTGCCCCTACATAGAAGGTTTTTAGGTCACTATGAACCCAGCAGTACTGCTAAAGAAAGGACATCCTATGTCAGGCCAGCTAATACTAGTAAAGAGAACGAGTGGCTTCAGTATAAAAATAAATAGGAACCACTCTCCCAACATCCAGTATGCAAAGCTTGAAGCTGTTGGGCGGACAAATCGAATGATAAAGGAGGTACACATTTTCAACGTGTATCGGAATCGTCTAGACGCCAACCAAGGAAACCTAATGGAAGATCTGTTGGCCCTTGTTGACTCGGTATTGGTGGACAATGCAGCTGCTAACATAGTGATATGTGGAGACCTCAATTTGAAAATCATTGATATCAGTCTAACCAAAATGAATAAAGTGAAACCAACAAAGAAAGAGCCTAAAATTGTGAAACTATGGCTAGACGAAATGAACGATCGCTCACTAAACATGATGAATGGGAACATAAGAGGGGATATCCCACCAGTAGAGACTTGGGAGAAGGGCCCCCAAAAGTCAATACTTGATTACTTTTTCATTTCGGAGTCAATGTCAACTGAGATCACCAACTTAAGTCATAAAAACACCTCAAAGTGACCATAATTTAGTGAAGCTCACTTGGAACCAACAGAAGACTCAACCCAAACAAGTTTGGACCCAAGAACTGGTGATCGAGACAAGTAGGAGTCGCTTGCGAATGAACAATCAAGACATAGGGCCTCATTATAACTCAGGCAGTCCGGAAATAACGGTGGCAGTAAACCCGCCGCCACCATTGTTTCCGGACCGCCTGATCCCGACTCCTGCAGGCAGGAGGTGATGTTCCCGCCAGGTCTGACCTGGCGGGTTTAACACCGCCCGCCTGCAGGCGGACGAGGAAACACCGGCAGCATTACGAGATGCTGCCGGTGTTTCCATGATCCCCATTCCCATCGAGTCCCATAGGACTCGATGGGAATGGGGATTAACACCATTCCGCCTCTGTGATTCCCGGAAAACCGGGGTTGTAATGCCCTGGTAATTCCGGGAATCACGGAGGCGGAATGGTAATACGAGTCCGGCGGTAACCAGGCGGTTTTACCGATGCGGTTACCGCCGGACTCGTAATGAGGCCCATAATGTCCTTAGCAGATCTAATTAGACCCCAGTTAGGTGTAGGTAGGGACCTCGTGATTGAATACAAGGAATTTATGGAAATTTACAGAATCAAGGGTGCAGCCTTGGGAAAACAACAATTCAGGAAACATAAATTCAACGAACAAGTTGCCCAAAAGAAAAGAGAACTACGTAAAATCTGTAGGAGAATAAGAAAAGATAATCAAGGAAATCAAAATCAACGAATTAAGTTGCTGAAAAACACGTACAAAAATTGGTTAAAATCACAAAGAATAATAATAGAGCAAAATGATGCTGAAGCTATGCTTAAGACCCTAGCATTAAGGAACTCGAGAGGATTTTGGTCCTTGATCAATGAATTTGAAAACCCGTCGGGTTCTTTGATGAAGAACATGGTTTATGAAATCCAGTGGGTCGAACATTATGGTCAGCTTTTTGAGAAGAAACTACCAGCTAACAGCCCTCAAATCCCAATATTACAAACATGGGACTTAACTTTTGAATTTGAAGATACTAAGAAATGCATTGAAACCTGTAGCTCATCGCGGGCAGCAGGGCCTGATGGCCTGTCGAATTCCATGATGAAAAATAACATCGAAGAATGGTCGGAGTTCTGTTACATCTTGTTCCAAAATATAACGCAGAAAGCAAGAATACCCACTACGTGGAAGGAAGGGATCATAGTCCCAATATTCAAAAAAGGGTGCCGAATGGAGCCAACAAATTATAAGCCAATCGCCTTAATCGATGTGGTGGGAAAAATATTCGCAAGACTGCTTTTAAAACAACTATCCGACTGGATTAAAGCAGAAAATGCCATGGACGAAAGACAAACAGGCTTTGTAAAAGGTGTTGGATGCAGCTTGAATTTGTTCCTACTTAATATCCTAAAGATGGATGCCATCAGTACAGGTCGAAAAATATATTTGGCCTTCGTTGACCTAGCCCACGCCTTTGATTGCGTGGATCGTGAAATACTATAGGCAAAACTACTAAAAAGAGGTTGTCCAATAAGCTTAATCCTGGCTATAAAAGAACTGCACTCAAAGACAAAGGTGAGGATTTGCCTGGATAACGATGGTCATCTTTACGAGGCCATTCCAACTGCCCGTGGTGTAAAACAAGGGTGCGCCTTGGGCGCAAGGCTTTTATATCTCTGAAGTTGGGGAAGCGATAGATGGAGTGAGGTCCGTACCACCAAAGTTGAATGGCAGGCCTCTTGTAACGCTCACCTGACTCCCACGGAGGCGCTGGACTGGTTCGCGCTGCTGTGACCTCTTCTAAGGTGATGCGCAGGGTTCGGAAGACGGACTGGACCGGGCCCCCAAATCTGGCCTGTCTGGCTCGCAGAAGTATCCTTCTGTAGGCGAAAATAGGTGATTAACTGTCTTCGGGGTAAAGCAATCAGCCTCCCACTTTCCCCTCTCACCCTCCTTGAAACCCTTCTGTGATTCCTCGTAGCGTCTCACCTTAGGGTCTGGAAGGACGAGCTCTCCATCCTGCTTCTGATGCAGGGGCGCGTTGGTATCCAGTTACTTCACTGGATTTTCGGATTGGTGAGAACCAAACTTGCTTGGCTTCCAAGTAAGTTTTTTTTGATAAGAGGTTCCCCTTGTGTCCATGCATTAATGTACTAATGCTAGTGTCTTTTTCCCCTTAGGGGCTGGGGTACGGAATGCCGGGGAACAGGCACCGACCCGAGATGAGAGGTGAAATCCTTGTAGAAATCAGGTAAGTCTTTAATGAGCGTTTTTTGGTAATGTCTTTTCATTCGCTCATTAACGCTGATGTCTCTTTTTCCCCTTAGGGGCCGGGATCCGGAAATGCCAGGATGCGGCGCGGACGCGAAATGAAGAGGGAATGAATCAACAGGTAAGTCTTAACATGGAGATTTAGCTTTCCTTATTCCCTTCTCTCTCTCACCTTTTGTTCTGGTCTTTTTCTCCCTAGGCGCTGGGGCGTGACTGCGAATCCGGATGATCGCTGCTGAACATGGAGGCGCCCTTTAAAGGTGAGTGGAATGCGGCGCTGCAGCGATCGACGCGATGAGCTTTTAAATAAAAGTCTTCCTTTTCAGGATTGTCGGCGAGATGTCTCCGGGATGCGGATTTAGCAGGTGAGGACTTTTCCTTCTTCTGTTCTCTTCTTCTCTTCCTTTGCAGGTGATCCAGGATGCTGGCAGGCGTGGCAGAAGTCAGGATGCAGGAGCAGACACGGTGAGCGACCAGCTGCTAGATGCAGAACAACGCGAAGCACATGTGGCTGTTCGGGTGGGGTTTAAATAGCCTTGGAAGAAGTTCCAGGTATGTATCCTTCCTCCAATCAGGTATGTATCCTTCCTCGACCACGCCCGGATGGTAAATTAGTCCCACAGGTAAAGTAGTTCAATTCAGGCCTCAAGGAGGCCGGGATCCTGCAGCATGGTCTGCATCAGGTAAGTGCACCCAAGCACTTCCATAATGAGCCTGGCGCCTATGGCGCCAGGTCTGATGTCTTTTATGAGCCTGGCGCCATAGGCGCCAGGACACTGTCCAAAGGGACTGGATGTCCGCTTTCGGGGACGCAGGGCTTGAACCGGCTCCCCGGGAGCTGGCATCATGACAGCACTCCCCCCCAAAGCCCCTCCCAAGGTTGTTCCCTCCGAGGGTTTTGGTTTGTCTGGGAAGAGTCGGTGGAATTTCCTGACTAATCGAGGTGCATGCACATGGTCGCTGGGTTCCCACGACCTCTCCTGAGGTCTGTACCCCTTCCAATCAATTAGGTAGAACAGTTTTGACCTAAACATTTTTGAGTCTAAAATGTTCTTCACTTCGAATTCGGGCTCCCCATCTATTAGAATAGGTTCTGGAGGTTTGAGTAGTCGGGTTCCGGGTACCACTGGTTTCAGAAGTGATACATGAAAAACAGGGTGAATTCGCATACTAGCTGGTAAATCAAGTTTAACAGCCACTGGGTTAATTATTGCTGTAATAGAATAAGGTCCCAGATATTTTGGGTTAAAAGTTCGAGGCCCTTTGAGTGGTAAATGTCTGGTAGCTAACCACACTTGATCCCCAATCTGATACGGAGGTGCTTCACTCCGATGTAGATCAGCATTCTCCTTGTATTTTCTCTTGGCTTGTTGTAAATGCGTAGTTGCCTCTTTGAAGGCTTGGGTAATTGTAGAATGCAGATGTTCTACTGCAGGCATTCCGAGATTCTGAGGTGAGTCAAGGTTTGAGGTTCAAGGGTGATGCCCAAACAAAGTATAAAAAGGACTGTGGCCAGTTCCAGAGTGTACCGAATTATTATACGCGTATTCGGCTATCCAAAGAATGTCTTTCCAGTTGCTTTCAGATTGCTGTAACATACACCGTAAGTATTGCTCAAGGGTCTGATTTGTCCTCTCGGTCTGACCATCGGTCTCAGGGTGGTGACTGGTCGATAATCTTACGTCGATCTGCGCCATTTGACACCATTTGCGCCAGAAATGGGAAATGAATTGGCTTCCCCGGTCAGAGATTAGTATAGATGGGAATCCATGTAGCCGAACAATATTTTCGAGGAATTCTTTGGCTAGGACAGAAGCTGAAGGTAAACCTTTCAAAGGAATAAAGTGGGCCATTTTGGAAAACAAATCCACAATTACCAGAATAGTATTGTACCCCGAACAAGGAGGCAGGTCCGTAATAAAATCCATTGATAGGGTGTGCCAGGGTGCTCGCGGTATGTCTAGAGGTTGAAGGAGACCGGCTGGTCTTTTCTTTTGACATTTACTTTGGGCTTAAACACCACAGGACATCACAAAAGATTTAACATCTTTTCGCCAAGAGGGCCACCAAAATTGTCGTTTCACCTTTTCCTCTGTCTACGCAATACCGGGGTGTCCCTCTATTAATGCATCATGATAACCGGAAATAACTAGTTTGTGTAATTCCTTATGTGGCAGGAATAAGCGTCCTTGGAAATAAGGTAAACCATTATCTATGGTAAAGTCTGATCCCTTTTGTATCCAATCCTGTAAGGTTGTAGGGTCCAGGAGTTGTTTCACTCTGGCTTGAATGTCTTCAAGCGTCTGTAACGAAGTCATGCCTAGAATCCTCTGTTCGGGAATTATTGGTACTGGTTCTGAGTTTGTATCAGATTCTCCCATTGCAATTCGGGATAAGGCGTCTGCTTTGCCATTCTTGCAGCCAGGTCGATAGGTAGTCACGAAAACAAATTCAGCGAAAAACAAAGCCCATCGGAGCTGCCGTGATGACTGAGCCTTGGCGGTTTTCAAATACTGTAAATTCCCGTGATCAGTGATCACTGTGATGGTATGTCGAGCGCCAAGCAGATAATGCCGCCAGGCTTTAAAAGCGGACTTAATGGCTAACAGTTCTTTGTCCGTGATTGCATAATTAACCTTGAGTGCCGAGAATTTTCTGGACCAAAATGCTATGGGATGCAGTTGGTTGGTTTCGGGATCTCTTTGGGACAGGACGGCTCCCATGGCTAGGCTGGATGCGTCAGTCTCGACGACATAAGGGAGATCTGGACGCGGGTGTTTCAATATAGGTGCGGAGGTAAACTTAGCTTTTAAATCCTGAAAGGCCTGCTCGGCTTCTTCAGACCATTCAAGACGTTTATTTTTCCTCAAGAGTGCAGTAATGGGTTGTACCACGCGTGACAATTCCGGGATAAACCTGCGATAGAAATTGGCAAAGCCGAGCATGCTTTGAACCCCTCTTACAGAGCTAGGTGATGGCCATTTGAGGATGGCATCCACTTTTCTTGAGTCCATTCGGACTCCTTTGGGTGTCAGGATGAAACCTAAAAACTCGACTTCTGTGGTATCGAAAACACATTTCTCCAATTTAGCAAATAGTTTGTGTTGGCGCAGTTTTTCAAGTACTGCCCTGACGTGTTTTCTGTGATCAGATTCCGAAGAGGAGTACACCAGAATGTCATCGATGTATACGACAACACAAACATCGATGAGTTCCCGAAGGACATCATTCATGAAGTATTGGAAGGCAGCCGGCGCGTTACACAATCCGAAAGGCATCACCTGGTACTCGAATAATCCGTATTTAGTACGGAAGGCAGTTTTCCATTCGTCGCCTTCTTTAACTCGTACCAGATGATAAGCCCCCCGGAGATCTAACTTGGTGTATATGCAAGCGTCCTTCACCTGGTCAAGGAGTTCAGGGATCAGAGGCAGAGGATAACGGTTTTTAACCGTTATCTGGTTCAATGTGCGGTAATCGATACAAGTTCTAAGGTCGCCTTCTTTTTTGGGCACGAAGAACAATGCTGAGGATGCTGGGGACTTTGACGGGCGAATAAAACCATTAGCTAGGTATTGATCAAAATATTGTCTCAAATGCAGATTCTCAGGTTCGGTAAGGGCATAAATCCTGCTACAAGGGGGTTGTGCACCGGGTACCAGATCGATTTGGCAATCGTACGATCTGTGAGGAGGTAACGTGTTGGCCTGTTCCTTTTGGAAGACGTCCTGAAAGTCTTGGTATTCCGGAGGTAGTTGCATGGAGGCAGAGGTTACAGATGCTAGATTAATCTTCAGGTTTTCTGAGTAGCAGGTTTGTGTACAATCCGGGAAGGTTATTCTCTTAGCTCGCCAATCAATTCGAGGATTATGTGTCTCTAACCAAGGGATCCAAGAATAACCTGAAACTGTGGAGCCTTGATTACATCAAACACAACACCCTCCCGATGGCCGTCGGGACCAATAAGAGTCACCTCAGTAGTGGAATGTGTTACCGGTCCAGAGGCAATTTCAGTTCCATCGACTGTGGTGATGACATCTTTGCTGGTTTTAGGACGGAGAGGGAGGTTAATCCTAGAGACCAATTCACGATCCACATAGTTTCCAATAGCCCCACTATCGATGTATGCCTTTATTGCATGCAACCGCTTAGGCTGTTCTGGATCTACGAGAACCATTGGCACAATGAAATGCGAGGTCTGAGAGTTTGTTTTCAAGCTCGGCAAGCGGACCCCTACACTTGTCGGGCGGAGTCGTTTCCCGAAACAGAGTCTTAATGGTTTTTATCAGCGGCTCCTACCGCTTTTCAGGGCGGTTTTGCCGGGCAATCTCGTAGAAAGTGTCCAGAATTCCCACAATAAAGACATCATTTTAACTGCCGCCTCCTTTCACGTTCCTTTTGAGTTAAGGGTCCTTTAACCCCTCCAATTTGCATAGGCTCAGAGACATCAACTCCCTTGGGATTAGCATGGGTCTTGACCAACACCCGGGTCTCAAACCTGGACCGATCTGCTTTTCTGTTTTGAAGTCTGTGATCCAATTGGACCACTAAGTCTATATACTCTGTGCATTCTTGGGGCGGATTTACAACTTGGGCCAAGACATCTTTAAGTTCTCCGCGTAGGCCTCGATAAAACAACGTGACTTTTTTATCCTCTGGCCATCCCGTTTCCACAATTAGTCTATTAAAGGTTGCAATATAGGATAGGAGGTCCTGATTGCCCTGTCGCAGGGATAGAAGTTCGTCATCCAGAGCCTGCCCCTGAGAGTGTCGAGCAAATAACCTTTCCATGCTTGCTTGAAACCTTTGAAAATCACGGAGAATCGGGTCATCTTGAGTAACCAGTGGAACTGACCAATCGGCAGCGCAGCCGCTGAGATACGACAATACAAAGGCTACCTTGGTCTGATCATTAGGGAAGGCCCCAGGTCTGCATAGGAAGTGCAAACGACACTGATTCATGAATACGGCAAATCGTTTGGGGTCCCCAGCAAAGCGTTCGGGTGGGGCCAGCGGCATGTTTCCAGGTAGATTAATCTGCACAGGGCTACTGGAAACCACAGGAGCGGGGTTCCCTCCAGAACCGGGTAGAGGAGTTTGCCCAGCTTGACCTTGCAAAAGCTGTCTGGCCAGGTCATCAGTTCTTTCCTTTGATATTATTAATTCCCTCCTGAGGGCATTAGTCTCTTGACGAGCGGCATGTACTTCGGCCCGTAATTCCCCCAGTAATTGGGTCAACTGATCAGTCTCAGAACTTTCCAAGCGCCTGGGTGGGAATTTGTAGGAAGGCTTTGCGTTCCGTAATGCTCACCTGACTCCCACGGAGGCGCTGGACTGGTTTGCGCTGCTGTGACCTCTTCTAAGGTGATGCGCAGGGTTCGGAAGACGGACTGGACCGGGCCCCCAAATCTGGCTTGTCTGGCTCACAGAAGTATCCTTCTGTAGGCGAAAATAGGGGATTAACTGCCTGCGGGGTAAAGCAATCAGCCTCCCACTTTCCCCTCTCACCCTCCTTGAAACCCTTCTGTGATTCCTCGTAGCGTCTCACCTTAGGGTCTGGAAGGACGAGCTCTCCATCCTGCTTCTGATGCAGGGGCGCGTTGGTATCCAGTTACTTCACTGGATTTTCGGATTGGTGAGAACCAAACTTGCTTGGCTTCTAGGTAAGTTTTTTTGATAAAAGGTTCCCCTTGTGTCCATGCATTAATGTACTAATGCTAGTGTCTTTTTCCCCATAGGGGCCGGGGTACAGAATGCCGGGGAACAGGCACCGACCCGAGATGAGAGGTGAAATCCTTGTAGAAATCAGGTAAGTAAGTCTTTAATGAGCGTTTTTTGGTAATGTCTTTTCATTCGCTCATTAACGCTGATGTCTCTTTTTCCCCTTAGGGGCTGGGGTCCGGAAATGCCAGGATGCGGCGCGGAACCGAAATGAAGAGGGAATGAATCGACAGGTAAGTCTTAACATGGAGATTTAGCTTTCCTTATTCCCTTCTCTCTTTCACCTTTTGTTCTGGTCTTTTTCTCCCTAGGCGCTGGGGCGTGACTGCGAATCCGGATGATCGCTGCTGAACATGGAGGCGCCCTGTAAAGGTGAGTGGAATGCGGCGCTGCAGCGATCGACGCAATGAGCTTTTAAATAAAAGTCTTCCTTTTCAGGATTGTCGGCGAGATGTCTCCGGGATGCGGATGTAGCAGGTAAGGACTTTTCCTTCTTCTGTTCTCTTCTTCTCTTCCTTTGCAGGTGATCCAGGATGCTGGCAGGCGTGGCAGAAGTCAGGATGCAGGAGCAGACACGGTGAGCGTCCAGCTGCTAGATGCAGAACAACGCGAAGCACGTGTGGCTGTTCGGGTGGGGTTTAAATAGCCTTGGAAGAAGTTCCAGGTATGTATCCTTCCTCCAATCAGGTATGTATCCTTCCTCGACTACGCCCGGATGATAAATTAGTCCCACAGGTAAAGAAGTTCCTTTCAGGCCTCAAGGAGGCCGGGATCCTGCAGCATGGTCTGCATCAGGTAAGTGCACCCAAGCGCTTCCATAATGGGCCTGGCGCCTATGGCGCCAGGACTGATGTCTTTTATGAGCCTGGCGCCATAGGCGCCAGGACACTGTCCAAAGGGCCCCTATATGGGGTTGCTGGGTCCTTCCTTGGGGACTGGATGTCCGCTTTCGGGGACGCAGGGCTTGAACCGGCTCCCCGGGAGCGGGCATCATGACACCTCTAAGCTGGATACTAGACGCGGACGATGTAGTCCTATTGGACTTGACCCTAATAAGGTTGCAACGCAAACTAAATGTCCTCAAAACCTATATCGACGAAATAGGACTAGAAATTAACTCAGCAAAAACAGAGATTCTGGTCCTATAGAATCTGATAGGCAGGTCAACCAAAAAGAAGAAATTTCAATGGACCTTCGGAGGTCAACGACTAAGGCAAGTCGATTCCTGCAAATATCTGGGAACA
This sequence comes from Ambystoma mexicanum, assembly GCF_040938575.1. Taxonomy (NCBI): domain Eukaryota; kingdom Metazoa; phylum Chordata; class Amphibia; order Caudata; family Ambystomatidae; genus Ambystoma; species Ambystoma mexicanum. Next base: position 151,101,075 of record NC_090936.1, read on the forward strand.
TATATCAATGCGAGCATAAGAGACGAACCAATGGTAACCAAAACATTAAGCAAATGTAAACAACTGACCATACAGGCAACTCTAATCCAAAGAAGAGACGGGAAATTTTCGTATAAGCCCGGTATAAACTTCTATAAAAGTAAAGTAATTCCATCGCTAACTTTTGGAGCAGAATGCATGTTCGGTTGCTCAAGTCAAATCTGGTCTCGTTGTTATGGAATGTTTTGGAAACAAATTCTTGAAATTCCACAAAGTTGTCCAACTGCATGTGTTTTATATGAAGCAAGCATGTCAACCTTGAATGCTAGAATAACATTGAACACGCTAACACTGTTTGGCAAAATGCTGGGAAAGTCAATACCTCAATTCGACATATTAACAGAACATGGTCCTAAGGGTAATCAATTACCACTTCAAATATGGAGACAAAAATGCAGAGAAATGCTGCGCCACATAGGAAGCGACGAAGAGACGTTATTAACCAACCCGAATCTGGTTAAAAGGAAAGTGCTCGAATTAGACTGGTTCGAGACTTACGAGAAGATATCTCACAAATGCATGGGAGATTCCCCACCTGAAGCAAAAAGATTTAATGAGATACCCCAATATATGGAAGTGTTCCCGTGCAAGTTCCTGAGGAGACGATACCTGAAATTCAGGCTAAACCTCTATGAGACCAGAGAAATTCAAAATTATAGAAGGGGCTTGTTAGCAAGTGACTCTAAATGCCGGTTCTGCGGCAAAGAAGAAGAAATCTTAAAACATCTGGTTTTGCTATGCCCTGATCTTAAAACACAAAGAACCACATATTTGGCCCAAGAACTGAGTATGTGGACGACTTACACTGTTGACGAATGGTGGTCAAGAATGCATTGCAGTACAAATAAGAAACTGGCAATCGCACTTACGTTATTCTTGAAACATCTTGAGATCAGACTTTCTGAAGTTCAGCAACAAATAATTTTTATGAAATAAGTAACTTAACTGTGACATTAGCCATGTTGTTAAAAGCTAATGTGATAATATGAGTTTTAAGTATCTAAGTAGTGTGTTAAATGTAGCACTTTTTACAATTTAGTGTTGTAGCGATAGTTTGCTTTCGATAAGTATATTTGCTTTTTTCTTCTCTTTTTCAAAAGTTTGTAATAAACTAAATGAAAATAAAAAAAAAAATTAAAAAAATTACAGCTGGCCCGGTGGGAGCTGGAGAGGAATCAGATTTGCTGTCACTATCTGATTCGCTATAATAGAGAGAGGAAGAGTCAGATGAAGGTGTCAATAAAGCCACTTCAGGCGAGGATTGCAGCCTCATCAGGTCGGGGGAAACTGATAGGTTGGTGTTAGCTAGATTTCAAAGGGAGTCAGATGGAAAGGCTGCACTGTTCGATATTCCCATGGAGTACCTCTGGTGTCCAATGCGCATATTCAACAGGAAACGATTGTCTATCATGGACGAAGTGGTCACATTGCTAAGTCATTGGGGGGAGGAGGAGTTAATCCGGTTAGATGAGCCAGAGATAGGAGGCAAAGAGTTCAGAAAGCTGGTAATGGTGGTTTGGGTACTGGTTGCGGTGTCCAAACAGTCCTTTTTTGAAGGTTTGGTCGCAAGTTCCAGACATCTCAATCTTTTCGCGCTGAGGCACTTTGCAAGCCGTATTTGCGGTTGACTGTATGTTCATGGTAAAGCTAAAGTATAATATCCACTCAGTACGGCAATGTGAATAGAGTACAATCAAAACAAAAATTCGAGACTGAAGCAAATAACACTGACTGCATGGTCCAGCAGGCTACCGCTGCGGAAGTAAAGGAGTAAATTCTAGATTTCAATTAAGGGATATAGCAGGCTTGTGCAGGGAGTGCGGGTTAAGTGTCCAACAGTTCAAGAAAAGGAATCTTCTTAACCGCTTCCTCCCGGTCTTGACGCGGACCACTTCACCGCCACTCTCGCCCCACAATTCACACGTGTGTGCGGTTCTTATACAAGTCAAAGGGATTCAGGCTTCAAAGCACTGCCGCCACAGTAAAGCAAGTACCAATTTCCTGTAAGGACCACAGCAGACCACTCCATCGCCACTCCCGCCTAATGTGAGGGCTAGTACTAAAAGTGCAATTACTACTACTAGAAGTACCACTACCATAGCCATATTACTACTACTACAACTACTACTGCAGCCACCACTAACACTATTGACAGTACTACTGTCCTTACTGCTGCTGGTGGGGCAGAATTACTAGGTCTCCAGCATGGGGTCTGGCATGGATTTGCATGCTCACAAATGTTCCCCATTGTTAGGCCAGGAATCCTCAGTAAAACAGAAAGCAGTCTTGCTTTAAAAGCTTGACAACTGCCTTTCTCCCATTAGCCAATCACTGGAGACTGGGTCATTCTGCACCCTTCCAATGATGAACGTCTCCCTAAGCCCCTCCCCCGGTGGCCATCTTATGATTTGTACTGCACATTTCCGTGCAACGAGTCCTCTCGAGTTACTCTTTGAGCTGTTTTTTCCGATTTGCAAATTTATCTATGGAAACATTGACCTATTTTTGTCCAGACCTCCCTCGTTTGCCGACCATTGGTCAGTGCTGACAGGGGTGTTCCGCTGCCGGTGAAGATCGGACAGTACATTGTCAGATCTTTGTTCTCCAGTTCTGAAGGCCTAGTTGAGGCCTACTTCGTACCTCGCCATGTTGGAAGAGGGCAAGAGGAGTCTGTTCAGGCTCTGCTTCAGATGTGGCTTAAGGAACATTTATGTGGAAGACCACCACACAAGGTGCCTCTATTGTCTGCATCCTGTCCATGACAAGAACCGATGTGTCATCTTCCAAGGTTTCACCACCAAGATGAAACGGGACCGTTACTGCAGGTTGGTGGCATGGCTGAAGGAGGAAAGGGCTCTAGGCGCGGCCTCCAGGTTCACAGAAGCCACTTACAAGTCCAGATTACCTTTGGAGCACTCTCCCTCTGGGAAGAGGTCAAAATCCACCAAGGATGTTCCTCCACAGGATGTCCACAGAAAGGGCAAGCACCACGCTGCAGATCCGACACGGGTCGTTGCTGCCGCTGGTGCCAGTTTGGGGCACACATGCTCTCCTTTGCCTTCCTCGTCCACGTTAAGACTGCTGGTGGGTGGTACATCTTCAGATAGATTGTCACTCTCTTCCAAACATGGCCCTTTGTCGAAGGATAGACCATGGAAACATTCCTGTAAGGAAGGCACTCCGAGGTCTTCGTTGACGCCTACATCCATGACTTCGCCAGCGGTGACACTGTCAGCTCCTCACAAATAGAGACCCCTGTCGGCGAGACCGCCGTCTACTATGGCTACGACGACCATTGCTGCAACCCTGTCGACAACCATGGCAAAGTCTACGGCAAAAATGTCTGCAAGGGTTACAATATGACCGCTCCGGCCACAACTACAACTGCCTCAACCGCGACTACTCAGTGTGTGAAGGCCCCAGTCGTTTGCTCTTTCCCAAAGGAGCCAAGAAAATCAAGGGAGCTGTTGCCACAGAGTTTCTCCCCAGACCTATGGTGGGTGTAATGGATGTAGCAAGAGATCCTGTCATGGAGATCTACAGAAACGTGGACGATGAGTCCTTGCAGGAAGCCCACTGCTACGACCAGGGAGGGCACAGTCCGATGGGTGAGGAGACCGCCCCCTGTGGAACATGACTGGCCATCAATCCCGGCAAGGCGCGCTAGCCCTCCATCAGCGCCACCAAAGCACGCTATCCCAGTGAGGTGCACTAGCCCTCCTTCAGTCTGGCCATCGTGAACCCTCAACAGGGCCCTAGAGACATGTCCCTGGATATTCTGACTACGCTACATACTTTGGTGTCAGAAATACAGCAGTGTCTCCCTCCCCCAGTGGTCATAGAGGGGAGCAGCCCCAGGCACCTCCAGGCACAGCCCTCCGAGACCTCGGCTCAGACAGAAGCACGCTCCAACACTGAGGCAGCCGACACCACCTCCCACTGCAGTGGTGGATCTACCCCATACTGATACTGTAGTGGATACAGGCACCATAGAAACAGGTGAGTTTGATGACTTTGGGCCTCATTAAGACCCGGGCGGTAAGTGAATAACGATGCCGGTAAAGGATTACCGGCATTGCTTACCGCTCCGGCCGATTAGGACACGCCAGCCCACTATTAGCGGCACCGTAATTAACGGTGCCGTTAATAGCGCCAGGAGCGCATGCACGCGACCATCCATGCCGCCAATACCGGCATGGCGTAAACAGGGGATCATCACAAGTCAGGTGGACATGCAAATAACGCCCTACTGAAGCCCGAAAAAAGTACCTTACCGGCATGGAGCTAATTCCGGAATCGCGGACCACCTGTAAACGGCCATGTGCAGTGTTCCCAACTGCCACAGGTGCACACAATCAGCACAGGTGGAGGCAATACAGATTGGGCCAGCACAAAAGGAGCACACCCCACCCCTTCCCACACCCAGTCACACTCCACAATGATTCCAATACTACTAGCAATGCTGGGGCTGGAGGACATGATTGCAGTGGAACTGCTGCAACAACAACAACAACAACAGGCAGCACAGAGGAGACGCAGGAGGAGAAGGAGGGTGAGGCAGCGCCAGCATGCCCCACCAGTGCAGCCAGTGGCACCGCGCAGGCAGCCCCCAATCCCTCGCATCAGAGCCAGTCCATTCAACCTAACCCCTGAGCAGATCCACACCCTGTACCATCTGGACTGGGACACCCTCACCACCATTGTGGATATGATAAATGACGACATTGTCAGCCTGATTGAATCACGCACCGCCATCCCACCCCTACTGAAGGTAGTGTCTGTGCTCCACTTCCTGGCCACAGGCACCTACCAGCACACAGTGGGGCACATGTATGGCATATCACAACCATTATTCTCAAGTACGCTGAACCAAGTGCTTGATGCCCTCCCAAAGCACACAGACGACCACATTTCCTTACCATGGTCTTCCCAGGAGATCTCAACCACCAAAGTTGGTTTCCATTCACTGGCCGGCATCCCTGGTTGCATTGGCGCCATCGACTGCACCCATGTGGAATTGGTGGTCCCACATGCCATGGAGGTAGTGTACCGCAACCGTAAGCTATACCACTCGATCAACGTGCAAATGGTATGTGACTCAAATAAGATCATCACACATTGCTGTGCCTGATACCCCGGATCAACCCATGAGTCAATGATCCTGCGGAACTCCAGGATACCACACTACATGGAGTGACATGCAGGGCAGAGATCCTGGCTTCTCGGTGAGTCACATGTTAGGCTCATGGAAATGCGATGTGGGTAGGTGATTGGGGTAGAGATGCATACTTCACCTGGCTGAGATGGGGGGGAGAGATGCATACTTCACCTGTCTGAGATGGGGGGGGGATGCATACTACACCTGTCTGAGATGGGGGGAGATGCATACGTCACCTGGCTGAGATGGGGGGGGGGGATGCATACTTCACCTGGCTGAGATGGGGGGAGATGCATACTTCACCTGGCTGAGATTGGGGGGGAGAGATGCATACTTCACCTGGATGAGATGGGGGGGGGGAGATGCATACTTCACCTGGCTGAGATGGGGGGGAGATGCATACTTCACCTGGCTGAGATGGTGGGGGGGGGAGATGCATACTTCACCTGGCTGAGATGGGGGGAGATGCATACTTCACCTGGCTGAGATTGGGGGGGAGAGATGCATACTTCACCTGGCTGAGATGTGGGGGGGGGGAGATGCATACTTCACCTGGCTGCGAGTGCCTGAGAGAATGGACCATGCTCATACCCCAAAGCAGGCCAGACTGGACCTGACACCTGACCACATAATGCAAGATGAAAGCTGCCCTACCATGTAAATGATGCAGTGTCACAACCACTCCATAGCCATCTACATGTGCACTGTACCTAATCAGACCGTATCCCCCTCAACACAATGCAGCTACAAGCAATTACTATGGCCAATACACAGCACCAAATACCATCAACTGAAAGGACAGTCCCCCATTACTGCATACAAAGGAGTCACATGAGGGCCAAATACATTAATACACCACTACACTGACACAGAGGTCCAAGAAAAGTGCATGTCACCAATTGATGTCCATAGTGAGATCATCATGAGGCTGACATCAACGGTGCCAGGATGAAAACATACAAATTACTGCACATCAGCCAGATCATGGAAACAACCGGCGTGGACTAACACAGTGCATGAGCACTCACAAAGAACTGGACCCCCCTGCGCCCACTAGTTGATGGCACGCACTCCAGTCCATAAGAGGAATACACACATAGCAGTCACATTGTGTGTCTCCATTCATGCATGGGAATGTGGTTGCAATCAGTAAATCAATGCATGCTATGGTGTCATTGATAGAGGTCCCATATGATGTGATGACTTACACATATACATTGTTGCCCACATGCGGATGATGCAGGCTATCCCTTGAAGAGGTGTCTCCTTACCCCAGTCTGGAACCCACAGAACAGGCACGAGGAGGACTACAATCGTGCACATACACGTACCCGTGTGGTGATTGAGCAGACATTTGGCCTCTTGAAGTCACGGTTTCGCTGCCTCAGCAGGTCTGGTGGGGCACTCCTGTACCGCCATGAGAAGGTGGCCAAGATCGTCATGGCATGTGTCATGCTACACAATATGTGCATCAGACGGAATTTGCCCCTGCCCCCTGACGCTGAACTGCAACCACCTGACGATGAGGATGAGGAGGGTGGGAATGGGGCAGCACCTCAGGGAGGCAACGATGCACAGGAGGGACATGCCATGCATCAGACTCTAATCAACCAATGTTTCTAGCACACATGGATGGGGAGTGTGACATGGAGGTGGCACACGGGACACTGGGTGTGTCAGGGACATGGACACTGTAGACTGTTCACCAATAAAGCACACGTACACAACAAGCAATGTCCACACATGTGAATAATGAGTTACCAAAATGTGTATTAAAGAATTATAAGAAAGTGAACAAGCCCTCTGCCCCCACACACCCTCTCCCCCTTGCCCCCTCAACTCCCCCACACACCCTCTCCCCTCAACTCCCCCACACACACCCTCTCCCCCCTCAACTCCCCCACCCACCCTCTCTCCCCTCCCCCCTCAGCTCCCCCACACACACCCTTTCCCCCTCCCCCCTCAACTCCCCCAAACACCCTCAACTCCCCCACACACCCTCTCCCCCCTCCCCCTTGACTTCCCCACACATGGTGTGCAGTAGCGTGCACCAGTAGTCCACATGGCACCAGTATGCATGGCTGTACCTACTGCCCTCCCCCTCTTCCAGCACCAGATGGCCCCTGTCCGATCTGTGCAGGTTCCTGCCAGACCTACGCACGGGGCTGGTCCTGGTTGAACTAGCAGTCGAAGATGTTCCAGGTTGTTCTGAAAACTGTGGTGGACGCATGGCCTGCATTGCTGCCACCATTTCAGAGAGGACGTGCCGCACTGCTGCCAATTCGGCACAAATGTCCTTTGAGGATGACTCGATAGCTGTTTTCAAGGATGCAGCACATTCCTGAATGTCATCCCTTGCCCTCCCACATTCCGTTATATGCTGCGTCAACAGGCCTGTGACGACCTCCTGGCGCCTCTGAATATCCCGGATCCCCTCTTGGGTGGTTGGGGCTGCGGTGGATGTTGGAGGGGTTTCCGACATGCTATGATCCTCGGGCACAGTTGGCGTGGTGCTGGGAGTTGCAGGCCATGAATGAACCGGAGACAGCCCGTGCATGCTGCTATTGTTCATGCTGCATGGGGATAGTTGTGGGGAATGCAGGGGGCCTGTGGCGGGAGTTGCAACATGCAGCTGACCATCTTCCTCATCGTCAGAAACTGCTGCTGTGGCAGCTGCCTCACCCACTGTGCTGCTGGCAGCCGATGCAGTCCCTTCTGCCGCTGCCACTTGGGTACCGGTGGCTGTTGTGGGTGCTGTAGTGGGGGCGGTAGAGCACATTGGTGCTGTGGCCTGTGGTATTTTCTTGGCCTTCCGCTGTGGTGGTGGTTGGCCTATACCACTTGAAGTGGAGGGGCGGTGTTCTCCCTCCTCGGCCGTGGCCTTCTTACGTGGTGTGGCATCTTCCTCCCTGGTGTCCTCCTCACCACTGTCTGAATGCGTGCCTGTGGGGGACCAATAGAGGGAGAGGGTTAGTGATGGGTCTACAGGCATCGGGCATGCATTGGGGTGGCTGCATTCATATGGAATGGCGGAGGATTGACATTGGGGGAGTGACATACGGGTTGCTTGGCTTTTTGGTGGGTGATGCATGGAGGCATCTGGGCTGACACATATGGGGTGCATTCTGCATGTGGACAAGGTGATGCTCTGCACTGCCTGTAGACAGTCTTGTACTCATGTGTCTGGTGAACCCTGCTCTACATCATTGCACTGTCAGTTCAGGTGGACATCATCGTGGTGGTATTAGCATTGTATCATTTGGGACACCTACCTGCATCGGCTGATGACGGGGCTCCTCGCTCCATGTCCCCGACTCCCTGAATTGCCTCTGTCCCTATGGTGGTGGCGCATATCTCCTCCCATGGTTGCAATTTGATGGGGGACTCCGCACCTCCGCCTGTCGCCATCCCCAGGTTGCGGTTGGCGGAGAGGATGCTCTGCACGCGTAAATGCAGATCATCCCAGCGCTTACGGCAGTCTTTGGGAGTGCGGGGTGTGGTGCCAACGGTACTGACTTTCAGGGCTACCTCCACCCATATTTGTTTTTTGCGCTGCACTGCAGAACGGGTCATGTCTGTGGAATACACCACATCTGCATGTTCCTGCAGTGTCTCTGCCAGCATGGTTAACTCCTCTTGGGAGAAGTGCTCCTTGTGCAGGCGGTCAGTGGTTTCGGCATGGAGAGATGCAGCAGGTGGTGGTGGAGGTGTGGCAGAGTTTTGGGGGTCAGATGGCTCCTGGTTGTGGTGGATGACAATGGATTGTGTTTTTAAAGATGGCCGCCGTGCTCTTTCCCGTTCCTGTGCGATGACGCTACTTCCGGTTCCGCTTATTTGCGGTCACCGCATTAGCGGTGACCGCTAATGCCGATGGCTTGGATGCCGGAGGAGATATTTACACTACAGACAATGCCGGAAAGGGGGATTTTTTGCCCTTTTACGGCATGGCGGTGGGGTCATTACCGGCATGGCGCAAAGCTTGTGCCCGCGTACTCGTAATAGGGCGCTTTTAGCGGTCTATTGCCAGCACGGACACAGTACTCCTGCCATGCCGGTAATGACCGGTACTTACCACCCGGGTCGTAATGAGGCCCTTTGTGCCAGCGGATGGTGAACCACTGGGTGCTGATGATCGAACTCATGGCTTCTCCTCCTGATGAGGTGGATTCCTTCCACTCCATTCTTTCAAGGGCATCTACCCTATTCACCTTGGTGCAAGAGGAAAAGGAGGGATTTCTTTACCAGTTGCACACATCGGCCAGGTAGACAGTGATGTCCATTCCTCTTCTGGACAAGGTGTGGGATGAACCTCTGGCTCTGATGAAGACCCCATGCTTTACATCAGCGAAACGGAACAAGCTTGAAAAAAATACAGGGCACCTGACTCTGCCCCTTAATGCCTCAGATCGCAGCCGTCCCGAGACTCTGAAGTTTCTGCTGCAGCTAGTAAGCATTAAGCAAACCTGTCCTCTAAATTCATGGTTCCCCTGACCAAGAAGGGAATGTGAAAAACCAGAGGGTGTGTCACAACCAAGTCCCCGGGAATCCCGTACTAAGGTGGCCAGGGAAAGGTCATCGCTGTTGGATCCCGACCATGGGGGTGGACAAGCAAGGGAGGATCACCTGGGTAGGGGGTCCTCAGGGAGTGGGGGAGAAGCAACCAATGGTGAGACATGGTATCCCCTTTTTTCCACAACCCATTTAACCCCTATCCCTGCTTATTTGATGGGAAACTGCAACTCTCATAATTCCGCCCCACTTTGTCGTGACAAAAGGACTGAAGATGAGCACTGAGGTAAGAAGGATTACCTCAGTTACTTGCATTGGCTCTGTCCCTGTAATAAGGCCAGCAGAGTCAGGCATGTAGATCTAACAATGTACACCTGCCACTTATTAACACTCCCTGTGAAAATAAAAGGGTGGCGCGCACAGGCACACTTTGAGCAAGGCTTAGTGCGAGAAGGAACAGCTCTTCCGAGGCTGATGCGAACCAGGCTGTGGGAGGGGAAGGCCAACGGGCTGATCGACAAGTGAGAGGATCAAAAGAAAGGCAGGCACTATTTCTATGCTTTCGGAAGGCCGTGAGTGTTCGAAGAGCAAAGTCGAGCAAGCAGAGAAAAAAAATCTTCAGGTTGCCAGCAAGCGGTCCAGGACCCTCCCAGGTGAATGGCGGAGTTGGGGAAGAGCAGAAGAGGCATTGTTAACAGCCTTGAGCTGCAGGAAAGAGAGCCAATTAAGATAGCCGGTGAGTTATCAAGGGAAACAAACGTTTGGTTAATGTTAAAGGGAAAGTGACTGTAATTTGAAAGTTGAAGGTTGCACGGGTGCTGAGTAACACATGAATGAAGAGAATAATTGTTGAAAGATAAGGATACAAAGTAGGAGAGTGGTTCTGCGAGATGAAGTCGCACATTCGAAAGTCTCTGTGAAATGTTATGAATTTTTAAAAGATATTATAAGCCGAGATCAAAGGAAACCGCGATAAGGAAAGAAAGTTGAATAAGAGTAAAATTACATTTATAAACTGTGAAAGATGCCAAGGGGGCAAAAGTAAAATATAAGAACTTTGGAAAAGGATCAAGAAGGCAAGTGAAAGAGAATAAGAACTACGAATACCAAGGCGTATTGGTATTACACATGAACTTTTGAAAAGACAAACTGGGCAGACTAAAGAGAGTGAGAATGAAAAGTACCAAGAAGTATTGGTGCCACAAGATGTTATTGATTGTGAATTGAAGGATTGTTGATGGAGAACTCGAAGTGGTCATGCAGAGGTATATGCACATTTCTTGCAGTCTCGAAAGACTTCGACAGTGAAAAGACATATGGGATAAAACGTGGAGAAGGGAACACCCATGAAGGAGAGACAGGCTGGAGCCCGCCACAGGGAAGTCTCTGTAGAACTGTGAGAAATTGAGAATATATGAACTGAGTATGGATGGCAATGCGGGCCAAATTAAGGAAGTGATTGAACTACCAGAAGTTGAAAGCCTAAGATTGAACGATTGAATTGTACCAGTAAGCCAAAGTGTGCAAAACTGACAGAACTGTGCCATCCACCCATCCTTTGTTTTTTGAGAGACTCTCTAGACCCTGTGGGGTTGAACCTGGGGAAGGGAATTGGTGCTGAAGCCATTCTGACAATTCCTTTTGAGACACTATTTTCATTTTTTATTCCCTTAACTCAATTGTAATTCTAAGAAGGAGGGCAAGGTTAGGTTTTCTTAGTATAGGCCTTTTTATTTTGACAAGACTGACTGGGACGTATTTGTTATTGTTTAATGGTCGACATTACTCCCATTTTAGAGTTAGGGCAAGTTAGGAATTCTACCATCCCAATCAAAAGTGTAAATAAAGGTTTAAAGGTTTTCAAAACTTGTATCCATTGTGTCTATGTCTACTGCTCGATACCATTTCTTCCACACAGGAAGAAGCTAGACGCAATGGGCAAGCTTATCATCTATACCCTTGCCTCAACGGTGAAGGCCGCCAGTGCCCTGGCCCTCCTGGCCCATTATGACACGGAGTTGTGATTCAAGCTGGGTCCAATACTGGATTTCTTAGCTTACGACAAAAAGACCAGAGGCCTTGGCTCTTTTTCAAGAAGGAGAGGCAGCCTCAGACCACGCATCACAGTGGCAATGGATGTCGCAGACTCAGGTTTTCGCCAAATGGGGAACGGAGTGGCCCTCAGACACCAGGGCTGGTTTAAGGCCACTCATTTTAGACGAGATGACCAAGCCAAGGTGGTGGATGTGCCCTTCGATAGGGATAATCTCTTTGGCAAGATTGTGGACGGAATGCTGCAGAATAAAGACAGGGATTGAGACAGCAAAATCTCTGGGAACTTTGCAACAGTGACGGTCTTCGTCCTTTCAATCCTCTAGAGGGAGTTTCAACAGATCCTTTAAGGGCTACGCTTCCACGTCTTACCGTTAACCCTCCCACTCCTCGGCCCAGGAAACATACATGTGTCGGTCACAGGCCTTCGGCAGAGGTGCACAGCGCCAGGGTCGTCCAAAAAGCAGGATGCAAGCACCAAAGCAAGTCTGACCCGTCCCAGACCCCCACTTTTGCACCCTGGTGGGGAGGCCATCTGACACACTTCGTCAACGTGTTGAAGAACATCACCACCGACAAGTGGGTTCTGGACATACTTCGTCAGGTGGAAGTCCTGGAATTCGAGCACACGTACCCTTACATTCCCCCTGTGGCAAGGAAGGAGCTGCACATGGCCCAGTTGAGAAATGGGGTAGAGAAATGCAGGCCATGTTAAAACAAAAAGGGGGAAATGGAGCCCGGGCCTCCGGAGTGTACTACAGATACTTTCTGGTCCGGAAGAAGTCAGGAGGGTGGCACCCGTTCCTGGACTTGGGATTCCTCAACTAATACCCGAAATCCCAGGAATTCATGATGGTCACGTTGGAGCAAGTGCTCGTCCAGCTGGAAGAAAGGGATTTCCTGCCTATGTTGGACCTGGAGGACACCTACCTGCATATCCCTATGCTTCCAAAACATCAAACATTCTTGCTCTTTGTGGTTCTGGGACATCACTATCAGTTCAAAGCCCTACCCTTTGGCATCAAATCAGCATCAAGGGTGTTCACAACGTGCCTGGCTCCGGTGGCAGCGCGTCTACGCCTCAAGGCCATTCACATCTACTTGGACGACTGACTCATCCAGTCCCGCTCTCAGGCCCTGACAGTGCAGCACACCAGGGAGACCATCCCGCCTTCTGACGGAACTCAGACTCTCCATCAACTTTCCGAAGTCCTGCGTGGTGCCATTGAAGAACGCTCTGTTCCTGGGTGCCCGCCTCAACACAGTGGCATCTCTGGCGTTTCCCTCAGAGGAGGGGGCGATGGCTATGTTGGGGAAGATGCATCACCTAGCTTCGGCTACATCGACGACGGTGCTCACCATCAAGTCGCTAATAGGCATGATGTTGTCCTGCATTCACCTGATCCCATTTTGCAGGCTACAGGTGAGACCTCTACAGGAGTTTCAGGACACCAGGTGGCTCCATATCACGGGCAGGTGGTCAGACCTAATTGCCTTCAACCAAGACTTCAGACAAGCCGTTCAGTGGGGGGAGTGCACCAGCACCTTACGCAGGGTGCCCCGTTTCAGGTTCCCCCATTTCAGGCTATGGACTCCTCTCTGGACAGATGGGGGGGCCCGCACCGGACAGTCCCATGCCAAGGGCCTCTGGTTTCTGGAAAAGAAGGATCTGCACCAGGGGAGTTGCTAGGTCTGGAAAAGACCCGGGGCTACGCTGACATTCATTGGACATTCCGAAATGGGTTGCTTGCCAAATGAGCTAGATATGCAGCCTGCTTTAAAGAAGGGTATAATCATTGAGATGCACTTTGTATTCTTATCACAGGATCTCAAATAACTGCACCATGATAATTTTTCAGAAATCTTCTAAAAACCTACAGTGCTCCTCAATAGTTAAATGTGATCGCTTCTGGTATGTCAACTATAGTGTTACTAAAAAATAGAGTTTCTTCAAGAAATATACATATTTTTATATCCGCATTCAAACATCAGCCCAGCTTGAAATGCTTTAAATCCCAAGCAACAACTCTTTCTTTCTCCCTTAGCTTTGTTAGAGTTTTTCTTGTTTAAGCAGTTTTACATTTTGTGCCGACTTCAAGCCCTGATAAAGGATTCGACATCTGAGGAATGTAAGTGCAATATGCTGTTGCATTAGGGGAGCAAAAATGTAAAGTGAAATGTTGCATTATATATTACTTTCCATCAACATTTTTACATGTGATATGATAAGGCATTTATAACGAGCCTATACACAAGTGTTTCAAGGTGCGACGAGGCAAGGGAGTGGGAACAGAGGGAAGACTGACAACGATCATGCTAGGCCAGGTGTCATTCAGATCGCGCAAGTGCTTGGGAAGGGGAAATGGGAAAGTGCAGAGGGGGATAAGGGGAGGGGACAGTGCAGTGCATGGGATATTCAAATAAATACGCAATAAATAAAATATGGTCAGCAGTTGGCAAGTGCAGGGGTAAGTGCAGACATCGGGTGTCGTGCTGGTAGTGGGACTGTAGATATACAGAAACAGTCCCAAGGACGGGGGTTGCCAGGAAGGCAGTGCAGGTGTGTGAACTGGCAGGGGAGGGGACCTGGGCCTGAGATCAGAGGGTGGCCAGGTAGCCAGTGCAATTTCAGCCAGGAAGTCAGCAGGGGAGAGGAGAAGAAAAAGCAGAAGCAAAGAGAAAGGTTTTGAGATGCTTCCGGAACCGAAGATGATTCTCCTCAAGTTTCAGGGAGGCAGGGAGGCTGGTCCAGAGGGAGGTGCCAGCCGAAGAAAGAGATCTACCACCAACTCGTTGCTTGGAGAAGCGACTGACCTTGGGGGAGTTGAAGGCGGATGAGCGAAGAGCTCGAGAAGGCAGGTATTTAGGAAGAGAGAGTTGAAGGTATTGAGGACCCAGGTCCCAGAAGGCCTGGTGGAAAATGCAGAGGGTTTTGAACTTAATCCTCGCAATCACTGGGAGCCAATGGAGAGATTTCAGTCTTGGAGAGATACAATCCCTGGGCTTGAGGCCAAGGACAAGTATCGCAGTCCTGTTCTGGATAAGTTGCAGAGGGCGGAGAGTAGAAGCAGGCAGATTTAGAAAGAGGCTGTTGCAATAGTCCAGCCTAGAGAGAACCAGATCTCTGGAGACAGTGAGGTTCTGGGGGAAGGAGAGGAAGGGAAGAATACCTCCGGGGAGGTGCAGCTGGTAGTGTGACTTCTTAGAGACGTCCGAGATGTGAGGAGAGAAGGAGTGTATGGAGACGAAGATGACCCCAAGGTTTTTGGCCTTGCAGGTGGGAGCAGGGGGAGGGCCAAGAGAGGCTGGCCAGAGAGTGACAGGAAAGGAGGGAGCGGGTGTGCCGATGAGGAGAATCTCGGTCTTACTGGCATTAAGGCAGAGATCATTGGCGGCACCCCACTCCTGGATGGCAGACAGACAGTCAGAGATGAGAGAGGGAGAAGAGATGGCTGAGGGTAGCCTGAAAATGAGCTTAGTGTCATCCACATAGCACTGGAAGTTGGGGCAGAGCGCGGCAATGCGGTGGGCAAGAAGTGTCAGGTATAGGTTGAACAGCCAGGGAGAGAGGTTAGACCCTTGGGGAACACCACAGGTAGAGATAGAGATAGAGGAGAGGAAGGACCCAAGTTGAACTTGGGAGGGTCGATCAGAGAGGAAAGAAGTCAGCCACGCCAGGGCCTGACCGGTGATACCCAGGTTATCTCGCAGACGGTTGAGCAGGATGGCATGGTTGACCGAGTCAAAGGCAGAAGAGAGATCAAGTAAGATGAGGACAAAAGGGGTGTTGGAATCAAGGTTGGAGAGCAGGTCTTCACGTATGTCCAGGAGAGCAGTTTCCTTGCTTCTGGCAGCTCTGAAGCCAGACTGATGATCATGGAGACAACCAACAGTTTCATTGTGAGGATTGAGCTGGGAGATGGCCATCTTTTCCAAGAGTTTGCCAAGGAAAGGGGTGATGGAGCTTGGGTGATAGTTAGCCGGGCAGGACGGTTCGGCAGAGGGTTTCTTAAGAAGAGGGTGCACAAGGAAGTGCTTCAGGGGGGAAGGGAAGACTCCATTGGCGAAGGAGTGGTTGCAGAAGTCAGCCAGAGTATGAGCCAGGGTGTCCATGTGGTCCTTGATGGTTTTGGAGGAACAAGGATGAACCTGTTTTGATGAGACTATCATAGATTGGACTTGTCTAGAAACCTCGTCAGGGGAGAACTGGGGAAAAGCAGAGAAGGAGGGGGGAGGGGTGGCCGAAGAAGGGCCAAAGGAGGAGGAGCAGAGAGTAGAGGGAAGAAGGTGAGAGGGGCAAAGGGAGGACAGGATGTTCTGAATTTTAGAAATGAAATGAGAAGCCAGTGCTGTGCAGATGGCATGGGAAGGGACAGGAGAGGTAGAGACTGCTGCTGGATTGGCCAGATCCTTGCAGATTTTGAAGAGTTCGGCCGAGTTGTTTGAAGCCGCAGAGACGCAGGCTTGGATGTGAGCTCTCTTTTTGGTGAGGACAGAGAGTCGGTATTGCCTTTGGAGCAGGCGGCAGGCCAGTTTGTCAGAGGATGTCAGAGGATGCACATGAAGCACGCCATTTCCTCTCAGCCACCCTGCACTTGCGTTTAAGGTTGACGAGGTCTGAATCGTACCAGGAGTTACACTTGTTAAACTACTTGGAACAAGTAACTTACCTGTAACTGTTCTCCAGCATGGGTCTGGCATGGATTCACA
Organism: Ambystoma mexicanum; assembly: GCF_040938575.1. Taxonomy (NCBI): domain Eukaryota; kingdom Metazoa; phylum Chordata; class Amphibia; order Caudata; family Ambystomatidae; genus Ambystoma; species Ambystoma mexicanum. The sequence continues at coordinate 151,117,543 of NC_090936.1, forward strand.
TGCTCATGAATATTCCGTCAGGCCGGGAATCCTCGGTAAAAAAGAAAGCAGTCTTGCTTTAAAAGCTTGAAAACTGCCTTTCTCGCACTAACGAAGCACTGAAGAGTGGGTCATACTGCACCCTTCCAATGACGACTGTCTCCCTAAGCCTCACCCCCGGTGGCCATCTTCAGATTTGAGAGCATGTGAAGTGACGGTATCAATCCAGAAGAGCCACAGTGAGGAAGGAGGGAGGGTTTGCATGTGAATCCATTCCAGACCCATGCTGGAAAACAACAGTTACAGGTAAGTAACTTTTTCCATATGTTAACATGTTGATGGAAAGTAATATATAATGTAACATTTCACTTTGCATCTTTGCTCCTCTAATGAAACTGCAAATTGCACTTGGCCATAACACGATAATGTAGAGGATGCTCTAGCCTTGGCCAAGATTTTCTTGCATTCTAGAGCATGGGTGTGGGGTAATATCCTTCCTTCTTCTCTGAATAGGAGGTCGCGAAGAGGAGGCAACCATGCCAGGGCGATCATTATCATCTTGCCGCGACAGCGATTGTGAGTGTTGATCACACGAAGCATCACAGGTAGTGTAGGGAACGCATACAGGAAGAGGCACTCTTAAGTGAACGAAAACTAATCTCCCAGGCTCCCTGGCTGGGGAAACCTGCCGACGAAGGCCTGGCATTTTGATTTCAATGCTGTCACAACGAGGTTTATCTGGGGTCAGCCTCACATTCTGAATAGACGTGATGTTTATGTCTGCTGGCGCTCCCACTCGTGGCAGGACTGCAGATCCCTGCTGAGGAAGTCTGCTATGGTGTTCTTGATGCCCGCCAGATGAAATGGAACGATAAACATGTCCTGAAGAATGGTCCAGTACCACAGGGCCTGCAGCTCCAGGGAGAGAGCAAGGGATTGGGTCCCGCCCTGCTTCTGGATCTAGAGCATAGTGGTGGTGTTGTCCATGAACATCCTCGCAGAAGGGTTAGGAAAGACTTGAGTGCCCAAAACAGTGCCTGCAGCTCCACAACATTGATGACTTAACATCCAGGACAATGATTTTCAGTGTTTCCTTTAATGTGAGAGGTGAAGAACATGTAATATGAAAATTATGTAGGGCCTCAGCCAGTCATTTCCTATCACAATATGAAGGTGTGTGTGTACCACTGAATGCAAGTTGAACAACATGGCTCATGTAAACCATCGAAAGCTGATTTAGAAAAACATCTACAAAGTACATTTAAATAATATGACTAGAAACAGTGTGGTACTAAACACTGGATTCAATGACGCCTATTGAAACAGTCTAAGCTATAGTGCTTTTCAAACTGAAGTAAATGGATACACAAATATTGACAAACATTAATTTTTCCTTTCGCTACCTATTACCCGTAAAAGCTGATGAAAATATCCAAATTGAAGTCGTATGAAAATATGGTACGTTTAACAAGTTTCAACCTTTTGAAAATAAGAGGGGAATTAAGCAGCTGTATGGCACAGTTCTATGTTTTTCTTTAGCTGTCTTCTTGCAGCTTGCGCAACAGTGCACTTCTACTGTTGGAAGTTGGGGTTGCTGCCAAGCTTCATTGACGTTACAGTGGTTTTCCTGGGCAAAACAGAACAAATAAACATTGTTGCAAACTCGTGCTCATGAACATGTGTCGCAAGGGCTGCAGACACATGTTGCAAAGAGTAGTAAAAAATGTGATCTTTTTGGATGCCATGGCAATATTAATGCAATAAAGGAACATGTAAAAAGAATTAAATGTATTATGTCAAGTGAAACAATATATTGTGTCCTTCTGTTTACAGTTATTTGTATATCATTCTCTATTCCTACTACAAATGATATTGCGTACACTGTATTGAAATTGGCAAAATGCTGGTGCTGTAAGTACAATTTCATTCCTTTAAAGAGAAGACTCCATCAACAAAGTGCTGTGAATTTAGAAAATAGTACAAAGCTGTCCTCCAAAGGACTTCTCTTGTTCACAAAACACCCCTGCATCCATCTGTTATAGTTACTGGTTGTATAAAGCATAACAGAATAACAAAACTCTCCTCTTGCCACTCATCACAACGGCTGTACTAGTATCTAAGCAGATATCACCAATGCATCTCAGTCTTTCACAGTATTCCACATTGCCTCAGGGTTCAGCTCCAAGGAATGTTTACAAAAGAATGTGATGATCCACTTACGTTCTCTATGCCTAAATAGCCTTTGAAGATTATAGAAACCAGCATCCTGTTGAAAAGAACAAGGCTATTAAGACCAGCTATTGATCTTTGATGCTGCTCATGAAGATGTATAGGCAACTGTTATGATGGGTTTCCAAATTATTTTGCCCTCACATTAACTTGGATTCTTATTTTGAGAGGCATAATAGTTGACTCATCATATAGCTTATTACATGGTCAAATTTAGGTGTGCGTACATGTACTAAATTGGTAGTGCAAGTACTAAACTGGTGTATCTTATAAGTTTGATCCAGCACAGCATGGTGGAATTACTTTTTGATTACAAAGCAAAATCAGAAACGTTACAACACCCACAAATATTTTGTTCTGTACTTGTTATATAGATGTTATACTTGTTGTTGTTGTACCCCTTACCATCTGCATATATCAAGGGCAATTATGACTTTCGGATCAGTATTGTCCAGTAGAAGTTTAAATATTTATTGATTCAGATCAGGTACAATGTTCAGAAGGTGTATCTGCGTGACATCACTTCTTGCGACCATCTTGGATCAACCCTATCTCCTGCTGAAGGCCAAAAAAGGCTCCTCTAGGAACACCAATCAGGAAGAAATTGCTTCGTCCCAGCAACACCAGGGACAATATCAGAGACCCAGCCACTGATGAACTAGGCGATCAGTTTACAGGAGCGTTTGTCATCCCTTCTGAACTCCCTAGGGACGTCCAGCCAGGGGCGTCCCAGTTAAGGGTGGAACAGTGAAGGGTGAAGACCAGCCTCTTTTGTCTCTTAGCCAATGAGCCTTTGCTTTTGCCTTTCTCCCTGTTGCACCTGTGAGTACCCCACGCGTCCTAATTACTGTACTGTCTCTATACACTACATTACTCACCTATAATGCTTTCACTCCTGCTGCTCCTACACACATCTCCCTACACTTTCTCCAATCAAACTTCAACTTCCTCCTTTCCTATCCCGATTATAAAACTCACACCTCGAAACTCCCACTACTCCATCGGTCTTCCACCTGCTTCCAACAAACAAACCTGGCAAGCCAACCATACCTCCTCTAACACCTACCCACCTCGCCTCTCTTCCTCTGAGACCCAACTTCACTACTCTTCCTTACCTCATCAACTTAACATTGCACCCTGCAATGCTCAGTTTTTTTGCAACAAAGCGTCCATTATCATTGACTACTTTCACTACACCTCTCCTCCTCTAGACCTTCTTGCTATCACTGAAACCTGGATTTCTCCACCTGACACTGCCAATGTGGAAGACTACACGACTCCAAACTATCCTTTGTTCACTCTACTCGACTGACTGGCAGAGCTGGAGGCATTGAACACTTACTCTCTTCTCGCCTAAATGCCTCACAGATCTCCAATGCCACATCCTCTCCTACCTCTTTTGATTTCACCATTTCTACTATTGATCTGCCTCGCTTGGTTCACATCATCTCCATCTATCGCCCTCCCACTGGACCATTCTTTGATGATTTTGGGCAACTCCTTGATTCTCTTTCCACTGGACATCATCTCATTCTCTTAGATGACTTTAACCTTCCTGCGCCAACCACTTCTCAGAAAACTGAACTTTAGTTTTTTCTAAGTGGCTGCGGTCTCCACTCTATCCATAACCTGTCTATCCACAAGGGGTAACTCTTTGGATCTCTTATTCATCTATCTCCAGCTCTCTCTACTGTCACACCATCGATATCTGATCCAGTAATTGTTTCCATCACCATCACCTTTCCATCCTCTGACCTTTCCTCACCACTTGCTTCACCTATTACTAAAAGGAAATTGAAACCTTCAGCCATTCCCCCTTTCTCTCTGACCTACAGACGGTTCTCACTCTCCTTTACAATTGATGCCTCTTCCACCAACACTGCCTTCTCCAGCTTCCAATCCCTGCGACTCATTCTCCTCTCACTTTCCACTGCTTACTTTCAGCTCTAAGTCTCAGCATCCTCAGCCATGGGTTGCCCCATTCATACATTCTATCGGCACAGACATGCGTTGGCTCCTGTGCATATGGAGGTGTACCCACTCGCACGAGGACCTGCAACTCTACCTCTTCCCTGAACTCTCCCACGACCACTCTTGATAGCATGAAAAGGGAATTCTACCTAACCCTCATCGACTCTCACTCCATCCTGGCTGGCTACAGGGAACCCTAAACTCACTCCTAAGCCTATGACCATCAACTCCACTCTCCCCGATAATGACCTAGCTGAATACTTTGCTGTGAACATATCTTCCTCACACTTCCTCCTCCTACATTTTGCACTCTGCCTACTCTACCATCACCTTCTGCCTCTATCTCCCACTTTAGTCAAACTAATACTGACGAAGTCCTATCCCTCCTGATGAAAGCTAACTCCTCTTGTGCCCCATCAGACCCTCTTGCTCCTCAGCCTATCAAGCCTATTGCCCCTTTAGTGGCCTCTCACCTCACTGAGCTCTTCAACCTGTTCTTCGACACCGCTTGCTTTCTCCTCTGTTTTCAAAACAGCCACGGTCATCCCGCTTCTAAAAAAGTGTGGGGCTGACCTGAACCTACCGACTAACTTTCGCCTTGTGTCTCTCCTTGTGTACTACTCTAAAATACTTGAAAGGCTTATGCTCAACCATCTTACCAATTTCTTAAACATCCACGACCTTTGAGACCACCTACTAGCTGGTTTCGGCTCCTGTCACTCCACGGAAACTGCTCTCATGAATGTGTCCAACTTCATTGCCTCTGCTAAGCACTCCAATCTATCCTCTATCCTAAGTCTCCTTGACCTGCCTGCTGCCTTTGACACTGTCCCATCATTCTGATCTCCTTAATATTATTCTTGGGATTCACGATCAAACCATTGCCTTGATTGAATCCTACCTTGCACCTCGCCAAATGTTCAGTCTCCTGGAGCAACAACACCTCTGAACTCACTCCTCTAACTGTTGGTATTTCAGAAGGCTCTGTCTTGGGTCTGCTCCCTTTTACACAGTACACCTCTGCTCTTGGGGCACTAATCTCCTCGTTTGGGTTCTCGAACCAACCCTTCGCCCACGACACACAAATAATCTTCTCTTTTCCTGATCTCTCCTCTGATCTCCCTATCAACATTGCTCACTATCTCTCGGCCATTAGCCCCTTAACTGGCAAGGGTCCCCCTCCCCAGTGCCAGGGCATTTTTTGGTGATTTTGGTATGTCGCCATTCAATCCTTGTAACTTTTTTGTTATATGAGATATCTCGGCCAAATTTGGCCCCTTTTTTCCCACATATAGGCGGCCGTAACGCCACCAAGGAATCTTAGTTTCCTGTAGGGGGTCCAGAGAAAATAACCAAAAGGGGAGAAAATGTAGGTTTTTTTCAGAAAATGACAATAAATTGATGTACAAAGAAGCCTGTGGTTTTTTCCTTGTAAGAGCTAAGAACAAATGGTTTGCTGTGCTGAATTCGCCATTTTCCAGGCTGCACAATTCTCCGGTATTTATGACAGCTGACTGTGCCTCCTCATCCATCCGCAGCCCCCAACAGAGCAGGAGCTCTTGGGCTGACCGCGCGGCTGCAGGAGCAGCCCCACACCTACCAACAACGGAGCTGCCTAGGTAAGCGTTGGGCACGAGGCCCGCTACCTTTTGACCCATTCCATCTGATGTCTTTGAACACCAGTAATTATACCTGGCAGATACATCCTCAACTGCCTTTGTTTGCGCTCGTATGCTGTTGTGCTCCTCACGGAAATCTAATATCTTAAAGCGTTACCATAACGAATTTATGCGCAGAGCCCCCTGTTAAAATGGCCGCCGCCACCGCTGCTACCTCCCCGACCCTCTACCTATGACCAGTGTTATCCCGTCCTCTTGATTGGCTGCTGCAACACCCATTCACTTTCACCGGCAGGCGAACGCCAGCCCGGAGCAAGGCACGGAATAAGGCAATCAGCTGACTGTGCTGACCGTGCGTAACCGGCGACAAGGCCAGGTCATGCTGCCTTTATTCCCCCTGTTTCCCCCTCTTGACTGACTGTACAATCTGCCTGATGAAAAACAGCGAAACCCTCACTGCTGTATATCTACACCTACTCGCAGTGAGTTAAAACGATATCGAGTTCCGCGTGTCTGCATACCTAGTATTTTCTGAAACTATCAGAACTGCCGTTTTAAATGCCGATAACCGCTGCATTCCTCCAATGTGTCCGTACACTTGGTCTGCTACACCATGTTGGTGTTGGTGTCCAGTCAATTGGTCGAAAAAAAACTGGTCGACTGCAATTTGGTCGACGCAATTTGGTCGAAAACCAAATCGTCGAATTTTTTTTTTATTTATATATTTATTTTTTGGGTTTTCGTTTAGTAAAAAAGGGGTTTTTAGAGAAAAAAAGGGGGTTTGGGGGGGACCCCCCCAAAAAAATAGAAAAAAAGGGTTAAAATAAAAAAAGAAAATTCGACCATTTCGTTTTCGACCAAATTGGTTCGACCATTTGTCTGGTCGACCAATTTTTTTCGACCAAATGTCTGGCAACCGTTGGTGTTGTGATACATGCATATGTTTAACACTATCTTTCCTGCATTTTGTCTAGGTTATCTTTCGTTACTAGCTAGCGCTAGTTGTTCATAGTAAATCACCTAGCCAACTACAGACAAATCGCCTGTTTGTCCGCCCCTTACTGCTAGCAAAGTCCAACTCACTACTGACTTACGGACCTGAACTCCCTAGTCATACTTGCCTTATCAGCTTGCCGCTGTTAAACTGAGTGTTTCTAATCACCCTCGGTACCATACCCCGAATATAGTTCCACTGATAGTACACTGCTTCTTACCTTTATTGCATTCGCAGTGTTCCCCATTGTCGCGTAAGGACCTCACATATCGAACTGCCTACAGATGAAAATCAAACCTGTTTGTGCACTGCATGACCCTAGTGAATTAGCCTAATTGTGAATTGCCTGCCTTTCTGAGACTAGCATATCTGTGTCGGATTAGCCTACTTGTGAACTGCATGACATTAGTGGATTAGGCTAATTGAGAATTGCCTGCCTATGCTAGACTAGCATATTTGTTCATTACCTTCTGGATCAACCAAGCAAATCCCAGTTGAATCAGCTACTCCTATTTTTACTTTGCCTCTACGTTACAATGGCCCTAATTAAGATCGCACCATGCCCAGCTCAGCATAGAAATAACAGACTAAGATCAAGACTCTCTCGCCTCTATGAGCCAAAGACTAAGAGTAATTCCATCAATAAAAACTACCCTAAACTTAACGCCATCCCTCGGGTTCTGGAACTAACGTCTAAGTCTGAGCAGGAGACCAGGCTTAGAATACCTAGCTCTACGTACGCCCCCTGCTCTTACACTCACCTTAGCACTAACCAACCAAAAATTATACACTCTCCCACCCACAAAACCAGCACCACAACGACGATATCAGGAGCACTCTTGAATGCCAGATCTCTCGTGGCACACGCCACTGAAATTGCAGACACCCTATCTAATGGGAACCTGGAATTTCTAGCAATAACTGAATCCTTGCTTAACGACGCAGCAGGCCCTGCCCTTATGTTAGCCATCCCTGACAGCTAACATATACTTAGAATAGGCAGACCTAATGCTAGAGGTGGTGGTCTAGCTATTATATCCAAAAATAACCTTGCCATCAGACTTGCCACGCTACTAGCATATCATTCATGCAAGGTGCTTACAGCTAAACTACCCATATCCAACAACCGGACACTAACCATTCATCTGGTATACAGACCCCCTTGCCCATTTGGAACCTTTGAGGAGGATCTGTATAGCCTTCTAGCCAACAATACAAAAGACTCCTCACAGATCTTATTGATGGGAGACTTCAATCTGGGCTTCAATGACCTTGAAAATAAACATGCCCAATCGGTAGCAGCCATATTGACGGATCATGTCCTCACACAAAAAGTCCTCACCCCGACCCATATCAAAGGGAGGATCCTTGACTGGGTGGCCGAGTTGAATTGTAATATTTCCATTACCAACATCACCCCGCAATTCTGGACTGAACACCACCTCATCAGCTTCTCCTCCACACTTGAACTTCACAGTTCCAAAACCATTGTCATGGCACCCCCTCTCCCAACCAGAACTAAAAAGGACGTTACAGTAGAAAAACTACTTCCGTACCTCCTGCCTTCTATTAATGACCTTGCCAGTGACGCTGACCCTAACAGCCTAGTGGAGGTCTTCAATCAGTCTATAATAAAAGCCCTTTTACACCATTGCGCCTGTTAAACTCTGCAAAGGTAGACAGAAATCACACCTTAATGCTTGGTTTACACCACACCTCAAAGAACTAAGACTCCAAAAACGGAAACTCCAAGCCACGTGGAGACATTCTCCCACAGATGAGAACAAAGCAAAGCTAACTAACTTTGCTAACATGTATAAAACAGAACAAATCCTTACAACAACAAAAAATGTGTTCAATGACATCTCCAAGCTTATTAATGCCTCCTCCAAGACGAACACAGTGCCTGATAACCTTAAAGAATTCTGGGTTCTCCCACTTTTGAAAAAACAAACTCTAGACCCTGCCATCCCAACCAATTACAGACCGATCACTACAGTCCCCTTCCTCCTTAAAATAATTGATAGAGTAGCCTACCTTCAAATCCAGGAGAACCTGGAACTTAACCACCTGCTAGGATCCAGCAAGTCTGGCTTTCGTCCCCAACACGGCACGTAAATGGCACTAATAGACCTCAGGACCCAAATTGAGGAGCTGAAGGATAATGGGAAAACTGCAATGCTACTCCTCCTTGACCTCTCGGCTGCCTTCGACCTGGTGGATCATGCAGTCTTATGTAGACAACTCGAGTCAGCTGCCAATTTTCTCAAGTGATGCTATATCTTGGGTTCAGTCCTTTCTAGCAAACCGCACGATGAGAGTCTTCTCCACATCAGACTCTGCAGAACCCATCCAAATCTCCTGTGGTGTGTCACAGGGCTCCTGTGTGTCTCACCCACCATCTATAACATCTTTACCAAGCCCCTCTTCGACAAATTTGACAGACTGGGTGTCCCCTACACTAACGATGCAGACGACACCCAGATCCTTATTCCCCTTTCGGCAACTTTGTCAAGGACACAGCCTTGGTAAACAAGATATACCTCCTCATTCAGGCATGGTTGGCATCCCATGGCCTCTGCCTGAATGACGACAAAACTGAGATCTTGAGCCTAGGCACAGAGTCCAACATAAACAGACTTAGCTCCAGTTATGCTTCGTTCAATATTGACGGCAACACAATTAAAGTGATGCCTGTAGTAAAAACATTAGGCTTTTACATAGACTCCACCCTAACACTCAAAAAACAGATCAACTCCCTTGCATCCTCGACTGCCTATACCTGTAAACTTATTAGAGCCTGTCAACCATTTCTATTTAAAACTAGCTGCCTCACACTTGCTAACGCTCTAATAATGTCCAAACTGGACTATTGTTAACACCCAACAAATACATTTTAGATAAAATTCAAAGGCTACAAAACTTCCTAACAGAGAGCACATTTCTAACTTCATAAGAGATGTACGCTGGCTAAAAATAAACAACAGGATTCTTCTCAAAATAGCTTCACTCACTTCCAATTGTCTGAATAATATAGCACCACCTTACCTCACAGAAAGATTAAATAGGAAAACCTCAACACGACTTACCAAATCAACTAATGCCCACCTCCTTGAGGTTCCGAGATTCAAACGAACGAAAGCGGGCGTCTCCAGCTTCCCGGTCAAAGCAGCTAAATCTTGGAATGCACTTCCCCCAGACCTGAGAATTGAACAACCCTACCGAAAATTCAGACATAACATGCTTAACTGGCTACGACTAAATGACCACTAACACCGGACCACTCTTCTCCCAACATAAACTATGAACTGAATATTCTCTCACCTTCTCATGATCATACCTATTGTATCTATGGTAATCAAATTATGAAGTCCCCGTGCCATTTGGTCCGCGATTTGTGACTTTAGCACCGCTGCACCCTGTAAACAGCACGAGGTGACTAAAGTTTGTTGTCCATATTGTACTTTTGTATCTGTTGTAACTAAGCTTGAAGTCTACTTATCTCTGTTGCACCCAGATACCTAAGGGTTCAGAGAACGCATTATCAAATAAATAAACAAACAAACAAACTCATGCACTCTCTGACTTCTGTCCCATCACCCATGCATGGCCCTGTCATGTTCTTGTCCCATGACAGGTATTTTGCCACCCCTTCCACCCAGGTCACTGATGCTCAGGCTGTGACGCGCCTGGCCATTGTTTGTGGATATTGCACATGTTTGTTATGTTTACTTCTGTCTTGGGCACACATTCAGTTGGTGTGCTTTGATGCCTTGGCAATGTGCCGTGGCCAACATACACATGCCACTTGGCATTTCATTCACTTGTCATATGTGTGTGGGGTGGGCTGATTAAGGTCTGGAAGGGTGTGTCAGCAGATGCACCAGTCCTGAATGGATCTCCAGTGCTTCCTGTTGATCGTGTTTGCGGTGGACATGTTGGTGTTCCACTTCATGGTGCTGGCAGACCCCAGAGGTTCAGGTGAGCTGCAGACATGCATTGCACTGGTATTGTGGGAGACTGTCAGAGGACTGCCTGGGGGGTGTCACAGATGAGGGGGGCTGGTGGGTGGTGTCCAGACTGGAGAAGGCTGCCTCAGGGGGGTGTCAGAGGTCAGGGGGGCTGGTGGGTGGTGCCCAGACTGGAGGGGGCTGCCTGGGGGGTTGTCAAAGGAGAGGGGCGATGGTGGGTGGTCTCTGGAGTCGAGCAGGCTGCCTGGGAGGGTGTCACAGGTGAGGGGGGCTGGTGGGTGGTGTCCAGACTGGAGGGGGCTGGTGGGTGGTGTCTTGACTCGAGGAGGCTGCCTGGGGGTGTCACTGGTGAGGAGGGATGGTGGGTGGTGTCCAGGCTGGGGAAGGCTCCATGGGGGGATCACAGGTGAGGAGGGCTGGTGGGTGGTGTCTAAACTGGAGGAGGCTGCCTGGGGGGGTGTCACAGGTGATGGGGGCTGGTGGGTGGTGTCCAGACTGGAGGGTGCTGCCCGGGGATGTCAACAGTGAGGAGGGCTGGTGGGTGGTGTCCAGACTGGAGGGGGCTGGTGGGTGGTGTCCAGACTGGAGGGGGCTGCCTGGGGAGGATTCACATGTGAGAGGTGCTGGGGGGCTGGTGGGTGGTGTCCAGACTGGAGGGGGATGGTGGGTGGTGTCCAGACTGGAGGGGGCTCCCTGGGGGGGGTCACAGGTAAGGGGGGTGGTGGGTGGTGTCCAGACTGGAGAGGGCTGCCTGGGGGGTTTCACAGGTGAGGGGGGCTGATGGGTGGTGTCCTGACTGGAGCAGGCTGCCTAGGGGGTGTCACAGGTGAGGGGGCTTGTGGGTGGTATCCAGTCTGGAGGGTGCTGGTGGCTGGTGTCTGGGCTGAAGTGGTTGATGTTCAGTAGGGGGGTTATGTGGCCAGTATGGGTGGCAAGGGTGCAGGCAGGTGGCTCACATTTTTGCAGGGGTGCAGCCTGGGCTTGCGAGGGAGGGCCTGCGTTTTTGTAGGGGTACAGCCTGGGCTTGCAAGGTGAGTCGTGCAATTACGCTGGGGTGCAGTCTGGCCTTGCAAGGGAGGGGCTGTGTTTTCACAGGGGTGCAGCCTGGGCTTGCGAGGTGAGGTGCATGATTTCGCTGGGGTGCAGTCTGGCCTTGCAAGGGAGGGCCCACTTTTTCACAGGGGTGCGACCTGAGCTTGCGAGATGAGGCGTGCAATTTCACTGGGGTACAGTCCGGCCTTGCGAGGGAGGGCCTGTGTTTTCACAGGCGTGCAGCCTGGGCGTGCGAGGTAAGGCATGCGATTTCGCTGGGGTGCAGTCTGGCCTTGCAAGGGAATGGGACGTGTCTTCACAGGGGTGCAGCCTGGGCTTGCGAGTTGAGGCACACAATTTCTCTAGGGTGCAGTCTGGCCTTGCGAGGTAGGGCCCATGTTTTTGGAGGGGTGCAGCCTGGGGTTGTGAGGTGAGGTGTGTGATTTCGCTGGGGTGCAGTCTGGCTTTGCGAGGGAGGGCCCGCGTTTTCGCAGGGGTGCAGCCTGGGCTTGCGAGATGAGGCAGGTGATTTTGCTGGGGTGCAGTCTGCCCTTGCGAGGGAGGGCCTGCGGTTTCGCAGGGGTGGAGCCTGGGCTTCCAAGGTAAGAGGCACCATTTTGCTGGGGTGCAGTCTGGCCTTGCGAGGGAGGACCCGCGTTTTCTCAAGGGTGCAGTCTGGGCTTGCGAGGTGAGGCGCGGGATTTTGATGGGGTGCAGTCTGGCCTTGCGAGGGAGGGCCCGTGTTTTTGCAGGGGTGCAGCTTGGCGTAGCGAGGTGAGATGCGCGTTTTCACAGGGATGCAGCCTGGTCTTGCGAGGGTGGGCATGCGTTTTCACAGGGGCGCAGCCTGAGCTTGCGAGGTGAGGTGTGCTATTTAGCTGGGGTGCAGCCTGGGCTTCCGGTGGAGGGCACCCCTTCTCACAGGGGTACTGGATGGTGGGTCAGGTGTGGACGTGGAGACTTGTGCCCTGTTTGGCCTTTGGCTTACTTTTTGGTGTTTATGGGGGCGTGTTGTAGGCATTCCTCGCGCAGCTTGTTTTTGCTTGCACGAGGGCTAGTAATGTGCCTTTGAATCCATGAATACGTGGGGTGCGCAATGTTTTTTCTGCACCTCGGCTCACGCAGGGTCCTTCTCTGCGCGACCCATGGGCCATTTCTGCTCCCAGTTCCATGAATCGGGTCGCCTGACCTGCACAGATGATCCCTACCTAAACTTGAAATTTTGTCTTCTTTTCAGAATTGTATGCCTTTCTGTCTTCCCATTCAGCTTTCCTACCCTCTTCCATTCCGTCCACGCATGTCCTATTGTTAAAAAGAGAGACAAATCGTCTACCTGTAACAAAACTGATGGTAACCTTATAAAAAAATGTTGTTTCCACTCAACCTGTTGAAACACTGTCAGAATATCATAAACACCTGAACAACAACAATTATAACCTGAAATTAACCATGCAAGAAAGCACAGAAAGGATACACTTCCTAGATTTGGAGCTCTATATAGAGAACAATCTAATACAATCAACTCTATTTGTAAAAGCTACGTCTGGTAATAGCATTCTACATGCCATGAGCAACCCCCCTCATCACATTACCAAAAACATACAGTACAGTGAATTTCTAAGGATAAAACACAATTGTACACAAGATAAAGAATTGGAGAAGCATGCTACAATAGCAATACAAAAGTTCAAACAAAAGAGGATATGAGAACCGACAACTGAATGAAGCACACACAGAAAATAAAATACACGAAAAGAACAGATTTGCTACAAAACAAATCCAAAAAAAGATCAAACATTGAAAATCAAAAAATCACGTTCATAACAACCTACAGTACGGACTCAAAATCAATAAGAACATTTTTGAAAAGATACTGGTCCGTCCTACGATTGGATGCAAACCTTGCACCATACCTGGATGAAACCCTGTGCATAACTTTTCGCAAAGTGATAAATGTTAAGAAAATCCTGTGCCCTTCCCACTTTGAAGAAAAAAGAAAATGAGGGGCAAAACCCAGATGTGGCAACAAACAAAACTCACAGGAAACTACAAATGTGGGAAATGTACATTGTGCCCATTTTCAGACAATGGCAAAACAAACATTTTGATGCCGAATGGCAAAGAACACAACATTGAAGACTTTATAAGTTGCAACACAAAATATGTGATTTACGGCATAAAATGCCTATGTTCAAAAATATACATTGGCAGCACAATTCGCCCTTTGAAACAACACAGGATTGCAGAACACCTAAGGTCTGTCAGAAATAAAGACTCAAGATATCCACTGGGGCACCACTTTCAACAAGAACATGCAAAAGACAAGATAGAAGGAATTAAATACTTTGGATTGGAACAAATAAATATGCCATCTAGAGGTGGAAATAGAGAGAGGCTTCTGAGACAACGAGAAGCAATTTGGATCTGTCTAATAGACAGTAGTACGTTGGGGTTACATTTTGACACAGAAAATTGCCCTTTTTTGTGATTACCTGATAGATGAATAATTTATATTCTTTATAGTAATATGTCTTGCTGTACTTTGAATGTTCAGGTGATTTACTCAAGCCGGTACTTTAGCTACCATTATCACCAATAGTTCAGCCACAATCCACAAATATTCTCATTATTGGTTTGTGCAAGATTAAAATCAGGTGGGAGCCAGTCAATAAACCGCAAAGAATTAGATACAAAGGAGGAATGTAAAAGTAAACACCTTGCCCCCATAGAATACGAACCCGGTCTAAGATGGCGTTTGACGTGATGACGCGAGCACGCAATAGGGAACTCATCAGCGACATGTTGAAACAGCGGCCATCTTTACTCGAAAATCGGTTATCATGCCGGCAGAAAGCCGCCACCAAAACCGAAAGGAATAAGGACTATACTCAAATTAGTGACAGGTAACAGGATAATAGGAGCTCAGGATCATGAAAGATAGCAGAACTTAGAGGCTATAATAGTAACAGACTAAATATCGAATATATACAAATTGTATTTGTATTAGCTACCATCCGGCAACAAAATCAAGGTTCAGAGCAACCTCCATAAAGCCGAATATTAAGACTTTTATCTCACCATGATTAAGGAGCGATAAGTAAGTTCATTCTGATTTGTTATTTACACTCTGTATACAAATAGCTTCTCGAAAAGTATGATAATTGCACAAACCAGCATGTAAAGTTATTGTCAAACTTAAGGCAAACCAATTGCTTCATTTATGTTTTCTACCTATACGTTTAGATTTTAAATTAGAAATCCCTCCTGATGAACCATTATAATTAATGGAGAAACACGTGTCGAGGGAATATACTCAAAAGGCATATGTCAATCCACTGATGAAATGTTTTGCATACTGAATTTATCAATGAAATGAACTACAATTGATAAACATACAAACTTGCATTCAACCAGAGATTGAAACAAATTGATGTATCAAGCAAGAGAACTACTATTTTTTGTGAAATTTGGCAACTGGGGAAAAAATAATAAAAAAGCTAAACTGATTGGGGCGCGCGACTCAGGATACTCACAATTCTTTCACTTTGTATTACTTTATTGGGAAGCCTCAGTAAAAGAGCATCCAATCTGTGCAGCCTATAAGCAACATATGCCAGAGCTATCAAGCAGACGCGCCACCAGTTCTCCACAAGGTTGCACTAGTTATCGCACAAAGCCGAATACTTGGACAACGTGAAGCGAATTCTAATAAGTCCGTTTTTAGAAAAAAGTATTTTAGAAAAGGGATAAAACAACACCTAGTCATCCAGAAATTCAGTTTCAACTTTAGACAAAATGAGCCAGAGTCGCAAAAAGTAACGGAAATGAAGAGTGCACACGTTGCACTTGTTTCATTTTTGTTACTTGTAGAAATGTGC
The DNA here is from genome assembly GCF_040938575.1 of Ambystoma mexicanum. Taxonomy (NCBI): domain Eukaryota; kingdom Metazoa; phylum Chordata; class Amphibia; order Caudata; family Ambystomatidae; genus Ambystoma; species Ambystoma mexicanum. The sequence continues at coordinate 151,133,216 of NC_090936.1, forward strand.
AGGTGGCCTTATTCTCAAAGGTGGCCAGCGCATTTCTTGGGGGTCTGTGCGGCAACACAGAAGATGCACTGGCCATCCCCTTGCACGCTCCTGACAATAATGAATGACTGGCTGCCATCTTTCATAGGACGTTAAGAGCACGTTTCAGAGTAACAGACCCTTTTTAAGGGCCTGTCACTCTGAAATGTAAACAAAAACCCGCATTCCTATCCCTGTGTGTGTGGGGACAGTGGGGGGGGGGGGTGGATAGAAATGCAAGTAACAGCTGTGGTTTAAGCAGAGGCTGTCATAAATGCATGACAGGTTCATAAATTATCCTGTAATGATATACGCATTTTTCTGCGCCTTTTCCCAACGGGCACGGGGGAATGTAGCTAATTCCTGCACATTTTAAGGCACATCTCATATGTTAATTTGGGATGTGTATTGAAATGCACAGAAATGCCCCCTTATTTGTACAAAAATTCGCAAATCTGAGAATCTGAATGGGGGCATCTGTATTGAGCGCATTCCGGCGCCCTTTGAGAAAAGCGCACAAAATGTTTGCCACAAGCTCCAAACATTTCTTTTAGAATCTGGTCCAGTCCATCTATGAACATAAGAGGACACATTTTCACCCACTCTGTTTCAGGTGGTGAATTGTCTAGACTCCACTAGAATATTTACCTATGTAAAAGGCACTCTTTCAATTTTCCAGGGACACAACAAACTCTGTTTGATCACTTCCTCACAAATTGTTGCTACCTCCAAGGATCTCGATCCAGCAAGGTACATTCTCTTCGATCTTGCATGTACACATGCTTTTACCACGGACCTCTTGACTAGCGAGGTACACTCACTTTGATTTTGCATTGTAAAGCGGATCTAGATCCTGCATAGTGCAGTCATGTCCATCTAGCACCCCATAGAAACCGAGCTCAGTAATACACACACCAGAAGAAACGAGATCTGTATAGCACTCGGAGCATGCTACATTTGTGAAGTGTGTGTTTGTAGAACCTCTAAGCGCACATTCTACTCCTTTGCAAAGCACAGCTTTATTAAAATTCCAAACCATGCCACCTTCTAGTCTCACAGTATTTTTGAAAACTTTGCTGTCCTTAAGCGGGTTGGATAACTTGGATTTGCCTTTACTCCTATGGTCACCCCACTTGGACTTCACAAAATCTCCACCCTTGATCATTTTCCTTGCTCCAGTGCATCTAACTTTGGAATCATAACTCTTACATTTTTCCTGAGCATCTTCAAATTTTTCCACCACAAACTGTGGGTCTACTTTCCTCACTCCGGTCTCCTTTATCAACCAGGAAGGAGAAAGCGTAGTGCTAGGTTCCCTGCCTCTGATAGGTCCAGAAGAGGACACTGAGGTGGGGCTATGCGGAGTAACTCTGATGTTCCAGACCAGCTCTGTCAAAGTCTCTCTACATCCCAAGCGATTTGCAATTGTCGTTTGCAAATGCTCCTTTTGACGATATTGAGTCTCTCCACTGTACCATTGGTCTCTGGATGATACAATGAGGAGAATGTCCAATAGAACAAATTCTCCTTAGCATACGTAACCATTTGCCTAGAAGAGAACTGTGGCCCATTGTCACCTGTACATTTGCATACGGGATAACCTTCTCTCTTAAATACCATCTCGACTAACTCCATCACATGCCCAGTGGTCACCTATTCCACAATAGCCACTTTGGGCCATTTAGAATAACGGTCTATTATTACAATCAAGAATGTGTTTGTCTTTGATGGGAAGTAATAGAGACTTAAAATATCTATTACTAATCGAGGCCACACCCCATGCAGCACTGGTGGAGGACACAGGGGTAATGTGCTCACTTTCAAACTCTTGTCACTGTTTATACAAGTCCAACAGTCCCTTTGATTCTTTTAGTCTGGCCATCCATGTTCGACCACCAACATTTTTCTCTCATATTCCTTCTCATAATAAAGATACCAGAATGACCCTCAAGTGCTAACAAAATCATTTTTTCTCTCCATTCTTCTGGCAGCACAACCTTTTCAATATCCATCTGTTCTGTACTATACTATACGTTTATCCTTAATGTTTTAAAAATCCCCAAAATAGTTCATCAAGCACGCTCTTGGCTGGCCACCCTTTGCACATGCAGTCACAGAGGAGCATGTAATCCAGATCAGATTCTATACACTCGTTCCACTTTGGCATGGTTAAAGCTCTCCAAACCATCTGTCTGAGGTATGTAAATTAGTCACAACATCCTCTTCAGCCTCAAACTCAATAAATTCACATATAGATACACGCAACAAAAAATCTGCAATACAGTTCTTCTTTCTAGGGGGGTATTCTACCTCACAGTTGGGCTCCAACAGTCTCTAATCTAACCTTTCTAACCAAGGGGGTAGTTCTGGCCATCCCTGGGCTGATCATATTTCAACCAAGGGCTAATAATGTGTCCCCTATAATTAGTTTTCCACCCCACACACAATGTCTGAAAGGCTCTGCACCCCTGCAACAAGCCAGTATGTCCCTCCTGATATCCCTCCTGATAACAGAGTACCGGGTTTCTGTCTCTGCCATCGCACATAATGCACCTCTCTCTCTAGCACCTTCTATTAGGGATAAAACCACTTCTAATCCCTTATTTCTGTTGTCTGCTGTAATTAAAGAAGCCTGTCCAAGGACAATACCCATCTACTGCTGGTGGCACACCCACACCAGCATTCACGCCCTTCACACCTTCTTCACAGGCACTGTTCCTCACAAAAGTTACATCTTTTTTCATCATCTGACTTAAAGATGAGTCATTTTTTAAAATATCCATATGAATTTATTGTGAAACTCTTTAAACACTAGAAAAAGTATAGGTCTCCTTTGTTGGTCAGTGTCGTTACATCCCTCACTGCCTTCATAGCATCCTCTTTAGTTTTCTAGCCATCCATTGTTAATGTATGACCAATATAATTGACCTCCTTCCTTCTAACTGTACACTTACTAAGCTTCACTTTGTGGCCTTTCTCCTCTAGTCAACACAAAACACTGTGCCCTGTCCCTGACCCCACTCATCACTGCCTTCATTAACGCCTCCTTCCAGACTGGACATGAGACCGCTCCTAAAAAAAAATAAAAAAAACACTAAACCCATCTATCCCAGGCAACTACGGGCCAATCACCACTGTGCCATTTTTGCTAAAGGTCTTGGACAAAGCAGCATACCTGCAAGTCCAAAACTTAATTGAGGACAACCACCTACTTGGCCTCCGGCAGTCCGGTTTCCGGGCCAAGCATGGGACAGAAACAGCCTTGTTTGACCTAAAAAAAACAAATGGACGACTTAAGAGATGCAGGCGCTCCTTCTGCTCTTGGACCTCTCTGCTGCCTTCGATCTGGTGGACCATAAACCGTATGCCACCACCTCGGTACCGCAGCAATTTTCTCCCCGAGGGCCTGTGCATGGATAACTTCCTTCCTGCAGGATCAAGTGATGAAGGTTTTCCCGGAAACCTTCTGTGCCTACCCTCGTCTCATCAAGTGTGGGGTCCCACAGGGTTCCTGCATAGCGCCCACACTCTATAACCTCTTTACAAGTTCCTTGACACACTGGACATCGCATACACTAACTATGCTGATGACACTCAGGTGCTCATCCCACTCTCAGGGGACTACTCTGCTGACCTTAACACCCTCAACTCCATCTACTCCACAATCCAATCCTGGATTGCAGAAAAGTGGCTATGCCTCAACAGTGAAAAGACCGAACTTCTGCTAATTGGGTCCCCGTCCACATTGGGTAAACTGGATGATCAATATCACTCCTTCACAGTGGATAACATCCCTATCACTGTAGCCAAAACCATAAAAACACTGGGCGTCTACATTGAATCTGATCCATCCATGAACAGACAGGTCAACGCAGTAGCCTCCACTTCAGCCTACCACTCTAAACTTCTCACTGCAGTTAGACCTTTCCTTTCCCTACCCAATTGCCTCACCATTGCTAGGGCGATTATAGGGTCAAGGCTTGACTACTGTAATGCCCTCCTCACTGGCACCTCCCAAAAGAATCTGACCAAACTACAACTATTACAGAACAATGACATGAGGGCTGCAACTGGCATCTCCCGACGAGATCACATCTCTTAGGTCAGGAGGAAAGTCCACTGGCTCCCTGTGAAGGAAAGAATTACCTTCAAGACACTAGCATTTGTATTTGTTGTATTTGTAGAGCGCGCCTGGCCCAAAGGCATCTGGGCGCATACCTTATGTTACAGTTGCATATGAAACAACAGAGTACATTTACACATATTTACAAAGAGCATGAGCGCATATCTTATGTTACAGTTATATATGCGCCACAAGGTGCAATTTCACATATTTACAATAAGCATGAGCGAAAGGTACACAGTCTAATAGACAGTAAGTAGAAAAGTAATAAGACTATACATCAGAGAGGCAGCTAGAAATTAGTGCAGACTAAAAAGTACCATAGTATGAGAGCTACAGTATAAATACAAAGTTAATGTGCAGCAAGACGGCTTTAGACATCTTGGGACACCAACCATGTCTTGGCTTGGTACTTAAAGGAGTGGAAAGATGGCTCATTCCTAATGGGGTTGGGCATTGAGTTCCATAATTTAGCGGTGAGGACAGGGAAACTGACCCCGTCCGCTTTTTGAAGTTTGTATCTTGGTACGTTGAGACTATGCGTTTGGGCAGATCTCAGTGGGCGAGTTGAAGCGTGATGAACAAAGCGATTTACCAAGTAAATGGGGACCTGATTGTTCACACATTTATGTGTGAGGGCGAGCGTTTTAAGTGATATTCTTTGGGTGACTGATAACCAATGAAGGCTTTGTCTAGTGTCTGATATGTGAGAAGATCTGGGAAAGTTGAGGGCAGCCTCATGGCATTGTTTTGAGTAACTTGGAGTTTGTTTAGGTTGTGTTGACTAGTCCCTAGGTACAGTGCATTGCAGTAATCTAGTTTAGACATAACCAATGTCGTGGCGAGAATAATGCAATTAGGCATGGTCAGGAAAGGGCGGCAGGCTGAGATCAGTTTGCAGGTGTATGCAGAGGCTGCAATGACAGCGTTAGTTTGTCTATTGAGCGAAAGTGTAGAATCGAGGTAGATTCCAAGTGGTTTGGTATTATTAGAGACCTGGATGGTGTTGCCATCGATGTTGAAGGCTTTCAAGGCTGGGTCCAATGTGTTAATCCGGTTCTGTGTGCCGAGGATGAGGAGCTCTGTCTTGTCATCATTGAGACAGAGCTCGTGTTGGGCCATCCATACTGTACGACTTGATAGACCTCATTCAGAGCCTTATTGTCTATAATGTGGTCATCCGTGATAGGAATAAGTATCTGGGCGTCGTCCGCATAGTTGGTGTATGTGACACCCAGATAGTCAAGTATGTCAAATAGGGGTTTGGTGAACACATTATAGAGTGTGGGAGAAACACAAGATCCTTGGGGGACCCCACATAGGACTGGTGATGGTTCGGCAGAGGCGGGGGGGGGAGAAGACCCTCATGGACCTATTGTTCAAGAACGATCTGATCCAGGTAGTGGCTTTGTCAGAGAAATGAGCAGCAGTTTTGAGGTGTTGACAGAGGATATGGTGGTTGACCATGTCAAATGCCGCTGATAAATCGAGAAGAAGTAGCAAGGCTAATTTGCCATTATCTTTGAGGTCCTCAATTTGTGTCTTAAGGTCAATAAACGCAGCCTCAGTTCTGTGCCTAGGGCGGAAGCCAGATTGTCTAAGGCCTAGGAGATTGTTAGTTTCCAGATAGTCCTGTATCTGCAGATAAGCCACACGATCTAGGATTTTGAGTACAAAAGGGACAGTGGTATGGGCCTGTAGTTGGTTGGTATGTTTGCGTCCAGTGACGATATTTTTAAGAGGGGAATAACCCAGGTGTCCTTGAGGTTGTCAGGGGCAGTGCAATATTGAAGGAGGAATTAATAAGTGCAGTGATGAAGGGGGCTAGTTCGTGAGCAGCTTCCTTTTGGCATTGATGCACAAATGCCTTCACGGCCTTGCCTAACCATATCTAGCTCAAATATTCTGCCTCCACACCCCTTACAGACCTACCAGAGCTGCCTATACCAACAGAATTACTGTCCCTTTCACCCGCAGAGTGCGGCCGGGCGGTTCCAGCTTCCCCAACATGGCTGCCACCTACTGGAACTCCCTACCCCCTTTTATCAGGATGATTGACTCCCATGCAACCTTCATGAAAGCCATCAAAACTAGGCTCTTTGTTTGACAGTGCATGAATGCCATGTGCTGCTTATGTTCTATACACGCATGTTTGCCTTCTGCTGTTTCTGTTAATCCTGTAAAATTGCTATATGTACCAAGCTTTCTTTGCTGAGGCCGCATTTGTGTAACCTTGAATCAAGCCTTCTTAAATTGTCTAAAAGCGCCTCGATGCCCGTGCGCAGCAGTGCGCTCTATGAATTCAGATAAATAAATAACCTTTAGTCATTTAGTTCTGGATCATTTCCATAGACTAAGATATCATCTAGTAATACAAAAACACCTGGTAAACTAGTCAACATTTTTTACATTAGCCGCTGAAAACTATGGCTCCTTAGGCAAATCTGAATGACATCCTCAAGTAACGGAACATTCCAAACTGTGTGATAAAAGTAGCGAGCTGTTTGAAATTCTTATGTAACATGATTTGGTGATGTGATGCTTGTTGATCAATGGTGGAGAAAATATCTGCTCCTGTAATAGTGTTAAACATCTCTGACATAATAGGTACAGGGTACTGTAAGTATCGTCACATGGGACAAGGTATATTGGGAACATGTTTACTGGTTTTCTTACATAAAACCTGGAAACATCCTCCTCAGCCTTCTTCAAAACCATCCACTGTCTCAACTGGAATGCTCATCGTTGACATTTTGGTGATATGCTGCTGATGGATCAATGGTAAACATGTCTGCTTCCTTAATAGTGTTTAGTATCTCTGAGATAATAGGAAAAGGATCCTTTTCTGCAACAATATTGCTATTCATTTCTCTCAAATCATTAGAAACCCAGATCTTACCATTGGCTTTATACGCTCCTGCTATGGGAAATACCCATTTCAATGATTCTACCAACTAATTCGCCCTTCTACCCAGAGCCTGTCTATCATCTCCTGTTTGACTTATTACCTTTGTGAAATAGGAATATTTACCACTGCATGCACAATGGGCATGTCTCCTTGTTTCAGTACTACTCTGTGAGAATATTTGCTCACTTTCCCAATCTTCTGTGTGAACACTGAAGGAAACTTCTCCTTCATGACAGGAGGCAATTTGTCCTCATCCTTATTGTTATCGAAATGAACTTGGTTCTCCACCATAACTGAAATGGGATCCTCTCTAACTGTGTGCATCTTGTTATCCAATGTAGCTGGGTTGTACCAAACTAAAGCATTCCATTCCCTTTTTGCCACATACATCTTTACCACAGCCAAACACCCCTTGAACTCCTCAACCAACACATGATATTCTTACATGATAATCTTAGACCCTTCAAAGGTTCCCATATTTTTTGTGTCTGGCTTATACAATTTCTCACTCAAACCATACATCCCCCTTATTTCCTTATTAATAATGGTGTATGGTGACTCAGAATCCAGTGTAAGTTCTATTTTGATGCCTTCCATTTTGTTTATAAACTTGGAGGCTTTCTTCTGTCCCCCATGAGAACCATCTCAGATGTTGAACCTTCATCAGACTGTTAAAAACATTTAATAGCATTAGAGCCCCTTCAGTCCTTACGAATTACAGCAAAATGTCCCTTGGCACCCTTCTCCTTAATAGCAGGCCACATTTTAGAATTGGCATAATGACAACTTTTCTTGCACCAGAAACACTTTATCATTGAAGGATAAATTACACATCCCATTTTCTTCTCCTCTTTCCCTACCTTGTTCTCCTTTTCCCTCTCCTGTGGTTTAACAGCAGCGATTTGGGCATTATTCCCCATTTTTGAATGTTCACTCTTCTTCACCTTCATTGCTTTAGAATGCAGGATAGCGGGCTTCATTACTAGTTGGGCGGTATCCCAGTGGTAAATCTGCCATAATACCACTCAACGGAATTACCAATACCCCCACTTGGTCTGGCAGATGTACAAGTGGTGGTGGTAGTGTTAGTGCCCACTGATTTGGAGTGCATAGGACTCCATGGGGGATTTTGGCGTATTCTGCCAGTTTTCGATGGAAAATGGGAGTAATTACCTCCAGCATAATGCTGGAGGTAAATCGCCCACTCCAGGGACAAACTTGTAATATGGTGGTGTGGGAAAAGTGTCAGTAATTCTGTTACCGACACTTTTTTCCCCACACCGCCAAACCCCCCATAATCAGCCCCAATGTGTTCTCCCTTCTTATCTATGGCAATAGTCTTGTCTACGGATGTATCATTGCACATCCACAATCATTCTTGTATTACATACCTATTAGTGTAAATAATAATCTGCGCTCCAATCAGATCGTATGGTCTGAGTCCTCTACCAAGATTATAATGAAAGTCTAATTTCCATAATGTTGAAATATATTAATCTACTGATGCATCCATCTTTTGCTTTCCTGACTAGAAACAGTATCTATTTACCACTCTATTGGTCTTGGGGCGGTAATACAAATTGAATTGCTTTATTGTAATTTCATATGCATTTCTACCATCTTCACCCTCTCCTTCCACAAGAGGGGGGAATCCCTCTGTAGATTCTGTGCCACTCCAGACCCAAAGAATCCATTAATAATGCTTTTCCTTGTCCAGAGTTAAGTCCTTGTTAATAGTATCTAGTTAGTTGCCCCAGTACTCTTTCCACTCCTTCAAATGAATGGCAAGTTACCATGGGTTAGGAAGGTGAGGACTGGTTGTGGGGGCTGTACTTGTACACTTTGCATACAGTGGTCTTAGTGGCCGCCCGGGTGAACAGGGGCTCGAAGGTAGTTCATGGTCTGGCGCAGAGCTCTTTAAAAAGGGATTACGGTGACTGCCTATTTTATGCATTTGTTAGCTTATGGGGGGCCTGGAAACAGTTTTTCTTAATGCAAGGGAAGTGAGGAGGAATAACCACTGTACTAGAGGATTTAGAAACCAAATTATCAAAATGTCCACACAAGAAATGCTGCAGAAGAACAAAAAGGGGTTTAAACCAGGTTTCAAACTGAATAAGACACAGATGAGATTCCTTTTAAATGGCAAGTTGAGAGGATTGGGTTCACGCGGTAGCTCTAAACTCCTCTTGGGTTTAGGCCGATGCCGGGTGTCAGGTACACACTAGCTCTACAATAGAAAGCGCTCTTGAAGACTGTCTGGTAATACACATCCACAAGGAATGGTGCTGATGTAAATCCAGTCCAATTCAAGCTCTACCTCTTCTCCTATGCCTGGGTCCACACCCTAGTTCTGTTGTGGAGCTGGTCACTGCTAAGTGGCTAAGAGTGCACCACCCTGTACTGGACTTCCTGTCCTGTCCCTGTCAAGTCTCACTAGTGGGGGAGCAGTAGAGTGTCAAGTTTGACAGCTTGTGAATCCCAAGGTTGCGTTATGCCTGGCCTGTGTCGAAGTTCCCTCACATGGCGGACCAGATTCATGGAGAGACTTGGAGATTGCCCAGACAACAGGGATTGCTTGCCCTGCTGGTAGAATTTGATGTGTCTATGCTGGAGTCTGTGGATCGAGAGGCTTGAGATGTATTTCAACGCCACAGGGGAATTGATTCATCATGCTAAGAAATCCACTTTGCTTTACTCAGCTGGACCAGCTGTGCACAAGTTGGTCAAGACGCTCTGTCCTGCGAATGACTCGTACATGGCTGCTAAGAATGCACTCAGAGAATACTTCACCCTAATGGTTAACATAGACTATGAGAGATTTGTCTTGAGGTCGGCTAAAAAGAAGGAAGAGGAAACTCTTGATGCTTTCCATGGTAGGCTCCGGCAGCTGGCTTTTTCATGTGTCGTGGCTAATGAAGAGGAGGAGGTCCGGCAGCAGTTGATTCAAGTCTGTTTTTCAGTGAAGATGAGGAGACAAATCTTAGGGGGAACCGAGAATCATGCTGGCAAGGACCCTGGAGCTGAGACGGTCCCCCGAGCTGGCCTACGTCAGGGCATCCAAAATGGATGCTACAATGAAGACCATAAAGCTGGAAGAAGTATGTTCTGTCGGTAGCCAACAAACAGATAAGCCCATGGTCAAGAAGGATAACCAGGCGGAGCCCACCTCAATGTGCCCACACTGTGGATATGATCGGCTACCTTCCGGTGACTGCCCAGCCAAGGGGCACACATATGGGAGATGTGGCATCATGGACCATTTTTCCAGAGTGTGCCGGGCCCCAGTACCTGCCACGACATCAAGAAGCAAGGCAAAACCCAAGCTAGCTGTTCAGAGACAAACACAGAAGGTTTAACAGGTAAAGCCCGGAGATAGGGGGAGGTGCAGTCGTTTAGAGAGGAAGATGAAGATGATATCTCCTTAATTTCCAGTGTGCTGGAGAGAGGAAAAAAGAACCGTCAGCCAAAGTGTGTGGTACGTATCCACAACAATGACATCCCTATCCTCATTGTCACTGGAGCGTTGGTGAATGTGTTGGCCTACTGTCATTATTAGGCTCTGTAGGAAACACTGCCATTGAGTAGCACAAAGGTGCAGATATTTACCTTTGGGGGAAAAACACCTTCTCCTCTTGAGGGCATGTTTGTGACATCTGTGCAGCACGAGGGTGTGAGAATCAGTGCCAGGTTCTTCGTAACCACTGTGAGCGCAAATACACACTGCTGGGCTGCGCTGCTGCGGAAGCCCTCAAAATAGAGGACTTTGCTTTTGGTTTGTACATTGAGCATGTGCAGTTGCTCACAGAGCGGTAGGGAGACCTGGTCTCAGGTATTAGAAAGATGAAGGGTGAACCATTGCCTGTACATAGATGACACTGTCCAGCTGGTAGTGCTGAAATATGAATGCATACCATTTCATCTGAACGAGCAAGTGGAACTTGAGAAGCGGGTGCAGTTAGACATCATAGAACCTGTTGATGGTCTCACCCCGTGGGTTTCCCGATTGTGGTGGCGCACAACCCAAAGCAGCCCAACTCCATACGCATTTGTGTGGACATGTGCTTTTCCAACAAGTCCATAAAGAGGGATCAGCACATTACTCCCACAATCAATGAGGTGGTACCGTACTTGCAGGGGGTCATTCTTTTCCCAAAACTGGATTTATGAGCTGGGTATCATCAGTTGGTCCTGCAGCCTGCATCACGTGACAGCTCAACATTTACGACACATAAGGGCTTCTACTGGTACAAGCGGTTGAGCTTAGGAATATCCTCACCCACAGAGGTGTTTCAATACTCGGGGAGGGGTGCATTGGCAGGCATACAAGGATCTACCAACATAAGTGACGATATCTTGGTGTTTGCTCGATCTGAAGTAGAGCACCTGGAGTGACTGGAAAAGGTGCTGGAGAGGATTCGTTACCTGGGCCTGACCCTGAATAAGGACAACTGTGAGTTCATGCAGCGAATACTGGAGTTCTTCAGATTTGTTTTTCAGGAGGGTGGCATTTCGGTGGATCCCGCCAGCAAGGCATCAAGAGGGCCAGGCCTCCAAAGAACGTGTCTGAGGTGCGAAGTTTTCTTGGCATGGTGATGTATTGTGGGAGGTTCATCAAAGATTTTTCCACCATTTTGGAGCCCTTTCTTAATTTGCCGAAAAAGGAGAATGCCTGGCACTGGACTCCATTGGAACAGGCTGCTTTTGATGACATAAAAGGGACACTAAAGGCAGACAATACAATAGAATTGTTTGACCCCGGACAAATGTCGATTGTGGATGACAGCCCGTTTGGGGCAGTGTTGACACAATGTAACAAGAGAGGAGAAGTCAAGCCTGTGGCCTGTGCAAGCAGGACTTTATCACCAACCGAGCCACTCTATTTGCAAATTGAACGCAAAGCACTAGCAATGCTCTGGGGGTGCAAGCACTTCCATTTGTACATTTTTGGAAAACCGGTGACAGTGATCATTGACCAAAAACTGCTCATTCCGATATTGGCTGGGATGTCGTCAAAACCGCAGGCGCAAATTGAAAAATGGATGCTAGCCCTTCAAGAATATGATGTCAGCTTGGTATATTGCCCAGGAAGCGATAATGCGGCAGACTATTTGTCGAGGCACCCTGACTCTGGACGCCAGATCGAGAGATGAGTGTAAAATGGTAGCGTTCATTCGGCTGATTTCAGAAAGCACCATCCCAAAGTCCATGCCAATTGAAGAGCTGAGGGTTGCATCTGAGGACAAGGAGTGTTTTCAAATTATGCAAACTGCAGTCAACAGAGACGAATGGAAATGTGTGCTGGCAGGTTTGGACGAGCGTACAGAGAGGGACCGTATGGCACTTGAGCAGTTGTGGCGTATCAAGAATGAACTTGTGTTCACTGAGGAAGGTTTATTGCTGAGAGAGTCACGGATAGTCGTACCCTCCAGGCTCGTCATGAGAGTCATGGAATTAGAACACCATGATCATCAAGGAACTGCCAAAATGAAGGCTCGCCTAAGGATGAAGTTATGGTTTCCAGGGTAAGAGTAGCAGGTTGGCAAGTTTGTTAAATCCCGTTTGTGGTGTCAGGCTGCAGCGATGGTGCAGAATAAGCCCAGGATTTAGTCAATGCTCCGAAGCTCCAAACCATGGGAAGTGATACATGTGGATTTTGGTTCCACTGGCAGGGACACCCCCTCACTTTCTGGTGATGATCAACCAGTGTTCCAGGTATTCTGAAGTTGGGTTTGTGCCCTCCATGGCCCTCGCCGACATCATTCCTGTGATGGAGAAGGTTTTTGCGACTCACTGTTTGCCAGAGGAAGTGTGTTCGGATAATGGACTCCCTTTCAGGGAGAAGGGTTTGCGTCCTTCATGCTGAAGAGTGGCATTCACCACAGAAAGTTAACCCTGGTGTGGCCGAGAGCCAAAAGGAGAAGCAGAAAGGTTCATGCGAACACTAAATAAAGTGTTTTGAAATGCCCATGGACAAGGTACCTGCCTCAAGAGGGCTTTGTACCAGTTTTTGCTAGAATACCGAACCAGGTCTCACTGCTCCACAGGAATGGCTCCAGCAGAGGCGCTGTTCAAGAAATGCCTGAGAAGTCTAATACCGGATTTTGAGAGCCGGATCCCTGGTGGAATAGACAACAGAGCCATTGGAGAAGAGAGAAGATGCGCTACTGAAGAAGAGGCAGCCAAGAGGAAGTTGCGGTAGTACCCTGTAGCATTGGGGGATTTGGTGCTGGTGAGGTCTAGGTATCCCACTGGGAAAGTATCCCTGATTTATGTGGATGTAAAGGGACCAATGGACGGTGTCATGAGAAACTTAATTTTCTTCCGGAGGTTGGCAGCATCATCAGAGGAAGGTATAGGTGGTTAATCCTCTGGTGAAGAGGTAAACTCTCCCAGTCTGATTGAAATGTAGGATGAGAGCAATGGCGTTCCATCAACAGAATTGGAATTGGTCCCTGATATCCGAGGAGGAGAAGAAAATTAGGATGGTGGAGCACCAGAGCAACATATCCGCTGAGGGAGTCCCGAGGCTGTCTGCCATACTTACAAGATTATTTGATTGAGGCCTAATGTAGCGTTGGTGAACTGTAATATCGAAGTTGGGACATGTTATTTGATGTTTTCTTGTGCTGGTTTTGGTCACTGTTATGAAAAAGGAGTGTTGTGTGTGGTCCCCTTTAAGGGATCGTGTTTGGGGCATCTCACTACATTGCGTGAATAAAGAGGGCACGGCAGTGCATCAGCAGTGTCTTCTTTGGAGCGGGCCCCCAGCCCCCATAACAAGCCCGAACTGCTTGGTCACATCCCTTCTGCACAAACCCCCTAGGGCGGGGCCACAAGCATCCCCAGACATGTTTCAGCCTTATTGGGCCTCATCAGTGAGGAGTAGCTTGGGTCTCTAGGCCCAGCAGGCACGGTACCCGCGTCTGGGCATTCATTCCAATAACACTTTAACCTATACAAACGCCAGGCCATTTGGTCATTGTCCGTTATGCCCTTACGTTGCATTTGTTGTCTCTGAGAACTTCATACCAGTATCAATTTAAAAGCGAATTGGAACTATCTTAACTGCAACATAAATGCCCATCTAGTTTTACTGATCTTGGGTTTGGAGTGGAGGGTGGCATATAAAAAGTACTGTAAGTGATTTCAATCCGGCACTTCACCTAAGTCAATGGGCCTCATTACGACCCCGGCGCTAAACCATGGTGCTATTAGCACCATGGTCCATGCCGGGGTGTGCCATGGTGAATGGCGGAATTACCGCCCCATTCCAAGGTTGGCGGGCGGTAATTCTCCATTCACCATGGGCCCTTCCCCATTCACATTTTTGCCCCATAGGGCTCAATGGGAATGGGGAAGGCGCTAAGTACGGTGCCGCAAATTGCGGCACGGTACTTAGCACCGTACTTAGCACCAAGGTCCCTTTGCGGCACCCTACTTTAACGGCTGGTAAAACCAGCCGTTAAGGTTGGGTCCCGCAAAGGGACCTCGTAATCAGGCGTTAAGGGTTTAATGGCGCCGACACCTTTTACGGCGCCGTTAAACCCTTAACGCCAGGGTCGTAATGACCCCCAATGCCTAGAGTGTAATGCACAACTGAAATCGTTATTTATTTTGTGTCTAATAGTTCTTTTATTCTGAACGATGTACCACTCATATCGCGCCCCTCTCTTGGAACCCCCCCGGTCACACTGAACCAGGAATCAGGCTGGTTTGCAAAGTTAAAATATTTATTTAGTTAGTTCACAATATCATCACACTATGTTTATTGGGTATACAATAATCACCAATGGGGTGATGTAACACTAGGCAATCTCTTTAATCACAAGGAGTAATAATGAGCAAAAACAATTCAGCACAGCAATAATACTTTTGTGTGTGTTAAAATCAAATAGCAATGTGGTTACTATTTCCCCCTGCACACCCCTCAACCCCCCCCCCCCCCCAATAAACAATGTAAAGAGATAGGAGGGGAGAGCAGGTATTCAGCAATGCAGAATTCAAACAAAATGTCAATCCCAATTCCCCCCCCCCCCCAGCAAACACAAGAGAGAAACAGAATTGATTGGCAAACTGTCAAAATGGTTTTTAAAGTTATCTCGGAATGGATTGGGTAAAATACTAAATATGGACTAAATTGCTGAAATTGTTTAAATTCTAATGGGAGCTGCTTTATAAGGTAGCAGACAAATACTAGCAATTAATTGACACTAATAAGCAATGTAAAAACTTAAAACTGAGGTCGGTGCAATGAAAAGCTGTTTTACACGTGATAGAAATTTCCTAAAACAAAATTAGCGGCAAACTTTTCCGTGCACAGTAATCGAGATTGTGGGAAAACGATATGTTCTATGGAAAGCTGTGCATGAGAGCTGCAAGCAGAAGTTGAAATTTCGTTTCTAGCATGAAAATTGAGAAAGTTATGGATGTTTTAGTGGAGGTTGTTTTTTCTTCAAATAGGCACAAAATTGGAAACGGGAATGCACTTTGAAAAGACAAATGGAATTTCTTCACACTAGATTATGACTAGAGAAAAAGAGAATGCCACACATGAATCTCCATCAATCATGGCCAGGCACCCTTCATGTGGTGGATTATCAATTTATTTCTGGGATTCAAATTATTTATTCACAACCCTAATGATTTATGAATTTAATTACACATGAGACTTAATGCAAGAAAGTTCTGACAATTCAGAAGTATTCCTAACAAGATCAGGTTCAGAAAACAATATAGGATGGATTTAGATAGGGATAGACTATGGATAGTACATATGCTAGTGACACCATTCTATACTATGGATACTCACTATATATGTTTGAACAGAACCGTCAGGAATTCTGGTCCGTCAAGATCAGGGATTCTACTCAGAAATTCTGCTGGGCACACCTGACTGGGCAGCAAGGCGCTCTGGTCTGCATGGCACAGCACGACTGGACTGCTTCTGCAATGGCTCTCTGGTCACAGCATGGCACAACTGGATTGGGTCTTTTGATTCTGGTAATAATTCTTTAGCAGGAAAGCAGTTACAGCACAGCCCGGCTGTTTCTTTTATTTCCCTTTTCTGAGGAACATTCTGGTTTCTGGAATTTGAAATTCAAGGCCTAGTTGAAAATGGTTCAACTAATGGAATGGGCCTTTCTGCTTGCCAAGTTTCTGGAGTCTGGAGCAAGAAATATGGATGGTTCTGTTTCAGGGTGCTTCGCCAGGATCAGGATAGTGGGTGAATCTGTGTGTCCTTCTAAGTACTCAGCTTTCTCTATTTATGCATATGATAAGGGGGTGTGTATGCTGGATTACCTAAGCGACCCCCCTTTACAGGCTATTGGCTAGAGTCTTCTCTGTCCCTTGATTGGAGGAGAAAACAGGGTGTCACCATGATGATGTGGGTTTATGAGTCAGAGTATCCTCCCCTTGGCTTTTAAACATAAAATCTACTTTTTTGTACAATACATATTTACAAGTATGCAATCATTCTAACAATAACATATATAGATTACACATTTTGTGGGGCAGATCCCCTTTCAAGCCCCGTCGCTGTAGGATCTTGGGTCTCCTTTGGACAGAATGTCGCCCTTTTTGTCCTGAACACATGATTTCGCAGCAAATTTTCACAAATGTGCGCATCGTATAGGGGCATAAGCGTGTGAAATTTCATACTTTTGACATAAATACATTTGTTATAAAACCATAATTTCCACTGTGACTTCCCAGAACATAGCACAGAGTTCTGGCGTCTCTTAAAATGTGCAGCCAAAAATTACATTCACAATTCTGGGGTTTACATATTTTTTCCAATTTTACACAGTAAATTATCAATCTTTTTAAAAATGTGCTTTTTGTCCCTGTGAATCAACACATGGTTGTCTGTCCCCGCCTCCTTCCTCTTCTTGCAGCTCAAGAGCAATCTCCTCCCATTTCCTTCGGGCAGAGGCCATTTACGATCCTTCCTGATTAGCATCTCCTTGAGCTGGAGGCAGTCCATTGTCCCCTTCCCACAGCAGCCCAAAATCTCCTCCCACCCCTTAATCATCACATGGGTGTGAGTTCCTGGTGGAGAGAGGAGCCTGGCCTTGTGGTGGGAAGTTGTTATACTGGTTTGGCTTGGAGTCAGGCTTAAATTTAAGGGACATTTTGTTACATTATTTTCTTGGTTTACAAACTTGCAATTTTCAAACAAGCAGCTTGAACACTTATTCCAGCTTTTAAACCATGATATTTAAATAGTGACAACCTAGGTTACTCTCAATGGCAGGTCACTCAAATTTCAGACATTAGATTAAAGTTGTACAAGTTTAAATCCTTAAGATGCAATCCACTGACAGCTGTCATACAGGCGGCCGCTGGTAAAGCGCCCAGATTTTGACAGATTTCACAGGCAGGCACAATCTTGCTGTGAATGTTTTGATGACAGATTCTGCTTTTCATGACATTGTATGTTCATAATGATTTCTTGAATGAAGTTACTATTAACAGATATTGGACGTTTTATGGTGTTTTGGACCAGCATTCTGCAGTTTCAGCAACCAAGAAAAAGGATTTGAAAACAAGATTCTGGATTCCTTTCAGCAAATCACTGTTTTTCATGCAGTCTCCATTTTTACTTGTTGTGAAGCCCAGTGACATGTTTCAGGAGTGAGGTCTCTGTTCCACCACTGACAACATGCATGGTAGATTTGGCAGCCATCTTTTTGTGTTGCAAAGTGCGATTTCCATGGGTTTTGGCACGCATAGGGGTTTTGCGGCCATTTTGATAATTCTGGCACCATCAGTTCAAAGTGATGCCGCAGGGCAGAGCATAAGTGGGTTAATACATCCCACAGTACGCACACTCAGGAAAAGTTTACAATGATGCGGCGGATATATTCTACCAGGTAACAATTTTAGAACTGGTTGTTGTCAAAAGCTTTTTCATTTGATGACGCGGAGTGTGGACTGAGTGTGTTCACTGTGTACTGTGCAAAGATCACTGCTGCGGGACGTTTCGCAGTCTTTCTACTGTGGTGCTCAGACTAAAGCAGGAGGAAGAGCTTTGCCCATAAGACTTTCACTCCATAGCGGAGCGTGGACCGAAAGTGTTCACTGTGTTCAGCTGTGTTCAGCTGCGGACATTTGGATGGTCTTGAGGGAGTATGTTAAACTGCCAGAGGTGGAGGCGAAATACTCTAACAGGCCCCAACCGCAACCAATAGGGTAAGAATTCTGGACTTCCAATCCTACCTGCCAAATGCAGACTTTCTTATGGCTAAGAAATGTATCTGTGTTCTAGGGGTGTGAAGGGACAGCTAATTCTCATTCATCGTCCAAAATGGAGGCCAGAGTACAGCCTAGAACGAACAACAACTACAATCTAATGAAAAATGCTCCCTATGCCAAAAATCAGCATCCGCCAGGGAGCATGTGACCAAGCTATAGGGGCTAGGTTGGGTAACTCTAAATCACTAGTTACAAGCCCCCGCGAAATAATCAAATAAAGGAGGGGGGTCTGGGGAACATTGACACCCACTTCCCCCCCCCAAGAAAATTCCCCCACCAGTGATTATATCTTAGGAGGTGGCTGAATCGCTAACATTGCTTGATAATATGAATAATACAGAGCCATCGTTCTCCACAATCAAAAAGCAGTTATTCCCTCCTGGCTGTGTGTTCCACGTTGCAGGATTCATTGTCCCCGGAAGTGTTGACTACCGTGGGATTGCAGCCCCCCAGGCCTACTATGGCAGATACCATATCCCTCTTGAAGGGCCTCCTCCTGTCACCGCACACCAAACAGATGTCCAAGACTCCGGTATAATCAGATTTTCTGCCTCCCCTAATCTGTGTCCATCGGATGATGGCAGGGACATCGTGACAATTGGGTCTGATGGCTGCCCCCATCATAATGAGACTAAAGCACAACTGTCTGTGGTGCAATTTGCAATAAAGGTGCTCTTGAAAATGTGTGGAAAAATTCTAAATGAAGTAATGGACCTGAACAAAAATAAAGATTACAGACTGATGGACGATAACCAGTTAGATAAATCATCGCTGCTGCGGCAATGAAAGACATTGGCAGCAAATCTCAGCAGAAGAATAGATCTCAAATGGAGACACATAGTATTGAGGTGGTGAATGGTACCCAGGGGGAATGCTCAGATCCATCAGAAGTAATTAGTGATTCATCAACTATATATTTGACACGCAAGCAGCATAGTATCTTCTCAACCTCGCCCTCCTGATCTGCCTGCCAAATCACTATCTGCACCAGTGTTATTATTCGGAATGGTCCGACTCAGAAAAATTCCAAATGAAAGAAACGACATAAGAAAGCTGTTAAGGCCAAAGGTTCTCTTACTAGCTGGCTTCTCAATGACGATGGTCACTTAGATTTCCAGGATCAGCCAACAGTTAATGTTCTTCCAATGTCGGCACCGGTTCTTAATGAAATATTGCCAGTAACTTTGATCACAAGGCCATCAGCACCCTCTACCGGAGTTAGGGTGCCTCCAAAGTGTGGGAATATTCAACACTCCATCTCTGATAAAACCTTGGAGTCAGTTAATTCTGAAAACCCCTTGTTGTTCACTATTAAGAAACTTAAGCAGGGAAAATCAAAGATCCACAATCACAAAAACAGATCCGACTTCCTTCAGATCACTTGGAAAATGTTGCCATTAAGGATCTTAGATATCAAAGACTTTGATTTCTTCGAACCTGTGAAGAACTCCATGCACATATTTAGCAGGGTATATTGTTGTTCTTACTGAACAGTGGTAATGATCAGGCACTCTCGGGGCAGGTATCTGGAGTTGGGCTGTGAACTTGATGCGATTGAAGAGCCCGCTATCACAAATAACAATCAGCTGCCTTATATGCAGCAGCTGAGCAAAGCTCTAAATCACAAGTGTAAGTCCGCTATTAACATCAATTTGGCCAATTCCTTGCAAGGAAACATCTTGGGTATCTTAAATTGGATTATCCAGAACAATGACAGAGGCACATGTTCTGAGAACTGATTGCTAACGATCAGCACCTGGAATACATGTGGGTTTACGCATCTACTGAGCGAGCACGGGTTACCGAAACTGTTGTCTGATAAACATGTCCTTCTCTTGCAGGCATGTTGGTTGCTCACTGGTTTAATTATGGATGGATTCAACATTTTTCAAATACCACCTCCAGGGGGCTTAAGGGATTCCCTGTCGGTGGCCTGACTGTTGAGGTAAAAACCCACCTGAAGACTAAGAGAGTTAAGCTTCGTGTTGAGTCTGAATCCATTCTAGCAGTTCGAATTGGATATTCTAGCTCTAGCTTGGGACTTATTGTCATAAATATTTATTTATCCTCAAACGAATGACATTATCGATGCAGTCAGTGATTTGTTATGCAATATTAAATCACATTTTCCATGCAATATGATTCTTATAGGGGAGAACTTTAATGCCCAATGTCAATGCCCTTATGAAACCGATAGCACTGAATATGTATATAATAAGTCCCTCATGGAGTCTACTGTTAAGACCTCGAAGGGTACTGCTTGGGTCGACTCATTGAGAGATTGGGAATGCAATCTGCTGAATGGATGTGTCACTTGTGATAGACCAGGTAAATCTACATGAAAATGTGGGACTAAGGTTTTGACACTGGACTACTTCTTCTGTCACTCTAGTGTTCTTCCTAGCATAAAGAATATTATGGTCAGTGATACATCATTCAGTGATCATGCTATTCTCTCTCCTGAGGTCGAATACTGCCTGGCTAGGCGTGCGGATTGCCAGGTTAGTGAACTTGGGACTAATGCAAGAGGAAATAGGAGTATATGGACTGAGCGAAATATTGAGAGTGTATGCATTTTCTTCAGCTCTAGATTGCTGGGTTTATTATCCCACGCTACCTTTTTAACTGCTGAAGGTATTGAATGTTGAACTTCTGAATGCATGTCGTCTTTGGTGGTCCAAAAGCATTACTATGCCATATGGAACAACGCAACTAGGAACCATCCCTATGATAAAACAATCTGTGATGCAAACCGATCCTTAAGGTCAGAGCCCCATCATATCAGGAAAGGTTATGAAAACAATCAAGAGATGAGGGCTGCCAGGTGCTCAGCTAAAAACAGATATCAGAGCTGGGCTAAAGACTGGTTACGTTCTGGACGTAATGCACAATGGCAATATCTTATCTCCATCGCAAAAACTAAGGATACTCATAAATTGTGGAGGATGCTGAGTTCATTTAACTCCACTCCAAAAGAATCTGTGGTCTGTGAAATTGGAGAGCAGGTTTGGGCGTAATATATATCCGACACCTTTAAACCTCTGTTTGGTTTTAATAAGACCCAGGCAATAGCCGTCCCTAGCTTTGATATCTTGATTGAGGAGTCAGAAATTGATAGGCAATTCTGCGCCCTAAAAGAAACGAGAGTTCCAGGCCCAAATGGACTGCTGAATGTGGTGATGGAAAATGTGCCTGAATTTTAGGGGAAAGTTATTGTTCATTCTTTTCTCTAAAGTATGTGAGGAAGGATTGATTTCGGCTACACCACGCAGATCCATTTTAGTCACTATTCATAAGTGTGGCGAGATAATGTAGCCTGAAAATAATAGATTACTGGCCATGTAAGACTCATCAGGAAAAATGTTTGCTTCTCTCCTCCTTGATAGGCTTGAAGCCTGGGTGCTTTCTTGTAACCACCTAGGCAAATTCCAAATGGGCTTCAGAGTGGGTTTGGGCACTGCCCATTGCCTACGGCTTATTGACTTGCTTATTAAAACCGCTAATACCAAGGGACAGCCCGATCTGCATTTAGCGATGATCGACTTTAAGGCTGCCTTTGATACAGTCAACAGGAATAAGATTTGGTCTAAGATGGAATCGGTGGGCTGCCCTAGTGATCTATTGGCGGACATTCAGGGACTACATGAAAATACCTTTGTCCAGGTTAAGTTGGATAGTAAGGGATCAGTGTCTTTTCCAATAGATACTGGACGCAGGGTGAAACGAGGGTGTGCGCTCACACCATTACTTTTTAATATCTATATTGCAGATCTTGTATCTTATTTGGCACATATTAACATCTGGCCTCCTATGATCCCTGGGGAAAAGGTTGAGTGCTTGTTTTATGCAGATGATTTGGTCCTTTGCGATTATACTTTTTCAGGACTAAAAAGAGCATTGCTGGAACTGTATAAATTTGCTTGTGAACACAACCTAGTCCTTTTGAAAAGACCAATGTAATGCACTTCTCACATAAGCAGGTCACTGTCCCAAGTATGTACATTGAAGGGCACCACATTGAACGTATGACATGCTTTCAATATTTGGGTCTTGAGATCACGTCTAAGGGAAGTTACAAAACATTAATTGCCACAAAAAAAACAGAAAGCCTCTGCTATGATAAATATGATGTATATATGTGTCAAGGTGGCCTTGGTATAGATTTGGCGGGATCCTGGCCCTGAGCTGAGTTTTTGTGCATCAGTGCTATATGGCCTGGAAGCCTTAAGCACAGATGACTTCACCTAGTTGAATGTTCTGGAGGGCAAATTCTGGAGTAAAATGCTAGGTCTGAGCCCCAGTTGAAATCATTTGTTTGGAGCTGGGCCTGATATTGTTGGCTAGGATGGCCAGTGAAACGAAATTGCTATTGTGTTTGAAATTACAGAAGCTATTTGCCCACTATTGCAACTGCTGGGAAAACAATCTGACCCACCATACGACCAATCCATGTCCAAATTGGCAACTAAGAATTTCGACATGATTGGGTGGCAGCCTAATTGGGATGTAAGGCAATGCTAATGCGCAAATTGGACCAATGGGACTGGATCTTAAATTATGCTCATTTATCATCATGAAAGAGTTATAGTTTTGTAGAACTTCAAATGGATTGTGTCCTCCAACAATAGTTTGGTAGAACATCTATCTTATGAACATAAGGCTCTCCAGGGGTAATTGAAGGGATGCCCATCCCAGGACTTGCCAAGAATTTTTTTACTTCTTCGTGTGAATAAACTGCCCGTATTGGCAGCTATTGGCCCTGAATTAGGAATTGGTAAAGCAGATAGGTTCTGTCGCCTATGTGGGCTGGTTGGTAAAATGGAATGTGCTCAACACGTGCTCACGGAATGCTGTGAGCATGGTGATGTGTATATGAGAGTGATGCAATTGAAAGTGACCATTTTTGGTCGTTCGGCTTGAATTCACTGCACAAATCAATGCAAATTGCACTTCACAATGTATGTAAAGCTGTTGTGGCTATGGGGAAAATCGTACAGTAATCAAGTATGATCTTCCTTGACGCTAATAATTAGTAATAATTTAAGGTCTGGTCGTAATCTGATTGTCTCTCAGATGTGGACTGATTTTATTTTATTGAACCTAATGTGCTTAACATGTCAAGAGGGTGGTTTTGGTGTTTGGCTTTTGTGTATTTGTATTTGTATTTTCTTTATTTGTATAGCGTGCCTGGTCCTGAGGCATCCGGGTGCATATCGTGGGTTACAGGACAAATTGACATAGGCATAAATTATAGGCATATACAGAGCAGTGTTAATAAACAAAGCATATCAGCTCAGGTTGCAGGACATGTTGACATAGGCATAAGTTAACGGCATAAAAAAGCAGTGTCAATAAACAGAACATATCACTAGACACAGAATATATACAAGTTAAGTGGGCATACAGGTAATTTACAATGTAGAGACAGTGAGAGCGGGGTGGTGGCTAGCGGGCTAGTTAGTGCCGGGAGGATTTAGGGGGGTCTTGGGCGGACAGCCATGCTTTGGCCTTGCTCTTAAAGGCATGGAAAGAGAGTTCAGCTCTAAGAAGATTAGGTAGTGAGTTCCAGAGTTTCGCGGCGAGGACAGGGAAGCTTGCCCGCCCGATTTCTGAAGTTTATAGTGAGGCATGGAAAGACAGTTAGCCTGGGCGGTTCTGTGTGGTCAGTTGGAGGTGTGGTAGGCAAAACGGCAGGCCAAGTAGTTAGGCACTTGGTTGGCGAGGCATTTGTGCATCAAAGCAAGTGTTTTGAGTGAGACTCTTTGTGATACTAAAAAACCAACGTAAGCTCTGTCTAGTGTCTGATATGTGATGATTCCTAGGGATGTTTAATGCGGCTCTGATGGCGTGGTTCTGGGTGACCTGTATCTTGTTAAGATTGCATTGATTCGTGCCTAGGTAGAGGGCATTACAGTAGTCAATTTTGGACATAACCAAAGTTCTGGCTAGTGTGGTACAGTTGGCTGAGGTGAGGAATGGTCAGCAGGCTGTGATGAGCTTTCAAGTGTAGGCAGAAGCTGAAGATACTGCGTTTGTTGGGATAGGGTGGAATCAAGATAGATACCTTGCGTTTTCGTATCGTTAGAGACATTAATGGTATTCACGTCATTGATGAAGGATTTAAAAGGAGAGGTCCAGTCTGTTGAATCTATGATGAGGAGCTCTGTCTTTTCGTCATTGAGACAGCGTTCGTGTTGAGCCATTCAGGCTTCGATGACTTGATAGATGGAGTTTATAGCAAGTGTGTCAGTTGTGTGATCCCTGGTAATGGGAATGAGTATCTGGGTGTCATCCGCGTAGTTTGTGTATGTGACACCCAGATAATCCAAAATATCAAAAAGAGGTTTCGTAAACACATTGTAAAGTGTTGGGGAAACGCACAATCCTTGTGGTACCCCACAAAGAATTGGTGAGGGTTCAGCAGTGGCAGTGGGGGAGAAGACCCTCATGGATCTATTATCCAGGAAGGAGCTGATCCATGAAGTAGCTTTGAGAAGTGTGCAGACACTTTGAGGTGTCGACAAAGGATTTGGTGGTTTACCAAGTCGAAAGCTGCCGATAAATCAAGTAGGAGTAGCAGGGCCAGCTTCCCCTTGTCTTTCAGGTCTTCAATTTGGGTTTTAAGTCAATAAGGGTGGTTTTGGTTCCATGACTGGGTCGAAAACCCGATTGTCTGAGACCCAAGGGTTTGTTGGATTCCAAGTAGTCTTGGATCTGTAAGCAATCTGCTTGGTCTAAGATTTTAAGCAGGAAAGGCACAGTAGTGATAGGGCTGTAATTGGTAGGTATGCTTGCGTCCATTGTAGGCTTTTTAAGAAGGGGGATGACCCAAGCATCCTTAAGGTTATCTGGGACAATACTTGTGTTAAACGAAGAGTTTATAAAGGCAGTGATGAAGGGGGCTTGTTCGTGTGACGCCTCCTTGATAATAGGAGCTGGGCATGTGTCACCTTGGCAGTTGGAGGGTTTGAGGTTGTTGATAATACTTTCCACCTGAGAGGTAGAGAGAGGTGAGAAGCTGAAAGGTTTATGGGTGTACGTGCTAGGTATGGATCTGTCATGCAGGGAATTGCATTGAGGGTCAATCTGGAGGGGGATTTTTTTGTCATTGATTTTAGCTTGGAGTGCTAGTTTACCAAGGAGCACTTTTTGAATGTTAGCACACCAGGTGCTATCTTTGCTGCAAGTATCCAGAGGGGCTCAGGGGGATTCCAATTCTTTTAGAATCTTGAACACCTCCTTGGTGTTGGATTCTGCTTGTAAGATGCGCTTATTTATGTGTCTTTTTTGGCCTGAAGGATGGCATCTTTGTAATACAAGGAAGCTAAGGAGAGGCCAGCTTTATTCATGTCAGTAGGATTACTTTTCCAGCGGGCTTCTAGGTTTCGTTTTCTTTATATAGCACTCTCAGCTGTGGTGTAAACCAGGAGTTGAGGTGTGCCCGTGCTTTGGGTTTCCTGGATTTGATGGGTGCAATAAGGTCAAGTGCTTTCAGCATAGTCTGATTGAACGTGTCCACCAGGAAAGTTGCATCTGTGCATGAGGAGGAAAGTTCGTTGAGAGCTGGGAGGAGAAGTGGGAGCAATTTTTCACATGGTATGTCCGTCTTATTTCTTGTATGGATTGTAGGTGCAATGTCCTGAGTAGTACAAATGTTATTTGCTTGGATGTTAAAGGTAATCAGGTGGTGATCAGTCCAGTTACACGGTTGGTTGGACTCAATGTTGATGTCGCAATTTAAATCAACTAGCCAATCAAGAGTTCTGCCCTTGATGTGTGTAGGTTCCCTGATGCGCCGAGTGAAGCCTAGGCTAGATAGTGAGTTAGTGATATCCAATGCTGTGGTTTTATTAGGATATTGAAAGCCAAGTTTAAAGTCGCCTAATAAATTAATTTGCGATTTAGTCTTGGTATTGTCAGCAAGGATGCAGGAGATGTCTTCAGAAAATGTAGTGATAGGTCCGGGAGGCCGATAGATCAGGTGTAGTGTGATAGTTTGGTTGGGAGATGTGGCTAGGTTCACTGATAGAAGCTCTGGAGTTCAGCCAGGGCAAAGTGTAATGCTAGGGTACAGGTACAATAGACAATACAAAAAGTGTAACGCTAGGGTACAGGTACAATAGGCAATGTAAAATAGAGTTCAGCTAGGGCAAAGTGTTATGCTAGGGTACAGGTGTAACCATAGCTCTCAACTCACACGCTTTTGGCGGGTGTCACCCGCCTTGTAAAAGGCTGACTCACCCGCCACGCCTCCTGCATGCCCATTCATTCCAATGGGCGTCTCACCCGCCAAAAACAAAATCGGGTGATTTCACCTGCCATTGCAACACAAATGGTTGAGAGCTATGTGTAACACTAGGCAGTAGGCGTAGCTACCTGAAATGGGAGTGGTACTGTTCTCATAATGGCGTACTTAGTAGAACGTAACAAGGGAATATGGGATCAGGGCTCACTTGATCATGGTTTTGAGGGGTGGTGATACTAGTAATAGGTTTGATGTTCTTGGTGCTAGGGGATATTTTATTCTGTATATAGGCTGCACTGAGACCGTCTCCTGTAATATGAATAATGTCATGCCCTTAATTTCGGTGTATTAATATATTCTACATATATTTCTGCATTTTGTAAAAAATGTTTTACTTATTTTACTTTTTTTTATTTTCTTTGATGTATTAGAACTATGTAAACGTTCTTCGGAACTATAAGCATAATGAAAAATAAATTAATGACACGACGTGTTTCAAGAACTCCTTTCACTTGGTTTTGTGGGCTGGGCTTGTTTTGAGCCTCTTTGACGCCAGCACCTGTCACTGGTTTCTGCTGTACCCAGCATGCTTTGTGCCGTGTCAACATGGCGGCGCCCATGTCGTGGATGCGGTTATATGGGTCCAGACTTCTTTCGGAAATTGGCCGGCGCAGTCACTCCTCTGGCGCCTTCTTGTCCTCCGCTGCAGAGCGTGGACTATTCCGGGAGGTTTTCCCAGCGGAAGGTGGCGCACAGTCCCTCAGGGACCTGCTAGACTCCGAGCAACAGACCGTGTACTGCGGCTTCGACCCCACTGCCCCTTCCCTCCACGTCGGACATCTGCTACCGCTGGTGGGACTGTTGCACTTCCAGCGCGCAGGACACAACTGCATCGCTCTAATTGGGGGTGCTACCGCCGTGATTGGGGACCCGAGCGGTCGTGCAAGGGAGAGGGAACCGCTGAGCTCAGATGTGCTGGAGAACAATGTACGAGGCATCCGGGAGAGCCTGCAGCAGATCCTCGTCCACCACGACGAGTTGTGCCATGAAGGCGGGGGATCCAGGGTAGGGGGCTCCTTTACTGTCCTGAACAATGCTGCCTGGTACCGGCAGCGCGGCGCAGTGGAGTTCCTGGCATCAGTAGGCCGCTACCTTCGCATGGGCACCCTCTTGAGCAGACACAGCGTCCAGAGCCGATTACGCAGCGCCGAGGGAATGAGCCTGACGGAGTTTAGTTATCAGCTGTTCCAGGCTTACGACTTCCTCTACCTCCATCAGCAGCATGGCTGCAGGATCCAGCTTGGGGGAAACGATCAACTAGGCAACCTCATGACTGGTCACGAGCTCATTCACAAGTAAAGCAGTTATTTCCTTCTCATCCTACTTGTAATGCAATATTTTTTTATTATACATTGTTTTAATCTTGTAAACTTGATTCTTCAACAAATACAGTTACAAAAGATAAACAATTCTTTTCATCATCCATGATATTTGTAAATTATACAATCATAAAAAGGAAAAGTTCGTTAATATGACACATCTAAATACTTCAAGGAAGAAAGTGCAATGTTTTAATTCTCATCCAATCTTAGTATATAGGCAGTGAAGCCTTCCCCGGCTTCCCACTCACAGGTTACTATCTCAGCTGTCGCTGTACTTCCGCTCGTTTACAGAGCAGCGACAACTTCCACCACACACTCTGGTTTCAGACAAATACTGGCCATGCGCCTCTAGCACACGACTCCTACCAAAATCCCCATTTAGACACAAGGAAATAAGACACTATTTCCAGTAGGCGGGGCTTTAAGTGTGCGAAATGTCATTCTAAGGCTTACTAATCTCCTCTGGCAAGGCTTTTTTTCCAAAGCATGAAGCGAGGCAGTTGAAAGGGGAGTGCTTTTTTCTTTAAAGCCTGAAGCTCCCGCTCATTCAAGTGGGTTTTGCCTTAATGTTGATGCTGGCTCTTCCCAAGCATTATACCTGGTGAGGGGAAGCGCCACCATTAAGGCTGAAAAGGTGTGGCGCTGTTCTCTGCCAGGCAAGCCTTTAGCAAATAAATGCATATATCAGCACTCTCTCCACAAGGGGGAGAGGCTGCTGATCTCTACAAATGGCTGCCTGGCGGGGGTGCCTGTAGCCAATTGATCCAGGGCTCATCATGTGTGCATATCTTAACAAGCTGGCAGATGACCCCCTCACCACTAGGCCATGCCCATTTGATGACCCAGTCTTGTTTTCCAAGGCACTGTGGCCCGCAGCTGCTTTATTGGGCGGGAGTCAACTTACAGGTGATCCGTGACGATACAGCTTCAGTTTTTCTGTGCTGAGCTGCCGTCCTAAACGGTCCCCAGAGTGAGGACTCCTTGACTATTCCTCCCACGGTTCATGCTTTCTTATACTCCATAATTGTCCCTCTTTATGCCATTCAATTACTTTTCATAGAAACATCTTTTTACTTTGCCCTTGTTTTGTTTAACCCTTTTGCTGGTATACACACTGGATCGACTAAGCTGATGGCTGTTCAGCACCCTTACGGTTTTTGACAATGCTTTCTTGTTAAATGCACCATGTAACTCGGTCACAACTCTCCGGGAGTGTGGGGGAGAGGAGGGTTGAAGCCACCTGAGAGTTCCCCACAATTTTGGCCTGGCAGAAGCAGCCCTGACCACCCCTCTTCCCCACAGTTAGAATCTGTGTCACGTCAACCACCACTAGTGCCCAAGATCGGTCAGTAAATGTAGATCATTTTTTTTTTTCCAAATCTATTCATACCGAGAATCCCACAACCCACACCCAAGCCAACTCGGGAGCACTCCTAGGACTTGAGAGAATCACTGAAACTCGCCTCCATCATACCAAAGCCAACATTAGATAAATGCCTGCCATTTTCTGCAAAGTAACCCAGCACCCTCAAAGAAAGCAGTGTGTGACACATACAACCATGCATAAACAATGTAGACCTTGGCTAAGAGAGCCTGCGGTGCGGGTTGCACCCCCTCAGTCTAGCTGAACAGCTAGAGAACATGTGAAAATATTACCTTGCTGGTCTATTTTGGATGGCCTAATCCTGATCTCGCCACCAGTTCGCTGATGCATAGTGTGGCAAAAAATGCTATTGAAAAAAGCATGCCGAAACAATGTCTGCTCCTTAATAGATGAGCCCACGATACCCAAAGCCTTAATCGCTGCCTTAAATGATGAAAGCTAGCAGTAAGCCATCATCTACCGGGGAGGTTGAGCCTGTGTTCCAGCTCTGGAGTGCCTCCCAAAACCTGGAAAGATTTTCTGTGGCTAGGCAAACCCTACAACTATCAATGGAAAGCAATGGTGGACAAATGGCCCGTTACCCAGCTCTGAGTCTTCCCCCTCCTCCCATGTCCATACCACAAAACCCTGGTCCTTCTCCAGCAAATTAACAGTTCCCATGTGTTTGGTAACTGCAGAAGTTACGGAAGCATTGTCTGTTTCACGCACAGAAAAATCTAGAACATGTTCCACCAGCTGGCTCATCTTCAAGCCCAAACAACCAAGTCCCAGAGCTTGGTGTCGAAGGGTGTCATCCTGCTGTTCGCCTGGGTCATGGCCTACCAGAAAATCACTGTCTGTGATCGAGAGCACAGCAGCCGCACTGTTATGGACTCTGGGTAAAGGCCTTGCCCTCAATTCAGTATTTACTTTCATACGGTCAAGTGGCACAGCGAGTAGAGCGCTCGCTTGGACATCTGTGCAGAACCTGCTAACGCAGGTTCGAATCCCGGCAGGGCCAAACTCTGCCTTTCATCCTTCCAAGGTCGATAAATGAGCACCACACACCTTGGGTAATAATAAGCAGCGCTCAGATACTTGAGGGTTCGTAGCGCTATATAAATGCCAAATTATTATTATACTCACCACAGCCAACAGTCTCACTAAACCTATGGTAACTTCGTAACATGCTGTCTGGTTGTTGATACTCTGAACTACAGCAACATTATCAGACCATATGATCAGGCGCTTGTTGGTTAATGCTTGAGACCATGTAAGGAGGGACACAAGGATTGGGAACATCGCCAAGACATTTACATTCAGTAATTTCTATATTCCCCCCCCGAAGGCCACCCCCAAATGTATTATATGATCGGTTATTTATAACGCGCTTAATACCCAGAGGTTTCTAGGCGCGGACCTGGGGATCGAACCTGTGTTGCTCTGTGTCCTCTTGTTTTCAAGGCGAGCATATTGCCCTTAAGCTCGGTATGTATGATAACCAGAGCCCTTTACGAGCCTTTGTGTTGTTTTACCTTTTCTGTGCTGCCAGCCT
This sequence comes from Ambystoma mexicanum, assembly GCF_040938575.1. NCBI lineage: Eukaryota > Metazoa > Chordata > Amphibia > Caudata > Ambystomatidae > Ambystoma > Ambystoma mexicanum. The sequence goes on from NC_090936.1 coordinate 151,164,069, forward strand.
TTCTGACATTCCAAAAGTAATGATCTGAGCGGTAACATCCCCCCCTCACAACCCAAAGCCGCTATCTGACGTGTACACACCCCTTCTAACTGGTTCCAGGTAAGCCACAAGCTTTGGCCTTACCATAATAGTGTTTTAATTTGATGCGGTTATAAATGTGCTTAAGCTGTTAGCATTTTAATGGTGGGAACGCCAACAGTATGTTTTTTTTAGGTTAAATGTTTTTAAACTTTATCCGTGGGTGCAATGGAAGGCCAGCAGCAGTCCAGGCCGTACATCATTACAGCCCCAGTGAAAAGCATATAACATAGTCTCCTCGATACATAGTAATGAATACCTCTGTGCTTGTAGCACTGCCCCAAAGGCTTTGCTCTGAATCTACCTACAGAGTCAGTGTGCATATGCCATTGTAAAATAAACATATCTGTCTTCTTGTCAGGCTTGTTGGGTCAGATGTGTAGTTGTGCTTTACTAAGCGTGTGCTTCCCCTCAAATGTATGGGGAAAAATAATGTTCATACTGGTTTTAGTTCTGGATTTTTACAAGCACTACAATCTGCTGATTCCCTTTCGTCCGGTATAGGGTGACTGGGCAAGATGTGTTTGGTGTCACGTTGCCGCTTGTTACTAGCACTACTGGCGACAAACTGGGAAAGTCTGCAGGCAACGCAGTATGGCTGAACCGAGAGAAGACTTCGCCATTTGAATTGTATCAATTCTTTGTCCGACAGCTTGACAGCAATGTGGAAAGGTAAGTTCTGTGAGTAAACCTTCCCAATGTGTTTGCATTTGAAGGCCTGTGTTGGGGATTCTCTTGTTCCTAATGCAATGACAACAAGGGTTCGACCGTATGTTTTCTCTGGATAGTCCCACTAACTACACCAACTATCACTAAAACAAGCTAGAAAACTTGGAGAAAAGAGCAGTAAATTGAACCTAACCAGTGACCACTGATTTCTTCAGGAATCCCTGTCCTAATAGGTAGCGTTTGGCATATAGTGCCCGTTAACTTCTTGGTTCAAAACCCAGTCTCTGGGTATAGCTCCCAGCTAGCTTCTTGCCTTCAGTCCCAGATATTTACCACAATTGGAAATTCCAGCGACATAGCACTCGGCTCACATCTTTACACCCATGCCCAAGGAACTTCTGACACAGTCCTACCAGCAACTATTTATTTCCCCCATGGTTGGTGGGACCGCATCATGGAAAAAGCAAGAATGATCCAAATGGTGCACTGCTCCCCTCAAAGTTTATCTCTGTATCATTCCAGAGAGAGTCTCGTGAGAATATGTAGCTCCAGCAGTAGGGACTATGATTACCTTAAACTTAATAATCGACTCCCATACAAAGGTGCCTTTCAGCTTGGGTACAAATCTGAAAGATGCTCTGCCATATTCAATAATGGGTCTCATATACAGAACAGTCCTTGCATTCTTGTTTGCTTAACCTACGATCACGTTCAGCTGTCCTCCATTTACATAGCTCCAATCTTCCAATCTGGGTGGGGCAGCAGGCTTGCACTGTAAATAGATTCGCCTTTTGGTGAACTTCAAACTGAGCATTATAAATTTAACAGCTTATTCTTCCTTCTGAGAGGCACTAGACCAAGAAGGAATTGTACGATCGGACTGAAAACAAAAGGTCCGACCGTACAAAAAGTCAGAAAAATGCTACCACCACAAGTTAGACCCTTTGGTGGCAGCATTGCAGGTAAGTATAAAAAACTGCAGGGGTGTCCCCCGCAACACCCCGCTCACTATACTTTACAGTATTGTGAGCAGGGGTTGCGGGGGAAATTCCTGCAGCTCTTGAAGAAATAATAATAAATAAATAGAAAAGGACCCCTCGGCGCCGGTTCCCGATCATGGAAGGTAAAGGGAACTGGTGCCGCAGGGACACAGCGAGACTCAATTACAGGTAAGTGGGGTGTGGGTATGTTGGTGGTGTGGGTGTGGGTGGGGCTGGGGGTGTGGGTTTGTAGGGGTTTTAAATGTGTGTTCGCATGGGAAATGTACAAACCTTTTGTGGTTCGTATATTTCACATGCGAACATTTCGGCTGTGGAAAAATCAGCCGTGGTCGGATCACGTAGATCCACCAAGAAGCCATACCTTTGGTGATATCTCCAGCTCAAGAGCCGAGATAGTCTTGAGCTCCGCTATCTCATCCTCCAAAAATCTTGCAATACGCGGACAACCTTATCATGTTCAGGGACAATCCACTGTCTCATCAGGTTTAATCTGTTTCAGCCTTAGTGGGGTGAGGTAACACCTCCTGTGGACATTTATATCGCATAAGACAAAATCTGGCATTTCAGGAAAATATAAGCATTTTCACAGACCCTGCTCCACTGCCTATTGTATTGTATTGGGCATTTGTACAGCACCTTTCACCATTGGTATGGTCTCAAAGCGCTGTAGGTTGGACACCCTTGGAGGACCGAAGTACAGGTATGGGAACATTTGTCATAGAAAAAAGTGTGTGTGTGCACATAGCCAGTACGAAAGTAAGTAGGGTTTGACAAATCTCTGCTAGACACCCATGTTGAGCATGCGACTGGATGGGTGCAGCGAGGTAACCGGGCGAGAATGTGAGAGAGACATTGTGTGCAGCTAGACCGAATGTTATCTTGGGGAATAGCTCCATTCTAGTGCTGGAGCTGTTGTGGAAAGTATGTGAAGAACAAAAGAAATCCAATGTGGATAACTGCGTCCCCTGCACACTTTCTAAAAGGCCAAATTAGCCTAATTGAGGTAAAGGTAATTAAGCAAAGATATGTAACAATTATTTACACTTTGAAACCTATATACAGGTAATTTCCATAATAAGTTCAATGATACGTTTGTGTTAGAAGAGACAATTTTCTCTTTTTGTTTCTTAGTTGGCCCAACGCGTTTCGAGTTAGATACACTCTTCATCAGGGGCAGCATATTCAACAATTGAAATCTAGAAAAAGAAAATTCAATACAAAATTTAGAATTCCATTTCTTATGCTAAACAAAGGATATTTAAATTTCCCAAAAAAACTCTTAGTAACTCATTGTCAAAGACCACAGATTCTTAATGACATCCAGTCACCTATATACATCAGAACCAAATTAAACTCAACATCGATAGAGCTCCAACAATTTAGAACAACGCTAAGTTCCATTTACATAGAAATATCAGCAAATTATTAATTTTGGCATTGACCCAGTATATCTAGCACATTGGTGGAAAAAAGTATGTATATATAGATTGCTCAATGTAGGTATGGATCTTACCTAAAAAATAGATGTGTTCATGGGAAGGAATTGTCTAGTACTGAACATCAACAAAAGATGGGAGCTAGTTCCAGTGCGCGTATTACCTAAAATCTAAGAAATTGGAAGATTCTAGTGTCCAAAGAATAAGAAGTGATGAGGAAGAAGAAATCAAGTTAAAGGCATGATCTAAGGTCATAGCGGTGGAGTACAGTATTGGACTTACCCCAGAATAGAACGGGTCAAATGCTGTAGAAAGCTGAGATGTTCAGTTGTCATAACATGTAACGAAGCAACCGGAGGGACGTCGGTCACCTCACGTAGTAGCCTTAGTGAGATACTGGTCACCCAATCTGTAAAAAAAAAAAAAAAAAAAAAAAGAGTAACCAGATGTGTTGGAAGTAAAGCAATATGAAAAGCCTGCTGTTGAGGTCATAGTCTAGTGGTACTTACTTGTAGATAAGACGGTCCGGCAAAAAGATGCCCATCTAGATGTGGTCCGGTGCCGCTGTTATGTGTCCTTACCTGTTCTTGGCTGTATAGCAGGAACCTTCGCTTGTCTGCACTGTCAACACTGCAACAACTTGATAAAAGGTGACCATATTAGGCATCCACGTAATAGCAAGAAGATCATGCTGAGAAATTTTGCAAACTGACACAAAAAATGACATGTATGCCATACGCTGCCCCTGGGGCAAATACTATGTTGGCAAGACCAACAGAAAAGTCAAGGACAGGTGGATTGAACACAAGTCCTGTATCAGGACGCAAAACTGCAAATCCCCAGTCTACAGACATTTTCGGGATATGAAACATAACATATCACAAATGAGACTTGCGGTATTGGAAGTCCCTAGTCCACTAAGCAGAGGAGGAAACTTACCTAGACTTCTTGCCCAAAGAGAACTCTTCTGGATTAATAAACTAGATGCCATGACCCCATTGGGGATCAAAGAGGACTATTACTTGGGTCTGTTTTTGTGAATTGGTCTCCATAAAAATTGTTCAAATATGCATACATGATAATCAATATGAGAAGGTTACACACATGGAGGAGTTGCCTGTGTCAGCATTTCTTCTAAAACTTATTGAAGGCTATACATTTTTTCATTTTTTTAATTCTGCAGTACTTCCATTATGTTTTTACTATTTCATTGCTTCCAAACTGATTTATGGCTACACATTTCTTGTTTCTTTAATGTTGCATACTGGCATTGACCTCAGGTTTTAGCTTTCCAACATGACTCTATTCATTTGCATGACCGGTCTAAGAACTAGAATGTACACCCATATTTGGGGATAGACATTTTATATATTGCTTGTATTTTGTAATACCTAGGCAATACTCAGAGTCCATGTCCTATAATATGCGAAATGTGTTGATTGACTGAAGGACATTTTGTTTTATAAAACATGTACCGTTTGGTTTTACCATTACAGATTGCAAAATGTACCTTTATCTATAGCACACATCTTTCAACATCCTATTTGGTCACTTGCTATAGGCAAGCTCTTTCATTTTTAACTCTGCTCGCATCTCAAATCTAAAAAACTGCTCTTCCACATATTACATTAGCTGCCCTACTACTGCCTTTCTTTTATGAACAGCCATTTTTTTTGATGGATAGCTCCATACAGCGTTAGCTGACTTTAGATCTCACTCATCTTGGTACTGAGAGCCTCGTTTATCCTTTTACATGATGACCGGCATCTATTATCCTTAACATACTGAGCACTGTATTACATCAATTAATGACACGTTCAATCTGTTTTCTGTGTACTCGTTAAACCTTTTCTCCCGTTCTATACCAGATAACATTTTCTTGTCTCTAACACTGCTTCATGAGCAGCGTCAAGTGTTACTATACATTTATTTACTACTATATCCACGTGAGCAGTTAGATCTTCACTTTCCTTCTACGACATGTTTTTGTTTACCTTTTTCCGCGCATGCGTGAGTGACGTCACGGACGTTTTGCACATCTGGCGTGGCTGACGCATGCACGGATAACGTCATATCCCCTAACTACATATAAATACAGCCGAGAACAGGTAAGGACACATAACAGCGGCACCGGACCGCATCTAGATGGGCATCTTTTTGCCAGACCGTCTATCTACAAGTACCACTAGACTATGACCTCAACAACAGGCTTTTCATATTGCTTTACTTCCAACACATCTGGTCACTTTTTTACAGATTGGGTGACCAGTATCTCACTAAGGCTACTACGTGAGGTGAACAACGTCCCTCCGGTTGTGCTTCGTTACATGTTGTGACAACTGAACATCTCAGCTTTCTACAGCATTTGACCCCTTAGTTAAAATTGGATCCAGACCTTACACCATATATTTCGGACAGGCCCAATTTTATTTTTACTAAGGCGAATACTCTTCGTTATAGACTCAGTCCCTCCTTTCTTGATTTTCCTGACACAGAAAGACAAGTAGCATGGTTGAAAAACACAAAAGGTTTTTTCAAATGTGGCAATTGTAACCAGTGCCAATATGCCTATCCTAGCTGTAAGACCTTTGTAGATCAGTATGGGACACAAACTGTTATTAGAGATCTTATTAACTGCAAAACAAAATTTGTGGTCTACCTAATCATCTGCGTCTTAAGAAACTATACATAGGAAGTACCATAAGGCAGCTCAGGATTCGTATAAGAGAGCATCTATCAAGTCTCAATAAAACCGGTGCCAACTTACCCTTAGCCTTGCACTGGCAAACAGAACATCAACTAGCAAACAAAACAGACATACGGTTTTTGGGATTGGCCAGGGCATCGACCAACAAACGTGGTTGTAATCTTTGCATAAAACTAAGGAGGCTTGAATGTAAACTTATTTGCCATTTTAGATGCACTACAGTTGGACTGAATTCAGACCATGAAATGCATGTCTTTCTATGATGATGTACCAGATAATTGGTTTAGCATTTCTGTTGATATGTTTTCTGCAAAACACTTTGCCTTGGCACTTGTTATCATATGCTCTATTTTTTCCAGAAATGTGTGCTATTTATGACTTGTTACAGATCTGTTGTGATAATGATGGCACAACAAATATGAATTGTCTGTGCATTTTCTTATAAGATTTGAATCTATATAGATCCGCACACAATGCTTTTGCTCAATACGTGCACGGAAGAATTATGTATTTTACAGATGCTAAATACTTACCTTAGCAGCCCCTGCATCATCTTGTTGAATTTTTGTTTTACCAACACTTCCAGCTTGAGATTTTAGCTCAGCAACTATAATGTGCTGTGGGAACCTGCACATCCATTTCTGGAATGGTACACCACATTAGTGTTAAACTACAACTGCTTTATGACATGCAAACAATATAGCAATGCCTATCTGCTAGATTGTTAGATATTTAGATATTATTATGATTGCCCAGCCTACATGTACCTTTCACGGCTTGTGTTTCATTGAACGCCTATCCATTCAACTTCCTGAATGCTCACAATGATTTATAATAAGTGTTCTTGACACATGAACGGTTTTAGTAATGCTTACCTGCCTAGATGGATACAGGTTTTCGTGATGGCTCATGCATTATGCGCCTCTCGCGGATTATGCCTCCAATTAGATGCTTTTCTATTTACAACATTTATCTGAGACAGTGTGATTCATTCTAACTATCCTGCTTACATTTACCCACAAAACGGGCCGGATTCAAATTGGATGCCATTTTATTTAAGCCTATGAGTGCTTTACAGTGATAATATAATAAGTGTCTCAGGACACACAAACGGTATAGCAATGCGTATTTGTTTAAATGGACATTTTATATATTTTTTGACTGCTCACAAAGCATGCACTTCTTACGGATCATGCCTTCAACTAGCTCCTACTCTATTTCCAGCAATTACCTGACATAGTGTGACTCATTTTACTTATTTATTTTTTGTTTACATATACCCGTTCACGGGACACTTTTTCATGACGTACACTGATGTCCACAACGAACGTGCGTGCGTGACGTCACACATGCAAGCGCATTATGTATTTTACCGCGATTCACACTAATGCCAGACGTCGCCATTGTGGAATCTTGCTGCCAAACATTCATGGGGATTTGACCCCTGATATAATACCAGATAACCAGCATTAGGTACAGTGTGTGTGTGTGTATATATATATATATATATATATATATATATATATATATATATATATATATATATATATTTTTTTTTTTTCAAAATAGTATGTTTTTTTTGCAACAATTGGCTACATATAGCAGCATTCAACTTGGGTTTATCACATTTAACTTTTTGGATAACTATTCATCCCTAAAGTGATATACCCATTGGAGGGTGAGTCATTTTAACTCTACTACCTATCCTGTTATTGTGTACTTTTAAAAAAACTATTCCTATTAACACTGTACACACCAGTAAGGGCTTTCTCCTCACTATTGCAGGTAATATTTCGATTGCGGCAAACATCAGTTTGTTCATCATTTTTTCAGACTTATGGTATGTAGTAACTTCCCACATGTTCATTATTATCAATAGTGGCACACTGGATTTTTCATAGCATTAATGCCAAAGCAGTCCATACTAATTTGGATTTTCGTTTTGTTTTCATGTCAATTATTGCGCTTTTACCTCTTTTCTCTTTTATTGACCTCAACTATGCACCCAATACTGGTATGTTACTTTTTCTTTTCTATGTGTTTTATCATGTTTGGGATTTAAAATTCAATTTTGTTCATAAACCTGTACCATTTTTTTTGGCCAACGTACAGCCTTGAAAACGACCGGAGAGGTCGAAACACGTGTCGGCTGTCTAACAACTAATTAATACATTTGGATTTAAAGCCAAATTCACCTGTTTTCATGGACCTTTAACATGAATCTTTTTGAGAATCTGCGCACTGAGCTTATATACTTCCATCATCACTCTCATGATTTCTTCTTCCTCATCACTTCTAATTCTTTGGAAACTAGAATCTTCCCATTTCTTAGATTTTAGGTAATACGCGCCCTGTAACTAGCTCCTATCTTTTGTTGATGTTCAGTACTATACAATTCCTTCCCATGAACACATCTATTGTTTAGGTAGGATCCATACCTACATTGAGCAATCTATATATACATACTTTTTTCCCCCAATGTGCTAGATTTAATGGGTCAATGCCAAAATTATGAAATTTAATAATTTGTTGATATGTCTATGTAAATGGAACATAGTGTTGTTCTAAATTGTTGGAGCTCTATCAATGTTGAGTTTTTAATTTGGTTCTGATGTATATAGGTGACTGGATGTCATTAAGAATCTGTGGTCTTTGACAATGAGTTACTAAGCTTTTTTGGAAATTTAATTATCCTTTGTTTAGCATAAGAAATGTAATTCTAAATATTGTATTGAATTTTCTTTTTCTAGATTTAAATTGTTGAATATGCTGCCCCTGATGAAGTGTATTTAACTCTAAAGGTGTTGGGCCACCTAAGAAACAAATAGAAGAAACCATTTTCTCTTTTTAACACAAACGTATTATGGAAATGACCTGTATATAGGTTTCAAAGTGTTAATAATTGTTACCTATCTTTGCTTAATTACCTTTACCTCAATTATGCTAATTTGGCCTTTTAGCAAGTGTGCAGGGGAAGCAGTTATCCACATTGGATTTATTTTGTTCTTTGTATTTATCCAGCCCAGATACCAAGGCTGTGTCTTTCTCCCTCGCACCTAAAACATTTTGATAGCAATTTTGATTTTTTTTGTTCTTATCCTTCAACTAAATCATATATAATTTGATGTGCAAGTGTGTTAATCCGTGTTAGTGGAAAGTATGTGAGGCAGGAGAGACATTATATGAGCAGCTAGACCAAACTTTGTCGAGGGGATAGCATTATTCTAGTGCCAGAGGTGTTCTGCAAGTATTTGAGGTAGGAGAGACATTATGTGAGCAGCTAGACCAACATTTTACTGTGGGGGATGGCAGCATTCCAGTGTCGGATTTGAGTGAGGTGTGTGAAGTAGGAGACATATGAGCGGCTAGGCCCATAATCAAACCCTTAGGTTCATGCAGCTAGTACAGCTAAAATGCCCTTGGATACAGCATCTGATGCACCCGAAAATGCACCTAGGATTGGGCCATTAATACATCTGTAGATTCATCTGGATTGATCATATCGCACATCTAGAATGCACCTAGATTCAAACAGTATGCCAAGGGAATGAGCCTGTACACAAAGTGTCAGGTATACCTAAAGTCATCCAGATTCCTAGCAGGGGATGGGTCTAAAAAGATCTAGGTTCGAGACCTCCCTGCACTTGGTACGCACCTAGGTTCAGAATATTTCATACATTTAGATTCATCAATAAATATGTTGTAGTTGTGCAAGAACTCCCTATGCAGTAGGTAAAATGCTTTCAAGAGTCCGACATCTGTGGCACGAAGGTGAGGCTTCAGTGCCGTTGTGATGGAATTGGCCTAGCGGTTCCTGAGGACAACCTTGGGTATACTAGTTTAGGGGAAGCAGACCAAGAGGAAAGGACTTTGGTTCTGATAGGGTAGAGGTAGAGACATGGGCGATTTTGGTGCACTGAAAGGTGGTGTTCCCCATCCTTACCGTCTTAACTTGTTTGTAGCAATGGATTCATCCAATGTGGTACATTGCCCTCCCTCCAATTCGTGGCTGTCTGCGGATTTCCAGCAATGGATGAAATTGGATATGATGGGTAGTTGGTTGGACTGGACTGTGAGGCATGTAAAGTCTGAGGCATGTGCAGCAATTGTGGGGAATATCTGTAACCTCAATTTCTCAGATAGTACCATAATTGCAGAATTTGATGCTAAGAGTTGGAATTTCGTACAATTTTTGACTTCACCGATTACCATGATTAAGCGTAGGGCGGTGGAAAAAAAATGCTTTCTATGATGAAGAGTGCTCTAGTGCAAAAAGGACCTAGATTTACATGCAAGATCTGAAAGCCCACTAGATAAAGGTGTATTACATCAAATAAGCGTAAAATATAAGTCATTATCAACTGAGAAAAAGAGCTCAAGCAAAAGCATCCTGGGAAGCACTACATAAGGCCATGGATGAAAGGGAGATACTTTTTTGGAAAATGGTTACCCCACTAGAGCTGGATGGTGTTAATTATGTGTGCAAGGAGCGGTCTGGATGAGCCACTTCTCTGAACTATATGCTGCCCCAGATAGGGTGGCTGGGTTGGTTGGTTGGTACGGTTGACTCAGCCACAAGTTCTTCATAGGGGTTCTGGTTATTTCGAATGAGGAGGTGGAAGAAGTTTTGGGTTTACAGAAACTAGGAAAATCTGCCGGGCCTAACTTGATACCATTGAACTACAGGGATGAACCGACCCTTTGGATCCCGATTCTGAGCAGAGTTTTAAAACTTATCCAGGCAGGGGAAGTCCCCAGATCATGGAGTAAAGCAATCGTAGTACCAGTGTACAAAAAAGGATGAAAAAAAACTGCCTTGAAAACTATTTCTGTATATCCTTATTGGATGGGAAGACTTTTGGTAAAGTACTCCAAGTTAAGTTACAAAGGTGGTTGGATGACACTGGGATCTCAAGTGATACTCAGGGCCGGCAGGGGAGCGGTGGATCACTGTTTTCTGTTGTTTGTACCAATGTAAAAATGTACTAGACTATTGAAAATGAAACTGTTATCTTCCTAGACCTCAAAACGGCCTTTGATTTGGTGCCATGACACACGCTGTGGCAGGTTTTGGAGGGACGGAACGCTCCAATAGGTTTAGTAGAAGCAGTACAATTTATTACATGAGAAGACCCAAGAATTAATTCGGTTCGGTTTAGGTGGGGAACAAACTAAAACCTTGGACATGATCAAGGGAGTCCGCCAAGTTTGCTTCCTGGCCCCACTCCTTTTCTCACTATATATCCAGGAAATAGTGGATGCATTAGAGGAGGGTGCCTTGGACGCTCCCATAATCGCGTGTAAGAGATGATCCACCTTATTTTTTGTTGATGATGCAGCGATCCGTGCTGCATGCCCAAAGGGGGTGAACTTGTCCCTTAGCATTTTTTGGGGGAAATGCAAGGGGCTCACTTAGAATTAAATGTTGGTAAAAGTAAAGTTATGGTTTTTAAACCACCATTTCCTGAGCCTTTAAGGTGAAAATGAAGGTCGAAAGCCTCATATTGGAGCAAGTTAAGTATTTTGATTATTTGGGGATTTGATTTAATAAAGTGGGAGGCCTGGTCCGATCAACTCCTAAAAGCTAAGGTTAAATTGTGTAAATATAGGGGGTGAATTTACTGCTGCTTTAGTCATGGTACTGGGGCAATTTCACCAGCTATTGAGCTTTTTGATACACAAGCCTTGCCAGCAGCTCTTTATGGAGCCGTGATTAGGGGCTATACAAATACAAAAGTGCTCCGCCCAATTGAGAATGCTTTCTTAAATAAATCGCTGCTACTTCCAAAAAATGCCCCGACTTCATTAATCCAGTTGGAACTCCAAACGTGGCCCTTAGCCAAGCAGATTGCTCTGAACCAGTACTCTTTTGGCTAAGACTTTGGTCTTCTGAGTTTGGGTCCGTACAGCGGGTCCGTACAGCGATGCATTGAAGAACTTTATGAAGCTGGAAGGAGAGAGAAATTGTGGTTGGGTGCTCCATGTGGAAAAAAAGTTATGTAGGCTGAATACTAGATCTTTCTGGGACAACCCCCAGGAGTGCCGTTTAACATCAAAAGTGGACCTTAAAGCAACCACAAGGGCAAAGCGTTGGATAACCTGGAGACATTAAGATACTCATTGAAGAATGGCTGGAATTCTAACCACATAATATGATGGGGACAAGTAAACATTTTCTGCATGGATTTCACCCCCCATATGAACGTTCCCTATATGTCAGTTTCAGACTGGGGATCTTGCATACCGCATGTACACCCGCACATGGTCAGTGTTGATTTCTAGTGTATGCCCCCTCTGTAAATTAGCAGATGAACCTATGACCCATTTTATGTTGATTTTCCCAAGCTTCACTTGAGTTGAGATGCAGGTACTTAAGAAATCCCCTGGTCGACTCAAGGATAAGAAACACTCGAGAAGCCATGGAGCTTTTAACTTGTACAGTGGAATGGAAAGTTGTTTTTGCCTCTTCCAGATGTGTACATCGTGCCTGGCTATTAAGAAGGCGGCTGCTGGGTAATGTGTGATTATGAACTCTGAAAGTACTGGGAGGGTTCGAGCTTCCTCTCCTCAAACAGGGTAAATTCATAATGTTTTAAAAACTGCTGTAAAACTGTTTTTTTTACTTGTGTCAATTAGGGTTTTTCATTGTTTGTATATTTCTAATGGATTTTTATTAACCTCAAATTGTAAAAGTGTATATTCTTTTTATTTGTGTGAGGAATTGTGCTAAAGGTCAAATCCGAATAAAGCTTAAATGACAAAAAAAGATATATTTTTATGATTTACTAATAGGAAAATACATTCTCAAACAAAATCTGGCAACATGATCAGTTTGCTGCCCACTCCCATTCCATTGTTTTCTTCTTAAGACATGTCTTGAGTGCTCCTTCACTATCAGGCCAGTTTGGTCTTGTAATAGATTTTTTGGGGTAATATTTAGTATTTCGTGGTATTTTGCTATGGTGGTATTTTGTGGTATTTCTTGGCAATATATTGTGGTAAATTGGTATTTTTATAGTGGTGATTTCGGAATGCTACCCAATAACTATTTCACCAAGGCCACTAACGGTAAACAAATACTGGCTCAATATCACTCTTATGCCCTTTTGGCTGTGTTTTAAAATCCATAAAACATGCAAATGAAATGCAAAACATTCATTCACCCTCTCCAATTTACTGTGGCTAAATTTGCTTTGAGATTTTTTACTGCACGTTCTATCTCTCAATGCATGCCAAATCAATGAGACTGAATACAGAAGAAATACACTGAGACTAAATTACCTTTTCAAATTGTTTTAATCACAAACTAGATATATGTAAGTTACACAGAACGACAATTACACGTGCGCCAATGTTGTAAATTTAAACATAAAAAAAGTTTTATCTGTGATAAAGTGCAGAGCTCTGCCTGTGGTCACACTTGACTTCACAACAAAGTTGGCAGAATAAATACACACTAACTTGCTTGCAGCAAAACTCGGAGAAATACAAGCCCAGTTTTACAGGCACTTTAAATTCTTTTACTAATGCAGCGCTTAAAAAGTAACTGAATTATTTAACCTGTGCTACAGAGTACCGAACATTCACTTCACATGCCCCTCAATTAACAGCATAATTCCCGGACTCATCTGTGATAGACCCTGGGTTACTGCCAAACTAAGGTCCCTTTGAGACTACGGTCTTCTAAGGACTCCAACCCAGGAGCGATACAGCCCCAGCCCACCAGATAGTCGGCTTGCAAGCACCGAAGACTCAAGTCTCTCTGGAACCAGCCTTCTGCTCTCTTCGTCAGTGAGTGGATAGACTGCCCAGCCCTCTCTGCCTCAAATCTTTTTCACAAAACCCTCTGTCACTCAAAAAGCACCTCCCCTTGACAAGATCATCCCAGTAAAATAGCACGTGATTTCCTCTGTGATTTCGTCTGTGCCTTTACCTGAAACACAAACTGCATTGCTGAATAGAACATGTTACATCTCTCCGGCGCTTCCTGCACCAATACAATGCAATGGGCCTCATTACACGGTAGGCGGAGAACCATGGCGCTATTAGCGCCATGGTTCATGCCGGTAAAATACTGCACCGCCTTGGTGGAAAGGGGAATTACCGCCCTATTCCAAGGTTGGCGGGCGGTAATTCCCCCTTCCGCCATTGCCCTTCCCCATTCCCACTTTTGCCCCATAGGGCATAATGGGAATGGGGAAGGCGCTAATTACGGTACCGCAAATTGCGGTACCGTAATTAGCTCCCTAGGTCCCTTTGCGGGTTGGTTTTTAACGCCTACAAAAAGCAGGCGTTAAATTCCCCAACCCGCAAAGGGTCCTCGTAGTAAGGCGGTAAGGATTTACCGGTACCGGTAAAATACTGGTACCGGTAAACCCTTACCGTGTAATGAGGCCCACTGTCTTTAGCAGAGCGGATCTTCACATTCCTCATCTTCCAACACAGCGCAGCTTCAAGCTTGCACGTTTTAAGTTTATTTTTCTTTCCAGGCCACCATGCATTATCTGTCAATTTGCATCCAGCTTACATCATGGACTGATTTGCACTAAATGTTATTTTGGTAATTATATGTTGATGGGCAGGGGTAAATTAGTATGTTAGTTTCATCTTAGTTTCATTGTTTAGTGCAACTCAGTCCGTTAACATAGTATCATGGAGCAAAGTGATCATTTTCTAGCATGTGTTCTGTGCATTTGCATCTATTTAGATTCAGCCCGAGTCTCATACCCTCCCTTGGCCCTAATTAAAATTCAAACCTTCGCTTAAATTTGAATGATGAAATGCAGAGTCTAGATGTTGTAATGCGGAGCCTACATTCCTACACCACCCCTCCTTTTTTATTTTCTGCTGGGTTATAACCCAAAATCACAGCAGGAAAAACAAACATATATGCTCTAAAACACATGTGCTTCTCCCAATAAACCACATCTTAATAGTCAAGAAACAAATAACATACATTTGGTAATATTCATACATGAAAAACGTTATGTATACATCACTAGAATTAAGCAAAAGAAAGGAAAAAAAAGAAATCTGTTTTTTTAGAATGTTTTTTTTCTTATCTTTTGATCACCTTTATAAAATATGAAAGGAAAAATATTGTCATGTTCACAAAACACAAGTCCATAAAACAGTGTCATTCTGGGACGACTTTTGGGGTCATCTTCACATCCTTCAGGGTCATCATCTTCACCCCTTTCTTTGGTCCAGAGGGCTTTTCAGGGGGACTCCATTCCAGTGGCATCCTTCAGAGATCCGGCCACTCCAAGGAGCCGGCACACTGACGGGGGAAAACAATTATTTTTCTAAGTAAAATGAAAAGACAACTTAAGAATCGAGTACACCAAACCTTTGCTTTCCCCTTCTCACTGGGACATGTGAAATAAATATATTATGCACACAAATGCACATTGTACCAAATAACATATCATGCAGCCAAGTTAACTTTTTAGGACCATCTGAAAATAATCTAAGCTACTCACTTATACCACATGGTATTTTTACAACACTCCTTTCACAACATCTAATAAACATGTTAAGGATTCCAGTCGGGCGTCGCACACCGGACCAGGACACTTGGTCTTAGCCTGGGATGTGGTGCTGTATAGGAATGCTTTTTCTTTAATTTCAACAAATTCAAATTGAGCTGGTACCCGACCAGTCTCGCACAAATACCCAGGCTCACAATGGACTATGAACCAGGCCGGTTGGTGAAAATACAATATTGATTTATTTTTAAAGTTCACAAAAATCACACTTTTTCATATCGGGCAGCAATCACCAATGGGGTGATAATGACAATGGAAATGAAAGCAATGCACTTGGTTAACTTTCTAGTGGAACATATCCAAAGCACAAATGAATAGGAGCACGTTTTGAATTGGTATAGATGGCACCCAAGTTAAGGTTCCCCGTTGCAATGTTTCCTCAACCAACCCACACATAATCAAATTCTGAGTGGATAGAAAGAAGCAGCAGGTAGTGGGGGATAAGAGGCAGCAAACAGAATCAAATTCGGACTTCACAAAATAAGAGGCAAAAACTTTTGCAACGGCCTAAAATGACACTCAGATTTTGATAATTAATTATATGTGTTTAAACCCAGTGCAGCCGAATTCACACATGGAAAAGTTGCATTTTTTCTAGTTTGCAGTTTTAAATGCCAAAACGTTTTTTTAAATAAAAAAAAAACAGGTGAAATACTCAATCGGAATGCGGTTATTTGGAAGGGCGAGAGATGCACAGCACAGGGACAATATAGAAGTGAAATGAGGGCTATAGCTGGTGAATTGAGAGAGATTTGGAAGGAAGAAAGAGGTTCGCTTTTAGGAAAATAAAGCAGTTCAAAAGAGAAAATCAGTTTTAAAATGAGACACATTTTTTTTAAACTAAATTATTTAGACTATATTGTTAAAGAAAGCCATGGTACGTTCAAAGATTGATTCGAGATGTCAACCTTTTCCCGCCGGGTTCTGATCTTCGTGGGAATTAATTTAAATTACTCCAAATATTACTAATGAGTTACAAAAGGAGGTGAATGAATGAATTGCGCTAACACTAGAAAAAACAAGAATAAGGTGCACAGAGAATTGGAACAGTCTATACAAGTTATCAGGGTATCGATAAGGTTGCTTAGAGAGGGGCACAAAGACAAAAGTCAAGATGGGGTAGACTGTGTTATGGGATGGGGGATACTCACAGTCCGCTCTTAAATTTGGGATTAGGAACAGTCAACCGGGTTCTGGACTCCAGGGCTCGGGTCACCAGGTAGCATCGGACTCTGCTGGCAGAACAACAGCTGGGCCCGTCTGGTCACTTGATACAAGGACAGCTGGATGGCAGGGTTGCAGCGGGCATGCAGTTAGTGGGCAAAAAGCCGGCCTGGTTTCAGGAGACTTCCCAAAGAATAGCTTTTCCCTTTGGTTATGGGGATTTTAGTTGGATTTCAGGAATGAGGCCTTGCTGGGATGGTCGGCAATGATTTGGCCTTGCAGTGGGATCTGGAATCTGGCAAGATGAATGTAGAAGATCAGGAACGCAGGCGTAGGAAATTCAGGAAAGAGTGTGGGTCTAGAGTTCTGTCAGCCACTCTTTTTATAGAGCATGGTGACATCATATAATTATATGGTAGGGCAGGCTTAGCTAAGCACGCCTCTAAACAACTGGATTGGTCAGGGGTGATAGTTACCGCCTTCCTCTCAGCTGGTTGGGTTTCAAGGGCATGATGTCAGATTTATGATGTGAGTTTTACAATGTCCAGAACCCCCCACCGCTCCCCCAGTTACTTTAACTAAAATCCAGTTTTGCCATAAATGGCACATTTGTACAGTTGGGGCATCTTAACAAATTACATAAATAGGTTACATATTTTCTGCAGAGCATGCCGGTCCAACTCTATAGTTTGTAAGACATTGTTTTGCCCTTTAATAATTTTTAGTCATTTTTAGTGTGAAATTCAGCCTAAGATTCTAGAACTGTATACATGTTTATGGATTATCATTAGGCATATCAGTACTGATTTTCACATTGGCATCAGGTACACTTTCTGTGGAATACCCAATTCTCTACCATTTCTGTTCCCAAGGTGGCAGTGAAGGCTACAAAACCCACAAAATTACATTAACACTGTTAACCTTTTACATTCTTGCTAATTTCTGTGGCAAAAATAACCGTCTTCAAGGTTTCTTAATAAAATAGTCTTTTAAAAGAAATGGGCATCCTTTGTCCTTCCGTGGGGTGATTCTTTTTTTTTTTTTTTTTTTTTTTTTTTTTTTTTTTCTTTTCTCTTCAACTACCCCCAACTGTCAATTCAGCCCAGTGTGGGGAGGGGGTTTCCCAGTTTGATTGAATGTTTATGGCCCCCTCCGCTTCACAGGTTGGTGTCCCAGAAGTTCCATTGTAAGAGGCCTCAGCCTAGGCAAGTCTGCCAAGGTAGCAATTATAACTTGTGTTTTCTAACATCTACTGTGAGGGGCCTTCTGTTGCTGGCAACCCCCAAGCAGAAACCTGTTTGGGGCTGATTTCCCCCTAGGCAGCCAATGCAATTTAATTCCTTATTTTCTTTATTTTTGTTATAAATCAGAATAAAGCCTGTTGAATAAGATCTCCCATCTACGTTTCACAGCACAAACCCCCTTCACATTGCTAGATAGGGGTAAGGCCTTATCCAACATACACTTTTAAACCAGTATTTTTCTATATTTGCAAAAGTACATTTAAACATGCGGTGACTGCTGACATTTTCCTTGCAAATTCCGTTTTTCGCTTCTCTCTGAATTCCCACATTGTTTTGTAACCAGAGTTAGTTTCTTGTATGCAGCGATTTGTTTAAACACAGATGCACTGAAATTGACAGGTCCAGAGAGCCAGGGCTTATTGTGCAATTGTTTCCTCTGTGTGGGTATGGACAGTATTTTGATTATCAAGTAAGGGTAATCTATCTGTGGATCCTAATTCTTCATTGGGTGGTGGTATTGCTACTAGATTTCACTGTCATATGAAAATGGATTCGGGGGGAGGAGGGGGAGTCTAAAAGACAACCCTGTGTCACTGCACTGAAGGTGCTGTGTAACACATATGGAAGAATATGGTGCCATGGAGTAGGTGAGGCTCCAGTGCCCAAGATCACACAAAAAGTAGAAATACACATAGCAAAACACATGTAAGAGTGGGAAAAAGGCTCACACTCTTACCAGGTGAAAAAAATAAATCCTAGAAATCCAGCAAAGCTGCTGAGGGACTCGGTAGGTAAGGGAAATTAACCATTTATGAGAATTCTCCCCAACACTGGCCTCGGTCCTATTTAATTTTTGTATAGCGGACATAGGACGCTGCTTTATAGTTTTGGTCATTGATCTGCCTAAATTACAAGTGTCGGCCATACAGTGGCTTCTATATGCCGTATCTAGACAGTATTGTGAATGTTAGCATGTGCCACACCTAGATGGAATTATGAAAATTGCCAAGAACTACACTTAAAAGGATTTGAGAATGTTGGCATGTCCCACACTTTGATAGAATTATGAACATTGGCCTGTGTGGTATCTGGATGGTATTGTTAGGGTTGGTGAGTGCCACACTCAGACTGAATTGTGTAGGGCCGCAAGTGCCACACTTAAATAGAACTGTGAATGCTTGCATGTTAAATGTCACATAACCCACTAACCAATATAAACTCTAACTCTGCATACTTAAAAAAAAAATTAAACTCACACAACCATCTCTCGCACAGCCAGCTGCACGCTCTTCACCACACTGCAACAACACATAATCCGCACCAACAGCACATGCGGACTGACACCGATCCAATACTCGCACCAAAAGCTCAGCACCCGGTGTCTCGCGAGTTGAAGCTGCCAACAGTACACCACTCCTCCCACTATCCTACGCCCTCTTCACCTCACTAACCCATACCACTTCTCATTTAAAGATCCTCCAGAGCGCCTGGAGACGAATTTCGTTGGTGACGGTGCGCTATAGAAGTACCGTTAACATAACATAACCTTTTGTGTTTTATTTTAACATTGGATGCTCTTCTTAAATCTTCTCTGTTCTTTGGGTTTTTGTCGTTCGTTTTCCCCATTTTGTTCTTCATCTTCACACACCTGAATAGTCTGGTACAACTATAAATTGAATCGCACTGTGTCTTCTTTTGTTGTTGACTACTATTTGAAACTACAGGAGTCTATCCTACTCCTTGGTAGGATGCTTTCCATGATGTGAAAAACCCAAACTGTCTCCTGTTCAAGTGTATCGAGCCGCCTGCCTTGGTGTCATTAATGACGCACGGTCATTGGTCTCAAGCTTGATATCCAGAAAACGTGATTGCCTCCTTGTTTCTCCATCTGTGTATTCTTTACCAACACAGACAGTAGCTCCCTGAGCTGATTCTCTGTGGTTTCTCTTCCCCATTTATTTCCTTAGGTAAAAACCTGTTTAGGTTGAAAATGCAAACCTTCTTAAAAATCTCATTGCAAGACCATTTTCATGGGTAAATCTTGAACCTGGAGAATACGATATCGAAGTAAAAGATAATGGGCACTTTCCAATAAAACTGCGCTAATATTTGAGAAAAGTAAACTATGAGAATTTTAAATTTGCACAGTAGTGTAATACTGAAGGAGAGAAATCCACGAGGCTCTGCACACCATACAACATGGGCATTGTGCCTGAAAAGAGAAAATAAACTAGGAATCATGGCATTTTACATGGCATTAATCTTTGTACACAGAGAGGAAGTGACAGAAAATCTTATTGAATTGGTCTTCATTGTTCTCCATCCCGATGGATTGTCTTTGCATGGAGGCCATAACACACATTAGAGAGACAGTCTTTGACATGCAAGTTGTGCTTTGATTTGAAAATAGCTCTTTTCCTAGTGCCTGTGTAATCCAGGAGTTTTGATTTCTAGGCATAGTGAAAACTGTGGACGGGGCAAGATTTTGGTGATAACCAGACTATTCTGTCTAGGTCCAAAGAGATCCTGGCTTTTATGTAATTCCACCAGGTTCCACTTGTTTGCAGGCGTTGACGTGAGAGAGTTGCATTGGGAATCATTGTACCTCGAACATCCATCATTTGGCGTGAACAATGTGTGCATTTTCGCATCTGACCAGTACATTGCTTAGAATGTGCTGCTGTGTGTACGCCAGGTGTAAATTTGGACAGACCATACATGCCTTCAAATGTTCTGGTCTCGCCCAGTTTCCCATATGGAGAGGCAAACGTATTAAATCGCGAGAGGCTGTTAAGTTGATTGCACGTCAGATCCAGAGCAAGCCTATCAATTTCATTGGTTCAATGTAGCAAGAGCTGAGCTCAGATCTCTTTAGGTGGTAGCCTAAACTCTTCTCTCAACCTGCTTCACTTCTAACGAAACCACTGCTGATAATTAGTTTTTCAGTGGTGGCCCTTCTCTTTTGATTGTGTGTTTGTGCTCTTTGGTCCCATTTAGAGCTCTGCTGCAGCCGCCTTATTGTGGGTACATTAAAAGATGATCCTGTACTTCACCACTTATTTTTGCATGCAGTTTGTCAGATGTTCCAATAGTTATACATTCAGGAGAAACTGTGGATCTCTAACAAAAACCAACCTCATCCAGTGCTACTGTAGTATTGAAGGAACCAAACAGCATCACATTTGGAAATGCCAAATGATCCAAAAACACAAGTTAGTGGAGAAATCTTCTTGTTGTAGCCTCTTCTGTATGGGTATCTCTTATTATTAACTGAGTTTTAGGAAATGGTACTCTGAGTTGATAACTGTCAGTTTCTGCCTGGATTAGATTTTTGTTATTTTTTAATCTCTGACTCGCTCAAATAAGTAGGCCTATACAATGCTCTTTGAAAGGCTTAGATAAAACGTATAAAACTGGCCTGGTATTTCTATCCTGCCCATTTTCTCAGACTTACCGTACACCGAACAGATTTGAGAAGGGTCAAAGAGCCAAATGATGATCAGACTGAGTAGGGTTTCTTGGTGGTGGCTGACATTGTCAAAGACTCAGTGACTTGGAAAACGTTTGAAAGCCTCGGCACAGCTGTTGAATAGGT
Source organism: Ambystoma mexicanum (assembly GCF_040938575.1). Lineage (NCBI taxonomy): Eukaryota > Metazoa > Chordata > Amphibia > Caudata > Ambystomatidae > Ambystoma > Ambystoma mexicanum. Next base: position 151,185,511 of record NC_090936.1, read on the forward strand.
TTTATTGAATATATTATCTGGAGGTCAGGATAACCTTTTTGGCTATTATGTTGTCAGCACCAATTTTCAGGGCACTTTTAGATATATCATCTTCACTCTCCCAACATGTGTTCAATGAGAAGTATCTGTCACTATATCTTTTCACAGCATTTGCAAATTATTACACATAGTGAACCAAGACAAAGTGAAGCAATTTCCCAGGTTGAGAGAAGGGTTTAGGCTACTGTCTACAGAGGTCTGTCACTATGTATTTTGTGGTAAACATTTTCCCCACATTCCGTGTTTTAGCAGGGGGATTGGTTTTCAAAGTCTTATGTGGCTTACGTTTCACCGGTTCATTGCAAATGAGTTTTCACGGTTCAGAGGGGGAGGGAGGTCGACACTTATTGGTAAGTGTTTCGTTCCACAGCAGCTGTTGCGTTGGGAACTCGGAGCCAGTTTTCCAGCATGAAGATTTTTTTATTATGAATCGACTTTCTTGGCTCACTCTGCGTCTTTAGACTGATATTCCTACCATGTAGTGCTTCTGAACCACCAGCTTTCTCGGTTCATGGGACAATATTGAATGGTTCATTGAGCATTAACTCTCCAAGTTCGATGTTGTTCTTTAGACTGATTCTCAGCATTCAGTCTTTCTTTAGAACACAACTGTCTAAACGTTACCTGCCAAGGTACTCTGACCTGGGTCCATTGGCATACTGGTCTGCTTTCCCACTCTCATCCTCTCCATTTTACTGCTATGAGGTGCTCACTCCTCTGGAACAGTTTTCAGGTCTGCATGCTAGTTTAGGACTTTCCACGGCTAGGCTCCTTTTGGCTGCCTCCTTTTGGTAGCCGTCAAAATGTCCTTATTCGCTTCTCGTAGTTCGGGTCCTCTTCTGGCAACCCCTTTCTCTGATCTGGGAGTTCTTGTCCGGTCTTCATAGTGGTGTTTGTGTTCCAACTCCTGGGTTCTTTTTAGGCTTGGCTATAACCTGGGCTTTTTGGCTTTGAAGGCTTGTGTCTTCTGGACAGCAGTATTATGTAGTCTGGATTCTGCCTCTCGCCACCGGCTTCATACCCTCACATCCACATGTTGATGCGGCAGTTGCGGTCTACTGCAAGCACACACCTTTTTTCCTTTTCGTTACCTTGACGTTTTGAATGTGCTGCACTGTTGGCTGGGTCAGCTGATCATCTACATTCCATGAAGAGTCTGGCATCTCATCTCTGTAGTCTGCACTGAGTAAAGTTGATCACGAAAGGCTACCCCGACAACATCCAGTGGTACAATGTTCATCTGAACTGCCAAAATGTCGTTTTTTTCAGCCCAGCAGGTAAGTGGTGTGTCTGCCACCCTTTCTCCCTAAAAAAACGGGCATATACTCCTAGGAAAGTAAAATGGGTATTAAAAGCACCCAATAAAAACAGGAAACCACTCTGAAATGGCAGCTGCCACCTGCTTGCACACAGTTTTCGGGATCAGTGCACCAACTGTGCAGAGCAGAGCTGACCCAACAGAAGAAGCTTTAATATTATTATTGCTGATCCAAAAGGTTTCTATCTTAAAAGGCATTTAGGCTAGAGCAGTATTCTTGTGTGCAGAAACCCTAATCCCCACTCTTGTACTCAACAGAGTGCTTGGTGAGCTGTGGGCAGTGGCACCTATGAAATGATTGAGTTTAAGGCCTCTTCCAAGGAAGACCCCAAGGTACCGAACCTTGGTGATAGAGTGAGGGATAGGGGAGGACATTAGCATTACAATGAGGGAGTGCTGTAGGCTTGGAGACCAGGAGAATAATAGACTCCAGTCGTGGAAGAGTTTGTAGCATAGTCATAGCTATTAATGTGCTTTACAGTGGAAAACTGTAGTTATTTTCCAACTAAACCCATAAGAGCCAAAACCTTGGGAGTGGAAAACATTAATGTTGGTCAATGTACTGTGACTCCATGGACCAATGAAGTGTTGTATTAAAATACTTGTCTACACGATGTGCAGGCTATGATGTGGGTTGGACCTTAACTTCTTTGAACATTTCTTAAATCAAGTTGGCCCATCCTGTGAACTAGAAGAGGGAATATGGTTTGAGTAAAAGAACTTCTAAATCCACATGTTATTTGTTGCTATAAACTGTAATTTCAGGTGAAGTTTCTGCTCCTTAGTCTGGTATGGACTATTGTATACATTGAAGAGAGCGCCTATTGTTGTGTGTCTATTTGAGGCCTGCCACACCCCTCCATAACACAGACATTGGCCTGAAAGTTGAACTTTTCCTGCAGCAGGCACTGAAGTGGTCCTAGTCCCTGGATAAGGGATCATAGTTGCGTCACTCTTCTCCTGCAGACTGGAGGGAGGAGCTACAGGGGTTGTGTGTGCCTGGACATTTAATGCTGATCTTTGACAATAGAGTGCGTATCTCAGCTTTGGTTGTGTTGGAAAAAAGAAGAAAAAAACGATTGCAGAATGGTTTGTGTCCTGGAGAATCTTCTGGTGAATGCAAATTTACATGGATTCTCGTGAACCAGAAAGTGCCCGCTAGCATCCCTAAATGTCGGAATTTAGATAGCGCTTTTCTGCTGTTTTGGGTTCCTCCAAGTACTTCCAGAATCGTTACTAGTGTGCTTGTTGGTAACTGTTCCTTTTGTGATCATTACCGTTCATTAAACTATAGTTGCACAGCTGCAAGAAAAAAAAAACGATTGAGGCATGGCGGCAGAAGAAAGTCGCACAAAGATGGGAAAGGGCTTTTTTTCGTTTTCACTGATTGCGTAATACTGCCAGGCTGGTCTGTTTCTGTGAACATGCAGTACCCCACATGCCTTGTCTAGGGCGTCTAGCAGTGCTTAATTGGTGGCGGTGTTTGCCTGGGCTGAGCCCCAGCACTTATTGGGCCTCATTCCGAGTATGGCGGTAAGGGATAGCGGCCACCGGTAACGAGACCGGTGGCGGTGATCCCTTACCGCCATACTCCGAGTTCCTTTGCGCCCTCGCCCTTAACGCCTGCTTTGAGCAGGTGTTAAAGTCGAGGGCGCAAAGGGGCCCCCAAGCCAATAACGGTGACCGTAATGAACGGTCACCGTTATTTGCATCTTCCCCATTCCCATTGAGCCCTATGGGGGCTCATTCGGGAATGGGGAAGAGCCTTGGTGAATGGGGAATTACCGCCCCGCCAACCTTGGAATGGGGCGGTGATTCCGCCATCCACCAAGGCGCTGCCGGTCCGGCGTCAACCAAGGCGTTAATAGCGCCATTGGTTAGCGCCGTACTCGGAATGAGGCCCATTGTCTCACACTCGGATTGATTATGAAGTAATCATAGCCAGGTCATCCGTGAACTCCAGGTGCGAGCTGTAGTTGAACCCCAAATGTGTCGACACTATGGGCAACAGCTCTTGGTGGTGTCAGCAATGGCTGGGATCTGCCTGGCCAGTGTCACACGCATGGTTGAAAATATTTGGGCCCTCAGACTTATTTTCTTACAAATTAAGCCCTGGTGCTTAGTGAATGTTACTTTCTCTTACTAGCACTGCCAAGAGGTGCATAAAGTCTTTCCCTTCCTGAGCATACCTTTTGTAGTTTGTTAGGGCAGTGGTTACGTTTATTTTAAATTTTAAAATGAATTACCTGTACTAAATCCGTCTGGTTTCCTTTTTTATAAAGGGGAAACCGTTTATAATTGTTTCCCTTCTCTGTTTCGGAGAAATGGTACACAGTTTGGAAGTTTTTAATCTGGTCCGTAATGTGTATAGTGTTCGATACAGCAGATTATATAAATTCACTGTACGTTTTTGTGTTGCGTTCTGTTTGTTGCCTGGTGTGGACTATGCCATTCCATTTTCTTAAACCATGCATCCGAGTCTCAAATGTGCACTCGTCAATCACCATCTGGAGTGATGATCGACTCTTGGCCAGTAGAACATGGTGTGCTGTGTGCATGCTGAGAACTGAAGGGGCAAGTGCATTTGTATGCCTGGCTAGTAGTAGCTTGCCACTTTGACCCATTATACATTTTGATATTTAGTTTGGGATTGTGGTGGCAAAATCCCCTCTGAACTATTTCAGGAAATAAGTATGTAATTGGAACAGGAAGGGGTGTTTTACTGACTCTGTGTTTTACACTGAGAACAAAAAATCTGCAGTCTCTTTTTCTGACCATATTATGGCAAGTTAGCGTTAAGGTAGAAGTGATTTGTACTAGCTGCCACATGGCTGAGCTCTGTGTAATTGCGGGCTGTAGGGACAGCTGTGTGTTTCGATGCATTAAGTGAATGTCCTCTTCCCAAAGGTTTCTGAAACTCTTCACGTTTCTTCCTCTTCCGGAGATCAAGCACATCATGGAGATGCATGCTAACGAGCCGGAAAGGCGGATCCCTCACAAGCGACTGGCTGCAGAAGTGACCAAACTTGTTCATGGCAGAGCAGGGCTGGAATCTGCCAAGAGGTAGGCGACTTTCCCCGGTGTGCACATTCATGGAGAGGAGGGCTTATTCACCTAATGCACTGCTGCCAGTTTGATGTTTTTGTTTTCATTCAAATAAGAGAAATTTACAACAGGATTACTGAAGCTAGTTCAAGCACCAAGGAACTCTTTATTATCCTCAGAGAATTGGAAGCCCCTATTCCTCCCGTGGACACATGTACTAAGGATCAAGTATGGTGCACGACATCCAGAATGCGCACTCTCTAACAGCATTTCACTCCTCCAAAGAAAAATCTCAGAAAAAAGCAGAACCTGTCTACAACAGGTTCATATAAAAAAATAAATCGAGATCCGATCCTGAAACCGTTTCCGCGTTTCAAATTTACACAAGTCACCACCCGAGAGGTGGTAAATATCATTGATTCGCTTAAACCTTCAAGGTGTCGGGGCGATATTTGCCCAGGCCAGATTATCAAAGATGCGGCCAGAGAGCTGGCTGCTTTCATTACCAAACTAATTAATGTCTCATTTCTTTCATGTAACGTCCCTACTAATTTGAAGGATGCCTGGGTCATGCCACGCTTTAAAAAAAAAAAAGAAAAAAATAAAGGAAAAATTATAATAAAATAAAAATACTTCCTTGGTCCCATCTATCCCAACAAACTAAAGAGCAATCACCACAGTCCCTTTTTTACTCAAGATAGGCAGCCTACGTCCAGATAAAAGCGTACCTGGAGATGAACAATCTCTTAGGGCTTCAGCAATCTGGTTCTAGACCCAAATCGATCTAATCAAAGACAACAGGAAACTTGTCCTTCTACTCTTATTGGACTTATTTGCTGCTTTCAATTTGGTGGATCACAAAGTCCACAGCAGCCCATTTCTCCCAGGAAGCAAAAGCATGGATCCACTCATTTCTCGACAACAGGTCAATGAGAGTGTTCTCAACCTCTGCCTCAGCAATTCCTACTCCTATAACATGTGGCGGACCCCAAGGTTCTTGCTTATCACCTACTACGTATAATGTCTTCACCAAACTGCTGTTTGATGACCTTGACCATCTCTGTGTCACCTACACTAACTATGCAGATGACACCCAGATCCTGATTCCATTTACCGGAGACTATGATGCCAACCTGGCCCTGGTGAACAAAATCTATCTAGTCATTCAGGCATGGATGGCCACACATGGCCTCTGCCTGAATGACGAGAAGATGGAGCTCCTAATCGTAGGATCCTCAGTTAACATAAACAAACTTGGCAGTAAATACTCAGCATTCAAGATCGATGGCATTGACATCAATGTGGCTAAGGAGGTTAAAACCCTAGGTTTCTACCTTGATTCGACCCTCAGCCTAGGCAAACAAATGAAGGCTACTGTCTCTGCATCAGCCTACACCTGTAAGCTGATACAGACCTGCAAACCATTCCTCTCCACAGAAAGCTGCATTACGCTAGCGAGAGCCTTACTTCTATCCAAAATCGATTTTTGCAATGCCCTTTACCTAGGGGCGAGTAAATGCATTGTCAATAAACTTCAAATACTCCAAAATAATACCCTTAGAACCACCCTCAGTATACCTAGGAGACAACATATCTCAGAGGCCAGACAGAATATTAACTGGCTCACTAATAACAGAATTCAGCTCAAAACTGTCTCGCTTACCTACAAATGCCTAAATAACTCAGCCCCACTCTATTTAATGGAAATTATTACTAAAAAAACATTTACACGCCCAACTAGGTCGGCCAATTCGTTTTGCCTTAATGTCCCAAGATTTAATCTGAAAAAAGCAGGAGGCGGTAGCTTTTCTGTCATGGACGCCCAATTGTGGAACTCGCTTCCGATCGTTTTGAGAACCGACCAGTCATTCTACTGTTTAGGGAAAAACACTAAAAACTGACTCCTTATAAAGTGAGACTGGATATTCTATTCTGCCTCCTGCAACACAATTCTGTTGACGGTTCAGTAAATTATTGATGTATAGCTAATGTATCCACTATTAGAATTTCTGTAAATATTTTGTATACAATATTTGTATTATTCCTATCTGCAAATGGAAAACTATTGCTTGTACATAATGACTATAACCATAGATGCATCAGAAACTTGTAACACAATTGTAATGCACCCATATATTCAGTGTGCTTTATAAATCGACAAACAAATGGCACTTCCGAAAGTAGAAAAGCACTTTTAAAAAATACATAGTTCTGAAGCAAAACAAGCAGGCGGCCTAGAATCTGTATAAAACACTTTCAAGTTTTCCAGTTCCAAAAATGCCTACATAATTGTGTAGCCTGGTCTAAGAATTTGCCAAAAGGAAATTGAGAATGAATATGGAGGATCTGGATTCACTCTACAGTTATTGCTAAACATGATTATTAGTGCACAGAACCGAGAGAGCCCTTACAGAATGTTGTCCCACTGGTACCTTGTCCCCAAAAGCATCACAACCGTTGGTTAAAATTAATCTGGTCTGTTGTGGAAAGGCTGCAGAGTAGATGAACTGTCTGCCGATATGGGTGAATTATCTGACGTTTACATCATTTTGAGAGTAGGTTTTCTCTATGCACAATGGGATATTGGGTAGCCAACTTCCCAGTGCCCTTTGATATTCTGAATCCTCTGCATGCCCCCTCTGCAAGTTAATGCATGTGGTGTCTTACAGATGTGAATTGAAAGATTCAAGATAAAGGCCCTGATTCACAGAACGTTTTCCCTATGGGATTGCACCATTATAAAACACTTCCATGAATCAGGCCCAAAGGGATTTGGTACACTTACTCATTTTAGAAAGAGGACCAATTATTTGGCACACAAACCTAATTAATTCGGTTTACATTTAGGAAGGAACACGCATGGTTTTCGTCACGTAAATATTCTTGTTGTTAAAAGCGAATTGACTTATTTTCCATAATGCATATATTTTTTGCAATAATGTATTTCGTTGGAAAGTGATTGCATGTCCATTAGCCAGCTGCCTCAACAAGACAAATAAATCATCCTTCTGCACGTGAAAGCCACCCAGAATCTGTTCAGTCATTCAGTTTCATACCTTCTGTTGGTTTTAGCAGCTCGTTGGCTATGTGGGTCAGGATGCCTCACTTCCCAGTACAGGATCCACCTCCTAGTTCCTCTGTGTTCATTGTCATGCCCTTGTGCCGCAGATATGCACATGTCTGCAATCTTGTAGCATTTTTGTATCAATGTGGTCACTTTTTAATCCTGAGGTACGTCCCTTTTGTAGGTGTACCAAAGCTCTTTACAACAGCAGCATAGAAGCACTAGAGGTGATGTCTGACGAGGAACTCCAAGAACTCTTCACAGAAGCCCCTTTTGCAGAGTTCTTGTTTGAATCGGGGACAACGGTGCTCGATATGTGCCGCAAAATGAATGCCATTCCAGAAGGAGCAAGAGGGTAGGTTCTTCTTTGTCATACAACAGATATTCTATGTTTTCAGTTGGCAGATGAACAGTTAATCAGGAACTGTAGTCCTCTTGATCCATTTTTAATTGGTGAAAGTGCAAGGGGCTGTGTGATGGGAGCATTTATTTTCTTGTTCCTTCTTTTCTGGGCAGTTTTTTCTTTTTTTTAACGAAGCAGAGCCTTAAAAGAAGCTAAACTACTAAATTTCAATGTTTAATGTAGCTTCAAAGCTCAAGCCTAACAATGGGCATAGTCTCCTTCTGATAAGACATAGACTGCTTAAGGCTGGGCAATAATGCTGGCTATTTTTGGTGATCAGGCTGTATGGAGTAAGTCCTTTTACCCACATACTAGTTGTCGCAATGTCTTGTATATATATTTCTGAGGCTTGTGAATCTGCTTGGATTCAAATGGCTTGCACAGGCCGTCCATACGGCTGCCCCCAGAGTATTACGACTTGTTTTAAAAATAAATCCAAGAATCGTGCTTCAACAGGGGCATTCTGTCACACTATTCCCCTCCTACGTGGACAGGGACCCATGATCCTTTATACATCAACGTCCTCTGATTATTTCAGATACAGAGCTAGAAGCCAAGCCCTAAGAGGGACAGCCTCTTTCTTAAGAGTGACCCTCCCATGCCTCCCCCTGTAGAGGGAAGTATAACATTGTTTGTCCATGCATGGAAGGGGATCACATCTGAAAAGTGGGTCTTATAAACAGTAGCCAATGGTTACTGTGTGAGCTCCATACAATCTTTCTCGGAGAGAAAAGAAAATGCAGTGGGAGCATTTAATACTACTGCAAAAGGTAGTCTAGGCATCATTGCAAAAAGAGTACCATTGAAGCAGTCCCACCGCATCAGGCAAACTTGGGCATTTATTTACTACATTTCTAGTTAACAAGACAAATAAATGCTGGTGTTAGACCTACAGTCAGCAAACAAATATGTCGAACTGCAGAAGTTCCGGGGGACCACCCATAAGGAAGTAATCCCGGCTTAAAAAATGTTTTTTTACAAAAAAAGACATCTAAGGCAACATTGGATATGAAAGATGCATACTTTCACATCTCAATGTTCCCAGGTCACCGAAAGTATGTGCACTTCAAGGTGGGCTCTCATCCCTTTCAGTTGGAATTGCATTGGCACCTGTGTGTTAAGGGAGGTCCTCACAGTGGTGGTGGCACATCTACTCAGGCAAAATATTCATATGTACAATTATCTGGAAGACTGAGAACGGGGGAAACAGAGGCAGTTTGCTTACAACACATTCCAGTGGTAATACATCTTGTACACCAAGTGGGGCTTTCAATCAACAAACCAAAATCGAACCTCACCCCCTTAAAAAGAAAACAATTCCTCGAGGTGTTCATAGACCCAAAACAAGCGCTAGCCTACCCATCTCAAGAGCGTGCTAGCAATGTTAGCCCAGGTGTCGTTTTACTAGGTCGGAAGTCCGAATACAATCGGAAGAGTCATGAAACTGTCGGGAATGATGGCTTCCTGCATATTAATTATTCCTCACTCAAAACTCTGCATGCACTGATTAAAACAATGGCTTACAGTGTAATGGTCACAGGTGTCTGGGGGGTAGGATAATGTTGTTGTATTGTAAATGGTGGTAAACGCTCTTCGGTGAAGGTAGGCTATGGGTCGGGGGCGGGGCAAATGTCAAGAGCTCGCTGTGCAAAACACATGGACGCAACAACATATGGCTCAACATATAAAAGAGTTGGAACGCCAGGATATCAAAATGGCCCTATTTTACTTATGCGTGTTTTTTTGCAGGTTTGTTTGTAAACCATAAATGCAATAAAGAATTGAATTGAAAATGGCCCTGTATTGCTTCCAAGCACTACTTCTAAACAACAGCATGCTTATCCACATAGTAACTACCACAGCCATGTTTTACTTAAAAGAGCAGGGCAGCACACGCACTTCTCGCTCAACAAATATGGCACTTATGCGTAAGACACATTTTAATTTGGGTGCAACGTGTGCCGGGAGAGCACACAATCTTAGGCAGAGTGCTTCCGGCAAGAACACAAATGGTGAAATCAACACAAGTATACTCCTACAGAGGTTTGCAATATGGGGGAATCGCCCTTCTGTGGACCCGTTTGCAGCAGCAGAAAATGCAAAATGCCCAGTCTATGCGTCCAGGTACACATAACTTGGGTCGATAGAAAACACTGTGGATGAACTGGTCAGGGATATTTAATAGGCTTTTGACCCCCGGCACCACTGCTTCAGAGTAATACATAAATTGCTACACTACATTTAACAATGATTCTCATTAGACCAATGTGCACCTTCACAAATCAAGATTCACCCAATCTGCGACCTACTGAGCCACGCACATAACCTGAAAACACACAACCAGCACACTAAAAACATGGCAACCTGGCTCCTGAAGTTAGAGAGTTTTGTCATTTACACTTGCCACCAAGCTACATGGACATCTTGCGTGAGGCAAGAAAACCCCAACATTAGAAACTACTACAATAGTAAGTGGAAGCAGATTGTCATTTCATGTTCAAATATAAACCCCTTTCACTGCACACCAGCAGATGTTGTTCCATACCTGCTTTACCTTCTTGATTTGGTTTTGATTTACAAATCCCTTGAAGTTCACTTAGCGGGACTAGCAGCTTACAGCAAGTTGCAACATATAAGGTGTCTTGTTGGAAAGTGCCTGTCATCAAAACATTTATGGAAGGTGTTGAGTGCATTTACCAACCAGTCGGACACCCTCAGGCTGGTTCGGACTTTCATGAACTTCTACAGAGGCCTTTTGGGACCTCATCTGAACCAGTGCATACAGCCCCTTTTGGAAAAGGGGAAATGACAAAGTAGCCTTTCGAAATGACTTCATATCCATCTGGAGAATACGTGAACTACAAGCCCTCTCGTTCAATGAACCCGTTGTCACTGTTCATAAGCATAAAAAGGTCTTAAGAACACATCCACGCTTTCCACAAAAGTGCATTTCTAACTTCCATGTCAAACATTCTCTAATTACAATCATTCTTTCCTAACCCACAGATTAGGGGGCTGTAATGTTCTAAGTTAGCTGAACCAAAGAATTTCTGCAAAGCAATCCAATTCTGAATTTGTTTTGCAAGAAGAGAAAGGAATATATTGACTAAAGCCAATGTTGCCAGATGGATTGTAAAGTGTATATATCTCTGCTACACGTTGGCACATAAATCGCTCCCGTTCACCCCTAGGGCGCACTCCACCCATACCAAAGGCAGAACATAAGCTGTCATTTCAAAGATGTAATTGAAATCCATTTATAAAGCGGCAAGTTGGACCTCAGTTCACACTTCTGCACAATACTATGGTGTGAATACACAGGCAGGGGCTGATTCACAGGTGGGCCAAGCTGCCTTAAAACATATATTTGCAACTGTACCCTCACCTCGCCAACCTCCTTCATCTGGTACTGCTCGCTTGTATATGCAAAGCAGGTGAATCTAAGCAGATTCACAAGTCTCAGAAAATCAGCATTATTTAGCTAGTAATTGTTTTTCGGTGGCTTGTCTGCTTAGAATCACATATGGCCACACTGCCACCCACTTGAGAGTAAAGGGGCAGTATAAAATGCAGCAACACTCGCACAGAACATGCATCTCATGAAAGAAAAACAAACTACCTGAGGTAATCTTAGTGTGAAGGATTGCAAATTCCTGTGCACATAGAATAAGGGATGGTGTGACAAACACTCAGTTTTCGCCCTATTTTTCAAGTTTGAAAAAACAAGATTAAATTCTCCAAACCAACCACTAGATTGCTGCCTATACATAACATGTGATTCAAGATACAAGCCACAGAAAGACCATTATTGCAAATCAATCCATGTTTATTTCGGATTTCTCCAGCCACATGAGGCCAGGTAAGGGTGCGCTGCCCATCCCCATAGCCTGCTCCCAAAAATTAACCTTTAGTACTTTAAAAAGTACATTGTACGTGGCGTGTGTCCCTTTCCATGCCTGCTTCCCCGCACATATTGGCCCGCCTCTCAACCCTCCCTCGCGACCCAATTGGTCCCCTCGCCTTTCCCACAACATAGGGCCTGAACCTACTGCAGGCACCCGACCCCCGCCATTTCTCCAGCCACATGAGGCCAGGTAAGGGTGCGCTGCCCATCCCCATAGCCTGCTCCCAAAAATGAACCTTTAGTACTTTAAAAAGTACATTGTGCGCGGCGTGTGTCCCTTTCCATGCCCGCTTCCTTGGCACATACTGGCCCGCCTCCCAACCCTCCCTCGCGACCCGATTGGTCCACCTCGCCTCATGACACCCCCTCCCAGGGAAGAGCTCTGCCCGTGCAGCCCCTGCGGCGAAGGACCCGAGGCAAAGGGTGGTTCCAACAGAGGCGGATCCAGAAGGTGTCTGCAGGTGTCTGCAGGTGTCTGCAGGTGTCTGCAGGTGTCTGCAGGGGAAGCCAAGGAAGCCAGCAGATACCAACAAAACTGTGAGTGTGGCACTGGTGGGGTGCAGAGCAATTACTCTACTCCTGAAAGCCCCCGTCACTCTACCTTACCTTCCATAGCGTAGACTGCCATACACTTAAACAGTACATACATAGGAAGACTTGTGACCACTGTAAATGGATTGTAAATGTTGCCTTGTGATGCATATTAACTTGCCTGCCAATTTTAGCTCGTGCCACACATGTAAGAAACTGAACTTTAGCTTGCTCCGCATCTAGATAGAAATGTGATTATTAGCATGTGCCACACTTGGGATTCCTAACTTTAGCTTGCGCCATATCTAGATAGAAATGTGACTTAGCATATGCCACACTAGTATGGGATTCTGAACTTTAGCTTGTGCCGCATCTAGATAGAAATGTGATTCTTAACATGCGCCACACTTAGAATTCTGAACTTTAGCTTGTGTCGCATCTAGATAGAAATGTGATTATTAGCATATGCCACACTCGTATGGGATTCTGAACTTTAGCTTGCGCCGCATCTAGATAGAAATGTGATTATTAGCATGTGCCACACTCAGGATTCCTAACTTTAACTTGCACCGCATCTAGATAGAAATGTGACTGTTAGCATATGCCACACTCATATGGAATTCTGAACTTTAGCTTGCGCCGCATCTAGATAGAAATGTGATTATTAGCATATGCCACACTCGTATGGAATTCTGAACTTTAGCTTGCGCCGCATCTAGATAGAAATGTGATTATTAGCATATGCCACACTCGTATGGAATTCTGAACTTTAGCTTGCGCCACATCTAGATAGAAATGTGATTATTAGCATATGCCACTCGTATGGAATTCTGAACTTTTGCTTGCGCCGCATCTAGATAATAATGTGATTCTTAACATGCACCACACTTAGGATTCCTAACTTTAGCTTGCGTCGCATCTAGATAGAAATGTGAATGTCGGCATGTACCGCACCTAGATGGAATCCCACAATAGCAAGGACAGCAATGCCAACTAACCAACCAACCAACTAAGACTTTCATCCCTCTGCATACACTTCGCAAACTCTAACCAAACGCAACCACAAGCCTAAAACGCAGCAATCCGCACAAACTTCACAACAATGCAACAAAACAAGACACACATAGACTTGCACAACAGCTCACGATGACTACCGACCGTAAAACACCCCAAGCCCAGCCAACGGACCCATCGGGCTGAGGCTGCCAACAGCACATCACTGCTCTCTTGCACTTTTCCAGCTTATTCCCACTAACCCACTCCCTCTGCTCACCTTTTCAGAGCCGCCAGAGTGCCACGGGACCATTTCGGTGGTGATAGTGCGCGGTACAAATGTCCTTTAACATTAACATAAAATCAATAAAACATACATAACCATGCCCTACAATGTAACAAAAAAGAAATCTTAACTAGTATTAGAAGATATCATGTTCGAGCCATAGATATTGGATGGGAAATATCTCCTAATACTTTTATGTATTTTGTTTAATATTTAATCCTAAAGTTGTCATACTATGGTAACATAAGAATCTGTGGCATAGCAAAAACATGTTTCATCTGCCCTCATCTGATAAGTCATTTACAGCAAAGGTTTCTATTGTTTTCCTGCCGAACATGTGTTTACCTCTTACCTGCTGGACTATTCTACATGTGCGTTAATGTTGCACACGTAATCTTGGAAAGGTGGTTTTAGAACAGTGTGGTTGACCTGCTCATCCAGCTTAAATAAACAGATTGTACCCCTTATCTCTGGGTAACCATATAACATAAGGAAGAGAGTTTCCAGTGGGCTAATATGACTGGTTGTTTATATAGCGTTTTATCAATTAACATCTCAAAGCAGTGTGATAAGTTGTTACTACCTCCAGCGTTTGTTCTTTCCTTTGTTCCACTTATTTATTTCTTCTATACCCTCACATCAGAGCAAACACTTGCCTCTGATATAATGGTATTATAATCAGTGTCTTCGAGGAATGCTTTTTTCTAGACGAACTGCATAAGCTTAGTCTGCGACCTGTCTCGCATAATTTCTATTTTTAAGCTTTAAATTGCATATTTTCAATAATTGCACTGTCAGCCGGCTTGCAGAGAAAAAGGATTTAGTTTTGCTTTACATATTTCACAAAAAGGGTAATTCTGCATTATTGCAATACTAGCTTTTCAAGTATTGAAAAGCTGGAGACTGTTGACACAGTGCATGACGTTATGATCCGCAATACCAAACAGAGCTGTATCCTGAATATTCAAACCCTGCAACATGAAATGGAAAAGATTGCACATAAATAGAATTGAGGTTCTCAGCTGCTGCTGTGTGTGAACATAACACAGGAACTGAATGAAAGTTCTTTCAATCATCTTTTCTATTGGAATGTTATTGGAATGTTATTTATTCTCACAAAGACTCGCTCATGATCACTTGATCACCATAGTAAAAAGTGGTTGTTGTCTTCCTAGAAATTACTTAACTTGCGCAACCTCCCTAAAAGGCTTGGCAGGCCCACCTGTATTTTCTGACCCTAGATTGTAACCCCCTTTATTTTGAAGAGTGGAGCAAGGTCTCTGGGGCGTTGGGTGTTTTGTGGGGCTAAGAACAGCAAGACCAGGGGGAGCTGTGTCGAGCTCCAACCGGAAGAAGCCCCAAGAGGGTTTTGGAACTCATTCAAAAGTCAAAACTCGGTAGCTGCTGGGAATTTTCTTTCACCGAGGACATTCCTCCAGTAGCTGCAGTCCCCAACGTCTTCTGTTTAACTTGAGATCAAGCATGTTCACAATCAGGCGTTGGACAATCCTGCTGCTGAGGGCTATCAATCAGTCTCTGTACCACTCTCACATTTTAATAAAAGCCAGGTTTGAACAGCTTGTGCCTTAAGTTAAGCATGTTACTATTCGGTTAGACGATGTGTGCCAATGTGCAGCTTACTGTTACTTTGTGTTATAACATTTCAGCCTACATATCTACCTTTGGCATGTTTTGGAGACAGGTGGAATTCACAATCGCACGTTGCTTTGGACACTGCTTTGCATGTGGTGAGCTGTGGCTTTGTTGAACAACCTTCTTCATTGGTTAGTTCCTTCCAAATGGGATTCTAATAATAGCCACCATTCTACGAAGCAGAGTTTGCTGTTGAAATTGCCCCTGGAACTACTTGTTCATCACAAACCGTGTCTTTCGGCTGTCCAGTCGCTACTTCTAGAACAATCCTCTGGTCAAGAGTCTTGTATGTTAGCCGCAGTGTGATAGGCACTCCCCACCTGTTCGAATCCAATGCACGTTATGCCCATGTTTAAGGCCCCTTACTAAAGACACCAAAGCAAGACTTACAAATTAGAAACTCTCCTGCATACACCCTGGTGTATCTGATGGAAGGGCCCCCAAGCTGTCTTTCTGCACTGGAGCTTTTGCTTTTCTCTCTCCTCTCAATTTCACAGATTTTAAAATGGATTATACCTTTCCTCGTGTTTCACTGTTCTTCGGGGTGTGTCACATTTCATAGAAGCAGGGTTTTAAAAACTAAAACCCTAAGCTGTTACTGTGGCCTCATGCAGCCTATTCTTCGTTGTAACATATGAGCATATCTGGCCTGCTTTGAAAAATGAGCTATTCCCAAAGAAATGTTGCTTGGAACAGGGCTTTGAATGTGCTCAAGTAAGTTGTGGCGTGATGACCAGCACACATTTTAGTACTTGTTTCAGAAAATGTAAATGGACCCTTTAATGTGTTTAACCAATCAAACTATCAAGTGATTATTCATGCTGCCTGCTAGTGAAGTTCAAAAGCTGTATAATGTACTGGGGTTTTTACATTTTCTGTAATGAACACCTACACGTGTACTTTGTGGCTTTCTCTTCCTTCTCAGCCTAGTGCTGAGTGCATCCTGTAAGACCGTTAACGACCGCAGGCCTAAAAGCAACGCTCTTCTACATTTAATCTTATATCACGTACGCTGTTCTAGTATGTTTTCCTCAGAGTTCAGGTCTAACTGAATGCGCAGTCTGGGCTGATCCCTCCGCTCCAATATAGTGTCACGTTTTCTTTGTCATCTAAACATTTATTGTAGCCATCCTTACTTTAAACTCTGACACAGTTACGAAGTACCCGCTAATCGTGATCATTGACCCTTCAAAACCTGCATGGTTCTTCGTATCTAATCGGGCATTGTTTTTCCTATGCAATTTCAGCATTGCACCCTGTCTCGTCATAGACTATTTGATTCCTCTTTGCTCATAACAACATGCTGGCCTGTTTTAGTGGACTGTTCCGCTTGTAAGCACAAAGTGTTCTTTTTCTTCCTGCAGGTCAATGAGAAATAACCTTTTGTAATGCAGTTGGCTTATCTCTGATTGATGGATAGAGATACAAAGAGGGGCACTTTGGCATTTGGACAGCAGAGGGCAACCTAACACTGATAAATTGCATCGGCTGACTAAGACACATAGGGCCTCATTATAACCCTGGCGCTCCTGTAATGAAGGGGGCCGGTACGGGACCCGCCCCCTTCATTACGGGAGCGCCGATTACGAGGTTCCCTTTGCGGGACCCGGACCAGACGTCTGGTAAAACCAGATGTCTTTTCTGGGTCCGCGAGGGGAAGAGGGAGGTAACAACGGGAGACTTGTAATGTGCCCGTTACCTCCCTCCCCATTCCCATTTGAGCCCTATGGGGGCTCAAATGGGAATGGGGAATGCTTCCTGCAAGGAGGAATTACCGGGTCCTCCTATGTCGGAAAGACCCAGTAAGTCCCCATTGCAGGAACCCAGTAATGGAGCACCATGGCTGCCTCCAAACACGTAATGAGACCCATAGTCTATTTGATATGAGCAAAACAACAGGACCTTAAGTAACTGTAAACCTGTCACATTTGATAGAATAGTTAAGCAAAAAATATTGCTTTTAACTGTTTGAATATGGAAATAAATAACGTTAATGATTCAATTGTGTAATGCTTGTTTGGGCTTACAGTGGAATCCTCTCAACAATTGTTTTCTTGAAAAGCCTGTGTTAAATGTAGGAATAGCAGCCAGCTTGTTAATGGTGGAATTTAGATTAGAGGTTCATTTTTGCTCACCGTAGAAGAGAGCGGCCAGCCAACTAATGGGAAGGTCTATGAATAGAAAGTTGTTACGCGCCAGTGATTCCACTGAATTGTTTAGATGATAGACCTATTAAGGCAAGAGCAGCTGAGAATACGATGGGGGCGAAAATGCAAAAATTGACTGTTAGAAGTCATGTTAAAATGTTAAAGGTATTTGTACCGCGGACCGTCACCAACAGAGTTGTTCCCCAGGCGCTCTGGTGATCTGCAAGTGGGAAGGTGGGATGGGTTAGTAAGGTGAAGGGGGAGTAGGATAGTGGGAGGAGTGGTGTTCTGTTGGCAGCTTCAACTCAGTATACACGGATGCTGAGCTTTGGTGCGAGTATCGGATCAATGTCCGTCCTCGTGTGCTGTTGGTGCGGCTTATGTTGCAGTGTTGTAAAAGTGTGTGCCGGTTGTGAGTTTGGTTTTTTTTTTTTTTTGGAGTGAGATAAGTATGCAGAAGTGTTGACCTTTTTTAGTTAGTGGGATATATGATATTTAACATGCTAACATTCACAATCCTATCAGGAAGGGACTCAGGCCAACGTTCAGGATTCTATCCAAGTGTGGGACATGCTAAGATTCCCAAATCCATTTAGGTGTTGCACTTGGTAATCTTCATAATTCCATCCATGTGTGGCACATGCTAACATTCACAATCCTATCTGGGTGCGACGCAGGCCAGTATTCACAATCCTGTCCAGGTGAGGGGCAGCCTGGAGTTCACAGTTCTATCCAAGTGTGGCGCTTGCTAACCTTCACAATCCTATCTAGATGCGGTGCAGGCCAAAGTTCAAAATTCCATTTAAGTGTGGCACATGCTAACATTCACAATCCTATTTAGATTCGATGTAATCCTATGATGTGATAATACAACCCTACATAGTACACTCTGAAATAGGCATAGTTACCAGGGACTATCCTGAACGCCTGCTGAGCAGATTCTTTTAAGGCCAGAGCTGCTAGGACGTTTTTACATCTACCCCGTGGTTCTAATTTATAGCCATTTTCCATTTTTGTTTCAAATTCCTATTATTTTCTTGCGCATATATTTTGGGGAGTTTGATTTGGATGTTGGACCAGCTTTGTGTTTATTGAAATCGAGTGGCCATGCTATTTGTATGTTTTTGGGCCGGTTAGCCGTTAACTGTCGACAAGAGTTTGTGGCGCACTGGTCTGAAATAAGATACGATTGGTACTTCACACTTCAAAACCTGCACTCGTTCTTGTACCTCTGCAGAGGATAAGTGACCCCATAAATACATTAGTGGATGTGAGAGAAGATTCCAACAGGTGAATTGCTACGGTTTACCCTTTTTTATTTCTCTTTTCGCCCATGGCTTTAGATTGCTTTTACGTGATCACCCTTAGTAGGCATGCAGTATTGATAGATTTTTTTATACGTTGCATTTAATGGGTTTACAGAGGTTGAAATAACAACATATGTCTAATGGCATAGAAGGGAATACGAATATTCAGGTACCCTACTGTTAAAATGCTAAATTGCTTATTGTTGGACTATACTATTTTTAATACTTATGCCTACAAGAGAATACATATACATGCGTGCAAGAGCATTCTTAATGTGTCCGATTGCATGAGAGGCACTCTATTGCTAGTGTGCATGCTTGTTGTTGCAAAGTTTGATGGCATTTAAGGGTGATAATTACACAAGGGTAGTAAGAGTCGGTTCTTATATGCCCCGTGGGTAGGCTCCGAACAATTTGTATATCTAATAGTAAACTTATTAGATGCTCTGGGGTAGAAGGTTCTCTTGGCAAAAAGGTCACAGAGGTAACCCTCTCTGCAACCTTGCGTCGGGTATAGCACTATTATCTGCTACAAAATATTCCTCCACCCTAGAAGGGGCATTCTGACAGCCTCTTGAGTGGCGGTTAGGATCCGGCAAGTAGCCGACTCTGAGGGCCCGATTCACAGATTTATCTGCATGGAAAATCGGGACTTTGCGTGCCAAACTGTGTGCAAAATCACATTTGTCGATTCATGGAATTGAATGTGTGGCACTTTTTTTTTTTACTTTGTGTGCAAGCTCGTCACGTCCCTGCGAGAGACCGAGTGCCTTGCGCAGAGGACAGGTTAGGGGTAGAACATGGAAAATGAGGGAAAAAAGGGAAAATGTGGGCGTTAACAGGGATGGGTTGCAGGCAGTCCATCGCACGCCCACTATTGCGTGAAACAGGACGTATTCATGGATCTTGAGTACGCAACCGCTCGGCTGGGAAATGGCTACGCAAATCCCTCATAAAATCTGCCACCCGAAAGCAGGCATACAGACACTTGCGCATAGGTATCACCACGCAGAAGTAAGATCGGGTGTTGGATTGAGGGGTGCGTCCACGCAGCCGTGGGTCCAATCTGACATGGGAGTGTGCATAAGCAGGAATGGTTCATGTGGTTTCGCACACACATTTTCCGAGTTTTACCTGATATACAAATTATCGTACGCATGTGGTTGGGGTGCCGGTAACAGTTACGGGGGACCACGCGCAGGGTCCCTGAGATGCAGACCTGTTTGAAAGGTGCATCTATTCATGCCCAAGGGAGCACTCAAAGGTGACTGTTCTGGCTGTTTTTGCTTTGTGTGGGGGTGTGTCGGGGGCATTCTGGCTGCGACTTGTGTATATGGTTACTTTGCGCAAACTGTTCCATGAATACACGGAGTGCACATTTTTTATTCTGCATGGAGGCTCGTGCAATGTCGTTCTCGGCCTGCTGCCTTTGCGGGACAAATGTGCACTATTCCTTTAATCGGGCCCCTAGTTTTTATCCAAGAATTTGTTGAAATACTTCTTATTCTGATGTAGGCTGGAGATAGAGTTACGGGGGAGTAGGGAAATTGCAGGTTGCGTTTCCACAATGTTAAGCTGTTCTGCTAGGGGGATGAAACCCCTTAACTGTTTTGATGTCCCACAAATGTTCTTATACCGCGTCTTAACCCGGTGGTAATTTCCATGGACAAGGGGTGCCAATGTACCTCCAGTTAAAACCATCTACATATTTTTGCGTTCTGCCTCAAAAACTTGTTCCCCATTTTCAGTTTATCCATGTGCTTAACTACGCTGTTGTACATCTTAATTTTATCCTTGCAATGTTGGTAGTTTTCACTTACAATATTTAATTATGCCACATGATATGCTAAATAGTATCCTCATTGGCTGGGTGTGAGAAGGTGTGGTTTATTTTTGTCTCAAACGTAGATGTTGGAGGGAGATGGTTAGTTGTTTGCTAACAGAAGTGTCTGGTGGATCCCCTGCGTTTTTTTTATTTATTTTTAAATAAAGCTGGTGGTGGTTTTGGTTGGCTGCTCTCCCGCTTTTTCCACCATTTCTAAGCTCCTGCTGCATGTTCCCATCCTGCGTCCTTCGACATTGGAAGCACTCACAGTAAGAGTGCATGCTGTAGTAAAGCTATGGTATGACCTGCTCCTTCCTGCTCTTCTCTCTAGAGTTTGCTGGTTTCATAAGTTCAGGCCCTAAACAAATAAGTTTCTCATTTCCAATGGCGCACTATTTTTCTAGGTTTCTACATTGTGCTATGCCATTTGCACTTGTTCCGAGGAGCGTCCCCTGTACGCTCTGAATTACAACCTACCATACTGCCGCTCATGTTTGCAGAACTGATCTGCCCCCATCGGTCTAGCCCACTTTCGCAGAATGCATTTCTGCCGTTTATTTTGCACTTGTTTTGCAGCAAAGTGAATATGGTAAGTGGGGGATAAAGTGTGTAAAATAAATATATATATATATATATATATAGGATTGTACGCATTTCCCTCCAAAATTTTGCACAAATGAAGTAGGTGAACAATTTGTGACAAAGGTTCATAGAACCCACACGTCAGTGGAGGTGACTTTGTTTTCTACTTGTGTGTAATGTGGCAATCTCTTTAAATTATGTGCCACATGTCAACAAATACAAATCTATATGGTGACAGGAAATGGGATATGGTTTGTAAAATGTTAGATTTTTTTTCATGTATTTGAAAGTGGCCAGGGTTCAGTTTGCTCCTTTGGCAACACATCCCGGTAATGCGCACTAAGTGTCAGCCAAACTGTTTAATAGGTTGCTTGTTGTTTCCTTTGTAGGCATGAGATCATCGCAACAGGCGGCGTGAACATTAACCACAGAAGAGTTTCCAATCCAGAAGAAGTTCTTGTGCCTGGACAGCATATTCTGAAAAATGGACTCTCTCTTCTGAGAGTTGGAAAAAGAAACTTCTACATTGTTAAGTGGCTTCAGTTGGGAGACAGTGAAAGTATATTGAATTAAGAGACTTCCAACATTCCACTTTATTTTCAAGAATGGATTCCTTATAGTCGCCTCCGAACATCTTGGTCAATGGGGCAGTCGTTGCGAGGTGTGCATATGCTGCTCCGGGGAAGAGTTCTGGCTTTGCCACAGCCAGTTTGTTACTCTGCAATGTATGTGTTTAATCCAGTGACCTGCCTAACAGAAGGCAGCTCTATTTTGTTCCGTTTCCCCTAATGTTACGCAAGTCTTCACCCGGTCAAAAACACGAACCGGTCATAAGGAGCATTCGCTAGGATCGTCTTGGAATGTCTCCTTGTTGGTCTGGCCCTTTACTGCACGTCGCGCAAGAGGCGAATGAGTAGTGCAGAGCCCAGGGCAAGGAAGAAACCCAGGACATAAATACTTCTACCTGACTGGGCACCCAAAGAAAATAAAACAAGAAAATGATTAATTAAATATATTAGAAAAATGAGCAGTAATGTTAATGGCTGTGCGGTTATTGTCAAGAAGAAGGAACACTTAGTTTGACTATGCGCTAAAGTAAGTTTGTATAATGAACCTTGCTCCACGTACCTTGCTAGTTATTGTGTTGCCTTCAGAGATGAGCTGGGGCAAAGCCTTCTGGGTTTGGCATGCCACTTGTTCTGCATGCATGCTAAAAGACTTGCAGTTGGTCATCAATCATTTCAGTGCATAGAGACGCAAACAGTTTGCGCTGTGCACTATGTACATAATCCTTATTAACACCCGTTCTGCAGATTTCCCTTCCCTTCCCTTCCTTATAAAAGTCTTTATTTGGAAAATGAGACCCCGAGGGAATGTAAGTATTTACATCCTCCCCCAGCGTAAAACATTTATTGTGCAAGCAGGGACGTGGCTCCCTGTTCAATATTGCCTCACCCGTTTCTAGACCTGTGGTTGTAGGAAGGTTGAGCATACATTCAACCAAGCACCAGGCAAGTTGGGTTAAAAAGCTTTAGTGTTTATATCGCCATAGTCCATATTGAGCAATGCTCAGTGTAACCTTTAAATGATGAACAATAGGGCGGGGAAAAAAACAACCTCGGGCAATTTCACAGACTTGGACATAGCCATGTAGGCAAATACATTGTTAAACATCTACAGGCGTGCCTTGGATCACTTGTGCATAGGCGTGTCCTAAATGCCATATCATACAGGGTATTATGGACAGGGCCGATGTTCTCGATTCAAATGCGTGCACAAAGCTTTGCAAAGAGGAAAATCAAGGCACGTTTCCATCATATGTCGTCACGAGGTACGGGTTAAAGTTCCTTGATTAGTAAACTGTGGTTTTTTGGTAGAGGTTGAAAAACGGCAATACAAATTCAATCCGACAATCCGTGTCAAGGATGGAATAAGATAACGGTGGTCTTCCCAGGTGCTCCCGACACCTTGGACAACGCGCCCAAACACAGAGCTGCCAATCCTGTCCATCTAGGGAACGCCCCATTCTAAGAAAGCAAGTCTCAAGATGATGGGCACCAGAAACCTCCCAAACCACTAGCATAGCAGTCACCCCTGTGGTGCCGACTGCTACTGGGCAAGGGGCATCAGCTGTAAGTCTAATGATTGGCCCATTTTGAACTCCAGGTCTATTAGTCAAGCACAACTGATTTCCCCTTCCCCCTTCCGAATCAAGGTGGTCCACCCAATCAATATCCAGTGAGCAGTTCCATAGTGGTCGACCCCTACCAGTCAACCTATGCAACTACTTGCCAGAAGTACTGCCCCCTCACTGATCTTTTCTCGTCGGGCAGGGACTTCCCGAACACTCTTTAATGCACTCCTGGCCCACGCTCCACCCCTGCTCCTCACCCCAGTACTCAATCACCCCCACCAATTTTCCATTTGGAGTGAGGGAAAAAACTCACTTTCAGCACCAATCGCCCCCCCCCCCCTTCTAATTCCCTTTCTATTCCCCTTACCCGCATCTTAAACTTCCTTCCGCCACCTCCATGTTCATCAGAGTGGTCCATCAGTCGAACCTGCTGCACTGTTGATTTGAACACCACTCCAGCTCGTCTTCCACTATTTCACTCAATAAGGTGAGGGGCCATTTTCACACAAGCAGCAGCCCCACGATCTCGCCACCCATTTTTCGCATGCTTTGTGCCTATTTCTACAGGGATATGGGCAGGCTTCTTTGAGGAAAAGAAAAAAAAGGATGCAAGCCCGAATTCTTTTTAGTAAAAGATCTAAAACATGTGTAAACCTGCATCAATACGGAGATGGGTGTCCTGGCATCGGCTGAAATGTTTTTGTGTTACCCTAAAATAGAATTCTGTGGTGTTTTACATACCTTTTCTCAAAAACGGTGCTGTAAAACTCACCGATTCAACTCCTTATCTTTAAAAAAATGGGACTATTAAGGCCCCTCTACTAAAAAGAATTCATCCGCCGGCCACTGACCTCGATAACTATGCTACTATGAACTCAGGAGCTGTCCATTGTCATGGCACCAAAAGCTGCCTCCCCCACTGCCATGCGTATAATGATGTATTTGTATTTATTTATTTATAAAGCGCAGCCAGGCCCGGGGGCATACGGGCGCGTAAATTAGATCTGGTTACAGTTACAATTAAAAGCAGTCAACAAAGGGTTATGTTACAGTTACAGGTATGTACATATTTAGTGTTGCAGGTGCATATAAACATGATCAAAGATGTCATACATACATAGTGTACAATCAGCGGACAATCACAATAGGAGCAGTAAGTTAGGCTGTCATAGAGTCCATGTTGTGAAGCCAACACTTCGTGTTATGTTTGAAGCGGTTAAATGACGGTTCTGCTCGCAAAAGCGCTGGGATTGTGTTCCATAATTTAGAAGCTTGTACATGTCCATGCCTTTGCAGCGCAGTGGCTTGACTGCTTGAGTACCATGTATGTATCCCCGCCCTTGTTTCTATGAAAGAAGGAAGGTTTGATTGAAAACGTGCTTACATCTTTGTCCCAGTGTGTCGTGCACCACTTTGGCAACTCAGTGCAAGCTACTAGCCAGCCGTAAAGACGCTCGCCACCTCATTACTGTACATACACACAGCACACCATGTCATAATCACCCAGTGGCTAGTACAGTCTTGGCACCCGGTTTGAACACATGATCCTCATGTGCACGAGTGGTGGCACAGGCCGACCTCCTGGGAGGCTGGGGTGGCCTGTGCTGCTTCTAGAAGAGTGGACAGGGGCACATTTTGTGTTTATGCCACTGTGCCAAACCAAGTAAGTCTTAAGTTATTTAGCTAACCCTATGCTTTCACGATAAATGTTGAAAGTTCTGACAACAGAAACGTGCATGATTCGCCTGTACAAATGTTCAGCTACACTAGAACTAAGCCCAGATTGCTTTCCTGGGAAAACCTTCAATGGCTACGCACAATTCTGGTTTTCCATACTTTTCTTTTGTACAACTTCCTCTTCTAGGTTCTCAATTCGGTCTACAAAGGTGCAGTCATTCCTTGTGGTAAAAAGTGCCACGCACTTCTATAGGTAACTTCAAAAACTCACACATTCGTTGATGCAGTTTGAAAATCTATTAAAGAAATGATAAAACAGACTTGAATTTGCTTATGGATTATTGCTAATATTTGGTCATTTCATCTTCAATGTTTATCCTCTCGACTGATCCGTCTATATACGGGTTTGTTTTGCTGATGGGCAAATATCTCCGAGTATGTGTTCTAAATTTCAGACAGAGCTCGGTTTCAATGTTTCTTTTGATATATTTAAAATCAAAGAGATAAATAAAACTATCTCCTTGTTTACAGATACATCTCCGCTACATGTCTTTTTCTGCTACTTTAGCTCATCAGGAGGAATACTGCATAGCACCCCTGTCTGTTAATGTAAGTCTGTAATGTATTGTTTTATATCATACAAAACTAAAGTTGTCCTTGGGAGTAGTACAGCTAGTATGTGTTTCATTTTGAGGTATATCGTTCATATCTCGAGTTCTTCATTTTAATGTTGTACAGAGGTTCTCACGGTTATGTGTTTTTTGTCGGGAACGTGCGCATAAGGACTGAGAAACTGCAACATTAAAATAAAGGACTCCAGATATGAATGATACCTCAAACTGAGAAAACATACTACATAATGACAACTTTTAGTTTAAAAAAAGAAATAACATAATTAAGATTTGCATCAGAATAAAACAAGTTCTACACATTAGACCTGATGAGCTTCAGTAGCAGCAAAACACGTGTAGAGAACATACATGAGGAGGTATATTTATAATCAAGGAGACATATGAGCCTAAAGAAAAAAAACATTCAAACAGATATAGGTCTATAACAAGATGATGTGTTGAAAATCCAGGAAACGTGCTGGGGGATATTTGTGTATCGTCAAGAAATGCATCTATTTGGGAGAATCAGTCTAGAGGGGATAAAGATTAAAGTAAATGTGGCCAAATAACAGCAATAACCAAATACAAATCCTAAAAACCAATTCAAGAAATGCACAATTCATGCATTAAGCTATAATTGCCAACATTAGCACTGAGCACTTTATACGACAAGGAATAATTTAACTTCAGAGCTCTGGCAGAACAGCAAATCATTATGCATGGTTTGAAATTAATATTCATTGAGCTGGAGCTAAAACCAGCTTTTGGGTATCGGGCATCATCCAGTAGCCAGAGCAATTGCTGGAGTAACGCGGTGCACAGCAAATGTAACTTCCACTTGAGATGCACACTTTAACTTTGTACCATTATGTGTGAGTCATTATTTTTAAAAGTGCACTCTGTGTCCTACCTAATTCTTCTCAATTAACACTGAAAGTTAATGTCACATATCTATGTTTGTAAGGCACCAAATGGCCCTAGGAGCTAAATCAAGCTGATGGTTTCAACCAGGCTCTCCCAGGCTAGAAGCAGGAGCTAACCAGCTCCCAGCAATTTCGAATCCTGCTGTGGCAATGCTCTTTCTGGTGGATGGCTACTCCCACAGATTCCCCAACTTGAGATCTATCTTGGCAGGTGGCATCAGAAGCATTTCTCCAGCATGGGGTGTTGTGTGCGCTCCAGCTCCAACTCTGGCAGATCCTTCTTCGATTCTGCAGATAATGGCACTTCGAGAATACATAGGGCACGTGATCTCCGTTCAACCCCTGCTGCCCCCATTGCTCAGCAACTGCGGCAACAGTTGAGAAAAAAAATAGGTATATGTTTCTCCTCCTTAAACATTCAGATAACAGCACTCTGGGTGTGGGGTAAGTTCGGAGTGCAATAAGGAATCTTTGGGAGTCACCATCTATCATAACGTTCCCAGCTCAGTAATTTGTTCTTCTAATGGATGTTGTTCTTCCACCCATTCTTCATCTTCTGATAGATTCCCATAGTCATTTTCTAAAAAACAGATGTGGGAAGAGAGGGATGGACTTAGGAGGACTGCTTGTTCAAATCGATGATTGGGGGTGGCCATGGAGTCCATAAAATAATGCTTCAAGAATGTGTGTAAAGCAGCCCACATGACCGGTTGAGTTTTGAGAGTGGAGGCGACTGTTTGAGGAGCAGGTGTAGCCATCACACCTCTTTTGGGATGCACTCTGAGACCCAAAGGAACTTCATTTCATGCTAGTTTAGACCACTCTGAAAATGCAGTGTCTTATTCACTTGGACATAGTTTTGTATTGGAGGATGCAGGACCTAATGTGGTGCCTTTTGAAGGCAACAACGAGTTGACCATCCTTCCTGAATTATATGGATCTGTCTTAAAGCCTTTTTGAGATCTAGTGCAATCATGCCTCATCCTTTGAGGGACATGGTAGAGAATAGGACACCAGTACAATAATCTTTTGGCTGAGGTGAAATTCCAAGATCACCTTCACAAGGAAGGTCTTACTACCTTAAGGGTAACTTTTTGTGTCTAGAAAAGGACAAGTAAGGAGGCTTTGCAGATAGTTTGTAGTTCACTTACTCTGCTGGCTGATGTAATTGCCACCAGAAAAACCTTTTAGCCACAGCAGCCATGAATGCGTAGACTCAAAGTGTGATGGTGTACGAGTGGTAAGCATTAGGTTTATATCCCACGACAGTATAACATGTTTCTTGGTGGGAACATGTTCACCAGCAATCTGAAGAATTGAATGGCTAGGAATTCAAAAATAGAACCCTTGTTTAGGTGTCCTTATGAACAGTGAAGTAGCTGCTAGAAAGCCTTTAACAGGGTTGATTTGAAAACCTTCGAGCAAGAGATAAGGAATTGCAGTAGAGCAACCAATAGGCTTCAGATCCCTCTTCCCCCACCAGGAGCAAAACATTTTCAATGGCAGTTGGCAATAGCTTTGGTAGCTGACTTGTGGACAGAGAGGATTAGGAACAAGTTACATACCTGTAACTATTGTTCTCCAGCATGGGTCTGGCATGGATTCACATTCTCATGAATATTCCCAGTCGTCAGGCTGGGAATCCTCAGTAAAAAGAAAAATAGTTTCACTCACAAACTATTTCTCCTCTAAACTAATCACTGTCCTCTGGATCATACGCCCCGTCCCCCATCCAATGACAGTCCTCTCTCTAAGCCCCTCCTCTGGCCGCCATCTTCAGATTTGGTAAGCACGTGTGGCAGTATGACCAAGAAGAGCCACAGAGGGGAGGGAGGGAGGGAGGGAGGGTGGGAGGGTTCGCGTGTGAATCCATGCCGGACCCATGCTGGAGAACAATAGTTACAGGTAAGTAACGTGTTCCTTCTCCAGCATAGGGTCTGCCATGGATTCACATGTTCATGAATAACGAATACACAGCAGTACAACATTTCACAACCAAGGGAGGTGGCAAAGCTCAAAAGAAGCAATTAACTCTTACCTCTGGAACTTACTCACCTCAAACAAACAGGTTGCATAGCACTGCTTGGCCAACTCGGGATTCCTCCCTGGAATGCCTGTCGATGCAGTAGAACCTCATGAATGTGTGCGTGGACCTCCACGTAGCAGCCCTGCAGATGTCCAGCAGGGGCACACTAGCTAGGAACGCCGTTGTCGCAGTGATTGCTATGGTGGAATGGGCTCTTGGACGGCCGACTAGCAGTTGGTTCGCCAACCGATGAGAGTGCATTATGCAGCCAGAGAGCCACCTTGAGATGGATGCTTTGGACAAGGCCTTCCCCATGCATCATAGGACCAAAGTTCACAAACAGCTGTGAAGTCTTTCGAAAACCCTTTGTGCGTGCCACGTAGGTATGGCTGCTTGCAGGATAGGGCCTGCATCTCGCCCACCCTCCTGGCGGGGGTAATGGCCACAAGGGAAGCTGTTTTCCATGAGAGGAACTTGAAAAGGCATGATGCATAGGCTCCAAAGGGGCACCCAATGAGCCTCGTCAGCACCACGTTGAGGTGCCATGCCTGATGTCTTCACCAGCAGGAAAGAATGAAAAAGTCCTTTGAGGAATGCCTTGATGAGACCAAAGTGAAGACCTTCCTGGAGACCTAGTGTTGCAGGAGATAGCCACCAGATGTACCTTGATTGAGGCGTGCGCCAGTCCGGCCTTTGTCAAGGATAGCACATATGGAAGAATCTGCAGGGCCGTGACACTCAGAGGGGTAATCTTCTGTGACCGGCAACACGTAGTGAAACACTTCCATTTGTGACGGTAGCACTTCAAATTCGATGACACCCTGGCCTTGGCGAGGACGTCGCTGCAGTCCGCAGGCAACTGATATCCTCCAAACTCTAGTGCTGCAGGAGCCAAGCCCTCCGGTTGAGTGATCTTGGGTCATGATGCAGGATTGCGCCTCCTTCTCTGGCGAGAAGATCCAGGACCACTAGTAGCTTGATCGGAGATGATGCTGACAGGATGAGAAGGTCTGGATATCCAATTTGCCTCAGCCACACCGGCGGGATGAGTATCATCCTGCACCAACACTGTCTGAGTGTATTGATGACTGGTCGCAGGAGAGGCAACTGAGGAAATGCGTACAGAAACATCCCTCCAACGGAAAGGAGAATGTGTCCCCCGGGCTCCTCGGTTGGTGGAATCTGCTGGCAAACTTCTGGCATTTGGAGTTTGCTGCTGTCGCAAACAGATTGATCTCGGGCCTACCCCATTTGGTGAAGATGTGGTCCACCTGGTCCTGCCCACTTGTGGCAGGAGTGCAATTCCCTCCTGAAGGAATCCGCAATGGTGTTCTTGACTCCCGCTAGGTGAAGACTGACGAGGAATATTTCTTGTCCGATGACTCGGTAGCATAAATCCTGCTCTTCCTTAGAGAGTGCCGGGGATCGACCCTTGTTTCCTGATGTAGAACATTGTGGTGGTGTCTGGGAAGATCCTCACCACCTTGCCCTTCAGAGACGTAAGGAATGACTTGAGGGCCCAGGACACTGCCCGTAGCCCCAGGATGTTGAAATGGAGATCCTTCTCCTCCGACTGTCACAGGCCTCTGGCGTGCAGATGTCTGGTCTGGGCTCCCCAGCCTTCCAGGGAAATGTCCGGGGTGACTGGAATGGAGGGTTCTGAAGCCCTGTGCCCCGGATTATGTTGGAGCGGACGCCTCACCACTTTATCGGCCGACGGAACCCGTTGTCCAGAGTGAACTTCTCTGTGAAGTTTCCGGACACTTGCACCCAGCAAGAGTCCAGGAACTCCTGAAGGGGTTGCATCTGTAACCTGCAGAGCTGGATGAGGTAGATGCAGGACGACATCATGCTGAGCAATGACTTGATGGTCCGCACCATGGCTGTCTTCATCGACAACATTTGCTGCACCTTCACCTGAATGTCAGCTACCCTCTCCTCCGAGGGTGATGCTAGGCAGGATACTATATATTGAGTCTGGCCCCCAGGAACAGCGCTTTCTGCAATGGTGTCTATCAGGACTTTGGATAATTGATAGAGAATCCCAGATCCGTCAGTAGCTTGATGGGTGCCTCTGTGTGTCCGACGGCCAACTCTCGCGAGCAGGGTTGGATGAGCAGTCGTCGAAGTACGTGTTCACGTGAATCCCCTGTAGACGCAGATGGGCCGGTGACAGGCACTCTGTGAACACTCTGGGAGCTGACTTCAAACCGGGGGTAGGGACTTCAACTGGTAGTGCTGTCCCTGCACTACTAAGCGTAGAAACTTCCGGTGTTTCCTGTGAATGGGGATTTGGAAGTAGGCGTCCATAAGGTCCAGCGACGTCAAGAAATCCCCTCTTTACAGTTGGCCCAGCTCGTGCTGCAACGTGACCATCCTGAATTTCTGATACTTGAGGTACTTGTTCAGACGTCGCTGGTCTAAAACGGGTGTCCAGCCGCCCCCCCCCCTTCCCCCAAGTCAAAATAGCAAAATCAGAAGCTATAGATGAATCGATTGCGGAAGGAAATAGAATACAGTTAAGAATCTGAAAGAAGCACAGACCATGAGAAGAAGAGGAATTTAAAAGCTTGAAAATATGTTTGCTTGGTTAGAAAAAGAGAGGAATCCTAAGACGTGCATAGAGGATAAGGCAGCAAAGTCCAGAGGAGATTGTGATTTTTCTCCAGCAATGCACAGCCTGCCCTAGCAGTGGTGAGAGATGCAGAGTGCAGAGGTTAACCAAAGTTGTGGCAGTTTGCAAATGGGAGAAAAATGAGAGGCAGGGTATAGAGTATTGAATGTACCTTGTAAGCCTGGAGACCATAATAAAGCTATACTGTCAGCTGAGAGAGTAGAAACCAAGATAAAGGACGGAAGCAATGAAGTAAGAGTAGAGATAAACGTAGAAGAGTCAACATGTCATAGATCATGTGGCAGAAAGGTGGTAGTACTAAAGTGGACAGGAAAGGAGCAGAGAAAGAAATGTAAAGGAAAGGAAGGGATGATCTGGAGAATAGATGGAAAGAGTAGAGCTAGAGGAATTGCATGAGTAGAAAATACTAGATCGAGAGAAAAGACGGAAACATCAGAAGGAAGGGTAGGAACATGAAGATAATAGAACAGAAAGGAGTAGAACAATGTGTAGATTAGTCACCAAAGAGCATCATGGATAAAGATTGAGGCAAAATGTAAGGGCTTTGAGAGCCAACAAGGAACTCTTAGTGCCCTCTTGAGCTGCCTCCACTATCAGACTCTCTGGAGCGTTCTGCTTTGAGAGGCATATTGGGTCAGTTGAGACTGGTTTATATATAAATATTTTACGCAAGCCCTTTTAACTATCGATGCTGAGCAAGGGGTTTGCCACAATGTCATAATCCAATTGACAATTAGGAACATTTCCCTCTGGGGAGGGCCTTTGTCTAAAATATCAGTTAGCTCAAATTGGTGGATGTGCTACAATGGCACACCGAGTGCGAAGTCTTCAGCCACTTTCTGGATCGTCTGTTGAAAGGCTGTGTTTGGGTGGTCGTATGGAGATGCTTCAATGATCTCAAACCCTGGGAAAGTTTAGTCTGCTGATATTGTCGGTCAGAGTAATCTCGACCCCCCCCCCCCACCCACTCCCACCAAAAAAGTGGTCACCTTCGGCCTGATCCTGAACCCCCAAGAAGGGGTCATTCAGACTAGTCTGTGCCTGTCCGGAAGGCCAAAGGAAAGGTTTTGGGTCACCTGCCTCATCACAGACCATGCATTATTTTGAGAAAATTGGCTCCTGGAAGCTGGTACCAAATATGCTGTGTCCTTAGACAGAGGAAGGAATTCAGCACCATCTTGTGTTGAGGCAGTCGGCACAGAAGCCTCGGGGGCCATGGCCTTTGATGCTGTTGCTGAATTGTTGAGTGCAACTCTCTTCTTTGGGAGTGGGTCATAGTCCTTCCAGTGTATGGATGCCACTTGTTTTTGGTAACTGTACACCCTGTGCTGGCACAGTGGGACCTTCTTTACTCTTTCATGTTCAGGTAGGAACCATCAGAACCTTTGAGACAATAGTGAGCATTTTATGTCTAAAATGTTCCCCTTCCTAAGCAGATGTAGTCGCTGTTGAAATCCCAGCTTCTGTGTAGAAGAGATGGCGGGCCCATCCTCGCTCTCATTCTGGTCTGATTGCTGATTTTTCTTTTGTTGTGGGCTAAAGAAGAGGAGTGGTGAGACCCACTCCTGGAATGGGACAGGTTGTGATGTTTTTTGTGAATTTTCTTAAGTCTCTTCTTTTCCTCTTTCCTTGGACAGTTATTTTGGATGTGTGGAGTGCCAACTCCCTTCCCTACTTCGATGTACAGCTTCCGGACAAAATTTCTCTAGATTTAGGGGATGGTCCAGAGCCAGTTTGTCCACTCATTCCGTGGTTGCCTTGGACTTATTTCCCCACAGGAACCACACTCTAAGACAATGTTTTCCTACTCCCAAACACAGATTATATGGGGTTGGTAATCGACATTGTACAAGTGCAGTCCCTGCAGCATTTGGACTCCAAAGCTTTAGATGAACGTATCATAGCTGGAAGGATTGAAAATGATGCAGGACACAAAGAAAAATTCTCTGTGGAGATAAGTTCCTGTCAGTGTGCCGAGGGTATGGAAAGCAAAGGAACAGAGGCCATGCTGTATATTTTTAAATATGTGTACATATATTTACACTCCATATGCTATCATTTCTGGAGTTGCGTGATCCGCCAGAGAGTTGGAAATGGGATACATGACACTGCCTGCAGGGGAAAAAGTTTCAGCTGCTGGCCAGGATATATATAGATATGAGGCTCTGTGGGCGGACAGTATCCATTAGAAAGGTCTATATAGGAATCCTGCAGCTTAATACATTCATGTACTTATGACCACACAAAAAAAACTTACTGGGGCAAACAATTTCTTATACAAAGGTCCAGCTCTATGTATATATTGAGTGGGTTAAAATAAACCTTTCACTTATAAATATAAACATCAATAAATCATACAATCTTCAAGGTGATGAGCAAAGTAACTGTTAAAACTCAAGCTTTTATTTCACTAGACGTAATGGAATAGTGTGCTCAGAAATATTATTGTCCCGAGGGTTCGGGCATGTGTTTTTAAGCATTTGTGGATCGATCATACAAATATTTCCTATGCACCGTACCATAGTTTTCCTCTTTCGTACACATGCGAAATCAGGCAGCAGGGCGCGGCCATCTTGTGATAATCTTATCCGTTGACGCATCGCCCAAGGGTGGACTGCCCTGGTGGCCCTAAATCATATCCCCCGCCCCTGAGGCTGGGATCACTAGACTCGTACCGCCCATTTCGCAACGTCAATGCACGTCTCGTGTCAACATTCTCTGCACTTCAGCTACTGACGTGTCTCCCTGGAAATGGCAGCACGCCTCTTTCCTCAATAAGTATAAACAGACCGCTTCTCAACAGACATCATCATATTTGCTTTTCCATTTCTTTCACAGTCTTTTTTGTTGTTGTTGAGTATTCTGTGCCCGTTTCTGTGCTCTGGTCAGCTACCTTCGTCGTCTGTAGCCCGTGCGAACAGATAAGAGTACCATTACTATCCATTTTTTTTTTTTGCCCCATAATGGCAACAATACAGCCCTACCAGTACGAGTCGGAGTATTCCGAGGCGGAATTACTCGAAAGAGAAAGATGCGCAAACGATGGGGCTTTGGATGACAGTTGGGAGGACAATTCAACAGATCAAGAGCTTGTACCTAGTCGCATGGACAGAGTTTCCACCTGGTGTATCTTCAATCGGTGCGCCCTAATGCCAGCTGAGGAGAACTACTACTGCTATTGCCGAGAAAACTCTGGATGCTTGTCCTACTTATTGGAAGGCAAGACACGGCCGCAATGCGTTACTGAGTTGCCAGACTTCAGGGAAGCCTGCCTCACACGGACCGTGTGGAGGATTATGATGGTGCTTATGCTTGAACTTCGAGCAACAGTTCGCCCTCGCAATCCAAGTAACGAGTAAGTGTACTCTAGTTGTGATGTCACTTAGGCCACTACCATTTCAAGGTTGTCTCCTATATTGTCGTAACTTTGATCTATCAATGCCAAACAAATGTAGTCTTGCATTTCTACACATCACTTGCAATTTGGGGAAATCCTAGTGGTCTCCTTATGTTAATTTCATGTACATCCATGAAGCAATATTTCTTTGTGTCCCAAATGTAATGGAATGCATAGTCGTTCAATATTGTACAGTGTCTAGGTAATATTTTTACTGGCAACAATGCCAT
This sequence comes from Ambystoma mexicanum, assembly GCF_040938575.1. Taxonomy (NCBI): domain Eukaryota; kingdom Metazoa; phylum Chordata; class Amphibia; order Caudata; family Ambystomatidae; genus Ambystoma; species Ambystoma mexicanum. The sequence continues at coordinate 151,220,241 of NC_090936.1, forward strand.
TGGATAAAAGAATTGTCATTGGCAACTAAGATTTAATACACTTATCGTGTTCATTTAAAAACAGTTTGTAGCTTTCTCTCACAGGTGGTACAGGCTGGTGGCCTGTCGTTCGTTTACATGGTGGCTTCACGGGAGGCTTGGACACTGCGTTCGACGTGTAATACCCGCCTGTGTCGTTGGTGCCATTAGAGAAACTTTCCCCAGTGACAGCGGTCAGTAAAGGGGATTTTCCCACACTCTGCTGCAACCAGAAGTTTTTAATGTGTAGTACATTTGTTCCATCAAAATCAGCAACAAAATAAAACACAACAAAACTTTTATCAATGGTTGTTTCAGTTTTTCAGTGAATCAAGTGTGTCTCCATTTAGCAGTGTTCCAGGCCTTGTCTGCACGCCTGAGGCCCCTCGATTATCAAAGGCAGCTGGCACCAGTGCATGTGCGCTGCCAAAGGGTGCTGGCTGGTGTGGGAACGGCCAAGGTGCCAAACACCATGTACACTTCAATTCAAAGGTATCTTATGCGCAGGGATCAATGTTCACATGCCCTCCTCAGACCCTGTGTCTCCAGGCAGGATCCCCTGAAGAAGGCTGCGCCCCTGCAATCCACATAAGTGTCTCCATTCAGCAGTGTTCCGGGCCTTGTCTGCACACCTCATGCCCCCCTCCATTATCAAAGGCAGTTTGCACCAGTGGATGGGCGCTGCCAAAGGGTGCTGGCAGGGGTGGGAACGACCAAGGTGCCAAACACCATGTACACTTCAAAAGTATTTTACGCGCAGGTGTCAATGTCCACATGCCCTCCTCAGACTGCATGTCTCCAGGCAGGATCCCCTGAAGCAGGCCACGACCCCTGCTATCCACATAAGACCACGCCATTCATTCACATACACATCCTCTTTTCTAATTCTTTATAAACCACTTGATATCATGAGAACATCTTTGAGTCTATTAGGCGCTAAACTGGTAAATGTGTCTATCCAGAAGGTCTCCCTGCGAAGGAAATCTATTTCCGAAATGCATTGGCAATTTTGGTCTGATTGATTTAATGGATTGTGGCAAATTCTTCCTCACTAAGAAAATATTAGTGACTTCTCATTTTTTAGGTTATTTTTGATAAAAATTGTTTTGAAAAACAGCAAAAATCTTTTCCTTTTTTTTGTCTTCCCTAAACTTGAAGTATTTTTTACTACCCAGTCGAACTGACAGTAACTTCGACTAACAACACACCCAGTCTGGGTTATATAGAGAGCGGCTACGTTACTTGGTATTTTACCTGGTCTTTTGCTTTACTTAGGAGTACGTTAGCCACTATGGTGAGTAACTTGTAATTTACAGAAGTGCATAATATCCCCAAACTGAATACCTGCTATATTGATCACCCATAAAATATTACTACTGCCAGGCTCTGTCAGCCTAATGATGAGTAATAAATTAGCCATAGCTGTGTTTGTGCTAGAACTAAAGCAAGTGAAATATGACTGTTTTCTTAAATACCCATAATTAAAGGAGCAGCTCACACTAGTAGTTAAGCCTACTAGTGTTCTAAAAGAAAGATCCCGTTTTACTACAGAATTTTGTATTATTCTGGACATTCCTCATTCTAATCCACTAGGATCCTTCTTACTACAGTGCCAGCCATTCACAGTGCTCAAATGGCTGATCCCTGTCCCATCACTTACTGCTTACACTTAGTCTCGGGCAATTTTCTTTTCAAACAGTCCACTATTGACACAGCTGTGCTTAGCAGTTCCCACAATGATTTATTCTGGGGTTCATTTTGAGACTGTAAAATGTAATCCCTAGAAAACAAGCCTCCACTTGTCAATGATATGCTGTAACACATCTCAAACCCTGCTACTAAGTACTTTGAAACTGTCTTCACAGAACAGACACAATAGAAGTGGCCTCCAAAAAGCTCCTCTCATGCAACTCCACCAGTGGAGAAAAATCTCTTGATGTTTAAAGTATTATCCTGTTGCTTTTGGCACTTGAATTGCAGAAGCCTTTTCCCTCAAATTAGGGGTCACTGCAATTAGTGAGGGTTGCAGAGGGTATGGTGAATACGAGTGCAGGAGGGTGTAGTTAACGGTCAAAGTAATTCACTGTAGTGACTGCCATTCCCCTAATGCACAGCCCCCACCTCTTCCTCTATACCTACGGAGTTCAGCATAACAGTGCAAGAAAGTCCCTCACCAGTCCCAGCCTCGCCCTGCTCATCTTTTTCCATTAGCCAGGCCATACCTGACATGACCACTAGGTTAGCAGGGAAGGCAGAAGGGCATATGGAGGGAGAAAGACTGAGTACTAGGAGTTCAGTAGTCCATATGAGGAATGGTTGTGTCCTTACTCTGCCTACACATTTGCAAGAGATTACAAAGCTAGATCTCCAGAAGGAGGGGGATTGGACTACAACTGACTAATCAAAAAGGTTTGGCAGGCTTGCCTTCACCTGCGTGGCATCAGCTGAGTAGTTGAACTCCGAAAGGCAGACGCATGGGCTCATGTGGTGGCCTTGGAAATGGCCATTCATGGAACGTGGCACCAATGGCACTTTTGCTTTTCCTGCATGCTTATTGAGGCCCTGGGGGAGGAGTCGGGGGGGGGGGGGGGGTTAGGGGGGGATGGAAGGACAACTTGTAGCTTTCCGAGATGCAAAAGTATATATATCTCCATCTAGGTAGCTATTGTGCCCCTGAAGCTTGGGAGATGTTAACATTTAGCAAACCCTTTTGAGGACATATTGGCAAAGAAAAACAGCAGATTGATTTCCATGTTAACCGGGAGAACTGACATTTTTTGGCAAAAAGGAAGGATAGATCCAAAGCACCATCCTTTGGCGCCTTCTGCTCAGCAGCCAAAACACCCCAAAGCTCACTTAAGTCACAGTAGTACCAAGAACGTGGCCTACCAAGGTAGATGGGGCCAAAATGCCACTTCACAACCACATTGGAAAGGGAGAAGGAACACCCACCCAAATTCCTGTATGTCACTACTGCTGAAACATGTACAGTACACCTTGCTTGATTGGCCAGGATTAAGCAGATCAGACATCAATGTAACAATAGAACCCAGATCACAGGACCAAAAATGCACCTCTGTTGCAACACCAGTAGCAAGACCATTTACTTTTATACTGTGTCCCATTGCAAGGATTTTGGTTTGCAAGGAAGGTGCACTGTTTGTTTGTTTATTTTAGTATGGCGCGCAAAACCCAGAGGTAACAGGGCGCAACAGAGGGCAGGAAGATAAGATTACATAAAAACTTAGTTGCAGGATAAGGCACACATGAGAGAAAAACAAAAAGGAGGTGTAGCATTGCATTGTGTGGAATGTGCATATATACATATAGTTAGACGAATGCTTACATATTTAGTGCTGCGCATAGTGGCAGTTCGGTTGCACTTACATATTTAAAGCTGTGCATGGCAGTCAGGTTAGAACAACGGCATGGGCAGATGAGATGGCAGGGTTAGTCGTGAGGATCATTGGCCCGCAACCAGGTGCGGGTGTTTTGCCTGAAGCTATAGTAGGATTGGTCTGTCCTAATGTTGAGTGGGAGGGCGTTCCAGTGTTGGGCTGCCAAGCACTGCTGCTTCTTAATCAGAGGGGGACCTTTCTGCCCCTCTTGCCTACCTTCCTATAAAGGCATTGAACCCCCCCCCGTAACAGACCTAGGCCCCGATTAATGGAATTATTTACGTGTAAAACAGGGATTTACACACCATTCCGTTTTCCTCAACATGTGGAATGTTGTATCCAGGTGGGACAAGGGCACTAAAGTGGAAGGAGGTTGCTAATAGCCAGGTATTGGTAATGAAGATAGCATGAACTTTCCAAGTCTGAAATGTCTGCTTTATTAAAGAGCATGCACCGTGTGTGGGCCAGGGCAAGCTGTGATGCAGAGGATTTGAAGAATATAGCAACCTGAGTGATATAGCACAGTATATTTCTGGGGAGCAGATGGTGAACCTTCTATATGTCAAATTAAAAGCATTGTCTACATTTTTTATGTTTTTAGAACGCACGTTTTATTTTTCTCAATTGTATGGATCGGTGAATCTAATACATTATCCAATTGTTTCAGCCATAAAGATGATCAGTCAAATTGAATCGTATATGGGAGATGCATAAGCGGTTTCAGTTCTGCAGGCAATCAGATTTTACGACTCTCAGTGATGATCACAAAGTTCACATCCTTAATCATTGGTATGGTTACAGCCATCATTGGCAGTGAACAGTCTTGTTCTGTTCAGCAACCGTTCTGCTTCATCTTCCCAGCAGACTTCCTCAGGCTGTCATTATTTGTCCGTGCCAGAGGTCCATGCACTGAGGCTGCACTGATTCCACTGGCCATCGAGTCCATTCAGTCCAAATACAGATCCACATATCAGGATTCGCTTCAGGGCTACTTCTGATGTAGCAAATGGGTAGTCGAATCTCCCAGACATCTCTGTGGATAACCCAGTTACATCTGCACCTGGCCCATAGACCACACTGGACCCAGTAGGTATGGGTCCATACTCTACTTCTGATGTAGCAAATGGGTAGTCGAATCTCCCAGGCATCTCTTTGGATAACCCAGTTACATCTGCACCTGGCCCATAGACCACACTGGACCCAGTAGGTATGGGTCCATACTCTACTTCTGATGTAGCAAATGGGTAGTCGAATCTCCCAGACATCTCTGTGGATAACCCGGTTACATCTGCACCTGGCCCATAGACCACACTGGACCCAGTAGGTATGTGTCCATACTCTACTTCTGATGTAGCAAATGGGTAGTCGAATCTCCCAGGCATCTCTGTGGCTAACCCGGTTACATCTGCACCTGGCCCATAGACCACACTGGACCCAGTAGGTATGGGTCCATACTCTACTTCTGATGTAGCAAATGGGTAGTCGAATCTCCCAGACATCTCTGTGGCTAACCCAGTTACATCTGCACCTGGCCCATAGACCACACTGGACCCAGTAGGTATGGGTCCATACTCTACTTCTGATGTAGCAAATGGGTAGTCGAATCTCCCAGGCATCTCTGTGGCTAACCCAGTTACATCTGCACCTGGCCCATAGACCACACTGGACCCAGTAGGTATGGGTCCATACTCTGCAGAGAAGGAACATTATTCAAGATTGCATTGCCTTACCTGTAACTGTTGTTCTCCAGCATGGGTCTGGCATGGATTCACATGCTCATGAATATTCCCCGTCGTCAGGCTGGGAATCCTCGGTAAAGAAAAAATCAGTATCAGTTTCGTTTCTGATCTGTCTTTCTTAGTAGTAACCAATCACTGATCTCCGGGTCATACTGCCCCCAGCCAATGACTGCCCTCTCCCTAAGCCCCTCCCCTGGCAGCCATCCTCAGATTTGGTAGCACGTAAAGTGGCAGTATGACCAAGTGAAGAGCCGCAGAGGGGAAGGCGGGAGGGTTCGCATGTGAATCCATGCCAGACCCATGCTGGAGAACAACAGTTACAGGTAAGTAACTTGTTCCTTCTCCAGCATGGGGTCTGGCATGGATTCACATGCTCATGGATATAAGAATACATAGCAGTATACACATGCACAACCACGGGAGGTGGCAACAGGCTCAACATTAAGCAATACAACAACTCAACATTAAGCATCTCTTACCTCCTCACCAGGCTCACCTTAAGCGAACAGGTTGCGCAGCACTGCTTGGCCGACCCTGGACCCCTCCCTGGAGTCCCGATCGACGCAGTAGAATCTTGTGAAGGTGTGCGTCAACCTCCACGTAGCAGCCCTGCAGATGTCCAGCAGGGGCACACCAGACAGGAACGCCGTGGTAGCAGCGATCACTCTGGTCGAATGGGCTCTCGGACGGCCGGGCAGCGGTCGGTTTGCCAACCGGTAACAGTGTATGATGCAGCCGGAAAGCCATCTGGAAATGGAAGCCTTCGAGAGAGCCTTCCCTTGATTCACAGGTCCAAAGTTCACAAACAGCTGTGATGTCTTCCGAAAACTCTTTGTGCAGTCCACGTAGAACTTCAGCGCTCTAGCTACGTCCAGCGAGTGCAGAGTCCTCTCGGCCTGCGATGAAGGATGAAGACGACGGGAAGAAAACTGGCAACACCAAGGGCTCGTTGAGGTGAAAGTCCGACGGCACCACCCTCGTGTCATACAAAAAAAAAAGTACGGGGGCTTGCAAGATAGCACCTGGATCTCTCCCACTCGTCGTGCAGAGGTGATGGCCACGAGAAATGCTGTCTTCCGCGACAGGAATTTCAACGGCGCTGAATGCATAGGCTCGAATGGGGCCCCCGTGAGCCTGGTCAGCACCACGTTGAGCTCCCATGCTGGGGCAGGGGCCTTCACCGGCGGGAACGATCGGAATTGTCCCTTCATAAATTCCTTCACCAGACAATGAGAACACAAGGACGCCCGTCCTGTAGTTCTGGTGTATCGGGAGATGGCAGCCATATGTATTTTGATGGAGGTGTGAGCCAGTCCAGCGACAGTAGTTACGGCAATACTTGCGGGGCCGTAATCCGCAGAGGGTTAATCTTCCGTGCACGGCACCAGACAGAAAACCTCTTCCACTTATGTCCATAGCATTTGAGAGTTGAGGACGCCCTGGCTTTTGCAAGAACCTCTCTGCAGTCAGCCGGGATTTCGTATTCTCCAAACTCTAGTGCTGCACGAGCCAAGCCTGCAAGTTCAGCGACTCCGGGTCGTGATGGAGAATGGCGCCTCCTTCTCTGGAGAGAAGATCCGCGTCCGTCGTCAGCCTGATCGGTGTGGATGCTGACAAGTCCAGAAGGTCCGGGAACCAGATCTGTCTCGGCCACGCCGGTGCGATGAGGATCATCCTGCACCTGGATCTCTTGAGCTGGTTGATGAGACAGAGCAGCAACGGCAACGGAGGAAACGCGTACAGGAACAGGCCGTCCCAAGGGAACGAGAAAGCATCGCCCATGCTCCTCAGCTGTGCGAACCTCTGGCACTTGGAGTTCGTCGCCGTCGCGAACAGGTCGATCTGGGGTTTGCCCCATCGTTGAAAGAGTCGATCCACCTGGTCCTGGCGTAGTTCCCACTCGTGGCACGAGCGCAGCTCCCTGCTGAGTAAGTCGGCGATGGTGTTTTTTATTCCTGCCAGGTGGAAGGGAACCAGAAGCATCCCCTAGGCGACGGCCCAGTGCCAAAGATCCTGGGCCTCCTTGGATAGGGCTGGGGATCTGGTGCCTCCCTGCTTCCGGATGTAGAACATTGTGGCGGTGTTGTCGGTGAAGATCCTCACCACTTTGTCCTTGAGGGACGGAAGGAACGATTTAAGCGCCCAGAACACGGCTCGTAGCTCCAGGATGTTGATGTGGAGAGACCTCTCCTGGGGGAGCCATAGGCCTCTTGCGTGGAGATCTCCGGTGTGGGCCTCCCATCCCTCCGGGGAGGCGTCCGTCGTCACCGTCTCCTGCCACACCGGGGTCTGAAAGTCGGTGCCTGCCGTGAGGTGCGCACGGGTACCCCACCACAACGGAACTCCTCGTCGAGCGGGATCCTGTCTTCGAAGCTGCCCGCCGCTTGACACCAGGGCGTCGAGGAACTCTTGTAGCGGACGCATCCAAAGTCTGCAAAGGGGCACAAGGTAGATGCATGAGGACATCATCCCGAGGAGGGACTTGATGGACCTCATCCTGGCCACATCCGTGGCTAACAGGCGCTGCACCTTGCCGAAAATGGCCTTTGTCCTTTCTTCCGACAGAGATGCCAATGGCCTCACTGTATCGAGCTTCGCTCCCAGAAACAGTGCCACCTGCGACAGAACCAGGTGGGATTTGGGGTCGTTGATGGCGAATCCCAGTTCCGTGAGCAGGCGGACGGTCCTCGCCATGTGTTCGACGGCGAGTTCTCTCGACCTTGCCCGGATTAGCCAGTCGTCCAGGTAGGTGTAGACGTGGATCCCTTGCAGGCGCAGCCGCGCCGCCACTGGTGCGAGGCACTTGGTGAACACCCTGGGTGCCGACTTTAATCCGAACGGCAGGGCTCTGAATTGGTAGTGACGCCCCAGGACTACGAATCTGAGGAACTTTGTGTCCTATTAGAATGGGGATGTGGAAGTAAGCATCATCCAGATCCAAGATGGGGTGCCAACTGCCTGTCTTCTTTTTGACAAGGAAGTACCTTGAGTATACTCCGAAGCCCCGGAGCCTCTTGGGGACAAGCTCGATGGTGGATCCTCCGTCGGGGTCCGTGGTAACCTCGTCCTTATCTCAGTACATAAGGATTGGATCGCCAACAAAATGGCCGCCGAGCTATCCTGGGGCTCGGGCGGCGACGGGCGGGATGGCTGATCCACAGGGCCCTCGTCGTCGCTATCTTCGATCACATCAGCAGGATCCTTCCCCTGGGATCGAACCTTCTCGAACCTCTCGTTGAGGCCTTTCACGGTTTCCACCGGATCCTCCTTGGAGGCTGAATCCGAGTCCATAATGGCTACCGGCCCCCCTCTTTTTCCACGGGGGTCTTAACGATGGGCTGGAAAGAGGATTCCCTCCGCGGTGGCAGGGAAACTCTGGGCCCTGAGGCCGCCTCCACTGGCGTAGCCTCTGCCGGCTTCGCCAGGGCCGCTGTGACAACCTCGATAGAGGCCTTTGCCGGGTGGATCAAGGCCCTCACCACCTTAGGTGCATCCTGGGCCTTCGCTTTGAGGGGAGGGTCATCACCTCGCACCCCTTCGGCTCCCTTCGAGATCGACCGGGGCCTCTCCAGAAGCTTACCCGGGTTCTCGCTCAGACCTTTTCTTCGCCTTCTCACCTGCTGTGCCCTTCTCCAGCCAGGCGGCGAGGCGGGAACGACGATCTTGCTTGGTCCGTTCTGACAGGTTCTTACAGAACGCACAGTCCTTTTCAACGTGCGTCTTGTCCTCATGGAGGCAGTAGAGCGATCTTGAATGCTCGTCTTCCTTGAAAACATTTTGCAATCCGCATCCCGGGCAGCTCCTGAACAGCTTGGATCCGGGAGTCGAGCTTCCCTTGTCCTGGGCCATGTCCGTTGAGGTAGGCCTCAGATCTTCTGGAACCTCCAAGAAGCGTAACTCAACGAAAACTTCACCCTTGAGGGCCGTAGAAGAATTCCGAAACGGGTCCCCGTTATCGGAAGTGAAAACGGTGGAGCTTGACGCTCGATTAAACTGAAAAAATGAGAAAATCTCCTGAAAAACCACGAAAACGCAGTAAAAGCTCAAGAGCTAAAGCACAAGGACTCCCAACACTTGAACGTGCGGTAAAAATCTGAGGATGGCTGCCAGGGGAGGGGCGTAGCCAGAGGGCAGTCATTGGCTGGGGGCACTATGACCCAGAGATCAGTGATTGGTTACTACAAAGAAAGACAGATCAGAAACTAAACTGATTTTTTCTTTACCGGGGATTCCCAGCCTGATGACGGGGAATATTCATGAGCATGTGAATCCATGCCAGACCCCATGCTGGAGAAACTGTTTTCCAATGAGGAGGGCTTAAACCTGTTGGCTTACTTACAGTGCTCCGCATGTTCACTATGGCAAGTGATACAATGTCTAGCCACAGACCATTTTTAGCTTATATTATTTTTCATTTGGTTTTTCCAGGACCACATTTAGTCTTTCTAATTGTTTGTGATATGGGAAATGGAGCCTCTCTTAAATCTGTAGCACCCTTGAAAGTTTTTCTATGTTCTGCCCATGAAATATATTTGCGCAATCTTGAAACCATTAGAAAACATCTGCCATTGACACTACAAAGTTGCAGCCTGCAACTTTTGGCCTTTGAAGGAAGTAACACTGTATATTAATACATGGTGTCCGTTGAGCCCCTTGTCTCACACTAACACTCTTAACCATATTTACTGCTGGCATATCAAACATTATATATATATTAATGTTCAACCACTGTGGAAAAACCTGACACAAACCATTTGCACTGAGTGGAAGACCCTCTGTCCCTCTTTGATGATGTGTGTAACCCCATAATGCATAGGTGTTAACAGTGAGAGGTCGAGGCACTAAGAACAACCCATCAGCTGAGTGCCACAATTTATCAGAGTGTAACCCACAAACTGCTTTACTTTTCCTTGCCTGGAGCATTGTCATGCATTGTGACAAGTGCATCAACAGTAGTGTAAGTAGGGAGCTTTGCCTAGATTTGGAAGGTGTAGCCTACCACACCACTTTATCAGTGAGGGCATTCCTTTTAGGGTTGTCCTTTTTGGGCTTGATGGCTAGCACATTTCATCACCATTAGTTCAGTAAGTAGCATGCTAAGAAGGGCATTTACATGTAAACCATTTTTAATCTGTGTACACGCTACAGTGAGGAAACACCCTCTCTTGACACAAGTGGCCAGAATCATTTACCATACCAAAGGTTGCAAGAATCTTACCGTGAGATATACTGAACACCCTGGTTAATGCAATAAGTTCTGCAATTTGAACAGAATATTGATTAGGGATTGCATACTTTCAACTACCAAATGTGTAACACACACACACAGCACATATCTTGCCACAAACTCCCCCCATTTATTTCTCAAACAAGAACTATCTACAAAATACAAGGGCCCTCATTACAACCCTGGCATAGGACCATGGTGCTATTAGCACCATGGTCCATGCCGGATGGCGGATTTACCGCCCCATTTCAAGGTTGGCGGGGCGGTAAATCCCCATTCACCATTGCCCCTTCCCCATTCCCATTTTTGCCCCACAGGGCGAAGGCGCTAATTACGGCACCGTAAATTACGGTGCCGTAATTAGCACCAAGGTCGCTTAGCGCCTTGGACTTTAACACCTGCAAAAAGCAGGCATTAAAGTGGGAATCTGGCGTTAAGGGTTTAACGGCGCCGCAGCCTTTTACGGTGCCGTTAACCCCTTAACGCCAAGGTTGTAATGAGGCCCAAGGTCTTATTTCTGAAGTGGTACATCAAAGATCCTTCTTAGGACTTATCAGTTACTGTGATGCAATCATGGGCTTCCCACCTTCTGCCGGACATGGCAAGAATGAACCAGGGTTCAGAACGTAACATTGGGTCAAAGTTAGGTTTGCAGAATTATATCAAATAAGCATGTTGCATTTTTCTTTCCACTGTAGGGCTGTTACTACATGGGGGTACAGCTACTATGCGTGGGATAAACCAAGCCCCAGGTTTTCCAAAGACTGGACAGCCAGTGCTGCTGCAGCAACTGACTGCAAACATGTCAGGAGTACTGCTGCAACTGGGTCAAGTGCTGGGCTGTAATAAGCTATTGGACAGTGCTTATGACTGTGCATTTGTGTTAATGCTGCCAGAGCATACCCATCTCTTTAATGGCAAAACTAAATGAATGGCTGTTTGGAAGACCAAGGGCTGCAGTGATGGCAAGTGCATGCTTTCTTTATTTTGACCAAGCCACCTCTGCTACTGGGGATGATTCAAGTGGTTTGAGGTTATTTTAGGTCATTACCCATAAAGGGCTTAAGTTGGCAGCATATCCCAATGTTCATTGTTGGCAATCTAGTTGCAAATAGTAAACATCAAAAATTGTGATGGTGTGGGCTTGGGTAACTTCAGAATGGTTTCTACTCAGGAATCAGGCTATGCACACCTGCAGATATCAGGACACAGATAGATTTGCATAACCAAGTTTTGTTAAGCCACTATGGCCCCGATTCATGGCATTATTTGCATGTAAAACAGGGATTTGCCTGCCATTATGCATACAAATCCCTGTTTGACGAATGGGAATTTGCGAGCAGAATGGCACGCAAATCCCTGTTTTACACACATATAATTACATGAATCAAGGCCTATGTCCTGTTCAGCTGTTGCAGTGAGGAGTACTTCATATGTGGGGGATACAATTAGGTCATCAGCATACTGATTCACCAGGCGATGGGATATTGTCTAGATCCTTTTTCAAGATCTTTGAAAAGAGAGTAGGATTTTCTCAGCATACCCTTGCAGAAGCATTCTCCAAGTCGATTGTAAATCAGAATGCATAAAAGCAAATGCATAGACTGACTGGACGTATTGAGATAGAGAAGAAAACAGAACAAACATCACAACAGTTAAAAGATGTTGCTTTGGACGAATGCAAGAAAAAACAAATAGTTGCTGGATTTGGCACTACAGGTAACATACCAAAACCACGAAACACGGATTTGTTAAAAACCTGTACAAAGAAAAGTGTGCAGGCATGGTTTCTTTGCAGGAATGATTGGTGTATTGTATGGTCTGTTCTGATAGTTGAGGCAATGATGTATTGTTGTAGTACACACTCAATTATCACCACAATTCCTTTTTCCACTTCAGATTTAAAAAGGCTACCGAGGCTGCCTTGATGGGTTTTTAATGGTTTACAGGGGGTGTGTAATCTTATTTATTTTGCATGCTGTGATCATTCTCTGGTACCTTAGTCAATAACGCAAACATATCTGCATTTTCACAGGGAATATCTATAAATAGTATTTCTGGTGTGCAGTAATTGATACATCTCAAATTACATAGTAGGTCATGCCCAAACTAATTCACTGGGAATTATGGGCTTAATAAAGATAATTGCAGATCCGAGATCAGCCCTAAGGTTACAGTAAGCAGAGCTGTAACAGGATACAACATAGGATTATTAGAAATAGAAACAGCTTTTACGGCTGCTGAAGAAAGCAGTTCAGTAAGGCAATCACCGGACTGTATCCACACTTCACAAATGTCCTGCACACACGCACACATCGCACTCACCCCCAAATTGTCACTAGCAGCCCCTTGGTATTCCAATCCATTCACCAACACTGAATACTCAAACACAGAATTCTCTGATACCCAAGAAAAAGCATGTGTTCACAGTTTCTTCCATTGCAAAGTTAAAAGGGACTATTTGTTTCCACCAGCCCACAGTGACGTGGGATGTACAAAGATCTAGTGCGGTGTAATTTATTTTGAGGATCTTCAGCAATAGTATGAACAGTGTCTATTTATGTGGAAACAGGTCCACTAAATTGTGTGTGGGGGAGGGGGAACCTTTATTAGGTGCTTGTTGGAGCTCAGATGATTAGTCCCAGGACACTGGGGGAGGTACATATCCATAGTTGTGGGTGGAGGGGGAAAGCGATAACTTGGGTGAGACACCGGTATAACCTAAGCAGCCACTTGACAATACCTTGTGTTGGAAGGTGGCATCTTGGGGTGGGCCCAAGTATGTTAGAAGGGAAAGAGATGTGCATAAAAAAACTCCTGTGCTGAAAACTGGGCCTTCATTAACATCCTGGCATGCTCTGGGAAAACACTCTGAAGAGATCCATAGTTGAGTAAATCAGGTCAGACACTTCAACTTGGAAAGGATACACAGGTTATTAAGGCGGTAGTCAAGGGCAGTAATAGGGATTCACAGACTAAGGCTTCGGTAGTCTTAAAATGTCTTGTGAGGTCTAGGAACAGGTAGAGGTGGTCACAGAAGCACCCAAAAGCGCTGGAACAAAATTCTATCTGCATTTCTGAAGGCTCACATAAGATGATGTGAGTACAAGTAACTTTGATGATGGCTGGAGAAAGAGTCTGAGGCCAGGTGGTGTGGCAGAGGGTGGTTCTTGTGGATTTGTTATTAATGCCCGAGCGATATTACGGCAGGTATTTCTTTGTGTTAAAACACAGAAATATCTGGAGTAACAGCCCCACTCTCAAGTTGAAGAGTTTGGATATGCCTGCCAATTCCAAAGTGAATCTTGCTTGAACCACCAGCAGAACACATCGGTTTAATGTTCTATAGTCCAGACATGCAAACAGTAGGTTATCCCACCCAGGCATTGGTGGTGAAAATGATTGATAGGGATGGAAAGTTAGGTTGACTTTGGCGGTTAGGACTTACTCTGGGTCAAGAGCCTTTTATTCGGCTACTGCCGCTCTGCTGACTCCAGTGTTAGGTTGTTGAAGACTGCTGGGGAAACCCCTTCTGGTAGAAAGAACAAGAGGTTTCTTCCCTCCCCCCCACATCTATGGGCCTCATTACGACCCAGGCGGTAAGGGGTTTACGGCAGCGTTAACAGCGCCGACCCTTACCGCCTGAGTACGAGGTCCCTTAGCGCCATGGCGCTTTTAACACCCGCTTTTAGCAGGTGTTAAAATCCATGGCGCTAAGGGACCATGGAGTTAATCACGCCACCGTAATTTACGGTGGCGTAATTAACGCCTTCCCCACTCCCATTATGCCCCATGGGGCAAAAATGGGAATGGGGAAGGGTAAATGGGGATTGGGGACTTACTGCCCCGCCAAGGTCGGAATGGGGCGGTAAGTCCGCCAACCACCATGGCGTAAACGTAGTTTACGCCATGGTGGTAAAGTCACGGCCCAGGCGGTAACTTACCGCCTGGGTCGTAATGAGGCCCTATGTCTTCAAAATGGGCACGATAGCTGTCATGCTCTGAGCAATGATATGGCTCTAGCTGTGTTACTATACATGTTTATTTCCTTGTCACCCACCTCAACACCAAACAATTCCTGACCATCAAATCCCATGCCCAGTTTTTTTCATCTCAACCTCAGGCCTTAAATGAGCTAATTTCACTGAGCACGATCTCCTCAATGTTGCTCCATTAGCAAGTTCACAAAACCAAAATCTGCAATACCTGCTACAGCATTAATGGCATGATGCGAGGCTATTTATCCATTCCTGTTCTTGGTCACTTCCTCTTGCTTACCTCTAGGTCGTTATAGCACCAAATCATGCATTTGGTACCACATTTCATGCCGTAATGGCACAGGTTTTTATGGCACACATTTTAGGCAATGCCATTGAGGACACCTTTTTTCTAATGGCATCAAACTGTCTATCCTCAATGTTTGGAGGGTAGCAATGGCAGCTGCTGGATTAGATGTGTACCTGCGCAGAGATACTGTCACCAACTAGTCAATTTTTGTGCAACTAACACCCCCAAAGCAGTGTGGCGTGAAGTCCATAACTTTGGCTGAGTGAAGTCAAACTCTTGGCCATATGCCATATTTCCTCAAGAATATAAAATGTTATAGTTGTTCTTTGCCTTGATGAAGCAGCGTTTTATTCTCTTAAACAGGAACATCCAGATTAAACATGGGGGTGCAGAGAAAATGTGGGGTTCCATCTTGCTGCCTGACAGCACATTAATCCCCTTGATCCTGTGCGATTTCTCCCTCTTCCAGAGTAAAGGTGTTACACAGAGCAAGGATAGTCTTCTATATTGCCTGTGTGAGAGACTGTAACCATCACCATGGACTTCATGAGCGAGGCGATCTCCTCCTGAAAGGATTATTGCTGCTATTGCATTCATGAGTTATTTTTTTGTGTATCATGATTGGTCATATTGTGCCGCTATTCTCTACCGAGACTGCAGTAATTCTGTAGGTACGATTGGAATCCTTCTATGCCGTGACAGGTCTCCCTAATCCCAACTGATCCTACTTCAGAGTCCATTGCAATTCTAGCCTGAGAGTTGTATTTGTATTTATAAGGTTTATATAGCGCTTTACATTAAACAAGAATACATTAGAATAAAATGGAAGCATAATTGTAAAACATGAGACAAACCATCAAAAACAATATATAGAACAAATTGCATAGGAGTGTATAAGAGAAACTAAAGGGAGGAAGAGTAAGAGGGAAGCAAGGTTAACAGGATGGCGAGTACAGAAGATGAGCTTTCAAGGAGGAACGGAAGGAGGGGTAAGAGGAAATGGAGCGGATAGAGAGGTAGAGGGGCAAGGAGCTGAAAGGAACACAAACGAGAACGGGCAGGAGGAACAGTGAGTAGGAAGAGATCTGCAGATCTGAGGGAGCGTAGAACGAGAGGGGAGGGGAAAGGTAAGGGGGGGGCAAGATCATGAAGAGATTTAAAGAAAAGACAGAGGAAGTTAAATTTAAGTTGAGAATGAAAGGGAAGCCTGTCTAGGTAAGAAATCGAAGAGGAAATGGAATCGTGAGGAGAGAGAAGCCAAAGGGTACGGATAGCAGAGTGATGGAGGGGAGCCAGGTGAGAGGCAGGGAGGCTAAAGAGGAGAGTGGAGCAATAGAAAAGACAAGAGAAAATGAGGTAAGAGATTAAGAGTTTAGTGGCATGAAAGGTGATGGAGGAATGTATTTTATGAACATTGAAGAGGTGGAAGTGACAGGCGCGGGAGGTAAGAGTAATGTGGTGGGTAAAGGAAAGGGAGGAGTCGAAGGGAAGGCCAAGATTGCAAGCAGAAGCAGCGATGGGGAGATTAGAAGGGGGAAAAAGAATAAATGGAGGGGAGAGGAAGGGAGAAGAGTGTTGGAGGGAAAGAATCAGACTTCAGTCCTATCAATATTGAGGGAGAGAAAGTGAGATGGCATCCAGTTTCTGATAACAGAGAGACAGGAAGAAAGATTAAGGTGGATGCCCGGAGTGAAAGAAGAGAAAGAGCTGGGTGCCATCAGCATAGAAATGGTGAGAGATGCCGAAGGAAGAGATGCTAGGGGCAAGAAGGGAAGTGTAGAGTGAGAAAACGAAAGGGCCAAGTACAGAGCCTTCGGGAACACTGAAGTCCGGGGGGGGACCATGGGGGGAGTAGAGGAGGTACAACCGCCCCAAAATACAGTGAAAGAACGGTTGGAGATAGGAGGAGAACCAGTTGAGAACAGGGCCTTTGAGACCAAAGGAGGAAAGAGTGTTAAGGAGTAAGGGGGTGATGAACGGTATAAAAGGCAGCAGAGAGATCAAGGAGGACAGAGGATTGCTTAGAATAGCGAGCGTTAAGGAGGGAGTTGAGAACGGAGGCGAGGGCAGTTTCAGTGGAGTGTTTAGGGCGGAATCCAGATTGAGAAGGGGGAGAAGAGAGAGATTGGATACAAAAGCTGAAAGTGGAGTGTAAACTAAGCATTCAAGAAGCTTAGAAAGGAAATCATAAGTTACTCATCGTAGTGACTAACCTACTCTTAGTCCATAGTGCCCTTTCCTCCATACTGTATGGGCATCCCTTCCAAGGGATGGGAGACAGAACCTTTTTCACCAGAAAAAAACCTTCTTCCCCTTTAAATTTAGAGGTGCATAGGGGCGCAGCCCAGGGAGAATGCCCTGCCCGGACTCTGTCCTCCGGCGCCACACCTCAGTCCCCATTGATGCGTCGACAATAGATTTAACATTGCCTAATGACTCGAGTATTATTAGGGGGGGGAGGTTGGTGGGACGTATGGAGGAAAGGTGACTATGGACTAAGAGTACGTTAGTCACTACGGTGAGTAACTTATAATTACTCTTATGTCCCGTCCTCTTTCCTCCATACTGTATGGGCAATTACAACTGATTGTAGCCCCAGGGAGGAGAGGAGACCCTCCTTAAGCAAATAGGTTCCTGAGAACCGCCTGTCCGAAAGCCGCATCAGATCAGGAGCCAGCATCCAAACAGTAATGCTTGCAGAAAGCCGAGGTAGAGGCCCAAGTGGCCGCCCTGCTTATGACTTGCCAAAGGACAGGCGCTGGAATGCGATGGCCGTTGCCTTGGCCCTAACTGCATGGGCATGCATGTTGGCCAGGTAGTGGCTTGTGCTGGCCCTCGTACGTCTCCTTGATGGCGGAGACCATCCAGTGGGATATGGAGGCCTTAGAGGCCTGATAGCATGGCCTCGAGCCACTGAAATTGACAAACCGAGCGTCCGACTTGCAGAAGCCTTGGTGCTGTCCAAGTAGAATTTCAGGGCACACCTGACATCCAGGCAGTGCAGCACTTTCTGTCGTTCATCCTTGGGATCGGGAAAGAATGTAGGAAGGACCATTTCTTCGTTCAAGTGAAATGCAGATGGAACCTTGGGCAGAAATGCCGGGTGCGTCCGCATGACTACCTTGTCCTTGTGAAAGGTAGTATATGGTTCAGAGGCGACTCAGGATCTCGCTGACTCTGCTAGCCGAGGTAAAACCAACTAGTAAGGCCGTCTTGATGGTGACCAGCCTAACGCCCACGGACGCCATTGGATCAAATGGTTTGTGCGGCAGGGCGCCCAAGACTATGTTAAGGTCCCACACATGGTGCGGTCTCCTGACTGGCGGGTAGAGCCTAGTGAGATCAGTCAGATGTTTCTTGACTATAGGGTTGGAGGAGGAAAAGATACCTTCCTCAGAGATCCTGTAAGCCCCAATGGCTGCAATGTATGTGCGGCAGGTGTCCACCTGTACGCCTGAATGAGCGAGGTGCACCTAAAAGGAGAGCACGTTGTCCAAACTGCAGGCCAAGGGGTCGATTCCCTTGGAGTCTGCCCAGTGGCAGAATCTGGTCCATTTGCTTTTATACTGGGCCCTGGTGAACTTGCTCCTGGCGCCCTGTATGATCTCCAGATGAGGTTGTGATAGTCTAAGGTGCCGAAGCGTTACCTGCTCAGGTACCGCACTGTGAGGGCTAGTTTCCCTGGAGTGGGGTGGATGATTCTGCCCCCCCTGCTGTGCCAGAAGATTTGCTGGCCCCGTCAGAAGGTGTCTGGGGGGCACCTCCGAGAGGCTGAGTAGTTCCGAAAACTATGCCCTGGCTGGCCACCATGGAGCTACCAGAATGATGAGAAGAGGGCAAGACTCCTTGATCTTGCAAATTACCCTGTGGATCAGGGAGTTAGGCGGAAAGGCGTAGGTTTTCATGCTGGTCCACTGGAGGTGAAATGCGTCGCCCAGAGAGCCGCCACGCTGACCCTGCCAGGATGCGAACTGGGGACACTTCTTGTTGTGCCAGGTGGCAAAGAGATCCACATGGGGGAGACCACTTGTTGAAGATCTCCTGAATAACAACGTAGTTTAGCTGCCACTGGTAATTGTCCACTCCTAGCCTGCTGAGCCTGTCCGCCTCCAGGTTGGATTTCCCCAGGAGGTGGACTGCCGAGAGGTACATTTTGTTTTCCAAGGCCCATTCCCACATGCTGATTGCCAGTCTGCACAGAGGATGGGATCTGGGGCCTCCCTGCTTGTTGACATAGTACATGCTGGTCGAGTTGTCTGTCTGGATGAGGACAACCTTGCCATTGAGAAGTGGTAGGAACGCTTTGAGCGCTAGCCATGTGGCATTCAGCTCCAACCAATTGATGTGGTATTCCTGCTCCTGCCGAGTCCAGGTGCCATGGGCCCAGAGATCGTCCAGGGTGGCTCCCCAGCCCTCAAGCGAGGAGTCTGTGGTGATGGTGGCCTGCGGAGAGGGCGACCGAAAGGGCTTGCCCGTCCGTAGGTTGCAGTCCATGGACAACCAAGTTAGGTCCGGGTGGAGAGATGGAGGAACGTTCATAGTCTCGGATTGCGAGCCCTGCTCCTGATTCCATGAGGCCGTGCAGCTGAATCCTTCACATCCTTAGTCTCGTGTGCGGCTTGGCTAGCAGAACCGCCGCTAGTAGATCCAGGAGATGTTGGTACCACCATGCCGAGGTCACCTCTCTGCTGAGGAAGTGGGCGGTGGCCCTCTTCATGGCCGAGATCTTCTCTTCTGACAGGAAAATCCTCTCGGAGCACTTGTCCCAGGAAGGTCAGTCTGCGTAGGGAGCAGCTGTGACTTCTTGAGGTTGAGCGAGAAGCCCAGGTCGTGCAGTGTTTTCATAAGGGCATGGGATGAGTGCTGAACCGTTTCCAGAGATGTAGCCCTGACGAGCCAGTCATCGGGGTATGGATAGATGTTGAGGCACTGCGCTCTGAGGGATTGGTTGGAAGTAAGGAGAGGGTTAGCAGAGGGTTTTTCAGGATAGGGATAATAGTAGCGTGTTTGAAGGAGGAAGGGGAAGGTGGCAATGGAGAGACAAATGTTGAAGGAGGTGAGGTAAGGGATGAGAAGAGGGTAGATTTTAGAAATCGGAGGGGACCAGGGGGGCAGCAGTAGGGTGAGTTTTGGACAGGAGGAGGGAAACATCAGAAGGAGTCATAGGGGAGAAGTTAAACATGTAAGAGGAAGGGGTAGTGAGAGAGGGAGGAGGAGAGTAGGAAGGGGAGCAAAGAATGTTTTGATGCAGAACGAGCATCTTAGATGAGAAAAAGTCAGCAAAATCAGAGGGGAGAGGTAGTGGCAAGGTCGGGAGTAGGTGGGGAGAGAAGATGAGAGGGTCTGAAAGATACAACATGGATGGGAGGATTGTTATTGGAGGTGGTTAGAGTAGTAAGAATGCTTAGCTGAGTTAAGGCAGGAATCAGAGTGGTATGAGAAATAGGAGGCCTGATTAGCAGGGGAGCGAAGCTTGAGCCAATGTCGCTCAAGGCGACGGTGCATGGACAGAAGGTGAAGGGAAAGCCAGGGTTGAGAGGGTTTGCGGGTAGGCCGGAAAGAGGAGAGGGGGTGAAGTTGATCAAGGCTGGAGCAGATAGAAGAGGACAAGAGAGGATAAAGCTTCATTAGCTGAGAGAGAGGAGAAATCAGAGGGGGAGGTGGGAGGCAGAGCAGGTATTGAGGAAAAGAGAAGGGCTAAAGTTAGAGAACCTGTTGAGAGAAGGAAATGGGGGAAGAGGAGGGAGTGGACGGATGGAGGGGGGGAATGAAGGAGAGTAAGGCATGGTCAGAAAGGTCGGTCGGAAGGGTAGATGCTGGGGAGGAGAAGGTAGAGATAAAGATAGGATCAAGAGTGGAACCCAAGGAGTTAGGAGAAGTAGGGAGGGGAGTGAGGAAGTAGGAGTCAAGAATGGAAAGAAGAGGGGCAGTGAAGGTTGAAGTCCCAGAGAACAGTAAGGGGAGAAGTGGAGGGTGAGATGAGGGAAAGAAGGTCATCAAGGTCATCATAGAAGGAAGCAACACCTGCTTAATGCGACTGATGTAAGCAATCCCTGGTCTAAATGTCAATGAGGACGTACTTTTGATGTCAGCCTTGTTTGGTGAGGTCTGTGCTGTTAAGTGTAAAACAAATTGTCCTTTTGATTTCACTTGTCCAACGACTGATATAGCAATGATCATGACTTGTGCACCACTGTTGATTCCATTGCTGACTTCTTCACTGTGCACGGTTTTCCAACCATCGACTGGAGCCCTTTACAGGTTGTGCAAAGATTTCTTTGGTGATACAGAGAGTATGTTGATGGTGTTCCCTAAATGGGTGAATTCTTAGCAGCCACAGTTGTCCTTTGATGACCACAGCAAGTCCTCATTGGCACAGGCTCTCGTGGATAAACCTGCTTTCTCTTCCGACTAATAAGAGCAGTTTATTGCCTCTGACAGTCCGCTCATTGATGGTGCCAGGGGAACCCCCCCCACGCCCAATAGATGAACCGCCTTTGCTCTCACCCCCGGTATATTGAAGAGTGATCGTAACCGCTCTAGGTTGGTCAGGGTCCTTCAAAGTCTTGGAAGGTGTGTCCATTTGGGACCTCTTGTCCTTTTGGGATTGTTCTTTCAAATGTTCGCTTTTACATCAGGGATCTTGAGGTTGCAGTGGGCTACTGTACGAGGCTGGTAGATCCCCCACTGAGGAGCCCGCAGTGCCTTCAATGATCACAGGAGTAGCCTTGGACAACTATCGTTTAAGGACTTATGAGGTTAAGGATCTGCAGATATCACACACCTGCTGTCTACACTGGTTTCCTTAAATCTGCATCACTGCTGGCAAATATGGTTTCTAGACTTTTTTTGTTTTTTAAAAACTCATCACAAATAAATGGGCAACCTCTTTGACAACATCCCAGAAGTTGTGAGAATATTGAGCAAGAGTAGTATGCGGCTCTAGTAGCCCAAAGACCAAGGCTGCAAGAGGCAAACCAGTATCTAAAAGCCTAGTGTTCTGTTTGGAGGCACTTTAGAGTTTGCACTAGAGCCCTGAACTTCTAGGCCTTCTGCACTGGGATGAGTTTTCTGAACACAGCATCCTCATGGACCCGGTCCATGTTTTCGTGCTATCTTATTTCTTCATAGGAAGCGTTTTTCCCATTATAAAATCACTGGCTCATGCCAAGCCAAACTGAAAGGGATTGGTTTCACGTCTCACGTCGGACTCAAAAATATAAGTTGGACATATTTATTTGTCCCAGAGCAGACAAACATAGCTATACCACATGAAACCTCAAGACTAAGCCATCACCTTCTAAAAATATGTACTAAAATCAAGACAAATCTTATGTCTGGAAATCTTTGAAGGAGTAATGACGAGCATGGTACCAGCATGGGTCCTGGATGAGGGGGTTGAAGGGAGGGAGGGGGGGGGGACATTAAACAGATCATTTGCTCTTGGTGGCAGTACAAAGGTGAGCATCGGAGATGCTGGATGCTCAACAGCCAATCCAGGAGTATTTGTTGGGTGGTAGGCAACTTGGGTCTGTCAAATAAAGTATCACTGGCGGCCTCCACAACAGGCACATTCTGCTGGAAATGGAAGAGGCTTGACATGTATGAAAGTCTGCAGGTCAGCAGGAGAATTGGGCTTGAAAAGAAAAAAAAGGTACCTCCAATATCCTTATTTTTTTTATTTGTATTTGGTTAAAATTACTTCAAACTTTACAAAATTAGAAAAAAATCAAGTACCTATAAAAGTAGATCCATTTCCCCCAAAAATAATTACTTGCAACAATATCAGGTAATTTATCCAAAATAATTTAACAAGCACATGATGAATATAAACATTATACCAGTATCTTAAAACACTATCGTAACTGTACCATTAAAAGAGGAAAAAGGAAAAGACTAATCCTAAAAATAAAATAAAAATAAATTAAACTGATTTACAACTACCAGTCCGTTAACTACTGGACTATAATTTAAAAAGACAGTCTCACATTGAAGCCAAATAATTTTTTACAGATGGAAAGCAACTGGCAAAGTTGGAATACCTTAATGTAACTACTTCTTAACTGGAGCTAACATAGAATTATCTGGAGCATGGTGTATCAAGGAGCTAAGACCATGCAACTCATCCATAATCAACACCCAATTGGCCCTATACAGCAATTGCTTGCCTCACCAAGGGTTTGCCATTTCCTCTATAGTAACGTCCAGCTGTTGTAATACCAACTGGGTATAATCCATTAAATCATTCGTCGTTTTATTACCACAAATTTCCATTAATGCCTTCAAATCAACATAAGGGAGTAGTTTCTTACCTGTAACTCCATTTCTCCAGCGTTGGTATCTTTCATGGATTC
The DNA here is from genome assembly GCF_040938575.1 of Ambystoma mexicanum. Lineage (NCBI taxonomy): Eukaryota > Metazoa > Chordata > Amphibia > Caudata > Ambystomatidae > Ambystoma > Ambystoma mexicanum. The sequence continues at coordinate 151,243,264 of NC_090936.1, forward strand.
ACATGCTGTGAACCTTCCCCGTCGTAAGGCTGGGAACCTCGGTCATTTAACTTAGCGTTTTCCTATGGAAAACTTCGACACTTCAGTGTCCTATCAACGTCCTTTTTGGGTGCTTTAGACCCCACCAATAGGACGTAGGGTATAAATAGCCCCACCCCTGTGGCTTCCCTTCAGATTTTAACCCCCAAAGTGGAGGAAACCCGAACCAGGTGTGCCTGCAGGGGCAGCCGGCGGGCGCATGTGAATCCATTAAAGATACCAATGCTGGAGAAATGGAGTTACAGGTAAGAAACTACTCCCTTCTCCAGCATTGGATCTTTCATGGATTCACATGCTGTGAATAGATTACATAGGAGTACCAATCATGCATGGCGGAGTGCAAAGGCAATCCAATACAGAATCAGAATCACATACATGAGAAAAGAACCCATCCAGTGATCAAGCTCAAACAAATACCCCGAAGCTGCTGGGCTTACCTTACTGAAACAGGCATTGCAGGACCGCCCGTTTCACCGTCACATCCTTACCATGCTGCTGCTCCAGACAGTAATGCTGGTTAAATGTATGCGGCACTGCCCAGGAGGCCGCCTGGCAAATGTCCACCAGCGGAATCCCCAACCATAATGCTGCAGACTAAGCCGTAGACCTCGACGAATGTGCCCTCAGAGTCTTTCCCAAAGGCTTTCCAGCTTTAGTGAGGCAGAACGAAATAGCAGAGGACACCCAATGAGAAAGTCCTTGTTTGGGGATTGCCCGTCCTTTGGCGGACAGCCCATAAGCCACAAACAGCTGTTTAGATTGTCTGAAATCTTGAGTACAATGCAAATAAAACTTCAACGCTCTCCTCACGTTCAGGGAATGCAAACTCTGTTCTGCAGACGTGGAGGCTAAAGCAAAAAATGAGGGCAACACAATTGAAGAGAGTTTGTGAAATGCTGTTGGAACCTTTGGGATAAAGTGCGGATTAGTAGCTAACACCACCTTGTCGTTCAAGTACCGCAAACATGGAGGCTCCGCAACCAACGGCTGCAACTCAGAAATCCTTTTGGCTGAAGTAGTGACCACCAGAAAAGCCACCTTCCAGGACAAAAACTGCAAAGGAGTCGTCGACATCGGTTCAAACCGTGGTCTCATCAGACCCGACAGAACCACTTTAAGGCTCCACACCTGAGTAAATTTCTTGACTGGAGGAAAAGTACTTTACAACCCCTTCATAAAATGTTTGATCAGACGATCACTAAATAGAGGAGCCGCATGTCACCTCTGAGTAAATCTCGAAATCACTGCCAAGTGAACCTTTATAGATCACAGCGCCAGGCCCTTTTCCGCCAACATCAATAGGTAGGGAAGAACCTGCTCTGGTGAAATGTTCAAAGGGTCCACCCCCAGCTGGCCCTTACACCACATACAAAACCTTTTCCATTTGCATGCATAATATATAAGTTATTCATGGACGGGGCTCTCGCCGCCTCTAAAATTCGTCGACAAACACTGGACAGTCTTAGCAGGCCAAACTCTGAGAGGTCAGGAGCCAAACTGTCAGGCTGAGAGACCCCGGATTGTGGTGCCACACAGCATCCTTGTCCTGAGACAGAAGGTCCAGGATTGCTTCCAATCGGCTCCGCGACGGACAGATGAAGGAGATCCGAGAACCACGGCTGCCGGGCCCAGAACGGAGCCACCAGAATCACACGGCATGGGTATCTCCCGATCCACTGGAGGGTCCGTTGAATAAGCAGAAACAGAGGAAATGCATAAGTGAACCGGCCCGTCCATGGGAACGAGAACGCATCCCCTAGGAACTCGGGGTGAGCCTACCTGCTGGCAAACTCCCTCCACTGTTTGTTTTCCCTCGTTGCAAAGAGATCCAACGGAGGATGGCCCCATTTCTGGAAGATCATGGATACCTGTTGCTCCTTCAGCTGCCATTTGTGGAGCTGGCCGACATCCCTGCTGAGCGCGTCCGCCTGCACATTCAACACTCTCGGCAGATGAAACACCACAATACCAATGTCGTGCGACAGAGCCCAATGCCAAAGATCCTGCGCTTCTTTCGACAGCACCCTGGAATGCATGCCTCCCTGCTTCCTGAGATAAAACATTGTGGTGGTATTGTCTGTCAACACCCTCACCACCGAGCCGTGTATGCGCGGCAGAAATGATTTCAGGGCCCAATGAACCGCTCTCAGCTCGAGCACATTTATGTGGAACCGAGACTCCACCCGAGACCACAGGGCTTGAACCTGTGAGCCACCGAGATGCGTCCCACCATCCCGTCTGAGAGGCATCCGCCACAATCACGAATTGGCACTCTGGTTCCAGCAACAGCATGCCCCAAACCAGATTTTCTGAGCACTGCCACCATCGAAGAGCATCCACCAGACCGTCGTTGATCACCACCTTGTCGGACCACTAGCCTCGACTCTGAGCCCACCGGTCCGCAAGGAACTCCTGCACTGGCCTCATATGGAGACAGTTCGGCACCAGCGGAATGCATGACGCCATGGCCCCCAACAGTGACATGTAAGTCCGAACTGACACCGTTGCACCAATCTTCCACTCCTCCGCCTTTTGCCGGAGCTTCATCACCCTCTTGCCCGAAGGCTTCACAAGTCCCTGACAAGTCTGAAACTCTACCCCCAGAAACACCAAGTCCCTGGAAGGCGACAGAAAAGACTTCTCGAAGTTTACGGTGAAGCCCAGCCGTTAAAGAGCTGCATTGTAGCGCCAAGACTTGCCTGCTCTTCCCCTGGCAATGAACCCCGCACCAGTCAGTCGTCCAGGTATGTGATGCCCCTCCCGTCGGAGCGCCGCCGCCAAACATTTTGTAAACGTCCTGGGAGACTCCTTTAAACCAAACAGGAGTACCCGAAACTGATAATGATCTTCTCCGACGACAAACCGCAGGAACTTGCGGTGCCGTCTATGCATGGGAATGTGGAAGTATGCGTCCTGTAAGTCCAACGATGCCAGAAACTCGTCCGGCTACACAGATCAAAAGACTTCCTGAAGAGTGAGCATCTTGAACTTCAGGCGTTGCAGAGTCTTGTTCAACGCCCGAAGATCGAGAATGGGCCGCCACTTGCTGTTGGGCTTCTTCACCACAAAATAGCGGGAATAAACCGCTTGACCTTTCTCAGCCACCGGAACCAATTCTACAGCCCATTCCTGTAGCATAAGTATAACCTCCTGTTGTAGGATGTGAAGATGAGGTTGCAAGGTATACACTGGAGGAATGGAAACCGGGAAGCACTTGAACTCCAGTGAGTGGTCCAGATGCACCGTGTCCAATACCCAACAGTCTGATGTAATCATGCACCACTCGTCCATGTGCCGTGCCACCCTGCCCCACAGCAGGTTTCCCTGAAGACAGTCATTGTTGGGGCTTAGCCTGTCTCTCTTTAGAGGAGGAGAGCTGTGCCCCTCTTTTCCTCGATGCCTGAAAGTCCCAACTCTTCTGCGCCAACTGCGCCGATCTCCGATACCGCTGGGAAGAATATCCAGATCGACCGTAACCTCGGTCCCTGGTGGAAGTAAACCGGGCATTTCCCGAAGCCCCTCGGAAAGGGCAAAAGGAACGAAAGGAGCACCCACCCTGCAAAACTCCCAACAATTTAGCAGTCTCAGTATCCTCCTTCATGCCAGTGAGGGCCTCATCAATTTTCTCTCCAAACAACTGCTCCCCCTCACAAGGCATGTCTAGAACCTTATAATGCACCTCAGGGCGAAAGTCTGTGCCCTTAAGCCAGGCTTGGCGACGCAGTACCACACCGTTGTTAATCTGCTTAAAGCCGGTCTCCGCCAGGTCGATGGCTTTTTTAATACTGTGATTGGAAGTTTCCTTCCCTTTACACACTAAAAGCATGGCGGACTTGCGGTGCACCTCCGGCAGGTGTTCCAAAATAGGCGCCAGCCGATGCCACATCTCATGATCATAGCGCGCCATGATCGCTAGGGAGTTGGCCGCTTTCACCGTTGTCACCCCAACAGTCAAAACCTTCTTCCCGAAGGCATCCTGTCTCCTGGCGTCACTGTCTGGAGGGGTCACACACTTGTGCTGACTCCGGGCTTTACGACTGGCTGCAGCCGAAACCACCGACTCTGGAGTGGGTTGTGACACTAATCACTTTGGAGTAGAGTCCGGGGCCTTAAACTTCTTCTCCAGCCTCCCTTTGACAGCCGGCTCTGAGAAGGGATGTCGCATCGTGTGCAGCCCCTCCTGCCACATGTGGTCCAGAATAGGCACGGAGAACACAGATTTCCATCTCTTGCCCATGTGGTCGAACAGGAAGCACTCCTTACGCTCTTCCTCAGGAGTCAAACCAAATTCCACACACGCTTTAGCCATCATGGCGTGGAACGCCCCAACATCATCGGGCAGTGATGGTTGTTCTGGACTACGAGGCTGATCCAACTCCCTGTCCGAATCCCACGTCGGCGACAAACAGCCAGTAGACATGGACTCACGAGGCACACACACTGTCTGATACCAGCAGCTCACCCTCCTCAGGGTAGGAACGAGGAAATTCTTCAATCACCGGCAGAGGCCCTGGCAACCCTGCCGTAGCCGATGAACATGGTGGAACACCAGCCGCATCCATGATAGGACCCACCGGAACCACAGGCAGCGGGGGCAACCTCGAATCCAGCTGGCCCAACAAGGACTGTAACGTGGACAGCACCTGGAGCGACAACATAGCCTGCGGGTTCACCAGCGAGTAACTAGCCAGACCAGCCCCACAGCCCCCGACGCCAAAGGTCCAACACACTCCAGCCCCAAAGCTGATGGATGCAACACCTGTTCCCGGTCATCGTCCACCTCCGACAACACTGAAATGTAGCCGCCTCTGGATGTAAAAAGGCATCCGGCAACAAGGAATCAAAGGCGGACACCTGCCATGCGCCACTCGCATGCACCAAATCTTCAGTATCCAACCTCAATGACAACAGAATTGGGCCTTTATCAAACCCAATCATCGCCGGAGCGGATGACACAACCGTCGACGGCATAGGACCCGTTCACGAGGATGTTGTCGGAACTGCCAGCTGCGGTGCAGATTTCCCAGGTGAACCAGTCGGCTTAGCCACACCGGACCAGTGCTTCGAGGACTCTTGGCTAGACGACGACCGATGATGGTCCCCCGAAGAGGAGCGCTTCAACAACAAGTCTTTTTCTCATCCACCCTTAGCCTTCTCCTGAGATGCCCCTTTGCCAGTGCTTGACTTCTCGGGCCTACTTCCAGACACCCGGGAATGGTCCAACCGACCATGTTTGGACGAAACAGCCCCCTTCGACAGGTACTTACTCTAAGAAGCTCCACCACTCTTTCTGACCCAGGAGCCGGCCGTGATTTCTTTGCCGGTGGCTCAGCTGAGGCCGCCCCACGATGATCCACCACCTGTACAGGCCGCTCAGAAGACAAGCTCCTCACCGACCCCACCTCGGAAGCAGCATAGGTGCCATCATTAAGCCAGCAAACCAACCGCTGATTGCGGTTCTTAAGGGTCTTCTGCAAGAAACCTCTACAAATCTTACAAGAGTCAGCAGAATGATGAGGGTAAAGGCAATAGTTGCAGTCCATATGCCATCCCCCTCATTCACTTTCTCCAGCCCACAAGTCGCACAGGGCTGGAACAGACACTTCTTCGGACCAGAAGACATCGCAACACTGTAGCACAAGCTTGTACAAAAACTCAACGAACACGAGGTGATCCAACACTTTAGAGCCGGTTGAAATCTGAAGGGAAGCCACGGGGCGGGGCTATTTATACCCTACGTCCTTTTGGTGGGGTCTAAAGCACCCAAAAAGGACGTTAATAGGACACTGAAGTGTTGAAGTTTGCCATAGGAAAACGCTAAGTTAAATGACCGTGGTTCCCAGCCTGACGGGGAATGTTCACAGCATGTGAATCCATGAAAGATCCAATGCTGGAGAAGGATTTTTCTGGTGCAGTCACTATTTTGTACACCAGGGTTATGATTTTCCACTTTACGCTTACTGCTAATGACTTCAATCCCACCTCAGATCTGATGAATGCACTTGAAGTACAATTTGGCAATCCCAGAGCTTGTTCTCCAGGTAACGGCTTCCAATTTCCCCAGGCTATCCAAGACCCAAAACAGCATCAGTTTTCCCATTATAAAACATAAGGGAATAATCGAGAACTTCCCATTTGCCTCAATTGGCCAGCTAAGAGTGAAGCTTTATTTCTCAGATACTCCCTTGTGATGGCAAACACCACTGTAAGCATGCTATGATCGTTTAATAAAAACCTTTGAAATTCAATGAAAAAACATTGTCAAAGGGATGTTATGGTTACAAGTAAAACCGAAAAACCTCAGAAATTCACCAGTTATGGTAAGCTAAACAACCATGACCCTCTTACTAGTGATTCCAACCTCCAATTCAGCCAGGATTGGCAGATCTGCCTTCTCAACATTGGCTCCAAGTCTGTGGAACTCACTCCTCCCACACATTCGACACACCCAAGACTAGATGGCCTTCCGCAAAGCTCTAAAAACCTGGCTCTTTCCGTAAACCTGATTAAGACCATGCAGAGCCACTAAAACCCTACAACACCATGGACCACCACTTCTATGACATTACATTGGAATGTAAATACAACCTGCGGACAAATGTTCTGGAAGATGCCGAGCAAGGACACCACTGAAAGTGTTTTACAAGTCACCAAGATAGAATCAGAAAACAGTTACCATAGATGACAACCTTTGTGTTCTGCAGGCGCAAGATATAGGACTACTAACTAGCAGCTTTGTGAGTCCGTCCCATCTCCCACTGAGTGCAGCTATCGCGAAGCGCATGAATGCTATCCAGAACAGTGGGCTGGTAAGAATAAAACATCCATTCTGGACAGTCACCTCGCCTATCACTATGCTCACTCTCTACTCTACACCAAAACACAAAAGAGTGCAGCTTCAACCCTCAATCAATTTCGGCCTAACTGCTCACATAGGAACAATACTCCATGAACACCTCATCCTCCTGTTAGAATGCAGCTACACCCCACGAAAGAAATCAGCCTAGCTGCACACATAAGCGTTCTACACAGGCCTAATTCCGCCAGAATGCAGTCTCAGATCAACCACCAGACTGCACACACTCAACTGATCTCTCAATACCACCACACCTAAGTTTAGGAGGTAGCTACCATCAAGACACCGCATCAGCTGCTCACATATTGAGTGCACCCAAGCACCCTATAATACTCCACTCTCTCGACTGACTTGGACTGCGGTCCCCGAGGGCGTTCAACCAACAAGCACTTTGAGGTCATACCAATGATACATAGAGCGCTATATAAATGCCAAATAACTTAACTTGCACCACCATGCACTGCTAAAACTAACACCCAGGACATCAAAGATAACATCACAAATGTCATTGATGACATCACTGATGACAACTGGGCTTAGCAGATTGAAACACCATAGAACACCGAACTAACACTGGTTCCTGTAATAACCAAACTTCTTTTGATAGGATTAGATCAAATTACCTTAAATATTGACACAAGTCCATGTTAACAAACAATAGGCCAAACCCTCAAGAGTACCAAGAGACCTCTTTTAGGTCCCTGCTAAAGGGCACTCTTGGGGTGTTCTCCTAACCCACTGTCAACTCAAGCTACCCAAGATCAGTCATGCAAAGCAGATTTAGTCGACCATTCAGACTGTTCAAACCGGACCTCCCTTTGAGAGCAGTCATCCTTCTGTATAACAATTGAAAGTTCTTTAGAGTGTGGAAAAGAAAATCTGAGCTAGCTTCAGATGTCGGTCTCGACTGGTCTACATATGGTGTTATATCATACCCTAGTTGTCTCATCAACGTGTACTCCTTTAATATGACATACTATTTTAGATTTCAAATCCAAAGTAACCAGATCAACACTTTCTGCGTCAATGAATTCAACTTGCGAGATGTCCTTGGTGGAGATTGCTCGAAGGTTTGGTATCCTAGCAAAAAGAAACAGAATATTTGACTGTTCTTCACAACCGGATAGTCATCCTTAAATATACATTAACTCAATCTATTCTCTCGCTGTTCCACCTTGTTGATATGTTACCCATTTGCACTCAGGCCCCCACAAGTTATTATTCTGGAGACAGAAAGGGCAGGCATTCTCTCAAAATACTGTTTTGTCCTTGCCTCTTCCCAGTCCACAAAGGACAATTCAGCCCTCTTAACCTCCCTACATTCCGGTACAAGCCCCCTGTAATTCTAGGCAAAGCCTCCACCCTATTCTGTGGGTCAGTTGAAATTTCCTTTATAGTAGTTGTACAACCTTTGTCCCGAGGACACTTCTGAGACCGTAGGGCCACTACGACTGACTGAAGACCATTGTTGTTCCTTATATTGTAGTATCGAGGCAAGCTGATTTTGCATTTTCCTGCCAAGATTATCTACAAGCTCTCTGGTTGAGTTAATTAGATCCTGTCCTATTCCACTAATCCCTGGAGTATTGATCTCAGAGCTTTGAACCTCCTCCAAGTGGGGAACCCTGGATGGATTGTTCAATATTATTTTACAAACCTTATCCGTATTTCTGTCTTTTCCTCCATTACCCATCATGAAATTCTTGTTATTGCAAGCTGATGTACCAACCTTTGGATTCTGGTGGAGCTGTTACTATAGGGGACATCAACTGTAGAAGGATGCTCAAGAATTTTCTCGAGCCCCACCTTTGATTACACAACTTCACATTTTCTGTTTTCTTTTCCTGCTTCTTGCCACCTTTAGCTTTCTTTTGGCTTGTTGAGCCACTTTGAGCTTTATCTTGGGCTTCACACAAAGAATCATTTAACGCTGCCTCAGTGGATGGGGGAAGTCTCTCCCACTGAGAACTGATTGGTTCAGTGAGATCAATATGTACACTTGCCTTTTCAGCCACTTGCCCTTATATTATATCACCCTTTGGGTTAATATGGCTAGACACATTTGAGGGTATTTGGTGGGAGATTACAACAGAAGCGGCTAACTCACTTGAAACTGGAATATGCTGAGCTGATACAAAGTTTGTTTTAGCCATTATATGCAGCTTATTTAATACAGAAAGGTCATATAGAGCTTGACCTCCGTCTTCATGTTCTCATATAAGCAGACAAATGAAGTAATAACATAATTCAAAACATGAAGTACGGGTTGATTTTGCTGTAAACTGTTGTGGATCAGTGAAGGTGAGTTTTTTTTTTTTAGGAATTAATTATATTCACCCCTTCTTAGCGACCTTGTGGACTACCCATCCAGAGTCAATAAGGATGTAGGCCGCACCTCGTCCCCGTCAATTGATAATGGGGTGCCTGGATCCGATCCACCTTCACACAATATGTCAGATTAATTTGTCTCATGAAATTGATGCAGGCTTAAATTCAATAATTCTGAATCCGGCAGGCACTGACATCTGGACGCTGTGGGAGCAGCAGTACCTTTCTCTTTACCAACCACGTAAGAAAGTTAAGTGATTTCAAAATTGTCTTAAGTCAAAGGTTGCAGGCGAGAGTGGTCGGTGGCAACTGCCTCATCTACTACAATAGCGCCGCTGCGGCCTCACATTGAAGTCAGCTAGATTATTTGTGGAATCCACACGGAAATGACACCGATTGAGGAAGAGCCCACACCTGTTCAAACAATTCTGCCACTATGTTTTGCCGCTATTTGCAGTGCCTTACTCCGCAAATCGTACATATGGTCTATTCAATATACAGCGTGCCTTACTCACCACTGTTCCACAGACATGGGTCTCGAATTGCAGTTTGTTGGTAAAGCAGCTCAGCTCACATCCACCTCGAACAGCTGACTGCCAACACTTGTCCACACTTTCCGTGCAGCAGCTGAGATTTTGGGCTGTAACCAGCACAGTCTAGCTAGTCGAATGCTGTAACTCCAGACCAAGTAATTTACTGATTCAGAACCGTATCACCAATGCCGACTGCCAATACTTTTTTTTAAAACAATTTTTATTATTTTATTTTAACAATACAAACCAAACTTGCAGTACACTTAACATCATTCCAATATTGCTTCGCAATGATATATACTGCTCCCTCAACCCCACCCCCCCTACCAAGCCTATTCTTCCACACCTGTTCCTGCGCCTTGCGGGTGGGTTCCTTCATCTAGATTCTCTATCGAGTCTCGATCACTCGACCAATCGTGCGTGGGCCTAAATAGCGAAGCCACTAAATGCTTCCAAGCTGTCAATGTTTCTGCTTTCTCCTCCCCTCCAGAGTTACTTGTTTCTTGCCATACTGCGGTTTCCGTTTCTGACCATTTCTGTAGATCTTTCCACCACACTTCTATCGGACCATGGCATGCCTTCCAGTTCATAGCAACTCTGCGTTTCGCAAGTATATATGCCAGATCTTTAAGTTTGCTGACATGTTTCAGTTTACTTGGTCTGGGAAACCCTCCTATCAGGCACGTCCGTGCCGATTCTACCACTAGCTTAACCCCTTTTGTGTTCAGCCTATCCGCTACTTCTCTTCAAAATCTTCCAATCCCTGGGCATGCCCAAAACATAGTCACCATCCCAGCATCATCCTCGTTACATTTGGGGCATGCTTGCCGTCCTGCATTCACAAATTTAGCTATTCTTTGGGGCATCATGTACGCACTGTGGGTGATATACAGCTGTATCTGCTGCAACCTTGCATTTCTTGACACCTTCTTATGGCATCTTTGGGCTCTCTCCCACATCCCATCGGTCATAGGGGTACCCACCTCTTCTTCCCATTCTTGTCTTAATTGTGCTGGTTCTTTCCCCACTTTGGACATAACCATCTCATATATTCTGGATATCTCATGTCCTCCTTCTGCTATGTCATCACATCTAGGGTGGCGTCCGGTTGACTGCCCAATATTACCTCTGACCATGTTTCTTTAAACCGCCGTACCACCATGCGGTACATGAAATATTGTCCCCTATATAGCCCAGTTTCCTCCACGAAAGTCTCAAATTCTATAATCTTCCCCTCTTTCCACACATTGCCCAGCGTTGCTATCCCAACTGGTTCCCAGTGCTTCCTAATCATCTTCATTAGTTGGCCGTCTTTTCCCACAAGCGCCACAAGTGGCACCTGCGGGGAACATGGGGAAGAGTTCTCCATTACCCTACAGCCCCTGTGCCATATGTCCCATCCCAGCAACATCATTTTCGGACACTCTTTCATATTTATTCTGGGCAGCCACATCATTTCTTGTAGGAAGAACGGTGCACATTCTGGTCTAAACAGCCTAGATTCTGAGGTCGAGTCTTCCGATAACCATCTTGCTACATGTTGTAATTGACTCGCCAAGTAATAAACCTCATAGTTTGGCAATTTTATCCCCCCTTTCTTATGCGTGTTTTGCAGCTTCCAGAGGGCGATTCTGTTTCTCGTCACGCTCCATAGGAAATCTCTACATATACTATGTAATCGGGCAAAGAATTGCTTTGGGATCAAATGCGGTATATCACTAAAGTAGTGCAATAGTCTTGGTAGGACCACCATTTTCAACATTGCCCCTCGTCCCACCATCGATACTCTTAACCGCCCTCTCATTATTATGTAGGTGCTCTGCCTCCACCGTATGGTAGATGTCTATCCCAAGGTACCCACACGTGTCCACCTCCCATGGTATTTGTAATACAGGCAATTGCTCTAGTGGGATCCCCTTATATCTGCCCAGCAGGAACATGCATGATTTTGTGGGATTTACTGCTATGCCGGACAGTAACGCAAATTGTTCCATCACCTCAAGCACGCATTGGAGGTTTTCCTCGGGGTATTGTAAGTACAACAATATGTCATCTGCATACAGGGAGATTAAGTGTGGCTCTGCTTTTATGGCGATACCTACCACATTGTACTGTTGCCTTAGGTATATTGCTAGGGGCTCTAGAGCTAAAATATATAACATAGGGGACCATGGGCATCCTTGTCTAGTGCCCCTGGTAAAATAGCCACTTCTCTGAAATTATCGCTCCTGTTTTCACCCTGGCTAAAGGCGCTCTATATAACAATTGGACCCATCTAAGGTACCCCGGCCCTATCCCATAGCTGGTCAGGGCAGCCGTCAACCAGGGCCATTTTACTGAATCAAACGCTTTTATAGCATCCAGTGATATAATTGCCATCTCACCCTCTTCCTCATTTGCATACTCAATGGAACGGCCTATGGTTATTCGTGATGTTTCTGCCTGGGACATACCCGGTCTTGTCAGGATGTATGAGTTTGTTGATAACTCTTATCCTGTTTGCTAAAACCGCTGTGAGTATTTTGCTATCCTGATTTAGCATTGACAATGGTCTATATGATCCACATTCCATGGCAGGCTTATTGGTTTTCGGGAGTGGTATAATGATCGCCTCCCGTAGGGTATCCGGGAGCCTACCCTTGTCATACGCCTCATTTAGCATTGCTAAAAGCTGGGGGAGCACCTCATTATTGTTTTTTTTGTAAACTTTGCTCGGGAGTCCATCAGCTCCCGGGGTCTTGCTTGTAGGCAATTGCACCACTACCTCCTCTAATTCTTCCAGGGTGATCGGGGCATCTAGTTCTTCTCGTTCTTCTGCACTAATTCGTGGCAAGCCTCTATCTTCTAGCTTTTCATTTATTTTCTTATGATCACTTCCTACTTTATCACCATATAAGGTTCTATAATATTCTACGAACTTTTGATTAACACCTTCTTGGGTGTCTACCGTGCTCCCTTCATCGCTCGTAATTGTCCTGATTGTGGGTCTGAGGGTTTCATTTTTATAAAGCCATGCCAGCATTCTTCCTGGCTTATGCCCTCCTGCATGCGATCTCTCTACATACTTCTTATAGTTCAGATTACAGAATCTCTCCCAGCATCCCACACATTTTTGCTGCAATCTAAGTATCTCTTCATTCTCTTCTTCGGTGGTGCCACCCCTTCACAGCACTTTTTCCAGTTTGTTTTTAGCTTCTTGTAGTTCCATCGCAATCCCTCCTTGCAATCCTTTAGACTTCACTATAGCTATCCCCCTTACTACCACTTTAAAGGCTTCCCACAGCATACCAGCTGACTCAACACTACCAGTATTGATTTCAAAGTAGCTTACTATTTCGTCTCTCAGACTTTCTCTAAATATAGTATCTCTCAGCGCCTCAGCACAGAGGCGCCTAGTCGGTATCCTTGCTCTCAGGGGTTGATATTGCCATCCCAGTACTAACGAGGAGTGGTCCGATAGAACCCTTGCTTTATATTCCATAAGTGTTATCTCCGACATCAGCTCTTGCGTGACCAACATATAATCCAGCCTGGTATGCAAATTTTGTGGGGCTGAGAAATGGGAATATTGTCTCTCTGGCATATGTTGCACTCTCCATGCATCTTCGAACCCAAGGTCCGTCAGCAGTGACTGCAACGCTCTGGCCGCTGGAGTGGGTCTATCTATTTTGTTATCTGATCAATCGATTCTTGGGTTCAGCGTGCAATTAAAGTCACCGCTCCTCCCAAGCACCTGCCCATTTTACTATACAGAGACCTAAAATATGCCGCTGTATCCTGGTTCGGGGCACATGCATTGATAATACTTATTCTCTGTTTTCTACCAGCCCTCTTATCATTACCATCCTCCCGTCCGCTTCCACCGTGGATTATAGCAGCTGGAAAGGGACATGCGGTGCCACCCATGTGATCACTCCTCTGGCATAGGCTGAATATGTAGTGCCTACCACAGTCCCCCTCCATTTTTTCCGTATCACTTCTAACTTTTCGCGCGTGAAGTGAGTCTCCTGTATCAATGCTATGTCTATAGTTTGGCTGCACAGATACATCATAACCTTGTTTCTCTTCAGGTAGCTATTAAGCCCTCTAACGTTCCACGTAATAATTCTGAGATCTCCCATTATTTATCAATATGTCTCTCCCCCTCATACCGGTGCAGTTTCTGTCCACAACATTTATTTCTGCATGCAGACTCATATAGGCTCGGTCCCCAACTACAAATAACACACAACTCCCCAACACCTGCCCCACCCTCCCCTTCTCCCCCTCCTCCATCCCCCTCCCCAACTTGTCCCAACACAATATCTACCCCTCTACTACCCCCCAAACCCCCCCAACTGTTGCCCAGCCCCATCCCTGGATCTCAGACACCCCCGCATCTAGCCCTTAACCAGACAATACGCGCGCTCGGGGCTCAGCGGGGTGATTCCGCCCTAGTGGCTTTTCTCCTCACTATTTACCGGGGGTAGGTCATATCCCTCTTATGCCTCCTGCATTAGCCATCACATAGGGATATCAATATCAATATTTAACTGTGCCATCTATATTCCAGTCCAGTATGTCCAACATTACTTATGCGCAATCAATGCCATGCTGTGAGGCTGCCCCCATTATTCACTATCAGGTGTCTCTCCCACTGTATCCCTTTCTAAGCTACCCATAGCGTTGCTTCATGTCACTTATCTTGTGCCTCTCGCCTCTGTTCCTCATCATCCAGGCAACCCTGGGCATCCAGCCAATTTGTCGCTTCTTCCGTGGTGTCGAAGAAATGTATTTTGGTCTTGTGTATTACCTTGAGTCTTGCAGGATACAGAAGCATGTATTTAAGACCAGCTGTGCGTAGTCTCCTTTTCACCGCTACATATCCATAGCGTTGTCTCTGCACTTGCATGGTATAGTCTGGGTATGCTGGTATAGTCGCTGCCGCTCTTTTTATCATCCCTCCTTTCCTAAAGAACTCAAGGATCTTCTCCCAGTCCCTGTAGTTCAGGATTTTTGCTATGATTGCTCGGGCGGGGCCCCTGGCTGCGGCCTTCGCATCAGGGCTCTATGTGCGCATTCATTTGCGAATCCTTGGGCGAGCTTGCCTGCTCCAATTTCCTGTATAATCATGCTCTACACGTAGTCTGTTGGATCTTGGCCTTCCTCTCCCTCCGGAAGGCCCACCACACGTATGTTACGTCTCACTCTCCCTTCGGCTTCCTCTGCTCGATTCTCCAAGTTGGATACTTGCTGTTTCAATATGTGAACCTCCTTAGCGTTGCTTGCGCTAGTTTGTGTTAGTTTTCATAGCACTTGCGAGACAAGTCGTGCTCTCTGCAAGCACTTTCATGTCTTGCCGTAATAGATTGACCTCTATTCCCACTGTCTATTTTAGTCTCCAGCGCCACTTTCAAGTCAGCCATCGCTAATCCCCACAAGGTTTTCAAATCGTTAATAGCAGCTAGGATCGCCTGGTCATCTCTCGGGGGGGCGACTTCTGCTGATGCGCTGGTGGGGGTCTGTGCCGGGGTGGTCAGGGTCTTGGAAAATAGGTCTAGCTTTGGCTGTTTGGACTTCGCTTTGCCCCCTCTCACCGACATTATTCCGCTCTTGGATAATTAACTGCGGGTCGCCAGCAACTGGTCCTCACCCGGGACACAGAGTCAATACTGCATTATGCGCTGTGCCGTCTGGATTCCGGCCTCTGCGCCTCAGATGTCCTCCAGCACTGATATGATCGTGGGGGTTATGTACAATGCGCACTTGTTTAATCCTCAGCTACATTCAGCGCTCTCCATCAGCTATGGCAGTGTCATTGACATACACGCAGCGATCTACATTCCGTTTATTTCCGGCCTTTGGGCATTATCCTTAGTGTGGGAGCTGCTGCCATCTTGATTACATGTCCACTGTCGTCTTCTGCTTTCGGTACCTTCTGGTTGTCGTTTCGCACTTCGCTTCACCTCTAGGGCTTGCTCGCCCCATGCCGCTCATGCGCCCACAGCTACAGGCTTATCATATTATCATGTGCAACAATACTATAGTGCGTGCACGCTCGGTTCTGGTGGGGTCAGCTGGAGTCCAGATGAGACCCGAAGTATCTCACCATTCCAAATTATGCTTGCCAATGCACTTAGCATGTTCTTTACTCCTCTGCTTACCTGTCTACACATATGGGGATCTGCCGCCTGGCTATACCAGTATCGCGTGCTTTATCCCCTTCAGGCTATTCATTTAGTTTCCTCTTAACTCAACGCCCCGCGCGCAAGCACTCTCCATATCTGATTTTTGTCATCTACCATCGATCAGCTTCCACGCCGCACTCACGATTGACTCCGCCTGCTATATCAATTTGCGGCAATACTTTGTTACACTTAGTCTGCTGTGTGCGCGTCGCTGCCAGTCTTCCGTAGCGCATCAGCTGTGAACACTGCCGCAGCCGCTTACATGTATCCATGTCTCAGTTGGAACAAGTTGCTTACCTGTAACTGTTCTCCAGCATGGGTCTGACATGGATTCATATGCTCATGAATATTGCCCGTCGTCAAGCTGGGAATCCTCGGTAAAGAAAAAATTATCAGTTTTGTTTCTGATCTGTCTTTCTTAGTAGTAACCACTCACTGGTCTGTGGGTCATACTGTCCACAGCCAATGACTGCCCTCTCCCTAAGCCCCGCCCCTGGCAGCCATCCTCAGATTTGGTAGCACGTAAACTGGCAGTATGACCAAATGAGGAGCCGCAGAGGGGAAGGAGGTAGGGTTCGCATGTGAATCCATGCCAGACCCATGCAGGAGAACAACAGTTACAGGTTACGTAACTTGTTCCTTCTCTAGCATGGGGTCTGGCACGGATTCACATGCTCATGAATATAAAAATACATAGCAGTACACACATGCACAACCACGGGAGGTGGCAAGGCTCAACATTAAGCATTACATAAAACTCAACATTAAGCATCTCTTACCTCCTCACCAGGCTCACCTTAAGCGAACAGGTTGCGCAGCACTGCCTGGCCGACTCTGGACTCCTCCCTGGAATCCCGGTCGACGCAGTAGAATCTCATGAAGGTGTGCGTCGACCTCCACGTAGCAGCCCTGCAGATGACCAGCAGGGGCACACCAGACAAGAACGCCGTGGTAGCAGTGATCGCTCTGGTCGAATGGGCTCTCGGACGGCCGAGCAACGGTCGGTTTGCCAACCGATGCCAGTGCATGATGCAGCCGGAGAGCCATCTGGAAATGGAAGCCTTCGAGAGAGCCTTCCCTTGGTTCACAGGTCCAAAGTTCACAAACAGCTGTGATGTCTTCAGAAAACTCTTCGTTCGGTCCACGTAGAACTTCAGCCTCTAGCTACATCCAGCGAGTGCAAAGTCCTCTCGGCCTGTGACGAAGGCGACGGGAAAAAGACTGGTAACACCAAGGGCTCGTTGAGATGGAAGTCTGACAGCACCTTGGGCATGAAGGAGGGGTGTGTCCTCAGCACTACCCTCGTCTCGTGGAAAGTCAAGTATGGAGGCATGCAGGATAGGGCCTGAATCTCTCCCACGCATCGTGCAGAGGTGATGGCCACAAGGAACGCTGTCTTCCATGACAGGAACTTCAACTGAGCCGAATGCAAGGGCTCGAATGGCGGGCCCATGATCCTGGTCAGCACCACGTTGAGCTCCCACGCCGGGCCTGGAGTCTTCACCGGCGGGAACGAAACAGTCCTTTCATAAACTCCTTCACCAGGCGATGAGACCACAGGGACGACCGTCCTGCAGTTCTGGTGTATCGGGAAATCGCTGCCAGATGTATCTTGATGGAAGCATGAGCTAGTCCAGCTTTGGCCAGCAACAGTAAGTATGGTAGCACTTGAGGGGCTGTAATCCGTAGAGGATTAATCTTCTCTGCACGGCACCAGACGGAGAACCTCTTCCACTTGTGTCCGTAGCACTTGAGAGTTGAGGGTGCCCTGGCCTTTGCAAGAACCTCTCTGCAGTCAGCCGGGATAGAGTACCCTCCAAACTCTAGTGCTGCAGGAGCCAGGCCTGCAAGTTCAGCCACTCTGGGTTCTGATGAAGAATGGCGCCTCCTTCTCTGGAGAGATCTGCGTCCCTTGACAGTTTGACTGGTGGGGACGCTGACAACTCCAGTAGGTCCGGGAACCATATCTGTCTCAGCCACCTCGGTGCGATGAGGATCATCCTGCACCGGGACTTCTTGAGTTGGTTGATGAGCCTGAGCAGCAACGGCAATGGAGGGAACGCATACAGGAACAGGCCGCCCCAGGGGAACGAGAAAGCATCGCCCATGCTCCTCGGTTGGGGTAACCTGCTGGCGAACCTCTGGCACTTGGAGTTCGTCGCCGTCGTGAACAGGTCGATTTGGGGCTTGCCCCATCGCCGGAAGAGTTGATCCACTTGTTCCTGGCATAGTTCCCACTCGTGGCACGAGCACAGCTCCTTGCTGAGTGAGCGATGGTGTTTTTTATCCCTGCTAGATGAAAAGGTACCAGAAACATCCCCTGGGCAACGGCCCAGTGCCACAGATCCTGGGCTTCCTTGGACAGGGCTGGGGATCTGGTTGCTCCCTGCTTCCGGATGTAGAACATCGTGGTGGTGTTGTCGGTCAAGATCCTCACCACCTTGCCCTTGAGGGACGGGAGGAATGACTTGAGGGCCCATAACACTGCTCGGAGCTCCAGTATGTTGATGTGGAGCGGCCTCTCCTCCGGGAGCCACAGGCCTCTCGCGTGAAGATCTCCGGTGTGCGCTCCCCACCCCTCCAGGGAGGCATCCGTCATCACCTGGTATGCTGGGGTCTGAAAGTCTGTGCCCGCCGCGAGATGCGCGCAGGTGCCCCATCAAATTGCTTGGCAGAATACTTTGTTGAGTGAGATCTTGTCCTCGAAGCTGCCCGTCGCTAGCATCCAACGGGTGTCGAGGAACTACTGCAGAGGGCGCATCCAAAGCCTGCACAGGCACACCAGATAGATGCAAGAGGACATCATCCCGAGAAGGGACTTGATGGACCTCACTCTGGCCACGTCTGTGGCCAGCAGACGCTGTACCTTGCACAGGATGGCCTGCGTTCTTTCCTCCGACGGCGAGCCCAATCGCCCCACTGTATCGAGCTTGGATCCCAGAAACAGCGTGACCTGTGACGGAACCAGGTGGGATTTGGGGAAGTTGGAGAATCCCAGGTCCGTGAGCAGCCGGACGGTCTTTGCTGTGTGTTCGACAGCGAGTTCTCTTGTCCCTGCTCGGATGAGCCAGTCGTCCAGGTAGGGGTAGACGTGGATCCCCTGCAGGCGCAGCCACTGGTGCTAGGCACTTGGTGAACACCCTCGGTGCCGACTTCAATCCAAACGGGAGGGCCTTGAACTGGTAGTGCCGCCCTTGGACTACGAACCTGAGAAACCTTCAGTGTCCGTTTAGGATGGAGATGTGAAAGTACGCATCCTCCAAATCCAACGACGATAGGAAGTTGCCTTCCTCCAGCTGGCCCAGCACGTGCTGGAGGGTGACCATCCGGAACTTCTGTGCCTTGATGTATTTGTTAAGCGGACGCAAGTCCAGGATGGGACGCCAACCTCCTGTCTTCTTCCTGACGGGGTAGTATCTTGAGTACACTCCGGAGCCCCGGAGCCTCTTTGGACGAGCTCGATGGCTCCTTTCTTGAGCATCGCCCTTACCTCTAACAGAAGTTGAGGGTCGTGGTTTTCCTTCCTGGCCATTGGAGGAATTCGGGGGCACTTCTTTAGAAATTCCAGAGTGTGCCCGTGGGCCAGGGCATCCAGCACCCAACGGTCGGTGGAGATGGACTCCCACACGCTGACTCCCACTGGGGTGCTCAGGTGGGGGCCCGACGCAACGGCTGGTTCAGTCTTGCCTCCTTGGCCTCCCTGGCGACAACGAGATCCTCCTGACTTGCCTCGTCCCCTGTAGGCTTCTTGCGATGAGGAGCGGGCTGCCTGACGGTAGGTCGAGGAGCCGCCACTGAATCCTTTGGAGGCACCTTGCTTGCCTCCGGAGTTCTGAAAGGGCAGCCGCCGTTGCTGCAGAACTCTCAAGGCCCGAGCCGTTTCTGTGTCGGTCTTGATGGCCTGCACGACTCATCTACTGTCTTTCCAAACAGATTATTCACGTCGAAGGGCATGTCCAAAACGTTGGCTTGCACGTCCTGGCGGAAATATACGTCGCCTTGAGCCACCCCCGCCGTCGAAGGCAAACGCCGTTGCCCAACTGGTGGAAACTGGTGTCAGCAATGTCTGTGGCCACAGTTATGGCATGGTCCGACGCCACTGCACCCTCCTGTAGGATCGCCAGGGCCTCTGCCCTCTTGTCATCCGGGAGGAAGTCCAACAGGGGGGCGATCTTGTACCACAATTCCCTGTCGTAGCGGGCCACAATCGCTAGGGCGTTGGCCGCCTTAATCGTAGTGCCGCCGACGAGATGACTCGTCGTCCCATGGTGTCCAGCTTCTTTCCCTCGCCGTCCAGTGGGGAAGTTGAAGATGAAGCCGATGCCCCCCCTGCGCTTTATTCTCGGCCGCTGCTGAGATGACCGAATCCGTGGTCGGCAGTGTCCTAAGGCACAACGGGGGGGCGTTGGGGACCCGGTACTTCTTCTCGTACCGGCCCCTATTGGCAGTTGTCGTGGACGGGTTCTTGAGGAGGGCAAGTCCCTCGTCCCAGATGTCATCCAGCAACGGCACCGCGAGGACCGTCTTCCTCTTGGCCTCGCGCTGTAGTGGAAGCCTTCCTTCTTCTCTTCGGGGCAGAGCTGAAAAAGCTCAGATGCCCTGGCAATCATGGCGTGGAAGGAGCCAATCTCGTCGGGCGGGGACACCCGAGGAATCGGAGACGGGAGGTCAGTCCCGTCACCGCCGTCGTCATCCGTCCCCGTCGTGGCCATGTCGTCCCTCGGGACCGGGGAAGGCGACAAAGGCTGAGAAGGCTGTGAGGGCTGAAGGGGCACTGGATGAATTCTCCCCCTCTTGTTTGGAGGGCTTCCCGATGGACCCAGTTCAGTTGAGTCATCCGTCGGGGGTAGGGGCAGCCTGGTCATCATCTCCGTGCATAAGGCTTTGATTGCTGTCAAAATGGCCACCGAGTTGTCCTGCAGCTCGGGCTGCGACGGGCGCGACGGTTGCTCCTCATCCACGGGAACCTTGTCGTTGCCACCCTCGCTCTAGTCGTCCCCCTCGTCGGGATTCCTCCCGTGGAACCGGGCCTCTTCCAAATTCTCAGTCAGTTCCTCCTCGGAGGTTGTGTGTGTCCGTAACAGCCACCGGCCCCCCGCCCCTCTTTTTCCACCAGGGTCTTCACAGGGGTCTTCTCGATGGGCTTAAAAGAGGATTCCCTCCGCAGGGGCAGGGAAACTCTGGGCCCCGAGGTCGCCTCCACTGGGATAACCTCCACAGGCTTCACCAGGGCCGCAGCGACTCCCTCGATAGAGGCCTTAGCCGGGTGAATCAAGGCCTTCACCACCTTGGGCACGCTTGAGGCCTTCACCTTAGGGGGAGGGTCACCACCTCACTCCCCCTCGACCGGTTCCTTCGAGATTGACTGGGGCCTCTCCAGAAGCTTAGCCGGGTTCTCTGATTTTCTCTTCCCCGAGCCAGAGCGTTGGCTCGTGGTTGATGGCGTCGGTGAAGGTGCTTCCTGCCTGGCAGCCGAGGAGCCCGACCGTTCGGCGCTCCTGGTGCCCGCGGACTCGCGCTGCTTTGCTTTCTGTTGGCCCCCCCGTCACAGGGGCGCCCTCACAGGACTTAGAAGACCGCTCGGACTTCTTCTCACCTGTTGGGCTCTTGCCTTCCAGCCAGTTGGAGAGACGGGTCTGACGATCCCTCATAGTCCGATCCGACATGTTCATGCAAAATGCACAGTCCTTCTCCACGTACGTTTTGTCCTCGTGGTGGCAGTAAAGGCATTTCGAATGCTCGTCCTCCTTGAACACATTTTGTAGGTTGCATACAGGGCAGATCCTGAACAGTTTGCCGGGAGTCGAGCTTCCCTTCTCCTGGGCCATGTTCTTTTAGTCCGCGAGGTAGGCCTCAGAAACTTCTGGAATCCTCCAAGAAGCGTAACTCGATGAAACTTCCCCCTTGAGGGGCGTAGATAAATCCGAAACGGGTCCCCGTTGATCGGAAGTAGAAACGGTGGAGCTTGAGGCTCGATTAAACTGAAAAATTAGATACATCTCTTTGAAAAAGCGCAAAATGCAGTAAAAGCTCGAGAGCTATAGCACGAGGACTCCCAACACTTGAACGGGCGGTAAAAATCTGAGGATGGCTGCCAGGGTCGGGGCTTAAGGAGAGGGCAGTCATTGGCTGGGGACAGTATGACCCAGAGACGGTTCTAGGTCATTTGGTCGAAAAAAAAATGGTCGACAGGTCAAATGGTCGAAAAACTTTTTTGTTTTTTTCACTTTTTGGGGGGGTCCCCCTTTTTTTTGCTAAAAAAACCTTTTTTCCCTAAACAAAAACCAAAAAAATATATATATATAAATTAAAAAAAATTTGACCATTTGACCTGTCGACCAAATTGTGTCGACCATTTGTCTGTCGACCATTTGACTGGACACCCCCCAGAGACCAGTGATTGGTTACTACTAAGAAAGACAGATCAGAAATGAAACTGATCCTGATTTTTTCTTTACCGAGGATTCCCAGCCTGACAGGGAATATTCATGAGCATGTGAATCCATGCCAGACCCCACGTTGGAGAACAGTGTTTTTTAGATCCGCCTTTGCGGACCACCGGTGCAGCTCCACGATGTCTCGGTGCGACTGTCGAGAGGCTCATCTCTTTGTTCTCGTATGAGCACCATTTTGTGTTGCTCGCCATCTGGAGCTCGTTAAGTTATTTAACGAATAATGCCGCGCTCCGTATTCAATTCTCGCCAGCTCCACGACCTCTGCATGCTTCCCATATTCACGTGTTTGCAGCTTCAAAAAGGCAGAACTTTGCAGGCACAAAGTATGTTTTTTTTGATCAGATCAACATCGGATCGGCAGGAGCTCGTAGGGATCATGTCCGAGTCTGTGGCAATGTAGCCACGCCCCCCCTGCAGACTGCCAATACTTAACCACACTTTACTACGCATGTTCTACACAGCAGAATGGGTTTTGTGCTGTAACCAGCACAGGCTAGCCAGATGACTGCCAAACCTCCAGACCAAGTAGGTTAATTACCGATTCAGAAGCATATCACCACTGCCAACACATGTCCACACTTATCATTTCTAGGACGTGAACTCATACCTCCTGAGACTCTGGGGTCATGCAACAGTCTTTCAGTAGTACAAAGAAGTTCTCCGTCTTGTGAAAGTTCTATCTGCATCTAGACTTCCTGTCCCTTTTCCTCTTTTTGCCCATGGTGGTTCCGGATGTGGGTCATGGCACAACTCAGGTGAACTGTGTTAAGCGGACCATGAGTACTCCCCACCCATGCCCCTTTCCCCAGATGGTGTCTGTGTGCACTGCCTTTGGCAAAACTGAAGAAGTTAGTTTCATGGTCCACCCACAAAAACAGTATGAGTGTGGCCCAGATATTAGCTTCTTGCAATTCTTGGACGTCTTAAACCCCAAAATAATTTTGGAAGATATTATACATTTGGTTAAAGTTGAGTGGCAAAGGTCCCAGAACAGTTTGTGTCACTGAGGGGAGGGAGGGGTGGAAGCAACTGTGCTATGTGGAACAAACAAATGTGCATCTGCTATGTAACATTCAGCATCACCGCTGCACATAACACTCACAAATTGAACATATCCTCAAGCCTTAAGAAGCCCACCATCAGCCCACACTGCTCTTCTAACTACCTGGATGTGTCACCTTCTGCACTATTCCAAAATCTGCAAGCACATGGTTTTCAAGTGGATCAATAATAACCTTAATACTAAATTTTTTTGATAATCTAATCTGGATTCCGCAACAGTCACTTCAACAAAACAGTCAACCAACTTTTCTTCTGCTGACCTCCAACCTTACCTTCCAGGATCTCTTCTGTTTTCGACATGGTGGACTATACTTCTCTCCTGCTACCCTCTAACCTTGGAATCAAAGACGCCACCCTTGCCTGGGCCTGACTACCTCCCACCTGACTGGCCATTCCCTCTGTGTATCCTGGAACACTAGCTACTCTGATCCTACACTTCTCCAAGTGATAATACCACAACACGTTATCCTTGGACATAAGTGCTTATGGCTTTACAGCTTCACCGCCACAGCAAACTAATCTTCTCCTTTCACTGTTTTACTGATGCCCAATAATTTCTTCCATCCATTGTGACTGCTCATCAAGACTCCAACACCGTCTCTCCACCATGCGCCAGTGGAAGGCACTTAGATGTCTTATGTAAAGTCATCTCAGACATGAATGCCCATCCTCTTTTGCCCTCACCAATATCCTCTCCCTCAAGACCCCCCACACACAGTCCTCATAGGCATGCAACCTTGGGCATTTCTTCAACAGCAAACCGAAGTGCCAACACTACTCCATCTGCAGCCCATGCTGCCGGGATCAAACCACTTAAAATCCAGGCAAGCTTCCCTCCTAACCTACCATTCAGCTAAATCTCTTCTCTCCACCCTGGTCCTCAGTTCCCCTGATTACTGATTGAACCCTCCCCTTGACAAAATCCTTACCTCAACCACCTGTAAAAACTCCTTTGCTCCTCTCCCTCCTCAATGGCGTATCCCTCTACAAATTCCTACTAGTGGTCTTTCGACTTGTTCAGAGATCATTCATGCCGCTGGCTGCCTCCATCGCCTGCAATTCTCCTCCTCACACCATTTGTTCTAGCACCCTCCTCAGTCTGTCAGACACCTTGTGCACCACCTTGGCTTCTGCCCCTTCTTGCGCTCTCCCACTGAAGCTCCTTCCCCTGAATATCAAAAACACCATCAATATTGACTAATTCAAATCAACCAGAGTTCTATTTCCTATTCATTGAAGGACCACCCACCGTTCAAAAAACACGCCACCAGAAATCCACATGTCATCCAACTGTAAATATGCCTTCCCCTGCTGTCCCAAGTATGTTATGTTCTCTTTTCCCTGGTTGATATTCAGTTTAACACAGGAACGTTGGGACCCTCTGGTGTTTCTGGCCTCGCTGTGCTGGTATACCCCCACCCTGCGTGCTGGAGTGTGATGCTGCCTGACCTGGACCAAGACAAGAACTGTGTGTTAGAAATATGAGGCCAGTATGGACCCCCTTCCCTCTGACCCCCTTTCTCCCCCCCCCAAACCCTCCAAGGAGGCTGCTCACCTTTTGTTTTAAGATGAGAAGCTCTCCGTCCTTCTATTCGTTGCAGGGGTGCTTGTTTAGTGGTCAAATGTCTCAGATTGTCTTTCTTTTGCATTCCTGCAGTGCCGGACCCAGCAGAAAGCTGTGAAGACGGTATGCAAAGGAGGTGAGCCAGCGCTTTGGGAACTGCTGATGAGGGCAGAGACGGAATGCAGGAAAGAGCAGCGTAGCTGGTAAGTGGTCCAGGGTTCTTAAAGGCTTCTTTCATTAACCGTGAGTCCTTTGTTTCGTTTCAGGTTCTGGCGGTTTGTGGAAGAGTGTGGCGTGCGACTGGGTTCCGGTGGTATGACAGAAGGTCTCCTCCCCCCCAAGATCCCCTCCTCACACCAAAGGACTGATTACCGGGACTTGGTTTGGTTGGTCCCGATGGAACATGGTTATGTCGTGGTGCATGCACATTTGAGGTGGGTTCCCATGTGCTGTCTTGAGCCCCATAACCCTTCCAATCTATCAGGTAATATAGGGTGCACTTTACCACCTTATAATCAAGAATGTTCTTTACCTCGTACTCCGGTTAGTCGCCCACTAAAACCGGGGACGGTAGTTTTATGAACCCTGGCTGAGCTGAGTAGAGAGACGTGAACCACTGGGTGTATGCGCATGGTGGGCAGTAAAGCTAATCTCATGGCAAATGGGCTAATTACAGCTGAAATGGTGTACGGGCCAAGACATTTGGGCTGAAACCTCCTTGGTCCCTTCAATTGAATGTGTCTAGCCACACTTCATCGCCCACTTGGTAAGGAGGAGATTCTCTTTGTAGCCAGTTAGCAAATCTCTGCTGAGCTTCCTTAGCCACTGATGTTCTGCGGCTTGTTTCAAGGTCTGATGGATGGTATCATGTACTGTTGTGACAGCTGGCATTTCCAGTGTTGCAGGAGGGTCATAAACGGAGGTGCGGGGTGCCGGCCATGAAATACATAGAACGGCTGTAACCCATGGAAGCATGCACTGAATTGTTGTACACATACTCAGCCACCCACAAAAGATAGACCCTTCTTTGATCAACTTGATGGAGCATATAACGGAGATACTGTTCCAAGGGCTGGATTGTTCTTTCCGTTTGCCCATTCATTTATGGGTGATGACTGGTGGACAAACACACGTCGAGCTGGGCTAGCTCACAGCATCTGCTCCAGAATTGGGACACACATTGGCTGCCTCGATCAGAAATCACCACAGAGGGGAAACCATGATCCTTGACAATTTGTTCCACAAAGATCTTGGCCAATGTGTGGGCATTCAGGAGTCCGTTAAGGGCTGTGAAGTGTGCCATTTTAGACAGAAGGTCTACTACAACCAGAATTATACTGCAACCACTGCATTGGGGTAGATCAGTGACAAAATCCAATGATATTGTGTGCCAAGGGATTGGTGGCATGGCTAGCGGTTGCAGCAGTCCAGTGGGTTTCTGTTTTTGGCTCATGTTTTGTGCGCAAATACTACAAGTCTTGATGTACTGGATAACGTCTTTACGCCAGGTAGGTCACCAATAATGCTGTTGCAACTTGGCCATCGTTTTTGCGATTCCTAGATGTCCTTCAACTAACGCAGCATGATAGTTAGATAGTACCTGTCTAGTACCTCATGTAGTATGATATTACAAGAGCCTGCCTTGGTAGTAGGGTAAGCCATTTGGATTTCTTGTTGATGTCCTGTTTGGCCCATACCTTCTGTTCGTCCGGTGTCATTGCTTGTTGTGCAGCTGTGTGCAGCCTATCCAGTGGGGTGGGTGCCGTGTTGACTACACCTAGCAGTTTGTCGGCAGGGATGATGGCCACTGGTTCCAGGGAAACAAGCACTGTAACGCGTCCGCCTTACCGTTATGTACTCCGGGTCGGTATGTTATCAAAGTCATACTCTGCGAAGAATAGGGCCCACCTCAACTGGCGCGATGACTGTGCCTTTGCAGATCGCAAGTACTGCAGGTTTCGATCTGTAATAACAGTTAGTGGATGTCTGCCACCCAACAAGTGGTGCCACCACTCCTTGAAGGCTGCTTTGATTGCCAAAAGTTATTAGTAATAGTGTAGTTTAACCTCCCTCAGTGAAAATTTCTTTGACCAAAAGGCCACGGGATGTACTGACCTGTCGGATTTTTCTGGGATAAGACTACTCTACTCCTATGGCCACATTGGAAGCGTTGATCTCAACGTATGGGAGGCCCGGCTTTGGGTGCTGCAGAGCATGTGCTGTGGTGAATTTCTGTTTCAGAGCCTGGAATGCTTGCTCAGCTTTGATGGTCCAGTTAATCTTCTTGTTCTTACGAAGTAGCGTGGTAATTGGGTGCACCAAATTTGAGACTCCAGGAATAAACAGATGATAAATGTTTTGCGAATCCTACGAAACTCTGAACTCCTTCCACTGTTGTGGGGGACGGCCTATCGAGGATCGACTTTTCGATTGTCCTTGCGAATGCCCACAGGGTCAACACAAAACCTAGGAACTCGACTTCTGAAACATGAGAAGCACATTTCTCCAGGTTTGCATACAACCTATGCCGTCACAGTTTCTCGACCACCGCTTGTACATGGACTTGAATCGTGGCTGAACAAATCAGGATGTCATCGATGAAGACGATTGCAAACACATCCAATAGCTCTCGCAAGATGTTGTTCATAAAGTAATGGAATGCCCCGGGCACATTGGGCAGGCCGAAGGGCACCCCTTGGTATTCGTAGAGGCCGAATTTGGTTAGAAAGGTGGTCTTCCACTTGTGCCTGCTTTTGACCCGCAATAAGTGATAAGCACCTCTTAGGTCCAACTTGGTGTAAATGCAAGCATCTTGGACTTCGTCCAGAAGCACAGGAATAAGTGATAATGGATAATGGTTCTTCATGGTAATTTTTCGGTTCAACAAGCTGTAACCCATGCAGTTTTTGAGGTCCCCCTACTTCTTTGGTACGAAGAGGGGAGAGGCCACAGGTGACTTGGGCGGTCTGATGAACCCATTATCCAAGTACTGTTCTAAGTACGTCTTCAGATGGGCATTTTCTTGTTCAGTCAAGGTGTAGATTCAACTGCAGGGTACTTGAGAACCAGGTACAAGGTCGATTTGACAGTTGTACAGCCGATGTGGAGGAAAGGTGTTGGCCTGCTCCTTGTGAAACACATCTTGGTATTCTGAATACTCTGGCGGTAGTACTCCTACCATGCCAAGAGTGGAGTCTGTCTTCTTTTGTTTGGCACTACCAAAGGGGTTTTGGAGGTCTAAATCTTGCTCTAACACGTCTGTCCGCAGCTCTTGGAAAAGGTCATGGTCCTTGCACACTAATCAATGCTGGGTTGTGGGCCTCTAGCCAGAGCATCCCTAGGATGATCTGTAACCTGGGAGCCCCGATCAGATGAAAAGGTAAGGCGTTCATGGTATCCGTCCTGACAGATCAGTACCACTTCCTCAGTGCATAGGGTCACTGGGCCTGATGACAGTTGAGGCCCGTCCACGGCGGTGATGTTTTCCACCGTTGGTTTTGCACAGGAAGGGATTCTCGCCTTGAAACACTTGTGTATAAGCGCGTTACAAATGCCATATCATATCCCTATCCAGCAGGCCATATCCTGGTCCATATAAATGCCCACTACAACGCTATCCACGTATGCCTCCAAAGCATGCATCAGCAACGGTTATTATGACAAATGGGCACCACTGGTAAGACCAGGTGTGAGGCCATTGGTGTCTTTTCCTTGCTTGACAAGCTGACCTCTACACTTGCTGGGCTCTGGAGTATTCCGGTGAAGGATCTCCATCGACCCTGCCTGTTATTTCCATAGCCCCCACAGTCTTCCTGGGAGGTTTTACCAAACAATCCCGAAGAAAGTGCCTGCTTTGCCGCAGTACAAACAACTGTTGCCTCCTCTTCTCCCTTTCATCTCAAGTGAGCAGGCCACGTATATAACCACTCAGCTGCATGGGTTTGGGGTGATTCTCGACTTGGCGTACTGGACCTTCTTTTGGGCGAACATAGAAAGATCGCCCTTCGGATCGAACACGATCCGTTCTGCGATCCTGCAACCGATGATCCAACTGCAGACACAAGTTTAAGTACTCAGCACATCCCTCGAGCGGCTTAACCACTTGTGCAGGACATCTTTCAACTCTCCTCTGAGACCTCGGTAGAACAACGTTGTCCGCTTCTCTTCCGGCCAGTTAGACTCTGCCACCAGCCAATTGAATGTGGCCATGTATGCCAAAAGCTGATTGCTCTGACGCAGGGATAGTAGTTTGTTGTCTTGGGGCTTGCCTGTGGGCTCGCCGAGTGAACATCTTCTCTAGCTCTCGTTGAAACCCCCGATAGTTGTGCAGGAGGGGTCCTCACAGTTCAACAGCGGGATGGACCAGTTCGCTACATGCCCACCCAAATACGAGAGAACAAAAGCCACCTTGGGTTGTTCGGTAGAGAAAACCCAGAGGCTGCATAAGAAGTGAAGGCGACACTGGTTCATGAATACTGCAAAATTATTGGCGTCTCCTGTGAAACGCTCAGGGGGAGGAGCTAAAGGGACTGCTCCAGGGACGACTACCTGAACCGGGCGGCTGGAGCAACGGGAGGCATGGGACCTGGGAGCTGGGCTTGCCCTGTTTGGGCTTGGAATAACTGTCTAGCTAATTCCTCTGTACGATCTTTATACACCACCAATTCCCACCATAATGCATTAGTTTCATACCTAGCGGCATGCACATCCGCCCTGAGGTTACCTAGAAACTTCTCCAACTGATCCACCTCTGAGGTATCCATGACCCTCGGGCAAGGCCGTAACTTGGGCTTTGCGTTCTGTAACGCTTACCTTGTACCTTGTTCCTGCAAGGTACAAGGTAAGTGTTACAGAAAACTCAGTTGTTGGGACCATCTGGTGTTTCTGGCCTTGCTGTGCTGGAATACCTCCACCCTGCGTGGTGGAGTGTGATGATGCCTGACCGGGACCAAGACAAGAACTGGGTGTTAGAAATATATGAGGCTAGTGTGGACCCCCCGCTACCTCTCCCCCCCCCAAGGAGGTTACTCACCTTTTGTTTTAAGATGGGAAGCTCTCTGTCCTGCTATTTGTTGCAGGGGCGCTTGTTTAGTGGTGAAATGTCTCTTTTCCAGTTGCTTCACCTGGTTAAATGGCTCTTTCCCAGATGCTTCACTGGGTTAAATGTCTCTTTTCCAGTGCCCAGGCCTGCTGTTGCTTTATGGAGTAGGATGCCGTGTTTCCTGCACTTCAATGTTCCTTTCTACGGTTCTTTTCATGTGCATGCTGTTAAAACTCAGTCACTAAACACTTTTTATCTATGCACGTGCCAGTGCATTGTCTTGCTTTCGCTTTCCTGCAGGGCCGGACCGAGGTGAAGACTGCAGAGCTGGCAGCCGAAGAAGGTCCTGCAGGGTTGGACCAGAGGGAGAACTGTTGCATGCTCCAATTGTCTTTCTTTTGCTTTCCTACAAGGGCAGACCGAAGGAAAAGCTGTGAAGCCGGCATGCAAAGGAGGTGAGCTGGCGCTTCGGAAACTGCTGCTGAGGGCGGGGACGGAATGCAGAAAGGAGCAGCGTGGCATACTAGGCTGCATCAATCAGTACTTGCTGACCAGGCCATCAGCCATGTTGGGAGGAAGAATTAAATGCTGGATGGCGTGATGAATGGCAAGCGCAACATAAGGAAGTCC
This sequence comes from Ambystoma mexicanum, assembly GCF_040938575.1. Lineage (NCBI taxonomy): Eukaryota > Metazoa > Chordata > Amphibia > Caudata > Ambystomatidae > Ambystoma > Ambystoma mexicanum. Next base: position 151,273,939 of record NC_090936.1, read on the forward strand.
ATCCATTTGTTTCCCTCGGTCTACTGGTCCTCAGTGTGTGGAAGTTTGTGGAAGTGTGTGGTGTGTGAATGGGTTACAGTGGTCATGGCAGATGCTCCACCCACCTCCAGTCTTCACACCTTGCAAACCTCTACTTAAGGCGTGCTCAGCAAAGGACATGCAAAGACAAGGACCTCACCCGTTTGGGTCTATTCAGGCCTGACACGACCAAGGGCCTGACCCGCTATCCTGCTTTTCAGCTACAAACTAATCAACTACTGCTACTCACCAAGACATCACCATATGTTCCCTCCGTCAACAGCCCATCCCCACCCTTACTAGGGTTTGAATGGCCAAGTGTCCTGGGCAATCCCAGCAAGCAACCCTTATGAACCTCATGAATATTGCCCATACCCCATCCAACACCCATGGACCCCATACACACGCCCTCTTATGTTGATCAATGCTTACTCAGCACTCACACTGCAGTGATCACCAACTCAGGAAAAATGCAACAGAACCAACAAATTCACAAATCATTCTCTCACAGCATTAGCATCACCTTCACCCCAGCACACACACTCTGGACGGACCAAATTGTTGCCTCTTATTCCCCCTGATCTCCTAAAAATGATTGCCTCCCTCAAACCTACTTCTTACTCTGATATAATTCAGGCCTCCATTATTAAACTATTCAGAGGCCAGGCGCTCAAGGCGCTCCTCAGCATCATCTATGCCTCTCCTGCAAAAATCCATCCTCGCCTCTCACCAATCCTTTTTAACCCTTACATGGAGCCTCTCAGCACTCTCCTGAAAGATCCCAAAATAGCAATCCACCAATACGCAGATGATACTCAGTTGTACAGGACAGTAATTAGCACGCAGGACATCATTTGTTTCCGGGATTACCTAGCCATCCTCTACTCCTGGATGTCGACTGCCTCCCTCAAACTAAACCCATCCAAGATTAAATTTGTCCTCATCAGTCCGGCCGCCAAAAACAACTCGTCCAACATTGGCTCAATGATATGCACCTAGAAAAATTTCATTCACAACTCTTGGACTCAGCAAAATCATTAGGTTTCACCATTGACAGCAATCTGTCCTTCCAGAAACACATAGCCAAGAAGGCTCAAATTGCCTGGCTCAAAATCTCTACCCTTCGAAAATCAAACCTTTCCTCCCGCCACAGGACTTCCAGACCATAGTGCAGGCCCTTGTAGTCTTGGACATTGAGGAGAAGGTGTGGGAGTCTCAGGGGTGGGGGTGAATACCCTCCTGACAAGGTTCCCAGCTGCTCACTTGGCTCCCCAAAAGCAGTCCACCACACTGCAGCACATATTATGGAAGCAGAGGAGTTTTACCAAATTACACCCCCAGCCGAAATACATTGACTTTCACTTCAAGCCACAATACTGTTAAAGACTGCATGTATCCTCTACAAAGCAGTCAAGAGTAGCACATCAGCATAGCTGGCGGCTAAGCGACACATCTGGTGGCACACGCTCCTCGTGCAGCAAATCCGTCAACTGGCCTGAATCAAAATGTGTCTGCAACGAGAGGACCTGCAAACATTCCTTCTCTTGTCATGCACCGACCCTCTATCCCTCCGTTGGCTCGGAATGCCCTCACAATTCTCCAATTCCACAAATCCACAAATCTCTCAAAACAAGGTTCTTTCAACAACACCTGTCCAAGAACTAATTCCAACGGACGCACATACTGACCAACAACACTGCACTGTTAAAAACCGCCAGCCTAAATGCCGGCTACCCACACACTGTGCTGTGCTGTTCTCGAGCTAGGTCGGTGCTTTAAACAATAAAATGGTTGAGATAAGTGGGTAGGGTGATTAAGACGTTGAGACTCCCTCATGGGAGAGGTTGTGAATTTAAGGATGATCTTTAAGGAGCTCCAGTGATGGTGTGCCAAGAAAGTGGAGGCGTGAAAGAAGTTTGATTGATTGATATTTTATTTCTATCGCGCTCGTACACAAGTGTTTCAGAGCACGAGAAGGCAAGGGAGGGGAACAGGGGAGAACAAAACAGCGATCTTACTAGGCCCAGTGACATTGAGAACGCGCAAGTGCACGGGGGAGGGGAAAAGTGCATGAAAGGGGGAGAGGTGGAAAGTGCGAAGCAGAGGAGAAACAGATAAATAACAATAAATAAAGGCAACTAACAGTGGTAATGCAGCCAGCAATTTGCAAGTGCTAGGTTTAAGGCAGCAGACAGGGTAGGTCCAATAAGTGCAGGAAGAAAAAGGGGGGGCTGTATGGGTACAGATACAGACCCCAGTGCAAGGGGTGGCCCGGAGGCAGTGCCGGAGGGTGACAGGATGAGCAGGTACCTGGGCCCAAAAGACACAGGGTGGCCAGGTGCATGGTGCCAAGCGAGAACAGATCAGCAGTGGAGAGGGGGAGCGAAGGCAGAAGAAAAGCAGAAGGTCTTGAGGTGCTTTTGGAACCGGAGATGGTTCTCCTCAAGTTTTAGAGTGACAGGGAGGCTGTTCCAGAGGGAGGCCCCAGCCGAAGACAGATCTACCCCCAATTGTCAGTTAAGGGTGGTTGGGGGAATATTGGGTTGAAGATAGCTTGGGAGAGTAAGAGTAGGCAGAATAGACTAAGCCAGGTTTTCTTGGGGAGTGGGGTAGGGGAGAGGAAGTTACCTCAGACTGATTTAAAAAGAAGGCATTTGAATGGGAAGCCATTTTGCAGAGATAGCCACCCACATGAAGGCCTAGTGCAGCTGAGAAAGGATTGCAATAGGTTGTCGAGGATATGGCTCGCAAAGTTCAATAACTTGTTCAAAGGGGCAACGGCATAGATGAGTCTATGTAGAGGTTGGTGCAGTAATCCAGACTGGTGAGGGCCAAAGTGGTGTGTTTGGGTAATGAAAGATGAGAAGGAAACTTATTTTATGGATGTTCAGGAGGTTATGCTCATCATTTGCAGCAATGGAAGTGATGAATTGCTCAAGTTTCAAGTTTCTGTGAAAGGGTCTCCATATTATGTACCTAGGCTGTTTGTGGCAAGACGGAACAGGATATAGGAGAGGGAAAAGGAGTTGAGCATCAAAAAATACAAAGCCATCAACTAGCAGATGTGAGTGCAGCTCAGGGGTGATGCACGGAAACGAGAAAAGAAACATCAATGAAAATAGAGAATATGGGGATCCATGGGAGAAACGTTTGCAGAGGGATGAGGTGTAGCGTGTGAAAAAGAGGACCAAGTAACGGAAAATCAGTGTTCAGCTTGGTAGGGGCTATCCAAATGAGGATTAGAACTTGAAAGCTCTGCTGCGCAAGTGTGAAGGTGGGAGGGATGGGCAACTGTGTCAAATGCATCAGAGAGATCAAGAAGGGCAAGGGTGACCTGTAGTTTGAGGGAGGTGGGGGGTTGAAGCCAGCAAAGGTAAACACTTTCCCCATGGAGGTTTTGCTAAAGAAAAAAGATTGGAGGTGTGACTGGGTGCTGGCATCCATGTTGTCAGAGATGCAGTTGACGAATACTCGGATAAAGTATAGGCTGGGAAACTCTGCCCTTCTCACAAAAGTATCACCTGACATTTATCCCGACAGGGAGGGCCCCCTAATATCTTCCTAGTCATATCCTCAAGCCTTAAGAAGCCCACCATCAGCCCACACTGCTCTTCTAACTACCTGGATGTGTCACCTTCTGCACTATTCCAAAATCTGCAAGCACATGGTTTTCAAGTGGATCAATAATAACCTTAATACTAAATTTTTTTGATAATCTAATCTGGATTCCGCAACAGTCACTTCAACAAAACAGTCAACCAACTTTTCTTCTGCTGACCTCCAACCTTACCTTCCAGGATCTCTTCTGTTTTCGACATGGTGGACTATACTTCTCTCCTGCTACCCTCTAACCTTGGAATCAAAGACGCCACCCTTGCCTGGGCCTGACTACCTCCCACCTGACTGGCCATTCCCTCTGTGTATCCTGGAACACTAGCTACTCTGATCCTACACTTCTCCAAGTGATAATACCACAACACGTTATCCTTGGACATAAGTGCTTATGGCTTTACAGCTTCACCGCCACAGCAAACTAATCTTCTCCTTTCACTGTTTTACTGATGCCCAATAATTTCTTCCATCCATTGTGACTGCTCATCAAGACTCCAACACCGTCTCTCCACCATGCGCCAGTGGAAGGCACTTAGATGTCTTATGTAAAGTCATCTCAGACATGAATGCCCATCCTCTTTTGCCCTCACCAATATCCTCTCCCTCAAGACCCCCCACACACAGTCCTCATAGGCATGCAACCTTGGGCATTTCTTCAACAGCAAACCGAAGTGCCAACACTACTCCATCTGCAGCCCATGCTGCCGGGATCAAACCACTTAAAATCCAGGCAAGCTTCCCTCCTAACCTACCATTCAGCTAAATCTCTTCTCTCCACCCTGGTCCTCAGTTCCCCTGATTACTGATTGAACCCTCCCCTTGACAAAATCCTTACCTCAACCACCTGTAAAAACTCCTTTGCTCCTCTCCCTCCTCAATGGCGTATCCCTCTACAAATTCCTACTAGTGGTCTTTCGACTTGTTCAGAGATCATTCATGCCGCTGGCTGCCTCCATCGCCTGCAATTCTCCTCCTCACACCATTTGTTCTAGCACCCTCCTCAGTCTGTCAGACACCTTGTGCACCACCTTGGCTTCTGCCCCTTCTTGCGCTCTCCCACTGAAGCTCCTTCCCCTGAATATCAAAAACACCATCAATATTGACTAATTCAAATCAACCAGAGTTCTATTTCCTATTCATTGAAGGACCACCCACCGTTCAAAAAACACGCCACCAGAAATCCACATGTCATCCAACTGTAAATATGCCTTCCCCTGCTGTCCCAAGTATGTTATGTTCTCTTTTCCCTGGTTGATATTCAGTTTAACACAGGAACGTTGGGACCCTCTGGTGTTTCTGGCCTCGCTGTGCTGGTATACCCCCACCCTGCGTGCTGGAGTGTGATGCTGCCTGACCTGGACCAAGACAAGAACTGTGTGTTAGAAATATGAGGCCAGTATGGACCCCCTTCCCTCTGACCCCCTTTCTCCCCCCCCCAAACCCTCCAAGGAGGCTGCTCACCTTTTGTTTTAAGATGAGAAGCTCTCCGTCCTTCTATTCGTTGCAGGGGTGCTTGTTTAGTGGTCAAATGTCTCAGATTGTCTTTCTTTTGCATTCCTGCAGTGCCGGACCCAGCAGAAAGCTGTGAAGACGGTATGCAAAGGAGGTGAGCCAGCGCTTTGGGAACTGCTGATGAGGGCAGAGACGGAATGCAGGAAAGAGCAGCGTAGCTGGTAAGTGGTCCAGGGTTCTTAAAGGCTTCTTTCATTAACCGTGAGTCCTTTGTTTCGTTTCAGGTTCTGGCGGTTTGTGGAAGAGTGTGGCGTGCGACTGGGTTCCGGTGGTATGACAGAAGGTCTCCTCCCCCCCAAGATCCCCTCCTCACACCAAAGGACTGATTACCGGGACTTGGTTTGGTTGGTCCCGATGGAACATGGTTATGTCGTGGTGCATGCACATTTGAGGTGGGTTCCCATGTGCTGTCTTGAGCCCCATAACCCTTCCAATCTATCAGGTAATATAGGGTGCACTTTACCACCTTATAATCAAGAATGTTCTTTACCTCGTACTCCGGTTAGTCGCCCACTAAAACCGGGGACGGTAGTGTTATGAACCCTGGCTGAGCTGAGTAGAGAGACGTGAACCACTGGGTGTATGCGCATGGTGGGCAGTAAAGCTAATCTCATGGCAAATGGGCTAATTACAGCTGAAATGGTGTACGGGCCAAGACATTTGGGCTGAAACCTCCTTGGTCCCTTCAATTGAATGTGTCTAGCCACACTTCATCGCCCACTTGGTAAGGAGGAGATTCTCTTTGTAGCCAGTTAGCAAATCTCTGCTGAGCTTCCTTAGCCACTGATGTTCTGCGGCTTGTTTCAAGGTCTGATGGATGGTATCATGTACTGTTGTGACAGCTGGCATTTCCAGTGTTGCAGGAGGGTCATAAACGGAGGTGCGGGGTGCCGGCCATGAAATACATAGAACGGCTGTAACCCATGGAAGCATGCACTGAATTGTTGTACACATACTCAGCCACCCACAAAAGATAGACCCTTCTTTGATCAACTTGATGGAGCATATAACGGAGATACTGTTCCAAGGGCTGGATTGTTCTTTCCGTTTGCCCATTCATTTATGGGTGATGACTGGTGGACAAACACACGTCGAGCTGGGCTAGCTCACAGCATCTGCTCCAGAATTGGGACACACATTGGCTGCCTCGATCAGAAATCACCACAGAGGGGAAACCATGATCCTTGACAATTTGTTCCACAAAGATCTTGGCCAATGTGTGGGCATTCAGGAGTCCGTTAAGGGCTGTGAAGTGTGCCATTTTAGACAGAAGGTCTACTACAACCAGAATTATACTGCAACCACTGCATTGGGGTAGATCAGTGACAAAATCCAATGATATTGTGTGCCAAGGGATTGGTGGCATGGCTAGCGGTTGCAGCAGTCCAGTGGGTTTCTGTTTTTGGCTCATGTTTTGTGCGCAAATACTACAAGTCTTGATGTACTGGATAACGTCTTTACGCCAGGTAGGTCACCAATAATGCTGTTGCAACTTGGCCATCGTTTTTGCGATTCCTAGATGTCCTTCAACTAACGCAGCATGATAGTTAGATAGTACCTGTCTAGTACCTCATGTAGTATGATATTACAAGAGCCTGCCTTGGTAGTAGGGTAAGCCATTTGGATTTCTTGTTGATGTCCTGTTTGGCCCATACCTTCTGTTCGTCCGGTGTCATTGCTTGTTGTGCAGCTGTGTGCAGCCTATCCAGTGGGGTGGGTGCCGTGTTGACTACACCTAGCAGTTTGTCGGCAGGGATGATGGCCACTGGTTCCAGGGAAACAAGCACTGTAACGCGTCCGCCTTACCGTTATGTACTCCGGGTCGGTATGTTATCAAAGTCATACTCTGCGAAGAATAGGGCCCACCTCAACTGGCGCGATGACTGTGCCTTTGCAGATCGCAAGTACTGCAGGTTTCGATCTGTAATAACAGTTAGTGGATGTCTGCCACCCAACAAGTGGTGCCACCACTCCTTGAAGGCTGCTTTGATTGCCAAAAGTTATTAGTAATAGTGTAGTTTAACCTCCCTCAGTGAAAATTTCTTTGACCAAAAGGCCACGGGATGTACTGACCTGTCGGATTTTTCTGGGATAAGACTACTCTACTCCTATGGCCACATTGGAAGCGTTGATCTCAACGTATGGGAGGCCCGGCTTTGGGTGCTGCAGAGCATGTGCTGTGGTGAATTTCTGTTTCAGAGCCTGGAATGCTTGCTCAGCTTTGATGGTCCAGTTAATCTTCTTGTTCTTACGAAGTAGCGTGGTAATTGGGTGCACCAAATTTGAGACTCCAGGAATAAACAGATGATAAATGTTTTGCGAATCCTACGAAACTCTGAACTCCTTCCACTGTTGTGGGGGACGGCCTATCGAGGATCGACTTTTCGATTGTCCTTGCGAATGCCCACAGGGTCAACACAAAACCTAGGAACTCGACTTCTGAAACATGAGAAGCACATTTCTCCAGGTTTGCATACAACCTATGCCGTCACAGTTTCTCGACCACCGCTTGTACATGGACTTGAATCGTGGCTGAACAAATCAGGATGTCATCGATGAAGACGATTGCAAACACATCCAATAGCTCTCGCAAGATGTTGTTCATAAAGTAATGGAATGCCCCGGGCACATTGGGCAGGCCGAAGGGCACCCCTTGGTATTCGTAGAGGCCGAATTTGGTTAGAAAGGTGGTCTTCCACTTGTGCCTGCTTTTGACCCGCAATAAGTGATAAGCACCTCTTAGGTCCAACTTGGTGTAAATGCAAGCATCTTGGACTTCGTCCAGAAGCACAGGAATAAGTGATAATGGATAATGGTTCTTCATGGTAATTTTTCGGTTCAACAAGCTGTAACCCATGCAGTTTTTGAGGTCCCCCTACTTCTTTGGTACGAAGAGGGGAGAGGCCACAGGTGACTTGGGCGGTCTGATGAACCCATTATCCAAGTACTGTTCTAAGTACGTCTTCAGATGGGCATTTTCTTGTTCAGTCAAGGTGTAGATTCAACTGCAGGGTACTTGAGAACCAGGTACAAGGTCGATTTGACAGTTGTACAGCCGATGTGGAGGAAAGGTGTTGGCCTGCTCCTTGTGAAACACATCTTGGTATTCTGAATACTCTGGCGGTAGTACTCCTACCATGCCAAGAGTGGAGTCTGTCTTCTTTTGTTTGGCACTACCAAAGGGGTTTTGGAGGTCTAAATCTTGCTCTAACACGTCTGTCCGCAGCTCTTGGAAAAGGTCATGGTCCTTGCACACTAATCAATGCTGGGTTGTGGGCCTCTAGCCAGAGCATCCCTAGGATGATCTGTAACCTGGGAGCCCCGATCAGATGAAAAGGTAAGGCGTTCATGGTATCCGTCCTGACAGATCAGTACCACTTCCTCAGTGCATAGGGTCACTGGGCCTGATGACAGTTGAGGCCCGTCCACGGCGGTGATGTTTTCCACCGTTGGTTTTGCACAGGAAGGGATTCTCGCCTTGAAACACTTGTGTATAAGCGCGTTACAAATGCCATATCATATCCCTATCCAGCAGGCCATATCCTGGTCCATATAAATGCCCACTACAACGCTATCCACGTATGCCTCCAAAGCATGCATCAGCAACGGTTATTATGACAAATGGGCACCACTGGTAAGACCAGGTGTGAGGCCATTGGTGTCTTTTCCTTGCTTGACAAGCTGACCTCTACACTTGCTGGGCTCTGGAGTATTCCGGTGAAGGATCTCCATCGACCCTGCCTGTTATTTCCATAGCCCCCCACAGTCTTCCTGGGAGGTTTTACCAAACAATCCCGAAGAAAGTGCCTGCTTTGCCGCAGTACAAACAACTGTTGCCTCCTCTTCTCCCTTTCATCTCAAGTGAGCAGGCCACGTATATAACCACTCAGCTGCATGGGTTTGGGGTGATTCTCGACTTGGCGTACTGGACCTTCTTTTGGGCGAACATAGAAAGATCGCCCTTCGGATCGAACACGATCCGTTCTGCGATCCTGCAACCGATGATCCAACTGCAGACACAAGTTTAAGTACTCAGCACATCCCTCGAGCGGCTTAACCACTTGTGCAGGACATCTTTCAACTCTCCTCTGAGACCTCGGTAGAACAACGTTGTCCGCTTCTCTTCCGGCCAGTTAGACTCTGCCACCAACCAATTGAATGTGGCCATGTATGCCAAAAGCTGATTGCTCTGACGCAGGGATAGTAGTTTGTTGTCTTGGGGCTTGCCTGTGGGCTCGCCGAGTGAACATCTTCTCTAGCTCTCGTTGAAACCCCCGATAGTTGTGCAGGAGGGGTCCTCACAGTTCAACAGCGGGATGGACCAGTTCGCTACATGCCCACCCAAATACGAGAGAACAAAAGCCACCTTGGGTTGTTCGGTAGAGAAAACCCAGAGGCTGCATAAGAAGTGAAGGCGACACTGGTTCATGAATACTGCAAAATTATTGGCGTCTCCTGTGAAACGCTCAGGGGGAGGAGCTAAAGGGACTGCTCCAGGGACGACTACCTGAACCGGGCGGCTGGAGCAACGGGAGGCATGGGACCTGGGAGCTGGGCTTGCCCTGTTTGGGCTTGGAATAACTGTCTAGCTAATTCCTCTGTACGATCTTTATACACCACCAATTCCCACCATAATGCATTAGTTTCATACCTAGCGGCATGCACATCCGCCCTGAGGTTACCTAGAAACTTCTCCAACTGATCCACCTCTGAGGTATCCATGACCCTCGGGCAAGGCCGTAACTTGGGCTTTGCGTTCTGTAACGCTTACCTTGTACCTTGTTCCTGCAAGGTACAAGGTAAGCGTTACAGAAAACTCAGTTGTTGGGACCATCTGGTGTTTCTGGCCTTGCTGTGCTGGAATACCTCCACCCTGCGTGGTGGAGTGTGATGATGCCTGACCGGGACCAAGACAAGAACTGGGTGTTAGAAATATATGAGGCTAGTGTGGACCCCCCGCTACCTCTCCCCCCCCCAAGGAGGTTACTCACCTTTTGTTTTAAGATGGGAAGCTCTCTGTCCTGCTATTTGTTGCAGGGGTGCTTGTTTAGTGGTGAAATGTCTCTTTTCCAGTTGCTTCACCTGGTTAAATGGCTCTTTCCCAGATGCTTCACTGGGTTAAATGTCTCTTTTCCAGTGCCCAGGCCTGCTGTTGCTTTATGGAGTAGGATGCCGTGTTTCCTGCACTTCAATGTTCCTTTCTACGGTTCTTTTCATGTGCATGCTGTTAAAACTCAGTCACTAAACACTTTTTATCTATGCACGTGCCAGTGCATTGTCTTGCTTTCGCTTTCCTGCAGGGCCGGACCGAGGTGAAGACTGCAGAGCTGGCAGCCGAAGAAGGTCCTGCAGGGTTGGACCAGAGGGAGAACTGTTGCATGCTCCAATTGTCTTTCTTTTGCTTTCCTACAAGGGCAGACCGAAGGAAAAGCTGTGAAGCCGGCATGCAAAGGAGGTGAGCTGGCGCTTCGGAAACTGCTGCTGAGGGCGGGGACGGAATGCAGAAAGGAGCAGCGTGGCATACTAGGCTGCATCAATCAGTACTTGCTGACCAGGCCATCAGCCATGTTGGGAGGAAGAATTAAATGCTGGATGGCGTGATGAATGGCAAGCGCAACATAAGGAAGTCCATCCATTTGTTTCCCTCGGTCTACTGGTCCTCAGTGTGTGGAAGTTTGTGGAAGTGTGTGGTGTGTGAATGGGTTACAGTGGTCATGGCAGATGCTCCACCCACCTCCAGTTTTCACACCTTGCAAACCTCTACTTAAGGCGTGCTCAGCAAAGGACATGCAAAGACAAGGACCTCACCCGTTTGGGTCTATTCAGGCCTGACACGACCAAGGGCCTGACCCGCTATCCTGCTTTTCAGCTACAAACTAATCAACTACTGCTACTCACCAAGACATCACCATATGTTCCCTCCGTCAACAGCCCATCCCCACCCTTACTAGGGTTTGAATGGCCAAGTGTCCTGGGCAATCCCAGCAAGCAACCCTTATGAACCTCATGAATATTGCCCATACCCCATCCAACACCCATGGACCCCATACACACGCCCTCTTATGTTGATCAATGCTTACTCAGCACTCACACTGCAGTGATCACCAACTCAGGAAAAATGCAACAGAACCAACAAATTCACAAATCATTCTCTCACAGCATTAGCATCACCTTCACCCCAGCACACACACTCTGGACGGACCAAATTGTTGCCTCTTATTCCCCCTGATCTCCTAAAAATGATTGCCTCCCTCAAACCTACTTCTTACTCTGATATAATTCAGGCCTCCATTATTAAACTATTCAGAGGCCAGGCGCTCAAGGCGCTCCTCAGCATCATCTATGCCTCTCCTGCAAAAATCCATCCTCGCCTCTCACCAATCCTTTTTAACCCTTACATGGAGCCTCTCAGCACTCTCCTGAAAGATCCCAAAATAGCAATCCACCAATACGCAGATGATACTCAGTTGTACAGGACAGTAATTAGCACGCAGGACATCATTTGTTTCCGGGATTACCTAGCCATCCTCTACTCCTGGATGTCGACTGCCTCCCTCAAACTAAACCCATCCAAGATTAAATTTGTCCTCATCAGTCCGGCCGCCAAAAACAACTCGTCCAACATTGGCTCAATGATATGCACCTAGAAAAATTTCATTCACAACTCTTGGACTCAGCAAAATCATTAGGTTTCACCATTGACAGCAATCTGTCCTTCCAGAAACACATAGCCAAGAAGGCTCAAATTGCCTGGCTCAAAATCTCTACCCTTCGAAAATCAAACCTTTCCTCCCGCCACAGGACTTCCAGACCATAGTGCAGGCCCTTGTAGTCTTGGACATTGAGGAGAAGGTGTGGGAGTCTCAGGGGTGGGGGTGAATACCCTCCTGACAAGGTTCCCAGCTGCTCACTTGGCTCCCCAAAAGCAGTCCACCACACTGCAGCACATATTATGGAAGCAGAGGAGTTTTACCAAATTACACCCCCAGCCGAAATACATTGACTTTCACTTCAAGCCACAATACTGTTAAAGACTGCATGTATCCTCTACAAAGCAGTCAAGAGTAGCACATCAGCATAGCTGGCGGCTAAGCGACACATCTGGTGGCACACGCTCCTCGTGCAGCAAATCCGTCAACTGGCCTGAATCAAAATGTGTCTGCAACGAGAGGACCTGCAAACATTCCTTCTCTTGTCATGCACCGACCCTCTATCCCTCCGTTGGCTCGGAATGCCCTCACAATTCTCCAATTCCACAAATCCACAAATCTCTCAAAACAAGGTTCTTTCAACAACACCTGTCCAAGAACTAATTCCAACGGACGCACATACTGACCAACAACACTGCACTGTTAAAAACCGCCAGCCTAAATGCCGGCTACCCACACACTGTGCTGTGCTGTTCTCGAGCTAGGTCGGTGCTTTAAACAATAAAATGGTTGAGATAAGTGGGTAGGGTGATTAAGACGTTGAGACTCCCTCATGGGAGAGGTTGTGAATTTAAGGATGATCTTTAAGGAGCTCCAGTGATGGTGTGCCAAGAAAGTGGAGGCGTGAAAGAAGTTTGATTGATTGATATTTTATTTCTATCGCGCTCGTACACAAGTGTTTCAGAGCACGAGAAGGCAAGGGAGGGGAACAGGGGAGAACAAAACAGCGATCTTACTAGGCCCAGTGACATTGAGAACGCGCAAGTGCACGGGGGAGGGGAAAAGTGCATGAAAGGGGGAGAGGTGGAAAGTGCGAAGCAGAGGAGAAACAGATAAATAACAATAAATAAAGGCAACTAACAGTGGTAATGCAGCCAGCAATTTGCAAGTGCTAGGTTTAAGGCAGCAGACAGGGTAGGTCCAATAAGTGCAGGAAGAAAAAGGGGGGGCTGTATGGGTACAGATACAGACCCCAGTGCAAGGGGTGGCCCGGAGGCAGTGCCGGAGGGTGACAGGATGAGCAGGTACCTGGGCCCAAAAGACACAGGGTGGCCAGGTGCATGGTGCCAAGCGAGAACAGATCAGCAGTGGAGAGGGGGAGCGAAGGCAGAAGAAAAGCAGAAGGTCTTGAGGTGCTTTTGGAACCGGAGATGGTTCTCCTCAAGTTTTAGAGCGACAGGGAGGCTGTTCCAGAGGGAGGCCCCAGCCGAAGACAGATCTACCCCCAATTGTCAGTTTAGGGTGGTTGGGGGAATATTGGGTTGAAGATAGCTTGGGAGAGTAAGAGTAGGCAGAATAGACTAAGCCAGGTTTTCTTGGGGAGTGGGGTAGGGGAGAGGAAGTTACCTCAGACTGATTTAAAAAGAAGGCATTTGAATGGGAAGCCATTTTGCAGAGATAGCCACCCACATGAAGGCCTAGTGCAGCTGAGAAAGGATTGCAATAGGTTGTCGAGGATATGGCTCGCAAAGTTCAATAACTTGTTCAAAGGGGCAACGGCATAGATGAGTCTATGTAGAGGTTGGTGCAGTAATCCAGACTGGTGAGGGCCAAAGTGGTGTGTTTGGGTAGTGAAAGATGAGAAGGAAACTTATTTTATGGATGTTCAGGAGGTTATGCTCATCATTTGCAGCAATGGAAGTGATGAATTGCTCAAGTTTCAAGTTTCTGTGAAAGGGTCTCCATATTATGTGCCTAGGCTGTTTGTGGCAAGACGGAACAGGATATAGGAGAGGGAAAAGGAGTTGAGCATCAAAAAATACAAAGCCATCAACTAGCAGATGTGAGTGCAGCTCAGGGGTGATGCACGGAAACGAGAAAAGAAACATCAATGAAAATAGAGAATATGGGGATCCATGGGAGAAACGTTTGCAGAGGGATGAGGTGTAGCGTGTGAAAAAGAGGACCAAGTAACGGAAAATCAGTGTTCAGCTTGGTAGGGGCTATCCAAATGAGGATTAGAACTTGAAAGCTCTGCTGCGCAAGTGTGAAGGTGGGAGGGATGGGCAACTGTGTCAAATGCATCAGAGAGATCAAGAAGGGCAAGGGTGACCTGTAGTTTGAGGGAGGTGGGGGGTTGAAGCCAGCAAAGGTAAACACTTTCCCCATGGAGGTTTTGCTAAAGAAAAAAGATTGGAGGTGTGACTGGGTGCTGGCATCCATGTTGTCAGAGATGCAGTTGACGAATACTCGGATAAAGTATAGGCTGGGAAACTCTGCCCTTCTCACAAAAGTATCACCTGACATTTATCCCGACAGGGAGGGCCCCCTAATATCTTCCTAGTCAAATAAGGCTCAAGTCTGTCTCTCAGGGGCTGTGAGCTGCTTACACACAAAGTATGAAATGGTGGAACCAACTGGTACAAGGAGAGCACACCTACGAACAAAGAAATAAGCTCAGAACCTTGTGTATTTTTTACTGTGATTTAGAGTTGGCGGTGGCCACCTGGACTGAGGTCATCTTCATAGATTTTCCTTCTCTGGAAGAGTCATTCATCATTGCCCTCAAAATCCATAAACGCAAGGGAAGGAGTATGTTGCTTACCCTGCAACTCCAGTTCACCAGCTTTGATATCTTTCATGGATTCACATGCTTTGAATATTCCCTGCAAACAGGCTGGGAATCCTTGGTAACCTCAGTATTACAGTGTATAATAAAACGTTTAAGCTCATCACTGTCTTTTTTGGAGTATTGTGCCCTAGCCAATGGGACATTGAGTATCTAACTCCACCCAAGAGGCCATCCACAGTTTCTAACCTCGCAGAGATATGAGCCACAACCTTGTAGCATTGCTCCCCACGGGGTGGATGGCGGGAGGATGTGAATCCATGAAAGATACCAATGCTGAAGAACAGGAGTTACAGGTAAGCAACCTACTCCTTCTCCAGCATCAGATCTTTCATGGATTCATATGCTTTGGATGGAGTATACAGCAGTCCTTAGTAAATGAACAGGAGATGGCAGGGGAGAAAGGCATACCTTCTTGAAATGGGCATTGCAGCACTTCTCTACTGATGCTTGCCTCCGATTCACCTTGCCTTCCATGCAGTAGCTCTTCACGAAGATGTGCGCTAATGCCCAGGTATTTGCAGATACCAGGCAGTGGAATCCCTGCCTATGCTGCTGCTGATCCTATTGGTCTTGTGGGATGTGCTCTTACAGGACCCTGCAGTGGCCTGTTTGCCTCTTTATGTGACCTGGTGATCACTGAAGTCACCCATCGGGCAATGCCTTGTTTGGAAATGGGCTAGCCCCTGTTTGGGGGCCCAAAGGCTATGAACAGCTGTGAGGTCCGCCAAAAGCCGTTCGTTCTGTCGAGGTAGAATTGTATAGCTCATCGCATGTCCAACGAGTGCAGAGCTTGAGATGCTGGAGTAGGCAGTTTGGCAAAGAAAACCAGAATTATTATTTCCGATTGAAGGTGGAACTCGGAGTACCTTGGGGATGAAGCTTGGATTTACTCTTAAAACTGCTGTTTCAAATCAGAGTCATGGAGGCTTGATGGACAAATCTTGCATCACCAATATACACCTGAACTATGCGACTCATCAGGAACGTGGTCTTCCAAGATGCATACTTGATTTCTGCAATAGCCATAAGCTCAAATGGCGCTTTCATCAGCACTGTGTTACGCTCACCTGGTCTCTGTGGAAGAGTTGGGGCACGGTTGCAGCCCTCCCTGAACTTGAACCATCCCATTCAGGCCTCTCCCTCAGTAGAAAAGCTCTGAGTGGTGGTACGTGGTGATACTGCTCCTACGTGGAGATAACAGTGTGTGAGTGCGCCAATCTGCGATTGATGTACCTCTCGAACCCTTCACACCAAAGTACGGTTTCTGTGAGCATACGCCTGCCCATAAAGCTCACCTGTGAATTATGGAAGATAAGCTCTCCATCCTGCTACTTCTGGCAGGGGTGCGTCGAATGGGATCTAGTTACTTCACTAATCCCTGATAAGGATTAGTCCAGTCCAGCTGCGACTATTCTTCTCCTTATGATTGGTAAGTCTTTCTTGAGCTCTTGTGCTGCTGATCGTTCTGTTTAATGTCTTTACATGTTTCTCCTATTTATGCCCGCAATAATGTCTCTTATGTTTTCTTCCCTTAGATGGAAATGCGGCTTCAATGCAGCTGTGAGACGTGGCTGGATGGAAGATGGATGCTACCGCAATGTTCGACAGCAGTTAAGTGATGGTTTAAGGACAAGCGCAAAGTATGGCAAAGCGCAACCTTAAACGGACTTTTTCCGATGTCTAACCTTGTCTTCTGTTTTTCCATGCAGGTGCTGTTGTCGACGATGAAGCGTGTCGTGCTGCGGTGCCAAGATGAAGATTTCGGCATTCCGGAAAGTGTAAAGATGAATACTTGGTTCGCCGAAGAGATGTACAGGTAAGAATAGCTTCCCCCAGTTGGTAAGTATGCTGGCAGGAAGCAGGATGCCCAGGAAGCAGGATCTTCAAAAGGTAAATCTGACCTCAGGCGACTGTGAGCGTTACGCTGCTTGCAAGTACAAAATAACGCAAAGCGTCTGTCGTGAGGATCGGGGCAGCTTATATAAGCTGAGATTGTGGGCACGCCCATTAGGGCCGGCTTACCAGCCACACCCTGCCACTCCTAGATCACGTGTGAAGGCAATCCATTAGCAGCCACATCCAAGAACACACTTGGGGCTACTTAATGGATGGAATGTTCAAGGTTAATGCATCTGAAGTGCTATGTCCATAATAAAAGCTTTTTGGTGTTAAATTGATGTTCTTGTTTAGTTTTGTTCATGAGATTGGCGCGAAAGGCGCCAGGACAATGACCCTGGTCTCCTGTGCATGCAACCCCTGCATGCCTGTGCCCCTGACTTCATGGCCAAGACAATTGGGATGATGGTATTCAGGCTCCATTGCGGCGGCAAGTAAGACCTCTCATAAAATGTTTCAGCATCTGTGAACCCTTGAGAAGGGCTTCACCTCCCTTTTATTAAATATTGTAATTGCCGCTTGATGCACCTTGGAGAGTGCAGCAGAACATCTTTGGCCAGTTTTACCAAATATGGTAGAAGGTCATGAGGGACGATGTTGAGCAGGGTCCTGATGTTGGATATACCACTTGCAAAAGTGGTCCCATTTATACCTGCATTACGTGCTTGTAGAGTATGCCCTGACTTCTGTCAGAATGTCTCTGCATTCTAATGAAGTCGGGACGTGTCGAATTCTACGAAGTCAGGAGCCAGGTCTTTAAGTTGAGGGACCCTGGATTGTGGTGCAGGACCTGCTGGTTGCACATGGAGAGCTGGTTTGGATCCTTCCCTAGGGGAATTGGCTGGTCTTGAGACAGATGTCTGCATTTGAACAGTCATCATTTGTAGGACTTTGTGTATCACCGGGATTGTTGGAAACACTTAGGCAAACATTACCTCCCACAACAGTGTGAAGGCTTCCCTAGTGACCTTGTCTGTGAGCATCTGCTAGCAAATTGCAGACACTTCTTGTTCTCCCAGGTTTACGAACAGGTCTATGTTCTCTAGTTGCCATTCATGGGACTGATCGGCAGGTCTGCTGAGTTGATCTGCCATTTTGTTTTGTTTCTCTGGAAGGTGGGAAGCTTGGAGCTGTATTTGGTTGCAGTTTGCCCAGTGCCACATTTTCCCGGCTTCTTGCGATAAGGTCCTGGATCTTGTGCCCCCTTGATTTCGTATATAATTCATTTGGTAGCGTTGCCCGTTAACACTCTGACCACCTTGTTTTTAAGTAGTTATCGTTTCATGACAAGGTTAACTCCTGGAGAGGCATCCTGAGTGTGATGGGACAGGGTTCTGCCCACCACTGTAGTTGGGTGTGCTAAATGAGATGCTATGAGCAACTTGTTCCATGTCCCACTTGTTTGTCACCATCAGCTAGCCAGAAATTCTTGGAGAGTCTGCATTTGCAGCCTGCATTGCAGAATCAGCGGGATACAGGAGTACATTGTCCCTAATAGTTACATGCATGCTCGTACGGACACCCTGTTCCCTGGCAGGAACTTGTTCAGTAGACAAGGAATTGGCCTAACACCACCAAGCTGTTGGATAGTTTGAAGCAGGATTTGTCGGAATGGATTGTGAAGCTGAGATGTGGGAGGATGTGTATAATGCGTTGGACAGTGACTTGTGTTCTTGACTCTGAGGATGTCCTAATCAGCCAATTGTCGAGGTAGGGGTATACGCGATTACCCTCCCTCCTTAGAGACGCAGTCACTGGAGCCAGGCATTCTGTGAATGTCCTGGGTGCTGAGTGCAGCCGAAAGGTTGCAGCTAGAATTGATAATGGTTGTTTCCCATAACAAACCGGAGAACCCACCTGTCACACCTTTGAATGGGGATGTGGAAATATGCATTTTTGTGATCGAGTGATGCAAAGAGAAATCTCCTTCCTGTACCGCTTTTATGAATTTCAGACAGGGTGACCAATCTGAATTTGTTGCTTCTTTATGGACTGGAGGCCTCTGGGATCCAAAATTGGTATCCACGATCTGTCTGCTCCTGTACGACAAAGAACCAGGAGTACGTTCTCTTGCCTCGCGTGTTTCTTGGGACTTTCTATGGCCAGCTTGATGAGCATTTTGTCCACTTTGTTTTCCAGGATTCACAAGTGTGCCTTTTTTGGATCATATCTAGGACCCATTTGTCTGTAGTAATTCAACTGTTGTAGGTGGAACGGTTGTGTGCCTCCCACTTGTGTGTGTTAGGTTCTTGTGGGGGCTTGGAAGATGTACAAAGCCAGGCTAGCTTCTACCGTCTCCCTTTTTGGGCAGTTGGTCCTCAACGCCTCCTCTGTGCCATTTTCTTTTCGCTTGATGGGTAGAACATTCTGTACCCTTGGGAATACCTTTGAGAATAGGATGATCCTCTCTGGTAGGACCCGTTTCCCCTTGCTGAGTGTCCACAGGCCCCCCGAAAGGACCAAAGTGTGCCATGCCTGAAGGGATGTCAATGACCTTGCTGTGTCCGTGTCTGTTTTAATTGCCTTTCAGGGCATCATCAATTTTTTGGCATGTCTATAACTTTCTTTTACGTCTTGTCTGAAGTCTGTGTAATTTAGTTTAGCCAGGCCGTTTTGCGCAAAACCACTCCATTGCCGATCAGTTTGAAACCAGTTTCCACCAAATCTAAGGCAATGTTGATTGCATGATTTTACGCCCCTTCTGACTTGTACAAGATGGTTGTAGCTTCCCTGTGTTTGTCGTCTGGGAGATGTTCCAACAGCAGTGCCATCCTACTCCACATTGCCCGGTCGCATCTCATCACCAGGGAATTTGCAGCTCACTGTAGTGACACCTTTTGCTAAGATCTTTCCGAAAGCATGTTTTTCTGCAGTCATTGTCCGGAGGAACAGCACATTTTGAACACTGGGTGTTTGACTTTCGTCTCACAGCAGACGAGACTACGAACTCGGGAGTGGGCTGAGATGTTAAGCATTTAGGGGATACTTCAGGTGCTTTCAATTTCTTTTCCAGTCTTCCTTTCAGCGTTGGCTCAGAACACTTTCTTCATGAGCAGCAAGCCCTCGTCCCATACAGTCTAGTATAGCTGTTTACATAACTCTCTTCCTTTGTGCATTAGATCAAAAAGAAAGCAATCTTATCTGCTCTGATGCAACTAGACTGAATTCTTCACACACTTTTTGCATGATGTTATGGAATGCCCCTATATTGTCGGGAGGGCACTGTTTGTAGGCTCAGCCGGTACCTGGTCCATCCCTGCATCGCCCAGTCATCTTGGGGTGGTGGGGGTAGGTGTAGAGTGCGCATCAGGATTGTCATCTGTGTCTGTTGTCTGTAGTTCTTCTGGTTTGTGATATGGAGAATCAGCTGGCCTTGGTGGTGAAGCTCCTGGGGAACCTTGTGTTCTTAATGGGCTCCTTGATGCTGCTCTGTAACGGGGGCCAACAGCATGAGAGGTGACTGCCTGGGAGGAGACCTACTTTGTCTAGGAGACGTTGCAACTCTGTTCCACTTCCTCTCTTTGTGATATCTTTTCCTTTTCTCGATAGGGAATCGGGTAACTCCTTGAGGGACCCAGAAGTTCCCTCTCTCGAGGTATCCGGTGCTCCTTGTTCCTGTATGGAAGGTAGCCTTTTTCTAGTTGCTCCACTAGCTGACTGCAGTGAGGGTAACTCCTGAAGGGACAGCAACACCTGTGGGTTGATAGCGGGTGACTGTGGCAGCGTAGGCCTGGCGTGTGGCTGCGGAATTGGTTGAGGGTGGGCCAGGAAGCACCGGCGAGTACACTGGAAAGTGTACTGATTTTCTTTGTGGAGATGGAGGACGTGGGTCTGAATAACTGTCCTGAGAATTGGGGTGAATAACTGCTCAACCTCAGTCTATATGGTGCTCAAGGATTTGTTGTGCGAGCACTGGTGAAATTGAGGGCGACTCCCTACCAGAGGTTGTGGTCTTCATGACCGCTTCCATAGTAAGTTGCTGTTGATCTGCACCAGTCTTGGTAGGCTGTAATGAGTACAGAGGGATTTTAATTACTATGGGTTCCTCAGGAGGGGTCACTTTGGCTTTTTCTTGCCCTCCTGAACATCCCTCACCTAGAGATATTGCCAGTGGTTGTTTTCTGGATGTTTTCTTTGAGTTTTTAGTCCGTCAGATGCTTCATTGACAGGGGCCCAATTGCCTTAATTATAACTTCACAGCTACCTTCGATAAGATCGTCGTGACTCCCTTCTCAGGTCACCTTTCTTGTCGACGAGGTGGCTCCAGTCGACGATCATATCGTTGTCAGCAATATGCCATGTATGGTGGGCGACAGTCTACGGCACAACTGTTGCAGTCGAGTTTGTCACTGTTGCCGAGGCTTTCGTCAACGGAGTTGTCATTTGCTTTGTCGTTGACATGGTTCTGCCCATAGTCGTTCAAAGGGTTGTTGCAGACAAAATTGTTACTATCGTTGTTGACAAGGCCGTCATAACCGCCTTCGAGGTTTTCTTTTTCACATTGCGCGTTGACAGTGGCGTCGTGGACAAGGTCGCTGGGGATGCCGTCGACGGTTGGACTTGCTTGATGTGTCCCCTTTTCTCTTTTTAGAGTAAGATGGTAATTTCTCCTTGGACCAGGCCCTTTTAGAGACTTGTTAGCCTTAGTAGCAATCACACTTATAGAGGACTCAGCCTCAGAAGGGGGTTAATTACTCTCAGTCGACCAACATACTAGCCTCCATTTTCTATCTTTAAAGAGTTTTTATGCAAAAAGAAGCACAAATCACAGTCTTCCTGTATGTAGTTAGGGTACAGCCAGTAAATGCATTCAGTGTGCTTATCCCCATCCTAGACTTTGATGCCACATGTCTGGTATGCTTTGAACAGGATTTCCCTGCCTCGCCCTCCTTGTCAATGGACCCACTTATTTATGAGAAGTTGAAGGAACTATCTCTGTAGGATGTTCTCGGGATGTTTTTATGAAAAGAGTTTCTCAGGAGAAATGGTTCAGAGGACTCCTCAGTACGACGTGTTAGAATCTAAAGATGGCCTCTTTGGTGGATCTAGATACTAGACATCCCATTGATGGGCGCACAACACATCCAAAAGGACATTGATGTTCTACTAAAGTAAGCTTAAACGCTTTATTATATACTGTAACACTGAGGTTACAGAGGATTCCCAGCCTGTCAGCGGGGAACATTCAAAGCATGTGAATCCATGAAAGAGCCAATGCTGGAGAAACAGACTGTGCAATGGTTCTTGACAAAGGGCTAATGATTCAGCTCATGATGCTGCACAATTTTTCTTGATGTCTGAACCAGGGTCTAGCAGCACTGTGGGGAAGAAGCTAGAAAGAAACTCAGAAAAAACAACATCTGACAATATTTGAGGATGGCAAATAAAGGGATTAAGAAAAGAGCTTAATGTTTGTGGACCAGTAGGAAATTCAAGGCACAAAATAAACCTCTTTGAGTTAAAGTTATGAAGGACCTGCACAATTGAACAGAAAAAGTACACAAATGAGTCAACATTATACTATAATAGAAAACGATAAAGGAAATACAAAATCGTACACATGAATGAGGTTTTCAATTATCTATGACAATACTAGGACAGTTAAGATTGAGTCCAAATGAGAGAGTCTACTAAAGATGTTGGTGCAAAGAGTACAGAATCTTCAGGGGATGCACAGGACAAAAGTATATAGCATGTAAATCAATGTAAAACTCAATGCTAGACAAACATGGGTGCACCTCTGTGGAAACTGTGCCCGATTCAGTGATATGATTCATGGGTACGATATTCGGAACAAAGGGGTACTGGGAGGGTTGAATATGCTTATGAAAAAGAAAATATACCCTGAGAAGATTGAAACAGAACAAAGGCCACCTTCCTATATGCAGAAAACTTGTTTGGGAAAACTTTAGAACTTAAACGGAAAAAAATGACTTTCAATAAGTTACATTTATTAACTTGAAAACTTAGTACACCTCTTTAATACAACCAGTTTTATTTACAATAACCAGCCTCTCAAACATACATTTTGTATCACTGTATTCTATAATATCAACTTGCCGTCTCTGTGAGAACCAGCAAAAACATGAAAACAGGACCCATTTACTTTATGGTTTTCTGCTAAAATCGGCAAAAACAATACCTAAAACGTGTCCATTTGTTCCCACTTAATAAAATAGCTTAAAAAAAATAAATTTCTCAAAAATGTATTAACACATAAGAACAGTTTCCTAACAAACTGCAATAGACTAATTCTTTGTTCCAGCAAAACAGACAATGTGAATCAAGAAATTAACAGGTCAGTTTTGAGCAAAATCTTGATGTATTTTTAAACTTGATCATGTACAATTTTCAGTGGATGACATGTGCGAATTGGTCTTAGGGCTATTTTACCCAAACCGCCTTGGGGCAAATTGATCATGGAATTTCTTTGAAGGATTTCAGAAAATCTTTTTTCTGTCGGCCTTTGCCCAAATTTAATACTTATATGAAAGGTGGCCTGAAATGACCCCGTTTTACACACACCTATTAACTTGTTGGGGTATCACCATATTGAATATCTGAACCAGGACCAACCAAAACGGCCAGACTAAGAAACATGCTAATGCTTTCAAGTGTATATTATGTGACTGACACCGAATTTTCACTCTGAAAACTAGGGTTTAAAAAATAAAACTAGTGCATCGGGAAGGCCAGACAATGCATGTAGAAAAGAAGCATTACCAAAAATATATTTAAAAAGTAACCCTCCTTTTCCTTTGTAAAACCAGATTGCAGGAATGACATTAAGAAGCTGGACAAAACATTTTTGAAGTTGATTAAGAGCGTCTGTGAACAAGAGATAGTCAAACTATGAATTGTTTAGAAGCTATATACAGGTTTGAACAATAATTCTTGCAAATGAGCAAGAATAACAGATTAGACATGGGCACGCACAAGAGAAGCACTTGTGGACATTAGTATATGTTCTTGTGACCGAAACAGTGTGAAATCAAAGGAGAGACATTAGAGGCTTGCTCTAGAAAAGGTGCAGAATAAAGTTCAGCAATCCAGAGTTCCTATATATGAGCAAGGAAAGGGGTGCAACCTAATATGGAATACTTCCAGCGCTTCGCTCTGAGATTTGACGAGTTGTTTAGTTAGCAGCAAGGTCACGGATTGGTGGAGGTGGTGCCCTCACCTCCTTTAGTAAAGTGTAATAGGCATAGTCGCGGATACCTTGCGCTTTCCTTCAAGAAGGATGAAAATCACACAATTGAGTGAAACCCAAATGGTTTTTATTAAGGTAAAGAAGACATATAGCCTTGTGTGGTCAGCCAACACGTGTTTCAACCTCTAGGGACCTTGTCAAGGCTATTGTGTTTAGTTGATGCCCGATTTGGGTCCTGGGCTGTTCAGTTCCTGTGTAGGCTGTGGTAAAAAGGTTATCCGCCCTCTTTAAGTCAGGGCCGGGTTTTAGTCCTGGTAAGGCTGAATATTCCAAATTTGTCTGTGCTTATTGCAGCTCTCCGAGTCACAGCACTTCCTATATATGGGCCTTCTCAGTGGTATGTTGAGTTGCAACAGCTTCAAAACTTAAACAAAAATGCCCTTCATGTCCAATTCAATAGCAAGGGATTGGCCTTTGTATAGACACTGCTATCGCAACATCACTAGAAAACGGAGGAACCAACAGCATCAAAATGTTGCAGTATATTTCCAATCCGAGCTGGGATGCTGTTGGAGTAGGTAAGGGCAGATACTAATTCTTCCAGCAATTAAACCATTTTAACTCTTGAAGATCCAGAATTCCGGTTTGCTTCTGAAACATGAAATACTGACACAATCGAAATGAACCGCTTGACACGTCTAATGGTGACTTCCTAGAGCATATTCAAATTCCAACAATCTCAGAGTCGGAATCTGATTTGCTAGAAGAAACTATAACTGTGGATGAGGTTAGACTAGCGATTGTAAAATTGGATGCTGGTAGGACTCCAGGGCCGGATGGCCTACCAGTTGAATTCTATAGATGGCTACCGAATTCAGCTTTGGACCTGCTGACAGAGATGTTTAAGGTTCCTAAGTGTGGAGGAATACTCCCGGAAACTACTAGACATGCGACAATGTCTGTATTCTTAAAAAAAGACAGATGAAACTTTGGCATCCAGTTATAGACCGATTAGCTTAATTAATGTAGACAAAATGCTGGCCAAGATATTGGCATTAAGGCTGGATAACCTGCTACCGAAGTTGATTGATCAAAATCAGTCTGGTTTTGTTAAAGGAAGGATGACATCCAGTAATATGAGGAAACTGCTACGTACCATTACTGTGGCATCAGAGTTGTCTGAAGATTCGGCTGTCCACTCATTGGATGCCGAAAAGGCCTTCAATAGAGTAAATTGGCAATTTATGTTTAAAGTATTTGAAAAGATGGGTTTTGGAATTCAGTTTAGATCTTGGATTAGTCTGCTATACACTAAACCGACAGCGGATGTTAAAACTAATGGCCAGAGATCAAATTCATTTGAATTAGAACGTGGCACAAGACAAGGATGCCCGTTATCACTATTGTTTGTAATTGGAATCGAACCATTAGCTATTGCACTGAGAGCTGAAGGTGATTTGCAAGGCTTTAATTGTTGGGGTTTACCACAAAAAATGTGGTTATACGCTGATGACCTGTTATTGGTCCTCAAGAATCTTGGTGAGTCAATACCTGTACTTATGAACATTTTGGAAGCCTTTCACCTATGCTCTGGATATAAAAGAAACTGGGCAAAATCGGAAGTCCTACCATTGGTGCCAATTTGTGACAAACATTTCATCACGCAATTGGGTTTTAGATGGTGTGCTGATAAACTACTATATTTCGGGGGGGGGTGGATTTTGCTGAGTATTGTTGACTTTGTGAGAGAAAATATGAATATGGTGTGTACTACTTTCAAATTTGGACTTGGAGAGGTGGAACCTGTTGCACCTTTCCCTTTGAGGGAAGGGGAATGCTTTGAAAATGGTGTTGAATCCTAGAATAAACATTGTATGGAGTATGATCCCGTTAGATATTGAGCAGAAATACTGGCGTGAATTGGACAGGCTCATTCAAAATTTCTTATGGGATCAGAAACAACCGCATCTTAAAATAAGTAAACTGCAGTTGCCTTTATCTAGGGGTGGTCCCAAATTTCAGAGCCTATCATATGGCCTTTATGGCTCGAACCCTATTTGCCTTCTTTAAATCGGAACAAGAGGACTGGTTGTGTGCCGAGTCTAGTCATTTGGGTCCATTGTCGCGTATAGCATTGTTGACAATTAAACCAAAGAGACCAAAGATGGAAGATCCATTGACTAGGAGTTTAAGAACTTCTTGGTTGCTTTTGAATAAATATTTGGGTTTTGATGCATTAAGAGATCCAAGTTCTTCAGTATGGATGAATCCGAAAGTTAAACATGAAGAGAAGGTTTTGTTCTGGCATGAATGGTTGCTTGCTGGGGTACAATGGATAGCAGATCTTTTTAATGGTGTGGAATGGATGACAGCTAGGGAAATACAGGCAAAGTTTGATATTTCTAACTTCCGCTTGGCAGACTATCGGAAGATCAAGAAGGCAGTGGGCGATGTGAATAAGGAAGTTAGGATTAATTTGGATATGCTTGGATGGAAACCAGGAGTGAGAGGCTGTGGTCTTGTCAGCTATGTTTATAGACCAATTGTGTCAAATTACAGAGGAAATGACTCCTTGACATTGGACTGGAATCAGTGGATTGGGAAAGACATTACAGAATATCATTGGTCACGTATTTGTGAGAATGTCAAGTTATGCTCTTTAGGGCTAGCTGAAAGATCCCGTCAAATTAAGATTATAAATAGAGTATATATTGGACGCCTGAGAGATTGGTGAAAAGGGGATTGAATGACAGCCATGAATGCTGGGCGTGTATACATGAGACTGGTACCTTAAAACACATGCTTTGGGATTGTTTGAGGGTAAGAGGTCTGTGGTTTGAATTTGACAAAATTTGTGAAAAAGTTCTGGACGCAAAAATTTGTATGGACTTCAAGACCATTGTGCTGCACAGTGATGACATGTTGGAAAATTTGGCTACATCACAGTACAAAATTGATCTTTCGGGGTGCAATGGTGGGGAAGAAACTGATTTTAAGACATTGGAAATCATCTGATCCTGTTACTATTGAGATGTGGATACAGATGCATATGTTGGCGGGGATTGAAAAGGTTTTATCGGAGGGAGAAGAAAAACGCTTTATTCGAAAAGATCTGGGGTAAATTTCTTTTGTTGTATTAGGTTTGAACAATGACTGTGCAGTGACTCCTTTGGGGGTGGGAAGATGTAATGTATATATTTCAATGGTTGTTAAAATGGATAATATTGTTTGTTCTTGTTTAAGTTTTCGGTTGTATTTTTTTTGAGTAAAATACAATTTTAAAAAAAATTAAATACTGGCACAAGCAATGATTGTCAAGTAGTGCAGGTTAGAGTACTTTAAGCAGACTTCTGCAACTCAGCTAGGAGTTCTGGAAGATCTAGAAAAATTATAGCACAGAGTACAGATTTAATAAACTATCAATTTAGAGAGTCTGTACCACCCACTTATCTATAGGCACTATTCCCCACCATGTACAAAACTCATCCTTCCACATAAACGCTTGCACAAGCAAAGCACACTGTTCGGCTTCAGATGGACCGTTTAGGGTAATGGGAGTTTATTCTCCACATAGAGGTTTTCCTGAGTGACGTTTCGCTACACAGAAAACATGTCAAAAACACCAAAGGGTACACAAGCTACCCTATTCAAAAACACAAGTCCTTCGCATTGACCACCTACTAGGTCACGCAAAGTTGGCAAAAAGTAAGGCAGGATTACTTTGTGCAGACAATCTGACAGTAAAACTAAACCTGCCAGGGTGAAAGCTAACAGACAGCATCTCATCTGAATGGTATCGGACATTACTTAAAATATCTGGGAGTTCTGGCTGAAAAGTGATCACTACCCAAAGCAGCATACATTAGGACACCGATATAGTGAAGGAATAACGTTTTTGCAGAAAAAGCGCAAGCCTTGTGACCCCACCCAATGAGGTCTGAACCAATTGCTACGATTACTCTACAGGATATATAGTAAATGATCCAATACACAAAACAGAGATATAAATACAGAATATAATCCAGTATATGGTGAGCATCTGTGGAAATGGAGCAATTGTTGAAGGTCCTTTGGAATACTTTATATAGATTTGAATTGAGTTGCTTTAGAATCCAAAGAGACTTGCATGGTCTGTTTGGGTAAAATGATCAGTAACTGGTCTGTCGCTGTAAAGAGTCTTTCGCTAAAACAAAAGGAGAGCGAGCCCTACCAACTGCCAGAAGGGTACAGATTGAAAGAATTACAGTGGACTGGAATTGGCAAAAACTAATCCAAGTCTCAAAAAGTGCGGCTGCTAAAATGTAATCCTACTTCAGGCACATTGCGCTCCTCAAATAAAGCAATTTCCTAAGCAGCCATAGTTTGAGGTTGTGGAAGTGATCACAAATGCATATATTAAGGTCTGAAAGGAAACCCATTCTGTACCAGAGAAGGGTACCAGATAGCAATAGAATTCGATAAAAAATATAACTTTTGATTGGCTCAAACTGATGCATCATTCCCATATGTAAGTGGAAACCAGACCTTTGGTGAGGGGTTTGAGTACACAGTGCAACCATGATTAAGCAGTTGGTTGTACTTGTACCAACATGAAACAGCGAACGTTGGAATGTTCAACAAGCCCGCTTCCAATTTGGAATGTTTCAGAGGGGCGGGATAGAGCTTACCAGTGTTAACTTTATTTTATCAGGACAGAAGGCTCTCAACCTCCCATAATAAGGTGCGTCGGTTTTGGGGAGTGGTTTGGAAGAGGTTTGCTTTTACAGAGATGGGACAACCATAGAAACCAGAAACCCACAAATAGGAATAAACTAAGAGGCAAAGAGATGCTAGGGCAAGAGCAGACTCGGATCCATGGGGTTCATCAGTTAAGAAATCACAGCATGGTAAGTTTTCCATTTGCAACTTACTAGTTTTGCCACGTGAACAACTGTATTGCAACTGAGACTGCTTGACTGATACACAAGAAATGTCCAGGACCTCAAGGATGGAACACATTTGCTTTGGCTAAACTGGGGAAATTATTAAATGCTGTGTAAAAACAATCCTTTACCTTCATAAAAGAAAACGTACAAAAAAGGACCCAGGTGGCGTGGTAGGACATCACTGAGAGTGCAATGGTTTTGCTATAGCAACAGACAACTTTTGTATTTACCCGAGCATTCACAGCTTGGGATCCTCAAAACGGGATGCCCCACAAGCTTGGAAAAGAATGCAATCCGCAACCGTTAGACATTTCAAGCTTTCCTTGTTTCGCCAAATTAAGGAGGACACCTTGCGTCTTAACAATAAAAGGGAAATGGAAAACAACATGTTTCTCTGTTTTCTCGTACTCAAAACAAATTGTTAGCTCATATCCTGGCAAATACTTGTTGCCCTTACAATGGGCACAAACAGCTCTCCAGCAGTTACATAGCCACTGACAATTTGATAAATGTCACTTTACTGACCGGCAGAAGAGAAAAAATGAAGCTCTGCATTTACATACAGTATGAGAGGCCACTTGTACATTTAATTTTGAGTGGTTAAAAAGTATTTTTTTTTCAGCTTCCAGTATATTCAAGCAGCTCTATGGATTAATGCCTTCTACCAAATCTAAGTAAGCCACATTGCACATTTACCAATGGAGTACAATTGCCTGGGTTCTTATCACAGCATCGAACAACTATTCTGAGAAAACATGGACGATTGTTTAAAGTGGTACATGCTGCCATTGGCAAGGTCTGCCAAAAATGTAGAATGTTGTCACTTAACATTAAACTGGGTTAATTTTCGTAACAAGAGAACAATCGGGAGGTTCAAACCAAGGAGAGCCATTGTAGGTTTATAAGAGATTTAATATGTTGTGTTTTTTTCTTCTAAATGCGGCATCGTATTTCATATTGAACTATACCAACTGACTTCATGTGAGCAGATTTACACAGTACACAGATAACAATTCATAAATAAAAATCTACCAAGTATACAATGAATGGCATTTGTGTTAATGAACACATTTTCAAGTTGTAAACGTCTCTGATGTGAAGTGGGAGACATTCCGAGTTCGTTCTTCACCACAGATGCGTTTCCCGGATTTCAGCAATAATTTGACCGGCTCGTTGCAGTGCCTGTGCATCAAAAGAAAAAAAGAAATCATGAAGAAATCATTTCTCCACATTGCACATGTCCATTATAGGTTTTCTGAGATGGCATACTGTAGTGGCCTACTTCAATTAATTTAATTCCCAGACTCCTGCACACCCTATCAGACGAGCTCAGATAGGAGCGAAGAAGCAACATCTAATATGCTGAACTCTGGCTTGGGGCAGCCCTGTTCAAACAGCGCCATTATTATTGTTTTTAAAAAATAAAAAAAATGTTGCACCATTTCACCATGCTAGTGGTCTCAAAGTGCATAAACCTTGTCCATGTTAAGGAGCAATTACGTCCTCCACCAGGGACCACAATACCTTAATCTGCTGGAAGTCATGGACAGGAAAATGAGTGTGTAATAAAGAGAATACCACCAAAGTGTGTTGTGCCTGTAAAGGCGTGTTCTTGATTAAACAATGAGTAAGTGAAGGATAGAAGAAAAACAGCATATAGTAACGTGCATATGTACGGTTTGGGTTAGAGGCATGGCCAAGACAGCCACTTAACATCCATATTATCAGGGAGCCAGGTTTAAAATGTTGGGCAGCCGCTGCTTAGGACAGTTTAGGCCAAGGGAACCACCAGTTTCAATTGGTTCTGGCTAAGGGCTCCTTTCACTGCTCCCACTACATTCCATACTAACCTGTTCAGGTAAGTACCATACCCTCCCCCCCCCACCACGACCCCCTACATCTCTGTCCTAACCCCGCTAAATATGCTCCCATTCCCATGGTCCCTTTTAAGTACCATGCTCCTAGTACTCCTATTCCTCCTTACTGTCCGCTCTCCTCTCATCTGCAGAGACTCACCTACTCCCAAGATCTGCTCACCCCTCTCTCCACATTGCTATCCCCTTTTCGGGTTTACATTATTTTTAACTAATTTAATTATTTTCCAATAGTTTACTTTGTCTACATTACTTCAAATTCTTTTTAATGGGGACCAACAAACGCTCCCTTCCACTTCACTACCATTTGCTGCTCAAACCCTTCACAGCTCCTTTATCTCCCAACCCTTAATAACATTGATAGAATAACTCCGCCACAAAATAGTTCTAAGTAAATTACCTCGAAATAACTTAGTTCATTAAAACAAGATCACATGCTCTCTTCACCTCCTAACTTTCTCCTGGGTTGTAACTCTCCCTCCCAACACCAACCTCATCTACCCAAAACTTCTTTATTACCCCCATCCACCTAGCCACGCTTGCACACACTTAACTTAGTCTCTGGAATGCTAAACCACTACAGAACAGGAAAACATTTCTCACAGATCACTTTGATCCCCATCATCGCAAACTCAGTGATAGCGATCACTGGAACACTCCCACTCAACACTGCAATGCTGTTGGCTGCCCGTCACACAGAATTATGTCAATTCTCTCATTGCCCACGACTAACCATAAAAGTTGGCAGTGTTGGTCTGAAGATCAACAAAGACATCCTCAGATTGTACACCACCATTTTCCTCAAAATGTCAACGTTAATCTATCAATATAGAACTTCTGAGGAACAAGTAATTTCCAAAAAATATGTAAATGGTTATCCTATGCACATATACATGGGAACAGGTTGAGCCTCCAGAAAACATACCAACTATAAACCTGGATATATTTGCAACGCCATTGGGGGTCAAATAGACCTTTTGCGTCCTAGTCTGACTACGGTGTCAGTGCCTTAAGTTTAAGATGATATATTTCATTCACATGAAAACTATGCAGACAGAGGCCCGTATGTTTGAGTTTTGGGTACAACTGGTAAGTCTCAGATCCAAATGCCTAACAAATAACGAACAAGTTACTTACCTGTAACTGTTCTCCAGCATGGGTCTGGCATGGATTCACATGCTCATGAATATTCCCCGTCAGGCTGGGAATCCTCGGTACAGGGAAAAAAATCAGTATCAGTTTCGTTTCTGATCTGTCTTTCTTAGTAGTAACCAATCACTGGTCTCTGGGTCATACTTCCTCCAGCTTTGGTAGCACATAAAGTGGCAGTAGGACCAAGTGAAAAGCCGCAGAGGGGAAGGAGGGAGAGTTTGCATGTGAATCCATGCCAAACCCATGCTGGAGAACAACAGTTACAGGTAAGTAACTTGTTCCTTCTCCAGCATGGGGTCTGGCATAGATTCACATGCTCATGAATATAAGAATACATAGCAGTACACATATGCACAACCACGGGAGGTGGCAAGGCTCAACATTAAGCATTACATAAACTCAACATTAAGCATCTCTTACCTCCTCACCTTGGGCATGAAGGAAAGGTGCGTCCTCAGCACCACCCTCGTCTCGTGAAAAGTCAAGTATGGAGGCTTGCAGGATAGGGCCTGGATCTCTCCCACTCGCAGTGCGGAGGTGATGGCCACAAAAAATGCTGTTTTCCACGACAGGAATTTCAACGGTGCCGAATGCAGAGGCTCGAAGGGCGCTCCCGTGAGCCTGCTGAGCACCACGTTGAACTCCCACGCCGGGGCTGGAACCTTCACCGGCAGGAATGAACGGAACAGTCCCTTCATAAACTCCTTCACCAGGCGATGAGACCACAGAGATGATCGTCCCGTAGTTCTGGTGTAGCGGGAGACTGCCGCTAGATGTATTTTGATGGAGGCATCAGCCAGCCCCCCCACCCCCCTGGCCAGCGAAAGCAGGTACGGCATCACTTGAGGGGCCGTAATTCGTAGAGGGTTAATCTTCTGTGCACGGCACCAGACAGAGAACCTCTTCCATTTGTGTCCATATCACTTGAGCGTTGAGAACACCCTGGCCTTTGCAAGCACCTCCTTGCAGTCCGCCGGGATATCGTACCCTCCAAACTCTAGTGCCGCAGGAGCCAGGCCTGCAAGTTCAGAGACCTCCGGGTCGTGATGGAGGATGGCGCTGGAGGATGGCGCCTCCTCCTCTGGAGAGAAGATCCGCGTCCATCGATAGTTTGACTGGGGGGTGGTGGGGGACGCTGACAAGTCCAGAAGGGCCGGGAACCAGATCTGTCTCGGCCACGCTGGTGCGAGGAGGATCATCCTGCACCGGGACCTCTTGAGTTGGTTGATGAGTCGCAGTAGCAACGGGGAGAACTCCTACAGGAACAGGCTGTCCCAGGGCAACGAGAAAGCATCTCCCATGCTCCTCGGAAGGGGAAACCTGCTGGCGAACCTCTGGCACTTGGATTTCACCGCCGTTGCAAACAGGTCGATCTGGGGTTTGCCCCATCGTCGGAAAAGTCGATCCACTTGATCCTGACCCAGTTCCCACTCGTGGCACGAGCGCAGCTCCCTGCTGAGTGAGTCGGCAATGGTGTTCTTTATCCCTGCTAGATGGAAGGGCACCAGAAACATCCCCTGGGCAACGGCCCAATGCCACAGATCCTGGGCCTCCTTGGATAGGGCCGGGGACCTGGTTCCTCCCTGCTTCCGGATGTAGAACATCGTGGTGGTGTTGTCAGTGAAGATCCTCACCACCTTGCCCTTGATGGATGGAAGAAACGACCCGAGAGCCCAGAACACTGCTCGGAGCTCCAGGATGTTGATGTGGAGTGACCTCTCCTCCAGGAGCCAAAGGCCTCTCGCGTGAAGATCTCCGGTGTACGCTCCCCATCCCTCCGGGGAGGCATCAGTCGTCACAGTCTCCTGGTGTGCTGGGTTTTGAAAGTCTGTGCCCGCTGCGAGATGCACGTGGGTGCCCCACCACCGAATTGCTTGGTGGAAGACCTCGTTGAGCGGGATCTTGTCTTTCGAAACTGCCCACCGCTTGCATCCAATGGGCGTCGAGGAACTCCTGTAGAGGACGCATCCGCAGCTTGCATAGGTGCACCAGGTAGATGCAAGCGGACATCATGCCGAGAAGGGACTTGATGGACCTCACCCTGGCCACGTCCGCGGCCAGCAGGCGCTGCACTTTGCCCACGATGGCCTTTGTCCTTTCTTCCGACAGAGAGGCCAATCGTGCCACTGTGTCGAGCTTGGCTCCCATAAACAGTGCGACCTGCGACGGAACCAGGTGGGATTTTGGGAAGTTGGAGAATCCCAGATCCGTGAGCAGTTGGACGGTCTTCGCTGTGTACTCGATGGCGAGTTCCCTTGTCCTCCTCGGATGAGCCAATCGTCCAGGTAGGGGTAAACGTGGATCCCCTGCATGCGCCGCTGCGCCGCCACTTGTGCTAGGCACTTGGTAAATACCCTGGGCGCCGACTTCAATCCGAATGGCAGGGCCTTGAATTGGTAGTGCCGTCCTTGGACTACGAATCTGAGAAACTTACCAGGTTACTCACCGTAGTGACCACCTTACTCCTAGTCCATAGTCCCCTTTCCTCCATACTTACGGGACATCTCTCCTTTCTGTGGGACGGGATCAGAGCACTTTTGTAAAAAGCATCCACATTTTTTTCAAAAATGTGTCCCTCCTCTCTTTCCTGCGCGGGGCCCAGCACACGGCCGTAACCCCGCCCACCTTGGCTCCGCCCCGCGCATCGCCCATCAGTCCTTTTCTATTGCAGGGTCCAAGACCCATTAGCAATAACAGAGGAACCTTATTAGAGGGGACGGCGGGCGGCGGTATGGAGGAAAGGGGACTATGGACTAGGAGTAAGGTGGTCACTACGGTGAGTAACCTGGTAATACTCCTACGTCCCATCCCCTTTCCTCCATACTTATGGGAGATTCCCCAAGCACTCCTTACAGGAACTATGGGTGGATGGAAATACCCCTTACTGAAACAGGTTCTTCAGCACAGCCTGGCCGAACTGAGCGTCAGCCCTAGAGCTCATATCGAGGCAGTAATGCTTACAGAAAGCAGATGGGGAGGCCCAAGTAGCCGCTCTAGCGATGGACTCCCAGGGAACATACTTCTGAAAAGCAACCGCAGCTGATGTGCCTGGATACACTTAGGCGGCTTCAGCTTTTGGACGGTGAAAGAGTCCGTGATACAGGCAGCAATCCATCTGGAAATGGATGCCTTAGACACCAGCCTGCCCTGGGGTTTACCGAAGGTCACAAACAGTTGGGAAGAACTCCGAAGCTCGGCAGTCCTGTCCAGGTAGAACTTAAGAGCTCTTCGGACATCCAGGCAGTGTAGAACCCTTTCTGCTTCCGAGGCAGGTTTCGGAAAAAAGACCGTAAGGGAAATCGACTGAGTCAGATGGAATTCGGTCACTACCTTTGGTAGGAAAGCTGGGTTCGTCCGAAGGACTACCTTGTCCTTGTGAAAGACCAAGAAAGGATGCTCCACCGACAATGCCTGGAGCTCACTCACCTCCTCGCTGACGTAACGGCTCCCAGAAAGGAAACTTTCCAGGACACGTACTTGAGGTCAACCGTAGCCATTGGCTCAAAAGGTTTATGGCACAGCGCCGTCAGGACTACATTTAGGTCCCAAGCCAGGTGCAGACTACGAACCGGAGGGTAGAGTCGTGTCAAACCAGCAGAATGTCTCTTCACCACCGGGTTAACGAATAAGAACACCGGTCTGTAGAGAGGTAGGCGGAAATCGCCGAAAGATAAGTCCTGCAGGACAAGACATGAACCCCTGACTCTGCTAGGGAGGAGACAAAGGACAGCATCGTGTCAATCATCGCCACCCTCGGGTCCAATTCTTTCTCCAAACACCAATGACAGAACCTGAGCCATTTACTCTTGTATTGGGATGTGGTTGAGGGTTTCCTGGCTCCCTGGATAATGCGCATGTTATCCGCAGACAAACCCAAAGGCTCTAGAGCTGTGAACTCAGGCACCATGCCGCCAAGCTGAGCGATTGTGGGGAGGGGTGCCACATCTGCTGTTCCCCTTGGTGAAGGGGAACAGGAGTTACTGGTAACCTGATCGGCGGACACACCGACAGGTGTTGAAGTTCTGAGAACCAAAACCGGGCTGCCCACCACAGGGTTATCAGAAGAAGATAACAGTTGACAGAACTTTTCAACTTCCAAATTGCTCGATGAACCAGAGGAAGAGGCGGGAAGGCGTAAGCCCTCATGTTGTGCCATGGATCTCGAGTGCGTCTCCCAGAGAGGAGGCTCCCAACCCCCCTTTGGAGGCGTACTGAGGAAGCTTCTTGTTTACCGCCATGGCGAAGAGGTCCACCTCCGGTGTGCCCCAACGCAAGAAAATCCATGATAGGATCTCCGCCTTCAACTCCCACTCGTAGCTGACCACTGTCCGCCGGCTGAGGGCATCCGCAATGACATTCAGCCAGGCCGGGATATGCACTGCAAGCAGCCAGACCCCATGAAGCACGGCCCACTCCCAAATCTGGATGGACAGATCCACGAGAGGGGGAGACTTCGTTCCCCCTTGCTTATGTAGTACATTGACACCGCATTGTCCGTTCTTGTGCTGACCACCTTGTTGACAATGAGAGGTCTGAACGCCTTGAGCGCCAGAAAAATCGCCAGAAGCTCCAATTGATTTATGTGCAGGAGCTTGTCCTGAGGTGACCAGAGGTCCGAGACCTGAAGAAGATCTAACGTCACACCCCACCTGAAAAGGGAGGAGTCTGTCGTGATCGTCACCATGGGTCTTGGAACCCGACACCCACTGACAGGTTGCTGAGAGAAGACCACCAGTTCAGGTCCACTCTCATGGAATCCGGAATCATTATCCGTTTGGAATCTGGGTCCACAGCCTGACGCCAGGAACTCCGAAGAGCCATCTGGGTCCGTCTCATTTTGAGACAAGCAAGAGGAAGAGCCAGCACACACGAGACCATGAGGCCCAGAAGCATCTGGAACCACCAGGCCGACATGCTCTCCGACTGCGTAAACATCTGACACGTGGCCAACAGATCCGCCATTCTGTCCCCGGTCAGATACACTCGGCAGTCTATCGTGTTCCAACGAAAACCCAGGAAAGTCAGGTCCTGTGAGACCGTCATGGAGGATTTCCGCCAGTTCACCGACAACCCAAGAGGAGAGACTGGAGGTTGCCCGCTGCTGCCGAAGGCAAGGGCTGCGTAGGAGCCAGTCGTCCAAATAGGGATACACATGGATAACCTGGAGACAAAGATGGGCCGCGATCACCAACATCTTCGTGAAGACACGCGGCGCCGAACTGAGGCCAAAAGGAAGCACCCGAAACTGGAAGTGCTCCTCTCCCAAAGAGAAACAGAGGTATCTCCTGTTTGGGTTCCAAATCAGGATATGCATGTACGCATCCTGAAGATCCACCACGCTGAGCCAATCGCCCGCCTACAACGAGGAGCGAATCTGGCCGGGCGTGATCATTTTGAATTTCTTTTGGGGTAGGGAAAGATTGAACTGGGAAAGGTCTAGGATGGTGCGCAGGCCAGCCTGGTTGGGTATGGGCACCGTAAACAGCCGGGAGTAGAAGCCCTCCACTCGTTCCCCAAGGGGAATGGGTTCCACAGCTCTGGGGAGCAGAAGTTTCTGAACCTCGGCCTTGAGGGAGGGGGAGCCCGACAGCTGAAAAGGAGGGTTGAGGGGTGGGGTAGGGGGTAAATGTAAGCGGAAGCCCGCTCGAGTGACTGACAAGACCCATCTGTCTTCTGTGATGGTCTGCCACGCCTCCCAATGAGACGCAATGCGTCCTCCCACCGGGGTCTCGTGCGAGCACAGAAAACCCTCATTTGGCAGGTTTATCGTGGCGGTGCCACCCGAACCTGATGATGAGGCTGAGGAGCGGGAGAAATACCGCGTACGCTGTTGTCTACGGCTGTTATTCCCCAAAGGAGTATCCACTCTGCGATTTTTGCGGTCGAGGAAGCCCCTAAAACCAGAGGAAGGTCGACCTTGCGACAACGGCCTTTGAGTCTTGAAGGGAGGTTTAACCAGAACAGACAATGATTTGGACGTCTGAGTGCTGCCTTTGGTTTTGGTGAGCTCTACATCTGTAGAAAAGTGAAAAAGCTCCTTACCATCAAATGGAAGGTCCAGAACCTTGTCTTGCACCTCCTTCGAGAACTTAGTGGCATGTAGCCATGCTTGCCGCGAGGTATCAACCCCTAGCATCAG
The DNA here is from genome assembly GCF_040938575.1 of Ambystoma mexicanum. Taxonomy (NCBI): domain Eukaryota; kingdom Metazoa; phylum Chordata; class Amphibia; order Caudata; family Ambystomatidae; genus Ambystoma; species Ambystoma mexicanum. The sequence continues at coordinate 151,311,718 of NC_090936.1, forward strand.
ACCCCGAGCCGAGGTGTCGAGGTGATGAGCCGCAGCCTCCAGGAGATCCTGGGCCAAGACCCTGGCATCGGAAAGGCCTCCTCTGAAATCCTCCAGCTTCTCGACCGGAATGTGCTCCGAAAAACTCCGACAGACCTCTCCACATCCGCATGTTAGCTCCCGCCAAAATCAATTCTGCAATGGCCTGCCTGAGCTGCAAGGCCAAATTGGCAAAGATTTTCCTCCCTAGGGAGTCCAGGAGCTTGTCCTCCTTTCCCAAGACCTGAGTCGCCGTCGCGGAGGAGGAAGCTGCAGGTCTGTATTGCAACGTGGCCGCAGCCACCACTGTGGAGGAGGGAGGTGGACAAGACGACAAGGCCACTTCTTCCGAGGAATGTAGCTTGTACCTCGCGTCAATCTATTGACAAAAAGCCCCGAGTGTGGCTTTTCCCAAACTCGTCGGACCTCGGCCAGAACGTCCTTCTGCAAGAACAGGCTGGTACGCTCCAAAGGAGACAAGTGAACGCCCCATAAAGCACGCCCTCCTGCGGAGCAGGTGCCTCAGGCACCGGAACATCTAAGAAGCTCATCATATCCAGTACCCGGTCATGGAAAGCTCTGGTAGAGCGGGGCAGGTCCTCGTTGTCCTGTTCGCCTTGAGGGTCATCTGACAGGTCCGGCTCCTGCTGAGCCGAGTCAGGCACTGCTTTGTCCACTGGGGACAATGGTGGCACAGGCGGAAGCGCAGGGGGGAGGCACCACGGGCAAGGGAGGCACCGGCGGAACCACCGACGGGACGGGTGGACATATCTCCTTGAAAAGCCCCTTGAAATATTCCCTCATGGGGTCGGTGCGCATAAGCGCTTGAAATTTACCGAAAAAGGCGTCCTCGGGAGATTGTTACGGAACCTGAGGAGGCCTCATGAGGTGGACAAATCCAGGGACGCAACAGGGAAGGGTGCCACACCGGCCCCTCTGCCGACGTATCCACATAAATCAAGTGAGCCGCCCCCGCGGGCAACGAAACATTGCGCGGAAGAGGCATCTGGGCGTTCCAATCATAAACCGGCCGGTAAGGATGCGCACAAGGGACCTTCGGTTCACCCGAAGGACCGAACCCTACACCAGGGGCCGATGGCATAGTTGTAGGGGTAGTACCTAAAATGGCCGCCGTGGTGGGAACGGGCGCCATTTTGTCCTCATCTGAGGCGAACTGCGGCACGTGAGGAAGTGAGGCAGGGGTCCCGTCGATGGATCAGGGGTCTTAATTTTATCCTTAACATAGGGAACCTCGGCACTTCCGGTACTATGAGGCCTGGAATGCTTTTGCGACATACCAACCGCCAACTGAGCCTTCGAAGGAAGAGCCTCGGCACTTCCGGTAAAAGAAGAAACTTTCTTCTTTGCCCCCTCAACAGATCTGGTGTCACCACAAGAGCGGGAACAGTGCGCTGTCACCGACAGGGCCTTGCCTGGCCCCTCAGAACTGTTGGTAGCCTTAGCCTCTGTACGAGGGACCTCGGCCCGGTAGAAGCCTTATCGGCACGGGCTTCTAACATCCGTTCGGTAACCTCAAACCCATCCAAGACCTCGGGGCGTACCCCGGTTTTGTTTTTGAGGGAAGCCGAAAGAGTGGCTCAGAGCAAGCTCCGGTACCCCACGACTCAGTAGAACTTGGTCTTCACACAGCCCCCACAGGAGAGGCCTCGGAGTGTACTCCGGTGATCACAGGCCCCTTACGGAGACCCTCGGAGAAAACTCTGGTAGAATTATTAGGCCCGACAGGCACCTCAGGGCGAACCCCGGTAACAGAGCGATCAACGTCCCTCCCGGCTCGAGAGGAACCCGGGAAGGTATCCCCCGGCCGGGGTGCTCTGAAAATTAAAGAATTTACTGGGCATTTTTCTTCTCGTCGATGAACGCCTGAAAATGAGAAGGAGGAGTCCGTCCGAACACCTCCTTCCACCGCCCCAACTGACGTAGAAGTTTCCGGACCGAAAGGGAGTTGCAGTAAAAACAGGAGTCCCAACAGTGTTCCAGACCCAAACACTCTAAACAAAGAGGATGGGGATCCGCCCTCGCGAAGCGACTGACACGATCAACAGTCTAGAAAATCTAGTTTAAAAGACAGACTAGTAAACGAAACGAACGCTAGCGAGAGCCAGAGAGGGAAAAAAAGGGAAGAAAATCTTCTGAGGATGCAAGTGCGTCCGGCCCCGATCGCGGAGAGAAAAGGACTGATGGGGGATGCGCGGGGCAGAGCCAAGGTGGGCGGGGTTACGGCCGCGTGCCGGGCCCCAGGCAGGAAAGAGAGGAGGGACACATTTTTGAAAAAAATGTGGATGCTTTTTACAAAAGTGCTCCGGTCCCGTCCCACAGGACGGAGAGATGTCCCATAAGTATGGAGGAAAGGGGACGGGACGTAGGAGTATGTGTCCTTTTAGAACAGGGATGTGGAAGGAAGCATCCTCCAAGTCCAGTGACAATATGAAGTCGCCTTCCTCCAACTGTTCCAGAACGTGCTGGAGGGTGACCATCCAGAACTTCTGGGCCTTGATGTACTTATTTAACCGACGCAGGTCCAGAATGGGGCGCCAACCGCCTGTCCTTTCTGATGAGGAAGTATCTTGAGTATACTCCGGAGCCCCGGAGCCTCTTCGGGACGAGATCGATGGCCCCCTTCTTGAGCATCGCCCTTACTTCTAACAGCAGTTGAGGGACGTGATTTTCCTTCATGGCCACGGGAGGAATGCGGGGGCACTTCTTTAGGAATTCTAGAGTGTGCCCGTGGGCCAGGGCATCCAGCACCCAACGGTCGGTGGAGATGGACTCCCACACGCTGACTTACTTCGCCAGCCGGCCTCCCACCGGGGTGCTCAGGTTGGGGCCCGACGCTATGGCCGTTTCAGTCCTGCTTGGAGGCGGCCATGCCGCCCTGGCCTCCTTGGCGACGAGATCCTCCTGACTTGCCGCGCCCTCTGTAGGCCTCTTGTGACGAGGAACGGGCTGGGCTGCCTGGCGGAACGTAGACGATCCACCGCCGAATCCTTTGGAGGCACCTTGCTTGCCTCCGGAGTTCCGAAAGGGCGGCCGTCGTCGCTGCAAAACTCCCAACGCCCGAGCCGTCTCTATGTCGGTCTTGATGGCCTGAAGTGACTCATCTACTGTCTTCCCAAACAGGTTGTTCCCGACGAAGGGCATGTCCAGTTGCCCAACGGTGTCCGCAATGTCCGTGGCCACTGTAATGGCGTGGTCCCACGTCACCTCACCTTCCTGTAGGATCTCCAGGGCCTACCGCCCTCTTGTTGTCCGGTAGGAATTCCAGCAGGGGAGCGATCTTGTACCACAACTCCCTGCCGTAGCAGGCCACAATCACTAGGGTGTTGGCCAGCTTAATTGTCGTCACCACAGACGAGATGACTCGTCGTCCCATGGCGTCCAGTTTCTTTCCCTCGCCGTCAGGTGGGGAGGTTGAAGTTGAAGCCGTTGCCCCCGCCGCTTTCTTCTTGGCCGCCGCCGAGGCGACCGAATCCGGGGTCGGCTGTGCCCTAAAGCACAAAGGGGCGGAATCGGGGACCCGCTACTACTTCTCATACCGATCCCTCTTGGCAGGCGTCGTGGATGGGTTCTTCAGGAGAGCAAGTCTCTCGTCCCAGATGTAGTCAAGCAACGGCACCGCAAGTACCGTCTTCCTCTTGGCCTTGCGCCGTTGATAGGGGAAGCCTTCCTTCTTCTGTTCTTTTGGGCAGAGCTGGAAAAGTTTGGATGCCCTGGCAATCATGGCGTGGAAGGAGCCAATGTCGTCGGGCGGGGAGGCCCAATGGGGTGGTGATGGAAGGCCCATCCCTTCGTCACCACGGTCGTCATCCATCCCCGTCGTGGCCGTATCTGTTCGTGTCATCCCTAGGATCAGGAAGGAGATGAAGGCTGAGTGGGCTGGAAGGGCGGAGGGGGATGAACTCTCCTCCGCTTGTTTGGAGGGCTTCCCGACGGGCCCGGTTCTGCTGGGTCGTCCGTTGGGGGTAGCGGCAACCTCGCCCCCATCTCTGTGCATAAGGTTTGGATTTCCATCAAAATGGCCACCAAGTTGTCCTGAGGCTCGGGCACTGGCTGCGACAGGCGGGATTGTTGCTCCTCCTCCACGGGAGCCTTGTCGGCGCCACTGTTGCTCTCTTCGTCTGCCTCCCCGGGATTCCTCCCATGGGACCAGACCTCCTCAAACCTCTTGTTGAGGCCCTTCACGACTTCAACCCGCTCCTCCTCAGAGGCTGTATCCCTGTCCCCCCACCCCTCTTTTTCCACTGGGGTCTTCACGGGGGTCTTATCGATGGGCTGAAAAGAGGATTCCCTCTGCGGTGGCAGGGAAACTCTGGGCCCTGAGGTCGCCTCCACTGGGGTAGCCTCCACAGTCTTCGCCCGGGCCGCCACGACTCCCTCGATAGAGGCCTTAGCGACTTTTGCCGCGCTTGAGGCCTTCACCTTGGGGGGAGGGTCACTGCCTCGCTCCCCCTCGGCTGCTTCCGTCGGGATCGACCGGGGCTTCTCCAGAAGCTTAGCGGGTTCTCAGACTTTCTTTTCCCCTATCCAGAGTGTTGGCTCGTGGTTGATGGCGTCGGTGAAAGTGCACCCTGCCTGGCAGCCGAGGAGCCAGACTGTTCGGTGCTCCCGGTGCCCGGGGACTCGTGGTGCTTAGCCTTCTGTTGGGCCCCTGTCGCCGGAGCGCCCTCAAAGGACTTAGAAGACTGCTCGGACCTCCTCTTCTCACCTAACACTGGGCTCTTCCCTGCCAGCCATTTGGTGACACGTATCCGCCGATCCCTCATGGTCCGCTCCGACATGTTCTTGCAAAACGCACAGTCCTTCTCCACGTGCGTTTTGTCTCCTCATGAAGGCAGTAAAGGCATCTAGAATGCTCGTCCTCGAACACATTCTGCAATCCGCATCCAGGGCAGTTCCTGAAAAGCTTGGATCCGGGCGTCGAGCTTCCTTTGTCCTGGGCCAGGCCCACGGGGTAGGCCTCAAGGCCTTCTGGAATCCTCCAAGTAGCGTACTCGATGAAAACTTTGCCCTTGAAGGGCGTAGAAAATTCTGAAACGGGTCCCCGTTGATCAGAAGAAGAAAGGGTGGCGCTTGAGGCTCGATTGACCGAAAAAATGAGATTAAACTCTTTGAAAAATCACAAAACGCAGTAAAAGCTCGAGAGCTATAGCACGAGGCGTTAGGGAAAATTCTCATCTATGGCTGATTTCCCTCACCTAGCAAGTCCCCCAGCAGCTTTGCTGGACTTCTGGAGTTTATTTTTTTCCACTTGCTAAGAGTGAGAGCTTTTCCCCCACTCGTACCTGCGTTTTGCTATGTGTTTCGATCTGTTTTGGGGATTGTGGCCCCTGAAGTACACCACTTCAGTACCCCCCCTTCTTGTGTGCCACACAGCATCTTCAGTGCCGTGGCACAGTGTTGTCTTTGAGACTTCCCTCGACTCCATTTCTGAGGTGACTACTGTCCCCCAGAAAAGGGTAAAGTTACCATTAACTTTACTTATTCACCACAGACCCAGTACACCCCATCTTCCATGGAGTACTGGAAAGGGTTAACTCGCATCCCTTTGTATCTGTACCTCCTAGAGCATTGTTTCGCTCTTTTAACATTTAGACTTGGCTGGTGGCAGTGGTATCTACCCTAACTTTTCTACCGCGATTATATTAGATAAACTTGGTACTGTTCTTTGCTATTATATTAGCCTCGAACATAAACCCGCTTGACCAAATCATCTGTCTTTTGGCTCCGGTTGGGTTTATTCGCCTTTTTTTTGTTAAAGTCCTTCTTGTGTTTTAATTTGTACAGCAAACTAGGTTTGCCTTCTTTGTTCTCTGTCTTTTGGCGGGCTTGTGCCCAGAAGCCCTCCTCAAGGCACCTGGCTGCCTAGGTGGGCTGAATGTGAGGGAAGGGTGTAGTCACCCCCTGCACAAGCGATGTTAGGAAACCCAAGTCGCGTTTTGTCATGATTGTCCAGGGTAGCTGTCTGGGCTGGACAACCCCCCTGCTGGGGGATTGACAGCCAGGCTGCGTGAATGGGTTTATTTTTGCATAAAAGGCAGGTCTCTTGGGCTAGAAGTCTGAGTCGCCACTGGAACTACAAAGAACCGAAGCGGAGAGAACGATGGCTGCTGCAACTACCCCGTCCCGGTGAAGCCCTTCTGCAGTCCTGAGCTATCTGCCCTTCAACGACTCAGAGAAGATCCAGTCCGGAGTCGTCTTCCCTTGAGCTTGGTGGGGATAACCAGCTCATCTACAGCCAGAGGATCCTCTTCCGTGGTCGATATCGCGGCACACTGCTGTAGTCGTCCGGATAGCCACCTGAAGAGCCTCTCCTGTTTTTAAGGAGCGCACCCTTTATTCCTTGTCGCTGCTCCAGTCTTCATCCCTGTGTGGAGCAGACCCCCTTCAGACGTCGTCCTTCACAACGAAGCTCCAGGAATCGTGGTTCTGCGGGAAACCAACAGGAACAACTGCCAGAGCACTAGCTGCACCACTGGAACAAGGTACTGTGTTCTGTTGAGCAAACTGGATGAATCCCTTTTTCTTCATTTCCAAGGCTTGCCTTTGTCTTTCCCTCCTTCTTATAACTTTTGCTTCCGAACATTAACAATATCGAAGTACTTTTGGCTACGTTGAATCGTGAACTGTCTGACCGTGTGATCTTCGGCAACTGGCCCTATTGTCTTTCGACCCTGGCTCCGGCCCTTTAACTTTTGACCTCATGTCTCTGAGTGTTTCTTGATTATGCCTGCCTAACCAAAATATGCCTGTGATTTTTGCCTCCAACTCCCTCTGGGTATCTCAGGTGCTAAGTGTGTTTTTGCCCCGGTAGCATTTAATGTCACGGATATGCGTTTGTTTAGTCGACCGAACTGTCAAAAAGTGATCGCAATCGTATTTGCGGTAACATGTTTTGTTCATACCACCGGTGCATTCAAACACAGGGTACTTACCTTGAGACTTACTGTACAAAGTGAATTGGTTAGTTGTAGTATATTTAACGTGTGGTTTTTATTGAAGTTTAACAGAAGTGTTGTGTTTATAACGAATGGTTTAAAAATAAATGTACTATTTTTCTACCTGAAACCTTGAGTCAGTGTTTGCTTGAGTCACAGTAATTGTGGTCCCTTTGTGTAATCTCTGCTACTGCTCATATACTCTTGAGATAAGCCTGGCTGCTCCGCCACTGCTACCACTTTGACATAGTAGTACAGGCTTGTACCAAAGTTAAAACTTGTATTGCCACCTGTGGTCTTAATTGTGTGTAGTGGTCCCTAAGGGCACTGCACAGGATTCTGCCTAAAACGAGGACTCCCAACACTTGAACGTACAGTAAAAATCTGAGGATGGCTGCCAGGGTAGGGGCTTAGGGAGACGGCAGTCATTGGCTGGGGGTAGTATGACCCAGAGACCAGTGATTGGTTACTACTAAGAAAGACAGATCAGAAACAAAACCGACACTGATTTTTTCTGTACCGCGGATTCCCAGCCTGACGACGGGGAATATTCATGAGCATGTGAATCCCCCATGCCAGACCCCACGCTGGAGAAGCCCCAAATATTGATGCACCCAAATTGTTTGGCCCCGCTAGCAAATTACTTGACTAGACGCGACAACCATCTGGGTTGGGGATATTGATACTGCTCTGGAGGCCTGCACTGACCTGTTTACATGGTTCCATTAGGCCTGTGATAAAACCAGCTATCCAGAAAAGCCTGACTTTTCACAACATTGTAGATGTATGGAGGAATTTACACTAAACTACAGAGTAGACCTGTTACTCTGGGTCTCAAAACTTCAGCACAGTTTACATTATTTAGTCCTCACAAGCTACAACCAAGTTTAAGGACTGCAAACTATTAGCAGGAAAGTCCCCAGATCATAGCCTTCTTAGAATAATTCTGAAGACTCATAATGCAGTGAGAAATGGAAGACAATAGCTATTTAAGCAACAGGCCTTAAAATAATTTGGTATTTAATGGAAAAATTGTGGTAGCTATCTATCAAGGACTTCCGCAGACTTAATGTTGGTACAGTGTGAACTACTGCCGGTGTATGCAAAGTATTCAAAACCCACATACAGGTTCTATTTCAAAGACACTAGGATGCAGTTCGAGATGGATACTGTGAAATTGCACAGCTCATGAAACATGGACACAAATGTATGACAAGCTTGTGCAATTCTCGAACATGACTGACTCAAACAAAATACATGACTAGATCCACTGTAGTCTAGTGATAAGGGGAAAATGAAAGGCAGCTTAGGCCACTGGAATGGCTAGTTAAAACAGAGAAAAAGGAATCACTGTCATGCCTTCTATTTTAACTAAGAATACCTCCTCAGAGGTATTCTTCCATTTCTCTCCTTCCCCCAGACGCTCACCATCTCCAGAGCCCTGGTTCTCGCTAGGCTGGACTATTGTAACAGCCTCTATCTAAATCTGCCTGCCTGTACTTACTCTCCGCCCTTTGCAGCTTATCCAGAACAGGACTGCGAGACTTGTCCTTGGCCTCAAGCCCAGGGATTGTATCTGTCCAGGACTGAAATCTTGGCACTGGCTCCCAGTGGCTGCGAGGATTAAGTTCAAAACCCTCTGCATTGTCCACAAGGCCTACTGTGGCCTGGGACCGAATTACCTTCAACTCTCTCTTCCCAAATATCTTCCTTCTCAAGCTCTTCGCTCACTGCCTCCAACTCCCTCAGTGTTGGTCGCTTCTCTAAGGAACGAGTTGGTGGTAGATCTCTCTTTGGCAGGGGCCTCCCTCTGGAAAAGCCTTCCTGCCTCCCTTAAACTTGAGGAAAACCATCTCTGGTTCCGTAAGCACTCAAAACCTTCCTTATTGCTTCTGCTTTCTCTCCCTCTCTGCCCTGCTGATTTCCTGGCTGAATCTGCACTGGTCAACACTACCTGCCCACCCTGTCTGATTCGGGCGCAGGCACCGCCAGTTGCACACCTGCACTGCTTTCCCTGGCAACCCTGCACCTAGGGACTGTTTGTCTCCCTACAGCCCCCCTACCAGCACTTACCTTGCACTTGCCACCATCTGGCTGTTTTTATTATCTTATTTATTCTACTACCCCTTGTACTGCACTTTCCCCCTCCCCCCTCCAATGCACTTGGCAATCTGAAGGACACCGGCCTAGTAGGATCGTCGTCTATCGTACCTTTGTTCCCCCCTTGCCTCGTCGCGCCTTGAAACGCTTCTGTATAGGCGCGCTATAAATGCCATATAACTATCGAAGGGACATATCGTTTTCAAATGACGCTGTCAAAAACATCTATTGAGAATGGCATTAATCAAGAGTGATCTGTTTCAATGTCGATTTATCTGCCCTTCCTAGATGGAGTGAATGTGCCATCTTTAGATTCTGAAACAAACGCAAAGTCTGATGCTCCTATTTCTTTGAGATACGCAAAACTATGATGGATCTGTCCAATGGTACGCTTTTGACACCAGTAATAGATGGAGCAGTTGTTGGAACAGAAAGCACTGCAGGAATATCAAAGCTATACAAATCCCTAATCTGTCCTTCCTCCGACCAAATGCCTTTTGGTTAAACCCCCTCACTGCCCATTTGCTGCTCTCATTGATGGGTGGTATTTCACCCACATATCGACCTACTCCCGCTGCCACCCTGCCTGTGCACTGAATGGGGGCTCTGCACCCGCATGCACACCACCCGAGCTCCAGAACGCCTGATGCCCCCTGGCACCACTTGCTCAACACCTACACTACTTGCCGATTACTAAAGCTCAAGGAATTCATTAAAAACATCACAAATAAAAAAATTGACAAATTGAAGAAAGACATACAGAATTTTTCTCGAGATATGGTTTATCCATATCCATAGTTCCATTCATGTATTTCCTTGGACCTTGTCCATGTCATAGTCTTTGGTGCCAGACACTTAGGAACTTCATTTTCTGAAGGCGATTTCTCAAGCTTCGAGTTCTTCTATATTTTGATGTACATGATTTACACGTATTGAGATACTTACATACTATTTATTATTTTCTCTCGTCATGTCACAAATATATGGCACTAATATGAACTCCTGATTAAGAGAGTTTAATCTCGAAATGCGTTGGGCATCTTATTAAAGAAGAATTTGGGGAAAAGAGTACCTTGGAGAAAAAGTGGTTTTAATTTGAACATTAAATATATATGGCTTACTATATATTATTACCCTTGTATACAAAGAACTGCATCTTTTTTATCAACCACCTTAGTCTGCATTAACTTAAACTGAATCAATTGATACTTTTCCCTTGAATATTTGGCTTACTTACCCGAGTGTGCAGGGGATGGGAGTTCCCCTATTGTGGGAACATTTTCTTCTTGCTTTGCATATTTCTACGATCCATGTACCAGGACAGTTCTATTCTCCCCTCCACCGAAGCTTGCTTATCTAAGGAACAATATATTCCATTCACACTTAGTCTACTGACCATAAAGATAAGTGCGCGATACATACCATTTGCTTTTATAATTTCAATTTCAGCCATGCAAAATGAAGTGTTGAAGGCATCACACTGCATTTGACTCCAGAAACAAGGGGCCCTGCAACTGGAAGACATCCAGATGTGCACTGCAGCCTTCTAGTGAGCGGTCAGTTCCTAAAGTCTATTCAACAGGGATATCGCAGAATTTGATGACTTTGTTTACAGGTCATTAATTCCCCCCCCCCCCCCCCATGTTTCTCATAGGCCATCTAGGTACTCCTGGATTGGCCAGCATTTGGAGAACACTATTCAAAAGTGGTGGGCTGAACAAGGAAGATTTATAGGGATAGGTAAAGCCTGATCACCACTTGGTGTTTGGTCACGAACCTGCTGATCATGTGGAGCATTAAAAGTACCCTTGCCCAGGCATGGCCTGGAGTGCCAGCGATGTGGCTGCTCCTTTAATGGCCTCTGCATGGGGATCGCAGTATTTGTTAAATTAAACATGTTCCCGCAGTGCTCCAATTACCTGCACTCTTGGCCCTGGTGGCAGAATGCGCAGTGCCTCTTCGGCTACATTTTGGGCCATTAAGGAGTCGGGAGCCCCTAGAACGCGGCGAGGAGTTCTCCCGACTGCAGCCGCTGTGCGGCCTGAGAATGGCAGACTTGCAACACCGGCCCCGCCTCTATGATCGGATGCCTACAGTGCTCTCTTGACTGCACTCCTCCTCCAGACTGCGCCCTGACTGTTTGCGCGTCCCAGCTGACTCCAGCAGGGAGCCCGACCCGGACCCAGCTGCCTGGCAGCATTTTGCTGAGGAGGCCTCCCATCCTGATGCCTCCAACCCGCTGAGGCCCCATCTGCCTGCCTTTTCCTCCCGGGAGCCGGACCCGCTGTTTGCAGAGGGTGCCGGCAACCGTTCCTAAATCCTCGGAGCCCGCCTCATCTGGCCACGTGGAGCGGGCCTTCCCGACGTGACTGCTGGTCTCCTCCTCCAGGGAGTGGGGGAAAGGGAGGCCGCGATCCGGCATTGCCTCGGGGGGTGGTGCCTCCCCATCTCCACCCCCACCAATCTTCAGATGTAATCACAAGAGTCCATTTCTACACCACCAAAGAGGCCATATCAGCGATGAGCTATAATTCCAGGGCTCCCCTCTCCAAATTTTTCAGGATCTCTCTCCCTTGACCCTGCAGAAGCAGTGTTGCGCCCTCTCACCACCTTCTTCCGAGACCAACAGATCTGCTATCGATGGGTATTCCCTACGGCTCTACAATTCACACACAATGGCACCCCGCGAACCATCAGCCACCTCGAGGATGCAGCGTTTATTCTGCGTCCTGGTTCTCCGGGGGGGCACGGGATCCTCCTCTCCAGGCCGAATTACTTCCGACCCAAGCGCAGCCTCCCCTAAGCCTAGGCGCACTCGCTGGACAAGAGTGCAAAGAAACCGCAAACCTAAATGAAAATCTACAGAATCCTTATAGCACACATAGCGTTGGAACCCAGATTTGCCGAGCCTTCTGCGGGCCCTCATGCGGTCCATAGCCTCTCCCAGGGTGGATGTCACCATTTTACCCCTGGTGTGTTGCCCAACCACCTTGGCTGATTAATGCCTGGGTGGCGGGGGGGGGGGGGAGATACTGGTAAGTTAAAATCGGGCCCCCTGGCCACGGTTTGACGTTCATATCTCCCGTTGCCTCAGGAGAACCCGAAGCAGCTTGCCCCCCACGACTATGGCTGGCACTACCGCCCACCCCCAATCAACCCCCCTCCTGCGGCAAGAGGACCTATAGGACTTGGTCTGAAGAAAACTGAAGTTCACCACTCTAAATGTCAAGGGCCTAAACTCCCCACCGAAGAGGAAATCGATCCTGCAGAGGCTGCAAGAAGAGAACTTCAGTTGCCTTCCTGCAAGAGACTCACTTGATCCCGGCAGACTTCTCCCGCCTGCGCAGCGGACCCTTTCCTCTACAGTTCTTCGCTTCTAATGGCACTAAGAAGGGAAGCACCGCCATCCTTTTCACAAAGTAACTGAAACCGCAGGTCATAGACTCACTACGATGCCAGGAGGGCTGCTTCATTGCGATCAAATGCATCATTTTTGGCCAACTCTATACCCTCATCTCAGCTTATGCATCGAACAAGCATCAGGAAGGGTTCTAGCGGGACTTGGAGGAGTTGCTCCTCCCATTCATTGAGGGGCAAGTCATCATTGGGGGAGATTTTGGCCCCAGACCCACTCAAAGACAGATCATCCCCCCCCCTTCATCAAAGGACCCAAGATTGGCAAAAGATCTGCTCCGCCTGTTTCGAACGCTGAATGTCGTTGACTCCTGGAGGTTGCTATTCCCAGTATAGAAGGACTTCACCTTTTACTCATATGCGCACTGCACCTTCTCCAGAATTGACATCTTGCTAGCCTCCCCCCGACCCTACCACCCCCTCGTCGCCAATGGACTTTATATGAACCTATCTTAGGCAATATGTCAGCGAGGCATCCATTGCCAGAACTATAAAGAACTTCTTCATGGAAAACCACAATGAGGATACCTCCCCAGCCAATACCTGGTATGCCATGAAAGCGGTACTCAGAGGTGAGCTGATCACCCAAGGCGCGGTCTTCCACAAACAAAAACATGTGGCTCGTGCCGTCCTGGAAGCTGCGGTCTGAGAGGCGGAAACAATCCATAAACGAAAGAGCTGGTCTCTGAAATCCTAGAGGGACTTACAGGTGGCAAGGAAAAGACTGGAGGCGCACTACGCTGATGCCACGACTAACTTATTAACCAGAACAAAACAATGGTACTATGCCAACAACAATAAGGCCAACAAGCTGCTGGTAAATAAACTGGCCAAAGTGAAGAGAAGAAACACCATCCTGGGCCTGCGTGATTCTCAAGGGGTGGTCCAATTCGCGGTACGCGAAAAACTTCGCCTGGTGGTTGCCCATCAATCGGAAATAATGACGGCAGTGCCGAGGAACTCACTCGAACAACAATCTTACATTCGAGAGGCAGCTCTCCTGCCCACACACTCCTGCGGCAATGGAAGGACTTGAATCGCCCATCACAAGCGAAGAAGTTGAGGAGGCTATAAAAAGCTTGAAGCACAGGGCCCCCCGGCCCAGACGGTTTCTCCACTCGATTCTATAAACTCTTCCGTTCGCACCCGGTAGACCCCTTAACCCGGCTCTTGTTTGCTACCACAGGGAATATCACCCCAACTATGCAGGAATCCATTACTGTCCTCATCCTCGAGCCCGGGAAGGATCCTAAGAACAATAGCTCGTATAGACCCATCTCACTATTAAATCTAGACACCAACATTTACTCCAAGATTCTGGCCAACCGCCTCACGCACATCCTCCCCGGCATTATAGACCCAGACCAGACTGGATTCATAACCCACAGGTCAACGGGGGATAATATCCGCAGAACACTGAACCTAATGGAGATCGCCAGCCAGGAAGCACAACAACTCGCCCTGCTGGCCCTAGATGCAACCAAGGCCTTTGATAAAGTAGACTGGATGTACCTACGCCTCAACCATGAAGCCTTCAGCTTTGTCCCGGTTTTCCAGAAAATGGTTCTGGCCAATTATCAATCCCCCAGTACACGGTTGAGAGTCAATGGCCTCTTCTCGGATCCGATCCCCCCCTCACATGTGGAACGAGACAAGGATGCCCCTTGTCCCCCCCTACTCTTCGCTTTGGCCATGGAGCCCCTGGCCCAACGCATCCGTCGACATCCCCGAATCAAGGGCCCTCAGATAGGTCCCGCCCACCGTACGATTGCTCTTTACGCCGATGATGTGCTGCTGACCATCACTGACATGGCTTCCTTGAATGCAGCCCTGGCTGAAATTCAAAGTTTTGGGAGGGTATCAGGCTTTGCCATCAACTTTGGAAAGTCAATGGCCTTAGGGGTAGGCCTGAGCCCAGGTGAAAATGAATCCATAGTAGGGCAAAGCCCATTCCAATGGAGCTCCAATTCCATTCCTTACCTGGGGGTCCGGATCCCCACCCACCCAGCAAAAGTATACCAGACAAACTTTCCCCCCCTCTTCGAGGAACTGGAAAGGGACCTCACCCGATGGCAGCCGCAGGAGATTTCCCCTTTGGGCCGCATTACGGCATGCAAGATGAACCTCCTCCCACGGTTCCTCTATGCCTGCTCCGTTCTACCCACTTCAATCCCACTCCCTCCCCCACCCCCCCCTGCAGCGGCTCCAAAGGAAAATTAGTGACTATCTGGAGAGGCAAGAAACCACGCATACCCCGAAGAACCATGATGAGCAGCGTGAAATTTGGGGGGGGTTAGGGGTCCCAGATCTCTGCAAATACCAAGCGTGGGGTATCGCTTCGGGGCGCCCAAAATGGGTGGAAATCGAACAATCCCGATCTCCTCTTCCCCTCAGCTTTCTCCTGTTCTTTCCTTCCGCCCTGCGCCGCTCTTGGCCACGCTTGCTGACCTCCACCAAACAATCGCTCAGGGCCTGGGACTGAGCCCGCCGACACAAAGGTATCCCAGGGGTACTGAGTACTTTCTCTATCTTTCTCAACCCAGCCTTCTCCCTGGGCTCCTGTCCTGCGAACTTCAGGAATTGGGTGGCAGGAGGGCTCGAATCTCTGGGGCAGCTCTTCGAGGGAGACGCCCCTTGCACCTTTGAGCAATGCAAGGTAACTTTTCAACTCTCAGAAACAGATAGATTCACCTATGCCCAACTGAGACACTGGTGCTCCACCCCCAGACCCGAGCTGCAGCAACACGAGCCTCTGCTCCCTTAGAGATTACAATACAAGAATTGCCAGCCCGTGGTAAGATCTCTAGACTTTTATGAACTATTGCAAGAGAACCCCTTCTGCAGTAAACCCTCTTACATGGCCCAGTGGGAGGAGGACCTGGGTCACGCTATGGAGGACCATACCTGGATGGACATCTGGATGAGAACACGCACAGCCTCCCCCTGTATCACCAACTGGGAATGTGCCCACAAACTGCTTTTACGCTGGTACCCTCCCCCCCTCTCCGTCTTCACCACTTCCAGGAAGCACTGGATCCACATTGTTGGCGCCTTTGCGGCTTCCCGGGATCCTATTTCCATATGTGGTGGACATGCCCTAAAGTAGAGGAGTTCTGGTCCCAATGCCTCGCCATAATAAAGGATATTACTCAAGTGACAATTCCACTGGCCCTCAAGCAGGTCTTCCGATCCCAGGCACCTACCCGAGAACAGGAAGGAAAGCGGCACTGATAACAACTCCTGCTGGCAGCCAAAATCACTGTGGCTCGCACCTGGAAGTCTGCAGATGGCCCTCTGTCGACCCTTTGGTGGGTAAAAATGTGGGATATTCTAATTGCCGAAAAGGTCACGGCAGCCAAAGCGGGCCTCCTTCATCGGTTTACGAATATTTGGGCCCCGTTGTTAGACTATGACTAGACCTATCCAGCCCTGACCTATAAGCCACGCTAGATTGCGAGAGCACTTCAC
Organism: Ambystoma mexicanum; assembly: GCF_040938575.1. NCBI lineage: Eukaryota > Metazoa > Chordata > Amphibia > Caudata > Ambystomatidae > Ambystoma > Ambystoma mexicanum. Next base: position 151,327,674 of record NC_090936.1, read on the forward strand.
GTAACCAGCGAATACCCGTCGCCAGACCCGGCCCAGTAAGACTGAGAAACAAGTGCCATCTGGAGATAACGAGGGTGGGGTGGGGTACTGAAGTGTGCCACTTTATGAGCGCAGCACTTTGTGAAACCTTTGGGATGAATCTCTGCTGGAAAGAGGAGAACCCTGAATTGGTCATGTTGACTATGCATGAGAGTTTGCTAGGATGACTAAATTGGAATGTGGAAATGTGCGTCCCCTACACTGAGCAACATAATTACATGAAGAAATTGTAGAAATCTCAGGACCAGCATAGGCCTTCATGTCTCAATGCTGTTCTTCAATAGGAAGCATTTTGAGTTAATGCCTTGGTTGCTTTAGCATACGGTCCATCTCAATGGTGTTCAATGAAACAAAGATAACACCTGCAATAGCACCTGCAGGAGATGTTCTGGCACAGTTACCATGGTGTTATCTAGAGAATGAACAGCATCCACATGTTCAATCTAATGTGTGCACAATGATGGGAAAGCTGGATTATTCCCCTCACCCAACAAGGGTTCAATGTGACCGGGGATAGCTAAAGGGGGTTTAAATTACTTACCCGTAACTATTGTTCTCCAGCATGGGTCTGGAATGAATTCACATGCTCCTGAATATTCCCAGTCATCAGTCTGGCAATCCTCGGTAAAAGAAAAACAGTTTCACTTTAAAACTATTTCCCCTCTAAACCAATCACTGTCCTCTGGGTCATACTGCCCCTATCCAATGACAGCCCTCTCCATTAGCTCCACACCCCTGGTGGCCATCTTCAGATTTGGTAATCACGTCAAGTGGCAGTAAGAACCAACAAGAGCCACAGAGGGGAAGGCGGGAGGGTTTGCATGTGAATCAATGCCAGACCCATGCTGGAGAAATTAGAAGTAACTCACCGTAGTGACAAACGTATACCTAGCCTAGTTCCATAGTTCCCTTTCCTCCATATTGCAGGGGCGTCCCTTGCTAGGGACGGGAGACTGAACAAAACCTTCTTCCCCTTTAAATTTAGAGGCGTGGCCCTGGGAGCATGCGCTCCCATGACTCCGCCCACCAGCGTCGCTGCTCAGTCCCCCTTGACGCGTCGACAATATTACCATTGCCTAAGGTTACCAGTTTTATGGGGGGGGGGGGGGGAAATGGTGGGATGTACGGAGGAAAGGGGACTATGGACTAGGAGTACGTTAGTCACTAAGGTGAATATCTTATTACTCCTACGTCCCGTCCCCTTTCCTCCATACTGCATGGGTGATTACAACTGAATGTAGCCCCAGGGTGGAGAGGTGACCCTCCTTAAGAAAACAAGTTCCTTAATACTGCCTGTCGGAACGCTGCATCTGACCTAGAGGCGGCATCCAGACAGTAGTGCTTGCAGAACGTCGGAACGTTGAAGGAGTGGCCCACGTGGCTGCCCTCCTAATGACCTGCAATCAGACGCGTCTCTGGAATGCGACCGCCGTGGCCTTGGCTTTGACAGTGTGCGCATGAATGTTCGCTGGAAGCGGTTTGTGCTGCCCCTCAAACCTCCTTCATGGCCGAAACCATCCACCATGCTATAGGAGGCCTTGGAAACCTGATAACCCGGCCTTGACCCCCCCCACCCCCCAAAGATGACAAAGCGCATCAGACTTGCGAAAGCTCTTGGTACTGTCCAGATAAAATTTGAGTGCACCGGACATCCAGACAGTGCAGGACCCTCTGAGCATCGACCTTTGGATCAGCAAAGAAAGGTAAGGCAATCTCCTCATTTAGATGGAAAGAAGAGACTACCTTGGGTAAGAACGCTGGATGCGTTCTCAGGACCACCTTATCTCTGTGAAAAGTAGTGTACAGTTCTGAAGCCACTAGTGCTAGGATTTCGCTAACTCTGCGAGTGGACGTACGACCCACCAAGAGAGCAGTCTTAATGGTGGCCAGCCTGATGTCCGCGGATGCCATTGGCTCAAAGGGTTTGTGCGCCAGGGGGCCCAACGCTACATTGAGGTCCCACACCAGGTGCGTTTTTTTTGATGGGCAGGTAGAGCCCACCAGATGTCAATTAACCACCGGGTTGGAGGAAGAGAAGACTTCCTCTTCCGAGTTCCGGTAGGCTCCTACGGCCGCCAGGTAAGTACGGCATGTGTCTATTTGTACTCCTGAGTGTGGGAGGTTCGCAGAGAAGGATAGCACATTGTCCAACGTGCAAGTAAGCGGATCAATCTCCTTAGAGCCCACCCAGTGGCAAAACCTAGTCCATTTACTTTTTGGCTCCTAGTAGCATCGCTCCTAGTGCCGTGATCCAGGTCTAGGTTAGCCTGCGACAGCCCCAGATGCTTTAGTGTGATCTGCTCAGGAACCACGCTGCGAGGGATAACTACTGCAGGGTGGGGTGGATGATCCTGCACCCCTGCTGTGAGGGAAGTTGAGCTGGGCCCAATGGCAGGTGAATGGGAGGCCTGTTGAGAGGCTGAGCAGCTCCGAAACCCATGGTCTCGCCGGCCAACCCAGTGCCTTCAGAATGATGCAGAGGTGACATAATTCTCTCATCTTGCACATCACACTGTGGACCAGGGGAGTGGGACGAAATGCATATGCTGTCATGCTGTTCCACTGTATCTGGAAGGATACACAGGAGGATGACCCCATCTGCTGAACATCCCCAGCAGGGCATGATTGTTCAATTGCCATTCGTAATTGTCCGCCTCCAGTCTGCTCAGCCTTTCCGCCTCCAGGTTGGACTCTCCCGGGAGGTGGATTGCACTCAAGTAGATATTGTTCTCCAGGGCCCACTCCCACATGCTGACCGCTAGGCTGTACAGCGGGGGGTACCTAGTGCCACCCTGCTTGTTGATCTAATACACTCTGGTGGAATTGTCCGTCTGAATGAGGACCACCTTGCCACAGATAAGCAGCAGGAAAGCCTTGAGAGGGAGCCAGATAGCTTTCAGCCCTAGCCAGTTGATGTGGGACTCCTGTTCCTGGAGGGACCAGAGTCCATGGACGCTGTGGTTGTCCAGTGTAGCGCCCCAGCCTTCCAGGGAGGAATCCATGGTGATGGTCACTTTAGGTGATGCTTCCCCGGAAGGGCCTGCCTGTCTGCAGGTTGCAGTCGTGGACCACCAGACAAGGTCCTGGTGGAGAAAGGGAGGAAAGCTGACAAGGTCCGCTTGCAAGCCCCGCTCCTGATTCCATGATGCTGCGTAGCACATCTGTGATCTCGTTATCTTGAGCCTCGTGTGAGGTACTGCCAGTAGGAACGCTGGCATGATACCCAGTAGATGCTCGTACCACCAGGCTGAGGTCACCTCTCTGCTGAGGAAATGACCTGTGGCCCTCTTGATGACTGATCTTGTTCTCCAAGGGGAAAACCCTCTCTGAACTTGTGTCCCAGATGAGACCCAGAAAGTCAGGCTCTGTGTAGGCTGCAGCTGAGACTTCTTGTGATTGATAGAAAATCCGAGTTTGTGGAGTGTGAGCATAAGAGCAGAGGAAGTGTGGTGAAGCACCTATGGGGATCGCGCCCTGATGAGCTAGTCCTCCAGTTACGGGTAGACATGGTGACCTTGGGCCCTGAGAAAGGCTGCCACTGCATTCATAAATCTGGTAAAGATCCTCGGGGCTGAGTTGAGGCTGAAGGATAGAACCTTGTATTGGAAATGGAAGCCCATGACCATGAACCTTAGAAAGGAATGATGAGGCTGCCAAATTGGGATGTGCAGATACGCGTCCTTCAGATCCAGGGAGCACATCCAGTATCCTCTGCACAGTGTCTCTGCAATAAGCGCTGGCGTAACCATTTTGAAGAGGGAAGGAGAGGTTCAGAGTGGAAAGGTCCAACAACTTTCAGGCCAGTCTGGTTCTTTTGTATGGTGAAAATCCTGGGACTTCCGCCACTGTGAGCGTTGATGCGCCTGGGTGTATGCCTTGAGTGTGGCCTTCGTGAGGATAAAGACTCTGCAGTTTGGCAACTGTTTTTCTTCTTATCTAGCTCCTCATCAGTGTTGGAATCAAAGAGGTCGCCAGCATCGTATGGAAGGTCCAATACGCATTCCTGGATGTCCGGGTTGAACTTGGTAGCCCGTAGCCAGGCAGTGCTTCTCATGTCTGTGGCGATGCAGATGGCACGGCCTGAGGTGTCGATGTGCTCTACGGTGGACTCCATATCATCCTGGGCCACCATTTTAGCTTCTGCCAGCCGCTGTTTGAAACTTGCCTGGCTCTGGCCCGGAAGTTCTGGAAGGAAGTCAGCTATTTCCCGCCAAAGCCGCTGATTAACGCCTGCCAGCATGGCGTCCGCTTTGGATTGACAAAGGTGCAGTGAGGCGTTGGAATAATCCTTCTTGCCATAAGCCTCCAAAATCTCCTCCTTGCCTAGAAGCACGGAAGACAAGGTGGCCCAGGACAACCGAGGCTTGGAGTAGAGTAACGCTGCAGCGATCACCGACTAGTGCGGTTGAGGGTGCGCTGACAGCAAGCGTGGATCCCCCACCAATTGCCTATAATTGGCATTGAGGCGCGATTGACAGGCTGGACCGAATGCGGTTTGAGCCATTCCTTTTTGGCCAAGGCGACAACGTCCTTCTGCATCGGTATCCCCGTTCTAGCTGCGGGGCGTAGAGTGAGGACCTCAGCCAGGACCCCCCACCTACGGTTGTTTCACATCGAGTTGAAGAAGCCCCAAGTATTCAGCCAAACCTGAGAGCCGTTCATGAAAGGCCTTGGCTGAGGATGGCGTGTTGGGGTCCTCCTCCGCATCTGTGTCCACTTGGTCCGGTGCGGGTGGAAGAGTGCTGGGCGCCACAGGCTGCTGTGGTGGAACCAAAGCCGTTGGCTGCTGTGGAGGCTGCTGTGGAACCGCCTGAACTGTGGGAGGCAGGGAAGCCAGAATCTAAGGACCCGGCGTGGGCAACAGAGGCTGCGCAGGAGCCTGATCCGCTGGAGCCATGGGAGGAATTACTAAAGGCGCTGGCAGTGGCACCAGCGGGAGCATGTCCCTCACCACATCCCGAAGGATGGACCCCATCTGAGGCGACCGCATGAGTAACTTTTAAAAAAACCTGTCCTCATAGGATGGTGGGGTGGCAGGTGGTATTGACAGAAGCGGGCGGCTGCTCGGGCCTATGCGTACTCTGCCTTGCTGGTTGTAGGGTAAATCTGCCCTGCGATGCTGATGCATAAACTGTAGGCCACGTACCTGTTGAGACCAGTCCCATCTTGAAGTTCGTTCTCCAACCTGCTACGCAACAGGGGCGGTATCAGACAAGCAGCGATCTTGTCTGGAACGGCAGACATTTTGTCGGATGCTTGCCATGTGCCAACAACATGGTGCTTGCCTCGCTGGGCCCGGCCTCTTCCAGGACTCTTGGCGGCAGAGCTTGAGACCGACCCTGTACCTCACAACAGGGTCTGGTAGGTGTATTGCCCTTGGCTGAGTCACCGATAGTGCTGCGTACAGGCGCCCCCTCATACATCTGTCCAGTACTAGGCCGTAGCCCCTCGGATGGACACCTGGTAAAAGAACCTTGCGGTCCCTCACCACTGTCCCAGGAAGGATCCAATGACCCTTCGACCTGGCGGCCGGCAGCTGAAGCAGCCTCGGTGCCTGTGCGAGAACTTTACTGGTTTCCCCCGCTCTGACAGTGGAGACACTTGTGGGGTGCGGTGGAAAAAAAGCGCTTCTACCTTGGGCTTTGACTTGTGTCTGACAAAGTCCTTCAAGTCCTCTGGAGGCAACTTCTCATAGAGCTCCCTCCACCGAGCTAACCTGTTCTTCAGAGTGCACGGTGTAAGCGCATCACATGCAGTACAACCCTCCCAGCCGTGACCGGGGCCAAGGCAGCTGAGTCAAAGAGCATGGGGGTCGTACGTAAGGAAGAGCCCTTTGCAGGCTGGACCTGCTGAAGCCCGCTGACATCGACATGCGCCAGGGAGGAGCATGGTGCCAGAGGACAAAGTACCTGATTAAGACCAAAAAACAGAAGACAAAAGACAGAAGATGGTATCCGGGGAAGAGCGCATGGAATTACAAGGCTGAAGCCAAACCAGGAGCACTGGTGAAAGCAGTCCATACCCGTCGACGCGGAAAAGGGGACTGAGGAGTGGCGCTGGTGGGCGGAATCATGGGAGCGAATTAAAGGGGAAACAGGTTTTTTTTCTGGTGAAAAAGGTTCTGTCTCCCGTCCCTAGCGGAGGACGACCCTGTAGTATGTAGGAAAGGGAACAGAACGTAGGAGTACAATAGTTACAGGTAAGTAACTTAAACCATCTCCAGCATGGGATCTGGCATAGATTCACCTGCTCATGAATAACAATTACACAGCAGTACACATTACACAACCACGGAAGGTGGCAAGGATCAACAGAAGCAATACATACTCACCTCTGTAACAGGCTCACCTCAAACAAACAGGCTGCGTAGCACCGCTTGCCCGATTCGGGACTCCTGCCTGGAATCCCTGTCGACGCAGTAGAACTTTGTGAAGATGTGCGTGGACATCCACTTCGCAGCCCTGTAAATGTTGAGCAAGGGCACACCAGTGAAATGCAGTCGTTGCTGCGATGGCTCTGGTGGAGTGGGCTCTCGGCCGGCCTAGCAGTAGCCTGCTAGCTACTCTGAGAGTGCATGATGCAGGCGGATAGCCACCTGGAGATGGAAGCCTTTCAACAAGGCTTTTCCTTGATGTACAGGTCCAAGGTTGACGAACAACTGAGAAGTCTTCCGAAAATTATTTGTATGTGCCACATAGAACTTCAAGGCAAGAGCAACGTCCAGCAAATGCAAGGCCCTTTCTGCTGGAGCAGCGGAATCTGGAAGACCGGTACCACTAACGGTTCGTTGAGGTGGAATTCCAGTGGCACCTTTCACATAAAGGCTGGGTGTACGCAATACCACCTTTGAAGTGTGGAAAGACTAGTAAGGCTGCTTGCAAGACCGGGCCTGAATCTCCAAGACCCGCCTGGCTGAGGTGATAGCCACGAGGAAAGCCGTTTTCCATGAGAGAACCTTGAGCAGGGCCTGATGCATAGGTTCGAAGGGCGCTCCCATGAGTTTAATCAGCATAACATTGAGCTCCCAAGCCAGGGCAGGGGACTTCAGCGGTGGGAAAGTCCTCAAAAATCCCTTGATGACCTCCTTGACGAGTCTGAGCGACCACAGGGAAAGTCTGCCTTCCCTGTGGTGTACCTGGATATGGCGGCGAGATGCACCTTGATAGAGGAGTGAGCCAATACCGCTTTGGCCAAAGAAAGCAAGTATGGGAGACGTTGCAGAGTCGTGACACGGAGATGGGCAATCTTCTGAGTCCAGCACCACACAGAGAAGCGTTTCCATTCATGTCTGTCGCACTTCAACATCAATGAGGCTCTGGCCCTGGCAGTATTGTCCTTACATTCTGGGGGTAAAGCATAAACTCCAAACTCTAGGGCCGCAGGAGCAAAGCTCTCAGATTCAGGGACTCCAGGCGTGATGCAGAATTGCCACCCTCCTTCTCTGGCGAATAGGTACGGGACAGCGGCAGCCGGATGGATGAGGCCACTAACAGATGTAAGTCTGGATACCAGATTTGCCTTGGTCATGCCGGGCGACGAGTATCATCTTGCAGTGGCTCTGTCTGAGTGTGTTTATCACAAGCAAGAGGAGTGGGAATGGCGGAAAGGCATACAGGAATAGTCCAACATGGGAACAAGAACACGCCCCCATGCTCCTTGGTTAAAGGAACCTGCTGGCAAACTTTTGACACTTGGTGTTCGCCGCCGTCGCAAAGAGGTCGCTCTGGGGCTGGCCCCATTTGCCGAACAGAAAATCCAACTGGTACTGGCGAAGTTCCCACTCATGGCAAGAACGCAGTTCCCCGCTGAGTGAGTCCACAATTGTGTTCTCAACTCCAGCAGTGAGAAACGAAACAAGGAACATGCCTTGATGAATGGCCCAGCACCAAAGGTCCTGGGCCTCCTTGGAAAGCACCAATGAGCAGGTTCCCCCCTTGTTTCCTGATGCAGAACATGGTGATGTCAGAAGATCCTCACCACCTTGCCTTCCAACGACGGGAGAAAAGACCTGAGGGCCCAGAATACGGCCCAAAGTTCCAGAACATTTATGTGTAGGTCCCTCACCTCCGGTTGCCAGAGGCTTCTGGCATGCAACTGTCTGGTGTGGGCTCCCCATCGCTCTAGAGAGGCGTCCATGGTGAACTTTTGGGACTTACAAGTACTTGTTGAGAAGAGGAAGATCTAGGATCGGCCTCCACATCACTGTTTTCTTTCGAGCCAGAAAGTATCTGGACAGTACTCCAGATCCCAGAGACGCTGGGGGACAAGTTCTATTGCCCCTGTAACACGGCCCGCACCTCATGCAGAAGCTGTGGTATGTGTTCTTGTTGCTGAATCGGCATGATACGCGAACACCTGCATTGAACTCCAAAGTGTGCCCATGTCTGAGAGCGCCCAGCACTCATCTGTCCGTGGTGATCTTCTCCCACGTGCCGACGAATTTAGCCAGCCAGCTTCCCACTGGGGTGCTTAAGTGGGGGCCAGAGGCCACGGCCGGTTCATGCCTAAGTGGGGGTCAGAGCTCTGCCCTGCGGGCAAAGCCACTGCTCTCCTGTGCTGCATTGAGAGCTATCCCTGTATGCTTCTTGAGAGGAGCATTGAGTCTGTCAATACAGGATATTATATCCTTTGGAGGATCTTCCTGGTTTTCCTCTAAGAACGAAAGGACAGCCGTCCCTGCAGTAAAGTTCCCAAAGAGCGTGTCGTCTGTGTGTCAGTCTATCGCTTGCAAAGACTCATCGACCGCCTTTCCGAAGAGATTCTCCCCATCGAACAACATATCCAGTACCTTCGTCTGAACGTCCGGGTGGAAGTTAGTTGCCTTCAACCAGCCTTAACGATGCAGGGACACCCAGTTCCCCATCTGGCAGAAACCTGGGTCAATGATGTCCACTGCCACCATGATGGCGTGATCCAAGGCCACTTCCCCTTCCTGAAAGAGTTCTAGTGCCTTGCAGGAAGTCCAGAATAGGGCACAACTTGAATCATAGTTTCCGGTCATATCAGGACAAGATGGCTAGGGCGTTAGATGCCTTAATGGTAGAGGCTGCCGTATTTTCTTGCCCCGTGCATCCAGCTTTTCCCCTCCTGGCCCGGAGGTACCATGGCTGCCAACGGCAGGTTCGCTGAGCGCTTCCCGTCTGCTGCCAAGACCACCAAGTCGGGCAAAGGCTGAGACCGTAAGCATTTGCAGGATGAATCTGGGACCCTGTACTACTTCTCCAACCTGTCAAGCTTGGTCGGGCCGTACTGTGGTTTTTCATTAGCGCCAGGCCTTCCTAAAAGATGAGGTCCAGGAAGGGAACAGACACGATTGTCTTTCTTCTTGGCTCACGCCAATGCTATAGGAAGCCTTCTTTCTTGGTGTCCTTCGAGGCTGACAAACAATTCTGAGGCTCTTGATAGGACAGAATGAACAGATCCAACTTTGTCAGGTGGGGCGGCCCTTTGAGGCTCAATGGAGTGCGGCGTCGGTCGCGAGGAAATGGTCGTCCTCGTCGGTGCATGTGGCAGCTGTGTCAGTGTGCAGGTCCAGGACTCTGTGTGGGGTCTTATTGCAACGAGGTGGTGGTGTCGGATGATGGCAAGGACCAGTGCCCCCTTTGGCCTTTCTCTTTCGCAGGGTGAGCTTAGCCTTAGAGGCTCCTGCATGTCCCGTGAAGGTGAAGGCCCTATAAGCATCCTCTGTTGGATTTAGGTGACCAGTGTGTGCAGGGCTGTTGGAATATCCAGCGACACGTCTCTAGGTCTAGGGGTGAATGGAGCCAGCGGAGTAGGGCCACCAGGAGACCCCTCATGATCAGTGTAGCAATCGTCCTGTAGATCATAGTCCTAGTCGGTACTCGAGGAGATCTGCTCCGGTCTGTCTGGGACAGCCCCTTGGTGCACGTACCAATGAAGATTCACTGGAGGGACTGTGTCTCTCCTTCTCAGGAGGCTGCTGGGTCTGCACAGTCACCGTGTCTGCACGGTCGCCAGTTCCTTCCCTGACCCCAGAGTGGACGCTGCCTTCGTCGCTTCCGCAGCCGTATCTCGCATAGGGGTTAGGAAAGCCCGTGGAGTGGCCGCCACCTCATTCACTGACCCACTCTCCTGCAGCACTATCACAGCAGTCGTCATGGACTGTCGACGATGAGCTTGTCACCGCTTTTGTCGACTGCACTGTCGTCTACTCCGTTGACCTGGCATGCTGCAAGGTCTTGGCCAGCTTCGACGAGTCCTCTCCGAACTTGTCCTTCGTCGGCTTATCCGCAGACACAGAGCTTGGCCGGGTTTGGGGACTTCATCCTTGAAGAGGAACCTTTCGATCGTAGGCTCACCGTTGAGGACGAGGGTTGATGGCAATCGCCTTTTGCCTGACTTGGGACCCACATCAGCGGTGAACCCAGCATCGTAGAGCTTGGCCTTCTCTTGGACCCCTGCGAGCAGGCAATCCTCAAAGGATCTCGACCACCTCCTGGAGGGAGTGCACCCCTCAGACTGGCCGGTCCTAGATGAGGCTCGATTCTGCCCTGAAGTTGAGTCAGTGGCGTTGCTCGACTTGAGCCACGTTGACAGTCTGATGTAGTGTCATTTTAGGTTTTCTTTCAGAAATAACGGTACATCTCGCATCCGCTCCTCAGCCTGGTCTGGATGCAGGCAATATAAGTATTTATGATGCCGATGTTCCACAAAGACGTTCCTTAATGCACACTTTGCGCCGAGTTTGAAGAGGCTTTGACTTTCCTTCTCTTCACTCATGGTTGAAAGGAATGAAGTAGGCAGGCTGAGCCTTCTCGAAACTTCGATGACGATCTGACAGTGAATGGAGATCTTTGCCGGTAACGGATCCCGCTGCTGGCCTCAGTCCTTCGAAAATAATTAAGGTAAAATCGGTCAAAATTCAATCTATTTTGAATACAAATCAGAAAAAAACATGAAATAAGCTCCGAGAACAACCTGAGGACTCCCAAAACTGAAGCCTGCAGTAAAAATCTCAAGATGGCCACCATGGGTGGAGCTTAAGGAGAGGACTGTTATTGGATGGGGGCAGTATGACCCAGAGGACAGTGATTGGTTTAGAGGAGATACAGTATTAAAGTGAAAGTAAAACTGTTTTTTCTTTTACCGAGGATTCTCAGCCTATATGACGGGGAATATTATGAGCATGTGAAACCATGCCAGATCCCATGGTGGAGAAGAGACAGACCCATTTTGTTGCCTGGCACTTGATTAGGGAGTCAACCTGCACTTTTGTGCCGGGGAAGTCTTTGCCCCTTCCGTTGCCCTGTGTGGGCTGAGTTACCTTGCGAGCCCCAAAAAGTTTGAAAGTATTTTTTCGGATTATGCGTGCGTCAAACTCTGGCTGGGAGAAAAATCTGTTTCTATGTAGTTCTCCAAGATCTCATTATGGAGCAGCTCAGAAACGTACATCAGGAACATGGTACATTTAATTACAGGATATAGTGTCTGTTCAGGTTTTCTACTCTTGTTTGGAAGTAGAAGAGCCCAGCCTAGGAAGCTGTCGATTTGATTGTAATGGATAAGGCTGTTGGCAGTCGATGGGAACAGCTCTGTGGCAGTAAACCACCAAGATACCCTTGGACATGCACAGCATTCTCATCGACTACATTGACAGTGTTGATTGGGATTCTTGCCATCATCTAGGATTACCATGATGTAATCAAATCTGAAATGAATGAGGGAGAAATAACTGAAAGCAATTTCTTAGAACTCACTGCAGGAGGAAAAGCCAAAAGTTATTTTCAGACAACCCACTCTCCCCACTCCCTTTACTTACCTTGTAGCGGCACACAGCGAAGTGTGCCGCCGCCTAGCCATTGCTCTGCGAAGCTAGTTCCTTTCACGCACATTGAAGGGGACCAGCGCTGCAGGTCCCCAAACGCCCGCCTACAACCCACAGAATGTCAATCAAGGGGAGCAGGGGACACCCCAGCAACCCTTGCTCAAGATGTTTTACATTCATTTTTTCTTCAATTCCCTATTCCGCCTTTTCTCCCGTTTGCTTTTTTTTCCTCGATAATTTTTACAGATACCTCATCTAGCTGCCTATTAACAAGCTGTTTCAATGGCAGAAGGGGTCTCCATTTTCCTCAACTGCTTACTCATCGCTGAGTGTTCTGGGGATGATGCTGCTTGTGCCAAAGGTGAACCCTTATCTGCCTTGTATGGCACCTGGGTCAGATTAACCTTTCATCGTTTTATCTCTGCTCTTCTTAGACTTCTCCTCTGACCTAGATTGACCTAGCTGAACAATTAAGTTTCCTAAGTGACCTCTTAAAGCATCTTTCTGATGTAGGGTAGGGTCTGTAATTCAGCTAGCAGACCCACAACCTGTATATGTAGCATTAAAAACCTAGCATATTGAGCAATCTTCTTCAATGCTGTGGGTGAAGGCAATACACGCAGTCCAAGTTCATCCTCGGCATAACAATTTTTGAAGACTCTTAAAAATAGACCTCCAGACTTGAACATGTCCAGGTCCTTATCAGCCATGCTTCCAAAATGAAGGAAGGGGACATACAACTGAAGAAAAAAAGGACAAACCTGGGAGAGTGGATCCCGATAGGGTTGAACCCTCATCTTGAAGCCACAAGTGACAGGGGCACGTTTTCTGAGAAAAAGCCCACACAAATAGCAGTCTTATCTGTGACAAGTAAAAGTTGAAATCCTCTTCTCAATCTATGAAGAAAGGAAGGATATTATAAAGTTACTCACCGTAGTGACCAACGTACTCTTAATCCATAGTCCCCCCTTCCTCCATACTATACGTGCGTCCCTTCCAAGGGACGGGAGACGGAACCTTTTTCACTAGAAAAAAAACGTACCCCTTTAAATTTAGAGGTGCTCGGGGGCGCGGCCCATGGAGCATGCACTGCCCTGACTCCGCCGCCACACCTCAGTCCCCATTGACGCGTCGACAATAGATTTAACATTGCCTAATGACACCAGTATTATTAGGGGGAGGTTGGTGGGAGGTATGGAGGAAAGGGGACTATTGACTAAGAGTACGTTAGTCACTAGGGTGAGTAACTTATAATTACTCTTACGTCCTGTCCCCTTTCCTCCATACTGTATGGGCGATTACAACTGATTGTAGCCCTAGGGTGGGGTGGAGAGGAGACCCTCCTTAAGCAAATAGGTTCCTGAGAACCACCTGTCAAAAAGCGGCATCAGATCTAGAGCCTGCATCCACACAGTAATGCTTGCAGAAAGCCGAGGGGGAGGCCAAGGTGGCCATCCTGCTTATGACTTGCCACGGGACAGGGCGTTGCAATGGCCGTTGCCTTGGCCCTGACTGCGCGGGCATGCATGTTGGCCGGGAGCGGCCTGTGCTGTCCCTCATACGCTTCCTTGATGGCAGCGACCATCCAGCGGGATATGGAAGCCTTGGAGGCCTGGTAGCCTGGCCTCGAGCTGCTGAACGTGACAAACAGGGTGTCCGACTTGCGGAAGCCCTTGGCCCTGTCCAAGTAGAATTTTAGGGCACGCCTGACATCCAGGCAGTGCAGCACTCTCTGTGCATCATCCTTGGGATCGGGAAAGAACGTAGGAAGGACTATTTCTTCGTTCAAGTGAAATGCAGATGGAAACTTGGGCAGAAATGCCGGGTGCGTCCGCATTACTACTTTGTCCTTGGGTTCAGAGGCGACCAGCGCCTGAATCTCGCCAACTCTGCGAGCCAAGGTAAGACCGACTAGTAAGGCCATCTTGATGGTGACCAGCCTAATGTCCATGGATGCCATTGGCTCGAATGGTTTGTGCGCTAGGGCGCCCAAGACTAGATTAAGGTCTCACACAGGGTGCAGTCTCTTGACGGGTGGGTAGAGACTAGCAACATCCGTCAGATGTTTCTTCACGATAGGGTTGGAGGAGGAAAAAAATTCCTTCCTCCGAGTTCCTGTACGTCCAATGGCCCCAATGGCTGCAGGTGTCAACCTGTACTCCAGAATGAGCGAGGTGCGCTGAAAAGGGGAGAATGCCGTCCAAATTGCAGGCCAAGGGGTCAATTCCATTGGATTCTGCCCAGTGGCAGAACCTAGTCCATTTGCTCTTGTACTGGGCCCTGGTGGCTTTGCTCCTGGCGCCCTGTATGATCTCCAGATTGGCCTGTGAGAGGCTAAGGTGCCCCAAGCGTTATCTGCTCAGGTACCACGCGGTGAGGGCTAGTTTCCCCTGGCACGGGGGGGATGATTCTGCTTCCCTGCTGCGTCAGAAGATGTGCTGGGCCCGTCGGAAGGTGTATTGGTGGCACCTCCGAGAGGCTGAGTAGCTCCGAAGACCAAGTCGTTGAGACTCCTTGACCTTGCAAATTACTCTGTGTGCCAGAGGAGTGGGCGGAAAGGTGTAGGCATTCATGCCGGTCTACTGTAGGTGAAATGCGTTGCCCAGCGAGCTGGGGTGCCAGGATGCGAACTGGGGGCACTTCTTGTGCCAGGTGGCAAAGAGATCCACGTGGGGATGCCCCACCTGCTGAAGATCTCCTGAGTAACGAGGTTGTTTAGCTGCCACTCGTAATTGTCTGCTCCCAGCCTGCTGAGTCTGTCCGCCACCAGGTTGGATTCCTTCGGGAGGTGGACTGCCAAGAGGTACATTTCGTTTTCAAAGGCACGTTCCAACATGCACAGAGGAGGGGATCTGGTGCCTCCCTGCTTGTTGACATAATACATACTGGTCGAGTTGTCTGTCTGGATGAGGACAACCTTGCCCTTGAGGAGTGGGAGGAATGCTTCGAGCGCTAGCCAGATGGCGTTCAGCTCCAACCAATTGATGTGGTATTCCTGCTTCGGTCGAGTCGGGTGCCGTGGACCGAGAGATCGTCCAGGGTGGCTCCCCAGCCCTCGAGCGAGGCGTCTGTGGTGATGGTGTGGCCTGCGGAGGGGGCGGCCGAAAGGGCTTGCCCGTCCGTAGGTTGCAGTCCATGGACCACCAAGTTAGGTCCAGGTGGAGAGATGGAGAAATGTTGATAATCTATGATTGTGAGCCCCGCTCCTGATTCCATGAGGCTGCGAAGTGCTTCTGAATCCCGCTCATCTTTGGTCTCATGCGTGGCACGGCTAACAAGACCGCCGCTAGTAGACCCAGGAGATGTTGGTACCACCATGCTGAGGTCACCTCTCTGCTGAGGAAGTGGGCGGTGGCCGTCTTGATGGCCAAGATCTTGTCTTTCGACGGGAAAACCCTCTCGAAGCACATGTCCCAAAAGAGTCTGCGTGGGGAGCAGCTGACACTTCTTGAGGTTGAGCGAGAAGCCCAGGTCGTGTAGTGTGTTCATAAGGGGTTGGGATGAGTGGTGAACCGCCTCCTGAGACGTAGCCCTGACGAGCCAGTCATCGAGGTATGGGCAGATGTGGAGGCCCTGCGCTCTGAGGAGGGCCGCTACAGTGTTCGTGTGCCTGGTAAAGACCCTGGGGGTCCAGTTGAGGCCAAACGGAAGAACTTTGTATTGGAAATGGCAGCTCATGATTCTGAACCAGAGGAAAGAACGATGGGGCTGCCAAATTGGGACGTGTAAGTACACGTCCTTCAGGTCCAGGGAGCACATCCAGTCTCCCTTGTCCAATGTCTCCGCTATAAAAGCTGGCATAACCATCTTGAATTTTTGCAGGGGTAAGGAGAGATCGAGGGTGGAAAGGTCCACCACAACTCCCAGTCCTGCCTGGTTCTTCTGTGAAAATCCTAGAGTAGAAGCCAAAGCCTTGCTGGGAGGCTGGAACTACCTCCACTGCCGGCTCTCTACGAGCGACCGGATCTCCGCCAAAAGAGTTGCTGTCCCAACCTGTGGGTGGGGAGGAGGGAGAAGAGGCTGGGATGGGTAGGCAGTACCCCGTGGATACTACGGAGAGGATCCAGGGGTCTGCAAAATTCTGGCGCCAGAAATGTGCGTGGAGAGCAAGCCTGCCACCCACCGGAGACACGTGGACCTGAAGGGGCGTGTCATGCCTTCTTCCCCAAGGAGGCAGACTAGAAAAAGCCCTTACCGCCCCCACCCCTTTTTTTGTTGTTTGTGCCGGCTCTGGCACAGCGAGCGGTCCGGCTGCCTGGATCTGCGTTCCTGGAAGCCGCAGAACTCTCCATATGTACAACCCTTCTCGGAGCGCGGCTGAGATTGGGTGTAAGATTTGGCTGAGGTCTTTGTAAGAATGGACAAGGACTTTGCCGTTTGTGAGCTGTTCTTGTCCAGCTCTTTGTCTGTAGAGGCGTGGAAGGGCCCCCCCCCCCCTCTCGAATGGCAGATCTAGGATGCACTCCTGGACGTCGGGTTGAATTTCGTCGCCCGGAGCCAGGCCATGCGCCTCAAGTCCGTGGCAATGCAGATGGCACGGCCTGAGGTATTGATATGCGCTACTGTGGATTCCATGAGGTTGTGCACCATGAGCTTGGCCTCTGCTAGCCCCGCCTTAAAGCGAGATTGGCATTGGGATGGGAGTTCCGGGAGGAAGTCCGCAATTTCACACCATAACCATTGGTTGGCGGCAGCCAGCATGGTATCTGCGTTGGCCTGACGCTGGTGCAAGAAGGCGCTGGAGAGATCTTCTTGCCGTAATCCTCCAAGATCTTCTCCTCCTTGCCTAGCAGCGCCGCAGAGGAGGAGGCCGAGGACGACTGAGGCTTGGAGTATAGTGATGCTGCGGCGATCACCGAAGAGTGTGGCTGAGGATGCGTCGAGAGCAAGAGTGTATCCCCTTCAATCTGCCTGTCCTGGGCGTCCAGGCGTTGGTTGACTTGCTGGACTGATGGGGGCTTGAGCCAACCCTTCTTGGCCTGGGAGACTACATCGGTTTGCAGTGGAATCCCTGTGTTGGCAGAGGGGCATCTTGTGAGGACTTCAGCCAGAACCCCCCTCTGCCGGTTGTTCGACCTCGGGCTGAGGGAGGCCCAGGTACGTTCATGGAAGGCCCTAGCGGAGGATGGCGTGTCCGGATCTTCCTCCTCATCCGTATCTTGCGGATCTGGAGGATCTTGCAGAAGAGGGGTAGATGGAGCCAGAGGCTGGGGTACGGAGACCGCAGCCGGAGGCTGAGGAGGCAGCAGATGTTGTGGAGTTGGCTGTGGAGCTGGAGGAGGCGGCTGCACCGGGGCCCGATCAAGGTGTCTGTGGTACCTCTAGCATGGCGGGAAAGACTTCCCTGACTGCATCCTTGATGATAGCCCCACCCCCCATCTGCAGAGACCTCATTAGGCCGAGGAATTTGTCGAAGAGCACCTCACTGCCCGAAGAGGTAGTAGGGGGTACCGACAGGGTAGTGGGGGACTGCTGGAGCCACTGCGTACCCAGTCTGTATGCACACATGGGAAAGCTGCCCTGCGCATATGAAGGGTAGACTGTAGGCCACGTACCTGGTTGCGACCAGTCCCACCTTGACACTCGTTCTTTGCCGAATTCGTGGAATGGCGTCAGACGGGTGTTCCTGATTGGCGCGGCAGCCATTTTGTCAAGCTGCCTGCCACGTGCCTGCGACGTGATGCCCAGCCCACTGGGTCTTGCCTCATCCAAGACTCTAGCGTATGGATCACTGGGCCTACCCTGCTCCTCGGGTCTCAGCCCGGTAGGTGTGACACCCTCGACACGGGGATCGGTAGAGCTACGTATAGGCAGCCCCTCAGACGTATTGCCGGTATTAGGGCAGAGCACCTCGGGTGTAAGCCCGGTACAAGAGCCTTCCGGTCCCTCGACACTGCATCCGGGAGGATCAGAGGACCCTGCGACCCGAGGGCCAGTAGCTGTAGCAGCCTCGGTGCACGTGCCGGTAGAAGGACCTGGCCAGTCCCTCCCGCACGGAAGAGTCCCTGGGAAGGAGTCTCCCTTGCTGGGTGCACTGGAAAATATCAGCCCTACCTTGGACCTGGGACGAAGCTTCACAAAGTTCTTGAGATCCTCTGGAGGCGACTTCTGGAAGAGCTCCCTCCACCTGGCTAGTCTGTTCTTCAGAGCCTTCGAGGACAGCGAGTCACACGCCAAACATGATTGCCAACCGTGGTCGGGGCCAAGGCAACGTAGGCAGAGGGCGTGGGGGTCTGAAGTTGGGAAGAGCCCATTGCAGGATGGACACCTGCTGAACCCTGCAGAAGTCGACATGCGCCGGGGAGTAGCAGGACGCCTGAGGACCGAGTACCTGAAAGATAGATGAGACAAAAAAGACAAAGAAGAAGTATCTGCGGTGGAATTACATGCCTGAAGCCGAACCCAGGAGCGCTGGTGAATTCGACCCGTTCCCGTCGACACGGAAAAGGGGATCGGGGTGTGGCGCCAGAGGGTAGCGTCAGGGCAGCGCATGCTCCCTGGGCCGCGCCCCCACGCACCTCTAAATTTAAAGGGGAAGAAGGTTTTTTCTGGTGAAAAAGGTTCTCTTTCCCGTCCCTTGGAAGGGACACCTGTACAGTATGGAGGAAAGGGGACGGGAGGCAAGAGTAAAATCGTTAACCAAAGTATGAGAGTATGTCTTTCAGTACGATGTGGAGTGGAGGCTAGGGCCTCTCCAGTTTAATGGCCAAAACACAAACAACTCTAAATGTGCTGGATACGTGGCACACTGTGGAGCAGTTTCTTCTATTTACACTGCTACTGCAGAACATTTACCAAGAAATGTCAGTCTGACAACAATCAATATTCAAAGCATGTGAATCTATGAAAGATCCAATGGTGAAGAATCAATTGTCTGCACCAGCCGTGGAGTCTCATATTAACTTTAATTCAATACCGATTTGATTATAGCTCTCCAATGCTTTTCCAAAGTGCCCACCTGATCTGGTATTCAAATCAGTTAGCATATTCAAAGAGTAATGGGTCTTTCTTCGAATCCATGCTTACAATTAATAAACCAAGAAGAGTCTGAAGCTGCACACACATATATAGAATGCCAAACAAATATCCTTCAGTAACTCAATAAAACACCTTTTAATTAAAATATCAACAGGTGTAAACCAAAACTATTTGGTGTGGTTACTACATACCTTAATTGATTTAAGTGATATTTGGTGGTGATGCACACGGGGGAGTGCTCCAATTTGAGTTTATATAGCTCTATACCGGTTGATTGGCATAACCCCAGGGATAGTCTCAATAGCCCTTCCCTTCAAGTTGTTCTCGCTTTTTATTATAGGTACATAGCATGGGCATCATAGGTCAACTCCCATTGGTATGTCAGTCTGACATACTTCAGTTGGAATGGCCATAAGCTCTTTGCCACCTCCATCCTGTTTCAGGTCACTATTATTTAAGACCTTTAAGAATCCAAAGTATTAAGTGTTTAAAGACCTTAAGTGTGATAACACGGAACCATTTCAATGTAAACGGTCATGTTCCCCACTTAGATCCTTAATTATTTCAAAAATAACAATATTACAAATTACGAGGTGGTTTGAAGCACAGTATCCAGACGGAAATCCACAGACTGCGGGTGGTTTATCAGAGTGATAACAAAACAAAGAATGGGGTCACCCCCGTAGAATGGAGAAGGAATATGTGCACAGTAGAATTATGGTGTAAAAAAAATCTCATCTTTGATTTCATCCACAAAATTCCGGAGACACCCCTGAAATGCACGGATAAGCTCCAATGTTGGCAAAAAGCATATGCAGTTATGGCATCGTTCTGCATCATCTGTTGGACTGATCACAATAAATACTAAATATTGCTGTCCTATTAGACAATTTTATGGAGCAAAAAGTATGCTTTTCAGCAGATTTGCATAAAATGCATTGATCAGTGAACTTCAAGGGATGGCTAATCAGGCGTTGTGTGGCTTAGAAGAAAAAACCTATTCTACGGTTACATTTAAGGTAGAGGTTTTCACGCTTTTATAACCCCCTCTCCCCACACCCCCTCGGAACCATTACATTAATGGCGTTTGATATTTGAGAAAGATATCCACAAATAAAAAAAGAATCAGAGCCAGAAAACATTTACTTTGACAAACCTTCTACAATAAATGGTTGGACAAAAAAGAAGAAAAAAAAACACTCAAGTCTTTCGTAATTGGAACTTCATGGGTATTATGTATATAGAAACACGACTTGGAGTAATGGAGGAAGCAGCAACTAGGGGCGTTAATTATGCCTTAGTCTATTCCTGTAAAACTTGTCAAAGTTAGTACAGAAATCACTTAAGGCAGAATATAAAGGCAAAGTCTACCTAGAAAGGATTTTGAATACCTGTTTCCAGAAGGGGCAAAATCCTATTTGTCAAATTAATAGACTGGCAAATTCTTCTGCCAAGGGAAACAGCATGGTAATTAATCAAATCGTATTAAGGTCACAGTGGGAATATTTCTTTAGTAGGGTACTACACTCCCATTTTCCATAAGTTTAGCATGCCACACAGATTGCCCAAAGACCTAAAATGGCGTTGGACAGATGTCATCCATCTGCAGGAGCTCCATCACATTTGCCAGTCTTATAGCCAGGAGCTCTAGAAAGTGATCACAAAGTCTTAAAAATAGTTTGAAATCAAGAAGGCCTGTTCTCATTCTCGATCTGTTCGACCTCATGGCTCCACCAAAGGGTGGCAAATGTTTAATTCACTCAGCTTCAGATATTGTGAGTGACTGATAATCATCTTTCTTCCCCTACACCTGTGGCTACCAATTTTTAGATGGAGTGCAAACTGATTACAATAACCTCAATCATTCCCTTAAAATTCCAGGTCCTCAGACTTTCCTTAATCAGGTCTAGTCTCAGCGACTTAAAGAGCTGGGAGAGAGATATTTTAAGAACCTTAAGTCTCACCAATACCATACACCTTACAATGGATCGAGGCTGTTGAAACTGAAACCTCAAATAGCCCTCAGCATACACACACACACACAAATGCCTTCCAAGTTCAAAGTGAGATTACCTTTAACATATCAGCTGCCTCCTTCCTACGTTGAGCCATGTCCTCAGATTCAGTGAGAAGGTCTTCGAGTAACAAGGATTTGTACAGCTGGCCAACAAGTTCACTCTGCAGTGTGTCCTTCACGTGGTTCACTAGAAAATGCATAACGGCCTTTGGCACACTGAGGGACACAAAATCACAAGACAAACTGAGTTATTTAATAAAAGATTGATGTTGTGCGATAAGCAACAGGCTGCCAATTTTACCTGTACTACGAAACGTTGATTGAGCATATACAGATGTTCTTTTTATTTATTTCATTTATAACTTTTATTATGTGTTTATTATTATCTCTTTTTAATAGGCTGCTTGATACAACCCTGGTCGACTACAAAGTTTGCATCAACAGTTTGCATTTTGAAAACCCCCATTAAAATGGTGTTACAATAGAATAAAGGCAACATGAAAGTCATGCCATGCAGCGTTTTACAAAAAGAAAAACTACTTACCTGTAACTACAGTACTCTAGCGCTGAGATCTTTCATCGATTCATATGGTGTTGAATATTACCCTTCAGGTTGTAATCCTTGGTACTATTAGAGAGCAGTTTACATAAGGAAGGGGATGTAGTCACCCAGAGACAGCTTGAACGCAGAGCTCCTTGTTGACATACATCTGTCAGTTAATTTAGTATGCAAAAACCTTGACCTTGCGTCTTTTGTGTTCTTGAGTGGATAAACGGAAAATAATGCAACATTAGGCGGGCTTGTGAGAACACGAGTTTTAATTTGGCAGTCTTGTTATTTTTAGGTGTTCATTGGGGTTGAAATCCTTCTGCGTGCATAGATGGTAGACAACGCTGTGACTGATTTTCTCACAGGTCTGCTGTCTCTTGCTTAGCCCGCTTCATCACCTCTGGTGATGAAGCTGTGTGTGCTTCATTTAGCACTGATCAGACAAGATGCATTATTTCTTAAATACTTATAACAATGTACGCCATCATGACTGAACTAAATTCTTCTTGTTGGCTTTTAAAGGTTTCCTCACAGTTGTGCTCAACAGTGAATGTATTTGACTGCAAGTAAAAGTACCTTGCAGATTGTTCACTGAACTGGCACACCTAGCATTGTTATCTGTGCTCTTATTGCACAGCTCTGCGTTTACAATGGGCTTTGGAAGTCATTGTGGTGCAGAAGTGTATCCTACAAGCTGAAGCTCTTGTCTCACTGAAACAGTAGGGGTGGGTTCTACTTGCTGGTCTACAGCCTGTACAACATTGCTTTAAGGTCAGAGGGATTAAGGTTTGCCGTCTTTGATCAGTGGGTGTTCGCGTTTTCCCCTTCATTGCAATACAAGGGACCTGTGCAATAAATAGCATGGTTTACAATGTATTAAGTGGTATTCATAATTTGCAAAATTAAGTCTTGCAAACCTTTGTCTGCAAGATCCCCTATAACCGTTTAGCTAAATCTTCATCATGTATTCCATAGCTCATGGCAATACTCCCCATATTCTTTAACAAGATTGCATGGTCGTTATACAAGAACTTTAAAATATCAAAAGGTCCAACGTAGGTAGACGTTAAGGTGGATATGAGAACTAAAGTGAAGAATGAGATTCAATTACTTTGCAAAGACATTCAATCTTACCAGAAGGCTTGATGGGCAAGAACACATTTTAAAATATTGAGCATTGACTTGAAGGTTTGGAATACCTTAAAGTGGGAGTCAGAAATTGAGTTGTCATATACGGAAATGACAGATCACAGCCGGAGGCATAAGATATTATAGGATCTCTGAAAAATTGGCTAGCACTAATCCAGTCAAGATCATAGAAGAATGGATCCCAAGGAGCCTGGTATCTCATTTAACCCACGAACAAGACCTAAAGATGCAAAGGCCTCATTGTTTTTATCCCAAGTCTCATCTTTCTAAAGATACCCTTCATCCTCTCACATGGTTCGAATTTGCTTCAAGCCAATTAGCTCCCGTTTCAATGCTTTGAAAGCCAAGTTACCTCAAATCCAACCGTTGTCAGGTGCTACTTGTTGCTCCCAGGCTAACTGGTTCCTTACAAACATGCATATATGGCAATCACTTGGATTGTTTAAGATTGAAATTAAAGACGAATTTGGACACATCTAGGGCACACTTAAATATAATGGATCTTACATGGTAAAAAAGTAAACAAGTTAACCTCATACGGAAGCTAGATTTGCAGTGTGCTGGGGAATAGGTCAGTTGCCCAGCGAACGCTTCGTCCTACTAGATGAGGCCTTACACCAAGAAGATGGTTTTAGCTCCTGCTCATCGAATCTTAGTTTTGAACCATGCCTTCAGACTGTTTGAGTTACCAGCAGGGAAGAATTATTCTTACTGTAGCTAAGAAGTCCCTGCTTATATTTAATGGGTCTAATATTTGTTTATCGGATGATTATTATAAAGACACAACTAACAAATGCAGAAGGTTTTTGGAGCTCAGACCAATTGTTGGAGTACAGATATGGTCAGAGAGCAGCTGTAATGCCCATCCCTTCCCCTGGTAGAGCATCCATGGAATTCTTGGAGCAGAATTAATATCTACCAATTCCTTCAACATTCTGAACCTGAAGTTCGCAGTCTTATCAAGATACTCATAATTGCAAAAGTGACCCAACTTTGCCATTTCCGGCAAGAACCTGACGAGTAATGGTCAAGGGCTAGCATTCTAAAGTACTTCTAGAAGCAGATCGTAGTCTACTGTGGACCAAGTAGATTGTCAGGTTAGCGAGAATAAAGGGCTACATCTAGAGCCCCAATTAAAGACATTCTTTGTCTGCTCCAAAGGTCCATGGGTGACTTGTGCCATAGCCCCTTACTGTGTTTTTTTGACCAGTCATTAATTGTAATCTCCACGCCGTTATATCTACTGTATCATGACCTTACTAGTCTTTTCTATCTCCCTTCTGTCCATTTTCTGAAAAGGTGGGGGGTGAGAGGAAAGGGAGAAAAATAGAAGGTAAATAGAAAAGCAAAGAAAGAGGACAAACGTGGTAAAGAAAATGTGACAGTTTGCTACTGCTTTTGATGTTCCATGCCTTAGGTTTTCTTTCCCACCCTTCACCAAGGTTCATGTCTGAACAGCTCTGTTGAACATGCTCTTGTGTGTTTGTTTCTGATCGGAAGCAGTCCCTCAGATTGACATTTTTACACATTACACCAATTTTTAGATTTGCATTTAACGTGTCTTGTCCATTTGCCCCTTTGTGTGTATGTTTGAGATGTTGAAAAGTTAATTGGTACACAGTATAACAATGAATCAGAAACTCATTAAGAACATCGATGCATGCATACCTACATGTGCTACAATGTTTTGTGCAAGTTTTTCATATCACTCTTTTCTAATGAGTGGTAAGTTTATCCCTTGGAATGTGAAAGGAATGTGTAGCTCCATTCAAAGACAGAAAATAATTCCTCAACTGTACAAACTGAAACCGGATGCTATAGATCTATAAGAGAAATGTGCATATTGTAACATATGAGGCTGAAATCGCATGGGTTGGAGAAGTTCTATTTACTAATGATATTTTGCTAATGCTATAGGTCTACAAAATGGTGTAGCCATTCTGTTTAGTAAACATATGAAACGTGCAAAAGTGGGTCAGGAATCAGACATTGAAAGTTGGTGGTATCATACCACAGTCAAAGAGGAAAATACATTCCCTAATATTGTTAATTTGTATAGCCCATCAGCTCAATATCAGAATGTCAGAATTAAAGTTAAATGTACACAATTGGGTCTACTAAATTGTTGTGATTTGGTCAAATAATGGGCATTGCTCTAGCTGGAATTCCACAGCTAGATTCATACATTCAAAAGCTAGGATTTCTCAATTGTATTAATGAACTAGCTTTAATAGATTTATGGAGCTTGTCTTATCCTGGGGTCACGTATGTCTTTCACCTGTTCAGAGTTTGGCCTCACATATTGGTTTTATCTAGTTTTCAAAATCACTCATCACTGATGTTGCACAGAGATTGGAGCTCTAATAACCAAATATGCTTATGCTCCTAGCATTAGAGATTTTGTTCTTCAACCTGTAACTAAATGGTTTACATAAAATGTAAATGTTTCACTCAAAGCATTCAAGCATTTTTTTCCATTTTGATTGGGCAATGACATGATTGTTCAGAGCAATTGTGACGCCTTCAAAGCATTTCTGAGAAGGCATATCATATTTTGACTTGCGTTGCTACCAAAAAACATTTAAATCATTCTTAATAAAAGAAATTAAAGGTTTCAGAAACAAAATTTGATGATCTTTCTACTTTAACATTGAGAATCTTGGTAAAAAAAAGAAACATAACAGATTGTTGACAGGTCAAGCTTGATGCACTATTTCAAAATAAAGGCCCAAAATCACAGCGGGGCGAACACAGCATGAAAGTTATTGTCCAATTATATTAAGCATAAAAAGGTACTCATGTAGTTAAGGATAATGAAACTGCAGATGCATTTAGAGAGTTTTACTGTAAAATATGTTCGTCAGTTGAGGTCTCCTTCAATAATATAAAGTACTATTTAAAACATATCCCAAAGCAGAGAAGTTTGACTTTACAGTATTAAAAGAAACAATCAAGGGATGAAATTAAAGCTGCAATGCCAAGATTAAATAAAAGTAAAACACCAAGACTGGACGGAGTTACAGTGCAGTTCTTGCTAGAATTTAAAGCAATGTCTCTCCAATCTCGTGAGTCTCATCTGGCTCAAAATGTACGTTTTCTGAATCTTCTATAATTGTAATCCCAAAAAAAGGACAAAGATTTCAAAGATATTAGGAACCATATTTCTCTGATAAACATCGAATTTAAAGTATTTTCCAAGGCTCTTATAAATAGACCACAGCAATACATTCTTTCAATAGAAGGGTGTGACTAAACTTTTTTGTTAAGGGGAGGAGGCTTCATGGAATACTAGGTTATGCAACATTAGTAATCATGCTTCTTCTGCATTACAGCAACTAGCATTGGTGCGCATGAGGCAGAAAAAACATCCGACAGGGTGTAACCTGAATGTGTGCAATACATTCCCATTAACTTCAAATGGTATCCAAATTAAATTAGAAGGTCTTGGTATGCATTGGAATCAGAACACTTAAAAATGTAGGGCAAATTCCTTTCACAAATTATTTAAACATCACTGCCTAATTAAATGTTAGAAATCTGTTGGATAACACAAATATTAATAGACAAGTGTCCCCCTTCGCACTTGCCTTAGTGGGGTCATTTAAATTATATCAAAACAGTTGTACTACCAAATATCCTTTATTCATTCTCTATGATGCCTAATCCCTCTGGATACTTTTTTCCCCCAAAAAGTTAGATTCAATGCTATGCAGATTTTATGGTTACAATAAGCCTTCGTAGTTCGATGAAATGGAGGTTACTTAACGCAAAAGGAGCAGGCCCTCGACGGCCTCCGTGGTTACGTCGACGCTGGAATAAGTAGCTTGCGTGGCGACCGTTGCCTCAGTTCTAGTGTTTTTCCCTTCGAATGCTCAGTCGGTTTAAGGGGTGATCCACACGTTGAAAGAAGACAGCAAGTATGAGGGGAAGGATGGGAAGGCGATCACGAATACATGGGAGGAACATCCAGTCAAAAGAACATTACCAGGGGTAAGTAATTTGTTAAACAAATGGATTGTGTCCTCCCACGTATTTCTCATCTTTGATATACTACCAAAGCAGTATGAGGTAGGCATAGAGGATTATTGTTGATTAATGCTGTGAAGTACATCCTTCCAAATCTGGCCTCCTGTCCTGACCAGAGTCAAGACAGTAGTATATGCTGAATGTATGCGAAGAGGACCAACCTGCCGCATTACAGATATCTTGTATGGGCACCCATCTCTGAAGAGCCGAAGAAGTAGCCACTCCTCGGGTGGAATGTGCCCTTAAACTATCAGGCAACTTTTTGCCAGTTGTGTAGCCTCTGCAACGCATAGGTTTATCCAGCGTGAGATGGTTTGCTTGGTGACAGCTAGCCCCAATTTATGATCAAAGTAGCCTACAAAAACAATGTGATTGTGCCTAACCTTGGATATTCTGGAAATGTAAAAGCTTAGCGCCCTCCTAGGGTCCAGGCTATGTAATCTATTCTCCTCCTTAGAAGGAGGAGTCAGTGCATAGAAGGCAGGTAACACTTTTTATGTGCCAAGTGGAATTCAGATGCCACTTCTGGTAAGAAAGAGGGATGGACCCTCAAAACCACCTTGCCCTTAAAAAAGGTAGTGAAAGGTGGTTTAGCAGAAAGCCTGAAACTCACTAACTGCGGGCTGATGTTATTGCCGTCAAAAGGATAGCAGCCCGCATTAGCATTCTGAGAGGCCATGAATGCTGGGGTTCAAAACACACCCCCATTAGACACCTCAATACTAACTTCAGGTTCTAGTCTGGTACAATAAAAAAGGGACCGCGGGGGAAATATGTTTGTTAATCCTTTCAAGAATTGAACTGCAATAGGGACCTTTAAATAAGTACCCTCATCAGCCGAACACTTAAAAATAGAAAGCACCCGCCAAGTAACCTTTTTACTGTGGAGACCTGAAGCCCTAAATGGGCCAGGTAAAGCAAAAAAGACAATACCACAGTATTGTTACTTGTGAAAGGATCAAAACCTTTCCCTGCACCATATGCAAAATGGCAGCGGTACAGAGATTTCGTTGATGGCCTTCAGGCCAAAAGCAACACCTCCATTACGTATTCCGGAAGGTTCCAATCTTTGTATCTTGGCCTTTCAGAAACCAGGGGCGAAGATTCAGAGTCCTGATTTCTGGATGAAGAAGACCACTCCCTTGCGAGGGCAGATGGCCATTTTGAAGATCTGGGTACCAAGTTTTCCTGGCCCGTTCAGGATCATGGTCTTTCCAAACTTTCTCAACCTCCTGATGACATGAAGAATGACGGGGACTGGTGGTAGCGCGTACAGAAGTAGGGATTCCCAGTCCACTACAAACGTATCCTCTAGAGCTCCTCTTAGTTTAAATTAGCTGAAGCAGAACAGATTGCACTTCCTGTTGACACTGGAGGCAAACTGACCTACCCAAGGGGTTCAAAGGGCAAAGATCTCCAGAAGGACTTCCTGTGGGAGATAGTGCTCTGCCTGTTCAGAGCATTTGCCGCTATGTTTTCTTCTCTGGCTAGATCAACTGCCAGCAGAGAGATCCTTTCTCTTAGTCACCAAAACCAGAGCTGCATTGCTTCTCTGCACAGAGCCAGTGAGCCCCGTTTGTTGAGGTAGTACTTGGCCACTATTGTCCATCATTATCGGGACATTCTTCCCCCGCACTAAGGGCAGAAAAGTCATCAGTGCTAGTCCGATTGCTTTCAGCTCTAAAAAGGTTGATGTGATGCCTGGAATCCGATGGAGACCAATAACCGCTGATTGAAAGGTCATTCATATGGGCTCCCCACCCTGTGAGGTAGGCATCTGTCACAATTGTCATCTCTGGCCATGGTTGCCAAATAGGTTCTCCTTTCATCACGTTCTCTAGCTAGACATAGCACAGGAGGTCCTGAGCAATCCTGTTCGGGTCCTGAAGAAGGTCCGTCATTCTGCCGGAGAACTGAGACCACTGAGATCTGACAGTCTACTGAAAGGCCCTCATTCGCAGACAGGCTACTAGCAGTAGGAAAATTGGCATGGCCAGAGAGCAAGGACCACAAGCTCCATCTCATAAAGGGTCCAGTTGGACCCAGTCCTGGCGCCTTTGGCGCCAGGCTCATGAAAATGTGTGCTCTGTACACTTCTACTCTGGTGCACGTGTTATTTCCTCCCCTGCAGGGCCCCCAAGTGCATCCAGGTCGTGAGGCCATAGGAATACATTGGCTGCACGTGCAGCATTTTCTGGGAGTGGCAGGGTGGGGCCACAAGGCAGAGCAAAGTGGCGTGGCTGGGACCAGGATATTTAAGCCTGCCGTGCCCGCACGCAAGCGCTTTGCGTTAGTCTGCTCATAGCAGCGTAACGCTCACCGCCGCCTGAAGCACTTCTTACCTGATTCCAGCAATACCATCGCCTGAAGCGCTTCTCACCTGATTCCAGCAATACCATCGCCTGAAGCGCATCTCGCCTGATTCCAGCAATACCATCGCCTGAAGTGGTCTTACCCGACTGCAGCAATAATCGTCGCCTGCAGCGCATTTTACCTGATCCTAGCAGTAACCGTGGTCGATGCGCATTCTTACCTGTTCCAGGCTTCCAACACTTACTTGGGAGCTTATCTCGGCCAGCCTCCTCGCTGATCTAGCCATCCATCACCTGCCGGCAGGTCTTCAGATTGCTCCTCTCCGTCGGACTTCGCCAGGCCATCCCTGCAGGAGAAAAGGACAAATAAGGTAAGAAACAACAAAGACATTACGCTAAGGTCGCGCGCAACGCAATCCTCGCGCTGGACCTTAGAACCAAGCTTACCATCTATTTGGGACATTGTAAACTCCTCAAACCTCCACTGGGGCTCGCTTCCAGCACTGCGACTCCATTGGGCCTCTCATCACCTACTGGGGAGAAGGAAAGACATTACAAGGGATATGGACAATAATAACGGAAAAAAGGACATTGCAAAAGAATACGGACAATAATCATTGTTGAAGAACACTTACCTTTGAAGTGGTTCAGCCACAGCCGGTCTGGCCTGCCATGCACATGGACCAGTGAAGAAACTAGGTCTTTCTAAGGCGCCCCTGCACTTAAGAAGTAGGACGGTGAGCTCCCCCTCATAAATAAACAGGTGAGGCTATATGGGTAAGCACATGCTCACCACATTCTGGGAAGAAGGGTTCGAGGGAAACCACAGCTATATCACAGCATTCTCACGCCCTCTCGTATTCTCGCAGGGGCAGTATCAACAACCAGCGTAGTCCACAACACAGGAGCTGGGGAAGATGCCTGACCCAGGGGAGCCAGTTCCAGGGAGGGCTGCAACCGTGCCTCAACATTCCCGCAGAGACCAGTTGAGTAACAAAAATGCAGTACTCCATGAGGCCGAGCAGCCTTAGGAAGTCAAAAGCCGGAAGATACTGGCACTCAAACTTTGGGACCATCTGCAAAAGATGTTGAGCCCTAAACTCGGGAGGCAAGGATTTTCTAGAGGACAAGTCCAGGACCGCTCCAATAAACTGAAGCTTCTGTGATGGTGTAAAGTGGGACTTCTGGAAATCCAGGGAGCAGGTCAGCTCATGGAGGAAATGCCAAGTTTCCCGAGATGATTCTGAATCTGCTTTGGACAACACACACTGATGAGCCAATCGTTCAGGCAGGGGCAGATGTGAATCCCTTCCCTCAGACCTTCTACCACCACTGCCATAAGCTTGGTGAAGACCCTTGGGGCAGAGGTGAGCCAGAATGGCAGAACTCTGAACTGATAATGAGAACAGCCAACCGCAAACCTCAACTACTTTCTCGGTTTGAAATTAATTGGCACATGAAAGTAACCATCCTTAAGGTCCAATGATGCAAACCAATCCTGGAGTCAAAGGACCGAAGGATCTGCGAAATAGTTAACACCTTGAACATGTCCTTCCTGAGGAACTTGCAAGCATCTCCGAAAGATAAGCTTTTCCTTCTCGTCTGGAACCATGAGGAGCTCTTTGACCCGTGTGCAAATTGGCCCCTTGCAATAGAGTAAAAATGAAAGTGCCAATGCCTCCATCCATGGGAAGACTCATGTGATTGATTAGGCTGCCGTATGGCCGGCCACAGTGACTTTGCTGCGGCCTTAGATGCTTGCAACTTTTCGAGGCTCTCATCAGCCTTTGAGCCGAAAAGCTAGAAACCATTGACTGGCATGTCTAACAAACGTGACTGAACGTCAGGTGTAAACCCTGACTTCCTGAGCAATGCACATCTCCTGGTGACAGTACTCGCCACCATAGCCCTGCTCACAGAATCTGCTGAATCCAGGCCACATTGGAGAGACTGGCCCATGGTACCTCTGCCATCCTGCACCAGGTTTAGAACACCTTCCCTCTTCACCCTCAGGGATATGGACCACCGCTAAAAAAACTGCATAGTAGGTTCGTCCTTTTTCTCCTTTCCCCTCCTCTGTTGTGTATTCAATTGCATCACTCCCTTGGTTCCCTCCCTTGCCCTGTGGGCGCTTTGAAACAGTATGTTACTTGCAGTATCTAACAAGCGAACAATAAATAAAATAACATGCCACAAGGTGTGAATGAACTTCCCTAGGGCACAGGTTGTGTGGAATGGTAATACTGGCTCTCTTGGGGGCTCGCTACAAGGATGTCGTCAGATCATCCTTTTATAATATAACCACTGGTTTTCCCCATCCCAGGTATTCAGTGACTTTCCCCATCAATGCCCTATATGAGGGATCAGAATGACTTGAAACATCAGGAGTAGCAAAGACAGTGGTGGTCATTCCGAGTGAGGCGGTAAGGGGTTAATGGCACCGGTAAAGGTGCCGGAGCCGTCATCCCCTTACCACCTCATGAAGAGTCTGCTTGCAGGAACCGGCTAAGGGCGCCCGTTATTTCCACGAGCGGTATTACTGCAAGCAGACCAGGGTGCTAACAGGCCCGTTGTTAGCACCCTCCCCACTCCCATTGAGCCCTATGGGGGCTCGAATGGGGATGGCTTCCTTGAATGAGGAGTTACGGGTCCTCCAAGGTCGGAATGGCCCAGTAATTCCTCATTCAAGGAACCTGGACATGGTAAGGGGGTAGCCATGCCGCTAATAGCAGCATGGTTACCGCCTACCTTGTAATGACCCCTCCCAATGTCTCTGGCCAGGTGTCCAAGCCACTAGCCTCTTAAGCGATCCACTAGATTTCTCATTCTAGATTCTTCTGACACCAATTCATCAGGTACATTTGGAGAACCATATTCATAACCAAAGGGTACATCCAGCTCTTCTTACTCTTCAAAAAGGGACTCCATGGTCCTAAAGAAATCAGCCTTTGGCAGGGCTTGAAAGACCTTGATGCCTCAACCAAAGGCTTCGAAATACTCGAAGGCACTGATGGCATTGAAGGCTTAGAATGCTTTGACAGAGGTACTGGCTTTGAAGGCCTGGTACGTGATCCCTTACAGGAGACGGGCGGAAGGCTTTGATATTTGCCTGTGTCGAGACATGTCAAGGAGACTTACTGCCTGGGCTCTTAAGTGTGCGAGAAGTGGTCTCTGTGGACACCCTGCCTGTCTTACCAGAATCGGTCTGCTCTGAAGCCTTATTGGGCTCTTTTGGAAGGGTCACTCAGAGCCACCTTCTGAAAAACCTCCAGCATTTGTAGATACAGTTTCCATTTGTACACATTTTAAATAGTTCTAACCCTTCAATGCTCATTGGTACATTTTCTAGAGAACCAACTGCCCCTATAAATGTATAGAACACGATTTTACTATCTGAATTATTACAGCTTTTTTTTTTCAACCCTTTTGGCCCTCAGCTATTTGGTTGCAAGCCCCTTTACCTCCACCCCTGGATGCTTCCATCATATTCTGGTCGGCACCAAATGTTCCATATAAAGCCTCATGTGGGTTTAGCAGGCTGATCACATGTGAATCTAAGAGAATAATGCTGGGGAACTTCAGTTACAGGCAAGCAACTTTCTTCTCCAACACAAGATCTTTAATAGATTGCACAGGATACTGTCTGACTCTGCACTCCTCTACAGCATTATCAGCACAGCAGAACTTTGTGAATGTGTGGGTGACTCTCCATATCATGGCTCTGCAAACATCTTCTAGCAAGACTCCCGCCAGCATAGCTGTTGAAGGAGCCAAAGGCTTCTCCAGGAGAGGCCCTGCCAGATTTGTTATGACAGAAGGCTATACACAGGGGCAGCTACTTGGATATGCCAGGGCCTTGCCACTGTGGCCAAAGGGCATGAAAGTTTAGAAGATTTGAATAGGTTTAAATTGCACAATGTAGTATTTCAACGCGCTCAATGTAGAGCGAAAGTAGCAATTGTTCTGCAGGAGTAGATGGCTCAAAGAGGCAACTTTAAGTATACATTTTGGATTTGTTCTCAGGATGACTATCGTCAGCAAACCTCAAATAGCTGTCATTGACAGGCAATACCTGGATCTCATCTGCTCTTCTAGCTGTTGCAAGAGACACAACAAAAGCTGATTTACAGTGTACATATTAGATTTCAGATTTGTGGAGAGGATATATTCATAACGCTGCCCAATAAGTTTTGCAAGCATCATACTTTGATGGGAGGCAAAACTTTTTAATACCTTTCCATTAATGGATACATTCATTCATTTTGACATATTTATAGCGCCTTTCACCATAACTGGCATGTTACCATAACTATGGTACCAACGCATGGTTCGTTGAAAGCCCTCGGAGGGACCAGAGTCCAAAATTTGGGAAATGTGCAAGGTGCTATTATGCGTGTGTGCATTTCAGCCATTAAAGTCATGTGAGGGTGGCCACAGCTCTGCAAATCACCCATGCGTGAATGGTGTGTGGATGGGCGCAGCAGAGGTATACTATGAACTAAACTATGAACTAAAAAGGGTGGATTGTGTTTAAGGAAAAATAGATTCATGTGGGAAGCTACAGTTCGAATTAAAGGTAGCTTAATTTCTAATGGCAGAGGTGTTGTGCAAAAGTGTTTGTGTTATATGAGAGTGCTGGGTGTGTGGAATGAGCCTGTGCCTTCCACTAAGTTATGAAGGTGTGGTGTGCGGAAGGAGAAAATGGATTAGCTCTACAAACAATATCTACATCCTGGGTGCCATCTATGTACCTTACACAATTAGGCTAAATGCTAAATGTGGCTACCTTACACAGCTAGGCTAAAAGCAAGATATGGCTACCTTGAGACCAAAGAGAATAACGTTTGGGTTTTTGGGTGTATTCCGATATTGCTGCCAAGCACACTAGTGAAAGAACAGGCCAAACTAGCTCGACCAACTGGAACAGATATGGAAGAAGCTTGTGAGGAATACAGTTAAGAGATTGTGATGACGATAACATATACAGAATAATTTCCATTTCCTTCATTAAACCTTTGTGAAAGGAGCTGTCCCCACTGGCAGGATATCCTTGCATTCCTGATATGAATACAACATATATTCAGGTGCTGAGTTGGCAGAAGAGTGATGGGATTTGTTTGAGCTAAACGGAAGGTTTGATTACCAATACTGGCAGGCCAAGATGTAGTGATCAGTACCATCCTGCATTGCTCCCGTTTTAATCTGTGAAGGAATAGTGGTAGGTGGGCACACATGAACTTGTTCCTCAAAAGAATTACCAACTGTCCTGTTTGTCCCTACACCCCTTTCCATTGACCATGCATTCTCTGAATTATGAATCCATTTGTCCAACTATAATGCATGCACATTCACAGTGTCCCGTTCCAGTCCTCAGCCTTGCATCACCTCTGAAATTCAGACCCTCAAAACAAACCTGCACCTTGACCTATGACGCTGGCACAAATTATGGCCACCTGCCCTACTCCTAGCTGACGAAAATTCCCTTGCTGCCCAAACCTCTGTACTGGACTCTGCCACATCCTCCAATTTCACAAACCTAATCTCCTCCCTTCGCAATTACCCTCACAAACTCATATCCTTCGATCATAACTCCCTAGTCAATATACATCGCCGCCTGCCTTCTTGCTAATGACTGATCACACCTCTCCCCCTACCTCTTCTACCCTCTTCTCTAGTACCTCTCCTATTAAACTAGCACCCATCCTCCGGAGCGCAAGATGGGTTGGCACAGCGATCAACCCTTTTGCCCCCTCAATAGTCAAACTCTTAATGTCAATCACTTGGCCTCATCTCTCCAAGCTCTTTAACCACTCTTTCTGCTGGACTCTTCCCTACCTCCTTCAAATCTGCAACTGTATTTTCCTGCATTGATGAAACGCAGTTGACCGAAACGTCCCAGCAAACTATCGTCCAGTGTCTCTCCAACCACATTAATCAAAAGTCCTTGAGCAGGTGGACTAAGTACCTTGAGAATAATGGCCTTCGACATCCACTTCAATTTGGCTTCCGTAGTAAACACTCACCCGAGACTGCACTCATTCAGGTCTCCAACTTTCTCTCTAATACTCCCCACTCCAAACTCTTCTATATTTATCCTTTGGACCCTTCTGCGGTTTTCCACACCGTCGACCACTCCTCCTCTCACTTTCTAGGAGCTTGGGTTTTACAAATCTACCCCTGCCTGGATCATCTCCTACCTGGAAGATTGATCCTTTAAAATCTCTTGTAATGAACAAACGTCTGACCCAAATCTCTAAATGTCAGCCTCTCAAGAGGATCAGTCCTTTAAAAACTCTGCTTTTCACGGTGGTCAGTCAAAATCTCGAAAAAATAATCTCGAATAACAATAAGGTCCAAAAAAAAAAGACCGAAAAAAGGTCGCATTTTTTTAAATTATATATTTATTTTGGGGACCGGGATTTAAAAAAAAAATGGTTTTAAAAAAAAAGGGGGGGGAACCCCCCATTTCGAATAAAAAAAGTCAAAAAAAAATTGACCTTTTTTTCGGCCTTTTTGTTTCGAGATTTATTTTTTCGCGATTTTTAAATTCGGTATTGACCATAAACCGTTTTTCACATCTATGCTTTAGACCTAGGAAGACCACTCATCCTTTAGTTTTCACTAGCACCTTTTTTTGCGGATGACGCTCAAATAATCTCCTTTCCCTCCTTCACGCCAGCCATCTCAGAACAGATTACGAACTGCAACTACAATTTGCCACTGTATGGCGCTCGTCTGCCTCATTTTGAACTCTTAAAAAATAGAAGGGATCTTTCTCATGGCTTTCAATGCCATCCCTCCAGTCTCTGATGTCCTCCCCGCCAGACCACCTTTCTCCTTCACCCAAGACTCTCAATCTTGGTGTCATCTTTGATAGACACCTCCGACTGCAACAATTCATCACTACCTGCCTCGGCTGCTTGTGTTAACCTCAACATTCAGACAATAGGTCCTTTTCTTGCTAACCACTCTACAAAAACTCCAATCTCCAATCTTGTGCTCAGCAAACTGGACTACTGCGCAAGCCTACTCCTTGGCCTGCCCCTCTGTCTAGTCAAAGTCCTCAACCTTTCTACCCTTACTCTACAACCTACCCAGATCCTACCCTTCTACCTACCTACAACCTGCTGGTTGGCTCTCCATGCCCAACCTCTCTTTTCAAGTTCTTTCTACTACAAAGCCATCAATGATCTTGGTCCTCAGTACCTGTCTGTATCTCAGTTTACTCACCATCTCGTTCCATCCAATCCTCCTCTGCACTCAACCTTACTGTCCCATACCCTCTTTTTGCCTCCTCTCGCTCCTTCTCCCTACTCATCCTGCTCCACTGGAAATCAGTGACCATAACAAGCAAAGCCAGCCAAGTGTGGATCTTTTCAAAGCCAGACTTAAACGTCTCTTACTTTCAAAGAGGGAGCTGCCCATGCCTCATTCCCCCATGCTTCCTACCTGAACCCACCACTACCTCCAATGATGCTTAAAGTAATTTTGTATATTCATAGAATACTCTGTAGTTTGAAGCACTTGCCCCACAAGGGTAACTGGGACCCTCAGGTTATGTATTTGCCCACTGCAATGCTATGAACTCAAAACACATGGATGTGCCAACACTTAACTCTGTCGTCCAAAGACTCTTGGCATAAAGGTCCGCTAGATGAGTCCCTCTGACCTTGCAGGGAAGTGTCCCTTGTGATTCCACAAGGGTCCATGAAGGAGTCTCTCGGGAGGGGATTGTGCTCCTACCACAACCAGCAGAGACTCTCTGAAATCCTCTATAAAGAAGATATGGTAGTCCCATGACCCTTATCCTGTTTCCACTGAGCATCCAGATAGAGATGCGCCCGTTGCAGGAATAAGTGGCAGTTGTGTAAAAGGATACAGGAGGAGAGCACTCCTAGCTGTGTACCAACCTCTTGTTTCATTTGCACAGGCACGCTACATTTGTCAGGATGGCTTGAGTCGATCATCCGATAGTCTGGCATTTCAATTTTGTTTGTCCTAACGGGTCCCTAAAAAGATTAGGTTCTTGGACTGATGAGCAAGTAGTTGATTGAGAACCATAAGGACGATCACACCTGTTCAACTTGGCAAATTGTATCTTGTGCTTGTTGCCTCTTTGGGTCATTGATCAGCTAGTCGACTAGGCGGGGGTAAACATGTAGACCTTGCCTCCGTAGTTGTGCTGCCACCAAGCCTGGACTTGGGAAATATCTCAGGGGCTATATAAAGGCAAACTGGGACTTTTGGCCTGCCACTATAAAAATGAAGAATCGTCTGTACTTCCAATGGATCGGAACATGAAAATATGCATCCTTCCTAGTTAGAGAGACATGAGGACATCTCCCTTCTGTAATTATAACAATCTGTTGCAGAGTGAAAATTTGAAATGGTGTAATGTGAAATGTTAGTAACTTTTTTCTAACTAGGCAATACCTCCAAGTACACACCTTGATTTCTTTAGGCAGGAGGGACGAGCTCCATTGTGCTCTTTTTCATTAGTGTCATGACCTCTCCTTTCAAAGCACCAATATGCTCTTTACTTCTGTGTACCGGAGGTGTAACTGGTGGATTTTGTAGAAACTCTAAGTGAAAGCACACAACAATGCTTCGCCATTGTAGAATGGACCTTAACAGACACCACACTACACCACACCAAGGTGCAGAAGTGAGGGATGGCTTGTACAAAAAGTCTCTGCTGCCTTGTTGATTCTTCCTTGGTTTGAAATTGGGTGGGGGCCTCTACACCTCAGACTAACAGTACCCTTGAGACGAGCTCTAAATTGTTTTCCTTCCATTCGGACAATCGTCAGGACCATGGTACTTCAGAAAAATCAAAGTCTGAGGTTGTCTGCCGTCCTCTGAGAAAGGACGAGTGTGGCTTATTTACCCGGTCAACAAAATGCCCATGTTGCAGGCAGATGTCTCCCTTCATCAGCAGGCAAACATGGCAATCAGTCTCTTCAAAGGCCTAGGTCTCATGATAAATTGGAACTCCCTCCACCGAGGGTGATCATTTTCTTAGCTTGTACAATGGACATGGCACAGTCAGTTTAGCTGCCCTTGGCATTATCAGTAAAGAGGTCTGCCATATTTTGAGGAGGGAAGAGTTCCTCGCTCAGTGATATGGCGAGAATGATAGGACTGCTGTCCTAAATCCAAGCAGTCTTCCCAAGGGCTTTGCACTACAGAGCCCTGCAGAAGCTGAAGGCCCAACACCGAAGGAGGAATCTGTAGAGACTGTAAAGCATGACTGTGAAGCCGGAGTGGAACTCCACTGGGCGCAACAGCATGGAGGCCTGGGACTACAGGGACATTTTCAGTCACTACCCGATCTAGTAACATAATCTGGCAATTCAGCACGAGCAGGCAAGACTGGTAAGCCAGGTGCAGAAATGGTAGGTTCAGAATAATGACTGGGGAGTAATCACGGGGGGAATGCAGGGGAACTAGACTTAAATATCAATTGCCTAGGAATTTTCACAGGCTCTTTTGTAGTGTAAGCTTTCAACAG
The DNA here is from genome assembly GCF_040938575.1 of Ambystoma mexicanum. NCBI lineage: Eukaryota > Metazoa > Chordata > Amphibia > Caudata > Ambystomatidae > Ambystoma > Ambystoma mexicanum. The sequence goes on from NC_090936.1 coordinate 151,366,041, forward strand.
AGAGCAAATGGCAGCATATTGCTGAAGATGTGCAACATCGCCGCAGTGAGGTTTATCCATCACCTTTAAGGATTGGGGTTGAAACTCTTGGTCAACTTGATAAAAGACTTATGGCATTACCACTTGGATAATTATGTTTGGATCGCACTAGAGTACCTTCAGGGAGCATCCAATACAGCAGCAGATGATAACTTTTGATACTTAGATGACTGACTGGGAGTGCCACAAAAGACACATTAAGTAGGATTGAGAAACACTGGTGCCGCCTTTCAGAGAGACATTTTAGCATATCAGCTCATTGCCCAGCTTTCCTGGCTCTTCAGCTGGAGACCGGATCCTGGAGCATTGGATTTTCATGCCTTTCTGCACGAGTGGATATTGGCGACAAACAATGCCTTTCCATCGTTCATTCCTCTACACCAGGTAGTGGCAAAAGGTTGCTGTGAATGGGCAGAGGCAGTTCTGATCGCACCTTGCGGGACAACAGAAGTGTGGTTCCCAATCCTTCCAGATTTTTAAATCCTACTTTGGAACAATTCACTTCTGACTATCTCCAAAGGGAAACGTAATCCAGTGGTGGACTGAAGCATCATTCTCATGGGTGATTTCAGGAAATGTTAGAGTGCACCAAGCCTTTAAAAAAAAAAAGCAAGCAGTTTTAGGGAGCTGACACTATGATGAGACCCATATCAAAATGTTATACAGCCTGCGATTGCGGTTGTTTGAAATGGAATTTGCAATGGCAGACATTCTCAATTGCTTAGCATCTTTGGCTGAAGCAAGGAATGCAGAACAATGAATGCATATCACTCTGCCACTTTGGCCCTCATCATTAACACCGGACATTACATTACCAAATTAAAAAGATTCCAATGGGGCTTGCCCACACAAACGACAGCCTCACAGTTTATTGGTCAGACCAATTTTCAGGCCAATGACCTAACATGGGAATGCAATTGAGATGAAATTGTAAGTACCTGTCCCTAAGTTTCTGGGATGGACATTTATATAAATGGGGCCTAAGCCTATCTGTAGGAAGATTAATAATTTTTGTGTCTTTGAGCAGTTTTAACCTTTCCAGGTCCTCGAAGTCCATCCTCTTGTCCCATCTCTTTATTTTCTTTTATCCTGACATATTCAGAATACAAATCCTAATCAATAATATGTTGAAAGACCAAGCAGCCCTAGTGGAATTTCGTATGAAATGGACTTGAGTCTGGCCTTTTTGTTAAACGTTCAAACATACAGGAGCCCAACGAAGGCTTTTCAGACTAGGCTAATTTGTTTAAATAGAACGAACTCCTTTTTATGTGTTGCGCCCACCAAGATGTCAGACTCCGTTCTAAACTAATCACACTGATTGGAACTGAAGTGGGAAGACCGAGAACTGACTTCCACATTTTTCCTTCTATACAGTCCAAGAATTTACTATTCTTGAACGCTATCAGTTCACAGCCATACAACAATATTGCAGTTACCATTAAGTTCTAGAACTCTAGTAACAGGGTCAAAGAATAAGCACACAATTTACATGTTAACACCTCCATTAGCAAAATACACACTCGCATTTTTCCCTCCATGGTCTGTTTTTTGCTTTTTGAGTTGGGCTTTTGTTGATATGGTAAAACCCAAGATGCTTATTGACTTTACCCTTGTAATTCAGTCTCCAGACATGCAATTTATTTTGTAGCCTCATAGAGTTCGTCATTACACAATATTTCTGAGTGTTAATCGTCAAATGACTCATTCCCAGATAGATTTCCAATCCATCAAAGAGCTTTTGCAGTCCTGCCGGGGTGTATTCTATCAGTACAAGATTGTCGGCATAAACTATGATATTCACTGTGCGATCCAACCATTTGGTACAACAACCCATCCAATATTTACTCTAATCCGCACCCCTGCCACACTCCTTTCGGTACTGGCATATCTCTAGATAACTCTCTCAGGGTATTCAATCTGATTTCCATGGAGTTTCCAGAGTACAGTTGCAGAATCATGCGGAGACCCAGATCCATGCCCCACTTGGTTAATTTCTGCCAAAGATTACTGATGTTAATGTTATCAAATGAGCAGTTACAAAAAATGGTTTAGCATGGATTTTTCAGCATCTGTTTGTGCCTATAGACCCTCTGTGTATCTGGATATGTAGGTTACATTGTTTTTTTTGTAAAAGAAAGGATGTTGGTGGGTAGGTGCAACTTTCAGCAGTTGTAGCCAATTTTAAGCCTTTTTATGTGACCACGAATTCACGTACCCCGCAAAAAAATGTATCTCAATTTGCTAAAATTCGACAGCCCCGGACTAGTGACAAACAACTACACAAGGAAGAAATCTAGATTTTTCAAAATACTTGTTACCCAAGGCTGGCTATTCAAAGGTATGTAGCATTAGAATATGACATGCACAGGCATTGCAAAATCTTACTCCAATATTGTTCACCGATTGCACACTGATGTCAATATATATGCAAATTAGGCCCCCCTAAACGTCCTTTGTCAAGGAACTCACACAAAATGAAACCTGCCCTGGATATTTTAAAGGGCATCACTCTGTTACAAGAGAAACCCAAGGATGAAATAATCGTATGTGTTAATACAGTCACAGATCTAAGTCTTAAAATTAAAAACGTGATTACTAAAGAGTGGAAAATCTTCGAGACTTCCAAAATATCTTTACCAATACCAATGTTTGCCTATAAAAGAAGCACCAGAATTGGCAACAGAATAAGTGGAAGTAGACTTAAACCGCAAACCCAGAATATCACAAATCTAACCACACTTTGGGGCTTGCCCCACGCAAGCGGCCACTACCCATGTGGAGCCTGTAAACTTACCTCCAAAAGTAAAGAGATCGATGTAGGACTGTCCAAACCCTGGATACAGAAAACCCTAACAAATTGCAACACCAACCATGTGGTATACTTAATAAAATTCAGATGTGGCCTTATGTATGTGGGCAAAACTATACGCAAAGTTAAGGTACAGATTATGGAACACCGGAGCTGCCTTAAAAATAAAACTGATAATGCCCTGATGGTTAAACAGTTTATCCAGACAAAGAATGAATATGAAGATTTCACCTGGACTGTGCTATTGACACTCAAAGGTGGCAACCCACAGACACTAGAAAACAGACTCCTGAGGGAAGAACAAGAAATGATTTTTAGGTTACAGAGCGATACTAGGGGTATGGATGATTCTGTAGAATGGCATAAAATCCGCCAATAAGTATGTCCTATCCCTATATTAGTCAAAGTCAAATACCTGCCAACTGATTGCACATTGACGTCAATATATATGCAAATTAGGCTCCCCTAAACGTCCTTTGTCAAGGACCTCACAAAATTAAACCTGCACTGGATATTTTAAAGGGCATCACTCTGTACACAAAAATGCCTACTTTCTTTCCAGGGGCAACATCTCATGGACATCGGTTTTCGGCTTTCTCAGTAGAAGCATGTTGGCTATCCCTTTTGAGAGACTGTTCCTTCAATAGCATTTCCATTGAGAACATTGTACACCCTATGATATGTCTACTCCAAAAAGTATTTGTTAATCAATGCATGTTTTTCATATATACTGGAAAAAAAAAAAAACACTTGTGCTCCATTATTCCCCACAAAAAAAGCATAAACATGGTTATCCAGATTAAAAATGTTGTGAACACACTAGAAAAACCACTGAAAATTAAAAAACAAACACTGAAAATCAGAAACCCTAAACACAATGAAGATGGATGTTGGTCCAGCAAATCAGTCTAATGAGATATGGGCTCAAGCCTATCAAACAGCTAGCATCATTGGTAAGTTTTGAATTAGCATAATGCTTTCCTCCGGTCTTCACAATCATTTAATGCTTTATTTCTAAATGTGTTGCTACCAATGTCAATGTAAAAGGTTATGAAATGGACACACTATAATGTTAGCTAAGAATGTATTGGTACAATTCTCTCAATGATTATTCACAAAGTGGTCACACCATGCCGATAAAAAAAAAAAAAACTCATTTGTTCCCTCTTATTGATATATCTTGTTTTGTGACAGTAGCGGGTATAAAGGCTGCAGATTCTGAAAGCTGAAGTAGGTTTGTTGCGTTATACTTCCGAGCGTTAAGGATTTCTTGGGCACTTTCCCACTTAAGAAAAAGGAAGTTAGGCAGTCTCAAAGGTGTTTTCCGAGCAGAGGAATGACCCGATTGGAGTAGAGGTAGATCACATTTTTAAAGAGCCAACTGCTCTTTTCACCACAAGAACAGTCATTTTCAAATTACGTCGCTCAAAATTTCTAATTCGTTTGTAAACAGAAAGCAAAAGCAAAATGTTTACCTCTCTATTCAAAGAACCCAGACTTTCCAATGAGTTGTTCTATAAAATCTCAATTGAAGAATATATGTGCTCAACCACACCCAAGCCCTGGCATGTTTGATAGTAAAATTGTCTGATAATCCCTACTCATTTCTAATCAGGACTTGGCTCATCAATGAATGGAGGAAATGAATAAACCATAGGGAAACCCCAAGAAATGTACCAAGTCTTTGTCAAAAGGGGACCGAGTCTTGAAAATAAAGGAGCTAAAAGTGGATCCTTGCCACAAGCAACCTATATTCTTCGATTTAATTATTGCTTAGAAAAAGGGGGCAAGCACCCAAACTCCCACTCTGGCATAAAACGCAATACACAATTTGCAAACCAATAAGGTCAAAGAACTTTGATTCCATGAACGGGAATTATCCCTGCAACTGATTCTCCTACATCAGATGAAGGAGAATGATTATTGATTACTACTATTATTTACCAGTTTTATATAGCATTGCAACATTGCCTTGCAGCCAGTTGCAGGGGCTTTTGACACAGGTCAAGATTATATATAAACTGACATTAAACGAAAAATGATAGGAATTGCCATGTGATGTTTGAGTGGAGCCTAAGTAGCTGGTTACGGTTTAATTGGAAAAGGGTAGTTCAGAGAGCTAAGGAAGGTACATAACCAGGTTGATGAGTCATTGCTGAAAAGTTAAGGTGGATCTAAGGGTCAGAAGTAGGAGGGGCAAAAATCTTATCTGTCTGTTGTCTCATGATTAGGGGTCTTATCTCCCCCGTACAGATCCTCCAGTGGCATTTGTTTTGATTTCAATATGCAGATTCACTGTTCAGGGTTCCTTAAGACATGAGCAACCAGAATCTCTTGGTATCCTATAGCATTAAGCACCTGTATGTAGTTTGAGGACCCCTGTTTGCTTGTATACGACTGCATTCTCTGAATTAATTTCTTGCAGCCTCTTTTTAGGGTTTGAAAATCCCAGTGAAACTTATTTCTAGTCTCGTAGGTCACTTTGCATGGAGACCTTTGTCACTGAAACAGGAGTCTCCCAGGAGTGTTACAAATCTGGCACTAAACTATTCATTCAACATGATTATAATGGAGAACTAGTGTTAGCAAAGGTTGATTGGTTAGACGCTTCCTTTGCTCCTTTTCACCCAGCCCCTTGATTCTTATAGATCAAACCAAAGCCTTCAACCAGTTTTGTAGTTCCTACACAAATGTTTAGAGGGATATATTGTGGTAAACTGTTGCTCTCTGAAAGTAGGCCAAAGTCATAATTAGAACCGATATTTTAATGTTCTTCATCCACTAATCAAACAAGAACCAGGGTATATTTTCTTTTCTTTATGTAACCAGAAAGCAGAGTGTTGGCTGCCACCAACAAGAAAAGCAGGCATTCCATGCTTTGCTTTGTTGTTCTGACTCTTCTGCTCTCTAGCCAATCAGCAAGTTTGTAATGGAAGCTCTAACCGCCTGTGAAGGCGACCTTGCAAGCCTCCCTTTCTGATGTGTACACACTGGGCAAGGAGACATAGTCCAGCTCCATTATGGGAAACCTGAAGAGAGGATTCCTATTAACCCTCCTGACTATTTTGGCTTGGGACCACTAACATGGGCAGAGGCCATCTACCACAAAGGAGCCCACTGCTGTGGGCTCTTATGCTTCAATCAGAAAAGGCCAGCAAATACAAAACTCCAAATAAAAAAGCTGTAAGGGACAGAAAATGCAGGAGGATCCACTTCAAAAGCACCTGGGTAAACAGTGCAATATTATAAGTTACTCACCGTAGTGACTAACGTATTCCTAGGCCATAGTCCCCTTTCCTCCATACTGTATGTACTGAACTCTTTTCACCAAAAAAATCATCTTCCCCCTTTAAACTTAGAAACGCGTGGGGGTGCGGCCCTGGGAGCATGCACTCCCCCCCGACTGCCCACCAGCGCCACTCAGTCCTTTTTTCTGCGTCGACGGAGCAGACCGCTTTCACCAGCGCTCCTGGGTTTGGCTTCGGGCCTTGTAATTCCACGCGCTCTTCCCCGGATACTGGGCGGCGCATGTCGACATCAGCGGGCTACAGCAGCTGTCCAGCCTGAGAGGGGCTCCTCCCTACATCCGACCACCACATTTTTGCCTCCACTGCCTTGGCCCCGATCACAGCTGGGAGGGTTGAAACGCGTGCGACACGCTTACACCGCATGCTCTGAAGAACAGGTTAGCTCGGTGGAGGTAGCTCTTCAAACCATCACCTCCAGAGGAGGACTTGAATTTCGTCAAACACAAGTCAAGGCCCAAGGTAGGGCCGCTTTTCATCTGCACCCCAAAAGGGCGACTCCTTCCCCAGGACTCGTCCGAGCGGGAGGGACAGTACATGTTCTGAGACCAGCACTGGTATCGAAGCTGCTTCAGCTACTGGCTGCCAGGCCGAGGGGTCGGTAGATCCTGCCGGTGAGGTCGCTGAAGGATCGCAAGGTTCATTTACTGGGTGTCCACCCTAGGGGCTACGCTCTACTACCAGACAAATGCCTGAGGGGCACTTGTATGCAGCCCTACCGGCGACACAGCCAAGAGCAGTATGCCTATCAGGCCCCGTCCTGAGGTGCAGGGTAAGCCTCAAGCTCCAGCGCCAAGAGTTCATGAGTAGGCCGGGCCCAGCGCTGCAGCCCGACAAATTGGGCGCTGCACCAGATAAAATGGCTGGTCGTCCGACACCACCCCCGTTCGGGGAGCAGGTAGAAAGAGTGTCCAGTTGTGAATCGTCTTTGCCAGGTACATGGCCTACAACATATCCTTCAGCGTCGCAGGGCAGATACAGCCTGCAGCCAGCAAGGCAGAGTACGCACAGGCCCCAGCAGCCTACTGCTACTACACCCACCCCAAAGGCCTGTGAATACTGGTTCTTTTTGGGATGTTATTGGGGACATCCTGCCTCCAGTCCCGCCACTAGCGCCTCCAGTCATTCCTCCTATGGCTCCAGTGCCTCAGGCGCCCGCACAACCCCAGCTGCCCACGCAGGGTCACTATTCTGGCTTCCCCGTCTCCCACAGTTCAGGCAGTTCCACAGCAGCCTCCACATCAGCCTCCAGCTCCGGTCTCCACACCTCAGTCCTCGGCACCCAGCAATCCTCCAGCTGCTCCGGACCAGCCTGACACCCTAGTGTACACTGATGATGAAGAAGACCCCAACACACCATATTCAGCCAAGGCCTTGCATGAACAACTCACAGGTTTGGCCGAATACCTGGGGCTTCCACAACCCGAGGTGGAATAACTGGAGGTGGTGGTCCTGGCTGAGGTCCTCACTCTACGCCCCGCGGCTAGAACGGGGATGCTGATGCAGAAGGACGACGTCGCCTTGGCCAAAAAGGGGTGATGTAAACCCCATTTGTTGCAGCCTACCAACCTGCGCCTTGACGCCAAGTACAGGCAATTGGAGTGGGATCCACTCTTGCTGTTGGCACCCCCTCATCCACACTCTTAGGTGATTAGCGCAGCATCACTCTACTCCAAGCCTCAGTAGTCCTCGGCTACTTCGTCTTCAGTGCTTCTAGCGAAGGAGGAGAATTATCTTGGAGGCATATGCAAAGAAGCTCTACTCCAACTCCTCACTACACCTTTGTCCGTCTAACGCAGATGCCATGCTCGCAGCCGTTAATCAGAGGCTTTGGCAGGAAATGGCAGACTTCCTTCCCGAACTTACGGTGCACAGTCAGGCACGTTTCAAGGCGGGGCTGGCAGCAGTTAAAATGGTCGCTCAGGACATCCTGGAATCCACCGTTGCGCATATTGACACCTCGGACTGTGCCATCTGTATTGCAACAGACATGAGGACTGCCTGGCTACGGGCTACCAAATTCAACCCTGATGTCCAGGAACGCATATTGAACCTTCCATTTGAGGGTGGCAACCGTTTTCATTACACCACTGATGAGGAGCTAGATAAGAAAAACAGTTCTGAGACTGCAAAATCCTTATCTATCCTCACAAAGTCCATGCCCAAGACGTATAGCCAGATGCATCAGCGTTCCGATAAGGGACAGGCTTTCAGCAGGTTCCGGGGCTTCCAGGAACCGAGGTCAAGTCAGCACCGGCGTAAACAGCACAAGCCGGGGAGTAAGGGCTTCTTTCAGTCCCACACCTTCGCCCCAGCCTCAAAGGGAAAGAAGGCATGACACACCCCTCCGGGTCCACGCATCTCTGGTGGGGGGCAGGCTTGCCCTTCATGCACATTATTGGCACATGAGATTGGCGGACCCCTGGATACTCATTGGTCTATTGGCGGATATTCGATCACTTGTACGGAGTCAGGCAGTGGAAGAAATCCCAGCCTCCCAGCAGGGCATGGGCTTCTACTACAGGATTTTCGCCATACACGAAGAACCAGGCTGGCCCGAGAGTTGTGTTGGACCTTTCCACCTTGAAACCTTCCCTCTTCAAAAGTTCAAGATAGTGTTGGGATGGAAATGAGCCTATCCCACCTCCCCTAGAAGCTTCCACATCAGGCGAAACCCATATGAGACAATCTAACTTACAAGGGGGGGATCAGGAGGGGGGGGTTTGGGGTACAGCCTACGTCCCCCGGCACCATATAGAGACCTTGTAGCGCCTAGAAGTGAAAGCATAGCCCTAGAAATGGCCACACTCTGCGATGCCATTTTGGAATAGGCCTCAAACGTGGCAGGCTGCAGATCCATGCTGCTTGGGTTTCCTGTTCACAGAGCCCAATCTATACACTGCTCGCTAGCTCCGCTTGAGCTTTGTTCCCACGGAAGTCCATTTCCCCTCTTGTCTCTGCAGTGTTGCAAATCCTCAGCATCGCCTTCAGGAATGTACCCAACACAGAGCGTGAGACAGATACCAGGCCCCGGGGCGCGACTACTCTTCTCCACTAAACTGCCACCGAGCCTCCAACACCTGCCACCCCCACTCAGCAAGTCCAGTGCTGGCCGCACATCACTCGACGCCCTACTCCGCCCTGGCTCTCTGATAAGCACCCGACCCCCAGGTCCTTAACCTCCATCAGTACCCACCAAGGATCTAAAGCCCACATGACTTTACTTCTCCCCAGAAATAACACGTGTCTCCAGCAACATGAGATATCAAAAAGGGTAAATCACAGATCAATCCTCAGTGGAGAGGACTGCAGGGACTGTGGTATCAATGGAGCCCTGGATGTGTGGGTCAGCATGACTGTATTTTACTCTTCCCCTGGCACCCCTTTCCTGTGCCGCCCAGGTGACTGTCATAATGAATGAATAGCATTTCTCTGTTTAGTTTAGCTAGGAAACCGTGTATTTCATGCTTGGCCTGAACTTCACTGCGAGGATGAGCCCAGCTGACCCACATGGAGCCAGATCGACGGAGGAGAACCAATCAATTACTGCTTCGCATCCCTTATGGAGCAAGCCCATGTGTAGGGTGCCTCCAATCAGGAGCACCAAAATGTCCTATATATTAATGCCTTTTGTGCTTATAACCCTATGTTTGACGCTGTGAGGGCAGAGTGCTTTTGGACAGCAGAGTCCTTTAGTGGAATTTGCATTTTTTGCAAGTAAAACGTTGTTATCCTTGCAAAAGCTATCTGATGGTCTCTTTCCCTAGTGGGTTGTATTTACTCTGGTGTGTGCGTATCAAAGTCTATGCCTTCATTTGGTGACCCTGAGACGGGATTCCTAAGCCCCCATGCTTGCAGCGATATCCAGGTGGCCTCTCCAGAAGGGCCCACCTACAGTGACCAGTCCCCATAAACGATTAAGCAACTGAAGTGGTCCTTGCGGTTGCCAGCTTTGCAGAAACCTGCCTGTTTGTTGGAGTTGGGTACGGCCCCAGGGAGAGGCCCAGACCGGTTGTGGAATACCCTCAAACGGAAGCCATCAGAAGAACGGGGAGACGCGAGTATAGATTGCAAGGAGTGACAATGTCTGGGGAAGGGTATGGAGCGGCATGGTAGAGGGGAACACGCGATGAATGAAAGTGGACGAATAACGCAGACTTTTTCAATGTTGAAGTTTTTATATGGCCCTTTATTTTTTTAAAGTTATACAGAGAATATAAAAGAGGAAGGAAATGGAGCCTCTCAGCCTGAGGAGAGAAAGTGGCAGCCACAGTGCACTGTCCCAACCAGTGCAGGAAAATGAGAATAAGGAAAAACTTAGGAGCCCCGTATAAGTAGAGTGCATGGGGAATAAAAAGTAGTGGTTGTTCTAGCTTGTTATTTTGGTTTATTTTCAGTGTAGTTTTCCATATGTATGGAGGAGGCCCAAGAGGGCAGGTATGGTGTGACTGAGAAAGGAGGAGAAAAAGTGTTTAGGGAGTGAATGGGGATGCTCTAAGGGGAAAGAAAAATGTCAGAAATATGTTTCTCAACATAAAAATAATGTTGACAATATTGGTTAAAAGTACAGAGAAAACTAACATGTATGTAATATGGGCTATTGATTAACACTACATGACTTGACAGTGTGGGCTGACAGTGGAAACATGGTGCGACTATATTGGTGACACGCAAACACAGTGTGGACAGACAACGTCTATGTGGACAGACACCACTAACCCACATAAGTAAGGCCTTACCCCTGCACAGTGACAAAATCAAAAAATATCACGGGCAATGGGTGACGGAAACTAAAGGGGAGGGAATGCCCCACTCCAGGACTGAGGAGGGATCGTTCGATAAGTGGGTCTTAGACCATATGTCCACATATTTGACGGCCAAATATAAGGGGAGGCCATTACAGAACCAACAAGAAATTTTGGATTTGTGGAGGCTGTCTGAGGAGACAGAGGTCCCAGAAGTGGGAGGAGGGACGCCAGACAAGGAGACGGAGACCGACAAGGGGGAGGGCGAGAAGGGGGGAGAACCACCGAAGAAAGGTTATCCATTACTAACTAAACCGGCAAGGACTACACAAACCCAACTTTTGTCTCTGGGGGAAGGATGTTAGCAGACCCTGTACAGCCCCACCACCTCCTTGCGTTGCACCCACCACGATATCCATCATACAGGTGTAAGCACTAGAGACCTCAAAGTTGCGTTATCTACTACAAGCACAGAAGAACAAGTTACTTACCCCATGTAACGTTCTTTCGATTGGATGTTCCTGCCACGTATTCCTTATTTTTGATATTTCCTAATATAGAGCTTGCTGCTTTCGAAAAAAATGGTAGATGGCGCTGTGCATCGATGCCTGTCGAGTCAATGTCCCTCGGAGGCCTCTGTGCCGATGTCGACATCATCACAGGTATAAGTAGAGTGCGCAGCGTCCGTTGCTCAGTTCTGTTTTGAAGCAAAGAAGTGTCTTAAGTTAGACGGTTACTACCCTTGAGGGAGCGCAAAATGTAACCACAAGGGAAGTTTTACTGCAGCGTAGGAAGGGAGGGGCGATAAGGAATACATGGGAGGAACATCCAATCGAAAGAACGTTACCAGGGGTAAGTAACTTGTTGTTCAAATGGATTGTGTCCTCCCACGTATTCCCTATCTTTGGTAATCTCCCAAAGCAGTAATATTGTGAGGAGGAGGGAGTAAAATTAGAGTAATTAAAGGGATGGTCTAGTAAACATTTTTATTTAAAAAATAGATAGGCCACATAAAAAAAAAATACTAGCATCCTCCGTTTTAAAACTTCCTATGTAAAATTTTGAGCTATTCATGCTTAAAATTCGAAAAAGCAAGCACAGGGGCGCAGCCATTTTGTGAAATGGAGGCCCTCCTGTGCTGGCTTTTGCGGCACTAATGAAGGAAAAGCCAGCCAGCTGTAGTAAACAAAGTCTACCGCTGGGTGGCTTTCCCTTCATTAGTGCCGGGACTCGGAGGACGCGGACCGGAGACCAGAGCAGGAAAGCTGCAGCTGAATCTCGGTAAGTGCTATTTATTTTTTTTACAAAAAATAAGCACTAGCTGTGTTTTTTTTTCTAAGTTTTCCGGGCTGGAGGAGCCCGGAAAACGTAGAAATAAAACCGCAGCTTTAAAAACTTATTTATGTTTGCGGTCGCTTTTGAAGCGACTGCAAACATAAATACAACGTTATTGTGTTGGAAAACGCTGCGGTTTTTCTTTCCAAGTTTCTCAGGCTCCTCCGCCTCGGGGAGAGCAGGCAGAAACCGCGTGTGTTTCTGCCTGCTGTGGCTATCACTTTGGGTCTCCGGTGCTCCCAGGGCTCCTCCAGCCTGGAAAACTTAGAAAAAAAAACGCAGCTAGTGCTTATTTTTTGTAAAAAAAAAAAATAGCACTTACCGAGATTCAGCTGCAGCTTTCCTGCTCTGGTCTCCGGTCCGCGTCCTCCGAGTCCCGGCACTAATGAAGGGAAAGCCACCCAGCGGTAGACTGTTTACTACAGCTGGCTGGCTTTTCCTTCTTTAGTGCTGCAAAAGCCAGCACAGGAGGGCCTCCATTTCACAAAATGGCTGCGTCCCTGTGCTTGCTTTTTCGAATTTTGAGCTTGAATAGCTCAAAATTTTACATAGGAAGTTTTAAAACGGAGGATGCTATTATTTTTTTTTTATGTGGCCTATCTATTTTTTAAATAAAATTTTTTACTAGACCATCCCTTTAAGTATGCAGAGAGTGTAGTACTGCCTATCCAAATTTAAATTCTTGGCTAGTGGAGGAATCCAGACAAACAAGTTGCTTCTTACCTTGTAATGTTCTTCCAATGGGATGTTCCTCCGACGTATTCCTTATCTATGATGTTACCCATCCCAGCTTGCTGGCCTCAGAAATGTTTTCAGTAGAGGGCGCTGCGCGTCGACGTCCTTCGAGTTGATGTCCCTCGACAGCCTCCCTCTCGGCACCAACGTCACTGTGCGTATAAATAGACTTGCGCAGCGTCTGTTGCTCAGTTCCGTTTTGAAGCCTGAAATTAGCTGTGCATGAATTGGTTATTGACCTTGAAGGAGCGTAAGCTGCAACCACAAGGGAAGTTTTACTGCAGGGATGGATGGGAGGGGCGATAAGGAATACGTCGGAGGAACATCCCATCGAAAGAACTTTACAAGGTAAGAAGTAACTTGTTCTTCGAAGGGATTGTGTCCTCCGACATATTCCTTATCTCTCCCATAGCAGTGGTGTGAAAGGAGGTGGGAGTAAAATTTAATATTCCCTTTAAGAATGTTCAGAATGTAACACAGCTTTGCCAAATCTTGTCTCCTGGCTAGAGGAGGAATCCAGGCTGTAAAATTGTGTGAAAGTATGTGCGTACGACCATGTGGAAGCCGCACATATGTCCCGAATCGGAACCCCTCTCTGGAGAGCCGAAGAGGCTGCAATACCCCTGGTTGAATGAGCCCTAAGATGTTGAGGGGGCTCTTTCCCTGCCAATTTGTAGCATTCTAGAATGGTTAAAATCTTGAAATCGTCTATTTCGTGATTGGCATTCCTAATTTGTATCCTGTATAACCTACAGTTGGTCTGCTTGTCTTATTCTAGCAAGTCTGCTGCTATAGAAACTCAAGGCACGCCTTGGATCCAGCCTATGTAACCTCTCTTCCTCTTTCGCTGGGTGGGGAGGAGGGTAGAATGCAGGTTAAGTTATTTTCTGAGTAATGTGGAATTCAGAGCCCACCTTTGGGAGAAAAATAGGCTTCACTTGTAAGACAACCTTGTCTTTATGAAAGATTGTATGCAGAGGTTTGCAAGATAGAGCTTGTAATTCACTTACTCTTCTGGCAGATGTTAGAGCCACTAGAAAGACTGTTTTAAGAGTGAGAAATCTTAATGAACAAGAATGGAGTGGTTCAAAAGGAGTACCCATCAGAAAATTTAGGACTAGATTTAGGTCCCACAATGGAACTTGGAAAGGCTTTGGGGGATAGACATTAGTTAACCCTTTCAGAAATTGGACTACATGGGGTAATTTGAAATATGAAGGCTTCTCTGTAGTGCACTTAAAGATTGATAGCGCTGCGAGGTAGCCCTTGATCGTACCAACTTGAAGACCTGAATTTGCTAAGTAGAGTAAGAAAGATAACACCATTGGTGTACTGCATGAAAAGGGTTCGATATTTTCTCTACACCAGCTGCAGAATTTGTTCCAACGGCAGCGGTATAAAGTCTTTGTTGCTGGCCTTCTAGCTGAAAGCGACACCTCCATGACGTCATCTGGGAGATCCCAATCCTTGTATCTCAACCTTTCAGAAACCAAGCGTGAAAGTTGAGGGTTCTGTTGTCTGGATGGAGAATCTGACCTCCCTTCTGCGAGAGAAGATCCTCCCTTTGTGGAAGACGAATAGGAGGGCAGATGGACATGTCCAGAAGGTCCAGGTACCACATTCTCCTCACCCAATCCGGGGCAATTAGGATCATAGTTTTCCGGAATCTTCTCAACCTCCTGATCATTTGAGGAATGACAGGGACTGGAGGAAACGCGTACAGAAGTGGAAACTCCCAGTCTACTACGAACGCGTCCCCTAGAGCTCCTCTTGGGGGAAATTACCTTGAACAGATCTGATCGCACTTTCTATTGATGCTGGTGGCGAATAGATCCAATTAAGGGGTTCCCCAAAGGGCAAAGATCTCTTGAAGGACTTCCCGAGCTACCTCCCACTCATGGGAGACTGCTCTGCCTGCTCAGAGCGTCCGCCGTCAAGTTCTTCTCTCCGGCTAGGTGAACTGCCGATAGAGAGATTCCTTCTTGAAGTGCCCAAAACCAGAGCTGCATTGCCTCTCTGCACAGTGGCAGTGACCCTACGCCGCCTCATTTGTTGAGGTAGTGCATGGCCACTGTGTTGGCCGTCATTATCAGGACATTTTCCCCCTGTACTGATGGCAGAAAAGCTTTCAGCGCTAGCCTGATTGCTCTCAGCTCTAACAGGTTGATATGTAGTCTGGACTCCGATGGAGACAAACGACCGCTGATGGTCAAGTGGTTGGCATGGGCTCCCCACCCCGTGAGTGAGGCATCCGTGTCTGTTATCTCCGGCCGTGGATGCCAAAACTGTTCTCCTTTTAAAATGTTCTCCCGACAGGCCCACCACTGAAGGTCTCGAGCCACTCTGTCCAGGACTTGAAGGAGATCTGACATTCTTCCTGAGAATTGCGACCATTGGGTTCTTAGTGCCCACGGGAGCGATCTCATTCTCAGGCGAGCCTCGGGCACTAGGAAGATGCAGGGTGCCATGAGGCCTAGCAACCTCAAAAAGTCGAAGGCTGGAAGACGTTGGGCATTTTGAAACTTGTTGACCATCTGCAGAATATCAGGGAAGTGTCCAGGACCGTTCCAATGAACTGGAGTCTATGTGATGGTATCATCTGTGACTTGTTTAAGTTGAGGGAGAAGCCCAGCTTGTGAAAGAAGTGGCAGACATAATCTAGCTGAATACGGGCTTGTTCTGAAGTTACTGCTCTGATAAACAAATCGTACAGGTAGGGGTAGACATGGATCCCTTCCCTCCTTAGACTTGCCGCCACTACCGACATTCGCTCGGTGAAGACCCTCGGGGCAGAGGTCAGCCCGAATGGCAGAACTCAAAATTGAAAGTGAGAGTTGCCAATTGCGAACCTCAGGTATTTCCGGTGTTTGAGATGGATTGGCACATGGAAATAAGCATCCTGAAGGTCTAGAGATACCAACCAGTCCTGAAGCTGGAGGATCTGAGAAAGAGTTACCATCTTGAACTTGTCTTTCCTGAGGAATTTGTTCAATTCTCGCAAATCCAAGATGGGTCTCAGTCCTCTCTCCTCCTTTGGTACTAGGAAGTAGGGGGGGAATACAAACCCTTGTTCCTCTCCGCTACGGGTAAAGGCTCTATGGCACCCTTCTCTAGCAGGTCTATAATCTCCTGCATAAGGAGCAGATCTGGAAACTTCAAAGAGTTGTTACCCAGTGGATGACTGAGGGGTGTTACGCTCACCTGGTCCCAAAGGGGCATCGGTCGGACCCGGACAGCTGCGGTCTCCACCCACGTGATGCGTAGTGCAGCGATGACTGACTGGATCTGCCCTCCTAATCTTGTCTGCTTAACCCGTAGAAATATTCTCCTGCAAGTGGAGAGATGGATTTAGCCACTTGTGGATTCAAGTGATGGCACCCCCACAGTCCTCCCCAACTAATCACCTCTGAAATGCCCTCACAGCAATCTCACCTTATATTCTTGAAAGATGAGCTCTCCATCCTGCGTGGATTTGTAGGGGCGCGTCGATTCCAGTTACTTCACTGGTTTGAAGGCTCAGGAGAGTTCCGGAGAGAATTGACTCTGAGGTTCCTGGTGAGAACCAGTAAGTATTAAGTTCATAGAGTTCAATATGTCCGATGTTCACTCTTGTTCCCCCCCCTTCCTTTCTTGTCTTGCAGCTGGCTCGTGAAAAGATGCTCTTGTGGCAGCTGGTGGCGCTCAGGTAAGACTGTGTATTACCCGGCGCTGTCCGGTAAATGTTGCACGAGGAAAACTGGTTGTTTTGTCTCTCTTTACAGATGCGGCACGTGAAAATATGTAGAGTCACAAAAGGATGCCTCACCTTGTGGTTTTCTTTTGTCTCCTAGGTGCCGAAGTTCGGCGAAGAAATGATGGAGGCAGCGCCGACCCGAAGGATGCTGTGAAGACTGGTGAGTATGGCACGGAGCTGCAGCTGGAGGTGCGGCGCATGCAGAAATGATGTTCTTTACAGGTCCGGAGACAAGATGGATCCAGAATCAGGTGTGGAATAGAAATAAGTTTGATTTGTAACCTTGTCCCTTTCTTTCCTCTTTGTTTTAGGAGCTTCGGATTCGAGGCGGGTGTGGCAGAAGACTGGATGTAGGCTGCAGGCACGGTGAGTGTTACGCTGCTGGATGCAGAATAACACGCAGCTTGTGTTGCTGGTCGGTGTGGTTTAAATAGCCTCAAAAGTAGTCCCAGGTAAGAAGAACCACACCTGAGTAAAAAATAGTCCCTGTAGAAAAATAGTCCCTTTCAGGCTTCATGTTGGATTGGAGTCATTTGCAGCATGGTCTGCCTGAGGTAAGTAATGACTGAGCCTGGCGCCTTAGGCGCCAGGACTGATTCCTACTATGAGCCTGGTGCCTAAGGCACCAGGACTGAACCCAGATAGCCCCTAGCCGGGGCTGCTGAGGTTTTACTAAATGTCTAGATGCCTGCTCCCGGGGCTGATGGGCTTGGTCCGGATGCCTGGGGGTAGGCATCATGACAGGTGTCTAGGAAGGGCAGGCAGTAACCTTGGGCAACTGTCTCCAATGCCCAAGCATCTGACGTAATAGCCTGCCATTCTGCCGGATGTTGAGTTAACCTGCCCCCTACTGGTGTCTTGTGTGGGGAGACCTCAGAGGGGTTTTGAAGCGGCTGACGCAGATGCCGAGGGTGAAGTGGCACCTGCTGCTGCGGCTCTTGTATCTTTTCCCCGTCCACCACGGGTGAATCGTTTCTGGCCCCTTTGAGCTGGCTGTCCTCTGCCTTTTCCGAATGCGGAGTAAAAGCGAAAGGACGTACCCCTCCAGGAGGTTCCTGAGGGGCAATTCGGAGTCTGTCGAATTGCAGCCCCAAGAGATTTCGCTGCTGCCTTGGATGTTTGTAATCTCTCCAGGATGTCATCAGCCTTCTTACCAAACAAAGAAGTGCCGTCAAAGGGCATATGCAAAAGTCTAGCTTGTACATCTGGAGCAAAACCAGACTTCCGCAACCATGCAAGTCTGCGGATTGTGGTACTTGCCGCCATGGCCCTGCTGATACTGTCAGCAGAATCAATGCCTGTTTGAAGGGACTCGCACATTGCATCTTTTCCAGCCTTGATCATGTTTAAAAATGCTTCCTAGCAGAAATAGGCCAGATGACAAATGTTTGGGTCTTGTGGGGATGAGACCTCAATACCATTATGGACACCACGTTGGACAGATCCTCCAGCAAACCCAGAACCCTCACTAAAGCGGCCAACATTATACGCCACACCCAAAAGGAACTCACTCTCTCCGATGCCTGGAGAGGGATCCATCCTACCGATAGAAAATACACGTTCTACTCTTCAGTTCATGATACTGAATCCAGAATTGACTACTGGCTCATCTCGTCCCCTCTGATCAACTATCTAGCGTTGTGAAATCCTCCCTCGCACACTCTCGGATCATTCCCCGGTCATCCTAGACATACTGTTCCGACATCAACCGCTCAGCACAGCGATGGAAGATGCCCCCCAACATATTGAAGGACCCAAATGTAGTAGAAGCTCTTCATGCCGATATGGAAGAATTCTTCCAATTGAACAAAGGCTCCGTGGACAGCTGGGCAACCATATGGGAAACATTTAAGGTATGGGTACGGGGTAATTTGATGTCCAAAACAACTGGCCTCCTCAGAGCCGTTAGAACTGACTTGGATAATACAGAATCACTCCTGCAAGCACTCTAAGCGAGTACAGTATGGCCCATGACAAGTCCATATTGGCTGATATTAGTTTACATCTCCAAACCTTCAATGAGCTGGCAACCAAAGAACAACAATACATGGCCACCCCAGCCAGGGCACGCAGATATGGGGAGGGCAACAGAGCAGGTCACCACCTGGCCCGCATACTCCGTAATGATTACGACCATACCCCCATCACGAGCATCCTAACAGAGGAAGGAATAGTTGTTAACGGGGAGAATGAAATAAACCTCGAATTTGCAGAGTATTATACTAATCTATATGCCAATCCTGATAGATGTACACAAAACGATATAAAGACATACCTGAGTAAGATCGCCCTCCCTAAACTGACCTTAGAAGACAACTGGACCCTTGAGCAACCCATAACGAGCAATGAGATAGCTGAGGCGATTAAATCGTTGGCAGCGGGTAAAACCCCGGGACCGGATGGTCTGAATGCCAACCTATACAAGTCATGCTCCGATACTCGCCCCGATATTAACCCTCGTATGGGAGGAGGCCATAAATGGTGGTTCACTCCCAGAATCAATGTCCGACGTGGTCATTACGGTGATATTGAAATTGAAGCCCAGACGCCCGTCCCATGAACGCTCCTCATACCGCCCTGTCCTTGATCAATACTGTTGCCAAAATCTATGCAAAAGTACTCGCCACCAGATTATTGCCTAAAATGACCACCCTAATACACCCTGACCAATGTGGATTTATCCTCACGAGATCCACGGCCCTAAACTTGCGCAGACTATTCAGCATCCTGGCAGAGATCAAGCCAGAGGCACAAGCCGCAGCCATATCACTAGACGCAGAAAAAGCGCTTGACTCGGTTTCATGGCTATATATGTTCGAGGTCCTCCACAAATTCGGTTTCGGCCCTTACCTGATAGGATGTATCAAACTTCTGTATTCTTCACCCAAAGCCAAGGTACTAACCAATCGAACCCTATCAAGCCAATTCAGTCTATACAGAGGAACCAGGCAGGGTTGCCCCTTCTTCCCCCATCCTTTTCGCTCTTACAATAGAACCGGTAGCGGCCGCAATTAGGGCCGAGCAAGACCTGAGCGGCATAATTATGGCCGGGGTTTACCAAGCCATCTCATACGCAGACGATGCACTGTTATATGTTCAGGAACCAGAAAATAACCTATCTCCCATACTGGACGCGATAAGCGACTTCACCGTACATTCAGGCTACAAGATCATTATTGCCAAGTCCGAAATCTTTCCATTAACACGTGCTACTATTTGCCCCACAAACACACATGGCCTCTCTTGGGCTCCCGACTACATCAAACACTTGGGAATCCTGGTTTCTCGCGACAGAAAATCCCTTTATATAGACAACTATGAATCCACCTTACAAACTATATATTCTAAACTTCAAATTTGGGCTTAACTCCCCATATCCCTTGCTGGCCGTATACCGGTACTCAAGATGACAGTACTCCCGGGGGGGTAAGGAGCAAACAGAATGATGTGGGATAAGTTAGTTGAACCCTACGAAAAGGGAGGCTTTGCTGCCCCGGACTTTGAGCTGTACTATTATGTGGCACAGGCACACTAGGCAAAGTTTTGGCAGAACTCCTTGGACAGTACACCACATATACCTATCGAGCGACATTCAGTCCGCCCAACAGATTTGCGATCCATTATATTCACAAAATCATAGAGACGATTGTAAGTTTGATCCCGCTTCCTGTACAGTCGCAGCATGGGCCGCAATTAGCAAACGACTCCACATAGATACCCCCTATGATTCCCAGGTCCCACTCTGGAACAGGCATCACACCAACGTACGACATCGGCATCCAGAAAAGTTGGCTCCCAGAATACGATCTCACAATGAAAACCATGTTTCCAAATGGTAAATTCGTAACCCTTGAAGACTTTGCAGAATCGGTTGGTAGAAACCAACTGATCACTCTTCAATTTCACCGCATGAAAGCGGCGTTCAAAAAACGTTTGCGAACATCCCGAACATGCATGTTACCAGTCACTGTACTCCCAGGCGGGCACGGGGGTGTCCAAACTATACAATATAATCCAGACACACGGAAATACTGAACAACATTAAGGCATTGTCGGAAAAGGACATGGGCACTATAATCGAGACAGGGAAATGGTCCAGATACTGCCTCCTATCTAAGAAGATCTCACTGAATGCAGGCCTAAGACTGATACAGTTCAAGATCTTGAACAAACTACACCCCGGTAAAAATGGCAAAGTTCTATAACACTTTATCCGATAACTGTCCAAAATGCCATGCCCCATGTACGGACTCTTTTCACATGTACTGGTCTTGCCCCCAGGTGGCAGGATTCTGAGGTACAGTGGCTAAAATCCTTGAGGAGATAACACAAATCCCTGAAAACCTCAACCCTCCGAAATACCTGTTTGGCAACATTGGAAAGGTCCCGGAAAAAAACAGGAGACTGTTTAACATCGCCTGCGCAGTTGCAAAGAAATGTATCCTCCAGAAATGGAAGAGCAAACAGGCCCCGACCACAGAACAGTTCCTTACAGCATTGACCTATGTAAATGAATGTGAAGAAAACTCTGTGGGAATGGTACCCCCTCCATGCAAACCAAAGGACATTTGGGCTCCACTTAGGACATACCTGGAAGGAACCTCTTCAGACTCAGAAAACAATGATAGCGAAAGTGCATATGATACAACATGCTAAGCTGTAACCCAAATGCAATTTTTTTTTTTTTACACTGCATAGTTCTGTGAACGCATACACCTGATGTAAGAAACTGAAAAGGGATAAGGGTTATCAATGTGCAATATATATCTGTACCAGGTATATGAGAATTGCAACGAGTGCACTGTGACATGCAACCAAAAATAAAGTTTAGAAAAAAAATGCTTCCCTTTCTTCTCCTTCTGGGAGACAGTCAGCCGCTGATGAAGCACACTCCCAAAGTGTATGGCTGAAATTTGCAAGCGTGCAAGTGGCGTTAATAGATTTAAGCGCCATGCTACATGCTAAAAATACTTTTTTGACATAGCATCAAATCTTTTATCATCCCTGTCCTGTGGAATAGTGGGGTATGCAGATCTACTGTTTGATGAAGTTGCTGCTTGTACAACCAAACTCTCTGGAGTTGGATGTTTGCTCAAATATTCAGGATCTGTAGCAGACACCCTGTATTTAGCAGACAGTCTCTTGTTAACTGCAGGGATAACTTCAGTAGTTTCCCGATTTGCAGAAATGTTTCTTTGCAGAGCTGAATGAAAGGGGACAACAGGATCCTCTTCTGGACCTTTATCTAAAATATCAGTAAGGTCATCCTGCTGAAAAGAGGGTGTAGGTGTAGACCACCACATGAATTCGATTATTCTGGCCATCAGAACCCTATATGTTCCCCAGGGTCTGGTTTAGCAAACTCTAGTTCTGGAGAAGTATCTAAACCACTTACTTCATGTAAGGAGTCTTTAAGGTCCTTTAACCTGTTCTCTTCAGAGATGCATTCCTCTGGTATGGGTGTAGTGGTCCTTTGTAAACCAAAAGGTCTCATGGTCGGAATCCTCACAGTCTTCATATATTGAGGACAAGACTCTAAAATAGTCAGACCTAGAATGTGGTTTAAAACCCATTTCTAGAGCAGAAGGAGCCAAATTTGTTGTCACTAGTTGGGAAAACGTCAAGGTTGTCGATGTGGAAGTCACAGGCTTCGACAAACTCGAAAAGGGCATCGAAAAAGTTTGAAGAGACCTCGATGTACTCGAGAGGATCGGAATCCTACTCAGTGTCGTCGAAATAGTCGATGGCATTCTCGACGTCATGGTCGAGGTCCTCGACAACTCAGATGTCGTGACAGTTGTAGGTCTGTCTTTTATCGGAGTCGACAGTGGCGTCAAAGACTGCGTCAACGCAACAGATTTATGCGAAGGGCCCTTCGACAATGGCGTCGATGACGCAGATTTATGAGTCGAAGAAACCTTCGACAACAGCATCGATGACGCAGATTTACTGCCTTTAGTCGAGGGTTCATGACGCTCTTGGGTAGTTTCTCTCGCCGGGTGCAATGACTCAGTGTTTTGATTTTTCAGGTCTTTCACCCGGGGTATCACCTTTAGACATCTTCCACTTACGCTCCTTCAAGGCTTTCGCCGTCATGGACATACAGTCCTCACATTCCGAACAGTGATGCTCTGATCCGAGGCACCACAAACAGAGCCTGTGAGGATCTGTCAACATTTTCTTCCCACAATCACAACACTTTTTGAAGCCGGACCGAGGGGAGTCGATGGTTTGGATGAAGAAGCCATCTAATGAAGAATAAGTCTGAATCTTCTTGAAGAAAGAACTGAGCAACACATTTCCCTGGTTGCAGCTTACGCTCCTTCAAGATCAATAACCAATTCATGCACAGCTAATTTCAGGCTTCAAAACGGAACTGAGCAACGGACGCTGCGCAAGTCTATTTATACGCACAGTGACGTCGGCGCCGAGACTGAGGCTGTCGAGGGACATCGACTCAAAGGACGTCGACGCGCAGCTGGGATGGGTAACATCATAGATAAGGAATACCTCGGAGGACAATCCCTTTGAATATAGTATTTTGTAAAGGTGTGTGCAGACCATGTGGCAGCCGCACAAATATCCTTTATCGGAACTCTCTGAAGAGCTGACAAAGCTGCGATATACCTGGTTGAATGGGCCCTTATGTGTTCTGGAGGGTCTTTACCGGCCAACTAGTAACATTCTGCAACTGTTAAAAAGATCCATCTAGCAATGGTTTGTTTGGTGATGGCTAGACCCAACTTATGACCGGTGTAACACAAATAATTGGTCAGTTTGTCTCAGCTTAGCAAGTCTGTCAATGTAAAAGCTCAAGGCACGCCTTGGATCGAGTCTGTGTAGCCTTTCTTCCTCTTTCCCCCCAGATGTGTAAGAGGGTAAAAAGAAGTTAAGGTTATCCTCAGTGATGTGGAACTCAGATTCCACCTTGGAAGAAAGTTAGGCTTCACTCTTAATACTACTCTGTTTTGTGAAAGACAGTGAGGAGGCTTGCAAGATAAAGCCTATAACTCGCACACCCTTCGGGTGGATGTTATTGCCACCAAAAAGACTGTTTTGAGTGTAAGAAGTCTTAATGGGCACGAACTAAGAGGTTCAAAGGGAGTACCCGTTAAAAAGTTTAAGACCAAATTTAGACCCCATAGTGGGACTTGAAAAGGAGTTTGGTGGTAAACATTAGTTAACCCCTTCAACAATTGTATTACCATAGGCATCTTAAAAGTAGGAGACTTCCTCAGCAGTACGCTTGAAAATGTAAAGCACTGCTAGGTAACCTTTGATCGTACCAATCTGAATCCTAGATTTGCTAAGTGTAACAGAAATGACAACACCATCAGAGTATTGCATGAAAAACGGTCAACATTCTTATCCCTACACAAACTGCAGAAATTATTCCAACTGCAGAGGTATAAGGGTTTTGTTGCTGGCCTTCTGGCCAAAAGCAACACCTACATTATGTCATCTGGGAGGTCCCAATCTTTGTATCTCAGCCTCTCAGAAACGTGTTAAGGCCGAGAGTCCTGATATCTGGAAGAGGGCCTGACCTTCCTCTTGCCTGAGAAGATCCTCTGTGCAAGACGAATCGAAGGACAGATTGACATGTGTAGAAGTTCCGGGTACCACGTTCTACTGGCCCAATCCGGGGCAATTAGGATCATGGTCTTTCTGAAACTCCTCAACCTACTTATTACTTGAGGAATGACGTGGACTGGAGGAAACGTGTAGAGAAGTGGAAATTCCCAGTCCACCATGAACGTGTCCCCCAGAGCTCCTCGGAGGAAAATTCCCTGGAGCAATACAGTTTGCACTTCCTGTTGCCGCTGGAGACGAACAGATCCACTTGAGGGGTTCCCCAAAGGGCAAAGATCTCGAAGGACTTCCCACTCGTGGGAGACTGCACTCTTGCCTGCTCAGAGCGTCCGCCATCGTGTTCTTCTCTCCGGCTTGATGCACTGCTGACAGAGATTCCTTCTTGTATTGCCCAAAACCAGAGCTGCATTGCATCTCTGCACAGTGGTAGTGACCCTACACACCTCTCTTGTTGAGGTAGTATTTTTGTTCAGAAGGGAATTGCCATAGCATTTCGGTGCTGGACTGGCCATGTGGGCGGGGCAAAGACTGATATGCAAATGGATATTTCCCATATGTGAAAGGTACAGTGAGCAAAAAGCAGATGGCTGCTAACTCTCAAAGTGGTTAATAACCACTGAACAGGTTATCATGCTGTTTTATTTTGAGAGAGGGGCTACCTTTTTTTGTACATGGCCACTGTGTTGTCGGTCATTATAAGGACATTCTTTCCCCGTACAGACAGCAGTAAGGCCTTCAGCGCTAGTCAGTGCCCTCAGCTCCAAAAAGGTTGATATGTAGTCTGGACTTTGATGGAGACAAATGACCGCTGATGGTCAAATCTTTATGAACTCCCCACCCCATGAGTGAGGCGTCCGTCACTACTGTCATCTCCGGCCATGGTTGCCAAAATGCAGGATGCCATGAGGCCAAGCAACTTCAGAAAATCGAAGGTCGGAAGACGTTGGGCATTGAGAAACTGCCACCATCTGTACAATGTGGAGTGGAGCTGCAGAGTGGTGCTGCAGTCTGACCACCTGACCCTTTTTTACTTTCCTGATGTATTTTGAGTCTTTCTACTTTGTTTTTCCACCTGAGGGAGAAGCTGCACTACTTTCAAAAACCTCATTTCGGCTGCAGAGTGGAGCTGCAGAGTGTCCGAGTGGATGAGTCCAAGTGGATGATCTCACCAGCGTGCATGTGGCATTAGCAGACTTTAGTGCCATGTTGCATGCCGAGAAAACATGCTTGGCCATGGCGTCAAACTTCTTGTCATCATTATCTTGAGGTATTCTAGGGTATGCATTCTGCTTTCCAGAAGTATGCTGCAGCTTGTACAACCAGACTTTCTGGAGTTGGGTGCTTTGAGAGATATAGAGGATCCGAAGTTGATCTATATTTAGCGGTCAATCTTTTGTTAACTGCAGTGATCACCTCCAGTGTTCCCCAGTTGGTAGATACCCTTTTATGTAAAGCCTTGTGAAATGGGACAATAGGTTCCTCCTGTGGTCCCTTGTCGAGTATATCTGTTAGGTCATCTTGCTCGAATAAAGGTGTGGGTCTAGACCACCCCATATACTCCATCACTCTAGTCATCAGCATTCTGTAATTGCTTTCAGCATGATCCCCTGGATCAGGCCTACCAAAATCAACTTCGGGGAAGTATCAATTCCACTTGCTTCATGCAAGGAGTCTTGCAAATGTTTCATCTTAGATCCTTCTGACGCCAGTTCTTCTGGGGCCGAAGGTGTCCCATACTCAAGACCAAAAGTTCTTTCCTCTTCAGATGACTGCCTCTTCATAGATGAGGATAGGGTCTTATAATCGGAACGAGGTTGTGGTGTGTAATTCTTTTCAAATATAAAAAAAAAAAAGGTACTATGGATGCAATTATTGGCGCAGTGATAGTCAAAATCGTTGACAATGACGTCGTCGATGGAACCGTCAAAGGCTTCGAGGTAGTCGATGGAATCGACAGTAATTTCGTCGTCTTCGATGAAATAGTAGATGGTATAGTCTTGTACGGCATCGAGGAGGTTGACGAGATGCGTCAATGATTTCTCCTTTGATGGAGGCACTGAAGGAGTCGATTATGCACTCTTCGGCTTAGCCGTATGAGTCGATATTGAGGACTTTGTGCGTCAGGCCTTTACCCAAATCAAGGGTTTTCCGCGCTCTCAAGGAGTCTCCCTTTTTTAAAAATATTTCTCCAGGGATATCACCTCTAGGTGCCTTCGCGGGGGGCAAGGCCGCGTTCTCGAACACCTTTAACATGCTTCTATGTAATTCCTCCCACTGTGCCGAGGAACTGTGTTTTGTTGGACAAATAACACTCAGGTGAACTGGAGGATGAGGTCAAAGGCGACTTATGGCACCTTTTCTTGCTGTGTTTCGAAGAGGAAGAATGTGATCCACTTCGAGAGCATGATTGGGAGTCTTTTTTGTGTTGAGGAGACCAGGGCTTCGACTCGTCAGAGGTGCTTTTGGATGGGGTAATGGACTTTTGTGGCTTACCTCTCCAGTTCCCCTCTGCGTTACCTCAAGGCCTTGGCTGTCAGACATAAACTCATCACATTCAGAACATGGAAGCTCTGCCCCAAGGCACCACAGACAACCCTGTGTGGATCAGTCATGGACATCTTAACCCCTCAATCGCAGCATTTTTTAAAACCGGACGGGATGTAGACGGAGCCGCTGGGGAGGCCATGTCATCGAAGTTTTTCAGGAATTTTAACAGAAAAATCAAGAGTTTTGATGTTCTCGCAGAACGGAACGCTGCGTTCCCGAAGTTGTGAAGCGCGGAAAAACAGAACTGAGCAACGGACGCTGTGCATGCTGCTTATACCTGTGATAACATTGACAGAGTCCTCCGAGGGACCTCAACTCGACAGGCATTGACGCACAGCACCCTCTACTGGGGGGAAACTTTTCTGAAGCAGCATGCTGGATATTATGAAATATCAAAGATATGGAATACGTGGGAGGATACATCCATTCGCAATAGATTCCATGCAGCTTGTGAGCAAGCAAGGGCATCAGAAGTGCCAATGCTGCCCACAGGTACCCCTCCCATAACCCCAGGGGAAGAGTGGAAATCTGGGGACTTCTTATTTAGGATTGACAGCGCGCCTATAAGTGTAGTACATGTAGAAAGATAAGGGGAGACCGATAGCATGGGGTACGACAATGTAGGGTCGGCAAAGGGAATGAGGAATAATTGGAGCAATTTCGATGACAAGGGAAGGGGCAGTGGGAAGGGCCGAGAGACCCCCGCCCCTACCACAGGGTAGGAAGCTTGTGGGAATGAAGATTGAGGGAACGGTTTGGGAGAATAGCGTTAGCAAAGAAATTTAAAGTGGTCTGAAAACAGTGAAACCTAAAACAAAGTTGCAAATGCCCCTAATACACAAAAGGTACAGGCCTGCCGCATTATGTCATGTGGACACAAATGGACAAAAACAATCTTCTTAAATCCCCCCCCCCCCACTGACAGCAGGGGCGGGGAAATGGATTAATGCATTTGAAAAACACACAGCTGAAGTGCCCTTGCATTAGGGGACAGCAAAAGTGTTGGTATCAGCAGTGGGTGACCAAGCAGAATCGATTTTGGTGAAGGCGGGGTACCCGGGAGTGACACTGACCAACGATTCTCACGATGGGGCATTGTTCAATAATACCAGCACGACATCCCAGATACCCCCGATTTACAATCAATAATGCAATGTACAATGGAGGATGAGGAAGATGCTGCACAGTACATTCTTCGGGTTCAGGAGGTGGACGGCAGAGACAGACAGAACTTGGGACCAATCAATGTCTTGCTTTTATTTTATTGTGAAACGTGGGCTCCCAAAGGAAGTGCTGAAGGCCCTGGATAAGAGTGGGGGTCAAAGCAAAGGGATGGCCTGAGATTCAAAGTATCATAGTACACCATTGTAGGAGGATCAAAGAGCGTGAAAAAGAAACTATTCAAAGGCGAAAGGCAGAGGAAGCAAAACTAGTTCAGAATAAGCTAGTGAAAGTAGTCGCGGTATCAGTAGCACCGCCCTCAGAACAGATGAGATAAGAGGGGTGTAACACGGTCGCCACACAGGCGAGGATGGCAGCGGTGTGGCAGACAATGGGCAAGGACGGTGGGGAGGAAATCAACAATATGCAGGACCCCAATGGCAAGGAGGGCAATCAAGAGGATGAAGTGGGTTCGAGGGCAAAGAGGAGGGGGTTTTGGAGGGCAAGTACAGAGAGGTGGCGGGCAGGGACAGTGCTGGTCATGTGGAAGGTGTGGTAATTTTGCCAGCGAATGCCGTAGTAGACCGGGAGGGAACTACAGCTATAATCAGCTGCCCTACGGAGGCCCCCATCTCGGGAGCCCACAGAGGCCCATCCAGGGGTGAACAATGATTCCGTACAAACTACACCAAGCCTACACTCAGCTACCTCCCAAGATCCCAGGCCCATATTGCTATCCACCACCACAACAAGCCGTGCAACAACCCCAGTGCCTCCCCACCGCACAGACAAAGGGAAGCCGGCATGCTTTCGCCACTGCACCCAACAGTGCCACGGCCCTCTAACAAGGTGCAATGGTTGTGGGAGGGAATTTATTTTCGTTCCCAGGTACAGACACCTATCCTGACTAGGACAGCTCATAGGGAGCACTTGCGTGTCCAGTACTATCAATGACCTTGCATCCGGAAGAGGATTCACTGGTGAGGGCAGAGTTTGGAACTAAGCAATTCATCTTCATGGTGGACTCGGGGGGGGTCAAAAAGTCAAGCATAAACCAAGTGACTTCCTGTTATCAGGAAAAACTCAAAAGAGGGCGATTCTCTGGGGCTGTAGTAAAGGTTCCATATACAGAAGATTTAGATGTCAAAATTGGAGGGGCAATTGTTAGAGCACTGCTCCTCTACTACGACAGCTCCCCTGTCAACATACTGGGTCGAGATTTGCACAGCAAACTAAACATGACAACATTGTTCACGGAAAGAGGAATTGTCTGTGCAACTCCGGCATGTGCTCCCTCCAGGCCAAGCTAGTGATACACGCTGTGGCCAATGAGATGGTAGTGAGAGGGATAACGGTGAACCCAGCTTGCTAGAGCAGGACCCCAGATTACCAGGAAAGAGTGTAGAGTACCTGCTGATTTTGTTTTCTGACCTGCAGCACTCCCTGAGGTGGTTGCTTGTACTATCGTTTCCTTCGATTATGAAGGGATACTGGTGTCTGCAAAAAATGGTGGTACTGGGAACAGATATCCATGGGTGACAATGACGTACTGTTATGTATTGACCCCAACATATTGTTGAGAGAACTCACAGATTAGGAGCTCTTTGAGGACAGAAATGACGATGGAGAAATAATACTGGAGATTTGCATACCATGTGAAATTATGGTGCAATATTGGAAGGTACAGAGCTCCTTCATGGCAATTGTCAGTGGTCCTCCACCTTTCTGTGAAGGTGAACTACAACAGCTTCCCCCACACTTATGGACCACAAACCCACATGATGTAGGGATGCTAAAAGAAGTGAACCCCAGTAAGAATAACACTCAAACCAGGTGTCGTATTACCCAGGGTAAAACAGTAGCCCCTGTCCAGAGAAGCAGAAGAAGGGATTCAGGAAATGTTGCAGGCCCTGTTACAGCAAGGGATTATAGGGCCCTCCACGTCACCATCCAAAACAGCTATCTATCTGATCAAGAACACCACAGAGGTAGTTGGAGGATGATCCAGGACCTGCACCCTCTTAATGACATTGTACAGAAGGAGTTTCCTCTTGTTCCCAACCCGCCCTCTATCCTGTGTAGCATCCTGAAACAAGTCACTCATTTTACAGCAGTGGACCTGAAAACTGCATTTTTCTCAGTGTCACTAGCTCCAGATTCACGATATCTTACAGCTTTTACCCTGGGTTGGAAGTAATACGAACACCGTTGCTTGCCCCAGGGGTACTGTGAAAGCCCCAGAATCTTTAACTGAATTTTAAACGAAGACCTTGGCAACATTCAGGTGCCCAGCACAATCATACAATATGTAGACGACTTGCTGGTCTGCAGAGAGTGAGCAGAGCTGTCACAGGGACTCCATTGCCTTATTCAAATTGCTAGCCCAGAAAGGATACAAGGTAAATAAAAAAAACTCCAGTACTTTTTACCCGAAGTGCTCTACCTAGGGCAACTCATCTCCAAAGATGGCAAGAGAATAATACCCGATAGGTCTGCCACAGTGTGTGCCACTCCCAAACCAACAGTGAAATAAAACAAACAGAGGCACAAAATGAAGGAACAATCATTCAGTGGACAGCAGAAATGATGACTGCGTTCAATGATCTAAAAGATGTAAAAGATGTCATTTCAACAGCCCCAGTTCTAGTGACCCAAGAGTTCTATTGGTTTTTGAAGTCAAATGGCACTCTCATGAACGCAGTACTGATACAAAAATGGGACACAAACCTTTAGCGCATTACAGCGGCACACCTGATTGCCATGCAGGGACAGTTCGGTTGCGAACAGGCACTCGCTGCTGCAGCCTTTGCCATTGAAAAAAGTTCCACTATCGTAATGGGTTGCTCAATAACATTGTATGTTGAGAAATCGCTGTTTGCAATACCGCAACGCTCCAAATCCACTTTGACCACACAGAGAATCCAAGTATGTAATAATTTTGTCAAGCCCAAATACCCATGTGGTGCGATGCAGAACGGTAAACCCAGCCACATGCCTGACAGAACCTTGCACCGCGGAGGATATGCAACAGCATGATTGCGCCGCATATGAGGGGAAAGGGGACGACATTCCCAAAGCGAAAGACAGCACCCTAGAAGAGGGGGAAATATTTTTTTTGTTGACGGGTCAGTGAGATTGGAGGAAGGGAGGTGGGGAAAATAGGGGGAGGGTACGTAACACTCATGAAA
This sequence comes from Ambystoma mexicanum, assembly GCF_040938575.1. NCBI lineage: Eukaryota > Metazoa > Chordata > Amphibia > Caudata > Ambystomatidae > Ambystoma > Ambystoma mexicanum. Next base: position 151,397,231 of record NC_090936.1, read on the forward strand.
CGATTACCAAGTCCTTTCTCTGCACAAGCAGCCAAACTTGTGCCACTGATCGAGGCTCCAAGAGCAGCACAGGGATGTTGCGTTACAATTTATTCAGACTCTGCATATGTCAACACCACAGTGCACGCAGGTCTATGCTGGTGGAGAAGAGGGTTCCGGAGGGCAGATGGGTCCCCAGTGCAACATGCAGAGTTACTGAACACATTGATCATAGCACTCGCAGAACCATCAGTAGTAGCCTTGGTTAAATGCCTAGCTCACACTCAAAACAGACAAAATATCTTTGGGGAACGCTGCAGCAGATGCGGCAGCGAAAAAAGCAGCCTACTTTCCAGTACACATGAGTGCAGAAAACATCCTGCTCAAAACTACACCCGTCTCCCACCACAGATGCATACACCGTGCTCCCCATAGCACAGATGGAGTTGCAGCGCCGAGCCCCCAAAGGAGAGCAAGAACTCTGGTGTATTCACAATCACCCACAGATGACCTCCAGGGACAACAGGAAAAGTTGCAGTGCCTGTCAAGCTACTATACACAGCATTTGAGCAGCTGCATTACCCATCCCATAGTTACAAATGACACATTGTTGTCGATCTCCAGGAAAATGGGCGCTCCTGTAAATTTGGAATCAACAAAAACACACATGGTGGTCCAATATACCACGTGCCAAGTATTCAACACAGGGATGATTTTGATAACGTTATGGGGCACACTGCCCCACCCTGTGGGGCCTTTCCGAGAGCTGTACATGGACTATGCCGACATGGGAGAGGTGTGCAATGGAGCACAATATTTGATTGTGTGTCCTTTTTCACAGTGGTGGGGGCAGGCCCATATCCCCCCTGCGCCCACCAAACAGAATGTGCTGCTAAATTCTTTGTTAATGAAGTTTTCCCCCAATGGGCAGTGTGTGATGTCTTGCGATCAAACAATGGGACTCCTTTTTTCAATGGGCTGTTCAAAGAAGTGACAGCATTATTGGGAATCAAATAGAAGATGTGAGCGAGTGGTTTTGGATTCTCTGCGTGCTCCTGGGAGGCGTGTTGGAGCAGACATTAGTCTCAGTGAGACTTTCATTCGGCACTGCGAGCTAGAGGCTCTTGCCGCATCGGATCGGAGGAGCGCTTCCTGGAGGAGGCGTGGTGTGCATTGCACGTGACCACATCATGTGACTTGGCTCCCCCTCAAAACCCGGAGGCTGCCGCCCGCCCAGTGTGAGCGAGTGGTTTTGGATTCTCTGCGTGCTCCTGGGAGGCGTGTTGGAGCAGACATTAGTCTCAGTGAGACTTTCATTCGGCACTGCGAGCTAGAGGCTCTTGCCGCATCGGATCGGAGGAGCGCTTCCTGGAGGAGGCGTGGTGTGCATTGCACGTGACCACATCATGTGACTTGGCTCCCCCTCAAAACCCGGAGGCTGCCGCCCGCCCAGTGTGAGCGAGTGGTTTTGGATTCTCTGCGTGCTCCTGGGAGGCGTGTTGGAGCAGACATTAGTCTCAGTGAGACTTTCATTCGGCACTGCGAGCTAGAGGCTCTTGCCGCATCGGAGGAGCGCTTCCTGGAGGAGGCGTGGTGTGCATTGCACGTGACCACATCACGTGACTTGGCTCCCCCTCAAAACCCGGAGGCTACCGCCCTTGCGGCTTTAAGCCCGGCGGGGTCAAGCCCTTCGACTGTTGTGCGGCTGTTGGGGAGCTGGTGGGGCTGAGGGGGCGAAATCACTAAGTGGTCAAGTAAGGGCGCAGAGTACGCCGTCACTCCTTTGGGGTTCTTCATAATTGACTATTCTGCACAGTTTTATCCATTGACGTTCTTTGTATGGGACTTCCCGATCTATTTACTTGCATTTATTTTCAGCACGACAGCGTGTAGTGGTATCTAATTGTTTTTAAATTGTATGGTCAAACAAATGATTGGTTAGGACACCTTTTAAAAAATTTTATTGCAATACTTAATTTTTTTTTTTCTTCAATCCATACTTATATTTCTTCATAGCTTCACTAAGAGTGGTGACTCCCTGAGTTTATATAAATGGGAGTCACACTCAGAAGCATGGGAAGTATCCCAGAGGAATCCATAGTACAGGGGGGTAGAGTCCCACCACAGGTGGTAATCTCTCTTCCACATTTGTCGCAAGCGTTTCAACCTGTTAAGTTGGGTTCTGCTCCATTCACTGGAGAAGTGACTCTGGTAGCCCTCCAGGGATGTCCTACTTCTCCAGGTAAAGAGGTTCCTACGGATTTTGATCCAGAGCAAATTAATCAAACGGACTCTATGGTAGAGGTGGTGGGAGTTATAAACCGGACTTTGTTAAATATTGAGTCAAAGATGAACTTTCTGGCTGAAGAACCAATGGAGCGAGATTTAGTATCAGACACTTCCATATTGGGCCCACTGTTGTCCCACGAACTTTCTAGGAAAGTTCATGGCCCAAGAGACCCTAAATGGAAAGAGCCAGTAACCGCCGTCTTCTCACCTAAGCAATGGGGCTATAAGGAGAAATTGCTAAAGTACCAGTTCAGTCATAAGTATAAAAGGGAAATAGGCCGAAGGGACGAGACTTCCCCACCATTACTCCAGGGCAGTGAAAGTGTTAAATCAGGGGATGATGACTTCCTAGTGGAGAATCCAGAGATTGAGGCTGAAGATCCAGAGGCTATTGAAGCTAAAGAAGTCTCTCAACATGATCAGCTACCCCCTGTAGATGAGCTATCATTCCCGGTTCTCTCTAGAATTATGGACTCTATGGATAGAGGTTACGATACATTGAATTATGAGATTCGGGAGTTAAGACAATCAATGAAGGAAGTACTGAGTAAAGTGCACTTCTTGGAAGGCTACATAATGGCAGTCTCAGTTTTAAATACTGTAAGTCCAAATAAGATGGACATTGATGGGGTTGGGGTGGTACAAGGAAATAGTACTGAATTTAAAAATTTGGGAATACAAGGGGAGAAGGCTGAGTTAAAGGGAGACTGTTCTTTAGTAGCACAGGAGGTATCAGAAATAGCCCTCCCTTCGGTATCAATGTTGGGGAAGGAACCGGTACAGGAAATCAAGCCGTTGAGTAGTAGCCCAAAGGTGAGCAAACTTAGTCATATAAACAAACAGTCTCTTCAGCAAAAAAAACCTAAAAACTGTAAACTCCCACCTTCACAACAGAACAAAGGGTCACGGAAATTCCTACGTAACCTAAGGCTGGCTGTGGATAAACACATGCAAATTGATAGAGACATATTAGACCAGAGAAAGAAGGACTTCTTTATAAACAGGAAAAGGGGTCCAAACAAGGAACTAGTAAGGGTTAAGGAAGCTGACAAGGTCTCATCTGTCTTGGATACTGTGCAGGAGGGTGATAGTCCTTCCTTCGATCTAAGCAATATATCCGTCTATCCAGTAGACAAGGGAGAGGTAGAGCCCGAATGGACTAAGGGACTAGAGGTTATAAAAAACATCGAACCTGGAATTGGGAAGGGAGTTGGAAAGAGTTGTCCTCTGGTAGAAGGACTATCGGTCCCACCGTTTATAACAGTAGGAAGGGGTCTGGTGAAACCTTTGGTAGAAGCTGTAGAAACAGGAAATTTATCGGCTCCTAAATTGTATGCAATTTTCTCGAAACCCGGGGTGGTGAAGACGGACTCGGGGAAGTTGCCACAGCTAAGGGTTCCTCAATTAGTGCCTCTTCCGACCTCGAGATTAGTGGAGGAAGTGGGCCTGGGGACCCCAAAATGTAAGTTCCTGGATCAATCGAAGGGGGTGGGAGAGAGTATGGGGCAAACAAGATCGCCAAAAAAGTGGAATCCAAGGCAAGAGCCAAACTTAGAAAAAAAGACGCCAGTTAATGGTGAGTTAACCATCTTCATGAGTCGTCTGTTCGAAAGCTCTAATAGATACCCTCTAAACAGACATTATATTTTGGCTTTAATGCAGGAAATCCAAAAGCTGAAATTGATATCCTCAGGGGACATTAAGACGGTAGAATTCGTCTATGACGACTGCCTAGATATTGTAAGACTTCATCTAAGGTCACACTTAACAAAGGAAATAATATTGGGGGAGATAGAGCGCTTCCTAGCCCTTGGTTTTGAAGTTACAGATACAGGGCCCTCAATTTTATCAAGTTTGGTACCCATCCACCAAGTAAAGAAAGGTAAGATACAAGATGAAAGAGAAAGATATAACAAGGAGATTTATAGTTCCAGAGGTTATACGCAAGCTCCCTTTGGTAGAGGGATAAACCAGGAAAGGGAGGAAAATCGATTCCAACACACATGATGGTTTAACTGGTCAATAATTTCATGGAATTCGAGAGGATACAAGAATATTATGAATAATCACAAACTCTTTTTTAAATTTTGACATTATTTGTTTGCAGGAAACTTTTTTGTTAGACACACCCATGATAGACGGATTCAACACAGTCTATGTCAAGGCCCAACGGGGAGTGAAGGGTAGGCCGTTTGGGGGTCTCCTAACTGCAGTTAAACGTTCTTTGGGGCTTTCAATGCAGGTAATTGATGTAGACAGGTTAGATATCCTGGTTGTACTCTTAGAATGGCAAGAAGATGATGAGTCCCACAAGCAAATGCTTCCTGCTAAACGTTTACTTCAGTCCCTTAAAGGATAAGCTGGAAGAAGCCTTGTTGGCAATTTCTTTCACATTATTGGGAGAATTTCCAGAGGAGGGGGCCTCAGTGATAATCGTTGGCGACTTTAATGCAGAATGCCTCGATGAAAAGTGGTATCTAGAGAAGGATAGAAAGTCTGTCTGCAAGGAATCCCGAGAGAGAGGGAAGAGGATTACCCAGGAATTTGAGGCATGGAACCCAACTATAATCAACGGCAACATACAGATGGACATTCCGCCAGCTTTTACATGGCATAATGGGCTGTGGAAATCAACAATAGATTACATCTTCATTTCGCACGATTTAATCACAAAAGGAGTTTCCCTGGAAATAAAATTCCTGAAATGGAGCGACCACTCCCTTTTGGAATTTAAATTGCTTGGTGTGGCAAAATATAGTGAATCAGACACTGTGGGAGTGGAGATAAACTCAAGATAGAATGAGGTTAAGTGGGCCCCTAGAATTGCAGCGGCATTTTTGTCTGGAATCGTAAATTTGCCAGCAAACAAGATGGCCCGCTTATGCACAGCAGAAGGATACCCTACTATGGAAAGAGAGTTGTTAGGAAGGTTAACAGATAGGGGTCTAACCCAGACGGTGGCAAGTAGGAAGGGCTCTCACTCCTTTGATATAGAAGTTCAGGTTCATAAAAAGGAACTACATCGAAAAGTGATGCTTCTCAAAAAATCTGCACTTCCGGGTTATATGGAAAAGGTGAGGAAATTAAAACATACATATAGGAATTGGGCAAAAGGCAGAAAGCACATATTATACATTAAGGACGCCGAGAGAATGCTGGCTTGTATGTCAGGGAATAGGCCGGGTATATTTTGGGCCCTAATTAAACCGAAAGGTACACAAGATTATCTTCAGGCACAGGCGGTTAGTGACATTGGCTGGGTAAAACATTTCTCAGATTTGTACAGGGTGGAAGGTCTAGATCGGTCAGTCACATGGCCAGAGGCAGACTGGAGGGGTGCTATAGAATGGGATCTGGAGGATTTAAAGATCTTGATAAAGAAAAGTAAGTCCTCGAATGCACCAGGCCCAGACGGTCTCTCTAACCTGACCTACAAAGGCAATTTAGTAGTTTGGTCGCAGGTATTGTCTGCTTTGTTCGTAGATATTTTGGCTAGTAATTCGTTTCCTTCTACCTGGTCAGCAGCAACCCTAATCCTTGTGTTTAAAGGTGGGGATAGGTCCTCCCCTAATTATTACAGACCTATATCCTTACTAGATGCCTCGAACAAAATATTTGCGAAAATACTACCGAAAGCTCTACAAAAATGGGCCGTGGAATCAGACTCCTTAGATGTTTTTCAGTCAGGTTTTCGGCAAGGGCGGAGTACATCTACCAATTGCATGGTGCTAGATTTACTAGCACATCAAGCAAGGAAGCAAGCACAGCCAGTATTTTTTGCTTTCTTAGATATCAGTAAAGCTTTCGACATGGTTAACAGGGCCACTTTGTGAAAAAATTGTACGACAGGGGGTGTCCCATAGCCCTGATAAGTATTCTGGTGGCCCTCCATACAAACACAAGGATTAGGGTAAGTTGGACGAGCTGGGTAACTTTTCCCCTTGGATACAGACAAATAGGGGCTTAAGACAGGGGTGTGTCTTGGCACCCTTTCTTTTTTGCTTGTATTTATTGGGACTGGGAGGCTGTATGGATTCCGTAAAAACTTTCCCTCCAAGATTTGGTGCTATGGTTGTCCAATATTTACTTTATGCAGATGACCTTGTTTTATGTGACCTCACAGCTATTGGGCTCCAAAGAGCTTTATTAGCCGTGGAGGGGTTCCTGGAAAAACTAGACCTAGCACTAAACACTGTAAAATCAAAGGTTCTGATATTCAAGGGGGGCAGGAAAAATTGTAAAGTATTGCCCTGGTATTTGAGAAACGGCAAAATAGAAGTTGTAAATAAATTTGTGTACTTAGGGCTGACAATTTATGACAAGTTCTCTGGTTCCGAACTACAGGAAGATTTACGAGCAAAATTTGTAGGGGTTGGCATACAACTTAGAATTTTCGATGGAAAATTGGTAGATATTCTCTTTTACCAGTCCTAAAATTATATAAACAACAATTAACCCCAAAATTAATCTACGGAGCTCAAACTCGGAGTCAGCCGATTAATTGGTCATTACTAGAGGGGGCATTATGGAAAGGTTTGCTCCAACTTCTGCAGTCAGTCCCTTTAGCAGGGATTCTGTTTGAATTAGGCTTGCTACCAGTAGAGGCTCTGGTAGATTGGGGCAAGCTGCAGTTGTTGGTAAATATACTGAACCCACCAGGGTCGTCAATATACGAACAATTAAATCTGGTAAGACTTCAGGGCGGCTGTAGGGTCCTTAGGGACTGGGTTCAGAATTGTCAATTAATGCTTCAGCAGGCAAATATTCCTCTGGAGGAACTGGAGTTGACACCAAAGGTTGCAAAACTAAGATGGTGTAGACATGTATGGTCTAACTTGAGATCTGAGATATTGGGAGTACAAATGCTTCGGGGATCATTTTCTTTGGTCATGTAAAAGTTTTAACACACCTTATCTTAAAAAACATCCTTCGCGATCTTTTAGGTCTCAAGTGCTAAGGCTCAGGTTAAACTTGTTATTAACAAAAGAAGTACTGAGTCGTCGGGCGAACATTCCGCAAGATCAGAGGCTATGCCGGCACTGTAACACAAATATTGAGACCTTAAAGCACTTGTGTGCGATTTGTCCAAAACTGATTGATCTGCGGACTTGCTTTTTAGCAGGCTTGGTTTACTCCTCCGAGAATGAACTATGGTGGAGGATAATGAATTAAGTTTGACCGTACATGTTTTAGAATTTTTAAGGAAAGTTGCTGTAATTTTATAAAGGTTGGTTTTTGTATGTTGGATTGTGTATCTGTGGATTGTATGTATATGTGTTAAAAGTACCTTAGTACTGTACAACACAATAATAAAATAAATAAATAAAAATAATAGAAGATGTGCTGAATTTACTACCTACAAGTGAATGGGGTGGTAGAAAAAATTGAAGGGCCTCCTCAAAAGTAGATTGTCTAAACTGTGCAACACCCTCAAGAAACATTGGGCGTACTGCTTACCCATGGAACTATTCCAATGGTGCATACAGCCCAGCAAGGACCACCACCTGTCCCCCCACGAGATGGTGACTGGTAGACGCATGCAAACTCCACTGTCACCAGTACGAAGAGCATCAGACGCCACAGAACTGCCACCATTTTAGGGGAGGAATTTAAACAATCTCACAACTTAAAAGCGCAATAAGATGCATCTCGAAACAAATTGCGCCCCCTTTCACAGAAACGTGAGAAACTCCAACCACTCCTACTGACACTGCCCCAACCCAACCCCTGTTAGCAGGGGAATGGATCTATGTCAGGAGCTTCTTCAGGAAGTGGAACACACCCAGATTCCACTGACCCTATGATGTGGTACAATCCACCCCACTTGCAGTATAAGTAAAGTGTCTGAAGTACTGGATTCAAATCTCAGATGTTCGCAAAGCACCGGGCAACTCGAGACAAACTGCACTGACTGATGATGACAACACTACCTCAACATAAATAGCCCTACGCCACCCTTATCTGTGCATGTGAAATGTGTTAGAAACATGCATTGCCGCTAGAGCACAGGCTACAGAACACTACAATCTCTCTCCCACCGTCTCAGACACGCCCCGTTCCTTCCTTCTCCGCAGGTGCCACTACTATGGAGAGGACGCCACTGTGGAACACATCAAATGTAGTTAGCAGTAGGAGTAGAATTTACTTTTTGCGAATGTATGGCTATAATTGTGAGTTACAGTTTGTAGCAATCTTGTTTACTATATTAATGCTCGGACTGGGAGTTTACTGGGCAGCATCTTTTACCGGGGGCGACCATTTAAAAGAAGTGGGGCAGGGGAGCAAATGGACATGGGATGGATATAAGTGGACCTGGAATGGAAATGTGCCTATAAACCTCAGGTTTCTACTGAAATAGGACAAGGAAGGTTGCAGGTGTTATTGTGTCAGAATGTAAACGACAGGTCACCAGATGCCGCAAATGCCACATATATAACCTCTTTAACACTTACCCCAAATTATCTATCTCAGTATTTAACATATTGTCTACCCCAGCCCCTAATATGGTTACAGGTTTTCCACACTCCTTGACCCTGAGTGAACGCGCCCATCCAATGAAAATTGAACACGCTGCTAGAGCATCAAGCAAAACACTGTATAATACCATAAATACCACAGTTAGCAACCACAAAATCCATGCTTTGCAATAATTTGCTGTTCACTCCTCAAAGAGCAGTGTTGGGAGGTGGGGGGGGAGAAGGTTCCCCTTGCGTATGCGACAGAAGATAGTGACAAACACGCTGACTTAAGTATGATGCATATCGTGGGTTAGGGTTAGATGCAGTGGAAGACCTTTGCCATCCCGAACAGTCAAATCATTGGTATTCTGATATGAGTGCGATGGGAAGGCGAACAACTAATGGGAGTTGCTATGTTTGTTCTTGAATGCTGCAGGCATCTTGGGCACATTAAGTATTAATGCCACGAGAGATACAGTTAAACGAAACTCAATGTCTGATTCATCTTGCACTATGTAGGATAAAAGGAACTTTTCAGGCACGCAGTGCTCATCTACAACTCCTAGAGCCAGATACTCAAAAATGCAAAACTAGCTCCACCAACCCTAACTGTTTCAAGGAAGCATTCCTTGCTATAGAAGGGACAAGTATATGGATAATAAGTGGCAAGAAGCAACGTTCATGTGCAAAGCAGAAGGACTTGTCGGTTATTCAGAAAAAACACTTGCCCTCGTCGAGCAAGCATATGCACAAATATGGACAGAACATGTTGCAGCAAAGATGGCATGGGTCACTTCAATCGAAAAACCTGTGAAAGTGCATCAAGAAGCTACAGACTTTGTTTTATGGCAAAGTAACTGTTTTGGTAGCATCCAACAAACGGTGCAATCGAACGCTACTCATCTCAGAAAAGGAACAGGGGCACTGATGGACTACTAGTGGGTATGTGGCCAGAAAGCATACTTACACCTCCCGTCATCATGGAGGGGCTACTGTTTGCTTGCTACAATGCATTTGCCCCGGTTTGTAGTCCTCAAACACCTGAAGGAGTGACCCTTTCAAGACCAAGAACAAGCCCTGCCTGAATCCACAGCAATAGCATCCACAATTTCACCTCCCACCTTCGGTATCCTTCCAGGAAAGCAACGCCATGACCAACAGCAAAAGGAAAAAGCGTTCCTCCAACTACTTGTCCCAAGAATCCTCTGATCTACGCACACAAATACGTGACGAATAAAGACTGTACAATTCCGCCAAGACATTCTTTGCATCTCTTGTGCTCAGCGTCCAGACTAGAGCCAATGCTAAATGGATCCACTGGTGAACGATACTGAAGAAGAGTTCAACGTCATCAAGGTGGAACAGAGCTCTCAGGCTAATGGCAATGCAGAACCGCTGCGTCCACGACCTCCCGACAGCCATGGAGGGCGGAGATTGCAGAAAGATCTAGAGTTCATGTTGCACGTTCGTACCTTCTGCAGGCAGTGAGAATGGCGCACTTTCACATGTCATTGCAGTGGTACACGAACTTGGGGTAAAAATTATGAAGGATGCAGAGATCCAGGGAGACAACTGGGTGAACATGGCATTTGGCTGGATGCCATTTTGGCTTGGAACAACCGTAAAGATGCTGGTCCCTATCCTCGTGTTTATTTTGGCGATTTTCTGCACATGCCAATTAGGTCTTGGTTGTTGTGCCAAAGCAGTACCGATAGTGCAATTATGGTGACAATTGGGAAAACTCATAATAAAACCCCTCGTGGTATACAGGAAGTAAAAATCCAAACAAGAAAACTGTCCATAAATATTGTATGGGCGCCGTCTACCAAAGGCACAGGGATGAGATAGACACTCCATATCACAACTATTGCACCCCAACCAAACCCTGAAAATTACAAGGAAGTTTGGGTAGATTTAGCAGGGGATGGGGGGATGTATATTTATGACCTGCACACCTGAACAATATGCACAGAGTGGAGAGAGCCTAAGAAATATTTGTAGAGCATGGATGCCCATAAAAGGGATATCAGCATGGGACGAAGAAGAAAGACCGGCAAATGAACAGACATATGGGGGAAGTGAATGTGTTACTGTAGGAATAACAAAAAGGGGGAATGTTGGGATGGAAATGAGCCTATCAAACCCCCCAGAAGCTTCCACATCAGGCGAAACCCATATCGAATTTACAGGAGAGGGGGTGGACGGGGACTGCCTACCTTCCCGGGCACCATATAGAGACCTCATAGTGCATAGAAGTGAAAGCCCTAGAAATGCCCAAACTCTGCGACGCCATTTTGGAATAGGCCTCAAACGAGGCAGGCCGCAGATCCATGCTGCTAGCGTTTCCCATTCAGAGCTCAATCTCTACACTGCTCGCTGGCTCCACTTGAGCCTTGTTCCCACATAAATCCATTTCCCTCTTGTCCCTGCAGTGTTGCAAATCCACAGTATCGCCTTCAGGAATGTGCCCAGCACAGAGCGTGAGACAGTACCAGGCTCCGGGACGTGTCTATTCATCACCACTTAACTGCCATCGAGCCTCTGACTCCCACCCAGCCAGTCCGGTGCTGGCCGCACATCACTAACTCGACCCCCCCCCCCCTGGCTCTCTGATTACCACCGGACCACAGGTGCCAACCTCCATAAAGTACCCACCAAAGATCTAAAGGACACATGACTTTACTTCTCCCTAGCAATAACTTGTGTCTCCAGCAACATGAGATACCAAGAAGTATAAATCACAGATCAATCCCCAGTGGGGAGACACTAGGTGCGCGGACAGTGGTATCAATGTAGCCCTGAATGTGTGAGACAGCATGACCATTTTACTCTCCCCTCCCCCTGGTACCCCTTTCCTGTGCCACCCAGGTGCCTGCCATAATGAATAGCATGTCTCAGTTGTTTAGTTTAGCTAGGAAACAGTGTTTTTCATGCTTGCTTTCACTGCGTGGATGAGCCCAGCTGACCCACGTGGAGCCAGATCAATTGAGGAGAACCAACCAATTATTGCTTGGCATCCCCTATGGAGCACCAGGACCACCAAAATGTCCCATATATTGATGACGCCTTTTGTGCTTACAACCCTCCGACGCTGTGAGGGCAGAGCGCTCTCAGACAACAGAGTCCTTTGCTGGCATTTGTATTTTGTACAAGTAAAACGTTGTTATCCTTGCAAAAGCTATTTCTTGGCCTCTTTCCCTAGTGGGTTGTATTTACTCTGGTGTGTGCGTATCGAGGTCTAAGCCTTCAGTGGTTACCCCAGCGCTTATTGCGGAGACACTGCAGGTGAGACTATGTGCTCCCAGGATCTGAAGAACGTGTACCTACATGTCCCTACTTGGCAGCCTCATCAGTTCTTTGAGGATCCGGATCATGGGCTTTCATTTCCAATACAAGGTTCTACCCTTTGGCCTCAACTCAGCCCCCAGGGTCTTTACCAGACTCATGAATGCAGTGGCAGCCCTTCTTAGGGCCCACAGGCACCATGTTTATCCACACCTAGACGACTGGCACATCAGGGCGAGATCCCAGGAGGTGGTCCATCACACCTCTTCCGCCCTCATGAATACACGACACGATTTGGGATTTACCATCAATCTCAAGAAGTCAGAGCTGAAGCCTACTCGTATACTGTTCCTAGGCCTCATCTGGGATACGAGCACCGGGCGAATTTTTCCCTCGGAGGACAAGGTCACAGCCATCAAGAGAGCCACAAGTCATTTTCTCAGCAGAGCGGTGACCTCCTCATGGTGGTACCAGCACCTCTTGGGTATGATGGCGGCATGTCTACTGGCAGTGCCATACATAAGAATCAGAAGAACAAGTTACTCTCTTACCTGGTAACGTTCTTTCGATGGGATGGTCCGACGACGCATTCCATATCTTTGACACTAATCACCACAGCTGTGCTGCTTTGGAAAATATTCGGCGTCTGCGTCCTGCGTCGATGCGCTGTCCCCGAGGACCTCCTCCAACGGCTGACGTCACCCGATGTGATAAGTAGGACGCACGACGCCCGTAGCCTCAGTTGTAGTTTTTTCCCCCAAAACATGTGCCACCAATCTTCTGCCAGTCAAGACACACAAGGCCTTGCGGAAACGTAAGCTCCAATCGCATAAGAAATTCTGCAGCGGGGAAGTAGGGAGGGAGCGATATGGAATACGTCGTTGGACCATCCCATCGAAAGAATGTTACCAGGTAAGAGTAACTTGTTCTTCGAGGGGATTGGGTCCTCTGACGTATTCCATATCTTTGACAGACTCCCAAAGCAGTACCAAAGGAAGGAGGTGGGAAAAGAATTTAGAACACAAATTTAGCATGCCCAATCAAATTGCGGAATAAAGGACTGCCTTGCCAAAGGCCATATCCTGTCCTCTGATGGAATCGAGGGAGTAGCGACGTACAAAAGTATGTACAGAAGCCCAGGTGGCTGCATCACAGATGTTACGAATAGGAACACCCCTCTGTAGGGCAGTAGATGCAGCCATACCCCTGGTAGAGTGGGCCCGCAAGCCAGCCGGTGGGTCCTTAACCGCCAAGCGGTAACACTCGGAGATAGCCAAAATAATCCAACGAGAAAGTCTGTTTCGTCACAGCTTGTCCCAAACGCTTTCCAGCGTAACCAATGAAGAGTTGATCGTCCACTCTGACCCGGGACATGCGTGAAATATAAAAGCTCAACGCTCTCCTAGCATCAAGCCTATGGAGCCTCTCCTCTTCCTTACCAGGATGCAGAGGAGGATAGATGCCAGAAGAACAACCTTCTGGCCCGAATGAAATTCCAAAACCACCTTTGAAGAAAGGAAGGACGAACTCTAAGGAAAACCCTGTCCTTATGAAACACAGTGAAGGGTGGCTTAACTGAAAGTGCCTGTAACTCGCTCACTCTGCGAGCGGAGGTAACCACAACCAAAAACATAGTTTTAAGAGTTAACAGTCTCAAAGGGCAAAAATGCAAAGGCTCAAACGGAGCACCCATAAGAACAAGGTTCAAATCCCAACCGGGCACCAGAAAAGGTGATGGAGGGAACACATTAGTGAGCCCTTTCAAAACTGAGCAATTAAAGGAATTTTAAAATAGGAACATTCTTCAGACGAGCACTTAAATATGGACAGCGCCGCCAGGTAACCTTTAATGGTAACCACTTACAAGCCCCTGTGGGCCAAAGAAAGCAAAAAAGACAGAACCATGGGAATGTCACATTCGAAAGGATCCACATTCTTAACTATGCACCAGTCGCAGAATTTACGCCAACGGTACAGAGACTTTGTTGCCGGCCGTCTGGCCGAGGGCAACTCCTCCAACACGTCTTCAGGGAGGTCCCAATCCTTATACCTCAACCTTTCAGAAGCCAAGCGTGAAGGTTTAGGGATCTGACCTCTGGATGGAGAACCTGACCCCCCCCCCCCCCCGTGAGAGCAGATCGTCTCGGTAGGGAAGACGACGTGGAGCTCAGATGGACAAGTCGAGAAGGTCCGGGGACCACGTCTTCCGGGCGCACGGCGGAGCAATGAGGATCATCCGGGAACCGAACATCCGTAACTTCCGCAGTACTTGCGGGATGACGGGGACTGGAGGAAACGCGTCCAGCAGTGGGAATGACCACTCCACCACGAACGCGTCTACTAAGGCTCCTTTTGGAGGAAATTCCCGCGAGCAGAACCTTTCGCACTTTGGGTTGACACTGGAGGCGAAGAGATCCACTTGAGGGGTCTCCCAAAGGGCGAAGATCTCCAGGAGAATCTCCTGAGCCAGCTCCCACTCGTGAGAGATCGTGCTCTGCCTGCTCAGAGCGTCCGCCGTCTCGTTGTCGTCTCTGGCCAGATGAACAGCCGAGGTCGAAACTTCCGGTTGGATGGCCCAGAACTCGAGCTGCATCGCCTCCCTGCACAGAGAAAGTGACCCTGCCCCCCCCCTTTTTGTTGAGGTAGTGCATGGCCACCATGTTGTTCGTCAGGATCAGGACACTCTTTCCTCGCACAGTCGGCAGAAAAGCCTTCAGGGCTAGCCTGACAGCCCTCAGCTCCAACAGATTGATATGGAGTCTGGACTCCGACAGAGACCAACGACCGCTGTCAACTCGTTGGCATGAGCTCCCCATCCCGTGAGGGATGCGTCCGTCACGATCATCACCTCCGGCCAGGGCAGCCAAAATGGGGCCCCCGTCCATTAGATTGCCTTCGACAGCCCACCACAGAAGGTCCTGGGCGACCGAGGGCAGCACCTGAACAGGGTCCGACATCCTGCCGGAGGACTGAGACCACTGGAGCTTGAGTGCCCACTGCAAAGATCTCATCCGCAGACGAGCCTCTGGCACCATAGAATGCAAGATGCCATGAGGCCGAGCAGTCTCAAGAACTCGGACGCTGGGAGAGTCTTGGCAAGTTGAAACTTGTGCCCCATCTGCTGAATGTGAAGAGCCCTCACCTGGGGAGGAAAACATTGCCCCAGGGATGTGTCGAGCACTGCTCCGATGTACTGGAGCTGCTATGTTGGCGTCAAAAGGGACTTCTTTAAATTGAGGGAGAAGCCCAGCTTGTGAAGGGAGTGGCAGGTGACGGACAGATGATCCAGGACTTGCTCGGGAGAGCTCCCCCTGATCAACCAATCGTCCAGGTAGGGGTAGACGTGAATCCCCCCTTTCCTGAGATGCGCTGCCACCACCACCATGAGCTTGGTGAAAACCCTCGGGGCGGAGGTCAATCCGAACGGCAGGACCCGAAACTGAAAGTGCTAGTCGCCAACCGCAAACCTCAGTTACTTCTTGTGCTTGGGATGGATCGGCACATGGAAGTAAGCGTCCTTGAGGTCGAGAGACACCAACCAGTCCGGAAGTTGAAGGGCCTGGAGGACTTGAGGGAGAGTAACCATCTTGAACTTGTCCTTCCTGAGGAGTTTGTTCAAACCGCGCAAGTCCATGATGGGACTCAATCCCCCGTCTTTCTTCTAAATCAAAAAATAAGGGAAATACCATCCCTTGTTCCTCTCCGCTACAGGCACCAGTTCTATGGTGCCTTTCTCCAGCAGGGCTTGAATTTCCTGCGCAAGGAGCGGATCCCGACTCTTCAAAGAGAGGTTCCGAGGTGGATTTTCGTGAGGCCTCTGCCGAAAGGGAAGACAGAAGCCATGGGTTATGATCTCCAGAACCCACACATCTGAAGTAATGGCACGCCACTATACAAGATGATGCGCCAGCCTTCCCCCCCAACCGGCGATCCATGGGACCTGGCCTCATGACTGAGTGATAGTGGCTGCGGCATTGCCTGAGGGCAAAGAGGCAACTGCCCGAGCGGCATTGGCACCTTGAGTACCCTGTTTTCCACCTCTGGCACTCTTAAAGTGGCCTCTGACTGGCAGCTCCTCTCGCTTTACTGAAGGACGAATAATAGCGAAAGGAAGCTCTCCTTCATTGTTGTCCCCTAGGACGAAAAGGCAGAGGTTGTCGAATTGCAGCGCCCAACGACTTTGCTGCAGCTTTGGAGGTCTGCAACCTCTCAAGGCTCTCGTCAGCCTTGCTGCCAAAAAGATGGTTTACCGTCAAAGGTCATGTTGAGGAGCTGGGACTGCATCTCAGGAGAGAAACCAGACTTCCGCAATCACGCAAACCTGCGTATTACGGTGCTCGCCGCCATGGACCGGCTGACACAATCTGCCATGTCCAAACCCGACTGAACGGCCTCACACACGGCATCCTTGCCATCCTGAACCATAGCAAGGAAACCATCCTGTTCGTCCCCTTTGGGAATATGTTCAGCCGCTAATGCAACAGTTCCACAGAGTGTGTGTGAAACTAGACAAGGCACATACGGAGTTGACTGCCTGAAGCGCCATACCCCCAGAAGAAAACACTTTCTTTGCCCAGCCATCAAAACGTTTGTCTTACCTATCCGGAGGGATGGTAGGGTACGACGCCTGCTTTGCCGGGGCCGTAGCTGCCTGCATCACCAAACTCTCTGGAGTAGGGTGCCTGGACAAGTAGCAGGGGTCGCTACTGGCTGGACGGTATTTTCGCGACAAAGACTTGCCCACTGCCGGGAGACTCTCCGGAGCAGTCCAAGCCGCCACCACCCTTCTCTGCAGAGCCATATGAAACAGCAGTACCGGGTCAGTGGGGGGACCAAGATCAAGGATGTCCGTGAGATCATCCTGAACAAACTCCCCTGGGGGAGCCGACCATCCCAAGTACTCAGTGACCCGAGACATAAGGCGCCGGTACGAAGAATCAGCATGAGTGCCAGGCTCCGGCCTACAAAACTCCACCTCCGGAGAGGTGTCCAGTCCACTGGCACCATGCAGTGACTGCCTCAGGTCATCAAACTGGCTATGGCCCGAGAGAAGCTCATCTGGCACCGTAACTGGAACCAAGCCTTCATCAGAGCCTTCATCACCCTCTGAAATGTATTCCAGGCGGTGAGAGGAAGACACCTGGGGACCAAAGCTAGGCCTGACCTAGCCAGAGCCTTTCTAGGGGCTAACCCCGTACCACGGGGCCTCTCCAACACCACCGCCTCAAAAGGCGGTGAGGGCGCCGAACGAGTCGGCATCGAGAGAATCGGCGTCGACGTCGGCTGCAGCGCCGCCAGCATCGACGGCGTCGACACAGGCCTCGAAGCCGGAGATCCGAGCGTGTCTCTCGACGACCTAGGCGCCAACAGTGTCGAAGACCCCCTCGGAGGCGGAGCCTCGAGAGAGATTGTCGACGACCTTGGCGCCACAGGCGTCAACGTCTTCCTCGAAGACGGCACAGGATCACGCGGTCTCGAGCGCGTTGAGGACCGAGACCTGGAACGGGCATGGCGAGAACGGCTACCCTTGTCCGAGCAGGACCTCTCCCGCGAGCCGTGCCGACCACCCGAGCCCAAAGGCGTACGGGTGGTGTTTCTCGACCGGTGCCGACCGACCCCACTCGGAGGCGCGGACGGACCGGTGCCCTGCGATTCGAGAATCGCCAACATTTTCCTCCTGAAGGAAGACCATTCCTCCGGTGTCGCTTGCATGGTGGGATAAGCGACCCGCCGACGGGCGGAGTCCTCGGAAGAGGACGGGGAAGGCGACAGATGCCGGCGCTTCCGGTAATGCCTCGAAGAGGCATAGGAGTGGCGGGACTGACTCCTGGAAGGAGACCCACTGGACTTCCGACGATGACGCGGAGAGTCGCCTCTCGAGTCATCCGTCGAAAGCCCCGTAGACCTCGACTTCCGAGGCTAAGACATCCAACCTACCGACAACTTCTTGCGCTCCCGCAAGGCCTTGGCCGTGAGCGACTGGCAGTCGACAGTCGTCCTTGCCGTGGGCCTTCCCGAGGCATCAGAGGCAGGCATCGTGCGAGTCCGTGACCAACATCTCGGACCCACAGTCGCCGCATTTCTTGAAGCCCGGACGCGGGGTGGAAGACTAGGTAGACATCGTTTCACGAACAGGTTTTCACAAAAAACGAACAGGTTCAAAAGAACCGAGAAGAAGACAACAAACTCCAAAGAGTCGAGGCATACCGAGATTCACGAAGCGAACACGTTCGCGGAAAAAACAGAACTGAGGCTACGGGCGTCGTGCGCCCTACTTATCACATTGGGTGACATCAGCCGTCGGAGGAGGTCCTCAGGGACAGCGCATTGACGCAGGATCCAAAAACTTTCCGAAGCAGCAAAGCTGTGGTGATTAGTGTCAAAGATATGGAATACGTCGGAGGACCAAATCCCCTCGAATTAGATGATTGCAGCTGAACTTCGCAGCCTCATGGAGTCAGGAGCAGGGTTCCAAGGCAGAACTCGTCAACATTCCTCCCCTTCTCCACCAGGACCCTGTCTGGTGGAGCGTGGAATACATCTTGGGGATAGGCAGACCCTTCAGGCAACCAGCACTGCAGGTTACCATCATCACAGACTCTTTCTTGGAGGGCTGGGGAGCCACCCTGGACAATGACAGCGTTCATGGAGTCTGGTATCTACAGGAACAGAAGGCCCATATCAACTGGCTAGAACTGAAGTCAATCTGGCTTGATCTCAAAGCCTTCCTGCCCATCAGTGGCAAGACGTCCTCATACAGACTGACAACTCCTCCAGCATGTACCACATCAACAAGCAGGGCGGCACCAGATCTCCTCCCCAATGCACCCTGACAGTCAACATTTGGGAGTGGGCCCTGGAGAACAGGGCCTACTTGAGATTTTTCATGCTAGTGTAAAGTGGGACTAGCCTACTTGTGATTTAGCATACCAATGCAAAGTGTGACTAGTCTACCTTCCTTAATTGATCCTTACCATACCAAACCTTCCTGTCCAACGCCTACTGCCACCACTTATTCAATATCATATACATAGATATCAATACAACTGAACATTATTAGCACACTTAGCATATGCTTACCTGCTACTTTGATGCGGGACTAGGCCTGTTTGCCCCGCTACTTGAATGTCGCGTCTAGCATTTGCCTACCTGCTACTCTGATGCAAGACTCAAACTGTAAAATGCACTTTAGCAAAAATCAGGCGGCCACCCTACCTTACCGCCTCATACCCCTACTATAGCTCACCATTTCTACTGCTGCTTTAACCATGTACCCAGCAGAAAATGCACCCTGTCCAACCTCAGAAAGTAACATCAGGCTTTGAGCCAGGTTACCCCGTCTCTACAAGCCCAGTCACCAGAACAAGATCCTAAGATCTACCTCGCAACACCCTAAAGTATACCCTAATTTAACTACACACTGCAATAGCTCCACCCAACCCAAACTCATCCCTATAACAATCCAGGACACACCCAACACAACTATTCTATCCAGAGCCTTGATCAACGCTAGATCACTAGTGGCCCATGCCACAGAAATAGCAGACACCTTATCCACCAACAACCTCGACCTCCTGGCGATCACCGAATCATGGCTGCATGAAGCAGCAGGCCCAGCACTCTCATTAGCCATCCCTGAAAACTACCAAATAATCAGAATGGACAGACCCAATAACAGAGGAGGCGGAACTGGCCATCATAGCTCAAACTGATCTTGAGCTAAGACTATCGGACTATCGACCCAACCACCCCTCAAATCCTGTGAACTCCTTACAGCCAAATTGCCTATCTCCAACTGCCATACCTTAACCATCTATCTGATTTATAGACCACCCGGCCCCATTGGCTCATTCGAGGCAGACCTATCCAGCCGCCTAGCCAACAATATAAAAGAAACCACCCAAATACTACTAGGCGACCTGAATCTTGGTTTGAATGACCCTGATGACAAACCAGCACAAGCCATAGCCAACATGCTGGCCGAACACAGCCTAATCCAAAAAGTCCTACCCACAACAAAGGTAGGATCCTGGACTGGATCGCCACACTAAACTGCGATACCACCATCACTAAAACTACTCAACACTGGACAGACCACCACCTCATTGACTTCACTTTATCACTCAATAAAGAAGTCAGTGGAAAAAAAGTCATGGCACCACCATTGCCCACTACAGCAAAAATAAAAAAAAACACCCGACAACCTCCTACCATTACTGCTACCAATCCTTAATGCTATCCCCGACAACCTTTACACACATTGTCTAGTAGAAAGTTATAACAATGCTATGAAGAAAGGACTAGACACCATTGCCCCCCCTAAAATCGCAAAAGAGCAAACAACAAGCTCACCTTAACGCTTGGTTCACCCCCCATCTGAAAGAACTAGGAATGCACAAAAGAAAACTAGGAACTCAATGGCGCAATACCCCCACAGAAAAGAAACTACAACTTAAACTCTTCGCAAATAACTACAAAAAAGAAATCCTACTCACCAAAAAGAACCTTTTCAATGAGAGAATCAAAAACTCCAGTTCCAATACCAGGGAACTATTTGCTATCCTAAGGGAACTGGAATCCCCCATACCCCCACCAGACAACATAACAAAAGACAAACAATGGTGCACCAATGTCCAAAACACTTTAGCAAAATCAAAAGTCTCCAAACTAACTTCGCGCAAAAAAAA
Source organism: Ambystoma mexicanum (assembly GCF_040938575.1). Lineage (NCBI taxonomy): Eukaryota > Metazoa > Chordata > Amphibia > Caudata > Ambystomatidae > Ambystoma > Ambystoma mexicanum. The sequence goes on from NC_090936.1 coordinate 151,417,929, forward strand.
ACCTCTAACCACCAATGACTCACCCCCTAGCAATCATGCCAAAATAGCTAACCCACTAGGCCCGAATCTCTTTAAATTTGGTAAAATCTCCATTCCAGAAACAGAAAGAGTTATCGCTGCACTCAAACCCTCCAACTGCAAAGGCGATAACTGCCCACCCCAGATGATAAAGGATGCTGCCAGGGACTTAGCTCCCTTTATAACCAAACTGATCAACGCATCCTTCTCCTCTAGCACCATACTAAGCAACCTCAAAGAATCCTGGGTTTTGCCACTCAAGAAGCAAACACTAGACCCCGCTATCCCCACTAACTACAGGCCCATCACCACAGTGCCATTCCTGTTAAAGATAATAGACAAGCATACTTATAAATCCAGCAATATCTGGAAACTCACAAACTCTTAGGTGCCCGCCAATCTGGATTCAGACCACAGCACAGAGACTGCCTTAATCGATCTTAAAACCCAGATCAATGAGATTAACGACAAAGGAAACATCGCCATGCTTCTCCTCCTCAATCTGTCGGCAGCCTTCGACCTGGTAGATCACAGTCGTGTGCGAACACCTGGCCTCGGCTGCCCACGTCTCAAAAGAGGCCATAGCCTGGATACAATCATTCCTGGACAATCAAACCATGAGAGTCTTCTCCTCATTAGCCTCAGCAGACCCCATCAAAATAACCTATGGTGTTCCCCAGGGCTCCTGCGTCTCCCCTACGCTCTACAACATCTTTACCAAGCCCCTATTTGACAAGTTGGATAGACTGGGTGTATCATACACTATGCAGATGACGCCCAGATCCTCATACCCCTTTCGGGCAACTTCGACTCGGATACGGCCTTGGTAAACAAAATCTACCTCATCATTCAGGCATGGATGGCCACACACGGCCTATGCCTGAATGATGAGAAAACCGAAATCCTGCTCCTCGGCTCCAACGCCAACCTAAAAAAACTCAGCTCCGACTACAAGGCATTTAACATTGATGGCAACACCATCACAGTTGCCAAAACAGTGAAAACTCTAGGCTTTCACCTTGACTCAGCCTGGTCACTAAAAAAACGAGTGAACTCGCTAGCATCCTCTACCGCTTACACGTGCAAGCTTATCAGGGCAAGTAGAGCATTCCTCTCCCAAGCTAGCTGCATCACCATCGCCGATGCCCTAATACTGTCAAGACTTGACTACTGTAATGCCATGTACCTAGGAGCCAACAAATACATAACCGACAAACTCCAAACCCTGCAAAACAACGCACTCAGAACAGCCCTTAACATACCATACAAGGAACACCTATCCAACAAGAGAAGAGAACACAAATGGCTCAAAATCTGTGATCGCATCTCACTTAAAACAGCATCACTCACCTTCAAATGCTTAAACAACGCAGCCCCCCCATACCTCTCAACCAGAATAGTAAAAAGAACCTCCACCCGACCCACCAGAATGACCAACTCTTACTGCCTACAGGTACCCAAATTCAGACAAAAGATAACAGGCGGCAGCAGCTTCCCGGTCATGGCAGCACAACACTGGAATACCCTCCCACTCAACATCAGAACCGACCAATCCTACTACAGCTTTAGGCGAAACACTCCGACCTGGCTACGCTCCAACGATCCCCATGACTGAACAGTGCAGTACCCCTGCACACTAACAGACCCTAGCCAACCAAACTGTATAAATGTACATAAACTGACCTGCTCAAATGTAAAATTCTGCATGTATATTTGTTTATATGCCCTCCAACAGATTCTACAAAATGTAATGTTCTGCTCCGTACTCAACTGTTCCTCACCTGCAACTAAGCTTTTATGTATTCTTATCTTCCTGTTCTCTGTTGCGCCCTGTTACCTCTGGGTTTTGCGCGCCATATCAAATAAACAAACAAAACAAAGCACCTGAGGGCTATACACCTCACGGGCCAATCCACCCTGGAGAGGGCCAGGCTCAGTAGGCTGGGTGCGGACACTACGAAAGGCAGTTGAACAATCGGGTCTTTCAGGGGATCTTCGACAGATTGGGTCATCCACAGGTAGACCTCTTTGCCACCTGGTCCAACAGGAGGTGCCCCCAGTTTGCGTCCTGGCAGAGAGAGGGCTGGTACTCTCTGGGGGACGAGATGCATATTAAGTGGAACAACATGTACGCATATGCCTGCCCTCCCACTCCCCTGGTCCACAGGGTAATCTGCAAGATCAGGGAGGATCGGCACCTTTGGATCATCCAGATAGCTCCATTGTGGCCCGCAAGGCCATGGTTCTTGGAACTTCTCAGCCTGTTTTAACAGGCCCTGGAGCACCTTCCGCTGGGTCCAGCTCACCTACTCTCACAGCAGGGAGGCACGGTTATCTACCCCACCACCCAGAGGTTAGCCCTAGCAGTGTGGTTCCTGAACAGGTCAATTTAAGACACCTGCGCACATCACAGGCTAACCTAGACATCATACAGGGCGCTAGAAGCAACGTTACTAGGAGCCAGTACAAGAGCAAGTGGACTAGGTTTTGTCACTGGGCAGAATCAAAGGAGGTTGATCCCTTGACTTGCACGTTGGACGACGTGCTGCCCTTCTCAGCACACCTTGCACACTCGGGGGTTAAAGCAGACACATGCTGCACCTATTTGGCGGCCATTGGGGCCTACAGAAACTCTGAGGAAGTCTTTTCATCCTCCAACCCGATAGTTAAGACATTTGGCAGGCCTCACCAGGCTCTACCCCCCTATGAAGAAGCCACACCCAGTGTGACACCTCAATGTAGTGTTGGGCGCCCTGGCACATAAACCATTTGAGCCAATGGCGTCTGCGGACATCAGGCTGGTCACCATTAAAACAGCCCTCACGTCTGCACGCAGGGTCAGTGAAATCTAGGCACTGGTGGCTTCAGAGCCCTATACTACCTTTCATAGGGACATGGTGGTCCTTGGAACTCATCCTGCATTCTTACCCAAGGTAGTCTCCTTGTTTCACCTCAATGAGGAGATAGTGTTACCTACTTTCTTTGCGGACCCCAAGGACGAAGCGCAGAGGTTACTGCACTGTCTGGATGCCAAGCGTGCTCTAAAGTTTTATCTGGACAGAACCAAGAGCTTCCGCAAATTGGAAGCGCTCTGTCACATTCGGTGGGTCAAGGCCAGGCTATCAAGGTTCCAAGGCCTCCTAGCAAGATGGATGGTCACAGCCATCAAGGAGGCTTATGAATGCAAATATGCATGCCAACACTATCAGAACCAAGGCCATGGCTGTGGCTTTCAAGAGGCACATTCTGTGGCAAGTAATCAGTAGGGCGGCTACATGGGCTACGCCTTCCTCCTCCTGCAAGCAATACTGCTTGGATGCCAGCTCCAGGTCAGACTCTGCATTTGGTCAATTTTAAGGAACGCGTTTTCTTAGGAGGGTCACCTCTCCACCTTGGGGCTACATTCAGTTGTAATCGCCCATACAGTATGGAGGAAAGGGGACGGGACGTAGGAGTAATTATAAGGTACTCACCGTAGTGACTAACGTACTCCTAGTCCATAGTCCTTTTCTCTATACGTCCCACCATCCTCCCCCTTAATAAAACTGGTGTCATTAGGCAATGGTAATATTGTCGACGCGTCAAAGGGGACTAATGAGCGGCACTGTGGGAGGAGTCAGCGGAGCGCATGCTCCCAGGGCCACACCCCATGTGCCTCTAAATTTGAAGGGGGAGAATATTGTTTCTGGCGAAAAAGGTTCCGTCTCCAGCGAGTGACACCCATACAGTATGGAGGAAAGGGGACGGGAAGTCTGAGTACCATAGGTACAATGCAGAGGTATGACACATTAAGGAGGATTAGACAGGATAATTATTTGCCAATCTCACAGCCATCCCAATAGTAAGTGTTAAAATTCAGGAAATATGGCCCATTTATGAAATTGAGGCCGCTCCCAGGAAGTACGCCTTCAGTGCTGCTGATCTAAGATCTCCATAAGCGCTCTTTTGCATTTAGCATTAAACGCTCCCATAACAAAAAAAGAAATGTGCAATGATGCGTGCGTCCCAGATATTCCACCATTACATAGAACCAGTGTCATTATTGTAAGGCTTGACAGACATTTTTGGACAACATGGCTATTTTTCTTATCAGATTGAATACTTGTTACCAAAGACCTATAACCGTAAAACCCCGAGGAGAGGCAGCACTGTGAGTTTGGCCAGAACCGCAGATCCTACTTGGTTAAATTAACTTAACAAATTGGTTGCTAGGATGGACTTTACTAGTACATTCAGCATGCTGGATTACTTTAAATGCTAGATTATGAGATTTCTCTCTTGATTGACTCTTGCAAAAGTAGTACATAATACGTCTCCCGGATGGCAATAAATTTACAGTCATCAAAATGGTCTCTCAACTCCCCAAAATTGCAAGAGAGATGTATTCGTCACTGTACACCGAAGAAATTTGATGATGTCCTATCCAGGGCTTGGAGGCAGAATATAATCCTCCTCATTGCCCAGCACTTGTAGGAGCCAAGACCATTAAGCATGGTTCTTACCCCAAGTCAGTTAATCAGATCCATGACCCGGTCTTACCCATTTGCCCGGTTAATAGATTTTTAGATAAGGATTTTGTGCAATATTAATTTTCTTGGAGAAATAAAGGTTTCTTCTAGTTAGTTTCTACCCAAACCAGCCTTTTTCCTAGGAGAGCGAATTAATAATGTATTTGTATTTTATTGATATTTATATGGCGCTTTATTTCCAAAGCGCTGCACAAAAGAACATCAACAGTACATAAATCAGTGTAATCAATAGTGTTCACAATAACCGGTAGGAATCAGGCAGGAGACTGAAGTACATGAGTTTTTAGAGATGAGCTAAATAGTGAGTAAAATGTAATAGATCGAAGAGAAAAAGGGAGGAGATTCCAGTGGAGAGGGGCCAACAAGTGGAAAGATCGAAAACGAGATTGTGCACAAGGGGCACGTGGAACAGTAAGTAGAAAAAGTCCAGCAGAGAGGAGAGAACGAGATGGAGAATAAAATGAAAGACGAGAAGAAAGATAATCAGGAGCAAGACCATATAAAGATTTGAATACTAGGCAAAGGAAGTTGAATTTCAACTGAGAATGAAAAGAAAGCCAGCTAAGAGTGTCAAGTGAAGAAGAAAGTCGCAATAAGATAAGCAAAGCGAGCAGATAGAGGAATGATGAATTGATTTAAGTCGTGCAAGCCAAGAAAGAGGAAGGCCAAAGAGCAGAACAGAACAATAGAAAAGTCGAGAAAAGATTAGGGAAGAGACCAAGAGGTTTGCAACATGAAATGTACGAATGGGACAAATTATATTCTAAATAATAAATAATCCCGTCAGATGGTGTTATAATGGATCTTTCTTCATCACATACAATATCCAATCAGCTTTATTTCGATCCTTAGATCATAAAAGGCATAACAGAATTAAACGTTTTAAATCACAACTGCTGGCTCTAGTAAACTTACTGCAACATCGTAGCAATTTGCACAATATACATCACTTAAATGTAATCATAAAAAATAGCAAAAATATCAAACATAATCACATGGTTACTCATAGAAAGGATCAATTGGTTCCCAAGATCTCATGGCTATAACCTCAAATCAACAGATACAAAATTGTTAGTATTAGATGCGAGGTCTAATAATTGAGGTCTAATTGTACATTTCATTTTTCGCCCTCATGCATGTACTTAAATCTAAAAACAGCATCATTATAAAATGAATCTTCAGATTGTGAACAGTTTTAAACATCTCTTAAATACAGAGTCGGGGATATACATAACATTTAACTCTATATTGTCCAGGGCTTAGAACTTTGAGAACAATCCAGCACTTTGGATTAAAGGGCTATATAAATTCAATAAAATACAAATACAAATACTTGGGAGTGGTGATAGTGAAGAGTCCTTTGCTAAGTGGAGAAGACTCTTGGCAGATGTTCGCAAATGCCAAGGGCAAAGTAGCGTTTGCACTGACTAATAAAAACGAATTCTTTGTTGATGGTGAAAAACGAAATACACTGATGTGGACCCAAAGAAACATCTAGTATGAGACACGAAACACGAAACACGAAAGATGATCAGAGGTCTACTATGGTGTAATAGGACAAGGACATTAATCGTGATGATTGTTAGGGAGAATTCTCTCTTTAGGCTGAATTTCCTAAACTAGTGAGTCCCCCCAGCAGCTTTGCTGGATTTCTGGAGTTTGTTTTTTCTCCTGCCAAGAGTGAGACTCTTTTTCTCCCACCCTTGGACATGATTTATGGTGTTCCTTTGATGTTAATGTGTTTTATGGGCTATGGGGTCCTTTACTCCATAGGGTCTCATGTGTTTTTACTATGTGTGTTACACAGCACCTTCCGTGCAGTGACACAGGGGTGTTCATAGTGACACCCCACCACAGACTCCATACCCTGGGACTGACTACTGTCTCCCAGGGCATGTAAAGTCACCATTGGCTTTACTAGTCTCAAATTATTAACAGAAACTGGTATAAACCATCATATTGTGGACGTACTGGTCGGGGCAATTCGATTGCCCTGGGGTCTGTTAGTTGAGGGGGCACATCTCCATCCCCCCTGATCGAGTTTTGGCTGGTGGCAGTGGATACTACTTTTTATATTCGACCACAAATATATCTCTATGGGATTTTCCCATTGTTCGAGGCTACCAACTTTAATTATTTAATTCTCATAGCTGCAAACATACCGCCGGTTTATTTAATTATTAATTCGCCAGTTGGTATTTTTTGCCAGGACTCGATTCTAAAATGGCGTTTGTGTTCTCTTCTGTGACTCCAACCCAAGTCGAGCCCTTTGTTCCACTTTTTGGCGGGCTTCTCCACAGAAGCCTCCAAAAGTGGTGCCACTCTGTCTGGGTACCACAGGGAGTGTGGGAAGGGGTTTAGGCACCATGGACCGAGTTACCTTGGTAACTCGGTCACACTTGTGTGTGATTGGCCCAAGTGGTGAGCCGGCCGGCTCACCACTTAGCATGTTTGATTGATAGCTAGGCTGAGTGAATGGGGTATGCTGCACAAAAGCAGGGCTTTGGGGACTGGAACTTCAGAAGTCACCACAAGACCTGAGAATCCGACGAGGGAGAAGCTGAGACGACCTACCACAACAACACCACCGGTGGAGCCCTGCAGAACCGACTCACCACTTCCCGACGCCAGAGAAGATCTCCCGGCTGGAGAGGCTTCTTCCCCTGACTGGTGGGCACAACCAGTTTACCTTCTTTTCCTCAAATCCCAGGACGTCTTGTGGTGGAATTGCCCGTGCCAAGCACCCCGGCAACCGGATAGCCACTTACCACTGGACCGCAAATAAAAGGACCGCTCCTTTTACCTGAACTCTGCGGCTAGTTTCTTCCCTGGCAGTGCAACAGACTCCTGTCTTCCTCCCCGACGAGATCCTCTCTTCCCCCGGACGAAGCACCAACTTGCATCCGCTGCCAGGAACAACTGCCCCCGCTGGAGTATTCTCACCACTTTAAGGTACCTGGTCCGCCAGGCCTCCCTTTCTAAAGATTGCTACAAGGTAATAATCCCTTAACCTTCTGGACTGGGCTGGCCGCCTTGACCATCTAACTGGTCCCTTTCTTTGGTCCAACTCTTTTTGAACCTTTTCAAGACTTTTGTGCACTGCAACCGTGTGACCTTGGACACATTTCGTTCTGATCCTCTTAAAGTGGATCCGCCTTCACAGTCTACTTTGCCTTCCTCTCTAGTTATGTTCTTGTGAAAGTGTTGGGATCTGTTTCAAATTATACTCTGCTTTTCTCTCCCTTTTTAAAACGAATTATTAGAGTGCCATCTGCGTTAAGCGCTCACCGCTGTCTGAAAATAAGTGGGGCTTTACTTAAGACTTGTCTAATATTCTTTTAAGGGAGTGCATATCTTTTAGTGACCGTGTTTCTTAACTGCTTAAAGGGATGTTCCGGGACTTTTTTTTTATTGTCCCTACGGTTCGGCCATGTGTTTTTAAGCATAAATCGGTAGATCGTAGAAAACTTTCCTATGGACCTTACCTGACTTTTCGTCCATTAACGCACTCGAAATCAGCCGCCATTTTGTGATAATCCTATCACTTGCCGCATCGCCCTGGCTGACCTGCTTCTGCGGCACTAAATCAAATCCCCCGCCCCTGAGCCTGTCATCAGCAGACTCGTACCGCCCATTTCCCAACGCCAAAGCACGTCTCGTGTCAACAATTGCTGCGCCTCAGCTAATGAAGTGTCGCCATGGAAATGGCAGGACGCCTCTTTCCTCAATAAGTATAAACACACCGTTTCACAACACACAGCAGCAGATTTTCGATTCCATTACTCTCTCTGTGTTACTTTGAGTATTCTGTGACTCGTTTCTGTGCTCTGGTCAGCTACCTTCGCCGCTTCTAGGCCTTGTGAACACCTGTACCATCTCTGTAAATTATTTTACTTTCTTTACCACACAATGGCTACAATAATGCCGTATATGTACGAGCCCGAGTACACCGAGGAGGAACTACTGGAAAGGCAAGCACGCGAAAACGATGGGGATTCGGACGGCAGTTGGGAGGACCAGTCAACGGATGAAGAGCCTGGACCATGTCGCATGGACGGCGTCTCCACCTGGTGCACGTGCAATCGGTGCGAGCCAATGCCAACTGAGGAGGAGAACTGCTGCTGCCGTGAAAATTCCGGGTGCTTGGCCTACATTTCGGAAGGCGAGCCAAGTCCGCAATGCATCACCGAGCTGCCAGAGTTCAGGGAAGCCTGCCTCTCACGGACCGTGTTGAGGATGATGATGGTGCTTATGCACGAACTTCGCGGCACTGTTCGTCCGCGTAATCCGAGTAACGAGTAAGTATACTCTGGTTGTGATGTCAGTGATGCCACTTGGTTCCATATTGTGCATTTTCTAGATAGAGTTCTTTTCAAAGCAGAATGACATTTTTTACCTGAATCGACATTGATAAGAAAGTTTTGTCATTTTAATACAGTTTGCATCTTTCTTTTTCACAGGTGGTACAGGCTGGTGGCCTATCGTTGCTTCACTTGGTGGCTTCACGGGAGGCTCGGACACCGCGTTCGGAGAGTAATACCTGCCTGTGCAGTACTTGCCATTAGACAACATTTCCCCAGCGACAGTGGACAATACCGCGGATTTTCCCTGGATGTGCTGCAACCGGAACTTTACAATGTGTAATGTTTATTATTTATGTTCAATTGAAATTAAGATCTAAAATAAAACCCAACATATATTTTAACAATGGTTGTTACCACACCACTTTGTTCAAGCGTTGGCAATAAAAGGCCGTTGGATTTTATTGATACAAAATATGGTTATAGGTAAATAATCAATATGGTTGATCATAATAAATCATCCTTTTGGGCACCGGGTACAGAGATGATCCCCTCTGGCCCGTGCCGCCTAGCCACCACAGGCTAGCCTGCTGCTGACTAACTGCCTAGGCATCCAGGCTCTCCAGGGTGAACTGCACCCATATATTCTCCAGGAAGGTTGAGGTATTTATAAACTCACCACCCTGCCTTCCATGTACTAGATCCTGCAGCCTGCCTCTTACATGCAGTTAGATGGCCTCTCCTTGGTGAGGCCCTGCGGCAAACGAGTCTTGTCTGCACGACCACCGCCCCAATCCACCCCCCCCCCGCCCTATCAAAGGCAGTTCGCACCGGGGTACTTGCGCTGGCAAGTGGAGCTGTCAGGGAGCGATAAAGGCCAAGAGGTGCCAAAGACCATGTACACTTCAAAGTGGTCTATAGAGCATGGGTTGTTGTTCCCATGTCTACCTCCAGACCCCGTGTCTCCTGCCATGCATCCCCCCTCACGCTGGACGCCCCCCTGCAATACACATAAGTGTGTCTCCATTCACGAGTCTTCCTGTGTCTTGTCTGCACGACCACCGCCCCAATCCACCCCCCCGCCCTATCAAAGGCAGTTCGCACCGGGGTACTTGCGCTGGCAAGTGGAGCTGTCAGGGAGCGATAAAGGCCAAGAGGTGCCAAAGACCATGTACACTTCAAAGTGGTCTATAGAGCATGGGTTGTTGTTCCCATGTATACCTCCAGACCCCGTGTCTCCTGCCAAGCATCCCCCCTCACGCTGGACGCCCCCCTACAAACCGCATAATGCCACGACATATTCACGTCATTCATTCACAAACACACCCCTGTTTCGAATTCTTTATAACCCACTTCATATTTCTAATGAGAACTTCTTTGCGCTTTGCTAGTCAACCCGTGAAGGTGCTGGTTATCTGCTCTTCGTCTCTGTGAACTTCCGTGACCACTTCGAGCAAACTCGTCAGTTTGCAACCTGTGAACTGCTCGCTGTTCTACGACAAGAAACTACTCTGATCCCTGCATCTGTTTGTTCGTCAAGGTAAGGCCATGTACCATAATCATTTTGCGTCCAATTTTTTTAAATTATATCTATTTGCTAGTAGTCATCAAATTGCATCCATGTTTTCTTTTCGTTCAAGACAGTACATGCAAGGAACTAGTCACATTTTCTGAGTTTAGTCAAATTATTTTTCTATTTTTTTTAAAGTTATTCAAATACTTATCCGCATGTGAATAACGTGTATAGTTCCAACAACCAAAACGAACCTTGCATTGAACCTTTTATGTGTCATTTAATTTTTTAACACATTGGTATTCATTGAGCATTGTTGATCTTTACTTTTCAGAACTTTCCACAATGCCTGCCTGTTCCATTGGCGGTTGCCCTTCGAAGACCCATAACAAATCTGAAGGTACTATAATGCATGTTTTCCCTAAGACAATAGATCAGATAAGAGAATGGGTCCGATATTGCGGATATCCACCGTCTGAGCTTGAAAGTAGAGTCCTAGAAGTCTTTGCGGACAAGAGGGGTGATCGATACCGCATCTGCAGCAGGCACTTTACCTCTGACATGTACTCCACATCATTGCTAATAAAGAAGAACACACCGCGAGCGAAGCGAAAATTGCTCTCAACCGCTATTCCCACTCTATTCGTCCACATCCCTCCAATGGTGAGTCAAGTTTACGGATTTATCTCTCGGCCTTGCGGTAGTGTGTAGCATTAGCTAAAAATAATTTCCCCATTTATGTATTCACTCAATATGAAGGCGGAAGATTCTCCATCCGTGTCGTTATTGCAGTCATCAGCCACTTCAAGCGCCTATCGGGTAATCTTACTTAGCTATTCTGCCACTGACTAGTTTTAGGCATGTAAATCAATAGTTTTAATTTATCGTGTGATTATTTTACCTAATGGTACACCCTTGTACTCTTCCTCTAGTCTTTGTTTTCAGTTATAATTATTGTTATCCAAAATAATGCAAGTACTGTCTTTCAGGGAGATGCTGAGGAGTCCAACGCATTGACGACAACCGTTGATGTCACTCAGATGCTCGAGGTACGTTTCCGGACAGTTCCATCGATGGAGATCATCAGATCTTGCATTCTTGTAGCGTGATTGTTACACACAATGTTTCTTTCGTTTTTAGCCATTGATATGTCCTTCTGTCGTCGCCCTCCTATGTGTCTTCTTTTTTCAATATTGTGTTCATTACTAATGAAAGTCCTATGTTTCAGGGAGTCGATGGAGCATTAGTCCAAGAAGAATGGGGAGAATGCAGTTACGGGTCGGCGCAACAGCTTGCAGAAGTGTGCACCGCAGTTACATCGTCCCTTGATGTTCTTATGCATTTCGAGGTATGGATACTGACAGTTCAATCAAGCGAAAACATATGACGTGATTACATCCGCTATACTTCCTTCTTTATTAACGCAAGTACTATGTTTCAGGGAGATGACGGAGCTTCTTCTACAAGAACATCACCCCTAGTAGTTGATGCAGATCTCTGGGTGGTGACACTTCCAACGATCGAGCAAATCGAATCATATTTAGATATCCATTATTTATTTTAGACAACTGATCATTTGTGCAGGTCTATTTAGATGAGCCGTTGACGCCTGCACAAAGTTTATGTTCTTTTTAACAAAATAGAAAACCATACTAATGCAATTACTGTGTTTCAGGGAGTTGCTGAAGCGTCATCTTCAATAATATCATCAATGGAAGTCTATGCGGAGCCCGAGGTATGGATCTTGACAGTTCCATCTAACTAGATCAACAATGCGTGAATAATTGTAGTTTGAATGTTCTACACAAAGCGTTCATTCGTGTTTTGCTATTGAGATGTACGTGGGTATTGGTCCCCAAGTACATTTTGTGTTTTCAATATTATTATACATACTAATGAAAGTTCTATGTTTCAGGGAGTCGATGGAGCGTCAGTGCGTGATGGATGTGCTTATCATGAAAATATAGTCGTTGCAGCGCAAGAGGAAGTGGAGACATGCACACACGAGTCGGAGCAACAGCGTCCTGATGTTGAAGTTCGAGGCAAGAAAGTTTCAAAGAAAAGAAAGCAAAAGAAGATTAGTGTCCTGGTCACTATATTATGTTGTTTTTCACTGTTAATAGTTCAATACTTTAAGTTGTGTTTAAACTGAACATCCCTTTTCCAATCTGACCTCTAGTTGCGAGTGGGTGTACGAACTAGATCTACACAGACAGTGAAGCGAACGAGAGATGTTGCTTGTCAAACCTTTTGGCAGGGACTTGAGACTGGAGATGCATCGTGCCAATCGGAAGAATATGAAGTGATCGACAACGGAGCTATACCACCACCAGCCATTGATAGTGAATGCCCTCCTGGTAGTTCGGATGCAGTCGGAGATCAATTCACAGAATCCACACCCGCAAAAACTAAGACCGCGAGAAAGTTGAAGAAATTGTTTTATTCACCCATCGCCGGAGAAGGAACAGATGTTGCAATGGAAGAGAATGAAGTGGACGACAATGAAACACCATCAATATCACTGAACATAGCGGAAGACGATATCAGAGATTCTGCCTTTCATGTGAGTGACATGTCCTCAACGTTACAGGCCGAACCAGCTGGGATGCAGAGTGACAGTATAAGGAAAGAGGCCAAATTCATTGTATTCGATAGTTGTTTGATTGATATTATTATTCGGATGAAATGTGGGCATTCGGTTGGTGGGGAAGTATGTGGGGAGCCATTGATTAATGTGACTCGTGCTATTCGAGGCACTAACCTTAAAATACATGCCACCTGTACAAAATATCATCCTTTCTCATGGTCTGCACAACCCATGCTGGGGCAACTGCCAGCAGGCAATCTACTTTGTGCAGCGGCTGCACTTTTTAGTGGTTCAAGTTTTAAAAAGTTAGAGTCTTTCTTTCAGTTTGTGGGAATCCATTTCATTGCGAAAACTCAGTTCTACAAATACCAAACCGATTATCTATTTCCAGCCATTAGCAAAGCTTGGAGAATGGAAAAAATGTCTATTGATAGTACATTCGCGGGCAAACGGTTCAGGCTAGCCGGGGATGGACAGTGCGACAGCCCAGGATTTTCAGCCAAGTACTGCACCTACCACTTTCAGGACATGGAAAGTAAGAAAATTGTGAGTTTGGTTGTCATGCAGGTGTCACAAAGTACATCCTATGTGGCCATGGAGAAAGTTGGCTTTGTAGCATCATTGCAAGAAAGTTGGCTTTGTAGCATCATTGCAAGAAAAATGTCAGCTGCAGGTAAAAAAAAGATATGCAAGGTATTTCACAGTGGTCCAAGTCAATCAGCAACCATCTTTGGTGGAGCTCAAAAACATGTGGAGGGTCGTTGGAAATTCTACTGGAAAAATGGCGGTCAGTAATGCTACACTGTAGCAACGTTCACCGCTGGACCACAAACCAACATTTCCACAATTGTGAACATGGCCATTTGTCCACAGAGGAGGCACGGAAGAAGAAGTGGTTGATTCCTTCATCACCCACTCACAAAGCCATTGAAAAGATTGTATTTGATAAAACTATAACAAGAGATTTGAGGGGACTCACGGAATTCTGCCACACAGGAGATTTGGAGGTGTTCCACAATATGTGCCTAAAGTACAGGCCAAAACGATCGCATTTTGGCATGGAGGGCATGATAAATCGGCCTCTTCTAGCGGTCTTGGCACATAACCATAATGTTGGCCGTCAACAAAGTAGGACGACCGGAACTTTAGGGACGCTTCGCTACAATAAGGCCTTCACTAAAAGAAGTAAACAATGGGTGATCAAACCAGTGTTTCAGGATATGCAATATGAGTTTATTGAGAGACTTATTGTTGATGTCCTAGATAGGCACATACATGGAGTTGTGAACGAACCTGTGCAGGGGACAACTGCATTGCCACCCAACATTGCCTCTGTTCCATGTCCACCTAAAGCAGAGCTCATTGAGAAATACACATCACGGTTTAAATGATTGTAATTTGATTGTCTGTTCTCTCGAGTCTCCTCATGTTGCAGGCCCATTGAATATGTGTATCTATGTAATGTGTAAATAAAAGTGATTGCTCAGTGTACATGCAATGTGTCTATCCAACCTTGTTCATTTGCGCATTAAATTAAACCAAACAGTAATATAAATCATTTTTCAAAAAATATAGAATGTCTCCGTATTTATGGTTCTCTGGGGCTGCAAATGCACGCAGACAAAATGCAAAGATGGAGTGTAAATTTCAAGTCCTGTGAGATGGCCTTACACTGAATGTAGCTAACTAGGAATGTGTGCTCGTTCAAAGTGAAGGTCAGCTGCTTTGATTTTTTGCTGGGTGCCGGAATGGCCCACGACTCAGTATAAGGTTCTATTGTTATTTGACCTTGACAGGCCGGGACCATCCCGAAATACTTCTTTTTGGGGGTGTGGTGCAATAACGTAAACGATAATGAATATAATTTCAGAAACGAAAGCCATTTAATGTTCGTTCATTAGAAAAAATAACGTCGGCATAGAAGGAGTGGTATTTCGGGGCTGCCCTACGCACAGACACAATGGAAAATGCAAATATAATGTAAGTAACTCTTTAGATGAGTTTATACCGCAATTTAATTACTATACAGTAGCTTTAAAGACGGGTTAAGTTGTACTTGTTCGTTCTATGTGGCATATTGTTTTGTACCGCGCACTATCTTGAGGAGAACCATCTCCTTTTACGGAAGCACCTCAAAACCTTCCTCTTTGCTTCTGCTTTCTCTCTCCCTCTCCCCAGCTACAACTTGTCCACTGTCTGCGACCTCGGTCCTGGGCCCTTCCACTCTCCACCTGCACTGCCTCCCTGTCAACCCCTGCACTGGGGGACTGTCTCAGTATCCTACAGCCCCCCCCCTTGACGTATAATACCCAGTTGCACTGTCCTAGCTATGAAATAATTTCCCGACCTAATATATAAAATGAATAATTTTAATAAAGATCTGATGGTGAGACTAATTTCATTTTTTATGTTTTTAAAACAGGTACATCATTCATTATTGTCTGTGTCACGAGTACCAGACACCGGCGGATGGCTTCTACAACCGCCAGTTGCTTCTCCGCGTGAACAACCTTACCACCCTGACCATTTTATGGGACGATCGCCAAGTACAAGTATGCCCTTACGCGGTACTAACGGCTAGATGCAACATACAGACTGTTGTGGTGGCATAGTGCCTCATTGTTGGAACAGCCATGCGATTATCAGTGCGACCGAAGAGCTTATTTTATCGTAAACCAACACCCTGTGTACTGCACACGAACATCGCTTGCCTCAAGACAAACTATTTTGGATCGAGAGCAAAGAAAAATGCAAATCGCTGAATATTCTCTAAACATTTGATGTCCAATAAATGTACTTTACCAAATTTACAATCTTGCGGTTTGATTTAAAAGTACAGTTTCATATTCCGAATTGTGGCGCGCTGTGTTGTGAGCTGATCTGTGTTGGTTTCCGGGTTCTGTGTGGAGTCGCGTAGAAGACGCCTGGGCGCGTTTGCCTACGCAGCACAGTCACGTCACGGAGAGAGGTGGGGAATATGAATGTTTTGATAAAGTCTGTTTCAGGGGCGGGGGATTTGATTTAGTGCCGCAGAAGCAGGTCAGCCAGGGCGATGCGGCAAGTGATAGGATTATCACAAAATGGCGGCTGATTTCGAGTGCGTTAATGGACGAAAAGTCGGGTAAGGTCCATAGGAAAGTTTTCTACGATCTACCGATTTATGCTTAAAAACACATGGCCGAACCATAGGGACAATAAAAAAAAAAGTCCTGGAACATCCCTTTAACCTTAGTGCCTGTGTGTTTTACTAGATGTGGTTTTAAATAAATGATCTCTTTTACACCAAGCTCTGGTCAGTGTTTACTTGTTCTACTGTGTTCTTCTGACCTATTGTGAATACTCTGTATACTGCTCAACTCTTCTTGAGGGAAGTTTGACTGCTCAGCCACAGTTACCAAGTGAATCTGTGTGGTACAGACTGCTACCAAGTGGGTTTACTGCCAAACACCTGTAGTCTTAAATCTTTTGCAGTGGTCCCAGAGGGAACTGCACAGGTTTCTGCCTAACAATTGTGACTGATTTTGATTGTTCCTTTTAATTAGTTTTGTCTTCTTTTAAAAAGTTTGTTATAAACTAAATAAATTAAACCTTTTTTAAAAAAGAGAAAAAATTGTTAGTATTAGATGCGAGGTCTAATAGTAAATTTCCTTTTTCTCCCTCATGCAAGTACTTAAATCTAAAAACAGCATCATTATAAAATGAATCTTCAAATTGTGAACAGTTTAAAACATTTCTTAAATACAGAGTCGGGGATATACATAAAACACAATGTCCAATATTATAATAAATTAAAATCTAGTGCATAAATGAAACTCAATTTACACACAAGGCAATATCAAACAATGTAACGCGATCTAACCCTCCATGTACTTGTCAAATAATTCACAACCAAGTGCACTGCCAATTTATCCCTTGAATCAACGTACAATGCTAAAGCGTCTTTTGCAGTCACTATTGATCTTTGTTTAAATAGCAGCGTGAGATAGCTCTTCCTAATATTGCAATAAAGTGGGAAGAATAAGAGAAAGTGCATTACATTTTCAATCTCGTTTTCATACAACAAACATTTGTTAGAAACGTTGCAATTCCATCTGTGTAGAAATTCTGCCAGGGGTAGAGTTCCAAATCGGAGCTTAAGAGATAAGGCGCTGGTGAACTTTGGGGAAACAATATCCAAATAGGTTTCATAAAGATCTACTTACTCTCCTAATGCTACTTAAAATATCAGAAACGAGTCCACTCACTTGTACATTAGTCTGATTTAGCACCACGGGCAATACATTGGGGGTTTGACCTGTAGTCACAGAGACCCGGTGACGGCAAAGCCTCTTTTAAATAGATCATCCAGAGAGGCGATCCGCCATCCTCTTGTGACATGATATCATTCATTGCAGATCTGTAAACCTCTAATCCCGGAGTGGACCATACCATGGACCAATAGAAGAGGGGTTTTGACCTACACAAAAACACAATTCTCTGTAGATCAACCTCTACAAAGACCAGGGTATTTGGGGTGCTACTGAGGAGGCCCAAAAGGTTTTTGATAATGTTCTCATTTATGGATAATTTGCCACAGTTGGTTCCTCCCCAAAGTCTCGCCCCATAAAGAGCCGCTTGTCTCGCCTGCGCAGAGTAGGCTTCAAGAGACACTCACTGCCCCATTGCAATAGTCCTGAGCAAACATGAAAATGGCACTGCCATAG
Source organism: Ambystoma mexicanum (assembly GCF_040938575.1). Classification (NCBI taxonomy): domain Eukaryota; kingdom Metazoa; phylum Chordata; class Amphibia; order Caudata; family Ambystomatidae; genus Ambystoma; species Ambystoma mexicanum. The sequence continues at coordinate 151,435,580 of NC_090936.1, forward strand.
CGGTTTAGGGTAATGTCTGCTTTAGAAACTTGGGGAATCAAATTGCATTTTTCTGTAAAACGTATACCCAAGTAGTCATTCTTTTACTTAAGTTTTCTCCACGTTTATAGAGCCCATTATGGTCGAACTCTTCAAATGCCTGCAGCTGATTTTCTAGACCGCCTGGCATTAGGGAAAATATAATCGCATCATCTGCAAACATTAAAATGTGACAATTTTCCCCAGTCAGAATTGGTGCATCGCAAGGAAGGCTCATCAATATGGAATTAAACCATTGATGAACAGGCAAAATTCTGGAGCCAGTACGCATCTTTTGCATACTCCCATTTGAATAGGTATTGACTTTGTAACCCTCCCATTGGCACTCCATCGTACCACAGCCTTATTTGCTCTGTAAGGTTTTGTATTGCCCTAAGAAGGGCTGGCAGGATCACCATGTCTCTCAATATTTTCCACAATACCACCCTGGGTATTGTATCAATGGCCGTTTTTAAATCCACAAATGTAACAGTCATTTTACTTAAGGTTACATATTTGTCACATTTAAGGCCCAGCCGAAGGCATTGGTCTACTGTACTGGTTTCTGCCCAGAAGCTAGCCTCTAAATGTAAAATATTTCTTTCCATCCTGGTCTCCAGGTGGATTAATAGTGCATTAGCAAATATCTCCCCCCACCCTCTCCCTGAATCCAATAATATTGGGCGATAATTCCCGGGATCTTAACTCCAGCCCTTTTCATAGAAGGGAACAATTTCGGCTTGAGTCCAAGTCTGGGGGACAAGGTTTGCAGCTAGGGCGGCACTAAAAAAAGTGTAGATATGGGAGCCAGATCAGAGGTTCAGGTGTGTAAAAAGCCACCTGCACAATATCTGGTCTGGGGGCTTTTTCTGCTTTTTGAATAGTGAGCACAGCAGTGACTTCAGCTTGAGAAAATAAAGGTGTCTCATGTTGAAATCTGTACCAGATTGGTTTCCGTCCACAAAGATTCTGGTCTTCTCGTACAGTAACGTGAAATGAGAGTGCCAGGCTGACTCTGGAATGATGCACAGAATTTGCTTTTAACCTTCGCAAGTTCCCATCCCCATGAGGCTGCAGAATTATGTGGGTCAATAGCACTGAGAAGGACTTTCCAGGTATCTCTGCAGTGATCCTCCTTTTTCGCTTTCAGCAAACTCTTCTACATAGAATGAGCTGTTGATACAGCCTCCATTCCCCCTTCTGTAATGTTTTTCACACTTGCATCAGGTTCTCTTTTGCACTCCTACAATTTGTATCAAGCCAAGGATTTTTATTATATATTTCTAGTTCTGTTTGGCATTGACCCTGAATCCTGGTCTCTCACTTTCCGTGCACAATTTGTGTGACTTTAATACTTGCAGAAGTGATCCCCCTGCCCCATACAATTACATGAAATCCTTGTAGTTTAAACTCATCTAAAAAGGCCAGGCCCGAAGATGCTGCAATACTTTGAAAAAAAGGACGATTTGGCCAACTTCTGTGACAGCATTCTGACCCATTAGTCAATTCTATGTCTGACCGGATTAAACATATGTAGTGCTGAAATAGTGCAAAGGCTACCCAGTGAATTTATTGCAGGGTATTAAACTACAATTTTTTCAGTGCAGAATATTCATTGCAATGAAATTCATCGAGCAGACATTAGGTTAAAAAAAAAAATCTAAAAAAAAAAAAAAAGATTGTGAGCGTCAGCGATGGGGATACTGATTTTAGTGAGGAGGGGGCATGGGTTGAGGGCAGATTGGTATGGGGGGCTTCTCTCCCACCACAGGATTTTAAGGTAAGGAGGTCAATATTCAATCTAAAAAGGTGCAAGAATTTCTTTTGGCAGAAAACAGAACCATTGTGATTTAATGCCTGTAAGTCTTCAAAAATCAGACCAATAGCAGCGTTTTTGAATTTGGACTCTGCATCACATTAGATTACAATAGACCAACGCTCCAAACACTATACTTCCATAAACATTACTTCCTTATAGGAAAAAGCCCGATTAGAATGCTTTTTTCCACTTTCAGGGACTTCGAAAAAAAAAGAAAAGCTCCACCTTGGGTATAGTTTTTAGGGGTTTGCTAAAGGCAGAAACATCAAGAGATTTGCAACTTTCAATTCAACCCGCTAATTAATGCTACTGCTTGACGCTATACAAATTCTTTACCTTTAAATAAAACTGTTTACCTCTTTTCCTTAAAGCTGTTCTTTTCCTTTTAGATTTGTCATGGCTGTTTTGCATTTGCACAAACTATAAAGTACTGTTCTAAGTCAGATCTAGGAGACGGAAAAGAGGACATCTTTAAACGCAACTTATTTGAAAAGAAAGTAAACCTTCTCTAAGCCCTACCACTAGGAGCTCCCTGGTCTAAAACAAACCCAAATGGGTGCTCCTCAAGCAAATAAATGTGGTCCTTTATCAAACCCAAACTATTCTAATATCTGTCCTACCACTATGAAAAGAAAGACCATCCAATTTTAACTTAGGATAGGGTGGTTCTCCCTCTGGATTCACTTGGTGGTGGCTAGTTTTCTGACCCTCCCCCACCTCCCAATCAAAGAAGTCTCAAGTCTCTTCAAGTTCCCGGTTGGTAGTTGCATAGAACAAAAAAATAAATTCTCTTAATGATACCCAATGCATGCCTCTAATTTGTGGCCACCAGCATTTACAAAACCAAACTCTCCACTTGTTTCAGGTATGATATTCCTGCTTTTGGCCTCATGTAGGCTAAAGGCTTGCTTAGCCCAACTTGGGTTCTAGCTTTGGTCTGGTTGCGGTTTTTCAAGTGGTCTCCCTGTTGTGCGTGGATCCGCATTCTCACCCTGGCTTCGGACTCTGCAGTCGGCTGCTTAGCCTCTGCTCTTTCCACCTGTGCTGGAGGAGCAGGATGCCTGTAAGTCTTCCATCATGGGAAGGGACTTCCTCTCCCAGTGTTCCGGGCTCGTGGGATCTCTGCCGTCGGGCGGGGGTCAGCGTTCCATGGACTGCTTCAGTCGCGTGCGCCTCTCTTCTTCAGCTCCTCCCGAGGGGGTGGGACTTCCTCCTTTGTGAGGCAGGACGGAAACCTGACAGGTTTTCAGGCTAGCCCTCATTAATATTCATGAGCAACTATTTGCATACATTTAGAATCAGATATTAACTAGGTGTATCCTGAAAATACAACATGGATCTGGCCCTCGGGACCTACAGTTTGACAACCCTGGTGGGTTCTGGATTTCAAAATGAGGCTGCAACAGATCTATGTAGCCCCTGTGTTCCGGCCGTGGTCAGTGCAAGGGTGTACTCTTCCCTTCTCAGGAGCAGGGACAGTTCCCATTAATACCACCACCTCCAAGACCACCATTTTATTTGGCGCTTCATCTGCCAAATAAAAGCGCTAACAGGAGATTGGCTATACCAAGCGTTCTTAGATTACCAATGGACACAGACACCAGAGAGAATGTTTTAGGGATCTAACGGGGACCTCTCGATTTATAAAATGAAAATACATACCAAGAATACCTTACCCTTTATTATTCCCTAGGATTCCCTTGGCATGAGCACCAACTAAATGTGGACCGGCTGCGTCATCTCACCCTTCCTTGGAGGGGTTGCTATGACCCTTAAGTTGAGTGATGCAAAAGACCCCTTACCCAAACTCAGGTACCACCCACATTGAGTGTCCCATCTCGCTAGGCAGGCCACCACAGTATCCCGCGACCTCACGCAAGGGTACCGCCCCTCTACCCATTTATCTATTTAGAATCATTACACATACTTATCGTCCTACTTAACTTAAACCCTGCATAACATGTCCCCACTTTACAACCCGCCCATTCTACTCTTCACCTTAACATCCTACTTAATATTTAATAATCAAATATATACATATAAATACACACATCTATATACAGACAGCATAGATACAAAATAACTAATGCAATGGGGCGACTGCTGCAGTCGGTCACCCCTTCCACAGTACCATCATGGGTCTGTCCTTGGTAGCTCTACAGGGCTGGTTGCAGAGCTGGCAGGGGAGCTGCCCCCGATGGTAGATGGGGGAGCCTAGCACCTTTTTTCAGGGTGCTCCCATCACCACATGGGGCCACCGGCACTCACTAGGGGTCTGGCCATCAGCTGTGCAGTCCAGCGCCTCTGTTCTTCAGCATGGACACCCACCTGCTTTCACTGTTGCGCCTTGGACATCTTTACAAGTTCCGGGTGGCCCACCCAAAATCACTGCCACACCCACGGCTATCTTTAAAACATTCTGGGCAGCCCAGTTAGCATGGGAGCCACCCCATGTCACTGCTCTGGCCTACGCCATCACCACTGCTTCAAGCGGCGTCCTCTGTGCCATGGCGGTGCTGCCAAAAATACACTGCTCCCGGGCGCCACCTTAAGGTCAGGCGCATCTCCATACAAATGTTCACTGCCGCGAGTCGGGTCATGTTAAGGCTTCTTGGCCCGCCCCCTCAAAAATGCATAGTTTTCCTTCACCCAGGCTGACTAGTGGAGCAGCACTGGACTCCTCCTCCTCCTCCCCCCCCCCCCCTGTCTGGCAAGCTACTACAGTACTTTAGTTCACCGCTCCAGCCTCATGGGTAGAGTGGACCTTCCCACTCTTCACCTCCTGGGCTGTGCCTGACATATGCAGCCCGGGAGGACTTCTTTGAAAGGGCCCGCCTCAATGGCTACAAGGCAGACCGACTGGGGCACAGCCTGTAAGCCAGGTCTGGGCTGCACCCCACACGGCCCAAGCTGCGCAGTTCATTTTCGGGCAAAAACCTGCACGGGCCTAGGATGATGCTGGGGTCGTCCGGTCTGGCCTGCCATGGAGGCTGACACCCACCATGGCCCCAGGACGGCTGAGCTGCCCCTGGCATAAGCAGCTTGGTCCCTTGGCTTTCTCTGGAGGGCTCCCCCACGCGCCATCCGCACCCAGATGCCTGGGCAGCCGCTCAAGGCAGCGCCCCCCCCCTCCCCCCCCCCCCCCAAGGTAAATTATTTCTCTCCTCTGTCTTTTTCGTCACTCTTTATTTCTGTCCTTTAACTGTCTTTTGCAACGTTTTTTTTTCCATCCTCTGTATTTTATCCCCTGCCCAATCCATTCTTGAGCAGCACAGTTCTGCTTCATTGTTCTTTTTTTCCCCCCTTTCTCCTAAACATTGGTGGGCTGGATGGACTCTTCCACAACAAACAAAAAAGTAAACCACACAATACATTAAATAACATACTTGTATTACCCTGATGTCCATCTGTTTCTAGATGTTCCCTTAGGGGACATGCATGCAGCCCCTACTAGCCTGGCCCCATATAGGTCAGACTGTACGCCACCCACCTAAAAGGGGCCCGGCAAATGGCTATCCTACTGAGTTCCCATGTAATCAACAATGCTTGGGACTTTGAAGGGAAGGAAGGTGAAAGGGAAGGTCTACTTTGGAATGCCTCAACTGCGGGGGACGAGGGGGGGATCACCCCCAATGGGATCCCACTTGCCTTCTCCCTTAAGGAGGGTATTGCATAGTGGACTCCCAAAGTGGGTTTCTCCCCCCTGGATGTAATATAGTATATTTACATAGCCCCTATGCACAATGTGTTTCAAAGCGCTTCAAGGCAAGGGAGGGAACAAGGGAAAATATAATGACATTCTTACAGGCCATGAACAGTAAGGATGTGAAATTAACTATCGTACTCGGCCTGACGACCTTTCAGATAGTGCAAGAGCGAAGACCTAGATAGGGAAGGGAGGGGGAGAGTGGGAAGGAAATGGAAACAGACAGGGGGACTACCATACTAGGCCTGACAACATTTCTGGTAGAGCCGGAGAAAAACAAAAGGTGAGGGAGAGGGGTGCAGAAAGGGAGGGGAGGAACAAAACAAGCGACTATCGTACTAGGCCTGACATTTCAGATAGTGGTGGGGGAGAGGTGAGGAAAAAAACAAGGGGAGGGGGAGGAGGCAGGCGAGGTTGCTATACTATGTCCAGGGACAATTCTGATAGAGTAAGTGCATAGAAGAAAGTAAGGGGAGGAGATGGGAAAAGGGAGAAAGGGAGACAGAAGGGACAAACTCCTTGGATTTGTTACAGTACTTGAACCAGACTGCCTTACAGGTTTACCCTCATCCTCAATAAACCAGACTTTGTAATTTACTGCCCCCTTGTTTTTTTACCTTGCCCCGACATGTGTATATGGGTTTTCCAAGGGAATAAAGAACAAATTACACAAAGTTAACTACTGTTGGCCCCACCTAATGATTTCAGATTCATGTGGGCCTATACATTTACTATCCAAGTTCCCTTTTCTGCTTGCAGGTACATAGAGCTCCCCATTTGCTTTTGTTGTATCTTCTTGTGGGAAAGATTGATCATGTTATCCCTCCAATTGTGTGTAGACACAGATAAAAATAATGTACCGTTGCAAGAAATTCTTACTATTAACTAATTTGATGTAAACATTTAAAATTTGCTGCGCTGTCCATAATTTTGACATCGTCTATGATAGATTTTTAATAGAGGTGCAAACTTGAATTGAATGGATTTAAGGCTGTGGGTGATACTGTCATGGTAAGGAATACAATTACAACTGTGCACAGCAGGTCTGCCATTCTCTGGTTAAAAAAGTGGTATTCATTTGGATAGTGCTTAAGCGGCCCAGTGGTTAAGGCAAAGGATTTCAACCTACACATTTATAACAGGAGATTGCAAAAGTGGAGAAGAGGCGGGGGAAAACATGCTAGGACTACTGCGCGCCATTATCAAATATGGATACAATTAATTAATGGCTAAATGGAAAGCTTTGTGGAAGGTAGTTTGGATATGTTGAATTCTTTGGATATATTTAAACCTGTTCTCTGGAGATTAAGTGTGGCATTGTTTTTTTTGGAGGGGTATGGGGTGAGACCAATGTAGTGCAGCAACTTAACAAAAAACCTTTACATACCACGAATGCAGAAACAAAAAAAGTAGGAAAAAAAAAGACTCACCTGTCCTGAATGTTCTTCCTGACAATAAGGAAGTAAGATTTAATTAGCCGCTCAATCACTTCGCAGTCTCGTTGCTCACGGGCAGAGAGTTTACGTGCGACAGGAACAGGCTGCATAAAGCAATAAAAGTAAAAGCCAATCAAAATAGAACATTTAGCTTTTCCTGAACACAAAGTAATGTTTATTCTTCCTGCATATTTTTAGTGATATCGCCAAACAACCCACAAAACGGAAGGCACAAATGTATGGTTAACCTGCACTGTTTTTTAATTTTCCCTATTTAATAAGTATTTAACTAAAACCATTATGGTATGATATAATGCTCATTTCATACTCTAAGGTTTTGAAATACAACATGGTGTTTGAATTTCTTTCATAAAAACATGACTATCGAATAAAGATTCTTGGTGGTTTCACAGATTGTTTTACTGATTTTACCCAGGTGCACTTATAAGAAGACACCCATAGAAAACCTATTTTCAACAGCCCCAAAGCCTTGATCATTTTGTCCATCAGTAGCTCAATGTTCACAGACACAAAACCCCACATTAGGGTGTAGCTTGCACAGGAAACAGTCATTGCACACATATGAAAGCCACCAGAAATGCAGGGATCAAACTGGATTTAGTTTTGCCTGCTCCCCTAATAAAAGACAATTACTACTTAAATCATGGCCCAAGACGGGACGACCACATTGGGATTCAAGGAAAAAAAACTCCTTAGGTTTCAGAAAGTAGTTTGTCAGACGTGTAGTGCTAAACTGTAGTTGGCTGTTATACAGAAGTAGACTAACACCAGACAAGGGGACACATGGACTGTTGAGTTAAGAAAACAATGGAGAGGTCACCCCCTCGATTACAAGGCCAGTGGACTGGTTTGGCTTTTGGGAGAGCCAACACGTTTTATTTTTAAGGGTTAGCAAAAGCCTTGAGCTACCCCCTGCCTCCTAAGCATGGAGGGACCATTTTGCGTCAGACCACATATACCAGGAGAGGCATGGGTGGAATTGCACAGGCAGCGGGCTGGGGCCACTGCAAACCCAGTCTGAGTAACCGGTGTGGTCCGTGAGATGATTGCACCAAGGGCAGAGTGAGCAGTGTGGCATGGGTGAGGAACTGGGCTGGCGCAGCCCGAGAAGTTGGCACCCCGGCCATGGGCCAGATAGGGCATGCACGCATGAGTGATATGTCCCTCCGCCATATCCCCGCCCAGGTGAGTGCATGGTAGTAGAAGTCCAGCAGAGAGCAAGTCACAGGATCAGTCAGCAGTGTGACCTGGGTGAAGTCGTCTCTGGCAACATCAGAAATGCTGCCCAGGTGAAGGAGCTAGGAGCCAGTGTCAGGACGACGACCGTGGAAAGAGTGTTAGTGCTGCAGTCGGTAGCATGAATAACTGGAGGGTGGTCCCGCTCACCTTACACCACCTCTGGTGTACAGCAACGTTGGAGAGGGCAGGACTAGGCGGGTTGCACCCCTCAGTATTTGTAGTGGCACACTATAGCCTGGGCTGCGGCGACGGATGTCTGGATGTCTATGTATGCACAATGTCCCTGCATGGGTAGGTGGAGCCTGGGTGGGAGCGAAACAGATATAATCTGCAGAGCTAATGTCAACAAAATAATCTAAAGACAGGAATAGGGTCTTCATGGACTTATGTATGAAGTTAGCCGGCCATGAACAACCCATATAAAAAGGACCCTGAGCCCCATCACTGTAGTCAAGAAAGAAAAACAATTAGCATTGACTTTTCCCAAAATTCTATTATCAATAACTTTAGACTTCCTTGTTGGATTGGCTGAAATTTTGTGGAGAAATGTTAGCACACCCCATACTGGAAATGTGGGGGCATATTTATTCAATGGTGAACATTTGATTTCCACCTGCTCCCATTCAAGTAGCATTGACTGAACACCTGTAGCGTGAAGACTGCTGGACGGGGCACAAAGCATCGAAAATTTATCTTTTTTGGTTTGGTGCAAAACCATTCAGGTTTTAAAAAAAAAAAAAAAAAAAAAAAAAAGATGTAATGGATGGATAAGTGGTGCCCCCCTTTATATATCTATTGTATTTATTCTTATAAAGTGCTTTATACCAGATCTAACATGCAGTATTGCAATAAGGCTTTTCAGATAAGAAAAACTACCAATTTCTTTTTCGGTTCGATACAAGCAATTCCCGCAAAAATCCTGTATGAAGCTGAAAAAGGAAAAGGGCTCAAAAATTATATTTGGAGGTGGGGAAGGAGTGGGGAGGTGGAAAACAGGCCACCCGGGTAGGTGGAAAGTTTGAGGTTGGCTGGAGAGCCCGGTTTGAGTCAGATAGTTGTGGGAATCTGCTGAACTCCTGCTGGAATGTCACAAGATACACTCAGAAAGAAAATGTTTTTACGCAAACTGACGGGGGAAAGGGGATAAAAGGAGAGGGTGAGGGAGGATTTACATAATGGGAAGGATTGGGGCATGTGGGAGACCTAGAAAGGAGGGTGGGTGCACCTGTAGAGTGGCAGTGGGGATGGGGAAGAATTGTTAAGTGTTTTCCCATTATCAGGAGAATCGGTAAACGTTGCATTATCGTGGCAACTGGAAAATGATGCATTACAATGAGAATGTCTGGATGCTTCCATGGGAATTTGGTGGGGGGAAGCGGGGGTGGGGGGTGATTACCATGGACAGTGGGCCCCGCAGAAGATCTAGCATAAGAAAAGCTTTTAAATTCAGCTACAAAACCTTAGTTAAGACAGAGTTAAGATGAGTCAATTCATTACAACAAATCCCATGAAATTCAGCAGGAAGTGATGACAATTGTATACATAGGGGCAGTAATACACTTACCCAGATGGGATATCAGCCAATAGGGCAGAGGATAACCTGCGCAGTTAGGGTGAAGGAGGAATGTGTAATCTAGGTCTCATTTGCAGATGGTGTCTCTACAGGGGCCAACTACAAGCTCAATATTGGGGGGGGCAAGGTGGGGATAGCTGCAGATGTCACAGGAGGAGAGAGTGGTCCTGTCAAGGGTGCTTGCCTCAGAAAGGTCCGTTTGTGACTCTCTAGAGACAGGTGGGCATTTTGAGCAGGGCGCCACCCAGACTTGCACCATTGGTAGTCAGGCATGTGTGGTAAAGAAAATAGTGTTTCACGCGGTTCTTGTTCCAAAAATATAGACACCCCACCCCCTTTGAGAGTTTGAAAAAAATGCACTCTGTCTCATGAGTTTTATTGTTAATCATGGCAGAAGGCAGGAACTCCGGATTGTAGCCCATCTCCAGTTCTGATACGTTAATGCAGGTTGTCGAACCTAGGTAAATATGCTAAAAAAAATTAGGAGAGTAGGATACAATTCCTATTGCTCTGAGAACACCAATTGACAATTTCTGCCCTATGCAAAATCCTCAAGTCCTAAGTGTGCTAATGCTACCACGCCAGGGTCATGTATACCTGGGCTACATCCACAGAGCTTGGCTAGTTATTCTTGGGTACTCCACACATAAGGAGGATAGGTATAAATAATCTGCAGCAGAATGTCAAGTAACCAACATCATGGAATAGGTACCTTTTGTTAAAGCCCTGATTCTCTCTAGGCTGGATCCTGCTTCCCTAGGCCCTGCAGCCTCACTTACTAATGAGGCAAACAATCTTGGGATCATCACCGACTCCTCTCTTCTTTTCACACATCTCAGACATGTCCAAAAAGTCCAACTACCAACTGCACCTCCTCAGAGGTATTCTACCTTTTCTCACTTTCCCCTAGAGGCTCATCACCTCGAGAGCCCTGGTTCTCGCTAGGCTGGATTATTTCAACAGCCGCTTGCACAATCTTCCTACTTCTACTCTCCGTCCTCTACAACTCATCCAGAACAGAACCGCAAGACTTATTCTTGGCCTCAAGCCCTGGGACCGCATCTCTCTGGCACTGAAATCCCTCCACTGGCTCCAAGAATCAAGCTCAAGCCCCTCTGCATAATCCACAAGGCTTTCTGGGGCAGGGGCCCGCAGTCTCTACAATGCACTCTTCCTAAATACTCTCCCACTAGAGTCCTCCGCTCGTCGTCCTCCAACTCTATGTGGGTGAGCGACTTTCACAAACAGATTTGGGGGTCGATCTTTATCCTCAGCAGGTGCCTCCATGCCTCTCCGTCTTGAGCCGGAGCACCTTAAGTTCCGAAAACTCCTCAAAACCTTCCATTTCGCTTCCTCCTCTCTCCCCTGCTATCCTCCTTGCTTTTCTTTCCTCCCTCCCTCCCTCTCCTCCCTAACTTCACTTTTTGCTGACTGGTTGCCTGGCTCACCTCCAGAGCCTACAGGTCCCAGGCTCCCGCGCCAGTCATTTGCAGTTGCCTCTGGGCTGCTGCACTTTGTTCAACATTACTGCACTTTCAGCTTACGCTCCTTCAGCGGGGCAACCTCTCTGCACTTAACCCAGGGCCCTGCTGGACCTGACTCTTTGTTGCCCTCTCCATCCCCCGTTTCTGCACCTCCATCTGTAAGTATACATGACCTAAATGTACTAGGACCAGTTAGTTCATCTGTCCTGTAGCCCGCACCTACCGTTTCTACACCCCCACCCCCTCCCGAGCTTGGTCTCAACTGAACCACTTCATGAACTTTCACTAGGAGAAATGTCATCAGGCCTAGTATGCTAGTTTTTCTGTTTAGATCATTTGGAATCTTCAAGGCCCAAGAATGATTAATGTACTCCATTGCTCCCTTCCTGCCTTGAAGCACTTCACCTGTGTATAAGAGATATATAAATAAACAAATAAAATGTTTCGTCTTGAAATACTTACCATGCAGTGGTAAGTCACTTGGGGCAAAGGGAAGGCACCAGACTAAACCATGGGTGCTATACCCACTTACAAGGTAGTTGACTGTCTCCCCATCCCCCGCCCACTCCACAAAGGAGAGGGACCACTTCAGCACTGGAAGTTCTTCACCTACAGATAGTTACCAGGAACACTGCAGACATTTTTGCAGCCTTGGAGTTCCCACAAAGAACCTGGCAACAGATTTTGGATAATGCCCATCCAAGGCTCAATTATTCCTCAATGTTTAATGCCTAGTTTCTTAAATATGGTTCTTGAGGCTGGCCCAAGGATGAAATATGGTGGATCATATCTTAGGTTTATAATTGGTAATCTATGATTCACAAACGTTGGTCATGGGATTTTAATGTTGTGTGTTTTTTTCTGTGATGTGTTTCGTCCAACATTTTGGAACGAATTTGTTCTATGAACCAAGCCATAAAGCAATCCGATGGTAAACTAATACGGAAAGGATTAGGTAAAGGTTCAGACAAGAATAGACAAACTAGTTACTGTTGCAAAGTCCAGAATGGATTACTTTACAAGGCTGCTTTATGAGTAAGTTGCTAGCACATGCTTCCAAATTATGTAAGCATTTCTAATTCTGTTGGTATTTGGAGTGGGCAGTACACAGACAGAACCTGTCAAAGCTTTAAAACCCTGTATACTTCAAGATGGTGTCCTCAGCCACATTTCAACTGATTAACTTGTTTCCTTCAACTACCTCTGGGAAACTGTACCAATCATTCACTATACTCTCAAATGCTTGCACATTTTACCTCCTACAGTCTTGTGTAGTCACTTCTATGGAAGGCTTCTGCTACAAAATGCTTTCCTCTTAGAATAGGTTGATTGCCTTTGTTAATCAAATTCTGCACCAGTCCTCCTTAGCTCCGATTCCCCAATGTATACCACATTACTGAGAATGTGTGGTTAGATGACCGCTCCATCCCAGAATCTAAGGAACTCTTGGAGATTATATGCAGCCACGTGTGAAGAATCAGATAGGATTCCCCCTAGGAACCTGGTCTGGGACCCTTCTCATGTGGCCAGTGGAAGGCAGGTGCTCCCTGATGCCGACCCTGTAGATGGTGTACTGCAGGAGGATAACATGGGGGTGTACAGTGGGGTCCGGGGGGGAAATCGGACCTGGAAGACTGGGAGGAACCCCTTTTTAACTTTCCCCGTAACCCTGCCCTTCTGATGGTCTTGCCAACCAAGGAAGGTAAAAAATAATTGAATTCCTTTAAAAATGGACTACATGTTCCAGAATCCCTCAGGGGCTGTGACAAAGAAGAGGGCTGAAGAGGAAAGTAGAGTTAAAGGACAGGAAGGCCCAAAAGCCTTTGCTGGGTCAAGCAATTAGTACTAAGGACCTGCACCCAAGGGGCACAAAAGGCTGTAGCAGAAAGGAGCAGTAGAAAGTAGCTGGAGGCGGAAGGTCGGCAGCAGTAGCAGAAGCAGAGCACGAGGCTGGCAGTTCACTAGGAAGTGCGTCCACAGAAGGGACGCCAGAGCGAAGGAAAAGCAGATTCCACCTGCAGGCTCCTGTGCTCACAAACCCTGTTTGGTTGCGGCTGTATTGTAAGAGACTGGAGAAGCTGGTGTGCCCACTTTCTTTTATTTAGGTTTATTCAGGTGTGCCCAGTTGCTGTGAATGCAAAGCCGAGGGAAGCTGGAGAAAACTCCATTGCAGAGGCCGGATTTGAGGCACCCCCATATGGCAGAGGGGTGTGGGTCCCAAGAGAGCCTGTAGCAGAAGTAACAGAAGCAAGGTGGTCAGAAAGTGGAAGCTGCCCGCAACTTCTGTGATTTTGGCGAGTGAAGCCCCGCACTCCAAAATCACATAAAACGCCTTGCTATTAACTGGAAACAGCTAAACTCACACTCGCGTATACATTAAAGCGAGTGAAATTGTTCAGTCATAGGACGCGGTTGATAAGGGAAGCATCAGTTAAAGAAGAAAATCTCTTTTCCCATTGTTGGATAACAATTACCGAAGAGGTCGCGTGCCGTGCCTCCTATTAAGAGAACGTTGTAGGTAATAATGGTTCAAAAAGTAGAAGTTGACTTTCCCTAACTGATGCAAGAATATTTCACATCAAAGAAAGGTTGTGTCTAAGACGCAGTTTTCCCGATCCACGTTAAAGCAGAGCACTGCCTGAAAAAAAGGGAACGCAAGTTTATAAGTTGAAGTTTGTCATCAAAGTGAGATCACGTATACCTACATTAATTTCTGAAGTGAAATCCCACGTATACCTACATTAATTTCCGAAGTGAAATCCTACTCTTGTAACATTTAGAACAAAGACTTAATAGTTGCTGAAATCACATGACGAACAAGCATTACCCAGGCCAGTAGACACAGCCTTTCTATGGAGAAATCAGCCCAATTAGGATCTGAACACTTGAGGTTTTGAAGCTATTATAAACCCAGAGTCCTCTGATACAAGGGTGACAAGGTTATCCAAAGCTGGAAGAGTGGCAATACAGATTTGGGATAACTACTGGAAACCAGAAGGTGTACATAAAGCCGGGGAAGGGAGCCGAGTGCTTGTTAAACATAACTAATCAACAAATTGTGAAGTAGAGCGAGAGAGAGGGAGAAATTACTTACCGTAATGTTCTTTCTATGGATTATTCTCCGGCAGATTCCTCATCCGATAGATATCCTTGGCCAGCTCTGCTGCTCAGAAAATTATTTGAAAAGGGGCGAAGCGGACCTCGACTCAGCCGCCGACCTGTCTTGCTCGATACTTCTATCGTCGGCTGTGTCCGTGACGTCCGCGTCATATATACACACCTCATCACTACGCCCCGCACCTCAGCCCCCCACCCCCGTGCTCGACTGCTCAATAAAAACAAAATAGTTTCCTTTTTTTGGATTGAGATCACACGTGGCTTGCCAGACAGAAAACCGTCACGGTCAGACCATCACCAGGTGCCTACTCACGAAAATAGACGCACACCAACTGCCAACGCTTTCTGGGCAGGGATCGATCTGAAGGGAGATGAAGAATCTGCAGGAGAAGAATCCATAGAAAGAACATCCTGGTAAGTAATTTCTCCTTCAGTGGATTGCCTTTCCACCACAGATTCCTCATCTGATCCCGAAAGCAGTAAAACAATAGAGGCGGAAAGAAAGTTTGATTAACAGGTTTTGAAGCACTGCCCTGCCAAAACGCACGTCAGCCCCATGGGCGACGTCCAGACTGTAGTATCTAGAAAACATATGGAGTGAGCGCCATGTTGCTGCACAGCAAATATCCCCAACTGGAAACCACCTCTAAGGCCATTGATGCAGAAAGCCCTCTGGTTGAGTGTGCCCTGATGCCAGAAGGCACCTCCCTAACTGCAGACTGATGGCATTCTGCAATGCACAATATAATTCAACGGGATGACAACACAATATAATTCACTGGGATGACGACTGCTTTGTTACAGCCAGTCCCTTCTGGGCTAGAGAGTAGGACCCAAACAGCTGATCAGACTTCTGGAATTCCAACATCCTGGCGATGTAGAAACTAGAGGACCTTTTGGGGCACATCCGATGAAAACGCTCCTTCAGCAGAAAGCCCAGCCTTATTTTAAGTGAAACCTTTTCCCCAAAAAATTGTAGAAATGGAAGTCTACGAAGGGCCTGCAATTGTCAGGTTGACACATTCTTACTTCCATTGGGTCAGGTGTTAGGTCAGGGGTTACATACATTGACATATTTTCACATACATTGGGTCAGGTGTGGCACATATGTAGTAAGCAAAGGTTTTGGTGTGTTATGATTGGTTTTATTTGTGATACAGACAATTTAGCCTTAACCTTAATTGCAGCCTTTGGAAAAGGCCCCAAGCCAAGATGGAAGTGCTCAGCCTAAGTTTTGATTGGCTGGTGATTGTTTATAGGAAGGACAGTGAACATTCTAAACTGCCTTTCATCGTTGAAGCCCAGCTGAGAGGACGTGTGAAAAGCTGCTCCTGTTTAACTTGATCCGGGGTTTCAAGTTTCAAGCGGTCGAGCGGCTTCTTTGAGTAATAAACTGGAAAAGAGTTTGGATTTCGTTTTGGACACAGGACAGGAGTGAGAAGATTACATTTTCAGTGAGAAGAACTTTTCTAAGACTCATTCAAGAGATAAGTGTTTTCTAGTAATTTCTAAGTGGAAGAAAACTTAAATACAGAACTATCTTAGTCTTATGTAATTTTTGTGAAAAGGTTAATTTAATTGAAAAGGTTCACAAGCAAGTTCATCTTAAACACGCAAAACTAATGCGCGCATGTTTTCATAAGCTACGTGACTCTTCAGAGCTAGCGCGTGTTTGAGCCGTTAAATAAAGCAACAGCGCGTGTGCAAGTGTTTTCTACGTGAATCAACGGTGCGTGTTTGCCACGGGAAATAATCGCGCGTATGCGAGAATATTACTACGTAGATCAACAGCACAAGTACGTGTGTTAGCCAAGGAATTCCACCGCGCGAGTACGTGTTTTCTGCTACGTGGAACTATAGCGCGTGTACGTGTTTACTGCTACGTGGAACCATTGCGCGTGTGCGTTTTTTTGCTACGTGGAATTTTAGCACCCAAGCGTGTATTTTACTATGTGAAATCCCTTCGCAAGTTTCAAGCTCATCATCCTTAAGAGACGAATCTTAGCATACAAAAACTATCAGATTGGATTTCGTTGGAACTTCCCTTACTTCATCTTAAACTTAAAAAGTTTGTAAAGTTAAACGATTAAGAAGTTACAGGAAAAGACTGCTAAAGCATTCAAGGACCTATCTAAGAAGGCTGAATGATCATTAAGTTTTCCTGGCAACTAGTAAGGAAGTCTTATCTATTAAATCACTTCTCGGGGCATTTTCAGGAGAAGTATCAGGTATGGTCTTTTAAACTATTTAGTAAAGGATATAGTTTATAAGGTCAGACTCTCAATGAGTAATTGTGGTGTTGTATATGCTTATGTCTCAACTTCAGGTGAAGAACCAGCTAGTCAATAGCATCCAGTCTGGTGTTTGTTATTTTATCCACTTTTCCCTCTTTCCCCTTGAAGTGTGGTAAACTGAGCTGAAAAACAATCTGGAGCTCTGAGTGCTACATTTTAGGTGGATTGTCCAGGGGTTAAGCAGCTTCCGCAGACCCAAGATCAGAATCTCAGCCTGACAGCAATTTGCTGACCTGCCTAGCTGACGTAATCGCAAACAAGAAAGCGGTCTTCAGAGTGAGCAGCCGCAAAGAACAGGAGTGCATGGGCTCAAAGGGAGCCGCCATCAAAAAAAAGTTAAAACCAGATTTAAATCCCAATCTGAGATGAGAAAGCAAGTTGGCAGGAATGTATTCACAAGGCCTTTCAGGAACTGGGCCATAACCAGGATCGTAAAAAAAATGTACCTTGATCCACAGACAAGGCCGCAATTATCCTTTGACTGTGGTAACATGAAGGCCTGCAGAGGCCAGTGACAGAAGGAACTCCATCACTGTAGTGGTGGAGCAGGGTGCGCGTGCTCACTCGCCCCCTGTGCAGAGAGGCGATGCAGCTGTGGTTCTGGCTATTGAAGAACCGGATCTCAGTCACAGCAGTTCATCTGGCAGGGACAGATAACGGCTTATCCCTCGACGTCGATAAATTAACTGTCGGCGGCGAATGGGGCTTGGGCACAGAGGAGGTGTAGGGGATGCCCAAACCTGTGGCTTGTGGGAAGGCCGCGGCATCAAGGGTTTATGTGCCTTTCTCGGCACCAAGCCCAAAGGCTTTCCTGACACTGATGGTGCCAGCAACAGGGCTTGCATGGGGTTGGGTGTACCGAGCGCCACTGCTGCCTCTGAGGCGCGCTGCTTGGTGGGCGCACACGCACCTGCGTGTTCTTTGAACATCGCCAACATTTGGTTTTTGAACTCACCCCACTTTTGCAGCGTTGTCGGACCAACCGACGGCTTACCTCTTTCTGATGAAGAGTTGGAAATTCATTAGTACTGGTGGCACCGTTTCTTCTTATGTGAAGACGAGTGACTCCTCAAGTGGGATCGCTTTTTCGTCTTACACTGATCTTTCTCTTTTTCAGGGGTAGGACCCTCGGTCTCAGTCTGAGGACCAGATGGTCGACCGTGCAGGTTAATTTGAAGGCGGTCGGCGCAAACCAAGTTAAGCTGCCTGCTCAAGCAAAGATTTTGGGTTTATCTTCCCACACGACGCACACCCCTCGGTCTCGTGACCCGTGCAAAGGCACCACACACATGTCGTTTGGGTCAGTCACTGCCATCTTAGACTGGCAGTCAGAACATAGTTTAAAACCTGAAATCCGAGGTGCAGACCTCTTGCGGTCGAGAGAAAAAAACAATCTGGTCTTCCCCTTTAAATTTAGATGCATGCTGGGGTGGGGCCCTGGGAGCATGCGCTCCTCTGACTGCCCACCGGCGCCACTCCTCAGTCCCCTTCGATGCATCGACAATATTACAATGGTCATTGGTTTATTACGGGGGAGGATGGTGGGACGTATGGAAGAAAGGGGACTATGAGTACGTTAGTCACTACAGTGAATAACTTATAATTACTCCTACGTCCCGTCCCCTTTCCTCCATACTGTTTGGGCGATTACCACTGAACGCAGCCCAGGGGAGGGAGTTGCCCTTCTAATAAAACAAGTTCTTTAAAGCTGCCTGGCCAAATGCTGAGTCTGATCTGGCACTGGCAGCCAAGAAGTAGTGTTTGCAAAAGGCCGATGGGGAAGCCGAAGTAGCCGCGTTGCTGATCGTCTGCCATGGAACGTGTCTTTGGAAAGCCACAGCCGTGACCTTGGCTCTGATGCCGTGGGCGTGCATGTTTGCTGGCAAAGATCTGTGCAGCCTCTCAGTCCTCCTTGATGGCCATCACCATCCACCTTGCTATTGAAGCCTTGGAGGCTTGACAGTTTGGTTTTGACCCACCAAACGTGATGAACAAGGCTCCGATTTACAGAAGCTTTTCGCCCATTTCTAAGTCAAATCGAGCACGCCCGACATCCAGACAGTGCAATACTTTCTGTGGCTAATCCTTTGGATAGGCAAAGAAAGTTGGCAGTACTATCTCCTGGTTAAGGTGAAAAGATGACCCCATTTTACAGAGAAATGCAGGGTGCATCCTAAGCACCACCCTGTCCCGGTGAAATGTGGTATAGGGCTCTGAAGACACCAATGCCTGAATCTCACTGATCCTGCGTGCTGAGGTAAGGCCAACCAGTACAGCAGTCTTTATTGTAATCAGCCTGTCGTCTACTGACACCATGGGTTGAAAAGCTTGTAGGCCAGGGCGGCCAGCACCACGTTAAGGTCCCAGACTGGATGTGGATACTTGACAGGTGGATACAACCTGGTCAGACCCGCCAATTGCCTTTTAACCAACGGATTGGAGGAGAAGACGTCTTCTCCGGAGTTCCTGTAGACCCCTACAGCCGCTAGATAAGCAAGGCAGGTGTCTAACTGCACACTGGAGTGAGCCAAATGCAGAGAGAAGGATAACAAGTCGTCCAGTGAGCAAGCCAGGGGGTCAATATTGTTTGCCTTGGCCCAGTGATAGAACCTCATCCATTTGCACTGACTCCTGCTGGAGTCGCTTCTTGCCCCCAGAATGATAGCTAGGTTGTCCTGTGACGGGTGCAGATGTTGCAGGGTGACCTGTTCAGGAACCACGCTGCCAGGGCCAACTTCTGCAGAGCGGGGTGAACCACTGTGTACCTCCCCCCAGCCCCCCACCCCCCCGCTGGTAGGCTGGACCCAACTAGAGGTGGACCGGAGGTGGATCCATCAGTCGGAGGAGTTCAGAGAACCAAGGTCTGGCTGGCCACCATGGCATTATCAAGATGAGCCGAAGGCTCAGTGACTCCCTGACCTTGCAGATGACCCTGTGAATCAGCAGAGTGGGGAGTTGGGGGGGGTTGGGGAGGGAGCATGCGTTCATGTCGTTCCACTGAACCTGCAACGTGTCCCCCAGAGATCCTCTGCCTTGCCCCATCCATGATACAAACTGGGGGCATCTCTTGTTGCTCGTGGTGGCGAATAAGTCTACCTCAGGATGGCCCCACATGCTGAAGATCCTCCTCTCAGGACATCCTCGTTCAACTGCCACTCATAGTTGTTGACCCCCCCCAGCCTGCTGAGTCTGTCTGCCTTCAAGTTGGATTCTCCCAGGAGGTGGACTGCTAATAAGTAAATGTTATTCGACAGTACGCAGTCCCAAATGTCGATGGACAGCATGCAGAGCAGAGGAGACCTGGTACCTCCCTGCTTGTTGACCTAATACATGCCTTTGGATGCAAACTGACTTGTTGCTGACAATGGGGAGGAACACTGAGAGCAAGCCAGATGGTCATCTCGAGCCAGTTGACGTGTTCCAGTTGTTCCTGCCTTGACCAGACTCAATGAGACACTGGTTGTCCAGTGTAGCCCCCATCCGTCTACGGATGAGTCTGTGGTAATGGTGATCTCCGTAACAGCTGCCTGAACGGCCTGCCTGCTAACAGATTGGTGTCTGCCCTCCACCACAAGTGGTCCTGGGGAAGGTGCTGTGGTACGCTGACTAGAGGCGCTTGGGAGCCCGTTTCCCGATTCCAAGAGGCTGAAAAATGTAGCTGCAGCCTCATTTTGAGCCTTACACCTGGCAGAGGCAAGCCACCGTTATTCCGAGCAGGTTCTGGCACCACCATGCCAAGATTACTGGTCTGCTGAGGAAATGCCCCATGGCCCTCTTGAGTGCTGTGATCTTGTCCTCTGATGGGAAGATCTTTTCTGCCCTGGTATCCCAAATTAACCCCAGGAATGTTAAGGACTATGTGGGGGTGACTTCTTGAGGTTGATGGAGAACCCCAAATCGTATAACATGAGCATCAGTGTGGCAGCTCTACGGTGTATTCCCTCGTGCGACTGCTTGGACGAGCCAGTCATCGAGGTATGGATAAAGGTGCTAGCCCTCCGCAGGGCTGCTAAAGCATTGATTAATCTTGTTAAGACCCTCAGGGCTGAATAGAAGCCAAAAGGGAGTACATAGTATTGGAAATGAAACGCCATGATCCAGAACCGAAGGAAGGAATTATGGGATTCCCAAATCGGACCGTGTAGGTAAGCATCCTTCAGATCCAAGGAGCACATCCAGTCTCTCCACACAGTGTCTCTGCAATGAGTGCTGGAGTATCCATCGTGAACTTTTGAAGGGGCAGGGAAAGGTTCAAGGATGAAAGGTCTAGTACAACTCTCAGGCTAGCCTGGTTCTTTTCCTGTATGGCGAAGATACAGGAATAGAAGCCCAGGCCTCTGAAGCTGGAACCTCCTCCACTGCCTGACTTGCAATGAGTGAGCGGATTTCCGCCAGAAGAGTTGCTGTCCCAATCTGTGGAGGGGAGGAAAGAGTAAATTGAGTTATCGGCAGGCGGAAGCCCAAGGAAACCACAGAGAATTCATGGGTCCGCGAACCTTGCCCGCTAGGAATTAATGTGAAGGGCAAGCCTGCCCCCAACCCTAGAACTGTGGATCTGGATGGCACAGTCACTGTTTCTTTCCTTCTGAGGCTGGTGTCTGGGAGGGGGACTGGAAAAACCCTTTGTGTGAAGATTTGTGCTGTTTGCGCCTGTGCTAGCTGTGCGAACTGTCGGGCTGCCTAGAGCAGCACTCCTGAAAACCCCTGAAGCCACCGAGGGCACAACCTCTGTCAGAGCATGGGTGACTTTGGCTATAGGCCTTGGGCGCAGACTTAGTCAAAAATGACAAGGACATAGCGGTTTGGGAGCTATTTTTCTTTTTCATCAAGCTCCTCGTATGTAGTCTAGTGAAACAAGTCCCCTCCCACGCCTCAAATGGCAGGTCCAGAATGTGCTCCTGCACTTCGATGTTAAACACAGATAGCTCTGCCCGCGGTGTCAATGCACACCACTGTAGACTTCATGATATCCTGGGCCACTATCTTCACCTCTGGCAACCCTGCCTTGAATCTCGCCTGCCTATAGCATTAGAGTACATCCTTTTGCCAAAGACCTCCAGTAGCTTTTTTTGATCTAGGGGCAGATGAGGTCTGCGGCGTAAGAGTACATGGCGGCCACGGATATAACAGAGGAATGAGGCTGTGGGTGCACCGATAGCAAGAGTGAGCCCCCTTCCGCCTGCTTATACTTGGCGTCTAGGTGCTTATTTGTAGACAGTGTGGAATGCTGCTTTACCCAGCCCTTTTTAGCCAAGGATTCTACATCCTTCTGCAGAGGGATACACGTTTTTGTGGTTGGGCGGATGGTCAGCACCTCTGCCTCAGGTTGTTCAATCTGCGGCTGCAGGATCCCAAGGTACTCTCCCATACCCGTCAGCCTCTCGTGGAAGGCCTTAGCTGAGGGAGTATCCTGATCCGACTCTTCCTCCGTGTCTTCCTCCTTCCTCCACGTCCTGCAGGTCGGTTGCTGCTAGTGGCATATGGGTGGGGGCAACTGTGGCGTGCTGATTGGCAATGCTGGAGGCTGCGGTGCCGCCACAAATACTTGCAGCGGTGGGAAGCCGGGAACCTAGGCTTGGACGGGAACAAGGGTCTGAACCTAGGTCGGAGCTTGAGGTGGTGCAGGAGGGAGCAAGTCCTTGATGACTCGCCTGAGAATGGTGCCCATCTGAGGCCACTTCATGAGGATGAGGAACTTTTCGAACAACCTATCCTGGCATGCTGGTGAAGGGCTTGGTTGCATGGGGACAGGTCCCTGAAGCTGTGTCTGCTGCTGTTCTCTCGCCACCCCTTGTCTCACTAAGTGCATCGCACCTGTGCGGGTGTGGTTGGATATGAGGTGGACCAGGTAACAGACATTGTCTAATGTCACCTCGACGTGCATTCCCATGCCTGCGCGCCGAAGTGGGGAGGCTCAGGATGCACTGCCATTTAGTTTGGCCGGGCGGCAATTTTGTCATGCCCTGTGCCACGTGCCTGCTGCGTAGTGCCCGTTGAGTTGGGACCAGTCTCTGCCTGCACATTTAAGAGTGAAGGCTTGGACCTTCCCTGCACTTCAGGTAGAGTCCTGGGAGGCGGTGTGCCCTCGGCCATGATGCCGGTAGTTCTAGTGCTGCGTATAGGCACCCCCTTGGCAGCAAGCCCGGTGTTAGAGCAAAGCCCCTCGGCAATGGGAGCAGGAGGATCCTGGGACCCCTCTGCCTGCTGGCCGGTAGCTCTTGGAGCCTCGGTTCCCTTGTTGGTTTTAGGACCTGGAAGGCCCCCTCACGCTTGGACGCTTCCCTGGGAAGGAGTCGCCCTTGCGGGGTGCAGAGGAGAACAGGGAACCTACCTTTGGCCTGGTCAACCACCTCACATACGCCTTGATATCTTCTGGTGGTGATCTTTCGAACAGCTTTGCCGTGGTCGGGGTCAAGGCCCCGGAAGCAGAGCGTGTGAGGATCCGACGTGGGGATGGAACCCTCGCAGTCCGGACACCTGTTGAAAACCGCCATCGTCGACATGCACCGGGGAGGAGCATGTCACCAGAGGACAGATGATTACTCTGAATAATTGCTATGTAGAAAGGTAAAAAAAGAAAATATCCTGGGGAAGAGCATGTGGAATTACAAGGCCAGAGGCCTACCCTAGGAGCGCTGGCTAAAGCAGTCTGTTCCCGTCGATGCAGAAAAGAGGACTGGGGAGTGGCGCCGGTGGGCGGACTCAGGGGAGCGCATTGTCGGGGGGAAATTCTGCCGGGGTCGGCCGGGCCGTCCGCAGACCTCCGGGCAGGGAGGCCCCAACTCCTCCCGTATATCCCAGACGAGATAGAGTATGAGACACACACAAGGAGCAAGGTGACTCTGCTGTTTATTTAGACAAAACGGCAGGGATGGGTCAAGGAGCGTACGCGTTCGTCCTGACACACACACAATCGTGGGGCTCGCAGGCCCTTTTTACTGCATTATGACGCGCTACTTGCGTCACTTCAGAAAGTTAACAAAAAACCTATCGCCACTCTTAATTGGTTGCTCGAGTGGTAGGGTTAGTATAGTACACATATAGAGAATGATATTAGTGGACAAGGTGTAGTCAGGTGGTATATCTGGGTTGTCCCTACAATTAGATACATAAGAATTGTTACATGAAGACTCCTGAGGATTGGCTAGTATTACTGACGTCTGAGATAAGAGCCCCATGTTCTGATTGGTGCATCCGTGAGCTTCCCAGCCTGGGACCACCGTTGTTCCCAGCTCTCGGTGTACCTGTGTTTGCAACAATGTTTCAATATGGGTACGTGCAGACAATGTGAGGATTTATTCATAGGTGGAAGGCTGACCGCTCCCACTGTAGCAGATGTCCATTGAGCCTTTCAAGTGTATCGGCCTGTGTCTCGTAGTGAGGGACCCAGACGCCTTTTCTCTCCTGGGTTTTGGCATCTCGTCAGGTTCGGCTTGGTCACGTGGGGAGGGACCGTGAAAGAGGCAGAATTCTGCACAATTAATATTGTTTTTTCTACTGCGCGTCTGGTTTAATTTGTCGGCGTGCCTTTATCGTTGAGGCGCGGAGTGCGAGGTTGCAACATCGTGCCTTTGATGATTTGTTCTTGGATGTGGGTTTGCAACATTGCGACCTTGGCTGGTTGCTCCACCGGGTTCTTTCTGCAGGATCAGCAACCTGACTCTTGCTTTGTTAATGTCCACGGGAGCTCTTGTTTGAGGCCTACTCGGGCCTGGTGCTTAAGTAGTCTGTTTGGTGCATAGGTGCTTTTGGGTTATAATGGCATATATTTCCATGACCAGTATCGTGTTTCCATTATACCTCTCATGGTGGTAACGGGTTTCAAGAGAAGCGTGAGCAAGCGTTATAGATGAGTTCATGATGCGTCTTGCGTTTCTGCGTTCTGAAAGCCTATGTAAAAATAATAAAGATGCACATCTGTGAATATGCCTGTCACCTACGTCAGAGCACTGAGTATGTTCTTCGTGTAGATTGGTGTGGAAATGTTAAGTGTGTATATTTGTACAGATGTGCTTCCCGTTGTCTAGGTCGTCATGGCATCTCTAACGACGTGTGGTTTTTAGTCTAGCTGATCCGAGCCGCAGGTGTCGGCATGGCCAGTGCGGGCTGCTGGGCAGGCAGGTGGACACATCCGTATGTTCCTGTACCAGGGTACCTGGTCGTCTGGTAAATGGACAAACTCTTCTCGCGGCGGGTGTCTGGGCCGTGACCCTCTAGGCCAAGCGCGAGAGGTGAAGGACGGGAGCCTGGTCTTCCATTCTCCCACTTCAGTCCCCCCTCTGGTCGACTTGTCGACCACAAACATATCCTTCTCGTTATCTCCTCTTACCCTCCATATCTTAGTTATCCCTCCGAGATGTCCATAATGGTTTACATGATCTTCAAATGACCAATACATATATTCACATGTTCCTCCAGGAGTACAGTATACCCATCTTCCTATGTAGCTCCTGGGGTTCCTTGGGTTCTCGATCTTCACTGATGGTGGGTCTAGATGATTGGTGATGATTTGGGTGCGCAACTTCTCCCTTTCTTGTATTATCACACCTGTATGCTGGCCGTCATCTGCTGGCATTAAGGGGTGCATTCCCACCATTTCCAGCAACTCGTCAGTCGTGCGTGCCTTCCGGGCCTTCCAAAATCTAATTATGATCAGAGTAGCTCCAGCCAAAATAGTACCCCCCACTATTATTTTCAGTCCATCTGACAGCCAAGATGGCATCCATGACCATAATAGTGAAAACCAGCTCTTATCCTTGTCTACACCGTTACTTTCATCCATCATTTTGGAGTGCATCTGGGCCAATTGTGAAACTGCTTCTGTCAATGTACCATTGTCAGCATCGTTGGCAGGTATGAACGTGCAGCAAGATTGTCCTATCTTTGCACAAACTCCTCCTTCCATTGCTGTGAGAAGGTCCAATACATATCTGTTCTGGAGTGCTACCATCCTTACAGCTCGCAGCTCCTCTTTAATTGCGTTGAACCCATTTACTGTTGAATTGATGGTCATCATTAGTTCCCATCTGGTTATTTGGAGCCATTTTGCGTATGCCTGCAGTCCCGGATGTATTATTGAGGAGAAGAACATTGCTGCTCTGCTGAATAGTCTGTGTTCTGGCGGTATTGATGTTAATTCCGTTTCCGACCTTCCCCACAGGTAATTTCCTGTCAGTGGCTCTCCTTGTCTTTTTCTCCTATTTAGGACAGTATCATTGCTGTTGGTCCTGTTCTCTTGCTCCTTCTGAAGTGGTGCAGATCTCTTTCTTCTCCTATCCCCTTCATCCATTTTAGGAAATTTCGCCACATCGACATTCTTCTTAGGTACCACTAGTGATGGTACATTGACGTGTACCATTGTGCACACACCATTCCACAGGGGAGGCAGTGTATGATATGCCTTTTCTCCGCAGGCCCAATAATGGTCCATTATTACTGCTGTTCCCGCTCCCCCCTCAGGTAACTCCATCACGCTTGCACAATTGGTGTTATATCCTACGTCCACCTCTCCTTTATGCTGGTAGCATACTTTGGGCGCAGTCAATGGTAGTATAGTTATTGGGTCTTCATCTTCTTCTACCCACGTGAGCATTGGTACATACTTGATCCACGTCGTCCAACATCGATGATTGTGTGTCTCGATAGTTGAGATAGTTTCTTTTGTTACCATGTTGCTGCCAATCACTCCTATCTCCCAGCTGTTGCCCAGATACACCTTTTCTGTTATCGTCAGTAGCGGCCTCTCCCAGCATCCTTGTTTACCCGGAACTTCAGTGGCGTACCAATCACATGGTAGATACTGCAGTGTCACCTTCTTTGTTTCTCCTTTTGCAGGGCCACTTGTTATGTACCTGAATGCTTCAGCATGTAAACTGGTCTTGTGATAACTCAGATAGGTCTTGAGGAAGTTGTTTTCATATGGGTATGAGTCTCGTGTTTTCCATGTCATGTGCACTACTGTTCCTTGAAATCTTCCTTTCGTTTGGAACAGGGCCAAATATATTATGCACTGTGCTGTTTTTTCATCTATTTCTGTGGCAACAAATGTTCGTGAAGCGCTCATGGCGTATGGTATTAATGAGCAAACGTAACAGCTATCCTCGGTTGTCTGCTTACCAATGCGGGTCATGTGCTGGTACCATATGTTGTTTGCGACGTGTGCTGAATCTTGTACATAATTATCAATACCTTTATTGTCTGAGTATGTGCTGCGTTTAACTCTATTTTGCTTGGGTGCAAAATTACTATTACCACCTGACGTAACACCTGTTGCAGCAGGGAACGGGGGTATATTAGGTTTGGGTGCAGCAATAAAATCGATAGCATAGCTGTACTGCCAGACAGAGGCAGCCAAGAACCCGGTGATCATAAAAATCCCTATTATTTTTATTACATATGCTAATCTCACCGGCATTTTGCTCTTACCTTGCTGCAGTCCTGGCAGCGTATTCTTGCGACGTTAAAGTTGCCCGCCTAAAAATTCTCAAAAGTGCTCGTTATTAAATGTTAGTTTTGTTTCCTTTATGCTCTCTCTATCAAGTAGTCATTCAGTGCCCAGGCGAAGAGCTGCTCCCACGCTACTCTAAGTGATCGGTCTCTTAGGACCGGCAAGTATGGGCGGAGGTGGGGCATGTAATATTCTATGGCCAGGAGGAAGGCTGTGTAGTAGACACGTACCCTTCTCCTTTTTAGGTATGTTGGCCTTTTTATTTCGTATACAAATTGGTGTGACAATTCTTCTGGGTAGTTATCGTCTGGCAGCACCATCTACGCCTGTACACTGAACTTGTTAATTAGCTTTTTTCTTAACAATACAATATTACGCAGTTCCTGTATGTGCGAGAGAAAAAAGGAGAACATTCACGTGTTTACATGTGTATTGGTGCAAGCAATGTCCTTCAGTTTTAGTTACAACTGTACTTAGCAGTAAATGGGGGGGGTTTGCGCTCAGATGGCGGAAGTATTTTTACTCTTTGAGCGTGTGACCATGGGGTGGGCAGTATGGGGGTCACCCCCTTCTTCGTCAGTTATTGTCTCCGAGGGAACAATTGGGTCGTTGTCTGTGGTGGAACTTTCTTTCGCTGTCGGGGATGTTGTTGCTGTTCTTCCAATGGACCTGTCGTTGGCGCTGGGGCGGGTCTGCAGTTTGTAGATCTTTACGTCATGTAGGTGGTTCCAGGCACGCTTATCCTTTAGTTTTACTGCTCTTGTTGATACGTCCTCTACCAGATGGGGGCCAGTGAACCTCTTCTCGTTCCACTTTCTATTGAAATTGCGAAGTAGCACGTGGTCACCTTTGGCAAGTTTGCACAAGTTCTCCTTTCCCAATTCTGTACTTGCGCCTTTTTCTTGATTGCTGGTAGACCCGCCCCGTGTGCGCTCGAGCTGTTGAGACACAAACACGACACTAGTAATCAAAGAAGACACATATTGATACATTTCATCACCTAACACACTCGCTGAACTTTCGTGGTCGGTGAATGCCCTTGACGTTGGGGTTAGGGGAAGGCGCATTTGACGTCCAGTAACCACTTCGTGAGGGGTGAGGTGGTGGTCGGACCCTGGCCTATTTCTAAGTTCAAATAAAGCTAACGGAAGGCAATACAACCAACTTTTCTTTGTTGTTTGTTGTATTTTTGCAATTGCCTCCTTCAATAAGCCATTCAGGCGTTCACATACGCCATTAGCCTGTGGGTGGTATGCACATGCAAATTTGTGTTTAATGTTCAGCAGGGATGTGATATGTTGGAACATTTCGTTTGCGAAATGTGGGCCGTTGTCTGATCTTAACACCTCGCACACTCCCCACCTGGGGAAGACCTCCCTTACTATGAATTTGGCTGCTCTAAACGCATCAGGGTGTGAACAGGGCCCTGCTTCAATCCACCTAGAAAATGGGCATACTACTACAATCATATACCTATTACCTTGACATATGTTGATCATATCAACATAGTCAATGTGAAGGTGCCGAAAAGGTCCTTCTGGCCGGGGTATGGTACCTCTTATCACTTTTAGAGTATGACCGGCCGTAAACTGTTGACATGTGAGGCAATTGCTGATAAAATTTGACACATGAGAGTTTAACTCAGGACAAAACCAATCTTCTCTAATTCGTGCTGCGATTATTTCCTTGCCTGTATGGGCAGGGTGATGTAATTGGCTCAGGGCGGTATTTAACAGTGCCAACGGTATTACAACTTTCCCCGTGCCACCCTGGCGCCATAGTGCGTCGGTTGGGGACATTGTACATCCTCTTTTTACCCATACTTCTTTTTCGGCCATTGGTGCAGCCGCTTGTAGTTCCATAATCTGTGTGGCTGGGAGATGGGTGTACCCTTCTTTTATTAACATCTCCCTAGCTATTCCCCTCCCTCTCCCTCTCTGTGAGTCTATGGGGTTCCATATCTCACCAAAGTATGCAGCATATTTCGCATGTGCGTCTGCTGCTGCATTCCCTTTTGATACGTAGTCTTCTCCATTGGTGTGTGCGGTGCACTTGACTAGGGCTAGTTCTTGGGGGTCGTTTATTACTTCAATTAGTTCAGCCAACAATAGGGCATGTTGTACTGGAGTGCCATCAGCTCTCCTAAACCCTCTTCTTCTCCATTTTGATAATCCTGAGTGGACAGTGGATGTAACATATGCACTGTCGGAATATATGGTTACTCTTTTATTAAAACTTTCCTTTAATGCCAATATTAGTGCAACCAGTTCCGCGGCTTGAGCAGAGTAGTGCTGTGGTAATTGTACACACTTCATAGCCACACACACCGGCGCCTCCATCATTTTTACTACTGCTGCCCCAGTCCTTCGTATCCCATCTCCTTGATCAATAGTTGATGACCCATCAATAAACAAAAGCTCACCTCCCTCTAGTGCGTTTTCTTCAACTTTTCTAGTACATGAGTACATTTTAGTTATTTGGGTGCAGTCGTGGGCGTAATCTCCCTCTTCAATTACTTCTGCTAGGAACCTTGCAGGGTTAACCGTGCTACATCTAACAATTGCTAGTTCAGCCTTAGACAAAATAATCTCATAACCTGATGCCCTCTGTGTCGTTAGTGTGGACTTAGGTTTGTTCAATATCGCAAATAGTGCATGTTCCACAAACAGTGTAGTTGGACACCCCATAGTTATTGCTGATGCTTTTTCTACTGCAAAGGCAGCTGCAGCGAGACCTTGTTCACAAGGGAAGTGGCCTAACATCACAGGGTCTAAGTGTCCGCTGTAAAATGCTACTGGTTTATATCCCCATGCTTGTTTTTTGTGCCAATACTGCCTTCATCACTGCTGAGTCGCAATGTGAAAATATAAAAAAGCGTCGCTCATATTCTGGGGATGCCAGTACTGGAGCAGTTGATATCGCGTCTTTCAATTCGTCAAATGCCTCCCTCATTTCCATAGTCCATCCCAACTTTTTCTCCCCTTTATTTGCTTCCTTCAAACCCTCAAGCAGGGGTCCTATGTATGAGCTGTAATCAAATACCCATGCTCTACAGTAGTTGCACAGCCCCAGAAATTGCTGCAGTTCTCTCACAGTCTGTGGCACGGGAGTGCTTGAGATGGCCTGTGCTCTTTGTGGTGCAATCCTTCTTCCATGTTGGGATATCAGTTGGCCAATGTAAAGTACCTGTTCCTGACAGTATTGTATCTTTTCCATGTCTACCTTGTACCCCTTTTCAGCCAATACTGTCAACATCTTTAAGGAGTCCTCTCTACATTTACTTTCGTTTGTACTGCAAATTATTATGTCATCCACATACTGTAACACTGTGCTTTCCACCTCAACGTTACCCAAATCCATCTGTATTACTCTATTGAAAATTGAGGGTGATTCACAATACCCCTGTGGTAATCTGGTATGTTTCCACTTTGTATTTCGGTAAGTGAAGCTTGTCAAATCTTGTGAGTCTGGGTGTAATGGTATTGAGAAAAAAGCATTTTTAAGGTCAATCACTGTAAATCGTGATGCTTCTGCTGGAATGCCACACAATATTGTGGCCGGGTTTGCTGTTACTGGATACTCTGCTTCTACTATGTTGTTCAAGGGTCTGAGGTCCTGTATGAAGCGCCAAGACCCCCCTTTAGCCTTGCGCACCGGGTACACAGCTGTGTTACATGGTGATTCTGAGGGGACCAATATGCCATTGTTTATAAGGGCCGTTATGGTTTCATATATGCCTTCATCTGCCTCTTTTGACAATGGGTACTGTTTCACTCTTGGTAGTATGGCACCTTTTTTCAATTTTATCCTTACACCCCCTATGCTTTTTATACATCCCACGTCATAAGGGCTAATAGTCCATAATGATTTGGGCACCTTTGACATATCCTCCTTAAAAAATGGGACTGGGGTGCCTGCGGGTGCCTCAAGTGCCATTGCAATTTTCTGTGTTACTTGTTTGTGAGCCACTCTTAGCCATATTTCTACACTCATCATGAACACCATTTCATCTTCTTCCTTTTCTTCTGAGAACAGCTCTTCATCTGACACCTGGGTCAGCCTACATCCTTCTGCTAGTGCTATCACTGCCCCCCATGCTCTCCCTTCTTTATCTTGGGCGTGCACAGCAACATAATCAGCTGTTGCAATAATGCTCTCAATGTCCATTACAAACACCTTCCCTTCCAGTTCATTAACTGGTGTTTCTGGTCGGAACAGATAGGCTGCTGGCCTCCTCCATATTGTCCCTTCTATCCCTGGCATCCATGCAAATGCCATGTCTGTGCCATACTGGAATAGCTCGCCATCTACTGGCTCCGCCCTAATCGCTGTCTGTCCACAGTATGCTTGCAAAATCTGTTGTGCTGCGAGCATGTTAATCCCTGGAGTAGAGCAAATTATGCCATCCTCTGTAAAGGAGATCGTCATATTCAACCTGTTCATTATGTCTCTCCCCAGTATATTTACTGGTGAGGCACTATAATACAAAAGTGGAACTGACAGATCATAATCTCCAATAGATAAGGGAACGTTATCAGTAAATGGAACCAACCCTTTAGCCCCAGAAAATCCTTGGGTGTTCATGGCTTCGCCTGACATCTTAAATTTACCTTCCCTTATGCAAGACCGGGTTGCCCCGGTGTCAACAAGAAATGATAATTTTTTGTCACCTATCGTTACCTCTATGCGTGGTTCCTCCGCACTATTAGGTGTTACTGACAGGATGGGACACACCAAGGCCGTCTGTGGGCTGACCTATTGGGGGTACAATGATTGGCCATTCCCTGTGTAAGGGTTGTGTCCCAACACCGTCACCCTACCCAATTGCGTTTGTCGAGTTTGGGGTGGTGGTTGTATTAACGCTACTTGTTGTTGTGGCGGTGGCAGTTGCTGTGTTATTTGTTGTTGTGGCAGTGAATAGGTTTGTGGCTGTTGTGTTGTTTGTTGTTGTGGGTCACTCCCTTTTTGTGACATCTGCTGTTGTTGTATGCCCTGCTGTTCTTGTGAGGTCCTAGGTTGTGCTTGTTCATTCCATGCTGGTGTTCCTGGCCTGACCCTACATGTACGTGACATGTGTCCTAATAGTCCGCAGCTCCAACACACGGGTGGTTCCCTGCTTTGCCATGGGAAGCTCCCTGTGTTGTCCTGGTATACGGGTTGCCCTGTGGGGTAGTAATTTCTAAGTCCCCCAGCCTGTTGTTGGGTATTATATCCGTATCCTCTCCCCCTCATAAACCCTCCTCTCCCTCTGTTATAACTATAATACCCAGTTCCTTGCATTGGGTACCCTCCTCCCATGTTTGGTGCGTGTAATTGCAGAGGCGGCACTTGCTGTATTACACCTTGTGGAGGCGCTATTTGGGCGGGATCTTGTGCAGCCACTACTTGCGTTGGGCTTTGGGCCATTGGTGTGGGCGTAGTTATTAGTGCCCCTTCCATTGTGTATTTAGTAAGTTTTTTCTGTACTAGTTTGGCCTCTTCTGTTTTCCTATCCTCTTCCTTTTGTTTCATTTTTCCTTGCCATGTCCTGCAGTGATGTACTATAGTCAGTTGTATTTCTGGCCATGGTTTTGCTTCCATCCCCACTACTTTCTTTAGTTGTTTCTGAACCCCTTCTGGGAGCCCTTGTACTAGTATATGATAAAATATGGCTGGTGTTTTGTCCCATTGTTCTCTAGTTTCCATGCGCCACTTCTCTTGAATATCCTGGATATAATCAACAGGGTCCTCATTTTCACCCATCTTACGGGAAGTAATGGCTCCTATGTCTGATGTGTCTGGGTACTGCACTCTCAGTGCCTGCCATAGCGCATGTCTACAGTTTGCAAATGGTGCCCCATCATGCGATGTGTTCGTTATTGTTACCCCATGGAATCCCGCTCTTTTCCAAATGTCATCCGCTCTATCCCCTAATATTGATATTAACAGGCCCTTCACATCTCCTACTGCTAGTTTCTGTCCTGCGGTGTGTTTTTCCATTTCATATATCCACTTACCCGCACCTCCACTTGGTGATGGGAGCCTACATTTTATATTTTCTTTATCCGTATGTTTCCAAGGTACATACTGTGGTCTAACCCCTCCTCTCTCCAACAGTGGCATTAAATTCTGTCTTGTGTCACCCTTTACGCTCCATAATATTGAGTCTTCACACCCCTCCTCTTCCCCCGTTTCCTTTACTACTTCAAATTCTTCCTTACTACCTCTGCTCCTACCTCCCTCTTCTGCCTTTCCCTTTTTTTCGTCATTTCCTGTGTTCAATATGGGTATGTCTATTTGTCTGTCTTGCCTGCGACTAGGGAGGTCCCTAAGCCGACATGCATAAGGTGTAATTTCGTTCATGAAGGGCGCGAGCTTTATTCTGTGCAGTGAGCGTGCGGTGGTTGAACATGTATGGTGTGACGTGGGAGGGCGTGATGGAGATGTGGGTGGCGTGGTTTCATGGGTTTGTGTTTCCCCTATTCTTTTCACTCCCTCCTTACTTCTCTCCAGCTCCTCCCATCTTCTACTCATCCAGGGCGAATCTATGTTTGTTCTAGTGAGGTATAGCTTATCTAAGCTTTCCCTTTCACTCTTTCTTCCATCCTTCTCCACTCCTTCTTCCTCCTCACTGCAAAAGTCATTCATAAATGGCACCCCCCACTCTGCCTTTTTTCCTTTTATTGTTACTGTTTTTAAGTCTATTAAGTCTCTTTCTCCCCTTTCGTTGTTACCAACTGTTCCCCCTAGTGCTGATGTTGTTGCTACCTCTCTACTTTTATATACATCTCCCCATCTTTCACTCTCCCTACTCCTCCCTTCTCTTCCCCCTTCACTTCTCTCTTCCATTTCCCTACTATTTTCCTCCCTTTTTCTTTTCAATTCCTCCATTACTTCGTTGCTCATCTGTTCCAATATTCTTTCATCCTCTTTCTTCCTTTCCCATTTCACCCTTTCTCTTTCTACTATACTCTCTATTACCTTCCCCTCTTCATATTTCTTAGCTGTCTCTGATAGTACCCTCCTTCTCCATATTTCCATTTCCTTTTCCTTTTCTTCTTCTTCCTTCTTCTCCCTCAGCACTACTCTTGATACCCTATCTGCTGCTGCTTTCACCCTTTCAGCTTCTCTCTTTTGCTCCTCATTTCGTTCCCTTAATTTTTCCAATTCGTTCTTACCTTCTTTCCTTTTCCTCACTCTCTCTCTTTCCTCCCTCTCAAGTTGTTTGATCAATTCATTCTGCTCATCCCTTAGTTTTGCTAATTTTTCCTCCAAAATCTCTTCCTTCTGCCATAGTAGCTCCTCTCCCCTCATTTCACTCTCTCTGGCACTATCCTCGTCTGTTCTCCTTACCGCCTCCCTTTCTTCTCCAGTTAGTGAGCCTCGTAATTTCAATAATATCTGTGCAGCTACCCACTCATCGTTTCCTATCTCTACAGTCTGCTCTTCTCCAATCCTTTCTTCCCCCATTGGTATCTTCCTATGAGCCACATATGGTGGAGGGCTGTATGCCGGGTTCGAGTATCCTTCAGCCGCCCTGAACTGTCCTTCTATTTCTCCTAATTCTCTTAAAGGGTACAACCCTCCTCCCTCTGTTTTCACTCCCGGTGTTATGGGTGTCTCATTGTTCCGTTCCTTTTTTATGTCGTTTGATTTATCAATCTTTTCTCCTCCCTGTCCTCCGTTCCCCGTATTCTTTGTGCTTTCGCACCCCTTTTCCCCATCCGTTCCTTCTTTCTTAATCTCCTTTTCTTCCGGTGTTTCCCCCATAGTGAACATTCCATTTGGTCCTGGTCGGGACCCCTGGAACATCCTCCATAAGTTAAACACCTCCACATGGTTTGCCAACTTCTTCCCCTTGTATGTATTGTGCAGATGGTTTAGTAGTGAATGTTGGGCATATGGATCGAAACTACCATTAGGCGGCCATGGTGTTAACATTTTGTTGTCCGTCCCCTGGGTCCACTCTATGCTGTACTTAATTAATTTCTCCCTATGTGGTGGCAGTGTGGTGCATATGTGTTGTAATGGGGTAGTGAGGGTGTTCCCCCACCCTCCCGACCCTCTCCCGTATGACATATTTGCCCTCCCCTTGTTACCCTTCTCTTTACCAGCAGTTTACAATATACAACCTCGTATTGCTTACCTTGCCCCGCAAGTGTGGGGACTTACGACAATCCCTTGACAGATTATGCAATAATAATAAATATGATGTTATATTATATTCCTTCCCCTACGGCCCCCTGCAGCCGAAGCGCACGCAGCCCCCTGCGGCTGCGTACCCCTTACGATGATCTTATACAGTCGTCCTGTTTCTCCGTTCTCTCCCCCTTTTACATTTGCCGTGGCCGGCGTTCTCCGTGCGCAGCCACGCCCCTTTCCCCTTCTCCTTTTCCGATCCTCTAGTCTATCCGTTATCTCCGTGTCTGCTCCCTTATCATCTTTCTCTTCCTCACCACTCTCAACCCAAAGTTCCTTATGCACGCGATATCCTATTAAAACCCTATTGGTGACGTCACCTATTTCTTCGAGCTACTGGTATATTCTTGTTATGTTCTTTAAGTTCAAAATACACTTGCAATCTACCCCGCTAACCCTACAGCTGTCTTCCTGTCTCTCCTGGAACAAGGTAATCTCATCAATAATATAACCGGACTGCGCATGCTGCGTCGCCTCGCGTGTGATACGCCCCTCAACAGGAGGGCTTAACCAGCCAATTATCTTCCGTTTTGGGCAACTATGTAACTAGCTACCGCCCACAGGGAAACGTCATCTACCTATCGAGTTTCTTGCTCGAACAATAGGAAACCTCATCTACTCATTGATCAATAAATGTCAAGTCGTAGGAAACCACACACACCCACCCTCACACGTAGTCGCAATTTAGGCCATCAGTGTCTTACGAGCGGCTGCACGTGATGTTTTCGTGCCCCGCCCCCCTCTTTCGCGTAACGTTAGCCGACTGTTCTCGCACTCGTTTCGCTACCATTCATTCCATTGGCAACACTCAGTTAAACCTTCGCCGCACATCTGTACAATACCTCCCTCCTCCCTTATTTACTTCCTCCCCCTCCCTCACAATTTCGCATTGCTTGTTGTGCGTGTCATGCTCACCAAGTTCTCTCGATGCAGGGCCGCTCGACTGCGTGCACCCCTCCAAGCGGCTCGCCACCTCCCCTCGTCTGGACCACGTCTGGACACTCGCCGACCGCGGGCGGGATACTTCTCAACCGGCTCCCGAGGGCCAATATCCGGATTGCGCTGTCCGGTCTTCTCGCAGCTCCGCGATGGTCCTGTAGTCCTCAGAAGGGGGCAACGGCAGAGGGGGCCGCGCCGCCGGGCCTCCTCGCAACGGGAGTGCCTGGAAAAACTAAAAATAAAAGTCGATCTTAAACAGATCTCAGCAGTGCCTCCAACTTGTCGGGGGGAAATTCTGCCGGGGTCGGCCGGGCCGTCCGCAGACCTCCGGGCAGGGAGGCCCCAACTCCTCCCGTATATCCCAGACGAGATAGAGTATGAGACACACACAAGGAGCAAGGTGACTCTGCTGTTTATTTAGACAAAACGGCAGGGATGGGTCAAGGAGCGTACGCGTTCGTCCTGACACACACACAATCGTGGGGCTCGCAGGCCCTTTTTACTGCATTATGACGCGCTACTTGCGTCACTTCAGAAAGTTAACAAAAAACCTATCGCCACTCTTAATTGGTTGCTCGAGTGGTAGGGTTAGTATAGTACACATATAGAGAATGATATTAGTGGACAAGGTGTAGTCAGGTGGTATATCTGGGTTGTCCCTACAATTAGATACATAAGAATTGTTACATGAAGACTCCTGAGGATTGGCTAGTATTACTGACGTCTGAGATAAGAGCCCCATGTTCTGATTGGTGCATCCGTGAGCTTCCCAGCCTGGGACCACCGTTGTTCCCAGCTCTCGGTGTACCTGTGTTTGCAACAATGTTTCAATATGGGTACGTGCAGACAATGTGAGGATTTATTCATAGGTGGAAGACTGACCGCTCCCACTGTAGCAGATGTCCATTGAGCCTTTCAAGTGTATCGGCCTGTGTCTCGTAGTGAGGGACCCAGACGCCTTTTCTCTCCTGGGTTTTGGCATCTCGTCAGGTTCGGCTTGGTCACGTGGGGAGGGACCGTGAAAGAGGCAGAATTCTGCACAATTAATATTGTTTTTTCTACTGCGCGTCTGGTTTAATTTGTCGGCGTGCCTTTATCGTTGAGGCGCGGAGTGCGAGGTTGCAACATCGTGCCTTTGATGATTTGTTCTTGGATGTGGGTTTGCAACATTGCGACCTTGGCTGGTTGCTCCACCGGGTTCTTTCTGCAGGATCAGCAACCTGACTCTTGCTTTGTTAATGTCCACGGGAGCTCTTGTTTGAGGCCTACTCGGGCCTGGTGCTTAAGTAGTCTGTTTGGTGCATAGGTGCTTTTGGGTTATAATGGCATATATTTCCATGACCAGTATCGTGTTTCCATTATACCTCTCATGGTGGTAACGGGTTTCAAGAGAAGCGTGAGCAAGCGTTATAGATGAGTTCATGATGCGTCTTGCGTTTCTGCGTTCTGAAAGCCTATGTAAAAATAATAAAGATGAACGTCCGTGAATATGCCTGTCGCCTACGTCAGAGCACTGAGTATGTTCTTCGTGTAGATTGGTGTGGAAATGTTAAGTGTGTATATTTGTACAGATGTGCTTCCCGTTGTCTAGGTCGTCATGGCATCTCTAACGACGTGTGGTTTTTAGTCTAGCTGATCCGAGCCGCAGGTGTCGGCATGGCCAGTGCGGGCTGCTGGGCAGGCAGGTGGACACATCCGTATGTTCCTGTACCAGGGTACCTGGTCGTCTGGTAAATGGACAAACTCTTCTCGCGGCGGGTGTCTGGGCCGTGACCCTCTAGGCCAAGCGCGAGAGGTGAAGGACGGGAGCCTGGTCTTCCATTCTCCCACTTCAGCATCATCCTAGGACCAGGCCACTGCACGCATCTACATTTAAAGGGGAAGACAATTTTCTCTGGTGAAAAAGGTTCGGTTTCCCGTCCCTAGCGTGGGATACCCATACAGGATGGAGGAAAGTGAGTAAGCAGAAGTAGTATTTCTTTTGTTTTGAACACTATCCATTCTATCCTAGAAGGTTGTTATCCTGGATTGCCATTGGTGCAGTTTTCTTTGTGGAACTTGGAAAGGGGAACTTTTCAACTAACGAAGAAGGAACTGTTACAAGTGGATTTTTGTTTGAGTGAACTTGTTTCTTTGGAACGTTACAAGAACTGATTTAAAACTTTAATTGGGAGAAATGGACTTTGGACATTCTTGGGGAACGAGATCTACCCA
This sequence comes from Ambystoma mexicanum, assembly GCF_040938575.1. Classification (NCBI taxonomy): domain Eukaryota; kingdom Metazoa; phylum Chordata; class Amphibia; order Caudata; family Ambystomatidae; genus Ambystoma; species Ambystoma mexicanum. The sequence goes on from NC_090936.1 coordinate 151,474,065, forward strand.
GGGCAAGTAGAAGTCATCCAAGACAATGGTTATTTTTTCATGTTTTATTTAGGTTGTTTATGCTTTCTTTTGATTGTTCCATTTAGCGTGAGGGCCAGTTTTGTGTATGCTATGTGATTCTCCCTTAGATTCTAGACTAGGCAGGGAATCCCCTGTTAGAGTAGGCTTAGTTAGGTTTTCTTTGCATTTTTCTTTGAAATTAAAAGGTCAAGTACTGAGAAAATTACAAGCAGTTGTCCTCCTCACATTACTGACCCCTCACACATGGCTTATTATCCTCACTGACTAGCACTTCATCTCACATCAAAAGTCACTGTTTAGACATACTATCGTCAAGGGGGAATAGTGTAACATTGACAGGCACGCTACCAGTTCGAATGTAAGACCACTGTGCTCCAATGTTCTCGTTGAGGCAAAATATTGAGAAACATTTCCTGTCCAATGGTAGATTCATGGTGCGAGTCCATAGAATAAAGGATCTAGCTGACACATCCGGAATGGAAGATAAGCAAGCCATAGCTACTATTGTGCCCTCACTACAATGTAATTACTTCTCCTGTGGAGCTACTATTTTGGACAGGATTTGTTCTAAAATAGCACTTGTTTACTCAAAATTGTATTCCTTTGTAAACATTTTAGAGCAATGGATCGGAAGTGGAGAGAGGCTAGAACTGTAGATGGGGATATCACGGTTACAGACGCACTGAAGAAATATAAGCACAGTGCAAAATTTGACACGTGCCATTAGTCACTGGCTAGTGAACTTGGACTCTTGGCGAGTAAGAAATAGTTTATAGAAATGAGGTGGCAAGTGGCTTCTTGATGGCTGGCTAGTAGCTTGTAACTTTAATGTTTGTCCCTTGATAAGCAGGTAATTTTCACAGCTAAACCAGTTTATATTCAGGAGAAAATTGAGGCTACGAAAAATCATCCCAGAGAGCTTTTGTGAGTTATATAAAATCTTTGCCATCCAAGGTGCATCTCCTCTACCATTGAGCCTTTGCTAAGACAGGCTAACATATTCAATACCTTCAAGGAAAAAAATAGAAACTATTCAGGGCAATATCATGCAGTCTTCAGTATTTTTCAATGTCAGTTCCAAGCTATCTATCCACGGTGCAAACAGTGGTCTCAACGCACTGCTCCTTTGGACTTCACACCTGTGTCAGAGGATGAAGTTCAATCATTCATAGCTTCTCGTAAACCAACCAATTATCTACCATTCCCAATGCCAGCATGTGCCGTGAGGCAAATTGAATAGAGATGGTCCCATTTATGACAGATTTCATTAATAAATCTTTTGGAGGGTATAGTGCCCATGGACTTGGAGAAAGCCATTAACACGCCTCTGTTAAAAATAAAACCTAACCGGAATGAATTTATGTTGAAGAATTACCAACCGATTGCGGGGCTGTAGTGCCCAGATAAAGTGCTTGAGAAAGTGGTCACCAGCCAACTGCAAGGGTATGTGGAGGAGTCGTTACCTGTCCCTTTTCAATTCGGTTGCAGGCCTAAATATGGGACCAAGACAGCGCTGCTGGCGGTGCAGGATGATCTATTAAGGGTTGTGGTTGGAGAACATCTTTCATGTTGGTAATGTTGGATCTCTCCATTGGCTTTGATACGGCTGATTTTCCTATCCTGCTTAGCCACCTGAGAGAAATTGGTAATGTCTCCGAATATGCAATGAAATAGTTTAGTTTTTTCGTGCTGAATTGTTTTTGTAATTTCAGAATTTATTCCTAATGGACTATGGAGTACCACAGGGATCTTCTCTGCCACACCTGCTTTTTAATCTTTACCTTCGGCCATTAATGGGCATCCTGAGAAGTCATAGGATTAATTTCCACTCTTATACCGACGACACCCACATGTTCATTAAAATAGGGAATGTTGAGGAAACATTACTTCGGGTCAAAATAGTGCCTCAAATTTAGCCTTTGGATGTTGGAAAATCAGTTTCAACTTAATCAGACTAAGACTGAGGTTGCTCTGTTTGGACCTAAACATCTTTGTGTAAACAGTGAAGAACCCCAGAACCCATGCTTTTTGGGGGGCTGAGCTAAAGTTGGCCTCAAAAATGTTAAATCTAGTGTGCATCTAGCAGGACAATCTTGGTAGTGAAGGCCAGGTTAATGCTAAGGTCCAGGCAGTGTTCTATTCTCTGCACATTACGATAAGTTTGTTCCAGACGATCATGCTGGTGTAGTGGGTTCATTAGTGAATTCGGACAAACGCAACAGCCTTCTCGCTGGGTTTCCGGTCAAACAGCGTAAGAGCCAGCAAAGAGCACAGACCGCTACTTTAAGACTGGTCTGTTGACTGAGCAGGTCTTCCCATGTCTCGCCGCTCACCGGACTCTCCACTGGTTGGCGGTAGAAGACATAATTAATGTTAAGGCTGCTAGCTTGATTTTCAAGAGCTTGAAGGGTTTTGCCCCTCAACAGGGTGATGAACTTAGTTGGTACCAACCGACTAGGGTGTTGTGCTGAGGAGATCCATTGTTGTTGAAAATCACTACCTCTTGCTGTGCCACAAGAGAGACAGGTGGTTTGCGGTTTACAGCCCAAAACTGTGGAATAGCCTTCCTCAAGAAATTGGAGCTCTGGAATGGCAAGCCATTTTGTGAACATGCACAGCGAGTTTTCTCAGAAGAGTTTGGAGAAACGTCCCCTCCCCAACCTCTGCTATTCTTTTTTATTTTTTTTTAATTCGTTTATTAAGAAAGATTCACATCTCACAAACGTTACAGCAGTGGCTGATGGCAGGCAAAATCGTGCAATACAAACACCATTGGCAGGGTACATCGGTGTCATATTTCAGTTTAGCCCCAGTATAGGAAAGAGAGGAGGGAGCAACTCATAGGCCCACAGTCACCTTATAGGTAGTATTACTGGATCCCACCACCCCATTGTCTGGGCACTACACCAGAAGATAAGAATCAGGGGGCCCAATATGCTCTTGGGTCGGAACCGCGGTCCGCAAAGTGCCCCTTACTTGCCATCCACATCCTTCAGCTGGACCAAGTCATCTAGCCATATCCAAACAGTGGCAGGGACCCTGTTGGTCCAACACATCATTATACATCTCCATTTCACTATCATGCAAGTGGTCAGGAACTTTCTCCCTGAACCCGGTGTTCTGGGGAACATGCCAAACATACAGCAAAAGAATTCACATGGCACTTCGTACTCCAGCATGCGGGAGAGAGTACTCCCAAACCCTTCCCAAAAGTCCCTCAGATGGGGCACGTCCACAGCATATGGAAATAAGCTGGGCTCGCCCTCGGGCACGCATCACTCTTTCCAGGGGCAAACAAGTGCACCCCGGGCAGGTGCCAGATACAGTCTATGAAAGGTCTTGAGCTGGAGCAGCTGGAGGCAGTTACTGAATGCCCCACTATGAGATCTCTCACATAACATTGCCCACGGTTTGTCTGAAAATGTGGAACCACCATCCTCCTTGCAGCACCGCCTGCATTTCAGCACTGCTTGGGGAGTGGGGGGGGCGATGGGGGTAGTCACGCTGCATCTGGCCATATATGGTGGCGACAAGTCACCTGGCCGAAGCCAAATTAAGACTGTGCTATAATGGAAGCGACAGGGGAGCATGCAGGAATGTTGGAGACCATGCTTTAAAGGCCACCCGCACACGGAAATACTGCAACCTTCTGCAGAGGTTGTTACCTATCCTAGCTATAAACGACTCCTGGGATACGAATACTCATTCAGGGTACAGGTCGGCCACAGTAACTATTCACTCCCCTTTCCATTCCCTAACCAAGGCTGCATCACAGGTAGGAGGGAAGCACTCAATATTCCAAAGCTGGAGCCTCGGGTCATACAGAATGTCTACTCCCAATCTCTTTAGTATTCATTTCTATGCATGTATCGTACACGCCACAGGATCGAATCTGCACTTATCAGCAACCGTCTGACACTAGTACAGCCTGAATATCAAAGGGGTGCACCAAGCATTTTTTTATCCGCACATGCCGGTATGCTTGGGACCCCGGCATCCAGTACGAGACAAACTCACCTGTGCTGCCAAGAAATAGAGCTCCATATCTAGTGCACCTATACCACCTCTTTCCCACAGGAGGACCAGGGTGTCCCACCGAGTCCTTGTTGATTTCGGATACTTTGCCAGTCTCATCATCAGGGCCTTCAGTTCTTTAAAAAAACGCTGCTCCCGGCCCCACAGGGATTCCCTGGAACATGCATAGTAGCTTGGGAACCATTATCATTTAAGCAATTGCAACCCGTCCGAGGAGTGTCCGAGGCAACATGCACCACTTTTTCAGCATACTTCTCGGGACCCGCAGGTACTTAAGATGATTCTGTTCGAACAGAAGCGAGAGCTGCTACGGACCCGTATCCCTAGATATCTGACCGACACCAGCTACTATCTATATCCCCCGACATCGGCTGGTTTGACCGTCTCCTCATTATGAGACAACAAGATGGATTTTTACCAATTCACACAAACGCCCGAAACTTTAGCAAACCGAGTTACTTCTTGTGGCAGGGGTTGCAGATTCACATCCGGATCTTTGCGGTATAAGATAGCGTTGTTTGCATACAAGGATATCAGTTCCCTAGTCCCTCCCATTGCTAGCCCACGGTCCAAGTGACACTTTTTGCAGCCTAGCCGCCAGGGGCTCGATTGGCACCGCAAAAAGTAGTGGAGATAGCGGACAACCCTGGCGGGTGCCGCCATCCATTTCAAAAGCCTCAGACTGCTTTCCAAACAGGCCAATCCTAGTTGTTGTGCCAGTATACAGCAATCGGATTGCTGCGATGAAGGTCGTTGAGACTCCCACAGCCTTCAGTGCTTCAGAGAGATAGCCCCATTCAACAGAGTCAAATGCCTTCTCCATGTCGAGGAGGGCCGTGACCACCTGCAACTTGGGGTCTATTTGAGCCAATATGGCAAACAACCGGCGCAGGTATAAATGAGGTCGATCTCCCTGGGATGAACATGGACAGGTTCGGTTTCATCACCCCGCCCAGATGAACGGAAGAAATTCATCTGCCAGGTCCATGGTAAAAAACATGGGTGTCATATGCAGCAGAGGCGGACTGGCCAGGACCTAGCGTAAAAGCAAAGATGTGCCATGCACCGTTGAATATTAAGAGTACTTTATTACCCAGGTTGGATCGCTAGCCACACATCCCCTATTCCCAGATCCGCCATACGCCACCTCATCACCAGCACTACTTGGGATACAGGGAGAGTCATACTGGAGGACGTATCCAATCCCATCTCTAAAGCCACATTGAAATCACCCGACCAAATAATGTTGGTATGCACCTGGAGAGGAGTGTCTCGTAGAGCACGGGATCATCCACATTTGGGTCATAGATATTCACCAGCATTATCTGGGTTTGTGCCAAGCTGCCGGATACGATTACATACCTACCCAGCGGCTCTATGTCCTTCTCCACTAGAAGTAATTGTAGCGACTTATGGATAGGCATCATGACCTCTGCGGAGAATGATGTGTAATATCTAGCAGATCCCCAGGATGTAGCCACCCCATTGTTCCAGTGGGTCTCTTGCAACAAGAGCACCTTGGCGCTGTGTCGTTCACAGTAGTTGATCACCTTACGGGACTTGTGGGGGTTATTCAGCCCTCTCACATTCCAACTTGCAACTTTACAGTTTGCCATAGCTGACTCCCATCCGGCACTATGCCCCAATGACCCAGTACCTGCACCACACCAGCGCTGTTCAACCATGCACCACGGCACCATCAATAGACATGAATCAATTTTCATGAAAACCCCTGCAACCACTTGACCCCCTCTCCTCCTCCCTTCTCAACATCACCCCCAATACCCCACCATTCCACCCCCTCCCACACTGCCCATCCCCAACTAGCAGTGAAACATTCCCACCCTGAACAAGGCTCTCGCCTGGGGGCACTGGACTCTGACCTCATACGACCCTCCACCCCAAGACCGCCGCGGGAGGCCCAGCACTCAAGAATAATAAGCAGCAGGTCAGTTTCGTTACAGTATAACATTTCCATAACACCATATTCGAGAGTTCCAACAGATGTGTGTGGCCAGTTCTTAAAAGCACCTATGCTATTCTTTACACATCAGTATAAAAAGGTACATCAAGCAGCACGTTTTCTAAAGAGGTAAACCAAAACATGTTTCATATGTGATTATAAAGAGGGCTCCTCAACCAGTCCAAGGTTTCAAGATTTGCCATAGTACCTAGCAAAAGTGCTCCTATGCACAGAAAAATATCTATGCACAAAGAGACTATGCCCAGTATAAACAATAGTTTTAATTAGGACTTTTAATGCAGTGACACTACAATGCAGAATATATTTTAAGCCATTGTGAAAAGAAAACACTTGTGTATTAAAAAACAAAAAATAGTTTATTACAACTGATGTTGCTGGCATAGAAATTCAGACAAGATGTGTTATTTGCCAAATGAAACAATGGAAGCTAAAAGGATAGTGCCAGAAAACATGTCAATAATAGTTAATAAACCATTTGAATACAGTAGTTGATGGGCAGGAGAACAGTCGTCATGTGTGTTAGGATGATAATTGTATCAGAAAAACTACACCACATAATCAGAATTCCTGTGCCACGGCTTACCATCAACATTGCATTGTCCTGCGAACAGAGAGGTGACAAAAAACCACCTCTCCAGATAAGAGGCATACATACCAGCCAATTGTGCTCACTAAAAACAAGTAAATGTACCCAACAACAAAAATAGTGAGTATACTCACTGGGATATTTGCACACACTCAATAATTTGAAAGCAAACATATTTAAAACCTCACCCTGATATTCTGGGCAGTTTAAGCAAATGTCATCAACATGCATGCAATTATTTTGCTGTGTAAACCTGATTGTTTGCAAAATCCCCAAATACTCTTGGGTAGGATTAGAGAAATGCTCAGTTGAAACCATTTTTTTTACAGAATTACTGTAGTATTTGTTAAGGTCTATATAAAATGGAACTCTGACAACTTGGAAAGCACGCCGGTTGTGAAAAGCAATGTAGCTCTTTGAATATTCATTACCCTAACGCTTTGGAAGGGTAGTGCCAGACATATTCCCTACCCATAATCCCTTGTAGACCAAGAAGATATATCAATGTTGCTCTCCACTTAAGGGGTAGCATCAGCAATGCAAAGTAGAATAGGGTGAACACATTTGCCTACTTATAACAGTCTGCAACAGCTTGGCGCACTACCCTTATTTATTGTGCAGTTGTATGTTGATGGTCAGCTGCTAACCTGGGCTATATCCTGTGACTGGTTAGGATTATAACCTATGCAATAGTAAAGCAATGCCAGTCTAAAAGGCTACAAGTACAACTATAGGACATAACCTATGCAACAGTGAAGTAACTGAAGGACATAGTATTGTTATTATTCTGCATACAAATTGATGCAAAAGCTGCAATGTTTAAACTACTGAATTGAAGCAAATTTGTGAACGTTTAAAGCAATACCATCGAGAATCTGTATATAATTGATGTAATAAGGCGAATTGCAATAGTTGGAACAGACCTCAACAGGCCAATAAAGCAAATCCTCGAAGGAACAAGCGCAACCAAGGCTAGCAGTTTTTATTTCAACATTTACTGCTAGTACCTTGTGAAAACAGGTGATGCAACACTATCCCAACAGAAAGCAACTTGAATTAATAATGGCGTTTGACCCCTGCAAGAAGTAATGATGTTTTGCATAGCGCATATAAATATGAAAATATGCATAGTCGCCTGTTTTTAAAAGCAGAATGACTTCCTAAAAAAAAAGTCATCCAAAACGTTTTACAAATTTGTTTGCAGGTCTTTGGTGTAGTGCCAGCCTCATTGTTAGGTCTTTCTTGGGCATTGGAAAATACAGAGTAAATATCTGTGCCCCTCTCGTGAATCAGAACCTCCTTGATGGCCCCTTTACTAGCACATGGTTTTCCTCCGCCTACAGCAGCCAGAGATGATCCAGACATTGCCGACAATGTCTTGGGGTGAGGGTTATTTGTCCTTGTTGCTAGTTTTATGCAATATTCACAGTCTAAGTTGCACCCACTTTTCAGTGGTATTAACCTGCAACTTAGGAGTGAAGAATGTTACTCAGTCCCTTACATGGAAGGTACCTGAATTAAAGTGCCATTCTTTTACTGAAGCACCATTTCTGAATGCTCCTCTTGCAGTGTCTTTGCCATGATGTGGGGGACTCCATTGTGACTGGTAACTCCCTTGAATAAAACGTTGTGATCTTGGTCCACATGTCTAGTGGGCAAGGTGAATGCTTTGTTGGGGTGTAAGCATTACTCTGGTGTTGTTGGGATCGGTAAGACCTCTGTGCCGACATTCTACAGCAAGGAAAGTGGCACACAGTTTACTGGCCACAGTTTTTAAGAGCAACAAACCTTTTTTTTTAATTAGCTTTCACCCACTTACTTACCCAACACACTGTCTTCTGGAAGAGGTTCTTTTATTAATGTGGCTGGTTTATCTTGGCAGGCACTATTGCATCAGAGGCAGGGATGCCTCTGAAGGACAGATGCACTGCTGATCTTACAACCAGCAGTCACAACTGCATTCAGGCTGTTTTTATACACATTCGCTGCCTATTGACCTTCATTAAGGACAGCATGCAGGGCCTTTGTTAACTGGCTGGCTTCTGCTTAAAGGGATGGTCTAGTAAAAAAAATGTATTTAAAAATAGATAGGCAACATAAAAAAAAAATACTAGCATTGTCTGTTTTAAAACTCTCTATGTAAAATTAAGTTTTCCGGGCTGGAGGAGCCCGGAAAACTTAGAAATAAAACCGCAGCTTTAAAAACGTTGTATTTATGTTTGCGGTCGCTTTTGAAGCGACCGCAAACATAAATACAACGTTATTGTGTTGGAAAACGCTGCGGTTTTTCTTTCCAAGTTTCTCAGGCTCCTCCGGCCCGGAGGAGCCTGAGAAACTTGGAAAGAAAAACCGCAGCGTTTTCCAACACAACCGTGTGTGTTTCTGCCTGCTGTGGCTATCACTTTGGGTCTCCGGTGCTCCCAGGCTCTATGTCCTGGGAGCACCGTAGACCCAAAGTGAAAGCCACAGCAGGCAGAAACACAACGTGGTTATGTTTATATGCCGCGTAGTGTTTCTACCTACAGCTGATTTCCCATTTGGGGCTCTCGGGCTCCCCGTGGGGAGCCCGAGAGACCCAAATGGGAAATGCTAAATGATGCGTTGTGTCTGCCTGAATCTGCTTTCCCATTTGGGGCTCTCGGGCTCCCTGTGGGGAGCCCGAGAGCCCCAAATGGGAATGCAGATTTAGGCAGAAACCACACGGTTGTTTTCCGCAATGCCGCGTTGTTTCTGCCTGAATCTGCTTTCCCATTTGGGGCTCTCGGGCTCCCCGTGGGGAGCCCGAGAACCCCAAACGGGAAAGCAGATTCAGGCAGAAACAACGTGGTTGTGTTGGAAAACGCTGCAGTTTTTCTTTCCGAGTTTCTCAGGCTCCTCCGAGCCGGAGGAGCCTGAGAAACTTGGAAAGAAAAACCGCAGCGTTTTCCAATACAATAACGTTGTATTTATGTTTGCGGTCGCTTCAAAAGCGATCGCAAACATAAATACGTTTTTAAAGCTGCGGTTTTATTTCTAAGTTTTCCGGGCTCCTCCAGCCCGGAAAACGTAGAAAAAAAAAACGCAGCTAATGCTTATTTTTTGTAAAAAAAATAAATAGCACTTACCGAGATTCAGCTGCAGCTTTCCTGCTCTGGTCTCCGGTCCCCGTCCTCCGCCTACAGCACTAATGAAGGGAAAGCCACCCAGCGGTAGCTTTTGTTTACTACAGCTGGCTGGCTTTTCCTTCATTAGTGCTGCAAAAGCAAAAGCCAGCACAGGAGGGCCTCCATTTCACAAAATGGATGTGCCCATGTGCTTGCTTTTGCGAATTTTGAGCTTGAATAGCTCAAAATTTTACATAGGAAGTTTTAAACCAGAGAATGCTAGTATTTTTTTTTATGTTGCCTATTTTTTAAATACATTTTTTTACTAGACCATCCCTTTAATGTTTGCATGTCATCGCACTCGGCTTCATCACATTGCGCCATAAGACTTGTGGCATTACCTATTCACACGATGTATGCAGCTGAAGTGGTGTAGTGTGTCTCTGCGTCATCCTTGGGAATGCAGTGACATCACTAGAAGGAGTTCCAGGTTTGTCTCTGGTCTGCAGGATGAGATACAACTGTAAACATTCCCCCAAGGAACATCTCCCTGATGTTGTATACCTCCTTCAGCTCTAAATTTCCAGCGTTGTAGAGAAATACCTCCATCTTCAACTAATAGCAAGATGGCTGTTCAAAACGTTCCCGGTATGGCATTCGTTCAATGATCAACAGGACAACCTTTCATTTCTTGGATGGACTGGAAGGAAGGTTTTTAAAAATGAATGTTTGCTATTTACGAAGTAAACCACAGTGTTTATATGAATGATGCACTTTCTTTTGGTACTGAGAAAGGTAAAAAGAAAAGTCACTAAGGCAAAGTGCGAGCGGATATGCAGTTGCTGGCAGGACACTGCAAGATATTGCACAGAGGAGTTGGCGGGGTGCAGCAGCTTTAAGAAGTGAAGTGGTTAAGAGCCATTTCTCAGCAATACCAGTGCCGCTTTAAAGAAACTTCCATAGCTTTAAAAAGACTTCCACAGCACAAAGCGCCCACTGAGGATCAGTTGGTGACAGGTGGGGAATGGTAAGGTAAGATTCTTGTGTAAAACCTGACCTGGTTCCGCCATAGTGCACATTGTCATAGCTGAAAGGAGCTATAATTGATTAAAGAGTAGGTGCTAATCAGACTAGTTGTGCAGTGATGTCATGAGGCAAGTGAAGTCAGCATTAGAATGTGGAGTAGAATATTGGTGTGAATTTGATCAGTGTCGATTGGAGTAACCTGAGTGGTGGGTGTGATGAATCAGATGGTGTCATCACTCCTTTCCTAGCTGTGACCTCTCCTCATGTGGCCAGGGGACGGCAGCCGCTACCTGATCCTGATGGTGGCTATATGAGGGTGGATCACATTGGGGGGGTAGGGGTTGGGGGAAGCCCTCAAGGGAGTGACATCAGGTGAGACATGGTATTCCCATCAAGGGACCACAGACCGCTTCCTACAACCCTTCAAACACCATGACATACTGCCGGGCTTCCAACATGACTTACTCAAAAGGACTCATTGGTAAAATACTCACCTCACGTATCCTTTGGAAATCCTACCATTCCCCTAAAAGTACTGGGACGAGGACAAATAGGAGTATCCTGAATGAAGATCCCTTTCCCAGTATTGTGATGAAGATCCCCAATGACCCACAAGAGAGATTTTAGTACTGTGACGAGGGAGAAGAATGGAGATTACACATAGGACTCACATACAGCAGTCTATTCTTTCCATAAATCCTATTGGCCAGAGCCAGTATAAAAACAAGAGGACTTGGCTGCAGGAATTGTTTGCTGCAAGAGAAGGGGCCTTGGACTGCTGGTCCAGAACAAAAAAGGGGTAACACTTCCACCCCAAATACTGCTTGAGAACTGGTGAGTGCTGTGTGAGACCACCAGAGTACTAGCAGTGGGGCCAGAAGGAAGCTGGAAGCTCTCCAACTTGGGGAAAACGCTGCCTCTAGAGACACTGCTTGGAGAGGCTAACTGAAGGTAAGGATATATCTAAGATGAGGAATACGTGGGAGGACAATCCATTCAAAATCTGCTTCTCACTGTGAGGACCGGGAGACCGTGGTGCCACAAGGAGTTCCGTGGAGTCCGGCTCAGAGAGGGAGAAGAGGAAAGCGGTCCACAAGAGAAAGTACGTTGTCAGAGCGCCAAAACTCAGCACACGGCTCCTGGGTGTCTGCAGGTGTGCAACGGCAGTGTTTGCCTACCCAGGGACTCGCACAAAGCAGATGGGCCCAGCAGGAACCGAGGAACACAGAAGCCAAGGAACGAAGACGGTGAGGCGAGGAGGGATGCCAAACAACCGCCACCGGCTTACAGCGGGGGGAACAAAGAACGCCAGCAAGAACCAGTGAGTCCCCAGAAGAGAAGCATGGACATCGAGGGGGTATTGCCAGATATGCCAAGGGAGAATAATTGTAAAGAAAGCAAATAAAGGCATTTGAAAGACAGAACCTGTGAACATTTAATTGAAAGGGCAACCAAACGAAAAGTAAGGCATTTTCATGAATGTCAATGTGTACAAGACACATTTAAGAAAAGCCCTGGCAGGATAGTGTACCAGGCAGATACAGAAGAGCCAAGAAAAGATATTTTGTTGGCAAGTGGATAGAGAACCTGCATGAAGAAAAAAGTCCTACCAGGAGAAGCATACCAGGTAAGGACAAATTGAACAGTGCATAAGAACTAGATTACCACAAAGGGGTCCTGGCAAGGATATATCAGGACAAGCCGAAGACTGTGTAAAACCAGAGAGAAGTGGAGTGAAAACCTGCCAGGGGAGTACACCAGGAATCCTAAAAGGAAAAGTTGTTTTACCTTTTAGCCATGCCACCTTATTGCTTTAAGATCATTTCCAAGCCACAACCTCACTGTACTGGTGGTGGGGTTGCCTTAATCTTCCCTGAGTGGGTACCCTCTTCCATCTTACCCACTCAGCACTACTCTTCCTTTGAGAGACTGGTATGCAAGTTGGTTATCTCTCCCTCATCCACCCTGACCATTGCCACCAATTACCGGCCCCCTGGCGCTACCTCCATGTTCCTCTCTGAATGGGCTGATCTCCGTTCCTCCTTACTTTCTACCTCCTCCATCCCGCTTCTCCTGGGTGACTAACATACAATTGGACTCTCCTGGCACAGCATCCTCTATTTTCATTGACCTCTATCCCTCTCAATTCTCCCTTTTGGTCTAACCCACTCTGCAGGCCACACTCTGGACCCCCTCATCCACTCCGACCTCCCTCATCTCCCATGGCCACCCCTCTCTCTTCATCAGACCACTCCCTTCTCTACTCCCACCTGGGACCCTATGGATCTGTGACCTCACCTCCAAAAGTACTGACAACTTCATTCACGAACATCTGCCCGATGGAACGAGTGTCAGCTGCTGCCTTCACTTCCACCTTTATCCCCTTTACCCCCCCCCCCCCAACTCCTACTCTACCACTGACACTGCTCTCAGCAACTTCCATCTGTCCATCATAACCAGAAGCTCAATGTTACACGAGCCCTGGTTCTCTGTAGGCTTGGCTATTGCAACTGCCTTCTGAATCTTCATTCTTCCACTCTGCGGCCTCCAGCTAATCCAGAGTAGGGCAGCAAGACTTATCCTTGGCCTTAAGCCCAGGGACCACATCTCACCTGCTCTAAAAAGTCTTCACTGGCTCCCAGTTGCTTCACAGATTAAATTAAAATCCCTCCATCATCCACAAGGCAGTCTGAGGCCAGGAACCATACTATCTGCAACTCTCTCTTACTAAATATTACCCCTCTAGACCCCTGCACTCCTCTGGTACCAACTGTGTGTAAAGCGTTTCTCTAATCAGGGGTCCGGAAGTCAATTGCTTTCCTCAGCTGTCTCCCTTCTTTATAACAGCCTCCCCCTCCCAAATCATCTTGAGCAGGACTTTCCTGAAATTCTGGAAGCTCCCCAAGACTTTCCTCTCCCTTTCCACCCACACCCCCACTCTCCTCTGCTAATCTCACAGTTGCTTGTTGGTGTTCAGGGCCCCTGACCTCCCACACCCAGCTTCTGTCTATCCTCAGCACATGTCTCGGATCACCCTCCACCCTGGAGGCTCGCACTTAACTTACATTTCACTTCATTTCACTTGTATCACACCCATGAGCACCACAGCACCTATCCCATTCCCCCTCCCTGCTGCACTTGCATGTTCTGAACACTCAAAGCATAGTAGGTTTGTCCTCCCGCGCACCCCTACTGGATTTAATATTTGTATGTATTACAATTGTTTTCACATCCCCTTGTCCCCTCCCTGTTGGCACTTCGAAACAGTATTTACTTCCTGTATAAGCACCTAACAAAAACAATAAATACAAATAAATATCAGTTGTGTTGTGAAGGAAGAGAAACTCAACTATCCAGTGGAAGGGAACCACTCTCTTGAACAAGAAAGGTGATTAGCAATACCCCATATGCCAACTTTCGTCATAATTGACTGTTTTGAAATGCAGAAGGGCGTGGCTTGAAACTAGATTTTTGTATTATTTCAATGACTTCACAGTATTGTGGACCTCCTTACTGTGAGAAGGAACAAGTTACTTACCTGTAACTGTTGTTCTCCAGCATGGGTCTGGCATGGATTCACATGCTCATGGATATTCCCAGTCAGGCTGGGAATCCTATTGTCTTTCTCCTAATAACCAATCACTGGTCTTTGGGTCATACTGCCCCCAGCCAATGACTTCCCTCTACCTAAGCCCCTCCTCTGGCAACCATCTTCGGATTTGGTAGAACGGAAAGTGGCAGTAGGACCAAGTGAAGAGCCGCAGAGGGGTAGGAGGGAGGGTTCGCATGTGAAACCATGCCAGACCCATGCTGGAGAACAACAGTTACAGGTAAGTAACTTGTTCCTTCTCCAGCATGGGGTCTGGCATGGATTCACATGCTCATGAATACAAGAATACATAACAGTACATACATGCACAACCACGGGAGGTGGCAAGGCTCAACATTAAGCATTTCATCAACTCAACATTAACTCTCACCAGGCCCACCTTCAGGCGAACAGGTTGCGCAGCACTGCCGGGCCGACTCTGGACTCCTCCCTGAAATCCCAGTTGACTAGTGGAATCTTGTGAAGGTGTGTGTCAACCTCCACGTAGCTGCCCTGCAGATGTTCAGCAGGGGCACACCAGATAGGAACGCTGTGGTAGCAGCGATCGCTCTGGTCGCTTGGGCTATCGGACGGGCAACGGTCGGTTTGCCAAGCGGTGACTGTGCATGATGCAGCCGGAGAGCCATCTGGAAGTGGAAGCCTTCGAGAGGGCCTTCCCTTGGTTCACAGGTCCAAAGTTTACAAACAGCTGTGATGTCTTCCGAAAACTCTTTGTGCGGTCCACGTGGAACTTCAGCGCTCTAGCTACATCCAGCGAGTGCAAAGTCCTCTCGGCCGGCGACGAAGGCGACAGGAAGAAAACAGGTAGCACCAAGGGCTCGTTGAGATGGAAGTCCGACGGCACCTTTGGCATGAAGGAGGGGTGCGTCCTCAGCACCACCCTCGTCTCGTGGAAAGTCAGGTATGAGGGCTTGCAGGAGAGGGCCTGGATCTCTCCCACTCGACGTGCAGAGGTGATGACCACAAGAAACGCTGTTTTCCACGACAGGAACTTCAACGGTGCCGAATGCAGAGGCTGGAATGGCGGGTCCATGAGCCTGGTCACCACCACATTGAGCTCCCACACCGGGGCCAGAGCCTTCATCGGCGGGAACGATCGGAACAGTCCCTTCATGAACTCCTTCACCAGGTGATGGGACCACAGGGATGAACGTCCCGGAGTTCTGGTGTAGCGGGAGATAGATGCCAAATGGATCTTGATGGAGGCATGGGCCAGTCCTGCCTTGGCCAGCGATAGCAAGTACGGCAGCACTTGAGGGGCCGTGATCCGCAGAGGTTTAATCTTCTGTGCCCGGCACCAGCCAGAAAACCTCTTCCATTTGTGTCCATAGCACTTGAGAGTTGAGGACGCCCTGGCCTTTGCAAGCACCTCCTTGCAGTCCGCCGGGATATCGTACCCTCCAAACTCGTGCTGCAGGAGCCAGGTCTGCAAGTTCAGTGACCATGGTTCGTGGTGGGGAATGGCGCCTCCTTCTCTGGAGAGGAGAGCCAGGTCAGTCGGCGCCGACATGTCCAGAAGGTCCAGGAACCAGATCTGTCTCTGCCACGCCGGTGCGACGAGGATCATCCTGCACCGGGACTGTCCGAGTTGGTTGATGAGTCGCAGCAGCAATGGCAACGGCGGGAACGCAAAGAGGAACAGGCTGTCCCAGGGGAATGAGAAGGCATCGCCCATGCTCCCTGGCTAGGGAAACCGGCCGGCGAACCTCCGGCACTTGGTGTTCGTCACGATCGCTAATAAGTCGATCTGGGGATTGCCCCATCGTTGGAATAGCAGATCCCCTTGATCCTGTCGCAGCTCCCACTCGTAGCACGAGCGCAGCTCCCTACTGAGTGAGTCGGCAATGGTGTTCTTTATTCCTGCCAGGTGGAAGGGTACCAGAAACATCCCTTGGGCGACGGCCCAGTGCCACAGATCCTGGGCCTCCTTGGATAGGGCTGGCGATCTGGTGCCTCCCTGCTTCTGGATGTAGAACATCGTGGCAGTGTTGTCGGTGAAGATTCTCACCACCTTGCCCTTGAGGGACGGAACGACCTGAGGGCCCAGAACACAGCCGGAGCTCGAGGACATTGATGGGTAGTGACCTCTCCTCCGGGAGCCAAAGGCCTCTTGCGTGGAGATCTCTGGTGTGCGCTCCCCATCCCTCCAGGGAGGCATCCGTCGTCATCGTCACTTGCATCCAACGGGCGTCGAGGAACTCTTGCAGTGGACGCATCCGCAGCCTGCACAGGTGCACGGGGTACATGCACGAGGACATCATGCCGAGAAGGGACTTGATGGACCTCATCCTGGCCACGTCCATGGTCGACAGCCGTTGCACCTTACCCAGGGTGGCCTTCGTCCTTTCCTCCGACAGAGAGGCCAATCGCGCGACTGTGTCGAGCCTGGCTCCCAGGAACAGTGCGACTTGTGACAGAACCAAGTGGGATTTCGCGAAGTGGACATGAGCAGCTGGACGGTCTTTGCTGTGTGCTCGACGGCGAGTTCTCTTGTCCTTGCTCGGATGAGCCAATCGTCCAGGTAGCAGTAGATGTGGATCCCCTGCAGGCGCAGCCGCGCCACCTCTGGTGCTAGCCACTTGGTGAATACCCTGGGCGCCGATTTCAATCCGAAGCAGAGGGCCTTGAGCTGGTAGTGCCGCCCTTGGAATACGAATCTGAGAAACTTTCGATGTCCTCTTAGAATGGGGATGTGGAAGTAAGCATCCTCCAAGTCAAGCGATGATAGGAAGTCGCCCTCCTCCAGCTGCCCCAGCACGTGCTGTAGAGTGACCATCCGTTACTTCTGGGACTTGATGTACTTGTTTAGACGACGGAGGTCCAGGATGGGTCGCAAGCCGCCGGTTTTATTTCTTACGAGGAAGTATCGCGAGTACACTCCGGAGCCACAGAGCCTCTTTGGGACAAGCTCGATGGCTCTTTCTTCAGCATCGCCCTTACTTCCAGCAGCAGTTGAGGGACGTGGTTTTCCTTCCTGGCCACGGGTGGAATGCGGGGGCACTTCTTTAGAAACTCTAGAGTGTGCCCGCGGGCCAGGGCATCCAGCACCCATCAGTCAGTGGAGATGGACTCCCACACGCCGACGAACTTCGCCAGCCGGCCTCCCACCGGGGTGCTCAGGGGGGCCCCCCCCCCTCCCCCCCCCCCGACGCTACAGCTGGTTCAGTTCTGCTTGGTAGTGGCCTTGCCGCCTTGGCCTCCTTGATGACGAGATCCTCCTGACTTGCCGTGTCCTCTGTAGGCCTCCTGCGACGAGGAGCGGGCCGCCTGGAGGAACGTAGAGGAGCTGCCGCCAAATCCTTTGGAAGCACCTTGCTTGCCTCCGGAGTTCTGAAAGGGCAGTCGTTGCTGCAAAACTCCCAAGGCCCGCGCGGTTTCCGTGTCGGCATTGATGGCCTGCAGTGACTTGCCCACTGTCTTCACAAAGAGGTTGTTTCCATCGAAAGGCATGCCCAAAACTCTGGTTTGCATGTCCTGGCGGAAATCGGTTGCCTTGAGCCAACCAAGCCGGCGAAGGCAAACACCGTTGCCCATCTAGCGGATGCCGGTACCCGTAATGTACGTGGCCACCGTTATGGCGTTGTCCGACGCCACCTCACCTTTCTGCAGGATCTCAAGGGCCTCCGCCCTCTTGTCGTCCGGGAGGAAGTTCAGCAGAGGCGCGATCTTAAACCACAGCTCCCTGTCGTAGCGGGCCACAATCGCAAGGGCGTTGGCCGCCTTAACAGTCGTCGCCGCGGATGAGATGACCTGTCGTCCCATGGCATCCAATTTCTTCCCTTTGCCGTCCAGCGGGGAGGTCGAAGTTGAAGCCGTCGCTCCCGCCGCTTTCTTCTTGGCCGCCGCTGAGACGACCAAATCCAGGGTCAGCTGAGCCCTAAGGCACATGGGGGAGTAATCCGGGACCCGGTACTACTTCTCGTACCGGTCTATTGGCAGGAGTCGTGGACGGGTTCTTCAGGAGCACCAGCTCCTCGTCCCAGATGTCAAGTAACGGGACCGAGAGGACCATCTTCCTCTTGGCCTCACGCCATTGATAGAGGACACCTTCCTTCTTCTGTTCTACGGGGCAGAGCTGGAAGAGCTCTGATGCCATGGCAATCATGGCGTGGAAGGAGCCAATTTCGTCGGGCGGGGAGGCCAGAGGAGGTGGTGATGGAAGGCCCATCCTGTCGTCACCACCGTCGTCATCCGTCCCCGTTGTGGCCGTCTCTGTTCTCGTGCATCCCTCGGAGGAAGGAGATGAAGGCCGTGAGGGCCACGCAGGCTAGAAGGGTGGTGGGGGATGAGTTCTCCTCCGCTTGCTTGGAGGGCTTCCCGACGGTCCAGGCTCCGCTGGGTCGTCCGTTCGGGGGTAAGGGCAACCTTGTCCTTATCTCTGTACACAAGGCCTGGATCGCCATCAAGATTGCTCCTGAGTTGTCCTGTGGCCCAGGTACCGGGTGCGACGGTTGGAGAGTGGAATCCTCTGCCTCCACGGGAACCTTGTCAGCGCCACCGTCACTTTCTTCGTCCGCCTCGTCAGGATCCCTCCTGCAAGACCGGACTTCCTCGAACCTCTTGTCCAGGATCTTCACGACTTCAGCCAGCTCCTCTTCAGAGGCTGTATCCGTGTCCGTGATGCCCACCGCCCCCCCCCCTCTTTTTCCAC
The DNA here is from genome assembly GCF_040938575.1 of Ambystoma mexicanum. Classification (NCBI taxonomy): domain Eukaryota; kingdom Metazoa; phylum Chordata; class Amphibia; order Caudata; family Ambystomatidae; genus Ambystoma; species Ambystoma mexicanum. The sequence goes on from NC_090936.1 coordinate 151,493,061, forward strand.
CAGGGTTCTCTTATCGATGGGTTGAAAAGAGGATTCCCTCTGCGGTGGCAGGGAAACTCTGGGCCCCGAGGAAGCCTCCACAGGCTTCGCCAGGGCCGCCACGACTTCCTCGATAGAGGCCTTAGCTGGGTGAATCGAGGCCTTCACGACTTTGGACGCGCTTGAGGTCTTCACCTGGGGGGAGGGTCGCCGCCTCGCTCCCCCTCGGCTGTTTCCGTCGGGATCGACCGGGACTTCTCCTGAAGCTTACCCGGGTTCTCCGACTTCCTTTTCCCCGAGCCAGAGCGTTGGCTCGCGGTTCATGGCGTCGGTGAAATTGTGCCCTGCCTGGCAGCCGAGGAGCCCGACAGTTCGGCGCTCCCGGTGCCCGCAGACTTGCAGTGCTTTGCCTTTTGTTGGGCCCCTGGCGCCAGAGCGCCCTCAAAGGTCTTAGAAGACTGCTCGGTACTCATCTCACCTGCTGCTGGGCTCTTCCCCTCCAGCCAGTTGGTGAGGCGGATACGCTGATCCTTCATGGTCTGCTCCGACATGTTCTTGCAAAACGCACAGTCCTTCTCCATGTGCCTTTTGTCTTTGTGAAGGTAGTAGAGGCATCTAGAATGCTTGTCCTCCTTGAAGACATTCTGCAATCCGCATTCAGGGCAGCTCCTGAACAGCTTGGATCCGGGCGTCGTGTTTCCTTTTTCCTGGGCCATGTCCACGCGGGGTAGGCCTCAAAGATCTTCCGGAAGCCTCCAAGAAGTGAAACTCGACGAAATTTCTGCCCTTGAGGGGCATAGAAAAAATCCAAAACGGGTCCCCGTTCATCGGAAGTAGAAACGGTGGAGCTTGAGGCTCGATTGACCGAACAATGAGATGAAATCTCTTTGAAAATTCGCAAAACGCAGTCAAAGCTCGAGAGCTACAGCACGAGGACTCCCAACACTTGAACGTGCGGTAAAAATCTGAAGATGGCTGCCAGAGGAGGGGCTTAGGTAGAGCGCAGTCTTGGCTGGAGGCAGTATGACCCAGAGACCAGTGATTGGCTACTAGTAGAAAGACAGTTCAGAAACGAAACAAACTGATTTTTTTCTTTACCGAGGATTACCAGCCTGACGACGGGGAATATTCATGAGCATGTGAATCCATGCCAGACCCCATGCTGGAGAAATAGCACTCTATATTTCATTGGCATGACCTCAAAGCGCTGGCAGGTTGAATGCCCTTAGGCGCCGTAGTCCAGATCAGTTAAGAGAGTAGGGTGTCGAAGGGTGGTTGGGTGCAAGTGTACAGCTGATGTAATTGCCTGATGGCAGCTGCATGCTAGCATTAGGTGTTGAGGTATTGAAATCGGTTGAATGTGTGCAGTCTGGCGGATGGACACCAAGACTGGGTTCTGGCTGCGTTAGGCCTGTAGGATGCTTCTGTGCGCAGCTAGGCCGGTTTGTCATGGATATAGCTGCGTTTTATTAGAGTGATGAGTTGTTTATAAGGTAGTTCGTATGTGGGCAGCTATGCCAATTGATCGAAGGGAGTAGCTACATTCTGATTGTGTGATGGTGTAGAGTAGAGAGTAAGCATAGTGATATGGGAGGTGAGTGTTTGTGTCGAGTTATGATTTAAGGAGATCGATATTCCGCAATTCAGTCATGCGGTTGCTTATTTGTGAATTAATACGCAAATTCAGTGATGAAGATTGTTCTGGTTTTCATTGAACATTAGTCATCGGGTTGCTAGTTGTTAGGGAGAATTCTCATTCTATGGCTAATTTCTCTTACCTATAGAGTCCCCCAGCAGCTTTGCTGGATTTGAAGGGTTTGTTTCTTTTTACCGGCTAAGAGTGAGACACTTTTTCCCACTCTTAGGCATTTTTTGCTGTGTGTGTTCTAGGCTATTTTTGTGTTTAATGCCTATTGGATTTTCTCTTACCTATAGGAACCATCTTTATCCACATGTGTTACACAGCACCCTCAGTGCAGTGACACAGGGGTGTCATAGCGACCCCCAAACAGACTCCATACCCTGGGACTGACTACTGTCTCCCAGAGCATGTAAAGTCCCCATTGGCTTTACTAGTCAAATCTTACGAACTTAACCAGTCCAACCCATCTTCTATGGAGGTACTGGAAAGGGTTAATAGTTTTTCCCTTGGGTTCATTTTCGAGGGGCTACCTTAAAGTCCCGCTCTCTAAAGTTTCTGGCTGGTGGCAGTGGTACTACCAAAAATATTCAACCGCAAATATTTTCCTATGGGATTTTCCCATTGTTCGAGGCTACCACTTTTTCTGACAGCCTCTAACATACCGCCACTGCATTTTAATATTAACTCTGCTCCAGTAGGTTTTATTTGCCAGAACAATAATATAACTTCTTTCTCGTGTCTTTCTCTACGATCCTAACCCAGGTCGGGGATCCATTGTTCGTCCGTTTGGCGGGCTTCTGCCCAGAAGCCCTCCTTTCGGCGACTCTAAATCTGGGGTGGGTCCATTGTGTGGGAGGGGGAGTAGGACCCTTTGACAGGGTTGCCTCAGCAACCCATGTCGCACTCTATCCTGATAGGCTGGAGGGTCTCCCGCCAAGATGACCACTCCACTGTGTGAGTGGCAGCTAGGCTGTATGAATGGGGATCTTTTTGCATAAAAGCAGGGTCATGAGGACTGGACGAGCAAGACGCCGCCACTGGAATTAAGAAGATGAAGAGGAGAGAAGCTAAAGACATCTGCAACGACTGAACCACCGGTGAAGACCCGCTGCAGCGTCTCACCACTTTTCTCCACACACGACAGAAGATCTTCACCTGTAAGAGACTTCTTCCCTTGAGCTGGTGGGGCCAACCAGTTTGCCAATCGCCTTCCCGGACCTGCCTTGGTCGAATCTCCCGTACCCTGTTCTCGGAGGCCAGATAGCCAGGCATAAAATGAAAATTCTCCCTAACAGGAGGTATGGTTTTATCTTTTCTTGTAGGTATATTGGGGCCAGTCTTGTGCACTGCTCAGTGAGTGATGCATAGGGTCTTGAAGGTGGCCCTTCATCCGACTGGGAGCCAGTGGAGGGTTCGGAGAGCTGGTGAGCTGGTGAGATGTGGTCTCTTTGGCCCAGGGCTAGGAGCAGTTTTGCAGCAGGGTTTTGGGCTCTTTGGAGTTTGCCGAGTTGGTTTGCCGGGGCTCCTAGGTATAGGGAGTTGGCATAGTCCAGTCTCGACATCACAATAGACATTACTGTGGGAAGTCTGCTCGGATAGGAGAGATAGGGAAAGATGCGTCTGAGAAGTTTGAGGTGGTAGTTACAGCATTGACATATTGTTGATCTGACAGGAGAGGGTTAGGCCGGAGTCCATAGTTCAGTCTAGGTTTTTTTTATTGTATTGGAGCGGATGGGGGATGAGGGACAGGAGCCATGGGAGCGGATGTGGTAGAAAAGCAGTATTGCCGCACACCATGATTTTAGTTTTAGCAGGATTCAAAGGGAGTTGTTTATTGTCATCCATCGATCAATCAATATTGCTGAGACAGGCTTCAAAGTTGGGAAGGGGGTTGGTGTCTGACTTAGGATAATTTGGGTATTGTCAGCATAGTTGTAACAGGAGATGTTGTGCATGCAGATGATTTCAGGTAGAGTGGTCATAAAGAGGTTGAACAGGAGAGCAGACAGGCATGCGCCTTGGGATACACCAGTGTTCACAGAGCGAGCAGTTGAGACATAAGGGAGGGAAGACTGTCAAGGAGGATTGAGTGGTTAACCGTGTCAAAGGCTGCAGAGAGATCGAGGAGAATCAATGCTGCACAGCGTTCAGAGTCTGCAGTGACCTTGAGATCATCCCAGATAGAGTGGTTTCAGATCCATGTCGCAGTCTGAAGCCAGATTGTGCGGGATACAGGATGCAGTTTGATTCTACGAAGGAGCGGAGCTGGAAGGATGTAGTCCGGTTAATGAGTTTGGCGAGAAATCTGGTGTTGGAGATCGGTCTGTAATTCTTGGGATCAAGCCGGTCAAGTGATGCTTTTTTTTTTTTTTTTTTTTTTAAGGAGTGGCTTGACATGGGCTACTTTGAAGGCATCAGGGAAGATGCGAGAAGTGAGGGATTGCATGTTCTCCTGCGCAGGTAGACTAGAATATTTCTTTCAGGACAGAGGCTGGGCAGGAGTCGAAGGGTGACCTGAAGGGTTTGCTGGCTGATAGTAGGTCAAGGAACATGTCTCTGGAGATGGGTTTTAAAGAGTCGAAGGTAGGGAAAAATGGGCGTCGGGCAGCCGGATCAGGAGCGATTGGGGGGGAAGAGGATGGACAGTTTGGAGTTAAGGGGTGTCATCCTGTCAAGAGCGGTGTTGTGAGTGTAGGGAGAGGGAGTCGTAGAGTCATTGTGTGGGGTGGATTGGGTAGAGGAGCAAGTGGGTTTGACAAATTCTGATATGAACATGTGAAGTTCTTTGCCGCAGTTGCCACAGTTTTTGGCCTTTCGGATTTCAGCTTTGTAGTTACAGTGGAGCAGGGCGAACATTGATCTGCTAAGGCCAGTTTTAAATGCTCGTCATGAGCGTTCAAGAGAGTCATTTTGGTTTTTAGCATGCCTCAGGAGGGGCGTGAACCATTTGGGCGGCGGTCCATTGCGTGAGGAAGTGGGGCGCGAGAGGGTGAGAGGAATTATTGAATCATTAAACCATGAGTCGAAGGAGTCGAGGGTTACGCTTAAGGCTCTATCGGGGTGGAGTGTAGCAAAGGGGCAAAGAAGCAGGGCTTCGGCTAGGTCGGGAAGGATCTTGACTTTGTTCCAGCACTTGAGATCCTGGGGGAGCCTGGGGGGTTGGGGTGGCGCAGTGGAGCTGTAGGAGGAGGGGTAGAGGTGTGGATAGAGAAGAACAAGTTACTCTCTTACCTGGTAACGTGCTTTTGATGGGATGGTCCGACGACGTATTCCATATCTATGACAGTAATCACCACAGCTGTGCCGCTTCGGAAAATCTTTCGGCGTCTGCGTCCTGAGTCGATACGCCGTCTTCGAGGACCTCCTCCGACAGCCAACGTTACCGGATGTTATAAGTAGGACACAACGCCCGTAGCCTCAGTTCTAGTTTTTTCCCATAACGTGTGGCACCAAACTACTGCCAGTATGACCACAGAAAGATTGGCGGAAACGTAAGCTGCAATCGCATAAGAAATTCTGTAGCGGGGAAGGCAGGGAAGGAGCGATATGGAATACGTCATCCGACCATCCCATCGAAAGAAAGTTACCAGAGAGTAACTTGTTCTTCGAGGGGATTGGCTCCTCCGAAGTATTCCATATCTATGACAGACTCCCAAAGCAGTACCAACGTAAGGAGGTGGGAAAAGAATTTAGAATATAGAAATTTAGAATGCCCAATCAAATTGCAGAGTAAAGGACCGCCTTGCAAAGGCCAGATCCTGCCCACGGATAGAATCGAGGGAGTAGTGACGTACAAAAGTATGGACCGAAGCCCAGGTGGCTGCATCACAGATGTTACGAATAGGAACACCACTGCAGGGCAGTAGAGGACCCCATCCCCCTGGTAGAATGGGCCCGCAAGCCTACCAGAGGGTCCTTACCCGCCAAGTGGTAACATTCAGAAATTGCCAGGATAATCCATCGAGACAAAGTCTCGATGCTTAGTAACAGCTTGTACCAAACACCTTCCAGCGTAACCAATAAAGAGTTGATCGTCCACTCTGACCCGGGGCATGCATGAAATATAAAAGCTTAAAACTCTACTAGGAACCAGCCTGTGGAGCCTCTCCTCTTCCTTACCAGGATGCGGAGGAGGATAAAATGCCGGAAGAATAACCTTCGGGCCTAAAAGAAATTCTGACACCACCTTCGGAGGAAAGGGAAGGACTAACTCTAAGGACAACCCTGTCCTTATGAAACACAGTGAAGTGTGGCCTAACTGAAAGTGCCTGTAACTAACTTACTCTGCGAGCGGAAATGACCGCAACTATAAATACAGTTTTAAGGGTTAACAGTCTCAAAGGACAAGAATGCAAAGGCTCAATGGGAGCACCCATTAGAAACTTGAGAACAAGGTTCAGATCCTGGAACGGTGACGGAGGGAATACATTAGTGAGCTCTTTCAGAAACTGAGAAATTAAAGGGATTTTAAAATAAGAACACTCAGACGAGCACTTAAATATAGACAGCGCCGCCAGGTAACCATTAACGGTACCCACTTGCAGGCCCTTGTGGGCCAAAGAAAGCAAAAAAGACAGAACCACAGGAATGTCACATGAAAAAGGATCCACATTCTTAACCCTGCACCAGTCGCAGAACTTTCTACAACGGCAACGGTACAGGGACTTTGTTGCCGGCCGTCTGGCTGAAAGCAACACCTCCATCACGTCTTCAGGGAGGTCCCAATCCTTATACTGAAACCTTTCAGACGCCAAGCGTGAAGGTTGAGGGATCCGACCTCTGGATGGAGAACCTGACCCCTCTCCCGTGAGAGCAGATCGTCTCGGTAGGGAAGGCGACGAGGAGGGCAGATGGACAAGTCGAGAAGGTCCGGGTACCACGTCCTCCAGGCCCATGCCGGAGCAATGAGGATCATCCAGGAACCGAACCTCCTTAACCTCCCCAGCACTTGCAGGATGACGGGGACTGGAGGAAACGCGTACAGCAGTGGGAATGACCACTCCACCACAAACGCGTCTCCTAAGGCTCCTCTTGGAGGAAATTCCCGCGAGCAGAACGGTTGACACTGGAGGCGAAGAGATCCACTTGAGGGGTCCCCTAAAGGGCGAAGATCTCCAGGAGATTCTCCTGAGCCAACTCCCACTCGTGAGAGATAGCGCTCTACCTGCTCAGAGCATCCGCGTCTCGTTTTCGTCTCCGGCCAGATGGACTGCCGAGACCGAAATCTCCTGCTGGATTGCCCAGAACCAGAGCTGCATCACCTCCCTGCACAGAGAAAGTGATTCTGCCCCCCCGCCCCTTTTTGTTGAGGTAGTGCATGGCCACTGTGTTGTCCGTCAGGATCAGGACATTCTTTCCTCGCACAGTCGGCAGAAAAGCCTTGAGGGCAAGCCTGACGGCCCTCAGCTCCAACAGATTGATATGGAGTCTGGACTCCGATGGAGACCAACGACCGCTGACTGCCAACTCATTGGCATGAGCTCCCCATCCCATGAGGGATGCGTCCGTCGCGATCGTCACCTCCGGCCAGGGTAGCCAAAATGGAGCCCCCTTCATCAGATTGCCTTTGACGGCCCACCACAGAAGGTCCCGGGAGACCGAGGGCGGCACCTGAACGGGGTCCGACATCCTGCCGGAGGACTGTGACCACTCGAGTTTGAGAGCCCATTGCAAAGATCTCATCCGCAACCTGGCCTCTGGCACCAGAAGAATGCAGGATGCCATAAGGCCGAGCAACCTCAAGAACTCGAACGCCAGGAGACACTGGGCACCTTGAAATTTGTCCACCATCTGCAGAATGTGATGAGCCCTCACCTGGCGAGGCGAACACAACCACAGGGATGTGTCGAGCACTGCTCCGGTGTACTGGAGCCGCTGGGTAGGTGTCAAATGGGACTTCTTTAAATTGAGGGAGAAGCCCAGCTTGTGAAGGGAGTGGCAGGTGACGGACAGATGATCCAGGGCTTGCTCAGGAGAACGCGCCCTGATCAACCAATCCAGGTAGGGGTAGACGTGAATCCCCCCCCTTTTCTGAGATACGCTGCCACCACCACCATCAGCTTGGTGAAAACCCTCGGGGCGGAGGTCAATCTGAACAGCAGGATCCGCAACTGAAAATGCGAGTCGCGAACCTCAGGTACTTCCTGTACTTCGGATGAATCGGCACATGAAATTAAGCATCCTTGAGGTCTAGAGACACCAACCAATCTTGCAGTTGAAGGGCCTGGAGGACGTGAGAAATAGTTACCATCTTGAACGTTTCCTTCCTGAGGAGCTTGTTCAGCCCACGCAAGTCCATGATGGGTCTCAATCCCCTGTCTTTTTCCGGGATCAAAAAATAAGGGGAATACCATCCCTTGTTCCTCTTCGCTACTGGCACCAGTTCTATGGCGCCTTTCTCAAGCAGGGATAGGATTTCCTGCGCAAGGAGCGGATCCAGACGCTTCAAAGAGAGCTTCCCCGGTGGATTGTTGTGAGGCCTCCGCCGAAAGGGGAGACAGTAGCAGTGGATTATGATCTCCAGAACCCATACATCTGAATTAATGGCACGCCATTCTCCAAGATGCTGCGCCAGTCTTCCCCCAACCGGCAAACCATGGGACATGGCCTCATGACTGAGCGGATGCGGCTGCGGCAGTGCCTGATGGCAAAGAGGCAACTGCACCAGCTGCTTTGGCACCTAGAGTACCTTGCTTTCCAACTTTGGTGCTCCTGCGGTGACCCCTTTGACTGGCAGCTCCTCTCGATCTGCCAAAGGAAGAGTATTAACGAAAGGAACCTCCCCTCCATTGCTGTCCCCTAGGACGAAAAGGCGGAGGTTGACGTACTGCAGCGCCCAAAGACTCCGCTGCAGCTTTGGAGGTCTGCAACCTCTCAAGGCTCTCGTCAGCCTTGCTGCCAAAAAGATGGAAACCATCATAGAGCATGTTGAGAAGCCGGGATTGCACATCCGGAGCAAACCCCGACTTCCGCAACCACGCAAACCTGAATATCACAGTGCTCGCAGCCATGGACCGGCTGACACAGTCTGCCATGTCCAAGCCATGAACGGATTCACACATGGCTTCCTTGCGGTCTTGCACGAGGTCTAGAAAACCATCCCGTTCCTCCCCTTCAGGAATATGCTCAGCCGCCAAAGAGACAATTCCACAGAGTGTGAGTGAATCTTGCCAGGGCACAAACGGAGTTGGCTGCCTTTAAAGCCATACCCCAAGAAGAAAATACTTTCTTTGCCCAACCATCAAAGTGCTTGTCGTCTCCATCCGGAGGGATAGTAGGGTACGCAGCCTGCTTTGCTGGGGCCGTAGCCGCCTGCACCACCAAACTCTCCGGAGTAGGGTGTGTTTACAAGTAGCAGGGGTCACCACTGGCTGGGCGGTATTTTTTCGGAAGCGACTTATTCACTGCCGGGACTCTCTCCGGACCAGTCCAAGCCGCCCCCACCCTTCTTTGCAACGCCATATGAAATGGCAACACCGGGTCAGTGGGTGGACCTTGATCCAGGATGTCCGTCATATCATCCTGAATAAAATCAGCAGATGGAGCAGACCACCTCAAATACTCAGTCACCCTCGACATGAGGCGCCTATACGAGGATAAGCATGTGTACCAGGCTGTACAACCTCCAGACAGGTATCAAGACCACTGGTGTCATGCAAGGATTGACGAAGGTCTTCCAGTTTTCTATGACCAGACAACAGGTCATCAGGAAGCACAATCCCCCTCCTCATCAGATCCTTCCTCCACCTCTGAAATATACTCCAAGGGTTGGAACAAATCCACCCTTGGAGGAGGAACAGAGTAGGGCACAAAAACAGGCCTCACAGACTTGCTGAGAGCCTTTCTTGGAGCTTCCACAGCCCTCCGGGGCACCTCCGATAAATTATCCACAAAAGGCATCGAGGGCACTGATGGCGTCGACGACTTCGACAACGGCTTTGAGGCCGGAGCCCCGAGCGTGTGTCAGGCTGAGATGATTCCTGTGTCCGCGGAAGTTGTAATAAAAATATGATGAAAGGCAGAGAGTAACATTTTAGAATGTTCATTGCTGTCCTGCTGTGCTCTCTAGCCAATCAGAGCTGTTCTTGAGAAACTCCATCTTGCCTTGCGCTAGAAACAGGATTCTGTATTAAGAAGTTAAGGCCAAACCAACCACAATAGAAAACTTCCTACCCACACAGACTAAACTAAAAACCTCTAATCAAGGGGTAACATAATAAAAGAAACCTGACAGTAATAATAAAGGAGGAGACCTGACACCGTGTCCTTCGACGGACATGGCGCCGATGCCTTCTTAGAAGGCCTCATAGGCTCCGACGGTCTCGACAGCGTAGAGGACCAGGACCGGGACCTGGCACGGCTATGGCGATCACCCTTGTCCAATCGGGACCTCGACGGCTCCCGATGATCGTGCAGACCGCCCGAAGGCATGCGAGTGGTGGCTCTAGCTCGTTCCTTGCCAGCTTCTCTCGAAGCGGCAGACGGAATGGTGCCTTGCGATTCGAAAATCGCCATCTGCTGGCGGAATGCATCCCATTCGGCCGGCGACAAGTGTTTTGCGGGACAAGTTATCTGCCTCGTGTTATTACTGGCTAGATTGGCCTACATTCTCAGAGGGCACTATTTAGATGTGAATCAATGTAATTTTATGGGAGTGAGTCGATCTAATCAGGACAAAATCCAAATGTGTGACAGTGGCAGATTTTTGTACCATCACTGAGCGCTTTCTACATGCAAATCAATGTAGCGGGAACAGATTCTAGTTGAGTGGTTTAGGCAGGTAAATCACTTAGAGTAGCTCACAGTAATATCAGAGTGTGTACTTTCAAGAAGCGAAACAGTGTTGCAAGGGCACAAACACAGTAGGCACCATCTTGATATGAATCAATGCAGCAAGAGCAGATTTGTAGAAGTCGGTCTGAACAGTCCCCGAAGGTGTGACGTAGGCTAACATTTACAGTCCTTGGATAGTTTGCAAAGTGGTAGGGCTTCCAGAGTAGAGTGATTGTTCTACCCCCACTCGAGCCACACCTACCTTGGTAGTTGCTGCTGGTTGACGACTGGCCACTGGCTTCCCCTGCTGACACCTGGAGACACAGTTTAGAGCCACCTCTGCAAGACCCGCCCTTTGCCTTGGGGCTCTTAGCCGCAGGGGCTGCACAGGCAGAGGGTTCCCCTAGGAGAGTTAATTATGACCGGCACAATCCACCAATAAGGGGAGGTGTGCGGGCTGTGAGGCGGGAGGCAAGGGAACAAGGAAGGGGGAACAAGGAATTGGTAACAGGGATCGGGGGAGAAGGCACGAAGGAGATGGGGCTCAGAAAAAAAAAAGAAAAAGAAAAAGCACAAGCAAAACCTTGCCAGAAGTCCTGGAAGCCGCTAAATTTCCAATCCACTCACCTTGCACTGAAATAAAAAAAGCGTGCAGGGAGAACCGAAGGCTGCTAGGCCCTTAAGCACACAGCACAATCCACCAATCAGGGGAGGTGGGAGGCAAGGGAACAGGGATCGGAGGGGAAGGCACAAAGGAGGTAGGGCTCAGAAATGGATGTGAGAAATGGCCAAGCAGCACAGTCCGCCTAGACGTGAGACATGGCCAGGCAGCACAGTCCGCCTAGACGCGAGACATGGCCAGGCAGCACAGTCCGCCTAGACGTGAGACATGGCCAGGCAGCACAGTCCGCCTAGACGTGAGACATGGCCAGGCAGCACAGTCCGCCTAGACGTGAGACATGGCCAGGCAGCACAGTCCGCCTAGACGTGAGACATGGCCAGGCAGCACAGTCCGCCTAGACGTGAGACATGGCCAGGCAGCACAGTCCGCCTAGACGTGAGACATGGCCAGGCAGCACAGTCCGCCTAGACGTGAGACATGGCCAGGCAGCACAGTCCGCCTAGACGTGAGACATGGCCAGGCAGCACAGTCCGCCTAGACGTGAGACATGGCCAGGCAGCACAGTCCGCCTAGACGTGAGACATGGCCAGGCAGCACAGTCCGCCTAGACGTGAGACATGGCCAGGCAGCACAGTCCGCCTAGACGTGAGACATGGCCAGGCAGCACAGTCCGCCTAGACGTGAGACATGGCCAGGCAGCACAGTCCGCCTAGACGTGAGACATGGCCAGGCAGCACAGTCCGCCTAGACGTGAGACATGGCCAGGCAGCACAGTCCGCCTAGACGTGAGAAATGGCCAGGCAGCACAGTCTGCCTAGATTTGAGAAGCTAACACAGTGGGTCAATGTAAGGGATGTGGTCGGCATATGAGTGTGGGTACATGTGTCAGACATCGGCTTATGGGTGATGAAATCAGGTAAGAGGAATAAGAGAGGGGTAACAGTTTAGTGAGGTGCAGTGTGATGTGTAATATCACATCTTGAAACACCTGTGTATAGGCACGTTATAAATGACATATCATATCATATGGTGGAGATCGCCAATCTGGGTCGAGAGACAGGAAGAGGCGCTGTTACTCCAGGAGGCGGGTCAGGATGAAGGGGAGAGCACAAGGGAGAAGAAGACGTTACTTACCAACTGTAACGTTCTTTCGTCTGGATGTTCCTCCCACGTATTCCTCATCTTATGATAAATCGGTATCTCCAGCTTTGCTTCTTCTAAAAAAAAAAAAAATTCTCGGCAGAGGGCGCTGTGCTCGAGGTTGCGGCGTCGACTGTCCCTCGACGGGCTCCGTACTCGGTCGACGTCACTGATGGTATAAATAGCTCGCGCTGCGCCCGTTGCTTCAGTTCTGTTTTTTCGATGAAACTATAGGAGAAACAGCCAGGGGTGCCTCATGACTGATGCACTCTTCGTGAGAAGAAAGTGTAAGAAAACGTAAACTGTACTGCGGGGTAAGATGGGAGGGTCGATGAGGAATACGTGGGAGGAACATCCAGTCGAAAGAACGTTACAGTTGGTAAGTAACTTGTTCTTCGAATGGATTGTGTCCTCCCACATATTCCTCATCTTACGATAGACTCCCATAGCAGTGTCAATTTTGGAGGTGGGAGTACTAATACTGTTTTCATGGACTGAGTGAAGTACCGCCTTGGCAAACAGCCCCTCATTGGAGGAATCAGTATCTAAACAGTAATGCTTGATGAAAGTATGCATTGATTTCCAAGTTGCAGCTGAACAAATGTCTGCTGTAGGAACTCCCCTCTTTAGAGCCGCAGAAGTAGCCATTCCCCTTGTAGAATGGGCTCGAAGCCCATCTGGTGGGTGTTTTGCCGCTAATTTGTAGCATTCGAGTATAGCTAAAATGATCCAGCGGGATATAGTCTGTTTTGTCACTGATAAACCCAGTTTATGACCAGTATAACCCACAAAAAACTGGTCATCTTGGCGTAACTTTGACATCCTTGAAATATAGAAACTAAGAGCCCTCTTGGGGTCTAGTCTATGTAGTCTCTCCTCTTTGCCCAAATGAGGAGGAGGATAAAAAGCTGGTAATATTATTTTTTGTGACACATGGAAGTCGGAATTCACTTTTGGTAAAAAGGAAGTTTTAACTTTGAGAACTACCTTGTCCTTAGAAAAAATAGTGTATGGAGGTTTGCATGAGACAGCCTGAAGTTCACCAACCCTGCGGGCTGATCAGGCCACAAGAAGAACAGTCTTTAATGTTAGAAGTCTCAACGGACAGGAGTGTAGAGGCTCAAAAGGTATACAAGTCGGAAACATAAGTACCAAATTTAAATCCCAAGCTGTGACATGAAAAGGTACTGGAGGGTATACGTTAGCGAGTCCTTTTAGGAATTGTATTATTAATGGAATTTTGAAGTATGAAACCTCTTCCGAGGTGCACTTGAAAATGGACAGCGCAGCAAGATATCCTTTAATTGTTCCTATCTGGAGCCCCAGATTGGCTAGATGCAATAGAAAAGAAATCACCACTGGGGTGCCACATTGAAAAGGGTCCACATCCTTATCCTTGCACCAGTTACTGAACTTATTCCAGCGACATCGGTACAAAGACTTTGTTGCTGGCCTTCTGCCCAAAAGCAAGATCTCCATTACGTCATCCGGAAGATCCCAATCCTTGTATCTCAACCCCTCAGAAACCATGCGTGAAGGTTGAGTGTCTTGACCTCTGGATGGAGAACCCGACCTTCCTCTTGCGAGAGAAGATCCTCTCTTTGTGGAAGACGTATTGGAGGGTAGATGGACATGTCTAGAAGGTCTGGGTACCATGTCCTCCTGGCCCAATCTGGGGCAATTAGGATCATGGTTTTCCTGAACTTTCTCAACCTCCCGATTACTTGAGGAATCACGGGGACTGGAGGAAACGTGTACAGCAGTGGAAACTTCCATTCCACTACGGATGCATCTCCCAGAGCTCCTCTGAGGAAATTCCCTTGAGCAGTACTGATCGCACTTCCGGTTGATCGCGGTGGCGAACAGATCCACTTGAGGGGGTTCCCCAAAGGGTGAAGATCTCCAGAAGGACTTCCTGAGCTAGCTCCCGCTCGTGGGAGATTGTGCTCTGCCTGCTCAGAGCGTCTGCCGCCGTGTTCTGCTCTCCGGCTAGGTGAATTGCTGATCGAGAGATTCCTTCTCATATTGCCCAGAACCAGAGCTGCATTGCCTCTCTGCACAGTGGTAGTGACCCTACACCACCTGTCTTGTTGAGATAATACATGGCCACTGTGTTGTCCCATCATTATCAGAACATTTTTTCCCTGTACAGAGGGCAGAAAGGCCTTCAGCGCTAGTCTGATTGCCCTCAGCTCCAATAGGTTGATGTGTAGTTTGGACTCCGATGGAGACCAATGACTGCTGATTGTTGGTGTGTGCTCCCCACCCCGTGAGTGAGGCGTATGTCACTACTGTCATCTCCGGCCATGGTTGCCAAAAAGATTCTCCTTGGAGGATATCGTTGTTGCAAGCCCACCATAGAAGATCCTGAGCAGCTGCGCTCGGGACTTGCAGAAGATCCGACATGTTCCCTGAGAACTGGGACCACTGAGTTCTGAGTGCCCATTGAAGGGATCTCATTCTCAATCTGGCTTCTGGCACTAGGAAAATGCAGGATGCCATAAGGCCGAGCATCCTCAGAAAATCGAAGGCCAGTAGATGTTGGGCATTCTGGAACTTTTTGTCACCATCTGCAGAATGTGGAGAGCTCTCACCTCGGGAGGCAAGGCTTTTCCAGAGGAAGTATCCAAGACTGCTCAGATAAACTGGAGCTTTTGGGATGGTATCATGTGGGACTTCTTGAAATTGAGGGATAAGCCCAATTTGTGAAGGAAGTGGCAGGTGATAGAAAGATGTTCCTGAGCTTGTTCGGGAGAACGTGCTCTGATGAACCAGTCGTCCGGGTAGGGGTAGACTTGAACCCCCCTCTCCTGAGACTCGCTGTCACTACCGCCATCAGCTTGGTGAAAACCCTTGGGGCAGAGGTCAACCCGAATGGCAGAACTCGAAACTGATAATGAGAGTTGCCAATCGCGAACCTCAGGTACTTTCTGTGCTTCGGATGGATTGGCACATGAAAGTAAGCATCCTGAAGGTCCAGTGATACCAACCAGTCTTGGAGTTGTAGAGCCTGAAGGTTCTGAGAAAGGGTCACCATCTTGAACTTGTCCTTCCTGAGGAACTTCAAGTTTCTTAAATCCAAGATGGGTCTCATTCCTCCGTCCTTTTTTGGGATGAGAAAATATGGGGAGTGCCAACACCTGTTCCTCTCCGCTACAGGTACCTGTTCTATAGCACCTTTCTCTAGCAGGGTTAATATTTCCTGCAACAGGAGCGGGTCTGGAATTTTGACAGAGTTGGCTCCCGGTGGATGGTTGAGGCCTTTTTTGGAACGGGAGACATTAACCTTGAGCTACTGTTTCCAGTGCCCAAGCATCTGAGTTAATGCCCCGCCATTCCTTCAGATGCTGATAGATCCTGCCTCCCACTGGGGTTTTGTGTAACAAGGTCTCAGAGTGGTTTGGAGCCGGCTGCAGGAGCGGCTGAGGGCAAAGATGCCGGTCCTGAGGCTGGTTTCGCACCTCTTCCTCGTGCTCCACGAGGGAAATTTCCTTTGCCTCTTTGAAAAGCATGTCCTCTTCCTCTACCAAAAGAGGAGTAGTATCGAAAAGAACGACCCTTCCAGGAAGATGAGCCGGAATAGGGTTTCTGAAGCTGGCGCATGGAGGCACTAAGATTTAGCTGCCGCTTTGAGGTCTAGAGTTTTTCTAGGCTTTCATCAGCCTTACTGCCAAACAGCCTCGAGCCATCAAAGGGCATATTGAGAAGTCTGGCCTGCACATCTGGTACAAACCCAGACTTCCTCAACCACGCAAATCTGCGTAGAACCGTGCTTGCAGCCATGGATCTGCTGATACCATCAACAGTATCCAGTCCAGACTGGAGACATTTCCCCCATTGCCTCCTTCCCGTCTTTGACTATATTCAGGAAGCCTTCCCTCTCCTCACCTTCCGGAATATGATCAGCCGCTGCCGAAATACAGTCCCACAGGGTATGGGTGAACCTGGCCAGGGTACAGGTGACATTGGTTGATTTAAGGGCCATGCTGCCGGAAGTGAAAACTTTATGGGCCCAAGCATCAATTTTTTTATCCTCTCTATACGGAGGGATAGTGGGATATGCTGTTTGTTTTGATGTAGATGCTGCCTGAACTAGGCTTTCTGGAATAGGATGCCTGTTTAAGTATTCAGGATCAGAACCAGCTGGTCTACATTTCCTGGGAAAATTACTGTTTGCAGCAGCAATACTTTCCGGATTTTCCCAGTTTTTTTCCACTGTCCTCTGAAGAGCCCTATGGAAAGGGAGAACTGGATCTTTTTGAGGACCTCTGACAATTATATCTGTCATACCATCCTGTTAGAAAACGGGTGAAGTGTTACCCCAACCCATATATTCAATTACTCTAGTCATAAGACTCCTGTACCCCGAGTCTGCAGGATCAGGTCTGGCAAATTCTAATTCTGGTGACGTGTCAATGTTACTGGCAGAATGCAAAGTATCCCTCAGGTCTTTCATTTTAGACTCTGGATCTATAAGTTCCTCTGGAACTTGCTTTATGCCACATTGAACTCCAAAAGGAGAGATTTCCTCATCCTCTGAGGCACATTCCTCATCAATTGAGGACAGACTTAAAGTCTGATCTGGGTAAAGGAGTAAATCTCTCTTCCTCCACATTACTTGTTGAAGGAATAAAAAAATCCTTCGAAATTGTCGAAGGAATCTTCGATGACTTCGATGAAGACTTCGACACAGGCGTCGAAGACGCTTTTGGCTTCGGTGCCAAAGCGATCGACGCCAATGGCACCGGAGAGGTACTCGAATCTCGAAGAGTCTTCGACGCCTTGGCGTCGACTCAAGTTTTTCAAGTATCCTCGACACTACTGGCTTTAACCATAGTAGTTTTCGACTTCCCTTTGTCATCCAATGGAGCGACTTTAGGGGTATGGCTCTTCTGAGGTTTATTCGAGGGGGTTGGGGCCGCATTCTCGAATACCTCCATCTTTTTTCGAAATTCCTCCCATTTTCTGGGGAAATCCGATTTTGTCGGACATCGAATTTCTTCGGTCGATGACTCAGAAGATGATAAAGGAGACCTATGTCTCCTCTTCAGTTTTTTAGACGAGGAAGATGACGAGCGTCTCGACCTGCTGCGCGATCGAGATCTCTTGGAATGTTTACGGCGATCCGACTCCTTCGAATCGGTCGATTTTTTATGTTTTTGGGACACAGCCTTAACTTTAGAAGCTTCCCTCCCCACCTATAGTTTACCTCTCCTCTCACGAAGGGCCTTCTCCGTCATAGACTGACAGGAGCCACAGTCGTCGGTTCGATGACTTGAACCGAGGCACAGAGACAAACTCGGTGAGGATCTGTAATCGACATTTTCGATCCACAATCGATGCACTTCTTAAACCCAGTCTTGGATGTAGAAGATGACATTTTTCTCTCTCAGAAAAACTTGAAGCGTGCCTTTCTCGATAGCGAAGCGATCGGAAAAACGGAACTGAAGCAACGGGCGCGGCTCAAGCCATTTATACCATCAGTGACGTCGACAGAGTCCATCGAGGGACAGTCGATGCCGCAACCTCGAGCGCAGCGCCCTCTGGCGAGATTTTTTTTTCTCTGAATCAGCGAACCTGGAGAGAACGATTTATCATAAAATGAGGAATACGGGGGGACCCAATCCCTTCGAAAGAGGGCTTTTGTGTAAAAAAAAGAAATGAAACAAGGCCAAAGTCTGGTGCCTGTAGCACTTGCCTCACCTGACCAGGGACCCAAATGGTGCAGTGGGTTGCTGGGACAAGGCCCTCCCTGATGGAACAACAGAGATAGTTAATCAGGGTCGGGGGTGGGTCGGTAGGCGGGAAGAGGCGCTGCAGCACCAGGAAGTGGGTCAGGAGGAAGGCGATAGCATGAGAGAAGCAGAGGGATTTTGTGCAAACAAATGCAAAAAAAAGCCAAAGCCTGGTGCCTAAGTGCTTGCCTCACCTGACCAGGGAGACACATGGCATGTAGTGGGTAGTTTAGAGGTTGCCGAAAGATGCAACTGTTATTACGCTGTGCTGTTTAGGGAGCAGCATGAAGTGTGTTTGGGGAAGTTTTCTATTGAGAAATCCTGTGACATGGGGCTGGCGTGATACGGCATGGAGTGGCTGGTGAGTTGTGCATTAACACGAGGCTGGTGAGGATTGGAGTGGAAATGAGATTCCCAAGTAGGCATCTATTAACAGTGGACTTAATGGGGGCAGCATGGAGTGTGTGGGTGATGTTTTCTAGAGAAAAATCTATTAACATGCAGCTGGGTGGTAGCATGGAGTAGGGTGTTGGGTAATCCCAAGGTAGAATCTTTTAACGTGTTGCACTTGCTGTGGCGGTAAGGACAACAGTGGTATTAGAACATTTAGTAATATGTTAGTAATGTTACTTGTCAAGTGGCTTCTTGTAGTATTTTAGTTTAGCTATCAACCTAATGTTGATAAACCAGTGGCGCTGGTGGCAGGGAGCGTTGTACAGTTTTCAATAACGGTAGGGTCACCTGGTAGGGAACTGTTGGGTATGTTTACCGTTTGTGGCATCACGCAATGTTCAAGTTGAGCTGTGATATAACCTGCGGTGCTGGAATGGTGGCAGCAGGTAGTGTTGTAGTGTTCTCTATAATGGTTGGCATGGTGGCTTTTCAAAGTTCTGGTTCGAATGGCTGGTGGGTCGTCATAGTATGGTTGTTGGTGGTAAGGACATTTACCAACTTGGGAGAGGATACTTTTACTTGTTTGGTTGGTACGCTCCCCATTTCTCTTCGTTTTGCTTTCTCATGGTTTCCTGGTGGAATTTGTGTTTGTGAGCGGCGTTCACCAGAGTTCCCTTTGGAATCGGTGTGGTAGGGCGTGTGTCCTTGTGTGGCTGGTTAAGACATTCATCTTCCCCTATCTCAGTGAATGTGGGAGTGCTGTCAGTGTAGGTGCATGGTCAGCCTCTTCCAGGTATGGACACCTGGTTGGTTGGATTGCGGTAGGTGTGTGGATATCTGGGAAAGGTGTAGTGTGAGCTGCCTGGTGTGTGTTCACATGGGGAAGGTGTGTGCGTGGCAAGGTGTTGCTGTGTGCTTCCTTTTTGAGCATGGTGTGCGCACAGTAACATGTTCCCACTTTAGTGTGTATTCTCAGGGGCCTATAACTGATAGAAATAATTTTAAAAAACACTACTGCGAGACATCTTACAGGAAACACATGGTTTATGTCAAACGTCAGAAAGGTGCTATAAAACTATTTTTAAAGAGCATGTAATTCATCACTGCTAAAGAGCCTTTACGTGCATATAATTTAAGAAAAGCAATTTATGGTCAGGTGGGCAATTATTAACCAAATATCACACAAATAACATCTTCAAGACATGTCTCAAGTCATATTTTGGTGAACAAGAATTTGCTAGGCTGTAAACTGCAAAATAATACCCAAATGATACAAATTACACGCTATTTTTTTAAAAAGCCCAATTGAAACCAGCAGTTAAACTGAACTATAGACAACCAACAAAATGAGCAAATGGCTCCAACTCAAAACACACGCAGAGTTTTTAAGATGAGGATTCAGTTTTAAACTCCTCTTTTGCATCCGTGTGTAAGCCTACAGAATGAAACGCGTGTCACCCGATGGGAGGCTAGTGAACAAGCCGTAGTGAGAAATACTGATGGGCCTCCCTTAGAAATAAAAGAGGTATGCGAACCTATAGTGTGACAACTTTCTAGCACCCTTTCATTATTTGCATCACGTAACTCTTCAACAGAACTGCAATTAAGCTTGCCCATATTAGGATTGTTGTCCATTAGCGCACTTAGTTCCTCAGTCATTGGTACACCTATAGAATAAATTATGCAACTCTTTCTACTGAATGGATGTTCCGCCCACAGAATTATCATCTTTAATATACCGATATCCTACTTGCAGCTTCGGAAACCTTTGAGAGCAGAGGGCGCAGTGCGTCGAGTCGCGGTCCCTCGGTGGCAGCTTTCATCCCTGCACAGGATGTCAACGTTGGTATAAATCGCACACACTGCGCCAGTTGCCTCCATTTAAGTTTCCTCCCCCTATTCTTGCACAGCCAACTTGAGCGTTCAAATAAATGTTAAGTGTTGAGAGGAAGGTCCAAATTAACAAAACTCGCCCATAGTCAAAGGGGTAGGTTGGGAGGGCGATGAGGAATCTGTGTGAGGAACATCCAGTAGAAAGAACATTAGCACCGGTAAGACATGTGTTCTTCTAATGGATTGTGTCCTCCCACAGGTTCCCCATCTTTGATAGACTCCCATATCAGTTTGAAATTGAGGTGGCACTAAAGAATGTTGATATTGGTTTATGCTGTGAAGAAGAACAGCTTTCCCAAATCTAGAATCCTGTCCCAACAAGGAATGCAGGCTGTAATGGCTTTGAGAAGTTGTACAACGAACACCAGGTTGTAGAAGTACATATATTACGCGCAAGTAGTTGCCACCCATCTGGTAGAATGTGTCCTCAAATTATCAGGGACATACTTCCCAGCTCAAGAATTGCTGAAAGGCAAAGAATAATCTATCATGACAAAGTCTGCTGGGTCAGAGTCAGAACTAATTTATATCCAGTATAACCAACAAAAAGTTGGTTGTCTTGTCTAATGTTAGCTAGTCTGCTTATGTAGAAGCGTAGAGCTTCTAATATACAATCTATGTAAACTCATCATTGGAAGGATGAGGAGGTGGGAAAAAACAGTAAACCTAATTTCTGTGTCAGGCCTTGGGAGGGAAAGGGGAGAACCCTTCACACACCCTTGCGTTTGAACATATGGTGAAGGGAGATTTGCACAAAAATGCCTGGGCTCACTCACTCTACCGGCAGCCACCAGAAAAATAGTTTTTTTGGAGTTAAAAACCTAAGCGGACAGGAATGAAGAGGCTCAAATGGAGCTCCCATTAGGAAATAAGACCAAGTTAAGATCCCAAGCTGGAAATATGAAAAGGACCAGTGGAAAGATATTAGTCTCTTGAGAAACTGCATAACAATTGGAGCCTTGTTCTGGCGTGTGCCTTAAAATAGATGGCGCTGCCAGGTAACCTTTGGCAGTGGACACCTGTAGCCCTGTGGTGGGCCAGGTGCAACAGAAAAGACAATACAGTAAGTGTCACAAGTGAACGGATCAATATCTGTAGCTCTACACCAGCTGCAAAGTTTGTTCCAACGGCAGCGTTTTAGTGCCTCTGTTGCTGGTCTTCTAGCCGAAAGCAACACCTCCATGGCATCTTCCGGGAGATCCCAGTTTTTTAATCTTAACCTTCTCAGAAAACAGTCGTTAAGTTTCAGAGTTTTGATTTCTGGGTGGAGAAGATGGCCTCTATCTTGCGAAAGCAGGTCTGCTCTCTGGGGAAGATTAATTGGAGAGCAGGAGGACATGTCCAGAATTTCTGGGTACCACATCCTCCTGGCCCAATCCGGAGCAACCAGGATCATTTCTTTTCTGAACTTCCTCAACCTCCTGATGACATGAGGAATGAAAGGGACGCGCATAGGAGTGGAAATTGACAGTCCACCAGCAACATATCCCCTAAAGCTCCTCTTGGATGAAATTCCATGCAGCATTTCCTGTTGATACTGCACAGGAACAGATCTATTTGAGGGGTTCCCCAGAGGGTGAAGATTGCTAGAAGGCCTTCCTGAGGCAACTCCCACTCGTGGGAGACTGCTCTAGCTGCTCAGAGCACCTGCCATCGTGTTCTCTCCTCCAACTAGGTGAAAGGCTGACAGACTGCTTCCTGAAGTGTCCAAAACCAGAGCTGCATTGCCTCTCTGCACAATGGTAGTGACTCTACACCTCTCTTGGTGAGGTAATGCATAGCCACTGTGTTGTCCGTCATTATCAGGACGTTCCTCCCAAATACAGAGCAAAACGGCCATCAGCACTAGTGATTGCCTCAGCTCTAAAAGGTTTGTGTAGTTTGGATTCCGAAGGAGACAGACTGCTGATTGTTAGATTGTTCATGTGAGCTCCCCAACCTGTGAGGGAGGAGTCCGTGACTACTATCATCCTCGGCCAGGGTTGCGAATAATTTCCCATATCGCCTTGTCCTTGCAGGCCCACCACAGGAGATTCTGTGCAGTTTTGTTCTAGACCCGAAGAAGGCCCGTCATCCTGCCGGATAACTGTGACCATTGGGATCTCAGGGCCCACTGGAGGGACCTCATCCTCAAGTGGGCCTCTGGTACCAGGAAAATGCAGTATGCCATGAGGCCGAGCAACCTCAAAAGAAATAAAAGGCAGGTAGATGTTGGGCATTTTGAAACTTTTCCACCATCTGCAAAATATGCTGAGCCCTCAACTCGGGGGTGCGGGGATGGAGGGGGACTTCAGGACTGCCTCAATGAATTGGAGTTTATGGGAAGGTATCACCCGAGACTTCTTGAAGTTGAGGGAGAAGCCCAGTTTGTAAAGGGAGTGGCATGCTGTTCAGATGTTCCAAGGCCTGTTTGGGAGAACAAGCTCTGATCAGCCTAGGTCTAGGTAGGGAAAGATGTGAATCCTTCCCCTCAGATTTTCTGCCACCACCATCAACTTAGTGAAAACCCTCAGGGCAAAGCTGAGCCTGGAAGGCAGTACTCAAAACTGAAAGTGAGAACGGCCAATGGCGAACCTCATGTACTTTGTGCTTGGGATGAATAGGCGCATGAAGCAAAGCATCTAGAGGATCGAGAGACACCATCCAATCTTGGAGATGGAGGATCTGCTAAACAGTGACCATCTTGAATCTGTCCTTCCTGAGGAACTTGTTCAAGCGACTCAGATCCAAGATGGTTCGCAGTCTTCCATCGTTCTTGGGTACCAGAAAATAGGTGGAGTACCAACCGTGGGTTTGCTTTGCTACTGGCACCCTTCTCCCACAGGAAAGAATCTCCTGCAGAAGGAGCAGGTGTGGTTCCTGAAGAGATTGTTTGGTGAGGGGACAATCTGGAAGTCTTTTCAAGAATGGAAGGCAGTACCCATTGGCTACTGACTAATGCTCAAGCATCCCAAGTGCAGACTTGTGAGTAAAGAACTCAAAGCGGTTTTGATGTTGAGGCTGCAGCGGATGGTAAAGAGGAAGGGAATGCTTGGGTAGCTACCACCACAACCTCATGCTCCACAAGGAAGTGTTCTTCAGCCCTCTGGGCAATCTGTCCTCTGGTCCTTCCGACTGAGGTATAAAAGCGAAATAATCGGCCTCTCCAACTTTGAGAAGTAGCTGGCTTTGGGGAGGCTGGCGGATTGCTACCCTTAAATATTTAGCAGCCACCTTGGAAGCTTGGAGTTTTTCCAAGACTCTAGTCTTAGTGCCAAGAAAGGTGGCAAAGACCTGGCATCTACAGGGCTCCAAGGAAACAAGATATTTGTGCACTATCCCCTGTGTACTCTAATGTGTATAGGCCTCATATAATTTAAGGAATTTGTCCCCTATCCTTCCTGACCGAAATAGGTCCTCCCCCTCTGGGCTTTTGATCCGGTTAACCAATTTAGACTTCTGTTCTTCCCTTAATCTCCAGGCTAGGCTAGTATTCGATCTGCCAGGTTTCCCTTCTCATGGTATCCTGCACCAACAAATTCTGCAGTTGTGATTTATAAAGACGCAGTTGCACTGCCTGGTGGGAGTTCTGACCTCCAGCCCTCGTACCATCTGGCCGGAGCATCACTATCATATGAGAGGTCTGCCTCTTCCCCTTCCCACTTCATCTGAGCCTCCAACCCAATCAGAGCCCTTCTAATGGTGGCCTTGAATCCCGCCCACACAAACAGGCACTGGTCTCTCCCCCATCATTAAACTCAAAATATTCCTTAATGCGATTCAGAAGAATTTGTGCCATCCTCCTATTCTTCAGTAGCAGATGATTGCAAGTCCATCTCTCCACTGTTTCTACGAGCCCACCCCTCTCCAAACACCAGCCGGACAAGACCATGGTCCGACCACGGAACGGGAGTTACAGATCCAGAATGGACAACCCTTTAATGATGTATCAACAAGTCCTTCTGTCTTGGAGGTATTGAGGACCCAGGCCCCAGAAGGCCTTGTGGACAATGTAGAGGGTCTTTACCTTAATCCTTGGAGCCAATGGGAGCCAATGCAGAGAGGTCAGTGCTGGAGAGATACAATCCCTGGGCTTGAGACCAAAGACAAGTCTCGCAGTCCTGCTCTGGATGAGTTGCAGAGAGTAGAAGGCCGAATTTAGAAAGGCTGTTGCAGTAGTCCAGCCTAGAGAGAACCAGAGCTCTGGAGGACACCTCCAACTCGGAGGGTCAGACAGTTCTCCAAGCAGAGAGTTGGGGAAAGATCCATCTCCTCGGCTGGGGCTTCCCTGCCTCTCTCAAACTTGAGTAGAACCACCTCCGGTTCCGGAAGCAACTCAAGACCTTCCTTTTTGCTTCCGCTTTCTCTCTTGCTCTCCCCTGCAGATGCACCTGAATGCTCTCTGCACTGGTCACCCTCTCAACTTGGGCCCAGGCTCCTGCATGTCCAGTTGCCCTTGCACTGCCTCCAGGCTCCCCAGCACTTAAGTGTCTGTATCTGCAACCCTACAGTCCCTTCTCTCTGCTCTTATGAGCCACCCGCTGGCTGCACTTTTGAGTTTACTGCACTTCCTCTTCCACCTCCCCACCCCCCAGCACTTCTGCCAGTCTTCCCCGCACTTGCGCGATCTGACACAAGGCCTAGTAAGATCGTTTTGTCCTCCTTTGTTTCCCCCTTCTGGTCTTGTCACACCTACAAACACTTGTGTGCAGGCGCGTTATAAATGCCACATCATATCCTTCAGCTTACCCCAGAACAAGATCTGGCCCTCGGACACAAACCAACAGAATTGTGATGTGACTACCCCTCAGTAATCCTTGGACTGCTATGTACCACCCCTCTCTTCTTGACCTGGGACAAGGACTGGTATACCTCACAATTGTGTCTGGACTTCAACCTCAGGGGAACCCCCCCTCCCCCAGCCCAGTGGGTTTCCTGCAGCAGGAGCAGGTCCAGCTTTGCTCCAATGAATTCTCAAAGTACGAGTGATCGCTTCGTGGGGGAGTTTAAACCTCAGGCATTGAGAGATCCCACAACCCAATCAATATCCGTCGGCCAGAAGGACATATCCGGCTTCCAGTAGTGGCCACACAACAGTTTTTACACAAAATAAACTTGGCCTACTGAAAAAGTTGAAGGTCAAGCTTTTGCATCTCCCTTGCCATAAATAAATACCCCAACTCCGAAGAACATTTCCTCCCCACCCCACATTAGATCTGCCCTTCCGCCCCCAACGCAGGTGTCCAGCCTAGCCAAGTTACCATCACTAGCTTTGGACCAAACCACCAGGAAAGCCTGGACCACATAAACTCAGAAGAGCCCCGTCACACTCCCCCCCACCCCGCACCCCTTCACCACAACTCAGAAGAGCTTTCCATTACTTTAATCTATTTATAATGCACACCTGGGTACCTGGAGGCTTAAAGGTGCAACATACAGACCAGGAGAAAGACAGGTACAAAGTCAGACCATCATTCAAAGGGGAACATCATGTCAATCATCTGAACAACATAGTCTTTAGCTTTTTCCAAAACAAAGATGTGGCGCTCAGTTCTCCAAGATCAGGAGAAATAGCATTCCAGGCCCTGGGAGCTGCCAGAAAGAATGCGCATTTGGAGGTGTGAGTAAGGGTGCATTTAGGGATCTTAAGTTGGTTGATGTTGTCAGATCGCAGGTTCCTCAGATTAGATTTGTTGGTCAAGGCAGCTTTCAGATCTAGTGGACTTGAGCCCATCATGCATTTATGAGTAATCACCAAGAGGCAGGATTCAATCCTGGCCTCGATGGGAAGCCAATGTAGGTCAAGGGTTATTTTAAATATGGTCTCCCCTACCCAGACCAGTAATGACCCTAACGGAGCTGTTCTGAATGATTTGTAGCTTCGAGCATTCTAATTAATTGAGTCCTGCCAAGAAGCTGCTACAATAGTCAATCTTAGGACAAATAATTGCTCTACCCACAGTCTCAGTTGGCTCGCGAAATATAATGGCAAAGTTGTGCTAACAGCTTAATGTAGTAAGCTGTGGAGGAGCCCAGGCTACTCACTTGGGCATGCATATTCAGATTTTGATCTAAAAATCTCACGACTGTTATAGCTTTATTCATTGTTTCAATTTCACAACCTGCTAGCCAGAAGGACCAATATTAACACTCTTTTCTGTTTTTTCCTTAAGCGCCAAGCCATTCTCAACCATCCACACTTTAATCAATTCATATATTTTATTTATGTTCCCGACATCTGCCTCAGTTACCAGAGTGTGGGATGATACACTGCGTATCATCCACATAGTTGGTAAATCCAATACTTTTGCTCCTCCAGCAAAATCAAAAAGGAGAACCAAAAAGATGTTAGAAGGCGGGCAACAGACCGGTCCCCTAGGCAACCCCATAGTACAATGGTGCTGCAAGAGCCTCAGCCACCTCACTACTGAAATGTCAGTTCAGGAAGGATTCAATCCAGCCCGCAGACTTGTCTGAGAAAGCAGCCACCTCTTGGAGTCTGGTGACTAAAAGGGTGTGATCAAACAGATCAAAGGCTGCAGACAGATCTAGCACAATAAGTAGTGCGGTCTGTCCCTTGTCCACGATTTGCAGTAATCTCGATTTCAGGTCAAGTAATGTGGTTACCGTGCCGTGTCCTTGTCTGAAACTCGACTGCCATTCATTTAAAATTGTGCGATTATTCAGATAACTGTATGTATGCAACACGATCTAAAATCTTGAAAAGAAAATGGGCATTAGTGACAGGCTGATAATTGGCCGGTGTTAGCGGGCATAGACCTGGCTTTTTTTAAAAGAGGAGTGAGTCAAGCGTCTTAAAAGTGTGCCTTGCACATGATTTTCCCTAAATGAGGCATTAACACATTTACATAGGGTTCCAATCAAAGTTGGAGAACATGCCTGGATATTTATTGCGAAGCATACACCCCCTTTACAACTTGTAGGTTTGAGATTGCCAATGATTAGGGCCAGATCATCTTCTGATAGAGGTCTAAAATTAAATTGGGGCTTTCGCACAGTCTGGGTGTGATTATTTTGAATAATTACCTCTGATCGCAGAGTATCTTTATTCGATTGGATAGTCTTTATCCGATCCAATTTCACCAGCATAGCTTCTTGAATGGGGGTACACCACTCAGCATCTTTGGTGGGTACATCCAAATTGCTGGGGCAAGGGTTTTCCAATTCCTTTAGGATTTTAAAAAGTTATTTTGGGGCTTTAGCAATTTTACTGTTGAACAGTTTTCTTTAGCTGATATAACTGCTACTTTATATACTTACATGCACCTTTATCAAACACATCCTTCAATGTTTTCCAAGCATAAAACACTTATTTCTTTAACTTTTCAATATTTGCAGGTTAGGAGAGAACCAATTGAAGCCCTTTTTAATAGAGATGAACCTAGTTCTCAGTGGTGCTAGGGTGTTTACTGCTTCCTGGATGGTTATTTGAATAGCACTAACCATTTCATCCGCAGACTCAAGCTCACTGACCATTGACATCAAAGGTGATGTCCATGCTTCCATGGCGGCCGGGGGCCGATTTTTAAGGTTCCTGGAAGTTATCATGGCTATTGTTCTTTTAACCAGAACAATTCTTTCACAGACCAACGTAAAGTGGATAAAAGAATGATCAGACATGGGACAGGGAGATACAGTGACGTTCGAGGTAGTGATGTTATGTGCTTTACCAATCCAACGTAGTCCCCTTTTATATGGATTGGTATCTTGATCAGTTAGGAGAAGCCTAAATTACCAGAGTGACGCTTCTAAAATATTAGCTTGTGGATCGTTCCCAATAACCAGCCAGAGTTTTAAACACCAAGGACCACAGCCTTGGTGTTGAGTTTTAGGATATGTAGGAAGACATTGCAGAGTTGTGAGGGGAAGTCTGGCATTGAGACAGGTGGTCTAAATATACCAAAACTACATTCACCATAGTTTCAGCATCAGTCCTGATTTTCAGTTGGAGTGATTCACAACCTTCAATATCTGGCCCATCTACCTCCCATATGTCCAGCATGATTTCAAGATAGAAGCAACCCCCCCCCCCCCTTCTTGTCTAACCTGGCAAAGCACATTATATCCTACAGGAAGGACCAGGGAGATGGTAGGGCCTACAGCACTATAGAGCCATGTTTCAGTTAGGGCACAGAAATCCACATCATGATTCACAATATATGAACCTACATCAGTTGTATGCTTCATCAGTGATCAGGTATTTAAAAGAACAATTTTCAACATGTGCTACCAACCTCCACGTTGATGGCCTTCGTCAGAAGAACGCTCGGCGCACACAACTCAAGCTCATCAAATCTCAGACCCTCTTCATTGAACCACATTTTAAAACCCCTTTGAAACTCTTGAGGAAGTTCCTAAACCAACCTCAAATATTTCAAGTGTCACCCCTCTGGGGAATTTAAGTTTTTGAACTTTCTGCAGCTTGCAACTCTATGCAGCCTAATCCCCATAACCTTTTCGAAGCCATTAACCAGTGATCTTTCATCCTCATGTGGTTGCTCATCCAGGGGACCCATAAACTCACCCTTGACCCTCTGGTCTTCCGTGATAAACTTAAACTTATGTCTCATACTCAAATGAAATGGAAAAGGGAAACACCCAGCGATATTGGACGCCCTTCTCATTGAGGCATCAGGTGAGGGGGGCACACATTCATCGCCTTGCCAAAGTAAAAGCAGAAAGGTACTGAAAAAAAGTTCTTTGAATCTCCCAGAGAAACTGCCTCTTTCCTTGCCTTATACGGGATCTTTGTCTTCTCATAGTAGTGAAAACGGGCCAACACGAACCTCGGGCCACCGCTCCCTCCAACCGCGCGGTGGGCCTGTCGAAATGGAATTTAGGTGTAGTGTAACCACCAGCAGAAGTTTATCATGGATGACACGATTAATATCTCTCACTGTTTCCCCCTCCTTTACCTGGATGCCAAACAACTGAGGTTGTTTTGCCTTTCACAGTTCTCAAAAACATCCATTCTGAGTGTCATCTCAGATTCTCTTCTTTCAAGTTCAGAGAGTCGCATATCGATGTGTTCCATTGTGTCCAAAAAGTGTTTTTTTTTTTTTAGGTTCTGCAATCTGTCAATTTTGTCGTCTCGTTTGCACACGGTGTCGCGGTGGACCTCAATGTCAGAATGAATTCCTTGCATCTCGCCCAGCAATGTAGCAATATCTTTTTTGATTGAAACTGGGTTGGTAGCCGTCCCCCACCATATCGATTCTGGTCCTGGTTCCAAATATGGTGTATGAGTGCTGCCAAAATGGAATCTCTGTAGGGACAATTTCTAGGCCATTGGAGTGGGGCTAGCTGGGGGCTATGTTGTACAAAAACCTCTGTCCAGAGCAGTACCTCGACACAGGGGAATGCTATAGCTCATTGAAGCCATACCATTCGGCAGGGCCAGGTGTGGACCAAGCAACTGATAATTCATGAAACACCCCAGTGCAGGGCTCAGACCACCACCTTGTATCCTATGTGCAAAGTAGAGTGAAGTCTACAAATGGTCACTCCCAGGGGACGGAGCTGGGCAGCTGAAGGGGATTCCCACCAAACCAGATGGGTGTCAGCACCACCTCCACAAAGTAAGACTGGATTCAGCTAAGGAACATCTATCCACTTGTATCATCCACAGCGACACCAATTCTCTCACATATGGCCATACAACTAAGTGACTGAATATTTCTGCTTCTGCCACAATACCCCCACCACAGCTGTGGCTTCTCCCTGGGAAGCTCCGGTGGGCACCACTCTCTACCAAACCAGCAGCTGCTGCTGCAGCCCGATCCGGTTTCCCTCTTCTGTAGGCTGCTGAATATGGAGCCAAGATGAGTAAGCGAGCTCCGGACCAGACAGCCCCCACCTGACTACCTCTCCACCGTAATCAGGGGCAACCAGGCTGCTGAGACCACAAGCCTACTAGAATCCAGATGCAGTCCTCTCACACCAGAAGCGATGTACATGGAGCCGCCACATTGTACTCCAGCTGCAGGAAGCTATACATAAAAGGAGACCTTCAGGCCCACACACAGCACCCACCGACCAGAGGCCCCCCCGTTAAGTTATCCAGGGCCCTTGGGGGTCTTACGCTGCACTGGGCTATCTTCTTTCCCAAGCTGGTCCCTCGAGCACAGCCTCTTCGCCTCCCTCACCCGAGAGAGACTGCATCAACTTGTCCTGTGATGGGGCTAACGTCCCTCCAGGACAGCAGCTGCGTCACCCGGCGATGGGCAAGGCGGCCAGACACCCAAACCGCCACTGTAGTCCTCACAGTGGCGCCAGCCAACCACCCTCAGCAGCACTCCTCCACCCCAGCTGCCTCAGGGACCACACCAGAACTCAGTGACTCTACTCTGTCTGTCGTTCCCTGTGTCACCCTGCAAACCTCTGCTTCAGAGCCTATTTTTCTTCCGCAGCTCACAGTTCTCTGGACAGAGCTGTCGGGAACTGCATTCGGCACCGGATTGCCCCTCCTCTGGCAGCCATCTTCAGATTTGGTAGCACAAAGTGGCAGTAGGACCAAGTGAAGAGCCGCAAAGGTGTTGGAGAGAGGGGTTGCATGTGAATCCATGCCAGACCCATGCTGGAGAACAACAGTTACAGGTAAGTAACTTGTTCCTTCTCCGGCATGTGGTCTGGCATGGATTCACATGCTCATGAATACAAGACTACATAGCAGTTCAAATATGCACAACCACGGGAGGTTGCCAGGCTCACCATTAAGCATTTCAACAACTCAACATTAAGCAGGTGTTACCTCCTCACCAGGCTCACCTTCAAACGAAAAGGTTGTGCAGCAATGCCTGGCCGACTCTGGACTCCAGCCTGGAATCCCAGTCGACGCAGTAGAATCTCGTGAAGGTGTGCGTTGACCTCCACGTAGCAGCCCTGCAGATGTCCAGCAGGGGCACACCAGACAGGAACGCCATGGTATCAGCGATCGCTCTGGTTCAATGGGCTCTCGGACGGCCGGGCAGTGGTCGGTTTGCCAACGGGTGACAGTGTATGATGCAGCCGGAGAGCCATCTGGAAATGGAAGCCTTCGAGAGGGCCTTCCCTTGGTTCACAGGTCCAAAGTTAGCAAACAGCTGTAATGTCTTCCGAAAACTCTTTGTGCGGTCTACGTAGAACTTCAGCGCTCTAGCAACATCCAGCGAGTGCAAAGTCCTCTCAGCCGGCGATGAAGGCGACGGAAAGAAAACGGGTAACACCAAGGGCTCATTGAGATGGAAGTCCGATGGCACCTTGGGCATGAAGGAGGGGTGCGGCCTCAGCACCACCCTCGTCTCGTGGAATGTCAGATATGGAGGTTTACAGGAGAGGGCCTGGTTCTCACACTTGTTGTGCAGAGGTGA
The DNA here is from genome assembly GCF_040938575.1 of Ambystoma mexicanum. Taxonomy (NCBI): domain Eukaryota; kingdom Metazoa; phylum Chordata; class Amphibia; order Caudata; family Ambystomatidae; genus Ambystoma; species Ambystoma mexicanum. The sequence goes on from NC_090936.1 coordinate 151,524,585, forward strand.
TGGCCACAAGAAACGCTGTCTTCCACGATAGGAACTTCAGCGGTGCCGACTGCAAGGGCTGGAATGGTGGACCCATGAGCCTGGTCAGCACCATGTTGAGCTCCCACGCCGGGGGCAGAGCCCTCACCGGCAGGAACGAGCGGAACAGTCCTTTCATGAACTCCTTCACCAGGTGGTGAGACCACAGCGACGACCATCCTGGAGTTCTGGTGTAGCGGGTGATAGCTGCCAGGTGGATCTTGATGGAGGCATGTGCCAGCCTTGCCTTGGCCAGCAACCGAAAGTACGCCAGCACTTGAGGGGCCGTAATCCGTAGAGGGTTGATCTTCTGTGCACGGCACCAGACAGAGAACCTCTTCCACTTATGTCCATAGCACTTAAGAGTCGAGGACGCCCTGGCCTGTGCAAGTACCTCCTTGCAGTCCACCGGGATACCGGAGCCTCCGAACTCTAGTGCTGCAGGAGCCAGACCTGCAGGTTCAGCGATCCCGGGTTGTGGTGCAAGATGGTGCCTCCTTCCCTGGCAAGAAGATCCACGTCAGTCGGCCGTTTGACAGGGGGGTCGAAAGGGGGGGTCACGCTGACAAGTGCTGAAGGTCCAGGAACCATATCTGCCTCGGTCACGCCGGTGCGACAAGGATCATCCTGCACCGGGACCGTCTGAGTTGATTTATGAGTCGCAGAAGCAACGGCAATGGTGGAATGCGTACAGGAACAGGCCGTCCCAGGGGAAGGAGCATGCATCGCCCATGCTCCCCCGGCTGGGGAAACCTCCTGGCGAATCTCTGGCACTTGGTGTTTGCCGCCGTCGCGAACACGTCGATCTGGGGACGGCCCCATTGTCGGAATAGGAGGTCCACTTGAATCTGCCGAAGCTCCCACTGATGGCAAGAGCGCAGCTCCCTGCTGAGTCGGCGACTGTTTTTCACTCCTGCGACGGCCCAGTGCCATAGATCCTGCGCTTCCTTGGATAGGGCTGGGGATCTGGTGCCCCCCCCCTGCTTCTGGATATAGAACATCGTGGTGGTGTTGTCGGTGAAGATCCGTACCACTTTGCCCTTGAGGGACGGAAGGAAAGACCTGAGGGCCCAGAACACGGCCCGGAGCTCCAGGACATTGAAGGCCTCTTGCGTGGAGATCTCCGGTGTGCGCTCCCCATCTCGGGGGAGGCGTCCGTCGTCACCGTCTCCCGATCCGTTGGGGGCCTGGAAGTCCATGCCTGCCAGGAGGTGCGTGCAGGAGCCCCACCACCGGATCACTTGATGGAACGTCTCGTTGAGGGAGATCTCGTCTTCGAAGCTGCTCGCCGCTTGCATCCAACGGGCATCGAGGAACTCCTGTAGTGGTCGCATCCGCAACCTGCATAGACGCACGAGGTAAATGCACGATGACATCATGCCGAGCAGGGACTTGATGAACCTCACCCTGGCCACTTCCATGGTCAACAGCCGTTGTACCTTGCCCAGGATGGCCTTCGTCCTTTCCTCCGACGGTGAAGCCAACCACGCCACTGTGTCGAGTCTGGCTCCCAGGAACAAGGCGTCTTGCAACGGTACCAAGTGGGATTTCGCGAAGTTGATCGAGAATCCCAGATCCGTGAGCAGGCGGACAGTATTCGCTGTGTGATCGACGGCGAGTTCTCTTCACTTTGCTCGGATGAGCCAATCGTCCAGGCAGGGGTATACGTGGATCCCCTGCAGGTGCAGCCGTGCCGCCACCGGTGCCAGGCACTTGAAGACCCTGGGCACGGACATCAACTGGAAGGCCAGGGCCTTGAACTGGTAGTATCGCCCTTGGACCACAAATCATACCAACTTTAGATGCCCATTGTCTATGGGGATGTGGAAGAAGGCATCCGCCAAGTCCAGCGACGACGGGAAGTTGCCCCCCCGTCAGCTGTCCCAGCACGTGCTGAAGGGTGACCATTCAGACTTCTGGGACTTAATGTATTTGTTGAGGCGGCAAAGGTCTAGGATGGGCAGCCAGCCGCCGGTCTTCTTTCGGACGAGGAAGTACCGCGAGTATACTCCGGAGCCCCAGAACCTCTTTGGGAAGTTTTTTATAGCGTCCTTTTTCAGCATTGCTCATACCTCCAGAAGCAGCTGTGGCACATGGTTTTCCTTCCTGGCCACAGGTGGTAGACGGGGGCACTTTCTTTGGAACTCCAGAGTGCCCGTGGACCAGGGCATCTAGCACCCAACGGTCGGTGGAGATGGACTCCCACATGCTGACGAAATTCGCCAGCCGACCTCCCACCAGGGTGCTTGGGTGGGGACCCGACGTCACGGCCGGTTCAGTCTTTCTTCGCCGAGGGCTTGCCTCCTTGGCGACGACGATGGGGTCCAACGGCCTTGCTGCGTCCTCTGTAGGATTCCTGCGATGAGGAGCGGGCCGCCTGGCGGTATGACGCGGAACTGCCGCCAAATCCTTTGGAGGCACCTTGACACTTGCCTCTGGTGGTCCGAAAAGACGGCCATCGTTGAGATAACCCAAGGCCTGGGCTGTCTCGGTGTCCGCCTTGATGGCCTGCAGTGACTTGTTCACTGCCTTGCCGAACTTCGTAGTTTAAGACCCCCAGGGACACACCCTGATGGAAGTCGGTGGCCTTGCGCCAACCGCGCCGGCGAAGGCAAACGCTGTTGCCCATCTGGCAAAAGCCAGTGTCTGCGATGTCCGGGGCCACCATGAAGGCGTGGTTCGAAGCCACCTCGCCTTCCTGCAGGATTTCAAGGGCTTCCGCCCTCTTGTCGTCTGGGAGGAAGTCCAGGAGGGGAGCGATCTTGAACCACAGCTCCCTGTCGTAGCGTGCCACGATCGTGAGGGCGTTGGTCGCTTTGATGGTCGTCGCTGCCGACGAGATGACCCGTCCCATGGCGTCCAGCTTCTTCCCCTCGCCGTCTGGTGGGGAAGTGGAAGTTGATGCCGTTGCCCCAGCCGATTTCTTCTTGGCTTCCGCGGAGACCGCTGAATCCGGGGACGGCTGTGCTATGAGGCACATAGGGGCAGAGTTGGGACCCGGTACTTCTTCTCATACCGGTCCCTCTTCGCAGAAGCCGTGGACGGGTTCTTCAGCAGTGCCAGTCCTTCGTCCCAGATGTGGTCCAGTAACGGGACTGAGAACACGGTCTCCTGTCGTTGGTAGAGGAGACCTTCCTTCTTCTGCTCTTCGGGGCATAGATGGAAAAGCTCGGATGCCCTGGCGAGCATGGTTTGAAAGGAGCCAATTTCGTCAGCAGGAGGTGATGGGAGATCCATCCCGTGGTCACCACCGTCGTCATCCATCCCCGTTGTCACCGTCTGCATTCCCGTCTCATCCCTCGGTGGAGGGGATGGAGGTGAGGGATGGAAGGGGAGGATCGATTCGCCTTCACTTGTTCGGTGGGCTCCCCGATGGTCCAGGTACCGCTGGATCGTCCGCTGGGGGTAAGGGCAACCTTGTCCTTATCTCCATACACAGGGTCTGCAAAGCCATCAAAGATTGCACCTGAATTGTCCTGTGGCGTAGGCACTGGTAGCGACAAGAGTGACGGCTGGGGCACGGGTTTCTCCGTTTTCTCTGCGGGCGGCGGCTCCTCGTCGGCTCCACCATCGCTCTCCATGTCCGCCTCATCAGGATCCCTCCCGTAGGACCAGACTTCCTCAAACTTCTTTTTGACGCCAGCCAGCTCAACCTTGGAGGTGGTATCTGTGTCCGGTATGGCTACCGTGCCCCCTCCCCTCTTTCTCCTTCCGAGGTTTCACGGGGGTCCTCGATAGGCTGGAAAGATGATTCCCTCCGGGGTGGCAGGGAAACTCTAGGCCCGGAAGTCGTCTCAATGGGGTAGCCTCCGCAGGCTTCGCCAGGGCCGCCACAACTCCTTCGATCGAGGCCTTCGCCGGATGAATCAGGGCCTTCACAACCTTGGGCGCGTCTGAGGCCTTCACCTTAAGGGGAGGGTCACCGCCTCGCCCGCCCTTGGCTTTCTCCGTCTGGATCGACCGGGGCTTCTCCCGAAGCTTACCCGGGTTCTCAGACTTCCTTTTCTCCGCGCCAGAGCGTTGGCTCGTGGATGATAGCGTCGGTGAAGTCACGACCTGCCTGGCAGCGAGGAGCCTGAACCAACGGCACTCCCGGTGCCCGTGGACTTGCGGTGCTTTGCCTTTTGTTGGGCCTCTGTCGCGGAGCGCCCTCAAAGGTCTTAGAAGATCGATCGGACTACTTCTTACCTGCTGCTGGGCTCTTCCTCTCCAGCCAGTTGGTGAGCCAAATAGGACAGTCCTTCATTGTCCTGACGGACATGTTCTTACAGAATGCACAGTCCTCCTCCACATGAGACTTGTCGGCGTGAAGGCAGTAGAGGCACCGGGAGTGCTCATCCTCTGTAAAGACGTTCTAAAGTCTGCATCCAGGGCAGCTCCTGAACAGCTTGGATCCAACAGGCATCATGCTTCCTTTGTCCTGGGCAATCTCCATGCGGGGTAGGCCTCAACAATCATCTGGAATCCTCCGAGAAGTAGAAAACATGACAAAAAGATGCCCTCGACAGGTGTAGAAAATTCCGAAAACTGGTCCCCGTTGATCGGAAGAGTCAGTGGAGCTTGAAGCTCGATTGACCGAAAATATAAGAGTAAACTCTTCGGAAAAAAAAGCAAAACGCAGTAAAAGCTCGAGAGCTACAGCACAAGGACTCCCTACACTTGAACTTGCAGTAAAAATCTGAAGATGGCTGCCAGATGAGGGGCTTAGGTAGAGGGCAGTCATTGGCTAGGGGCAGTATGACCCAGAGACCAGTGATTGTTTACTAGTAGAAAGACAGTTCAGAAACGAAACAAACTGATTTTTTCTTTACTGAGGATTCCCAGCCTGACGACGGGGAATATTCATGAGCATGTGAATCCATGCCAGACCCCATCCTGGAGAAAGGGGGGTTAAGCGCTTGACGGGGCAGTTTGGCACGCCAGAGTGCTCCTCAGATCTTCTAGTTGGAGGGATGATGGTAGGAGAGAGGGCGGGCAGCGTCTGGGAGTATTGATGTAGTGGGCAGTGGGCGTGGTTTGCGATCAGGTGGGGAATAGCAGGGGGAATGTGAAGTTGGGTGCTAGAGCGCGGACCATGCGCTGCGAGGGGGGAGGGAAGGGATGTGGGTATGGAGCGGGGAGGCTAGGTATCGGGACGGGTCAGAGAGGGGGTATATCAGGAGTTGGGATCTCCATCCTGGGGGAGGTCATTGTAGTATCTGGAGGTAGATGAACTAGTACCAGTAGATGTATAGGTCCATGGGGCACAATCAGTGTCAAGATTCTGGTCACCAGGGCAGTGGGAGAGGCCCAAAGAGGGTAGTGGTATGGAGTTCTAAGAGAGCGGCAGAAGCTGCTAAATCATAGAGGTATCACAGGGCGCACTTTCTAGAAGTGCATTGATCACAGTGGGCACTTTCTAGATGCGGATTAGGCCAAAAGGAGCAATTCCAAGTGAGCAGCGTAGGCAAATAGACCACAGCACCCTCTGAGGGGGGCACCCTCCAGATGCGATTTAAGCTACGAGGAACAATTTCTAAGTCACAGAGGGTACTTTCTAGGTCCGATTCAATGCAGCAAGAGGAATTTCTAAGAATGTGGAGGAAATAAATCACAGTAATATCTCGGAGGGCACTTCTAGGTGCGAATCAGGTAAACAGGAACAATTTTAAAGTGTGTGGGAAAGGCAGAATTAAATACAGTAATAACGAAGGTGGCAACCTCTAGATTCGAATCAGGCTACAAGGAACAATTCTAAGTTACAAAGGGCACCTTCTAGATGAGTCAATGAGGCAAGAGCAAGTTTCTGGAACAGATATATCACAGTAATATCTCGTAGGGCTATTCTAGATTTGAATTAGGCTAACCGGAACGGACCCTAAGTGTGTGTGGGACAGGCAGAACAAAACAGTAATAACTTCGGCAGAACGAAACAGTAATATCTCAGGAGTCACTTTCTAGATGCAAAGGAAGCTAACTCGTACAATTTCTAAGTCACAGAGGGCACCCTCGAGATGTATGTCAATTCTGCAAGAGCACATTTCTAAGGGAGTGGCACGAATAAATCACAGTAGTATCTTGGGGGCACTTCTAGATGTGAATCAGGCTAACGGGATCAATTTCAAAGAGTGTGGAACAAATAGATCACAGTAGTATCTCGGAGGGCAATTCTTAGATTTGAATTAGGTTAACCGGAACGAATTCTAAGTGTGTGCGACAGGCAGAATAAACAGTAATAACTCTTGCAGAATAAAACAGAGTAATAAGTATGGGAGAATAATACACAAATATCGCAGGGGGCACTTTCTAGATGCAAATCAGGCTAACAGGTATAATTTCCAAGTCACAGAGGGTACTTTCCATGTGAGAATCAATGCAGCAAGAGCAATTTCTATGTGTGTGGAACAATGGAATCACAGTAATAGCTCGGAGGCACTTCTAGATGCGAATCAGCGGAAACAATTTCTAAGTGTGTGTAACAGGCTGAATATAACAGTATCTCAGGGGATTGGGGGTTTTCTAGTTGCGGGTTAAGCTAACAGGGTCAATTCTAATTGCACAGGTAAGTAGATCAGAATATTTCTCAAAGGGCACTATTTAGATGTGAATCAGTGTAATTTTATGGGAGTGAGTCGATCTAATCAGGACAAAATCCAAATGTGTGACAGTGGCAGATTTTTGTACTATCACTGAGTGCTTTCTACATGCAAATCAATGTAGCGGGAACAGATTCTAGTTGAGTAGTTTAGGCAGGTAAATCACTTAGAGTAGCTCACAGTAATATCAGAGTGTGTACTTTCAAGAAGTGAAACAGTGTTGCAAGAGCACAAACAGTAGGCACCATCTTGATATGAATCAATTCAGTAAGAGCAGATTTGTTAGAAGTCGGTCTGAACAGTTCCCGAAGGAGAAGGCTCATCTTCCTTGAAGACATTCTGTAGTCCACATCCTGGGCAGTTCCTGAACAGTTTGGATCCAGTAGGTGTCTAATCTCCTTTGTCCTGGGCCATGTCCGAACGGGGTAGTCCTCAAAGGTCTTCCGGAATCCTCCAAGAAGTGTATTCAACAGAAATCCGCACTTGAGGAGCATAGAAAAATTCCAACACAGGTCCCCATTGATCAGAATAAGAAATCGGTGGAGCTTGAGGCTCGAATAGATCGAAAAAATAAGAGTAAACTCTTTGAAAAAACGCAATATGCAGTAAAAGCTGAGAGCTACAGCACAAGGACTCCCAAAAACTTGACCGTGCAGTAAAAATCTGAAGATAGCTGCCATAGGAGGGGCTTAGGTAGAGGGCAGTCATTGGCTGGGGGCAGTACGACCCAGAGACCAGTAATTGGTCATTAGTAGAAAGACAGTTCAGAAACGAAACAAACTGATTTTTCTCTTTACTGAGGATTCCCAGCCTGACTACGGGGAATATTCATGAGCATGTGAATCCATGCCAGACCCCATGCTGGAGAAACGGTCTTTCACCATCTTTCTCAGATGGGCAACTACCACTGCCATGCACATTCAGACCACCATTTTTGCAGCAAGTATTAGGATGAAAGGGAGAACTAGTTTTCCACAGTACACCTCAGGAACTTGCAACATTTCACTGCCACTGAGACGTAGAAGCATGCACCTTGTAGATACACAGAACACAAATTCCCTTCCCAAGATGCAGAAAGTCTTTGAACTAGCATCCTGAATATTTCCTTGCCTGGTCTCTTCCTTTCCCACTTGCTGACGCCCCTCTAAACTGGCTGTTTTTGAAGGAGCAGCTTTGTCGCCTGAACCAGCCGGAATGTTGCTGAGAATATTGCACATTTAGAGAAATAGAAAGGGGGTGGTGTGAGGGGGTTACATAAACAGTATGGAGTAACCTGGTATGCACAATATTGAACACCCAATTGCCTTTATCCTTGTTGCTTGTACTTAGTGCATGGTTTCCCCGACGCTGCAGATGGCTGCCGCTTCCTCACCTTTCGTTCTGGAACTTCTCGTGGCAGATATTTGTACTGACTGTGAAAGTGTTACTGCCGAGTCAAAGGAGTGGCTATGTTGCAGGAAATATTTCTTGGATATGCATGAAGGTCAGAAATACATTTTTCTGCTCCAATTGCATAGATTGAAGGGTCTTAGAGTCGGTCTTTGCCTACGCTACCTGTGCAACCATGTGGGTTCTAAATGGGGGCACCTTAAATGGGTAAGATTTTCTGCTCTGAATTAAAAGTTTCTCAACGATTAATTCAGTTAGCCTTACCAATGTTCAAAGCCTCGTGGACAGACTACGGCAGTTTGTCGATATGTCTGCCACATCATTAGCTGTGCTAATTGCATGGTTAATTACTGTGCAATTCTCTTGGACAATCTCCAGTAAGTCCTACTGCTTGTCAGCTGGAACAAATGCCAACATCCTTTCCAAATCCCATAAGGATATATCATATTGTCCCGAAAGCAACAGTTAGCAGCCCAGATGGCAACAGTATAGCACACTTTCTCACTGAGTCTATCCTCAATCGCCCACACACACACACACACACACACACACACACACACACACACACACCAATATTGCCTAAGCCCGACTCCTCTACATTTTTTTTTTAGGGGAAATTCAAGCACAATTCGACCAAAATGACACAAGCAAAAATAAATCTATCAATAGACACTCTTCCAAATAGATGTTAAATCATGCAACTATTGAGCAATATAATAATTGTAGTGGTTTTAACTTTATATCAGGATATTTATTTCCATATACGAAACAAATGTTGGTTTGATAATTTTTTTAAAACTTCTAATTTGTTTTGTGTGATTATTAGAAAATCTAAAAGCAAAACAAAAAAAGGCAAAAGCACAAATTGGGTAGTTTGAAGTAGAGCTATGAATGAACAGTGAGAAAATAAATAATTTCCAAGATCATACACTTCAGTGGTGAAGCAGAGAGATTGCAGAGCATTATGCAGCTTAGGAACTTTGCCACATGCCCACTGAGGTCTAGATGGAGGAAATGTTTTGTCTTTCAAGAAAACACTGCTCTAGGAGAGGGCCTTAAAAATTACATAAATAAACAACCCAACACCTAATAACATACGGTTTTTGCTTACAACATTTCAATAAGTATAACGGTAAGATTGTTTTTCCCGTCTTGGATGAAAGAACAGTATCAGAATGCAAAGTAAAGTGAACCTGAACAATTTGCTCTGGGTTTTGCAAATGTAATTTAAAGACTAGACACAATTTACAGTGTGAGGAGGTGCTAATTATTTGACACAGACATGCCACTTTTTATGCATAATGTGAAGACCGCTGAAGTTCGCCAAACTAAAAATAGAACCTTTTTGTCAAATAATCACCCATGATTAAAAAAAATAGGAGACAAAAATGATAAGATGTTTGTAGTGTGTTAGGGAGAATTTTCATTTCTGTGCTAATTCCCTTCAACCTTAGAGACCCCCAGCTCTTTTGCTGGATTTAGGACATCTTACTTTTAACTCCTGAGTGACTGGGAACTTTTTCTCCCTCTCTCATGTCTTTTTATCTGATTTTGATGGTCTTCACAGTTTTTGGAGTCTGACAAATTCCATAGGCATCAACTTTTTGTATGGTGACAGTCAGCACCTTCAGTGCAGTGTCACTGAGAAATACTTCAGATTGTGCATACAGTTTAAATACCTTTGCTTGGGTGCACTACAGTTCCCAAGAATAGTAAAGTGAAATTGACTTTACTTACCTTTTCTCTTTGTAGGTCCAGCACACACCATTTTATGTGGAGTGCCGGGGGGTTACTTGGTAGCCACTTACCCAACTTTCCCATGTAACATTTTTATGTTTATGAGGCTGAACCCTCAGCTGCAGTACAGCACCCATGGGTGACCATTTTGTCAACATGTCCAGTCTTTTTTCACCATTTTCTGTTTCAGGTCTTTCTTGGCTTCTACTCTGTGCTTTGAGAGAGGTTTGAGCCCTTTGTTTGTCTTGCCTGTGGCAGGATTCAGCCCCGAAGCCCGCCCCTGGCTCCAGTCTGTCTGGAAGGAGAGACAGTGAGGGAGGGTCCCGAAACTCTTAATGAAACTAATCCTGACTGGCTTTCAGGACAGCCACTCTGCTGTGTGATTGACAGCCTAGGTTGTGCATCAAGGGAAGAAACCTGCTTAAAAGGCAAGGGTTTTGGGACTACAGGCAGAGTCGACCACTGGAAGAACATCCGAAGAAGAAACTGAACGAAGCTGGCTGCAACCTCCTGGACAATTGCCCAGTGAAGCCCTGCTGCTGTGCTGACCTCTTTTCACCTCGATAGAGAAGCTCCTCAGGAACAACTTTTCCCCTTGTGTTAGTGGCACCAGTTAATACCGAGGCAAACTCCACTTGGCGGCCTTCCTGACTTGCTGCGTCTTTGTTGCTGCAGAAGCCCAATGCCCGGGGGTTGACGGACCATAATCAAGTGCAACGTCTGCCGCTGAACAAATCCAGCTCAAAGTTCCAGGAGCCTCCTAAGGACCCTCCAGAAGCAGGACCTCCCGATCCAGAGTCCCCTCACCAGAGTGTAGGAACGAGGGAGCACGGAAAGTCCAATCGGTATCCAACGATCCGCATCAGTGCTGTTTTCTTAGCGCTGAAACCGCAAAGTGCTGCTGAAACTATCAAGAGCCTGTAGATGCTGACTACTTTCCAGAGTACTGCCACAGGAGCCCTCCAGACGTCCTCTCTCTTGTCCCCACGACTGAGGCTCAGGAACCAGGGTCTGCTTGGCTGTAGCAAAAAGGAATCAAGCTGGACCACCTTTCCTTCTAACCAGAGGTACTGTTTGGGCTTCTGGGTACTTCCCCCTTCTTACCTTAAGTTGCGCTGTCTCACTTGAGACTTGCACCTACTTAGAGTTGATTTCAACTCCCTTTTCACAGGCTTAACAGCTTGAGGCCCCGCAAGTGATTTTTCTGAACTCTAACTTTGTGCAAACCTTTTATCCAAGAAGTGTATCAGATCCATAGACTGTTCAAATAACTTTGGCTGTCCTTGCTTCCTAAAGGCACTCTTCTAAATCCAGAGACTTTGGTATTGCTTCTCTCCCCCCTACTCCCCCCCATAGGTTGTGGCTTGTTAAACACGGTTACTGCTGGGAAAGGCTTATATAGACTTCTTGGAGGATTCAGTTGTCCTCACATATTCTGAGAATCTGTTCTAACCTTTTTGCTTCCCTTAACCTTTCCTTTCTACAATTCTGAATCTGCAAAGTATGCTAGTGTAATATATAAATGCAAATACCATCCTTGTGATTGAAGTCACCTCCGGGTGTAGGAGAAGTGTATGAAGCATATCCAAAGATTATTCACTGGCTTGTTTGATTCTGAAAAGCAATTTCAAAGTGTATTCGTATTATTACACTCTTTTGCCTTTTTAAAGTATGCTTATTTAAAACCGATGTTAAATAAATAGTTTAAGTGTAAGTGTTACTTGGCTACTTGTATTTACAGATTTCAATTGTACAGCTCCATAGTTCACATTTACCCCTCTTGAGATAGGCCTGGCTGCTCAGTCACACTACCAACTTGTGTAGTACAGACCTATACCAAAAGGTGGGTTACCTAATACCAAGCCGATACGTCTTGTATAGTGTCATCCAGTGTGACTGCACCAATTGTGTCACTCATTTTGTCTTGAAACAAGACATGCAATCAGGTAATTAACTAGAGCATTGTGTGGGCTTTCAGAAGTAAATGCGGACAACAGTTAGCATCCAAACACTAACATTTATTACAAATGTGCAAAGGGGATGTTAACTACAAGAACCCACTGCTGACCGAGCTTCCCATTTAAATGCTACACCAAAAGCAAGTTAAGCCTTTGAGGGAGTTGTCTGGTAACCTATTATCCCAGACATCCCATCATGCCAAATCTTTTGGCATGCAAAGTTTGCAAGGCCCTGTGCCGCCTAGCAGGCCACCCATGCCTAGAGACCCCGATTTCAACCCCCAAATTCAAGCTCTTCCCTGGTAACGCGTGCAAAGTTGAGGAGTCTTCAGGCCAATGCTTGAGTGTATGCATGAATGCATGGATTGGCTGGCTTTTCTTTTACACAACCCCCGCCTCAGAAAAGCGCATGCTTGAACGCTCGGCTAGAAAGGGGGCATCATTTCAGCTTCCCTTTGTGCCTTCGCCCGATTGGCGTTACTGCAGCTCATCACCTCCTGAAGCTTACCTGCCACCAACAGCCGCGTAACCTGCCCGACCTCTGCTCTATTTGCAGACTACCATGACTAGGTAAGTGTCTGCAATGTCCCTCCTCCAAAATCCGGATTCATCAGTTTGCAGCCCATGCTCCCCTTCAGTTTAGCTTCGCAAGCAAGTTCAGACCTTTGAAGTTCTCCTGGGATTGAAAAACGTTTTAAAGATTCAAGCAACACATTTTTATTCAATTTGGAGGCATGCGCGATGGTTGCCAGTTATCCAGAAACTGCATTTGTTCATGAGAAACAAGTTCTCTCTCTCCATGGTTGCATTTCCTGCAACTTTCGTTTTTTTTTTCTTAAAGAAAAAAGTTGTGTGAAAAATGTGCTTTACGCCAAATTTTAAATGGTAACCACCAGTGACTTCTGTAAAAGTTGTCATGCATATCATTGAAAAATGCAGATTCACAAGAACGTGTTAGCCCAGGTACAGTATTTCATTGCCTTCTGGGGCTTGTAGTACTGGATTTATATTGTAAAGGCCAAACTGGAAGTCTACGAATGAACAAAATAAGCATTATGCATTGAAGCTTATTTTTGATTTAAACATAAATAGTGCTCCTTGATTTAAAGGTGATGCCTCATACGAGAAGTTGCTGGCATAAGCCACGCGTGACCTCAAATTACCCAATAATACCACCCACTTCCTTTGAATGTGTTAGATGCATGGTATACACACCTTATCTAATGTGTAGCCTGACCAATAACATTTCTGCTATTTGATGTGAAGTGCAGCCTCAGACACCATTCAATACCCACTATCATGCTTGTGTGTCTTTGCTTCTTTGAAGGAACTGCCCCCCCCCCTTCCTTTCACTAACAGGCCCCTTTGGTGTTCCTTCGCAAACCTGCTTTTTGCCCCTACCTCATCCTGGGCAAACTATGTATCAAAAAAATCCTTCTTTCAAATGTGGGAAATAATGTATGCAAAATGATGTTACTCACCGTACCCCTAATCTATAGTCCGCTTTCCTCCATACTTACTAGAGACAGTAAGGGAACAGTTTACCAGAAAAAACGTTTTCCCCTTTAAATGTAATTGCACACAGGGCCGTGGTCCTGGGAGTATGCACTCCCTTGACTCCTCCCACTGGCACCACACCCCAGTCTCCTTTGAGGAGTCAGCCACATTAAGTTTGCCTAATAACGCTGTTTTTTAAAGGAGGATGGTGGACAAATGGAGGAAAGGGGACTATGGACTAGGAGTACATTAGTGAGTAACTTCCAATTACTCCTACGTCCCGTCCCCTTTCCTCGATACTGTATGGGCGATTACCACTGATTGAAGCCCTGGAGTGGAGAGTCTTGAAACTCTTAGGAAAACAGGTTTTTAGGACTGCTTGGTCAAATGCAATATTTGATCTGGCACTGGTGTCTAAGCAACAGTGCTTGCAGAAGGCCAATGGTGAGGCCCACATGGCTGCCTTGCTGATTGTTTGCCATGGCACGTGGCTTTGGATCGCCACCGCCGAAGAATTGGCTCTGACCACATGCGCAGGCCCGTTTGCTTGCAATTTCATGCACTGCTCCTCGTCAGCTTCCTTGATGGCCAAAACCAGCCACCTGGCTTTTGAGACTTGGAGGCTCGACTGCCAGGTGTTGACCTTCCAAAAGCGATAAACCAGGCATCTGACTTGCAGAAAGCCTTAGTCCTGCCAAAATAAAACGCAGGCGCTCTCCTGACATCGAAACAATGCAGGCCCTTTTCTGCTTCATCTTGCGGGTTTGGGAAGAAAGTTGGGAGGACGATTTCTTCATTGAGGTGAAACAAAGACACTACCTTTGGGAGAAATTAGGGATGCGTCCGTAGCACCACCATGTCCTAATGGAAAGTGGTAAATGCCTCAGAAGACACCAATACCTGAATTTCACCAATCCTCCATGCCGATATAATGCCCACGAAGAGCACAGTCTTAGTGACCAATTTGATGTCAACCAACACCATGGGCTCAAAAGGTCTACAGGTTAAGCCTGCCAGCACCACATTGAGATCCTAGACCGGGTGATGACACTTGACTGGAGGGTACAATCTGGTCAGTCCAGCAAGATGACACGACCACCAGGTTGGATGTGGAGAAAAGGTTAATTCTGGAGTTCCTCTATGCACCTATTGCGGTCAGGTAGGTGCGGCATGCATACACCTGCACCCCTGAGGGTGCCAGATGTGCCGATAAGGACATCACATGGTCTAGGGTGCGCTGTAAGGAACAGGTTACTTACCTGTAACTGTTGTTCTCCAGCATGGGTCTGGCATGGATTCACATGCTCATGAATATTCCCCGTCGTCAGGCTGGGAATCCTCGGTAAAGAAAAAAATCAGTATCAGTTTCGTTTCTGATCTGTCTTTCGTAGTAGTAACCAATCACTGATATCTGCGTCATACTGACCACAGCCAATGACTGCCCTCTACCTAAGCCCCGCCTCTGGCAGCCATCTTCAGATTTGGTAGCACGTGAAGAGGCAGTATGACCAAGTGAAGAGCCGCAGAGGGGTAGGCGGGAGGGTTCGCATGTGAATCCATGCCAGACCCATGCTGGAGAACAACAGTTACAGGTAAGTAACTTGTTCCTTCTCCAGCATGGGGTCTGGCATTGATTCACATGCTCATGAATATAAGAATAAATAGCAGTACACACATGCACAACCACGGGGGGTGGCAAAAGGCTCCACATTAAGCAATACAAAAAACTCAACATTAAGCATCTCTTACCTCCTCACCAGGCTCACCTTAAGCGAACAGGTTGCGCAGCACTGCTTGGCCGACCCTGGACTCCTCCCTGGAATCCTGATCGACGCAGTAGAATCTCGTGAAGGTGTGCGTCGACCTCCACGTAGCAGCCCTGCAGATGTCCAGCAGGGGCACACCACATAAGAACGCCGTAGTAGCAGCGATCGCTCTGGTCGAATGGGCTCTCGGACGGCCTGGCAGCGGTCGGTTAGCCAACCGGTGGCAGTGCATGATGCAGCCGGAGAGCCATCTGGAAATAGAAGACTTCGAGAGAGCCTTCCCTTGATTCACAGGTCCAAAGTTCACGAACAGCTTTGATGTCCTCCGGAAACTCTTCGTGCGGTCCACGTAGAACTTCAGCGCTCTAGCCACATCCAGCGAGTGCAAAGTCCTCTCCTCCGGCGACGGGAAGAAAACAGGTTACACCAAGGGCTCGTTAAGATGGAAGTCCGACGGCACCTTGGGCATAAAGGAGGGGTGCGTCCTAAGCACCACCCTCGAGGCATGGAAAGTCAAGTACGGTGCTTTGCAGGATAGGGCCTGGATCTCTCCCACTCGTCGTGCGGAGGTAATGGCCACCAGGAATGCAGTCTTCCACGATACAAACTTCATCGGTGCGGAGTGCATCGGCTCGAATGGGGGCCCCATGAGCCTGGTCAGCACCACGTTAAGTTCCCACGCTGGGGCCGGGGCCTTCACCGGCGGGAACGTCCGGAACAGTCCTTTCATAAACTCTGTTACCAGTCGATGGGACCACAGGGACGTCCGTCCTGTGGTTCTGGTATATCTGGAGATCGCCGCCAGAGGAATCTTAATGGAGGCATGGGCTAGCCCAGCCTTTGCCAGCGATAGCAGGTACGGCAGTACTTGAGGGGCCGTAATCCGTAGGGGGTTGATCTTCTGTGCTCGGCACCAGATAGAGAACCTCTTCCACTTATAACCGTAGCATTTGAGAGTCGAGGACGCCCTGGCCTTTGCAAGATCCTCTCTGCAATCGGCCGGTATATCGTAGCCTCCAAACTCTAGTGCTCCAGGAGCCAAGCCTGCAGGTTCAGCGACGCTGGGTCGTGGTGGAAGATGGCGCCTCCTTCTCTGGAGAGAAGGTCTGCGTCCGCCGAAGAGCTTGATGGGAGGATACGTTGACAAGTCCAGAAGGTCCGGGAACCAGATCTGCCTCGGCCACGCCGGTGCGACGAGGATCATCCTGCACCGCGACCTCTTGAGTTGGCTGATGAGTCGAAGCAGCAACGGCAACGGAGGGAACGCATACAGGTATAGGCCGTCCCAGGGGAACGAGAATGCATCGCCCATGCTTCTCGGCTGGGGAAACCTGCTGGCGAACCTCTTGCATTTCGAGTTCGTCGCTGTTGCGAACAGGTCGATTTGGGGTTTGCCCCATCGTCGGAAGATTTGATCCACCTGATCCTGGCGCAGTTCCCACTCGTGACACACGCGCAGCTCCCTGCTGAGCGACTCGGCGATGGTGTTGCTTTCTCCTGCCAGATGGGAGGGAACCAGGAACATCCCCTGGGCGACCGCCCAGTGCCACAGATCCTGTGCCTCCTTGGATAGGGCTGGGGATCTGGTGCCTCCCTGCTTCCGTATGTAAAACATTGTCGTGGTGTTGTCCGTGAAGATCCGCACCACCTTGCCCTTGAGCGACGGGAGGAACGATTTGAGAGCCCAGAACACGGCTCGGAGTTCCAGGACGTTGATGTGCAGGAGCCTCTCCTCCGGGAGCCAGAGGCCTCTTGCGTGGAGATCTCCGGTGTGGGCGCCCCAGCCTTCCAGGGAGGCGTCCGTCGTCACCGTCTCCTGGTACGCCGGCATCTGAAAGTCCTTGCCCGCCGTGAGGTGCGCTCGAACGCCCCACCACTGAATCGCCCGCCGGAACACCTCGTTGAGGGGGACCCTGTCTTCGAAGGTGCCTGTCGCCTGATTCCAACGGGCGTCGAGAAATTCTTGAAGAGGGCGCATCCGTAGTCTGCAGAGGCGCACCAGGTAGATGCAAGAGGACATCATCCCCAGGAGGGACTTGATGGACCTCACCCTGGCCACGTCTGTGGCTAGCAGGCGCTGCACTTTGCCTAGAATGGTCTTCGTCCGTTCTTCCGACGGGGCCTCCAGGCGCCTCACTGTATCGAGCTTCGCTCCCAGAAACAGGGCCACCTGCGATGGCACCAGGTGGGACTTTGGGTAGTTTATGGCGAATCCCAGGTCTGTGAGTAGCTGGACGGTCCTCGCAGTGTGCTCGACGGCAAGTTCCCTCGTCCTTGAGCGGATGTGCCAGTCGTCCAGGTAGGGGTAGACGTGAATCCCCTGCAGGCGCAGCCGTGCCGCCACTGGTGCTAGGCACTTGGTAAAGACCCTGGGGGCCGACTTCAATCCGAACGGCAGTGCTCTGAATTGGTAGTGGCGTCCCTGGACGACGAACCTGAGGAACTTTCAGTGACTTTTGAGGATGGGAACATGGAAGTATGCATCCTCCAGGTCCAACGACGATAGAAAGTCGCCTTCCTCCAGCTGACCCAGTACGTGCTGGAGGGTGACCATCCTGAACTTTTGTGATCTGATGTATTTGTTCAAACAACGAAAGTCCAGGATGGGGCGCCAGCCGCCCGTCTTCTTCATGACGAGGAAGTACCTTGAGAACACCCCGGAGCCTCTTCGGGACAAGCTCGATGGCGCCTTTCCTGAGCATCGCCCGTACTTCCAACAGCAGTTGCGGGACGTGATTTTCCTTCCTGGCCACAGGTGGAACGTGAGGGCACTTCTTCAGGAATTCGATAAAGTGTCCTCTTGCCAGGGTATCCAGCACCCAACGGTCGGTGGAGATGGACTTCCACACGCCGATGAAATTCGTCAGCTGGCCTCCCACTGGGGTGCTTCGGTGGAGGCCCGAGACCACGGCCGGTTCAGTCCTGCTTGGAGGTGGTGGCCTTGCCGCACTGGCCACCTTGCTGACGGCGGCGAGGAGCCCCCTGCTTGCCGCGACCCCTGTAGGCCTCCTGAGACGAGGAGAGTGCCACCTGGCGGTAGGACGACGAGCCACCGCTGGATCCCTTGGAGGCACCCTGTCTGCCTCCGGAGCTCCGAAAGGGCAGTCGTTGCTGAAGGGCTCCTAGGGCGCGGGCCGTGTCCGTGTCCGTTTTTATGGCTTGGAGGGATTCGTCCACCACCTTTCCGAACAAGTTGCTGCCGTCGAACGGCATGTCCAACACCCTGGTCTGGACGTCCTGATGGAAGTCGGTCGCCCGGAGCCAACCCCGTCGTCGTAGGCAAACACCGTTGCCCAGCTGGCGGAACCCGGTATCGGCAATATCGGTTGCCACCGTTATGGCGTGGTCCGACGCCACCTCGCCCTCTTGCAGTATTTCCAGGGCCTCGGACCTCTTGTCGTCCGGCAGGAAGTCCAATATGGGGGCCAGCTTAAACCAGAGCTCCCAGTCGTAACGGGCCACGATCGCCAGGGCGTTGGCCGCTTTGATCGTCATCGCCGCCGACATGACATGACCCGCCGCCCCATGGCGTCCAACTTCTTTCCCTCGCCGTCCGGTGGGGAATTCGACGTCGAGGCTCCTGACCCCGCCGCTTTCTTCTTCGCGGCCACCGAGACGACCGAGTCTGACGTTGGCTGGGCCCTGAGGCACAGGGGAGCGGTTTCGGGGACCCGGTACTTCTTCTCGTACCGGTCCCTTTTGGCTGGTGCCGAGGAGGGGTTTTTGAGAACCGATAGGCCCTCCTCCCAGACGTCATCGATTAGAGGCACTGCGATGACAGTCTTCCTCTTGGCCTCCCGGCGCTGATAGAGGAAACCTTCCTTTTTTTGCTCCTCCGGGCAGAGCTGGAACAATTCGGACGCTCTGGCGATCATGGCGTGGAATGAGCCAATCTCGTCGGGCGGCGAGGCCCGTGCAACGGGAGACCCGTTCCGTCATCGTCGCCGCCCTCAGAACCCGTCGTCGAGCCCAACGCACCGTCATCTCCCGACTCGTGGGAGGATGAGGAGGGAACTGTAGGCCTTACGGGGGTGAGCGGAGGAGAAGGATGGGTCCTCCGCCGTTTGTTCTGAGGACTTCCCGACGGGCCAGGTTGCGGGTCCTCCGGCCTGGGCCGTGGGAATCTCCTCCTTATCTCAGAGCATAAGGACTGGATCGCAGACAAAATGGCCGCCGAGCCATCCTGAGGCCTAGGTTCCGGCCGCGCCGGAAGGGAAGGCTGCTCTTCCTCGCCATCGTCGTCTTCCTCGGTTATCTCCGGCGGATCTTCCTTATGGGATCGAACCTTCTCGAATTGAACTTCGAGGTTCCTCACGGCCTCGGTCAGTTCCTCCTCCGAGGCTGACTCGGAGCTCGAGGAGGCTACCGTGCCCCCCCTCGCTTCTTCCACCATGGCGGCCACGACGATGGGCTGGAAAGAGGATTCCCTCCTTGGCGGCAGGGAAACTAGTCCCGGAGGCAGTCTCCGCTGGCAGGGTCTCTGCCGGCTTGGCCAGAGTCGCCACGATCGCCTCGATAGAGGCCTTTGCCTGCTGGGTAGGGGCCTTCACCACCTTAGGTGCGTCCCGGGCCTTCTCCTTCAGGGGAGGGGCGACGCCTCGCTCCCCCTCTTCCGAGATCGGACAGGGCTTCTCCCGAAGCTTACCCGGGGTCTCGGACTTCCTCTTCCCCGAACCGGAGCGCTGGCTCGTGGTTGACGGTGCCGGGGAAGGTGCACCCTGCCTGGCGACCGAAGAGCCCGACCTTTCGGCGCTCCCGAAGCCAGCGGACTCGCCATGCTTGGCCTGGTGTTGGGCCCCCGTCGCCGGGGCGCCCGCACAGGACTTAGAAGCCCGCTCGGACCCTTTCTTCTTCTCACCCGTTGAGCTCTTCTCCAACCAGCTGGCGAGACGGGATCGACGGTCCCTCATGGTCCGCTCCGACAAGTTCTTGCAGAACTGGCAGTCCTTCTCTACATGAGTCTTGTCCCCATGAAGACAGTAGAGGCATCGCAAATGTTCGTCTTCCTTAAACACATTCTGCAGCCCGCATCCAGGGCAGCTGCGAAACAGTTTGGGTCCGGGCGACAAATTCGCATCCTGGGCCATCTCGAAGTAGGCCGCAAATCTTCTGGAATCCTCCAAGAAGTTGATTCGACAAAATCTTCAGCCTTGAGGGGCGTAGGAAAATCCTGCAACGGGTAGCCGTTAACGGGAGTAGAAACGGTGGAGCTTGAGGCTCGATTAACCGAAAAAATGTGAAAATTCACCTGAAAAAGCACGAAACACGCAGTAAAAGCTCGAGAGCTAAGCACGAGGACTCCCAACACTTGAACGTGCAGTAAAAATCTGAAGATGGCTGCCAGAGGCGGGGCTTAGGTAGAGGGCAGTCATTGGCTGTGGTCAGTATGACGCAGAGATCAGTGATTGGTTACTACTACGAAAGACAAACGAAACTGATACTGATACTGATTTTTTCTTTACCGAGGATTCCCAGCCTGACGACGGGGAATATTCATGAGCATGTGAATCCATGCCAGACCCCATGCTGGAGAAGGGGACTATTCCCTTCTCGTTGGCCCAATGGCAGAACCTGGTCCATTTGCTTCTCTAGTGGATGCACTTCTTGCCCATTGGATGATGTCCAATTTGTCCTGCGACAACTGGAGGTGCTGCAGGGTTAAGTGCTCAGGAACCAGGCTGTTCGGGCCAACTTCTCTGTAGAGGGGTGGAGTACCGCCCCACCCTTGTTGGGATCATAGTGGATCCGGCCACATTGAAAGGGGAAAGGGTGGTTGATTAAGTCAGTTGTAACAGTTCTGGGAACCATGGTCTGGCAGGCAGGTTACTGTGGCTCTACCAAGATGAGAAGAAGTCGCCACGTCTCCCTGACTTTGCGGATGACCCTGTGCATCAGGGGGTGGGTGGGAATGCGTATGCCCATATGCCACCTCACTGAATCTGCAATGCATCCCCCAGCAAAGCTGTGCCTTGACCCATCCAGGACGGGAACTGGTGACACCACCTGTTGGGCGAGGTGGCAAATAAATATACCCGAGGCTGACCCCATTTGTTGAAGATATCCCTCGGGACCCTCTCGTTCAATTGCCATTCTTAATTGTCGATCCCCAGCCTGCTGAGGCTGTCCGCCTCTAGGTTGGACTCCCCCCAGCAGGTGGATGGCCGAGAGCGATATGTTGTTTGCTAAGGCCCACTTCCATATGTCGATGGTTAACCTGCACAGAGGAGATGACCCGGTGCCCCCCTGTTTGTTGATGTACTACAGGTGGCGCGGTCTGTTTGAATGCAGACCGGGCTGTTGATATTATGGGAGGAAAGCTTTCAGAGCTAGCCATACTGCCATCGTTTCGAGCCAATTTATGTGCCTGTCCTGGTCCGGTCTCGACCACAGGCTGCGCACACAATGCTCGTTCAACGTGGCTCCCCAGCCATCGAGCGAGGAGTCAATGGTAATGGTGTATGCGGGTTGTGGCTGCCTCAATGGTCTGCCTGCAAAGAGATTGGTGTCCGTCCTCCACCAGAGTAGGTCCTGGCAAAGGTGCAATGGTATGTTGACTAATGCCGCTTGGGAGCCAGTTTCCTGAGAAATGTAGCTTCAGTCTCCTCATTTTGAGCCTGGTGTGAGGCACCGCCAGAAGACAAGCTGCCATAATCCCTAGCAAATGCTGGTACCACCATGACGAAGTTAACACCCTGCTTACAATATGCCCTATAGCTGCTTTGATAGCTACAATCTTGTCCGCAGAGCGGAAGTTCTTCCCCGCTTTCGTATTCCAGACGAGACCCAAGAAGGTCAAGGACTGAGTAGGGTGAGCTGTGATTTCCTGAGGTTGCTGGAGAACCCAAGTTCGTATAGTATATGCATGAGCCTGGCTGCTGTGTTCTCGACTCCCTCTGGAAAATCTGCTTGCACCAGCCAGTCCAAGTATGGATAGAGGTGGTGGTTTCCTGACCGGAGTAGTGCTGCCACACCCTCTGGGAAGAATTGAAACCGAATGGGAGAACTTTATTGACAGTGGAAGCTCATGACCTGGAACTGTAGGAAGGAACGATGGGCCTGCCACATTGGGAGGTGTAGGTATGCATTCTTCAGATCCAGGAAGCACTTCCAGTCTCCCCCACACAGGGACTCTACCACCAATGCTGGGGTAACCATCTTGAACTTTTGAAGCGGGTATAAAAAAAGAAGATCGAGGACAACTTGCATGCCTTCCCGGTTCTTCAGTATCGTGAAGAATGGGGGAGGGAGGGGAGTAAAATCCCAAGTTGAGCCGAGAGGAGGTGGGTGGGAGGACAGGGTGAGGGGGACTTCTTCGCTCACAACGAGATAGCGTTCCAATCTGCAAGCGGGGGGGGGGTTGGTAGGTGGGGGTAAGGGTGAATTAGAGTGGGAGCTTTAGGTATAGGAAGGCCTGGGAAATCACAGAGAATCCATTGGTCCGTGAACCTTGTCTACCAAGACTAAAAGTGGAGGGCAAGCCTGCTCCTCAACAGAGAGCTGTAGATCTTGATGACCATGTCATTCATCAAGAGGCTGGTGCCTGGGACAGGGATTGAAGAAGCCTTTGTGTGTAGTCTTCTGCTGGTGTTGGCTGGAAGACGTACTGGGTTGCCTTGTCAGGCAGTCCTGGAAGCCCCTGAAACCACCAAAGGTACGACCTCTGTCTGCCAAAGCTCTTAGAAGCCGGCTTTGCAAGTATAGCCAGAGATGTGGCTGTTTGGGAGCTGTTCTTTTTCTTATCCAATTCTTCATCAGTGGACGAATGGAACAAGTCCCATCCTTCGAACGGTAGATCGAGAATACGGTCCTGTACATCTGGATTAAACCTAGTGGATTTGAGCCATGCAGTCCTCATGTAGTCTGTAGCCACACATACAGCCCTGCCAGATGTGTCTATGTGCACCACAGATGATTCCATTATTATAAACCACTTTTTTGCTTCTGCTAGACCGGCCCGGAACCAAGCCTGCCTTTGAACTGGGATATCCGGGAAGAAGTCGGCAATCTCCCTCCACAGTTTCTGGTTCATATCGGCTACCATGGTATCCACATTTGCTTGCTTTAGGTGGAGAGTGGCATTCAAGTACACATTTTCCATAGGCCCTTGGGACCTTTTCCTCTTTGCCTAGAAGGGCCGAAGTGGAAGCCGACCTGGAAGTCCGAGGTTTAGCATAAACTGATGCTGCTGCAATGACTGATGAGTGCGGTTGAGGGTGCATGGCAGGATGAGCGAATCACCCTCTGCCTGCTTGTATTTTGCATCTAGGCGCATGTTGGTTGGCTGCGTTGCAAGAGGTTTTGCCCAACCCTTTGTCAAGGCGTCTACATCCTTCTGTAAAGGAATGCCCAATTTGGTGGCCAAGCAGATGGTAGTACCACTGTCAGGAGGGCCGCCTCTGGCTGCTCCCTTTGTGGCTGGAGGATCCCTAGGTATTCCGGCCAACCTTTCATGGGAGGCCCTTGCGGAAGAGGTGTACTGATCCTCCTAGTCATCTGTGTCGCCTGCTGTGTCGTGCAGGTCCGTGGAGTTTGCTGGTGGAGTATTCGGTGCAGGTGGCTGAGTTGCGTTGTTAGACTGCGCGGGGGCCTCTGCAGGCTGTGGCGAGGCCACTGTGGTATTTGGTACCGGGGACTGTACTGTAGCCAAAGGTTGTGATGGAGCCGGTGTTTGAACAGGAGCTGGCTGCTGCAGGATCATGTCCTGAATGATTCCCTTAAGTGTATTCCCCATTTGTGGGGATTTCATTAGTGTGAGGAACTAGTCAAAAAAGCGTACACATGCTGCTGAAGCACGTTCCTGCATTGGTACAGCTGTGAGAGTCTGCACGCACTACTAAGTCCTCCCTGCATCTTGCCTGCTCTGGGCATAGCCTGCGTTCATGTTGCGCCCTTGGGTCGATGTGGTTGGCTACAAGGTGCTCCACGTGACCATCAGAGGCCATTCAACCCTTGATGCGAAGTCCGGCCTTTGATGCTCGCTGAAGGGGGCGCCTCCTGATGAGCCGCCATTTTGTCTGACTTCGTGGCCATTTCACCCTGTACTGTGCCACGTGCTTGAGGCATGTTGACGACTACTGTCCTGGCCCTGGTCTTCGCCTGTTTGCTTTAGTGCGTAGGCTCGGACCTGCCCTGCACCTCAGGCGTGGTCCTGGGAGGCAGTGTGCCCTCGGACAGGACACTGGTAGTGCTTTCAGTACTGTGCGTAGGCACCCCCGCAGGCCTGCGCCTTGTAGTTGAGCCCCTCAGGGGATTCCCTGGTACAAGAGCCTTGTAGCGCCTCAGCGCCGGGACCGGGATGATCTGTGGACCCCTCAGCCATGTGGCCGTTAGCTCCAAAAGCCTCGGTCCCCTTGCTTGTAGTAGAGCTCGATAGGCCCCTCCCGCTTGTTCATTTCCCTGGAAATGAGTCGCCCTTGCGGGATGCTTTGGATAACAATATACTTACCTTCGGTTTGGTCTTTCTCTGTACGTACTCCTTGATATGCTCCGGTGGTGATCTGGAGAACAACTCCCTCCACCTGGTCAGCCGGTTCTTTAGGGACTGGGGAGCAAACACATTGCACGCTGAGCAGTCTCAGCTGTGGTCTTCACCGAGGCACCGGAAACAGTGTGTGCGGGTAGGATGTGGGGAAGCATCCATCACAGGCTGGGCACCTTGTAAAGCCAGCTGTGGCCGACATGCACCGGGGAGGGGCAAGGCACCAGCGGACAGAGTATCTCTATAACTGAGTGGTTAGTACAGAATACAATATGGTAGAATAAAGCAAAGAATATGCATGGGGAAGATCTGATCGCATGGAATTGAAGAAAAAAGGACTGATTTGTGGGAAAGTTTACAGGGTTAGGGACGTTGGATGGGAATCCCTTACAACTTGGAGTAGGAGGTGTTCCAGGGTGTTTGCCAGAGCCAATCTTGGCCCAGAGGCGGGATGAAGGGTTTGGGAGGGCAAGTGTTTTCTTTCTTCTATTCCAGCTAATCAGCAATTTGGACTCATTCCATGCGGCACATGAACTCAGACTCACTGCGGGTTACCAGCTGACCTACGTTCAAAATGGGAACAGGGCTAAAGAGGGTTTTGTGCGTTGCTATCTCTGTAACCTGACCCCCTGGGGAGAGACCCAGGCAGTGAATGGCAGGGGAACCAGCTGAGCTTAAGCGACCAATGGAATGAGAAGAATAAAGGGACACAGAAGGAACAATGAAGTGTGGGTTGTTCTGGTGAGGTCAATGGGTTAGAAGGCAGACCAAGAGACCAGGTGGAGGAAGGGCAGTGCAGCAGACCATGTAGGAAGACTTCAGAGCGTGTGCAAGGTGAGATATTGGCTGGTGTTAGAAAGCGGTACTTTGGTATGACAAGTAAGGTGAGTAGGTTAGGCTGAGTGAGAAAGGTGAAGGGGAGAGTGAAAGGAGGCCGACCGAGGGATGGACACTAGTGTAGAGTGGGAGAAGAGTACAGGGTAGTGGTAAGAGTGTAAAGTCTAGATATTGGAGAGTGGAGAATAGTAGAGGGAAATGGGGTGTATAGAGGGGAGTAGAGACTTGTCGTAGAGGGGGTGAGAGTAGCCATAGGCAGGAGGAGATTGGAGGACAGAATGAAGGAGTAGACCTGAGACAGAACAACATTGGCCAGACAGAGGCAGAGAGGGAGATTAAAAAGGAAACGAGGAGATTCAGGGACATCATTTGGGAGTCACCAAGGGACACATTTGTGACCCCTGTGGTCTCCCTTGCTACACCTGTATTTTAAAAAATAAAACGCTTTTTTTTAAAAAAACAGAAGCTCCGACGGACTTGCTGTTTCAGTAATTATCAGTAGAAACGACTGTTTCCAAACAGGCGTCAATCCCTTTTAAATGTATTACAGGTACTGCACTACTGCGCAAGAAGGTTTTGAAACTTCTATGGCCACAAATCAAACACACACACAGGTGCCCCTCACCAAAAAGGACTGATCGACCTTTACCCCAATCATAACAGAGTAAGAGTTACTCACCGGAGTGACGCCCTTACTCCTAGTCCATAGTCCCCTTTCCTCCATACATGTGGGACATTCCGTCCTTCGGGACGGGACCGGAGCACTTTTGTCAAAAAGCATAAAAAATGTACATTTTTGTCCTTTTCGTTTTATGCGGGGTATCGCATGCGGCCGTAACCCCGGCCTCCTAAGCTCCGCCCCGCACATCGCCCTTCAGTCCTTTTCTATCGCCAGGTCGGAGACCATTTAAGCAATAATAGAGGATACTTATTAGAGGGGATGGTGAGCGGGCGTATGGAGGAAAGGGGACTATGGACTATGAGTAAGGTAGTCATTACAGTGATTAACTTTGTTATACTCCTATGTCCTGTCCCCTTTGCTCCATACTTGTGGGAGATTCCCAAGCACTCCTCACAGGTAATACGGGTGTATTGAAATTCAATGAAAAAGGTTTTTAAGAGCAGCCTGGCTGAACTGAGCATCGGCCCTGGAGCTCCAGTCCAAGCAGTAATGATTACAAAAGGCTAATGGGGAAGCCCACCTAGCTGCTTTGGCAATTGATTCCCATGGCACATATTTTTGTAAGGCAACAGCAGCCGCTTGGCCATGTACAAGATGAGCATGAATGCCCTTCGGAGGTTGAAGTCCCTGAATGGTATACGCCTCCGAGATACAGGAAGCAATCCATCAGGAGATAGTAGCTTTTGAAGCAGGTTTCCCTTTCAGGTCTCCGAACGTAACAAAGAGTTGGGAGGAGCCCCTGAGTTCAGTTGCTCTGTCAAGATATAACTTCAGAGCTCTTCTTACATCTAAATTCTGTAATATTCTCTCGGCCTCCGAGGCCGGGTTTGTAAAAAAAGACAGGTAATGAGATAGATTGATTCAAATGAAAATCAGTCACTACTTTAGGAAGGAAAGAAGGATGAATACGGAGCACAACCTTATCCTTGTGGAAGGTGAGGAACGGATGTTCCACAGAAAGCTTGAAGCTCGCTTACTCGCCTTGCTGAAGTCACTGCAATCAGAAAAGCCACCGTCCATGAAAGGTACTTTAGATCCGCTATACTCATGGGTTCACATGGTTTATGGCATAAGGCGGTGAGGACAACATTTGAATCCCATTTTGGATGAGGATTGGGACCAGGTGGAAAAAGATGTGGTAGACCTGTGCAATGCCTTTTAATGACTGGGTTTGTCAAAGAAAAGGAACAGTTGTCAGTGGACAGGTAGGCGGCAATAGCCGACGAGTAAGTCCTACAAGACAAGAATGCCTGAAGCTGCCAGATGAGATGAACCAAATTGTAGCGTGTCTGGGGTCCAGCTGCTTAGCTAAACACCAGTGACAAAAACAGAGCCACTTGCTCCTATACTGAGGCCTTGTAGAGGGTTTCCTGGCCGCTTGGATAATGCGCATATTGTCAATGGACAAGTTAAACCGCGCTAAGGATTTGAATTCAGGCACCAGGCCACCAAGCTGAACGATTGAGGGTAGGGGTGCCACATCTGCTGATCACACTTGTGAAGCAGGTTGGGAATCAACGGCAGTCTGATCGGAGGACAAATCAACAGATGCTGAAGGTCAGAGAACCAGAATCTGGCTGGCCACCAAGGTGGTATGAAGAGTGCAATTCGATGTATTCCTGAGCTTGCACAGTGACCGAGGAACCAGAGGAAGAGGCGGGAAGGCTTAGGCCTTTATGTTGTGCCACAGAATTTCGAGAGTGTGCCTTAGAGAGGAGGCCCCAAGACCATTCCTGGATGCATAAAGAGGAAGTTTCCTGTTTGTAGAGTTCGCAAAAAGGTTGACTTCCGGAGTATTTGTATTTATTGATTTATAGAGCGCCTTACACCAAAGCGCTTTACAGTGGAACAACTTAATACATAAAAAACAATATAACGTTGGAAGCAAAATTACAATATGAATCAATCAACAAAACAGTGAGAAGAGCAATTAACTGAAGGGGATAGGGAGAATAGAGGAGTAGGACTGGGTAGTGGGGGGAGGGGTGGTGATGAGAAAGAGGAGGGAAGGGTGAGAGTGGGGAGGGAGGGGAGGGAGATAGTCAAGGGGAAAGAATGAGGAGGGAGGGGATGCAGAAGGGGGAAGGGGTTTCAAGGAGGAGAATGGAGGAGAGATTTAAGGGAAGAGCGGAATTAGGTGAAGTTGGGGGTAGAGTGGATTGCAAGAGGAAGGGAGTTCCAGTGCAGAGGCGCTAGGAGTTGGAAAGAGCTGAAAATGGAGGAGGCACAGGGGGAGGGAGGTACAGTGAGAAGGAAATGGTCAGCGGACCGAAGGGGGAGTAGAAAGAGAGAAGGGAGGAGAGATAAGGGGGAGCGAGACCATGGAGGGATTTGAAGACAAGGCAGAGAAATTGAAATTTAAGTTGCGAGTGAAATGGAAGCCAGCCAAGGTAAGAGAGCGAAGTAGAGATGGAGTCACGGGAGGTAAGGAGACAGAGGGTACGAGCAGCAGAGTGGTAGATGGATTTGAGGGGGGCAAGATGAGAAGTAGGTAGTCCAAAGAGTAGGGATGAGCAGTAGAAGAGGCGGGAGAAGATGAGGGAGGAGATTAAGAGTTTGGTAGCATGGAAGGTGAGAGGGACGGATTTTACGAATATTGAAGAGGTGGTAGCGCAGGTGCGAGAAGTCAGAGAAATATGTTGGGAGAAGGAGAGAGAGGAGTCAAAGTGAACGGCTAAATTACGAGCATGGAGAGAGATAGGGAGATTAGAGGGAGGAAAGTGAATGAATGGGGGAGGAGATGGAGGGGGGAAGAGAGTTGGAGGGAAAGAATACGACTTCGGTCTTGTCAGTGTTAAGAGAGAAAGCGGGAAGACATCCAGTTCTTTACGGCAGGAAGAGAGTTTTTGGTGAAGGTCAGTCGAGAAGGAGGAGAAAGAGAAAGAGTTGAGTGTCGTCAGCATAGAAATGGTGGGAGATGCCAAACAAGGAGATAACGGGGCAAGGCGGGAGAGCCCCACTGACGAAAGTTGGTGGAGAGGACCTCCGTGTTCAGTTCCCACTCGTAGCTGGCTGCTGTTTGCCGGCTGAGTGAGTCTGCAGTCACACTGAATTGACCCAGAATGTGTACCGCCAGTAGCCAAATGCCATGTTGGATGGCCCATTCCCAAATCTGAATGGCAAGATGCGCAAGAGGTGGTGATTTGGTGCCACCCTGCTTGTTGATCTAAAACATCAACACAGTTGTCCGTGCGGATAGGGACCACCCTTTTTGTGATGGACGGTTAGAAAGCTTTCAGCGCCAGAAAAACAGCCAGGAGTTCCAAATAATTTATATGAAACTGCCTATCCTGCAGCGTCCATAGATTGAAAACCTGGAGATGATCCAGCATCGCGCCCCACCCCAGAAGGGAGGAGTCCATGGTAATCGCCACTTGTGGGCAGGGCTCCTGAAAGGAGGTCCCCACTGTCAGATTGCTGGTCGAAGACCACCATAGAAGGTCCACCATCATACAGGATGGAACTGGGATCATCTTGGAATCAGAGTCCACAGCCTGACACCAAGAGCTCCGAAGAACCAGCTGAGTACGCCTCATTTTGAGATGCGCAAGAGGAAGAGCAAGTACGCACGAAAGTCTCTGGAACCACCAAGCCGTCATGTGCTCTGACTGGATGAAGAGCTGACACGTTGCATATAGATCCGCATCCCCGTACGCCGTCAAATACACCCTGGAGTCAACCGTGTTCCAACGGAAACCCAGGAAAATCAGGTCTTCGGAGACCGTCATGGAAGATTTCCACCAGTTCACAGACAGCCCAAGATGGAACAGGAGCTGGAGAAGGGACTGGAGATTGCTCGAAGCATCCGTGGACAAGGGCTGCGTGGGAGCCAGTCATCCAAATATGGATATACATGAACACCCTGTAGCCGAAGGAAAGCTGCGATGACCGACATCTTGGTAAAGACACAGCGCTGAGCTGAAACCTAACAGGAGCACACAGAACTGGAAATGCTCCCCTCCAAGGGAGAACCACAGATATTTTCGATGCAGCCTCCATATCAGGATGTGCATATACACGTCGTGTAGGTCCACTACACAGCCAGTCGCCCTTCCGAAAAGAGGACTTTATTTGGCAGGGCGTGATCATCTTGAACTTCTCTTGGGGAAAGAGAAAGGTTGAACTGGGAAAGGTAGAGGATGGTGCGCAGGCCAGCCTGGTTGAGTTTGGGCACCGTGAACAGACTAGAGTAGAAGCCCTCCCCTTGCTCCAAGGGGGAACAGGTTTCACCGCCCTGAGGTCTAGTACCTTCCGAACCTCGGCTCTGAGGGAGGGTGTAAGGGTGGGGCAGGTGGGGAGGGGCAAGCGAAAACCCGCCTGAGCGATGGACAAAAGCCACTGGTCTTCGGTGATGGTCTGCCACGCCTCCAGATGAGACGAGATTCATCCTCCCACCTGGAGTCTTGTGAGACTGACAAAAAATATCATTTTGGAGATTTGTTTGCAGGGAGACTACCTGCCCCTGGAGGGGAGGCTGATGGGCGAGAGAAAAACCGACCACGTTGTTGTTTGAAGGTTGCCGGCAACCGGAGGTTCAGTTCTACACGCCCGGCTGTCAGGAATCAGGGTTGGCACAGGCGTGGAGTGCTAAAATACGCCTATTGAGACATTATGTGCTGGAAGGACAAGGAAACTACAGTTCCCAGCATCCTTTGTGTTATTTTGTAGTTTGGCTCATGCGCGCCTTGCCAGATGTACTGCATCAAGAATCAAGGCAGCTTAAAGGAAGGCAACGGCGGTGGGCAGGTGTGGCTTATTGTTGATTTGCAGCAGGAGGCAGGCTGCCGTGTTCGGCAACAGGAGGAAGGCGTCTGCGTGCGACGAAACGAGATGCAGGGGAGAAATGCTTGATCGCTCGCGCTCACGGTGCGGTAGGAGCAGGAGTGGCGCTGAGTAGCCGGCAGGGACAACGCTTGCTGTTCTTCGTCTGGGAAGTCCCGCAGGCTCCCCAGACCTGAGATAAGTAATGCCCTAATCTCTTTGAATTCAATCGGTGTGAAAAACCAAAGTGTGTTTGTTACTCGTATGTTACAAGAACTTTGCCAATCTTGTGTAGGGTTAATGCAGGAAGTACTGCATATGGACAACGACATTTCACTAGTGCCAGGAACTAAAGGAAATGCATTTATGTTGTATGTTGCTAACGCTGCCCGAAGGGCCATGTCTATTGTCTAATCATTTTGGGAAGCTTTCCCTTATGTGTGGTCATATTGCTTGCTTATGTGTTGTAAGAGAATATGTCAGAGCAGGATACAGTACACGTACTAAGGTGTGCTATTCAGTAATCAGGTACATGTTAATCGTGCAGGTGATATTTCTGTTCATTCTATGTGAGATAGAGTAGGGTTTTTCCTAGTGTTTCCCCAGTCCCATCCACATTAGGAGTTTCCTTACCCTCTTTCCGGTGTTCCTAACTTCCCCTCCCTATCCACAACCTCTCCCTAACCCCTCTTCCCCCCCATTGGCTGCCACGTGGCAACCTGTTTCCTAACTCGGGTGCCTGTGCCAACCACGGTGGGAGGGTCGAGTTCATTCGGCTTCCGTGGTTCGGGGGAGAGTGTCAATCTCTCTTCCTTCCAGTTAGTGTGATTGACACACCGGCGCTCTTGAAACCCCCTGAAGCCAGAGAAGGATAGAGACTGAGACCCTGACCTCTGTGTATAAGGGGCTTTAGCTGGGACCTTCGCCAGGACTGAAAGATTTGGCGGTTTGGGTGCTCGCCTTGGTCTTTGTAAGTTTCTCAACTGTAGAAGAAGAATAAAACAATTCCTTGCCGTCGAAGGAAAGGTCCAGAACTTTGTCTTGCACCTCCTTCGAAAACTTTGTCGCATGGAGACATGCCTGGCGGGAGGTGTCAATTCCCACCATAAGGCCTCGAGCTGAGGTATCTACATGGTGTGCCACAGCTTCCAGCAGATCTTGTGCCAACACCCTGGCGTCAGACAAACTGGCTTTGAAGTCGTCTAGCCTATCCGCAGCAATACACACCTGGAAATCAGCCAACTCTTTCCACAGACTCATTAGTTGCAGCTAGGATGAGCTTGGTATTTGCTTGACGAAGTTGGAGTGCTGAGTTGGCAAAGACTTTCTTGCCTAAGGAGTCCAGAATCTTGTCTTCCTTGGATAGAATCTGAGCCGCCGCCGTTGAGGTCATAGAGGCCAGCTTGGATTGCAACATGGCCGCAGCTACCACTGTCGAGGAAGGGTGTAGACAAGACGCCAAGGCCATCCCTCAGAGTTGTGGAGCCTGTAACGGGCATCAATTCTCTTATTGATATTTAGCCCGGTGTGGGGCTCAAATCCAGACCTTACGGGCCTCGGCCAAAACGTCCTTCTAGAGGAACATGCCGGTGCGCTCTTGTGGTGACAAGGTGAATGCTCCTGAAAAGCACCCCATCCTGTGGAGTGGATTGGCATCAGGTACTGGAATGTCAAGGAGGGACATCATATCTAGGACCCGGTCATGGCATGCTCTCACAGAGCGGGACTGCTCATCGCTATCCTGATCTGCTTCAGCGTCATCCAGCGAGTCGGGAGCTAGCGGCTGGGCCGCGTCAGGTTTTAAAGTGCTATCCCGTTCTGCCGGTGTCTTCTCTACCGGAGACAGCAAAGGTAGGGGAGGAACAACTAGAGGTGGGCCAAGAGGAAGAGGTGGTACCACCGCAGGAGCGGTCGGAACCACTGGGGTGGAAGGTGGAGTAAGAGGTTCAGGGTAGATCTCCTTGAAAAGACCATTACAATACTCCTTCATGGGGTCAGAGTGCACGAGCCTCTGAAATTTCCTGAAAAACGCATCTTCTGATGAAGGTTTAGGCG
This sequence comes from Ambystoma mexicanum, assembly GCF_040938575.1. NCBI lineage: Eukaryota > Metazoa > Chordata > Amphibia > Caudata > Ambystomatidae > Ambystoma > Ambystoma mexicanum. The sequence goes on from NC_090936.1 coordinate 151,557,338, forward strand.
CTGGAGTGGGCAGAGGCTGATCGTATGGGGCATATCCCCACAAACAATGAGGATGGTTGCCAGGAAGGCCCGCCACAAACCAGGTCCACATAGACCAACAGAGCAGAAGCAGGAGGAAGTGAGAGAGTATGCGGCAGCGGCATCCGAGCACTCCAGTCGCAAGAAGGACAGAACAGATTTTTACTGTCCACGTGATGTGGAAATGGCTGCTTGGCCCCAAAAAGAAGGTTCCTAGCACCCGATGTCGAGAGCTTAGGTGTAACGCATGGGTGCCCAACATACGGCCCGCGGGCAAGTTGCGACCGGCCATGCCGTTTTGTCCGGCCCTCCAGCAACAAAGACTTTCCTAATGGAGGGCGGCCAGCAAGCAGCATCGGCCGCCCTCCATTAGGAAAGTCTTTGTTGCTGGAGGGCCGGACAAAACACTGACCCTCATTGGCTCAGCACACGCACCACGTCGCTCCTACGAGCCACGTAGGGCGTGTGTGCTGCACCAATGGAGTGCCAGCACTACGGCTGGCGTGGTCCATAAGGCTTGATGCCGGAAGGAATTTCAGCCTTGGACCACGCCAGCCGTAGTACGATTCCAGTTACCTCGCCAGCGTTCCAGTTTACCTGCCTTCCAGCACGTCTCCGGTAAGTGGTCTGTTTGTGTGTCGGGTCTGTTTTGCTGTATGTTTGTGTTGTGTATGTTGAGATGCGGGTGTGGGGGGGTGTTGGGTGTGCATGAATGTTTGTTTGGAGTGTAAGTGCAGTGTTTGTTGAGATGCAGGGTCTGTATGTGTGCATGCTTGCTAGTTTGTGTGCTGAGTTGGGGTGGGGGTTTGGGTCTGTATGGGTGCATGCTTGAGAGTGTGCTGATTTGGGGGTGGGGGTTCTGGTCTGTATGGGTACATGCTTGAGAGTTTGTGTGCTGAGTTGGGGTGGGGGGTTTGGGTCTGTATGGGTGCATGCTTGAGTGCGCTGATTTGGGGCATAGTGTTTGGTTGGGGGTGAGGGGAAGCAATGGGGCATAGTGTTTGGTTGGGGGTGAGGGGAAGCAATGGGGCATAGTGTTTGGTTGGGGGTGAGGGGGCCATGGGGCATAGTGTTTGGTTGGGGGTGAGGGGGCCATGGGGCATAGTGTTTGCTTGAGGGGTAGGGGCCATGGGGCATAGTGTTTGGTTGGGGGTTGAGGGCGCCATGGGGCATAGTGTTTGGTTGGGGGTGGGAGCCATGGGGCATAGTGTTTGGTTGGGGGTGGGAGCCATGGGGCATAGTATTTGGTTGGGGGTGGGAGCCATGGGGCATAGTGTTGCACTCCAAGAGTGAATCCAATAATAAAGCAAAAACAGGCACAGTTAGGAGATGTACATCCTTTGCTTTTTTGAGGAAACCTGACTCAACAAAGGCCATACTCCTCTTGGGCAACCCAAACAGCAAACTATAGCAAAATAACGGAATGTCCAATCAAGGGTCAATAAAATATATATAATTTAAACAGACGATATACAATAACTAAATAAAAATAAACAATGGAAAATGTGTAGTACAAAATGTAAGTTTGAAATGCAAATAAAAATCGTTACCCCTCAAAAACATTGTTTTTCCATGTGTTTAATACAATTTGGGGGTTGAAAAAGCCTCCTGCCACACCCCCACTGGACTCTTTCGTGACCTCTGTGACTCTCTCTCTCTATTCTCCCGTCTGGGCCTACTCATTCTGCAGGGCACACTCTTGATGCTCTGATCTCTTCTGACCTTCCCCTCTCCGTCCCTCTCTCCACTCCTCTCTCCTGGAGTGATCACTTTCTCCTATCCTCCCACCTCACCCTCCCCTACCCCACAGGCAAAGCCACCCTCATTACTGCCACCCACCTTCTCCGTCATCCGACCCATGAAGCGCGTGTCAGTTGAGGCTTTCGCTGCCACCTTCTCGCCCCCCCTCCCCCTTCGGCTGACTCCCACCCTGACACAACCTTCTCCATGCTCCACTCTGCTATATCTGACACTCTTGATATCCTTGCCCCTGTCATGAGAATCCGCCTGAAGCCCAAAGCCAAATGTAACTCCTGGTATGACTCGGATCTCGTCACCCTAAAACGCAAGTGCAGGGTGGCAGAGAGGAAATGGCGTGCTTCATGTTCATCCTCTGACAAACTGGCCTGCCGCCTACTCCAAAGGCAATACCATCTCTCCGTTCTCTGCAAGAAGAGAGCCCTTATCCAAGCCTGCATCTCTGCGGCATCTAACAACTCGGCCGAACTCTTTAAAATCTGCAAGGAGCTTGCCAACCCTGCTGCAGTCTCTACCTCTCCTGTCCCCTCCCAGGCCCTCTGCACTGCACTGGCCTCTCACTTCATCTCTAAAACTCAGGACATCCTGTACTCACTCTCCTATCACCTCCCTCCCTCTCTTCTCGGCTCTTCCTCTGGCCCTTCTGCAGCCACCCCTCCTCCCTCCTTCTCTGCCTTTCCCCTTCTTTCTGCTGACGAGGTTTCCAGACAAGTCCGATCTATGAAAGTCTCGTCTAAACAGGTTCACCACTGTTCCTCCAAAGCTATCAAGGACCACATTGACTCCCTGGCTCCTGCCCTGGCTGACTTTTGCAACCACTCCTTTGCCTCTGGAGTCTTCCCATCCCCCCCTTAAGCACTCCCTTGTGCACCCTCTTCTTAAGAAACCCTCTTCCGACCCCACCTGCCCGGCTAACTATCGCCCAATCTCCATCACTCCCTTCCTGGGCAAGCTCCTGGAGAAACTGGCCATCTCCCAGCTTAACCTCCATGCTGAATCTGTTGGTAGTCTTCATGACCATCAATCTGGCTTCAGAGCTGCCAGAAGCACCATCTGTGAGGACCTGCTCTTGAACCTCGACTCCAACACTGTGTTCTCATTCTGCTCGATCTCTCTTCTGCCTTTGACACTGTCAACCATGCCATCCTGCTCAACCGTCTCCGTGATGACCTGGGTATCACTGGTCAGGCTCTGGCGTGGCTGACCTCTTTCCTTTCCAATCGACCCTCCCAGGTCCAACTGGGGTCTTTCCTCTCTGACATCTTTTTCTCCCCCTGTGGTGTCCCCCAAGGATCAAATCTCTCTCCCTGGCTGTTCAACCAGTATCTGGCACTCCTTGCCCACCGCATCGCTGCTCTCTGCCCCAACTTCCAGTGCTATGCGGATGATACCCAGCTCATTTTCAGGCTACCCTCGGCCTCCTCCTCCCCTTCCCTCATCTCCGACTGTCTGCTATCCAGGAATGGTGTGCCGCCAACGACCTCTGCCTTAATGCCAGTAAGACAGATTCTACTCATCAGCACACCCACTCCCTCCTTCCCTGCAGCTCTCTGGCCGGCCTCTCTAGGCCCTCTTCCTGCTCCTACCTGCAAGGCAAAAAACCTCGAGGTCATCTTCGACTCCACACTCTCCTTCTCTCCTCGTATATCTGACGTCTCTAAGAAATAACACTACCAGCTGCACCTCCTCAGAGGTATTCTTCCCTTCCTCTCCTTCCCCCAGAAGCTCACTGTCTCCCGAGCCCTGCTTCTTTCGAATCTGGACTACTGTAACAGCCTCTATCTTAATCTGCCTGCCTCCACTCTCCGTTCTCTGCAACTCATCCAGAACAGAACTGCGAGACTTGTCCTTGGCCTCAAGCCCAGGGACCATATCTCTCCAGGACTGAAATCTCTACACTGGCTCCCAGTGGCTGCGAGGATAAAGTTCAAAACCCTCTGCATTGTCCACAATGCCTTCTGGAGCCTGGGGCCTAAATACCTTCAACTCTCTCTTCCTAAATATCTTCCTTCCCGAGCCCTTCGCTCATCCGTCTCCAACTCCCTCAGGGTCAGCCGCTTCTCGAAGCAACGAACTGGGGGTAGATCTCTCTCCGCGGCAGGGGCCTCCCTCTGGAACAGCCTTCCTGCCTCCCTGAAACTTGAGGAGAACCATCTCCGGTTCCGTAAGAACCTCAAAACCTTCCTCTTTGCTTCTGCTTTCTCTCCCTCTCCCCTGCGAAATTCTTCACTGAAACTGCACTGAATCTGCAACTGGGCCTCTCTCACCGACCTCGGTCCTGGGCCCAACCACTCTCCACTTGCACTGCCTCCCTGGCAACCCCTGCACTGCGGGACTGTCTCTGTATCCCCACAGCCCCCCCTTCCCAGCACTTGTCTGCACTTACCTTGCACTTGCCACCAGCTGGCCCTATTTATTTTATTCTACTTCCTTGTACTGCACTTCCCCCCCCCCCCTCCCCTTCTCCATGCACTTTTTCCCTCCCCCCCGCCTACCCCTGCACTTGCGCGATCTGAATGACACCTGGCCTAGTAGGATCATTGTTCTGTCTTCCCCTTGTTCCCCCCTCCCTGCCTCATCGCGCCTTGAAACACTTGTGTATAGGCGCGTTAAAAATGCCTTATCATATATCATACCCACGCCTACCGCCCCGCCCACATTTACTTTTCAGCCCACTATAGCCCTCATGTAAGGTACGTTCGGCCCTCTGTCAAAAGTTGTGCACCCCTGGTGTAAGGGAAGAATCCAAAATGGCTGCCATGGACCATGAGGGTTGGGCCGCCATGTTGTCGATGCCTGAAGAGAACTGTGTCACAAGTGTAGATGAGGCAATCGCCTCCTCAGGCTGGTCAGGGGACTTAAGCAACACCTTAGCCTTGACACAAGTATCCTCAGCAGAGCCGGTACTGGGGGGTGGGGGGTCTCTGATGTTTACTGGACATCTTGGAGGTGGCCCCAAAATTAGCCTCCAAAGGAGGAACCTCGGCAGAGCCGGTAACAGAGGAGTTACGGCCAATGACCATCCTTTTTGCCCCCTCAACAGAACGGGCATCACTGCGTGCCCAAGCGTGGGAATGCTGAGGAATCCACCTCACAGACAAGAACTTCAGAGCAGGTCACTCGGTTTTGTCGGTACACACCTTCGCCTCAAAGAGAGGAACCTCAGGCTTTCACCCGGTACATATAGCTCCCTCGAGAGGGGCCTCAAGCCGTGGCTCGGTACAGAAAGCTCCAGGAAAGGAGGCCTCAGGGCGTACCCCGGTGTCTGTGCAGAAAGCTCCACAAACTGAGACCTCGGAGCAAACCCCGGCATCTAAACCCACAGATGAACTTGGCTGAAGCTTAGCACCTGACCAGTGAACTTTGGAACATGGTCCGGTTTCGGCAGGTCCGTCGTGGGAACCCTCAGAGAAAAGTCCACAAGCAGCTTTGCTGGATTTTTGGGGTTTGTTTTTTTCTCCTGCTAAGAGTGAGACTCTCTTCCTCCCACCCTTAGGCATGATTTGAGGTATGTCTGACTTCTTGTGTGCTTATGGGCTATGGTTTTCTTTTGTGTTACACAGCACCCTTAGTGTGTCATAGTGACCCCCAAACAAACTCCATACCCTGGGACTGACTACTGTCTCCCAGGGCATGTAAAGTCACCATTGACTTTACTAGTCAATTGTGAACAGAACCAGTACAAACCATCATATTGTGGAAGTACTGGCAGGGGTTAATTTGATTGCCCCTGGGTCTGTTTCCAAGGGGGCACTGTCCAGTCCCCCTCTTGTCGAGTTTCTGGCTGGTGGCAGTGGTTACCACGCAAAATATTCCACCGGAATATTTCATATGGGATTTTCCCATTGATTTTAAACGCACCACTTTTTGGTGCAATTTTAAAGATACCGCTGGTTTATTTATTTAATATTAAATCACTGGTTGGGTCTTTTTGCCAGAACTCTCTTCAAAAATGGCGTTCGTGTCCGTCTCTGTAACTCCAACCAAGGTCGTGCCCTTTGTTCCACTTTTTGGCAGGCTTCTCCACAGAAGCCCTCCAACTGGTGCCACTCTGCCTGGGTTCCACAGGATGTTTGGGTGGGGGAATTGGCACCCTGGACTGCGTTGCCTTAGCAACTCAAGTCGCACTCTGTTCTGATTGGGCCAGTGGTGAGCCGCCCGGCTCACCACTTAGCATGTTTGAGTGACAGCTAGGCTGTTGAATGGGGGTTTTGTGCATAAAAGCAGGACTTTTGCGACAGGAACTTCAGAAGTCTCCACAGGACCTAAGAAATCCGAAGAGGGGAGAAGCTGAGCCATTTGCAACGACACCACCGGTTGAGCCCTGCTGCAAGGACCTCACCACTTTCCCGACGACAAGAGAAGATCTTCTGCTGAAAGAGTCTTCTTCCTCTGAGCTGGTGGGATCAACCAGTTCGCCATTTCGCCTTCCAGGACGTCTCTTAGTCGAATCGCCCGTGCCAAGCATCCCGGCAGCCGGATAGCCAAGCTGCACCACTGTGACCGCGAATACCAGGAACACACCTTTTAACCGACAAACTTCACGGCTGGTTTCTTCCCTGGGCAGTGCAACGACTTCAAGTTTCCTCCTCGACGAGATCATCTCTTACCCTTGTCGAAACCACGAACCGCACCCGCTGCCAGGAACAACTGCCACCGCTGGAGCTTCCTCAACTTTAAAAAGGTACTGTGTTCCACCTGGCCTCCCTTTCGACGGTTTGCTAAAGGGGACCCTTAAATCCTTTGCTTTCCAACTGGGTTGTCCCCTAGACCTTCTAACTTTATCTTTTGAACCACCCCAAACTCTTTTGAACATTTCCACAAAGACTTGAATGCTGTGTGATCTTGGGCACATTTCACCTTGCTCCATTTAAAGGGGGCCTGGCCTATGAACTTTGGCTCTACAGTAGACTCTGCCTCCACTAACTTGTTTTGGTCTCTTAAGTGTTGGGAACTACACGCTCACCTCTGTTTTGACAAAAAGTGGTGTTTTAACTTAGACTCGTCTAATTAATTCTTAAGGGAGGTGTGTATACTTTTCTGATTGTGTTTTGAACGTGCTTTGATTAATAGTGCTAGTGTATTTTCTAAAGAGTGTGTTAAATAAATAATTATATACTTTTGATACAAAGCTCTGTTCAGTGTTTGCTTGTTCTACTGTGTGTTTGGCCCTATTGTGTATCCTCTGTATACTGCCTAACTCTTCTTGAGAGAAGTCGGACTGCTCAGCCGCAGCTACCAGGTAAATCTGGGTGGTACAGACTGCTGCCAATTGGGTTAACTCCTTACTCCTGTAGTCTTAATCTTCTTGCAGTGGTCCCCAAGGGAACTGCACAGGGTTCTGCCTAACAGCCCGCGAGGCACCTCAGGGGAACCCCTGCTATCAGAGCTGTTCAAGCCCCTCCTGGATCAGCAAGACCCTGGGAAGGAGTCCCCCACCCGGGGTGCCCTAAAAAGTAAGGAACTTACTGGGCGTCTCTTCTTTTCGTCGATGAAAAGCTGAAAATTAGGTGGAACGCACTGAAAGACTTCCTCCCACCGAAGACGACGCTGAAGTGCATGTACCAAGATGGAGTCGCAGTAGAAACACGAATCTCAACGATGGCCCGTGCCCAGACACTCCAAGCAGAGAGAATGGGGATCGGACTTAGCGAAGCGAAGTTCGCATGAAGACCAGGACACAAATCCCAGACACTCCGGCATAGACGGCCACAGAACCGGAGCAGGAAAGAAGAACGGGAACAAAAAAAAAATTGTTCCCGGTGATGCAAGTGCGTCCAGCCCTGACCGTGCGGAGAAAAGAACTGGAGGGCGATGCGCGGGCGGAGCTCACAAGGGCGAGGTTACGGCTGCGTACGGTACCCCACGTAAAAAGAGAAGGACAAACATTTTCATTTTTGATGCTTTTTGACAAAAGTGCTCCAGTCCCATCCCGAAGTATGGACGAAAAGGGACGGGATGTAGGAGTACTATATTAACTGACAACTGAATACTGGGACACTGCAGCCAGCTTGAAGCAGCTTTGGCGAGCAGCATGTTCCATAAGCTGAAGGTAAACATGGAAAGAGGAAATGCGTTCAGGTAAGTTAAGTGCAAATGCCCTCCCAACTCATTTGTACATGCATTTATTTTAGCATTTGTTTCAGTGCATTGAACCCTTTGGTATCAAGCCGCTGGTTACATTATGAGACAAAAAATACAGAGAATACAAGAAAGAAACGTGAAAAACCACGGGGGGGGGGGGGGGGGAGTTATCACAATGTCTTGGTTCGGGGAGTTTTATAAATGGAAAGTAACAGGGGAGGAGGAAAAGAGGAGACCAGTATTTGATTGTCTTAGTGTCTTAGCTCAGGGAGCTTTTAGGCAGAGAGCCACGTTTTTAGTTTTTTTCTGAAAGTCCAGTAGGAAGGTTCCTTTCTCAGGGTGATGGGGAGATTGTTCCAAACCTTAGTGGCAATGACAGGAACGCTCAGTCCTCCTGTGGTCTTTTGGGTGAAGGTGGGCACTCTGAGGAGATGGCTGTTTGTGTATCTTAGAGGGCGAGAGGGTGTATTTCTCCACCCGGTGTGATAGGTAGGCTGGGGCAGTGTTTGGGGTGCAGCTGTGTGCGATCGAGAGGGTCTTAAATTTAATCAGTTGAAGGATTGGGAAGCCAGTATGTGTCTTTCCTGGCCTTTGTAACATGGTCGTGCTTGGATAAGCCTAGGGCTGCTCGGAGATTGTTTTGGATGGTTTGCAGCGTGCACAAGTTAAGTTGAAAGGTTCTTGCAAAGAAGGTGCTACAATATTCCAGTTTGGCTCCGGTGATGGCTCTGGCTATGGTGAGGCGGTTGGTTGCGATGAGGAATGACTTGCTAGCATTCAATAGTTTTGCTGTGTAGGCAGCAGAGGAGGCATTGGCGTTGACCTGGCGAGTGGGGTCAAGGTTGGCGTTTAGGTAGATGCCCAGGGTTTTGGCTGCACAGGATGTTTGGATCCTGTTGCTGTCAATGTCAAATGCTTTGTAGGCTAGATCCATGGTGCAGAGGTTGGTGTGAGAACCTACAAAAAGAGGATCTGTTTTGTCGTCCAGCAAGGCAGTTTCAGTCTTGTGCCTTGGTCGGAAGCCTGTTTGCCCGATGCCCAGGATGTGGTTGTCCTCAAGGTATTGATGGACCTGGATATATGCTGCAAGGTCGAGGATTTTAAGGATGAAAGGTGTGCTATGGGGTGGTAGTTGGTGAGGTCAAGGGAGTTTTTTTTTTATTTACAGGAGGACCCAGGCTTCTTTCAGGGCAGTTGGCACAGTTTTTGTTGCGAGGGAGGAGTTGATAATAGTTCTGATGGGTGTGAGAGTCTTTGATGATGGAGGCTGAACAGGCACCTTCTTTGCATCGGGAGGGCTTAAGGCCTTTGATATTTGCCACTTCGGTTTCCGATACCGAGCGGAAGTCAAATTGGGTGATGGGTCGGCAGGTAGGTGTGGGAGGCGTGGAGGTGGCTGGTGGTGGTTTGGCGAGGAAGGCCAATTGCATGGCGCAGATTTTCATCTGGAGGGAGGCGATTTTCCCAGTGAAGGCTTCTTGTAGCTTGGTACACCAGGTGTCATCTATAATGAGGTCTGTGGGAGCGGAGATGGCGACAAGTTCACTTAAGATAGTGAAGAGTTTGCCGGTGTTGGATTGAGCGTGGTTTATTCTGGCATTGTAGCCGCTGGCTTTGGCAGTGTGAATCGTTCTTTTGTAATCTTTGGCAAGGGAGGTAAACTGGGCTTTGGAATTTGCAGAGGTGTCTTCTCCACAACTCCCTCTGCACCGGTGACCACCTTTGTCCAGGAGAGAGGTTGGCATCTATGTAGTTCCTGCTCCCACTCTCTCCCCTCTGTGGAAGAAGCTTTCCAGTCACCTGCTTTGAAGCCACTCTTTTTGGGTTGTTTGGGTATTTACGGCAATGTGTGACAGAAGGGGGAAACTCCAACAAATGTGCAAGTGCCACAGCACAATTTATGATTGCACACCACCTCCCTCATCTCAGGCCTACTTCACATGAAAGCAGATGACTACTCAGCCACTGGGGAGGAAATGAAATGTGCGAGGGGGCACACAAGGGATTCTCTATGGCCGGAGCTCTGAAATATTTGAAAACTGTACATTTAAAGATGGTTAACACGTACAAAAAGTGAAGATGCTGCACTAAAAATGTAAACATGAAGGCAGCATATTGAAATGAAATAAACACATATACCTGACCCCAGCAGAACTTGCTTTCAGTAGTGATATTTTATAGACAGACCTGCGCAAGAGAGAAAGCACCGTTATGCAGAGAATCTTTGAGCCAATAAAGACCTTTTAAGATCTGGTGCTCGAAGGCACGTGACTGGGCAGGCCACTGTTTTATCCAAGGTTTGATAGGAAATGTTACTGGACTGTCTTCGGTTTATGGCTTTACTCCTTCTCATGGCTTTGTTGCCACTGTGTTTGAATTCTATCCCAGACTCCCGAGTTGGGATAGAACCTGAGTATGTTCACTCAACTTTTATTGCAGATTCATGATGTGTTATTTGTGTTACTAAGGGACGGCGTCAGGGCCTCGAGCCTAAGGGGGCCCCAGCAACCGTCTCCATCTGCCAGTCAGCAATCTTATAACAGCAATGTATTCCTTTATTTATGACTTTCCTTCTGGGGATTCAATGTGCACTTTGCAGTGCTCGCCAATGTTTGTTGGAGCCCTTCAGGCCATCACTTCCCACATGGTGTACATTAGTGCAAACACCTCATTGCCTTTTTTTTTAGTTACTTGGTTTAATTGTCTCTTGACAACTTTTACAAGGGTTTCAAATCATCAATTCATCATGACATTTCTGTTAAATTGAATAGATACTTTTCCTATGCGGGTCTAGTCAATCAAGTGCAAGTTCAGAATTCAAGGAGAAGTCAATTATTCTCCCCGGCTCAAACCAGAGTTCCTGGCTCTTGCTCCAAGCCAATGATCCGAAGAAGTGATGATGCTGCTATGACCAAAGATGTTTGTCACTTCTCAGTCTGCACCACCATTCTTCCCCCTTGTTAATGTTTGAAGCCTGCAAATGGTGCCCCAGGTAGATGGTACTTTCTTTTCTTAGTCCTGGGCATGACTGTAAAAGATGTCCGATTGTTTCGACATGGTTTATTATTCTGCAATGTTGACAGCCATTAGTTGCCGATAGTCCTCCGATAGCTAGAATCTCATTGGTTTTGAGGACGTTCAGGTGAGCTTTCAGGAATGTAAAATGCAGGATTTTGTCCGGGAATTTTGTCAGATATTTCCTCACTTCGTTAAATTTGTTTGTGTTCGGTGGTAAGTGTAATGTTAACTTATTCTTCACTGCCACTTCATGTGTTTGGATCCAGTCCCATGTTTTTAATCTTGGTTTTACTTTTGATGGATTAATTGCCAATTCTTCCTCTGAGCTACCAATGTCATCCAAGAGGTTTTTGTTCTTTTTTTCCCCAATTGGAGAACATCCTGTTTCTACCGCCCTCCATTTCTTTTTTGATTATTTCTAAGATTTTTGGGCGTGGGGTTTCCTTGCCATATAGGAGAAGTGAGTTCCTGGCGATAATTCCCTTAAGTGACATTAAACTTAATTCCCTTCTAATTGAGGCTATTGGTGTAGATGCTGGGAGTTTCAGAACTTTGCGCCAGTAATATCCTTCAAGATTATTCCAAATGTTCTCAGGCATTCCTGACATTGCCTCTACTCCATAAGAGATTGCCGCAGTTACTTTAGCTTTGTTAAAAGTAATTACAGGGGTGTAAGCAAATCGTCCAAATTGTTTCTCCATTGCCTTGGTTTGTGCAGTTAAGGTCTTAATCTTTGCGAACAGTTTCACCTGCATGGGGGTTCCGACAGGACTCCTGATCAGTGTTATTCCCAGGCATTTGAAACTTGTTACAATTTCTGGATCTGTGCCCTCTAGGTACCACTGTTATTTTTCAGTACGTTTAGATGTTTTTTTTTCAAGATCATTATTTTTGTTTTTTCAGTGTTGATTTCCAAATCATCGTCTTTTGTGTACTTAAGTAAGGTGTTTAACTGACGTTGCAGGTCAATTGCAGTTTGGTCCAGTAGGATATCTTCCGCGTATAGGAGATGCATGAGCTTTTCTTCCCCTATGCTTGGCGGAAAGGATCTTGCGTTTTCTTCTAACTCAGTGATGTCACTCATGTAGGCGTTTACTGGGCACCCTTGTTTATCCACTCTGGTGGTCTTAATTGATTCCAAGAGTTGTCTTGCTCCGTTTAACCTTACTCTCAATGATACAGAATGCAGGGTTTTTATGGGGTCCATGAGTGAGTTTGTGCAGTACCATTTTCTGAGTTTTGACTAATTTCTCTCAGTTGACCCGATCGAAGGCCTGTACTAGGTCTATGAAGGCAACAAAAACTCTTGGATGGCCCTCCATTATTTTTGCCTTTGGTACACTAATCAACATTATATTGGCTGTGGTGGCTATGTTTTTTACGAATCCTGATTGATAAGGGTCTTTGCAACCTGCATCTTTTACCCAGGCATTGAATTTGTCCAAGAGTAGTGAGCCAAATAGTTTGCCAACCACGTCCAACAGGGCTATTGGGCGATAGTTCTTCGGGCTGGTCCTATCGCATTTTTTGAAGATCAGAACTATGTTTGCGGTTTTCCAACAACCCGGTATTGTTATCATGACAACACATCTTTTGAGGATCTCAAAGGTGAAGCCGGCCCATTCCTCTGGGTTGGATTTCAGTTCCACATTCGTAATCCCATCTGGCCCTGGAGCTCTTGATCTGTTGAGCTTTATCTTCTTCCTCAGAATCAGATCTTTGCCGTAGTCGAAATCCCATGGTTCCGTCGATGGGTGTTGACTTAATTCCAGAGCCCCACAAGGTGTTTCAAAAAGGTCAGTGTAGCGGCTTATCCATTTGTGCTGACCGACATTGTTTAACAGAATTGCCTCCGTGGTTTTTAACTTAGATTTTATTAATGTTTACAAGTCCCTGGATAGTCTGTTGCACATGGCACAAAGCATTGTTACCGAGCCCCTTTGATACAGTACTCGGCCGGTACCCTATTTGCCAAGTCTTATAGGTCTTGGTCGCTGTTGTGACTAGTTTGTTTTCCATGGTTGGTTGTTTTTTTGTTAGTCTCTTGGCTTGTCGCATTATTTTTCTCTTTTCCTGTAACGTTGAATTGTAGGTGTGAAGGTATCGATCACAGGGATTACTCCAAGTTTTTTTTCGTTGTTGATAGGGGGTAAGTAGTGGTTGATAATCCACCATAGGAAGGTTTAAGTGATGTGTTAAATTGTTCGCTTCTACATACTGCTTAGTGATAGTGCTCATCGCTTCTTTGGTCAATCTTAGGCGTGTGCTTTGACCACAAAGTTCTACTGAAACCTAGATGGAAAAGCTGTCAGGTCTTGGGTCTCTGCACGAGGATATCAGTATGTTATAATCAATTTTGTGGTTTTTTTGCACTTTAAATGAGGTTGTCAATGTGAATAGGTCTTTTGAAACAGATCTAATCGATAGTCCTTCCAAGACCATCCCTTTCCCACATTGGTGTGTGGGATTTACTTGCTTTTGTAGTGGAGTGTAAATTATAAAGGTCCCTGGTATCCATTAAGTCCGACCATTCAAGGCCTCGGTTCTTGCCTGCTGATTTATTCAAGTTATTGCCTATATTAGGCTGTCTGTTTTCTCGTTCTCCGGTTTTGGGGCAAATGGCGTGGTGATCCCCACATATTGTGTGCCTTATATCATACGTTGTATTAGCCTTGTCAATCACTGATGCTATTCCGCTTATGAAAACTATGTATTTGACTTTTCGGATTCCAATAGACGTTTATTAATAAAATTAGCTCGTCCTGTCTTTTCGTTGAATGAGGTGTTGAACGGTTCCAGGTAAGCAGCGCTGGCTGTATGAATGTTGTAGACAGCAAGCTTTTTTTCAGACACAGGGTGCTTTCAGATAGTACCGTTATCAGTAGTCCTGAACTAGGGCGACCCTTCAAACCTCTAACCGCAAGGGAGCTGGTGATTTCGTAACCCTCAAGGCTTGGGCTGGCCATTAGCAAGGTATAATAAGGCATAATAAACCAAAGTTTCCCAGGTTTATGGCTCCAGGTGTTAAGTGTCTGTGACTGCTGGTGTTCCACAAGCCCAAAGTCAGGTATTGATCTCCATGACTTTTTCCGGAGGTTTGTTCTTTTAGTGAACAGTTGGACATTTTATTTAGTTACTAGTGTGGTAGTTGTTTCGTCAGGTCCTCCGGGATCCAATCCCATCACTTAGTTTCTTTGTCCTTTACATTTTTCAAGTGGACGTTAGCTGAGGATTCTTGGTGGACACCTGGTTTGTCTTGGCTAAACGCGACTTTGAAATTTGGAAGGGGGCCGTGTGGGATTCGCTCGGTTTCTAAAAAGTCTTCCCAGATGGCTTGATCCAGTGAAGCGTTTCTTGAAATGTCTCGGTCCTCAAGATCACGTTTTTTATGGCTGTGTCTTCGAACAGGTTCCTTCCTCTCTCTAGATGTTTTACATTCATGCCGTGAGGTGAAGTTTGCTAATTAACTTTTTCGACCTTTTGTTTTGTTATCAAAAGTCGTATCCCAGCCGTTGCAAATGTTCCACTGCTTTAAGTAACAAGGCCTGTTTAACTTGGGCTAATCCGACCTTGAGATGATTGTTTCACGTTGGTCTTCCATGGTTAAGAAAATTGGGGATTCCGGTTCTATTAGAGCCCTTTTGTGTTTGGGTTCCGCTGATAGTGAGGCCCGTTTATTAATGTACATTTTTCTTTCCCTCGCTAATGAATCGACTAGTTCAGATTCTGAATCTTCAATGGTATATTGACTGATGACCATTAGGTCGACTGAGGCCTTGCTCTCATCTATTGACGATGTCACGTTCTTAGTTTCTTGATCTTTTGATGATTGTTGATTATTTGGTAACAGTTTGCGTTTGCCACGCAGTATTTTTCTTTGATCAAATATGGGAGCAACTCATTTATCTTTAGTGGCACTTCTGGATCTGTTCCCACTTGCCGTTACATGAAAAAGGCAGGTGTTGCCAATCTCCTTTTGTACTCATTTAGCCGCCACGTTTTCAGTGGTTTAGCAGGGAACGTGGTTAGCTTTGGTCTTGACGTTTAGTTGGGGGGTAGAGCTGGGTTTTTCCACAGGTGGCTGTGTTCCCTCACTGCCGGTTTTTTGCGGGGGCTAAACTGCCGGTTATCTTTGGCTCCCCCTTTTGGTCGTTTTTTTGCTGTTTTTCTTGACCTTCAGATTTTGATTGGGGTTTGTTAAACCCTTTTAGGATTGAAGGCCTAAGTTCTAGAAAACCACTAGGTGTGGTAAGGTCACCATGTGCTCACATTTCCTAACGGATATCTGGTTTTGTTTGTTTGGATTCCAATGGAGGAACATTTCTTATTGTGTCGAGCCAGATCTAATTGATCTGTGTCTGTAGCACGGTCTTCTCCCTGTAAGTTTGTAGTGAGGGTCCATTGATCTTTCCTGATGGCCTTCCATGCCACTGTGGCAATGAGGTAACCCTCTATGTACATCAGTTTTGTGTGCATTAATGCAACCATCATAGTGTGGTCTTTTAAGGTTTCATTTAGTGCCTCAGAGTTTACCAAATGGTGCCAATGCAATCGTGACGGCTGACATTATTGCAAAGATATCCAGTTTCTTGGTGGGCATCTCTTTGCCTGCTAGGTCCCACTTGGTCATCCATTTTGTGGTGGAGTGTTCAAGAGCGGTTCCTGTGTTGTGGTTGCCACAGGGTCGAGCAGGGTGTCCGAGAGCTGTGGTAAGGGAGTCAAATTTAGGTGTTTTTTTGTTGTGGCAGATGGCAGCGAGACTTCCTTAACTTTCTCAGCGTCCCTCCTTGACTTTTTCCAATGAGGCTATTGCCATGGCAGAAGTAACCTTGATCTCTGCCAAATTATTTTTTGTCCACTCCCCCATTCGAGGGTTGTTGAGGTCAATCGTTAAGCCACAGGTTTCCTTATCCAGAATGTTGACCTTAGTGATGGGTGGCGCTTTTATTTTTGCACTTGAGTTAGTAGTGTCTGAGAGAATTGTGTTTGCTAAAGTTGCTGACTGGTTTACAGGCGGTTTGCCAAAATGCCATCTTGTCGGTGTAGAGGTTTGCTCCTGCGACCCTATACGTTGTTCATTTGTTGGGGCCGGTGGTAAAGACATAAGTTCTAGAAGAGTAATGCTTGATGGACACTCTTCTTGGTTGGGGTCTTTCACTCCGGCCAGAATTTCCACATCAGACAGTTCACTGCGATATGCCACTGTTCCTTTAGACTGTTTACGGAAAAAGGCTTCAAATACGTTGGTTTGGAGTGGCAAAGTTGTGTTTCTCTTTCAATGTTTGCATGGTTTCTCTTTTTGAGTTCTAGGTTTTCCGTTAACTTGATCTGACATTGTTTTAGCTGAACTGCAGCTTTCGGGTACTAGCTGGTCTTTTTGAAGTTCTTAGTTGTCCTCAGCTTCAAGAGTTCCACTTTTTTCCCCCGATTTAAATCAGCACACATTGATCTTTCTTGGTTTCCTAGTTGGTGTTTGTCCGTCGGAAGGGTTGCTGGCCCTGACTGGTTGTTTGAAGTAGGTGCCGATGTACACTGATGCAGCTCGCTGACTGAATGAGTTGCCACTGAGTCAGTGTCTGCTGCTGTTTCACAATCGGAGGGAATCAGGGTGTTCAGAGTCATACTGAGGACTTGATAAGTCTTTCGTGGCATTCACCGGGTGAATTTCCAATAGAATTTTCAGGGCCGGATTAGTTTGCGGTGTTCTATGGTCTACCGTCGCAGACACAGTAGGCCTAGCATTCTAATTTGGCTGCGATTCGTAATCTCTTTCCACAGCGTTCGATTTCGTTAGTTCCCTTGGGGGTACATAGCTTTGTTCGCAATCCTTCCCCTCTGTCTCGCCTTGGGGTGTTTCCCCACCGGGACCTGGAGCTGAGGTGAGAGTCTTCTCCTTTCGTGGAGCTATTCCCTTCAATTTGGAGCTGGGAGGCCACACACAAGACTTCTGATTGATTAGCCGACACTTTTTCCGGGATGTTAACAGCGCTCATGAGCTGTGCGCTTGGGACGGAGTTCTGGGGCGGCGAACCAAATACTGTCAGATGACGATGGGGTGACCAGGGCAGGGGAATCGGGGAAGGAAGTGTTATTGCCATCGGAGGGTCCCCTCTTGCCTTGCGGGTCTTTATCCATCGTTGAGGCAGGGGGTGGGAGGGGTGCATGATTTTGCAGGATTGGATCGGTGGTCATCAACTGCTCTTCACCTCTGGTGCGTCCACTCCGAAGGCAGCGTCCTTCAGTTCGCTTTAGTCTTGCTGTTGCTGCCATCGTTGTCAGACTGCGAGTGTGTATGACTCTGCAACGACTCCACAGCGAATTGTGGCTATTCTCCACAAGGCAATGTGGGACAGACTGTGCAGTCACTCGCAGGCAGGGTATTTATGGACAGAAGTTGTCACAGTTAACAACGAGATGCAGGTTCTCCGCAGGTCCTAAATCTCATCACTGAAACTGGCTCAAAGATAGTACATCCGCAGTCACCAGTAGAGTAGTCAGAGTTATGTCTATATACTGGGTAGAAGTGCACCCATTAAAGAATTTAGAAGTACTCATTCTGAGTACTCAGAATGAGAATGCCTCCCCCAGCACTAGCGGTATGCAAATAGTTTCTGTAAATGAGCAGTTAGGAATAAGTATAGTATCTGCACCTTCCAAGGTGTATCTGTGGCGTGCGGGCCCTCTTTCTGCTTTGAGCCGGAGGTGATGAAAATACACCTGCAGCGATGTAACTCACCGCTCTCAGCCCCAAGCACCAGGCCAGTCAGGCAGGCCACGGGAGTCCTGCAGCATTCTGAGGTGCTGTCAGCGGATGTCTGGTCTCGATCAGTCTGACTTCAGGTCCGCCGTACTCAAACGTCGGCTCGGTAGCAGACTGCCACCACCTTCGTCTGCCTCTGCAGTGGTTAGAGGAAAGTACCCAAGCTGCGCATATCGCCTCTCAAGCCGCACCGATATCTCAGCAAGGAAAACACACATTCCGACACACACATTTCTCATTTGTGGACATGGTGTCTTAACTCCAGTTCTTCCACATCAGCCACTTGCTGACAAAAACCTGCACGAACTCCAAACTATTGAAAGCAATGCTCTTCGAGCTGCACATTGAAAGACAGGCCCACATATCAGAGACCAGAAATTCAATCCACTGTCTCCCAGTTAAGGACAGAATCAAATTCAAGACACTCTCGCTCACCTACAAATGCATCTCCAATGAGGCACCCCAAAACCTCACTGACATCCAGACCTACTAGATCTGCCTACAAACACAGTCTGATCACACCTCGCTTCAACAGGAAAAGAGCGTGAGGCGCCAGCTTCACAGGCGCTGCACCAGCTCTTTGGAACGAGCTCCTACCTCACCTGCAAAACGAACTTTCTTACCACGCCTTCAGAAATCCTCAAAACCTTCATCTTCAACTATGCCCTGAATGCACACCATGTTCCACCCTCCCCCTATGCAACTACCGACTAGATGCCTGTGGGTTTTGTGCCCTCCTACAAATGTACTAAATAGAGGAGGATGCATAGCTTTTTACTGGGCATTTAGTCTTTAAACCCGCTGCTGGATCGCTGTCTCGTGATAATCGGTGGGTATAAACTCCCAACTGTATTTGTCTCCATTTATAATGTATGCACACCACGAGTGCCTCAGATATTTTTCGGTCAAAGTAAGGGTGGTCCCCCAATCATCTTCAGTCTGGCCTAGGGGCACTGCTTAGGGCTATGTTTATTTCAGACACACGAGGCATGTTTATAAACTCTGGACTTGCTGTCTGCCGTTTATCCTAGACTTCTGACCCATTATATCAGAGGCACTGTATGGGGTTGGCGGCTTTTTATCCGGGACTGAAAATGGACAATTTCTGATGCATCATTTCAGTGCCACGGTATTGGGCTTAGCCCCCGTTTATACAGGAGTCATGACGCATGATTTTTTAAAATAAGCAATAGATTACCGTTTAACTCGGGAATTTAGCTGAATTATTTCAATGGAAGTGTACAGGGTTAAACGCTGCATACCCCAGACGCCCAACTCGTGGCTCTATTCATACTGGGATGTTTACACCAAACCGCTGAGGAATGATTTTATGTTCACTGTACTGGGTAGTCTGCCGTCTAACCCAGGCTTCGGGTGCATTATTTCACAGGCACTCTTAGCAGGATTGTGCCATCTAGACCAGGAATTGACGCTGCTTGTTCGTATCGTCACTGTACTGGGCTACCTACTGTTTAACCTAGACTTCTAGTGCATGATTTCAGTTGCACTGTATGGGGCTACCTGCCTGTTATCAAGGTTGCCAGATTGAAGGTTTTCTAGACATTTCTGGCCAAGTCCCGGAATGCAAAACACTTCTCATCTTAAAGATAGACCTCATGAATAAACTAAGCTTTTAAAAAATATCTTTGCGTCACTTCCTTTATGTGCAAACGTGGTGTTTAAGGCATCCAACTACACATTGTGGGACTCCTCAGCTGAAGCTTGAACGTTAAAATCAGCCGTAAATCCCCCCTTCAGAGGTCTTGTGTTTCTGCTAAAGCCATGAAAGTGCTTACATCCCCTCACGAATCAACTGTCTAAAAAGAAGGCATAGGTGCTGCCAACGAATGTTTCACATCAATAATTGCCAAGTCTTTGTTAACTGTGCAGCCACAAGAACGGTTTATCTCGAGACTGAGAACATTTGGTAGGCCTTCTGTCTGCAGGCTCTGTTACCTAGCAAGTGGGCTGGGACTAATATTTCTCCCAGCCGCACAATCCTAACAGCCTGCAGGAAGAAAGCCCTCTAAATGTCCCTTGAATCGTGGGATGCAGCGGTTGTTTCTGTTGGAACAGCCTGTTAATGACAGGGCCGGAAGAATATTTAGAAGGCTTTCTACCTGTGCCATCAGTGCAGGGTTCCAGCAAGTGGCTATACACATCATCGGGCGGGAATCATTCCCAGCCACCTGGCCACCACACAGCCCGCACCAACACTACTGGCAGAAAGCCGTTCAAATGGCATTCCCATCTCATGTGCAGTATAATGGTGTAGAATGCGCTCCCACAAACGGTGCAATAATGGCAAGTGAAGGAGAAATGCATACCACATCCAACAGATTCACAGCATGACCACGCTGAGGACTGGCTGGGACCACGGGCATTTTTGGCTTCTCGTCATTATCTTCGCCTTTGGATGCTTTTAACATTCCTCGCCAGTTGCCCGTTCCCGATTCTTGCATAATATCACCAGTTCCACCTCCAGAAGTCTGCAGAGAAAGAAGACAAAATACACTTAAACATTGCAATCTTTGTTTTTAAGCACAGCCTCATCCCCATTCAATGAAGTTTCAAAGAAATGTGCATAGAATGATACTCTCCGACAGTGGCGGCTGGTGAGTTTGAAAGCTGGTGGGGCGTAAATTTCCCCGGGCGAATATAGTAGCGAGCGCGTGCAGCGCGTGAGCCCACTCCCCCAAGGGGGGTGCAGGGGGGCTCTCCCCCTGCGAAATGTTTGGAAAAATGGCCTACAAAATGTGCAATTTACTGTCCAAAAAACCCACCGAAATATGAAAAAAGCATTCGGTTTTACATATTAATGGTGGTACACTATTCTTACGTGTGCAAGTGTGATGGTGTATTTTACAGCAGCTTGTATTGGGAATAGCTGGTACTATGGTGTATGCATAAAGATAGATCGATAGATAAAACCTCCCAAAAGTTGTCTCCTCGGTTCCTATTTCCTTTTGTTATAATCAAACATATCAGCCAATTGGACTACAAGTTAAAGCTGCCCAATAAATGGAAAGGCCCATCCAGTGTTCCACATTCTTGCTCCAAACAGCAGACAAAGAGATACCTAGCAAACAAGTCTTCCCAGGTGTAAAAAGTGATTCAACAATGCAATATGGGTTCGATCCCCGAATCCAGCGCATTGAGTGGGCGAAATAGACCAGTAAGTTCGCTATAAATCCCCACTAATAACATAATGCGATATTGTTTTTCAGACTGCGTAATTGTAATTGGTTATTTATAAAGTGCTGAATACCAGAGGTTTCTAAGCATGGACATTGAATTGCCTTTGGGGCGAAAGCATGTGGTGAGTTATTTGAACCGACAAAGGATGCTGCAAATGGTATACCTGAAGTTAATTTGGGAGGTGCTCACATGGATAAAGATGGTATTGTGTTCTTATATCTCAGATGCAAATGGGGCCCTAGACTAATTTATGGAATGGCTCCCTGCGATCAGCCTAGTAAGAATACCTTTGTACGTTCCTGCTGCCCCTCCACTATTATATTTTCATTCTTCTGGCTTAAAGTGGTTGGTTGATTTACAAACTGAAGAAAGATTGGATAGAGACCATACCACGTGGCCCGTGCTGCTAAAACTGCTTGTATCTTTATAATCCCTTTCAGTAAAGTTGTTTAGTGTGGGGAGATAACGGCATCCCAGGCACAAGGGATTTTCATTGTTTCTATTGTTAGAGGCGAGCCCTTTCTAAACTGAACTGCAGACTACCACTACTTAGCATCATTCTAGCACGGCAAGTGGCAGTAAAGTGGTTTACTGTGGTCTGCTGGGGCCGGTGGTGGTAGGGGTGGAGCACCTTCATTTATAAATAATCTAAATTGGGAAGCTGTTCCTGATGATGGAACTTTTTCATTTTCGATCTACAGCAAGTAAATGCCTATTACTTGTTTTTGCTGAAAGTCATTCAAAATGCCATCCATAAGTACGAAATATCAATTATGCAGTTCTGACCGAATGGCTAGCAAATGTGCTATGGCAACCAGCAATTTAATTAAGAAAAAAAAAAGAAATTGCAAATAAAACATGTGACCGAGGTTATTGCTAATAGTATTAAGGAGAAGAAAGGTCTCCGCTCGCCTGTTCAGGGGAAAATTATCTCATTTTTGAAACCTCAGGCAGCCCAGTCACACCTCCTCCCCTGCAGATAGCTCGTCTTTCCCCTTCATTTGATTCCTCTGACGGTGAAAATGATGCTAATTCAGAGACCATGGTGATGCTAAGCCGCGGCCGACCACTCACGCATCATGCTAATTGTGCCGTTTTATATTTTCGGCATTTTTCGACAAAAAATGCCGAAAATATAAAACGGCACAATTAGCATGATGCGGGAGGGTCGGGACTCGCGGGCTGCGGCTGCGTTTCACCAGTACTTCCCAGTGAGCAGACGGACATATTCCAAGCACTCTCTGACCAGCCTGTGCTGCTACAGGAATTCGGCATCGGCACACATTTGAGGAGAATGTTACTCCTCTTACAATGCTGCCGCAGAAGGAGAGTCTGTGAACATTCCCAGCTTGAGCGCCTGGGAATGAGTCGATGCTGCTAATTAATTGGTAGAGGCATTTCTTTTCACAGGGGAGGGAAAGGTTATGTTACCATGCAAATTGGCACCCCTCTGTGCCCGTGCAGGGGTGTCTCAAGGAACTCCAACCCCAAATCATGGCACACTATCTGGCAACTGCTGCAGCAAGCCGCTTATGGATGAAGCTGTGAGAACAGTGCCACCCATAACATTCTGTATAGAACCAAGCCAGTACTTAGAATAATTCATCTGCTCAGAAAAACAACCCCACTATATTACACGTTTGTCGGTAACGAGCCGTGCAGCCAATCCACAGCAATAACGACGAGCCCTTCAGAGCACAGACAAGACAGACGTTTGCCGCCAGTACCAACATTTTCCAAAACACAACTTTGCGACATTTCGCAAAACTTTCCTAGCTTACTAGTTCCAGCCATCATCCTCATGCAAGGATGAACATCCCGGTCCGTGCCGTGGCCCAAGGGTCTTGCCTTGGGCCACGCCGGACGGTACTCAAGGCCCAGGCCAGGGCACTGGCAGGCAGGCGTGCGCTAGCGCTGCCCAGTATGGGCCTAGCAGCGCCAGCGCACGCCTGCCAGTGCCCTGGGCCTTGCGTACCGGTCCGGCGTGGCCCAAGGCAAGGCCCTTGGGCCACAGCACGGACCGGGGCTAAACAAAGCAGGCCCAGGCGGCTCCCGCCTTTGTGGTAGCGGGCAGCCCGCTACCACCAAGGCGGCTCGCCCCAAGTTGACAGCAGGCTCGGCAGCAACACTGAACGACGTGTAGGCCCCCTGGCCTACACGTCGTTCAGTGTTGACTGGGCCTGGGCCGCGTGGTGGACCACATAGTTTGGGCCCGGGGAGGGGAGTAAGTGTAACAACACTCCCGAGTCCCCGGGCCCAAGAAGAAAGTTAAACAACGCACAATGCTGGGGTACTTACCGTGGCGCCGCTGGGCTGGTGGCCTGGTGCAGCTGCAGCACTCGTCGACTCGTGTGTGTTGTTGACTCCGGCTGAAAGAAAGACGGGTGTGAAGGCGGCGCAGGCGCACGCACACACCCTGCGCCGCCAGTCATACACATAGATACAGTAATGTCATTGGCTGTTTGCCAGCCAATGACATTACTGTATCTATGGCAGGGGAGGGAATATAAGTGCGCTGTTTGCGCACATTTTAATACTGGCGGGGCCAGCCCTGAAGCGCCCCGCCAGGCTTCTAATAAAAGGGGCTACGTAGAGTGCGTGGAGTTACGAGCTCCACGCACTCTACTATAAAATAAATTATACTAAATTGGGACGCGCCCCGCTGCCGGGCCGGCCATAGTACACTAGTGACTATTGTTTCCTTGCCACAGCGCCCCCGCACTGTTGGCAAAGGATATGCAGCAGCATCTTAGGCTAAAAGAGATTCAATCAGAGAAGTTCTCTGATTGAATCTCTTAGCTTCTCTCTTTTTTTCTGGGGGGGCGGCGCCCGGCCGCCCTATCATAGCAGCCGCCACTGCTCTCCGATTAGAGAAAAGTGTGCGTCTTGCACAGGCAGTAATAGCACTGAATACTTTACACTGGAGCTTTAGACGAACGCAGTTCCAAGTTTTAAACACACTGGTACTGTACGGGTGCATGGTACCGCAGCAGTCAACTGTAGCAATAGCATCCACGGGTGCTTGTAAGTTTCTATGCAGCATGGCCATTTTGAGCTTCTGTGGTACGAGTGCTCGATCTCACACACACACGACTAACCGCCGCGCAACACTCGATGAGAAACAAAACATCTGTTAGAGCAAAGAAGCCCATCTGCACACAGGGACGTCATTTCACCAAAATGCCAGAGGTAGCGGAAGTGACATCCCACGATCCTTGACCTCTGATGACATCACAGGAAGTGATGACCCCATCCCGAAGTCAGATCACAGGAAGTGATGGAACAGGACCCTTCACCCCTTGACAAAACAGGAAGTGGC
Source organism: Ambystoma mexicanum (assembly GCF_040938575.1). Lineage (NCBI taxonomy): Eukaryota > Metazoa > Chordata > Amphibia > Caudata > Ambystomatidae > Ambystoma > Ambystoma mexicanum. The sequence goes on from NC_090936.1 coordinate 151,581,493, forward strand.
ATCACATAGAATTGTTTCCAAGTACACTACGAAAAATATGGTTACGATATCACTATAAAGTGATAAACATTTCATACAGGAATGGATCACCATATGTATTGTTAATATGCGCGCGTATAGGCACATGTACCAAATTACTGGGAATGCAAGCAGTCACCAAGGCCAAACGATAAGGGTAATGTTGGTATGTTAATGTTTATTTATATAGCGCCTATACACAAGGCACGGGTTTCAAAGCGCTCATAAAATATACATACAATATCACCCAACCTGTGTTGGCACTCATTTACCAACCTCAGCAGGATGAAAGGCTGAGATGCCATTGCTGGCAGTCGAACCTGCAGAGCACAATCACACTGCAGCAGCTAGCGCTCAACCCACTGAGCCATCTTACCGGCTATAGCCATCAAAAAACGAGCCACTCAAACACAGAACCACATGCTGCTGGCCACAGCCAGTAACCTCAATTAAAAAAATAAAATTGTTTATTTTTTTTAGGGGTAGCAAGGGAGACCTCAGGGGTCGTAGGTCCGACCCCTGGCGACCCCTAAATGATGCCCCTGTCTGCACATACAGAAGCGTGAACCACTTTAACAGTGAGGGGAAAGGGAATCCTATCAAGAAGGGTGTGTTTATTTTTTTCATTTTATTGGCAGATTTAGTTTTATTAAAAAAACTTTGCAAAAACATTGAAAATTCCATCAGCCAATTTAACAAAATGTACCAAAACCGGCATTAACTTTAGATATCATCATCATTCCCTGATGTGGCCAAAACGACCTGAACATTACTTTAAAAATTGTACTGCTTCAATAGTCCGTTAATGGTCTCTCCCCTCTCAATAAAAGACCACCATTCATCTGCCGACAAAGTGGAGCAACCCTCCAAAAAACGAGACCAGTCTCTTGTTCTGTGCAAAGTTAATGCTGTGCATCGCGTGAATAAATTAGGCACATTTTCCAATGAGTCATCTCCCTTACAAAAAACGACATGTCGACCTTGCCAAGCCAAGCCCAGCTCTGCCCGATATAACCTCCACTGTTACAAAGAGGTTAAATCTGATCCTCATAAATTGAGACCTATAAGGAGGATCTGGAAACTTCTTTAGGTAGTCTGGGATATGACCCAACGTTCTCATCTGCTTCCTTAAGCTACGGAACAGTATGCGTTTGTTTGCCTCTTCCTAGGTTAAAATCCAGTCTGATTCCCACAGCTTCTTTTTCCCCTTAAATGGGTGAAACCGCAGTTCTTCAAGTGAGGAGCCCACAAGATCCAATTAGGTTTTACATTCAGAGTTCCAAGTTGTCGCTGAGCAACCAACTCCACTTTCCGTCCCTGCTTTTATGAGGGTCAAAATCTGAGCAGGGCATTCCTTTGAACGTTCCTGAAAAATGTCAGCTTTCCACTTTAGCAATGACATCTAGGAGATTAGCCTCAATTCTCTTCCGATGATCTGGATCGGAACGGCCTTTTATTTATAACACTTTTTGTAACGCCCATGCCGTTGGGTATCACAGCATTTGGTACTAATTAACAGATATAGCTAATCATAATTGTCAAAAAGCCACGTTTTTACATGTTTTTTGACCTGCTCATGCTCCTTCTTACCAAGAAGTATCATGAGTACCAAAACAACCGATCCTTTCTCCTGAGCAAGAATATCCTCCTAGAGAGTCAAACAGAAGGCAGGGCACGTGCAGACTTGAAATCCACCACTGTAAAAAGGAAAGGACCAGTTACAATGCCCAAACTGAATCGCTCAACACCCCTCTCTTCCCGCCACAGCTGTACCACTCCTCTGTGCCATTCTGTACCACCCCTCTGTAAATCCGTTCTGTTTCCTCTGAAAAGTACAATCAATACATAGAAAGGTAGGACACTGGTTTTTTGTCAACAGCTATTCGCTCATCACAAACTACATATGTTTAGTACAAATTGTCAATTTTAAGTCTTATAAAAATCAAGAACATAATACATATAAAATACATCAACAGACACTCTAAAAAGGTACATATATGTAACAGGGCACAAAACATAATTTCTAAAATGGAGATATTGATCATATCAATCCATGTACAAACCTATGCTGTAATTCCTTATCAAAAATAGGGGTTGTGATCCTGATGGATCACTCACAGTTTTTCTCCCTCAGTCTAATATTCAATTTAGATTGGGACAATCCCTAGATGGAATATTCAATACTATCATACAATTTAGTATTATTTCTAAATTTAGAACTCGACATGTTTCAGTCCTCCTAATTATTGTAGGGACTTTCTTCAGGAGTGGTCAGGGCAATAGTATTTAGAGTAATGACAGTTGGTCTGGAATCTTCTAGTTTTGAAGAATTATTCTGTGGAAGAGCATTAGCTGTTGACAAAACCAAAAAAAAGAATCAGTAATATCCATTGTATTCTTTGGGCACAGATGAATGTGTCAAGAGGAGTTCAGTAATAATAAAATTACCTGGACTTCCTTGAGTAGGTGCTCTCTTGTCCTTACTCTACATACTATTGCCCTGACCACTCCTGAAGATTAGCCTTGTTTCCCAAATCAAGGTAGGACGCCGCCTTGAGCGGTATTTGGGATCTCTCTATTGTGTTTTCATATATCATAGTGGCGACTAAGTCACAGATTTCTTTTTTTTTTTTTAGAAGTGTAGCCATCAGTCGTTCATTTTTGGGGCTTTGAGCTACTTATAGACAGTTTCCTGCTTGGTCAATTAGGTATTCCTTTCCTTTGATCCAAGTTCTCATATTTTGCCATCCCCAACTAGAGAGATATATCCGTCTCTCCAGATGACTGAAGAAGACGTTAGCATATAGCGACAACTATGCAACGGCATTAATGAATGCCATCTCCATCATTAATAACAGCGAAATTGAGAATGCTGACAAAACTGACGACTGGGACGAAATTATTCAACTGCGCAAGACTAATTAGAACTGAACTACATAGCACTATCATGCTTGAATATTTTAAAAATAAAGCCCTACCACAGGGCTTAACAGTACTTAATGAACCACGACTGTTTCTCGATAATGCTAAATTCATATTACAATGGAGCTATATTGCTAACCGTTGTGGGAGAGACTGGCTCATTAATTATAGATACAGCAAGAGAGACAACTAGCAAAATAGAAATCGATTTGAAAAAGCTAGAGGACATCAAGAAACTGATAGCTCTAGATGTCCTTAAAAAGAGACTTGAAGAGATGGACAAAGAAATAAAAGACTTTAAACAAACCAACACACTAGGAAGAATACAAAGATTAAAAAAAGACCCGAGTAAATTCTCACACGAAAAAGCCTATCCTTACACCAAAGAGGGTTACAGAACCCAAACAGGACAAACACCAGGTCCCATACGACAAAACAGACTAGAAAGATTCAGAGCAACATCTTACAGTTCAAGCAATTCTAATAGCGACCCAGATAATATGAATACAGGTCCAATAGCCAATCCTTCTAACAGAGGAAGAGGGATTTCCAATTTCAGACAAAAGAGAGGCAATCAAAATCAAGGCACACAACCTTTTTTATACAAGGGCCCTAAAAGGGGCAATTGGAACGGGGATCAAAGATTCCACCGGAGCGGAAATCACTTCTAGTGAACCTCTCTTCCTACATACCTACCAGTTCGGAAAAAACTCCTTGAAAAAGGCCTTGGCTATGCGATATCCAATAAACATGATCCTTTCCAGTTCCGCACCGTTTTTTTCAAATTTATGCGGAAAATTAGACTTAAAGAATTCTTTTCTAGCCAAGTTGATACGATTAAAGACCCAACTACTATCAACCATTCAGGTCTAAACAATCCTCCTACTTTTTGGCCACCTACTTATACCTATTCACCAGAATCAATACTTTTGAAAAAAAGAGTTCTGGCAGAAGTCATGAAGTTAGAAAAACAAAACTTACCAATGTATCACAATTTGACAACTGAGGAAAGAAAAGCCATGGAATCATTAGCTATTAATGAGAACATCATCAAGAGAGCAGACAAAGGCGGAGCAATTGTTATGCTAGATAAGAGAGACTATATTGAAGAATGCTGTAAATAACTGGAAAATGAAAACCACTACAAAAGACAGACTAGTGACCCGACCAAAGATCTACAAAACCTAATTGGAACAAAAACCACAAAGGCATTAGAACGAAGTTGAATTAGTAAACAAGAGTGGTCCTTCCTTAATAACCTGGAACCTACAATACCCAAATTCTATTGTCTACCTAAAATTCACAAGACTCTGATGAAACCACCAGGGAGATCAATCGTCTCAGGAATTAATTCTATCTTAGAACCCCTTTCTAAATATGCAGATCACTACCTCAAAGGGATATGTGGTAATATGAAATATTTTTTAAAAGACACAAAAGATGTAATAAAAAGATATGAGAACCTACCATACAATCCAGAAAACTCATACCTAATCGGTTTAGATATAGTTTCTCTCTACACTAATATTCCCCAGCAAGCTACTCTAGAAACTATTAGTGAAATTCTACTCAATAGATTAGATGACGACCCAGTACCCAGTTCTTTCATCCTTTGGTTCATTGAAGTAGCCCTTACACGCAATTACTTTGAGTTCCAGGAACATTATTTTTAACAAATTGAAGGCACAACCATGGGAGCCACCATGGCTCCGTGTTTGGCGAACCTATTTGTCGAATTTTTTGAAAAACAGTTCATATACACGACTAATCCATTTGAAGAACACATTCAATCATGGGCCAGATATATTGATGTTCTGATGGTATGGACAGGAACCACAGAAAAAGCAGAAGAGTTTCTAATCTGGCTTAACAATTGTAATCGACATCTGCAGTTCACCATCAATATTCAAAAGCTTTGTATAGACTTTCTCGATTTAACCATCTTTCACGAAAACGGCCATTTTCTAGTAAAACCTTACCACAAAAAAACAGAGGAATTCCCTGTTACACTATGACAGTCCCCATGTAAAAAACCTCAGAGCTAATCTCCCGTATGTACAGTTTTTGCGATTAAAAAAGGAACAGCAGCCAAAAACCAGCATTTGAAGCAGAAGTAAAATATCTAACTGCTAAATTGAAACGGAGGATACCCAAAAAAACTAGTAAAAAATCTGCTAAAAAAGCATCCAACAATAACAGGGATGCCCTCCTTGAGGACAAGATTAAACAATCAATAACAGATCGGCTAGTATGTGTCAACACTTTTTCTAACCTAAGTTTAAAGATCAGTCACATCATAAAGAAGCAATGGAAAATCTTTGAAAGCGGGAACGCTGAAATTCCGCCACCCATGTTTGCCTATAAAAAGTCCACCACAATAGGCAACAGAGTTAGCAGTAGCAAACTTAAAGAAAAACCAGCAAAAATAAATAGTCTAACGGCAACATGGGGATTGAAACCAATAGTCGGACACTACCTGTGCAGCAATTGTGCAATGTGTAAACTAACTAAAAAAACTAAGGAAATTGACATGGCTTCCCACACCATGGCAACAGAAACAAATGACGAACTGCAACTCAGACTATGTTGTATACATGATAACTTGTCAATGTAACAAGCAATACATAGGAAAAACCAATAGAAAAGCGAAAGTAAGAATGTTGGAACACAAAAGCTGCCTTAAAAACAAAGTCCCCAATGCACCGCTAGTGAAACACTTCACTGAAGCAAAAAACAGTTTCGAAGATTTTCGCTGGACAATATTATTAATGATCCAAGGCAGGGATCATGATATTAAGAGCAAAATACTTCTAGAAAAAGAACAGAGTTTAATTTACCTAACTCAAAGTGACAAAAAAGGTCTTCATGAATCCATAGAATGGCTGAAAGTATGATCTATTGACTCAAACTTTCACTTAAGGAAACTAACTCACTGATAACTTTCAACTGTATAGTTATAACTGGAATAGCAACCTTACCTCGGTACATAAGGTGAGTGTTGCTTTAATTTCTCTAAACACTAAAAAAGGACTACCAGCTACCTATATTAGGCCTTCCCAACATGGTGGCCGCTCCTGGCGGTTTTTCGGTGGATTCATGGAAGATTCACGGTGCTCTTACCTCAAAAGACCCGGATCAGAGCAGATTAATAAGAAACCAACCAGATGAGGCGCCATAATAAGAACACTACCTACGCAATATAGCGGAACCAATAGGTAAACAGACGGTTTAATAAAGACAACTTGCATGGAAGTGCAGTAACTACTCCTTTTACATAGGTAATAATACGATAAAAAAACTTTCTTAGCAGAGTACTAGAGATGGCACTAGCATAACAACCGTCTCAGCCCGCACTCAGAGTCAACTAAGAATACAAGCCGATTTTTGTAATAAATACTAGCCCCATTCAAACTGCGCGTTTACTTTTTCTCAACAGCAGTTTGGACCAACCGAGCCGGGATATTTACCGGTTTCCTGCATATTTCCAACACGCAATGACATAACGTCACGCAATTGATAAGCTGTGCACAGATGCCAACCCGCAAGTTAATCTGACCGTGGCCTCATAATACCAGACTGCACAAGAGGTAAGCCACAATTTCGTTTACCAGTGTGAGTGCTATTCACAACAATGTAGAAATGCTTATGAACTGTATGGAGTATCGAACTTGCCTTAAACGGAATGCTACATATAGAATTTTTACAGCCTGCCAACGCCTGACTAAAGGAATCTGTCTAGCTCAACTCAAAACATGAAAGTCTGATCTCAAGACTCTCTTGTAAACATATCCTTATGTGTTACAGGTAAAAGACGAATACCTTCCCTTTTATTAAGAAAATACGTCCAACAGCTGTGGACCTTTTCTACTGAAAAACAAGAGCACCTACACTAGGAAGTCCAGGTAACTTTATTGATCCTGAACTCCTCTTGACACATTCATCTATGCCCAAAGAATACAATGGATATTACGGATTCTTTTTTTGGTTTTCCACTGAATAATTCTTCAAAACTAGAAGATTCCAGACCAACTGTCCTTACTCTAAATTCTATTGCCCTGACCACTCCTGAAGAAAGTCCCTACAATAATTAGGAGGACAAACATGTCGAGTTCTCAATTTAGAAATACTAAATTGTATGATAGTATTGAATATTCCATCTAGGGATTGTCCCAATCTAAATTGAATATTAGACTGAGGGAGAAAAACTGAGTGATCCATCAGGATCACAACCCCTATTTTTGATAAGGAATTACAGCATAGGTATGTACATAGATTGATATGATCGATATCTCTATATTTTAGAAATTGTTATATGTTTTGTGCCGTTACATATATGTACCTTTTTAGTGTGTCTGTTGATGTTTTTTATATGCATTATGTTCTTGATTTTATAAGACTATATTAAAATTGACAATTTGTACTAAACATATGTAGTTTGTGATGAGCGAATAGATGTTGACAAAAATCCAGTGTCCTACCTTTCTATGTATTGATTAGCCTTGTTTCCCAAATCAAGGTAGGACACCGCCTTGAGCGGTATTTGGGATCTCTCTACTGTCTTTTCACAATCATCACCTCTGAAAGTACTCCATTATGCATCTGTACTATTGTATACCTCTAAAGTGCTCCGTTGCTTCTCGAAATCAGGTCTGCCCTCAATAAAAACCAGAGAGGCCAACTCTTCCCTGAGCTCTGGGTCTGAGAAATGGACTGTAGGCGGCCTGTCTGGAGGTCTGCCCAGGAATGGAAGACAGTAACCTTGGTCGACCAACTGAAGCATCCGACGTAATCTCCTTCCATCTGTGTAGTGCTCAGATTTTTCCCCCAAATGGCTTAGTGTGGATGGGGCCGCAAAGATGTTTCAAGGCAGAGGTTGCTGCTTGTGCCAAAGTCATAAAGTCATAGCCGTCTGACTTCTTGCTGCCCCCACACCCTATCCTGCCAGAATGGGAGTATCTCTTGTGCTTGCTTAGCCTGTGGCAAATGGGGGCAAATGCGAATTCCTCACAAAGGGGATTTAGCGGTAGCAACACCTTCCTCTTGAACCAAAAACTAAGGCGGATGATAGGGTAGGTTTCTGGAAAGCTAGTCTTAAAGATTTCTGTGTATGGATGCATGTATCACGCTGCCTGCTGCTTCTCGAAGACGTGATACGTGTTCGCTCTCCTCTTTCGTTAACACCAAAGGACAATTATAAAATCCCGGCCTTGTCCATCAGAAAATCCAGCATGGTGTTGAGCCCCGCTTCGGTGAGAGTTTCGCAGCTAAAGGACAGAATTGCTCTCCTCGAAGATGGAGCTCATTCATTGAACTAATTCAGCCCTGGTCTCTGGGGAGTACCTCGGGGCCTGCAGAGCGTCTGGATCCGAAGTCGTGGTCCCAGCAGTCGACATCAATGCAGTGGTGCACTGGTAATAATGGTCAAACATACCAACTTTCGGGATCGAGGGGGCTGAGCTCAAGGGCATGTGACCCCCCTGCCAAAGCCTTTTTAACCGTTGCCTTGTGCACAGTAGCTGAAAATGCTGCAGATTGTTGAGTGTAAAGCCATACCAGTAGCAGTCTTGGAGAGTTCATCAAGCATTTGTTGCTTTAACTCTTCCCACTACTAACGAGTGTCAGGGCTCTCCTCAGATTAGAGAAATTATAAATTACTCGCGTAGTGACTAACGCACTCCTAAGCCATAGTTCCCTTTCCTCCACACTAGGAGCGTCCCTCGCTAGGGACGGGAGACGGAACCTTCCACCAGAAAACTCATCTTCCCCTTTAAATTAAGATGGGAGCGCGAACCTGGGGGCATGCGCTCCCCTGACTCCGCACACCGGCGCCACTCCTCAGTCCCCTTTGATGCGTCGACAATATTAACATTGCCTAATGACACCAGTTTTATTAGTGGGGAGGCTGGAGGGACGTATGGAGGAAAGGTGACTATGGACTAGGAGTACGTTAATCACTACGGTGAGTACCTTATTATTCCTACGTCCCGTCCCCTTTCCTCCATACTGTATGGGCGAGAACAACTGAATGTAGCCTCAGAGTGGAGAGGTGCCCCTCTTCAAAAAGTTCCTTAACACTGCCTGACCAAATGTTGCATCGGACCTGGAGCCAGCATTCAAGCAGTAGTGCTTGCTGAATGCTGAGGGAGTAGCCCACGTGGCCGCCTTCCTGATAACCTGTCACAGGACGTACCTTTGGGCAACCGCCGTGGTTTTAGCTACGACGGTGTGGGCATGTATATGTGCTGGGAGAGGCTTGTGCTGCCCCTCGTATGCCTCTTTGATGGTTGTAACCATCCACCTTGCTATGGAAGCCTTGGAGGCCTGATAGCCCAGCTTGGACCCCATAAAAGGTGACAAAAGGGAGTCCGATTTGCAGAAGCTCTTGATCCTGTCCAGGTAGTATCTTAGGGCACACTTGACATACAGACAGTGTAATACCCTTTGAGCGTCATCCATAGGGTCCGTGAAGAAAGTTGGTAACACAATCTCCTAATTTAAGTGAAAAGAGGAGACAACCTTAGGTAAGAATGCAGGGTGAGTCCCAAGCACCACCTTGCCTTTATGAAACGTAGTACAAGGCTCTGAGGTCACCAGCGCCTGGATTTCACGGATCCGGCATACCGAGGTAAGGCCCACCAGGAGTGCCGTCTTAATGGTGATTAGCCTGATGTCCGCCGACGCCATAGGCTCAAATTGTTTATGCGTCAGGGCGCCCAAGACCACATTGAGGTCCCACACCGGGTGTGGTTTCTTGATAGGTGGATAGAGCCTGGTCAGGCCCGCCAAGTGTCTTAACCACCTGATTCGAGGATGAAAATACCTCCTCTTCCAAGTTCCTGTAGGCTCCAATGACCGCCAGAGTATGTGAGGTGTGCAGAGGATAGCACGTTGTCCAACGTGCAAGTCAACGGATCAACCTCCTTTGATTCCGCCCAGTGACAAAACCTGGTCGGCTTGCTTTTGTACTGGATCCTGGTAGCGTTGCTCCCAGCCCCTGTATAATGTATAGGTTACCCTGTGACAGATGCTTCAGTTTGACCAGTTCAGGAAAAATGCTGCAAGGGCTAACCGCTGGGTAGGAGGGTGGATGACCGTGCCTCCCTGATAAGAGAGTAGGTGTGTTGGGCCCACCGGAAGGTGCATCAGGGCCTGATCTGAGAGGCTGAGTATTTCTGAGAACCATGGCCTTGCTGGCCACCAGGGAGCAATCAGGATGATCGAGGTACCGAGCATACCTGATCTTGCAGATTACAATGTTCACCACGGGAGTGGGAGGGAAGGCATACGCGTTCACATTCCACTGGATCTGCACCGTGTCACCCATAGAGCCCCTGCCCTGCCAGGACGCAAACGGGGGCACCTCCGGTTGGCACAGGTGTCGAAGAGTTCCACCGGAGGATGACCCCCACTTGTTTAAGATCCCTTGAAGGACCTGTTTTTTGGTCCAACTGCCATTCGTAGTTATCCGCACCTAGTCTGCCAAGCCTGTCCGCCTCTAGGTTTGACTCCCCAGGGAGGGGGATTGCTGCCAGGTGCATGTTCACCAGAGCCCACTCCCAAATGTTGACCGCTAGAGTGTAGAGGGGAGACGACCTGGTGCCACCCTGCTTGTTGATGTAATACATGCTGGTGGAGCTCTCCGTTTAAATGAAGATCGCCTTGCCACTGATATTTGGGAGGAAGGCTTTGAGAACAAGCCAGATGGCCATCAACTCGAGCCAGTTGATGTGAGCCGACTGCTCCCGACGGGACCATACCCCATGAACGCTGTGGCTGCCCAAGGTAGCTCCCCAGCCCTCTAGGGATGAGTTTGTGGTGACCCGAGTTGATGGTTGACGGAAGGGCCTGCCTATCCGCAGGTTTTTCTCCGTACTCCACCAGACTAGGTCCTGGTGGAGATGTGGGATGCTGACCTGCTCCACCTGGGAACCCCTCTCCTGACTCCAGGAGGCTGCGAAGTGAAACTGCAGTCGCCTCATTTTGAGCCTTGTATGCAGCACTGAAAGGAGACATGCCGCCATTATGTCCAAGAGGTGTTGGTATGACTATGCCAAGATCACTGCTCTGCTGAGAAAAAGCACTGTAGCCCTCTTGATGGCTGCGATCTTGTGCCCTGATAGGAAGATCCTCTCGGCTCTCACATCCCAGATAAGGCCCAAGAAGGTTAGACGGGGCGTGGGTGTACTCTGTGACTTCTTGAGATTGATGGAAAATCCCAGCTCGTGTTGTGTATCCATGAGGGTGGAGGCTGTGTGCTAGACTGCCTCCGGGGACCTCGCCTTGATTAGCCAGTCGTCTAGATACATGTAAGGGAATAGTTTCTTACCTGTAACTCCATTTCTCCAGCATTGGTATCTTTCATGGATTCACATGCTTAGAATATTCCCCGTCGTCAGGCTGGGAATCCCCGGTACATTATATAGACCCTTTTCCGTAGGAAAACTTTTTCGACGCTTATGCGTCCTATCCACCTCGTTTTGTATCGTGCGTGCCCGCGCCGTCAGGACGCCATGATATAAATACAGGACCCGCCCCCGCGCTCCCTCAGATTTCGGCCCCCAAAGTAGTGGGGGAACCGGTTTGCATGTCCAGGGGAGGCAGGAGGGCGCATGTGAATCCATGAAAGATACCAATGCTGGAGAAATGGAGTTACAGGTAAGAAACTATTCCCTTCTCCAACATTGGATCTTTCATGGATTCACATGCTTAGAATAGATTACATAGCAGTACCATCCCTAGAAGAGGAGGCGTGCATGCAAACCCGCATACTTCTCACAATGACCGTTCCCTATGGTCGTGTACACATCATTAATCATTAGCATAAAAAGCCAGACAACATTGAAAACACAATTGCGACAGGATATAACCCCTCAGCCGGGGCTTACCTTATTGGAATAGGTGTCGCAGCACCGCCTGTCCCATCCGGGTATCTTCGGCATGTTGTTGCGACAGGCAGTAATGGCGGGTAAAGGTGTGTGTAGCCGCCCAGGTAGCCGCCATGCAGATGTCCCCCAGCGGGACTCCAGACCACAGCGCCGTCGACGATGCCGCCGCTCTAGTTGAATGAGCTCTTGGCCGTCGTAGAAGAGGCTTCCCTGCCTTGGAATGGCAGTACGAAATGGTAGATGACACCCATCTTGACAGTCCTTGCTTTGAAATGGCCTTGCCTTTAGCACCCAACCCATAGGCCACGAACAACTGCCTCGTTTCTCTGAAAGGTTGCGTGCGATGAAGATAGAACTTGAGAGCCCTTTTTACATCCAGTGTGTGTAACATACGCTCCGCTCCCGAGCATGGTTCTGGAAAAAACGTAGGTAAAACAATAGAAGAGTGTTTATGGAACACTGACGGAGCTTTCGGTATGAACTGTGGGTTAGTGGATAGGACCACCTTGTTCTTGAAAAAACGTAAGTACGGTGGGTCTACCATTAGAGCTTGGATTTCTGAAATACGTCTGGCTGAAGTGATGGCGACCAGGAAGGCCAACTTCCACGACAAAAACTTTAGAGATGATGACGACATTGGTTCAAAGGGAGGTTTCATAAGCGACGCTAACACCAGATTGAGGCTCCACCCCGGAGGAAATTTCTTCTCTGGAGGAAAACTCCGAAATAGGCCCTTAAGGAAGTGCTTAATCAGGCGGTCGCTGAATAAAGGTGTGGAATGTCGTTGACGTGTAAACCTGGAAATGGCGGCCAGGTGTACTTTTAACGACGATACCGATAGGCCCTTTTGAGCTAAGAACAGCAAGTATGGAAGGAGCTGTTCCGGCTTGATCGACTGCGGAACCAAACCTGGTTGATCCGAGCACCACTGACAGAACCTCCTCCATTTGTGCGAGTATGAGGTGTTTGTGGAAGGTGCTCTTGCCGCTTGCAGAATACGCCGACATTCCTCCGGAATTGTTAGCTGACCAAATTCAGCGAAGTCAGGAGCCAGGCCGTCAATTTGAGGCTGTCCGGGTCTTGATGCCAAACAACCCCCTCCTGTCGAGACAAAAGGTTGGGGGTCCTCTGGAACCTCATCGGTTCCGCCGCCGCTAGGTGCAGTAGGTCTGAAAACCACACCTGTCTGGCCCAGTACGGGGCCACCAGAATCACCCGACATGGGTACTTGAGGATCCATTGCAACGTCCTCCGGATAAGGGGAAATGGAGGGAATGCGTACAGGAATTTGTTCGTCCATGGAAAGGAGAACGCATCCCCCAGAAAGCCCTGCTGCGGCCATCTGCTTGCATACTGCAGGCATTTCCTGTTGTCCCTCGTCGCGAACAGATCGATGGAGGGATGTCCCCACTTCTTGAATACGTGTTGTATTTGCTGGTCGTTCAGCACCCATTCGTGAACCTCGTTCAGTTCTCTGCTGAGGGCATCGGCCTCTACATTTCTCACGCCTGGCAGGTGGAACGCCAAGATTTGTATGTTGTGTTGCAGTACCCAATGCCAGATTTTTTGTGCCTCCGTCGACAGGGACCTGGACCGTGTCCCTCCTTGCTTCCTCAAGTAAAACATTGTAGTTGTGTTGTCCGTCATGACATGCACCACCAAGTTACTCAACTGAGGAAGGAATGATTTTAGAGCCCATCGCACTGCTCTCAGTTCCAGCAGGTTGATATGCAGGGAGGATTCTTGTAACGACCACCGGCCTTGTACCTGCAACGTATCCAGATGAGCTCCCCATCCGCTCAACAATGCATCCGTCACCATCGTCTTCTTGAACTCCGGTTCCACCAGCGGCATTCCTTTCGTTAGATGAGAAGACGCTTTCCACCAGCAGAGTGCTTGTACTAGTTGCTCGTCGACGACCAGTCTGTCGGACCAGCGACCTTGACTCTGTGCCCAACGGTCCGCTAGAAATTCCTGGCAAGGCCTCATAAACAGACGGCAGTTGTTTATCAACGGAATGCAGGATGACATAGTTCCTAGCAGGGACATGTATCTGCGCACCGATACCCTGGTACCGCATTGCCATTCCGACGCCTTGCTTTGTAATTTCTGTACCCTCTCGCTGGATGGTCTCACAAGGTTTGTTTGCGTATGAAATTCCGCTCCTAGAAACACCAAAGTCCTCGAAGGCTCTAAGGAGGATTTGCTGAAGTTTATCGAGAAGCCCAGTTTCTGTAAGAGGGACAACGTGGCCCCCAGACTGTTCCGTGTTTGTTCCGTGGACGAACCTCTGACCAGCCAGTCGTCTAGATAGGGATAGACTTGGTGACCTTCCTTTCTTAAATGGGCCGCTATAGGGGCCAGACACTTGGTGAACGTCCTGGGGGAGGACTTGAGACCGAACGGGAGGACCTTGAACTGGAAATGCTTTCGTCCGACGACGAACCTTAAATATCTCCTGTGTCGTGGACGTATTGGGATGTGAAAATAAGCGTCTTGAAGGTCCAGCGACGACAGGAAATCCTTGGGTTGCACCGACCCGATAACCTCCTGGAGCTTTAGCATTTTGAATTTTAAGCTCTTTAGCCATTTGTTGAGTACCCTCAGGTCGAGAATGGACCTCCATTTTCCATTTGGCTTCTTGACAACGAAGAACCGGGAATAAACTCCGTTTCCTTCCTGTGCCACAGGAACCTTTTCTACGGCTCCATTTTTTAGCATAAGCTCCACCTCTTGTCGTAGGACCCGAAGGTGGGGCTGGGCCAAAAACACCGGCGGAAGACGTGGAGGTTTGTCTTTTAATTGTAGCGCATGACCCATGCGAATCGTGTCCAGGACCCATCGATCTGTGGTGATGCATTTCCATTGGTCGATATGATGAGAGACTCGGCCCCCCAGGACGTTCCGAAGGCCGTCATTGGTTGCCGGTTTGCTTGTCCTTCGTCGAAGAGGAACCCGAGCCACGTCTTCTGGAGGCTTGATAATCTCTACCTCTTCGTGCCGACTGGGATGCACGTCTGAAACCTTGTGAAGAGTACGAGGACCTGTTAAATCCACGGTCCCTAGAGGCTCCAAAGCGGGAGTTTCCAGAAGCACCCCTGAATGGGCGAAAGGAGCGAAAATTTCTACCTGTCTGGAGGGCTCCCAGAGACCTAGCAGTATCCGTGTCTTCCTTCATCCCCTTCAAGGCTTCATCTACCTTTTCTCCGAACAGATCTTCTCCTTCACATGGCATGTCAAGGACTTTGTATTGGACTTCGGGACGGAAAGTCGTACATTTGAGCCACGCTTGTCGACGAAGCACTACGCCATGATTGATCTGTTTGAAACCAGACTCTGCTAGATCAACTGCAATATTAATTGCATGGTTCGAAGCCTCCTCGCCATCTTGTACAAGTAACATGGCTGCTTTTCGGTGTTCTTCTGGCAGATGTTCCAGGATAGGGGCTAGTTTGTGCCACATTTCTCTATCGTATCTTGATACGATAGCCAAAGAATTGGCTGCCCGTACCGTCGTGCCAACTGAGAGCACCTTTTTTCCAAAGGCGTCCTGCCTTCTGGCCTCGCTTTCTGGTGGGGTCGAACATTTTTGCTGTACTCTAGCCTTCCTAGCCGCTGCCGCCGACACTACGGAGTCTGACAGAGGTTGTGCCGTTAGACATTTTGGAGTGGACTCCGGAGCTTTAAACTTTTTCTCAATACGCCCCTTGATAGCCGGCTCCGAAAACGGATGGCGCATCGTCTTGAGGCCTTCTTGCCACACGTGGTCCAGAATTGGGATGGCAAAAACCGATTTCCTCCTTTGACCCATATGATCAAAGAGAAAACAGTCTTTCTTTTGTTCCTCAGGAATCAAGCCGAACTCGGAACACGCCTTTCCCATCATGGCATGGAAGGCTCCCACATCATCCGGAGGAGACGGTTGTGCCTGGCTTCTCGTAGACTCTACCTCCACATCCGAATTCCATGTTGGGTCTCTCGACGGTGACAGGGAAATATCTGACCCTGAGTCACCCTGGATAGAATCAGACTCCGATAGCTCACCCTCCTCCTGCGCTCGAGGACGGTCCTTCACCACCTGGGAGGCCGATGGGCTTTTGGTCGTCGAGCAGGCTGTTTGAGCTTGTTCGTCGACGGAAGGTACAGGAAATAGCGACGATGAGGTCCCAGGTTGAGGGATCTGCTTATCCAGACGCTGTAGGAGCTTCTGCAGCGTATTCAGTACATCTAGAGACAAGACCGTCTGGGGGTTCAGCAACGTCGAGGATAGAGGGACCATACCCCCACTCGCCGTCGTCGAAGTGGAAGGCCGTAAGCCCAAATCCGACGGCTGTAAAATCATGTCACATTCCCCTTCCGCCGACGGCGCCGACAAGGCCGTGTCCGGCTGCAGTAAGACTTCAGGGGGGACCGGGTCGTAGACCTCTGGTTGCCAAGCCATAGACTGAGTCGCCGTCGACGGAGGAATCCCCACCGCTGCAGCCTGAACAGTAATAGGCATCGTCAACGACACCTGTGTCGACGAGCAAGTAGCCAGCTCCGAGACTTTAGACTTGGAAGCCGATTTCGATGCCGATTTCCCGGCTGAAGAATCCCGACTCATGGAAGACCTATGACGGTCCCCTGAGGAGGATTTTGACGTCGCTTGCCACACCGCCTTAGATAATGAGGAGGAGGAGGACTTTTTGTGTGATGAGGAAGACCCAGCATGCTTCCCCGTTTGCTTGTCATCAGGGAGGTTGTCGACCGGCCGTACCTTCTTCGAGGGAGGTTCCGACTTGCTCCTGGAGGCCATTGAGCCAACTTCTGATGCCGGATAGGCACCCGCTCCATCGTTAAGCCAGTCGACCAACCTTCTTTTTCTGTCTTTAAGGGTTTTTTGGGAGAAACCCTGGCATATCTCACATGTATCCGCCGTGTGGTGCGGGTGGAGACAGTAGATACAATCCATGTGGGCATCACCTTCAAAGACTTTGAGTCCACATGTCGCACAAGGGCGAAATAACGCTTTTCCGGACATAATTCTCCAGAATATAACGTCGCCGAAGCGAAAGAAAAAACAACCTAATTTCCACTAGTAGTAACCACGAGGATCCCACTACTTTGAAATACGGTTAAAATCTGAGGGAGCGCGGGGGCGGGTCCTGTATTTATATCATGGCGTCCTGACGGCGCGGGCACGCACGATACAAAACGAGGTGGATAGGACGCATAAGCGTCGAAAAAGTTTTCCTACGGGAAAGGGTCTATATAATGTACCGGGGATTCCCAGCCTGACGACGGGGAATATTCTAAGCATGTGAATCCATGAAAGATCCAATGCTGGAGAAATGTGATGCCCTTGCACCCCGAGTAGGGATGCAACAGCGTTCATCAGTCTTGTAAAGACCCTGGGAGCCGAATTGAAGCCAAAGGGTAGAACTTTGTATTGGAAGTGAAAACCGAGGTATCA
This sequence comes from Ambystoma mexicanum, assembly GCF_040938575.1. Taxonomy (NCBI): domain Eukaryota; kingdom Metazoa; phylum Chordata; class Amphibia; order Caudata; family Ambystomatidae; genus Ambystoma; species Ambystoma mexicanum. The sequence continues at coordinate 151,598,770 of NC_090936.1, forward strand.
ATGTGAGCAACCTCAGAAAGGACTGATGGGGTTGCCAGATCAGGACATGTAGGTAGGCATCCTTCAGATCCAGGGAGCACATCCAGTCTCCCGCACACAATGTCTCCGCTATACGCGCTGGGGTAACCATCTTGAACTTTTGGAGAGGAAGGGAAAGGTTCAAGGTGGAAAGGTCCAACAACTCTCATGCCTGCTTGGTTCTTTTTGTATATGGCGAAAATTCATGGACATGACTCTCTACGAGCGAGCGTATTTCCACCAACAGAGTTGCTGTACCAATCTGTGGGAGGGGAAGAGAGCGGAAAAAGATGGGTAGGGAGCCGGAAGCCCATGCAAACTACAGAGAGGATCCTTCGGTCCGTGATCCTTGTCCGCCAGCGGTGAGCGTGAAGGGCAAGCCTTCCCCCCACCGGAGACTCGTGGATCCGGATGGGTGTGTCACGATTTCTTGCCCTCCGAGGCTGGGGCTGAGGAGGGGGACTGGAAAAAGCCCTCGTGAGCCGCCTTGTGCTGCTTGTGTCTGTGCTGGCTTGGGGATCTGTCGCCCTTGTCTGAGCGCTAGTGCGCTTGGATATATGGGTGGACTTGGCGAGGATTGATAAAGACGTTGCAGTCTGCAAACTATTCTTTTTATTATCGAGTTTCTCGTCTGTTGTTGAATGGAACAGATTGCGCCCCCCCCCACCTCCTCGAAAGGAAGGTCCAGTATCCATTCCTGGTCACCAGGGTTGAACTTTAGCCAAGCCGTCCTTGTCATGTCGGTAGCAATGCATATGGCACGACCTGAGGTATCAATGTGAGCCACCATGAACTCCATTATGTCTTGTGCCATTATTTTGGCTTCAGCCAGCCCATCCTTGAAGCGAACCTGGCTCTGGCCAGGCAGTTCAGGTAGGAAGTTAGCGATCTCTTGCCAGAGCCTCTGGTTGACCACCGCCAGCATGGCATCCGCATTGGACTGGCACAGATTGAGAGTGGCATTGGAATAGATTTCCTTTCCAAACGCCTCCAGGATCATCTCCTTCTTGCCCAGGAGTGCTGAGGCTGATGTAGCTGAGGATGTTTGAGGCTTAGAGAACAGTGATGCTGCCGCTATAACCGATGTGTGCCAGGGGGTGTGCCGACAGTAAGAGGGGGTACTTCTGTTTGCCTAAACTTAGTGCAGATACACCAAATTGGTAGGCTGGGTAGAGTGTGGCTCGAGCCATCGTTTTTTGGCTCGCGCCACCAAGTCCTTCTGCAGTGTTATTCCCGTTCTAGTCGTGGGGTGTAGAGTGAGAACCTCTGCCAATACCCCTGCCTCTGTTTGTACCGCCTGTGGGATTCCCCAAATACTCAGCCGGGCCCGCCAGCCGTTCGGGAAAGGATTTGGCTGATGGAGTGTTGGGGTCCTCCTCCTCATCAGTGTCCACCATTGTCTTTTGCTGGTCCGGAGGAGTGCTGGGCTCAGGAAGCTGTGGTGTACTGATTATCAGCGCCAGAGGCTGCTGCAGCAGTTTAGACAGGGCTGCCGTGACTGGGACAGGCATGGGGGCCGGTGTCATAGGGACTGGCATGGGCGCCTGGGGCTGCGCTGGACCCAGAGGAGGTGGACCCAAAGGCGGCATGGCCCTCAGTGCTAGCGGCTGTACTGGAGGGAGCATGTCCCTGATCACATACCTAAGGATGGTACCCATCTGTGGGGACCTCACGAGAGAAAGGAACTTCTGAAAGAACTCGTCTTCACAGGCCAGAGGAATGCATGATGGAATAGGCATACGTGCGGGCGGGGGCCTGAGGTTGCTGAGACCTGGGCGCACTCTGTCTCGCTGTGTGGGGCGAGGTGCATCTGCCCTGCCAAGTCGATGTGTATGCTGTGGGACAAGTGGCAGGTGTTGACCAGTCCCACCTGGAAACTCGAATCCCTACCTGGTCCCCAAAGGGAGATGGTGTCGGGCAAGCTGCCATTTTGTCTGGCTGTATGGCACATGCCTGCGTTGTGGTACTTGCTGGGGTACACTTCGTCCATTACGTGGAGTGGTGGAGGTTGAAGCCTACCCTGTACCTCTGGATGGGGCCTGGTAGGCGAAGTGCCCTCAGCTGTGGAGCCCGTAGGCACCCCCTCAGACATCAGTCTGGTGTTGGGGCATAGCCCCCCGGGTTGAGACCCAGTAATAGAACCTTGCGGTCCCTCCGCGGAATCACTGGTAGGATCCTGATACCCCCCCTCAGTGCTTGTGCTGGTCATAGGATCCGTTGGGTCCCTTCCACTAGTGCCCTTCCTGTGAAAGGAAGCACCTTTGCGGGGTGCAGAGGAGAACAGTGCACCTATCTTGGGCTTGCTCTTCTGCTTCACAAATGCTTTTAGGCCTGTGGCACAGTCCCGGCCAAGGCGGCAAGGCGGCAGATACCGTGGGGTTTGGACGTTGGGAATGGACCCTCAGAGGCTGGACACCTGCTGAAGCCTGCCGTTGTCTACATGCGCCGGGGAGGAGCGTGGCGCAAGAGGACAAAGCAGTACCCAACAAGGAGCGCTGGTGAAAGCGGTCTGTTCCAGTCGCTGGGGAAAAGAGGACTGGGGAGTGGCACCAGTGGGCGCAGCCCCAGCATGCATCTAAATTTAATGGGGAAGATGATTTTTCTGGTTTAAAAGGTTGTCTCTCATACCTAGTGAGGGACGCCCATACAGTATGGAGGGGACGGGACGTAGAAGTAGGACTCTGGGTGAACAAGTCCAGGATTAGACTCAGAAGGGGTGCAGGGTACAGAGACAAGATAGGATTATGGCAAGTGGGCAATGTCTTTCTTTCCTTAATAAGTATTCTTTAGGAGGCAGGTGTGATTCCAGTCCTAGATGGAGGTGATGCTCTCAAGAGCAGATTGCCTGAGCAGGTGTTGAGGTAGTTTGGAATCTTGGAAGGAATTCTAAACTGCCTTTCATTCAGATCATGGCAAGAGAATGTCCCTGTTTTTTTTTTTTAAGAGCTCCAGGTTTTCTCCAAAAGACAAGAAATGCACCTAAAGTTTTCCTGTGATGATGGTGTGAACAGAAGAAGAAAGAATAATCCGCTGCAGCAACTGGTTAGAGCCAAGTGAGGTTCAGAATTGTATATAGTTAAATATCAGCATTGTGAATCCTTATTCATTTTAATAGAGCGTGTGTGTTGTCAGCAAAAGAAAAGTTAAATGTAAATGTTGCCTAGACAAACTTCACTTTTGATCAAGAAAACTGAACTGCAGTTGGTCGTGTCAGCGCAAGCAGGTATATTAATTACTAACACATTTCATTGGACCATTTTAAATTGAGCAAGTTATCACTCAAATCTCTGTGAAGTTGAAGTTACCGCAGGTATTAAAAGTGCATCCTACTTTCCATGTTAATCTTTTGAAGCTATGTTGGAAGAGTACTAGGCTATGGGAGATACCAGGGCCAGTGTTTTCAGAGAGTGCTGAGAATGAATATGAGGTACAAGCCATTTTGGATTCAAGAGTATTGCTAGGGGAATTGCAAAATCTAGTGGATGTCATGGGAAGCAGTTGTTGGTAGATTATCACCTCAGCCCCCCCCCAAAAAAACAGGCCCTGGGACAGGGCACTACAGGGGGTGGGGGGCATGTCAAGGCTGCCCTCAGCTTACAGATTAGAGAACAACTGTGGGTGCACACATCCAAGGATAGACTTAGGAGGGGTGCAGGGCACAGAGACTAGATGTGATTTTGGTAACTGGGCAAGAGTATTTGTTTCCTTTTATTCCCGTAACAAGTTTTCTTTAGGAGGAATGTGGGATCCCAGTCCTAGATGGAGGTGATGCTCTCAAGAGCTGATTGGCTGAGCAGGTGTTGTGAGGTAGCTTGGAGGGAATTCTAAAGTGCCTTTCATTCAGATCATGGCAAGAGAAGGTTGCAGTTTTTTTTTAGAGCTCCAAAGGTGTTCTCTAAAAGACTAAGAAATGCACCTAAAGTGTTCTTGTGATGGTGTGAACAAAAGAAAGAATAATCGGCTGCAGCAACTGGATAGAGCTAAGTGCAGTACAAAAGTGTATATAGTTAAATATCAACACAGTGAACCCTTATTCATTTTAATAGAGTGTTGTCAGCAAAAGAAAAGTTAAATGTTAATGTTGCCCAGACGATTTTCACTTTTGATCAAAATACAAACTTAACTACAGTTGGTCGTGTCAGCGCAAGCAGCTATATTAATTATTAACACATGAGCGTGAGCCAACAAGAAGACATTAACATTTCTTTCTTCCAAAAAGCTCAACGCGGATCCAGAGAAAAGGACCTTACCACGTGAGTCATGCAGATCGCGTCAGAAAGTCGTGCAGCGTTCTTATAGAGGCTCTTACAGCGCGTAGAGTTTCCTGTCAGCAAAGTGAAGGCAGCTATTAGGGTGGACCATTCAGAGTTGCGCATTACCCAAATGCACACAGCAGTGCGCACTCTCTCCAACCCCACAATGCACACACACACACCTCATGACAACTGACTCGCATTACCCCATTCCTTGTTTTCTGCTGCCGACCGTAGGACGTTCTTGCATAGATCCTGGCATATGCACGTTTTCTTCTCCTTAAAGTCCTCAACCCTTAGCATAGAACCCTTTGATGGGGGGGCTAGTTATAAGAAATGCAGTTTGTGTTGCTCAGTCTTTAAAGGTGAACCACATGGCTTCAATGCCAGAAGCCAAAAGAACACCGATCTGAGCGACCGAGACTTGCAATCACTTTCGCTCGCCTGATGGGTTTCAGTGGTGGATCACTGATTTTTGGGTTCATAGCTCAATACAATTTCAAAGTGTTTCTGAGGCAGAAGCCCTTAGGCTAGTAGACAAATGACTTACCTCTGGTATTGTTCATTCTACTGGATGTTCCTCCCACCGATTCCTCATCTTAGATATTTATTCTCCTGTATTGTAGCTCTCCAAACCTTTTCCCTAGCAAGGAGTGTTGTGCGCACCACGGCATTGATGGCCATCGAGTCATCTCTGTGACTAGAATGACGTTGATACAAGTACAAATGGCGCACTTGGTGCCCTGTGACCTCAGTTTCTGTTTTTATCCCTTTGCACAGACGTGTTAGGGACAGGAGAAAAAAATGTTAGCTTTAGAGTCATTGTATAATTGCGTTGGAGAGCTCTGACAGCAGGGTAGGTTGGGAGGGCTACGAGGGATCCGTGGGAGGAACACCCAGTAGAAAGAACATTACCTGGCGTTGCTCTTCTAATGAATTGTGACCCGTCATAGATGCCTCATCTTAGACTCCCGTAGCAGTAACAACAAATATGGAGGAGGGAAGACGCGAACTCCGTGGCAATCATGTCACCATTTATTGGAGGACAGCCCTGCTGAAAGGTGACTCAATTGTGAACACTGTTCCAGGCAGGAGTTTTTTGTAAATGTGTGATTGGAGGACAATGTTGCAGCCTGACGGATATCCTTAACAGGTACTCCTCTTTGGAGAACAGTGGTAGCTGCAACACCTAGTAGAATGTGCCCTGAAGCCTTCAGGGATTCCCTTACCTGCTCTGGTGCAGCACTTCAATACACAAAGCACAATCCATCTAGCAATGGTTTGCTTTGTTATACTGTTCCCATTTTCAGACCTGGGTATCACAAACAGCTGATCTAGCCGGAAATGTCTTGTTCTGGTAATATAGAAACTAAGAGCCCTCTTGGGATTGTGCCTATACAGCCCATCATCCTCCTTGAATGGGTGAAGCGGCGGCTAGAAGGCTAGCAAACAAATGGTCTTCAACAGGTGGAACTCTGAAACATTTGGGATTAACTAGGGATGCACTCAAAGAGTCACCTTGTCATTAGAAAAGACTGTAAAAGGAGATTTACGGACATGGACACCAATTCGCTTACTCTCCAGGCAGAGGAAATGGTGACCAATAAGGCAGTCTTCCAAGATGAAAGCCCCAGAGGAGACACATGTAATGACTCAAAGAGAAGACATGAGAAAAGTCAACACCAAGTGCAAATCGCACACAAATACCACAAAAAGTGTCGGAGGGAAAGCGTTTGTCAGGCCTTTTAGAAAAATGCACCACCAAGGGGATAGAGAAGTATGATCCTTGATCTGGCATTCATTTGAAGATAGAGTGCACTGCTAAATAGCGCTTGCATGGTGGCGATCTAAAGGCCCAATCTTGCCAAATAAAGAAGGAATGATAACACCTTTGAGGTGTCACATAAAGGATCCACATCCTGTGCTCTGCACCAGCTGCAAAACTTCAACAAAAGCTCTAAACCGCTGATGTTTGCAGGGCTTCTGGCCAGAAGCAACACTTCCATCACAACTTCCGGAAGGTCGCAGTCCCTGTACCTTAGCCTTTTACATGCCAGGTTGAGTATGTGTATGCTTAGGTGTAGAACCAGCCTCATCTCCTGAGAGAGAAGGCCTGACCTCCAGGGAAGACTATGTAGAAAGGTTTGCACTTCCTATTCACACTGGAGGCGAACAGATTTGCTTGAGGGTATCCCCAAAGGGCGATCTGTAAAGAAAAATCTGACACAGCTCCCACTCTTGGGAAGGCTGAGCACTGTCCGCTCAGGGCATCCACTGGCATATTCTCCTTCCCGGCCAGGTGAATTGCAGACAGCGAGATCCTGTTCTGCAATGCCCAGAACCAGAGCTGCATCGTCTCTCTGCATGGAGGAGTGGCCAAACACCAACTCTCTTGTTGCTGTAGTGCATGGCCACTGTGTGGTCTGTCATATTCAGGACAGTCTTCCCCTTTAAGGAGGGCAAAAACGCAATCAGCCTCAGTCCGATTGGCCTCCGCTCCAACGAGTTTATGGTGAAGAGTGGTCTCCACCAGGGACCACAACCCAGTCACCGTCTGATCATTCAGACGAGCGCCCAGCCTTTCAGAGATGCATCTGTCACTACGGTCGCCTCTTGCCTTGATTGCCAAAAAGGCTCTCCCACCATCACCTTCTTTGCAAGTCCACCTCAGAAGATCCTGAGTGACTGCGTGGAACTTGAATCAGGTCTGTCAGACTGCCAGAAAACTATGCCCACGGAGACCCGAGGGCCCATTGGAGCAATTTAAACCCCAGCCGAGTTTCTGACACCAGGAAATGCAGGAGGCTGCGCAACTGTAGGACCTCAAGGGTTGGCAGGTATCGGGCGTTCTGAAATGTGGTGCCCATCTGCAGGATGTGTAGAGCTCTCTCCTGGGGAGGAAAAGCCTGAGATTAATTTAAATTGTGCGTGAAGCCCAGATTGTGGCGGAGATAGCAGGAGTGGTTGAGATGATCTAGGGTTTGTTCTGGAAACTGTGCCCCGATTAACCAATCGTCCAGGTATGGAAAGAAGTGAATCCCTCCCTTCCTGCGACTTGGTTCCACTATCGCCAACAGCTTGGTGAAGGCCTTCAGGCGGACGTAAGCATGAAATATCAGAACTCAAAACTGGTAGTGAGTGTTAGGACCTTAGGTACTTCCTGTAATTTTGATGGATTGGCACATGAAGTAAGCGTCCTGTAGGTCAAGTGACACCAAACAATCCTGAATTTCTAGGGCCTGGAGGATCTGCAAGAGTTTAACCATACTGAATGTGTCTTTACTAAAGAACTTGTTCAAGCTCAGATCCAAGAAGTGTTGCCGACCTCCGTCTTTCTTTGCGACCAAACAATAATGGGCGTACCACCCCCCTGTTCCTTTCCGGAATAGGAACCAACTCTATGGCTCCCTTCTCCAAAAGAGGAAATCTCTTTTAGGAGAAGTGGGTCTGGAATAGGAGGTGGGCCCGCCAGAGGGTGGCAGTCCAGAGAGCACTTTAAAAATGGAAGGCAGAAACCTTGGGCGACTACCTGAAGTGCTCATGCATCCGAAGTAATGGCCCACCATTCTAGCAAATATTTTAAAAGTCGCCCCCAACTGGTGTCATGTGGCAGAAATTCTTAAAGAGGTTTGTGGCAGGGGCCGCACTGGAGAGGAAGGACGCATCAGTGGTCCGTCTTTTGCCACCTCTGCCTCTGGAAGGAGAGAAACATCTCTGACCTTGCCCTTGATGGGCAGCAGGCTTTTTGACTTTTTGTCTGTAATGATGGAAACAAAAAGGCTTGCCCTTTGATTGAGTGGAAAGTTGAGCAGGCTGTCTAATAGCTGCACCTAAGGACTTTTCTTCAGCCTTGAATGCCTGCAATTTCATACAAGCAACTTCACTTGGACACCCTGTGCAAATCTGAATTTTCTTAGCCAGGCGAATCTACGCACGACGGAACTCGCTGCCATAGATCTGACACAGTGAGCTGTGTTGAGTCCTGACTGTATGGATTGGCACATTGCTTACGTTCCATCCTCCATTACGTGGAGGAATCCCTTCCTCATTTAACCTTCTGGGATGTGCTTGGCTGCCTCAGCCATCACAGACCAAAGTGTGTGCGTGTATTTTGACAGGGTACATGAAGCATTAACAGTTTAAAGTGCCATACTGCCTGAGGCAAAGATCTTTTTTGCCTAAGCATTGCTTGTCATCCCGTCAGGTGGAAAGGATGGATAGACACTCGCCTTATTGCTCAGTGTCACAGCCTGTACTAGGGAATTCCACCTCAGGAGAGGTGTCCAAGCCACTTGCAACCTGAAGGGCTGAAGCTAATTCAGACCACCTTTTTTCCTAATCCTGAAACACTTTAGGGTGTAGAGGAAGCCCTGTGAGTTTGAGCTCAACGTTTACCGGTCGTCATCCTCGCCAAAAGTGTCCTGCAAAGAGGACAAAATCCCTAGTAGATTTTGTACCAGAATCTACTAGAAGGATCCTCTACCGTCTTCAGCATCTTAGGCTATGACGTCGATGGTGCCGGTGGTACATCTGAAAAATGCATCGGCTGGCGATGGTGCAGATGGCGTTGACGGTCAGAACAAGTTAATAACCTCTAACTCTTGCTCTTCAACATGGGTCTTTCATGGATTCACATGCTCATGAATATTCCCAGTCGTCCTCCAAAGCTCCACCCCTGGTGGCCATCTTCAGATTTGGAAGCACACGCAAAGTGGCAGTATGAGCGAAGAGGAGCCTGGAGAGGGGAAGGAGGGAGGGCTTGCATGTGAATTCATGCAAAACCCATACAGGAGAACAAGTTACAGGTCAGTAAATTGATCCTTCAACAAAATGGGGTCTTGCATGGATTTACATGCTCATGAATGCCAATATACAGCAGTTCATACACACAACCATGTGATGTGGCAAGGCTCACAGAAGCAATACAACTGCAAAGTGGCAGTATGAGCAAAGAGGAGCCTGGAGAGGGGAAGGAGGGAGGGTTTGCATGTGAATTCATGCAAAACCCATGATGGAGAACAAGTTACAGGTCAGTAACTTGATCCTTCAACAAAATGGGGTCTTGCATGGATTTACATGCTCATGAATGCCAATATACAGCAGTTCATACACACAACCATGTGATGTGGCAAGGCTCGCAGAAGCAATACAACTAGCCCTGAAACAGACTCACCTCAAACAAACAGGTTGCGTAGCACCGCATGGCCGACCTGGGACTCCTCCCTGGAATCCCGGTTGTAGAATTTCATCAAGGTGTGGGTAAGAGCTGCATGTAGCAGCCCTGTAGATGTCTAACAGGGGAACACCAGAGAGGAACAATGTAGTCACTGCAATGGTTCAGGTGGAGTGGGCTCTCGGCCGGCCTGGAAGCAGTCTGTTGGGCTATGCATGAAGCTAGAGAGATACCTCGAGATGGAAACCTTAGACAGGGCCTTTCTGTCTCAGACAGGCCCAAAATTTACAAATAGCTGAGAAGCCCTTCAAATTTCTTATGTGCGCGCCTCAGAACTTCAGGGCACGAGCAATGTCCAGTGAATGCAACACGCAAAGAAGAGCTTACAGAGAAAACTGGTAGAACCAAAGGCTTGTTGTGATGAGTCAGACCACCTTTTTTTATTGTGCTTTGGTTTAAATGAAATAACCTTATACACAAACATTCTAAAATACATTACAATCACTATAATTTATCAAATTAATTACAATCAAAATCACATATATAAAATTAAAAAACAGCTTTAAAATCATTTCATCCTTATATTACATAAAATATCTTGCACAATTAATCATTGAATAATATAAGCATGAGCACAAATTCTCTACAACCATCAATGAGTGTCCAAACAATGTCCAAACAATAATTTCACAGCTTCATTCCAGACATAATCGCCCACCCCAGTAATTACAAGTGAGGTGGCCCCATAAAGTGTACTCCAAAATTGATCTAACTGTATATTTTCAATCTTAGCAACTATAGATGAATAAACCTTTTGATATTGTATTTCAAATCCGGAACACTGTGTTAAGAGGTGACTATTTGTTTCCACAGAGATATGAGTCTACATATTTGGTCCACATATGGGACATCATACTATCCTCCCACATACTCATGGGTTGGCAAAATATTGAATCGTAGGTAGATCATGAATTCTCTTATTTTAGGATTACATGGCTTCAACAGGTAAGAACACGGGCCCTTTATCTTTATAGTAAACCCATCTTATGAATATTCATATTAATGCCTTTTGTTTTGTAATTTTTCCATGGAATCAGCTCTATCCCATGCCCAGATCATCTTCTTGAGTACAATTAAATAATCTGGCCTTTCAAGAATGGTATCCATTATGAAGTTAATATTGTCAAAATAAGATAGAACAGAATTTTCCAATGTTCTCAAGAAAGCATTTGAAGGGTCATTACAGAATCATCTGCCACAAGGTCCATTAGTGTTATCATCTGGTAATCATATTAATAAGGCACAATATAATTTACACCTCTTCAATAACCATTGAGCCCCAAGTGAATATAGACCTAATTCAAAACGTAAGGCTTCAACTGGAGTAGCGTTGGGTACCTGAAATATTGATCCGAGTAGCTTACCCTAAAACCTATCTAATCAACCCATGTATGCCTCTGTCAACAGTTCCAAGCCAAAGGTTAATGCCGTGATAAGACAAGTTTGGTAGATCTTTATCAAACCTTAAATATTATTCTCTCCTGAATTTGCCACAAACTGCTTGATTAATAGCCATCTTTTCAGTATACAGGCTGAGAGAAGGTCAGCATATTACGAGCATGTTTAATATTCAGTTTCCACACACATGGACCGTTATATCTCAGTCTACATCAGCCAAGGTATTAAATGGCTACCAATACGAGTATCAAAATTCCTTATATCCCCCAAATGCTTATCCAGGTCAGAAGTATATAGATCATACAACAAGGGTGCAAATACGCACCCCTGTTTTAAGCCAACATTAGTTTTCACTTGCCGAGATACAGTTCCATCCTGTGACAGCTGTATTGACACCACTGTCTCACTATAGAAAGCCCTGACAAAATGTAGATTTACAGGGTCAATACCACATTGCGATAACTTGGGCCAGAACTTTGGCCGGGATACAGTGTCAAAAGTTCTAGAAAAGTCAATAAAACATAAATGGAGCTTACGTTTGTAACAAATTGAATTGGCAAACAAGATGCTGTAAAGCACAATTGTTATGAGATATGCTATAACCTCTACGAAAGCCAGTTTGGCATTTTTGTAAGAGTCCCACATTCTCTGTCCATATATTAAGTTTTTTTTTAACAATGTTGCAAATATCTTGGTGCTGGAAGACATAGCTGGGAGCCGATAGGTGGAAGGATCTTCCACACCGCCTTTTTTTATAAGGCATCCTGCCAGATGACAATATCTTACCAAACCATGCAGCCAAGATCACCGCCCATTTGGATGGATTAGCTTTAAATACAACATTCGGAATGGTGTCAGGGCCGGGAGCCCTAGACCTCCTAAGGTTCTTAATTACCAATTCAATATCATTTACTTTGACTCCCTTCGAGATTCTCCAATCCCCAAGGCAAACAGGAATAAACTGTTCAGTTAGTGATGGGTCATAGAATAAGTGTCCCATATACAATAACCAAGATCTCTCAGAAATAGAATTCAGTTCCTGTACAGATAAACCAGCAAGATATGACCTAAAGGATGACCAAAACTTTCTATTATCATTTGAATGAAGCAGTTTGAACATGCATCTCAAATTTGCACTGTGCAGCAAACTTTGATGTTGTCCAACCCAGTTTTTATAGTTAGTTGCCAGAGATGCTAAATATACAACACGTTCAGGTTTAGAGAACTCAATTCGCTTCATAGCCATAGCCCTTTCAAACTGATGCTCCTTTTTCCTTTGATGGAGGTCTACATCGAATGGACTACGCCCACTCTGCTTATACACATTATTCAATTTACACAACTTAAAATGATCAAAAGATTGCAGCAGAGTAGTATTCAGGTACCAGTCATAATAAGATAACTGACTCAAACTCCATTCAAAATAATTGTCTAAAAGAGAATGTAGCTTTCCCACATTTATATCAGACCAATATATTCTGTTACCCTGATTGTTAAGCGAGACCTTTATGTCCCTTTTCATACCTGCACTCAGTTGCGTATATTTCCGAATCGGCATGCCCACGTCAATACCAAATGATCACAGAAGTTGGGTTGCACCAGGGTAATGGGACTAAAATATGGTCATAACTCTTGGCTAATAAAAACATAACCAATACATGAGGGAGAAGTACCATTAGTCCATGTATTACCTACAGATAAATGGGATGTTGCCTTAAGATTGAGGAAGACTAGTATATATGTTTCAATATAATACCACCAGCTATTTGTTTTTAATGTGCACTTTTTTTTTACAATGGGGCATAATCTTAAACTAGGTTGATTAGTGACTAGAGTCCCATCACTCCCCTCAGTTGGAAACAAACGCTCATTAAAAATCGCCTGCAATAACTACCTTCCTTAATAGATGGAGAGTATACCAATGGGTTAGTAATTCATTCAGCTTCTTATCACACCATTATTCTCTTTCCTGGGGGTTTATATACATTTATGACTAGAGTCATTATTTGTGACCGACTCCCGTCAGAGAACTGCAGATAAGACACAAGAATAAGATTGATATCCCTGAAGGGTTTCAGATGTAGGAAGGATTGGAACAGATAGCCAGCCCACCCATCGGGCGACCACATATATTTTGTTTTGCAGGAGTACAAATGATGTTAAACCCATAAAAAAAAAACTCAATTAACCAAGTTTCCAGCAAACGGAATATATCGTATGAGGTTATTTACAAACCCAGGGGTTTTCCTAAAAAATAATTAAAACCCCTAGTATTCCATGAAGCCCATTGTAGTTGCGCTTGGTTTCCAGGGATTCATGTAGGGTAAAATTCTGAATGGTTACAGGAATCTTGCCTCCAGAGGGTTGTTCCACATCCCAGATGCATGATCCAATTTTATTTGCTGAAGCATTTATGTTATTACAACCCATGAGACAACAAGCGTTAGTCATCAATTGCTGCACACTAGGGGATGATTCACAATCAGAATAATGCCTAGCATGTTATTGACAAACAGTAAGTTGGAAGCCCATCTTTCTTAGTTCACGATGGGAACAATTCAAAAGGGCCGTGATGGCCTGAGAAATAAATTCAACCAGGGACCAAATCGTAGAACTATACCAAGCAGGAAGAACAAGTCTGTTCTGCATATATTCCTAAGTGCTGGTATTCGGTGGAGGAGATCCATAATAGAACTTCTATTCATAAATGGGCTATATGATAACGGCATGACTTCCTCCAACTTTATACCTCTACCCAGAAGGTAACAATGTGTCGTTATATTCCTGCACAGTAGGATTAGCCTATTACTAATCATGCGGGTCAAAGTGGGCACACAAGCGTAAATATTTTATAAATTAGTATCCCCTCTAGAATCACAAATCCTATTCCCAATTCCTGATGTTATGTATTCATCACTAATCACATTATGTGTATGAGGAATATTTGTAGGCAGCAGCGATTTATTTTCTAGTTGTGCACCACTACCACCCAAACGCAGCCATCTTTCCATTGGACCTCCGAGATCTACTTGCCGCATTGTGCCGTCAGGCAGAACATTAGTAACCCTAGCACTAGTTTGGCTGGACTATGAACAGTCATTGTTGGTTCCATTGACAGTCCATTGCTAGGCGTATTACTAAGGGGCTCCATCCTAGTTGGATTACTTTGACTTCTACGAGGTTCTGAATCAGGAAGTACCATCCTTGATGCATAAGGCAAAGCATTTCCTTTACGCTTTAGTTTCTTCTTTCCTTTGGTAGGTTTACGCTGGGAGGAAGTGCGTTAAGGTTTCAGACACATTCTTCCCCATTAAACACCCCTCACAATCAAGAGTTCCATGTTCAAACCTTAAAACCGCCTGAGCTTGGCTTGCAAGACCAATAGTAGTAAAAGGTGGTTCTAGAATACAATTAGTAGTAGCAACTGATTGAGTATTTAAAATCTCTACACAATTTAATAAATCAGTTACAGAATCATCAGCAGGAACACACACATCCTGTACTTCCACATTATGATCACATGAATTCAAAACCAGATCGACCACTTTAGCCAGAATGAATTTAATTTCCCGCTATTCAATAGCCATATTGGTACATAGTACTAAAAGTTTATAGAGGCTACGATTGCATTCATGGAAGGCTGTGCTCGACCCTGAGCGCTCTAGCACACATCAAACCTGCATCAACCGTAATCTCGGTTCTTCATCTTCCATATCCGTACTCTCTTGTGTCACTATAATACTGACTGGATCAGCTGGATGATGAGCAGTCTCTGCAGATCCGGTGTAGCTGACAGTTGTGTTCCAATAATGTTATTAAAAGTAGCTGAAGAATTTAAGATTTTATTTCCCTTTGTTGGCCCCAATGAATTACGATGTAAATTCATGCAAAGATTTAATAGAGAATGATTATTATCGATGGATGTTGATAGTGTATCGATTTGGTCAGCTATTACAGTTGGAGCGGCACAGAAGATTTTCCTCTACAAGAGCTTCTGATGTTGAACATTGATCCGGTAAAATCACGGATAACTCCTGATTAGAAACATCTGTAAGTCCATGCTTGGGACCATCTTTAAGCAACTCCAATATAGAAGCGTTATGTTTTCAGTGGCTGTCCACTGAAATAGCCACAAAATATCCAGTAATTCTATTAAGTTCAGGTAACGTTGGCTGGAGTACATCATTCTTTCGCCCCACCAAAACCTGTGACTAAAGATTAGTCACACTAGTTTTCACATTTCGTGTCCATTTTGCTGCCATGGAGCTACAAAGACCCACCTTTGTTTCCCGATTCTCCTGCATTGGGTTTGTATAGCGGTCAGCTCTGTTATGTATCACCTTAGTTTGCAAGTTAGATGACTTAGACCTCACCAATGTAGATAACTTCCAATCCTACACATTACCTCGCACCACAGCTAGCACCTCGCAAGAACCTAGTTGGACCAACCCAGGAAGTTCCAAAATAACTCCAGGGTGCTGGCTGCACTTACCGCAGTACGTCCTATATCAGACCAGGGTCTTACCTCGAGCTGGGGAGGGTGTAGGTTGCAACACTTGCGCCACACAGCATTCCATGGGGCGGGAGGGTAGCCTCATGCAGGATATAGAGCCCAGTACGCTACACTTAAGCGCCTTAGCTCAACGCAGCACAGCACAGCGGCTCCGCAGCCTTGCTAGCTTCACCAGTCAACTTCTGGTTAGAGTGAGGGCGCTAGAAAGCCCAGCCAAGATGACTGCGAGCCAGTGAGCTCCCCGACACCCTCATAGGTCCAGCAAATATCCAGAGATTCCCTCACCATATCCAGCCTTCTCACATGGTGTACAGCTGCCTGTAGATAAGGCCCATGGGTGTGTGAAATATGGAGAGAATTCAGAGTCAGTACACGCGACTACGAGTAAAAAGGAAATTCCCCTCATGTGGCTGCAACTCTGGGCTGCACACGAGACAACTCGGCAGAGAGGCTGCATGGCAAAGCTTCGGAGAGGTGCCCTGGCATCTGGAGGCTCAGTTTATGTCCGACAGCCTGGTGTGAGAGACTGTGGTAAAGGACCAACGAGACCACAAACCCCTGGGTGATACTTGGAACCGGCCTGCGCACCTCCGGTGTGCATAGCAACGAGTGAACGGAACCACCGGAAACAGCGAGGGACGGAGGCGTCGCACTGCGGGACCAGGAGCTACCCTGCATGGACTCGTCGGCTTGGGTGAGCCCTCGACTTGCGCAGCTGCTGAGAACCATCCGGGGCTGGTGAGGAGTGGCGCTCCCTGAATAGCGGGAGCAGTGGAGGAGCTTGTCAGGCGGCGCCCACTGAGTGGGTGGGAGAAATGCCAGTGCAGCACCCTTGAGTCCAGGGGAGGCGGGCTGACTCCTGGGAGCCGGCGTCGGCGGCACCTGGCTAGCCGAGGACGCTGCTGGGCGCAGGGACTGCAGAACTTGAAAATTGAGCCACTTGGAAGGAAGAGTGGAGAACTCGGAGGCAGACATCAGCCGGTACACTGCAAAGGCAAGCTGTGCTGGGGACGCTGAAGCGCAATAAGACTGGACCTTGTGCGGGCGGTGGGGAAGAGGGTGAACCATGATCGGCCCGCATCTACCCCACCACCCCATTGGAGCAGGTGGGATACCCTTTCGGCCGAGACACTTGGAGGGTGGGGGGGGGCAGGACTCCACACCAACCCTGCCCGTGTCATCAGGTTAAAAGTTTTGGACGGTGTGAAACACGGTAACCTGGCTGGTGCTGGGCTCTGGGGATACACATGCTTGAGAGGTGCGCTTCCCCTGCATCTCCTGGCAGAGTTGTGGTCCTGGCCCAAAGGAGAGTCACCACATGGAGCACATCATTGTGCCTTCGGAATCTCAGGTTCTGAATAACGGTGGGCAACATATTGCTGGGGACGTTGGAGTGGTGGGGACCGCTGCTGGCTAAGAGTTGAAGCCCTAGACCCACTGGCAACAACCAGTCAGGGCATGCATGCAACATCACAAGACTGGAGAGGGAACCTTTAAGTTTCACCCCCCGCGGTGCAACCAACTACAGGCCCCAGTGAGGGGGAGAATCTCCAGATGCGGCTCGTGGGGCAGCTCTGGCTGTGATCATGACCAAGATGGATTACACACATGCATGGATGAAGGAATCGGATTGCCTGGGTGCAGATGGCAGAAGTTAGAGTGAAGCAGACGTCCGCTTGTTGCCTGGCACTCTGGATCACCAACAAAGTGCATCCACAGACGGGCCCAGGGGGGTTGCCGAGTGGAGACACAAGGAGGAAGCTAGGACACTACTAATCTACGGGACACCCCCCCAGAGGGGGCGCGCCGGGATCTGGCCTGTGTACCCCATGGAAGCAGTCTCCGGACGCGTGAGGAATGTCTAAATCTGTTAAGGCGGGCTAGCAGCAGCAGTCCAAGCTGCAGTTCGATACTCTATCTCAAGTGAAACATGCCAATGGAGAAATCCCCAGAGGCGCAGCCCCAGGCTGCCGCACTGGATCCATCCGGGGCCTTCCAAGACATGAAAGCGATGTTCAATCAGCTACAGTCCAGTATACAATCTCTGGACGGGAAAATGGACACACTAAACTGTAAAGTTGACCACATGCAGGTCCGCTTAGACAAGCATGGTGAAAGACTGGACGAAGTGGAAGGCAGAGTGTCGACCGTGGATGATTAATCCACCTCACTGGTTAGAGATATGACACTAGTGAAAAGGGCACTGAAAGAATTAACAAACAGGATGACTTGGAATCGAGCTCCAGAAGGAATAACCTTCAAATCATTGAGGTGCCGGAAACTATGGAACAGAAGAATATGGAGCTTTTGGTGGAGGACATGCTGCGGGAGGCTCTGGGCCCGGAAGACTTCTCGGCAGAACGTATCACAGAGAGCGCACTGTGTGCCTAGTCGGAGGAGAATGGTCCCGATTATTGCTCGGATGCTAAATTACCGGGACAGGGACACCGCCCTCTGCAAGGCCCAAGAAATAGCAACAGTGACTTGCACGGGCGACACCATCAAGCTTTTCCCAGATTTTTCGAATAAAGTCCAAGCATCCAGGAGAACATTTACGGAAGTGAAGAAAAAATTGAGAGATAGAGGAATCCGCTACGCCATGATGTTTCCTGCCAAACCCCGAATAGGACACGAGGGCCAGGCTATTTTCTTTCACACTCCAGAGGAGGCCACTACCTTTTTGGAAATGCAGCCAAGAAAGCCCCAGCAACTGGGGAATAATGCGTGATACTTTTCTCGTTGATGCGTATCCTTTTATTACTGCACAATATTTGTACCCGATTACCTGTGGGCCGGGATGGGGTGGGCGGATTACGTAACTTTAGTGGTGCGGGGATGGCTGGGTCCCTGGCTGCCCCTCATGCAAAAGCTTCAGGTTAGTTTATGGGTAAGTAATAAAGGACTTTAGCTGATAAGTTGGGGGATCAGCAGGGGGGGGGAAGAGGAGGGTAGGGGTTATCACTGCCGAATTGGGGTTGTCGTTGCTTATAACACCTGATCAGTTTAAGACTGCGGGTCAATATGCAGTTAAACTTCACAACATGGTGAGAGATGGCCACACTTAACTTTTGAACTTTGCACTTGGAATGTTAGGGGGTTGAAATGTCCCACTAAAAGCCGGAAAATATTGTTGTATATGCAAAGGCATCTGGTTGAAGTTGCATTCCTACAAGAGACTTAAACGACCGACAGTCTACTTTCGGGAAACCCTGGGGATGCCATTGATATTTTTCAGCATACTCTTCATATGCTAGGGGAGTGGGCACTTTGATATATGCCAAGGTCAGGTTCCACCAAATGAAAGTGGTGAGAGACAGGGAGGGCAGGGTACTCATTGTGCAGGGCACCATCCAAGGGAAATTGTACACACTAATCAACTATTATGGGCCCAATCATGACACAGATACACTAGATTGGATAGACCGGCAGCTCGAGGAGCTAACACCCGTGATCTGGCCCGGTGACTTCAATGCAGTGATGCAGCCCGAACTAGACAGGACAGGGGGAGGCCAGGGAGCAGGTAACAGAGGGACTAGCTGGTTGCGAGACATGACCTTTTTATGAGATATTGCTGATGTATGGAGAGTGAGAAATCAAACGGAACGGCAATAGACCAGTCATTCTGCTTTTCACAACTTTGCATCGAGGCTAGATATTTTCCTAGTTTCACATTTGCTGTTGGACCCGGTTAGAGAAGTGAAGATCCTGGCCCGTACACTCTCAGATCATGCTCCTGTGACAATGGAAGAGAGTCTGGAAGGCCGGGCGAGAGGGGCACTCCGGTGGTGATTCAAGAGTGAGGGTTTGTCAGACACAATCTTCAGGGAAGGCCTAATAGATGCATTGACACCTTTCTCGACTTGAACGTAGGTTCCGTGATGTCAGCCGGGATATTATGGGAAAGCCTTAAGTGTGTGATATGGGGCGAATGCATATCCAAAGAAATAGGGATTCTTAAACAGATTAGGAAGGCGCTGGCGAGCAAAGAGCATCCTACGGATGCTTCAGGCGACTAATCCGAAACCCACAAGTCAAAAAACAAGCCGAGATCCTTAAACAAATGCAAGAATTCCAGACACTAGCACTCACGGAGGTCAAATACATGGGCAATGTGCATAATAGTCGTCAATACGGGGAGGGGAACAGGCCCGGTCGGACGCTAGCCAGGGCAACCAGGAAGGACACTATGAAAGGTAGGATTCATACTATAGTGGATGAGAACGGGGATGATAGGTATGGGGATACGGAGATAGTCCAACAATTCTTCAAATTTTATAAACACCTCTACTCCCCACAGATACATGCCTCTCAGGCGGACACAGAGGAATTCCTGGGTCAGGTGGCCCTGCACTAATGCACTGACTACCACAGAGAACATCTAAGCTGTCCCCGATCATTGCAAGAGGTACTAAATGCTATTAAGTCCTTGCTGAACTGGAAATCCCCAGGACCCGATGGGTTCACAGCGGAATTCCATAAACATTATGACGACTGATTAGCACCCCATCTACTTGAGATGTTCCAACATAGTTTAGAGACGGGTCTCCTGCCGGACACACAGAGGCGCGATGGGGGTAGTGATATTAAAACCAGCTAAGCCTAGAAACTATTGCTCCTCTTACTGCCCAATCTCATTAATAAATATTGACAATAAGATTTTAGCGAAGATCCTCGCGTCTTGACCATCGCCCATGATGCAGACGATGGTAGAGCCGGACCAGGCGGGCTTCATCCCGGGGCGATCTACCTCATATGGTTTATGGAGGATGTTTGGGCTGATGGCAGCAGTACCCCCCCGGAGAGTCATTGGTGGCAGCACTACTGGACGCCACTAAAGCGCTCGAATCGTCCAATGGCCCTTTCTATTTACTGTGTTGCGATGAATGGGGATAGAGGGGGGGGACCCCCATATAGCTAAGGTCCGATTACTAAATACGCAACCGACTGCCAGGGTTTGAGTGAATGGCCAATTGACACCAACCATACCGTTAGAGAGGGACACGACGGGGGTGCCCCCTATCACCACTGCTTTTCGCTTTGGCGATAGAACCGTTGGCTGAGAGGGTAAGGGAATTACATTTACACAGTGGAATTCAATTATATAACCATAGGGTATTAATATTGTTATACGCTGATGATATGGTGCTATTTATCAAAGACCCTAGGAAGAATCTGGATCCGGTTATTAGGGATGTCCAGGGTTTTGGGGAAATATCGGGTTGAAAGTAAACTCTTGCAAGTCAGTGCTTTTCCCACTGACAGAAATGGTCGACCAATATCAACACGGCTGGGGGTTCCAATGGCACGGGACTCACTCGCTAATGGGAATCTACATAGCTAGGTATACAATCGTGGTGTATCCCAGCAACTATATCTGAGGGTCTTGGATCAGGCTTGAGAGGCCATGCTGAGATGGAGGAACCTCTCCCCCCCTCAACCTATACGGCCGGATCTCCATCGTCAAAATAACATTGCTCCCTAGGTTCCTCTACATCTTCCTTAATGCTTGGATAGCGGTCTCAGGAGACTAGTTCTGAGGTTTGAAAGCAGCTGTCTCACAATTTTTATGGGCCGGTAAACCAGCCAGAGTGTCCTGGGATAAACTGACAGCGCCCATACACGAGGGGGGGACTAGGCCTGCCCGACTGAGTCATACTACAATGTGGCACAGACCGGGTTTCTTACCATTGGTATGAGATGCAAAGAGTTAGAAGACATGTAGAGGTAGAAACAGCAGAAGCTGCACCAGATTTGCTTAGATCGATTATTTGAACAGCTCCGAGCAAGACAACACACAAAGAACTTCCTGTAGGTGACTTGTAGAGCCTGGGCTAAAATAGAACGTAAAAAGGGGGTAGAAGTGCTTTACTCGCCTCGACTCCCGGTAACACACACACCAGGGATACTGATCACGAGTGAGGCAGGGTTTGTGAACATGGTGAAAAAACTGGGTGTTATAAACTTCCCTTTGGGGAATAGCGCTCCAAAGTGTGTAATGCTCGATAAACTGAGGGAGAGAGGGACTTAGTCTACCCTGGACATATTCCTATAGTACAGATTTAGAGTGAGCCTACTTTCGGTGTTTACCACGTTTCCTGAGCAACCAAAGATTTCCCCCATAGTGGACAAACTCCCCAGGGTTCTGATGGGCCGCAAAGGTGACCACGAGTTTATACTCAATATACATACGATCCAGAGGAATAACCAGGTCGCAGCTACGGGAGAAATGGGAAAGAACGCTGGGGTGGGAGATACCAATAAAAAAATGGAAATGTTGTAAAGGGATCAGAAAAGGGACCATTAAAGCCAAGTTCATTCATTTTAAATATGTACATCGATTCTATTACACACCAGCTAAGCTAAAATAATACTTCCCGGACACCTCAGGGATATGTAACAGGTGTCACGCAGAACAGGCAGACTTCCTCCATGTATCTTGGAGGTGCCCGGGCAGACAACTGTTCTGGGAACAGGTGTTTAACATGATTGGTGGAATTATAGGCCAGACAATACACTTAGACACACTGATTGGGTTACACTAAGCGAGTCCCCAAGGGCACTAGGAAACTGATTGGGTTGCTTCTCATATTAGCTAAACGACAGGTGGCAATACAGTGTGGGGAGGGTGGGGGCAGGGAGAATGGGCCCCCAAAATCTTGCAATGGAGAGCCGACAATGTACTGCATTGATATGGAGACTGGATGGGGACCGTTTATCAAACAACGGTGCAATGATAAAAGTGTGCGGGATGAGTACACCATCTGCTTCAACAACCTGGTGACTGGAAAGCAGCATCACCAGTGACTGATGCCGAGCTGCGAGTGAGCGGAACCAAACATGGACAGGTGGATGGAGGTCTACTGTTATGCTGCAACATGCTCTGAATTTTAATTGATAAGACCTGTGAACTAAATTGTTTTAATATATGACACATGTTCAACTATAACACTACAGTCACATGAAACAAACTGCCAGGACGGGGCGTGCCGTGGTATATTGATTACCGAATGTGTGTTTGTTTACTTTTAAAATGCCAATAAAGAGTTAAAAAAATATAAGTCTGGTTAGAGGAAGGGACCCAAAAGACCAACAGCATCAAACCGCACTGCGCCTGCACTGTCAGTCAATCTCTCTCGCAGTCAAAATGAGTTCACAGAAACACTTCAGTGACGTGGAAGCACAAATACGGCTGCTTACAGAAGAGGGCATGTATCTCCCTGATCCATCTGGCGAGCTGATTGCCACTAGGAAGGCGGTCTTCCATGACAAACTTCAAAGGGGCGGCACGATGCATTGGTTCAAACGGAGGCCCCATGAGCTTAGACAGGACCAAGTTCAGTTCCCAAGCCGGGGCGGGAGCCTTCAGCAGCAGAAAAGACCTGAAGAGACCCTTGAGGAACTACTTAAAGAGCCTGTGCAACCACACAAAGTTTCCCAGAGCCTGTGTGTACCGGGCTATGGCAGCCAGGTGGATCTGGAATGATGCATGGATAAGACTAGCCTTGGCCAGCAAGAGCAGGCATGGGAAGAGCAGTTACACGCAGCAGCGTGATTATTCATGCCCAGCACCACATTGAAGTGCTACCACTCGTGCCTGTAGCAAGTCAACACAGAGGGAGCCCTGGCTTTGTCCAGGACCTTCTTGCATTACAAAGGCAGCGAATAGTGTCCAAAATCTAAGGCTTCAGAAGCCGGTCCATGAGGCTCAGTGACACCGGGTCGGAGTGTAGGATTGATCCTTCTCAGGAGAGGTTGGGAAATGGAGGCAGTTGGATGGCCGGAACCACTGACAGATGAAGAAAGGCTAAGTACCAGATCTGCCTTGGCCACAACGATGTGATGAATCATCCTTATTTGGCAATGTCAGAGTGCCTTTATCACACGTAGTAATAGCAGAATCTGAGGGAAGGTGTACAAGAAGAGCCCCTCCCGGGGGAACAAGAAGTCATCCCTTAGACTCCTCAGCTGAGGATATCTGCTGGCAAACCTCTGACACTTGGAGTTGGCAGCCGCCTCGAAGAGGTTAATCGGGGTAAGACTCCACTCGCTGAAGAGGCGCGACACTTGCGCTGGCTGAAGCTCCCATTCATGGCTGGACCTTAACCTCCCCTGCGCAGAGAACGCCAGGTGAAACAGAACCAGAAACATGAGTTGAAACATGACCTGGTGCCATAGAGCCTGATCTTCCAGGGACAAAGCCGGGGAGCACGTCCCAACCAGTTTCCCCGATGTAAAACATGGTGGTGGTGTGGTCTGTGAAGATCTGCACCACTTACCCTGTAGCTGAGGCTGGAACGACCTGCGGGCCGAGAATACTGCCTGCAGTTCCAAGACATTTATGTCCAACTCCTTTTCCTCCGGGAGCCTGAGGCCTCTAGCATGAGAATGTCCTGTGTGGGCACCCCAACCCTCCAGAGAGGCGTCAGTCGTGATTGTAGCCGGGTGCGGGGTGGTCTGAAAGGGAGCTCCTTGAGTAAGGTGTGGCCGAACAGACCACCATTGGAGAGCTTGACGGAATGCCCGATTGAGGGCGATCTTGTCTGTCGATGTACCAGCCACCTGGCATCCAGAAATTCTTAGAGGAGCTTTTTTTAATTGTTTTTGCTAGTAAAAATTAATTTATACCTTTACAAAAATATTTTAAAGTACATAATCAGAGGAGCTTCATCTGAAGCCTGCAAAAGAGGATCAGATGGCTGCAGGAGGACATTATCCACAGCAGGGACTTGATGGACCAGACTGTTGCAACAGACGCAGCCGGAATCCGTTGGACTTTCCCCAGGATGGCCCTCACCCTCTCTTCCAAGGGAGTTGCTAGACACAAGATGGTGTTGTCGGGCTCCCAGGAACAGTGCGTTCTGAGATGGCACCATGCAGGACTTTGGATAATTGATTGAGAATCCTAGTGAAGTCAGACATTGGATGGTCTCCACTGTGTGCTGGGATGCCAGCACGTGGTAACGGGACCAGATGAGCCAATCGTCCAGGTAAGGATAAACGTGAATTCCTTTGTGGGACAGATGTGCTGCTACCGCAGCCAAGTATTTGATGAACACCCTTGGAGCTGATTAGAGGCCGAAGGGGAGGGCATTGAATTGGTAATGCCACCCCAGGATGACAAAACACAGGAAACTCCGGTGTTTGCAGTGGATGGGGAAGTATGCATCCTCCAAGTCGAGAGTTGCCAGAAAATCTCCCTCCTACAGCTGTCGAGCACGTGCTGCAACAGGACCATCCAGAACTTTTGGGTTTTAGGAACTTGTTGAGGCGCCGCAAGTCTAGACTTGGTCACCAACCTTCTGACTTTTTCAATACTCGAAAGTATCTGCAGTACACTCCAGAGCCCCAGAGGGGCTGGTTCTATTGCTTCTTAGCAGAGCATGATCTAAACCTCCTGTAGCAGCTGGGCCATGTGTAGTTCATGAAGCATGACAGGAGGAATGCGGTTGCACTGGTTTTGGAATTCTAAACCGTGCGTCTGTTGAAGAAAGTCCAGCACCCATTTGTCTGTGGAGATTGTCCACCACTGATCGACAAATTTGGAATTTCACCTTCTTTTGGGACTTTGCAGAGGAAACATCTTCAAAGGACCTCAACCTCTTCTTAGAGGGAGTACGCTCGGCAGACAGGCCAGACCTGGAAGAAGTAGGACTACGCACACAGGCCTCTTCAGAGGCCTTCCCCCTCCTAGATCCTTGCCACTAACCTTTGGTGGCGGTCCTTCTTGGACTTCGACGAAAATGACAGACAGATTGAGCAGCTGTTTGCGTCGTGGTCACGATGAAGACAAAGACACTTGAGGTGCTGATCCTTGGCAAAGATGTTCTTCAGGCCACAGCTTATAATGACGTGTGTCATTGGCTAGGGGCAGTATGGTCCAAAGGACACTGATGGGCTATAGAGGGGACATGGAATGATCATGAGCATGTGAATCCATGCAAGACCCCATGCTGGAGAACAAGGACTTCACCGGTCTCGGGCTCTTAAGAGCTCTTAAGAGCACAAGATGATTGGTCAGTTGAGGCTCCGTAGGCCTTGAATGGTTCAGGCTCCCTTGTGATGCTCAGCCGCTATGGCATTTCTGGGCGGAAATCTTACCAACCCTTCACTTAAAAAATTCACCAGCCACCACTGGGACTGTGCTGGGAGCAGGGTTGGGGGGAAGCCGCCATGGGATGGTGGTAGGATCAGGGTGCGGAGAGCCAAGGGTCTGTGGTGGGGAAAGAGCAGGGACTGGGCCAGGAGTGGAATGAGTGAGTCCAGAGACTGATGGGAGCAGGTGGGGGAGCACAGGGACTATAATGGAGCAGGGGGCAGCAACAGCGCTCGATAGTTCATAGCCATTTGGACTTGCTGGCCATTTGGCATTTTTTGGGGGGCCTGCCCACATTTTGCTTAAGGGGGTCCAGTCCAAAAAAGTTTGAAACCACTGGTCTAATCCAGAGAAAGTGTCTCATACTCCTCCCCTCGTCAGGATATCTGGTTGCATAGAGATTGCATTTGCAATTCTGAGTTTGCAAAACCTGCGATTTACGGAGTGCCCCATCTTAATTATTTGAAGAAGGGAGCTGCAATTAAACCTCCACTCATGCTACGAGTTTATCAGTGCCGTGAGTTACTGGTGATTGAGGAATCTGGAAGATTAGCCAGTTACTAGATATTGTGACTGATGATCCACTTCATATTTCATGTACCACAGGAACAGCAGTCTTCCAAATTGCTCTGTGCCTTCGCAATGAAATTACTGTGCTCACGCTGTCGGTTGCAACTCTCACCATCTTGCCTCAAATGAGCAGCTGAAACAGCAAAACACACTTGAAGGCCTTTAACTCTAGTGGTTGATGTGGAGATGGTATTCCTACTTTGTCCACAAAGATCTTATTCGTACCTGCTCACAGTGAGTATCCACTCCCAATCCAGCTAGAAAGGTGTCTGTTACGAAACAGACTAGATGCAGAGGCTCTGAGAAGTCCAACTCTCTCAAGATATTGGGGATATTGGTCTACCATTGCAGAAGCCATTTGAAGTGGTAGTTTTTCCTGGGTAGGTCTCATTAACCAGCAACTGGAAATTATATACATGCAAAATGACATCATACCTACAAGTTATTTTACTTCTCTCACTGAAAATCAAGACCTTCAGCTTCTGAACTCTTCAAGGTTGGAGTGGGCAGCCTCGACACTGCTCAATATACTGCCTAGAACCTATTGAAGCTATCCAGCCGTATGCATTCCCTTGTCATCCCAAATCTTGAAAGGTCTTTTGCATTATCTGAAGGTCCGCCAAGATCCTGAATTTCGAATGGGCCATTATTAACCAGCTGCCTAGGTAAGGTGATACAGGAGACAACCACCTGGTGAATACCCTTGTTGTAGACTTGAGCTAAAAGGGAAGGATGTTGAACTGCCTTCCTAGGAGCCCCTTTTGAACTGTTATGTTTTGGGTCCATGTTTATGTGCAGATAGGAATCCTGCAGGTTCACTGCACTTAAGTCCACCTTGTTGATGGATGATAGTGTCCACTTGGTTCTGTGCAGTAGCACCTTTGAGCGTTTTAAACGCAGAATGGGATTACCATAGTAAGTGATCTCAGACCCAAATACCCGGACAGACTCAAAGAATATGGTAAAATACGACTATTATTATCACCTCAATAAAGTTGGGAAACCTGGTGAACAGATAGTAGCTCACACTCAGATACATTTTGATTACACAAAACCGTTTTACCTCTATGTACGTCAGCTTTCACGTCATCCTACGTGGAAAATAACACCTATCGGACTGAAGGATTGGTTAGGGGAACCTATAGATCTATAGCTTATTTAGGTGTTCGTAAGATCATTGGCTGCCGCTAATCTGGTGGGCACGCCTTGAACTTCCCTCTAACTACGTATGATACAGATAATAGCAGAAAAACAACGGCGGATTGGCCCCTGCAACACTGTATGGTCAATATTGCATAGGCTTTCATTATTGGTTGCAGGGTCGGACCGGGACAAGAAATGGGCCCGGACACAAAAAAGAGTGGCTCGCCCCTTGCCTCAAAAAAGTGTCCCTCAAACTATCTGTGAATCACTTCAATTCACGACTTTACAAAAAAATGATAGTCCAAAAACTCACACCTGGATAAATTGCCCTTTGCAATAAGGTGGCCAACTTTTCAAAATGGCTTTGCGGGACACTTTACGCGCAGAGGCTCAAAAATGGTTTGTAGCGCGTGAGATTTTATACAGCGCCATTTGTTTGCACCAACATATGGATACTTTTGTTTACATATGACCGTTGTGATGTTTACATGTCCTGTTCTCTCTGGGTGCAGAGCAGTCAACCATTGACTGATGACTGCACATCTAGCGCACATTATTTTATAGGCTTAGCTATTCTTGTATGTTACATGTATTTTAGGCCTGGCCGTTTCAGGTCTGTTTTTAGTCTCCTTTTGCCATAATGTGTCCATGGGTGTGCAATACATGGAAGGGGGCACTAATGCCTCGTGCCCTCTGGACTCGGGCCACACCACAACTCCAGGGGGAACCGGAGGCAAAATGGTTTTGCCCCAGCACCCTGATCCACCAGAGTGAGTGTGGTTTTGTGTGCGTGGCAGAGAGGGGGTTTGGGCCTTATGATTTGAGTACTTAGCATAGCATAGACTGTCCATATCTCGTGTGCTGTGAGCACCTGGGCATTTGACGACAATACCTGGGAAGACAGAAAACAACTTCTCTATGGATGTTTTATCAAAATTGTTTACTGAAAGTTTAGCAGAAGTTAATAAACCGAACTACTCAATAGTGCTCCTTTTATTGCATCCAGTCTGACTGCTTGGCTAACATTATTTGTATTGTAAGAACTTAAAACATCCAGCAATCAGTGGTCGAATTGTATGAAAAGAAGTAGGGGAACTATGTCACCTACTGGCCTGCACCGCTCCCCAAAAACCCCATCACCACCCCCCCTTCCACGCACAACACAAACCCCAAAACACATGTGCCTGCTGTTTAAAGAAACGTTCAGTGCAGTGCACTGAAAATGCAAGTTTCAAGTTCTTCCTACACTTTTATTTTAAAGCAAAACCATTCTTGAGCGGTTTCTTTTTTAAAAAAAAGCATTGGAACAGAACAGTAAAACTGAATTAAAAGAAAAGTGCTTCCCACTTACCAATAGTGACGGTGACAGCGAGGTTGGCGGCTCCAGAATCCAGCCGATGGCAGCTCCAGCAGCATGCTCCAGACGATGGCAGATCCAGCAGCAGGCTCCATCCCCCACTCCCAACTCACACCTGGATGACCCATGTCACCCTCCAGACCCACACACATGTGCCCCCATCCCTCCCCCAAGACCCACACCAATGTACCCAAACCCTCCCTCCAGACCCACACCACTGTGTCCCTATCCCTCCCTCCAGACCCACACCAATGCGCCCCCTTCCTCCAGCCCCACACCTGCGTGCCCCAGCTGACCCCTCTAAAACCACCCATCCTGAACACACCCTCATGAAACGTTAAATGACTCCATTAGCCCCCTTTGATAAGTTAAACACCACCATCCACTGTCTCCCTGTTCCTTTTCTTAGTAAATGAGAGGCTTGAGAGAGGGACTGGGACAATAACAGGGAAGAGATGGAATGTTGGTGCAGAAATTTTGAAGTCACGTGTACTAAGAGAAACCATATGGGGCAGCGTTACAGAGAGGGTATACAATTGACAGGGTGAAAGAGTATTATGGAAGGGGTGGGGTATAAAATACCCCCCCCAAAAAAAAGCAAACAGCCTCGAGCTGCCGTCACACAGACCAGTGCGAGACAGTTTTGTTGGCCAGTTGTGATGACTTATTGCCCCGTGCAGCTGTTTGTTCTTGATCAATGTTACTGGCCCAAAAGCACTTTCAAATGCATCATTTGCCATAAAGGTTATCCAGTAGGTGCTCAGGTAGTGGGACTGCTCGGACAGGTTCACCGGAAAGGTTATGAGTCCCAATTAGCAAACATATGTTTATTTTTGTTCTTATGTGTAAAAGAGTGGGCAACAGGATAAGGTTAGAGCCGGGGCGATAAAACCGAAGGGGAAACCGGGCAAGACAAGGGCAAAAGAAAGTAGGGGTTAACGAAGGGCATTCGTCGGGGAGAGGGCGCTGCAATGGAGGGCGATGGGGAAGAATGGATCAGAGTCAAAAAGAACGCAAGGGAGAGGGGTATGACAATGCATTACTTACCGTAAAAGCATTTCTGATGGTTGTATCTGCTTAGATTCACATGCTATGCATAGGTCCGACATCCAGTGGTCACTGCGGAGTATTGCATTTTGTTTTTCGTAGTCGAAAAGGGACATCGACAAGGCGTGTCTGAAATACTATCCCTTTAGTGACGTGCGTTGTACCCACAATCCCTCACGCGTCGAGGTCCCTCTGTTTGTATTTTTCTGCCCTGAGGGAGCCTTTTAGACGTGAGTGAGTACAGAAAAGTGAGATATAAAAGGAAGTCTATGTTCCTTCCATCCGAGCGGGGAGGAAGGGTGGGCGCATGTGAATCTAAGCAGATACAACCATCAGAAATGCTTTTACGGTAAGTAATGCATTGTCTTCTAATGTTTGTTAATCTGCTTAGAATCACATGCTGTGCATAGACTAGCGAGCAGTGGCGGTGGGTTATGAGAAGGAACAGTAGAGAAAAGATGTCTTAATACTGCCTGTCCCACCTGGGAGTCAGATCTCGAGTGTGCATCTAGACAGTAGTGTTTTGTAAAGGTGTGCACAGAACTCCAGGTAGCCGCTTTGCAGATGGACTCAAGGGGAAAATTTGCAATGAATGCTATGGACGCCCCCGTGCCTCGAGTAGAGTGTGCTCTACGCTTAAAGGGCAGTTCTCTCTTAGCAAGAGTATAGCAGAGAGTGATGCATTGAACAATCCATCTAGAAATAGTGGACTTTGAAACTGCATCCCCTTCTCTTCCTGCTGCCACCGAGACGAAGAACTGATTAGTCTTCCTCAATGGTCTGGTTCTTTCCATGTAGAACATGACCGGTCTGCGCACATCTAGTGTGTGCAGAGTTTTTTCTCCCAAGTTGGAAGGATTTTGAAAGAAAGTTGGCAGTTCTATAGACTGGTTTACGTGGAATTTCGAGATGAATTTCGGAGCAAACCTTGGGTGCGTGCGTAGAACCACCTTATCTCTGTGAACTGTAACGAAGGGGTCTAGAACAGAAAGAGCCTGTAGTTCACTTAAAAGCAGTCCTAAGAGTGAGGTGTTTAAGAGATGCTTTGTGCATGGGTTCGAATGGTGAGCCCATGAGTCTGGTAAGTACCACGTTAAGGTCCCATCCGGGAGCTGGGTCAGCTATCGAGGGGTGTATTCCCTTTACTCCGTCCATGAAGGCCTTTATAACAGGGATCTTCCACCACAACACTTTGAGTTGCGAAGTGGTGTATGCAGAAAGTGCCGCTAGGTGGACCTTAATGGAATTGAACACTAGACCTGAATCCAATAAGTGGGTCAGGTATAGAACAATATGTGTGGGAGAGCAGTCAATCGGGTTGATGCTTTTTCCTCTGCACCAGATGACATCTCTTCCACTTGCTAGAATAGCAGTGGCGAGTGTTAGGTTTTCTGGCTTCCCTGAGGATGTCCATGCATCTCTGCGGGAGCTGTAGATGTCCGAATTCTATGATCTCAGGAGCCAAGCTGCTAAGTTCATGTTCTGGGGGCATGGATGCAGAGTCCTGCCCTTGTCTTGTGACAGCATGTTGTACGGGCAGGGGAGTTTCACTGGGGGAGATAGAGACATCTCCATCAAGTGAGCAAACCATGGCTGTCGGGCCCACATTGGGGCCACCAGTATCATGGTCACTTGTTCCTGGTGCATCTTGTGCACCACCTTGTTGAGAAGGGGAGTCGGGGGGGAAAAGCGTAAACAAATTTCCCTGACCATTGCATCGACAGACCGTTCCCCTTGGATTGGTTCTGGGGGTACCTGGAGGCGTAACTTTGGCATTGTGAGTTCTCCAGGGTTGCGAACAGGTCTATTTCTGAGAATCCCCATTGTGTGAAGACGTCGAAGACGATGTCTTCGTGCAGTCGCCATTCGTACTCTTCGGGCAGGGGGAAATCTCTGCTGAGTTTGTCTGCCAGCAGATTGAGTTCCCCTGGTACATGTGACAGTAGGAACATGTTTTGTTTGAGAGCCCACTTCCATATATTTTGGGCCAGTTTGGACAGTCCTGGAGAGTGGGTGCCCCCCTGCTTGTTGATGTAGTACATGGCTGTGGTGCTGTCTGTAAGGACTATCACAGTTTTGCCTTGTAGGTGTTCCTGGAAGGCTTTTAGCGCCTTGAACACAGCTAGTAGCTCCAGTAGATTTATGTGTTTGGATGCTACGTTCGGGGTCCACACTCCGTGAGCAGTCTGATGGGATAGGTGAGCCCCCCATCCTGTGAGGGATGCGTCTGTGGTTAGAGTGGCTTCCGCCGCGGGTGTGGCAAAGGGTTTCCCTCTTTCCAGGTTTTCCTTTGTCCACCACCGTAGCGAGAGAACCAAGGCCTGCGAGACCAACACTAGATCGTCCCATAGTCCGCTGGCCTGACACCACTGGCTGTTGAGCCACTCTTGCATAGGGCGCATGCGCAGGCGCGCGTGAGGTACCAAATAAATACACAACGCCATCATGCCTAGCAAGCGCATTGCTTTGCGTACCGTCACCTCTCGACCGGTCACATATTGAGGGATCTGAAACAGCATGTTTTGGACCCTCTCGTTGGAGGGGAAGACGAGGCCGTCCTTTGTTTGAATTAGAGCCCCTAGGAATTGTTTGTTTTGGCTGGGGTCTAAGCTGGACTTCTTTTTGTTGATGGAGAAGCCCAACTGGAACAAAAGGTCTACAGTCTTTTGGGTATTGGAGAAGCATGTTTCGTAAGAATCCCCTGTTATGAGCCAGTCGTCGAGGTAAGGGTAAACTGGGATGGACAACCTGCGCAGGTGAGCCGCTGCCACTGCCAGTACCTTCGTGAATACCCTTGGTGCCGATGCTATGCCGAAGGGTAGCACTCTGAACTGGTAGTGTTTGCCCTCTATCATGAACCTGAGGTATCTTCTGTGCGCTGGCAACATTAAAATATGAAAGTATGCATCTTTCATGTCCAATGTTGTCATGTAATCTCCCTGTGATAGCAGTGGGATCACTTCCTGTAAGGTCACCATACGAAACTTCTGGGGTTTGATAAACTTGTTCGCTGGGCGCAGATCTAATACAGGGCGCATGGTTAGATCCTTTCTGGGTACAAGGATGTACACTGAATAAATACCTTCCGTTACCTGAGATAGAGGCACGACCTCTATGGCTCCTTTTTCCAGCAGTTGTTGTACTTCTTGGAGAAGGATGGCAAGGTGTTCCGGTGTCATGCGTCGTCCCCTAGGGGGTCTGTATGTTGGGGAACTGTTGAATTCGATGCAGTATCCATGGGTTACGGTGGAAAATACCCAGCGGTCTGACGTTATGCCCTCCCATGCTGCAAGAAAGGATGTTATCCGGCCCCCGACCGGTGTTGCATGGGAGGGGACGCGAATCTTCGCGTCACTTGGTGTTGTTGGGGGCTTGGGAGCCTCTGGGGGTGGACCCCCGACCTCTCCCTTTGCCCCGGCGCTGGCCTCTTTGGCTGTACTGCCCACTATTGGTCTGGTAATTGGTGGCAGGGTACTGTTGCTGCTGATTCTGCTGTTGGCGTTGGCCACGAAAAAAGCGTTTGTTGCCATAGCCGCGTCTGGTAGTGGGCTTAGAGATCTGGTCAAGAGTTTTGATAGTATCGAACTCTTTTTTTAGCCATCTCCAGAGCCTCGTCCACCGCTTTCCCAAAGAGGTTTGAGTCTTCAACAGGTTTATTTATTAAAGACGCCTGTGTCTCCGGTTTGAACCCCGAGTTGCGCAGCCATACATGGCGTTTTAGGAGTATTCCCTGAACCAGGGAACGTCCCGCTGTCTCTGCAGCATCCAGAGAGTTCTTTACAATACTCTGGTTGACCTGGGTTCCTTTGCCAATAGTTGATAGGAGTGTACGTAGTGGTTCCGGCGCTTCTTCGGCGTCTTTGCGCAGTTTGGCCCACTGCGCGTCCGCGTAGCTAGCTAGCAAAGAATTGTTGTTCGCAATTCTTGCCGAAAAGGCAGCCGAGGATGTAACTCTTTTTGCAAGGGCATATAACCTTTTGCCCTCCTTGTCAGGTGGTGCCTCGCTGGTGGACAGCGGCACCCCTGCCCTCTTCCTTGTATTAGTTACCACAAGGGAATCCGGAATGGAATGTCCCCTGATGTACAGCGGGTCTGAGGGTGAAGGAGTGAAAAGTTTTTCAATTCTTGGATTAACTCCTCTGATTAGTGCGGGTGTGGATAGCGAAGGGATGATTCTTCTCTTTACTGAAGCGAGGAGGGGGATGGTCTGGCTGACCGGGGGTTTCTCCGTAATTACTCTTTCCACAAAGTCTATTTCAGGAGAGATCTCCCCAGTGTCCAGTTCGAAATGTGCTGCTGCTCTGCGCAACAGGGCATTGAATGTGGGCTGATTGTCAATGGGAGACGTGTTTCTAACAGGTGAATTGTCAGGAGGATTTAGGTTTAGGACATCAGTGTCCGAATATACTGATGGGGATTGCCAGGGATGAGAAGGTCGTTCTTCTGGATTTTCTCCGAAGCCTTCTCCTACCATGTCTGGGCTGTCTCCCAGACCTTCCTCCTGGTTCTGTCCCTCTTCATCGTCCACAAATTCATCCTCCTCCTCCAAGTATTGTTCCTCACCAGTGAGGTCATACACATTATGGAAATCTGAGGCTGTGTCCTGCTGGGGATTGAATAGTCTCGGATATTTGGGCCTGGGGTCCTCCTGAGGCCCTTCTCTTGTTCTCTTGGGAGTGGGAGGGTTCTGGGTCTTCATAAACCTCTCCATTCTCTCCATGCAGAGATGGAGCCTTTCCATGGTTTCATGGGGTACCCCTGAGCGGTCTAGCGGGGGAAAATTAGTGTCATCTAGCTGAAAATGGCTCGACCTTTCCCATAACGTCGAGGAAAGTGTCCCGTCGCCTTCCGAAAAGCCTTCCGGTGTGCTGGCGGTCCCCCCGACTGAAGGGGGTAGTCCCTGTCTTTCTTCGGGCTTTTTCGGCGTGTCTTTCGGCCTTTGCGTAGCGCTCGACGTGTCCTTCGGCGTACGCTTCTGGGCGTCGGCTACAACGATCCTCGCCAAGCTTTCTGCGGACGTTTGTCAGCGGAGGGCTGTGGTTTCGACGTTACGGGTGTCGATCGTTCTACGGCGGCGTGCGCTCTCTGCTGGTGCGCGCCGGCCGATGGTTTGGGGGCGGCGCCCTTATTTGCCGAAAGCCCAGTCTCTGGTCGCGGCTGCGGTTGCGAGAGGGGCTTCGAACCTGAACGGTCCGAGGAGGCCGCCGATGGAACCTGCGTCTCCTTGGGCGCTGATGCTTTCTTCGTCTTCGACGAAGAGCCATGGGTTGTGTGCTTATGTGTGGTATCGTGTGCGTCAGTGTCGCCGGGGTGTTCATCCCCATAAGCAGGACGTGAGCCGAGCCAGTCGGGGCCGGGGACAGAAGACGAAGAGCGCGAGCGCTCTTTAGAGGGGTCTACGACTTCCGTAGCGGAGGTCGTGTTATCACGTTCCTCGTCACTGTCGGTGGTAGCAGCGGCGGGTGAAGAATCGGCCTTCGACATAGCGTAGGCCGCCCACCTCTTGACCCTACGGTCTTTTAGAGTCTTTGGCTTAAGAAGCCGACAAGCCGTGCAACCTTCCTCTTTGTGATCGAGGGGCAAGCAACGGTTACACCGTGAATGCTTGTCCTTCCAAGTAAACTTGCCCTTGCAACGCGGGCAAAACCTAAAGGGTGTCCTCTCCATAGCCGAGGCAATAAATCGTGATAACGACCCCAAGGGAAAGGAAGGGGAAAAGGAAAGGCATTCTCAGAAAAGAACCAGAGATGTCCCACGACCCCACTCTCCCTACTGTATTTGGCCTGCGAGGCCAGGCCACGTGTTCAGCAACGCCGAAGGATCTCCTCTGCTCGTCCCCTCCGTCGAAGATCTTGCTCGGCGGAGACAGCTTCACAACTGCGTTGAGGAAGGGATCGATATGTTATATATTAAATAGGAAAACGACCAAAGGTCGAGGAGATGAAATCTGCAATGTCTCTCGAGGAGCTCCGCGTAAAGGCGACCAGTAGCTGGGCGGAAAAAAACAATCTGAGGGACCTCGACGCGTGAGGGATTGTGGGTACAACGCACGTCACTATAGGGATAGTATTTCAGACACGCCTTGTCGACGTCCCTTTTCGACTACGAAAAACAAAATGCAATACTCCGCAGTGACCACTGGATGTCGGACCTATGCACAGCATGTGATTCTAAGCAGATTAACAAACATCAGAAATGAAGATATCGCAAAACAAAGACGGAGTAAACTTTAAAGAGTTTTTAATTAGAAAGGCAGAGGCACAAGGCGGGGCCATAGAACCGTGAGAAGGAAGGGTAATAAAAGCAGAAGGAAGGGTAATAAAAGCAGAGGTGTAAAAGTGGGCAGCAGAAAAGGGAGACATGTATAGAAAGGGGTGCACTTATTAAGAGAGGGCGAGCAAATGAGAGGGATAGCAGGGGAGGTTACAGTTAACCGAGGGAAGGAGCGGTAATGGAGCGAGTGGGGAGTCGGTGGGGGCGGCCACCTTCCTGCTATTCACACTGCCCATGTTGTCTAATGACATTTACAACACTGCAGGGAAAAAAGAATAAAAATAAAACAAAGCGCGCCGAATGAGAAAAGTCCTCCTCTTAGCAACAGCTCCAGGAATAATCAGACAGAAGGGGGCTGCGGGGGGGAGGAAACCAGCCTCTGGCAGCACACAATCCATGCCCGCAATGCACCAGGGACTCCCTGGGAAAGTCAATCGAATCACAGGCAAGGGAGAGAAAAAATAAAAAACATGCGCCCTCCCCTCTACACCGTGCCGCCCTCCTCCCGCCTCTAGCCCCGCTGGAAGAAAAGTAGTTAAGCTTTGCAAGTGAATGGTGCTGGGCTACCATGCTGCTGCTTTCACTTTCTTTTTTTTCTTTCTTCCTTCCTTCTTTTAAACCGGCCCAGGCATGGGCAGAAACTGGCCCCCAGGGACCCGTCTGCATTTCAGCCCGGCCACAGGCAGAGTGGCCGATGGGCCAATCCGCCCCTGATTGGTTGGCATTCTCTCCAAACCTTGGACATTCGGCTTGTTAGCAGCACATAAGCAAAATGAAACCCAGGTGTGAGGGACCACATCAAACAACTGCCGACTTGGCCAATTAGCCTACCATCTCTCATCAGTTAGGCCTTCAGCCATGACTTCTTTGTAGTTGACCTTGCTGGATGTTGTTCTTCTCTGGAACTTTAGAGGGAGCTAAGGTACATTGATATTTTCATCTGGAGCCTTATGAATAAGCCTCGTTTTCTGGTCTTGCACCATGTTTGAGGAGACCATGATTTTGTCCATTTTGCCTTTCTATTTAGTGCCATTTGATTCAATTATACTGGGTGTCATTACTCTCGTTGGCCTCTGGAGACTTGCTTGCTCCGTCTTGCATATGCTTTCTGCATCTTTAATTGTACAATACTTTGCATTCGCAAATGTTCACTCCTTTGCTTAATCTAAGAGAAATGAGTCATGCGTACATAGCTTATCCTCATCGACTCCCTGTGTACCTTAGAGTTGCTTGTTGCTGTGGCATCCTTGGCCAAACAGCTATTGTATGTTAATGCAAAAATGTGTGTTCCAGCGGCTGTCCGCTCTGCAGCCTTGGTCTCTCGCCTTCGAGCCTTTCGCTTACTATTATTCAGAGTTGACGTCCATCTTTACAACATGGCCACTTTACCAGTGTTCTATTTTCTACTGCAGCAGGCTTCAATGTGGCTCATCTATCTTGCGTTTCTACGTAGGGGATACATTACTCACCGTAATCGTATTTCTGATGCTTGTATCTGCTTAGATTCACATGCTGTTCGTAGTCCGACATCTAGTGGAAGCTGCAGAGTATTACAGTTGTTTTCAAAACTCGAAAATGGACGTCGACAGGGCATGCCAGTAATACTATCCCTAGTGTGACGTCCCCTGTACCCATGATCCCTCACGCGTCGAGGTCCCTCAGATTGTTATTTTTTCTAACATGAGGTTAGCGTGAGTAAAGCTATATCCAAGCAGATACTATTAGACAAGCTCATAAGCATCCATGCGCCTTCTCTCTGAGGGGAGGAAGGTTGGGTCGCATGTGAATCTAAGCAGATACAAGCATTATAAATACGATTACAGTGAGTAATGTATCCCTTCTGAGGCTTGTGGAATTTGCTTAGATCACATGCTGTGCATAAATTAGCGAGCAGTGGAAGAAGGAGGTGGGATGTGAGAAGGTTCATGAGCGAATAAGTGTCTTAGAACCGCTTGTCCCACTGGTGTATCTGTCTTGGAATGGGAGTCAATGCAGTAGTGCTGAGTGAAAGTATGTATAGAGCTCCATGTTGCAGCTTTGCAAATACTGTCTAAAGGAACATTTGCAATGAAAGCCAGCGTGGCTCCAGTACCTCTTGTGGAATGGGCCCTGGGCATAAAAGGCAGTGTCTTATTTGAAAGGGAATAGCACAGTTGGATACATCCGACTATCCACCTTGAGATGGCGTTTTTAGAGACGCGATCTCCTTCTCTGCCTGGCGCTATGGAGACAAACAGCTGGTCTGTTTTTCTTAGCGGTCTGATCTTGTCTACATAGTAGAGGACCGCCCTACTCACATCTAGTGTGTGGAGTTTTACCTCAGCTGAGCTTTTGGGTTCTTGGAAAAAAGCTAGTAGCTCAATAGACTGGTTAACATGGAATTTTGAAATAAACGTAGGTGAAAACCTAGGGTGAGTTCATAGAACCAGTTTGTCCTTATGTATAGTAAAGAAAGAATCCTGCACTGACAGAGCTTGGATTTCACTGACCCTTCTTATGGAAGTGATAGCTACTAAAAAGGCAGTTTTATAAGTCAAATGTTTGAGACTAGATTTGTGCATGGGCTGGAAGGGAGGCCCCATGAGTTTAGTAAGTACCACATTAAGGTCCCAACCTGGTGGTGGGTTAGAAATGGGAGGGTGGAGTCTCTTCACCCCTTCCATAAATGCTTTAACTTCTTGCACTTTCCACCATGACACCTTGTTATGGGAAGTGGTGAAGGCTGATAAAGTTGCCAGGTGTACTTTAAGTGAGTTAAACACTAACCTGCATCTAATAGGTGGAGCATATAGGTGACAACATTAGAAGGAGTACCATTCAACTGGGTTGATTTGTTTGTTCTCACACCAAATAAATTGTTTCCATTTGTCATAGTAACAGTGCCTTGTGTTACGTTTTCTTGATTCTTTCAAGATATCCATACATCTCTGGGGTAAATTGAGATGTCTGAACTCTTCAGGAGCCATGCTGCCAAGTTCATTAAGTTGGGCTGAGCTTGCACTGTTAGCCCCTTGTGCTGGGAGAGTAGGTTGTACCAGCACAGGAGTTTGATGGGGTCGCACACTGCCAATTTACGTAGGTGTGGATACCATGGTTGCCTCGCCCATATAGGAGCAACTAGGATGAGTGTCATCGGTTCCCTGTGGATCTTGTTCACCACTTTCCTCATCAGAGGGGTTGGTGGAAAAGCGTAGGCAAACATCCCTGACCACATCATCCATAGAGCGTTCACCTTGGAGCCTGGCTGGGTAAACCTGGACGCAAAGTCTAGGCATTGACTATTTTCGCTTGTGGCGAATAGGTCTATAGTTGGAAAACCCTACAGGGAAAAGAGGTGTTCTACAACCTCTTTGTGTAGTCGCCACTCGTGTTCTTCTGGCAGGGGGTCTCTGCTCAGTGAATCTGCTAGAGCGTTGAGTTCCCCTGGAACATGTTGAGATGCTAGGAACATCTTCCGTTTGAGTGCCCACCTCCAGATTTTCTGTGCAAGTCTGGATAGATTTGGAGATCGTGTCCCCCCCCTTGTTTTTTTTATGTTAAACATTGCTGTGGTGCTGTCTGTTAGGATCTGCACCGACAGACTTGTTAAATGGGGTTCGAATGCTTGTAGGGCTTTGAACACTGCTAGAAGTTCCAGCACGTTGATGTGGTTCTGCGCCGTAGTGTGACACCACAGACCCTGAGCTGTGTGGTGAAGGTATTGTGTACCCCACCCTGCTAGTGAGGCATCTGTTGCGACCACTGCTTGTATCTCCGGATCGTAGAAGGGTTTCCCCTTGGTCAGATTCTTTCTCGTCCACCAGCAAAGGTTTTGTAATAGTGTTGGCAAAACGGTCACCAGATTGTCCCACTAATCACTTGCCTGAGACCATTGTTTCGCCAACCACTCTTGTATGGAACGCATGTGCAGGCGCGTGTGGGGAACCAGGTAAATTTAAGATGCCATCATGCCTATTAAACACATTGCTTTGCGTACCCTTATCTGGCGGCCAGCCTGATAGTGTGGTATTTGCAGTAACAAGTTATTTACTCTTTCCTCTGAGGGAAGGACTAACACTTCCTCTGTGTTTAGAATAGCTCCTGAGGGTAAATGTATTATTAGATCTTGTGGGATTTTGGTATAATTTTTGAAAAATGCTCATAAGAATGACATGTGATACAACTGAACATTTACCTTGGTGTTAGTGGATTGGTGGGGAAGTATATGTTTTTGCTTACTACTTCACATGTGATGCTTTTATGTTGATAATGTATTCCTGGGCGCCTTTTCTCTGGGTCTTGTGTGTCACTGTTTGTGCACTAGTTTCAGGAGCACCCTTGTAGTAATACATATTGTGGTTGCTGGGGTTAGTGCAAGTAGTCTATGGCACTGTTATGGCTAAGCGGTTTGGTGGTGTGTGTTTACTTTTCTCATGTGATCTAGCAATCTTGTGCTGATGTGTGTACTGTGGAAAGGTTGTCTATGTGCTTTTGTGTAGGGCTAATGTGGAGTACTCCTCTCTTTCCCTTTCTCTTCTATTCAATCGTTTGTGCACTGTAGTCACGGACAAGACATTGTTTTATATATCTCTTGATTTGGTCATAAGTCGTGTGTTTTGAGTGGCTGCTGATGGATAAATGTTTGTTTGCAGTGGTGAGTTTGTCTGAGACTATATACATAGTAGCACCAGCATTTTTGGAGTGATGGGTCTTTTGGGGTTTTGTTGAGGCTTTCTCAGGTTCCTGTTTGGGGGGGGGAATATTACTCGTTGTTCACGACTTGTACTTGTTGCACTGTCTAGATGGATAGTTTATACCTTTTAAATTTGGGCACAGCTTTCTGGAGGGTGGTCATGAATAGGTCTAGTTTTGTATATGTTGTAACTCATAGTGGGCCCAAGCGCTGTTGGGCTCTTTTTTGTTCAATTTACTTGTATCTTTGTGTCTTTTGTTTTGTCTGTTTAGCAAGGTGTGTGTTGTTTTTTGCTCTGACTCGATTATCCATTGTCAATTGCTTATTTTTCATCATTTTGATGTAATGCACTTTATTGAGGTCATGTGAATGGTGATTCTGCTGATTTTTGCTTTAGAGGGAACTAAAGTATGGGCTTATTGACTATTGCTACTTGGAATGTTAAAGGTATGAGGTGTCCTTAAAGGAAAAAAATTCTATCCATATTATGGAGGGAAAAGATTGATGTGGTTCTATTTCAAGAGACACCTTGAGGATGGCACCGAGAACCTCCTTACTAATTCTAGATATACGAAG
Organism: Ambystoma mexicanum; assembly: GCF_040938575.1. Taxonomy (NCBI): domain Eukaryota; kingdom Metazoa; phylum Chordata; class Amphibia; order Caudata; family Ambystomatidae; genus Ambystoma; species Ambystoma mexicanum. The sequence goes on from NC_090936.1 coordinate 151,639,916, forward strand.
GTGTGGTTGAATGGTTATTCTACTAATTCGCAAGGAGTTGGAATTTTGGTTAGAAGGGGGTTGGGTGTAAGTGTTGATAAGATAGTTATGGACGATGCAGGACGGGTCATTTTATTTGATTTGAAATTTGAAGATAGACTGTTTATAATCGGCTCAGTGTATGGCCCATGTGCAGTGGGGGGGTCTCTTTTTTGATACTGTAACTAAACTTCTGGCTGACATGAGGGGAGAAGTAATCATTTTAGGTGGGGATTTCAATTGTGTTATGGACTTTAAATTGGATAGATCTTCGGCGTGCTCCTTTACTGGCCACAGATCTAGTAGAGAATTTTGTAATTTTGTGGATACCTTTGATTAGATTTACTCTTGGAGAGTCTTGCATCCGAAGACAGAGTATTAATTTTACTCTCCGGTTCATGATTCCTTTTCAAGGATTGACTATTTACTTATATCAGATCATATGGCTGAGACGATAATCGAAGCTAGAATGTGTGAGCGGCATCTTTCGGATCATTCTCTAGTTTTGGTTAGATTGTGTCTTGCTCCGCACTCTCCGGATTCTGCTGAGTGGAGGCTAAAACCATTTGTTCTGAAAGAGGAAAAAGCATTACAATCGCTTTCTGGTTTTGTGTCAGACTATTTTGCGGTAAATAAGGGTTCGGCTGATAGTTTAATGGTTTGGGATGCGTTTAAGGCCTCAGCTAGGTGTGAATTGATTACTTGGACATCTAGAGTGAGGAAGGAAGGGGAGGCAAAAATGAGAGATCTTGAGCTGGATCTGGGTAAATCACAATCGGCTTATGCTCGTACTGGATCAGTGAGGGATCGTTTAAAGATGGAAAGGTTGTATGAGCAGTTGCGTCTGGAGTCTGAGATTCAAGCAGACAGTGGGACTTTTTATTCTAAGCAACGCTTCTGGGAGAGAGGGGATTCTGGGGGTAAATTGCTTGTGAATAGGTTGAAGTGTTTGTGCGAGAGGTCTTTTGTCCAGAAAATAAAAGATGAGTCTGGTAGGATTATTGTGAAAAGGAAGGATATTGGTGAGTGTTTTCGCAATTATGATGAATTGTTATACTCTGAAGAGCATGTGCTGTTAGAAAGTGATCTGGTGGAGTTCTTTCATAAGATTGAAGTTCCTTGTCTGTCTGATGAGGCCAGAGAATTTCTGGATGCTCCTATTTTAGTGGAAGAGGTGATAGAGGCCATTATTAAAATGAAGTCTGGTAAGTCACCTGGCCCAGATGGACTGCCAACTGAGTTTTACCAATCTTTTGCTGAGCAGCTAACTCCAGAATTATGTGAACTCTATAATCGGTTTCTTATGGAGGGTGTTTTATGTCCTTCAATGAGGGAGGCAGTGATTACGGTAATCCCCAAGGAGGGGAAAGATGCATCGAATTGTTGTAATTATCGCCCCATTTCACTTTTGAATGTGGATGCAAAATTATTTATGAAAATTTTGACTTCCAGGTTGGATAAAAATATGGGTTTGTTAATTGGTAGGTCTCAAGTGGGTTTTATGAAGCAACGTCATGGATATGATAATATTAGGACTCTCTTGGATATTTTGAATTTGTCATCCTCAGGAATTGATTTGATTTTCATATTTCTTGACGCTGAGAAGGCATTTGATAATGTGGCTTTGGCTTTTTTAAATTTTACTTTGGTTAAGATGGGTTTTGGTCCCCTTTTTATAAATGCTGTTGGGGCATTACAGTTGGGTATTAGTGCAAAGGTCTGGGTGAATGGGGTACTTTCATCTTCTTTTAGATTATTTAAAGGCACACGTCAAGGATGTCCACTATCACCTTACCTTTTTAATTTGGCTCTTGAGCCATTTTTGTCATATATTCGGCAGTCGGATTGCCTATCCGGTTTTATAGTTGGTGAAGTTGAAGTTAAGGTTTTGGCGTATGCTGATTATATAGTTATTGTTCTTAGTAATCCTGTAGAGGGGGGAAACATCTTGAAGAATATGAGTTTGGTGGGCTCTCAGGTTATAAAGTTAATTGGGAGAAGACGGTTGTGTTTCCAGCTCGAGACGCTCAGGTGTGTAGACGATTATTAGATTGGAATTGTAAATGGGAAAACTGTAGGGTGAAATATTTAGGTGTCTTTTTGTCTAGAGATGTGAAAGGTATGGCGGAGTTCAATATAGATAAAGTTCTGGAAAGCATGAGGACTATGCTCCGTAGGTGGAGTAGACTCTTTATCCATCTGGGCAAAGGTTAAAGCTATTAAAATGGTGCTCCTACCTAAGGTTCTGTACATTATTCAATCGCTACCTTTAAGGTTTATGAAAAAAGTTTTGGGCCGTGTGGATCGGGTCTTTCAGGAGTTTCTATGGGGAGTTTCAAGGAAACCAAGGATACCCAGGTATTTAATGGTTAGGAGTGTACGTGAGGGGGGTTTTGGTTATCCTAACATTGAAAATTACTACAAAAGTTTGATTAAAAAAATGTGTATCCTATTTCTCGTTGAATGAATCAGACATTCCAGTTTGGGCTCAGATAGAAGAGTTTAAGATGAGACCCTTCCGAATTGAATCACTGTACTCTCTTGGAAAGTTACCTAAATCGGTCAGTACATTGCAGGCTGTCCATGCTTCCAAAGATGCAGTCACATCATTGATTGTAAGTGGAGGGCAGGGACTTCATTTCTATGGGGAGGCCTCCATTTGGCAGAATCCGGGGTTGCAGATCAATAATAAGATGCTATGCTGGAGGAGTTGGATGAACAAGGGTATATTACTTATTAGAGACATAAGGGATGATGACGGTATGATATCTTTTGAGTCTCTGAAGCGGAAGTTTATGCTACATAATAGGGAAATGGGGAGATATAGATTGTTGAGAGATTTGATTTCTGAGAGAGTATTAATGCTTACTGACCCTTTGTTACAAAGACCAGAAAGGTGTAGTTTTATTGTAGTTGCGCCTCGTGCAGTGTCTAGTTATTTGTGGTTGTTCCCGGTAGAAGAGAAATTTAGATCTTCATGGAATGCTCTTCGATTTATGTGGTCTGCTGAACTGGGTGGAGATATTTCTATGCAGGATTGGGAGGTTCTATGGAAGGTTCCAGTTAGGATGAAAATTGATCTAAATTTACGATATATTCAACAGAGGATTTTGGGGCGTCTGTTTTGGACTCCAGTTAAAATGCACAGATTTGGCTTAAGGGAGGATAGTATGTGTTGGAGTTGTTCTACGGAGGAAGGCACTTTGCTTCACATGTTATGGAATTGTTCGAGGGTTAAAGGTTTTTGGAGTGAGGTTTTGGATAGAGTTGATTTGGTCGGGAACATCTCTTTTCCAAGGACACCATCATCAGTTCTTTTGAAATCACCAGTGGGCACTCGTCACTTTAGCTATGCGACTCTGTGTTGGGCTAATAAGGTGTTTTTGGTGGCGACTCGTCAAATTTTACGCCTCTGGAAGACGAGAAAGAAACCAAGTATTGATGAATGGTTATCACAGGTGCAGTTTCTCTCAAGATTTGAGAGGATTAATTATTATGCTTTACATGAAGAAGAATTTTATAAGGAACAGTGGGAGGCTTTTAATGAACTGTGTGTGAATTAAGTGCTGATGGGCGATGGTTTTTGTTTCAGAGTGGTTAATTTACTATTGTGTTATTTTTATTGTTTGTGTTGTGTGGTTGTGTTTTTTTTTTCTCTTGTTTTCCTCTGATTTTTGGCTAGTTATTTCAAATTAGGTCTGTTGCGATTAGTAGAGATAATGGATAGGTTTTTCTATTTATTCTGTACTATTTGTATCAACTTGTATAATGCTTTTTTCATTTTATTTGTCGTTTTCTTGTTATCATAATTTTTGTTTTGGAATGATATGTATTTCTTTTGATAAATCTTTAAATAAAGTTGTCAAAAAAACCCCCCCAAAAAAATAGCTCCTAAGAACTGTTTTGAGGTGCTGGGCACCAGGCTTGATTTTTTTTCGATCGAGAAGCCCAATTTGAAGAGGTTGATTGTTGCTTGAATGTTTTGTCTGCAAATCAGAGGTGATTCCCCTGTTATGAGCCAGTCATCCAAGAAAGGGTACACTAGGATTGCCTCCCTGCGCAGGTGCGCTGCCACCACCGCCAGTACCTTGGTGAATACCCTTGGAGCCAAGGCTATTCTGAAGGACAGCACCTTGAATTGGGAGTGCTGGTTCGCCATCTTGAAATGCAAGAACCTTCTGTGCGCTGGAAACATTGGAATATGAAAATAGGCATCTTTCATATCCAGTGTTGCATGTAATCCCCCTTTTATAGCAGCGGGACTACTACTTGTAGCGTGGTCATGTGGAATTTTTGTGGCTTGACAATTGTTTTCGGGCCTTAAATCTAACAGGCATTATTAAATATGTTTTGGGTACAAGGAAGTAAATTGAATAAATACCCTTGTTTACCTGGTTGCCTGGGACCACTTCTATGGTGTCCTTTAATAGAAGCGCTGTAATTTCCTCTAGAAGAATCCGTTGATGTTCTTCTGAGTGTACCTTTTGTCTCGGAGGTGATCGCGAGGTCTTTGAAGAAGTTCTACACAGTAGCCACCTGCTACCGTTGACAGCACCCATCTGTCAGATGTAATACCCTCTCATGCGTGGGTGAAGTTGGAAATTCGTCCTACTGGAGATGCACGCGAAGGTACTTGGAGCGGAATGTCACTTGCTCTGAGGTGGCGTACCACCTTGAGCTTGGCCTCTGCCCAGAGTACCACGACCTCTTCGCTGTCCTCACGGAAAGCCTTGAAAAGATTGTCCTTGGTTATTACCATAGGAACTCTGGCCTTGGTTGTATCCAGATCCCCTTTGAGAACTTTCTTTGCAAAAATTGCCATTGCCCCTCTGCCCCGTGGGTTTGTTCGTGAGCTGGCCTAAAGACTTAAGTGTCTCAAATTCATCTTTAGCAGTTTTTAATGCGTCTTCTACTGCCTTTCCAAAGAGCGCATTTTTTCCACTGGCATATTAAGGTGGCTTGTGTTTCCCGCCTGAAGCCTGATTGGCGAAGCCATGAGTGTCTCTTAACTATAGTGCCTTCTGTGATGATTCTACCTGCATTGTATGCTGCGTCAAAGTTTGACTTTAGGAGACAGGTAGACCCCTCTACCGCCTGCTGCCACCTGGGCTAAGTGGGATTTAAATGGCTCAGGTATGGAAGAGTAATGCGGAAACCTCGTCCCACTTGTGGCAGTTGAAGCTTGCCAGTAGTGTAGCATTATTTGTGATGCGAGTTTGGAAGGCTGCAGAAGAGGCTACTTTCCTTCCCATTGCGTAACATTTTTTGCTCTCCTTGTCTGGAGGAGCCTCGGAGGAAGCAAGGGGAGTGCCTGCTCTTTCGTGTGGTGGTAACCACAAGGGAGTCCGGTTTTAACTGTCCTCTTATGTAGAGTGGGTCAGAAGGTGCCGGTCTGAACATTTTTTCTATATGCGGGTTAACGGCCCATGTAAGGTTGGGTGCTTCCAGAGAAGGTTGGATTCTTCACTGTATAGATTTTAATATTGGAATAAATTGTCCTACAGTCTTTTTATCTCCCAACAATTGCTCAGCGAAGTCGGTCTTCTACCACCTCTTGGGTATCTATGCGGAAGCGTTCTGCCGCTTTTGTAAGAACTTCATTGAGTAGGGGTTGGTTGTCTATGGGAGAGTCTACTACTGGAGGATCCTGATTAATGGGTGAATCCAAGGAGTAAATGTTGGCCTCCTGGTCTGGGTCTTCATCGTCCCCCTCATAGAACTCTTCTAAGTCCTCATCTATAAGTAGAGGATCAGATGTATCAATAAACGAAACATCCTCCTGTTCTTCTTCTGGATGGATTTCTGGGTCATACAGATCTAACACTCTGCTCTGAGTTAGTACATCAGTACGAATCTTTTTTGATGGTGGTTGAGACACAGGGGTTTGGGAGTCTGAGGGGACTGAGGTGGGTGGGGTGGTCGCTGACTAGGGTGCTTTTCAAAGAAATTCCCAATAAAAGACATCCTACGCATAACTCTGTCGATGTCTTCTGCAGACCAATCTTTCGAGCTTGGAATTATATTTTCGGGCTCGGGAAGACGCACGTCTTCATTGGTGGGTGGGATAGGCTTAGACCTAGGGTCTTTAGGTCTCCTCTTGGATAAGTCCTCTGTATGGGAGGTTTTTGAATGTGTTTTATGGTGTTTGTCCCCAACCTGGGTCCCAGAGGAGAGTGAAACTGACTTCTTTGGGGCTGACGTTTTGCTATCTGAAGAAGAACGTTGAATTTCGGGTGTGGGGGGGGGTCGAAGTTTCGTCTGCAGACGAATGTCCCTCGGAGGTTGTTATTCGCGAGGCACCATTGCCGTCTTTCGACGTCTTTGTTTTGTCATGCGGCGATCTGGATCTAGATTGCCCAGAGGACCGGATTCAGTCGACCGTTCACGGGGTGCAGAGTGTTGTCGAGTACTCGATTCCTCCATCGAGTGCCGATCAGGGGTTGTGTGTTTTGTGGTGTGTGCAAGTGGAGCGCTACCGCTGCCGAGTGTGGTCCCCACAACATGGCCGCCGGCCTGTCCTACGGGGTCGGGGGCTTGCGCTTTGGTAGCTACCGCTACTCCGGTGCCCGAGCCGTCCGAAAGTGCGGCGTCGCTGCCATCACTGAAGGCTCCTTCCACTTCCATGGCCTGTTGCCTGGCCCGGTGGGCCGAGCGCTTAGTGGCACAGTCTTTCAGAGTCTTAGGCTTGAAGAGCCTACAGGCTCGACAAGACGTTTTGACTTGACCTCTCGGGAGGCAAAGGTTGCACACGAGATGTTTGTCTATCCAGTGGAACTTACAGTTGCACTTAGGGCAAAACTTAAATGGGGTGTTTTCCATAATACTGGGTAAAGTTGATGGCAGCCGGGCGAACAAAGTTTAGGAAGGGGAGATTATGCATACTACAAATGGCTTCCTAACAATAACCTCCCCCCTCTCTCCCTACTGTCCGGGCACCGAGGCCCGGGGTGGCCTTTCAAGGCTGTTCGTTCGTCGCGATATTCAACGCAGTCTTCTTTCTGATACTTCAGCGTAGAAATATGAAGTCGAAGAAAGGATAGAAAGAGAAGAACAAGTTACTTCTTACCTTGTAACGTTCTTTCGATGGGATGTTCCTCCGACGTATTCCTCATCTTTGATAGATCATCTACCAGTTTGCTGGCCTCGGAATTTTTTTTTCAGTAGAGGGCGCTGCGTGTCGACGTGCCTCGAGCCGATGTCCCTCGACGGCCTCCGTATCGGCGCCAACGTCACCACGCGTTTAAATAGACTCGCGCAGTGACCGTTGCTCAGTTCTGTTTTGACGTTAACAGTTTTACATGAATTGGTTATTGACCTTGAAGGAGCGTAAGCTGCAACCACAAGGGAAGTATTACTTAGGGGATGGATGGGAGGGGCGATAAGGAATACGTCGGAGGAACACCCCATCGAAAGAACGTTACAAGGTAAGAAGTAACTTGTTCTTCGAAGGGATTGTGTCCTCCGACGTATTCCTTATCTTTGATAGACTCCCATAGCAGTGGTGTGTAATTGGAGGTGGGAGTAAAACGCCATGTTTCCTTTTAGGAATGAACCGAATGTAATGCGGCTTTGCCAAACCTAGTCTCTTGACTAGAGGAGGAATCCAGGTTGTAAAATCTTGTGAAGGTATGGGCGGACGACCATGTGGCAGCCGCACATATGTCTCGAACTGGAACCCCTCTTTGGAGGGCCGAGGAGGCTGCGATACCCCTGGTTGAATGAGCTCTAAGATTTTGAGGAGGCTCTTTCCCTGCTAGTTTGTAACATTGCAGGATGGCCAAAATAATCCATCTGGAAATGGTTTGTTTTTTTATCGGTAGTCCCAACTTGTGCCCCGAGTAACCTACGAACAGTTGGTCTGCTTGCCTAATCCTAGCAAGTCTGCTGATGTAAAAGCTTAAAGCCTGCTTTGGGTCCAGCCTATGTAGCCTTTCTTTCTCTTTCCCCAGATGGGGAGGCGGATAGAATGAAGGTAAGGTAATTTTCTGGAGTGATGTGGAATTCAGAAATCACCTTTGGGAGGAAATTAGGCTTCACCTGTAGGACAACTTTGTCTTTATGAAAAATTGTATGAGAGGGTTTACAAGCTAGAGCTTGTAGCTCGCTCACCCTTCTAGCAGATGTTAAAGCCACTAATAAAACAGTTTTAAGGGTGAGAAATCTTAGCGAACAAGAGTGGAGTGGTTCGAAAGGAGTACCCATCAGGAAATTTAAGACTAAGTCCCATAAAGGAACCTGGAAAGGTCTTGGACGGTAGACATTAGTTAATCCCTTTAGAAATTGTATTACTAAGGGTAATTTGAAGTACGAAGGCTCCTCTGCAATGCGCTTGAAGATCGATAGCGCTGCGAGATAGCCCTCGATAGTGCCGGTGGTCAGTCATAATGTAGAAAGTCAAAATTTTGAAAACTTTTTTTTAGAAAACAATGTCGAAAAACAATAATGTCGAATATTTTCTACATTTTTCCAAAATAAATATATATATAATTAAAATGTGTTGGGTGAGAGGGTGGTGGAGAGGTGGGGGGTGGCCGGGGGGTGTTGGGTGGGGGGTTTGGGGGGAACCCCCTAGTAAATGACTCTTCTTGTTTATTTATTTGTTGATAGTGCTAATTGACATTTTTTTTCAACTTTTTTCTAAAAATGGACTCTTCATTATATGTATAGGTTTTCGACATTGTTTTCTACATTTTTTTTCGACATTTTTGTAAGTCGACATTTTTTTTTCTACATTATGACTATAAACCGATAGTGCCAACTTGAAGGCCTGAATTTGCCAACTAGAGTAGAAAGGATAACACTGTTGGTGTACCACATGAAAAGGGGTCGATATTCTTTTCTCTACACCAGCTGCAAAATTTGTTCCAACGGCAGCAGTATAAAGACTTTGTTGCTGGCCTTCTGGCCGAAAGCAACACTTCCATGACGTCATCAGGGAGGTCCCAATCCTTGAAGGTTGAGGGTTCCGATGTCTGGATGGAGAACCTGACCTCCCTTCTGTGAGAGAAGATTCACCTTGAGTTGAAGACGAATTGGAGGGCAGATGGACATGTCCAGAAGGTCCGGGTACCACGTTCTCCTGGCCCAGTCTGGGGCAATTAGGATCATGGTTCTCCGGATTCTTCTCACCTCCTGATCATTTGAGGAATGACAGGGACTGGTGGAAACACGTACAGGAGTGGAAACTCCCAGTCCACTACGAACAGTCCTTGGGCTCCTCTCAGGGGAAATTCCCTTGAACAAAACAGATCGCACTTTGTTGGTACTGGTGGCAAACGGATCCACTTGAGGGGTTCCCCAAAGAGCGAAGATCTCCTGAAGGACTTCCTGAGCTAGTTCCCACTCGTGGGAGACTGCTCTGCCTGCTCAGAGCATCCGCTGTCAAGTTCTTCTCTCCGGCTAGGTGAACTGCCGATAGAGCAATTCCTTCTTGAATTGCCGAAAACCAGAGCTGCATTGCCTCTCTGCACAGTGGCAGTGATCCTACGCCTCCTCTTTTGTTGAGGTAGTGCATGGCCACTGTGTTGTCCGTCATTATCAGAACATTTTTCCCCTGTAAAGATGGCAGAAAAGCCTTCAGCCCTAGTCTGATTGCTCTCAGCTCTAACAGGTTGATATGTAGTCTGGACTCCGATGGAGACCAACGACCGCTGATGGTCAAGTCGTTGGTATGGGCTCCCCACCCAGTGAGTGAGGCATCTGTGACTACTGTTATCTCCGGACATGGTTGCCAAAACAGTTCCCCCTTCAAGATGTTTTTCTGGCAGGCCCACCACTGAAGGTCTCGAGCCACCTTGTCCGGAATCTGAAGGAGGTCTGTCATTCTCCCAGAGAATTGCGACCACTGAGTTCTCAGTGCCCACTGAAGAGATCCAATTCTCAGGCGAGCCTCTGGCACAAGGAAGATGCAGGATGCCTTAAGGCCTAGCAACCTCAAAAAGTCGAAGGCTGGGAGACGTTGGGCATTTTGAAACTTGGTGACCATCTGCAGAATATCTTGAGCCCTCACCTCTGGTGGCGAGGCTTTTCCCAGGGAAGTGTCCAGGACCGCTCCAATGAACTGGAGTCTCTGTGATGGTATAATCTGTGACTTCTTTAAATTGAGGGAGAAGCCCAGTTTGTGAAGAAAGTGGCAGACATAATCTAGCTGGATCTGAGCTTGTTCCAAAGATACAGCTCTGATCAGCCAATCGTCCAGGTAGGGGTAGACGTGGATCAGTTCCCTCCTTAGACTTGCAGCCACTACCGACATTACCTTGGTGAAGACCCTCGGGGGGGGGGGAGGTCAGCCCAAATGGCAGAACTCGAAATTGATAATGAGCGCCACCAATTGCGAACCTCAGGTATTTTCTGTGTTTGAGATGGATTGGCACATGGAAATAAGCATCCTGGTGGTCCAGAGATACCAGCCAGTCCTGGAGCTGGAGGGCCTGAAGGATCCGAGAGAGAGTTACCATCTTGAACTTGTCCTCCCTGAGGAACTTAGTCCAAGATAGGTCTCAGTCCTTCATCTTTCTTCGGTATGAGAAAGTGGGGGGGAGGGGGACCATCCCTTGTTGCTCTCCGCTACAGGTACTGGTTCTATGGCACCTTTCTCTAGCAGGTCTACAATTTCCTGCAAGAGGAGCGGATCTGGAACTTTCAGAGAGCTGTTCCCCGGTGGATGACTCTGAGGGATGTGTAGAAAAGGCAGGCAGTAACCTTGGGCAACTCTCTCAATGCCCAAGCATCTGACGTAATAGCCTGCCATTCCGTCAGATGTTGCGTTAACCTGCCCCCTACTGGTGTCTCTTGAGGAGAGTCGTCAGAGCGGTTTGGAGGCGGCTGATGCAGATGCCGAGCATAAAGAGGCACCTGCTGCTGCGGCTTTTGTGTTTTTACCCCGTCCATCTCGGGTACATTTTTTCTGACCCCTTTGAACCGGCTGTCCTCTGCCTTTTCCGAATGTGGAATAAAAGCGAAAGCACTTACCTCTCCAAGAGGTTGCTGGGGGGCGATATGGTGTCTGACGGATTGCAGCTCCTAAGAATTTTGCTGCTGCCTTTGATGTTTGTAGTTTTTCTAAACGGTCATCCGCCTTCTTACCAAACAAAGAAGAGCCGTCAAAGGGCATATTCAAGAGTCTGCTTTGCACATCTGGAGCAAAACCAGACTTTCGCAACCAAGCAAATCTCCGGGTTGTTGTACTTGCCGCCATGGCCCTGCTGATGCTGTCAGCAGAATCAATGCCAGTTTGAAGGGATTCGCACATAGCGTCTTTACCATCGTTGATGTTTAGGAACGCTTCCCTTTCTTCTCCCTCCGGGAGGCAGTCAGCCACTGATGAAGCAAACTCCCAAAGTGTGTGGCTGAACCTTGCGAGCGTACAAGTAGCACTGATGGATTTCAATGCCATGCTAGATGCGGAAAAGACTTTTTTGGCCATAGTCATCTCTCTTATCATCCCTATCCTGTGGAACAGTAGGGTAAGCCGATTTACTACCTGCTGAAGTAGCTGCCTGAACAACCAGACTCTCCGGAGTTGGGTGTTTGGATAAATATTCAGGGTCAACAGAAGACACCCTATATTTAGCTGATAATTTCTTGTTAACCGCCGGGATTACCTCAGGTTTTTCCCAGTTTGCCAATATTCTCCTTTGTAATGCTGCATGAAATGGCACCACAGGATCCTCCTGTGGACCTTTGACCAAGATGTCTGTGAGGTCGTCTTGCTGAAAAGCAGGTGAGGGTGTGGACCACCCCATACACTCTATTATCCTTGCCATCAAGGTTCTATAAGGGGTTTCAGAATGTTCCCCTGGGTCTGGTGTGGCAAATTTCACTTCTGGGGAAGTGTCCAACACACTTGCTTCCTGTAGGGATTCATGGAGGTCTTTCAACCTACCTTCCTCAGAGGTAAATTCCTCTGGTGCAGGAGTTGCAGATCCCTGAAACTCAAAAGGTCTTTCCTGATCCAAATCCTCCCCTTCTTCATAAATAGAAGATAAGACTCTGGAGTGATCAGGTCTTGAAAATGACCATTTCCAGAGGAGAAGGAGCCAAATTCGTCATGATTGGCTGAAAAAACGTCGTCGTCGACGTTAAAGGCTTCGAAGCCATCGAAAAAGGCGTTGAGAAAGGTGGTAGAGGCCTCGATGAACTTGAGAGTATCGGGATTCTACTCGAGGTTGTCGACGACATTCTCGTGCTCAAAGCTCTGGGTATGGCCACTGGCTGTGAGGTGGCTGTGGGTTTATCCTTTCTCGGCGTCTATGTCGGCGTTGAAGACGGCGTCGACTCGACTGACCTGTGCATCGAAGAACCCTTTTCGCATTTTCTTTCCACAGTCTCGACATTTTATGAAGCCGGGCCAAGGAGTCGTCGGTTCGGGTGACAAAGCCATTGAGTACGAGTCGGTATTCACGAGGAATAATGATATATTTGACTGAAGAACTGAGAAACGATATTCGGAGGCCCCACGAAGCGCGGAAAAACGGAACTGAGCAATGGACGCTGCGCGAGTCTATTTATACGCGTGGTGACGTCGGCGCCGATAAGGAGGCAGTCGAGGGACATCGGCTCGAGGGACGTCGACGCGCAGCGCCCTCTACTAAAAATGTTTTTCCGAGGCCAGCAAGCTGGGAGATGATCAAAGATAAGGAATACGTCGGAGGACACAATCCCTTCGAAACTATCTCAACTAACAAAGTCAATGGCTAATTTCCCAAAAGGAACTCCGCTATACGCGTCCGTCTAGCATGGCGGAAAAAAACAATCTGAGGGACCTCGACGCGTGTGGGATCATGGATACAGGGGACGTCACACGGGATAGTATTACTGGAAAGCCCTGTCGACATCCATTTTCGAGTTTCAAAAAGAACTGTAATACTCTGCAGCTTCCACTAGATGTCGGACTATGCACAGCATGTGATCTAAGCAGATCCCACAAGCCTCAAATACATTTACTACATTTCGGGTTACTCATCTTTGTAGATATGGTTTCTTCACACTCTTATATGCATTTTCTTTTGCTTCCTCATCTTTTGAGCATTCTTACATTGTTTCAGTGCGTCATCGTCTCTTCTCTTCTTGACGTCACTTTGCACTTGTCCGATTCCACTTCTAGGTCTTCTAGCTCCATTGAGGTCTGCAGACTTCCTTCTGCTTTAGTTCTAGGATCCATTCGACACGGTTGTCCAAGTGCATACCGTCTCTCAAATCTTGGATGCAATATTGGAATACCACCCAGGGTCAATCATAGTCTAATGATGCATACAGCTGCTTCTCTATATTTCCCCACTCTGGTCAAGTCCTCAACCACCTCATCAATCCTCTTCACCTTTTCACCACAGAATGGTTTCTTTGGGATCCATATCTTCATCAACCCCTGAGGTCACCTGCATTCTGTGTTCATCCACACTCCAGGTCATATAGCAGCACTGCCCAGTCGGTGAACAGAACACCCAACATCCCACATAGTTCTTATGGTCCTTGGAATAGCAAAACATCGTTCCTGGGGGTGCCAAATGGTTGTCATTCGGGTGCGCACAGGTGGTGCTCATCAGTCACAGCATTCACATTGATTATTATCTTCATTCTAACAGCTTTCTTTGCTGTTTTCTTGCACTGTCCTATGAATGTAAGCCAGAATCCCAGCAACACGAACACATACTGCTCCAAGTAGTTTGAAGGCATTTGCCATCCAAGTTGGAAAAAAGAACAAAAGATGAAAACCATTCTGAATCTTCGGTCTCATCTACTACTTCCACCTTCTTCATATGCAGGTTTGACAGCATAGTTAAAGCTTCAGTCAGGGTTCCACTGTCTTGAATCTGGACAGATATGTACAGCAAGAAGGCCCGATCTTTGCGCACATGCCTCCTTCCATTGCTGTAATGAAGTCCAGGACATATCTGTTCTGGAAGCTCATGAGCCAGATGGCCCTCAATTCTTCTTTTATCACGTTAAATCCTATTATGGCTGTGTTAATTCTCTGTAGCAGTCCCCACCTAGTGATCTGTAACCACTTGGCGTTTGCTGCAGCTGAAGTCCTGGCATGAACATGGCAGTAAATATTACTGCCGTCCTATCGAACAGTTTATGCTCATCAAGGATGTCATGATAAGCTTCAACTGATTTTGCTGAAAAGTCATTCCCCCTCTTCAGTCAGTTGAGGATGAGTGACCTTTTCTTACTTTGGTGTGTATTCATTGTTGGAAAGCAGTCTATATGGAGGCCATTTTGAGGGATCACCAATGCAGGAACACTTATCACCAGCAAAGAACATTACTTCCCAGCTGTTTGGTAACTTCATATAAGCCTTGGAACCACAGGCCCAATTGCGATCCATCAATACCGCAGTTCCTCCGGTCATTCTTATGTGAAAAACCAGAGGGTGTTTCAAAACCTAGTCCATGGGGATCCCATACTCCGGTGCCCAGGGAAGGACCATCACGTTTGGATCCCGACCCTGGTGGTGGATAAGCGAGGGAGGAACACTTGGGCAGGGGGTCCTCGGGGAGTGGGGGAGAAACACTTGATGGCAAAACATGGTATCCCCCATTTCCACAACCCATTTAACCCGCATCCCTGCTTATGTTATGGGAAACTCCAGCTCCCATAATTCCTCCCCATGTTACATTGACAACACTACTGAGCCAAAGAAGATGAGTAATAAGGTCAAGCAGATTACCTCCACTGACTTGCACTGGCTCTGTCCCTGTAATTAGGCCAGGCAGAGTCAGGCATGTAATCCTAACTATATACACCTGCCACTTGTGGTAACTCTCCCGTTCAGACGAATAAAAGGTGGCACACAGAGGCGCACTTGGAGCAAGGCTAGGTACAAGAAGGAACAGCACTTTGTAAAATCCTTGCCGTTTCCAAAGTCTTTGACCGTGAAAAAGACAGTTGAATCAAAATATGGGGCAGAGAACTGCCACAAAGTGAAAGACAGGCTCGAGCCCAACAGAGGGAAGCCTGCACAGTAAAGGTCAAAAGTGGAACTGTATATTTATGACAAGGCAGATGAAGCCTAAGGAAGTGATTGAACTACCAGAAGCTTGAAACTCAAGCCTGAACTGTTAAATGTACCAGTAAGTGAGCAAGACTGAAAGAACTGTGCCATCCACCTATAACTTTTAGGAAACTCTAGATCATGTGTTGCTGAACGTGGAAAAGGGAGTTATTTAAAGCCATTCTGGCATTTCTTTTGAGACACTATTTTCCTTTTAAATTCCTTCATCACATTTGTCATTTTGAGAAGGAGGGGAACGTTAGGGTTTCTTAGATTAGGCCTTTTTATTTTGACTAAGACTGACTTGGACTGTTTTTATTTAATGGTCGAGATTACTCACATTATACAGTTAGGGCCAGTTATGTATTTACACCAACCCTGAAACTTTAAAAGGTTTTCAAAACTTGTATCCATTGTGTCTATCTACTATTGATACCCTGCCTTCCCTTACACCTGGAACATCAACTATGTACTGGCATTCTTAATTTTCTCCAACTTTGGTCAGGCCCTTGTTTCTGAAACAGTGTTTTATTCTTCATTGGTAATAAAGATACAGGTCCTGCTTCATCTTCAACCCATCTTAGTAATCTCGCAAACTTGGCCTATTCTTTAAGACATCCATCATTCACTTTTTGCACTACATGCACGGCTGATGTCATCAATAAGCGTGCACTGCATGCAGCATTTCCATTCCCAGCCTACACTAGTGGATACTTGTCCATATACCAATAGCTGAGGTCTCTCTCAGCATGCTTGTCTTTCCCATCCATCCGCATAATATAGCCTCTTTTGTTCGATGACCTATCCATCCGCACAGAATAGCCTCATTTGTTCGATGACCTATCTGTCCTCCAGTCAGACCACTAAATGAGTACAGGAGCATCCTCTTCCACTGTGGATCTTTTGCCATCTTTTGTGTCTTTGTAGACACATCTTCATATGGGAACGTTTTCTATGACATCCTTCGTATGGTTGCCATTTCTCCTCAAAGTGTCCGCTTGTCAAGCATGCTGCTAGATGGATGAGACATCACATCATGAGCATGTATCTCTTGCTATACATGTTCTGACTGTGTTCATGGCATAAGGGATGAGAGAATATACATAACTGCTCTCATCTGACATTTTCCTCCCCACCTCACTAATGTGTTGATACCACGTTATTCTTTAAATAGGCTGAATCATCAAGATATGTGATTATCTTCCACATCATCCCTCTTAGCGCAACCAATTTGTTAGTTCGTTTTCAGAAATTGATTAGCAGAGTTTGCTCATTAAAATGTTCTCGATTAGCAAACAAACCAATTTGATTAGCAATGTTGTACTAATATTTTGAAAGCCCTCAGAAGTTATTTGTACCCAAGACATAAAATGAGCAATACAGCATTTTTGTGCACCACTGAAGTAGGACATTGGTGAGATGAGTCAGGGTTAACAAATTCTTTAAAATTCCTCTAGACCTGCAGGTTAACTTAGTTTACCTACTCGACCGAAGAGAAAGTAGCAACGGATGAATAAATGTGCTGTCTGTGAAATGGTGCATGTCACCACAAACCCACTTTGTTTGGCACACTGCTGCCACCCACAGGCCAGCCGTGCACAGTGAAACGTTTATTAAACATTTTCAAACATCTCGTGCAAATGGTACTCACCCTACATAAAATCTACTCAACTAAGAGTGGGCAAGTTAACTTTGCTAGCCCTGGCTGAGTGTCTGCAAAATGTAAAAGATTAGCTGCATGAATGGGGACAAACAGATAAGATAAAAAAAGGTTCTGACAACAGTTTGACCAGCTCTCTCCTGTAGGTGAAAATATATAATATATAGTCAAGGCTGCAGAGTCAAGGCAATCCGTGGCAGTCTCTCTACAGTTGATGTTCCTAGTGAAGGTGTGTCCATAAAACACCCATCTATCCGCGGAGTTGGCCGCGGAGTCAAGGCTGCAGAGTCAAGGCAGTCCGAGCCAGGACCGCCGGGACTGCCCTCACAGCACTGGCAACATGAACTGTGCACCCGAAGAAGAAGTGCACTGGCTAAGGAGCCAAACAACCCGCAGTGAAGACAGCGGGCTGGAGCACCGCAGCCCCCACAAAAACCCTTCGAGAAGCAAAAAAAGTACAGGCCGCAAGACCACTCATACCCTCTCAACAAACGCACAAACTGCCGACAAACCCCCAAAGTCAAGGCAGTCCGGAACCATTGGCTCGACCAACAGAGGGTCCCAAGCTGGATGCAACCAACCTCCCTGCGACCCCGCTAGCCGCGCCGCTCCCCAAGGGAGGGCCAGGAAGGTCTGCCCGACAATCGGCGGCGGCGCTGCAGAAGGATGCCAAGCTTGAGAGAGTTAACTCTCCCCCGACCCCTCCACACTCTCTGGCCGCTCTGGGAGCGTCGGCTCGAGCCCATAGAATGGAGGAACAAGACAGAGCCCAGGACGGCGCTATCTCTACATCTCTAGCCCCCTCCTACCCCCCGGCGGGTCTGGGAGCGTCGGCTCGACCGCCGGGGGACACCGAGTGGGGTGCGGAGTCTGCGGAGGTAGCCCCTTATCAGCAGGCTGACTCAACTATAACGGCTGGTCTGGGAGCGTCGGCTCGACCAGCTGCGGCAGCGACCTGCGAAAACGAACCCAACAGGGATCGCCCGCCTCACAAGTCCCCACACTCACCGCTGGGAGCTCGGCCTCGACCGTCCTCGGGCGTTGCTGGGGCGGGCGCTCTGGACTCTCCTACGAGACGCTCCTCGCGCGCACCGCCGCCCGAGGCGAATGAACGGGGGAGAGGAGTCTCCTCGCGAGGGCGTGCTGCCCCCTCGCGGCCCTCCGGGACCGGGAGTCGCAAGAGAAGAGGGAGTGGGCGGGAGCTCACCAGCACTGCTCTGCTCGGCTGGAGCGGGCCCCGGAGAACTTCTCCCTGAAGCGGAAGGAGAG
The DNA here is from genome assembly GCF_040938575.1 of Ambystoma mexicanum. Classification (NCBI taxonomy): domain Eukaryota; kingdom Metazoa; phylum Chordata; class Amphibia; order Caudata; family Ambystomatidae; genus Ambystoma; species Ambystoma mexicanum. The sequence goes on from NC_090936.1 coordinate 151,657,858, forward strand.
GGCGCCGCGCCAGACTCAGCGCCCTCTAGAGACTCATTTGGGAATCCCATATGCTCCACCACCATACACACCTCCAACGAGGCCAATGACCTCATAAAAACGAGCAACATTGACACCCCCAGATGTGGGGGGAAACCAAATAAAAATTGATATTGAGATTCATCCGGTGCTGGCCAGGGAGGACTTAGCTAGTCCCCCACCCAGTACAGGAAGCTTGAAAACTGTTTGGTCAGGCGACTGCTCATACTCAACAATTGAGGACTCAGAAAGTGAGAACTCCACAAACTACGTCACAACGCCCCCTTTATCCACCTCAAGGGCAACACTACTGAGGTTCTCTGAAAAGGAGCCTTCACTCAACACTAACAAAATGTCACCTAAAGACTCAACCCCAATGAAGGTTAAACACTCGCCTGTGAAGGGAAATAGATCAAAGCCAGGCAAAACAAATAAACCTAAATCTCTTACATGCAGACTACCAAAAAACAACTTGCATCCCGCCCCAACAAACGGGAACAAAGAGGCCCAAATTCCATCAGTGGGCACCCTGGATAAATTCTTCATCAAACAAGGGAAAGAAGTCTCTGTAGGGAAAAGTGAGATCTCTGACGCAGAACTCCTGGAGGGGATCTTAGAAGAAAATGTTCACACCGACTTCCCCGTCATTCCGACGAGACTAAACTTCAACGCAAACTCTCCCAACCCTATCGTTTCCGGCCCTCAACTACCCATCAACAAAAGATGGCACTTTGGGAAACCGCCAGTAAGGAACACAGAATTCAACACACCAGGAAACCTTCCACAGCGCTTTGCTCCATCACACAGCCACAAGCCAAACACGCCTAAAGAAAATCTGTTACATGGTAGAGCGCCAGAGCCAATTGCCACATCGATTAAACCACAAAACCCCGGTCCAACATCCAAGAAACTGGATTCAACAAACTCAAAATCTGAGAGGCTCACAACACAACCCTTACCCGCAAAATTAACGCAGGCTACCCCACATCAGGATCATTTGACAATGACTAAAACACCAATAATCAACCGACCGCAAGAAGCTCAAACTCTGAATCAGCTCACGCCAAGCACACCGCCAAAGAACAGGAGAACAAGTGAAATCACGGGAAACTCTGGTAAAGAAACACCAACCAAAAAACCGGATCTACTAACGATAATGTCAGCTATCACTATAGCCCTAGCTCCGTTCACCAAACTGTATGAATCACTCAATGACTCTGTAAAGGATCAAGTATCGCTGGCAGCCTCTGCACAGGAAAAACTAATCTTCTTAGAAGGATTTATCACCTCAAAAATAGAAAACAGGAAGACCACTAAAGAAGCCAGCACACAAACAAGGGTCCAACAACACCTGATAACAAAATCTGTTCAGTCCCAGGTCGACTTTCCACCAGTGGCAATATTCCATTTCAAAGCAGGAACTGCAGACAAGAACAGCAACCCTTGCTCAGCTGTATCAGGCAAGAACCTCCTAACGACCACGGCGCCGGACAACCAGAACCCAAGACTCTCCCTTCTAAGCCCCACATTGGATTTGACAAAGAAAACCCACATAGGCCAACCTTATGGGAATCAAACCACTCTCAACTTCTCAATACTATCAACAAGCAAGACAAAGGCACCAAACGGGTGCATAATCAATGAGAAAGAACAAGAGCTCAGAGTCTCTGCCGATGGCCCATCCATACCCTCAGCTCCAGCAATGAAACCAAAGACCGGGACAATTGCCCAACCCAAACTGGCAACGGAACACCCTAAGGTTACGGGAAAATGTTCACTTTCAACCAAACGAAAGTACATCAAAACTGCAACTAAACCACCGACTCCAAAGGCTACTCAAAATAACCACGTGAGATTGAATAGCAATAGATCTCCCTCACCTACAGAAAGCGATTTAATGAGAAACGCCCTGGAACTCTCTTCTCAATGGCTGACCAAAGACCCAAAATCCGATAACCATGAATCAAAAAGAAAAACTGTCTCCTTTGATCGGAACCATGACAATGGTACACCTCCAAAAAAAATCAGACTTCTGGAGTCAAAAACCACACCGCGACATACAGCCGAAGACGCGAAACTACAGTCCTTGACTTGGCCAAAACAAAGACATCGTTCTAGCCCTAAAAAACAGGATGAATCCAACAATCAGAAAACAATTCATACCCCCAATAGATGGAAATCCAGAGTGCACACGCAACAAAAAAGAGAACCCAGAGACTACCACCTAAAAAGAGAGCGGAACGGTTTGATGCCACCAAAGCACTTGGATAGAGATTGGAAACGCACTCGTCTTACGAGGTCCAAGAGAACAACTGATACTCGTTCTTTCTTCTTGCAACCCAGTTACAAGTCAAAGTCCAAACAGGTTCTAAATAGAGCCGTAATAATGGACCTACTCCATCAAGTTCCGTCTTTAAGATCAGTAACATCAGACCACCTTGACGTCATTGAATTTTCGGGTCCACACTGCATAGACAGTGTATATATCCGTATATCTTCATCAAGCACGAGACGTAAACTCAAGGACGAGTCCAGAGCCCTTAGAGACCTAGGTTACTACCTGGAAGAAATAAGTAACAATGAGAACCTCCGCCAAGCACCAGCCGGATCTAAAGCGAGAGATCGCACACTAAGCACAGAACATGCTCCTTCTGATAAGATAGACACCTTCTCAAGATATCGAGCTTCATTCTACGCTGCCCTTAAAAAACACTCAGGATTCAGAGCCCAAGAACTGAACGAAAGGAGATTACTCAAGGACAATTCGGACGCCAATCTGCGTCACCGAGCTCCACACTATAGACCTCGTAAAACTCATTCCAAAACCAGAACACTGGATTCTGAGGAAAGGAGGCCAATCGGTAACCACTATGGAAAGGAACCTACCAAGGACGAGCGAAGAACCTCCAACCACAAGGAACGACGGGACTCCCCACACAAACCAACTAAAACTCAACAATGGCATAAAAGCCCCACAAGTAACACCACGATTCGACAAAGAAAAACTGAGCAACAGGGAGCCAGAACGATTCCCGAAGGACCCCGTGCTGAAACAGAAGTCAACAATTGATCAGGACCCCCCCAGAAGGACAAGTGAAATACATAATTACCTGCGACACTCCCGTAGAGACAACGAAAAAACTAGATGGGCCTGGTCCCCGGAAAGACCCTCAACAGAAACAAGAAGATAGCCACGAACAACCGTGACTGGAGAAGACAAAGACCCCAGAAGTCCAACACAGACCCCTAGAAGACTAATAATGGGCTCGTGGAACACAAGAGGCTTCACCCATCTGACATCCAAGTCAGACGTAGAATTGGGATCATTTGACCTTCTCTGCTTACAGGAGACGTGGCTCCTCAAGAAGCCAACAATTGACGGCTTCGAAATCGATTTCTCACCAGCAATGCAAGGAACAGGCAGGCCTAGCTCAGGGCTCCTGACAGCTGTCAGAATCTGTAGCGGCCTGCGAATAAAACAAACACTGCTAAGTAGCGCATTCATTCTGGCTTCCTTGGTTTCGGGACACAAGACCGCAGCGGGCAAAAACGCGGACAAGCCAATATCATACTTGGTGATAAACATATACTGGAATCCAAAAGCGTTGAAGGAAGCAACTCTTCTGTCAAATATTGGTCAAACGATAGAATCCAGTCTAAACACGATGGACATCGACCACATCATAATATGCGGGGACTTAAACCTGACCCTAGCTAACATTGGCCAGAACACAAAAAAGGGCGACCCAAATCCTAGATCGGTAACTCAAGATCCTTCGACAATCCGAGAATCGGATCAGAGAGGCAAGTGTTGGGAAACATTCATGGACGAACGTGATCTTCATAATCTTCACTACTTGAACTCACCCACATCTAACCCCATCCCCACCTGGGAACAAGGAACCCTCAAAGCTTTTTTGGACCACATATACGTATCCAGAAATCTGCTCTCAAAGATAACTGCATTCGAAGTGACAAGAACCGAAAAAAGTGACCACAACCTTCTGACGGCCACATGGTCAGCCCCAGATCCAAAATCGGAGGAGAAAAGATGAAAATGACTCAGTTAATTGCCATCAATGGTGCAGGGACAAGACTAAGACTCACCAGCGAAGCAATAAGAGCAATCACAAAGAATTACAAAAGAACAATTGCCGTACCAGCGGGGTCATTAACACCCGATTATTACCCCCTACTGATCCCTTACCAACAACAAAGGAAACCACAAGCATTTGCAAAGAAACCGAATCACGTGCACAACAAGCAATTGGTGGAAAAAAGAAGAGAAATGCGAAGAACTCTACGTAAAGCAAAATCTCGCCCCTCAAAACTAACAGCTGAGGCAGCATGGCTCGCAAAAAAGTCTTACAGAAACTGGCTGAAATCCCATCGTGCCACACTATACCAAGAGAACGCGGAGAACATGCTAAGGACTCTAAGCGGGAAACAACCTAAAGCTTTCTGGGCCCTGATTGACCCGAAAGGAAATAATTCCAAGGACGCCTTAGCCAATTCAATTGGAGAGGCGCAATGGATCTCTTTCTTCTCGAACATGTTTGCTTCACCTAAGAGCATTACCTACGAAATTCCACGGGCCCAAAAAGACCGATGGGACATAGAATGCGACGAAACGGAAATCTGTGGGAAAATCCGGAAACTGAACAACTCCCGGGCACCCGGACCGGATGGAATCTCCAATGCCGACCTCAAAAACAACACAGAATCATGGGGAGCCCTTATAGCCCGAATATGCCAACAATGTGCCGACACCCGCTCTATCCCGAAATCTTGGAAAACAGCAAACGTGGTTCCAATTTTCAAGAAAGGCGACAAAGGGAATCCATCAAACTATCGACCAATCGCCTTACTGGACACCATAGGCAAACTGTTTGGCACCTTCCTTCTGGACAAATTCAAGACATGGGCAGTCACCTCTGAAGCTCACGACGACTTCCAAACAGGCTTTGTAAAAAACATTGGAACAATGGCCAACATAATGCTATTAAGTATACTCAAAGCTAAAGTTCTGGCGGGACGTCCAAAGATCCATCTGGCTTTCATAGATCTCTCTCATGCTTTTGACACAGTCAACAGAGACCGACTTTGGAGGAAACGGAGGACCTGGAATTGTCCTCCATCAATCCTGAACCCAATCATCGAGCTGTATTCAGGAACCTCCATGAGGGTCAGACTCAACGGAATAGGCCAACTCTCAGAGGAGATTAACTCCTATAGAGGCGTAAAGCAAGGATGCCCACTGGCCCCCGCACTGTATAATGCATTTACTGGTGATTACCAAAACTGGGACCCCACAGCCAGAACATTCCCACCGAACATTGGAGACGAGAACGTTGGCAGACTACTCTACGCTGATGACATTCTATTACTCGACCAAACTGCCATAGGTCTACAACGCAAACTCAACTTACTTTCAAAATACCTCCAAGCTAATGACCTGATTCTAAACTCAACAAAACAAAAATAATGACATTGGAAAAAACAACAACACGAAACGAAAAATCAAAATGGTCTCTGGCAGGTGAGAGACTGGAAAAAATAAAATCATTTAGATACCTGGGAGTCACGATCAATTCAAACCGTTTTGAAATCCCCATGCAGGAATCCATGATCGCAAAAACAAAAATCATGACGACAAGCACGACTCATGGACAAAAAATTTGGAAAATTCTCCTTGAGACCAGTTCTTAATTTCTACACAGCAAAAGCAGTGCCTGCTATTTCCCATGGGGCAGAGGCGATGCCTATGATACCCGAGAGAATCTGGATAAAACTGGAAGGCCTATTCTGGAGGAAACTTCTGATGCTCCCACAATCAACGCCAATGGCGTCGATTCGCAGAGAAATCAATGTCCTTTTCTCTAAAGGGAAGAGTCAATTTAAACACTCTGATGCTACATCGGAAAATCAGATTTTCCTCTGAGAAGATCTTTAAGCTATTAAACAAAGAGCTAAACAAAGGCTCAAACACCATCCTCTCCACTTGGGTGCAAAGAAACACGGAAACACTTGCCGAAATAGGAAGCTCATGGGAAGAATTGGAATGTAATCCAAACAAAACTGTCAAAAAATTCAAAGAAATGGACTGGATCAAAACACTACAAATCGGCCTTGGACCTACCGGTCAGCCTTCAAAAACAAAACGAGCCTATGAGCTACTTGCTAAAAGGTCCCAGCAAGCAAATTAGAAAGACATACCTAAGGGCCAGGCTGAACCTTCTACACACCAAAGAAATTCTATTCATCAGAGGCTCTGCCTCCAACAACCTTTGCAGATTCTGTAATAAAACAGACACAGTGGAAACCCTGAGGCATCTTTTGCTGTCATGCCCTGAACTGGCCTCAAAAAGAATGACCCATATGGGACACTTGTTCAAAAACAGATGGTGTATGGAAGAAGATTACTGGTGGAACATTCTGATGTCGGGTGAAAACACCAAAACAGTAACTGCGGTCGGACAGTTCTTTCAGAACAAACTTGACGAGTGAAGAAACAACCTGAAAAACAAACTGCACCAATGGAAACAAAGGATCAAATGATGAAGAATTTGTTTAGGATAAAATGAAGAATCATTTTGTAAAAACTGTGATAAACAGTTCAATCAAAAAAAAAATAAAATAAAAATAATGCAATCATAATCATAGAGCAAAGTGAGAGGCTAACTACAGTGTGTGTATGGTATTGCAGTAAGAGGAATGAAAGTAAGGCACTAAGCAGAGTGGATGACGTAGCAGGCAGTGAACTGGGCAAACCAGGTGGAATATTGTAGTTCGTGACCATCTCACTTTCAGGGTAGCGGATGCAAAGCAACAGTGTGAGAATTGGTTGATCACCAGTTTCACAGACGTATGAAACAGCAGGTCAAGGAACTAGGTTTGCCATGAAAAGCACTTGGGCGTGTGATTATGTACATTTTAAAAGTGCTCCCTCATCAATAGGATGCATCTTCCCCAGCAAAATGAAATATGGTTGACACTGACATTTAGATACAGTAACCTAAATTTCACTGTAAAACATGGAGACCATTTAGTGTAATTATGCATTACGTAACAACTTTTTTTAGGAATGGATTTGCATGACTGTCAGTTAAAAAAATAGATAATTTTAACACATACTGGTCAGACAGGACACAGTTGGCTTAATAAAAAGTATTATCAAATTCTTCCGGTTTGCAATTATTTGAAAAAAGAAAAAAAAGTATTGCTAGCACTCCTGCCAATGTGTTTGACTCTTAAGAGTGGAGGAGATGATTACTGCTGCACTCCCTCCATTAGCCCCTTTGAACTTGAAGTGAACTGAGAAAAGATTTGGGGGGGGTGGGGGGCTGTGGGTAAGAAGAATGCAGGGTGAGATGTGCTTTCATTGAAAAGTGTAGGTTTGCTACACAAGTTTCAATTTGATTAGCAAACGGAGAACTGCATAGCAAATTGCTACGCGACACTGCTTATTTTAGGCCTTGCATGGTATTCAGGTGTGGCATTGTCTCTTGCAGAGTGAGTGGTCGTCTTGTTAGCAATGTGTGCCTAGCATAATGGAACATTTCCACTTTCTTTAACTCTGTTTGTTAACTTTTCATCACTTTTGAAAACCACATTTTTATAATAGGAACCGTATTATTGCAAAAATCACCCTGCTGGACTGTTTTTAGGATTTCCAAAATATACAACATACGTTTCGTCGCACTAGACCTGGATATGATCTGAGTCTGTATGCAAAACAGCATGCAGAAATGCATGCAATGCATTAGGTACCAAAGTGTGTGCAATTTTTGTGTATTATTTTCAAAACATTCTTTTTAGCGCAACTGGAATAGTACTGGAAATGTGGCAAGCCCATTTGTTTGCTATTAAACGCAGGAAACGCCAATAGTTCCAAAATGTTTTGGTTTGGCTCTTGGGTGCCGATCTTGTATGCATGCACGGAGCTTCTCTTGCTTCACTATCAACGGGTCTCTCCTTTGTACAGCTTCATGTCATTTAAGTGCAGCAAAGCTCTTCTTCCTTGGAGTTTCTTTGCGGTAGGAGTGATCCCCCTCTCCTAGGTACGGTTCCTCAAAACGGGGCTTATTCCAAGTACGTACAAAACTTCAAAAGTACCTTATGCCCTGGATATGAACTAGGTTGCTTTTGCAAGTGAATAGAATCAGCTCTTTGGCAGTCGACTCTTCCCTCCGAGTTTTGATCTGTTAAGAAATAAAAGTAACACTAGCGGTCATATTTGTTAAAGAATCATGCATCCTATCTCCTGATGTTAGCTACAGTATGGGCATCAGTCTTTATTCAAGTTGGAGGAGCAAGGGATACTCGCATGCAGCGTCTAGTCACCAACTCATGAGGTGGTCATCTGAGCCAGGCGGATTTCTCAGGGCAAACAAAGCAAGGGGTAGGCATCCCTTCTACAAAGTTATTTTGATTTTGGCTATCCTTTCTTTGAGAAGTCAGTTTAATCTCACAGACACCATTCGCCTGTTGGTGATCGGTGGATGAAAACGTGTGCTTTATTCTTAATAAAAGAAATATCTGTTTGAACAATTCAATTACAAAATGTGGCCTACTATCGGACAACAGGACTTCGCACACACCCTCCCCCCCCCCCCCATCTAGGGAAACCCCTCACGCACAAGAAACCTGGCAGCACATGTGGCATTGGGGTGCGTGTATGGACTTACCTCGATCCATCTGGAAAAAGGATATACTACCACTAACATGTACCTATAACCATTGCATACTTGCAAAAATTCACATAATCGATATGTAGATGCTGAAAACTATCATTGGGTCTGGGGATTGCTCCTCTCACTGTTCTCAAGGTGTGCCCTGCTATACATTTCTGGCACACAATGCAGTTTATTATAAACTGTGCAACATGTTCTAACAATTTGGTGTGAACCAGTCTTCTGCGATCATAGCAACAAGACTCTCTCTGGTAGTGTGTGCAGGGTAGTGAAGCTGCTGCAGCACCACTCGATGCTAGAGGCATAACTGGCTTTCCAGTACTGTCCTGTCTCCATATAGCCTCAGTGGGGGAAAAAGAACACCCTGTCTCTTCCATAAGTCCTGCTATTTCCGTGGAGCTCGACCTTGCAGCTCAATTAAATGTACAATGGTTAACATGTTAAAACCTTACTTCATTAACATACACCATTGACATTTGCTCGACATGTTCTACTTCAAAATCAGAAATCTTTGGAAAATGTTCTGCTCGTTTAGCCTCAACTTCTGCGGCTTCGTTACTGCGAGAAATCAGGTCTGCCCTTTTAGTATGGGCTGCGCACTTTACCACGGCGATGGTCAATGGAAGCTTTAGTACTTTTATAAGCTTGTTCAATAGAGACGCATGTTGCACTGGAGTGCCGTCTGCACGGAGGAAACCCATCCTTTTCCAACGGGACAATCTTGCGAGTACGATTGACATCACATAGGCGGAGTTAGAGTACACAGTCACTTCCTCAACTCACTGGAGTGCGGCAATGAGCGACACTAATTCTACAGCCTGAGTTTAACAATGCAAAGGCAATCTCGCACTTGTCACTACTCCGAATTCACCATTCTTTTTTAACCTCACTACTGCCGATCCACTAGGTCTTTTTTCGTCGGTTGGTCAATTTCAAAGAACTGTCAATAAGGTTTACGTTACTTACCAGTAACTATTGTTATTCAGAATGGGTCTGGCATGGACTCGCATGCTCATGAATATTCTCAGTCATGCTGGGAATACCTTGTTTCGCTTGAAAACTATTTCTCCTCTAAATCAATCACTGTTCTCTGGGTCATATTGCCCCCATCCAATGACAGTCCTCTCCCTCAGATCCATCCCTGGTGGCCATCTTCAGATTTGGTAAGCATGTAAAGTGGCAGTATAAACCAAGAAGAGCCACAGAGGGAAAGAGGGGAATCGATGCCAGACCCAAGCTGGAAAATAATAGTTGCAGGTAAATAACTTAAGCCTTCTCCAGCATGGGGTCTGGCATGGATTCACTTGCTCATGAATAACAACTACATAGCAGTACGTATACACAACCACGGAAGGTGATAAGGCTCAACAGAAGCAATAATAAAGTTACTCACCATAGTGACTACCTTGCTCCTAGTCCATAGTCCCCTTTCCTCTAGATTTATGGGACATTCCTCTGTCCTGTGGGACGGGACCGGAGCACTTGTAAAAAGCATCACATTTTTCAATAATGTGTCGTCCTCTTTCTATGCAGGGTACGCCACGCGGCCCTAACCCCCGCCCTCTTAGCTCCACCCAGCGCATCGCCCATCAGTCCTTTTCTATCACCAGGTCTATGACCTTTAAGCAATAACAGAGGAAACTTTTTAGAGGGGACGGCGGGCGAGGGTATGGATTAAAGGGTACTATGGACTAGGGGTAAGGTAGTCACTACAGAGAGTAACTATTATACTCCTACGTCTCGTCCCCTTTCCTCCATACTTATGGGAGATTCCCAAGCACTCCTCACAGGAATTATGGGTGGATGGAAACTCCCTACTGAAACAGGTCCCTAGCACAGCTTGACCGAACTGAGCATCAGCACTGGAGCTCAAGTCTAGACAGTAATGCTTACAAAAAGCCGATGGGGAGGCCCACGTAGCCGCTTTCACGATGGTCTCCCAGGGAACATATTTTTGGAAGCCAACATCAGCCGCCCTGCCTCGCACAAGATAAACATGAATTCCCTTTGGGGCCCGAGGACCCTGAATGGTATACGCCTCAGAAATACAGGCCGCAATCCACTGGTAGATGGTCGCTTTCAAGGCCGGTTTTCCTTGCGGATTTCCAAAGGTCACAAAAAGCTGTGAAGAGTTCCTAAACTCAAATGTTCTGTCCAGATAGAACTTAAAGGCTCTTCTAACGTCCAGGCATTGCAGAACCCTTTCAGCCTCTGAGGCCGGGTCTGGGAAGAATACAGGAAATGCGATTGACTGATTGAAACGAAAATCAGAGACCTCCTTCGGAAGAAAGGCGGGATTTGTTCGCAGGACAACCTTATCCTTATGAAAAGTAAGGAATGGATGTTCCACCGACAAGGCCTTAAGCTCACTTGCACGCCTTGCCGAAGTCCCAGCAATCAAAAAGGACACTTTCCACGAAAGGTACTTAAAATCGACAGTAGCCATGGGCTGAAAAAGGCTTATGCTAAGGCCGTAAGGACCACATTCAAATTCCACCTTGGATGCAGGTTGCAAACAGCAGGATAAAGATGCATCAGGGCCGCAAAGTGTCTTTTAATGACTGGATTAGACAGTGAAAAAGAGCACTGGTCAGTGGACAAATAAGCGGCAACAGCCAATAAACATGTCCTGCAGGACAATACATGGATGCCAGACTCTGCCAGATGTGAAACAATAGACAGGACCATGTCAATAGTAGCCTTCCTGGGCTCCAGCTGCCTGGCCAAACACCAGTGACAGAACCGTAGCCATTTGCTTCTATACTGAGATCTTGTTGAGGGCTTCCTGGCCACTTGAATAAGGCGCATGTTATGTGCAGACAAATTGAAGCGCTCTAAAGATCTCAACTCAGGCACCAAGCCACCAAGCTGAACGATTGTGGGGAGGGGTGTGACAGCTGTTGATCGCTCTGGTGAAGCAGGTCAGGGACCAGCGGAAGCTTCAGCGGTGGGCACACTGATGGATGCTGAAGCTCCGAAAACCAAAACCTGGCCGGCCACCAAGGGGATATGAACAGCAGGGAGCAATTCACTGTGTTTCTTAGCTTGCAAAGTGCCTGATGGTTTAGAGGAAGAGATGGAAAAGCATAGGCCGTCATGTTGTGCCATGAAATTTTGAGAACATCCCCCAGTGAGGAGGCTCCGAGCCCGTTCCTGGAAGCATACAGGGGAAGCTTCCTGTTTGTAGATGTCGCAAAGAGGTCCACTTTTGGAGTGCCCCAACAGCGAAAAAATATCTGAGAGTTCAGTTCCCACTCGTAGCTGACAATTGCTTGTCGGCTGAAGGCATCTGCAGTGTCATTCAGCTGGCCCGGGATGTGTACTGCTACCAGCCAGATACCATGCGGAATGGCCCATTCCCAGATCTGAATGGCAAGATCCACAAGAGGAGGAGACCTGGTACCGCCCCCTGCCCCCCCCCCCCTCTTTTTGATAGAGAACATGGACACCGCATTGTCCATGCAGACACGGATCACCCTGTTGACAATCCCTGGTTTGAATGCTTTCAGCGCCAGGAATATCGCCAGCAGCTCCAGATAATTTATATGAAGCTGTCTGTCCTGTGGCAACCAAAGATCTGAAAGTTGAAGATGATCCAGCATCGCACCCCAACCCAGAAGGGAGGTATCCGTCGTGACAGTTGACGGTCAATAGTGGGCAAGGGTCCTGGAAGGGAGTGCCCGCCGACAGATTGCTGAGAGACGACCACCACAAGAGGTCCGCCCTCATGAAAGGTGGAAACAGTATAAATTTGTAATCTGGATTCACTGCTTGAAGCCATGCGCTCCGAAGAGCCATCTGCGTCAGCCTCATCTTGAGACGAGCAAGAGGAAGAGCCAGCACGCACAAAGCCATGAGGCCCAGAAGCCTCTGGAACCACCAGGCTGACATGCTCTCCGACTGCATAAACACCAGACACGTGGCGAACAGAGCCGCCATTCTGACCGCAGTCAAATACACACTGCAGTTGACAGTGTTTCAATGAAAACTCAGGAAAATCAAGTCCTGAGAGACCATCCTGGAGGATTTCCACCAATTCAAAGACAGCCCAAGGTGGAACAGGAGCTGGAGGAGAGACTGAAGGTTGCTCGAGGCTTTCAGTGGACAAGGACTGCGCAGCAGCCAATCATCCAAATACGGATACGCATTGCTACCCTGTAGCTGAAGATAAGCTGCGATGACCGACATCTTCGTAAAGACATGCAGTGCCGAGCTGAGACCAAACGGGAGCACCCAGAACTGGAAATGCCCACCCCCCCCATGGAAAATCGAAGGTATGTTACGCTCACCTGGACCCCACAGGGGTGTCGATCGGACCCAGACAGCTGCGGTCTCCTTCAACGTGATACGTAGTGCAGAGATGAATGTCTGGACTGGCCCTCCTAGTCTTGTCTGCTGGACTCGAAGTATTTTCCTGCACGTGGAGACAGGGATTAACCACCTGTGGGTTTTAGTGATGGCCTCCCAACTGTTCTCGCGCTCCCCCACTAATCACCTCCGATATACCCTCACCTTATGTTCGTAAAAGATGAGCTCTCCATCCTGCGTGTCTTGCAGGGGCGCGTAGATACCAGTTACTTCACTGGTTTGAAGGCGTTGGGAGAGTTCTGGTAAGTATTGACTCTGAAGTCCTGGCGGGATTGGTAAGTATCAAGTTCAAAGAGTTCAATGTGCCCGATGTTCACTCTTGTCCCCTTCCTTCCTTAAGTTGCAACGGAGTTCGTGAGAAGAAGGTCTCATAGCTGCTGCTGGCGTTCAGGTAAGAGTGTGTTACCCAACGCTGTCCAGTAACTATTGCATGCGTTAACGTGTTGTTTTTCTCCCTCTTTACAGATGCGGCATATGAAAATGTGGAGAGTTATGGAATAATACCGCCGGTGGTAAATCAGGTAAGTCTATGGTGGTAAGAGGTTGTATTTGTTGATTCCCTTGGCTCACCTTGTTTTTTTCTTGTGTCCCCTAGGTGCCGGATTACGGCGAAGAAATGATGGACAGTGCCGGATCAAAAGATGCTGTGAGAACTGGTGAGTATGGCGCCGTGCTGGAGCTGGCGAAGCGACGCGTGCAGGACTGATGTACTTTCCAGATGAAATGGTTCCGGAATTAGGTGAGGAATTTGAAAGAAGTTTGTTTTCTAACCTTGTCCTTTTCTTCTTTATTCTAGGAGCTACGGATTCGAGGCGGGCGTGGCAGAAGACTGGATGCTGGCTGCAGGCACGCAGGCGTGGCAGAAGACTGGATGCTGGCTGCAGGCACGGTGAGCGTCACGCTGCTGGATGCAGAATAACGCGAAGCATGTGCCGCTGTTCGGGTGTGGTTTAAATAGCCTCCAAAGTAGTTCCAGGTAAGAAGTTCCCGAAAGCCACGCCCGAGTCACAAATAGTCCCTGTAACAAAATAGTCCCATCCAGGCCTCATGTAGGCTTGGACTTTTTTGCAGCATGGTCTGCATCAGGTAAGTAAAGTCTATGAGCCTGGCGCCTATGGCGCCAGGACTGCTTTCTATGATGAGCCTGGCACCTAAGGCGCCAGGACTGAACCCAGACAGCCCCTAGCCGGGGCTGCTGAGGTTTAAACAAATGTCTGGATACCTGCTCCCGGAGCTGAGGTGCCCGGGGGTAGGCATCATGACAGCACTCCCCCCACCCCTCCCCCCAAGGCCCCTCCTAAAGTTGTTCTTCCCCCTGGCCCCGGTTTGTCTGGGAAGTTCCGATGCAATCTTTTCAGCAACCGAGGTGCATGAACGTGGTCGCTAGGCTCCCATGATCTTTCTTGTGGTCTGTAGCCCTTCCAATCGATCAAATAAAAAAGTTTTGATTTAATCATCTTGGAGTCGAGGACATTTTTTACCTCGAATTCAGGTTCATCATCTATCAAGATGGGGTCAGGTGGTTTGGTTAATCTTGTCCCTGGTTGAACTGGTTTTAGAAGTGAAACATGAAAGACGGGATGAATTCGCATATTAGAGGGTAATTCCAATTTAACGGCCACCGGGTTGATAATGGCCTTAATGGTGTAAGGTCCCAAATATCTAGGATTAAAAGTCTGAGTTCCCTTCAGAGGTATGTGTTTTGTAGCCAGCCAAACTTGATACCCAATCTGGTATTGTGGAGTTTCACTTCTATGTTGATCAGCATTTTTCTTGTATTTCTCTTTTGCTTGTTTCAAATTTTCTGTGGCTTCCTTAAAGGCTTGTGTAATAGAGTGCAAATGACTAACTGCGGGCATTTCTAAGTGCTGAGGCGAATCGAGTTCTGAGGTTTGAGGGTGATGTCCATATATGGTATAAAAAGGGCATTGTCCGGTTCCTGAATGTACAGAGTTATTGTATGCGTACTCGGAAATCCATAAAATATCTTTCCAATTGCATGCAGCGTAGGTACTGTTCAAGGGTCTGGTTGGTCCTTTCCGTCTCACCATCGGTCTGGGGATGGTGACTTGTTGATAGGCTCACATCGATTTTTGCTAGTTGACAACATTTCTTCCAAAAATGCGAGATAAATTGACTACCTCGGTCAGAAACCAATACGGAATTGAATCCGTGCAATCGAACAATGTTTGAGGAACTCCTTGGCCAGAATCGAAGCAGAAGGTAACCCCTTTAAAGGAATAAAGTGGGCCATATTGGAAAAAAGATCCACAATAACTAGGATGGCGTTAAATCCATTACATGGAGGTAGATCTGTAATAAAGTCTAAAGACAAGGTGTGCCATGGTGTAGGTGGAATATCCAAAGGTTGTAAAAGGCCAGCGGGTTTTTTCTTCTGGCTTTTGTTTTGGGCACAAATGCCACAAGACATCACAAATGACAACATCTTTTCGCCAAGTGGGCCACCAGAACTGTCTCTTAATTTTCGCTTCAGTTTTTGCGATACCTGGGTGCCCTTCTATCAGGGTGTCATGGTAATTGGAGATGACTAGTTCTTGTATTTCCTTGTATGGTAGAAATAGTCGTCCTTGATAGTAAGGTAGGTCATTGACGACTGATTAGTCCGGGCCTTTCTTTACCCAGTCCTGCAGGGCTGCTGGATCGAAGAGTTGTTGGATTTTTGAATGAATATCTTCTAGTGTCAGTAGAGTAGTTATCCCAAGAATTCTTTGCTCGGGAATTATTGGCACCGGTTCCGGGTTTGCATATGCTTCTCCCATCCCTATTCGGGATAAGGCATCTGCTTTGCCATTTTTGCAGCCTGGTCGATAAGTGATCACGAAATCGAATTCGGCAAAGAACTGTAACGCTCACCTGACTCCCACGGAGGCGCTGGCCTGGTTCGCGCTGCTGTGACCTCTTTTAAGGTGATGCGCAGGGTTCGGAAGACGAACTGGGCCGGGCCCCCAAATGTGGCTTGTCTGGCTCGCAGAAGTATCCTTCTGTAGGCGAAAATAGGGGATTAACTGTCTGCGGGGTAATGCAATCAGCCTCCCACTTTCCCCTCTCACCCTCCTCGAAACCCTTCTGTGATTCCTCGTAGCGTCTCACCTTAGGGTCTGGAAGGACGAGCTCTCCATCCTGCTTCTGATGCAGGGGCGCGTTGGTATCCAGTTACTTCACTGGATTTTCGGATTGGTGAGAACCAAACTTGCTTGGCTTCCAGGTAAGTTTTTTGATAAGAGGTTCCCCTTGTGTCCATGCATTAATGTACTAATGCTAGTGTCTTTTTCCCCATAGGGGCCGGGGTACGGAATGCCGGGGAACAGGCACCGACCCGAGATGAGCGATGAAATCCTTGTAGAAATCAGGTAAGTCTTTAATGAGCGTTTTTTTGGTAATGTCTTTTCATTCGCTCATTAACGCTGATGTCTTTTTCCCCTTAGGGGCCGGGGTCCAGAAATGACAGGATGCGGCGCGGACCCGAAATGAAGAGGGAATGAATCAACAGGTAAGTCTGGAGATTTAGCTTTCCTTATTCCCTTCTCTCTCACCTTTTGTTCTGGTCTTTTTCACCCTAGGCGCTGGGGCGTGACTGCGAATCCGGATGATCGCTGCTGAACATGGAGGCGCCCTGTTAAGTTGAGTGGAATGCGGCGCTGCAGCGATCGACGCGATGAGCTTTTAAATAAAAGTCTTCCTTTTCAGGATTGTCGGTGAGATGTCTCCGGGATGCGGATTTAGCAGGTAAGGACTTTTCCTTCTTCTGTTCTCTTCTTCTCTTCCTTTGCACGTGATCCAGGATGCCGGCAGGCGTGGCAGAAGTCAGGATGCAGGAGCAGACATGGTGAGCGTCCAGCTGCTAGATGCAGAACAACGCGAAGCACGTGTGGCTGTTCGGGTGGGGTTTAAATGAAGAAGTTCCAGGTATGTATCCTTCCTCCAATCAGGTATGTATGCTTCCCCGACCACGCCCGGATGGTAAATTAGTCCCACAGGTAAAGTAGTTCCTTTCAGGCCTAAAGGAGGCCGGGATCCTGCAGCATGGTCTGCATCAGGTAAGTGCACCCAAGCACTTCCATAATGAGCCTGGCGCCTATGGCGCCAGGACACTGTCCAAAGGGCCCCTATATGGGGTTGCTGGGTCCTTCCTTGGGGACTGGATGTCCGCTTTCGGGGACGCAGGGCTTGAACCGGCTCCCCGGGAGCGGGCATCATGACAAGAACAATGCCCATCGAAGTTGTCGCGATGATTGGGCTTTGGCTGTTTTTAAATACTGCAGGTTCCGGTGATTGGTGATTATGGTAATCGTATGCCTGGCACCAAGAAGATAGTGCCGCCAAGCCTTAAAGGCGGATTTGATGGCTAATGGCTCTTTATCGGTAACCGCATAGTTTAACTCAGGTGCTGAGAACTTTCTGGACCAAAAGCTACTGGGTGAAGTTGACCGGTTTCAGGATCCTTCTGGGACAGGACAGCTCCCATGGCTAAACTGGATGCATCAGTTTCTACTATGTATGGAAGCTCAGGGCGTGGATGCTTTAAGACAGGTGCTGATGTGAATTTCGCTTTCAGCTCTTGGAAGGTCTTTTCAGCCTCTTCGGTCCACAAGAAGCGTTTGTTTTTTCGCAAAAGTGCTGTGATGGGGTGTACAACATAGCAGAAGTCCGGAATGAATCTGCGGCAGAAATTAGCAAATCTGAGCATGCTCTGTACCCCTTTGACTGAACTGGGTGATGGCCACTTGAGAATTGCGTCCACGTTTCGAGAGTCCATTCAGACTCCTTTTGGAGTCAGGATAAATCCAAGAAATTCAACTTCCGTAGCATGAAAAACACATTTTTCCAATTTTGCATATAACTTGTGCTGGCGTAGTTTCTCAAGGACTGCACGCACGTGCTTAACATGGTCTGATTCTGAGGAGGAGTACACTAGAACATTATCTATGTATACGACGACACAGACGTCAATGAATTCACAAAGGACATTGTTCATAAAATACTGGAAGGCTGCTGGTGCATTGCACAAGCCGAAGGGCATCACCTGATATTCGAATAATCCGTACTTGGTGTGAAAGGCAGTCTTCCATTCGTCGCCTTTCTTGACACATACCAGATGATATGCCCCTCAGAGATCTAACTTAGTGTAGATACAAGCATCCTTTACTTGGTCTAGTAATTCGGGGATCAGAGGCAATGGGTATCGTTTTTTTACCGTAATCTGATTTAATGCACGGTAATCTATGCACGTTCTAAGGTCACCTTCCCTTTTTGGCACGAAGAATAAATCTGAGGATGCAGGAGACTTGGAAGGACAAATAAAGCCATTAGCAAGGTATTGGTCCAAGTATTGCCGTAGGTGACGATTTTCAGGTTCCGTGAGGGTGTAGATTCTACTGCATGGGGGTTGTGCACCGGGTAGGAGGTCGATTTGACAATCGTATGATCTGTGAGGAGGTAATGTATTGGCCTGTTCTTTTTGAAAAACATCCTGAAATTCTTGGGATTCCTGAGGTAACTGCACGATTGGGTTAACGACTTTAGCCAGGCCTTTGTTCAAAGTTTTCTCCGGGTAACAGGTGTGTGCACACTCCGAGAAGGTTATTCTCTTCTCTCGCCAATCTATACAAGGATTATGTGTTTCCAACCATGACATCCCCAGTATTATCTGGAACTGTGGGGCTTTGATTAGATCAAACACAATAGTCTCTCGGTGCCCATCTTGACTCAACAGTGTCATCTGTGTAGTGGAATGAGTTACAGGCCCGAGGCAATCTCAGTTCCATCAACTGTGGTAATGACATCCGAAGTGGTCTTTTTACAAAGAGGTAGATTCATCCTTGACACCAATTTGTGGCCCATATAGTTTCCTACAGCCCCGCTATCTATGTATGCCCTTACTGCGTGCATACGTGATGGCTGCCTGGGATCAAGTAGGACCATTGGGATGATCAGATGCAAGGTCTTGAGTGTCCTTCTTTAAGCTCGGCAAGCGGACCTCTACGCTTGTCGGGCGTGGTAATTTCCCGAATCAAGCTCTATGTGGCTTTTATCAGCAACTCCTACCACCTTCTTGGGTGGTTTTGTAGGGCAATCCTGTAGAAAATGTCCCGAGGTTCCACAGTACAGACAACTGCATCTGTCTTCTTTCTCTTTCCTTTTGAGTTAAGGGTCCTTAACCCCCCCCCCCCCCGATCTGCATAGGTTTAGATGCATCTGTTCCTTTGGGGGCAATGTTGGGTTTAATCAATACCCGGTTCTCGAACTTCGCTCGATCAGTCTTTCTGTTCTGAAGTCCGTGGTCTAGCTGGACCACTAAGTCTATAAATTCTGTGCAATCCTGAGGTGGGTTCACAACTAGAGCCAAGACATCGGAGTTCTCCCCGAAGTCCACGATGAAACAATGTAATTCGTTTTCCTCGAGCCACCCGGTTTCTACCACCAACCTATTGAAGGTTGCAATATAGGTTAGCAGATCCTGGTTACCTTGTCGTAAGGATAAAAGTTCGTTGTCCAGGGCTTGACCCTGTGAGTGTCTGGCGAATAGTTTTTCCATGCTCCTTTGAAAACCCTGAAAATCCCAGAGAAGAGGATCATCCTGGTTGACTAATGGAATGGACCAATCCGCTGCGCTGCCACTAAGATATGACAATACAAAGGCTACTTTGGCTTGGTCATTTGGAAAGGCTCCCGGTCTGCATAAAAAATGCAAGCGGCATTGGTTCATAAACACGGCGAAACTTTTGGGGTCCCCAGCAAAGCGTTCGGGTGGAGCTAACGGAATATTTCCTGGTAAAACCACTTGCACAGGATTGCTTGATGAAACGGGGGTTGGGTTTCCCCCCCCATATCCAGGTAGGGGCGTTTGCCCAGCTTGGTTTTGCAGTAGTTGCCTAGCCAGATCATCAGTGCGCTCCTGTGAGACAATCAGTTCTCTCCTGAGGGCATTAGTCTCTTGGCGAGCGGCATGTACTTCCGCCCCAAGTTCCCCCAATAATTGGGCCAGTTGGTCGGTTTCCGAGGTTTCCATAACACCCGGGTGGGTATTTGTAGAGAGGCTTTGCGTTCTGTTACGCTCATCTGGACCCCAGACGGGTGTCGATCGGACCCAGACAGCTGCGGTCTCCTTCAACGTGATGCGTAGTGCAGAGAGGACTGTCTGGACTGGCCCACCTAGTCTTGTCTGCTGGACCCGAAGAAGCATTTTCCTGCAAGTGGAGACATGGATTAACCACCTGTGGGTTTTAGTGATGGCCTCCCAACTGTTCTCGCTCTCCCCCACTAATCACCTCCGATATACCCTTAGCAACCTTACCTTATGTTCGTAAAAGATGAGCTCTCCATCCTGCGTGTCTTGCAGGGGCGCGTAGATACCAGTTACTTCACTGGTTTGAAGGCGTTGGGAGAGTTCCGGTAAGTATTGACTCTGAAGTCCCTGGCGGGATTGGTAAGTATCAAGTTCAAAGAGTTCAATGTGCCCGATGTTCACTCTTGTCCCCTTCCTTCCTTAAGTTGCAACTGAGTTCGTGAGAAGAAGGTCTCGTAGCTGCTGCTGGCGTTCAGGTAAGAGTCTGTTACCCAAAGCTGTCCGGTAACTATTGCATGCGTTAACGTGTTGTTTTTCTCCCTCTTTACAGATGCGGCATATGAAAATGTGGAGAGTTATGGAATAATACCGCCGGTGGTAAATCAGGTAAGTCTATAGTGGTAAGAGGTATTTGTTGATTCCCTTGGCTCACCTTGTTTTTTCTTGTGTCCCCTAGGTGCCGGATTACGGCGAAGAAATGGACAGTGCCGGATCGAAAGATTCTGCGAGAACTGGCGAGTATAGCGCCGTGCTGGAGCTGGCGAAGCGACGCGTGCAGGACTGATGTACTTTCCAGGTCCAGAGATGAAATGGTTCCGGAATTAGGTGAGGAATGTGAAATAAGTTCGTTTTCTAACCTTGTCCTGTTCTTCTTTATTCTAGGTGCTCCGGATTCGAGGCGGGCGTGGCAGAAGACTGGATGCTGGCTGCAGGCACGCGGGCGTGGCAGAAGACTGGATGCTGGCTGCAGGCACAGTGAGCGTCACGCTGCTGGATGCAGAATAACGCGAAGCATGTGCTGCTGTTCGGGTGTGGTTTAAATAGCCTCCAAAGTAGTTCCAGGTAAGAAGTTCCCTAGAGCCACGCCCGAGTAAAAATTAGTCCCTGTAACAAAATAGCCCCATCCAGGCCTCATGTAGGCTTGGACTCTTTTGCAGCACGGTCTGCATCAGGTAAGTAATGTCTATGAGCCTGGCGCCTTAGGCGCCAGGACTGAACCCAGACAGCCCCTAGCCGGGGCTGCTGAGGTTTAAACAAATGTCTGGATGCCTGCTCCCGGAGCTGAGGGCCTTGGTCCTGATGCCTGGGGGTAGGCATCATGACAGGTATTGACGATGCGGGCTCCAAATGAGGATATGCATATAAGCATCCTGAAAGTCCACCACGCTGAGCCAGTCGCCCTTCTGTGGAGAGGACTTTATCTGACAGGGGGTGATCATCTTTAATTTTTCTTGGGGAAGAGAAAGGTTGAACTGAGAAAGGTCTAGGATGGTACACAGGCCAGCCTGGTTGGGTTTGGGCACCGTGAACAGACGAGAGTAGAAGCCCTCCCTTTGCTCCGTTTCACCGCCTAGAGATCCAGAAGCTTCTGGACTTAGGATCTGAGGGAGCAAGTCCCCGACTGCTGGAAGAGAGGATTGATGGGTGAGATATGGGAGGGGGTGTCAAGGGGGGAGGGGCAAGCGGAAGCCCGCCCGAGCTACTGATGAGACCCACCGGTCCTCGGTGAGAGTCTGCCACGCTGCCCAGTGAGACGCAATGCGCCCTCATACCGGGTCTCGTGAGAGCGCTGAAAACTCTCATTTAGCAGGCTTCTCAGAGGCGAGACCCCCAGATCCTGAGGAGGCGGCAGAGGACCGAGAGAAAAACCGGCCTTGCTGCCGATGTGAGAGTTTACAGCTGTAGGAGCGACTCTTGTGTCTTTCGATCTAGAAACCCCCGAAAACCAGAGGAAGACCGAGGCTGCAAAGTCGTTCTCTGAGCCCTAAAAGGTGGCTTTACCAGAACGGACAAAGATTTCGCCGTCTGACTGCTGTCCTTCGTTTTAGTCAGCTCTACGTCCATTGACAAATGAAAAGTTCTTTGCCGTCAAAAGGCAGGTCCAGAACTTTATCCTGAACCTCCTTGGAAAACTTTGTGGCACGAAGCGAAGCCTGACTAGAGTGGTCCACGCCAAGCATGAGGCCCGAGCCGAAGTGTCGACATGTTGCGCAGCAGCCTCAAGCATATCCTGCGTCAGGACTCTGGCATCTGAAAAGCCAGCCTTAAAATCGTCCAACTTGTCTGCAGGAATGAACTCTTCAAATTCCGACAGACCTGTCCACATTTTTAGATTTGGCCCCGCTAAAATGAGTTCTGAGTTCGCCTTGCGCAACTGCAGTGCTGAATTAGCAAAGATCTTCCTCCCCAAAGAGTCAAGCGGCTTGTCCCCTTTGGCCACAACCTGAGCCGCTGCTGTAGATGACGCTGAAGCAGGTCTGGATTGAAGCGTGGGGGCCGCCACCACTGTGGCAGAAGGAAGCGGGCAAGGCGCTAAGGCTACCTCCTCCGAAGTATGAAGCCTATAACGAGCATCAATCTTTTTGTTAACGTGCAGCCCAGAGTGTGGCTTATGCCAGACTATGCAGACCTCAGCCAAAACGTCCTTCTGGAAGAACAATTCGGTGCACTCCTGAGGGGATAGGTGAACACCCCTGAAAGCACCCCTTCTTGCGGAGGGGGGGCCTCAGGTACTGGAACATCCAGAAGTACCCGGTCATGGAATGCCCTAACAGAGCGGGGATGGTCATCGCCATCCTGATCCTCCTGCGAGTCATCCGACACGCCCGGATCGACCTGCGTCACTTCTGGCTTTGCCGAAGACTTGTCTATTGGAGACAAGGGCGGCAGAAGCGGAAGGGCTGGAGGTGGGCCAACTGGTAGAGGTGGGACAGGTGCCGGAGTAACCGGTGCTGCGACGGGAACCGTCTGTACAGAATTCGGCCCAGGAGGGCAGATTTCCTTAAAAAGACTTCTGAAATATTCCTTCCTGTGGTCAGAGTGCATTAACTTCTGAAATTTTCCAAGGAAGCCATCCTCTGCTGAAGGCTTGGACACGGTTGCAGGCGGAGGCCTCTCATGAGAGGAATAGCTCCAGGGCCGTAAGGGAAAGGGCTGCCAAGGGGCCCTTCACCAGCCCGGTTGACATAAATCAATGGCGCAGACGCCGCAGGGAGTGAGACCGAGTGCTGTAATGGCTTCCGAGCGTTCCAGTCATAAACTTGAAACGGTGCACAAGGAAAACGCTGTTCACCCGAAAAAATGCTCCCAACACCCAATGCCGATGGCGTAAATGTAAGGGAAGAGTCCA
This sequence comes from Ambystoma mexicanum, assembly GCF_040938575.1. Lineage (NCBI taxonomy): Eukaryota > Metazoa > Chordata > Amphibia > Caudata > Ambystomatidae > Ambystoma > Ambystoma mexicanum. Next base: position 151,681,373 of record NC_090936.1, read on the forward strand.
AAACGGCTGCCGCAGTTGGCGCAGGAACGTGTGCCATTTTGTCAACGCCTGACAAGAACTTCGTCACATGTATGAGTGAGGCAGGGGTCTCCACAGACCGGTTAGGGGTCTTGACTTTAGCCTTGACACAAGCACCCTCGGCAGAGCCGGTACTGTGTGGCCTAGGATGTTTGAGACTACTAGGAACCACGGCCACGCCGGCAACAGAGGAATTACAGTCAGCGACCTCACTCTATGCCCCCTCAACAGAACCGGTATCCCCAATAGAGCGGGACCAATGAGGAACCAACCTCACCGACAAGACCTTAACAGGCCTCTCAGTTCTGTTGGTCACCTTAGCCTCTGATAGAGGAACCTCGGACCAGAGTCCGGTAACAGCTCCCTCACGAGGGGCCTCGAACCTTGGTTCGGTACAAAAAAACCTCAATAGAGGCCTCGGGCACGCCCCGTTGTCTGTGTGGTAAGATCCAGACAAGGAGACCTCAAAGCAAGCTCCAGTACCCACTGTCTCAGTAGAACTGGGCCATTGAATAGCCCCCACAGGAGGGGCCTCGGATTGGAATCCGGTGTGAGCAGGCCCCTTACGGAGGCCGTCAGAGAAAACTCTGGTATTCTTAGGCCTGGAAGGCACCTCAGGGGGAACCCCGCTAAGAGCTTTTGAAGCCTCTGCCGGACCGGGAAGACCCCGGAAAGGAGTCCCCCCCGGTCGGGGTGCCATAAAAACGAAAGAATTTACGGGGCGTCTTATCGATGCAACTCTGAAAATGCGGAGGAGGAACGTGCTAAACACCTCCTCCCACCGCTCCAGATGACGTTGAAGTGCCCAGACCTAAAGGGAATCGCAGTAGAAGCACGAGTCCCACCGGTGGTCCGGACCCAAACACTCTAATCAAAGAGGATGGGGATCCGCCCTAGCGAAGCGTCGTTCGCAACAACAATTAGGAAAATCTAACCGAAACGGCATAGACTGACTACCACGCAACCACTAAGCCGGAGCAGGAGAGAAGGACACAAAGGAAAAAAATTCTTCTGAAGATACCCCAGTCCCGAATGTGCGGAGAAAAGGACTGATGGGCGATGCACTGGGCGGAGCTAGGGAGGCCGAGGTTATGGCTGTCTGCGGTACCCCGCGTAAAAAGAAGGACACATTTTTCAAAAATGTGATGCTTTTTACAAAGTGCTCCAGTCCCGTCCCACAGGACGGAGGAATGGGGACGGGAAGTAGGAGTATAAACACTTCCACCAGAACATACTCACCTCAAGTGTACATGTTTGCGTAGCACCGCTTCGCCAACTTGGGACTCCTCCCTGGAATCCCTGTTGACACAGTAGAACCTCGTGAAGGGGTGTAAGTATGTGTGAACTGCTGTTGTTGCTGCTGCTGCATTAGCTCTAGTGGAGTGGGATCTCGGCCTGCTTAGCTGCGGCCTGCAAGCCAGTCAACCATGCATGATGCAGCCGTAGAGACACCTGGAGATGAAAGCCTTCGACTAGGCTTTTCCATGATTCACAGGTTCAAAATTAACGAACAGCTGAGAAGTCTTCTAAAAGCTCTGTGTGTGCCATGTAACACTTCAAGGCACGAGCAACATGCAGCGAATGCAAAGCCCTCTCCGCTGTCGACGATTGATTCGAGAAGAAGGGCAACACCAAAGGATTGTTGAGGTGGAACTCTGATGGCACCTTTGGCATAAAGGTGGGGTGTGTACGCATTACCACCTTTGAAGCGTGGAAGGACAAGTCTGGCTGCTTGCACGACAGGGCCTGGATCTCCCCGACCTGCCTGGCCGAGGTGATCACCACGAGGAAAGCAGTCTTCATGATAGAAACCTGAGCGGGGCCCGATACATTGGCTCAAATGGAACCCTCATGAGCCTAGTCAAAACCACAATGAGCTCCCAAGCCGGGGCAGGAGCCTTCACCAGCGGAAAAGTCTTGACGAGTCCTTGACAAGTCTGTGCAACCACACAGAAGGTTGTCCTGGCGTAATGGGATATAGCAGGTGCACTTTGATAGAGGCATGAGCCAGTCCAGCCTTGGCCAAGGAAAGCAGATCTGGCAAGAGCTGCGTGGATGTGATACGCAGAGAGGTAATCTCCTGAGCCTGGCAGCACACAGGGAAGTGCTTCCACTTATGGCCATAGCACGGCAATGTTGAAGACACCCTGGCATTGGCCTAGATGTCCTTACACTCCGCAGGTAAAGCATAATGTCCAAACTCTAGGGCTGCAGGAGCCAGGCACCAAGGTTCAGTGATGCTGGGTCGTGGTGCACAATGGCTCCTCCCTCTCTGGACAGAAGGTCCGAAGTAGTGGTAGCTTGATGGACAAAACTGCCGACTGACGTAGCAGATCTGGATATCAGATTTGGCACGGCCACGCCAGAGCGACTTTGCGCCCATGCATTCCCAGTTGGGATGAAGGGGACACAGAGCAATATATTTGGGAACTTTACTTGGGAGCGGTCTGCGATGGTGTTCTTGGTGCAGCCATGTGAAAATGGGACGAGAAACATGTCCTGATGAACAGCCCAGTGCCATAGATCCATGGCCTCCCTAGAGAGAGCGTCCCGCCCAGCTTACAGATGTAGAACATGGTGGTGGTGTTCTAAAAGATCCTCACCAGCTTGCCCCTCATCAATGGCAGGAAAGACTTGAGGGCCCAGAAGACGGGCCGGATCTCCAGGACGTTGCTGTGAAGGGTCTTTTCTTCTGGCAAAGGCCTCTGGTGTGCAACTGTCCGGTATGAGCTCACCAACCCTCCAGAGAAGTATCCGTGGCGACTGTCTCCTGGTAAGGGACTTGGAATGGGGCCTCTTGTGTGAGATGAGAGCACACGCCCCACCACCGTATTGTTAGTCGTAACTCCTCGTTGAGGGGGGGATCTTGTCCATCCAGGATCCCGGGACTTGCAGCCATGTCGCATCCAGAAACTACTGGAGGGCCTCATTGTAGTTTACAAAGGAGGACGAGGTTGATGCAGGAGGACATCATGCCCAACAGTGACTCGATGTCTCGCACAGTATCCGACCAGCGCCGAAAGGCGCTGCACCGTCCCTAGGATGCTACCACCTTCTCTTCCGATGGAGCCGCCAGACAACCCACTGTGTTGAGCCATGCTCCTAGAAACAAGAGCATTCTGTGATGGCTCAAAGCAGGACTTTGGATAATTTATGCAGAATCCCAGATGTCAGTAGACTCTCAGTCCTCGCTGTGTGCTGGCTTGCTAGAGCATGGGTGGGATCGAAACAGCCAATCATCTAGGTAAGGGTAGACGGCGATGCTCTTGAGACGAAGATGCAACGTCACCAGAGCTGAACACTTTGTGAAGACCCTCAGGGTCGATTTCAGGGTGAAGGGACGCGACTTGAACTGATAGTGCCACCCCTGTATCACGAACCGCAGGAAGATCCAGAGACACCAGGAAGTCGCCTTCCTCCAGTTGGCCAATCACATGCTGCAACATGACCATCCTAAACATCTAGGACTTCAGGTAGTTGAGGCGTTGCAGGTCCAGTATCTGCCTCCACCCTCCCTTCGGACCAGAAAGTACCTGGAGTACAAACCCGAGCCCCAGAGGTGCAAGGGAACGGGTTCCATCGCCCCGATTTTTAACATGGCTTGGACCTCCTGTAGCAGCTGCACCACGTGCTGTTCTTGTTGAGCTACAGAGGGAATACGAGGACAGCTGCGCTGGAACTCCAAGGTGTGCACCTGTCCGAGTGCGTTCAACACCCATTTATCGGTGGTGATGGTCTTCCACGCGCTGACGAACCTCGCCAGCTGGCTTTCCAACAGGAAGCACGAGTGGGGTGCATCCCCCCCAGGAGTCTGGCTTTGCAAATAGTTTACAATTTGCACTAGACCTGCAGGTCTAGAAACGTAGTTTACCTACTTGACCTAAGAAATGCATTCAACCCTTGGCAACGGGTGACAAAAAATGTAAACGCGCTTTGTGTAAAATGGTTTAAGTCACCAAAAACTCACTATGTTTGGCACGCTGCTGCCACCCAGAGGCCAGTCATGCACAGTGGCACCTTTGACATTTACTGCAAAGTAAATATTAAAATAACGTTTCAGACGTCCCCTGAAAATGGTACTCACCCTTCTTAAAATCTACTCTACTATGCAAGTGGGTGAGGAGAGTTTTGGTGCCCGGGATGAGTGTCTGTAAAAGTTTAGCACCATAAATGGGCACACAGATACAACAAAAAGACTCTGAACACATTTTGGCCATCTCTTATGTTTGTGTGGTTATAGTTTTGTGCGGTTATACAAGGCAATCATAATCATAGAGCAAAGTGAGCTTTGGAGGTTAAATACGGTGGACGGTATTGCAGCACATCTGTAGATGTACAGACTGGGCAGAAATAGTTTGCGTATATATGTACCTTTTGTGTATTCATTATGTAAGAGGAAGGAAAGTATGATACTAAGCAGAGTGAATGGCAAAGCAGGCAGAGAACTGGACAAGCTAGGTGGAAAATTGTAGTTTGTGGTCATGTCATTTTCAGGGTAGCTGGTGTAAAGCAACAGGGTGATACGATAACTTTACTGTAAAGCATGTAGACACTGCAGTGTTTTACAACAGTAATACTGCAATCATGCATTATGTAAACATTTTAATTGCATGTGTATTTAAAAAAATATATAAAGTTAACACATACTGGTCTTTGCCATACAGGATATAGTTGGCTTAATACAAGTGTCATCCCAATTCTGGCTTACAATTATTTGAAGAAAATAAATTCTTGGCTAGCGCTTTCACATAGGCCTTTGGCACGTAAGACTGGAGGAGATGATTACTGCAATGAGCAGAGGAAAAAAGTATGGAGAGAGGCCTGAGGGCAAGAGAGGAATGCAGGGTGAGCTGTGCTTTCATTGAACAAGGCAAATCTATGATCACTGCGCCGCCCGTAACAGCGCAGACGAAAATGTAGATGCAATTACAGCACAGAGCAGTGATCAAATAGATCACTTTATACACATCCCCTTGCCCGCATTTCTTTACCCGACACCCTACCCCACTTAAATCTGCGGCGCCCACGTGTGTGCGCCGCCGACTCCTCGCTATCCCCGCAGGGCCGGTTCCTCCACTTACGTGGGTCAGAGCCGATGCTGCAGGGTGCTTTTTTTTGTTTTACTTTCATGTCCTCCGCAACCCCTGACTAACGTTACTGTAACCAAGGAGAGCAGGGGACACCCCGGCAAACCCTGCTCTGCTTGGGTGCAGTAATGGGAATCTGCATTTTGTGTGCCCCCAAAGTCGCAGTGACTGTGGGGGCGCGACATTTCAGTACGATTACAACAGGGCAACTTAAATATCTATTTTTGCTATACAAGTGTCAATTTAATTACCAAACCTACAGAATTGCATAGCAAAATTGCTATATGACACTTCATTTTATGCCTTGCTAGGACCCCAGGTACATGGGGGCTGAGTCCAGGACTATTTCATCTCAAGCCTGTCCGGCTTGGGTGGGGCAGTGCGCAGATTCTTCAACAGTGCTAGGCCTTCATCCCAGATAATGTCCAACAAAGGAACAGACATGATGGTTCTCCGCCTGGACTTGCGGCGTTGATTAAGGAAACCTTCCTTTTTCGTCTCCTCAGGCATCAGCTGAAATCGTTCGGAGGCCCTGGACATCGAATGGAAGGATTCAACCTCATCTGGGCGGGTCGCCGCACCTACTGTCTCTCCACCCACCAGCATGAAGTCATCGGATTTGTCTGTGTCTGTCGTCCTAGCCGCTGTATCCATGCCCGTAACCGTATGTGTGGCAGGGTCCCCTGTCCAGGTCAACACCCGAGGTGAAGGAGGCAGTGCTGTCGGTTGCCACCTTGGACCCGCAGGGGTACTTTGACTTATGTTTGCACCTAAAAGAACTTGCGGAAAGCGGCACTGGAGGACTTCCTGGCGGAGCAGGGCCCGGTGTGGGAGACAGCCTTTGCTGAATTTCTAATACCAGCGCGTGTAGCATGATCAGAATGACAAATGAAACGTCTTAGTTGAGGTGTAGCAGTAACTAGAGGAAGTGGCTCCAGGCTGGTACGTCTCTTCTGGAGAGGCAGGCAATACGGTTCACCCCATGGCGACTCACATTCCAACGAGGGTCCTTGGCCCCCTTTGTGGTCTGCATAGTAGCTCTCTGGCAGATCATCACCCCCATTGGAGCTAGTATAAATGTGCCCCGGCACACTTTGTTCAGCTCCCTGTTCTGCCTGAGACTTCTGGGAGGAAGAGGCTGCTGTCCCCTTTCCCAAGGTCTTCGCTGAGGCAGTTACCTCAAGCCATGCCGTTGCTGTGACTATGGGCACCACCTTCATGGTCTGCCTTCCTTTCGAAGAAGTAGTGGTGGTCATTGACGGAGTGGCAAAAGCAGTCATCGTTGATGAGGCCGGCTGGCTGAGATGTCGATGGAGGCAGAGAAGGGCCCAGCTTAGATTTCTCCTTTGTCGCCTTATCCATGTGGCAAGCTGAGTTTCGAAGGGGTCGAGGACTTTCTCTTTGAGTGTGCGACCCCTGCTGGCAGGCTCACCGTGGATGTGGTCATGATGGAGACCTGTTCCTTCCCAAACTGGCACGCGCAACAGCGGCAAACCCAGTGGGATCCGGTAGTGCAGACTAGCCCTCTTTTGGACACATGCGGGCAGGGCATCCTCAAAGGACCTCGACCTCTATCTGGTAGTTCGATTAGCTGGACGTGCCGGTGCAGGGAGAAGCGTGCTCATACCCAGAGGCTGAGTCAGAGGCCTTACCCAACTTTAACTATGCCACCAGCCTGCTGTAGCGGTCCTTCTTTGAAAAAACACGACAGACCTTGCATCCCTCCTCGTCAAGGTACGGATGCAGAGAGTAAAGACATTTGTGGTGTCGATCCTCCACAAAAACGCTCTTTAGTCCACATTTTGCGCAAAGTTTGAAGAGGCATCTCCTCTATCCGGCCATGGCAAAAAGGTGCCAAGTAGGCCCAAGCATGGGCCTTCTCTGATTCCATGGAAGATCCTCTATGAAGTATGATCTTCACTGACAGCGGATCCCTGCTGCTGGTAGACTACCTTCGATCGAACAATAACTTCAAAAATCGGTCAAAACTCTCACATTCAACTTTTGTGTTTCTCCAAAATGTGAAATAACAAATGCTCAATGACCAACGCCATTTAACAACCCATTGTAATAGCTGCTGCTTTCGCGATTGAAAAAACTGCTAACGCTTGATCGCAAGGATAATGTCCTTTCATTACTGGGTCCAAACCCCCACTAAAATAGGCTAATGATTTAGGTCCATGTCCTAATGTCTTCTGTGCGAGTACTGCTGTCATCACATCTCCATTTGAAAGTCAAAATAAGTAAGACTCTTGGTATCTCCAACAAGTGGGCTGTGCAAATGGACCTTTTTAATTCTTCAAATCCTTCAGTCACCTCATCTGTCCATGTTATCTTACTTTTACGTATTTGTGCTTCCATAAGTGCTTTTAAAAGTTTTTGAATATATGTACTGTAATTAAACACCCAGGCCAAACAATTACATAGGCCTAAGAATTGTTGCATTTCCCTCGGTCTCAGGTTTTGGAGTTTTCACAACTGTTTCTGCTCCTTCAGGTGTCTTTTCTCCCCACTTGAGAGATAAGCTATCCTATGTACAGGACCTCTTCCTGAGAATATTGTAGTTTGTGTTCTTTATATCCTTTCTCTGTAAGCATTGTCATTAGTCTAACAGAATATTCTCTGCATTTTTCTTCTGTTTCACTGCACACTAATAGGTCATCTACGTACTGAATTATTGTGCTCTCAAGTTGTACGATACCTAGGTCCTTCTGAAGGACTCTTTTAATGATTAATGGGGACTCGCAGTACCCCTGAGGTAATCCTATAGGGTTCCAGCACTGGTTTCTATATGATAACCAGGTCAAATCTTGTAAGTCCTCATGAGACACTTGAAAAGAAGTCTTTTTTTAAAGTCTGCAACTGTAAAATATTTGGCTTTGGCTGGGATGTTTAATATTGTAGCTGAGTTCGGAACCAGAAGAAACGCTTCTACGACAATATTGTTTAGGGGGCAGAAGTCCTGAATAAATCTCCACAACCCCTCCCCACCACCCGTCTCTCTTCACCAGGTAAGCAGCCGTGTTACATGGGGACTCAATATTCCCTTCTGTATTAAAGCAGAAATGGTTTCAAATAGGTCTTCATCTGCTTCTCTGGACATGGGGTACTGTTTTGCTCGTGGCAAAATTGCTCCTGGTTCAAGCATAATTTTAACTGCTCCTGCTCCATTCAATAGACCCACGTCATATGGAATGTTGGGTCCATAGGATGCTTGGCACCTTTTCCAAATCTTCTAGGAAAAGATGTAGTTTCTTTCTGAACACTGCCATGCTTTGTGGTATTTCTCTATTCTCAACTTTAATCCAATAAGTGAGACATAAAAAATACTAATGCAGCTTCTCAATAATCTCTGAACAACTCCTTGTCTGTCACGTCAGAGTCTGTACCTTTGGTTAAGAGCTATTACTGTTCTCCATGCTCTTCCTGCATCCCATGAACCACCACCCTTTCCTCTCTTACCACTGCTGCTTCTAGTTCTAGTGGGATAATCTGTCCTCCTTTGTCATCCATAGGTATTTCTGGCCTGAACAAAAACGTGTCTGGTATTCTCAACAACTTAACTACCAGCCTAGGAAGCCATGTCAATAAGAGGTTTACTCCATCAAAAAATACTTCTGGGTCCAAAGGGACCTTCGTAGTGACTTTTGGCCTGTAAATGCTAACATGTATAATCTTACATTAACACTATCCCTTTGTCAGTGAAAGATATCGTCATGTTTAGTTTTGTCATGAAGTCACATCATATTATATTAACTAGTGTCTGCCAAGAAAACAATAGTGGCATACACACGTCATGTTCACCTATAGAAAGTGGTAATTCATCAGTAAAAGGAATCAAACTTGTGGCCCCAGAGATGCCCTGCGCATTCATGGCGATCCAAGACAGCGGGTGCTTTCCCTCTCAAACACAGGAACGAGTTGGTCCTGTGTCCATAAGGAACGAGAATGTCTTGCCTCCTATCATTACCTTGACCCTTGGTTCCTCTTGTGGGTCTGGCGTCACAGATGGTACTGAACACATCAAGTCGCTCTGTGGGCTTTCCTATTGCGGATCTAAATTCATCCCTGTACCCGTAAAAGGATTCCCTCCCACTGCGGTCACATTCCTGGGTGTGGGTGCTTGCGGGGCTCCCGTATTCGCCCTCCACTGTGGCACCGTTGCTTGTTGCATCAGAGCGTACTGTCGTGTCTGAACCTGTGTCTGTATGGGTGTTTGCTGTGGTTGCCCTTGTGGCAATGGAGTTTACTTCAGGATCTGCTGCGTTTGCAGCGCACGTGTCTGATATCCTGGGCATAATACTCCTGTGGTTCTGTATTATACTGTGGCGAATAGCCCAACCCCTCTCTTGGAGCTGGTCAGTTATGTTGCATGCCTCCTCTACTTCTACACACTCTGGCTATATGTCCTGTCCTGCCACAGTTCCAGCATTGTCCTCCATTAAATCCTCCTCCCCCTTGAAGGTTTTGAAATCCACCTTGTCCTCTAGATACATTCCCTCTACCATGTGGCCAAAAGTTGTACGCACCTTAATCAATAGGGCACCCTGTATTGCCTTGCGCGCTGGCTCTACTTCTCGTGTGGCACACCTTCACCACTTATCAATACTGCTCCTTTCATAGCGAACGTTGACAATTTTTTAGGAAATAACTTTGCTTCCCCTTGCTTTCTATTCTCAGCCTTGCTATTTTTCTTTTAGCAATCAACAATGATGTACGATAGTCAACTGTATTTCTGGCCATGGCTTCACTTCCATCCCCTGCCTGGTTTTTCATCTGTCTCTACACTGGCTCAGGCAGTCCTCAACATAGAAAATGAAATAATGCCAGTTTTATCCCACGGTTCTCTAGTCTCAGGACGCAAACATTCTTGTATCTCCTGAATAAAAGAAACAGGATCTTCATCCTAGTCATGATCGCAGCCTTGTGCGATGTGTCAGGATATTGTATACTAAGTGCCCTCCATATGTCTGCTCTGCAATTATTAAATGACACTCCATCATGTGTTTTTTGTGCTGTCACACTCGCATATCCTGCTCATCCCCATACATCAGCTATCTCCCCTAGAATAGCTGCTAGCAGCCTTTTACGTCACCCACTGCTAGCGTCATTCCCGCTGTCATTCTTTCCAACTCATGAATCCATTTTCTTGCAGTCAGAATGGGCCATTTACATTTTCTGTATCCATCTGTGGCCATGGAATGTATTGTGGTCGTCCTCCCTCTTTCTCTAATAATGGAAACTGTAAAACCCGGTCTACAAATCATATCCATCCACACCCGTCTTCCAGGTGGTGCTAGTGTTGCTCGCTCATCTTCGTACTGGCAATGACCTTAATCTGCTTACATAAGGTAGGGACATATCCCTGCACTACGTGACCATACTTGTGGTCATACAGAATACCTGAATGCACCTTCTCTTCCCGCTCTCATGTTCTTCCCTTTCTTCATCCAACATCATTATACCCGAACAGGTATGGCTATTATCCCTTTCGTCGACATCAAGGTCTAATCTGCGTAGGAACTGCGTTCTATGATTGTCCATCATTATGTCATCCGATTTACCGCCAGTTTCTTACGGTGGAGATCCTTTGATACTCCCTCTGGTCACGTAAACCATCTTTCTCTCTCATCTGTCTATATAGATCCCCAATACCCCCCCCCCCCAAAGCCTTCTGCCCCATGTCTGCACCTTTGGTATTGTGTGCAGATCCCTGCAAGGCTATTGTGATCCTCTCCTCTTCCCATCGCTCTCATGCTTCAATGGGTATTATACATCTATTAACTATGATCTATTTCTTCATCCCTTGTCCCATACCCATTTCGTCTTCCCTTCTTCATTCCCTTTTCACGTCTTCCTCTCGCCTTCTTTGCAGCCTATGTTCTTTCAATCTTTGTGCCGTTTCTTCACGCTGCTTCCCCTCTATTCTTTTTTCTCTTCATGCCTTGTTCGTGCTTCCGTTTGCTTCCTCATTTTCCTTCTCTTTTGTGTGCCCCTTACTTTTCCTTCTTTTTCTGTTCCTCTTCTCTTAACGTCGTCAATGCACTTTCCATCTAATTTGAGTAGTATCCGTCCTCCCACCCACTCGTTCCGTACCATTGCCATTCCACTTGCTCAGTCTCTCTTTTTGTCTCTTGGCTTCCTCTTCTACCTCTATCCTTCTGTTCCTTCTCTCATTGTGTTCCTTATGTTCGTCACATGCGACATACATTTGTGTTCTTTACTCTTGCTTTCTTCCATGTTGTCCTCACTACTAAGTAGGGGGTACCTATGTTGGATTAATATACATTGCTGCTGCCTTTAACAACTTTAGAAGATAGATTCCCTGTCTATCCTCAGATGTACTATCGATTTCGGGAGGAGAAAGAGGAGCAGAGGGCATTCCACCCTCCTCCTTATGCTGATTAAGCATCCAACTCCTTTTCGGGCAGGTCCTTCTCTCACTCCGATTCATTTTCCATAGCTCTAAAATAGCTAACTTTTTCTTTTCTCAATAAAGGAGGGAAACTTGCCGAACAGACTGTAGGTCACACACTCCGATGCATTTAGATTACACAAAGGCTTTGTGCCTCTATGTACTTCAGCTATGACGTTATCCTACGTGGCAAATAAAACCCATCGGACGGCGAGATTGGTTGGGGAACATACATGCCTATACCTTATTTAGGTGTTCGTAACATCACTGGCTGCTCCTCATCTGGTAGGCACATCTTGAACTTCCCTCTAACTACGTATAATACAGGCAGAAGACCAGCGGATTGGCCCCTGCAACACTATGTTCACCAATGCACAGGCCCTCATGATTGGTTGTAGTTCTCTCCCAACCTTGGATATTTGGCTCTTTAGCAGCACGTAAGCAAAACGAAACCCAGGTGCGAGGAATAACGTCAGACAACTGCCCATTTGGCCTACCATCTTTCATCAGTTAGGCCTTCAGCCATTGCTGCTTCTTTGTAGTTGACCTTGCTGGATGCTCATTTCTCCGTTCTGGAGCCTTATGAATAGGCCTTTTTTCTGGTCTTGCACCACGTGTGAAGAGACCATGATTTAGTCAATTTTCTCCATTAAGTGCCATTTGATTCAATTATACTGTGGCATTACTGTCTTTGGCCTCTGGAGACTTGCTTGCTCCGTCTTGCATATGCTTTCTGCATCTTTAATTGTACAATACTTGGCATTTGCAAATGTTCACTCCTTTGCTTAATCTAGAAGAAATATGTCATGCACACATAGCTTATCCTCATTGACTCCCTTTGTACCTTCTTGCTGTGGCATCCTTGATCCTTGGCCAAACAGCTATGCTTTGTTAGTGCACAAATTTGTGGTCCAGCGCATTTCAGCTCTGCAGCCTTTGTCACTATTTCGAGCCTTTCGCTTACTATTATTCAGAGACTATATCCATCTTTTCAACATGGCTGCTTTACCTGCGTTATATTTTCTATGTAGCAAGCTTCTATGTGGCTCCTCAACCTCGCGTTTCTGTGTATATACATGTACTACATTTCTGGTCGTCTTTGTATGTATGGTTTTTTCACACTCTTATATGTTTTATTTTGCTTCTTCAGTTCTATCTTTTGAGTATTCTTGCATCGTTTCAGTGCATCGTCTATTCTCTTCATGATACCGCTTCAGTTCTAGGATACATTCAATATGGTTGTCTGAGTGCATAACGTCTCATATCTTCAATGTCGTATTGGAATATACCTGAATCAGGCATAGTGTCTTCTTGCTCTCAATATGATGGAGGTAAGGGGGCGGGTTCTAATGATGTATACAGCTGCTTCTCTACAGTTCTCTGTTATGAAAGAAACACTATTTACATTTTTGCTTGTCCTCAATCAAGAATGGGCCTGAAGCCTAGGTGAAGGACCGACTAGTCTAATTTACTCCCAGGTTTTATAAAAATGTCTACTCATTCCTACTTCTGGGAGCTGATCAGAAGCAGGGTGTAATGCTGTCAAACTTGGTTATGCGGTCTAGGCTTTTTGGCCGAGAATCATGATGCTGCTGGTACAGTCTTCTCTAGCTGCCATTATGTCTGTAAATCTGAATCTTTTGGTTCAGGTAGAATTGCTGCTGATCAAAGAAGCAGCCATAGCTTCTTCCTCATGCCCAACAGTGGGGACAGTTCCATCTACCACTAACCAGATGGTAAGCTCTTCCCTCACAAACAATGGTAACATGATCCTTTCGTGTTTTGTGGGCCATTTCAAGTGTCTACTTGCAAGTGGATACCACAACTGTGAAGGGCCAAGACATAGCGAGATCTCCAAATAAGCAACAGTTTGACTCTTTGTGTAAGACTTCATTAAGAGAATTGCCCCAGAATTGTCTTTTTTCCAATTTTCTGTAGTTTCCTAAGCTTGCCCCTGTGTTAATTAAGCTAGACTTACTAAAGCAACGCCAGTATGATAATAGATCCGGTGCTGTAAATTAATTAAAAAGCGACTGGCATGACATTTGCACAGTGTTCCTTACTGTCTTTTTTTCTCTCTTTCCTCTTTTTCAGGTAAAACGTGGAATCACAAGGTGTTGCGTCGTGGACGCGCCATCAACTTAACACTATCAGCTCTTTTGTGCTCTAGTTTTTTTTTGCCCTTGGTATTTTTGCAGATTGTCAATTGTATAAACTGAGCAGTCACCAGATGGGCTGTACTTTGATGTAAAGCAGATGATTTGGTGCTAATTTCCCTGCACTTATTTTGCACTTTTGTTTGTTGGAAAGAAACATGTCGGATGAGTTGTGTTGAGAGTATGTGTATGAAGTGGTTATGGTGAGAGTGAGTGAAGTGTTGCATGTAAAACCGTTTTTTAAAGAAAATTGCCTATTTGCACAAGCATACAACACTTTTCACACCACAGACCTTCGAGGGCGTCAAATGGGTGAGCCCATTACGCCAACTAAACTACTGTCTTTTTATTCTTGCATTGTTTTTTGAAGGTAAAGCAGAAATCCAGGAGTTTAACAGTTTAGTGTGACTGCATCACACTGTCCTGCAGGTGAAACAGTCTACCTCAATTTTCTGTTAGTAAAATACAAGTCCTGTACTGTTTATTGGTTAACATATGATTTTGTATGTACATTAATTCAAGAATTTGCTATACTGCCTGATAATTTAATGCACTAGGAGGCAGTCCCCCTCACGAGCACCTTGGTTTTTCTGTGGTGTTTACCTGTCTATAGTGGAGATTGATACCCACCTAACTCTAATGTTTTGTTTTAAAAGTAGTTGACCTTATTGAGGGTTGGTTAGTAGTGGGTCTCCCACTCCATCTACCTCTCGTTGTGTTGTTGCCTTCTGTGGAGCGACAACCTCTCTGCGTCTGGTCTTCACTGGCAAAGTCTTTGTGCTCTCCAGCATGGTAGTGATGGAGGCCAATCATTTTTTCGTGGTGCCAAATATGCTGGTATTGAATGCCATGACCCAGAGTACTGAGCACATACTGGCGTCATAGTAGCAGGCAAAGTAGAAGCCTTTGTTTCTCAGTGGTGCCTTGTGAAAAAGGAATCTGTAAAAGCGTGTGACTTGGCAAATGTTGCAGCCTGTCTGCTAGATGGGTGCACCTTCAAAGACATCTCCCTCTTAAAGGGAAGATTTTAACTTTTTACTAGCTGACTGCTTGGTGGAAAATGTCTGGGAAATCACTCCGCACCTTTACAAAGTTCTGTAAGTGCATGACCTGAAACTCACAAGACCTGGACTCACGTGGCTCTAAAAAGTATGCACAATAAAGATTAGCATCTTCGTTGACTATGTTCATTTGCAACATTTTTAACACTCACCGTTGAGACTTGTGTTCAAGAAAATGTCAGGAATTCAAATGGATCTGCAAACTGCACTGAGCAAGTCAAAAACGTGACCTAGGAGTGAAAATGTAGCTAGCAAGCTTTCTCTGATCCAATTTCAGCAGCTAATTAAAGAAACAAAACATGGCATTTGAAGAACAGACAGTTTAGATTATTTGGGACTCAAATCCAACAGCTTGAGGTTTCTTCCACCAGAAGCCAATACAGCCTACTGCTCATCATTGAGCACAGTTTGGGCCTTTCTAATGAGGCGGATAGGCTACTAACGTTTTTTGTATTTTCTTAACTTTTTTCTATGTTACCCTTGGCTCTCTTACCTAGCATGCAAGTATTGAAATCCATCCATGCTGAAGAACAAACCCTTAACCTGGAAATGGCACAAAAGGTTGACTTGGTCAGAACCTTGGCTCTGACAAACGACTATTGAAATAGTATAAATGGAACTAAAACTGCAAATTTAGGAACAGATTGGTTCAAAACCAAGCAATGATAGTCCTGGTTTTCAAATCAAGCCTAGGCTCCAAGCCCTCTGGTCACTGCCCTTTCAGCATTTTATCTCCTTTAAAGCCTTATCCTACTCATTGTGGCATTCCTAGCAAAAGACCCAGCTATATCTCTACGCTCCTGAAACTCTATACCCAAGCTGGACTCAGATCCTGAAATGGAAACTGCCAACACCATCTAAATTCAAGAGACTCCGTTATAAAGGAAGACGCTTTTCCCTGAATGACACCAGAAGATGGAATGGTCCAACTAAAACATTGAGAAGGGATGCTAACTGTTGCAGATCAAAGTAAGCATTTCCCCCTTTCAGTCAACTTTGGTAACCCACCTGAGGCACAGCCATGGCAAGCCATTGGTGCATAAGGGCAGCCTACATAAGTGAAACTGACCTCCCAGTTTCTTCAGGATAAGCTACAGCACACATTCTTGGAACACCACCTTCCTCTGCGGATGTCAGCAAGAGGAGATTGCTGCAATGTCATTTGTTTAGCGATAAGAAATTAGATTTATTTTTTACAATACAGTAACTTAACTGTAAACCCAAATTCTCATACATTACCCCTCTTTATCTTGTACCTCTGAGGGATCTCAGATGGGAAGGCTGTAGGCATGTAATGGCAATTGGACTCATAACTCATCTCAACCTGCAGAATGCAGACCAATATCTGAAGGTTACATGGCAATTTGTTCCAGGGAGTACAAGGAGTGGATGAAGTACGCAGGTTAGAGGGAGAAGTACACAGGTTAGAGGGAGAAGCCTACGTATGGTGTCTACTAACAAACCTGGGGGTGACAACTACTTCTCAATGAGACATGGCAGTTACTTAAAATATTAGGGTTGACATTATTCCTGGGGGAGAAAAATGGTTTCACTAGAGATAGGGGAATTAGAAGGATGCACACAAAAACTAGACAGATATTGCTTGGGCAGGAGTGGCACAACGAGATGGGTAAATGTGTGTGGGATCAATGGGTGAGTAAGCGACTGAGGCAATAGACCCAAGCATTGTGGGCATTAGAACCACACACACAATACCACCATCAATAGATCCATAGAAAATTCATCCAGAAAGGTTGCCAAACATCAGTAAGCTTCAATGTTTAAGGCGCCCGTCAAGTCTACAAACATTAGTATGTGGCACTACATGGCAATAAAGGACAACCTGCTGCTAGCTAGAGATTGGTATAACCAAAATAGTGTGGTGTGATCTATAGCCAATCTATACAAACGTGTGCTTTGTTTTCTTAGCCTATATGTGGAACACTTGTTGGAACAGATCTTTACCCTTGTGCTACAGCCCCTACACCTCGACGCCGGCCCCAACACTTAACAGCATTATTTCCAAGATGCTACAACACAGACCCATATACCTCCAGGTTACTACTATCAAGACCTCTACATAGTAGCTACATTTGGGGCAAAACCAACTATTGTGTTAAGTAATTCAGAAGCTGCCTCTGTGATGCTTTGGGATTAATGCAGTAGGGTACATTTCAAATATTTGCACCCAACGTGGGAATGAAGAGTTTGACGGATTCCAAAACCATACATTTAGTAAGTATTGTTTTCTGAGAACGCAATGCATGCATTATCTTGACTCAGATACATATGAAGCCAGGTTGTATTCATATAGGAGGTTGTTTTGTAGACTGTACACCTTACCATACTGTGAAACATTTTCTAAGCAAGGCGAGTTATGACCACACCGTCCACTTCCCTTTTACAGTATTTACTTGAAGTGGTTTGCATCTGCCCTAAAGTGTTCTAGCAGTATGGACTCTGCAGATGTTGAAGGGTCTGGCATCTATGAATATTTTACCAAGAGCAAACTTCTTCCTTGGCAAAATATACATCTTTGATCAATGAATAGGGGTAAAGCACATTATATAACACATTTTGCATTTGTTGTGCCTTGGTTACATTTGATTTGAATGAGTAAAGCTGTAATTGGCTGACTTCTTAAAAGTTCTCTGCCTCTCAAGTAACAAAACCATACAATTGTCGGCTTAAAACTGAATAGAGACAAAGACAAATTTGTAAGAGAATGAGTTATGAGTTGGTAGACCAGAATAATCTAGTCACACAATTGGTTATAAAAAAAAGGCATTGAGCCAATGCTTAACAGTAATGTCTATAGAAAATGACTGACCATGTATTAAAATAAGAACTGTCCGTCAACTGTACCTGAAAACAGAATAAAAATCCAGGAAGTTACAGTGAACCTGCCGCACAAGATCCTTGTCGGGGTTAGATTTACAGTTGTTTAAAGTTATTTTAGCATTTAGGTTTTTACATGCAGCACACAGTGCAAATATGCAAGAAAACAATCTTAATTGTAAGAATGGCCTAAGGCATACATGCAACCCCAGCTATAGGACGTCGTACCAGCAGGCTTCCTTGCGCTAGGGCCATGGATTGTCATGCATTCATAAATAAAGGCTATGAAAAATAAGGCACGACACATGCATGGACAAAAAGAAAAGAAAATAAAAAGTTCCCTGCCAACCAGCACAAAAGACAGGAAAAGAACATGCAATGCTTGTATTAAGCGGCAGGACAGACCTTGCCATCAGACTCGGCAGAAGCAGCAGTGGTAGAGGGCTCCTGGGAGGCAGGTGCCAGAGCACCTGGTGCTTTAGAAGACTAAAAAAAGCAAAAGATGCAGAAAATGTCAGGTGAAGATAAAGTACACATACGATTTATCTAGGAATCACTATGCTGTGTCATAGTAGGACCACAACTTACATAGTCACATAACAGCGTCTACCCATTAAATAGCTACCCTCAGTTGAAGTGCGGTCAGCCAGCAATTAAAAAAGCATAATGTGGACCAATCAAAAAAGTTACCTCATGTGCAAATAAAACAAATCTATTCTTTCACTTCACATTCACCAAGATTAAATATCTAAGCAACTGGATGCTGTAAAGAGTAATGCCCTGTGAAATGTAGCCAGATCATTCAGCTATGTTAGAGGCGTGAGTATTGAAGAGGGGCGTGAGAATCGATGTTTTATTAATAAGGGTGTAGCATCACTAATGACATGGAATCACTTGGCAAATTAAGGCATATGGAATTCAGATGACACTGAAGTTTGTTTGCAATTAATTTCAGGAAACATGCTATTAATTCTAGGAATGGAACTCTGACGAAGTGGACTCTCCTGCTGAGAAATTGAAGATCATGTATAAGTGGGCCTGTATACCAGTTGGAAGGAATAGAGACACTTGCAGCTTCAGAAAAGGATAGGACACAAACAAAGAATGAGAACGAAACTCCATCACATATGGGCTGAAATGCTGATAGTAGAGATTTAACATAAAAGGGGCAATATTCTGGAAGTTCTAGAGCTTCTATAATGGTGGGCTGATATAATTTTGAACAAAAGACCAAACACAAAAAGATATGATTTTGCTCCAATACTGGAGGGCTGATTTATTGACGCACTGATGCTCTGAAATAGGGAGGTTTGTACACTAGAAAGGTATAGCACTCTGGCAACAGTGCTTAATATATTAATCAATGATTTTCAAGAAATCCCAAATAAAGGTCTCAGATAAATGCAGCTTTGCAATGAGAAGGTGCAACTTGTCAAAAATACATCTAAAACAGGTGGGGGGGAATAAGAGACATAAAAGGGTCGATACATAGACTAGAGATCAAATAAAAACTAGCAAATGGAGACGGACGGAATGAGAATCTATGAAACTGTGTCCAGGTACTTAGTAGACCATTGATTTCAAAACCGGAACGTAGGCAGGCCAACAACATTGATGACATTGGGCTCAGATACAGAAGGATTGATATGTTGAAGATTTGAAACTTAGAAACAGGCCTGCTCATCTCCCAAGTGACTAAATCTGAATCGTATAGTCCAAGCAAGGAACAGTTAACATACCGAAGGAATGGGGCTCACAAAGCTGGTGTGAGCACTGGAGATAACAGAGTTCAATCTCCCAAGGCCATTATGCCACGGGAATGCACCTCAGACAGGCTGGCGGGTTCACTGAAGTGTCCTACACTATACAGGGATAGTAGTCTAAATGCAGGTTAGCTCAAAGGAGGAGTGAAAAAGGAATCTTTTGACTAAGGGCGAGGTCATATAGGAGGAAGATTACTTGGGCCTGGAGAGAAGACTAGTGCAAGTTGACCTTGAGAGAATGAGGTTTGGATATGGTTGCACTTATTGTGAACTGAGCTTACAGGGAATACTGAAGGAATAGAACATTGGCCCAGGCAAACCGATATACTGAGAATATGGAGCTCAGAAAGGTGGCATGATGAGGTGATCAATATCAGGTATTATCAAAGTAGAGATTTAAACAAATACATAGATTTAAACAAATACAGAATAGGATGGGGGGCATTGTTCAATAAACATGGAACATAGTGATTAATTGCAGGTTTATAAATAGGAGCACTCCACAGTACACAAAGCAGCACAATGTAGCACAAAACAAAAAGGTTGCTTGCCGTAACAATATTTCTCCAATTTGATTACCTTCTGATGGAAGGAGGGTGTATAGGGGTGTGGTTACGGAAAAGTTAGTAGACACTGCAAACTCTGGTTTGTACCAAATACAACAAATAAATAAAAAGGTATTGGGAAGACAAGTTTGTCTGCTTTTCTCAATTTGGATCAGACTTGTGCTGTTCCTAGCAGGTGCCCCTTCAGAAACGTATTATTGCATTTCATTACTGTTATGTGACCCTGTAAAAAAGCGGTGTTCACACAGAAACATATCTGAATAGGTTGTCTGAGTGTACAAAAATAAATATTGGAACAATGATCCCTGCTGGCATGCCCACGCTTGTCACAACCCCCAGTGCCAGGCCCCCTCCCACAAGCAATGCAATCCACCAAACAAGTGTGCCTGCTGTTTAAGGGAACGTTCAGTGCAGGGCACGTTTCAACTTCTTCCTACACTTTTATTTTAAAATGAAGCCATTCCGAACAGTTTCTTTTGAAAATAAAAGTATAGGAACAGAAACCATTAAAAAAAAGTAGAAGAGCACCAGTCCTAACCATTCCCACCCACGTCGACCACTGCTCTTGCCTAGGCATGCACTCTTCCCAGAGTTCAGCGAGGGACCTCTCCCTAGAAGGAACCTCCTTGGCCTAGCAGACTACTATATACAAGGCGGTCTCACGTTAAACACAATGAATCCCCTATGCACTGGGATGGGAAGGGGGGGGTGTTACACCTTGCTGACCTGTGGTTACAAAAATAGACTGCAGCATCACAAGCAAACCGAGGTACTGTAGACCGCTCTCTAGGGATTCTGAAAGAACAGGATTAGGGTAATGCACCCAGTAAGAAGATGCTAAATGAATCACACTCATCTGAGAATGTACTCTATCAGACAGCTAACCAAATCGTAGAGTAGCGTGTTAGTGGGCAATTAGGAGTGCAGCTGGGGATAGAGCAGCAGACCAACATAGACCAATAGATTCACTGATGCTAACTTTGTCCACCAAGAATTTCTGAAACAGGCTGTTTGTTTTCCATTTCAGCATTTCTACAGTGAACATTTCAAGGCAGCATTAAAGAAACATAAGGCGGAATCAATTCTCCACCTCAATTTCATCAAAAGAAAGCCATTTAGACCATAGCGATGTCAAAAAGCAATAACCCTATACAGTCTGGTGCCATCTTGAATTTATTTCAAATTAACAATTGGTCCTACACAAAGCCCTTCACTAGAAGAGTGGAAGCAAGCTCCATATGTGACGCCCACAATTTGAAGTACTTTGTAGTAAATTAAATTGTCATCTTGAGCATGTATGCTTGAGTACAACAGCAAGCAGTGAGCAAAGGAACGAGGGCAATGTCCAATGCACTTCCTAAAATGTTTAAGGTTTGCAAAGAATTTGGGAGCTAGCTATCAATTCATAATCATAACTTCAATGTTGACGCTAAAAAGCTAGGATAAGGAACTGAACCACTCAAACGACATATCATCTCATGTAGCTTTGGCCGAATAACCAACCTCCCAACTCTTGATACAATTGCTCGCTTTACTTTTTTCACATATGAGCACTGCCCTGCGTTGCTGAGGTTCCATTTACTAAGACAAAGAAAAATCTGCACCGTCTTTACCAACAAAACCACACAAAAATATCCATCAACAAACAAAATACTCAAACATGAATTACCCCAACACTCACAGCATTTCTGAAAGTGGGGTATCAACAGAATACAGGAGACTCCATTTGAAACTCACCGTTATTGGACAGAGCGGGGTGCTGGATGGCAACCTACATATATGACGATAGAAACATCAATAAGGGACAGCCTCTCTTGTTTTGCTAAATAGACAGCACCTAGGACAGGAAAATGTTCTCCAGGCAAATCCTGGTCCTCTCAGGAAAAGGAGCCCAAAGACAAGTTTCGGGTTCAATCTAAACAGTGGTTAGTGCTCTAGCGGTTACCTCGCCACATCTCAAAAAGGACAGCTCAAGGAAATAATGACAGACCCAAGATCAGAGTCCACGTTTCCTAATGTTAAAGTCTGAGTTACCTAGTCCCCATTAGGGCCTAGAACTCAAAATTATGAGTCTCAAATACGACCTAAAGCACGTCATCAATTTCCCTTTGTGGTTACTTGCGGTCAGTTGTGGTTTAGATATTGCTTCCCTTGGACCAAAGGGCCGCCCTTCTATGGTCTTGTATGTCTTAACAACGTAAACTAAAGTAAGAACTAATTGTTCACCCATGCCCTTGGGGATACACAAGACAATTGCCAGCAGTCACTTCTGCCATCTCACTTATCCCCCGGCCCGGGTGCTTGTCAGCTTTAAGGTATCCTCACACACCAATCAAGTGTTGCTTCCTCTCTCTCTCTCTCTCTCTCCCTCCCCCTCCCCCTCTCCCTCCCTCCCTCCCTCCCTCTCCCTGTATTGAGGTCTTTTGCTAGGATCTTAGTTGTAGCCCCCAATAGGAAATCAGCAACTCTTCTGGCGATCCGGATTGCTATAGCACTCAGCAGGCTAGGAACAACGTTCTCCCCTTGTTCTCAGACTTGTGTCAGTGACTGATTAATAGCTCTCAATATGCTTTGGCTCCTTAATTGCGCCTTCTCCTACTGCACCACCATCCCAACTCATTCAAACTCTGACGCCTTCCATCTCCTTTTACAGCATTCAGCGTCTTGACAGATCGAACAATGCACTCAATTGATTGGGTCATCTCTATTAAGTGGGATAAAAGGATTGGTCAGTGTTTACTTTTCCCATATCCCTTCCATGTACCCACACTCCACCCCCATTCGCAACCGTTTTGTGACTCCTGATGTGCTCAGAAATTACTTCTGAATTAAGAGTATCAAAGGCTTAAATAGTTCTGTCTCTTCTTTGGGTCAGACGGGACAGTCATGACAACCACGCGGCTCAGCACCTCAATTCCCCCTTCAATACCACCCAACTACTGTTCTCAGACTAGGTTTGCAATGGTGCAGTTAGGCTTGAGAACAATCATCTGTGTGAACTCTGTACTGAATGTTCCCCTGTTGATCCATACATCATTGGACGTTGGTTTAACCCCTTCAGAGTGCAGCAGTGCTTAAGCTGTATACTCCTGTTTAATTTACAGACGATGGGTTGGAGAGTAGAGGTCGGCTCTGGGACACTTCATGTACCATCCCCAGGAGTTGCAGAGCAGGCAGCAACCACTTGCGCACAAAGTCCCCTTGCTTTCCCAGCTAGGATATTCAATGTGACAGTCATATCTCCTTAACCCCTGATCAATGTGACTGATCAGGAGTTAATAGCCACAATCTCATCTCATAAGATAATATCTGCCTTCTGATGAAAGGTTAGCTACTTTGAGGAACCAGAGTAGAATAAAAAAAGGGAAGCCACAAACTAATTGTCTCACCACTTCCTTATAGAGGGTTTGCACAGGAGACCAACTAAGATCAAAAGATCAGCTTGGAAGTACAAGGTGTTCCAAAAGCAAAGACCTACATTTGCTGTTAAGCCTAGGTCTTTGTCTCTCTTGGCAGCCTAACACAGCAAAATATTTTGAAGTAAAGGGTACAAGCTGTGCTCAACAAACAAGAGTTTGAATAAAACACCCTTCACGATTCCGCTCAAAGTCTGTCTGTCAGCAAAGGACCACTCTCTGATATTTGTATTTTCCCAGTCTGTCCTCTTGTTGAGCTACAATACAGTTGGGAGACCTGGCCCATATCAAGAAGTGGAGTGTACCAACAGGTTCTACATTTAGTGTTGTAATGGATCTTGCCTTCCCCAGGCTCTGAAGCATAGGCATACACAGGAGTACTTTGATTGGGCACCTATAGGAATCTCCCAAATTTCCTGTTCTCCGGGTCATAGTCCTTCAGTCTACCAACCCCCTGGTCACCCTTCACCACAATCTCATTCCTAGAGAATCTTCTCTTATTCCCTTCTCCTCTTCCACGATCTATGTGCTTCTTCTGTACCTCTTTGAAGCTGCGCCACTTTCAAGATTGAAAGATCCTCCTTGTACAGGCTCCCCTGTTCAGGCAAGGGGACATAACCTCTACTACACAAAGGCTGTCCTTCTCTTACATGCTCACTCCCTCCTTACACTTCCTCCTAGTATATTTCTCTTCCTCAGCCATCTCTTCACATCCTACTCCTTTCTTCCTCTCTTGGTCATTATCTGCTTGGGCCATTCACTATCTCTTCCTCCTCCCAAGGTAGCCTATATATGGTGCCACCACCTCTTCACTATACATAACCCTATTAGACAGCATTGCATAAAATACCACCACCTCTTTGCAATGATCTGCCTCTTTACCCAAGCCTCCTGGGTTTCTCCTACAGCCTACACTCTCCTCTTCCCCGGCGTGCAGAACCTACTAGTCTCCCAGCTTTTGCAGCCTGCCTGGCTCCACCTTCTGAACGTGTGCGTGTGTTAGTTACCGACGAGTCTGGGATGTAGATTTCTCTTTGCCTAGACTGGTCTCTACCTGCTTCCTTCACCCCGGCTCCAATCACAAGGAGAGACCCATTCGTATTTGGTTCTTGCACATGGCATTTGTCCCCCTGCATCAAGGCTGGTTTAACTCCTCAGATGTGTGCGAAAAAGGGTAATCTTGCATGTACTAAGAGCAGTCGAACAGCTTTCCAATTCAGGGGGGCTGGTTTTGCAAGAGACAGATCAGTCTTCCTACACAAGAAGAAACTTGGACACCTGATCCATCTCCACCCATCTACTCTGCTTGGTGTTCGGTTCTACTGTGATTAGCTGTGTCTGAATCATGGTGAAATAATCTGCATACGTTTTTGCATCAACGCTGCTCACCCAGGTAGTCATCTTCACCCAATATGATAGTCCTTTTCGGACCTCGGGAATATAAGGCAGCCTCAGCTGCCTTGGTGTGGCATGCTGGGGTAGTCAAGCAACCCTCTCCATAAAACACCCAGGCCAGCATTACTTGGCTTGTTGTAGTAGACATAGACCATACACCATGAAGGGGACTTCGCCACAGTACCAGCAAACCTTCAAAACAATTTTCAGAACTAGTCTCTAAAACTACCAGACAAGATGATGCAAATCCTACTTGGATATCAAAAACCTGACCTGCATACCCATTGCCAAAAGGGATTAAGTGTACACTACACCCAAAAAAAAAAAACAAAAAAAAAAAACACAGAAATGTCTCCTTTTATTGAACTCCTTGTCCACAAGTAGCACCCCATGCCAAGGATACGACACAAATTAGGACTTCAATCATTAAACGCTATACTAAGTTGGAAACAATTGGACGTATACCGAAAAGCTGTTAACGAGGAAACACTGGCAAGCAAGATGATCTATGGCGAAAAGCGTGTCTCTGGATTCTGAATGAAAACGACATTTCTGTTGAATGCTAATAAACACCGCTGAAGGCCAAACAGAAAATTAAAGATGACTGGATAAAGACAAACACTGATAAAGCAGCATACAAAATAAACATAACCTTTGATACTGAAATAAGAGCGCTTAACGAGCTTCCACCTTATTTGGAACAATCCGGGGCCTGTATCTCGGACTACAATTGAATAGTCCGCCCACCGAAGAATATTTAGCGGAAACAAAACAGATAACAGCTGAAGAAACCATCTGCAGATTCTGCAAAATTGATAACCAACCAGAAACAATTTACCACATTTTCATGAAATGCCGCTTGCTGACGGAATGAAGGAAGCAGTTCAACAGCATGATGCACCCACAGAGACCTAGCTATGGGGAAAAGGAAATGTGGCTCCAAATAATATCTGCCACTAACCGGAAGCTGATCACTATGATCATCCAATTCTGGACCGTCATCACGACGAATGAAAAACGCTTAACAAGACCCTATGCAACAAAATTTGAAAGACACCTTATAGCACACTTGGAAATCTGATGTGATGTATAAGGAAATCAATATAACGTAAAAGTTTAGAATCCAAACTAACATGTAATAAAAAAATAAAATAAATCCTTGTCCACAAGATGCCGAAAATCTCCTCTTAACAGTCATCTCCATCTTTCAGAAATATTATCCACAAAGCTGCATGGTTTGATATCACCCTAAAACAGAAACGCAACTGAGAAGTTCAGCTATCGTGCTTGATCACAAGGACAACTCTCCTCCACACATTAACACAACAGAAACTTTCTTCTTTTGCCGTATACTTTCTGCCCACCTACACCCTACAGACACTCAATGTCGTATATTTCATGCCAAACTGACCATTCTGGAAAGAAAAGCTTGTTGAAAACAAAGTTCTGGCTTGACTTTGACCACACAGAACACAGGAATGCACAACAGGAGAACATCTACCCAAGAAGCCCAATTAATACCAAACATAAGAGGAAGGAATAAAGGTGCATTTTCACAGCCAAAACTAATTTATAAGACACTTCACCACCCACATAAATGTAACAACCTACAGCGAAAGGAACCATTCAATCTAATTTTTCAAACTTTCAATCCTCATAATCATCATGTCTAAACTCTGCAACCAATAAGCCCCAGACATTCTTCATTATCTGTGAAGGGTCAGAAATGTGAGGCGCACAACTTTGTATAGAGTTTTCAAAACTAGCCATTTTATCAAACGAAAAGGTTGGATAAATGCCTCACTATCCCGACCCTGACGTAAAATAAACTAAAACAAACACTACAACAAAAGGATATCTGTCCCTCACAATTGTACATTAAATAACACAGTAAGGAAATTAAATAAACAAAAATTCAACAAACGTATATAGTATGTAATGAAATTCACAATAGGACCATTGCCTCTTCTCATAACCTGGGTGAGTTTCCCTTCCCCCGATCTGAGCAAGGTTTTGCTCCACAGTTCAAAAGAAAATAAGGAAATCCTTATTTGCCACAAAAGTTGACAGTTGTCGAGGTGTAAACTTGATGACAAACAGTTATGTTGTCTCAATGATGTATCGGAAGAAATAGTATGTTACAACTCCTCCTGGAGTAAGAACAAGTCTCACATTGGTCTTCTTCAAATAAACAATTGTCTTTGCAGGGATGATTTGCCACCACCTTGATTTCAAAAGAAATATGTTCTCCACAGCAGGTTAAATAAAATGCGTTATACCTACAATTCAGCACTTATCTACTATTACTTAGTTGACTCTTGTAGAAGGCCTACTTCGACAACTTGTTATACAGGTATAATCACCTGCCCGCTCAATGCTCCACAAAACAACGTGCTTTAGTGTAGTTTCAAACTTAAAACAACTTCACCAGGTTTCTTTGGCATTCATCTTTAAAGCAATTTAGGGGAAACAATCACATTAGTGCTCTTTAGGACTCCATGGCAACTATGCTCCTCTCCCTCTGGATAATGTTCTCCAGAAGTGCAGCCTGTGATCCACCATTCTTTCTACTCTACACCAACAACCAAACAGTGACAAGGATATGTTAACACTCTGCTTCTGTCTTGGCTTTGGTCATGTGTGTTCATGACAATTGGTGGTCTGTGCTGCACAACATACGAGTAGCAAGTCTTACAATTCTTGGATACCCCAATGTTGCCCTTTCGCCTTCAACAAAGTTGATTGTATTGACATTGTTGAGTTTTAAAATGCTCTTTGCTTGGGTATTGCTTGTAGGCCCTTTGATTTAATAAAGCTTCCCCAGGGATTTTTTGGGCCTTCCACCAACTCACACACTTGCTTGCATATTCATTTTGATTTAACAAATGTAACTTCATACTTAAAGGTCCTGGACAAAATAGCAACTGCACGTCAAAGCCAAATCCATCTTGCACAACCAACAATCAGGTTTCCGTGCTACACATAGTACAGAGACCACCATGTTGGATTTACAGACATATATGCTTAGCGTTCTAGATAAGGGCAACACCGGGCTATTCATGCTCTTGGACCTGAGCGTAGCATTTGATGTAGTAGACCACCCATTATTACAACAGGTCCTGGATAAAATGGCTGGCTGCTCCACTAGGAGCTGAAACGCCAATGGACTCAGTACTCCAATTACCGCGAAGCCCATTACCCATCAGGGGTCTCCCCCCAGGAGTATCAAATGAACTAAGCATTTGTTAAAGCAAATGAAAGTAGACTGATATACTGACAGCAAATTGAATAAAGCTGCCTTAAAAATACACAACTGTTTATCGATGCCTGTGTGGATCGTTTTCTGCTTATCCAAAATAGTGTCCAAGTTGGGTACGTATTGCACATTTTTCAAAGCTACTAGACTTTTGAAACTATGAGTGACATACTAGAATCGATGTATAGTCAAAAATGTATCCTTTGGTAGGATACTTCTGTGTTGTACAACTTTATTAGCCCTTCATCCTCCCACAGAGGCCAGTCCCTTTCGTTACCTCGGCTGCTCCAAGGAAGCATTGGCATGGTTGACATCTTTTCTGGCAGACCGCGAGGCAAAAATCCATGGGGGGGGAGAGGGGGAATTCTCCAAGGCAGCCCATATAAGTTACGGGGTTCGACAAGGAGCCAGCCTAGGCCCTCTCCTTTTCAACTTGTATATGCAATGTTTGTGCGAACTACTAGAAAGCATCAGCGCTTTTTTCTACAAACTACGCCGACAATACCGAGCTGGTGGTAGAGCTGGAGGGCGACTATCTTAAGTCTAGTGCCAAAATCTCAACACTGTACAACATCATAGAAAATTGGATGGAGGGCAATTGGATAGGTCTCAACAGTAAAAAGACGGAGATGATGATCTTCGGTACCAGTCAAACCCAAGTTAAGCTAGGGCTAGACTATGAGTACTTATACATCAAGGACACATGCATACAATTGTCAGAGCAGGTTAAAACCCTCGGAATGATCATGGAGGCATCTTTGGGAGAAGAGGCACAGGTTCATTACCTACACAAGAATAATTCCTACTATCTCCGCCTATTTAGATCCATCCGTCTGTTCCTGAGTGAGAAGAATACTGCCACAATCGCCAGGGCAACCATTTTGTCTCGACTGGATTATGGAAAGTCTTATGGTCGGGCCAGTAAGAACTGCATAGAGAGATGCCAGATCATGGAAAATACTGCTGTACGTATTATCAAAGGTATGAAGAAAAGAGATCAAATTTCCATGGAAAGGAAAGCACCGCATTGGCTTAAGATCGAAGATGGGATCCAGTTCAAAACCTTGACATTAGTGCACAGGTGCTTATATGGCACCGCGCCGGCATCTCTCAAGATAAAGATCTCACGATACATCCCGAATCGTTCACTGAGATCAGAGGCTCAAGGCAGGATCAGAGTGCCTCCCCTCAGCCGAACGACAGGCTCGGGCAGAGCCTTCCCCTGCTCTGTCAGCAAAGCATTGAAACAATCTACCCTTAATCCTCCGACTTGAACCAAGTTATAGGGCCTTTAGAAAGAATCTTAAAACATACTTATTTAAACAGAATTTCTCAGATCCCGGATTGCCAGTCTGTCTAGGTTGGAGCGTTCTTAGTCCTGTTTGTTACTTATATGTTCCATGTTATGCGCCCAGATACCTGTGGGGTTTCAGCACTTTATAAGCATAAAATAAATAACTTTCATTGGTTTCGAAGAGGTCAGTATTCAGAATTGTAAATAGTACTTCTTTCATTTGCACGTGAGCATTTCTGCCTCCTATGAACACACGCATAGCGGCGGAGCACTCAAAGTCACTCGCACACTGAACTCACTGGGTAAGTCGCCCTCTCCCACTCCGCTTGTCGATCGCAGGTCTTCCGTTGTTGTTTCTCGCAGTCGGGCAAACAGCCTCCTCTGGACCACCCCTGTGCATGCTGTTGGTGTTCCCCATCATTCATTGCTAAGACGGTGACTCAGGGTGTCTAAGGTAGGGGGGCTGGATGTAAGGGCAGTGTTATTTATTAAGTCGGGTGGTAGCAGGGCGGTATGTCTTCACTTTCCTGTACACAATATTATTCCTTAACCTTCTTTGTAGGAAACCAGTGTTATCCCAAGACAAGATGGAGACTGAGACCCCGCACTGATTGGCTTTGGGCTATTGTGAGGTAGTTTGGAATTCTCATTAAGATTCTAAACTGCCCTTCATTCAAATAAATACCAGAGCATGTCACAGCAGTTAAGAGCTCCTGTAAATTAAATAAAAAAGTAACTCAAAGAAACTTCCAAAACCTTTTGTCTGTTAAAGCAGTATCTGAGGACTTCAGTCTTTATCCAGAGAAGGTCGGACAATAGAGCTTCAGTGAAACTCAATGAAAAATCAATTCAGGAAAAGCTTCAGTTGAGAGTCAGGCAGAGCAAAAAAGTAAATCCAGCTTCTACAACAATAAGCTAAGTTAATTATTTTTTAAAGAGGAAGAACTTTTGAATTAGTCTTGGGCTTACCTATACCTATAGAGCCTCTCCTTGGTGTGCTAGGTTTGATTCCATTGGGTATTGGATTGTCTAACAGCAAAATGTTCTGGTTATATAGAGCCCTTCTCCTGGCTAAAAAGCAAATTTAAAAATTTTGGAAAAGTGATGCTTCTACGAATACTGAGGATTGGTTGCAAGGTTTGTGCCTGCTATCCAGGAGAGAGAGAGGGTGTCCTTTAAAGCAAAGGAGCAACTTGACA
Organism: Ambystoma mexicanum; assembly: GCF_040938575.1. Lineage (NCBI taxonomy): Eukaryota > Metazoa > Chordata > Amphibia > Caudata > Ambystomatidae > Ambystoma > Ambystoma mexicanum. Next base: position 151,711,837 of record NC_090936.1, read on the forward strand.
AATATGAGAGGATTTGGGGAGCATTTAATGATCTCTATGCTTAGTTATCTATTGTAGTCTAGGAGAGGTTTAACAATAATAATTTTTTTTATTTTTATTTTCTTTTTTTTCTTTTCTTCCTTTCTCTCTCATTTTAATTTCAATTCTTGATTGTTCTTTATGGATAAAGTTAATATGATGGAATTGCATAAGTATTCTTTGAACATTGTGTTATTGTATTACATTTTGTTGTCAATGTGTAATATTAAATGTATAAATAAAGTTTTTAAAAAAAGAAACTGTGAATACATTATCTGCAAAAGAGAAAAAAGGTGACTGTTGGGAAGATAGTCAACTTCCTTTAATTTGCTCGTTAGAAAAGTCTTTGTAGAAATCAAGTACGTGCATAACCAGGCAAGTGGAAAGTACACACACATTGAAAATCAGTTTTACTGCAGACACTTAGGTGTTATTTTCTGTATATCTGGAAGACAAGACTATTTGTTTGAGCTTCTGCATGCGTAACTTCACAAATTTAAGCGCAAATCGGTTAATCATTTTTTAATGTGCGCATGTAAGTTTCAAGACGCTCCTAGTTTTTGAACTGATAGCGGAAAACAAACACCAAAGGGCAATTCCGCGTAAAGGACCCAGCCAAATATCTGTACGTGACGTGTGTTTTTCTGGGAAGCTCGTCCTGAGGAGAAAAGATTTTCTCTGTTAGAAAAGTAATTTCTTGCGATTTGCCGACTCGAAAGGGCAATAAAGTAAGGCATAGGTCGCGTGCAGCAGTATGAAGTGTTGATGTAAAAAGCTTTTTAGGGAAAATACTTTCCGGTAAACCTTTCAAAAGTTAAAGTTTAGTTTTCATATGTTCTAAATCAGAAGGATAGAGAAAAGAAGTAAGCAAATGACAAGGATTCACATTTCAAATATTCGAAGAAAACTAGTGAATAAAAGGCACAAGGTTGTGAGGATAGTTTTTTGGCATATCAAGAAATTCAGCAGCTACACAGTCCTTTCCATATAAGCCTTTCAGTAATAAGGCAAAGGCTACAGGTAGTGGAAAGGTTTCAAGGGAAATTCATATAGTAATACAAGGTCTTTGGTGATAAGGTTTTTAATGAATCTGTTCATTTTTAGGTCAGAAGAATAATTGCCCATTCAGTGAAGGTTTAAGGAGAGAAGGGCATCTAGTAGAGACCTGTCATTTTATCCACTTCCCCCTTCCACTTGGGCTTGCCTGTCGAGCAACTGTTTCTTAGGATTGTTTGGCGAGCAAGCTTTGGGGGTCTGGTGGGCAATTTACACTCCTGCAGGAATGAAGAGCTGGGACCTGATGCATGCCACTTCAAATTGGAGCTTCTGCTACTCCAGAGAGTTTCAGGTGCAACCCAGCCACCTTGAACCTCTAGTGAGTGCACACCTCCCTCGCTCCTTCTGCTTACCGTTGTGCAACCTCTGCACAAGTCTTCAATGGACAAGCACTCTGTTCTCACGCTTCCCACTGCACAACCTCTGCAACAGGGACAACTTGAGGGAAAGATCGTCTCAGGACCAGTCACCGCTGTTGGCTTCTACGTTGCCTTGGAGCCTTTCCACGTCTGTAACATCCTCTACAGCAGCATACAGCTTTATTCTCTCCTGCTGATCTTACGCCTGCCCCAGAGGGAGCTTCTTAAGCCACCGAGTCTCCCTCAGGTGTAGGCCACCTTTACTAATAAACTGACCGCTCCTACATCAGTGTTGCTGTGCATCCCTCAACCTCGTCCTAGTACTGAGGGTAATATGGGACTAAGGTACCTTTCAATAAAATACGTTTATATAACGTTTTCCATTTTGCAGTGAGCCATTAAGAGATTGAGGTTTCAGGGGAAGTTAAACAGAGGCGCTTCCTCATCCTCCTGACCTGTTCTCTCACCCCCCCAACCCCATGTGATCCGCCCGCAGAACACCAACCCCCAGCATTGAGATTCAGGAAGTGTCTTTAGCATGCCACATGAGAATGTTAGCAGGCCAGGATGGAGGGGCGGGGAGAGGGTGTGGTGGGGAGGGCCTACTACTGATCATCACATATCTCAATGTTATCATTGTCAGAAAGCCCAAATGACATCATGCAAAGTCACAAACCCTGGCCCCCAACGGCATCTTGAACTAATCTCTACACAGTCAAATATCTGACTTTTACATATTCCACAAACTAACCCACTCATCAAGAAAATAGTCAGAAACATAAAAGGCAATACCCTCACCCAACATCACTTCTACTAAGCAATCAGGTGAACATTGAATAAATTGTTAAACCCATCAAATTGCTAATCAATGCATCACAGAAATCCCACAGAGGCTCAACTAGACATTGGCGATTGTTGGGTGGATTCGCCACTAATGAGAGCCATAGAGACACAGCCATCGACTTGCCCACATTGACTCTCCGACCAATGTCAAAAATTCTGCAAAAGGCTATAGTCAACACTTTAAAAAATTACCTTCTCGTTACATTTCCTTGTCCCGCTTCAATCTGCGCTCCACCCGGGCGATGAAACGAAAAACATTCTTACATTTTAACAGCACGGTTTATATACATGTCCATCGGAGTAGGAGTTGCTAATCATTGTGGTTTACACACAATCTGTCCTCACAAAAACATTAACTCAGAACTCTAATGTCCCAATTCCTCTTGAGGCTTGCATGGTACGTTATTGGTTTTAATAACTGCAACCCCCTCCCAAGTCAGATACCACAACCTACTTTATTAAATCTACACCAATGACACCTAAATGTACTAGTAACAATCACAACCAACACAATGGCCTCAAGTAAAAACCAATTTGAAGGAAAGGACTTCAAATGGAATGGTTAGAATAGTTAGAAATTCTAGTTCAGGGTCATGTGCTTGAACTCCAACCTAAACATCGGCATGTGTATCCTAACAACCACCACCCTCCCACATTCTGTAACACCAAACTATGTCCCAAATCCAACAGCCAAACAGACGCTTAATGCAACTGACCTTGGAAGCCTACTTTTAATACTCACGGAGAAGAGACCAGGAGTCCATGAAACAGGTATCAGCATAATACAATTGCTATCCATTTGCGAATACCAAATCAGTAAGGTTGTCCTTAGGCTTGCAGCCAGCCTAAATGCGGTTGCTGAACATTGGACGACCATCTAACTAAACATGTGGAACTTCCACTGGAATGCAGAGAATTCACAAGTGATCTTTAAATCCCACCTTATGGTAAAGAAAGGCAAGTCTGAGGTTAAGTGAAAAAGGCTTTTTATTCAACACGGCCAGCATTCTTGCTCTGCCATCCTAGTCAATTGACATGGAATGCCAGGCATTGTACGCTCCACAAAGTGCTTAAGTAGTTGATTCTATAAGTTCACACTGTTTGATCCAAAACACACGAGAGGAAGGGCCTTTGCAATATTGACTTGCACAGCAAGGTCGTCAATGGACATGATATTCCCCACTTCACCAATTGTTCAGATGGATTTATGAATTCTGACTTGGTGGGCAGAGGTTCAGAAGGCCAGCCTAGTTTCTTGGAACAGGGTAACCTTCTGGCAAAGCCAGACCAATCAAGGTAGCATTGGCGGCGGTCAAGACTAGGTCTCAGGAGGGGTGAGGGTGACTGAAAGACCTCAAAGAGCACACAAAGTAAAGGACACCTACAAATCACTCCCAGTAAGGTGTATAAATATTAAAAATACATTTATTCAAGGCCTTTGAGTTTCAACACAATAGTTATTAACAGTAACACTTTTAAAACACAACCCTAAGAAAATACATATATACAAGACCAAGGGGGCCTCAAGGGTTAATGCACAAAATGGGTCCACAAACTAGAAAAGGGAAGGAAGCAGGTAGTGCAAAGAGTCGTTAGGCAGTTCTGCAGTAATCACAAGCCGAACTGAAAGGCAGTCCAGTCCCTAAGATCCTATTGCTCAAATGTACTTGCAATGCTGGCGCACGTGGTAGTGCAGATGGGCGAAACAGGGCCTTTTGTAGGGTCTGTAGCAGCTCAGGAAGGCAGGTGAGGTGATGCAGAATAGGTTCCCACTATTCGAGGAGGGTCTCCCAACAGGGCACAGCAGGTTCCAAGAGTTGGGAATAGTTGATAGCTCGGGCTATCTGAAAAGGAGAGGGGGCCCTCAGGGGCAACTCGTGTGTAAAAATGGATGGCTGCACCAGGGGCCACCGGTAGGGCTTGTAATTACTTATCGACCCCTGGTGCACTCGGACCAAACTTCAGCAGTCGAGTCCAATTCTGTTGCAGGTTCAAATGCAGCAATCTCGTGGCTCTGCGGTGAAGTTACAGCGTTGATTCCCAAACAGGACAGTGGCGTTTTCTCCGCTCCTGGTGGATGGATCAGGTCACAGCTGCAATGCACTTGCAAAGTTCCGTCACCACGGCTGGGCGACACGGTAACCGCGTGTACTGCGGTTTGGGCGCTCCCACTTCAGACCTGGGAATGCCAAGTGTACGAAATTCAGCGAGTGTCGTGAACCCAGAGCTTACGATGTACCAAGTTTTGAGGGCCTCCTCGAAACGGCGGAAGTGACAGAGCAAAGGTGCTGCGTAAACTAGTCAGCCCACTGGTTGGCCCAGGGACACTTCCGAGAAGGCTTACTTGCAGGTTTTGAGGTAGGTGCTGAGAATAGTTAGTCCCACTATTCCAATGGGTCGAAGTGTCTTCGCAGACCTAGTTCGATCAGATGCAGAGGGGTCCAGCAGGACTACATCATGCTCAGGGTGCCAAACCTTCCAGTGGGTCACCAGCGGTTCCTCAACTCGGCTTCTTAGTTTCAAGATACTTGGATCATATCCTTCGTTCAGTGAGAACTCAAGTGATCAACCTGGTGTGGGTGTTTGGAGCCTTCTCTTATCCAGAATCTCCTTCGTGCCAAAGCGAAGAGGACCCAATGGGAGATCTGCTCACATACAGGCACACCATATGTGGACCAATCATGGACCAGGGTGGTCCCTGGCATTCACAGCAGACCAGACTCTCTGGCACCCAGGATGTGTATTGGAACCAGACAGTCCAGCCCACATCCTGGAAGCACACACACACAAGGCATGCAGAAACCCATGAAAGCTTGGCGTTTCGTGGGAGAATGCATGCCCAAATAAGGACTGAACTGTGTCAGCACGACCTTTTGAAGGTGCAAGATGGCCAAATGACAGGACAAAGAACCTTGTGGCATGGCCATTTTGGAGCCAGGCCACCTATTTGTGTCGAACGCGGTAAACACGGTTTACCTGGCAGGAAAGGGTTAAAAATGCATGAAGATAAGCTGCCACCAGCCCTGTCCAAGGCACACCTGCACTGCTCCTAGAAAATGCTTTGAGAGTAACTAGGGCCTTTTGAAATGACTACAAGACCCAAGTGCACTATACTGGAAGGTACATTGTGCACTTGTAACATATTGCAGACTAGTTGCAGCGTTAATAAGAACTTAGGGAAACAGTCTCCCAGTACGGACTGCCTTTAAGGGCATGTCAGTTTCCCCATAATGAAGTGACCAAAAAGCCCAGGGGAGTGCAGCTGGAGATTGTGTTCCTCTCCCAAAGTCAGACTATGATGTATAACAGCAGAAAAAAATTGGGGGGCACACAACTGGAGGGAAAATTACACATGAAATGGAAATCTTTCCTAACACCAATGTCGTGGTGGCAGTTCAAACTCCACCAGCATACGTTTATAGTGCTCAATGGTACCATTATCTTTCAGATGATATTGAGATAACTTGCAGTGCTGAACACCGCAGGACTTGAGTAGAGACCCCATAAAACAACTCAGTTGCATCATATTATCAGTAGCAACTTCTGGAGGGCCATCTTCTACCAAGATTTTAAGGAATTATGTAACCAACAGTGTCTGCATGGTTCACCAGTTTGACCTCTTCCTTCTTTGAGAGGTAGTCGATTGCCACCAGGGCACGGTGAGAATCATGGGTAAGGTTGTTGAAAAAAAAAAACAAAGTTGTGCGCCACCATGACCTAGGGACCCTTGTGAACCTCCATGGGACAGAGGGAAGCCCTGTACACCTTCAGAGCCTTTTCATTATTCAGGCATCCTGTATGCCCTTTCACCCACATGTCAACCCGGCAGTTCTCCACAGGCCACCAAAAATTATTTCACTGACCTTTTGGTGGCTACAATGCTAAGATTGTATTACCCACCTCCCGATGATAGTGTCGCCAATTTTATTTTTGGACAAATTTGTTACCACTTTTTTAGGACAAAAACAGACGTTACGTTTGGTAAGGTGTATAGAATGGGGTGTGGAAGGTGGATGCAGTGGGTCTCCTACCGCATTTTGCAATAAAAGAAAGTGATCAAATCTGAAAATAAAAATTCAGCGTAATGTCATTCGCCAAAAAGTCACGAAGCCTTCATAAATCCGCCAACATGTCTTGCATGGGCACACATCCAAGAATACTCATTATTGGGGAGGGTAGGCACCACGATATCTTGCCTCAAAAGTTGGGACAGTACTAAAATGCTGGCAGTCTTTAGGAGTGAAGTGGGATGGAAGCCAACCCTCACCATGAATTTTACTTATCTGCACATTGTCTGCATCTTCATGTCAGAACCACGTTTCCTCTGAGATATCCCCACCAATCTCTCAGAGATGCCAACATTTCTTCTCCGGCTGCCAGGTCAGAGTTGTTCGGTAAAGGAATGCAGAGAAGTCCATCAGCCATGGCATTAACCCACCTAGGTCGCAGCTACTCCCAATTAAATGAAATGCTTGCAAATATCGGGAAAGCCCTAGTTTCCCCAGAGGACGATGGTTCATCCTGAGGAAGCCTCAGTCTAAAGACAGTAGTCGTCTACAGGCCTCACAATGCATTACAGCTGCGAAAGAACAGTTCCTGGATGGATTGCTAGCAAAAACCGAGGACGGTTGGCCTTACTGCGCAAAACTGGTTAAGTGCATGGACCCTGGAGATTCCTACTCAAATGCTTTGTGTGGCTCTACAGTCCAGATCAATCTAATGCAATACTTGAGTAAGCATCGCCTTGTTCAACCACAGACGTGAACCCCCTGATGAAATTATGGTAAAATGTGCTTAGGCTGAGAAACAAAAGCAGCTTATTCTTGTTGATGGGAGTCGGTACACAATGGACTGCCTTTGTTAAGGTTGTTTCAGGGGCGAAACTCCATTGGCAGATATGCTGTCTCAGGTATTCAAATTTCACAGAAGAAGTTGCCCTTGTCTTGCCACTATGTGGTTTCCTGATCCTGGCGTATTGCCAAGCCATCTCCTTAAGTATGTCATGGCAGTGTTGTAAATCGGCAGGGAGGTTGTCTTGGAAATTTATAACATATCTAACTCAACAGAAATCGTGGCCAATGGAATCTGGGAAAACTGAGGAAGTTGAGCCAAATCAAAAAAATCTCTGCAAATTGTTTGGCTATGCAGGGTCTTGCATACACTTTTAAACTCCTTGGAATCCCAAGAACATTCTAATTGATGGCACACTGTGTGGAAGTCTAGTTTCTAGTTCTAACTCTGGCCCTAGAACTCAGTAATTCCATTCGTCATAGTGTCTTCAAACTATGTTTGGAACATTCCTGAACTTGGCTCTGAGAGTCTAACATTGCACGTTGGGTTGTCCACCATGCCTTTTAAGGGATGAGATATTGATGCCCTGCCTGCCAACTGTGCAAAGTGGTATGCCTTCCCACAGCGAGTGCAATTCTTGCCAATCATAGGACATAGTTTATATGTTGGCCACTCATCAATGGTAAAAATGTGAGAAAGGTTGGCAAGGTTTGACAACCTTCCCCGTTTTTTGGATTTCAAGTCACCAACAGCATTCACATCTGCCGCTTAGGTAAGACTGACCGGTCTGCTTTCTTTTTCAGCATGGTGGTGTTGGACCAGGCAACAGAGGATTCAAATCCTATAGTTAGCATTATGGCTTGGTGAATAGCAGGTCTGATCTGGACCACAGATTGCCACTGCATTGGTCATACAAGTGTGTGCACCAAGACGTTTGAATGCAGCTGAATTTACAGATGGAAGCAATAGTGCGTAGGCCCACAACATACTCTATACGGACTTGACCAGTTTCTGAACTCCTGCTTAGAATTGGTGTTTTTCAATGGTGACAATGAACTTTAGAGGATGGTATTTGTCACAAAGAGTTGTATATTCCTCAACGAAATCGTCATCACCCCCTCTTCAGGGAAGGTTATGGGAAACTCATGGGATTTGTGCACAACCCAGTGGAGCAATATGGCCCTCTTGGAGGCAGGAGCACCTTCCCGACTGGTGGCTACTATGCAGGGATACATTTCAGCCTACTGCCTTTCAGGGAATAGGACCACCCCAGGGAACATTTGGAATTTTGGGGGTGCTTCCAAGCCCTGCACGAACAAAGAGTTGAGGCCAAGAGCAGGGAAAAGTGCTGAGAATGTGGACCCTTAGGATGAAAACACAAAGAAGGTGGTGCCTAGAAGGGTAAGTAGGGACGGTGCCCGTGTTGTCCCTGTGCCCGTGTTGTCCCTGAATACCTGCTGATCTCTGTTAATGGTATAGGGGAAAGGGAGGATACTGTGCACCTGTCTTTTGGAACCAGCTGTGATGGTGTGTCGCATGAGTTACTGGCCATGGATGCTGATCTAAATCCTTTTGGTACTTATTTCCATGGCGGATAGCAGTTAGCAAGTGGCAGATGAGAGGAATGCACTCAGGACGCATCTGCAGCTGAGGCTTGTTGCTGGAGGCAGAGCAAGACAGAGAAGGCGCCTGTACTCGGGGAATGTCCGAGTAGGTGGGGCCCAGAAGTGCAGCTGCAGCCACATGATGGGACATGGTTTTGTAAACCGGAAAGGACAGACTAGTCGGTTGTCCATCTGGTACGGTGAGTGCCTTTCACTTTATTCAACAAAGATATCCTCTCTGCCATATCAGGCAGGGAAAGCTCTACTTTGAGTGCTTGAGTGGAGATTCTATGTCGTCGCACAGACGTAGATTAAACACAAAGAAGGAGGACAGTTCACACTTGCACATGCACAAAAATAGCGCCTCCTTCCATGCTGCAAACTACCCGTTTGTTTAGTTTATGGAGAATCCCAACTCTGTCAGCAGATGTACGGTCTTCGACGTGTGCTCTCCCACAAGAGCACCTGAGTGGGAACGCACAAGCCAGTCATCCAGGTAGGGGTATCCGTGGATGGCCTGTAGATGGAGATATGCCGCCACCGGGGTCAGGCACTTCGTAAACACCCTTGGGCCGATTTCAGGCCGAAAGGCAAAGCCCTGAACTGGTAATGAAGACTATGAACCGTAGGAACTTGCAGTGCTTGTGAATGGGGATGTGGAAGTAGGTGTCCTCCAGAACCAACATCAGAAAATCCCCTAGATCCAGCTGGCCGAGTATGTGCTCCAATGTGACCATCCAGAACTTTTGGGACTTCAAGAACTTAAGATGACTAAGACCTAGGATCGGCCTCCACCCCTGTTTTCTTTCGAACCAGAAACTCTGGAGTACACTCCAGAGCGCCAGAGACGGGTTCTATTGCCTCTTTCTGTAATATGGCCCGCACAGCTATGGTCTGTGTTGTTCTTGTTGCTGAATCTGCAGGATACAAGGAGACCTGCTTCAGAACCAACTGCGCAACCCACCCATCAAAAGAGCAAAAGCAGGTGGGTTAGGTTTCCCAATATAGCACCCAAACTGTGGATGCACTACCGACCACTCTCAGAGCGGAGACCTCCCTCACAGCCTTCCAGAAAATGCTAAACCACACTCAACTAACACAGCCTTGCCCACCTTACTTTCCCCCCCTCGTCACCCCAAGCCTATTTTTGTCTTCATGCAACTGTATGAATGTATGTACTCATGAGAATGTATTATGTAACTAAGCACGTTGTCTTAAAGCGCCACGATGCCCCCGGGCTGTTGGGCACTTTATAAATATTAATAAATAAATAGCGTACAGCATCCATCTGTCCGTGGTGATCTTTTCCCACGAACTTTGGGAGCCGGCCTCCCACCGGGGAGCCTAGGTGGGGGCCTGAGGCCACGGCAGGTTCAGGCCTGCTTGGGAGTCAGAGCGCTACCCTGAGGGCGGCACCGCCACCACCCTCTGCTGCCTTGAGAGCGACCCCTGTAGACTTCTTGAGAGAGGTGGAGCGTGTAATCTGTCGATACAGCGTATTATATCCCTTGGAGGATCTTCCTGGTTTACCCCTGGAATAACGGAAGGACGACAGCCGCTGCTGCAAAGCTCCCAAGGAGGATGGCGTCTCCGTTTCGGACTTTATCGTTTGCAAAGACTCATCGACCGCCTTTTTGAAGAGTTTCTTCCCATCAACGGCATATCTAGTAACTTAGTCTGAACGTACGGGCGGAAGTTAGTTGCCTTCAACCAACCTTGATGACGCAGGGACACCCCGTTCCCCATCTGGTAGAAACCCGTGTCTGCGATGTCCACTGCCACCGTGATGGAGCTCCAGTGCCTCGACCTCGTCTTCAGGCAGGAAGTCCAGAACAGGACCCAATTTGAACCATAGTTACCGGTCGTATTGTGACATAATGGCTAGGGCGTTAGCTGCCTTGATGGTAGAGGCTGCTGTGTAAATTATTCTCTTGCCCATTGCATCCAAGCTTCTTCCCCTCCTGGTCTGCAGGTACCATGGCTGCTGACAATTGTTTCGCAGAGTGCTTCCTGGCTGCTGCCGAGACCAGAGTTTTGCGAGGGATGAGACAAACAAGTTACTTTCTTACCTGGTAACGTTCTTTCGATGGGATGTTCCTCTGACCTATTCCACATCTATGACAGTAATCCCCACAGCTATGCTGCTTTGGAAAAATTTTCGGCATCTGCATCCGTCGATGACGTCGATATGCTGTCCCTCGAGGGCCCCCATCGAGCGCCGACGTCACTGGATGTTATATGTAGGACGCACGATGCCCGTAGCCTAAGTTGTCGTTTTTTCCACAGAACCTGTGGCACCAATCTTCTGCCAGTATGACTACAGAAAGCCCTGCGGAAAAGTAAGCTGCAATCGCATAAGAAGTTCTGTAGAGGGGCAGGCTGGGAGGGTGCGATGTGGAATACGTTGGAGGAACATCCATCGAAAGAACTTCACCAGGTAAGAAAGTAACTTGTTCTTCGAGGGGATTGTGTCCTCCGACGTATTCCACATCTATGACAGACTCACAAAGCAGTACCAACGTATGGAGGTTGGAAAAGAATTTAGAATATTAGAATGCCCAATCAAATTGCAGAATAGAGGACCGCCTTACTAAAGGCAAAATCTTGCCCATGGATAGAATCTAGGGAGTAGTGTTTTACAAAAGTATGGACAGAGGCCCATGTGGCTGCTTCACAAATGTTACGAATAGGAACACCCCTCTGCAGGGCAGTAGAGGCAGTCACACCACTAGTAGAATGGGCCCGTAAGCCTAACGGAGGGTCCTTACCCGCCAAGCAGTAACATTCAGAGATCGTCAAAATGATCCATCTGGACAAGGTCTGCTTGGTAACCGCTTGACCTAAACGCCTTCCAGCGTATCCTACAAATAGCTGATGGTCCACTCTGTCCCGGGACATCCGTGAGAGATAGAAGCTCAAAGCTCTCCTCGGATCCAATCTATGGAGCCTCTCCTCTTTACCACGATGCGGAGGATAGAACGCCGGAAGAATAACGTTCTGGTTCAAATGAAATTCCGACTCAACCTTTGGAAGAAAAGAAGGACGAACCCTAAGGACAACCCTGTCCTTATGGCACACCGTGAAAGGTGGCTTAGTGGAGGGTGCCTGCAACTCACTCACTCAGCGAGTGGAAGTAACCACAACTAAAAATGCAGTCTTAAAGGACAACAGTCTCAATGGACAAGAATGTAAGGGCTCAAACGGGGCTCCCATTAGGAACTTTAGAACTAAGTTCAAATCCCATCCCGGCACCTGGAAAGGCGACGGTGGACACACATTAGTTAGCCCTTTTAGAAACTGAGAAATCAAAAGGGATCTTAAAATAAGAACACTCCTCAGACGAGCGCTTAAATATGGACAGCACCGCCAGGTAACCCTTAATGGTACCCACTTGCAGGCCCTTGTGGGCTAATGAAAGCAAAAAAGACAGAACCACAGGCATTGAACACTGAAAAGGAACCACATTCTGTACCCTGCACCAGTCGCAGAACTTTCTCCAACGGCACAGGGATTTTGTTGCGGGCCTTCTGAACGAAAGCAACAACTCCATCACGTCTTCAGGGAGGTCCCAATCCCTATACCTCAGCCTTTCAGATGCCAAGCATGAAGGCTGAGAGGCTGGACCTCTGGATGGAGAACCCAACCCCTCTCCCGTGAGAGCAGATCGTCTCGGTAGGGAAGACTGTGTGGAGGGCAGATGGACATGTTGAGAAGGTCCGGGTGCCAAGCTCTCCTGGCCCATGCCGGAGCAATGAGGATCATTCGGGAACCGAACCTCCGTAACCTCTGTAACACTTGCGGAATGACGGGACTGGAGGAAACGCATACAGCAGTGGGAAGGACCACTCCACTACGAACGCGTCATCTAAGGCTCCTCTTGGAGGAAATTCCTGCAAGCAGAATCTTTCGCACTTCCGTTTGACACTGGAGGCGAAGAGATCCACTTATGGGGTCCCCTAAAGGGCGAAGATCTCCAAAAGAACTTCCTGAGCCAGCTCCCACTTGTGAGAGAACCGTGCTCTGCCTGCTCAGAGCATCCGACGCCGCGTTTTCGTCGCCAGCCAGATGAACTGCCGAGATCAAAATTTCCTGCTGGATGGCCCAGAACCAGAGCTGCATCGCCTCTCTGCACAGTGTGAGAGACCCTGCACCCCCCCCTTTTTGTTGAGGGAGGGCATGGCCACTGTATTGTCCGTCATAATCGGGACACTCTTCCCACGCACAGATGGCAGAAAAGCCTTCAGGGCTAACCTGACGACCCTAAGCTCCAACAGATTGATATGGAGTCTGGACTCCGACAGAGACCAACGACTGCTGACTGTCAACTCGTTGGCATGAGCTCCCCATCCCGTGAGGGATGCGTCCGTCACGATCGTTACCTCCGGCCAGGGTAGCCAAAATGGAGCCCCCTTCATCAGATTGCCTTCAACGGGCCCACCACAGAAGATCCTGGGCGACCGAGGGCAGCACCTGAACAGAATCCGACATCCTGCCAGAGGACTGCGACCATTGCATCTTGAGAGCCCACTGCAGAGATCTCATCCACAGCTTGGCCTCCGGCACCAGTAGAATGCAGGATGCCATGAGGCCAAGCAACCTCAAGAACTCGAACGCCGGGAGACTCTGGGCATGTTGAAACTTGTCCACCATCTGCAGAATGTGATGAGCCCTCACCTGGGGAGGCGAACACTCGGATGTGTCGAACACTGCTCTGATGTACTGAAGCCGCTGGGTAGGTGTCAAATGAGACTTATTTAAGTTGAGGGAGAAGTCCAGCTTGTGAAGGGAGTGGCAGGTGACCGACAGATGATCCAGGGCTTGCTCGGGAGAGCGCGCCCTGATCAACCAATCGTCCAGGTAGGGGTAGACGCGAATCCCCCCTTTCCTGAGATATGCTCCCACCACCACCATTAGCTTGGTGAAGACCCTCGGGGCGGAGGTCAATCCGAACGGCTGGACCTGAACCTGAAAATGCGAGTCGCCAACCGCGAACCTCGGGTACTTCCTGTGCTTGGGATGAATCGGCACATGAAAGTAAGCATCCTTGAGGTTGAGACACCAACCAGTCCTGAAGTTGAAGGGCCTGGAGGACTTGAGAGAGAGAGAGAGAGAGAGAGAGAGAGAGAGAGAGAGAGAGAGAAACCATCTTGAACTTGTTCTTCCTGAGGAGCTTGTTCAAACCATGCAAGTCCATGATGGGTCTCAAAGCCCTGTCTTTTTTCGCGAATAAAGAATATGGGGATCACCATCCCTTGTTCATCTCCACTACAGGCACCAGTTCTATGGCGCCATTCTCCAGAAGGGATTTGATATCCTGCACAAGGAGCGGATCCGGGCTCTTCAAAGAGAGCTTCCCTGGTGGATTGTCGTGAGGCCTCTGCCGGAAAGGAAGACAGTAGCCGTGGGCTATGATCTCCAGAACCCACACATCTGAAGTAATGGCACGCCATTCTACAAGATGCTGTGCCAGCCTTCCCCCAACCGGCGAACCATGGGACATGGCCTCATGACTGAGCGGAAGCGGCAGTGCCTGAGGGCAAAGAGGCAACTGCACGAGCGGCTGTGGCACCCCGAGTACCTAGCTTTGCACCTCTGGGACTCCTATGTTGGCCCCTTTGACTGGCAGCTCCCCTCGATCTACCAAAGGAAGAGAAGTATTGAAAGGAACCTCCCCTCCATTGCTGTCGCCTAGGACGAAAAGGCGGAGGTTGGTGCACTGCAGCGCTCAACAACTTCGCTGCAGCTTTGGAGCTCTGTAACCTCTCAAGGCTCATCAGCCCGCGCTACGAAAAAGATGGTCACCATCAAATGGCATGTTGAGAAGCCGGAACTGTACATCAGGAGCAAACCCAGACTTCCGCAACCACGCAAACCTGCGCATCATGGTGCTTGCCGCCATGGACCGGCTGACACAGTCTGCCATGTCCAGACCTGACTGAACGGATTCACACATGGCATCCTTGCCATCCTGCACGAGGGCAAGAAAACCATCCCGTTCCTCCCCTTCGGGAATATGTCCAGCCGCCAAAGATACACAATTGCACAGAGAGTGAGTGAATCTTGCCAAGGCACAAAAAGGAGTTGGCTGCCTTTAAAGCCATACCCCTAGATGAAAATACCTTCTTCGCCCAACCGTCAAAGTGCTTGTCGTCCCTATCCAGAGGGATGGTAGGGTACGCAGCCTGCTTAGCTGGGGCTGTAGCCGCCTGCACCACCAAACTCTCCGGCGTGGGATGCATAGACAAGTAGCTGGGGTCGCCACTGGCTGGACGGTATTTTTTCGGTAGCGACTTATTCACTGCCTGGAGACTCTCCAGAGCAGTCCAAGCCGCTGCCACCCTTCTCTGTAAGGCCATATGAAATGGCAGTACCAGGTCAGTGGGTGAACCCCTGTCCAATATATCCGTCAGGTCATCCTGCAGAAAATCCACAGGTGGAGCCAACCACCCCAAGTACTCAGTCACCCTCGACATGAGACGCCTGTACGAAGACTCAGCGTGCGTACCAGGCTCCAGCCTACCAAACTCAACCTCCGGGGAGGTGTCCAGACCACTGGCGTCATGCAGGGATTGACACAGGTCTTCCATCTGGCTACAATCAGACAACAGGTCATCAGAAACCTCAGGAGGTACAAGCCCCTCCTCATCTTACCCTTCATCCACCTCTGAGATGTAATCCAAAGGCTGGAATGAATCCCTGGATGAAGGTACAGAAAAAGGCACAAACACAGGCCTCACTGGCTTACTCAGGGCCTTCCTCTGAGGTTGCACAGCCCTCCGGGGCACCTCCGGTATAGCCTCTTCAAAAGGCGTTGAGGGCGTCGACGTCGAGCGAGGCGCTGACGACTTAGACAACGACTTTGAGGCCGGAGCCCCGAGCGTATCCTTCGATGGCCTCGGACCGATGGAGTCTATGGCTTCCTCGGAGCCGCAGCCTCGAGAGAGTCCCTCGACGGACATGGCACTGATGGCGTTGATGCCTTCTTAGAAGGCCTCACAGGCTCCAACGGTCGCGAGGGCGTCGAGGACCGGGTCCTGGACCTGGCACGGTGATCAACCTTGTCCGATCGGGACCTCGATGGCTCCCGATGATCGCGTCGACCACCCGAGCCTGAAGGCATGCGAGCGGTGGCCCTAGCGCGTTCCTTGCCGGCTTCTCTCGAAGGCGCGGACGGAACGGTGCCCTGCGATCCAAAAATCGCCATCATCTCCTTGCGAAATGTGTCCCATTCCGCCGGTGATGAACGCTTGTTGGGACAAGCCACCCGCCGTCTGGCAGAGTCCTCTGACGAGGACGGGGAAGGTGACCGGTGACGGCACTTCTGAGAGTGCCTAAAGGAGGCAGAGGAATGGCGAGACGCACTCCGAGAACGAGACCCCCCTGGACTTACGCCGACACAGAGTCGCCCCTCGAATCGTCGGTCAAAAGCCTAGCCGATTTCGACTTCCGGGTCTTGGAAACCCTACCTACAGACAACTTCTTCCGCTCCCGCAAGGCCTTCGACGTCAAGGACTGGCATTCATCGCAGTCATCGGTGGCGTGGCTCTCGCCAAGGCACCAAAGGCAGACGTCATGCAGGTCCAACAGGGACATCTTGGAACCGCAGTCTCGACACTTCTTGAAGCCCAACCGCAGGGTAGAAGACATACACAATACCAAGTTAGAAGAACTGATTCAACAGGAGAAGAAACGAGGCGCGCTGAGATTCCAAAGCGAACACGTTCACGGAAAAAATGGAACTGAGGCTACGGGCGTCATGCGTCCTACATATAACATCCGGTGATGTTGGCGCTCGACAGAGGCCCTCGAGGGACAGCGTATCGACGTCATCGACACAGACGCCGAAGAATGTTCCGAAGTAGCACAGCTGTGGTGATTACGGGTCATAGATGTGGAATACGTCAGAGGACAAAATCCCCTCAAATTTAAGCACCTCGGGGCTGAATCCCGTACCCTTTACCTCGAGACTGTCCTGCTTGGTCGGGCCACACTCTGGTTTTTCATTAGTGCCATTCCTCCCTTCCCAGATGTCCTCCAGGAAAAGAACAGACATGATGGTCTTTCAACTCGGCTCGCACCGTTGGCATAGGAAGCCGCCTTTTTTGGTCTCCTCTGGGATTGACAAACAGCTTGGAGGCCCTTGATATGATGGAATTAAAGGATCCAACTTCATCAGGTGGGGAGGCCCTATGGGGCTCATCCGCGTGCAGCGTCTCTCTGCTGGCCGCAATGAAGTAATCGTCCTCGTCGGTGCCCGTGTGCGGGTTCAGGGTGGGGTCTTTTTGCAAGGTGGTGGCGGAAGAGGAGTCGGAATCGGATGATGGCTAAGACCAGCGCCCCCTTGGCCTTCTTTCGGGGGGGGGGGGGGAGCTTTTCATCGGGGGCTCCTGCGTGTCTTGTGAAAGTGCATGCCCTGGAGGCATCTTCTGCTGGATTTCTGAGACCAGTGTGTGCGCAGAGTCGTTAGAATATCCAGCGACACTCATTTGTCTAGGGGTGAACGAAGCCAGTTGAGACGCGTCTGGGGTGACGATCCTCCTCTTGCCAGCAGGTGATCCATGTAGGAATCGTCCTGCAGATCATTGTCCCCGTCGGTACTCGAGATCTGCTCCAGTCTGTCTGCAACAGCCCCCTGATCCACGTACCAGGGAAGTTCCAACAGAGGGACTGCGTCTCTCTCCTCAAGAGGCTGCTGCATCCGTTCAGTCGCCAGGTGCAGCCCTCACCCCTCAGTAGCCACTGCCTTAGTCACTGCTTCTGCAGCCGTATAGCGCCTCGGGGGTAAGGACAGCTGTGGAGTGGCCACCACCTCTTCACTGACCCACTCACCTTCAGCGCTATAGCAGCGGTTGACTTCGACAACTATGAGATTGTCACTGCTTTTGGCGACGGTGCCGTCGTCGACTCAGTTGACCTGGCATGCTTTGAGGTTTTTGCCAGCTTCGACGAGTCCTCCCCGGACTTGTCCATCGTCTTATTTGCAGACACAGTTCTGCCAGGTTTGGGGACTTCCTCTTTGAAGACACCGCTGGTGATGGCGATCGCCTTCTGCACGACTCGGGACCTGCATCAGTGGAGAACTCAGCTGCGCTAGCGTCGCAGAGATTGGCCTTCTCTTGGTCCCCCGCAAGTGGGGCGTCCTCAAAAGGATCTCGACCTCCTTTCGGAGGGAGTTTTCTTCTCCAACTGGCAAGTCCTAGATGAGGCTTGACTATGCCCCGCAGCTGAGTCAGTGGCCTTGCTCGGCTTGAGCCATGCCGACAGTCTGCAGTAGCAGTCTTTTTTTGGTTTTCTTCTAGAAAGCACAGCACCACTCGCATCCCTCATCGTGGTCCGGATGCAGGCAATACAACCATTTATTAATCCACACCTTGTGTAGAGTTTGAAGAGGCTGCGACGTTCCTTCTCCTCACTAATGGTTGAAAAGGCACGAAGTAGGCCCAAGGTCGGGCCTTCACGAAACTGCGATGACGATCAGACAGTGGATGAAGTTCTCCGCCGGTAGCGTATACCCGCTGCTGGCCTCTGTCATTCAAAGATATTGAAGCAAAAATTGGTCAAAAGGTTTTTTGGGATAAAAATCAGAAAAAACATTAGCTTAGAGAGCAACTTGAGGACTCCCAACCCTGAACTGTACGGTAAAAATCTGAAGATGGCCATCAGGGGTGGAGCTTAGGGGGAGGACTGTTATTGGATGGGGGCAGTATGACCCAGAGGGCAGTGATTGGTTTAAAGGGGAAATGAGTTTTAAAATAAAGTGCAACTTTTTTCTTTTTCCGATGATTCCCAACCTGACTGGTAATATTCATGAGCATGTGAATCCATGCCAGACCCAATGATGGAGACTATTTGTATGGATGGATTCATCAGTAGGAAAGCTTTTAGAACCAAACACATTACCCTCAATTTCAGGAGATCGAAGTAAAAACACTTCTCCTTCCAGAGACCACTTAATGAGCTATCTTGATTATGAACTAACCCAAACCAAGAGTTAGTCATCCATCACCACTATGACTTGCAGCCACTCCTGCCTGAAGTGCTCTTCAGAGATTATATGGAAGCATCCACCATTGCCGGTCTCACAACTAGTAACCTGTTCTGGAATACATCCTGTCCCAAAAGAGACCCTTTATTATACTAGGTCCACTCCACCGAACTGAAGGACAATAAAAACAGAGGGATGCCATGACACCAAGCAACCAGAGTAATACTCCTGCCAGAGTGTTCTCGAATGAAGAGAAATGCTGCACTGCCTGCTGTAAATACTGTAGTTTCTGCAATGGACGGAACACTATCAGCATCTGGGTATCCAAGACTGCCCTAATGAACTAAAGAAACCCAGGTAATGAAAAATAGACTAATAATTCTAAAGGTTCTCAGATGGCAGGTCCTCTAACAATGCCCTTAAGAGCAAACTGTTGAGCTAAGGGTAAGGTGTGAACTACTCCAACAAGCTTGTAGATGGGCTTGAACCACCATCATTAACTTTGCATAAATCCTCTGGTCAATGTCAAAGGTAGGGCAACAATACAAACTGATAATGATTGATTCTGGCCCTCTATGTGTCGCAGGAAGCGGAAGTGTGGAAGGTAGATTAAGATGCAGCATCCAGGGGGGACCGAAACACCAACCTACGCCAAAGCCAGAACGATTAGAGCCAGGCTGACCATTTTGAATATGTCCTCCTAAGAGATTTGTTTAGCAGCCTCAAATCTAAAATGGGTCTACACCCTTTGAACTGTTACCAAAAAACCTGGAGTACTAAACCTCACCCTTTTCTCAAGGTGAAAGCACTTCTATTTCCTGCCCCTCTGGTGCAAAAGCGGGAAAATCTACAGCAAGAAAGGATTCAGGTGAGGCTTAGACAATCAGGATGCATGAAAGGAAGACCAACCTTCCAAAAGTATATGAAAAAAACATTTCTCAAAATCAATATTGCAATCCTGCAGGACCACCTGGAACCTGCACCCTACAGGTATTTGATGATCCACAAACAGCAAAGTAAAGCTGCTATGCAGCTGCTGTCTAAGAAGGAATAGAGCTATGAACTTGCTTTACCCTGCATCCCTGTAGGAGAGGTGGAATGCATTGCTGTACAGTCACTTGGATTAGTCAGCAGGCCGGGTGGGATTTCTGCAAATTGGAAAAGAGTATCAACAAAACCGTCCTCTGCCTGAGGACTGAAATGAAGACAGAAAACAGGAAGAATGTGGCTTGAAACTTTTGCAGGGACTCTGCTGCCTTGGCCCCAATCAGGTTGTAACCATCAAAGGTATATTCAGAGGCTTGTTTTAGAGTTCTTATGCAACATCCAATGTTCTCATCCAAGAGTGCCTTGGTATTATAGCTTCAGATGCCATATACCTTGCTACAGAGTCCACAGATAAATTCCCATTGGTGAATATCAGTTTGAATGGGTTTTGCTCATTGGGTGGGAGATGCTAGATCTCTGCAGCAACTTCCACTGAGTGAGGGTATGGTGTGCTAAAGTTAAAGTAGAATTATTTGACATCAATGGTAGGCTGTCAGAGGCAAATCCCTTTCTTCTAAAACTCTCCAGATTTTTGACACCCTGCTGCACCCAAGGTAAAAGCATGAGGCCTACACACAACGACAACAACGTCTGCATCACCAAACTCTGGTGTGGAGTGGGTGTACAGAAACATTGGGTCCCCCGAGATGAAAGTGCTTTCATTGCAACCGTTTGATACTGCTGGTAACACACCATGTGTAGAAACATATCTGTCGGCTCTTCCCTATTCAAGAAAATTACTACTTGGTCAGGTGCTGAAAAAACATGTTTTGAGAGATTTAGAAAATTGGAAAATTGTGGGGGCATTCAGAGCAGGCACTAGGATCAAATGCCAGAGGGTAGGTGCACGATAAGAGAATAATTGTTGGCGGGTCCTCTCCTTACACACAAGTTGATCCAAGCTGGTTTGTCTATTTTGCTGCACGAGGAGCATGTGCCACCAGTTATGTGGAGCTTACCCACCATGTACGTTGGTGGGCTACTGAGGACTGCACCTGGGAGCCCCCGCCGCGTCAGGAGGGTATTGCCTCCATTGATGTTAAAGACCACAAGGGCCTTCACTCAGTCCAGAAGTCCTGCAGTGGGATGAAGGGTTTGATTTCACAAAGGGTGGAGATTCACAGTCAGGCTCTATGGGCCTTCTTGGCTATGTGTTTCTTGAAGCGCAGACTGATGTCAATGGTGAAGCCTAAGGATTTTGCTGAGTCAGAGTTGAGGATCAAATCCTTCTAGGCATATATCATTAAGCCAATTTTTGGACAAGTTTTTGTTTAGCGGATGTACCGATTAGTACTAATTCAGTCTTGGATGGGTTTAGTTTGAGGTTAGCAGTCAACATGGAGCACCTAGATGATGGCTAGGTAAATGCAGAGACAAGTGATGTCCTGAGCACCATTTACTCTCATGCACAACGGCGTATCTCCTGCGTATTGGTGGATGGCTATATTGGGATCCCCGAGTAGAGTGCCTAGAGGCTCCATGTAAAGGTTAAAGATTGGTTAGTGGATGGAGCTACAGGAGGACTCTGCAGGAGACCTGGAGATGGTTAGAATGTACCAAAATCTGGACTCCCTGGTGTCTGCCCGAGAGGTAGGAGTAGGGCCCCAGATAAGATTTGGAAGTGGAATTATTTTACTCCCAATTTATTAAAGTTGAGTAAAATTATTTTTTTAGGAGCAAAAATGTAAGTCCGATTTTTATAAGAGCATTTTAGAAGTGGGTAAAAATATGTTTGAGCTAGAAAAAGAAATATTTTTGTAATATTTATTTCTTTGCACCTATAATTCATGCACATTTAAAGATAGATATTGTGGTTTAGGAAAGATAGCTCAGGGGAAACGAGTTTGTCTTGGAAGCAAAACAGGTTAGAATCCAGATCCCCCCACGCTTAAAAACCAATCTTTGGTATTACGCGAGTTATAAAAAAAATTAATTATGTTTACTTGTTCCGATCAGGCAGCAATAGCGTCTTCCTGTGGTACAACATGCACTACAGGTCAAAACTCATCCATGAAGCTGCGTGGGTGAAAGCCGGGGGACAATGTTCTACACGTCTGTTTCCCATTTTATTGTAAGGAGTATTTTTACTCAGTTTTTATTTTTTGCCAGCATTTGCCTAATTTTAGGGAGTAAAAGTGTCTGATGCACCCCTCTTGTGTATGGCTGGGTAGGAGGTACACCAATTTAGGGCAATGCCAGAGAATCAAGGAGGTGGAGGAGGAGGATGCAGTGGTCAACTGTCGAATGCAGCCGCGAGGTCAAGCAGGACGAGGCGAGGCTGCACGAGTCACCCTTATCCATGATTTGGAGGACATCATCCACCACCTTTTAACCCACATTCTGATATTGCACACTCCATTCCTCTAAGTGCTTTGAGCCTGTGAGCTGCCTTAAGACTCCAGCTTCCTCATTTTGTGCATTTTAGACTTGGTGAGTGTTCCATGTTTATTTTGTTCGTAGTGCTTGATTAAATCAGTCCTGCCTTCCCTTGTTCCCTATTGGTTGCGCTCTTTACACCACGTGACCAGAACAGTCTTCAGTGCCTCGCCCAGGACAGCTGCCCCTCGCCCCATCTCCCGTAAGACCCCTTCATTCCATCTCCACTTTGTCCCTCACCCCCTACTTCCCATCCCTAAGCACAGCTTGCGCAGCTCTAACCAAGACTCCTCCCCTCCCTATTCTCCAAGCTCTGCACCCCCTCTACCTCCGACATCCCTGTACCCATCCATCCAGCTCATGCACTTTTCCCATTCCCTCCCAGTCCATCCAGAGCATCTACCCCTCCACCCTCAGTAATACATGCGCCCTCACTTCCCCACCACAGATCCTCCTGCCACCTAACCCTTACCTGCCTCCCCAGTCCTTCCACTTCTCTGATCTTTCCCACAGTAACCTTCATCCACCCTCATACTCTTCCCCCCCGCCCCCCCTTCCCTGGCCTAGCCACCCTGCCACCCCCAGCACTTCTGCCCCCACCTTCTCCCCTGCATTCTAATTAATGCCATATCTGCCACTAAACACATTATCTTTGACCCAATTTCCTCAGAAACCCCATACATTCTCTTCATTACTGAAAACAGGTTCTCTGGCGATCACTTATCCACCGCACATGAAGCCTTCCCACCTGGATACACTCCGATTGCGCACAAACGTTCTAGCAATACTCCCTTTTCCATACTCCACAAATCCCATCTTACAGTCCTACAGACAGTCATCCCTACGACGCAGAGTGCAAAACTATGCTGATTAAACTTCAGCTCTCCCCTTTCACTACCCACAGCTTCCTACTCATCTAAAGGCCTCCAGGATACAACAGATTCTTTGCAGACAACCATAGTGACTCACTAACGGCCATCTTTATCTCTCACCCCTCGCTGACCATGCTAGGAGACCTCAACATTTGAATTGACATTCTTTCAAACCCCAAGACCGACCCGCTCCTTGACAACCTAGAAGCCCTTAACATGACCCAACTCTTAATGGGTCACCCACCCACATAGTAGGTCACATGCTGAATGCCGTATTCAGCTCCACCGACTTAACGACCTCCCATCCATCCTCCAGCTATCGTGGACAGATCACTCTGCCAGCTTCCCCTTGCTTTCCCTGCCCCCGCTCCCTGCCTGCATTCATCCTACCCTCTCTCACGTGTCCCCCCTCTCGAACAAGGGCATCACCTCCCCAGACCTAGCCAATTCCTTGCTTGCCTCCCTTCACACTATAGGCCCCTGCCCCAGGGAGGAACACAGTCTATCAGACATTTCGACTGATTGGTCTCTGAAGACCTCTCCCCACTAACTCTCCTCAGATTCCCCTCCCACAGAGAAGGCCCTTAAAACCCTCAACCACCGCCAGGAACGTAAGTGGCGCACTGATTCTTCGCCCTCAACAAAGACAAACTAGCCAGGCAGCTCAGGGCCTACAGGGTCGAAATTAGGAAAGCCAAACCATCTTTCTACGTAGCGTAGCTCCAAAGCTCCGTCCGCTCCTCGCTACACACTTTCCACTCTCAACAGCTCTGCAAAGCCCTCTCAGAACATCACCATCGAAAGAAAACTCACCATCAGTTCAAAGCTAGCATCCTTCACTCCACACCCACTCCACATCCTACCCTGCCCTCTTTCTCCTTCATCTCCGATTAAGAATTCTTGGAACTGCTCTCTAGCAGCTGCCGCTCAGGATCCCCTGAGATACCTGCCTCCCCCTCTCACTCCTAAAAAAAGGTTCTCTCCTGCAGCTGCGCTGGCAACATCACCAGATCTATAATAAACCATTGTCTAATTTCACAAATTTTCTCTACAACTTCCAAAACATCCTGAAAGAATAGCATCAGTCTTCGTTGAGTTTCAAAAATATAATCAAATCAAATTAGCGTAGTACATTAGCATTTTGCACTAGCTGTTTAAGTATGTAGACCAGCAGGCGGGCTAGAGCATCTGTATCGGCCACAAGCTTTGGTTATACGTAATTTCACAGCCAAAAGTCACTCGGACTACTCACACTCCTGGCAGGAGCAGGGCACCTAGCTGGATGAATTCAGCAGGTATACCCTACGTCCTGCGTTAATTCTATCCAAGCCCGGTGCGCCAGTTGGGCACCAGTGCTGAGAATCTCATGGTACTTGAGTTGCACTATCACCTAATGAAGATAACACCATTTCTAACAGCTCTGTGGCACCTTTGCCGCACTCATCTTAAAACGCTTCAAAACTGGCAGGCGTGGGGCACCCGACCGAGTTCACTCAGCTGGTATGCCCTTCCTGACACTAATTTTCCTTTCAGCCCAGCACTGCAGGGCCATAATAAAGTAACATGTGCTTTATGATACACTACACAGTATCTGCGTCAGACCACGTCGGTACTAAAAGCACACCTTTAATGCTGAGCAGTAGACACTTGAACTATCCCATTCCTAAACCAAGATGGTGTGCAATGCAGCGTGGCACTGACGCGCATGCACGACGGTGCCATGGTAACCATATAAACAAAACTAGATCGGGCTGCGCGCCATGGAGACAGTCGGCTCTGATCTTGTGCAGAACTTCGTCAGGTATGTGCACAGTGCTTAGCGCCCTTAACATACACATGAAGTAGGTCTTTATATTTTGTCACTGAAAGGGAATGGCAATCGGGATTGTCCACGACAACGCAGAGTAACCACGTGGTAGCTGACACTCGCGGTCTCCAACAGGCACAAGATTGCGAACAAACTAAGGAGATGAGTATATGCAATTGTTTAGGCATTAACAATAGGGTATGGGACAAAGGGCACCACGGAACTAGTGTACATCCGCCGTACATTCCCGGAGTGACTACCTTTATTGCAGTCGCACCCAACGCAGAGCATACAGATTGACCGTATAGGACCTGCATGCGTGCAGTGTTTGGTGTGTTCCGAGCACTAGGAACCACACAATCGACTACTCGCCACACAGTATATTAGAGAACGTAACCTTATTATCTTCTTAACTTTCCTTTCCTTTCCTTTTATTAGACAGCAGTAATCACTGCTACTCGTACAACAGAAGAACAATCTCGTCCCCCGGCCAGTAGAGTTTATGTGGCAGCTGGGTGAGTTGACTCTTCGCTAATCTGTTGGCCTAGCCTACATTTTAAATATAGTTGTCAGCAAATGCAAAATGTACATGAGTTTAGGGTTACTGATATCTATGTCCTTGATATGCAGGGCACTGCAATAACCTCTGTTCCACACACAAGGGGAATCGAGGTTCGTTTTTACTATATTGAATCAACATAGTTGCACACTGAATATATAATATTCAACTGGACTAAGTTAGACGATTACCTTTTAGGTGGTTGTGCAAATAGAAAGCTACCGTTGGAAAGTTATGGACTAAGAGCTCTCAAGCCCCGAAGATGGATTTTATATAATCCGAAACGCATTGCCATTTGTGACCTTAAGTGGGGCATATGGGAGGATTACAATTAATGAATTGTTAAATGTTAACAACATTGTGTGAATAATCTAACACAATCTAACAGATGAATGCCCCAGAACATTTTGGCGCACATGTAAAATAAGTGTAAATACCTTTGGATTTATAAAGCATTTTTTCTTTATATGGATTTTTGTATAGGTACCTGTACTACGCTAATTTGATTATATTTTTGAAACTCAACGAAGACTATGGTATTCTTTAAGGACGATACACGATCACTCATTGCTGATGTATAAAAATGATTTGAAATCTCTGCCTTCAGTTTCTATTCAATATTTAATGTAGAGAAATTGTGGTTTAGACTGCTTTTACAGTAATTTCTATTTAGGAAGTCTCTTACTATATAAATGTATAGGCGATACCTAGCATTAGGGAATCATTCATTAAAGTTTTGAAACTACTTAGGACGTTATGTGCCCCAGGAGTGCACACAAGGGTTACGGGTTGGCGACAACAGGTTGTGTTTGTGTATCTTTTTCCCTAGTCTCGGGTGGCCTTGAGACTTTCCCCTTCTGTGCCTGAAACAACTCTTAACGTAAACTAAACTATTATCATTTTCTGGCTAAGAAAATCACAATTATTGGTTCAATACCCGATTTAAAAAGTTGTGCCCCCCCCCACCTTTGAATTATTCACACATGCACACACTCAGCTAGATTATAAAATTGCTCTCAAATGGCCCATTTATTCATCAATAGCATACAGAAATGAATAGAAACAAAAATAAGTAATAAAAATAGTTTAGATAAAATACTTCACCGTTGACACGGCTTTAAAGTGCATCCTCAATTTGTGCCAGAAAACTGCACTGGAAAGCTCCCGAACAGGCAGGCAGAGAGAGAGAGAGATCTTTTGCATCAGCGGGCCCTGGAGCAATGCGTCCATCCTCCAGCAAAGCTTTCTCTGTCCGACTGCTCGGGTGCCCCCCTTTTTAAATCACTGCAAATGCATGATGCCATTTTCTAGAACTTTCTGGCTTTTTCAAAGTCTCTACCTGTTGAAGTTTCAATGTGCCCCCCGCCGTAGTGACTCATGGCAACCCCCAAGCGGCAAAAGTTTACACTTTATCATGGGAGCTTCAGCTTTTCAAGATTCCCTCACAATATTATCAAATACCAGCTGGCACCTTCTTCAAAACAGTCCTTGAAGCAATGCGGAAACAAGAAAACATGTTTGCCAGTCGAAGGATACAAACCATGTTACGAGTTCACATCAAATGCAGCTTTCACTGAGGCCTGAAGCAAATGTCCATTATGAGTACCCAAAATGCACTACACAAAGGCGCCATATTTTAAAAGTATTACAATTGCCAAACTACTGTATCGCACAGCATACTCCCAACTCTCCCACTACACATAATCCCACGGCCTCTTTGACCCCGCCCAGATCTCTTCATTAAACGGAACCCTCCCTTGTCTCCATCTGGGAAGAACAGAATCAGATGGGTGCGCTGCCCTCATCCACCTGGACCATTCGACACCATTGACCACCCCCACCCTCCTAGACCGACTACACTCCCTTGGCATCAGGGACTCTGAATTAAGATGGATCTCTCTTGCTCTCCAACCACTTGCACATCACCACCCCCTCTTTCTCTTCCTCTCGCCCTGTCTCTCAGGGGGTTCCCCCGAGTGGCTTCCCTCTCCCCCTCCTCTTCAACCTCTACCTAAGCCCCCTCCCTTCGCTCATCGACTCCCACAACCTTACCTGCTAGAACTATGCTGACAGATAATTTCTAGATCCCCCCCGCCCCTAACTCCCCTTCCTCCACGCTCCAACGAACTTGCCTCCTGCCTTAGAGATGTTGATCACTTAATGACGACCAACCACCACCTCCTCAATCTGGGCAAAAACAAAATTATGCTATACTGCAAAAGACTGCACTCTTCCCACCCCTGGCCCCCTTACCTAGCCGCCCCCCGCCAACAGCCTTCCCTCAGTAAAGAACTTAGGATGCACCCTTGCTGCACTACACGCTTAGATCTCGATATCTCACTCTCATGCTCCTCCAGATCTGGCAAATTCCACTTCCGCATTCTCAAGCGCATCTTCGCTTATTCTATCACACCCACACAGAGTCTTGCCAATTATGGCCATCATCCTCTCCCAGCTATAGTACGTCAACTCTCTCTGCCCATGCGCCCCCTCTTACAAGCTCAAAAAGAACCAACTGATCAAAACCTGACACTCGACTCCTCCTCCCCCTCTCGCCAATGGACCACATCTCTCCTGCACTCAGGGTGCTCACCTGGCTCCCATCAGTCAAAAGACCACTTTCAAAGTCATGTGCATCAACCCCTGCGCCCTCCACAAGAAAGGCCCTGAATTTCTCCAAAACAAACTCTCCTGCCACCAACCAAACAGAACCCAGAGATCTTGCTCTGCTCAACTTCTGGTGATTCCCCCACCCCTCCCTCAATTCCACCAGATTAGGAGGAACATCTTTTTTGGTCCAAGCACTAACTAGCTGGAATTCCCTCCCTCTCAACCTCCGCCTCCAAGAAGACCACTTCATCTCCTTCAGAAAATCCCTTGAAACCTGGCTCTTCCCTCCTACCCTATTCCCCCTGTCCTTCCCCTTAACCTAGTCCTATGACCAGAGTCCCCAAACATTAGACTGCTCATAGCTTACTGGGGAAATAGGAGATCTTCAGGGACCTCTTGTCCACAGACCAACTGGTCTCCCATGGATAGCTCGATCCAGTCACCTACCCGTTCTTCAACAGCCAGGTAAGACAGCACCTCTAGGTGTCAGCGCTAGTCGGAATAGAACCCCCTTCTTGATCCAGCCCTTCAGCCCCCTCCTCACCTGATGTCTCGGGGTCCGTGGGCAGTTGAAGTCTCTTCTTCCACAGAGCTTTTTTTTTTTGAGGCGGATAGGGTCTGCCTCGGTAGGAAGCCACCCTGACCTGACTCAGAGAGGTCTAGGGGGGGAGTGGGGGGGCCCTCTACCGGAACAAACTATCGGGGGAAAAAAGCCTTCCGGCATAAAAAAAACCCTCTGGGTGGAGGACGTGTGAGTCTTGAAGATGCAGCCTTGTTGATCCTGGAGCCGAGGAGAACTCACGGGAGAGCCCAAGTAGACAGGGAAGGGAGCCAAGAAAGAAAACCAGATGAGGGAGAAATAATAAATACACAGATTAGCTGGCAAGCGGGGGGAAGCCAAAATAGGGAGGCCTAAGGGGGGAAGAAAAGAACCAGGACTGGCAAGTGAGAGAGAGAGAGCACGGAGAACAAACGGGGAAAGAAAACGAAGCAGCGTTTCACGCGAAGGGTTGCAACGCGCTGACTTCTGGGTGGAATCGAAAGAAAAAGGCGATTGGCGGCGGAGGTCGCCAAGACTAGAACGCTGCAGAGCAGCGTGAGGGAACGTGACGGGAAGGTTCAATGGCCGCCTAAGCGCCATTGAACCCATTTACGCCACGGACTTCGGAGTGAGACACTAGGTCAGTGATCACATGCTACACGGCAACTGCTGAGGAAATGTTCCTGCCCGCCTCCCCCTTATGCCGGTACTCTAAGGACTTTCAATGTAAATAGTCTGTACAATTAGACAATACAGCTGAATGAAGAACAGCATCTACCTCTACTCAGTCAGGTGTGCCTTTCCTTTAGTTCTGGAGGCCTTGTCTGGATGCTTCCCTCTGCAGTCTCCCATTCACCTCATCCACTCCCTGACTCTCCCTCCCCACTTCCCCTGCCGTCCCATTTGTTTTTTCATTGGTCTGTCCCCCCCCGAACCCTCATGTGACCGGAACAACTGCATTTCAGAGGCCCTCCCAGAGCAGCCTTCCCCTGGAAGTTAGCTAAGGGTCAGAATCAAAGAAAGGGCAGCTCCCTTCTCTTGCCCATGTGCTCCAATGGGACACCCTACAGCTACACCTAGGTAAGGTGGTATGGGCGGCGAGTACAGCGATTACTATGCTCTGGTAAAGCCCTACCACTCCTAAATTACTACCATCAACTCATGACATTATGTTGTCCTGCACTGTGCTCTTGGATTTGCCATTATATTGGAGTCAGAAGAAATGCAAAGGTTTGCATATGTATTGCATCTAGAAGAAATGTGAAGGCTAGCCTATGATGCTTTTTGGGGGGCAAGCAATGGGTTGCACTTAGATGTATTTGAGGAATATACAATCAATCCAGTGCATGGTATCTACGTGAGGGGAAAATGTAGCTAGTGCAAATATTCTAAATGAACATTATACCTAGCTAGAGCACTGGGGCTCTTTATATCAGAGCCAATGCCTTTGATGCTTATGTAATTTTAGCCGAAGGCATGGCCGCAGACGCGCACAGATCTTCCATCATACATCACTCAAAACACTTTGCACAACACCACTGCCATAAGAGTGCAGCCATTGTTCAGGACAGGAATTTGATATATAGCTGCACATAACTATCCCGCTCTCGCATACCCCTTCTAGACTGCCTCTCACCACCCATCCACATGCTTGCCAGACATTGATGGCTATCAGGGACTTGGCCGCCCCTTCAGAGCTTCGTACTGGCAGTTATGTACAGATACTAGCACTTTTTGTAATTTCCCATACCTGAACTTTGGTCCCCTGAAGGCATTAAACCTACAGCGCATTGCAGCCATACCTAGGGTGAAAGGAGCTATACAAGTGATACAATACTTGGATGATGGCTGTCTCGATGTTACATTTGGGGCAGAATCCAGTGTGATAGTAATTTAGGATTTGAAGTTGTTCGATTCTCAAGTAGTTGTGTAGTGACAACCTTTTCCAATCCAAAATTGTACCAATAAATGGGAGCTTTGTAATGGGTCAGTAGTTGGCCAGGTCATTATTTTTCTCCAAAAGAGGCTGCATGAGACATGTCTTGAGGGAACCAGGAGCTGTTATATATTGTTCTGCAAATGTACTCCCATATAAGATGCAAACTATCCCAGATGTTGCTATCTTTTTCCTTCTACTCTGACTCGATCCACGCAAAGATCACTGCCCGCTTTGCTCTCCTGCCAATCTTGGATGCATTCTCGTTTCCCAATACTTCCTAAACAAATTCTCTACTTTCCCTTCCACTTCTGTTCCCCCTCCTCAACCCCCCCCTTCCATGATTCCCTATTCCCTGCATTCTCGTAATCTTGGTATGTTCTTTACTCGTTTTCATCCCCCATCTCTAACATTACTCGCACATGTTGTATCTCCATTTACAATATTCAAAAAGCCAGTCTTTCTTACCTTCAATGCCACTTAACTGTCTTGATTATTCTGCCCTCTTGCTTGGCCTCCCTGCCTCTGGCCCCCTGCACTCCTTGTTCAGCAACTCTAATTGTACCTTCTTTCTTTTCTCTGCCCACTCTTCATTTCCTACTTCACTTCAGTCAATGTCATGGCTTTCTTTTGAATCTCACCTACACTTGCACTTTTTATGCATGTACAAAGCTATGCATGGCTTTGCACAACCTTATCTTTCCTCTTTAATGTCATCCCATGTTCCTTCCCCCATCCTTGCATTCTCAATCTCTGTTCCTAAACCTCCTTCCGCTCCTTTTCCCTACTTGTGCCCAAACACTGGAATTTTGTCCATTCGCTCATCTACCCTTTCTTATTTTCCGCTCATTTCTGAAAGCTCATCTACTATCGCCTCAAATGCAATTTTGGTTTTTTAATTGTTTTTTGTACCACCTTCCATTGTCAGTGCTTTGGTGAAAGCGCATTATAAATAAATTACAACCTATAACTTTTCCAATTGTAATATGACCAATTATGATTGAAATGTCAGCTACATGTGTCCTAATGCTCATTAATACATATTCCCAAACACAGAGGTCACATAGGTATGTGCGCATAACACCAGTTAGCTTAGGGAGCCAAATGTAGCTCCTGATAGCTGTTTGTGCCATGGCAATCAGGCTCTAACACTGAAGCTAAAAAGCTCCCAGCAATTTCAAACCCTGCACCTGCAGGATCATGAAAACATCATGTGCTGCTCAGGCACATCTACCAAATCTAAGGAAGTGGCCAGGGAGGCCATGGTCGGATAACTACTAAGCGCACACCCATCTTCTCACTCACATGTAGAACAAAACATGCAGACAAATGAAAGTGGAAACTGCAGTGACAACATTCTACTTGGAGGCATCACATCCCAATCACAAGCTTTTACATGCCATCCAGAGGGTAGGTCCTCATGAGATCAAGACAACATGGCCACACCATAAATGGAGGTGCAGTACACCCTATGGTAACACCACTCAGATGCACCTCATCCACCGCTCCCCGGCATAGACACTGAGAATGGGAAAGGGAACACACTAGCCAAGCACAAGGACCGAACAAGGGTGAAGAACAAAAAAACAGATCTCTGAGAAGGCGCATCCAAATACAAGAAAATACAGGTGTGCACGCAAACACACAAAGCAACATACCATAAAACAAAATAGCACCCGTCCCTTTGCCTTAGATGGAATCTAAAAGCCAAGGGTCATCACACAGAACACTTCACGGCAGTATACAAAAAAGGGAATTTGCACAGGTAGAAAATACTCATTGCAATGGTCAGATTTCCACCATTTTGTCAAAGTATCTCAGACCAACAAAGAGAGACCACTACAAATAATAGCGTTTCTAGTGTAATTACTCCAATTCGAGGAACATTCAAAAACTAATTGTAGCCGTTCTTGGAGATACTGTGGTGAAATTGCATTTAGCTGGAAACTGAGTGAATTGTTGGTTTCAATGTGTAATATTACTCAAAGAGCAGGAGTTTTGTAGCACAATAATGAAAACAACCAAGCAGGAGGAGTTTACAGATTCCACTTTTTCCTTATGTTTTTGGCTTTATTTTACTACTGGTGGCAGCATCACAAACAAATGTTAGTAGGGTTCAGAAGAGAATTACCAGGTAGTTAGGGAAAGAAAAGCAAAAAAGAACATTTAACAAGTATGTTTGTACAATGGGGAAACAGTTATCAAAATGAACATCCTCCCGTGTTAAAACCAGAATAATCCTGAAGTTTAATTTGTCATTCTTTTCCTTTAAATCCTATATATTGTGACATTTCGACCTTCTGTTGCCCATCCAACTGATATCCCTACATTCTGCAAATATTTCAGACAACATATCCTCTCAAAAACCTTGTTATTCTGTCTCATGACAGAGCTTCTCCACCTGCGTGGTCCTACTACGTTTTTCCATCCATGCTCCTAGATTGGGACTACTGGAAGTAAAAGCGATGGCTGATCTCATCAGGTAAATTATGAAAAGGAAACTACACTTTATGGTCATCATGACATAGGTTCTGATGGCCCAACTAAACATTACTACAGATTTATTTTCCACCAAAATGTGTGCGGTCTTTGTAAACCTTGTTCTCATTTATACAATCCAGATTGGATCTTTTTCCAGTGCCAAAACATGTGCTACCAAGTTCCTCCTTTGACAAAGCTAGGAAAGCTTTCCCGAAAGGATAATTAACTTTCCAAAAACATGCCTTCATAAACAAAAAATATTGATTGGCTTTTGCGGTCTACTTCCGCATCTCCGCTTCAACAATTTACATACAAAAAATTCCACAGCAATCATAGGCGCTCCAATAAGTATTCTGACGTTCAAAAATATGATGCGTTCAGGAATGCACTGGTAAGAATCTTCCAACTAGGAGATGCTGGCAACAAAGCAGTTTGCAGTTCTAATCCATATGAATAAACTATGGCCAAATGAAAAGTAGAACATTCAAATCCTTTATCAATGGAGCGGTGCATCATTCGCTTTTATTCAAGGGGAGTCTCAAATGTAAACCATTGCAATCCACATTGTTAGTGTGCAACAGTCCTGCAAGCAAGACAACAGAATCATCCAACAGTATTTTTGTCACCACCGGCTTCAACCTGTCATTCAGCAGAAATCATGAGCAATTCTCACCTTATCTCGAGGCACAGATTGAGGGAAGTCTCTGGCTTGCCTGTTCCGCCGCTGCTCCTTTTGGGAGAGAAAAATACTATTTAGCATTTTACATCCTAGAATCTTTCATTGGGAAGCAAGAAGTTTAATGAAGCACAATAAATGCTTAAGAGCAAAGTTACTAAAGTTTAAGAGCATGATTAACAGGAATGATTACATGTTTAGTACAAACAGATTTCTTATAAGACTCCGCAAAATAATTTATTCAGAGTATGTGTATATCAAAAGTAAAAAAATCAAACTCCTTTATAAAACAGAGCTGGCATATTCCAACTGTTACATTAGGGAAAAATCAAATAAGAGACAGTATTTGTTTCAATAGTCTAATTCTACCTTTCAGGGAGCTGCATGAATATTGTGTGGGCTCAAATAAGAAAACACTTCCACTAAACATTAAGGTGACATTTGCCTTATATCCAAACAAGGTGGTGACTAGGGATGTAGTCATGTTTGTCACTATCCAGGTCTATGTTCTGTTTTCACAATTTCCGGTGCCACCTTCGTCTATCTTTGGGTGCTGGTCACTATGTCCATCACAATTTACCACCGACTGGATGTGTATATAAGCAAGCCATTGTGCAGGTTTTATCAGCGTAACCAATTCTTTTATAAAAAAAAAAAAAAAAAAAAAAAAACACACACACATGACTGCCCCCAATCCCCATTTTAGATTTGCATTCTTTTTGCATCCTTTTCGATGCTTCCATGTTAAACCACATTTTGAAAGTTAGTTAACAGATCACCTTGCCCTCAGATTGCTGTACACAATTTAAGATACACTGTCGGCTCTACTGACCAATCCTGGCTTTATGGTTCCGCTTTAGTGGTTTTGTACCACAACCCTTCCTCAGGAAATACTAAGGTCTGCAATACTATACAAAGGGATTGTGCTCTTACTGGAGAGGTTTTCATTTTCTGTTTTGATATGTACACTGCCCACTGTGGGCCTTTTTGCCTAAAGCACAAGAGCCCCAATGGACGTGTGGCTGGAAGACTCATCCAGATGTCCATCTTATTACCTCTTCACAGATATTTACACACTACCTCACAAGTTACTATGGATATGGTCCAAATGTACGCATCACCTGTTTTTAACGTAATATTTACATTTCTTAACTGCATCCTATTTCAACAGGAAATATTTAAACCAAGTAAGTGCCTGAACTGCTTGAATCGTTTAAGTGTGTATGTCATAATTAAGGAGATTACCAAAACACTTGTTTTGTCATGCACCCAAACTTCAACATTAAATTCCTTTTGGAATTTTTGTTTTGTTTTTGGTCATGCACACAATGTGCTCTTGTGGTGATGATCTCTGTAAAGTGAAACTAATTAATGTACAAAGAACTCTTCTTTTGGAAAGTATTTTAGCATAAGATGCTGCTGTGTGGAATGAAGTCTTGCATTTGTGGCTTGTACTGAATTGGTTGGTTCGGTACACATCCACGTGCTATTTGCTAAGCAAAATCAAAGTGGGCTCCAAAAATATATGCATGCTTTCAGAAGTGGTACTTGATCACTCCTCCACCAAAAAACACATTCAGTAAAAACCAAAACCTTAAAATAAGGCTTTTGAGGAACGGTAAACAAAATCTGGAACAGCTAAAGGGCACAGACCCGAGTCAGTCATGACACATGAATCAGCATCTTACTCCCAAGCTGAAGTAAAAGAGCTGTTCACGGAACCACTGATGAAACTAGGATTGCTTGTGAATGATCATGCACAAAATGAGTATTTTACACCGAAATCAGATAGTGTTGAAAAACAAACCAGAGCTGAAACAATTTTAAACCAATAGAGGCTTGTGAAGCTACATTTGCATTCTGTCATTCCCAACTATGAATTGGTTCAGTTCACACTTTCAAGGAAAAGCCACCAAAAGACTACTTGTTTTACCTCAATATTGTTGTTCATGAGACAGCAGGCATCAGCGAAGTCTGGGTGCTTGGTATTTATATAGGCCAGCTCAATTGCAACAAGATTGTGGACCTAAATAGAGAAAAAGATGTAAAGAATGCACGTTTCAAACAATTAATAAAAGTCAACACCTACTGTATTATATCTTTATTTGTTCGAAACACGAAAATGTGTTCAGCAATCTTACAGTACAGAATAATTACTGAACAACATGGTCAAAGCAAACCCACAAGAGACTCATTGAGACATGCAATCCAACAAGCCCTGGAAACTATTGCTCTGCAGGTAGGCACGCGCAGCTGTGCGTCGGCTCGGTCAGGGCCAGTATAATTGAGGCGCCAGGCCCTGTGACCTCAGTTTCCCCCTTTTCCCCCCCCCATCACTCTGACGGACCACCAAACCGATGGTGTACTAGCTATCGGCCAAGAGGGACAGGTAGGAAGGGTGATGAGGAATTTGTGGAAGGAACATCAATCAGAAAGAACATTAACGAGAGGCAAGTCATTTGTTCTTCTAATAGATTCCTTCCTCCCATGGATTCCTCATCTGTGATAGACACCCAAAGTAGTATGAATGGAAGGAGATCAAGGACACCACATAGTCCAGACAATTCTGGAGGACAGCCTTACCAAAGCAGGCGTTGTGGCCTGATGGGGAATCCAAGCAGTAATGCTTAGCCAACCTGTGCAGAGACGGCCACGTTGCCGCCTGGCAGCTGTCCAGAACAGTAACGCCCATGTGCAGGGCAGAGGTGGCAGCCACTCCTTGGGTAGAATGGGCTCAGATTCTCAGACACATCCTTTCCAGCCATATCAAAGCATTCGCAACTGGGAAAGGGCGCTCTGCCAATCAGTTGGCTGGAACAGTGGGCAAGAATAGACATTCTGCGCCTGTTGTCCCAGCCACCCGAGGCCCTTCCCTGGTTGGCGGAATTTTTTTTAGTTAATGTGGGGAGGCAACAGGGAGCCTCTTCCTGTTGCCTCCCCACTACACCTGCCCCTAAAACTGCCCCGATCCCCTTTCACACCACATCCCTCCACCCACACTCAGCTGCGGGACTGGAACCCAGTCTCCTGGCCGCTACAGACATGGAAAAGGGACTTCGACCCTTTTTCATATGGTGGCGGCCCTATTTTTTTTCCATTTCTCCTCAGGGGATCAGCTGCACAAGCAGCGTGAATCTCCCAAGGAAAATTAATGAAAGCGATACGCAACCCGGAGGAACCCCGGGTGCCAATGGCTTTCGTGCCTGCTCAGGAGGGTGGACAAGGCCGTTAACGGCCCAAAGCCCAAGCTGCAGCCCCCGCTTCGCTTGGGCCTGCCTTAGGCTCAGGCTGGCGGACCGTTACTGCCCAGGATCCACCCAGACAGGGTCCGTTTAGTCACAGCCCTGCCAGCACCAGTTTAACCAATAAAAAGCTGGTCATACTTCCTAGCCTCTCTTGTCCAAGAGACATAGCAGCAGAGGGCCTGCACCCCGGTCCAGTTGATTGATCTGCCTTAAAAGGATGAGGCAGAGGAAAGAAAACACAGGAAGATGGATCTTTTGAGATGGATGAAAATCGGAGACCACATTTGGAAGAAAAGAGTTCTCAAAGTCACCTTCTCCTTGGAGTAAAACAAGTAGGGAGGTTAGATCTCACCAGTCTCACGGAAGTGATGGCAACCAGGAAATTCACTTTAAGGGTGAATAGTCTAACAGAACATGAACGAAGAGCCTCAAACGTAGCTCCTGTGAGGAATTTGAAAACCAAAATCCTACTGCACACCAGTGCAACAAACTGGTGCAGAGGTAACTCGTTACACAAACTTCTGCATGACAGCAGGGTATTGTGAAGAGCAAGTCCAGTTCCTAGAACCGCTTGAAAAACGAAAAAGGAGACTCAAGAGGGCCACTGATCGATGGGTTGCTGGAGCTTCGTGCACAGTCTGAAACAGACTGCCCCACCACTCTGGATTCTCAGAATATCTCCAAAGAAGCTCAGACGAGAGAGAAGGAAGGCTCTTGTGCCAAGGAAAGTAGCCAGGGGGCGCAGTGTTACACAAGGACCGCCTCAGCATA
Organism: Ambystoma mexicanum; assembly: GCF_040938575.1. Lineage (NCBI taxonomy): Eukaryota > Metazoa > Chordata > Amphibia > Caudata > Ambystomatidae > Ambystoma > Ambystoma mexicanum. The sequence goes on from NC_090936.1 coordinate 151,749,414, forward strand.
CCAGGCGAGCAGATCGAGGCAGCCCACCCAAGGAAGCAGACTGGCAAGTTATCAGGGTAGACCCTGCCCACAGCCATTGGCGTGGGAGCCTGCACCCAGCCCATACACCAGCAGCCTGAGCGGGTGGTGCAGTGTGCCCGTGGGGCCTGACTAGCGTAAAAGGAGAGGCACGCTCACGGAACACTGTACAGATTCCCAAAACGTGTAGCTTTGGCATGTGAAGTGCCGAGGCACGAGGCGAGAGGGCCTTCTCTGCGAGGCCGGGGAGCCGAGCAGCGGAAGAAGAGTTAAACAGACACCTGCAGTGAGGAAGTGCGGATGCTGTAAAAGGCCCTTACAGCGCCGAGGCCTTCAGGCATGATTGCACTGCGATGGTGAGTCGGCCCGGAGCTTCGGGAGATGGAGGCTCTCTCAACCCCCATGTGGACCTTTAGCAGGAATAGTTCAGCGGTTCACAGGGTCTAGCAGCCAGTGCAGAGCTAGAGCACGGACCTTCCAGGGAGTGGCCCAGGTAGGAGACAGGGCCAGTGCACCATCGTACAGCACCCTGTCCTCCTGAGTCCGGGGAGCCAAATCATCCCGAAGCAACTTCACCATCTGCCCTGCCAAGGACAGTAGCGTCGCGTTGGCACTCCTTTGATTCCCGAGGCCTGTGGAGGACGTGGACACAGCTGGCACCATCTGGTCGGGGTTACGGCTGGGGCCAGGCCACCCCAGACTGGAAAGGGGAGAGAGGCATCACCTTGAGGGGAAGGCCTAGAGGTGACAGCATGGACCTTGTGAAGGTGGAGGAGCCTCATTGCAACCAAGAGTACCACAAATGGACCCAGACGCCAGACGAGGCCCAGGCGCAGGCTCGGCCTAGAGAAATCTGGATGTCGAAGGGCCACTCTAAATCCCAGAAACAGATCCCACTACCGGGGACCCACTAGACACGCCTACCCACCATGTGGGACACAGGGGAATCCATACCCACTAGTAAAGCAGGGCCGATGATGACAAGTTCTGGGGAACCCCCAGCAGTGACGTCTGGAGAGACCCTCTCGTGGCAAACTCTGCATAATGACCTGAGGGATTTACAGTCCTCCCTCACAAAGGCATTTCAAGACCAGTTCCAGCTGATGCAGTTCGATCTCAATGCGACATTGGTCGAGATGAAGCAAGAATTGGGCCAACTGGGTGAAAGAACCGATCTTCTCGAAAGGAGCCTACAAGAGGTGTTAGTCTACTGTGCAATGGGGTGGGCGGGGGGTTACAGAGAAGGCCAAGGCCCTCCTTGAAGGCAACAGAGGTCCAGGGGCAAGGGAATCCGGGCTACTCAAGTTCAAGTGGGCGACGCAGAATGTGAGGGGTTTGAATTCCCCTCTAAAGAAGGAAAAACGATAGCATTATAATAGGGCCGCCAAACCAGATGTGATAGCACTTCAAGAAGCCCATCTCCAACAAAGGAATCAGGGGAGCCTTGGATTAATGGTCATCTCCCACATCTTCCATGCTTCAGGACCTTATAATACGGGTGGGGTAGCGCTCGCCTTCAGAGACGGCTGTAAGCTGAGGATTACGGACTCCAAGGCGTATAAGGGGGAGGGCCAATATATCATGGTGACTTAGTCAGCGGGAAGGACTATATGGTGGCATCAATTTACACCCCCCGACACGGGCCAAGGGGCATTTTTGAAGGACGTACAATCTACTTTGGAAGGGTTTGCGAAGGGCAACATTATAATGCTTGGGTACTTCAACCAGGCCTAGTCACGGGACTTGGATAGGAGCTCCTTGGTGGCAGACTCCAAGTCATTGCTGGAAAATTCTATATTCTGCGCCTGCGAGATGCATGCAGAGGAGAGGAGTTTACCTTTTCTTTCTAGTGTCCACGTCTCCCACTCCTGTATTGACTATGTGTGGGTCTCGGTGTCCCTACTGGGTGAGATTACGATATTAAGGTTAGCGAGCTGGTCATGTAGTGGTCATGAAGCTCCATGTCGCCAGACAAATGCAGTATATGGGGATAGAGGATCCTAGAGGACCCCAAGAGACCTAATAAGGGACCCCATTATAAGGGACAAACTGGAAGGTAAGATTGCCCAATTCCTTGAAGTAAATAGACTAGAGGATACATGGGAGAGCATCTCATTTAAATCAAGTGTGGAATGCCTGCCTCAGAAAGCAGGGAACCGCGTTTTTACTTTCCAGGGTACAACCCTCGCAGGAAAAGGCTGCAGTGTTGTGCGACGCAGGTACGCAGGAGACTCTGCCCGACGACACGTAGCATGCAACACAACCCTCTTCCCACCTGTGTTCCACACAACTTAGGCCCCGCTCCCCCTGTCTTGCACGCCACATGCGTTCCTTGCAATTTAGGCCCAGCTCCCCCAATCTTCGTGCCATGTGCTTCCCCAAGCAACATGTTCCCTCTCCCCCTGACCTAGCGCATGCCTCTTTGCTTTGCTCCCCACAACTGCCTCCGCTCCCCTGGCCTAGCTCATCCCTCTCTGCACTGGCCCCTACATAACTTGTCCCCACTCCCCCAGCCTTGCGCATCCTTCTCAGCGGTGCTCCTATGCAACCCAGTCCTGCTTCCCTCCTCTCCTTCCTCTTCAGGCTCCCCTGAGCCGCAACCAGTGTATGGTTGCCTGTCTTTGTCTCTGCATTCCACGCCCTTTTGTACTGTGACTATTGTATTGCCATTCCACTGCTTCTCTTGCATTTTCCTTTCCTACCAGGTCTCCATGGATGACCAGTGTTTGCGTATTTTGTTTTGTAGCGTTACCATTGTATTGTTTATGTGCTGCGTTGTGTGCACTCTTCCTCCCCCCTAGGACTACCAGCTGTGTTTTCTGTATTATACTTGCATTCTCACACCCTTGAGTACCATTGTAGTTACATTGTTGCTTGCACTGTTTTCTCTATACACGCTAGGGCCCAGCAAGGTTCCATTGTTCTTGCTCTGATGTATGTACTTGTTGCCCCCTCTTGCGTTTGTCCCCGTGTGCCTCCCCCTCATGTTTGCCCCCAGTGTGTGACCCCCACACCTTGAGCTGCCCCCCCTCACCCTCACCCCTACACCCTCTATGGTGCTCTCCATCTCCCCCATCTTCTCTAACTGCTATTCTATCGCCTATCCTCCAACCCAGGCGCCTCCATCGCTGATGCCCACACCAGTGCTTCTTCCAGACAGACCTTCACCGACATAGTTTCCTCTCCAGGCCAATGGAGCCCCTCTCCCTTCTCTCTCTCTTTTCCTCCTCTGCCATTAATAGTGGCACCAGGTCGGAGGCCCTCCTGGCGCCCTTCCACTCCTCCAAGACCATTATTAATGTCTACTTAAATGGCACCATCTTGGTCCAGGGCTCTCAGGCCAATCTCCTTTTCGATAGACGCTTCCTGCATCGCATCAACTTCCTTCCTTCCCCTGCTACTCCTACCTAACCCTCTCCAGCTCCTCCGCTGCCTCCTTCCTCCGCCACCTCTCTGGCCCCCTCCGCTGCTTCTTTGGCCGCTCTGCCGCCTCCTTCCTCTGCCACCTCTCTGGCATAGTCTGCTGCTTCTCTGGCCGCTCTGACTTCACTTTCCTCCATCACCTCTACGGTACCCTCTTCTTCCTCTCAGACTACCCTGCCATCTCCTTCGCCCGCATGACGTATCCTATGGCTGTACCCCTCCACTGAAATCTTGCAAAGGTGGCAAATCTGCTCCACATCGCTACTCTTAACTTTCGCTCTGCTGTCAAACACTTCTAGGACATCTGCCGTCTCCTCAAAGAGCTTGATTTGGATGTACTCTGTCTCACGGCCAGCTTTGTCACAAGTTTGGACACTCTCCTCCCTGATGGCTACGAGATCCTCTCCAAACCCAGAACCAACCGTCCAGGAGGGGGAGAAGCCCTGATCTTGCCGGGGTGGATCCCTGCTTCGGTCATTCCTACGCAGGTCTACTCCTCCTTTGAATGCCTGGTCTGCAGGCTCTCCATCTCTCCTGGCCTCTCTCACTGTAGCCACCATCTACAGGCCACCTGGCCAGGTCACCCTGTTCCTCTACGAGTGGGCTGACATCTCCTCCTCCCTCCTTGCCTCTACCTCTCAACTTATCCTCCTCTGAGACCTCATTCACCTTGGATGCTTCTAGCCCCTCCTCAGGGCTCTTCCGTAACCTCTGCAACTCCATTCTTCCCTCTGGCCTGACTCACTCTACAGGGCACACCTTTGCTCTTCTGTTGTCAGACCTACCCCTCTCCTCTCCTCTCCTGGACTGACCACTTTCTTCTCACCCGTCGCTCTCTGCCCCTCTGGTTAAGCCGACCCCAGCAGTGCCACACACCTTCTCGGTCATCCAGCCCATGAAGCATGCGTCAGTGGAGGCTTTTGCCGCTACTTTCTCTCCTCCTACACCTTTGGCTGACTCACACTCTGGCATCCCTTTCCAACCTGCATTTCTAAATCCCCAACACTCTGGATGTCCTTGCCTCTGTCATGAGGATCCGTCTGAAGCCTGCATCCAAGTGCAACTCTTGGTTCGATTCCAACCTTGCCACCTTTAAGCACAAGTGTAGGGTGGCTGAGAGGAAGTGGAGGGCATCCAGCTCATCCTTTGACAAACTGGCCTACCGCCTGCTCCAAAGACAATACAGACTTGTCCTTTCTAAGAAGAGATCCTACATTCAAGCCTGTGTCTCAGCGGGCTCTAAAACTCGGCCAAACTTTTTCAAATCTGCAAGGAGCTGGCAAATCCTGTTGTAGTCTCCACCTCTCCTGGTCCCTCCCAGGCCCTTTGCAGAGCTCTGGCATCTCATTTCACCACTAAAACCCAGGACATCCGGCCCACTTCTCTCTTCTTTGTCTACTTCCTCTTCCTCTTACTCTCCCATTCCCATTCCAGGTCCCTCTCCGGACGTATCTCCTCTTCCTTTCTCCTCCTTCTCCCTGTAAACTCCCGATGTTTGTAGACAAGTCCAATCTATGAAAGTCTTGTCAAAGCAGGTGCTCCCATGCTCCTCCAGAACAATTAAGGACCACATGGACACTCTCGCTTCAGCCTTGGCCAATATCTGCAATCACTCTTGCCACTAGAACCTTCCCCTCTCCCTTAAGCACCCCACTGTGCACCCTCTCTTTAAGAAGCTCTCTGCCAATCCTTCCTCTCCGACAAACTATCGCCTGATCTCCATCACTCCTTTCCTTGGCAAACTCCTGGAAAAGCAGGCCATCTCCCAGCTTAATCTACATACTGAATCTGTTGGTTGTCTCCATGAGCACCAGTCTGGCTTCACAGCAGCCAGAAGCACAAACTGCTCTCCTGAACACCAGTGAAGACTTGCTCTTCAACCTAGACTCAAATTCTTTCGGTCCTCATTCTCCTTGATCGATCCTCTGCTTTCGAAACGGTCAACCATGGCATCCTGCTCAATCGTCTCCTTGACAACCTGGTTATCTCTCATCAGGCCCTAGCCTGGTTGTCCACATTTTTCTCAAATGGACCCTCCCAGGTCCAACTTGGGTCTTTCCTCTGTCTCTCTCTACATGCGGTGTCCCCCCCCATGGTCTAACCTCTTTCCCTGGCTCTTTAACCACTACCTGGCACCTCCTGTCCACCGCATCTCTACCTTCTGTCCTAACTTTCAGTGTTATACGGATGACAACAAGCTCTCCTTCAGGCTCCCCTCCGCTTCTTCTGATCCTTCTTTCATACCAGACTGTCCGCAATGCAGGAAAGGTGTGCCTCCAACGATCTCTGCCAGTAAGACTGAGATCCTCCACATTGGCACACCTGCCCCAGTCTTCCCTCTCAAACTGGCCGCCCACTCTCGGCCCTCTACCTGTGTCTTCCAGTGAGTCTAAGAACATTGGTGCCATCTTTGACTACACCCTCTCCTTTTCTCCTCACATCTCAGACATCTCTAAGAACTCACACTATCAGCTGCCCCTCCTCAGAGGTATTCTTCCTTTTCTCACTTTCCCCCAGAAGCTCATTGTCTCCAATGCCCTGGTCCTCTCTAGGCTGGACTACTGCAACAGCCTCTTTCTATATCTTCCTGCCTCTACTCTTCGCTCTTTACAACTAATCCAGAACAGGACTGCAGGTCTCGTCCTTGGCCTCTAGCCCAGGGATCATATTTCCCCATAGCCCTGAAATCTCTCCACTGGATCGCTGTGGCTGCAAGGATCAAGTTCAAGACCCTCTGCATCGTCCACAAGGCTTTCTGGGCTGGGGACCATACTACATCCAACTTTCTCGGGTCCTCCGCTCATCCACCTCCAACCATCTGAGTGTCAGACGCTTCTCCAGGCAGAAGGTTGGGGGGTAGATCTCTGTCCTCGGCTGGGGCGTCCCTTTGGAACAGACTTCCTGCTGCTCTCAAAATTGAGGAGGGCCAGCTAAGGGTCTGGAAGCAACTTAAGACCTTCCTTTTTGTTTCCATTTTCTCCCTCCCCCTTGCTGATGACCCTGTCTGCTGCGCATACTGGTTAACTGGCCACCCACTGAACTTACAGGACCAGGCTTCTGCACAGCTAGTTGTCCTTGCACTGCCTCTGGTCCTCCCAGCCACCTAGGGACTGTATCGGCAACCGTACAGTTCCCCGACACTTATAAGCCACCTCCCTGGCAGCACTTAAGTGTTCCTTTGCACTCTGCCCAACCCCCCCACCCCCTTTGGCATTTCTCTCCCTCCCTCCCTCCCCCTGCACTTGCACAATCTGAATGACAAAAGATCGCTGTTTTGTCCTCCTTCCGTCTTCCCTTCCATGTCTTGTCACACCTAGAAACACTCGTGTATATGCATTTTAAAATTACTTTTCATATCAGGTGGGATGCTTTTAAATCGAAGAGGGGTGAGAGCCCATTGCCACCAAAGCAGTGAGGGATGAACAGGAACAGGTGAGAGCTCTGGAAACCCAACTGGAGATCGAGGTGGAGGATTGCAGGAAAAAGGATCTTGCTGGATCCCCAGAGGGAAACGCTCTGTGGCCCTGCCAGAGATCCAGAACGGCCGGGTGTACTGTGACGGGCAATGGGCGAAACAGCCCCCAACCCCAAAATCTTTTCCCTGGTGGCTTTGCACTCCTTACTGTTTCTCAGGGTTGCCAAAATGAAATGGGACCAGGCCCTCAATATTGCCCCCCAGGGAAGCAGAAAGTATCTGCCCCTCCATGGGGGTATTCCTGAGGGGGCTGGACCTACAGGCATAGGGCCAGCCTCCTGACCCCTCCGCCTGTGCTCCTCTGGAAAAATTGCCCTATGTTGTTTTGCCTTTATTGGGGGAAAATGGGTGCAAAACGACACTAATTTGCCCCCAAAGAAAGCAAAACTAGTTGGCATTTTTGGGGGTGGGGGGCTGATTGGCCTGGGCCCCTGGCCCACCCAAAGATATTCCTGGTGGTCCTTGCTGCTTCCCTGGGGGTTGCAATACAGGGTCAGACCCTCAATTTTGCGCCCTCCACCCCCAGGGAAGCAGCAAGAATCTTACCCTCGCTGGGGGGGGGGGGGGACTGGCCCACATGCAGGGGGACTAGCCCACAGGCACAGGGCAAGCCCTCCAATGCCCCCAATTGTGCATTTTGTTTGCCTTCCTTGAGGGCAAAACAGCACCCATCTGCCCCCAAAGAAGGCAAAACAGTGGCATTATTTTTTTTGTTGGTGAGGGGCTGTTTGGCCTGGTTGGGGGCCCCCACCCCAAAAATCAATTCCCTGGTGGTTTGCTTGTGGGAGGGGTTGGTGGAAAGGGGAGTCTCAACTTTCCAACGATCCCTCCCCCATGCAAATCAGGCAGAAAATGCAGTGGCAGCACGGCAAACTGTGCCTGCTTTACAAATATCATGGCCACCCCCCAACCCACAGGCACGCAAGGGGATGATGGAATCTGCAACAAGGGGTGGAGTGGTGGGGGGGGGTTCACTCCGCCCCCCCCCCCGAAATTTAAGTGCTAAAAAGGATGAGGTATCTCATCCTCAGCACTGTAAACTTAGTGCTGTCGACGAGATACCTCGTCCTTAGCACTTAAGGGGTTAAGCATTAACTTCACTATGCCTAGCAATTGCCACTCTTCACTCCATTTCTCTCCATTGCTCAAAAGCACAGTGTGCCCATAATCGTTGACAACCTTCAACGGAATAAAATATTTTGTAAGTCCTTTGTCCAACAAGCGCTTCCCATCCGCCCGTAAATCCAGCAGTATAGTGCGTGCTCTCGACCTTACAGGCACAGCCCCTGGCTTTGATCTAATCAAGTGGACAAACCCTCTGACATCCCCATCTTCCCAGCAAAAACATTGGAATTTTTTTTAGCACTTCAGACTCCTCTACATGGACAGCCTCCACCTTTCCCGAAGCATTTTGCATAACTCAAACTTGTGAAGGATGATCGGGGTCGAGCCTCATACCAAGATCGGCTTGTGCATCTTCGGATAGTAGATTGTCACCCTCACCATGCCTTGGACATTGCTCCCATGATAATTGAATTGAGCCAAGAAATCTCCTACAATATTGATGGGAACACCCCATAAGCATGTGCACATACTCTTGCTTAATGCAGATCACAATTAAAATGTCTCTCTCCATGTTGCCAAGTTCCTTAGAGTATAATCAATTATTTCTGCATGCGGCTTAGCTCATTTCGGTAGAGCGTTAACCGCATTTACTACACAGACCTCCACCCCATCACTCCCCCTCAGACTGCCAAAATGCCATGCTATTCTGGACCATTTTAACACTTGCAGGTTTATTCCAGTGCTTGCAAAAGCGAGACATATGGCCCTTTCTGCCACAGTCCCTGCATGTCAAGCGATGCACAAAACAATTTATTGCTAGCAAGATGATCAGGGTTTCCACATCTGTAGCATCTTTTCACAAACTACTTCCAATCTGTCTTTTGTTTGAAGTCCACTTTCTTTTTCCTCCATCTGTTTTGTTTACTCCTTGTGTCCCTGTTGCTTATGGGCTTTCAGTTGGTCGACCGCATTTGCACCAACCTGAACAGTTTTGTCAGACTCTGTATCCAAAGCCTTAATGCACTTCTACGCCTGTTCTACCATTTTAGCGATTTCAATCGCCCCTTCAAGGGAAAAATCGGCACCACTGGCTCCCTCTCTTCAAAAGACTTCCCTAATCTTGTGACCAACACATCTTATCAGATGATCCCAAATAGGAGCTTCCCTGCAGTGGCTATAGTCCTACTTAATAGCCAACCCACGAAGAAAGGTAACAAACTCCTCAATTGATTTACCAGTTTGTTGATCTTAAACAGACTTTGCTCAAAGGTGAACAAACCTTATGCTTTTTTTTACTGCAAGTCTGGCAGTTTCTTGAATACGGTTTGCCCATCTTGGGCCAGACAATGATAAAGGAAGGAATCCTTTCGGTCAGGTGCAAAGTTACTGCCATAGACCCCATGCAGGTATCACAAAACCCTCTGTCCAGTCTGCCCAGTTGACTGAGGGCTCATCTGGATCAACTAAGAACAAAGCTGGACCCGGGATATTCATTTTACACAAGTGCTTTTTAGCAGAAACCAGCAATACTCAGTGCAATTAACTCCAAAGCAAATTATGCCTTCATAATGTGTAATGCAGGTTATCAGTACTTGATGAAGTAAATGTTAATAACCTGAGACGCAATCTGATTTATTGTTTGGTGGCAGATTTGACAATTTTCTTGTGCTTATAACAAATAACAAATGCCAATAAACAGATTTAAAAATAAAATCAGTACTTGATGAATGAGGTGCAGTCTCAATAACGTGTGCTCAGGCGTTACGTTGTATGCTTTCACCCATTGTAAGCCTGTATTCATAAAAAATTAAATTCGCCCGACTTCAAGATGGTGGTGCGCACCATGCCATCATAGCATGGATGGGCACTCGCACATACACAGGCAAGCGCAGTGACACCAGATTGGGGCGGCTGTCAGTCGCTCAATGCTTAACATCCTCGTTGCCAGTATTACATTGTATGGACGACACACGAGCCGGCCAGTCCCTGATGCATCTTTATTTAGGATCCTTACAGCAACCCCAACCTCTTCAGTAGGGAAAACAGTTACACAATTCAAAGCCTAACATTCTTCTTGGCCCAGCATGGTTCTAATTCCATACTGGAATGCTATTACATCCCTATTCACTGGCGCCATTTATATTCCCAATAAAACTATGTACACATAAAACATAACATGAAACTGAAGAAACCCCACGTGTGCTTGTATGCATACATAACACCAATCAGGGTTTATCCAAGGCCGTCACACATTTGATAACATATGTAGAATTGCCATTTAGTAGAAAAAGTGCATAAAATGTCACCTTCCTCTCCATTTATGCTGAAAAAGCATTTCACCGGGTGGAATGGTCCTTCGGGTTCAAGGTAATGGAAAGAACGTGCTTGGGGAACAAACTCATTAAGATGGTTCAGGCCATCCCTGACGCGGCTGATCCAATACAAAATCCTGCAGAGTGTATTACTCAAGGGACCGGCTACACAAAATGGTGAGAGAAGAGGCGGCCACATTTTACCATATGTTGTGGAGCTGTCAGAGGATTGGCTCTGCGTGGTAGGTGGTCCTCCGTACACTGGAAAGAATACAGAGCAATCCCACAGAACCCCAAAATATAAGGGCTACATGCTAGTGGTGACTGAGGGGAAATAGGTGGTAGAGTAAGCCCATAGCAATTGCTTCAACGGTGGTCAAAAGGGACTTAGCTGTCAAATGGGGCTCAGGGGACATCCCCAAAAGTTGCATCTTGGGAGTTGGGAATGGAAAATTGCTTCAGTATGGAGAAAATTGTGCCGAGGGATGCTGGGGAAATGCAACAAAATAAACAGACATGGGAGAATTACGCAGACTAAAGGATTGTAGGGAACACCTTAACACTGTTGTCATGGGCCGAAGTGGAAGAACCAGGGCTGGAGAAGAGGAAGTGGAGTGGGTGGGATGGGGAGATGAAGGGGAACTGCATTGTGTTTTGTTCTATTGTTTTGTAACGTTGTTTTTTGGGGGCAGGGGAAATGCAAATAAACAGTGTTATTAAAATAAAAAATAAAAAGTAAGATGGTTCAGGCCAACTACAAATGCCCTTTGGCCAGGCTCGTCATTAATGGCTCCCTGTCTAGGACATTTTCCTTGATTAGGGGAACCAAACGGGTGCCCTCTCCCCATTTCATATGTGATCTACCTGGAGCTTCTACTGCAGAGGTTATACGAATCCAGCAAGGTCCATGGTATTACCTTTGAGTAAACAAAAACAAGGTGGCAGCCTTCAGAGATGACATGCTGCTCACGCTTACAGCTCCGGAGAAGTCCCCTCCTGCCCGGCAAACTATCGCCCCATTTCCATCACTCCCTTCCTGGGCAAGCTCCTGGAGAAACTGGCCATCTCCCAGCTAAATCGCCACACTGAATCTGTTGGCTGTCTTCATGACCATCAGTCTGGCTTCAGAGCTGCCAGAAGCACCGAAACTGCTCTCCTGAACAACCGTGAAGATCTGCTCTCCAACCTTGACTCTAATTCCCCCCTGTGCCCTCATCCTGCTTGATCTCTCCTATGCCTTTGATACTGTCAACCATATCATCCTGCTCAACCGTCTGTGATAACCTGGCTATCACTGGTCAGGCTCTGGCGTGGCCGACTTCTTTCCTCTCCAACCGACCCTCCCAGGTTCAACTTGGGTCCTTCCTCTCTGCTATCTTTTCCCCCCAGGTTTCTAACCTCTCCCTCTGGCTGTTCAATCAATCAATACCTGGCCCACGGAATAGCTGCTCTGTGCCCCAACATTCAGTGCTGCGTGGATGACACTCAGCTCATCTTCAGGCTACCCTCGGCCTCCTCCTCTAGCGCCGTCATCTCTGACTGTCTGCCATCCAGGAGCGGTGTGCCGCCAATGACCCTTGTCTTAATGCCAGTAAGACTGAGATTCTCCTCATCGGCACACCTGCTCCCTCCTTTCGTGTATCTCTCTGGCCAGCCTCTTGGCCCCCTTCCTGTTCCCACCTGCAAGGCTAAAAATCTTGTCGTCATCTTCGACTGTACACTCACCTTCTCTCCGCACATCTATGACATCTCTAAGAAGTCACACTACCAGCTGCACCTCCTCAGAGGTATTCTTCCTTTCCTCTCCTTCCCCCAGAAGCTGTCGCCAGAGCGCTGGTTCTCTCCATGCTGCACTACAGCAACAGACCCTTTCTAAATCTGCCTGCTTCTACTCTCCGACTACTGCAACTTATCCAGAACAGAACTGCAAGACTTGTCCTTGGCCTCAAGCCCAGGGATCATATCTCTTCAGTACTGAAATCTCTGCACTGGCTACCAGTGGCTGCAAGGATGAAGTTCAAAACCCTCTGCATCGTCCACAAGGCATTCTGGGGCCTGGGGCCTCAATACCTTCAACTCTCTTACATACATTCCTTCTCGAGCTCTTCGCTCATTTGCCTCCAATTCCCTCAGGGTCAGTCGCTTTTCCAAGCAACGAGTTGGTGGCAGATAACTCTTCGGCAGGGGCCTCCCTCTGGAACAGCCTCCCTAAAACTTGAGAACCATCTTCGGTTCCGTAAACACCTCACAACCTTTCTCTTCGCGTCCGCCTTTTCTCCTCCTCTCCCTTGCTGATTTCCTGGCTGATACGGAAATGGCACTGGTTACCGGACCACCCTCTGACCTCAGGCCCAGGTCCACTCCCCACAAGTCGCACTCCTGCACTGCCTTCCTGGCTACCTCCGCACTTGGTGACTGTTTCTGTATCCCCCTTCCTGCACTTACCACTGGATGTGTGCACTTACCCTTTTACTTACCACCTGCTGGCCGTACCTCTATTGCTCTTATCCCTTGTACTGCATTGTCCTCATCCGCCTCCCCCCACACTTCTTCTCCTTACCATGCACTTGCACAATCTGAATGTCACCTGGCTTAGTAGGATTGTTGTCAGTCTCCTCTTGTCCCCCCGCCCCCTTTCCTCATCGCGCCTTGAAACACTTGTGTATGGGATACATTACTTACCGTAATCGGCCGCGTCAGGGATGGCCTGAACCATCTTAATGAGTTTGTCCCCCAAGCACGTTCTTTCCATTACCTTGAACCCAAAGGACCATTCCACCCAGTCAAATGCTTTTTCAGCAGAAATGGAGAGGAAGGTGACATTTTATGCACTTTTTCTTCTAAATGGTGATTCTACATATGTTATCAAATGTGCGACGGCTTTGGATAAACCCTGATTGGTGTTATGTATGCATACAAACACACGTGGGGTTTCTTCAGTTTCATGTTATGTTTTATATGTGTACATAGTTTAATTGGGAATATAAATGGCGCCAGTGAATAGTGACTCAGATTAAGAGGTGGAAGGATCCACTTCTTTAGGATGCAGTCATCTTGTCAACAGGCGCAGTCACGCCTATTGCCAGTGCATTCAGCTGCCAAGATCGTTGAAGCAGCAGTGTGACGTCTCAGATGTCGAGGGTGCTCTGAATACTGCCAGAAGCTCTAGCAGGTTGATATGATTCTTGGCCACTGAGTGAGACCAGAGACCCTGAGCTGTGTGGTGGAGATGGTGTGCTCCCCACCCTGACAGGCATGCGTCCGTTGTGACTACCGCCTGTATCTCGGTATCGTAAAAGGGTTTTCCCTTGGACAGATTTTCTCTTGTCCACCCGTGAAGGCTTTGTACAAGTGTTGGCGAAATAACCACTAGATCGTCCCACTGACCACTGGCCTGAGACCACTGTTTCGCCAACCATTCTTGCATGGGACGCATGCGCAGGTGCGCCTGGGGGACCAGGTAAATACATGACGCCATCATGCCCAGCAAACGCATTGCTTTGCGTACCATTATTTGGCGACCGGCCTGATATTGTGGAATTTGCAGCAGTATATTCCGAATTCTTTCCTCTGATTTTTTAGCATTTTTGCTTTTTCTTTTTTAAAGCGCTCACACAGCCCACGGGCATCGAGGCGCTGTTACAGGAATTGTTAGTTTTTTCAGTTGCGCAATTTTTTTTTTTGTCTTAGTTGCGTATTTATAACGCGCTTAAACACCCAGAGGTTTCTAAGCGCAGACCTGGGGATCGAACCTGTGTTGCTTAGTGTCGCCTTGCTTCCAAGGCGCACACATTGCCGTTAAGCTATCCTCCCTCTGATGGAAAGGCCAACCCCTCTTGAGTGTTTAGGACAGCACCTAGGAACTGTTTGGAGGTGCTTGGCACCAGACTTGACTTTTTCTCGTTTATGGAGAAACCTAATTCGAAGAGGAGGTCGATTGTTCTTTGAATGTTTGTTCTGCAAATTACTGGGGTCTCTCCCATGATGAACCAGTCATCCAGATAAGAGTACACAGGGATTGCCTCCCTCCGTAGGAGTGCCGCCGCCACCGCCAGTACCTTGGTGAATACGCTTGGAGCCGAGGCTATCCCGAAGGGCAGTACCTTGAACTGGTAGTGCCGACTGTCCACCTTGAAGCGCAAGTATCTTCTGTGCGCTGGGAACATGGAAATATGAAAATAGGCATCTTTCATGTACAATGTTGCCATGTAATCCCCTTTTTTTAGGAGGGGGGATTACCTCTTGGAGAGTAGTCATGCGAAATTTTTGGGGCTTGACATACTTGTTTGCAGGTCGTAAATCCAATACTGGGCGCATTGTCAAATCTTTTTTTGGCACAAGGAAGTAAGTTGAATAAATACCCTTGTTTACCTTGTGTCCCGGGACGAGTTCTATCGCGTCCTTTGCAAGAAGACTGGCGATCTCTCGAGGAGGATCTTCTGGTGGTCTACGAGTGTACTTTTTGTCGTGGAGGGTGGTTTCGGGGACGCTCTAACAGTTCTATGCAGTATCCTGCGGACACTGTGGACAGCACCCATCTGTCTGATGTGATCCCTTCCCAAGCTTGGGTGTAGTTGGAAATGCGTCCCCCTACTGGGGATGCGTGAGAAGGGACCCTGAAAGGAACGTCACTGTTTTGGGGGAGGCGTGCCGCTGCCTCTACTGGGGCTGCCTCTACCCTTACCACGTCCTCTTTTGTTACCCGTGCCATAACCCTGGGTAGACTGCTGGTTGTTGTTCCATGGTGTACCCTGCCCTTGGGAATAGTTGGAGCCTCTCTGGGAATTTTGGCTGCGTGGGCAACGAAAACTGCCATTCCCTCTTTGATTCGGGGGTTTGTTGGTTAATTGGCCCAGGGATTTGAGAGTCTCGTACTCATCCTTGGCATTTTTTTAGCGCGTCCTCTACCGCCTTGCCAAACAGTAGATCCGGCTCCACCGGTTTGTCCATTAACGATGCTTGGGTCTCGGTTTGAACCCAGATGCCGTAACCAAGCATGTCTTTTGATAACAGTGCTCTCTGCTAACAATCTGCCAGCGTTATCCGCGGCATCAAAGGTTGCTTTTAAGATGCAGCCTGACACGGCTCTTCCCTCTGACGCAACCCGTGCCAACTGGCTTTTTAAGGGTTCTGGGGCGGAGTCGATGAGTGCTGCGACTTCTTACACTGGTGGCAGTTGTAACTCGCCAGTAGGGTGGTGGAGTTGGCAATCCTTGCCTGGTAGGCGGAAGTGGAGGCTACTTTCCTACCCAAACCATAAATCTTCTTGCTCTCCTTGTCTGGAGGAGCTTCAGACGATGATAGGGGTGTTCCCGCCCTCTTTCGGGTGTTCTTAACTACTAGGGAGTCCGGTTTCAGATGCCCCCTTATGTGCAGCGGGTCTGATTGGGCTGCCCTGAATAGTTTTTCGATCCTGGGGTTTACCGCCATGGTGAGGTTAGGATTTAAAAGGGAAGGGTCTATTCTTCTTTGTATAGATTTGAGGATAGGGATGGCCTGGGCAACAGGTCTCCTTTCTCCCACTAATTCCTCTGCAAAGTCCCTCTCTTCTGTGCTCCCTGGGTGTCAATGTGGAAGTGTTCTGCCGCTCTGGACAAAACTTCATTCAGGAGAGGTTGGTTGTCGACAGGGGAGTCTGTAACCAGGGGTTCTTTTTCTACTGGGGAATCTACCCTGTAGGTTTCTGGGTCGTCCTCGTCCTCCTCTTGGTCCTAGTCATCCCATAGTAGCCCGTCCCAGTTTGGTCTCCCAACGTGCCCAAATCTGGATCCTCAATTAAAGGTGGATCCTCATTATATTGAGAGTAGGGCTGTATACAAAAGGGGTCCGAAGACCGTGTTGGTGCTTCAACCCGGGACTTCCTACTTGGGGGTATCGGGTCCCTAGAGCCTGAGGGTGTAGCCCCGTCAGGGGTATATGAGAGGAAGTGCTCAGGATTCTTGGCATAGAAGTCTGCCAAGGATGACATCCTAGACATAACTGTCTATGTTGTCACTAAACCATTCCTTAGAGCTGGGAATTACTCTTTCCTGGGAAAGTTTCCCTGTTTTATCCTGACTGGACCTATGGCTTTGTGCAGGGGTCTTGGTTAAAATGACAGAAGACTGAGACTTGTCTGTCTGTTTCTGTGGAGTACAAGACTGACCTGTCTGACTGTTTCTGTAGTGTAGAAGGTAGAGAATGCTTCTTATGTTGTTTTTCCCCCTCCCCGTGGATGGAAGAGTGTTTCCCCGGTGTTTTCGCTCCTTCTGAGCTTTTCGACGTCTGGCGTCGAGGTTCGGGGGTAGTGTCCCTATCTCTAGAGTGTGGAGGTCGGGACTCGGGAACAGCTGTCACGTGGTCTGCCGACGCTGACTCTTGGAGTGCGGCCTAAGGATAGAGGTCGGGTTAGTCTTCCGACGATCGAAATCTCTGTTACCTTAGGGAGCGAGGTACTTTTGGCAACAGTGGATCACTGTCTGGAGTCATGTGGCGATCTAGATCGAGAACGCCCAGAGGACACCGATTCGGTGGTCCGTTCTCGGTTTGCCTCTTTCCGAGAACTCGACGTGCGCGTCGAGTCTCGGTGGGACTTCGCGTGTTTGGTGGAAGTGGTGTGGGTAGCGCTCGTGTCGCCGGGGGTTTTCCCCATAGCTGCCCTGCCAGACAACCTTCTGAGGTCAGGGACCTGCGCTTGGCTGTCTCTCGACACCACGTTGCCCTCGCCGTCCGAAAGCATGGCGTCACTGCCATCGCTGAAGGCGCCCTCCGCTGCCATGGCCTCTTGTTGCCTGGCGTTGTGGGCCCAACTTTTGGTCGAACGGTCCTTAAGGGTTTTCGGTTTAAACCGACTACACGCTCTGCAGTTGGCCTCGGGGTGGTCCCTCGACAAGCAGAGGTTACACGTGGCGTGTGTCAACCCAAGGGTGCTTGCGGTTGCACTTGGGGCAGAATTGGAAAGGGGTACCCTACATACGCAACTTGTGGCAGTGGGCTAGTGTGTGTAGGAATATATAAGAAAAAAAGCCTATATATATTTAGAGTGTAGAGTATGTACCACCCCCCACTCTCCCTACTTGCAGGGCCAAGGCCAGAGGCCTTCCAAGGCCCGGGCCGAGGCCCAATTCCGTCATGCAGCTCTCGACGGTTCTTTTTCTTCTCCGACGGCATCGAGTGTCGAAGGTCGGTGACTATGTTGGGTGGAGAAAATGGTGAAATATAACGATATTTAGCAAAATTATGGCTAAGGCCAGGGAACTCTGCGGGATGCTTCCGACCAGTATGGCGGAAAAAAACAATCTGAGGGTCCTGGACGCGCGAGGGATCATGGGTACAGTGGACGTCACACTAGGGATAGTATTACGGGCATGCCCTGTGTCGACGCCAATTTTCGAGTTTCGAAAAACAAACTAATATTCCGCAGCTTCCACTAGATGTCGGCCTAAGCAGATTCCACAAGCCTCAGAAAGGTGCGTTATAATTGCCATATCATATCATGTGGACGGGGACCAGGGGATGCTGTCCTCTCTTAAGACAGAACTCTGGGGATTGAAGGCCCTAAGGCTTTCTTGGCTGTGTAGATTGGCTGCCATCCAAATAGTCATCCTTCCTCGGTACCTTTACCTATTTCAGGCTCTCCCGGTAGCCATATCTAAAAGTTTGTTTGTAGGCTTACAAAACCTTACTAGTAACTTCATCTGGAAAGTTAAGAGGCCCAGGATCAGTCGCAACCTTTTATCAGCAGCCAAGAAGGAAGGAGACCTGGATCTCCCGAATTTTTAACTCTACTACGATGCTGCGCTGATTCAGATTATAAGCGAGTGGTTCACAGGGAACTATGAAAAGCTGTGGGTGGGTATGGACCCAGCTATTGTCCAACACTATCTAAAGGACGTCCTCTGGCTCCCGAAGCCGGACAGACCCCAGCCGGGACAAACCGGCCATAAAACACTCACTACTTTCCCCTCACCCTTAACACTGATATTCCGTAATCCAAGCTTCTCCCTGGGTATGGAACTGGGAGCATTCTATGGGTGGCAGAAGAGGGGGGATGCCGAAGACAGACATTTTATGTTAATCCGAATTTATAAATCGTCAATTTATGCCAATAAAGGCATAATGGTGCTAAAGACCTAAAGAGGAGAATAGCAAAAGGAACCAGAGAGAACATTCAGACCAGCAGGGTCTTGAGTAGTCGTCGGAACAACAGATGGTTATCAGTCGCATGGAGGGGACCATGGCAACTGGCTCCAAATGACTGCTGCTGCCACCAAAAAGGCTTGGCCTCCCACCCACAAGCGTTTGAACCTAGGAACCTGAATACGGTAAGCATGCTCTGACCTTAAAGCTCAAGTGGATGAAATTCTTCCTGAAGGTACTCTGTTCCAGGGGCAATCAATCCAGTCCTTTGTAGAATGCAACCTGTGCTTCGGTATAGACGAAAGAGGCTGAGATTTTCAAATGAGGCACTGGCTAACAAGTCGAAGTTGAAGCTGCAGCCCTCCGACCTCTCACATAATTTGGAAAGCATATCACGACTCAAAACTGGTCCAGAGATTTGCTCTCGGGCCTGTATAAATTGCTGCATGAAGTTAGCCCACGGAAGAAGTGGGCGTACATGTGGCAATGGGATAAAACCGTGGGGAGCGTAATACCCTGATGAAAGTGGCAGAGGTTGTGGCGAAATTTCCCCCAAACTAGCCAAGTCCACGCAGTTACAAGAGGCCTGGTATAAGATCATCTAAAGATGGCACTATACCCCGGCCAGGCTTAAAGAGTGCAGGCGGACAAGTTCATGGTCCCATGTTTGGTAGAGATGCCACAAGAGCCCTTCTGGAAGGCGGTCCAGGAAGCACAGGCCCAGGTGTTTGGTGGAGACCCAAGGACACCACCGGAAGATTGGTTGGGTCTTGACAGGGGTACCCCCTGCAGGTACGACCAGATCTCCGTGAAGGGCCTGCATAGTTCTCACTCTGGCTGAAATGCTACTAATAGTGCAAAGATGGAAAGGCCAGTAGTCCCAGCCCTTCAAGGGCGGTAGTCCCAGCCCTTCAAGACTGGATCTGAAAAATAAAGAACTTTGTGGCCCTTGAATGGGCATCATATGCTGTAAATAGGGTGCCGCTATTTGTTAATGATTGGAGAGAGGTACTAACATTTCTCAGGGAAGACTACAGAGTACAATGGTGACCGCAGCGGCTGGAACTGAACCATTTCCCTGAAGGGGTTTTACCCCCAGAATATGGGATGTTTGTTAGTCTCACTGTGAGGGCGAGGGGTTAAGGGAGAATGTTGTTTAGAGCCTTTGCGAATACGTTCAAGAGTTATGTATGTATTTTATGCTCCTTGAACGTAAATAAACAAATAAAATAAAAAAAAGCGGTGAGGTATCCTTTAACAGTGCCAACCTGCAGGCCTGCTTAGGCCAAGAACAAAAATCAAAACAGGGGAGAACGGACAGGATAAAGGGTCCAGATCTTTCTACGGGCACCAAGTCGAAAATGTACACCATCTGCAGGCATAAACAGACTTTGTAACATGTCTGAGCTGAAAGGAGCACATCAAACAAATCAGAAAAGTCCCACTGCTTGTATCTCAGCCTCTCAGTAGCCAAGCATGTGGGTACAGGTGAGAACCTGCCCCTCCGACTAGGAGACCAAGATGACATGACTGGCATCATATGGAATGCCTAAAGGAGGTCAAAAGTCCACTCTACCGTCGGTGCATCCCACAGAGCTCCCACATGAGGAAATTCCCTGGAACAGAACTCCAAAAAGGACATCTCCCTCAGAACTTTCTGATAGAGCTCCAATTCGTGGGAGGCCAAAGTCTGTATGCTCAAGGCATTCACTGTGGCATTCTCTACGGCGGCCAGAAGGGCTGCTGTCAGAGATGCCATTCTCCAGAGCCCAGAACAACTGTCACATTGCTTCTCTGCACAAGAACCCCACACCACCTTGCATGTTGAGGTAGTGAATCGTCACTGATGTCTGCCCGGATTAGCAAAGTCTTGCCTTTTAAGAGGGAAGCAAGGTGACCAGGGCAAGACAGATTTCCCTCGGCTACAGCAGGTTGATGTGTTCCCGAGATTCCTGGGGAGATCACTCGGCTCACAGTTAGATTCAACAGGTAAGCGCCCCAACCAGTCAAATGCGTCTGTGACCACCATCACCTGGGGCCAATGTTGACAAAACAACCAACCTCTCAGCAAGATGTCTTGCACGGGTCAGCACACAAGATACCGAGTCCCTGGTCTAAGACCCTTAAAAGATCAGACACGTGGCCTTGAAAATGCGACCATTGGCAACAGAACGCACTGAAGCAATCACATGTGCAGCCTCGCCCCCTGCACCACTAGGATGCAGGAGGCAATGTCATGAGGCCCAGAAAGTGCAGAAAAGCTGGAGCCGAGACTTGATCATGGAATTGGAAGACATTGACACTTGGTCGCCATGTGGGAATGCACAGCCCAGGTGAGTTTCCACAACTGCTCAGTGCAGAAACTGAGACAGGAGAACCTGAGACTTTTTGAAGTTCAAGGAAAAGCCCAAGCTGTGCAATGGAGTGCATGTGCAGAGAGGATGCTTCGACACTAGATCTGAGGAGCGGGCTGAGACAAGCAAGTTGAATTCCCTCCCTCCTGAGGTGAGCCGCAACATCTGCTAGCAGCTTGGTGAAAACCATAGGAGCCGAAAAAATATTGAAGGGCAGGACTTTAGACTGATAGTGATGTTCACCCACCATGACCCTTAATTACTTCCTGTGTTACCGATCAATTGGCATATGGAAGTAGGCTTCCTGAAGGTCCAGAGATAACCAGCCTTACAGATCAGGGGCTTGCAGGATCTGGGCTAGTGAAAACCATCTTGAACTGGTCTGTGCATAGGGACACAAGAGCCTGTCCTTTCACGGGCACAAGAAGAGAGGTTGAGTACTAACCCTTGCCTCGTTCTGAGTGCGGTACCAGTTCTATCCCCTTCTTTGAAAAAAGCTGAGAGACATCCTCTATGAGAATAGGATTCAGAGATCAGGTGCTAGCGTAAGGGCCATGGTCCGTAGGATGCTGCACGAAAAGGAGACAGTAACCTTGTTGAATGACCTTCAAGGCCGAAGCATCAGAAGTGCTCTCGACTCTCATTCCATGCTGAACAAATTATGTCTGCCTTCCCATCGAGGAACCGCGACAGAAAACTTTAGAGGTTTTGCCCCTTGAGATGCAGATTGGACTGCTGCTGCTCCAGTAGGGGCAGACCTACCCTTTGGGAAGCCATCTGTCCTGCAGTCTTACCGGGCGGCCTGACCTTGACCCCTCGGGCATAGGCGTCTGAGGGACGAAAGCCACAGCTTCTTGCTGAAGATGCCGAAGGCTTCTGCACTGCTAGGTAAAGCGACTTCATCACAGCATTTGATGCTTTAAACCTCCGGTGGGTGTGATCAGCCTTTGCCCATAACAGATTTTGCCCATTAAATGGCATGTCCAGAACTTTAGCCTGGACATCATGTGCAAAGCCAGACGTTCTCATCCACGAGTGGCACCTTAGCACTGCACTTGTGGCCATGGACCTGCCCACAGAGTCAGTAGTGTCTAACACAGATTGCACAATCTGTCTGGAAGCTTCCCTGCCATCTGTTAATATAAACAGGAAGCCGTCCCTCCGCTCCCCTTAAGGGATATCCTCAGCCGCATTCCCTACAGCGGATCATAGGCCAAAACATAATTTCACCATGGTGCAAGAAGCTTTTACAGCACGAAGGGCGGGGCTGCCCAATGTAAACACCTTCCTCCCCCCGCACCATGCACTCAGTTTCTTACTTTCCCTGTCTGATGGAAGATCGGTAATGTGGAAGACTTCACAATGGCACTCATGGCATGCACCACCAGGATCTGCGGAAGGCATGTGTGGACAGAAAAAATAAAGGTCACCAGGAGACAGGCGAGGTTTCCTGCCCAGTTTCCCGTCAACTGGTGACGTGGACGCAGGCTACTCCCATACCTCCATTACGGTGGCTTCTCTCACATCGAAGGCCAGCATGGTTTCCTTCCTCGGACTCAAGTACGTTCATTAATTCAAACTGAATTTTCGTTCTGGACAGAGCCAAGCGCCCCAGGGTTTAAACACATTAGGAGCATCCTTATGAGATTCTTTGGTACCCATGGTGCTGACGACGTCGAGAACGAAGTCTGTGCCGAGATCCCAATGCACGACGACCGAATCGGGCAGAGTTGCAGATCTTTCCTCTTTTTGGCCAGGCCTGAGCCCGTAGGCATGTGGAAGGGGACCACAGCAGTCACCCAGTGGGTTCCTTGGCACTGGGGTCAAAGTCACTGGTGCCTCTGCGAAGAGGTCAAGCATCTTCTGTCAAAAGGTTTCCCATTCCTCCAGGGTGGAGGATTGGGAAAGAAAAGGTAGCATATCCTGCTCCTGAGAACATCTGAATCGGTGGCTCTTCTTGGAAGGAAGAAGAGGAATGCTGGTAGGATCTACTTGGAGTGCGAGATCGCTTGCAGCACTTCTTGTCCTTACGCAGAAGGGACCTCTCCTAGGACTGAGACAACACGTGACCTAGAACGAGACTTTGCAACATCACCCTTCACTTTGTGGACGGAGGTAAAAAGTTTGCTGCCCATTCCCAGAGGCCCTTCAGTGCATTGATGGGCTACCTGCAATCCTGGGTGTAGTGTTTCTCGTCCAAGCAGTACAAACAAATCTGGATCTATCCTGCCGACTGCAGTCCGCACGGTTTGAACCCTGAGGCCTTCGCAAGATTGGGCATGGCGAGGACTAATTTGAAATCTCAAAAGACAGTGTTCCTAAAGCGAGCAGAGTGCACGGGGAAAACTTTTTTTTTTTTTGTTTTTTTAAAAAGAACTGAGTTCACAGCACCTCAATATACACTGACCCTGACCGGCACGGGGCACCTAGAGGCAGACAGAGCAGACGCAGAACCGTGCTACTGCTCCCCCTAAAACTCCCCATGGTGGCAGAAATGTTTCAGAAGATGAACTGCTCTGTGGATAGGATTATCATAGATGAGGAATCCATGGGAGGAAGAATCCATTAGAAACTAACCATTGCTGGGTTTTGGACTAGAGTTTCACATGAAATGACTAAATGCCATTTTCGAGTCCGGGACCAACTAAATGAGACTGAAGGACGACTGCAGTTTGTTTTCAAATCTTATGTGCAAGCTAATCTAAATATTTTTAATAGGGATGCTTACATGAGGCAGCTTACGCACCAAGCCACGTTCAAGCCATCCTCACCAACGTATATATTAATTGGAGAAATTAATAGTTGTTTCCTCCCTGAAGAAAGTTCCAAATCATAGGGAACAGAAAAATGTTGGGGCAAAGGGGTGGTGAAACGAAGAGTTAACACAGTGACCTGGAGATGTTATTAACTTTTTTTGTTTTGTTTCACAGTCACTGGGTGTGGTGAAGGTGATTACTTTTGTACTAAAATATGATTTAGTGCAATGTGCCATAGGCTGAACACTTTGGCTGCTAGTATATGTGGCGGTGTTTCTGAAAAACGTGATTGGATATGGTTGTTGTAATATATATATATATTAAGAAATTGAGTTTTATCTAAGATTTTATATAGGCAAATAATTGGAAGCATTATGGATAAAAAAAAACACAAAACACAATGGGAGATGTTGGAGTTAGTCCATATTTGAATTCATTTTCTTTTAGGCCTATTTATGAAGGTGATTTTTTAATGTCTTTGTTGGGTTCAAGGAACAAACTTTGCAATTAAAACACACCTCTAAATAACGGGTGCTACCAATACTACCAATTTAATTGTACTTCATTTTTCAATGTCTGAAGATTTAAAGGCTGTGCTGGGCAATAAACCCGTGACATTTAGGGTTAACATCTCTATAACAAACACTCAGCTCACTGAGCTATCCAATTGGGTTGGGCACTTGGGACCAATGCAGCACATTTTCTTGAACAATGCTGAAAGAGAGCATCTAGCCTGCTTGAAGAAGAAGCTGGTGCCAGATAAGGGGACACTATTTTTGTTATGAAGACATGCAAATAGACCTATTCAAACAAAAAAATTACATTTGGCATATAGCTCTCTACATCATGTTATAGTGTGGCTTTCAGAAGACTGGTGAGCCATCGCTCTGAAGGTGGAAAGGGTGTCAGTTGTCTTTAGACAAACTCAGATGACACCATGGAGGACTTTGGAATTTTGTCTGACAGGCATAAAACAAATATGAGCTGCAGGATCAGATGACCTGACTCTGAAGCCTCATGATGGAGAATTCAATATTCAGCCAATCATACAAATTCATATTTCCCTTCGGTACAGGAGCAATAGGGCGGCTGATGGCAACACGTTGGCAAAGACAAGAGCTCAAACAGGAGGCCTTTTCATTGGTAAATTAAAAGTTACTCACCGTAGTGACTAACGTACTCTTAGTCCATAGTCCCCTTTCCTCCATACTGTATAGGGGCGTCCATTCCAAGGGATGGGAGACAACCTTTTTCACCAGAAAAAACCTTCCCCTTTAAAATTTAGAGGCGCGCGGTGGCGCGGTCCAGGGAGCATGGACTGCCCTGACTCGCTCTCCGACGCCACACCTCAGTCCCTATTGACGCGTCGACAATAGATTTAACATTGCCAAATGACACCAGTATTATTGGGGGGGGGGGGGGGCTGGTGGGACGTATGGAGGAAAGGGGACTATGGACTAAGAGTATGTTAGTCACTACGGTGAGTAACTTATAATTACTCTTACGTCCCATCCCCTTTCCTCCATACTGTATGGGAGATTACAACTAATTGTAGCCCCAGGGTGGAGAGGAGACCCTCCTTAAGCAAACAGGTTCCTGAGAACCGCCTGTCCGAAAACCGCATCAGATCCAGAGCCGGCATCCAAACAGTAATGCTTGCAGAAAGCCGAGGGAGAGGACCAAGTGGCCGCCCTGCTTATGACTTGCCAAGGGACATGGCGCTGGAATGCGATGGCCGTTGCCTTGGCCTTGACTGCGTGGGCATGCATGTTGACCGGGAGTGGCTTGTGCTGGGCCTCATATGCTTCTTTGATGGCAGAGACCATCCAGCGGGATTTTGAAAGCCTTAGAGGCCTGATAGCCTTGCAGAAGCCCTTGGTGCTGTCCAAGTAGAATATCAGGGTACACCTGACATCCAGGCAGTGCAGCACTCTGTGCTTCATCCTTGGGATCGGGAAAGAACGTAGGAAGGACTATTTCTTCGTTCAAGTGAAATGCAGATGGAACCTTGGGCAGAAATGCCGGGTGCGTCCGCATGACTACCTTGTCCTTGTGAAAGGTGGTATATGGTTCAGAGGCGACCAGCACCTAGATCTCGCCGACTCTGCGAGCCGAGGTAAGACCGACTAGTAAGGCTGTCTTGATGGTGACCAGCCTAATGTCCACGGATGGCATTGGATCGAATGGTTTGTGCACCACGGCACCCAACACTAGGTTAAGATCCCACACCTCGTGCAGTCTCTTGGCGGGTGGGTAGAGCCTAGCGAGACCAGTCAGGTGTTTGACGATTGGGTTGGAGGAGGGAAAAAATGCCTCCCTCCGAGGTCCCGTAAGCTCCAATGGCTGCAAGGTATGTACGGCAGGTGTCCACCTGTATGCCTGAATGAGCGAGGTGTGGTGAAAAGGAGAGCACAGCGTCCAAATTGCAGGCCCATGGGGTCAATTCCCTTGGAGTCTGCCCAGTGGCAGAATCTGGTCCATTTGCTTTAGTACTCTGCTCTTGTGGCTTTGCTCCTAGCGCCCTGTATGATCTCCAGATTGGCCTGTGAGAGGCTAAGGTGCCAAAGCGTTACCTGCTCAGGTACCACGCTGTTAGGGCTAATTTTCCCTGGATCGGGGTGGATGATTCTGCCCCCTTGCTGCGCCAGAAGATGTGCTGGGCCCGTCGGAAGGTGTATCGGGGGCACCTCTGAGAGGCTGAGTATCTCCGAAAACCATGGCCAGGCCGGCCACCATGGAGCTAGCAGAATAATGATGTTTCGGTGAGAGTCCTTGATCTTGAAAATTACCCTGTGGATCAGGGGGGTAGGCGGAAAGGTGTAGGCCTTCATGCCGGTCCACTGGAGGTGAAATGCGTCGCCCAGAGAGCCGGGGCACTGACCCTGCCAGGATGCGAACTGGGGACACTTCTTGTGCCAGGTGGCAGAGATCCACTTGGGGGTGACACCACTTGAAGATATCCTGAATAACGAGGATGTTTAGCTGCCACTCTTAATTGTCTGCTCCTAGCCTGCTGAACCTGTTCGCCTCCAGGTTGGATTCCCCCGGGAGGTGGACTGCCGAGAGGTAAATTTCGTTTTCCAAGGCGCATTCCCACACGCGGATCGCCAGTCTGCACAGAGGAGGGGGATCTGGTGCCTCCCTGCTTGTTGACGTAGTACATGCTGGTCGAGTGGTCTGTCTGGATGGGGACAACCATGCCCTTGTGAAGTTGGAATGCTCTGAGCGCCAGCCAGATGGCGTTCAGCTCCAACCAATTGATGTGCTAGCCCTGCTCCTGTCGAGTCCAGGTGCCATGGGCCGAGCGATCGTCCAGGGTGGCTACCCAGCCCTCGAGCAAGGAGTCTGTGGTGATGGTAGCCTGCAGGGAGGGCGGCCAAAAGGGCTTGCCGTCCATAGGTTGCAGTCCATGGACCACCAAGTTAGGTCCGGGTGGAGAGATGGAGGAACGTTGATCGTCTCGGATTGCGAGCCCCGCTCCCGATTCCATGAGGCCGCAAAGTGCAGCTGAATCCTTCTCATCCTTAGTCTCGTGTGTGGAACGGCTAGCAGAACTGCCGATAGTAGAACCAGGAGATGTTGGTACCACCATGCCGAGGCCACCTTTCTGCTGAGGAAGTGGGCGGTGGCCCTCTTGATGGCCGAGATACTGTCTTCCGACGGGAAAACCCTCGGAGCACGTGTCCCAAATGAGTCCCAGGAATGTCAGTCTGCATAGGGAGCAGCTGTGACTTCTTGAGGTTGAGCGATAAGCCCAGGTCGTGCAGCGTGTTCATAATGGCATGGGACAAGTGATGAACCGCTTCCGGAGATGTAGCCCTGACGAGCCAGTCGTCGAGGTATGGGTAGATGTGGAGGCCCTACGCTCTGAGGAGGGCCGCTACAGCCTTCATGAGCCTGGTAGAGACCCTGTGGCCGAGTTGAGGCCAAACGAAAGGACTTTGTATTGGAAATGGTAGCCCATGATTCTGAACCGTAGGAAAGAACGATGGGACCGCCAAATTGGGACGTGTAGGTATGCATCCTTCAGGTCCAGGGAGCACATCCAGTCTCCCTTGTTCAATGTCTGCGCTATAAAAGCTGGCGTAACCATCTTGAATTTTTGCAGTGGTAAGGAGAGGTTGAGGCTGAAAAGGTCCAGCACAACTCTCAGGCCCGCTTGGTTCTTCTGAATAGTGAAAATCCTGGAGTAGAAGCCGAAGCCTCGCTGGGAGGCTGAAACTTCCTCCACTGCCTGGCTCTCTACGAGCAACCGGATCTCCACCAAAAGAGCTGCTGTCCCAACCTGTGGGAGTGGAGGGGAGGAGGGAGGAGAGGCTGGGATAGGAAGGCAGTACCCCTTGGATACTACGGAGAGGATCCAGGGGTCCGCAAAATTCTGGCACTAGAATTGTGCATGGAGAGCAAGCCTGCCCCCCACCGGAGACATGTGGACCCGAAGGGGCGCGTCATGCCTTCTTTCCCTCGGAGGCTGAGAACTGGAAAAAGCCCTTACTCTATCCCTCACCCCCATTTTGTGGTTTGCGCCGGTTCTGAGACGGTGAGCAGTCCTGCTCCCTGGATCTGCGTTCCTGTAAGCCGCGGAACCCTCCATATGTACGACCCCTCTCCGAGCGCTGCTGAGATTGGGTGTACGTTTTGGGTGTGGTCTTAATAAGAGTGGATAAAGACTTTGCCGTTTGTGAGCTGTTCGTCTTGTCCAGCTCTTCGTCCATAGAGGAGTGGAAAATCCCCCCCCCCCCTCGAATGGTAGATCTAGAATGCGCTCCTGGACATCCGGGTTGAACTTCGTTGCCCAGAGCCAGGCTGTTCTCCTCATGTCCGTGGCAATGCAGATGGCATGGCCTGAGGTATCGATTTGCGCCACTGTGGATTCCAGGAGGTCATGCGCCATGAGCTTGGCTTACGCTAGCCCCGCCTTAAAGCGAGATTGCCATTGGGTGGGGAGTTCCGGGAAGAAGTCTGCAATTTCCCACCATAACCATTGGTTGGCGGCCGCCAGCATGGCATCTGCGCTGGCCTGACAAAGATGCAATGAGGCATTAGAGTAGATCTTCTTGCCGTACACCGCCAAGATCTTCGACTTGCCTAGCAGCGCCACAGAGGAGGAGGCTGAGGACGACTGATGCTTGGAGTATAGTGATGCCGCAGCGATCACTGAGGAGTGTGGCTGAGACTGGGTCGAGATCAAGAGTGTATTCCCAGTCCATCTGCCTGTACTTGGTGCCCAGGCGTTGGTTGACCGGCTGGACCGAGTGGGGCTTGTGCCAACCCTTCTTGGCCAGGGAGACTACATCAGTTTGCAGTGGAAACCCTGTGTTGGCAGAGGGGCGTCTTGTGAGGACTTCAGCCAGAATCCCCTCTGCCAGCTATTCGACCTCAGGTTGGGGGAGGCCCAGGTACTCGTCCAGGCCAGCAAGACGTTCATGGACGGCCCTGGATGAGGATGGCGTGTCCGGATCCTCCTCCTCGTCCGTATCCTGTGGATATGGAGGATCTTGTGGAGGAGGGGTAAATGGCGCCGGAGGCTGGGGTACAGGGATCGCAGCCGGAGGCTGAGGAGGCGGCGGAGGTTGCAGAGTTGGCTGTGGAGCTGGAGGATGCAGCCGCACCAGGGCCTGGGGGCCCGATGAAGGAGATTGTGGTGACTCCTTCTCAGGGAGAATCTTGTGTGGGAGGGACAGGCCAGGTCCTTCTACGGCATGTGCCTTGAGGCTGCTACAGCTACCGGCCTTCGGGTCGAGGGGTCCTTGGATCCTCCCGGGCGCAGTGTCGAGGGACCGGAGGGTTCTTGTACCGGGGCTACACCCGAGGGGCTACGCCCTGTTACCGGCACAATGGGCGAGGGGATACACACTATTACCGGCAACACGTCAGAGGGGCCACGCCCTGTTACCGGCAGTACGTCCGAGGGGGCGCCTAAACGCATCTCTACCGACCCCGGGTCAAGGGTGTCAGACGTACCAGGCAAAGGCCCGAGAAGCAGGGTATGCCTCGTGATCCACACGCAAGAGTCTTGGACCAGGCCAGGCCCAGCTGGCCGAGCAACACGTTGCAGGCCCGTGGCAGGCAGCTCGACAAAATGGCTGCTGCGCCAGGAAGGGGCACCCGTCCGACGCCATTCCACGAATTTGACAAAGAACCAGTATCGAGGTGGGACTGGTCTCAACCAGGTACGTGGCCTACAGTCTACCCTTCATTTGTGCAGGGCAACTTTCCTTTGCGTCCATATGGACTGAGTACGCAGCGGCTCCAGAAGCCCCCCGCTACCCTGTCTGTACCCCCTGCCACCTCTTTGGCCAGTGAGGAAGTGCTCTTTGAGAAGTTTCTCGGCCTCATGAGGTCTTCTCAGATGGGGGTTATCAAAGACGCAGTCGGGGAGGTCCTCTTTGTCAGGCCAGCGCAGATGCCATGCTGGCTGCTGCCAACCAATGGTTATGGCGGGAAATTGCAGACTTCTTCCCGGAACGCCCCACCCAATGCCAATCTCGCTTTAAGGCGTGACGCCTGAGGACCGAGTACCTGAATGATATATAACACAAAAAAAAGACAGAGAAGAAGTATCCGCGCGTGGAATTACATAGCCGAAGCCAAACCCAGGAGCGCCAGTGAATTCGGCCCGTTCCAGTCGACGCGGAAAAGGGGACTGCGGTGTGGCGCCGAGGGCAGAGTCACGGCAGTGCATGCTCCCTGGGCCGCACCCCTGCGTGCCTCTAAATTTAAAGGGGAAGAAGGTTTTTTCGGGTGAAAAAAGTTCCATCTCCCGTCCCTTGGAAGGGACGCCCCTATACATTATGGATGAAAGTAGACTGGACTTAAGAGTAAGTGGTACGTCAAAGAAATCCTCGACTCAGGGTTGCTACTATAAGGGTGTGTGGAAAGACATGCACATGAGAAGGGCATTCAACCAGAGGAGCAAAATAACAGGACCAGCTTTGGTTGAAGACTTGCTAGAGAGCAATAAATATACAGGTTGGGTGTGCAAGGGGGCCAAGGGGAGGACGTGTGCAGACTTTGGCACCTCTTTTCAATAAATAAAACATAGAAGTAAACTGGCTCTAGTGCTCCGAAAGCCACAATATTTTGTCACTATCAGGAACGGATTAAAGTATGTAGAAAGAGGGGGTGTCAGACGAAGCACTACACTCACCCACATATACGCTCTGTGATAGTCACATGCTTGTCAAGATCTCCGTCTCCATCCTACTGAGTTGCATTCTACTTTTCTTGGACGTATTCCATGGCAAAGAAGAACAAGTTACTTACCAACTGTAACAGTCTTTCGACTTGATGTTTCTCCCACGTATTCCTCATCTTATGATAAACGTATCCTGCCAGCTTCGCTGCTTAGGAAAAAAATTCTCGGCAGAAGGTGCTGTGCACGAGGTCTTGGCGTCGATGTCCCTCGACGGGCTCCGTACCGTGTCAACATCACCATCAGTATCAGTATCAGTATCAATAGGTTGTGCCGCGCCTGTTGGCTTCAGTTCCGTTTTATCGAGGAAATATTCGAGGAATAGCCAGGCGTGCCTCATGACTGATAGACATTTCATGAGAGGAAAGTAAGTAACGTAAACTGTACTGCGGGTAGGATGGGAGGGGCAATGAGGAATACGTGGGAGGAACATCGAGTCAAAAAAACAGTTGGTAAGTAACTTGTTCTTCGAATGGATTGTGTCCTCCCACGTATTCCTCATTTTATGATAGACTCCCATAGCAGTGGTAATTTTGGAGGTGGGAGTACTAATTATTCTTCGCATGACGGAATGAAGTACCGCCTTGGCAAATAAACCTTTATTGAAAGAAGAGGCATCTAAGCAATAATGCTTGATTAAGGTATGCATTGATGCCCATGTTGCAGCTTAACAAATATCTGCTGCAGGGACTCCCCTCTTCAGAGCCGCAGAAGTAGCCATCCCCTAGTGGAATGGGCTCAAAGCCCATCCGGTGGGTCCTTTTCCGCCAATCTTTAGCACTCAATTATAACCAGAATGATCCAGCGGGATATAGTCTGTTTTGTCAACGCTAATCCCAATTTATGGCCTGTATAACCTACAAAAAGTTTGTCATCTTGACGCAATTTTGACAAACTTGAAAAGGAAAAACAGAGCCCTTTTAGGGTCCAGTCTATGCAGTCTCTCTTCTTTGCCCAAATGCAGAGGAGGATAAAATGTTGGTAATATGATTTTTTGTGCCAAGTGGAAGTCAGAAACCACTTTTTGTCAGGTTTCTTGATTGTATTGAAACCTCCGTCCCCAAGTACCACAGAGAGAGAATACAAGATTACTCCCTATGCGATCATTGAGGCCACAGGTGGGTAGTTCTTGCAGCTCGGATCCACGGGAAATGTTGAAACCCAAGGCAGCTGTAAAGAAAATCTTTATTAGCAATCAACTGAGCACAGTACAAGCAAACAGGCAGAATAAAGAATAGGGCTTACCTAATCTGATGGGTGAGGAAGCCCAGAACCCAAGATAGTTGGTAATTCCGTGGATGGGCACGTTAGCTGGTTTCTCCGATGACAGTAGGGAGAAGAACTGTAAGCTGGGTAAAACCCAACTTACCCTCCTGTAACTTGATGAAGCAAAAGACCAAAATCCAAAGTGCTTGATAACGTGAAACAATGAAGAGACCAATGCCAAGTCCAATTCAGGGTAATCCAAGACAGTCCAAAAGGCGTTCTGAGTTCAATATGATCCAGCAAACAGAGGCAAAGAAGTGAGCAAAAGCAAATCCAAAAAACAATCCAAGAGTCAAGAAGCTGTGAAAACACAAGGTATCCAAACGCTGAACAGAGTCCTCCAACGAACAGCTGTGAAGCGCGGACATGCGGAAGTTCAGCGCTTAAATAGCGGAAGTTTCAGCGTCACCTGATCCGCGGACGTGACACGTGAGCGTGGTCACCATGATCGCGGACTGGACTTTCTGCGAGCAGCGTCCTGTAGCCGGCGCCTGCGAGCTCCTTCTTGCAGACACCATGGCAGACGCCAATAAAGGAACAGAGAACCCCTGAGTCTGCATGTGTGGCCCTTGGGGTAAACCCGCTCACGTGACAACCTTCCAGTGTGAGGGACATGGAGGGGAAACCTGACTGGGAAACTGGTGTATTGTGACTGTTGCCTGTCCTATTGTCTGACCTAGATGTTTGCGAAAAAGGGACAGAATGAGAGGACAGCGTGACACTTTTGTTAAGAAAGAGGGTTTAAGCTTAAGAACATTTGTCCTTGTAAAAAGTAGAATATGGACATTTACATGAGAGAGCCGGTAGTTCACTTACCCTGCGGGCTGATGTTAAGGCCACAAGAAGGACAGTCTTTACTGTTAGAAGCCTCAATGGACAGAAGTGCAGAGACTCAAAAGGTATACAAGTTAGAAACTTAAGTACTAGATTTAAATCCCAAATTGGGACATGAAAGGGGACTGGAGGGCACACATTAGTGAGCCCTTTCAGGAATTGAATTATTAATGGAATTTTGAAGCAAGAAACCTCTTCCGAGGAGCGTTTGAAAATGGACAGCGCAGCTAGAAATCCTTTAATTGTCCCAATCTGGAGCACCAGATTGGCTAGATGCCATAGGAAAGAGCTCACCATTGGGGTGCCACATTGAAAAGGGTCCACATCCTTATCTTTGCACCAGTTACTGAACTTGTTCCAACGACACCGGTACAAAGATTTTGTTGCTGGCCTTCTGGCCATAAACAAAATCTCCATTACGTCATCCGAAAGATTCCAATCCTTGTATCTGAAGCTCTCAGAAACCATGCGTGAAGGTTGAGTGTTTTGACCTCTGGATGGAAAACCCGACCTTCCTCTTGCAAGATAAGATCCTCTCTTTGCGGAAGACGTATTGGAGGGCAGATGGACATGTCCAGAAGCTCCGGGTACCATGTCCTCCTGGCCCAATCCGGGGCAATTAGGATCATGGTTTTCCTGAACTTTCTCAACCTCCTGATTACTTGAGAAATCACAGAGACTGGAGGAAACGCATACAGAAGTGGGAACTTCCAATCCACCACAAACGAGTCTCCTAGAGCTCCACTAGGGGAAAATTCCCTTGAACAAAACTGTTCGCACTTCAGGTTGACTGCGGTCGCGAACAGATCCACTTGAGGGGTTCCCCAAAGTGCAACGATCTCCAGAAGAACTTCCTGAGCTAGCTCCCACTCGTGGGATACACTGCTCTGCCTGCTCAGAGCTTCTGTCGCCATGTTCTGCTCTCGAGCTAGATGAACTGCCGATAGAGATTCCCTCTCCTATTGCCCAGAACCAGAGCTGCATTGCCGCTCTGCACAGTGGTAGTGATCCTACGCCTCAACTCTTGTTGAGGTAGTACATGGCCACCGCGTTGTCCGTCATTATCAGGACATTCTTTCCCAGTACAGAGGGCAGTAAGGCCTTCACGCTAGTCTGATTGCCCTCAGCTCCAATAGGTTGATGGGTAGTTTGGACTCCGATGGAGACCAACGACCGCCGATTATCAGATCGCTGGTGTGGGCTCCCCACCCCGTGAGTAAGGCATCCGTTACTACTGTTCTCTCCAGCCATGGTTGCCAAAAAGATTCTCCCTTGAGGATGTTGTTGTTGCAAGCCCACCATAGTAGATCCTGAGCAACTGCGCTCGGGACTTGCAGAAGATCTGACATACTCCCAGAGAATTGGGACCACTGAGTTCTGAGGGGCCATTGGAGAGATCTCATCCTCCGTCATGCCTGTGGCACCAGAAAAATGCAGGATGCCATGAGGCCGAGCAACCTCAGAAAATTGAAGGCCGGCAGATGCTGGGCATTCTGGAACTTTGTTACCATCTGCAGAATGTGGAGAGCTCTCACCTCGGGAGGCGAGACTTTGCCCGAGGTATCCAAGACTGCTCTGATAAACTGGAGCTCTTGGGATGGTATGTGAGACTTCTTGAAATTGAGGGAGAAGCCCAGTTTGTGAAGGAAGCGACAGGTGATCGACCGATGTTCCTGAGCTTGTTCGGGAGAACGCGCTCTGATCAACCAATCGCCCAGGTAGGGGTAGACGTGAATCCCCCTCTCCTGAGACTCGCTGGCACAACCGCCATCAGTTTGGTGAAAACCCTCAGGTTGGAGGTCAGCCTGAATGGCAGAACTCGAAACTGAAAGTGACATCCGCCAACCGCGAACCTCAGGTACTTTGTGCTTGGGATGGATAGGCACATGAAAGTAAGCATCCTGAAGGTCCAATGATACCAACCAGTCTTGGAGTTGGAGAGCCTGAAGGATCTGAGAAAGGGTTACCATCTTGAACTTGTCCTTCCTGAGGAACTTGTTCAAGTCCAAGATGAGTCTCAATCCTCTGTCCTTCTTTGGAATGAGAAAGTAAGGGGAGTACCGAACCCTTGTTCCTCTGCGCTACAGGTACATGTTCTATTGCACCTTTCTCTAGCAGAGTTAAAATTTCCTGCAACAGGAGCAGATATGGAATTTTGACAGAGTTGGGTCCTGGTGGATGGTCCTGAGGCCTTTTTAGGAAGTGAAGGCAGTAACCTTGAGCTACTGTTTCCAGTTCCCAAGCATCTGAAGTAATGCCCCGCCATTCTTTCAGATGCTGAGAGATTCTGCCTCCCACCAGGGAGGTGTGATAAGGCCTCAGTGATTTGAAGGCGGCTGCAGGAGCGGCTGAGGGCAAAGATGCCGTTCCTGAGGCTGGTTTTGCACTTTTTCCTCGTCCACCACGTGCAACATTTCTCTTGCCTCTTTGAATGGCCTGTCTTCTTCCTCTACCAAAAGAGGAGTAGAACCGAAAAGAACGACCTCTCCAGGAACATGAGCCCGAATAAGGTTTGAGGCTGTCGCATGGAGGCGCTAAGAGATTTAGCCACCGCTTTTGAGGTCTGTAGTTTTTCTAAGCTTTCATCAGCTTTACTACCAAATAGCCTCAAGCCATCAAAAGGCATGTTGAGTAGTCTGGCCTGCACATCTGGTGCAAACCCCGACTTCCTCAACCATGCAAATCTGCATAGCACTGTGCTTGCAGCCATGGATCTGCTGATCCTATCAGCAGTATACAGTCCAGACTGGAGACATTCCCCCCATTGCCTCCTTTCCGCCCTTTGACAATATTCAGGAAGCCTTGCCTTTCCTCGCCTTCCGGAATATGTTCAGCCACCGCCGAAATGCAGTCCTACAGGGTATGGGTGAACCCGGCCAGGATACAGGTGACAGTCGACAGTTGACTTGAGAGCCATGCTACTCGAGGTAAAGACCTTACAGGCCCAAGCACCCACCTTCTTATCTCCTCTATCCGGGGGGATAGATGGATATGCTGTTTGTCTTGAGGAAGTTGCAGCCTGAATAACCAAACTTTCTGGAGTGGGATGCCTACTTAAATAATCAGGAGCAGTAGAAGTTCTATACTTCTTTGGAAAATTATTGTTGACTGCAGCAATTGTATCAGGAACTTCCCAGTTTTTTTCTACCGTTCTTTGAAGGGCCCTATGGAAGGGGAGAACTGGAACCTTCGTGTCACCCTGATGAAGTATATCAGTCATATCATCCTGATCAAAAGTTGGTAAGGCTCTACCCCCAGCCCATGTATTCAACCACCCTATTCATTAGACTCCTGTACCCTGAATCTCCCTGTTCTGCAGGGTCAGGTTTTGCAAACTCTAGCTCAGGTGACGTATCAATGCCACTAGCAGAGTGAAGGGTATCACACAGGTCTCTCATTTTCGATTTTGGATCGATTAATTCTTCTGGGACCTCTCTAGTACCATATTGTACTCCAAAAGGAGAAACTTCTTCAAATATTGAAGACAGACTTAAAGAAGTCTGACTTGGGTAAAGGAGTAAATCTCCTTTCCTGTACATTAATTTGGGTCGAAGGAATTGAAGGAACCTTTGTTGGTATCGAAGGAGTCTTCGAAGACATCGATGATATCTTCGACAAAGGCATCGAAAACGCTTTTGGCTTCGATGTCGAAGCCGTCGGCATCGACAAAGTCGTCGAAGGCTTCAACGACTTATGTTTTTTAGACAGTGTCGGGAAAACACTATTCAAGGAATCTTCGACGATTTGACGTCAGCTTGAGTCTTTCGAGGTTTACCTTTACTACTGGATCTTTCCACAGTAGTTCCTGACTTCCCTGTGTCGTCCGACGGAGAGACCGGGGTCTGGCTCTTTTGAGGCTTCTTGTAACGCTCACCTGATTCTCGCAGAGGCGTCGGTCTTGTCTGGGCGACTACCGTATCTTCAAAGGTGATGTGTAGCACCCGGTTGGCTCTTTGGGCTGGACCTCTGTGCACTGTATGCCTGACTTCAAGAGTAAGATGTCTGCAGACAGAAAATATGGGATTAATGAACTGGGGTTATTGGGGTGTCCCTATCTCTTCCCTTTTTTGCTCTCCTGTAGACCCCCAAAGGTTAACGCTCTCACCTTAGGTAAGTGAATGCCGAGCTCTCCATCTGCCTCGGGGCAGGGTGCTGTAACCAGTTTCTTCACTGGATCGGTAGCGCAGGCCTCTTGACTTCAGAGGACTGCTGTCTCATTTACTGCACGAACGGTAAGTTTCGAGTAATTCTATTGTCTTTAAAGTCTTTAGCAATGATGTCTCTTGTTTTGCAGGTTCCGGCGATGGCGGATGACGGGCTGAAGTGAGTTGAAGATGGAGTCCGTATGATGAATAGAAGCGCCTGGAAGCACGTAAGTAAGCGCTTGGTGCCTGCTTCACGATGCGCTCTAACTGTCTTATTTTGCAGGTACGAGTTCGGAGCGGCTGCAGGGTGCCGGAATACCCACTGGGGTTGATGTGGAAAGGGGTAATGGCACGTGAGTATCAAAGTTCCCCAATGTGTTTAAACGCACCTTGTTTTGTCTTTCAGATGCAGGATGCAGCGCCGAAGGCCTCCGGAGCGTGCGAAGAGTCGGTAAGCTTTTGTCTTTCAGATGCCGGAATGCTAACCTGTTCTTTCTTGTCTTTATAGGTGTTGCTGAAGACTGGATTCAGGATGGTAAGCCTTTTTCCTTAGGCCCAGGATCCGATGCAGAAGACACGATGAGCGTTCTGCTGCAGAGGATGCAGAATAACGCAAAGCAAGATTCATCCACCGGGTGTGGTTTAAATAGCCTCCTGTAGTGCTTAGGTGTCTCCTTCCACAGCCACGCCTAGGTAAGAAAAGAGTTCCTGCTTTCCAGAAGAGTTCCAGTGTTCTGAATCTAGGGAGTGGCTCCTGCCCCACCCAACAGGAAAAGTAGTTCCAAACAGAAGAGGATCAGAGGCTCAGCTGGCAGGCAAGTAAGCAGCATGGTCTGCTGCAGGTAAGTCCACCCAAGCATTATGAGCCCGGCACTTCCAGCGCTGGGACTGGGCACATTTATGAGCCTGGTGCCACTGGCGCCAGGACTGGGTCCAAAAGGTCCCAATTGGGACTGGTTGGCCCTCGGAACCTGGGTTATGGATCTGCTTCCAAGGGAGTTGGGAAAACCCTGACCTTTTGGAAGCAGAGATCATGACAGTACCCCCCCTCAAGGCCCCTCCCAAACCGGGCTTCTCCGGGGGTTTTGGCTTGTCAGGAAATGTTCGGTGAAATCTTTTGATTAGGCGAGGAGCGTGGACATATTCAGCAGGTTCCCAGGATCTCTTGGGGGCCGTAGCCTTTCCAGTCAATTAGGTAAAATAGTTTAGATTTGGAGATCTTGGAGTCCAGAATGCTTTTGACTTCAAACTCGAGTTCTCCATCAACTAGGATGGGTTTTGGAGATTTAGTTAGTCGGGTTTGAGGTTGCACGGGTTTTAATAGAGAGACGTGGAAGACCGGATGTATCTTCATGTGAGGGGGCAAGTCCAACTTGACCGCTACTGGGTTTACTATGGTAGTGATGGAATAGGGACCAAGGTATCTTGGGTTGAATGTGCGTGGCCATTTTAGAGGTAGATATTTGGTGGATAACCAGACTTGGTCCCCTACTTGATATTGAGGGGCTTCCTTCCGATGTTGATCTGCTCCTTTCTTGTATTGTTCTTTAGCCCTTTGAAGGTGAGAAACAGCTTCCTTAAAGGCTTGGGTGATTGTAGAATGCAGGTAGTCTACTGCTGGTGTTTCAAGATCTTGGAGGGGATCCAACTCCGAGGTTCGAGGGTGACTGCCGTACAAAAGAAAAAACAGTGTTTTCCCAGTTCCCGAATGGACAGAGTTATTGTAGGCATATTCGGCTATCCAAAGGATGTCTTTCCAAGTTTTTCAGTTTGTTGCAGCATGCAGCGTAGATACTGTTCCAGAGTTTGATTGGTCCTCTCGGTTTGTCCGTCGGTCTGAGGGTGGTGACTGGTCGATAGTCTCACATCAATTTGAGCCGACCGACAGCAACTTCGCCAAAAATGAGAAATAAATTGACTACCTTGATCCGAAATTAGAACCGAAGGAAAACCGTGTAGTCGGACGATGTTTTCGAGAAATTCTCGGGCCAGAGTTGCTGCTGTTGGCAAGCCTTTGAGCGGAATGAAATGCGCCATCTTGGAGAATAAGTCCACGATTACTAGAATCGTATTGTATCCGGAGCATGGGGGTAGATCGGTGATGCAGTCCATAGAAAGCATATGCCAAGGGCGAGGTGGGATGTCAATAGGGCGTAAGAGGCCTGCTGGTCTTTCCTTTTGACTCTTGTTTTGGGCGCATACTCCACAAGACATTATAAAGTCTCTGATATCTTTTTTCCAAGACGGCCACCAGAAGTAGCGTTTGATCTTTTCTGAGGTCTTGGCCATACCGGGATGACCTTCCATTAAAGAAGCGTGATAACAGGAGATTACTTTTTCTGTAAATCTGTGCTGGGTAGGTATAATCGTTCTTGGAAATACAATAAGTTGTCCTTTACTGCAAAGTCCTTTCCCTGCAGATGCCAATTCTGTATGTCTGCTGGAGTTACAAGTTGCCTGGCTTTATCCTTAACTTCCTCTATGGATTCTGTGGCGATTACACCCAGAATTCTTTGTTCGGGAATGATTGGTACAGGTTTAGGGTTGATCAAGTGTTCTTCCATTCCCATCCGAGAAAGGGCATCAGCTTTACCGTTCTTTGTACCAGGTCGATAGGTAATTATGAAGTCAAACTCGGCAAAGAATAATGCCCAACGGAGTTGTCTAGAGGATTGGGCTTTTGCGGTTTTCAAATATTGCAGGTTTCGGTGATCCGTAATCACAGTAACGGTGTGTCGGGCCCCCAGCAGATAATGCCGCCAAGCCTTAAAGGCAGACTTGATAGCCAGAAGTTCCTTGTCAGTAATCGTGTAATTGATTTCAGGAGGCGAGAATTTGCGGGACCAAAATGCCACGGGATGCAACTGATTGGTTACCGGGTCCTTTTGTGCTAGAACTGCCCCCATGGCAAGGCTTGAAGCATCAGTTTCCACGATGTAGGGGAGTTCGGGGCGAGGGTGTTTTAAGATTGGTGCAGAGATAAATTTAGTCTTCAAATCCTGGAAAGCTTGTTCCGCCTCGGTAGACCATTCAAAACGTTTGTTTTTCTTTAACAAGGCAGTGATGGGCTGGACTATTCGAGAGAATTCGGGGATAAACCTGCGGTAAAAGTTAGCGAAGCCTAACATGCTTTGCACACCTTTTACGGAGGATGTTGATGGCCATTTGAGAACTGCATCGACCTTCTTTGAATCCATACGTACTCCGCCAGGTGATAATATGAATCCCAAGAATTCAACTTCAGTCACGTTGAAAACACATTTTTCCAACTTAGCGAAGAGTTTGTGTTGACGCAATCTTTCGAAGACCATTTTCACGTGTTTCCGATGTTCAGATTCCGATGAAGAATAAACGAGGATGTCGTCAATGTAAACAACAACACACACATCTATGAGCTCTCTGAGGACATCGTTCATAAAATATTGAAAGGCGGCCGGGGCATTGCAAAGTCCGAAGGGCATGACCTGATATTCAAATAGCCCATACTTGGTGCGGAAGGCAGTCTTCCATTCATCGCCCTCTTTTACTCGTACCAAGTGGTAAGCTCCTCTAAGATCCAGCTTTGTGTATATGCATGCTTTTCTGACTTGGTCCAGGAGTTCAGGGATCAAAGGTAACGGATATCTATTCTTAACGGTGATCTGGTTCAGGGAGCGATAATCGATACAAGTTCTAAGGTCTCCTTCCTTTTTTGGAACGAAGAACAAAGCTGAAGAAGCAGGGGACTTGGAAGGACAAATAAACCCATTCGCCAGGTATTGATCCAGGTATTGTCGAAGGTGAAGGTTCTCAGGCTCGGTGAGGGCATAAATTCTACTACAAGGAGGAGTAGATCCAGGTATCAGGTCTATCTGGCAGTCATAAGACCTATGAGGAGGTAGAGTGTTAGCCTGATCCTTCCGGAAAACATCTTGGTATTCAAGGTATTCGGGTGGTAACTGGGGAGTCTCTGAAGAAATTGCTGCCAGTGCAACACCAGGTGGAGGGTGACAAGTAGAGAGACTTTCTGGAAACTGGACCGTTCTTGCTCGCCAATCGATCAGAGGATTGTGTTTCTCTAACCAAGGTATTCCTAGAATAATCTGAAACTGAGGGGCCTTGATCACATCGAACACGATCTTCTCATGGTGTCCATCTTGACTTACTAGCGTCACCTCTTGAGTGGTATGCGTTACTGGCCCGGAGGCTATCTCCGTACCATCCACTGTAGTAATGACGTCCTTTACAGCCTTGGGACAAAGAGTTAGATTCATCCTCAAAACCATTTCATGATCCACATAATTGCCGATGGCACCGCTGTCGACGTAAGCTTCAATTGCATGTAATCGATCCGGATTATCAGGGCTAATGAGGACCATAGGTATCACGAAATGCGAGGTCACGGAACTGGTTTTCACGCTCGGCAAGAGGACCTCTATTCTTGTCGGGCGAGGTCGTTTCCCTGCTCAGAGTTTGTAACTTTGGTAACTGCAGCTCCTACTGACTTCTTGGCAGGTTTCACCGGACAGTCTCGAAGAAAGTGCCCTGAGTTTCCGCAATATAGGCATAATTGCAACTGTTTTCTCCTTTCCCGCTCCTTTTGTGTTAGAGGACCTTTCAGACCCCCGATTTGCATGGGTTCCCCGGAGTCTACTCCTTTGGAAGGAGTTGGCGGTTTGGAAAATACTCGAGCATCAAACTTGGAACGGTCGGCCTTCCTGTTCTGCAGTCTATGATCTATTTGAACGACCAAGTCTATATAATCCGAACAGTCTTGTGGAGGATTCACTACTTGGGCTAAAACGTCTTTGAGCTCTCCACGTAGACCTCTGTAAAACAGTGTAATCCTTTTGTCCTCAGGCCATTGAGTTTCCACTATTAGTCTATTGAAAGATGCAATATAAGCCAAAAGGTCTTGATTACCCTGTCGCAACGAAAGAAGCTCATTGTCCAAGGCCTGCCCCTGTGAATGTCTTGCGAACAGTTTTTCCATACTAAGCTGAAAGGCTTGAAAATCATGGAGAACAGGATCATCTTGATAAACTAGAGGGATCGACCAGTCTGCCGCATTGCCACTAAGGTACGAAAGTACAAAAGCTACTTTAGCTTGATCAGTTGGAAAGGCTGCTGGCCGGCATAAGAAGTGCAACCGGCACTGATTGATAAATACTGCAAACCTCTTTGGGTCACCAGAAAATCGTTCGGGCGGAGCCAGAGGTACATTCCCAGGTAGGTTGATCTGCACTGGATTCATAGAGGATGTTGAAGGAAGATTTGCCCCTGATGCGGGTAACGGAGTTTGTCCGGCTTGTGACTGTAGCAATTGTCTAGCAAGACCGTCTGTTCTCTCCTTGGAAAGGAACAAGTTACTTACCTGTAACTGTTGTTCTCCAGCATGGGTCTGGCATGGATTCACATGCTCATGAATATTCCCCGTCGTCAGGCTGGGAATCCTCGGTAAAGAAAAAAACCAGTATCAGTTTCGTTTCTGATCTGTCTTTCGTAGTAATAACCAATCACTGGTCTCTGCGTCATACTGACCACAGCCAATGACTGCCCTCTACCTAAGCACCGCCTCTGGCAGCCATCTTCAGATTTGGAAGCACGTGAAGTGGCAGTATGACCAAGTGAAGAGCCGCAGAGGGGTAGGCGGGAGGGTTCGCATGTGAATCCATGCCAGACCCATGCTGGAGAACAACAGTTACAGGTAAGTAACTTGTTCCTTCTCCAGCATGGGGTCTGGCATGGATTCACATGCTCATGAATAAAG
Source organism: Ambystoma mexicanum (assembly GCF_040938575.1). Classification (NCBI taxonomy): domain Eukaryota; kingdom Metazoa; phylum Chordata; class Amphibia; order Caudata; family Ambystomatidae; genus Ambystoma; species Ambystoma mexicanum. The sequence continues at coordinate 151,792,124 of NC_090936.1, forward strand.
AATACATAGCAGTACACACATGCACAACCACGGGAGGTGGCAAAGGCTCAACATTAAGCATCACATCAACTCAACATTAAGCATCTTACCTCCTCACCAGGCTCACCTCAGGCGAACAGGTTGCGCAGCACTGCTTGGCCGACCCTGGACTCCTCCCTGGAATCCCGGTCGACGCAGTAGAATTTCGTGAAGGTGTGCGTCGACCTCCACGTAGCAGCCCTGCATATGTCCAGCAGGGGCACACCAGATAGGAACGCCGTGGTAGCTGCGATCGCTCTGGTGGAATGGGCTCTCGGACGGCCAGGCAGCGGTCGGTTTGCCAACCGGTGACAGTACATGATACAGCCGGAGAGCCATCTGGAGATGGAAGCCTTCGAGAGAGCCTTCCCCTGATTGACAGGTCCAAAGTTCACAAAGAGTTGTGACGTCTTCCGAAACCCCTTCGTGCGGTCCACGTAGAACTTCAGCGCTCTAGCTACATCCAGCGAGTGCAAAGTCCTTTCAGCCGGCGACGAAGGCGACGGGAAGAACACAGGTAACACCAAGGGTTCGTTGAGATGGAAGTCCGACGGTACCTTGGGCATGAAGGAGGGGTGCGTCCTGAGCACTACCCTCGTGTCGTGGAAATTCAAGTACGGGGCCTTGCAGGAAAGGGCCTGGATCTCTCCCACTCGTCGTGCGGAGGTGATGGCCACAAGAAAAGCTGTTTTCCACGATAGAAACTTCAACGGGGCCGAGTGCAGAGGCTCGAACGGAGGTCCCATGAGCTTGGTCAGCACCACGTTGAGCTCCCACGCCGGGGCCGGAGCCTTCACCGGCGGGAACGATCTGAACAGTCCCTTCATGAACTCTTTCACCAGACGATGAGACCACAAGGACGTCCGCCCCGTGGTTCTGGTGTATCGGGAGATCGCAGCAAGATGAATCTTGATGGACGCGTGTGCCAAACCAGCTCTGGCCAGCGTCAGCAGGTACGGCAGTACTTGGGGAGCCGTAATCCGTAGAGGGTTAATCTTCTGTGCGTGGCACCAGACAGAGAACCTCTTCCATTTGTGTCCGTAGCATTTAAGAGTCGAGGACGCCCTGGCCTTTGCAAGAACCTCTCTGCAATCGGCCGGTATGTCGTATCCTCCAAACTCTAGCGCTGCAGGAGCCAGGCCTGCAAGTTCAGCGACTTCGGGTCGTGGTGGAGGATGGCGCCTCCTTCCCTGGAGAGTAGATCCACGTCCGCCGGCAGCTTGATCGGCGGGGACGCTGACAAGTCCGGAAGGTCCGGGAACCATATCTGCCTCGGCCACGCAGGTGCGACGAGGATCATCCTGCACCGTGACCTCTTGAGCTGGTTGACGAGCCGGATTAGCAGAGGCAAGGGAGGGAACGCGTAGAGGAACAGGCCCTCCCAGGGGAACGAGAAAGCATCGCCCATGCTCCTCGTCTGGGGAAACCTGCTGGCGAACCTCCGGCACTTGGTGTTCGTCGCCGTCGCGAACAGGTCGATCTGGGGTGTGCCCCACCGTCGGAAGAGGCGATCCACCAGATCCTGCCGTAGTTCCCACTCGTGGCACAAGCGCAGCTCCCTGCTGAGTGAGTCGGCGATGGTGTTTTTTATCCCTGCCAGATGAAACGGCACCAGAAAAATCCCTTGGGCGACGGCCCAATGCCACAGGTCCTGCGCCTCCTTGGACAGCGCTGGGGACCTGGTTCCGCCCTGTTTCCTGATGTAAAACATGGTGGTGGTGTTGTCGGTGAAGATCCTTCACCACCTTGCCCTTGAGGGACGGAAGGAAGGACCTGAGGGCCCAAAACACTGCACGGAGCTCCAGGACGTTGATATGCAGGGACTTCTCCGTCGGGAGCCAGAGTCCCCTCGCGTGCAGATTTTCGGTGTGCGCTCCCCACCCTTCCAGGGAGGCATCCGTGGTCACAGTCTCCTGGTGGGCTGGGGTCTGGAAGTCCATGCCCGCCGTCAGATGCGCGCGGGTGCCCCACCACCGTATCGCTCGTCGGAAACTCTCGTCGAGCTTGATCCTTTCCTCGAAGCTGCCCGTCGTCTGGATCCAGCGCGCATCCAGGAATTCTTGCAACGGGCGCATCCGGAGCCTGCACATGGGAATGAGGTAGATGCAGGAAGACATCATCCCGAGGAGGGACTTGATGGATCTCACTTTGGCCGCGTCGGCCACCAACATCCGTTGCACCTTGCCCAAGATGGTCCTGGTCCTCTCCTCCGACGGGGAGGCCAGAAGGGACACTGTGTCGAGCCTCGCTCCCAGAAACAGTGCGACTTGCGCGGGCACCAGGTGGGATTTGGCGTAGTTCACGGAGAATCCCAGGTCCGTGAGGAGTTGGACGGTCCTTGCCGTGTGGACCACGGCGAGCTCCTTCGTCTTGGCGCGGATGAGCCAGTCGTCCAGGTAGGGGTAGACGTGAATCCCCTCGCGGCGCAGCTGCGCCGCCACCGGTGCGAGGCACTTGGTGAATACCCTGGGTGCCGACCGTAGTCCGAAGGGAAGGGCTTTGAACTGGTAATGACGCCCTTGGACCACGAACCTGAGGAATTTTCGGTGCCCCTTTAGGATGGGAATGTGGAAGTAGGCATCCTCCAAATCCAACGACGATAGGAAGTCTCCTTCCTCCAGTTGACCCAGGACGTGCTGGAGGGTGACCATCCGGAACTTCTGCGCCTTGATGAACTTGTTCAGCCGTCGCAGGTCCAGGATGGGGCGCCATCCTCCAGTCTTCTTCTTCACGAGGAAGTATCGCGAGTAGACACCGGAGCCCCGAAGCCTCTTTGGGACGAGTTCGATGGCGCCCTTTCTGAGCATCGCCTTTACCTCCAGGAGAAGTTGAGGGACGTGAAGTTCTTTCCTGGCCACGGGGGGGACGCGCGGGCACCTTCTTTGAAACTCGAGCGCGTGGCCCCGGGCCAGGGCGTCCAGCACCCAACGGTCGGTGGAGATGGACTCCCACACGCTGACGAAGCCCGCCAGCCGGCCTCCCACCGGGGTGCTTCGGTGGGGGCCCGACCCCACGGCCGGTTCAATCCTGCTTGGACGCGGCCTTGCCGCCTTGACCTCCTTGGCGACGACGGCGGGGTCCGCTAGACTTGCCTCGTCCTCTGTAGGCCTCTTGCGACGACGAGCGGGCCGCTTGACGGTAGGAAGCGAAACCGCCGCCGGAACCTTTGGAGGCGCCCTTGCCTCCGCCGCTCCGAAAGGGCGTCCGTCGTTGCTGCAGGACTCCAAGGGCCCGGGCCGTCTCAGTATCCGCCTTGATGGCCTGAAGGGAATCGTCCACTGTCTTCCCAAACAGGTTGTTCCCGTCGAAGGGCATGTCCAGGACTCTGGTCTGGACGTCCTGCCGAAAGTCCGTAGCTTTGAGCCATCCACGACGTCGAAGGCAAACGCCGTTGCCCAGCTGGCGGAACCCAGTGTCGGCGATGTCCGTCGCCACGGTGATGGCGTGGTCCGAAGCCACTTCACCTTCCTGGAGGATCTCAAGGGCCTCCGCCCTCTTGTCGTCCGGCAGAAAATCCAGCAGGGGAGCTATCTTGTACCAGAGCTCCCTGTCGTAGCGGGCCACGATAGCCAAGGCGTTGGCCGCTTTAATCGTCGTCGCTGCCGACGAGATGACTCTACGTCCCATAGCATCCAATTTCTTTCCCTCGCCGTCCGGCGGGGAAGTCGATGTGGAGGCCGCACCCCCCCCCCGCTTTCTTCCTGGCTGCCGCGGAGACGACGGAGTCCGGGGTAGGCTGCGCCCGGAGGCATAGGGGGGCCGTGTCCGGGACCCGGTACTTTTTCTCGTACCGGTCTCTTCTAGCTGGCGTAGTGGAAGGGTTCTTGAGGAGGGAAAGGCCCTCATCCCAAATGTCGTCCAACAGAGGCACTGCGAGGACCGTCTTCCTCTTGGCCTCGCGCCGCTGATAAAGGAAGCCTTCCTTTTTCTTCTCCTCAGGGCAGAGTTGGAAAAGCTCGGAAGCCCTGGAGATCATGGAGTGGAAAGATCCGATCTCGTCGGGCGGAGAAGCCCTGGTGGGGGGCGACGACGGAAAATCCTCGTCGTATGCCTCGTCGCGTACCCGTCGCTGCCGTGTCAGTCCCCGTATCATCCCCTCGGGTGGACGGGGAGGCGGGCTGGACGGGGCGCGACGGCTGAAAAGGAGGTGGAGGATGGATCCTTCTTTTCTTGGTAGGGGGAACACCAGAAGGTCCCGGTTCTGGATCCCCCGACGGGAGAGGTTCCTCCGTCGGTAACGGTAGCCTCGTCCTTATCTCGGTGCATAAGGACTGTATGGCCAACAAAATGGCCGCCGAGTTGTCTCGCGGCGCTGGCAGAGGGGAATCCGACGGGCGAGCAGGGGCCCCGTCGGTATCCTCGACGATGTCGTCGTCGTCACCCGCGTCGGGGTCCATTCCGACGGGCTGGCCTTGTTCCACGCCTAGGCCGTGGCTTAAGACCTCGATCAGCTCCTCTTCTGAGGTAGAGGCCGAATCTACGACGACGCCCTGCCCCCCCTTCTTCTTCCCCACGGAGGGTTTCACGGGGGTCCTATCGATGGGCACAAAAGAAGACTCCCTCCGAGGAGGCAGGGAGATTCTGGGCCCTGAGGTCGCCACCACTGGCGCAGCCTCCACAGGCTGAGCCAGGGCCGCCGCGACCGTTTCGATAGAGGGCTTGGTCGGATGGATCAAGGCCTTCACCACCTTAGGTGCGCTCACCGCCTTATCCTTGAGGGAGGGGGCACTGCCACGCTCCTCCTCTGCCTTAGAGCTCGACCGGGGCCTCTCCAGGAGCTTCGCCGGGTGCTCGGCCTTCCTCTTACCCGACCCAGAGCGTTGGCTCGTGGTTGATGGTGCCGGGGAGGGTGCGCCCTGCCTGGCGCCCGTAGAGCCCGACCGTTCGGCGCTCCCGGTGCCAGCGGACTCGCGGTGCTTGGCCTTATGTTGGGCCCCCGTCGCCGGGGCGCCCTCAAAGGTCTTAGAAGACCGCTCGGATTTCTTCTTCTTCTCGCCAGACGGGCTCTTACCCTCCAGCCAGTTGGCGAGACGTTGATGACGGTCCTTCATGGTCCGTTCCGACATGTTGCCGCAAAACGCACAGTCCTTCTCCACGTGCGTTTTGTCCTCATGAAGGCAGTAAAGGCAGAAAGAGTGTTCGTCTTCCTTAAAGACGTTCTGCAGCTGGCATCCAGGGCAGACCCTGAACAGCTTTCCGGGCGTCGAGCTTCCCTTCTCCTGGGCCATCTCCGAGACCGGGCCTGAGAAGCTTCTGGAGTCCTCCGAAGTGTAGCTCGACGAAATCTTCACCCTTGAGGGGCACAGACGAATCCGACACGGGTCCCCGTTGATCGGATGTAGGATCGGTGGAGCTTGAGGCTCTTTTTGACCGAAAGAATTGAAGTTTTTTGTGAAAAAGCGCAAAAAAAAGCACTAACGCTCGAGAGCAATAGCACGAGGATCCCAACACATGAACGTGCGGTAAAAATCTGAAGATGGCTGCCAGAGGCGGTGCTTAGGTAGAGGGCAGTCATTGGCTGTGGTCAGTATGACGCAGAGACCAGTGATTGGTTATTACTACGAAAGACAGATCAGAAACGAAACTGATACTGGTTTTTTTCTTTACCGAGGATTCCCAGCCTGACGACGGGGAATATTCATGAGCATGTGAATCCATGCCAGACCCCATGCTGGAGAATAATTAGTTCCCTTCTTAGAGCATTCGTTTCCTGACGAGCTGCATGCACTTCTGCCCTTAGTTCCCCAAGTAACCGGGCTAGGTGGTCAGTATCCGAGGTTTCCATAGCGCCTGGGCGAGAGTTTTGCGGTAGGCTTTGCGTTCTGTAACGCTCACCTGATTCTCGCAGAGGCGCCGGTCTTGTCTGGGCGACTACCGTATCTTCAAAGGTGATGTGTAGTACCCGGTTGGCTCTTTGGGCTGGACCTCTGTGCACTGTATGCCTGACTTCAAGAGTAAGATGTCTGCAGACAGAAAATATGGGATTAATGAACTGGGGTTATTGGGGTGTCCCTATCTCTTCCCTTTTTTGCTCTCCTGTAGACCCCCAAAGGTTAACGCTCTCACCTTAGGTAAGTGAATGCCGAGCTCTCCATCTGCCTCGGGGCATGGTGCTGTAACCAGTTTCTTCACTGGATCGGTAGCGCAGGCCTCTTGACTTCAGAGGACTGCTGTCCGTCGTTTACTGCACGAACGGTAAGTTTCGAGTAATTCTATTGTCTTTAAAGTCTTTAGCAATGATGTCTCTTGTTTTGCAGGTTCCGGCGATGGCGGATGACGGGCTGAAGTCAGTTGAAGATGGAGTCCGTATGATGAATAGAAGCGCCTGGAAGCACGTAAGTAAGCGCTTGTTGCCTGCTTCACGATGCGCTCTAACTGTCTTATTTTGCAGGTACGAGTTCGGAGCGGCTGCAGGGTGCCGGAATACCCACTGGGGTTGATGTGGAAAGGGGTAATGGCACGTGAGTATCAAAGTTCCCCAATGTCTTTAAACGCACCTTGTTTTGTCTTTCAGATGCAGGATGCAGCGCCGAAGGCCTCCGGAGCGTGCGAAGAGTCGGTAAGCTTTTGTCTTTCAGATGCCGGAATGAAGTGTGAAGACCTCCGGAGCGCACGAAGAGTAGGTAAGCCTTTGTCTTTCAGATGCCGGAATGCTAACCTGTTCTTTTTTATCTTTATAGGTGTTGCTGAAGACTGGATTCAGGATGGTAAGCCTTTTTCCTTAGGCCCAGGATCCGATGCAGAAGACACGATGAGCGTTCTGCTGCAGAGGATGCAGAATAACGCAAAGCAAGATTCATCCACCGGGTGTGGTTTAAATAGCCTCCTGTAGTGCTTAGGTGTCTCCTTCCACAGCCAAGCCTAGGTAAGAAAAGAGTTCCTGCTTTCCAGAAGAGTTCCAGTGTTCTGAATCTAGGGAGTGGCTCCTGCCCCACCCAACAGGAAAAGTAGTTCCAAACAGAAGAGGATCAGAGGCTCAGCTGGCAGGCAAGTAAGCAGCATGGTCTGCTGCAGGTAAGTCCACCCAAGCATTATGGGCCCGGCACTTCCAGCGCTGGGACTGGGCACATTTATGAGCCTGGTGCCACTGGCGCCAGGACTGGGTCCAAAAGGTCCCAATTGGGACTGGTTGGCCCTCGGAACCTGGGTTATGGATCTGCTTCCAAGGGAGTTGGGAAAACCCTGACCTTTTGGAAGCAGAGATCATGACACTTCTTTGCGGGTGTAGAGGCCGCATTTTCAAAGACCATCATCTTCCTTCTAAATTCATCCCATTTTCTTGGGGAATCCGACTTAGTCGGACATTGTATCAATTCGGTAGACGTATCCGAGGAAGAAGAGGGAGATCTATGTCTCCTCAACCTTTTTTGAAGGGGAAGATGAAGAGCGTCTCGATCTACTGAGTGATCGAGACCTCTTAGAATGTTTACGGCGATCAGATTCCTTCGATTCGCGCGATTTCCTATGTCTTTGATGAGACCTTCGAGGAGGCCTTGGAAGCTTCCCGCCCCACAGCCAGTTTACCTTTCCTCTCACTAAGGGCCTTCTCAGTCATTGATTGACAGGAGCCACAGTTCCCGGTTCGATGGTCTGAACCTAGGCACCAAAGACAAGCGCGGTGAGGATCTGTAATCGACACCTTCAATCCGCAGTCAATACATTTTTTGAACCCCGTCTTGGAAGTAGAAGGGGTGGAAGAAGACAACATTTTCTGAAGAATATTTCAAAGTCCGCCGATCAAGAGCGATGCGATCGGAAAAACGGAACTGAAGCCAACGGGCGCGGCACGAGCTATTTATACTGATGGGGACGTCGACACGGTATGGAGCCCGTCGAGTGACATCAACGCCACAACCTCGTGCAGAGCGCCCTCTGCCGAGGATTGTTTTTAGCGAAGCTGGCAGGATACATTTATCATAAGATGAGGAATACGTGGGAGGACACAATCCATTCGAAATAACCTTTGGAAGGTGTCTGCAGTTTTTTGTCTGACATCTGGTATACCAAATCTTGTGTCAGCGGTGAGAAAATCTTATACCCTTTTGCAGGGATAACTATATTTAAAGCCTGATGCAGAGGTACCTTAAAAATAGTTAGGATCGGGGTTAGTTGTGGGAACCTCACAACAGAAAACTGGTTAGGAAAGATTTCATTTTTGCTGCTTTCCTGGCATAGACGTCTATGAGACGCCCTTTCTTTTTGCTTTGTTTTTACTCCTGACCTGACAGTTTGGAGGTATATAAAGCCTTCTGCTTTACTTCCCTTGCTTTGTGCTCATTGTTATGGGAGACTGATCATTCCGTAAGAGAGTGCTAAGAGAGTCTCCCTCAGTGGATTTTCTATATTTTACAACTGCACACCTCTCCCTAAAGTACAGTTGGGATATTTTGTATCGTCATGACTGTTTCTTTTGGGTTACAAATTAAATTATGTCCTGGATGGGCTGGCTCCAGCAGAGATTTTCCTGCTGTGGTTTTCAACTTTTTACTCATGCACATTTGCAATTACTGAAAATTGCTACTAGGAGTTGCTAGCACTCAAAGATGGCTGTGCCACAAGACTTTGACCTGTCCCTTAGCTATATTGTTCTTTGGCCTTTGTGCTGCTCTCTCAGGGCCAGAACTGCATTTAATGGAATGTCCTTTCCTTGGGAAAGTTGCTGCGTTCATAGGCTAAGGGGTGGTCTGTGTGTTACAGGAGGTGAGGGCTGAATCTGGCGGGTCCCAATCCACATCCGGCTGTCTGAAAGTCTGTTGCTGTGCAGATTGTATGACCAGTGGCTAGCCATTATTTGATAGCCACTGCCAGTTTCAAAAGGTGCAGATCCTTGCAATTGGTGGACATGGACAAGCTTCCAGTCAATCTTGGATAAAAGAACTCCTGCAGCCATGCTGAAAATAGGGTCCCAGGAATGCCCTCCCCCCCCATGAACAACGCGGTCCAAAGAGTCAAGAACGCACAAAGTCACTTATTATTCGTACAACCCCCAAGTGCACTACTGACTGACACGTATGCAGAGAGATATTCTCCCAGGCAGCCATTCCAACCTTATCCAGTGAATGTCTAAGAATACAAGTGTCAACAGTGATCATGGATCCAAACACCATAACGGACAGCATTGACTTAATGCAGAGAAACCACTGTGCTGACCTCATAAGTGACACCATGACATAGCTGCGTTAAGTCATGAAGCACACACGCAACCATGCATAGCTTACACAAACACACTTTTATACAGGAAGAACATGCTTACACAGTTCTGTAGGACGAGCATATACATAGACGTACTGTCAAAGCTTTTCATTATTTTCCTCATTAGCCAAGTGCAGCAACGCTAAATTAAAGATCCAGAGCAAGTTTGCAGATACTTATGACAAAATAACCCTATGGAACTATCAGAGTAAATTAGGAGCCTGGTAGGACCGGTACAACTAACCAATAGGAAGTACAGTATAATGCAAGTGTGTAGAAATCATAAGCCTAATGAAAATCCTAGAAGGCCTCAAGCTGCAGCACACCAGATGAGGGAAGGAGACTCCGGCTGCATGAAGCAGGAAGACCAAGCTCATAGTCAAGGTCTGAGCTAAACAAGCACCTTCCTAACTTCCAACGACAAGGTGCCAGCTTCAGAAAAACAGAATAAATTCTCATAATTGCAGAACCGGAGAGCACTATTTTGTGATCTACAATCACGTGATGAGGCCGAGCTCAACAATGGGTATTCACCCTCGGAGGGAAGACTAACAGTTCTCAGCAAACCAGAAGAGAAGTGAAACAAGATTACATTTACAATGTTGCAACGTGGAGCGCACTCTCCAAGGCATAAATTAGATTTCCAAAATTGATTAGCAATGTTTGCCAATTAAACTTTTCTTGATTAGCAAACAAACGTATTAGATTAGCAATTTTGTACCGATATTTTTAATGTCACCAGATGTTATTTGTACCCAAGACATAACATGAGCGACAATACAGCATTTTTATATACCGTTGAACACCTAAGCGAGATGAGTGTCTGTAAAACGTAAATGTTAGCTGCATGAATACACAAATAAAAAAAGATCTGATAAAAAGGCTCTGGAAACAGTTTTCAGTGAAAGCCTCTGTGCAACTGAATGCAGGCGGCATTGTCTGTGTATTGCATTCCTGACCCATCACTTGTAATCTAAGGAAAATTTCTGAAGTTTTGTAAATCAAAAAGTTCACAATGTTAAAGCAAAGTCATAACCGGAAACTGACTACGTAGTATGGTTTTTGCGGCTAGCAGGGTAACTTCAGGTGGAACCTGTTATTAATATGAACGTTTTCAGTACAGTGTTAAATACCACTTTTGGGGGAGGGCAGGGCCTCTGAAGGTCCTCAAGCCCAAGCAAGGTAAGCCCAAGCACAGAATCCCAGCCCTGTGCACCCATGAAAGCAGTATTTATTGCTATTAACACTTTTATCCCAATCTGGGGTGCTGATATTTTTTGTTAATATTTAAGTTAACAGGCTTTGCAGAATTCTGGCTTCCCTTAAAAAGAAATTGCACATGTCCGCAATTGGAAATAACCATTTCTAGGATCTGGATGTGAGTTGAGGTGGCACTCCAGTGGAAGTTTGTCCTGGGGCACTGCCTCCAAGGACAGGGTGAAGCATGTGTTCACTGCCTCTCCTGCAGGTGGTAATATATAATGCAGGCATAACAATAGAGCAAAGTGAGCTCTGTAGGACAACTACAGTGCATAGTATTGTAGTAGATCTGTAGATGTACAGACTGGAATGATTGATCATTATTTTGCATAAACATCTAGTCAGCTTTGTATATTATGTTAGAGGAAAGTAAGAGTAAGCAGAGTAGATGGCATAGCAGTCAGAAAACTGGGCAAACTAGGTGGCATATTGTAGTTTGCGGCCAGCTCATTTTCTGGGTAGTTTGTATAAAGCAATAGGGTGATAAGATATAATGCCAAGGAGTTTGGGATCATTTCCTGGAATGAGCACCTAAACCTAAATGAAAAACTGACAATGCTGTGTTTTATAGAAGCAATACTGTAATTCTACGTTATGATCAACTTTCATTTTTAGGAACGGAATTGCAGGACTGGCTTAAAAAATAAAAAAACCTGACACATACTAGTCTTTGCCAAACATGATATAGTTAGCTTAATAAAAGTATCATCTGGATTACTTCTAATTTTCAGTTGCTTGAAAAAGAAATAACTTTTTTGCCTAGCACTCAAACACTGGACTTTGGTAATTGTAGAGGAGGAGATGATTTTGGCGGCACTCTCTCTGTTATCCCCTTTGAACTTGCAGAGAGAGAAGAGGCTGGAGAGATCCAGGGGTCAAGAGGAACACAGAGTGAATTGTCCTTTCATTTAACAGGGTAATTTCAATAGCTCTGATGCATAAGTGTCAATTTAATTAGCAAACCTACAGAATTGAAAAGCAAATTGCTATACAACACTGCTTATTTTATGCCTTAATCTCATAGGCAAAAGTGTTGTTGCTACCAGATACACACTGGGGCACAGTCATTTCACATCACCTTGAAGAGGTGCGCAAAAGGCTGAGAACCAAACTGGATCCCAGGCCTGGTGAGACCAGTTCTAACCAATCAGGGGACAGAAATCCAGTCGCGGATGGCAGAGGACAAGGACCAATGATAATTCTGCGACCCTGCAACAATGTAAATAGATAGTTCCTTGGGGACGGGGCAGGTCCAGTAGACTTAGACATATACTGACCCTCCATAGGGTCTACCGCTCCGAGCACCCAATAGACTTAAGTGATAGATTTTTGGGGGAGGGATCAGGTGATGATGCAATCTGGTATCAAAACGGGGAGACATGTCTTGGGGCATTGGAGATTCTGGAGGACTGCGTTTGTCCTGTAGGATCCCGATCGGTTTTTGCAATTAACGACAAATTCTAACTTGCCCTTGGCGGAGTCCTCCGTTTATTCTGGGGAAAGAATTGTTGGACCCTTGGGAGCTAAACGGGTGATCTTGTAGCAATCCCCAGACCTCTGGCATACCATGTCCCCTTCAACAATACCACAGATCATCGTTGGAGCAATGAAAAGTAAGAAGTGGTGCAGCTGCTGATACAATGGTGACATTTGCAGGTGACCAGAATCAACGTCATTGAAGTCCTGGTGAAGCCATGCTCCACTGGCAGATCTCAAGACTACCCTCAAGACTACCTTCAACGGTGTGTCGACCCCTGGACTGGTAGGAAAAACCAGCCTCAACCCCTGTTCGAAGATCTGTGCCTTTGGAAGTGTGCCAGGGCTGACTGGTGGACTGGCCAGCCCTCTACTGGCCTACCTCACTGCAGCAGTCGCCGATCAGAGTGCATCCTTGGAACTTGGAGGTTCTTCAGCTTGTACTACAATTCCATTCTCCTTTTTTTTATCAACGGAAGCCGTGCAGGACATGCTCATTTGTTAGTCCATTGAGGATGGCCCGTCACCCCCTGACCGTGGTGACTCCTGTTGCAATCAGTCTTCTTCATTTTGTCCCAAGGGTGTTCAGCCAGAAGGTGTCGGGAACAGAGATTTAAGTACTGCACCCACATCAAAATCGTACATTCAAAACATACTTCTGTACCCATAGATTCTGGGCCTACCTTGACTGGACTAAGCACAGAACGGGTCCCAATGGATTCTGGAATCCCAGCAGTGGTCTCTGGGGAAATCAGAGTAAGGTGGAGATAGACAACGGTTGCCCCCTCATGCTCCATAGTGGGTTTAAATGGGTGTAAAGCCCTGCCTCTAGCTCTCGCTTCCCCGGCTTAGATCAGTGGTGAATTGTCAAGGATTCCCTACTGGGACTGCCCTGATGTAGTAGTGGGATTGAGAGAGCTACTTATCTGAAATTTCCTTTACTTTTTTATTACTGGGTTGCAACCACTGGCATCGATCACATTGTAAACCTACCTGAAAAATAGACCCCAATCCATTTTAGGAGTGGACTAAGTGCTAGGTAATTATTCTAGTGTTGCTCTAAAGTGTTTCTGTTTTGTTTTATGCATGCATCCAACTACTTCCCTGTATTGCACTGGTGTTTGAATCGTATATTTTTCTATCTTCTTCTCAGGGTGAATGGATACATGTATTTTATAGTAAGTGTGTGACAATATGTGACTAGATATTGCTCAGTGGGTATTTTAAAGGCTGAATAAATCATTGTATATGTTTGTACTTGCCCGTCTAACTGGAATTATTGCTGTTGCTCTGTGTGGACTCCTTGTAGGCATAGACCGCTCTCAACTCCCTCCTGAGTCTAAGCCTTACTGTTCTGCACACTACATTGATTGGATATGGCCAGACTTGTGTCTTTCTTGTTCACCATAATAGGTCGGTCTCTCAAAATCCACCCCCAACGTTGATTTTGGAAATCCATCTTAACCGTGTAAAGGGATTTTCTGTGCTTCAAGACACTGGCGGATGTTCTATATGACTATTAGTACGTTTGCTGTTTAAGACCAGGTTTGTTACACGCTTCTCTATTTGAAACTCTAAAAGGCAAATTCTTCAATTGGTGTGCGCAAACCATCGGACACTGATTTGGTATTCATAGACTCAGACAAGATATTGCTCATCAATTCTCCATTTGATGATATAACAAAAGTCTACCAACAGTTCTCCATTTTAAATGCTATAATCTTCAACAGGACTTTTATATGAAAAACACACATGAAAATGTATAAAATTCCATTCCAATAGAAAATACAAGTTTGTCTTTTGCAGTCCACAGGAGGCAGCCGCACCAGTGGCATAATTTAAAGAAATTCAAAGGGTTTGTTGATATACTAACAAGTTTAAAAATACCATATCATTGAAAAATATATACAGCCAATCTCATACTATCTGGTTTGGTACGGACCAGAACCACAAACTCCAGTTGCTCTAGATGGATGGCTTTTTCTCTTATGTATCTTAAATAATTTGTGGTGACTTCAAACACATTGGCTTATACAATCTGATAGCTTTGATATGTGGGGCTTTGGGTTTGGTTCAAGGTTATAGGGAGTTCTATTAAAAGACACAGCCATGGTTGACATGCCCATCAAAAAAAGAGTTATAAGAAAAAAGGCGCCATTTCAGAACCAACAACTAGATGGCATATTATGCACAGCATGGGAATCTAAACTATTCTATTCACGTTACAGAATGTAGCTTTCATGTCCTGCCTTGAGGTGGACACAGCCTTTAATGGCCTGCCAGACCGAGCAAGGCCCTCAGCTTGGACTGTGGGCCATTAAAGGCTGTGGCCGCCCCAAAGGCAAGCCATGAAAGCCATTCACACCAGGGGTGTGTATGGCTTCAACAATTTTGCATCGGAAGGAGAATCGCACTGCTTGCACAGCCGATCTCTCTATGTAGGATGAAAAAAAAAGAAAGACAAATTTCTGCCGCCATATGGAAAAGGGACAAAGTTATGGCGGCCAGATGGGAGGAGTTCCGGGACCAGAGTGATCATTTTGGGACAGAGGTTTCCTTCCCGCAATGGGGGAAAATAAAAAATAAAAATTAAAAACTCCACCCGGGGAAGGGTCTCGGGTGGCTGGGACAGTGGGCGGTGATTGTGTAATCTCGCCCGCTGTTCTAGCCAACTGACTGGCTGAGCGCCCTTCCCTGGCTGCGAAGGTTACACTTCTAAAACTTATTTTGCAGCTTCATTCCAGTTATAGGTTCCTCCTACTATGGGCAGGTTGGGACAACTACTTCAGCATTTTAAACTGGAGATACTCAGCCTGAGGATGTTAGTAACTAGGATCTCTTGGTGGTGTCAAGAACTACCAAAGTACCTGTATGCAGTGCAGCTTCTAACTGTTTGAAAAGTTATTGCGCAAGATCGAATGAACCAAGTGCCTTCTTTTTACAAGTTGAGGTTGGATGGATCATAAATGAATCTGTCAATTGTAAGAGTTGTGCATAGCGTTGACAATGGGAAGCTGTTCAAGGAAGGGGCTCAGAGGTGAAAGGATATCTACATGAATAGCTTAATGCTGCCTGACTCACCTTAGTGTACCACGTGGAGTTTGAATCTAGACAAATCCTTAAATAAATTAAGTATGGAGCCTCATGTTGCTGCTTTACCATTATGGTTATGCTACATTCCACAAAAGTCACTCTTGAAGCCTTACTTATTGAAGTTTTATAGCTACTGCTTTATAGCACCTGCAAAAAGAAGGATTACTGTTGGGAAAGATTTCTCTTTTTGCTGGTATCCCTCCATAAGAAATGAATTACTTTTTTCTATTGTTCTAAACCTTTCCTGACGGAGGTAAGTGAACCTTTCTGCTCGACATATTTTGCTACTAATGGCCATTAGTGCAGGAGAACTCTGTTTTCATTTGCAAAGTTCTTCAGTTAAGCACTTTAGGGACAGTAACTTTGTGGCTAATTGTAGGTGTCTGGGATGGACTGGTGGCAGCTGATCCTTTTACAGGATTTCTGGTAGTCGTATGCACTTTTGTATTTTACAGCTTAATGGCATATACATTACCATATACACCAAAATAGCTGTGCCACAAGATTTTACCCGTACTTTGGCCATCTTGTCGCTGGACCTTCCTGTCCTGGAGTGGCCAGATTTCCCCTTTATAGTACACAGATCATGGGTAAAAGCAGGACTCTTCCAGCCACACTTTCAGCTCATTGTTGGAGGAAAGACTCAAGTAGAGCAATCTGCTGAAGACCCGCAATTCCTAGTTTGAAGATCGCCAGCAGCTCTTCCTTCACTTGCTCGGTGCATCCCTGCCACTCTGCAGCTCTCAATATGCTTCGACCCCTGAACCAGTATGAACCACCAATGCCGACCTCTGGTCGAAGATGGAGCTCCTGGAAGTGCTCAGAACTGTTCCGGGAACCATTCTGTGGGCTAACCAGATATCATCCTGGGCTACTTTGCTACAACAGTCGCTGTCCCGAGTTGAGGCTTGGGATGCCAGCGATTCTCAGTTTATGGAACAAGAAGCATTGTTGCAGCTCTCCACCACAAAGAGGGGCTTTGCAGGACCAGGTTTTTTATTTTGTTCGACACAAGGGTAGTCTTCTCCCATTTTGTTCAAGTGGCCATGGCTGTTTGCAGCCTGCATCATGTCTTGGGAGTCCCCAGAGGTCGTTGCAGGAGTGGTGGTCCTGAAGTCAGTGTCCCCCGAGTGTCCAGAATCCAGTCCATTGGAGCACAGAAACACAAACTAGCCGGACCCAAGAAACCAATGGCTGAAGTGACCTCTGCACCCGCAACCTCTGGGCTTCATCCAATAAACTAAGACACAAATCCAGAAAGTCCAGCGATTTCAATAACTTCTACGGTAGTCCCCGAGTGAATCGGAGTCCAGATGGTGAGTAAACATACCTGTTTGCCCCCCTCCCCCACCCCTCCAGCCCCTATCTGCATAGTGTTGTATGGGCATAATGACATACCCCACCTCTTCCTTGCCTGGCATCGAATGGTGGTATTCTGGCCCGTTATCCTCCCCTGGTTCTCCCCAATGGTGGTTGAATTGAAAGAGGGTCTTTTAAAGACAATAGTCTTGTTTTAAACGAACTTGGGCATCCGTTATATGTTTGACTCTAGTGGTGGACTGTAATGCAAAAGTATAGGTCAAGAACACTGTTGGCTGAATTTGTGGAAGATGTATTGTAGCATAGGGTTAGCCAGGAGGCTAAAGGACTTGTTAAGAATAGATTTGAGCTTTATGTTGGCCGCCAGCTTTGGTTTATACATTAGGGCATACCTGAAGGGACTGTCTTGTAAAGTGTATTATTACAACTGTTAGCGCAAATATTTGACCATGCTGCGGTGCAGGGAGCACTGGAAAACCCTTACTTTTGTATTTCCCTATTCTTTACACTAGGATCCTTTATTACTTTTGGAACAGTTGAGTTCATTTAGGTGTTGATCCAACTCAAGATAGGCACTGATTTAAACTAATAAAAAGCCTAAACAATCACTTTGTGGCATATGTTGCATAACTGCTCACAATTCCTTCAGGTCCCATTAGTGTATTTGATACTTCACACTTTGTACAGTGCTAGTCTTACTTGGTTCAAGATCTAAACCATATTAAATACAATCAAAAAATGGTCCATAGGCACCCCTCTGCGAGAACCAACACAGCTAAATTACCTGTTCTTTGGGAAGGTACCCACTCGAGAGTCCACAGCCACACTTTAGCTCACAGTACCTGATTGGCTTCCTCCTCTGAGCTGGTGCACGAGAACTCCTCTACTGCCCTGCACATCGACCACGCTTCCCATTTCCACCTCGGCTGAGCGTGTGGTCGGCAGCCGATTAAAGCCTGGTGAGAGCCTCTCTGAGGCATTTGAAATTGTTTTGCCTTCTTTGTGATTTTGGCCCGTGGTCTGTGCGTCTGTGTGCCTCCTCCTCCTCCTCCTCCTATCATGCCCACCCCCCCCCCTGATTGGCTTCCTTCTCCCATATCCCTGCCCTCCCCAAGGCAGCCCCCAGCCAGACAGCCCCTAGGCAAAGGGCGGCTCCTCCTTGGCAGCTCCCAGCTGTGTATATGCAGGTGTCCGCAGGGGACGCCAGTTGCCAGCCACCACCCCTCTGACGTCGTCCTTACGCCCGCCCGCCGCCTACCGATCGATCGATCCCTACCCCATCTTGTGTAATATGCACTGTTTCAGTATTTTTAAAATATTGCATTGTGAAACCTAGGCCTTTTCTCCCCTAGCTAGGATTCTCAAACGTAGGTGTGCCCTCCTACAGGTCTCAAACCGGCACATTTTTTAAACTCTTATCCCGTGCGTTGTTCTGTCCTATTGCCCAACTTGCTTGCCTCTCGCTGTCTTGTCTGCCCACTCCAATGACCTTCGCTTGTGGCTTCCCCTCTCCCTTCCACCTGTTCTATGGTGCTCTCAGTCTCTCCCATCTTTTCTAACTGCTTCTCTATTGACTATCCTGCTCTCCTCACTAAATCTAGTAGGAAGAAGTTTAAAAAGGACATCCTGGTCTCCAACCCAGGCCTCCCTATCGCTGATACCTACACCAGTGCCTCCAAGGAAACCCTCACCGACATCCTCTTTGCCGTGACTTCGCCAGACCTATGGACCCTTCATATGGTCTCTGTGCTCTCTTTCTCCTCCTCTCCTATTAATGGTGGCACCCGCTTGGATGCCCTCCTGGCATTCTTCCATTCCTCTAAAGTCATCATTAATGTCTACTCCAATGGGACCGTCCTGGTCCAAGGCCCCCAGGCCAACCTTCACCTCTTTGTTAAGACGCTTCCCGCACCTCATCAACTTTCTTTCCTCTCCTGATGTCCCCTCTCCCCTTTCCTTGACTACCTCGCCTCCCCCTTCTGCCTCCTCCTTGGTTTCCTGCCTCACCCTTCCCTCTCTGCCCCCTCTCGAGATCCTTCTACACCTCCGCAGGGCGCACCTCTGATCCGTACCCCTCCCAGGAAGTCCTTAAGGGATGGCAACCTTCTCCAAATTGCCACTCTAAACTCTTGCTGTGCTGTCAAACACTCCTCTGATATCTGCCGCCTTCTGCAAGAACTTGACCTTGATGTCCTCGGTCTCAATGAGACGTGGTTCACGGGCAGCTCTGCCACAAGCTTTGATACGCTCCTACTTGACGGCTACAAGATCCTCTCCGCTGCCACCTTCTCACCCCACTCTCCCCCTTTGGCTGACTTGCATCCTGACAACCCTTTCCACACTCCACTCTGCTATATCTGATACTCTTGATAGCCTTGCCCCTGTCATGAGACTCTGCCTGAAGCCCAAAGCCAAGTGCAACTCCTGGTACGACTCCGACCTCGTCACCCTAAAAACGCAAGTGTAGGATGGCTGAGAGGAAATGGCGTGCTTCATGTACATCCTCTGACAAACTGGCCTGCCACAAAGGCAATACCGGCTCTCTGTCTTAAAGAAGAAGAGAGCGCATATCCAAGCCCGCGTCCATGCTACGTCTAACAACGAGACCGAACTCTTTAAAATCTGCAAGGGACTGACCAATCCTGCCGCAGTCTACCTCTCCTGTCCCCTCTCAGGCTTCTGTATGGCACTGGCTTCTCACTTCATCTCTAAAACTCAGGACATCCTGTCCTCTCCTCCTTTCCCCTCCCCCTGTCCCCCACTCCCTGCTCTTCCTCTAGCCTCTCTGCAGCCGCCTCGCCTCCCCCCTTCTCTGCCGTTCCCCTGTTCTCTGCAGACGAGGTTGCTAGACAAGTCCAATCTATGAAAATCTCGTCGAAACAGGTTCACCCCTGTTCCTCCGAAACTATCAAGGACCACATAGACTCCCTGGCTCCTGCCCTGGCTGATTTCTGCAATCACTCCTTCGCCACTGGAGTCTTCCAATCCCCCCTAAAGCGCTCCCTTGTGCACACCCTTCTTAAGAAACCCACTGCCGACCCCTCCTGCCCGGCCAACTGCCGCCCAATCTCCATCACTCCCTTCCTGAGCAAGCTCCTGGAGAAACTGGCCATCTCCCAGCTTAATCTCCACACTGAATCTGTTTATCTTCATGACCATCAGTCTGGTTTGAGAGCTGCCAGAGGCACGGAAACTGCTCTCCTGAACATCCATGAAGTCCTGCTCTCCAACCTGGACTCCAACACCCCTTGCATCCTCATCCTGCTTGATCTCTCTTCTGCCTTTGACAATGTCAACCATGCTATCCTGCTCAACCGTCTCCGTGATTAACCTGGGTATCACTCGTAAGGCTCTGGCGTGGCTAAATTCATTCCTCTCTGACCGACCCTCCCAGGTCCAACTTGGGTCCTTCCCCTCTGCTATCTTTTTCTATACCTGTGGTGTCCCCCAGGGGTCTAACCTCTCTCCCTGGCTGTTCAACCAATACCTGGCACTCCTTGCCCACCGCATCGCCGCTCTCTGCCCTAACTTTCAGTGGATGACACAAAGCTCATCTTTAGGCTACCCTCCTCCACTTCCCTCATCTCGGACTGTCTGCTTTCCAGGAGTGGTGTGCCACCAATGACCTTTGCCTTAATGCCAGTAAGACTGAGATCCTCCTAATCGGCAAACCCGCTCCCTCCTTTCCTGTAGCTCTCTGGCCGGACTCCCTTGGCCCTCTTCCTGTTCCCATCTACAAGGCTAAAAACCTTGGGGTCATCTTCGACTCTACACTCTCCTTCTCTCCTCACATCTCTGACATCTCTAAGAACTTGCACTACCAGCTGCACCTCCTCAGAGGTATTCTTCCTTTCCTCTCCTTCCCCCAGAAGTTCACGGTCTCCAGAGCTCTGGTTCTCGCTAGGCCGGACTATTGCAATAGCCTCTTTCTAAACTGCCTACTTCTACTCTCCGCCCCCTGCAACTTTTCCAGAACAGGACCGCAAGACTTGTCCTTGGCCTCAAGCCCAGGGATCGTATCTCTCCAGGACTGAAATTTCTGCACTGGCTCACAGTGGCTGCGAAGGTTAAGTTCAAAACCCTCTGCATCGTCCACAAGGCCTTCTGGGGCCTCCATACCTTCAACTTTCTCTCCCCAAATACCTTCCTTCTCGAGCTCTTCGCTCATCTACCTCAAACTCCCTCAGGGTCAGTCACTTCTCCAAGCAACGTTTTGGTGGCATATCTCTTTCTTCGGCTGGGGCCTCCCTCTGGAGCAGCCTCCCTGCCTCCCTGAAACTTGAGAATCCTCTTCGGTTCCAGAAGCACCTCAAAACCTCTTTGATTCTGCTTTTTCTCCTCCTCTCCCTTGCTAACTTCCAGGCTGGCACTGAATTTGCACTGGTTACCTGGTCACCCCCTGATCTCGGGCCCAGGTCCCCTCCCCTGCCAGTCGCACTCCTGCACTGCCCACCTGGCAACCCCCGCACTTGGGGACTGTCTGTATCCTACAGTCCCACTACCAGCACTTGACACCTGGTGTCGGCACTTATCCTTGTACTTGCCACCTTCTGGCCGTACTTTTACTTACTGTTTAAACTTTGTTTTCTTTACCCCATATACTGCACTGTCCTCTTCCCTTTCTCCCTCGCACTTCTCCTTCCCCTTCCCATGCACTTCCCGATCTGAATGACACCTGGCCAAGTAGGATCGTTGTCTGTCTTCCCTCTGTTCCCCATTCCTTGCCTCGTTGCGCCTTGAAACACTTGTGTATAGGCGTGTTATAAATGCCATATCATAATTTCACAGAAGAGAAATATTAATTTGCACATCAGTCTTTGTCCCGCTCACATAGGTAGTCAAGCACTGAAATGCTATGATAATTCTCTTTTGAACATGAGAACCAACAGCAACCCCAGACACGCGTATCAGTCTTGTTGGGCCTCATCAGTGAAGTGGAGCTGTGCCTCTCCGAGGACAGTGAACAAGGGGTCCACATCTGAATGACCCTAAGAAACATAGGGTGACTAAACCCAAATCCCTTAAACAATCAAAAAATAGTATTTCCCTTCTGTGAAAGGTACAGTGAGCTAAAATGTGGCTGCATAGTCTCGAGTGGTTACCTTCCCAAAGAACAGGTCATTTAGCCATGTACATACTCTCGCAAAGGGGCACTTATGACTTTTTTAATATTACATACAGTAAATAAAAAAGGGTACATAGAGTGCCTACAAATCTTTAATTTCCATATGCAGATATAATTCTGCTGAATGCAAATCAGAGTGGACTTCAGCAAAAAGAAGCAGCTAAGCAATATTTTACAAACAATGGCCTAGTTTAGAGTCTAGCTAAAACATGTTGATAAACTACAAAGGGAGGTTGCAGTAACTGTTGAATTGAGTCTTCATAGAAGGGTCTGGATTATAACCCTATACAAGGCTCATATTGCTGGTCAGACTGTTGGAGACTTGATTTAATTCTATGGTTATGGTGCATGTTCAGAGAATACAGTTAAGTATTTAATGCCAAAGCTGCCACTTTCCTTTAGTATGGTAAAGAGATGGGGATATAGAAATGTTCATTTATGACATTTATGTACAAAAACAATATTCCATAATGGATGCAGACTGCTGGTCTTAGCCCATAATTTAGGGGCCCAGTCTGTCAGGGCTTCCATAAGGCTTAGGGTGTTAATCTCCACTTTAAAAAAGATAAAATTGTAGTATTCAGAACTTGCTGGTTTTTATGGCCACACAAGACAACTGCATGTGGCTTTTGCCTTGGCAGGTACAACGGTCCTCTCCGAGATTTCACCATTTTTAGAAAAGACAAAAATCGCCAAAGGAGGTGGTTTTTCACATAACCCGATTGACATCTAAGGAAGAGGCAGATATTGAATACAAATGTGCATTTGGAAGGAGGCTCCGTGTGATCCTTCTTTGAGGGGGATACCCAAATATCAGACATGCTTCAGGAATTAGATTGCACAGTATCATAAATTGCATAATGGGAAAGAGTATACATTCCCTGCTCCTCGGAAAATTGACAGACTGGACCCTTGGACTTTGCATGCAATGAAGCTTAATCTAAAACACTATTGATCACCTCCACCTATTGTGCTATTCCCAGTATATCATCCATTACTGCTTTATTGAAAAACAAGGTTTCTGGATGGGAGTCACTCTTCATCTCTTCGCTTTAAGAGAATGCTTTTGCAGAACCTAAACATGCAGCCTTGGAGATGTTTTGGGCAGTTCCTCAAGAAGGTTCAAAACTGCATGGTTGGAGATGCAGAGTCGGTATGCTGCGTTTCGAAAGAGCAGCAGCGTACAATGACACTCGTCCACACAAAGATTCCATTGGGGCAAGTTCCTTTTTTGGCCAACCTTTTCGCCTACAGCACAGAAGTTAAAAATGTTGCTGCAAGTTGCCACAACATGGGTTCATTAAGTTATTTCTCTGCAGAGTGCGACCCAGATCCATATTGTAAAGAGACGTGTGCAAGTTTGGCATGCACAGTATAGGCGCGAACATTGTAGCAGAGGGCCAGTTCTTCCCTTGGCTGCAGAGCAACTGATAGTTCTGATATAAATGCATCTGATAGTTGCATTTATTTAGCCTGTCTGTGTAGTGCCATCTGATAGTTGCATTTAGCCTGCTTGTGTAGCGCTATCTGATAGTTAACATGCCACCTGATAACTGCATCTAGCCTGCTAGTGCATTGATAGTTGAATTACCACTAGATAACTGTATTTAGCCTGTTAGTGCATTACAGCCTTTGTGCTGCCCATACACAGCCACTGTTGCACCCTGTCACTACCTAGAAATACAACCAAAACCTAGCCGCCAGTCATTATGGGCCTGCTCCTCCTAACTTACCACCTGGCACCTTCCCCTACTCAACACCAGAGCCTTCACTAACGCACGCAGCCCCACTACCCAACACTCACCAGCCATGACACCCATGCTTTTCATGGCACACCCTGCCAACACGTCGACTCATCCCCTGCCCCCACACAATCCTTACTTGAACTCACCTGCGCTGTGGCTAGAACATTTCACCACTAGGCCTATGCCCAACCAACCTTGCTCAACAACCATTAG
Organism: Ambystoma mexicanum; assembly: GCF_040938575.1. Lineage (NCBI taxonomy): Eukaryota > Metazoa > Chordata > Amphibia > Caudata > Ambystomatidae > Ambystoma > Ambystoma mexicanum. Next base: position 151,815,566 of record NC_090936.1, read on the forward strand.
GAATGCAAGACTGGGCTCAAGACTTCCGTGCCACACCCGGTCACCCAAGAGGCCCTCTCACCCCCTTCAGAGCCCTCCATCGCCACAATCTCACCGCAGCAGCATCACCTCTCACCAACACTGAACAACCTACCCAAAGCACTGCTCATCAATGGTGCCCTGATTAAGGCCAGGCCTGAAACCCTGCCCAACATAGCCCACATTCTCGACAATCCAAAAGTAACAACCTCAAGGGTGGTCTCATTAACGTTAGATCGCTAATGGCCCACGACTCCGAAATTGCTGACATCACCTGCAACCAACTTGACTTCCTAGCAATTACTGAAACCTGGCTGCACAAAGCTGCTGGCCCGGACCTAATGCTTGCCATAGCCCCGAACTCCACCATTTTTAGAAAAGACAAAAATCGCCAAAGGAGGTGATATAGCTTTTATCTGCAGAGCCAACCTTACCATCAAAGAAATAGATAGCATTACTATGCCGTCAACTGAACTACTCTCCTTAAAACTAGAAATCTCTGTCTCACGTACCATCACGGTGTACCTCATCTATAGACCCCCCCCCCCCCGGCCCACTAGGCACTTTTGAAGAAGACCTAACTACCCTCTTAAACACTAATGATAAACCAGGAACACAAATCATTCTATTAGGCGACTTCAACTTAGGCTACAATGACAAAAGACTCTAATGCTTCCACCATAGTCAATAACATCCAGGAAGCAGGCCTCACCATATGCAACAACGGCCCCACGCACTCTAAAGGTCGCACATTGGACTGGGTCGCTGACATCAACTGCGTTTCCCTCATAACGGCAATTGAACCTTGCTTATGGATTGATCACTATTTGATCTCATTGACCATTTCAGATCTTCCCCAACCTAAACCGTCTAAACCACATGCTCCTCCTACCTTCACCCGCTGCAAAAAAAATATAACGCTATCAAACCTCCTCCGGCTGATCCAACCTATCACTAATCATTCCAGCGTGACAACCAACCCTAAGGATCTAGCTGACCTGTACAATAACACCATCAACTCAGCGACTGACGCCATTGCGCCGCTAAAGCTCACCAATTCTAAACATCCCGCCCATCTCAATGCCTGGTTCACGCCTACGCTAAAAGCCATACGCAGAGAAACTACATGCAGAAGCATGCTGGAGAAAAAACCTTCTCCCCACAACAACAACCTCATTACTGACCTCACCAACAGCTACAAGAAACAAATCATTCAGGCAAAAAAAAAAAGGAGACCTTCAACGACAGAATAAAAAAAGCGAATTCTAATACTAGGGAAATCTTCTCAATCCTGAGAGAATTAGAATCCCCCATTGCACCCATAGATTCCTGCACCAAAGTCAAAGCCTGGTGCACAGACATTCAAAATGCCTTATGCAACAAAATCACAATGCTAAAAGACAAAATAGCAGCCAAAAAAACCTCCCTCCACAATATTGCTCTTTCCACGCAAGAAACTATCCTTCAGGAACTTGCCGCCAACCAAACCTCTTAACCAATTCAGCTTTAGAGCCATTTCTACTGTGGAAACTAAGAATATCATTACGTCGCTTAAACCCTCGCGATGCCTTAGTGACACCTGTCCAGCCTCTATTATCAAAGAGGCCGCACACGAACTAGCCCCCTTCGTCACATCTTTTATCAACGCATCATTCAAATCATGTTCTGTGCCAACCAACCTTAAAGATGCTTGGTTATTACCTCTACTAAAAAAAGTAAACCTAGACCCCAATGTCCCAATGAACTATAGGCTCATAACTGTCCCGTTCCTCCTCAAAATTCTCGATAAAGCTGCATATCTACAGATCCAATCCTACCTGGAGGTCAACAACCTACTGGGGACAACACAATCAGGATTTGGACCAAGACATGGAACCGGAACGGCTCTCCTTGATCTCAAAAATCAACTAGATGAGCGTAAAGATAGAGGAGACATTCCTAGTCTCGTATTCCTAGACCCATCAGCTGCATTTGATATGGTAGATCACAAGGTTCTCTGTAACCACCTCAAATCAGCTGCCAACTTCTCCACAAAAGCCACTGCATGGATAAACTCATTCTTGGTTAAGAGAACTATAAGTCTTCTCATCCACATCAGCAGCTGATCCAGACCCCCAAGGGTCATGTGTTTCCCCCACTTTGTACAATATTTTTACAAAGCCTCTGTTCGATATCTTGGACAAACTAGGGGTCTCATACACCAACTACGCTGACGACACCCAGATCCTTATCCCAATCCAAGGAGACTATGACAACGACACCAACCTCATAAATAAAGTCTACCAAATCATCCAAACCTGGATGGCCACACACGGCCTATGTCTTAACGACGATAAAACTGATCTCTTAATCATCGGGTCCACTAGTAAACTTAAATTATCCCATCTCTACAATGCCATCACTATTGATGGCATCAAAATCAAGGTAGCCAAGGAAGTTAAAACCTTAGGTTTGTACCTTGATTCAGGTCTCACCCTCGACAAGCAAGTAAATGCTACAGCCTCAGCAACTAGCTACGCATGCAAACCATACCTGTCCACAGACAGTTGTACCACCATAGCACGAGCCCTCATCCTCTCCAAATTAGACTACTGCAATGCTCTGTACCCAGGCACCAGTAAACACAACACAAACCCTGCAAAGAACAAGTTACTTCTTACCTTGTAACGTTCTTTCGATGGGATCTCCTTCCAGCTCTGCTGGCCTCGGAACATTTTTCTCTAGAGGGCTCTGCGCGTCGACGTCCGCCAAGTCGATGTCCCTCGACAGCCGCCGTATCAACGTCATCCTGCCTATAAAGGCCACGCGCAGCGTTTGTTGCTCAGTTCCGTTTTGTAGCCCACAGTATCTGTCTGGACTAGACTAATCACCCTGAAGGAGCGTAAGCTGCAACAACAAGGGAAGTAGAACTGCGGGGATGGATGGGAGGGTCGATAAGGAATATGTCGGAGGAACATCCCATCGAAAGAACGTTACAAGGTAAGAAGTAACTTGTTCTTTGAAGGGATTGTGTCCTCCGACGTATTCCTTATCTTAGATAGGCTCCCATAGCAGTATTCTATTAATGGAGGTGGGAGTACTGACTTCACGCTGTCTTCTATTGATGAATAGAGTGCAGTACAGCCCTTCCAAACCTAGTCTCTTGACTGGAGGAGGAATCCAAGTTGTAAAATCGTGTAAAGGTATGGACAGACGGCCATGTGGCGGCCGCACAAATGTCTTTAACCGGCACACCTCTTGAGGGCCGATGAAGCTGCAATACCTCTGGTCGAATGAGCCCTAAGGTTTTGAGGGGGCTCTTTTCCTGCCAGTTTATAACATTCCAAAATGGCTAGAATGATCCATCTGGAAATGGACTGCTTAGTTATTGGTAACCCCAGCTTGTGACCTGTGTAACCTACAAACAGCTGGTCTGCTCGTCTTATCCTGGCTAGTCTACTGATGTAAAAACTTAAAGCCCTTCTAGGGTCCAGCCTGTGTAACCTCTCTTCCTCTTTCCCCGGATGAGGAGGAGGATAGAAAGATGGTAGGGTAATCTTCTGAGTGATATGGAATTCAGAAACCACCTTTGGGAGGAAATTAGGCTTCACTTGCAGGACAACTTTGTCTTTGTGAAAGATTGTATGAGGGGGTTTACAAGAAAGCTTGTAATTCGCTCACCCTTCTAGCAGATGTAAGTGCTATTAATAAAACAGTTTTAAGGGTAAGGAATCTTAACGAACAAGAATGGAGTGGTTCGAAAGGTGTGCCCATCAGGAAAGTTAGGACTAAGTTTAAATCCCATAGGGGAACCTGGAATGGTCTTGGGGGATAAACGTTGGTTAACCCCTTTAGAAACTGTATTACCAAGGGTAACTTGAAATAGGATGGTTCTTCCGCAGTGCGCTTAAAGATGGATAGCGCTGCGAGATAGCCCTTAATGGTGCCAACTTGAAGGCCTGAATTCGCCAAATAGAGTAGGAAGGACAAAACCATTGGTGTACCAAATGAAAAGGGGTTGATATTCTGTTCTCTACACCAGCTGCAAAATCTGTTCCAACGGCAGGGGTATAAAGACTTTGTTGCTGGCCTCCTTGCCGAAAGCAACACCTCCATAACATCATCAGGGATGTCCCAATCCTTGTACCTCAGCCTTTCAGAAGCAAAGCGTGAAGGTTGAGGGTTTTGATGTCTGGATGGAGAACCTGACCTCCCTGCTGTGAGAGTAGCTTCTCTGAGTGGAAGTCGAATTGGAGGGCAGATGGACAAGTCTAGAAGGTCCGGGTACCACGTTCTCCTGGCCCAATCCGGGGCAATTAGGATCATGGTTCTCCGGAATCTTCTCAACCTCCTGATCATTTGAGGAATGACGGGGACCGGTGGGAACGCGTACAGAAGCGGAAACTCCCAGTCCACTATGAACGCGTCTCCGAGAGCTCCTCTCGGGGGAAATTCCCTTGAGCAGAACAGATCGCACTTCCTGTTGACACTGGTGGCGAACAGATCCACCTGAGGAGTTCCCCAAAGGGCAAAGATCTCTAGAAGGACTTCCTGAGCTAGTTCCCACTCGTGGAAGACTGTGCTCTGCCTGCTCAGAGCGTCCGCTGTCAAGTTCTTCTCTCCGGCTAGGTGAACTGCCGATAGAGAGATTCCTTCTTGGATTGCCCAAAACCAGAGCTGCATCGCCTCTCTGCACAGGGGTAGTGATCCTACGCCTCCTCTTTTGTTGAGGTAATGCATGGCCACCGTGTTGTCCGTCATTATCAGGACATTTTTCCCTTGTACAGCCGGCAGGAACGCCTTCAGCGCAAGTCTGATGGCCCTCAGCTCTAACAGGTTGATATGTAGTCTGGTCTCCGATGGAGACCAACGACCGCTGATAGTCAAGTCGTTGGCGTGGGCTCCCCATCCCGTGAGTGAGGCATCCGTGACTACTGTTATCTCCGGCCAGGGTTGCCAAAACTGTTCTCCTTTCAGGATGTTCTCCTGACAGGCCCACCACTGAAGGTCTCGAGCCACCCTGTCGGGAACCTGAAGATCTGTCATTCTCCCTGAGAATTGTGACCACTGAGTCCTCAGTGCCCACTGGAGGGATCTCATTCTCAGGCGAGCCTCTGGCACTAGGAAAATGCAGGATGCCATGAGGCCTAGCAACCTCAAAAAGTCGAAGGCTGGGAGACGTTGGGCATCTTGGAACTTGGTAACCATCTGTAGAATATCTTGAGCCCTCACCTCTGGCGGCGAGGCTTTTCCCAGGGAAGTGTCCAGGATCGCTCCTATGAACTGGAGTCTCTGCGATGGTATCATTTGTGACTTCTTTAAATTGAGGGAGAAGCCCAGTCTGTGAAGGGAGTGGCAAACGTGATTTACCTGGATCTGAGCTTGTTCCGAAGATACAGCCCTGATCAACCAATCGTCCAGGTAGGGGTAGACGTGAATCCCTTCCCTCCTTAGACTTGCCGCCACTACCGACATTAACTTGGTGAAGACCCTCGGGGCGGAGGTCAGCCCAAATGGCAGCACTCGAAATTGATAATGAGAGTTGCCAATTGCGAACCTCAGGTATTTCCTGTGTTTGAGATGGATAGGCACATGCAAATAAGCGTCCTGAAGGTCCAGAGATACCAACCAGTCCTGAAACTGAAGGGCCTGAAGTATCTGAGAAAGAGTGACCATCTTGAAATCTTTCCTGAGGAATTTGTTCAATTCTCGCAAGTCCAAGATGGGTCTCAGTCCTCCGTCTTTCTTTGGAATGAGAAAGTAAGGGGAGTACCAGCCCTCTCCGCTACAGGTACCGGTTCTATGGCACCTTTCTCTAGCAGGTCGAAAATTTCCTGCAAGAGGAGCAGATCTGGAGCTTTCTGAGAGCTGATCCCCGGTGGATGACTCTGAGGTATGCGTAGGAGAGGCAGGCAGTAACCTTGGGCAACTGTTTCCAATGCCCAAGCATCTGACGTGATAGCCTGCCATTCCGCCAGATGTTGAGTTAACCTGCCTTTTACAGGTGTTCTATGAGGGAAGTCCTCAGATGGTTTTGGGGCGGCTGATGCAGATGCCGATGGTAAAGAGGCACCTGCTGTTGCTGCGGCTTTTGAATATCTACCCCGTCCACCTCGGGTAGTTCTTCTTTGTCCCCTTTGAGCCGGTCGTCCTCTACCTCTTCCGAATGCGGAGTAGAAGCGAAAGGACTTGCCCCTCGCAGAGGTTCCTGTGGGACGAAAAGGTGTCTGACGGATTGCAGCGCCTAGGGATTTTGCTGCTGCTTTTGATGTTTGCAGTTTCTCTAAACTGTCATCCGCTTTTCCCGAACAAAGAAGAGCCATCGAATGGCATGTTCAAGAGCCTGGCTTGCACATTGGGGCAAAACCAGACTCTCAACCAAGCGAATCTCCTGGTTGTTGTACTTGCCGTCATTGCTCTGCTGATACTGTCAGCCGAATCAATGCCCGTCTGGAGGGATTCGCACATAGCGTCTTTACCGTCCTGTATGATATTCAGGAACGCCTCCCTTTCTTCTCCCTCAGGGATGCAGTCAGCCGCTGTAGAAGCACACTCCCAAAGTGTATGGCTGAATCTAGCAAGGGTGCAAGTAGCATTAACAGATTAACGGCATGCTACATGCCGGAAAAAAACTTTCTTTGCCATAGCATCATATTTCTTATCGTCCCTGTCCTGTGGGACGGTAGGGTAAGTAGTCTTGACGTCAGTAGAGGATGCTGCCTGTACCACCAGACTTTCTGGGGATGGGTGTTTTGACAAAAACTCCGGGTCTGCAGAAGATACCCTGTATTTTGTAGACAGTTTTTTATTTACTGCCGGGACGACATCTGGGGTTTCCCAGTTCGTCATAATCTTCCTCTTTAGAGCTTTATGAAAGGGCACTACAGGATCCTCCTGTGGGCCTTTGTCAAGAATATCCGTGAGGTCATCTTGTTGGAAAGACTGAAGGTGCAGACCACCCCATAAATTCTGTGATCCTGGCCATTAAGGCTCTGTAGGGGGTTTCAGCATGCTCCCCCAGGTCTGGCCTAGCAAACTCCACCTCAGGGGAAGTGTCTAACCCACTTGCCTCATGTAAGGAATCATGAAGATCCTTTAACCTGCGTTCTTCAGAGGATAACTCCTCTCTAACTGGGGTTGCAGGTCCCTGCAACTAAGTTTCTTCCAGTTCAAACAATTCACCCTCTTCCATAATTGAGGACATAGTTCTCAATTGTTCTGAACTCAAAGGGTGTAAACCCCATCTCCAAGGCAGAGGGTGTCATAATCGCCCTCGAAAACGTCGATGTCGTCGACGCCGAAGGCTTCGGGCGTGGCATCGAAAACAAAGGCGGAGGCCTCGATGACCTCGACAACATTGGGATTCTGCTCGAGGAAGTCGACAACCTCGACACCATCGTCATCGAGGACCTGGGGATAGCCACTGGGTGCGTCGTAACCGTGACTTTTCTTGGCGTCGACGCCGGTGTCGAAGATGGCGTCGAGTCGACAGACCCTTGTGTCGAAGGTCCCTTCGACAACGGCGTCGAAGACACCGACCTCGGCGTCGACGGAACCTTCGTCGATGGCGTCGACGGTACCTTCGAAGAAGGTTTTGAGGTCATGGCTTTACTCAAGGGTTCGAGGCGCGCTCGAGAAGCTTCCTTTGCCGGGTACTGCAACTCACAGCGTTTTTGACCTTCGGGTCTTTCAACCAGAGCATCGCTCTCGGCAGTCTTCGAGGGGGTCGAGGCCGCTTTCTCGAAGACGCACATCATATTTTTGCGGAATTCCTCCCATTCAGCCCGGGAACTATGTTTCGTGGGGCAAGGGATTCTCTTTGGAGAAACAGAGGAAGAGGAAGACTGAGAAGGGGGATCTTCGACGTCTCCTCTTCGAATGCTTCGATCTCGAGGAGTGATGGGACCCACTCCGAGACCTGGAGCGCGAATGGTGACGAGGAGACAAATGTCTCGACTTCGTCGAGGAAGAAGCTGCTTTAAAAGTCTTACCTTTCTCCAGCTTCCCCCTACGCTCCTTCAGGGCCTTAGCTGTCATGGACATACAGTCCTCGCACTCCGAACAATGGTGTTCAGCTCCCAAACACCACAGACAAACTCTGTGAGGGTCAGTCAGCGACATCTTTTTCCCACAATCTCGGCATTTTTTGAAGCGGAGTTGTCGGTTCCGACGAAGAAGCCATCGAGTACAGATCGAATATCTCGAGGTAAATAGGATTAACCTGACAAAACTGAGCAACGGTATTCTGAGGCACTGAGTAAGCGCGGAAAAACAGAACTGAACAACGGACGCTGCGCGCTGCCTTTATAGGCAGGATGACGTAGACGTCGATACGGCGACTGTCGAGGGACATCGACTCGGTGGACGTCGACGCGCAGCGCCCTCTAGAGAAAAATGTTCCGAGGCCAGCAGAGCTGGAAGGAGATATCTAAGATAAGGAATACGACAGAGGACACAATCCCTTCGAAATAATGCCCCTAGGACAGCATTAAGCATTCCTAAAGGGCAACATATCTGACCAAAGAAGAGCAGTCAACTGGCCGGCCATCAATGACCGTATCAAACTTAAAACTCTGAATATTACACATAACTGTATGAATAATAAAGCTACTGCATACCTCACAGAGAAATTCACAAAGTACACCTCTGAACGACATATCAGAAAGGCTCAATCTAATAGTATCAAGGTCCCCAGCTTCAAACACAAAAGAACTGGAGGGTCCAGCTTCCCAGTACTAGCAGCCCATCTTTGGAACTCCATCCCAGATTCACTCAGAGCTACTCCTTCCTTCCATGTGTTCAAGGCTAATGTCAAACTCTGGCTTCACGCCAATGACTTAAGCTTCAACAGTACCGAATATTCTGTATATTTAATGTATAATACTTGAAACCTTAACATACTACCTGCAAGCTATATGACCCTGTAACACAAGAAATCTTGTATATGTGAATCTATAACATTAGCAATGTATAATATCTATGTACCTGTAACATAAGATTCTACTTTCTGCAAGCGCCCAGTTGCTTAACGGCCCGGTGCGCTCTATAAATAAACAATACAACAATACAATAGCCTGTGGTCCACCCTGGCAAGGAACATCCTCTAATCGAATATGGATGTGCCTACAGTATAGACAATCGGTTGACTCAAGCAAATTGAACACACCTTTGTGATCAAAATTGAAGACTACTTTTATGTCCTGATGAGGGTGTTGGTTGAAATATTCCATCAGCAACCAGCCCCGAAACTCGAGTCGACACAAATATTCTAGTTTCTCCTTTTAGGATTTTGACTGCTTTTTGGTCTACATAAATGTATCTGGTGAATTGTACATGTTCAAGAACAACTTGAGAATATGCGCCAATATATTAATTCATTGATGTATGGTTAGATGATAAATATGCATTTGTTTTAAAGGTCTAAATAGAGAGCCCTGATGTGCTTAAAAACAAAGGTTTACAACAGCATATTTTCCACAGCATGATTGGTTGTTTTTGAATGAGGATGGGTAGGGTTGCGGTGCATGAATGGGTATGGGTGGTTACAATATGGTGTGTGCGTGTTTTTTTGATTATATATAATGACATTGTATTTTTGGATTAGCTGATTTTTTTATTACAAATTGTAGTAAGAATTTTAAAGATTGTGTATTAATGACTGTCAGTGTGTGTATACTGTCTATATTTATGAATATGATAGCAATAAGAAAATATTAATAAAATAAGAACAAATTGTTCAACAAATGTTTCATGAGTTTTGAAATTCAATCTCTAAAAGAGATTGGTGTATTAACAATTGAAAAGCAATAACTAATGCAAAGAAAGTCTGTACATGTCCTTTGACAATTGTACTTTTTGTGATGAGCTTTGAAGATGCAGCAGCAAAAGATTTAATAGTGTGGTAACTCCGTCATTTTCTAGGTAAAATTGATGTTAATGTACACATGTAAAGTGACTAAAACTTTTTTTTTGCCGTGAAAATTTTCAAATGAGTTTTTGAATAATAATGGAGTTCCTAAGTGAAGGTCACCCCACTGAAGTGGAGTATTGTCAGAAGTGTGTGAGGACCCAAACACCACTGATTACTGTCTAAGAAAGAAACAAACCCAAGCCATGACTGCCCGCCCCCACCCCCCAATCCCCAGTGTCTACATGCCAGGACACTGGTTGATGGTGTGGAAGGCTGCGGATAGATCCAACAGCATCACAACACCGCCTCCATTGACAATGCCCCCAACATCCTCCATTGGTAACAGAAGGATGGATTCTTTGCCTTGTGGCGAGTCATGAAAGTCTGATGATTCTATACAGTTCTGAAGATAGATCAGAACAGCTTTATCTATACAGTTAGCTTTGAAATAAAACAGTCATACAGAGGGCCAGATGAACCTTTCCTGTCTCTTGGAGGTTGTTGTAAACATGAGTCGGAAACCAAAGGAGAACAGGATTTATTCTTGGGACACCAAGCTAGGATCTCAGATTCTGTTACTGAGGGAAATTTGGTAAAAATTGGAGTTTTCAGCATAACACGAGGTTCTTCTTGAACTGACAAACGCTGGGTTTGTTTTGATTTTATTTATTTTTTAATTGATGTGTCAATAGTTGAAAAGAACTTTCCCCATGCATACATTACATAAAAGAACCCATCATAAAACTTCACAATAATAAAAAGTATTTAAAAAAAAAAGAAATCACAAATGAAATAACATGGCCAGCAATTAGAGGCATTGTAGTTAAAAACCAAATAAAATAGAGCAAGAGAGAACATTATTCCATCGTCCTTCATTTCTCTTGAATCACCATCCAAAGACCATATAGGATAAGTATGCAATGCACGTTCCCAGGATTAAGGCAGCATGCCCATAAAGCATCATCTTGTATATAGGCAACATCATGTACAAACCCTGTCCAGCTATAATTATACATGTGCTTTCTTGATGCACATTAGGTCAGCAAATGTTGAGCCGTTTTGGGGATGCGAGGTATGATACACAGAGAGCAACAACGGCTCTCCAACGTGATCCCCAAATGAGGGCCCAAAGTAGACATCGTTGGTAAATGATCAATTCGGAGTAATACATAAAACCTTCTCACCAGATCAGAAGGACACCATCAAATAAACCTGAGGTTTCATTAATGTATAATTGAGCATACTGTGTCTAGGATAGTCTCTATATGATCGTAATTGGAGACCCAATCCCAGGCGACCAATTAACACTCGAACTCAGCCTTGAGAAGGCCATATTGATCATCCCAATAAGGGGCCCAATCAATTTGTCTAAACAAATCAAATACAGCATTATTTGGGTTCAAAATCCCCTCTCAAGCTCTTCGCTCCTCTACCTACAACTCCCTCAGGGTCAGTCGTTTTTCAAAGAAACGAGCTGGGGGTAGATCTCGGTCTTCAGCTGGGGCCTCCCTCTAGAACAGCCTCCCTGCCACTCAAACTTGAGGAGAACAATCTCCGGTTCTGGAAGCACCTCAAGACCTTCCTCTTCTTCTGCCTTCGCTCCCCCTCTCCCCTGCTGATCTGTTCTCTCTTGGGCCCGTGCACCTGGCCACCCTCTGCCCTTGCACTGGGGTATGTATCTGTACCTATACAGCCCCCCCTTTTCTTCCTGCACTCATCGTACCTACCCTGTCTGCTGCCTTAAACCTAGCACTTGCAAATTGCTGGCTGCACTACCACTGTTTGTTGCCTTTATTATTTATTTATTGTTTTTTATGTTTCTCCTCTGCTTCGCACTTTCCACTTCTCCCCCCTGCCATGCACTTTTCCCCTCCCCTCTCCCAAGCACTTGCGCATTCTCAATGTCACTGGGCCTAGTAAGATAGCTGTTTTGTTCTCCCCTGTTCCCCGCCCTTGCTTTGTCACGCTCTGAAACACTTGTGTACGAGCGCAATAGAAATAAAATATCAATAGCATTAGACCAAATCCAAAGGTTACAGGCAGAATCCTACCTCTTCATAACCAAACTCATCAGTGAGAGGAGCGGGCAATTTGGTGACTTAATTGCCTTAAAAGCGCAAATGAAAATGAATTAAATCTTTGATGTTCGCAGCGAATATATTCCCACGGATCACGCAAGAGCTAAAAAGTGAGATGGTCCAACACTTCAGCAGTTATCTAGTTGGCAGAGTGTGCACGGATGTTCGTGGGCAGTGGAGTCATAAAATGTTTGTACTAGATTTATTAAGTCTCCTTATGTGTGCAATTGAGCAATGTGATCGTGATAAACCTTTCCTCACAATATTACATTGTTTCTATTCTAACCAGCTAGACCACCTCCCCAGCTAACCTTTGCCTGATCTGATCTTCCTAGCCGGTTTAGAAAACATTTTAAATTCTTTTTTTACCTCCTCCCTTTGAATTTTGAAAGGCGCTCCCAGACCACTTGGATATGGTCAGAGCTGTATAAAAGTTTAAATAAAATAGTGAATAGCATGTCCATATGTACTTGTTATTTTTGTTATGCATTTATAATGCACCAAAAGCCCACAGGCATTGGGGTGCAAAACACACACACACACACACTCAATACGGACAGAAAACGCAGGCCAGTCAGAGCCAATAGAGGTAAGGCCAAGAGGAATTTGTCAGGTTACTTAAATAAGAGGGATTTTTAGCACTTTTCGGAAAGACTTTATAACTGTCTCTACTCTAAGCGCGGAAGGCAGTGTTCCAGAGATTTGATGCTTTTACTGGAAAGTATCTTCCTAGGCCTTTAGTGCATTTGAAACCCAGGCTAAGCACCTGCAGCTGGTTGGAGGAACATAGTCCTCTGGTTGGAATATAGGAGGGAGTCCATGATTTTAGGTACGAAGGAGCCGTTCTGAAAACGCACCGGTGGACCATGGTACATACTTTGAAACGTATGTGTTCCTGTATCGGGAGACAGTGAAGGTCCCCCTCCTGTGATCTGCAATGTTGACCCTTTATGATTTTTTTGAAAACGCGCACAGCGTCATTCTGAAGTAGATGGCATTTTTTCAAGTTGGAAAGTGAGTCTAAGATCAGTAATGAGTTAGAGTAAATCGAGCCTCGACAGAACGGTTGCTTGGGCAATTGCACAATTATTTTCTGTGATGTAGGGGCAGATGTTTTTAAGCAGGCGAAGATGGGTAGTTGCAATTCTGGCTCATCTGGTTGATATAGGCATCTGCATTCAGTGAGGCCTCCAACTGAAAGCCCAAGGTTTTCACCTTGTTTTGCACTTGGATGATGCCATTCCAAATTTGGAAGCTTTTATAGTCTGTGCCTAGTTTAGCTAAGGCCTGCCGGGATCCAAAAGAGGAGCTCTGCTTTGCTGCCATTCAGGCATAGCGAGTTTTTAGACATCCATATCTCAATCTGGTCGTAAACATTGGCTAAAGCAGCAGAGTCAAGCATGTAGTCGCCACTAATTTCCCAAACTAGCTGGGTATCGGCAGCATAGTTTCTGAAAAATACACCCAAGCCATCTAGGAGCGAGCATAGAGTCTAATGTATAGACTGAACAAAACAGGCGATAGACATGCCGCATGGGGTCCCTCCACGCAGTATAGGTGATTTTGGGGAGGAAGCTGGTCCCCACAGAATTCGACTCCCAAATTGTTAGGAAGGAGCAAAACCAACCAACGGCCTCTTCAGAACAGTGTTCCAGATGCGTAGGGAACGCAGGAGGCAGTCGTATCTACTAAATCAAAAGCTGACAAAATCTAGCAGAATCAACAACCCAGCCAACTGGTTGATGGCCACTTGGCTTAATTATGTACATACATTCAGGGTGTATATTCAGTAGGCTAAATAATTTGCCCTCATGAGACAGTGATAGGTTTTGCAGGCCCAACCTCTTCAACCAACTACTTAAAACCCTTAATATCCAGCACTGCTCTATAACATTGTCCTACCGAAGACTTATGTTCAAATTATTTTTTTTTAAACGTTCCCATTGCCATTAACACCTGCCTGAAATAAATTGAAGGTTAATTTGATAAATTCCATTGTCTGTATGTTTTGCTCTTTATCCGTTAGCCTCATTTTAATTGTGTTTTGTTGTATCTTGCATAACTCATTGGCTTCTGCCGGGTTTTAGCCTCGAGCTCAGACAAGCTATTAAGCCATGGGTACTGTGAGGGGCCAGAAATGTGAGGCAGAAAACCTTTGGATGATTTCTCAAAATGTGCCATTTTTATTATCCAACGCCTCACTATCCCTACCCCGACTAGGATTTCCCTGCCAATCAAAACTAAAGGAAAACTAACAGGATATCTGGCCCTCATACAAACAAAATACAGAAGAAAAATATATGACAATTCACAACCATTCTCAACAATGGTATTTCCAATATTCAGAGTCTTTGTAACCTGGGCGAACTTCCCTTCCCCAGGTTTCAAGTTGGGTTTAGTTCCAAAGTTCAACAAAAAGAAACAAGGAAATCCGGGTTTCCAACAAACTTACAATTCAGTGTTTGTCTCCTTCACTTTGTCAAAAGAAAGTTAAGTCAACCAACGTTTAACCAACAGAAAAGCTCTTCTCTCCTTCCTTCGGTAATGATTTCCATTTTTTTTTCTCATGACAACCTTTTATTAGGTTTTACAGATAAACATGACATCAACAACAGCACAATGATCATTGATTGCTACATATCGGTAACATAGGTTCATAAGAATGGCGCGGGATCAGCTGATAGCCAGCGCTCTATTGTCCGATAGTATGCCCATTCTTGGTGATTATGTAGGCAGCCGTAGGTTGGGTGTCTATGATTGAAGTCGGTGGTTTGGTTAATAGAGAGGGCTGCTTTGTAGCCATCTAGTGATTGGTGGCCTTCTAGACAGTGCCAGGAATCTAGTTGCATAGTCCATGAATGGATCCCAAATGTTCATGGTCTTATTGAAGGTGTTAGTTCGGATTGCAGTAACCTTTTCGGCAACCGCAATGTCCCACCACTTGGACCACCATAGTGCTACTGACGGTCCGTCTTCATTTTTCCATAAACGGGCCATAGTAATTTTTGCTCAAGAAGTAAGTGCGTACACAGACGAGGAATGTGCCCTGAGCTTGGTAGTGCTCCCCCGCCGCCCCCCCCACCCCCCTGTTTCCCCTACGAGAATGATTCCCAGATCCCAGGATATGGTGAGGCCGGTGATGTTCTTGATGTGTTTAATCGCCTCCCTCCAATATGTCTCCGCCTTTAGGCAGGCCCATACCATATGAAATAGGGAGCCAGGGGTGGGACAGCCGCGCCAGCAGCGGTCAGAGATTCGGGTTGTCTCTGTTGATCTGGACTGGTGTCACGTATCTATAGCAGAGCTTGTAGCCTCCCTCCCTATTTGTAATACATTGTGAGCTTTTGTGCATCTGGCCCAGATTTTAGCCCATTCCTCTACCTCTATTTCCCGGCCCAGGTCCTTCTCCCACTCGATCATGTATTTTTCTTTTTTCATGGGGTCGGCCCTGTCCAGAAGACGGTACAGGGCAGAGATTTTACTTTTTTGTTGGAGTTGTGAGGGAGACCTCTAGAGCCGTTAGCTCTCTGGCGCATTTCTCTCGAACCGCTCTGAGAGACAGCCAGTTCCGTATTTGGGTATAATGGAATCTCTCCCGCTCATCTACCCCGAATTTTTCTTTGCATCTTTCAAATGAGATGGGGGAACCCTCCTCTACAAAGTCGCCCGTTTTAAGCAGGCCGCCCTCCCTCCGAAACTGAAAACTGTTGGGTCGACAACCTGGGGAAAACTCTGGGTTGTTCCAGATAGGGGTTAGGGGTCCCAGAGTGCCCCGGATACCTTATTTCCGAGCTGCTGCCTTCCAGCTTTGGGCAATTGTGACCGTGGCGGAAAGGGGGGACTTTATTCGTTTGCACTTTCATTTCTGGCAGATCCGGAGGATCCGCAGGGTTGCGCGGGCACAAGGTCTCTTCAATCTGAGTCCACTTCGAGGCATCATCTTCTTGCACCCAGGAGAATGCATGTGAGAGCTGGGTTGCTAGGGTATATCTAGCTATGTCTAGCACACCCAGCCCTCCCTGATTTTTTCCCGAATCATCATTCGCTTGCTGATGTGAGGCTTTTTCCCGCCCCTGACAAATCCCAGCAATTTTGTTTGCATATCCACCAGTACTGGGCCCGGGATGCGGGTCAGTATCGCTGTGCAGAAATATAGCCACCTAGGGATTAGATTCATTTTTATGGCAGCAATGCGCCCAAACCAGGAAATTTCCTGCGAAGACCAGTTATTTAAAGGAATGGTTCGCCCAAAATGTATTGCCCAAAAAGATGGGCAATAATAGAACAAATATACTCGCACTTTATTTTTTTTAAATTCCTATGTAAAATTTTGAGCAATTCAAGCTCAAAAATTGAAAAAGCAAGCATATGGGCGCATCCATTTTGTGAAATGGATGCCCGCCTGTGCTGGCTTTTGCGGCACTAATGAAGGAAAAGCCAGCCAGCTGTAGTAAACAAAAGCTACCACTGGGTGGCTTTTCCTTCATTGGTGCCGGGACTCGGAGGACGCGGACCGGAGACTACAGGCAGAAAAGCTGCAGCTGCATCTTGGTAAGTGCTATTGAAAAAAACAAAAATAAGCACCAGCTGTGTTTTTTTTTCCAAGTTTTCCGGGCTGGAGGACCCCGGAAAACTTAGAAATAAAACCGCAGCTTTAAAAACGTATTTAGGTTTGCGGTCGCTTTTGAAGCGACCGCAAACATAAATACAAAGTTAATGTGTTTGAAAACGCAGCGGTTTTTCTTTCTAAGTTTCTCAGGCTCCTCCGAGCCGGAGGAGCCTGAGAAACTTAGAAAGAAAAACCGCAGCGTTTTCAAACACAACCTCCTTGGGGAGCACCGGAGACCCAAAGTGAAAGCCAAGGCAGGCAGAAACACAAGGCGGTTGTGTTCACATGCCGCAGTGTTTCTGCCTACAGCTGATTTCCCATTTGGGGCTCTCGGGCTCCCCACGGGGGGCCCCGAGAGCCCCAAATGGGAAATGCTAAATGCTGCAGCGTTTCTGCCTAAATCTGCTTTCCCATTTGGGGCTTTCGGGCGCCCCAAGCATTTATGTTTGCAGTCGCTTCAAAAGCTACCACAAACCACTACGCGGTTGTTTTCTGCAATGCTAAATGCTGCAGTGTTTCTGCCTAAATCTGCTTTCCCATTTGGGGCTCTCGGGCTCCCCGTGGGGAGCCCGAGAGCCCCAAATGGGAAAGCAGATTTAGGCAGAAAACGCGGTTGTGTTTGAAAACGCCGCGGTTTTTCTTTGTAAGTTTCTCAGGCTCGGAGGAGCCTGAGAAACTTAGAAAGAAAAACCGCAGGGTTTTCAAACACAATAATGTTGCATTTATGTTTGCAGTTGCTTCAAAAGTTACCACAAACAAATACGTTTTTAAAGCTGCGGTTTTATTTCTAAGTTTTCCGGGCTCCTCCAGCCTTGAAAACTTAGAAAAAAAAAACCGCAGCTAGTGCTTATATAAAAAAAAAAAAATAAATAGCACTTACCGAGATTCAGCTGCAGCTTTTCTGCCTGTATTCTCCGGTCCGCGTCCTCCGAGTCCCGGAACCAATGAAGGAAAAGCCACCCAGTGGTAGCTTTTGTTTACTACAGCTGGCTGGCTTTTCCTTCATTAGTGCTGCAAAAGCCAGCACAGGCGGGCATCCATTTCACAAAATGGATGCGCCCATGTGCTTGCTTTTCCAATTTTTGAGCTTTAATTGCTTAAAATTTTACATAGGAACTTGACCAAAAAAAAGTGCGAGTATATTTATTTTATTATTGCCCATCTTTTTGGGCAATAAAACATTTTGAGCGAACCATTCCTTTAAGTCTTTCTTGAAATTTGTAATAAGTTGTGGGAAGTTGGCAGCATATAAATGGGACGGGTCTTTAGTAATATATACCCCTGGATATTCAATTGCATCCTTCGCCCATGGGATCGGCATTAGAGGCTGAGGGTGGTTCTTTCTTGATTAGAGATATTGATCGCCAGAGCTGATTTGTCTAGGTTAATTTTTAACCCTGATAAAGCCCCAAATTCATTAATTTCCTTCCATAAGGACTCAAGGGATGATGCCAAATGTGACGCTGTTATTAGTACGTCATCCGCATATAATGCGATTTTATTTTCACGGCTT
Organism: Ambystoma mexicanum; assembly: GCF_040938575.1. Taxonomy (NCBI): domain Eukaryota; kingdom Metazoa; phylum Chordata; class Amphibia; order Caudata; family Ambystomatidae; genus Ambystoma; species Ambystoma mexicanum. The sequence goes on from NC_090936.1 coordinate 151,833,673, forward strand.
CCTACCTTGATCCCCCCAATCCTGGCATTCTGTCTAATTTTGGCTGCAAAGGGCTCCATCGATAAAGCAAAAATCAGAGGAGAGAGTGGACACCCCCGTCTAGTGCCCCTTGATATCTGTATTGCTTCGGATCTCCTGCCATTGACCCGCAGCTGTGTCGTGGGAGTTTTGTAATTGGCCATTACCCATGTGATGAAATTTGGGCCGAATACGAAATGTTCTAAGATTGCGTGAAGGTACCCCCAGTCCACCAGATCGAATGCTTTATGAGCATCTAATGATATCGCGGCCATCCTATCCCTGGATCTATGGGCATGTTCAATAATGTATTCTCCGAATATTATCGTGAGTCCCTCTCCCTGGTATAAACCCAGTCTGGTCACTGTCGATAAGGCATGGTAAGACCGCTCCCAACCTGCCCGCTAGCACTTTAGCAAAAATCTTACCGTCATTGTTCATGAACGTGATCGGGCGATAAGTGGTCAGTTCGGGTGCCTTCCCGGGTTTGTGCAACAGGACTTTAACGACGCCGCCATTGACCCGGTGACAGAACCCGAGACCAGAAAAGAGTTGAATAATTTCACCAACCGAGGGACTAGGAGCCTGGAATATTTCTTATAGAAGGTTGCGGATAAGCCGGCTGGGCCCGGAGCTGTGGATTTCAGAGATCTTCGATTATTTCCTCCGCCGAGATGGGTGATTCAAGGTGCTCCAGCTGAGTCGAGTTCTGCCTGGGTACTGACTGCAAATACTTTGGTAGGTTGTCTAATACTGTTGGTGACCCTTTCATGATGTCTGAGTGAGATCTCGATAGTTCATCGATTTTATTTTCCCATCCGCACTGGCTATTGTGAGGATGTTTCTGCTTTGAATTTTTTTCTGTTTTTGCACTAGTACTTTGTTCGCTTTATTCCCTTTCGTGTAATAAAACTGCTGTGTGAAGACTAAAGATTTAGCAGTACGATCAGCGCAATGCATTTCCAAGGCTGTTTTGGCCTTTCTTAGCTCTCTCTCTCCCTCTCTCAACTATTCTGGAATTTCGCCTTTTCAGATCGGCCTCCAATTGGTTCACTCTCTCCTCCAGTTTGGCTGCAGCTATGGTCGAAACCCTTCGTTGTTCAGCCCCTGCACTAAATTAGAGAGCCTCTAACAACTGGATTCATTGCATCCCAGATAATGTTGCTAGGAGAGGTCTCCGTGGTGTTTTCTTTAAAATAGTTGACTATTGTATTCTCAACTTGCATTTTAATGCATTCATCCAGTAACAGAGAATCATTCAATCTCCAGTGCTTTTGGGCTGGGCGCTTTTGCCCCGATATAGCTAATTTTGCAGTCACTGGGGCGTGATCCGAGATCATGCAGGTGTGTATTGATGTTGCATCCAAGCATGGGTAAAGGACCCCTGAGATCAATATGAGGTAGATTCTCGAGAAGCCTTTGTATACCCAGGAATAATGGGTGTAGTCTCTTGAGTTCCCATTAAAGAGCCTCCAGGCATCTACGGTTTCCGTTTCCCTTAGAAGCTTGGCTAGTGATAGTGCTTGTACAAAGTCAGATTTAGCGGGTGGAAGAGTCTTATCCACTTGGGGATTTGGCATAGAGTTGAAGTCCCTGCCCATGATTAGGTGCCCTTCTTGGAATGCTAGGATGGTTGGGATTAGGTTTGTGATGAAGTTGGCTTGGGCAGAGTTGGGACCATAGATTGAAGCGATGGTGATGGGGAGCTCTTCAAATAGCCCCTTGAGTAGGAAGAAACGCCCATCTGGATCTCTGTATTGTAATTTTTGTTAGAGGGATCGATCCTGTCACTCAGGAGTATAGCCACTCCTCTTTTCTTCTGGCCGGAAGTGGCAAAATACGCTTTTTTGTAACTGTTAAATCTTACTCTGTGTTCGTCTTCTTGGAGTAGATGAGTTTCTTGGAGGAATACAATGTCCCCAGATAATTGCCCGAGCCTGTGTTCGACAGATTTCCGTTTCCTTGGCGAGTTAAGTCCTTGCACATTCCATGATAGGATTGTTATTTCGCTTGTGTCAGCCATAGTCTATTTCAATTTTGGCTGAGATTGGGCTCATGCCCGCCGGCTGATCCTGATCTTCCCCGTCAGAGATTACCTCGTTGCGTTGGTGATGCTTCATTGGTGTTGTTGGTATGTCATGATGTAAGATTGAACACTGGGCCGAGCAACTGGAGCTCCAAGACCCAGGGCATGTGTTTGTCTTTTGGCGATCCCTTCCCCATCCCCCAGCCCCCTTGAAATGAACATGTAGGAAAAACGACATCCTACTGCCACTTGGAAACTGGTGGCACCAATGCGCTCATAGTGGCCAACTGGGCCGCCGAATCAAGATGTGAACTAGAACAGTATCCCCACACTGCCAGGGTATTGTCCGCTGTACTGTGATGAGTTAATCCAAACGGGAGGCTCCCGTCTTCTTTGGAACAAATAGATCCATCCGTCATGCCTATCGCAGATCACCGCAGTCCATTATAGGGTTTCTGTGACCTGCCGTCATCGACGGGTCTTTGAGTCAATCATCCCGGATTGGAGTTTTTCCCAGGATGGGCCTAGAGGTCTGCGCCGTCGGACAGGTTTCGACCATGATCCGTCGGAGGGTTTGCTGTGCTGAGATTGGGATGGTTCTTCGGAGTCCAAGCCCCCGCCCCGATCTTCCGATGCCCATCAATTTGTCAGCCTCTTTCGGTGACTGAATTTGTCTGAGCCCCCTCCAATGTGAACCTGAACGAAGTTGGAAATCCCCAATGATATGCAATCTTTTTCCCCCGCAGCCATTCCGTGAATGTTCGCACAGATCTTCGCTTCTGAAGCGTGGAGTTCGCCAGATCTTGATACAGCGATATTGTAGATCCTTGAAACGTTATTTGGCCCATTTGTCTTGCTTCGTGCTCGATTTCCTCCTTGACTTGGTAGAAATGAACCCTTTCCAGGACATCTGGGGGGAAGTTAGATGCCGATCTCGGAACTGATCTATGTACCCGGTCCAGCTCCAGAGGTGCCTCGTCCGGCATGGTTATGATGAACCTGAGCAGCTCCGAGACGTAACTTCTTAGCTCTGCGTCTGGTATAGATGGAATCCCCGGAGGCGAATATTTCTCTGCGACCGATTCTCTGCATCTTACCGTTTAGCTTCTAGGAGGTCACCATCTCGCTTCCAGAGCTTTGATTCTGTCGATCTCGTCTTCGAACCGCTGGTCACATACTTCTGATTCGAGTTCTGCCGTCCTCCTCCACCACTCTTTTGTCCAAGGAGTTTATTTTTTTCGTCACCTCTTCTGTACTCTTTTGAATTTCTTTGGTCAGCGCAGTGAGTAGCTCCTGCAAGTCAGCCTTGGTTACCATTTGTGATGGGTTATGAGCTGATGCTGCAATGGTGGGGACTTCCTCACAGGAGAGACCCTCGGGCGCTTCCCCTTTCTTTGAGCGCTTGGTCGAGGCACTGGCCATTAATGCTGCAATGTCCGTTTGTTTAGACATCTTCCCGCTTCTGGACATTTTCTGTTCCCGACTACTTCCTGCTCTTCCCCCTTAAGAATGTATTTGCTTGCTTGTCCTACCGTTGGATGCAGGGGCCAGGTGCGCCTCTGTATTCTCAGTGGCGGGCGGAGATGGGGGACGGGGGGAGAACTGGACAAAGTAGCCTGAGCCTCCGAAGGAATTCTATTAAGTACTGCTAGTTGAGGACGTTGCTTAATGGGACCACCAGTGCAGTTGTATTCAGCTGATCCCCACTCTTCAGTTTGTGGTAGGAAGGTTGCCGTGTCTGTGTTGCTGCCTCTTTGGTGGGTTGGGCGAGTAGTGACACTAGGGCAATGCTTGATAGTTTGTGTGTGCTTTATGGCTCTGGAGCTGCGGGAGCGTTGGTGTATGCAAACGCAGGCCAGGCTGCTCAAATGGCTGTTCCGGAGAGCACGCAGGGCGCCTCTTCTCTGTTCAGGCCCCCCCACTGCTGTGGTTGGTCTCAGACCCCATAGTAAGCGTATTTTAGGGGTTCTGCTTGATTCAATGTCCCACTCCTCACCTTATGTCAGCAGGACTGCAGTATCTGGTGGTAGGCTGAATATGCTGTTCGTCTCTGGTGCAGTGGGAGCTCTGATGAATTACCTGCGGCGGTCAGGCCGCTCAGATGTTTGATCCTGGTAGCGCACTGCGGTGCTGAATCTCGGCTCGGAGGTAGCACCGTCTTGCCTGGACCTCCTTCATCTGCCTCCAGGCAGGCCACGCCCTTGATGTGAGTGGGACTCGGATGAGCTCTGCAGTGCCACGCTGCGGATGCAATACGCGCAGATGCGTCCCAGATCGTAGCACATATGGAGCGGTCGAGGCTGCCTCTCTCTTCTCTTGGAGCCTCAACGTCTTAGGGATGTGGATTGGTGTCCGGTAGGATCCCGGGTAAGAGATATGCTTTAGAGTCCCACTGAGGTCAACCAGAGCCCGGGCACCATCCACCGGGATCCTCCTCCGCTCTGCTACAGGGCACTTCGAGATTCTCCTACTGCGTGAGCCTGGGCAAGCCGCAATACCCCTGGGACCTGCTGTTGGGCTTCGGGCAAACGGTACCTTTCATTAGGGCAGTGCGGGATAACTAGGATCAGGTTGTTCGGCGGCTTGTGCTGGTGAATTTCATATGCCTGCACCTCCCCCACTCCGGAGCTTCGTGTAGATTGGGGCGGTGGAAAACGGAGGCTGGAGACAGCGTTTTCACATACTGCGCATAGGGCCAGCCAGGAGCTCCTAAGAAGACATGCCGCTCGCGGCAGCTCCAAGCCACGCCCCCAATGATTTCCATTTTAAGAATTATGTTTTGGGTCACAATGCTTTGCCACAACTTAGAAATGTCAGAAGAAATAAAGTTCATTGTCAGATTCAATGAAACAACTTCTGGCAAGGTAAAAGAACCACAACGTTTGACAGCAGTTCTTAAGACTTTATAACATTATAAATCACTGCCAGGATGACTTTACAGCAGCACTGAGTCTACCTGGGCAGCTCATCAGGTTAACCTCTGGAAGAATTCATCATGCCAGTCCACTCTCCTGCCCCACAGTGCTCCACACTCAATTGGGCTTCTGTAGTTTCAAATCTACAGACGACCAAATGTTGTATCACAGCTTCAACAGTTTGCAACCTTGTGACCTTTAACAGCTTTTCAGAAAAGACAATTTTCACATAAGTGCACCTCAACACCTAGAGGTAGGCAAGGCACTCTTCCTCTAAACATTCACCTTTCAAAAGGGTAGCCTCTTTGCCATTTTTTGTCTTTCTGCCACATAAACCAATATTGCCCATAAGGATGTAATTCGGCTTTTCTTTTGTATCGCTTTGGCAATGTGAGCTATATCAATATTTAGGTAATATTTACAATCAGCAGATTTCACCTTTTCATAACTTTGCATCCGCCCTTTTGCTCTCTGCCCACTAAAGTTGCTTACTTGTATGTCTGGCGTTAGTCTCTTTTGGATGAGGACAGTACTTGCACAACTCTGGGCTTGTGCAATGCTTGTTCCCTTTTCCTCACAATTTGATGTTCAGTCACTTAACTTCAGTGATACCTCAACTTCAACCACTTCACAATGTACTCTTTGGATAACCTTTTACCTCAGTTACTTTATAAGCAAACATGATCAGTCTTTCATATGTTGAAGTTTAAGACTGAATTAACTTCATTTTACTCTTAGGCAAATTCTATGGGAAGAGTTCTCATTGGCAAGTGCTACTTTTATAACTTCCCATTGTCCGACAATCAACAGTCTGTTTCACTGCTTTCACTCGTAAGTGAGTGTTTTTGCTTGACTTCAGTTGCCTTCCTTTGTTCACGCAAGTGCTCAGAACACTCAGTCACACTCACTGTCTTCTGTATTGCTCCATTTGCAGTTTGCAGGACTTTGACTGCTTCAGGCTTCGGTTTGGCACAGACCCTTCCATTGTGAAGGTATCCACAACCCCGCCATGCAGTCACTAAGCTTCTCTCATACTGGGACCCTCGTTGCATGCCTACACTCAGCAACGGTCCCCAACACGCGCCTGGCTACGCACATCTACCGCTGCACACCCTCCGCAATCAGATTTTGGGGAAACGGGATCCTCTCAGGACAGGCAGCTGAAAGCTCCTTGGGTAAAGTCCAGGCATCCCTTCTTTTCACCCTCTTCTGCGTGGATTGCCAACACTGCGCTCGGCTTCCCTCAAGCATGGGTCATTAAGCTTAACAGGCCAACTATTACTACAACATTGCTCTTTGACCCTCTTCCTCGTCCTAGTACTTCGGTAACTATGGGACTTTTAGTACCAACCAATAGAATTAGGCTTTGTCCATTTTCTAATTTTAAATGCATATCTATTTTTCTTAAATGCATTTAAAGAAAAATCACAAAAGCATACTTGAAAAGAGGAAAGCAATTTGTTTAAGCCATTATGTATAGGTTTCCTTTCACCATACCTCTGGGAGTAAGGGGGGTTTTTAACCTCAGAGGTTTCAAACAGTCTTTTTTTCCTTGGGGCATGTAAAGATGTCACACCACTTTTACCCACCCCCACAGGCTTAATACGCAATTTAAATACATCATAACGACAATCGCCATTACAAGTTTTGGCATCTTTAAGAGGCTCTTCCCTTTCAAAGGTAAATACTGTCTCATATCCCACAGGATCTCCTCACCACCCTCTACTCCCAGTTTATCCTCTTGCAGTACACCACCCCAAGGTCCGGAACAGGAGGAGTCTGCCTTTCCCTGGTCACCTGGGAGGGGACCTTCAGACAGGGTTTTAGTGAGTGATCCACAGGGTTCATCACAGTACATAAGAGAATATCATCTATGCTCACACACACAGAACACAACCACATTAAAAAGGCTGTAAAGGTTACATGCACAACAAACAGTCGTTCAGCAGTCAGTAAAACAACCACTAGACCTTACCATTTCATTTGTCACTGGTAATCTTTTCCTCAGAAGGCAGGTTACTACTTCAACAATGGCATCATGTAGTTTAGGGAACCTCAGAAGCTCCTAAAAAATAAAAGCATAATTTAAACCTTGTACGGAAAATAGCATAATTTGCTTATAATTTATTTTCTTAAAGTATGTGACATGGACAAAATGGATAAATAAAAAAATACATGGTTTGTTCTACTACCAAGAGCATCAATACAGGGTACCATTGAAACATTAGATTCTAAATGCTTTCTGGTCTATAAAGTGGGCAGCACTTCAAACATTCAAGCCGACCATGAACTTGCTACACTCAACTCCTTCCTTGCTTCAAATCAATCATAGGAAAGTATCTAAATGTGGTATTGAAATGTAGGGCTTGTGTAGCTGCAGCAAACTAGGAATAGCTGAAAATAAGTATTGAGGGTTCTCAGATTACACCCACAGAGCTGCTTATCGAGAAATCGGACGGGACCTATAACTGACAGATTGCATTTCCATTATGCTCTGGATTGAAACCGGACTGAACCATCAAGAATGCCGATCTTGAAAAAGCCTACCTGGTCTCCTTGCATTGACAAAGGTCTTCGCTGTTCCATGTCTCGGGAGGATAGCCCTGCGACAACGTGCTCGCCTTGGAAGCAAGACATGAACCACCACAGGTTCGATCCCCGGGTCCGCGCTTAGAAACCTCTGGGTATTAAGCGAGTTATAAATAATCTATCATATCATATCATGTCTTTCATACACGGGAAACCTAATTAATGTTAAGTTAGTCACATTCTGAATAGCTCCTTGGAAAACCCAGGTCACATTAAGAGCATAGTGACCAGTATTCTACTGAGCAGCAAAATAGGATTTTCATTAAAAAAAAAATTAGGCTTTTGGGCCGTTGGGCAAAAGAGGCTATATAAAATGCCCCAAAAGAGGCTAGCTTATCTAAAAGGGACACCAAAAAATATAGGAAATCTATGATAACTTAGTGACAATTTGCATATGAAAATGTAAAAAATAAAAAAAGGAGGAATGGAAGACTAGATCTAGATCATTTGATTTGGCTCATAAGTGCCACTGCAGTAGCACCAGAATAAAACAAAACCAATGGTATAGTTAATAGCAGGGTGGACTTCTTTGATGGCATTTGAGGAAAACAGTTCTTTGTCATGTGTATCCAGCCTGTTAAGTCAATCATTTTTCCCATTACAAAGAAGGCACATCGAAAAAATGCTGTAGTGAGGCGAATCTGGGAAATTCGTCCCTTAGGAGGAACCACTCCCTGTGAGGCTAAGGAGGTGAGCCTGCTAAGCAAGACCCTCCCCCCCTAGGGGTCTGGGAAAGCGGGACCTCACTGGGAGTGACTCCCCTCTAGGGGACAAAGACTACCATTCCTATATGGAACTCCATATGAAAAATACTCTGGATATATTGCAGTGGAAAAGACTGCTGTTGCTTCTGTTTGGCATTCAAACCCCATTCACATTACTTTCCAGTTCTTTGGCTCAAGGTAATGCTGCAATTCCCTTGAACCCAGAAGCGGACGAGAAACAGCACGCCCCTTTGAAGTACGGCAGAGAATACAGAGAAAAGGAACCGTGAATGGAGGAGGCGGAGGGGCAGAGATGTGCTACACCGCGGAGCCAGCGGTGGCATGGAGAAGGGAAGAGGAAACACACCGGAACACCGGCACCAAGGAGGGCGATATAGATGGAAGCAGTGACGATGGAAGAACTTACCTGGTGGCGTGACCACGCTGCAACAGTGGTGGGTCTGAGGCTAGCAAACCAGGGTCAATAACAGAGCAACAAATCCTCTGCTCTCAGTGTGAGGATCACTGAAACTGCTGAGACGGGCAGAAGGATAAAAGATGCATGCGCCAGAGACGCCATCACACTAGAGCACACACAAAGGCAGAGAAGGTACAAGGGTTGATCAGCGTGGAGGGTAGAGAATTGAGTTACACAAAGAGAAATAAGTAATCCAAAAGGACCAAAGGGGCCTGCAGAGTCCCAAAGCGATAAGAGGCATTGTTACCAGAAGGGAACCTGCAGAGTTCAAGCTATACAAGGCACAATATATGGGGAAAGAAAAGGTCCAAGTTGGTGGAAACTGATAAAGGTATAATTCCACCCCTTCAAGAATATGAGAGATTTGGGTTTGTATAAAGACAATTTTTCCGGGGGAATTTAAAAAGACTTCCACACCTTTCTTTTGTGAACTATTAAGAACGCCCATTTGTCCTTAGACCAGACTTGGGAGACCTTCAGCTAACACTGGCCGGACAAAGCAAGAACTGGGAGGCTACGACTCTAGCTCACGTTTAAGTTTTTTCATTTTTTATGTTTAATCATTTTTATTAGGCAGGTTCATTTACATTTGAAACAGGCATAAGTCAAAGAAAATGTTTATATTTTTTAGGTTGGAAAGTCAGTTAAATCAGTTAACAATGGTATAACAGGTTTAATACAATAAGTTAAAACAGTTAAATTGACAGTTGATTAAAAGACCTACAGGGGGACAGACTGGACAAGAAATGATAGGAGAGATAAATATAGGGGTTTGATAATGTTTAAGCATAGCAATTTTGATGCTACATGGTTGAACATCACTATTCAGTATTGAGTTATTGGATAAAAACATTCAATTTTCTGTTGAATTTATGTAAACCATCATCTACAGTAAAGGCGTGACATTTTTCAATGCGGTGGATGGAGCAAATGGAGTTCCACAAAGTTTTGAAGGACAAATTAGAGGCATTTTCCAATTAAAAGTAGTATTATGGTAAGCAAGGCTAATGCATAAATTAAATAAGGTAGGTGATTCAATATGCTGCATATAGGGATTAACAATAGTGCCAATGATAATGTTGCATAAAGACATATGTTTTTTAAAAAGAAATATTTTTTGTAGACAAATACACATTTGTTTCCCAAAATGCATGTTTAGGTTTTTTTCTAAAGTGGTAGGGCCAAAAAGTGAATAGGATTTGGACTGAGGACAATCTTTTGATTTTGTCAATTGATGAGCACCCTTAGGTTAGTTTGTAGACAGGGAAAATCCCTCATAGCAATAGGGACAGTTATGCATTTTTCCTAATAAGTTAAAATAAAGACCTTCAAATGTTAACCCCAAGTTCGACTCTTTCTTCTGGTTCACCATAGTAGATAATCAGAAAGAAAATATATCATGTACTTCTTTATTAACACACATTAATATCTTTAACAGACATTAAATGCAAGGTAAAAGCATGTTAATGAGGTTATGCTGTAATTACCACCAAGTGGTAGATAACATGCGTATGTAGTCCGTCATTCATTTCTATGATTTCACATAGGTAAAATAATAGCATTCAAGATAGCGGCGCATTGAAAGAACATGTACTTATCAGGCTGCGTATGGCACTTCTCCTTACACTAAACAAGGGACATTTAATATTGGCTAAAATAAATTCCTTTTGTTAAATAATTAGAATGACATAGTATTTAGGACAACAGGATCTATTTACTGTCTAGTATGTTTATTTTAATATAGGAGCACACAAACAAAATGTTTAACAAAAAATGAAACTATCGTAAGATTCGGCATTCTGTTTTAATAAACAGAAGATTCTCATTTGACCCCCAATTTTATGCAAAAAAAAAGCAGAACAGTAAGAACACGGCAGAGTTTTCATAAATGCTATCACTTTGTTTTCAAGTTTCCATAGCATGAGAAACTGAAAACGAAAGTTGCTGCAATTATGAGTACTACGGCAGCTTCCAGCGAAGTATTCAAAATTGCTGAGACTTTCGTTTGAAGTCTCCCAGGCTCCCCCGGCAAACGAAAGGTGCAGCAATTATCAATACAACAACATTGTATTTATAATTGCTGTTACTTTTGTGTTAGTTCTCCCATGCTCCCCCGGCCCTGGAGACTCAAAGTGAAAGCACAGGCACTTCTAAATATCTCTCTGCACGCCTTTCACGGTCGGGAAAGCAGGCAAAAGAAGAAAAGAAAAAAACTCACTCTGAGAACACGCAGGGGCTGAGAACATTCTCTGGTCTCTGGGTGTAATAACCAAAAGCTTCCAGTAGGGGGCTTTTGCTTTATTATTGCAGCGAGAACAGAGCTCAAATTAAGCCAGGAGGCTCCTTCATTTCACAAAATGGATGTCTCCTAATGCTTAAAATGTCTGACTTTGAGCCTCATTTACTTAAAGTTTTACATACAAACTTTCTTTAAAAATATTATTTATATATTTTTGAATATGGACCATCTTTTAAAATAAAATGTTCCACTCCTCTAAGATCATCGTTGATGTCTACTTAAATGGCACCATCTTGGTCCAGAGCCCTCAGGCCATCTCCTCTTTGATAGACGCTTCCCTTGCCTGATCAACTTCCTTTCATCTCAGACTATCCCTTCTTACCCCTCTCTGGCTCCTCTGCTGCCTCCTTACTCTGCCACCTCTATGGGACCCCTGATATTTCTCTGGCCACCCTGCTGCCTCCCTCCTCTGCCACCCCTCTGGCACTCTTCTCCCTCTCCAACTACACTGCCTTCTCTTCCTTCCTCCTATGCCCATCCTCAGGCACCTCCAACACATTGGCAAGGTGTACCTCTGGTCTGTACCCCTCCCCTGAAGTCCTTCAAATATGGCAAGCTACTCCACAAAACTACTCTCAACTCTCGTTCAGCTGTCAAACACTCCTCTGCCATCTCCTAGAAGAGCTTAATTTGGATGTACTCCGTCTCACTGAGACTTGGTTCACGGCCAGCTTTGTTACAAGCTTCGACACTCTCCTTCCTGATGGCTACAAGATCCTCCCCGAACCCAGAACCAACCGTCCCTGTGGGGAGTGTAGCCTTGATTTTCCCAGAGTGGATCCCTGCTTCTATCATACCAATGCAGCACTACTCCTTTGAATGCCTGGTCTGCAGCCTCTCCATCTCTCCTGGCACCTCTCACTGTGGGCACTATCTACAGGCCACATGGCCAGGTCGCCCCCTTCCTCTCAGTGGGCTGACCTCTCCTCCTCACTCCTCACGACTTCTCCCCCAGGACATGAACATCCACCTGGATGCTACCAACCCTTCTTCAGGACTCTTTCGCAGCCTCTACGATTCCCTCTACTCTTCCCTCTGGCCCGACTCACTCTGGAGGGCACACCCTGGATGTTCTGATCTCCTCGGACCTCCCCATCTCTAACCCTCTCACCACTCTCTCTTGGAGTGATCACTTTCTCCCCACCTCTCTCTTCCCTGCAGGTCAAGCAGACTCCAGCACTGCCACCTACCTTCTTGGTCATCCGACCCATGAAGCGTGCGTCAGTTGAGGCTTTTGCCGCTACTTTTTCTCCTCCTGCACCTTTGGCTGACTCACCCAGATAGCCCTCCATCTCAAACACTCTGGATGTCCTTGCCCCCGTCATGAGGATCCGCTTGAAGCCCAAATCCAAGTGAAACTCTTGATAAAATTCCGACCTTGCCGCTCTTGAACGCAAGTCTAGGGCGGCTGAGAGTAAGTGGAGGGCCTTGGGCGCACCCCGTCAAACTGTCCTGCCACCTGCTCCAAAAGCAGTACAGACTCTGTCCTCTCTAAAATGAGTGCCTACACCCAAGCACACATCTCTTTGGCATCCAACAACTCGGCCGAATTTTTCAAAATCTGCAAGCAGCTGGCCAATCCTGCTGCAGTCTCTACCTCTCCCGTTTCCTCCCAGGCCCTCTGCACAGCCTTGTCCTCTCATTTCACTACTAAAACTGAAGACATATGGTCCACCCCATCTTCGTCTACCTCCTCTTCCTCTTCCTCTTCCTCCTCCTCCTCCTCCTCCTCCTCCTCCTCCACCACCACCACTCCTTGGTCGTCAGCGGCCGTCTCTCCTCCTTTCGCCTGTTCACCCCAGACGATGTTTCTAGACAAGTCCGATCTATGAAAGTCTCATCAAAGCAGGTTCCCCCCCGCTCATCCAGAACAGTCAAGGACCACATCGACACCCTTGCTCCAGCCTTGGCCGATTTCTGCAATCACTCCTTTGCCACTGGAACTCTCCCCCCCCCCCTTCAAGAACTCCCTTGTGCACCCTCCTGCCTCTACTCTTTGACCTTTACAACTTATCCAGAACAGGACTGAGACTTGCCCTTGGCCTCAAGCCCAGGGACTGTATCTCTCCAGCTCAGAAATCTCTTCACTGGCTCCCCATGGCTGCAAGGACCAACGTCAAAACCCTCTGCATTGTCCACAAGGCTATCTGGGCCCTGGGACAGCTCTACCTCCACCTTTCTCTTCCAAAACATCTTCCATCTAGAGCTCTCCACTCATCCACCTCCAACTCTGAGGAGAAGACTTCTACAAGCAGAGAGTTGGGGACAGATCTATCTCCTCAGCTGGGGCCTCCCTCTGGAACAGCCTCCGCCTGCTTCTCCCAAACTTGAGCAGAACCACCTCCGGTTCCAGAAGCAACTCAAGGCCGTCCTTTTTATTTTCGCTTTCCCTCTCCCTCTCCCTCTCCCCTGCTAATGCTTCCGACTGCTCCACGCACTGGTCACCCGATCACCCTGTGAACTCTGGCCCAGGCTCCTGGCATGTCCAGTTGCCCTTTCACTGCCTCCAGGCTCCCCCACACATGTATCTGCAACCCTACAGTCCCTTCTCTCTGCACTTATGAGCCACCCGCTGGCTGCATTTGAGTTAACTGCACTTCCCCTTTGCCCTCTACTCTGGCACTTCTCCCAGTCCCTCTTCCCTGCACAAGGCCTAGTAAGATCGTTTTGTCCTGCTGTGTTTCCACCTCCTCGTCTTGCCACACCTGGAAACACTTGTGCACAAGTGTGTTATAAATGCCACATCAAATATTATATCATGTAACTGAAGGAAATCATTGTTTTCCTTGGAGAAGAGAATATATTGGGCATATCTGCTTTTGTACTTGATAGCTGTACATACATGCATTTCAACAAAATTTCAGAATAAAGAAATGTTTTCATTTTATACAAAGCGCAGAGGTAAACTTAATTCAAAAATATTTTGATTACAGTGTGTGGAAGCGAACTTAGAAACAGGCTAAAATTAAATGAAAAAAAACAGATTCAGGTTTTGCATTGTACAATTAATATGATAAGGCCATATAAAAGGCATCTATAGTCAGGTATTTAGATAAGTTACCTGCTTGCATAATACAAATCAATTTGTCAGCACTAGATGCCACAGAACCCATTTTGAAATGGCTTCCACTGGATATGTTGCGGACATGGGTTTTAGTCTACCTTCTTAATTGCTATAGAGGAAACCTATTACAGCCATTTAATGTTCATTGGTTATTGGTTATTAGCAAATATACATATGACTATAACATACCTGTAATCATCTTTCTGATGCTTGTATCTGCTTAGATTCACATGATTTTCATAGGCTGACATCTTTTGGTTGGCGCAGAGTATTACATGATTTTTTAATTTTGAAATAGGTTGTCGACAGGGCGTTTTTGTAATACTATACCATTAAAATAAGGGTAAGAAGAGCCTGATTCCCAACCTGGACCTCAAGGCTAGGGTTAAGTCAACAAAACAAGGTGGAGCAGTGGAAGAGGAATTATTCATATCGATATACGTTGTCTTTTTACAAATACTGACAACTACTTTTCTGAATGGCAAAGCAAAAAACATGTAAAATACATAACAGATTTTAAAAATGTTTCCTATAAATTCCAGGACTATATATAAAGGATAAACCATAGCCCCTTTCACTATTTCACCATCATTCATTCACTTTCATACTGGTTTGCATACATACAAAATAACTACTTTCCTTCTAACCGTCTTGGGTTAGATATTGCTGTTACACCCATTTTTAATTTAGATCTATTGTCTCTTCAAAACATCGGAAGAAGATTCGATCACACAGGTTTAACACGTCTACATATGTTTCAGTTGTCTCTGGACATTAATTTCAGTCTTTAAATACAGAAACCTTCAGGACGAAAAACAGACAGGAAACTATCTTTGGCCTGTCTCATAGGTATGGGGAGCCATGATACCTATAAAAACAATTAAAAACATTTCTGGTTGGCCACCAGGGGGTGCACGGATGAGCAGCCTCTCCGTGTGAGCTCTACTACCGCAGGTCCAAGACGAGACTGGAGCCCCCGTCTTACAACCCCCCCCCCGAAAACAAACAGGAGAGGTCGCCTGAAGACCCACACCCCAACCCCCCAGGAGGAAACGTGATGAAAATCGGACCCAAAAAGGGAACGAAATCGGCGTTTGATAGTGCGCCATATAAGAAGTGTGGAAAGCGAAAGTGAAACCCGCCGACATCAATGCGCTGGCCAGAACATGGTGTCCCATGGATAGGCATCTTAATACACGGCTCACCTGACACCTTCCTTCGCCCCCTTCTGTGCCCCCTGTTTGACCGGAGAGTGAGGAGGTACATGGACGGAGACCCCAGCACGCCCAGAGAAATGCCCCTGCTGCGGATCCCTGCCCGCGTGTGCTGAGGACTTGGAAACGGGGCTCCACCCGGCAGGGCGGCACCCTGTGAGCAGACGCCCCCAACCCTCCCAAAGGTCTGGGAGCCCCCCGCAGCACCAGCAACCCAACTCTCCCCCGCCGAACAAGCAGAGCCCCATCAGCAGGTCTGCCGTGTGCGCCGCCTGAGCAGGGGTGCCGTGGGAGGAGGGAGAGAGCCCATAGCATTGACCGCCTCGCCTGAAAGCCACTACACAGCAGCCGGCCAGCACACTACGCGCACTGAACCCACGGCGCATATGAAAATCTTGTAGGGTATCTTTCAACCAAGAAAGCTCACAGGACGGCGTAACTAAACGATTAAGGAAACAAAAGTGCAGACGTTATAACACCACAGCTCCCACCTTCTGCCCAGGACTCTCATGGGAAGCAATTGAGAAGTAAGCAGAGGCAAGGCGGCATACTGCACCCAAAAAGCCACCTCAGGCGAATCTACAATA
This sequence comes from Ambystoma mexicanum, assembly GCF_040938575.1. Taxonomy (NCBI): domain Eukaryota; kingdom Metazoa; phylum Chordata; class Amphibia; order Caudata; family Ambystomatidae; genus Ambystoma; species Ambystoma mexicanum. Next base: position 151,849,567 of record NC_090936.1, read on the forward strand.
GTGATAACCACCGGAACCATTACAACATCCCCTCATTATCTAAGATCCTGATCCTGCATCAGCAATATAGAAAGGAGACCACCCAAATTGCCAACCAAGAGCTCTCACACAGCCCCCCAAGGATCCTTCACCAACGCCTGAACAAAACGGGGCACACCACAGCACCCAGAGGGAAAACACTACATCTGGACCAAGGCTCCCACCCAAAATACATGAAGAACAACGCTCAGGAGGGGGCAGTACACTGATCCCCCAACTAAAGCTGTCCACCGCAGAACCGTAAGGTGATCTCAACGACATTTGGCCACAAGGACAGAGCAAAACTCAAGACGAGGAGACCTGCGCCCCCCCTCTTCCACCTCCACCGCATATGGTGGACCCCACCCCCAGCCAACATCCTGGAATCACTCTGGGGTCATCCGAATATACTGTAGTGCGGAGGGTTGGGGCCTCCCCAACCTGGGGCGTGTGCCTCCTCTGCCACAGTGACCACCCCATGAACACTAAACTGAAGTTAGCCAGATACGCTTAGGAACCGCTTTTATCACCACCAGAGAACAAAGACAAAGACAATGGACACCTCCGAGACTGGTGCAGGAGCCACCAAAGGTGATATCGCTGCCCTCCTGACTGAAATAACATCCATGGGGGCCAACCTAGGCGGTAAAATAGACAAAACACAGAGAATGGACAACATTGAGGAAAGACTGGAAGGAGTTGAAAACAATCAGGCCTCCATAGACACCCTCGAGACCCAAATAGACCTCAGAATACGGGAAATTGAGAAGAGGGAGGAGGAATTCTGACAAAAAATTGATGATTTAGAAAACTGCGAGTGGAGAAACAACCTACTGCTTCTTCGGCATTCCAGAGCACGAAGGTGAAACACAGGAAGACCTCAAGAAAACAATCCACGACATCAAAATCTTGACGGCAGACGAAGACAATGATGAGCCCAAAACAGAGAGAATACACAGTGCCGGAGGACCTGCTGGGGGCCCAAGATCAGTCCTCGCCAGAGTCCACCGATACCAGAACAGAACCAGGATTCTAGAAAAGGCTAGAACCGGAGGCCCCCTCACTCTGGGGGGAGCCCAGATAACCATCTTCCAGGACCTATCCTCCCTCACCCTGGCACTGAGTCGCCTTTGCAATCCACTAACGAAATGGCTCAAGGAACAAGGCACTAGATATAGATGGGATACCCCTTCTCCCTCACATTCGAGCACGGAAGCAAGAGAATACAGCTAAGATCAGAAGAGGAGATCTGAGACTGTATCGCGGAACTCCTTGGAACAGGCCCGAGAGAAGATGACCGACGGGAACCCGAACAAAGTTGGATGCGATGGGAACTCCAGGGACCAAGGAGAAAAATAGTGAAAGAATCAAGAAATTATAGGCGAAGTAACAACACACCAGACAATCACAAATGAAACCAAAGTGTCAGACACCTGTACTCATAACTCAGGGTTGGAACAAGACAGCACAAGCAACCGTCAAGAAAGAAAGACAATCAACACTTCCTTGACACAAGGACGAAAATATGGATAGACCCACCCTGGGGGAAGCGGTGAGAGGACTAGCTAAAGACACTGCAACACGACACGATTCACTGCATATCCTTTCACGAAAGTTAATGTTGAGTATTAAGCATTGGGGGAGGGACGAGGGGGCTCTAATTGTTAAAGTGTTTATATTTACCACGGGGACCGAGCGGTAACTGTTCCCACAGGTGGTCCGACGTTGGACTGACAGTTCTTACTCAGTCCGATTCGAACGCCACCAATCAAAGATGGAAGCCCACGACAGAAGTGGGCATGAAGGGGAACAAGAGAGGCGGGAAGGAAATGTTAATTTGTTATATCGAGTGTGGGGGGGCGGGGGAAAATCAAGACAACGTCACTCAAGAAGGTCAGGCACATCCTACGAAACACTAACCCCATTGGCATCCAGCAATATAGAATGGGACCCAGCAAATAAACAGAGAAAACACATCAATGGCCGTTAACTACAATACCACTGGCGATGGGCTCGGCAAGATTAAAATCGGAACATTAAACGTCAAGGGACTTAACTCCCCCACCAAGAGGTCATTACAGAATAGGGAATTCAAAAGGGCAGACCTCGATATACTCTTCCTACAAGAAACCAGGTACATCAAAGTGGAAGAAAGAAAAGTCCTGTACACCAGGTCAGGAACTGAACACTGGGGCTCAAGCCCACTCCGGAAAGCCGGTGTCGGCATCCTAATGAGCAAACGACTTCAATTCAAAGTCCAAAAAACCTGGGCAGATGTGAGCGGAAGAGCGATGGTACTGGTCGGTAACGTACTGGGCACGACCATCACACTGGCCTCCATATACGCCTGCAATTCCGGACAATCAAGGTTCCTCCAACACACAGTCCCAAAAGTGATGATCGAAACAGAAGTTGAAGTGATCCTAGGAGGCGACTTCAACATGTGGGCAGACCCGGCACTAGACAGACAAGCCGGTAACACCAAGGCGAGCGACCCGCCAGAGGCTGGCCGCTCAGAACTATTAGACATGATGGACTTGTACAAACTCAAAAGATACATGGCGGCATATGAACCCCCACCAAAGAGGCTATACATTCTACTCTGCTCCGCACGCCACATACACCAGAATCGACTACATATATCACACCAGAGTTAATGGAGGCACTGTCCACATCCAAAATATCTCCAATAACGTGGTCGGACCATGACATGGTCACAATCACCCTCAACCGGATAATGCTCCCTTGTAAAAGCTCAAAATGGCGCTGCAACAAGACGCTCTGGAAAGACTCAATATTCCGAGAACTGGCGAAGGACATTGCCGAATACTTTGAGCGGAACACCGGAGAGGTCTCAATGAACATGGTATGGGAAGCAGGGAAGGCCACGTCGAGAGGGGTACTGATCAAGGAGGAAGCAGCAAAGAAAAGGGAGCGCCAATTGATAGAAAATAAGGTTAGAAACGAAATAGCGCACCTAGACCTCAGCGCCCAAACGGCTGATGCACAGAGAGAAGAGAAAATAGCAGAGGCAACCAGGAAAAGAGGTGAACTGCGACAACTGGAAACCGACCAGATCATGTGCAAACTTCAACATCTGAATCAGAAACACTGAGAAAGGAGACATAGCTGGTGCGCTACTCGCAGCTAGGCTCTGCGGACAATGCAAAGAAAGATGGACATCTACCATAGAAAAAGAGTATGATCCCCACGGGGATCTCTCCCCCAATATCCTTGAGGCCTTCGCCGACTTCTATGAAAATCTATACACCTCTGAGACCACACACAATGAGAGCGTAATCACAGAATATATGGACAAAGCGTCCATTCCAAGACTAACAATGGAAATAGCACAAGCCCTTGACACCCCCATCACAGAGAAAGAAGTAGAAGATGCGATCAAAAGACTCCCAACTGGGAAAGCTCCTGGGAACGACTGCTATACGACAGGGTTCTATAAAACTTTCATTGAGACCCTCCTTCTGTTTATGGTTGAACTTTTTAACAACATCCTCCAAACCGGTTCAGCCCCTGAATCATTCTCAGAGGCACTCATCACAGTCACCCCTAAAGAGGGCAAAGACCCCAAACAATGCGCCTCTTACCGCCCCATTTCCCTCCTGAATATAGACGCCAAGATCTATACACAGGTCGTCACCGTGTGGCTGGAAACACACATGCCAGCTATCATTCACAATGACCAAGTCGGATTCATCCTGAGCAGACAGGGAGCAGACTCCACCTGCAAGACCCTTCACCTCATACACGAGGCAAGGAAAATGCTGAACACACCCGCATTACTGTCCATCGACACTGAGAAAGCTTTTGATAGGGTCGAATGGCACTTCCTGGAAGCAACACTAAAAAAATAGGCCTTGGCCCGTCCTCCGACGAGGAATCAAAGCAATGTACACAGCACCCTGGGCATCCGTAACAGTGAACTCTCAGTACTCCCGCTGGTTCCCTCTGAGCAGAGGCACGAGGCAAGGGTGTCCCCCCCCCTCGGCAATATGGTTCGCACTTTCACTGGAACCTCTGGCCCAAATGCTCAGGGCAGACCAACAAGTCGAAGGCATGCGAGTTCAAGGAAGAGAATACAAGTTGGCCCAATACACCGATGATATACTACTACACATACAGAACCCGATGACATCAATCCCCCAAGCAATGCAACTCAGAAGAATATGGCGCACTATCAGGTTTCAAAGTCAACAGAATCAAATCCATTCTCTTTCCTCTACAAGAACCCACCACAACCCAGAAAGAAGAATTCAACCGATTAGGCCTCACTGTCAGAGGTCCCACGCTTCGATATTTGGGCGCCAATCTAACGAGAAATGTCACAGATTTGTATGAAGCCAACTTTCCTCAACTCCTCGCCGCATTTAAAGCCGACCTCGCAAAATGGCGACCACTTACGATCTCCTGGATGGGACGACTAAATGCCATTAAAATGGTCAGCCTCCCGCGCTTCTTGTATCCCTTTCAAGTCCTCCCTGTGTCGATCCCAGAAGACTTCTTCAAGCAAGTGAAAAAAGCAATAACCGGATTCCTATGGGAATATGGGAAAGGGAAAAACCCAGAATACCATACGAGACTCATTTTACCCAAAGACCAAGGAGTGGTCGGCCTTCCAGATATTGAACAATACTACCAGGCAACCCAGCTAAGAGTCCTTATTCCCCATTTGCGAGATAGAAAAGACCTGCAATGGGTACAGCTCGACGACAACAACAACCTCACCCTCGCCACACTCGGAATGGCTATGGGTCCCCAGACCACAACTTACACGAAGACTACGGGACCATCCAATACTCGGAAAGATATGGAACATATTGAAGGAGGGAAAAGGAATGAAGGGAGTGACCACATGGCCATCCCCCTTGAGCCACCTGTGGGCCCCAGGAGTCCGAAGCAATCCCAGAACACCCCAGATACCAAACCTGGTTCGACGCCGGACTCGAAAGGATTGGACAGCTATGGCGTGACGACAAATTCATATCAATCACAGACCTGGAGGAAGCCCTCCAGCTGCACCCAATACCGATTTTCCTCTACCTACACCTAAAAGGCATCCTCTCCAAACGCGAATGGAAACCCAAGATCCAAAGAGAACTAACCGCCTTCGAGAAAATTCTTGATACAACCAACACGAAGGCCTCATAGCACGCATGTACCGCACCCTGCTCAGTAAAGACCTGAACTCAAATCTTCGCCTCAAAGAGAAATGGGAGAAATACTTCAACAGAGAATTCAACCAAGCAGCGTAGGACACGATTTGCAAAACACTCAATTGCCGTACAATACAAGCTACATGCTATAAATTATTACATAGATGGCAGTACGACCCCCACAGATTATCGAAAACGTACCAGACCAACAACCCGAAATGTTGGCGACAATGCGGAATGAATGCCAACTATTGGCACATGTGGTGGGACTGTCCAAAGGTCCGCATATACTGGACCGAGGTGCTCGGATGGATAAAACAAATCGATGGCACTGAAAGACAAGTAACCCCCTCCTCACCCTATTCGGCCTTGAAGAGGAAGACGACAAACTAGTCAGGATAAGGGGACTCGCACCTCCATTAATATTAGCGGCAAGAGTGGGCCTAGCTATCAAATGGAAATCGCCACACCTCCAACAAAAAAAAAAAAGAATGGATAAATATTGCAACAAACCTATACAATGGAGAAAATCACGGCAGCCCTCCATGGAAAAGCAGCACGCCACAGAAAAATTTGGTGCGAATTTGCCGCTACATATATCCCAAGCCGAGGTCAAGACCAATCCATAGACCCGGAGTCAACGCAAATCACACATGTACAAGACTCTTAACCATCATATAATACCCCACTGGTGCAGAGACCCATCGCACAACACAAGCCCACATATGCCAAATGAAGAAAACGTCCCAGCTCGCATTAATGATTGTTAAAGTTTATGCCAACGACCAAGACATAATGGTCCAACCATCCTGGAGGGCGGAGAATGGACAAAATTAACTGAACGCAACAAGGGAAGGGAAAGTTAAATGTGTTGTTTGCACGTTTTTGTTTAATTATAATAAAACAGCGTGGTAACAATGTGAAGTTAAAATTGTACCAATTATGCATCACCTTTGCGTTGAAAACCTAATAAAACTTAAATTAAGAAAATATATATTTCTACATTTCTATATGAACCCTGTCAATTTTTGATTACAATAAATGTATTATATACCAACTTTTCACTAGTCATAGTCTGTCTCACCTTCACTATATATTTGGCAAAGGTAGATCAGATATATGGATTCAATCCGTGGCCCTGGACAAGTCTTAGATACTTTGACATGGGCCAACCTGGAGATTTAAAATACAAATACAATGGGTACCAGGTGCAATCTTGATCGAAGACAATTCAATATTAAAAAACAGATGTATTTATGTGCCTAAAATTACTTTCATAGGCCAGTCGGAAGAAACGTCAAACTTTTTTTGTGATTAGCTGAGTGTGTCTTTTTCAGAAAGTGTTCCTTCTCTGCAATGGATATGGAGCCTGTAGGATAATAGTTTAGTGTCAATTTGCTCCTATACTGTAGAGTGTTCATCAATACTCAGCTGATATTTTATACTTGCATAGTATGCTTTTCAGGGTCCAGAAAGGAAAATGGACCCACTTCATTCAAGTGTGTCAAACAACGAATGTTTGGAAATGCAAAACTGGTCCCATTTTTCTTGAGTCAATGGAAACCCTATAAAGACATCACAAGATGTAAGGTTAGACCCTATTGGGATTGAAGAGTGCACCTACTAAATTGCATCTCTTTATAACCTAATTATTTTGATTTGCGTAGTTTCTATACGCGCTTCATCATATCTCTTTTTTGCTGTCAGAGCGAGTGGGCTGACATGTATGCTTTGCGCAGTTCAGCATATCTTTTATAAATAATGCAAGGGCAAGCAAGGTAACGTGCACGCTAGATACTTTTCACAGGTGTTATCTTGCATTACTTTCTACTCACAGTTATAACCTAGTTCTTGAAATTTGCAGTTTTTATGCACGCTTCATCATATCTTTTGTAAATACTGTCAAAACAAGTAGGTTAACATACATGCTAGCGCGGTTCAGCATCTCTTTTATAAATAATTCGATTGAATCTCACAGATGTTTAGTAGAATTGTATATCTTGCATTGCTCTTTACTCACAGTGATGGACGGAGTTGTCACAGACATCGCAGCATCGTTTGGTTGATAATTCATAAAGGCACGAATCTAGGTGCGCTGGCGCTCAGAATTGGGATCGCCAGGATGTTCAAAGGAAGGACTTCACTCGCATGCTGCTCCTTACAGAGACACCTGCTGTGACACACGCAGATTTATACACCGCCCGTGCACCGGAATTCGATGCATAGTGATCGAAAAAGGACTACAGATTGCCTGAATGGAGCGACCATCTTTGAAAGATTTTCAAAGAAATTCAGAACTATGTGCATGGTATTGAATGTTGTTATGGCCTTATACAGTCATACTACATAGTCTGTTTTTTAGATTGCCTATTGCTTAGGCAATAATAACAGATGATTATGAACACATTTATCTGTTCCGACGGTTACTTTTGTAAAAAGTGTACATTTATACAAATGGGCAAGTGTCATGCTTTAACCCATCACATTGTTACTTAAAGGTAAATTGTCAGCTCATTTCTTGGTAATCAAATTATTCCACTCAACGGAAACGTTCAGTCCATGTTTCACCGTATCTAGGCTATAATTAAATTTTTGTTCGATCCTATGGAGTATGGAAGCCATATCTCCTCCACATGCCTGTACTTTTACATGTTGTAAGACGAACCATCTGAGATCCGTATCTTTATGTCCCATTCTTGAAAAATGGGAAACCACGAAAGAAGAAAAAACTTCTTGGGTTGAAGGTTTGGAGCTCTCAATCCATCAGGTGATTCTTTCCCAGCCAATCTATAACATTCTGTTATAGCCAAAATTATCCATCTAGATAATGTTTGTTTAGTTACCGCCAGTCCCAATTTGCGTACAGTGTACCCCACAAAAAGTTGATCACACCGACGTATTTTTTGCCAATCTTGAAATGTAGAAGCCAAGAGCTCTTCTGGGATATAGTCTATGTAGCCGCTCCTCTTTGCTTGCATGAGGAGGGGGGTAAAAAGTAGGTAAAGTTATATTTTGTGACAGATGAAAGCCCGAAACAATTTTTTGGTAAAAAAGATGGTTTAACTAAAAGATAGTGTGAGGAGGACCGCTAGAGAGCACCTGCAACTCACTTACCCTGCGGACTGATGTCAATGCTACAAGGAATATTGTTTTCAAAGTAAAGAGCCTTAACGGACAAGAGTGTAAAGGCTCAAACGGAATACATGTGAGAAATTTTGGAACTAAGTTCAAATTCCACACTGGAACCTGGAAAGGTATTGGTGGAAATACATTGTTTAACCCTTTCAAGAATTGAATTATTAAAAGGTATCTTGAAATAAGATTCTTCTTCTGAAGAGCGCTTAAAAATGGATAGCGCTGCTAAGTGTCCTTTTATCGTACCAACCTGGAGCCCCAGATTAGCTAAATGTAACAGAAAGATAATAGTGGGGTTATTATATTGAAATGGGTCCACATTCTTTTCTCTGCACCAGTTACTGAACTTATTGCAACAACGCCGATAGAGATTTGGTTGCTGGCCTTCTGGCCAAAAGCAAAACCTCCATCACGTCATCCAGAAGATCCCAATCCTTGTATCTCAACATCTCAGAAACCATGCGTGAAGGTGGAGTGTGTTGACCTCCGGATGGAGAACATGACCTTCCTCTCGCGAGAGAAGATCCTCTCTTCTTGGAAGACGTATTGGAGGGCAGATGGACATGTCCAGAAGGTCCGGGTACCACGTTCTCCTGGCCCAATACGGGGCAATTAGGATCATAGTTTTCCCGAACTTTCCCAACCTCCTTATTACCTGAGGGATCACAGGGACTGGAGGAAACGCATACAGAAGAGGAAACTCCCATTCCACTACGCATGCGTCTCCTAGAGCTCCTCTTCAGGGGAAATTCCCTTGAGCAGTACAGTTCGCACTTCCTGTTGACACTGGTTGCGAACAGATCCACCTGCGGGGTTCCCCAAAGGGCGAAGATCTCTTGAAGGACTTCCTGAGCTAGTTCCCACTCGTGGGAGACTGTACTCTGCCTGCTCAGAGCGTCCGCTGCTGTGTTTTGCTCTCCGGCTAGATGAATTGCATAAAGAGAGATCCCTTCTTGTATTGCCCAGAACCAGAGTTGCATCGCCTCTCTGCACAGCGGCAGTGACCCCACTCCTCTTGTTGAGGTAGTACATGGCCACTGTCTTGTCCGTCATTATCAAGACATTATTTCCCCGTACAGAGGGCAGGAAGGCCTTCAGCGCTAGTCTGATTGCCCTCAACTCCAAAAGGTTGATGTGAAGTTTGGACTCTGATGGAGACTAACAACCACCGATTGTCAGATCGTTGGTATGGGCTCCCCACCCTGTGAGTGAGCCGTCCGTCACTACTGTTATCTCCGGCCATGGTTGCCAAAAAGATTCTTCTCTGAGAATATGATGGCTGCAAGCCCACCATTGTAGATCCTGTGCTACTTTGGCTGGAACCTGCAACAGATCTGACATTTCCCCTGAGAATTGAGACTATCGAGTTCTGAGAGCCCATTGAAGGGGTCTCATTCTCAATCTGGCTTCTGGCACCAGAAAAATGCAGGATGCCATCAGACCGAGCAACCCGAGAAAATCGAAGGCCGGAAGATACTGGGCATTCTGGAATCTTGTTACCATCTGCAGAATGTGGTGAGCTCTCTCTTCGGGAGGCGAGGCTTTACCCGAGCAAGTATCCAGTACTGCTCCGATAAACTGGAGTTTCTGTGATGGCATCATGTTTCACTTTTAAATTCAGAGAAAACCCTAGTTTGTGAAGGAAGTGACCAGTCTTGGACAGATGATCCTGGGCTTGCTCCGGGGAACGTGTTCTGATCATCCAATTGTCCAGATAGGGGTAGACATGAATCCCCCCTCTCCTGAGACTTGCTGCCACCACCGCCATCAACTTGGTGAAAACTCTTGGGGCGGAGGTAAACCCGAATGGCAGAACTCGAAACTGATAGTGAGGCTTGCAATCGCAAACCTTAGGTACTTTCTATGCTCGAGATGGATTGCACATGAAAGTAAGCATCCTGAAGGCCCAATGATACCAACCAATCCTGGAGTTGGAGAGCCTGAAGGATCTGAGAAAGTGTGACCATCTTGAACTTGTCCTTCCTTAGGAACTTGTTCAAGTTCTCAAGTCCAAGATGGGTCTCAGTCCTCTGTCCTTCTTTTGGATGAGGAAATATGGGGCATACCAACCCTTGTTCCTTTCCGCTACAGGTACATGTTCTATTGCACCTTTCTGTAGCAGGGTTAAGACTTTGTGCAACAGGAGCGGATCCGGATGTTTGACAAGAGTTGTATCCCGGGGGGTGATTCTGAGGTTTCTTTAGAAAAGGAAGGCAGTTACCTTGAGTTACTGTTTCCAGTGCCCAAGCATCTGAAATAATGTCCCGCCATTCTTCCAGATGCTGTGAGATTCTGCCTCCCACCGGGGTCTTGTGGGTCAAAACCTCAGAGTGGTTTTGCAGCAGCTGCAGCAGCGGCTGAAGGGACAGATGCTGTTGCTGGGGCAGATCTAGCACCTTTTCCTCGCCCCCGAGGAAAATTTTCTTGACCTCTTTGACTGGCCTGTCCTCTTCCAATTGAGGAATAAAAACAAAAAGGACGACCCCTCCAGGAAGATGAGCCTGTGTAGGGGTTTTGCTGAGGTTGTCTTATAGCGGCACAGAGATTTAACCGTCGCTTTGGAGGTCTGCAGCTTCTCCAAACTTTCATCCGCCTTGCTGCCAAACAACCTCGAGCCGTCAAAAGGCATATTAAGAAGCCTGGATTGCACATCCGGTGCAAAACCAGACTTTCTTAGCCACGCAAATCTACGTAGTACCATGCTAGTTGCCATGGACCTACTGATACTGTCACCTGTGTCCAAACCTGATTGAAAGCATTCTCCCGAAGCCTCTATTCCATCCCTTATTATGGCTAGAAAGCCATCACGCTCTTCACCTTCTGGGATGTGTTCAGCTGCCGCTGACATGCAGTCCCACAGGGTATATGTGAACCTTGCCATGGTACAGGTTACATTAGTAGACTTCAAAGCCATACTCCCTGATGTAAAAATCTTCCTAGACCATGCATCCACCTTTTTATCGTCCCTATCTGGAGGGATTGTGGGGCATGCAGCATTTCCAGTGGCTGCTTGTACTATCAGACTTTCTGGAGTTATTCTGGATCAGAATTGCAGGGTCTATATTTAGACACTTTTTTTGAATGAACTGCCGGGATGGCTTCAGGGTGTTCCCATGCAGAACTAACCCTTCTCTGCAAGGCAATGTGAAAAGGGAGAATGGGGTCTTGTTGAGGAGTTCCTGATAGTGAAAGACTGGTGAACTTCTACCCCACCCCATAAATTCTGTAACTATTCATGAGTTTTCTGTAACCCGCATCAGCCTGCTCTGATGGGTCTGGCTTGTCAAATTCGTACTCTGGAGAAGTGTTCAGACCACTTGCAGTCTGTAAACATTCTTGTAGCTCTTCAATTTCTGATTGAGGATTAATTAATTCCTCTGGAACAGATCTTGTGCCAAATTTAACACCAGAAGAGGTGTCTTCTTCCTCTTCTGATGATTCTCCCTCAGATAGATGACATGGTCCTGAAAAAGTCATGTCTATTCTCAGGTTGAAAAACCTTTTCTGGTAATGTGGGTTTTTCCCCTTATAAAAGGCTTGGGCGTCGACATAAACGTCGATGGCGCCGATGTCATAACCATCGTTGAGGGAACCTTCGATGACCTTGATGTAATCGTCGAGGGGGATGTGGAAACTGTCGAAGGAGCTTTCAGAGTTATTGAACGTGAACTCAACGTAGCTTCCTTCAAAGGAATTTTCGACTCGAGGGCCTTCAAAGTCTTCGATGGAGCCGATGTCGACTTCGATAGCGTATGATGTTTCAATGCCATTTTGTTTCCCTCTAACTCTGATTTATGCACCGAAATGTCTTTTTCATGAGGTGACCCTCTTTTTCATGAGGTGACCCTCGACGACTATCAGCTTTTCTTGTTTTGGACCTCAGGTCAAGTTTTTCGTGAGTAGGGGTAGGGGGCATGGTCTTTAGCCTTTTTTGAGGGGGTCTGGGCTGCGTTCTCAAATATGTTAAGCATGGAAACTCGAAAAGCTTCCCATTTACTCGGGGAGTCATGCTTTGATAGGCATGCTATCACCTCCTCCGAAGACGCCGAGGAGGATGAGGGAGATCGATGCAGTCTTTTCTTTGCCTTTTTGGATGACGAAGAAAAACTCTCGATCTACTCCTGGACCTATGCTTTTTCCGATACTTTTTCGAAGACTCAGCCGAGTCTTTCCCTTTCGAAGTAGACTTCGATGAACCCTCCCCCCCATCGCCAGTTTACCTCTGCGTTCTTTCAAGGCTTTATGGGTTATCGACTGGCACGAACCACAGTCTTCAATTCGGTGGTCGGACACGAGGCACCAAAGACAATTTTTGTGTGGATCTGTCAGACATTTTCTTTCCACACTTCTGACATTTTTAAAATCCCGTCTTTGGCGTGGAAGGGTTCGAAGAAGACGACATAGCTTTTTCTTCACAAAAGATTGAAGCGCCGTTTGAAACAATCCGAAGAGAAGCTAGCGGAAAAACGGAACTGAAACCAGCAGGCGCGCTCAAGGCTCTTATACATGCGATGACGGTGTTCGACGGGTGCCGCCGAGGGACATCGACGCTGCGGCCTCGAGGGGAGTCTTATGTGTGCCTAAAGACAAGTTGTTGGCAGCAGATACATTCTTACAATTTCTGCATTATTTTTAGTGTGGACATTTGGGTTTACTGCATATGGCTACTAAACATGGCTAGAGCCCTAAAATGGCCTCGTAATGAGATTTCCTTCTTGCATTTTGGCCATATTGTGGATTACCTTCTTCCTTCCTTGCCAGGTCAGGAAATCCATTATAAGGCTATACACTTGCCCGGGAAAGCTGCTGCTTTCGAGGGATGATGATGATGATGATGATGTCTTTACGTGTGTGGCCCAGGAAGGGTGTGGACTGTCTAGTCCCACTACACACCTAGGGTGCCAGACAGTATAGGGGTGGGGCAAATGTGGAACCAAAAGCTTTTTGATTGGTGCAGATCTTTAACATTGGTGGGCTAGGACAGATTTTGTATAAGAAGGACCGCTGCATCCATTTCTTTAGATCATTGGAGGAAAGCAAAACTTGCTGAAGATCCAAATAGAACTCTTGAAGTGGCCTAGCATCCCTTCATGTCTGGCCCACTGAAGCCCCGTGCGACTACCTGATCTCAGAAGATGCTGAGTGGTGCTTCAGTCCTTGGACTAGTGGGACCAACTAGTCTCAACACCTTCTGAGCCTTCGGAAGTGTACCTGGACTGTCCAGTGGACTGACAAGCTCTCTTGTGTACTACCTCGCCAAAAGCATTGTTGTTTTGCATTCAAGTCCAGAACTTTAGTGGTCGCCAGCTCGTGCCACAAGTCGCTTTCTCCCGAATGTCAGTGTCCAGCGTCAAGGGATCCTTTCCTGGAGCAGCTTCTGTGACTGGAAGAACTCCCGTCATCTGTGTGTGGATCAGTCACTGGAACTCGCCTTTCTCCAAACTGTGAAGTGTCCTGAGGAGGCCTGCATCAGTGTTACTTGCATTTATTCATCGCCAGAGGTTGCATCTTGGAGTTACACAAGACCAGAAGAATACTTGAACCCACAACTCCTGGGCACCATTTACCAGAACCAACAGTGAAGAACGAGACCCCAGCAACCCCACAGACGAGCCACCAAGACATCTGGGAAAATTGGAATCAGGAGGGTAAGTAAACACTGCATTTGTCGCCGCCTGTCCTCCATAGGATATAACATCCCTTCTGCTACATTCCATTGCGCTCATCTTTTGGTCGTCTAACCTGGGTATAGTAACCTGAAATATAAAAACATTTACTTAACTTAGTAAAATTGTTGAAAAACGTATTTGAACTATCACCATCACAAGTAAAACTGCAACTTGCCTGCAGATACTCCTTTCAGGGGAGAAACATTGTGGCTCGTGACCTTTGGGTACAATTCCCCACTCATCTTAAGGTTTGATCTGCTTACGGTAGGGAATTAACTTGTAACTGGGTCCCATCATTTACTGGATTTAAACTACATGCCTGCTTGTTGAATAGGTGCTTTGTAATGCATTTATGAACCTAAGGTGAATGCGTATATTTTTATCAGTATTGCGCGATACTACTACTAGGGACGAACAAAGCACTGCACTTTATTTTACTTGTATGGAACATTGTTGGAAGTAGGTTGCCAATGACAACCACAATGTATTTATTGTTTTTACTTGTTATGTCATAGCTGGAATTTGTGAAAGGTTTTGATGATAAACCACAACACAAAAAAAAAAAAAATACTACCTGTTTATTGGAGGCTTTGGACACACTGAAAAAATAATGTTCCACGCTTCCTGTCTAAATTGAAACTGTGTGAACACATTGAAGGTCCCCTGACCCCACTCATACTCTGAGAACAAGCCTGGACTGATCATCCACGTACCTTGATTGGGTTTTGGCTAACTTCTCAGACTACCCTTGTTCAACATAACTAGGGAGACCTCCTTAAATCGGTCCATCATGCCAGATTCAAGACCTCCATTTTAACACTTGCATCTCTATGGGTGGCAAGAGTGAGTGTCTTACGTGGGATAGGGACCCATGAAATTGCAATGTCTGTTTAAGCGCCCTTACAGTGTATTGAAAAGTTGCATCCATTTGGATTAATAGTCTTCCTGACTTCGCCAGTCCTGAAACTACCCCGCAGTATAGTAATTTGGAGACCAAGGCTGTGATTTGCTTCTGAAAAATGTTCAGAGTAGGCTCTACTTTGTGCTGGATACCGGCGGAGAAGGTTCATGCATTTATGTAGAGGTTGACCAGTTTTCCCTACGTAGTAGCACAAAGGAATGATAATCTTGGAGAAAAACAGATATATAATCAGATCAGCAACAAATATATGTCACGGAAAAACTGAATGGATCCGTATATATTGCATAATAACACTTTTTAGGTTAGACAGACTATAGGACGCAAGGATATCGAAAAGTTATGAAAAGTCTTAGGGCTGAAAATCCTGCACCAATAATTATATATTCATATGGATATCACCAATATGTGAATTTTCATAGAACCACTGCCAGGTACAAAGGCATGTAAAAAAGCCTGTAAAGCAATAAGCCCTGGAGAGCAAAGGGCTGGAGACGCTGTTTTGGCTGTAGATAATTGCATCATATTGTGAGAAGCTGATGGTGTGCCAGGAGCGCGGCTCCTTTAAGAAGCAGATTTCTACCCGTGCCGGCTAACAGTTGATCAGGCACGTTCATACGTGCTCCTTGAAAAGAAAGCCCGCGTAGCCGTTGCGGCGTAAAGCCCTGCAGAGCAAAGGGCTGGAGACGCCGTTTTGGCTGTTTGGGTGGACGGTGAACAGAGCTGTCCCCCCATACTCATACTGATGAACTGCTAGTAATAAGTACAGAGGAATCTTACATAACGGCTGAGCCCCGTGGCAAACAACAGGACCATGGAAGAAGGGCGACTGCTCCGGAGCTATAAGCCATGGCACAAAGACCCTACCCCGAAAAGATCTGTCTCAGCTTCCAATTGCGTTTCCCTGGAGTCAGGTAAGTGAGCCTTCCACTTTCCTTCGTCGCAACGCCCCGGGGGGGGGGGGGGGGGGGGGGTACTGACTTGACCGCACCCAAACCTTCTAAAATACAAACTAGTAGAAGGAAATGAGTGGTGCGGCAGTCATAAGGAACATCGCCCACGAGCCAGACGCCCAACAGTCCAGTAATTTCTGCCAGCTTATACCTAGAAGAGCCTGGAGGTAAGACTCACGTGGAGCACTTGAAGGTTTTGGTAATTTCAATACCTGCAATGACAAATTCTGCAGTTATTACGGCGGGCCAAGCAGCGAAGCCAGATATACTGGTGATCTATACTGAGGAGAGTCGAATAATCAGCGATGAATCGCAGACTCAAACCACACACAAATCCGCCAACGAACTAAAGCAGCTACCATCCCTGCGCAAACCAAGTTCAACTGGAGGGGAAGCCACATTATTTCAAGAAAATTAGGATGTTCGTCCTAGTCAGCCAAGAAGCAGTGAGGTAAATGCCCCACTCACCTCTCCAAACTCTGGATAAAAAGACCAGCAAGTGGGTGGGATGAGGTGTGATGAGCTGCTGTTAAAGGTGCAGGACAGATTAAACCTTACACCCCGCTTCTAGATTTCCACGCAGCACAGGACTCCACTGCATTTGATGATTTAATTGGGCCGCCTCTTTGCCCCTCGACATCACCACCTGTGGCAAATGAGTTGGCCAGGGAGGAGGTGCAAAGGTTTTCACCTGTCATAACAGATCCAACAACTCTGACAACCTAATAGAGGAGGCCCCTGGGAAACCCCTGGAGCAGAAAGCAGCCTCACGGGGTATCCCATTGGGAAGAGCCCTCGAGCGGAAAAAGCCCAATCACCCATTGCGACAACCAAGAGTGGTGATTCTCTCTCTAATGAAGAGGCACGAAACGAGGAACAGGCTGTGGAGATGCAGGTCCTGCCTAAATCACACGACCTGAAGGGATGTGCAGCCAAAGGTTTTCTAGCTGTCAAAGGAAATCTGAGCAATAAGAAAATCATTGCAAGACGCGGGGCAACCGCTAGACATCCAAATCGCAAAACAACTGTCAACCTTATGAAGCAACAACTTCAGTAAAGAGTTCAAAGCTTTCTTCAAAAAGAAATTCGATTCTTACTCAGGGAACCAAACAGAACTCTCTGATGCTGATATCTTCGAAGGGACGGAGGGACCTACAAATCGAGAGCCTGAACAGTCAGAGGCCAGTACCCCCCTGGCACGCCCTCAATCAGAAGAATTTGAGCTATCCAATCGGATAAATTTGGGACAGAAATCAACCCCAGCCTCAAACCAACTAAGATTGCACATCACCCTCAAGGCTCTTAGCCAGCAAACATAAATCCCCCCCCCCCCCCGTGCTCCTTATAACAATGCAACTACACAAGAACGTTTCCTGGACGAAAACGGGGCTGCTTATGGTGAAACTCCAAAAAGCATGGCCCAAGAGACAGTGCCAATAGCAACCCGACCCAGTGATAGCAGGGGCAAGCAGAAGGAGTTGGGAGGAAAGCCCATGGACCTCGGTAAAGACACTGCTCATTCACCAGCGCATGACATCGCTTACAAGATCCAGACTAACCTCTGGCCTGCGGAACATACACGCAAGACAGTAGCTAATCGTGCTCCAAAAAGCCCAGTACGAGAACGCATGCAACAACCAATAAATGGAGTATAGACATCAAGAAAAAGCCCCCGAGCACTCCATTCACTACAATTCGGGGCGCCAACACAGGCGGCTGAGTGAAATCCCTCCTCCACCGGCCAACGATTCCCCCTCTAAGAAAATAGACCATGTCAATTATGTCATCGATCACAATTGCTCTAGCAGCATTTTGCAAATTGTACGAGGCACTGAACGACGCCCAGAAGGATCAAACAATGCTATTAGCCATCATGAGTACAAAGCTAGCTTTTCTGGAGGGGTACATAATGGCAAATTCAAGAGAGAAAAACGTAACCTTCCCTTTTTCTTCTGAACTCAAAGCATCGACAGCCGCTTGCTCAGGGATACCCGGGAGGCCCGAGTACGCCACGAGAAAAGGCTTGTTAAATGCAGACGCTGGCCAGACTGTCACAGACTTTATCATAGCCCCAGTAGCTCCTTCAAAAACAAGAAAGGAGCCAGGGGCTAAGAGTGAGAGAACTACGGCCACCTCGGGCACGGAAGACCCAATTCATGTTGATACTGGTGATTCAGAAAACAATCCGGCTTTGAGTCTGGCGACTCAGAGACAATAGTGACACCAGAACTAAGACAACAACACAGAAAAGTCTGACCAATAGCAAAGTTCAGAGCGTATTACAAGACCCCCCAGAAGGAAACACCCCGAGTGTCTTTTGGGATCTTTATACAAAAAGCCTTGACAATAGAGTCATCCACCTCTGAACCAATAATTATATTCAGCCTAAAAGGCCATATAGGATCCTCTAAGACTACAAGGAACAGTCGCTTGAAAAAACAGGCCCAACCAAAAAAACAAAAAATCATTCCAATACCCCCGTGTGAGAAGACCAGGGGCAAGAATAGAGCGAACGATCGAGTGAGTGAAGAATCTGCTACAGAGTCAGACGACGAAGAATCATCGATTGATCTCATGAACAGGAGTACCTACTCAGTTGAGGATTTGGAATCTGAACTGTCAGCTAACAAGTCAACTAAGAGAAAAATAGAGGAAATAGATGTGGAGACAGTATCCCATGAACCTCCAGCAAAATTACCATTCATTGTAGATCCATCGCCAGGCCCCAGAAAGTCCGCAAAAGAGCGTTATACCCCAGGAAAGAATGAACCTAACAAGGAACGGACACCCAAATCGCTCAATCACGAAAAAGGGGCGAACATATAGAGCCACACTAACCACAGAGGTAGAGGTGGAGACCTTAAATCAGGGGAAGAAACCTGAAGCTCCAGACCAGCCAGGAAAAGTTCTTCAATCTGGGAGACAGTTCCCTTAAAGCTGACACCGAAAAGCGGTTCTCCCCCGAAATCTTTCGAGTCAAGTGGAAGAGCTCGAAATTGCAGAGAGGCAACTCGCCACGGAAGGCAGGCAAAATAAGCACAGCAACCATCCAGACACAATGAAACCAAGCAAGCCAATTAATCAAGGGCCACCTTTGTTGATCCCGCAGCGCAGTAGAACTATTCTATTGCAGAGATAGAGACCATTGAAGGATAACTTGATCCTAAATCGCCGAACCATCGCTGGCATTTTCAAGCAAATTCCTAGCCTCAGGCCCCTTGTATCAAACTACCTCAAGGTGGTGGAACCAAACGCAACCAGGGGTAACAGTTCATTCCTACATGTGGATTCAACAATAGTCAAATAAATATTACTGGAAGCATCAAACTATTTGTTCGACCTGGGCTACAATTTGCGAGAAACCAACCGAGATGGCTCGCTATGGGGGCTTTCATCATCAAGGATGAGTAACAAGGATGGATTAAGACCCGAGAGCATGTCAAAACATCACTCGGACAATAAGACTCATCAGGATCGTTTGGGCGACGTGTCGGGGACACATCTACAGGTCCAACCAGGAAATCTCAAGCCCACCAAACCACGGAAACCCAATCCAAAATACCATTGGATCAAACATAGAAATCAGGAATAACACCTCGTGGGCCAGTAGCAGGGAAGATCAGGCTCCAGAGGACAGAACACTGAGGGGAAGAACACCCAAGGGACCTTACCCACAGAACGGCCATACTCTACCACCCCAGTTGGAGAGGGCGAGAAAGAGGGAGGACCCCAGTAGGAGCTGGGGCACTCACCGCTTGTATTCTAAAAACTAGTTGTGGAAAGCTGCAGAGAAAGAGAAACCACAGATGTTAGCCACCATACAGGAAGGATAAGGCCGCTTTGGTGGCTTCTCCTTCGAAACATCTCCAAGAGTGGTTGGGAAATGTACTTAAGCTAGGCTCCTGTAACACAAGAGGATTTAGTCATCTAACCTTCAACAAAGATGTTAATTTGGGAAGTTTTGACCTCATGTGTCTCCAGGAAACCTGGCTTTGTGAACAACCTACGCCTGAGGGATATGAAATCTCCTTTTCCGGTGCACAAAAAGAACTAAAAGGGTGCCCCAGATCGGGACTGATCAGTGCAGTATGCAGAGGGTGTGGCCTATCAATTAAGAACTGCCTTCAAGCAACAGAATTCTTATTAGCAACCCTTCTAGATTGGCAACAAGCACCAACTGCCAAAGGAGCAGCCAAAATCGAACTTATCCTCTTGATAAACACTTATTGGAACCCCAGAGCAATAACCACCAAATGTTTCCTAGAGAGCATGGAAACAATAATAGAGGCTGCATTGGACGGTTTTCTAATGAACCATGTGATAATCACCGGGGATCTAAATGTTATTTGTCAAAATCCAGTACATTTGAAAAAAAGTAAGATCACCTTAAAGGATGGAGAAGTGCGGGGCCAGCAGTGGGAAACCTTAATGAATGCAATGGATCTGCATAACTTGCATTGGTTGAAATCAACCAAATCATTTAATATCTACAAATGGAAAGACAGGGGAAAGGCTTTAACATTGACCATACATATGTATCGAGAGGCCAGATAACAGCCTTCGAAATCCAGCGAACCTCACAGTGATCACAACTTAGTGATGACCACATGGAATTCGGTCTCTGCGGAAACCAGTAATGACTGCCAACGTCGAATCCTATGGAAAGGGAGTTCGACTTAAATTAACAAAGGAAGCAATTTCATCCCTCAAGTCCAGATATTCTAACCTTACCACAAATAAGGAAGGTGAGACCAGTATCACAGTGTACTACCAACCTTTATTGCAGGTTTACAAGAAATCTATGACTCTGGGTCAACTGAATCCTCAGCCTCACCTCCACGAATTTAACGCACAACTGGTTGAGCGACGGCAGATTGTAAAGAAAACAAAAAGACTATCTTCCATATACAAGATCATGGCATTATACGCAGAAGCAGCGTTGGAGAAACAAAAAAGGTACAAAGCATAGTTGAGACATCACCGTGTAACATTGTATCAGCAACATTCGGAAACAATGTTGAGAGCCCTGAGTGGCAAGTCACTGACAGCCTTTTGGTCACTGGTCAAAAAAATAAACAACCTCCCAAATAGACGAGCTGCAGAACAATGTGGAGGAGAAAAAGTGGATTGACCATTTTACTAATCTATACAGAAAGCATCCTTGTGGGGTCCCTGGGATATATCACAAGATCCAGAAGTCATCTTGGATAAAATAAAGTTAAATAACTCAAGAGCAGGGGGGCCAGATGGAATTTCTAACCTGGACTTAAAACAGCACGGGCTACGTTCATAAGCAAGGTATTTGACAACTGCAAGAGGGCAAGGAAAATCCCCATCTCCAAAAGCTCATTGTCCCAATCTTTGAGGGGCTAGAGATGACCTCAGGCTGTACAGGCCAATTGCCCTCTTAGACACCATAGGCAAGATTTTTGGATCATTGGCCTTGGATAAATTCCAAGAGTGGACCCGGGTAAGCAAAACAGCAGATCCGATGCAAGTGGGCTTTGTTAAAGGACTGGGGACTTCGGCGAATATATTGGCCCTGAGCACCCTGAAAGCGAGTTGCAAAGAAAACAAAACGATTTTTTTAGCATTCGTTGACCTGGTCCAGGCATTCAACCAGGTCAGCAGGGAAGCTCTGTGGGGCAAACTAAAGACCAACAACTGTCCAGATTCAATCTTGGACCCTATTTGAGCCCTTTACACCGACACATCCATCCAAGTCAGGTTGAATAACGCAGGTCTTCTATCAACAGAAGTTAAGACGGAAAGAGGAGTGAAGCAGGGGTGCCCCTTGGCACCAGCATTTAATAACACCTACAAAAGCGACTAAAAGGATCACGAAAGCCAAGTTAGAACGTTTCCACCTTCACTGGGTGATGACAAAATAGCTAGAATTATATATGCTGATATTATACTTATGGACATGACCATGATCGGCCTACAGAGACAACTGGAAAATCTACAAAAGTACTTTAGTTACAACAATATTGAACTCAATAAGGATAAAAGGGAAATAATGTCCTTCGATAAACTAGGAAAAAGGAAAAAACGAAAATAAGGCTCAAAGGGAGCTCGTTGGAAAAAGTGGAACACTTTCGATACTTGGGAGTAATCATCAGTAATAACGTAAATGAAACTCCCATGCAGGAGAACCTCCACGGGAAAACAAAAACACTGGTAACTAAGGCGAAGATCATCAACAAGAAATATGGCTGTTTCTCCTTGGCCCCCATCATCCATTTTTACAAGGAAAAGGTGGCACCGAGCCTGACATATGGGGTAGAAGCCATGCCATCATTACCAGATAGTCTGTGGCCTAAATTGGAATGGCTCTTTTGGCATACAGTATTGCACCTCCCAAATTTAACTCCTGTGGCAGCTGTCCGCAAGGAACCGAGCCTTACGTCATTAAAATCCAGTGGCTAGAAATAAGCTGATGCTGTACAGGGAAACTCCTCTTACCTAATCCAAAGATCCTGAAGGAGTTACGAATGAACTAAACAAAAGGTACATGTAAGACATTATTAAATTGGGGAGAAACAAACCGTGCCCTCCTGATGGAAATTGTAAACTCTGAGGAGGAATTGATAAATAATCCCACCAAGGTCTGTAAGCATCTACTTCAATTCGACTGGATTAAAACCCTGGAAGAAACAGCAAAGCTAAAATGATCATCGTTTCTACCTTACCTCCTGATAAAGATCAATGAAGTAAGGACCTACTTGGCGAGCATTTCCGACCGCTCGATTCGACAGAGCTTCTTGAGGATTCCAATGACCCTGCTATTAACTAATGAAATCCTATCAGTAAGAGGCCAATCTACTACAAAATTCTGCAGATTTTGCAAGAAGAAAGTAGAAATGGAGAACATCAAAAATCTTCTCCTTGAATGTTGGAGTACAAACTCAGCACATGCGGCGTACTGGGGAAACGTGGAGGAGAAATCGACATCGAAATCAAATTGTCAAACAGAAACAAATGGAGGACAATGTTTGAGACAAAAGGGAAAAAAACTTGTTTAACAAAACAACTTTTGTAAAAATTGAATTTCAATTAAATCAAAGAAAAAAAAAATAACGCTTTCAAAACAAGAACAACTGTTCAGAGTCAAACCTGTCCACATTCAGGCTCTACTGCAATTAAGAGACATGAAAAACCAACTAGTTAGTTTTGGCTTTGCCCACTGTATAAGGCAACCTTCATCAAGGTCAGTTGTGGATGGTACCTGTGCAGACTAACCCATGTAACTTTGGTAACGTATGCTCACCATATTAAAAGCAGAAAATAAAATGCGTCTCTGCAACACATGTAAACAAAAGTCCAAGAAAACCCCAACATAATCCAGTGCAAATGCAGCTCATGCTAACCAATAGCAAAACAATCGAAATATAATCAATACATGTTCAGCCACACGAGTGTCCAAACTATATCAATACAGGAATTACTTGGAACACCAACTCCTCAACGTGAAATGTATACAAATACCTCTGTGTGTGTTAAAGTGAGCTGTACTCCCATTCATGTTTGTAATTCACCATAAACATTGTTGTGTGCAGGTTCCACGGTCCCTCATCTAAAGGTTGCGTAACAAAGTGGATGCAAAATGAAATGCTCGCCTATCAGCCCAAACCGTGAATAGGAAATAAATAGTAGCAGGAGCACCACATTAGAATCACCAACAGAAAAATGCTTACTTGTTTGAACGTAATCCATGGTGTGGCTATGGTCCATGTTACATGGTCAGAATCACTGGCACTGCGTGGTCAAGATCACCATTAGAGCTATGTCTGGAACGCCGTGAACAAACATGGCAATGGAAAAAGCTCTTGCTGCATTATGGGCCATAAATGTGCAGAGGCTGAGCGTGCGCAATCTTGTAGTGGCAAAGACAGACGAGAAAAATTAAAAGGAAATACGAGATGGACCGGGCCAGGAGCACTGCACGTAATCAATGGTTACAATATTGAAAGGAATCAACTACATACAAGCATAACATAAAAAATAGCAAAACAATGTAAATTTCATATCTAACAAAAAAGAAAGGAATAATGCTAAAGACTGCTGGGAGCATCTAACCAAGAGGGTATAAATGGACT
Organism: Ambystoma mexicanum; assembly: GCF_040938575.1. Classification (NCBI taxonomy): domain Eukaryota; kingdom Metazoa; phylum Chordata; class Amphibia; order Caudata; family Ambystomatidae; genus Ambystoma; species Ambystoma mexicanum. The sequence continues at coordinate 151,873,531 of NC_090936.1, forward strand.
CCATGTAGTGGGCAACCAATGGTACGTTTAAAGTGTTGGAACGAATCCTTGAGCGATGGCTCACCAATTCCGACGGTAACTTTGCGGCTTGTCATGCCGATGTATTGCTCTTTGCATGGACATGTAATCATATAGATACCGTTTTTTCTCTGGCAGTTGGTTAAATTCTTGATTTTCGATTTAAAGTTTGCAAATATAATCTCAATGTGTTTCTTTGTATACGTGCATGATATACAATTTGAACACAGGAAATGTCCAACCACGGGATTCATATCCCATGCTGCCATCACACTAATGAGGGAATGAGACCTCTCCTTTATGCATGAACCAAACTGTCTTGAATGTTGGTGCCCAGCTTGACTGCAAACAAAGGTTTTTACCACTCTGAAAATCTAGTTTGTACTATCGCTCATGCTTTGTTAATGGAGTCACTCACTTTGTTGCTTAAACGATTAAAAGTGGACACAATGCGTTGGCATGATGAATTGGTCTGAGAAGGTGCCAGCAATGCTCACGATGGCAGTAGTGTGCTCTCTTTAGATCTTTTAACTAGCTTGTGTGGGTATCCACAATCCCTTAATCACTTAGCTAGATCCAAGGCGGTCTCCTCATAATCTGAGGCTTGGGTGCAGTTCCTGCGGATTCTGAGATATTGCCAAAAGGGCAAATTGTCTCACAATGCACGTTGGTGTGGTCCTTTGTACATCAAAAGAGAATTTCGATCCGTTGGTTTACAATAGATGGATGTGAACAATTTCCCCGATTCATGCTTAATTAAGTCCAGAAATGCTAATTTGCGATTGTCAGGAGTTGGTGTGAATACCAAGTTGGGGTTGCGTGGGTTTATCCAAGTGACAAATTAATGGGCATCATTCACCATGCCTGTCCAGACCAAAAATATATGTGGTCTATATTCTCCATCAATGGCGGATACGCTCTAGGTACAGGTCGTTGGCAAACACATGAATGGTTTCAAATTTGGAAATGTACAGGTTGGCTAGACTCGGGGCAAATGGAGCACCCATTGCCATCCGATTGATCAGGTTATATAGGGTGCCCATGAAACAAAATTGTTTTGAGTCGACATATCGGCAGTAATTCTCCAATGAAATCCATTGGTACTTCAGGCAGAAAGTGACGATTAAGTAACGCCTCACTGGCCACTAGAAGTGCATCATTTTGTGGTATATTTGTGAATAACGCTGTGATGTCCATTGACACCAACAATTAAGTCTCTGCTCATGACAACTATTCCCCACCCCCGTCTTGTCTGCTGGCTTCATAATAAGGGACTGGTCTGCTTTAAGCTGTCGTAAAGCTTACCTATCCCCTTGACTCAGATTATCGGGTACGAAACATGTTGTCTGATAAATGTCCAGCACTTTAGTACCAGATTTTCAAAGGTCAGCAATTCTGCTGGAGTTTCCTTTGTCGATGGGGCATAAAGTGGAAACAGGCCTGGGTCTTGTAACAGTTTTCTGGTTCACTGGAATGTTCTGCAAAATATGATCTGAGGCGCATAGTAGCCCTGCCCAGGGCATTTTATAAACATAATCATCTCTACAATGATGTTGGCTGCACATGTAAACTGTTCCATCATTTTGTGGCCCTACCCCATTTGGAATAAGTGGATTGCATCAGAAAGATGAATTATATGGGCAGGTTATGTAGCTTTCCTTTTCAGAAACGCATGCTTTCAACTTCTCTGCTATTTGAATGAAGTGTGCCTTCAGATTGGCTTATTTAAAAGACAAGAAAGGGCATAGCTGGGAATATCTTGCAGAGGGCTTCCAACTCTGGATTTCATGTGCCTATCCGTGGCACCTGGCTTTCAAAGCATTTTCTCTGGGGGATCCGTGTTTCCATGTGAATCTGGTGCTCACACTGTTGTAAACACTTGCTACAATGCTATAATTGTAACATAACCCTACAAATTCTGAATCATAACTCAGCCACTGGCATGCTCAGGAAGTTCAACATGCTCATTGACATGTACAACTCCCTCTTGAAAATATTATTTTGGACTTCTCTGTGTTGTCCGCCAATAAGTCTGGGGAACTACAGTTCTTTCCTTATCTTGTTCCACGTGTCGTGTAGGAATGCACATGCAAATTGTGATGGCTCATGTGGCCTTAGGATCAATGCATGGCTGTGGCAAATTTGTGGTTATGTGGGGAGGGGAAAGGGTTTGGTTTTTTTTCTGCTGCAACCATAATTTCTCTGCGTGATTTTTTCACTGAATGGTTTGGATTTTGTAATGATATATAATCTACCTACAGTGTCCAATCCAATGGTAGTGGGCACTTTCCCCTGGGCATAGACTTCTACCTTCACTTCTTGGGAATCACCAAGCCACTTGTTCTGTCCAATGGACATAGCTTATTCACAGTGGTGACTGACAAGGACATGCCCAGGCTCCACCTAAAGCCCCCACATGGCCACTGGCCTGTGTCCATTTTGCCCGCAGCACACCCTTCAGCCCACCCCGGGCAGACCCAAGCCAGCTGTTGGGACCATTCACAGTGAACACTTGCCTGGGACATATGCACAACAACAGTCTGGTTGCTCATCCATGCATCTGTCCATTCACCCACTTGGCAAGCTATCCATCTGGCCCCTATGCTGTCAGAGTGAGTTAGAAGAATAAGTTACTTACCCCTGGTAATGTTCTTTCGACTGGATGTTAATCCAACTTATTCCTCATATTTGACATGTAATGTGCAACTTCAGCTGCTTCGGAAAGAAATTTCGGCACAGGGCGCCGATGTCGGCGAGTCGATTTCCCTCGAAGGCCTCCGTCGAGGGTGATGTCATTGGACGGTATATGTAGCACATGCTGCGCCCTGTGGCTTCAGTTCTGTTTTTCCCTGCCTCGTGTAGCCCAGATGCCCATAAACACGGTCATGACATTACTCTGCCTGGGTGGAACAGAAGCTGTAATAGCATGGAAAATTCTACAGAGGGGTAGGTTGGGAAGGCGATGAGGAATACGTTGGAGGAACATCCAGTCGAAAGAACGTTACCAGGGGGTAAGTAACTTGTTCTTCGAATGGATTGTGTCCTCCAACGTATTCCTCATCTTTGACAGACTCAAAGCAGAATTAATGATAGGAGTAGAATTTATATATTTAAGTATTTTCAAGGGCAGAATACTGTGTACTGCCTTAACAAAGGCAACATCCTGAGCATGGGAAGCATCCACAGAATAATGCTTTGTGAACGTGTGTAATGAAGACCACGTTGCATCACCACAGATATTCCTAATAGGAACACCCCTCTGAAGGGCTGTAGACGTAGCCATGTCCGTGGTGAAATGAGCTCGCAAACCTTCAGGAGGGTCTTTGCCTGCTAGTCTGTAGCATTCAGATATGGTAAGAATGATCCATCTAGACAAGGTCTGTTTGGAAACAGCCTGTCACAATTTGTGTCCTGTGTACCCTATAAAGAGCTGGTCGTACACTCTCAACTTTGACATTCTGGAGATGCAAAAACTTAACTCTCCCCTAAGGTCAACCTATTGAGCCTTTCCTCTTCCTTACCACAATGAGGTGGCAGATTGTTCTGCCTTCGTTCTATGTTCTGACTTAAATGAAAGTCTGAAATGACCTTTGGTAAAAAGGAAAGTTTTATCCTTAAAATAACCCTATCCTTGTGGAATATGGAAGAAAGTGCCTGCAACTCGCTCACTCTACAGGCAGATGGTTGAGCAATCAATAGTATTGTCTTAAAGGTTAACCTTAATGAACATGTGTGCAAAGGTTCAAATGGAGCACACATCAGGAATTTTAAAACCAGGTTTAGGTCCCAAACCGGAACCTGAAAAGGAGATGGAGGTAATAGTAATCCCTTTTAGAAATTGAGTCACCAATGGGATTTTGAAATAAGAACATTCTTCTGACAAGTGTTTAAATCTTGACAGCGCGGCCAAATAGCCCTTAATGGTGCCAACCTGAAGGCCTTTATTGACTAATGAGAGTAAGAAGGCTAAAACATCTGCAGTTTTATACTGAAAAGATCAATATTCTTTTCTCTGCACCAGTAGCAAAACGTATTCCAACGGTAACGGTAGAAAGATTTTGTTGCTGGCCTTCTGGCCGAAAGCAACACCTCCATTACGACATCCGGGAGGTGCCAATCCTTGTTTCGCAACCTTTCAGAAACCAAGCGTGAGGGTTAAGTCACGACCTATGGATGGAGAACCCAACCCTCCTCTCTCGAAGAGAAGGTCCTCTCTTTGTGGAAGACGTATCGGAGGACAGATGGACATGTCCAGAAGGTCTGGGTACCATGTTCTCCTGGACCAATCAAGGGCAAATTAGGATCATGTATTCCCTGAATGTTCTCAACCTCCTGATTAAATGAGGAATGACGGGGACTGGCAGAAACGCGTACAGAAGTGGAAACTCCCAGTCTACCACGAACGCGTCACCTAGAGCTTCTCTTGGGGGACATTCCATGGAGCAGTACAGTACGCACTTTCGGTTGACACCAGTCGCGAACAGATCCACTTCAGGGGTTCCCCAAAGGGTGAATATCTCTTGAAGGACTTCCTGATCTAGATCCCATTTGTGGGAGACTGCTCTGCCTGTTCAGAGAATCCGCCGCTGTGTTCTCTCCAATTGGGGGAACTGGCGATATGGAGATTCCTTTTTGAATTGCCCAGTACCAGAGCTTCATTGCCTCTCTGCACAATGGTAGTGATTTTACACCTACTCTCTTGTTGAGGTAGTACATGGCCAATGTGTTGTCCGTCATTATCAGGACATTCTTTCCCTGTACAGAGGGCAAAGAAAGCCTTCAGCGTTAGTCTGATTGCACTCCGCTCCAAAAGATTGATCTGTAGTTTGGACTCCCGATGGAGACCAACTACAGCTGACGGTCAGATCGTTGGCGTGGGCTCCCCACCCCATAAGTGAGGCGTCCGTCACTATTGTAATCTCCAGCCATGGTTGCCAAAAAGGTTCTCCTTCAGAATATTGTCCTCATAGGCACACCACAGAAGATCCTGTGAGACCCTAGTTGGAATCTGAAGTCGGTCTGTAATCTTTCCTGAGAACTGGGACCATTGTGTTCCGAGAGCCCATTGAAGGGATCTCATTCTCAGGCGGGTCTCTGGCACCGGAAAAATGCAGGATGCTATGAGGCCGAGCAAACTCAAAATAAAAATTAAAAATTTAAAAATTGAAGGCCTGAAAATTTTGGGCATTCTGAAACTTGGTTACCATCTGAAGAATATCTCGAACCCTCATCTCGGGTGGCGAGTTCTTTCGCCCGAGGATGTGTCTATTACTCCCCCGATGTATTGGAGCTTTTGGGAAGGTGTCATATGGGACTTATTGTAATTGGGGGAGAAGCCCAGTCTGTGGAGAGTGGAAGGTGATATTGAGATGAGAGGAGAATGTTGTTCGGGTGAACGCACCCAGACCAGCCAATTGTCCAGGTAGGGGTAGATGTGAAATGCCCCCTCTCTTAAGACTCAGTGCCACCACCGCCATCAGTTTGATGAAAACCCTCAGGGCAGAGGTCAGCCCGAATGGCAGTACTCGAAACGGATAGTGCGAGCCACCAACTGCGAACCTCAGGTATTTTATGTGCTCGAGATGTATTGGCACATGAGAATAAGCATTCTGAAGGTCCAATGACACCAACCAATCCTGAAGTTGGAGGGCCTGAAGTATCTGAGAAAGATGGACCATCTTGAACTTGTCCTTCCTGAGGAACTTGTTCAAGTATCTCAAGTCCAAGATGGGTCTCAGTCCTCCGTCCTTTTTGGGGATACAAAAAAATATGGGGAATACCAACCCTTGTTCCTCTCTGCGACAGGCACTGGTTCTACAGCGCCTTTCTCTAGCAGGTTTATAATTTCCTGCACAAGGAGCGGATCTGGAATTCTCAAAGAGTGTTTCCCCGCTGGATTGTTCTCAGGCTTTTTTATGAAAGGCAGTAACTGTGGGCTATTGTTTCCAGAGCCCAAGCATCTGAAGTAATTTCTCACCATTCTTCTAGATGCGGAGTCTGCCCTCCACTGGTAAGCTGTGACTCAAGACCTCAAAAGGGTTTTGTAGCAGCTGTTGCAGAGGCCCAGGGTAAAAGAGGCTGCTGCTCGAGCTCGCTTGGCACCTCTCTCTCGTCCACCACGAGGGCATTTTCTTTGGCCTCTTTGACTGGCCATTCCTCTCGCCCTTCCAAATGAGGAGTAGTAGCAAAAAGATCTAACCCTCCATGGTTCTCCACTAGCACGCAAAGGCTGAGGTAGCCTAACAGTGGGGCCTAAAGATTTGGCTGCCGCCTTCAAGATCTGTAACTTCTCAAAGCTTGCCTCAGCCTTGCTGCCAAAAAGATGAGACCTGTCAAAGGGCATGTTGAGAAGTCTAGCCTGCACATCATGTGCAAATCCAGACTTCCTCAACCACGCAAATATGCGCATCACAGTGCTTGTAGCCATGGACCTGCTGATGCCATCTGCAGAATCCAATCGAGACTGAGGGGACTCACATATGGCTTCTTTGCCATCCCCAACAATAGTTAAGAAGCCGTTCCTTTCTTCCCCTTCTGGATTATGCTCTGCCGCCATAGAAACACTCGCACAGAGTATACAAAAACTTTGCAAGGGCACAAGTGGAGTTGGCAGATTTTAATGCCATGCGCTCTGCAGAAAATACCTTTCTCGCCCATCCATCTATGCGCTTGTCGCCCCTATCAGGAGGGATGGTAGGGTATGCTACTTGCTTTGAAGCAAATGTAGCTGCTTGGACCACCACACTCTGCGGAGTGGGGTGCTTTGACAGGTAGCCAGGGTCACTATTGGAGGGGCAGTATTTCTTGGTCAGATTTTTGTCAACTGCCGGATTAGTTTCCAGAGTCTGCCAATTCCTGGCCACACTTTTCTGAAGTGCCACATGGAAGGGCAAAATTGGATCAGTAGGTGGAGCCTTATCCAGAATATCAGTTAAATCATCTTGGTCGTAGGCTACTGCAGGCCTAGACCAACCTAAGCCTTCAACCTCAGACATGAGCTGCCTGTATGAAGAGTCAGCATGCTCCCCTGGGTCAGGCTTCCCGAACTCCAGCTCTGGAGAAGTATCAATCCCACTTACATTATGCAAATTGAAAAAGATCTTGCATCTGAAATGAGGCACTCTGGAACATTTGGTGTCCCGTACTGCAGTCCAAAAGGGACATCTTCAGCCGAATGCTCTTCCTCCTCAAAAATAGAAGATAAAGACTTGAAAAAGTCCTTCTTAGGGAGAGGAGTATATCCCTTTTCTGGCGGTGTCACCAGAGGCTTCGATGTTGGCTAAGTCAACGCTTTTAGACAGCCTTCTTAGGAAGGTCTGTTGGCTTAGCTGGCAAATTTTGCACAGCCGGCGTCGATGGCTTAATAGGGGTTGAGGGCCTGACGGAGGTTATCGGCACTGACAGCGTCGAGGACCTCAATCTCTTCCCATGTCTCGAGTGATCCTTGGACCTCTCTGATCGAGACCTGAAGGGCTCTTGATGTGGATCAGCCCTCTTACTCTGGCTCGAGGGCGTGCAAGTTTTGGGCCGAGACCCCTCTCTTTTGGCTTCCTTAGAAAGCTCGCTCGGAGCACAGCCTTGTCTCAAAAATGTTTAGCATTTCCACACAGAAAGATTCCCATTCCGCCGGGGTTAACTTTTTCAAAGGGCACGAGACCCTCGACCGGTGGTGCCTCCTCTTCGACTCCATTGCAGATGAGTGGTGGGAACCACTTCTAGACCTGGACCGCTTGGCCTTCTTCCTCTGAGTAGAGTCACCTCTCGACTCATCGGTCGAAGGCGCAGCAGCTCGCTGCTTAGGGGAATTTGAGGTCTTTCCTACCTTGAGTTTCCCCTTCTGCTCCCTCAAGGCTTTCATTGACTAACATTTGGAGCACGTAACAGTATCGTAGTCCTCCCTGAGGCAACACAGGCATATTTTTTGGTGCGGGTCGGTTAGAGTCATCTTCGAACCACAATCCCTGCACTTCTTAAACCCAGACTTGGGTGTTGGTGCTGAAGAAGACATAATTGTCGAGTTTTTAGCACAAATCGCTCCAAGAAAACAAACGTGGTTATGAGGCGCGCCGAGTTTCACACGAAGCAAACATTTGCGGAAAAACAGAATTGAGGCCAACAAGACACTGCGCGTGCTACATATACCCTCCGATGACATCACCCTCGATAGAGGCCTTCGAGGGACATCGACTCGACGCCATCGCCGCACAGCGCCCTCGGCCAAAATGTTTTTTCCCCGAAGCAGCTGAAGCTGGACAATACATGTCAAAGATGAGAAATCTGTTGGAGGACACAATCCATTCGAAGCAGAATACTTGAGGGACAGATTTACACAAGCACTTTTCTCTTCAGTGAACTGCAGCTACTGGTCTTACGACAATCAAATTGCATCAAAGCCAAGACAGCCTACTTGGTGGGGTTGAACTGTAGGTCTATGGCCCTAGAAAGTACTCAACTAAGTGCTTTTGTCTGACCTAAAGGACCTAAAGTCCAGAGTCCAATATCCAGTACTCTAATCAATAGAATTCCCATGGTTGATTTCAATCACCCTGTAAGCTTTTGTCTGTTCACCAACACTCCATGGGAGCTTTAAAGCAGCTCGGCACACATCTACCTCTTCAGTGGCACTTAGGCCTCTGTAGGGCTGTCGTTTCTGTGGAGCATTGGTTTCAATGTCCAATACCCTGCCACCAGGAAATCACTACTTTTCGACTCCCGTGCCCTTGGGACTCACTGGAGGACACTCCTGACACTAAAGCAAGACCTTCCGCCTTGCCACCCTGCCTTAGGGGATGGTTTGACCAGGATTTCCCCATGGATCTTTAAAGACAAAAGTCACTGTGCTCTTCCCTGGCTAAGGATGAATTAGCCTGCTACAGACCCTTCGACATTTCAAAGTTTTTAGTCGTTACCAGGCTCCAGTAGAAGGATGATTATCTGGGGTCAAGTCCTAAAAATTAAAGTGGGGGGACTCACCAACAGACAAATGAGATGTGACCTTGCCAGAAATTATCATAGCAAGGTGAAATATGCACATTTCATTAAATTGGCTTTGCATAACCAACCAAATTGCACAGGACAAATTGCACACAAAACCAAGAGAGGATATTTTCTTCTAATACTGTTATTGAAAACGTTAAAAGGTGTGCATGTTTTAAATTCCAAGAACCAATGCAAATGTTTTCCCTGGGACCTGCAGTATCGAAATAGGACATTTCACCTTTAGTTATTTGTTATTCTTCATCAGGTGACATAGTGCAGTGGTGAAGTGCCCGGTCTACAAACCGACGAAGTGGTTTGATCCCTGAGGTCAGCTTTAATTCATACATTTAAAGAGGACATTCAATGTGGGGGGACTGAGTCCCACCCTCTGAATAAAGTGGGTGGACTCCGCCCCCCTGCGTGTACCCTCGACTTGAGCCCTGATGATTATACTTTATTTTCTCCTATTCACCAATTATTGGTGGCCTTGGAACTCTCAGGGTCTGAGCTAGGTCAAACACGAGCTCTTTCTCAATGGGTCTTGGATGAAGATAGTTCCCGGGTGGTTATAGCCACAGTAGGCCCCTTGCACCCTTCTCTCAAGCTCCTTACATTTTGGCCTATTTGACCTAGCCAAGAATGCCATACTAACTCCCAAACCACTTACCTCCCTCTGATGTCTTTTATATAGAGGGGTGGATATCGAGCGGCTTATTGACTAAGTGGCTAAGCCCTCTTGTACAGGGTCTGCGGTCTTGGTACTTGTAAACCAATCTCCCTCATGCATATTCCCTCTGTTACCTTGCTATCATACATGTCATGCCTATCACTAACTGCTGGTGTAAAAGTGTGTACTATTATCTTTGGAACAGGCAGGTTCAACATAGCAATGTGGCAGCAGCACACTGGTTTCCTACACACTGATAATCGGGAAATGCGTCTTTGTGGTTTTCATGCTCTGTGCATGTATCCTCAGTTTTCCTTTTTGTGCTTGCACACCCCATTTACCCTTGAGCTCCACTCCATAATCCAGTCCAGGCCCCTGTCAAACTTGGAACCAATGGTGCAGATTTCACAGAGCGAGCTTGCAAGACATGCAAGCCTGCAGCACCTACAGTGCATCTCCGCACTTCTTTTGTATGCTGGGTGTTAAATTCAGGACCTCACTCCCCCGCTCTGGTGTTCTAGAGTCTGGTTACTGCATTATTAGTTGCTATAACACATTGAGGGGAATCACCACCAGCGATTGCCCGTGATGAGGTGCTTATGGCATGAATTTTCTGGGCCCGGACGTAAGACTGAAAGGGTTTGGGCAATCCCCTATATACAAGCTCCAGAGGTTGTGTAGCATGATGCTTCGTTTGGCCCTCAATCCTCCAGTCTCACTCCAAAGCGGACTATATTTCTTCACCAATCGCTACTGCTCAAAGTCCTGATAAACATCTATGGTGTGATCTGTAGAACTCACAATGAAGTCCTAATGCTCATAAGGTGACCCCAAACGTACCTTTTTGTGTCACAAGACGTTTGTAAATATCTGGGATTCAACTTATTTGAGTATTATCCAGTTAAAAATGCGAGTCCCCTACATTTGGTACAGGCAGATTCAGGAAGCTCAACTAGATTTTTTTTTAACCAATCTGTCTGCTTATTTTAGTTGCAACATCTCCTTATTCCAATGCAAAACCATCTGTCAAAACCGGAAGTAAATGCACCTCTCCACAGTGAGGTGCGACCAAAACCTTTTGCCAGTGTCCAGTGCACTTCGACATATTAAAGCTCATCTGCACTTCTGCGGGCTTCCACGGCACAGCATTATAATGACAAAAGGCTAGATCTGGCCCTCTGAATGAGGAGCAGTCATGAGAACTGGTTTTAACCATCATCTCTACCAAGTCCTTTTTGGAACTGGCCTTGTAAAAAAAATGTATTGCAGAACTACATAATTTAAAAAACAGATTAGTGTCACAGGCAATGTAGTATGCAGCCACCATTGCAGCTTGGATGGCCAAGGGGAGAAATTGGAGGGCCATCGATTCCCACTTCACCTTAGTCACCACATTTCAAACTCCCTTGTCCATGAAACACCAATTTCATGACATGCATTACTCACCGTAATAGCATTTCTGATGATTGTATCTGCTTAGATTCACATGCTGTGCATATGGTACAACATCCAGTGGTAACCGCGGAGTATTGCATCTGGTCTTTCGGGGAAGAGCGAAAGTAGAACTACGTCTATGTTCCTTCCACCCCAAGCGGGGAGGCAGGGAGGGCACATGTGAATCTAAGCAGAAACAATAATCAGAAATGCTATTACAGTGAGTAATGCATGTCTTCTGATGCTTATTAATCTGCTTAGAATCACATGCTGTGCATAGACTAGCAAAAAACCGTAGAGAAAAGATGTCTAAATACTGCTTGTCCCACCTGAGAATCAGATCTAGAATGAGTGTCTAGGCAATAGTTTTGTGTAGATGTGTGTAAAGTACTCCAGGTTGCCGCTTTGCAAATGGACTCTACGGGAACATTTGAAATGAATGCTATGGAAGCCCGAGTGCCCAGAGTAGTGTGCTCTAGGCTTGAAGGGCAGTTCTCTCTTAGCAAGAGAGAAACAGTGTGATGCATTTGACAATCCACCTTGCGATAGCTGATTTAGAGACAGGATCCCCTTCTCTACCAGCTGCCACTGAAACGAAAAATTGGTTTCTTTTCCTCAGTGGTTTCGTTCTTTCCAGGTAGAACATGACTGCCCCGCGCACGTCTAGTGTGTGTAGGCTTCTTTCGGCCATGCTAGTGGGATTCTGGAGAAAGGTGGGTAGTTTGATCGATTGTTTCACATGGAACTTTGAGATGAATTTAGGCAAAAATCTGGGATGAGAGCGCAGAACTCTTGTGGACTGTAACAAAAGGGTCTAGAACAGAAAGGGCCTGTAGTTCGCTAACCCTTCTAGTAGAAGTGATGGCCACTAGAAAGGCCGTCTTGTAAGTAAGGTCTTCTAGACTTGCTTTATGCATTGGCTCAAAGGGAGATCGCATAAGTCTGGTTAAAACCACATTTAAATCCCATCCAGGAGCTGGGTGAGAAATGGGGGGGATGGATCCTCTTAACCCCTTCCATAAAAGCTTTAATCACCGGTATTTTCCACCACAACACTTTCTATTGTGACGCGGTGTAGGCTGAGAGAGCAGCAAGATGAACCTTAAGGGAACTGAAGACCAGTCCTGTGTCTAACAAATGGATTAGGTACAGCACAATGTGTGTGGGTGAGCAATCAATGGGAGTGATTCCCTTAGTATTACACCAGATGACAAAACGTTTCCATTTGCTGGAACAGCAATAGAGGGTGTTAGGTTTCCTAGCTTCCCTGAGAATGTCCATGCATCTCTGAGGGAGCTGAAGGTGTCCAAACTCTATGACCTCAGGAGCCAGGCTGCTAAATTCAGAGTTTGTGGGCATGGGTGTAGGGTCTCCTCCCTGTCCTGAGACAAAATGTTGTACGGGCAAGGTAGTTTTACTGGTGGGGAGAGGGACATTTCTGTTAGATGAGTGAACCAGGGTTGGCGGGCCCACATGGGGGCTACCAATATCATGGCGACTGGTTCCTGGTGCATCTTGTGCACCATCTTGTTGAGTAGGGGAGTCGGCGGAAAAGCGTAAACAAATTTCCCTGACCATGTTATCCAGAGTCTGTTCCCCTTGGAGCGGTTCTGGGGGGTACCTGGAGGCGTAGTTTGTTTGTTCGTTTATTCATTTGTTAAGCGCACCAGACTCGTAAGTAGAAGGGCGCTGCAGTATGAAAATGCGAAGCTTACAAAGTTGCGTACTGTACACCAAATACAATGCTTACATGCGTAAACATATACAAAATATACACAAATATATCCAAGATATGCACAATACACAATGTACCAGATAAAAGCCAAAGCTGGGAATGGCCTTGTCTGCAGTGTCTAGAATGTCTAGGATGCTACTATGCTTACAAAATATGCAAAATATACACAATATATACCAAATATGCACAATACACAGTATACCAGATAAAAGCCAAGACTACTGATGGCCTATTATAAATAGTAAGCAATATACAAGAAATATAGGTTGCAAGAGTGAAGCCCAACATGTATCGCTCAGGCTTGCACTATGTTGCACAAGTTCTTCAGATGTTGACACACTATTACACTATTAAAAGCAGCGTGGGTAGGTCACTTCAGTAGCAGGCATAGCCAGATGGGGGACTAGGGGTCGGTGACTAGGATTTGTTTTATTAAATTTCTTCTAAAGTTTAAGTAGGGTTGGTCGGCTCTCAGATCTGGTGGCAGTGAGTTCCAGGATTTAGCTGCCTTTACAGGGAAGCTATTACCACCGATAGTGGTGAGCTTATACTTCGGTATGGTAAGACAGTTACCGTTCCCACTTCTGGTGGGTCTAAGGGAAGCTCTTCTCTGGAGTTTGTCTGTAAGATAGCTAGGGGCTGCGTTGTTGAGGGCTTTGTGAGTCAAAGAGAGCGTTTAATTGTATTTTATTAGACGTGGATAGCCAATTATGGTGGCGTCTAAGGAAGGAAATATGTTTTCTTTTATTTATGCCTAAGGCATAAATAAGTCTTGGCATTGGGCGTTCCCCTGAGTTGCGAACATCTCTGGGAAGCCCCATTCTGCGAAGACGTGGAACACAATGGGCCTCATTAGGACCCTGGTGGAATGGGTTTAACGGCGATGGTAAAGGTGCCGGAGCCGTTAAACCCATTCCGCCCTATTACGAGGTCCGCTTGAGGGACACGCTCTGGACGTCTGGTCAGCGAGGGGACCAAGGAGCTAACAACAGGCCCATTATTAACAGGCCCGTTGTGAGCTCCTTCCCCATTCCCATTGGGCCCTATGGGGGCTCAAATGGGGATGGGTAAACTGAATGAGCAATTACCGGGTTCTCCAAGGTTGGAATGGGCCGGTAATTCCTCATTCAAGGAACCCGGACCCGTGTTTGGATGCAGCCATGCCCTTATTAAAGGCATGGCTACCTCCAAACTCCTAATGAGGCCCAATGTCTTCGTGCAGACGCCTTTCGTATTCTATGGGCAGTGGGAAATCTCTGCTGAGCAAGTCTGCCAGACGATTGAGTTCCCCTGGAACAGGTTGGGACAACAGAAACATCGAAATGTTTTAGGACAGCTTGGATAGCCCTGGAGAGTGTGTGTGTGTGCCCCCTTGTTTGTTTAGGTAATACATGGCTGTGGTGCTGTCTGTCAGAACCAGCACCGTCTTCCCTTGTAGTTGTGTCTGAAAGGCTTTCAGTGCTTTGAACACCGCTAATAGCTCTAGCAGATGTATATGGTTGGATGCTGAAGCAGATGAGCTCCCCACCCCGTGAGAAATGCGTCTGTCGCGAGAGTGGCTTCCACTGCAGGGGTGGTGAAGTAGTTTCCCTTCAAGAGGTTTTCCCTCGACCACCACTGCAGAGAGAACAAGGGCTGGTGAGACGACTACCAGATCTTCCCATGGTCCGCTGGCCTGACACCACTGACTGTTGAGTCACTCTTGCATGGGATGCATGCACAACCACGCGTGGGGAACCAAGTATGTACATGACGCCATCATACCTAGCAAGCGCATGGCTTTGCGTATCTTCACCTCCCAACTGGCTACATATTGAGGGAACTGAAAAAGCATATTCTGAACCCTCTCGTTGGAGGGGAAGACAAGGACGTCCTTTGTCCGGATTAGAGCCCCCAGAAATTGTTTTACTTGACTAGGGACTAGACTGGATTTTTCCTCGTTGATAGAGGATCCCAGACTGAACAGGTGGTCTACTGTGTTCAAAAAGCATGTGTCGTAGGAGTCCCCTGTTATGAGCCAGTCGTCAAGGTAAGGATAAACCGGGATGGATAGTCTGCCACTACTGCCAGGACCTTGGTAAACAGCCTTGGCGCCAAGGCGATGCCGAAGGGGAGCACCTTGAATTGGTAATGCCTGTCCGCTATCATGAACCTTAGATATTTCCTGTGCGCTGGCAACATTGAAATATGAAAGTATGCATCTTTCATGTCCTATGTTGCCATGTGGTCCCCCTGTTTCAACAGTGGGATCACCTCCTGTAGCGCCCTGTAGCGTTAACATACAAAACATTTGAGGTTTTATAAATTTGTTTGCTGGGTGCAGGTCTAGAACAGGGCGGATGGTGAGGTCCTTTTTGGGTACAAGGAAGTACACTGAATAAATACCCTTGTTTACCTGAATAGGGATGGCTTTAAAAAAAAAAAAGCTATCCTTTACGAAATTACTTTACGAAACGCTCATGTCTCAGGTGTTGCCTTCCAATGAAGAATCTACAGAAGAATCGGAGGTTACGTGTGCTTGCTCATTATAGCACCTTTGGTGACTACTGACTCCATCTTTATTTACTGAAGACGGACGAGTTTTCCTTTCCACCTAACTCTTCGGACAAGTTCTACCCGGAGCATTTCACTACTAAGCATTTTCAGAAGCGTGACCCAGGTGCGCTCTACCTTTTTCTTTCTACTCGGCTGCATTGTTACACAGCGTACGAAGTTCAATAGGTTTGGAAAAGTAGCCTTCTACGGACTGCACTCCGTTCTTTAATCTATACTGGGGTGATACTAATCAACTCACCTCCATCCTGCACTGAGGCAGGCTCGGACTACTGATGCCAGTTTGGCATGCCGAAACGTGATTTATATACATGTTGTTCCCTTTAGGAACGAACTTTTGATTCTTCCCCACACGTTGGCAGATTAAATATACAAACTCAGCTAAAATAATATTCTTTTTACATACCTACCAGGGTAAATTTTTTATACACCCTGGTAGGCCTTATGTTGCAGGAACTATGGGTAGCCTGTAATAATTGTTTTATCTTGATGTGATTAATATGTTATCCCTTCTTTTGCACTTGATATATTTGTGATGAATGTTCTGTTTTTCTTTATTTTTTCAATTGCTCTATTCTACTTATTTTTTGCTTTAGAAATTGTGTAAAATCTCAAAAAAACTATGCTTTCAACAATAAATTTATGGTTAGCACTTCTCAGACTGCTCCCTTGGTGTATCCCCAGTGATTTGCCTCGCAAACACTAGCCTTTAAATTACTATGGAGATTTAATTTGAATGTCGGACAGAATCTAGGACTGTCTAGAGTGTGAGTACCCCTTTGTCGGTTTTTGTAAATTCTAGGGATGGCTTCTATGGCATTCTTCCCAGCAGCACTTCCACCTCTTGATTCAGGATCTGCAGATGGTCCGGTGAGAGGTGTCGTGAGCATGGCGGTCTGAACTGTGGTGGTTGAGCGAATTCCATGCAGTACCCGTGGGTGACAGTCTTTATTCCCCACTGGTCTGAAGTTCTCCCCTCCCATGCTGCGAGGAAAGATGTTAAACGCCTCCTGACCGGGGTGACATGGGAGGGGACCTGGATCTGTTGGTCATTTCTGACCTCAGGCTGTGGCTCCTCTGGGGTTGGGGCCTCTGCCGAGTCGTTGACCCCTAGGTGGGTAGTTGGCAGGGCTTCCTGATGTTTGTCCAGAGTTCCCGTTTCCTGTGTTGTTGTAGTTCTGACCTGCACGGGACTGCCCTCGAAAGGACCAACGAGAAACGCCTCCCCTTTGAGGAGAAGGTTTCTGAGTTATTTGTTGTAATGGTTTAAGAGTCTCATGCTCTTTCTTGGGTGTCTCCAGAGCATAGTTGACTGCTTTCCCGAAGAAATTGGTCTCTTCTATGGGTTTATTAATAAGGGCGGCCTGTGTTTCAGGCTTGAATCCCGAGTTGCGTAGCCAAGCGTCCCGCTTCAGTAGTGTGCCCTGGGCCAGGGATCTGCCTGCTGCCTCAGTGTCCAGAGTGTTCTTGATTATATTCTGATTTACTTGCCTGCCCTCGGCGACGATGGCGAGAAGGCTGGACCTAGAGGGTTCAGGGACCTCCTGGAGACCCTCTTGTACGAGGTTCCATTGTGCGTCTGCATAACTGGCAAGCAGCATGGTGTTATTCGCTATGCGTGTGGTGTATGCAGCTGCCGAGGTAACACTTACCTAAGGCATACAACCTCTTAGATTCCGTATCAGGAGGTGCCTCCCCCATAGCAAGGGGTACCCCTGCTAGTTTCCGGGTTGTAGCGACTACCAAAGAGTTGGGGGTGGCATGGCATTTAATATATGGAGTGTCTGTACGAGCTGGCCGAAATAGTTTTTCCACTCTTGGATTCACTGGCCAGGTCTGAGCTGGCATGACCAGTAAGGGGGCTAACCTTCTCTTAACAGAGTTCAGGAGGGGGAATGGCTTGGCTGGAGGGTGGTTTCTCTTTCAGAATGTCTTCCACAAAGTCTTGTTAAGGTACCGCCTCCTGGGTGGTGATCTGAAAATGCTCAGCTGTCTTCCTTAAAATGGCATTGAAGGCCATTTGATCGGCAACAGGCGAGGCCTGACGGGACGAAGTGGTGGGAGGAGAATACAGCCATAGGACATCAGTGTCCTGATCTAGCGTGGGAGCACCCATGGCTCTTGCTCCACTTGCTGGGTTTGTTCCCAGTTGTCCATGGCATCCGCCTGGTCATCAGGGTAGTCCTACAGGAAGGAAGGGTCTCCTTCCTCGTCGTAGATGTCCTGGTAAGTGTCCATGTGGACCACATCTTCATGGTAGACAGAAGCCGAAGGCTGAGAGTCAAGATTATCCTGGAAAAATGAACCTGACACCAAAATAGGGCCTTTACGAGATCTCTTAGGGGAAGGTTGCTCAGAACATGAGACAATCCTTATAGACCGTCCACGCATCCTTCGAATTTCTCCCTGGTCCACTTAGATGAACCAGAAGGGCCCGAAGGTGGAAAAACGTCGTCTTCCTATCTTTGGTGTCGAAATTTGTCCAAGGGTGTTGGACAGAGGCTCCCGACTGTCCTCATAGGTTTCGCGAGTACAGGGGCACCATGGTGTCTCTTTAGACTTGTCCACGGCCCCCTCCATGCGTTTAAACGGTATTAGGCATCAGCCCAACTGCCGAAAGTAATCCTTGCGATACTATCCTCTATCTCCACCGAATCGGCGTGAGTCAATGCGTCAGCGGTAGCTCTACAGCCTACCGTGGCATCAGAGGGCCTAGCGGTATATTTTTTGCCTGTGGGAAGGCTAGGAGGCATAAGAGTAGGTTTTCGGGCCTACCAAGGCCTTAGGGGGGCGTCGGATGTCCGCGCTTCGGCATATAAAACCGATTTAGAGGTAGCACCCTTATTTTTGGAATGCCAAGTCGCAAGACACTGCTGCGGATGCGGGGAAGGCTGCTGATCTATCAGACCAGAGGATTCCGTCTAAATTTCCGGCGGTCCAGTTGGTGCTTTCACCTTTTTCGACGGAACCGTCGAAATCGGTGGAGGGGTTGTGTGTTTAGTGTTTTGTGATATATGATACGATATGGCATTTATAACGCACCTATACACAAGTGTTTCAAGGCGCGACGAGGCAAAGGGGGGAACAGAGGGAGGACAAACAACGATCCTAATAAGCCAGGTGTCATTCAGATCGCGCAAGTGCATGGGAGGGGGGGGGGGGAGAAGTGCGTGGGGGTCACAGGTGCATGGGAAGGGGGGAAAGGAGAAGTGCGCCGGTCCCTGTCGCCGGGTGTTGTCCCCGAAGCGAGACTTGCATCAGGCCTAGAGGGGTCGGGGACGGGTGTGGCGGACTTAGAAGAGTCTGCCTCAAGGTCGAAGACATCCGATACGGTCATCAGTGTCCCTGTCACTTTCAGTGGGTGTGGCGGTGGGGGAGGGGGATGGTTCAGCAAGCAAAATACCATACGCGGCCCACCGCTTTACACTGCGCTCCTTAAGGGTCTTAGGCGAAGGAGCTTACATGCCGCACACCGCTTCTCTTCGAGATCTAGGGGTAGACAAGAATTACACGTTCTGTGCTCGTCTTTCCACGGGTACCTGTCCCTACACTTAAGGCAGAACCTAAATGGAGTCCTTTCCATAGCGAAAGGTATAAATAAAGATGACCAGACCTAGAGGGCAAATAGGGGGAAAGAGGAGAGACATAACAAAAGATATGGCCACCCCGACACCCGTCTCCGTACTGTGTAGGCCGGCCTGAGGGCCTGGCCACGTGGATGGCTCAGCCGCCGGATCTTAGACGCAAACTCCACTGCCGTCGAAACTTCTCTCAGTCTCCGTCAAGGTTGTTGAATCTCCGTCGAAGTGACTTAAGGGGAAATAACCGACAAAGTCGCTGACACTGAAACTGCACTGGTTACCTGGCCACCCTCTGTTCTTGGGCCCAGGTACCCTCCCCGCCAGTTGCACTCCTGCACAGCCTTCCCGGCAACCCCCGCACTTGGGGACTGTTTCTGTAGCCCTACAGTCCCACTACCAGCACTTGACACCCGACGTCTGCACTTACCCTTGCACTTGCCACCTGCTGGCCGTACTTTTACTTATTATTTATTTTCATATCCCATGTACTGCACTGTCTTCTCCTCCCTCCCTTCCCATGTACTTGCGCAATCTGAATGACACCTGGCCTAGTAGGATCATTTTCAGTCTTCCCTCCGTTCCCCCTCCCTTGCCTCGTCGTGCCTTGAAACACTTGTGTATAGGCGGGTTATAAATGCCATATCATATCAAAGATAAACAATGTCTCTTCTCAAGAACTCCACTATAGGGTGACCAGTTATCTGGGCGGAAAAAACCAATCTGAGGGACCTTGGCGCATGAGGGATTTTGGCTACACTAAACGTCACGATAGGGATAGTGTTACAGACACGCCTATGCCGACGTCCCCTTTCAGTTCCCAAAAGACAAGATGCAATACTCTGCTGTTACCACTGGATGTCGGACCATATGCACAACATGCGATTCTAAGCAGATTAACAAGCATCAAAAACATTTTTAAAATTATATTTGTTGTGAAGTCAAAGCTTAAACCTCAATCAGAAGAACCTGGAACAGGCATGTGTTACACTTATACTCTTGTCATAGCAGTAGAGTACGCTAGTGGTCAGTGTAAAGAGTGCACAATTTGGTGGCAATTTTTCCCTATACTTAAACACCTTAAAAACTGTGCTACTGTTATTGGAATGTTCAACCTGCCCGCCCCTCGCTTGCCGCCCCATCCCCAGCAGTCAACACCTGACAGTAACTGGGCCCCATGTGAACAGGATCAAGGTGCGAAACAAGGCAGTTTTAAGCCTCCGCAGGCAGTTCAAATTTCCACCAAAATAGTCCCAAGAATCCAAACTTAAGGCTATTTTAAGACAGGCGAGAAGAACAAGTTACTTTACCTGGTAACATTCTTTCAATGGGATGGTCCCACGACGTATTCCATATCTATGACAGTAATCACCACAGCTGTGCTGCTTCGGAAAATCTTTCGGCATCTGCGTCCTGCATCGATGACGTCGATACGCCGTCATTGAGGAGCTTCTCCGACGGCACCAGATGTTATAAGTAGGACGCACGACGCCCGTAGCCTCAGTTCCGTTTTTTCCGCTAACGTGTTCGCTTCGGAGATCTCGGCCCGCCTCGACTCTTTGGAGTGTCTGTTCTTTCGGTTCTTCGAACCTGTTCGGTTATAAGAAGTTTTCACGATGTTTTCCTCTTCTTCCACCCCACGTCCGGGCTTCAAGAAATGCGGGGACTGTGGGTCCAAGATGTCGGTGACGGAGTCGCACGACGGCTGCCTCTGGTGCCTCGGGGAGGCCCACGACACGGATGATTGTGTCGACTGCCAGTCGCTTACGTCCAAAGCCTTGCGGGAGCGCAAGAAGAAACTGTCGGTCGGTAAGGTGTCCAAGCCCCGGAAGTCGAGGTCCACTGGGCTTTCGACGGACGATTCGAGGGGCGACTCTCTGCATCGTCGTCGTAAGTCTAGGGGTCTCGGTCCCGGAGTGGGTCCCGCCACTCCTCTTCGAGGCACTCTCAGAAGAGCCGTCACCGGTCGCCTTCCTCGTCCGAGGACTCCGCCCGTCGGTGGGTCGTTTATCCCACCAAGCATGCGACTCCATAGGAATGGGCTTCCTTCGGTAAGAAAATGCTGGCGATTATTGAATCACAGGGCACCGGTCCGTCCGCGCCTCCGAGTGGTGTCGGACGTGACCGTACTAGAGACACCGCTCGTACGCCTTCGGGCTCAGGTGGTCGGCACAATTCGCAGGAAAGGTCCCGCACGGACAAGGGGAATCGTTCTAGTCATGACCGTTCCAGGTCCCGGTCCTCGACGCGCTCAAGACCGTGTGCACCTGTGATGTCTTTGAAGAAGACGTCGACGCCTGTGGCGCAGAGGTCGTCGAGGGACTCTCTCGAGGCTCCGCCTCCGAGGAAGCCGTCAATGCCATCGGCGCCCAGGCTGTCGAAGGACACGCTCGGGGCTCCGCCCTCGAGGCCTGTGTCGGCGCAGTCGATGCCGTCGGCGCTGCGTACGGCGTTGATTCACTCGACGCCTTTCGAGGCTGTTTCGACGGGGGTACCCCGGGATACGGTGGAACCCCCTAGAAAGGCTCTGACCAAGGCGAAGCTTGGCTTTGTTCCCCCTTCTGTGCCAACTTTCCACCATCTTGATTACATTTCAGAGGTGGATGAGGGCTCCGATGATGGCATGGTTCCTGATACGGTGCCAGATGAGATTATCTCGGGACATAGTCAGATTGAGGACCTGCGTCAGTCACTGCACAACGCCAGTGGTCTAGACACCTCTCCGGAGGTGGAGTTTTGTAGGCCTGAGCCTGGCACCCATGCCGACTCCTCGTACCGACGCCTTATGTCAAGGGTCACCGAGTACTTGGGGTGGTCTGCTCCCCCAGGGGATTTTCTTCAGGAGGACCTCACGGATATCCTCGACCAAGGTCCACCAACTGACCCGGTACTGCCGTTCCATATGGCTCTACAGAGGAGGATGGCGGCGGCTTGGACTGCTCCAGAGAGTCTCCCAGCAGTGGGCAAATCTTTGCTGCAAAAATCCCGCCCAGCCAGTAGCGACCCCTGCTACTTGACCACACACCCCACTCCAGAGAGTTTGGTGGTGCAGGCGTCTACGGCCCCAGTAAAGCAGGCGTTGTATCCTACCATCCCTCCTGATAGGGACGACAAGCGTTTTGATGGTTGGGCGAAGAAAGTGTTTTCTTCAGGGGGTATGGCTCTTCAGGCTGCCAACTCCGTATGTGCCTTGTCACGTTTCACGCACTCTGTGGAACTGTATCCTTAGCGGCTGAACATATTCCCAAAGGGGACGAACGGGATGGTTTTCTTGCTATGGTCCAGGATGGCAAGGATGGCATGTGTGAGGCCGTTCATTTGGGTTTGGACATGGCAGATTGCGTCAGCCGGTCCATGGCGGCGAGCACCGTAATACGCAGGTTTGCGTGGTTGCGGAAGTCGGGGTTTGCTCCTGATGTGCAAGCCCGGCTCCTCGACATGCCCTTTGATGGTGTCCATCTTTTTGGCAGCAAGGCTGACGAGAGCCTTGAGAGGTTGCAGACCTCAAAAGCTGCAGCAAAGTCGTTGGGCGCTGCAGTTCGCCAACCTCCGCCTTTTCGTCCTAGGGGACAGCAATGGAGGGGAGGTTCCTTTCGTTATCACTCATCCTTTGGTAAAGCAAAAGGAGCTGCTAGTCAAAGGGGCCACCGAAGGAGTGACAGAGGTGGAAAACAAGGTACTCGAGGTGCCAAGGCCGCTCGGGCTGTTGCCTCTTTGCCATCAGGCAACGCCGCAGCCGCTTCAGCTCAGTCATGAGGCCATGTCCCATTGTTCGCTGGTTGGGGGAAGGCTGGCGCAGCATCTTGTCGAATGGCGTGCCATTACTTTAGATGTGTGGGTTCTGGAGATCATAGCCCACGGCTACTGTCTTCCTTTCCGGCAGAGGCCTCAAGACAATCCACCAGGGAACCTCTCTTTGAAGAGTCCGGATCCGCTCCTTGCGCAGGAAATTCAATCCCTGCTGGAGAAAGGCGCCATAGAACTGGTGCTTGTAGCGGAGAGGAACAAGGGATGGTATTCCCCTTATTTTTTGATTCCAAAGAAAGACTGGGGATTGAGACCCATCATGGACTTGCGCGGTTTGAACAAACTCCTCAGGGAGGACAAGTTCAAGATGGTTACTCTTTCTCAAGTCCTCCAGGCCCTTCAACTTCAGGACTAGTTGGTGTCTCTCGACCTCAAGGACGCTTATTTTCAAGTGCCGATCCATCCAAAGCACAAGAAGTACCTGAGGTTTGCGGTTGGCGACTCGCACTTTCTGTTTCGGATTGACCTCTGCCCGAGGGTCTTCACCAAGCTCATGGTAGTGGTGGCAGCGCATCTCAGGAAAGGGGGGATTCAAGTCTACCCCTACCTGGACGATTGGTTGATCAGGGCGCGCTCTCCCAAGCAAGTCCTGGATCATCTGTCCGTCACCTGCCACTCCCGCCACAAGCTGGGCTTCTCCCTCAACTTAAAGAAGTCCCACTTGACGCCAACTCAGAGGCTCCAGTACATCGGAGCAGTGCTCGACACGTCCCTGGGGCAGTGTTTTCTTCCCCAGGTGAGGGCTCAACACATTCAGCAGATGGTGCACAAGTTCCAACATGCCCAGAGTCTCCCTGCATTAGAGTTCTTGAGATTGCTCGGCCTCATGGCATCCTGCTTTCTTCTGGTGCCAGAGGCCAGGTTGCGGAGGAGATCTTTGCAATGGGCACTCAAGCTCCAGTGGTCTCCGTCCTCCGGCAGGATGAGCCATAGACCAGCATCAATGCATCCCCATACTTCACAATGAGCATTGCTACAAAGTGATAATCAAATTACACTTACCAAAGCATGGAATGCTCATTACGGCACCAAGCATCGATGTTTTGGTTTCCATTTACACTGCCCCAAAACCAACAAAATCAAACCTTTTCAAAGCTAGTTTGCCTTTAGAATGAGAGTCAGGACACTCAACTACTCTTGTGCTCAACTTCCATGATGCCCTATGGCTTTGAAAATGCTAGCTAGGACTCATGGGAGATCTAGTCCAAAAGCTGTGGCAATTAGGAGTTGCTGATGCTCAAGCATAACAATGTGTGTGTTATGAGGAATCACTTTAAAAAGAAAAAAAACCTAAACGGGTGCAGCACTGAGGCTTCCTCATTTCTTCTTTTCTGATCCCATCAGTCTTGAAATCCACCATTTACCTCTCCAATGAAATGATAAATAAAATGTTTTTATTTTGTGCGTGCTTCATGCTGGACTGAAGTCTTTAACCACGGCACCCGGTATCTACCCCATGCAACTCAGTGCTGTCTTGTTCCCAATACCAGCACATTACGTGCAACAATCCTCCAGGACCAACAAATCGACATTCATTATTCGCTCCCCTGTATGTTTGGCGTATTCTAAGTTTCTGCCCGAATCTAGTCCATGAAACAATCCAAAAGAAATTCCCAGTCGAAAAGGACTGAGCTAGTGTACATGCCATCCCATTTAAAAATGCTTTCAGTGATGCATCTCGTGGCACATAAATATTAGCAGTTTGTACCCAACTCAATTATATTGATCAAGGCAGGTAAAGCTTTTTACTTCTTTATTCAAGATCTCTATAAAGTCAATTATAATCAATTTTAAAATCCATTGTGTAAAGAAGGCATCCAGTGATTGCAGTAAACTGCATTGTGAACACTGCAAAATTAATCACTTAAGAAACTCTAAGATAAAATAATGCACATTAAAAAGTTGCAGACAGCACTGCAAGTCACAAGTATGGCTGCACATCAGTAATTTGTTCTCCGGACCACATCACCCTGGTGCTGCTTGCCCGTTTGGTACATTCCTGGTTGGAGCTCAAGGAATCGATATGTTACATCCGAAGCCTGTGTCTTGGGGAGGTCTCTTGGATTCTCTATAGTTTGCAGTTTAGTTCCCAAGCTCCAGACCCAGCATGACTAGCTCTCTCCTTGCAGACCAAGCTCTCGCTGCTCGATCCAGTGGCCCACTGCGCCGCCAGCCACCCCACATGGCCAGAGTTAAGGTAAAGCCTCTTCCTTTCTATAGTGATCCACATCACTTCACTGCACTTGTCCAGGTGCAGTGAATCTTTTCTGGTGGGTCAAGCAGTACGAAAGGCTTTTAGCACCTTCATTTGAATGTTCTAGTAGTTGGCACATGTGCATGACAACAGACTGGGAACTGGGCAAAGGACACATATTGCACTAAAAGTGGCGAGCAACTTCAAAGTAGTTACATAAGCAAGGAGTCATTCAACAAAGTTAAAAAAAAAAAAGGTTTGTTAAGTAAGGATAACGTTAATATTTTCAGACTTTGTAGTTAAAAATACAGCATTTTATTACTTGGAGTTGGCAAGAGGTTCAAAAACAAATATAGAATGTGCATGAGTTTCCTTTCAAAGACATGCAAAAACTAAAGCCGCAAGGACTTTTCTTGGACATTTTTTAAATTTGATTGGTTTCTGTGTGTGGGTAGGCATGTGTAGTTCCAGTTAAGGAAGGTGCTGTTTTAAGAACTATTTGACTAGCACAGTAGATTTCTATGAACAACCCCACACCACATGACCAGTGTGGACTATGAATTGGAGTGAGACCTTAAAGAACAAATCAAACTAGTAGTCCAGGCAAGCAGACCTAAATATCCGATTTAATGTTCTGGTACCTGTGTGCTGTAATTGCTACAGTGCTGAATAATCCTTTGCATCTCCTCATGGACCAACTCCACACACCGTAAACTCGGCTCTTCTAGACGTTTGACTTGCCTCTTCACCAAGAGCTCGAAGGAAATTTCAGGCACAAACAAGGCAGGCCGTGGACCCTAATTAGAGGAGGAAAAAGAAAATTCAAGGTGAACGGAAATGTATACAAATAAACGTTATGCTAGGAATGGACAAGAAAATCAAAACAATCACCACAGGCAGAGTTGACAAGTTTATCTTGAACTTCGGAATCGCGGTTGAAGCATTACTAGTGTGGGCAGGGTAAGGCGTTTGGAATAGGTAATGGGTGCATGTAAAATTACAAAAAGAAGGGGTATCCAGTCAATATATCTAAAACATTACAGAGTGGTACATTTCAGAGTGGACCATAATACCGAAAACCCCCGAAAACATGAATCAAATGAGGGGTAGTGGGGTGAAGGGGTTAAAATGGGTCAGGTTGGGTTGGTGTTAGAAGGGTAAAAACAGGGGGCTTGGGAGGGGGTAGCTCCTCGTATCAAACAAATAGTTGTTTTTTTGGTATTCTGTCTGCAATTAAATGTACCACTATTTGTGGTTAGTAAAATCACCTATAATCAAAGAAGGCACGCCAAATAGGTTTCATGCAGATAACCTGGCAGTTTGTGGGTGCAATACCCTGAAGAGTTCAGCAATTATCATTGGACAAAGCAGGTGCCACCAGAAGGCACAAATTAATACAGATACGTTTTATGTTTGGTCAGCAAGGCAACATCTAGTTAGGCACTGTGAATTTCAGAAAGGGTGTGTGGGGGGAGTGGGGGATCCTCGGTCCACAAAATCATTACTCCTCATTTGCTATTGGCAAATAATAATTCACTGGTGACCACTAACAAAAGATGTGCATGTGGAGAGCAGGCTTACATGCCGAGGCTCTGCCTGTTAACATGCAATTGAAAACTGAGCAGGTTCACAGCAGCAAAATAGCCTGCAAAAAGCAGAAAAACAAGATGGGAACGAGTTTGAAATATACACAGCAAGATCAAAACAACTTTAGGCAATGAGTCACGTC
The DNA here is from genome assembly GCF_040938575.1 of Ambystoma mexicanum. Taxonomy (NCBI): domain Eukaryota; kingdom Metazoa; phylum Chordata; class Amphibia; order Caudata; family Ambystomatidae; genus Ambystoma; species Ambystoma mexicanum. The sequence continues at coordinate 151,900,225 of NC_090936.1, forward strand.
AATGACATGATTTTAGAGAAGACATTACCAGAAGGTAGAATTCACAGGGGATATATGTTGGGAGAGGATACTAAAGGGAGTTGTGGGATGGTAGCATATTGCCTCAAGCCTCTGTTGATGGAGGTTCTACAATTCTAGTACAGGACACAATGTGGTACAGTTCTCACATGTACGAAATGAGGGCCATGGGCAATACTAAACAGGATTGGGGATTTGAGCACAGGGTAAACTATGCAAACCCTCTACCATCTAATAAAGCATTGACCGATAATTTCACTAGGAAGAGAAGAATACTTCCTGGTCATTTTACAACCAACCCAAACATTAGGTTCAGAGCAGTGGTTATGCACAACAATCGTGGTGTGTTGTAAAACGTCTCAAAAGGAGACTGACTCCATTAATACACAGGCACACAGAGATTATCAATTTCTCTTCAAGTTGATGTATAATTTTCAAAATGGCGCATCAAAACACAGACACATGGACAGAAAACATTCCAACTGTCCCAGCCTCTCATAAAAGATGTCCTTAGCATGTGCTGGTGTACCACCTGTATAAGTGGATAGAATAAGCACACAGATGTTTTTCTTATATTTTCTAAGGTCAAAAGGCCATGATGATTTTACAGCTTTCATGGTGTCACTTTTTATGACTAAAGTGGCCTACTCGTTAAGCCTGATTTTATTAGAACACAAAAGATAGGGATAGAATACTCAGTATTTGTAGCAATGGACAATTTTATGAGCCTATACTCGAGGTCTATGCCTGGATAAATAAACTGGATAAAATTAAATTGGGTTTCTATGAAGACTAAGCCAGAGGGGTCAGTATATTAACTATACCTCCCCTACTGGTATTACGTAGTAGAAGTACAACAGATTCACAACCACACTGCACATACACATTAAGTTTAGATGAATGGAATATTTTAATGAAGTGAAAACAGCCGACACGTTTCAACCACAAGGTCTTCTTCCAGGCTGATATATACATATCAAATATCACAGACAGATAATGTACCTAACAAATAAATATGCAAAGTCAAAATTGGTTGAATGCACCAGAAACAGTTGTCACCAATAATCCATAGCAGGGAGAAAAAAACCATAACACGCGGTAAGGGTAAACATAATTAATTGCTAATTGATTAAATAACCGTTTAGTCAACCTTTCAAGTCACAACTAATGTTAAGAGTGGGACTCCACCATGTAAACCAATTTAAAAAAATCGTTTGGCATATTTGTAGTACCCAAGTGGGCGACACCAGAGCCAAGACATAACGCATGCTCAATCATGCAGTGAAAATCCCATATCTATGAAGATCCAGCTGATTGTATAGATTAGGTTGCACTTGGATAAATCTACAGCGAGCCATTTTTTGTGAAATGTTAGGGAACGGCATGATCAATTATGTCCGCCCACCTTGACTGTTTTCTATTCTCCCACTTGTGGGAACTTAAAAGTGTACCGAAATTGAAAAAACAAAAGCTAACATTAAATTAAATTCCCCCAACCCTTACTTCTAGGGAACCCTGTATACACCCTCTCTGATTGGCATACACGTTTTCAGTAAACTATATTAGCCGCAATTGCGTAGCTCTCAACTCTGTCAGGAGTCCATGGGGGTATTAGAGAAACAAGAAAAAAGGAAGGGCAATGTTAAAAAGTAACCCCTCACTTGTGAAATGAAAACTCAAAAGTACATGAGTGATTCCCTATCCATACAAATATAAAACTCACCTGATGTCCCTGAATTGAATTGCGTACAATGATGCCATGTACCGGCTCTGTTATTCTGAGCAACTGCTGCCACTTTGAAAAATAATGGCTTAGGCTGCATCAGCCCACCATCTTGGAATGGGATAGGGATAATAAGGATCATCAGTCAGACTGTTGTTCCAACGGAAATCTTTCCATATACATAGTTTCCCATTAGTGAGGCTCTGAGTGACAAGCCCAAGTTTTGCCTCGGATGTTCTCCAAATAGACATTAAAGAACTATTATTTTTTTGTATGTGTATAATATTTGACAAACCTTTCAATGTATGCGCATTTACATGACAATAACAATGTATAGCTACCCACTGCATAGATCTGCATTGAAGTCTTCGTGCAACAATATTATGCAAGGAGCAGGGCAGACAGATTACATACGAGCCATTGAACCTTGTACGTATTTTCCTTTCGTTTTTTTTATGACATCAAAACCATAACAAAAGGAGAATACATAAGAGCCAAACGTACCTGTAGTTGGGAATGTGATTATCGGGTTGAATGTGGAAAAATCAGACTAAGATTTCTGGCAAGAGGCTACTCATCTGCACTTTTAGATGCAGCCCAACTTGAGGTCAACCAGTTAGAGAGTTTCTTTGCTTACTAAATCTAAAGATCATGCTAGGAGTCCCAGAACACCCAGATTCCTCACCATGTACAATGCAGACAGCGAGCTTTTGTATCATATGCTTTGAAAATACTGCCATCTCCCAAGACTGGATAAGGATTAGTTGGAACACCTTGATACCAAACCACATATCACATACAGCAAAGCTCCTACATTGAGGACTTTATGTCCTTCATTCATGAGGGATATTATTTATTTATTTACTAACAATTATAAAGCGTGCACCAGCCTGGAGGCATTGTGGCGCTGTTACAGGTGAAACCAATCTGATTACAGGGAGCATAACTGTAAGAGACAAGCAAACACTTGGTTACAATCAATACATGGGGTGTCCAGGGTTCAACAGGCAACAGTGGGAGTGTCAGTTGAATAGTGTAGTTTTGAGGCTTTTTCAGAAGGTAGTGAGGGAGGTTTAAGCACAGAGGGCCTTGGATAGGGTGTTAGAGTTTAGGTGCTAAGTGAGGAAAGCCTATACCCCCTGCTTTAGCCCTTTTGATGGACGGGATGCGCAGTTGGTTGTGTGGTGCGTTCTTCTCGGGCATGTGGCGGTGTGTCTGCTGATGGTTTTGGATAGGTATGAGGAGGAAGACATTTATGAGTTACGGTAAGAGTCTTAAATGTAAATCTTTAACCGGGAGCCAGGGGGCATCTCCTCTGGCCTGTGATGTGTTCTGTTTTGGGGATATTAAGTGCTGCTCTGAGATTGTTATTCTGGTCAATTTGGAGCCGGTTTAGGGTTTTTGGCTGAAGTGCCTGCAAGGAAAATGTTAATCTCACTTGGCACCGATGGTGGCTCGGGCGATAGAGGAAGGTTTGGTTGGAGAGGAATGGTTTGATGGCGTTTATTAATTTGTTGGTGTGGGCAGAATCGGGGGTAATGGCACCAACCTGTTTGTTTATGGACAAGGTGGAGTCTAGATGGACCCCAAGGGTTTTGACTGAAGAGAAGACTGAGATGGTGGAGTTGTCAATGATGAAGTTAATGTATTTTTGTTTGTGTTTCTGCAGTATTTCTCTTTCGACCTATTAGAATGATCGCTGTTTTGTCTCTGTTAAGGCAAAGACCATTGGCTGTCATCCACACTTGGATGGCGGAATAAATTTGGAGAAGGGCTGCAGAGTCATGGTCACACAAGCCAGTGAGGGGGAGGAGGACTTCAGCATCATCGGCACAGTTGGTGTAGGCTATGCCGAGGGAAATCCAAATTGTCAAAGAGGGGCTTGGTAAACAAGTTGTAGAGGGTGGGTGCAGTGCACGACCCCTGGGGAACATCGCAGTGGATGATGGGAGCGGCGTTGGCCAAATCTGAGAAGACTTTCATAGCTCTGCCTTCTAAGAAGGAATTAATAAACAAAGAGGCCTGCTTAGAAAAGAAAAGTGGGCTGTATTGATGAGGTGGGAGATAAGTATATTGTTATCCACTAGGTCAAATGCAGCCGACAGGTCCAGTAGCAGTAAGAGGGCTGGTTTACCTTTGTCCATTATTTTGGTTATTTTTTTTATTTTATTTTTATTTTTAAGTCCAGTAGGGCAGTTTCAGTGCCAGTGCCATGGCCTTTACGGAATCCTGATGGTCTTTGACCTAGGATGGAGTTGGTTTCAAGGAAATGCTGGATCTGGTTGTGGGCAGCTTTATCTAGGATCTTGAGCAGGAATGGGATGGTGGTGATAGGCAGTAGTTGTTGGGGGAAGAGGGCTTTTTAAGAAGGGGGCCGACCCAGGCTTCTTTTCGACTGAACGTGACGGTACCCTAGGTAAATGAAGCATTAATGAACGCAGTGATGAGGTGGGCCAAGGAGTCAGCGCAGTCTTTGATGATGTTGGGCGGACAGATGTCTCCTTTACACGTGGATGGTTTAAGGAGAGCTGTGACATCCGGTTCCGAGACGTCTCTGAAGGAGAAGGGGAGGGGGGGCTTCAGCTGGGGGTTGTGGGTGTGGCGTGAGAGTCAGACTTTGGTAGTGTGCTGCCTTGAGTTTGTATTTTATCTTGGAGAAGAGTGATTTTGTTTAGAAGTGCTGCCTGTATACTGGTACACCATGCTTCATCTTTGATTTAATCGGGGCTAGTGGGCGGGGTGGTAAGGTCTTTAAAGATGGAGAACAGCTCCTTGGACTTAAAGCTGGCTTTAGAAATCCAGAGATTGATGGCATTTGATTTGGAGTTGAGAATCGCTTTTTTATATCACGATGAGATGCTTTTGAATTCTTCTTTGGTGTAATCACAGGGGTTATACTGACAGTTCATTAGGGCAGTGGGTTTGTTTTAGCAGAGGAGTAGTAGGTCATCCGTAAACCAGGAATTGGTTTTCGTGGATTTTATTTCTTTTTTTTTAGCTTCAATCGGAGCTATGGTGTTAATGGCTCTGGAGAGAGCAAGAGCATATAAATCAGCAAGGGTGTTGGGGTCATTGGCGAAGGGAGGTTTCAGTTCCTTGACATCTAGTAGGTGGCGAAGGTTATTGGCCGTAAGTTTTTTGGAGCTTCGAACCATAGCATAGGAGAGGTTTAGTGGTAGGTTTTGTGGGAATGGAGAATTGGATGCAATTGTGGTCTGTCCATGGGTATACCAGATTGGAGGTTATGGTGGAGGAGCAGTTGTGGTCTGCTACCCAATCAAGGGTGCGGCCCTTAGAGTGCCTAGAGTGGGTGACTTTTTGTATGAACCCAAGGTCTTTGAGTATCTTGGTAAGGGCCGAGGCTGCTTTATCTTTAGGGTCGGTGAGACAGAGGTTAAGGTCACCGCAGACTGGAGATTGGTTATATAAAATGCGCCAAAGGGGGCTTCCATAAATGTGGAGACTGCTCAATGTGCCCATTTGCCTTTGAAAGAAATTAGATTAACTTTGCAAATACAGGCACTCAGAAAGTGGCAACATTCATCAATGGTAATTCCAAATTTGTAATTTATTACATCATTTCTATTTGTGGTTCTCATTATAGAGGCAGCACAATTTGAGATATAAAAGTTAGGATTTGTGAACATAGGAGTACGATTTCCAGTCAAGATGCCAAATACCCGTTGGCCTTGCATTGTATTGTACATTTATATAGCGCCTATACACAGGAGTGTTTCAAAGTGCCCAAGGAGGGTGGAAACATGGGGCAAAACAGTCGCTCAGAGCCCTTGAAATTCTGAGACGATAATAGTCTGCACAGGCTGAGTAAGTGCATAACACATGCATTAACAAGCATCAGACGACATGCATTACTCACCGTAATAGCATTTCTGATGATTGTATCTGCTTAGATTCACATGCTGTGTATATGGTCAGACATCCAGGGGTGACCGCAGAGTATTGCATCTTGTCTCTCAGGGACTGAAAGGGGACGTTGGCATAGGCGTGTCTGTAACATTATCCCTGTCGTCACGTGTAGTGTACCCAAAATCCCTTACGCGCCGAGGTCCCTCCGATTGTATTTTTTCTGCCATGAGGGAGCCCAAGGCTATTGTGAGTGAGTACATGAAGAGAGAAAGTAAGACGTCTATGTTCCTTCCACCCCAAGCGGGGAGGTAGGGAGGGCACACGTGAATCTAAACAGATACAAATCATCAGAAATGCTATTACGGTGAGTAATGCATGTCTTCTGATAACTGTTAATCTGCTTAGAATCACATGCTGTGCATACACTAGCGGGCAGTACCCAGAGTTGGAGGTGGGCTGTGAGAAGGAACAGTACAGAAAAGATGTCTTAGTACTGCTTGTCCCACCTGAGAATCAGACCTGGAATGAGTGTCTAGGCAATAGTGTTTTGTAAAGGTGTGTACAGAACTCAAGGTTGCTGCTTTGCAAATGGACTCTAGGGGATCATTTGCAATGAATGCTATGGAAGCCCCAGTGCCCCGAGTAGAGAGTGCTCTAGGCTTGAAGGGCAGTTCTCTCTTAGCAAGAGAAACAGTGTGATGCATTTGACAATCCACCTTGAGATAGCTGATTTAGAGACAGGATCCCCTACTCTACCAACTGCCACTGAAACAAAAAATTGGTTTGTTTTCCTAAGTGTTTTCATTCTTTCCAGGTAAAACATGACTGCCCTGCGCACATCTAGTGTGTGTGTAGGCTTCTTTCGGCCATGCTAGTGGGATTCTGGAAAAAGGTAGGTAGTTCAATCGATCGGTTCACATGGAACTTCGAGATGAATTTAGGCGCAAATCTGGGGTGAGTGCGCAGAACTGTGGATTGTAACAAAAGGGTCTATAACAGAGAGGGCCTGTAGTTTGCTAACCCTTCTAATAGAAGTGATCGCCACTAGGAAGGCTGTCTTGTAAGTAAAGTCTTTTCGGATGTAAACCTGATTTAGGGGTAGCACCCTTGTTTTTAGAGTGCCCAGTCGCAAGACACTGCTGCGCATGTGTGGAAGGCTGATCTACCAGATCAGAGGAATCCGGCAAAATTTTCAACGGCCCTGTTGGCGCCTTCACCTTTTTCGACGGAACCGTCGAAATCAGTGGTGGGGTTGTGTGCTTAGTGTGTCATGGTTTTTGAACGTCTGTCACCAAGTGTTGTCCCTGAAGTGAGACTTGCGTCAGGCCTTGAGGGGTCGGGGACGGGCGTGGCGGACCTAGAAGCATCCGCCTCAAGGACTATGACATCCGATACGGATGTCTGGTCATCGTCAGTGCCCCCGTCACTTTTGGCTGGTGTGGCGGTGGGGGAAGAGGGTTCAGCCCGCGACATACCGTACACGGCCCACCGCTTTACACAGCGCTCCTTAAGGGTCTTAGGCCGAAGGAGCTTACAAGTAGCACACTGCTTCTCGTCGTGATCTAGGGAGAGACAATTACACGTTCTGTGCTAGTCTTTCCACGGGTATCTGACTCTACACTTAAGGCAGAACCTAAATGGAGTCCTTTCCATAGCAAAAAGGTATAAACAAAGATGACCAGACCTAGACAGTAAAGAGGGTGAAGAGGAAAGACAACGAAAGATATGGCCACCCCGACTCCACTCTCCCTACTGAGTAGGGAGCCCAGGGGGCCCAGCCACATGGATGCTTCAGCTGCCGTAGAAACGCCTGCAGTCTTCAGCAAAGTTCTTCATCGCTGTCGAAGTGACTTATGAGGGAATAACTGTCTAAAGCCGGTATAAAGATACAGTGTCTCTTATGTAAGAGATACGCTATAGGGCAACCAGTTATCTGGGCGGAAAAAAAACAATCTGAGGGGCCTCGGCACATGAGGGATTTTGGGTACACTGCACGTCACAATAGGGATAGTGTTACAGACACGCCTATGCTGACGTCCCCTTTCGGTCCCCGAAAGACAAGATGCAATACTCTGCGGTTACCACTGGATGTCGGACCATATGCACAGCACGTGATTCTAAGCAGATTAACAAGCATCAGAAGATGCATTCAACAGTTAAGGCACAGCAAATAGGCCTAATGGCGATTCTGCAGTTTTACCAGTACAATTAAGGGGAGAAGACAAGGGAGAACAGACAATTGTCAGGGACGTTGCATTTGGGTCGTGCAAGTGCATGGAAGATCACAGGAAGGGGGAGGGCCAAGTGCACCTAGTCGGCAGAGACTGCGGTAAGTGCAGAGAGAACAACTCTTGGGTTATGATAAGTGCAATGAAGGTGGGTGGGGGTAGGGCCCGGAGGCAAGCGTGAGGACTGGCGGGGGTGCTTGGGACTGGTGAGACTCTGAGGTGCACCATGCGGCCAGTCAGCAAGCTGTGAAGGAGAGAGCAGAGGGCTATGTTATCAAGGTAGAGGAAGAGCGAAGGAAGAGGAAAAAAGGAAGGTCTTGAGGAGTTTCCGAAACTTAAGAAGGTCAGTTTCAAGATATGGGCGGCAGGGAGGCCCCTGCTGGGGATAAGGATCCCTCTCAAATCTCTGCTTGGAGAACCGGCTCACTCGCAGAAGGTTGGAGGTAGACGAGCGGAGGGCTTGTGAGGGACAGTATTTAGGTAGGCAGCTTTGCAGGTAGGTAGGTAGGTCCCAGGCCCCAGGCCCCAAAAAGCCTTGTGGATAATGCACAGGGTCTTGAACTTGATCCTTGCAACCACGTGGAGGCAGTGAAGAGATTTCAGCGCCGGAGAGATGCAGTAACTGGGCTTGAGGCCAAGGATAAGTCTTACAGTTCTGTTCTGGATGAGATGCAGAGGGAGCAGGGCAGAAGAAGGGAGGTTGAGAAAGAAGCTGCTGCAATAGTCCAGCCTAGAGAGAACCAAGGTGCTGGAGACCGTGAGTCGCTGAGTTGGGGGGGGGGGGGGGCGGCAGGGGTGAGAAAAGGAAGAGTACCTCTGAGGAGTTGTAGCTGATTGATAGACTTTTTGGAGATATCAGAATTGTGAGAGGAGAAAGAGTAGAGTCGAAGATGACAGGTATTTTGCCTCGCAGGTGGTTGCGGGCGCAGGACCAATGGAGGCCGGCCAGAGCGAAAGCGGGAAAGCGGGAGTAGGGGTCCCAATGAGAATGATCTCAGTCTTACTGGCATTGAGGCTGCGGTCATTTGCAGCACACCATGACTGAATAGCAGACAGTCGGGTATGAGCGAGGAGGGGGTGGCGGCTGAGGGTAGCCTGAAAGATAATTGCATATCATCCACGTAACATTGGAAGTTAGGGGTGAAAGTGGCAATCACACGTGCCAAGGCAGCCATATAGATGTTGAAGAACCAAGGGGAGAGGTTAGATCCCCGGGGAACGCCACAGGTTGCGAGAGCAGTAGTCGAGAGAAAGGCTCCAAGTTCCACCTGGAAAGGGCGGTCAGAGAGAAAGGAGATTATCCACGCCAGAGCCTGACCAGCGATTCCCAGGGTGTCACGGAGATGTGCAATCACGATGTTGTAGTTAACTGTGTCGAAGACAGATGAGAGGTCAAGGAGAATGAGGACAGAGGGAGTTGTTCATGTCAAGATTTGAGAGCAGGTCATCACTGGTGTTCAGAAGAGCAGTTGCCGTGCCTCTGGATGCTCTAAAGTCAGACTGATGGTCATGGAAGCAGCCAATAGATTTAGTATGGAAGGTCAGCTGAGTGATGGCCAACTTCTCCAGGCGTTTGCCCAAGAAGGAAGTGATGGAGATAGGGCAGTAGTTTGCCAGAAGGGAAGAGTTGGCAGAGGGTTTCTTGAGCAGAGGTTGCACAAGGGAGTGTTTAAGGGAAGTTAGGAAAACTCCAATGGAAAAGAAGAGAACGCACAGACCAGCCAAGGCTGGGGCAAGGGTGTAAATATTGTCCTTAATAGTTTTAGAGGGGCAGGGGTCCAACTGTTTGGATTAGGCCTTTTTTTAGAACTAACTTGCCTGGTGACCTCATCAGGTGTGATGGGTGAGAGCGAGGAGAGGGTAAGGGGGGTGGGGGAGTGGGGAGGGGCAAGGAAGGCTCAAGAGTTTGTGTATGCTGTGGGGTGGAAAAGAGGGAGGAAAGGATGTCTTGGGGTTTAGTGATGAAGTGAACAGCCAGGGCTGAGCAACGGTCCTGGGTGGGTGTGACAGAGGAAGAGGCTGCTGCAGGATTGGCCTGACCCTTGCAGACTTTGAAAATCTTGGCCGTGTTGTTTGATGCTGCAGAGATGCAGGCTTGAATATAAACTCTTTTCTTGGAGCGGATGCAGAGTCGATATTGCCTTTGAAGGAGGCTGTAGGCCAGTTTGTCAGATGGTCTGCCTGATGAGTTCCATTTCCGCTCAGCTGCCCTACATTTGCATTTAAGGGCAGCCAGATCAGAGTCGTACCAAGAGTTGCACTTTTTGGAAGGCTTCAGTCAGACACTCATGGCCGGGGCAAGAGTATTGGCGATAGAGAGGTTGAGGTTAGCGAGGGCTGTGTAAAGGTGGGAGCCAGCCTTAGGAATGGGAGGAGTCGGTGGAGGCAAAGTCAGACACTGTCACTTTTTTCATGGGTCTGTTGACTGTGAAGCCAAGTGGCAGTGCTGGCTGAATTGCTGCAAGAGGAGAGTGTCAGGTGTGTACAGAGAAGAGAGTGGTCGGTCCAGGAGAGGTGGTGAGAGGGGTAGAGAGCGGGATGTCAGATTAGAGCATCCAGGGTGTGGCCAGCGGTGTGCGTGGAGCCAGAGGGTAGGATAGATAGGGGGAGAGGGTTACAAAGGTTGCAGAATGGTCCTGAGGAATCACGAGAATCCAGATAGATGTTGAGATCACCTCAGTAGGATTTGAGAGGAGGAGGAAGAGTAGAGAGGAGGAAGAGTAGAGAGGAGGCCAGGTCAGCCCATTCCGAGAGGAAGAGAGTGGACTGTTCTGGTGGTCGACTGAAGGTGGCCATAATGAGAGAGGATTTAGGGGAGGGTGAGAGTCTGCAAACTAGGCACTCTAAGGAGGAGTAGGCCTGATTAGGTATGATGTATACAGGAATCCATTCCTGGAAGGTAAGCACCACTCCCCAACCAGTCTTTGGCGTAAGCACAGAGAGGATTTTGTAACCTTCAGGGAGGTGTGTGTCAACGCCCGTGACAGAGCTCTCCTTGAACCAGGTCTCCATGATGGCAAGCACATCAAGATACACGAGTTTGAAGAGGTTGCAGATGTCAGACGAGTGTTTGACGGCCGAGCAAGTGTTGAGTGGCAATGTAGAGCATATTGCCATCTTTGACTGTCTTCCTTGGGGGGGGTGGGAAGGCACAGTGGCCCCCCCTTACCCCAGAGGGTGGCAAGAGGGCAGAGAAGGAGGCGGGGTGTTGTGGAGGATGACAAAAGACCCAAGGCCGACAAGGGAGCCAGGACAGTATGGCACCTGTATGGAGGAGGGCACAGAAGGCAAGGGAGCCTGTGCAGGAGGAGGAGAGCACAGAAGGGAAGAGATCCTATATACGGAGGGAGATGTGACGTTAGAGAGGCAGGGAGGAGCCTGTCAGAGAATAAGGTTTGGTGAGGACCATGGACCATGATGGTTCCATTGAAATAAACATTAATGATGACTCTGGAAATTCCAAAGAGGTCAGGCAAAACACATGCAGCAAATGGACACAGCTAAGGAACAAGTTACTTACCTGTAACTGTTGTTCTCCAGCATGGGTCTGGCATGGATTCACATGCTCATGAATATTCCCCGTCGTCAGGCTGGGAATCCTCGGTAAAGAAAAAACCAGTATCAGTTTCGTTTCTGATCTGTCTTTCGTAGTAATAACCAATCACTGGTCTCTGCGTCATACTGACCACAGCCAATGACTGCCCTCTACCTAAGCACCGCCTCTGGCAGCCATCTTCAGATTTGGAAGCACGTGAAGTGGCAGTATGACCAAGTGAAGAGCCGCAGAGGGGTAGGCGGGAGGGTTCGCATGTGAATCCATGCCAGACCCATGCTGGAGAACAACAGTTACAGGTAAGTAACTTGTTCCTTCTCCAGCATGGGGTCTGGCATGGATTCACATGCTCATGAATAAAGAATACATAGCAGTACACACATGCACAACCACGGGAGGTGGCAAAGGCTCAACATTAAGCATCACATCAACTCAACATTAAGCATCTTACCTCCTCACCAGGCTCACCTCAGGCGAACAGGTTGCGCAGCACTGCTTGGCCGACCCTGGACTCCTCCCTGGAATCCCGGTCGACGCAGTAGAATTTCGTGAAGGTGTGCGTCGACCTCCACGTAGCAGCCCTGCATATGTCCAGCAGGGGCACACCAGATAGGAACGCCGTGGTAGCTGCGATCGCTCTGGTGGAATGGGCTCTCGGACGGCCAGGCAGCGGTCGGTTTGCCAACCGGTGACAGTACATGATACAGCCGGAGAGCCATCTGGAGATGGAAGCCTTCGAGAGAGCCTTCCCCTGATTGACAGGTCCAAAGTTCACAAAGAGTTGTGACGTCTTCCGAAACCCCTTCGTGCGGTCCACGTAGAACTTCAGCGCTCTAGCTACATCCAGCGAGTGCAAAGTCCTCTCAGCCGGCGACGAAGGCGACGGGAAGAACACAGGTAACACCAAGGGTTCGTTGAGATGGAAGTCCGACGGTACCTTGGGCATGAAGGAGGGGTGCGTCCTGAGCACTACCCTCGTGTCGTGGAAAGTCAAGTACGGGGCCTTGCAGGAAAGGGCCTGGATCTCTCCCACTCGTCGTGCGGAGGTGATGGCCACAAGAAAAGCTGTTTTCCACGATAGAAACTTCAACGGGGCCGAGTGCAGAGGCTCGAACGGAGGTCCCATGAGCTTGGTCAGCACCACGTTGAGCTCCCACGCCGGGGCCGGAGCCTTCACCGGCGGGAACGATCTGAACAGTCCCTTCATGAACTCTTTCACCAGACGATGGGACCACAAGGACGTCCGCCCCGTGGTTCTGGTGTATCGGGAGATCGCAGCAAGATGAATCTTGATGGACGCGTGTGCCAAACCAGCTTTGGCCAGCGTCAGCAGGTACGGCAGTACTTGGGGAGCCGTAATCCGTAGAGGGTTAATCTTCTGTGCGTGGCACCAGACAGAGAACCTCTTCCATTTGTGTCCGTAGCATTTAAGAGTCGAGGACGCCCTGGCCTTTGCAAGAACCTCTCTGCAATCGGCCGGTATGTCGTATCCTCCAAACTCTAGCGCTGCAGGAGCCAGGCCTGCAAGTTCAGCGACTTCGGGTCGTGGTGGAGGATGGCGCCTCCTTCCCTGGAGAGTAGATCCGCGTCCGCCGGCAGCTTGATCGGCGGGGACGCTGACAAGTCCAGAAGGTCCGGGAACCATATCTGCCTCGGCCACGCAGGTGCGACGAGGATCATCCTGCACCGTGACCTCTTGAGCTGGTTGACGAGCCGGATTAGCAGAGGCAAGGGAGGGAACGCGTACAGGAACAGGCCCTCCCAGGGGAACGAGAAAGCATCGCCCATGCTCCTCGTCTGGGGAAACCTGCTGGCGAACCTCCGGCACTTGGTGTTCGTCGCCGTCGCGAACAGGTCGATCTGGGGTGTGCCCCACCGTCGGAAGAGGCGATCCACCAGATCCTGCCGTAGTTCCCACTCGTGGCACGAGCGCAGCTCCCTGCTGAGTGAGTCGGCGATGGTGTTTTTTATCCCTGCCAGATGAAACGGCACCAGAAAAATCCCTTGGGCGACGGCCCAATGCCACAGGTCCTGCGCCTCCTTGGACAGCGCTGGGGACCTGGTTCCGCCCTGTTTCCTGATGTAAAACATGGTGGTGGTGTTGTCGGTGAAGATCCTCACCACCTTGCCCTTGAGGGACGGAAGGAAGGACCTGAGGGCCCAAAACACTGCACGGAGCTCCAGGACGTTGATATGCAGGGACTTCTCCGTCGGGAGCCAGAGTCCCCTCGCGTGCAGATTTGCGGTGTGCGCTCCCCACCCTTCCAGGGAGGCATCCGTGGTCACAGTCTCCTGGTGGGCTGGGGTCTGGAAGTCCATGCCCGCTGTCAGATGCGCGCGGGTGCCCCACCACCGTATCGCTCGTCGGAAACTCTCGTCGAGCTTGATCCTTTCCTCGAAGCTGCCCGTCGTCTGGATCCAGCGCGCATCCAGGAATTCTTGCAACGGGCGCATCCGGAGCCTGCACATGGGAATGAGGTAGATGCAGGAAGACATCATCCCGAGGAGGGACTTGATGGATCTCACTTTGGCCGCGTCGGCCACCAACATCCGTTGCACCTTGCCCAAGATGGTCCTGGTCCTCTCCTCCGACGGGGAGGCCAGAAGGGACACTGTGTCGAGCCTCGCTCCCAGAAACAGTGCGACTTGCGCGGGCACCAGGTGGGATTTGGCGTAGTTCACGGAGAATCCCAGGTCCGTGAGGAGTTGGACGGTCCTTGCCGTGTGGACCACGGCGAGCTCCTTCGTCTTGGCGCGGATGAGCCAGTCGTCCAGGTAGGGGTAGACGTGAATCCCCTCGCGGCGCAGCTGCGCCGCCACCGGTGCGAGGCACTTGGTGAATACCCTGGGTGCCGACCGTAGTCCGAAGGGAAGGGCTTTGAACTGGTAATGACGCCCTTGGACCACGAACCTGAGGAATTTTCGGTGCCCCTTTAGGATGGGAATGTGGAAGTAGGCATCCTCCAAATCCAACGACGATAGGAAGTCTCCTTCCTCCAGTTGACCCAGGACGTGCTGGAGGGTGACCATCCGGAACTTCTGCGCCTTGATGAACTTGTTCAGCCGTCGCAGGTCCAGGATGGGGCGCCATCCTCCAGTCTTCTTCTTCACGAGGAAGTATCGCGAGTAGACACCGGAGCCCCGAAGCCTCTTTGGGACGAGTTCGATGGCGCCCTTTCTGAGCATCGCCTTTACCTCCAGGAGAAGTTGAGGGACGTGAAGTTCTTTCCTGGCCACGGGGGGGACGCGCGGGCACCTTCTTTGAAACTCGAGCGCGTGGCCCCGGGCCAGGGCGTCCAGCACCCAACGGTCGGTGGAGATGGACTCCCACACGCTGACGAAGCCCGCCAGCCGGCCTCCCACCGGGGTGCTTCGGTGGGGGCCCGACCCCACGGCCGGTTCAATCCTGCTTGGACGCGGCCTTGCCGCCTTGACCTCCTTGGCGACGACGGCGGGGTCCGCTAGACTTGCCTCGTCCTCTGTAGGCCTCTTGCGACGACGAGCGGGCCGCTTGACGGTAGGAAGCGAAACCGCCGCCGGAACCTTTGGAGGCGCCCTTGCCTCCGCCGCTCCGAAAGGGCGTCCGTCGTTGCTGCAGGACTCCAAGGGCCCGGGCCGTCTCAGTATCCGCCTTGATGGCCTGAAGGGAATCGTCCACTGTCTTCCCAAACAGGTTGTTCCCGTCGAAGGGCATGTCCAGGACTCTGGTCTGGACGTCCTGCCGAAAGTCCGTAGCTTTGAGCCATCCACGACGTCGAAGGCAAACGCCGTTGCCCAGCTGGCGGAACCCAGTGTCGGCGATGTCCGTCGCCACGGTGATGGCATGGTCCGAAGCCACTTCACCTTCCTGGAGGATCTCAAGGGCCTCCGCCCTCTTGTCGTCCGGCAGAAAATCCAGCAGGGGAGCTATCTTGTACCAGAGCTCCCTGTCGTAGCGGGCCACGATAGCCAAGGCGTTGGCCGCTTTAATCGTCGTCGCTGCCGACGAGATGACTCTACGTCCCATAGCATCCAATTTCTTTCCCTCGCCGTCCGGCGGGGAAGTCGATGTGGAGGCCGCACCCCCCCCCCGCTTTCTTCCTGGCTGCCGCGGAGACGACGGAGTCCGGGGTAGGCTGCGCCCGGAGGCATAGGGGGGCCGTGTCCGGGACCCGGTACTTTTTCTCGTACCGGTCTCTTCTAGCTGGCGTAGTGGAAGGGTTCTTGAGGAGGGAAAGGCCCTCATCCCAAATGTCGTCCAACAGAGGCACTGCGAGGACCGTCTTCCTCTTGGCCTCGCGCCGCTGATAAAGGAAGCCTTCCTTTTTCTTCTCCTCAGGGCAGAGTTGGAAAAGCTCGGAAGCCCTGGAGATCATGGAGTGGAAAGATCCGATCTCGTCGGGCGGAGAAGCCCTGGTGGGGGGCGACGACGGAAAATCCTCGTCGTATGCCTCGTCGCGTACCCGTCGCTGCCGTGTCAGTCCCCGTATCATCCCCTCGGGTGGACGGGGAGGCGGGCTGGACGGGGCGCGACGGCTGAAAAGGAGGTGGAGGATGGATCCTTCTTTTCTTGGTAGGGGGAACACCAGAAGGTCCCGGTTCTGGATCCCCCGACGGGAGAGGTTCCTCCGTCGGTAACGGTAGCCTCGTCCTTATCTCGGTGCATAAGGACTGTATGGCCAACAAAATGGCCGCCGAGTTGTCTCGCGGCGCTGGCAGAGGGGAATCCGACGGGCGAGCAGGGGCCCCGTCGGTATCCTCGACGATGTCGTCGTCGTCACCCGCGTCGGGGTCCATTCCGACGGGCTGGCCTTGTTCCACGCCTAGGCCGTGGCTTAAGACCTCGATCAGCTCCTCTTCTGAGGTAGAGGCCGAATCTACGACGACGCCCTGCCCCCCCTTCTTCCCCACGGAGGGTTTCACGGGGGTCCTATCGATGGGCACAAAAGAAGACTCCCTCCGAGGAGGCAGGGAGATTCTGGGCCCTGAGGTCGCCACCACTGGCGCAGCCTCCACAGGCTGAGCCAGGGCCGCCGCGACCGTTTCGATAGAGGGCTTGGTCGGATGGATCAAGGCCTTCACCACCTTAGGTGCGCTCACCGCCTTATCCTTGAGGGAGGGGGCACTGCCACGCTCCTCCTCTGCCTTAGAGCTCGACCGGGGCCTCTCCAGGAGCTTCGCCGGGTGCTCGGCCTTCCTCTTACCCGACCCAGAGCGTTGGCTCGTGGTTGATGGTGCCGGGGAGGGTGCGCCCTGCCTGGCGCCCGTAGAGCCCGACCGTTCGGCGCTCCCGGTGCCAGCGGACTCGCGGTGCTTGGCCTTATGTTGGGCCCCCGTCGCCGGGGCGCCCTCAAAGGTCTTAGAAGACCGCTCGGATTTCTTCTTCTTCTCGCCAGACGGGCTCTTACCCTCCAGCCAGTTGGCGAGACGTTGATGACGGTCCTTCATGGTCCGTTCCGACATGTTGCCGCAAAACGCACAGTCCTTCTCCACGTGCGTTTTGTCCTCATGAAGGCAGTAAAGGCAGAAAGAGTGTTCGTCTTCCTTAAAGACGTTCTGCAGCTGGCATCCAGGGCAGACCCTGAACAGCTTTCCGGGCGTCGAGCTTCCCTTCTCCTGGGCCATCTCCGAGACCGGGCCTGAGAAGCTTCTGGAGTCCTCCGAAGTGTAGCTCGACGAAATCTTCACCCTTGAGGGGCACAGACGAATCCGACACGGGTCCCCGTTGATCGGATGTAGGATCGGTGGAGCTTGAGGCTCTTTTGACCGAAAGAATTGAAGTTTTTTGTGAAAAAGCGCGAAAAATAGCACTAACGCTCGAGAGCAATAGCACGAGGATCCCAACACATGAACGTGCGGTAAAAATCTGAAGATGGCTGCCAGAGGCGGTGCTTAGGTAGAGGGCAGTCATTGGCTGTGGTCAGTATGACGCAGAGACCAGTGATTGGTTATTACTACGAAAGACAGATCAGAAACGAAACTGATACTGGTTTTTTCTTTACCGAGGATTCCCAGCCTGACGACGGGGAATATTCATGAGCATGTGAATCCATGCCAGACCCCATGCTGGAGAAGTGTGAATTTCAGCAGGACAGGAAAAAACAAATGCAGCAACAGGAACCACTAGATCCTGGTAGTCCAGATGAGATGAAGTGAGAGGAGGAACAGATCCATGTGAGAAGGAAAGGATCATTGATGTTAGTTAAGGGAATCGACCTTCAGATGAATGTTAGTTGCTCCGTTGATTACAGTGTGTCCAGAGAGCATGGAGTGCTCCTCAACCTCCAATGCACGTGAGGGGCATGAGGGGGCCCACAGACCCTGCCAGGCAGGGCACAGACAGGGCCTTGAAAGTGGGCCGGCTAAAGCCTGCCGGTCCCCAATAGGCCACTATGTGCCGCTACCAGGCCAATCCGTATGCAGGCAGGGGTGGGAGAGGACTACAAGGCTCCTTCTAGGGCGCACAAAAGGAGGAGGCCATCTCCGAATTTCAACGAGGGCCAGTAGGCAATGGGGAATCAATGAACAATGTTCCCTTTAAAAACATGCACGCCGCCCTGAGTGTTACATTGGCAGCGGAATTCAGCCAGAAAGGCAGTGTGGAGGTCGGCGCATCAGCTG
Source organism: Ambystoma mexicanum (assembly GCF_040938575.1). Classification (NCBI taxonomy): domain Eukaryota; kingdom Metazoa; phylum Chordata; class Amphibia; order Caudata; family Ambystomatidae; genus Ambystoma; species Ambystoma mexicanum. Next base: position 151,918,214 of record NC_090936.1, read on the forward strand.
TGCACTTTAACAAAATTATTTCATTCCCCCACCCCAAAAAAAAATTAAAATAAAAGATATTAAATGGACAACATTAAAGACTTGATGTTTGTAGGAATGATAAAATCACCCTCACTGCATCGGGGTGGGAACCAAGAACTCATGTTGAGGCAATTAGAGTCTTGCCTTATCTGCAAATGTAGGACAGTCCATTGCGGTCTAAACACGGACCAAGAGTTTTCTGTGTTCTTGTGATATATATATATATATATATAAATAAAATCAGAGATCCAGGTCTGTCGGGAAAGAAAGTTACCAAGAGACAGTGCACAATGAAATTATACTATAACAATGTCCATACATTGGGTTTTAAAAACATGCCATTGAACCTTGTACGTAAACTGTCTGCCCTGCTCCTTGCTGTTTCTTCAGTGCATAATATTGTTACACTAAGAATTCAATGCAGATCTACGCAGTGGATAGCTACACGTAATTATTGTCATGTAGATGTGCATACACTGAAAGGTTTGTCAAATATTGTACACAAAAAAAAACTGTTCTTTAATGTCTATTTGGGGAACATCGGAGTCAATGATTGGGCTTGTGACCCAGAGCCTCACTAATGGGAAACTATGTATATGGAAAGATTTTATTTGGAACAGCAGTCTGACTGATGGTCCTTAATATCCCTATCCCATTCCAAGATGGTGGGCTAATGCAGCCCAAGCCATTATTTTTCAAAGTGGCAGCAGTTGCTCAGAACAACAGAGCTGGTACATGACATTAATCGTACGCAATACAATTCCTAATGCGATTACTTTTTGAGGCGATAGTGGTGAACCCGACTGCAACATCGCCATCACTACAATCTAAGATGGTGTCTCAATGTGAGAGTACCGATAACTTATGGTTCATTTGTAGCTGTTTAAAAGAACACTGTTAGAGGGCAGTCGCCTTTGAGAGTGGATGCACAGCAAGCTGTCAGGGAGTTTTCCTTTTTTCTTTTGTTTTCTCCAATGCTGTTATGACCCTCGCCCAAAACCCCCTCTGGCAAACCCATTGGCCAGGTGGAGTCAGGGCTCGGGCCTCTAGAGCCTGGCATCCTCTTCAAAAGCCCTCATGGGGCCAGTCCTGGCGCCTATGGAGCCAGGCTCATACACCATGAACAACAATGTGCTTGGGAACTACTTTATTGTATTGTCAGCCAACATGGAGGCATCCACATAGCTTGGTTCCTAAGAACCAAGCTATGCGGTCTAGGGTTTTGGGTGTGGCATGCCTGGAACTACTTTCCCTGGTACTACTTTACCTGGGCTATATAAACCACACCCTGACTGCAGAACATACTTTGTGTTTCTTTGCAGCTTGCAACGTGACGCTCACCGTGTCCAGCTATTCCCTCGAACCTCGGAGAAGCAGAACCTGCAAGGAGACCAAAAGGAACATCGTTCGCAGCAGCATCTTACCTGCAGTCTTCATCTTTAAACACTCGCAGTTACTGAGACCAGCTTCCTCGAATCTGCACGCCTCCCGGACAGAACTACCTGAAAGAGGAAGATAGAGGCAACATTAAAGAAAGCTGTAGAGACATTTACAAATTACAAACTGCTCAAAAGGCTTACCTGGCTGGTCGCCTCTCGGCTGGCACCACTCCGGACATTCCACTTGAGCTGAAGAACACTGCGACCTACAAGGAAGGAAAACACAGGTTAGCAAAGGCAAGACTTGGCAGCGCTGAACATAGCACTTACTTACCGCATCATAGCGCTCTTAATGCGCCATCATTTACCAGCGGGGCTCAACCAAGCCAGTTCACCGCGCTGAAGCTCTGTATATCTAAGGGAGAAAAAAGAAATTTTAAACAAAGAAAGGCATGCAGGATAGCAACAAAACTAACGAACAGCAATAAGACCTACCTGAGCAATATCAAACAGGCCCGCGTCAGTGAAGTAACTGGACCGCACTCGCCCATGAAAGACGATGCGCCCCTGCAAAGAAGGCAGGAAGGAGAGCACGCCCAATTCTACCACAAGGTAGAACCTTCCCTGCAGACCACATCAGGGCAAAGCTGAGAAGCATACCATCGAGTAACCCAGCTGGGTGGCGTCCCTGTGGATACCAGGTGAGTGTAACAAATACCCCCATGGACTACCGAACGAGTTGAGAGCTACGCAATTGCGACTAATATAATTTACTGATAACAGGTATGCCAATCACAGAGGGTGTATACAGGGTTCCCTATAAGTAAGATTTGGGGGCATTTAATTGATTGAAAGCTTTTGTTTGTTCTATTTTAGTACGCTTTAAGTTCCCAGAAGTGGGAGAACAGAACACAGTCAAGGTAGGCGGACATGATAATTATTCATGCCGTTCCCCAACAAGTCAAAAAGAATGGCTCACTGTAGATTTATCTAAGTGCACCCTAATTTTATACAATCAGCTGGATCTTCATAGATATAGCATTTTCACTGCATGATTGAGCATGTGTTGTGATGTCCTGGCTCTGGTGTCACCCACTTGGGTACTATAAATATGCCAAACTATTTTTAATTGGTTTACATGGTGAAGTCCCACTCTTAACATTAGTTGTACCTTGAAAGGTTGACGAAACGGTTATTTTGTCAATTAACAATTATGTGTATCCTTACCGCGTGTTATGTCTTTCTCCCTGCTATGGATTGTTGGTGAATTTGGTGACTAGGTTGACATCTACTCATGAATGATAAAATTGCTTTCTTGTAAAATTGTAAATTTAATTATTGGTCCACCTTAAATCCTTACCTGCACCTATATGACCCGTTTTTTTCTGGTGCATTCAATTCATTTTGACTTTTCATATTAATTAATTTGTTATGTACATTAACTGTCTGCGATATTTGATATGTATATATCAGCCTGGAAGACGACCTTGTGGTCGAAACACATGTTACTCTTACGTCCTGTCCCCTTTCCTCCATACTGTACGGGCGATTACAACTGATTGTAGTTCCAGGGTCGAGAGGAGACCCTCCTTAAGCAAATAGGTTCCTGAGAACCGCCTGTCCAAAGGACGCATCAGATCTAGAGCCGGCATCCAAACAGTAATGCTTGCAGAAAGCCGAGGGAGAGGACCAAGTGGCCGCCCTGCTTATGACTGCCAAGGGACACCGGGCTGGAATGTGAGTGCGTTTGCCTTGGCCCCGACTGCGTGGGCATGCATGTTGGCCAGAAGCGGCTTGTGCTGGCCCTACGCTGCTTTAATGCCAGAGGCCATCCAGCAGGATATGGAAGCCATGAGGCCTGATCGCCTGGTCTCGAGCTCCGAAAGTGACAAACGGGGGATCCGATTTGCAGAAGACCTTGGTACTGTTAGCAGAATTTCAGGGCACGCCCGACTTCCAGGCAGTGCAGCACTCTCTGTGCTTCGTCCTTGGGATCGGGAAAAAACATAGGAGGGACTATTTCCTCGTTCAAGTGGAACGCAGACGGAACCTTGGGCAGAAATGCCGGGTGTGTCCACAGGACTACCTTGTCCTTGTGAAATGTGGTATATGGCTCAGGGGCAACAAGCACCTGGATCTCGCCGACTCTACGAGCCGAGGTAAGGCCGTCTTGATGGTGACCAGCGTGATGTCCACGGACGCCATTGGCTCTAATGGTTTGTGCGCCAATGCACCCAAGACTATGTTAAGGTCGTAAACAGGGTGCAGTCTCTTGACGGGCGGGTAGAGCCTAGCAAGACACGTCAGATGTTTCTTGACTATAGGGTTGGAGGAGAAAATGCCCTCCTCTGAGTTCTTGTAAGCCCCAATGGCTGCAAGGTATGTGCAGCAGGTGTCTACCTGCACGCCTGAATGAGCGAGGTGCGCCGAAAAGGAGAGCACGTCGTCCAGAGTGCACGCCAAGGGGTCGATTCCCTTGGAGTCTGCCCAGTGGCAGAATCTGGTCCATTTGCTTTTGTACTGGGCCCTGGTAGCTTTGCTCCTTGCGCCTGGTATGATCTCAAGATTGGCCTGTGAGAGGCTAAGGTGCCGAAGCGTTACCTGCTCAGCCAACGCTGCGAGGGCTAGTTTCCCTGGTGCAGGGTAGATGACTCTGCCCCCCTGCTGTGCCAGAAGATGTGCTGGGCCTGTCGGGAGGTGAATCGGGGGCACCTGCGAGAGGCTGAGTAGCTCCGAAAACCATGGCCTGGCTGGCCACCATGGGGCTATTAGAATGATAAGGAGTTGGCGAGACTCCTTGACTTTGCAAATTACCCTGTGGATCAGGGGAGTGGGCGGAAAGGCGTAGGCTTTCACGCTGGGCCAGTGGAGGTGAAACGCGTCGTCCAGAGAGCCGGGGCCCAGTCTTTGCCAGGATGGGAACTGGGGACACTTCGTGCTGTGCCAGGTGGCAAAGATCAACGTGGGGGTGACCCCACCTGTTGAAGATCTCCTAGATAACAAGGTTGTTTAGCTGCCAGTTGTAATTGTCCGCTCCCAGCCTGCTGAGCCTGTCCACTTCCAGGTTGGATTCCCCCCAGGAGGTGGACTGCCATGAGGTAAAGGTCATTTTCCAGCTTGTTGACGTAGTACATGCTGGTCGAGTTGTCTGTCTGGATGACAACAACCTTGCCTCTGAGAAGTGGTAGGAATGCTCTGAGCGCTAGCCAGATGGCATTCAGCTCCAACCAATTGATGTGGCTTTCCTGCTCCCGTCGAGTCCAGGTGCCACGGACCGAGAGATTATCCACGGTGGCTCCCCAGCCCTCGAGCAAGGAGTCTGAGGTGATGGTGGCCTGCAGGGAGGGCGGCCGAAAAGGCTTGTCCGTCCGTAGGTTGCAGTCCCTGGACCACCAGGTTAGATCTGGGTGGAGAGATGGATGAACGTTGATCATCTCGGATTGAGAGCCCCGCTCCGGATTCCATGAGGCCGGGAAGTGCAGCTGAATCCTCCTCATCCTTAGTCTCTTGTGTGGCACGGCTAATAGGACCACTGCCAGTAGACCCAGGAGATGTTGGTACCACCATGCCAAGGTCACCTCTCTGCTGAGGAAGTGGGTGGTGGCCCTCCTGATGGCCGAGATTTTGTCCTCGGACGGGAAGACCTTCTCGGAGCACGTGACCCAGATTAGGCCCAAGAATGTCAGTCAGAGTGGGCTGCAGCTGTGACTTCTTGAGATCGAGTGAGAAGCCCAGATCGTGCAGTGTGTTCATAAGGGCATGGGAAGAGTGGTGAACCGCTTCCGGAGATGTAACCCTGACGAGCCAGTCGTCAAGGTATGGGTAGATGTGGAGGCCCTGCGCTCTGATGAGGGCCGCCACGGCATTCATGAGTCTGGTGAAGACCCTGGGGGCCGAGTTAAGGCCAAAAGGAAGGACCTTGTATTGAAAATGGTAGCCCATGATCCTGAACCATAGGAAAGAATGATGGGGCTGCCAAATCGGGACGTGTAGGTACGTGTCCCTCAGATGCTGGGAGGCCATCCAGTCTCCCTTGTCCAATGTCTCCGCTATAAACGCTGGTGTAACCGTCTTGAACTTTTGCAGGGGTAAGGAGAGGTTGAGGGTGGAAAGGTCCAGCACAACTCTCAGGCCCGCCTGGTTGTTCTTCTAAGTGGCGAAAATCCTGCAGTAAAAGCCAAAGCCTCGCTGGGAGGCTCGGACTTCCTCCACTGCCTGGCTCTCTATGAGCGACCGGATCTCCGCCAAAAAGAGTTGCTGTCCCAACCTGTGGGAGTGGAGGAGGGAGGAGAGGCTGGGATAGGAAGGCGGTACCCCGTGGATACTACAGAGAAGATCCAGGGGTCTGCAAAATTCTGGTGGCAGAGATGTGGATGGAGAGCAAGCCTGCCCCCCACCGGAGACACGTGGACCCAAAGGGGCGTGACATGTTTACTTTCCCTCAGAGGCTGTCGCTGAGGAGGGAGTCTGGAAGACGCCCTTACTCCCCCCCCCTTTTTTGTTACTTGCGCCAGCGAGTGGTCCGGCTGCCTGGATCTGCGTTCCTGGAAGCCACAGAACCTCCATATGTACGACCCCTCTCCGAGCGCTGCTGAGATTGGGTGTATGATGGGAGTGGTCTTTGTAAGGATGGATAAAGACTTTGCTGTTTGTGAGCTGTTTTTCTTCTTGTACAGCTCCTTGTCCGTAGAGGAGTGGGAGAGATTCCCTCCCCTCCCCCCACACCCCCTCGAACGGTAGATCTAGTAAGCGCTCCTGGACATCCGGGATGAATTTTGTTGCCCGGAGCCAGACTATTCTTCTCATGTCCGTGGCAATACAGATGGCACGGCCTGAGGTATCAATATGAGCCACCGTGGAGTCCATGGAGGTCATGCGCCACCAGCTTGGCTTCAGCTAGACCCACCTTAAAGCGTGATTGGCTCTGGGTGGGGAGTCCCGGGAGGAAGTTCGCAATTTCCTGCCATAATCTCTGGTTGGAGGCAGCCAGCATGGCATCAGCTTTGGCTTGACGTAGATGTAAAGAGGCGTTGGAATAGAGTTTCTTGCCATACGCCTCCAAGATCTTCTCCTCCTTGCTAAACCACGCCGCAGAGGAAGAGGCGGAGGACGACTGGGGCTTAGAGTATAGTGATACTGCAGCGATCACTGAAGAGTGTGGCTGAGGATGGGCCGAAAGCAAGAGTATCCCCCTCCACTTGCTTGTACTTGGCGGCCCGGCGTCGATTGACCGGCTGGGCCGAGTGGGGTTTGAGCCAGCCCTTTTTGGCCAGGGAGACTACATTGGTCTGCATAGGAATCCCCGATTTGGCAGAGGGGCGTCACGTGAGGACTTCAGCCAGAACCCCCTCTTCCAGCTGCTCGACCTCAGGTTGGGGTGAGGCCCAGGTCCTCCACCAGACCAGCGAGACGTTGGTGGAAGGCCCTGGCTGAGGATGGCATGTCTGGATCCTCCTCCTCATCCGTATCCTGCATACCCTGTCCGTATGGAAACAAAGGAAAGCTGCCCTGTGCAAATGAGGGGTAGACTGTAGGCCACATACCTGGTTGAGGCCAGTCCCACCTTAACACTCGTTCTTTGCGAATTCCTGGAATGGCGTCAGACGGGTGGCTCTTTATGGCACAGCAGCAATTTTGTCGAGGTACCTGCGACGTGCCTGAGACGTGGTGCCCGGCCTCCTACAAGACTCTTGCGTGGGGATCAAGAGGCCTACCCTGCTCCTCGGGCCTAGGCCCGGTAGGTGTGACACCCTCGGCCCGGGGGTGCGATAGAGCTGCTTTTAGGCGCCCCTTCTGACGTATTGCCGGTATTAGGGCTTAGCCCCTCGGCCATGGTGCCGGTAAAAGTGCAGAGCACCTCGGGTGTAGACCCGGTAAAAGAACCTTCCGGTCCGTCAACACTGCACCCGGGAGGATCCCTCGACCCGAAGGCAGGTAGCTAAAGCAGCCTTGGTGCACGTGCTGGTAGAAGGACCTGACCGGTCCCTCCCGTGCGGGAGAGTCCCTGGGAAGGCGTCTCCCTTGCGGGGTGCGATGGAGAATATCGGCCCTACCTTGGGCCTGGTTCAATGCTTCACAAAGTTCTTGAGATCCTCTGGAGGCGACCTCTGGAAGAGCTCCCTCCACCTGGCACGTCTGTTCTTCAGCGCCTTCGAGGACAGCGAGTCACATGCTGAATAGGATTGCCAACCATGGTCTGAGCCAAGGCAAAGTAGGGAGAGGGCATGCGGGTCTGAAGTTGGGAAGAGCCTGTTGCAGGATGGACATCTGCTGAACCCTGTAGAAGTCGACATGCGCCGGGGAGGAGCCTGATGCCTGAGGACCGAGTACCTGAATGATAAAAAAGACAAAGAAGTATCCGCGTGTGGAATTACATGGCCGAAGCCAAACCCAGGAGCGCTGGCGAATTCGGCCCGTTCCCGTCGACGTGGAAAAGGAGACTGAGGTGTGGCGCCGGAGTCAGGGCAGCGCATGCTCCCTGGGCCGCACCGCTGCGCGCCTATACATTTAAAGGGGAAGAAGGTTTTTTTCTGGCGAAAAAGGTTCCGTCTCCCGTCCCTTGGGACGACCATACGGTATGGAGGAAAGGGGACGGGGCGTAAGAGTAGGCAATTTTACACAGTACCGTCCAGCACTGGTTTTTATTGCGAGCTGAACCTGTGATGGTTGCCTGGGGTCTGAATATTTGGGGAAAGCTTGTAATAGAAGAAAATGCACTGTGGACGTTTTAACAAATTGGTTTTTCATGAAATGTTGATCCAAGAGCCTGAGGTCCATGCCCCTTTTGCCCTCCCAAAACGAAGTCTGTGGTCATGAACAAATAATTACCAAACCCCATTCTCGCTTCAACTGTAAAATCTACAGATGCAGTTTGCTGTGGTTATTTTTAAGGCATAGGCAGAAGCAGGAGTTTGAAAAAGAGGACTCTGATGGTGTCAGGGTTAAAGACAAAAACACTTGGAATTTCTGGCACAGACATACGGCAGGTAATTAAATTGTTTTAGCCGTTACATTTAAATTTACTTCCCTATGCCAATGAAAGGCACCTTTAGCACAAGCTTTTTATGGCATCATGTTGAGCTCCATGCATGCTTCGGTTAATTTGAAACCTTCCTTTAATCAAGCATCTTTTTTACCATCATCAAATTACTTTATTTCGGCACTAAAGCCTTGCAAAGTTGCACAAATCAAACATGGTAATATAAAATAATACAGGAAGTGTTACCCATTACATTGTGTGTGTGTTGCACATGTTGCAGACTGAAGCGGTGCTATTTCTCTCGTGCTTGCTCTCTGGAACTGCTTCTTTCGATCCCGGCACTGCGAGCTAAGGAGCGAAGCTCTTGCCGGGATCTACATTTCCGCGATCCGCTTCCTGGAGGAGGCGGAGTCACAGCCGCCCACGTGAGTGGTCACGTGAGCCACCCAAGGCCTCATCCCTGCGACAGAGTCGCCCGAGTGGCGTGTGTGTTGCAGACTGAAGCGGTGCTATTTCTCTCGTGCTTGCTCTCTGGAACTGCTTCTTTCGATCCCGGCACTGCGAGCTAAGGAGCGAAGCTCTTGCCGGGATCTACATTTCCGCGATCCGCTTCCTGGAGGAGGCGGAGTCACAGCCGCCCACGTGAGTGGTCACGTGAGCCACCCAAGGCCTCATCCCTGCGACAGAGTCGCCCGAGTGGCGTGTGTGTTGCAGACTGAAGCGGTGCTATTTCTCTCGTGCTTGCTCTCTGGAACTGCTTCTTTCGATCCCGGCACTGCGAGCTAAGGAGCGAAGCTCTTGCCGGGATCTACATTTCCGCGATCCGCTTCCTGGAGGAGGCGGAGACACAGCCGCCCACGTGAGTGGTCACGTGAGCCACCCAAGGCCTCATCCCTGCGACAGAGTCGCCCAAGTGGCGTAAAGCCCGGCAGCGATAAGGGCGTTGCATATCTGTTAGGCTGTTGGGCGGTTGAAGGGTGAAAGGGCGAAAACCAAATCATCACGCGTTTCCGCTTTGGTCTACAGCGCAAGAGTGTGGTAAGTGCCCAGCTGTTCGTGCACCCATTGTATAGAAGCCACTCCTGGCTATCACATCTGTTCCTGATTGTTAGTGCCTGCAAAAATGAAACGAGGCTTTAACTCTTTAAAAACAGGAATGCCTCCTGCTACTGCTGCTTATTTTACGAATAGCATACATGCCATGTCAGACGTGGCTGTGAAAACTTTGAACAAAACGAGGCTGAGTTCAACTCCTCGTGTGAGGACCCAAAAAGTGATGGCCAAAAGCAAAGCTGTGGTATCCGATGGGATGGACATTCGATCCTTTTGTTCTAAACCCACTTACGAGACTCCCTGTGATTCCAACAACAGGGATAACACTCTGAAAGTAATTGATTGTCTGGCTGAACCGATCACAGTTGTTAAAATAAAAAAAAATTCTCCATATGGACAACAAAACAAGAATAGTGTAATGGATGATGTTCTGACGGCAGAGGTGGCAAAAACTGTCCCTTCAACTGAACCTATAGTAAAGTTTGCCAAAGAAAACGTCTCGCTTACAGATAGCATCTTGCTTAACAACGTACTGACTGGTGTGCCGTGTGACAAAACAGCTTATAGTCCTGTAATATCTATAAGTGATGCATCAAACTTTAAGACACTTATTTCGGAGGGCGAGGCGCCAGTATCTGATTTTGACATAAATGCCTCTGGCCTATCGAATCACACTTTACCTGAAAACCTTTCCAAATCACCCATCTTATTTACGAACATTAGTGTGGCAAATTCTGTAGCGAATCTATCCTTTTTAGCTCCAACTCCACGGAAAATACCCTCACATAATATGCCAGAGTGTGGATGGGCTGAATCACAGAGTGTAAACATAGGATTTGCGCTTACTTCTCTGAACACGGCAATCATAGCGTTAGCAAAGCTGTTCGAAGTCTTAGTTACAAAAGCCGATGCTCATTCAGATCTGTTAAACCAGCTATTAGCTGAACAACTTGCATTTTCTAACAAATTAACTAATTTAGGACTTGCTGACTCCGTCTTTAAAAAAAAAAAGAAGTCTGTAATGTCTCAAACCTTGGCTCAATTGTCATGTAACCCTCAACAAACATATCAACCCTTACCAAGTTTCCCAGCACCTTTAGTTGACCCTTTCATCCCCACAAGCCAAACTCTAGCTAAACAGCAGAAAAAAACATCATACCCATTGTTTGACGTCAATACAAACCTAGCTGATTCAGTGAAAACAGGGTTGAACAAAGTTGTTTTTCAACCGAAAGAGACAAAAAACATCAAATCTGTGACTAAATGTGCCTCACAGACTAAATCTTTTGTGAAGCATTTGTCTATACCAGCTGCAACTACTCTAGCTGCAGCTAAAGCAATATCAAAGAAATATGCTCTTCAGGCACAGTCAAAAAAAGCAAAACCAAATCCGGTGGTAGCTCCCCCGGTTGTAGACCACAGTCCCCTAAATGAGTTGATACGTGCGGCTACTGATGTATCTAAAAATAACCCCAAAAATCGAACATCTAGTGACCTTACTCTTACATCTGCTACTTTGTCAGGAATGGGGGTGAGGGATGAACGGCTTAAAGCACTAAGGCAAGCAATTGATGACTATATGGTAGCTAAACCTGTTCTCAAAAGTCTATCCTTTGCACCCTGTGAAACAGCTCTTCCTCATAAACCTGTAACAATGTTGACACAATCACCTCAAACAGCAAGTTCACAAGCTCCTTTCAAAGTGAGCAGAGCTCTAGCTGTGTCTCAGGCATCTGTCGTTAACACACAAAACACCCCGGTACCTGAGCCTTTGTCTGCTAGTGAGATCGAAAGGATGATTCAGTCCTCGTTAACTAAATTTCTTGAGATCCCTCCCATGACCCAAGATAAAGTCTGTCCACCAGTCCAACCAATCTTGAACCCACAGCCTCAGGTCGACACTTTAAAACGTGTGCGCATGGGTGTTAAGCGGCCAGCGATCCATGCTCTAACACTTAGCTGTCTGCCTGCACCAGTCAAGCAATATAACCTGAATCGTGCATCGGTGCTAGCTATATTTAGTGAGATCCCCGAGCTCGACGATATCGGGACGGTTGACATTGAGCTCGTTGAATTTGTTGACAACTCTAATTGGACTGCATCCACTCTTTGGATTAATTCAAGGCTTGTAGCAAACAAACTCTGGTCTGTCAAATCTCAACTGTTGGACCTGGGTTTCTCTCTTCAGCTTAGATCTGACTTATTAGACTCCACCGTACACTCACAACAATCGGTTAACTTAAAACAAACACCAAACAAAAACCAAGCGTTGTCTCATTCCACATGCACTTGCGAGCTTAAAAACAATCAACGCTAGCATGCGGAAATTACAGAACCTTGTCTATCATTTGTAAGCTGGAACTCGAGAGGGAACAGACATTTGCTAAATAATGGGAGTGTACAGCTATTAGAGTATGACGTAATTATATTACAAGAGTCATGGCTTACTAATGTTCCTACATGGAACAACTACGATGTCACTCTGATACCAGCTGAGAAGGGTCTTTGGGGACGTCCTATTTCTGGTCTACTGACGGGGGTGAAACAGACCGTGGGTCTGAAAATTGAACCTTGGTTCTCTCCAAACGCTTTTCTACAGATGACAAAGATCGGTGGCAAGGGTCTTGTGGGTGCCGCTATCAACGTGTACTGGAACCCGTTGCGTATTTCTGATGAGTGTTTCTTGGATTCTGTGGTTAAGGCTATCGACATTGTGATGCTTGAGGGTTTGTCTCATTTTATTATTCTTGCTGGCGATCTAAACCTGCATTGCCTAGGCCCTCCAGGTAAATTGGAAAAAAAACCGCTTGAGCAAATGGTCAATATTAGTCAAATCTCGAAATTTGTTTATGTTAAACGGTGCTTTCCCGCAAGACACGCCACCAAAATCTACTTGGCATCGTGCTAATAGCGAGGGCATAATTGACTTTATGTATGTAAATGCACAGATGTTCAATAAGATAACAGCATTCAAAATAATTGACTCAGACACGAGTGACCATAATATGCTATGTATGCATCTGTCTATAAATGCCAGCATCGATCAACCAAAACCTGTCTTTCTTATGGGCTTGCATAATACAAATCCAGCTAGAAATAGATTAACATGGACCGAGTCTTCTTTGGAAGCCTTCAGGACACACTATCTTGCTCAATTTAATGATGGAGCATCCCAAAACTCTCTGCCAGTCATACCATACTATGACTTAATGCAGGCTTACCAACTAGGGTCCATCAAACAGAAAGAGAAGCAAACCCCCCACCTGCATATATTTGATCACCAAACTAGACTTGAGAAAGCTAGGGTACGGTCTGAGAGGAGAGGAGAGCAGCTCTTAAGCTCCCTCTGCATATGCGGCAAACTGTTTTGTCCCGTATCAAAACTAAATATCGAAATTGGGCAAGAGGAAGGAGGGCAAAGCTCTACCAAATCGATGGAATCAGCATATTAAAAACTTTGGCTTCAAAGAACACTGCTCAGTCATGGAATATAATAAATCAGGTGACGGCAGGACATCAGGTGGCGGTTCAATCAAATGATGTGTCTGAAGCAAGGTGGATACAGCATTATACTAAACTATTTGCTGAACCTCCAGTGCATTCCTATAAAACCTCATTTGATACTCTTCCTCCTTTCCACATACATTTTGATAGAGAAGACATCTTGCATTTTATTAAGCGAGCTAATAATTCTAGAGCCCCAGGCCCGGATGGCTTATCCAACGCTCACCTTAAACGGTATCCGGATATCTGGGCTGACATTCTTTGTCTCGTATTTGATCATGTTAACACCTCACAGAAAATCCCCCTGTCATGGAAGCAATCTATTGTTGTCCCGATATATAAAAAAGGTGAACGCGCCAATCCAACAAGTTACAGACCGATCTCTCTTTTGGATGTCCCGGGCAAGATCTTTTCTCAGCTGATCTTGCGTGAGTTGAAAAACTGGACAAAAAAATGCCATAAGAGAGATCCTTTTCAATCAGGTTTTGTAAGTGGACTTGGCACACTTCCTAACATGATTACATTAAATATGCTGAAGTCGAAATATGCATTTAGGAAGCGACCCTTATATTTTGCGTTTATTGACTTTTGTTCTGCTTTTGACTCTATTAACAGAAAATTATTGTTTCATAAGTTAAAAGCTTTTGGTTGTCCTCTTTCTCTTCTATCAATCATCATTCAACTACACACGAACACGTCTATGCGTGTTAGGCTCTCTTTTGAAGGTCTTTTATCTTCTTCCTTTTCAACATTTTTGGGACTCAAACAGGGGTGTAGTTTAGCATCGATATTATTTAATTTGTTTATACTGGATATGGGGAGCTATTTCGTGCATATTTTGTCGGATGCCCCTGAACTTGGTGGTCAGCGCATACCATGGTTGCTTTATGCGGACGACCTTGTTTTAATATCGCAATCTCCTAGAGGTCTCCAGAACTTGTTGTCTGCACTGTCTAACTATGCCAAGGAGAACCAACTCCTAGTCAACTTGGAAAAATCTCAGATTCTTGTCTGCAAGCCAAGAGGGAAAACTAAGAGTTTAAACATAGTGTGGTATCTACAACAGCAACCAATAGAAACTGTGTCAGAATACAAATATCTGGGCCTATACATTCAAAATACCATCATCGACAATAGATATTTGACTGTGTTACAGTCAAAACTGTTAATGCTGCTGTCACAGGCGAAAATGCTTGTTTATAAGTACGGGAAATTTACACTGAGGCATCTGTTTATGTATTATGAGCAAAAAGTCATCCCCATCTTGTTATATGGCGTAGAATCCAAGCTGTAGACTAACGATCAAGCCTGGGATAAACTTGAGGCATCATTTTGGAGAAAGGTTTTAAATTTGCCAAATTGCTTACCTTTGCCTATGCTGCGTTTTGAACTAGGGCTTAAATCATTAGCGAGTAGGGTCAAATGGAGACTGTGTTCCTTTTTTCGTAAATGTATTCTTGGTGGTGGTGAGAATAACATAATGAGCACGATCGCTGGCTATTTGACCACTTCCGGATTGGCTTTTCCTAGTCGATGGCGTGGTCTTGTAATAAACACCATGTCTGAAGCTGACATATCATTACAGCTGTTGATGGAGAACCCAAACCGTGCTAAAATTAAATATCATCAATGGGAGTGGATCCAGAACTATGAACGCTGTAGGCAATACAAAGATTTCAATCCCAAAATTTTTGACATTAAATGCTTGGGTCAAGCGCCAAGCTACTTACTAAAATGTCCCTCTGCGAAAATTCGGTCCAAGTTCTTGCGTTTGAGAATGAACTTGTGGCCTACGAGAGAAGTGTTGGCAAGGCGGAAGCTTATTCCTCCTGAGCTAAAGTTTTGTCGGTTTTGTAATTGTCACGGTGTCAAAGAGACCTTACAACACGTGATAGTTACATGCCACGCTCTGGAACACATACGGGTAAAACACTTCACGAATTTGCTGAATGTGCATGTGCAACGGGATGAGCTGGAGATATGGAGTGCTCTAGTCAACAGCACTAGATTTTCGGTCATGAAGTCACTGGTGCACTTTATGGAATCTATATTACCTTGTGAACTTTTTCCTTCATAAATAGTGATATTAACAATTGGTCGAATGTACAGGAGCTGATGTAGGTTTTTATCGTTCAAGATCGTTTTTAATAAGGTAATTTGTGCTGATGTATTTGCTTCATTTTGTAAATTGTGGTACTTAGTGTCATTTAGTTTTTTATTATATGTTTTAAGTGTATGTTAACTACGTATTGACATCTTTTTTTCGAATCATTACATAATTTTGAAAAGTTGATTGTATTCAGCTATAACAAAATAAATTAAAAAAAAAATATATATATACATTATAAACCCCTTGGATGCATTATCAGCCAAAATATTAAAGTACATTATAAAACCCAAACAAAAGCTCCATAATATTCATACATTTAATATTTTAAAATGTTAATGAAATTCAAGGCAATCAATGGACGTTTTTCTTTTTGTTTTTTTTGTTAATGTTTCTCCTCTGACCGGCTTTAAAAAGTAAACTGGCTACTGCAAATATAACAGCTGTTCAGAAGTTGCACCTCGAGATAAAGCGAGGGTAACACTCCTAATTTTCCAGTTTAATAGCAACAGTTAAGCATCTATGCTTGATCTGCACAGAGTAGACGCATACAAAAAGTGATCGACACTTCCAAGGTTATAACCCTTGGGCAGCATTTTGAAATGTCTATTTCTATGGCACCTGTTGAAGTGCAAGGGCATCAATCGCGTCCCTTTCACAAGGCCCAGGCTTTAGCTATACTCCCAGCTAGGCTACTTGGAACTCTGTTACACCATCCCTATTCAAATGGCTTTGATCATTTTCATCCCCCCGCCCCGTCCCCCAATTTCTCTTATGGCTCCAGGTTGATTTGTGCCCGTTATTAACTGGCTTTCATCGGGAAACCGGATGTTTTATTCTGAGACTTTATTGTAATGAACTATTAAGCACGAGCAATAGGTTTTGTCAAAATATTAACAGATAAGTGGAAACTATTCTTTCATGGCAAGTTAAACTACATGCGGAACGAAATATTGCCAATGCTGAAATACTTATTTTATGCAAAAATAGACAGTTTGTTGTAAAAAATGCAAACCTTGAAAGCATTCTATCCAACCAATTTAAAAACAAGCAAGCACTAAAAAGCTTAAAGTTACTCACTGTGGCATTTCTGATGGCAGTGAGGACATCAATTGTGGTAAGGCCACCTAATGGGTCAACCGATTCCAATGTTCGGCCAAACGTCTCATGGAAAATATAGCAGATTCTAGCACCACCACATCTGAAAAGTACAAGGCAATGTTACATAAGAGAATTCTAGCAGTGGAGTTTGACTGGAAACCTTAAGGTAAATGAATTGCTAAGTTTTCTTTACAGTCTTAAGTGATGTTAGCACATTTTACAACAGTGCACTTGGAGAACACATTAAAGCCATTAATACCCTTAGGGTTGACGTATCAACAGTAGGGTCAACATCACAAGGTAGGTGAATGCTATGTCACTTTTCAATTTGCATTTCTTCACTTCTATTGATGTACAACACTAACTCCCAGCAAGTCGGCCCCTACTCTTCCTGCTGCAGCAACACAGGTTCCAATTAAAGACCCCCCCCCCACTTGGTCTTTGCTTTAACAGTACGATTACTCATTTGTGTGACTCAGTTACTGATGGCGCATAGCATCAAAATCATTCCTGCTGTAAGGTAGAGCCATGCATCTACCATCTTCTATGCATTACCCCCTTGCTAGGAAAACTCCTGGAGAAGCTGGTCATCTCCCAACAGATCCAACACTCTGAATCTGTTGGTTGTCTCCACGACCACCAGTCTGGCCTCAGAGTAGCCAGAGGCACGGAAACTGCTCTCCTGAACACATGTGAAGGCTGCCCTCAAATCTAGATTCTAACTCTCCATCTGTTCTTATCCTCCTGGATCTTTCCTCTGTCTCTGGTAGATGTTGAGATTGCTGCTAGGATCAAGTTCAAGACCCTCTGCATCATCCACAAGGCTTTCTGGCTCCTGGGACCCAGTTACATCCAACTCTCTCCCTAAACACCTCCCTGCGAGAGCCCTTCGTTCTTCTAGCTCCAACTCTCTCCAGATCAGATGCTTCACTAAGCGAGAGTTGGGGGTGGGGGGTAGATCGCTCTCCCCCACAGGAGCCTCCCTCTGGAATGGCCTCCCTGCACCTCTCAAGCTTGAGCTGGATCTCGTAAAGTTCCCGGAAGCTTCTCAAGACTCTGTTCTCTTCTTCCTTCACTCTCCCTCTCCCCCGCTAACACCCACGTCTGCCGCAGTGACTGGCTGCCTGGTTCCCTCCGAGTTCTACAGGGCTCCAGGCCCCCCCCACCCAGTCCACCCCCCCATCTCACACTTAGCATGCGGACCCTCACTCCCTGAAGCCCCTAGCACTTGCCCTCCCCTTAGCACCCGCCTAGCCCTTGTGCCCTCTCCCCCTTTTCACTTGCACTCTCTCCTCTTGACCCTGCACTTCCGTTCTCACACTAGCACATGCATTTCGTGCAGACCTGCCCTCCACCCCTTCCCACCCTCTCCCTCGCACTTCTCGTTACTGCACTTGCATGATCTGAATATCACATGGCCGAGTATTATCTTTCTCCCCTGTCCCCACTGTCCCCCCCTTCTGCTTTTTTGTCTTGTGCCACATTGAAACACCATTTGTAGTATAGGCGCCTTACCCATATCCAATAAATCAAATAAGGGAAGTTATTTTCCCTGGGTTATTTGTAGCCTGTAAGAATGCCCAGGAATTAAGCGTTTACTGCTGGGAATCTGTGCGTTATGTGGAATTCTGGGCAGGCCAATTTAGCATTTCCAACCTTCCGATATTGCAAAATGAGTATCATTTTCGATTGGGGAATAATTCACTATAAAAAAGTTCTAGTGCTTTAGTGAAATCTATGTAATTAACCGATTGTTACTTTTGGGCAACCCTGAATATATATTTAGTGTCAAGATTCCTTATTCTATAGAGAACCACAACTATGCTGAAATATGCTCACCTTTTCTACTATCTTCAAAGACCTATGGTGTACATACGCTTCTATATAATCCTGGCGCTCCATCCCCTCTTCCGACTGTACAGAGTGAAACTCTTACAGCAGCATGCATGATGCAGTTTATGGATCAAAGTGGAGAGATCTTTTTGGAAGTATTACCCGCTCTGTCCCGAGCCTACCAGCACTAGAGCTGGACTCACCAGATTTCCTTTCATTCACTTTTCATCTCACCTACTGCATTAACTATTTTGGGAACACTGGACCCTCTTAAAGCTTCTAGTGAGGGGTTACCTCTTCCCTTTGTTTTGACCGCCATACTTTACTATTGCAGCACCACCCACCATATGTGGTGTGCTGCCATGGGCCACTAGGGCCCCTTTTACAATGACATTTGGTTTCACTGGGTAGCCCATGTGTCTACCAGCGCAGTAGCAGTCTCCTTTTTATGACGTGTGTTTACCTTTACAGCACAAGCCATCTTACATATAGTGCAGTGGTGACACTGTGTCCCCTTTTTCTTTGTCCTAAGTTGCACTTCTGTTACTTTCTAGGCATCCTCTGAACAGGCTGGTGGCAGTCAGTTTTAACTTTTTTCCGGTGTACTATCAAGCAGTGCCTTTTTAGCCATGATAATGCACTAAGGAGGACCAGATACTTAGAATGTCCTCTGCATGTGTTTTAGGCCCCGTCGGTTGTTGGCCTTCTTACCTGGTCAGGTGGTGGGAGGGTCCTCATTCTTCATGCACCTTGGTGGGCATATTGCAGAAGGCCCGCAAAGGTGTTTCTTTGTGTGGTAGCTGCCGGGAAGTAGGAGGAGGGCTGTCTAACCCATATTCCTTCAGGGGCTTGGTTGTTGCTGGACAATTCTGTGAGGCTAACTGTTCACTATTTCGCAAGCCACCATCAAGTCTTTATGGGTGTTGCAAGTGTCCTTAATTGAGGGTCGGGGTGAAACCCATCCCAAAGTCTGGATATAAGGTTATGAGCTGGGGTGCGTGGCCAGGCAGCACCCAAGGTGGATGTGCCTGCTGAAAGCGCAGTCTTGTGATCCTGAAAAGACCCTCCAATGCTGCTTTATTAACAAAACAAACCCCCTCTGTGTGGCAAAGCTTTCCAGGTGGCAGCGGACCCACTTGGCTGATTTTCAGTTATTATGACTAGAACACCCAGTGGATCGCGTGCAAGTCCCGAGCAGACTCCAGTGGTGGTCGGAGCATGGCGGATGCCGCGTGGGTGGGTGTGTGTCGCAATCATCTGCGCCTCACGGACCCATTGGGCACCCACTGCTCTAGCGGACGGCGGATTCAGAGGAGGACGCCAGACTGCAGATCTTCATGTTCGTTGCAGCAAGGCGCCTGGGGGAGGCCCGACCACAAACTATCCCAGCGGCTCTGAAGAAAGGACAGCATCCAGCAAGGGGTTGGGGCGCTCCCGCTCCTTGGAACGTGTCTGGGTGCGGCGCACTCAGCGCGACACCGACCTTCTCCCTGGAGGCCCAGCCGGAGCCAACCATCGCTGGTGACTGAGGGAGAGGGGGCGGGGGCTGGCTTGCATGCGAGACTGAGTGCATGTGTGGCACTGGCAGCTGGACCGGGCTGCATGGAACAGCATAGTGGAGGGCAAAGATGTTTGAATGCAGTCTGGTGGGGGCAGCTGCTGCCTTAGCACCTACCTTCATCCCCATTGCCCCCCACCGCAGACTACCTCTGACTCCGATCTCAACAATCTCCAGCTTACCATCACAAATACTCTCGACATTCTTGCCCCAGTCACGAGGATCCACCTGAAACATGCCTCCAAGCGTAACACCAGGTACGACTCAACTTGCAGCCCTGAAACGCAAGTGCAGAGCTGTGGAACCGAAGTGGCGGACCTCAGGCTCAACCTCTGAGAAACTGACGCCTCGCCTGCTCCAATGAAAATATTGACTCTCCATTTGCTCCAAGAAAAGGGCCCACATTCAGGCTTGCGTCTATGGTGCATCCAACAGCATATCAGAACTCTTAATGTTCAAGGATATCGACAACCCTTACGCAGTCTGCTGCTCACCCTCCTCCCTCACAGGCGCTCTGCAATGCACAGACCATACACTTCAAGGAAAATATTGGCTCTTTTACCCCTGCACTTGCTGATTTCTCAATCATTCTTTTGCTACTGGGCCTCTCCGCTCCTCCCTCAAGCATGCTATTGTGCGCCCCTTCTGAAAATACCCTTTGCAAAACAGATTTCTCCAGCTAACTACCAGCCCATCTCCATCATCCCCTTCCTTAGGAAACTCCTGGAGAAGCTGGTCCTCCCCCAAACTGACCCAACATACTGAGCTTCTTGGTTTCCTACACGATCATCAATCTGGATTCCGAGCATCCAGAGGCACAGAAACTACTCTCCTGAAAACCTGTGAAGAACTGCTCACATCTCTCGATTCTAACTCTCCTGCCGTTTCATTCAACTTCAACTCTCCGCGGCATTTGACATTGTCAACCATTTGATAAAATGGCTCCACAATACCATAGGTATCTCGGAAGGGGCACTGGACTGGCTGACCCCCTTCCTCAATGAACGTTCCTCCCAAGTTATCCTGGGCTCCTCCTCTCCCACCTCCATCTCCACCTGTGGATTCCCAAGGGCTCCAACCTTTCTCTAACATCTATCTTGCTCCGCTGGCACACCCAATTTCCACCTACTCCCCCCTGACTTCCAGCATTATGCAGATGACGCACAACTCTTCAAACTTCCCTCTGATCCTCTCTTTACTTCCTCCATCATTCCCGACTGCCTATCTGCCAACCAGTGATGGTGTGCCTCCAATGATCTCTGCCTCAATGCCAGTAAGACCGAGATCCTTCTTTCCCATTGCGACTCCTGCTCCCTCTTTCTTCCCCCTCACTCTGGCCACCCTCTACAAGTTCTCCCCCTTCCCGATCAGGAGCCAAAAACCTTGGAGTCATCTTCGACTCCTCTCTTTCTTTCCTTCCTTCCTCACATTCAGGACCTTGCCCAGAAGGCCCACTTTCAACTTCACCACCTCAAAGGCATCCTGCATTTCTTCACCTTTGCCCAGAAGCTCGATGTCTCTAGAGCTCTGGTAAGCTCTAGGCTTGATTACTGCACTAGCCTCTACCTTAATTTACCCTATACGTCCCCTCCAGCTAATCCAGAATAGGGCTCCAAGACTGACCCTTGGCCTCAAGCCCAGGGACTGCATCTCTCCAGCCTTAAAAACTCCACTGGCTCTCAGTTGGTGCAAGAATGAAATGAATATCCCTCTGCAAACAATCATAAGGCTGTCTGGGGCCAGGGACCACGCCATCTACAACTGGCACTCAATAAATACACTCCCTCCAGATCTTGACATGCAGAGAGTTGGTGCCAGAGGAATGTAAAGTGCTTAGCTAAACAGAGCTGGTGGCCGATCTCTTTTCTCGGCAGGCTCCCTCCTTTGGAACAGCCTCCCCTCCCTCTTAGTCTTGAGCCAGATCTCAAATTCCAGAAGCTCCTCAAGGCTTTCCTTTAAACCTCCCACACCCCTCTCCTTTGCTTAAACCTCACAATCGCAGAGATTGGTGACCAGGGCCCATGTGTCCAGCTGTGCCCTGGCCTCCCACCCCCCCCAATCGCCATCAGCCTATGCCCACTCCCAGCACTTGCCTCAGCACCCACTGGCCTGTGATAGCACAGGCCTGCACTTATTTATTGGCAGTTGACCACTCTCACCTAGTGATCTCTGCCAGTCACTTAACAGTTGCTTGCAACTTACTCCCTAGCACTACCCTTTGGGTTCTCTCTCTGCACTTGCACGTTCTGAATGCTCACAAGGCCTAGTAAGACCGCATTTCTCTTTCATGGTTATATTTACCTCTCATTCCCATGTTCCCACCATGTTTCCCTGTGGGCGCTTTGAAAAACAATTTACTTGATGTATAAGCGCCTTCCAAATGCATAATGAAATAAATATGCGATGTTCCACGGCATATACAGGATCAAAACGTGACAAACTATGTTCGGGATCAGTTCCAATCCTTAATGGGCCTCCAAGACACCACTGCTGTGGAGCTAGGTAGAACGCATCACGTTTACTCCAGGATGCAACAACGGCACAACCTGGTGCCTGATGTGCTCTCAAGAGTCCACTACTTTCAGTTGAGAAGGGATTATGATGGCAGCCTGAAAGAAAGCCAGTTGAATTCTGGGGGATGAAACTTTATATCAAGATCTCTTTCCTAGAACACTGGCGAATAGGCAGAAGCTGCATATAGTCACAGCCTGGCTACAATCAAGAAACATCAAATTTAGCTAGGGTGTCTCCTGTAAACTGCTCTTTGAATATCAAAATCAACGATACGTCATTGGCTCGGAGGAGGCGGCGGCAGAATTAATGGCTCTACCCCGGTTTCTAATTTACAGGATGCTGGGTTGGAGGCCTGTTCAAGTTCAGGACTCAGAAGCAACAGGAAGCCTAGAAGGAGGACAACTCTGAAGTCACCTTGAGAGGCTGAGATGGGGACAGCCCGGAGGGCCCCTACCTGATACTTTGGTCCACTATGCCAGCTGACTGGTTCTTTGTTCAGGAATTACTTCTATTCTTAACCAGTTGACATCTCCATTTCATGCGCTGAATCCACTAAGGAAAGCATAAATGTGTTGCTTATTGTTTGAAGATTTGGTGGAATAGTTGTGGGGTTAGAAGGGTGCCACGAGGGAATTGCACCCATATATAAGTTAACACATGTTTACGGAATTGCTTTTAGTAAGCGGTTATAATTCCATTGTTGGGGTGTTTATTTTCTGGTCGCAGAAGAGATCTTTGTTGCTGTGATTAAAGGAGACTCCTTGAAAGGGACTCTCCCGTTTATGGTTCTGGCTCATCTGAGGGATTTATGGCTGCTTGTGGAGCATGATCCCCCGACCTTCCCTGCCTGACCCTGAACGTGTGGGATCTTAATTCACCAAAGAAAATGCAAGGCATTGTTACATAGACTTTCCTCTAGATGCAGCCCTGGTCTTCCTACAGTAGACCCATTTATTGGCGAGAGACGAAAAGTGTCACTGCAGTAAATTGTACCCTGAACCATTCTTTGCCACTGGCGGCTTTAAAAAAACAGGAGGTTGTACTCATGATTCACAGAGGGCTGGCCTTGAGGGTGTTGAAGGTATTGCAGGACAAGGGGGAGGTTTTTATTACTCATAACTCTTATGGGTGGTTGTAAGATTACTATAGCGGTCATATATGGCCCTAATGAGAAACAGGCAGGGTACTCGCTAAATTCTCAAATATCCTAGCTGAATTTGCTGAAGAAGTTATCCTGGGGATACTTCAATTGTGTTATAGATCCGGTTATGGACAAATCCTTGGCTCCCACTACCGACAAGCAAAACATCTATACTATAATGACACCTTTGAGGGAACACTCACTCGTTGCGATTCTTCCACCCTGGGGAAAGATATACTTTCTATTCTGCTGTACATAAGGGCTTGGCTATGCTGGATATGGTTTGGTCTCCAACACCCTCTTCCGACTGTTAAGGGGATAGACATTATACCAAAAGCTCCATCAGATCACCCCCCAACCCTTAAGTTTGAACTAGATTCGATCCAGTCTGCCCTACTGCATAGGCTTCCCTGGAAGCTTAATGACTCTGGCTGATGTAGATTTGAAAACATATAGAAGAGGCTATAACAAACTATTTCCGGGATAATAATACCGGGGAATTAGATTTTTTGACTATATGGTACACTGGGAAGGCGGTGATTCAAGGGGGTTACATAAGGCAATCAGCAGCTTGGAGGAGGGCACAAAAACAGCAACAAGCCACATTAGAAGGAATAGTTCAAGAGAAGGAAAAAGAGCATATAGCGAAAGGGAATCGGCGGTCCCCAAGAGACCTCTGTATAGCTCGGCAGGCCCTAGAGGCACATCTGAAGGCTGCTCAATCGATACTTAGAACAAAACACTTATTCTAGAGTTAAGGCTAATAAATTGTTGGCAGCTCAAAGGTGGCAACCCGCAATTGCATTGGGGCCTTGAGGGATAAGGATGGTAAACAGGTTATTACAGAGGCTCCAAAGCTAAAGACTATGGAGGACTTCTTTTGTAGGGCTTCAGCCCCACACCAAGGGAATTAAGCTCACATCAAAGATTTTATTCACCAATCACAACTTCCCAAGATCCCAGAGGAAGTGAAGGAAGCGCTGGAGTGGGCTATAACTGTTCCGGAAGTATCCCAAGCAATTCTATCCCTCCCGAAGGGTAAAGCACCCGGCCCAGATGGTTTCCCCAACAGATATTCGAAAATGTTTGCAGGCCTTTTGATTCCACAACTCACTAAGCTATTTAACTCCTGCTTAAGCTCAGGGAAGGTATTGGAATCAACAACAACCTTGTTGCTGAAACCCGAGAAGGACCCAGAGGAATGTACATCATATCACCCCACAGCCCTCCTAAATACAGATGCAAAAATACATGTAACATTTTGGCTACCAGATTAGGAGAGGTGCTTCCGCAGATAATAACAGTGATCAGATTGGTTTTTATTAGAAATAGGGGTGCTCATAACAGTATTCGGCAGGTGGTGTACCGTAGTGCTATATCCCAGCAAATCCCAGGGGGATTATCCCTTCTTTCCTTAGACGCCCATTAGACCTTTGAGATGTCATGGGACTTCCTAAAGGCTCTTTTGCCCGCACATGGATTTGGCCCATCCTTCACTAAGCTGATCATGGCAAATTTCCAAATCCCATCCACCAGCATTAAAGTCAAAGTTCTCAGGTCATCATTACTTCCCCTGGGCAGGGGCATGAGACCAGGCTGTCCCTGATCCCCTTAGTTTTCGCATTATAGATAGAACCTCTAGCACAGATTATGTGGCAATCCCCTCATTTTGGGTCCAATTTACAGACACACACACACACACACACACTATGCCGACGATATTTGCTTTCTTCAAAATCTCCTGGCTTCCGCCCCAGCACTCCTTGAGCTACTGGAGATATTTGCCTTGATATCAGGCTTCCGCATCAATCACCGGAAATCCGGGGGGATTGACGACACAGGAACCTCTTGAAGCCCTCAGGCTTTGCAATCCACCTTCTCTTTCAGGTGGACTGCCAGAGAAATCACATATCTGGGGGTTTGCATTACTAATACCTATGGGGCTCTCCTAAGATCCAACATTCCCGCAGTATGTAAGGAGACCAAAGACTCTCCAACGTTGGAGATACAGAGATCTCGTGGCTGGGGCGAATCAGTGCAGTTGAGATCCCAATACTCCAGCGACTCCTGTATATCTTCCAGGCTCTGCCAATTACAATCCCAGAGCGAGATTCATTATAAATACAGAAGGCTGTGGGTCGACTCATCTGGCGGGGTAGACCTAGAACTCTGCGTAAAGTGCTTCTCAGATATCGAGGGCTGGGCATCACTTCTATAAACCGTTATTTTCGGTCAGCACAGGTCGTGTCAATGTTAGACAGGGCATCAGAAGAGTGGTGTCTTCAATGGGAGACACCAACAGGTTGGCTCAATTTACCCATTGGCCCACCACCTGTTTCTCCCTAAACCTCAGAACTCTGCCTGTTGGAATCCACCAAGCGCTACCTTGGGCTAATGGGACAAAGCTTGCTAGGTTTTAAATCTGGATTGGGTCCCCCTGTCCCCAATGTTACATAATACAGAGTTCTCTCCAGGTTTTGTGAGGAGGATATTTGCACAATGGGAGTCACGTGGGGTTTAAAGGTTGAGAGACCTATATAAGGAGGGAATGCCACTCACATTTATAGAATGTAAAGAGCTTAACTTAACCGAAGGAGAGCATTTCAGGTATTTTCAACTCAGACATTGGGTAGAGTAACCAGATCAAACAGGCTGGCTGAAGATCGCCTATAGGGATAGAACTAGGAGGGCTTGAGGGTCAGGAGTCACGCAAGATAACCACGTGTTACTGACTGCTAGAAAGTGCCTCCAGTGAAGATAACTAACCATATAAACAAGATAGAAGTGCCCAGAGACATCACCACCGTCTGCCCGGATTGACTTCCCCTGCCTGCCTGCCCCTCCTGCCTTAAAGGGAGAGCGAGGAGGCCGGCAGGCAAAGCCAAGCGGGGAAGGCCAAAGGAAAAGGCCACTGACACTCTGCAGCTCTGCTGCAAGGCTCGGTTCATCCGCTGCAAGAAAAAGCAGAGTTTGCTGAAAGAGGGACACTGGAGGGTTCCCATTTATCTCCTACGAAATCCACGCTCAATGTGGTGTCCAACATTCATAAGATAACCCCCGACGTTGCCCTGGAGACCCCAAACAGAAGTGCCCGGAGAGATCACCACCATGAGTCTGGGTCCGGATTGGCTTCCCTTGCCTGCAAAGAGGAGCAGGGAAGGCCAAAGTAAAAGGCCCCCAAAGCTCTCTGCAGCTCTGTTGCGAGGCTCGGTTCATCCGCTGCATGAAAAAGCTGCATGTTGAGGAGTTCTAAATATGTAGGCATGTTTATTTGGTGACAATGTCAAAATACTTAATTTTGATTCTGAAATACTTGGCAAGTGACCATCAAAGCTGCAAAAATGCCAACAAGTTTCAGTCAAGAACTCTTCCTTATGATGCTTGTAGTTCAGTTCTCTTCATTGTAAATTGTGTCTGCACTGGGATAATGCATCAACAGTACAGAATTGTGTGCACCCGATAGGAATACAGTGACAGCATGTATGCAAGAGAAGGCTACAGCCAATTTGATGGACTTGAATAATAGTGACAAAAAAATCGGGATACATAAAAGCCAATCGTTGAGCCAAAATGAGTACCCAACAATCCAATTTTGGGCTGCAGTGGGCTACATTTTCGGTGCTATAACGTGTTTTTGCTTATATTCCTTGCACGGAATTCCTGTTAAAAACAAACAATCAATGGAAAAGTCAGTTTAGGCTAATATATGGATATTAGCTAGGCATGTGCTAGGCACTTCCATCACATCTCCAGGTATTCACACCATTTGTCAGCAGATGGCATCTTATTGCCAGGTAGTAACATTATGGCGGTGTCTAGCACTTTTCTTTCCCATGTGTACACAATAGCAAAAACTGAGTTTTACTAAATGTTTGTTTTAATTTCAGCAATGCAGATATATAAACTACACTTGTATTAATGTTGTAATGCTTGGCTGGTCTGAGCTACTTTTCGACTTCATCAGTTTATTGGGATGATGTCCTTATCTACTGCAATTCTGACCCATTTTCAATTATTTCTTGCAATGAGATCAATTATGGATAACAAGTCTTATTTTGTTTTCATGCTACAATGTTACGGAACAGGATGAACGTTTCACTTTTATTTAAAGCATGCAACCTGTTTGCATTGTTGAACAGAGAAAGCACATTTTAGCACAACATGCTTTGTTTGACCCTTATGCAATAAAGAATACATCTTTACACAGTGCGGCATAATGTTGCCATACTTTTATTCCTGTAATTCTGACATTTCTTATTTGTGGGAAGCTTTCGAGTGGCAGCAGAGCTGAGATGGTCTTGAAGTTCACCAGTGCCAATGCCCAGCATACGCATCTAGACTTGAGCGATGGGTAGGGCCAAGGGTGTGGGGAATATTAGTGCTTCGCGCAGCTCAGAGTTACCTCCGGGAAAGAACAGTCACTGAACCTATAACGATCCTAGAGCCCTCCCCATTTTTATGAGTAAATAGCTTGAAAGTTCGGCTCACAGAGTTAGGGGATTGTGAAAATAAATTAGTACCCACTCCAGCTCTCGGTGATCACTTCTTTTTCTGCAGTAAAAAAAGAATGGATTTCTATGGAAATTGAGCGCAACTGAAAAGGCCATGCTGCTTCAGGACCTAAATGGGAGGGGGTACCAAGAGCAGGGGGACAAGGGCACTCTGGAAGGAGGCACATAAGGATGGATTGCTAAGTGGACTTGCAAAACAAAGCAGCAGGGGCAACATCTACTGAACAGGTAATTCAGAGATAGTCTACGGGTGCGGATGCCAAACGAGGGCTGGGCAGCAAACTAAACCAAATATAACAAGGCCAACCGCAAACTGGGTAAGAAAGACCCAAACTGTGGTGTCAAAACTATTAATCAAGTTATTCCAAACTTTCTAAATTCTATACATAGATAGAAGAGCAGTAGGACTTCACTCCGATACCTGCCCATCATTCTCCAAAGTACAAATGGGCCCAAGCACACAGTAAAACCGCCCACACAATATACTATAAAATATGGATGCCATTTACTTAGTATTATTGCATCAAAATAATGAAAATAAAAAGTCATGCAAGTACTTCAAGACTGCCCAGTCATTGAAGATCAATCCTATTTGAATAATTCTGAACGATTTGTCAAAATACTAAAATAAAATAATCTCTGCGTGAACTAGCATAAACCATAGCAGCTTTCCAAATACAATAAATACTTGTTTATGTAGGAGAAAACATGCACCTTCCTCGGTCAGAAAAGACTGCCATATAACTACTGTTCATATACACTACCAAAGGATTGGGCAAACAAAGCTAGGGGGTGTCTTGTAAACTTCATTGCTATTATCACAAAAATGTATGCAGCCAGTTCAAAAATCAGAAAACACAATTTTAACATTCTTAATCACAGCATGTCAAACTTTAGGCATGATGGAATTTCTAACGGTGCCATAGTTGAAATGCTTAAAATAAGCTAACCACAAATGGGAGTCATTCAATGCCAACACATGTTTCTTCTGCTGCAGTTAAAACAATGTCCTCACCAGTTTAAATGAAATGTGCAGTTAAACCTTTTATCGGGTCTTTCATGACTTTTGAAGGGGTGAATAAACCAACTAATCAAAAACAAATAAATCCAGAAGGCAAAGCAGATTTTTCCCAGATTGTGCCCTGAGGACGAGTGTGAAGGACACTTATTTAATAGAGTTCCCCCATCAATCAGATGGCAGGCTCAAAGACGACCACGCTCATAGGCCAACAGTTTTTGCACACAATCACTTAGAAAGTAAAGCCACCCTTGATCAGAAAGTGTAATAACAGATATACAAAATGCAATTATTTTGATGCTTACAGCTCTGATGTTTCAATATATTTTGCTGTTCCTTCAATTGTGTTGCAATATTCAGTTGCAAATTTGGTGATAAGCTGCAGCAAGGTAGAACTCTGGTCTTCTACAGGCTCTCCGTAGCTATTCAGCAGGGACTGGTATTGTGCAGCTAAAACATTTATTCTAGTTTTCAGGTCAGGTAAACAATCCCGGATATGGTGCATTAATAACCTATGGGAAATTAAAAACGGTTAGATCATCAAATTGAGAAAATAACCTTGAATTCGATTTAAGATTACACAACAATGATATATTTCATTCAGTTCATGGCAAACATTTTTATGACCAACCTGCACCAGTCTCTTGCAAACAGTAGACTTTTATTCCACAAAACAAACCTTAGGGCCCCCAAAAAGGTACCCGTCTTTATCCCCAAAGTACATGCATTTCAATGAAGAGCACAGGTACTGCTCACAAAGACTGAAATCTTATAGATGCAGATTTATTGTTCAGATTTTGGGAATATTGCATTGTTCAATATAGCATCCAATGCACTTGGTATCTCCAGAAGCCTGTTCACGGTATGTAGACTGACGAATACTTTCCTGAAAAGTTTTGAAAAGACTGACCTGCTTTTAGGCTTATACAATTAAAAGGAATGTCTCAAGTTGAAGAAATAAACTGGTATGGTTCAACGTTAGGCACATACACAATCCGTTTAACGTCTTGTAAAAGGCACTGTAGTCTATGATTAAATTAAATATTAAGGCAGTAAAAAGCAAGCCTAAATAGTAGGCTCAACTTCAATTGAACTGCTGAAGACCAGAAAGCTATCCTGCTTTGGTGAGAAGCCAGCATAGTAAAAGGATTGTGTGAGCTTTAGTCCTTTTACTGAAAGATTCTTGGACGCTGCCTTACAGCTGTTCTTCAAATTAAAATTGTACAGAGTGATCTTTCATAGTACCCGATAAAAAAAGTGCTAGTTTGCTTAAGGGATTCAATAAGGAACAAGAATGATACATTACACACTGTACTCGTATTTCTGATGTGTATATCTGCTTAGATTCACATGCTATGCATCAACCAACATCTAGTGGTAGCTGTAGAGAATTACATTTTTTGTTTTAAAACTCGAAAAGGGACGTCGACAGGGCATGCCAGTAATACTATCCCTAGTGTGACATCCACTATACCCATGGTCCTTCAAGCATTGAGGTCCCTCAAATTGTTTTGTTTCTGAATGGAGGTAGCATGAAGTGTAGCTGGAGTACAGATGTAATAAAGCAGATAAGAGTAGATAATCCAGAACAACATCTATGCACCTTCTGCTCCACAGGGGAGGAGGGGTGGGGCGCATGCAGATCTAAGCAGATGCAAGCATCAAAAACATGATTACAGTGAGTAATGTATCCCTTCTGAGGCGTGTGGATCTGCTTGGATCACATGCCGTGCATATATTAGCGAGCAGTGTCTGGAGAAGGTGGTGTGTTGTGAAGGTACAGCGGCAAATAGATGTTTTAGCACCGCCTGTCCCACCTGTGAATCTGCTTTAGAATGTGCGTCAATGCAGCAATGCTGAGTAAAGGTATAAATAGAGCTCCATGTAGCTGCTTTGCAAATGGTGTCCAGCGGGACGTTTGCAACAAAGGCCAAAGTAGCTCCTGTACCCCCGGTAGAGTGAGCCCTTGGTGTGAAAGGCAGTTTTGTTTGATAGAGAGTAGCAGAGCTGTATGCATTTCAATATCCGTCTGTAGATGTGTTTTTTTTTTTTTTAAACGTGATCACATTCCCTGCCAGGTGCTATGGAGACAAAAAGTTGGTCTGTTTTTCATAGCGGTTTTGTCTTGTTTACATAGTAAAGAACCACCCTCCTTACATCTAGTGTATGGAGGTTTTTCTCAGCTGAGCTAGAAGGGTTTTGAAAGAAAGCAGGTAGTTCAATGGACTGGTTGACATGAAACTTCGATACGAACTTGGGTGAAAACCTAGGGTGTGTTCTTAGTACCAACTTGTCTTTGTTGATAACAAAGAAAGGACCTTGCACTGACAGTTTGTAGTTCACTGACTATTCTTATGGAAGTGATCGCCACCAGAAAATCAGTTTTATACGTTAGGTGTTTAAGGCTTGATTTGTGCATAGGCTCGAGAGGGGTGGGGGTGGGTGGGTGGGGCAGCATATGAGCATCGCAAGTACCACATTTAGATCCCACAATGGAGGCGGGTTTGAAATGGGGGGCGGATAAAGCATCTTTATGCCTTCCATGAATGCCTTAATGACAGGGACTTTCCACCAGGACACCTTGCTTTGAGAAATGGTGTACGGGGAAAGAGCAGCCAGGTGGACCTTGAGTTGAATACTAGACCGGAGTCTAGCAAGTGGAGCATGTAATTCACAATGTGCGATGAAGAACATTCGATCGGTATCAGCACCCTACCAGTTAACGTGCGTATCTTGCCCTTTTACACATGTAAATATGGCAAATACGCATCATTTAATTTTGTACTGCGTACCGTGTACGCTTTGATTTATTCATAAAAAAACATACTTTCCACCACTAGATGGCACTGTAGCATTTCTTTTGTCAGCAGCATAGCCTTCTTATGCATGATGGTGAATTTCCAACTGAAAGACCAAATCTGTGACAGCTAAGCGAGCAACACAATAAAGCATGCACCCTTTTAAAATGTGTTCATACCCATAACGTATGTTTTGGATAAGTTTTACTCTTGCAGAGGAGAAAACTAATTTTTACTCTTGAAATTGCATTTACGCTCTAATTTGAAAAATCATGCGTAAAATACTCCCACCTCAAAATCTTATCTGGAGCACTGGATATCAGGTAATAAAATCGCGGCAAAAATGTCGGTAAAAAAAAAAATAAAAAAATAATTGCGGCTAAAATGCTGTGGTTTGACCCAGTAAAGGTGTACCCCCATTATACCATTTAAGGGGAGCAGGGGTTGCGGGGATGTCCCCCGCATTCTTTACATGATTGTGGCACAAAAAAGCATTTTTGCCGCAATATTTTGTATTCACTGCCATTTTTTGCTGCGATTTTAAGACATGGAACCATTCGATCAGATTTACATTTTTTGACTGGCACCATATTTCAAATCTCTTCCATACACCTTTAAGGTAGTTTTAAATAGCCAAACTGACTTCAGGAGCCAAGCCGCCAAGTTCACCAATTGAGGATGTGGGTGTAATGTTGTCCCCCCGTGTTGTGTGAGCACGTTGAAAGGGCACAGGAGTTTGATTGGATCGTACATTGCCAGTTTGCGCAGATGCGGAAACCAAGGTTGTCTCGTCCACATGGATTAGCATCATAGGTTCCTGGTGCAGTTTGTTAATTATTCTGCCCAGTAGCGGTGTTGGGGGTAAAGCGTACCTGGGTTGGGGAAACCTGGATGTGAAGTCTGGTTATTGTGTGTTTAGGCTTGTGACAAACAAGTCTAAGGGAGGATAGCCCCAGAGGGAAAAAATATTGTTTTGAGATTTTTCTGCTGAGCCGCCCCTCGTACTCTTCAGGTAGAAGATCTCTGCCTAAGGAGTCTGCCAGTGAATCGAGGTCCCCTTGAACATGTTGCAATACAAGGAACATGTTCCGCTTAAGTGCCCACTTCCACATTTGTTTGTGCTAGCCTGGACAGACTTGGAGAATGTCTGCCTCCCTGCTTGTTTATGAAAAACATGACAGTGATGTCTGAGAATTTCTACTTTTTGACCTGACAGGTGCATTGAAAAGCTTCTAGGGCTTTGAGCACTGCTAGTGGCTCTAAGAGGTTTATGTGATTTTGGGCTGTGATATGGGTCCACAGGCCATGCGCTGTGTGGAGGTGGTAGTGGGCTCCCTACACGGTGAGAGATGCGTCTGTTGTGACAATCGCTTGCACTGTTAAATTGTGAAAAGGTTTTCCCTTAAACAGATTTTCCTTTGTCCACCAGCGTAGCGCTTGAACTAGGGTTAGCGAAACAACTAGCTCGCCCCACTTGCCCGAGACCACTGTTTCGCTAACCACTCTTGCATTGGGCACATGCGCAGCCATGTGTGGAACCAGGTAAATGCACGAACCCATTATCCCGAGCAAACACATTGATTTGCGTATGGTCATTTGGCGACCGGCTAGATACTGAGGTATTTGCAGCAGTATGTTTTGCACTCTTTCATTTGACGGAAAGACTAGACCCTCTTCTGTTTTTATGACAACTCCTAAGAACCGTTTTGTTTTGCTTGGAACGAGACTTGATTTTTTTCTCGTTGAGCGAGAATCCCAATTGGACCATGTAGAATCTGCATTGCTGGAGATCAAGTAAGATGCTGGAGATTGATTATTGTAAAAGTAGATGGGCTTTATAGATAGTTACAGGGTAGGCTTTATTACTTGAGATAGGAGCTAGGCAAGATACATCCAGTCAGTAAACTCTCCCATCCTGAAGTCGTCACTGTAGGATACAGAACCTCAATGACCATCAGGTTCTGGGTGACATCATCACATTCTACTATCTGCACAGGGAGCACCCAGTGCAGATGGATACTCTAAATGCTACACATCTCCCCTTCCTCGGAAAGAAAACACACTAAAAGAAACTGCAAACTAGCCTCTGAAACAACCCTCCGATCAGCCTCTTCTACTATAAAACAACTAACTAC
Source organism: Ambystoma mexicanum (assembly GCF_040938575.1). NCBI lineage: Eukaryota > Metazoa > Chordata > Amphibia > Caudata > Ambystomatidae > Ambystoma > Ambystoma mexicanum. Next base: position 151,951,866 of record NC_090936.1, read on the forward strand.
ATTCACAGCACATTCAAGCGTATACTACATTCACGTATCTCCCATACAATGCATCCATCATAACTTAACACCTTCTTCCTCATCTGCCACATAAAGACAGGGTCTGCCACACCCACAGCACATTGGTGTGCTCACGCACCCATCAGAAAGCACAATAACTAACATCCAGTTGCCGTATTTATAACACATCCTACCACATGTCAACTATAACTGATCAAACCACACTCTCTCCAAAGACACCTGTATTGTGCATCCTCCCTAGTACCATCAAACACACAAGCTTCACTGCCTAGAAGAAACATGTTAAAGTGGGAAAAACAGAAAAAGTACAAACAAGACAAAGAATCACACGTAAACGACGCAACTGGAAAAGAAAAAGTGTGTGAAAAAGGAAACACCACGACAGAGACTGATCTAATTCAAATCTAAGTCCAAGTGTAAAAGATCTTCCATACATTTTTGCATAGACCACATTCAAAACCTTCATGACATTAATGCAGTTTATACCAAAACATGCAGGTCACTACTCATAATATATATATAACCAGCATATGCCACATCTGCCCAAACACAGATCCATGTACCACCTGACAACTGAACGATGCAGTGACAGAGCATTGAACCTATAACATATATTTCAATGATATTTCACACCTGCCCTCATGCAGATTCTATACATCATGAACTCTGAACGATGCAGAATCACTACCATTTATATCCACTTAACGTAGATTTATGTACCACCTGACAACTGAACGATGCAGCGACAGTAACATTGAACTCCTATACATCATGAACTCTGAACGATGCAGAATCACTACCAATTATATCCACTTAACGCATATTTATGTACCACCTGACAACTGAACGATGCAGTGACAGTAACATTGAACTTATAACATGTATTCCAATGATATTTCACATCTGCCCAACGCAGACTCAAATGTAACATGACCTCCAATGTCACTGTTAAATTTATGACCATCCATCAATTAATCTAATAGATTGATTTATTATCACTACCATATACCTTGGTAGACTTAAATTATCTCCGGGCACCACAAATATATACCAGGCATCCTATATTCATTTGGCTTCGCAGCCCAATATTAATCCAGGTATCACAAATATGGGGAAATGGTTATCCAATATTAAAATGGGAATTGCAAAACAGATTCCATCCGAACACACATTTTTTCCATTACATTACCAAAGAAAATATTTTAAACCAAATGCACATATATATATATAAATATGTGATATATATTTGCTCAAAACACCCAAAACAATATCAGAGCAAAATAATAATTCATAACTAGTTCATAGCATATAAAGTCCTTAAGAGAAATTTAAAATCAGAACCTGCAAATCCTGTAAAATTGTTACACTATAAACAAATTGTTTTATTTGGGTGATGTTTTATGTGAATATAATATATATACGCTATCCTCTCTCAACATCCAATCTGCCTTGCACCTACCCAGCCATACACACTCACAATCATTACAACCTGTATCCCTTTATCAGCCATTTTGTGCACCCAGATGCACCAATGTATTCATCTATTTGCAGATAACACCATCTATCGCACCCCTTACATTTCATTAATCTAATATCATTCATTTTTTTTTTACCTAAAACCTTAAATATACTTCTAGCGTAATGCAATTCATTTCATATCCTAGATATCACATATCACATGTACATTTCACTTACTACTTTTAAAAACAATATTCTATATATGTCCATAAATATATATATGTCCATAAATATATAAGTCCATAACTCATCCTGAAAATCCTCAAATTTGTTAAATCTGCTTATTCAATGACCTAAAGCATTTAATTTCATGAAAACTACTACCACCTTTGCCTACCATTACTTACACACCAGTAAAGTAATACATTTTGTTCACTTTAAAAACATAGTGCACTCACATTTCATCAATAACTATTGTACTAGTTTAAAAAAACTTAAATATACCTAAAAGTCCAAAGGTGCCTTAAAAGTCCAAGGATAACTTGCACCTTTCACCCTAAAAATCCTCAAACAGTTTAGAACTACATATCCACAAAACCAACATAACCCAACATCATGCAGCATGTTATCTCATTCCATCCTACAGCATTCTCTCTGTACCTACCCAGCCAGGCACACAGTACAATGATGCATCCGAAATACTTAATAACATGTTTAAACATTAATAGAGTATTCATCCACAATGTCCATTTCATTTATCCATAAAATTTATATTGCAAAATGTCCATAAATTGCTAGGCGCCGTGACAGAACAAATCCACTTAAAAATGACTAAACAAGTTCCATGGAAACAACATAGCCGCATAATTTAAATTGTTCATGTGTACATGGGAGGTGACTTCACATATTTCACTCATCCTCTTTTCCAAACACAGCTCTTTTAAAGTTTATGCAGCTCCTATTATCCAGATTAAGTTTAAAATCAAAAACGCGTCTTTCCCATTGATGCACAGGAAGACCTAAAACAACGGAAGTAACCGCATTGACTCCACGCTCTTCAAATGGAGCCTGCACCAGAAACTTGACTTGCCCATTTTCGATACTTCCGCATACATAATTGCGTCGAGGTCACGTTCGCATGGCCTTTCCTCTATGTTTTCTCTTTTATTCATACGGAGAAGCAACACTGTGTTGGGAACGCTCAGACAACAACGTTTGGAGATCCTCCAACACTCATCACATTCGAACACGTCATCATTTCTCTTCAGCTGATGAACTAGTGAGAGCTCCATAAAAGGGACAGTTCCCAACGGCCACACCAAACGTTCCACTTGAACTGCGCTCCAGTCCCCTAATGGTCCCACATTCACAGGGTGAGCGCGCACATAGAAAGAAAATGTCATTACTGGGAAAGGTCATTAAATCTCTGTACAAACGCCTCACTCCTCACGGTAATTGCTTCACTGTGAAGTCCCATAATTGTAATGAACACTGCATCCTGCAAAAGTGCCATCAATCAGGATTGTCTGCGCACTGAAACAGTGCCCCCAGAATATTCACAGTACATTGAACATACATTTTTTTCTTTTTATATGAGGCTACCCCCATTGGACACTTTCCCTTTTACCACAGCCCCAACTGATTTCCCATTTGTTCACTGAGAATAGTGCCAGATACTTCCCCCAGCCGCTTCACAGCATATTTACAGTACCTTTTCCCCCATAAAGAAGAGCATTTTTCAGATCAGCACTTCTCTGGCTGCCTGCTAGGGAGAATATGTATTCCCATCCCCAACAGGACTTATGCCACGACGAATTCAGGGCATATTTTCCACTGCTGGGCTCACCAGTTTAATTTCTGTGGGCACTTTTCATGATGGGAGCCAGGTTGTAAAGAAATCCTTTCATGGGAAACCTGTGCTGAGATCATAACTGCTGGGCTCATCATGGGCCTCTGCCAAATGCATTTCATAATTTCAGGAGTCAGCAGGAATTTCTTCAGTGGGTCCTTTTATCTTGGGATGAACAGGCTGAGTTCAACAGTTTATCAGAGATATCTGGAATCAGTAAAAACCTGTAAATCCCATCCTCGTCGCCACTTGTAGAATCTGCATTGCTGGAGATCAAGTAAGATGCTGGAGATTGATTATTGTAAAAGTAGATGGGCTTTATTGATAGTTACAGGGTAGGCTTTATTACTTGAGATAGGAGCTAGGCAAGATACATCCAGTCAGTAAACTCTCCCATCCTGAAGTCGTCACTGTAGGATACAGAACCTCAATGACCATCAGGTTCTGGGTGACATCATCACATTCTACTATCTGCACAGGGAGCACCCAGTGCAGATGGATACTCTAAATGCTACAGACCAGAAGATTGATTGTTCTTTGGGTATTTTGCTTGCAAATTCCGGGGGATTCCCCAGTTATCAGCCTGTCTTCCAGATAAGGCTACTGCTAGTACCTTAATGAATACCCTTGGAGCAGAGGCTATGCCGAAGGGTAGCACCTTGAATTGGTAGTGTTGGTTTGCTACCTTGAAGCGCAGGAACTTTCTGCGCGCTGGGAACATTGAACTATGAAAGCATGCATCTCATGTCCAAGGTTGCCATGTAGTACCCGTTTTAGCAGTGGGATTACTTCCTGTAGCATTATCATGCAGAATGTTTGTGGCTTGACATAGCTGTTTGCAGGGCGCCGGTCTAGGACAGGGGGGTCTCGTTGGGTCTTTTTTGGCACAAGGAAATACATTGAATAAATACCCCCATTAAGCTGGTTTGCCGGGAAGGATTTCTATGGCATCTTTTAGTAGCAGTGCCTTGACTTCTAACATGTGTTGTTCTTCATGCGTAGTTTGTCTTCGTCTTGGCGGGTGGGTGGTATTTGTATCCGCTCTATGCAATAGCTCCCCACCACAGTGGAATGTACCCACTTGTCCTACGTGATCCTCCTCCCATGCGTGGTTAAAGTGTGAAATACGACCTCATACTGGAAAGGCATGGGAGGGAACCTGTAGCAGTTGGTCATTGATTTAAAGGGGTGGAACCATTGCTTGAGGAGGAGGATCTGCCCCTACTTCTGGAAAGTCTATTGGGAGGACTGGCCCTGTGAAGAGCACCAGGGCCAACTCTGCCCACCCTGGTTGTAACTGGAGGACCGCTAGGAGTTCTGTCCACTAAACTGGCATGTATTTGAACCTCCTCTCTGCCCAAAGGGTTTGTTAGTGAGTTATTCCAGGGATTTGAGGGAGTGGTATTCCTCCTTTGCACTTTTTAGTGCGTCCTCAACAGCTTTGCCAAATAATGCGTTGCGCTCGATGGGCATGTTTAAAAGGGTAGCCCCTGGGTCTCCAATTTGCAACCCAATTGATGAAGCCATGCATGGCGTTTGGAGTGTACCCTCTGCCACAATCCACCCTGCATTGTCCGCTGCGTCCAAGTTGTTCATAAGAATGCAGCTTGCTGCTCGTCTCCTCAGCAATAGTGTGTAATAGCTGTGTCTTTAGGCAGCCGAGGAAGCTACTTTCCTGCCCAGGATGTAGATGTTTTTACTCTCCTGGTTAGGAAGGGCTTCGGCAGAGGCTGGGGGATTTCCTGTCATCCTTCTTGTGGTGGCGACTATTAGAGAGCCAGGATTTAGCTGCCACCTAATGTATAAAGGGTTCAATGGGGCTGGTCTGAATTTTTTGCCGATGCGTGGGTTGACTGCCCTTGTCAGATTGGGGTTAAGTAGAGACTGTTGAATATGCCTCTGGACAGATTGGAGCAGAGGGATGAACTGTGCTGCAGACCTCTTATCCCCAAGGATGTGCTCTACAAAGTCTTTATCGACTTGAGCTTCCTGGGTATCTATCTTAAAGTGTTCTGCAGCCTTTAAGAGCAGGTCATTGTACTGGAGCTGGTTGTGCACCAGGGAATCAGCCACCAGTTGATAGATATGATCTGGGGATTGGATGATGTATACGCCATCATATTAGTATTGGTCTCAGTCCCCTCTGTCCCCTTGCACCTCTGGGTCTGTAAATGAGCCAGAGTCTTGTGAGCTCTGAGGGTCTGAATGTGTGTCCTGACCTACGTCTTGATATGACAAGGTATTAGTCTGTTACGCCCAGGCGGGCTCTTTTGGCATCAGGCTGTTTGCTAGCTGCTTCGCCTTGAGTGGGGACGGGGAGGGGCTGGAGGTTGGTTAGTTGATCTGGGTGTTGATCAAAGAAATTTACATAACTAGACATTCTCCTCATGACCCTATCAAACTGTTCTGAGGTCCACTGGGAGGAGCTTGGCAACACTGACGGTTTAGGTGTAGATCGGGGCTCGTGAGAAGGAGGCTGTTTATGATGCATTGCCCCTGAAAGGGTGTCCTCGGGGGTAGAATAATCTATACTCTTTAAACCCTGTGATTTAGGGGTTTGGGACGTTGAGGATTTTGCTTTTTTCAGCGGTCCTGGCCTCCATTAGGGTGTCAGGGATGTGTTTTTTTTTTAATTAAGTCGCTCGTTTTAGATCTTTTTGCAGGGGCAGTCAACGCGTCTTTCGACGCACGGTTGCCGGAACCAGAGAACCTCCCAGTTTTGGATGCTATGCCGGAAACAGACTTTGGTGTCCGTTTTGGGGGCCCGTTATGTGGTGATCACGACCGCGATGGCCCAGAGGACAGGGAATGTTCGGACCTTCGCTTGAACACTGCGTGTGGCTTATTGGTCAACGACGTGGTCGACTGTCGGCCATGGGGGATGTGCTTGGTGTGGCGTGGAGGGGACTGAGCCGTCATGTGTCAACTCCATAGCAGAACAGCCGGCCTCTGCCCGTTTGAAGTCGGGGGCCCGCACGCAGAAATCCATAGGATCCCGATCGCCCTTGGTGTCACTTAGGACGCCAACGCTGCCATCGCTAGAGGCTCCCTCGATGTACATGGCGTGGTGGGCCAGCATTTAGATTGCGCTCCTTTAAAGTTTTATGCCTGAACAGTTTGGCGTGGTCCCTTGTGAGACAAAGGTTAACACACTCTGTGTGAATACTTCCAGGGAAACTTCCTGTTACAGGAAGGGCATAATTTAAAAGGAGTATTTTCAATAGCATAAAAAGATGGCAGCCTTGCGGAATATAAGGGAGTATAGGGGAATACGCATTTTGTAAGTGAGATGGAATATGAATCTCCCCCGCTCTCTTTGCTGTACGGGGCCGAGGCCCGGTGGGGCCCGGATAGGCGCAGACAAAGTTTGTTGAGACGGGAGTCGTCATTGACAGATGTCTTGTCCTCGAAAACCATTGCTTGATATCTTGCGGTGTACGGTTGTCGAAAGGACAGAAAGAAAGACTAACTTTAAACTTTTCCTAAGTAAACAGCATCAGCTAAGAAGGAACTCTGCGATATGCATCAGACTACGATGGCCGGAAAAAAACAATCTGAGGGAATTTAACACGTGAAGGACCATGGGTACAGTGGAGGTCAAACTAGGGATGCATTACTGGTACACCCTGTCGACGTCCCTTTGAGTTTCGAAAACAGAAAATGTAATACTCTGAGGCTTCCACTAGATGTCGGCCTATGCATAGCATGTGATCTAAGCAGATCCACCAGCCTCAGAAATTGTGTTTCCCTTACTTATAGGGGCTCAAGCAGGGGCATTTCAAACATTCACTGTTAATCCATAAAGAAACATTTATCATGCTTCGTTGAGAATCTAGCAATCAGAGAGCCACAAGTCATCCGACACAGATCCTCCAACCACGATGGCATTTGCCCCAGGAAACCTCATCCTATGCTGCTTTTAGTCCTCTTTCGTCACTACTTGATCAGCTTCAATACCTTTACGTCCCTCTACATAGATTGCACAATTAGCGTTGCTTTTTTGTAACTTGAATTGGTTTTGATTTTTTCTCATGATTTCTAGGAGCTGCTGAGCCTAGACTAGCTTTTAGTTACCATAAAGAGTATGGTCTTTGATTTCAGCAAACAAGCAGCACCTGCTGGTGCGAAGGGGCAGCCGCTGGCAAACTTCCTGTGAGATTATGCTGTTCTCCCATGGGTGCAATCAATTTTGTGTGAGCTTCATAATGTCTTAAAAGCAGCCCCATCATCTCCAGCCAATCACCCAGAACAGTTATGCTGTAGGCTTCTGCAGCTGAGTCCTCAGCGACAGGCGGTGCTGGGACACAGGAGCTGAGAAGGAGCATCTAATAGGCTGATGAGCCCAAACGCACAGTTTTCACTTCCCGGTACCGCACAAGTCAATTGAAATGTGGAAAAGTTGAAACACTGATTTACCAGCACAGAAGCTCAGATTAGTATACGTCAATTACATAAACGATCTGTAAAACTTGAAATCATTGAAAACCTGTCTTTTTCCCTAAGCATTGAAAGGGACCGCCTAGGACCGCCGAAGCACTTCAACAACCAGAATTCAGCTAATACGGCATTACCTCAAAAATAACTGCTAGCCACATAAACCGGCCAATAACTACACCATCACTGAAATAGGAACAGTCAGGACTCGAAAGCCAGCCTTAGCAACCAACAGGCACTAGGACATGCAGCTGACTCTCAGCATTGTTGCACGACTACAAAGGCCACTATTAATCATATGCTTCGACCCGACATGCTCATCTCCACCAGACCGGACATACCCACGCTCCAAGACCAGAAGATGTCCGTTTGTATATATGATCCTGAGACCATAGCTCAGCAGCACCCATAACCAAGCCTAATCACCATCTTCCCATTAGGAAACATATCACCTCCCCCAGGGGACAGGGACACAAACCTCTGTCATTCTACCAAACCAGCACACTCCGCACCACCGCACTCCAAGCTCCCAAGCTCCCAAGCTCAATGTGCCCCACTAACAGCAAATGCGACTGGTCCTGCTCTTACCAAATTTACCCATCCGGATATTAATCTGCCTTCCCGGTCATCCAACCACGATCAGCCTGGTTTCTGTCAACCCGTTTCATGCTCTAGCTACAGTGAATCTACCCACAGAACCACTACTGCAGAACCTAAAAGCAATATGTTTCAAGCATCTTGAACAAGCCGTATCATGTCACCCTCACCTGGTATACAAAGCTGTACATGTGCAAGTCAGGCAAACAATAAGGCTAGGACTACCTCACCCGAGGCCGAAATACCAACTATGCTGTACTGCCTCCGTCCAATCTGTGCGTTACGCTCACCTGGATTCCACAGGGGCGTCGAACGAAGCTGGACAGCTGCGGTCTCCACCAGTGTGACTCGTAGCAAAGTGATGATCGACTGCACTTGCCCACTCAGTTTCGTCTGCCTTGCCCACAGGAATATTTTCCTAAAAGCAGGAAAGGGGATTAACCACCCGTGGTAGAGAGGTTACACTAACACTATTTTCCCTGAAAACTTCCAGTATTCCCCTTCGTAAGGTCTCACCTTATTGTTTGGAAGGATGAACTCTCCATCCTGCGTGGAGAGCAAGGGGCGCCAGGCCTCCAGATAAGGTGCGTATTAGGCGTTTTTACGCATGAAAATCTTGTAAATACGACAGCTTTATTATTTTCCTGTGTACATTTACACACAAGTTGTGAGCAGAAGGGTGTGCAAAGGTCAGGTTACTTGACAGAAGCCAGAACACTTTCAACACTTAAATATATACAGGAGAGATCAAATGGCCAAACATTAGATAAATAAGGAAAGGTGTATTCTGTCACAATGTAGAAGGCTGCCGCATAGCAATGATTTCCATACGTCGGCTGGATGTCGCATACATTTTATACTCTTGCAAAGGAGAAAAGTCATTTTTACTCTCTTGAAATCACATTTACCTCAAAGTTTAAAAATAGGGAGTAAAATACTCCCACCTCAAAATCTTATCTGGAGCACTGAGGGGCGCGTAGAAGTTCAGTTACTTCACTGATCCGAAGGTATTTGGCAGAGTTCCAGACAACAATGACTCCGAGGTAAGTAGTGTGTAAACCGAATGTATAGTTCTTTTAGAGTTCAAATGTCTGTTAATTCACTCTTACTCCTTTCATACCTTTTCCTTTGCAGCGTGATCCAAGGAGTGAGTTTGCCTCGATGGATGAAGGTAGCGCTTAGGTAAGAGTCCGTTTGTACCAAGCACTGTCTAGCTAGTAATATTGTTCCAAATGTAATTAACCAATATTTCTCTATCTTCTTAGCAGGTGCGGCGCCTTGCCGAAAATGTCTCACGTAGGATGGTGACCAGCGCTGCCTCGAGCGGTAAAACTCTGAGTAAGTATCTTGCGGTAAGTAAAATAATGTTTTTGGCGAAACCCTGCTCATCTTTCGTTTGTTCTTGTCTTTTCAGATGCTGATGTTTCGGGCGGAGATTCAACGGGTGCTGCGCCGGGTCGTGGAAATTCTCCGAAGACAGGAGAGTATGGCACGGCGCTGCAGCTGGCAATGTGATGCGGTTTATTTTAATGTCTTTTTCCTTTATCCACAGGTGCGGCTGCTCCAGGAAAAGATGACCAAATGGAAATCTACTTGTTCTAACCTTCTCTCCTTTCCTCTAGGATCGGCTCCGGACACAAGACGGGTGTGGCTGTAGACTGGATGCTGGACTGCAAACACGGTGAGCGTTACGCTGCTAAGATGCAGAATAACACGAAGCGTGTGCTGCTCTTCGGCGTGGTTTAAATAGCATCAAAAAATTAGTTCCCAGATAAGAAGTTCCAGTACCACACCCAAGCAGCAAAATAATTCCTAAAGGAAAGTAGTCCCTTCATGGCCTCATGATGGCCTGTACATGAGTTCTTTGCAGGATGACCTGTATAGTTTAAAGTTGGCAATATGAGCCTGGCGCCGCCAGGACTGAACCCGTATAGCCCCTAGGCGGGGTTTTGGGAATTCCTGTGTCTTCTTGGGTGCCTGTTCCCTGGACAGATGGACCTGTTCCGGATGTCTGGTGGCAGGCAGCGCGACACTGTGCTCCAGCCCCCCTGCCTCGATTAGACTATTTTGTTGCGGTACAATATCACATCTATAACCTCCATCATGCCAACGAGTCACCCAGCCACCCCCCATAAACCATGACCAGGACCCTGAATATGGGCCCTCTGACACCTAAACAGAGCCTCAGATTCAAGGACCCGCCAACTCTTACACAGGCCCATGGCTGCCAGAATGCAGACTCTGAGACTAACTGCCTTACTGCTCACATTCCACTAATCTCTCCCAATCACCAACCCGCACCTTGTTAGAATGCGCCACCAACGTGCCAACCACCCTGGATGCACACATACAGAGTGCACCCAAACACTAGAGACTATACCACTCTCCACTGATCTTGACTATGGTCCCCAAGTGCATTCAACCCACAAGCGCTTTGAGATCATACCAATGGTATAGAAGGTGCTATACAAATGCACAACATAACATCTGGGCTCACAACCTGCAGGAGTGTTCTAAATCATCAGCACTGCATATCAGCACACAAGAGATGCAGTTTTAAGGCACAAATTAGGTTTTGTCAACAAATCCAAGAAACATCCCACAACATTGAAAGTTGCCACAAAGTCTCAGATCCATCAGAGTTTCATATTACAATTTGCAGCGCTCACACAAACACTATCATAAGAGCAGTGGCCAGTTCCCAAGCCCCATACCCAGAGTAGTCTGATAAGAAAGGGCAGTATGCATAGGACCTTTGCTTAGCCTCAAGCTTTAGGAAGGTCTTTAAGGCTACCATCAAGAAAGCTCTGCAGCAGATACGATAGTGCCCATCAAACTGAGGCTAGGTGACAAGGAAGTGCACATGAGGAGGAAGCACACTGCTCCCCAAGCTGCAACCCAGTAAGATGTCTAAGAAAGGTGATTATGGAGAGGTGGTAGCTCTGTTACCCACAAGATGTCAAAGGCCCCACTTGGTACTATTACGACAGCAACAAAGATTAAGTCAGAGGTTACCATTGCCTTTTACCGGCTTAGAGAATCCAACCACAAAGACAAAGGGTGTCTAATGCAACCAGGACGCTCCCACCCAGAGGTGGTAGCACTGAGCCAAGAGGACAACAGTGTATTGAGAGAAACCTCTACCCCAGAAGCAGGGGTCAAGCGTGCCAAAGGCGTTGTCTCAAGAGGAAGCCTGTTGGGCATGTCAGAGGTGCCAGATGCAATGAAAGTTATGGGTGATCCCGAAGAATTCCTTCACACCAAGTCCTTCGACTGCACCCAGTTACTGAGGCTGGCAAGAGTTCAAAAAGGAGATTCAGGAAACCCCTCAAAGATGATCTAGATGCCAGGAAGACTGCATTTCCTGGCAACATCAAAAGATCCTAAAAAAACAAAAAAAACAAAAGAAAGAAACTGGTGGGAAATCTGAAGCTCGACTGACTACAACTATTGGGACGGTCTGAAAGGGCGATTGATTCTGGGGTGACTGTAAATCCTCATATCATAGCAGGTTGGCTCCTGTGCGTCTTGTAGGAAATGCCAAATGCACAGAGAAGTTACAGGGTACTTCTAAAAAGAATGAACTCATAGGTCAGCAAATAATCTAAAAAGGGGGCTTCGATAAAACAGCTTTTCATGACCACGTTTTTTGAGGGCGTGAAGCAGCAAGAGCCTCTCTTCTGTCTGCTACTTGCTGAAAAGAAATCTTGATACAGAGCGTGCAGCACTCAAATATTGATAACAAAAAGCAGAGGATTTTATCCCGAACAGAGGTAATTGTGCCAGAGGAAGTGGCTGGAGGAGGGCAGTCCCACAACCAGTCCATATTTTGGGTGCGTGTGTCAAGCACAGTGCAGTAACCGTAAGGGGTGGATAGAATAGCTATTTTTGCACATGGTTGGTTAGTGTGATCAGGCGATGCCCGTGTGAAAAAAGGATTACTGCTTTGCAGGGGTACAGGGTAACCCACTTACTTTACAGAATCCCACTACTACAAATCAGTGATCCTAATCATAAAGGTGATAGAGGCACAGTCAAGAGATTCATAATCTTGGCCTTTTATGGTACCATGGGCTGAGTGCAGGCTATTCTTTTAAGAGGGATGTTGTGATAACAGTAGCAACTCAAACAGCAATAGAACAAACACACCAAAATAAAAATGTCTAATCATGGTTCTTCAAAAACACATACTTTAAACAAAATAAACCAATATACAATTAACCATGTAGAAAAACAACCTCTGGAGAGAACACAAAATGCAGAACATACATGTGATAACACGAGGTACTGGAGCAGGGGTGAAAAGGCAAGACGTTGCAACAATGTCACTTTAAAAAAGGATGCATTGTTTAGAAAAATGCAAAAGGGTGGCTTATTAGTCATCTGGGTCTCTCAATATCGTAATCTATTTTGGGGGGTTTCAACAACATTGAAATGGACTTCTTGGTGCTGTTTTTGTGGGTCGAGCCGGGTTCGAGTGCAGCGAGTCACATGGATCCAAACAGCGAATGTCAGAACGGTGCAATTCGAAGGGTACAACAGGGTCAGTTTGACAGATGAGCTGGTTTCAGACTATGGGTACCACTGGGCCAAGATGGCAAGTGACAATGCTTCCACCGGTTCAAGTTTAAGTTCTATGCATAAGTCCTTCATATTAGATGCATTGTTCGTGGACACAGCGGCTTGAAGACCTCCACAGAATCAAGCTGGTGTTCGAGCCAAAGCAGTGGAGAAAACAGCTGTTGCAATGCAGCAGCAAACTGGTTAGACGGATACAAGCAGCTGTTTGAAATCAGATGAGGGTGCCAAAGGTAGCACCATGGGGTCCTGTGTTGTTCGAAGGCAACAAACACAGTCAAATTGATTAGAGGACAGTTTGAAACGCAAGCAAGATTCCAGCTGCTGTGGCTTCTTCGGGTGCTGAGTGTAGCATTCTAGTGGCTCCAGTAGAAGGTAAGTCTTTGTATTCTTCAATTCTAGTCCAGGCAGCAAGGATGCACCTGCAGGATTCATGCACCTTTAGTGACGAGCCTGCCAAAAAGGCAGCTGGCACAGTGGCATGCTTGTTTCAAACAGCAGTCACCTTCAATGTTGCCTGGGGATGGTTGGGGCCAAGCTTTCCCTCTGCCCTGGGAACATCTAGCCTCAACGCGAGTGCATCTAACAGAGTTCAACAAATTCTTCTGATCTTGTAGAAGGTCAACAAAAAATAATCCTCAGTTTGCCTCTGACCTTTCTGGTGACTGCAACTCTGCCCCTTTCCCAAGCTTGTAACTTCAAAGGCCCTTTGGTATCTAACACCTTAGTGTGAGGCAGGTCTTTGTTATGGGTGTGACTCTGAGGTAGGGCTCCCAGATCTCTTGGTGAGAGCTCCTGTGCTGGAGGGAAGCAGCTGCCCATCCTTCCAGAGAACCAAATAAGACCAAATACCTGGCTTTTGTCTCACATTCTGAAGGAGAGGCAGGCAGGCCTTTTTATGGCTGACCTGGGCTAACAGGGTTGACATTTGTATGGTACCAATTTGATGTGGCTCTAATAATTGTGTGCACAGTCGCCATACCAAAACCAGGTATTGCTTATTCTTAGAGTGTACCGTGCCATCACACTGATGGGGCATGTGACGAATCCGAGGAATATATTCCTTCTTTCCAAGGGGGCGACACCCCCTTTGAGGCTAGGGAGGTGAACCTGCTCACGAAAACCTCCCTAAGGGGTTGGGAAAGCTGGACCTCACTGGGAGCGACTCCCCTCTAGGGGACAAGGACTCCCATCCCTATCCAGAAGGCACTATAAAGAATACCCTGTCTCCCTACATAGGGAAAGAAACAACTGATGTTTCAGATGATCCACATTCAAAGAATACAGACCTCACTACCCTAATGTTGGCTCGAGGTAATGCTGAAATCTTCACGAACTCAGCAGCTGATGAACCCCACATTTTAAGTACAGATGCAAGCATAAAGAGACAAGGAACCTTAAATGCAGAGAGAAGAAACCTACGCAGAGGAGAACGTCCTGGAGGGGCGGAGCCACACTACAGCGTTGAGCTAACAGTGGGGTAGAGGGAACCAAGAGACGAGAGGGAGACTGGCATTGGAAAGGGTGATACTGCCAAGACAGAGGAAAACTGCCTTACCTGGTGGCATAACCACGCTGCAGCCATGGTGGGCCTTGGACACACAGACGCTGAGACCAGCAGGCAATGGAGTAACAAATCCTCTGCTCGCAGCGGAAGGACCGTTGAACGTGCCGCACCAGGCTGTGGGATATATTGACCCACTCAATGGTATTTCCCCACATCACTAAGCTGCATTGGCGCAGAAAACAGCCAAATGGCTGCGCTGGCACCTGTGAGCGCCATGGCTTAAAACTGCGTTTTGCAACAAAAATGGCTGCACCGTCCTGCCAACCATACATCGGGCAGAATGGAGCCAGGGGGCACATTAAAAGAGATTGCCAGTGGGTTCCCACATAAACAAAAGGAATAAAGTGGAAAAGCAGCGTTTTGGTGCAAAAGCCAAAATATCCATTGAAAATAAACCCTTTTTTACCTTTAAAATGCCATTTCCATCTGTTCTTCCTCCAACCACTGTGATTAATAAGGCCCTGCCATGCCCATGCATATCCCCACTGTTCCTCAGCAAAACCAAGCCTTATTCCAGAATGACAGGTTGTCCCAGCCAAAACCTGACCACCAACAAAAGCTGTACTGCAAACACAGAAAAGCACTTAAGTTTGGCTAAAAAGCGTCAAAATCACTGTTTGAAAAGGAATCAGAGCTGTATGTTCACATGTCAATTTTATGGAGATCTTTGCCTTGTCCAGAATATTGTGTAAACCATATTGGAAAGACAGATGCCAAACCGAATTTAAAGGAAGAAATGCTAGCAGTTTTCAACACGTGTAAAAATGGAATTTGCTGACTGGAAAAAAAAATGTTTTGCCTATTTAAAAAGTAAACTGTTGAAGGAAAGCCGGCCAGTACCTAGCAATGTGAAGGGGTTTGCGGCTGGTGATAGACACAGGCTTTCCACAGGTTTGTTTTAATTCAAGACTCAAAATAAGAAAATAAAGATTAAGACACATGAGTTTGCAAGCTCCAAAATAAATAAATAAATACAGTTATTCAAGTGCCAGCCCTGAAACTTCCTCCTAGGAAGGGAGGCACACCATAAACTTCCAGGACACAAAAGTGATAATTGCCAGCTTCAAAAACTTTGAATGGGCCAGGACAAAACGTTCACACACTCGTCAGACATTCCTCTGTGCTCCAGGCTGGGACAATAGAAGTCCTGGGACACTAACCTGTGAAGTGTGAAGGGGCAATAAAACCTTCAATTAAAATGAAAAACCCCCACCTTGCTTTGAAGGAAATAACAGTTGGTGACAGCTGAAATGGTCCAGGGAAAGAAAGGATTGCCATTTGCTTCTAGAGACTATTTAATGAATAAAAATGTAAAGACTTACCTCTGCAGCAGGACTTTGGAAAAAAGTTAATATTTCACTGTTTAGAAGTAAATTTTATGGCCTTTCTTTTAAGACGTCATATGTTTCATTGCTCCATAGGGAACAGAAGTAACAATATTGCAGATTACCAGAAAAATATACATGTCCCAAATGTAAATTGTTATACTTACATACTTTATGATCAACACCACATATGTATAAAGTTATGGAATTTTAGGCAGAACCTTTCATTCTTAAAATGATCAAAAAGTAGTAACCGTCCAAAATAATGTCTCATACATTGTAGGATTAGACGGCTGTCCTTTACATAAAATATGTGACCCGATTATGCAATTTATTAAGGTGCCACCATTGTACACAAGTGTAAATACCGATGACAGATTTTTGGCAAAAAGGTCTGTGGGAAGTCTTTTTCCATCATAAAATACAACCTCAAACTGGGTACAACCCAGGGAGGCAACCAACATTGATTGCCCAATCCATTTGTATAAAGGTGTGCTTTAAAGAAGCCAAGACGCTGGCATTGGAAAGGGCGATACTGCAGAGACAGAGGTCGAGCTCCTCCTCCTCCATTCAGGCATGGTGCTCTGCAATGATCTCTGCCCTAATGCCAGTAAGATGGAGATCCTTATTGGGACACCTGCTCCTTACGCGTCCCCCTCCACTCCCACTCTCTGGCCAGCCTCCTTCGGTCCCCTACCTTCACCCACGTGAGGCAAAAACCTCTAGGTAATCTTTGACTCCTCTTTCTCTCCCCACATCATAGACCTAGCCAAGAAATCCAACTTCCTGCTCCACCTCCTCAGGAGCATTCTTCCTTTCCTCACCTTCCCCCGGAAGCGCAATGCCTCCAGAGCCCCATTTCTCTCCAGGCTGGACTACTGCAACATCCTCTTCCCTCCCTTTGCCCCCTTAAACTAATCCAGAATAGGACTGCAAGATTTATCCTTGGCCTCAAGCCCAGCGACAGCATCTTTCCAGCCCCAAAATCTGTACACTGGCTCCCTGTGACCGCAAAGATCAAATTCAAGACCCTTTGCATCATCCACAAGGCTGTCTGGGGCCTGAGACGCTCTCTACATCCAGCTTTCCCTGCCTAAACACTTACCTGCCAGAGTCCTTCGTTCCTCTGGCACCAACTCTCTGCAGGTCAAATAGTTTCCAAACAGAGTGGGAGGTAGATCCCTTTCCAGGCTGGTTCCGCCCTCTGGAACTGCCTCCTTGCCCCCCCCCTCAGACTTGAGCAGGATCTTCTTGAGTTCCGGAAAAGTGTCAAGACTTTCCATTTCTCCTCTTCCTTCCCTCTCCCCCTCCTGTGCCAACGTGCCCTCTGCCAGTGCAATTGGGGCCTGGCCCCTCCACAGTTATACAGGGGCCAGACCGCCCCCTACCATTCCCCTCAGCATCCCTTACCAACACTGCCTTCGGGTTCCGTTCCCCAGACTAGCCCTAACCTGGCCCTCCCTGTCCTCTGCACTTGCCCTCCCTTTTCTCTCTTGCACTTGCCTTCTTGACCCCCCGCCCTCCCTTTGGCAACTCAGGCCTGCACTTCTCCCTCGACCCCCCCCGCCACCCCTGCACTTACCACCTTGTTCTTGCACAGTAGGATTGCCACAAGGCCAATATAACAGTTGTTTATGTTCTTCCTATGTTCCCCTCCCCCAATATGTCTTGTGGCGCCTGCAAATACTTGTGTATAGGCGCCATACAAATGTCCAATAAATAAATACGGCCTTACCTGGTGGCCAGACCACGCTGCAACCGTGGTGGGCCTGCAAACAGATGCCGAGACCTGCAGGCACTAGAGGAAGGAATCCTCTGCTCTCAAGGCAAGGACTGCTGAGTGTGCTGCGAGAAGCAGGAAATGGGAAGAAAATCCTTACCAGAAGGTGATGCCAAAGAGGCGAACGGCATGCCCCCGCTGCAACACACCCCACTGGAGCACACCCGGCAACAGTAAAGGTACCACGGTTACCCTGGGTGGAGGGAGGCGACCAGGATAAAGCGAGAAGCGAGAGAACAAGAAGCGTTATTATGAGAGCCCTAGAATTCGAAATGGTCAAGATTGGCAGAGGCCAAAGATATAACCACAAATGTTAAAACAAGCCAGAGGGCTGGAGACGACTGGAGAGCCCTAGAGAATTCAGTGAAATTTGTCAACCTGTGAAAAGATGGAAACCTGAAGGGTTCAATTGGTCTATCCCAAAGCTAAAACTTGTGGAAAGAAAACTGGTTTTGGAAGTTTGGGAAGACGGGGATAAGGGAGTCATTCCTCCCCTCAAGGAAGTTGATAAGACATGCATTACTCACCGTAATAGCATTTCTGATGATTGTATCTGCTTAGATACACATGCTGTGCATATGGTCCTACATCCACTGGTAACCGCAGAGTATTGCATCTTGTCTTTCGGGGACCGAAAAGGGACGTCGGCGTAGGCGTGTCTGTAACACTATCCCTATCGTGATATGTAATGTACCCAAAATCCCTCAGGCGCCAAGGTCCCTCTGAGTGTATTTTTTCTGCCATGAGGGAGCCCAGGGCTATTGTGAGTGAGTACATAGAGCGAGAAAGTAGTAAGATGTCTATGTTCCTTCCAGCCCAAGCAATCCAAGCAGATACAATCATCAGAAATGCTATTACAGTGAGTAATGCATGTCTTCTGATGCTTTTTAATCTGCTTAGAATCACATGCTGTGCATAGACTAGTGAGCAGTACCCGGAGTTGGATTGTGAGAAGGAACAGTAGTGAAAAGATCTCTTAATACTGCTCGTCACACCCGAGAATCAGATCTAGAATGTGTGTCTAGGCAATAATGTTTTGTAAAGGTGTGTAAAGAACTCCAGGTTGCCTCTTTGCAAATGGACTCAAGGGGAACATTTGCAATGAAAACTATGGAATCCCTAGTGCCCAGAGTAGAGTGTGCTCTAGGCTTGAAGGGCAGTTCTCTCTTAGCAAAAGTGTAGCAAAGTGATGCCTTTGACAATCCACATTTAGATTGCTGATTTAGAGACAGGATCCCCTTCTCTACCAGCAGCCACTGAAACAAAACATTGGTTTGTCTTCCTCAGTGGTTTCGTTTTTTCAAGGTAAAACATGACTGCCCTGCGCACATCTAGCGTGTGCAGGCTTCTTTCTGCCATGCTAGTGGGGTTCTGGAAGAAGGTGGGTAGTTCGATAGATTGGTTCAAATGGAACTTCGAAATGTATTTTAGGCGCAAACCTGGGAGGAGTGCGCAGAACCACCTGTGGACTGTAACAAAAGGGTCTAGGACAGAGAGCCTGTAGTTTGCTAACCCTTCTAATAGAAGTGATAGCCACCAGGAAGGCTGCTTTAGAAGTAAGGTCCTTTAGGTTTGCTTTATGCATTGGCTCAAAGGGAGATCCCCATGAGCCTGGTTAAAACCACATTCAGATCCCATCCTGGAGCTGGGGGGGATGGATTCTCTTAACCCCTTCCATAAAAGCCTTAATAACAGGTATCTTCCACGACACCTTCTGTTGTGACGTGATGTAGGCTGAGAACAGCTACATGAACCTTTAGAGAATTAAAAACCAGTCCAGAGTCTAACAAATGAGTTGGATACAACACATGTGTAGGGGAGCAGTCAACGGGATTGACGCCCTTGGTATCACAACAGATGACATAGCGTTTCCACTTACTGGAATAGCAATAACGAGTGTTAGGTTTCCTAGCTTCCCTGAGTATGTCCATGCATCTCTGACAGAGCTGAAGGTGTCCAAACTGACCTCAGGAGCCAGGCTGCTAAATTCAGTTTGCGGGCATGGGTGCAGCATTTCCCCCCCCATCCCGAGACAACATGTTGTACGGGAAGGGTAGTTTCACGGGGGGGGGGGGGGGGGGGGTGGGGAGGGGGACATCTCCATCAAATGATCGAACCAGGGTTGACGGCCCACATGGGGGCCACCAATATCATGGTGACTGGTTCCTGGTGCATCTTGTGCACTATCTTGTTGAGTTGGGGAGTCGGGGGGGGAGTGTTGGGGGGGCAGGGGAGAAGTGTAGGCACATTTCCCCAACCATGCTATCCAGAGTCCATTCCCCTTGGAACGCTTCTGGGGATACCTGGAGGCGTAGTCTTGGCATTGGGCATTCTCCTGAGTTGCAAAAAGGTCGATCTCTGGGAAGCCCCATTTTCCAAAGACGTCAGAGACTTTGTCTTCGTGCAGATGCCATTCATTCTAAAGGCAGTGGGAAATCTCTGCTGAGCACGTCCACTAGAAGATTGAGTTCCCCTGGAACGTGTTCGGACAACAGGAACATCTTGTGTTTGAGAGCCCACATCCAAATGTTTTGGGACAGCTTGGATAGCCCTGGAGAGTGTGCCCCCCCCTGTTTGTTTAGGTAATACATGGCTGTGGTGCTGTCTGTCAGGACCAGAACTGTTTTTCCCTGTATACGAATCTGAAAGGCCTTCAGTGCTTTGAATACTGCTAATAACTAACAGATTTATATGGTTGGATGCTACTTGAGGGGACCACACTCCATGCGCTGTCTGCTGAAGCAGGTGAGCCCCCCACCCTGTGAGATGCGTCGGTCATGAGAGTGGCTTCTACTGCAGGGGTGGTGAAGGTCTTCCCCCTTCAAGAGGTTTGCTTTCGACCACCACTGCAGAGAGAACGAGGGCTGGCGAGACAACTACCAGATCTTCCCACTGTCCGCTGGTCTGAGACCACTGGCTGTTGAGCCACTCATGCATGGGACGCATGCGCAGCTGCACGTGGGGAACTAAGTAAATGCATGACGCCATCATACCTAGCAGGCACATGGCGTTGCGTACCGTCACTTCCTGACTGGCTACATATTGAGGGATCTGAGAAAGCATGTTCTGAACCCTCTCGGAGGGGAAGACAAGGCTGTCCTTTGTCCGAATTAGAGCCCCTAGGAATTGCTCGACTTGACTGGGGTCTAAGCTGGATTTTTTCTCGCTGCTGGAGAATCTTAGACTGAAAAGGAGGTGTATAGTTTCTTTAGGCATGTCTCATAAGAGTCCCCTGTTATGAGCCAGTCGTCGAGGTAAGGGTAAACAGGGACGGATAGTCTGCGCAGGTGTGCTGCTGCTACCGCTAGGACCTTCGTAAACACCCTTGGTGCCGAGGCAATGACGAAGGTGTGCACTTTGAATTGATAGTGCTTGTCCTCCATCATGAACCTTAGATATTTTCTGTGCGCTGGCAACATTGAAATATGAAAGTATGCATCTTTCATATCCAATGTTGCCATGTAATCCCCCTGTTTCAACAGTGGGATTACTTCCTGTAGAGTCACCATACAAAACTTTTCAAGTTTGACATACTT
This sequence comes from Ambystoma mexicanum, assembly GCF_040938575.1. Taxonomy (NCBI): domain Eukaryota; kingdom Metazoa; phylum Chordata; class Amphibia; order Caudata; family Ambystomatidae; genus Ambystoma; species Ambystoma mexicanum. The sequence continues at coordinate 151,973,011 of NC_090936.1, forward strand.
GTTCGCTGGTCGCAAGTCTAGTACAAGTTGCATGGTGAGGTCCTTTTTGGGTACAAGGAAGTACACTGAATAGATACCCTGGTTTACCTGAAGAACAGGAACGGCTTCAATGGTGTCCTTTTCCAGAAGTGCTTCCACCTCTTGCTTCAGGATTCGCAGATGGTCTGGCGTCTGGCGTCAGGCGTCTGGTCTTGGGCGGTCTGAACTGTGGTGGTCGGGCGAATTCCACACAGTACTCGTGGGCGACCGTTTTGTAGAACCCATTGGTCTGATGTAATCCCCTCCCATGCCGAAAGGAAAGATGTTAATCGCCCCCACGACTGGGGAGACCTGGATCCGTAGGTCATTTCTGACCAGAGGTTGTGGCTCCTCTGGAATTGGGGCCTCTGCCTTTCCTGCATCGCTGACCGCTAGGTGGATAGTTAGCGGGGGGTGCTGGATGCTTGTACAGAGTTCCAGTTGTTTCCCGTGTTGTACATGTTTAGGCGGAACGGGATTGGCCTTGAAAGGACCGGAGGGAACCGCTTCCCCTTTGGGAGGATGGTTTTTGTGTGATTTGCTGCAGGGACTTAAGGGTCTTGTGCTCTTTTTTGGCAGTCTCCACAGCATCATCGACTGCTTTACCAAAGAGATTAGACTCCTCGATGGGTTTATTAATAAGGGCTGTTGGGTCTCCGGCTTGAAAGCCAAGTTTCAGAGCCAGGCATGCCGTTTAAGCAGTGTGCCCTGAGCTAGGGATCTTCCTGCCGTCTCCGCAGTATCCAGAGTGTTTTTTAATACATTTTGGTCTACCTGCCGGCCCTCAGCCACAATGGCGAGTAATATGGTCTTTGCGGGTTCAGGTACCTCTTGGAGACGGTTTATAGTCAAAATATAAAAAAAAAAAAAAATGTCGACTTACAAAAATGTCAACAAAAAGAATGTAGAAAACTGTCGAAAACCTATACATATAATTAAAAGTCAATTTTTAGAAAAAAAAATGTTGAAAAATAAAATGTCAATTAGCACCATCAATAAATAAATAAGAAGAGTATCATTTACTAGGGGGGCGGTCCCCCCCAACCTCCCTCACCCAACACCCCCCGACCACCCCCCCACCCCTCATACTCAACACATTTTAATTAATATATTTTTTTTCCCCGAAAAAAATTCTGAAATAATTCGACATTACTGGTTTGACATTTTTTTCTAAAATAATTTTTCGACATTGACTTTCTAAATTATTGCATTCTAAAATATGACTGACCACCCTTGGAGACATTCTTGTATAAGGTTCCATTGCGCATCGGCATAACTGGCAAGCAGCATAGTGTTTGCTATGCGCGTGGTAAAAGCAGCTGCCATGATACTACATATACCCAAGGCATGCAATCTTTTTGATTCCTTATCGGGCGGTGCCTCTCCCGTAGCAAGGGGTACTCCCACCCATTTCTGGGTGGTGGTGACCACTAGGGAGTCCAGGGTGGCGTGGCTCTTAATATATTGAGGGTCAGTAGGTGATGGCCGAAATAATTTTTCCAATCTTGAGTGACAAGAGAAGGAGCCAATCTCCTTTTAATGGAATTTAGGAGAGGAATGGCTTGACTGGAGGGTTTTTTTTTCTTTAAGAATGTCCTCCACGAAATCTTGTTCAGGTATGGCCTCTTGGGTGGTGATCTGAAAATGATGGTCTGCTTCCAGTAAGATGGTATTAAAGTCCATTTGATCGTCTACTTGTGAAGCCTGGCGGGCCGGGGTGGAGGGAGGGGAGTCCACACATAGGACATCTGTGTCCCGATCGTGAGTAGGGAGCGCCCATGGCTCTGTGTCCACCTGATGAGTGTCGTCCCAGTTGTCGGTGGCATCCGCCTGGTCATCTGCAGTGTAGTACTGTAGGAAGGTAGTGTCTTCTTCCTCATCCTAAATATCTTAAGTGTCCATGTGAATTTCCTGTTCAGTGTGAGAAGTGAAATGTTCCTGAGAAGGTTCTAAATTTCCAGGAAAACTTAAGTTTGACACAGAAAAAGGATCTTCCCAAGGTCTCTTGGGGTAGGTTGCTCTGAAAGCGACACCTTTCCAAGCGGTCCATACACCCTTCAAATTTTTCCCTGGTCCATTTAGACGAACCAGAAGGTACTAACGGTGGAAAATCCTCATTTTCTTCCCGGTGGCACCGAAATGTATTGCTAATAGCGCTAGACAAAGGCTCTTGACTGTCTTCGTAGTCTTCGCGAGCATTGGGGTGCTGTGGCGCGTCTTCAGACGTGTCCATGGCACGTTCCGTGCGTTTCGCAGAGTCTTTAGGCATCATCCCCAACGCCGAAGTGATCCTTGCGATGCTTTTGGCGATGTCGGGTGAATCGGGGTGTGCCGTATGACTAGGAGAAGGCCTTGCAGTGGATTTTTCCACTACCGATAGCATAGAAGGCCTAACAGTAGATTTTTTTCCTACCGGGGCCTTAGCGTCAGCTGAGCGTGCTTTGGTGGCCAAATGTGATTTTGATGTAGTGCCCTTAGTTTTCGAAGGACCAGTCGTAAGACGCTGCTGCGGATGCAGGGAAAGCTGTTGAGCTGCAAGATAGAGGATTCCGTCAAAACTTTCAGCGGTCCGGTTTGTGCTTTCACCAGTTTCGTCGAAACCGGGGACGGGTTGTGTGCGTCTTTTGTACGCCCCTGTTGCCGGGTGTTGCCCATGCAGCGTGACTTGCGCCAGGCCTGGAGGGGTCGGGGACGAGCATGTTACACTCATCTGGTATCCACAGGGACACCACCCAGCCGGGTTACTCGCTGGTATGCTTCTCAGCTTTGCCCTGATGTGGTCTGCGGGGAAGGTTCTGCCTGAAAATACAGGAGGACTGTGTTCAAGACTGACCGACTGGGGTAAGTATCCTTCCTCCACCCCCATATGATTTCAGTCCCTCTGGCGCCCTCTCCTCACCTTATGGTAGAATTAGGCGTGCTCTCCGTCCTGCCATCTTTGCAGGGGCGTGTTGTCTTTCATGGGCGAGTGCAGTCCAGTTCCTTCACTGATGCCGGCCCGTTTGATATTGTTCAGGTAGGCCTTATTGCTGTTCTTTAGTTTTGTTGTTATCCTGCATGCCTTTCTTTGTTTAAAATGCCTTTTTTACTCAGTTTTGTTGTTATCCTGCATGCATTTCTTTGTTTAAAATGCCTTTTTTACTCCCTTAGGTATGCAGAGCTTCAGCGCGGCGAACTGGCTTGGTTGAGCCCCGCTGGTAAATGATGGCGCATTAAGAGCGCTATGATGCGGTAAGAAAGCGCTATGCTCAGCGCTGCGAAGTCTTGCCTTTGCTAACCTGTGTTTTCCTTCCTTGTAGGTCGCAATGTTTTTCAGCGCGAGTGGAATGTCCGGAGTGGTGCCAGTCGAGAGGTGACCAGCCAAGTAAGCCTTTTGAGCAGTTCGTAATTTGTAAAGGTCTCTACTGCTTTCTTTAATGTTGCCTCCATCTTCCTCTTTCAGGTCGTTCTGTCCGGGAGGCGTGCAGATTCGAGGAAGCTGTTCTCAGTAGCTGCAAGTGATTAAAGATGAAGACTGCAGTATGATGCTGCTGCTAATGATGTTCCTTTTGTCTCCTTGCAGGTTCTGCTTCTCCGAGGGAATAGCTGGACACGGTGAGCGTCACGTTGCAAGCTCCAAAGTAACGCAAAGCATGTTGTCTTGCTCGGGTGTGGTTTAAATAGCCGCAACAAAATAGTCCATGTAAAGTAGTCTCTAGGCTACCACACCCAAAACACTAGATCGCATAGCTGGGTTCTTAGGAACCAAGCTATGTGGATGCCTCCATGTTGGCTGACAATACAATAAAGTAGTTCCCAAGCACATTGTTTTTCATGGTGTTGAGCCTGGTGGCATAGGCGCCAGGAGGGGCCCCATGAGGGCTTTTGAAGAGGGTGCCAGGCTCTAGAGGCCAGAGTCCTGACTCCACCTGGCCAATGGGTTTGCCAGAGGGGGTTTTGGGCGAGGATCGCGACAGGGCATGGCGGACCTAAAAGTGTCCATCGTAAGGTATATGGCATCCGATACAGATGCTTGGTCATCACTAGTGCCCCCGCCACTTTTGGTGGGTGTGGCGGTGGAGGAAGAACATCCAGCCAGCGACATGCTGTATGCGGCCCACCCCTTAACGCGGCGCACCTTAAGAGTTTTAGATCTAAGGAGCCTACAAGCTGCGCACTGCGCTTCGCCGTGGTCAAGGGGCAGACAATTATTGCACTTATCATGTTCGTCCTTCCACGGGTATCTGACCCTGCAAGAGAGGCACAACCTAAATGGTGTCCTTTCCATAGCGAAAGGTAATAAGAATGATGCCCAGACCTAGAGGAAAAAGAGGGGGGAAAGAGGAGAGACATCGCAAAAGATATGACCACCCCACTCTCCCTACTGTGTAGGCCGGCCAGAGGGCCCGGCCAAGTGGATGGCTCTGCCGACATATCTCAGCCGTTGAAAGTTTTCTGCAGTCTTCGTCATAGTTCTTTGAGCACTGTCGAAGTAACTTTAGGGGAAATAACCGACAAAGTCGGTAAACAAGAATAAACAGTCTCTTATGGAGAGCTCTGCATTAGGGAGACCAGTTATCTGGGCGGAAAAAAACAATCTGAGGGACCTCGGCGCGTGAGGGATTTTGGGTACACTAGACATCACGATAGGGATAGTGTTACAGACACGCCTATGCCAACGTCCCCTTTCGGTCCCCGAAAGGCAAGATGCAATACTCTGCGGTTACCACTGGATGTCGGACCATATGAACAGCATGTGATTCTAAGCAGATTAACAAGCATCAGAAATCCAAGTTATATAAAAACCTCCAAGACATAAGTGGACAGAAAATGCAATCGACAGTCACAATTTGGAATTCTGGCTTGGATGACTCAGGGCTTAATCATTAATCATCAAAAACCTTTAAACGACAAACAATTCGGCTCAATAAGATACAATTCATAATACAAAAAGGAAAAGGTTAAAATATGCAACACTGCAGATTAGAGTATAAACAGTTCTAAATAAAACAGTTAAAATATAATAAAACAAAAGCTTTTCTGTGGCAATGGCCTCCAATACTAGATCGCTTAATTGATCAAAAGGAATCTACTTAGCCAGGCTTAGTGGAAGTATTTTACTACAAAAAACAAATCGTGACATTCTAGCTCGATTTACACATGGTTTTAGCATCATCCAGCCTGCGTCCATTGTGGGTATTGAGGAACAGCTTTAAGTATCTAATCCTAAAATCTCTTAAACAATCCCAAACTAAACAAAATGGATTACCGTCTCTTCCCCCCCTTCCTACAGGCAGGGCAGATGCTACTTTTTAATCCTTTCCATGAACATGTAAACTTCCCCACACTCAAAGTGCCCATTCTACACTTCAAGTAAAGTGCAGGTGCATAGGTAGGTGACATTATCCGAGAACTCTTCAGGTCAAAACTCTGCTTTACATAATTGGTATGAAGGTCCTGTATTTCACACTAAACATGAGGCCTCCATCCTTGTACATGAAAAGAATAGCTGCATGTTTCACTACAGACTTCGATTCGGCATCCATAAAGGATTATGCCAACAGAAGCTAAGATTTAGGGCCACTAACAGGCTCTTGATATGCTGGAGCCATGAAAGGGAGCTTTCCCCTTCCAGGGACATTACATGTTTTAGAGATTCCCTATACTTCATTAATTCGGTTGAGCCCCACAACCGAACCCAATACAACGGCCAAAAACTATCTCATCTGTAATAGGTCTTGCATCTGTCTCCATGTGCATTAAAACATTGGGGGAGCGAGAACAGCTTTTTTAGGAATGTATTTTCAATTATAGCTACATTCTGAACTTTAACCTTTAACGTACCCACAAATGTCTGCCCCGTATATTGCAGATTTACCCTGAATTTTTCATCTCAGTAGCAGGTGTTCTAGCCCCACCACTATGTCTTTGGGCACATTTCCGCACGGCCCCACTATTCTTTTCCAAAGTAACACTTGCTTGAGCAAGTTGTGGAACCCATTGGCAATTTTCTGCAAATCTTATGCCCACGTAACCACTTGTTCCAGTCTTATCCCATCCATACTAATATTTAATCTTGAACTTCGAGTACTTGGGGCGAAAGATCACTGCCTTGGTTTTCCCTACGCTAATCTCTAGCCTCACTGTTTTACATTTAATGATGAAACCATCCAAACAAACAAAAAAGGGCAGGGATCCTATCGTGGCCCAGTCTCGGGGGATCCATGAGGTTTTCTTTTAGTTCTCCAATCACCCAATTAATATAAAAACACTGAATGGCAATTGGGGCAACATGAAGCCCTGCCCAACTCCTTCGGCAACATCAAAGGGTCTTGCTAGTTCACCCCCTAAGCCCCAGTGGACCACCCACCACTCAGTGACTAATGTAAGGAGATATCCAGGAATGTCATCTCTCAACACCTGCCACAGCTAATCTCGTGGGGTTCCATCAAAAGCAGATTTAAAATCTACAAAGACTGCATATATCTTTAATCTTCAGGGCAACATCCTTCTGCAGAATTATAAACAATCTAAAACCTTGATCTATCAAACTTTTCAGCCAGGAAACTTGCCTGTAGATGGCAGATAATCTCCTTCAAACTAGCACTCCTTTGCAGTTATTTGAGCAGGACCTTCCCCGTAGCACCCCACAAGTATATTGGACAATAGTTGGCTGGGATATTCCCCTCCCCCCCACACCACCACTTCTTGTAAACAGGTACAATTTTAGCCCTCCTCCGGTTCTCCAAAACTCTATTTAGGTTAATTAGTGCACTAAAAAGCCAAAGCAGTATCAGGGCCCAGATTACTGGTTCTTTATTTCTATGGGAAACTTGTATAAAACTGGAGCATTTGCTCCCTTCTGTGAATTTAATGCCTCTTGAACTCCATGCAAAGCCAAATCTCTGCTCTGCCGTTAAACTTTCTCCCTGGTCAGGTACCAGGGCCAATATATTAGTAGTATTTGTGTCTCCGTGTAGCTCCTTAAAATGTTTATACCAGGCAGCAGAATCTATGCAGCCCTGTATAACCGTGTCGCCCTTAGATGCACAGTCAGATACCAGTTTCCAGAAAGATTAAGAATCAATCGCTGGTCTTTACTGCACACAACAGATCACCCCACTTGCCACTAGAAAAGGTTTTCTTCTAGTAACATTACATTTTAAACAAGCAATTAATTCCTTCCGAGCTTCCCTGCACTCATACTATTCTACTGCCTTTAAGGCATAAGTTTTCACTGCTGCCTTTGTGCTAGTTACCATAGGTTAATGATACTTTATAAGTGATTCAAACTCCCGAACCACTCGCTGGTCCTAACAGTTTTCTTCACATAATTCGATGTGTCCAATGGCTGCCTGATAAATATCCTGAACTCTGTTACTCGCCTCGATATGTTCCCACTTTATTGAATGACAGGAGTGCCTGGACAAAGATATAACAATTGCCTTGTCACTACCCACAGAACTCTGTCAATGTTCCTGTTAGGGAGAATTCCCTGTTAGGGAGAATTCTCTGTTAAGGCTAATTTCCCAAACCTAGTGAGTCCCCCAGCAGCTTTGCTGGATTTTTGGGTTTTTTTTTTTCTCCTGCTAAGAGTAAGACTCTGTGATGGCCTGTCTTCAATATCGTATAAAATAAAAGTCTGAGACAATAAATAGTTTATATGGAATGCAACGAGATTCCAAATAACTTTATTAACAATGTTTTCCTCTTTTCTCTCAGAGATCGTTTAAATGAAAAGGATACGTCTTCACCGTTGAATCTGGTCAATCTTGCATTAGTGCGGATTTTTCCTCTGGCCCAAGGTAAGTTGTCTCTTTATGTTACTTTGACTCTTTCTTTAGGGGATGTTGTTACTTCTCTCCTTCCACCATATAGTTTTGAAACTTGTTTCTTTTCTCTCAGAGTAAACTTCTATGTTGGTTTTCTTCAATTAGCCAAACTTAGCTTCTTACACTTCTGAGTATTTTTTTAAAAAGGCTAATATTGGTAGTCCTGTTTCCTAACACATCGTCGCAAAGCCTCTATATCTTCTCTTCAATAGATATTTCATTTCATTGGAAATAATAAAATATCCTTGAGACTCCCTTCTTACATAGATAATAATCATAAATATGTTGGATTCGTCCTCTCCCCCCCTCTTCAGCCTCTTCCAGTCATATTCTCAAAAATTCTGCAGTTCGAGGTTTATTTGCACCGTCGTATTGCAGTCCTTATTCGGTAACTGACTTCATAAAAATGTCCATCAAATAAAGGTGCTCCCTTATTGGTGGTTCCCTGCAGTCTATAATGTTCTCCCTCTTCGAAAGTCTTTCACCATCAACAAAACTCCCATACGGGTTTTCTCTGAACTCACTTATTCACTGTCTTACGGTTTCCTTCGGCAAGGACTTCTGCGTTCCGTCATCCTCTTCTAGGCACGACTCGTAGTTGGCTCTGTCCGACTTCTCCAGGACAACGGCCTTCAGGGTCTCCCGTCTCAGCCCTCTCAACGATCTGCGTCTGCCCTCCGGTGACGACACCTTCGTCGATTCAGGAAGGTTACCTCTCTCGGCAAAGTCAGCGGCCACGATCGTTGTATTGCCTCGGGACAGCTTCCCCAAGGTAACTGCGTCCACTGCCTCTCGCCTCGGCCACTTCCACGGTCAACTTCAGCACTCCCGACACGGCTCCTTCGCTCGTTCCGGTATGATGCCTCCCTCAGCAAAGTCAGCGATCACAGTCGCTGTATTCAAACGTACAGCCAAAATAATAACTCGGCAACCTGCGCAACGGTGCAACTTCGTATCGTCTTTCAGGGCCGAAGCCAACAGCTGCTTTATAAACGAAAAAAAACAAACTTCTCTTAATACGCCCATGCGTAACCGTCCTTTTCTCCGTCCTCCCCACGAGACTCCGTCTCCTAGGTGACAAAACAAATGACAGCCTTGTCATTAGAGGAAAGTCCATACATGGATTACATCAACCAGGACTTCCTGGTTACACATTCACTATTTTACTGTATACGTGCTCCCATTTAAGGATTAAAGACACCGTCACACCCCCTCTACTAAACCCTTACGTTCGGGAAGGGTTTCTGCTCTGGACAAATAATCAGCTTGTGATAGCATTTTTCCAGGTCTATGAACAGTATTAAAGGAGAAGGGCTGGAGGGAAAGAAACCATCTTAGAACTCTCTGGTTTGAGTCTTTATTACGGGCTAACCAGACCAAGGGAGCGTGATCTGTAATCAGCGTAAACTCTCGACCAAGCAGATAGTACCTGAGTGCCTCAATGGCCCACTTGACGGCCAGACACTCCTTCTCTATGGTCGGGTAACTTAACTCATGTGGTAGCAATTTCCTACTGATGAACAGTATAGGCCTCTCCCCTTCGCCTTGATTCTGAAGAAGTACTGCTCCGAGTCCCGTTCCTGAAGCATCAGTCTGAAGAGTAAATGTAGATTTAAAATCTGGACATTGCAAGACAGCTCTTTTGGTGAGAGCCTCTTTTAGAAGATCAAAGGCTTTTCTGGTTTCAACTGTTTCCCAAATTTTCTTAGATACCGTGGGTTTCTTCAACAGATCTGTTAAAGGAGCGGCTAAAGTAGAAAAATGCGGGATAAACCGTCGGTAATACCCCACAAATCCTAGAAATGCCCGTACTTGTTTTGGACTTTCGGGGAATTTCAACTGCTTTATAGCCTTCACTTTTTCTTCTTGGGGTCTAATCATTCCCTGACCCACATAGTATCCCAAATATTTAGTATGGAAGGTTGCTACATGTGTCTTCTTAGGGTTTATATGTAACCCAGCTTGTCTCAAAGTTGAAAGTATATTCCTCAGATGTATAAGGTGTTCTTGCCACGAATGACTATAGATAATGATGTCATCAAGATATGCACCGACATAACTTTCATGACCCTTTATGAGATGATTCATCAATCTCTGAAATGTTGCAGGTGCTCCATGTAACCCAAATGGCAACACCGTGAACTGGTATAAGCCGGTAGGTGTAGCAAAGGCTGTCTTCTCCTTATCTGTCGGGGATAATGGTATCTGCCAATAGCCTTTGGTTAGATCAATAGTTGTTAAAAATCTGGCCTTCCCTAGATTATTCAATAAATCTTCTATACGTGGCATGGGATAAGCATCAAATTTAGAGATTTCGTTCAGTTTTCGGAAGTCCATGCAGAACCTTACACTGCCATCTGGTTTTGGTACCAAGACCACCGGTGAGCTCCAATCACTATGGGATGGCTCAATGATACCCAAATCTAACATCTCCTGTACTTCCTGGTTTATGGAGCTTATTTTTGATTCCGGTATTCGATATGGTCTGAGTCTTATTAGAGATCCTGGTTTAGTATCGATACGATGGCAAGTCAATTTGGTTCTTCCTGGTAGGGATGAGAATATCTGTGTGAAGTCTTGTAAGAGGGAAGACAGATCAGATTTTTGTAGGCCAGACAGTTCAGGGTTAATGCTCAAGCTTTCCACACCAAACCTTTCCTTAATCTGGGGAAAGTTTTCTTCTGCTGGTGTTTCATCGGTAATCATGGCAATGGTTTGCACTGGAGGTATCCACTTTTTCAGTAGATTCACATGATAGGTCTGACAAGCCAGTCTACTACCTGGCTGTTTTACCTTATATGTTAAAGGTCCCAGTACCTCCTGAATTTCAAAAGGTCCTTTCCAGCTGGCCAACATTTTATTGTCTGAGGTGCGCATCAGCACTAGTACTTGATCCCCTGTTTTGAACGTACGTAACTGGGCCTTTTGGTTATAATATTTCTCTTGTTTCACTTGAGATTGAAGAAGGTTGTTTCTAGCTATATCTTGTAGCTTCTCGATTCGATCTTGCAACTGTGATGCGTATTCTGTTAAAGTCAACTCCTGATCTGGTTGTTCCTCCCAATTTTCTTTCAGGATGTCTAATAAAGTTCTTACTGATCTTCCGAACAATAATTCGAAAGGTGAGAAACCTGTCGATGACTGGGGTGTGTTTCTTAGAGTCATCAATATCCATGGTAACATTCTGTCCCAGTCTCCGTTTCCTGGTGAAGTGGTCTTCTTTATCATCTGTTTAATAGTTTGGTTGTAGCGCTCAACTAACCCATCAGTCTGGGGATGGTATACAGCTGTTTTTAGATGATCAATTTTTAGTATCTCACAAACTTGTTTCAAGACATTAGACATAAAGTTCGACCCTCGGTCTGTTACGATTTCTCTTGGGATCCCCACTCGTCCAATAAAGGGAATCAATACATCATATATCTGTTGCGTATTGGTGGCCTTTAACGGAAAAGCTTCTGGATATCTAGTGGCATAATCTACCACAACGAGGATGTACTTATGGCCTCTTTTTGTGGGGTCTATCGGCCCGACAATATCAAGTCCAATCCGACTGAAAGGTTCTAGAACCAGTGGCATTGGTTGCAAGGGTGCTTTCTTTACATTAGCTCTATTTTTCTTCTGACATTCTTCGCAGGATTGACAAAACCTAACCACTTGTTGGTATATGCCTGGCCAGTAAAATCTATCCAAAATTTTTCTCGTTGTCTTCTCCGTTCCGAGATGGCCTTCACCAACTTGTAAGTGAGCTACCTCCAGGACTGTTTGATAATATTTTCTTGGAACTAGAAGTTGTTTCAGCTCATCTCCACTCCTGGACTTACTCACACGGTATAACAACCCCTTCTCTTTTATGAAACGTGGACCTTGTCCTGTAGGATCGTCTGACGTTCGTTCTCGAGCATACTGAAGTAATGGATCCAGTGCTTGAGCCGACCTAAAACTATCCCCATCTTCTTCTAACTTCCAATCAACGGCTAACGGGAGCATATTCTTCTCCTTCCATTCCTTTTTTTGAGTTCTCTTCACTTTCTTGCCCTTTGGTTGCTTAGATGCGGTGTTGTATATTTCTTCTTCCCTAAAAGGGGCCTCGTCCCACCAGCTCTTCTCAATTGCATGTATTATTTTAGGGAATTCAGGTATGTCTGACCCAACTAACAAGGGTTTTGGTAAAGAGGGTAGTACGGCTGCTTTTACTCCCCATTTCTCCCCTCCCAATTTGATCTGTATGTACTTTGATGGATAAGCCTTTACATCCCCATGTACACAGCGAACTGGGATTTCCCCTGAGGAATTATAACTCTCACCTACCAATTCTGACGTCACGGCAGTCTGAAGGCTTCCCGAGTCGACTAGGGCAGTTGTAGGTTTTCCATCCACCTCAGCCTCGCACGTATATAAGTATTGTGACTGCCTTGCAGGCGCTTGTTCAACGTATTCACTTTCTTTAATGGAGTCTAATACCCCCACATCCATTGGTTCTGTTCTTGATTTCTTCGGGCAAAATCTAGCAAGGTGGCCCCAGTCTCCGCAGTCAAAACATTGAGGTCCTCGAAGGGTTGTGGTGGAGGGACGATAATTTATAGGACCCTCACTGTTGGGTCTGGACCGTACCACTTCTCCTTCTGGCTTCCTCAGCATGGAGTGGGGCCATCTTGGTTGAGACCCAGCTTTATTGTTGTTTGGCTGTGCTTTATACGTTGTCGTAAAGGATACCAACCGTCCCTGACCCGCTTTCTGATAAGCGGAGGCCACATCTACCGCTTCCTGTAGAGACAGTCGATGATGTTGTTTGACCCATCTCTGCACAGGACCGGGAAGGGCCTCAATGAACTGTTCCAAGATCACTTTCTCTGTTATTTCCTTGGTAGTGGTCAGACTAGGTTGCAACCATTTCTCCGCCAGTTCCTTTACTCTATAAAATAACTGTCTGGGGGTTTCCTCTCCCGTCAATTTGACTTCTCTAAACTTGATTCGGTACATTTCCTCATCGTGTCCCATTCTTTCTAGCACCACTTTCTTCATATCTCCGTATAGGGTATCTCCCGTTGGGTTGGCGGCCTGATAGGCTGACTGCATTTCTCCGGTCATTAATGGTGCAATGTAATGGCACCATCTCTCGGCTGGCCATTGGGCGTTCCTAGCTACCCTCTCGAAGTTCACAAAAAAATGGGTCGGATCTTCCCCAGTCGCGTATTTTTGCAAGACAGACGTAGGTACTTGAGGGTTGTTCCTAGTATTAGTAACCTCTAATAATTGTGCTTGCTGCATTTGTAAAGCTTGCTGAAAAGCTAGTCTGTCTGCTTGGGCCTGTTGATTCTGCATTTGCAAGGCCTGCTGTAACATTTGTTGCCCCTCACTTAGGGTCTTGATAAGTTCCTCCATTGCGTTCTCTCTATCCCACTTCTGACACCAAACTGTGATGGCCTGTCTTCAATATCGTATAAAATAAAAAAGTCTGAGACAATAAATAGTTTATATGGAATGCAACGAGATTCCAAATAACTTTATTAACAATGTTTTCCTCTTTTCTCTCAGAGATCGTTTAAATGAAAAGGATACGTCTTCACCGTTGAATCTGGTCAATCTTGCATTAGTGCGGATTTTTCCTCTGGCCCAAGGTAAGTTGTCTCTTTATGTTACTTTGACTCTTTCTTTAGGGGATGTTGTTACTTCTCTCCTTCCACCATATAGTTTTGAAACTTGTTTCTTTTCTCTCAGAGTAAACTTCTATGTTGGTTTTCTTCAATTAGCCAAACTTAGCTTCTTACACTTCTGAGTATTTTTTTAAAAAGGCTAATATTGGTAGTCCTGTTTCCTAACACATCGTCGCAAAGCCTCTATATCTTCTCTTCAATAGATATTTCATTTCATCGGAAATAATAAAATATCCTTGAGACTCCCTTCTTACATAGATAATAATCATAAATATGTTGGATTCGTCCTCTCCCCCCCTCTTCAGCCTCTTCCAGTCATATTCTCAAGAATTCTGCAGTTCGAGGTTTATTTGCACCGTCGTATTGCAGTCCTTATTCGGTAACTGACTTCATAAAAATGTCCATCAAATAAAGGTGCTCCCTTATTGGTGGTTCCCTGCAGTCTATAATGTTCTCCCTCTTCGAAAGTCTTTCACTATCAACAAAACTCCCATACGGGTTTTCTCTGAACTCACTTATTCACTGTCTTACGGTTTCCTTCGGCAAGGACTTCTGCGTTCCGTCATCCTCTTCTAGGCACGACTCGTAGTTGGCTCTGTCCGACTTCTCCAGGACAACGGCCTTCAGGGTCTCCCGTCTCAGCCCTCTCAACGATCTGCGTCTGCCCTCCGGTGACGACACCTTCGTCGATTCAGGAAGGTTACCTCTCTCGGCAAAGTCAGCGGCCACGATCGTTGTATTGCCTCGGGACAGCTTCCCCAAGGTAACGGCGTCCACTGCCTCTCGCCTCGGCCACTTCCACGGTCAACTTCAGCACTCCCGACACGGCTCCTTCGCTCGTTCCGGTATGATGCCTCCCTCAGCAAAGTCAGCGATCACAGTCGCTGTATTCAAACGTACAGCCAAAATAATAACTCGGCAACCTGCGCAACGGCGCAACTTCGTATCGTCTTTCAGGGCCGAAGCCAACAGCTGCTTTATAAACGAAAAAAAACAAACTTCTCTTAATACGCCCATGCGTAACCGTCCTTTTCTCCGTCCTCCCCACGAGACTCCGTCTCCTAGGTGACAAAACAAATGACAGCCTTGTCATTAGAGGAAAGTCCATACATGGATTACATCAACCAGGACTTCCTGGTTACACATTCACTATTTTACTGTATACGTGCTCCCATTTAAGGATTAAAGACACCGTCACAGTCTCCCAGCAGCTTTGCTGGATTTTTGGGGGGTTTTTTTTCTCCTGCTAAGAGTAAGACTCTTTTTCCCCCACTCTTAGACATAATTTGAGATATCCTTTGACTTTGTGATGTGTTTTATGGGTTATTTTACTCCATAGGGTTTCATGTGGTTTTTGGTAAGCGTGTTACACAGCACCCTCAGTGCAGTAACACAGGGGTGTCAGTGACCCCCAAACAGACTCCATACCCTGGGACTGACTACTGTCTCCCAGGGCATGTAAAGTCACCATTGACTTTACTAGTCTTAAATTGGGAACAGAGCCAGTACAAACCATCATATTGTGGAAGTACTTTAGATTGCCCCTGGGTCTGTTTTTTGAGGCGGCACTGTGCAGTCCCCCCTCGTCGAGTTTCTGGCTAGTGGCAGTGGTTACCACGCGAAATATTCCTTAAGAATATTTACTATGGGATTTTCCCATTCATTTTTAGCGCACCACTTTTTGGTGCAATGTTAAAGATACCGCCGGGTTATTTATTTAATATTTATTCCCGGTTGGGTCTTTTCGCCAGGACTCGGTTTTAAAATGGCATTTGTGTTCGCCTGTAACTCCAACCCAAGTCGAGCCCTTTGTTCCACTTTTTGGCGGGCTTCTCCACAGAAGCCTCCAAAAGTGGTGCCACTCTGTCTGGGTCTACAGGATGTGTGGGAGGGGGGTTTAGGCACCCTGGACTGAGTTGCCTCGGCAACTCAAGTCGCACTCTTGTGTGATTGGCCCAGTGGTGAGCCGCCCGGCTCACCACTAAGCATGTTTGAGTGACGGCTAGGACTGATGAATGGGGATTTTCTGCATAAAACCAGGGCTTTGGGGACTGGGACTTCAGACGTCGCCACAGGACCAAAGAATCCGAAGAGGGAGAAGCTGAGCCGACCGGCAACGCACCACCGGTGGAGCCCTGCTGAACAGACTCACCACTTCTTCCAACGACCGAGGAGATCTTCATCCCGAAGAGTCTTCTTCCTTTGACTGGTGGGGATAACCAGTTTGCCTGCCTTTTTGCCTTCCCAGATCATCTTGTGGCCGCCTTGCCTGTGCCAAGCACCCCGGCAACCGGGATACCACGTTTTACCACTACCGTGAGTAAAAGGGTAGTACCTTTTAACCGGAGAACTCCGCGGGTGGTTTCTTCCCTGGCAGTGCAACGACTTTCAGCTTTCCTCCACGTCGAGATCTTCTCTTCCTCTGGACGACACCGCAACTTGCATCCACTGCCAGGAACAACTGCCCCCGCTGGAGGATTCTCTCCACTTTCAAGGTACTGTGTCTGCCTGGCCTCCCTCGCAACGGTCTGTGTGGGGTGTCTCGTAAATACTCATTTTACCACTTGGGTTGGCCCTAGGCTGGCTAACTGAACTTTTCTGAGCTGAACTGATTCCTTTTTAAACTCGCTGCAAGACTTTTCAAGCCTTTTAAACTGTGATCTTGAGCGCATTGGTGTTCTACTCTCTCCAAAAGGGAGCCTGGCCTCACAAGTAGACTGACTTTCCTGCCTTGCTGAGTGCTTCTAAAGTATTGTGTTGTGTGCGGTTCCTAATTGCTGCCTTTTCCCTCCCTTTTTCTTAACTTATTGGAGTGCCATCTTTAGTTAAGCGCTCACCTCTGTCTGGAGATAAGCGGTGTTAACTAAGACTTGTCTAATAAGGAATAAGGGATGTATATATATTATTAATAGTGACTGTTTTTGAACTTGCTTACAATAATAGTGCTGGAGTGTTCCTCAGTGTGTCCTTTTAATAAATAATTATATACTCAGATACCAAAGCTCTGGTCAGTGTTTGCTTGTGCTACTGTATTTTGGTACCCATCTTGTATACTCTATATACTGTCTAACTCTTCTTGAGAGAAGTCTGGCTGCTCAGCCACAGCTACCAGGTAAATATGGGTGATACAGACTGCTACCAATTGGGGTTACTGCCAACACCTGTAGTCTTAAGACTTTTGCAGTGGTCCCTAAAGGAACTGCACAGGTTTCTGCCTAACAGTTCCTACGTACAATAGAAAGTGGCTTGTGATCACTTTCATGGCGGTCAACTACCTCAAAAATCCTCCACCAAACCCAAATCACGAGCTGAAATTAAAATATAATTTATTCTGGACAAACTGTTATGATCATCAAATTTTTTTTCAGCGGGATGGTCCAGGCTAAAGTGGCCAGGGCATGCCCTCAGCTTAAGTTCAGAGTATGGGCACGGTCTATTGCCTGGCTACTTGATTTAACCGGCTATTCAGCCACCAACGCTGGTATATCCCATGTAATCTCCCGTTCTTCCCATAGCTCGTCCAATTCTCTAACTGGTTCAAAGTGGAGATTAAAATCCCCAGCCACTATGACATGTACTTTAAGATCACGTGGTATTCATTTCCGAACAAATCCCGCTTTAACTCAACCACTTTGAGGTCAGTTTTGTTGTTAGGTCTGTTATACATGTTGAACAAAATGAACCAACGGTCTATGGGTTTATGTAAAATTAAATGCTGAAGATCGGAGAGCCAATATTATAGATCTCAGTATCCCAGTTCAGATGGTGATCCACCCAGATTAAGAGGCCACCACACTCAGCCTCCCTCTTGGGCTCTTCCGAGTTGGGATACAAAAGATTGGATAATCATGCAAGTCTACTTATTCTAGAGCCCACGTTTCCTGCATGCAAAACATCATTCACCATCCGAATGAAGCTGCAACAGAGGTTTCCCAATCCCAGCAATATTCCACTAAACCATTTTAATACTAGGGAGGCTTCTGATCATTTCCCTCCCACTTCTCGGTGATGGTCAACCCTCATCTCATTGTCCTCCCTGCTTACACCACTGGTACCCTCTGTATTCCTCATCAATCTTTCAGGGTTTAACACTGATAGAATCACTTCCAGTGTATTCGTACAAGGTACAGCAGATAATTTTCTTGATCATGATTTATGGGGGGTGGGATATAATTTATCCTTGAGCCAGGAGGTGGATAAACCCTATATTCTGTAGCGGGGAGCCCCTGTACCCATCACCACCTCTTCAAAAGAATCTGGATGTAGTCACCTACAAAGTGTTCCTTCCTTCATTATCAGTTCCTCTAATGTCAGTTAGTATATGAATCCGCCCTCACTTATTTCTTCACGGTCCCCATTCTTTCGAATACAATTTTCAAAAGTTTGATCAGGGCTAAAGTTGTCTAAATATGATCCCCAACCGAATAACTCCCTCCACCAATTTTCCGCAGTTCTTGACGGGTACTTGTTCACAATTTTATAATTGCGCCCAGATAAGCAATCAAAATACCACAATTTGAAAAGGCACAAATAATAAATAAATGATGCAAACTTGGCATGCAGTCCAAAAACTGGGTGTCGTTCTTTTGACAAATGAGCTGTATATATAAAGCCCTGGTGAGCTATTAAACAACACTAACAGATGGCTCCCAGCTTCCTTGGCCAATTTAACCTAAGATTCTGACTGTAGGCTGGCTCCCTGACAGAAGGAAAGGACCAAGTCCCAAGCAACCATAGAGTTTTCACTCTTGAATTCCTGTTTCGAGATAGAAGGAAACTGTAATGTAACTTCAGGGGTCTTCTTGGGCTGCTTACATATGACAATGCATTACTTACCGTAAAAGCATTTCTGATGGTTGTATCTGCTTAGATTCACATGCTGTGCATAGGTCGGACATCCAGTGGTCACTGCGGAGTATTGCATTTTGTTTTTCGTAGTCGAAAAGGGACGTCGACAAGGCGTGTCTGAAACACTATCCCTATAGTGACGTGCGTTGTACCCACAATCCCTCACGCGTCGAGGTCCCTCTGTTTGTATTTTTCTGCCCTGAGGGAGCCTTCTAGACGTGAGTGAGTACAGAAAAGAGAGATATAAAGGAAGTCTATGTTCCTTCCATCCGAGCGGGGAGGAAGGGTGGGCGCATGTGAATCTAAGCAGATACAACCATCAGAAATGCTTTTACGGTAAGTAATGCATTGTCTTCTGATGTTTGTTAATCTGCTTAGAATCACATGCTGCGCATAGACTAGCGAGCAGTACCCGGAGTTGGCGGTGGGTTATGAGAAGGAACAGTAGAGAAAAGATGTCTTAATACTGCCTGTCCCACCTGGGAGTCAGATCTAGAGTGTGCATCTAGACAGTAGTGTTTTGTAAAGGTGTGCACAGAACTCCAGGTAGCCACTTTGCAGATGGACTCAAGGGGAACATTTGCAATGAATGCTATGGACGCCCCCGTGCCTCGAGTAGAATGTGCTCTTGGCCTAAAGGGCAGTTCTCTCTTAGCAAGAGTATAGCAGAGAGTGATGCATTGAACAATCCATCTAGAAATAGTGGACTTTGAAACTGCATCCCCTTCTCTTCCTGCTGCCACCGAGACGAAGAACTGATTAGTCTTCCTCAGTGGTCTGGTTCTTTCCATGTAGAACATGACCGCTCTGCGCACATCTAGTGTGTGCAGAGTCCTTTCTCCCAAGTTGGAAGGATTTTGAAAGAACGCTGGTAGTTCTATAGACTGGTTTACGTGGAATTTTGAGATGAATTTCGGAGGAAACCTTGGGTGAGTGCGTAGAACCACCTTATCTCTGTGAACTGTAACGAAGGGGTCTAGAACAGAAAGAGCCTGAAGTTCACTTACTCTCCTGATGGAGGTGATAGCTATTAAAAAAGCAGTCTTAATAGTGAGGTGTTTAAGAGATGCTTTGTGCATGGGTTTGAATGGTGAGCCCATGAGTCTGGTAAGTACCACATTAAGGTCCCATCCGGGAGCTGGGTTAGCTATCGGGGGGTGTATTCTCTTTACTCCCTCCATGAAGGCCTTTATAACAGGGATCTTCCACCACGACACCTTGAGTTGGGAAGTGGTGTATGCAGAAAGTGCCGCTAGGTGGACTTTAATGGAATTGAACACTAGACCTGAATCCAATAGGTGGGTCAGGTATAGAACAATATGTGTGGGAGAGCAGTCAATCGGGTTGATGCTTTTACCCCTGCACCAGATGACAAACCTCTTCCATTTGCTAGAATAGCAGTGGCGAGTGTTAGGTTTTCTGGCTTCTTTGAGGATGTCCATGCATCTCTGCGGGAGCTGTAGATGTCCGAATTCTATGATCTCAGGAGCCAAGCTGCTAAGTTCATGTTCTGGGGGCATGGATGCAGAGTCCTGCCCTTGTCTTGTGACAGCATGTTGTACGGGCAGGGGAGTTTCACTGGGGGAGATAGAGACATCTCCATCAAGTGAGCGAACCATGGCTGTCGGGCCCACATTGGGGCCACCAGTATCATGGTTACTTGTTCCTGGTGCATCTTGTGCACCACCTTGTTGAGAAGGGGAGTCAGGGGAAAAGCGTAAACAAATTTCCCTGACTATTGTATCGACAGACCGTTCCCCTTGGATTGGTTCTGGGGGTACCTGGAGGCGTAACTTAGGCATTGTGAGTTCTCCAGGGTTGCGAACAGGTCTATTTCTGGGAATCCCCATTGTGTGAAGACATCGAAGACGATGTCTTTGTGTAGTCGCCATTCGTACTCTTCGGGCAGGGGGAAATCTCTGCTGAGTTTGTCTGCCAGCAGATTGAGTTCCCCTGGTACATGTTGTGACAGTAGGAACATGTCTTGTTTGAGAGCCCACTTCCATATATTTTGGGCCAGTTTGGACAGTCCTGGAGAGTGGGTTCCCCACTGCTTGTTGATGTAATACATGGCTGTGGTGCTGTCTGTCAGGACCATCACTGTCCTGCCTTGTAGGTGTTCCTGGAAGGCATTTAGCGCCTTGAACACCGCTAGTAGCTCCAGTAGATTGATGTGTTTGGATGCTACGTTCGGAGTCCACACTCCGTGAGCAGTCTGATGGGATAGGTGAGCCCCCCATCCTGTGAGGGATGCGTCTGTGGTTAGAGTGGCTTCCGCCGCGGGTGTGGCAAAGGATTTCCCTTTTCCCAGGTTTTCCTTTGTCCACCACCGTAGCGAGAGAACCAAGGCCTGCGAGACCACCACTAGATCGTCCCATAGTCCGCTGGCCTGACACCACTGGCTGTTGAGCCACTCTTGCATTGGGCGCATGCGCAGGCGCGCGTGAGGTACCAAATAAATACACAACGCCATCATGCCTAGCAAGCACATTGCTTTGCGTACCGTCACCTCTCGACCGGTCACATATTGAGGGATCTGAAACAGCATGTTTTGGACCCTCTCTTTGGAGGGGAAGACGAGGCCGTCCTTTGTTTGAATTAGAGCCCCTAGGAATTGTTTGATTTGGCTGGGGTCTAGGCTGACTTCTTTTCGTTGATGGAGAAGCCCAACTGGAACAAAAGGTCTACAGTCTTTTGGGTATTGGAGAAGCATGTTTCGTAAGAATCCCCTGTTATGAGCCAGTCGCCGAGGTAAGGGTAGACTGGGATGGACAACCTGCGCAGGTGGGCCGCTGCCACTGCCAGCACCTTCGTGAATACCCTTGGTGCTGATGCTATGCCGAAGGGTAGCACTCTGAACTGGTAGTGTTTGCCCTCTATCATGAACCCGAGGTATTTTCTGTGCGCTGGCAACATTAAAATATGAAAGTATGCATCTTTCATGTCCAATGTTGTCATGTAATCTCCCTGTGATAGCAGTGGGATCACTTCCTGTAAGGTCACCATACGAAACTTTTGGGGTTTGATAAACTTGTTCGCTGGGCGCAGATCTAATACAGGGCGCATGGTTAGATCCTTTTTGGGTACAAGGAAGTACACTGAATAAATACCTTCCGTTACCGGAGATAGAGGCACGACCTCTATGGCTCCTTTTTCCAGCAGCTGTTGTACTTCTTGGAGAAGGATGGCAAGATGTTCCGGTGTCATGCGTCGTCCCCTCGGCGGTTTGTATGTTGGGGAACTGTTGAATTCGATGCAGTATCCGTGGGCTACGGTGAAAAGTACCCAGCGGTCTGACGTTATACCCTCCCATGCTGGAAGAAAGGATGTTATCCGGCCCCCGACCGGTGTTGCATGGGAGGGGACGCGAATCTTCGCGTCACTTGGTGTTGTTGGGGGCTTGGGAGCCTCTGGGGGTGGACCCCCGACCTCTTCCTTTGCCCCGGCGCTGGCCTCTTTGGCTGTACTGCCCACTATTGGTCTGGAAATTGGTGGCAGGGTACTGTTGCTGCTGGTTTTGCTCTTGGCGTTGGCCACGAAAAAAGTGTTTGTTGCCATAGCCGCGTCTGGTAGAGGGCTTAGAGATTTGGTCAAGAGTTTTGATAGTATCGAACTCTTTTTTAGCCATCTCCAGAGCCTCATCCACCGCTTTCCCGAAGAGGTTTGAGTCTTCAACAGGTTTATTTATTAAAGACGCCTGTGTCTCCGGTTTGAACCCTGAGTTGCGCAGCCATACGTGGCGTTTTAGGAGTATTCCCTGAACCAGGGAACGTCCCGCTGTCTCTGCAGCATCCAGAGAGTTCTTTACAATACTCTGGTTGACCTGGGTTCCTTCGCCAATAGTTGTTAACAGGCGTGTACGCAGTGGTTCCGGCGCTTCTTCGGCGTCTTTGCGCAGTTTGGCCCACTGCGCGTCCGCATAGCTAGCGAGCAAAGAATTGTTGTTCGCAATTCTTGCCGAAAAGGCAGCAGAGGATGTAACTCTTTTTGCAAGGGCATATAACCTCTTGCCCTCCTTGTCAGGTGGTGCCTCACTGGTGGAAAGTGGTACCCCTGCCCTCTTCCTTGTATTGGTTACTACCAGGGAATCCGGAATGGAATGTCCCCTGATGTACAGCGGGTCTGAGGGTGAAGGAGTGAAATGTTTTTCAATTCTAGGATTAACCCCTCGGATTAGTGCGGGTGTGGACAGCGAAGGGATGATTCTTCTCTTCACCGAAGCGAGGAGGGGAATGGTCTGACTGACCGGGGGTTTCTCCTTAATTACCTTTTCCACAAAGTCTAATTCAGGAGAGAGCTCCCCAGTGTCCAGTTCGAAATGTGCTGCTGCTCTGCGCAACAGGGCATTGAATGTGGGCTGATCGTCAATGGGAGACGTGTTTCTAACAGGTGAATTGTCAGGAGGATTTAGGTTCAGGACATCAGTGTCTGAATATATTGATGGGGATTGCCAGGGGTGAGAAGGTCCTTCTTCTGGATCTTCTCCGAAGCCTTCTCCTACCAAGTCTGGGATGTCTTCCAGACCTTCCTCCTGGTTCCGTCCCTCTTCATCGTCCATAAAATCATCCTCCTCCTCAAAGTAATGTTCCTCCCCAGTGAGGTCATACACACTATGGAAGTCTGAGGCTGTGTCCTGGTGGGGATTGACTAGTCTCGGAATTTTGGCCCTGGGGTCCTCCTGAGGCCCTTCTCTTGTTCTCTTGGGAGTGGGAGGGTTCTGGGTATTCATTAACCTCTCCATTCTCTTCATGCAGAGATGGAGCCTTTCCATGGTTTCATGGGGTACCCCTGAGCGGTCTAGCGGTGGAAAAATAGTGTCATGTAGCTGAAAACGGCTCGACCTCTCCCACAACGTCGAGGAAAGTGTCCCGTCGCCCTCTGAAAAGCCTTCAGGTGTGTTGGGGGGTCCCTCGACTGAAGGGGGTAGTTCCTGCCTTTCTTCGGGCTCTTTCGGCGTGTCTTTCGACCTCTGCGTAGCGCTCGACGTGTCTTTCGGCGTACACTTGTGGGCGTCGGCTACCACGATCCTCGCCAAGCTCTCAGCGACTTGTTTGTCAGCGGAGGGCTGTGGTTTCGACGTTACGGGTGTCGATCGCTGTACGGCGGCATGCGCTTTCTGCTGATGCGCGCCGGCCGATGATTTGGGGGCGGCGCCCTTATTTGCCGAAAGCCCAGTCGCTGGTCGCGGCTGCGGTTGCGAGAGGGGCTTCGAACCCGAACGGTCCAAGGAGGCCGCCGGTGGAACCTGCGTCTCCTTGGGCGCTGATGCTCTCTTCGCCTTTGACGAAGAAGAGCCATGGGTTGTGTGCTTATGTGTGGTCTTGTGTGCGTCAATGTCGCTGGGGTGTTCATCCCCATAAGCAGGGCGTGAGCCGAGCCCGTCGGGGCCAGGGACAGACGACGAAGCGTGTGAGCCCTCTTTAAGGGGGTTTTCGACTTCCGTAGCGGAGGTCGTGTCATCACGTTCCTCGTCACTGTCGGTGGTAGCAACGGTGGGTGAAGCATCGGCCTTCGACATAGCGTAGGCCGACCACCTCTTGACCCTACGGTCTTTTAGAGTCTTTGGCTTAAGAAGCCGACAAGCCGTGCAACCCTCCTCTTTGTGATCGAGGGGCAAGCAGCGGTTACACCGTGAATGCTTGTCCTTCCAAGTAAACTTGCCCTTGCAAAGCGGGCAAAACCTAAAGGGTGTCCTCTCCATAGCCGAGGCAATAAATTGTGATAACGACCCCAAGGGAAAGGAAGGGGAAAAGGAAAGGCATTCTCAGAAAAGAACCAGAGATGTCCCACGACCCCACTCTCCCTACTGTAAATGGCCTGCGAGGCCAGGCCACGTGTTCGGCAACGCCGAAAGATCTCCTCCGCTCGTCCCCTCCGTCGAAGATCTTGCTCGGCGGAGACAGCTTCACAACTGCGTCGAGGGAGGGATCGATATGTTCTATATTAAATAGGAAAACGACCAAAGGTCGAGGAGATGAAATCTGCAATGTCTCTCGAGGAGCTCCGCGTAAAGGCGACCAGTAGCTGGGCGGAAAAAAACAATCTGAGGGACCTCGACGCGTGAGGGATTGTGGGTACAACGCACGTCACTATAGGGATAGTGTTTCAGACACGCCTTGTCGACGTCCCTTTTCGACTACGAAAAACAAAATGCAATACTCCGCAGTGACCACTGGATGTCGGACCTATGCACAGCATGTGATTCTAAGCAGATTAACAAACATCAGAAACTTTATTACATAGTTACATTAAGCTATATAGAAGGATAACCACTGGGTCCCATCACCCAGGATTAACTGACCTCCGGTAGAACACTCCTACAGCATTCACACATCAACATTCCACATGACATCACAGGGTCTCCATTCACAAGCAGACACTTCACAACACATCTCCTTCCTTTCCAATGACGCACAACCACACGACATTCACCAACAAGCACTTCACAACACACCTCCTTCCTTTCCCACACCACCCCAACAAACACATCACAACACATCCCTTTCCTTTTTTACAACCACCACTGGCCTGGGAAACGAAACACAATACAGGGCACTCATACAGGACATCCACATCATGCATCTTTTTAATATCGGAGGGACGCTATCCTCACTCTGCTGCGCGACGCTAGCCCTACTCTGCTGCGCGACGCTAGCCCTACTCTGCTGCGCGACGCTAGCCCTACTTATCACTTCATGTTGAAAGGGACGCTATCCCTATACTTGACTACAGGTTGAAAGGGACGCTATGCCTACACTTCACTTCACACTTCACTAAAAAGGGAAGGCGCTAGCTTCCTCAATTGGGAACTTTGTCCCTACACTTTACTTCGACTATCACACTTCTGGTATATTTGCACTTCATACCAACCTTCAACAATGGCGACCCACTTCTAAAATAGGACATTTTGAATTTCAATATCTCATTACAGTAAAATCTGCAAATCTATGAATCTCTAAAAGTCCATGCCGCCTTCATGCAGCCTACTTTTGATTTATGTGCATACCTCTAAACTTATATAATCCATGTTGCACTAGACAACATAACCCTGAAATGCCTCAAAAGGTTACTTCTAGCCCACTCAGGCTCTCTTTCTTGCAGCTCCAGGCATGCATCATGCACCTCCAACTTTCTCACTTAAGACACTAACTATTCTATAAAGTACATAAAAGTCCATTTATAGCTGCAAACCCTCAAAAGGTTAGGCTTCAATCAGTAACTTTTAAACTTCAATACTTGTAGACCACATATGCATATTCTCACTATCATTTGCATCCTCATAATACAGTATCTTCTTGCATTAACGTAGCCTTAATAACGTGACTCTACTGAAATACAAATCATCCGTAAAGTTCATAACTTTAAAGGATACATGCATATAATGACGCTTCATATAATGGCGCTCCTTCATTCCCATTACTTCTTTTAGTGTGGCCTGAGAAAGTTTGGGGAAGTTATACTGCACCAAATCCCCCAAAGTCAAGTGGTTTCACTTCGCTCTATAGCGCTTCTGCCAAAACAATCATTTCTCATTGCTCAAAGGTCCTTTCCACTTATTTCTTCCTCCCTTCACTATGGGAACTTCACTGGGCTCAACATTGCAGCGACTTCTTCACACTTTTGGTTACCACGCTGAATCTGCTTTCCCAAATCTTCCTTTTGGGGACCTTCTTACGCACTTTAGTTCTCCCTTCGCTTTGCTTCTACTTCTGTCCTTTGAAGCCTGCTTCTGCTTCAAGATATCACAGCGCAGGTGCTTATCTTCATCACGCTGCACCCTGGGGCCCACGCTTGGGCTTTCTCCACTTTACAACCCCCTGGACCCTGCCCTTTGGAGCCTGCTTCTGCTTCAAAATATCACAGCGCAGGTACTTATCTTCATAACACTGCACCCTGCCTCTGCTTCACACTTCACACATTTGGGGCCTGCTTCGCTATTGGGACTTCACTTCCCCAGTCACTTTGCTGCAGCTTCTACTTCAAGCTTCAATACTTCTCCTTGGGGCCTGCTTTACTATTTGGGACTTCACTTCAAGACTTAACCCCCTCTGCTTCTGCGATGGGCTGCCCATTCCTCTTTACTTGTGCCCTGGGCCTGAGCTGGGGCTTTCTTTACTTTTCAATCCCTTTGCTTCTGCGCTGCCCCTTTATTTGAGCCCTGGGCCTGCGCTGGGGCTTTTACTTCTATGCCCCTTGCGCTCTGCACCCCTGGGTGATGGGACTTATTTCTCATCTTTGGGGGGCAGTGGTTCCTTGCCTTCCTCTGATGCTCCTCCCTCAGCAGCCTTCTTTGCGTAGGTTTTGTTTCAGTAATCCTGGTCACAAGGACCATTAAGCTACATATAAGGATAACCACGGGGTCCCATCACCCAGGCTTAACTCACCTCAGGTAGAATACTCATACAGTATTCACACATCAACATTCCACATGACATCACAGGATCTCTCATTCACAAGCAAACACTTCACAACAGAAACCAATACATCTAGTTAGCCATACGTGAACAAGCAACCAGTGTCTTGCAAAAGGCGTAGTTTTTTTCCACTTTCTCATTGTGACGCTTTAATAAAACCTAGAATTTCATCAATATTTGAGTGAAGCAGCCTTGGAGTGCTATTTTTTCTTTGGTCTGCAATTGACGCTGAGCAGTGCAGGTCCCCAGCGCTTTCTTTTCGTGTTGTGTCCATGTTATATAGCCCTTTGTGTATAATTTGGCAAAAGCCCTTCATATTCCGAATGGTCGACGCATACATTAGGGCAGATCAATTTTCCTCTTTTTTAGCCAGTCGTTTGTGTGGTTAGTTTCTTATATTCTGCTCTCCATCTAGTAACTATTCACTTCCCCCACAGGTGTCCCTGCTGTAAGGGCACTGATCAGTTCACCTTTTTTGGCCCAGCATTTGCTCACAAACCAACGCTACTTTAGTTTGGGCTTTTGCAACTATTCTATTTTTTTAATTTTTTTAGAAAAGGGACTGCGGGTCTCCAGGCTTGACCTTTTACTGCTTCTTTGCACTTTGTACCCATGTGCACAGGGAGCAGAAATTGGCCCGCAGACACTCCGATTACGCCTCAGTAATAGTTCCCTAGCCAATTACGGGTATGCCCATACCAGTTAGATGCCCCTGGAAATTGTATGAGCCGATTCAGAGGGACCTGTTGCTCTGGCGGGACATGGATGGGGTTATTTTAAATTATTTCAAAGAAGGGGGGCGCTGTTGCGCACATCTAAAATGGCCGCCTAGTCCCAGAGCTCAGCCCGTATGAATCCTGTATTGTAATCATCCTCTTTCAGGGCTGCCCACGACGCAAGAAAGACACAGCGGCAAGTGGTGCATAATTGGAGGCAGCAGTTGTGAAAATTTGGGGCCGCTGCGACCAGCTGTTCGAGTTATACCATCTGGAAAATCCTGCGGGCGTCGGCGCAGGCCGCCCACGGGTTCCGGGAGATTCTCCGTGCGTAGCCGCTGGGGGAGGGGCCGTGTCGCACTGAGGGCTGCACACCAGCTGGACCCCGCGAAGAAAGAGCACTACAGCCACCGGACCGCGGGTGCGCAGAGGCCCAAAATAACCCGCACAAGCAACGGGATCGCTGGATTGATTGACCCAAGTGGAGAGTCGCCCTGCTGGTGGCTGTGTGCGGCTGTGTCCGTTGAGGCTCTGCTGCCTGGGGAACCCCAGCGGCGACTGCGGGGAGTGGAGGTGGCCTTTGAGACCACGGGGACAACTGGTGAGTGCACGCCGAAGCTGACGATCCTGCTGTGCGGCCGGCCCCGACAGGCGGGCGCCCCCGTTGGCGACCACCAAGGGAGGTGTAACGTATCTTCTCCTGGCACAGCGCTCCAGTCAACACGATACTTGAGGCACAAAACCAAGTAAGTGCACGGAAGGCAGCACAAGCGGAGAGGGAGATATATAATAAGGAGAAAGTTAGAGGGAGGAATACGCCAAGCACATAAAATCCCTGTTTGACAGTCATGCATGTGGGAAAGAGGGGCAGCAATTGGAGACACCGTGTTGAAATGTGCACCCCATAATTAATCCGTGGTGGAGATACCCACGGTGCCGGCAGATACACCGCACAGGCAGCGCAGCTGACGGGCTATACGGCCCCTGGCTAAATTGGCCTAATCGGTGGGGCGCCCGGCTGGTGACTGCATACGGCCACGTGCCGCTGGAACACTACAATGGAGGTGGCACCTGTGCTACTTACAGGGAACCCCGGTCACTACCCTGATTCACAGTAACGCCCCTGCGGAGTAAACGGGGCTAATATACGTGGCGAGCCATCGCAATCCGCACGAAGCGGTGCCGCGCAGGACACTAACTGCAATTTGAGAGGTGGGTTCCCATCCATATACCCTGGATCCGAGATCCTCCATTGCGGAGGCCACTGAAACATCTAGAAGCACCCACACCAGGTGGCAAAGGATCTGCGCGACTGCCCAAGCCCACGCCACCCCAATCATTGACATTGTTCATTACCCTGAGTATAGGGTTGCGCTATAACCTTTGTCCTTGGAAAAGACTGCATTAGGGCATTTATGTGACATTGGAAATACGAGACCTCAGCGACGCCAGCAATGCCCGAGTAGACGCCTGGAGCTCGTCCAGCAGCTCTCCCTCCAAACTTGAATGTTGACATAATCCCAGCGCCCTCATCACTCTTTGGCTGAACCTAGCCCCTTCAACACCCTTTGGTTGAACTCAGTAAGCTTGTGCTGGGAAGGAGGAGCGCTCAATATCAAGGTGCATGGACATTATATGCCCTATATAGGGAAATAATGAATATACCGTTACAAGAGAACAGGGAGACGTGGGAGGACACAAGCCACTCGACTCACCATATGGGCCGCCACGAGCAGAAAGGCGTGCGCTCCAAGAAAACGGGCCCAATGGACTCCTTTGCCAGCTCTCAACCCAGCGGGTCCACCACACAACCATCAAAGCATACGGACAGCCAATCGGAACTCCCGATGGATGAGAGAGTGGACCGACTAATGGCAATGGTTAAAAACGGCTTCCTGGCGGTCAACACCAAACTGGACGAGATTGCGGCAACAATCAGCTCCCTGAAGGAAAGGGTAGATGAGGAAAGCACACGTATCACTGAGGCCGAAAATAGGATCGGCATTAATGAAGATTCGATAATACAACATAGCCGCGACATCGCCCAGTTGAAAGGTGACCTCCAAAAAACCCTAAATAAATGCGAAGACCTTGAATTCCAGTCCAGGAGGAACATCCGTCTGTTCGGGGGGGCTGAAACCTTCGGCAGGGGGTCCATGGAACACCAAGTGGAGTCTCTCTTGAAAGACCTTCTGGGCTCGGACTCCTTCTCAGACCACTTCCTTGTGGAACGCGCTCACCGTACTTTGGCATCTCCGCCCAGACCTGGAGCACCACCTCATACGATAATCGCCCGTCTCCTCAATTATAGGGACAGAGACGCTATCCTGCGGATTTCCAGGGAGGCGGCCACTCTATTCTAAGAGAATAACAGGATACATATATGTCCGGACTTTTCAACAAATGTACAAACACTGAAGGTCTTCCGAACCTGTTAAGAAACAATTGAGACTGCGTCAGGTTCCCTACTCGCTCGTCTTCCCAGCGAAAATGAGGATCCAACATGGAGGCCGGGCGCACTTCTTTGAAAATCCTACTGAGGCCATGTCATATGTCGAAGCCTCCATCCCCCCCCCCGCCTGCCCGGGATCGGGCCATAAACCAGAATTTACCGCCTCAGCTGGCTGAAGAGCCAGATGACCCCGCCGGCTGATGCAAGTCCGTTCTTGCCACACCGATATAATGCTTAAAACCAAGGGCGGCGAGGTGGCCCTGATTGTTACTACTTGTTTAAGTAGGGCCGTGAGGGCCCCCCTGGGACAACGGCCATGTGAGTACAGCTTACACCCCCAGGAGTGTTCCCAGGTTATGGTTCAAGGGATTCATCATCGGGTTGGGGTTGATGATGCGGGTGGGGAGATCGAGTAAAGGTTGTACCTGGTGATATACCGGGCCTGTTTGGGGAGTTATTGTTCCGGGTAGTTGTAATGTTAAAATCAAAGAGCGGTTTTGTAGCAGGACGTCCATACCACTTGCGACAGGGGCAAGGCTATGGGCAGATGACTATCCCAAGGTACGATTATGACACAGGATAACAGGGGCTTAAATATTAACCTGCTCTCCTGGAACATCCGGGGGCTAAACAATCCGGTTAAAGCAAGGAAGATTGCAGCGTACATTACACGCCATAACCCTCACATCCTTTTTATACAAGAGACGCATGCACTAGGGCATGTCAATACTAAATTCCTGCCACGGTGGGGCTCCCATAGATACTATACGGAATATTCAGCACAATGTAGGGGAGTGTTGACTCTCATACATCCCAAGCTGTGCTTTAAATATCACTCCAGTAAAATAGACCCGCAAGGCACATAAGCACTGGTATGGGGGGAATTGGCGGGGCACCAAATAATTCTGATCAATACATATGGACGATCCACAATTCTACTGTACAATGCTCGATATGCTGTCCACATCAGGGGAGGCACAAATAATTTGGGGTGGAGACTTTAACATATTAGATCAATCCCTAGATCGGTCCTCAACCACCCCCAGGACCCTGTCCAAAGCTGCACTGGTTGTGAAACAGTTGATGGAACAGACAGGCATGATAGATGCATGGCGTACACTACACCCATACAAGAGGAAATTCACCTTTTATTCGTCTGTACACGATTCCCACTCGCACATAGACTACTGGCTGATCAGTCAGTCCCTAGCCCGAACGGTTTCTGGTTGCGAAATACACCCCCGTACCTTTTCGGATCACTCACCAGTAACACTCGACATTAACCTAAGTGATGTTCCACCTCCGGCTAGAAGATGGAGAATGCCCCCCCTGCAATCCTGAGAGACCAACATCTGTGAATCATTACATACGTAGATCGCGGAATTTCTGGAAGTAAATGAGGGTTCGGTAACCACCTATGCTACCCTGTGGGAAGCATTCAAGGCCTGGGTTCGGGGAACTATCCTGGGCAAGTCTACGGGTATGTTGAAATCCGTGCGAAGGGAACTGGGCATAGCCGAGGCCAAAATAGACTTGCTACAAACTGAATATAGCGTCACGCAGGACAAGGAAACCCTATCAAAAATTCATATTATACTAAAAGAATTCCATGAGTTGGCCAATAGGGAAGTCCTTTACATGGCCGCACCGACCAAAGTCCGCAGACACAGGGGGAGTAACAAGGCCGGGAAATTCTTAGCCAATATGAATAAAACCGACAGGCACCATAACCTGATTTCGAGCATACAGACACCGGCTGGGGTAATGGTTAATAAAGACCAGGACATTAATTCCACCTTCGCTAAGTTCTACTCCTCCCTCTATTCCAACCATGATAAAAAAACTAAAGAGGACACGTTCCGTTACTTGGCCAATCTAGACCTGCCTACATTAACCACCGAGACCCGCAACATACTAGATAAGCCTATCACTGTTGAAGAGATTATAGAAGCCATTAAATCCCTATCAAGTGGCCATGCCCCTGGCTCCGACGGCCTAAGTGCGGAATTATATAAAGAATTCCAGAGCGAATTGGCCCTGCTACTATTTAAAGTGTGGGATGAGGCAATGAACCGTGGTGTCCTTCCGGAATCGATGCGTTAAGCAATAATCACTGTCCTCTTGAAACCCTGTAGACTGGCATAAGACATGGCATCCTATAGACCCCTCTCCTTGATAAACACTGACGCAAACATTTTCGCCAAGGTATTAGCCACCAGACTCCTGCTGTATATGTCGATCCTGGTCCACCCTGATCAGGCTGGCTTTATACCAACCAGATCTACAGCTCTCAACCGGAGGCGCCTATTCAATGTAATGGCACAAATAGATCCAGACGCAAAGGCGGCCGTGGTAGCACTAGATGCTGAGAAGGCTTTTGATTCCCTTTCCTGGACATACCTCTTCCTGGTGCTCTAGCGGTTTGGTCTCGGCCAATACTTTATCAAATGCGTACGGCTACTATATACCCAGCCGTCTGTTAAAGTCTTAACCAACACCACTTTATCTCCTACATTCCAACAGCACGGGGCACCAAGCAAGGCTGTCCCTTCTCACCAATACTTTTCACACTTACCGTTAAACCAATGGTGGAATATATACGTCAGAGCCATTCACATAGAGGTCTTAGAATGACCGGTCCCCCACAGAATATATCGTTATATGCAGACGACACCCTGCTGTACGTCCGTGACCCAAAGGAGAATGTGCAACACATTATGCTAGACATACATGAGTTCTCAGAGCACTCGGGATATAGAATCAATGTACCTAAGTCCGAAATATTTCCTTTGGCTGATAGTACGGGTGACCTATCCGAGATAGAGGGGTTTAGGCCCGCTCCCACCAGGGTACGCTACTTAGGGATCATGGTCGCTAAAGATAAACAACTGCCATATACGCATAACCATGGGGAACTGTTACTAAACTTGACGACCAAGTTCCAGTTATGGGCTAACCTCCCATTATCCCTGTATGGCAGAGTGGCGCTACTCAAGATGGTAGTTCTCCCCAAACTCCTATACTACTTCAACAACATTCCGATCTGGCCCAGTAAGCCCTTATTTACAAAACTCAAGTCACTCGCCTCCTCGTTTATCTGGAACAGGAAGACAGCCAGGCTGGGATGGGATAAGATGGTGGAACCTTTCGCACAGGGTGGTATTGCTGCACCAGATTTTGAATTGTATTACTTAAGTGCACAAGCACAATTTGCGAAACATTGGTTTGACCCCGAGGGCACAGCCCCACACATACTCATTGAAAAACACTCTGTCCGTCCCAACGACATACGTTCAGTCCTCCTTAACCCTAGCTACGGGGACATCTGCCCATTCGACCCGGTGTATACAACCACACACGCCTGGGCCAGGATCTACAAAAGGATCGGTCTGGAGACCCGCTATGACCCGGAAGTCCCCCTGTGGAACTTCTCTAGTATCTCCCCTACATTTGATCGAGCCCTTCAGCAAGTCCTGGGATCCTAATAGGCTTTTCACATTGCGGGACATGTTCCCAGACGGCACGTTCTGTGATCTCACAGACTTCATTGGGGCGGTGGGAAGGAGCCAGCTTAAACGCTTCCAGTACCACCGAATGAGAGCCGCATTTGCGGCAAAATGACCAACCTTCCCGCTAGAACCCCAGACACACTAATGTATCAGGGTGATGGTGTCCACAAACAGCTACAATAAGGGGGTCTCGATGCTATACTCTTTAGTGCAAACCCACTCCCCTTCACGTAACATGATAGAGACCTGGGAGCAGGACGTGGGCACCCAGATTGATGACGTCAGATGGGCCCGCTACTGTCAACTCACTAGATCTGTCTATGAATTCTGGGCTCTGACTAATTCAATTCAAAGTTTTAAACCAACTGCACTATGCCCCTGCCAGACTAGCCAATTTTGTGGACGGTTGCACAGGGGCCTGCCCCAAATGCAATGCTCCGGATGCTGGGCCCCATCATATGTACTGGTCGTGCCCTCTGATTTTGGAATTTTGGCGGGAGGTGGCGGTACTCCTTGAAGACATAACGTCAATTCCGGCGACTCCGTCCCCTTTGAAGTACTTATTGGGTGACATTGATAAAGTGAAGGAAACCACAAGACGATTATTTAACATTTCATGCATTGTCGCCAAACGCTGTATCCTTAAATGTTGGAAATCTGCAACTGGTCCAACCCGAGCCAATTTCCTAAAAGACCTATGTATGGTAAACGACGATGAAGAACCCTTTGTACCATCGGTCCTGTCACCCTAAAGACATTTGGACGCTGCTGCGCCTGTACTTGTGTGATCTGGGGTCAGATGCGGAAGTAACACCTATATCCTCACCCTGATGTATTTTGTTTCTCGCCCATCGTATATATGTATGAGTAATGTAAAGATATCCAAACTGTGTTATGATGCTTATGCAATTGGTCGTGTTGTAAACCTGCTCTCTCAATAAATATATGGTTAAAAAAATATATATATATTTCAAAGAAAATAGCAGAACAGACCACTCCATGGCAGTTTTATGGAATATTATGAAGATAGTGGTATGTGGGGAATTAATTAGCAGGACCACAGCTTAAACTAGGCAGGGCAAGTTGGTCCAAACACAATTAGATGCAGAGGTACAATTGGCTGAGTCGGAGCACAAGCAGGCAGGTTCTCGGGCAACACTTATTAAAGTAATACGCACATTGCAGAAAGATAAACGCAGGCAATACTAAAAACCAAGCAACACTATGGTGTCAACAGTAATAAAGCCAACCGCCTTCTGGAGTACACTTTTTTTTTTTAAGTAGACACGCAATAACATTCTTGCTCTGTAAGATGTGAACGGCACAATACATCGTATCGACTTTGATAAATTAGCAATAATCCAAACTTACTTCGCCTCCATGTTCTCTGGAGAGCATCTGTCGCGGGTAAGTCAAACCACCTACCTAGCAGAAGCCCACAGTCCTAAACTACCTACGCAGATGACTAAAATCCTGGAAGGTCCCACCCTGCCCTTAGAAGTGGAATGGGCTATCAAAACCTTACAAAATGGTGTCTGATGGCATTACAGCCAATTTTTACTAAAAGTTTTCCTCCCTTCTCATTCCACATTTAACGACCCTGTTCAATTAGTTCTCTATGCCCTGCAGCATTTCTCCCACTATGGGGATGTCCACGACCATACGAATACCCAAACCGGGCAAAGACCTCACCTGTTGTGGCTCATACCGCCCAATCATCTTAACTAATAATGACACCAAGATGTTCTCTAAAATCCTGATTCACCGATTGATGGTGGTTCTCCCGAGGATTGTAGATTCGGACCAGACAGTTTTTAACTAGAGCCAAGCACTCACAACTATATTCAGAGGGTTCTTAATTGGGTCGCTCACAGTATAACACTTGGTGAGGAGTTGGGCATGACAGGTGGGGCAGGAGAGTGGGGCAGTGGAAGGCGGGTGCCCTTCTCTACATACATAGATCCCATTACTATTGGTCCTCGGAGATCGGCTTCCATGCATGTACATGTGGAGAAATCCTGCCATCATAGTAAAAATAGTTGTCAAGCTGGTAACACGGTTTAAGATTACGGTCTTCGGCAGGAGCTGCGGGGAAAACCCTTGGGACTGGCCTCATAACTGTAGGGCTGACTGCCAGTTCAATGTTCTTGTAACCAGGAAACCCTGCAAAGGAGAAAATCCCTCCTTCTTAAGCTGAGAGCACGAAGAAATGAACTGGCGGTTGAGGGCTGAAGGAGCTGTCCAATTGCTTAGTCAAGACCAACACTTTGTTTTAAGGTCTCTAGTTTTCTTTTTGTACTGCACCTCGTCCACAGTCATGTGGAATAAATCAACTGCCAAAAGGGAAGATCCAATACCTTCTCTTGGAAGTCCAACAGCTTGCATTTCCGCAGCCTATAGCCTACAGCCATGCCAGTGTACATACCTCTATTCCCATACACCTTCCCTGTGCTGCTGTGCCTACATGGTGGGCAGTGTATTCTACTCTATGAATAGGCTGGTATCTCCGAGGCCTTCAGTGACCAAATCTTATTTGCCTGCTGGAAGCAGTTTAGTGAAGATTTCCAGATCGTTACACAACTGGAAATTACAACCTGGAGGCTCAGCATCAGCGTTAGAGGCAGGTGCAATGAGGAATTCCGATAAATCCACCTTGGCTTTAGAGACAGACATTTTTCTCCTTTACCCTTGCTTGAAGCAACTAGACCTCAGCAAAATGGGAACTATGAACAAAGACGACTGGAATTGTGTTTAGGTGAAACGCAAATCTTCAATTGTAAAGCTCCTACTAGAGTCAATGTCCTTACTGATAGAGTGGGGATTCAGCCAAATCTTAAGTGCACCCTTCAACGGATTGTATAACAGCACGCCTGTTAAATTTCCCTATTGCCTGGGGTAGAGTATGGGACCATAAGGCCCTGAATTTTCCAAATCCAGGAATCCTGTCATGAACAATTGATCACAACCCCCCCACCCCCCAATTCCCCTCCACCTCACCTATATTTGTGATTTCTAGTGTGTTACTCGCATCCGGGTTAATGTGATCCATTGCTGTGGATCCAGCAGTATGATTATGATGGGGCTGGGCATAGGCTAAACAAGGGGATTCCAGCAGAAAAAGGAGAGGAGCTTAGTGGTTGGAGAAACAGCCAGACTGCTGTGTCCCATCTGTTGCATGCCACTTGCTTACTGTGTAGGAGAGTCCATCTCCTTGAAAAGGGTGCATAAGTCTTTAGAATAAGAACATGGCATCTGCAGTGTGGTAGTGGAAAGGGGCATCAGTATACCCCTGGCAGTCTAAAGGTCCTGAGAATACAATACATGATATTGTGCAGTGAACAAGGCTGACTAGGGTTTGAAGTAGCGGAAAGTTGAGGGAGAGAATTTCAATGTAAGTTTAACTGCTGCTTCTGGTGGCCAGTTTACTCTTGCTCTATAGCATGTTTAGGCCTTTGAGGGGTTTGGCCTCAGGAAGTTCTGAACTCAGATAAGTGTTTCTTTTCCCACCAATTCCCAAAGGTGTTCCCTCCCCAAGATCTCCACCCAGCTGCCTTTAATAGGGTCAACTAATGAAGTGGCAAGTAATGGGCCAAAAACCTGAATCCACATCGGTCCTCTCATGGGGTGGGAAGCCCTGGAACTAGAGGTCTGTGGACAGTCTATGCGCTTTCCCACAAACAGCCCACAAGTGTTATGTTATGTTAAAGGCATTTTTGTAAGCGCACGTACACCCAAAGGCATCTTGACGCTGAGGAAAAGAGGTGAGGCAAGGATCTTGTAGGGCCACTAAAAAGCAGAGTTTTCAATCTACGCCGAAAGGCCAGGTGATCAGAGATATCTCACTAGGAGATGGGAAGGCTTCAGCAGCGGCAACAGAGAAGGTACGGTTAGTGCCAAGCGGGTGGCAGAGATTCCAAAGCAATAAACAGAATTGTCCTTTAGTAGGGCATGCCACGGCCTTGCTGCATGTGCCTTGCTGTGTTCAACTCGGAAGCCTCAACCAATGAAAGGTGTCTTGCCTATGGGTTGAGCACCAGTATGTGTCCCAGTTGCACTCACCTCAAGGGCAGAAGCATTACTTGGCAGTAATCTCCCACGCAACGCACACATGGGCCCCGTGCTCGTGCTGTATCACTGTTGACCTGGTGGTTGCCCCTGCAAAAGGCAACTGGCTGAGAACCGAAAGTGTATGTCCTGGCATCAGTGGTAAGTGTTAACACGTTACCGAAGCAGGATGCCGACTGGAATACAGGCGTAGTACTCACCCAAAACCTCTTGCTGAAGACTAAGTCAGAGAGCTGGCAGGAGGTGGTCTTCCAAAGACCTCTTCCAAGCATCTTATCGGCACGCAAAGCATCAGAAAAGAAAGGGTTACGATATACAGGAATTCAGAATGGTCTGGGCCAGAAACCCATGCAGATCCAAGCTTGCAAAATGACGACGTGACCTGCAAACAGAAAACCCCAAATTACGAAGCATAGAAGGAGGGGAATAGGTTATCTAGTGGAGTTACTGTGAACCACCAAAAACAAACTAACTGAAGGACCATCAACTGTACCAAGCATTTCACATAAAGATAGGGAAAGGTTGGCAAAGAGACTGCAAGGAAATTGCCTGAACGACCAGACAGGCATACAGCATTTTGCTTCTGAATTAGTATGTTCCTTTCCAAAAAAAGATGCTACATGTCCTGGTTGGGTCCACCATTGATCAAATATGG
The DNA here is from genome assembly GCF_040938575.1 of Ambystoma mexicanum. Lineage (NCBI taxonomy): Eukaryota > Metazoa > Chordata > Amphibia > Caudata > Ambystomatidae > Ambystoma > Ambystoma mexicanum. The sequence goes on from NC_090936.1 coordinate 152,011,156, forward strand.
TGGAAAGGGGACGGATGTACAAGTATTAAATAATTAGTTACCAAACTATTTCTCTACGCTAGGAAGACCTAAAACAGAACACGAGTCAAAAACACCAAGGCTCTCAAACCTTTTTCTTAATTTCCATTAAATTCTGCTCTCCACGGATTGGGGTTGGAAGCCCGTTGCTGAAACTTGAGGGAAAAAAGACCAACAGTTATTTTTCCAAAAATAACTTTGTCTTCCCTCCCCTGAACACTTCAGACTTTGCCTTGCCCCATCACCACTCTCACCCCCCCTACTTACCCTGCGGCAGCACTCTTTGCTGTGTCCCTGCGACACCTGTTCCCTTTCACTTCCATGATCGGGAACCAATGCCGCAGGGTCCTTTTTTTTTCCACAGCATCAGCTGCGGGGTCCCCGCAACCACCACTCACAGTATAGTGAGCAAGGGTGCGGGGGACACCCCCCACAGCCCTTGCCACCGAAAAGGGGATTTGGTCAAACTTTTCAGCCATTCAGGAATTTAAATAGTCTTTTGGGGTGATCCCCTTTCCACATGCATCAACAAATTAGCTCAAATAAAGAACAGCGCAATAAAAACATGCAATGAATCGGAAAAAGAAATTAAGATGACAGGTTGAAGACTGGAACGCACATGGTGACCTTTCAGTTCTAGTGGACGGCAGGTGAACAGGCATTCCAGGTAAACTCTTCTGTCTCCATTTACCTGGCTGTAGACTTGCTAATAGTGCCTCAGAAAAAAACCAGTAACAATTACCTGTTCAAAGTCCTTGCAAGGTACTTTGTTCCATTGCGGGTTGCCAGTGAGGGATATTTCTTTTGAAGAAAAGCATACTCGTCCCGAATGGAGTCGGCAACCATTTTCTTATTGTTGATGTCCAGCTGGCTCCTGAAACAAGGAAAACAAAAGTCTATGCTGACCTCCAAATAGTATCTTTGTGGGCAGTTCACAAACTCTGCTGCCATTCCCTCCTAAACTTCCATTTGTGGACCATCATTTTCTATTTACAACTCCATACAAAATCCAAAAAATGCAACAAAGCCAGTACCCACAATAGAGTTTGACTGGGTAGATAGAGATTCAGAAATAAATGGCTTCTTGTCACCTGCTGTATAAGGAGATAGCAAGCATACATCAAGATCATAAACCTGTCATTTGTATGGCAACACGTGTTTTACTCAAAGCAGACACAAATGTAACTCCTTTTACCCAAAATATGAGAAAGAAACTGGATGTAGGATTACTGTGATGTTGCGTTGGTCCCTTTTATTTGGAACCTTGAATTAATGGTTTGTAATCTTTTCATTGAAATCTACACTGTGGCCAGCACAGCAATGCTACAAGCATCCCTTTTAGTGCACATAATCTGGACATTTAATCCAAACCAGGTCTTAGGAAAAACAAGATAGTCCAGACTGAAGCAAGCATGCAGTGCTTCAAAGGACCTTGAATCATCTGCATGTGGCATTCAATCTTCTGTTCTGCACTCCAAATCTCGTTGCTGCCCTGCTACAATATTGCCCCCCTCTTCCCGAAAAAAGACCGAAATCCACTAGTACACAGGTTTGGGAGTTTAGTTCCGACCTCTGATAAGCTCATTATAAGCATCCGCCCTTACCACCTTTCTGATTCCCTCAGTTTAATGGTCTTCGGCTAGTCAGTGGGCCTCATTATGAGTCTGGCGGTAAGAAATAGCAATTACTGGCATGCCGGTACTAGCCTGTCCGTGTTGCACTGCCCCTCGTAATCAGCGGGTGATTACGAGTCTCGGCATGCCGGGAACGGAAGCGCCGCCATGCCTGTAAGGTCCTTACCGCCCCGAATAGCAGCATCATTGAATGCGCAGAAACATCCACCAGCATCGCTGAATCCGCTAAGAATGGCACCGTTTGCACCAGTACCGGTATTACAGCCACCAGAAGCAAAGTCATCGCGGCGTAACGGGAAATGGGTCAGCGGCCATGTTTGAAAACAATCCATTGCCATCCACTGCAGTCAGGACCAGTTTCAGAAAACGCTAACCTGCCTGCCAGATCATGTCCAAGGCAATCAGAAAAGGTACCCTTCCCCCTGCGAAAACCCAAGTTCAGCGACGATGAACTTAACATGCTCACAGATACACTTGTCGAGCATTCCGACATTGTGTTTTGCGCGGACCTGCACCGTGCAGCGAACATTAGGGAAAAAAAACATGGGAGGAGGTGGCCAGGAAGGTATCTGCCGTGGGGACAACCCCACACAGTGTGAAGGACTGTCAGAAGAGATGGGATGACCTGCGGCTACGAGTGAGAAACATTCCGTCTGCCAACCGCAGTCAGGGGCAGACAATAGGTGATGGACCTGCCGCACCCATGAAGTTGGCACAGTGGGAGGAGACGTGTAGCTCTGATGGATATGGAGGCAATTGAAGGAGTTGGCCATGCAGGGACGGGAGTCCCATCATCGGACGATGAGTGACTGTTTGCGCAATACAGAAGCCACCACACCCACCTGATATCCCCAAGTACAAAGTTGTACTCCAAAAGGGAAGTAGACGTAAGCAAATACATGGCCCATCAGCCCCACCTAAACCAAACACCACATCCCGGCCACAAAAACACACAAGCAAAATGACCACTCAGTGGCAGGCACAGGCAGGCACACACAGGCACACACACACGACAACAGGTGTGTGTGTGTGTGTGTGCATCACCACCATCCCATTCAATTGCATGCTGCATGCCTCTCCACTACCAAATAAACACTTGATACACAACCAAACAGCACATGGCACACAGCCCCTGAACCATGGCTACAGCACGGAAGCCACAACACACCTGTAGGCCTCCTAACAGACACCATGGACATCATGGCAGCACCAGAAGGGTGCCAGTACAATCCTCCCCCCAAATCCTGCAGGCACCATGTGTGCCCCTCAACCATTCAAACTATGATGTACATGACCCAAATTGTGCCAACATCGATGCATGCAGGATGTAAGTTCTCCCATGACCAATGCTCTGCCTCTCTCCCACAGGCACGGATCCAGACAGCGACGGCGAACACGCCACATCAACAGGGAAGACACCTGCACGCAGGGGTGAGGACAACGCCACCAGGCCATCAACCTCTAGGGCTGCAACGCATAAAACAGACACACCTAAATCACGCACCAGTGCCCAACAGGGTGCACACCCCCAAGACCAGGAGGAGCGGCCACCTGGAACAGTCACACAGGAGCACCATGCCGGAGACACGTGCCATCAAGGCACGCTTGCAAAAAGATGCAGCGGCCAGAAAGGTCGCACCAATGAGGAAACTGGCCCCCCCAGCAGACAACTCTTGCTGACGATGATCCAACACAGTGGCCAGTGATGTCAAGGGTATGCATTCAACAGCCACAGGTTCAATGGGCGAGGTGGCAGCCTCAGCCCAACATCGCGCTGAGGAGGACGATGGGCCTGGAGATGAACTTACTGCAGGACCTACCATGTTGGGGGATAGCAAACACACCCCTAGCATGCAGGACACACCACAGTGCTCCCATGAACATGTGGCTGGTGCCCACAGCACTGAGGAGGAGATGGCGGAACATGGCTTCAGGCCCATGAGGAGCATATCACCACCTCCCGTACCACCTCCCGTACAACCATCTGGAAGCATGTCCATATGGGAATGGAGGCCAGACAGCAAGCCATGCATGACATGGTCAAAGAGCACTTGGCCGAAGGGGAGGCCACACGCAGGGCTAACACAGAACACAGGCAATCATCCGTGCAGTGAAGCACCATCGTTGAGCACAACACCTGCAAGCTCAACGCAGACAAGCCCTGTGCGCAGGTCCCGGCGCAGTGTGCGCCGCACGGAGCTACAAACCCCTCCATCGAAAGGGGGCGACAACAGCCAGGGACACTGGGACATGTAATGTGGTAGTCCTGTGGGTGTGTTGGCGCAGTGGATGTGTGGGTGTGTTGGGGCAGTGGGTGTGTGTGTGTGTTGGGGGCTTGGGTGTGGGAGGAGTGGGTGTGCGGGGGGAATGGGGGGGTGAGTAGTCTGTAGTGTGATGCGGGTGGAGGGTTAATTCATGTACACAGTTCCATTTCATTAATACACCCGTTGTGTGAATAAAGTTACTTGACTGGACATTGCTTCTTGAGTGTTTGTCAATTTATTGCTCAAAAGTGACCAGTGCCCAGAGTCACACTTTACCGGCACCTTCTGTGACCCAGTGCATCAAAAATATTGTGCTATCAATGATTGGCGTACAGTACGTCCCGCACACGCATCGCGACATGGCCGATGTGCAGCATCTTCATCAGCATCATCATGATCATCTTCACCCGGGGGTGTCTGATCCATGTCAGGTGGCAGAGGTACGTTGCGCAGGATGCACATGTTGTGCAGCATGGCACATGCCAATAAAATCTTGCCCACCTTCTCGGGCCCATAAATGAGTGCCCCACTTGACCTGCTGAGGCAGCGAAAACATGCCTTCAACAGGCCAAAGGTCTGCTCCATCACCACAAGAGTGCGTGTATGTGCACGATTGTAGTCCTATTTGTGCCGGTTCAGTGGATGGCTGACAGTGGTGAGGAGCCACAGCTTCAGGGGATAGCCAGCATCACCTGCATGGGAGCAAAATTAAGTGTGATTGGGAGTATTCATGCCATTCCATGTGTGCACTGCCTGTACATTGTTCATGTCCATATGCACTACTTTTCAAATGTCAGCCATTGCCTTCACATCTGCGCATACATCAGGCCTGTGTACTTCTCGGCAAGCCATGGGGTTGGGGGGCAGGGGGGGGACATGGGTGGCGTACACAACTTTGGGACCTTGACATGAGATACACCACTCACCCAGATGAAGTGTGAAGGTCCATGATGTACTCACATGTGAGGAGTGTGTGGCTGGGAATGAAACCAAATGCATGTTGAGCACTGTGTGATGCATTTGGCTGATGTAAAACATGATACATGTGGGTTTGACTATCATGCTTAAAAGAAATTGAGGACGCCATTAAGCATGGCACGATGTGATTGATAGTATGGTCCGCAAGTCTAGGGATATGTCCCTTTCATGATGCAGGATGTCAACTGGCATGCTGGTACTACCCCCCCCCCCAAATTAACCCCATGGCCCAGGAAGCAGACAGGTTGCATATGCATGTGATTCCCCCTCCCCCCCCAAAATGAACCCCATGGGCCTGTGGTTAGACTTGCCCAGCAGCCAGGCACGTCGTACAGCATGTCGTTCCATGTAGCGGGGGAGCATGGAGTTCCGCAGCACCATTGCATCATGTGTGGATCCTAGGTATCTGGCACAGCAATGTGTTATCATCTTGCTTGCATTACACACCATCTGGACATTGATGGAGTGGTATTGCGGTACACCACCTCCACGGCATGCCGGACTACCAACTCAGTCGAGGGCACCAGTGACGTTAGGCATGCCTGCCAGTGCAAAGAATGCAATTTCAGTGTCATTCACCTCCTGTGCAGTCAGTGGTAGGGATATGTAGGCACTTGCATGCTTTAGGAGTGCATCCAACACCTGTGTAAAGCAAAAGATTCCAGGACTCGGCGTCATCAAAATATATGTTTGTTTAATTGTGTTGCATTGTCACACATTCAAAAACGAAAAAAGCCCATAAACGATAACATGTTTCGGCTTCCTGGGGCGTAGATCTAGAAGGCTGAAGGTACAAAGAGGAGAAACCTTTCAAAGACCTGTCCGACTTTCCTCTGGTGGAGTGAAAGGAAGCGCGGTGCTGCTGGAGGTTGCCCAGGGAATGGGCCCCGTCTGTATCCGCCTTGATAGCTTGTAGGGACTCATCGATGACCTTCCTGAAAAGGCTATCTCGGTCCCATGTCGAGTACCTTCATTTGGACCTCCTGGTGGAAATTCGTGGCCTTCAACCAGCCTTGGCGACGAAGGCAGACACCGTTCCCCATCTGTTGGAACCCTGTGTCGGCAATGTCCAGCACCACTGTGATGGCGTGATCAGACGCCATCTCTCCCACCTGGAAGAGGGCAATCGCCTCCATCCTCTTGTCTCGGAGGAACTCCAAAATCGGGCCCAGCTTGAAACACAGCTCCCTGTCGCACCTGGCTAGGATCGCCAGTGCGTTGGCCGCCTTGATGGTGGAGGTCACTTTCCTCCCAATGCATCCATCTTCTTAACCTCGCTGTCCAGAGGGACTGAAGACGAGGACTGGTTAGATGAGTTTCGGGGGGCGCTGTTGAGCAGCCCTACAAGATGGCTGTCTAGTTCTTCAGCTCCGTGACCCGACGACTAATTATCTGCCTGAATCAGCGGTTTACTACACCATCCTGCGCTAGGAACAAGCGCTCTGTGTTGATTAATCCCAGGTCAACATTTCCTCCGAGTTTGGAAGAGAATCGGTCCTCCGGTGCTCTGCTGGGCCGCTTTACATCTCGGGCTGAGTACCTGCCAACTGAGGCCTGCGGAGCCGCTTGCATTACTGCGGGCCCTGCCACACGTGGATTGCTGAGGCCGCGGCATGTCATTTCCTGGTGGTCGGCAACCGACCTACGATAGCTTGCAGCGTGATGAGCTGCCAACGCGGAGGCCGGACCAGATTTCCCCCTTGCTGTGCTGACTGCACCTCTGGCCCATCGGCGTCCCTGCAGTGGCGCTTCTTCCTCGGCCCACGCCTCCTGTGGGGAGCGGCGGCCGGGCTTGCCGCGGGCCCGGACTCTGAGCTGGCAGGGGCGTTACTCCTATCTGCTGCTGGTGCCTGCCTCATCGATCGGCTCTGTGCCGCCGGGGCTTCGGAGCGGCCTCCACACTTCTGCGCCGCCCGGACTCACCTTGCGGATCCTGCCGAGCTCCCTCCCCCCCTCCGGGGCCCTGAGTCCGGCTGGGCTCCCCCTGCGGGCTACCTCCTCTGAGCAGCGGCTTGGGCGCCTGCTCGCTGCTGCCCGCGCCTCCAACTATCCGGAGCGGCTCGTGAGAGCTGGGGGCCTCCGCGGCGTCGGGGACACGCAGCATCTCCAGGTGAGGAGCCGGCCCCCGGAATTTAACCCTGTTGTGCCCCCACATACTCACTGTGCACGCAGCCGGCTCATGGTACTTTCTATGAGCCCCCGCACACATCAGGCAGCTCCCGGCTGCTCCTGCCCCACTGGCACACAACTCCATACTTCCAACTGCCTCCGGCCCGTGGGCCCACTGACCCCATCGCATCTTTTGGGCCCTCCTGGCCCGGGACCTAGCCGCTCCTCCCCTGTGTGATCTGGCTTCGCTGGGGCTTGGGCTCCCCTGCTCCTGGGGGCCTCCTGCCCTATTCATCTCTGCGGTGTCCTTGGACCTGGGCGGTCGCCGCCGGCGGAGTACTGCCCTCCCCACACCCTTTCTGCCGCCCCGGCACCCGCTTAACCTGCTCTCTCACTCACCCACACCCTGCACCTGCTGAGTGGCCTTGAATCGGGGTGCCCAACGCTTTTGACGGTGAGATCCTGGGGCCCCCCTATTCCTCCAGAGCGCTTTGCCTGCTGGATACCTGCCCTGATTGCGCCGCCATATCTGACCAGTGGACGCACCTACCATCTCTGCACGAAAGTGCTGGCGCCCTGCCCCAGTACTACGTTTGTCGTCCTACTCAGCGGGAGGTTGAGTCCCCCCCTCTGCTTCTTGATACTTTTACACTCATGGAACTCACAAATCGGGGGCTATAGCTTCCAAAGACCACTGGCTGCCTCAAGCACACGCGCCTTTCAGCCTTGGGAGGCTCCGTTACCCCCCTGGTGGTCTGTGTGCTCAGCCTCGCTCCTGGGTGTTTTACCACTATCCACTCCCTATCGCTCAGCTGCTTGGGGCACATGGTCAGCTTCTCCTGTCCGCTTTCGCCTTGCCTTTGTCAACACCACCCCATGCTTGCCTCTATCAGATTGGCCTGCCGCCTGGGACGGCCCGTCACTCGGGCTGATCTTTCACAATGGTGTTGTACTTGCCCCAATCCCTACACAGCGGCCGGCCCATTGTTGGACGGGAATTTGGGGACCCTCCTGACCCTTCTAGCCCTCAAAACCCGAGGACTTTTGCTAACGTCTCGCGAGACTTCCTTCCGGGGTCTCGGTATCCCCAACCATGTCCAACAAATCACGCTGGGCCAACAAAGCTGGGGCGATGGACAAGTATGCCAAGGTGCTCTCCAGACAGGAGCAGGGGGTGGCTGCCCTGCCCCAAGACGATCCAGATGCACCCTCAAGTTCTCCCCAGCCAGATCTTACAACACTGGAATCTATGGCCAAAAACTTCACGTCATTCCACGAAAAATTAGATGATATCAACGCTAGTGTAGCCTCATTGCGCACCAAATTGGACCAGCACGGCCCTAGGCTGGTCGAGACCAGGGTCGGGGCCAATGAGGATGAGGTCCACGTGCTCCAGAACACGGTCTCTGACCTGGTGCGTGATATGAAGCAAGTCAAGGCGAAGTGCGACGACTTGGAGTCCAGATCTCGCAGGAACAATATACGCATTGTGGGGGTCCCGGAGACGGCCCTCAAAGGCAAAATGGAAGAAGCTGTTGAAAACCTCCCGAGAGACCTCTTGGGCAATCCTCAGCTCTCCCCTTTCTTCACGATTGAACAAGCCCACCGAGCGCTGGCCCCCCGCCCCAAGCCCGGCGATTTCCCCAGGCCAATTATTGCTCAAGTCCTCAGCTTTAGGGACAGGGATCACATTCTGCGGTTGGCCCGGCAGAGGGGCGAGTTGAAACTGGATTCTCAAACTATCCGAATCTTCCCTGACTTCTCTGTCAATGTTCAAATGGAGCGCAGACAATTCAACGGTGTGAAAAAGTTGCTAAGAGTGAGGAAAGTGGAATACGCTATGTTGTTCCCTGCGAGGCTGAAACTCACCCATCACAATAAATCATACTTTTTCACTGTCCAGGACGAGGCGGTTAAATTCATTGAATCCCATATTCCCCTCCCTGGTACGGTGGACGAGCCTTTGGATGAGGGTTGAGGCCCTCTGTCTGGTCTCCAATGTCTGCGCCTCCTTCTGTCGGCGCACTCGACAGTTGCATTTTCCTTGTTATTTCATGAGTCCTAAATCTTGTATATCCATTGCTAGTTGTAACTTGTTGCAATGTCTCCTGGAAACTTAACATGTTATACTGCTGTACTACCTACGGTGTATCGCACCGCTCTTCCACTCAAGTCTTTTTCACGGCAGCAGCGACCCCCGCTGCAGTTGCAATGCCGAGTTTGGCTTGTTATGGTCATTGGTTGCGCCCCAGTTGGGCGCACAGGCGAGCGTTGCCCTGTTGGGTTTGGCACTCTCGCATTGGATCATCGGGTGGGTTACTGGCCACTGCCGTGTTGGGGGGGGCAGTGAGGGAGGGGAGGGTACTGTGGTGGGATGTTATAACAAAAATGGCGGGGCAGTAGTAGCTCTGGTTGCGAGGCAGCGTCTCGGTGCATTGACACCCAGCTCATATTCAACAAATAACGCCACACACTGCTGGGATGTCCCCTAGGTCTACATGATGACTATTAGGCTAATGTCTTGGAATATTAGAGGGCTCAGCAACTTCACTAAGGCCCGCAGGATAACAGCATACGCCCAGAGACACGGGGTCAAAATACTCCTCTTGCAGGAAACCCATGCCCTTGCACACCTATCGTCCTCTCTCGCCCCGACATGGGGCCCCAACAAGTATTTCACGGTCTACTCCTCCCAGTCCAGGGGTGTCCTGACCTTAATTCATAAATCTGTGGAATTCTCCTTGCGTACCAGCCACATTGATCCAGATGGTAGGTATGTGATCCTCCACTGTCTGCTTGCTAACACAGAGTGCCTCCTTGTTAACACTTACGCCCAGAGTATAGACACACCTGATTTTTTCGACCACATCAATATCATGCTCCAGAGATATGTTGGGGTCCCAATCATCGGGGGGGGGATGGGGGGGGGGGATATGAATCTCATAATGGACTGAGCTGGACAGATCAGGCGTTGCACCCAGAATAATGTCCAGGGCTGCCCGTCGCCTCCAGGCACACATGGGCCCAGCTGGCCTGATTGACGCTTGGAGAGCACTCCACCCACTGACCAGGGAATTCACATTCTACTCTTCTGCCCATGACAGCCATTCCAGAATCAATCTTTTTCTCCTTTCGGCCGGGCTCATTGGCAAAACACTCGACATGCAGATACTACTGCGCACGCTCTCCGATCACTCCCCGGTCACTTTGAACATTTCCCTGCAGCCTGCCCTTCCCTGCCACTCCAACTGGCGCTTTAAGTCGGAGGAGCTACACGATAATGTCTTCAAGGCCGACATACATGCAGATATCACCTTGTTTTTCGATAACAACAAACGCCATGACACAACAGATGGGGTAATGTGGGAGGCATTCAAAGTGTTCATCAGAGGCATGTGTATCTCCAGGGAGGCTGGGGTCTTGAAAGATATTAGGAACTCCTTACGTCGCTCCGAGTCCAGCCTCAAGCTACTGGAGTGCGAGTACGCTTCCGCCCCCCTCCCCACCCAAGTTAGCGCAGATACAAACTGAACTCGACACATTTGAGACCCACGCCCTCAGCGAGATAAGATATGTTGCCTGACCTGTTGCGGCTCGGAAGTATGGCGAAGGGGAAAGACCTGGCCGAACCATAGCCCGCCTAGCCCGGATTGAAGGGGGCAGAGCCCGCATTGATAGCATTATCGACAAGGATGGAGTTCGGCATTGGTCCGACAAACCCATCCTTGAAACATTTGTGGATTTCTATGCAGACCTCTACGCCCAGCAGCGCGAACACAGCCTACATGATCTGGATATGCTCCTTGACCGTGTCCCCATGTCCATTATATCTCTGGCCACTAAAGAGCAACTAGACTCACCCATCACCCTGGATGAAATTGCAGCGGTCATCTCTACCCTCCCTAAAGGGAAAGCTCCTGGCCCAGACGGCTTAACTGCTGAATTCTACCAAGAGCATGTCGCCTTGCTGGCCCCGCGCCTGTACGAGGTGTGGGAGGAGTCGCTACGCCTTGCTACCCTCCCGCGGTCCTTGCGCGAGGCTGTTATCACTGTGCTTCCCAAGCCGGGTAAGCCTCTTGACGAATGCGGCTCCTATAGGCCCCTGTCCCTCATGAATACCGACACCAAAATATTTGCCAAGATCATTGCAAATAGGTTCCTCCCCATCATGAAATACCTGATTCACCCTGACCAGAGTGGTTTTGTCCCTGCCCGCTCCACTGCCTTAAACATTCGGCGGCTGTTCAATGTTATCTCCAGAATTGACCCCAAAGCCAACGCGGTTGCTGCGACACTTGATGCCCAAAAGGCTTTTGACATGGTTTCATGGCAATACTTTTGGGCAGTGCTTGAGATGATGGGAATCGGCCCGCGCATGCTGTCCTATATCAAGCTACTATACACTAACCCTGTGGCCAAGGTTCTGGTTAACTCATCTGTCAGCTTCCTTTACCCTCCACAGGGGGACACGTCAGGGATGCCCATTCTCTCCCCTTCTGTTCGCGATGGCTATTGAGCCCATGGCAGATATTGTAAGGGACAACCATACTCGCAAAGTGATACGACTTCGAGATAACCCCGAGATTATATCACTTTATGCGGACGATGTACTTCTCTACATTAGGGACACCTCGGTCCATCTTGACCCAATAATTCGCGAAATCATCAAAATTGGCACATTCTCGGGCTTCACTATAAATTACACTAAATCAGAAATCTGCCCCCTCACGCCCGCAACTCCCCATCCGGCATGCGAATTCCCGCTTAAGTGGGCTCCTGGGGGCATCAAGTACCTGGGGGTCCATGTATCCCTCTCGAAACCCTTGCTACTGGCCGTTAATTACGTGGCCGCCACGCAATATGCTGAGGCCAAGATGAGGAGATGGTCAAACCTCCCCCTCTCACTATCTGGGAGACTATCGTTAATCAAAATGATCATAGTTCCGAAACTACTTTACATATTTGCTAATGTTCCGATCTGGCCTGGGAAACAATATTTCGCGGACCTGCATGCGGGGTTCGCCCGCTTTCTATAGCACTCCGGTGCCGTACGCAGGAAGTGGCAGCAAATGACATTACCCTATGAGAGGGGGGGGGAATTCAATGCACCGGATCTTACATTGTACTGGACGGCCGCTCAGGCTCAACACGCTACACACTACACACTGGTACCGTCATCAGGACCCCCCCGGCCACATATTAAGCTTGAGATCCTTGCGACAGCTGAGGTAAATGTTATGTCCCTGATCCTTTTTCACTCTTATCACTCGGACGCCCCGGCCGACCCAGTGGTCGCCACCATCAGGGCATGGAACCAGGTTCTACTACCCCACTCCGACTCTCCCCCCCCCCCATTCTACAAATGGCTACCCTTGTGGTCATTCCCGGGCCTTGCCCCCACACAGGATAAGCTCCTTATGCACCACTGGCTAGACCTGGGATATCACTCATTCTCCGACTTGTTCCCTGATGGGAAATTCATCACCCCGCAGACGTGGAGGCCGGGTCACTCCAAGACCTCACTGGAGTTGCTCCAGTACTTTAGACCAGAGCGGCAGTCCAAGGCATGTGGCCTTCGTATCCGGAAAAACCTCCTGAGTCCCCCGAGATCTGCTACATCGCTAATTCTGCTGGGGGTAGGGGCATAGTGTCCGCTCTGTATAAAATGCTGATAACACGTGCTGTGGACCCTCCCCTTGCGGTCCGAGATGCTTGGAGCCGGGAACTGGAGTTGTACATTACTGATGGTATATGGGCCAAAATGTGCATACACACACGCAAGGTCTCCCTCAACTCTAGATTCAGATGCATGCAATTCAAATTACTTAACCGCCTGTATTATACTCCTCACGTGGTGGGTAAATTTGCTCGGGACCACCCTCACCCTTGCCCGAGATGTAGATCTGGTGATGCGGACCATGCCCACATGTTCTGGTCCTGTGAGGCACTGGCTCCGTTTTGGGAGGCTGTGCTAGAGGCCCTTTCTGAGATGGTGGGGTTCCGGATTGACCCCGACCCCCTTGCTCTTCTGTTTGGGCTGTGGGAGGGGGCCGAGGCTAGACGGGCCGCTAAATTCCTGAATATAGGGGGCGATGGTGGCCAAGAAATGCATTTTGCAGTGTTGGAAGAGACGCTCCCCCCCTTCACTGGAGACGTGGCTAAAGGCCCTTAACTTGGACACAAATCTGTGAGGACTATATTAACACGCTGCCTGTTAATGCTCGCCCCAAAAACGTATGGACAGAGTTTTGTAGTTATTTGAACGCCAGGGCAGACTTGGAGCTTCTATCCTCTCCTCCATCTCCTGAGATGGCGGCTGAATGAGCCGACTTGGGATGGACCATGTGGTAATTAATTTGTTCTTATGAATATGTGTGGTCTTCTGTTGAGTCTTTGCACTGTTATCTATGCCTTATTATGGAATAAGAGATGTTGATGTAATATGTCATGCGCCAGCTACTGCTTCTTGCCAATAAAGAAAAGTTTTAAAAAAAGATGAGTTTCCTCACGGCCGCCAGAACCACAGAGTCCGGCGATGGTTGTGACCTCAGGCACATGGGTGCGGAATCCGGTACCCAGTACTTCTCCAGCCCATCTCGCTTGGCTGGAGCCGTGCAAGGGTTCTTCAAAAGGGCCAGGCTCTCATCCCATATGTCATCTAGGAGGGGCACCGCCATGATCTTCTTTCTCTTTGCCTCTCGCCTCTGGGACAGGAAACAATCCTTCCTGGTTTCTTTGGCACAAGCTGGAACAGCTTGGAGGCTCTGACGATCATTGAATGGAACAACGTCACCTCGTCCGGTGGGGACGCCCTAGGCTGCGGGGACCAGCTGCCCACGCCAAGGATATAGTCTTCAGTCGTGACCGTATCCGTACCCATGTCTGGTCTGCTGGGAAAGAGGGGGCCAGAAGCAAATGCAGAGGTTAAAATAGGGGCGTCGGATGGTGTTTCCTCTTCTTCGCCGGCAGCTGTCTGGAGGCCTGGGGGACCATTGGAACAGGCCCCTATGCCATCCTCTTCTGGATCTCCAACACCAACGTGTGGAGGGTTGAAAGGATGTCCAGAGACACATACCTTGGCAGAACTGGCCTGTTCGAACACTAGGCCCTGCACTGAGGTCCTCTTCCATATCCTTGTGTAGGAACTCCAGGTCCTCCTAGTCAGTGGCCGAAATTTCCATGGCTTGGGCCATGGCCTGCGATTGATCTGGGGCCTCCTTGCCCCTCCCCCCTATTTCCACCCTGAGGAGCGGGAACCAGCTAAACCAGACGTGTAGCCTTCTCCAGTGTGCCGGCAGACCTCTGCAAAGTCACCACTGCGGCCTTGCGCCTCGGAGGGAGGAAGGGATACCTTCAGAGCTACTGGGGCTTCCTTCTCAGGGTCAGCCCATTTAGCTTTCGAGAGAGTAGCCGCCACCAGCTCCATCATCGATAAAGACTCTTCCTGTGCCGCTTGGGCCTTTTTGGGCATCTCAGCCTTCTCCGTCTGCGGCTTCATGCCCACAGTTTACCCGGGTTGGACAACATTCTCTGGCAATGGAGGCGGAAGGTGATGCCAATCTCGCCCTGTCTGCTGTGCGACCAGCTTGCAAGGCGGCCCCAGTGGACGCAGACTGACTTATCTTGGGCCCCACGGATGAGGCACCCTCAAAGAACTTAGAAGCCTGCTCCTCAGACCGACAGGCCTTGGGTGAGGCATACCCCTGCTAGGAACACGGGGCAGAGGCCTTGGCGTTCAGCCACGCCGCCAGTCTACTGTGCCTGTCCTTTGTCGTCTTCTTGGCGAAACAGTGGCATATCTCAATCTTTTTCCTTGTGGTCCAGATGCAGACAGTAAAGGCATTGCAGGTGCTTTGTCCTCCACATACACATTTCGAAGCCTGCACTTGGTGCAGGACTTGAAGAGGACCCTTCCTTACTTCTCCATCACGGAGGGCGCGAAATAGGCCTGATGGCCTTGTGGAAACTGACGATCTTCACCCTTGACTTGAGGGGCGCTGAATTTCACAGACAACGGAAACCCGCTGTCGGCAGAGGGAAAGAAGAGCACACAGGCTCTTTCGGAACAAAAATAGACCCTTTTCCGCGAAATACTGTAGGAGTAGCTTGCAGACCAAACTGGAGGACTCCCAACATTGAAGCATGCAGTAAGCAATCTGAAGATGGCTGCCAGAGGAGGCTTAGGGAGAGGACTGTCATTGGATGGAGGGCAGTATGACCCAGAAGACAGTGATTGGTTTAGAGGAGAACAACAAGTTTGTTCTTACCTGGTAACGTTCTTTCGATGGGATGTTCCTCCGACGTATTCCTTATCTTGGTGATCATCTCCAGCTTGCTGGCCTCGGAATTTTTTTTTCAGTAGAGGGCGCTGCGCATCGACGTCCCTCGAGCCGATGTCCCTCGACAGCCTCTGTATCGGAGCCGACGTCATCATGCGTATAAATAGACTTGTACAGCGTCCGTTGCTCAGTTCCGTTTTGACGTTAACAGTTGTTTTACATGAATTGGTTAGTGACCCAGAAGGAGCATAAGCTGTAACCACAAGAAAAGTTTTACTGAGGGGATGGATGGGAGGGGCGATAAGGAATACGTCGAGGAACATCCCATCGAAAGAACGTTACCAGGTAAGAAGTAACTTGTTCTTCGAAGGGATTGTGTCCACCGACGTATTCCTTATCTTGATAGACTCCCATAGCAGTGGTGTGTAACTGGAGGTGGGAGTAAAATTGCCATGTTTCCCTTCAAGAGTGAACAGAGTGCAACACAGCTTTGCCAAATCTAGTCTCTTGGCTAGAGGAGGAATCCAGGTTGTAAAATCTTGTGAAGGTATGGGCAGACGACCATGTGGCAGCCGCACTTATGTCTCGAATTGGTGTCCCTCTTTGGAGGGCCGAAGAGGCTGCAATACCTCTGGTTGAATGAGCCCTAAGATTTTGAGGAGGCTTTTTCCCTGCCAGTTTGTAACATTCCAGAATGGCTAAAATAATCCATCTGGAAATGGTCTGTTTTGTTATCGGTGATCCCAATTTGTGCCCTGAGTAACCTACGAACAGTTGGTCTGCTTGCCTAATCCTAGCTAGTCTGCTGAGGTAGAAGCTCAAAGCCTGCCTTGGGTCCAGCCTATGCAGCCTTTCTTCCTCTTTCCCCGGATGGGGAGGGGGATAAAATGAAGGCAAAGTAATCTTCTGAGTGATGTGGAATTCAGAAACCACCTTTGGGAGGAAATTAGGCTTCACTTGTAGGACAACTTTATCTTTATGAAAAATTGTATGCGGGGGTTTACAAGATAGAGCCTGTAATTCGCTCACCCTCCTAGCAGATGTCAATGCCACTAATAAGACAGTTTTAAGGGTGAGAAACCTTAGTGAACAAGAGTGGAGTGGTTCGAAAGGAGTACCCATCAGGAAATTTAAGAATAAATTTAAGTCCCATAAGGGAACTTGGAATGGTCTTGGAGGATAGACATTGGTTAATCCCTTCAGAAATTGTATTACTAAGGGTAACTTGAAATACGATGGTTCCTCTGCAGTGCGCTTGAAGATCGATAGCGCTGCGAGTTAGCCCTCGATAGTGCCAACCTGAAGGCCCGAATTTGCCAAATAGAGTAGAAAAGATAACACCGCTGGTGTACCACATGAAAAGGTCGAAATTCTTTTCTGTACACCAGCTGAAAAATTTGTTACAACGGCAGCGGTATAAAGTCTTTGTTGCTGGCCTTCTTGCCGAAAGCAACACCTCCATGACGTCATCTGGGAGGTCCCAATCCTTGTATCTCAACCTTTCAGATACCAAGCGTGAAGGTTGAGGGTTCTGATGTCTGGATGGAGAACCTGACCTCCCTTCTGCGAGAGAAGATTCTCCTTGAGTGGAAGACGAATTGGAGGGCAGATGGACATATCCAGAAGGTCCGGGTACCACGTTCTCCTGGCCCAGTCCGGGGCAATTAGGATCATAGTTTTCTGGAACCTTCTCAACCTCCTGTTGAGGAATGACAGGGACTGGAGGAAACGCGTATAGAAGTGGAAACTCCCAGTCCACTACGAGCACGTCCCCTAGAGTTCCTCTCGAGGGAAATTCCCTTGAACAAAACTGATCGCACTTCGTGTTGATGCTGGTGGCGAACAGATCCACTTGAGGGGTTCCCTAAAGGGTGAAGATCTGTTGAAGGACTTCCTGAGCTAGTTCCCCACTCGTGGGAGACTGTACTCTGCCTGCTCAGAGCGTCTGCTGTTTTTCTCTCCGGCTACGTGAACTGCCGATAGAGAGATTCCTTCTTGGATTGCCCAAAACCAGAGCTGCATCGCCTCTCTGCACAGAGGCAGTGATCCTACGCCTCCTCTTTTGTTGAGGTAGTACATGACCACTGTGTTGTCCGTCATTATCAGGACATTTTTCCCCTGTACAGATGGCAGAAAAGCCTTCAGCGCTAGTCTGATTGCTCTCAGCTCTAACAGGTTGATATGTAGTCTGGACTCCGATGGAGACCAACGACCGCTGATGGTCAAGTCGTTGGTATGGGCTCCCCACCCCGTGAGTGAGGCATCTGTGACTACGGTTATCTCCGGCCATGGTTGCCAAAACAGTTCTCCTTTCAAGATGTTCTCCTGGCAGGCCCACCACTGAAGGTCTCGAGCCACCTTGTCCGGAACCTGAAGCAGGTCTGTCATTCTCCCTGAGAATTGCGAGCACTGAGTTCTCAGTGCCCACTGAAGAGATCTCATTCTCAGGCGAGCCTCTGGCACAAGGGAGATGCAGGATGCCATGAGGCCTAGCAACCTCAAAAAGTCGAAGGCTGGGAGACGTTGGGCATTTTGAAACTTGGTGACCATTTGCAGAATATCTTGAGCCCTCACCTCTGGTGGCGAGGCTTTTCCCAGAGAAGTGTCCAGGACCGCTCCAATTAACTGGAGTCTCTGATGTTATCATCTCTGACTTCTTTAAATTGAGGGAGAAGCCCAGTTTGTGAAGGAAGTGGCAGACATAATCTAGCTGGATCTGAGCTTGTTCCGGAGAGACAGCTCTGATCAGCCAATCGTCCAGGTAGGGGTAGACGTGAATCCCTTCCCTCCTTAGGCTTGCAGCCACTACCGACATTAGCTTGGTGAAGACCCTCGGGGCGAGGACCACCCAAATGGCAGAACTCAAAATTAATAATGAGAGCCGCCAATTACGAACCTCAGGTATTTTCTGTGTTTGAGATGGATTGGCACATGGAAATAAGCATCCTGAAGGTCCAGAGATTCCAGCTAGTCCTGGAGCTGTAGGGCCTGAATGATCTGCGAAAGTTACCATTTCGAACTTGTTCAACTCTAGTAAGTCCAAGATAGGTCTCAGTCCTCAGTCTTCTTCGGTATTAGGAAGTAGGGGGGGGGGGTATGGAGTACCAGCCCTTGTTCCTCTCCGCTACAGGTACCGGTTCTATGGCACCTTTCTCCAGCAGGTCTACAATTTCCTGCAAGAGGAGTGGATCTGGAACTTTCCGAGAGCTGTTCCCCGGTGGAGGACTCTGAGGAATGCGTAGAAAAGGCAGGCAGTAACCTTGGGCAACTATCTCCAATGCCCAAGCATCTGACGTAATACCCTGCCATTCCGTCAGATGTTGAGTTAGCCTGCCCCCTACTGGTGTCTTGTGAGGAGAGTCCTCAGAGATTTAGAGGCAGCTGATGCAGGTGCCGAGGGTAAAGAGGTACCTGCTGCTGCGGCTTTTGTATTTTTACCCCGTCCACCTCGGGTGAATCTTTTTTTACCTCTTTGAACCGACTGTCCTCTGCCTTTTCCGAATGCGTAATAAAAGCGAAAGGACTTACCTCTCCAAGAGGTTCCTGAGGGGCGATATGGCGTTTGACGGATTGCAGCACCCAGGGATTTTGCAGCTGCTTTCGATGTCTAACTTTTCTAGGCTGTCATCCGCCTTCTTACCAAACAAAGAAGAGCCGTCAAAGGGCATATTTAAAAGTCTGGCTTGTACATCTGGAGCAAACCCAGACTTTCACAACCACGCAAATCTGCGGGTTGTAGTACTTGCCGCCATGGCCCTACTGATGCTGTCAGCAGAATCAATGTCAGTTTGAAGGGATTCGCACATTGCTTCTTTACCATCCTTAATGATGTTTAGAAACGCTTCCCTTTCTTCTCCCTCTGGGAAGCAGTCAGCCGCTGATGAAGCACACTCCCAAAGTGTATGGCTGAACCTTGCGAGCGTACAAGTAGCGTTAACAGATTTCAACGCCATGCTACATGCAGAAAAAAACTTTCTTAGCCATAGAGTCGTATCTTTTGTCATCCCTGTCCTGTGGAACAGTAGGGTATGCAGATCTACTGCCTGATGCAGTTGCTGCTTGGACAACCAGACTCTCTAGAGTTGGATGTTTAGTCAAAAATTCAGGGTCAGTAGTAGATAACCTGTATTTGGCTGATAACTTCTTGTTAACCGCCGGGATAACCTCAGGAGTTTCCCAGTTAGCCAATATTTTTCTTTGTAATGCAGCCTGAAATGGAACCACAGGATCCTCCTGTGGGCCTTTGACTAAGATGTCTGCAAGGTCATTCAGTTGGAATGCATGTGAAGGTGTAGACCAACCCATGAATTCTATGATTCGTGCCATTAAAATTCTGTAAGGAGTCTCAGCATGTTCTCCTGGGTCTGGTTTGGCAAATTCTATTTCTGGGGAAGTATCTAACCCACTTGCCTCATGGAAGGATTCTCTAAGGTCCTTCAACCTATTTTCCTCAGAGGTAAATTCCTCTGGTTCTGGTGTTGCAGATCTCTGCAACCCAAAGGGTCTTTCTTGATCTGAATCCTCCCCTTCCTCATAGATTGAAGACAAAGGTCTGAAATGATCAGACCATGGAAATGGCCCGATTTCCATGGCTTAAATCCCATTTCCAGAGCAGAAGGGGCTAAATTTGTCATAATCGGTTGGGAAAACGTCGACGTCGTCGTGCAACGACTCGCGGCGTTTAGATTTTGCGGGTCTTTCACCCAGGGTATCACCCTCAGCTGTCTTCGAGGGGGTCAAGGCCGCTTTCTCGAAGGCGCTGTTAGGGAGAATTCTCTGTTTAGGCTGAATTTCCCTACCTAGTGAGTCCCCCAGCAGCTTTGCTGGATTTCTGGGGTTTCTTTTTTTCTCCTGCCAAGAGTGAGACTCTTTTACCCTCACTCTTGGACATGTTGAAGTGTGTTTTCTTGGTTAAACCTTGTGTTGAATGGGCTATGGGGTCTTTTACTCCATAGGGCCTCATGTATTTTTGTGATGTGGGTTACACAGCACCCTCTGTGCGTGACCCAGGGGTGTCCTAGGGACTCCCCAACATAGACTCCATACCCTGGGACTGACTACTGTCTCCCAGGGCATGTAAAGTCACCAAAGACTTTGCTAGTCTTGAATCCTGAACAGAACCAGTACAAACCATCATATTGTGGACGTACTGGCTGGGGCAATTCGATTGCCCCAGGGTCTGTTAGTCGAGGGGGCACGTCTCCGTCCCCCCTGATCGAGTTTTGGCTGGTGGCAGTGGAAACTACGTTTTATATTCAACCGCGAATATTTTCCTATGGGATTTCCCATTGTTTTAGGCTAACACATTTAATTATTTATTTACGGTAGCCTTAAACATACCGCCGGTTTATATATTTATTATTATAACTCCGGTTGGGACTTTTTGCCAAAACTTGATTCTAAGATGGCGTTGGCGTTCGCCTCTGTAACTCTGACCCAAAGTGGAGCCCTTTGTTCCACTTTTGGCGGGCTTCTCCACAGAAGCCCTCCAAAGTGGTGCCACTCTGTCTGGGGTACTTAAGAGGGGTGGAGGGGGGTTTAGGCACCCTGGACTGAGTTACCTTGGTAACTCAAGTCGCACTCCGTCCTGATTGGCCGGCCGGCTCACCACTTAGCATGTTTGAGTGACAGCTAGGCTGGGTGAATGGGGGTTTGCTGCATAAAAGCAGGGCTTTGGGGACTGGAACTTTAGAAGTCGCCACAGGACCAAGAATCCGACGAGGGAAGAGCTGAGCCGACCTGCTTCGACGACACCACCCGGTGGAGCCCTGCTGAACCGTCTCACCACTTTTCCCGACGACCGAGGAGAACTCTTAACGGAGTGGCTCCTTCCCTTGACTGGTGGGGACAACCAGTTTTCGCCTTCTTTTCGCTTCTCGAGGTATCTCGTGGCCGCCTTGCCAGTGCCAAGCACCCCGGCAACCGGAACCCCACCACTTTTACCCCAACCACGAAAGTCGGTACAACCCTTTGACCGGAGGACTCCGCGGCTGGTTTCTTCCCGGGCAGTGCAACGACCTTCTTCTTCTGCTCTTCTGCGAGAACTTCTTCTCCCCTGACCGACGTCGAGCCTTGCTGCCACTGCCTGGAACAACTGCCACCGCTGGAGGATCCTTTCCGCTTAAGGTACCGTGTTCCGCCTGGCTTCCCTTGCCACCGACTGTACGGGGTAGATTTAGCCCCCGGCTTTCGAACCTGGGAGTGCCTGGAATACCCTGGCTAAACTTCTAAGCCACTCTAAACTCTTTCTAACTCTTTGCAAGACTTTGAATCCCTATATCTTGGGCACATTTTCGCTCCGGCTACTCTAAGAGTGGGCCCTGTCTAGTGACTTTTGCTCACCTGTGACTTTGTGCTTCTTTGAGCCTATTGCAAGTGTTCTGGACCTTAGAGTGGTGTGTTTAACCCATTTCTGTTTCTTTTTATCCCTTCCTTAAACCTACTAGAGTGTCATCTAACGTTAAGCGCTCACCTCTGTTTTAATTATGTGGGGTTAACTTAGAGTTGTCTAGATAGGAGTAAGGGTTGAAACTGCTTTCATTATAACTGTGTTTTAAGTGTTTTTACTATACTTTGCTAGAGTGTTTTCAACTTATGTGTTCTTAAAAATAAATAACTATATACTTTTGAAACCAAGCTCTGGTCAGTGTTTGCTTGTGCTATTGTGTCTGAGTACATATTGTGTATACTTTGCATACTGCCTAACTCTTCTTGAGGGAAATCTGACTGCTCAGCCACAGCTACCAGGTAAATCTGGGTGGTGCGGACTGCTACCAAGTGGGTTTACTGCTATACCTGTAGTCTTAAATCTTTTGCAGTGGTCCCCAAGGGAACTGCACAGGTTTCTGCCTAACAGGCGCCAAGCATCCTTCTACAGAATTCCTCCCACTCAGCCTGAGAGCTATGTTTTGTGGGGCAGGTGACTCTTTCCGGAGAAACAGAAGATGACGAGGAAGGGGATCTTCGACATCTCTTACTTGAATGCTTGGATCTCGAAGAGTGGTGGGAACTGCTTCGAGACCTAGACCGAGAAGGTTTCCTGTTTCGGCGAGGAGACTAATGTCTCGACTCTGCCGAGGAAACTTTCGAAGGAGTTTTAGCTGTCTTACCTCTCTCAAGCTTCCCCTTACGCTCCTTCAAGGCTTTCGCCGTCATGGACATGCAGTCCTCGCACTCCGAACAATGGTGCTCCGATCCCAGGCACCACAAACAGATCCTGTGAGGATCTGTCAACGACATTTTCTTTCCACAGTCTTGAAATTTTTTCAAGCCGG
The DNA here is from genome assembly GCF_040938575.1 of Ambystoma mexicanum. NCBI lineage: Eukaryota > Metazoa > Chordata > Amphibia > Caudata > Ambystomatidae > Ambystoma > Ambystoma mexicanum. The sequence continues at coordinate 152,033,712 of NC_090936.1, forward strand.
ACTGTGGAGTCGTTGGTTTGGGTGAGGAAGCCATCGAGTAAGAGTTGGTTTATTCTCGAGGAATAATGAAGAATATATTCTCTGACTAACTGAGCAACGCGATTCCGAGGCCCACGAAGCGCGGAAAAAACAGAACTGAGCAACGGACGCTGCATGAGTCTATTTATACGCATGATGATGTCGGCGCCAATACGGAGGCTGTTGAGGGACATCGGCTCGAGGGACGTCGACGCGCAGCGCCCTCTACTGAAAAATGTTTCCCGAGGCCAGCAAGCTGGAGATGATCTATCAAGATAAGGAATACGTCAGAGGACACAATCCCTTTGAAATACAGTTTGTAAGTGAAAGACAGTTTTTCTTTTTACTGAGGATTACCAGCATGACCACAGGGAATATTCATGTATTCATGAGCATGTGAATCCATGTCAGACCTCATGCTGGAGAACTTAAATGTTGCGTTAAACCACAGTGGTCTACTGGCTTTCTCCTAAAGGCATGGCTAATTGCTGTTATATTTTCCCAGGCCAGCCCTTTGGCTTCATCTGAAGTACCATCACGTAACCACGTCTCTACATTATGTATGGTCACATGTATGACCTTGGCTGTCAATTGGTCTGAGTCTTCATTTTCCCAGCGTGATGTTTTATACTCACCCAAATCGACCCCCTTCTCCCCTGACTGAAGGAGTTCCTCTCGATCCCCACTGCTAGGATGAGGGGGTTGTGATCACTTTCAACCTTAGGGACCATTTTGCAAAACCTAACCCAGGACCAATTTTCTATGGCCAATATAAAATAATCAATCGTTAAAACATATCTGGCATTTACAAAGGTGTAATTGCCTTGGGGTAGCAGACGGAAATCTTCAGTTTACTGCTCTGAGCCCCATGGATGTCTGAATTTCCTGCCCCTGTTGTCAGTGCTAGGTTCCATCAGAACTGATGAGTTAATGACAAATGCTGGATTCTCTTCATTGACGCCCCCAGTGCCACCCTCATATATTCCAATATTTAAATTGAAGTCGCCACCTACTAAGAGCTTGAAGTTTCGAAAGGTCTACACGATCTCTTGCAGCAGGCATCAAGTCTGCCAGTTCCGATAAGAGTACCACTGTTGTCATGGGCAAGATGAATTATAAAAACGTGCAACACGCCACAGAGTACCATTAGCTAGTTCTAAGTCTATAATCAGTAACGTCTAGGACACTCAAGGGTTCTTGATTTATTTTCAGGGCACTTGATACACATGTTGCCAGTCCAATGGGATTTCTTCCCCATGTAGCCTATGATGCCTTCACATGAAAGGTTTCAAAATTATCGATATCTCGTCTATACCCCACGTTTCCTGAAATAACAAAATATCCACTTGTCTCAGGAATACCACAAACTCAGGGTCTTTGGGTCTGGTTCCAAATCCAGCAATGTTCCATGAGCCAATGTTTACAAAACATCCACAATTATCTTTGTTGGGGCATGGTCGGGGGATACGTGGACAGCAGATCCATAAACAGCATCTTTCGCTCTGCTATCTTCTAGCGCCGCATAGTTCAAGTCCATCATTCATTTGGATGCAAGGGCCATTGGTGTAAGAAGCCCTTCATTTTGCAGGTCTCTGTGTAGGCGTTTGTTTTATCGTACGATACATACCAGGTGTCATGTAAACGGCATGTGGTATGTCGCGTGTCATGGTGCACTTCTATGCCTTTGAGCGCCATTACGTCTGCACAGTTCAGTATAGCTGCCCGCAGATACCGGTTTGCCATCCCATACTTTAACTTGCAACCACTGCAGTACATACAGTCCGAAAATATTCTCATGACTGAAGAGATTTTGAAAGATAAGTCGGGAATCCAACATTTCTACCACTACCATATAAATGATGTTTTAAATTAATTCTTATTATCATGGTTAAGGCCCTTAAAGCAGCAGATGTTGCCTTCCCTCCAACCTGTCAGAGGATCCATTAATGATAGTTCTTTCAGGCTTTGTCTGCCTATACTAGGGAACACATTTGGATACATTGGAAGGAACTGCGGTGGCTGGGTTCCATTTTGGTTGATATCCGACTGCACCACAGTATTGGGGAACTTCAGTTACTCCCAGTAACGTTTGTTAAATTGGCTAATAGAGAAGAACCTTCTCCCTTATTCATTTTCGACAGCGCTTCCAATCACAAATTCCTATAATGTTTAATTATCCAAGACGGTGGAGATGTAAATTTTGTTGATGCTACAGCCAATGTAGTAGTCGAGGGCCAAAAACTGCTCTCAGATCGCCGATTGTTAACCTGAGTGGAGGCCCTTTTCTCAGGGAATTGGACGTGGGTACGTTCTGCTTGATTTCTTACATCGACCCATACAAATTTTGTGTTAACTGCGGTAGGACCAAGAGAAACTGCAGGGTTACTGCGCCGAATCAGCTTCAAATTTATTTCTAGACACTTGTCCAGGCACTGTTCATCCCAGACTTGAGAGACTTGAAATTCATGAAACTCATCCTTCATATTATCTATGGATGAACTGATATTCAGCCATAGCTCCCGTATTCCTTTATTTTCAATTGAGGATAGCGGAGCTTCACCGACACGTTCCTCTCCCTCCTGTTCATCGTCTCCCTCTACTCAATTTGATTGCAGTTTTTGCATGTAGACGCCAGCACCCTGCGACACATCCAGGCCTTTGGGGAGCCTGTCAAGTCCATCGGATCATCCACTACTGGCAGGATTCCTTAATTAGCTATTATTGAAGTGAAGGGAAGTGATCTTCTCTGGGGGTATAAAGCCAGCCACAATTCCCTTGTGTTCTTCTGCAAACTCCTCTATATGTGCTACCGTGCCAATAGATCAATTATCACTCCACTGGGACTGCAGATTTGTAATTTACTGGTTTGAGCTTACCATGAGAGGCAGAATCAAGCTCTATATTAAGTTCTACGTTGCGCGCAGTGACCATTTGCTTGCCTCGAATGGACTGCAAATCGGTTTTGGAACTTTCCATGGTCCTTGCTGTGAACTCCACATTGGTGGCCCAGGTGTCAGAATTCACGCAGACCCATGTATAATATCTGTCAATGGATCTCTCCAACGCTTCCAGTAGTGATCTACCAGAAGGCCCAATGTCTCCAAGACCCCCACATGCCCAGTCTGTCGCACATGGAAGATAGACGAAAAATGAGTCCCTAGGCAAAGGGGCGGAGGTAAACTTACACTTCCATCTCCACATGCAGAGCTTCGCTTGTCGTCCCTCTCGGCAGCTTCGGGGTCCTCGGGGATCTCAAGTGTTAGGCATCTCAGATTAATGAAACCGTTCCAGTTTTTGCAATGTGGGGATTAGGCCAGTCTGGGAATTTGCAAGCCTTTTAGGCTGTAATGCACCCGCTGGCGAGGTTTTAATGCAGCCGCTGGCGAGTTTGCATCCACCAAACCCTCCCCTGCATCCTCTTTTCCAGTTGGTCTCTCGTCCAAGAGACCGAGACCTCAAGCGAGTTCTGTAGTGACGACTTCTAAGCGCCCATTTTATAGTTGATGGAGTACACTTTAGAGTTGTTTCAGCTGAGTGGGTCAGGTGTACCGAGCAGAGTGAAGCATACTGCCTTGCGCCTCTGCCCCTCCTCATGATTAGACATTTCGACCTACATTTTTCTCCCATTTTCACTTGTCAGGGAAATTCCCAACAACTCCAGCCAGCGACACTCTTTGATAGTGTATTGGCTTTAATCTGGGGAAGATTTAAATGTAGGACTGATATTAGGGATCCGGTACTTAGGCGAGAGCCCACCACCCTGTTCTGGTCCGCAGTCTTTTCAGTGTCAAAATATAGGCCTGCAGAATTCACAGGCTCGGAAGTCAGGAGAAAAGACCCACAGGCTTACATCTGCAATAACTATAGCCAGTGGACGGGGGGTGGGTGGAGGGGCGCTAGAGAGCCCGACCAAGACGGCCGTGGGTCTGTGAAGCTCTCCAGCGCCCGAGAATACCCGGTCCATTATCCGGCAGACTCCTGTGTTAAATCTGTGCTTTGGCGGCGTACAGAGGCACCCTGCAGCAGCGGGCTCCTACAGATAGAAACCTGGTGCGAAATGGCGCCGGAATTGCTGCAAACAACGCAGCTGTAGATTGGCGCCGCCCGCGTGGTGTGGAGGAGGTGCGGTCCTATTGGAAGCGATGCGTTGAGGGGCACCAGCGGCTGGCTTGCACGGGCACTTGCCTCGGTCCGGCGGCAGTGTGGAGTGGTGCCGGGAGACCAACCATTCACGGTCGGTGGTGCGCCCTGCATGGGAGGTCCTGCTGGGCCGGCTGTGGAGTCAGGGGCTGGGCTGCGAGGCGCAGCACTGGCCGGCCGGTGAAGTCAGCACTTGGAACGCCATGGAGCTGATCCGAGATGTTGGTGGCCTGTCTCCGGAGAGCAAGCAAGGCGTGCTGGCAGAGCTGCATTGGCGGGTGGTGCACCGGATCTGAGATTCCCCCAGATTGGAGCTTTCCCGCGGGCAGCTGTGGTCCTACGTTTTCTTATCGTGGACCGCGGTGCCCCCTTGGAGACATCCAGCCTGAGAGGAGAGGTAGTGGGCTGGGGAGCGGGGCGCGCTGAGAGCCTTGGAGCGGTGTTGGAGCAACATTGGCAAGGACTGAGACGAAGGGAGGTGTTGACTCGGCACTGCCCTGGGTGCTGGCTGGCGGGGAACCAGAGGCAGACAATTAGCATAAAGGGGGGCATTTAAGGTCAAAAGTGCCCCCCTATCGGGTTTGAGTTCTGAGCGTGAGAGGACAGGCAAGGCAACCTAGGACGTGTGGGTGTGGAGATTTCAGTAAGCTGCATTGGAGTGGAGAACGTGGCCCCGGGAGGGGGGGGGGGGCTTGGTGAACTGAGGTTGGTCCTGAGGCCGCCTGGAGAACCAGCTGAGCCCCCCTCGGTGGAGACATTGGTTTGGCTCCATGGCCGGAGGGGTCAGCCCTGTGGAGTAGCGCAATATTCGGAGTGGCCTACCACTGATATGCTAGCCCAGCCCCCACGCTGTGGTTTTACACTCACGGTTGGAGTGTTGTGACACGCGTTGGTAACCTGGGGCCCCTCTCACCCATAGATATAAGCAGGATCTGGTATACGGGGTGGAACAGATCCCTGGCTCGGAGTAGAGGGAGGCAAGGCACAGTGGAAACAGTGAGCAGGACCAGCAGATTGGGTGAGCTGTGCTGCACCTGCCCCAACCACACAGCATGTCGTAATTGGCAAAGGTGGTAAACAAACCAAGCTGAACTTTGAAGCATCCACCCAGGCCAAAAACTGTTGGGGGGGGGGGGCGATGGATGATCTGTCTGCGCTGTGCACCCCGGGGTTGGACACAGACCCTAGCTCCGCTTCGAGATATCAAAGCTATGTTCACGCAGCTGCAATTTGGGATCCAATCTCTGGACGGGATACTCGATACGCTGACCTGTAAAGTAGACCATTTGCAGGTCCGCCTAGACAAGCATGGGGAGAGACTGGACGAGGCGGAGGGGCGAATATCCGGTGTGGAAGACGTGGCAGCCTCGGTCTCGAGAGAAATGTCCGGAGTGAGGAAGGACCTGAAAGAGCACAAGGAGAAGCAGGAGGACCTCGAATCGAGGCTGAGAAAGAACATTAGGATTGTGGGCCTGGCCGAATCGGCTGACCAGAGAGACATGGAAACCCTGGTTGAAAGAATTCTGAGAGGCGCGCTGGGGCCTGAAGGGTTCTCCCCAATGTGTGTCGTGGAGAGGGCGCATAGAATCCCTAGTGGGAGGAAGCAGATTCCGGGAGCGCTACCCAGACCGCTGATAGCCCGTCTATTGAACTATCGAGACAGGGACACAGCGCTTCAGAAGGCGAGAGAAAAAGGAACTATCACCTACAAACAGAGCACTATCAAATTTTTCCCTGATTTCTCGGATAAGATGCAAGCGACTAGGAGAACGTTCCTGGATGTGAAGAAGCAGATGCAGCACAGAAATATGAAAAACGCAATTCCGGCCAGGTCAGAGTTGAACATGATGGGAGGTCACTTTTTCCAGACCCCGGAGGCGGCCGCATCTTTTTTGGATATGCTACCAGGGGATCTCGAAGCAGCGGGGTAACAATGCCTGTCATGAAGTCTGAACGCACTTAGTCTCCGGACAGGAAGTCTATCATTGTATCCGAGCTTCATAGCCTGAGCAGGAGTCGAATACCCAGAGAGGCGTGCTGGAGGATCAGGCTTGCAGTCGTCCCCGGCGCAAAAGCTAGTTATGGCAATGTCATGTTCAAGGGGGGAGCCGGACAGTTGGGGCATCCGGCGTGGGTGGGGGGTGTTGGGATGGGGGTAGGGAGGAATAGGGATTGGGGGGGATGGACGAAGCACCAACAAGTTGGGGGGTTTTTGGTAGTGGTGGGGGGGCAGGGAAGTAGAGACGCAGATGATGCAATTGTGCGAGGTAATAAGAGGCGAATGGGTAACAGATAGAGTTATTCACTAATGGCGACACTTAAACTTATGGCCTGGAATGTTAGAGGCCTTAACAACCCACCTAAATGCCCGAAAATCTTACAATACTTGAGGCGGCACCAAGTAGGGGTGGCCTTTCTCCAGGAGACTCACTTAACGGCGGATTCAGAAGGTAAATTCCGCAAAAGCTGGGGGTGTCATAGGTACTTCTCATATTCTTCATATTCCAGAGGGGTGTGTATCTTGGTGCATAGCTTGTGGGGTTTCGACAGACTAAGGTCCTGAAAGACCAGGAGGGCAAGGCACTGGTAGTGCAGGGGATTATTCAGGGGAGGATGTATACACCGATTAGTTATTATGGCCCCAATTGAGATACGACAATCTCTAGAGTGGATCGAGAGACAACTGGGGGGTATTCCTGAGGGAGAAATCTTGTGGGCAGGGGATTTTAATGCAGTGTTAGAACCGGCTCGGGATCGGGTGGGGAGGGCCCCACGCTCGAACAGTAGGAGTACTGTCAAGATCCAGGGCAGGCTTGTGTTGTGGGGAATCACAGACGTGTGGAGGGTGAGAAATTCGCTGGCTAATCAATTCACACATTACTCAGCTCTACATAATTCGGCGGCACGACTGGATTACTTTTTGGTGTCCGAAGGGTTCATGGGTCAGACCACAGGGGTGGATATTCTGGCCCGCACTCTTTCAGATCACGCTCCCATCCTGTTAACTATCCGGCTGAGGGGGAGGACAGGGACGAGGCCTCCGTGGAGGTTCAGGAGCGATGAGCTCACAGATGTACTCTTTAGGGAGGAGTTATCGGAGGCCATAGACAAATACTTTGAAACAAATGAGGGATCGGTATCCTTGGTGGGCACCCTGTGGGAAGGGTTTAAATATGTGATAAGAGGGGAGTGCATAGCCAAAGAGTTGGGAATCATCTTAAGGCGTATACGCAGAGATTTGGCTGATAAGGAGGAGGCAATACATGCTTTGCAAGAGGCCGCTCCTACCCCATCTAGGGCCCAGCAATGAGACAATGCGGAACCTTCAGGAGTTCCATGCCCTGGCCCAACGGAAGGTGAAGTATGAGTGGGACAGGTCGGCCCCCTGGAAATATGGTTAAGGCCAGGCTCCAGGAAGGTCGCTCACCAGAGCCACTCAGATGGGTGGTCAAGGGGGTAGTGGCGGTAATAACGGATGAGAGGGGGACGGATCACTTCGAAGACGAGGCGATAGGCCGCGAATTTCAACAATTCTATAGTCATCTGTATTCTGCAAGCCGTACAGGCAGATATTGATGCTTATCTTGACCAGGTGGGACTGTACTGGTGCTCAGAGGGGCAAAGAGTGGTTGAATAGGCCGGTGAAACTGGAGGAAGTGGTAGGGGCCATCAAGTCGCTGCCAGGTGGGAAATCCCCAGGCCCAGACTGCTTCACAGCGGAATTCTATAAATGTTGTGTTGACAAACTGGCGCCTTACCTATTGCAAGTCTAACAGGAAGCGGTATCCGTGGGTCGTTTGCCAGATTCCTTTAGAGAGGCTGTAGTCGTCGTGTTGCTGAAGCCAGGGAAGCCCGGGGGGGGGGGGGTAGAATTGTTTCTCGTATCGCCCGATATCTCTCATCAAGCTTGATAACAAAACCTTAGCTAAAATTCCAGCGGCGAGACTGGCACCGCTGATGCTGACTTTATTCAGGGCTGATCAGGCAGGGTTCATCCCTGGTCGATCGACATCGTTTGGACTGAGGAGGATGTTTGGGCTAATGTCCGCCTTACCGAGAGACGACCCAGTGGCGGTAGTTCTATTGGATGCCACGAAGGCATTTGATTCCGTCGAGTGACCGTTCTTGTTTACGGTTTTGTGCAGATTCGGGCTAGGTGGTTCTTCATCTCCTTGGTGTCACCATTATATAAAAATCTGGTGGTCACAGTGCAGGTGAATGGTCAGACAACTGAGCTAATCCCGTTTGAGTGAGGGACACATCAGGGGTGTCCCCTTTCCCCTCTGCCATTTGCCCTAGCGATAGAGCCGTGGGCTGAAAGGGTTAGAGAGTTACACATACACCAGGGAGTTCAATTGCACGCCGACAAAGTGGCGATTTCACTATATGTGGATGATCAGGTATTGTTAATTCGTCATCCAGAGGTTAATCTTGGCCCGGTCATGCTAGACGTTCAACAATTCGTGGAGATATCTGGGCTAAAGGGGAATACCAGCAAATCGGTTATATTCTCGTTGACGGACGGGTTGGGTCGGTTTCAGGCTGGCTGGGGGTTTCAATGGGACCTGATCAGTACTTGCTACTTGGGAATCACAATAGCCAGGGATGAGGAGGTGGTATATCATAGCAACTACGGGTGGCACTGGAGTCGGCCAAGCTGGCGATGCAGAGGTGGAATTCACTTCCACTCAATTTGTTCGTTAGGATCTCAGTGATCAAGATGTCTATTCTTCCCAGATTTCTTTGTGTGTTTCTCAAATGCACCTATAAAAAGTGCCCAAGAAGTATTTCCAGGACTTCCGTTCGTCGGTGACGAAATTCATCTGGGATAGTAAGCGAGCTTGGGTGTCCTGGGATAAAATGATGCGCCCATTCGGGAGGGGGGGTTTGACCCTGCCAGATTTTGAGTTGTATTACACCTTGGCGCAGGCTAGTTTCCTCCGGTATGGGTATGGGCTGGCGGCCAAACGGAGGCATGTGGAAATAGAGAGGTCAATCACTTCCCCAGCGTTGTTAAGGTTGGTCATCCTCACTGCTTCAGTCAGTCCTCGGACCTACCCCGGAACATGGTAGAGCTGACGTGTAGGGCTTGGGCCCGCTTGGAACGTACACCTAAGGGTATCATACTTTACTCGCCAGAGCTCCCGATTATATTCATACCGGAAATTCCCATGACTAGTGAAGCGGGCTATGTAGCTCTGATGAAGCGATTGGGAGTAACTACATTTGGGGACTTGTTCCCAGATGGGAGGTTCGTTTCTACTGCTCCACTGAGGAGGAAAGGGGCCCCATTGGTGCTGGATGTATTTCTGTATTGTAGACTGTGGATGGCGCTGCAGTGGCTTTTCTCCGACCTTCCCTGAGTCACCCCAGTCGGCTGAAATACTGGACAAAGCGATAGGGGGTACCTATGGCGGAGGGTAGTCTCTGAGCTGTATGGGAAGGCTTTGCAAAACAGACCACCAGTCACGGCGTCCCCGCGGGAGGAGTGGGAAAAGGTATTGGGCAGGTAGCTATCAGGGGCCACATGGGAATATTGCTGTGAGATGATTAGGAAGGGTGCGATCAATACCAATTTTAATCTCATCCATTTTAAGTTTTTACATCAATATAACTACTCAACGGCTCAGCTGAAGTAGTACTTCCCTCTAAGGTCAGGGGTCTGTATTAGGTGTGGGTGGGAGGCTGCAGGATTTCTCCATGTAGCCTGGAAATGTGCGAGGAGCTCAGAGAATTCTGGGGGCATGTGTTTGAAGTGATTGGAGAAATAGCGGGGCAGCGGTTTGAACCAACCCTATAATGGCCCTGTTGGGGTACACTAAACAGGTATTTAAATGCACTCGGAAGTTGATAAGCCTCCTGTTAATCCTGGCCAAATGCAGAGTAGCTATGAGGTGGGGTAAGAAGCGTGCCCCGACAGTAACCCAATGGTCTGAGTAAATTCTGTATTGCAATGGTATGGAGACTAGATGGGGCGCAATGCAGAGGAACAGCTGGGGGGACAGGCAGATGTGGTGCGCTTACACAGCATATCTCCTCAAACAACCAAGCGGAGAGGATTCTGCACCTTGTTCCCCGCGGGGCCCCCTGCGCCCACTCTCGCCATAAAGCTAAGCCCACCCGTCATCTAGTGGTAAATGAGGCAGAAGTCCTAAGAGCATAGCAACATGTGAAGCTGAGCGGAGGCCATGTTGATCATTGTCTGGACCCGCCAGTGGAAAATCCTTGGACTGGTCGCTGATATTACATATAGCTCTTCATTAATGTCTCCTATATTAGGCATGTAACTTAACCATTAATCGCCTTGCTGTGGAACAATCTGGCATCTGTGTGAAGGCACTGGGAAGGGGGATGGGGGAATGTTGGTTGATGGTTGATGTGGTCAATACAAAATGCCAATAAAGAAAGTTAAAAAAAAAAAACTATAGCCAGTGGACTCGCATAGAAATCCCAGTATGGGAGCAATAGCCTATAGCCTCCAACCTCCATCTATTGATCTGCGAGTCTGTGAACCGTAATTCCAGATTAAGCAATTAAATATTTCATTTGGCAGCACATCTGCAATGCGTCTGGCAATGTGTTAAGGATTGCCTCTGGATACAAGACCTCAAGCTTTTGTTACATGGGAGCAGGGGGGCACGGGAACATTCAGACCCGTGCAAAAACCTGCTTGCCTCCACTTGTTGCCAAGGCCACGTCGACACAGCAGTCACCACACCTCACCCACTGAGGGAGCTCTGTAGTGCTACGACACGTAGCTTAGGAATAGTGGGGGTCTGAGGCCTGAAAGCTGGAGCGGAAAGGGCCTTGGGACGTTCAAAGGGTGTTGGGCGTATCATTGTGTCAACCCGCAACAAAAGCTATAAGCACTGAAGCCGCTTCCAACATTCCTATGCTCCATCAGCCCCCACCAAGTGACTGAAGAGAAAATTGAGGGTTTATATGGGCCCCTTTAAGTGGACAAGGTCTGGCTGGAAACTGGATTGCTGAAAGGGTATACAATGGAAATCGTCCAGACCTGAGCAGGTCCCTTTTGCAAAAGACCAATGTCAGGTCGCTGACGGGACAGTTAGTCTGCATCACTTGGGTAGGCCTTAAATTCACATCATGGCAAACCAGATTGAAGGTCATCTCGCGACAAAAGAAAAAGCTCAGTAAGCCCCCTGTCAAGACCTTTAAACATAGTGGGAATGCGCCCCTACAGCTGGAGTGCCTTAGAAAAAGCAAACTTGATGAACACGTGTTCATGAAGTCCATGAAGTTCCTCAACAGCTTCTGGGGTCGTATTCCCCCCCACCCCTTCAGTGGCCCCTGTAAAGCCTGACCAGAATACCAGTCACTAAAAAGACAGCGCACTTGCTTGATTGCGCAAAAAGAAGGAATAAAGGCCTACCGGAAGATGTGTAACTCCTGAATTCAGAGACATAGGTCCTAAGTGATGGAGGTCCCTTCAAAATCAAAAAACTGCGCAATGATATGCAGCTAATGCTCAGGGCTCCAGTCTCATCCACGCAGAGTGAAGGCCTGACTGATGGTATAGAAGTTTCATGCAGGGGGGTCCATGAATGCATCTTGTATTGCTTTTTTACTGTTTCCTACTGAACATTAAGCTCTGGTCTTGTCACCTTGCAGAAGAGGGCATCCCATTAGTATGAAAGGAAGGAGAAAGGTTATTTTAGGAGTTCAAAGCATGTGTTGATACACAGTGTGACCCATCTTGAATGGGCTGTTTTAGCACAGACTTCCTCCTTCTTGGGATTGGCAACGCTAATGAACAACTAATTGTCTTGCAAAAAAAACCAATGATGCAAGGGTTAAAATCCTACTCCATCTTTAAAGAATGAGTTGGGAAGAACAAGTTACTTTCTTACCTGGTAACGTTCTTTCGATGGGATGGTCTGACGACGTATTCCATATCTATGACAGGTAATGTCCGCAGCACAGCTCCGAATACGTCGGAGGACCCAATCCCCTCGAAAGATTCTTTCTGCAGCCTTCCCCTCCATTGAAATCAATGGAACTCTCCACCCCAACCTTTTGCTATTTACTTTCCTTGCTCTGCTCACCTCTTTGGGGAAACTGTCAGTTCATAAGGCTCAGTGCAGTGAGTCCCTCTCCTCCTTTGCAAGATTCCTTGTTTTAAAATGTAGCGCACATCCCCTTACAATTAAGCATTGCAGAGTTATTTTGTATCCTTTTTCTTACATTAACATTTCTGTTATTTTCTTGATGTGTTCAAGATGGGCTGATGGCAGCAGATAATTACATTTTCTTATTTGTGTTTTTAGTTTTAGCCACTTACACTATTGCATTTAACCGCATAATTCCATTTGGAGTACCATATACCTAAAGTGGCAGTGCCACGTGATTTTTGCAGTTCTGGCCATCTTGTCCCTAAGCCTTCTTGCAGTCTGCCAAGGTCAGGAAATGCAATATACAAAACATCGAATTCCTGGGCAAAGCAGCGGAGTGAGCATCTGGCCGGATGTGGGGGCTGGGACTAGTCCTAATCCGCACGCCAGCTCCAGGTAGGTCTATTGCTGCGCAGATGGGGGCAAGAGGCAGTCCATGATTGGATAGCCGATGCCAGTTTGAATGGTGCAAATCCTTGCCATTGGTTGGCTGAGGGCAACCCCAGCTCGAATTTAGGATACAAGGAGTCCTACAGCCATTCTTCTAGTCTTCATTTGGAATCAAGAACGCTATAAAGAGTTGCAGCCCACTGAAGACCCAAGGATAGCCATTGAAGACATCTGCATTGCCTCCCGCCAAGGCCCACATGAAGTCCCGTCACACTCTCTCTCTCTCTCTCCGCATCTATCTCCAAAAGATGCTAGCCAGTGCTTCAACCCTTGGGCTAGTGTGATAAACCAGTCTGGATCCATGCCCGAGGATCCTGCTTTCAGAAAACTTCAGAAGCGTCCCGGAACATCATGTGGGCTGACAGCTACATTCACAGATTGACAGCTTGTGGCCCAAAACCCGTCCTGCAGCGGTTGCCCGCCCATCATGAAGAGTGGCCTTCCTGGAGCAGAGCCTACCTCATTGCCACAAGCTTTGCTTACCGCCTTTTGATTGGTGTGTTCCTCGTTGCTGCCGTGTCATTGAAACGCAGAACCATCACCTAGCCGGACCAAATTCCAAACCTGAAAAATACCACTGCACCTGCGGCCCCTGGACATGCTGCGAGTAGAATGTCAACTGAAGTAAGTGGGCCATGGAAACCTGAGCAACTCAGTGCAGTGGTGTTTTCTCTGAATCCAAGAAAGGCAGGGGGGTTGCAGACAGCCACCTTCCACCATAGGTTTTCTGGGTCTAAAGTCCACACCCTACCTGTCTGGCCTGGTCATGTTTGGTTTCTTCCACAGTAGTACATTTACCTACTTGTTGGTTTTGCCAATACTTTTTCGCCAATTTTAAAGACTTGCAGCTTCCTGCAACAAGTGGGACCTTTTGCCTCTTTGAGGCACTAAGCCTCCTTACCTTATCAAGGATAGACTTCTAAAGTGTTCGGGCCTTACTTTACAAAGCAGGGTATTTGTTTCCATTCGTCGATAGTCTGTTTCATTGTTACACCGCTTCAACTGTTTTCAGGGTAAAGTTTAGGTGATCTCCAGATATCAAAAACTGTATACATGTCCCCGACGGCGTTTAACCCACAGCGCTTTGAGATCATACCAATGCTATATAAGGTGCTATTAAAATGATCATAAGGTTTTGCTGATGTCAAATCGACTAATAAGATGGTCTTGCAGTTACTTAACTGTGATTTTGTGTGTCTATATTGTATTAAGGCCTAATAAAGATAGTATGTTTTTACATTATAATTTGATTAATTTGAATGCGCCGTGTGCATCTCACTGGCCAGCTACACACCCTCAGATCTCCTGAAGTCTAAGCCTTACTGCTTGGCTACACTACCTATATAGAGTTTACTAGACCTAGGCATTAATTAGCCTGTTCATCAATTAAAGTGGCCTCTCAAAACCCGCCCAGTGGGAAGTTCTTAGCAATGAGAAAGGAAAATAATTGGCAAACGAATCTTACTTAAAATGAAAATCTGGTGCCACCTTATTGAAGAATGAAGGACTGAAACTACACATTTCAAAAATCAAATAAACAGAAGGAACAGTCAGAAGCTCAAGAATTTGCCTGGCCTATGGAATGACCGCTGAAAATCTATTTTCGATTAAGAAGCTGTTCGAAATGAAGGTAGAGACTGAAAGGGAGCTGCCAACAAAAAGTTAGGAAATAGTTTGGAGATTCATGATGGGACCAAACAATTAAGAAGGAAAAGAGACTACCAGCCCCTTGAGAAATAATCATGGTAGGGGTGGACAATGAACCCTCTTTCAGGTCCGCTTAATAAAAAAATGAAAAAACAGAAATGGATGCCAAATAGTCTTTTAATAATATCAACTCCTTCAGACTTTGGTCCACACACCCTCCACTCCCCCACTCTACCAGAGTGTGATCAGATCCCCACAATTTTCTCTACTAGTTGAGTCTAGATACCCTGCTGACAAATCGCCAGCCCTCCTCCTCCCTTGCTTTTAACGCCTCACTATCTTGTTTCTCTGCTTCCCTTACCATGTTCTTTCTCCTACGATTGTAGACTGCTCAGTTGCTTCCTGAAGCAAGGTCTGCGCTCAATAAATAGCCTAATAATATTAATAGTAACAACGAAAACTTGGGTAGACACACATAACGTGACACCAACCAGGTGAACAAGTGGGTGGAACTTGCAGTCGAAATAACCTTACCAGGGATAAGTCACTTGTTCTTCGAACGGATTGCGTCTTCTCATGTATTCCTCACCTTTAGATAGACACCCAAAGCAGTGTAAGGTTTGGAGAAGGTTGCAAGAATTTTCAAATCATGAATCTCATTCTCAAGTTTTGTCATGGAGAGAATGCAAAACTACCTTTCCAAATGTTCCTTCCTGGCCTGAAGAGGAATACAGGCAGTAGCGTTTTGAGAAGGTATGAATGGTCATGAGTGTCATTTATCGGCACCCCTCTTTAAAAAGCAGATAACGTAGCAATGCCCCTTGTTGGGGTGAGCCTTCAGCACTTCTGGGGGATCCTTTCCTGCAAGTGTGTAGAACTCTGTATTGCCTAGGATTATCCATCTGGAAAATGTTTGCTTTGTGACTGCCAGACCCAATTTGTGTCCGGTGTAAACCACAAAGTTAGTTTTTACATATCCTGTATGGCTAAAATAAGACAAGATGACCCAAGTAGCCTTTCATCCGCCTTGCCAGGTTCTGGAGGCGGAAAAAATGTTGGCAAAAAAATCTTCTGAGAGACGTAAACATCCGATACAATATTTGTAAGAACTGTAGGCTTGACCCTTAAACGACTTTGTCCTTATAAAAAGTTTTAAATGGTTGTTTACTGGATATGGCCTGTAACTCTCAGCCTGCGGGCTGATGTCAAATCGACTAATAAGATGGTCTTAAAAGTCAGCAGTCTCAATGGACATGAGTGAAGCTGCTCAAATGGAGCGCTCACAAGACATTTTAGCACAAGGTTTTAATACCAAACTAACCTTAAAAGGGGGTAGGAGGGAACACATTTGTGCGCCCCTTTGGAAATTGGATAATCAGTGGCATTTTGAAATATGAAATTTCTGACATGCGCTTAAACACCGAAAGCGCTGCCAAATATCCTTTGATGGTTCCAATCTGGAGCACCAGATTTGCCATCTGTAACAAGAAAGAAAACAGCTTAGGTGTATCACACTGAAAAGGATCCACATTATTTTCCTTGCACCAGCTGCACAATTTGTTCCAACGGCAGCAGTACAAGAAATTTGTTTCTGGCCTTCTGGCCGAAAGCAAAATCTCCATCACATCATCTCGGAGATCCCAACCCTTATATCTCAACCTCTCAGAAACCATGCATGAAGGTTTAGTGTCTTGACCTCTGGATGGAGTACCCGAACCTCCTCTCATGAGAGAAGGTCCTCTCTTTATCAGACACATTGGAGGGCAGATGGACATGTCCAGAAGGTCCGGGCATCACATCCTCCTGGCCCAATCTGGAGCAATTCTGATCATGGATTTCCCGAATTTTCTCAACCTCCCGATTACCTGAGGAATGATGGGGACTGGAGGAAATGCATACAGGAGTGGAAACTCCCAGTCCACCACAAACGCGTCTTCTAGACCACCTCTTGGGGGAAATTCTGTAGAACAGAAGTCAGTAAACCACACTTTCTGTGCCACCCAAAATAAAGAGCGAATTCCAGACGAAATTTCACTATGATTGCTGACAGAATATTTTTTATTATTTTTGCCCCTGGTTGGTTTACACGTGTTTACGTGTTACAGCAGTAACAGTGCTGACGCGAGAGATGAGATTCGTAACCTAGACAGGGATTATCCCGTGACAGACAAGACTGACTTGAACCTAATTTGTTATTACATTTGCCCAGAAAGTTGTTTTGAGAAAGGCCCTAGAGGCTGAAACACGTGTAAACAAACCAGAGGCAAAAATAATAAAAAATATTCTGTCAGCAATCATAGTGTAATTTCGTCTGGAATTCGCTCTTTATTTTGGGTGGTGCAGAAAAAGTGTGGTTTACTGACTTCAGGATTTAACCAGGGAGGGGGGGGGGGATTGGCCCCTCCCAAACCACCACACATATCCTAATCGGATGTAAACTAGGATCGCTGATGTAAGAGGTTGAACCAAAAGCAAATCCCCACAAACTTCTACAATGTAGAACAGAACAGCTCACACTTCTGGTTGACACTGGTTGCAAACAGATCTACTTGAGCGGTTCCCCAAAGGGTGTAGATCACTTGAAGGACTTTGAGCTAGTTCCCACTCGTGGGAAAGTGCACTACCTGCTCACAGCATCCACTGGCGTGTTGGCTCCAGCTAGATGAACTGCTGATAGTGATATTACTTCTTGAATTGCCCAGAACCAGAGCGGCATTTGCCCTCTGCACATTGGTAGTGATCCTACACCTCCTTTTGTTGAGGTAGTACATGGCCACTGTGTTGTCAGTCATTATCAGGATATTCTTTCCACGTACAAAGGACAGAAAGGCCTTCAGCGCTAGTCTGATCGCCCTCAGCTCCAAAAGGTTGCTGTGTAGTTTGGATTCTGACTGAGAACAACAACTGGTGACTGTCAGATCGTTGGTGTGGGCTCCCCCACCCAGTGAGTGAGGCATTAGCAACTACTGTTATCTCCGGCCATGGTTGCCAAAAAGGTTCTCCATTCAGAACGTTGTCCTCTCAGGTCCACCAGAGGAGATCCTGTGCAACCCTGCTCGGAGCCTAAGGTAGATCTGACATCTTGCCAGAGAACTGACACCTCTGGGTTCTGAGGGGCCATTGGAGAGATCTCATTATCAGGCAAGCCTCTGGCACCAGGAACATGCAGGATGCCATGAGGCTGAGCAACCTCAAAATGTCAAAGGCCGGAAGATGTTGGACACTCTGGAATTTGGTTACCATATGCAGAATGTGTTGAGCCCTCACCTCATGTGGCGAAGCTTACACCCACTCCATCCCCCCTCAAAGTTCCCCCCCTTCCCCAAGGATGCATCCAGGACTGCTCCAATGAACTGGAGCCTTTGAGAAGGTATCATGTGGGACTTCTTGAAATTGAGGCAGAAACCAGTCTGTGGAGAGAGTGGCAGGTTATTCTGAGATGTTCCAGGGCCTGTTCGGGGGGAGGTGGAGGGTCAGGGGACAGGCCCTGATCAGCCAATCATCCAGGTAGGGGTAGTCATGAATTCCATCCTCTTAAAACTCAATGCCACCAGCGCCATCAAATTGGTGAAAACCCTCCGGCGGAGGTCAGTCCGAATGGCAGAACGCAAAACTGAGAATGAGAACCACCAACAGCAAACCTCAGGTACTTTCCGTGCTTGCGATGGATAGGCACATGAAAGTAAGCATTGTGAAGGTCCAATGACGCCATCCAATCCTGAAGCTGGAGGACAAAGGATCAGAGAAATGGTGACCATCTTAAACTTGTCCTTGCTGCGGAACTTGTTCAAGCAGCTGAAGTCCAATATGGGTCTCAACCCTCCATCGTTCTTGGGGATTAGGAAATAGGGCCTCAACCCTCCATCGTTCTTGGGGATTAGGAAATAGGGCGAGTACCACCCTTTGTGCCTCTCCGTCAATGGTGCTGGTTCTATAGCACCTTTCTCTAGCAGGCTGAAAATTTCCTGCAAAAGGAACGATCCGGAACTTTGAACGAGTGCCACCCCGTGGATGATCTGGAGGCCTTCCTTAAAAAGGGGAGGCAATAACTGGGCTACTGTTTCCAAAGCCCACGCATATGAAGTAATGCCCACCTCCCATCCAAATTCTTTCATATGCTGAGAGTCTGCCTCCCACCAGGGTTTTTTGGGTTAAGGCCTCAGAGGTTTTGAGGCAGCTGAAGCAGCAGATGAGGGTAAAATAGCAGTTGCTTAGGCAGACTTGGCACCTCTTGCCCGTCCACCATAAGGGAATTTTCTTTGGCCCCTTTGACTGGCCAGTTCTCTACCAAATGAGAATGAAAAGGCCAACCCCTTCAAGCTGGTCCACTGGCGTGTGACTTCAACCATGCACACCTGCGTATCACTGTGCTCGTTGCCATGGCTCTGTCGACGCTGTCTGCAGAGTCCAAACCTGACTGGAGAGACTCGTACATCACTTCCTTTCCGCCTCTCACAATGTTCAGGAAGCAGTCTCTCTTCTCCTACAGGAATGTGATGAGCCGCCATGGAGATAGTCCCACAAGGTGAACGAGAACTTCGTAAGAGCGCAAGTGGAATTGGCTGATTTTAGCGCCATGCTTCTGGCTGAAAACACTGTTTTTCGCCATTGCGTCAAAACACTTATCGTCCCTATCTGGCAGTATGGTGGGGTATGCCGCTGGCTTGGACATGGAAGTTGTTGCCTGGACTGCCAAGCCTTCCGGTGTCAGGTGTCTAGATCACTGCTTGAAGGTCTGCATTTTTTGCTAAGGTTCTGGTTGACAGCCGATTTTGTATCCGGTGCCTCCCAATTTGAGTTAACCCTCTTCTGTAGGGCAATGTGAAACGACAATACAGGAATCTTTTGTGGTCCCTTATCCAAAAGATCAGTAAGGTTGTCCTGTTCAAATGGAGGAGCTGGCCTGCCCCATCCCAAGAATTCAATCCCCTGAGACATTAAACAGTCTACACAAAGCATCTGCATGCTCTGCTGGATCTGGTTTGCCACATTCCAGCTCTGGCAATGTATCTATTCCACTTGCTGACTGTATATTTTCATAGGGGTCCTTTATTCTGGATTCCTCCAAAATGAGGGCCTCAGGAACATTAGGTATTCCAAACTTTAGCCCCAAAGGTGGCGTATATTGGTCGGATGGTTCATGTTCCTCATAAATGGAGGACAAGGACTTCAAGAAATCCTTTATAGGAAAAGGTTTATAGGACTTACCCATTTCATTAGATGGAATCGAAGGTTTCGACGCAAACGGCTTAGAGGATGTCGAAGCAGACGGCATCTATGACTTTGAAGGTTTTGGCAACACAGTATTCGATGCCATCAGCATAGCTGGAGTCCTCGAGAGACTCTATCTCCGACGAATGAATCGTCGAAGGACGAGGACTGGTCCCATCATCAAGTCGGGACCTCAACAGTTCTCGGGAGATCAATGGCTTGTGTCGAGGGCACCCAGGATTTGGCCTTCGACTCCTCCTTGTTGGCTTTTGATGGCACAACAGGAACAAGACTGTCTTCTTTGAAGGGGCCGGAGCCGCCATCTGGAAGAGCTTGAGCATTTTCTGCCTGAATACCTCCCATTCGGCTGGAGTCGCCGACTTACTTGGGAATGCTATTTTCCTTTCCGGCGAGGAATCAGAGGAATGGAAGGAGACCTATGGTACCTTTTCTTCATCTTTCTCGATTAAGATGAGGAGAGGTGTGAACCGTTTCTGGAACAAGTGGGTTTCTTGGACTTCCTCCTCCGTGGAGTCTAGAATCTCGACTTGTCTGACTAATGCCTTCCCGATGGTGTTGAAGGGGATTTCGTAGGGGGCTTACCCACTGCTAACTTCCCCTTCTGCTCCTTCAATGGCTTACCTGTCATGGACTGGCATGGCCCAATCAGCTGTCCTGTGCTTAACACCAAGACACTCCAGACAGACCCTGTAATTAGAATTGTTCCTTTATAACACGCTTAATACCAAAGATTGGTTTCGAAGCACGGGAATCAGGATTCAAACCTGTTGTGTGCAGCTTTGTCTTACTTCCAAGACAAACACGTTGCCTTCTCAATGGGCATCGTGTAATGGACATCTTGGTGCCGCAGTCATGACACTTCTTAAACCCAGTCTTTGGGGTTGATGAAGCAGATGACAAGGTCATTTTCTCGATGTCGCAGTTTGAGGAAACCGAAAGTGTGCCGTAATCTTCGAAGCGTAAGCTATCGTGGCAGCCCCGACTGAAGCTTATGGTCTCTGTGGATGTTATATATACCTGTGATGACTTAGACTTCGTGACAGAGGTCTAAGTCATCACATGTCAACCTTTCTCTGAAGGTTGACATTACATCGAGTCAACCTCATCAACCCACAGCGCCCTCTGCCGAAATACATTTTACGAAGCAAGCAAACGCTTGGCATGAAGATATCTATGTGGGAGGACACAATACATTCAAAAAAAGATTAATCTGAAAAGATAGACCTGGTTAATTGACAAAAGGCAGAAAAAAGGCCCTTAACGGCTATATAAGAGAAATCCCTGTTCCGATGTTCTCAAGTGCCAGGCATGAGGTTCAATTGGTCAACATTGGGAGGATGGATTCTGCAGCTGGCTTGCAGCAGTATCTTTTCACCTGAGGGATCTTCCAAGGAGAGCAAAGTACTGGGGCTAGCAGGTCCAGAAGCCATGGTCTGCTGGCCAAATAAAGACAAATCAAAATCATTGGCTTTTCACTATTGCAGATTCCTTAGGGCAGCAGCAATGAGAGGAAAAGGAGGCAATGCATACGCCAGCTCATAATTCCAAGAGAATCAGAGAATACGAGAGACCTCTTAAGAGGGACCTTACTAGGGCCAAACATTGCACATTTCTTGTCGGCTCTAGAAGCAAACACAGCAAGCTGTGGATATCTTGAAATGGAGAACATCCCCTGTGTGTGTTAAACTCCTGCTCCTGTGAATCCCTAGGTCAACCAGAGAGTCGTTCAGACATTCGGACTACAGTCAAATGGGCAGCCCTCAGCCAACTCCCATTCCACACTGCCCAAAAATAGAGGAACACGGCTTCCATGTACAGCTGGATCAATTCTAAACTGACTCTTCCTTATGTGATGTAGCAGTGTAGACTTTTCAAAAATGCATGATCACCAAAGTACCCTGCACCCATGATTGACTAAACAGTGGTCTATGAAAGAGACTGGCATGTGAAACCCACCACTGAAAATCCTGACG
Source organism: Ambystoma mexicanum (assembly GCF_040938575.1). Classification (NCBI taxonomy): domain Eukaryota; kingdom Metazoa; phylum Chordata; class Amphibia; order Caudata; family Ambystomatidae; genus Ambystoma; species Ambystoma mexicanum. Next base: position 152,055,304 of record NC_090936.1, read on the forward strand.
AACCAGACGTTCAACATCCAGCAAGTCTGCTTCAGTTAACGGTTTTGGTGAAACAGGAGTATCTCAACCTGGCCTTGGGGGAACTAAAAAGGAAAGATGTACACTGCAAAAGTCCCAACAAACTGAGAAGACCCTAGCTGGTGTTTTAGTCTCTGTGGTGAACTGTGCAAAGTTCCCGCTCCTGGGAAATGAACAGAATGTAGACTAATGCCCAATCAGGAAAGACTTTCAAATTCAAAGAGCAGCCCAGCCAGTAAATAAGTATACATCTTCAAATTTGTGATCAGCCACTCCTCCAACCCCACCTTCAGGAACCAGTTGTTGAGCTATGGAAATAAATGAATTTCGCTCTGTAAAGGGGGGGCAACATGGCCCTAACCAGGGTTATCAGTTGGTTAGACTGAATTGAAGCACTACAAACTCATGAGTCGGAACTGTCACAAAATAGTGTAATGCGTACAGCGATGTGAAAATATGAGTCCTGCAGGTCTACCACACCAGATAATCTTGCGGCTCCATGGCCTGAAGGATCTGAGCAAGCACGACCACTTGAATTTGTCCTTCCTAAGGAACCTCTTTAAAAGGCTCAAATTGGTCACAGTCCTCTACCCTCTTGGGGGCATGGAAGGGCAGAGATTACCATCCCTGATCAACCTCTGAGGGTGGAACCAGTTATATTCTTCCCTTTAGCCATATTTGGAAGCACTCCTTCAGCAGAAGAGGGTGTGGACGTGGCATGAGATAATATCCGAGTTGATATATATTATTTATAAAGTATACAATTCTTCTAGCAGAATGATAACAGGTTTCAAAATAAAACATTGTAAATTCATGTATCCAACATGAACTACTTAATTGTGTACTAATAGACGGGTCTAAATTAGAGGCTTAATTATACTGTTGCGCTCTTTAGATGGTTACCCGAGACTGATCTAATGTACACCACAAAATAGACTCAGCTTGACCATTTGTAGTATATTTGACAAGCTGGGGGCACCATTTGCTAGACTTTTACGACGCAACCTTTATATGCTATTTTGTGAAATTATTCCAAAGGTTTTATCATGCATTTAAAAAAGAAAATGCAGGCATCACATTTTTCCCCCCTTGCCAATCCTCCCTACCTGGCCCCACCACGGCCTCCAGTGATGCTTAACATAATTTTGTAGATTTGATTAGTACGTCTCTTTACTTTGAAGCACTTGTCCAGTTAGGTTAAGGTTACCTTTGTAAGTGACCCATTTTCTTATATACATTTTTCTGTTTGTTTTGTCCCTGGTATATGTCCCATTTATTACACCCTCAAACTAGCTCACCAATTGTTCTCATCTTTGGGCTATTGTACAGGCACCCTTAGTGGGAATACTTCTGCATTCTCAAATGTGATACTGTAGGTCATTGCTGATCAAAATGGACATCCCTAATAAAAACAAATAATAAAATGTTCAAATAAATACACAAAATATAAATTAGTTTAGAGACTGGTCTATCAAAGACTACTTAACTGCCATTTTGCCACATTCGGCATTGGCCCCACCACTGACCCCTAAATGGAGAGCTTTTGACTGCTAGCTTGTGAAAGGAAATATCTAAACCAGAGCCTTTCTTTGTCCTTAGTTTCTTATGTGAGGTAAGTATGTGGTGAAGCGTGCTGTAGCAGCCGAAGCAAAGGTAGGAAAGAGGGCCCCACTCATTACTAGAAAATATTAAAAGGGCAGGGACATGGTTGGGAAAATACTCCCTGCAGCCCAGAAGAATACGCTTGCCATAATAAAAGGTTGCACGTCAGGGAGAACGGAAAGGCATTAGCAAAACCATTGTGGCAAATATTCTATTCTGGAGGGATCCACAAAATGGATGAGAGGCCAGATGGACAGACGGCAGTGTGATCTATACTTCTGGTGCACACATTTACATGCAGGATGGAGGCATGACAAATGCTTAGCGCATTGCTTGTACATTTTCAAGAAAGGGAGCAGATGGAGACCCCAACATGTACATCCCATGAAGCGGTGGTGAAGCCCTGTACGTTAACAAGGATGCAGAAAGGAATATGGATTTCAGCACATACAGGAACAAAGGGCATATGCACATATGGGTTTGATCAGGGGTACGTTTCCTCCCAGTTGGATCTGATGGGGAGATTACATAAGTCTGATAGGGGATCTGCACATTACGCTGATCAGGGTACATTGTGGGCAGCACACGCGGGACTGATCAGTACATACTTGATCTCACATGCTTGTAAATCTTAATGATAGGACTTCTAATGTGTGCTATGTCCTGCAGTGTTATGGGATGTGTTGACTTACTTTAAGTCACAAAATATTGGCAAGAACCCTGAAACGGATACATTTTTCACCAATATGCATTAATAAAGGAGTTCAAAAACACTCCACATTTGACATACCCTGCTAATGCTTTCGTGAAGATCACAGGATAAACTATTTCACATGTAACTTCTGCAAGCTCTCAACACGTTTTTGTTCCTTTGTTATGTTATCAGGCTGGTTTAAAGACATTCTCAGCCTCTACTTGCCATCAGCCAACACTATTCAGACCAAAGAAATGTCTGATTTAAAACATCAACCAATAAGAAAAACAGTAAAAGTTAGGAAATTATGCTTCTACATCATGGTTTAGTAGAGCTTTTTAAATTGAGATTTGGCTACACAGAAAATAGAAAATGCATTGTTTGATCACTGCTATGCCTTATTATAGCTCTTAAACACACCTGTTCACCACTCCTATTATACCAAGTTTGACTGGAATGACTCTTCCCATGAGCACGTCCATGGCATCTGTACCAGCATCCATGAGGTCCAGTTTCGTGATGACTGCAAGGGTCCTTCGACCTAAAATGGAAAAGAGAATGGTACTATTCAAGACATCATGTTGCAATTCAGTTAAAATCACTTCAAATATCTATTTGCCTATTTACAACATGTGCAGACCGGTCTAAAACATGGTACATAACCAGCAACAAGAGTCTGAAAATAGATGGTCAGTGTCAACCCATCAAGTAAACTGTGAGGTATTCATATAAATTTGACAAAACACCCATATATGTTCAAAATAAACATGAGATTACATAACAATTCCCACATTTTGCAACAAAAATATCTTTACATTTAGAGAACTAAACTCTTCAGTCCACGCCATGCAGTATCTCCAGTACAATATCAAAACACCATCTTACAAGCCACCAAAGACATTTTTTTAATTTTCACTCATCTCTTATCAGACTAGCAAAATGTATGCGTACTCTGCTCGGGTTCTGTAGACAGACATGATAATTAATTTAATTTGCATAGCGCACATCTGCCCAGGGGCATCGTGGCGCTGAAAGCAATCTTACTTGTTACAGGCAAACATGGTGTATATATAGATACAATGCAGATCATAATTGCATATTTGCATACAGTTGTGCTAATTTACCTACAGTTGTGGTAATACAGTAGGATAGGAGGGGGGGGGAGGAGAGGTTAAACAATGTGGTTTTGAGTAATCTGCGGAAGGCATGGTAAGAATTTTCGTTCCTTAAAGCGGTGGGGAGTGCGTTCCAGTTTTTGGGTGCTAAGTGTTGAAAGCTAGACCCTCCGGCTTTGCTTCTTTTGAATGTGGGTACGTAGGCCCGGTTAGTCATGTGTGACCTAGTGGGTCCAGTGGATGTATTGAGGGTGATTCTTTCAGAGAGATGGGGCGGAGCCTTGGCAGAGAGGCATCTGTGGGTGATGGCCATGGATTTGAATAGTATACGTTCTTTTATTGGTAGCCAGTGGGCTTCTTTTCTGGCTTGGGAGACGTGCTCCCTTTTAGGGATGCTCTTAGAGCATTGTTCTGTGTGACTTGCATTTGTTTTAGGTTTTGTGTCGACGTGCCCAAGAATAGAGCATTGCAGTAGTCCAGTTTGGTGCCTACTGTGGCTCTGGCTACGGCCAGGCAGTTTTTAGTGGATAGGAAGGGTTTAACGGCGTTGATTACCTTAGTGGTAAGTGCAGCAGAGGAGGCTATGGCATTTACTTGTCGTGTCATGGAAAGAGTGGAGTCAAGGTATACTCCTAGCGTTTTTTCCTGCAGTGGAGACTGTGATGGTGGAGTTATCTATGTTAAAGGATTTGTACCGCGATGGGAGTTTTAGTGTTTCTTTGGTGCTAACTAGTAGGATCTCTGTTTTGTCCCCGTTTCAGCAGAGGCCGTTGGCTGCCATCCAGGTTTGGATGGCTGTATAGATCTTGGTTAAAGCCGCCGCGTCTAGTTCATAGACCCCCTGTAAGAGGGAGCAGGACCTGTGTGTCGTCACCATAGTTGGTGTATGCTATGTGATGACGGTCCAAATCATTGAACAGTGGGAGGGTGAAGATGTTGTATAAGGTGGGGGCAGTGCAGGACCCTTGAGGAACGCCGCAGTAGATCGTATTAGGGGTAGCGCTCGCAGAGTCAGAAAAGACTTTCATAAGTCGACCCTCGAGGAATGATTTGAGGAGATGGCTTCTGGCAAGAAGTATGCTTCATTTTTGAGTTGCGTGCCTAGAATGTCGTGATTGACCAGGTCAAAGGTCTAGCAGGAGTGCTGGTTTGCCTTTGTCCATAATGTCATTTAGTTGGATTTTGAGATCTAGTAGGGCCGATTCGGTCCCATGTCCCGGGCGGAAACCCGATTGTCTTTTTCCTAAGATACGATTTTCTTCCAGGTATTGTTGTATTTGTGTGTAGGCAACTTTGTCGAGGATCTTGAGCAGGAACGGTTGTGATGGGTCTATAGTTGTTGGCGTTTTTATCAATTGTTGAAAATCAATGATCCTGTAGGTCGGTGTTCCGAGTCGCTTATCGAGTGATGTGCTTTGCACTCTGAAGTAAACTGCACTGCGAATGGGTGCATGTGGCTGCCTTACATACTCTGTCACTGAAAATGTGTGCATGCAGCTAGCTTACATACCCGGGAGCAGACGGGGAGGTGCGAATTGGCGTGCTGCAGCATAGAGGGACCTTCTGTGTACCCTCCCCACCTGTCGCCTCACCCTGGCTCAGTGCAGTACTTTGCAAATATCTCGGAAACGGTCCTAGTTTTGAGGCCTTTGAGTTTTGTTCGTCGCAACGGGACGGTTAAAATTAGCTTTGTCCGGTCCATCAGCAACCACATTGATGTTTCGCCAATTTGAGGTAACCATCTCATGTGTGAAAAGGCTGAAATCCAGGGAAAGATGGGGTGTCCAAATGTCATGTAGCCAGTAATGTCCGGAGGGTCATAACCGGTAAATATGAAAACTTTGTTGCCGATTGGTGGAACAGTGTGGAATTGTATAAGTAACAAAGTAACATTTTCTGAATGATCTATATATAGCGATAGTGTACTGGCAAAATAATGAACTGCATTCATCATACAGTTCCCATAATCTGAGGATTAGGGGGATGAACAAGTTACTTACCAACTGGTAACATTCTTTCGACTGGATGTTCCTCCAACTTATTCCACATCTTTGACATGTAATGTCCACAGCTGTGCACTTCAGAAACATTTTCAGCAGAGGGCGTACTGCGTCGATGACATCCGGTCGATGTCCCTCAAAGGCCTCCGTCAAGGGCAACGTCACCGGATGTTATGAATAGGACGCACGGCGCCCGTTGCCTCAATTTAAGTTTTTTCCCCTCAGAACATGTGGCACCAGTCTCATGCCTGCTTGACTGCACATAGCCTTGTGGGAAACGTAAGCTGCAATCGCATAGGAAATTTTCCAGAGGGGCAGGCTGGGAGGGCGATGTGGAATACGTTGGATGAACATCCAGTCGAAAGAACGTTACCAGTTGGTAAGTAACTTGTTCTTAGAATGTATTGCGTCCTCCAAGTATTCCACTTCTTTGACAGACTCCCAAAGCAGTACCAGTCAATGGAGGAGGGAAAATAATTTAAAGTACCCAATAAGATTGCGGAATAAAGAACCGCCTTTCCAAAGGCCATATCCTGACAATGGATAGTATCCAGGGAATAATGTTTAACAAAAGTGTGGATTGAAGACCATGCGGCTGCATCACAAATCTTCCTAAAAAGGAACCCCCTGCTGGAAGTAGCCATGCCCCTAGTGGAATGAGCTTGCAACACTTCAGGAGGGTCCTTACCCACCAATCGGTAACACTCCGTAATGGGGAGGATAATCCACCTAGACAAGGTCTGTTTGGTAACAGCTTGGCCCAATCGGTGTCCAGCATACCCTAAAAAGAGTAGATTGTCCACTCTGACCCTGGACAGCCTAGAAATGTAAAAGCTCAGAGCTCCCCTAGGATCCAACCGATGGAGTCGCTCCTCTTCCTTAACATGAGGAGGGTAGAAAGATGGAAGCACCACCTTCTGACTCGAAATGAAATTCAGATACCTTAGGTAGAAAGGAGGGACGTACCAGTAGTACAACCCTGTTCTTGTGAAACACAGTAAAGGGTTGCTTAGAGGATAGTGCCTGCAATTCACTCACTCTGCGAGCGTAAGTAACCGCAACCAAGAACAGTCTTGAAGGACAATAATCTCAAAGGACAAAAGTGCAAAGGTTCAAACAGAGCACCCATGAGAATTTCAAAACCAAATTTAAATCCCAAACCGGCAGCTGAAAAAGGGACGACGGGAACACATTAGTCAGTACTTTAAGAAATCAAAAGGAATCTTAAAGTAGGAACATTCTTCAGACAAGCGCTTAAAGATAGACAGCGCCGCCAGGTAATCCTTCATGGTACACACTTGAAGGCCCCTGTGTGCCAAAGAAAGTAAGAAAGACAAAGCCATAGAAATGGAGCACTGAAAAGTATCAACATTGTGACCTCTGCACCAGTCGCAGAATTTACGCCAATGGTACAGGGATTTTTTTGCAGGCCGCATGGCCGAAAGCAACACCTCCATCACGTAATCCGGGAGGTCCAATCCTTATACCTCAATCTTTCAGATACCAAGCGTGAAGGTGGAGAGTCTTGACCTCTGGATGGAGAGCCTGACTTAGACCCGATATAGCCCCCCAAAAACCCCCACCCTTTCTCCCCTCCCCCTCACCCCTCGCGAGAGCAGATCCTCTCGGTAGGGAAGACAGCGTGGAGGGCAGATGGACATTTCTAGAAGGTCCAGCTACTACACTCTCCTGGCCCAATCCAGAGCACGAGGATCATGTGGGACCCAGACCTCTGCAACACTGGAGGAATGACGGGACTGGAGGAAACAGGTACAGCGGTGGGAATGACCAATCCACTACCAACGCGTCTCCTACGGCTCCTCTTGGAGGAAATTCCCTGGAGCAGAATCTAGCGCACTTCCGATTGACACTGGTGGCGAAAAGATCCACTTGCGTGGTTCCCCAAAGGACGAAGATCTCCTGTAGGACTTCCTGAGCCAACTCCCACTCATGCGAGATCGTGCTCTGCTTGCTCCAAGCGTCTGCACTGCATTTTTTTCATCTCCGGCCAGATGAACTGCCGAGATCGAAATTCCCTGCTGGATGGCCCAGAACCAGAGCTGCATTGCCTCTCTGCACAACGGGAGTGATTCTCCCCCCCCCCCCTTTTTTGTTGAGGTAATGCATGGCCACTGTGTTGTCCGTCATGATCAGGACACACTTCCCCCGTACAGACGGCAGAAAAGCCTTCAGGGCTAGCCTGATGGCCCTCGGCTCTAACAGATCGATGTGGAGTTTGTACTCCAGAGATCAACGACCGCTGGTGGTCAAGTTGTTGGCATGAGCGCGCCATCCTGTGAGGGAAGCATCCGTCACTACAGTCACCTCCAGCCACGGTTGTCAAAACGGTTCCCCCCCTCATCAGGTTCCCTTCATTGGCCACCACAGAAGATCCTAGGAGACAGAGTGGAATCTGAACGAGATCCAATATCTTGCCTGAGAACTGCAACCACTGCACCTTGAGGACCCATTGCAGGGATCTCATCCGGAAGCCTGGCCTCTGGCACCAGAAAAATGCAGGATGCCATGAGGCCGAGAAACATTAAGAATTCAAAAGACGGGACACTCTGGGCATGTTGAAGCTTGTTCACCATCTGCACAATGTGATGAGCCCTCACCTTGGAAGGCGAGCACTTCCCCCAAGGACGTGTCTTAACACAGCCCAATGTACTGGAGCTGTTGGGAAGGTGTCAGATGCGACTTCTTAAAATTCAGGGAGAACCCCAGCCTGTGGAGGGTGCGGCAGGTGAGACTGAGGTGATCCAACGCTTGCTCAGGAGAGCGTGCCCGGATCAGCCAGTCGTCCAGGTAGGGGTAGATATGAACCCCCGCCTCCCTCGCCTGAGGTACACTGCCACCACCAACATTAGCTTGGCGAAGACCCTCGGTCGGAGGTCAATCCGAACGGCAGGACCCGAAACTGAAAGTGCGAGTCGCCAGCCACAAACCTCAGGTACTTTCTGTACTTGGGATGAATCGGCACATGAAAGTAGGCATCCTGTAGGTCCAGAGACACCAACCAATCCTGAAGTTGAAGGGCCTGGAGGACTTGAGAAAGAGTAACCATCTTGAATGTGTCCTTCCTGAGAAGTTTGTTCAACCAACACAAGTCCATGATGGGTCTCAATCCCCAGTCTTTCTTCAGAATCAAAAAAATAAAGGGAATACCATCCCTTGTTCCTCTCCGCTACAGGCACCAGTTCTTTAGCGCCTTTCTCCAGCAGGGTCAAGATTTCCTGCGCAAGGAGCGGATCCGGAAGCTTCAAAGAGTTTACCTGGTGGATTGTCGTGAGGCCGCTGAAGGAAAGGAAGGCAGTAGCCATGGGCTATGGTACCCAGAACCCACGCATCTGAAGTAATGGCTCGCCATTCTTCGAGATGCTGAGACAGTCTGCTCCCAACCGGCGAACTATGGGACATGGCCTCATGACGGTTTGGAAGCGGCTGCAGCAGTGCCTGAAGGAAAAGCAGCAGCTGCCTGAGCGGCTTTGGCACCACGATTTCCCCAACCACCACAGGCACTTTTTCGCTGGCCCCTTTGACTGGAGGCCCCTCGCGTTCTACCAAAGGAGGAGTAGTAACGAAAAGAACCTCCCCTCCACTGCTGTCCTCTAGGACGAAAAGGCAGAGGTTGACGCACAGATGCGCTTAAAGGTTTAGCCGCAGCTTTCGAGGTCTGCAACATCAAGGCTCTCGTCAGCCTTGCTGCCAAACAAATGTGCGCCATTAAAGAGCATGTTCAGAAGATGGGCCTGCACATCTGGAGCAAAACCAGACTTCCGCAACCATGCAAATCTCCGTATACGGGTGCTCGCAGCCATGGATCGGCTAACACTGTCGGCTGTATCCAAACCCGACTGAAGGGATTCGCACATGGCATCCTTGCAGTCTTGAGCTCAGTAGCTAAAGAAACAGTTCCACAGAGTGTGTGAGAACCTTGCCAAGGCACAAGTGGAATTGGCCAATTTCAATGCCATGCTCCCAGCAAAAAATACCTTCCGAGCCCAACAGTCTACGTGCTTGTTGTCCCCATCAGGAGGGATGGTAGGGTACGCCGGCTGCCTCGAGGTGGCCGTAGCCGCCTGAACCACCAATCTCTCAGGAGTGGGGTGAGTGGATAAATAGCTGGGGTCGCTAACGGAAGGGCGGTACTTCTTTGTCAAAGATTTATTAACAACCAGAAGAGATTCTGGGACTGCCAAGCACCTGCCACCCTTTTCTGTAAGGTGAGATGAAATGCTAACACCAGGTCAGAGGATGGACCTTGATCTAGGATGTCCATTAGATCATCCTGTACAAACTCTTCAGGAGGACTGGACCAGCCCAGATACTCCGAGACCCTAGCCATGAGCCTCCTGTATGAAGACTCAGCATGAGGCCCAGGCTTACCAAATTCCACTTCCAGAGAAGTGTCCAACCCACTGGCATCATGAAGGGTTTGTCTCAACTCCTCCAATTGACTGTCTCCAGAATAAACTGGAGCCACATCAAGTTCACCAAGGTCCTCAAAATCAGACCTTTCTTCCTCTTCATAAATGTCATCCAGAGGGAGTTGAAGACCTGGTTTGGGGGACAGAAGAGGGCCTGGCTGTTACGCTCACCTGGATTCCACAGGGGCGTCGAACGAAGCTGGACTGCTGCAGTCTCCACCAGTGTGACTCTTAGCGAAGTGATGATCGACTGCACTTGCTCACTCAGTTTCGTCTGCCTGGCCCACAAGAATATTTTCCTAAAAGCAGGAAAGGGGATTAGCCACCCGTGGTAGAGAGGTTACACTAACACTATTTTCCCTGAAAACTTCCACTATTCCCCTTCGTAAGGTCTCACCTTATTGTTTGGAAGGATGAACTCTCCATCCTGCGTGGAGTGCAGGGGCGCGTAGAAGATCAGTTACTTCACTGATCCGAAGGTATTTGGCAGGGTTCCAGACAACAATGACTCTGAGGTAAGTAGTGTGTAAACCGAATGTATAGTTCTTTTAGAGTTCAAATGTCTTAATTCACTCTTGCTCCTTTCATACCTTTTCCCTTGCAGCGTGATCCAAGGAGTGAGTTTGCCTCGATGGATGAAGGTAGCGCTTAGGTAAGAGTCAGTTTGTACCAAGCACTGTCTAGCAAGTAATATTGTTCCAAATGTAATTAACCAATAGTTCTCCATCTTTGCAGGTGCGGCGCCTTGCCGAAGATGTCTAACGTAGGATGGTGACCAGCGCTGCCTCGAGCGGTAAAATTCTGAGTAAGTATCTTGCGGTAAGTAAAAGAATGTCTTTGGTGGTACCCCACTCACCTTTTGTTTGTTCTGGTCTTTTCAGATGCTGATGTTTCGGGCGGCGATTCAACGGGTGTTACGCCGGGGTCGTGGAGATGCTCCGAAGAAAGGCGAGTATGACGCGCCGCTGCAGCTGGCAATGCGACGCAGTTTATTTTAATGTCTTTTCCCTTTATCCACAGGTGCGGCTGCTCCAGGAAAATATGACGACCAAATGGAAATCTCCTTGTTCTAACCTTCTCCTCTTCTTTTCTTTTCTCTAGGATCGGCTCTGGACACAAGACGGGTGTGGCTGTAGACTGGATGCTGGACTGCAGACACGGTGAGCGTTACGCTGCTAAGATGCAAAATAACGCGAAACGTGTGCTGCTCTTCGGGCGTGGTTTAAATAGCATCAAAAAAGTAGTTCCCAGGTAAGAAGTTCCAGTACCACACCCAAGCAGCAAAATAGTTCCTAAAGGAAAGTAGTCCCTTCATGTCCTCATGATGGCCTGTACATGAGTTCTTTGCAGGATGACCTGCATAGTTTCAAGTTGGCAATATGAGCCATATAGCCCCAAGGGAGGGTTTTGGGAATTCCTGTGTCTTCTTGGGTGCCTGTTCCCTGGACAGATGGACCTGTTCCGGATGTCTGGGGGCAGGCATCGTGACACTGGCCTCACAGTAGCCTTCCTAGGAAGATCCACAAATCTGGGTACTCCACAGTCAAATTCCGGGCAAAAATACCCGAAGGTGTTGAGGGTGCCTAAAGGCTTCGGTGTCGACACTGGTGCCGACAGCGCCATGGGCTTATAAAAAATAGCAAAGCGTTGATGTCCGAGTCGGACGGACACGGCACCGACCTAGTCGACACCGGCTTCGAGCTCTTAACAGGTTGCAGCGGTTTCGCTGGAGACGAGGACCGAGACCTGGAGGCACGTCTCTGGCGACTTTCCTGAGCCTCCAAGGTTCCCGGTGCAAGTCGCGTCGCGGACCCAAGCCCGAAGGCGTGCGAGCCGTGGTACGAGACTGTTCCTTGCAGACTTCGGTAGAAGGCACGACCGGAACCGTGCCCTGCAATGGGAATATCGCTAACATCTGCTCCTTAAAGGCAGCCCATTCCTCCGGAGTCTAGGACTTTGTCGGGCATGCCACTTTCCTCGAGGCACCATCCCCTGAGGAGGGCAGGGAAGGTGACCGGTGACAGCGCTTCCTAGAGTGCCGGGACGAGGAAGAAGAATGGGTGGAAACACTCCGGGACTGAGATCCCCAGGCCGCCACCTGACATGGAGAGTCGCCCCTCGAGTCACCGGTGGAAACCCCCTTTTCGACGATTTAGATTTTCGGGACTTACTAGGCTTAGAGCCCCCACCTACCTGGAGGTTCCTCTTACGCTCCTGCAAGGCCTTGGCAGTCAGCGACTGGCATTTCAAACAGTCAGTGTCGTGCAACTCGCCCAAGCACCACAAACAAATGCAATGCGGGTTGGTGATCAACATTTTCGACTTGCAGTCCCGGCAACTCTTGAAGCCCGACCCTGAAGTCAGAGGGTGGGGGTGGGGGGGGTCGAAGAAAAAGACATCTCAACGATGAACACACGAGACGCGCCGAGTTTCACGAAGCAACATGTTTGTCAGAAAAAAAAGGAACTGAGGCTACAGGCGCTGTGCGTCCTATTTATAACATCCGGTGACGTTGCCCTCGACTGAGGCTTTCGAGGGACATCGACCCAACGTCATCGACGAAGGACACCCTCTGCTGAAAAAGTTTCTGGACTGCACAGCTGTGGACATTACATGTCAAAGATGTGGAATACGTTGGAGGACACAATCCATTCGAAACATTTATTCCAAGAAATTGTTTCCCTTTATGATAGTGTTGTCCCAATAATATGTTGTACTCTGATCAGCTTAATCTTCAGCGCACTTCCAATTTAGGAGTATGGCTTTCCTTGCCGACATACTGGCTATTGAGCACCAAATGTCTTGTGTTGGAAACGTCTTAATAATCCTCTAACCGAAGACTACTAGTACAGAAGAGCTTTTCTTCACCATTATTACATATTTCTAAGCCAGTTTCTGAAACTTCAGATTGCTCACCTGCTTTGGCATTGTCCGCAAAGTTATTTTCCTCGCCATATGCCCTTCAGCAGCCTACCGGGTCAGTTAAGGCAAAAAGAAACAAGTGAGGGGGTGTTGAATAAATATGTTTGGTGAAAATATTATTTCTCCATTTACTCCAGAGAAAGACTTTGGTTGTTTACTACGAGATAGATTTCCATGTACAAGTCTTGCAGCCAAATGGCACCAAAAGCCAGATTCCTCTCCCAATTCCATGTCAAGACCGGAGGCTCACATTATACTTCTCTTTCATTATAACATATGAAAAGCTCAGCAGCAAATATTTTTGTGCACCTGACTGCGAGCACATAGTATGCATAATGAAGGTGCAGTAAACTATCAACAAAAAATATCCAAGTATCAACAAAAACCCAAAATTCAGTTCATAACTTTCTCTGAAAGAAAAAAAAAACTCAATTTCCCAAGAGATGCCCCATATTTCAAAGGTCACAAACATGTGACACTAGTCCAACAATAGGCACACAGATGTCCTCATAAACAGTTCTGAACATGATGTAACTTCCTCTTTCTTTGCTGCTCACAGCAAGAGATGTACAATCATGTTCTAGACTATATTTGCAACGTAATTTACTTTTTGCATATTTCTGCTTATATATATTTTACTTGAATGCCTTTCATGGCTAAATAGATTACCGTTTGACGCGATCATCACGTTACCTTTTATGCCTTGAGGCGTTTTTTTCTCCTGAGGTACGCCTTTCGCGTCCTTCGGCTCCTGTGGAACATCTCCGACGCCAGCTGTTTCCTGCCGGCGTCGGAGAACGTAACGAACATCCGAAAGCGGTTTGTTTATTATTGAATGCTGATTAAGCATTTCATTTACTGCGTTCATTCTGCTTGCTTCCCTGGCCCAGCGCAAGTCTCCGGAGGCTCAGGGAAGCAGCCTGTGTCTTCAATGTGGCCACAGCGCCGTCCGCGGCCACTAGAGGGAGCTTTACAAAGCTCTGATCCTTTTCTCTGTTTTCTGGCGCTCGCAATTGCTTTTCTATTTCATTTCATTGCATATTTGCGATCGCGAGCATCAGAAGCTACGCCAGTCTTCCTTAATTGCCTTTCCTTAATAGGAATTAAAAAAAAGAAATAAAAAAAATTTTAAAAAAAGGAAGGACAAAAATTTACAACAGGACAGACACGGAGTCTGAAGACTGGGATCAGTCTCATATAATCCTCTCAGTGGGCTAGAGGGAAGGCGTCCTGTGCCCACAGAATAAAATAGGGATAGAGAATATTCCAAAAATGAATACATTTTATAAAAAGTGTACAAAAGGTGCTATATATATATATATATATATATATATATATATATATACACATACACACACACACACACACACGGGATACATTACTCACCGTAATCGTATTTCTGATGCTTGTATCTGCTTAGATTCACATGCTGTGCATAGACCGACATCTAGTGGAAGCTGCAGAGTATTACAGTTTGTTTTTAGAAACTCGAAAATGGGCGTCGACACAGGGCGTGCCAGTAATACTATCCCTAGTGTGACGTCCACTGTACCCAAGATCCCTCACATGTCTAGGATCCTCAGATTGTATTTTTTCTGACATGAGGTAGCATGAGGAGTAGTGCGAGTACAGATAATCCAAGCAGATAGATAGAAAGGTAAGACTACAAGCAACCATGCGCCTTCTCTCAGAGGGGAGGAAGGGTGGGTCGCATGTGAATCTAAGCAGATACAAGCATCAGAAATACGATTACGGTGAATAATGTATCCCTTCTGAGGCTTGTGGAATCTGCTTAGATCACATGCTGTGCATAGATTAGCGAGCAGTACCTGAAGGAGGTGGGATGTGAGAAGGGTCATGAGCAAATAAGTGTCTTAGAACCGCTTGTCCCACTTGTGTATCTGCCTTGGAATGGGTGTCAATGCAGAAATGCTGAGTAAAAGTGTGAATGGAGCTCCAAGTAGCTGCTTTGCAAATGGTGTCAAGGGGTACCTTAGCAATAAAAGCCAGAGTGGCCCCAATGCCTCTAGTAGAGTGGGCTCTTGGCGTGAAAGGCAGAGTTCTTTCAGAGAGTGAGTAACACAGCTGGATACAGTTAATAATCCAATTCGAGATGGCACCTTTAGAGACGGAATCCCCCTCTCTGCCTGTAGCTACGGAGACAAACAGTTGATCTGTTTTCCTTAGCGGTCTGGTTTTATTTACATAGTAGAGGACCGCCCTACGCACATCTAGGGTGTGTAGTTTCACCTCAGCCGAGCTTTGAGGGTCCTGGAAGAAAGCCGGAAGCTTGATGGACTGGTTTACGTGGAATTTAGATATAAACTTAGGTGAGAACCTAGGGTGTGTGCGTAAAACCAGTTTGTCTTTATGGACAGTAAAGAAGGGATCCTGCACGGACAAAGCCTGAATTTCACTGACCCTTCTTATAGAAGTAATAGCTACTAAGAAGGCCGTTTTATAAGTCAGGTGTTTGAGACTGCTTTTATGCATGGGCTCGAAAGGGGGGCCCATGAGCTTAGATAGCACCACATTAAGGTCCCACCCTGGTGGTGGGTTTGAAATAGGAGGGTGAAGTCTCTTTACTCCTTCCATGAAGGCTTTAACTACTGGTACTTTCCACCACGAGACCTTGTTATGGGAAGTGGTGTATGCCGACAGGGCTGCCAGGTGTACTTTCAGTGAGTTAAAAACCAATCCTGCATCTAGCAGGTGGAGCATGTATGTAACAATAGTGGAAGGAGTGCAATCAACTGGGTTGATTTGTCTACTCTGGCACCAGATAACGAATCTATTCCACTTGTCAAAGTAACAGTGCCTTGTGTTTGGTTTCCTAGATTCCTTTAGGATGTCCATACACCTCTGTGGTAAATTGAGATGTCCAAACTCTATGACCTCAGGAGCCATGCTGCCAGGTTCATTGAGTTGGGTTGCTGATGCACTCTTTACCTTGGTGCTGGGACAGTAGGTTGTACCAGGCTGAAGTTTGATGGGCTCGCACACCGCGATCCTGCGTAGGTGTGGGAACCACGGTTGTCTTGCCCACATGGGAGCAACTAGGACGAGCGTCATCGACTCTGTTCATCTTGTTGACCACCTTCCTGATGAGGAGTTGGTGGAAAAGCATACGCAAACATCCCTGACCAGTTCATCCACAGGGCGTTCCCCAGGGAGTCTGGTTGGGGGAACCTGGATGCAAATCCTGGGCATGGTCTGTTTTCGCTTGTGGCGAATAAGTCTACAGTGGGGAAACCCCACAGAGAAGATATCTTCTACGACCTCTCTGTGTAGAACCCATTCGTGTTCCTCTGGGAGGGAGTCTCTGCTCAGAGCATCCGCTAGGGAATTGAGCTCTCCTGGAACATGTGATGACAGGAAGATGTTCCGTCCGAGTGCCCATATCCAGATTTTCTGGGCAAGCTTGGACAGATTTGGCGAACGAGTCCCTCCTTGCTTGTTCAGGTAGAACATAGCTGTTGTGCTGTACGTCCAGATTTGCACTGACAGGTTTAGTAGGTGGGGCTTGAACGCTTGAAGCGCTCTGAATACTGCCAGCAGCTCTAGCAGGTTGATGTGGTTCTTGGGGAGTGAGGGAGACCAGAGACCCTGAGCTGTGTGGTGGAGATGGTGAGCTCCCCACCCCGTCAGACATGCATCGGTAGTGACTACTGTCTGTACTTCGGGATCGTAAAAGGGTTTTCCCTGTGCAAGATTCTCTCTTGTCCCCCAGTGAAGGCTTTGTACTAGTGTTGGCGAAACGACCACTAGATCGTCCCACTGACCACTTGCCTGAGACCACTGTTTCGCCAACCATTCCTGCATGGTACGCAGGCGCGCGTGGGGGACCAGGTAAATACATGACGCCATCATGCCCAGCAAACGCATTGCTTTGCGTACCGTTATTTGGTGACCGGACTGATATTGCGGAATTTGCAGTAGTATATTCCGAATTCTTTCCTCTGAAGGAAATGTCAACCCCTCTTGAGTATCTAGGATTGCTCCTAGGAACTGTTTGGAGGTGCTTGGCACCAGGCTTGACTTTTTCTCGTTGATTGCGAAGCCTAATTCGTGTAGGAGGTCGATAGTCCTTTGAATGTTTGTCCTGCAAATTACTGGGGTTTCCCCCGTTATGAGCCAGTCGTCCAGATAAGGGTACACCGGGATTGCCTCCCTGCGTAGGTATGCAGCCGCCACCGCCAGTACCTTGGTGAATACCCTTGGTGCCGAAGCTATCCCGAAGGGCAGTACCTTGAATTGGTAGTGCCGACTGTCCACCTTGAAGCGCAAGTACCTTCTGTGCACTGGGAACATGGAAATATGAAAATAGGCATCTTTCATATCCAAGGTTGCCATATAATCCCCTTTTTTAGGAGGGGGATTACCTCTTGTAG
The DNA here is from genome assembly GCF_040938575.1 of Ambystoma mexicanum. Classification (NCBI taxonomy): domain Eukaryota; kingdom Metazoa; phylum Chordata; class Amphibia; order Caudata; family Ambystomatidae; genus Ambystoma; species Ambystoma mexicanum. Next base: position 152,072,476 of record NC_090936.1, read on the forward strand.
CGTAGTCATACGAAACTTTTGGGGCTTGACATACTTGTTGGCAGGCCGTAAGTCCAATACTGGGCGCTTTTTTTGGCACAAGGAAGTAAGTTGAATAAATACCCTTGTTTATCTGGTGTCCCGGGACAAGTCCTTTGCTAGCAGAATGGCGATCTCCTCGAGGAGAATCTTCTGTTCTAAAGAGTGTACTCTGTCGTGGAGGATGGCTTTGGTGGAGGCGTGCCGCCTCCTTTACTGGCGCTGCCTCTGCCTTTACCACGTCCTCTCCTATTACCCCTGCCGTAACCCTGGGTAGACTGTTGGCTGTTGTTCCACTGTGTACCCTGCCCCTGGGAATAGTTAGATCCTCTCTGAGAATTTTGGCCGCGTGGGCGACGAAAATTACTATTCCCTCTCTGGATAGAGGGTTTATTGGTTAACTGGCCAAGGGACTCGAGTGTCTCGTATTCGTCCTTGGCATTCTTCAGCGCGTCCTCGACCGCCTTACCAAACAGATCGGCTTCCACCTGTTTGTCCAACAATGATGCCTGGGTTTCTGCCTTAAAACCAGACTGCCGTAAACACGCATGTCTCTTGATAACAGTACCTTCTGCTATCAATCTGCCTGCGTTGTCCGCGGCGTCAAAAGTTGCTTTTAAAATGCAACCAGACACGGCTCTACCCTCTGCTGAAATTTGTGCTAACTGGCCCTTTAAGGGTTCTGGTGCAGAGGCTATGAGTGCCGCGACTTCTTCCCACTGATGGCAGTTGTAGCTGGCCAACAGGGTGGTGGAGTTTGCAATCCTTGCCTGATAGGCGGACGTTGAGGCTACTTTCCTGCCGAAACCATATAGTTTTTTGCTCTCCTTGTCTGGAGGAGCTTCGGACGATGACAAGGGTGTTCCAGCCCTCTTACGAGTCTTAGTGACAACTAGGGCGTCTGGCTTCAGATGTCCTCTTATATAGAGAGGGTCAGACTGGGCTGCCCTGAAAAGTTTTTCAACTCTGGGATTGACTGCTCTGGTGAGGTTTGGGTTCACCAGGGACGGGTCTATTCTTCGCTGAATAGACTTAAGGATAGGGATGGTCTGGGCAACAGGCCTCCTTTCTCCCACTAACTCCTCGGCGAAGTCCCTCTCTTCCTGGACACCGTGGGTGTCAATATGGAAATGTTCTGCTGCACGTGCCAGAACCTCGTTCAGGAGGGGTTGGTTATCGACAGGGGAGTCGGTAACCGGGGCTTCCTTCTCTACCGGGGAATCTACTCTGTAGGTTTCAGGGTCTTCCTCTTCTTGGTCCTCATCATCCCCATAGTAGCCCGTCCCGGTTTGCTCTTCTACCGTGCCAAAATCTTGGTCCTCACCAAGGGAAGTCTCTCCTTGATACAGTGAGTATGGCCGTGAGTATGGTTGTACCTCGAAGGGGTCTGTAGACCTCATCAGTGTCTCAAACCGGGGCTTCTTACTCGGGGGGATAGGATCATTAGAGCCTGAGGGTGTAGCCCCTTGTGGATCATATGAAAGGAAATAGTCTGGATTTTTATCGTAAAAGTCTGCCAAAGAAGACATCCTTGACATGACCCTATCTATGTCATCACTCGACCAGGTTTTGGAACTGGGAATGACTCTCAGGAAGTCTAGGAGATTTATCTTGAGTAGATTTGCTGGTTTTAGAAATATCAGCAGACCTGGTCTTGTCTGTCTGTTTAGGAGGAGTGGAGTGTTTCACAGGTGTGGAAGAGTGCAGAGGCTGCTTCTTCTGCTGTTTTCCCCCCTCCCCGTGAGTGGAAAAGTGTTTTCCCTGTCCCTTTGTGGCTCCGGAGGTTTTCGACGCCTGGCGTCGAGGATCGGGGGTAGAGTCCCTGTCCTTCGAACGTGGGACCGTGCTGATCTTGTCTGCGGGCTCCGACTCCTGGAGCGCGGCCTGGGGGTGGAAGTCGTCTTCGTCCTCCGACGATCGAACTTCTGTTAGCCTAGGGAGCGAGGCACTCTTGGCAAGTGTGGATGATTGCCTGGAGTCATGCAGCGATCTCGATCGGGAACGCCCAGAGGACACCGATTCGGACCGTTCCGTTTGTGCCTCTTTCCAAGAACTCGACGTCGCCGAGTCTCGGTTGGACTTAGTGTGTTTTGTGTGAGTGGTGTGAAGCGCCTGTGTCGCCGGGGGTCTTCCCCATAGCCGCCCTGTCGGACGACCTTCCGAGGTCGGGGACCTGCGCTCGGCTGTCTTTCGACGCCGTAATGCCCTCGCCGCCCGAAAGCACGGCGTCGCTGCCATCGCTGAAGGCGCCCTCCGCTACCATAGCCGCCTGCCTGGCGTGGTGGGCCCAACGCTTCGAACGGTCCTTAAGTGTCTTAGGTTTAAACCTACTACACAGCAAGCAGATATTGCACGTGGCGTGCCTGTCGACCCAAGGGTATTTGCGATTGCACTTGGGGCAGAATTGAAAAGGGGTACCCTCCATACGCACCTTGAGGCAGCAGGCTGTTAAGTGTAGGAAATGTATAAGGTGTACCTATATACCAAGAGTGTAGAGTATGTCCAACCCCCCCACTCTCCCTACTTGCAGGGCCGAGGCCAGAGGCCTTCCGAGGCCCAAACCCGTCGTGCAGCAGCCGACGGACGATTTCTTCTCCAACCGGCGACGAGTGTCGAAGTTCGACGTTGGGATGGGGAAAGGATGTAAATTAATCAATATTTTAGCAAAAGTATGGCTAAGGCCAGGGGACTCCGCAAAATGCTTCCGACCAGTATGGCAGAAAAAAACAATCTGAGGATCCTAGACGCGTGAGGGATCTTGGGTACAGTGGACGTCACACTAGGGATGGTATTACTGGCACGCCCTGTGTCGACACCCATTTTCGAAAAACAAACTGTAATACTCTGCAGCTTCCACTAGATGTCGGCCTATGCACAGCATGTGATCTAAGAAGATTCCACAAGCCTCAGAAATATATATATGAAATTATGGCAGCTCAGTACGCCCCTCAGGCAGTCCAGGATTGGTATGAGGAGGAGAATTACCAGATTGATGAAGTGGCAATGGCTAACAGCCTAAAAAAGGTACTGGGATCCTCGGTGGAGACCAGCATCAAGAAGGCCGTATCTCAGATTCTCCTAGCAATTCAGCAGCGCATGGACGGCATAGAGGAGTACCTACAAGGGACCTCGTCTGAGTAAAAACTCCCCGAACCCCTTTAGTCTCCCCTGCTTCCCCCCCCCACCCCGAGCCAGCCAGAACCTGTCACTGTTGCCGTCTCGGACACCTTCTCCAGACTGAAAAAGGCCTTTATGAACAGGAAGGAAACCCCTTCCCTTGATGGACCCTCTTACCCCAAGGAAGACAACAGGGGTACAAGACCCTCAAGCCCAGAGGGATACCGACAGGGCACTGACAACGAACAAGTCAAAGGAGTATATGCATCATCCACAAGGACTTCTGGGGCCTGGGGCCTCAATACCTTCAACTCTCTCTTCCTAAATATCTTCCATCTCGAGCCCTTCGCTCATCCGCCTCCAACTCCCTCAGGGTCAGTCGCTTTTCCAAGCAACGACTTGGGAGTAGATCTCTTTCCTCGGCTGGTGCCTCCTTCTGGAACAGCCTCTCTGCTTCCCTTAAACTTGAGGAGAACCATCTGAGGTTTTGGAAGCACCTCAAAACCTTTCTCTTTGCTTCTGCTTTTTCTCCTCTCCTCTGCTGACCTCCTGGCTGTAACCGGAACTGCACTGGCTACCTGGACACCCTCTGATCTGGGGCCCAGGTCCCTCCCCTGCCAGCGTCAAACACCTGCACTGCCCGCCTGGCAACCCCGCGCTTGGGGACAGTTCATGTATCCCTACAGTCCCCCTACCATCCCGTGACACCCGATGTCTGCACTTACCCTGCATTTGCCACATGCTGGCCGTTACTTATTGTTATTATCTTTTCCATGTACTGCACTGTCCCTGCCCCCTCCCCACGCACTTGCGATCTGAATGACACCTGGCCTAGTAGGATCGCTGTGTGTCCTCCCTCTGTTCCCCTCCCTTGCCTTGCCGTTCCTTGAAACACTTGTGTATAGGCGCGTTATAAATGCCATATCATAGAATATGATATCGATGATCAGTCTCCCATTTCCTCAGATGAGGATGTTCAGATCATAGGGTCACGACCCTCAACTTTGGGGAATGCTGCAGCCCCCATTCCTAAGAAGTCAGCCGGTGAACAGTCTCCTTCTAGAGGAAAGTTTACGCCAGAAGATCTAGTACATCCCAGATCTACCAACTGGGCACTGTCGTCCAGAACAATGGAGTATATCAAAACCAGGCTGCGTAAGCCTCTGGATAAAGAGGTTAGAGCCAGACTCAAAGCAGAATGCCCTTGCACTGAGATGCCAGGGAAAGTAGCCTTAACTCCGGCACTAGACTCCAAAAGGTCTGCTTTTCGGCGATCCCTTTATGAAGATGTCGAAATTCGCCGGTACTTTTACCGCCTTGGATAAGGCTCAAGCCTCCATCAAAAGTGTTTTCTTCAAAACATTTCTCCAGGGCCGGCCGAGGTTGCTCTTCCGGCCGGTACTCCTTTGATAAAAGACCTCAACAGTCCAGGGACCAACACAATGTCTGGCAAGGCCGCTCAGACACCTTTCCTTCAAGGGGGCGAGGAAGGAGTCGGGGTTGGAGACGAGCCGCCAGATATCCGACCCAGCAACAATACACAGGTCAGTGTATTTATAACAGCGCCGCAAGCACCCATAGGAGGCAGACTAGCTCCCTTTATGCGTGCACTGGACTCTTTATCAGGAGATGCTTGGGTCAGGGACGGAGCTTGCGGTCTGCGCCTAGAATTCTTCGCGCAACCCTTTCAAGCTATTAGCCCCGCCACAATAGTAATGTCCTTAGGGAACGAGGTAGCACTAGACAGCGAAATACAAAGCTTATACCTGAAACAGCCAATTCGCCCCTGCTCAAGCCAGAGCAGCCCCATATTTTTAGTACGTAGAAACCGAAAGTGCGCCCAGTGATAAATCTTCATTGTCTACCGTCATTTCAAGATGGAAGGCATCCACATGCTGGGGGACATCTTGAGACCAAACGATTGGCTTATGCGTTTAGACCTGAAGGACACTTACCTCGCGGTGCCCATAGATAATGCCCACGTAAGTAATCTGAGGTTTTCAAGGAAACATTGAGAATGGGAGTTCACGAGTTTACTGTTCGGGCTCTTTTCAGCACTGTGGTGGGCTTTTACCAAGCTTCCGAGGCCCGTAGTGGCTCACCTGAGAGAGCAAGGCGTCAGGCTAATAATCAACCTGGACGACATTTTCATAGCTCAATCTCAAGCACTAGTGGAAGAGCAGACCAGGCTAGCCATAGACCTGTTACACAGTCTAGGTTTCCTTATAAACCAGGGTTGGGAGGGGGTCAAAAAGTTTTTTTTTTTTTTTTTTTAAAAACACGATTGTTTGTCCATCCTGGAACCTAGAGTTTCTAGGATTCGTGGTGGACACCCAGGTTTCTCAGCTCTGTCTCCCGGTGGACAAGATGCACTCCACCCGACGGGAGATTTACAGACTTCTGCAAAGGAACTTTCTACCTCTTCAAGGGCTAGCAAGAGTAATAGGTCTCCCATCCTCTTCCATCCAGGCAATATTTCCTGGTCCTCTTCACTACCGAGAACTGCAGAGGCTGACAGGTCAACATTTAAGGAGCAGCCTTACTCCCAGCCACAGGGGGAACTTGGTCCCCCCCAAGGAACTAAAAACGCATGTAAACTGCCTAGAGTTCCTCACTGGCTTTCGCGGTGCTCTCCTTTGCCAGAGAGAGGAGTTATATCTTGCTGAAAACTGACATTTCCGCAGTAAGATACATCAATCATCTAGGTGGCACGAAATCTCGGCCTCTGGCGGAGTTAGCCAAAGACTTTTGGCATTTCTGTCTAGAACACCAGATCTCTGTCCCAGTGGAGTATCTTTCGGGTCTCACAAACGTGGTAGCAGACTGGCACTCCCTCCGCGATCTATTACAGCGACTGGAGGCTCAGATATCTTTCTTCACCTCCAACAAGTTTGGGGCCCTATGTTCAAGGATCTCTTTGCCTCCCGCCTCAACACGCAACAGTGTTTAACAGCTGGAAGACCAGATCCAGCAGCGACTGACAGACTCGTTCCTGCAGCGCCAGACAGAGGGGATTAACTATGCTTTCCCCCCTTTACCACGATAGCGAGGACCCTGGCAAAGCGAACAGAGTTGGTCCTCCTAGCCCCGGACTGGACCTCTCGGACCTGGTACCCAGTTCTTCTGGAACTTTCCACGGATTCTCCAATCCTTCTACCCCCCCTTTCCAGATCTACTGCTGGATCCGTCAGGTCAGCGTCACCCCCTTCTCTCCTCAGTGGGTCACTGATCCTAGCAGCCTGGATGATTTCAGGTCAAGGTGGAGAGTTCCAGGTATGTCACTCAAGGCAGTCAGCCTCTTCGAGGAGAGCTGGGCCCCTGCAACCATCAAACGGTACTCCAACTCTAGGAGCGCCTGGAGGACCTGGTGCCAAGATCAAGGGTTTCATCCAGTTTCAGTGCCTATATAGGAGGTCCACAACTTTCTAGCATCATTGGTTGAGAGGGGTCTCGCCTACAGTACGGACGGTCAATGCATACCGCTCGGCAATTTCTGCCGGCCACAACATCATTCAGGGAGTCCCAGCGGCCGAACATCACCTAGTTTGCATATTACTCAAGGGCGTTAGGCTTACGGTGCCACCTCCATCCGCTATAACAAACTGTGGGACATCAAAGATAGCGCTCAATATTTTTCTTTCATGGCCACCTAATGAGGAGTTATCACGTACCGCTCTCTCCGGCAAGCTGACTACGCTGCTCTGCTTAGTCTCATACAGGAGAGTTTCGGATGTCAGGGATCTCGACCTAGAAGGCAGGACTTTCTCCTGACGGTATAGTGTTTCACATACACAGGAGGACTAAATGCAACTCAAGGGTGATATCTTACCACGCCTTTACAGAGCAGCCCAAGCTTTGCCTGGTCAGGTGTTTGAAAGTCTACAAAGAGGTAACAGCTCCTCTTAGAAGAGAATGGGTTCAATGAATTTTCAGGCTGCACATGCGTTAAACTATCCCCCACTACATGAACTACTGAAGATGGTGACGCAACTGAGCTCAACTCCTTCTAGCCCAGTTGGCGATGGTGCAGATACTAGTAATCTTGCTCAAGGTAAGGTGCAGACTAGTAATCCAAAGAAAGTGCCAGATAATAGTCAAAACAAAGACGCAAACAGGCAGGCGGTTCATGCGTACATGTCTGGCCACTCACAATTGCCTATTGAGGTCCCAAGGATAGCATGCAATCACGCCCAACCAGTACCTGTAACTGGCTCTCCGCGTAACGACAATATGATCACTCAGAAATCACATTCGAAGGGAGGCTACCCTAAAACAGCCTCAAAGTCAAATGAAGTGCAGAACACACATGAGACAGGGCCTGAAGCATCTGGTCAGAATGAATGTCCCTGTGATAAAATCATAGGCGTGCGAACTGAGGATACTCAGCCCATGAGTGATCTTTCAGGGGCGGTCATTCGTCTGATAGAGAGTGCTTTGGGAAATCTCAAATTTGCCAATTCCTCTAACCCACGACTGGGTGAAACAGAAAAATCTCAGATTGAAACATCGACAAAAGTGATACCTGCCAAACTTAAGAAAAATCCTACTCCTTAATAGTAGCGTGCAATCCAGCTCCCTGCACTCAATATGATCCAAATCGCAGGGCTATGATGGCAATTATTTCAGAAATTCAACAGTTGGAAGATATTGTGTCGGCCGACTTGGCTCTAGTCGAGTTCATCAACACAAACAATCTAAATGCAGTGAAAATATGGGTGCATTCCAGAGTTGTGCAGAATCTGATATGGAAGGCAAAGGACCCTTTGTTCAAATTAGGTTTCGATTTGAGCATTGACCACCCCAATACGCAAGTGGCTGTAACTACTTGCAATAATAGCCATCCAAATATCGTAATGGCCACTAAAGGAGCTCATGCAACACCCACAAACAAGCAATGCGGTTGTCACTGCAATGTACAGCAGAGATAACTAGATTCATCAGCAAGTCCCCATATTCTTTCCCTTGTTAGTTGGAATTCGCGAGGACATAAGCACTTGTTAAATAAGAACAAACAGCATTTGAATAACTATGATGTGGTCCTCTTGCAAGAGCCGTGGCTAATTGCCCCGCCAATTTGGGTAGGATATGAAGTGTACTTGAATTCTGCTATCGAGTCATCAGTGGGAAGACCCATGTCAGGGCTCATAATTGCTGTGAAAAGGCATTGTGGCTTAACCTCAACATTGTGGGCAACCCCTAATAAATTGATTATGTTAGTTAAAGTCGAGACACAAATTGCTGGTTACGCTATTTTGAATGTGTATTGGAATCCTGCAGCCTTGAGTGATGAATGCTTTTTTAAAGACTTGAATCTCCTATTAGATCTGATAGTGGAAGAACAGCACATCAAATTTCTCATACTTGCTGGTGATTTGAATTTGAGGGGTATGGATGACACCAGTAGACCCAACGATCAGAGATTAATGCGCTGGAAAAGTCTGGTATATCAGAGGTTTTCATCTACTTAATGGTGCCTTTTCGTCAGACATCCCTCCTCTGCCAACCTGGCATAAAGGTAAATTGGCAACCACCACTGACTACATATATGCGAATAAGGCTCTGTGGCCGGATGTGCAAAAATTCAATGTCATTTTTTCAGATGTCAGCGATCACAACATGTGGCAATGGAATGGGGTGTTCAGCTGACCCTCAACTCCATCATAAAACAACCTAGAAAAGGGTGTCTGGTGGTAAATGAAGGTGGAAACCATCTCTGATGGTCGGAGGAAGCTCTAATTCATTTTAAGGAGCTATTAGGAAAATCGAATGCACGTGAGGACTGTGCACTAGAAAGTGTGGGCATTGTCTACAGCAATGCAATACAGGCCTTTCGTCAAACAAAAACAGTTAATAAAAGGAAAAATCATATACATATATTTGATAATACAATTCGATCAAAGAAAACTATGTATCGCGCTGAATTAAGAAAACTTGCTTTCCTTCCTCCGGCCTTCAGATCGGTTGAATCCAAAACTGCCTAACAACTATACGAACTGGATAAAAGGACATAGGATGTTGCTCTATCAGCGAGATGGAGCGAACATGTTGAGCACCCTAGCCAGCAAAAACATGTCCAAAATGTGGGCAGTAATGAATCAAGCAATGGGTCAACATCAGATTTGTTCACAGACTTCTGCGGTTAACCTGCATCTTTGGGTCGCACATTTTAACCAACTATATGCAGCCCCTGCCCACAGTACAAATGTAGATGAATTAAATATGCCAGTCGCCTTTGAATTGCTCTTTGATGAAGGCGACATATTGCACCTCATAAAAACTGCCAGCAAATCCAAAGTTGTTGGCCCTGACGGGATATCAAATTTCGTTATGCAACACCCTGAGCTATGGTCTACCATCTTATTTCACATTTTCACTGCTGTTAATAGTCAAAAATTGCCCCAAACATGGACCCAGGCGAGAACTGTCTCAATCTATAAGAAAGGTGATCAGCAAATGCCTGATAGTTATCGCCCAATTTCATTAATGGATGCACCTGGAAAAATCTACTGCAGGATGATACTTCAAGAATTGAAGGCTTGGGTTGAAAAAAATTCATTATTAGACTGTTTGCAGTCCTGTTTGGTAAAGGGACTAGATACGATCCCAAACACATTCACAATCACCATGATTCAAGCCCATCAACTGACTCAAAAGCGCCCCTTATATTAGGGTTTTGTAGATTTCAGAGCTGCATTTGACTCTGTTGATCGCTCATTGCTTCTAATGAAACTAATAAAACACAACTGCCCCAAATCTCTATTATCATTAACAACACTGTTTCATTCAAATACAACAATGCGTGTACGTGTCTCCATAGATGGAACTCTATCACCAGCGATAGCAACGCATAGGGGTTTGAAACAAGGTTGTGCTCTAGCCTCTTTTCGATTTAATTTCTACATCTTGGACATAGGTGACTTTGAGAGGTTGTGTTGGTGATTCCCCCAAAAATTGGAACACAACGAATCTCATACTTGTTACATGCAGACGACTTGGTCCTGTTGTCCCAGACACCAATGGGTTTGCAGAACATGTTAAATCAACTCGATGTATATGCTCAAGCTAACCATCTAAGCATAAACACAGACAAAACTCAAATAATGATTTGCAATCCTAGTCAGAAGGCCAAGATACATAATCACAAATGGTATTTACAGCAGCACCAATTGGTCAATACATGCAAGTATAGATACCTTGGTGTGCTGATCCAACACAGAAAATCTCAAGTGCAGTACACGTGTGAAGTGAAAACAAAATTGTTACCATTGGTGTCACAAACCAAAATACTCTAGGAAATTTGGAAAATTCTCTATGAAACACACCATCTTGTTTTATAAAAATGAAAGTTACACCAATCTTGTTGTATAGGGTGGAAGCCACGATGCCGAAGAAGCGCACGTTTTGGGATAATATTGAATCCATTTATTGGAAAAGAGTGCTGCAGTTACCGAATGGCACACCTCTAGCATTGATTCGGTATCAGTTGGGACTTTCCTCACTCTACTCATGTAATTTGGAAGCAATGTGCTTTTTTTCGGAAAGTGCTAGAGGGCTTGGACAAACCTTCCATCTTGCAAACTGTAGCATTTAGTCTATCCTTGTCCAAAAATAATTTTCCACGCATATGGCGGGAGCATGTTATTGATGCCATGTGTAATGCAACTGTAACCGTACCACTTCTCAGAGAACCCCGGTCGAGCGAAAATCAAGATTCTTCAGCATGATTGGGTAGGGAATATCACAAAGTGTATGCTGCACAAAGATTTTGATATTTTTCTGTTTGGTCACAAAAGGTACGGAACTGCTGCTGCTTACCTGGAAAAATATCCCCGTTCGACTCTTCCTAGTAAATACATGATTTAGGCTAAATTTGTGGCCCACCCGTGACATTTTGAATAGGAGAGGAATAATAACCACCGAGCAAAATTATTGGCGCTATTGTTTGAATATGAAACAGGCTGAAACTCTGCAACATCTGTTGGTAGACCGTGAAGCTGTGAGTAGCGTAAGAAGTAGGTGTTAAGGACAAACTACTGTTTCAGAATCATGTAACCCAGTACCAAAAATGGCAAAAGCTTTTTTCTAACCCAAGATTCGCAATACAGATTGCAATTGTACACTTTTTGGACATTGTTTTACCACTCTTAGTTTGTGACGAATAATACAATGGTTAACTATGTTAGTGTATGCATAGCTAAGTTGTAAAGGAAAAGGCCTGGCATAGAATGAAATCACTCTTGTAATGCGACAACCGTATTGATATCGGGGATAAAACGTGACATAGATGAAGTTTAGTGGAACAATAATGAAAATGTTAAGTTCTGTTCAACTTAAAATGTTTTTATACTTTTGTTTTCTCTTTTCTTTTCATCCTTTCTCTCCTTTTAAGCCATCTCTGTATGAAATTTGATGAGAATTTTAGACACCTAGAATGTAATTGGTATTATAAAATTTGTATTGTTTATTTGAAAAGTTGATGTATCAACTAAGCAAATTAATTTTAAAAAAGTAAGTTATTATGGAAAATCTCTATTATCTGGCATTAAAGTTCTTTTAAAAAGTTGAATTCTGAGGGTTTTCATTTTAAGGAATAAAAAGCATCCCCCAACATGAACTATTTCTAGAAAGTTTGTACCCTTGGATGATTTATGGTACCATATTTGCACCATATCAACACATGGATTCTACATCATGTAAGTCTATGCAAAAAGGACGAGCATACTAGTCCTTGGCACTTAAGAGGTTAAGTGAGTTTCCAAATGCTACTAGATTGTTCAGACTGACCACATCTTTCACCCAGAGAACTGTACTCTCCAATATCTAAAAACATGAGCAGTGGGGGCGAGTTATCTGTGATCAGGAGGTAGTGAATGCAATCACAGGGGGGGGGGGGGGAGGGTGTTTGGGGTATCAAATCAGGAGGTAGGCACAAAGTGTTAATATTTTCAACATGAAACATCTTTATTCTAGAACAAGGAGTTGGATAAAGGCCCCTCTGTCCCTATCCCAACAGGCGTCTCCCTGCCTAGGAAACAAAAAATCAGTCGGTTTCTTGTTGTCAAAATTGTAACAGTCCTTGTGTCCAAAACATATCTGACCCTCACACTAAAATGCACAACTAAAAAGTGTAAGGAAAGTGTCCCTGACTTGCGTTTACTCAAAAATGTTCGAAAGTGAAACCACAAGTAAATCTAACAAAAAAATGGTTTCTCCAAAAGAGAAGTCTTTAGAGCCAGAGGGTGGTTCCCTTACCCTGGATTACTTCAGGAAGATTGGCACAATTAATGTTTCCAAGGTCTCTTCCAAGTAACATTTTAAGTTTAATGGTCTTTCACACAACTGCCGTTTCAAGGATGGCCCAAGTATCTCTTACACAGCTGTTTCAAAAGATGGGAAAGATCTCTTCCGTATAAGGGCTTCATGAAAGCTAAAGAGTCTTTTATGCAACTGCATTAAAGATGGCAACGTCTTCTTTCATACAACTGCTTTAAAGAGGCCTTCCGGGTAGGTTCCGTTGCCAGGGAGTCCTCTGTGGTTTCCTCATATCCCCTGGTAGAAGTTCCTGCTGGTATCCTTCTAGAAGGTCTCGTCTTTATACACTAATATAGATCACCATGGTATACTCTCCTGCCAGGTATCTTTTCTCCCACTAAAAGGCTCACTGCCTGATGTATCCACTTTATCAGGTCTTCCTTCAATGGAGAAATTACTTACCGTAATGTTCTTTCTATGGATTCTTCTCCCACATATTTCTCATCTTCCCACCCAGCCATCCCTGCCCAGAAGGTTTGGCGATTGGTGCGCATCTTTTTTAGTGGGCTGATAGCCGGTGATGTGTCTAGAATGACCATTTTCTGTTCATGCCAAATGTTTTTTCTATCATTTAAAAATAATTAATAAAAATCTTTTGATGCCACAGATTGTGGTATCTTTCGCAAGGTTTTTTTCTTCCATCAGGAAGTTTATTGTTACCCTCTTAGGGGCTGTTTAGCCTTGTCTCTGTTTTCTTCTATGCAGCGGTCGATCTCGGGGATAGTGCGAAGCGGGGGAACTGAGGTATGGGGTGTAGTGACATGGTGTGTATATGACAATAGGTCATCAGCGATTTTGGAATTGATAGGTCATCAGCGATTTTGGAATTGATGGGTCTTCCGCATATGAAAGAAGAACACTGTCTCTCCTGAGGAAATCAACACATATCCCCGACAGCTATCTCCCCCTCATGTGTTCCTCACTCATAACTCTGACCCCAGTGTCAAGATCAGGTAGCGGCTGCTGTCCCCCTGACCACATGGGAGAAGATTTTAGCGAGGACTCCACAGAATTCACAGTGGGGTACAGTGTTATTACCACTTTTCTATTTTTGTGCCTTAAGCATCAGGAGAATGTTGCAGGTTGGGTAAATCTTTACTATGCATAGGATGCTGTTGCCAAGGAGAAATAATGTGAAATAATATGCAGGCACTTCCACTGTTTGAATTCTGGTGCATCATTGCAGTGTCCACACACGATGTAGGATGGAATCATGTGAAAAAAATAGTTGCCCAGGTGACCGGTACACTCTGCATGGACAGCAATGCCATATTTATTTTAAATCTAACATTTTTGTAAAATGGGGAATTACTACCTACATATTAGTTTTTCATTTTAAGTTTAGATTGGGTCGCAAATGTTTTACTTACTTTTATTAAATAAAAAACATGTGGCATTACGGTCAAATGTCTGATGTAGCTTTACTTTGATACAATACAACCCTAGATTAGGAATCTTTTTCATCAATTCACAATTTTGTTATTCATCTTTTGTTTTTTCTCACCCACTGTAGGTGTTTATATAAACTGTTCTCTTGATAACCACATTCCGGTTTCCCTATTTGCTGAATAGGCCTCAACACTTACTGAGCCATAAGAAAGCTGTACAAAAACAAGTGGATTTCAGAGACAAAGTGAAGTTAGGTTCTTTGTGTTGAAATTTGCCCCTTTATTGCACTTTAAGTAGGCACCAATTTATTATTCAAGTTACAATTTTACATTTCCCCACCTTAATGTTGGCATTATTCAATCATTAGGTCAAATAATAGATTCCGCTAACAGGTTTCAGAGTCTGGAAAAAAGGCATATGGTTACTGAATCGGTGATGACCCCCACATTCCTATACTAAGGAAGAAACATGTACACCATGATAAACCATAACACATTTGAAGTAGGGCTGCCTTATTTCCCGTTTTACCTTCCAAATTTGTTGGTTTGTGAGCTGTACTTGTTCCTCCTTTTGGGCTTAAGCACTAGATTAATACAAACATAACCAGGAAGTTTTGTCAGTTAGGTAGGAACACTTAACACCCCGGGGGAGGGGACATCCGAGCCAGGGCTTTACCTCATGGTAAAGTCTGCATTTCGAGCCTCCTCAGAAGTGGAAGGCAGCCATTATCCATGCCGGATCAGCAGGTAAGTGCTACTTGCACTCCTCTCTGCCACCTTCCCCAGCCCCCAATTTCCACATCCCTCATCCAACCCACCCCATTTATCTGGAGCTTCCTTGCCCCTCGCCGGCACTGGAAAGTTATTACTGTTAACTGGTTTCTACTTGAGAAACTAAGCCTTTTCAACGCTTGCAGAACACCTCTGCTACACTTATACTTTGGCAAAGCCATCATTGGAGGATGTGCTTGTGGCAGAGACCGAGTTTTGGAACAGTTGCAAACTGATGTTCATTATTTATGGATTTACATGTAGGTGCTGGTACATTTTGTAATTTAAAAAAAAGCATAACAATGACAGATGTTCTTTAGAACTGTTTTATGACATTTTCTCAGAGGCATTTCTCCAAATCCTGCTTCAAATTCTCAACTGTATTTTACTGCAAATAAAAGGTGGGGGAAGAACCACCATACGCACCTTTCTAAAAAAAAAAAAATCCCCAAACACAACACACCCCATACACATTTGCAGCAACATGCAGTAACATCTGTGAGTGAAACTGGACTCAGACATGGGGTAGTTCTATAAGAGTAAAGGCCGTTCATTTGCTATTGTTCTGGAGCAAGAATTCCATTTAAGGGTACCCTACAGTTCAAAGCTTTCATCAAAGAATGCAGAACTGGCTGCATTCTAGGAGTCAATCTGCAGCATGTGAATGAACAGCAACAGCTCATTAACTCAGTTTGCAACAAACAGAAATACAATACAAGGATGGTCAAATCTTATTAAGGAGTTACACGTTCTTCGTAATAAAGAAAAGAACCAAAGCATGCCAACTATTCCGTTTTTCTTACTTACCATCTGGATCCACTTCCCTGGCAATTTTAAGTGCTTCTGATGTGGCCATGTCGGTGTTTGCAGCCGTGACTGCTAGAATGATGGAGTTTGGGTTACTGATAAATTGAAAGATTAGCTCTCTGATTTGAAGTTCAATATCCTTGGGCTGGTCACCTATAGGCACCTGGAAGAAAAAAAAAAAAAGATCCACAGATGAGGGGACAGGAAAAGAAAAATCCATTGTCAAGGCGCATCTGCACATCAATTCAGTCTGCTTTAATTTAGTGTAAACACTTGAGGAAAATCTAGCTTGACCTGGAGACAACTTTGGTCTTCCCTCATCAAAACACAAAACTACATACAAGATTATTGCCTTACCTGGGGGAGTGTAGGAAGAAGGAAATTTTCAGTATTTGGTGGCAGTTATTAAATTAATTGATTTGGAGAGGAATGTGTAGAAAAACTGTCTTTTGGCGAAACTATTATTAAACCATGGCATCCTAGTGGGGAAAATAAGACATCCTACCCAGTATTTAAAGGAATGTGCTTTGTCAAAAAAATTTACTTTTACAGGAATCAATGGACAAGTGAGATCAGTGACATGGTGTGGGGGGCATGGGGGGGGGGGGGAGGCTCTGTCAGAACAATGGGCCTGTGAATCTTAATTCCATGTCACTACAGGCTGGGAGGTCCTCACTGGCGGAAGTAACCTAGACCTATGGGTGGTGGCCCTCCTATGTCAAGGGATCCCCCGACAAGGGTAGATAGCTAGCCTGCAACCATGCTTCCACAGACAGTGGCTCAGCTGTCGGCATTGTGGTGATATCAAAGAAAAAGCATGGCAGTGGTTATACCAGGAACCACTGTTAAATGAATAAGTCTTAAGACTTCAAGGAGTGGTATCGTATACAATCTTATTTTAAAAAACATTTTAGTAGGGAAGGAAGGATAGCTCAGCGGCAACACGTATGTCTTGGAAGCAAGGCACATAGCACAAGTTTCGAACACTGATCCTGCGCTTAGAACTACTCGCTGGTATTAAGCACGTTAAAAATGAACAATCAAATAAAAAGTAATCCTAAATGGCTCCTTGGTGAATGGCAGTAAACTAAATTGGTACACACGCATTTCGTCGAATGATTTTACATCGTGGGACTTTTCATCGGCAACCCTTTCATCGGCAAAAACTTTTTAAAAAAACTTTTATGGGGGGGCGTTTGGTGTGGTTTGGGGTATGATTATTTAAGTAAGGGCGGGTTTGGGGGGGCGAAGCCCCCCCATAAATGTAAAAAAAAAAAATTTGGCGATGAAAGGGTGGCGATGAAAAGTCCCACGATGTAAAATCGTCGTGAATAAAATATTACCCAAGTTTACTTTTGACTGAATGTAGCCCACGCTGAAAAATAGCAGGCTTCCATTTAGGTATGCAGTCTTGTTACTTTTTTAATGGTTGCTGTAGCGTGGCAAGGATTCATTCTAAATAGTTGCCCAAGGTAAGTGCTCATTTGAGGTTTAATTTAGTGGGGCTACATTCAGTCAAAAGTAAACTTGGGTAATAATTTATTCACGACATAGCAAATACAAGTGAGAATGTATTTTTACCTAGGTCGGTCTCCAGCTCGCCCTCCCTGTGGAGGGAAACGTGCTGTGTGAGCAGACATGCCAATATGAGTGCATGTAGGAGTGTGCATGCACAGATCGCTTTGTGAGCACATGCCCAGATGTTAGTGCATGCAAGGATGCACGCATGGAGGCGTTTGAGGATGCAAAGGTGTGAGTGCAAACTGTTGTGCGAGAAAGCATGAAGCTAAAGGTGGGCAAGCACATGAAGCAGTTTCCGCTCATGCAGGTGAGCATATATGTGAACAATGCAAATACACATGAGGATGCGTGTGCAAGTTTGGGAGTGGGCCACAGCTTCATGCACATACTACCATGCCCGTACTTGTGCATACACATCGCTTGCACATGCAGTCATACATTCACAAACTCGTCTGCACGTACAACAGCTCCATGCACAAGCAGGCACCTTTGCTTCCAGACAATTCCACTTGCACAAACACGAGAGCACATCCACCAGAGCGTGTGCACACACACACCCTTACATGAGCAGATCGACATCCTGGATAATCGCACACCTTGCATGCACACAAAAAGCCTTCCACAAATGCATGTCCATCTATGATGACACCACCACTGGAACATCATGTTGCCAAACCCCTGGAACAGATCTCCTCCCAACATCCCTCCTGGACACCAATGATCCTTGGTAGGATCACATGACCCAGAACATCACTATTATTTCAAAAGACCCTCACCCCACACCTCCACAGGAGGATGCGTTGACCCGTTCACGAGCACTGGTCTTTCTGCATTTGTAGAGGACATAAGTTAACACTACTTGACTGAAATTCAAAAGAAAAGCCTCACTGGCCCTACTGCTAAAAATAGATTCCCTTTCTAAAAAAAAAAAATGTAAGGTGCTCATCAGAATGTCCAAACAACAAAAACAGTTCTCCGTCCTAACCTGTCCAAATACCTGGCCCTACCACTAAAACAAAAATAAAGAAACAGGTTTTCACCCTCGGGTTCCGACAGGATTTTTCTAGCAGAACTCTCTCCCCCCACGCCCCCCCCCCCCCCCCACCTCCAACAAAAGTTCTTCCCAGGGTACCTCCTGGCTTGGTCACAGCAAAAGCTTGTTATAAAGTTCTCATTGGTTTCTTGCAGTTCAAATGAAATAAATCCCATTGTTTTCTCATTTCAGTTTACAAAAGTTATCAGTGCTTCTATCCAGCGACTTTTTAGATTTGCCTCTTTCCAACCTCTTTTCAGTCCACCTTATTTATTGTGCATTTGTAATGCGCTTTTACAGCAAGTTGTGTGTCAAAGCGCCCACTGGGCAACAGGGAGGGAACATGGGAATTAAATCAAATAAAGCAATGAGAGATAGAGGCAGACCTACTAGTTCTTGAGAGCATTCAGAACGTGCAAGTGCAGAGAGATGGAGAAGGGACGAGGGGTGGGGGATAAGTGCAAGGTGAAACCAGGTGGGAAGTGCTAGGGAGCGAGCAGCTGTAAGTGCCTAGGTAAGTGGTTAGCTGCCTACAAGTAAAATAAGTGCAGGCCTGTGGCGACATAGGCCATGGGAGCAAATATGTGCAGGCCCTCTAGCCCCTTTTCCATCTCATATCTTTCTCCAAAGGCTAATGTCCCTTTCTCCGGTAGGGACTTTGCAGAATATAGAAAGTCAAGAGAAAGACTGCCATCTCACTTTGGACTCTCCAGTCCCAATTTCCTCAGCGTTCAGGTTCCTTAGCCATCAAAGGGTTTGGATTCTCGCTCAGACATCAACCACCCCCTTCCCTTCTTCCTGAGCAACCTGCATACCTGCTTTATCACTGCGTTTTAGCCAGGGAGGGTCTATGATGCCCGAGTCGACGGACTTCTGCCACCACAAGCCGTTCGGTTGGCGGCCTTGTCAGGACCTGGGACGATGCACCAGGGTCTTGTCACTTCTCACCAAGGGGAGGCCGTTCCGATGATCTAGGGAGGTGCAGGCACTACCCAATAGTCCACCTAATGGTGGTAATATACAGGAGGACCTCATAAGGAGGGACTCCGCTCCTGCGGACAAGGACGACCACCTGGCAATCAAACTCCCTAAACCCTGCTCACATACATCCATACCATCCTTGCCCACCTTTTCCCCTTCCACCACTAATAGAACTATTTGCTATTGTAACGTCAGGACTGACCAGTATCGAAAATACTGAGACAAAGAAGAGCATAAGAAACGCATGGGGAAACAATAGGCAAAGCTATACAAGTACTGACACAAGGTGGCCCCACCAGAGGCATGAAGGACTGTACATTATGAGGTTGACGTTACGAGAGGGGGCAACAGCATCAACTTCAAATGAACCAGAAAAACAGACTAGTTGGTTGGTGTAGCTCGCAGGTGAGACAAGCGAGAGAAGCTGGAGAGACAGCGGGTCAACCCCGGAAGTTCACGCTAGGAGCCCGGACACAGAGAGAAGGCGAACCAGCAGTGCCTGGGATGAAGAACACAAAGGCTTAGCACAGGAAGGACCGGAAGCAGGCACAAGGTGGCGGGACTGCGCAGAGGTGGATGGTGGGCCCAAAAACACTGCCGATACAAAGCCTCCAGCTGACGGAGCAGCAACCACTAGAGAATCAGAAGAAAAGCATATGAGCAAGGATGCCGATGTGAAACCCAGCACCAGGAAGAACCGGTGAAGTGCTGCTGCATGCAAGAAGGTAACAAGAGGCAGGGGCAGTCGGTAGGAGTATGTAGGTCACAGAAGTGCGTCGGGTGTAATCTACCGCGCCCAAGTACTCATCTGATGAGGGCATCTGGAGAAATGTCCCTCGACCTCGTACTTCTGAAAAGAACAGCACAACAAAATGGATTTTGGAGGAGCCCCCTTCAACAGAGTGAAACAGGAAGAGAACAAAAAGCAAGAAGCTATCAGACATTACCTCATCTGTCGTAGTGATCATCCAAAAGGATATATAAACCACAAGACAAGGACACCTAAAGAATCAGAGGGCTTAAGATACCAGACCCACATCAGGAGAGCAATCCACATGTATATACTGCCTGGAACGAGTTAAAGACATTGATTGAAAGTTGCTACTGAAGCGTTGGAAATACAGTGAAGAACCAAGGACCAGGAGAAGGGAGTCATAACCCCTGGTCCCCATTTCGTTGTGGAACATTTATCAAATCCCTTCTATTGGAAGACTGGAAAAGGAAAACCAGGAGAAGGGAGTCATTCTCCTATTGCTGAGTTTCACTAGGTTGAAGCAGGGCAATCCCCTCCTAAAAATAGGGACAGTCGGTTTTTGGGCATTAGCAAAAGTCTTTAGCCCAAATCATGAACTCTCTACGTCAGTCTCCTACACCCTCACAGGTCTCGCCGGTACTGTTGTCGGTCTCTAACTCGGATTCTCAACACAGGGATTGAGGAGCCCTGGTCCCCAGCGCTCCAGGATTCGATAGCTTGGCACGAGCAGACCACGCCCTCTGCATGGTCCCACCTCCAGGCAGTCTTTCGCGCTCCAGTGGAAGTTTGAGCTCTGTGCACCGTCTCATCTGCCATTCACCTCGGCGTCAGGGGTCTCCTCCAGCCGAGGACTTCTGTTCTTTTAAAGATATCTCCAACGAGAGGCAAGGTAATGTGCTTCCGATTATAAAATGTCGAGTCTGAGGATGGTTCAGCAGTGATGTCAGTCAAACAAAAAGGCTTATTTAGTGGCCCTCGTATAGGCGGAAGGAATACATTTTACGGGGTTCGCATCCTATCCCTGGAGTCCTTGCCCCCAAAGGAGTAGTCGCTCCCATTGAGGTCCTGCTTGCCCAAACCCCTAGCCTGCCTTCCCCTTGGGGAGAAGAGCCGAATATTCTAGATTAGTCATATACTCCTTTAAACCCCTGTTAAATGAGAGTTCTCTGCTACATAGGTTGCTTTTCTTTGGAGACGACCCACTTCCAAAACCCAGGGTTCTCGCTTCCTCCTACCCATGATGGGTCCCTATTTCGTTATTCGTCACTGAAGGATGACATGGAATCTGTCGTAACCTCCCTCTGAACAATCTGGGACAACCACTGATGGAATTGTAGGACATTGCTACCCATTTATTTTTTATTTTATTGCTTAAAGGGCGGACCTAGCTCAAGAGCAGTGGACCGCTGTAGAGTGTGGGTAGCCAGCATTTGTGCGGACATCTTTTAACAGTAACGCAGTATGGAGGTACGTGACTATTTCGAATACGAACATTTCGAAGACGAAAATACGACATGTTTGTATTCAAAGTAAACACCCCACAGCTAAATGGCCTTTGTAAAAGGCCCCTGCTCCCCCAACCCCCTTACTTAACTTTTGGTGGAACACTTCGCTGTGTGCCGCCGAGTCCCTGCAGCGCCAGTTCTCAACTTTCGTTGATGGCAACTTGCGCTGGAGGGTCCTTTTTTTTTCCTCTTCAAAACGCTGTTTTGGATGCGGGAGACAATTTCAACCATGTATTTTTTTTTAATTATATTTTTGTGTAATCCTGCACAGTACATGGCGGTCTGTATCAGTATGTGCATCCATTGGAATTAGCCCTTGGTCCGGTGTATTAATTGGGCAAGTAGCCTAGGAACAAAGGCTTCTTCTATACAAAACCTCTGCCCCCAAGATATTCACAGGTGTTTCAATGAGGGAATACGTTTTCGGTGTGTCATTTGATGCACTGGTCACGGCCGTTGTGTAACTCTCCATCCAGACAATATCAGTTGTGGGTGCATGGCACACTCCTTTCTCCCAGTGTCAAGATGGGCACAAACCTTCTGACCTTGGTTGATGACAGGGACTTTATGGGTGGTTCGGTTTACTGCACAGATATATTTGTTGCTTTTCTTCAGGACTTCCTACCTTTTGATCAGCTTTCCTTGTCTACTGGGGAAGATGTTAGAAGATTTGGCATATAGGATGGTGGCAAAAGACATCGCTGGACTGCTTATCTTGGTAGACCATCATCTTGGGGCTTCTCCCGTGTGGTGATGTGGGAGGAGGCCAAAAAGTTAGCGGACCGCATTTTGTGAGATTTACGAATTCCCTGCATCAACATTCGTGTTCTTCGGTGGGAGGAAGAGACCGTTGCAGAATTACAGAATTCCTCCATGATTTCCCCATCGGGAGCATCAGAGGGTACACTGTCCTGGGGTAACCTCCTCTGTTTCTATCTCCCCAACTGCTTGTTCTCAAGGTGAAGTTGTTCTTCGATCCCTTCAATTTCCACAGAAAAACTATTGTGGCGGGATGACAGAAGGTCTGGACGCTCGACTCTGGGTTTTCTTCTTCTACTGGAGAGGAGGGTTCACAGGGCATTTGGAGATCAGAGGGCACTATGTTCCCCAGGGTGTTAAGTCCTGTCCTACTTTTATTAAACAAAGTCTGGCTAGCTCTGCAACCCAGTGAGAGCTGAAAAACATGGTTGGGTTTTGCCCCAAGACCCTATCTTCCGGGGCGCTCTATTCACTACCTCACTCTCTCCAGTCTCCTGGTTTGATGTACTTTCCAGGAGGACCACATATGTAACGTAATTGTCCTTTGTATAGTGCCTTCCACCTTTGGTACAGTCCCAATACGCTGTAGTTTGAATGCCATTGGGGGACAGAAGTCCAGGTATGGTAAATTCATCAAGTTATAGAACGCATGTGTGCATTTTAGTAAATATTAAGGTAGGTTGGGGTGGCCATGTCCTTGATAGTCACCCATGTCACGTAGGCATGTGGATGGGTACAGAGGGGTAGTCTGGAGAGTATGCGAGAGAAGGAGAATCATGTGTACAGCTAGACCACATTTTTATCATGGCTGGTAGCTGTGTTGCAAGGACACAAGTACTGTGCAATGTGGCAAAGAAGTGCATGATAGCAAATGCATGCGGGTGGGTGGTCGTGCCTTCGGCTAGTACCTATAAGCATGGAGTGTGATACATACCTGTGTGTCTTGGCTGGCTCTCAGCTGCGTAGATGCAGCTGGATTTAGAAGGGGGTGAAATCAGAGCAGCTAATTTATGGCCATTGGCTATACAAATACGCCTAGTTTAATACAGTATTGTCTATCCGCAAAGATTTATCTAGATGCAATACATTGGCTAGCTATGGAGGGCAGTGAGATTTCAAACCGTGGTATGACTTGCATGGTAGCGATAGGTTAATAAGGCAGTGGCAGGTTTTAGGAAGCACAGCACTGGCTGTGCTCCAAATTCCTGCCACCTTACCCATTTGTAGCACTAGACGGCGCCCATGGCAAACAGATAGTGGGAGCTGCCCTTTGCCTTTGGCACTTAACCGGCTGCCTAGGCAAGGTTGCCCTGGGAGTGACACTAAATAGAGGCTCTTTCGATCATGTGGTGTGACCAGGGAAATAATCTGTCGGAAAGAAGGGTGGGCAGGGGGAAAAAGCATACTAGACAGGAAAGAGGCAAAATGGAGAACGGGTACTTAGCACGCACCCAATGTGCTGCAAATGCAAACCAAAATCGCTAGGAGAGATTCTTCTCTGGAGGTGCTGTGGGCAAATTAGCACCAGGGCATGGATGAACATGGAGAAAACTCTCCCGCGTTTCCCTGTTCTTCCGGTCACTTGGGAAACAATTTTGTAGAAAGAAGGTCGGGCAGGGGGAGTGGAGGGAGGTGGGCTTGGGAAAAAGGCACACTACGGGCAAGAAGGAGTCATGTACCCAATGTGTTGCAAATGCAAACCAAAATCGGTAGGAGAGATTCTTCTCTGGAGGGGTTGCGGGCAAAAGACTATTAAATACTCCACCAACTCTCCGCTCTGGATTTGGATGGGATTGGGAGAGTAGTTTAGGAGGATAAGCTGGAACTCCCCTACACAGGCCAAAAGGAGAAAACCACTATACCAGTCTTCATCCAAGATTTTGCTGGCAGAGTTAAACAAATCTGAGAACCTGTGAATACCTAGATTAAGAACCCCCCTTCCCCCATCCCTTGTCCATCCGAGGTATCCTGTGATCACAGAGAGTAAGGATCTGATTGTTATTCCCCTCTACATACTTCCAAACGGGTAGAATGGCTTTGGATGTCAAGCTATGCAAGGTGAGGCCTAACCTCCTTCCGTCGTCATTAAGATGACAGGTCTCTGACCAACCGGGGGCTAGCTCACTGTGCTACCTGACCGGAATATCCTTGGTTGTATCATTTGCTCCAACTCGTGACAAACATGACCAATTACCTATTGTGGTGGCATCATTGCAGTGGTCTGACGAGCGAGGGCATGATCGACTAAAGCAGAGACAGATTGTTTGTGCACTGTCACATTGGGTGGTGGCATGGGTCTGCACGGCAAAGGGAGCATGTTAGGAGGCTGATGTGAACCTTGAGGCTACAGATTAAGCAGGCTACATGTAGACCAAACTACTGCTGAAACCAGAAGCAACAGCCATCTCCAGCTGCAACGACATTACCGAGATGTGAGCTGTGCATTGGCCTTGTGAGTTGCGATTGAGGAGAATCTACGAAAAACAAGGGCAGATGGAAAAGCCCAGGGAAGACCAATGTGACTGCTTCTCCGACAGGCCAAATCTGCACTTACTGGCCTAGTCCAATGCAGCAGCACACCACAAAAGCTGCACTGCATTACACTCCCTGGAGCAGCTAATCCTATGCAGCAACAATTATAACCAACTGGTTCTATTGTCTGATCCCCAGAAGGGTGTAATGGGGATATTATCAGTGGGCTTGGCAAGCGTATAATAGGCAAATAAACATGAATGCTCAACAACCCCTAGTTCAATAAGTTTTAATTAGCTGTATTTTTTGTACATACGAATTGTGTGTTTGTATCCACAATTCACATCCTTTGTTATATATGCTCTACACTCAATGCACAAAGTAAGTGACTAACGGGCCCGAGTGACCTGTTTAGCAATTGCCATCTTTTTTTCCCCTCTTGACATAGCTGACAAATAGATACTTCGTGAATAAGTGGCATGCTTGCACACCTTTCCATCATTAGCTCACTTGCACATGCCTATTTTGTACAGGCAAAGTATGTGTTTGATGAGATCATGCATAATGTCAGAAATTATCTATACTCATTGCAGTGTCCTGGTGGAAAAAAGGCATGGCTAGATACTGTTCTATTTCAGACAAGGGGATGATTAGCAAAATACATTTCAAATTGTCAGCTATTTAATTATTATTTGCATACACATGCACTCTTATTGTTTTTAAATGGCAATACAGTCTTCCAAATATGAAAAGGTAGAACCCCCAAACTGTTCTGTACAGTAGACTTGGAATGCTTCAATTTGAGACAAAATAATTCTGGCCTAAAGGGATTATAAATGCACCATTAACCACTGTTTTCCAGATATTCCTTGGGGGTTAACCCCAAAGCCTGTGCAGGGGTTAAATAACTTCACATGTTTTGACCGCTGTTAATGGTCTTGTGTGCTTATAAATGCCCCATTTTCCACTAATATTGCTACACATTCCCTATGAACTTGTAAGCAAGTTGGGCTGAACCCAGTTGTGCTGTGCTAGGATCGCTAAACAATATGGGTGAGTCAGGCAGTGCAGTCTTTGGGACGTGACAGTGTTTGTGCTGCTTTTGCTGCTGGCGGACCAACGAGGCTTTCAGTCCTCTTTTGCTCTTCATTCCGGATAAAAACTGGTGGATACCGCGGAGCGGCCGCAGAGTCAGGCAGTAGTCTCTTTGGGTCTTCTGGCTCTACGGACTCGTGGCGCAGCTCCTGGGCAGTACCTTACAGTTATTTTGTGCTGTCTTTTTGGAATTGAGGAGAAGACTGCAAGGGCAGATGGCAGTACTTCACAGGTATTTCGTGCTGTCTTGTTGGACTGCAAGTAGACAGTAAGACTGCAGTGGGGTGCACAAAGCACAGTGCATTGGGGTGACAGCTTCTGTGCATGCTTTGGTCTTCGTGTAAGACTGGTGTAAGATTTTGCACTTAGGCAGCCTCACTGCCCCCAGGGCCCTCTGGCTCACAGCAGTCGTCGCTATCCTGGTCTTGGCATACACCAGTGCAGCTCAGATGTCCGGCACATTCAGTAAATTGAGCGCTTCCAACAACGGGGTGTTTGGGCATCCGAAAGTCCTGTGAATCATCAACATACCACATACTATATCTAGGGGGGAGGACTGGTCCAAGAAAGTGTTCTGGCAATTGACTTTGTCCCCTAGATCGCCACGCAGTCGGCAGAGGGAGTAAGTGGGCAAAGACGGATCACCTGTGCCAATTCATTACTCAGAGCGCCTGGGACAACCACAGTTGGGGGGGGGGGCATATATAGGAGCTAGAGGAAATAAAACTCCGGAGTAAAATGCTTATGGGTGATGGCAGAACCCCAGAATGGGACGGCTCTTTTACGGAAGCATCGGCCAGGGTGCCTGCGGGCTTCCCAAGTACTCTACCAGCCATTGTGACCCACGTTACACATGAGCAAGTCCATGTGGGGCGCCCCCATCTTTCGTCTAGTCCTAAAGAAGTTAAGAGGCGCTCCCGGCTATAAGTCAAGCATTGAAATGAGGCTTTGCATACACCAACTACAAAGAAAATACAGAGGAGGATAGATGACCATTTTGGTAGGAAAAGAAGCAAGATTATGAACAATCAAGTGGGGGTCTGTTGCCTCTGGAAACCTCGTTGGATCATATGGCAAGGAACTCAGTTTTGTTTGTAGGCGATTGTCAGGGTGACACATTCAGCAGAGGAGATCCAACGGACTCTCGGATCGTGGAGTCAGAGTTAGGCCCCAATTGCCAAGGGGCTATTTTAGAGGATGAAACGGGTAAAGAGTACCCCGAAGACACGGCCACTCCACAGGGGTCCAAGGAGAGGTCGCCTGTCCCACAAACAAATGAAGCAACATTCAGCACTGAATTTTGTTCTGAATTTGCTATTTTTGAGCTTCTGAAAACAGAAGTACAAGTTCTAGTAGGGATTCTGATCGAACTCGCTAAAGAAAATTCAAGCTGCAAATCATCCTTGGTAGGGATTAATACAGTAATTAATACAGTTGTGATCCAAACCTTAAAAGAATCCTGGCTGGAGGTGACAAAACAAGGGCTTGACCTTTCAGCAATTGACCAAGCTTTGGATGAGAAAGAGGAAGAGAACATCATCCGGCAGGTTCAGGAACTCCTGTTACACTTGAAAACTCCATCTCTCCGAGGTGAAATAGAAGGAGAGGTGGGGGAGGAGGATGAAACATCTCAACCCTTTGATGACACTCCCCTATCGAAGTCAGTCCTGGAGGAATTCAGAAGACTGGCTAATGTGGCAGAGGGCAGAAGAAGGAGATGCAGTCCCTTTATAGCCTCCGCAAGAGGGGAATGTCCAGGGTTCAGAAAAAGATGCTTCAAACTGGACAGTTGCAGGGCATCCGCTCACTCGAAGGAGGGCAAGGAAAAAAAGATATCAGAAAGAGGAGACTGATTGGCCCCCACCTTCTAAATAGGAAGGAGGAAAAAAATAAAACAAGAAATTGTCTAAGGTAAAACCCAAAAAAGCAGAAACATATCAAGACCAGCCCGAGAGGTCCCAGCTCAGGGATCGGCTACCCTCAACTCAACTGTTACATCGAGGGGGCATAGGAGTGAAAACATTTCTGGAGAGCTTACAAGGAGAGGAAAGAAAAAAAATATAAAAAATGTAAAATCGGCCCTCCCGGAAGTTTTTCAAAAACTGTCGGAGATCACAAATGTGAGTGTGGGGCTCCAAGCAGCCATTAGTGAAGGGGGCCAGTATTCGGTGTGGAGCAGAGCATAAAAACAATGCATTACAGATGCAAGGGTCAGGGGCCAAAGGGACGCCATGGGTTCCAATCTTGATGAAGAATAAACATCTTGCATCCAATGTAAAGCCAATCACAGAAAAAATGGGTTCCCTGGGAGCAACTGAGCTAGCCCCTATAAGTGAGAATCGGGGAAGGGAAGCAGGTGACGATCATTACACAGGACAACAGAGCAGGAAATTTGGGGAAGACCGACACTAGAACAAGGTCCCAAGAAAGACCATCAAGACACAGAGAAGCCAGTTATGTGATATGATAGGTTATTTACATCGTGCTCATAAGCAAGTGTTTCAGAGCGCGACAAGGAAAAGGGAGAGGAACAGGGGAAGAGCAAAAATACGATCTTATAAAGCCCAGTGACATTAAGAATGTGCAGGTGCATGGAAAAGGGGGGAAAAGTGCATGGAAAGGGAGTAGTGAAAAGTGCGGAACAGAGGAGAGAAACCAAATAAACAGTAAGTGGAATAAATAAATGCAGTGAAAAAAGGTAGTGCAGCCAGGCAAGTGGCAAGTGCATGATTAGTCAGATAGGGTATATATGATAAGTGCAGAAGAAGAGTAGGGGACTCTGGGTACAGATACAGATCCCAGTGCCAGGGGTGGCCCGAGGCAGTGCAGGAGGGAGGCAGGGTGAGCAGGTACCTGGGCCGAAGGACAGAGTGGCCAGGTGAACGGTGCAGAGAGAAACAGATCAGCAGGGGAGAACAGGGGCAAAGCCAGAAGTGAAGAGGAAGGTCTATTATAACCCTGAACCGCAATGATGATGGATACTCTGCATTTGCAGTTCCGAAAGTTTGGGTGACACTCGTTGCAAGGAAGCCTCACTGTAAATCCCTGTGTAGAAGTGGTGTTCTTTCTTTCTTCAAAAAGTTGCCCAATTTATATCTCATGCCTCACAGGACATTGAATATTTTATGATTTCCCAATATCCATGACTGTCTTAAAGTGGAAATTGGTTTAACATCAAGAAAGGCACAAGAGGCGATTCTCAAGGAGGAGCCTCAAGTGAATTGGAGAAGCAAGATCTCTATGTCTCTCAAAGCCCCCTAGGAAAAACAATTAGAGGGAGGCAATCTGCCAAAGATGATCCAAATAAGCTAATTTTGGGTAGTGTGGAGACATTCGGAGGTAGATGCCCCCCCCCCCTTTGAGGGTGAAAGGATCTGACTGCAAAGTTGCAGGATAACGCTCTTGCTTTTCTCCCAGAAATCATAACTCAGGTTCTACAGACACTGGGGCTAGGTGAGCATCCCCTTTAGGAAGAATGATCTTTGCCCAATAATTTGGAAAACGCAGGGGTTCCTTACAAAAATAAAAAATAAAAAAATGACAAGTATTGTTTAGTCACACTGACTTAATAGTCCTCCAGGAAACCTGGCTTGTCAATGAAATACAATTGAAGGTTATACAGTATTTTCATTATCAGCACTCCAAAAGGCGAGAGGTAGGCCGTCAGGGGGCTTAATGATGGCTTTTAAAGATTCTTCAATTAGAGAAACTTCTATTTGTAATAATGAAATAGGCATTCAAGCCTGTAAAGTAATGGTAAGAGCTTGCAAGCCAGATTTCCAGATCATTATCATCAATGTCTATTAGAAACACGCCTATATCAAACCTCAAGACTTCTTGGGAATGCTGTCAGCATTATTAGAAAAGATCAAACTCTTGCATGGGAGTGCCCATATAATCCTTGCAGGGGATTTGAATTCCCAGTGTGTCTCATCAACACAGGAAAATGATATTTTGAGAACACAGAATTTCCAGTAAGGGAAGAAACTGGGTAGATTTTATGGATGCCTGGGGACTGAAGATGATTAATGGGTCAACATTGGGATATATTCCAACAGGGGGGACGAAAGCTTCATCGTTATGTATTTGATGAGGAGACCTGGCCGCATAAAAAACTTTTAAGACATAAGTTGAGAAGACTGAGGAGTTTAAATCCAAGTCCAGAGGTACTCAGGAGAGAGTCGAAGGTCCTAACCCTCAAGTACAAAAATTGGTCAGTGGAGAGAAAGATGATGCATTTGGAGCAAGATGGAGAGCTGATGTTAAATATCAGCAAAAACAACTCTAGGAATTTTTGGTCGGTTATGCAAGAGTTAGAGGAAAACCCCGAACAGTAGCCAATGTAACCTGGTCCCGAATCAAAGTGGATACACCAACACACCACTTTGAAAACACTAAAATCTGTGTGTAGTCCAGGCCAGGATGTCATTTGGCATCTCCCATTTGAGGAACAGGATTTAGTAGATTTGATCTTGCAGTCCTCCACCTCGAAAGCAGCAGGAACAAATGGTCTAACGTATCAAGTGCTAAAGGATAACGTTACCCTCTGATCCAAAATTCTACATTGGCTATTCAAGGAGATTCTGGGAAAAAAAAAATGTTCCCTCAATCATGGAAAACTGCCATTATCATCCCTCTGTTCAAAGGGGGGGGCCAACAAACACATCCGGCAAACTATCGTCCGATCGCCCTCCTGGACATTGAAAGCAAATTATTCATAAAGATCCTGCTGAGTGAATTGGAAAGGATCTGTGGTTGGTGCAAAAATTCTTTCAAATGCCCTAACAGTATTTAGAAAAGGTTTTTCCACTGCCCTAAACGCGTTTGGCCATCAACATTAGGAGCGAGACTACCATAGGAAAGGTTGATTTACAGTTATTTGAGCTTGGGTAGACTTTTCAAAGGCCTTCGATCAGGTCATCAGGGAACACCTCTGGAACAAGCTTAGAAAATGGGCATACCTGAGGGCATCTTGTCAATGCTAGTCGAGATTCACAGAAATACCACATTGAGAGTGAGGCTCGACGAAGAAGGAAATCTGTCAGATCCCATTAGGGTTGAGAAAGGCGTTAGACAGGGTTGCCAGGGTGCACCCCTCTTTTTCAATTTATACTTGGCAGATATGGGACCCTTTTTGGAATCGTCGACATTGGCCAGTCCAGTAATTAATGGGTTTAAGATACAATGGCTGGCTTATGACGACATTGTCCTGCTGGATAATACAGCGCTGGGGCGGCAGCATCTCCTAAATAAACTGGGTGATTATGCTAAGGAAATCAGTCTGTCTATTAATCCAAACAAATCTAAGATAGTCGTTTACAGGCACCATGTAAAATAGTGCCGTTCTCCCAGTGGGTTTTGGAAGGACATGTGATGAGAGGGGAAGAAGTTGTCTACTTAGGTTACATGGTCTACACATCACCCTCAGTTTGTAAGGTGGAGGCGGATGTGCAGGGGAACATTTTGCAACTAGTTCCACAAATGAAGAAGGTGCTGTTTAAATATTGTAAATTCTCCCTCTCTCTGACCAACCAAATACTACATAGCGAATGTCATCCCAGTGATCCTTTATGGTTTGGAGGCTAAACCCCTTCTATGGAGTATCAATTGTGAAAGATGGGAAGGTTTGGTAGAAAGTCCTCTGGCTTCCAATAAGTCTCCCTGCGTCCAGCATAAGATTTGAGCTGGGCTTACGATCCCTCAGAGTACTGGCAGAACGGAGATTAGCATCCCTCTTCCGCTTACTTATAACAGCACTTGAGCACACGTATGCAGATATTGGGGCACAGCTGAAATATTCAAACTCTAAAATCCGGTCTAACCTGGAATCAATAGTAAGGGAGTCTCTGGTGAAAGCAGACACTGATGTCGAGACTCGGATATGTAATACACCAAAAGCTAAAAAAAACAACAAAAAAAAAAATTATAGGAGATGGATTGAATCGCAAAAATTGAAAACACGCGCTACTGTACCCTCACAAATCCAGTCCAGAAAATAGAAAAGAAATTGGGGACTCTTCCGAGATATCTCATGAAGTTCTCAGATTGGAAGATCACAAATGAATTTCTCAGAACCCACCTAAACGTGCTACATATTACAGAGGCCTTAGTAAAACCGGGGCAAGGAGAGATGACCATAATTTTATGTGATACATTTAAAAACCCTGCAAATCAATCGCAAACATTTGTTGATGGACTGCGAGGGTACCTGGCCGGCCAGAGAAGCCCCATTTACAAGATTTGTGGTTTGCAAAGAGGGGATTCTATCTGAAATGTTTTGGGATAGATCGATCTCGGGTCATGAGACAAGGTTAACAATAGCTGCGATACAGGTTCTAGAAAGATGTAACATTACAGTTCAAAAGCAGTGCAAGTGTATTCGTTGAGAATGGGTGTCTCAATAGGTTGGAAAGTTACTTTTTTTAGTCTAAATTATTGGTTGTTCCTTTTTCGGTCACTTTTTTTTTATTTTGTATCGTTATCATGAAGTTACTTTTAAATGTTTTAATGATTCAAATTTTTTTTTGTTACTTATTCTCATGTTAATATTATGTGCCATAGGGAGTTATGTTGGGTAATGTTTCTATATTCTTTCCTTCCGATTGTCGTTTTTTTTCTAACCTGTATGTTACTGAATTTGTATAGAGTATTTTTTTGTACTCTTCTTTTAGAATGGCACTTTGTTAATTTAAGACGATATTATCTGTCTTATTTTTGTAAAAGGTTCTCTTTTTTTGGAAGCCAGAAAAAAAAAAAAAAAAACTACAAAAAATATGGGCGACTGCTGCTTGGGTGAGTGGGTGAATACAGGCTGGCCCAGTCCATTACGGAAAATATATTTAAAACACCCTCTACCATGCGCAGGTCATAGTGTATTAGTAATTAAAGTTTATATTTTGGTTCTTAATTTAAGCTGAATAAATCACTAAAACAGCAAATCAAGAAGGTACATGTGATATGTTCTTAATCATCTAGATGTACTCTAATCCATAATGATCATCAATTGTCATAGCCTATATATAGTTCGATTCTCTATACATCATTACCACATTTTACTATGTACAGTGCAGTTCTCATTCATGCATTTCTCAGTTCAACCTATCTCTATATATCCTACTACTCACACAAAGCAATACATATGTTTCCTGAATATCAAACAGTACAAATGAGTATGTTGTCAGTATGCAGTTTAGAGGCTCGACATCTTAAAGCATACAAAATGTATGTTCTCTTTAAATTGGCCCCTGTGCCAAGTGCTTATTACTCAATCACCATCACGTGTTTCGACTGTACTAACTCTATTGTACCTTTCTCCAACAGGGTAGTAATCTCCTGTAAGAGGATCAGATCCTGATCGGCTCCAGAATGGTCTCTTGGGGGACAATCTGGCTTCTGTGTCAAAAATGGGAGGCAGTAGCCGTGGGCCAATGTCTGCAGTGCCAAAGCATCTGATATTATGCCCTGCCAAATCTCCAGATGGAAACACAGCCTGCCTCCCATCACAGTCTTGTGGGCAAAGGATTCAGAGTGGTTTTGAAGATGCTGCTGAAACTGAAGTCAAAGCAGCTGAGAGGGAAGCTTTACCTCCTTGGCCTCTGGAACCACAGGTGGGTGGGGGGCATAAGGGGGGCGTTCTCCTTTGGCCCCTTTCAATATTTGCCACTTCCCCTTGTGATGGTGGAGTAAAAAAAAAAGGGCCGACATCTCCACCAATGGGAAGACCGTTAGTTTTGGTTTGGTTGACAAATTGCTGCTCCAAGCAACTTCGCTGCAGCTTTAGAAGCTTGTAGCTTTTCTAAGCTTTCAACAGCTTTTGATCCGAAAAGGGCATAGCCATCAAACGAGCCTGAACGCCCGGGGGAAAACCAGACTTCAAGCCTTGCAAATCTTCTGGCTACTGTACTGCTAGCATCACCCTGCAGACTGAATCGGAGAAGAAAATGGATTGAAGTGACTGCAACATGGCATCCTTGCCATCTTGCCCCAGATTTAAAAAGGTTTGCCTCTTTGCCCTCAGGGAAGTGTTCCACTGCTAATAGAATAACATTCCACAATGTGTGGGCATACTTGCATAAGGTACAAGTTGTGTTTATTGATTTGAGGACCATACCACCTCCACTGAAAACCCTTACTCCCCTGCATCCCCAATACCCTCTGAGGTATTGCTAGGCCCTCAAGACCTTTCGCATATGGAAACAAGGCACAATCACCATATACTAGTGATACGACAGACACAAGGTTCGATTTCCAAGTACTAGGGTTTATTGCAAAGCAAATATGTTCTCAGTCGGCCGACTGGGGTCTAACGTCTTGCAACGTGCGTCACCCAGACCTTGTGAGACGCAAGAGAGACGCACTCTATATATATTTATATATATATAATACAATCTTTGTGACACGTCAAACCTGCCCTAATGTATTCTCGAGCTAGGGTTCGATAATTGACAATGACATATGACACGTTTCTTTCTCAATCTATTATACTCGTTTAGCAACAGTTGCAATTTGCAGCTTGCAGCATACTTTGTTATGAAGAACATAAGGCACTTGTTCGGCAAGGATACTGTGTTTGTGGGAGATGCACATTCCAAAGCGTGTTATCTACTGGTTTCTATTCGTGAACTAGAGGTCAGTCTGCTCTAAGAAGAGCCCCGAAGGGGGGCTGCTGGAAAAGTATAATTCATGTTTAACGGCCTGTCCTTTAGTTTTAGCGAGACCAGTCGGCACCTCGGCCGCTGATTAAATGCCTCTTTGCTCGCCTTCAAGGACTTTTGAGGGAGTTAAACAATGTATTTCTGTACCGTTTGGCATTTCTGTCTGGGCCGCTCTCTCACCATGTAGACTGTGGCCTTGCACCGTGTACGAGCTTTCAGAATAAAATACATTTTGCAAAGCGTTTAACAGAAAGAAAGAGAAAGCAAATGGCGAATGTTACACAAAATGGACGCCCTATTGTTATACTGAACATTCCTTGTCGGCAATGTAGGGCATCTGATGCGATTGGTTTTCGGCCAACATAATATACCTTCTATACTTGGTTAGGGTCGTTTCTAGACTTACAAACCCTCCTTTTGGCCGTAAGTCAAGAGCATCAACCATACATCGCATCTTCATCTGACCATGCATCCAGTTCTGAACTATGCATGCTACTGTAATCGTCATCATCAATATTAATTGACATGAATTCTTTCATTGTTTCCATTTCGTTGTTTGCATTCGTATTCAACCTGGGAGTTCTTTTTTCTGTTACCATGTGTATACATTCATTGGTTATTTCAGAGCAAAAGATTGGCAGACAGTGTATGCAACAACATGTCATGAGGATTCCAAGTAATGTTACTAGAATTGCAATTAGTTTCCATCCCCACGAGTGCAGTAACTCCCAAAACCATGAACTTATATTCAGCTCCCAACCGGCTGTCGGGGTATGCATGTCAGAACTCAGAATGTGCAATTTCTTGATTGCCTCAAAAATCGTCGGAGAGGAGTCACTCACAAATACACAGCATGCTGACCCCACGATTTTACACACACACCTCCACGATCGGCCAAGATTATATCAAGAGCCATTCTATTTTGAATTGACGAGTCATTAATCTAACTGCCTTTTCCTCTAATGTATTATATATCGGTTGTTCCATTTATCGTTTTTTCTAATACCCTGGACAGTCGTCTTATATTCCAAGAGTTTATGGCTTGCCCCCAGAATGGTATAAATGATTTTGCTATGTCCTCTGCAATTAATCCCGTCTCATCTCGCCGAGGTCTAGATAATTTCGATATGTCTGACATTTTGGAGAGGAATACACCAGGGAAAAGGATCCCCAAGTAACACGCCCCTCTGCAATTTCTAGGCAACCAGGGACACACTTTTTCTCCACATATAAAATAAACGGGATCACCTACATATATTTCTTGTGCTTTCTCAAGTACTGCAATATTCATGCATCTATTGAAAGTCCCTACCGAGTAAGAACCCTTCTTTCGTAAGCAAAATGGGACAGTGCGCGGGTTGTAATTAATGTCATAGGACGAGGGATTCATGCGAAAAGTAATTACAGATTTATAAGGCACACAAAGTCCATCTACTGGCCTCACCACCGGTTTGATTACCCTAGCTCTGTTAAATATAGAACCCCCCACCGGTTCCATTATCACTCTTTCGGACTCATCTAGGTTTGTTCCATCTAATTGACCCGTATCACTCTTATTCTATTTCCCATAAAATAGTGCACTCAATGATGCATAACTAGCCATATTAAGGGGAAATGGCTGTACATACCAACCCATTCCTTTCCCGCCATGCTGGGGTATATGGGAGCAGACCCAACAATTCGTTCTATTAAGGATAGTGAGAGTCATATTCATGATCAAAAGCAGTGTGTTATTGTTGTACCCTCTTCTGTGTCTTTCTTCTAGGGGAGGGAGAGTATAAGAGTACATGGACTGGACGGTCTGTGGCAGGAGCACTGGTAGCAGGCAAAAGAGAACTTAATGGATGCACACTCTCCAGATACCATAATACTAGGATCAGTGTACTCAGAATGCAAAGTAGTGTTATAATCATTAGCATACATTTCCTACAGCAAATCCTTCAACATTTTTTTAGTCTCTACATCTATAATATCAGCGTTGGTGCAGGAGGGAACAGGAGTAAGTATAGGCATCGTCTGCAATTCTTCTCTCTGCAATGTTCGTCGCGAATTTCTTCACATCGGCACCCTTTTAAGCAGCAAAGCATCCAAAGAAATCAGCAAAGCGCCTAGGCCAGTTCTCGTTAGCCTGCTTGATAAAGGAATAGCAAGCTTATTTGTGGCTGTGAACAGTGCTACAAAATGTTAGAGCAAGCATCAGTTGTGTCGGTACCATATGCGCCCCGCTTGTTCGCACAGGGTTATCACATTGGTCCTTCACTTTTTGAAAAGTTAGCACCGGGAAGCCGCGTTTCAGAGCTTTCAATTTGATGCAGATTGCGGACAACTCCCACGCTCCACTTCCCTAGGCCTCGGATTCCCAATTCATCTGTGTCGGGAATAGAGGCAAAAACATGCAGATCGGATCACTTCCGATTTTGAGAACGTAGGTTGTACCTTATCGCTCCAGGTACTGTGTGATCAATGAATAATGCATTTTCACTTCCAGAGGCAGGCTTAGTGTCAGTCTGCGATGCAATGAGTGATGATACGGCTGCAGCTGGGCCAAGTTGAGGCACCTTTGGCCCGCTTTCCCTCATTGCAATCTCCCAAGCCCTTACTCGGGCTTAAGCAACACTTTTGGCAGAGAACTGGCGACGGTGTCTTTGAGATCGAGTGCAGCTGTGTTTTTCTCCTCTTTTGAATCAGGCAGCTCTTGCAAAGGCAAAGGAATTCTTTTTGTATGTGAAGCATGGATCCATGCTTTGCGACTATCCACTCAAACTGCAGTCTGTGTCGTCAGGAGGATCTGATATGGGCCTTTCCAACACGGTGCAAGTGAAGATTTCCCCTCGAAGTTCTTCACTAGCACCCACTCTCCTGGCTGCAGAGAATGCCCTGGGCCGGTGTATTTGACAGGAAGAGCCTCCTGCACCAGCTGATGAATCAAACATAATTTTTGAGTTAACACGTTACAATAAGTGCTGAGCAAAGGGTATTCGATTTCATTCAAACGCCTAGGCTGTGGGGCGCTCCAAACATTCGTGTGTCTCCCCATCACGATTTCGTATGGGGAGAGTGCAGGCCTTGCCTATACAGACGTGCGCATGCACCACAAAGCTAAAGGCAGCGCATCAGGCCACTTCAACTGACTCCCTGAACATATTTTACTAATTTTCTTCAAGATACCATTCTGGCGCTCAACAAGACCGGCACTCATCGGATGTCTGGCCGAATGGAATTGTTTATCAATCCGGAGGCCTGCACAAATTTGTAGTATCACGGCCGCAATAAAATGTGGCCCGTTATCTGACCATATGACACATGGCAGGCCAAATCAGGAAAAGTACTCCTTCAGCATCACTTTTGCTGTGCTCATCGCTGTGCAGTCCTTAAGCAGGTATGCTTCCACCCATTCACTGAATGCACAGACTACCACAAGGACGTACTTGAGGCTCCGACACCTCTTGTCAAAACACACTTACAATGAGGGAGGAGAGGAATCGACACTCTCCCCCAAACCACAGAAGCCGAATGAATTCGACCCACCCACCGTGGTTGGCACAGGTGCCTGAAGTAGTACACAGGACACCACGTGGCAGCCAGTGGGGGGGGAAGAGGAGTTAGGGAGAGGTTGTGGATGGGGGAAGATAGGAAAACCGGAAAAAGGGTCAGGGCAAACCTAAGTTGGATAGGTAGGGGGAAGCACTGGGAAAAACCCTTCCTATCTGGTTCCTGTTTCTTAATACCTGAACATACTGTAGCATAACCCAAGACACACCTTAATACGTATGCACTTGACTTAAGAGAAAACAGAGAAGCAAACATTCACATGTAGTAACAAGCGGGATGAACACAGGACAAGGGGAATTTCCCCATAAATGAAGGACAAAACACATGGCCCGTAAGGCAAACTTGATGCAATACACAAACACGTAACTTCATGTCCTTGTAGTTTAAACAGGCGAGATTATGCCCGCATAAGCACTCCGTGAAGTCCTTGCATCATTGTAACAAACCCACTATCAGCAACCAACTCGGACCTTCCGTGATTTCCAAGCATAAATCCAATGCGAGTGAAAGCAAGTACATAATGAGCCCCCACCCCGCAATGGCTTCAGCACTTATCTGATCTCCGAGGGCCCGTCGGGACACCTCAGAGTCTTTGTAGCACGCCGTGAGTCGCAGCCGGTCCGCCTTCTCTGCACTGTGCGAGCGAACGCTGGCGGCTTCAATGGTCCATCGTGCAAAGCTTCTTTGCAGCAATCAAAAGGGACAGAGGTTCGCCGTCCATGGCTCCACAGCGCTCTGTCGACCTGCTCCTCACACCAACCGCACCCAGATTAATAAGCCACACCTGATTTACGCGCCGTTGCCCTTTATGCTGCTCACAATCACTGCAGCTGGCAACGCGCACGTGACATACACCTGTGGCCGTGACTTGAATTACAAGCCCCCGTGACTTGCTGGGAATTGTAGTCTTGCCTCCGTACTTCCCTTAGGAGGTTCAAGAAACAAAACGGGTTACTCCTGTGCGCTTCCAGCCCTTATTCCTCACACCTCTCCATTTCTATGAAATCAATATGGATCACTTCAAATGGCATAAAACTACCTACAGGAGTTGAGGTCCCTTTTCCAATGTTATGTTGTAAACAAATCAGAGTTTTGGACTAGTCTCTCAGCATTTTTTCTAATGTGCGGATTCTGCCATACTGTGTCTAGATGCTGGATAATTTTTTTAGCACATACTTGTGTAGGGCTATGGGTCATGGTGACCATCGCTGTTACATAAGCATTTGGCAACATCCACATTTTACTCGTTTTGTCCACCCAACAACCCTCCACGTCTAGTTTTGCTGTGCTTTCTGATCACGTTTTTATTTAGTCTGTAGTTGCTTCTGTTTGCATCTCTCCAACTGTGGCAATTCCATTGTCTACCATGCAGGGTACCTCCTTTGACCTTTCAATACACATTTTCGTATGTAAATCAGTGGCAGTTTGTTTTGCAATTTTGTTTGCAAATGAGTTTCCTTTTCCAATGTTACATGTTACTTTCTTATGAGCTCCGCATTTCATTATTGCTAATTGTTTAGGACGCACAAGTGCAGACAACAATCTAGCTATCAAAGGACCATGTTGAATCTTGGTTCCATGTGATGTTAGAAAACCCCTCTCAGCCCAGAGTCGGCCAAAATTGTGTACCACCCCAAATGCGTACTGACTGTCAGTATTTATGTTTACATTCAAGTTCTCAGAAATGTCACATTCTCTGGTTAACGCATTTATCTCTGCAGCCTGTGCTGAATTATATGGGATCCTTTTACTCTCTACAATACTCTTTAGTGTCGCGATGGCACATGCAGCAGTTGATGTACCATCGGGTAATTTGCAACAGGAACCGTCACAAAACAGTTCTCCGTCTGGCTCTTTCTGTGGGGTATCTGTTAGGTCAATTCTTCCTTTAGTTTCTTGCTCAGTAACCATTATACAATCATGGGGTGACGGTTCCTTTTCACACGTTCTTTCATTGGGAGGGGGCATTAATTCTGCAGGATTCAAAATGCAACTTCTCAAAATTTGAATATGCGGTGCAAATAGGACAATTTCATATCTTGTCAGTCTAGATGATGTAAGATGTTGCGTCTGCGTTCGGTTTAAAAGAACGTCTACTGTGTGAGGCACCAATAAGGTTGAGGCGTGACCCAAAACCATTACCTAGGTTTGTTTTACTGACACGGCAGCCGCAGCAACCGCTCGCAAACAGCGCGATAAAGCGCATGCAACAGGATCCAGCGCGGAAGAAAAATAACTGCATGGTCCATTTCTCCCTCCTTGTCCCTGAGTCAAAAGAGCCAAAGCACAAACATTACTCTCATGCACAAATAACTTGAAATCCTTTTCATAATTTGGTGTGCCCAAAACTGGAGCCAAGCACAATGCAACTTTGAGCAGATCAAATGCATCCTGACATTCCACGCTCCATGGCAAAGGCAAAGCAACATCCTTGTTTGTCAATGCGACCATTGCTTTCACAATCATGGCGAAGTTAGCAATCCACTGCCTACAATATGAAGCCATGCCTATTATAGTTCTTGACTTCCTTCTGGGTCTTTGGAATAGGCATACCAGAGATGCTTTCTATTCTTTCTGGTGTCAGTCTCCTTCCCTCCTTCGAAAGTAGGTAGCCCAAACAGGCCACCTCCTTTCGACAATACTGGAATTTCTTTAATAAAGCTTTATGCCCATGTGCTGCCAAATGTGTCAACAATTTAACGGTACTCTCTTTGCAAATGTCTTCTGTGTCTGCAGCAATCAATAGGTCATCGATGTATTGCAATAGTACACAACCCGTTGGTAGCTCTAGCATGTCTAGTTCTTTTGATGCTCTGCTATAAATACTCGGGCTCTCAGTGTAACCTTGTGGGATTTGTGTGAATATGAAAGAACATCCTAATGTAAAAGCAAATAAATATCTATCTGGATGTACCGGAATGCTAAAAAATGTGTTCTTCAGATCTACAACGCTAAAATGAGATGCGGATGCTGGAATCATAGTTAAAATGGTAGTGACATTTGGGACCAATGGAAATTGGGGGATCAACTACTTTATTCAATCCCCGCAAATCAATGATGAAACAATATGGTATTTAATTTCCTCCTATCTTGTAAACTGGAAGAATTGGACTATTGCAAGTGCTACCAGTAATTTCTTCAATTACGTTTTGTTTAATTAAATCAGAAACAACGCTTTTGAATGCTTTTTCCACCTACCGAAATGTTATACTGTGGAATGCGTGGCAATGTAATTCCCTCCTTCAAAACAATTTTTACTGGCTCTATTTTCAAACAACCAACATCATTATCATTCATTGCCACACTACTTAATTCAGTTGGTAATGGTTTAGACA
Organism: Ambystoma mexicanum; assembly: GCF_040938575.1. Taxonomy (NCBI): domain Eukaryota; kingdom Metazoa; phylum Chordata; class Amphibia; order Caudata; family Ambystomatidae; genus Ambystoma; species Ambystoma mexicanum. The sequence goes on from NC_090936.1 coordinate 152,113,550, forward strand.
AAAATTGTGACACTGGCATTTTTTGTGGTGATATTGTCAAATATACTCCATCAGGAGAACAATGAATAACCGCACTCAATTTTTCCAACAATTTTAAACCTAATATATTTTCGCCACATTTTTGTGTCAAAAGAAATGGGCAAGACTCAGTGAATGGGCCTAATGTTATAGGTACTGACTGACACTGGGCTAATTACTGGTGTACCTGCGAACCCTACTGAAACGTTGTTTTGCCCCGACAATATTTCTGGAACCAAGTGATGGTCAATTGAGCACTTCTATGCACCCGTGTCCACTAGAAAAGGGTGCTCTCTATTCCCAACTTGCATCTCTACGTAGGGCCCTTTCTGGTCAGCGGGAATAGATACTGGTTCCAACCCGTCTTGGGCTGTCCTAGTTGAACAATACATCATGAGATGTAAAGTCGCCAGAGTAGTATTAATGGGACTGAGTATCAAAAACGTTTCCTTCTCCTGCACTAATCTGCTGATGTTGGTTTTGGCTCCGATTCTGGTTGTGATTTCCTGGTTATTCTGATTTTGTGGCATCCTCGAGTTTCTATTTTGTCCTTGTGTTCCCGGGCGAACTCTATTCTGCCTTCTCGGGGCGTTTCCATTCCTATTCTGTAAATGTGGGCACTGTGCTCGCCTATGACCTTTTCTACAATGTGCACATTGATTCAGTCCAATTGGACCTCCGTGCATGTTGGAAAAGTTCCCTCTCGTTTGTGCATTTCCTCCGCCCCTATTATTTGATACCTGCTGCATTAACACTCTTGTTTTTAAATTAACTCTGTCCCTTATTTTTTTCTCTTTCTCTGCATTTACTCTATTTTCATAGTATTGTGCCATGTGTAATACTTCACTCTGACTTTGCTTGCCACGCACTTTCAGATGTCATCATAACATTTTGAATTTTCGGTAGCAACCCTCCCACATACTTGTCAACAAATCTCTTCCCGGGTTACAAATAATCTCTTCCCGGGTTCAGTATTCAAATCTTGGCCACTAAAATCTGCAAATACTTCTTCAAATCTATTGAAATAGTCAGTAGCCAGTTCATCTTTACCTTGCACACAGGCTGTTAATTTATCCCAGACAATTCTTTTTTCCAGGTACTAGGATTTTCAATTTCTGTACTATTTGCGCTGGTAATACTGGTAATGCTAGCAGAACCGGCGGTGGCTTCTCGCCAGCTTTTCTCTCTGTATCCTCTTTAATCAAATGTTCAGATAAAAATGCTCTTTTGTATATTGTCATTATATCAGGGGGGGTGCAACAACATTTTTTTTCAAAATACTCATCTTGCAAATACTCAACCATCACCTGCAATACCTTCCTCTGCATCTCTAGGGTATACTGATCAAACGTATCATGCACCTACATTGGAGTAGTGGTAGCATCCGTAATCCATCTAATCGCATCTCGTGTACAAATTTTAATCTCTTCACTAACAGGTTTTAACAGCGGAAAATAAATAAAAATCGCTGCTGGACGTATGGTACCACCCGTTTCCCTCTTTTCATTTAATTGATCAAGCTCACTTTTAAACTCAAATAGCTGGCCTACGTGTTCTTGTACTTCCGGCGCACTTTCCCTCATACGAGAAAAAAACATTCGGATACCACAACTTCTGTGGTGCCAATATACCAGTCGATTTCTTCCATTTATCTATAAGATATTCCCACATGCATTCTAACAATACCTGCTGTTCACCAGGCTTCTTACAGTCATACATTGAACTCTGCGCGGATCCCTCATCATTGCCTTCAATGTACATTTCTGCCCATTCTTTCAGTTCTTTTCTCGCCCTGCTAACCGTACTACGAGTTACTCTAGTGCCCTCTCTTTGCGCAGGCCCTGCCTCCGTAGAACTGCCTCCTGCAGCAGCTCCTAATTCATGCTCTATCGGTAGTGGGGGAAATGGTGTCACGTGCACAGGTGGAGATGGTGCAGATGGAACAACAGGGGTGGGGGTGGCAACTGAGGTGGAGGAGTAACGTGGATAGGTGCAATAGTGTCAGCATTACTTTGAGGACGTTGTTGTCTCTTTTCGTTCAGAATCTTATTTATTAGTTCATCTGATGCATGCAACTCATGTTGTGGATATATTTTTTGTATGCCTAATTGAAAACTCCTATCCCCTCTTCTGATATCCTCTGTCACTTTCAGCTCATCTAGTTCTAGCGCTTTGTTTGCATCTTCGCGCATGTTTCTCCCTACTTTTTAAATGAAGATTAGCTTCCTTCCTCCAGTCTCTTATGACATTAAATGTTGCCGGGCGTGCTTTCTTGTGCAGCAGTACTGATTCCAAGTGTTCTATACGTGCCAATTCAAAAGTTCCATCTTTCGACCACTGCAAATCTGCTACATGTCTGGTCTGCCTATGCCAAATTACATTAAACATTATTGCCCCTATTCCATACTTCACATACATTTCAAACGCTGGCGACCCTACAGGTGGCGCAACCTGGCCAGTTTCCAAAGATAGTCTACTGCAGTGGAAAAATCCCACTAGAGAGGAAGACAATTTCCCAGGCATATTTATCTTATTCGTACCTTACCCTGGGCGTTTGATCTTGCAAGAGCAACATCAAATCAATATCAGGGCTGTTAAGAATCGGGGCACGACTCACCTGATCAATCAGTTCGTCATTCAAGACACAATTCGTCCATATACAGACGCAACCAAGAATCGTTGTGACTGAGTATCTGGCTCAATCTGCCTCGCTTTGGGACCCTCACCTCGATGCTCTCTGGACGTTGTTAGTCGATCAGGGATCGGCTGTGTACAGATCTGCAAAGGAGTCTCATCACTTTCACAGGGGCGCCCCGAACACCTTTCGATCCCGGCTCGACAGCCTCGATTCGTTTTCGCCTTCTTCAAATTCAACGTACAAGATGGTGTAAAAGGGTGAGGGTCAATATTCAGGCGCCATTTTTTGCTAGGCCCTGAAGACCCTTCGCATATGGAAACAAGGCACAATCACCATATACTAGTGATACGACAGACACGAGGTTCGATTTCCAAGTACTAGGGTTTATTGCTAAGCAAATGTATTCTTAGTCGGCCGACTGGGGTCTAACGTCTCGCAACGTGCGTCACCCAGACCTTGTGAGGCGCAAGAGAGACACATTCTACAACAGTATATATGGGATACATTACTCACCGTGATCGTATTTCTTATGCTTGTATCTGCTTAGATTCACATGCTGACATCTAGTGGAAGCTGCAGAGTATTACTATATTGCAAGCTGCAAATTGCAACTGTTGCTAAACCAGTGTAATAGATTGAGAAAGAAACGTGTCATAATGTGTCATATTTGTCATTGTCAATTATCGAACCCTAGCTCGAAGATACATTATGGGCGGGTTTGACGTGTCACAAAAAGATTGTATGATTGCATGTATATATATATATATATATATATATATATATATATATATATATATATATATATATATATATATATATATATATATATATATATATATATATATATATATATATTATTATTTTTTTTTTTTTTTTTTTCCTGAGGCTTGTGGAATCAGCTTAGATCACATGCTGTGCATAGGCCGACATCTAGTGGAAGCTGCGTAATATTAGTTTGTTTTTCGAAACTCGAAGATGGGCGTCGACACAGGGCGTGCCAGTAATACTATCCCTAGTGTGATGTCCACTGTACCCATGATCCCTCACGCGTCTAGGACCCTCAGATTGTATTTTTTCTGACATGAGGTAGCATGAGGAGTAGCGCGAGTACAGATGATCCAAGCAGAAAGAAGATAGATAAGATTACAAGCATCCATGCGCCTTCTCTCAGAGGGGAGGAAGGGTGGGTCGCATGTGAATCTAAGCAGATACAAGCATCAGAAATACGATTACGGTGAGTAATGTATCCCTTGTGAGGCTTGTGGAATCTGCTTAGATCACATGCTGTGCATAGATTAGCGAGCAGTACCTGAAGGAGGTGGGATGTGAGAAGGGTCATGAGCAAATAAATGTCTTAGAACCGCTTGTCCCACTTGAGTATCTGTCTTGGAATGGGTGTCAATGCAGTAGTGCTGAGTAAAAGTGTGAATAGAGCTCCAAGTAGCTGCTTTGCAAATGGTGTCATGGGGAACATTTGCAATGAAAGCCAGAGTGGCCCCAATGCCTCTTTTCGAGTGGGCTCTGGGCGTAAAAGGCAAAGTTTTGTCAGAAAGAGAGTAGCACAACTGGATACAGTTGACAATCCACTTGGAGATGGCACCCTTAGAGACGCGCTCTCCCTCTTTGCCTGTGGCTACGGAGACAAACAGTTGATCCATTTTCCTAAGCGGTCTGGTCTTGTTTACGTAGTAAAGGACCGCCCTACGCACATCTAGGGTGTGTAGTTTAACCTCAGCCGAGCTTTGTGGGTTTTGGAAGAAAGCCGGAAGCTCGATGGACTGATTTACATGGAATTTAGAAATAAACTTAGGTGCGAACCAAGGGTGTGTCCGTAAAACCAGCTTATCCTTATGAATAGTAAAGAAAGGATCCTGCACTGACAGAGCCTGAATTTCACGGACCCTTCTTATGGATGTAATGGCTACTAAGAAGGCAGTCCTATAGGTCAGGTGTTTGAGACTTGTCTCATACATGAGCTCGAATGGGGGACCCATGAGTTTAGATAGCACCACGTTCAGGTCCCATCCTGGTGGTGGGTTAGATATAGGAGGATGAAGTCGCTTTACTCCCTCCATGAAGGCTTTAACCACGGGTACCTTCCACCACTATACCTTGCTATGTGAGGTGGTGTACGCTGACAGTGCTGCCAGGTGTACCTTTAGTGAGTTGAAAACCAACCCTGCGTCCAGCAGGTGGAGCATGTATGTCACAATTGTGGAAGGAGTGCAATCAACTGGGTTGATTTGTTTATTCTGGCACCAAATAACGAATCTCTTCCATTTGTCGAAGTAGCAATGCCTCGTGTTCGGTTTCCTAGACTCTTTTAGGATGTCCATACACCTCTGTGGTAAATTGAGATGTACAAACTATGACCTCAGGAGCCATGCTGCTAGGTTCATGGAGTTGGGTAGAGGATGCACCTTCTGACCTTGGTGCTGGGACAACAGATTGTACCAGCCCGGGAGTTTGATGGGATCGCACACCGAAAGTCTGCGTAGGTGTGGAAACCACGGTTGTCTCGCCCACATGGGATTAACTAGGACGAGCGTCATCGACACTCTGTTCATCTTGTTCACCACCTTCCTGATGAGGAGTTGGTGGAAAAGCGTACGCAAACATCCCTGACCAGTTCATCCACAGGGTGTTCCCCAGGGAGTCTGGTTGGGGAAACCTGGATGCGAATCCTGGGCACTGTCTGTTTTCGCTTGTGGCGAATAGGTCTATAGTGAGGAAACCCCACTGAGAGAAGAGATCTACCATTTCTCTGTGAAGACACCATTCGTGTTCCTCCGGAAGGGGATCTATGCTCAAAGCGTCCGCTGGAGAATTGAGATCCCCTGGAACATGTTGCGATGACAGAAAGATGTTCCGTCTGAGTGCCCATATCCACATTTTCTGGGCAAGTCTGGACAGATTTGGCGAACGAGTCCCTCCTTGCTTGTTCAGGTAGAACATGGCAGTCGTGCTGTCCGTCCGGATCTGCACCGACAGGTTCAGTAGGTGGGGCTCGAACGCTTGAAGTGCTCTGAAAACTGCCAGAAGCTCTAACAGGTTGATGTGATTCTTGGCCACTGTGTGAGACCAGAGACCCTGAGCTGTGTGGTGGAGATGGTGAGCTCCCCATCCTGTCAGGCATGCCTCCGTCGTGACTACCGCCTGTATCTCGGGATCGTAAAAGGGTTTCCCCTTCGATAGATTGTCTCTTGTCCACCAGTGGAGGCTTTGTACAAGTGTTGGCGAAACGACCACTAGATCGTCCCACTGACCAGTTGCCTGAGACCACAGTTTCGCCAACCATTCTTGCATGGGACGCATGCGCAGGTGCGCATGGGGGACCAGGTAAATACATGAAGCCATCATGCCCAGCAAACGCATTGCTTTGCGTACTGTTATCTGGCGACCGGTTTGATATTGCAGAATTTGCAGTAGTATATTACAAATTCTTTCCTCTGAAGGAAAAGCCAAGCCCTCTTGAGTATTTAGGACAGCTCCTAGGAACTGCTTGGAGGTGCTGGGCAGCAGACTTGATTTTTTCTCCTTTATGGAGAAGCCCAATTCGAAGGAGGTCGATCGTTCTTTGAATGTTTGTCCTGCAAATTACTGGGGTCTCCCCCGTGATGAGCCAGTGGTCCAGATAAGGGTACACTGGGATTGCCTCCCTGCGTAGGTGTGCCGCCGGCACCACCAGTACCTTGGTGAATACCCTTGGAGCCGAGGCTATCCCGAAGGGCAGTACCTTGAACTGGTAGTGCTGACTGTCCACCTTGAAGCGCAGATATTTTCTGTGCGCTGGGAGCATGGAAATATGAAAATAGGCATCTTTCATATCCAATGTTGCCATGTAATCCCCTTTTTAGGGGGGGGGAATTACCTCTTGGAGAGTAGTCATGCAAAATTTTTGGGGCTTGACATACTTGTTTGCAGGCCGCAAGTCCAATACTGGGCGCATTGTCAAATCTTTTTTTGGCACAAGGAAGTAAGTTGAATAAATACCCTTGCTTACCTGGTGTCCGGGACGAGTTTTATCGCGTCCTTTGCGAGAAGATTTTTGATCTCTTCGAGTAGGATCTTCGGGTGGTCTAAGGAGTGTATTCTTTGTTGTGGAGGGTGGTTTCGGGGACGCTCTAGGAGTTCTATGCAGTATCCTGCGGACACTGGACAGAACCCATCTGTCTGATGTGATCCCTTCCCAAACTTGGGTGAAGATGGAAATGCGTCCCCCTACTGGGGATGCGTGAGAAGGGACCCTGAACGGAGCGTCACTGTTTTGGTGGAGGTGTGCCCCCTCCTTTATTGGGACTGCCTCTACCCCTACCACAACCTCTTTTGTTACCCCTGCCATAACTCTGGGTAGACTGCTGGTTAGTGTTCCATGTAGTACCCTGGCCTTGGGAATAGTTTGAGCCTCTTTGGGAGTTTTGTCCGCGAGGCCGACGAAAATTGCCATTCCCTCTCTGGTTAGGGGGTTTGTTGGTTAGTTGCCCTAGGCACTTGAGTGTCTCGTACTCATCCTTGGCATTCTTCAGAGCGTCCTCAACCGCCTTTCTAAACAATAGATCCGGCTCCACCGGCTTATCTATCAATGATGCTTGGGTCTCGGCCTTGAAACCAGACTGCCGTAGCCAAGCATGCCTCTTGATGACCGTGCTTTCAGCAATTAATCTGCCACCGTTATCCGCGGCATCAGAGGTTGATTTTAAAATGCAACCTGACACGGATCTCCCCTCTGCCGAAACTCGTGCCAATTGGCTTTTTAAGGGTTCTGGGGCGGAGTCTATGAGAGCCGCGACGATTTCCCACTGGTGGCAGTTGTAACTAGCGAGCAGGGTGGTGGAGTTGGCAATCCTTGCGTGGTAGCCAGAAGTGGAGGCTACTTTGCTGCCCAAGCCATAAATCTTCTTGCTCTCCTTGTCGGGGGGAGCTTTGGACGATAAGGGTGTTCCCGCCCTCTTACGGGTGTTTGTAACAACCAGGGAGTCCGGTTTGAGATGTCCCCTTATGTACAGTGGGTCAGATTGGGCTGCCCTGAGAAGCTTTACAATTCTGGGGTTTACTGCCCTAGTGAGATTGAGGGTTAACAAGGGAAGGGTCTATCCTCCTTTGTGTTGACTTAAAGATAGGGATGGCCTGAGAAACAGGTCTCTTTTCTCCCACCAACTCCTCTGCAAAGTCCCTCTCTTCCCGAGCACCTTGGGTGTCAATGTGGAAGTGCTGTGCCGCTCTGGACAGGACCTCATTAAGGAGAGGCTGGTTGTTGACAGGGGAGTCGGTAACCGCGGGCTCTTTCTCTACCGGGGAATCTACCCTGTATGTATCTGGGTCGTCCTCGTCCTCCTCCTCCTCCTCCTCCTCCTCCTCCTCCTCCTCCTCCTGGTCCTCATCATCCTCATAATAGCCTGTCCCAGTTTGTTCTTCGAACATGCCCACTTCTGGATCCTCACCAAAGGATGGATCTTGCTGATATTGAGAATAGGGCTGTCTGTAGAAGGGGTCTGAAGACAGTTGGTGCTTCACCGCGGGACTTCTTACTTGGGGGTATTGGATCCTTAGAGCCTGAGGGAGTTGACCCTTCTGGGGTATAAGAGAGAAAGTGTTCCGGGTTTTTGGTGTAGAAATATGCCAATGATGACATCCTTGACATTACTCCGTCTATGTCATCACTGGACCATTCCCTTGAACAGGGAATAACTCTTTCCTGGAGTGCTTTCCCTGTTTTATCCTGACTAGACCTACTGGCCTCAAGAGGGGGCCTTAAGGACAAGAGACTGAGACTTGTCCGTCTGTTTAGGTGGAGTAGAATGTAGTTTAGGAGTGTAAGTAGGCTGGGACTGCTTACTTTGTTGTTTCCCCCCTCCCCGTAGGTGGAAGAGCGTTCCCCTGATTTTTGGGCCCTGTCAGGGCTTTTCGATGCCTGGGGCCGAAATTCGGGGGTAGCGTCCCTGTCCCTGGAGAGTAAGGGATTCGGTAGCAGCCTTCGCGCTGCCTGCAGACGCCGACTCCTGGAGTGCGGCCTGGGGGTAGAGGTCGGCGTCGTCTTCCGACGACCGAACCTCAGTCACTAAGGGGAGCGAGGCACTCTTAGCAACAGTGGAGGGTTGCCTGGTGTCATGTGGCGAACGCGAACGCCCAGGGGACACTGACTCAGTGGACCGTTCTCTACGTGCCTCTTTCTGAGAACACGACGTGTGCGTCGAGTCTCGGTTGGACCTTTGTTTGCTGGAAGTGGTGTGGGTAGCACTCGTGTCGCCAGGGGTCTTCCCCATAGCTGCCCTGCCGGACAACTTCCGAGGTCAGGGACTTGCGCTTGGCTGTCCATCGACGCCACATTGCCCCCTCGCCATCCGAAAGTACAGCGTCGCTGCCATCGCTGAAGGCACCCTCCGCGGCCATGGCCTCTTGTCACCTGGCGTGGTGGGCCCAACGCTTTGTCGAACGGTCCTTAAGGGTCTTCGGTTTAAACCGACTGCACGCTCTGCAATTCGCCTCGGGGTGGTCCCTCGGCAAGCAGAGGTTACACGTGGCGTGTCTGTCAACCCAAGGATACTTGCGGTTGCACATGAGGCAAAATTGAAATGGGGTACCCTCCATACGTACCCTGTGGCAGCGGGCTGGGAGTGTAGGAATAGAAGTAATGCACCTATATTAATCAGAGTGTAGGATATGTGCCACCCCCCACTCTCCCTACTTGCAGGGCCGAGCCCAGAGGACTTCCGAGGCCCGGGCCGAGGCCAGAAATCCTTCCGAGGCCCAAATCCATTGCTGTAGTCCGACGGTTGAATTTTCTCCGATCCGGCGTCGAGTGTCGATGTTCGGAGACTCGACGTATAGGTGGAATAAACGGGGAAATATATAACAATATTTGCAAAATCTGACTAAGTCAGGGAACTCCGCTCAGTGCTTCCGACCAGCATGGCGGAAAAAAACAATCTGAGGGTCCTAGACGCATGAGGGATCATGGGTACAGTGGACGTCACACTAGGGATAGTATTACTGGCACGCCCTGTGTCGACGCCCATTTGAGTTTCGAAAAACAAACTAATATTACGCAGCTTCCACTAGATGTCGGCCTATGCACAGCATGTGATCTAAGCTGATTCCACAAGCCTCAGGAAAAAAAAAAATATATATATATATATATATATATATATATATATATATATATATATATATATATATGCAATCATACAATCTTTTTGTGACACGTCAAACCCGCCCATAATGTATCTTCGAGCTAGGGTTCGATAATTGACAATGACAAATATGACACATTATGACACGTTTCTTTCTCAATCTATTACACTGGTTTAGCAACAGTTGCAATTTGCAGCTTGCAGCCATAGTTCTTTGTTATGAAGAACAAAAGACACTTGTTCGGCAAGGATACTGTGTTTGTGGGAGAGACATTCCAAAGCGTGTTATCTACTGGTTTTTATTTGTGAACTAGAGGTCAGTCTACTCTAAGAAGAGCCCCAAAGGGGGGGGAGGAGGGGGGTGCTGGAAAAGTATAATTCATGTTTAACGGCCTGTTCCTTTAGTTTTAGCGAGATCAGCCGGCTCCTGGGCCGCTGATTAAATGCCCCTTTGCTCGCCTTCAAGGACTTTTGAGGGAGGAAAACAATGTATTTCTGTACGGTTTGGCATTTCTGTCTGGGCCGATCTCTCAACATGTAGACTGTGGCCTTGCACTGTATGAGCTTTTAGAATAAAATATATTTTGCAAAGCGTTTAATAGAAAGAAAGAGAAAGCAAATGGCAGATGTTACACAAAATGGACATCCTACTGTTATACTGACGATTCCTTGTCGGCGGTGTAGGGCATCTGATGCGATTGGTTTTCGGCCAACATAATATACCTTCTATACTTGGTTAGTGTCGTTTCTAGACTCACAGTATCACTTTGGTTATCATCCCCATCTGGTGGGATAGATGGGTAGACCATAGCCTTTGAGTAGGAAGCTGCTGCCTACACCACCAGACTTTCTGGTTAAGTATGCCTGGTTAAGAATCCTGGATCAATAGAGGCACTTTTATATTTCTTTGTGAAATATTTATTCACTGCCGGTGTGGGGTCTGTCTTAAACAGTTCAGCAATACTCTTGGTCCTCAAGGCCACATGAAAGGGCAATACTTTAGGGGGTCCACTGTCGAGGGTGAGATCATCCTTTTCTAATATAGCCATCGGTTGCCTAGATACTGAGTGAATTTACTGATCACTGCCCTGTAAGAAGGGTCAGAATGACCAGACACCTCTGGGTTGGCCAAGTCAGTTTCAGGCAAAGTGTCTAGCCCACTCGCCTCCTTTAAAGTCAGATTCTACATTCTGGATTATTCACAGACCAGGTACATTAGGTGTACTATATACATAGCCAAAAGGTGCATCTTGATCCTCTTCAGAAATGGATCCCACGGACCTGACAAAATCAGATTTTGGTATAGGCTTAAAAGAATTCGAATGCCTCGACCACAGGTTTCAAAATCTTCGAAGGCGCCCATGGCATTGGCGGTCTTGCAGACTTCGATAGATGCTTTGACGGGGGCTTGGAGGGGCCAGGTATGCATCTCATCAGTAGACAGGGATGACGCTTTCGACGTCTGCATGTGTTTTGAAGACTCCTACGACACATGTCGAGGAGCCGTACCTCCCAGGCTCGATGGCATGCGGGTGGTGGATCCAACAGGCATCCTGCCAGTCTCGTCAGACACGGTAGACTTGGATGTTCTCTTATGCTATTTCGGAGCCGCACTCGGAGATGCCCTTTGAAAGACCACCAGCATTTTCCCACTAAATCTTTCCCAGTCAGCAGGTGATGCCAATTTACTTGGGAAGGTGCTTATTCTGTCAAGAGAGGAGGATGAAGATGACGGATCTATGACTTCGCTTCTTCCGAAGTCCTTTTCAAGGGTGTAACAGAAGGGGATTTTGAAGGGCGCGTACCTGCCACAAGTTTCCGCTTCCTCTCTCAAAGCCTTTACAGTCATTGAGTGACAGGGTCCGCAGTCATCAACTCTGTGGTCCAACCCTAGGCACCACAAACAGATTTGATGATGGTTCGTTATGGACATTTTTTCGCTGCACAATGGGAGCACTGCTTGAATCCAGTCTTCCGTATCGTCATCATTCGACTTCGACTGAAGAAACAGTTAGATATCGCTGAGGCGAAGAACCGTCCAAACCTTGCTGGCATGTGGAAAAACAGAACTGAGACAATGGTCAACGCGCATGCTACTTACACCAGTGTCGACGTCATGGTTGAGGTCAGGACGGAGGCCGTCTAGGACCATGACTACATGCCGCACTGAGCCCGATGCTACAAAAAAAAATCCAAAGCAAACAGACTGGATTATCAAATATGAGGAATACGTGGGAGGACACAATCCAGTCGAACACACAATTAGGATGCTTGGAGATGGGCAGCCACTAAACTGCACACATGCAGCATACTAATTTGTACTATTTGATCTTCAGGAAATATGATGGGTATTCCTTTGTGCGAGTACTAGGATACAGTATATGTAGAGATGTTGACTGAAGTGTATGAACAGACAACTGCACTGTATATAGTAAAATGTGGTAATGTGTAAGAATCTACTGTATACATGCTGACAATTGATAATCATTATGGATTAGGGAATATATAGATAAACACATCATGTACCTTCTTGATTTACTATTTTAGTTATTTATTCAGCTTAACTTAAGCAAAATATAGACTTCACTTACTAATACACTATGACCTGCGCATAGTGCAGGGTGTTTTAAATCCATTCCCTATGAACACAAACGTAATAAAAAAATTAATTTAACAGCAAGGTACAAATCCCCCTAGCCTAGATTTCCTGTTACTTGCTGCACAGTATACTTAATATCACAAATGGAACAGGTTACTACAGATATAGTATGGGTTACAATAATTTTGCGATCTGAAAGCAGACCTTGCCAGTACGATTGTTGCTCACCATTTTAGTCGATAAACAAATGTTGTTCTTTGCCCACAAAAGATTGGTGGGGAGCAAAATGAGTGCTTCAGTCGTGCTGGCGGTAAAGCAGAAGCATACAACATGGACCATAAGATTCATACAGCATCGACCGATGACCCCCTGCTGTGATTATCGTGAGGTGAAAACATGGCATTTTGCATTTTCTCTTGTTGTCAAAAGATAGGAGGAACAAGATACTTACCTGTAACTATTGTTCTCCAGCAGGAGCCTGGCATGGATTCACATGCTCATGAATATTCCCCATCAAGACGGGAATCCTCTAAAATTAAAAAAAACAGTTTCACTTACAAACTGTCTTTCTCCTCTAAAACAATCACTGAGGTATGGGTCATACTACCCCCAGCCAATGACTGCCCTCTCCCTAAGCCCCTCCTCTGGCAGCCATCTTCAGATTTGATAAGCACGTAAAGTGGCAGTATGACCAAGAGCCACAGAGGGAACAGCAGGAGGGTTCGCATGCAAATCCATGCTGGAGAACATTAGTTACATGTAAGTAACTTGTTCCTGCTCCAGCATGAGGTCTGGCATGGATTCACATGCTCATGAATAAATACATAGCAGTGCAACAGTACACAACCACAGGAGGTGGCAAAGCTCAACAGAAGCAATTACTCTTACCTCCGGAACAGGCTCACCTTCAAGCGAACATGTTGCATAGCACTGCTTTGCCGAGCCTGGACTCCTCTCTGGAATCCCTGCCGATGCAGTAGAAGAACAAGTTACTTTCCTACCTGATAAAGTTGTTTCGATGGGATGGTCCGACGACGTATTCCATATCTATGACAGGTAATCACCACAGCTGTGCTGCTGCAGAAACTTTTCGGCGTCTGCGTCCTGCGTCGATGACGTCGATGCGCCGAGGACCTCCTCCGACGTCCGACCTCATCCGATGTGATAACTAGGACACACGACGCCCGTAGCCTCAGTTGTAGTTTTTTCCCCCAGAACGTGTGACATTAGTCAACTGCCAGTCAGACACAAAGCCTTGCGGAACGTAAGCTGTAATCGCAAAAGAAATTCTGCAGCGGGGAAGGCAGGGAGGGAGCGATATGGAATACGTCGTCGGACCATCCCATCGAAAGAACGTTACCAGGTAAGAAAGTAACTTGTTCTTCGAGGGGATTGGGTCCTCCGACATATTCCATATCTATGACAGACTCCCAAAGCAGTACCAGAGCAAGGAGGAGGGAAAGAATTTAGAATCAAAATTTAGAATTGCCAATCAAATAGAGCAAAGGACTGCCTTGCCAAAGGCCAGATCCTGTCCTCGGATGGAATCGAGGGAATAGTGACGTACAAATGTATGTACTGAAGCCCAGGTGGCTGCATCACAGATGTTGCGAATAGGAACACCCCTCTGCAGGGCAGTAGATGCAGCCATACCCCTGGTAGAATGGGCCCGCAAGCCAGCCGGCGGGTCCTTACCCGCCAAGCGGTAACACTCCGAGATGGCCAAAATAATCCAGCGAGACAAAGTCTGTTTCGTCACAGCCTGTCCCAAACCCTTTCTAGCGTAACCAATAGAGAGTTGATCGTCCACTCTGACCCGGGACATGCGTGAAACATAAAAGCTTAAAGCTCTCCTAGGATCAAGCCTATGGAGCCTCTCCTCTTCCTTACCAGGGTGCGGAGGAGGACCGAATGCCGGAAGAAAAACCTTCTGGGCCAAATGAAATTCCGAAACCAACTTCGGAAGAAAAGAAGGACGAACTCTAAGGACAACCCTGTCCTTGCGAAATACAGTGAAGGGTGGCTTAACTGAAAGTGCCTGAAACTCACTCTGCAAGCGGAAGTAACCGCAACCAAAAACACAGTTTTCAGAGTTAACAGCCTCACAGGGGAAGAATGCCAAGGCTCAAACGGAGCACCCATAAGAAACTTAAGAACAAGGTTCAAATCCCAACCGGGCACCAGGAAAGGTGACGGAGGGAACACATTAGTGAGCCCTTTCAAAAACTGAAATTAAAGGGATTTTACAGTAGGAACACTCTTCAGACGAACGCTTAAAGATGGACAGCGCCGCCAGGTAACCTTTAATGGTACCCACTTGCAAGCCCCTGTGGGCCAAAGAAAGTAAAAAGGACAGAACCATGGGGATGTCACATGCAAAAGGATCCACATTCTGAAATCTGCACCAGTCGCAGAACTTACGGCAACAGTACAGAGACTTTGTTGCTGGCCGTCGGGCCGAGAGCAACACCTCCATCACGTCTTCAGGGAGGTCCCAATCCTTATACCTCAACCTTTCAGAAGCCAAGCGTGAAGGTTGAGGGATCTGACCTCTGGATGGAGAACCTGACCCCCCCCCTCCCATGCGAGAAGATCGTCTCGGTAGGGAAGACGACATGGAGGGTAGATGGACAAGTCGAGAAGGTCCGGGTATCACGTCCTCCGAACCCACGCCGGAGCAATGAGGATCATCCGGGAACCGAACTTCCGTAACCTCTGCAGCACTTGCGGGATGACGGGGACTGGAGGAAACGCATACAGCAGCGGGAATGACCACTCCACCACGAACGTGTCTCCTAAGGCTCCTTTTGGAGGAAATTCCCGCGAGCAGAACCTCTCGCACTTCCGGTTGACACTGGAGGCGAATAGATCCACTTGAGGGGTCCCCCAAAGGGCGAAGATCTCCAGGAGAATCTCCTGAGCCAACTCCCACTCGTGAGAGATCGTGCTCTGCCTGCTCAGAGCGTCTGCCGTCACGTTTTCATCCCCGGCCAGATGAACTGCCGAGATCGAAACTTCCTGCTGGATGGCCCAGAACTCGAGCTGCATCGCCTCCCTGCACAGAGGAAGTGACCCTGCCCCCCCCCCTTTTGTTGAGGTAGTGCATGGCCACTGTGTTGTCCGTCAGGATCAGGACATTCTTTCCTCGCACAGTCAGCAGAAAAGCCTTCAGGGCTAGCCTGACGGCCCTCAGCTCCAACAGATTGATATGGAGACTGGACTCCGACGGAGACCAACGACCGCTGACTGTCAGCTCGTTGGCATGAGCTCCCCATCCCGTGAGGGATGCATCCGTCGCGATCGTCACCTCCGGCCAGGGAAGCCAAAATGGAGCCCCCCCTTCATCAAGTTGCCTTCAACGGCCCACCACAGAAGGTCCTGGGCGACCGAGGGCGGCACCTGAACCGGGTTCGACATCCTGCCTGAGGCCTGCGACCATTGCATCTTGAGTGCCCACTGCAAAGATCTCATCCGCAGGCGAGCCTCTGGCACCAGAAGAATGCAGGATGCCATGAGGCCGAGCAACCTCAAAAACTCAAACGCTGGGAGCGTCTGGGCATGCTGAAACTTGTGCACCATCTGCTGAATGTGAAGAGCCCTCACCTGGGGAGGAAAACACTGCCCCAGGGAAGTGTCGAGCACTGATCCGATGTACTGGAGCCGCTGTGTTGACGTCAAATGGGACTTCTTTAAATTGAGGGAGAAGCCCAGCCTGTGAAGGGAGTGGCAGGTGACGGACAGATGATCCAGGACTTGCTCGGGAGAGCTCCCCCTGATCAACCAATCGTCAAGGTAGGGGTAGACGTGAATCTCCCCTTGCCTGAGATGCGCTGCCACCATCACCATGAGCTTGGTAAAAACCCTCGGGGCGGAGGTCAATCCGAACGGCATGACCCGAAACTGAAAGTGCGAGTCACCAACTGCGAACCTCAGTTACTTCTTGTGCTTGGGATGGATCGGCACATGGAAGTAAGCATCCTTGAGGTCGAGAGACACCAACCAGTCCAAGCTGAATGGCCTGGAGGACGAGAGAGAGTAACCATCTTGAACTTGTCCTTCCTGAGGAGTTTGTTCAAACCGCGCAAGTCCATGATGGGTCTCAATCCCCCATCTTTCTTTGAAATCAAAAAATAAGGGGAATACCATCCCTTGTTCCTCTACGCTACAGGCACCAGTTCCATGGTGCCTTTCTCCAGCAGGGCTTGAATTTCCTGCACAAGGAGCGGATCCGTACTCTGCAAAGAGGTTCCCCGGTGGATTGTCGCGAGGCCTCTGCCGAAAGGGAAGACAGTAGCAGTGGGTTATGATCTCCAGAACCCACACATCTGAAGTAATGGCACGCCACTCTACAAGATGCTGCGCCAGCCTTCCCCCAACCGGCGAACCATGGGACATGGCCTCATGACTGAGTGGTAGCGGCTGCGGCGTTACCCGAGGGCAAAGAGGCAACTGCCCGAGCAGCCTTAGCACCACAGGTACCCTGTCGTCCACCTCTGGTACCCTGCGCTGGCCTCTGACTGCCAGCTCCTCTCGCTTTACTGAAGGACGAGTAATAGCAAAAGGAACCACCCCTCCATTGTTGTCCCCTAAAACGAAAAGGCAGAGGTTGGCGAACTGCAGCGCCCAACGACTTCGCTGCAGCTTTGGAGGTCTGCAACCTCTCAAGGCTCTCGTCAGCTTTGCTGCCAAAAAGGTGTTCACCGTCAAAGGGCATGTTGAGGAGCCGGGACTGCACATCAGGAGCAAACCCCGACTTCCACAACCACGCAAACCTGCGTATCACGGTGCTCGCCGCCATGGACCTGCTGACGCATTCAGCCATGTCCAAACCCGACTGAACGGACTCACACATGGCATCCTTACCATCCTGGACCATAGCAAGGAAACCATCCCGTTCGTCCCCTTCGGGAATATGTTCAGCCGCTAACGCAACACAGTTCCACCGAGTGTGTGTGAAACGAGACAAGGCACAAATGGAGTTGGCCGCCTGAAGCGCCATACCACCAGAAGAAAAACACTTTCTTCGCCCAGCCATCAAAACGTTTGTCGTCCCTATCAGGAGGGATGGTAGGGTATGACGCCTGCTTTGCCGGGGCCGTAGCCGCCTGCACCACCAAACTCTCCGGAGTGGGGTGCCTGGTCAAGTAGCAGGGGTCGCTACTGGTTGGACAGTATTTTCGCTACAAGGACCTGCCCACCGCCGGGAGACTCTCCGGAGCAGTCCAAGCCGCCGCCACCCTTCTCTGTAGAGCCATATGAAACGGCAGTACCGGGTCAGTTGGGGGACCAACATCAAGGATGTCCATGAGATCATCCTGCAAAAACTCCCCTGGGGGAGCAGACCATCCCAAGTACTCGGAAACCCTAGCCATAAGGCGCCGGTAGGAGGAATCGGCATGAGAGCCAGGCTCAGGCCTACAAAACTCCACCTCCGGAGAGGTGTCCAGTCCACTGGCATCATGCAGTGACTGCCTCAAATCGTCAAACTGACTATGGCCTGAGACCATTTCATCTGGAACCTGACTAGGAACCAGGCCATCAGAATCCTCATCCACCTCCGAAATATATTCCAGGTGGCGAAAAGAAGGCACCCGAGACTGCTTGCTCTTAACCAGAGCCTTCCTAGGGGGTTCCCCCGTGCCACGGGGTACCGCCGACACCCAGGCCTCGAAGGCGGCGAGTGAATCGGCGCCGGCGTCGAGAGAACAGGCATCGGCGTCGAGTAAATCGGCGTCGACGTCAGATGCAGCGCCGCCAGCATCGACAGCGTCGACACAGTCCTCGAAGCCGGAGCTCTGTGCGTGTCCTTCGACGACCTGAGCGTTGACTGCTTCGACTTCCTCGGAGCCTCGAGAAAGCCTGTCGACGCCCTCGACGCCTCAGACGTCGATGTCTTCCTCAAAGACATCACAGGAGCACACGGTCTCGAACGCGTCGAGGACCGGGACCTGGAACGGGTACGTTGAGAACGAGTGCCCTTGTCCGAACGGGACCTCTCCCGTGACTCGTGCCGACCACTCTTGCGAGCGGTGTCTCGACCTCTCACGGCCGACCCCACTCGGGGGCGCGGACGGCTTAGTACCCTGCGACTCGAGAATCGCCAGCATTTTCTACCCGAAGGAAGCCCATTCCTCTGGCGTCGCACGGCTGGTGGGGTAAGCGAAGTGCCGGGCAGAGTCTTCAGAAGAGGACCGCTGTTTGCGCTTCCGAGAATGCCTCGAAGAGGCCGAGGAGTGGCGAGACCGACTCCTAGAAGGAGACCCACGAGACTTCCGACGATGACGCAGAGAGTCACCTCTCGAATCATCCGTCGAAAGTCCCGCAGACTTTGACTTCCAGGGCTTGGCCACCCGACCTACCGACAACTTCTTACGTTCTCGTAAGGCTTTGGACGTGAGCGACTGGCAGTCGATGCAGTCATCCGTGTCGTGGGCCTCCCCGAGGCACCAGAGGCAGGCGTCGTGCGAGTCAGTCACCGACATCTTGGACCCCCACTCCCCGCACTTCTTGAAGCCCGGACGCGGGGTCGAAGACGAAGTAGAAGACATCTTCACACAAAGGATTTTCTCACCAAAACGAACAGGTTCTAAGAACCGAGAAGAACAGAACTCCAAAGAGTCGAGGCATTAACCGAGATTCACGAAGCAACACGTTCGCGGAAAAAAACAGAACTGAGGCTACGGGCGTCGTGTGTCCTACATATCACATCGGATGACGTCGGAGGAGGTCCTCGACGACGGCGCATCGACGTACGAAAAAGTTTCTGAAGCAGCACAGCTGTGGTGATTACCTGTCATAGATATGGAATACGTCGAATCTTGTGAAGGTGTGCGTGGACCTACACGTAGAAGCCCTGCAGATGTCCAGCAGGGGCACACCAGACAGGAATGCCGTTGTCGCAGCGATTGCTCTGGTGGAATGGGCTCTGGGACAGCCGGCCAGCGGTTGGTTTGCCAACCGATTTGTGTGATACAGCTAGAGAGCCACCTGGAGATGGAATCCTCAGACAAAGCCTTCCCATGGTTCACAGGACCAAAGTTCACAAACAGTTGAGATGTCGTCCTGAAACTGTGTGCCACATAGAACTTAAGAGCACAAGCTACATCCAGCGAGTGCAAAGTCATTTCAATCGGCGACGAATGTTTCATAAAGAACACAGGTAACATCAAAGGCTCGTTGAGGTGGAATTCCGACAGAACCTTTCGCAAGAAGGAAGGGGGCATCCGGAGCACCACCTTAGTGTCTTGAAAATTCAGATAAGGCGGTTTGCAGGATAGAGCCTGGATCTCACCTACCCTCCTGGCAGAGGGTGATGACCATGAGGAAAGCGGTCTTCCACAAGCAGAACGAGAGAGGGCCTGATGCATAGGCTTGAAGGGAGCGCCCCATAAACCGGTCAGCACCATGTTGAGTTCCCACGCCAGGACAGGTGCCTTCACTAGCGGGAACAATCAAAACAGTCCTTTGAGAAACTCCTTAACGAGACGATGGCACCAATGAGAAGACCGTCCTGGAGACCTGGTGTAGTGGGAGATAGCCACCAGATGCACTTTGAAGAAGTACGGAGGAATCTGCGGGGCCGCGACCCTCACAGGATTGATCTTCTGCGTCCAACAACACGTTGCGAAAGGTTTCCACTTGTGCCTGTTGCACTTAAGAGTAGGCGACGCTCTGGCCCTGGCAAGGACCTCCCTGCAGTCCACCGGCAGCTCGTACCCTCCAAACTCTTAAGGCTGCAGGAGCCAAGCCTTCAGGTTCAGTGACCCTGGGTCGTGGTGTAGGATTGTGTCTCCTTCCCGGGCAAGCAGATCCCCCAACCACCTGCAGCTCGACCAGGGGTGACGTTGACAGGCTGAGAAGATCCGGATACCAAATCTGCCTCGGCCACGCCAGGGCGACGAGGATCATCCTGCACTGGCACCGTTGGAGTTGATTGATGACTTGCAGCAGGAGAGGCAATGGAGGAAAAGCGTACAGGAACAGGCCGTCCAACAGGAAGGAAAACGTGTCCCCCAGGCTCCTCGGCTGGTGGAACCTGCTGGTGAATCTCTGGCACTTGGCGTTCGTTGCCATGGCAAACAGATTGATCTGGGGTCTGCCTCATCTTAGGAAGAGTGTCCTCTTTATGTCGAAGTTCCCACTCATGGCAAAAGTGTAGCTTCCTGCTGAGGGAGTCTGCAATGGTGTTCTTGACTCATGCCAGGTGAAAAGGAATGAGGAACATCCCTTGGGCGACGGCTAAGTGCCACAAGTCCTGCGCCTCTCTGGAGAGTGCTGGGGATCTGGTGCCCCCCCACCCTCCTGCTTCCTGATTTAGAACATTGTGGTGGTATTGTCCATGAAGACCCTTACCACCTTGCCCTTGAGGGACGGAAGAAACAACTTGGCAGCCCAGAACACTGCCTGCAGCTCCAGGACATTGATGCGGAGATCCCTTCTCCTCCGGCAGCCACAGGGCCCTGGCGTGAAGACGTCCAGTGTGGGCTCCCCAGCCCTCCAGGGAAGCGTCCTTGGTGATCGTCTCATGGTACAGGGGGCTCTGGAAGTCAGTGCCCCGGCGATGTTGGAGCGCAGCCCCCACCACCTTTCGCTCAACAGAATTCCTCATTGAGAACAATCTTGACTGCGAACCTTCCGGACACCTGGATCCACAGAACCTCCAGGAACTCCTGAAGGGGGTCGCATCCGCAACCTGCAGTCGTATCAAGTAAATGTACAATGACATGCCGAGCAGCGACTTGATGGTCCGCACCGTGGTGGTCTTCAGTGACAACAGCCGTTGCACCTTGCCAGGCACGGCTGCTATCCTTTCCTCCGAGGGGGCCACCAGGCAGAAGACCGTGTTGAACTTGGCCCCCAGGAACAGCACGTTCTGCGATGGACTGAAGCAGGACTTTGGATAGTTCACAGAGAAACCCAGATCCATCAGCAGCGGGATGGTCCTCCCCGTGTGTTCGATGGCAAGATGAGCCAGTCGTTGAGGTACGGGTACATGAGGCGGCATAGGTTGCCGTTTTCTCTTCTTCGCCAGCGGCAGGCCCAGTGCCACTGGTGCCATCGGCATCCTCTTCTGGATCTCCCACACCAGTGTGTGGAGAGTTGAAAGGATTTCCAGTGATACGTCCCTCGGGGGGGGGGGGGGCCGGGGGGAATAGACTTGCAGGGCCCAGCGCCCACGTCGGCATACCGCCATCGTCTCCCTCAGCACTTCCATCGCCCGTGTGAACAGACACCAGGTCCTCCTCGTCCGAGGAAGAAATATCTGTACTGGAGCACAGTTTGAGGCCTCCACCCTCTCCCCTCCACACGCCCTTTTTGCGTCCTGAGGGGTCAGTCTCAGGCTTAGGGATGGCATCCTCTTCTCTGGCGTTTTCTCCACCGGCTTGGATGAGGCCTCCCGACTCGGGGGAGGACTACTCTGGGTGCCGTCAGGGTCCACTGGACCGGGTCAGTCCCTTTCGCATTCGAGAGGGCAGCCGCCACCAGCAGGGGCAGGTCGGACACCTTTCCCTATGCCTTGGTCCTCTCAAACTTCTCCCGTAACTTCCCTGGGTTAGCCAATTTCCTCTTCGAGGAGGGGCTGGAGCGATGACTGGAGACTGAGGAAGACCGCTAAGAAGAGCACGCCCTGCCCGTCATGCACCTGCTTGCTCGGCCGAAACGGACTCGCAGTGCTTGGCCTTGTCCTGGGCCACCACAGATGGGAGCGTCCTCAAAGGGCTTAGAGGCCCGCTCCTCGGACTAACCAGTCCTGGGTGCGGCATGCCCCCGCTTGCTGCACGGGGTAAAAGTCTTGGCGTTGAGCCACACCGCCAACCTACTGCGACGCTCCTGACGGTGCGATTGGAGAAACCAAGGCAGATTTCACAATCCGCTTCCCTATGTCCGGATGGAGACAGAATCACTGGGAGCGTTTGTCCTCCACAAACACTTTCCTCAATCCACAGCTGGAGCAGAGCTTGAAGAGGAAGCCTCCCTCCTTCTCCTCCGACATGGTCCGGTGTGCGGTGTAGGCCCACTAGCCTTCTACAATCTTCTTCGATTCTTTCCCTTGAGGGGTGTTGAAAGAACCCGGCAAATGGATCCCAGCTTGCCGGGCAAATGAGCGAAAGAGCACACAAGCTGACAAAAATAGGAACTTTTTATCGAAAAAAAGAGCAAAACTTAGAAAAGCTCTCTGAGCAAAACATGAGGACTCCCAGCACTTGAACGTTGCAGTATAAATATGAAGATGGCTGCCCGAGGAGGGGCTTAGGGAGAGGGCAGTCATTTGCTGGGGGCAGTACGACCCAGAGCTCAGTGATTGCTTTAGAGGAGAAAGACAGTTTGTAAGTGACAGTGAAACCGTTTTCTTTTACTGAGGATTCCCGGCCCAACGACAGGGAATATTCATGAGCATGTGAATCCATGCCAGACCCCATGCTGCAGAACTGTTTTCCCTCCCATGTGTTGGAAATTCTCTCAAGTGTTTTTGAATCTTTCTCCCACTCGTGACTCTGCTGCCTCTAAAAATCGAGATCATCTGTCAGGCAATTTTGCATGCCGGTTTTGTGCAACCAGAATAATCGGGAATGCCATTTTCATCACCACATGACAAGGTTTCCAAACTCTTCAGGAAAGTTACCAAACATCTAGCAGCATTGAATAGCAAGTGTATTTGGTCACTGAAAAAAATGTGCCGTTTTAAAAAGCAGGGATTTAAATGCATTTGGAATCTCTGCCCCATTCCAAAAGAAATGCATGTTAGGCAACAAAAAGGGGTTCCCGCATCTTACCTTAGTTAGGCCTGGTAAATCCACAAGGGTAAGGTTGACAACATGTGGAGAGAAAACCTTTAGGTGTATGGGCTCGGAGCTGATGCCCTATGGAGAAGAACAAAAAAAGCAAATACATTATATGAAAGGAGACCACCTTAAAACCTCACAATCCACTACAAAATGATAAAAGAAATTGAATTAGAGTCATATACTGCACCAAACCTACTAGAGTTTAGTTGCAGAATGGTACAAAAAGAACATACTAGAACCATAGTTCACACAACTATTTCTAAAGGAAGTTACGCCCTATGTTGGTAGTGGACTAGCTAGCCATCTCAATGGGGTACAAAATGCATACTGTACATAAAAAGGTGTGAAACAAAAATACCATTGGGCACATATATAACAAATTCATACCTTCCCCCATTGCAACACCTGGACACTACTGGGTAACTGGCTTTACTCTGCCTGTTCTTCAAACTCCTATTGCTTCTTTGTCACTTGTAGCTTTCTGAAATATGGGTGCTTTGCTGCTGATCACACAATACATATTCTACATTCTCACAAGCCTTATTTGGTGTCTGGCTCCCATCAAGTGCCAAAGATGCCCATTATGAACATAGTATGGACCCCTCAAATCAGGGCAGTTCTTGCCAAGGTGAGCATCAATTAGGTTTCCGTTTCATGTGTTGTGAAGGAGACATCTGTGCACCTTTTACAAAATAATCAGCCATGTCGTTCAGTAAAAATGGCCCCAACTGCCACGTTGCAGCTCTAGCGAGAGGACAAACTGATCCCCCAACTGTTCATTTCAAATGGAGCCACAAAATGCTCTGCCATCCAACCACCGACCTTATAAAGAAAGAAGCAGAATACACCAACTGTGCTGATCTCTTCTGCTCATTTCCCTGTTCATGGTTATGCAAACTAGGCCAAAACCTGGTTTGCATGACATTTCAGCAAACACAAGAACATATTTAGTGCCCATCAACTCAAGAGAGGATACAAGAGGCACAAAATCTGCAATTTTGCAAATTTCCCCAGTAAAACATTGACAACTATTTAATTATGACCAATATGTGGTATTCTTTTTATTTGGATGGTAAATGGGGAGTAATTCCTAAACCAAACGTTTTAACTTCTGAATGCCATCCCACAAAGAGCGTATTCATTTTAGAGTTCAACCTCATTTTGGTCAAAGATTTCTTCAGTTAAGATGTGGCTATGTACGTTTAAGAAGCTGAGGTTTTGCATTTAACTAAGTTGATTCTTATTTAATCTTGTTCATGTTTGTTATCAACTGGGTCAGTCAATCAATGTTTATTCGGTATATGAATACATATTATAAAAAGTACCACAAAAAGAAAATACATGTTATAAAAGATTAAAAGGAAATTTCATAAAATAGAGTCCTATCACACAATGCTCATCTGCCCCCTCAGACTCGTTCACAAAAGGCAAGATCATACATAAAAACCTCAATTGAATTCATTATTAAATTCATTGCTTCCACACAATTACTCACTTTATTCTTTCAAAATTGTGAATTTAGCCATTTTTTCCTTGGCCTGATATTATCCTTACATAACAGCAAAAAATTCAGACAATTCGCAGTCAATGCCAGCCAACATGGGCATTTCCTGTCTGTCTGCAGCCACGGGTCCTGTAATGCACCAGTAGAACATGTAACCATATCCATAAGGATTATTCTTCTACACTCGTGCGATTTCACTTTTGTGATGAGATTTCTAACTGTCCTGTCACAGTTCTCCCTATACAACAGTTTTGACAAAATGTCCCTGCGTGTGCTCCCAGTCCTCTTTCTTGGCGCAACTCAAAACCACGCTCCTCCTTTGCCCTTTAGATACAGTGCGTAAATAGTTTAAATCACTTATATCCCCATATTTCTTTCACGGCTATCCCTTCTGTGAGCCATGTGCATTTGCCTCTTAGAGGGGAATTTGTCATTTCCACCAGGGCATTATATACATTGGGAATGATTGTAGCAACTATATGAATATTCAGCAAGTACTGAAGTCAACTACTACGCGCCTGGCATGCCATACTGGCACCCACGGGGCAGTGCTGCACCAGGGGGTCCCTGGTGAAAGCCCAGCCACTTCCCTCAGGACAACATTGTGCGCCACCTCCAATTTTGCCCAAGTCACATATGTCCATATGTCAGTTCCATATAGTACAGCCATTCTGGTCTTGAGATTCAGTACTTCTAGATAGTTGTAGAGTGTTTTCCCCCCATACAGCTAAAACCTTTGGAGACCCTTCAGACCTATTTGCAACTGCTTGACTGCCCGATTTATATGGTCAGTCTATCTGCCATTCTTTGCATAGATTATCCCACCCAAGGTATCTGTAGGAGGTCACCTACTCTATTCTTTCCCGATTGATGCTCCACTTCCCGTCTTTTGCCTCTGCTGAAGGTTACAATTTTTGTTTGACAGGTTTAGTACAGTAAGGTTTTTAAAAAAACTGCTCAGCATAGTTTAGGCTTTGCTGCAGACCCCGCCCCCCCCGCCCCCATCTCCCCTGAGATCAATCAATGCTGTGTCATCAGCATAGAGCAATGCGCTATAGGACAAGCTATTTAGCTCAGCTGGAATGGCCTTAGTGGATGAATCACGGTAGTTAAAGCCTTAAAGAAACAGGCCAAATACGAGTGGGGCCAACCCGTTTGTAACTAGGTCTCGAGTATTTGTTCCCACCCGCACATCGGATTGTTGCTGAGGAATTACCATACACCAACTGGATCGTCTGCAGCACCCCCCCCACCCACCCACCCTGGATCCCCATTTTGGCTAGTTTTTCCCATAGGATACAATGAGGAAACAGACTGGGTAGGTCAGTGGCATACTTTGGCAGCGACCTGGCTAGGTAAACAGTTGGTAGTCATCCTTAAGGTGTACCTGAAATGATGAGCAAATCCATTCTATTCCCATGGTCACATCTGATCTCTCAACTCTTTCTCGGTGTGGCAGGATGGTACTGCTGTGCATAGAGCAGCATGGACATGACCCATCATTACCTTTCTAAAGCTGAATCCTATGTGGTACTGTGCGCAGGAGGTATCCATTATAATCTTTCATTGTAAGAGGGCATTGCTAAAAGGATGCAGTTATTACTCCTTTCCATATTTCAGGTCCAAGATAATAATGGTACCAGCCTAAAATCATAGGGAGGAAGTGGGAAGGACTCAAAAGTAAGCATTAATTAGCCTCTGTCCCATGAACTGTTTTCCTTGCAATAATTCAGAATTTCCAACTAAAATCCAAGAAGTAGCCATCTCCTGGAAACATCCTGTCCCACCATATTGGGCTGCTCAGGAGGCCAGTGACATTGCTACAGGCTGCTCCCAACAGCAGGAGACAAGCCTTCCCCTTCCAGGCCAGCCACCAGACCAACCAATACTAAAAAGGTGGTGTAATCCACTGTCTGATTAAGAAGGGGAACGGCGGTGGGCAATAGGGAGGTTACTACTAGGATTGCCTCAATACAAACAAGAGCATCCATGCACCACTGTCTTGGAAAAGAAAAGGATTCAACTCACTCCCACCAAGAGGAAGTGGGTGCCGAAGAAGGTGATCCTCCAGTAAACCACACATGGGGGTGAATGACATTCTACAGGGCCAGTCATCTCTCCAGTCTGCCTTGCAGTGCATCGTTTTCACCTCACAAACCTCTTCCATCAACTGGATCCCCCACCTACTGGCTGTCTTGGGGGCTTGCCTCTTAAGAGATGGAGGTTCATGTTCTGGCCCAATAGCCTGTAAAGATACCAGGAACATGGCAGAATTGGCCCTTTCATCAAGGGCTCTAACCAGAAGCCAAAAGGAACATTTGGCTTATAGTGTACTGTACATGAATAATCCTAATAAAATAGAAAATACTCCACAGACCCACTCACCAGTTGATCTCAGTGAAAGTCAAAAAGTGATACTTTGAGTGTGGCTTGATAAAATGACTGAACTATCGATTCCTATGAATACAAAGTTTTAAACAAATGTAATTATGAATGTTGGAACCAATCAAATTTAAACCTTGCGCTTATAGTTCTTGTGTAATGCTATGCACCGGCCTCAGAATATGCACTGGCAAGCAAGAAATGGTTTGATGTGTGCATCTGGAGAATTAAGGGGCGAGTAACTTGATTACTGGCTAGTAAATTGCAACTCCCATTTTATGACCGTCATGCAAGTTTGCAGACTTTCGAACATAAATCAGCATTAGACTCCACCAGCTTGTGCATCCCACAAATTATTGAAATTCTCACCTTGTTATTTCCAGAAATTCTCTCAGTTTCACTTTCGATCTCTTGCCGTATTTCATCGAATTCAGAGTAGAGCTAAAGCAAATATAAAACACATTGAAAAGAATGGCAACACTAGAAGCGTGATGCTCTGAACGAGCAAGCAAGATTTAAATACCTGCAAGTTAAGGGCATTGGACTGTGAAATTCATCAAATAATTAAATGCCTTTAATCCTTCTTTAAGCAAATCTAACCATTGGAAAGCTTTCACAAAAGAGGTTTCGACCCACTGGAATCATGACAAGGTTTTTACTACACATCGGATCATAATACTGCGTGCATGCACACAAAGTGGCAAATTATTTACAATGTAGAACAAACTCACCTTATTTTTGGTGTGGAGAAATTTACCCCATTCTTCAGCTTCAAGACCTGAAAATATAGTAATGCAATTAAAAAAAAAAAAGAGCCATGCAACTTAAACTAGATTTGAGGAAACCCTATTTAATAGGTTTCAATTACATTAGCATAGTAACTCATTGTCACAGACACGAATATACATTCATACAGGGGGGAAAAATGCCACTCCCCACTAGCCATTGATTGGTAAGATTGGACTCCTGCCGAGTAATACCTGGTGTGTAGTGTGTACGTATAGAATGTGGTGCGAGTTACTTTATTATGGTTGGATAGTATCTTGAATTTGTTATGCCTGCATTTGATGTTTCAACTAGTTGATATGGTAAATCAGGCTCGAGAGACCGATAACTCATTGTGATTTGTAAGGTGAAGGTTTAATTTTAAGTGCCAAATGTGTTATTTAAGTGCCAAACCCCTATAGTAATCCTATGCTACTGTTCCTTCCGCTGAAAGAAAGAAAAAGTTCAAAAGTGTGCGTGTCAGGATGTCTTAGTCTTACAAAAAAGAAAGGAAAAAAAAGTGTTTGCTGTCTAGAAATCTAAGCCAGACTGATCCCTGGCCCCATCACTAAAAAGCAAAACCAGGTAACCTAAAAACAGAATAAATATCCTATGGCCTTCTTAGCAAATGATATGCTCTTGGCTGGTTTTTAGCTCCAACTGTACTGTCCCTGGATTAAACAAAGCGGTTTGCCCTCAGCAAGGTTCCACTGTGATCACCAGCAAATGTCATTGGCTTTTCAACCCATTTACAGTTGAAGTACAAATGTTCAATCACTTTCCTTAGGGCTTCCCGCCCCAATGTACAAAGGAATAGTTTGCGTATCTAGGTCTTCTGTTGCACTACGCAGTAAAGTCTTGTAGGAAATACAGTTCCTTTAAATTTCACTTAATAGCCAAGACTCCTCTGGCTCAGTTTAGAACCTCTTTGGCTCCTACCCGGTCCACTGGGGGTATGTGGTTTCACATACCCTGGAGTCAGTTTGATTGCAGCCCACTATGGGCCAGAGGGATTTTCTCCCGCCCTGGGGGTCACTGGCTTATCACACCCTATTGGGGTATCTGGAACTTCAGTCCCTCTTGGGATACTTGGCTTCTTGCCCCGTATTGGGCTATCGGGTTCTACATCCCCTTCGAGGTATAGCCGGGCCGGTCCTCTCTCCTCCCAGATACCTGGATGCAGGGCGTACCTGGTTTGCTGCATCAGCATCCCTTGAGGGGACAGGGGTTGGCGGACAGTGCCGGCGAGATCTTATCAGCAGATGCAAAAACACTGTCTGGCTTCTTGGTGCTTCCCGTTGGTACAGGACATAGGCATCTGTTCCAGTAGACGCTGATCGACCACTCTGTGCGGTTGCAGCTCATGAAGTTTCATGCAAGGTTGGAAATAGTAAAGGGTCAGAAACCACACCAGCTACTTCGCTATGAATATTCAGCGGGGTCTTGCAGTGCAATCACCATATAGCCCACAAAGACATTGACTTCCTAAAACAAGGAAGGATAGCATCCATGTTAAAGGATGGCCTGTTCTCTAAAATGGAGGGTGCCACCCTAGGGAGATCCCGCTTGTCCTGTGCTCTAGGGGGATGTAAAGTTTAACGGGCTCCCCTCCACAGACGTAAAGTGGTGGCTTCCCCTTTGGGAGAGGAGACAAATAACCTGGGTTCATCACAATGACCTCCCAGATATCACAAAAACTAAAAGACACTGCTGCCAGAGCACAAGCATTTCAATATGCTTGCCACTTCCTGCCCCAGATCAAGTAGGAATGGCCTAACAGTGGAGTAAGAGATCTGTCTTGAAATCATATGGAGGGTACCGCACCTTGGCCGTTTATGCCAAGCCCAAACCAAAATGCCATTTTGCACCCCTTTGTAAAAGTGCCATTTGGGCCACTTAAAATTAATTATTGGCAGATTGCTGGTGGCTTGGAATTCTGGCAAGAGGTTCGAGTTCTCTAGTCACCCCATACCAAAAATTGTAAGCCGATGATCAAAAACCTAAAGTATTGTAGATTAGCACATGTGCATTCACACTTTAAAAAAATACCATATTAGAAGTGTAATTCTAGACAATGTGAAGTCAAAGGAATATCACGATTCACAATCTATTGCAACTTCCTGCACATAAATTGCTCAAACTCTAGAGAATGCGTTGCTTGGCAGTCTTCGTTCGCGTTCTCAATTTCTGTTACACATGATATTGGCGAAAGCAGAACACATGCACAACAGCCCGCCAACAACCAGGGCGACACCAAGTGGGAAGCTAACAAGAATAGAGTGTTGCTGAACGAGCGGCTTGAGTGTGTTCGGGGCCCACATGCGAGTTCCCTTTGATATTTCCCAGATAACCATCTTTGATTGTGTTTAACAGAATGTGGCATGAAGCGGTTTTCCCTTTTAAAAAGAGGAAGTGGCCTTTAGTACCCCAGATTCATGGCTGGGTTGCTGACAGTGCAAATGACTTGGGGCGGGCTTAACTAGCATGTGATAGCCCTTAGTGAAGGCCCAAGTAGTAATAACCTATGGCTAGTAGGCCATTTCCAGGCAGGTGAGCCTGTCCTGATGACCATTACCTGAATTGAATCAACAGCAAATACCATACCTACCCCCTTGTAGTAACAGATTGCATCTTTGTATAGAATGTGTAAAGCCTAGTGTTTTTGGTCCAGTAGGCCTGTTCACCATGGACATTGGGACAGTCTGGACATCCTTTATATTTGCAGGGTTAAGGATGAAGGTAAGCCCCTGAACGCTCGCACCAGAACAAATACAACCCACTGGAGAAAAAAGGCCCAAGTCGATCTTGTAAGGATAACAAGTCTTAATCTCACACACAGATGAGAGGAACAGCAAATAACTCTGCTGCGAAGAACATTCTGCAGAAAGAGGTTACAAGCAGAGGCTTAAGAGGAGACATCGTCATTATGACAATGCATACAGAAAAAACCTGCGTGGCTGGTTGGTGTGAGCCTATACAAGATCCGCCTGCCCCATAAGGGATGCCAGGTCATCGGAAGACAGACATACTGTGTTAAAACCATCATGTGGGTGCTGCAGAGATCTTCTCACAGACGAAGGTCAAATAATTTAACTACACTCCTAACACAATGCTACTTTATCATCATACTTTGCACCGGGCAGACTTTAAGACTGGCCCTCTAATCTTCACACACACTTCACTCACTCACTCACTCCCCTCCACGATATCCGGTTCCAAGGTCTTCACCCTCGTTTTGAACTATAATGTATCCCTCCCAACACCTTATTTTATTTGCATTTTTAAAGCGCTCACACAGCCCGCAGGCATCGAGGCGCTGTTACAGGAATGACTTTTTTTAGTTGCCCAATTGTATTTTTTTTGTCTTTATTTATAATGTCTGTATTTATAATGCTCTTAAATACCCAAAGGTTTCTAAGAGCGGACCCGGGGATCGAACCTGTGTTGCTTCGTGTTGTCTTGCTTCCAAGGCAAGCACGTTGCCGCTGAGCTAACCTCCCGGGACCTTGCAATACAAATCATGTGATTGTAATTCAAAGACGGGCAATGTCCGTCCCCTTTGAACATTTCAGAACTTGTTACTTTGGGGTTGGTGATCAAAGGGCACCTGGTGCCATGGAATTCAAGGCTCTTGAGGTTTAATCCAATATATGGGCTATAACTCGTGATCGCCTGGAGATGGGCTGGGTCATGCTTTGGCCAGTGTGAGACAACATGCACACCAGGTGCTGGCCTATGATCACGGCCTTGTAGGCCACATTACTTGCGAATAGAAACACATCTTTGCAACACTGTTAGAACAATGAATGAGCTCTACGGCGGTTGAGGGCGCGGGCTGTCCTCATAGGAGCTCGGGCATGGCTGGAGATTTCCCTCATCTGGCAATTTGGGCCTAGGTCGTAAAATTAAACATTGGCCGTCAGGCCTCGTCTCCTCACTATCGTTGCTAATATCTACACAAAATGCACTAACATCTAAACAAAATGGCAGTCTTGCTCGTGCCCTGGGTTACACTATGTGGGCTGATTATATTGGGGTGGGGTCCTACCACCGTTCCCCTGGGCCCATAATAGTGCTTTGAATGCAGCTTGCTTTACTTTAAAGCGCTTAGGGGGGGTGGGACGGGGTTGCACCCTTCCCAACAAGGACCATGGGCAAGCCTATCTGGCTGGTAATGGCCTGATAGCCAGAGAGGAGTGCAATGAAAATAGTATTTGCACCCCTACAGGAAATCCGGATGCACATTTTTCATTTTTAAATTGGAAAACAACTTTGTCCATGCCACATGCACTAAAATCCCTTAAATAAAACTGCAAAATGACGAGGGCCGCAGCAGAAATAGAAAAGGGAGCTCATGGGTGAGTCCCTTTTTATTTCTCCGACTGAGTGAGACATCAAGGCAAGGGAATGGCGGTGTGGAAGGAGGGACCTGGGCAAGCGCAGCGGAGTGTCTTTGGGTGGGTGGGGAGGAGAGGATTCGAGGTGAGAAGATGTCCAAGTGAGTACCTGTGGGCACATTCCGCAGAAAAATGGGTATCTACAGGAGAGGCGCTGTGGTCAGAATGGAATGCAGGCTTCCACGATCTTATAAAGTATATGCTTGTTACCACTCGAATTGCAGGCACCTTTTCTGCTTACATAGCGACACATTTTGAAGCATACAAACATTTCCAACATTGGAATTGGATGCACAACAATGACAAAAGACCATTTCTAATGACAAAACCCTCTCCAAATATGGTTGGATCAAATGCCAACAGCAACTGCCTATGCTTGGCCTCTGAAAATACTCAAGTGTCACATTTCTGGTGGCTTAAAAGTCTGGAAAGAGGTTTGGGTTTTCCAGTCACCCCAGACCAAAAAACGTAAGCAGACACTCAAAATAAGGTATTCTACATTAACATATGTACAATCAATTAAAATCAATTGCCACATCAAAAATGTGATTCTAGACAATGTGAAGTCAAAAGGATACCATGCGTCAAAGATTTTCATCAATTCCACCCTTCCTATACACAAAAAGCTCCCAATTCTTCAGAAAATGTTGCTTGACGACCTCTTTCACGTTCTCAAGTCCTGTTCCATATGATATTGGAAAAAGCAGATCTGACCAGTTGTCGTAAACGCATGCACAGCTGTCCATCAGATATGGTCAAACACCAACAGAGACTGCCTATGTGCCATGGGGACTACCAGTGGAAAAGATTTTCGGACCCAGAGTGGGCAAGAATGGATAATTGCAGGCTATTTGAGAAGCCATTCTGGCAACCTTTCAAATTCAGTGTCTTAAGAGTACTTTGTGGTGCAGTGCAGTTGAACATATCTTCCCTTCCAGTTGCTTCTGAATTTTGTATTTAGCAGAGGGTGCTGTGCGTCGATGCGGACAACTATGTCCCTCGAGGGCTTCCATCCCAGGATCGACGTCTTCGTCGGTATATAGCACGTGCAGAACCAGATTGCTTCAGTTCTGTTTTGCACCTTCCTCTTGCAGAATTACCAGCATCATTAAGTGCCAGACTCCGAAAGAGCGTAAAGTGTAATGCCTGGAAATTCTACAGCGGGGTAGGCTGGGAGAGTTGCTTTCAACTGGAGACAGGCATGGAATAGATGTTTTCTCCTGAAGCATGCACGCTCTACATTACATGCAGTGTTATGCTAAAAAGCTTTCACACCTACTCGTTTTGAAGCATGAAGGCTTGTCTGGAAAATGGTGTATTGTGCCTCCAGCTAGTGTAACTAGACCTTATATGATGGAGGAAAGGAAAGGGGAAGAAGCGAGAGGAATAGAAAAGCAGCAGTCAATATAGGAACCAGACAGAATAACATCTGGAAAAGTACAAAGGGGGTGAGGGAGATGTTATGTGATTGGATAGAGTGTATCACCTCACATTGCACCGCTTTGCATGAAGGATGCAAACAGCTAGGAATGATTGCAATGCAGTCGATTGCCCGACCCCTATGC
This sequence comes from Ambystoma mexicanum, assembly GCF_040938575.1. NCBI lineage: Eukaryota > Metazoa > Chordata > Amphibia > Caudata > Ambystomatidae > Ambystoma > Ambystoma mexicanum. The sequence continues at coordinate 152,147,335 of NC_090936.1, forward strand.
AACCTAACAGTTGGCAAATTGACTAATCAGGCAAACCTAAAACAAGTATCTGGGGAATTTTACTTTGTGTTTATTTGAGGAACAGGGATGTCAATCTACAGCGGAAAAGACTTACAAGAACATTTACAGATGGCAGAGGTTTTCCCAGAAGTGGGCCTGTACAATAGCACAAAGATGAGAACGAGTGGTGAGGTAGTTAGAGGGTGTAAACAATGAAGGCCATAGACCACAGAAAACAAGATAAAAGTTAAGAAAAGGGTCACTTATAAAAGGTAACCATCAAACTAGGGTGTCAAGTGCTTCAAATTAAAGGAGCATTATAGAAATGTACAAAATTACATTGTAATATGGCTGGGAGTGGTGGGGTGAGGTGGGGAGAACGGGGGAAGAGGACAGGGGCAACTCAATTTTGGCAAATCAGTGAAGTTTAAACCTACCAATCAAGAGAGCCAGTCAGACTGTTTTTCATTGCGATACGTAGGGGGTCCAATGGAGCATGAAGATTAGTGAAAAAGAGGAAAGGTGAGGAGACACAGGGGAATGGGCAAGAGATTACATACACCGGAGGCACAGAGGGTAAGAGAAGGTGAGCAGACAGATATACAGTCACAGGTACCGAGGAGCAAGCGTCGATAGCTTTGTAGAGTAGGAGAATTTGAACATGGAGCAGTTATGCATGGAGAGCCAGTTAGCATGGTGTCGGTAAGTAGAAGTAGGGGAGGGTCTGGATAAGTTGTGGGGTGTGGATAGTGAAATGGAGGACTGTAGAGGAAAGGAGTACAGTAAAGAAGAGTGGCCTCATTGTCAGGAACGCTCCATGTCTCTTCCTTGAAGACAAGGAATATGTTACAAATTTCAGCTATGTGGCAACAAAATGCAGCCGCGATTTAATGGTTTTGACAATTAATACATCACTACGCATTAGTGGTCGCATACAAAAGGACTTAGACCTGGAAGAAGCCACTTTTAAAACAAACATTGCAATCACTAATGCCCAAAACCAGTTATCAGACTTGAACAAATTATTTGAGGATTTCAAAACAGCGACACTCACACGAAAGACAAAGAAACTACAAAAGGATATTAAAGACTTTTCACTAGAAATTGTCTATCCATATATCTGACACCTACGTTTCCAACCCTAATCAGGGGTCCTCTCCCGGAAATCCAAACACGAGACCACAGAGAAATCGACGTAGAGTTGTCACATTCTCTGGCTCAAGCAGTGGGTCCTCCTCAGACGATCAGTCTAGACAGCAACAGGGTGGTTTACCGGCTCAATTCACCTATCCTCCGCCACCACCTGCATTTTTTCCTTTTTTAGGTGGAGGCTTTGGCAACCCAGCAAGGGGGCAACCACAATGGGGGTACCCTGGACGCAGAGGCAGAACAAACCGCCGCAGACCGAGATATTGAACCCCAGGGATAAAGCACTCACAACCCCCATCTTCAATTTAGCGAAAATTGATCTGAGGCTGAACTGGCTGTTCTATCCAAAGGTCTATCCTACGTACCTACAGCATCCACAGACTGGTACGATTTAGAAATGGAGGTACGCACCTTTCTTCAAAAAGTGAGACTACGTACCTTTTTCCAGGAACATGCCATAGAAACAGATATTGATGAGTATGACACCGGACTCCACCCTCCATCAGCGTTCACCCCGACAGACAGTCAAGTAACTCAGGGGGCAAAAAAACATTTTCCATGACCCTAGAACATTCAATGTTCCATTAATAGTTACTGTCTACAGAATATATATTGGTTAAATACCCATTTGGGGTCCCTGTGACACTCGTCTAACTAACCAGTACAAGTGGATTTTTGGACTATGAATCCCCACTTCAGTGTCTAAAGATAGCACACCCTTTGGGAACAAGTGCACAGGCACCCCCTTTATTTAACGTTGTACAGCACTTTCTGTAATCATTCTAACAACCGAATTAGGTATGTCAATGATTTTACAATTGATACTACGCTTTTTTGTTGTGTTATTGGTACACTGTGTATAAGGCCGTTTTCCTCTTCCTTTTACACAATTGTCAGCTGCTTTGTTATTTCTCTGCACTGTACGAGTAGTAATTCCCTGTATAATGTACGTTTTGATTATGTCTTGTTTATGTTTTACCTTTGCACGCTCCGATTATGTTTTAATCACTGCACTATTTGCTTCACATGAATAACAAATAAATTAATGTGTTTCAATATTTTACTATACGTACACAGTGAGAGGTTGTGATTTGTTGATTAAGGCCTTGGATCTCACACCTAGGAGACCAACTCTTAATACTCTGGGACAGTTTGAATTAGCGTTTACCGTCCCCAACAGTCATTAGACTTCCTTGAAATTTAAATAATTTGCTATCAGCAAGGGTACACGTTTGTTCACACACTAAAGAAGAAGGTCAAGTACATGCAGCAGTATAGTTTGCTGAGCCAAGGGTGGAGATTTGGTTTTTGCAGTACACTGTTAAAGACATGTATGAATTTGCTAAATGTCGAAAATGTTGATACGAGCAGTGGTATTGAGGAATTGTTGCAATCTGAGGTCACCATCCAAGAGAAAGCCGACTATGTGAGCCTAGGCTGTGGGAGAAAGGTGGTCAGATGATGAGGAGGGGCGAGAAGAACGGTTAGAGGGAGTTGGAAGCAAATGGAACGAGGACTTCCGCTTAAGAGCAGCATGAGACAAAGGACAGCCATCCAGTGACAATCTTGCAGTGAGACAGTTATCAAGCTGTTCCGATATGCATTGGATGAAGGAGCAAAAGGAGACAAATATTTGTGACACATCAGCAAAGAGGTTGTAGATCAAGACAAAAATGGAGATTATTATTCCTAGTGCAGAGGTATGGAAGAGGAAGAGCAGAGGTCACAGAACTGATCTTTAGGGATACAGACAGGAAGTAGGAGGGGTCAGAGGTTTGAGAGTTTCAGGATATTTGAAAGACACCACCTTCAAGGTAGGAGGCAATCCAGTGAAGAGACGATTTACAAAAGCTAGGTTCCTGGAGAATGATGAGAGAGAAGGGATTGACAGAGTCGAAAGCAGCAAAGGTCCAAAATGAGGGTTATAGAAGATTTTGGAGCAGTGAGCATCAGAGAAAAAGTTTGAGACATGCTCTATATGCCACTATAGCTAGGCAATCAAAAAATAATATATTTATTGTACGCCAACAATTTGGTAATTATGTCCCAAACCCCTAGTGGTCTGCAGAATACGTTACAAGCCTTAGACTCGTACACAAAAAAGAACAACATAATTATAAACATCAACAAATCACAGCTGGTGGTATGCACGCCAAAACCATCTAATATAAAGACGACAAGCGGGCCCGTGGAGAATTCAAAATACAATCTTGGCCGAAGTGGACCATTATAAATATCTAGGAATAGTGTTCTCAAATACTATTAATCAAATTCATCATAGAATCGAACTAGATTCCAAACTTCGAGCTCTAACATCGCAAGCCAAAATACTATCATACAAGTCTGGGAAATTCTCACTCAAGCCTGTTCTGTCATTCTACCAAATGAAAAGTAATCCCAATCTTGATATACGGCATGGAGGCCTTCTGCACTATAAAAAAAGAAGATTGGGACAAAATGGAAGCCAGCTTTTGGAAGAAAGTTCTGAATTTGCCTAACTGCACCCCGCTACCCTTGATCCGATACGAATTGGGGTCACTTTCCTTGTATTCTCAATTATTATGGAAAATGTGCTCCCTACTACGTAAATGTATACTGTGCATTCGAATGCACAATGTGTTGGGCATAGCAGCAAAACACTTACTATCAGATCGTAATACACTATCAAAAACTTGGTGCAAAACAACATATAATGCTATGCCAGAAGCAGCTATCGATCTGGAACTACTAATGGCCAATCCTGGGCGAGCAAAAATTAAACTCTGTCAACTTGACTGGATACAGAATATGGAGTTATGTGCGCAATACAAGGATTTTGACATTTCGTTGTTTGGAGCAAAAAGGTAGACAAATGGCGGAATATTTGACTAAATGCCCCTCACCATACATTAGAGCTCAGTACATGCGCTTTAGGTTCAACATGTGGCACACTCGTGAAGTATTGGTGCGAAGAGGAATAATCTCGAAAAAATTAATACATTGCCGGTATTGCTTAAATGAACGTGAACCTGAAACATTGAAACACTGATTGGTGTATTGTCCTGCCTTGATTGTGACTCGCAAACAATTTTTCCAAAGAGTGTTTGAGTTTACGGACCATTTAAATGCACAGGAAATTTGGCAATGGGTCTTTACATGCCCAAAAGTATCGGTAAAAGTGGCAATTGTCCACTTCTTAGAAAGGACAGTACCCGAAGATAGTCATAGTAGGAAGGGTGAAGGGGAAGGATGATGAATTTCTTACATTATTAAGTCAGGTTGGAGCTGTTCTCTTTCCCGCCTCCCCTTCCCCTTCCTGTGCTTTGCCTTTCTTTCTCTGTTTTTGCGTGTTCATTCAAGTGAGTTTCTGAATTAAAAGTTAATTGCAAATTTTAAGGTTGGATTTTAAACATGAAATGTGAAATGTGATTCAAAGTTTTATCTTAAATGAAATGAGTAGAAATTAAATTGTATGTTTATATGTATTTGAAAAGTTGTTATGCAACTAAACAAATTAATAATAAAAAATAAAAAAATATATGCCACTATACACGGCCAGGATTTAGGGGTTTAGCCACATTGCACAGACACACTGAGAACAAATCTAATCCTCGCACCTAACCAACTCTCTGAAAATAACAGAGGGAACACCATCGCACAGTCCATAATTCCACAAACACCTAACAGTCATCCGCAACTCTGGAACCCTTATGAATACAACCAACCAGTGCGCACAACCGCAAACCCCCCCACCCTAACATCATACGACACACACACCCAAGACAAACACTAGCACTAATTCAAGGCACCGAGTCCTACCCAAAGGGTCACAACATGCAGGCCTTCGAACCAACTCCCACATGCAAGACAACGCTCCCAGACGCCAGTTCCTCCTGGTCCTGAACCTATCTATCATCATTAACAAACCTTGCCCTCTTCTCTTGCAGAGCCACGTGAGCACCTGGTGACTGCCCTTGGGTGGTAGCGGTGCACTATATAAATCAACATAACAGAACACTAGTGCAGTCTTGGTGGACAATTTAATACAGAAGTCAGACTGAAGTGGATCTCAAAGGGTAATTATCTTGAAGGTACTTCGTGATCCGATTGAAGAGCGCTCGCTCAAGGAACTTGGAATAATAGGGAAGAGGGAAACTGGGCAGTAGTTTGCCGGGACATTTGGATCAGCAAAGTGATTCATCAAAAGTAGGACAGTTGCACATTTGATAAAAGCAGGGAAAGGGTCCAGCAGAGTAAAGGTCTGACCATTTGAAGAGCAAACATGACGAATGGAGCGCAAGATGGGCCGGCGTTGCAAAGAATGGGTGTTAATTTAGTAGGGGAGAAGTAGTTGAGAGAAGAAAGTGTACGGAGCGGGGTAATTGTCGCACTTTGAGATTTTACAGGAAAAGTGGTTAGCAGAAAGAGGCGCTTTGGATGGTAGCTTTGAAGGTAGAAGAAAGTTTGCAGGGGCGATTGCGAAGAAAGGAGAACATGTTTGTGAAGTAGGAGTATTTGGCATAGTCAAGAAGTTCAGTGGTGAAGGCAGAAGGGGGCAAGTAGGGTGGGGGCTGGGGTCTGTGTCAGTGGTCACAATACTAGTTTGTCTTGAGTCATACTGTTTGAGGGGGAGAATTTCTGATGCTTGCATCTGCCATGATTCACCACATGCTACGCATAGGCCGACATCTAGTGGTAGTCGCAGAGTATTACATTTTTTGTTTTCGAAACTCGAAAAGGGCCATCTGGATGTGTCAGTAATACTATCCCTAGTTTGACGTCCACTGTACCCATGGTCCTCCAAGAGTAGAGTTCCCTCAGAATGTTTTGTTTCTGACATGAGGTAGCATGAAGTGTAGCATGAGTACAGATGAGTTTAGAATATGGGGTGGAGGGATCCTCTTGTTTATGGGAAGCCTGTGTCATGAGGGTTTTTATAAAGTAAATATAGAAAATGGAACCAGGCTACCCCTCCTTTTCAACACTTACAGGTAAGTTATACACCACATTCAACAGATTGCCTAGTTAGTCTGTATTTGGCATTTAGTAGATCACCACGGTTTAATTTTTAAAACAGATTTATCACTCATTTAAAATGTAGCCTAATCGAGGCTGTTGAGATTTTTTATATGTAACACCAAGTTGTAAATCAGTTCCCTTGGTACAATCATATAATGTTCTTGTGGGGTGCTAAATACACAGTGAGAGGGTTAGTAGTTGAAGTGAATTATAGTGTAGCTCTCATTACAATACACATATCAAGTCGACACATTTCGTGTTTCTAGCATGTCAAGTTGTAGTAGTGGTCATGCTTTCCTCAGAACTGGTAAAAAGGAAACAAGGAGGTGGGATGGGGGGCTCTTGTTGGTGTTTTGCTCATCCGAACCTTTTCTTGGCTGGAAAGTATATCTAAAAATCAAGGGTTTAAAATATATTAGGACTAGGTTTATCTACCCTTGGTATTAAATACATATAAATGAATTTTGATTTGGACACCACATGGCATGAACCATGAAATGTGAGAACTGATTTTGTATTGTGCTTTCTAAGCAAGTCAAACTGTTTTGTAAAAACAAAATTGTAGAATTTGTCTGAAAAAAAAACAACCTGTCCAGATTGAATGTTAAACTACAACATCATGTACCATCTGCCCTGCACTAAAGATGTTTGAGGCTAATTACTCACCTCACAGGAGAGTTGTAAATATTATAACAATCGCTGATGATGTATTGCCCTTATATTACTAAATGACAAGATGCTTAAGTCATAAATTGATGGAAGTAATTTTGTGTCTCACGTTGGACTAAATAGGTATAAATGTTTTCTCCATACTAAGATACCAGGTCATCCACTTGAAAACTAACTGGTAAAAGCAATAACGGATTTTGTGTTGAAGTATGGGACAAATTAAGTCAATTGCAAAGGTAACAGTAGAAATTGACTCATGTCTTGTTTCTGTATTAGCAAATAATCTGTTCAGTTGATGTTGAATCATACTACTATGTACTATTGCTCGTGCACTTAAGACGCATCTGGCCATTTGCTCATCTCCCAAGACAACCATCAAGGAGCACACTTTGCGTTCTTATGAAGGAATTTTAAGATAATTAGCGTACCCCAGCTGTCCATACAACAAGCCCAGCGCATAATCTGGGGCCGTAGTAACGTAGCTCAAATCACATAAAAAACCCAAGTATCAACGACACATTGCATAGCAATTGTGCATACTATACCTGCTGCACCCAATTAGATTTTAAAACTTAATCGCGCCCCAGAGACGTGTGTGTGCATGGGCAGCACCTATAACAGTATTCACTAGTTGGCTAGCTACGGGCACAACACGCATACGCAGCCAATCAGTCTTCAGCACAGCATTTGGTCCCTATTTTTGAGTACGCATGTGCAGTACCCGGACAATGGTTTCACGGCATTCACAGCTCCTCGCAGATATGGACAGACACAAGCTTAAGTGTACAGATCATGCAGTTTTGCTCAAACAAAATAATGTCTTTACTCATCTATAGGCTAGTCAGCCGCCTACTCATGGATCCTAGTGAAACCAAGTTACAAGACACGGACCGCACCGCCGCCGGTAGCGGTCCTAGTCTCCTAGCAACAGCAATGAGACAGCAACCAGATACATCGAACATTAGCTGGGAACACAGCATGAGTAATGCCTCCAGACACGCAGAGAGTCTAGTACATGAAATACTCCAGAACAAGTGTCAGTTATCATATATAGTGAACTGATACTATTTGGACACCATTTTAGTGAAATGATGGTGAAACAGATATTTGGAATAAAGGTCCTCAATATATACTACTATGGTTTACAGGCTCTGAGAGATGACAGCAACGCTAGGCATCTAAACTACAACTCAGAGTTACATCCTTGACAAGGAATAGAAAATAAATCAAGGTGCACCCGACACGAAATTTCGACCTGAGACACTGAAGATATCAGAACATGAATGAATGACACTCACGTGGATAGTGTACCAAGACACACATGTAGATACATCTAGTCCGGATATATTTTCAACCCTTGATTTTTAGATCTACTTCCTAGCCAAGAAAAGGTTCGGATGAGCAAGACACCAACAAGAGCGCCCCTCCCCCCCCCGTTTCCTTTTTACCAGTCCTGAGGAAAGCGCATGACAACAGTAGAGATCTTATACATGCTGGAAACACAAAATGTGTCGACTTGATATATGTATTGTAATGAGAGCTACACTATAAGTCACTTAAGCTACTAACCCTCTCACTGTGCATTTAGCACCCCACAAGAACATGATTATATAATATGAGTTAATGTGGGTACCAAGAGACCTGATTTACAACTTGGTGTTACATATGAAAAATCTCACGAGCCTTCATTAAGCTCATTTTTAAATGTGTGATAAAAATGTGTTTGAGAAATTAAACAGCAGTGATTTACTAAATATCAAATATAGACTAACTAGGCAATCTGTTGAATGTGGTGTATAACATACCTGTAAGGGTTGAAAAGGAGGGGTACCCTGGTTTCTTTTTCTATATCTGCATTAGTACAGATGTAATAAAGCAGATAAGCAGCCATAAAGCAAGAAATAAAATACATCTATGCACCTACTCCAAGAAGTGGGGGGCACATGCGAATCTAAACAGATACAAGCATCAGAAATACGATCACAGTGAGTAATGTATCGCTTCTGCGGATTGTGGATCTGCTTAGATCAAATGCTATGCATTGACTAGCGAGCAGTATCTGTAGAAGGAGGTGGGTTGTGAGCAGGTACAGCGGCTAATAGAGGTTTTAGCATCGCTTGTCCCACTTGTGAATCTGCTTCAGAATGTGCGTCAATGCAGTAATGCTGAATGTATGGAACTCCAAGAAACTGCTTTGCAAATGGCGTCTAGAGGGACGTTTGCAATGAATGCCAAAGTAGCTCATGGAATTCTGGTAGAGAGTCTTGGTGTAAAAGGCAGGGTTTTCTTAGATATAGAATAGCAGAGCTGTATGCACTTAACTTTCCAATTGGAGATGGCGTTCTTTGAAATGTGATCACCCTCATTGCCATGTGTTATGGCGAAGACAGTTGATCTGTCTTCCTTAGAGGTTTGGTTTTGTTTACATAGGACAAAAATGTCCTCCTTACATCCATGGTATGTAGGCTTCTCAGCCGAGTTGGTTGGATTTTGCAAAAAATGTGGGTATTTCAATGGACTGGTTAACATGGAACTAGGATATGAATTTAGGTGAAAACCTAGGGTGTGTTCTTGTCCTTGTGGATAACAAAGAAAGGGTCTTGCACTGACTGTAGCTCACTGACCCATCTATAGAGTTGAAAGCTAAGGAAGCTGTCTTAAGTTAGGAGTTTGAGGCTGGATTTGTGCATAGGCTGAAAAGGGGGGCCCATGAGCTTGGAGTATAATCTTAAGAGCCCAACGTGGAGGAGGGTTGTACATTCTGGAGTAAAGTCTCTTTACTACTTCCATGAAAGCTTTAATAATGGGAACCTTCCACCAGGACACCCTGTTCTGTGAAGTGGTGTATGCGGACAGGGCCACTAGGTGAATGTTGGAGTTAAATACTAGACCAGAGTCTAGTAAGTAGGACATGTAGTGAATAATGTTTGATGGGGTATATTCAATTGGATTTAGATCTTTTGATCTGCACCATATCACATCTTTTCCATTTGTTGAAATAGCAGTGCCTGGCGTTGGGTTTGTGTGCCTCCTTGAGGATATCCATATGCCTTGGAGGTAGTTTTAAGTGTCCAAACTCTGACTTCAGGAAGCAGGCTGCCAAGTTCATAAAGTTCATAGACTGAGGATATGGATTCCATGTAGTCCCCCCACCCTCCACACCGGCTCATGCTTGGACAGCATGTTGTAGGCGCCAGTTGGAGCAGATGTGGAAACCATGGTTGTCTTAGCCACATAGGGACTTTTAGGATTAGTGTGGCTTGTTCCTGGTGCATCTTGTGCACTATTCTGCAGAGGAGTGGCTTTGTGGAAAAGCGGAAGCACATATCCCTGACCAGCACATTCACAGGACGTTCCCCTTGGATTCTGGTTGGAGAAACCTGGATGCAAAGTCTGGGCATTGTGTATTTAGGTTTGTGGCGAACAAGTCTAAAGGAGGATTACCCCACAGGGAGAAGACAGTCTATAATTTCTCTGTTGAGTTGCAACATGCGCTCCTCAGGTAGAGGATTTCTGCTTGGAGTGTCTGCTAGAGCATCGAGGTCCCCTGGAAAGTGTTAGGCGACTAGGAACATGTTCCACTTGTGTGCCCACTTCCAAATTTGTGGGCATGGCCTGGCCAGACTTGAGAGTGTGTGCCTCCCTGATTTGTATGTAAAACATGCCAGTTGTGCCGTCTGTGTGGACTTGCCCTGTTTGACCTGCTAGATGCAACCGAAAGGCTTGCAGGGCTATAAGTACAACTAGTAGCTCCAATAGGTTAATGTGATTTTGGTCTGATCGGTGTCCACAGGCCATGCGCTGTGTGGTAAAGTTAATGGGCTCCCCATCCGGAGAGAGTGAGGCATCTGTTGTATCGCATCGCTTGAACTGGTGGATTGCAGAAGGGGTTTCCCCTTTAGCAGATTTTCCTTGGGCCACCAGTGTAGAGCTTGTACTAGGGTTGGCGAAACAACCACTAGATCGTCCCACTGACCACTTGCCCGAGACCAGTGTTCCTCTAACCACTCTTGCATTGGACACACGCGCAGCAGCGTGTGTGGTACAAGATAAACACAAAGCCATCATCCCCTACAGGCGCATAGCCTTGCGTATCGTCATTTGGCGACCAGCAAGATAAGGAGGTAATTGCAGTAGCATGTTCTGACCTCTCTCGTTCGAGGGGGGGAAGTCTAGCCCCTCTTGTCTTTATGATAGCTCCTAGGAACTGTTTGGTTTGACTTGGAACAAGGCCAGATTTGTTCTTGTTGATTGAAAAGCCCAATTGGAAAAGAAGATCGATAGTTCTTTGGGTATTTTGATTGCAAATTTGAGAGGATTTGCCGCTCATCATCCAGTCGTCCAGATAAGGGTATACTGGGCTAGATTGCCTGCGTAAGTGCGCCGTCACTACTGCTAATACGTTGGTGAATACCCTTGTGCTGAGGGGGCGGGGGGGTGGAACCTCTGGTTGAGGAGGCTCTGCCTTTACTCCTAGACCTTCTGTATCCCCTTTGAAAATTCTGCTGTGAGGACTGTCCCTGCGAGGAACCCCAAGATGACGTTTGTCCACCCATATTATAGTTAGAGGAGCGTTGAGAATTTTGTCCTCGAAAACTGCATGCATTAAACATTTCTCCTTGAACAAAGGATTTGTTAGTCAACTGTCCCAGGGACTTAAGGGTGTCGTACTCTTTAGCACTTTTCAGTGCATCCTCGATGGCTTTCCCAAATACGGCATTTGGTTCGATTTGCTTATTGAGCAGGGTGGCTTTAGTTTTCAGCTTAAAACCGCATTGTCTTAACCGTGCATGGCACTTAATAAGAGTACCCTCTGTTAGTATACGGCCCACATTATTTGCTGCGTCCAGATTATTTTTCAGGATGCTGTTGGCCACCTGCTTACCCTCAGCCATTGTGGTCAGAAGCTGTGGTTTAAAAGGCTTTGGGACAGAGCCGATCTGTTGTAGCATCTTATCCCATTTATGGCAGTTGTAACTCGCCAAGAGATTGAGGTGATTAGCTATTCTCACTTGGTATGCAGCCGAGGAAGCTACTTTCCTGCACAGTGTATATATTTTGTTGCTCTCCTTTTCAGGAGGGGCCTCGGTAGAGGCTAAGGGCGTACCCGCTCCCTTTCTTGTGGCAGTTACGAGAGTCAGGCTTTAATTGACCCCTGATGTATAAGAGGTTGTGGGGTGGGGGTGGTAGCCTGAACATTTTCTTAATACAGGGATTTTCTGCCCTCGTAAGGTTAGGGGGCGAGTAAAGCAGGCTGCATGCGCCTCTGTATGGACTGCAGGAGTGGTATAAACTGTGCTGCAGACATTCTATGCCATGGATGTCTTCTACAAAGACTTTGTCCATCTGTGCATGTGTGACGATCTGGAAACGTTCGGCAGCCTTTGGAAGCAGCTCATACTTCAGCTGCTTATCCACAGGGGAGCCACCCACAGGTTGTCATGGTGGTCTGGGGATTGTATGATGAAGACCTTGTCATAATACTGGTCATACCATATGGGTCCCCTTTGTCTCCCCTAGTGAACCAGGATTGTGAAAGCCTGAAATGTCATTGTAATAGAGATCCTGGGAAGGGCAGTGTCAAGTCGTGTTTTTTTGGCAGCAAGTTGGTCTTTAGCTGCCTCCCCGTGAAGGCAGCTTGGAGGTTGGGACAGTTCTTCAGGGTAAAGATCAAATAAGTCTACAAAGCATGACATTTTTCGCATCATTTTGTCAAATTATTCAGGGGTCCATTGGGTGGAGCTTGAACAACCTGAGGGAACGGGGGTAGAGATACTCTCTGATGTAGAGGCTTTTTATGCTGCATGGCCCCTGAAAGGTTGTCCCTGGGTAGAGAGAGGGTTCCTTAGATTTAGAAATGGAGGATTCAGAGAGTAGTGGCGTCGAAGATTTTGAACTTTGATGCCTTGGACTTAAGGAGTGTGTCTGGGACATGTTCTTCAATAAGCTCCCTCCTTTAGGAGCTACTGGAAAGGGCCAAAGGGTCTTCGGCCATGTTCTCTGAGGGTTTATCAGGTTTATTTGCGTTGTCGGGAACAGAAACATCTGATTTAGGGACCAGTCAGGTGGCTATCGGGATGGCCCAAAGGACAGGGATTTCGAGGACCTAACCCTGCCCCCCCCCCCGCCGCCCCCAACACTGCATGTGCCTTAACGGTCGAAGAAGCGGTTGACGGTCAGCCGTGGGGGTGTGTGCTTTGTGTGGCGTGCAGTGTGGGTGCCTGAGCCACCGGGTGTCGTCTCTGTAGCAGAACTGCCGGCCTGCCTGATTGAGTCGGGAGCTTGCAAACAGGAAACCGTTAAGGTCTGGATCACCCTCTGTGTCACTTAGGACCCAGCCGCTGGCATTGCTGGACGCTCCCTCCACGTCCATAGTGGCTTCGGCCTGCATGGCGTGATGGGCCCAGCGCTTTGTCTTATGGTCCTTTAGTGTCTTCGGTCGGAAAAGTTTCCAAACTTGAAATGTTTTTCGGGGTGGTCCCTGTGGAGACGGAGGTTACACACCTTGTGCGAGTCCTTCCAGGGAAACTTCCCGTTACAGGAAGGGAAAAATTTAAAGGGTGCGATTTCCATAATACGGAAAGGTGGCAGCCTGGCGATGAAAAAGGAAGAATTGGGAAATAGGCATTCTCGAAACCCCTCCACTCTCCCTACTGTGAAGGGCCGAGGCCCGTTGAGGTCCTGATAGGCCACAGTCAGTTAAAGTTCGAGACGGTACAAGAAGTCAGCAGCAGCGATGAATCCATAATTGGAAGCAGTCGAAGATCTGACAGTGGTACGGCTGTCAAAAGAATAGAACAAAAATATATTTAAACTTGTATAATAAAGGCATTAGCCAGAAAGAAAGAACTCAGCAACTTGCGGCCAAATATGATGGTGGAAAAACCACAAATCGGACGTGTGAAGGACTATGGGTACAGTGGACATCACACTAGGGCTAGAATTACTGACACAAGCAGTGGACGTCCCTTTTTTCGAGTTTCGAAAACAAAAAAGGTAATACTCTGCGACTGTCACTAGATGTCAGCCTATACATAGCATGTGATCTACGCAGAGCCACAAGCCTCAGAAATTATAATTATATAGAGCATTCAGAAGAGTAGAGCGAAAGAACGTCTGTTTTCACCACAATGGGAAGGCTGGTCACACAGGTAGAGTAAAAGAATGTTATGTAGAAGGCAATGCCTTTGGAGGACTTAAGAAGGTTAAAATCCAGATGACAATGGGGAGTTTCAGGAAGTGGCTCAATTAGAGGTCAGGTCCGGAAATAAGTTGAGAGGACCAAGAAAAAGAACAGTGAGGATTAGGAGTGAGGAGTTGAATAGTAGTATATTGAACAGAGGAAGGGGTGACGTCAGAGGGGACCAGTGGGAGAGTGGGCAAGGGCCATATTGATAAGGAACCCCTCTCCACCACCCTTCCCTACCGGTCGGGGAGGAAAGTGGGAGGAGGTAGCAGAGTAGACGTGAGGAGCTGCTAGAGTAGCAGAATTAGGTGTTGAGATCTGGGTTTCTGCTGTAGCAAAAATTGAAAGGCGAGGGTGATGGGACGAACCTGAGGATGTCAACCCTTCTCCCCTAGGGAGATTGGGGGGGGTACCCAGGGTGGTGCATCCACTGTACAACACTCATTCTGTGCACCATCCCCAGGGGGACTATCAGATGGGGGAGGAAACCCCTTTATTGGATTGGGGACTGCCATGCTCAGCAAACAATACGCCCCTGCCCCCCACCACCCCCACATCAGTGCACCTGAACCATTCCATGGATACAGTCGCCATCCCCTTTGTGGATAGGACCAATGCTTACTATGGTCAGGTTAGCCCACCTAATACACTTGCAATGGTTAAAATAGAGAATGCAAATTATACTGCATATGGCTCTACTGCATATAGGGGAAAACCTAAGGTACTTGGCAAAACTGAAATATTAGAAAATACAACGTATGTTACATCTGACTATGACATGTATTGAGAAGAGGAAGATGACTGAGAGTCCAATGATCACTCTGGAGAACCAGAGTGAGCGCTCTAGCATCTCAACAAATGCTATTGGTCCAAAACAACTCCACTTTCCAACGCGGGAGTTCAAATATTCCACAGCTGAGATGCGTTGGGAGAGCGATCCTCCAAGGAGGAAACCAGCGAGCCATGCAGGGGCGAGAAGGACAAGAGCCAGCAGGAGGAAAGCTGGGAGAGGAGGTGAACGAGAGCTAAGTCTCAGAAACAAAGACCACTCACATTGCTGCTGTGTGGAACCTCTGTGCATCCGGTGACGGTCCAAGGGAAAGGATGCACTGAGGGGAAAAGCAGACATCATTAGAGCTGTGCCGACCACGACAAAGCCCAACACGAGTGGAGCATCTAGTCTCGCAGCAGCCGTTCGGGGAAAACACTGGTACCTACAAGAACGAAGAAAACAGGTAGGGCAGTTACCCAAGTGGTGCTGGAGGTCCAGCAGAGCAAAGGGGTGAAGGCAGAAGCCGAATTAAGATGGTTTGGGACCCTGGGAACGAAGGGAGTCTGGGACATGCACCCATATGAAAAACCGATCAAAAGCCAATCCGAATAGTGTGTGTTTGGGATCAGCACCTATATGAGAAACTGTAGCGAAACCAAACAGAATATTGCAAGTCTGGGACTGACACCCAAAGAGATAGTCCAGGTTGGGACGGTTGCTTGGCAGGAGACTTGCACCCAAAGAGGCACAGCTCACGAGAGGATAACGGCTTGGCAGAGAGTATAGCAAGCCTGTGTGACTATTGCAAGTCTGGGACCTGCACCCAAATAAAAAGGTAATGAAAAGGTAACTGCTTGGTGGCAAAGTGAACCAAGCAGTTATCTGGGACCTCACACCCAAAAGGGGGACAGTCCATGAGAGGACAACTGCTTGGCAAGGAAGAAACCAAGCCATTCGGAATACTGCAAGGCTGGGACCTACACCCAAGATGAGTGAAGAATACATTGTGCAAACAAATCGAACACTTGCCCAAAGGAGTATGCCAAGTTGGCGGGATGAACAGGAGAAGGTTAAGGAGCATATTCTTGTGAACCGAGTATTGAAATTCGTAGAAGTACAGACCTGCGAGCCCCGAAAGGGAGAGAAAACCTATAAGAAGGATTCTAGGGGAAAGGATTATGACCCTAACCATGGCGTCATACATAGGGGAATATT
Source organism: Ambystoma mexicanum (assembly GCF_040938575.1). NCBI lineage: Eukaryota > Metazoa > Chordata > Amphibia > Caudata > Ambystomatidae > Ambystoma > Ambystoma mexicanum. The sequence goes on from NC_090936.1 coordinate 152,163,324, forward strand.
TATTTATGGTCATCTGTTTTCATTGCCCCATAGACTGGGAGCTTTTCTGTTTGTTGGGGCTAAAAAGAACACTATTTTAGGACAAGAGGGTCCTTGCACAGTTGGTATTAGAGGGACAGAAGAACAAGTTACTTTCTTACCTGGTAACGGTTCTTTCTATGGGATGGTCCGACGACGTATTCTATGACAGTAATCATCACAGCTGTGCTGCTTCGGAAAATCTTTCGGAGTCTGCGTCCTGTGTCGATGATGTCGATACGCCCTCTTCGAGGACCTCCTCCGACAGCCGACGTCACCAGATGTTATAAGTAGGACGCACAACGCCCGTAGCCTCAGTTGTAGTTTTTCCAATCTTCTGCCAGCATGACCACACAAAGCCTTGTGGAAACGTAAGCTGCAATCGCATAAGAAATTCTGTAGCGGGGCAGGCAGGGAGGGAGCGATATGGAATACGTCGTCGGACCATCCCATCGAAAGAACGTTACCAGGTAAGAAAGTAACTTGTTCTTCGAGGGGATTGGGTCCTCCGACGTATTCCATATCTATGACAGACTCCCAAAGCAGTACCAGCGTAAGGAAGTGGGAAAAGAATTTAGAATATACAAATTTAGAATGCCCAATCAAATTGCAGAGTAAAGGACCGCCTTGCCAAAGGCCAGATCCTGCCCCCGGATAGAATCGAGGGAGTAGTGATGTACAAAAGTATGGACCGAAGCCCAGGTGGCTGCATCACAGATGTTACGAATAGGAACACCCCTCTGCAGGGCAGTAGAGGCAGCCATACCCCTGGTAGAATGGGCCCATAAGCCTACCGGAGGGTCCTTACCCGCCAAGCGGTAACATTCGGAAATTGCCGAGATGATCCATCGAGACAAAGTCTGCTTAGTAACAGCTTGTCCCAAACGCCTTCCAGCGTAACCAATAAAGAGTTGATCGTCGACTCTGACCCGGGACATGCGTGAAATATAAAAGCTTAAAGCTCTCCTAGGATCCAGCCTATGGAGCCTCTCCTCATCCTTACCAGGAAGTGGAGGAGGATAAAATGCCAGAAGAATAACCTTCTGGCTTAAATGAAATTCCGACACCACCTTCGGAAGAAAGGAAGGACGAACTCTAAGGACAACCCTGTCCTTGTCAAACAGTGAAGGGTGGCTTAAATGAAAGTGCCTGTAACTCATTCACTATGTGAGCGAAGTGACCGCAACTAAAAATACAGTTTTAAGAGTTAACCGTCTCAAAGGGCAGGAATGCAAAGGCTCAAACGGAGCACCCATTAGAAACTTGAGAACAAGGTTCAGATCCCAACCGGGCACCTGGAAAGGTGACGGAGGGAACACATTAGTGAGCCCTTTCAGAAACTGAGAAATTAGAGGGATTTTAAAATAAGAACACTCCTCAGAAGAGCGCTTAAATATAGACAGCGCCGCCAGGTAACCTTTAATGGTACCCACTTGCAGGCACTTGTGGGCCAAAGAAAGCAAAAAAGAGAACCATGGGAATGTCACATGAAAAGGGATCCACATTCTGAACCCTGCACCTGTCGCAGAACTTTCTCCAACATCAACGGTAAAGGGACTTTGTTGCCGGCTTCATCACGTCTTCAGGGCGGTCCCAATCCGTATACCTCATCCTTTCAGAAGCCAAGAGTCAAGGTCGAGGGAACTGACCTCTGAATGGAGAACCTGACCGCCCTCCCGTGAGAGCAAATCGTCTCGGTAGGGAAGACGACGTGGAGGGCAGATGGACAAGTCGAGAAGGTCCGGGTACCACGTCCTCCTGGCCATGCCGGAGCACTGAGGATCATCCGGGAAACGAACCTCCGTAACCTCTGCAGCATTCGCGGGATGACGGGGACTGGAGGAAACACGTACAGCAGTGGGAATGACCACTCCACCACGAACGCGTCTCCTAAGGCTCCTCTTGGAGGAAATTCCCATGAGCAGAACCTTTCGCACTTCCGGTTGACACCGGAGGCGAAGAGGTCCACTTGAGGGGTCCCCCGAAGGGCAAAGATCTCCAGGAGAATCTCCCGAGCCAGCTCCCACTCGTGAGAGATCGTGCTCTGCCTGCTCAGAGCGTCCGCCGTCTCGTTTTCGTCTCCGGCCAGATGAACTGCCGAGATCGAAATTTCCTGCTGGATGGCCCAGAACCAGAGCTGCATCGCCTCCCTGCACAGAGGAAGTGACCTTGCCACCCCCCCCCCTTTTTGTTGAGCTAGTGCATGGCCACCGTGTTGTCCATCAGAATCCGGACATTCTTTCCTCACACAGTCGGCAGATAAGCCTTCAGGGCAAGCCTGACGGCCCTCAGGTCCAACAGATTGATATGGAGTCTGGACTCCGACGGAGACCAACGACCGCCGACTGTCAACTCGTTGGCATGCACTCCCTATCCCGTGAGCGATGCGTCCGTCACGATCGTCATCTCCGGCCAGGGTAGCCAAAACAGAGCCACCCCCCCCCCCCTCATCAGATTGCCTTCCACGGCTCACCACAGAAGGTCCTGGGCGACTGAGGGCTGCACCTGAACGGGTCCGCCATCCTGCCGGAGGACTGACCACTGGAGCTTGAAAGCCCATTGCAGAGATCTCATCCGCAACCTGGCCTCTGGCACCAGAAGAATGCAGGATACCATGAGGCCGAGCAACCTCAAGAACTCGAACGCTGGGAGACTTCGGGCATGTTTAAGCTTGTGCACCATCTGATGAATGTGTCGAGTCCTCAGCTGGGAAGGAAAACACTTCACCAGGGACGTGTCGAGCACTGCTCCGATGTAGTGGAGCCGCTGAGTTGGCATCAAGTGGGACTTCTTTAAGTTGAGGGAGAAGCCCAGCCTATTTATTTTTTTATTTTTATTTATTTGCATTTATCAAGCGCGCTTGCAGCCCACAAGGCATCAAGGCGCTGTTACAGATAAGCAGAGTAGATTTACAGGCGGGTGCCCAATGGGCTCATGGTTACACGGTAACGAACAAATATGCAGGGAATTGTTCAAACCAACTCGTGATAGATATTCTGTTTAGACAAAGAGTCTAGTTTTAATAGCCTTACGGAAGACTAGGTGTGATTCAGTCTTAGCTGAGGTGGCAGCGCGTTCCAGTGCGTGGCTGCTTGGGTGGGGAAGCTGGAGCCTCCAGCGCGCACCTTTCGTGAAGTGGGTGTGACAATCGTGTTGGCATAGCATGATCTTAGGGGTCTGGTGGCCGAGTGCCTGATGATTCTGTCAGTCAGGTAAGGTGGGGCGAGCTCGTGGAGGCATTTGTGGGTGAGGGCAAGCGTTTTAAAGACTATTCTCTCTTTGACAGGGAGCCAATGGGTTTGCCTTCTGATTTCAGAGATGTGGTCTCATCTGGCGGTACCTGTGGCTGCTCTGAGCGCATTGTTTTGAGCTAGCTCAATTTGGCAATGTTTTTGCTGGAGGTCCCAGCAAGGAGGGCATTGCAATAGTCTAGCCTTGACCCGATAATTGCCCTGGCAATGGTGAGGCAGTTGTGGTGGGACAGGAAGGGCCTAGCAGCGTTGAGGATTTTAAAGTAATAGACTGAGGAGGTGGCGATAGCACTGACCCGTCTGTCCATGGAGAGGTCGGAGTCAAGGTAGACTGAGGGTCTTAACATGGTTTGAGACCTTGATAGGAATGTTATCGATGGTGAAAGACGAGTATTGGTCTCCAAGGTTGCCCAGTGTGAACAGTGATCCTAGGAGGAGTTCAGTTATTTCACTATTGAGGCAGAGCCAGTTTTCTGCCATCCAGGATTGGATGGTGGAGTAGATAGGGGTGAGGGTGTGTCTGCTTGGTAGTTGCCCGAGAGTGGGATGAGTACCTGTGTGTCATCCACGTAATTGGTGTAGGATATGCCAAGGGAATCCAAGATGCTGAACAGGGGCCTTGTGAAAAGGTTGCAGAGCGTAGGTGCTATACAGGACCCCTGGGGAACACCGCAGGTGAGGAGGCTCTGGGTGGCAGATGCAGACTCCGAGAAGACTTTCATGGCCCTTTCTTAGAGGAAGGAGGCGATCCATTGACAGGTTTTCGGGGAGAAGTTGGGTTGGGTGGCTAGATGGTGGCACAAGGTGTTGTGGTCCACGAGATCAAAGACCGCGGATAGATCAAGGAGCAGTAGGAGAGCAGGTTTGCCTGCATCTCAAAGATTGTCCATTTGATTGTTAAGGTCTAGGAGGGCCGTCTCGGTGCCGTGCCGTGGGCAGAATCTGTGAAGGGAGTGGCAGGTGACAGACAGATGATCCTGGACTTGCTCGGGAGAGCGCGCCCTGATCAAACAATCGTCCAGGTAGGGGTAGGTGTGAATCCCCCCTTTCCTGAGATACGCTGCCACTACCACCATGAGCTTGGTGAAAACCCCCAGGGACGAGGTCAATCCGAACGGCAGGACCCGAAACTGAAAGTACGAGTCGCCAGCCGCGAACCTCAGTTACTTCTTGCGCTTGGGATGGATCGGCACATGAAAATAAGCGTCCTTGAGGTCTAGAGACACCAACCAGTCCTGAAGTTGAAGGGCCTGGAGGACTTGAGAGAGAGAGAGTAACCATCTTGAACTTGTCCTTCCTAGGGAGTTTGTTCAAACCGCGCAAGTCCATGATGGGTCTCAATCCCCAGTCTTTCTTCAAAATCAAAAAATAAGGGGATTACCATACCCTGTTCCTCTCCGCTACAGGCACCAGCTCTATTGCGCCTTTCTCCAGCAGGGATTGAATTTCCTGCGCAAGGAGCGGGTCCGGACTCTTCAAAGAGATTGCCTGGTGGATAGTCGTGAGGCCTCTGCCGGAAAGGAAGACAGTAGCCATGGGCTATGCTCTCCAGAACTCACATCTGAAGTAATGGCACGCCATTCTCCAAGATGCTGCGCCAGCCTTCCCCCCAACCGGCGAACCATGGGCCTCATGACTGAGCAGAAGCGGCTGCGGCATTGCCTGAGGGCAGAGAGGCAACTGCTCGCGCGGCCTTGGCACCTCAAGTACCTTGTTTTCCACCTCTGGCAGTCCTACGGTTGCCCCTTTGACTTGCAGCACCTCTCGCTTTACTAAAGGATGAGTAATAACGAAAGGAACCTCCCCTCCACTGCTGTCGCCTAGGACGAAAAGGCGGAGGTTGGCGGACTGCAGCGCCCAACGACTTCGCTGCAGCTTTGGAGGTCTGCAACCTCCAAAGGCTCTCGTCAGCCTTGCTGCCAAAAAGATGTTCACCATCAAAGGGCATGTTGAGGAGCCTGGCTTGCACATCAGGAGCAAACCTCGACTTCCTCAACCATGCAAACCTGCGTACTGCGGTGCTCGCCGCCATGGACCGGCTGACAGTCCGCCATGTCCAAACCCGACTGAACGGACTCTCACATGGCATCCTTGCCATCCTGAATAATAGCAAGAAAACCATCCCCTTCGGGAATATGTTCAGCCGATAAGGAAATACAGTTCCACAGAGTGTGCGTGAAACGTGACAAGGCACATACGGAGTTGGCCGCCTGAAGAGCCATACCCCCTGAAGAAAACAGCCAAGCCGCTGCCACCCTTCTTTGCAGAGCCATATGGAATGGCAGTACTGGGTCAGAGGGTGGACCTTGGTCGAGGATATCCGTCAGGTCATCCTGCACAAAATCAACTGGGGGCGCCGACCACCCCAAGTAGTCCGTGACCCTCGACATAAGGCGCTGGTACGATGACTCGGCATGGGTGCCAGGCTCAGACCTACAGAACTCCACCTCCGGAGAGGTGTCCAGACCACTGGCGTCATGCAGTGACTGACGCAAGTCCTCAATCTGGCTATGACCAGAAAGAATCTCATCTGGTACCGTGTCCGGAACAAACCCATCTTCAGAACCCTCTTCCACCTCAGAAATATACTCCATAGGCTGGAAAGTGGGCATTGAATAAGGGAGAAAGACATGTTTTGCCTTGGCCAGAGCCTTTCTAGGGGGTTCCCCCGTGCCATGGGGTACCTCCGACACCACAGCCTCGAAACGTTTCGAGTGAATCGGCGTTGAGCGCAGCGCCGACAGCATCGACACAGGCCTCCAGGGCAGAGCCCCGAGCGTGTCCTTCGACAGCCCGGGCGCCGATGGCGTCGACTACTTCCTCGGAGGCGGAGCCGTCATAGGTGCACACGGGCTCGAGCGCATCGAGGACCTTGACCAGGCATGACTAGAACGATTCCCCTTGTCCGAGCAGGACCTCTCCCGCGATTCGTGCCGACCACCCGAGCCCGAAGGCGTACGAGCGGTGTCTCCAGTACAGTCACGACCGACCCCTCTCGGAGGCGCGGACGGACTGGAGCCCTGCGATTCAAGAATCGCCAACATTTTCTTCCTGAAGGAAGCCCATTCCTCCAGAGAGGAACGCTTGGTGGGATAAGAAACCCGCCGACGGGCAGAATCCTCGGATGAGGACGGGGAAGGCGACCGATGACGGCGCTTCTGGGACTGCCTCGTAGAGGCAGAGGAGTGGCTGGACCCACTCTGAGACCCCCTAGACTTATGACTACGATGTGGAGAGTCGCCCCTCGAATTGTCCGTCGAAAGCCCAGTGGACCTTGCCTTCCAGGGCTTGGACACCTTACCGGCCGACAGCTTCTTACGTTCCCGCAAAGCCTTGGACGTAAGCGACTGGCAGTCGACACAATCATCCGTGTCGTGTGCCTCCCCGAGGCACCAGAGGCAGGCGTTGTGCGAGTCCGTCACCGACATCTTGGACCCGCAGTCCCCACACTTCTTGGAGCCCGGACGCGGGGTGTAAGAAGAGGAAGACATCCCGATAATACTTCACAAACAAACAGGTTTGAAGAACCGAAAGAACAGAAACTCCAAAGAGTCAAGGCGCGCCGAGATCTCTGAAGCGAACACGTTCGCAGAAAAAACGGAACTGAGGCTACGGGCGTCGTGCGTCCTACTTATAACATCTGGTGACGTTGGCGGTCGTCCTCGAGGAGGGCGTACAGACGTCATCGACGCAGGATGCAGACGCCGAAAGATTTTCCGAAGCAGTACAGCTGTGGTGATTACTGTCAGATATGGAATACGTCAGAGGACCCCAATCCCCTCAAAGTAATTTTTTTGAAAACTGGGATAGACTTTAGAATTTGGACATTCTGACAGTTTCCTTTGTTTTCTTAGAGGCACAGCACCACCCCATGCCTCCCCCGCCCCATACCCCACCTCTTAATTTTAGGGACAGAGGCATTCTTCAAACCCCTTTTTCATATAATAAAGGTCTGTTCCCAAAAATATGCCACCATTGTGTCAGGGCCTTACTTCTGCACCCTCACAGTGATGAGATGTAGGATGACTTGTTGCCGAGGGATTGTGCCATCGAAGGCCAACCAAAAGAGTGATGGGAAGAGGGAGGAGTAGTAGATATTGTGCGTCATGTTAGGGGTATAGATGTGGTTATAGATCCTCTCCGAATAGGCGCATCAGGTTAGAGGGGAAGAGGAGTGAGAAGGGAAAAAGGCAGACTGAGATAGAAGATGGACTGAGCGATTGTTGAAGGCTACAAGAGAACGGGAGGAAATAATTTAGCACAAGGATGAATGAAGCAAAAATCAAAGAATGATGGAGCGTAGAAGAAATGGGCATGGGAAATCCATGAAGAAAGGGAAAAACGGGAGAGGGAAAGGGGTAGGTGGTTGAGCGGAAGGGGAAGTTGACTAGGAAGTAGCCGGTGGAAATTTTCCGAGTTGTGCTAGAATGGATCTATAGGTAACAAAATGACAATTGAAAGGCCCAAAACAAGGATATTCCTTTTGGTAACTGCAGGTCGGCAGTGAATGGAGAGCAATTTGGTTGAAGGATCTGTATTTGTGAAAGCAGGAGTAGGGCAAAAGGTGATTCCAGCAACACCCGAGGCCCTTTCGGGACCATAGAGGGAGTTGCCCGTAGCTACTTTTGGCCTTTTGCAGAGGTCCATTGCTGGACGCCAAGTGGAGACTCAATAAGAAGGAGGCAGCATGTCACATGATCCTCTGGGAGCTAACCAGAGTGCCCAAAAGGCTTCCAGACAAGATACAGATAGCAGGGAGGTGTCATAGGGAGGCATCAATCTTTTTTCCTCACTTGAGGGCATTGTTCACTTGTGCTTGAAACTCAGGTTATATACAAAGGTAGGACAGACATCAGATCTCAGCAACCTCTGAAGGGAAGAAGGGATATAAAAAGTAGTATGTCACTCTTCAATGCCTATGACGCTGGTGAAAAGCTGTCACTGTAGGATGATTAACGTATAGAACTATATCCCGTTGACAAAGCATAATATGGTATTACATTCTCTTAAAAACAATTCACAATTACTTGGAACCGGAAGCAAGTGCAGGCTTTTGCTTTTCTTTTGCTGTGCCAAGATGGTGGATCTGTTTGTAACCTTGGGTGCAGCATGTTATTTTTTTAATGGGACAATTCAGGGCTATGGATTGACATACAGGCATTAAGTGCAACCCAATTAATAGGAAAAAATACCTAGTTTTGTATGCAATCTGTACCACACACTGCATGGATATTAAAGAAAACCAGTTTGATTTGGGGACAAGATGATTCAGAACGCTCCAAATAACATTTTTGTGCAATTTTTTTTATGCAATTTTTTTCAGGTTCTGTCTGGTGTACAATAAAAACAGTCAGTCTTACATTAGGCAACGTTGGGCTTTTTGATTACCTCTTGGCCCTCTAGGACGTACAAGAGACGAATTGGTTTGGAGTTGGATGCCAGTGGGAGTACATGGAGGCAAGCGAAGTAGCAGTCGCTTCTGTTTGGACACGTACAGATTGGATACAAAAACCTTCATGTGCGGTAATGTTTCTAGGAGTTTCGGTAGGTGTTTCCAGATGACACCATCTGGGAGGATGCTGCAGTGATGTGTGGTGATTTCTAGCATCATGTTTGAGTGGTGACCCAGTCATTTCATGTTTGCGGTCAAGGGTGTTTTGCAAGGACTGTTAGTGTGTAGGGCTGTGGTATATGTTGGGGGGGTTGACATTTTAGTAGTCTTGGCAATGAACAAGGGTCTGCCATGAACGCTTTATCCAACTTGCTTAATACATACATACATACATCAGCTTGTGCATGGAAGAATAAGAAGCCATTTGCAAACTCAGTCAAATAAATAAAATAGCCAGGAGTGAGTTGGGTGAGATCCAGCATGCCATACATTGGGATCTGAGGGTCCTCATCGTCAGACAGGCTGGCATGAGGCCGAGCAACCTCAAAAACAAAAAAGAAAAAAAAAAGAAAAATTGAATGTTGGTAGATGTTGTGCATTTTGAAACTTTTCCACCATCTTCAAAGTAAGCTGAGCCCTCAACTCAGGGGGTGTGGGGAGGTCCAGAAACACCCCAATGATTTGGAGCTTTAAGGAACTTCTTGAAGTTGAGGGACAAGTCAAGTTTGTGAAGGGCGTGACAGGTGCTGTTGAGATGTACCAGAACTTGTTCATTAGAACAAGCTCTGATTAGCCAATCGTCTAGACAGGGAAGGTTTAAGTTACTTACCTGTAACTCTTGTTCTCCAGTATGGGTCTGGCATGGATGCAAATAATAATGAATATTCCCAGTCGCCAGGCTGGGAATCCTCAGTAAAAGAAAAATGTATGTTACTCACTGTAGTGAATAGAGTATTTGTAGTCCATAGACCTTTCCTCAATCCATGAGGGCGTTACCGTACATGGGGACGTTACCGGATCCTTTGGCAGCGAAAAATTGAGATTCCCCTTTAAATTTAGTATGGTGCATTTGTATTTGTATTTATTTTATTTGTATAGCGCAAACCAGGCCCAGAGGCTACCGGGCGCATATCTTCAACAGAGCAAAGAATACAGTCGCATTACATGTTAGTCAGGCAAACAAAGTGAACAGGTTTTCAGGCTGTCAATTGGAGATCTGAGGTGACTAGCCAGTGTTTGGCTTTGTGTTTGAAAATGTTTAGGAATGGTAGGTTTTTGATAGTGATGCGCACAGAATTCCAACGTTTGGCTGCCAGGACTGGGAAGCTGGCCCCACTGGCAGTTTGTAGCTTGTATCTAGGGATCAAGAGGCTCTGGCTATGGGCCGACCTTAGTGACCAAGGTGGGGTGTACTGAATGAACTGTGAGGCTAGGCAGATAGGGGCCTGGTTATTCATACATTTGTAAGTCAGGGCAAGAGATTTTGGTGAAATCCTTTGGGCGATTGAGAGGCAATGAACGTTCTTCCTAGTTTCAGAGATGTGTGCTGATCTAGGGATGTTAAGAGCTGCTCTAATGGCGTTATTTTGAATGACCTGGAGTTTGAGGTTACATTAGTGCCTTGGTACAGTGCATTACAGTAGTCGAGTTTGGCCATAACCAATGTCCTGGCGAGGGTGATGCAATTCTGGGTCGAGGGGAAGGGGCAACATGCAGTGATCAACTTATATGTGTAGGCAGATGCGACAGCAACTGCATTAGTTGGTCTGTGGAGGGAGAGGGTGGAATCTAGGTAGATTGAGGGTTTTTGTATCTTTCGATACTTTTATGGAGTTATCATCGTTATTGAAGGAGCTGAACAAAAGACTTAACGTTTTGAGTCTTTGTTGTGTGCCTAGGATGAGGAGCTCTGTCTTATCATTGAGACAGAGCTCATGTTGTGCCATCCAGGCTTGGATAACTTGGTAAATGTCATTTAAAGATTGAGTCTACAGTGTAGTCACCAGTGATGGGGATGAGTATCTGGGTGTCATCGGCATAATTAGTGTAGGTGACACCCAGATAGTCAAGCACATCAAACAGTTTGGTGAACACGTTATATAAGGTAGGGGATACACAAGACCCTTGAGGGACCCCACAGGGGACTGGCGCTGGATCAGCAAAGGAGGTTGGGGAGCATTCGCTCATATGTCTATTGTCTAGGAAAGATTTTATCCAATTAGTGGCATTGTCGGAAAAGTGAGCTGCGGATTTCAAATGTTGACAGAGGATTTGGTGATTAACCAAGTCAAATGCAGTGGATTAGTCCAGTAGCAATAGTAGTGCTAATTTGCCATTATCTTTTAGATCTTCAATTTAGGTTTTGAGGTCTATGAGGGCTGTCTCAGTACCGTGCTTGGGCCTGAACCAGGATTGTCTAGTGCCTAGGAGATTGTTTATTTCCAAGTAATTCTGTATCTGTAGGTAAGTTGCTCGGTCTAATATTTTTAGGAGAAACTGGACCGTAGTGATAGGCCTGTAGTTAGTTGGGACCTCTGGATCTAAGGTTTTTTTTTTTTTTTTTTTTTTTTTTTTTTAGAAGTGGGATGACCCAAGCATCCTTCAAATTATTGGGGAGTTGATAATGGTGGTTATGAAGGGAGCAAGGTCGTGGGCCGATTCCTTAATGATCGGTGCCGGACAGGCATCACCTTGGCAATTAGAGGGTTTTAAGTTACAGATGATTTTTTCAACCTCAGGGATGGTGAGCAGCGTAAAGCTGAATGGCAAGGGAGGGACATGGGTACATGTTTTCGGTGGCAATGTTTTGTATAAGAGGGGAGTGTGAAGAGTGTTTTGTTTGGCATTAATTTTGGTTTGCAGAGTAGTTATTTTGTTGAGAAGTGCATTTTGAATGTTATTACACCAAGTACTGTCTTTAATGCATCAGTCGGGGACAGGTGAGGGGGATTCTAATTCTTTGAGGATTTTAAATAACTTTGTGTTGGATTCGGCTTGAGTTATGCGTTTGTTGTACGTCTTTTTTGGCTTGAAGGATGGCCTCCTTGTAGTTAAGTGAGGTGATGAAAAGGGAGGCTTTGTTAGCCATGCTTGGATGACTTTTCCAGAGAGCTTCGGCCTTCCGCTTTTCTTTACGCAGATGGGATTGTTGTTTAGCTTTGCGCATTTTAAGCGGGGCTATGGTCTCAATGGCTTGGAGCAGAGTGCTATTAAAAAGGTATCCATTAGGACGGTGGGGTCCTTGTGCTGCACGGCACAAGTATTGAAAGTGGGGAGGATGAGCGGGAGCAGTTTCTCCCTAGTAATGTCCTTTATATTTCTGGTGGGCATAGCAGGGGCTATGGTGGGTGTGGGCTGAGGGTTGGTGGCTGGCACAAGGAAGGTAATGATGCGATGGTCAGACCAGGCACAAGCAGTGATGGAGCGGACCGTGGTGTTGCAATTAAGGTCTGCTAACCAGTCGAGCGTTCTGCCTTTATCATGGGTGGGTTCGAGAATGCGTCGCTGGATTCCTATGTTGGCGAGGGTGGTGGCAACTTCGATGGCCATGTGGTCCTTACGATCAGAAAGGCCAAGGTTGAGGCCACCTAGTAGCAACACCTGAGAGTTAGGCTTCGTGTTGGCAGACAGAATAGATGTAACATCATCGGTGAATGAGCTAAGTGGTCCTGGGGGTCTGTATATGAGGTGTAGTGTTGCTGTGTTGGTCGGTGAAAGGGATAGTTTTAATGATAATGATTCTGCAGAGTTGAGTTGGAATTGGGAATAGTTCTCATGGTGATCTTGTCTCTGTGAATGAATGCAACTCCTCCTCCTTTGGACAAGTTGGACTGGCGGTCATTTCGAATGATGGTGTAACCGTGAGGAATGGATAGTGCGAGAAGTGGGCTAGAAGCATTATGTAAGCAGGTTTCAGTGATGGCTAAGAAGTCAAGGTTTTGGACGGTGATGAGGTCAGCAATGTTGAGGGCGTGGGCCGTGAGGGATCAGGCATTGGTAAGAGCTCCTTGATTGATGATAGGTGTGGTCGAAGAGGTGGGGTTAGGAATCATTGGTGTGGTAGGCTGAATATGGGCAGTGTGGCTGCGGTGAGTGCAAGGTGCACGGGGCAATCTAGATCCAAATCTGGCGTTCCTAGATAGTAGTGTGCATGGTTGATTATGTGTAGGTTTAGTGGCAAAGTGCTTGAGGCACAGAGCTGGGTCATTGTGATAAGGATTAGTTGGGAGGTCTGTGCGATAGTTCATGGTAAGTGAGTGGGTGGGTGGAGTGGAGTGGAAGTCGTGTGGGTGGATATGGTGTGACTTGGCAGTGCTAGAGGAGAGCGTGCCTAGAGTAGAAGATAAGAGTCCCGGGATGGCCAGGTAGGTGAGGTGGAGGCTGGCAAGGGACAACAGCCACATGTCGTGGCCCGATAGTTCGAGTGATGGGTAATGTGTGGTGCCAGGCGCCTGCTGGCTGAGGAGGTACTTAGCAGTGAGATGAATCAAAGTGTAAGTGTACTCCTGCAAGTTCCCAGTTGGTATATAGGCCGCTCAGAGGGTGGTGATCAAGTGGTATGTCTAGCGGTAGTGATTGAGTAGGGGTCCAGTTACTCCTGGGTGCTGCACAAATTTCTATAACAGGACATGAGCATATGTACGTACATAATTAGAGTAGTCACTGGCAGGCTCAATAAATCCAACAGAGTGGGGCATGTGCAGAATCACAAGCAAAGTGAACAGTGGTATAGTTCAGTGTAGGTGACTACACGTGCGGCATAGTTAACAGTAGGGCAGTGGAGCGTATGGAGCATGTGAAAAGGAATGGACGTTAGTGTCCCGGGCTTTCAAGAGATTGTTCAGCGTGATATAGTTAGATGCATTACTATCATGTATAGATGCAATACGGTGGGCATATAATCGATAAAGAGGGGAATTCATGATGCACACGACGTTTGGATCTGCGTAGTGAGCCGCATCGTTAGAAGTGGGAGAGGGCTTACCAGACTGTGGAATGGTCGGCTCTTACGGTTCCGCGCGTTAAGGGGAGAACTGCGGAGCAGTGCCCCGCACCGTAGCGCAGGTGCGGACAGGGGCAGACAGGAGGGGCCTTTGGCTCACGGGCCTTAGGCGAATAGGGCCGGCTTCCGCCTCCGGTTCTCGTCGTAACAAGATATGTTAATGTGGTTGCTAGGTAACCAATGTAAACGCCAGGAGAGTTTGCTGTGGCGGCCATCTTTCGGCAAGGTGTTTCGTCGGATTCTTGATGCCTCAATTCTGATCACTGGCGATGAGGCCCAGATATGTGGGCAAAGTGCCACGATGCCCTTCTAGGCAGATGCAGGCACTGGTAAGTTGGGTTCTTTCAGCACGGTGTCGGGCGGGATGTCGAGCAGACCTCTGCTCAGGCCCAAGCTGCTCCTGCATCCTGGTTCAACGCCAGCACCCGGAGCTGGTCGGTGGAAGGTGTTGCAAGGGCTCCTGCCCAAGGATAGTGGGCTCAGGGGCAGAAAGGAGGGGCCTTTGGCTCATGGGCCTTAGGCAAATAGGACCGGCCTCCGCCTCCGGTTCTCGTCGTAACAAGATTATTGCGCGGGACCCCTGCCTTCGGCACCTCACCTCAGTTCCCTTTGAACACATCGGCCGCTTGAATACCGTGCTACACTTACACATATTAGCACTTATATATTAGCACTTGGCACACTAGTCGGTGAAGGTGGGTGGGACATATGGAGGAAAGGGGACTATGGACTACGAATACTCTAGTCACTAAGGCGAGCCACTTTAATTACTCATACATCCCATTCCCTATCCTCCATCCTTGTGGGCGATTCCACCGAACAAGAAACATAGGGTGGAGCAGTGATAACCGGCCTCATATCTAGCGCAAAGCAAAAGGTTTCTTCAGAACCGGCCGACCAAACTCTGCATCGCGCCTCAAGCTGGTGTTCAGCGAGTTGTGCTTACCGAGGGCAGCCGGAGAGGCCCAAGTAGCCGACTTACTGACATCCCAAGAAGCAGGTCTCTGGAATGCGACGGCCATTGCCTTCGCTCTGAGTTTATGAGCGTGAAACGCATGAGGAACAGGTTTGCCCATGGCCATATACTTCTTTGAAATGGCCTGGACCATCCTACGGCGATAGAAGCCTTGGAAGCCAGAGAGCCAGGGGAGGAGCCCGCAAAAGTCACAAAATGCATCGGACGTCCTGAAGGATTTCATCAGAGGTAGTTAAAACTTGGACCATCTTTAGGTCCAAGGAATAAAGGGCCCTCTGCCTCTGTCCGGGAAGAACACCAGCAGGCAGATCGAGTCAAATGAAATGAAGAGACCACCTTGGGCAAGAGGTTTTGGTGAGTGGGCAAGAAATTTGGGTGAGTGGGCAAGATGTCGTTGTGAAACTTGGTGAATGGTTCGCACGAGGACAACACCTACAACTCACTAACCCTGCACGCAGAGGGGAGAGCCACCAAAATATAAAAACAGTCTTTAGCGTCACCAGGCAGATATCCACAGAAGCCATCAGCTCGAAAGCCTTACGTTGCAAAGCCGCCAGAGCCACATTGAGGTCCCATACCGGATGATGTCTATGCACTGGAGGAAAAATCCTAGACAACCCCTTAAGGTGGGCCTTAACCACAGGGTTGCCTGCCGAAAACACATGCTCGGGAGAATTCGTGCAAGCGCTGATGGCCGCCAAATACGTGCAGCAAGTTTCCACCTGGACTCCAGAACAAGCCAGGTCTGCCGAATAAGCCAGTATGTCATCCAGAGGACAGGAGAAAGGGTACAGCCCCTTGTCGCACACCCAATGACAGAACCTAGTCATTTACTTGCCTGTCTGTCCGTGTCGGGATGCTCAACTGCCCTGCCCTGCTGCGCCAGAAAGCCTCTGCTGGGGATCGGAAGATGGACAGACCATGGGAGCACAAAAGTAGCAGATCCGAAAGCCAGGGTCTCGAAGGGCAGTGGGGGGCAGCCCTGGATGAGGCTGCAGCCCACTGAGGCACAGAACTTAGGAGAGTCTGTTGGAGCAGAGGGGTGGGTAGGAACGCATAACACCTGCAGCCGTGCAAAAAGATCTGGAACAAGTCTCCTAGCGACCCCCAACCTGCCCATGAAGCAAACTGGGGGCACTTGGTATTCCGAGGAGATGCAAACAAATCCAAGGCTGAAAACCCCCAATGTTGGAACAGGGACAACAAGGAGTCGTTGTGCAACTCGCACTCGTAGGTGTTGAACCCCAAGCAACTCAGCTGGTCTGCTTCTACATTGCTGTCCCCTGGCAGGTGGACTGCCAAAATCCAAATCATCTCTGTAAGGGACCATTCCCAGATCGAAACCGCATCCATGCATAGGAGGGGGGGAAGGGACAGGTCCCACCATGCTTGTTCAGGTAAAACATTGTGGTAGAATGGTCTGTCCTGAGCAGAACAGATTGTCCTCGATTAGGGGCAAAAACGCCTCGAGTGCCAGGCCCACTGCCCGGAGCTTGAGCAGATGAACAAGTTACTTAGCCCTGGTAACGTTCTTTTCGACTGGATGTTCCTCCCCCGTATGTCTCATATTTGACACGTTGTCCTAGGTTCAGAATTTATTTTTTCGGCAGAGGGCGCTGTACGTCAAGTCGATGTCCCTCTAAGACCTCCGTCGAGGATGATGTAATTGAAGGCATATATAGCATGCACAGCGCCCTTTGGCCTCAGTTCTGTTTTTCCCCTTTAACAGCAGAGATACCCACAAAACACGGGAGTGACCGTACTCAGCCTTGATGGAACGGAATTTGTAATAGCACAGGAACTTCTACTGAGGGGTAGGATGGGAGGGCGATTAGGAATACGTGGGAGGAACATCCTTTCAAAAATGTTAACAGGTGTAAGTAACTTGTTCTTTGAATGGTTGTGTCCTCCCGCATACTCCTCTTTGACAGACTGCAATAGCAGTATTTTGGTTTGGAGGAGGGAGTAGAATTTGAATTCATATTTTCATGGACAGAGTGCAGGATTGCCTTGCCAAAAGGTACCATCCTGACCGAGGGAAGATTCCAGGCAATAATGCGTTGTGAATGTGTGGATGGTAGACCACGTTGCCGCTTCACAAATGTTCTTAATTGGAACGCCCCTTTGCAGGGCTGTAGAGATAGCCATGCCCTGGTGCAGTGGGCCCTTAAACCTTCAGGAGGGTCTTCCCCCCCCTGCTAGCCTGTAATATTCTGAGATTGCCAGAATTATCCACCTGGATAGGGTCTGTTTAGTAACAGCCTGACACAGCTTATGTCCTGTATATCAAACGAAAAGCATAGCTTAGACATTCTGGATATATAAAAGCTTAAAGCTCTGAGGGTCTAACCTATGTAGTCTTTCCTCCTCCTTGCCAGGATGAGGTGGGGGATAGAAAGAAGGCAGAACAATTTTATATGAAACTCAGAAATGATTTTGGCCAAGAATGAAGATTTGACCATTAAAACAACCCTATCCTTGTGGAAGACAGTAAAGGGTGGCTTGGACGAAAGTGCTTGCCACTCGCTCACGCTGCGGGCAGATGTAGAGGTTCAAAAAGTGCACACATTAGGAATTTATGAACCAGATTAAGGCCCCAAACTGGAACCTGGAAAGGAGATGGGGGGCCAATTGGTGTCACCAGTGGAATTTTGAAGGAGGAACATTCCTCTAACGAGCGCTTAAAGATGGATAGCGCGCCAAGTAGCCTTTAATAGTACCAATCTGGAGCCCAAAATTGGCCAAGGATAGAAGGATAAAACATCTGGTGATTTACATATAAAAAGTATCTACATTCTTCTCTCTGCACCAGTTGCAGAATGTATTCCAACAGCAACGGTACAAAGACTTTGTCGCTGGCCTTCTGGCCAAGAGCAAAACCTCCAATACATCACCCGGTAGGTCCAAAACCTTATATCTCAGCTTTCAGAAACCAAGCGTGAAAGTTGTGTCTTATTTATTTATTTGCATTTGTATAGCGCACTTACAGCCCAGAGGCATAGAGGTGCTTTTACATGAGATTTGTACGAATTTGGATTTAGTGGCGACATGTTGTGACCAAGGTGGTCTCTTAGGTACAGGTGCATTAATAGTAGGTTACTTCATGGAGGTCAGCAGTTACATACATCAGTAAATTTTACATAGCAGAACCTATAGTAGATTTTGCGTAGCAGTCCTTATTGCAATAGTTATAGTGGACTTTAGACAATTTAAACAAAAAGCTTAGTTTTGATTGCTTTGCAGAATGCTTGGTGGGACTCCATCATTCTTAGGTGAGTGGGAAGGGCATTCCAATGGGAAGCGGCCATCGTGGGAAAGCTAGAGCCACCGGCGCGGATTCCGTGTCTTGGGGGTGAGCATCATGTTAGAGTAACCCTTTCTCAAAGGTCTGGTGGAAGTATGTTTAGTGATTCTTTGGGCATGGTAGGGGGTGCAAGATCATGGAGGCATTTATGCGTGAGGGAGAGGGTTTTAAAAACAATTCCATCTTTGACAGAAAGACCTCTAGATGGAGAACCTGCCACTTCTTTTCCCGAGAGAAGGTCCCCTATTTGTGGAAGATGCATCGGAGGACAGATGGACATGTCCAGAAGGTCCGGGTATCACGTTCTCCTGGCTCAATCCGGGGCGATTAGGAGCAAATTAGGATCATGTGTTTCCTGAACCTTCTCAACCTCCTGATCACATGAGAAATTTACTGGAACTGGAGGAAACACGTACTGGAGTGGAAACTCCCAGTCCACTACGAACCTGTCTCCTAGAGCTCCTCTTGGGGGGAAATTCCCTGGAGCAATACCATTCGCACTTCCGGTTAACCACGGTTGGGAACAGAGCTACTTGAGGGGTTCCCCAAAGGGTGAAGATCTCCTGAAGGACTTCCTAAGTTAGTTCCCACTCGTGGGAGACTGCTCTGCCTGCTCAGAGCGTCCGCCGCTGTGTTCTCCTCTCCGGTTAGTTGAACTGCTGGTAGGGAGACTCCTCCTTGAATTTCACAGTACCAGAGCTGCATTGCCTCTCTGCACAGTGGTAGTGACCCTGCTCCTCCTTTCTTGTTGAGGCAGTACATGGCTACTGTATTGTCTGTCATTATCAGAACATTCTTTCCCCATACAGCGGGCAGAAAGGCCTTCAGCGCTAGTCAGATTGCCCTCTGCTCCAAAAGATAGATATGTAGTTTGGACTCCGATGGAGACCAACGAGCGCGGAATCTCAGATCGTTGGCATGGGCTCCCCACCCCGTGAGTGATGCTTCCGTCACTACGGTTATCTCTGGCCATGGTTGCCAAAAGGGTTCTACCTTCAGAATATTGTCTTCGCAGGCCCACCACAGAAGATCCTGCGAGACCCTGGTTGGAACCTGAAGAAGGTCCGACATCTTTCCTGAGAACAAGTTCTTAGAGCCCATTGAAGCAATCTCATTCTCAGGCGGGGCTCTGGCACCAGAAGAATGCAGGATGCCATGAGGCCGAGCAACCTCAAAAAACTGAAGGCAGGTAGACTGGGCATTCTGAAACTTGGTAACCATCTGGTGGTGTGAGCCACTCTATCGGGACCGATTGTCCTTCCTCCAAGGAGAGTCGGCCCTCGATTAATCAGCCGAAGGCTTCACGGATTGGGTAGGGGATTTTAGGTATTTTGCCTACCTTCAGCTTCCCCCTTCTGTTCCCTCAAAGCCTTTGCAGTCATGGACTGGCACGTCGAGCAGTCGATGGCATCATGGTCCACTCCGAGGCACCACAAACAGATACGGTGCGGATCAGTTAGGGACACTTTCGATCAACAATCCCAGCACTTTTTAAAACAGGACTTCAGAGTCGTCGGCGTCGTTGATGAATACATCTCGATGTCGAAGATTAAAGTAAGTCACAAGATGGGAGGCGCGATGAATTTCTTCGAAGCTGTTGCGGAAAAAAGGAACTGAGTCCAACAGGCACTGAACGTGCTATATATGCCTTCGATTAAATCATCCTCAATGGAGATCTTTGAGGAATATTGACTTGATCGATGAACAGCGCCCTCTGCCAAAAACAAATTTCCGAAGCAGCTGAAGCTGGGACAACATGTCAAAGATGCGGAATACATGGGAGGACAATCCATTTGAATAATATGCAGAAGGGCTTCTGTCCTGGACCATGCTCCATGAATCGCATAGCCCTCCAGTGTAGACCAACCCTCCCGCCCCCAGCCGAAAGAGGAGTCAGTTGTCACCACCTGGGAAGGCTCTGGTCGGATGAAGGGGGCTCCCACTGAAACATTGGCATCCATCAGTCACCAGCGAATATCGGGCAAAAGGAGCTTAGGGATTGGGATCCTATCCGACTGAGAGCCAGTCTCCTGATACCAATTGGCCACCAGGTGGAGCTGGAAGCACCTCAACTTGCGACGGGCGGGCTGTACACTCAGCACGCAGGAGGTCATCAGGCCCAGAATGTGCTGGAACCACCATTCAGAGGCGGTCGAGTTGGCCAGAAAGTGACCTACCGCCTTGCGAAGGAACAGCAGCCTCTCGGGTGTGGGGAACACCGGCTGAACAGTAGTGTTCCAACACATGCCTGGGAAGACCAGATTCTTAAAACTGATTTCCTCAGGTTGATGGAAAACCACAGCTGATGAAGGGTATCCACCAATCTCAGGAAGGGGTGAACCACCGCTTCGGGTGACACTGCCCTCACCAATCAGTCATCCAGGGAAGGGTACAGGTGATGGTCCACCAAGCGGAGAAGGCACGCCACTGCATTCATCAGCTTTGTGAAAACATGAAGGGCCGAGTTCAGGCCGAAGGGCAGCACTTTGTGTTGGAAGTGGTATGACAATCGTGTACTGCAGCAACTTCTGACGCATGTGATATATAGGTACACGTCCCTGAGGTCCAGGGTACACATGCAGTCCCCTGCACAAAGACTCTGTGCGCAGGCGTAACCATCTTGAAGCGTTCCAGCGATAAAGACAGGTTTAGAAATGACAGGTGCGGCTTCTGCATTAGCCTCTGTGAGAATCTGGGTGGGGGGGGGGGGAAATGTGTATATTGCCGGGTACGGTGCTGCTTGGCTCCTGACAACGCCTGGATATGGTGTAGGGACGTGAGGAGTGTAACTGGGGAAAGTAGTGAAGTGATCTGCTTCCCCGGAGCCAAGGTAATCAAGAAGACAGCCCGACGCCATCGCAGCGGGGCTCCTCTAAAATGGCTGCTGGTGCTGCCCAGCGCCTGTGGCCGGTCCTCTCCCCCGGTACTGGAATCTGCCCACACGGGGCACCAAGGCTAAAGAAGGCAGCCCCGTGTCCAGGCTATAGAGAACCCAGCAGTGGCTTGCGGCGGACTGGGAGATGAGGGGCCTCTTGCATCTAAGGAACGGTGGTCGCTGGAGGGGAGGCAGACGCTAATTAAGGAAGCCATGTATGTAACTACTAGAAAAAGCACAATGGGAACGCTGTGGAGAGTGCTACCTGGGCTCCAGCTATGCTTTCATCACTGGGTCCTTCCTTGCAGGGTCCTGGGCCTCATCCACCATCTCCCCGGAAGCTGGAGATCCCTGGCAGTAGGGCATTCTGGATTCAGAGCACACACCTTCCCTGCAAAGGTCACAGTAGCACCACCTAGGGGTGGGGGGGGGGGGCATGGCAGATTGCAGAGGGGCACAAGCAAAGGTAACCCTAAGGCAGCTCCAGTCATGTCTAAACAGCAAAAGCCTCAGAAAGGTCCTAGAAGTGGGACAGAGGGTCGAAGAGGTGGAAGACAATGTAACTGACTATACTACGTTGGTGTCAGAGCTCCAGCACAGGATTCAGGTGTTGAATGGGAAAAGCAAAGTAATGGAAAGTAAACAAGAGAACATTGAGAACATGGCGAACAGAGCCCACAGGAACAACCTTCGGGTCAAAGGGGTCCCCCACCTCGATGCCGGATCAGGCCCTGCCCGACTACAGAGGAGAAATCTGGCGGACATTCCTGCCGCATCTCGACAAAGCGAGGCTGCTCCTCGACCTGAACCCACAGACTGCGTACCCGTAGGGGCACGTCCTCGTACATGCCCCCAGATGTGATCAAGCAGGTACATTTCTTCACGACCAAGCAAGATATCCTGGAAGCTAGGCAGACACATGGAGACTTGACCTTTCAGGTGGCACCCATCAAAATTTTTCAGGACCTCGCAATGGCAACGTTGCAGAGACGGAGGGTGCTCAGACCCCGATGACATTTATGCAGGCCCAGAAGGTCTGCTACCAATGGCTGTTCCCTGCCATGCTACAATTGATTTTTGACGACATGACCCGGACCATCAGCACATTGGAGGAAGCGGAAGACATCCTGAGGGCAGCCACTGCTGACAAAGATGTGGGCCCCCCCTGAAAAACCTCAACGTCAATGAAGAGAGATGCCCCCAAACCAAAACGCAACACTTGGGCAAAGGTGGCCAAGGGGTGCAAGCCCGGAACTTCCCCACAACAAACTTGATCACTTTCCGACAGAACTTTGGCATCCTCATCTCGACCTGCGATTAACCAAAAGTACCCCGGCATTTGCACGGCCTATGCATGGCCTGGTGTGCTATGGCCACCAAAGTCTGATGGGGCAAATGCCCAGATTCCAGTTCCACGTTCTGGTTACTGTTCACAAGTTGGGTTCTTATCGTGGTTCTACTGTTACAGTTTATCAATTGGAGTTATAAATTAAAAACCTGGTTGCGGAATGGGGTTGGGGCAATGACAGAACTCGATTGTGGAGGAGACCTATCTGAATTCTCCCCCCCCCCCCCTTCTCTCCCTCTCAAAGGAGAAATCAGACTTCTGCAATTCCCATCATGAGCTGAACTTTATCTTGCTCAATGTTAAGGACCTAAACTCTCCAGCCAAGCGCAAATCCACTCCAACGCCTGCATGACCTTAATGGCTCCATGGTCTTCTTACAAGAAACCTTTTCCACCTGACTTTGTCCGCTTTCAAAATAGACACTTTCCAACTCAATGTCTAGCCTCAGTGGCTCAAAAAGAGGCGGCACAGCGATTCTCCTGGTGAAAGGAGTCTCATTCAGGGAACTGGAGACGCAGCTCAGAGGGGTGCTACTGTAACGCTTACCTCCTCGGGAGCTTAATGCCTTCTCAGCATGTGGACCTGGTGCTTTTTGGATTCACCTTCTGTTTAAACAATAACAATGATAGAACACCAACATCTACTGACTAAGCTACTACTGCATGAGAGGTCTACTCTTAATCCCTCCCTTCTCACCTGTGTTTATTTTTTGTGGAGCTCTCCATCCTGCTTTTCTACAGGGGCACGTTGAGATGAAGAAACAATGGTAACTTGGGTAGCTGAAGTATTCTATAGTCTCTTTTCACAAAAATGTCTTTACTTTTTTTTTTTAAGAATGAGTCTTGGGGTAAGTACCTGGTGAAAATATTGTACTCTTTAGGGCTTGGATCAATTCCTACGTTTGAGAGATCTCCCGTTCTAATAACTCTTTTTTTCGTTTGCAGTTTCTCTGAATCTAGGAAATGGAATTATGGCTGCAGAGTTAATCAGGATGAGAAAACGTTTTTAAACGCAAGTTTGCTTATACGGAGCAACTGCAACCTTTCGGAAAGCACACGGAAACAACCAAGTTGAAAACTTGAACTAACCGGTACATAAAATGCTTAGTAAACGTCTTCTTTCCTTAACTATTAAATGTGTTTATTGTTATTTTGAATACCTCTCGTCTTGTCTGCAGTTTTTCGGAAAGCTGAGGAAAAATACCTTCGGAAGATGTGGTGGCTGCGGAAGAAACTTCTGACTGGAATTACTGCGACTACAAACGAAAACCTCTGATGGAAGATGCTGCAACTACGAACGAAGACTGCCGACTGAAGATGCTGCAGCTTTGAGTGAAACTTCTGACGGAAGATAGTTGCTTTGGAGAGAACCTTAGACAGGCAAGTCTTTTCTATTAACTTATTGAACTCTCTAGCTTTGCTGTAAACTAATCTCTATCATCTCCTTTTACAGGTTCTGTGAGGAGAAATGCTCATAGCGTTACCTGCTGTGAGCAGACGCGAAGTGCACGTTCCAGCAGAGGCGGGGCTTAATAGCTCCCTCTGCAAAATGAATAGAACGTGCTGCAACCTATAAAAAGGACCTTCCGGCGGCCATGTGAAGTGTACTGAATTACTGTAAAATCTCTCAAATGTCTTATGGAAGTGTATGCTGAGAATGATGTAAATGCCATGTGTGCCAGGCTAACACCCAGCTTTGGCCTGCTGTTGTAGCTAAAGTTCTCTGCCTAGCCTGGAAGCCTGAATGAGGGCTATGCCCACTGACTGGGATCAGGACAGTCCCCCCCACCCCCTCCCATCAACACACCCCTTAAGTCCTCTCCTAAGGATGGACCCTCGGGCCCTGGCTTAGTGGAGTGATTCTTATGAAACTTCTGAAGCAATTTGGGAGCATGAATATTTTAACTAGGTTCCTAAATCCTATCCTGTGGGCCCAACCCTTTCCAATTCACAAGGTAGACTAATTTTCTTTTGACAATCTTGGAATCTAAGATTTTTCACTAAGAATTCTGGTTCACCTTCTATGATCGGGGGTTTTGGGGATGTTGTAGTCTGGTCCCCGGATTCATGGGTTTTAGCAGGGAAACATGGAATACGGGATGAATTCTCATGCGAGAGGGTAGGTTCAATCTTACCGCTACAGGGTTAATGGCTTCCACAGAGAATGGGACTAGAAAGCTAGACTGGAATTTAAGTGGGCCCTTAAGTGCAATGTGTTTAGAAGACAACCATGCCTTTTCTCCCACTTTATACGCTGGAGATTTTCTTTGAAGTTTATCTGCACATTTCTTTTGGCTTTCCTTTGCTGTAGTCAAATGTCTCAGAACATCTATTTGTACCTGGGTGATGTTCTCATAAAGATTCTGTACTGCTGGCATTTCTAAGGATTCTGTTGGATCAAAGGTAGAGGTTAGAGGATGTGAACCGTTGAGGACGTAAAAAGGGGTGTAACCAAGTGTGTTCAGAGTTATTATAAGCATACTCTGCTACCCAAAGGAGATCCACCCAAGATCTACCTGGTGGAGAAGACATCAAAGGTACTGTTCCAGAGTTTGATTGGTTCTCTCAATTTGACCAGCAGTTTGTGGATGGTGGCTAGTAGATAAACGTACTTCAATTTTAGCCAACTCACAACGTTTCCTCCAGAATTGAGAGACAAACTGACTCCCTCCATCAGAGATCACCGCAGATGGAAATCCATGAAAACTAACAATTTGTTCTAGGAACACCTTTGCTAAAACTGATGACGTAGGAAGCCCCTTGAGGGCAATGAAATGAGCCATTTTGGAAAACAAGTCCACCACTACAAGGATTGTGTTATAACCTAAACAAGGGGTTAACTCAGTAATAAAATCCATAGAAATGGTATGGTAAGGCACTGGTGGGACAGGTAACGGTTGAAGAAGTCCTGCTGGTCTCTGCTTTGAGCTTTTGTTTTGGGCACAAATTCCACAAGTTTGGATGAAATCTACGATATCCTTTGCGCCATGTTGGCCACCTTTTGATCTTGGCTGTGGCCTTTGCGATTTCTGGGTGGCCTTCTAGTGGGGCCCCATGGTAATCTGCCATGACCTCCCTCTGTAGCTCCCGATTTGGCAGGTAAAGACTGGAAATAAGGTAAACCTTCTTGAATATAAAACTTGGGTCCTTTTGACTACCAGGCCTCCAATTCTGAAGGAGTCATGCTTAGTTGCATCTGTGACTTGAGATCTTCTTCGGAAGATCCAGTGACTCCCAACACCTTCTCTTCTGGAATTATATTTACTGAATCTGAAGCACCTTGGATCTCTTCTTTCTCTCCAATCCGTGACAAGGCATCCACTTTACCATTGTTTACTCCTGGGCGGTATGTTACAACAAAATCGTATTCCACAAAAAACAATGCCCAGCGGAGTTATCGGGATGATTGAGCCTTTGCATTACATAAATATTACAGATTTCGGTGGTCAGTGCAAACTGACGGTATGCCAGGCCCCCAATAAATGGCGTCTCAATTCCTTGAAAGCATTTATTATTGCTAGTAATTCCTTACCTGTGATACTGTAATTTAATTCTGCAGTTAAAAACTTTTTATACCAGAATGCCACTGGATGCAGATTTCCCGTTTCGGTATCTTTCTGAAATACAGCTCCCATTGCTACACTGGACACATCAGTTTCTACTATGAACGGTAGCTCAGGTTGTGGGTGTCTCAAAACGGGAGCTGTGGTCAAAGGTTTTTTTAAATTTTGGAAAGCCTCTTCTGCTTCTTTGGTCCAGGAGAATGTCTTGTTCTTTCACAATAATTAAGTTACTGGATGGAATAGTTGGGAAAATCCTGCAATAAAGAGTCTAAAGAAATTTGCGAATCCTAAAAAACTTTGGACTCCTTTCACTGACGTAGGGGGAAGGCCAATTCAAAACGCCTCATTTGAATTCTCATTGGTGACGGGATGAATACCAGAAATTCCACTGAGGTTGCATGAAAGGAGCACTTCTCCAGCTTGACAAATAACTTGTGCTGTCGTAGTTTCATCAGTACTGTTCTTACATGAGTTATATGCTCTCGGATTGAGTATGAATAAATTAGAATGTCATCGAGGTACAATACGGCACAGCCCATCTAGCAATTCAGACAAGACATCATTCAGGAAGTTCTGAAAAGCTGCTGGAGCATTGCATAAGCTGAAAGGCATAACTTGGTATTCAAAGAAGCCGTATTCCGTCCGGAAGGCAGTTTTCCATTCATCCCCTTCTTTGATTCTCACTAAGTGGCAAGTTCCTCGAAGGTCTAGTTTGGTAAAAAAAACTTTGGCATCCTTAAATTGGTCCATTAACACTGGCATGAGGGAAAGGGGGTACCTGTTCTTAACTGTGATATGGTTTAGGGCGCGATAGTCTACGCAAGTACGAAGGTCCCCTTCCTTCTTGCGCACGAAGAACAGAGGAGAGGTCATGGGGGCCTTAGAGGGCCAAATAAAACCATTGGCGAGTTAGTTATCCAAATATGTCTTCAAATTAATATTTTCTTGTTCGGTTAAGGCATAAATTCTACTGCATTGGGTTTTTGAGCCAGGGATTAAATCAATTTGACAATCATATGGCCGATGTGGAGGCAACACGTTGGCCTGTTCTTCAAATACTTCTTGAAAATCTTGATATTCTGGGGGAAAGGGTTCCTATTAATCCTAAAGTGGGTTCTTCTCTTGAGATCGCTTTAACTTCTTTTCCAGGGGTTCCGCCTTGAACATAGCAGGAGTGTTTGCATCCTTCAGCAAATACGAAGGTTTTGGCACGCCAGTCAATCTGTGGATTATGTTTCTATAGCCAAGGAATTCCTAAAATGAATTTAAATTGTGGAGCACTTATTAAGTCAAACGAGATCTTTTCCGGATGTCCCTCCTGGCAATGCAAGGTGCAAACTTCAGTACACTTCCTCGCTGGTCCGTATATCAGTTGAGTACTATCCACTGCAGTGACATTTTCCACCACAGCCTTTGGGTGCATACCAATACCCATCTTGCCTGCTAGTTCATAATCCACGTAGTTCTCAATCGCACCACTGTCCACATAGGCTTCCAAAGCATACATCTTGGAAGATTGAGGGTCACTACGTAAGATTGCAGGAACAACGAAATGAGAGATCTGAATATCCTCGTTCTGGCCCGATAAGTTGACCTCTACACTTGTCGGGCGTTGGAGTTTTCCGTCGGTTCATCTTTTATTATATTCCTGTCCGCTTTGTCTACGGCTCCCACTGGTTTCCACAGCGGTTTTACTGGACAATTACGCAAATGATGACCGGCTGAACCACAATAGAGGCATGAGTTCTGTTGTCTTTTGTTTCTTTCTGCTGTAGAAATGGGACCCCGAACACCTATCTGCATTGGATCAGAGTGACTTTCAGTCACTTGACGAGTTCCACTGTCATTTGGGCGAACATAGATTGATCTAGTCTCTGATCTGGCCCGATCAGAGTGCCGGTCCTGTAGTCGGTGATCCAACTGTATAGTTTGATCAATGAATTCGGCACAACTTGTAGGATTGTTCACTACTTGTACCAGTAGGTCTTTGAGTTCCCCTCGTAATCCTCGATAAAAGGGTGTTCTCTTCTCCTCTGGCCAATTAGTCTCTGCTACTAGTCGATTAAAGGAAGCTATGTAAGCTAATAGTTCTTGGTTACCTTGGCGTAAAGAGAGCAGCTCATTATCGAAGGCCTGTCCCTGAACATGATGGGCAAAGAGTTTCTCTAAATCCTGCCTAAAACCAGGGACGTTTCTCAATAATGGGTCATCACGATTGACTAAGGGTATGGACCAATCAGCAGCATGTCCACCCAGATATGATAACACAAAGGCCACTCTTAGCCTGATCTGAAGGAAAGACCCCTGGTCTACACACAAAGTGTAAATTACATTGGTTCATAAAAACTGCAAAACGCCTTGTATCCCCAGTAAACCTTTCTGGGGCTGCTAGTGGAATATTCCCAGTTAAAACTACCTGTAGCGGTGGACTGGGGGTGGAAACTTGACTCTGGAGCACCACCTGGAAGTGTTGCTGGTCTTGCTTGGGACTATAATAATTGGCGTCCCAATTGATCAGTGTTCTCTGTTAACCACCAACTCTCTCCTGAGAGAATTGGCTTCTGACCTAGCTGCATCGACCTCTGCCCTTAACTCTACCAGAATCTGGGATAAATGGTCTACTTCAGGGCCTTCCATTGCACTCCGGTGGAGTATTTTCAGTACGGCTTTGCGTTCTGTAACGCTTACCTGGACTCCTCGGGAGCGTAATGCCTTCTCAGCCTGTAGACCTGGTGCTTGATACTTTTTGGATTCTCTTTCTGTTTAAACAATAGCAATGATAGAACACTAACATCTACTGACTAAGATACTACTAGATGAGATGTGTACTCTTAATCCCTCCCTTCTCACCTGTGTATTTTTTGTGGAGCACTCCATTCTGCTTTTCTACAGGGGCACGTTGAGATGAAGAAACGATGTTAACTTGGGTAGCTGAAGTATTCTATAGTCTCTTGTCGCAAAAATGTCTACTTTTTTTTTTAAGAATGAGACTTGGGGAAGTAGCTGGTGAAAAAACTAACATTTAGGGCTTGGATTAATACCTACGTTGGAGCAATCTCACTTTATAATAACTTGCTCTTTTTTTCTTTCTTTTGCAGGTTCTCAGAATCTAGGAAAAGAAATTATGCCTGTGGAGGGCTGCACAGTTACTCAGGATGACAAAACCTTTTAAAACTAGGTTTGCTTATACGGAGCAACTGCAGCCTTCAGAGAAGTGCGCGGAAAGAACTGCGACTTGAAAACTTGAACTTCCAGGTACGTAAAATGCTTAGTAAACGTCTTCTTTTTTTTGTAACTATTAAATTTGTTTGTTATTTTAAATACGTCTTGTGTGCACGTTTTCAGAAAGCTGAGGAAAAATACCTTCGGAAGATGCGGTGGCTGCGGAAGAAACTTCTGACTGGAATTACTGCGACTACAAATGAAATATTCTGACGGAAGATGCTGCGACTACGAACAAAGACTGTTGACTGATGATGCTGCGGCTGTGAGTGAAACTTCTGATGGAAGCTAGTTTCTTCGGAGATGACCTTAGACAGGTACGTCTTTTCTATTAAACTTATTGAACTCTGTAGTTTTGCTGTAAACTAATGTCTCCATTATCTCTTTTTACAGGTTCTGTGAAGAGAAACACCAGTAGCGTTACCCGCTGTCAGCAGAGCAGACGTAAAGCGCGTGTTCCAGCGCAGGCAGGGCCTAAATAGCTCCCTCTACAAAATGAATTGAACGTGCTGCGACTTATAAAAGGACCTTGCGGCGGCCATGTTAAGTTTATGGAATTATTGTAAAGCATCTCAAAAGTCTATGGAAGTGTATGCTGAGAATGATGTAAATGCCATGTGTGCAAGGCTAACACCCACCTTTGGCCTGCTGTTGTATCTAATGTTCTCTGCCTAGCATGAAAGCCTGAATGAGGGCTATGCCCACTGACTGGGATCATGACAGCTACACAGGGGTGAAAGATAAGATATTTGGTCAACTATATACACCGATTTCAGTCTATGCCCCCAATGACGGACAGGAAGCCTTTCTCGTTGAACGGGAATCTAAGCTCCTCCTCTCTCGAGGGTCAGATGATGATAGGGGCATGTGGGGACTTTAAAAGGGTCCCGAATACCCTGAAGTACAACACACACACACACACACACACCCACACCCACATCAAAAGACTGCAAAATTGTTATGGGTCTCCAACTATTTGAGGCTCTGGGGTGGTTGATGCTTGGAGAATGCGGCACCCGGGGAGAAGGACTTTTCTTTCTTCTTGCATGTACACCGAACTTCCTCACAAATAGACTTCCTCTCAACATCCCCTCAATTCCGGTCCTATGTCGACGAGATGGCTATAAAAACTGAGAATATTGTCTGACCATGAACCAATTCTCCTAACATCCAGATTCCACGACCCGGAATCCGCCCTAGACCCCAATGGAGCCTATACGACCTGATCCTGAACGATATGGCGCCTAGGGATGCCATCGCCAAAGCCATTCAGGCCTACTTCAAGGAGAGCCCCAGAACTCAACTCGCCTGCAAATCACATGGGACGCCATGAAGGCTGTGATCAGAGGGGAACTCGTAGCCCACACTGCAGCCTATGGGAAGCGCAGGCTGGAGGTCAGGACCCAGCTAGAGGGAAATAGAAGTGGAAGGGAAACACAAAAGGGATTGTTTCCTAAAGCCCATCGCTCCTTGCACGTTGCCCGAAAGAAATTGGAAGCCCAGTACGCCGAAGAGACCGACCATTCCTTGTCTAAAACCAAACAAGACTATTATGCCAAAAATAATAAAACAAATAAATTCCTGGTTGAAAAACTAGCGAAGGTAAAGTGGCGCAATACCTAGGAGACTTGCAGAGTAGTTTCCAATACGCAGAAGAAGCTAAACTTCAGCTGGCAGCTGCCCACCTAGCAGATACCATGTCAGTGCCGCCCTGCAACCTGGCCGAATAAGCACGATACATTGAAGTCGAGACCATTGCACATCTCGAGGAGCTAGACATTGAAGCCCTAGACTCCCTGATCACTAGTGAAGTGGACTCTGATCAAATCCTTAAAGAGCCCATGGCCCCGATGCGTTCACAACTAGATTCTACAAGCTCTTTTGTCTCCAATTCTTAGGCCCCCCTCACAGCTCTGTTTAACTCTTATTGTCAATCGGGCTGTACAAACCCATCGATGCAGATCTCCTCAACCATCCTTTTACTGAAACCGGGAAAGGACCTTGGAGATTGTGCCTCTTACAGACCCATCTCATTGCTCAATATAGACGCCAATGTCTATTATAAAAAGTGTTGAACAATCGTTCGACAGTCCTACCCAAAATAATTGATTCAGACCAAACTGGCTTTATATTAGGCAGAAC
This sequence comes from Ambystoma mexicanum, assembly GCF_040938575.1. NCBI lineage: Eukaryota > Metazoa > Chordata > Amphibia > Caudata > Ambystomatidae > Ambystoma > Ambystoma mexicanum. Next base: position 152,194,416 of record NC_090936.1, read on the forward strand.
GACAGGGGAGAACATTCGGTGGGCCTGGAACCTGTTGGAAGTAGCGACCTTAGACAGCCGCAAAATAGCGCTACTGGCTTTGGACAGAACCAAGGCGTTTGACAAAGTTGACTGGTCCTTCCTGCCATTAACGCTCGAGGCCTTCCAGTTTGTCACACTTTTTTTGTAAAATGGTCCTGGCCAACTACAGCTCACCAAATATTACTGTGTGGGCTAACCAAGGATTAACAGCACCCATACTACTAACGTGTGGGACTAGGCAAGGATGTCCTTAATCCCCCTTACTGTTTGTCCTAGTAATGGAGCCCTTCACTCAGCGGATTCGAAGTAACTCGGCCATCGGAAGGCTCTGCGTAGGCCATAAACCGCACAAACTCTCTCTATGCGGACAATGTGCTGCTCACCTTAAGGAATATCCAGCCCCTGCTTCAACAATCCCTTCAGGAACTACTGGCAGGGTTCACTATTAATTATTGTAAATCTTCGGTCTTAAGGGTGGGCTTATACCCAGAGGAGATAGAGGCCCTCCACCCTCCTGCCCTATTCATTGGGAAGAGAAATCCATAGATTACCTAAGGGTGCACATCGCGGAGAAGTATACTCAGCCAACTTCCCCAGCTCCTATTTAAAGAACTGGAAACCAACCTAAAGAGGTGGGCCTCCCAGGAGATCTCACTAACGGGCCGGATCACTGCCTGTAAAATGAACCTACTTCAGCGGTTCATTTACTTCAGCTTCTCTCTTACTGTGGCAATCTCGCTATTCCCCCCTCTGCCTACAACAGAAAATGCTAGTTTATATCGAAGGGTAAGAAAGACAGCAACCCTAAAAGGGTAATGAGGGGCAACACTAGTTTAGGTGGGTTCGGGGTTCCCAACATGCACAAATAGCAAGTGGCTTCACAACTGACATGATTCCAGGCGTAGCTCTCCCCAGCGGATCCCCCGAAATCGGTAGATATTGAACAATCAAGGCTGCCGCTGCCCCTCCGTTCTCTCCAGTACATCCGGCAAACTGCACAAAAATTCTGGCCTGGCATACTCTCCTCCACAAAATCCACAGTGATAATGTGGGACTGGTCGATTAAATCTAAAAGGCCTCCCAAGTGGTTTGGGCCCCAATACACAATACGATCTTCACTCCAGGCATGCACCCTACGGACTTTTTAAAACCTTGGTACATCTATTTGAAAACAGTCAGCCACGTACATTTGAGAGCTGCGGGGGGAACATTTCAGCTGGCCGAGACTTTCCTACGCCCAACTCAGTCACGGGTACATACACCAGCTAGTTCAACAAACAGCCACATGTAACTTCGGTCCCATTGAACTCACTGTGTACGAGGGGCTAATTGGGGCGGGGCGGACACGGCCAAACTATACCAGTTGCTGCAGGATGACATGCTTGCCCTCCACCCCAGGTATCTGGCACTATGAGAAACTGACCTGGGTTACCCAATCTATGACCACACTTGGGTGGACATCTGGACGAGAAGCTACTCCTCCTCGATCTGTGTCACAAACAAAGAATCTGCCCTTCAATTGCTTCTTCACTGGTACTGTTGCCCAATGTGGCTTCACTACATGCAGAACTCGTTGAATCTACATTGCTGGCGAAAGTGTGGGTCGCAAGGAACTTAACTACACATGTGGTGGGACTGCCCTATTGTGCAGGACTTCTGGGAGGAAGTAATCTCCGCGATTGAGGCAATCACTCAGGTCAAACCTGAAGTGATGATCCCAAGCACCCTGGTTCAGGCGGGAGGTAGTTTACTCAAAATGGGAGCTACAGCCAAACTTATTACTCAGCTTCTCCTTGCCCGAAGGATCACGATCGCCCAGAAAACTCCTGAGGTCCCGCCAATACCCCCATGGTGGGTCAAAATATGAGTTCTTGGGTACTGCAAAAATCCTGTAAAAGTAACCAAAGCCGCCGTTTGCAAGAGGAACCGGTTCCATCTCCTGCATCTCCAATAGAGACAGGATCTCCCGTAAAAGGGCCAGGGACCCGATCCAAAGCAGAGAAGAGGATAGTAGAGGCAATGGAAAAGAAAGGCTGAAGCCGTGGAAGCTACGAATAGGAGCCATGGGTTGCTGAAGACCCTTCCAGGTGTCCTGGAACAGAGCCAAACGGTGACCTTTGTTCTCCCAACCGGACGTCACTGCTTCTTGGTGTCAGAGGCAGGGGGAGCAGAAAAACCCACACAACATCCTCTGCTGCTTCCTTCTGCTGTCGCTGGGTGATCGGTCAGGCTTTTGCATACTGCACTCTATGAAGCCAGAGAACTTTTAGGGATTGAGGGACGGATTTCTGACTCAGTTTGGTCAGGATGACCAAGGACTTGGCAGTCTCGTGGATGTTTTCTTCGTCAATTTGTCATCGGTGGATGAATGAAAAAAGTCCACGCCCTCGAAGGGCAGATTTAGGATCCGCTCCTGCACGTCAGATTAAAACTTGTGGCTTGCATCCATGCAGACGTCCTCTAGACCTTGTGGCACAGCCCTCTGCTGGCTGTGTCGATGTGCAAGTCTGGAGACTCCATGAAGTCCTGCGCAATGGCCATTAAAGGAGGCTTGCTTGGTCAGAGGGAGGTCGGGCAGAAATTCCTTAAGCCCCCACCAGAGATTCTGGTTAGCCTCAGCCAAGATGGTGTCCGGGTTGGCCTGCTGCAGATGCACTCCCGAGATGGAGTACCAGTGCTTTCCCAAGGCCTCAAGGACCTTGTCCTCATTAGAGGTGCAACTGGAGGTGGCTCCCGTAGAGGAAGATTATGGTTTAGAATGAAACAAGGCTGCAACCACCAGAGAGGAAAGGGGCTGCGGGTGGGAGGCAAGGCTCATTGGCTCTCTGTCCGTCAGCCTAAACCTGCTGTTCACCTTCTTGTTTATCTGGGCGTTGGCTCTGGGCTTTTCCCAGACCTTGTGCGCCACCTGCAGATCCCTCTGAGGGGGGAATGCCAGACCGGATCGTGGTGCGCTTCTCCAAGACTTCTGAGAGTCCCACCCTAATCCCCCCCCAAACACCCCACCCACCCCCCCCCCCCCCCCGACTCCTGAGGGGCTTGCTCATCAATAGCGACCCCCAAGAACTCCACCGGGTCCTGAAGGCACTCATGAAAGGTTTAAAACAGTTGCCAAGGGCTCGTCGTCCAGGCATCATCGTCATCCCTGTCTTAATCCCCCCCTTTTTATTTTTTACAGGCTGAGGGGAATCTGGGCCCTGGGACAGAAGTGCCAGAACCCCCCCCCCCCACCCCCAGACAGCTGTAGAGCAGGACGCATTGGTGGTACAGGAGGAGGTGGAGGGGTCTGTACAATCGGTAGGGCCAGCACTGGTAAAGGGTCAGCAGGAGTACCTACGGGAGGGGGCCGGGGAGGCACAGTCTTAGGGGTTTGGGGGGTGACCTTCACAACACCCTTCAGGAGCCCCTTCATTTGAGGGGCAACGCATGAGGAAGAGGAAGCGTTTGGACTAGCCGCCGGGTGCCTAGGGGCCATGCCCTCCGAAGCACTGGGCCTCTGCTCCTGGTTGCCTGGTGCACGTAGCTTTAAGTCTGTGATGGGTAGATGTACCCCTAAGGGAACCAAAAACCTGTACAGTAGGATCCGCTGCCACTTAAAGAGGGAAGGGGGCTGGAATCATCCTGCAAAGTCCACTCAATGGGCAAAGGCACTGGAGGGCTCTGAGCTGGATTCAAGATGACCACCTGCCTGGCAGGCTCCGCCACGTGCCGTTCTGCCATTTTGAAACATTGCACCACGCCCTGGGAGGGCGTGAAGGTTCTGAGCCAGGAGAGGCCTCAGACACGGAAGGATTAAGCTTGGGTCTTGCACTCTAAGCAGAGGCGTGACCTCAGAGATTCCACTGGTAGGTGCTGAGCCCTCAGCCTGGCTGCCGGCAGTCGAAACACCCTGGGTGACTGCCTCAGAGCTAACTCCGGTAGATGGGAGCCCTCGACACCTGTGCTGTGGTCAAAGAAGAGGACAAGCCTGATTGTCTTTCCGTGGACAGCCTGGTAGGGCCCCTGAGCCCCTCGGCCTGGGAGCCAGTAGACTGGAAGACCTCAGGCATGCCAGAAACTAAATGCAAGGAACCCTGATCCGTGGGAACCCCAGAGAAGGAGCCTCTGCACTGTGCTGAACAGAGGGCGTACCTTGTCTTGACAAGAAGTCCTGGAAACAAAATCCTTAAGGTGGGTGGAGGAGAAGCGTGGAAGATCACATTCCACCGCAACAAATTATTATTCAATGCCCTGTGACCCAGAGCGCTGCAGGCTGCACACGAGTCCCAGCGGTGATCGGGCCCAAAACACTCAAGACAGAGTGCCTGGTGGTCCGAGGCCAGGAACGAGCAGTCCCAAGAGGGGTGGCACAGAAGAGAAGTGAATTAAGAACTGAAAAACAAATGGGGAGCATGCTGGTAGCTAAAAAGGTCTCTGCAATGGCTGTCAGGTCCAGCACTGTCCGTGTGGAAAAAGGGACTCGGTGAGGCGCCGGAGTGCGGGAACTCAACAGGGTGTTCTCACGCCCGAGGCTGCACCCTATACTAAATTTAAAAGGGAAGCTACATTTTTTGCTGCCAAAGGTTACGGTACCGTCCCCATGTTGGGGGACGCCCAGAAGGATGAGGAAAGGGGACGGATCAGTAAAACAGTTCCACTTTAGCTTTAAAACTATTTCTCCTCTAAAACAATCAATGCCTTATAGGTCATACTGCCCCCATCCAATGACAGTTGTGAAGAACGAATGGTGGCAATAGTAAAAACAGACAAGTGACCACAGTTTAAGGGTCTTTATTGAACTTTTGCAAGGGTATGGTAAACGCCTATCTAAACATAAATCTAAGATTGGAGCGAGCTACGTCCATCAAATAATAAATAGAGCTGTCCTAGTGGAGTCTTGTCAACAAAAAATGACAAACTATTACCAATCCTTACTACTAATTTACAAATGGTGTGGGGTGCAGTTCATGAAAAAGAAAGAAGTGGTCACAAAATGATAAGTCGGGATGATTGGGCCGCTGGCCTCCATTCCCCATGTTTTCAGCACAGGGCAAGGCAGGTCACTCTAGCAAAGCACACACACTGGCTCAAGGATACAATTCAACTTCCACAGTGCAGGACGTTCTGTGTCCAAGCCTCTTTAGTCCTGGTAAGTCTCTTGACTCAGAGGGCCTGCTGCACAAACACTAAGGAAACGTTCCTTTCTCTCTGTCTATTTCAAGTGGGGTGTTCACCCTCCGTCCCCCTCAGCCAGGCTCGGATCCCTTTCACACCAATGTCTGAGAGCATTACACAGCACTACATATACACAACCACGGGGGGTTGCAAGCCTCAACAGAAGCAATAAACACTTACCCCTGGAACAGACTCACCTCAAGTGAATAGGTTGCGTAGCACTGCTTGGCCTATCCGGGACTCCTCCCTGGAATCCCTGTCGATGCAGTAGAACCTCGTGAAGGTGTGCGTGGAGCTCCAAGCGGCCCTGCAGATGTCGAGCAGGGGCCCTGCACAGAGAAACATCAATTTTTCTGCAATGGCTCTGGTGGAGGGGGCACTCGGCAAGCCCGGAAGAAACCCGTGAGTCAGCCGATGACTGTGCATGATGCAGCCAGAGAGCCACCTGGAGATGGAAGCCTTTGATAAGGGCGTCCCTTGATTCACAGGTTCAAAATTGGCGAACAACTGAGAATTCTTCTGAAAACTCTTAGTACATGCCACGTCAAACTTCCAAGACACGAGCGAATGCAACACCTTCGCCGCTGGCGACAACAGATTCGGGAAGAAGACTGGCAACACCAAAGGCTCGTTGAGGTGAAACTGACAGCACATTTTGCCATAAAGGTGGTGTGTACGCAGTACAAACCTTGCAGCATGGAAAGATAAGTAAGGCTGTTTGCAGGTCAGGGTCTGGATCTCCCGACGCGCCTGGCCGAGGTGATCGCCACGAGAAAAGCAGTCTTTCACTAGAAGTACTTTAAGGCAACCCGATGCATTGGTTCAAAGGGTTCTCCCATGAATTTAGTCAATACCACATTGAGTTCTCAAGCTGGAGCCAGAGCCTTCACTGGCGGAAAAGTTCTGAAGAGGCCCCTGATGAACTCAATGAAGGGTCTGTGTGACCACTGGGAAGGCCTACACAGTGTCCTGGTGTAACGGGATATGGCGGCCAAGTGCACCTTGATAGTGCCATGAGCCAGTGCAGCCTTGGACAAGGAAATCCGGTATGTGAAGAGCTGCAGGGCCATGACACGCAGGTAGTTCTCTTCTACGCCCGGCACCATACAGAGAATTGCTTACATTTATGACTGTAGCAGTTGAAAGTGGAAGAGGCTCTGGCCTTGGCCTGGATGTCCTTACATACCATTGGCAAAGAATAATGTCAACATTCTAGGGCTGCAGGAGTCGGACCCTGAGGTTCATCAACGCTGGGTTGTGATGTAGAATAGCATCCCCCTTCTCGGGTGAGAAGATGGGAGAAGTAGCGGCAGACTGACGAGTGGCACCTTCGACAGGCATAGCAGGTCCGGATAACATATCTGTCTCGGCCACTCCAGAGCGACAAGTATCCTACAGTGACACTGAGTGCGTTGATCACTCGTAGCAGGAGAGGGAACAGAGGGAAGGCGTAAAGGAAAAGTCCCTCCCAGGGGAACAAGAAAGCATCCCCCATGCTTTTCGGCTGCAGGAACCTGCTGGCGAACCTCTGACACTTGAAGTTGATTGCTGTCATGAAGAGGTCGATCTGGGGCGGACTCCATTCATGGAATTCAATATCCTCTTTGTCCTGGTGAAGCTCCCACTCATGGCAAGTACATAGCTCCCTGCTGAGCAAGCCTGCAACAGTGTTCTTGGCGGCCGCCAGGTAGAAAGGGACGAGAAACATGTTGTGACGAACGGCCCAGTGCCACAGCTCATGGGCCTCCTTGGAGAGATACTGTTATTTGTAATCTGTAAAATTGGAAGAAATAATGAGATGCAACGTCACACATATTTGGTAATTTTGTCCTTTGTTTTATTACTAATGAATGAAGTGTCCCGTGAATTGTCACTAGACAGCATAAGTACAACTGTTGATGTTAATCACTGTGAAGGTTGAGGGCATTGATGTCTCTTCTCGGATCATTTTACTATTTGAAACTACCAACTAATTTATCCTTATGAGTATTTGAAAACTATGCAACTACAACTGATACTACAAATTGATTTTGCAATAACCATGAGGTTTTGAAAATATGGATTGTATATATTTCTTTGGTTACCTAGGATTTATGCATCGGAAACTGTCAAATTGCTGTATTTTTCAGTTTATTCAAAATCTGTGTTATTATAATGAGATCACAAATGCATAGTTTATGCTAGTTGCAGGTGTTTGAAACTCAGTTCTGACTTGGCAAACCATTCCCCTTTTTGGCAAAAACCAACAAAAATAGGCTGTTTAATAAGATGTTTCCAAAGTGTAGCAGTACCACACTGATAACGTTAAATGCATTTGGTAGCCATTTTTTACTCCAAGATGGCAGTAACAAACACATATCGGGAGTCTAGTCTCCATAAAGAGAATTCAGCTGAACGAATTGCACCGTTACGTTTGAATGAGCAGGAAGGGAGGAATTAGACAAGCGTTCCCAGATATAGGATTAGAAGCATACAGAGAAGTAGGTAAATCTACATTATAACTTCTCGCCAATACAGAAAGAAAATGCATAAAATAGAGTGCCACTCGAGCGAATTACTGACACGTACGGAATACTCTAATGTTTACAGTACGGCGTACAAGGACGTGGATTACACGCTAACGGTTAGCGCATGACAGTAATAAAAGCCGCACTAACACTCACCTGGACAGCAATGTCTACTCTTCGCTTTCCAGTTATGCGAGGAATATTTAAGTGCTTTCAGGATCAGATATATGGCGTTGACCATATGACTTGCAATAATCTGTGGAGGTTTTTGAATACTTATCTGTGTTCACTTTACAGGAAACAAATCAAACTGCTGAATTTCCAAATTGTATCAGACCAGTGCGGATGAACGATCATTATATTCTGCCTAAATATACCGCGAGGCGGATTTACTTATAGGAAGTCGATTCACTTACAGGTACTGATTGTCATATTTCATGAGATACATACAACCTAGTAGTACAATAGATTAGAGAAGTGATTGCAGTGTGTTTATCTTTACAGTGAATGCACTTCAACAAAAGGAGACCCATGAGTTGGTTCTCAGCACGGGACCTCTGACTCCCTACTCCAACAAAGGAGGACTCGCAATTTCGGTGAGTCTCAATCATTAACTTTAGATATGATTACCTAATTTACCCAGTACTCAAGAAAATCTGTTTACTGTGTGGGACACCGCACTTTTTAGCTAATTGCCCTGCCTCAGATCTACTTTGTAGTACTTGTGGTGAATTTGGTTAAAGTTGTGTCATACATTGCATATAGGACAACTATAGCCCCCTACCTTCCAATCTCTTTTACTCTTACTTTTAGGAGTTTAATCATATTCTTGGCAGCTGAACAACCGACATCTCTATATTTTCTGAATAGATGACACAGGTTAGTGAATAGAACCTTTCCTCAGTGAGTCAGAAATGACGAATAATTATTTTATTTATTTCATGAAAAAGAATTAAAAATCATTAAACTAAAACTTTATTTTTGTTAATATTTTAGGAAGAATATTCACGATATCAATACCTGAAGAAGGGCGTAACGCCCGAAACGCATAGACTAGAAATACATACTTAGAACAACTCCCCGTCTAGATATCGAGATAAGGTTATCAAGTAAAATTTAGAATTGACCATTGCTTAGTTATTCTTACTTTGAGTGCATTCATTTGTTGATCTAATAGAAACCCAAGGTGACCGAAAACATTACCATTTGGTTCTTTATATGTGTACTGTTCTTGATATTTTGAATGCTTATTTCTTATAAGTTTTTGTGAAGCGACATTGTATTTTAATTTTGAAAATATATCTTGTTCGAAATGAAGTGACTTGTTACAAATTTATGATTCTAAGAATTATATTGGCAACCTTTGGGTTGTAATGGTCGTTCCCCCATTTGTATCTCAATGTTTGTTGAGGTACCATTTCTTTTTCCATCCTTGGACAGAGCCAGAGAGCACGTACCGCTCTGATTGCAGATGTAGAACATGGTAGTGGCGTTGTCCGTGAAGATCCTTGCCCTTCAGCGATGGCAGCAAGGACTTGAGGGCCCAAAAGACAGCCTGAAGGTCCATGCCGTTGATGTGAAGAGCCTTTTCTTCTGTCAGCCAGAGGCCACTGGCGTGCAACTGTCCGGTGTGGGCTCCTGAACCTTCCAGGGAAGCATCCGTGGTGACCGTCTCCTGGTATGTCGGGACTTGGAACGGAGCCCCTTCTGAGAGGTGAGCACATGCCTCCACCACTGTATCACCCGATGGAACTCTTCGTTGAGGGTGATCTTGTCTGTCCAAGATCCTGAGACCTGCAGCAACCTCACATCCAGAAACCCCTCGAGAGGTCTCATCTGCAGTCTGCAAAGGCAGACACGGTTGATGCAGAACGACTTCATGCACAGCAGCACCTTTACAGTTCGCACTGTAGCTAACCGCGCCGCGGACAGGCGCTGTACCTTCCCCAGGATGGCTACCACACACTTCTGAGGGAGGCGCCAGACATGTTACTGTGTTGAGTCGGGCACCCAGAGCGTTCTGTGATGGCTTCAAGCAGGACTTCGGATAATTTATGGAAAATCCCAGATCGGTCAGCAGACGGACGGTCCTCATCGTATGTTCACTCGCCAACGTATGGGAGCAAGATAAGACGAGCCAATCGTCCAGATAAGGGTAGACTTGGATGCCCTCGAGACAAAGGTGTGCCAACACCAGAGCCAGGCACTTTGTAAAGATTCTTGGGGCAGACTTCAAGCCGAAGGGGAGCGCCTTGAACTGATCGTGTTGTCCCTGTACCACAAACCACAGGAATTTGCAGTGTTTCTGGCAGATGGGGAAGTAGCCGTCCTCCAGATCCAACGAGGCAAAGGAAGTCACCTTGTTCCAGCTGGCCGAGCATGTGCTGCAACGTGACCATCCTGAATTTCTGGGACTTCAAGTACTTGTTGAGGTGTCTCCAGTCCAAGATGGGCGTCCAGCCTTCTGCTTTCTTTCGGGCCAGAAAGTATCTAGAGTACACTCGGAGCCCAGGAGGTGCTAGGGGAACAGACTCCATTGTTCCCTTCTTTAAAATGGCATGGATCTCCTGCAGCAGCTGCGCCACATGCTGTTCTCGTCAAGCCACAGGGGTAATAAGGGGACAGCTGCTTTAGAACTCTAAGGTGCACCCCTGTCAGAGAGCGTCCAGTACCCATCTGTCAGTGGTGATGGTCTCCCACATGCTGACGAACCTCGCCAGCCAGTTCCCCCCCACTGGGATGCACAAGTGGAGGCCCGGAGTCCACGGCCGGTTAAGGCCTGTTTTGATGTTGGTGCCCTGCAGGCAGCGCCGACGCAGTCCTCTACTACCATACGTCTGTGAGCGTATTCTGTAGCGGGAAGGTTGTTAATAAGGGACGTTATATCCCTGGGAGGACTGCTGGACTTTCCTCTCAAGGAACGAAAGGACGGCCGACGTTGCTGCGAGGTACCCAGTGAACGTGCCATCTACATGCCCATGCCAGTCTTGATCACTTGGAGGGAATCGTAGACTGTGTTGACAAAAAAAAAAGTTCTCACCATAAAATGGCATGTCCAACACTTGACTTAACGTCCGGTCTGAAGCTGGTGGCTTTGAGCTATCCCTGCCACCTAAGAGACAGTGTTGGCCATTTGCTGATGTCTACTGCCACTAATGGCGTGGTTCGAGGCCACTTCCCATTCCTGGAACAGCACCAGAGCTCCAACTTTCTTATCATCAGGTAATAAGTCCATACTAGGGCCCAGTTTATAGGAAGTTGGCCTACCGATACGCACGGGGAAATAAGAGAAGAAGTGCCAAGGGTGGGATGGAAGTCAAAGGAGTTGAATATGGGTGAACTCAAAATAGCAACCTGGAATGTGAGAGGTTTGAATAGCTATATTAAAAAAAGGAACTGGGTATGACATTTGAGGTGTCAGAAAATAGATCTAGCGCTCATGCAGGAAACCCACCTGACCAAAGGAAAACAAGACACATGAGCACGGAAATGGAGTGGGATGACTTTGGGCTCAACGTATTCCAGAGGGGTTCTTATTTGGGTGGGACAGACAGTCCCATTTAAGATCCTGCAGACCTTTCTCGATAAAGACGGTTTGATGGTAAGAATTTGGGGATTGTTCGAAAGTAAAGAAATTTGTTATTAATATGTATACCCCAAATCAAGCTACTACAGCTTATTTTAGAACTTTATATCCTAAAATTAGTCCATATAGAGATTGTCAAGTGATATGGGGAGGCAATTTTAATTGTACCTTAGACCCGACGAGGGATAGATCAGATGGTAGATTCTCTTACCCAAACCCTTCGTCCAAAGCTCTGAATACGCTGTTGCGCACACAGAAGTTGTTGGATGTATGGAGAACAATGTATCCACAAGACAGTATACTCGCACTATACTGCCTCACAGAACATATATACGAGGCATGATGGGTTTGTGGGGGAGGAAACATTTAGTGAGTTCATACAAGCAGAGTGTAAAGCTAGGGTCTTTTCGGATCATGCCCCTCTGATCGTTATTTGGCAGGCTCTTCCCCAAAGCCCCCCACCCCAGCCAAAATTCCGACCTGGAGACTCCGGGTTGAAGTATTGAAAGATACAGGGTTACGAGAACATTTGAGGGCTGAAGTGAAAGAATATTGCAAACACATCACAGGCAGTGTAGACTCAGCCGGTCCGCTGTGGGAGGCCTTCAAGGTAGTGGTAAGAGGAGCAACTATATTTAAGTCAATGGGGATGCAAGAGGTTATTACTGCAGGATCTACAAGACCGAATAAACTTTAACGTGGGCAGGGAACAGATTCCTAAAAAAAAGCAAGATAAGTGTCTCGCCTACAACAGGAATGTAGAGAACACTGGGAGAGATTAGGCAAACTAAGCTACAAGAAATATATTGAGAGACAACATACAGAAGCGGACAAGCCGGGCAGACTGTTAGCCTGGTTGTATAAAAGTGAGACCATAAGGCAGAAAATCAGAGCAGTGAAGGGGATATATGGAAAATTGAAGGAGACCCAAGAAGAAGTAAATATGAGTTTCTATGATTATTATACACACCTGTAAAAGGAATCCACGGGGGGAAGAGGAGGTGGATATACAAGGAGACATTAACTGAGATCAACCTTCCGAAACTGAATAAAGAGAGCCTCCTCAATCACAATTTAGGAGCCAGGGAATGTGAAAAGAGTTACCGACAAATAAAGTCCCAGGGGCGGACAGTCTCCCAAGATTTTTATAAAGAATACAAAGCCAACATCCTGTCCCCACTACTAGCAATGCTAAACAAGGCGCTAGACACTGAGAAGTTACGTGGGTCCCTGCAGGAGTCGATAATTATCCCCCTCCCCAAACCAAATAAGCCGGATACGGAATGTGGCTCGTATAGGCCCCTTTCTTTGCTGAACCAAGATGGGAAGATTCTTACAGCAGTCATGGCAAATTGGCTTAGGCCGGTCATAGGTAAGCTCATTCACCCAGATCAAACAGGATACATAACAGAAATATTAATAACTTGAGAAGATTGCATCACATAATAGACTATACCCAGAGAGAGAGTCACAGGAAGTTGCAGTAGTGTCACTGGACGCAGTAAAAGCAGTTGACTCAGATAGCCTAGGCTGCGGGCGGTCCTGGAAGAATTTGGCATTGGGCCCACATAAATACATAAAATGGGTGCGATTGCTGTACAATGCACCGATAGCAAGAGTCAAAACGGGCTCCACGGTCTCGGAACAGTGGCAGCTGTGTAAGGGCACGAGGCAGGGATGCCCATGGTCTCCGATGCACTTTATCTTAGCATTGGAACCACTGGCAGTCTATTTGCAGGAAGAGTATGGGAAGGTGGGTTTACGTACCTCGGGGAGGGAAAGCATATGATCTCATTATACGAGGATGATATGCTCCTATACCTGCAGCACCCGGAAGAGAATTTACAATATGTTCTGGATGTGTTGAAGGTACACGGCACTGTCGGGTATCACTTTTAACCCCCAGAAATCGAAGCTATACCCTTGGGAGAGTACATGGGGAAGCCCATACACAAACTGTCGGTGCTACCAATTAAGTGGGAAATAGATACGTTTAGTTATTTAGGAGTGGACACATGCCACAATCCTAAGATAGAACATATACATAACATGGAAAAGGCTGTTAAGAAGATTGAAACTGCATATCATTCTGGACGAGGCTTCCATTGTCCATGATGGGGCGTGTAGCATTACTGAAAATTGTGGTGCTGCTGAGACAATTACATTACAAATATCCCATTTGCGATACCCTAATTGTTATTTAAGAAATTACATAGCATATGCAGGAGTTTCATGTGGCACAATGAGGTGCAAAGTAGCATTGTGGAAGCTCCAGAATCCATACCAACAAGGGGGTACAAAACTGCCCAACTTTGAGGTATACTTTATGGTTTGCCAGCTGCAATTTGTGGTCAAATGGCTATGGGATAGACAAACACCTGAATCAAGGTTACTAAGTGCGGAAAGCACTACGTTCTTTCTAAATAAAGTGATCTGGCTACCAGGTACGCACACAACCAGCGAACACCTATTGGTGCGTCTGGGGTGCACAATATGGCGCAGGGCATGTCAAATGATGGGGATCATAACACTGTACTCTCCGCAGATAACGCTAGTGGCGCTGTAAGTGGTGGATGAACAAATTAGGCTAAACATGAGGAGTAGATGGGAACCCATGGGGGTGGCGACGTGGGAGACATACTAAAAGAAGGGAGGCCCAAGGATTTTGAAGAGCTTATGAAAGACACAGGGGTGTACCAGGGGGAACACATGTATTTCTGACTATTGAAAGGCTTAAGATGCAGATGGCCAGAGATTGAGACGTCCTTACAACCGGATGAGGTTTTAAAGAAATTTTGTGATGCATCAGAAGGGGGTCACGAAGTCTCACGTATATATGAGCTATTGATGTCCAAAGTTGAGGGAAGTAAGAGACTAGGCAGAAGTGGAAAGCAAATTTATGGGAGCCGATGTTGGACGAGAAGTCAAGCAAAGCTCTGGGGTATCACAAAAAGGTGTCAAGGAATGTGCAACTACAACAGATCCAATTATATGTGACCCATAGAACATATCTGACCCCGAATAAAATAGTCAAGTTTAACCAAGCAGAGATACAGACATGCCCAAAGTGTGGGGCAGTAAATGCAGATCTGGTGCAAATGTTCTGCATGTGCGCTGAGAGGCACATTTTGGGGAGAAGTAGCCCAAACATTGGCAAAGGCAGAGATTACTATGGATGTGGGATTCCCCCATGGCTTGCCTGTTAGGGGGCTTCCCATGACCCAAGCATGCTAAACATGTCAGCAAACTCAAATATTTAGCATATATACTGGCCAAACACACGATAGCGATGGGATGGAAAGCACAAACTCGTGGTAGAGGGATTTGTTCAAACAAGCCAACGCGACCGTGGTGTGGCAGGAAGCGATGGTCAGGAACACAGAACAAGGGGAGGGTGGAGTCGTTGTCAATTAGTAGCAGATGTAGCCGTCTCTGTACAGGGTGCCCAAGATTCAGTGGAGAACTTTGGACACGAAGATACAGTAACGGAGTGAGAAGCAGCTGTAAGCAAGAGGGAGGGGAAGTGGGGGTGCGACATAGGCCTGGAATGGGTGGGGTGAGGGGAACAGAGTAATACAATTGTATGTGAAATGTTTATAATGATTAACAGTTTGTAAGTTGAGTTGACCAAGTGTAAACACCAATAAAAAGGGCTTTAAAAAACAAAATAATAAACTCTCCTACTACACATTTGGTACTACTTCCCCCCCTCCCAGCACTACCCAAATATGAAACTACCCCTTGACTGCTACCAAATATTTTGAGCACTCTTCTTTTTTGGCTTCCATCACTAAATAAATAAATAAAACTCATTGATGCTATGAACCTAGGGAGATACATAAACGTTTATGGGAACTGGGGGCTCCGTATTCAGTCGCATTACATCAAAACTACTACACAGTTTTACCCCAAACCAACAAAAGGCACATTTACAGCGCATTGTGCACAAGTTGTTCCTTATCTGGTGGAAAATTTCCACTGTTTATTGCGCTTAACGTGTTGAATAGAAACACCCTTTTCTCGATGGGAAAATTAATGGGAGTACGGCGAAAACAGCTTGTTTTCTTAACATCTGAACCATTCAATTCTTATTTCCAGATGAGGTTTTTGTGGCAAGCAATCAAATTAGTCTATTGCAGGAACAGCTGGTACCGATTAGAAAAAAACAAAGGTCTAAATATCTGATAAAGAGGACATACTGTTCTATGGGGAGAACAGTGTGCCAAGGCAATCCTTTACAAGCTGATAACATTAACCATATTTGCTCTTTATGGAATTGGTAGGTTTGGAAACTGCATGAGGGTCATACATAAAGTTCTGCTCTTTACTCTAAGCAATCATTTTGACAGTGTAGATCCATCAAGATATCCTACTCCCATGCAAATGCAGTAATAAGGACCAACATTGGTACCTTTCATAGACAATTAGAACTAGCGTCAAACAGTTGAACGCGGGAGCACATTTCAGGAGTCCAGTCTTTCAAATGCAGTTACAGCTCCATAGACACAACCTGTACGGCATGCTTAATACATGTACTCTGTCTTGTTTAAGCTCAGTCTCATTCTCTTATTATGATAGCAAGACATATGAACGTGCTAGCATTATCTGAGCAAGCAGAACAAAAAAGAAAAAAAACAAAAAAAAAAAAAGGAAAAGACTTTCTTGCAGCTATTGCTACTACTAAAGTAATCCCGCACTTGGGACCTTTCTTGTATCACTACAGTCCCACCACCAGCACTTAACACCTGATTTCTGCACTTACCTTTGCACTTGCCACATGCTGGCCGTTACTTTACTTTTGCGATTACTTATTCCCTTGCACTGCACTGTACCTTCCCCCTGCACTTTCCCTTCCCCATCCCAGGCACTTGCGCGATCTGAATGACACCTGGTGTAATAGGATTGTCGGTCCTCCCTTTGTTCCCCCTCCCTTGCCTCGTCGCGACTTCAAACACTTGTGTATAGGCGCATTATAAATGCCATATCAGATCACAGATCTTTACTACAACTATAACCCAATTTAAATAAAATGCAAACATAGCTCACGAGACAGGAAAAATAGATGCCCAACTTAAAGGCAAAATTGTAAACTTGCGCAACAAGTAAAAAAAGAAACAGCCTAAAGCTAAAAGAAAATAAATATTTAGGCTGCACCAAATTAAGAGGGAATGCGAGAAACTGTGCTAGGTTGAAGAATGCGTGCAAGGAGACCCCAAAGCATAGAATACAGGTAGTGGAGGATGAAGAGAAACATGCTTAGATCACATAACATGAAGGAACAAAAGGCAAGTGGAAAACTGAACCTTTAGCAAGGTGCCTTGAGTTTTTCCACTGGACTGGGTCTGTAGTCAAAGAGAAACAGTACAGAAAAGAGAGTTAGGCGTTTTCGCGCCCTGCATCATTCAGAATCTGTTTCATCACCTAAACCCTTAGAAGAATGGGAAGTATCATGCACACAACTACATGTAGGATACGCGCACAAGTAGTTTACTTCTACTGTGACTGGAGAGATATGAAAAGGTACCTACCCAGTAACGGAGATACTCCTACGATGCCATAGGTATATTCACTTTACTAACACTTTGGCAAATTGATCCAAAAAGCATGTGTGGAAAACTACTGCCACTTCTCAAAAGATTGCTTGGAAAATATGAATAATTATGTTAATGGTGATTCAGCTACTCTTAATCATTGCTCTGTCTCCCAACTGTATGGGTAAACCTGCAGCATGAGTGAGAGCGTGTAATGGCAATATCTGATATAGCCAACAGAGTTGCTCCCTATTCCTTTAGATAAAACATTGCAGTTGTGTTGTCGGTACAAACTTGAAACACTTTTCCCTGGATGAGGGGGAAGGAACCATTTCTGACATGGAAATAGCTCCAAGTGAATTATGTGTGGAGTCCGTTAGAAGGACCCCAGAGGCAACGCATCTGATGAGCCCACTATCCAAACAGAAGAACCTTGTCACTGAAATGAGATGTTGGAGGAAGGTTCAGCATTCTCTCAGGAGTCCTTTAATGAAAGGAATTATCAATTTCCTCTGGGATGCCAATGTGCTTGATTTGGGGATCCAAAAACTGCCTCAGTGCATTAACAGATTAAGTTAGAAGAGCCTCTTTCCAGCACTGTGAACAATCAAAACAGAAGAGGCCATGAGACTTTCAAGGTTTGGAAACCACCAAGCAGATGTCGGAGTGCTGGTGGAGATATGTTGGATGTTTGATTCAATGCCACAAATATATCTGCAGAAGTAAACCGCATTACCCAAATGCCTAAAATGTTTCCAGCTTCTAAATACTTTGGCATGATTTCTTACTGGTTGATGGGGAAAACCCCAAGGAATTTAAGGTATTGACAAAAATAACTGGTCAAGTTCTCATCTAGATCGACAGTTCTTTTTTATGATTCACAGTCATCCAGGTAGGGATAGAAGCACATTTTCTGGCGGCGAAGGTGTGGCACTACTACAAAGAACACATTTAAACCTTAAACATTATTGATGGTCCCCTTCATTAGAACGTGGACACATTTGCCTTGGAGATGTACTTATGTTACCCAATCTCTTATTTGAATAGCCGCCAAGCATTGGGGCAGAGGTAGAATACAGAAGGTCTCTTCAGCCATACATTTGTTTAGGTACGACCAGATCTAGAAATGCGCAGATTCTTTCAGATTTCTTGATGAAACAGCCAATACACTTGGTTTCCTGAAGATATTCTAAGCATTCAACAAAAGAAGATTTTGAATTTCTTTCAAAAATTCTGGATAGGACTGGAGATCTTGCTGGAGAGGACATGGGGCAAGGGTGGAATGTTCAGGGCAAGACCTTCCCAGATGTTGAAATCGCATGGGCTCCATAAAAGTAAGAAATCCTACCTTGTACCATGAACGAAAGTTGCTGGAGCTGAAAAAGAGCCCACTGCCTCTCACTCAAGGAGTCAAGTAGTTAAAGGTATCATCCCGTTTTGTGCAAGATGCAGTAGATTTGAGCCTACAACAAAATCTATTTTCTTGGAGAATGCACCCAAAGGAGAAATTGCAAGTTGCTTTTCACGGTTTGTTCTCCAGTAAAGTCTTTAATAGCAGAGGAACATTGGAACCAGACCCCTTTAATGAAGGGCAGATGGCACTCATAATTAATGAGTACATCTGTTTTGTAAGTCAGAAGATCTTCAGCAGCAGATGGCAAAAATAATGTACCCATTCAAGGGGACGTCAAGGAACTTGTGCTGGATGGCACCATGCAAAGAGGTGGCTTGGAGAAGGTGTGCCTTCTACACAGCATGACATTGAATGATGGCCCTAGAAGTCTTGTCAGATAAGTCCTTGCTTTCCTGAAGCCGTTGTAGGTATCTGATCAATTCACAAATTTCGCAGACTCCAAAGGATGATTCAAGGGTCTTCATTTTCTCAACACAAAATGTAGTTTCTCAGAATGTTCACAAGCAAGGTAAAGTCCAATTAAGGGGAGTCCCCCACTCTAGACCTCCCTCCTCGCGAGCCCAGGTTTTCCTACACCCAAAAATTGATATTCAAGATTAATGACAAGTAACCCCACTGTCTACAGCTTAGTCTACTTTCTGGTGAAGGCCTAAAGGCTGTGGTCCTCTCTGACTCACTCACAGACTTCCTAGGGGCTCCCTACTGTAGAAATCTCCACACTGATTTTTCCAAAGGATGTTGGATTGTGCCTACTTCAGCCACACTGTTTCTTTCCATCTCGCACTCACTCCAGTTTGTTCGTTCCCCTTGCAGCTCTTTCTACTCATGGCTTTCCCTTGATACTCTAGGCGTACACTTGCTCTCCTCTGCTCTTTCCCGCTCCATTCCCTCCTCGCCTTCCCTTCTCCCCTCTGACATCCCTCTCCCAGTCCTTACCAGATTCACGGTCATAACCAATATTCCAATCTCAGCTTCATTCTTCGTGACCTTGCACCCCTCTCTCACAAACACCTCACCTGTAATAACCTCCAGCTACACCAAAGGTTCTTCAGCACTTCGCTCCACCTTCCGCTGTCTTGTTAGTCTCATGGTCTTCCCCCACACCTGCTGACCCCACCCGAACACCTTTCACCTCGATGTGCTTCTGAAGACTTCTATACCCATTTCTTTCCTGTTCCAGTCCTTTACTCCCCTCTCCATTGGTTCTGCACTTAACCAGACTCTGGGGCCCAATCCCAATGTAGTCTTTCCTGTTTATCCTCATCACTTCCCATGCACAGAATTTGAATTGGTCTCCGTTGCCGGTGGACGGTGTTCATTTGTTGTGTTAAAGTCTGGTATGGCTGCGGTGGATAATAGTATTGAGGCATGCTAGTATTGAGTGCAGGTTCTTCCCAGGTTGAATCTGGACAGTTTTTTCTTTCTTCAGTCCGCTGTGTGCTCGCAAGCATTCTCGTCCTTGGAGTTCTGAAAAGGCACAGATAGAATTCTGGTCAGAAAATTAGTTGGTATGCATTGTGCGACTGAAAAGGGTACCAAGGTAATGATACAAGGCACAAAGGGAATTGAGGAACTGGGCCATCCAGATTCCCTCGCCCCACCTCTGCGGCAAAACTGGCTCTGGCTTATGCCTTGGTAGCCCTCCTACCTAAGGCTGATTGGGATCCCCTCTTAACCCCCTGCTAGGGTCAAGTCCAAGAGCCTGTCATGTAGCTGCTTTGTATTCTGATAACCAGAAAACAAAAATCGTAATGAGCTTATGGGAGAAGAGGGGAGGAGAAAGTTTGCCATGATTCCCAATTCTGAATACTATAGAATGCCATGATTTTCCTTGTTCTGGGATTCACAGTCTAAAACAGAAGGCAATTCTGCACAGGACCTTTGCATTCACAGAAACACCCATAGTCTGAGCAAGGAGGGTTTCTAGGACTACCAAGAGCTCCTCGTTCGGGGTGGAAAATGTTGTGCCAAGGATTTCAAGATCCCAGCTCTGAATCAATTATCAACACCCTACTCTATAATGGAAGAATCCATGGAGAGCAAGTTTTTGTCAGGAGTTAGGGCCTCATTACGAGTCCGGTGGTAATACAGCTGCAATTCCACCCAGCAGAATTACCGTTACCACCTTGGCATGCAGCCAAATTAGCTCTGTATCACAACGTATGTGGAATGCCCACAGATCTGACTGCAACAGCAATTCCGCCCGGTCGAATTACCACCGAAACAATGCACCTCAACTGTAAATTCGCCGATACCCAGCCTAATTACCGTTAATGCCAGCCAAACTGCGCTAATAGCGCTGGCGGAATTAGCATTGCAGGAACGGAAAGCATAGCAGTGGCCATTTGGAAAAACTCAATCTACCCTAATCCCCCCACTTCTGTTAGCCATCCGGACCCACAAGTGAAGTAAACATGTCTCAAGAGAGGTCTATAGGAAAGGTGCCATCGGCTGCACAAGCCAAAATTCAGTGAGGGGGGGGGGGGGATCTCCAAGTCCCCACAGATGAGGTGGTTGCCCATTGCAAGGAACTTTGGCACTCGCCAGCAAAAAAGATCTGGGTAGCGGAAGGCTGCAATCTGGGATCAATAAGCCAGAAACTGACGATCGTAAAAGGTGGAATGACTTTTGGGTCAGAGTGCGCAGCCTCCTCTCCAAACACAGACAGGAGGCAATGGCCATAGGAGGTGCAACCACGGAGCCCCTTGCCCTCACCCTGTGGGAGAAGGAGTATAATCCTAGCCATGTAGGGGATGCAGAGTGTAAGGAACTCATGGTGGCAACAGTAAAGACAGACACATGATCACAGTTCAAGAGTGTTTATTAAACTGCATTAATGGGTGAGAAAAAGGCCTAATCTAAACCTAAATCTAACATGGGAGCAATCTACGACCATCAAATAAGGCAGTCCAGCTGTATCTTGTCAAATAAAAAGGGCCTATTCTAAAAGATATTTAAAAATAAAATATTGCCATTCCTTGCCACTAAGATAGAAAATAGTGTGGGATAATGTTCAGAAGAAGAAGAAAAAAAAAAAAAAAATGTTCACAAAATGGGAAAGTCCGGATGGTACAACTGGGTCTCCCTTCCTCACGTTTTTAGTGCGGGGCAAGGTGGGATTCTAGAGCACTGCACACTTCTGGGCTTCTCCAGCACCAGCTTCCAGTTAGTTTTCAAATGCTCAGGGCCTTCTGTGGCCAAGTCTCTTTTACACAAAGTTTCTTGCCTCAGAGAACCTGATGTGCTGTAAACAACAAAATAAAAGTTCCTTTAAGACTTTCTTCACGTCAGGTGATATCCCTTCACCTGTGGATCCCCCTCAACCGGACTCGGATCCTTTTCCAACATTGGTCTCTCAGTCGGGTTCACTACGGCCAGTTTACACAGTTCATCAGAAAGCAGGGTTCCCTTCCCCTAGCTTTCTCTTGACTACGCGTCAAAGACTTTGACTTGTACAAGGGGTTTTACTCGACCCTCTATGACCACTTTGACCTCTTGCGTCGGGCTCTCCTGAAGCCTCCTGGTAGATGTAGTTTCAACAAAAGTGGAAACCAGCGAGAGTCTTATGAATGATTACCCACATGGCGCCGGACCATTCTGCAGCTGGATATTCCCTCTTCTTTCTTAAAATTTCAGTAACATACAAGTTCTTTGTTCACAAGTTATTTTAACTCCAATCATGTGGCCGTTTGCAACCTTCGCTCAAAATAGTCGTGTTTACCATCGGTTCTCCCTCTGATCACCGGCTGTGCTGAACTCCTTGGCGGTTCTTGTCTCTGGAGTCAAGGACAGTACCACGGTGGCACGCACGTCTCCCCCGCCTTAGTTATCTGAGTGGTAAGCCCCCGTGCACCATTGACATCTGATACACCACACGTTAGCTGTAGTTCACGGTCCGATTCCTTTGACTGAGGCTTCACGGGTCTGGGTCGAAAAGTGCAAGGGCACTTCCCTCTGTAGTCCTTTCAGATCTCACCGCCTTCCTCCTCCATTTGAACTGTCGTCCTGGAAAAGCTTTCTCCTCATGCGTTTTGCCTTGCTCAAAGTGTGCTCTCGTGCTCCGCCTTTTATCCCTGTGGGGAAAGGGAAGTCAGGTGTGTGGTTGTCAATTGCCTGACCCTTGCGTTGTGAGAGGTCAGGTAAACGGCGCTGGCGTTAGTCCATTGTCTTTCACCACATGCAAAAGCATTCATGTTGGAAAAAGGGGGGTGGGGGATGGTAACGCTTCTAAATATCCTATGGGATAGGATGGGGAAAAGGTTTGATAAGGAAGGTGTACCAAGTCTCGCCCATCGGTGTCCCACTTCCCGAAGAACCCCTCCCCCCCCCCCCCCAGCCCCACATCCAGGTGATCCTTCCCCACTGGTCCACCCCCAGGAACTGGATCCAATAGTGATTGACTGTCTGCCACCTGGAGGACAGATCTGCGGGGATTAGCGAGTGAGACCCCTTCAGGTTTCTCACAAGAGTCAGTGGAGCGGAGGCTGGTGCCAGCTGCCAAGAGGCAGGTGACGAGTCAGCTTCTCACCCCCTCAATGCACAAGGCAAATGACCCCACCAAAGAAAGTGTCACTGAACTCAGATTGGCCCAATGGACTGGTATAGATGCAAGCAGGTTCCGCATCAGGCACCAGTCGTCTGGGCCAGCGACTGGGGTGCCACCGTAGCCCCCTTCCCCCACACCAGCCCGGGGTGAGGGGCCTGCAAGGGAATCCTGAGCTGGTGTGGAGCGTGAAGGTTCAGCATGCGCCCTACTGAAATGACATGTGCCAAACAGCACCTATTGGCGCTTTGCGTGCATGCAGGAGTGTGGTGTGCAAGTGATAACGATACAGCACAGCTGCAAAAAAACCAGCATGAGGCGGACTTGACTAGTGAAGTGCTCTAGGCACTGCCAAAGCCAAGTCCGGCCCTGGATGCCAGCACAATGCCATTAGAAGATTTATTTTATTGTACTTATTTCATTTGTTACACGTCCAGACCCTTCGGTATCACGGCGAGGTTACAGACAGCTTGTTAAGTATCTTATACAGTGTTACAATACAAACAATTGGAATAACAGTAGGGCAGATGACTCTAGGAACAGTGTAATTGCACAATTGACAAACAATGTAATTTCAACTAGGGTTATACATAGATCAGGGATAGTCATTTAATTAGTAAGGTGGATCAGTCTGGGTAGGTGAGCGTGGGAGGGCCTGGTGAGTCAGTATTGGTTAAACAACCAAGTTTTCAGAGATTTTTTGAAACTGGTAATGGTTTCCTCATTTTTTATTCTAAGTGGTAGCGAGTTACAATAGGTAGGGGCCAGGACTCTAAAACTGTTACCTCCTGCAACGCAGGATTTCTATTAGTGCCTTATTATTTGATCTCAGTGCTCTATTAGTCTTTTTTTCTTGATAAAATTGTTGAGATAACGGGGGGCTTTGTTTGTGAGATATTTATACACAGTACATAAGTGTTTTGAAAATAATTCTAGCTTTAATGGGCAGCCAATTATTTTCTCGCCTTATGTTAGAGATATGTTCTGATTTCTTTATACCTAATGCCGCTCTAAGAGTTTTATTCTGCAGCAGTTGTAGTTTTCTGATATTAGCATTGGAAGTTCCCAAGAGGACGACGTTACAATAGTTGAGCTTAGTTAATATCAATGCTCTGGCTAGCGTTATGCAATTGGTGGGTTTAAGGAATTGACGGCTCAGAGCAATGAGTTTGGCCGTGTATGCTGTAAAGGATGAGAGGGCTGAGATAGGTTTACACATGGTGAGGTTGGCATCTAGATATACGCCAAGAGTTTTGACCTGCTTGAGAACTGGTATCAGAGTTCCGTCGATATTGATGCGTATGTAGTCTGGGTGGAGAGAGGCTATTCTAGCTTGGGATCCTGAGATGAGGACCTCAGTCTCATCATTGAGATGACTATTTATTGCCATCCAGTTTTGAATGATGACGTAAATGATATTAACCCCTTCAGTGCCAAGGACGAGCTATCTCGTCCTTAGAATTACTTCCGTAGTGCCAAGGACAAGATAGCGCGTCCTTTCCGGCACTCCGTTTTGAGTGATCCCTGTGAAGCAGGTATCGCTGAAAACTGTAATCCAACCCCCTGCTATGTGAGGGGGGAGGTCCCCACTCACTGCCAGGGGGCTGGATTACCTTCAGTTTCACGCTGGCGTGCGTAAAGCATGCCGATGTGAAAGTGAAAGTAATTTTCACCGCAGCAGCCATTTCGGGCCGCTGCGGTGAAAATGCAAGGCGAGTGTTCACCTTTCTCCCCCTCGATCTCCGGCTGTGTTTCAAGCCGGAGATCGAGGGAGGCGTCTTTGGAAAGGGGAGGTTCTCCCCTTTCAAACGACACCTTGTGTGAAAGCATTGCTGGGCGAGGAAAGGGCGCAGAATGCTCGATCCGCGCCCAGCAATGCCCACTAGACACCAGGGATGTCTTTACAGTGCGTGGGGAGGAGGGGCTGCTTACTAGGTAAGCGGCCCCCTCAACCCCAAAGCATGTGGGCACATATATAAAGACCCCTGGGGACAGACAGGTGACCCCAGGGGTGGGGGCATAAAAAAAAAAATACGTGATGGGAAGGGGGAGGGAGTTTGGGGGCCCTAGCCACTAGGGATTCTTTGGGGGAGGATGTCGTTGGAAAGGGGAGAATCTCCCCTTTCCAACACCTTTTGTGTAAGATTTGCTACACCCAGATCGGGCGCAGGGCGCTCAATCCAGGTGCAACAATGCCCACTAGACACCAGGGATCTGTTACAGAGGCGGGGGGCAGGGGGGCAGCTTACTAGGTAAGTGCCCCCCTCCCCCTGTGGCCCCAAAGCATGAGGCCACATGAATGGAGATCCCTGGGGGCGGATGGGCGACCATCTGCCCCCAGGGGTGGGGGGGCAAAAAAAAGTATTGAAGCATGGGAAGGGGGGAGGGGGGTGGGGACCCCCTAGACACCAGGGATTTTTTTGTGGAGTCGTCGTTGGAAAGGGGAGATTCTCCCCTTTCCAACAACACCTTTTGTGTAAGCATTGCTGCTCCCGAATCTGGCGCAGGATGCTCGTTCCGGGGGTAGCAAAGGCACTAGACACCAGGGATATCTTTGTAGTAGGGGTGCCTCTCTCCCCCACCCCTGTGGCCCCAAAGCACGGGGACACATGTATGGAGACCCCTGGAGGCGGATGGGTGACCATCTGCCCCCAGGGGTGGGGGCAAAAAAAAAAAAAAAAATATATATTATATATATATATATATATATATATATATATATATATATATATATATATAAAAAATCGCTGGTGTCGGGGGAGTGGCCCCCTCCCCCCCCAAACTGGACCACCAGGGAATTTTTATGAAAAGGGGTTGCCCACCCCTCCCCCCCCCAAAATGGACATGGGGTCATGTCATTCAGACCTTCCTGGGGGCAGTTATCTGCACTTAGGAAGGGGCATGTAACCGCAGGGAAGGCTGCGTGAGAACACCCCCTCCTGCATTTGGTGTGTGGGGGGCGGTGGGGGGTCAACCCCCAGTACATTAGAAAATGATCTGGTGGAGTAGGGTGCCCCTCAGCCCCCGCTAAAGGGCAGCCTGCCATTTTGAATTATTTTCATTGTTTACTAATCTTGCCTTGGCGCAGAGGGACACATTAGTGTGCCAATCTGGCCCTGGGGTTCCCAAACCTTACTGCCCCACCCACTGGGGGGACTGTCCCACAATTTTTGGGGGCCCTCTACCACCACCCCAAATGGAGAGGGGTGTACCTCACGAAGCCGTTTGTAGGAGGCCCAGGGAGGCCTGCATGAGGTGCTCCCGCCACCCATTTGGGGTGAGGGGGGACAGGACCCCAGTGGGTAGGGCAGTAAGGTTTGGGCATCCCGGGGCCAGATTGGCACACCAATGTGCCCCTCTGCGCCAAGGCAAGTTTAGAAAACGAAGAAAATAATTCAAAATGGCATGCTTCCCTTTAGCGGGGGCTGAGGGGCACCCTACACTACTGGGGAATTTTCTAATGTGAAGGGGGGGGTGCACCTCAGCAAGGAAAACAGGGAACCCCATGCATTTCCCAAGAGAGGACACCCGTGGGAATGCACAGAGGTCTGACTTGCACAAATCGGTCCAGAACCTACTACTCAGAACCCCTGGCAAAGTCCAAATTGAGGGGTATAAAACAAAATGTTAAGACATTTCACTCTGCTCACCCACCGAAACATGCCGCCAACAGATGTCATACCTTCCCGCATTCCCACAGGTGTCCTGAAGAAAATGGTACCTCACATGTGTGGGTACACCTACCGGGGCACAAAAGGAAAAAGGTTACACCACTTGTAACCCCCAAAGGGTTTGGGGAGACAACGTACAGATTTGGGCCCCACGGGCATTCCCATAGGTGTCCTCTTTTCGGAAATGCATGGGGTTCCCCGTTTTCCTTGGTGGCTTGGACACCCTAGGCCCATATCTGTATGGTGTGCCCATCTGGAAAAATTGTGAAATTCAGCTGTCAGAACAGACTTGGGGGTAGGGGTCTGTTAAGCTTTCCCCTTGGCGCCTAGGTAGGTGCACCCACACATGTGAGGTACTGTTATCATCGGGACACTTGTGGGAACGCGGGAAGGTATGACGTTTGTTGTGTTTGTGTGATTTTCATAACGTTTTGACCCATTTGCTGGTGCCCTTTGTCACACAATCCTTTAATTTCCCAAATGTGCCCTACATTTAGTCGCTGCTTTAGTCACTATACACTTTTGTAACCTGCACAAGTCACCTACCCTTGAAAAGGTCTGACTGTGCTCTTTCAAAAAATGTATGCTTGCCGTTCCTCACCACATTGGTTTTCCTGATTTACACATGCTAAATACGTCTGTTCAGGCCGCAAGCATAAAACACCTGTGTACCATAGCTCAGTGTTTGGTTTATAGTATTGCTTGTTTTGTGAAACCCTACAAAAAATGTGCTTTCCTAACTGCAAGAATCGGGGTAATGTAGCGGAGCATTGTTTTTCTCAAAATTCATAGAAGCAATTGCCGTATCAAGCCAACCATGTCCAACACATACCCTTTTCCGGTCATTTTCCCGCTTTTTCCCCCCAATATATGGCATTTTCCGCTACCTAGTTGTTGCCCGACCTGTGCAAATCACCCCTTCCTAAACTTGGAATTTTGTCTACTTTTCAGAAGTGTATGCCTTTCTGTCCTCCAATTCGGCTTTCCTACCCTTTTCTTCCATTCCGCCCATGCATGTCCAATTGACAAAAATGGCCAAAATCACCTACCTCTCACAAAACGGTTCATAACCACATCAAAATGTTTTTTCGTTTCCACTCAACCTGTTCTTGAAAGCCAGAAAGCCAGGGAATTGGAGAATTCAGCACAGCAAACCACTTGTTCCTAGCTATTACAAGGAAAAAACCACAGGCTTTTTTGTACATCATTTTATTTGCATTTTTTGAAAAATGTTCGCCCTTTTTGGTTATTTTCTCTCACCCCCCCTCCCCCCTACAGCAACCTAGGATCCCTGGGTGGCGTTACAGTCGCCTACATGTGGGGGGGAAAAAAAGGGGACACATTTGGCCGAGCTATCTCATGTAACAAAAAAGTTACAAGGCATTGAATGGCCACATACCGAAATCACCAAAAAAGGCCTTGGCACTGGGGGGGAAATACCCATGGCAATTAAAGGGTTAATGGTCTGGGTGTCCTGGGCGTAATCCCCTGTGATGGGGATAAGGATCTGGGTGTCATCTGCAAAGTTTGTGTAGATGACACCCACATCGTCTAATGCTGAGAAAAGGAGTTTGGTATAGGCATTTTACAGGTTAGGGGAGAGGCATGATCCTTGGGGTACTCCGATGGGTACCGCTATAGGGTCAGCCCCATCTTTCCCAATGGCGACTCTATGAGGTCCATTCAGCTAGAAAGGATTTAATCCAGAGGGTGGCATCAGTGGAAAAACTGAAGTCTTTAGCTAGAGTGTCAGAGTTTGTCATGGTCTACAAGGTTAAACGCTGCTGATAATTCCAACAGCAGCAATATGGCGAGTTTTCCTGAGTCTCTAATGGTGTCTATTTGCATTTGGAGGTCGGCGAGTGCGGTTTCAGAAGTATGGTTTGGTCTGAAGGGCCAGATTGTCTAGCTCCCAGGAGTTTGTTGTGTTCAAGGTGGGTTTGTATTTGGTTATATGCTATTTTATCGATTTTAAGAAGGAATGGAATCGTAGTTGTTGGGATTAGAGGGTTCAGCAAAGGCTTTTTTTAGCAACGGTGAGACGCAGGCTTCTTTGATACTTGCCGTGACCAAGTTAGAACTGAATGTTGCATTGACAAAATTAGTGATAAGGGTCAGTATGGGTGCACCTAGTTTGACCAAGTGCACTGGGAAATTGTCCCCTTTGCAGTTGGATGGCTTAAGTTTGGCTATGGAATTAAACACTACTTCTTGGGAGACTAGAGAAGTGGAAGACTGGAATATTGTATACTATGTGGGGCTGGAGTTGGGTTCTGACAGATTATGTTTTTCTGCTAGGGTTTTCCTTTTGGTGGCGATTTTACTTTGTAGTAGTTGGATTTTAGCGGCTAGAGCGTCTTGAATGGTAGTGCACTCTTGACTGGATTGAACCGGGTTGATGATTGGAATAGGGTTTTCCAATTCTTTGAGTATCATAAATAATTCTCTAGAGTCTGAAGATACATTACTGATCCTAGTATTGAGCGAGTTTGCTTTATGTGCAATGATGGCTGCTTTGTAAATTTTATTTGCATGATTTGAAAGGCGTCAGTTGTTTCGGGGGTAGGAGATTTGTATAGCGATGTTCACAAGAGCGTTTAATTCGTCTAAGTGATATTAGTTCCTCATTAAACCAAAATTAGTTTTTTTTTGTCCGCTCGTCTAGATTTGGGGGACACAGGGTCCTAAGGTTTCTATTGTTTTTGTGAGGCAGTTATGGTACGTATCTGCAAGGGAGCGTATTCTTTAGAATTAGGTTGAGGTTTTCGGCTGATAGTTTAGGCGAATTTCTAGATACGTAGGAGTCAAATATGATGGGTTTAGGTGGATCAGGTTCGTTGTATGAGATAGAGAAGTTAATGCTGTGGTGATCTGTCCAGGGCAATGGGGTGATTGATTCTATGGAAACTGGGGTGTTCAGGGATAATACCCAGTCCAACATTCTACCTTTATATTGTGGGTAGGTGCATTCAACAGTTGTGTGAATGACATCTTTAAGAGCGGTGTGTAAGGCTTCAACTTTGAGATCTTGGCCGTCATTGAATCCGAGGACCAAGTCGCCAAAGATGATACATTTTGTTTTTGGCTCATCAGTGGGGTTAGTAGTAATGGTATGTCCAAGTCTGGCTGAGAGTTATTCTTAGGTGTTCTGTATATAGTTACTAGGTTAATAGTAGTTTATGGTTGGTAGCAAGTTTAGGGAGTAGAATTTCTTAACCCTCTAGATTATCTATGGGGCAGGCTCTTAGTTGGAGGTAGGTTCTAGCGATGATGGCTACTCCCCCACCTACTGATTTGGTTCTATCCGTTCTAAGGATAGTGTAATTTGGTGGAATGGCGATGGTGAGCGTAGGTCCAGAAGCTTGGTGGAGCCAAGTTTCTGTCACTATGAGCATGTCAATTCCCTGGTCAATTATATAATAATGTATTTCTGGGGCATGGGCAGCTATGAATCGTGCGTTGATGAGCGCTAATTTGAGTTTAGTAATGGGTTGGGTCTGAGACCCAGGTATAAAGTGCGGATTGCCAACTTTATTTGGGGTGTTCTGATACTTACTAGAATTAGTGAGAGTCTTTTTTAGAGGTATGCGTGGGTGATCTACTGAGGTGGTGCTGGGAATAGTTTTAGTTTGGGTGTGGGCACCGGGGGTTGGGCAATTGAAAGTTTGCGACCTGAGACGTTGCTTTCTGCTATTAAGCTGCAGTGTGATTAGTTTGCATTGTTAATTTTAGAATGGTCTATATTAGGATAAGGTAGGGTGGTGTGTGTCCATGATCTCAGTCGGTTGCATCTCAGTGTACCTAAGCTTGGGTAGGAACTCCTTATGGGCTAGTTATTTGAAGTAAGGGTGTATGGGGTGGGTGTGAAACTAGGTTTTTGGCTACTACTCCGCGCTGTAGGGAGGTTATTGTAGTCTTGGTGGGGGTGGAACGGGCTCGTTTTAGGAAGGAATGGGGTAGGACTGGGTATGGGGTGGTGTCTAGGGCATGATGGTCTGCTAAGATCATTTAAGTGGACAAGGACGAGGGATCCTATGCATGGTAGTCGAAGGGTACAATACAAAACGGAAACATGGCGAGTGTTAACCAGGCTGTCATAGCTACTTGTAGGTAGAGGACTAGCACTTTAACAGTCGTAATTTGATAATGCTTCTGCTCTACGTCAGGAAGATCATTTGTACAACAGGCCTAGGTTTCTTAGCTGTGTATAGAAATACCTCAAGATATGTTATACATTATGGCAATTTATACTTGACATAGTAGGCTGGTTTAGTACATTAGCATTGTAAATTGTACCAGATACAATAGTTCAGATCAATAGAAAGCAAAACTGTTTAGGTAGACTAGTTCTGGCTAAAACATGGCAGAATGTGATAATGCACCCTGCGCCATAGTAAACAGTCTCATTTGCTAATCGTAGCATCAGTGGATTACAGTCTAACATGTCAATACATTTTGGAGGCAGCGTAGAGTAGGCAAAAACGAGCCTAAAGCCTGTTGATTGGGTGCAATAACCGTTACATATATTGGCCAATATGATTAATACGTAGCGCGGTCACAGGCGGTGAGAGGCCACACTAAGCAGTGCATGTGGTCAATGCTAGGCATAACATACTTGATAAGAACGTCTGTTTGAAGGGAGGGTCACAGATGCAGTATTAGGTATTGAATATTAGGGGGGCAACAGTCACAAGCGCATATTAGGAGCTGGATGGGCGATGGGAACAGGCGCAGCTAGAATGTAGAGTTCAGATATATAATCTATGTTAGAAGGGCAACATGCATTTCGAAAATAGTATCGTACGGTGGACCGGTGGTCAGAGTCACAGGTAATGTCACAACGTGGGATAGTAGGTGAAGGCAGTACCTTTGGATTGCTGCTGTAGTGGCGGTGTTTGGGCAATGGCAGCCTGCTGCAGTGACGAATGCTCTATGGCTCATTCGCATGAGAGGGTGGAAGGGTCAGACGCCGTGTAGATCTGTGGTGCTGCTGGGCTTAGTGGCGCTGCGATGCATATGCAGAGGCTGCCATTTACCTGGCAAGGAACAAGTAGGGTAGGAGGTGGGCAGTATCGGGCGTGCCTCGTCCTGTCACGGACAGGCACAGACAGGCAAGGCACTTAGAATCGGCCATTTGTAGGGAGGTCCAGCTGACGCCTTCCGGTGAGTGGGGCTCACAGAAATAGCACTCACACAGAAAATGCCACACAATGCAGGTCCATGCCGAGCCAGTTGCCGGCATGGCTTACCCTGCCAGTTGCACCCATCAAGACCGGCTGCCTTGTCATGGGTCAGACACTCTGCAGCGACCATACCCACCCTGCAGTGGGCACATGCAATGGCCCCATATACAACCATACACTTCTGCCCACATGTTTGGTGTGTCCCTCGAACAAACAGCAGGTGTGACTTGCAAGCCAACACGCAGGCATGAACAATGCCTTACAGCATGTAATTTGTCCCCCTACAGGCTCACATCTAGCTCAGGATGAGGCAGAGGAGAAGGAATAGGAGGTGGGTGACGGCCCAACGACGGCCGTGGCCTTCACAGTGTCAAGCTCAACCACAACCCCTGAAGGGCTGACCAACGGGACGAGCAGTTGTAAGAGACCCCATGGTACACCAGGGACCAGCAAGACCAGACCTGCCGGTGCCAGCGCAGGCCCTGCACCCACTTCATATGCGGCAGACATGGCAACCCCATCTGCACCACAACTGCTGGCCAAAGCAGCTGCGATGGGTGACAGCTGCTGGCAGGCGCCAAAAAGACACTGAACAACCCACTTGACAGGCCCATAACACATACACACCACCTGGGTATGACAGCATTCAACCTGGGCAGCAGGGCCAGTCATCTGGGGGAGTCCGGCATCCCCTCATATGGGTCTTCATGTTTCAGCCTGAGCTCTCCCCATAGCCCCAAACCCATCACCATGCCACACCGGACCACTCTACCATGTTGAGGCAATGGAAAGGCGCCAGGTGCAAATGAAGGCAATCGCTAGTACACAGTCCCTCCACTTCTTGGCCATCCGGGACTGCATTTAGGGTGCAAGACGCCAGATGGTGCAGAGCATGGAGCGTGACCGGCCAGCATGCACGTAAGCTCACCAAGGGCATCTATGGCTTTGAGGAGGCTATGCAGCAAAACATGGAGCTCACAATGCAACACACCCAGAAGCCAGGGTCGGTTCCATCACACAAACGGAGGGATCCTTGCCGAGCTCCACAAGCCGCTGTTCTGAGCGCATTCTGGACCCGAAGTCGCTGGGGGAAAGCCATGAAGGGAAGAGGTCACGCAAGTGACTCTGGACTCGTACTTTGGCACTAGGGTGTGTTTGGGTGGTTTTGAGGGTGGCGAGGGGGATTTAGTGTGTTGGGTTGGTGTGAGGGGAGTGTGTCGGGAAGGGGGATGTGTGACCATTTACACATTAAACCTATGCTCATCTGAAGCAATTTCATCACATTCCTCTTTGAGTCCATGTGTTTTATCATTACTGTGACAGCATATATACACTGGTGCATGGAATGTGAATAGTAGTTTCCTCAAAAGAAATTGTCCATTAGTTCCTGGCGAGCCACTCCTCTTGCTCTGATGTCATCCCAACAAACGCGTCCAGTCGCCTCTGCCACAGGCAGTGTAAGCCCATCCTCAGAGCGGTGGCATGTCCACATCACGGGGTAGAGGGGCATTCCTCTGTAGGCATATATTGTGCAACATGGCACAGACCAGCACCATTTTTCCTACCTTTTCAGGCCTATACTTTAGTGCCCATTGGAGTATGGTCCAGGCATCAAAAACGGGTCTTCAGGAGGCCCAAGGTATGCTCTATACAGCGCTTGGTCCTGCTGTGTGCATAATTGTAGGCAAACTCCTGTGGCGTCTGGATCCTGCACAGGTGTCATGAGCCACGGCAGCTGCGGGTAGCCATCGTCGCCTGCCAGCAGAAAGGTTAAATGCATCAGTCACAGTGCATTGTGTAGGCGTTGCCATTTTCTAAATCATGTAGATGTGCATGCAACAGGGGCTTCATAACGACACATGTCTAGCTATCACCGTATGTGCATGTTGTATCAAGCAGTATTTTTATCTTCCTACACGAACCCGGTCTCTTGCAACAGTTGTCAATTTCAGGGTCTATGGTTGTCATGGCAAGATGACATGGTTCCTGCTTTGGGCCTGTATGTTGCTCTTGTGCATGTGCCCTTATGGTTGGTTACTTGTACCTCAGTGGGTTTCTGGTCAGCGGATACTAATTGATGGCGTCATGTTCCCGAGTACTTGGCTGTGGAACTGCCAGGACCACTGGTCTAGGTTGGCATGTCGCACATTGTGATGCAATGATTATGGACTATCATGTTGCACTGGGGCACCTGTATGTGTGTTAGTCCATTGAGTCCCTGTGCATATGCATATTCATACAGGTTTGTCTGGCATAATTGTTCTGTGGGGTGTACAGTCCTTTGTGCGGTAAGTGGGCAAGTCCTATATGTTCATGCCTTGTCAGGGCTTGCATTTTGCGGTTATGCCCAAGCAACACCCCCAACCTCCAAATACGCTTGGCTGCATTGCAGCACCTTGACATTGTGCGATGGCACTTGTACTCACCGAATATGCAGGTCAGTTTTCCTCTGTGCCTCTCCATGTATCCTGGCAGTGTACTATTGCGTAGGACCATGGCATTGTGGGTGGAACCAGGGAAGCGGGAACAGTAGTGTACGAAATATAGGTCGGGATCGCAGGTCACCTGGACGTTAAGGGAGTGGTGGTGCTTCCTGTTGGGGTACACCACTTTGTGTGCCTTGAGGGACCACGAACACATGAGTACAGTCCAGGACTGCAATGACATTTGGCATGTGTGCTACAGCATGGCACTGGGCCTTCATGGCGTGCACCTCTGCCTAGGAGGTGGTCAGAGAGATATAGCGTGTAACATGGAGCAGGAGGGCTTCCAACACCTGGCCAAGCATGAGACAAAATGTGGGCTGTGACATGCCCTGCAGCATGGCCACAGAGTGCTCGAAGTTCCTAGGAATTGCAGGACGGACACAAGCTTTTGCAGTGGGGGCACATCGGTCCAGCTGTTTATCCTGCTCTCAATGTCCCACTGGATTGTGGTGAGCAGCTCACTTATGGGCCCCCTGTTGAGTCGGTACTAGGTTACCAGCTGGCTGTCTTTGAGGTCCCAGGGTGAGGGCCTGGGTATGGGTGCATGCCTTACATGGCTCCTCCTCCTGTGCCCTGGCCTGGTTTTCATGTCTCTGTAGTTCCAGGTGCAGCACGAGCAGCTGCAGGTACCATCGAGCAATGGCTTGTGGCAGCATGGTGTTGGAAATGTGTTTGGGGAAGGCGTGTGCTTTATGTAGCCATCTTGAGTGGATTGGGTTCACCTGGGTGTGGCACCTGTATGCATTTACCTCCACCTGAAAGCTGGAGGTAACAGCTGTATTTTCGGCGGCATTAGCAACGATATTTGGTGCCAATACCGCAGTTTCTAGATGTGTGCTACTGTGATGAGACGGTAATACGGTTTGCGTTTCAGCTGCATTTCCACCGTCTGTAACAGTCGGTAGAATTAGTGCAGACTCAATTCGGCAGGAACTGTAATTGTGACGGGCAATCAGTTCCAGCAACTTTTAAAGGTTTACCACCGGACTTGTAATGACTACATAGTCTTGAAACAAAGGCCAAAGGAATCTGACTTCTCGGGTGGTAAATCTAGAGCACGGATAGCTTTTGATAGAACTCTGTAAAACTGTTTGGAAGGGTGAAGATGATTTTCCTCACCCTCTAGTTGCAGTGTTGCTTATTTCTCCAATCTTGATATTTTTGGAGGCAGATGTAACTTTGTTTCCACAGGGGATGAAAGCAGATTAACAAGGGCAGGGTGCGGGCAATTGGTGTTCTTGAGGTCAAAGACTTTTCTGCACGTCTCCCTCCTTTATAGCCTTTACCATGTACAACTCTGAAATGGAAAGATCTTGAATGGCTTATTCCTTGATGTTGGTCATTGGGCAGTTGGCAGAAACTACCAACACTGGAGCAGGAATATAAAGGTAGAGA
This sequence comes from Ambystoma mexicanum, assembly GCF_040938575.1. NCBI lineage: Eukaryota > Metazoa > Chordata > Amphibia > Caudata > Ambystomatidae > Ambystoma > Ambystoma mexicanum. The sequence continues at coordinate 152,229,907 of NC_090936.1, forward strand.
AGGTGCTGTAGCAGGCTTCAAGTTCTGTTACACATACGGCCACCACGCCTCGGGACCTGCCTGTTAGTTGAGGGGCGGGTGGCTACTAGAAGGAAAGGAGTTTCATGAGAACTGAACTTTCTTTCCTCACGGGAGGATGAAAAAGCTCCCACAGACTTACTAAGAGGAATTCCATTTTAAAAGACTCGCCTTCAGTGTAAAAATGTGGATGGGCCCCGAAAGGGCAAATCAAGTATAACCATCAAATGGCAGTGATACATGGTTTATACGCGAGCTGTGCTTTTTAAAATTATAATTTTTTTTTTTTTTTTTTTTTAACTATTACCAGAAAGACTTGGTACTGAGGCAGTGCCGAAAGACCCCAGTGCTACCTCTTCTCGTGAGGTTTAAACTGGTCGGAAGATTTGGTAGGTTTTAGGTTTTCCAGTACTGAAATATTCAGTACCAACACAGCAGCACAAACCCTAAGAGACTGACATTGCCTCCCTTCTCTCTGAAGGGAACACCTTCTAGGCGAATTTAAAGTCCCCAGTGTGTGTCCTTCCATTGTTCAGGATGGTGCAAAGGATGAGACACTTCACTTTTCTGCAGTCTCAACGTAGTCTGCGGTGAAAAGATCATCCCGTACTGCAGGGCAAGCCTGAGAATGCTTTCTCACCAAGACGTACTTGCAAACATGGGTGCCTAGAGTAAATGCCTTACTGGGCATTAATAGGTCTCTGGGAATTTAGACGGGGCAGCTTTCCACCGGTTCCAATGGGCAGTTCCAACTTGGAGACTTCGCCCACTCCAATTTCGCTAACCGCTCCGATACATACTCTGCCGTCCTTCACCAAACAAGATATTCTGTGGTCCAGACCCTTCTTTGACACGGAAACTAAGCATGCTCTTAGAGACTAAGGTTTAATTCTCCCTAAAAACGAACAAGATCCCGGGTGAAAGCTCTGGAGACAGTTCACACCAGCTTTGTGCTTACTTCATCCTATACACCCTTGAACCCAGTTGTCAACAGATTTGCTTAAGAGGGAGACATTGAAGTACAGTGTCAGCCAATTAAATAAATATGCCTCTCAGGGAGGGGGAGACAGCAAAAAGTGAAACTACCTAAAAAAGAATATAGGAGGTGCACAGATTAACTCCCATAAACAAAGAATAGGGCGGAAAGAGAGGAACTGGGGGAGACTGATGACGGGCCAGTAGTAAGTCCTGGCATTTGGAGCAATGCTCGAGTGTACCAGCCCCATTCTAAATTTCTTTAACGGACAGCATTCTTTTAAAGAACCTATACTCCCTTTCCAGCCTACTGGGCAAAAGTTTACAACATATCCAAGTTGCATGCGCTCTTCCTGAAAAAAACAGTATTGAACGACTTTACAATCGCCACGTATTAGATAATCATCATGAATAGCCCATATTCAATATGAGTCAATGAAACAATAGACATTTCTTTAGTGCACATTATTCCACAGGGATTACCATGGAATAATATACCATATGAATATACCTGCATAAATTCCACAACAAACACGTTTAAACTTGCTGACGTTTCTGCCCTTCCAGATAATCATAATTTATAACAATTGGCCTACAATCAGGACAGAACATTTTTACATAACAAATGAATTTCATGCCATCATCTAGTTAGTGTTCCCTTTTTCACTAGTTCAACTACTGAGCATAGTACCTGTTAGAGATACAAATAGGAGGTTTTTTTTCTTCTCAATTTAGGAATATATGCTTGTTCATTATTCCTCAGTTTAAGAGGACAAAGGCTTTTGGCCAAACTTACTCAGATTATCCTTTTTCTTATTGTGACTTCAAACTAAAAAAGGGCATAAAGGACAAAAAGTAATGCATGGACATTTTTGTGTAATTCTTTTGTTTCAGTTTGATACAATTAATAAATGCTTACTTTTGAGTGCATCTAACAAGTCACTGTCTTTTCCTTCTCCAACTAATATTCTAGCACCGGCATCACAGTTCCAGGATTGGATCGGTTGTAGAGACCACAAGAGTATTTAAAACATACAATTTTAGATCAGTGTTTTCTACCACTCATCTAAACGATTGCTTATTTTGCAAGCTTAGTCTTAGCTAAATGTAAAATTAGCATTGCTCCCAATGACAGTCTGTGCCGCGGCTTGTTTTGTTTTTGGTAAGACAATTCAACCATTAAATTGTTGACTTGTCATTTCTAGAGCTCACATTTTACTTATCTGTTACTTTCCAGAATGAATGCTCCCTATTGTAGTGTGCCCATTCTGTTCGTGAAACTCAGTGGTCATTATTTCACTGAAGATAGCAAACCTATTTGGCAGGTGCTCATCATTTGCGATTTAACCCCTGGGAAACAGCATTGTATTTCCATATCACTGTTTCACCATTTGTCCCTACTATCTACATCATGAACATTTCTTCAAATTTACATTTCTCACATACTTGCTTCAACACGGACACTCCTCTTGAAAGCATAGCGCGTTTATGCCATTTGCTTGCAGATGTCCCTGTTCTTGGAGATACTTGCTGTGGTTTTTTTCTCCCATTGATGAAAATGGAAATACAGTGCTGTTATGTACCGATTCATTCATTACCTTTCCTCTTGCCCTCATTTTCTATATATACACTCAGATAAAAGAAGTTATTCAATTAATATCTGTCAACTGATTAAGGTAGTAGCTAAAATTATACCATGTTCAAAACTATGGATACTCCATTCCATGAGAGATTTTTCTTTTTTTTTTTAAATAAAAGATATAGGCCCTTGTCCATCTGCTCTTTTGGAAATAACAATGGTGAATAAGTTCAATAGGCAGAGTTTCCACAGAAGAAATTGTTGAAGGATCGCTCTTACAGAAGCAGATTGAAGTCTTTCTTTACAGACAGGATAAGTGGTTTTTGAAAAGCATAGGCTTCCAAAACTTGTGTTTGCTTCTTTATTTCATAGCATCATAGACACTACAAAACCAGGGTTCACAATTGGCAGGATCATGGAGTCAAGGGCCATCAAGACCCTACCCTGCAACTTCATATAGAAAAATTGAGAGACTCCCTCAATTGTTCAACCCAATGCAACCGAGATGCTGAGCACCCCCAAGAAAGACTTAACACAGCACCCAAACAGATGAAATGTCCATTATGGATAACAATGCAGTTAGATAGAGATAATTTGACCATTTTTGTTCTTAACATGGTGGCCTTTTCATATCAAACATACAAGCAGTATTAACATATTAAGCAGTGTCGAAGCGATTGAGGGGAGCTGCTCTTGTCTTTTCGGGATGGTACTGCTATGTAATCTATTCTAAGCATGTGAATCCATGAAAGATCCAATGCTGGAGAAGGGAATAGTTTCTTACCTGTAACTCCATTTCTCCAGCATTGGTATCTTTCATGGATTCACATGCGCCCGCCTGCCTCCCCTGGGCATGCAAACTGGTTCCCCCACTACTTTGGGGGCCGAAATCTGAGGGAGCGCGGGGGCGGGTCCTGTATTTATATCATGGCGTCCTGACGGCGCGGGCACGCATGATACAAAACAAGGTGGATAGGACGCATAAGCATCGAAAAAGTTTTCCTACGGGAAAGGGTCTATATAATGTACCGGGGATTCCCAGCCTGACGACGGGGAATATTCTAAGCATGTGAATCCATGAAAGATCCAATGCTGGAGAAAGAATGATTACAGAATGTATGAACGAATTTCCACAGACAACCTGAAATAATCCACACCAAAAAAATACAAAATAAATGTATAATGCCCAAATTGCACGCAAGTTCAATCTTGTAAAAGGCACACAGGGCACTATAAGTGAAAGGCTTACTTTCCCAGAGCATGATCCAAGCCATCCAGCCTGTAAAGCAAGGATCAAAACTGCTTGGATGTCTTAAGCTCCTGTGAGAAGCTCCTGGGTAGCTTGACACAAATTGCAAATAGGTATATTCGTATTCACTAGTTCTGGGAAGTGAATGGTAGTCACTGTGTAACTGTTCGTGAGAAAGTCTATAAATATACATTAGGAAACCTTCAGAAGAATAAATAATGAGGTCGAATGCAACAAACAAAAAGTTAAAAATGTGCATCCTTTGAGGAAGCTAGCTTTAAGCCACATTGTTTGTGAATGTGCACCGAACCCTTGGGTAACTGGGCTCAACAGGTACAAGGATGCTTACAGCTTGGTTACACAGTGGTATCAGTACAGTGAACAATAAGTAGAAAAAAAAAGAAATGCAAGTAGAATTGGATTAGTCTTCAGTTTTCCAGCGGTTGCTTGCTCTTCCTCAATGTTTAATACACAATATCCAGGCGCTCACTTTAGCTTCTGCTAAAACAGGTTTTTCACTTCCCAATTTAATGCCTAAAGAATTTTCTGGTGGCAAGCAGAACCACACAAAAAGGAGAGGTTTCTCAAATTCTTATATCACAGTTCATTCGACGTGCAAACACTACCCTTTCTAGTCCTATTGCTAGATGTCAGAGCACTCTAAAAACCAGGGAATAGATGATTGTTCATCTAAGTTTACTACACACAAAGTAAACCATCTAGAAAAGATCACGATACAACATTTTTACATAGCGAATGCTCAGACAAAACGGTTTTCTCTCTTCTACTCCCCCCACCCCTATCTATATTAAATGTACCTTCCTAAAACAGGCTTCAAGTCACACCTGTGGCTATGCTCAATACAAGTCTTCCAATAGTTTAGCTAAAACAATACATAATTGAAAGACAGTGAATGTGCTTAAGTTCATTTCTTTGATACTTTCTTTTTACTTGCATACTCGTAGCACACATTTTGTATTCTATGTATCCTTTGGTCACATCTTTCATATTATGAATCAAGTATTTTAAATCTAACATTTAGCCAAATAAAAGAGGATCTAATACCTAAATAGCTATTAAACTAAGAAGCCTACACATGTTTCACACCACTCAAACCAACTCGAATGGTACATGTGTGCTTCTTTAGGTTCATCCGACTAAACTAAGCCATTCAATTCATCAAAAGGAAAAGTAAACCGTTAATTAGCTCCATTTACTCTATTATAATTGTGTCTGAATTGTAGATCAAAATTACCTCCAGAGTTGTATTAATTGTCTAGTAAAGTGTTCCAACGTTGCATCAGTTTCTAAAATTGCCAAAATATCTTAAGTCCTTTTGTCCAAGTGTCAGAAAGGATACTTTGTATTAGGAATACATTAATATTGAGTGACATTATCAATTGCTACTAAAAATGTGTTGATCTGTTTGCGGATGATGTTCTGCTTTCTCTCACGAATCCGCAGATCTCAGTGCCTGCTCCGCTAAAGGGATTGCGGGAATAGGGGGTGGGGGGGGGGGGTACTTGGGGGTTAAGGTTGACTTGGAAAAGTCTGTGGCATTTCTGGCTAAGACTTGGAGCAGAGACACCGACTTCATGACAGAGTTGGGGATTGCGACACAGCAGGAGGGATTCCACTACCTTGGGGGTCAAGGTAACGAGTGACGCTGGGCATCTGCTTGAAAGAAATTACCTCCCTCTCTGGGGCAAGATACAGGCTGACATGACATGTAGCATTGTGGACGGATGGCACTCCCCAGGTCCTCCCCAAGCTGCTGTTTTTGTTACAGATAACTCCCCATAGTGGTTCCATCCACTTTTTGGCCAAGGCGCATAGAGCTCTCCTTTTTTCGAGGGGCGGGAGCCAAGCCCAGGGTGGCTTGTAGAACTTTGGTCCTGCCTAAAGAGGCGTGGAGGGGATTCCCAGACCTTATGGCGTACTATAGGGAAGCTCAACTGAGGATAATGGTGGACCATCTAGACCCTAGCTCACAGAAACAGTGGGTACACATGAACAACTCGGTCGTGGAACCGTTTACGCTAGAAGAGAGTATGTGGTTCCTGCAGAGAGAGAGATCCACCCTCCCCGCAGCGGGTCCTGCCACACCCCATATTGGCGATTTATTGGTCACTTTGGCGCAAGAGTGGTGCTAACCGACGGCTGTCTACGTGGCCCTCGCCCCCAAGTTGTATCTGGGCACTGCCATTGATGAACTATTGCAGATGCCTTACAGTTTCACTGGTGGTACAAGGCAGGATTGTCAAGAGTGGGGCAGCTCTGGGAAGGGGGCAGATTCATGTCACTGGCCCACCTGAAGGAATGTTTGGGTATCGGGGGCTGTTTGTCTTCAGCATCTGCAGTTGAAAGGAGTGTTGAGGCAGGAATAGGGAGAAAATTTAGGTAGGGAACTCACCCTTTGAAAAGCTGTTGTTGCAAGGTGCTACCACGAAGGGCTGGATATCTCAACTATGGGGAATTGAGGCAGAGCTGCCCTGCCGACACGCTTCCGTCAAGGGCGAAGTGGGCCAAAGACCTGGAGATAGACATAACTGATCAGATGTGGGCCACAATAAGTAGGAGGGCTAAAACGTCCATGCTGTCCCTGCAATATGAAATGCAAGCATTTAAATTGATACACAGATGGCATTACCCACCGGCAGCCCTGGCGGTGATGTATCAAGGGGTGGACTTGCGCTGTACAGTCTTGGGATGGCTCAAGGATTTGGATGGAGTGCAAAGGCCTCCATCGCCGGGTCTGTGCTGCTGTTGGGGTGTATGAGGAGGATGTGGGGGAGGAAGGCCATATAGTCCACTCCCTGCTAGTGGCAGCAACGAGATGTGTGGCACAGCACTGGAAGATAAGAGGTATACCCACAAGAAAGAATGGGTCCAGAAAGCAAGGTCCATTTACAACATGGAGTACTTGAAGCACCTGTTGGAGGAGGCATGGACAGAGGACCTGGCTACCTTTCATTAATACATACGGTCATTAGCCTGCCATGGGAAAGTAACACAATGGTGTACGATTCTATTTGAAGTGATATAAGTGGTGTTCACTGTAATGCATGCAGGCGATGGATGGACGGGGGTAGGGGGCTGGGAGTAATTTACATGAGCCAGTTATTGCTCATTCTGATAAAAATGTTGGCTACTTCTTGAGAAAATGACAATAAAATTGATTTTTTTTTGTGAAAAAGGTGTCGATATTCATTTTCTCATTTAATTCGTTTTTTTCACTTATAGATTGATTGGTTTCATTTAGTCATGTGGCCCTGAAGGAGCATGCACCTTATGAAATTAGATTACAGACATGTAGTGTGAAACACATGCACGCCCTAGATTGGGTTCTTTCCTTTGAAAGATATTTAGATCTTAGACACTTATTTTGCTAGATACTCAGTTTCAAATATTGGAATCATAATATTAGAGTTGCGACCAAAAGAAACAATACATCCTTTGATGGGTACAGAAATGAAAAATTCAACATTTATTTTTTATAAAACTTTACATGTTTTGTCAATGTATTAAAGTAATTGAGTATATAAAAGTACATTGTCTATTTTTCAGTTATTTAACTGACAGACGAAATGTTTCTGCAGATTGAGGATTTTGCAGCCTGTTCCAATAATACAAGCATTATATTTTCTCAGTTGTGTTACATTCTACAAGACATTCACACAAACTCATTAGTGACCTGCCGTTTATCTATAACAAACAATAAATCACCAAAAAGTGGAAAGTTTTCTGATTCAATGGTGATCTTCCTCTGCAGTATGGAACACTGAACTTATCCAGAAAGCTAAATTTGGCAACTGCGCCAGCAAAGCAATATAGAGAAAAATCTGATGATTAATATAGCGGGAAAGATATCAAGTGTACCATTTTCTCTTTTCAGGAATAGCTTATGCAGGATTTCATGTTTAGGAAGAGAAGAATTACAATTTGGTAAACCAACTATTCTACAGACTACTAGGACTTCAGCAGGCATAGTGATAAATTAATACATGTTCAGTAATTGCCAATGCCCCCTGACTGGGAATGTAAAGCAGACGTGTTTGATGAGGGCAACAGTCGAATGTCAGAGTACCAAATTTAGTGGTCCGTGTTTGTGGAAAAATGAATGAATTTTTAATATTTACATTTACAGATTACCTATGCAATAAATAGGAACAGGAGCAAAAGCTTCTCAATGCTGGCAAAATAAAACAAGAATGCTTTTGATAACACTAGTTTTCTTACGTAGATTCTATACCTCGGATCCATGTCTAGGTCCCAGATTGAGAGTCCAGAACCTCACACAGATATATATTCTAGGGTACTGCTCCAAAGTCTGACAGCAGTGCAGGCTGGAAACTGGGGCGGAAACCCATTTTATCATATCTTTAGACACTTTCCACCAGAAAGTAACCTGAAACAATGGTTGGTAAAAGAGGCAGGGTGGGCCCGAGATGATGAATTTGCGACATAATCCATTTAGATCTGTGGACCTATGGTGGCTAAGGTAACATTATCTCTTGATGTAACAATTGCTTATAAAAAGATGTCCACCGCAATACTTAAATATATAAAAAGAGGGCGGGGGGGGGTGGGTTCTTCCAATATCCACATAAGAAAAACATACCAAATATATGCTAAAACCGAGCTCAGTGAAACAATGCCTCCAGAAGAGAGAGCAGATTTTAAATAGATTGGCTTATAAGAAAATCTTCAAAAATAAAGTTGAAATGTAAGATTTATGCAAAACTATGCTTCAGCTCAGAGGGCGGATGTAATAGAACACTAAATTCATATCCAATTTAATTGGAGCCTATAGAATTGAGGGTAACTTAATGCTTTGAGAAACTGAATCCATAGCAATATTAAAATATAAAATCACTCACTGGCTTTCATTAAAAATCCAAAGAGATGGAAAAAGCCAGAGGAAAAAAAATAGCACATTTCAAATTTCACGCAATACAACAAAAGGGCCTGCAGACCCAATCGTATTAATGTACAAGCTTAATGTACAAAACAGAACAATGCAAAAACATTTGGAGACCACCACATTCTTTTTCAGTTCCTGTATGCCTGGTGCAACCTTTCATCGCAAGGCAGTGGTATATACAGATTCCCGGAAGAGTTTGGCACTGGGTTAAGAGTGTACCACAAAAGGAAATTGGGAGAGTAATGAGGCCTGCCAGTAGAGCAGGCGCATGGTACAGAAACAAGACAGGAGTGTATGACCAGTGGGCATGCCCATAAAGCCCGTTTTTCAAAGGTTTTGCGGCATGTTGTACTTTCTTGGGTCTCTATAAGGGGGTCAGTGCTACAACACAATAGGGTGCACTGATGCTTCTTCTGTTGGTTGTGAATATCTGAACTTGGACGCGGCTTTAAGGTAGCGTGTTCGTGCTATAGACAAGCCAAAAAAAACAAAAAGCTATAGATAGTCGACTTCTATGGTGAGTCTTCAGCAAAAGAACAAGGCAATTAGGCAACGAGTAGACAACACAAGAAAGAGTAACTCTTCAAATTAAGCCTGCTGGACAAGAAAATGAATCCCCTTAGAAGTCTAAAATTGAGCCACTGCAATGAAAGGTGCTTAGAAGAGTCCATTTGAATGCCTGCATGATCAAGCTACAACAAACACTACCACTAACAGTATACATAACATGCATACCATTGTCATCTGTGACTGTTTTCCGTCGATCCTCTGGAGAGACGTGCACCAGCTGCAGGACGAGGGGTCTCCGGGTTACTATGCCAGTGCCTCTGGGAAGCAAGTCCCTCCCAACCAGACTTTCCAGCACCGAACTCTTTCCACTGCTCTGAAAAGAAAAGCACACCATTGTAATCCTCGAGAAAGAATCGTACTTCCTCAGCTCTTAATCCTGCAAGGGCTCGGGTATCCCATTGAGTTCATGGATGCCAAAAGGAATTAACACCAACTTTCATTTGTGAAGAGGGAGTGGTGGGGGGGTTCGAGAAGACACCCTCCACCCCTTTTAGTAACAGACAGTCCTGTGCGAGGGTACACTCTTCCCACTTTTTTTCAGCCCTAATTTGCGAAGCGTGTTAGAGTGCGGCCAAGAATTACACTAAATGCCGTGCAGTAAAGAGCCACACAGTTGATAAGTGCGCGGTAAAGACATGCAACCAGCATTACACTGACAATCTGAAAATCTATAAATCAACATTGCTTTCCATAATATCTGCCAACGGTCACGTAGTTTACAGGGCTGGAAATGGCATGCACACAATAGTTACAAATAACGGATATACTGCCACTTGCCATGCAAAACTACATCAGAGCATGGACTTATTTGAGAAGTAAGATTAGTTACAGTCATCGAGGTTTGCAAAAACAGCCCCAATTCGGATTAACTAACTGAAATATTTCATAATAACTACAGCATTAATAAAAAGGTGATCAGACTAGGGTAATGAAAAACAGACTATACAGGCAATGCGTGCCTACATGCTTAATGTGCTGGGCCGATTGAGTGGGCCCAAATGGAGGCACTGCTACTACCTCCTCAGCAGAGCACCGAGGAAGCAACACAGCCCTGCTCAGGATAGGTGAGGATGACCATTTACGGCAAGCTCATGATGCGTGGGTTGAGATCTGCTTGTTATGGAGGCATGCCCGATAATGTAATGCATAGTCCTGCATCCTGGGACGAGCAACCAGATAACACCACCAGAAATCAAGAGCTCTGCAGCAGAGAATTAGGACTTGGACTTTGTACTGGTGAACACGCCATTGCCGAATGGAAGACCGATAGCCTCGGTACCCAGTGTGCAAGCCTTTCATCTCTGATGGGACTGCCTTGCTGGCAGATGGTGCATGACATGGCATGGCGCACCCACCCTCAAGCCACCTGGACACTGCACCCCAGATTAGCAGTACACCCAAAACCAGGCAGGTGGTGTCAGGAATGATGGGCCATGACTTACGTTGGTCTTGCCGAGTCTGCAACAGCACCACAGCCTCCTGCCTCAACCACCAGCTGCTGAGGGACCACCACTTACTTTTCCACCCAAGGCTCTTGCTCCAGAGCCTCCACACTCCTCTCGAGCTGCCTCGTTCATGTGAGCCTCCCAGAATAGGTCACCATCTCCAACTTCAACTAAGGTCTGTACCTGGTCCCAGTCCCAGAGGATTCCCTCAGCCACTTCAGACTCCTGATCTAGCAAAGCCGCCAATGGACCCCAAACCGCTAGCAGAACGTGCTACCCAAACAGCTCAGCTATCCTCTACGCCAACACTCGAGGTTGCTACCTTGGCTGTGCTGCCAATTCCCAAACGGACCACACAATGCCTCATCCACAACTGATGCCCCTCCATTAACATGGATAGTCGACTTATCTTACTCTGACAAGGTGTTGGTTTCCAAATCCCAGACAAGACAAAGAATGCTAGACTACTGCTTCTGTGCCCACACAGCAGTGGTCCCTCAGCCGTATCACCCACTAACAGTGCACTAAAACGATCCCAGAGAAGCTACTCCTGGTCGTTTTCCTGTGCAGTGATCTTTCAAACCACAAAGTTGAGCGAATCTTACAAAAACACAAAAGGGGAAGAGCAGAGGGGAAAAGGGGAAGCTACAGGTAAAGGATAAAAGAAAACCAGCCAAAATAAATAAGGAACAAGTGACTTACCTGTAACTGTTGTTCTCCAGCATGGGTCTGGCATGGATTCACATGCTCATGAATATTCCCCGTCGTCAGGCTGGGAATCCTCGGTAAAGAAAAAAATCAGTATCAGTTTCGTTTCTGATCTGTCTTTCGTAGCAGTAACCAATCACTGATCTCTGCGTCATACTGACCACAGCCAATGACTGCCCCTCCTTAAGCCCCGCCTCTGGCAGCCATCTTCAGATTTGGTAGCACGTGAAGTGGCAGTATGACCAAGTGAAGAGCCGCAGAGGGGTAGGCGGGAGGGTTCGCATGTGAATCCATGCCAGACCCATGCTGGAGAACAACAGTTACAGGTAAGTAACTTGTTCCTTCTCCAGCATGGGGTCTGGCATGGATTCACATGCTCATGAATATAAGAATAAATAGCAGTACACACATGCACAACCACGGGAGGTGGCAAAAGGCTCAACATTAAGCAATACAAAAAACTCAACATTAAGCATCTCTTACCTCCTCACCAGGCTCACCTTAAGCGAACAGGTTGCGCAGCACTGCTTGGCCGACCCTGGACTCCTCCCTGGAATCCCGATCGACGCAGTAGAATCTCGTGAAGGTGTGCGTCGACCTCCACGTAGCAACCCTGCAGATGTCCAGCAGGGGCACACCAGATAAGAACGCCGTAGTAGCAGCGATCGCTCTGGTCGAATGGGCTCTCGGACGGCCTGGCAGCGGTCGGTTAGCCAACCGGTGGCAGTGCATGATGCAGCCGGAGAGCCATCTGGAAATAGAAGACTTCGAGAGAGCCTTCCCTTGATTCACAGGTCCAAAGTTCACGAATAGCTGTGATGTCCTCCGAAAATTCTTTGTGCGGTTCATGTAGAACTTCAGCGCTCTAGCCACATCCAGCGAGTGCAAAGTCCTCTCGGCCGGCGACGAAGGAGACGAGCCCAGGTTACACCAAGGGCTCGTTAAGATGGAAGTCCGACGGCACCTTGGGCATAAAGGAGGGGTGCGTTCTAAGCACCACCCTCGAGGCATGGAAAGTCAAGTACGGTGCTTTGCAGAATAGGGCCTGGATCTCTCCCACTCGTCGTGCGGAGGTAATGGCCACCAGGAATGCAGTCATCCACGACACAAACTTCATCGGTGCGGAGTGCATCGGCTCGAATGGGGGCCCCATGAGCCTGGTCAGCACCACGTTAAGTTCCCACGCCGGGGCCTTCACCAGCAGGAACGACCGGAACAGTCCTTTCATAAACTCTTTTACCAGTCGATGGGACCACAGGGACATCCGTCCTGTGGTTCTGGTATATCTGGAGATGGCCGCCAGACAGCCTTTGCCAGCGATAGCAGGTACGGCAGCACTTGAGGGGCCGTAATCCCTAGGGGGTTGATCTTCTGTGCTCGGCACCAGATAGAGAACCTCTTCCACTTATGACCGTAGCATTTGAGAGTCGAGGACGCCCTGGCCTTTGCAAGAACCTCTCTGCAATCGGCCGGTATATCGTAGCCTCCAAACTCTAGCGCTGCAGGAGCCAAGGCTGCAGGTTCAGCGACGCCGGGTCGTGGTGGAAGATGGCGCCTCCTTCTCTGGAGAGAAGGTCCGCGTCCGCCGACAGCTTGATGGGAGGGGACGTTGACAAGGCCAGAAGGTCCGGGAACCAGATCTGCTTCGGCCACGCCAGTGCGACGAGGATCATCCTGCACCGGGACCTCTTGAGCTGGTTGATGAGTCAAAGCAACAAACGGCAAAGGAGGGAACGCATACAGGTATAGGCCATCCCAGGGGAACGAGAACGCATCGCCCATGCTTCTCGGCTGGGGAAACCTGCTGGCGAACCTCTTGCACTTCGAGTTTGTCGCTGTTGCGAACAGGTCGATTTGAGGTTTGCCCCATCGTCGGAAGAGTTGATCCACCTGATCCTGGCGCAGTTCCCACTCGTGACACGCGCGCTGCTCCCTGCTGAGCGAGTCGGCGATGGTGTTTTTTTCTCCTGCCAGGTGGAAGGGAACCAGGAACATCCCCTGGGCGACCGCCCAGTGCCACAGATCCTGTACCTCCGTGGATAGGGCTGGGGATCTGGTGCCTCCCTGCTTCCGTATGTAAAACATTGTCGTGGTGTCGTCCGTGAAGATCCGCACCACCTTGCCCTTGAGCGACGGGAGGAACGATTTGAGAGCCCAGAACACGGCTCGGAGTTCCAGGACGTTGATGTGCAGGAGCCTCTCCTCCGGGAGCCAGAGGCCTCTTGCGTGGAGATCTCTGCTGTGGGCGCCCCAGCCTTCCAGGGAGGCGTCCGTCGTCACCGTCTCCTGGTACGCCGGCGTCTGAAAGTCCTTGCCCGCTGTAAGGTGCGCTCGAACGCCCCACCACAGAATCGCCCGCCGGAACACCTCATTGAGGGGGATCCTGTCTTCGAAGGTGCCCGTCGCCTGCATCCAACAGGCGTCGAGAAATTCTTGAAGAGGGCGCATCCGTAGTCTGCAGAGGCGCACCAGGTAGATGCAAGAGGACATCATCCCCAGGAGGGACTTGATGGACCTCACCCTGGCCACGTCCGTGGCTAGCAGACGCTGCACTTTGCCTAGAATGGTCTTCGTCCGTTCTTCCGACGGTGCCGCCAGGTGCCTCAATGTATCGAGCTTCGCTCCCAGAAACAGGGCCACCTGCGACGGCACCAGGTGGGACTTTGGGTAATTTATGGCGAATCCCAGGTCTGTGAGTAGCTGGACGGTCCTCGCAGTGTGTTCGACGGAGAGTTCCCTCGTCCTTGAGCGGATGAGCCAGTCGTCCAGGTAGGGGTAGATGTGAATCCCCTGCAGGCGCAGCCGCGCCGACACAGGTGCTAGGCACTCGGTAAAGACCCTGGGGGCCGACTTCAATCCGAACGGCAGTGCTCTGAATTGGTAGTGGCGTCCCTGGACGAAGAACCTGAGGAACTTTCGGTGACTTTTGAGGATCGGAACGTGGAAGTAAGCATCCTCCAGGTCCAACGACGATAGAAAGTCGCCTTCCTCCAGCTGTCCCAGCACGTGCTGGAGGGTGACCATCCTGAACTTTTGTGACCTGATGTATTTGTTCAAACGACAAAGGTCCAGGATGGGGCGCCAGCTGCCCGTCTTCTTCCTGACGAGGAAGTGCCTTGAGTACACCCCGGAGCCTCTTCGGGACAAGCTCGATGGCGCCTTTCCTGAGCATCGCCCGTACTTCCAACAGCAGTTGCGGGACGTGATTTTCCTTCCTGGCCACAGGTGGAACGTGAGGGCACTTCTTCAGGAATTCGATAAAGTGTCCTCTTGCCAGGGTATCCAGCACCCAACGGTCGGTGGAGATGGACTTCCACACGCCGACAAACTTCATCAGCCGGCCTCCCACCGGGGTGCTTCGGTGGGGGCCCGAGGCCACGGCCGGTTCAGTCCTGCTTGGAGGTGATGACCTTGCCGCCCTGGCCACCTTGCCGATGGCGGCGAGGCACTCCCTGCTTGCTGCGACCCCTGTAGGCCTCCTGAGACGAGGAGCGTGCCGCCTGGCGGTAGGATGACGAGACACCGCTGGATCCCTTTGAGGCACCCTGTCTGCCTCCGGAGCTCCGAAAGGGCCGTCGTTGCTGAAGGGCTCCTAGGGCGCGGGCCGTGTCCGTGTCCGTCTTTATGGCTTGGAGGGATTCGTCCACCGCCTTACCGAACAAGTTGCTGCCGTCGAACGGCATGTCCAACACCCTGGTCTGGACGTCCTGACGGAAGTCGGTCGCCCGGAGCCAACCCCCGTCGTCGTAGGCAAACACCGTTGCCCAGCTGGCGGAACCCGGTATCGGCAATATCGGTTACCACCGTTATGGCGTGGTCCGACGCCACCTCGCCTGCTTGAAGTATCTCCAGGGCCTCAGACCTCTTGTCGTCCGGTAGGAAGTCCAATATGGGGGCCAGCTTAAACCAGAGCTCTCTGTCGTTACGGGCCACGATCGCCAGGGCGTTGGCCGCTTTGATTGTCGTCGCCGACGAAACGACCCGGCACCCCATGGCGTCCAACTTCTTTCCCTCGCCGTCCGGCGGGGAATTCGACGTCGAGGCTCCTGACCCTGCCGCTTTCTTCTTCGCCGCCGCCAAGACGACCGAGTCTGGCGTTGGCTGGGCCCTGAGGCACAGGGGAGCGGTTTCGGGGACCCGGTACTTCTTCTCGTACCGGTCCCGTTTGGCTGGTGCCGTGGAGGGGTTCTTGAGAACCGACAGGCCCTCCTCCCAGATGTCATCGATTAGAGGCACCGCAATGACAGTCTTCGTATTGGCCTCCCGGCGCTGATAGAGGAAACCTTCCCTTTTCTGCTCCTCCGGGCAGAGCTGGAACAATTCGGACGCCCTGGCGATCATGGCGTGGAATGAGCCAATCTCGTCAGGTGGCGAGGCCTGTGCGACGGGAGACCCGTTCCGTCGTCGTCGTCGCCGCCCTCAGAACCCGTCGTCGAGCCCATCGCACCGTCATCTCCCGACTCATTGGGAGGATGAGGAGGGACCTGTAGGCCTTACGGAGGCGAGTGGAGGAGAGGGTTGGGTCCTCCGTCGTTTGTTCTGAGGACTTCCCGACGGGCCAGGTTGCGGGTCCTCCGGCCTGGGCCGTGGTAATCTCGTCCTTATCTCAGAGCATAAGGACTGGATCGCAGACAAAATGGCCGCCGAGCTATCCTCAGGCCTAGGTTCCGGCTGCGCCGGAAGGGAAGGCTGCTCTTCCTCGCCATAGTCGTCTTCCTCGGTTATCTCCCGAGGATCTTCCTTACGGGATCGAACCGTCTCGAATTGGACTTCGATATTCCTCACAGCCTCGGTCAGTTCCTCCTCCGAGGCTGACTCCGAGCTCGAGGAGGCTACCGAGCCCCCCCTCGCTTCTTCCATCATGGTGGCCATGACGATGGGCTGAAAAGAGGATTCCCTCCTAGGCGGCAGGGAAACTCTAGTCCCGGAGGCAGTCTCCGCTGGCGGGGTCTCTGCCGGCTTGGCCAGAGTCGCCGCGATCGCCTCGATAGAGGCCTTTGCCTGCTGGGTAGGGGCCTTCACCACCTTAGGTGCGTCCCGGGCCTTCTCCTTAGGGGGAGGGGCGACGCCTCGCTCCCCCTCTTCCGAGATCAGACGGGGCTTCTCCCGAAGCTTACCCGGGGTCTCGGACTTCCTCTTCCCCCGAACCGGAGCGCTGGCTAGTGTTTGACGGTGCCGGGGAAGGCGCGCCCTGCCTGGCGACCGAAGAGCCCGACCTTTCGGCGCTCCCGGAGCCAGCGGACTCGCAGCGCTTGGCCTGGTGTTGGGCCCCCATCGCCGGGGCGCCCGCACAGGACTTCGAAGCCCGCTCGGACCCTTTCTTCTTCTTCTCACCCGTTGAGCCCTTCTCCAACCAGCTGGCGAGACGGGATCGACGGTCCCTCATGGTCCGCTCCGACAAGTACTTGCAGAACTGGCAGTCCTTCTCTACATGAGTCTTGTCCCCATGAAGACAGTAGAGGCATTGCGAATGTTCGTCCTCAAACACATTCTGCAGCCCGGATCCAGGGCAGCTGCGAAACAGCTTGGGTCCGGGTGACGAACTCGCGTCCTGGGCCATCTCGAAGTAGGCCGCGAATCTTCTGGAATCCTCCAAGAAGTTGATTCGACGAAATCTTCACCCTTGAGGGGCGTAGGAAAATCCTGCAACGGGTAGCCGTTAACGGGAGTAGAAACGGTGGAGCTTGAGGCTCGATTAACCGAAAAAATGTGTAAATTCACCTGAAAAAGCGCAAAACACGCAGTAAAAGCTCGAGAGCTAAGCACGAGGACTCCCAACACTTGAACGTGCGGTAAAAATCTGAAGATGGCTGCCAGAGGCGGGGCTTAGGGAGAGGGCAGTCATTGGCTGTGGTCAGTATGACACAGAGATCAGTGATTGGTTACTACTACGAAAGACAGATCAGAAACGAAACCGATACTGATTTTTTCTTTACCGATGATTCCCAGCCTGACGACGGGGAATATTCATGAGCATGTGAATCCATGCCAGACCCCATGCTGGAGAAATAAATAAATAACTATTAAAAAAACGGAACACACAGAAAACAGAAGGGGATACACAATATTTTCCTGCCATCACCTAGCAAAGCTTTGGCGAAAACTGTCGATAAACGTCCTTCCACACTCTTACCTCGGACCCTCCACTTTTGAGGGTTAACGCAGTAGGCTTGCAAAAGCCTAAAAATCAGACAGAACAGGAAATTAACTGGGCGTCAC
Source organism: Ambystoma mexicanum (assembly GCF_040938575.1). NCBI lineage: Eukaryota > Metazoa > Chordata > Amphibia > Caudata > Ambystomatidae > Ambystoma > Ambystoma mexicanum. The sequence goes on from NC_090936.1 coordinate 152,247,594, forward strand.
ACCTTTCTGGAGATTTGAGGCTTTAAATGAGCATTTCAAGTTCCTACGAATTGCAAGGATGGTGAGTCCGAGGTCTGGAGAAACTCATGAGAATCACACAAGGCTGCCCAAACTCCCCCCCCTTAAAGATTTGAGGGGACTTTCACCGTCTTCTGGTGCAGACTGAGCAGGTCTAGTGTGTGGCATGGATTTATGGAGCACTTGTTCAAATCATTATTCACCCAGACATATTGCCAGTCAGTTAATTACTTCTCGGTCCAGTGATACAATGCAGTATTCCTGATACTCTTATGGAGTTTGCTTTCCAATTCTAAGAATTGCGACTTTCCAGAATAAGCTTTGAAATGCTCAATTTTAGCACTCTTGACAAACGATTGATTGACCGTAAGTAAACGCTGGTGACACATGGGGCAGCAGCCAGAGACAGTTTATATTGACTGGTGTTCAAGAATGAGGTAGATCTTAATAGTTTATTTTTATTAGTTTTACTTTTTTCTTTCAAGGAGGATTACAGGATTAGCGTGGCCTACCCTTGTTTATTTGGTCATCTGCATTAAAAAGCCATGCACAAATCAAAAATCAAGTGCCTAAATCTGGTGGGGGTTGTTTGAACTTCCAAGGCATACATCAGTATAAAAAAAAATTGATTAGCAGAGTTGCTAATTAAAATTGTCTTGATTAACAAATAAATATATTTGTTTAGCAATTTTGTACTCATTTTAAATGTCACTAGAGATATTGTGCCCAAGACAAAAATCAACAATACAGCTTTTTTGTGTGCGGCTGAAGTAAGACAGTGAAGGGAGTGTTGTAAAATGTGAAAGGTTAGCTGAATGAATCGACACAAATATGATAAAAAGGCTCTGAAAACAGTTTTCAGTGCAAGGCTTTGTGCAGCTAGGTGCAGTGTCCCATATTTTGTATGTTTGACCCATCATTGGGTGTGTAAGGAGAAGTTCAGAAGTTTCATAAACAAAAATGTTCTATGTTTAAGTAAAGTCATAGCCTGAGACCAAGTACGTTATATGGTTTTGCAGCAGGCAGGGTTTTAGTCCCCTTCAGGTGGGCAAGGTGACCCTTAACAATATACTGAAAAGAGTTTTCAACAATGATTTGCAAGTACCACTTTTTTTTTTTAGAGAAGGGCCGGTAACAGTCCTCCAAAACGACTTAAGCACAAGCAGAGCATTTCACCCCAACGCATCAATGAAAGTGATATTTATCGCTACTAGTACTCGAACAGCCATCTGTGGTGCTGATACTTTTTTGTTAAGATAACAAGGCCTTGTGCAATTCATGCTTCCTTAAAAATAAATAACCCATGTCCGTGATTGGAAATAACTGTTTCCGGAACCTGCAGGTGAGCAAAGTGGTGTGTGGGCAGGGCGTCAAGGTATGGAACTCCAGTGGAGACTTGGCTTGGGGCACTGCCACCTAGGACAGGGTGAAGGCTGGGCAGAAGCGCAGCGGCCTGGCTTGACATGAGGGCAGCTACTTGCATATTTTGCTTGCATTTCCAGCTATGGATTGGCCAGCTCTCTCCCACGAGTGTCATTATATAATGCAATTAAATCAGAGAAACACAAGCTCTGGAGGCGAACTACAGTGTATGGTATAGCAGTAGATCTGTAGATGTACAGACCGGATGAACGATTGATTGCTATTTTGCGCAAACATAGTTAGCTTTGTGTATTCATTATGTAAGAGGAAAGAAACTAAGACTAAGCATAGTGGACGGCATATCAAAATGGGGACTGTGCACACTAGGTGGAATGTTGTAGTTTTGCAGCCATCTCACTTTCAGGGTAACTGGTATAAAGCAAAAGAGTGATAAGCTAGAATGTTAAGGAGTTTGGGAATTAGACAAAGGGTTGAGCACCAGTTGCACAGATTATCCCAGTAACATGTCACAGAATTGGGTTGCCATAAAAAGCATTTGGCTGTGTGGGTCATTTACATTTTCAAAAGTGTTCACTCGTCAATATGACCCACTTTCCCCACAAAAATGATATCTAACTTGCACTATGAGATTTAGATACACTAACCTAAACTTTACTGAAACACATGGAGACAATGGAGTGCTTTAAAGTAGCAATACAGTAATTATACATTATGTAACAACTTCAATTTTTTAGAATGGAATTGAATGAGGGCCTTTTAAAAAAAATAAAGTTAATGCATACTAGTCTTTGCCAGACAGAATGTAGTTCGCTTAATAAAGTACCATCCAGAAGTCTGGTTTGCAATTATTTGAAAAATAAAGAACTTTCCTTGCCTAGCACTTCCACACAGCCCTTTGGCACTTTTAAGATTAGAGGAGACTTACTGCTGCACACTCTCTCCATCAGCCAATTTGAACTTGCCATGAACAGATAAAAGAATGTGGCATGAGCTCTGAAGGCAAGAGAGGAATGCAGGTTCAGTGCTTTCATTGAAAAATGTAATTTAAATAGCTAGTTGTGCTACACAAGTGTCAATTTAATTAGCAAAAATACAGAATTGCTATGCGACACTGCTCATTTTATGCCTTGCACACCGATTGAAAAAGATTTTGGTTTCCGATTGCAGGCTAGCTGTGGCATCAAACCCTCCTATGCCCCAGTCTCAGCTCTGGCAGAAATATAAAATGATGTAGAACAGGCTTGCATCAAAAAGCAGAGACACTGTTCATTCCAAGATGGCCGCCTGCAGGGGGAGGACGTGCTGATCAAATCTCGTCTCGGGCCCCAAATGAAAAGGGGAATATTATGCTCTTGCGCTCCACCCCCCCCCTACCTGTGGGAGTGTATACAGTAAGAGGCACCCACCATAGCTAAGAATGGTAAAGGCGTGATCAGTTCAGCAATCTGAGGGCCTACAGAAGTACTGCAGCCACGAGAAGCAGACCGAAGAAGGAGCAGACTTGGCACTCCACATGGAGCATTGAGCTAATGGAAGCTGGCTGGTGTGGGACGCGGCATCTGCGGGGATGCTGAGAAGGTGGCTGATGGGTGACTGAGGAGGAAGCACCTTCTCCCGCAAAACGCGAGTGTGACAAGTGACAAGCATGTGATCAAAGGCAGAGTAAAACGTATAACGGAGTAGGAATCCATGGGCAGCACCCTCCGGGAAAAAGGAGATGGCGGATTTCCAGGGATTGTATCAGTAATTAAGCCCTCGGGACTGGCGACACAAACGGAAAGAAGGGGGTGTGGCACCTACATTCACCCATATTTAGCTTCTGAACTGAATGAAGACTGGAGAGAGTGGAAAAAGTAGCGTCTGCAGGTCCCAAAGTCCAGCGACAGAGAGGTGAGCAGTAAAGATGGGGAGGAGCTGGTGTTTGGGTCAAATAAGTATTAGAGTGGCTGAAAGTAGGAGAGGTGTGGCGTCCCATGGAACATCATTATTTGGCAAATAACTATACGATCCCTAGCAGATATATAAGACAGCTGTCACAAGGGGAAGACTCATTACTCTGGGATATTACTCTGGGATCTTCAAGTGGGCTGGGACAGTTTGAGGTTGCATGGTCCTAGGTAAAAAGAAGACAAGTTGAAATGAGAGACTCGGTTTCGATTTAGTAGCACAATGGTGTAGGCTCTCCCTCCAAGAGAGGAGTAAAGGGAAAGGGAGTGGGGGCTTTGGCACTTTGCTTTGTCCAGACCAGAACCTTGTTGGCGCAACCAGTGAGCAGTAATGCTGTGCGTGAAAGCGGACACCATGGTGTGATCCAGGGTAGTGTAGAGCTGGTATCTTATGACAAAAGCAGCAATCAACTGAGTGAGGGTTACCAAGTGGAAAGCACCAAGGGAAGCATATGTCAAACGTTAAAGGTAAATGACATAACAAATGCACCCCTTTGGCCCCCCCAAGGTGAATACTCAGAAGGTAGCGGTGACGATCACCAAGTGTTGGCAAACGGAGGCGAAGGGAATGTCCAGTGGGACCAGATCTCCAACACCTCGGTTACCACACACCGAGACTACAGAACAAGGAGACGTGATGGCGATCACTAAAGAGGAACTGATGCAATGCCTAGCAGACCATCAACAGCGCTTACAAGAAACGCTCCAAGAATCTTTTCAAGAGCAGATCACCACATTACGAAACGGATATAAAAAACACGGTTCAAGAAATAAAAGGGGATATTACAAAATTAGGAGAGCGAGTGTGTGGACACTGCTGAACACGGTCTACAAAAATTGGGAGAAGATTCCCGGAGGAATGATGAAACCTTGGAACAACTCACACTGCATGCATAATCTCGAAATACAGTGCGGAGATAGAGAACAGATCAAGGCTTTCAAACATTTGCATTAAGAAGGTCCCAGAGAAGATCGCAGACAAAGATTTTAAGCTCTCGATTCAGAATCTTTGTGCAGATCTGCTCTTGGAGATTCCCCCGGATGAAATTCTGCTAGACAATCCACAGAGTGGTCCAGCTTAGGAAGGAACCCGGGGGCTCGACACCGCGACATGCTGGCGTGATTACAAGTGGACCTTTCCATTTGGATTGCTATTTTCCTGGAAGGGTAGACAGTTGCGAGTAAAATCATGTGAAGAAGGTTTGGATGTGGAGGCACCTGAAAGTGGAGACCGAACTGGAACGTCGGAAGCGGGTAGCAGGACCTCCCAGAAGAGGTGGCAATGGGAGTGGTCCACAGCAAAGCGAGACAACATGAAAACCTATGCTCCGAAAGGATGGGACAAAAATCGAAGGACAGACCACACTCAAAGGGGTGAAAGTGGGGAGAAGGTGGGGAGACCAGGTCCACTAGAGAGTATAGGTGGGACAGTATCCGGTTAAATTCTCGAAACATTTTCGAAATGCCAGTTTGTCAAAAACAATGCTGAAAAAAAAAATTAGAATGTTTTTTTTATTTTATAGGTTTTATTTGCGTTTCTTTAGTAAAAAAAAAACAGGTCAATAAAAAAGGGGGTTGGGGCGCCCCCCCCCCCATTTCAAAAAGAAAATTAAAAAAAATTACATAGTCAAGTTATAATTTACAAAAGGCAGCGCGTAGTTACTCCAGACCTTAACAACTTTAGTCTTTACAATATATTAGGGTATCGGCCAGCTTGACAGGACGACTTTAGGAAGTCTATGAGATTGCTTGCGCCATCGGATCACGCATCCGTGGGGGCGATATTGCCCATGAGATCTGGTAAAAGGGGGCTAGGGAATTTGGTTTAACCGGATTGGATCCTCAAGGATACAGTCCTCTAAGGGGAGATGGGGGAAAGAATACAGGTCTATTTTGGGGGAAATGCAGTGGCGGACACCTCCAAGGGATATGGTGGGATGCCTTCAAAGCGGTAATTGGGGGAGGGGACTGATAGCATGCAAAGCCCTGAGGGAAAAGATGAAACAGTGATTAGAGGACTTCGAGCTGCAAATCAAGAAAGGATGCCGAAAATGGGTAACTATCCCACAAGAGATATAATGAAAACGTAATTCGAGCTGTCCTCGGATTGCTCCAAGGGCAAAAAAAAGCGGAAAGGACCGTACTCCGAGCCAAACATTACTATTTAGAGGCTATTAGCACGACAATTAAGACAAAGGACGGCTACCCAAACAAGCCTAAAAAACAGGGAAGGGGAAAATGTGACAGATATGGAGGGAATTATGAGGCGTTTCAAAAGGTTCTATGGCACGTTGTACTCTTCTGATAAGATACAGGAGGGTCGCTGAACTCATATCTGGCGAACGTATCTCTCCCGAAGCTACCTATATCAGATAGGGAAGACCTTGCGGGGGACATTACAGAGAAGGAAGTCAATGCTGCTTTAAGAAAACTTCCCCTGAAAAAGGCTCCAGGACCTGACAGTTTTACAACCGATTTCTATAAGAAAAATTGGCAAAGTTTGGATCCCCATTTAACGAGTTTCTATAACTGGTTTGAAAAAACTGGGCACATTACAGCCTCAACAGATGAGGCCAAATTAGTGGTATTCCCGAAACCGGGCAAAGACCCGACACATTGTGGGTCGTATAGCCCAATAGCATTAATCAACGTTGACGCTAAAATCTATACTAATATATTAGTTTCTCGACTGGAGGACAGACTCCATATGCTAAGGAGGATTGGTGACCTAATTGAGAAGGTGGAATGGCAGGGCATCCCAGCAATACTCCGCACTTTTAGATGCCGAAAAGGCATTTGATTGTCTGAAAAAGAAAGGACACTCTACCTAATAAAGAAAATGGGGTTTGGCGACACTATATTCATAAGATACAAGCAAATTATCAAACCCCAACCCTCTGCCTTACCATCAATGGACAGCTTTCGGGTCCGATTAGAGACGGGAACCAAAGAAGGACGCCCGTTGCCTCCCTTGCATTTACACAATCTGGAACCTTTTCTGCAGCGTATACGGGAAGCACAGAGCATGAAGAAGGGTCCACTTTGGGGTGTTGGAACCTAAAATAATGGCATTTGCTGATATGCCATTGGCTATATCGGACCCCGTAGAATCCTTGAAGGTGATGGTCTCGGAACTTGCATAGTTTAGGGAAATTTCCGGGATAAAAAAAAATGTATCCACATAACTCTGAGATACTTAATCTCACATTATCAAGGGATACTATAGAGGGACTACAGGAATACACCCAATAACTGGGCAGAAGGGGAAATTAAATATTTAGGGGTCTATATTACAAATTCTGTGGCTACGTTATACAAGGCAAACTATCCTCAGCAGCTCAAACCTTTGAGAGGGGATTTGCAATGGTGGAATCCTCTTTGCATACCGTGGCTGGGGAGTATGGCTTTGATAAAAAGGGTAACGTTTTCTTTATTAGTTCCAAGCTTTGCTGGTCCCTATCCCGCAGAGCTTTTTCAAGTCACTTCATCGCCTTCTAACTGCTTTCATATGGCACAACAAAAGAGCGCGGAGGGGGGGGGGGGGCTTTCTGGACCTAAATGGCCCCAAGAAATAGAGGCGGTCTGGCCGTCCCAGATTTCAGAATGTATTACTGGGCGGCTCAATTGAGGGTTATGAAATAATGGCTCTTAGGAGAAGATAGTAAACATTGGGTCGCTATCGATAGAGCATTGGTGGGTGGTCTGTTATATAAGGTTTTATGGCTCTCCAGGGCAGATCACCATCCTAGTATGAAGGCTTTGCAAATAACCGCACTCCTGGGCGAAATATGGGTTGGTGCAGAAACCCATTTCAAGTATTCCGGGTCCTTTTACACCAATATTTGGGAACACCATTTCATGCCTGGGATGGAGGCAAGAGCTTTTAGGAATTGGAGGGAGTGGGCTGCATAAGGCTTAAAGATTTAATGCATGGCCAAGAAATTAGAACATTCGAACAATGCAAACAATCTTGACCTTACAGAAAGGGATCGGTTTTGTTACCATCACCTCCGGCACTGGGTTTCGAACCCCCTCAATAGACATTTGGCTGGTAGACAGCTCACCCATTGAGAAATATATTTTATCCAAATGGGAGACCTCTTATCTCAACATTTTATGCTTTGCTTTCCGAAGGGGGTCCGTGGGAAAAGTGGTCATATATGGGCACGTGGGAAGGCACTTTAGATCGTCAAACATCTGAAGAGGAATGGGAGACAATTTGTTACAACATTCTGAAGCTTACTCGATCCATCCAATTAATGGATTATGTGGTACAAAATCCTTATACTGCGGGGTGAGGCCCCCAAACAATGTTCACGGAGACATCCCCGGATTGTTAGCTTAAGTGTAAGGGGCAGGGGTATTTGCTTCATATTTGGTGGTCCTGTCCGGCTCTGAAATTATTTTGGGGCCAGGTGTGAGGGACATAGTAGGTGGTGGTAGCGACAAATACACCTGAGGGGGGGAGGGGGGAGAGTGCCTCCTGGGCTTTGGTTAGAAGGTATGGCTCAACATGTAAGGGCACATAAAAAGGCATTTATGGTTTTGATTTTGGCGGCCCGACTCGCGTTTGCTCTGAACTGGAAAAAATAAATATAACATTTTTAAAAAAAGGTGGTGCCAACCCATCATGAGTGGCTACACAAACTTTGTCATGTCTTAGCTATGGAATGGGTTGCGAATCATTTATAAGGGGAGGAGTGAACATTCAGGACAGATTGCGGTACACTGTTGGAATACTAAACTATCGAATCCAAATGTGCCCTCAAAACCTTCGGATTTTTGACATTGCATAAGACCTCACTAATATATAATGGTATGGTGGAATGCCACTAAAGCCTCTCGAACTAAATAACTGCTGAGCTCAGGACGGGGGAGCAGAGGTTGGGGATAGTTATGTAAATTTGTGAAATGCCAATACATTTTTTTTTTTTTAAAACACTAACGCTGCTTTCCTTATAAACTGCTTTTCAACTGGAACAGGACTTGATGCTTAAAGACCCAAGTTCACACACTTGCGATGATTGCCCCTGCTGGAATTTGTGTGGTAAGGTCTAGCTATGTGCCAAGCAGAGCCTTGTGAGACTTTGGCTTCTTGCAAGGCCGCCCCCCGAACTGCAGCCAGCACTCCCCAAGTAAGTTCAGTGGTTGTGACAGCACCCCCTTCAGCTATGAGTGAGCCACAGGTTAGTGACAGATGCTGACACCAACACTATAAAAAAAGCATTGTGAAGACTCCTTTAGAAGCGCTAGGAGTCAAGAAGGGATTAGTTATTTATACCTCACCTACAGCCCCTATAGATCTGTGCACAACCTGCAGTGTGTGGATTAAAACTGTCCTTACGTGGCATGGACTACTGTAAGATGGAGCCACCTCAGGAACGCCCATCATTTGAGTTAGCCAATTCAGACCCAAGAACTGGCTACTTTATATTGTTTTTAAAAATGAGGTGCTTGGAGATCAATGGTGTTTGTGGTTTTGCTTTGTAAGTGCAGAGATCATATGCCTGTCATTAGAGTAAGTGTTGGAAGGCATTGGGTGGGTATCCGACACATCCTGCATTATTCTACGACTCAATGCCATCCATGACCTACATCTGGGACCTAGCGCTTTCCTGTGCCAACTATGCTTTTCAAATCTGAACTAGAATGTGCCTTAGGATTCCGTGAGTGAGCAAAGGAAAGAAAGGCTCAAACATTAAAACGAGTGTGATCATTCCCATTGCGAGTTCTTCCAATGAAAAAGAGTCAGAATTGGTAATGTTCCACTCAAAGGGTGCACTCCTTGGCAGTGCAGACAGTTTACGATTGCAAGTTTGCGCTGTATGACAAAGACGACAGTTAAAGCAACTTCTGGTAACTGTCGTAGTGGCCTTAAGGAGGTTCTCTACTGAAACAAGTGGCTGTACTGAAAGCACTGGTTGATATAAAGCTAACTGTTCATACAAAGATACATTCCTTCTCTAGCCTCAGTCGTCCAAGTGCATATGAAACTGAACAGCCCAAATGCTTTTATGGGTTGCCACCCAACACAGATTAATGCTAAAAATGATGCGGCCACTGCACGGGAGGTGCTCGTTTTCTTAGTCTTAGGCCTTCCAGAACAGAGTATAGCCAATTTAGAGCACCGCTACTAGGTATGCCACTAAAAACACAAACATCTAACCAATCAATACCGTCCAAAACAACTGAGCAATGTAAAGTATGATGTCCTTTCATAGTAGAGGTTATGCACTGACTGAACTGGGAATAATTGCTGATATTAAAGACTAAAGTCCAAGTTGTAAAGGCGAAGGCGAGATCCTTCTGCAAAGACAGAGACAGAAGGCAAACGCCATTCATTACGGAAATACAAGGACTTTTAGGCCATTCCTGAATTTACGATGGTCATGGAGGTCTCTGAAGTTTCTCAAAAGACTTTGCCAAAGAAACGCGGCCTGCACAGAAAGATGGGTACTGCTCCAGCTTGTGTATTTACTTTTGTAGATGCAAGGGACCCTTCTTTAGTTGAGTGAATTGGTTGCTAAGATGTTTGGGGCCTATTTGGTTGTAAGCATATTGAACCAGGTAGAAAGCCTTTAAGTCAACCCACTTGGCTACCAGGAACCAGTGCTTTTACTTTTCTGCTAAGGAAAAGTGACTGTGTGGGGATTGAAGCAGAATGAACAGCAGTGCTAGTGCAGGGTTAGGGTTCGGTTAAGCTACACTGCAGCAGTCAAAGCCAGGGATGTGAAGGCGTTCACTTGAGTAACCTAAATGGCAGGCAGGTTTGTAGGCATTTCAGCTGGGCAAAACAGAACGTAACCTCTTTATTCACCTGAGGAGTTCGACAATGTTGGCTGTTTGTCAGGCTCACCAGACTGAATACTTTAGTTCAAGTCAGGGTTGGGGCGCACTCAAAATTTAGGCCAGATGCATTTATCCTAGATTATTTTGGACAACCATAGACTATTCCCATCACTTTATGTGCATTAAACTTCAGCCTATTCCTATTTCATCCACTTGCTGACAGAGGTCACCTTGTTGCTAAAAGTAGGTTTCATTTGGTTTAGGTCCACATCAAGGGTAAGTAAGATGGAGGACCATCGGCCCATGAAACAGCCACTGATGATGTAGCTACTTTGCAAGAGGTAGTAAATAAGAGTTGGACATAAAAAAAAAAAGTCGGCTTAACCATATCCACTAAACTCGCACCGTAACACAGGAAGATCCTTTGCAGTGTAAGGACATAAAATGTTTTGTATTATATATATATATATATATATATATATATATATATATAACAACTGATATGTCAAAAATAGTGCTCAGCCTTCATGTAGCTGGTGCTAGGGACAGAAATCTTGGCCGGATTTCTAAATATGCAAAAATACACCTGTGAAGGAAAGTTGTAGCACTACAAAAAAAAAAAAAAAAAAAAAACAACACCATGTAGAAAATAAACCCTGCACACACAACCAAACCACTTTCTCAAAAAAACGTCTTTTATTGCATTTCAAAAAATCTCGTGCAACCAACACTGCCTAGTGGCTTAAAAGGGGCAGACATCATTACCATGCCTCCCTTACTGACAATCAGGTTAAAAAGTACACTCACCCCACCAGGGTGGAAACCGCCACGCGTTCCGCTTGATTAACAAGCTTCCTCAGGCTTTTTACTTCCCAAATACGTGAAAACACATTTCTTTTATAAAACAGGAAATGGGTCAGCATCGGTATTAGGCTCCTCCCATTTGCTTTAGTGTGCCCGATCATGTAATCGCAAAAGGCTGTAGTAGTAAACTCACAAATTTGCGGCCATCTTTGAAGGCGTTCAAAGTGACTAAATTTCGGTAAGCGCTAATCCTATATTAGCAAATGCTATAATGGAAAATTAATAGCGCGGGAGAAGGCGCATACCAGATGCCATACCCTATTTCCTGACCAAACATTAAAAACAATGATGTGTTTATGAACGCCAATGCGCTAAAATATCATTAAAAGGTTTGGTTTCATCCTCCATGATCAAAACCACAAACCATTGCACTCCATGGTAGGGAGTGTCCTTAACTAAAGCCAGAGAAGAGTGCAGCACATTCCTCTGTTCACTCAAAATGTCACATGACCTTCCTATACACTTAACGCTAGAACTACACGCTAATTGTACACGAGCAACGCAAACTGTAATAGTTTGAGGATTTTGGGAGGACTATATATGTATATATATATCTCATCCTACCCAGCCTTGTTAGATAACCGCTTGCCTTTGCAACCAACCCCTATGACTGTGCCAGCCCTACAATTCGTAGAAGAGGCACAATGGCAGATCAGGTTGAAGCTAAGAGAAGAGCAGCAGCGCAAATCCTGTTGAAACATGATCAAGCAGCCACTGTGGCAATTGAAGACAATAGCCTGCCGGCAAGTCTCACGGTACAGCAAAAAAATGGACAAACTTGAAAAAATAAACAAAAGAAATTTCCAAATGGTGGGAGGCAATGACACTTCAAACCTATCTAGAGGTTCAGCTCATTCCGAGAGGACTGAGAATCCTCACGATCCCCACTTTTGAGGACATTGATCCTAGGCTGATAGAGGAATGGACGCAACACACCAATCAGTGTTCCTTTAAAATGATTGAAAGCCTTATAAAAAAAATGCCAAATTGGACAGAATCAAGCTCCTGAAAGACATAGAAGAGATGGAAGAGCATCTGTTTTCATCAGAAGATGGAGATGAATGTAAAAAACGTATGTCTAGAGTTGAAGAAAATTTGGAAAGGCATGAGGGGGAAATCCGGATGAGAAAGCAACACAAATTTAAACGTGACCGTTTGGACTATGAACAAGGTAGAATATACACGTTCGCCAAACGCTTTGATGCCCCCATCAAAAGTAGACTGGAACAAATTGCTACAAATAACCATCCTACAGCTATCGCACTAGAAGAATCAAGCAGTTCAAATGTGGAAATTTCAGAAACAGAGGGGTCTTCATCAAAAAGGCTCAACTTTTTAGAAGAATTCAAATTACTGCATCTAGACAGCAGAATGGAAAAGAGGGAGAGGCCAACCGTCCGGACAAGGAAAAGGTACTATGGGCAAAGCAGGAAAAATAAGACAAGGAGGGGATGCCAACACAAACAACCCTCCCAGCGTGATCACACGCTCTGGAAACAAACCGAGGGGGAGGCCGAGAGGCCAGAAAGTTTACAAATAAAGATTTTCAACATCTCGAACAGAATTCTATCGAAGGATGAGACATCAGTACTAACTCTAGGCCTGTCCTTTAGCCCCACATACAGCTACGACTATACGGCTACTAGGGTGGATCTCTATAAATTCCTTAGAAAACTTAAATTGACTAAATTTTATGCAACCAAGGTCAATGAGGGACCGAGATATAAGGACATGCCGAGAGAAGAAATATCTCCCTTAACAGGAAAAGATATGACTAGTTTAATCTGTCTACCCAACATGGAACAAAGGGGACTGGAAATAGAGAGGACACAGACTTATGGCAACTCTATATTAGAAGAGCAATTTGGGATAACTACGGATTTAGCCTGTCCCAGTCATCTCAAACCTAAATCGATTTTCTGCCCAAATATTGCATGTGGACCGATACACGTTTGAGAATCTTGTTATGCAAGACCTGACTCCAGGAATTTGAAGTTCATGCAGTATAAAGCGCTGGAGAACTTGAAAAATGATCACTCTATAGTCATACGCCCCTCCGACAAGGGGGGTGGCATAGTTGTCATGGACAGTGTTAACTATAAGAGAGAAGCCAACAGGCAACTGAGTATGACTGAGAATTATGTGGTGGTAGATAACCGAGTACTATTGGAAACACAGACCATATACTTTTCTATGCTGCGTAAATGGTGTGACCATGAACTGATCAGTGATGAGGAATACTGGCATCTAAAAAACCTGTTTCCGGTGACCCCATTAATGTATTTTAACCCCAAAATTCATAAGAGTCTTGTAGACCCTCCGGGTCGTCCCATAGTATCCTCAGTGGGAAGCCTCCTTGAAAATACCTCCAAATTTAGACCATTTCTTGCAGCCATTTGTGATTAGCCTTAGTTCACATATACAAGATACCTCAGGCCTGCTTATGAAACTACAGGACATCAATTGGGAACCAGGGTACTTGCTGGTATCCTTGGATGTGGTTTCATTGTACACCTCTATCAAACATGAGGCAGGCATTCAGGCATGTAAATTTTATCTAGACACGAGATCTATCAGTTACAAACATAATGATATGCTTTTGAACATGTTGCGGTTTTGTTTAGAACATAATTATTTTTTGCACGAGACCTCCATATATAAGCAAACCCAAGGCACGGCCATGGGGTCCTGCATGGCACCGACCTACGCCAACCTATATATGGGGTGGTGGGAGTCGCAGATAGCATGGGCTGAAGAAAAAGAAAGATTCACCAAACATAGTGGTCTGGTATCGTTTTATAGACCTTTTCTTGATATGGGATGGGACTGAAGATCTATTACGCACATATGTCAATATACTCAATGAGAACGATTTGAATCTTGAACTTACATCTGTTAACAAAAAGGAATTAGTCTTTCTAGATGTTAGATTTACTGTTATGAACAACACACCGACTACTAAACTTTTTCGTAAAGAAACTAGCTCCAATTCTACGCTCCATGCCCGGAGCCATCACCCCAGAACACTCAAGAACTCGATTCCCTATGGAGAATTCTTGAGAGCGAAGAGAGCTTGTAGCACAGAATTAAACTACAATGAAGAAGCCCTACATATAGGCCAAGGATTTTGAGCTAATGGATGCCATTATGTACACCTATGTGATATATTTGAATCTATGAAGATGCACTGGCACTTTACTAAGCAATATTTGTTCTCCGAGTTGGAAGTAATTGCTGTTGTATATGCACCATGCACTTTTCTATTTTACTGCCGACCTGGGCTACTATGTATACTTATGGGACATGTTGTGACTCTATTATGATGCACTGGCACTTTATAAAGAGTATTCATCCTTTAAAGGGGGAGTCATTGCTGTTATACATACACCATGCACTTTCCGGTTTGCTGTTTACTTGGGCATTTATTTTGCACATGTGAGTTTAAACCAGTTGAGATCCTTGAAAACTATTACAGTTTGCGTTGCTCGTGTACAATTAGCATGTAGTTCTTTTTAAGCAGCGTTTTGTATAGGAAGGTCATGTGACATTTTGAGTGAACAGAGGAATGCGCGGCACTTTTCTCTGGCTTTAGTTAAGGACACTCCGTACCATGGAGTGCAATGGTTTGTGGTTTTCATCATGGAGGATGAAACCAAACCTTTTAATGATATTTTAGCGCATTGGCGCTCATAAACACATCATTGTTTTTAATGTTTGGTCAGGAAATAGGGTATGGCATCTGGTATGCGCCTTCTCCCGCGCTATTAATTTTCCATTATAGCATTTGCTAATATAGGATTAGCGCTTACCGAAATTTAGTCACTTTGAACGCCTTCAAAGATGGCCGCAAATTTGTGAGTTTACTACTACAGCCTTTTGCGATCACATGATCGGGCACACTAAAGCAAATGGGAGGAGCCTAATACCGATGCTGACCAGTTTCCTGTTTTATAAAAGAAATGTGTTTTCACGTATTTGGGAAGTAAATAGCCTGAGGAAGCTTGTTAATCAAGTGGAACGCGTGGCGGTTTCCACCCTGGTGGGATGAGTGTTCTTTTTAACCTGATTGTCAGTAAGGGAGGCATGGTAATGATGTCTGCCCCTTTTAAGCCACTAGGCAGTGTTGGTTGCACAAGATTTTTTGAAATGCAATAAAACTTTTTTTGAGCAAGTGGTTTGGTCGTGTGTGCAGGGTTTATTTTCTACATGGTGTTTTTTTTTTGTAGTGCTACAACTTTCCCTCACACATGTGTATTTTTGCAATATATATATAGATTCAGAGAGGAGGAGCGGGCCAGCTACCTGCTGTGTTGCGGATAGTGAGTTCAGCGCGTCGGAGGACACGTGGAGCCCACATCGGTTGCAGCAGGTCTGTAAACGTTCCATTCTTTTCTGCCTTTCCTGATCTAAGCTTCGTATGGTTTAAGGACAGCCCGTTAAAAAAAAGACAGCATTCTCACATTGTGGCTCGCTGTAGGCGTGAGAGCGAACATTTGTTCAAGTTTCTGAGTGGCAATACACCTCACCGTTAATACAACGTGTATTGATTATGGCAACACAACAGGAAAGGGAAGGGAAAACATTCGAAAAATACAAGCTGCGTCACTTTTTTGTGAGAAGCAACCCACACCCAATAAAGATGCACCTAAGGAGCAGACGTCAGAGACACAGTCCAGTAATGAGGTGAAACTTCTAAGAGAACTGGAGAAGTTACGAAAAAGAGAGATTAGCAAATGGTGGGAAGAATTCTCTCTACAAAATTACATCGATGTAGGACGTATTCCAAGAGGTTTACTTATCCTTACCACACCCTCATTTGAAGAACAAGATCCTGCCATGCTACAAGAATGGGGAGAGTCTAGCAATGCCTGCTCAGTTAACTTCCTCAACATTTTGATCAAATATGCCAGAACGGACAGACACAAAATACTGGATAAAATACAGGAGGTTACAGAGCAATTGCAGAGTCTAGAGGAAAGTGAAGAGGGAAAAAATCTACGTATCAATATGGAAAAGGGATACAAAACGTTTGAGGAAGACATCAAACTACGCAAGCAGAGGAAATTAATTTGTGATAAGAACGATTACGAACAAGGAAGAGTATTGACCTTTGCCAAGCGTTTCGATACACTAAGAAAAAAACTTCCTATGCAAGCCCCAGTGCCTATGAATACCAGCTCGATAGAACCATCATCCTCAGACATCGACACTACTGAAAGTGAGAGTGAACAACCTTCTAGAAAACTGAATTTTTTAGAAGAGATGAGGCTGTTGGGGATGGAAGGCAGACTAAACAGTGGCAAAAAAACAAGAGGCAGAGGACGAGGCAAGGCTTCGAATCAAAGAGGAAGAAAAAGACAAGGTGGGGAAGACGCGGGATCCTCAATAAATGTGGACAAACTGGAGCGCTTAACACGCTCTGGAACAAAGAAATGAATCCATCTACTATAGAACCACCTGACATGTCTATAATCAACCTCTCCACCCATGAGCTGACTCCGGCTGAAAACCAGGTTTTAAAACTGGGATTAGATTTTTGTCCCACATCTGTCTATAACTATGCAGAAACCCGCATAGACTTTGATAAATTCATGCGGAAAATCAGATTAAAAAAATTCTTTGCAATGTTTCCACCTAAACCTAAACCCAAAGCCTGTCACCCAGGACGTACAGACGTCTCTATTCAGGACACTCTTACTCTGCGTATCCTTGAAGATTTGGAATTTGAAAATGCAGACTATACGACCAACACAGAACTGGAACTTACAAATGTAGACACTAGCTGGCCAGGCAAAACAGCATTAAAAATTAATGGCCATGTTGAAGCTTTTCAGGACCTGGTTATCAATGATCTTAAAAAAATCCGGAAGATACGGCAGCCTATGAGAACAAATCTGACCCCAGTACAACAACGCACATTTAAACAACTTGGTGCTATGACGGAGTACATTATCAAACCATCAGATAAGGGGACCAATATAGTCATGATGAATCGGATTGACTACATTAGGGAAGCCCATAGGCAATTAACGGATAAAAACTGTTATTCAAAATTACAAGCTGATCCTTTGGAAGCCATGAGTGTGCTACTGTCAAATCTTCTACAGACTTGGAAGGAGAGAGACCTGCTAGACGAAGATATCTGTACATTTTTACAACCTAAATTTCCCACTATTCCAACGATTTACTTTCTGCCTAAAGTACATAAGAGCCTGACCAGACCCCCAGGCAGACCTATTGTTACACTATGTGGGGCACTGTTGGAAAACCTATCGCGGTTTGTGGATGAAACATTGATTACCTTTGTCACTACCCTGCCCTCCTATTTAAGGGACACAAAAGATTTTTTGAGTAGAATAGAGGGTATTCCATGGGATACTTCTTACTTGTTGACAACACTAGATGTGGTCTCTCTCTATACATCAATTCGACACTCTGATGGCCTCAAAGCATGCGAGTATTTTTTGAATACTAGATCTATGAACTACATGCAACATGGCATTATGATATTGGAGACGATTAGATTTTGCCTGACCAACAATTGTTTTCTGTTTGATAAGGAGTTCTTTATTCAACTTCAGGGCACTGCCATGGGCACCACGTTTGCTCCCTCATATGCGAATCTAACAATGGGCTGGTGGGAGAAATTTGTTGTCTGGCATCCGAGCAACATCCTATATACAGACAAAATAATACTGTGGCTACGTTAACATTGATGATCTGTTTGTGATCTGGGATGGCAGCGATCGAGAATGGCTAGACTTTGTGAGAATATTAAACAGCAATGATCTCAACCTTCAATTCACAGAGAATCATAGAAAGACTGATATAGTGTTCTTGGATATCGCAGTCTCAGTGGCCAATGGAGAGCTTACCAGCAGCCTATATAGAACGCCAATCAGCTCAAACATTCCATTACATGCAAGGAGCAGCCATCCCACAGCCTTAAAATGGAGTATCCCATATGGGGAATTCATACGCATACGAAGAAATTGTTCCAATATTAACACCTTTGACAGCGAATGTGCCTGGATGGCCCAGAGATTCAAAAATCGTGGCTATCCAATCAAAATACTGGAAAGAGCATTCTTAAAAGCTAGGGACATGGACCGTTCCCTATTACTGGTTTCCAATGCTGTACAAACGAAAATCACGGACAATACAGACACACGTCTGATTCTGACTTTTGGTAACGGGGCCCAAAATATTCGCCAAGTACTACAAAAACATTGGCATGTCTTAAAACTAGATGAACATCTGGGCGAGTTATTGGCACCTAAAGTCAACATCACATTCCGTAGATCGCCTTCATTGAAAGATACACTGGTGCCCAGTTTCATGAGTCCTCTGATTAACCAATCAGGAGCCAGTTGGATGAACATCAAGAGACAGGCTTTCAAAAATGTTCTAAATGTAAAGCATGTACCTATGCAGTTAACATCAGTTGTTATCTACATCCCATTTTGGGAAAGAACATTAAGATTGTGTCCAGAATCACTTGTGAAACCGAATATGTGGTATATGTGTTGAATTGCCCATGCAATAAGTGGTATGTCGGTTGCACCAAAGGACAACTCAAATTGAGGGTGCTACAACACATTAGGGCTATTAAGAATGCCGATCCGACTTACCCTATGGCCCTTCATTTTAAGAATCAACATGGAGGCAAATTAGAGGGCTTCACCTTTTTTGGCATACATACCATTACCAAACCACTCAGAGGAGGCAATCGTGAACTAACATTACGACAGTTAGAAACCAGGTGTATTTTGGACCTAGAGACAAAAAAACCCAGGGGTCACAATCTCGATGAGGAACTATATACCTTCCTGGGTACATGAAGCTCAAGTAGATAATGTCTCTTATTTGCTCTGACCAGGCAGCACATGTCCCATAGCCCTGTTCTTCTGTTTTCAAGTTAAAAGACCAGGACACACGAATAATACGTATTATGCCCTGAGTAATTACTGTTTCTAACAGTAATTAAACGCATCATGTTTTTCTGACCACAACATGCTTTCCTTTTTCCTACATCCTAAATCTACAATGAATATGGTGCTATCACATGTTCGATTATGAAATACTGGTTTTGGGCTTTGCTCTAACAGCTTTGGTGCAGTTTTTAAACATTTGTTTTTTAATGTAACTGTATAGGTTTTGATACTTATTTTAAGTGGCTCTTACAACACAGAGACCTTTGGACTTGATTTTACCTGCTCTGTGGCGTCAAATCGGTGATAATTCTATATGGACTGAACATCAAAAAGGTCTTTTTTATATTGTATTTGATATACTTTTCTCCTTTTAAACATTACGATGCATGTATATGGGTCTATATGAAAGATTTTTTATCTTTTATATGACTTATAGGTTCTCTTATGAATTTGGATGTTTTTGCACTGGGCACTTTATAATCAAGCAACATTTTGCACGCACTTTGCACTTTATAATAAGAAAACTTTTTCTGTACAAAACAGATCAGTAGTCCATGCATATACCTCTGAGTTTGGGAGAAATATAAATTAACAGAGATTTTCTTTACTCGATATAAACAGGATAGTATATCCACGTAGTACAGCATTAACCACAGAGTCCTACATGGATAGGTGAGGTATATGCATGGACGGAGAGCACTATGCACTTTATTCAATTGCTGCTATGTACATATATTTGCTGCTGAAATGCTATTTGCACATACATCCAAACTCTCTATCTTTTGCAATTTTGCACAAATTCTAATCATTGCCTACATGCATCTTGTCCGAGGATCATTCGAGTTTGTTTGACGCCACATGCACTCTACAAAGGCTACCATTGTCATTCGACTATCAGGCAGCCAGGAGCCACATTTGACTACTTCCCCCTTTTGATGCATTGATTAACGCATTATAGACACACAAATGCACGTCTTAAATTATGGTAAACCGTTGAACTAGAAAGACTCATGATTGCTTTGGGAAAATGATGTATTCCAAGTGGCATCATATATTGTTTTTGTCCTTTTACATGCATTTGCAAATTATGAATGTAATCCATGTCGCAAATGTCAGAGGAAGAGGTTTGGACTCTCATGAGTAATTATATACTATCGAGTCGTTCCAATATGGCTGCCTTGCAAAACACGTTGAATGAGTGGCTCCTAGCAGGTAGACACTCTCTATGTGAAATCAGAGAGTCTGTTTGGGGATAAATTGTAGTCCATCATCTGTGTTGTTTGCAAACCTACGTGATCAAGCGGTCTGTGTACCGCGAAACGCGTCGTTCTTTTCTTGTTTCCCTTTCCTGATGCACTTATACTAATAAAGAAAATGTGCTGCCAGGAATACTGAGGAGTTTTTTCCGCTTATTTGCTGCAAGGACATCTGTTGGAGCTGCTCTCTGGAGTGCATTCCACTCGTTGCCTTTCCTTTGAAAAGCATTTATATATATATATAAAAAAATAAAATGTTTTGCCATATGCACACTATACAGTAATTAAACATAATTAGAATTGTAGACATGCATTTGTATGCACATTAATCATAAGGCAAGGGACTCCTACGATCTCAAATGAATGAAAAACAATTGGTCTATATTACAAACGCACTTTAACGTGACAAAACATAAAACAATCATACAAAAACACTGTTGCTAATCCTAAACGCATTCATTGGAAAGTTCTGAAATACTTACACATCTGACAAACGGGTTCTCATAGTGAAAGATGGTTAAAAAAAAGTAACCAATCCCAAAATGCTTTGCCCTACACGTTTATTCCTGCACAATTACTTTTGGACCTTCATCAGGGGTCATTAAAAACAGGTTTCTGAACATGGATATAACAAAGTGGGGTCTTCAATTTTGTCTGACATTTGCAATGAGCTCATTGTACATATAGGCTACATTTAATCAGTATTAGCCTCTCTTCTATATCCGAACTACTTAACAAATGAATACATGTAGAAAGATCTAGTGGTTTTCGCTACCTACTATGGCATAAAGGAACCCTCCAACTTGATCGAATTTAAAATATGGGTTATTTTAGGGGACTGCATCCCTTATTCCATTTCCGGAATAAACAGCACTGTTTGCAAAGGTGCATGCCTTGGATGGAATGAAGGGGAACAGGATGCCATTAGGCCAGGTAGTCTAATCCAGCATCACAAAAACAGCCTAAAGTAGTTATTAACTGCACAATGGTTGCAACATTAGTCACTGTTTTAAGTGTTCGCTGGTTGAAGCAATCAATAGGGATATGCTGAAAACAGGCACATACTGGTAGGACTCACAGTATCCGATATTCTGCAGAGATTAAAGCCTCCATAACTGGCACCACAAGCCACCCTGTTGTGCAAATGAAGCATTTCAAACGACGGTCCATCAGTGGCTAGAAAATGCAAGGATTGATCTCCTCCAAAAGTTAAAGCTGCCTTAAACACAACAGCAAACGGCTAGATTTGGGAGATCACACAATTAAATTACTAGCATTTACCTTGCAGAACGGAATATATAAAGCAAATTCAAAAATATGTTTAAAAACGTAGAATCACAGCAGAAAATAGTTCTTAAACTGTTTCACAATCACGTCATTGCTCCTTCTCCATAATTGCGCAGGGACTAAAAATCAGCTTCAAACAATCCTACCAAGGGACCCAGGGAAAGAAGCTCATACCAGCAAATGCAGGATATTTCAGGCACCCTCACCAATGACCCAGTTTTATCAGGGTCACAGTTTCATTTCATTAAAATGAGCACCGCCTATGGAATCCGCAATATTATATCTCCCCAAAACACAAGTAAAAAAATATGAACAGCAGCTTCACACTTAGGGCCTCATCACGAGTTGGGGGGTAACCCTTAAGGTTACGGTATTAACGCTGCATTTAAGGACTGGCCACACCATGAGTTGGGTGCTAAATGGGCTGTTTTCCCTCCCGCTTTTTTCTGGAGGTGAAAGATCCCATTTAGCGCCCTGTATTACCAACTGCTATATTAGCGTGCGTTATTAGTGCCGAAAATTCCACATTGGGTCCAGTGGACCCAATGGGGATTTACCGTTAACGCCCAACTCGTGATTCCGGTGGTACTAATCGCCAGAACGGTGGGCGCCAACGCTATTACAGTTGGGCAGAATTACAGCCGAGATACCGCCCAACTCGTGATGAGGCACTTAATGTTAATGTGCAAAAGGGATTAGACGCGCACACCCACAGACACACACCAGACTGATGTATAGAAAATAAAACCTGCATTGGCAAATAGCAAGTACATTCTTTGTTGTTTGACGTGGCTAAGAAACAGAACGATGTAATCAAATAAACAAAAAATTACTTGTTAGAATTCCGCTAATGGTGGTCACTAGAAACCATTACCCAACACGTGAATAGGCTAGATGGAAAGCATACCAGGGCACGCAAACAAAAAGAAGAAAATACATATTTTGGATATTTCAGGCTATTTTAGTTGCAGGAAGTTTAGACAAAAAACGCAAAGGCAACAAAAACATACCTCCCTACCTCTGCAAATCCCTGAGGACTACTACTGAAAGAAGCCATAGTCAACAAAATGCAACTAAAAGAGCACTTGCAATCAATTACAAAATCGCAAAAGGTAAATATTCTAAAACCCTCTCTCAAAAAATGTAATAAAAAATGAAAAAGGTGGCCTGTCCGTTTTACATCACCCCATACACTGGATACCCAAAATTGGAAAGGATGCAGAAAGAAAGAAAGAAAAAAAAAAAAAAAAAAAATGAAAAAAATCGATTTGACTTTTAATCAGTCATTCCATTTAGGTCAAACAAAAGCTGTTTTGGGCTGCTTTTAAAGGGCAAGGCAGTGGAGACAAGATGTTGGCGACTGCTATCCTCATATTTCCCAATGATTTCTGACACGTTGTACAAGTGTTGTCTATAAAAAGGCTGTGGGTTTGTATTGTACATTACGTAATATTACATAAAATAGTCGTAATAACCATATCATAATGTACACTTTTGGGCACGAGGTCCAGGGTTTTGCCCCCTAGCCCGTGCTGCCTTTCTCTTCCCACAATAATGTGGGCCCCGTTTGTGGCCCTGTAACGTGGACCCTGTTCGTGGCCCTGTATTTCTTTTCTTCTCTGTCCTTTTCTTGGGTGGGTGGGTTCTTGGGCAAGAAAAGTTACCCGTGTACGCAGATTACTTGTGGTGCTCCATACGGAGCACCCAGGTTGTGTGTAGTTTGCTGCCCAGGCCCTTCTATTCCTCTTAGAATGACCCTAGGCACTGCGTGCGTGCGTGCGTGCGTGCGTGGGGGGGGGGGGGGTGGCTTTTCCCGCCCCTGGCCGGCTGGCGCCGACAGCAGTTCGCACCTCCTGGTGACCATCACATGTCACCGGCTGTTACATCCTGCCTTAGCATGTGCAGCACCTACAAGATCTAATGTGCCTTCGCACCTCACCAGGACCCCATCCGGTCCTTCCTGTCCCTTTGTAGCTGAGGGAGAGGGGGTGCAGACCATGTGTCCGGCAGCATGTGTTCTGCCCCATCGCCTACGCCCTCCTTGCCCCCACCAGGTTACTTGACCGCACTTTCAAGCTGCAGTGTGCCCCCTCAGCAGCGCTGCCTACAACTGCATTCAGCAATTTGCTGCTTCAGGGGCCACATTCGTTACTACAACGTGACCTTGTGAAAGCACTACCACATGCACAGAGAAGGTGCCAGATACCTGAAGGACAAGCACTGCAGCAGTCTCGTGCCTAAGGCGTTCATTTCTTTGGGCAACCCAAGTGCGGTTTTATAAGTTACCAAAGTGGTTCTGTGCTAGGATACATTACAGTAATCAGTACACAACAATGCATCATGCATATGCAAATTCGCTTAGAAGCTTCCTTTGTGCTCCAGGCAGAATTGTTAAACGTCTTTTAGGGCAGAGCTAATCCAATGTCTTCATGCATTATGAAGTTGAAACACCACAGGATCCACACCACTCAGGTTTCCCCAACAGTTACTACGTCGTATGTGTGGACAATGCCCTATCCGCATTTATTAGTGCCACCTTGTGCCCTGCAATCACTCAAACCAAGCACCCACTACAGGAGTGTCAAATGGGTTGCCATGCCCCACTGTTTAGCAGCGGCAGTGCCACAGGCAGCAGCATAACGAAAATGTGGTGCCCCGCATGCCCTTGGTCATGCAGGAGGCAGAAGGAGCTACATGTTTCAATAGGCACTGATGCAAAAGCATCAGCACCCTATTGTCGTTAAATGTGCCATGCTCCAGAGAGCAGGGCGCCTTTAATTTCAATCGGGAGCCTGCCGCACCCGGTACTCGGGGGTGGGTGGGGGGTGGGGGGGGTGGTTAGGAGGACCTTGAAAGAATGCCCCCAAGCCAGCGTCGTAGCTAGGGGCAAATGGTACCCCGGGCGGTTGCCCAGGCAGCCCTGCCCTAAGGTGTGCCCTGGAGAGACAGCTTGTGAAGACTCGTGCTAGTAAAGAATTACAGGGAGGGTAATGCATTAACTACCGATTCACCAAATCGGGCAATCATATCCTCAGATCAAATGAGAAGTCCTTCTCTGCTCAGGCAGGACAGCCCAAACCTGGCACCCAATTCATGAGGGTGTCAGAACGAGCATTTCTGGCTCCTGGCTATGGACCGTTTACTGTTAAGGTGCATGCTGTACCAAATGAAGAGCCTCACATACAATGTACAACACCTGCTTAGAAGGGCTGCATGCTTGAATTATCGTGGTCCGATTTATGCCTAGCAAAATCAAACGGTTTGAGTCTAAGCTAGCCCGTAAAGAGAAAACCGTCAAGCATTCCTCCTGCCATGCCCCAACCATCTGGAACTCAATCCTGGCAGTAGCTCGAAATGCTCTCACAAGTCTCCAGCTCCACAAAACACATTAAAAACGTGGCCCTTTCAACAAAACCTGAAGGACACAAAAATCCTACCAAGGCAAATATGGGCACCCTCCAGATGTTAAGAGCTCTGCTGCTCTTAAACTGGTTCAATGCTATAAATAAACTCTAAATAAAATAATTTGTTGAATATTAAAATCCGTGTCAAGTCCCATGTTGCCAAAATGTTATTTTATTTAATTCAAGCAGCAAAGAATCCTCCTTTGTACTGCATTTCCCACTGCTCTTTTTCATAGATCTATTTACAGAATGATTCAGTGATTGATTTACAGACCGCGATTTATTTACAAAAACAGACCCGAGACATGTACTTGCAATACGCGGACTGAATGTGCACAAGACTAACCGAGACCATAAAGAGTGACACAAAATACATCTTTGCAGGGCCACCTGATGTATATTTTGGGGCAGGTAATCCTTGCCGAAACCACCTGCCCTATGTTTAGGCCACGTGTTATTATTAGAGCCACCTTTGATTTCTCATTTCTCACTAGATTCTCTTCATTCAGCGAGTTAACCTACTACAGCACCACCTTTTTGTGGTCATCTATTACCATTATTACCCTTCTGTTCCAGGCAAGACAGCCTCTGCCTTCGAAGTATGCACACCTTGTGAATCCCAACTTCTTAGAATAACCTATCCACAGTCCGTTAATGCTCCAGGACTATTGCTCTGCTCCGTGCAGAAACGTTTGGTGTTCTGGACTAGCTCTGCCATTCAACGGGACAAGGATCTTCCATAGTTCAAAAGGGGTAATAAAGATCTGGTTGTGACAGATCATGCAAGGTCTTGGCCAAACTGAATAATTGGGGCACTGCCAAATTGAATCCATGATCTCTCACAGACACGTTGCTCTTTTGCTGCCAGAGCAGAGAGCCAGTGAATGAGCCTGATAATCAGTCGCCCGTTCCCACGGCGGCTAGCTCGGGCCCTTTAAAAAAAAAAAAAAAAAAAAAAGGGCATGGCATTCACAAAGCCTTCACTTTTCAAATGGTACTATTTTACACCAGCATAAACGTCCCTGTGCAAATAGTTCCAACATTATTCCACATGAATAAATATAGAAGCTGCCCACTGGGTTGCCTACTTCTCCCATTTCTACACATTGTTGACAATGCTTTTTAGTATCTTTTATGTATTGCTCCTCACAGGTGCAACTATTTTTGATAGGTCACATTCCTGGAACTGAAAACCTCAGTCCCCTTTTCGGAACAAAGTCTGAAAAGTGGTGACGCATACCGATTTTCTGAAACTGAAATAATTCCGCCAGCAGACCGCTTGAAGCCCATGCCATATCTACACCCAGTGGTTTAGTGAACGTAACAGGCACTCTTACAAGCCGTTTCACTCTAGGACAGTCTGTGAAGGTACCTGTCTGCAGCTTTTATAGACCATTTACAGGCATCTACGTATTCAACTGCACGGAGAACCAGAGATCGTCAATGAGCAAAGCATAGTCCTGCAAAGGAACTTTAATGACTAGCTGTAGCTGCTGGTGCACAGCAGAGTGAAAATCTCCCTAGTGGGAGAAGAAAAAGATTCCAGCTACCAGCTTTAGAAAAATCGGAGCACATATATTGCCCTTATGTGGTCGTTAAAAAGGCACAATGCACTGCATCAACGCTACAAAGTCATTCATTTTATATTTAACCAAATATAAAATTTTAAAAAAAAATTTAAAAAAAAGAAGATTCCTTCAAAAGCTAGACACAGATTTTTAAAGTTAAGACTGCATGGTGTATAGATCATTTAAAAACGGTGTGTGTATGTCACGGTAGGGAGGAACCTCCTAGCCTTCTGTTCATGGTTAGTGGCATTGCCCAAAACCCAAGCAAACGGGCAATCGGGACCCCCACCGCAAGAGCAAAGATTTCATATTGCTGCACTGAATTACAGTAATCATGGTAAGCCCCACTCACTCCCATACTTCAGAGCATCTCCTTGGCTCAGTAGTAGTTGAGCAATCAAAGACAACACTTCGCACGGGAGTGGATAACCCTATAGATAAAGAGGTTTACCAGCCTGGCACCTTAAAAGTAGGCTAACAATCCATACACAAAAATAACTATGAAGTAAAAGGTCTCTGAAGAAAACCTAAGGAAATTCACACAGAAGAAGCCTGCCCACTGATTTCATCCACACCAACCCAAGGATATATTTTTACATCAGTGGTATCAGCAGAGAAGTGTCACAGGAAGGAGCGCTGTTATTACGGTGTTGAAGGATGAGGAACGAGATGTTCAAAAAAGCCCTCTTTTAGAGTTCTAATACATTTTTACTTACCAAGAAATACTCGTTGGGAATGGGAATAACTAACACCATAACAAAAATAAACGGAATCCAAATAGGGACAAAAACTATGAGTAAAACACTCCCACCTCGGAATCGTGGCTGAAGCCCTATAGGTGGGGTAGCTGAGAATATAGGGCAAGTCTGTAGTACAAAAAAATAAAGTAAATGTCCATACAAACGGATTATTAAAATTAACTGTCTTGTCAAAAAGGTCAACAACAAAAAAAAGGTGTTGGTGAAGGCGGCCTCAAAACGTGCACCGACAAGTGATAATTGACTTTCGCAGAGCAAGGAATTCTGTCTTGTGTTCATGTGGGGAACTGAAGGAGCAAGGGCCTTTTCATACCTGCCAGTTTGTATATCCCTGAACTAGGGTTGCAGATGTAATTTGGGTTTGGACAATCTCCACTATCACCTTTGGGGCTTGAACCTACTTGTTGGAATTATTATGAAGTCAAAAGTCAACAGGAACTTTTGGTTTCATGGCTGACATTACATATATATCACCAAGGTCCCATAGGCTTTGTAGAGGATCAGCTGGGATTGGAATCAATGGCTCTGAATTGGAGGGGTAAATTTCTGGGAAGCTACTAAGTGGTACTGAAAGACTATTGCTCTGTGTGCGCTAGGAGGCCTTCGTGTATGTAGCGTGATACAAATAATAAAGTGGAGTGAAATTAATTGTTTTACCACATTGTATGGTAAATGGTGTATTCGTTGTATTTTTCCATCCCACCATACTACTGGTGGGGTTTGGTACATGCACCAGTTGCAAGGATGTCAACTACACCATGTTGGTGCTGAAACGCATGTGGTTGTGGCCTCCTCGAGAGCCATCGGTCTTGGGCTGATAAAGCCATGCATATAATAGGATGGTCCTATACGATTAATCTCATATGGAGAAACAATGCAAGTCTATCTTGCAAAGGCTGCATGACTATAGTGTTTTCGGAACTGGAGGGGAGCTTATAGGGTTGGCTACCAGGTGGCACAATGCCATGTGTGGCTTGTTAAGCGAAATGGCCTAGTCTACCAACATATGGCAGACATGGTTTTTTGGGTGCATTTTTGATAGGAACCAGCGAAAGACAGAAGAACCTCCGATTGGCCTGCTGCACTGCAGACCTCAATAGCAAGAATAAGATCCAAAGTTAAAAATGGGGCATGGCTTCCTCCCCAATAGCAATCAGAGTGTTTGGTTCAATGCGTGTCATGGTTCTTTGGAAGTTATTGCTCTGGGCCTTGATAGGTGATTAACAGCAGCAGTGGCAGTGTTCAGGTTGCCCAGAGGCAGGTCCAGTGCTGAAGGAGGACCAACAAAGAAGATGGACTGCTGTGAACACACTAGCGAGGAGCATATGCCCAAAAACAAAAGAGGATAAGGTGGGGTGCATTGTACAGCAATTTAAAGGCACATCACTGCTACCAGGAAATGCAGACATTGCCCAGCTGAGGAAAAATGTATTTCTTGGAGTCCCAACGTTATTTCTTGGTTTTTTTCTGTTTGTATGCTCGGGTAGCAACCAACACCTGTTGCTCTGTCGATTTTCAGTGTCCTGTGCTGCCGGCTCTTCAGGTCGAGTCCGCACAGGGACTATGCAGCAAGGCTTTCAAAGGAGAGGGGGGGGGATCCTTAAGGGATTGCAATTTAGCTTTGTAAACCTGGTAGAGTCCTTCAGCAGGAGTACTTTAAGAGGAATAATTATAAAGGGGTTCCCTTTTAGGTCACTCCATGGGATGATGTGTGGGCAGGATGTATGCCACTAGAATCAAACGAAGACTTCCACAAGCCAGCAGAGTCAATGCAGTCAGCTGTGTGGCCAGACTAGGAGAAACAGGCTCCCTTGGGGAACCAAAACTGATGCAGAAGTGGGTCTAAAGGGCCACAATCTATAATCTGGCCTCCAATGAGGCCTCACATAAGGGCTCCTAAGGAAAGTATTAGATAAACCTGGACAGAGAAAACCAAAAATACTCAGGGCCGGGCACTGAATGTAGCGGTCACATCATATGGCATGAAAGAAAAGAAGGATTTGTGAAAGTGGAATCATACCACACAATGACGGAGAAATGGGCAGAAAATCTGTGTCTAATCTGAAACACAAGGACCTCCTTTCGATTGAGGCGCACATAGATGAAGATTGAAAGTGAAACCCTGCTCCAATCCTTGAAAATGCATCCAATTAGTGCATGCTCGGCTCAGTTTTCATAGCTGGTATGGGAGCTACGTGAAAAGATCAGAAAAAAAAAATATCACTGAATCCCATATTATCGAATTTGTTTTCTCACAAATTGTAGCAGATCGAAAAATCAATGCGGGCGACACCCACTGCAACACCAACCACCAGACTCCCGCTTTATTAATACCGCAACCTCCCATCTATATTTTCGATTGAATGTGTTATAATTCGTTAAAAAAAAGGTGTTATGTGATTCGCAAGAAATGACATTCAATGTTTTGGTACGATACTGCTGGTAGTGCACACATGTACAATACCAGTGTAATCAGCACAATTCACATAAGAGACTGACGCTCCATCTGCAGGAGGAGCAAGAATTGATGAAAAAGAAAATAAAGGACATACTTTGAACCCTAACCGCTCCCTACCCACCATGCATAATATCTTTCTGCAAAGAAGACCGGCACACAGGTCTGAGGAGCGCATGCAAGCGTTCTCCCCCCCCCCCCCCCATCTTTGGCTGACAACAAATAGCCTGCAGTTTCCAATTACGTCAACGTGCAGTTGCTTTTCAGTTAGGAAACTGTAACAAGACTTTTTCATGCAATCATCATAAAGCCTGCTGTACTTCTCGGTCACTTGGGATTCTGTAAACTAATCACGGAATCCTGAAACAGTCCTTCAGCTCAGCTGCTCCAACTACTTCAGACACCAGCTGCTGCTGCTGGATTTCATGGACAACGGACATCTTTATACCATGTCTAGCCTACTAGCCCCCAAACAGGAAAAGGCCAACCAAATATTTTTAAAGGTTGCAAGAAAACAGTTTTATAAACAGCAGATATGGTATGCCTTAAGAATAATTTGCTTTCAATAAATTCCTACACTATTATTCTCATGACGGTGGGGGATGGGGGGGTCGGAATTTCTTTCCAAGGTAAAGATCCGGGCAGGCAGTGTGTGCCCAATGCGAACGTTGATGTTGACACGCAAAGGCAATATGGAATAATCGGGTCACCCTCACCATAAACTGATGACACAGCCCACCCCCAAGTAGCGTAGCAAGGAAATGAAGAAGAGGCAAAACCACAAAGTATATATGGTTAAAGAGATCTCTGGAGGTGCTGGTCCAGTTGCATACCTAGGATATGGTCTCACCATAGGCTACCACCATCTCAAGACCCCCTCCTCTGAATCTCAGGACAACCTTTCGCAGTAAGACATTCCGCGTCATAGATTGCATTCCCACTAGCTACAATAGGCTACTAAGATATTTCGTATGATTGAGCATGACATTTCCCCCCCCGCCCCCATCATGAAACTTCATAAGGACATTGGCGCAGAAGAGGTGGTGACCAATTTGCCTTCCTTTAGCAATTTCTTTTATTTATTTTACATTTTTATAGCGCTCACGCAACCCGCGGGCATCAAGGCGCTGTTACAGGAATTGTTGTTTTTTTAGTTGCGCAATTGTTAATTTTTTTATTTTTCTTTGTCTTAGTTGCTTATTTATAACGCGCTTAAAAACCCAGAGGTTTCTAAGCGCGGACACGGGGATCGAACCTGTGTTGCTTCGTGTTGTCTTGCAATAGTGTGGGTAGTCCATTCCATCATACGTTGGCCATTTCTAAAGAGCCACTGTAATGCCTTTCAAAATGGTCAGATTGCAGAACTGTACTATGTTTTTGATAGCCGAGGAAATAAAAGAGAATGGAATATTATGTTTCAACATATAAAGATTGACAGAAAAAGGAGGCAGGCGTTGCAATAAACTCCCATCTCTGATGGCAGACAAAGCCCCAAGGAGAGTGTGCAATGAACTTTGAAAAAAGGCCTCCTAAAAGTGACACATTTAGGTGTTTGCGGCAATACCACTACCAGCGCAAACTCAGCATAACTTAGTAGCCGACACTAAGTGGGGAAAAGTAGCAGAAACAGGAACACAAAACAAAACGTAACTCTTCTAAGATCCCTTTGGAAGCCACTACAACCTCATATTGAACTCTCACGCAATCACCAGCAATGCCATCTTCCTGGCTAAAGTCTTAGTAGTTGATGCAGTGGTTCCTCATCAAAACCTCATTTGTGCTTTATGGCTGCTTGTAGCAGCCAGTCTCAACTCAGCAAAGCCTCAATACCATTGATCATCCTACTCCCCATCTGGAATCTGGCCATTAGTGGGGCAGTCTACAAGCACAGCTTATCAGTTTCTAGATCTTGACGTCTTTTGCTTCAATCACTCCCGCTAGAATCTTTCCCATTCTTGTTAGCAACAGGTTTGCTTGAAGCTCCTTTGGCAATCGTAGTCTTGCAGCCCACCTCCCATTCTCAAGAACCTATTGTTTGTAAGTCAGCTGTAAGAGGCTAGCAACAGTATCAGGCTTCAAACTCTCCATACTCAATTACGACCATAGGATATAAGCCGTTGCACACAAAATAGCAGGAATCAATAAATATCTCCCTACAAAAATCATCACTAACGAAAAAGAAGTCATTCCAGTATAATTAAAATGTTCCTAATCAGTGCCCAAAATTGTATAAAATATAAGCCTCCACATTACCATTCATAAAAAGATCCCAATTGATTGCCATTTGTGCACGAGATAAAGTTAAACCAACAGATGCCAATTTTCGGATTCTTAAACAACGCAGACCGGCACTCTACTAGTAGATGTTTCCCACTTTCAATCATCCACTCCCCGCTGTGAGGAGCCAGGAACGAGACACGGACACCGAGGACTCATGTTTTGGCTATAAACATGTATTGAATATAAAGGGGTTGGGAAAATACCTCCCTTTCTAATCTTGGAGGGGTTTCCATACCTCAACAAAAACTAAAGATCTGTCCTTTGTCACAATGTCCAAAATAGGTGCATGGCCTGTGTTCGTAATCCTATTCTGCCACTCACACTCTAAAACTAATTCCAAGGTGCAAAGGATAGGGTCTCCGTTAAATGCACAAATGTTCCAATCAATACAAAGATGCAACTCAAAAGCAAAACGTTACAAGCAACAGTTCTCAGTTCCAGGGAGTGATTTCCCTTCCCCAGATTACTTTTCTCAATAGCAAAATGTTGATTTAACACAAGAATTATCAAGTTCTTTACATCCCAATAGAGCAATTCCCACCTCTTAGTAATTGCACAGTTCCGCGGAATAGCTCCCTTCCCCAGGTTTCCCTTAATATTTAAGGCAGTTAAAAAAAATTTTAAAAAAATTAAAGTATATGTGTTCCCTTTTGGTTTCTCTTTTTTCACAATTAGTTGCAGGTTCCAGACTCACAGGTTACCTGGTATACCCCCCCTGCCAGGTTCCTTTCTTTCTTGACAACAATTTACAATTTCAAAAAGGTATGATTCTTCATTGAGATTCTTTGTATACTCTTCACTGGGTTTCACACAATGGACTTTGCCTGGTATACTCTCCTGGTATACTCTCCTGCCAGGTCTTAGAACTTTAACAATCTTAAAGTAACAGCTCTTCCTTGAGATTTACTTAATTACACATACTTGACTACCTGGTATACTCACATGCAGCCACTTTCCCTTTTGACCATAAAAAAATGTTCGCCCAATATTGACTGCTTGACTCTTGCTCACCGATGTTAGTTTCGACATTTGCCTTGGTAGTCTCCTTTTAAATAGGGGGGAATCAGCATCCTTGCTGTACCAAGCTTTGTAAGCACGTTATTCTTGTGGCAATCTTCTGAGTTTTTCATATTTCTTCCCCAAAGCAGCATACATTATCCAGCAACCCGGTAACCTGTATCTTCCATCGGTTTACCAGGGGGGGACAGTCAGTGTGCTTTGCATTCTCCTGTTCTCGTTCTGTTGGCTCGGCATGCATTCTGTCAGCCGCAGTGCTTCTCCTGTGTCCTGTTTCAGTGGACATGGTCACAGCTGCCTCAGCGTTCCTGCCCTTAGCGATCGGACTGGTGCGAGCCGGCCGCAATATCTCCTGGCCTCTGCAGCTCCCGTTCTCTGTTCGCTTGGCGTTCCATTTCTTCGCATTCCTCTCCTCCACATCTGTCAGCTGAAGAGCATTTAAACATCCCCGGAGATTGAACAATTCAATTTTAGGATTGACATGTTATTTTTGTATTTATTTTAAAATGCCATTGTAATTTTTGCCTAGTATTATACTTTTAATTGTATTATATCACGTTGGGGGGGCTGTGAAATTTAATTAGGAGAACACTAAACACTGATTGGTATAACGGAAGGATTCTTTGTGGGAGCTTATGACTCCAATACCCATCAGTGTTTGGGACGTGCACCTTGGGGACGCCATTTAGAGGTGACACAGCCCTTAATTTGCCCACGTCAGCACAAGGCACTGACGCAAAGCCTGTTTGTGGCCAGTGAGCAGCAGTCGGCATTGTCCAGTTGAATATGCTCCTGGTATTGCGATAGCCACACAAGTTATTTAGCAACTACCTTGATTGTGGGTGCGTCTCTCATCATTAAACAGAATGGCTATTACATACGACGGGTCCTTGCTTTTAGAGTTATGAGATAAAGTAGGACCTATCTTTCTTCCCATGTTGGACAACATTCACTGAAAACAAGAGGCTAATGTTGCATAGGACTGTGATGTTGAATGTCACAGGTTAAACTTTCAAAACTACCTCCTTTTTTCCCAGGCTTATTGGAAATCTGCTTGTGTGTAGATACTTAAAAAGGTCTGCTACAAGCTATAGCATAGAAAGCATAATAATTGTGGCTGTGTATAGAAGACACTCAATAAAACAATCTAGATTAAAAAAAAAGAATTGCCTTGTGAGAAAAGCAATTTCTCAGAGTGGCCTACCTTATTACTCAAACCCTTGATTAATAAAATTTGAGTGAACATGACCATCCGACAGCCATTGTTCACTGGTGCGAAAACACCAAAATGAAGACCTTAAAAAATATATGTATGGGGCAAATCCCTTCGGATTTGGAACAAACTCCCACTGAAAATTAAGGACAATTATAAATCTCCCAACTTACAAGCGTGCATATTTCATTAATATTTACTGATGGAAAATAAACACCTACCATATATTTTACCAACCTTTCATTTCCTTAACCATTTTCTGCAGCAACATATTCAAGCTATACATTTTGGATGTTCTAGTACTTTATTTAGTGCTCTGGCACCCTATGTGATATAGGGTATACCAAAAAAAAAATGAACATACACAAATATTACAAATGTTACCATTTCAAAGCACTCGTAAAAGGGGCGCAAACAAGCAAAATGCGAGGACTTATTTTCTAAAAATCACAGCATGTAATCAAAGAAACCAAAACAAGCGGCTTAAATTCTTTACAGAAGCGTAGATTCAAACAGACATAGCTCCAAGAAAGTGGGTCAGGAGATCAGTATGCCAAGAAACAGTATGTCTTCTGTGGAGTAATCAATAACAGGATTTCAAAAGGCCAAGGGCATGTAGACGGGTCCGAGCAAGTTTATAGTTTCAGAGCTGGACTCAGAGTACATGCACATTTTCCTTAATATGTACTGCATATATGCTGCGGGCTGGTATTTGAGAAACTTTATGCACACAATGGTTACGGGATGGTCTTAAAAGAAGCAGGGAGTTAGTGATGAAGCAAAAAAATAAAATAAAAGAAGGAACAGTAGGATAGGAGGAAGGGAAGTGGGTAATTATGGCCAGTATAAGGTTACCGCATGGTTTGCACAAGGGTGACACCAGGTATGGTGCTCCCATCAAAGTAAAAAAGCTGCCAGGATCAGTGTGATGACTGTTAATTGATGGTGGAATTTGGGCAGGGTTGCGAAGTGTATGGAATTGAGCGTTTAGTGTACAGGGGGAAGTAGTATTATCTTATGAAGTGCTGTGAAGTAATGCTTTGATTGTTACATTCCAGAATGGAATGAGCAAAGCCGTTAAGGAGTTGGTTGAGGAAGGGGGGTGGGAAAGCAAGCAGTGGTCCATGCTACAGACTGAAAACTAAAACTTCAGAATATATATATTCTGAATAGTTTTAGTTTTCAGTCCGTAGCATGGACCACTGCTTCCTTCCCACCCCCTTCCTCAATGGCTTTGCTCATTCCATTCTGGAATTAAAGATCTAGATATAGATTTAGATATCCACTGTATCTATCTATGATCCCTCACGCGTGTAGGACCCCCAGATTGTATTTTTTCTGACATGAGGTAGCATGAGGAGCAGCGCGAGTACAGAGTATCCAAGCAGATAAGATAGAGAAGACTAAAAGCATCCATGCGCCTTCTCTCAGAGGGGAGAAAGGGGAGGGGAGAAAGGGCGGTCGCATGTGAATCATTAGCAGATACAAGCATCAGAAATATGATTACGGTGAGTAATGTATCCCTTCTGAGGCGTGTGGATTCTGCTTAGATCACATGCTGTGCATAGATTAGCAAGCAGTGTTAGAAGGAGGTGGGATGCGAGAAGGGTCATGAGAGAACAAATGTCTTAAAACCGCTTGTCCCACTTGAGTATCTGTCTTGGAATGAGTGTC
Source organism: Ambystoma mexicanum (assembly GCF_040938575.1). Lineage (NCBI taxonomy): Eukaryota > Metazoa > Chordata > Amphibia > Caudata > Ambystomatidae > Ambystoma > Ambystoma mexicanum. The sequence continues at coordinate 152,283,440 of NC_090936.1, forward strand.
AATGCAGTAGTGCTGAGTAAAGGTCTGAATAGAGGTCCATGTAGCTGCTTTGCAAATGGTGTCAAGGGGTACATTTGCAATGAAAGCGAGGGTGGCCCCAGTACCTCTTATAGAGTGGGCCCTTGGCATAAAAGGCATTGTTATCTGAAAGGGAGTAGCACAGTTGGATACATCTGACTATCCATTTAGAGATGGCACCTTTAGAGACGCCATCTCCTTCTCTGCCTAGAGCTACGGAGACGAACAGTTGATCTGTCTTTCTTAGCGGTCTGGTCTTGTCCACGTAGTAGAGGACCGCTCTCCTCACATCTAGTGTGTGGAGTTTCACCTTAGCAGAGCTTTTGGGTTCTTGGAAGAAGGCTGGTAGCTCAATGGAATGGTTAACATGGAATTTAGAAATCAACTTCGGTGAAAACCTAGGGTGAGTGCATAAAACCAGTTTATCCTTATGAACAGTAAAGAAAGGATCCTGCACTGACAGAGCCTGAATTTCACTGACCCTTCTTATGGATGTAATGGCTACTAAGAAGGCTGTTTTATAAGTCAGGTGTTTGAGACTAGCTTTATGCATGGGTTCGAAGGGAGGTCCCATGAGTTTAGCAAGCACCACATTAAGGTCCCAACCTGATGGTGGGTTAGAAATTGGAGGGTGGAGTCTCTTTACCCCTTCCATAAAGGCCTTGACCACTGGTACTTTCCACCATGACACCTTGTTATGGGAGGTGGTGTAGGCTGACAGCGCCGCCAGATGTACCTTGAGTGAATTAAATACCAACCCCGTATCCAGTATGTGGAGCATATAGGTGACAATATTGGAAGGAGTACAATCAATTCGGTTGATTTCTTTGTTCTACCACCAAATAACGAATCGTTTCCACTTATCAAAGTAACAGTGCCTTGTGTTAGGTTTTCTAGACTCTTAAGATGTCCATGCATCTCTGGGGTAAATTGAGATGGCCGAACTCTAGGACTTCAGGAGCCATGCTGCCAAGTTCATCGAGTTGGGTTGAGGATGCACGGTTTGTCCTTTGTGCTGTGAGAGTAGATTGTACCAGCACGGCAGCTTGATTTTGGGGGGGGGGGGGGGGGGAGGGGGCGCACACCGCCAGTTTGCATAGGTGTGGAAACCATGGTTGTCTCGCCCACATAGGATGAGCGTCATCAATTCCCTGTGTATCTTGTTGACCACCTTCCTCATTAGAGGTGTTGGTGGAAAAGCGTAGGCAAACATCCCTGACCAATTCATCCATAGAGCGTTTCCCCTTGGAGCCTGGCTGGGGAACCTGGATGCAAAGTCTGGGCACGGTCTGTTTTCGCCTGTGGCGAATAAGTCTATAGTGGGGAAACCCCACTGAGAGAAGAGGTCTTCTACGACTGTAGTCGCCATTCGGGTTCCTTTGGGAGGGGATCCCTGCTCAGAGCGTCCGCTAGTGAATTGAGATCCCCTGGAGCATGTTGTGATGACAGGTAAATGTTTCGTCCGAGTGCCCATTTCCAAATTTTCTCGGCAAGCTTGGACAGATTTGGCAAACGAGTGCCCCCTTGTTTGTTCAAGTAAAACATTGCTGTCGTGCTGGTTGGATAGGAGAGGTTTGAATGCCCAAAGCGCTCTGAAGACTGCCAGAAGTTCTAGCTGATCGATGTGATTCTGAGCCACTGTGTGAGACCCGAGACCCTGAGCTGTGTGGTGAAGGTGGTGAGCTCCCCACCCTGCCAGGGATGCATCTGTTGCAACGACGGCTTGTTTTTCCAGATCGTAAAAGGGTTTCCGCTTTGTAAGATTCTCTTGTTCACCAGCAAAGGCTTTGTACTAGTGTTGGCGAAACGATCACTAGATCGTCCCACTGACCACTTGCCTGAGACCACTGTTTCGCCAACCATTCCTGCATGGGTCGCATACACAGGCGCGCGTGGGGAACCAGGTAAATGCAAGATGCCATCATGCCTAGCAAACACATTGCTTTGCGCACCCTTATCGGGCGACCGGACTGATAGAGGAATTTGCAGCAACATATCAAATTCTTTCCTCTGATGGAAAGGCCAACCCCTCTTGTGTGTCTAGGACAGCTCCTGGTAACTGTTGAGGTGCTTGGCACCAGGCTTGATTTTTTTCTCGTTGATTGAGAAGCCCAATTCGAAGAGGAGGTCGATTGTTCTTTGAATGTTGGATCTGCAAATTACAGGGGTTTCCCCTGTGATGAGCCAGTCGTCCAGGTAAGGGTACACCAGGATTGCCTCCCTGAGTAGGTGCGCCGCCAGTACCTTGGTAAATACCCTTGGGGCCGAGGCTATTCCGAAGGGCAGCACCTTGAACTGGTAATGCTGCCTGTCCCCCTTGAAGCACAAGAATCTTCTGTGCGCTGGGAACATGGAAATATGAAAATAGGCATCTTTCATATCCAATGTTGCCATGTAATCCCCTCTTTTTAGTAGGGGGGTGGGGGGGGGGATTACTTCCTGGAGTGTAGTCATGCAGAATTTGTGGCTTGACATACTTGCCTGCCGGGCGCAAATCCAATACTGGGCACATTGTTAGATTGTTTTCGGCACAAGGAAGTAGGTTGAATAGATACCCTTGTTTACCTGGTTGCCTGGGACAGGTTCTATTGTGTCCTTTGCAAGAAGAATGACGATCTCCTCGAGGAGGATTCTTTGGTGCTCCAAGGAGTGTATCTTTTGTCTTGGAGGATGGTTGCAGGGGCGTTCTAGTAGCTCTATACAGTATCCCGCGAACACTGGACACACCCACCTGTCCGAAGTGATCCCTTCCCATGCGTGGGTGAAGATGGAAATGCGCCCCCCGCCCTACTGAGGATTCATGGGAAGAAACCCAGAGCAGAACGTCACTGCCGTTTATTGGGTGGCATAATGCCTCTACCTGGGCTTCCTCTCCCCTAATGCGGCCCCTTTTTTACCTCTGGTGAAACCTTGGGTAGCCTGTTGATTGCCGCCCCACGAGTTCCTTAATTGGACCCTCTTTGGGAGTGTTGGCCGCGAGAGCGACGAAAATTATTGTTATTTCCCCTTTGACCTGAGGGCTTATTTGTTAGTTAGCCGAGGGATTTTAAGGTTTCGTATTCGTCCTTCGCCGTCTTCAGTGCTTCCTCCACTGCTTTCCCAAATAGGACGTTCAGTTCTACCGGCATGTCTATGAGGGTGGCTTGGGTCTCAGGCTTAAACCCAGATTGTCTTAGCCAAGCATGGCATTTAATAACTGTGCCTTCTGCTTTTAGTCTCCCTGCATTATCTGCTGCATCGAAATTTGCCTTAAGAATGCATCCAGACACTGATCTTCCGTCTGATGCAATTTGGACCAACTGGCTCTTTAGAGGTTCGGGTTCAGAGGCAATGAGAGCAGCTACCTGTTACCATTGGTGGCAGTTGTAGCTTGCTAACAGAGTGGTGGTGTTGGCAACGCGTGCTTGGTATGCTGACGTGGATGCCACCTTCCTCCCCAAAGCATATATTCTCTTGCTCTTTGTACGGGGGTGCTTCAGAAGAAGCTATTGGTGTTCCCGTCCTCTTTCTGGTGGTTGTAACCCCCAATGAGTCGTGTTTTAACTGACCCCTTATGTATAGAGGATCGGAGGGGACGGCCCTAAATAATTTTTCTACTCCTGGATTAACTGCCCGAGTAAGATTAGGGGTTACCAGAGAAGGATCAATTCTGCGCTGAATTGATTTTAAAATGGGGATAGTTCGGGTAATGCATTTCCTGTCCCCTAGAATTTCTTCTGCAAAATCGCCCTCTTCTTGGACACCCTGTGTGTCAATTTGAAAATGGGCTGCAGCTTTAGCGAATACCTCATTAAGTAAAGGCTGATTATGAACCAGTGAGTCATTCACAGGGGGATCTTTGGGAATAGGGGAGTCAAGACTATAGGCCTCCGCCTCATCTTCCTCTTCCTGGTCCTAATCGTCCCCATAGTAATCAACCCCTGCCTGGTCTTCCAGAAATTGTACTTCTGACTCCTCACCATATGGCTGGTAAGGCTCAATTATAGAAGGGTCTGAAATCAAACCCTGAACTGGAGTCTCAGAATGGAGGCTCTTAGTAGGAGGTTGAGGGTCTTTGAATCCCGAAGGGGCAGAGGTAGCTGGAGTGCTACGATAGTAATTTGGGTCTTTTTCGTGGAAATCTATAAAAAAAAAAAAAGGGACATCCTCCTCATTACTCTATCAATGTCCTCAGAGTTCCATTGCTTGAAGCTGGGGATAACCATCTCCTGTTGTGGTTCCTCCTCCATGTCTATATTCTGAGGAGTGGGAGGAACAGTCTTTCCCTTGGTGACAGGGTCAGGGACTTTGGACTTTCCTTTTTGTTTTTCTTTCTGAACCTGATGTTCAGAGACTCTCTTATGTTGTTTTTCCCTTCCCCATGACTGAAGGAATGTTTACCCGAACCCTTAGGTGTCTCTGAATGTTTCGACGCTTGGCGTCGAGATTCGGAGGTGGTGTCAAGAGATTCAGGAGTTTTGGAAGAGGGGCGTTGAATCTCGGAAGCAGACGTCGAAAGTGCTGCAGAAGTAGACGTTGAACGTGCTACTTGGGGGAAGAGGTCGGATTCATCTTCTGACGAGCGGGCCTCAATGACTTTAGGTAATGTGGCACCTTTAGCAACCGTGGATGGTTGCTGTGTGTCGTGAAGCGACCGTGACCTGGAATACCCATGACAACACCGATTTGGCAGACCGCTCTCTTGATGCCTTCTTTTGCCGATAGCTCGACATGCGTGTCGAATCTCGGCTGGGGTTAGTGTGCTTGGTGGAAAAGTTGTGTGTTGCGCTCTTGCCGCCAGGTGTTGTCCCCATAAATGAACCACCGGTCAGTCCTCCGAAGTCAGGGGCTTGCGCGTAGGTGCCCGACGACACCTCTGTGCCCTCGCCATCTGATAAGGCGGCATCGCTGCCATCGCTTAAGGAACCCACCGTGTCCATGGCCTCTAGCTGCCTGGCGTAGTTGGCCTAGCGCTTTGTCGAGCGGCCCTTGAGTGTCTCGGCCTTGAAGAGCTTAAAAACTCTACAATTAGCCTCGGGATGGTCCCGTGGGAGACACAAGTTACACGTATTATGTTTGTCTACCCAGGGAAACATACGGTTATACTTTGGGCAGAATTTAAAGGGCGTACTCTCCATATGTCACTATTTGGCAGATGGCGGGTATATGTAGGAAACGAGTGGGTGTGTGACCACCCCCCATTCGCCTTACTTGCACAGGGCCGAGGCCAGAGGCCTTCTGAGGCCCGAGCCGAGGCCACAGGTCTTCCGAGGCCCAAAGTCTGTCGTGTAGTCTCGACTGCTGTTCTTCCTCGGTCTCGAGTACCGACGTCAATCTTCAGAGATCTTCGAAGTAGGGTTGGAGAATGGAGAATTTTTTTAATTATAAAGATAAATGGCTAAAGCCAAGGGAGCTCCACGATATGCTTCTGACAAGTATGGCGGAAAAAAACAATCTGAGGGTCCTACACGCGTGAGGGATCATGGGTACAGTGGACGTCACACTAGGGTTAGTATTACTGGCACACCCTAATTAGACGCCCCTTTGAGTTTCAAAAAACAAACGAATAATCTATTTCAAGCTGTACACTTACCATAGGATGCAAGCAGGCATTGTGTAACAATTAAGACACGAAAATGGGATACAATAAAATGGGTAAAATCAAGGATAGAGTTAGAAGACTATGCACCGAGGGATAGAGGGGAAAGGTAGGCCCATTCTGGGTCGGGAGGTTCCGCTCATGTGCAGGGGTATGTCTTGGTTTGCAAAGATTTGTCCTTCGTAAATTGATTTTCTTCCCTGTGCTTTAGAACAAGCTGCAGTGTCTCTAAGCCCTGGCAAGTAAGTGTAAGGCAGTGAAAGGAAACAAATTCCACATTTTCTATCAAATTATCAGACATGCCTCAATTTCAATTTAAAAAAAGGGCCCAAGTGTTTCTTTACCGTTGTCAAGAGGTTGCTCTTCCCTTTCCTGAATAGGTGATTCGACCTCCGATTGGGATGAAGGAAAATTATGAAGGTGGAGTCCTCTGCTGCCTTTGATTTCTGAGCTTTGTCCTCCACTTCAGCCCTCCATTGCCATTTTTGCCAGTAAAACTGCAGAAAATTAGGTGCAGCATCCACTCGAAAAATCTCATTTGGGACATGCTACCTTCCCAGTGAGCAGTTATGCTGGGTGACCAAATTATTGGTCTGCTACGCTATAGCAAGTTTTGCTATACTTTGCCCTTCTTTGAAATCCTATGCCCCGAAGCTTAATATGCAATATCGTGTCACGTTTAAGTTGCTGTGGCTTGCTGTGCAATGCTCGTCGATTAGGATCTATGTGTTTTGTTCTAAATTGCATCCTGGCCAGAAAAAGCCAAACTTGTGCTTTTTTGGTTCAACTTCCTTTTGCTTTAAGTTGGGTGTGCCCATTATCCCCCACACCACTGTTTGGACTTTCGCTTCCCCACTCCGGGATCTTCCTTGGAGCGATGGTCTGGATGCTGCCTCTTGCGTTCGCATCACTGGGGGCGGAGGGGGTGTAGGGGGGTTGGAGTCCTGGAAGAGGGGGCACACTGCTCCCAGCTCCATCCTGGCCTTCTGAGTCTCCTTTGCAATTCCCGTGTTTCACAGTCTCTCGTCCTGGTTGGCTGGGTCTCTCCAATAGACAGTCCTCCTTTGGTTTTTAATTGCATAGGCAGAACCACGCCTCTGCCGAAGTCTATACCGCTGCGGTTCCTTCTTGGTATTGCTCTTCGTTGTTCTGTGTCCCACCTCATCCTAGTAGTTACCCCTTTTTAATCCTCATGCTGTAGCTGATCTTCATCTCAGTCAAAACAATAGGAGACCTGTGAGTATAGCAAATAGAAAAGCTAGGAAGAGGGGTCTGATGGAATGATGACAAAAGGTTTGGGAGGGCTGGGGTTGGGCATTGTGTTCGTCCTTATCCCCAGGAGAGAAGTCCCTCGCCATGAGGGCCTCCTGAATAAAACCACCCCTATTTGGGTAGTTGCGTCACTTCCGTAGCCTCATGGGAAAGGCCTCCCATGAGGCCTCTGGGGAGAAGTGTCGACACTTATTGAATCATCATATTTTTCATATCACATCACTGCTGTGAGGGTCCATTTTTGCAGAACTCTCAGTTCTTACAGGGCAGACCAGGGTAAGGAGAGTGACCATTATTAGAGCCTTCCTTTTTTGATATTGTACCGTTTGGATCTCAGCCATGAGAAATTCTCATCACTTTTTATAAATCAGGATTTAGGCTTGTATACTTGCCTGTCAGCGGCTCACAGACATTGTTTTGGCATCAGAAGCGGCACAAGTTTGTATCTTGTGAAAAAGATCCCTGTAGAATCTGGTGTTCACCTGATGTTTACACTGTTGCAAACTTGGCTTCGTTCATAACACAAACAGAAATGACGCTGGCGTTATGAATGTGTACATCGCCAGTTTTTCATTGTGTGTTAAGCTATTATTTACGTTTACCAATGTCATAGACAGGCCTAATTCTGTCCTTTTTTGAGACATTTGTGTTTTTAGAAGTTTGACCTCTGGACCCCAGGTGATTGTCAGTGCGAAACTGAGGGCTATCTGTAATTCGCGACTGCAAACTGTAGTATCCCAAGAGTGTACAAACACAAAGTACAGACCATTCTTTGCTCTATTCAAATACAGTTTTATACAAAGGCATCAAAAGAGCACGTCCATGCAAAAGACGTAGCCTCACACCAAGGTTCTGCATCACTAAATAAAGGCTTTCTGTTCTTATTGAGTAGGGAAGGGGTGGGATTAAAGTAGGCAGGAGTGCGCCCCCCCCCCTGGCCCCCTCTTTTTCCTGTCCCCTCCACTTCCTCTGGAGCAAAGCACTTTGTGTGATATCAGAAGGGCGAAGTTCATTCCATCCAAGAGCAAGGATTGGACCGCTAAGGCAGGCTAGATTTAGCCCAATAACCTGAGGACTATTGCCTTTTAAAAGATTCTCTCCAGATTCCAGATGCTCCTGGATTCTCTCAAGACCCACAGATTCACTCTGGAAGAACTCACTGCACTTCCTTTGGGAAAGTTATACTTTACAAAGCCCTCAGCCTAAGGTGAAAAGGAGCTGTCCAAGGCAAAAGGATGGTCTGTCCCCTAGCCAATCACAGGGCAGCCAGACCAGCCCAAGTTCCCAGTTCTACCACACTGCATCTGTCACTCCGTGTTCATGACACCCTGAACGCGAGGGAAGGCGCCTGTGCCAATTTTAACTATTGCTTGCACTTTGAACCATCTTGACGCTGCATTGTGCCCTACCTGGTAGGCCCGAATCAACTGCTCAATGCTGGGACCCAATCCAAATCACTGAGAAGTCACACACGGACTCTAGCTGGCTGTTACAACCAGGGCTCAACCCAACTAGATCTTGAATGGCCTACCATCGGCCTGCCCATCGATGCACCAATATCACGACTCAGATGACCATCTACCGCCGCCCCGAACCTTTAATCGACCACGCTCAGTGGCTAAAAGCCTGACTCAGCCTGGCCCAACTGCAAATCGATCCAGGGTCACCAACCTGCATGCTTGAGAACTAGCCTTCTACCGCACTGAACAGCCAAACCCGTGCCTACTCTGCATAAACTTTCATCTTAGGCATCCACAATCCAATGTGCCCGAACTGAGCATGATCTGCTCGCATCAACATTTAACACTGGGTCTGGCGGTCAACCCACCAAGAACTGAAACCAGGTACTGTCAACCCTGAACAGCCCCCTTGGTCCACAGGGATCCTAGAGACTGGTTAGGTATTTTAGATGTAATGTAGGGGCAAACTAAGGCTTTGGCTGTGACCACCTAATCATTTTCGTTATACGCAACATGTCACAACCCATGAAATGATTTCCCAAAGTGTGGCTCTTACACCATGGAGGTGTTGACACATGCTTAGGTTGCTACTTGTGAATTGTGTGCCCATTGCTGGATGCATAGAGCGAATGGAGTGAAGAAATAGATTTTGTTTACCTGGCAAAAAGAATCCATTTAGAAAGACCGCTCGGCGAGAGGAGGGGGAATGATTGTGGTGGGGAAGTGAAGGAGTGGGTAACAGTATGTCTGCCTGTGTGAGTGGTGAAAACTGAGGCGGAAATGTAAGGAGGATTTGGAGGCTGTAATTTCCAAACCCCCCAACCTCCCCCAACTTCATTGCAATCCAGCAGGTGCGGAAGAGGGTGGGGTGTTGGAGGGATCACCTTCCCAAGGGGTGGGGGTTGAGAGTGATATTTCAGCCTTTTGGCCCACACAAAATCATCTTTGGAAAAAAAAACAGTATTTTTGAGTTTGGTCTTCAAAATGCAGAAGATCACATAGAACCGCGCGGCGAAATCGTGGATTGGATGTGGGTGGGATGACCCTTTTGGTTGTGCTCTTTAGTAAGGGAAATGGTCCCCTGTGCTGTCGCTGTGTGCCCCAGGCCCTCTAGTCCCCAGTGATGTTGCTGTGTGCCCCTCCACCCCCTGCCCCTCTGGCGCCTGTGAAGTCGCTGTGTGCCCAGACCCTCCGATTCCCTGTTGTCCCGTGTGCCCACAGCCCCCTCTGGTTCCCCGTATAGTCGCTTGCACCCCAGCCCCCCCTGGTCAACCAGGATGTAGCCATAGACTGGCACCACCTGAGTCGAAGCGGTAGTACACCAGGGGATTGTCTTGGTCTAATTCCCCTCATACTTGTTTGAGCTGATGTTTTTCCCTCCATGGTGTGGCACGTGTATCATCTTGCATCTTTCCTGGTGTACCTTGTTCATATAGTTTCTTACTAAAGCATGAGGTGGGAGGAGCTGCCTAATGGTTTGCCACATATGTGGTGGTCTGGGTGTATTTGGGGGGGGGGGCACATTTGCTTCCTCTCGCACAGCAGAAGCAGCCAAGGAAGGGAATTGCTGATGCAGATTGAGGTTCATAACGGTATATATATATACACACACACACACATATATATACATACATACACACACATACACACAAACACACAAACACTGTCCAGGGAGAAAAGAGAAAATGTGAATTTGCAAGCTACTAGCACAGCAGAAAGACACTATTCCCCTCAGCATGGTCCACATGCACACAACACACCATTCCTTTTTCACCAAGAGTCCTTTATCATTCCCCAGTGTGGCTAGTATGGAGCACACATTTTTGCAGCCTGTTGTGTCTAAATAGGCGCTAAAAGAAATGAACAGCAATCTATCTTTTTGGATAACGATTAAAGATATTGTTGTAGCGATAACCATGGTCACAGCAAAAAATAAGGGAAGAACCCACATGGCGCATCCAGGAGTATGTGCTTGAAAAATACATTTTAACAAAAGCAATACTTCCTGAGGGATGTTAAACCTAGCCAAACCACGGGTAGCTATTGCTTGAGGCAGTGAGCCAACTGGAATTTTAATGTTGCTTTTTTTTTAAAGCAGATTCCCTGCCTTTCTTTGCCATGTAACATGGAGAGTGTACGGTCAGTCAAAGAGTATGCATGGTGCGAAAGCTTTGGAAATACTGTTAAAAAAAAAGGGGGGAAATGCTACATGCCAGTTACCTGGCATTATATGAGCCTGAAATAAAAAGTAATGATCGTGAATGTTGCATTGGGGTCACGTGGGGTAGTAACCAGTGACTTAACCAGTCGGACTAATACGGTTTTAATATTAAGTACCCTTTAATAGATGTGTTCGTATATGGTTGTTTGCACCAATCATGGTATTGTATGATAAGACAAAGCACAAACAAGCCCCTTCAATAAGGCATCTTGACACTGAACAAGATACAGAAACCATAGTACCCGGGATCAGGCCAAGACATGCAGATCATTTGCCTAAATTCCACATAATGTTCAGTAAGGCAGAGACCGTAGTAAAGAATTGCATAGCCTCAGCCTGGACTGAAAAAGCACGGCCCCCACTGTGAAAGGGAACCAGTGCCGCAGGGAGCCAGGGTGAAGAAGGTAAGTGGGTTTGTTTATGTTGAGGGTGTGGGTGGGGGGTATGTACGTGTGTTCGCATGAGAAAGGTGTGAACTTTTGGTGGTTCGCACCCTTCACATGCAAACTTTCCAGCCGCAGCAAAATCAGCGGCAGCCAGGAGGGGGAACCGTTCCTGCAGAGGGAAAAGCCAAAATAGGCTGAAAAACCCTCCGAAGATGGATGCGTAGTACGGTCATCCTTGGAGGCTGCAGTAAATGGAAGATGTAATGTTCCAGGATGCAGGCGGTCACGATTTCAAAAGAAGAAGCATTATCCAAAGAAGGCTGCGCTGGAAGAGGCGGAGTAAACAGCAAAGCGTGGAGGGCTCAGAAAGCAGGTAATGCAGCCGCAAAGATGACCCCAGAGAGAAAAATGAACCTGCAGCGGCAAAGGAAGAACACCTGAGACGAGCACAGAGCTATCAGAGGATAAACTCACAGCGTCTTACCCAAAAGAACACTACAGGAAAAAAACAGGTTGCAACGTGATTTGCTCCGGCTTGCATTCATACCGCAGAACGTGGCCACCATCTTGGAGGAACACTAGAGCGCTGCTCAAGGTCATCAAGCAATGTGCTGAAACCAGGGGCGTCCATGCTTTATCTACTCCATGGCAACCATCTGCTGGTTGTGACAGTCCATTGTGGCACAGAGATGGAGACTGTCAACTTGGTCTTTTCCAGATCAGAACCAGTTTATGAACATATATATTTAACTTCCTGCTGTACAGTGAAAGACTATATAGGGGTCACTTTACCTAATCTCTGGAGATAGTCCAATTGCACTGTGTTATCACTGGTGGTATTCCTAAGATTCCCGTGAAATGATGGCTTTTAGTTTTAGGCAGACAAATCATGACTTTTGCACGATGTTTTCCTACCTAAATAAAGCGGCCCCAGGCCTGGTTTCACCCCCGTTGCCTCTCCCTCGCAGCCTGCACCCCCTTCCGCGTTTCCCTGACCAACCGCCTCCCATCCGCCCACTGCATGTGATTGGTGCTCTCCAGAGCAAAAACTGAGCCTGCTGGCCCGCACTGCCTGCGCTCACCTCACTTCCCAAAATCGCCAGCCAGGTGAGTGTGTAGCTTAAAGACCCTTGCAGGCCTTTTGTGCTGTTTTCTACCTGCTTAAAGCAACAATCCCGCCCACCGTGTGTGACAACACCGGCTCCAATTGGGCCTTCCACCAACTCAGCTGGGCCTACAGCACCCGCCCCCTAATCCCCCACCCACCACCCCGGATTGGACTACTAACTGTCATAAGTGGCCTCCAAGGCAGCCCTCTGCCCAGCAGCCTCTGCGGCTAAGGGGCCCAAGGCAAAGGGCGGCTCTTACATTGGCGACTCCAAGGTGTGTAAGCAGGTGTCCATAGGGGAAGCCAGTGGCCAGCCGTCAACTAGCAACGACCAGGACCAGTATGACAGGAGTGGTCTAGGTGGGAGTAGAGCAATTACTCTACCCTGGAAGCCTAACCACTGATCAAATCAATCTAAAACACCTTAATAATTAACACCTCTGCTGCCTTCCTCTACATCACACTATTGAACAAACTGTTTATTACAACACCCATTTGACCGGTTAAGCGTAGGCCTCTCTCCCACTATACAGGACTGTCAAATCTAGCTGTGCTTAGTATCGTAATCTGTTGGTCACATGTGTCTCAAATCTAACTGTCTAGTACAACACCCATTTGACCGGTTAAGCGTAGGCCTCTCTCCCACTATACAGGACTGTCAAATCTAGCTGTGCTTAGTATCGTAATCTGTTGGTCACATGTGTCTCAAATCTAACTGTCTAGTACAACACCCATTTGACCTGTTAAGGGTAGGTCTCTCTCCCACTATACAGGACTCTGAAATTGTGCTGGGTTTAATGCTGTAATCTGTTGGTCACCTGTGTCTCAAACCTAACTGTGTTTAGCACTTCACCCAGCTGATCTATCAAGCATAAGCCTCTCTCACACTATACGCAACGCTCAAACCTGGTGATGCCCCTTTTCAAATTGCATTGTTGAGTGTAGGCCTCTCCCACTGTACAGGGCGCGCTAACCTAGCGCCGCCTTGTTTCAAATTGCATCATTGATTATGGGCCGCTCTCCCGCTATACAGGATGCTCATACGTGACTGACCAACTCACATCTAGAAAACATTACTGTAGAGCAGTGGTCTTCAAACTTTTCTGGCCGGGGGGGGGGGGGAGTGGGAGGGGACTCCCCTGCCCCCCCCCCAGCAAAATTTGGGCAGGCCGGGCCCCCGCCCCCCCAAATGTGCCAGATAAACTTTTGCGTGCCGTCAAGCCACCCTACTCCCAGTACAGACCCTGGGCTCTCCCCACCCTGCTCCCACCACTACCCCAGTGCTCCCGCCCATCCTGCTCCCACCGAAGTCCCATAACACAAGCATACGCGCATCAATACACATTTAAATAGAAATTAAATCACCATAAACGTACCTTCTGCAGGGGCATGCGCGTGGTTGCTAAAATGGCCCGCTGCAGGTTTCCCTGCCCGTATGTGCGAGGAAGCGCAGGAGCACCCCCTCACATATACATACATGCAGTTTCAATGAGCTATGCAATGCTGACGGAGAAAAGAAAAGACCCCCAGCGTTGCATGGCTCAGTGATCACATACGGCTGGAGAACTGAACTGTCAAAGGCAAATAGTGTTTCCCTTTGACAGTTCAGCCAGCCCAGGAGAAGCAGCCGAGGGAGTGCTCATTGTTTCACTGGGCTGGCTCCTCCATTATGAGTGAGAGGGTCAGTGGGTAGACGGCCCCTCGCCCATTATGGATGAGCCACCAGTCTTGTACTGGCCTATAGGGCAATAGGGCGATGACCGCACCAAAAATGCAAAATGCTAGAGTAGGCCAGTCAAAATGGGCCACTTTTGGCCAATGTGGGCCAGTTTGAGGAGTTACTTCACTATGCAGCTAGTAGTTTTGACCATTGTTGCTGAATATTCTTTAAATATCACAATTTGTTTACATTTGAAGAAAAAACACCCCCTTGGGTACTATTCAAACAGTCTGTGACTAAAGGACTGAATATCCATTTGCAACTGCTGGCCACTTTTTCATTGATGCGTAGGGCCGTTTTATGGTCCAGTCTGTCCTTGTGAGCAGCCCCTGCCCATTTCCTCCAATTAAAAAAAAGGAAAAAAAAATGTTAAAAAAATAAAAAGGGGTGTTTTTTTTGTTTTTTTTTACATTTCATGCTGGGCTCTGGCGCCCCACCCGCCCTGGGATGCGGCCGCGCCCCACAGTTTGAAGACCTCTGCTGTAGAGTGAGACAGGAATCATTGGCCGATTACTGTGGAGTGATACTCTGATTGGGAGCTCAAGCCTCATAAAATGACACAATGATTCTTAGTTATGCCCATTAGGACAATTCTGCAGTTACTAGCTATCCTTCCCCAACCCCACATAGCTAGCTTGCTAGACAAAGCGCAAACTTGTAGTGGACAATTCTCTTCACCCAGCACTACACCACAAGACTACCGGACCAAAGCAAAAAAAGACTAACAACTCAAGCTAAAAATGCAGTGCAAACGACCTATACCGAGGGAAAGAAAAAGAAAAGAACAAACACACCGGAACAGCAACAAAGGCTCACAACTGTAGAACACACTCCCTGTCATGATGCCTACCCCCGGGCATCCGGATGAAGCCCATCAGCCCCGGGAGCAGGCATCCAGGTATTTAATAAAACCCCAGCAGCCCCGGCTGGGGGCTGTCTGGGTTCAGTCCTGGCGCCTTATGCGCCAGGCTCATAATAGAAATCAGTCCTGGCGCCATAGGCACCAGGCTCATAGACTTTACTTACCTCATGCAGACCATGCTGCAAATGAATCCAAGCCAACGTGAGGCCTGGATGGGACTATTTTACTACAGGGACGATTTTTTACTCAGGTGTGGTTCTAGGGACTTCTTACCTGGAACTACTTTGGAGGCTATTTAAACCACGCCCGAACAGCAGCAGCACATGCTTCGCGTTATTCTGCATCCAGCAGCGTCACGCTCACCGTGCCTGCAGTCAGCATCCAGTCTTCAGCCACGCCCGTCTCAAATCCAGAGCTCCTAGCAATAGAAGAAGGAAAGGTTAGAAAACAGATTATTTCAATCCTTACCTGAACTCCGGATCCATCACTTTTTCGAACTTGAAAAGGACATTATTCTACACGCGTCGCATTGCCAGCTCCGCGCCATACTCACAAGTCCACACAGCATTTTTCGATCCGGCGCAGCTTCCATCATTTTCTCCGCCGAATTCCACCATGTAGGGGACAAAAGAAACATAAGGTGAGCCGAGAGAGCCAACAAATACAACCTCTCCACCATAGACTTACCTGATTAACAACCGGAGGCATTATTCTGTAACAAACCGCAACTTCTTTCGCCGCACCTGTAAGGAGAGAGAAACCAGCAGTTAAAACACACACATCTTTTGCCGGACAGTGTTGGGTAATAGACTCTTACCTGAACACCATCAACTGCCACAGGACAATCTTCCCTTGGACCCAGCTGCAACACAAGAAAGGAATGTACAAGAGTGAACAGCGGACATATTGAACTCTGAACTTTATACTTACGGGTTCTCGCCTGGAACCTCGGAGTCAATATTCATCCGGAACTCTTCCAACACCCTTAAACCAGTGAAGTAACTGGTATCTACGCGCCCCTGCATTCCACGCAGGATGGAGAGCTCATCATTTACAATCATAAGGTGAGCTTACTGAAAGTGAATATCGATGGTGATCAGTGGGGAGAACAGTGAGGTGCCATTACTAAAATCCAAGGGTGGCTAAATCCCTTTCTCCACCTACAGGAGAATACTTATACTGGTCAAGCAGACAAGATTAGGCGGTCCAATCCAGTCTGTCATCTCTGCACTACGCTTCACATTGGAGGAGGTCGCAGCTGTCCGGGTCCGATCAACACCCCTGTGGGAGCCAGGTGAGCGTAACACTCCCATAGACAGGAACGAAAACCAAACCAACACACAGAAGAGACAAATCCCTCTACTAACTCCGTATGTCGCGAACAACCGGTCGCCAGAACGAATCATCCCAACACTAGAATCAGGAATAGCAGACAACCAAACACAACCACGCAGAAGAAAGACGGACAACGCTAGAAGCAACAAAAACATAAATCGACGCAGCACCACCAAAACAAGAGGAACGTCCACTCGACACCCACAATTCTTGGAAGAACCAGATAAAAACAAAAACCCAGCACAGAACCTAGAAAAACTCTTCGATGACAAAGACGCACCTGTACCTACACCTCAAATGGAGATCGACCTGAAAGGAAACCTCAACACCGATCCCAACAATAAAGCCCAAACAAAACTACACCCCTAAACTCCACTGAAATCTAATAAATGGAAGATCCATGTCAAAATACTCAGAGATCTTTGACCTACTGGATGTCAACGGCATTTACATCCTATTCATCACAGAAACATGGCTGGACGACAACTACAAAAATCACACTCCAAAGCTGCCTCCCAACCAACTTCAAATGCCTTCAAGTAAACAGGAAAAATAAAAAAGGAGGCCTCGCAATAGCTTTCAAAGGACACTTGAAAATAAAAACAGACGAACCCCTCAACATCATCAACTGTGAAACCTTGATCATACACCCAACGGCGAACCCAAAAACCTACATCACATTCATCCTGGTGTACAGACCACAGGCATACAATGCAACCTTAGTCGATAACTTCATAGAAGCCATCACCAACATAACCATGAAGCACAAACATCTAATCATCCTGGGGAACTTCAACATCTGTTTGAAGAAAGTCACGCCAACTCCCAAAACTCACTGATTGGGCAACTTATAACCATGAAACTACGACAGCTGGTCAAAGGGGCAACACAGTCGGCAGGACACACCCTTGATGCAATCTTCGCCAAGGAAAAACTATGGAGTGACCATCTTATCCCTTTTGTGATCAGACTAGCACCTCAAGTCTGCATCCAGCCCCCCCACCCCCAAACTCACAACCACCACAAAAAAACTGGGAAGGTGCCAACGCAAGCAACCTATTCGAACAACTGGAGATGAACAAACCCTCAACTATAGAACTAGAGCTGGCAGACCTAGACGGGAAAGCGGAGCTACTACACAAATGGACTGTGGATACAATTGATAAGATCGCCCCGGAAAAACCATTGACCTCATAAAAACTTTTCTTCTTTTTTTAAAGGGCAATGGCAAAATGTTCTCACCCCACTACTAAGCACCATGAAAAAGGACAAGAAGAAGATGGAACTGGAATGGAGGAAAGAAAACAACCCAGACAAAAAAAATACTGTTCCAGAAACAAATCAGCGCATACAAGAAAGAAATACAAAAAGGCGAAAAGAAAGCATTATGATGACAATCACCAATGCCACCAACACCCAAAAAGAAATGTTCAACATCATTAAAGAAATGAGAAAGCCACCAGGCTGCGACTACTTCAGATAAACTTTGCAACGACCTGGTAGACCACTTCAAGAACAAAATCAATGACATTCCGACAAATCATACAAAAACAGAACAATAACCTTCAACCAACCGGACCTAACAGAGCCACAGCACAAACTCCAATCCTTTCCTGAAATATCAGAAAAGGCATTCGTCTTGTTGGTAAGACACAGCAATAAAGCAGGATCACCCATGGATCGCTGCCTCCCTGACATCTACAAATCAATCCTTGCACAAGGAACGCCATCAGAATATTACAGAAACCTCCCAAATCTCTCACTGGCAACCGGAACTGTACCAAGAGCCTTCAAATCAGCATATATCAAACCGCTTGGCGGCATAGAAAACCTCTCCAACTACAGGCCGATTTCAAACATTCCCTACCCAGAAAAACTCCTTGAAACCTACGTATACAAATTAACCCAAGAACACGTACAAAAACACTGCCTGCTACATCAAGCAG
Source organism: Ambystoma mexicanum (assembly GCF_040938575.1). Lineage (NCBI taxonomy): Eukaryota > Metazoa > Chordata > Amphibia > Caudata > Ambystomatidae > Ambystoma > Ambystoma mexicanum. Next base: position 152,301,346 of record NC_090936.1, read on the forward strand.
AAGTCGGTTTCAGACCCGCAAGAGGAACAGAAACAGCACTATCATCCATCTGCGAATACTTAGAAACCAACGCGGACTCCAACACAACCTCAGCCCCGATTCTGCTCGACTTCTCCGCAGCCTTCGACACAGCTAGCCATGACACCCTAACCAAGAGACTAGAAGACATAGGCCTAACGGACAAGGCACTACTCTGGATTAAATCATTCCTAGCAGACATAACAGAAACCGTACGGATAAAACCCTTCAAATCCACCCCACGAATTAACGACTGTGGAGGGCCACAAGGATCCTCACTATCACCACTGTACTTCTAGCAGTAATCAGAATTTAAAAAAATATACAAAATTACATGCTACAACTACGCAGATGACACTCAAATCTATAAAATCGAAGACACTCAAGCCGATCACTCAACCCTAATTGCGTGTCTAAAAGAAGTCTAACTGGATGAACGCCAAAAACTTGAAAATCAACCCAAGAAAGACAGAAATCATGATTATATCCAAAAACCAAGAGAACACCACCTACATTCCATGACCAACGGAAACGGGAACCGCACCAACAACATCTAAGGTAGGAAAAAAACGGAGTCGTGATGGAAAACACCCTAACTAACCTTAGAACCACAAATAAATGCAATCATCAAGAAATGCTTCTTCCTCCTCCACACAGCAAAAAGAATGCTACCTTTCCTCTCCTTCACCCACAAAACACTCACAATCGTCGCCCTCATGTCAAGAATCGACTATGCAAACATCCTCTACCTCAGGATACCAGAATACCTCCTGAAGAAACTACAACGGATCCAAACTATCCAGAAGATACCACATCACTCCAGCCCTAAAAACACTGCATTGGCTTGCAGTCAAACATCGCATCACCTTCAAAACAATGTGCATAACACAAAGGGCAATCAGCGAACAAGGAGCAGAATTCCTACAAAAGAACATAATCTTCAAGCCAACGAGACTCCTCAGATCAAGCAATGACTTCCACCTGTAACAAAAACCATACCTTAGGAAAAAACCTAGGGCCTCCTCCTTCTCCCACTTAGCCGCAAAAACCTGGATCATCATCATCATCATCCCGAAAGATATAAGAAACACAGAAGACCAACTACAATTCAGAAAATTACTAAAAACCGGCTCTTCAACATCACAGATTCAAACTGAAAAACCGAAACAACCAAATGGGAAACGCAAAGAAAAGGATGACAACATTTAGGATGACACTGAAACACCCAGAACCGACTAGAGAAACTCCTACTACAACAAGAGAGACGTTGCTAAGTTGAACAGGACACAAGCGACACCCATGAGGACAGAAATCAGCATCCCTAGCCAACTCCAGCCACCAAACTCAACCGCTGCATAATTGCTACCAGGTGATATACTTGTATAGAGTTGGGGGAATGTTAGCACTTGCCACACTCAAACTAAGTTGTGGGCATTGACCGGATGGAGTTAATGAAGGCACCTGCCGCCCCTGGACATACTTGCAAGCGTTGGCATGTGCCGCATTTTCGAAAGGCTGGGAGCGATAACCTGCATGAGCAACTGACTAAGATGATGAATGCCAACCAGCCGCCACATATGGCTGGAGTAGCCCCGGCTAGCCGATGCCACGCACAGATTGGATTTGGATTGCTATTTGGCCCAAGTTTTGAGGCAGGCAGAAACGCCTGCCTGCCCCGCATACAGGCATGTGTCACAGAGGTGACCGAGGACTAATTTGGGCAAGGTTATGAATGTGAGTGGATGCAATGTGTGAAAGACACTTTGAGTATCGGACAGCCCCAGATCAGGACGGAGACGCAGAGATGCTCCTGCACCCTACCTGGAAAGAATACAGAAATTTAGCGCCTCATTTCCAGACAGCAATGCCAATTAACAAACCCACTAACAATTTCACCCCTCTACATACACCTCTCAAATTCTAACCAAACACAACCTTAAGCCTACAACACAACAATCTGCACAAACTTCACTACACTGCAACAATAAAAACACACAGACTTGCACAACGACTACCAACCATAAAACACCCCAAGCCCAGCCAACGGACTCACCGGGCTAAGGCTACCAACAGCACATCACTGCTCTCTTGCACTTTTCCACCTTATTTCCCACTAACTCACCTCACCCTTCCCTTTTCAGAGCCGCCAGGGCACAAGGGGACCACTCCGGTGTTGAAAGTGCGCAGTACAAATATCCTTCAACATTAACTTGGCAAAAGCTTGGATTCAAATGCTTACAATTGAAAAAGGGTATTCAATAACACATGCAGACATCTTTAAACCCTTGCAACTAACGGAATACCCTAAAGTGAGTGGTCCAATTACAGGAGTAACATCTTCTTGTGTAACGGTTACAAAGAAGATTAAGTCACCAAGGGGATAAGTACGATTTTGCTAGACAGCAACTGGAAATATATGGTAATGGATATGTTCTGCAGCATAATTTTGAGTATATGTGCACATCACACTTTTGCATGCAAGAACAATTCAGTTTATGATGTAATGGTTGAAGGAATGCGATTGAAAAGAATGTCCTGTCATCTAAAGGATCCCTTTATTGTACAGCAAGAAAAGGAAGTTTGGGGGCACGGCAGAGCCATCTGCTCAGTGATACAATCTTGCACAGTGGTATAAGGAGGAAACCCTAGAGGTCCTTCAGGACATCCTTAGCCGATGGTTAAGTTCCATCGCTCCAAAAAGGGGGCAAAAATCACAGACCATTCAAGGGGAAATAGGCTTTACTAGGGAGGCAACCACAATGTACTGGTTTAGCTGAGAGGACTTCTTCTCTCACTCCGAAAGAAGTGATTTTCTAACACCATCTTGCTTCATTTAATTTCCATGTCAGGAGAGAGAGAGCCACAGATCAGCGCACGCCAGGGGAGCAGGTAAAGAAAAATAGAAAGCATTGAATATGAGCATGCTGGCTAACAAATTTGTAAAGGAGCAGCTGCATGCCTCTGCAGGAAATACCGCCCCCCTACCCCGTATATGTTGGAAGCCCGAGATCGTGCTGTGTTTGACACCAGCAGTTGTGCCAATACTGCAGCATATTTTCGAAACATACCCATCGAGACAACACTATCGAATGTATCCCTGAAGAGACAACCTGAGGGAGGAACTCCCAAAAGGAATATAAAAACAGAAAGGAAAGAAGCCTGTGAGATCATAAGAAAGTATGAATGACGTCTCAGAATACTGGCCAAAGAGGATGTATTGATCCTACAAAAATGAATGACAAAGCAAAGAATCCAGTGACCTCTAAAATATGAAGAGGAAGATCACACATGCTCAAGTGTTGCAGAGAATTAACCGATCAATAATTGTACAGACGCTGAAACGCAAGTAGACCAAGTCATTATAGAAGCTCGCTATATGCATTGAAAAGAATGCAGGCGAAGCCGCACTGTATAGAAGCTGGACATCAGTATCATGAATTTTAGTAAGCCAGTACCCATGAAGAAGAAAGGGAAAATTGTGTTGCAGTAAGAATAAGCTGAATAGTGAAGCTGTACAACGAGGTGGTCTGGCCTGAAGTCAAGACTGAACAGCCAAGGTTGGCTATCCATTCTGGAAAGGAGTGAACGTGCAAAGGATGGTAATCTCTTGTTAAGGTGCAAAGAAAGAACACCAAGAGTGCCAAGTTTAATTAATTTAAGACATTTAAAACCTGCAAAAGGGACTAAATCGTGGTCTCCTGTCACATGAGCAAAGCATGAAAATAGCGTTGAACTTGGGAGTCCTAAAACACTCCTATGTATTCTCAGAACAGGATACTTTGCAAGACCAAGCTCAAAGACAATCTTCATTGCAGAAGGCTTGGGTGATGAGATGCAGGGCTAATTGGTTGGGGAGGTTGAGTCAGGCCCATCTCCTTGCACCTGGGTCTGAGCTCATGTGCTGCTAAATGAACCGAATGTTCCAGACATGGCACAAACGTGCCAACCAATTGTAGTGGTCCATATAACAACGGACCCTATACCAATCAGAAACCGTGTACTTGATGTTTTTGAAGAGGACAGGTTTTATCGGTAGGCACAATCACAATCCTAGTTCTTATAGAATGTGTGCTTGGATGTTCACCTTAGGCCCATCCCGATACCCGGTAGGTTTTCTATTATTTGCCACGTAGTACGATGTCAACTCGGATGTATTTTTGTGAAACGATCGTAGAGAAATCTAGCGTACGTCCGTTGATGCTCGTAACTCCGGTTTAGATAAATGTTAATAAAACAGTGCTTTGCCATCTTCCTGAGTTGGTTCAGTTATTTGGACTCCGTTATTCTGTGAACCCATCCATTGCATGCACGTTCCTAAAGGGCCATAAGCTCAAATTGTTCAATAGAACTCCATAAAGTCGAATCAGATAGCCAGTCATGAAAACCACTGGATCCCAAAATGGCAGATGTGGATTTTAGGCCTGTGGGACGCAGGAGCTGAAGTAAGGGTGGATTTAGTTAATACTAAAAGACAGTGCCTGTGGATGAAGAAGTTCACCAAAAACAAAACTGGTCCTCGCCTAATTGTTCAATCTCCTCCCCAATCATGAGGGGCTATGGCAATGGGGACATTGTAATGCAATTCAAATGGATTTTTGCCAAGAATCACTGAATCATGTGAGAAACCTGAAGGCATCCTTACATCTACTCCTCTTGGGTCCTCTTCTCGGGTGGCCATGCAAAGACCATCGCTTTTGAATCCTGACCCTCGGGGTGGAGAAGCAAGGAAAGATCATCTTGGTAGAGGGTCCTTGGGGACGAGATGTCCTCAGGCGAGATGCGGTTCTCCGCCTTTCCATTATAGGAAGAATCCTCTATCCCAGAGGTAGTTCTGAGACATTGCTATCCCTGTCCCACTCACCAAGAAAACAGCAGAAGAGATTACCAATCTAGAAACACCAGAACAAGGGTGAAGAGGTAGGTGAGGCAGGGGTTAAGGGTAAGGTAGGTGAGACATGGTATCCCCCCACCCCATTTCCCCAATTGATGACCAACCCTTCCCTGGCCTTTATGGGCCATTGTCAAACATCTCCCCTGAATTTCCCACAATGTCCCTATGACAGTAATGGGACGAGGAAGCAATGACAGAGTAATGAACATTAAAATCTCATTTCACCACTCTAGTACTGGACAAGGAAGATGCCTGTAAAGTACAATAAAGGTCAGGCATGTACCTCCAACTATAGTCAGGCAAGTCCAATTGGGAGCTCACACCTGCAACCTGTCCAGTGGTTGCAGATGTATAAGAGGAGAGCGAAGGAGTAACAGGGAGGCCTGTGTGGGAGAGACCATTAGGGGACCCTTCACATGAGAAGGCAGCGTGGTGGGTCCAGAGAGGAAGCCATGACACCGGCAGATCTCAAACCAGCTGTGGTGCCCAGGGTGAGCTGGGCCGCTCAACTACCACAGGTGTGGGAGCCTCTGTGCTCAAGAGAGCAGCGGACAAGGAAAAAGGAAGAGAGGACGCCGTCAGTTGAAGAGAAGCAGAGCTGCCGGCATGTGCAGCGAAGCACCTGGGAATCCAAGCGTGGCTTGCAGTGACCGGCTGCCAGCCGGGGAAGACGCGGAACCACCAGAGAGGAATGCTGAAGACAAGTGAGTACAGGGAAATTAAACTCGAGGCAGGGGCACTACAGATAAATAACAAAGTGCCGAACTAATCATATTGAATACCGAATTGATTGAAAACTTGAAGCAAATTTAAATCACGCATATTGACTATCGAACTGAATGAAAACTTTGTGGGCAAAGCTATTAGCGAATGAAAGTTAAAATGGAGAATGTCCATTTGGAAGCAACCTACGAAATAAGACCGCATGTATGCAAGAGCATGACAGAAAGGTGGGGAATGAAGACCACCACAAAGTGAACTTTATGAATGGATACAATGCGGCAAGGCCAAAGACTGGTACAAGATGTGCAATACGTTATGGCAAATCTAAGTGGCTAAGCAGGAGAAGCCAGGAGAGTGTGAGCCTGCACATAAAGCCAAGCGCCCGACAAGTAGAAGCCAAGTGAAGGGGACTCTGTACACAAGGGTAAATACAGAAACACCTGTGGGGGCTGAAGAGCCTAGGGTTCCTGGTTGCAAAACATGTGCTGGGTGGACCATGTGGTTTACTACGCCTAGACCAGGGAGCCCTAAATTGTGAAAGCCAAAGACATTGTGAAACGAACCAAGTGAACTGGTAATACAATCCAGGGTCAAACTGACCTAGAGTTGTGTTGAACATTGAAAGACTTAAACAAGTACAAGTTGCTACGTTGAAGTCTTGGGAAGGGAACCCCGAGACTTTATGAACTGCAAATGTGTGGAGGGCGGCGCCTCAAGACCCTTCTCTTGCAACAGTGGTGTCTTGAACTTGGGAAAGGGAACCCTGAGGATTGTGGAACTGTATTGCATTGAACTTCTGGAAGGGACCCACAAGGATTTGCGGAACTGTTTGAACTTGAGAAAGGTAATCAAGACTTTTGCGGAACTTTCTTGAACTTAAGGAAGGGGAGCTGAAAAGAAAGCCAAGAGCTGGAAGAAGCTCAGAACTTTGTGTAGATCAACATTTATTTTATTATTGACATCCCTACACATGGTTTGCTATAGTGGGGAGGGCAAGGATAGGTTTTGGACACAGATAGACTTAAGTGGAACTCTGACTCAGACTTTCTCGTTCAGGTAGGGAAATCCCACCTTCGCATAAGGCAAGTTAGGCGTCACAGACAGTGTGCAGAGTTGAGAAGAAGCAGACGTGTTTGAGCAGGACCACAGTTGGCTTAGCCAAGCAGGAGTAGAGAAGCTAAAACAGGAGATCCTGAATTGGCTAATCCAAAAAGAGGTGAGATAGATGCAAAGAAAGAGGTGAGATAGATGCAAAGAAAGAGAAGGCCGGACAACTTTTAAAGAAACATCTAGCATATACTCTGGTGGAAGCCTCTTGGCCACTGGCCCAAATAAAGAATTCTTGAACCACTTTGAAAACCCAGGTGGGGGTACGAAATCCAGCATGCAAATATCTACTAAGGGGTGGAATACCCACCAGCACCAGTGCAGCAAATAAACGCATCGAGCAAAAAGCTTTGAACGCACTGCTACCAGAGTACAGAGTAGTGCGAGGCTGTGGGCCAGTTCCTGCTGCGCAGAGCCAATCTCCCAGTCAAGATCAAGCCAACGACGATCAAGAAAAAGAAGTTGACATTAAAGAAAAGAGCAGGGATACTTTAAAACCCTGTGACTGAGCAACTTGTAGAGCACTGTCCCGGGCAGACGCTCAGGAGTTATAGCGGAGACTAGAAACAGACTCTGGACATTAGGCTCTTTAGCCAAGACCTAGACACTGCATATACTTTATCCTTACACCCACACACTTCTTTCTAAAGAATATTACCTTTGGAGTTGTGACCAGTCCTGCGGGCCATCCTCCAAACCCATCTCATGCTCGTGTTGAAACCTGCTCTGTGCAAGTTCTGTCGGAGCCCCTTTGACAAAGTGCTATTTCCCCATGTGGACCATTTCATTGCTCAACAGTAATTATCATCAGTGTGTGCCCTCTCTCAACCAAGACCCCCCCCCACCCCCTTCAAACTGGGACTTTGGAGACTACCTTGGAAGAAGACAATGTTAGGCGTTGAGAGCGAATATCTAGGAGATGGTCATATGCAAGTCGCATGGCCACATCCATTTGAGATTTGATTATCGTCAAAGATCGGTTAATGCCTTTCAGTGAGGGTCCTACCACATGATCAGTAGACTACCTCGGCTTTTCATAAGCATCGGGTTGAATAGGGTTGAATATTGAGTAGGCTGTTTCTGGAGGTCAGCTTGTACATTAGCTCTAGCAGCAGGTGTCTGCATCCGTCAGAAGAAACCATTTGTGCTCTTGGTGCCGACTCACAGTAGAGGGTGGCGTTGCACATTCCTCTGAACCAGTTGTCCGGGTTTAAATCCCCAGTCCTCGCAGCAGATACTAAAAATCAAATATTAATGAAAAATCCTACTTTACAACCACAGCTCACCAACCCAAACGTCTACAGCTGGGGACACAGATTATATTTAAAGCCTCATCCCCAAAGATGAAGACAATAAAACTCTGCTTGAACTAGGAACAGTGGGCAGCAGCCGGACAAGGTAAACCTACAGCTGTGCAGGTAAGACAAAATTACTCTACTGCCCCAAGGCTCTTTTTTTTTTTTACTTTATTTATTACTGGTAAAGGGGGAACAGGGCAATAGGAGTACAGCTTACATGACACAGATAAGCATATTTGTTACAGAAAGCAGTGGATAACACATAAAAATAATACATAAAAACAGAGACATCCGTCACAGTGGTACAGGTATAACATCTCAATTTGGATTGGGCACATCTGGGTCATAGAGGTAGGAACGGGAGGCTGACCAGACATCTCGGGGGCTAGAGCGAAAGGTTAGGGTGGAGATATATTGATCTTCGCATTCCTGAGCCCATGTCAATGTCACCAGCGAGTCTTTTGCACATGGGGGATTTTTGTCCTTCCATCCTAATACAACGGCTCTATTAGCAATCATGCATGCTATGGACACAAACGCACAGTGAGCTTCGCTATGAATTTCTGGCCAGATGCCAAAGAGTATTCCCAATGGTTTGCACTCTAATGAGGTGGTCAGTACCATAGAAATTGCGTTTATAATTTGATCCCAGTAGTTACGTATCCACAGGCATGACCAGAACATATGCAGGTGGTCTGCGGGAGAGTATTGACATCTTGGGCATCCCTGGGGTTGCGAGTGGGACATTTTAGACAGCCTAGCCAGAGTGTAATGAAGCAGATTCAGGAGTTAACTGCATGAATTTAAATCCAAAACGTATTGAAACTTTTGAGTATGCCTACGCTTGCGGGCCCATTGGTCATCTGTGAGTTTGGAGCCTAGTTCCCGGGACCATCCCTCGCGGACGTGCGAGAACAGGGGCGAAGCGGTGTCTATTAGCATTTTATCTAGTGTGGAGATTATGTGTCTGCATTCTCTCGAACTTGCAATATAGGCTGGGGGGGGGGGGGGGGAGTGGGTTTCCGGGGGTTTATTTGGATAAGAGGGCAATCTAGCGGACCCGGTTGCTCGCAGCCTGTAGAATTGGGAGATGACCCAAGGCTCATTGTCTAAGGCAGAAAGAAGTTGCCAGGTGACTTTGTTGGTTGATACCCAGACTGCAAGACTATGATCCTTAACCCTTAATTCATATTATGTTTTCTGCTCATATTACGTTTTCCATCAGCCACAGTTTACTTTATGGGGAGAAACAAATTGGTACAATTAGGATGTTTAGTTCACTTATTCTCGGATATGCAGGCAGGAGGTATGTAGGGGGAAGGATACATTTAAATTGCACTCCTATGCTATGCATTTCCAATTCTTACAGTCCATGAATGCTTGCTTATGATCTCTAAATGTATTAAATACACTCATTTTGGGAAACAATACAATATAATATAATTTTGGGATGCACGTTTACCTCACCGTTCCCAATGTCTTTTATGACAGGTTGTACAGGCATTTCAACACTTTAAGCTTAATCATTCCTCTGGGTTTTTCAACAGTTTTACGGCTCTGGTTTCCACAAAGATTTCCAACACCATTGGGTTCAAGTGCTCCTCAGAGTTATCATTTGATGAGTACCAGGCAATAGCGGGGTAGTAAGGCAATATAAACCAGTAACAGTTATGGGGGAACAAACATTGCCAAATTCCACATGACAACAATTTACATACTACACTTTTCTGTACCAGAAGGTACTTCCAAGGATGTCCAGCACCATTAATTTCAAGTTCTCCTGAGGATTTTCAACAACTCTTAAGGGAAAGTGTTTTTATGGCTTCTGAGCACAGAGGTTAGAGCACTTATCGGGGCATGCCATACTCCGTGAACCTAAAGTGCGTCACTGGAATCGTAGCACCTCAGACGCAGATACCTTCTGGAATTCATATGCTCCAGAGACCCTTGAACCTTCCTTCTTTGTGGCTTGACCTAAACAATCTGAGCTTACAGTGAACTTTTTATAGCCCTATAAACGCTCCTAAAGTTCACCCTCCGACAAGGATAGATTATTACACGTATTTCTGCATCAGGAAAGGTTCTGTTGAATCCCAGCCATACCCTCGGCTCCTGTAGCTGGGAAGCGGCAAAATGGATTGCTGCCATCTCATTTTGGTTCACGGCCAGGATTTCTCATTGCTACGAGAACTGCAGTCCGACATCTACTATGCTCTGCCTGGCTGTGTAAGCAGTTCTTTGCTGCCACAGAACCCATATGGCCACCATCCAAGGACATGGCACAGCTGCTTCCCAAGTGTTACTGATGTCTCTTGGTCCAAATCTTAGTGTGACGTCACTGGAGCACGGGAAGCAGGAGGAAGGGGAAGTCTGGGTAGACAAGAGGGTGATGGAGGAAGAAAAAGAAAATTGTTGCAGCGGGGACCAAACTGCGAATTGGAGCTCAATTAGAGAGCATAATGAGACAGGGACTCTGAGATCCCCAAGGTACTCAGTCCTTTGGCTCTTCCCCCTTTACAGGCTTCTCCCGTTGACTGGTTCAAGGGCCTGAACACACACCTGCTGCCACAATTTATAATTTACACAAGTCTATGTTCAACTGTACATTCATTCTAGTGGATGGTTTCCCCATTTTACTCACCAGAACACTGACATTGTGTGCCATACCGCACTCTTAAATATTACATAAAAGGTCAAATAGAGTGTAGGTGTATGGATAATGCCACTCTGCATTAAGAGGTAGTTCGACCGATTTAACGGATGAATACTAGAAAAAAAGAGTGTTTATTTTTGTAAAACACATGTTTTTCTTTATTCTGAATCCATTGTCGTTTTTTCTGCGCCAACTACTTTTCAGAATAATTGTTTCTTGTAAATTCATGTTCCCATGATGAAGTAATTACAGCACCCAACACCCCAGAAAAATCAGACAAACAGTGCAGTCAGAAGAAGCATTCAAGTATCAAGACAAATAACAGCTTTGCCGCTGGAAACATTTTCTTTCTCCAGTTCACACCATGTATACCCCCTGGTTGGTGGAGCAGGAAACATATCAAATTTGGGAGGCAGCTGAATATTTTCTACAACGTATTGGACCACTCCTTTCTATAGATCAAGGTGGTTACTAGTGGAAGCAGGCATTTTGCCTTTCTCCCTCTCTCTCCGTTCCCTTATTGGCCTTAAAAACAGGCTAGATGTTGGCACTAAGGACTCTACAAAAGGTAAGACTGCCAATCTGCTGCCCAATACTTTGAGCTGGTAAGTCCAAGCACACTGCCCAACCCATCCCCCACAGGTGGCTAAGTAGTCCGCATACACCATTTGACCAAATTGAGTCATCATGGCAAAATAGCCATTTCCCTCCTTAATTATTTTTTCTTACCGCTTGGCGAGTCGCCAAGTATGAATACTGGTAAATAAAGTGAAACCAATGGCACTTCCCTGGACAGACCAAATGCCCTACCACCACTCCCATTGCCTTCATAGACGCAATCTTGCAAACAAAACACGTATTCATGCAGAGCAAATGAAAGTAGGTCTTGACATGTCATGTTACTAGGATTTGTACCGCACACCGTATATGATAAAAATACAAAAATAAAGTAGTAAGACCAATTCGTTTGGCCATAATGCTGGCCACTTATGTACCTTTTTCTTTATTAACTCCAAGAAGTGAGAATAGTGCAGATTCAGTATCTACATCCACCAGTGCCACACATTTGATAATAACTGTTGCAAAGGTTTAACCAGGTTACTCACCGTAGTGACCACCTTACTCCTAGTCCATAGTCCCCTTTCCTCCATACTTATGGGACATCTCTCCGTCCTGTGGGACGGGGGACGGGACTGGAGCGCTTTGTAAAAGCATACAAAATTTCAAAAAAGAAAATTTTCTTTTTTCCTTCCTCTCTTTCTACGTGGGGCCCGGCATGCGGCCGTAACCCCGCCCATCTCGGCTCCGCCCCTTGCATTGCCCATCAGTCCTTTTCTATCGCCTGGTCAGAAACCCTTTAGCAATAACAGAGGAACCTTATTAGAGGGGACGGCGGGCGGGCGTATGGAGGAAAGGAGACTATGGACTAGGAGTAAGGTGGTCACTACGGTGAGTAACCTGGTTATACTCCGCCGTTCCGTCCCCTTTCCTCCATACTTACGGGAGATTCCCAAGCACTCCTTACAGGAACTATGAGTGGATGGAAAAAAAAAAAAACCTTACTGGAACAGGTTCTTCAGCACAGCCTGACCAAACTGGGCATCAGCTCTTGAACTCAGGTCTAGACAATGTTTACAAAAAGCCGTTTGGGAGGCCCAAGTAGCCGCCTTTGCGATGGTCTCCCAGGGGACATTTCTGACAGGCAACTGCGGCTGCCTTGCCCCGCACCAGGTCTGCATGAATACCTTTAGGAGGCTTCAGCCCTTGAACAGTGTAAGACTCAGTAATGCAGGCCGCGATCCATCGGGAGATGGTCGCCTTAGAGGCCTGCTTGCCTTGTGGATTACCAAAAGTGACAAACAGTTGGAAGAGCTCCTAAACTCATAAGTCCTATCAAGATAGAATTTAAGAGCCCTTCTAACATCCAGACAGTGTAGAACCCTTTCCGACTCTGAAGCGGGGTTCGGAAAAAAGACCGGCAAGGTAATGGACTGGTTTAGATGAAATTCAGAAACCACCTTCGGCAAGAAAGCGGGGTTTGTCCGTAGGACCACCTTATCCTTGTGAAAAGCCAAGAAGGGATGTTCCACCGACAAAGCTTTGAGTTCGCTTGCGCGCCTTGCCGAAGTGATGGCCACCAAAAAGGACACCTTCCACCATGGCCATTGGTTCGAAAGGCTTATGGCACAACGCCTTCAGGACCACATTTAGATCCCACGCCGGGTGCGGATTGTGAATCGGAGGAAAGAGGCGCATCAAGCCTGAAAAATGTCTCTTAACCACTGAGTTAGCCAGAGAGTAAGTTCTACATGATAAAACATGAACTCCCGACTCTGCTAGGTGGGATACAAAGGACAGTACCCTGTCAACTATAACCCACCTTGGGTCCATCTGCTTGGCTAAACACCAATGACAGAACCTAAGCCATTTGCTTTGTACTGGGACCTAGTCGAAGGTTTTCTGGCTGCCTGGATAATGCGCATGTTATCCGCGGACAGGCCAAGATTCTCTAAAGACCTGCACTCCGGCACCACGCCAACAAGCTGAGCGATTGTGGGGAGGGGTGCCACAGTTGTTGTTCCCCCCTGGTGAAGAAGATCAGTGGTCACCGGTAATCTGATCGGAGGATACACTGACAGGTGTTGAAGTTCTGAGAAACAAAACCTGGCCGGCCACCACAATGAGCTGGAGAGAACAGTTCACCGAGTTCTTCAATTTGCAAATCATCCGATGAACTAGAGGTAGAGGCGGGAAGGTATAAGCCCTCAAGATGTGCCATGGAATCTCGAGAGCATCCCCCAGAGAGGAGGCTCCCAGCCAGTTTCTGGAAGGATACAGAGGAAGCTTCTTGTTTGCCGCTGTAGCGAAGAGGTCCACGTCCGGAGTACCCCAGCGCAGGAAACTCCACGATAGGACCTCCATCTTCAGTTCCCACTCGTAGCTGACTATTGTCCGCCGACTTGGGCATCTGCCATGATATTCAGCTGGCCCGGAATGTGTACTGCCAGTCGCCAAACTCCATGTTGCACCGCCCATTCCCAAATCTGGATGGACAGTTCTACGAGCGGGGGAGACTTGGTGCCCCCTTGCTTGTTGATGTAAAACATCGACACTGCATTGTCCGTGCGAATCCGAACCACTTTGTTGGCTATGATCAGTCTGAAAGCCTTGAGCGCTAGGAAGATCGCCAGGAGTTAGATGATTTTTGTGGAGGAGCTTGTCCTGAGGCGACCAAAGATCCGAGACATGAAGATCCAACGTTGCACCCCACCCAAGAAGGGAGTAGTCCATTGTGACCGTTACCTTCGGTGTTGGGTCCTGAAACCCCGCCCCAACCGACAGGTTGCTGAGAGATGACCACCTGTCCAGGTCCACTCTCATGGAAGCCGGAATCGTTATCAACTTGCAGTCCCGATCCACAGCCTGAAGCCAAGAACTCCGAAGAGCCATCTGAGTCCGCCTCATCTTGAGGCGAGCAAGAGGAAGCGCCAAAACACACAAGCCATGAGGCCCAGAAGCCTCTGGAACCACCAGGCCGACATGCTGTCAGACTGCGCAAACATCTGACACGTGGCCAACAGATCCGCCATTCTGTCCCCGGTCAGGTAAACTCTACAGTCAATCGTGTTCCAGCGAAAACCCGGGAAGATCAAGTCCCGAGAGACCTTCATGGAAGATTTCTGCCAGTTCACCAACACCCAGAGGTGGAACAGGAGCTGGAGGAGAGACTGAAAATTGCAGGCAGCTCAGTGGACAAGGGCTGCGCAAGAGCCAGTCGTCCAAATACGGATATACATGGATACCCTGCAGACAAAGATAGGCCGCGATCACAGACATCTTCGTAAAGACATGCGGTGCCGAGCTTAGGCAAAAAGGAAGCACTCAAAACTGGAAATGCTCCTCTCCCACAGATAAACTGAGATATCTCCTGTGTGGACCCCATATCAGGATATGCATGTAGGTGTCCTGAAGATCCACCACACTGAGCCAGTCGCCCATCTTCAAGGAGGACAGAGTCTGGCCGGGCGTGATCATCTTGAATTTCTCTTGGGGTAGGAAAAGATTGAACTGGGAAAGGTCTAGGATGGTGCGCAGGCCAGCCTTGTTGGGTTTGTGCACCGTAAACAGCCGGGAGTAGAAGCCCTCTCCTCGCTCCCCCAGGGGAACGGGTTCCACAGCTCTGAGGTCCAGCAAGAACAGGCCGGTACGCTCCGAAGGAGACAAAGTGAACACCCCCGATAGCACACCCTCCTGCAGAGCAGGTGCCTCGGGCACTGGCACATCATGTCCAGTACCCGGTCATGAAAGGCTCTGATAGAGTGGGCTGGTCTTCGCTGTCCTGCTCGCCCTGCGCATCATCCAATAGGTCAGGATCCTTACTGAACCGTGTCAGGCACCATCTTGGGTCTGAGGGGGTAAGGGGGGCAAGGGTCTGAGGAGGCAACGTAGGCAAGGGCGGCGCGGGAGGAGGAACCACTGGTAGAGCAGGTGGAGCCAGAGGCGCTGGCGGGCATATCTCCGGAAAAAAACCCTTGAAATACTCTCTCATGGGGTCGGTACGCATGAGCGTCTGAAATTTGCCGAAAAAAGCGTCCTCCGGAGACTGTTTTGGAGCCGCTGGAGAAGGCCTCTCATGAGGAGGATAATTCCAGGGACGCAGCGGGTATGGTTGCCACATAGGCCCATCCCCTGAAGTTTCCACAAAAATCAAAAGGTGCCGAACCAACAGGCAACAAGACATTGTGCGGGAGGGGCATCCGGGCGTTCCAATCAAACTGGACGAAACGGATGCATGCAAGGAACTTTATGTATACCCGCGGAACCAACTCCTACACCTGAGGCCGATCGCGCAGTTGTAGGGTGAGTGCCCAAAATGGCCGCCGTGGCGTGAACGGCCACCATTTTGCCATCACCTGAGGGGAACTGCAGCACATGTGGAAGTGAGGCAGGGGTCCACATCGGTGGGTCGGGGTCTTAATCTTAGCCTTTACATATGGAACCTCGGCCGAGCCGGTACTATGAGGCCTGGAATGTTTCTGCGACATACCAATAGCCAAACTAGCCTTCACAGGAACGACCTCGGCACTGCCGGGAAGGGAAGTACTTCCACTCCTTGCCCCCTCAACAGTTCTGGCGTCGCCACAAGAGCGGGAACGGTGAGGAACAACCTTCTTCGATAAGGCCTTCGCAGGCCTCTCAGAAATGTTGGTTGCTTTAGCCTCTGCACGAGGGAACTCGGACCCAGGTCCTTGTAACAGCCTTACTAGCGTGGGCCTCGAACATCCGTTCGGTAACACCAAGCCCAGCCGAGGCCTCGGGGCGCACCCTGGTACTTTTGAGGGAAGCCAATAACGAGGCCTCAGAGCGAGATTCGGTACCCCACAATTCAGTAGAACAGGGTCTACAGGTAGCCCCCACAGGAGGGACCTCGGAGCGTGCTCCACTATCCACAGGCCCCTTACAGAGACCCTCAGAGAAAACTGAGAGCAAGCGCATCCAGTCCCGATCGAGCAGAGAAAACTCCAGTACAATTATTAGGCCCAGAAGGCACCTCCGGGCAATCCCCGGTGACAGAGCGATCAACGCTCCTCCCGGCGCGGGAAGAGCCCGGAAAGGTATCTCCCAGCCGGGGTACTCTGAAAAGTAAAGAACTTACTGGGCGTTTCTTCTTTTCGTCGATAAACGCTAAGGAGGAGTACGTCGAAACACCTCCTCCCACCTCTCCAACTGACGTTGAAGTGCCCGGACCGAAAGGGATTCACAATAAAAACAGGAGCCCCAACGGTGATCCGGATCCAAACCTCTAAACAAAGAGGATGGGGATCCACCCTCGCGAAGCGTCAGTGACACGATGAACAATCTGGAAAGTCTAGTTTGAACGACATAGACAGACTAGTAAACGAGCGCTAGCGAGAGCCAGAGAGGAGGAAAAGGGAAGAAGATCTTCCGAGGATGCAAGCAAATCCAGTCCCGATCGAACAGAGAAAAGAACCGATGGGCGATGCCCAGGGCGGAGCCGAGATGGGCGGGGTTACGACCGCGTGCCGGGCCCCATGTAGAAAGAGAGGAAGGACAAAACAAACAAAAAAAATCTTTTTTGAAATTTTGGATGCTTTTACAAAGTGCTCTGGTCCCGTTGCCCCGTCCCACAGGACGGAAAGATGTCCCATAAGTATGGAGGAAACGGGACGGGACATAGGAGGAAACGCACTTTGACAGCAGAGGCGGATATTTTTTTCAAACTCACCAACATTAGAAGAAGCAGGAACTAGTATTACATTTGTCAGTGAAGATGTCTTTAGTAAAGAACTGTTGCCACTTTTGCACCTGGTGGATGGGGCTTTCCCCAGTGATCTTGGTCCAGAGACTTCATAGCTCAGGCCTTAATTTATAAAGTGTTCTTCGGATTGTAGTAGCTTAAAGCGTGGCGACAGCCCTATAAGACACTGAATTGTTTCTTCTGGTGCCAAGTGATCAAATGTGCATAAAGCAAGTAGAACTGTGAGGGATTGAGAAGCATTCTAGTAGGAATGTACTTCGTGTGTTTCTGGGCTGATTTATGGGTCTTGTTATTTTCGGTCTTGAATGAACTGTCATAAAGCTCATTTTTGATGGCCCAAATGTGTTTAGAGCAAGCACTTCGCTGTTCGATGAATTCAAGATTGCACTGAAAACACTAGGAAAATGCCCATTGTTTGGTTTATATTAGCCACAAGTATAAGCAGAGCTCAAGTCGATGGTACACGCAGGTGGACAGAGTCCATCCACTTTTATCAGAGGGTGGACTCCGCCGCCCCCCCCCCCCCCCAGCTAAAATTAGGAATGTTGACAGTCTTCTTTAAAATGTATGAATTAAAGCAGACCTTGGGGCTCGAACTACAGTCGTCAGGTTTGCAGGTCAGACACTTCACCACTACACGTATTACCTGACGAAGTATAAACAACTAAAGGTGAAATGCCCCATTTCGGTTCGGCATGTTCCAGGGAAAACATTTGTATTAGTTCTTTGAGTTGAAAACATGCACACCTTTTAAAGTTTTCAAAAACACTATTAGAAGAAAATATTGTCTCTTGGTTTTGTGAGTCGGTTGATTTTATGAAAGGCAAACGCCATTCGTCCGGTGCAATTTGAATGGTTATGCAAAGCTTATTTAATAAAATATAAATTTTACCTTGATATGTTAATTTCTGGCGACGACACATCCCATTGCATTTGGTGACGAGTCCCCACCCCCCAACTTTTTAGGACTTGATCCCTGGTATTGGGGCTTCTCAACTGAGAACAAAGGCTAAACGGTTTATATCACCTTGTTCGTTCTGAACAGAGGGGTCACACACTTTTGGCAAACATTTTTTTTTTCTTTTTAAATGGTTACACATTTCCAGATCATTGCAATCTTTTTAAATGACAAAGACGACAAAAGAGAATATGCCACTACCATTTTACAGAGAGACAT
Source organism: Ambystoma mexicanum (assembly GCF_040938575.1). Taxonomy (NCBI): domain Eukaryota; kingdom Metazoa; phylum Chordata; class Amphibia; order Caudata; family Ambystomatidae; genus Ambystoma; species Ambystoma mexicanum. Next base: position 152,319,493 of record NC_090936.1, read on the forward strand.
GCATACACCTTATGGGACCCGTGTGAGGGGCATTAGGAACTATTGGCACGCTGCTGGGCATTGCAAAATTCAAATGGGAAGACCAGTGGAGTAGCGATGCTATGAGGCAACGAGAATGGCCATTCGGCAGCATGGGGGATCTGGCAGTGGAAGGCAAGAAGACCTTTTCCATGAGGTGCAGGGTTATGGAGGAATATGCATGGTGTAAAGTGAGGGAAACAGAGGAAAGGAGGGGGTACTTGCAGTGAACATAGTGGCACTAAATGGTTAAAGGAGACCAAGTCATGAAATGTATCTATATTACTGCACATTACCTTTAATCCTTGGTGTGTTTAGGATTTACATATGCAGGACCTAAAAAAAGTGGCCTTGGTCTACCACAAGGTGGGCCGAGGGGGCAAAAGCCACTGCACTGTGCCCAAAGGTCAACAGGAGAAGGAAACCGGGAGGGCGAGCGTAGATTCTTGTCCAGGCAATCTGGGTCCTTTGGGGTAGGCACTCAGAAGTTTAAATTAGAAAAGTAAACTACAATAGGCTATGCAATTTATTACAAAAAATAAAAAAAAAGGTGTGAACTGGTACTGGTGCGATCATGGTAGGGCGCAAATGATATATAAGAGGATCCCAAAAAGTGTGCAGAAATAATTTCTCATAAAAACTGAACAAATAAAAAGGCACATTTACAGAAGGTGTAAGAAACTCGACATAGCACATATAAGGACCGCCAAACTGGACTGCGAAAAGCAGCTGTGGCAACCCCTCCGTCATCAGAGAAGATTAGCAGACCACATTCAAGAAATCCTATGAGAGCATCCCAGCAGCACTCTGCTGCAGAACAGTCACTGTACTGAGCTGCAGAACGCCCAACAGATCCCAGGAGTAGAAAGCACCGAAACGCGGGGAAACATTATGGCAGCGTCGCCAAGCGCAGGTTTTTACTGCTAGAATCGCAGAATGCATAGAGCGCAGGTCAGCATTCCCAGCGAGTTAGACACCCAACTGCACTGTGGACAACGGTACATCACGTATTCATTTAGGTATCCTTTATTCCAGCATACTTTAAAAGCTCAGAGGAATTCATGGAGATACTGTGGTTCAAACACTTGCGAGTAATGATCTAGGCAGTCGAAGGAGGCCTCATGTTGCACAACACCACCGAGCTACAGCACACATTGGACTTAATTTAAGCAAGGGCAGGATAAGCCATTTGTTACAGGTGAAGCAGCATAACATCAAGGGAGGAGGGGAAACTTAATCAGGGCACAAAGTAATTATTGCATACATGGAGTAGTTAAAGATGGGGCATGACTAAATCTAAAATCACAGACTAGTACTACACTCTGTAGTATCAAACATACATTTCAGTTGTGGGTTAAGTATGAGCCATGGAGAAGACGTTGAGACCCCAGAACTACTCCCGTCCAAAAGGATCTCGGGTCAATTTTTTTGTTTAGTATGGATGAGGGAAAATGGGCTAACTGAAGTGCCATACTTTGCACTTTCAGCAAAGATGGGAAATGAAAGGCAAAAGAATTTTAACAAAACGACATGGGCAAGGTTATCGACTGGAGATCCCTTGGGGTACATTTTTATGTGGAAGCGCAAGAAACTATAAAAGTAAAACGGTTGGCAGTTCATATAGACAGGGTTTGGGATTATTTGGATTTGGGCCCATTTCAAGAAGGTGTTGCCACCCCTTGCAGCTCAAAGCCAGCCAATCCTGCCGCTTTGCAGTCAGAATTCAAACAAATGCCTACATTCCAAAGGTCCCCTCCAAGATACAGTCTTCAACCCCCTTCTCTCCTGCGGTGCAATCTTCTCTGTGCCTAGCAGTCGGCTCAAATCCAAAATGCATTTCCAATTACCGGATAGCAAAAATGTACAGTTTGTGTCCTGGATATAAGTACTGATGTGTGTTCCTAGCTGACCAATTACACCAGTGCATTTCATTGAACCCATCTGCATGAACTGTGCAATTCTAGATCTTCAGGTTCAATGCAAATGTTACCAGGCTTCAACTGCCGAGCTAACATCCCGTCCCGCCAACTGCCTCTCATTGTGAGGTTTACCTCCCCAGGTGGGTGTGCATTCCTTACTGCACCATCATCATTATGAAACTGCACACGTATCAGCTTGTTGGTGCGAGGAACCGCTTCGCTTCCCTTTTTTATTGTTTTTGTCATAAATGGTGGAGCTTTAAAGCAACAAGCAGCCAAAATAATGCTAAAGAGGGGATAGCTTGTCAAAAAGCAGGTATTTGGTTGACATAGCAACTGTCAATGCTACTGGCAAGCAGTCTCCACATCAGATTATGTTGTGTCCTGCCACTGGCCATGCGTTCTTCGGTCAGTCTGCCTTTGTGCCGTCATGAGTTAAATTACAGAGCCCTACAATTTATGGAGTGTGAGTCAATGTCCCAACCAACTTCCTCTGCCCAGGTCCCTCCTCATCGGCCAGCGAGTCAATGTCTCAACCAACTTCCTCTGCCCAAGTCCCTCCTCATCGGCCGAGTCACACCCAGCCAGTTTCTCGGGCACAGTCGCCTTTCCCCTCTCTGTATTGCTTCATCTAACTTTTCTTTTGACTTTTTGTTGTGCTCCCTTCCCTCCCTAAACTGGGGAGTGCAGTGCCAGGCAAGGTGGAAAAGGCAGACGAGTAGGCAAGAAAGAAGGCCCCATGGATAGTTTGTAAGGGGAAAATCTAAAATGTAATCTGTGAGAAGGAGTTCCGTTTTGCTGAGATAACCACCCCCAAAGCCTGCATATGCATCTACGTGTGAAATGTCTTCATTTTGCAGCTGCGGGCCTCGCTTGGTTGGAGGATTTGGGAGGGATGCAGAGAACTTACTTAATCTCTACTAAGCGTGAAACCTGCAAGCAAAGCACTAGAGCAGATTCTTCAGTTGTCCTTGAGGTAAATGACAAAGCATTAACACACGAGGGCCGGGAAGATGGCTCAGGGGCAACGAGTTTGTCATGGAAGCAAGACCACGCAGAGGAACACAGGTTTGAAACCCGGTCCTGTGCTTAGTGCTTAGAGACTGGTCGCCGGTAGTAAGTGCGTTATTTAAAAGAAAAATAAAAAAAAAAGATTAATTGCTACTAAAATGTTTCTCAGTCAGAAATTGGTATTTTGCCTGCAAGCTTTGGATCTTCGTTAGATGCAACACCTTTACATGAATGTTCGATGCCCCATGACCAGGACGGGTACTGGTGGTGGTCTGACACAGCACAATATACTCATCTTGCTGCAAACGATAGTTGCCAAGTAAAGTACTCACCAACACACGGTTGCATCATGTATATATGTATTCTATTTTAGAGCAGTAAGATCCCTACTTTTATGTCTTTATTTTTTATTATGTAGTGTTTTGGTACAAACATTACAGTATAAACCTTTCACTACACAAAAGACACTCAAAACAGATTTTAAAAAAAGCTCAATATTCACATACATGTTTAAAAAAGGAGTAATTCCACTAAAATCAATGTCTCATAAAAACATATATCAACAGTAGAAATTCAATTCATAGCGTATAAAGAAGGAGTGGACCTTCTTCCCTGCAAATGTTCCGCCATTTCTTTCAGTAACAAGGCAAGGAAACAACATAAGGCCAAAATCGGGCTCTCCTGTCCTTCAGCAAACGGATTGTTAGGGGGTTACACGGTTCTGTTGGACACCGTTTACATCCCTGGTTAATCGTGGCTTGAAAATGGCGTTTTAACATTATTGATAATGTCATGCTGGTTGGAACAGAAATTGGAATCATGTATCATGTATGTGCCTCTACAGCAGACTACAAGCTGCTGGCTTCGTTCTTCAGCCGCAGATGTAAAATGTTTATAGTATTTTCTCAGTCAGTAGAGGCGAACTGCTCTCGTAATACTAGTCATGGGTGGATGTCTGCCACTTCTTTTTCCTCCTCTCTTACGGGCCCAACACAAATTAATGTCCAACATGGCACAGGGCACAGGCATCACTCTAAACAGACATATCAAAGCAGAGCACCAGTATTTAGACACATTTGTTTTAGTTCCGGTTGTGCCGCACAGCGTATGGAGTGAACATCACAGTGGAAATATGTGAAAGCACACAGAGAAGAGAAAGCACACGGAAGAGAAAGCACAGGTACAAGCTTTTAAATTTTGTCCAGGTACCCTTCCCGGAATAGCCACCCCAGATAATCATTACATGAGCAAAGGGCTACAGGTAGGAAGAGATCCAAAAGGAGTAACGTTCTCAGACGTCACTCCTTATCCTCCCTCTCCCACTTCACAGTTTCCATCATCATTGTACAATTGTACGAAGGATGCCACAGCAAAGTACTTAGGAATAGAGGAAGTGGGGAAAGTTCTATTCCATGAATCCACGTGCATGAACTTTATCTGTCTTTGCCCTTCCTCCAGTCCAAACATTTGCCACCTCAGGGCCACAGACATAAAGATAATGCCTTTGATAGCGGATTTAAGAAACAAGATATGCAAGGAATATAAAGATCCAGACCTCATCTCCTTACCAAGATTAATTGTATGCTATCAAACTAGTTAAGTGAAGCTGTCAGTCTAATGGCGTTGAAGAGATTCCCCCTATAACACCAGTGATACCACTGGGCAGATCATCAATGTTGAGGGACAAAATCGATTTTAGGCAGTCTCGTTTTTTTGTTTAGGGGGTGGGGGGTAGAAGGTTTAGTTATCGTTTTCTTGGGCCAGATTCCACTGGGCTAGCTGGAAATGTGAGCTTCAACATCCACAATCTCAGTCTTACCTGGAATCATCTTAATAGGACATTTTGACATGAGTCACAGAAGGTGAGAGAACCCTGTGTAAACCCAGGAACAACAATGTCTGTGGCTGGAAGAGATCTAAAAATAACCAAGTATCACAGTAGGCTAGGAAACCCATTCAACGAATCAGACAGACTAATTGGGGAGGAGGGGGCTACAGGGAGGAAACCCTGTGCTGGGTTCGAAAGAGAGGAGAGCTAGGAGCCATTTAGCTCGTGATTATTGCCCAGAAGAGCCTGGTTTGCTTGACACCAGGAGCTACTTTTGGATCCACAAGCCAACTGATGAATAAAACCTATATGAATGCAACTATGTGTTTGGGAAATATATAAATAAACATTAGGGGACAACTATATTGCATTTCAAGCATAAGGGGTCATAAATAATAGACAAAATAATATGTTTGCATCTAATGCGGAAGATGAGGAACGTACGTACTAGCTCCCCATTCCCCAGTAGTATGCTCTGGGTCACTGGTTAAAGCTAGATACCCAGGAGCTGCTTTTAGGTCCTGCTTATCCAATCTTAATTTCGATCCCTGCTGTGGCACTATCAAGGAAGCATAAGTTCTTTGGAGACAAGGGCAGCATACATACCTTTTCATAGATCAGTAAAGAAGAAATCAATCCACTGCAATGCTATTTTATTGACTCTCAATTTATGCAAGTCTGTAGAAAAGGTTTGAGTGACTGGCCGTGTGGAAAGCTGCAGAGCGCTCAAGGCACCGATAGCCCTACATTGTGCCTGTCTATCTTAAAGACTAGATGTAAAAACGGATTCTTTATCATGAAGACAGAAGCTCGTCTGGAAAGGGTTCAGTAATTAGTTCATTTTAATGTAATGATCTTGTTATTTAATTACAGACCTTTCTAGTAGTTTAGCTGGGAAGGAGAGGCTCGACATAGGCCCGAAATTGGAGAGGTTTTCAGGGTCTGCTTGAGATCTCATCTCGTAAAAAGGTGGGAAGCAAGGAAAATAGATCTTTAAGCCTTTAAGTAGCATCTCTGAGAGTAAAGAGCAGTTGCAAATTGTAAACAATGTTTTTAGGATCACTCACTCCTCTGTCAGTCAAAAAAATAAAAAATGTTGGTGGGCAGGTATCTTCCAGCGAGCCAGAGCATGTACTAGTATCCATCAGACGTTCACATTTCTTTGGATCCAATAGTTCAAATGTGTACAATGTCGGGAGTTGCAGCTGGTTCTTCTTTTAGAGGTAAGGCAAACGGGTGCAGGATTTACAGCCTTTGTGCTCCGGTAATTCTGACTACATTTTAGTAATCTTGTCTGTACAAATGTTTGCAATTCTATCACAGGGCTCGTGGAAATTCCTGGTGCCCCATCACCTGAAAGAGCTCTGCGAAGACGGCCTTAATAGATTTGCTTAGCATTTAAAAAAATGTTGCACTCTATTTAAGGTTCATCTTAACTTCCACTTGGTAAAACTGGTAACAATTCCTTTCTACGGGTTCATTCACAGGGTCTGGAGTAAACCATTCAGATGTCCGATATGATTTAAATATTTTAGTTTCTTTAAAAAGGCAGAATATTTAGGAGCAATTCATCTAGTGACCTCGTTCAGTGAATTGACTTCCATTTCCTGGTTGAAGAGGAAATCGGGTTGTCAAAAACAGTCAGTGAAAGAACCTGGTGCGAGATTAGCCCAGTTTAAAAGTGCCGAAGCACTGACTTTTTCGAATATAGGACAGTGATTGAACCATGTCAGGGTAAGGGGATTTTTTTTTTTACCATCATCGGGTCATGGCCCATAGTAAAGATTGTGTCTAAAGTACACCCTGCATATGGTGTGGGGTAGTTGACAAATTCTGACAAGTTCTGTGCAACTCCTCCAGCAACAACTTACCAGATGTCTATCTTACTCAAACCAAGACTTCGGTGCCCCAGAATGAAAAATTGCCACTTCTTTTGGTGGTGGGATTATGGGTGGCTGGTGTGGGGGCGGTATAGTGCAGGGGAAAATATACAGCATCAATCTGAGATATGGTCACTCTAATAAACATTTCTTCACTATTGAGAATAGGAAGCTTGGATTAACTCACAAAAGAGTATTTCAAAATCTGCACCCCTAACCTTTAGTTTTTAGCATTCAAATACTTTACTTTGCTGGGAGCAGCTCATGGAACATCAGACAATTCTGTGCAAGACAAGCTTCAGTTTGAAGTAAGCATACATAGGGAGAGGGCGCTAGTGAGCCATCCAAGATGGCAGCTCACCAAGAGCTCCATGCTGGCCCCATTCGACATCCTTTGAAAATAACGCTTTTGCTGCATCCCCCCCATCCTACCTTATTAGTGAAGGAAGATCGGACACCCAGGCTGCTCCCTGTGTCAAAATCCGGAGTGTAGCTCAAAATGGGCAAATCGGATGAATCACAACGGAAACTAACGTTTGAATCCGGCTCTGTGGTCAAACCCCCAAAGCAACTGCAATAAGCGTCACCTCAGCCTCCTGAAATGGAGCATATTGAAGAGCCCCAGCAGTCATCAGCATTTGATATTTGTGAAATCCTCATAGAGCTCAAGGCAGGCATTGGGAATCTAGATGCTAAAATTGACACCTTGTCGTCTAAAGTTGATCTCCTACAGCACCGTATGGACAAACAAGGCGAGAGGCTCGACTCTGTAGAACAGCGGGTCTCAGACCTCGACGATCACACCTCGTCCCTGCTGACCAGGGTCACCACTCTTGAGAAACAAATGAAAGGTGTAGGTGACAAGAATGAAGACTTAGAGGGGCATGCCCGCCATAACATAAGGCTGGTGGGTATACGTGAACAACAAGCCCCGAAGACTGAGGACTTTGTGGAGTCGATGTGTAAAGAAATCCTCGGGGAAGCAGTGTTCTCGCGTCTGTTCGTAGTGGAACGGACGCACAGAGTCCCCTCCACCCGCCCGGTCCCAGGAGCGCCTCCCCGACCCATTGTCACAAGGCTCCTTAATTTTAGAGATCACGACACTATCCTTAGGCTGGCGAGAGAAAAAGACGAACTGCAGTACGATGGCGACAAGGTCCAAATATTCCCAAACTTCTCACCAGCTGTGCAGGCCTCGCGGAGAGCCTTTATGGGAGTAAAATGCAGACTACGCGAGAACCAGATCCAGTACTCCATGCTGTTGCCTGCCAAATTACATATTATCCATGCCGAAAAAACCCAGTTCTTCACTTCTCCTGAAGAGGCCAACTCCTTCCTTGACGGCATCGGCTGTGGTTCCCTACGTGACCAACCGAGACCACAGAGACAGGGCAGATGGAGGACAGAGGGGTGAGAGCTCCCCCGTGAAGGAGCGCCGCCTGGGCCACCACAAGATCTGAGATGGCTCATCCGCGTTATGTAAGCAAGCGGACGTATCCTTGGGGTACCAGTCCTTGGAACTCACCAGCGCCCCACACTCTGCACTGTTAATGGTTACCAAGGTTAATATGGTGGAGGGATTATCGGGCAAGTTGGGGGTTGCCCAGCAGGAAGAGAAAGGGAGAAGTTGGGGGGGGGGAATAATGTTCAACAGTTTGCCTTGGCCCCGGCCGGGCCCACCTCCACCCACTCACCCCGGTTACCGTCACTGCAGTCGCTTGGGTGCCCGCCCACTCTGATACTTCCTGACACCAGTCCTACACCATCTCCGCAAATATCTCCAACTGGCATCCCATTCAGGATAATCACCTGCAACATCAGAGGTGCTAATGCCCCTGCGAAGACCCGGAAGATCTTTCTCTACCTGAGACGGCAGAAAATAGACATTGCCCTCATCCAAGAGGCCCACCTAACACACATCAGAGAACCAGTGGGCCCCGCTCGGGGGATGTCACCGCTACTTTTCTTCCTACTCATCATATGCCAGAGGGGTTGCGATCCTAGTAAGTAAGAACATCTTCTTGAAAATGATGAGTGTCTCGCGAGGGAAGAGCGCTGCTGATGCGGGGGAGGGGGGGTCCTAGCAGGGACAGTTATTGTCTTAGTTAACTCATATGGCCCTAATGTGGACGGCACTAATTCCTTCGACTGGGTAATGCCGAATCTAGCAGACTCAGGGCCCGCCACGATTATATGGGGTGGGGAACTCAACACTGCACTTGATCCGGCACTAGATGGATCTAACAGTGGACAACAGTCCAAGGCCTCCTCCCAAATCAAGAAAATTTGCGATACCTACGAACTAGTAGACATTTGGAGGCAAACACACCAAACTGTCCATGAGTATACGTTCCACTCCTGGGTGCACGGAGGAGTTCCTGTCTCGACTACCTGCTAGTGTCGAGATCAGGGCCACTACACTGGGGCGAATGCGAGATCCTTCCCAGGACGCTGTCGGACCACTCCCCTGTTCTCCTCGATGCTGTCGCAGCAGACTGCAATAGGCGGTCTCCTTCATGGCGCTTCAAATCTGGTGCCCTTCAGGACGCAGTGTTAGCCAGAGAATTGTCAGACGAAATATCACTTTTCCTCTCAGCAAACCTGGAGTCCGCCCTATCTCACGGGGTCCTCTGGGCAACCCTGAAGTGTTACACACGTGGAATCTGCATAGCCAAGGAGCTCGCGGTTTTAAAGACTATATGGAGGGACCTCCAGAAGAACGAATCACGCTTGAAGGACCTGGAAAGTACGTTTGAAGACACTGGTGACCAATCAACCCTGGCCCTTATCAAAAGTGAACTGAATGAATTTAATGTAAATGCAGAACGTGAAAGTCGCTACCTGTCGAGATGCCATATGATTTGTCAGTATGGCGAAGGTCAGAAGCCGGGGCACTCCTGGCCAGAATTCTCGCAGCGGACAGAAGGCCACTAGGCATTGACTGCATCCGTAACCACCAAGGCTCTTAGGTCTACACAGAACGGGAAGTCGTTGAGGCCTTTAGAATCTTCTATCAAGAGCTGTACAAGTCCAAAGCCACGGGAACCACACCAGCACTCAAGGAATACCTGGAAGATACTGAGCTGTATTGGACCCCAGATGAGGTGAGAGAACACCTCAATAGAGAAATCACAGCTGAAGAAATCCAAGAGGTAATAAAAAAGCTGCCAGGTTCAAAGGCATCTGGCCCAGATGACCTCACAGGCGAGTTCTATAAGGCGTTGGGTCCCCTGCTTGCCCCTCACCTTCTGTCGGTCTTCAACGAGGCTGCAGCAAACGGGCATTTGCCATCCACTCTGAGGGATGCCAATCTTATCCTTCTGCATAAGCTGGGGAAGGCCCTCCCGAGGACTGTGCATCGTACAGGCCAATCTCATTGATTAACGTGGACAACAAAATTCTGGCCAAACGCCTGACCAACAGACTGTTGCCCTTGATGCCGAGTCTGGTGTTGGCTGACCAGGATGGCTTAATTCCGGGCCGGAGCACTGCATTCGGCATTCGATGCATCTTCGGCATGATGGAAGCTCTAGACCCATCGCTGCAGGCCATCGCAGTTCTACTTGACACGGAAAAGGAGTTCGACTCAGTCGAATGGCCTTTCCTATTCACCGCTCTGCACAAAATGGGCCTGTGTGCTTTCTTTATAAAGATGGTAGCACTCTTATATCAGCGTCCCAGGGCCTATATTACTTTGGTAACCTCTAAATCAAACCCTATAGAACTGAGCAGAGGTAACAGACAGGGTTGCCCCCTGTCGGCCCTACTGTTTCCCCTCACCATGGAACCTCTTGCAGCCAACCCAAGGAGCTAATTTATGGACAGAGGGATCACTACCGGGCCGCACAAACTGATACTTTCCCTGTATGCAGACGATGTGGCCCTGTTCCTCAGAGACCCTGAGACCAATCTCAATCCGGTTACGCGGGAAGTTCTTACGTTTGGTATATTTTCAGGCCTCAGAATAAACAGCAAATCTGTAATTTTCCCACTAACCCCCAGCACGGCTGAATTCACTGACTACTTCAAGTTTCGAAGGGACAGATCTGACGTGAGATACCTAGGAATCATGCTGTCCGGAGATCGCGGAGAGGTCCTTCGCGATAACTACGGCAGGGTTGTGGCTTCGATTAGGGAGAAGATCACCCGGTGGAAGCACCTACCGTTAACACTCTGGGGGCGGGAATCCATTGTCAAAATGGCATTCCTTCCAAAACTATATCAGTTTGTGACTATCCCCCTGCTCCTTCTACCAGCAGCTGCAGGCGCTCGTCCTCGACCGGATTTGGGCGGGTAAGCCAGCGAGAGTGGCGTACACCACGCTAACTCAACCCACTGCAAAAGGGGGTCTGGCCTTACCGGATCTGGAACTCTACTACTGGGCTGCGCAAGCTCCGTTTCTGAGCTTTTGGTATATGACACAATTTATTAGACCGCATGTCCAGTTAGAAAGGGCCTTCGTCACTCCGAATCTTCGGAGCAGTGATCCTCGGAGATCAGCCAGCCCCGCCGAAAACACTGAATATAATGCGGATCACTTGTGATATCTGGAGAAAGATGGCTCAAAAACAAGGTATAACGTGCATCGGCTCCCCGCTCCTGCCTGCAAAATGTATTCCAGGGCTGCCGATAACCACCGAAACAGTGTACCACCAACTAATGAGCAAACTCCAAACAACAATAGACGATTGGTTCCCGGGTGGCAGTTTTATGACGCTTCAACAAATCAAAGACCGCTGTTCAGTCACAGCACTGGACATATTTGTGTACTTCAGGCTCCGTCTCGCCTTCAAAAAGCAGTTCTCAATGTTCCCAGGGCGCCCTCCCAAGTGACGGCTATCACACCAGGTTATTCAAGCAAGTGGTGAGGGAAACTAGTCTCATTATCTATAAAGAATTACTCGCCACAACAGTCCAATCACAAACCCCAAAAGCGAGATGGGAAAGCTCCCTGGCCCACACTATAGATAAGGCTGAGTGGTCCTGTAGCCAATGGCAGACCCAAAAGGTTGCGTTGAACTCAAGACTAAAATTGATCCATTTCAATTTTCTTCATCAGACATATCACGCCAAGCAAACTTCATCGCTTCCAAAACTCTGTCTCGCCGGTCTGTCGACGGTGCGGATGTTCCCCCGCAGACTTCCGGCACCTGGCATGGGACTGTCCAGCTGTCAGGAAATTCTGGGACGAGGTATTAATCACAATGTCGGAAATAGCCGGAGAGCACATCGTCAGTGACCCGATGGTGACCATGCTGGGATACACCCGTGAGATACAACCGGCGGCCAGGAAACTGGTCGGCTTACTCCTGGTGTTGGCAAAACGCTGGGTCGCCATGTCATGGGGCCGTGGGCCGCCTCCAACGCAAGCTCAGTGGCTCAAGGACGTGGCATACTACCATGACGCAGAAACAGACTATCAGAACGCTGCCCCTCCATGCCCATCCACGTGGAGTCCTTTTGTAAACTACTTGCTAACACGCCCCGACAGCTCACCTTCACAAAAAGACACTGAAACACCACGAGTACGGCTTGTAGCCCGGCTGGTCATGTTCCTACAAACCGGGGGCAGCATGGCGAAGACTGGGAGTGACAAGTGACCGTAGGTCACAGACTTTGAAATCAGGGAGGTGGGGGAGGGACGGACTAGGCAGGTGGGTTGGCTTCCATTGGGTTATGTGAATAAAAGGTTTTAAAAAAAAAAATTTTAAAAAGTAAGCATACATGTTTTGTGTCTCAGAATGAATTCCAAAACATCAGTGTTATGTTTTACCACTGACTGACTATTGATTAAGGCACATTTTAACTGATGTAGGATGTTCCATACCAGCACCGGTAGTCTGTTCCCGATTTTAGGGTTAAGGATACCAAACTTGGTGACTGCATGGACAATATTTCTGCGATATAGTCTAGTCCTGTTCTGCCCTGCTAGCCATGGATACATGCTGGTACAATGTTGGTGAACGTTATGATAGACAGCTCAGGAGAATGTTGGGAGAGTGTTATGTGCAAGTGTTCCACGAGTGCCAGTTGGGGGCCCGAGATGGTGATGTGAGAATGGCCGGTTGGTGTACTGTGTGATCTGTGTCCTATATACTACTACAAGCTACTAGAACTGTATATCTGTAGATATGTGGATAAAGCTACTCTGGAACTGCTACAGAGGCTACCAGGCAAGTCTGAGTGAGCCTACCACACAGCTTCCATATTACAACACTGGTGACGATTTTAAAGTAAGAACCAAAAGAGAAAGTAGAGAGACTACAGGAGTGGACTCCAACAATCAGCTATAAGAAGTAATGAGAGCTGCGGGGGTGGGGGGAAGCAGCCAATACAATCACCCACCGTTCCTCCTATGGTTTAAATGCACCCATGCTCACCCAGCGTAGATGTCAGGGCTTTCTGGGTGATAGGCCCCAACAGCCATCCTCACCCAGAACTGAACTACAAAGTGGGGCCCTGTCAGCAGGTGCAGCGACACAACATGGATGCCAGGGTGTATGCAAGCATCCGGCGGGACGTGTCAGGAATGGGGCCAGTAAAGAAGGGACAGTCCACTTCCAGTTGCCTAGCAGTATGTGCCACTCTGGGCAATAGAACAATTTCAGGACTGTCCCCAGAAGAATTGTGCCACCCATGGCGTGTTATCAAGCGAGAAGTAATTGGTATTAATTGGTGTATGTGCCTTGTGAGAAGCACCCATATGCAGTCAGAGGGACGACATCTCAATGGGCAAAGCCACTGCCTGCCTCGTTTAGTATTGTACTGTGCCACCCACCCTCTGGGACTTTGATTACTTTCTTTGGGTTTCGTCAGTCCAACTTCTGTGGAAACTAAAGAGAAAGACTGATTCAGCGGGCGCAGGGGTTTGGAGACACCATGGGTGTCGTTTGGTGCCAGGAGCTCGGCCGAGCTCAACGACTCACTCGTACTGTTAACGTCACCTTGCTCTCCTTGGGGGATGGCGATTTCTCAGAATGCCTTATGATACTGGTGTTGAGAGTTCACTGTGAGGAACGCACCCTGTGATGGCGGCAGAGCGTAAGGAGGCATCATTGTTTACTCTGAAAGAGCGTTAGCAACCTTTGCACTGTGCGCTTCTGAGGAAAGCACCCTTTGATGCCGGTGGAGCAAAATGACGCATCTTGTTTTCTTGGCTTGCCATCGAATGCAGTGACCTCTGTGGCGTAAGATTCAGTTGGAGGACACAGTGGGAGTATGAACCACATTCAGGCAACAGTGACTTTACTCCACATCTTCGGGCCCGGGGGGCGGGGGGCGGGAGATCTCCAATGGATTGCGCTGGACAACCAACATCTTCGACCTGCTACGGTTGGAGAATGGTTACGAGTGCCGAGAGGTAAAATCCCTCGTAGGATTAGTGAGCATCCAATATTGGGGACCATCTGGGAGAGTTGGAGAAAGGGTGCAGAAATTAAGGGAGTTACAACCTGGCCCTCCCCGCTGGGACACCTGTGGGTACAGGGAGTTAGAGATGTGATCCCGAATGCGGAGAGATTTCAGGCATGGTACGAAGCGGGGCTGGAAAGAATAGGCCAGCTGTGGAGGGGAGGACATATTCATAAATATCTTGGAACTGGAGGAGGACCTGGGAATAGGGAAACTGTCGGTTTTTCTTTATTTACAATTGAAGGGGGCGATTACAGAAAAGGCCTCCAGTGAACAAATAAGGCGGACCTCACACCCTTTTAAAAACTGTTGGATAGCAGGGTAGAGACCAAGGGACTGATCTTAGTCATGTATGGAGCACTGGTGGTAGCGGGAGGAGGGGGGGGGGTTACAGATAAATTGAGGGCGAAGTGGGAAAGGGACCTGGAGGAGGAGATAGATCCCCCTTGTGGGAAGTCTCTGTAAGGGAGCCTCGCAGACATCCATTTCGGCCCAATATAAACATCATGGTACAAGGCTCCTGCACAGGTGGCAACATGACCCGTCAGGCTCTCTAAAACTTATCAGAATGTCAGCCCTCAGTGTTGGCAGGGGTGTGGACAGAGGGCAGATTATTGGCATATGTGAAGGGGATGTACGAGGGTCCAGTTCTTTTGGGATGAGGTCTTTGGCTGGATTAGGGAGGGGATTAACAGAGCTACTTTTCCCTTGCTAGTTGTGTGGGATGGAGCAGCAGGAGAGGGACCCCTGTAAAGTGCCTAAAACGGTATCAGGGGAGAGGGAGGGGAGGAGGAGAGGGAAGAGGGAGATTCCTTTGTTGGGTAGAAGGTGTGGACTGTCTTTGAAGCTCAGCATGGCTAACATTACTCACTTTTAAACAGTGAGTAAATAGTCTTGTCCTAAAATACAAATTACATTTTTACAAATATATCCACAAATCTCTTAACTCCAGCCTTTTGAAAAAATAGTTTTGAATTGTATCTACCTCTATTGCTTTTGATAGGAGTTCTTTTCCATACTCAGATCTTAATGTAGAAGTTTAAATGACAGTATAAGTAAATCGCCAGCTTCTGACACAGGCCAGCAGCGGTATTGTGCCCATTTTTAAAAAAAAATCCAAGCAAGCATCCTTCAATGTGGATTTTCTTCTGATAAATGTACTTCTGATGACATTGTACTTAGGTGGATTCTTGAAGTAAAGTGATGTTTAACACCCAACAAGGAGGTTGGATCTTTTGTGAGGTTTGGGAACCATGATTTTTTACAAATTTAACAGCCAAGAAAAACGGATTTTCAAGCAGCTCTGTGTTTCTCTTGCAATACAGGACTGCTTTTTCAAATAGTTTCATTTTCCTCTGTGGGTAGCCAAATGATCTGTTTTGGCAGTGGTCTCCTGTGTTACCACTGACATAGGCAAAACTAGATTGGCGGCCTATTTTTGGGGTTTTCCTGCACACTCCTGGGTGATTTTAGCACGCATAATGCTTTCCAGCGGCCATTCAGAGGTTTCTGATGCAAGCAGTGCACCGTAATGTTGCAGGGCATGGACTAGTGGGTTAAAACATCCCACAGCGTGCGGTATTAGAGTCATTAGTGGCCACAAAGAAGGAAGGGTTTTTGTGTAGGGGATTTTAGGAGGGCAAGATGGTACCAAGTTTGGGGAGGGGCGGAGTTGTTTAGTGTTTTATAAGAGAGGGAGGCAGGGGCATGCGCTCTTTCGTAACTGATTTAAGTTTGTGATTATATGCCTCACAAATTTATTTTTAGTGGGAAAAACGATTTTAAACAGTGATTTGGGAGCCAATTATTTCTGTATGTAGTCGTTGGGCCATTGTCATGTCATAGTTTGAGTTCAATGTTGTGGCCTACCATCTTTCAACTATATAATGTGTCATCTTGTGCCTAGCTCCCTCATGATTTTGTTGGTTGTTAGGGTTGCTGATGGTATTCTGGACTTGAAGAGAATTTCCTTTGTGAGTATGTTTCAAATTAAAAAGAAAAGGAGATATTGCGCACCTGTGTGATAAAATATCAGGAGCCGAGGTTAATTTAAATAGGTTTAGCTGACTCACACAATAGGAATGTGAACAGCAGCAGTGGACTCAGGAATGGTTTTGGCTTGCCCTTTTCAAGGAGGTGAATTGGGCAACTGTAAAAAAATGAAAAACTGAACACTAAGAGAAACTGACTGTCTCATCTCAGGTATATGTGAGCAGCAGAAGTAGAACAGATGGACTGTCTGGACTGACCCTTTTCGAGGTAGCGAATTGGTCACATGAAAAAAGAGAAAGAAAAGGATCACCTAGTTTCATTTAACCTGTATATATTTATTTATTTGGCGCCAAATGTATTTTAGTTATGTTGCAGATTTGTTGTTAGATGTTGATTAGATTGTTTTTTGTATATGTTCTGCCAGGAGCACTCTTAAATGTTGACTTTGTATATTATGTCGCCTGTATGGTGTGCATATGGTGAGGGTGTAATGTTATTTTCTTGAATGACTGTTACACAGTGCAGTGTTATGTGGTGTGATGAGGAAGAATGTAATGTGTTCATTGCGAGTTTCTATGCTGGATGAGAATTGCTGATTTGGGTGTTGTGTAGCTTGAGTCTTTACATGTGAGGGTGGAAGTTAGTGGGTTACGTACCCCTTCCGCGTTTGCTGTTCTAGGTATGGGCAGCACCACCCTCCTTGAATGTCAGTGCGTGGACGATGGCGGTGTGGTTAGACCACCCTGTGATGTACCCTGGTCTGTGTAGTTTGGCAATCTGCGTTTCCCTCCCGTCATGTTTTCCCACCTCTTGGTGTCTAGGTTGTTTCCTGAGGATGGTTTGTGCTAGAGTGTAGCAGACCCTGTATCTGGGATTGACAGCCTTGGACGGAATGCGTTTGGTTGCAGTGGTGGTATGCTGCGTTTGAATGCTGTACTGGTCATCCGAGTGTGCATGTTGCTTTTGCTGGTGTATGAAGGGAGATGTTGTGATATAGTCTAGTCATGTTCTGTTCTGTTCTGTTCTGCTGGCCATGGATGCATGCTAGTAGAATGTTGCTGAATGTTATGATAGACAGCTCAGGAGAACGTTGGGTGGGTGTTGTGTGCGAGTGTTCCATGAGTGTCAGATGGGGGCCTGAGCCGGTGATGGGAGGGTGTACAGCGTGATCATTGTTCTGTACACTACTACAAGTAACTAGAACCGACTATCTGTAGATATGTTAATAAAGCTACCCTGGAACTACTACAGAGGCTACTCGGCTGGTCTGGCAGTGAGCCTACCATACAGCTTCCATATTATAACAGATCTCAGATGAGGATGTAGCTACAAGGGCCTAAGCTTCTTTAGGTCATTTGCTGGGTAGCCTTTGCCGATCAATTTGTCCAAGTAATCCACTAGGCAAGTGTCCTGTGGACAGGCGCAAAGGGGGTTGCCTAGGCAAGTGTCCTGTGGACAGGCGCAAAGGGGGTTGCCTTTGTCAAGCTGCTGCCATGACCTCTGCATGCAGTCACTGCTGCATTGACTTAGAAGTCCTTCAATTGGGTAATGGAAATCTAAAACAAGACTTTAGAGCAATCTCCACTAAAGGTATGGCCATGGTCTGTTTCCTGGCCGGAGAAGAATCCATCCTACACACTGGTGGTAGACTCCCTGCTTTCAAGTATCGCAGGCTGACCCCTCATTGGCATCTGAGGTGTCAGCAGCAGTCCACAATCCCGTGGACAAAATGGATAGGAAATAATATGCACCCATATTGCCAAGAGCAGTGCCTACACCTCAAACTATCCAGAAGCTCTTGGTGACGTCAAATAATTTATGCCACATATGAAGAAGGGGCAAATTATTCAGCCTAAGTGGCGGCAACTCAGCAGCAAGTTGTGCTTTTGTCCAACCTAGCCTTTGACGAGGTGGGCTCGGCGGCTCTCACAATGGAGAATGCTGTAGCCACAAGGAGGCCCATGCATAGTAGAAGGGGCCACTGACTCCTCCCAGTAGACAATAGCACTCCCATCTCCCCTTTCAGAACGCCAAACTCTTCAGCAACAAATTGGAGGACACTGTACAAAAGGTGCACAAGGAGGATAAACACAAAGACTTGTTCAGTATGAAGAAAAGCGAAGATCAAGGCCCTTGAAGTACGCCAAACCATCCAAATCAGGAAGAACCAATTTCAGAAGATGCTCCAAAAGCTCCCTCCTAGCTAAACCTCCATCACCGACAAAGCACTCCAGACGAGACCAGAAATCCCCTAGTGGACCGAAAATGTGATAGGGAGGCTGCATATGATAAATTACATATGTCCCTCAAAGATAATGTCCTGAACACCCTTAAAGATAAGAAGCTGACCAGCCACTTTTACTACCTAACAAGAGGGAAATGATCCCTATTAACTAAAAAATATATATATATAGGCAACAAAATGGATTATGTCCCTGACCACACAACTTAACAGATGTTTGCATTAGTGGTATCAGCAGAGCAGGGCCACAGGAAGGAGCTCAAATATTATTGCCTTACCCGAAGGGGAACTAGAAGGTAAAACTGCAACATGTAATTTCCATAAATTTCTAGGTACAAAAGAAGATACCCACTTTGGAGTTAAAATATATATATTTACTCACCTAAAAAAACTTTTTAAAAAATTTAAATACTCATCGGCAAAAGGAGTAACATTTTAGCTCACCCTAAAAAGTATATTTTTTACTCAAATCTTAGAACCATAGGAAGTAAAGAAAAAAAACACAAGCAACCAACACCTCAAATACTTATTTGGATCCCTGGTTCGGGAAATGCTCAAGCAGGGCTACACCATCGAGTTCAGCTCCATATTACCAGACAGAGGAACACTGCAACCCCTCCCCCCCACCCCTTGCCCTAATACATGGACAAGAAGAACTCTTCACAGAAGAATACTCAGTACGGATTGGGTCGAGCCATTGCACAAACCCGTCCTCCCCAAAACAGAAAGGTTGCTACTCAATCTATTTCCGGTCTCAGAGGGAGCCGGGATCTAACGGTTCCTGGACCTTAAGATTATGCACCTGTATATCCCAGCTCTGAAGTTCAAAAACGGAATCCCGATCAACGCTCGTCCCCACAACAGAGGGTGAGGGGGGGGGGAATTGGCTGGGCACAGACAGATATCGCCATATCTCCATATAGCCAATTTATGAGGTTTTCCATCAGCAGGCATTTCCAATGTATCGCTGGCCTCTACAGACAAGGATTAGCTACATCTCTTGTTTCCCGTTTATAGAGCTCCTTCTAGGCACAGAATTGCTTTTCGATTAAAAGACATAGCAAGGAGTTTGCAGTAATACTGCCCTTGTCAGTTTCAAGACCATTTTAGTCCAACATGATCAGTTCCAGTGTAAGAGCCCAGATTCATCCTTTTACGTCCAGCCACTGATCCAGTACCCATTCTAAATCCCCTAAAATCTTTTCAAAGATATTTTTACATGTTAGTCTTACATGACTGAGAATTTCTAACCAACTTAAAAGGGTGTTTGTAGGCATTGCTTATATTTTAGAATGTATTCTGATAAGACCAAACATGAGTAGGGAGATCGAGAAGCATTCTATAGTTCTTTTTGCACAGATATAAATGTAACAGTGTCTGCTAAAGACAGGAATGCTTGCCCAGTCCTGTTTTTTACCCTTCATTCAGTGAGTTCGTTTTTATTTTCCCCATTACAGATATAAAACAGGGCTGCGTATATCACTTTATTTCTAATTCTGAACAGAGGTACTCTGACACTTTCAGGGAAAAAGAATGCAGTGTTATATTTGATCATTCCACCATCACCAACTACATAGTAAACAATTGTCATGACAGTTCGGTTTCTGTGGTATTCACACCTTCATATTACTTTATCCACTGCTCTAGAAGACACATGCCGCCTGGACTATCACCTCCTGATTGGCTTCCTGATCACATTCCTCTATCCAGGCCTCATACTCTATACGTCTATTCTGTTCAATGTTCTTTCCCTGTGACTCTTGGCTTAGTTCAGAACATGGATATTCCCAAGGTGCATTGAATCTCTCATGCCTTAAAGACGAACACCTATTGATCTTCGTGCATACTGAACTGACACTCCTATGTACCTACAATTTCATTAGTAGCCAACTGTGACCCACTTTCAGCAGTTTGCGCAAACATTTGATTATTACTGTCTACTAGGTAGTCCCCGTTACCCTGGAACATCAGTTTGGCAATAAAATGTGTGGTGTGGTTAACGGGAGAAAACTATTGCAGAAAACCAAAACAGGTTAAAAGCTAAATGCTCAAGGGGAAATATTAATCTTAATGCACATCTTCCGGAGATCCTCAGCAATATTGATTCATTACCATGGCCAGAATCGAAAGTTCTAACAACAAGAGCACAAATAACCTACAACTCCCAAGTATATAGATTGTCAAAAACGATGATCCCAATGAACAGTAGGAAGTACATTTTTCTGGGATCCTGTATACAGTCGATACCCACATGTTAATGTATGATTGCAATACAAGACACTCTCCAATTCCTTATAAGCTGAGACCACTGGCAATCTAGCTAAGTTTTATATTGTTTAGAAATTGTGTAGTCTGTTCCTAACATTTCCGGAAATCTGGCTCAAAAATTATAGACCAAAGTAAATCTACAGGTGTACTTAATCGTTTGTGCCCATTTTCGGAATGGTGCTTACCGAAAACACAAATGTCAAGTCAGGCCAAGAACTTGTCATAGGCCCTCATTACAGGTCCGGCGAAAACCATGTCGGTAAAACGGGCAGGTATCCGCCTGACTTGCCAAAATCACTGGGGCATTACAGCCCCGGCAAGTCAGGAGCCTGTAAAATGTTGATCCCCATTCCCGTGGAGTCCCATAGGAGTCCACGGGATGGGGACCATCGAAGCAACAGTACTGTTAATAACGGTGCTGGTGCTTCCGTGAAAGTCTTCAGGCCGGTGCCGTTCCACCGCAGACGCGTAGTTTGCCGGTCCGGAAACAAAAGTGCAGGTAAGCCTACCGGCACCATTGTTTCCGACCGGCAAACCTGTAATGAGGGCCATAATGTCTTGTACTCATGTGCCAATACCTGAAGTGCCCAGTAGGTCAATATAGGACCAACACGTACAGACCGCATCACAAGGTGAAAGGCAGAGGATACATCTTAAAGGCATCCGGTGGAACATTTCAATAGCAATCTGCAGTTTGCGAGAAGATTGCAGCAATAATGATCCACTTGATAGCACAATTAAAGTGTTTTACCCCCTGTTTTACCCCCCCCCAAGACACAACAGAGTTCTGTTCCAGCAATAATGTCTAAGGATGTATTACACCCAGACGAACTGAGATCATTATTGGCTGATTCATAGTAAAATACATAATGATAGCAATTTTAGTCATAAATAGAAAAACTAAAGTGTCAGTAGTACAGATTAGTTCCCTAATCTTGATGTACTGGTCTCACACAGTTGTTAGTTTGGGCCATGCAACATAGTACAGTTAGCATGTCTCTTCGACCTGTAGTTAAAGACAGTCTTAAATAAAGGCTTCAGCTAATGGGCTCTACAGCATGATTTGAGTTATTATGGGCTGATGGCAATAGAGTAATATACAAGGTATAAAGCATCTCTGCCCAACCACAAAGATCAGATGTGTGTGCGGCAAGTGCATCGAACACCACTCTGGTTACAGGATTGAATAACTCAAAGGTTTTTTTTAACACTTTTTTTTTTAAGTCAAAAGGAAATATAACTGTAAATATGAAAAATACTGACCATTCAACCTTGACTTTTAAAAGTGATGAAAGTAGAGAGGGAGAACATATGATTTGTCCACAGACTACAACCATGTATTGCCTTTCCTAGCTACGCCCCCCTCAAGATGCATTTCTCCCCAGCAGCCACAAAGACCAACACAAATGTGTTATGGCCACCAAGGCTGGGGGATTGAGATATATGTTCCTAGGAGGGAAATTGTGAGTTTTACGCTGTGATGACGTTCTCCTATGGAGAACATTGTGAAGTCTGTACTGCAATACGAGCGCCTCTGTGAGCCAAGGTAACTTTGCCTAGATGGTTCTGTTGCGATGGCGGTAGGTGCCCTCCACTTCCAACTATGGAGTCACGATATGTACGAGTGCACATTCACGCATTGTTTTTGTAAACAAAGGGCGTACATTGGGCTTTAACAAACCCTTTATATTCCCATGCTTGAATGCAAATGTCAACTCTGTCCCTAAACAACACTGATCAATTATCACCCTGTGCACAACCGCTACTATTCGGTTTGGCCAATTCGGCCTTTTCATTAAATTTGCACCACTCATATTTTTCCGTCGGTCAGTGCTTCCTGAAAGCAGAAAGCTATCCAAGAACAGCATGCAGTGTTAAATTGCTCACCACGTTTACATATTGAAGGATTACACAAATGTATATTTGCAAATACTGCTAGAAGTGGCCTTGATGGTTCAATTCTACAAGAACGTAAGACAAAAAGAAAGTTCATACAAAAACGTAAAAAGAACGAGTAGATTCGCCCAACTGAAAACAAGAAAAATAGTCATTGATGCTTTAATGGAGTGTCTCACCCCTAAACACAAATATGTTGCTATTTAGACACCCCAAAAAAATGCGGACTAGGGTGCTGACGCTTGGGTCTAAATTATAGCTTGCCCTCATTACTTCTTGTTCATGCGCTCATCTGTATAATTGAAAGTACCCTGGCCCTCATCCATCACCACCCCGCACGTGCCACCTGCCCGCATCCATCACGTGCGTCTCGCCCTCTTCCACTTCCCATCGGCAACATTACCTCGGCCGCCACCCCCACTTGCTTCATGCCCTCACCAGTTTCCCCACTTGCTTCACAAGCCCCCCCCTACCTCCACCCCTTGTTGTCCTTAGCAGCACCCTTTCGACGTGCTCACGCCCGCAGCATCTCACTCACACCCTCAACATCACACCACGTTTCATGCCCTTGACAGCCACCGTGCACTTGAATCGGGGCCTCTTGTATTTGCTCTTCCCCTTAGTTCTCTCCCCCCCCGTTTGCAACCCCAGCGGACGCGACCTTTCGAAGTGAACGAGGAAGCTGCGCAGCGTGAAGCAGTTGTCCAGGACATACACCGTCGCTCACCCCCACGGGGCCCCACGCGCTCACCTGAGTCCCAACCACCACGATCTGTGGCAGCTGGATGACATCTGCCCCAACGGTGTTGAAAACATCCTGCAGTTTATTGATGACTGGAATCAGCGCCTCCATGGCGGCGGCAGCAGGAATGAATGAGGGACTCAGGGCAGGGCAGCGCCGCTTACTGCACTCCACCTCCACCGGCTCTTCTGCCTGCTGCAACCATTCGCCCGGCCCAACAGGCAGTGCGCGGCTGCGGCGCACATAGGCTCGTCGGGAAATGTAGTAGCGGGAGGGAGGCGTGGAGGGACTACAGCTTTCCGTATTCAATGCGCAAAGAGGAGCCGCCCGTGAAGCTCGCTGGGAAGTGAAGTTCGGGCAAATGGGCCCATCCGTCACGACTTCCGGGTCCCTGTCACATTTTACCAGACAATTCAAATAAATACGGTAAAAAAAACGAGAGAGCTCGTTTAACTGAGAGAAAGTGGCAAGCTGCTGTCATCGCATTCCAAGCACGCGTATGTTACAAATGAGGGGGGAGCGGGTTGTTTTTCGCGCAACTGCCATTTAGACAAATAGGAAGTCTGAAATGAATTGCGGTTTCTTCCAACAGCTTGGGTATTTTCAGTCTAAAAAGTGTTATTGTACCATGAATTATGTGTTGCTTTATTGTTCAATTATTTTGAACAGCAACTCATCCAGTAGT
Source organism: Ambystoma mexicanum (assembly GCF_040938575.1). Lineage (NCBI taxonomy): Eukaryota > Metazoa > Chordata > Amphibia > Caudata > Ambystomatidae > Ambystoma > Ambystoma mexicanum. The sequence goes on from NC_090936.1 coordinate 152,343,384, forward strand.
TGCAACTGCTCTCGCAATTTACCACAGTCTCCAACATAAGCAAGGTCATGTGGTAAGGAATGGCTATTTCTCCCCCTTCGACCTCTGGTGGTTCTAAATAAAGTGCCAGAGCGAACATAGCAGTCACTTTTCACAGCCCTCTGTTGCTCTTAAACGGTATAGCGTTTATTAGGAACATCCTATCCTATAAGGATGTCTGTACATCGGGACCGGGCATGTGCGCAGTTAGCCATCTGAGACCCAGGGCCCCCGGCCCCTTTTTCTCCCCACTCCCAGCCGACCCCCAATTCAATCCCATACCTCTGTCCTTTCTTTTTTTTCACGCCACCTCATACTGCTGTGTTACAGTACTATCAATACTGACGAAAACGCATTGAAAAATCCATTTAAATGACCATCATTACTTCTATAACATGCAGCTTAACCCTTACAATCGCCCACCATCAGCCCTCTTAAGGGACATGCCCAGGACTATAGCCACACACCCACCTCACCCATTACTTGTACAGTTTGTCTGCAGAAATCCATGCTTAATTATTATATTTTTTTTTATTGTTTAATCAAAAAATAAGATTTTTACAAATTCGGTCTCCTTGTGTCCATAGCTTGCCTCTCGTACTTTAGTTCGTATCAACAGAGATTGATGGCTGGACGACATTTAATTTCTTTGAGTCATTATTTGTCTTTTAGTAGGTCATTTACGATAAATTCCAGTAGTTTGGCTGTGATTATTTGCCAGCTGGTTTTGTAGCCTCCAATAAGTCTGCACCACCATGTTTGTTCTTCCATCAGAGGGGTGACTTTTGAAACATACGAAAAATACCTTTCTCTCATTGAGCGTGTTGCAGGGCAGACCATCAGAAGATGTCTAATGGTTTCATGTGTAGGAGGCTCAGTGCTTTGACAGAAGCGACAGTTAGCTGTTGGTGATAGGCCTCTAATGTGCAAAATTTCATTTGTTGGTAGGAGATTTAACCGTGCTCTTAAAATCAGATTGTGCGCCTGTTTGCTTGGAAATCTCTTTATGAAGTTTTACAATTCGTTTAAATTTCTTGTATTGCCTGGAAGATGAGAGGTGAGCTTTGAGTTCGCGGCTAATTCAGTCGTTTTTGCCCAGTCTGCTTCCTTCAGTTTTCGCAGGATTCTACATGGATTGTGAATGAGGTCGTCTTCGTTCGAGGCAATGGTGTCCAAAAGCAAGATGTTTTCTTTTTGCCATGTTGTTAGCATCTCGGATTTGCCTCTGTCCATCTCGCGTTTGATCATACTATAAATTTCATTGCCATCTGCCATTCTGCACTTTCTAAAGAGCATTAGTGTGTTGCAGTTTACTGTGCATTGCATGGACTGGAGGCTCAGCTCGCGTCTTATCGCCACTCCTGAGGTAGAGGTCGGGAGCTTGAGCACTGCTTTCCAAAAAGAGGCTTCCAGTCTGGGCCAGATGCTTTTTGCGATGGTCGGCATGGCCTCGGTGCCGTATGTTATCGCAGGCACCGCCTTCATTTTGTAGAAATTGATTGTTGGTTGCAGTGAAAATTTCCCAAATTTACGATCAATTGTTTTTGCCTGTGCGGCTAGTTTCTTGAACAATGTTGCTTGCATTGTAATTTCGCCTTTTGTGCTGTCAAGTTGTACTCTAAGGTACTTGAAGGACTGGACGATTTCAATTTTTGAGTCTCCAAGGGTCCATTTAAGGTTTTTGATTTTCTTTTTCTTGTTCTGCAGTATCAGTACCTTTGTTTTTCCCTTGTTGATTTCCAGGAAGTTTTTTCTTGCGTACTCTTGTAGGCCATTAAGTTGACGTTGTAGGCCTACTGGTGTCTGGTCAAATAGTGTGAGGTCGTCCGCATAAAGAAGTCGTTCTATCGTGGTGCTTCCAATTTTTGGAGCAAATGCACGCGTGGTAGTTGTGCATACTTGAAGGTCGCCTATATAGGCTAGAAATAATGCTGATGCTAATGGGCATCCTTGCTTGACTCCTCGTGTGGTTGAAATTTTATCGGATAAGTCACCTTCATGGCTTAGACGCACCCTCAATGAGGTGTTATGGTAATAGGCTTGTATGGGGGCCATTATGTCTTCAGGACATTTCCAGCTTCTCAGTTTCGTCCAAAGGAGATGTCTTTCAATGCGATCGAACGCTTGCGTGAAGTCGATGAACACGACAAACAACCTTTGGCAAAGTTGTAGGGCTCTACTTTCCAATATACTGTAGATTAGTATGTTGCCTGATGTCCCGGCGTTTTTTTTGAAGCCCGATTGTAGGTGGTCGTTGCACTTGGCTGTTGCCGCCCAAGTTTGAAATTTCTTTAGAAGTAATGATCCGAAGACTTTACCTATGCAATCAAGCAGCGCTATCGGACGAAAGTTTGCGGGGTCCTTTATGTCTCCCTTTTTGTAGATGGGAATTATTGTTGCTGTGGTCCACGATTTGGGAACCGAACTTGACGCTGCACAGCGTCGAAAGATTTCGCTGATGAAGGTGACCCATTCGTTTGGGTACGCTTTGAGTTCAAAGTTGGTGATCCCATCTGGGCCAGGCGCCCGTGAATTTTTGATCTTTTTGATGATTTCTAGAATGTCTTCTTTATCTTCTAGGTTGGTCCACTTGACTTGGTAGTGGGGATACTCCCCTACATTTTCTGGTGTAGCGGATTTAAACACTTCAGCGAAGTGTGATTCCCAAACAACTTGAGAGATGTTATTTGTTATCGAGTTTTCCACTGGATGTTCTGTTGTTTTTAGTAAGGACCAAAAGTCTCTTGCATTATTCGTCGTTAGTGCTTTGGTGATGTTTTCTGCATCCAACTGATATAGATTACTTTGATGGGCTCGTACCCATGCTTTGTACTCTGATTTCAAGGCTTTTTGTGTGGTAATGCCATCAGGGGTTGGCAAAGTTTTCTTTGCGATCCTCATGGCTCTTCTGTACTCAAGTCTTCTTGAAACTAGGTCGCTGTTATAGGTGTGTTTTTTAATGGCGCCTTTGTTTTTCAGACATGTTTTTGAGTACGCGTAAGCCATTAGCAGTGGCTGGTAATCGACTGCTTTGTTTTCTGCTTTCTGTACTTTGTTTTTAAACCTATGCGTTAGATCTTTGATCGCCGCTGAGCTTAGTTTGAGCCGGGTGCCTCTGGCATTGTTCTCAATGCCCAAGCCTGCTTGGGTGTTTTTTGCACTTTGGATTGACCAGCTGGTCTCCAGTAGGTTGTGGTCGCTGGCAATTGTACGTCGTACATTAAAGAAGGTGGTGGCGCTTAGCAGCGGTTTGGAGACAAATATGTAATCGATTGTCTCACTCGAGTCTGCACGTTCCCAGGTGGGTGTTCTGTTTAGCTGTGGGAAGGCGATATCAAGATTATGCAGGTCACGGGAGTGAGTAAGGTCTAACCATGCTCTGCCTCGCTGTTCCGCTGCTGACGGCTGTTTCTTCTCTCGAGTGCTTTTCTGAGTTTTGCAAACTGCGTTCAAGTCGCCACATATCATTATGGAGGAGACTAACAGCTTGGCCATCGCGTCATCGATTACCTGTTCGCACATTGAGATGAAACTTTCTTCGCTAATAGCAGCAGGATTCCAATATGTGTTAACAATGACTACTGTGTTTTCTGTTTGCTTGGTGTTGATTTTTTGTTTCCATGTGACACTTACTGCCAGGAGAGACAAGTTTGCGATCTGGATAGGACCGATGGATAGTCCACAACCGGTGCGGCAGGCAATCATAAGTCCCGACATTGGTCGTCCTAAGTGGCCCTTGGCTGCTGGGGCCATTACTATCTGGAACCCCTCTAAGATCGGGGTGCCTGTTAACCACGTCTCTTGGAGACATATGATGTCGTATTTCCCCAGGTTGATTTCTCCTGGGACTGTTAAGTGCGAGTGCCCTCTTGTATTCCACGAACATAGTTTCACATCACGATGTAAGTTTTTTTTCTTGCAGTGTTGCTGTTGGGTCGAGCTCGCTGTGAGCGGATTGCTATTTTTTTCGATCCATTACGAGGGCTTTAGGTAACCAGGCCCAGAACCCTTGTTTGTTGCTGTGACTGAACTCCTGTCTTGTGGTGTGGAATTGTTTTGTACTGTTTGAGAGATGACCCTTTTTATTTCACATGGTTTGTCCTGCGAGTGTGATTCTCTGTCTATGTGATGGTCACTCCCGTGAGTCGGCTTTTTCGGGGTTTCTAATTTCGTGGATTTAATGTTGCTCTTTCGTCGGTCCTGTGAACTGTTGGAAGGTTCTCGGACCTTACGTTGATTTTTCGATGTATGCTGTCTTTCTTGCCTTTGTGCACAGTTGTTCTGATTGTTTCTTTCACTATTGTTTATGCAAGAAGTGTGAGTGTCAATGTTCCCGCTCATTTTATCCTCTTTGTTTGTATTATTTTCGTGATATGTTATCGCATCTAGATTGAAGCCAAGGTTGTAAATTTCCTTCTTACTATTGCATATCTGCTTGTAAATAGTTGAGGACTCAAGATGCATTAATGTTACCGCTTTGCGCCTGTCGTGCCAAGGTTCAACAATGAGTAGGTCGTCTGTCTTTATATCTCTAAGATTGGGGATCTCGTGTAGTATCGCCATGACTGTTCTTCTATTTAACGTAAGTGCGTCCTTGTTACTGGTTCGTTGCGCCATTTGCAGTGTCCACTTTGCCTCTGTGCGGTCCTCGTTGCGTCTCACATAGTTATCTGTTCTTGATCTATAGTGGACTTTTTTTCTGCCTGAATCTGTTTCTTCTTCAGACCTTGTTCGAGCGTGAGGCTCGCATCTTCGTGTCCTTTCAGACTTCTTGCTTCTTTTATTTGGACTTGAACTCTCTGCTTGATAGACATGACATTTTGCTTCCGGTTCTGTTGGTTGTTAATCAGTCAGTACATGGACTCTCTTGTAATCGCTTGCAGTGCGTTTTACGTTCTGGGTGATATGACGTTGTGATTCCGTTTCTCGATGCTTGTCGGGAACGTGTACTGGCGCCTTCTTGTTTTTTTCTTGCAACAGTGCATCGGCTAAGCGTTTTCGTCTTTCTTCTAGGGTTTCGAAGTCTCGTTCAAAGTTCTTCGTGTTCTTCTTTTTTTCTTTGGTTATTAGTGGTATTTCACTGTTGGACGGTGATGTAGGCCTCTTGTCTTTTGAGCAGAGTGCAGAGCCTGTGGCTTGTACTGCATCGTCGTCTGAATAGACACTGATATTCATTAGATTGTCATCTTTTAGAAAGTCTGCTGCTGATTTGGGCGAGTCCGGTTTTGATTGCGTGAGGTTGCAATGGGTTGCTTTGCTACATGTAGCATGTAAAGCGGTGCTGCTAAGTGGGGGGCTAGTTGGCCGCACTTGAGCCTGTTTGTTAGTTGGCTTATTTGATTGATCATAGTTCTCGTGCAACGAGATGTTTACAGAAGACGAAGGTCCTTTACTCTTTGCATTGGCTTTGCCAAAGATTTGATATGCCGTCCCTGAGGCCTCGATGATGGTCTTGGGATTTGTTGTGTTTTTGTCTACGGCTAGTACCACCGTGGGGGTGCTCGGTGTGGGGACTGGCATGGCTGATTCAGGTTCATGCCCTGAATTCGTAGGACTTTGAACCAAGATGGATTTCATGTTGTTGTTTGAGGTTAGATCAATGATAGGAATCGTTTGTGAACCTGAATCTTTAGTGGCTGCGATAGTTAATGGCTTGCTGTCATGTGCAGTTTGTTTGGCTATTTTTGTTGTAATTTTTTCTATCAGGTTGTTCGCCAAGTTGTCCAGTCTGTTGTCGTAGGCGTTGAGCTCTTTTTTTGCTGCGATGAACGCCTCCAAATAAGTGACTTTCATCAGGATCATGGCTATCATAGTTTGTTGATCTTTTGTGGTATCGGTGAGTGTCTCAAAAAGTTTACAGAATGGATTTAGAGCAATTGTGATGGCCGACATGATGCTCAATAAGTCTGTTTTTTTAGATGGAGTTTCTGGAGTAGGAGGACCAGGTTGCGTTGTGTGAACCTTGCCTGCGGCATACAGTTGATCACTATCTCTTCGTCTTGGCGTTTGACACCGGTTAGTGAAACTGTGTGGTTTGTGATTCAAACTGAATCCAGTTAGTTCTGTAGAGTTTCTCCTTTTGTCAACGGTCTTGTCCTGTTCTTTTTCTTCTTCCCCTCGTGATCTTTCGGCAAGTGATTTGGGGAGGCTGGGAACTATTGTTGCGAGCAGTTCCGCTTCGTGCGGTTGTATTGAGGTTGACAATCCATTGCAGATAACTTCATTGGAGCAAGAGACTGCATTGTGTTGCTTCTCGTGTGGCTGCGAGGGTACGTCAAGCTGTGAAAGGTCAGAATCTTCGTTGTTGGGTGTTGGCCAGCTCTTTTCTATGACTGGGTCTGGATCGATTGTATCTTCCGTTAAGTCAGGCCACCTTTCTCTGAGGCTTGCCTTGTTACAGATGGTGATGGCTTTGCCATTTCTCGCTGTTTTTGCCGAGCTCTCTTGATGGGACGAGATTGGGCTGATTTCCTCGATGGTCACACTAACATGCCTTGGGGGCGAGTGTGTAACTGGTCGAACTTCTGGCGGCGTCGCAGACGATGCCACCAAGGGAGAATTTTGCGGTGTTATCATAGGTGGTTGAATTGTAATTCTGCTGTCGTCGATTTTACGGTGTTTGGAACAGGGGAAATTCCCTTTGACAGCGGTGAGCATTTCAGCATCAGAAAGCTCTCTGTAGTCTTTGTTTTTTGTTATCAATTGTTTTTTGAAAAAATCAGTTAATATCCGCATTGTAGTTTGTTTGGTTGGTAGTGGTTTTTGCCTGCTACTTTTTTTGTGACGGGGTCCATTTCTTTTCTTATTTATTTTCCTGGGTCTCACTGGCTGTTCACTATTCTGTCTAGGTCTCTTTTTAGAGTTGGACATTTGAGAGGCCTCTGAATGTGGAAGCTCTGTCAGTGATGGATCAAGTATGATACTGTTGTTTGGTTCTGTCGGGCTTTCCGCTGCGGAGTGAACCTGGTCAGCTGTATTCAACACAGAGCTTGACTCCGCCCTCTCCATTTCAGGGGCAGACACCACTCCAGCTGTGATCGCATTCGCGCGGTCATGGGCGAGCGCTGTCTCTTCATCGGGTCTCACGATTACTCGAGGAGAGCTGCCGGTCATCATTGAGATTTCGCCCGTGTCCTGCGACGAGACCGTTGTTAGCCGCTCGCCAGCCGGCTCGAAGGTTACTGCTTCGGCTTGCTCCGCCCTCCTTCCGGAAGGCGTTAGCAAGACAGATGTCAAGCCGTCTTGCCGCGGAGGCTCCGCGCCGGTGTCTCGTCTGTGAGGCAGTGCAAGCGTGCCACTGGCATCCAGCCTCTCCCGCACTTCAGAACCTCCAGGTAAGTGGGGAGGACGTGTCGGGTGGCATGTATATCTGTTAGGGCTTGCAATTGAGTCTAGGAAATTTTCTGTGCCACTTGGCTGGTTATGATGACTTGCTGCTGACTAAAGGATTAGGATTGGTGCTTATTGTACCTGTACTCTTTCCGTTAAGAGGTATGGAGTATATTTTGCCTCCATCGTGTTTCGGGCGTGAGCTTCTAAGACAGTGCCCGTCCTCTTCTTCCAATCCCAAGTTGTCTGACATAGTTCTCAATGATTTGGCCGCCATTTATTTGGGGTATTGGTGGAATGCGCGTTTACAGCGCGGGTGCTAATGAATTCTCCCACCACTTACCGTGGGTACTTGTATGTCTCTGGAGGGTGAGAGCGCGTTGTCTCGCAGATGGTGTCAAGCGGGCTCCTTCGTCCTCCGCTCCTCGACGGACCACGACAGACCACTTGCCCCCCACTTTCCGCACGCGCTCTGCGCTGTAACTGATTAGAAATAGTCTTTGTTGGACTCTGTGAGTCAGAGTCTCCGCCTCCTCAGCAATAGAAGTGGTAGGCAGACTGTCACGACACCACGACAGACCACTTGCCGCCCACTTTCCGCCCATGCTTAATTGCAGAAGGCAAACCCTTCCAAGGGATCTATACAAATACAAGCCGCCCAGCACCTGTGAGATAGCGCAGTATTGGTGGACACTGGAGTCTTACCAGCAGGGCCTATGTTCGAAACCCCTATAACAGAAAAGTAAATATAGAATGTGCTTTTCCCTGCCGTTCTGTATTGGTGCTCCGGGTCACATAGTATGTGAACTGGGGCTGTTTTTCCAGAAAAGTCATATCTTTTAGTTCCCACTCGCTTTGACCTCTGCTAAGACCTGTTTTCTCCTCTCAACCTCCTTGACCTCTGCTGACGGCTGTCTTCTCTCAACCTGCCCCCTTCTACTGATCTACATTGGGTGACGAAACTATCAAAAAAAAGAGGCAAGACTCCGAGTCCCACATATCACGAATAAGTGACAGTTGTTGCAACCATTCATCCACCCAATAAAATTCTAAGGCTATCCAAATCAGTATATATTGTTTGTCACTACAAACATTTTAATGGGTAAAACATGCACACAAAGCCCAGTGTGTATTAGGATTCAAGCATACAACCCCTTTATCACAGACATGTTTGCCACATATAGAAATCTGTGGTAATTCTGTTTCCAAAATTCTCTTTAAGAGTATGCAAAGCAGCTAGATACCCTCATTGGCATCTTTATCACCTTACCCTTTCTCGTAGGAGTATTTCGAAAGAGTACAATAGGAGTGTAGCAGGTTGTCCACTTTCGAATGATAACCTTCTATAAGAACATCATTTATATGGTTATTCTAGGTTTTGATAATGGGTTTTGCTCTGTAGGACAAGTGCAACTTTCTTAATGTATTTATTTAATTAATTTGTTTGCAGCACCCACACCCTTAGGTTTCACAGCACTAGTACAAGGGAGGTAACATAGAACAAAAACATTGTACATATTAGTGTCAGAGTCTAGCTGCTGTTGGTAACAGGTGAACTGGTAGTAGTCTAGTCATATTTGTCGAACAACCAGGTTTTCAGTCGTTTCCCGAAGATGGTATAAGAGGGTTTATTTTGGATGAGAGCCAGGAGGGAGTTCCATAAGGTGGGAGCAATGACCAGGAAACTCACTCCACTGCTCTTCTTCTGTTGAATCTGGGAGTGGATAAGTCAAGGGTGGGCGATGAGCACAGACATCGAGGAATGGATTTTCTTTTGATGCGCTGAGTGAGAAAGGGGGGGTGCAGCTGAGCTTTTCGAGCCCTTTTGGTAACACACATGCAAAGGATTGGATGCAAAATAATTCTGACATCAAATAATCGAACCAACTCAGGAAGATGGCAAAGTTGTCTCTTTTATTATCAATTGTCTAAAACAGGGAATTATAACGGACATCAATGGACGTTCGTTTGAGCTCTCATTGCATTTCACATAAAAACATCCTTTTATACAAAAAATCTGTCGGACGTGACGTCATACTACGTGGCAAATAAGAAAAACCTATGAGGGATTGTGATACGCTCAAGGGAAACATCGAAGTATACTTTCTACAAGGGGTTGGGTTGTGATTGGGTCTCTACTGTCAGGTTGACATCTTGTGCCCATCTCTAGTGCAAGTCATCTTCAACTTTATTAAGTGCACAGTATATCACTGGTTTTCAAACTATAATGCCCCTCGTTATATGGCTCTCTATAATTGGTTGGTATGCTCCTGCCAGTCTGGAACATTCGGCTCACTAACAGCACATAAGCTCATACCCCAGGTGCCAGGAGGTGGACTTGACTGTACCTCCCCACCCAATTAGCCCAACATCTCTCATCACCCATGCCTTCTGCCATGAAGATTGTCTTTGAACTTGGCCTTGCAGTGTATTCTTGTCTCTGGAATATAAGGGAGTGCGCGCACGCACTATCATCGTTCTAGAACTCCTCCCCCAACTCTATTTCCATCCTTGGCTCGCGTCACAAGAGACCACGATTTGGACTATTTTGCTGCATTTAATTGTCTTAAATTAATAAAACGTGCCACACATGTTCTTTTTTTGCACCTTAACACTTTTTTTTGCACCTTAACAAGGGATGATTCAGCGTCTCACATGCACCACCTTCGAGAATAGATAACTAGTCTTGGCTGCTTTAGCCTTGACAACAAGTCAGGCAACTTCGCCATTCATTTTCATGATCACAGCTAATTCTTACTGTGACACAGCTCTCGGCCTTCTGTCCATGGGTCTGGGCTTACTAAATGTGTCACACTGATGTCCAGCTTCTATATAATGGCAGCTCCGTCTGCAGTCTATTCATTACTTATAGCCAGCATTTAAGATTACTTGATCTACTTGCGTTGCTGCATCTGTACAGTAATTAAACTGCTTGTATTTTCTGCAGTGTTCTTCACACGTGCACTCTTTTCTTTGCATATGAAAGTTTACTCGATTCCTTATTTCGTCATCAGTTTCTATAAGGGTCATGCATCTTCTTGAGCCAGTCTTCTCTGTGCGTCATACTTCGCTTCTTGTGACGTCACCAGCTCCTTTTCTTACTCTGCATATTCCTTCAGGGATTTCCTCCATTAGTTTGTCATCTCTTCGAGAGTACATCTGGTAGTGTTTTCTTAATGGATACCTACAGGTGGGAGGAGAGCGGGACTTCCTGCAGAGGCATTCGGCTGCTCCTCTACACCCCCCCCTTCTCCCCCGCCCTCTGTTCGAGCCATCGACCACACCTTCACCAGTCTCCAAATCTTGATACTGCCTCTTGAAGAAGTGCTTCTTTGGAGTCCAGATCTTCATCTCTCCCTTCAGGGACCCGGCTGATTTGACATGTTCGTCCACCTTCCAGGCCATGTAACTGCACTGTCCATTCGGATTGCAATAGACCCATCGTCCCACGTACCTCTTGTGATTCTTTGGATGCAGGAACCCCATTCCCTCAGGTGCTACGATGCTAGCCTCTTAGGGCTTCCCCCCCTCAACCCCCTCAACTCCCTTGCTGGACCTTCCCTGTATGTCCTACTCAGGTTGGCCCTGAATCATGCTGTGCCTATTGTCTTTGTGAATCCTTGCCCACATCTTTCGGTTCCCTTGCAACATTCTGTGCCTCACTGACCTCTGCAACTTTTTTCGCTCTCCCCTCTGCTTCTCTGCTCTTTTCATTGTTTTATTCTCTGTTCTCTTCTCCTCTCCCTTCTCACCTCTTACTTTTTTCAATGCACTTACTCTATCTGAATTGGACCTGGACCTAGTATGATAGTAACTTTATCTCCTCCCCCCTCCTTACTTGTATTCCCCCCACCCCTCCAGCACTATCTGAAATGTCGTCAGGCCTAGTACGATATTTGCTTGTTTTGTTCCTCTCCCCCTTTCTCCTCCCCTCTCCCCCACCTTGCGTAATTCTCTGGCTCTACCAGAAATGTTGTCGGGCCTAGCATGGTAGTCGCCTGTCTGTTTCCCATTTCCTTCCTATTTGTGTGTTAGCACTTGCAATATCTGAAATGTCGCTAGGTCGAATATGATAGTTATTTTCATATTCTTGTTGTTCATGGCCTGTAAGAATGTTTTGTATTGTCCCTCCCTCCCCCTTGTTGTGAAGCGCTTTGAAACACATGTGTATAGGTGCTATATAAATTAACCATCATATCATATATCATTTCCTTATATCATCATCAGTCAATTCTTTGGGTCCAAACCCTGATTCAACATCGATCATGATCTTCTTTCCTTCTGCCTTTTTTGCTGTCTTCTTACACTTTGTAATTATTATCCTGATCACACAGAATCCAAAAATCACCATAACCAGTATTGCTTCAAGAAACTTAAAGATGCTTGCCATCCACTGTAGAATCCATGAGAATATGGAGGCAAACCAACTGTCATCTGCAATGTCCTCTCTCTCAACTTCCATCTTGTTGTGCAGGTTCGTCAACAGCGTTATGGCCTCTGTCAAGGTTCTATTCTCATAATTGTGAGAAGGTTTGAATGTGCAACATGATGGCCCGATTTTGGCACAAAGTACTCCTTCCATCGCAGTGATCATGTAAAGGATGTCCCTTTATGGTGGTGTTGGTTGCCAGCAGAAGCTCCCATCTGGTAATTTGCAAACATTTGGCATTAGCCATCGTCTGGATCCCAGGCACGAAGATAGCCCTGAAGATTGAAGCAGTCTTACTGAACAACCTGTGTTCATATGGAATGGCCCCATGTGCATCTATTGATTTTGGTGAGAAGTAATTCTCCCTTTTGGTTCGATTGGGAAATTTAAGGGATCTTCTCCTTCTCAAATGATCATCCACCTTTGGAAATTCTCGAGTGTTCAAGTCACTCTGAGGAATCACTAACGCTGGAACCTGAATGAGCACCAAGGAACACGTTCCTCCCCAATCCTTGGGCAGCTTCATGTAGGCCCTAAGCCCATAAACCCAATATCGATCCATCAGGACTGCTGTCCCTGCTCCCATTCTGGTAACGTCAACTGTAGTTTTTCAGCCTATGTTATCTCCCACATGCTTCCTTCCTTCTCATTGGAAACATAATGTTGCATTTGCCAATGGAACCACAACCATTGGACCTGATTCATTTTCTACCCATGTCAGCAGTTTGGCATACTTGGCCCATGACTTCAAACACCCATCGTTTACTCTCTGGACCTCTTGCACATATTCTAGCTTCAGTGTATGAGCTACACAGGACATCAGTCCTCATTCCCATCCCTTCTTGGATTTCATTTGTCCATAGACTAAGACTGGAGTTTGTTCCCAACATCCAGCCGATCCAGCTATTTCTGTTATATCAGGGCATTCCATCCTCTTCATGTCTTTCATAACTACCTCTTCCTGTCCACTTGTAGGATACACAAGCATCTTGCTCTCCCATCCAGGTTGTTTTTCCATCAGTGAAGTCTTAATATAATCATCCTGGAATGGAAACAACCACTTTGATCTCTACCACAGAGTGGCACAACTTCCCTGGAATTGTCCTCTGGTCATGCATGCTGCAAGATGAACCAGACATCTGGCATCATGTTCTGGAACTTATCTTGAAATAAAAGTTTGTACTGTATTCATGGCATAGGGTATGAGAGCACAGACATAACAACTCTCCTTGGATGTTCTTTCTCCCACCTTTGTCATGTGCTGACACCACATGGTATTTACCCAAGTGTGCTGCATTGTCTGTGATATGTAATTATGCCCTCACTATCTTCCTCTGCATTTCTCCTATATCTCCCATCCGCAAGGTTTGTATACTGCTCACAAAGTGAATCAAAAGCAGTTTTTTATAGTGGGGAGAACCATAGGTACCTTTGTCTCAGCAGAAGTACCAGTGTAATAGAGAGGAGGAATAGAAAGACAAAACAAATAATCGTACAGGCATATACTATGCACAAGACCATCGACATACACCTCTCGTGCCATCCTGGTGCTGGTTGCACGTGTCCATTCTCTAGAACTGTGTCAACCTCTATCTTTCTCATTTTTTAATATACTTTACCAATTTATTTTACACCTGCAGTTGCAGTACCTGTTCAATGATCGCAATTAGCAGCCTTCTAATCACAGGGCCATTTTTAGGATCCTGTAAAAAAGTGTGAATATCAATGTCTCTTCTGACAATAGCAGGATAAGCTTGAAGAATAAATACAAAAACAGCAAGCACAAGCCTGTGCACATCACTGTCTGTGAGAACCATAGATGTTAGCTACTTAGAACAAATATGCACCAAGAAATGAATCTGGATATTAATTTCTGATCAAGAACTGATGTTTAAGCATAACTTTGATACGTCAATATAATTCTAAAGTTCATTTTTCAAGATTCCTAAGACTCTCAGCAAGCGTTTGCACTCCACTAAAATATTTATAAGGAGTGTCCGTTTGAGTCTTAGTCCAAATGCTAAATCTGCATTTATGAACTGGTCGCCTTGTCCTTCTTCTTGGTCATCGATCAAGTCTGCACATGCTGAAATTCTTCTTCTGGTCTTGCTTCTGGATCAGCATCGGTGGGAGGGAAGGTCTCGCCTTTATATGTTTTCACATAAGTGAAGCCAAGCTCGCCTGCTTTGGACCTTCACTGCTGAATGGGTTATATTTTCAACTGAAAAGGGGCCATGAAAACGTGGCTCGTGCCACTTTCTGGTGATGTTTTTCACTAATAAAGAATCTCCAACAAACAACTTCGGTGTTGATAAAAGTTCATTTGATTCGTTTGTTGAATTGTCTTTGTCTGTGTTCTGAGACCGACTCATTCGCCACCCTGTCACTAGTTCATGGGGAGTGCGATGGTAGTCCGAACCAGGCTTATTCCAAGGGGATCTAAAGCTAAGGGTATGCAATATAGCCATTCCTTCTTCAATGTTAATTTAATATTGACAATCCTTTCTTTAAGGAGGCCGTTGAGTCTCTCACATATTCCGCTTGCTTGCAGTTGATAAGCAGAAGAAAACTTGTGTTTTATATTCAATAGGAGCCCTATATGTTCAAATACTTCATTCACAAAATGTGGCCCATTGTCGGATCTCAGCACCTCACACACACCCCATCTTGGAAAGACTTTGCGTACTAAAATCTTTGCTGCGCAAGTGGCATCAGGGTGTGTACACGGACCTGCCTCGATCCACCTAGAGAAGGGACACACCACCACTAATAGATACCTATATCCATTACATACCTGCAGCATATCGACATAGTCAATATGTAAATGCTGAAATTGACCTTTCGGTCGTGGTATCACCCCTCTAATTGTTCTCATTGTATGCCCAGCAGTAGCTTTCTGACACATAATGCAATTCACCATAAAGAATGCAACGTGTTCTAACAAATTTGGAATTAACCAGTCTTCCACAGTCGTTGCAACAAGACTCTGCCTAGATACATGTGCGAGGTAATGCAGCTGTTCAAGCGTGACTTTTAACAATGCTACTGGCATCACTGGCTTTCCAGTGGTATCTTGTCGCCATAATGCTTGAGTAGGGGATAAAGAACCGCCCCTTCGCTTCCATAATTCATGCTCTTCCTGCGTTGCATTCCCTTGAATCTCCATTAATTCAGTCATCGATAATTTATTAAACCTTTCTTGTATTACCATGGTCATGACTACCTTTTCTTTAACACTTGGATTATCAAAATTCGAGAAGTCTGGAGAATATGCAACCCTTTTGGCTTCTACGTCTCCGGCTTCGTTCCTGCAAGAGACAAAATCTGTTTGCTTAGTGTGAGCATCACACTTAACGACCGCTATGGCCACTGGGAGTTGTAGTGCCTTAATAAGCCTGTCCAATAAAGATGCGTGTTGCACTGGAGTACCGTCCGCACTTTTCCAACGTGCTAGCCTGGCGTGTACAGTTGATGTCACATAGACAGAGTCACTGCATATCGTCACTTCCTGTACTTTGTGTTTCTTGAGTGTGACAATAAGCGCCACCAATTCAGTTGCTTTTGGTTAAAAGTGAGACGGTAGCCTTGCACTTGCTACAACTTCAAATTCCCCATTTAACTTGTGCCTTACTACCACTGCGCCTGAATGCCTTTCCTCACTAGTTTGATCATTTTTTGAAGAACCATCAATAAAGAGAATTTCCCCTCCCGACAAAGCATTTTCTTTAAAATGGGGTATATCAACATAAAACTCAACGTAATTAGCACAGTCATGCACATGATCGCCGTCAGCTGGCTCAGATACAAACGTGGCAGGATTCACTATTTTGCATCTCACAATTTTAATCATCGGATTTGAAATCATTACCTCATAGGCTGAAGCTCTTTGGGATGTCAATGTACCCAAGGGTTTTTCTAAAATGGCAAACAGAGCATGCTCCACGAAGAGAGTCATAGTGCAGCCCATGACAATACTTGTAGGCTTCTCAATTGCAAACGCAGCGGCTGCCAGTGACTCTTCACAAGGAGAGTGTCCTTTCATAACTGGGTCTAAAATCCCACTTTAATATGCTAAAGGCTCGTACCCCAATGTGGTCCGCTGTGTAAGTACTGCTGTCATGACTGTCCCATTTGTTTGTGAAAACAGATCAAATTCCTCAGCATAATGGGAAACTCCCAAAACAAGGGCTGTGCAAATTGCTTTGTTCAATTCCTCAAACCCTTCCTCCATTTCTTCAGTCCACTCTATTTTCACTTTACCCACTTGTGCTTTCTTTAAAGCTTGCATAAGGGGTCTTGTGCCTGAACTGTAATCAAACACCCAGGCCCTAACATAGTCCCAGAAACTGTTGCATGTGTTTCTGTCACAATCTGAGGTCCACATGGATTAGAATACCTCAGTCTCCAAGTACCAGTCGGAAAAGTAGAAAACAACTCGCTGACCGATTATTGAGGCCACAGGTGGGTGGCTGGAACAGAGAACACCGGGTCCCGGATGACTGCAAAGGAAAGCACTGGGTTAGATATGCTTGGGACAAGGACGACAAGTACGATATGTGAGAAGAAAGATAGGTGCACCTACCTGTGGAATGACCGTTGGCAGCGGTGAACCTGATTGTTCCCCCTGTGAGTGTTGATGATGAAAGGGAGTGAGGGGATGGTGCAAACCTCACTGAACACAGGGCCCACCCAGGAGAATGCCCCGTTAAGGGCAATGATGTTCAAGGTGCTTGATTCCTGGTATCCATGAAAGCAATTCCAAAAATAGCAACAGTTCAGGAGACAATCCTGTAACAACAAATCCAATGAAGTGAAATCCAAGGGCAGTCCAGAGTCCAAATACAGTCCAGTATCCAAGATCACAGCATCAAATCCAATGAAGGGAAATCCAAGGGCAGTCCAGAGTCCAAATACAGTCCAGTATCCAAGATCACAGCATCAAATCCAATGAAGGGAAATCCAAGGGCAGTCCAGAGTTCAAACACAGTCCAAAATCCAAGATCGTAGCTTTAACACAAAAACACAAAGAGCAACAGTAGCCAAATGCCGTCAGGACAGCTGAGAAGCACCGAGCAAATGCAGCAGGCTTCTTTTATGCTGAAACTTCCTGTCACGTGATCGTTAATTTGGTCACCTGACTCGCATCACGTGACCGACGCGTGACCGCTTCTTGATAGCGTCTTGCGAGCAGTCACGTGAGTGGCCGGGACCTCCCAGAGAGAACAAGTGCCATGGCCGCCTCCAAGACATACGCTGCCAACAGCGCCAGCTGAGCCGCACAACAGGG
This sequence comes from Ambystoma mexicanum, assembly GCF_040938575.1. Taxonomy (NCBI): domain Eukaryota; kingdom Metazoa; phylum Chordata; class Amphibia; order Caudata; family Ambystomatidae; genus Ambystoma; species Ambystoma mexicanum. The sequence continues at coordinate 152,360,447 of NC_090936.1, forward strand.
AGGCCGAGCGGGCGTTGGCGCGGCACCAAGGCAGAAGGCGAGAGCTGCCCCCAAGCATTGCCCAGAGCCTGGGGGCAAAGGTAAGCCCTGCCCCATTCACTGCTGGACCCCCGACTGGACTCCGTGACGGCAGAGGGGCAGGTAGCGTGGTGGTGTGCGTGACAGTTTTACTGTGTTTGGCTTTGCGGTTTTCATAATCGCCTCAGCCCTTTTCCGGTGTTACCTTCTTTCCTTCATGTGAAATTAACTACTCTATGTATAACACCACTTCTTGGCAGTATTATAACTTCTCTTTGTCTACCTTGTATCCTTTGTCTGCTAGAATAGACATCAACTGAATCGAGTCTTGCCTGCACTCATCTTCTGTCGTGCTCCAAATTAAAATGTCATGTACGTACTATGTCACCGCACTCTTAAAATCAATATTCCCTAAGTCCATCTGCAAAACTCTATTATTAATATATAAATATTAAATATTGATGGGGACTCACAGTATCCCTGGGGCAAACAAGTATGTTTCAGTCAAGTTTGGCAGAACATAAAAGAAGTCAAGTCTTGTGAGCCCTTATGGAACGGGATTGAGAAAAACTCATTTTTCAAATAGATCAAAGTGAATTATCGAGCTTCCACTTGGATACTGCACAGTATCGTCGCCGGGTTGGAAACTAGAGGAAACTCTGCTTCTACAATCTGGTTAATTGGTCTCATATCTTGTATAAATCTCCATGACCCTCCCTTTGATTTTTTTGTTTGGATACACCGCAGTATTACACGATGATTCTGATGGCACCAGAATACCTTGTCTCATCAGTGCTGAACTAGTCTGAAATATTCCTTCATCAGCCTCTCAAGACATGCGGTACTGTCTTGCTTGAGGTAAAATAGTCCCTGGCTTCAGTTTTATATTGACTTCCCCTATTCCCTTTAATAGGCCTATGTCATTAGGGCCTGTGGTCCAGAGGACGCATGGCACTTCCCCAAGTCTTCCTGAAAAAAATGCTGGATGCTGCCGCATTATCGCTATTTCTCTGTTGGACTTCCCTTTTCTCTATTCTTATCCAATATGTGATGCTCATAAAGAACACTACCTCATCGTCAGTTTGGTCTTCCCTAAATATATCGTCATCAGTGATGTCAGTCAATCTGTACCCTTCTTCGAGAGCTGTTACTGTTCTCCATGGTGTACGCTCATCATCCATTCCTTCGAGCATCGCCATTTCTGTCCATACTATGGCTGCTTCCAATTCCTTAGGGATAAGTCTGTCCCCCCTCTTCATCCATTGGTATCTGTGGCCTAATCAAGAACTCATCAGATGTCCTCACAGTTTTTCCCACTAAACCAGATAGCCATGTCAATAGAATGCTCACTCCATACAGAAACATTTCTGGATCCACTGGAACGCCATGCAGAGCCACTTGCCCTGTGAACGCCAGTATAAATTCACCCACGTTTAAATAGTGTATTCCTAAGTGAAGCACACTATCCCTTGATCAATAAATGAAATCATCATGTTAAGTTTCGTCATTAAGTCTCTTTCCAAAATGTTAACTGGTGTCTGTCGCAAATATAACAGAGCAACAGACATGTCACATTCTCCTATAGAGACTGGTAATTCATCAGTAAAAGGAACTTGACTTGTAGCTCCAGAGAACCCTTGAGCATTCATGGCAGGTCCCGTCATTGGATATTTTCCCTCTAGTATACATGAACGAGTAGCCCCAGTGTGTACTATAAAAGAAAAAGATGTGCCTCCTATTGTCACATGAACCCTTGGTTCCTCTTGGGGGTCTGGTGTCACAGATAGTACTGAACATATCAAGTCACCCTGTGAGCTGTCCTACTGTGCATACAGGCATACTCTAGTCCCTGTGAACGGATTTCCTCCTACCAAAGTGGCACCTCCTATTCTGGGTGTCAGCACTTGTCCTGTGTTTGGGTACTGCTATATCTGTATGGGGGCTTGCTGTGACTGGCCTTGTAGTGGATTTATTTCCACTTGCTCTGGTTGCTGTACCTGCTGCACTCGCAGCACTTGTGTTTGATACACTGTCTGATCTTGGGCATACCCTTCCCTAGTTTATGTGCTATATGGTGGAGGATAAGCTGTCCCCCCTCTTCAGAATTGACAATGCTGTACATTCCCTTGGCTCCCACATACACGTGCAATGTGCCCTGTCATCTCGCAAGTCCAACATATTGGGGGTGCTCGTCTGACCCCTTGGTTAAATCCTCCCTGGGTGCTCTGGTTCTCATTCTGTGCATTCTGAAACCCACCTTGATTATTTTGGAATCCCTCTCTTCTTCTATAGCCTGTACCTCTGCCTCGTGGCACAAACCCATACCCACCTTGGTCCATCGTTCGCTGATTAGTCGCCTGTGATACTCCCATTGCTTCCGGCATTCCCAGTCCTTCTCTGCTTGTCAATACCGGCCCTTCTATGGCATATTTTGACAGTTTCCTCTGGATTAACTTGGCTTCCTCATTTTTCCTAGCCTCATCTTTCTTCCTATTTTTCTCTTGCAATAGCCAACAGTGATGCACTATCGTTAATTGTATATCAGGCCATGGTTTTGCTTGCATCCCCACCTGTTTCTTCATTTGTCTCTGTACTGGCTCAGGCAACCCCTGACATAAAATGTGGTAAACTAATGCCACAGTGTCTTTCCACAGATCCTGAGTTTCAAGCTTCCATTTCTCTTGAATTTCCTGAATGTAAGCAATAGGGTCTTCCTCTTCCCTCATTTTACGTGTTATAATTGCACCCATATCTGAAGTTTCGGGATACTGTACCCTGGGAGCCCTCCAAACATCTGCTCTGCAATTATCAAATGGCCCTCCGTTGTGCGCTGTGTTTTGTGCTGTCACACTTGAATACTCTCCTCCATATGTCATCAGCCCTTTTTCCAAGTATAGCTGCCAAGAGACCCTTAATGTCCTCTATGGCCAATGTATTTCCTCCTGTAATTTTCTCTAGCTCATATATCCATTTCCCAGTGCCCAAGGTCAAACTCGGGAGCTTGCACCTTAAATTATCCTTGTTAATCTGGGGCTATGAAATATACAGTGCTCTTGATCGCCCTTTTTCCAATAAGGGAAACTGTGTACCTAACCCGCAGTCGGCTCCCATTGTCAGCCTATACATGGCAGGGGTGATCGTTCCTGTCCGTCTCCTTGATGGTAGCGATCTTAGCCTGCTCACATATGGCAGTGATTCTCCCTTCTCACTTTGATCGTCCTCGGGGATGCTCTGGATATGCTATGGGATCAGGCGTCCTATCCTTAGGTTGTTCTAAATCCAACCATCTTACTTCCTTGTCTGTCTGCAGGCTTCCCTTCGGGGGCGCATGCGCTTCCTCCTTCTTTCCCAAGGAAGGATTTGTTTTCCTCGTCTGACATATGTCTTGTCCACAAGAAGTGTGACTATCATCCCCTACACCCTGGTCTGAGTTCAGTCTGCTTAAGGACAATGCTCTATGCTCGAGACTGAACAGATTTTCTTCTTCACTTCGTGATTGAAATGCTAGGGATGAGTCTCTCTTCCCTTGATTTCCATAGTTGCTACCTTCCTTTAATTCTTGATCGATCCTATCTCTGATGCTTCCTATATCACAGTTGTCTTCTTCCAATACTATTCTAGATGCCCCTGATGTTGCTTCCTTTATCGGAAGGAACTCTTCTATTCTATCCCATCGTATTGCTGGGCTTGGCCCTACTGGCTCCTTACGAATAAGGCTAATATCAAATTCCCGCTGTCTCCTTCTTCGTTCTAGCTCTTCGTCTAATTCTCTTTGCTTTCTCGCCTCCCTTCTAATTCTGTCTTCCTCTTGCCTTCTCTCCTTACTCCTGCCCTCCTTTCCTCTTGCTCTCTTTGTCTAGATATTCTTTTATCCCTTAATTTCTGCACTTCCTCCTCTTTTCTCTTCCTTTTTTTCTATCCCTGTCTTCAATCACCCTCTGTCTATTGTCATACTTTCTTTGCTCTTCTGCCCGTTCTTCTTTCTTTTCTTGGGGCTCCTGATACATCTGTTCTCGCCATTCCCTGTTCTTCCTTTTCTGCTCATCCTCTTTCAATCTCTTCTCCCGTTCTCTGTCCCTTTTATCTTGTTCGTCCTTATCTTCTCTTTGCCTAACTTCCTCAAAGCTTTTACCATCTACCTTGAGTAATATCTGTCTACCCATCCATTCGTTCTGCACAAGCGTTACCTCGTAAGCTTTATCCTTCTCTCCTTTTCATCTCTTAATTGCCCTTTCTATTTCTGTTGATATGTTCGACCGCTCACTCTTCTCTCCTTTATCTTGCAGGATCATAAAGATCTCCTCTTTTCTCTTATTCTCCTCTCGCCTATCATCACTGCTATAAGCGGGAGGTTTGTATATTGAATTACAATACACCGTTGCCACTTTCAACTCTTATAAAGGATACCTCTTTGCTTCTTCCATACTATCATCTTTTACTTCAGATGAGGTAAGGGGAGCTGAAGCTCAACACATTCCTCTTTTTGCTGACTATGCATCTACTCCTCCCGTTGTGGATCCTCTCTCTTTCTCTTCCTGGTACATCTTTCAGAGCTCTAGAATAGCTAACCTTTTCTATCATTTCTTCCCTGTGTATGCAGCTTGCAAGTATGTGGTCATGTGTTGCAATACTGCTTCTGACAGCGATCCCCCTTGTGGAGATGGAGTGAACATCATATCTGCCATGCCTTTCACCCATTCCGCACTATACTGTTTGAGCTTGGGCATGTGCTTTGGTAGTGTCTTACCCAAGTGCAGTGGAGTGGAGTGTGTCCCATTGTGACAAGTCTCAATTTACTGTCAATACTTACCAGACTAATGAATGAACCTATATACTTTTTACTCAAATCACCACTTTTCCAACATTCTAAAACAACAAATATGCGCACGCACCAACAATCGTCGCTCAAGCCTCTAATTTCTTAAGTAGTTATCTCTACCTCTGGATTAGTACCAACCTCTTCACTAGGTCGTTTCTTATAGCTCCTTAACTCTTTTCTCAATTACTTCACAACTATCGTTTTTCAATATCTCTACTCAGCAACCAACACACATTAAATAAGCACTGTAATCACGCTTTTTGCTTGTCTTTGCCTTTTCTTATACCCTGTACAGGGTTTGAGACATCACCTTACATGGACATGTCCATGCGTTATATATTTCACTCTGCTCCCACTGGATTTTGAGACGTCCCTTTCTGAAAACTCCCATGAGCCAGGTCTCTAGGTGCTATTTTGTCTTCACACAATATTTCCCGTTACTCAAAATTCCTACAACACCGTCCCCTTAATTTGCCATTTCCCTTAGTCTACTCGCCGTTCTTTCGTTAATCGACTCAAGGCCTTCGGTATTGTCTCCTCCTGCAACCAACCACTTTGCTTTCCGTCCGCACAGCGCCCGTGGAACCAGGCAAGGATTTCATCAAAGGGGGACCTGCCCACCATCTCGGTTCTTCTTGCAACATTTATATTCAGCCCCTCTCCACAGGAAACCCTGCGATCTTCCGGCTAGATGGCAGAGGATATCCAATCGTCCGAAATACTGTAGCTGAACTAGTTTGGATCTTTTTGAACCATCTGCAGTTCTACCATGTGAGCTTTTAGAGCCCTTTTGGTAACATGCATGTAATGGATGGGATGCAGAATAACTTGGACATCAAATAATCGAACCAATTCTGGAAGATGGCAAAGTTGTCTTTTATTTTCAGTTGTCTAAAACAGGGGGTTACAACAGACATCAACGTTTGCTCACGCTCTCATTGCATTTCACATAAAAACATCCTTTTATACAAAAAAGACATCAGACGTGATGTCATACTATGTGGCAAACAAGAAAAACCTATGAGGGATTGTGATACACTCAAGGGGAACATCTAAGTATACTTCTATAAGGGCTTGGGTTGTAATTGGGTCTCCACTGTCAGGTGGACATCTTGTGCCCACCTCTAGTGCAAGTCATCTTCAACTTTATTAAGTACACGGTATATCATTGGCTCTCAAACTATAAGGCCCTTCATTATATGGCCCTCTATAATTGGTTGGCACGCTAGTGCCAGTCTGGAACATTCGGCTCACTAGCAGCACGTAAGCTCATACCCCAGGTGCCAGGAGGTGGACTTAACTGTACCTCCCCACCCAATTAGCCCAACATCTCTCATCACCCATGCCTTCTACCATGAAGATTGTCTTTGAACTTGGCCTTGCAGTGTATTCTTGTCTCTGGAATATAAGGGAGTGCAGGGACGCACTATCGTTGCTCTAGAACTCCTCGCCCAACTCTATTTCCATCCTTGGCTCACGTGACAAGAGACCAAGATTTGGACTGTTTTGCTGCATTTAATTGTCTTAAATGAATAAAACGTGGCACACATGGTGTTCTTTTTTTGCACCTTAACAATGATTCAGCGTCTCACGTTCACCGCCTTCAAGAATAGATAACAAGTCTTGGCTGCCTCAGCCTTTACACCAGGCCAGGCAGTTTCGCCATTAATTTTCACAATCCCAGCTAATTCTTACTGCGACATAGCTCTCGACCTTCTTTCCATGGGTCTGGGCTTTCTAAATGTGTGACACCGATGTCCAGCTTCTAGATAATGGCGGCTGTGCCTGCAGTCTATTCATTACTTATAGCCAACGTTTAAGATTACTCGATCTACTTGCGTTGCTGCATCTGTACAGTTATAAAACAGCTTGTATTTTCTGCACTGCTCTTCACACGTGCACTCTTTTCTTTGCACATGAAAGTTTACTTGATTCTTTATTTTCATCATCAGTTTCTATAAAGGTCACGCATTTTCTTCAGCCAGTCTTCTCTGTGCGTCATACTTCGCTTCTTGTGATGTCACCAGCTCCTTTTCTTACTCTTTTCATATTCCTTCAGGGATTTCCTCCGTTAGATTGTCATCTCTTCGAGAGTACATCTGATAGTGTTTTCTTATGGGATACCTTTTCTTAAAGATTCACTGCGGAATGGTCATAACTGCTGGTGTCAAGCATGGCACAATTTCAGGCCTCCAACATACAGGTGGGAGGGGGTGGGACTTCCTGCAGAGGCATTTGGATGCTCCTCTACACAGCTTTACAAATACTGCAGTGTGTGATTGAGAGGATCTTGAACTCAATCCTGGCTTTGACTGGATGCCAGTGGGATTAATGCCTGGCTTGTGAGATGTGGTTGGTGCGTTTCATGCCCCAAGCATTACAGAGAGCATCATTTTGGATCATTTATAGTTTGGTAAGAATTTTGGAGGAGGTGCCAGAGAGGACGTTACAATATTATAGTTTACTGCCAACAATGGCCCTGGCATGGGTGAGGCAGTTCTCAGATGTGAGGAATTTTCTGCTTAGGCTGATAAGTTTTGTAGACTACGCTGCAGATAAAGCCAAGGAATTAATGTGATTGTGCATGGAATGGAAAGTTCTGCGTTGACACCCAATGTCTTTACATGGCTGGAGATAGGAGTCAGGTTGCCGTCTATGGAGAAGGAAGTAAAGGCGGGGTACAGTAGTTTGAGCCGATGGGGGGAATCCACAATGGGGAGCTCAGTTTTGTCATCATTGAGACAAAGATGGTGGTCAGCCATCCAGGTCTGAATAATGCTGTAGACTTGGTTGATGTTGGCTGAGTCTAGGGCTCTAGGCTGTGGTTCCCAGTGATTTTAAGGAGTGTTTGCGTATCATCTGCAAAGTTAGTATATTGTAGGTAGGCCGAGGTGGTCAAACATTGATTTTGTGTACATATTGTAGAGTGGGGGAGATGCAGGATCCTTGGGGGGGATGCCCAAAGGTACTGCGATGGGGTCTGCATCTTCTGTTCCTATGAATACCCTGGTTGTACACTCTCTAAGGAACAATTTGATCTAGCTGACATTGTTCGTGAGGTTGAATTTAGTGGTGAGGTTCTGGCAAAGGATGTCATGGTCAACTAATTCGAAGGCTGCCGAGAGGTTGAGGAGGAGGAGAAGGATGGCAAGGTCTCCTGAGTCTCGGATGCAGTCAAGTTTGATCTTCAGGTCAAGGAGGGCAGCTTAAGTGCTATGACTACAATGTTTGCTGGAAGTGATAATTAGAAATAAGCATTGTAACATTTTCAAATGAGCTATTTTAGTAATTATAATGACATTTCATTTTTTACATTTATTTTTATTTATATGTAATATAGTCAACAATGGACTTTTTTTATTTTACATTTATTGAACAATAAATAAATAAAACACAATAGTCACACAAGAATACAATCTACATATAACATCGCAGTCACTTTTCCCTAGATGACAAACATAACAAAGGTATTAAACACCTAACAAATGAAAAGAAAAATACACAAAATTGTGTCAACAACATTAAAAGATAGCCCCAATAAGCTCAATATCTTATCCATACATTACAGTAATACCTAGTATCCTGTTAAGTCTTTGGGTATATCCTGTACAAATAGACATAGCCTTGTTTTATTTATTTATTGTGTATTTGTAAGGTGGTTATACATCTATTGAATTGTGTTTTAAAGAAGTGGAAGCTTGTCTATATTGTGATTAGTTAACTCAATAGGCCCATAGGCCCTGCACATTTTAGTGCAAGCATCATACAGGCTATCACAGTATAGTAAAAGATGTTTGGTAGTTTCAAGGACCCTTTCCCCACACATTCTGCATTCACAGTCTTTTCTAGAAATTCTTAAGCGTGCACTAGGATACTCATAGCTATGAACCAAGTTAAACTTGACCTTTAAATACTGCTGTTTGACAATATCTTTTAATATTGTTTTTAATATCGTTTTTTAATAGCTTCTTTTGCAAAAACATAGCTCCCTCTTCAAGATCTCCTGGTCTAACTGTAGAAAATGTGCACTTGAAAACATGACTCATAGACACAGAGGGAGACAGTATCAAGTGAACAGGGAGAGCGAGAGCTAGATTGGCGTATCATACAATGGATACAACTATTTACTACTTAAACATTTAGTTATACTGTTGGGCCCAGTATCTTTTCCCTCTTTACACCCTCCATGAACGTCATGAGGATTAAGTGAAATTGTGGGAGAGTGCAGGAAGGAAGTGGGCTTTTGTAGTGCTGTGGATACAGCAAGAAAGCACACGAGAACGGAGGCTGATCACGAAAGGATTTATTATTGAAAGCAAGTTACTACTACACATATACGGGGATATGAATGTCGGTCGACCACTCCTTCCCTTCTGTCGTCCCTCAACCGTCTCTCCTCGCTCCTGCTTCCATCCGACTAATCTCCAGGAACTCTTATTCTCCATTCTATAGTATTACGCAATACTACACATCCTCCTTCCTGCACAAGATGCCTCTTCGCCCCTTTCAGTGACACAGCTACTCAGCAAAAATCCATCAGGTGCCTTGATCTTCGATAGCGCCTTCCAAAACTAGATGTAGCTGTTGACATCGCACCTGGTCTTTGGTAGCTCCTCTCGAATTTATGCAGCTGCTGACATTGTTCCTGAAGTATCTGCATTTTCTGGCAAGGGAAAATCATCTCTCTCTCTTTACACCTCCTCACTCATACTCTCTTCACTGCCATTCCCTGTCATAACCATTACTCTTTCATTGTTCCACACCCTTCTATCCTTTGTTCTTACAGCATGTTTAAACACTTCCACCACCTCTATGGGGTTGGACCAACGACGCCCTTGGTCCTAACCCAACATCCAACCTGTGGAAATTTTGCTCCTCTGAACTTCCTGTTGTCCTGCAAAAACATATTGCTCAACTGTCTCTTCCTGACATTCTCTTCCACTTCATCCAACTCTACTCTCATGTCAGTCACCTCAGCCATCCATCCTGGAAATAATTTGGTGTTGGCCTTCCTCCCTCTGCTAAGCACAAAAGGAGACACACCAGTTGTGCTTCGCGTTATGAACCTATGAGCTACAACTGTGCTCTTCACCACTTCTTTCCAGTCTCTCCCATTGGACCATGCCCTCCTGATCGCCTCCTTTTGTACCTTTGTACCTTTCCACAATGCCATTGGTTTGAGGGCGATATATAGCACTGGTTTTGTGCAAAATGGACCCACCCTTAAAGAACTCTTCAATTTGCCTAGATTTAAACTGTGATCCATTGTCAGTCAGAACTTCCTACGGATAACACTCACAACCACACAGTTCTTCCAAGAAATCAATCACTCCCTTGGTGGTCACATTTAGGCATCATCCTCAGCTCTGCCAATCTCATCAACATATCAATCACAGCAATGCAAAAGGTCTGTCAGCCTTCACTCCACACAGGTCCTAGTACATTAATAGCTATCTTTTTCCAGGCTTTCTCCGGAATGTCTGTCAGAACCATAGGATACTTTTCACTCACACAACCTTTATCACAGTTCATAGAAAGGATACAATTTACTTACTCAGTATCGCAGATGCCGAGGTACACAGGATCCCAGGAAGTCAAGTAACAGTAGAACACGGACTAGCCCTAGCCCGGGTCTCCTCACATGAAGGGAGATCTTTCTTTAGATTCACCCCTTTGCCGATTCAAGAGTCACCGGAACAAAAGGGAAAATCAAACAAAAAAGCGGGAGCACCACACCGCTGTAACCCAGCTGAAAAGGAAATAAACAAAGGTTAGATCCAAGGATGATGTGTACATAAAATACAGACTGACAAATGATAATCCAGCCCACGCAATGTGAATCACTCCTGGGTCAGCCCAGGGGCAGGTTTGCTAGCTCTCTAACCCAATCCAACCTCACTAGAACAAGTACAGAGAAAAATAACAAAAGTTATTTAAACCACTAGTCCTTTGAAACGGAGTGTGGTGGAGAAGGAACTGTAATTCAATGAGTCTTACCGGAATGGTGACAATGTCAGAACCAGGATGAGGTGTAACAATCCAGAGAAATAAATGACACAAGATAGGGAAGGTTAGTATGGGCCCTGCACCCGAGCGACATGATGGACGCAATAGAGTCGGATAAGTGTACTGTTTCCTCCCTGCAGAGCGTCCTGGTAGTGCACTGTTAAGTTCTTATATGGAATCAGGCAGGAGGTTGAGTAAGTTCAGATCAACGTCTACCGGGCAATGAAGCCAAAACAGCTGACGTGTGGAATGCAGTATGAAGTATCACAATGGCTTCACAATCCTAGGATGGTTATAGAGGGAAAGGCAGGAGGTTGGGCAAGTATAGATTAACGTCTAGCAGACAATGACGTCAAAAACCAGCTGCAGTGTGGTATGCAGTAGAAGAATCATCACAGTTCTGAGGCCCAAACAGCACCCACTTGCGCTGAAAATGATGAAGGAAATTGCAAACGGGAGGTCCGCGAGAGGTACACAATCCAAATCGGGAATGGAGAGAGGCAGAAAGAGGTAATACTGTTTTTCTCCTAGCAGCAGTCGTCTGAGAAGAAAAGGCAGGCCATTCAGCAGGTGAGGTTCATTATCGTGCGGTCAGGAAAAGTACAGAATCGGCAGGCCAAAGAACGTCAGGGACAAGACGTAGAATCAAATGTTCAAAGTGTGTCAGGATGTACAGAAAGACAGGAAGTATTTGTGACCTTAATCAGAAGCAGTGTTCCGCGCCGACCAGAAAGACTTTATTCTGACATCAAAGGCAGAGAATTCCAGCTGCAACAATACGTGGAAATCACGTGACCCTTAGCGAATGCCGGATCCTCCTAAAATGCAATGTAACCAGATACGCGGCAAACGTCTCCATGGTAACCTCCATGTTTGGTAGAATGGAGCAGCAGTGAAACGGGGCAAACGGGATACCCTTTTTGTCTTCATTCGAGGTGAGAATGCGCTCTCAGAGGATTCACAGCCCACCAGGACCGTGACACTGACACTTCTTTCGATCTGCATGTCGTATCCTGGCCACCAATAGGTATTCCTTTTCTGCGTTTGGTTTTCACAATTCCTTGATGCCCTTCATGTCCAAGACGTGTCACCTTCTCGCCGATACCCTGTGGGGGTACCAATTTGTCTCCTCTCATCAGATATCCATCTTGAAAATATAGTTAATCTTTTACATTCCAGAATCCTTCTATCCCTGCTTCTCGCATTTTCTTTATGTATAGTTTTCTTCCAGGCCTCTGATTACCAGAATCATTTTGACATTTCTGGTCATCTCTTCACACCACTCCTGTTTCGATATTGAGGATTCACAAATTTCACAAATCATCTCTTGTTTCTCCTCTTCCTCCTCAGATTCTTCTTCATAGCTCGTCATTCTAGAGAGGCAGTCCGCAGCGTAGTTCTTCAAACCAGGAATGTACGTTATCGAAAAATCTAAATCTTGTACCCTGGAAACCCATCTTTTTATCCTGTCTGATACTTTGTCAAGACCCTTGGTTGAAAAAACTTTAACTAGCGGTTTATGATCTGTATGTAGCTCAAATTTGATTCCCCACACAAAACTCCTAAACTTGTCTGTAGCCCACTTAAAAGCAAGACCCTCTTTTCCTATGATCGCATATGCTTTTTCTTCTCCTTTCATCAAACGGGATGCAAATGCTATTACATGCTCCTTCCCTTGACGGATCTGTGTTAAAACAGCACCTAAGCCCACATTACTTGCATAAGTTGTGATTACTGTTCGTCTCCCACACACATAGCTCCTCAATGCCGGTGCTGTCTTCAAAGCACCTTTAATGTATTGAAATTCTTCTTCACATCTTTCACCCCACATGAATTTCTTATTCATTGTCATCATGTTTTGTAGAGCAACTGTGTGGTCTGCAAAACCTTGTACAAACTTAGAGTAGTATTTGGCCATACCTAAAAATGTCCTAACCTGTTCCTTGCCGGTCGGAGTGGCCATGTCTTCTATTGCATTTGCCAAATCCTTCTTAGGCATAATTCCATCCTTTGATATTTCATGTCCTAAATACTCAATATCTCTCTGTCAGAATCCGAAGAAACCTCCCTCCCTTCCTCCTCACCTGGGTCTTATGCAGAGCTTTCTTCTGGATCCCTCTTCCTTCTAGAAGTCTTTGGCTGGGTACTCCCCTTCTTGTCTTTCTTTTGGTGTAAATAGGGTCTCTCTCCTCAGGATGCCACACTGTCGGTAGGGAGATCCCCAACAGTGTGGTCTCCCCTGGAGTAAGCCCAAAAACAGGGAAAAGCCTCCTGGCTGAAAAACCATGTAGGTCCAAAGATGTAGAACTGGACTTATAGTTAAGTTTGTAGGTGAGGCAGTAATGTTGCTGTAGTTCCTGGTAAGGCTGTACCAATACGGTGGTTCTGGGTGAAACAGTAAGATGCTGGAGATCCCAGGAAACTTCCACAAGGCACTCTAACCAAAGAGTGAAGGCAGCTGGCCACAAAAGGCAATGATCGGCAGCGGAACGAACTCTTGAACTGTTGAGTCAGCCTTGCGCCAAACACAAGCAGCTCCAAAGGAAGAAAACGAGAAACACAGGTAAGAGGAGCTCCGGAGAGCGCCAGAGAGAGGGAGAGACAAAGCAGAATGAGATACGGAACGGTAAACCAGAGAGTCGGGAGGCAGACATGTAGAGGGCACAAGAGAAGGAAGAGGGAAAACGAAAGGTAACTAGACGCGGCCGAGAGCCGTGAGGAGAAAAGAAAGATAGGCAATCAGGAAACGAGAGGACGGGACGGAGCAAAGAAAGGTAGGCAAAGGTTCGCTACGAAAGAAGCAAAATTCGGATCACCACAGAAGAGTTCCTTTTACAGAGAAGGGCAAGGAGAACGCTATCTCTAGGGAGCAAGCTTAGGCACACGGAAGGAATTCAAGGGGCAACGAACCGATGCGCCGTTGCTATGTCAGTATATGCGTGGTGGTGGCCATCTTTGAAACAACAAGGCTGTTACTGACAGAACGGTGAAAACATGATGGAACAACCTAATGGCGCCGCCAGCGATCCCAGATCTTCCAAGATGGCATGACACTCTCCTATTGATCTTTGATTTCTCCCAACTGAGTGTCACACCAAAATCATGTAATTTTCTGAACACCTTCTCCGAACTCCGTGTGTTTCCTATCGGCCTATGGCTATGTTAAATTATGATGTAAATCTGCTCACTACCATGTTGGCCGTACGCCTCCGTTAGTGCATCACAACTCAGATACACACTGAACATAATGGATTTGTGCCTGGCCGTAACACCACTCTGAATTTGCGCAGGCTACAATCTATTATCGACCAGACCAATGTCTGCACCAAACAATACGTGGTGGCATTGCTAGACGCTGTCAAAGCTTTCAATTCAGTGTAATGGGAGTGGATAGACGCAGCGCTGCAGGGCTTCGGGTTTGGTGAAAATGTCACTTGCTGGGTTATATTATTGTATACCTCTCCTACAGCCAAAATACGAACTTGCCGGCAAACATTGGGACAGTGGACCATCCAGAGGGGAACGCGACAGGGATGTCCGCTTTCACCTATGCTTTAGATATTAGCTCTGAAACCAGTGGCTGTATACTTGAGACAGGAGTAACTGGTGGCGGGAATTAACGTTGGGGGCTTTACATACCTTGTTTCCTTATATGCAAACAACATGCTACTATATTTGTGCCAACCTCATCATAACCTGCCCATGATACTAGAGGTGTTAGATGACTTTGCTAGGCTATCAGGAATCACCTTTAATAAACAAAAGTTGTGCCTTTTTCCTCTGGCAGGATTACGTGGGATAGATGTGGTCGCATTGCCAGAATTGGACTTGAAATGGGAACCATACTCTTTTAGGTATCTGGGCATACAAATTGCACATTCCCCTGAGGAAATACATGTGCTCAACACACAGAGGGTAGTGGAGGGCGTCAAGAAATCAATGACATTCTGGTCTCAATTACCTCTCTCCCTCATGGGCAGGGTTGCTATAAACAAAATGATTGTCCTTCCCAGATTCTTATATGGCTTCACTAATGTCCTTTTTGACATAGAAGCTTCCTTTTTTCGAGATCTGGAAGGCATACTCTGAGGTTTTCTGTGGGGGCCAAAAAGGCATAGACTGGCGATTAACGATTTGTCTGTGCCCTATGCGGAGGGAGGGTTCAACTTCTGCGCCTGGAGTATTATTACTTAGCTGCCCAGTTAAGCTTCATCATGAAATGGCTGTCAGATGAACTTACGTCTGAACATGAGCTGCTCAATACACTGACGAAACTTGCCTGGCTTAGAGAGGCCTTATGGTCTCCAAAAAGCTAGAATGAAACTCAGCTTTTGTTATTGTGTGTGGGTAGACAGATGTGGTCCAGAACACATAGTCTACTCTGACTCCAACATCCCTATTCTCCCAATAGCCTAATTCTGGCGGGCACATGTAACAATTTAGACAAATTAAAGGCTGTTCGGTTTTGGGAACGGGTCAGTATAACCACTTAGGGGGACATGTACGAGAATGGAACAGGAGGGCAATTCTTGAGCTACATGAGGATAGCAAGGACTGCCAGGCACAACTGGCGCGTGCAGCCAGCTGAGCCACAGAGAAATACTTTTCTGACACTAATGTTCGAACTGGAAGATGTCTGGAGGCCTGTGTCTAGGTTGTACAAGTGTTTAATAGATGGTGCTAGCGTTAAACTTACTGAATTGAAAACATGCTGCGAGGCGGATTTCGGTTTAGAAATCACAGACAGGCAGTGGACACTGGCGTTGGGCTTTATTAAGAATGTATCTTGTAATGCCAGATTCAGGCTCATACAAGTAAATGTGCTTCATCGCACATATATGACCCCCTCCAGAGTGGCCAAATTCAATAACCTTCTAACGGCTTCTGGTGTAGTCAAGACGATGCTCATTTAATGCACATGTTCTGGCAGTGTGTGGTGATACAGCGTCTCTGGTTCCAAATTAAACAGGTCTGTGAGGGCGCTGGGTTTAGAAGATATCACTGGAACCCGCTCGAATGTTTACTGGGTTTATATCCCAAAAGGGCCCACAGTTTGATGTATGGCTTAGGGAATTCATGCGCTGGTGCGATGCTGAGTCAACTGCAAGGACTGGGGTGATGTATATACGCATGGGCGAGATGTAGCACTTAATTTTGAAGCTTGGAAAGTTCTGATCAATTCTGTCTCTTACCCCTCAGATGACAAACCACTGTGAACCCTTTCCCCGGACATTATTTGACTTACCTTTGCAATCCTAATCATACACAGGATGCATATATTGGACCTGACCCCTCTCACTAAAATGTTAAATGAGAACTTTTCAACTGGCTCAAACTGGATATGCTGTGACACCAAACAGAGACTAGCATTATACAACTTAAATAGACGAGCATTGGGTATTTGTTTGTATTGTTTTGTTTATCACATTGGTTTAATTAACTGAAGATTGATGCATCCTTGACAATGTGTAATGTACCTGTAAAAGGTCACCAATCAACAAATTAAGAAAAACTGAAAACCAGTTGCCGGACCAGAGATACCTTCAACCAGGAAGGATGTGGGTCCCTGTGAAGCCACAAGCAGTAGAGTTGTGGCAGAAGTCGTGAAAGTTGTACTACCCACAGAACAAGGATTACATAAGCCGTTGAGTGAAACCTGGTGTTGTGATTCCTTGCGCGAGCACTGCCGGAATCAGTATCCAGTGTCCTATTCACTCACGTATAGTCAGAAGCGAGCTGAAGTTGTTTGTTGAAGTTTTAATAAGGAAACAATGGAAAAGTAGCACTCGCGTGTTTTAGGTAATTCCTTTTTACTTGCGTGAAGACCAAATACTGCTAAAGACCATTGTTAAACCCTTAGACACTGCAAACCTTATAAAGAAGTGGTCGCCTGTGCCTAATTGTGCTTTCTAAAGGAAGACTGAACTGTATCCTTTACTTTCACACAGGCATACCATTCATATACAGACCTTTAACCTTTGAAGACTGCATCAAGAAGTGGTCACGTGTACCTAATTGTGCTTTCTAAAGGAAGACTGAACTCTATACTTTATTTCATGCAGGCGTTCAAGTCTTATAAAATATGTTAATCAGTTAACCAGTGTATCTACAATTGAAGGGAAGAGCAAGCATTGCCCAAGTCAAGTGTTTCCCCATACTAAGAGTGAAAACAACCTTTCTCAGAACCAAAACACAATTTAACTATCAATGTGAACCCAATAACACTTCAATCTTGCCTAAGATACAAGTGTGCAAGCATTACCTAAAGCCAAGAGAGTGGCACCAAGGCTTCTGGGTAATTACTTGGGCTAACAGTTGGCAGAGAAGTGAAGGCAAAGTTGGGCAAGGGAAACTGGCTGCTTGTAAAAGAGTATATGAAGTTGACACAACCTATATTGCCAACGACTGTAAAGGAAAGAGAGAAGTGGGTCACACAGGCAAACCTAGGTTGTTATTGTGGCAGACAGACAAGAAAGACAAAGAGGCTGCCCCTTTTGAAGAGAGATGTACAGAGGAGTGCCTTGCCTACTTGAAGGTGTTAAAGTACTTGAAAGTAAGTCTTGTTAAAAAATGTTGTTTAAGTTCATATTGCTAAAGCTGTGGTAGTAGTAAAAAATACTGAAGCTGTGGTGGTATATCTGGTTTTCAATAGATGCAACATTTCAGTAGCATAAACCAAGTGGAGTACTATGAGGCAAAGGATATTGTTCTTATGTTAAACTTGAGTAGAAGTGAAATGCTTATAGTGGAAGCAGCAGCACTGTGAAGTCATCCTGACAAATATACCCATTGTGGATCCTCTAACTAAAGACATACTGTTAACCAAAAATAGTTTTTTACTGACAGTTGTAGAAGTTGCATTTCTTGTGAACTGTTGCAAGTCTTCTTGGATTGCTAGAAGTAGTGACAAAGCATTGTGGCTGGGATTACCATTGGTGTTGTTCTGAGGAAGTGGAGAGTCCATATTTCACCAAGGAGAAAATATTTTCTATTGTTGGAACTTTGGTTAACAAAACTTTATGGTGACATGTGAAAAATCAAGAACTGATGTGAGACTGTCCCACCTACCAGGATTTCTTTCTTTCTTTGTTTGGTTTAACATTATCAGAATTCACTTTGAATCCTGGGGAAGGGAACTCACCAAGGTTATCAAGACACTGTGAATGTTATTTGTAGTATTTGAATTGCCATATATTTTATTTGTATATTTGTTGTTTAGTGTTAGGGCCAGACACCATGTGTTTGATTGTTTCCTTTTAGCTTTGGTTAGGCAGGGAAATACTCAGCAGAGTAGGGAAAGTGAGGCATTTTACTTAATTTGTTTCCTTACTAAAATGGCATATTTTGATCAATCATCAAACAGTTGTCCGCCTCACATTGCTTTTCCCTCATAGTTCTTCTACTCTTTGGGCCTAATCACGAGTTGGGCTGTAACGCCGGCGCTATTGGCACCGGATCATGGGTTTGGCGGAACGGTTAGTGCCCATTCCCCATTGGGCCCATTTGGGAATTCCTCATTCCCCATTGGGGAAAATTTGCGCTAATACCGCCGGCGGATTTCCCGCCAGCGGTAATAGCGCCGAAAATCGGCAAATTTGCAGCGGAAATCCGCCAAGGCCATGATCTGGCAGGCCCTTAAATGCGGCGGTAATAGCACTAACGCTGCATTTAAGGGATACCACCAAACTCGTGATGAGGCCCTTTATGTAGATTGGGTTTTTATTTTCCGATCAGGTTGTGATATCTTATAATTATAGGGTGGCATCTGTTCAAGTACTTAATACAACTTCATACAAACCATGCCACCTAGATAGCATCTTATTGTCAAATGAGAGAAGAAGTACCAATACCCTCTGGCCTATGGAAAAGGATCTCATTACCGCCTTCTTATCATAATATTCTTTCTGATGTTCTTGAGCTTTAACCATATTAAGATGGACTATATTTCTTACTGCCGTCATAGGCTCTTTCAATCTTTGATGTTTTGGGATAATGGCATAGTGTCCCTTTCCCTTTCTTCCCAGGTTTTACATAATATATCCAACATATCCCAGGGTTCTCGTACATACAATTACTCAAAGGGAGATACTCCAGTCGAAGCCTGAGGAGTTATTTCCAAATGGCAAACAGGGCCAAAGGTATCATAACATCCCAAATCTTTCAATCTGCCTCAACCAATTTCTTTCGAATATGCTTCACAGTTTGGTTGAACCTTTCATCCAATCCATCAGTCTGTGGATGACAAGTAGAGGTTCTTAGAGTTTTAATTTGTAGAATATATTTTACCCGAGCCATGAGCTTACTCATAAAAGTAGACGCATGATCAGTCAAAATCTATTTTGGAAACCCAATTCGGGAAGAAAACGGAAGTAAATGTTTTAAAATCTGCTTAGAAGTATTATTCCTTAAGGGAAAGGCTTCAGGGTACCGAGTTGCAAATTCTAGAATGACCAAGACATTACCCAACTTTGATGTTTCTAATGGTCCTACTATGTCCATCCCAATTTGGGAAAAAGGATCATCAATAATAGGCAAGGGTTGTAAAGGAACGGGAGGTGGCATTTTAGTACTGGTCTTCTTACATAATTCATATGTGCCTATGAATTTCTTAATATCAGCACAAATACTTGGCCAATGAATCTTTTCACAATTTGAGCTTGGGTTTTAGTTATTCCTAAGTGTCCCCCAGTCAAATGAGAATGTGCCTTTTCCATTGAAATATGTTTTGGACTCCTAGGGATCACAATCCATGTTCTTGGTTTGCCCGATGGCTCTACATCCCCTCTGTACAACAACCCATTCTTTTGGAAAAGAATTGTCCACTTTTCCTCCTCACTTGTTACCTGATTACAGGGTTCTGCCAATAAATGTTCATAATGCTGGGCAAAAGCTAAATCAGCAATAATTTCTTCTTCTCTTTCTATATGCACTTGGACTTCAGGGTCGAGATCAGCCTCTCCAAAACCATGAGTTCCCCTTCCAGTTTGTTCACAATTCTTAATCTTTCCTGGGTTTGGGAACTGTGAGGGGTCAGTAAGGCGAGGTGGGCAACTGCTTGTGTTTTTATCCAAATTAAGTATTTTATTAAAAGTAAAAAGTGAAAATTAATCCTCACCAAGTCTACTCTAACAGGGAGTACCCTACCTAGTCTAAGGGCTAAAGGGTTTTCTCCTAACATCAAACAACTGGACCTCACACCAAACAACTTAACATTCAAAGTAAAACCTAAACAATATAAATAAGAAAATAACCAACAACCAGTGATTTTGATGACCTTCACCTGTCCTGGGTAGATCCATTCCCTAGGATTGCTCAAAGTCAATTTCACACAAACGTTCAAAAAGAAAAGTAAAGCCTTGAACAAGTTCTTCTAAGTTCCAAATGGAATACAAGTTCACCAAACAAAAATCCACTGGTAACAATTCTGAAGTTTTCTGTTGAAAAGTTCCTCTTTCAATTCAAGGCAAGAAAACATCACCAATGGTAATGCTGGATAACCTCCTTCTAGGATTGGTTTGCCGCTGTTCAAAGAATAAAGAAACAGCTTCTGCTTCAACAACTTACTTTGTATTTCTGACCTCTGCAGTGTCTTTGGTATAATTGTAAGGTGTTTTAAAAACAAGACTCTTTGACCTCCACAGCTAGGCTTCTTTCCAAGGCCATAAGAAAAGGGCAGCCTGTTTGCCTCTTCTGTCTTATTGCCACCAATATAACCTGCCTCTGCTTCCAGACTGCTCCTCTTTCAGCTTTAACAGTCTCAGCAGTACAAATTGTTGACTTAATCTTCTTACAACCCCACCTCCCTTCCCCAGTTTCATTCACACCTTCATGGTTTCAGTAGCTATCCTGAAGCTGTATGGCCACACTTCCAACTTTGGATAGCAATATCACACTTGTATCAAAGGACACTGGACCATCAACAACTTTAACAACCTCAGAATGCGGATGAATAGATCTTAACAGGGCTGGTTTCACTATATAAAGGATTCGCCTACTGGCTTGGGCAATGCTTGTTCTTTTCGTCAGTTCAGCAGCTTCTACATTTATAGAAGACTTGTTCTGGATGTTACAATAATTAATCTTCAAAATAGAAACAGATTTAGGTACACCTGACCACTCTTTCAAGAGGATCTTTAACTTTAAATACCCACAAAGAATTGTATTCCCCTTTTTTAACACCGAGTTATACTCTGGTTCCGGTCAGAATCACAATTGTTCACAACCTCTCTTTGATGGAATATACCTTTGTGAAAGTCAGCTTTAGGTTTCCAGGTGATTTGGAAAGTGCTTCCCTTCTTAATTGGGACATGCAACCACTCTGGTAATGTTTAAACATTTGAACAATGGAAAAAGACAGCTTTCTGTTATACATGAGCACTCCGACTTGCATTAGAAGCGTGCAAAATGCATTTTCATGTTTTGCAGGACTCTTCACAGTGACAAACAACTTCTGCTTGCTTCCACTCTTACGCAAGTTATTATAGAGCTGGTAACAGTTACCGGCAAGGTTTTTAAAGTGAACCTGCACACAGAGCTTCACTCACCGACTCTAGAGAACTGTGGCTCACCTGGTGAGGCTTTGGTGATCTTCTTTTTGTGGTTTCTGTAAACAAGGAAGTCCCGGGAACTAGAATGCTGTTCCCAAAAAGTATCCGCCATGTTGAGGGGTCTGGAAGATTGCCGTGACACGGCGCCAGCGAGACCAAGATGCCCAGAGGGGGCGGTATCGGGGCTTCGTGACAGTATGCCCCCTCCCAGGCCTAGATCCCGCCGGTTTGCCTGGATGTATCCGGTGGAACTGCTACAGCAACCGGGGGGCATTGATGTTGGACATTGGCTCCCAGGTGCGGTCACTTGGTGGATAACGTTTCCATTCCACCAGGTACTGTAAACGTCCTCTTCTGTATATAGAATCACAAATCCTGGAAACCTCATACTCAATTTGGCCTTTGACGAGATGAGGAGGAGGTCATGGAGCATTATTAGTAGCTTGATGGTATGGTTTCAACAAGGATGTGTGAAAGACAGGGTGTATCTAATTCCATGTGCCGGAGAGACAGAGATCGAAGGCCACAGGGTTCATAATTCTGGACACTGTGAAGGGTCCATAATATCGGGGTGCCAGTTTGTTTGGTCTCAAGTGTCTGGGAAAATACCAGGAGGATAGCCATACCTTGTCACCCATGGCATAAGAAGGGTTAGGACGTCTTTTGGTGTCCGCATACTTCTTTTCATCTTTTCTGGCCATGGTCAGATGGTTCTTGATGTCTTGATGTGTTCATACTAATTGTGCTGTGTAGGAATCTACTAAAGGGACCAGACTTGACGGACGCAGGACCGAGGGAAGAACAGATGGGTGAAAACCCTTATTGCAAAAGAAAGGGCTGGTCTTGATCGCAGCATGGTCGGAATTGTTGTAGGCAAATTCAGCTACCAGGATCAAAACAGACCAGTCGTCTTGTACCCTGGAGGCGAAACATCGCAAATATTGTTCAAGGGTCTGGTTAACCCTTTCGGTAATGCCATTAGTTTGAGGATGGTAACCAGAGGACAAGGCTTGTTGGATACCTAATGTTTTACACAGATGCTTCCAAAACTTTGAGCTATATTGAGGCCCCCGGTCTGAATTAATCTTGGTGGGAAGTCCACGTAAACAGAAGATATGGGTCACAAAAATGCCTGCCATCTCTGGCGCCGAAGGCAACTTAGACAACGGAGTGAAGTGGGCCATGTGAGAGAAGAGGTCTATGGTGACCATTATGGTGGTATGACCTCTGGATGGAGGTAGATCCACTATAAAGTCTGTGGCTATGGTTTCCCAAGGTCAGGATGGTAGATCCGGTTGGAGGAGAAGACCTGTCGGTTTTCTGTTGTCTATCTTATTTTGGTTACAGATGGCAATAGCCTGGATGTATGCCTGACCGTCCTTGATCATCCTGGACCACCAGAAGTTTCCCTGAACAGATAGAAGGGTGCACTTGATTCCACGATGCCCAGAATGGTAGGTGTCATGGCACAGGTGTATTATCCTGTTTCTCAATGCTTGTGTAGGTATGACTAGCCGCAAGCCTTTAAGAGGTACACATCCCTGGTGGTTAGATCCCATGGGTTGTTTTCTTGGTAGTCTTTCCAGAGGTCAGAGGTTGAGGTTTCTGTCCTGATTATATCCAAAAGAGTGTTAGCCTGGGCTATGAATACAGTGCTAGGAAACATCCTGGGAAGAGTATGTGTTTGTTCTGGTGGGTAATCCGGTCGTCTGGATAGGGCATCCGCAACAACGTTGGATGTTCCAGGAATATGCTGAATGCGGAACTGATATTGGGCAAAGAAGAAGGCCCAGCGTGCCTGACAGCTGTTTCTGCACTCCATGGATTGAAGGACCTGCAGGTTCCAATGGTCTGTTCGCACCAGCACTGAGTGTCTTTCACCCAGAAGGAGGTGGTGCCACTCCTTGAAGGCTTGACGGATGGCAAGTAGTTCCTTTTCCAGGACTGAATAATGTGTCTCACTGGGAAGCAATGTCCGGGATAGATATGCGATGGGGTGTTCTTGGTAAGCTTTGGCTTCTTGTTTCAGAACTGCCCCTATTGCATACTCCGAAGCACCAGTCTCCACTAGGAAGGACTTAGTTGTGTCTGGTTGGGCCAGGATGCGTCCCTGTGTAAACTTCTCCTTCAGAGTTTGGAAGGCGGCTTCTTGTGTGGATGACCACAGAAAGAGTGTATCTTTCTTTAGCAGGGACACGATTGGCTGAACAATGGAGGAGAATGTAGGTATGAACTTTCTGTAGAAATTTGCAAGGCCCAGGAAGGATTGTGTCTGTTTGACGGAACATGGGGCAGGCCAGGAAGTAATGGCTTCAACCTTGGTAGGATCCATTGCCACCCCTGGAGGGCTCAGGATGAAACCTAGGTGGCTTACCGAGGATACATGAAAAATACATTTCTCTGTTTTGGCTAACAAGTGATGCTCTCGTAGTCTTTGTAGTACTAGAGAGACGTGTTCCTGGTGCAGGGCTGGATCGTTGGAATACACCAGTATGTCATCCAAGTAGATTATGACAAAGAGAAACAACATGTCAGAGAAAACTCGGTCCATGAAGCGCTGGAAGACGGCAGGGGCATTGGCGAGACCAAAAGGCATGACCAGGTATTCGAAGTGTCCAAAGGGTGTTCGGAAGGCAGTCTTCCATTCATCACCTTCCTTTATTCGGATCAGATGGTAGGCACATCGTTGGTCTAATTTGGTGAATATCACAGCTCCTCTAAAGGCTTCCAGTATGTCCGAAATAAGTGGCAAGGGATACTGGTCTTTTTGGGTGTATTGGTTCAAACCCCTGTAGTCCACGCAAGGCCGAAGTTCTTTGGTATCTTTTTTGGGCACAAAGAACAAGGAAGCTCCTGCTGGGGACTTGGGAGGATGGATGGTTCCATTGGTGAGGTTGGTATCCAGGTATTCTCGTAGGACCTTTTTCTCAGGTTCTGAAAGAATGAACATCCTGCCAAAGGGAATAACTGCATCCTCTTCGGTGTCGATGGCACAATCTTCTGGTCTGTGAGGAGGCAAGGATTGCACTATGGCTGATGAAAAGACATCTGAGAACTGGTGGTAGACTTCCGGTACCTGATTGATATTGGACACGGTAAGTGGTTGGTGGCCTGATCTTCCATTGTCTGTAGGTATGATGGGTTGAGCTTTCTGAGATAGACAATGTGATAGACAGGATCCTAGAAACAGTGATACAGCTGCCCAATGATGTAGGGATTATGTCTTTGTAACCACGGCATGCCGAGGACCACTGGATAGTGAGCCGCCTTTATGATGGAGAGCAGAATTTCCGCAGTTTGCTGGTTAATAGGTCCGGAAGATAAGGGTGAACCATCTATTCCTTCGACTGCTTGTATGATGTCTTTGGGTTCTCTAGGGATCTTGTGCCTTTGGGCCCACCCATCATCCATGAATATACCCATAGCTCCGCAATCCACTAGAGTGAGGACTGAATGAGATCCCATGTTGGTGGAAGTTAGGGTCACTTGAAGAACCACTAAGGTACATCTTGAAGAAGGGTCCAGGGAAGGAGGGGTGGAGCAGGTTCCTGCCTCATGAAGCAGGGCTCCGTTCAGGATCGGGAGCTGGCGTTTACCAAACGCCTAGGGGGAGCGATGGAACAATTTCTTACCAGGTGCTTGTCTGACGCACAATACATGCATAGACCGCTATTGAATCTGCGAGTCCTTTCTTGAGAAGTCAGGAGTCCTCCCATGGCACCCAATTGCATGGGTTCAGGCTCAGTGGAAGATGTTGAAGGTGGCTCCCTGGAAACGGGATAAACTGGTGATGGTTTCTGTTGGGGACTCTGTGTCCTCTTCCTTTCTGCCTTTCTCTCCTGGATACGAAAATCAATCTGTAATGACATATCCAAAAGAGCTTGGAAGGATCCTGGGTGGGCTACCCTGGCTAGTTCATCCTTGACCTCTTCGTTCAAGCCGCGACGGAATAGGGTGAAACATGCTTCTGGAGACCAGTCAGCATCCTTGGCGAGCTGCTTGAATCGGTAACATAGGATAACACATCTTGGGTGCCTTGCTGAAACTCCAGCAGCTTCTCTTGAGCGGAATAACCTGGTCTGGACGGTCGAACATGGCCTTGAAGGCTGCAATGAAACCATCATAGTTGTCCAACAATGGGTCCCCTGCAGAGACTAGAGGAGTAGCCCAGGCTAGGACATTTCCCGAAAGGTGGGATATCACTAAACCCACCTTGGCTCTGGGAGAAATAATAAGGCTTAAATGTGAAGTAGACCAGGCAGGAGTTCAGGAAGGGGCAAAGTGTCTTTGGGGCGCCATCATTATTGTCCACTATGCCACCCACTGAGGTGCTTTCCTGGTAAGCAGAGTCTTGTGATAGCACAAGCTGTTTCAAGGCTGCATTTTCTGCCTTGAGATTCTGGACCTCAGTGGATAGCTCCTGCATACCTCGTAAGAGATCCTGGAGAGCAGGATCCATTTTGGGTAAGGGGTTAAGTTGTGGGTGTCTCAAACTGTTGTGTTCAGAACGTTGGCTCACCTGTTGAGGCTTTGGTGATCTTCTTTTTGTGGTTTCTGGTTTCTCCCTTTTTCGGAAAGAGCAGGTCTTGTGAAGGTAAGGATGGATTCCCCCGACGCCACCCTGCTGAGTAGTCATTCGGGGGTCCAGCCCCGGGTGAGTATGGTTATTCCAGGAAGTACTCCAAGTCCCAGGGGAGACACAGGAATCGGGAGGAATAATTGAGGCCAGGAAGGAAGACTGAAAGCCCGGGGAGGAAACAGGTGCGATCCGAAGGCGACCGCGGAAGGGGTAATGACACGGCAAGCCTTGCAGGCTCCAGGAAGGGCGGATCAAGGAGGGAAGGGGGTACTACAAAGGTAACAATACCGGAGAAGGACCATCCAGAAAACAAGAGGGTAGAGGATTCGAACTGCACAGAGCACGGAAACTAATGAGCGTTGAAACACACCAAACTGCAGGGGTGGGGTGCTTATCAAGTAAACAAGGAAGTCCCGGAACTAGACCACAGTTCCCAAACAGTATCCGCCATGTTGAGGGGTCCGAAAGATTGCCGTGACACGGCGCTGGAGAAACCAAGATGCCCAGAGGGGGCGGTATCGGGGTTTCACGACACCGACTTTGTTTGATTCTGCTACTACTTCAGGCACTCTTAGAACCCACTCCCCTAGCAGCATAGGTGTCTTCAGTCCGGCCTTAACCACAGAGATTCTCCTGCACTTCTCTGTCCCTCGCTTGCTTCTGTACATGGGCCTTGGGATGCAATACAGTTACGGCTCTCCAGTCACAGCTACTAGGCGCACATGGGAAGACTTTCAACCTCGGCACGTCTTCCTCAGTACAGCCATGACAAAGCAGGGTTTGTGAACACAGGACTCTCAGGACCTGCAGGTGAAATCTGCTTTCCTCTTGCCTTGGTGTCCCTTAAGTGAACACACTTCCTCATGAACTGCCAGCCTCATGCTTGTCTCCTTCTGCTACTACTACCATCCTTCCAGCTCCTGCTCCAGCTCTGTTGTAGTTCACCCTCCTGCTGCAGTCTTTTATGCTTCTTAGGTGGGACAATTAATTTCAGGTGCAGGCCCTTATTGTTAATTGCCTGACCCTGCAAAGATTATTAGCTCTAATTGCCTGTCCTTCCTTTCTAGATGCCTCTTCAACCCTCTTCTTTGTCTCAGTCCCTATGGGATTCTGGGACATGTAGTTCACTTTAGTGACATTTATTTTGTCTACTTCCTTTATAGAAGTAAGGGTAGATTAAATTCCCTTAGAGTTTTCACAAGAGGGGATCTAGGTTTTAATCTTATTAGAGGAAGAAGGTGTAGAGAATGTAACATTTCCGCCATTCCTTGTAGTATACTTTTGATAATGAGGAGGATGTTTGTTGTTAGGGACACAAAAGATTAATTATTTTGAAGTAATAGGTTGGGATGTTACAGCCTCAGGTTTTACCACCTTAGTTTTAACCGGAGGTTGAGAGATGTTAAAATGACAATAGGCCATAACCTCTTATGGCATGGTGGTAAGAGTATCCTTTTTACTGGAAAAATACAGTGTGTTATCCCATGGATTTTCCTCACTACCCTTGGCCTTGTCTACACCCAAGTGATCCTCCCGCAGTGCACCCCCAGGATTGAGATCAGGAATGATTTGCTTTCTCCTGGCCATTTGAGAGGAGACTTTAGGCAGGGTTTTGTTGAGGGATCTGCAGGATTCTTCACAGAACATAGCACGTTCCAATCTACATATAATTTCCTGAGCTTTAATCTGGTATGCATTCTTTGTCTTATTTTGATTGAACACTTTAACATCTCCTCTATAGTCCAGATCAATCACTCCTGCCAATACACCCAGACCATAACGCCAAGCTAGGCCTGACGTAGAAACAAGGCGGACTAAGTACCCTTAGGGGGAATAACAATCAAATCTGTGGGGTGTAAAAGCTCTTTCCCCTTGTTGAATCAACTCTGCCCTACTACTATAGATATTAAAACCAATTGATTGTTAAGTAGCCATAGTGGGGGTAGAGGCTCTTTTGCCAAGTTTCTCAACCTTGAAGGTTCCCCAATGTATATCAATTGATTCACATGCTACTCCTAGCACCATGTCTGAGAGGTCAGAAATGTGAGGCAACTTTTGGATGATTTTTCAAAATGTGACATTTTACAAAATTATACGTTTCATTAAATGCCTCACTATCCCTACCCTGACGAGGATTTCCCTGCATATCAAAAACTAAAGGAAACACTCTAACCAAGGATATCTGGCCCTTACACTTGAGCATAAAATACACAAGAAAAATATGGCAATTCACAACAAATATAAACTATTGTATTTCCAATGTATTCACAGTCTTCCTGTGTAACCTGGGTGAACTCCCCCTTCCCCAGGTGTCACACATCGGGGTCTGAGTGACCCGCGCACCTCTTCTTCATCACGCCCGGTGAAACAAACCAACAAAGGACCTACCACAATATCCGACGTTTTTTAGCCCCTTACTTCTCTCGGTGGCGGTTACCCTGGAGGTTGGGCTCAACAACATCAAAGGTATCAACAACCTAGCCTACAACTCCCAGGAAACCTAATTTTGCGTGTAGTTCCGACTATGCGGAACGTGAGCTCTGACGGGCTTACGGCGCTCCGCCTCCTGAGTATATTAGGCACTGCTTCTGATTAAAGTTTCAACCGGCATCCGAAGTTTCGTCTTCTGTGCCTTCCAGTCTTCCTGTGTACCAATTCCTGAGAATTCTCAAATACTTTTGACTTCCTGTGTACCGGACCCTTGCCTGCTCTACGGTTTGCTTGTTTTCTGATTTTGTACTGTTTCTGCCTACTTGTGTACCAGACTTTTGCCTGTCCTACCGATTGCTTTCTTCCTGATTCTGTACCGTCATTAGCCCGCTTGTGTACCGGATTTTGCTGCCTGTTTACTGGATTGCCTTCCTTTTGTCCTGATTCAATTACCACCGCCTTCTCTTCCCAGCTGACTTCAAGTACTGTGTATTGTACCATTCCAGTGTTCTTTTGTGGATTTCGACTCCATTCCGAGGTTTTGGATTTGCTACCTCAAGTGCACGCAAGGACGCTTTGCTGATTAAACACAAAACTCTTTTTCTGAAAGTGCACACAAGGACGCCTTGCTGAATACTGTGTACCTACCCGTATCTAGTGCGCCCCTCGTGCCGCCCGGGTATAGCTTCCCTACTAACCTTCCTGTTTATTGTTTTGTACCTCCGTTGTTCTAGTTAGGTTATTTCAACTCCTGTCCAATTCCTTCTGGTAAGACTTCCTTCATTTCTATTCCTATCTGAATCTATTCATTTCTTACCCGAATCCTCAAAATAGAAGTTAATTTCTTTTCTGTACTTACAGGGGAAATTCCATTTCTGTTCCTTTTCAATGATAAGGGGAGTGGGTGACCCAGGTACCTTCTGCTTCTGAGAGGCTTTTCTCTTTTGATGATCTTTGCTTTTTCCAAGTATTTACCAATTATCCTTTTTCTTTTTAGCTGGGTCCATGGCGGTGTGTTCTCCCCGCTCTTTTGGGTGATCAGTCTCTCAGTCTGTAATTCAGTACACCTGAGGGTCATATCATCAAAAAGAGCTTATTCCCTCAACAGAGAGGAGGCTCAGGTGGAGGCTCCATCTCGAGCTCTTCAATCAACATCCAGTACTTCCTTCCTGGTCGCTTGCCTGAAGCACTCGCCGGCCGGTGAGTAACACCAGGGTTCAAGATAAATTCAGTTCCAATTTTTAACAAAAAAGAAACAAAAAGAAACAAGGACATCCAGGTTTGCAACAAAGCTCTAATTCAGTTCTTCAGTCCTTCACTTTGTAAAAAGAAAGTTCTGTTAACCAATGTTCAACCAAGAGAGAGATTGCACTTCCTCCTTGAATAACATTTTCCACTTCATCAAATAGCATCAATGATGTTCCAGGTCACAATGTTTGGCCACGACTTAGAAATGTCAAAGAATAATTACAGTTCCTTGTCAGATTCAAAGAAACACAACTTCTGGCAAAGCAAAAGAAACATACCTTCTTGTTAGCACTTCTCAAGTCTCTCTTTATGGCATTATGTATCCCAGTTTATATCTTTGCCAGGATGACTTCACAGATTCACTGCTTCCACCTGGATAACTCTTACACCAGGTTAACTTCTGCAAGGATTCGCTATGCGGGTCTATTGGCCTGCCTCACAGTGTTCCACATTCATCTGTGCTTCTGATGTTTTAAATCTACTGTGATGAATCCTACTGATCCCCCCACTAAACCACTGCTGAAAGTCTCCTTCCAGGTGGCCAGGGAAAGGCAGATGCTTCCTGATCCTGACCTTGGGGGTGGTGTACTGCGGGAGGATCACTTCGGAGTTGACCAGGCCCAGGGTGGTGAGGAGATCCCGTGGGATGAGACACAGAATGTGTACTTTAAAAGGGAGAACCTTTTAAAGCTGCCAGAACAGGTAAGGGCCTATTGTCATTAAAATGTATATGAAGCACATAAAATCTGTGGCTCTGGGATCAAATGCCATAATGCCCGAATACGCCTTGACAACAGAAAGACCATTGAAGGTATTTCAGGATAAAAACCCTCCTTACTCCAAAAGGTATAATGGAAAGGAATCTAGAAATGTTTCCTCAAGTAAATTGTCTTCCTCCGTAACAACAAATTCTAATGGTACATCCATAATTGACTCTCAGGGAAATAAATCTACCCTTTAAAGTAAGGAGTTACTAAAAAGAACTAACTTTGTTGTTGGGCACTACAAGTCCCATAATCCCATAAGTACTGGGACGAGGAAGTGGATTGAAGAGTTATGCTGTAGTAGTCTGGCAATTAAGCATAACAGCCCACACCTGAAGGAACCTGAGAGGCATAAAAGGCCCCCTGAGGTACAGGCAATTAGAAGGAGCTGAAACTGTAACTAGCGAGTATGCAGTAGAAGCAGAAGGAAGACGGCACAGGTAATCCAGGCAGAAGTGGGAGAATCAAAGGGACTTTGGAACTCTGATGCATCCTATTTCACCTGCTTGTTCTGTTCCCCCAAATTCTCAGGTGCAGAGGCTGCGCAGCAGAAGGCGTACAGGAAGGCTGCCTTTCCCCATATGAGCCTAATTGCAGAGGTTGCTGTACAAGAAGCGTGTCGCAGACCAAGGAGAGGAGCTGTTGTAAAGCCATGGGTCTCAGGAGCGAGGGCAGCTCCTTTTTCGAGTGGCCGGACCGGAAACACCTTCACTGAGGACGCATGTGGGTCCCAAGTGAAGCCAGAAGCAGTAGAAGCAACATTTGGAGAAAGGATCACAGAAGCCGGTGAGGTAACCCTGGCATTCTGATTCCCTGCACAAGCACTGCCGGCAACAGTATCCAGCTTAGTATTCACTCGCATATAAGCAGAAGTGAGCTGAAGTTGTTGAGTTTGTAACAATGGGATAGTTGAAATTTAGCACTTGCGTGTGATCAGGTATTTTATCTTTCACTTGCTTGAAGAACAAAGGCTATGGTAAGCCATTGTTAAATATTTAAATCTTATAAAACTTCTGAAGAAGTGGTCGCGTGTCCTAATTTAGCTTTTTAAGGAAAGAGTGAACTTGAAATCCTTATTCACGTGACCAACAATTGCGCATTCAAAAAAAGTATTTAAACATTGTATCTGCAGTTGAAGAGAGAGCAAGCATTGCTCAAGCCAAGAGTATTCCCCTATTAAGACTGAAAGCAACCTTTTTCCAGGCCAGAAAACAATCTAAACAATACTGTGAGCCCAACAGAAGTTCAACCTTGCCTAAGCTACAAGTGTGTACGCTTTACCGGAATCCAAGAGAGTGGGACCAAGGCTTCTGGATTATTATTTTGGCTAACAGTTGGCAGAGAGATCAAGGCAAAGTAGGGGAAGAGAAATGTGCTGCTTATAAATATTATTTGAAGTTGACACAGCGGACTCCGGACTGCACCAGCTGGGGAAGCAGGCACAGCAGAATGCCGGCAACAGAGGAGCAGCAGCAGCAGCAGCAGCACCCCGATCACGGGCGCCGCCAAACAGCACAACACTGGTCCGCAGAGGAGCAACGCCACTCCTAATCCACCAGGGAGTTTTATAAAAACATAAAGGCAGCACAGAGACCACTAATCCTAGCCCAACAGGGATTTATAATTGAATTAAATACAGGCCCCATGAAGGCTTAAGCCACCAGGAACAATAATATTATTTTAAAGGGCTTGCAGCCCTTAAGCAGTCCAGCGTCCCGGGACCCCAGCAGGATCCAAGTTGGAAAGGGGGAAGGGCTTACCAGCTCTTTTAAGCCCTCCTATGTCCTTTCCCTGTCACACCCTCAGGAGCCAGGTAAGCTATTGGTTAAGGCAAGTGGCCAATCATGGGAGGGGGTCAGGTATTGTTAGGAGTATGTGCTGTCTGGGGGCCATTTCCAACATGCCCAATGAGCCATGGAGGTACTTTGCGCTGGGCCCCGAACCGTTTTCCCTGCCTGCAACTACAAGCCCCAAGAGGCCTTGGGGCAAGGCTTGTACACATTCACATGTACGCTTTGAACTTCATAAGGAAGCTGCTCACCTGTGCCAGGTGCTGATGGCGTGTAATGGCAAGGTGTATCCCTGGCTGCTGCGGTGAAGTCAGCCATGACGAGCTATACACGTAGTCAGCACAGCAATCTTGCTGGGCTTTGGGTCCCTGTAGGATCCTCCTCTGAAAACTCGACAGGGACTTGCCATGACACCACAATCATGCACACTATTCTGCCTGCATTCATCCGCTCAGGGTGGCCATGGGAGCCCCGAGCCTAAGATAAGTAGTCATTTGTGTTGCAACCAGCATTTGGAAAGCAGCTAGTGGCTGAGGCACTACAGACCTGTGAAGCCATTACCAGTGTGTTATGACTTTCATGCTTTAGTTCATGCAGTGGAGCTCACCTGTGAAGCAACAGGCTTTGGGCAGCATCATATTACACAGCCAATCCGTGCAGCTCATGGAACTGGGAGGCATTATGGTTTCTCTGGTGCACTAAGGGAAACATGGGCACGTCTCTAGATCTAAAGTGGAACTAGGGTGGAAGTCAAACTAGGGCAGGCTGCCTCCTTTTGAAGTTAAGTTCAGTTGAATGTTCAGTAGAATGAGTCTATTGTGTTTATGTTTGCTTTTCTCATGCTGCTTATGGGTAGAAGTTCTCCACCTTTCATGCTTCTATTTAATGTGCAACATTGTGTTTATCCTAGTTAGCAATGTTTGTGATTTGTGTTTGTGAACGTGGCAGGGTAACAAGGTTAGGTAATATCCAATCACCTACCCTCACCCTCTTTCCGTTTTTTTTAACCTCCCCCATACCCATCCACAACTCCTTCCTAATCCTCTTCCCTCCCATTGGCTGCCACATGGTGTCCTGTTAGTCTCATGCCAGGCACCCTTGCCACCCATGATGGGATGATCATACTCCATTTGACTTGTGTGGTAAGTGAGGAGTTGTCTGACCACCCTGCAAGCTTGACAGAATTATCAACCACCTAGTAGGGTTAACCACACCACCTAAGCCAAATGGAGCCAACCTCCTCGCCTTGTGCAGATGTTCTAAAGGCCTTGCAAGAAATCCAGACCAGAGTTAGTACATGCAAGACAAGAGACCAGTGCTCTTAAGATGCAAGTTAGTGGGTTAATTGCTGAGGGCACACAATTACAGGGTTACGCTTTTGGGGCTTGGTCAGGGTCTGCTTCATGCACAACCACAGTGTTGGCACATCAGCCATTAGGGTTGCCTTTAGTGCCACCTGAAATATTCTCAGGTGACCATGCAGAAATATGCTTCCTTTTTGACTCAGTGTCAGCTGCCTTTCCTCTGTAAGCCAGCAGCTTTTGAGGCAACACAGGGGAGAACAGTGTTCATTATTTCGTACTTGTCAAGGGATGCATCAGCCTGGGCTATACCTTTGGTGCAGAAGGATGACCAATTGCGGTATAACCGGGATCATTTTGCAAAGGAATCCTGGCAGATATTTCATCACGGGACAGTCACTTTAGCACATGATAAAGAATTGTTAGCACTAAGACAGGGTTTAAAGGACTTGGTGACATACGCGACCCAATTCAATAGGTTGGTCTCAACCTAAGCAAGCAGTCATTTTCTATAAGGGCCTTAGGGAAGAGGTGAAAGATGCAATAGCGCATGTAGATCCGCAACCTGAATCATGCAGTTCCTTGATTGACCTAGCCTTGCGCCTTGACCACAGAATGAGCTAAGAAGTAGGCAACAAAAATGACCTGAAGTTCCCTTTTGCCTGCTTAAACAAGGGAAGAGAGGCAAAGACGTAAGAACAGTCTATGCACACACTGTGGGAAGGTAGGTAATTATATTCACAATTGCCCCAAAACGCCTGTACGTAATCTTGACAGGCGAAGAGCGGAGGCTGTAAAAATGATGGCTCGACAGTAGAAGTGGAGCTATCTTGTTGACCCCATCCACAGTTCCCATTGCCAAGGCAACACAAAATAAGATATCCCATGTGTATGTATTAGTGACATTATGTTTTTCTGATTGCAAGGAAACTATATCCACCATGATCGATTCAGGGGCCAAAGGGAATTTTTATCACATAAACCCATACGTTAGGGGTACCTACACAAAGCAAGGAGGTTATGGAACAAGTGCATTCAGGGGATGGTTCCTGTTTAACTTCAAGTCCCATTACTGCTCAGACTAGTCGCATGCATATGTTTTGTTTGCTTATGAAATGAAATGATATTTTATTTATATCGCGCTCGTACACAACTGCTGCAGAGCGCGACCAGGCACGGGGAGGGGAACAGGGGAGGACAAAAACAACAATCTTACTAGGCCTAGTGACATTGAGAACACACAAGTGCATGGAAGGAGAAAAGGAGTAAAGTAAATGGAAGGGAAAGAGGAAAGTGCGGAACAGAGGAGAGAACAGAATAAATAAATACAAATAAATAATTAAAGGTGGTAGTACAGCCAGCAAGTGGCAAGTGCTAGGTTAGACAGATAGGGTGTATCTGTTAAGTGCAGAAGAGAAGTGGGTGGGGGACTGTATGGATACAGATACAGAGTCCATTGCAGGGGGTGGCCAGGAGGCAGTGCAGGAGGGTGGCAGGGTGAGCAGGTACTTCTGCCCGAAGGACAGAGGGTGGCCAGGTGAACGGTGTCGAGAGAGAAAACACATCAGCAGGGGAGAAGAGTGGAAAAGGCAGAAGCGAAGAGGAAGGTCTTGAGGTGCTTCCGGAACTGGAGGTGGTTCTCCCCAAGGTTCAAGGTGGCAGGGAGGCTGTTCCAAAGGGAGGCCCCCAGCGGAAGGAAGAGATCTTCCCCCATAGCTTTTCTTTGAAAAATGAGTGACCCTGAGGGAGTTAGAGGTAGAGGAGCGAAGGGCTCGAGAGGGGAGGTATTTACGGAGGGATAGTTGAAGGTATTTTGGACCCTGGCACCAGAAAGCCTTGTGGACAATGCAGAGGTTTTTAAATTTAATCCTTGCATCCATTTGGAGCCAATGAAGGGAATTAAGAGCTGAAGAGATACGATCCCAGGGCTTGAGGCCAAGGACAAGTCTTGCAGTCCTATTCTGGATTAGTTGAAGAGGGCGGAGAGTGGAGGCAGGATGATTTAGAAAGAGGCTGTCACAGTAGTCCAACCTAGAGAGAATCAGAGCTTGGGAGACAATAAACTTCTGAGGGAAAGAGAGGAAAGGCAGAGTACCTCTGAGGAGGTGAAGTAAGAAGTTTGACTTTTTAGAGATGTCAGAGATGTGTGCAGCGAAGGAGAGTGTGGAGTCAAAGATGACACCAAGGATCTTGGCCTCACAAATAGGGGTAGGAGGTGGGCCAAGGGAGGCCGGCCAGAGAGTGAGGGGAATGGATGGTACAGGTGTACCAATGAGGAGCATCTGGGTCTTGTTGGCATTTAGACAAAGGTCATTGGCGGCACACCAATTTTGAATGGCGATTAGGCAATCAGAGATGAGGGAAGGAGAGGAGGTGGCTGAAGGAAACCTGAAAATTAGTTGGGTGTCATCAGCATAGTACTGGAAATTAGAGCAGAACAGGGAAATGCAGTAGGCGAGAGTTGCAGGTATTGGTTGAAAAGCCAGGGCGAGCGGTTAGACCCCTGGGGAACACCACAGGTAGAAAGGGAGATAGAAGATAGGAAAGACCCAAGTTGAACCTGGGAGGGTTGATCAGAGAGGAAAGAGGTCAGCCAGGCCAGAGCCTGATCAGTAATGCCCAGGTTGTCATGGAGACGGTTGAGCAGGGTGGTATGGTTGACCGTGTCGAAAGCAGTGGAGAGATCAAGTAGGATAAGGAGAGAGGGAGTGTTAGAGTCAGGTATAACTCAAGTATTAATTGGGTGGAATGTACTTTAACTTTTGGTTCAAAACTGTGTGAGACCCATTTACAAGATTTGGCTGGGCCGACTACCTTCTTAGTAGAAGGAGCTATTTTACAAGCATGTATTGTGGCTGTGGAAACAGAGTTGCCCGCGATGTACAGAGAGTTTGATGAGGTGTTTGATAAGGGAAAGGCTGAGACATTACCTCCACATAGGGAGTACGAATGTGCTTTTGATCTTGAACCGCAGGCAAAGTTACCATGTAGCTGAATGTATGACTTGTCTGAGCAAAAGAATCAACAGCTATGGAAGTATTTGGATCACATGTTGGCTTGTGGGTTCATCCGCCACTCCAAATCTCCTATCTCCTCTCCTTTGTTTTTTCCCCCAAAAAAGGAGGCATCTTGCGCACTTGTATTGATTACAGAGCATTGAATCTAAATCCTACTGGATCAGGTGATCCAGTAGGATCTATACAAAATTGGACTATACAATAATCTATACAAAATTGGACTTGAGGGGAGTCTACCATTTAATTTGAGTTAAGGAAGGGGACGAGTGGGAGACAGCATACCAAACTAAGTTAGGGTTGTTTGAGTCTCTGGTGATACCATTTTCTGACCTATGTAATGCACCGGCTGCGTTCCAATACCTCATGCAGGAAGTCCTGGGAGAGTACTTAAATCAGTTTTGCCATAGTATACATTGACGACATTCTTATATGTTCAGAGACAGATGAATAGCACATGGAGCATGTGAAGGCAGTCTTGAAGCGGCTCTAGGACTATGTTTGTTTTATTATTTCTAATGCGCGAGCATACCCTAGGGTAACAGGGCGCAGCAGTTACATGGATATGCGAAGCTTAGTTACAACAATAAGAAAATGTACATACACACAGTACTATAAGTTGTTTTCTAAGCTGGAAAATGGGAGTTTCACACTACTAGAGTGGAATTGCTTGGATTCATTTTGACCCCTGCTGGAGTGTCCATGGATTACAAGAAGTTGCAGGCGGTTACCAAATGACCGTCTCCTCAATGTGTAAAGGATGTGCAATCATTTTTAGGATTTTCAAACTTCTACCGTAGATTCATTAACCACTTTTCACAGATCATGGCTCCCATTACCAGGTTAAATATATATAATAGCTACTCATGGGCATATACGTGATTGCAATAACATTACAGTGGATGGATGTGCAGACGAGTACACAGAGCCCGTGTCTATACCTGCCAGTGAGCAATCGGAAATCACTAAGACATTAAAGGGTAACTGCGATACGCAAGGCAATCTAATAGCCAGGCAGGTCAAAATTGGAAAGTATACATGTGAGACAAATGAAAATCTTCCTAGAAATTACACAATGAGACAGATTCTGATAGAGGAAGAACAACTGGGAGGAAGTGACGATCAGCTGTCTCCGAACAGCGACATGAGAATTGAGGTTGATACCGTTACTGGGCTGATAGTGGACACGTGTTTGGTGCAAGCGGATGTTGCGCTGCTCAGCACCGCTCCACAGTCCTTCCCAGTAATGGGAGACCCAGAGATTAGTAAAGATGTAGAACAAATGGATGTTACTTTACTAAGCATGAAATCTAACGAAAATGGTTGAAGCTTTAGAAAATCTGTTGGCTATACTAGTTGATAAGTGTGAAAAGATTGAGTGCAAATTAGATGTGGATTCAATACTATTACATAAAAGCATTAACATAACTAGAAAAACAATGAAAGATAGGTGTATGAACAATAAAGTAAACATTGAAATGAAAACTTTGTTAGTAAACACTATAACCCAAACAGAGAATAACATGACAATAACTCAAGAAGAAATCGAATTGCTAGATAATGAAAGTGACCACCTAAATACTCACACGACAAATGACAAATGTAAAGAAATCACACCTAGTTGTGGATGCCATCTTCCATCAAAAGAAGAGAAAAGCAAAACAAACTAGGAAATGCTCACAGGCAGCCATGTATAAAGAAAATAAAAGACCCAGAGCAGAAATTGATGTATTGTTGCTTATGTGCTGGGAGGGAACATAGAAGAAGGTCTGGTAAATACAGAGACTGTAATGAAGCAACCGAAGAAATGTATAAAAACCAATAAGCAAGGTACTAACACAAATGAGGAGAATAATGAACATGTGACTGTAATTCACCCATTAAATGAGACTCATCCAAAAACTCCTAATAATGTCTCTAAAAAGAGTAATGATAGTCATAACTATTTGGCTAACCCCAGTGAGAAAATACCTTCTCCATCTTTACCTAATAAACGTGCAAAAAATAATGGCATTTCAGATGTAGTACTTGCTGATCTACAGACTATCTTCAGTGAGAATAGAGAAACTGAAGCGATGAAACTGCTCTGATGAAAGTGAATCGAAATCTATCAGTAGATATTAATGAACAGCAACAAGAACAAGATCTATTGGAGAGGTTGACTGCTCAACAAGGAAATAAGAGTTTAGAACAACAAGAGAGACAACCTCATACACGAGCATTCAGATTTCAAGTAATTAATCAAAATAATAGTAATATTCTTCTAAATCGATCACTTATACTTAACCTATGTCAGGCCATTGTACCATTGAGAATGATAACTACCAAAGACTTGAGGATTGTTGATCAACTTGTATCCACTTTAATAGGAACTACAAAAGGAGGTTGGTGTGCTAACGTGTCGATATTAGACTATATTTTGCAATATAGTAATGAATTCAGAAAACAGGGATATTCATGTGAATTAACCACTATGAATATTTCTAAATATGCAAAGATGCAAAATAATGATGATCAGAAGCAGAAAATAGTTGCCTCTTCTGACTTGGCGACTAATGGTCCCATAGGTAGACCTAAGGGAGGACTCCTTACCTCAATACCACACCCATGGGTGGGAGAAGACACCACCTGGTCCACTGATATGGTACTTGCAGTTCGCATATGGTGTGAAGGTGCTAGGATCTTCCCCATGCTAGTGATAAACATATATACCCTCCAAATGGAGTATGTGATAGAGTAAACAAAGAGACTGTAACTTGTATATTTGAGGAAAGTGATCCTAGAATTCCCATTATTCTGATGGGTGACCTTAATGCTATAATAGTTGATCGTTGTTCAAATGAAGAAGAAACATATGATTCTGGCCCAGTAATCTCAAGTGTCAAATAAACAGGGGACTAGCTGGGCCAGACTGATACAAACACTTAATCTGAAATTATTAATTATTAAACGGAAAATGTCTGAGTGACGCTAAAAGAAGTCTTACCAGATTAAGTGGGAAATCCATGACCATGATTGACTATATTTTTTATTAATGATAGAGCTAATGAAATCATACTAGATATGACAGTTGGAAACCGGGAAGACAGTGATCATCTCCCATTGTATTTACTGCTAACCACAGGAAAAGCTGAAAAGAGCGAATGTGAAATGAATGGAGACATACAGATAAACAGGAATGGGAAGTGAATAAAATGGAACCCTGTGAAACTATAGAAAGGTTAAAATATACAAGAGCAAGAACTTATTATATTTACTGAAAAGACACGTGTTAATGAATCAGTAGTGATTAAAGCATTTGAACAAGTCACTGAAGCAATTAAAGTAGCTACATCACAGAAACGAGTTCATGTCTGTACATGTGAAAGATGGAATCTGAACCACAAACATAAGCGCCTATTTGTTAAGGAGATCCATGAGGCAAAAAGAAAATTAAGAACTACCATGGGAAATCTTAAAAATGCTAATGAAGAGAATGCTAATAGTAAAATAAGAGCAGGGAAGAAAGAACGTAAAAAGTGGCTATGGCAACATAAGAATGAAATAGATAATGAAATCGGGGGAACCCTAGCCCAAATGACCCGAACCAACAACCACCAAGGTATGCGGTCTGTAATTAGTGGTATCAAGAAGAAAGCTCTTCCTATTAATATTGTGAGTGAACAGGATTGGATTGTGCATATTTAAAAGACCTTGGGAACGTGTGATATGAATGCTGAAATAGAAGAGTAGGAAGAGGGTGAGTGAAAAAGCAATCAGGCTGTAGCAGAATTTACAACCATGATTCAAGCGTTACTGTCTTCACGAGCGACATGCCTAGATGGGACATGTAAGGCCCTTCTAAAACTATCACCTGAGAAATGGGCACAAGCTCTACATAAATTGTTTATATGGATAGGTAAACATCGGAAGGTACTGAAAACATGTCAAGAAAGTTAAATATTACTGATACACAAAAAAGGCTGCTGGAAGGACCCAACTAACTCAGGATTTTAGCGATGTTGGATATTCCGGCGAAAGTATTTGCGGAAGTCCTACTTAAAGAGTTAAATTGATGGATATTAGATAATATACTACCGCCCAATCAGGATATTAGATTTCGGGCTAAATCCTTGACAGTTCACAATGTTACTATCTTAGTGTCGAAAAGTGAGTATGCGTGATATAGGCGAGAGCTATCAGTGTATGGTGCTTTTATTGATTTTTCCACCGCTTTTGACACCATACTAAGAAATACATTATGGAGTAAATTGAAGCAATGGGGAATACCAGTAGGATTACTTACAGTGATTAGATTATTGTACTCAAACACCGGAGTGAGGTTGGATGCAAAAGGGAACGTTTCCTTGCTGATTCCAACCCACCGAGGAGTTCAACAAGGATCTTACTTAGCTGAGATGCTTTTCAATCTCTATTTGGCAGATTTACCATTGGCATTTACTGCAACTGTGTCGAATAATGTTAAAAGTGGGACGTTAAAACTGAGCTGGTTAGGTTATGTGGATGACCTCCTATTGTTGGATTATAAACCAGGAGGTCTCCAGCAAAAGCTAACTGCGATAGATAAATTTTCACTCGATAATGGATTACAAATTAATATAGGAAACACTAAGGTGATTGCCTTCTCAGAGAAAACTAGCCAAGCAAAACAAAATAAACTTGAGATGGAAAATTGCAGAGCAGGACATAGAAGTGGTAGACTCTTACGGTTATTTGGGGGTCATGATTGACCATAAATTATCTTGGAAACAACAATGGACGGAGTTTAAAAGTAAATGTATGAGTGTTATGATGGCAATGAGCCATGACATAGGGATACTCATAAAACACAATATTGATGTTATACTCAGCAAAATTGATGCATTGTTTATTATATGGAGCCGAGATCTGGGGGAAAAAGTTCAAAGTCGAATTAAATAGATTTGAAGGAAAAATGTAAAAAATATTACTCAGACTACCCAAATCCCTCCCTAGTGAATATATATACCTAGAATGTAATTTGATATGTATCTCTGATATTCTGGAATATATAATTGCCATGTTGTATGCAAAGTTTTTTCGGT
The DNA here is from genome assembly GCF_040938575.1 of Ambystoma mexicanum. Lineage (NCBI taxonomy): Eukaryota > Metazoa > Chordata > Amphibia > Caudata > Ambystomatidae > Ambystoma > Ambystoma mexicanum. The sequence goes on from NC_090936.1 coordinate 152,402,026, forward strand.
TAGATAATGCAACAACTATTGTGGAGCTAATACGAATATTTGATACCATTGAGAAAAGGTTGGTGTTGAATTCCTTAATGTATATGAGAAACATTTTCTGAAATGGGCAAAAGAGAATGTAAATGTATGGTTTACCTATTTGCCTGCCAGAATTAAACATCTCCTGAGATATGCAATACATGAGATAGGTCAAGAAAGAGACATGAATCAATTAACAACCAAAGCAAATAGTGGCATATTTATCCAATATTGGATTACCGGCAGCAAAATACCCAGGTACCTATTTGCATTTCCAGACAGTAAAACTATAAGAAAATATTTGTTATTTAAATTTAATGCTGCTGCCACCTTGGAAATCTTGGGAGCTAAATGTGGTATCATGCGTAACAGATGGTACAGACTGTGCAGTTTATTAATGATTGAAACAGCCGAACATTTCATATGCCAATGCAAGAGCCTTTTAACCATAAGATTGAAATATGTAAAGGCATATAATAATACACATGAAGTGGAAAATCTGAAAGAAATATGGGAAAGTATTTTAAAGTTTAACAATGCTAACTTATTATTTCATATGATGTATTTTTACATGGTATGTTTGAATATTCTTAATGTGTCTGATGGGATTTTAAACTGAATATCTTATTTTGTGATATGTGAGATGTCAAGAAGTTGGTTTTAATTGATTTTTAACGGAAAAACCTATGTGATGATTGTTTTTGCTGCACTCAAACATATGTAAAGTCTTGGTTGACTATATGCATATTAATAAATCAAATCAAATTACCAGGTTGTTACGCAAGGCTGCTCGGTTTGCGTGGGATGAGGACGCTGAGAAGGCATTCCAGAGATTAAAGAGGGCATTCACTGTAACACCCATCTTACGACATCCAGATTTGACTAAGGCTTTTCAGGTAGAGACGAATGTCTCCAATCTAGCTATTGGGGCTATTCTTTCACAAAAGAATTCGAAGGGAGTCCTTCATTCAGTAGCTTACTTCTCCTGAAAGCTAACCACTTGAGCAGCATTATTCCATTACAGATAATTTATTATTTGCAATGCAGGCAGCTTTCCAGGAGTGGCAACACTATATTATGGGGCATGTCAGCAGGTGGTGATTCAGATCTATCACAAGAACCTGCAATATCTGAGATCTACAAAACACTGAGCCGTAGGCAGTTAAGGTGGTCCCAGAATCTTGGAGAATTGATTTTGTGCTAACCTATTGGCCAGGCAGGAAGAATGGCAAGGCTGATGCCTTAACCAGGCAGCAACATTTGGAAGTGCGGATGCAGGAAAAGCATAATATCATTCAAGTTCAACGAATTGTTGGGGCAATTTCACAAGACTTATTTGAGGAGGTGTGCAGAGTGTTTTCTCGGGCACAGGATTACAGGAATGGGTGGTAGGAAAATCTTTGAGTGAGAATCAGTATGGGCTACTTTATCATGATAACAAGGTATTTTTGGCCACAGAAAGTCTCAGGGGAAGAAAGCACTTCTGTGGTGTCACTCGTCACCTTTAGCAGGGCATCCAGGGGATCATAAGACCAAGCACATGGTGCAATGTTATTTCAGGTGGCAAAATATTTACACGACTATACACACTTACCTTCAGGGCTGCGAGGTATGCATGAGGCAGAAATCAGATCACTCCAGGAAGGCTTGGTTATTACAACCTTTACCCACCTCAAATACACGATGGAGGTCCATCTAGATGAACTTTGTGACTGATTTGCCAAAAGACAACAGGTCTGACACAATTAGGGTGGTAGTGGACTATTTTTCTAAACAGGCTCACATTATTCCATGTAGTGGAGTACCCAGTGCTGTAAAACTAGCAGATTTATTTGTACAGCATATAGTTAGACTTCATGGGTTACCAACTGCCATTGTGGCCGACAGAGGGTCACAGTTTACCTGACGATTTTGGCGTGCTTTTTGCACAATGCTTGGAATCCACTGTGCTCTGTCTACCATTTATCACTCTCAAACTGATGGACAGATAGAACAAGGGAACCAACCCATGTAGCAATGTCTGTGCTGTCTTTTAGCAGAAGGAGTAGATTCCTGGGTGAAGGCTATTTGTTTGGCGAAAATCATCTATAACAACTCTGAATGCATCTCTTTGGGTATGACTCCTAGTATGTGTCTGTATGGACAAGACCAAAATTTGATCCCTGAGAGGTTGCCCATGTTTAATCGCCTCTCGGCAATAACTGAGCAGAAACAGATGCTTCTGAGTATGCGTGAGAAAGCACGCCAACATTTAGAAAAGGGCAAGGAAACTTATAAGAGGACAACAGATTGGAAAAGATGAGTCTCCTCAATATGTGATGGGGATAGAGTTTGGATATCCACGCAAAACATGCAATTGGTGGGGTCATGTACATTTCTACCCCATTTCATTGGGCCGTATGTTATTGAAAAATGTATTTCTAAAACTGCTGTTAGATTACGATTGCCTGGTACCTTGAAAATTCACCATGTGTTTCATGTATCTTTGGTCAATCCTGCAGCAAACTGTGCCAAGGTCAAAAAACACCTGGTTATCATGCATACTGGAGGTGTGACACATACCGGACTCCAAGAAGAGGTATGGATGCGTGTGGTATTTGGTGTATTGGGCTGGGTATGGACCTGTGGATTATTCTTGGGAACCATCAGAAGCAGTACATGCACATAGACTGGTAAAACAATTTCACCTTTCACATCCAGGAAAACCAAGTTCTAGGGGCACCCCCTGGGAAGGGGGGGGGGGTTCTGTTATGAATATGGGCTGTCTGGGGGCCATTTCCAACATACCCAGGGGACGTTGTGGCCAGAGCCACCAAGCACAGGCTAATAAGCCCTGGAGGTGCTTTGTGCTGGGGCCCGGACCCTTTTCCCTGCCTGGAACTACAAGCGCCATGAGGCCTTGGGGCAGCGCTCATACACATGCACACATGCGCTTTGATCTTCTTAAGGAAGCTGCTCGCTTGTGTCAGGTGCTGATAATACTTACTGATAAAACAAGGGCCAGCGGAATGTTGTTAGGCAGAATCCTGTGCAGTGCCCTTAGGGACCACTACACACAATTAAGACTACAGGTGGCAATACAAGTTTTACCTTTGGTACAAGCCTGTACTACTATGTCAGAGTGGTAGCAATGGTGGAGCAGCCAGGCTTATCTCAAGAGTATATGAGCAGTAGCAGAGATTACACAAAGGGACCACAATTACTGTGACTCAAGCAAACACTGACTCAAGGTTTCAGGTATAAAAATATAAGTACATTTATTTTTAAACCATTTGTTACAAACACAACACTTCTATGAAACTTCAATAAAAACCACTCGTTAAATATACTACAACTAACCAATTCACTTTGTACAGTAAGTCTCAAGGTAAGTACCCTGTGTTGGAATGAACCGGTGTTAGGCACAAAAACACGTTACCGCGAATACGATTGTGATCACTTTTTGACAGTTCGGTCTACTAATCAAACGCGTATCCGTGACATGAAATGCTACCGGGTCAAAAAGACACTTAGCAATTGAGATACCAAGAGGAAGTTGGAGGCAAAAATCACAGGAAATATTTTGGTTAGGCAGGCAGAATCAAGAAACACTCAGAGATAGGAGTTCAAAAGTCAAGGGGCCGGAGCCAGGGTCGAAAGACACCATGGGCCAGTTGCCGAAGATCACACGGTCACGCAGTTCAAGATTCAACGTAGCTAACAGTACTTGGATATTGTCAATGTTCGGAAGCAAAAGTTATAAGATGGAGGGAAGACAAGGGCAAGCCTTGGAAATGAAGAAAAAGGGATTCACCCAGTTTCCTCAACAGAACACAGTACCTTGTTCCACTGGTGCAGCTGGTGCCCTGGCAGTTGTTCCTGTTGGTTTACCGCAGACCCACGATTCCTGGAGCTTTGTTGTGAAGGAAGACGTCTGAAGGGGGTCTGCACCACACAGGGATGAAGCCGGCAGCAGCGACAAGGAATAAAAGATGCGCTCCTTAAAAACAGGAGAGGCTCTTCAGGTGGCTATCCGGACCACTACAGCAGCGTGCAGCGATTTCGACCAAGGAAGAGGATCCTCTGGCTGTAGAAGATGAGCTGGTTATCCCCACTAAGCTCAAGGGAAGAAGACTCTGGACTGGATCTTCTCTAAATCGTTGAAGGGAAGATAGCTCGGGACTGCAGCAGGGCTTCACCGGGACAGGGTAGTTGCAGCAGCCGTCTTTCTCTCCGCTTCTCTTCGGTTCCTTGTAGTTCCAGTAGCGACTCTCTGACTTCTAGCCCAAGAGACCTGCCTTTTATGCGAAAACCCCCCATTGACACAGCCTGGCTGTCAATCACCCAGCAGGGGGGTTGTCCAGCCCGGACAACTACCCTGGCCAATCATGACAAAGTGCGACTTGGGTTTCCTAGGATACCCTGTGCAGGGGGTGACTACACCCCTCCCTCACATTCAGCCCACCTAGACACCCAGGCAACTGGTGGAGGGCTTCTGAACAGAAGCCCGCCAAAAGACGGTGAACAAAGAAGAAGAACCTAGTTTGCCGTGCAAAGTAAAACACAAGAAGGACTTTAACAAAAAGAAATGGCGAATAAACCCAACCGGAGCCAAAAGAAAGACGACATAATAGCCAAGAACAATACCACGTTTATCTAATATAATCGCGGTAGAAAAGTTAGGGTAGATACCACTGCCACCAGCCAAGTCTAAATGTTAAAAGAGCAAAACAATGCTCTAGGAGGTACAGATGAAAAGAGTTAAGAGTTAACCCTTCCAGTACTCCATGTAAGATGGGGTGTACTGGATCTGTGGTTGATTGACCAAGTAAAGTTAATGGTAACTTTACCCTTTTCTGGGAGACGGTAGTCGCCTCAGAAATAGAGTCGGGGGAGTCTGAACGACAACCCTGTGCCACTGCACAGAAGGTGCTGTGTGACACACACAAAGAAGGAGGCTACTGAAGTGGTGTACTCCAGAGCCCACAATCATAAGGAAACAGGTAGAAACACATAGCAAAACACAGGTAAGAGTGGGGGAAAAGCTCACACTTTTACCAAGTAAAAAAAAATAAACTCCACAAGTCCAGCAAAGTTGCTGGGGGACTCACTAGGTGAGGGAAATTAGCCATGAAATGAGAATTCTCCCTAACGCCTACGGGCGTGTATTTGCAACTGTCTCCTGCGGGTCGGGGTGCGGCCTCAGTGTGTCAGGTTCTGCTGTGCCACGGATGTGGGATTCCCGCAGGTACGTGCTGTCTCCCGCTGCGGGCAGTGCGCGACCTCGGCAGCAAGGCGGGTGCCGCGTCAGGCCGCAGTCCCTCTCCAATGTTTCACAGCATTAGGGCTGCAAGCCGCAGCCTCAGAATCTTCAGGAGATCGTAGTAGGTCGCCTGGTCCACGGTTTCTTCCGACACTGGGGCCGAGCGTTCCCCCCAGCTAGGGATGCCGATGCACCGAGTTAGTTTGAAAGGGGTCAGTAGCGCCGCCACCATGTTTGTTTTTGGTCAGGCCAACAGCGGAGCTCCAACCTCAGGCAGCCATCTTGCTGGCGGCTCAGCATAAATACCTGGCCAATAGAATCTGTTCACAATTTGAGCTTGGGTTTTAGTTATTCTTAAATTTCCCCCAGTCAAATGAGCATGTGCCATGTCCATTACAATGGCCCTCATTACGACCCTGGCGGAAATCGAAAAACGATGGCGGAAATGCAATACCGCCATCGAATACCGCCCGTTGCGATTATGACCCGTCACCGTAAAGTACGATGCCATTAGCGACACCGTAGTGAACGCCAACGCTAACTGCACCAAGTACGCGCACGCGCGCACTGCGAAACCGTAATTACCACCATGGCGCAACGGTACGGGAATTCTGACCCTAGCGGACATGTACCTAACGCCATCAAGCATGGCGGAAAGTACCATTCCGCCATGGTGAGAAGTACGGCATCGCAAACCAACCTTAAAAGGCCCTACAGAGTGCCTGTACACCACTCCCTGGCCACATTGCACAACTCCTCGTAGGTGCAATGAAGTCACACAATGCAACCAGTGAAATGTACAAGTCACCCATGCATGCCAACGAACAAATGAATGTAGGGGCTCCAAGTGCCTTGTGAGTGGCCATCCATATTAGCCATGGCACCATTGCCGTACTGATGCAGCACAGGCATGTGAAGCTCCAAGTACAGCAACATGAACTGAAAACTGAGACAAACAAAAACAGGCCCCCCATCCTTGACACCAGTGCAAGACAACATACAAAGCAGTATCCTGAGTGAGACTGCACCAGCCCTGTACTCCTGCCAGTAAACAAACCAACCAGCAGCATAAGCATGTACCACACAAGTTGGCAGAGTGACTGAGCAGCCAGGCACATCTCAAGAGGGGCCAATGGGAGCAGCAGGGCACAGATGGCACGAATACAGAAGCTATTCCAATGGACATGACCTCAGTCTCCCTCCAAGAAACGCACGCAAACACAGGCACCTGTGACCAGCCATATTCTGAAAATCACATCATTCCACCAATCCACCTGGCTGACCGGCATCTGTTACACAAAAGCCAATCCCCCTCCCATGAGCATGACATCATCAAAACAGACATAATTGCAGCCCCTATCCCTGACCTTACTGGCCTTCGTAGGCAAACGCGCCCAGTACAGTACCACGCAACTATACTCAGAAGGCCGAACCCAAAGCAGATCTCCTCACAATACATCGCTCCACAAATAGGAATATGCTACATTACTTGCAAAGAATAACGCTACACGGTCAATATCATAATCAAAATTTAATGCACAACAAAATCACCCGGGCCATACAGCTATTAGGTCATGAACTCCAAATCATATCTCATAATTGTGGGCTGCATCCGCAATAAATGACCAGCTTCTTCTTGTGTGACGCCCTGTTCCTCCATGGTACACAGGGGCTACATTCACGTTCAAAAAGGCAACATGGAAGCGCCTAGAACCGCAGGGCCGTCCCATTAGGTAGGCACTAGTCCAGCTGAAAGCTCGAAATGTTGCTCCTAGCCACTAGTACTGCGTAAGGGCATGTGGGCCATTGGCGATCGTCCCATAAAATCGTAATGGTGCTCCACTGATTAACACGAAGCAGCAGGTGTCGGGAGTAAAAGCCATCTGCAGGAGTGGCATACAGATGGCAGCGGCAAAAGGGGAGGAGATACCTGTCACCCAAATGAAACGAAAAAGAATAGTATGGGCATCTGAACTCCATTTGAATTACTCACTTCAAAGATCACACTAAATCCACAGCCATATGCATGCTAGCCCACTCAAAAGGATTATTCGCACCCAATAATCACTTGCGAATCATAACTATATAAATCGAGGTGAAAACACTATTACAAACGAGTGTTTGTGTGCATGCGTCTGTTAAAACAGAATCCATTAGATGGGATTAGTAACGTGCATAGACACAAGTGTTTGAAGGCGCGTCGAGACAGGGAGGGTTCAACAAGGGCAGATAGACGATGGTCCCACTATGGCAGCCCTGCATCACATAGCGCAGAGGAAGTTGATAGATTCCAAAAAGCCATGTACATGGCAGACTCTCTATTAAATCATCTGTCCATGCATCCATACATCATTCCCTCATCCCGGTATAAAAACGCCTGATTATTTACTCACATAACATTAGAAATTTCCATTGAATCTGTGCTTAATGCAGTCTGCAAAATCCACTGTGCTCCAGGCCGGAATTCTAGTGTTGTGAAGTAACATGTATTTGGGAACGTCCTGCCTTATCCTCCACTACGCTATTGCGCATCCCATACTATTCATATCAATCATTGCATTCTCGGCATGGCCCCTGTCCCAAGGACATTAAACAATAGAACTTTCTATCTGCAGTCAGACCTGTGGGCGTCTCCTCGCCGCTAGCTGGGAACCGAAAGCGCTGTCCTTCGAATTCCTCATTTGCAACATCACGTCGAAAAGGCATCTGTGACCGCTTGAAATCACAAATACATCCATTTAGTGCGGCAGTGTGTGAAAATGGCAACTGGCTACACTCACAAATGGGACGCCCCGCACGTCGGTGAACCGCGGTACAGCGCTGCATGAGGGTCCACCGTTAATCGAGTACTACATTCCACTGACCCTTCACAAGTTTGTTCCCGACTGCAAAGATAGTATGTGAAACAATGGGAGCATAGCAGAATTAACATATGAAGCAATATCTCACTGCCATCGGGATGAAATACATGATTGTAATACCAAGATGCCATGCGTCGATTTGCAGCGTTGTGTGCGGGACGTGCTCGCCCAAAGGGGATTGCAGCTTGCACAGGTGGAATGAATCACCACAGGTGGAGGCTATACAGCTTGGAAACACATAAATTGCACACCCAACCCCCTCCCACAACCACACCCACTCCAAAATGCTACCGGCAGGACTTGCGATGTTGGCCCTGGGGGACCTGATAGCACTGCAAGTACTCCAACTTCAAGAAGAAGACGAACACCAACTACTACAACAACCGGCCGCACAGAGGAGACGCAGGAGGAGGAGGAGGGCAAGGCAGGGCCAGCAAGGCCCACCAGCACAGCCACTACCACCACGCAGGCAGCCCGCAATCCCACGCCTCCGAGCACATCCGTTCAACCTCACTGATGAGCAGATCCACACCCTCTACCGTTTGGACCGGGACACCATAACCGCCATTGTGGACATGACACACGCTGACCTTGTCAGCATGATAGATAGCCCAACCGCCATCCCACCCCTACTGAAGGTGGTGTCTGTACTCCACTTCCTGGCCACAGGCACCTACCAGCCCACAGTCGGACAGTTGCATGGCATTTCACAGCCACTGTTGTCACGGACACTATTGCAAGTGCTTGATGCCCTCCTGAAGCACGCAGACGACTACATCTCTCTACCACGCTCGGAGCAGGAAATTACGAACACAAAAGTGGGATTCCATGCACTTGCCGGCATACCGGGTTGCATTGGTGCCATCGACTGCACCCATGTGGAATTGGTTGTCCCACATGCCATGGAGGCCCAGTTCCGCAACCGAAAACAATATCATTCTCTTAATGTACAAATGGTGTGTGACTCAAACAGGATCATTACACATTGTTGTGCCCGATTTCCTGGATCAACCCATGATTCCATGGTCTTACGGAACTCTACAATACCACGCTACATGGAGCGACATGCAGGGAACAGATCCTGGCTACTCGGTGAGTCTCATTTCATGCATGATAATGTGGGGTATGTGATGCGGCAATGACCTGCCAGGAAGGGGGGGGGGTGCTTACGTAGCAATGTCATTCCTCAAACATCCTTTATTGTCCACATACAGGTGATGCCGGGTATCCACTGAAGAGATGGCTCCTTACACCACTCCGGAACCCACAGGACCAGCATGAGGAGGACTACAACCATGCCCACTCACGTACCCGTGTAGTCATAGAACAGGCATTCGGCCTACTGAAGGGTCGTTTCCGCTGCCTCAGCAGGTCTGGCGGGGCACTCCTGTACCGCCATGAGAAGGTTGCTAACATGGTCATGGCATGTGTCATGCTACACAACATGTGCATACGTAGAAATGTGCCCATGCCCCCTGACGCAGAACTGCAAGCACCAGAATATGGTCATGATGTGGGTGGGGATGTGGCAGAACCTCAAGGAGTCCGCGAGGCACAGGAGGGCCGTGAAATTCGTCAGATTATCATAGATTCATGCTTCTAGCACTCACGCCTGGTGGTTGATACATGGACACGGGAGTTGTGGCACTGTGTGTGTCTGGAACATGCACAATATGGACTGTACGCCTATGAGGGCCTCGTACACAAAGATCAATGTCCACACATCTCATTGGATGATTGTGAAATGTTTATAGCATATGTGAAATTGTGTTACACACCCCATCGACCCGCCACCCAAGTAAGCCCAACACACCCCCTCCACCCTCCTACCTCCCCCCCGAACACCAGTGTCCAAAGATGCTCATTGTCAGTGGGCAGACGCTATTGCAAGCCCCCTCTCCGGGTATCAGGGGCACCCCTGCCTGTGGAGCGCAGGTTCCTCCCAGATCTACGTTGGGTGCTGCCCTGGACGGAACTTGCAACGGATGATGTCTCTGCCTGCTCACGTCCATGCATGTCCCTAAGGGTTTGTGAGAGCTCAGTGAGCACACGGCGCACAGCGGCAAGTTCAGCACATACGTCTTTGGACGTCGCATGCAGTTCCCCCCTAAGGCTCTCGGTGCTTCTCTCCATTTGTACTCTCAGGCTCTCGGTGCTTCTCTCCATTTGTACTCTCAGGCTCTCGGTGCTTCTCTCCATTTCTGCCCTTACTGTCTCTGTACATGTTTCTATGGCTGCCTTGGTACCCCCACATTCATCAGCATGGTCCTTGAGGAGCGTGGCCAGTTGCTGCTGTTGCACGATCACCTGGTCGAGGGACTGTTGCCTCTGCTGGGCCATGGCCATTTGCGGTGGTGTCACAGAGGGGCTGATCACCTCATGTTGCCTTGACACAGGGCTTGTGGGGGATGGCCAGTCGTCGTCTTGTGAGTGCCCCTGCGTGGTATCCTCATGTTGTACGGGATGAAACAAACAGGGGGATTGAGACAGGTCATGGATGGATCGTACATCGACATCACCGTTTTCTGTGTCGGAGCATGCTGCCATTAATGCAGTGTCACCTATGGTGCTGCTGCCACCAGAAGCAGTGCCTTCTGTGGCATCCATTGGGGGGGCCTGTGGTGGTGGTGGTGTTGTGGCCATGCTGGCTGCTGGGGTGCCTGTTGAAGTCCCCTCCTGTGTGCTGCCACTTGATTTGTGCTGCTGCCGTGTCTTGATGCGTGCAGCTGAGGTGGAGGGTCTTTGGCCGTTGGTCTTGGCCCTCTTTGCAGGTGTGCTGGTAGGGGTGTCCTGGAGCTCGTCGTTTGAATCGGACCCTGTGGTGGAGTAAAGGAGGGCGAGCGTTATTAATGGGTCTGTGGAAATTGGAATGGCAATGTATCACATGCATTGGGGTGGTACCTGAGGGTGATTTGGGTCAGGGCCTTGGAGGTGGTTTCATTTTAGTGTGGATTGAGGGTGCAGTTGTATTGCAGCCTGCAGTTAGGGGGTGCCTGCTGCACGTGTAGAGGGTGTTTTTAGGATTTTTAATTATTTATTTATTTAATTTGACTTTTAATGTCCGCTATCAGGCCAATGTAAGTGGACGTTCTCCTGGACATGTGTTTCTGTTGCACTATGTGGACACATGGTACTTCACATGATTGGACATTGTGGTTTTAGCATAGTTTTATTTGGCCCACCTACCTGATTCTTTGGATGTCTGCACTCCTTTCTCCATCCCTCCGACTCCCTCTATGGTCTCCATTCCAATGGTGGAGGCACAGATTTCTTCCCAGGGGGTCAACTTGATGGGTGATTCCGATCCTCCCCCGGTAGCTGTGGCAATGTTACGGTTGGCGGATAGTATGCTCCGTACGCGTATCCGCAAGTCGTCCCATCGCTTCCTGCATTGCTGTGGGTTGCGGGGTGCGGTCCCCACCGCACTTACCCGATGTGCCACCAGGGCCCATATGGCCTTCTTGTTCGCAAGTGCCGTCCTGGTCATTTGCGTCGAGAAGACGACGGCAGCATTCTCCTGGAGGGTCTCTGTGAGCACCGTCAGTTCCTCACGTGAGAAGTGGACCTGCCGCTTGCGGTCGCACGCTTTTTTCGCTACTTTTCCCATTGTTTTGGTTTCACTAGGGTGGATGACGGGTTGGGATGTCTCTCAGGGTAGTATTTTTAATGGTTGCGTGAATATTCTAATTTTATAGGTGTACGGCGTGCTGTTTCCCGTTCCGGGCCCATGTTTTTGCTTCCGTTTCCGTATATTTACGGTCACCGTATTTTCCGATTGCCGCTCATTACGGTGACCGCTATGTCCGGTGGCGGAATTGCACCTAGGTCGCCGTACGACGGCGGTGAGGGGCGTTTTGGGGACATTTCCGCCATCGCGGACTTTGCACTTCCGCCAAGGCGTACTGCTCGTGCCCGATGGGTCAGAATTAGCCGCACTTTACTCTGTCGTGCCATGGCGGAAACGCTATTTACGCTATGGCGGTCAGGTCAGTTGCTTTCCGCCAGGGTCGTAATGAGGGCCAATATCTTTGTTACTCCTAGGGATCACAATCTTTGTTCTTGGTCTGCCCGACGGATCTATATCCCCTCTATACAACAACCCATTCTTTTGGAGAAAAAATGTGACCACTTTTCTTCCTTCCATCTTCCTCACTTGTTACCCTATTAAAGCTTTTCTGCCATTAAAGGATCATTATGCTGGGCAAAAGCTAAATCAGGAATATTTTCTTCTTCTCTTTCTATAAGCACTGGGACTTTGGGATCAAAATCAGCCTCTCCAAAACCCTGAGCTCCCCTACAAGTTTGTTTACAATTCTTAAGCTTTTCTGGCTTTGGGAACATAGCACGTTGCAATATACCTTGTGTCACCCAGTCCATAACGCCAAGCTAGGCAAGGTGGACATAAGTACCCTTAGGGGGAATAAGAATCAAATATGTGGGGATCAAAGCTCTTTACCCTGATTGAATCAACTCTCCCCTACTAGTATGGATATCAAAACCAATTGATTGTTCAGTAGCTATAGTGTAGGTAGAGACTCCTTTGCTAAGTTTCTCAAACTTGAGGGTTCCCCAATTTATATCAATTGATTAACATCCCACTCTGACACCATATGTGAGAGGTCAGAAATGTGAGGCAGACAACATTTGGATTGAATGTGTTTGTCAGGATGACTTCACAGCACCACTGCTTCCACCTGGATAACTCTTACTCCGGGTTCACTTCTGGAAGGATTCACCATGCGGGTCTACTCGCCTGTCCCATAGTGTTCCACATTCAACTGTGCTTCTGAAGTTTTAAATCTTCTGACAACCAAATGTTTTAAACAGCTTCAACAGTTTGCAACTTTGTGACTTTCAGCAACTTCTCAGACAAGACTATATTCACAATAGTGTGCCTCAACACCTTCATGTAGGCAAGGCACTCTTCCTCTGAACATTCACCTTTCAGAAGGCCAGCCCTTTGCCATTAGTCTTTCTGCAACATCAATATTCACCACAACTTCAGCAGTTTGTATCTTTGTGGCTTTGAACAACTTTTCAGAAAGCACAAGATTCACTTTGTGCCTCCTAACACTTCCAAGTAAGCAATGCACTCTTCTTCTGAACATTAACTTCCCAAAAGGGCATCCCTTTTGCCACTCTTGTCTTTCTACCACCACATCAGCCAAAATGCCATTAAGGATGTAATTCTACCTTTCCTCGTCTTGGCTTTGGCAATGTAATATCAATTTTTAGAGAACAGAACAATCACACAAACAGCAAGCTTCACCTTGTTACAGCCTTGCATTTACCTCTTTGCTTTCTGCCAATCAGAGTAGTTTCATTGTAGGCCTTGCTGTTAGTCTCTTTTGGCTTTAGACAATGCTTGTACAACTCTTGGCTTGGGCAATGCTTGTTCTCTAGAACTCATAAGTAGAGTTAATTAACTTCAGTGTTAGATTCTTTTCAACTGCTCCACAATTGACTCTTCGGTTAACCTTTACCTCAGAATCACTTATAAGCACACGCAACCAGTCTTTCCTCTGTTTACAGAAGCTTTAGTATTCAATTAACGTGATTCAGAGTGTTTTACTCTTACACAAGTGTATTTAAGGAAGTTCACTCATTTGTGTGTGCTCCTTTTTTTAACTTCCCATTGTCTAACAACCAGCGGTCGGTTCAACACTGCTTTCACTCGCACGCGAGTGACTCTGTTTGGATACAGTGAACTGCCTTTGTTCGCGCAAGGGATCAGAACGCTCAGTAACACTCACCGGCTTCTGTCTTTTTCCCTTCGCACTTCGACTACTTCTGGCTCGTCTGAACACACACCCTTCCTCTGTAAAGGTGTCTTTGTTCCCTCCACGCAGTTATGGTGCTCGTCTAACTCCTAGCACCCACAGCTATACGCCATCTTTCAGTCACGGTCTCCGGCACGCTTTCTCTGCAATCAGGTTCACAAGGGGAAAAGCAGTCTTCCTTCACACTTTCCACTGTGCAACTTCTGCACTTCAGATTTAGGGGGAATAGGACCCTCTCAGGACAGGCAGCTGAAATCTGCTTAGTCAAAGTCCCGGCATCGCTTGTTTCCACCAACTTCTGCCTGGATTGCCAACAACGTGCTCTTGCTCTGCTGCTGCTACTACTGTGACTACTTCAGCCACACCTACATCTAATAGCCTGCACCTGGGGGGGCTTTTAAACCTCTCTGCTTCCCTTGGGTGTGGGTCATTAGGCTTAAAAAGCTGACTACTCCTGCAAGATTTCTCTGGAGCCCTATTCCTCGTCCCAGTACTTAGGGAATTATGGGATTTTTAATCCCTAACAACCCTATTAGGTCTTCTAATTTCCTCTACATGACAGTACGCCATTAGAAGTGTGGGATTTTGGGGAAAGGTTAACAGGGGAGTTTCCCAGTCTTAATGACCTGTTCCCCTCCCCCTATGTGATCCTCCTGCAGAACACCACCCTTAGAGTCGGGATCAGGAAGCGTCTGCTCTTCCCTGGCCACACGAGAAGGGTCCCAGGCCAGGTTTTTGGGAGGGATTATTGCTGATTCATCACAACATGTAGTTCCTGACATCTTGTTTTAATCCTGGCCACCAGAAATTTATTTTTGTTAGTGTGTACGGAGTCCAAAACCCTCGATGTCCAGCAGCCAGATTAACATGACACAGTGCAAGGACTAGATGTTGCAGTTCTGTTGAAGGGACGTACAACCAATCATCATAGAAGTATACATCTTGTTTATGCTGCTTGACTTGACATACCCAAAGAAGGGAGATAAGGATCATATGATGTTTTTGTCTTTCATAAGAAGTTCGGTCTGGTGTAAAGTCAGCATTCTGAAAATCCTCTTTACGATGGGAAGACTAGCAATTTTTTTCCCAATACCGAATGGTTGCACTCACTTGGCGATAATGTCTTGGAAAGGTATGCTATTGGGTGTTCTTCTTAGTCAGACTGGACTTGCTTCAATACTGCCCAGATGGCTCTGTCCAATGCGTTGGCTTCCACAAAGAAGGATTTGATATTGTCAGGTAGGCAAATGATAGATGTACGTGTGAAAGAGAACTTGATCTCGTAGAATGCCTTTTCTTCTTGTGCTGTCCATAAAAAACACATGTTTTTCTTTAATAATGTCATAAGTGTTAGTACTTTAGTGGAAATATTGGGGATGAATTTACGATACAAGTTTGCTAAACTTAGAAAGTGTTGGATAGCGTTAGCTAAGGTTGGTGAGGGCCACTCTAGGATTGCTGATACCTCCCTGGTGTCCACGGAAATGCCTTGGTCAGAGAAAACATATCCCAGGTATGCAACTGTGGAGACATCGAAAGTACACTTCTCTGGTTTGGCTTGTAAACAGTGTTGCAGCCCTTATAGAACTTCTTTGACATGTTCAGTTGTTCTTGTTCAATAATTGAGAAAATCAGTATATCATCCAGGTATACTATCACGAATACTAATAACAGGTCAGAAAAGATAGCGTCCATAAAACGTTGGAAGATGGATGGAGCATTCATTAACCCAAAGAGCATCACTTTATATTCATACATGGCAAAGGTTGTACGAAAGTCAGTTATCAGATCTTCTCCTACTCAGACTCAATTGAAGTGGTATGCTCCTCTTAAATTCAACTTAAAATTCTTGCACGACGTACGACTATCAGGATTTTTTTATATCAGTGGGAGTGAGTTCTAATCCTTGATATAGCATTGAGGCTGTGGAAATCCAGGCCAGGCTTCCATTCTGAAGTGTCTTTTTTTAAACAAAAAAGCTAAAGGCCCACCTCGGGACCATAACTCCTGCATTAGCCCATGTATAAAATGTTCTTGGAGATATTTCTTTAGTGCTTGTTTCTCTGCTTCGGATAAAAAAACATTCTCCCAAATGGAAGAGTGGCCCTGGGGGCCAAGTCTATTGAGCAATAATATGGTCTGTGTGGTGATAGTTCCTTCTGTGTTTTTTTCGTTAAAATCATTAAGGATCTCCTGGTTCTTGGCTGGAACAGATGTAATGTGATAACCCAACAGATGTGAGGTAGACATCACCTTCCCAGGGACTTCTTTCTTTTCCATCATTAAGTGCTTCTGTAGAAAATGTTCTACACAATACTCAGACCTCATGAACATAGTGTGGACATTCTAATTTATGTAGGTAATGTGCTTTTAGAGACAAGGAAACCCCAAGATAACAGGTAAATGTGCCACCTTGATTAAATCAAGCTCCCAGATGCCCTAGGGCCTTGGTTTCGCACTTTATAAATCATTATACAATACAATACAAATCAAAGAAGACTTCCTCCGAATGTTTGGAGATGGCCATCTGTAATAATTCTGTATTTTGTCTTACTGGCCCTGAGACCAAAGGTCGACCACCAATACCTTTAGCAGGTAAGGCCTTTTCTTTAGTTGAGTATTCAATCTGCTGATCTATAACCCATTCGAGATCCATAAAGACACCAGCAGCACCGCTGTCTACAAAAGCGTGAACCACATACTGGTGGTGGTTAGAAATTAGACAAATCTCTATTACAAACCAGGATGCATGTGGAACTGTCACTTCCATCACTTGTCTTTGAGCAGGGGGGGTGACTGCAATGCTCTTCCAGTCTGCCACCACCTCTAACACTGGGAGGATGCATTCACTAGTAATGAGGTGGAGCAACAGGACAATTTCAGACCATTTGTTATTTGGAAACGCAGTACATGCCTTCTGAACGGTTGTTCCTCTTCAGACGAGGACCCGCAGACTGGATAGATCTACATGGGCTCCTCTGTCTGATTTACTTTTCGTTTCCCAGAGGGCAACCTGATGACTAGACACTGCTAATATGGTTCTATATTTCTCTCGTTTTTCTCAACCAGAATTGCAACTGTAGTACCAATGTTACCATGGCTGAGAAGGAACAGGGACCAGGCACACAAGCTAACTCATCTTTTAATTTTGCAGAAAGCCCTTTTCTATAAAGTGTAAGGCACATCTCTTCCGGCCATCCAGTGTCTCTAGCCAACTGTTTAAATTGGGCAGTATATGTTAAGGCATCTTGGGTTCGTTGGACAAATTCCAGTAAGGTTTCCTGGGCTGTATACGTTAGGTATAGTTGATCAAACAGGGCTTTTAAAGCCCCCATAAATCCATTGTAGTCATCCAATATGGGATCCCTGAAAGTGATCATGGAAGTAGCCTAAATTAACGCATTGGCAAACATCAATACATCCTTGAGTTTTTTAGAGAAACTGTCAAAACAGTCAATCTCCAGAGTGCCCAAGTCCTTGGCCTCACGGTTGGCAAATGCCTGTCGCAGGGTGGCATTTTCTATGCACAGGGCCTGCAGTTCTGCAGTCAAGGACTAGACGGCCCGAAGCCAAGGCTTCAGTTGCAGGTGGCCTTGTAATCTGTCATTGACATGCCTTACTGGAACTCATTGTTTGGTCCGGGAGTCTCAGAGATATGGCCTGTCCTTCCCAGAAGCCACCTGACAGCTACACGGTTTGGGTGTTTGGCTGATCAGGACTGGCAGGCAGCAGATGAAAACCTTCAATTGGAAAAAAACCTCTGGTATTAAGATAAATAGCAGGAGAGTGCAGCAGTGCCTCAGATGCAATAAAGGCAGACTGGGAAAAGACTGGAGAGTATGGCAAGGTGAACAAGGTAAGAACGAGACAGTCTGAGTGGTCAGTAATGTGAGGCCGACAACTGCTTGTAGTTTTCTCAATATTTGACATTTTATTTCAAAGGAAAATGCAAATAAAACCTAACAAAGCCTACCCTACCAAGTCTAGGATCCAAGGGAAAACCTCCTATTATATGCAAAACTGCCCCTCCCCCAAACAACAAAAACAATCCAAACAAAGTGTAAACAACACAAATAAAAGATTACCAAACAACCAGTGTCCTGGATGACTCCTATTTGGCCTGGCTAGATCTTCCCCAGGAATGTCCAAAGTAAATTTCTTCCAAGGAAAAAAAAGTCTTAAATCAGTTCTTGAAAAGTTCCAAAGAATTAAAAGTTCACTTAAACGAGAAAATCCACTGGTAACAGTTCCTTCTGGGTTTTTTGCAAAGTTTCCCTTCCAAGTTCCTCAAAGAAAACAGAATCAATGGTAATTCTGGATGACCTCCGTCGAGGATGGAATGGATAAAGTTCAAAACAAAAATACCACTTCGAATGGATTGTGTCCTCACACGTATTCCTCATCTCATGATAATTATCCTTCCAGTTCAGCAGCTTTGGAATTATTTTTGACATGGTGTGCTGTGTGCCTTGTCATCGAGTCGATGTCCCTTGAGGGCCTTCGTTCGACTGTCGACGTCATCATTAGTATAAATAGCGCACGCAGCACCCGTTGGCTTCAGTTCCATTTTTCTGAGCTAACGCTTCAAAGGAATTATGGCGCGATTCGGTTCTTCAGTGAACTTCGTCACTAATTTCCTGAAACAAAAATGTCTTCTACATCGGTTCCATCAATGCCTAAAATGGGCTTCAAGAAGTGTCAAGACTGTGGATCAAAGATGTCGATCACCAAACCCCAACGCATATGCCTGTAGTGTCTTGGTCCCGGTCACTCTACCTCCGAGTGTAACTCCTGTCGGCAGATGACCGAAAAGGCTCTAAGGGAGCGTAAAGGTAAATTAGCGGTGGGGAGATTACCTTCAAAGTCTCCTTCAAAGAGTTCCAAAAAAAATCTGAAGAGTCGAGAGGTTCTCCTTGACGGAAAAATGTCTAAAAAATCTCGATCACGCCATTCTTCTTCTTCTTTTTCTAAGAAGGCCAAGAAATGGTGTCACAGGCAACATTCGACCTCCAGTGATTCCTCGGCCAAGATAATCAAATGTCCAACTAAGTCGGACTCCCCAGCAAACTTCGTAAAGGAATGCTTAAAATCTTCGAGAATGCGGCCCATCCCCCTCAAAGGACAAGCAGAAAGCCCATGCCCCTGTCGATCGTATCAAGATGGCAAAGGGAAGTTGAATACTAAACCTTTAACATTTTTGAGTCTGTGCCATAAACCGGAATTACATCGAGAGAAATCTTGATCTGACGAAAAATCGTTGAGGGCCTCGACAAGCCAGGAATCCAGTCCATCGAAAAATCCTTTGAAAAAACAATAAAAGTCAGCAACTCCAATGGAAGGCAGTAGCGTATAAACCCAAAATGAAGAAAATATTCACATCGGGAACAGGAAAACGTAGTAAATGTGCAGAATTACATGCAGTTTACCAGGCATTAAAGCAAGAGTCGCCTGGCTGTTGTTATATCTATACTGACTCCTGGTCCATTACTAATGGACCTGAGGTTTGGCTGTCAACATGGCAGAAAAAGGGATGGAAGATTCATGCAAAAGAATTATCGGGAAATGAACTGTGGCAAGATATTGCTGACATGTTAATGCCTAGCACAGTGACTGTATATCATGCAGATGCACACTGAGCAAAAGACTCACTAGAACTTTGGTTCAATTCTGTTGCAGATGAACATGCCAAGATTTCAGCTACGGATGCGAGGTCTGAGGAAAATGATCTTGAAGGGATTGCTAAGTCTGCACACCAGAAAAGTGGCCATCTCGGAGAAAAGGCTACCAGCAAGTGGCACAAGATAGCGGAATTAGCATTCCATTATAAATAGTGAAAACAGTCATCTTGCAATGCCCAGTGTGTCATCATCAAAAACCGACATCTATACCACATGTCATACGTGGTACATTAAAACAAGGTGCTTAGCCTGATCAAATCTGGCAGATCGATTATATCGGTCCGATGCCCATTAGCAGAGGATGTCAGTATGCGTGCACAATTTTGAACACATATTCAGGATATTTAATGATCCTACCATGCAAAAGAGCCCCACAATTGAATACTATTAAATTGTTGGATCAAGTGGCAGTTTATTATGGAATCCCTTTACAGATTCAGAGTGACAATGGGTCACATTTTAAAAGGAAACTGATTCAAGATTATTGTCAAGAAAAGGGGGTTAAATTGATTTTTCACGTCCCCTATGACCTTGAGGCTTCGGGATTGATTGAGAGAATGAATGGTTTGTTGAAAGAACAGTTGTGAAAAAAACTGGTTACGGTCATCTGAAAGGGTGGTGTGAACGTGTTCTAGGTGCCGTGCAGGTACTGAATAACAGACTAATCGCCAATAATGAGACCCCATTGATTGTATGTTAACACTAGCCTTACCAATGAAGCCAAACAGAGCATTTGAAAGACTGATGTACTGGGAAATATCCCCTGGAGCGCTAGCTCTTTATCGAGCAACACCAAAGTCTGCAGGGGTGGATTTAAATGCAAGAGAAGAGATTAGGCTAGAACCCAAAGGAATCAGGATTATCGACACAGGAATTGGAGTGCAAATTCCATCAGAACACATGGGATTAATAGCCCCTAGATCTGAATTAGCATTGAGGAGAATCCAAGTGTTGGGGGGAATTGTTGACGCAGACTATTAAGGAGAGATAAGTGATTTTGATTAATAGTGGAGAAAATATGCTACCTATCCATAAAGGTGATAGGGTGGCACAATTGATCATTGTACCTGTAAAGTGGTCTATGGTGAAGGGAGAGGCACCCAGGATGATAACTCCACGTGGTGACAAAGGTTTTGGCTCGGAATGGTTCCGGGAGAGCAAGTGTGGGTTGAAATACCTAGTGGTCTGCCGGTTCCGCCAGATGTAACTGCAGCCGGGGAAGACCAAGTTGTTCTTGTAATGGAAACAGCGAAGCGAAAATTGAGTCATGTTCCCGCTAACAAATGTTATTTACGTGAGTGATGTACTTCACTTATATGTTGTTCTTTCAGAAATTCTTTTTTCCAGACTCTGTGTGCGGTGTTTGTGCTTGTGGATTTGTGTGGAGTCCATTCGGGAGGATACAGGACATGCGAGGAACGGTGGCAGATGTCTCCATTTTGCAGCTGAATTCAACCATCTGGATGACAACTGACGACTTTGATGTTACCACGTTGCCTGCTGCCTATTCAACTACACTGTATCGTGACTCCTTGAGGAAATGTCCTGGACATGGGCATGATGTTTGGTCCCCTTCCGCGACTTCCATGTCTTTTTTGTGGCATGGCTATGCTGCAATTGTCGAGCAGCCTGAGAATGTATGGGTCCTCCTGGCCCATCCTGTGTTGAACATCTCGCACCTCTGCTTGGCTGATGTTCATGATGCTGCAAACCTAATTTCAACCTGCCTTGTGGCCGTACCAGCGCTGGCCCCTGTCCTGTGGCACATTTTCGGAGTACTGCATAATGATTCTCTCGTAGAGGATTCCGATGTCAGAGTCTCTTTTTCTGTTTATGAGTACTGCAAATTTTGTGTGGACACAAATCGCAAATGAAGAAAAATGACACATATTATTACCTACGATATTGCTCCTGCTGATGTTTGTTACATGATGACTTGTGATCCTCTGCGCATTGGCAAATGTCAACAATTGGACTTGACTTATGATCAAAGTGGCACTGACTTTGAAAAACATTTCTGTGCCCAATCTAGATCCATTTGTACTGTTGTGTCTTTTGGCATGTTCTGTAATTTTACTATTTTGACTGCCAGTCATATTTGCCATGTTAAACTTCCTGCTGGTTGGCTATTTTCCTGCGGTAATTTTATTTATTGCTATATTCCTGGTAATATTTCCGGTGGGCGTTGTGCTTTGACATACCTTAGTTTAATGATGTTTCCTTTGCAACCTGCTATTCTTCGTGCTACGCGTGTTGTTCTTCATATTGGCTTGTCCCCAGATTGTGATTCCAATGTTCATTTGTCGTCTGAAGCTGAGGTTTTATCGCTTGCAATTCCTTTGGTGGGTGTTTTGGGGTTTAGCAGCTGGGGACTATAAATCTTTGATTCAATTGGCTTGTGTGGTAGTCAAAGGACTTAATGAGACATCTCAAGCTTTGACTGAGCTGCTGTTAGACAACAGGAATTTTAGAAAAGCTGTTTTGCAAAACAGGGACACTATTGATTATTTGTTTTTGAAACATAATTTGGGTTGCAATGCTGATGAAGTGATGTGCTCTTTTGATTTGGAAGATTGTTCCTGTACTATTGAAAAACACATTGGCGGGTTGGGGGACCTCATTTCTCAAGTCACTCAAGGTCAGGGCGGGAGCTGGCAGGATCGGGTTTTTTCATGGATTCCGGGGGCATTGCGTTATATTTTTGTTTGGGGTTTTGCTATGCTTAATGTTTTGTTTGTTGTTGTTGCATTTCTTGCATCCCAAATTTGTTGAGGATGTTTTGTCGGTTTCAGAGACAGTCTTTTGTTCATTGGGTTATGGCAGTTGATTGTTCAAAGGGTGGAGTGTAATGCGTGTGCCATTTTGGACATTTACTTCCAAACCACAATGAAGGTCTACGTTTCTGTAAGCTCAATGAGAAGGCAGACATGAATTCTGCAACGGCGGCAAGATTATTTTATGAACCGGATGAGCTCACTATGAAGGATAGTTGTTGTATTGTTCGCTCAAGGATGAGCTGAGAAGGGAGTCGGAGACGTGCAGGTGCAGTGATAAGGGGTGCTGGGAACGATCGCATGGAAGACAAACTGGGTTTTTCCACTACTGACTGTATTTTTCCACTCTTTGCCTCCCATGCTTGCTGTCTGTTTCGGATGGGGACGGTTGGCAACCTACGAGGGGCAGGGATTTTTACCCCATAAGAGGAAATGTATCCTGATGGTAGATAGAGAATTGGAACCCCGGGTGATGAAGTCTCGCTGAGAGGGAGGACATTCTGCTCCAGACCTGGTTAGCACGCGTGATCTCTCTGCCTACCTGCCTCGGGACTGGGTAGTGTCGTCCTGGCCGAGATGAAGTTTTGTCCTACAACTACACTAACGGTGATGTAGACCTTGTGTAACTATCCTTGCATGTGTGTTTATGTATAACCAATAATATGTATGACTAATTGCATTTATTTCACTGGTTATCTGTATGCCTATAATGTGTGAATACAGGGCCTGCAAAGAGCCAATCATATTCCAATTGTTGGTCTAGGTGTGTATTATTGCCTTCTTGACTCCAAGAACTTTTAGTCCGTGTAATAGTGTGAGTAGCTCTGGAGTCATTATATGTGTCAGAAAAGCAAAACACCATTTAACTATCGTACCTTCCCTATGAAACCTTCTCTTACTCTCCCATCAGCTTTCCCAATATACTTTTGTTGGACAGTGCACTAAAAAGGAAAACACCCATAAGGTATGTACTGACACGAAGTAGAGGCGAAGCGCAATGAGGATCAATGCTGAGAACCAAGGCATGAGGTCTAGTTGTTCAAATCCACCGACTGGCCCGCTATTGTTAAAAATGAGAGAGGGAACCGAACAATGACGTCTTCTACCTCTCGACACAGACCGGGAGCACAGCAAGGTAAGCGAACAAGGCCAGACCAGAGAAGCAGATGGAATCGGGGAGAGGAGCACATCTGCAAATCTCCCACCAAATAGGAGGAAGCTTCCAGCAGAGGAGGAAGTGCTCTCGCCAGGAACAGAGACTGACAGCATAGAAAACAGAACATCGGGCTGCTGGAGAGGCTAACAAAAGACCAGAGAAGGCTCTGATATCTGGAGAAGCCTTAGAAGATCCTGGGAGACCTGAAGACAACCAGAGGGCAACTGCCAAGACCCTGCAGTTAGGGTGGACAAACCCGGGGTTGAGGAGACCCAAAGAAGGCAAGAGGCCTTAAGTAAAAGAAGGACTAACCCATACAAACATTGACCGACACACAACAGCAAGGTGAAGGGAGTCTGGGATCCTTATTGGGAACATACATCCCAAATAACAATAAAAAGGGATACGAATATTACACTTACAAAATGTGCTCACAGTCCTTGGCAGGAGAGTAAACCAAGGCTGGGGCATAAAGATAACTCTGAAGTTAACCAAGTGAAGGGGGTCTGGTACTACTACTACTGCAAAGTCGTCTGCGATGTAGTTTGCTTCAAACTTCAAAGAAAGTCTTGGACCTTCACCATCATTGAAATTCACAACTTCTTTAATAAGGATTCAACGCACATTGATGCTGGTTGGTCCACTGGTATGTTTGCCAATTGTACTGCAAGTTAAGTTTCTCTCCCCCATGAGAGTTTCTAAAAGGAGGGCTTCTGTCCTGCCACCGGTGGGTGTCTACTGCCACACCAGTTAACTGCTGACAATGTGCCTCATAACATACTCATGACGCGTTGGGCAAGCAAAGCAACACACAGCTGACACAGAAGCTGTTAACATAAAGGAACCCCATTCTGTGTTAGTCTCTCAATACGCACTGCAAATGCATATGGGTTGTGTGCATGCCTCTGCTAATGTTACTCTCACCTGGCTCCCACAGAGGCGTCGATCTGAACTGGACTGCTGCGGTCTCCACCAATGTGACGCGTAGGGCCGAGATGACGGACTGGACTGGCCCTCCTAGCTTCCTTTGCTTGGCCCGTAGGAATATTCTTCTGCAAGTGGAGAAAGGGAATTAATCACCCATGGAGTTGAGCGTAAATCCCCCCACCCCGCTGTTCTCCCCACTGATCACCTTGGATGTTCCCTCTTATAGTCTCACCTGATGATTTGAAAAGATGAGCTCCCCATCCTGCATTGAGCGCAGGGGCGGGTAGATAACCAGTTGCTTCACTGGCTCGAAGGAATTGGTGAGTTCCAGGACAATATTGACTCCGATATTCCCAGCAAGACGCCGTAAGTATGTAGTTCGTAAGAGTTCAAATGCCTGACTTTCACTCTTGTCCGATTCCTTGCAGGTTGCAGCTTGACCCTACTGAAGAGTTCCTCGTGGCAACTGGTAATGTTCTGGTAAGGATTTGTATTATCCAACACAGTTCGATAAAATAATGTCCATATGTAACCTGTTACTTTCTCCCTTATTCAGGCGCTGAGAGAAAGTATGAAGTCTCGGGGAATACTGCCTCCAGCGGTAAAATCAGGTAAGTCTTTTGTGGTGAGGAGGGTTCCCCTTGTTAGTCCCTTGTTTCACCTTGCTGTCCTTTTGTTTCCCCTTAGGGGCCGGGATTCGGCTAGGATGCAGTGGAAGCTGCGCTGACCCGTGAAGAAGAATAGTACCCCCGGTGGTAAAATCAGGTAAGTCTATGGGGGGTATTCCTCTGTGTATTCCCTAGGTTCACCCTGCTGTTCTTGTCTTCTCCTTAGGTGCCGGAGTGCGGCGGTAACATGCAGGAGGATGCAGTGAAATGTGAAGATGCTGCGAAGGCCAGTGAGTTCAGCGCGGCGCTGCAGCAGGCGAGGCGACACACATAAAATAACTACTTTCTTCCAGCTCGAAGGCGTGATGGATCGGGAATTCGGGTAAGGATCAAAGGTATTGCTCTTGTTCTAACCTTTTCTCCTTCTTTCTCCCTTTTTCTAGGAGCTGCAAACTCGAGGCGGGCGTGGCACAAGACTGGATGCAGACTTGCAGGCACGGTGAGCATTACGCTGCTGGATGCAGAATAACGCGAAGCGTGTGCTGCTCTTCGGGCGTGGTTTAAATAGCCTCCAATGTAGTCCCAGGTAAGTATTCCTCCCCAGCCCCACCCGAGTAAAAAAAAATAGTCCCTAGGTAAAATAGTCCCTTCCAAGCCTCGTTTGGCTTGGAGTTCTTGCAGCATGGTCTGCATCAGGTAAGTTTGCAGCATGGTCTGCATCAGGTAAGTTTTAATCCATGAGCCTGGCACCTATGGCACCAGGACTGACTCTCGCGCCAGGACTGCACCCAAATAGCCCCTAGTGGGCATTGTTGGGCTTGCTTAGGGTAACTTGATGCCTGCTTCCGGGGTTGCTGGACTTGGTCTGGGTCCCCGGGGGTAGGCATCATGACAGCTAACTAAATAATGTTCTCATTAAGGCTCAAAACATAATCTTGTGCATCCATCTTGCCACCGTCATTGAAATCAGAAAAGCAGACTTGGCTCCATAAACGGTATGCACAGGTTGCACCACTTAATTCTCTGCAATCATAAGGTTTTCCATAAGAACAACAAGTTATGCAGTCATTTACACAACCTCTCAATGCATGCGGGTACTTAGCTTGTTGTCCGGGTGCCCTGCGGGACCACCCGGACCTGAAGGGATGACAAGGTGAATAGGATGCAGCATCTCCACACTGCCGCGAACCAGGCTGTTTGTAGTTTTACTGCACTCGCCGCAGCGTGTAAAGCCGTGCCACAGCCAGAAATGCTCTGGCCTCCTTATCACCACCACGGCCTGGGGATGTAAGCCAGCAGTCCACCGGCATCCTTGAAAGCATCTGAAAACTCCACCCATGCCGCTGTGACTGCCCGTGCCGAATGCTTCAATAATCCGCACACGGGCACAGGCGGCCGGCATGTAAAGTAGTCACTGTGATTGAAATCAGCTGGGGAAGCGCGCGCACTGAGAAACTAAAATTCCCTCCCAAGGCTGCTGGGAATTGTAGTTCCCTTAAGTCCAATTTGGTGTACACCACTGCTGATTTCACTTGATCTAACAATACTGCAATTAAAGGCAGTGGAAACCTATTCTTTACTGTCACCTTGTTCAATGTGCGATAGTATATGCAAGTTCTGAGTGTTGCTTCCTTCTTTGGGACAAAAAACAAGGGCGAGGTTACAGGGGAAGTAAAGTGTCTGATGAACCCCTTCATCAAAATCTCATCTCAATACTCTCTCAAATGTAAATCCTCAGTCCCAGTCAGTGCGTATATCTCGGAATCTGTCCTTACACCCCTCTTCCTCTGTCTCCTCACCTGTGTCTTCAGGGGTGATGTCCAGAGAATCCAACTTCTTCTTCCTTCTGTGCCTAGTTGTCTTCTTGTCTTTTTTCTTATTTTCAAAGAGATAGGGGCGAGCTCCCCTGGAGGCCACTTTGCCTTATGAGCAGTCCACCAGTGTTACGTTTTGGCTCCTCTGCGGACTACGTCATGCTCACAGACCCCCTTGTGGGACCGCTACAGGTTGCCATGGCGCCTGTACAAGCTCCGGCGGACTCCGTGTCAGCTGACATGTCTTGCACATAGAAAACGTGTATGCAAGCCATGCCCCCTTACGGGTTAAAAAGCTGTCGTCTTCCGTGGGCTCGTTGCTGCAAATTAAGCTTTGCTTGCCGCAATGGTTACGTCCGTTTGTTTGTGAAGCTATTGTCACAAATTCCTGATTGCTTTCCTGGTTCCTACCTTCGCCTGACTCCTGGACTAATTCCTCTCCTGAATTTGGCATTGTTCTTCGACCGTTACGGTACTGACCCGGACCGCTCTCGGACTGCCACCTCTCTCCTCCTGGCCATCATCTCCTGGGATCAACGCGGTACGTCACTGGATCGCTAATCCACGCGCCTGCTACCTTCTTGCAGTTCAACTCGCAAATAGTGTTCCGGAACACCTTAACTGTTCTGGAGGTTGTACCTACCTTACACTCCAAGGTACTCTTTCGTTGCATGTTATTTTGATTGCCTGCCAGTGCCATCTCTCTTTGCTACTGCTCCACTCGCAAATACTACCCCTGTTGGGAATTCTTGGACCTCTCCAGTTTGCTGATCTTTGGGACATTTAGGATTACTATACTCTGAACTGTTTCCTAAGTGCATATTGTGCCGCTTTCCAGAGATTGCACCAACCCGAATCTAGTACGACCCTCGTGCCGCCCGGGATATTTTCCCTGTACTAACTTACCTGTTTATTATTTCATCCTGTTGTTTTTGCTTCCTCCAGGACTTCATTAATCCTTGAGAATCCCACAACTCAGGTCTGTTGTTTTTGGTTGATTATCCTATAGATCCTGTTGGGACACTTCCACTCATATCATATATTTCTTTATAATTGGGCTTATCTTCCTTTGTAGACAAATCCCATTCAACGGGGAACTCCACTCCAATCCTTATCTAGGTATTTTTCTCCACTGCTGTTATTTAATTACGTTACTAGTTCTTCACAACACTGCTAATCCTCTTTGTATTCCTTTTCAGCATTGGGTTTCGGTGGTGTGTGTTCTCCCTGCTCTTTTATTCAATTGACACCTCTGCCTGTTCAGATTGAAATAGCAGAGAGGTAAATTGTAGAAAAGAGTCCCTCCTTGAGGAAGCCTGAATCTTTGTATTCAGGGGAGCTGGAACATTGGAGGCTGAACATCAATTCCTGTATTACTATCGTCCCCAAGGTCTTCTAATCCCGACCTACTTCCGGAGCGGTGGGGACCCCGGGGAGCCGACCCCTGTCCAGGGAAAAGCCTTGCTGCAGAAAAACCCTGGTACCGTAAAACAGCAGTAGGTGAGTAGAGTACAATACAAGTCTGGTTGTCCTGAGGTCTGGACAAATATTCCAGCAGTACAGTTCCTTGCAAAGAGCAATTGTAATAGTGCAGCAGGGTCAGATAGGATCTTGCAGTACGGGTACCAGAATGCACTAGAAAGTATCTTGAACACAGAAGCACAAGACAGAATGAGAACTGAGGGGAGAATGCAATCCACTGCAGGAGAGGCTGGGAAGATGGAAGGAACCAGAAGAAAGTCGCCAGAGGAGGAAGCAGCAGCAGCAGGCAAGCGTAGCTCCAGGGAGAGAGTGGGGACAGCGATGAAACGCTGAAGGAGGGATAGAGAGACTAGGAGAACAAACAGGCACAGGAATCAGGAGAGAAATACTTACACTGGGTCAGGACCGGCATAGGAAGGAATAAATGGAAAGGAACATGAAGAGCAGAGGCGAACTTCGTAGCGTCTAACCTCACGGAAAGCGAGGGTTGCAACGTGCATGCGCGATGCCTTTGTACTGGGTTATACACATCCTGTCCATGTTAGGGGAATGCTAGACTGTCAACCCGGTTTCCATGGGAGACGGCGTTAGAGCAGCTTCCATGGAACCGTTCCGTTGCCATAGAAACGCTTTACCGTTTCTATGGCAAATTCGTGACCGTATATCCTGCTGCAAGGCAACTTTGCCCCTGGTTCAGACTAATCACACAATCATAAGGTCGATGGGGTGGCAATCTCTCAGCCCCACCTTTGTGAACCATGCCTGCAAACTCCTTGTATTGGGATGGAATACCAATCTCAGTGGCCCCCACAAACTGAGGCACCTGCTGTGTGTAGCCTGCAAAGAGAATAGCGGGTCCAATCTCCCCCTGCATATGTGTCTCACACTCCCGAGTCTCAAAAAACACTTCCTGGGTCGCCCAAACAATCCTAGGATTATGCTGTACCAGCCACAGCATTGCTAAAATGAGACCAAATTATGGGGTCGCAATTAGATCAGAGGTAATTTCTTCTACACGTCCTGACGCACACACCATCCTCAAGGTTTGGATTTGCTGTCTAATGGGTCCTGACATCAATGGGGATCCATCCACTGACTGAACTCCCTCCACCTGCTTTTTATCCTGTAGAAGTAATCCCAATTGTTCTGCTAGGTTGATGTCAATGAAATTTCCTGTAGCTCCAGAGGCCACCACAGCTGACACAATCTGCTTAGTTAGGGCAAAACATAACGGGCCTCATTACAAGTTTGCCGGTAAAAAAAGCTAATTACTGGCATGCCGGTGCTACTGTGTCCGTGTAGCACTGCTGCCGGAATCTATAGTAGATTCCGAGTTAGTGTGCACGTGCATTCTGGCATGCTGGAAACGGTAGCACTGGCATGCCGATAATGACCCCTAAACCCCCGAGACCGGCATCCTCGATGCTGCAGACACCGACTCCGGCATCGATGAAGCCGTAAATACCGGTACCTGTAATACGGGCACCAGAAGCAACGCCATCGCTCCGAAACGGGAAATGCATTGGCGGCCATCTTTAAAATCACAATCCATATCCTCATCCTACTGGAGTGCAACTGCTAAACCAAGTGCTCACCTACACTGACATCGACATGAGGCACTGTCTGTCGCCGCAAACCCTGCTTTAGTGAGCAGGAGCTCAATATGCTTGCTGACACACTAGTTGAGCATGCCGATGTGGTGTTTGGAGCAGATCTGCAGCGCCAAGCACAGTTAAGGAAGAAGGCAATATGGGAGGAAGAGGCCTCTAAAGTGTGGGACGGCTTACGTCTCCGGGTCTGTAACCTCCTCGCCAGGTCCATCTTAACAGTTTTGGGGGCCCCGGGCACAGACAGCCTTGCACCCCCCCCGAAACCCATGTTGCCCCCCAAAGCCCATATCCTACTCCTACCCCCCTCCAAACCCATGTCGCCCCCTGCAACACGACACCCATGCCCCCTCCATATCTCGAGTCTAATTCAACAGATACTCCTCTAAGCTTTAAATGGATTATCTAGTTGTTAATAAAATATAAACATTATACATCTGTGATCTGTTTCCCCAAGAGGATGCTATATTAAGGACATTTCACTTTGTGTTTGTTTCGAATAATATATTTTGTAAAAAAAATAAAGGAAAAGGATTTTAAGCAAGCATTTAAACATTATCTCCAAGGCCTCTTTGGCTCCCAGTCCACCCCCGACAGCATCATAAAGCAGCAAACCCTGTGTTCCGCTTCAAGGTGTCACAGACCCTTCCGCATATCCAAGAAAAGCAGCGAGAGGCCTTCCTCATCCACTTCAATTCAGCGGCAAGCAGGCCCCCCCAAACTCCCTCCCCCCCAGTGGCATTGACAACATAAGAAGCGCTGGCGAGACCTGGAGAGGTGGATACACTGTCTGTTCACTGACTATTAGAATGCTTGTCTAACCACATGAGGTGGCTCTCCACCACGACCACTGGAGCTGTGGCCATGGGAAGGAAACCCATTAATGCCATTGATAAGGAAGGCATTGAGGGACTTGGAGACGTGAAAGCAGGGAGTAAGGGTCAGTACTTTACAGAACACCCACATCACTCAAAGACATATGGGTGCCTGCCTGCATATATTGTCAGACATGTAACTGTTTAGAAAACGTTATTTTCATGAGAAAATAAAATAGAAAACTTATCGAACAGTCCACAAGTGTGTACACATTTACATGACTAGCACCTACACCTCAGCTCCTACCAGTGGTGGTCATAGTTATATTATGTTATTTTGCATTTATATAGCGCCTTTTATACCATTGGTATGGTCTGAAGGCGCTGGTAGGTTGAACGCCCTTGGGAACCGAAGTTCAGATCAGTAGAGAGAGTTAAAGGTGCGTGTGAGTGCCGGATATGTGTGCAGCCGGTGCGGTATTCGTGTTATAGCTGCTTCTTGGCGGTAGGTGTGGTGGTTGCGAGATCAGGAGTATGTATTCGTTCTGGCTGGATTTATCCAGACCGAATGTGGCTGCGTTAGGCCTGAGGAGAACGCCTGGCTGGGGTGTGTGTAACCAGCAGTGTTTAATTAGAGTGATGGGGAGTGTGGGGCAGTGTGGGGCAGATGTTGGTATGAGAACAGTTGTACCGAATGGTGTCAGAGTATCTCTGTGTTCTAGTTGAGTGGTGGTGTAAAGAAGAGAGTAAGCCTGGTGATCTGATATGATGGGTTATATGCTCTTTCATACGTTCCCTGCACTCCAAACCATTCCATGTAAGTCATGCAATACTATGCTCTCCAGTCCTTTCCATGCACTCCAGTTCACTCCATGCACCGCAGTCTGCTCCACACACTCCAGTCCGCTCGTTCTATCCATATATGACCCCCTTCCATCTGCATACTTCGCCCGTTCCGTCCGCTCTATGCATTCAGTGGCTTTACATACTCATCCGTTCTACCCACTCATCCGCACTACATACATTCCGCACTCATCCGATCTACATACTCATCCGCTCTACGCAACTCATCCGCTCTATGCAACTCATCTGCTCTACGCAACTCATCCGCTCTACGCACTCGTCCGCTCTACGCATTTGTCCTCTCCATGCATTCGTCCGCTCTAAGCACTCTTCCGCTCTATGCATTCACCTGCTTTACTCACTCACCCACTCTACGCATTCATCCACTCTATGCACTCATCTGCTCTACACACTCATCCGCTCTACGCACCCCTCTTTCCCTGACATGCGGCATGCATTCCGACGGCACTACAGCATATAGTGGGAGAAAGCTCAGGGGCCACAACAACTTGCCTGTGAGGCTGTGACCCCAGTGAAAGAGTAAATCTGGACAAGCCAGTGGATTGCACCATGGAGTAGGGCAAGGAGCTGCAGCCAGAATTTGACTCTGATGTTGACGCTTTTCTTCAGCATGTGCTTGAATGCCAGTTAAACGAAGAAGGAGGCACACTCAAAGGCGCAGGAAAACCCCACACCCTGGACTAGGGTATTAGTGTAACGCAATCTACTGAAAAATTGTCCAGAGGTTATTTTATTTTTAAAGGTATCAAAAATGTATTTATTAAGATACATTATTTTCAAAAAGGAGTTAATCATTAATTAATACACACACATTAAATTACATTAACATTGCAAAGGAGCACAAAACACCAGGTGATAAAAACCTCACACAACCATCATTCGCCAACAGTCAATCCATCATTTACAACTCAAAACAATCAACCTCATTCACTCACAGTAAAAACCTTTATTTGACTAAGCTTTTTAGTACAATCCACATGTGGTAGCACATAAATTAGCCCCACATGGTCTTGAATACTTCATCTTGTCCACATCAAATGTGTGTCAGCACAGCCATTGACCAAAAATGTGCTCTATTCCACGGAGTGGGTACATTTAACAAAAAATGATAAGTCCCATCCCCGGATCTTCTTCTCTACCGGTTTCGACGTTTTTGAAAAAATATGAATGGAATAACGTCTTCATCAGGAGGACCACTTGATACAGTATTACCACTGACTCCCAATGTCATGTGCTCAAACTCATCAGGCCCATTAAATCTGACTCAAGGGAATTTCACAAAGTTTCAAGGAAAGCTCAAGAAACAAGACTGGATTTATTCCAGTAGTCGCGCTACTATTGCTGACGTTGGTGTTGCCTCAGTACACGTGACTTTAAATGCATTTTAAATGCAGACTTATGAGAGCTAGGCCCGAGCTGTACGAAGAAGGAGGACATTTGTGTGCCCACAAAAAAAAGCCAACCACATGCACTTCAGAATACAGAGGTTTGCCTCAGACCTGTGGAGCCAGAAGTGGCAACTGTGCCTCATAAGAAACAGTGTGTGCCTGTTAATGGCTGGGGGTGGTGCACAATGAGCCTGGTACGCTGCAGAACATGGCCAGCTACAATATTGGTCTCTATCATGTGAAAGATTTATAATATATCATCAAGGAACAACATGAGCGTAAAGAGCAAAAGACAATGATATGCGCCATGGCATTCCATTAATTGTATCCCAGCATCTTCAGCTGGCACTCCCTGTGCTCTTGGCATTGCCACCCCTTATTCACATCTCCATCATCCCAGTGCTGCCTATACTCTCCTTGACACCCACTGGCATGCCTGTTGCTCCTTTCATGTTCCCCTTCATGTCCCTCTCCATGCCACCTATCCCCTTGATTGTTAGGTCCACCAGTGGCAGTTCCCACGCACCGTCACAACCCTGTGTACTGGATATCTACACACCAGTAAACCCCACACCTCTTTTCAACCTCTTGTCCTGGTTAATCTCTGCAGCAGCACAGATCCATTGCACCCACCTCATAGTGCACCAATGCCCATTTGCCAATGTGAGATATTACTCCCAGAGAATGGGCAGTACATTGTTAGCAGTTTCAAATGTACCACCCCGGGTGAGATGATCAGTGATGCGTTCAAGCACCTGAACAGTTTTACATTTGGTATAACATTAATGGGCTGGAAACCAAGGCAATATGAGGACCACAATACTCTGCATTGTGCATGTGCGATTTACTGGGGATCACACGCCGAACTCATTCTTGCCGATGCACCACCAAAATGAATGGTAACTTCTGTGGCCCCACTGCCCTGCTTCCTCCCCCACCGCATTTAGTAAAATAAGTATCTCTCACATCCTCATCAAGCCAACACCTAATGAAGCTACCCTTCAAACCAAAAGACTACCCACCTTATTTAGAAACGCCCCCTGATGAATACATATTAATTTATTCATGCATTCCTTTATATTTCTTTATTTACTTATTTAATTACGCTTTCCTGTTGAATTAATATCTGCAAACAAAGATGCCAAAACAAGCTGCTCTTTACATGGGGGGACAAACCTGCAGAACATAAAATAAAAGTCACATCAATGAACATTGCTAATCTTCAGGGAGTTGCTACTTTATGCTGACGTAACCATACCAACAGAAATGAGGGCATGGTTTGCATCCGGCGGCACACAATATTTTTCAGAGTTCAACTTCAGACTACAACTCCCATAATCCTACACATTAACTGTGCTAGGTGGTGATTTGGGAGATTTTGTCTAACCAATTAGAAAACAAACAGCTTTTCTGATACTTCAGAGACTCCCAAGAAAAGACCCCTGGCCCCCCTCCGTAACCTATGGCTGTGTCAGGGACAGAATAAAGGATTCATTTTGGAAGAATATTGGCTGCTCTGTGTTCATTTATCAATTAGAAACGCGATTGGGAATGTGCACACAATTCGAAATGAACGGAAGAACAAATGCATCTTTTTCAAAGCAACTGAAAGGTGTGAGCCCTTGTTTCCGGGCATGTACATGAGTGTGGGATGGATAAAGACAAATTGACTATAACATGGGTTATTTTCCCAGATAAGCCGCATGTGAGAAACTTTCTGTGGAGCAGATGCGTTTGACAACTGTCTGCATTTGAAGCGTCCCCTGAGGCTTTACTCTGCCTTTCCACTGTTCAAAAGGCAGTTTTTGCATGTATGAAATCAGAGGTACGTTTTCAGTGTCGGTGCATGAAGTGGCTCCTGCCTCACTGCCACAGCTGACCACAGATGAGATCCTCAAGAGGTCCCATACACAGGACCTCGTGGCGCAACGGTAGCGCGTCTGACTCCAGATAAGAAGGTTGCGTGTTCAAATCACGTCAGGGTCAATTGAGTCTCGATTTTTTGAGCGATTAAAAGTAACATTATTTTAAATCCTGTGGTCGTTTTGCCAAATACTGCGCAGAGAAGACGCCGAGTTAATCCTTAACTGTTTGATAAACCTACGTGTTCACCCAGAGAAGGACCCCACAGCGTCCAGCGGTTGATGCTTTTTGTTGTGCACTTGGGGCAATCCTGCTGCACACAGTGGCAGCGGAAAGGACGGAGTTCACAGCGCCGCTAACAGCCCTGCTACATGTTGAGGGAACTTGCGGTGATGTCAGGGCACATTGTGGCCCGCACAGAAAACAGCCCCACCCCACTCATGCCAACAGGGGCATGTTCGCCCGTACACCTTTAGGGCGAGCGCTGGGTGTACAGAAATGCACTGTACAAATAAGACGCTTTTAGCTGTCAAATGTGTTTGGGAAGGCGGGAAGCAGAGGAACCTGCTGCTATTAATACTGGGGACAGCGCCCCCCGCCTTTGTGGGCCATCTCTGTTCTCGGCATCTGAGGTGGCTGTATAATGGGGTGAAGAGCCAGCATCAAACAAAATGGAAGATGAAGAAAACAAATGCGTTCCTGGGTGGGCTTGAACCACCAGCATTGCGCAACAGAGACGGCTGATAACATCATCTTCTATAAGGACATGTCACAGTCTAATGGCAGAGTCTTGGTCAACACTGCACCATTGCCAACCAACCTGAGACAGAGAGAGCTGAGCAGCAGGCAATCAGTCTTCTTCTAGTCTCTCACCGTCCTTCGTCACCGTCACAAGCCTCCACAGCACGCGTTGCTGCCTGCTGGCTTGGCTTCGGAAGATGATGGAGGCTGGCAAGCTGCGCAGAAGTGCCCTGCGCACTCCAGCCAAGCCTGCACTGTCAGTGGCACGTGCCGTATTCCCCTGGGGGTGGGGAAGGAGGGGAACGCACAAGCAAGAGTTGCTGTCAACCACTCTTGCTCGTGGTCCTACATCGTCCTCCTCCCCCTCCCCCACTGTTGTTGTACAGTTAATCAATCATGCCATGGCATGGGGAATCGAAACCACAGCGTTGGCCCGTGCCTGCTGCGTGCAAACTTCAGACAGAGTATGAAGTTTGCAAGCATCAGTGCACAGACATGATGGACACAGGCCACAAAACTGGGGGGGGGGGGGTAAAGGGCATTGTATCCCCCCACTTAAGATTGTGGGGGGGATTTTTCCCCTCCATCCCATTCCCCCCCATGTCCTATGCCCATGGGGGCCCCCTCCAGGGCCACCAGGATAGGGGGCCCGGGGCATGTGCTCTGTTTGCTCCCCCATAGAGACGTCCCTGCTCCTCGCCACTGAGCGCAGCCAGGGACTGGCCACAGGAGGTTGTTGCGTCATCCCCCATAAAACTCCAACCATGGGAGGAGACTTGCAGCACCGTCATCCACATGGAGAGTATCGAGGGGGTAGGAGATGCGGAGACGGGAGCAGCGCCATCTGGAGATGCCAGTGAGTGCCCGTAACTTACATCACAAATCACACATATGTATCCCCAATGCCAATGGTGAACTCCAAATGACTAGTCAGTGGCACCAGATCCCTGCTGCCTTGCCACCCAGCTTCATTGCACGCAAGTATGTACCTGCGAGGAAGACAGGCAACAAACCCCACTGACACACCCCACATGTCCCCTGTAATGCACACACAAGTACCATCTGCATGCACAGACACACATCACTGTCCAACAGCTGTCATCATCGCCATGCCACCACATGGCCCAATCCACCTCATGGCAAGATTCATGCATCAATGACACCAGTCGCACACTTGTCATTCCCACCATGTACCTTCCTGCAGACTCAACATCAATGCAGCAACGTCCACAAGTTGAACACATCCATATCACAATCAAACTGTACATGTCACAGAGCCCCTGCGGCATGGCCACAACACCTAAGCCACTACACACCAGTACCCCAGCCAACAGACACTGCACCCTCCATGCCCACACTACAAATATAACCCCACACTGCTTCCCCCACACAATCATGTGTGCACCATGCCATGGCCTACACTGTGACCATGACAATGCACATGACGATGAATGTACTAGCATTGATGTATGTCAGATGGATTCATGCACATTACTAATGCCCTGCTTCACTGTCCCCCTCAGGCACATCATCTGGTAGCAAGGGCTCCACTGTAGCACGACGCCAGTGCACAAAATCAACCCCCACTAGCCAGGAGCCTTGCACCAGCGCGGCAAGAGCTGAGCATGCAATTACATCTACTGCTCATCCCCGCGCCACCACGATACATCTGCTGGCCAGCAGCCCCGCAAGTTCACTTCACCGGCAGCCAAGCATCCCCGCAAGTCGACTCCACCAGTGCCCAAGCCGGCACATCAGCCAAAGACACCTGTGGCAAAGGCGGCACATCACCAGGAAGAGCCGGATTCCCCAGTCCAGAGCCTGCCAGAAGATCCAGAATCCCCTGTCCGGAGCCTGCCAGAAGATCCAGAATTCCCTGTCCAGAGCCAGCCCGAACATCCGGATTCCTCCCCACCCAGCAAGGGCGCCCCACCCTGCAAGTCCAACGGATGACACAGGAGCTCACAGCACTGTTGAGGCCACTGGGCCCGACACACAGAGCGCTGTAACACGGGATGAATAAGCTGTGTTCACTCCCCCAGGCTGTCGGAGCCCACCTCCCTTGCCACTGGCAGGACTGCGCCACATTAGGGACATCAAGGGCCGCCTCAGTAGAACGGAGGAGCATCAAGAGGCTTTGCACGCCCTGGTCAGCCGATACCTTACCGAGGCAGTGTTGACACGCCAGACAATGCAGAACACCTCCCGCAACACTGCATGTATGCTCTTCAGAGCAACCAAGGGCATGTACCAACTGGCAAGGCGTGTGCGTGAGTGGAATGAAGTTGTGTTGCCTATGGCAGAGTCCATAAACATGCAGGTGACCGCAATTGCCGAACAACGGCACATCACCACTCCACTAGCCTCATCCACTAGCGCTACACCAAGTAGTTGGGAAGGGGATATAGGGGTTATGGGGGAGGGGGCAGCGGCATGGGGGTGGCGGTTGTGGGGCGGTTGGATGTGGGGGTGGTGGGGTAGCGGGTAGTGGGGGAGGGGTTGTTAGGGCATTGGGTGTGGGGCTAGTGTGGGAGGGGGTGTGGGGTAAATTTAAGGGGATAGAAGTCTAAGTTTTAGAAAAGATAATCTGTACATAGTTCCTCATCTTTCAATACACCTGGTACAGCAAAAATAATAATATGCCTGGACATTGGTTCTTGAGTGTGTGTCAATTTAATAATGTAAATCGTCCAGCACCCAGTGTGACCCACGCCCAGTGCCATGTTTTTCACATTCCATCAGAAGTAATTATCAATTAATGCTTGCCGTGTGGCATATCCATCATGGCCATGGTGGTGCCGAGGAATCCCAACATCTTCCTCATCCTCAGGTGGCATCATGTCCATGTCAGGGGCCAGCATTGCACATCCTAGCACCATTTTGCCCACCTTCTCTGGACCGTAGATGAGGGCTCCCCCTGACCAGCTGTGGTAGCAGAACCGGGCCTTCAACAGGCCAAATGTCTGTTCGATGGTTACGCGAGTGCGTGCATGTGCACAGTTGTAGGCCTCTTCGTGTCTGTTTTGTGGTTGCCTGATGGGGGTCAAGAGCCAGGCCATCAGGGGATACCCGGCATCACCTGCATGTGAGCATGAGAAAGGGTACTTGTGATTAATTTGGTCATTCCATGTTACCACTGGCTGTACAGTGTTGTTGTCAAAAAAACACCGAAACACAGGATGACATGACAGTACATGGCAATTGTCATTCTCTATTGCCCAGAAGGTGAACGTATGGCTGATCCTTGTGGGGGGTTGGGTAGGTGCAGTTGCTGCCACATGGCCCATTAAATGAGAACCTGCACATGCACAATTCTTGTCCTACAGACCACTGTGCTCTCACTTTGCATGATTGTGGTACCGATGGATAAGGAGTGTGCTTATACAGTGTCTACTCACACATTTGCCTGCTCTCATCATTGTGATACAGGGGTATCCCCAGTATGCATGCTACATACACAGGTCTCCATGTATATATGCATCGACACATACCCCCATATGACTAAGTCAGATGTCCATAGGTAGTATGTAGCACGGGTGAAGGTTGACGGTACTGTAATACATCTGGGTGGGTGCTAGCCTGGTGGACTGGTGCTACATTGGATGTGTCCCACACCTCACTGCCATATCTGGGTGTAGTGAATACTTATGCGTATCTGTGTTTCCATATTCAAAACATTGTACTTGTGGGTGTTCCTTAAGGTAAAAGGACTGGCGTACTGATCTGCGGTATACCAGTGGTCTGAGTGCACCGACTGATTTTGTATGTGTGATTGATGGTTTCCTTCCTGGCGGACCATCCTGACTAGTGATTTCATTAACAGATATCCCATTTCATGTATTGTCAGTACAGGGTGGTGCATTGTGGTACATGTCGTTCAGGTTTTCAGATGTGCCCAATACATGTGCTGTTGTGAGCTCTGTGACTGTTGTTTGCTTGTTGACACGACTGTGAAGGCCTTGCATATTTGCATGCATTAGCTGTGCTGCACATTATGGAAAATGTACAGAATTCATACTTCAGTGAAGCAAGCACACTGTGTGTGTGGTCTGTTCCTAATCAATGTGTGAGGCTTCATGGCGTGTTTATTGGTGATGCTGAGGTTGCTTGGTCTATTTCCACATCTGACTGAGCATTCTATTGGCCTACACACTGTCACTGCACTTCCTTGCATACCTGGTCATGTTTAGGGGTGTTGGCAGGAGTCATGATGCATTCATGCATGCAGTGTGCACTTGTACTCCACATCAATGCAATCCAATGCTATGTTCCCACACCCCTCATGGCCCACCCAGCAGAAAGGTTGCCTATGCTGTAAACTGTCCCCCCACCCATTCGACACCCCTCATGGCCCACCCAGCAGACAGGTTGCCTATGCTGTTAACTGCCCCAGCCCCCATTCAACACTCCTCATGCCCCTGTGGCTAGACTCACCCAACAGCCATGTACGAGGTCCAGCATGTCGTGCCATGTAGCGGGGCAGCGTGGAGTTCCGCAGCTCCATGGAGTCATGTATGGAGACAGGGAATCTTGCACAGCAATGGGTGATTATTTTGCATGCATCACACGCCATCTGTACATTCAGGGAATGCTACAGCTTCCTGTTGCGGTACACTACTCCACAGCATGCCGGACAACCAACTTAACATGTGTAAAGTCGAGCACACATGTGACGTTGGGCATGCCTGCAAATGCATGGAATGCTACTTTGGTGGCATTCACCTCCTCTGCAGTCTGTGGCAGGCTTATGTGGTCACGTATATGGGACACGAGTGCATCTAGCACCTGGGTGAGCACACGGGAGAAGCATGGCTGTGAATTCCATGCAGCTGCCCCACGGTTTGGTGATAAGTGCCTGTGGCCAGGAAGTGTAGCACACACACTACCTTCAGCAATAGGGGGTGGCTATCCGGATGTTGATTACGCTCACCAGGTCATCATGTATGAGATCCACTACTGTGGTGATGGTGTCCCTGCCCAGCCGGTACAGGTTGTGGATCTGGGCAGGGGTTAGATTGAATGGGCTGGCCCCTAGGCGAGGGATTGGTGGCTGCCTGCGGGGTACAACTGCCTGCACATTGGGTATGTGCTGGCCCATTCTCGCCCTCCTTCTCCTCCTGCGCATACGATGCATGCTCTGGCTCACTGCCTCCTCAAAGTGTAACTGTGCATGCATGTATTCCAGCTCCAGTACTGCTAGTGCTAATGATAGCACTGTGGCTCTGGGAGGGCTGTGGTGTGTGGGAGTGCTCCTGTTGTGCTGTGCCAGACTCCATTGCCTCCACCTGTGCTGATTGTGGGCACCTGTGGCAGGTTTCTGTACACCAGATTCCTATTAACGCATGCTCTGCGATGCCTGTGTTAACGGCATCATTGCAGCCGTTATTACCGGCATATACATGCCGGTAATAACATGTCTGTGCACCTCCTAATGTGCACTTAACTGCAGCATGCCGGTGTCACTGGCACGGCTGCCACATGTCAACGCTGACACTAGCGACACCGGCATCATGGTTCGTAATACTCTGGTCCGGTAAACAATGCCGGTATGGTAACACTGGCATTGATTTTACCAGACCAGCAACCTTGTAATGACACCCAATGTCGCCAAAATATAGAAATAAGAAGTCTTACTTCCTGCTGTATTTGCTACCCAATCGGGGAACCATGATTCATTAGGGCCCGACACCTGAGGTTCCCCCTAAGGCCATCCCAATCCTTTTCCCACCTCTTCCTTGCTCCAGTCTCCCCCTGTCCCTCTTTTAGGAGTGTTGGGACAGATGCATATATAATGGCAATAAAAACATAGATTGTTGGTTTTACGCTGTTCTGTCTCTGCTGGTGACAAGGGCCCTCTTACACTCCCAATTTGCATGGGTTCTCCTTCTCCACCCCTTCCGCCTCGACCCTTGTCCAACCATACAAAAGGTACTACCTCAGGCTTTTTCCTATCATCCTTGCGTTCATTCACGGGCGTACACGTACTGGGTTGGGGTTCACACTTGTGCAATTGCGTCCTTCAATTCCTCCCTCAATCCTTGATAGAACAATATGGTCTGCTTGGTCTTGGGCCACTCTGTCTCAATTATCAACCGATTAAACTGTGTCACATATGACACTAAATCTCATGCCCCCTGACGTATTGCCAGCAGTTCTTAATCCTGAGCCAGTGACACCTTCCGCCTGTCAAACAATCGCCCAAACTCTGTCAAAAACCCCTCCCAATTATACAACAAAGGGTCATCCTTGTAAAGCAACGGCATGGCCCAGGCAGTGGCATACCCTGTCAAATATGAGATCACAAAAGCGGTTCTGGCTTGGATTGTTTCAAAGGCTGTCGGTTTACACAGAAAATGTAACCTGCATTGTGTTAAAAACATCATATACTTCCTAAGGTCTCCAGCGTATCTTTCTGGTGCTTTCAATGGAGGACCTGCCCACCGCTGCCCCACCTGAAGGTCCTGCATTTACCCCCTCTAGCAGGGTACCTTGCACCACTAGTCCCTGCATCTGGGCCTTCAAAGCGATAGATTCCTGCCTAGCATGAGTCAATTATAGCTGAATATCTTGTAACGCCTTTAGCACATCGGCTAAAGGGGAGGTTTTGTCTCCATTTGGCTTGGGTGGTAATTATAACCCGAACTCAGGGGCGGATTATTATGTCAAGATTCCAAGAGGGTAAGAGTATCGACACTCTCCCTCAAACCACAGAAGCTGAATAGATTCAACCCTCCCACTATGGTTGGCATGGGCACCTGATGTCAGAAATAACAGGAAACCACGTGCCTGGGGAGGGGGAGATAAGGCAAACCAATAGGAAGTTAAGGGTAAGCATATTTGGATAGGTATGGGGAAAATAGGGAATAAACATACATAAACATAATACCTTAATCCCTACCGCCTGACCTGCCTGACTCCTGATTCCTACCACAACCCTGAAACCCACTACACCTTCCTATAACCTTTCAGACATATAGTAGTGTCTGAATAACAAGCAGCATGATGAACCATAAATGCACAAACTCACATTGAACCATAGCAATGACACAAACAAGGGTAGGACCCTACATGAAAAAACATACTCATGGCCCTTTGGGCAAGCAAAGCAACACACAGCTGACACGGAAGCTGTTAACATAAAGGAACCCCATTCCGTGTTAGTCTCTCAGTCTGCACTGCAAATGCATATCGGTTTTTGGCATGCCTCTACCAACTAAATAATGTTCTCAGTAAGGCTCAAAACATAATCTTGTGCATCCGTCTTGCCACCGTCATTGAAATCAGAAAAGCAGACTTGCGCCCTTAAATGGTATGCATAGGTTGCGCCACTTAATTCTCTGTGCACTCATATGAACAGAAAGGTATGCAGTCATTTACACAACCTCACAATGCATGCAGGTACTTGGCTTGTTGTCTGGGCACCCAGTAGGACCACCCGGAACTGAAGGGATGACGCAGTGAATAGCCTGCAGCTTCTCCATACCGCCGTGACCCAGGCTGTTTGTAGTTTTACTGCGCTTGCTGCAGCGTGTTAAGCCGTACGACAGCCTAAAGTCCTCCGGCCTCCTTATCACCACCGCGGCTCGGGGATGCAAGCCAGCAGTCCCCAGCATCCTTGAAAGCATCGGAAAACTCCATCCATACCACTATGACGGCCCGTGCCGAATGCTTCAATAATCCGCACCTGGACACGGTTGGCCCGGCGTGCAAAGTAGTCCCATGATTGAAATCAGCTGGGGAAGCACGCGCACTGAGAAACTAAAATTCCCTCCCAATGCTGCTGGGAACTGTCGTTTTCTCAACCAAGTCATGTCACCCTAACGTTTCGTCAGCCCCACACGCCACCTCCTAGCCCAAACATTGAACCTGGCAACATCACAGTTCTGCACCTATGCGCTCCTCTTCCTCGTCCCCATACTTAGGGGATTCTGGGACTGGAAGTCTCTGATGTTCTTTTGCCCAAAAGTCTTACATTGTCTTAAGTGATTCTGGAGATACACTTTGAGGGGAAGTTTGTAATGGAATCTGTGATTGATTCTGGGTTGTATAATGCACACCCAAAGGTAGAACATAATCCCTCAAAAATAGGGATATATATTGTGTTGATTCCTACACATACTATTCCCCTGTTGATTATAAGGGTTTTCACCG
The DNA here is from genome assembly GCF_040938575.1 of Ambystoma mexicanum. Taxonomy (NCBI): domain Eukaryota; kingdom Metazoa; phylum Chordata; class Amphibia; order Caudata; family Ambystomatidae; genus Ambystoma; species Ambystoma mexicanum. Next base: position 152,445,795 of record NC_090936.1, read on the forward strand.
CCAACAATTTTGGCAGCATTGGGAAGGGAAGCCCTATTCTGACAACAGGCCATTAGACATTCTGGCATCATGGAAATCTCTCCCTTTGAAGAGGATATATACCATGTCCATCGTAATGGAGCCGTGCTATTCCCTTGGGGGCCTTCTCCTCCCAGGTGATCCAAGCGGCTAATACTATCCCGATGGTTAGGATCAGGTAGCGGCTGCCTTCCCCTGGCCACCTGGGAGGAGACTTTAGGCAAGGATTCTGTTAGGACTCAGCAGGATTCATGACAGAAATCAGAGCGAAAAGGCGGTGAAAGCAAGATTGTTGAATACCCCACTTGCCAGGAGAGTGGACCAAGGCAAGGGTACTGAGCAAGGGTCTGGGACCCACAACACAGCTTGGAAAAGGCATCCAGGCTGTTCTTCTTTGTTGCAGCAAATGGAAGCTGGATCTGCTCACAAGAGTGTGGGACCCACAACACAGCTTGGAAAAGGCATCAAGGTAGTTCTTCTGCATTGCAGTACCTAGAAGCCGGGCCTGCTCACAAAGGGTCCGGGACCCTTAGGGCGATTTGGAAATGTCCAGGCCATTCTACCTTTTCACAGGGCCTGGGAGTCAGGCCTATCAAGAAGGTTGGGAAGACTCTGGGGAAAGGGAATAAACCCCTGGAGTCTTGTGGAACTTTTATTTGCTTTTCGTTTATGCTGGATAAAATTGGAAAGACTCTGGGGAAAGGGAATCAACCCCTTGAGTTGTCTGGAACCTTCTGTTGTGAACGGCAAAGCTGTACTACAGGCGGATAGCCAAGCAACATTTCCCTTAGCATATTATGCTAAGTTTAGCTTTTGAAGGATAGGTTAGGATTTGGACACAACTTTACTTTGGGACATCCGGACACTGACAGTTTCATTAGCTAGTTTTGTGGAGGGAGGGAAACCCTTCTTAGAGATAGGGCCAGTTAGGTTTCCCTCCAACATCCCCCCCGTTTTTGTTATTTATTTAAAAAAAAAGATTTTATTGAATTTTACCAACAGCCAAACAATACAAACCAAACAAACAGTGCATGTTCCAACAGTTTCATTACACTTTCTTAACTTCTAACCACTACTCACCCTAACCCACCCCCCTTTACGAGTCTATTGCATTAAACCTTCAGTTTCCGCATCCTGTGGTTCGGTCCCCTCCTCTACAGGCTCAGCCGGGTCAGCTAATGACCCAAACAGTTCGGCTATCAGTGATTTCCAGGCCATCAGGGACTCATTCTCCTCCTCCCCCCCCTGTGCTACTTGCTTTTTGCCATGCCATGGTTTCGGCTTCCGCCCATTTTTGCAAGTCTTTCCACCACACCTCTATCTTTGGCACATGGCATGACTTCCATCCCATGGCAATCCTTCTTTTTGCGAGCACATAAGCCAGATCCCTCAGCTTACCTACATGCCTGAGCAATGGGAACCCCCCCCCCCCAGCAGACAGGCCCACACTGTATCCACTACTATCTTGACCCCTTTTTTCTTCCAGTTTCTCTTTCACTCCCCTCCAGAATCGCTCTATGATCGGGCATGACCAGAACATATGCACCATGCCCGCGTTCTCCTCATCACACTTGTGGCATGCTTGCCGTCCTGCATTTTAAAACCTTGATATCCTCCAAGGCGTCATATAGGTCCTGTGTGTTATGTACAGCTGAATCTGTTTCAGCCTCGCGTTTCTAGACACCTTCTTATGATACCCCTGTGCCCGTTCCCACATCCCATCTCCCATTGGGGCCCCGACCTCCATTTCCCAGTTGAGTCTCAACTGCGTGACCTCCTTCCCCACTTTGGATTTCAACATTTCATACAGTCTGGAAATCTCGTGACCCCCCTCAGCTATGTCATATATCACGTCTATGGTGGCGTCTAATTCTTCCTCCAACACAGTTTCAGGCCATGTTCTCTTAATCCTCTGTACCACTCTATGATACGTAATGTACTGGCCCTCGTGCAACCCAGTTTCTTCCCGCAGCTCCTCAAAAGTAATACTTGAGCCCTCTTGGCAAATATCACCCATTGTTGCCACCCCAGCCGGTTCCCAGTGGTTCCTGAGTATCATTCGTAGCTGAGCGTCTGCCCCCATCAATACAACCAATGGTATCTGCGGTGAGCATGGGGACGGGTCCTCCATCATTTGGCATGCCCTGCGCCACACCTTCCACCCCAGTAGCATCATTTTAGGGCGCCCCACCATTTCCGCTCTCGGTACCCACATCATCTCTTTCAAATCAAAAGGTGCACAATCACGCCCAAACAGCCTAAGTTCAGAGGTCTCTTCATCAGGGAGCCATTTGGCAACATACTGCAACTGGCTTGCCACATAGTACGCCTCATAGTTGGGCAGCTTTATTCCTCCTTTGTCATGGAAGTTCTGAAGCTTCCATAACGCCACTCTGTTTCGCGTACCATGCCACAAAAAGTCCCTACACATGCTATTCAATTTGGTGAAGAACTTCTTAGGAATCAGGTACGGTATGTTCCTGAAGTAGTGTAGGAGCCTCGGCAGGACCACCATCTTTAGCATTGCTCCCTGCCCCATCATCGCCAAAGGCAGCTTTGCCCAAAACTGCATGCACTTCTCGATTTTCTTGATGGCTACTTCTGTATTGCACCTATGCTCTTCCTCCACGGTGTGATATATGTCTATCCCCAGGTACCGAAATGTGCTAACCGCCCACGGTACCTGCAATACAGGTAACCGCTCCGCTGGAATCCCCATGTACCCCCCTAATGGGAACAAGCTAGACTTCTGGGGGTTCACCGCTATGCCGGACAGCACAGCGTATCTCCCGAGCACTTCCAGAATGTACTGGAGGTTTTCTTCTGGGAATCGCACATACAGCAGCATGTCATCTGCATATAGGGAGATCAAATGCCAATTCCCCTTTCACCTCGATGCCTATGGTGTCATATTGCTGCCTCAGATATAATGCTAGAGGTTCCAGGGCCAGTATGTAGAGCATAGGAGACCACGGGCATCCCTGTCTAGTACCCCTGCTGAGCTGCCACCTCTCTGATATCACAGATCCTGTCTTAACTCTAGCCAGCGGTTCGCTACATAACATTTTCGCCCACCTTACATATCCAGGCCCTAACCAGTAGTGCTTCAGGGCATCCAAGGACACGATTGCCATTTCCTCATCACTTTCTCTGTCAAACTCAATGATTCTGTGGAGTCGCCTATGATTATTGGTAATGTTTCTATGTGGGACGTAGCCGTTTGATCCAGACGTATTAATTTGCTAATAACCCTCTTCAGTCTATTTGCTAGGACAGCAGTTAATATCTTGCCGTCTTGATTCAGCATTGACAAGGGTCTAAAGGAACCACAGCTGTGCCCAGGTTTATTAGGTTTGGGGAGAGGTATTACGACAGCCTCTCTCAGTGACTCCGGTAAGCGTCCCATCTCAAACGCTTCATTTATCATCTCTAGCAGCGGGGGAGGACCTCTTCTATGTATACTTTGTAAAATTCACTTGGGAGCCCATCTGTCCCTGGGGTTTTACTAGTAGGCAGCTGCCTCACCACCTCCCCCAATTCTTCCAAGGTGATCGGGGTGTCTAGTTCCTCTCCCTCCTCCTCGCTTCTCTTGGGCAACCCCATATCCTCAAGCGTTTCTTCCATCATAGCGCGGCTACTTTCCCCATCATCTCCGTATAATACTTTATAATAATCCACAAAAATGCTTGATTAACTCTCTACTGGGTGTCCTCTACGCTACCGTCTTCTCTCTCTATAGTTCTGATTGTGACTCTGGGGGTCTCACTCTTGTATAACTACGCCAAAAGTCTCCCCGGTTTATCACCTCCCGCATGCTGTCTCTCTATCTCTTTTTTATAATTAAGGTTACACAATCTCTCTCAATATTCCGCACATTTTTGCTGTAGCCTAAGTATCAATTCTAGCTTCTCCGCTGTATCGTCTCCGCCCTTTAAGGCCTCTTCTAATTTTTCTTCCGTCTCCTGCAGTTCAGCCAAAACCCCACCTTGTAGGCCCTTGGATTTCGCTATGGCCACACCCCTCATGACAACTTTGAAGGCCTCCCATAGTGTTCCCGCAGAGTCCACGCTCCCAGTATTAGTTTCAAAATAATTTACGATCTCCTCCCTCAAGTCCTCTCTAAAAAAGGGGTCCCGCAACACCTCCGCTCGTAGGTGCCATGTCGGGATCCTCGCTCTCGGGGGGCAGTATTGCCATGCGAGAATCAGGGGCGAGTGGTCCGAGAAGACCCTGGCCTTATACTCTATGTGTACAATCTCCGCTATCATTTCAGGTGATGCGAAGACATAATCCAGCCTCTTTGATAACGGCTGTGGGGCAGAATAATGTGAATATTGCCTTTCCTGGGGGTGCCACATTCTCCATGCATCTTCCAACCCAAAGTCATCCAGCAATGTCTGTAACGCCCTAGCTGCAGGGGCCGGTCTATCCAACTTCCCATCCGATCTGTCCACCCTCAGGTTCAATACGCAGTTGAAGTCCCCTCCCCAGATCACTGCGCTTCCTACACATGCGCTCAGGTTCGCACTCAATGTCTTAATGTACGCTGCTGTGTTCTGGTTTGGGGCATACATGTTAACAATGCTCATCTCCCTGTTCTCACCAGTCCCCTCAGCATAATCATCCTCCCGCCTGTCTCAGCCACCACTTGCAATCGCTGAAAAGGGACATGTGGCGCCACCCATATAAGCACTCCTCTTGAATAGGCAGAGTACGATGAGCCAACCAGCACCCCTTTCCACTTCCTTGCGATCGTGTCCATCCTCTCTCGTGTAAGGTGGGTTTCCTGCAGCAATGCAATATCTATTTTCTGCCTGCGCAAGTACAACATAACTTTGTTCCTTTTTAAGTAGCTATTGAGCCCCCGCACATTCCATGTAAGTATCTTAAGGTCCCCCATGGCCTGTTACAGTTCCATTCCCTCTCTCACAGGTGCAGTTTGACTTTGGATTCCAATCCAATCTGTATAGGCTCGCATCCCATTCTAAATTCCCTTTAACCAAAAACACATCAAACTTCCCGCTCCCCCTCCCTCCCGCCTCCCTTCCCTTCCCCAACATCACACCCCCCCAACTGTTGCCCAGCTCCATCCCCGGATCTCAGGATCCCCCGCATCTAGCTCTTTCTGGCTCTCGCCTGTACTCGAAGCTCCACAGGGTGAGGCCGCCCTAGTGGCCAACCTACTACTACTACTACAACTATAATTCGGGGGGGGTAGGGTGCTTTCGCCCTGCCGCTCCTATGGCACATCGGATTGTCTACACATTGCTATACAATTTAAATATATGTACACGCCACTATATTCCAGGCCTTCAAGTCCATTGCAATCAGCGGTATTTTATCAAAATATCAGCCTCCTACAGCCGCGGCCATTGTTCTTAGCCTTCGTCTAGGCAACCCTGGGATGCTCACACGCCGCCTTAACAGTATGCATACCGTATCCCAGTCACTTATCGCGTCCATCTTGGGTCTCTTCCGTGTCTTGTTCCGGGCAGCCCTGCAGATCCAGCCACGTCGTTGCTTCTTCCGGAGTGTCAAAAAAAAATTAATTTTGCTCTTGTGCACCACCTTCAATTTCGCAGGGTACAGAACCATATATTTTATCCCAGCCGCACGCAGCCTCCTTTTGATGGTCACATAGCTGTACCGTTGCCGCTGGACCAACATAGTGTAATCCGGATACGCCGTGATGGTGCTCGAGGCCCTTTCGATTGTTCCACCTTTTCGGAACTACTCCAGTATTTTCTCGCGGTCTTTGTAGTTCAATATTTTGGCGATTATCGCCCGTGGAGGGGCCCCTGGTCTCGGCTACCTCATAAGGGCTCTGTGTGAACGGTCCACTGCAAATCTCTGCGAGAGTTTGCCAGCCCCAATTCCTTGTAGGAGTAGGTTCTCGATGTAGTCTGTCGGATCCTGGCCCTCTTCACCCTTCGGCAAGCCCACCACGCGGATATTGTTTCTCCTCGCTCTCCCTTCCGCTTCTTCTGCTGGAGACTCCAAGTTAGCCACCTGTTGTTTAAGGACATGGATCTCCTTTGCATTGTTAGTGCTGGTGTCCGGGTTAGTTTTCACTGCACCTTCCAGGCTGCTTGTTCGTTCCGCCAGCCCCCTGACATCTTGCCTCAGCAGGGAGACTTCAATGCCCACTGCTTCAATTTTAGCCTCCAGGGAAGTGCGCAGGTCCAACATCGCAACCCCCCAAGAGTCTTTCAGCTCCGTGACAGCTGTGATGATTATCAGCCGCTGTGGTGCCCTCTGCTGGTACCATCGGGCCTTTGGGTGCGATGGCCGCAGGAGAATGTTGTGTTTTGGCAAAAATATCCATTTGTGGGTTGTTTATTCTTATTCTTGCTGACGGCCCCTCGCGCCGACATTTCCCGGCCTTCGTTGGGCCTCTCTATCGCGATTCAGCATCCGCGTGCCTCCCCGACCGTCTTTTCCACCCTTATCGGCTGTTGTAGTGATCTTCAAGCAGTCGCACCATCCGCCGCCTCTCGCCGCAGCTTGCTGCTCATCAATGCCGAGCGAGCGCTACCCGTGCCTATTGTGGTGCGGCCTATCTGTTCGCACCCCCGCTGCCCTCTGGCTCCTGCCTTCTGGGTCAGCACACAAGCCATCACGACACAAGGCTCACCGCCACAGGGGTTTCGCTCCGTCTGCACTTCGCCATCATCATTCTTTCCCCACGGCCGCCGCCTCTATTCCGCCTCTTCGGGTGCTCTAGTTTCGTTTCCTTTGTTGTCGGCCATCTTGTGTGACAATGGACCGAGCAGCCACCGTCGTTCGCCGAGCAATTCCTCCAGAATCCCACTTAGGATTCTCACGTTCCCATTCATGTGTGGTCAATCCTGGAACCAGTGGCGCGTTTTTAAAGGTAGTTTTCACGGATCATATGTCGGATCCTCCAGAGCTGCTCAGGAAGTACGTCCTACTCCATGGCTGCTCAAGCCATGCCCGTTTTTGTTATTAATATAAGTCTTTGCCAATCAACGTGCCACCCTTGTGTCGTCTCTTACTCCTGCACCCTCACATATGATGTTAGGTGTGAGATCGGACATGATTGGCACAAATTAGGGGACCCTAAAATGTATTAAACATTCAACTAAAGCTTCTGCCCCAACTGGAGCTACACAAGAGTCTATTGTCTTTGCCCTTTGTAATGACCAGGAATTGATCATAGAGCCAGGATAAAGAGAGATAATTCCCACTTGCCTAATATGATTTATTCAAAACCTTTTAGCCATCACCTTTTCGTTTTGTTTAAGTTACCCCGAGTGGGACGGGTATTCCCAGACGTGGGTCCCAAGTCTGCCGGGCCTAGAGCCCCAGGATACTCCTCACTGATAATGGCCAACAAGGCTGAAACATGTCTCGGGATGCTTGTGGTCTCGTGCAGAAGGGATGTGACCTGTGCCCAGAGCTGTGCCCTTGGTTATAATTTATTCAAATCCTTCCAGCCATCACCTTTTCGTTTTGCTAATATGAACTCCACCAGAGGGCACATACATCGACTAACATCTAAATCCAGGCTAGCATGGAGGTATGGCTTAGATGTGTTAGCAGGAGTAGTAGACCCACACTATAGGGGAGATTTTAAAAATTTGGATCCAAAATAACAGGAAGCTCTCTTTTCGAATCAAGTTAGGGGACAAGGTGGGCCAAGGTATCTTGGAGAGGGCAGTGTTCTCCAACATAGAGGAAGTTTGTGACCAAGATCAAACAGACAGAGGTACAAAAGGGTTTGGGGAGGAAGATCAACATGGTCACGCCACCTTTTTTCGAACAGTTCCTCTGCTTCCTTCCTGACAACGGCTCTCCCGCTGTCTGCTACGCGGTTCCTCCTGCATCCCCGAATTTCCTGCTCTGCTTCTCGGAGTGCCACAGGCTCTGTGCCTGCTGTGAGGAGACAGAAATGTGAGACATACGTGAAGGTACAGTTTTCCCACAATTTGCCATTTTATTAAATAAGGGGTGAGACAAATGCCTATCTTTCCCTAACCTAAAAAGCATGTGTGAGAATCCTGAAGGTGTCTCCCTGACTAGACCCAGGGGATCTGTCATCCAGGTGGCCAGGTGTTCTGACTTGAGTGCCGTGTAGACCGTTAATACCTCCGTCCCCAAGTGACGCACAGGGGAACCTAAAAGAACCCAGCTGTGCGACCTTTGGAGCCACAGGTGGGAGATGTTGCTTCCCGGATCCACGGAACCTCAGGACACCGATGCTGCTGCAGAAAGAACGGGGTTAAGTACCAGGCAAATGCAATAGAATACAAGAATCACAGGGTCTGAATAATCTTACCTATCCGGTGGTTGGAAAACCTGGGAGACCTAGTGAAGGAGGTTCGAGACTCAGATGAGAGGTAGTCCCCAGAACAATGGGGACCGGAGTCACACGTGGGTACAGGACAGCCCACCTGAACCAAGGGCTGGAGTCGTAGCGTGAGCCCTCAATGGGCAATAGCGTAGTGAAGACAAACAAAGTTCAAAGGGATGATCCGAAGGCAAGTGAGGGACGGGCCGAGGTTCAGCGATGAGTCAACAGTTCCAAGCAAAGGTACAAAGGATAATCTGAGGGAGTCCAGGTGAGTGATCCAGAGTCAAGGTAAACCAGCAAAACAAAGTCCAGACGTAGCGCCAAACAGAGTCGAAAGACAGCTGAGAAGCGGTGAGTGCTCTGTGCATCAAGCGTTATGTACTAGGGCGCTTCCGGGTCACGTGATGCCCTCCATCGTCACGTGGGAAACGCCACTCTGAGTCACGTGAGCGGACGACTGTTCGATGCGAAAGCGTTCTGCCGCCCCTTCTGATGTGTGCTCTCCATGGCAACTGCCAATGCAGGAAGGGCTGCAACCGGGCACGTACATTGTACCCGGTACGGAGCTTTCGGTCCTGTGGGGCAACCAAATCACGTGAGTCTCGAAACCTGGAGGGAGTAGTGTGGGAACCCGGGGAAGGTGTTGTGGGGGTGCTAGCAGTGCTCTGATGTGCAGAGGAGCATCTAACATAGCCCCCCCAATGGCCCACGACCCCGTGGGCAGGACGGGTGATCCCAATGGAACCGGGACACCAACCGAGGAGCGTTAACGTCCAGGGCGGAAACCCAAGAGCGCTCCTCCAGGCCATAACCCGCCCAGTCCACCAAATACTGGAGCCTACCCCTAAACCAACGGGAACCCAGAATAGCCGACACCTCAAATACATCAGGGGAGGCCAGGGACACCGGGGCACGGAGGCGGGAGGAATCAGGGCAAGGCTTGAGAAGGGAGACATGAAAAACGGGATGGATGCGCCAAGAGCTCGGGAGAACCAGGCGAAAAGCCACTGGATTCACAACCTGGGAGATCACATACGTCCCAACAAAGCGAGGCAGAAGTTTCCGACAACCAACCAGGCGAAGGTGACGGGAAGACAACCACACCCGGGAACCCACCGCAAGGGGAGGAGCAGCCAAGCGCTTGCCATCAGCACGGGACTTCATGGAGGCCTTTGCTTCAGTAAGGTGGACCAGAGTACGAGCATGAACAGCAGACAGACCCTAAGACAAGCTGTGGCAGCAGGATTCAAAGAGACAGAAGCGTCAGGGACGGGCAACACCTTGGGGTGTTGGCCATAGAGGGCGTAGAAAGGAGAGAGACCCGTAGCAGAGTGAGCCACTTTGTTGTAGGCGAACTCGGCAAGCCGTAAAACACTCAACCAGGAGGACTGCTGCTGTAAGATAAGGCACTGGAGATACTGCTCCATAGACTGGTTCGTCCTTTCGGTCTGCCCATCAGTCTCGGGGTGATAGGCCGAGGAGTACCTGGTATTGATACCAAGCAGCTTAGTCAAAGCTCGCCTAAAACGAGACATGAATTGCGACCCTCAGTCAGAGATAAGGACAGAAGGAAGCCCAAACAACAAGAATACTGATTCGAAAAACAAGTCAGCCGGGACCGGGGCTGAAGCGATCCCCCTACAGGGGACAAAGCGAGCCATTTTGGTGAATTTATCCACCACCACCCAGATGGTATCAAAACCCCGCACCCTGGGGAGATCGGTCACGAAATCCATAGGCAGTGTGTGCCAAGGTCTCGGGGGTACCGGTAGCGGAAGCAGCAGGCCAATTGGGCGGCCCCTTCGGTGTTTGGCTTGAGCGCAAACAGAGCAGGAGTTGACATAACATTCCACGTCGCGCTTCATAGAGGGCCACCAGCACCAGCGCTTTAGGAGATCCATGGTACGCTCCTGGCCGGGATGGGCGTTAAAGGGGGCATCATGAGACCATTCAAGGGCCAGGTTACGGGCGTCGGGCGTGGGAAGAAACAAACGATCATGCACGAAAGGCAAGCTGTCACAATACACCGGATCCCAATCACGCAGTTGGTCAGAGTGACAGCTCGTCCATGCTCGCACAGAATCCAACAATGAGAGAGAGGGAGTGCAGAGACAGATCATGTGACTCTTGCCTAGAAGAGTATCAGGGAAGGTTGGCAACGAGACCCCACCCGGAGAGCGTGACAAGTCATCCGCTTTCCCATGAGTAACCCCAGGACGATGAGTGATGTGAAAGTCAAAGGCGGAAAAGAAGAGATGCCACCGGACCTGTCTGCTGTTGATGCACTATAGGGAGGACAAGTCCTGCAAGTTCTGATGATCGGAGTAGACAGTGATTGGATGCCTAGCCCCCAGGAGATGATGGCGCCAGACACGAAAGGCGTCCATGACAGCCAGAAGTTCCTTCTCCGTCACAGTATAATGGGCCTCTGTACTGGAAAACTTGCGGGAGTGGTATGCCACCTGGTGCAACTTGCCCGTGGTCGGACAGGTCTGAGACAACACAGCACCGAGGGCGAAGGAAGAGGCGTCCGCCTCGACTATGAATGGGAGTTCGGGATTGGGGTGCTGAAGGATCGGTGCGGTGGTGAAAGCGGTCTTCAGAGCCTCGAAGGATTCCTGATGTTCCTTCCGCCACTGATAGGGTACCTGAGGGCTAGTCAGAGCCGTGAGTGGGGCCACAATGGTGGAAAAGGACGAAATAAAGCGCCTGTAGAAGTTGGCGAAACCCAAAAAGGCCTGCAAGGCCTTGAACATCTGAGGTATCGGCCATTCTAGGACTGCCCTCACCTTGGATTCGTTCATGGACAGGGCCCCAGGGGTGATGTGGAAGCCCAGAAACTCAACAGACGTTTTATGAAACTGACATTTCTCGGGTTTGGCAAACAGCAAATGTTTCCTTAAACGGGATAAGACCTCCCGGACATGCTGCACGTGGTCATCTAGGTCTCGCGAAAAGATCAGGATGTCGTCCAGATAAACAACCATGTTCACGTCCAGAATGTCCCTGAATATATCATTAATAAAACCCTGGAATGTGGCCGGGGCGTTGCATAAGCCGAAGGGCATGACTAGGTATTCGTACAACCCGTAACGGGTGCAAAAGGCAGTTTTCCACTCATCGCCCTCGCGGACGCGCACTAGGTTGTACGCGCCCCGAAGGTCCAGCTTGGTAAAAACGGAGGCATGGGATAAGCGGTCCAGGAGGGGGGTGATCAAAGGGATTGGATACCTGTCCTTTTTAGTGATGGCATTGAGGCGCCGGTAATCCACGCAAGGGCGTAGATCCCCCTCTTTCTTGGGAACGAAGAAAATAGGGCTTGCGGCTGGTGAAGTAGAGGGGCGGATGTGGCCTAGTCGTAGGGCGTTCTGGACATACTGCTTCAGAGCCTGTTCTTCCGAGGGGGACAGAGAATAGATCCTGCCCGAAGGAACGGCAGAACCCGGGATTAGTTCAATCGGCAGTCATATGGCCGGTGTGGGGGAAGCACCTCGGAAGAACCGCGATCGAACACTGATTCGAATGCCCTGTACTCAGGGGGAATTCTGCTAACCACTCCTCCAACAGTATGGGAATCCACAACCATTGATCCACCGTCATTCAATGTGAGATGAGCGAGAGCTCCCAGGGCCCGTGATGGAGTATCTGCTTCCTGATGGGCTGGGAGACAATAGTTCTGGCAGATATCTGACTCAAAGGGGACCGTGCCTGTTTGCCAATTAATGATAGGATTGTGCTCACGCAACCAGGGTATCCCTAATATGATACCGAACTGGGGTGTGGTAATCAGGTCAAAACTTAGCATCTCTGTGTGAATGTCTTGTATAGTCAATAAGAGGGGGGAAGTTTGGTGCCTAACGGGACCAGAGACTAGGGCAGTGCCGTCTACAGCCTGGACCGGTTCGGGTCGGGTTTTCAACACTAAAGGCAGATTGAGAGAATGGGCTAAGGCAATGTCTACGTAGTTCCCCGTGGCACCAGAGTCGATGATGATCGTGACTGCGCGGGAGATACCTGCAGAGGGACAAAGAGTGGCCTGTACAAAGATGGGCTGAACACGAGCAAAAGCAGGAGAGGCACCCGGAGATGAGGACTGGAAGCTCGACCTGGTCTCCGGGTCCAGGGTCGAGCTGTCCGAAAAACCTGGGACTTCTTGGGACGTCGGGGGCATTCCTTAACATAGTGTCCCGTGATGCCACAATAAAAGCATGCATTATCCACCCTCCTACGTTCTCTCTCGGATGTCGTGATGGGACTACGTAACCCTCCCACTTGCATGGGTTCCTCTGTGCTGGAGGTGGGAGGATTGACCGCTGTAGGGTGGGAGAAGCAATATCTACTAGTTCTCGATACTGAGTGGGAACGGAGGGGACCACTGATAAGGCATCCTTCCTTGGATTACTCAACCCTCTATAAAAAACGACCGCCCGCTTGCTTTCTGGCCATGATGTCTCGGCGACCAATTGGTTGAAGCGAGTGATGTAGTCAATCAAGGCCCCGCTACCCTGGGTTAGTTCTAACGGCTCCAGATCCCTGGATTGTGCCTTGTGCCGGATGTCGAAGACTCGGAACATCTCGATAACTTGCAGGTCAAAATCATAGAGAACCGGACTGTTGTTCTCCAGTAAAGGGTTAGCCCAAGCGGCAGCCGTTCCGGCCAGGTGAGACAGGGTAAAGGCCGCTTTAGCAGTGGAGTCGGGGAAGGCCAGAGGTCTGCACAGGAAGTGCAACTTGCACTGATTGATGAAGGTCCTGAACTTCTTGGTGTCGCCCTGGTAACGTTCAGGAGCAGCCAGGGGAGAAGGGGTTGGAAGGACCACCGGGGTTGGGGCTGGGGTACTTGCCACTGGAGGAGGCGTGGCTGGAGCGGCAGCATCCCCGAATTCAGAGTCTGCAGGGAGGGAATGCTGGACACTCTGTATGGAATCTAAACTTTGGTGAATCACGGTGTTTGCAGCAGCCATATCCGCCCTTAATATTGTAATTGCCTGTACTAAAGCAGCAATGGGTTCTTCCGTGGACCCCTGCATTGTTCAACACCACTATACGGCTTCTCAGTCTGCTCTGACTTGAGTGTCGTGTAGACCGTTGATACCTCCGTCCCCAAGTGACGCACAGGGGAATCTTTGGAGCCACAGGTGGGAGATGTTGCTTCCCGGATACACGGAACCTCAGGAACACCGATGCTGCTGCAGAAAGAACGGGGTTAAGTGCCAGGCAAATACAATAGAATACAAGAATCACAGGGTCTGAATAATCTTACCTATCCGGTGGTTGGAAAACCCGGGAGACCTAGTGAAGGAGGTTCGAGACTCAGATGAGAGGTAGTCCCCAGAACAACGGAGACAGGAGTCACACGTGGGTACAGGACAGCCCACCTGAACCAAGGGCTGGAGTCGTAGCGTGAGCCCTCAAAGGGCAATGGCGTAGTGAAGACAAACAAAGTTCAAAGGGATGATCCGAAGGCAAGTGAGGGACGGGCCGAGGTTCAGCGATGAGTCAATAGTTCCAAGCAAAGGTACAAAGGATAATCCGAGGGAGTCCAGGTGATTGATCCAGAGTCAAGGTAAACCAGCAAAACAAAGTCCAGACGTAGCGCCAAACAGAGTCGAAAGACAGCTGAGAAGCGGTGAGTGCTCCGTGCATCAAGCGTTATGTACTGGGCGCTTCCGGGTCACGTGACGCCCTCCATCGTCACGTGGAAACGCTGCTCACGTGAGCGGACGACTGTTCGATGCGGAAGCGTTCTGCCGCCCCTTCTGATGTGTGCTCTCCATGGCAACTGCCAATGCAGGAAGGGCTGCAACCGGGCACGTACATTGTACCCGGTACGGAGCTTTCGGTCCTGTGGGGCAACCAAATCACGTGAGTCTCGAAACCTGAGGGGAGTAGTGTGGGAACCCGGGGAAGGTGTTGTGGGGGTGCTAGCAGTGTTCTGATGTGCAGTGTTCTGATGTGCAGAGGAGCGTCTAACACTAGGACATGGCCATCAATTTGGGACCCAGTTCATGGGCGTGGACCAGTGAGGGAGGATCACCTGGATGGGGTGGTCTTTGGGGTGTGGGAGTTGGACACCGATGGGTGAGACACAGTATGCCCCTTCTCTCAATACCTTTTCCCCATCCTACTGCGCAGGAAATTCAAAAAAATACCACCCCCTCCCCCCTTCTGACACAAACACTTTCGCACAACACGAAAGACAACGGATAAACACCAGAGCAGTTTACCCGTCATGTCCCTATACAAGGGTCAGGCAATTGACCAGAAGGTGGAGCACGAGAGCACAGTATGAGCAAGGCAGACGGCACGACAAGACAGCAGTCGAGGCACAGCAGTTCAAGAGGAGGAGAATGACAGCGCAAATCGGGAGGGTGACAAGGAGATAAGCGACCTTGCCCTTTTCAAGCCAGGCGCATGAGACCTCCGTAGAAGGAATCGTAATTCGGCGAATAATAGCTCAAGTGTGTTGCAGCAGATGTCAACGGTACACAGAGCGTCCCTACGCTGATAAGCAGGATCGAGGGCGATTCCTGGTACCATAGTACCGGCCGTGACTCCAGATACGAAGAAGGCCAAGCGGTTCATCACAACTGGTGAGTCGAGGTGAGCACCGTAAAGAAAAGGAACTGGGTTGAATGAAAGTCTCAAAGTGGCAACATGCAAAGAACTGTGAATTGTTAAGGGAAGACCAGATGCAGAGGGGAGAGGCACCACGTCCAATGAGCCTGTAAATACCAGAAGGCCTAAGGAGAGCCACCAAGACAGGCCAAAATGGTCATACAAGTGGTCTCGGGAGGATCGCTCAGGAGCAACGTGCTCGCCTTGGAATCAAGACGACACGGAGCAACACAGGTTCGATCCCGGTTCCGTGCTTAGAAACCTCTGGGTATTAAGCACGTTATAAGTAACCAATCATATCATATCATATAGGGGTCGAGTCAAATCCCTGTACATTGGAAAGTCTTTGACCAACAAAGCATTGGAACACTAGGGAAGTGAATCCCCCAAACGAAAAAGGAATTGTAAAGTGGCAAGGGTGAACCCGGCAAAGTGATGCCAATAAAGAGGGGCGAAGTCTAAAGTCCCGAAATACAGTGCGTTGACAGGAATGAACCCAACCGAGGGATGTCCACAGTGAACTATTTAGCAAAAGTTGGCAAGAGTGAACCCCCCAGAGGGTTGCCAACAGAAAGGGGCGAAGACTGAAGAATTGTTCAAAAAGACATTAAGATTTGTGAACCAGGAAAAGCCATAGTAAAACCGAAGGAGGCAGGCTGACATCCGAGAGGAGTCCAAACCCAAAAGAGGGAGACCCAGGGATGGAAAGTCATCACCCAAAGCCCAGTGAGAAAGGAATTGTTTATTTGTTTTGTTGAATATGACTTGTGAGGGGTCTGCGCCCAGAAGAGGGGAACCCAGGGGTGGAACCATCACCCAACGTATATGTAGAACAGAACTGTTTGTTTCTTTGTTGAAAACACCAGGCCTTCGAATGCAAGAGACTTTCATTGAAAGAGACTTCACTATCGAAGAACCTGATAGCTGGTACGAAACTGTCGGCTAGTGCTTGGAAAGCTCAAGTGTGTGCTGTGCTCAGGAGATGCACCTTGTTCCGTGCTCAAAACGTGGGGAAGGAAGACCCCAGGCAATCACATCCTGACTTATCCTTTATGAACACTTCTTTATTTATTGGAACCCTTATCCCACAATCTTTCTATATTTAGTTGTAAGGATTGGCAATATGTTTTTCTTAGTATAGCCCCTTTATTTTGACGCGATGCCACAAGGACTGCCTTATTTTTAATTTGATGGTCGAAGCTTGCTCCCATCTTAGATTTAGGTTTAGATTAGGTGTTTTTCAACCTGCATACTGTTTAAATACACACCCTTGAATTGTGATCAGTTGTGTCTGTCTTTATTGTTGCCACCAGGAGTTCCTTACAGATGTCCCTGCCTAACAAACTAAGGCTAAAGAAAAATGACCTAGTGTCCAAAAAGTATGGGACTCTCACACTAATATACACAATTTATTTATTTATTTATTTGCACTTATAAAGCGCGCTTGCAGCCCATAAGGCATCGAGGCACTGTTACAGAAAATGCGAAGATTCAATTTACAGGGGAACAAACTTGCAATGCATTGTTAAACGGAACAAAATGCAAGGAACTGTTGAACCAACTCATGATGGATATTCTTTCAGACAAAGAGTTTAGTTTTAATAGCCTTGCGGAAGGCTAGGTGTGATTCAATCCGTCTTAGGTGAGGTGGCAGGGCGTTCCAATGCGTGGCTGCTTGGGTGGGGAAGCTGGACCCTCCAGCGCGCACCTTTCGTGAGGTGGGTGTGACAATCGTGTTGACATAGTGTGATCTTAAGGGTCTGGTGGCCGTATGCCTGATGATTCTGTCGGTCAGGTATGGCGGGACGAGGTCGCAGAGGCATTTGTGGGTGAGGGCAAGCATTTTGAAGACAATTCTCTCTTTGACAGGGAGCCAATGGGCTTGCCTTCTGATTTCAGAGATGTGGACTCTTCTGGCGGTACCTGTGGCTGCCCTCAGCGCATTGTTTTGAGCTAGCTGCAGTTTGGCAATGTTTTTGCTGGAGGTCCCAGCGAGGAGGGCATTGCAATAATCTAGCCTTGACCCAATAATTGCCCTGGCAATGATGAGACAATTGTGGCGGGCCAGGAAGGGTCTTGCCGCGTTGAGGATTTTAGCGTAGTAGGCTGAGGAGGTGGCGATAGCATTGACCTGTCTGTCCATGGAGAGGTCGGAGTCGAGATAGACTCCGAGGGTCTTTACATAGTTTGAGACCTTGATAGGAGTGTTGTCGATGGTGAAGGATGAGTACTGGTCTCCAAGGTTGCCCAGTGTGAACGGTGATCCGATGAGGTGGAGCACAGTTTTGTCACTGTTGAGGCAGAGCCAATTTTCTGCCATCCACGACTGGATGGTGGAGTAGATAGTGGTGAGGGTGTTGGTGTCAGCTAGGTAGTCGCCCGTGAGTGGGATGAGTACCTGTGTGTCATCCGCGTAATTGGTGTAGGATATGCCAAGGGAGTCCAGGATGCTGAACAGGGGCCTTGTGAAGAGGTTGTAGAGCGTCGGAGCTATACAGGACCCCTGGGGAACACCGCAAGTGAGGAGGCTCGGGGTGGCGGATGCAGACTCCGAGAAGGCTTTCATGGCCCTTTCTTTGAGGAAGGAGGTGATCCATTGACAGGCTTTCGGGGAGAAGTTGGCTTGGGTGGCTAGATGGTGGCACAAAGTGTTGTGGACCACAAGATCAAAGGCCGCGGATAGGTCAAGGAGCAATAGGAGGGCAGGTTTTCCTGCATCTCTAAGATCGTCCATTTGATTCTTAAGGTCTAGGAGGTCCGTCTCGGTGCCGTGCCGTAGGCGGAATCCAGATTGCCGCAGGCCTAGGAGCTGGTTGTCCTCTAGGAACTTCTGGACTTGCAGGTAAGCTGCTTTGTCCAAGATTTTGAGGAGGAAGGGTACAGTGGTAATTGGTCTGTAGTTACCAGGGACTGTGGGGTCCAGAGAGGGTTTTTTAAGGAGCGGGCGCACCCAAGCTTCCTTGAATCCGGATGGGACGTGGCCTGACTGGAAGGAGGAATTGATAAAAGCTGTGAGGAAGGGGGCTAAGATGGGTGCTGAGTCTTTGATGAGACTAGCTGGGCAGGCGTCGCCCTTGCAATTGGAGGGTTTGATGGAGTTGAGCAGGGTAATGACCTCTTGCTCGGTGACATCTTTGAATTCAAATAGAGGGGAGGCGCTGGTCCTGATGGGTGACTCAGCGTGCAATTTGGCTATGAGGTTGGAGAGGGCTTTTTGGTGGCCGCAGATTTTTGTTTGGAGGGTGTTGAGCTTGTCGAGCATGGCCGACTGAATGCTGTTGCACCACTTGTCATCTTTGATGATTGATGGAGGGGGGGGGCAGATGGTTTTTCCAGTTGCCTAAAGATGGTGAATAGTTCCTTGGACCCTGACTTGGCTTCAGCGATTCTGGTATTGAAGGAGGCGGCCTTCGCTAAAGTAATGTTAGTCTTATAGGATTTGGAGATTGTTTTGAACTTCAGTTTGGTGGCCTCAGAGGGGCTGGCTTTCCAGGCGGAGAGGGCCGTCCTTTTTTGCGCACGTTGTTCACGAAGTTCTTTGGAGAACCATGAGTTGGCATGTTTGGCTTTTTTTGCGTGTTTTAGGGTCAGTGGAGCAGTGGTGTCAACGGCTGACGTGATGATGTCCTTAAAGGTGTCAGCTAAGGTTTCGGGGTTGTTAGAGGAGGGGGCCTGAAGGGCAGGGTTGAGGAGGTAGGGTGCTAGATTCTCAGCCGTGAGAAGACGAGAGCTCCTGGCGTAGGTTGCTGGGCACGGTGGGGGGGGGGGCGAAGGCCACTTTCCTAGTTCCGAGGGTGAATTGGATGTAGTGGTGGTCCGACCAAGCGATGGGGGTGTTGGCAGTGATGAGAATGGAGCAGTTGTGATGACTGATCCAGTCGAGGGTGCGCCCTTTTACATGAATGGGCCCAGAGATGGAGTGTGTGAAGCCGAGGTTGGACAGGGCTTTCTTTAGGGATTTCGCCGGGTGGTCCTTGGGGTCATTAAGCCCTAGGTTGAGGTCGCCCAGGAGTAAAACCTGTGAAGTATTTTTGATGTTGTTGGACAGAGCGTGAATAAGGGTGTCCTGGAAGTCAGGGGATGAGCCTGGGGCTCTGTAAACAATATGCAGGGAAATGGTGCAGTTGGGAGAAGCGTACATTTTTAGAGGGAGGTAGTCGCAGTTAGTGTCAAGCGAGCCTCCAACTTCTCTGATGGTAAGGGATTCCTTGACGATGAGGGCAACGCCTCCACCTTTCTGCAAGGTGCGGTCTTTCCTAAAGATGGAGTGCCCAGGAGGGATGGCCAGGGATAGGGCTGGGCCTGACGTTTCGTTGAGCCAGGTTTCAGTGAGGATGAGGAGGTCGAGGTCGTCCTTGATGAGCAAGTCGTTGATGTCGAGTGCGTGTGCGGGTATGGATCGGGCATTGATGAGTGCACATCTGAGTGTGTAGGCAGAGAGCGGTGTGGCAGTGGGCGGGCTGGCCAGGGTGGTGCATGGCTCGGTAGTGGCAGGTGGGGTGGAGTCAGAGGAGGACATGGGGCGGCATGGGCAGTATGCATGGCATTAGGCAGCATAGTACATTGAATAGCAGTGGGGGCGGCATCCGCATGGGCAATATGCATAGCATTAGGCAACATAGTACATTGATTAGCAGTGGGGGCGGCATCAGCATGGGCAATATGCATAGCATTAGGCAACATAGTACATTGATTAGCAGTGGGGGCGGCATCAGCATGGGCAATATGCATAGCATTGGCAACATGGTACATTGATTAGCAGTGGGGGCGGCCTCAGCATGGGCAATATACATGGCATTAGGCAACATGGTACATTGATTAGCAGTGGGGGGAGGCATCAGCATGGGCAATATGCATGGCATTAGGCAACATGGTACATTGATTAGCAGTGGGGGTGGCATCAGCATGGGCAGTGGGCAAGGGAGAGCAAGTGGGTTTATGCTTTAGCATAGGTGCAAAGGTAGTGTTAATAGAAGTACAATGGTTTGTGGCATCCATGAGGCCTTGTTTGGTGGTATGGGCATTGGGAGTCTGTCGTAACATTGCCTCCGAGTGAGTGGCATTATTAGTGCTGGGGTTGGCCTTGGTGAAGCAGCGCGCGGTGCTTTGAGGCTGGCTCCTCACGCCAACCCTTGTATTCCGGTACCCGATGTTCGGAGTGTAGGTGAGAGGAATGCTAGGCAGGGTGCGTGATCGTAGTCGTGCATTCCTGTGGTGGCAATGCATGTTGCGCATAGCAGTGACCTGGGTGGGAACACGTGGTGGGTGAGCCCGATAGGCGAGAAGGCTGGTGGCCTTACCTTGTGTTGGCCTGTGCGTGCCTGGAGGCACCATCCGAATCGTCGAGCAGCGAGAGCTGCAGAGAGGGAGCTTTGCCTTTTCTCCTGGCCTTCGCTCCTCTGCGGCTTCGCCTGCCGGTGAGCCCCCGCTCCATTAGAGGCAGGAGGGGAGGGGCGAGCAGGGGACCAATTGCGGGCCTCGGTGGAGGCTTGGAGATTCCTCGATGTTGTGGTGGCCACGGCGGCGGCCATCCTGGCCTGTCCTTGTAATTCGGGGTCAGTGGTGGCTGTATGGGGCACAGATGAGCACTCCGGTGCTGCGGCGGCAGGGCGACCAGCTGATGCTGGTGTGGAGTGCCGCTGTAGGGCTGACAGCATCTCTGTTCACTCGTGTGCAACAGGTGCCAATGGCACGATCCTCTTCGTGCAGGCAGCTGATGGATGAGGGATCAGCTGGTGATTCCCTCACAGCGGAGCTGCAGAGAGGGAGCTTGGCCTTTTCTCCTGGCCTTCGCTCCTCTGCGGCTTTGCCTGCTGGTGAGCCCCCCCCTCCATTAGAGGCAGGTGGGAGGGGCGAGCAGGAGACCAATTGACACAACAAAATAATTATACAAGGTTAGTTTTGCTGTCTTAAATTCCACAAAATAACATATGTATACAAACTCAAAATCTTTAAAAAGTAATCCTTACGTGCACCCCTTGTTCACTGTGCTTAGAGAGGCACAGCTTCATCTCACTGATGAGGCCCGACTAGGCCAAATCACGTGTCTGGGGTTGCTGTTGGTACTCTTGTTCAGAGGAGAATTGCCTAGCATTTTGGTGCGGACTGCCCTTGGGCGTGGGACAAAGACTGATATGCAAATGGCTATTTCTCCTCTGTGAAAGGTACGGTGAGCTAAAAGATGGTTTTAGATCCGCCAGAGTGGGCACCTTCTAATAGAACAGGTTATTTGGCCGTGTTTGTTCTTGGTAGAGGGGCTCCCAGATCTTTTTATGCATTTTTAGTAATCTTTGTGACTAGGGTTAGAGTCCCTTCCCCTGGATCAATTCAGGAATATCTAAAGACAAAGTCCAAGTTCAAGAAAGTTCTGTGCAATAACAAAGTTCCATTCAGTAAGCTACAAAGTCTCTTGCATTCAATATATCTTTTCACTTGGCAAAGTGAATATCTCTCTTCCAGAGGCTTGTTCGTAAGTCAAAGCAAATGTTAATTTTCCCACAATCTCCTGCTTGGCAAAACAAAAGTATTTTTCTCAGAATCACAAATGTATTAATCAATGCAAATGTTCTTTTCTCAAAGGCCAAGCACTTATTAGAGCTTCATACTTCTTTAAAAGAAACACTTTAGTCAAGGTGGCTTAACAATCACTTTCCGAAATGTAACAGTTTATCAAGACAAGGTGATGAAATTAACACTTCCTCTTCCACCACACCTTTTTTTTTAACACAAACAGTACTCTAAATGATCTTCTTTCCTGGTATACTCGCCTTCCAGGACTAACTACAATTGATTCCTTTCCTGGTGTACTCACCTGCAAGGATAAAACTCCTCCTAATACAGTTGTGCTCTGTGATAATGCTTGTTCAAAAACTCTCCACATCAGAATCATAAATGAGGTGGTTTGAATCAACAACTACTTCTCTTAATTGTCTCTTGTCTCTTAATAGAGTGGGTTAGAATTCTTCCCAAATTAAAATTCCATAAAATAATAATGGTTCTCTTGCTTGCCTTTTATCTGTAGGCAATGCAAGTTACAGTTCTCTTTCCCCCTGTGTTTCTCATACAAGGAGGGCTTTGCTTCTGCAGTCTTTGGTTTCTGGTTATGCAACCTTTTGGCTGCTGGCAATGCGGGTTACAATTGTCCCCTAATTGATATTCCTAGTTAGGAGGGTTGCACCCAGTTTGCCTGATTATTACCGCTCTCTGGTTTTGGCAATGCAGGTTACAAGGGTCTCCTAATTGGTATCACGTATTAGGAGAGTTGCGGCAAGTTTGCATCAGTTAATTCGTACGGTATTCAAAATAATTACTTTCACCTAGCAGTCTCCTTCGGCACGCCCCAGGGTCACCTGCTTCAGGCCAACTAACTGGTATGCTTTTGCATCTGTTTCTGATTCACTGGTGTTGCTACCGGTCTCTTCTGGGCCTCCTCTGCTTCTGCCAGCTTCGGTTTGACTGCCGCTGCATGTGCAGTCCTTCACTGGAGCTCTGGTAGCTCAGTGTGATTTCCGGTGTGACTTCGGTATCGGAGCAGTTCACGGCGTTTCAGGAGTTCCTCTCCCACACAGCGTGTCTTGCTTCAGCACTGCTTCCCGCTGCGCATTCTCTGCATGGCCATGTTTCACCAGCATCTACTGCATCTCCCACACAGCATTCTGCTGCCACCATGACTACACCATCAGCTTCCTTCTGCCTCTGCATTTATATTTTCAAAAGTTCCGCTCAGGTGCTTTCTCTCCCAATAACTAGACCTCTCACTACACTTCATCAACTGTAAGTCCCTCTTCCTCGTCCCAGTACTATGGGCATTATGGGACTTGGAGTGCCTAGTTGTTTTTAGATATAAATTGTCAGTTTATGTACAATAAGACATTAAGGCTTCAGGAACATTAGGGGATCATTTAGAGAGGTCTCCCACTCCCTTTGACATGAGTCCCCTCCCATGTGACCCTCCCACATAAACACCACCCCCAGGGTCAGGATCAGGTAGCAGCTGCCTTTCACTTGCCACGTGAGAGGAGGCCCATATCCGGATCTTAGGGATGATCTCATAAGATTCATCAGACTGCACTCAGCTCCGCCTCTCCTTGGCGTTCTGACGTCAGGGGGCTGTTAGGCAGAATCCTGTGCAGTGCCCTTAGGGACCACTACACATAATTAAGACTACAGGTGGCAATACAAGTTTTACCTTTGGTACAAGCCTGTACTATTATGTCAGAGTGGTAGCAGTAGCGGAGCAGCCAGGCTTATCTCAAGAGTATATGAGCAGTAGCAGAGATTACACAAAGTGACCACAATTACTGTGACTCAAGCAAACACGAACTCAAGGTTTCAGGTAGAAAAATATAAGTACATTTATTTTTAAACCATTCGTTATAAACACAACACTTCTATTAAACTTAAACAAAAACCACACATTAAATATATTACAACTAACCAATTCACTTTGCACAGTATGTCTCAAGGTAAGTACCCTGTGTTTGAATGAACCGGTGTTATGCACAAAACACGTTACCGCGGATATGATTGCGATCACTTTTTGACAGTTCGGTCTACTAACTAAACGCGTATCTGTGACATGAAATGCTACCGGGGCAAAAACACACTTAGCACCTGAGATGCTCAGAGGGAGTTGGAGGCAAAAATCACAGGCAATATTTTGGTTAGGCAAACAGAATCGAGAAACACTCATAGACAAGAGTTCAAAAGTCAAAGGGCCGGAGCCAGGGTCAAGTGACACTGGGGCCTGTTGCCGAAGATCACACAGTCAGATAGTTCACGATTCAACGTAGCCAAGAGTACTTCGATATTGTCAATGTTTGGAAGCAAAAGTGATAAGAATGAGGGAAGACAAGGGCAAGTCTTGCAAATGAAGAAAAGGGGTTCACCCAGTTTCCTCATGCAGAACACAGTACCTTATTCCAATGATGCAGCTGGTGCCCTGGCAGTTGTTCCTGTTGGTTTCCCACAGACCCACGATTCCTGGAGCTTCGTTGTGAAGGAGGACGTCTGAAGGGGGTCTGTACCACACAGGGATGAAGCCGGCAGCAGCGACAGCGAATAAAAGGTGCGCTCCTTAAAAACACAGGAGAGGCTCTTCAAACGGCTATCTGGACCACTACAGCTGTGTGCAGCGATTTCGACCAAGGAAGAGGATCCTCTGGCTGTGGAAGACGAGCTGGTTATCCCCACCAGGCTCAAGGGAAGAAGACTCCGGACTGGATCTCCTCTTAGTCATTGAAGGGCAGATAGCTCAGGACTGCAGCAGGGCTTCACCGGGACGGGGTAGTTGCAGCAGCCGTCGTTCTCTCCACTTCTCTTCGGTTCCTTGTAGTTCCAGTGGCGACTCTCTGACTTGTAGCCTAAGAGACCTGCCTTTTATACGAAAAAACCCCACACAGCCTGGCTGTCAATCACCCAGCAGGGGGGTTGGCCAGCCCGGATAACTACCCTGGCCAATCATGACAATGTGCGACTTGGGTTTCCTAGGATACCCTGTGCAGGGGGTGACTACACCCCTCCCTCACATCCAGCCCACCTAGACACCCAAGCGCCTTGAGGAGGGCTTCTAGGTAGAAGCCCGCCAAAAGACAGTGAACAAAGAAGGCAAACCTAGTTTGCCACGCAAAGTAAAACACAAGAAGGACTATAACAAAAAGAAATGGAGAATAAACCCAACCGGAGCCAAAAGAAAGACGATTTGGTCAAGCAGGTTTATGTCCGAGGCTAATATAATAGCCAAGAACAATACCACGTTTATCTAATATCGCGGTAGAAAAGTTAGGGTACTTTTCTGCCACCAGCCAAGTCTAAATGTTAAAAGAGCGAAACAATGCTCTACGAGGTACAGATGAAAGGAGTTCAGAGTTAACCCTTCCAGTACTCCATGTACGATGGGGTGTACTGGATCTCTGGTTAGTTTTGACTAAGTAAAGTTAATGGTAACTTTATCTTTTCTGGGAGACGGTAGTCGCCTCATAAATGGAGTCGGGGGAGTCTGAACGACAAACCTGTGCCACTGCACAGAAGGTGCAGGGTGACACACACAAAGAAGGGGGCTACTGAAGTGGTGTACTCCAGAGCCCACAATCACAAAGAAACAGGTAGAAACACATAGCAAAACACAGGTAAGAGTGGGGGAAAAGCTCACACTCTTACCAAGTGAAAACAAATTTACTCTAGAAGTCCAGCAAAGTTGCTGGGGGACTCACTAGGTGAGGGAAATTAGCCATGAAATGAGAATTCTCCCTAACAGGGGCTTCCCTTGCGTACAATTCTCTTTCCTCCATTTGGGGCTCCTCATGCTGTTTTCATACTCATTTCTTCTTAAAGTGATAACTCATTTATTTTCAGATAACGTGTTGGTTTCCACATTACCTACATCCAAACGAAGGAGGACACAGTGTTCTGGATGCAAGGCAGTCCCATGTATGCAGATAAAGTGTCCTGCATAGGGCGTTCCCTTTGGGAATGGGTGTCCTTGTCACCTAAGAGGGAATCACTCCCAATGAGGTCCCACTTGGCCAGACCCCTAGGGACAGAGTTGGGGAGCAGGCTCAGCTCCCTAGCCTCAAAGGGGGTGACTCCCCCGTTGGGGAGAAGGGACAAATACTCCCGATTCTTCACAGTTCTTTCTTGCCTAAGTTTCATCAAAAGCCTTACCAAGGACATCTTCCTTATTTATGGGTTTTTTAATAAGAGCCATTTGTATTTCTGGTTTGACATCTGTGACATGTAGCCATGAGTATCTTTTTAGGACTGCAGCATTTGCTGCCTGTGGCTCGCTGCATCCAGACTGCTTTTTATTGCTAGATTGGCCACTAGTTGTTCTTCTTGCAGAAAGGCCCTTGCCTGTGCGCAAACTTCCTCAAACCAGTTCTTGAGCAAGAGATGCATATTGTCCCACTTGCCCCTGTCTTTGCTGGCAATCAAAGTATTTGTGTTGGTATCCTTACATTATATGCAGTTGTTGGTATTTTTCTCCCATTGTTTATAGCCTCTTACTTTCTTTGCCTGTCAGGACTTCAGCCATGGATACTGTATCCTGCAACATTTTCTGGAAGCAATCACCAGAGTATCCAGTTGTAACTGGGGTGTCGCCAGCAGCCATGCTGTAAGGAAGAGCTTTCTACGAGCTCCCGCATGATCCGCAAAGTGATTAGCTTTCTACCAGTTCACGTACTGGATTAAAAGTAGCATTAATGATTGGAGCTACACATGAGCCGCCAGGGAGAGTTTCGCGGCTCAAGGGGTCCTGAACAAGAAGGACGAGCTGTGTGTCCCTGAGGCACCGAGAACCCAAAATGGCACCCACGGCTTGGGGGACAGAGGAGAGAGCAAGGCCGGAGGTGGAAGAAAGGTGACAGGCGACTCCTGCACCTGGGAAGTTGCCCGCACACTGATAGAAAAGGCAAGGAGGGTCGGGTTCCCATAGACAGTCGTCACGGAAGATCTGTAGCAGACTGAGTGGAGCTACACAGACAAAGCAAGGTGCGGCCCCTCCTAAACGACACGCCTTCCAGAGAGGGAAGGCGAAACAGCAGAAGCGGAGAAGGAAGCGAGACGCCGCAAGCTACCTGGACCCCCTGGAGAGTGTAAACGAGGATGGAAGGTTGAGAGCTGCAGTGCGGACCTCAGGTGAGGAGCAGGAGTGAAGGGAGCCCCTCCCCCCTAGTTGTTGGGAAGATCACATACAGTGCGCACAGAGGGGGGAAGGATATACAAGGCAGACTTGGAGCCACTCTCCCACACCGCACACACAGTTTAAAGTGCGCCACCAGCCCCATCCGCATGACTGAAAGGCGCATAGCCTGTAATCTACAGCCCACAGAAGCTGGCGAAGGGATCCTAGCGGCAGAGACAAGAAGCTAACAGGAGACCCTGAAGTGCACCACTTGCCCAAGCACTGGGGAAGACGGCATAGGCGGCATTCTGTAGACCAACAACTAGAGGGGAGCAGAGTGTGCTGGCGCCCATTCCCCAGGAGAAAGGGCAATAACAAAACCCACACAGGAAGTTAGAAGAGCATAGGTGGAACTCAGCCTAAGCAAACAAAGTGACACATCAGGGCGGCAAGGACACCACGCAAGCACACAACATACAGATGGCAGATAAAGGCAAAAAAGGAAAAAGGCAAGCAAACAGTCATGGAGGCTTATGCACAAAAAGGGAACACCAATGCAGATCAGCAGGGGGAACAACCAGGGTCGACTTCAACGCAGTAGGTGACCATGCAAGAGGCGGGCCCAATTCTGGCGCCTATAGCAGCACTAAAGATGGCGCTGGAGTACAAAATAGACTAATTAATCGTGGATGTAGGCCTACTGCAACAGGATGTGAGAGCACTCTCAGACTTTCTGAGCACAGCAGAACAACAAGTACAAGACAGCACTACAACCATAGCTAGCACCAGGACCCAAATGGAAGAACTGAGAGAAAAGGTGAAAGCCCTAGAATGCCGTGCAGAAGATGCAGAAGGGAGAGCCTGAAGGAATAACATAAGAATACTTGGACTTCCCAAGGAAGAAGAAGGGAGCGACCCCACAGAGTATGTGGCAAATAGGTTGCTACAGGAGGTGGCCCAGGTACGTAGTCCCAAAGATTGACGGTTGAGAGGGCACACATATCGCTAAGGAAAAGGCCCCCACTGGGTGCCCCTCTGCCCCCGAGACCAATAATTGCCAAAATACTAAACTACAAAGACAGAAAAAAATCCTGGCCTTCTCTAGATAAGGGGGACCATTAAAAGAGGAGCCTCGAAACTAGCAATATATCCAGATTATACCATCCTGGTCCAATAACAAAGAGCACGGTTTGGCCCGGACAAGGAGCGGCTGAGAAGGGTGAATTTGCAGACCCTGAGAACCGTGACATGAGTAAGGGTGGATGACACGCTGAAAACAATGCAGGTACGAGGAAATAGAGACACAGCAGTACCAGCAGGAGCCGCACAAAGGCGGTCCAGGAAGCGGCCACGAACCCTAGTTGTAACTTAGACGTCAGTTCCATGTGGCCCGATGGAGGAGAAACGGGAGTGGGAGGAGCAGCTAGGCCTAAGCGAGAACATTAACGCTTGGCCATTGTTTGGTTTGGCACTGTTCTGGGGAGTTACCATGGGAAAGGGGAAAAGGGAGGGGGAGGAGGGATGGACAATTGGGGGAACGTATCAGAGGTAATTGGTTATTAGACAAGTGAAACCATGAACTTGAAGAAATAGGAGGAGTATGCAAGAATGTGGAAAACAAGAAAAAAGGGGGCCATCAAATGAAAAAGACTAGAGATCAAATTAAACCACATCATGATACACATAAGGGTACACCATGATCCAGATCAAAGGTGAATCTAAGCATGCATGCAATACTGCCTAGTGGACAGATGGGGCAATGGGAGCCAGAAAGCCCACACACAATGAATTAAGCCGACACCTGAAGGGGTTAAAATAATCACTTGGAATGTGAGGGGCCTGAACATTTATATAAAGAGGCTGCAAATACGCACCTACCAATCCACTAAAGGCATCCAGATAGCAGTGCTCCAAGAAACACACCTGAGGGCAGAGGCGCAGGCCACACTGGCTAAGAAATGGGGGGCAAATGATATGGCTCACCCTTTTCGGCGTATGCAAGGGGGCTCCTTGTATGGATAGTACCAACAGCCTCTTTCCAGATGCTGGAGTTCAAAAAGGATTATGGGGGAAGAATGGCTGTCGTACATGGATGGTGGGAAAACAAGGTCTGCTTTATAAACACGTACGCTCCCAACCATGACACCACCGTCTTTTTAAGATCATTGTACACTAGGCTGTCCACGTACAGGGAGGCAACATGGGTGCAGGGAAACTTCAATTGCAAAGTGAATCCAGCACTGAATA
Organism: Ambystoma mexicanum; assembly: GCF_040938575.1. Taxonomy (NCBI): domain Eukaryota; kingdom Metazoa; phylum Chordata; class Amphibia; order Caudata; family Ambystomatidae; genus Ambystoma; species Ambystoma mexicanum. The sequence goes on from NC_090936.1 coordinate 152,474,615, forward strand.
GGTCAGAAACCAAACTTAAAAACCAGTGCCACCGGCCAGAACCCTCAAAGGCCTATTACGAGACTTCAGACTGGTTGACATATGGAGGGAAAGACACGGGGCAGAGCAAACCTACTCGCACTTCTGAGCTTCCCTCCCGCGGTGCATACACAAATAGATTATATGTTCACAGGGGAGGAAACATTGAGGAACTTTGAGCACATAGAATACAAGGCCAGGACGCTCTCAGAACACACTCCACTGATAGCGATATGGCAGAACAAGACCCAGAGACCCGAATACCCACCTAGCGTGTGAGAGCGGAAGCCCTTCAGGAGGGGGAGTTCAATGACTACCTGAGCGACCAGATAGAGGAATACTTTACCATTAACACAAATAGCATATCACAAAGAGGTACAGTTTGGGAGGCATTCAAAGTGGTCATGCCAGTGAAAGCTATTGGGAAAATGGGAGGACTCAGAAAAGAAACACTGAAGGCCTTGGAAGACATCGAAACGAGGTTAAAAAAGCGCAAGGTGCAGAAAAGGGAACACTGGATGAAACAGAGCAGCTGAAAAAATTAAGACAGTAATATATGAGAGAATGGGAAAAACTGGGATGCCCGGACTTTGCTAAATACACCCAAAAACTACATGCAGAGGGAGACAAGCTGGGGTGCCTACTGACATGGATGTGCAGACGCAAGGAGCATAGGGAGGGAATCAATGCCATTACTGACGAACAAGGGAACATGGTGAAGACTAGGGTAGAGATCAATGAGGTGTTCTCTGACTTCTATGAATCCCTGTACACAGATGAGGCAAAAGGGGGTAGAAGTGATGTGAACAAAGCCTTGTCCAATCAGACTTATCGAGACCCAGGGAAGACAAGACAGACAAGCTGGATGCACTACTGACATTAGAAGAAATTCCAAAACTTCCAAAACCCCAGGACCTGACGGACTTCCAGGAGAGTTTTATAAAACATATATAGATATAGACATACTGGCACCCAAATTGCTGAGTGTTATCAAGGTGGCATACGAACTGGGCTCACTACCCAATTGCCTGAGAGAAGCCACGATTATACCGATCCACAAATTAGGCAAAGGACTGCAAAGCTGTGGCTCATATAGGCCTCTCTCTATGGTAAACCAAGATGGCAAGATCCTGACAGCGGTTCTAGCGAATAGATCAAAAAGAATAATAGGAGACTTAATGCACACAGACCAAACAGGATATGTCCCAAGGCGTAACAACATGTGGAACCTGAGAAGACTACATCATGTAATAGATAGCACTAACCACCTGCCAGACAAATACGCAGTCAAGGCCTTTGACTCAGTTCATTGGGACTGGCTGCTGAAAGCCCTGGCACACTATGGTATAGGGGAGATCTTCCTACAATGGGTTAAAATTATATATACAAAGCATGTGGCCAGGGTAAAGATAGGCAGGCAGATCTCTGAAGCATGGAAGGTGTAAAATGGACCGAAGCAAGGCTGCCCATTATCACCAATGCTGTATATCCTGGCTATTGAACCACTGGCAGCGTTCTTCAGGAAGGAATACGCAGAGGCAGGAATAGTATTAGATGGAGTAGTGCACCTGATTTCCCTATACGCGGATGACATGCTATTGTATGTAAGCAGGCCAGAGGACAATCTACCACACTTGTTAGATGTCATAGGTGAGTTCGCCAAGGTGTTAGGAATCAAGGTGAACCGAGAAAAATCCTGCCCGTTTCCGCTCGCAGTGCTTAGAGCCCTTTAAGAGCGAACATTTCCCCCATTAGGCCTCAAATGGCAAACGATGACCTTTCACTACCTGGGCATCGCAACAAGACACAACCCAGAGACCTCCCATAAGAGCAACACACAGAAAGCTGCAGATGGTGTAACCAACTCCATGAAGTTCTGAAGAAAACTGCCCCTTGGAGTCACAGGGAGAGTGGCTCTCCTGAAGATGGTGGTACTCTCCAGGTTCCTATACTGCTTTACCAACGTGCTGTACAACATACCGGTACTCTTCTTCCAAAAATTTAACAAGCATGTTAGGGAATTCCTGTGGGAAGGAGGCAGAAACAGAATCGCCCTGAGCACGCTGCAGAGGGCCTATGCTGAGTGTGGGAAGGTATTCCTTTGAATCTATCCCCTTGTCATATTTCCACTTGTTCTTCCTTCACCTCCATTTCACCTTCCTCTTCTTTGACATCTTCGGCGAACATATATTCTACGTGAGGAGTGGGCGTTGGGGTGCGATTCGACCATGTCTCTTATGGAATTCTTTTTGTCTTCATTTTAACCTTTCTTCCTGCTTACTCATGGGAATGTGAACATTTGAAGTTGCCTGATTGAGTCCCTCAGTTTTCAATGGTGGTAGATGTCTGCTCGGAATCCTCCTGCGCCCCTTCTTCCTTATACTGATCTTCTGAATCTTGTTCTTGAAATAAATAAAGTCTGACTCTTCCTCAGCACTTCTGTGTGGGGTGCTTGTAAGAGATTGCTGTGTTGGTGTGTAACCAGAGTGACTAGGTGTTGCTGGTTTTACGATGGACTTGAAAACAGTCATAAAGGAGTTATCCTTTTGTGACTTTGGTGTTGACTCAACTTGCGTTTCGATACTAAGAGCACAAACATTGTCTGGCGGCTGATGGTCTGTGCCATGTTTGTGATTGATCTTATGTGCCTGGCTCGAGATCAGACATTTAGTGAGCATGCTTTTCTCCCCCAGAAGCTGACTCCAAAACTCATATGGCAAAAACTGAAATAGTGACATGTCATTGGATTTCATGGCAATAGAAAGTTCCTTAACAGTGATGGTTTTAACGTAGTCAATGAGTTCCCTTGACAGTATTCCACAAATCGGGGCCAGACATTCAGCTATTTGGGAATACAAGTACATGAGCCAGAATCTCCCTGGCCACTAATCTGTCCCAGAATGTGTCCCTACCACATGTGAAGCATCAGGCTGCCTGGGTTCTTCCATGATCCTTGCAATTGTGATTTTGGAAGCCACCAGGTTGTTGGTGATAAGCGACACTGTGTGTCCTGTGTGTGGCTATACCTCCTCCACCCGACCACCCATAAGGGGGCTCTCAGGGACAGGGAGGCCCTAAATCTGTCCAATTTCAGATGAATCCTCTCTCCAAAATCCTTGGATCTTATGTGAAGAATCCTATGGAACCTATCATTGAAATCCTGCCTAAAGTCTCCTCCCCGGAAGCAAAGGAAAGGCAGACTCTTCCTGATCCTGACCTTGTGGGTGGTGTACTGTGGGAGGATCAACTGGGAGGAGACAGGGCCCAGGGTGGTGCGGAGATCCCATGGGATGAGACACAGTATTTGTCCTCTGAAAGGAGGTGCCTTTCTGGGTTGCCATAACAGGTGATGGCATATTGCCATTATCGTGTCACTGACACACATATAGGATGTGTGACCCGGGGTACAAGCTCTGTTGAATCTGAGCAAAACTTGTCAATAGAAAGACCTTGTAAGAATAAATACCCTCCTTACTCCCTAAGGTATAATATAAAAGGATCTAGAGAAAATGCCTTAAACCAAATGTCTTCCTCTGTAACACCCAATCCTAAAAGTCGATCTTTTACTGAAGTTAGGGGAAATAAATCTACCCTTAGGAATAACTTAATTGTTGGAAAAGCTAACTTTGTTGAAGGGGACTGCAGGACCCATAATCCTAGAAGTATTGGGACAAGAGCTGAAGAGGCATACAGCTGTAGTAGTCAGGCAATGAGGCCTAACAGCCCATACCTGAAGGAACCTGGGAGGCATAAAAGGCCCCCTCAGCTGCAGGCAATTAGAAGGAGAGGTAGGAGCTGGAACTTGGACTGGAATGAGAGCTGTAGTAGCAGAAAGAAGAAGGCATGAGGCTGGCAAACCAAGCAGAAATGGGAGGACAAGAGGGACGCTGGAATGTGGAGACAGCAGATTTCACCTCTGGGTTCTGAGAGGGTCCTGTTCCCCAAAACTCTGAAGTGCAGAAGCTGCACAGCGAAAGACATACAGCAGAGAGGTCTTTTCACATGTGAGCCTGCTTGCTGTGGTTACTGTGCTGCAGATGTGCAGGAGACCGAGGCAAGAAGTAATCATCAAGCTGAGGTTCTCCGGAGTGAAAGGAGCTACCAAACAGTGTGGCCAGGTCAGGGACACCACTTCAGGAGAAGGGTGTGGGTCCCCAGTGAGCCAGAAGCAGTCGAAGTTGTAGCAGAAGTCGGGAAAGCAATGCAACCCGCAGAACAAGTGTCTAAGAAGCCGCGAGTGAAGCACAGCATTCTAACACATTGCGCGAGAATTGCCGGCACCCGTATCCAGATCCTTGTTAACTTGCGTAAGACTTTAGGTGAGTAGAAGTTGTTTGTTGCATCCAAAGTACTCGGAACAATGGAACTGTAGCACTAGCGTATAACGGTAAAAGTCCTCTACTCGCGTGAGAAGCTAACGTTACTAAAGTCCATTGTTCTACTATTCTAAGACTGTCATTGCTTGAAGGAGTAGTGGCGTGTCCATTAATTAAGGAGAGGCAACGCTGCTAGGACCTTTACTGTATACCTAACTTTGACAATACAAGAGTTACAATCTATAACTTGTGAAAACGACATCAGAGAATGGTTGCATGCGCCTAATTGGGATTCCCAAAGGAGGCCTAAACTATATACTTTACTTTCACACAGAAATACAATTAAATACCAATCTTTAAACCCTGAAAACTACATCAAGTAGTGGTCGCATGTGTCTAAATCTGAATTTAAAATAAAGACTGAATTCTATTCTTTAATCTAACATGGCATACCTATATCATTTTTAAGAAGTTAAAATGTATAACAATTGAAGAAGACACTAATTTCCCAAGCCAGGAGTCTCCACACATTCACACTGAACTGAGTTAAGAAGCAATTTAACTGTACTGTGAAGTTGATAACTGTGTATTGGCCTATGCTACAAGTGAGAAAGTATAACCTGAAGCTAAGAGAGTGGCACCCATGCTAATAGGTAATTAAGTGGACTAATCACTGGCATAAAGGTGCAGATAACGTTGGGGATAGGAGACTGGCTGATGGTAAAAACTATTTTGAAGGTGACACAACCTGTAGTGCCAGAGACTGTGGAAGACAGAGAGAAGTGAGTCTTAAAGGGAAACTCAGGTCGTTATTGTTGTGGCAAAGAGGCTGGCCCTTTGGAAAAGAGTTGTTCAGAGGCAGAGTGTCTTGTCTACTTAAAGTTGTTGAAGTACTTTGAAGTATATCTTGTCAAAGCCTGTCTAAAAGTCCAAAGTACTGAAGCAGTAGTGGTATATCTGGTTGTCAGTGGATGCAATATTGTAGTAGTCCAAACAAAGAGGAGTACTGTGAGAAAAAGGTGGCTGTCCACATGGTGAATGAAGCAGAAGTGAAGTTGTTGAAAGTTGAAGCAGCAGTAATAAGTCATCCTGACACATATACCATTGTGAAGTCAAGTAGAAGTGAAGTTGTGAAAATTGCACTAAAAAGTAATACTGACAAATATACCATTGTGAAGCACAACACTGTTAACCAAGAACTGTGCATCACTGGTAATTGTGAATATTGCATTTCTTTTGAACTGTGGCAAGTCTTCTTGAGGAAGATGACAAAGCATTGTGCCTGGGATTATTTGGAGAATGTGGAAAGTGGATATTTCAGCAAGAAGAATAGATTTGCTAGTGGAAATTTGGTTAACAAACCTTTTCATTGATTCTGAAATATCAAGAACTAATTTGAGACATTTCTTTCTTTGTTTGAACACCGACAGACCTGACTTTGAATCCTGTGGAAGGGCAATCACCCAGGACATTAGAAAGTTATACAGAGACTGTGAATGTTATTAATGTGATGTTACATTGCCATATATTTTCTTTGTATATTTGTTGCTTAGTGTGAGGGCCAGTTATTCTGTGTTGGAGTCTGTTCTCTTAGCTTTGGGTAGGCAGGGAAATCCTCAGCAGAGTAGGGATAGTGAGGCATTTTTTAACATCATTTCTTTAATAAAATGGCAAATGTCAGTAAATCAACAAACAATTGCCCACCTCGCATTACTGACCCCTCACATAGGACCACCACATAATATAGAGCCTCCCCTGACTCTGCATCCTCATCGAAAATTCAGCTATTGATTATGATACATTTTATGGAGTTTCATTGGAGGCAAATACCATCGGTAGTGCAATTTGAGAACACTGGTTTAGTATGTGGTCAAATTCCAGAGTCTTGGTGACACAAGCTATAATAAGAGCATTGATGCTTGGCACTTTTTGGAGATGGATACCGTGGCTGAAATGTGCCTGTGAATGTTTAAACCAGGTGAACATTCCTAATTTTTTGTGCTCTGTGAATCTGTTAACCACAGAGGGGAGGAAGTTTTACAAAATGAGTTTCAGCTATTTCGTTAAGCATAGGCGTGAATCGATGGGGCTGTTGCTGGAATTAAACAGGAAACAAGCCATTATAAGAAAACTGGGTGTGTTGCAACCTTATTTGACATGCAGCAACAGCCCAGCAGATTGCTGGATTTTGATATTGATATTGTATTTCTATCGCGTTCGTACACAAGTGTTTCAGACCGCGACAAGGCAAGGGAGGGGAACAGGGGAGAACAAAACAACGATCTTACTAGGCCCAGTGACATTGAGAATGCACAAGTGCATGGGAGAGGGGAGGGGAAAAATGCATGGAAGGGGGAGAAGTGGAAAGTGCGAAGCAAAGGAGAAACAGATAAATAATAATAAAGAAATAAATAATAAAGGCAACAAACGGTGGTAGTGCGGCCAGCAATTGGCAAGTGCTAGGTTTAAGGCAGCAGACAGGGTAGGTTTGATAAGCGCAGGAAGTAAAAGGGGGGCTGTATGGGTATAAATACAGACCCCAGTGCAAGGGGTGGCCCGGGGGAAGTGCATGAGGGTGGCAGGGTGAGCAGGTACCTGGGAATGGAGGACAGAGGTTGGCCAGGTGCACGGTGCAAGCGAGAACAGATCAGCAGGGGAGAGGAGGAGCGAAGTCAGAAGAAAAGAGGAAGGCCTTGAGGTGCTTCCGGAACCGGAAATGGTTCTCCTCAAGTTTTATAGAGGCAGGGCGGCTGTTCCAGAGGGAGGCCCCAGCCGAAGACAGAGATCTACTCCCAGCTTGTTTCTTTGAAAAACAACTGACCCTGAGGGAGTTAGAGGTAGAGGAGGGAAGAGCTCGAGAGGGGAGGTATTTGCGGAGGTATAGCTGAAGGTACTTTGGTCCCAGGCCCCAGAAAGCCTTGTGGACAATGCAGAGGGTTTTAAATTTAATCCTTGCATCCACTGGGAGCCAATGGAGGGATTTCAGAGCTGGAGAGATACGATCCCAGGGATTGAGGCCAAGAACAAGTCTCGCAGTCCTGTTCTGGATAAGTTGCAGAGGGTGGAGAGTAGAGACAGGTAGATTTAGAAAGAGGCTGTTACAATAGTCCAACCAAGAGAGAACCAGAGCTTGGGAGACCATGAGCTTCTGGGGGAAGGAGAGGAAAGGCAGAGTACCTCTGAGGAGGTGCAGTGGGAAGTTTGACTTTTTAGAGACATCAGAGATGTGTGAGGAGAAGGAAAGTGTGAAGTCAAAGATGACCCAGAGGTTCTTAGCTTTATTCCAATATTGTATGGGGGGATTGTAGAATGTAATAGTAGGTTATTTCTTGCAAACCTTATCTAAGTCTACAAATGGTAACTGAGAAAGTGTAATCGGGTCCATTGCTTGTTCTATCTAAACCCACTTGGTAATTTGTACCCCCTGTCTCCAACTAAACATATTGGCTAGCTGCGCTGTTATGTGCTATCTACATACATCTGGCACACCCAGACCGCCCCTCCTAGTACCCACCATCATCACCCGCCTTGGGGTCTCAGCTGCTTGTCCCCCATATGAAAGAATATATATTTTGTTGCATTGCATGTAGTACTGCTGCAGGTATTTAAATTGATAGGCCTGAACAATAGGATAAGCATCTTGGGACCACAGTCATCTAGACAGCCATAATCTGTCCTCCCCATCCCCCCCACAGGAAACTCATTCTTGGTTACTCCATTTATTGAGTCTTCCTTTAAATCATTAAACCACCTTGGGAATTTGACCGAGGGGTTGAAGAAACTAGGACACCCCAAGTACTCAACCATATATCACACCCATTAAATGGAATACACAGCATCCAGTTGCTTAATGTCATCACTGGATATGGAAAAGTTTAGGACCTTTGATTTGTGGAAATTAATGATTAAGCCTGAGACCTCTTCGCATTTTCTCAGTTCAGGCATGAAAGCACCAAGGGATCTGGAGATGTCAGTCATTGTCAACAAAATGTCTGCATGTAGAGAAACCTCACCTGTATCCCCTAATTACACCAATTCTCTCTGATTTTTCTGGCAAAGGGCTCCCATTTGAGATCCAAATTGAGCAAAGTTAGCAGCTGCTATTATAAACTCTTGGATTATTGCAACAGCTTACTGATTGGAACCTTACAGTCGAACATGAAAAAACTCCAGGTTATTCAGAATAGCGCTGAAAGGGGCCGTCTGTGGCTTGAAGTATCAAGCACATTTGACTGAAGTTCTCACATTGGTTGCCAATTCGGCAAAGGCTACAATATAAAGGCCTAGTTATAGTTTTATTTTCAAGTGCCTCAACACCTTTCTATCTGAAAACCAGGATCACAAGGAATCCCATCGGACGTACCTTATGTTCTAATAACATCACTCGGTTGAGCTAACCACGTGCATGTCTGAAAAAAATTGGGGGAGCCAGTTTCAATCTCTAGTCCCCTACTTTATGAAAATCACTTCCCAAACACCTTGCTGACAGTAACTCGACTACTCTTTAAAAAAACACAAGAAGTTTCTTTTTGATGAAGAGCTTGGTTAAATGACTAAATGAATTTCATCTCCTACTGTTGGCTCGCCCCCCCTTTCGATGACTAGGTTTCCTGCCTCTTTGTTTTTACTGTTTTTTTCTTTGTGAGCGCCCTGAGGCCTATGGGTTAGTGGCGCTACAGAAAGGAGCAGATAGATTGATAGAAAGGAGTAGAGCTAATAGGCATCCCTCTCTGGTTGCTCTAGATATTGGGACCAAGGCTGTAGGCTTTCCATTTTCTAGGATTTTGGTTGAAGGCATTTGAAAGTTTGCCATCATGATGAATTCAAGGTTTGGACAGCCAACCCTATCAAATACCTAATTGGTGTCACTGGTTTAAAGACCCATCTTCATTCCTCTTCTCCTGCAAATCTCCACCAAATCAAGAACTCTCCTAATATCATCTCCGGCCCATATGTTTACAATAAACTCCATCAGCTCAGGGTCCACGAAAGATGGTATCACCCTCGTCAGCCTGGAAGTGAGGAACTTAGAAAAGATTTTTGCTTCTACGGTCATCAACATAATTGGTCTATGTGATTCACAATCTTGAGGAGCTTTGTTCGGCGTTGGAATTATGATTGGTGAAACCCCTGGATTTGAATAACAACTTGAAAATGTCGGTCGTGGGTTTGATCAATTGGGCCTTAAAGCTTTTATAACATTTTCAGCATAGTGGATCTTTCCATCCCTATCTTTTATCCCAACTATAGTTATCTGTTCTTTGAGTGTTCTAACTTTGAATGCCAGGATCCTGTGTGGCTTTACTCCCTTTGGCATAATAAAATGTCCTAGTTTGTAACACAGCTTAAGCCGTCCTGTTGGCCAGGAACTCTTCCACTTTGTTTCTCGCTATTTGTAGGCGCCTTAAGGTATTTAGGCATACTTTCCTCTTATGTTCTAATTCTTTCTCTTGTACCCCTTCTTCCAGGGCTTCACAGAGTATAGCTCAGGATTTAGTAAAAGCAGCCATATGGGAATAAGCATACTCCACATTACTGCCTTAATGGCATTCCATCTCAGCATGATCGGGACTCCCTACCGGATTTTCTTTGAAGTAATTATTTATTGCACATGCCGTAGTGCCGAGCCATGTGAGATGGGGTCATACAGATTCCAGGAGGGTCTACCTGGTGGCAACAATCAGATCACAGATAAAGCTGTCTTAACTGGTGCATAATCTGAGAGGGTGCACTCCATTATGTGAGCCTCCGGGGTGTATGGGACTAAAGAAGACAAGGTTAATAGCAAATCAATTCTAGAGTACCGACTATGGACCTGTCAGAAGTGGGTGTATTCTCTCACAGCAACATACATAAATATCCAGATAACCATATGACCCAGTTCCCTAAGCAATCTCGAAAACATTATATGTTTATAGTCACCCATTATGCAGAAGGTATTTCTTGTATATCAATGGGTCAGGGGCGAGGTTAAAATCGCCTCCTACAATTACCTGCTGCTCAGCAAAGGTAGCAACCAGGGAGAGGATCTGCAAAATGATTCTTGTTTTCCTTTAGGGGAGTAAGGGATGATAAGAATGACCATGTGGTCGAACATGTGCCTTCACCACAAATAAAACTACATTGGGTATCCTACAAAAGATGAATCTCTTTGAAGGGGATAAGACTAGCCACATGATCCCTCAACCTCTCTTCTTTAACCCCCCCCCCCCGTCTCCCGGAGACAAGGAATTGCTTGGATTATTTTGCTTTTTCAGCTGGCATTTGTCTGCGAATGTCACTGGTAGCCTCAAGAACACATCTCTCTAAGTCATTTCTAAGTTTTTTATTTCATTTATAGTGAAGGGGCTCTCCAAGTGCTGGCCCTTTCTGTTTAACCTGGGATGGGAGGTCCCTCTCTAACCAAGGGATCCCTCATCCCCAGCTTGTCACTAGAGATCAGTAATCCCTATTATCTTAAATGTCTGGCAGGGATGGCCAAAAGGCACATGCATTGTCTCTCTAAACTCCCTCTGGAAACAATACAGGGGACCCCTGACCTAAACTCCCTAAAGATAGTATGCAAAGATAGGTTCCTTTTAGATACACAGGTCTCTCCTACAGTGCTTCTCCCCACTACTTTCTCCTTTCTATCCTACTAGTACCCCACTCTACTACTCTCCACTACTACTTCTCTCCACTCCCTCCCCACACTACTACTCTCCACCCACACCTTTTTTCCCCAGTCACCCTCATTCCACTCCCTTTAACATGTACTCCCTACTCCATCAGGTTCACTCTCACACCTCTTACACCTTACACCTTCCACACACACTTACAACCAAGTAATACTTTCACTAGCCAACACTCACCTTGCACACTCCTACAGCAATCTACCTCCACACCCTTCTCCACAGTCTTTCCTCTGCTTGGTCTCTTGGTCCTCCTCCTTCCTTGGCTCTATCTGAATAACCCACATATTCCTGCTTCCTGTCCTCCCATTTATCCTCCCCGTTCCTTCTCCATTGGCTATCTCCCTCATCTGGTTCCCCAGGCCCACCACTGTCTTCCTTTTCTCCCTGGGAAGTGTTACACGTGATTGAAAACATAAAAGGGGGCTTATGCCCTGCCTTATTCTGAGGTCTGGGTCCACCATTGTTTCTCAACAATGGTGGCCTACTAAAGCAATAAACCTTCTCAATTCGTGTGAGGGCTCACAGGCATATACAGGATGACAAATTGACATCCGGGCTGCAACTGTATAGTTCTTGAGGGTGTCTGTGTTGAACTGCAGTTTGCAGCATTCCGCAGTCTGTGCTTGGGTGGTAGCCAATGTTGCTGACCTGCTTGGTGTGCTGTTGTGATTGGCAGTTTGGGCAATCAGGTTTTCTACCAACTTGAGGTCTCTGGCCATTTCTCTCCTGGTTGGGCCAGTTGCTCGTTCTTCTACATTGGGTGTTCTGGGAGCTTCCGTTTCCTATGAAAGACAGAAATAGACTGGAGTGCATTGTGCAATCAAGGTATTGGGCAAGACAAGGTGGTATTTGTAGCAGGACTCCAGGCCAAAATTAAAGGACCGGGACTGAGGCTCTACCAACTCCCACACCTCACCTCTGGGGCAAGATCAGCACTAGGATTCCCCCTGGTAGGCCTCATACCCTAGGTTGAGAGGGGTAAGTACCCCCTCTTGACAGGGTCATTGAGTTGACCTTGTCACACACACATAGATGTGTGTCTTGGAAAAAGACTGTAGACACCCCTTTATAATGAAACCTGTTAAGATTGTTTTTCATTTAACAAGGGAATTCAGGACTTGTACATTTATAGTTATAATGCAGCACTCTACTGCTGGGTTGCTCTCTGGGCAGGCAATCACTCCAATAATAAAACCTGCTCATTTCAGATTTCTTAAGGTCTTCATATCATCCATAGTATTTTAATTTCTGTGCGTTTGTGCCACAACCATGCTTAACAACCATAATGCAACTTCCACCGCCTCCCTAACCCCAACAAAATAAAACAATTAGCTATTTTTCCATCATAGCTCGGGGATTTAACCAGAGATTGGCAGGACCAAGATTATATTCAACCCAAGATTATATTCAACCGGCAGTCCGAGTAGATCAGCCGAAAAACCTTTTAATTGATGCCTTCTATATTACCATCCAGGCATAAAGATCAAGATATTCATCTCCCACCTTATTTGTATGTATGGCTTCCCCCTGGAATATTATCTTGCATAAACCACTGGCACAATAGGTTATGTCCTCTGACTTTTGACCTGGTCATCAGTCGCTGGTTGTAGTTATAGTATTCATTAGTCTGAGGTCTTCTAGATTAGAATATCCTCTGCATCTGTCATGGTGTGAACGACCCTCTTCTTCTCATCATCTGTGATCAGGATGGTTCTGGCAAGCCTCCATATGTAGGTCACCTTTTCTTCCAGAGCTAGGATGTCACAGCCTGTTTCCTTTTCTTTCGATCAGAGTAGATGGAGTGAGGTCTTCATATAATTCAATTGTAGCATCACGGAATGGAATTTCAGACAATTTCAGACAATTTCCAGGTGATGTTCATTATGCTGGGTTTGGTGGTGTAGGATTTAACTCGAGTGCGTACGTCAGGAAGTAAATCCGGCTAAGTTGAACTGACATTACAAAACAGGTCCTGGACTTCAGGTCCTAGTCTGGAGTGTGCCTCTGCACTCCCCTCATCCTGAGGTTGTTTGTGCGGGAGCAGTTCGACCGACATGCTCCCATTTAGCTTGTAGGACTTCAGACTGATTGGCCAGGCCCACTGCTTTGTTTGTTTGCTCACAGAATGATTTTTGGATCTCTCCAATGAGCGGCTCTGCTTCTTCCATCTCCTTATCCAACGCTGATACGTTGCAAGTTAGTTTTAAAGGCCTCTCTTTGTTATTAGACTGTGCCTCCTTCGTGTTAGTCCATTGAAACAAAAAGGGGGAGCCTCTCTGTTTGTACATCTGAATTTCTGATCAGAGAAATGCACTTCACACTTGTTTAAGCTATGAACTTAATGTTTTATTTAGCAGCCTAATTATGCTGGTAACATTAACTAACCAATAGTGCTTATAACATGAGTCAACAAGTTTTTTAGGGCAAAGCTCTTCCTCAGGGATCTTTAAAACACACTTTTAAATAGTGAAAAATTAAAATTCTTTTGGTTTGCATTCAACATAATCATTCAATTAGTGAGTTAAGTAAAAAAACAATACACGTCATATTAAACATTTGTTTTGAAATTAGATCACATAACGTTTAAAACATGCAATTAATGTGCTGGAAAAAATAGACTATAATGAACATAAATAATGGCCAGGATTAGGTAGTGTACAATATATTGCCATTGAGATGTAAACAGAGACAAAATATACAAATGTAAACAGACAGACAATGAGAAAAAAAATGGAATTCATTGTTAGAAATATTTGTTCAAAGATGCATTTTTGTTCAATACAAAGGGCCTCATACAATGTCCCTAGTACGGTAAAAATGCTGGTATTTCCAGCACCAGCATTTTTATTGTAGCGGGGAAACACAAGTTTGCCGGTGGGTGCCACAGATCTACCTCAAAGCCTGTCCTGCCCGTTACTCAGGCCCCCACCGGCAAAGAAATGCTGCAGTTACTTCCATGGAGTCCTATTGACTGCATGAAATGGGAATTTCCTGCCGTCGCAGGCCCCTGGAATATCCCCATTATTACCGGCGGGATACAGGAAAACTCGTAATAAGGGCCTTAATGTTCTGTGCTCATTATTCCGATTCTATCAGTTTAAAAGTATTACTTGTGGCGTTTCTAGTATTTTAATCCATGCTAAATTGTGGAACTTCTCTTCCGTTAGGCATGTGTCAAGAGGTGCAGCTAATGGCCACCAATATTGGCTCTGTGATTATTCTTTTGAAGGGATAGCATTAGGCTTAAGTGTGGCTTGTGAAAGTAGTGTTGTGGAGAAAATGGGCTGTCAATGAATAAGTTGGTTGAAGATGTAATGCTAGTAGTACCTTGTTCCTTTAAAATATTACTTGAGCCTGGTTCTGTATTCAAATTGTTCACAGTGTATCCACTTCTTAAGGTCATAACAAAAAGTATGATATATTGTGCTAATTTCTATAATCTTTTGTCTACCTGTATTTAGTAATGAGATAAACGTCCCTCAAATCCATTTCTAAAATAAGTGTGTTGTAGTGCTCTCCTGGGTTTCCCTTGAAGTGATTTCCAAAGGAAGAAGTGTGGGGTGTTATTTTAATATATACTGGCTGAAGTACGTAGTAATGTACTTATCAAGAACCATGCCCTTGCATCATTTATTAAGTGATTCTTACCTCTCGAGAGGTCTTCAGGAGGCCTTCATCCTGGATCTTTTCCTTGCATGTTCGCGTCTTAGTGAGAAGCTGGATAAAATTTATATTTAAAGGTTAATGGAAGTAAAGAGCGGACTGAAATCATCGGAGATGTGTCCTATTGCACAACATCATTTCTGGTTACACCAATAGGCGGATTTGCACAGAAACTAATAAGAAATGGACTCTATTTTAAGAGTGAAAAAACACAAAATTGGGAACCCCATCTTAGATTGTGCTGCTTGATAGCATATTTGTTGATATTACTGCTGTATGCACAAAATTATCATGACAACTGACATTTAATCGCCACAATTTACTATATATTTCAAGGGGTTCTTTAAATACTTCATATTACTACTAGGGATCATAACGGATTTACAGTGTTATTCCTCATAATGTGCTGAGTATCGCTTTTCCTCAACTGTCGATTCTGCCTAATTAATGAGTGTATGCGATTAATAGTCAAAAGGGATGAGAATGAACTTGTTTGTCTATATAATAGTGTTTCTTAGTGTGTTGTAGATGCAATAGTAACAATTGTTGGACTTACACAGCACATAACATTTTACAGTTAATGAGTGCACAGATTTTGATTTTCTTATCCGCGTATGTGTTGTATTTGTCTGTTTAAGATGGAGCATAGGGGCAGAGACTACTTTAAAAAAAATGATTCAAGCTGTAGGATCGATCTGATTTGTGAGCGCTCATGACCACCCTAACATTAGTGATTGTCAAATTGCTCAAAGAAAACAGTCGCAGCGAGCAATCTATTCCTCCAACCCTCCCACAAGGTTTGCAAAATGTGAACAATGAATTATGGATTGGGAAAAGTAACTCACACTCAAACACCAACAATTATAGATTTAAACACTGCTATCAAAATGTATCACTGTAACAAATGCGATGGTATAGAGTTCAAAATTTAATTTTCAAGGATGAACAGCCGACACGTGTTTCGACCACCATGTCGTTTTCAAGGCCCACTGATCAGTCAATAAGTCCTATTTCTTGTAGGATTGGGTATTATTGTGAACCACAAATTGTTTTACGCTGTGTAGTGATGGAGTAGTAATGATAGTCAAATGCAAAAATGCCTTCATCTGAGTTCTGGTTTCCCTGGTACACTCCAATTGATGTGTCCAATTAAAGGATGTAAATAGTGCAGATGAGCCTCGTGTTACGTCAATAAGTCATACACACTAGATGGTAAGAATTTCTGTGGAATAAAGTGCAGCCTTAAATAGTGTAGAAACTATAGAAAGGGATAAATTCCCACAAAACTTTGATCGGCAAAAAGAGTTAGTGGTTCACAATAATACTCAATCCTACAAGAAATAGGAGTTATTGGCTGATCAGTGGGCCTTGAAAATGACCAAGTGGTCGAAACACGTGTCGGCTCTTCATCCTTGAAAATTACATTTTGAACTCTATACCATCTGATTTGTTACAGTGATATATTTTGATAGCAGTGTTTGAATCTATAATTGTTGGTTTTTGAGCACGAGTTACTTTCCCCAATCCATAATAGTTAACTTTTTTTTTTAAAACTCTACTTTGCTTTAACCATGTGCAATTACCTCTACTTGTAGTAGGTGCCATGTAGCCTGGGCTAAGTTGGACTCCTATAGTTTGTGCTACTTTCATGACCACAATCGGTGCGTCTTTAATATCATTGTTTAGATCCTTATCTAAACATAACACTTCCCAATGTTTTCCAACATTGTGTAGATGTTGCGATTCTGTGCTGACTGTTTTGTAATGACTCTGACCATGTCATTGTCAGGAACTTCTGTCTTAGTTTTGGAATAAGGAGTCCTTTTCTTTGTACGTTTTAACTTTGTTTGTGGACATTTGTATATGT
This sequence comes from Ambystoma mexicanum, assembly GCF_040938575.1. Classification (NCBI taxonomy): domain Eukaryota; kingdom Metazoa; phylum Chordata; class Amphibia; order Caudata; family Ambystomatidae; genus Ambystoma; species Ambystoma mexicanum. The sequence goes on from NC_090936.1 coordinate 152,491,153, forward strand.
TTATTAGCATAGCCTCTATCTTTGAATATTTTGCTAATCACTTTAGTTTCTCTTTCGAAATCCTCATTATTACAGCAGTTCCTTCTAGTTCTGAGCATCTCTCTCTACAGAATATTTTTAATAAAGCTACGTTTGTGGCCAATTGAGGCATGTGGGATTGGATTTTCCTCAGTTTCTTTCCGGTAAATCTTTGTGACAATCTTTTTATCCACAATCATGATTTCTAAATCGAGGAAAGTACTTCTGTCTTTTCTGCGAGTACAAGTCAGTTCTAGTCCAAATGGGTTGTTGTTAAGTTTGGCTGTAAACTCTGTCAGCTGGGCTTTTTCACCAGTCCATATTATAAAAATATCTATTAACTGTCCTCATATTAATACACATTGTTCCACACCTGAACTGCTGGGTCCCTGGAATGAGCTATTTCACATTGGCCATGAATCAGTTAGCTAGCATTGGTGCACATTTAGCTCCCATCACTACTGTGATTTGCTGACTGGAATAGTTATCATTAAAGATGAAAAGAGGGCGTGGCTAACTGGCCATGTAGCAGGTCATGTCCGAGGATCTGCTCCTGAAGATCCTACATTGATCCGGCGATCGCACGCAGGAAAATGACCCATGGCACCTATAAATAGTAGCAAGGATGTCGGAATGCGAGCCCTGCACGGATTAGGAATTATGCAGCAATCGGAGCAAGCATATTCCTATTAATGAGCTTTTTGGATGGTGGCTGAGCTTCGCAGCCCTAACACAAAATGGCAGCCAACAAAGGATTCGTACCCAGCAGAGGGGAAGCACCCATCTGGACCTGAGCGGCAGGTTGCAGAGACTGGCAGAGTGTATCGGAGCGATGGGAGGTGGCGGCTCGTTGTGCTGGGCTCCCACTGTAAGCGCGTGTTGTGTTGTGGCGAGTGCGAGAGCTCGGCACCGTGGACGGGTGCCCGCGGAGCCGGGGTGCCTGAAACCGGCATCCGGGGGCCGAGGTGCCCTGTGCGGCGGCTGTGTGGAGGAGTCGGGGCTAATCGGCGCCTCGCGAGGGGCCGGCGAGCTTTGTGCAGCCGCAGCGAGGGGCTGCGGCTGTAGAAGTGAACAGCTGATGAGCGGGAGCTGGGAGGGATACATTGTTTCGGATGCGACGTGACCTAGCGTTGCGGATTGCCTGAGCCCCGCGAGACAAAGAGAACACTGCGGCCGGGATTGGGAAAAGACAATTGCAGCCTCCATTAACATTAGGTAATAAAACAGCGAAATGTGATGCCAAGCACGACAAAAGTTACGTGCGTGCAGAGGAGAGACCAGGCACATGGGAAGCCCTGGGGTCTGGAGAGAGCAGCACTGGCCCAAGGTGAACAACTAATAAGAAAGGAGTACCCAGGTGATTTCCCTGGGTGCTGAAGCATGAGTGGAGGCGTTGGCCTGGGGCACAGCAAGGAGTGTGCACACGAGGAGGTCATGCAAGCCCACTGTGCTGCACTGCACATATAAGACAGTGCTCAGAAACTACACCTAACCTATCTTAAGCAGCAAAATGTTGGCAGCCTGTGTTGAATGAAGGAATCGGGTGAAGAGTACACGGACACCGCAGACTCCTCCACACTGTGGGGGATGGAGGACTCAATGGCCAGGCGGACGGAAGCCTAAGCCACTGACTGCTATGGTGGTGGAACTGATGGGAGCAAGGTGTGCCCCGACACTAAGGACATTAGATACATAGGAGGACGCAATACTTTTGGGGCATACCTCTGCTCAAGGAGCCGCCTGCCTGGGCGTGTCTTATGGGTGGCACAATAGACTAACTGAACAGAATTCCAACGCTAAGGACCAAGGGGCCGGAGGCGGATAACCAAGATTGTGGGATGACGGGAAGTGGAGTTAAAAGCAAGAGCAAGCAGCCCACGATGGAGGTGTTCGCCAGACCGCAGCACTCTCCGGTGACAGCGACGCAGAAGGGAGCTGCCAAGCCCGCGGGGGGAGCGCTTCGGCGAATGAAAATCAACAGATACTGGCTGCCATAAAGGAATTAAGGGACTCCTGGGGAATGGCAATGGCAGACCTGCAAACCTCCCTAGAGGCCAAAATAGACGCTGTGGGCATTGATGTCACCCTGCTGAGACAAGACGTTAGGGCGCTGGCAGATAGAACAAGTAGCCTGGAGAGTGCAGTCAAAACTAACACTGATACTAGCACCAGCAATGCGAAGGAGGTCCACATATTGAAGCAACAGGTGGCTAACATGGAGAACCGTGCGGAGGAAGCAGAAGGGAGAGCGAGAAGGAACAATATCCGCGGGGTCGGATTGCCGGAAGGAGAAGGAGGCCAGGACCCTACAGATTATGTGGAGAATATGATTCTACAAGAAATAGGGGCTGACAAACTCTCGCAGAGATTTACAGTGGAAAGAGCACACAGAGCCCTCGGGAGGAAGCCGAGGCCTGGGGTCCCTCCCCGCGCGATAATCGCGAAGATATTGAACTATAAGGATCGCGAGGAGATCTTGGAGTACTTCCGGAAAGGGGGGACAATTGAAAGAGCTTCATCCACCATCACGGCGTATCCGGATTACGCAATGCTGGTCCAGAGACAGCGGTATAGCTATGTGGCTGTTAAGAGAAGGCTACGTGTAGCAGGAATCAAATACATGCTTCTGTATCCTGCGAAACTGAAAGTGTTGCACAAAAGCAGAATGTTCTTTTTTACACCCCAGAGGAAGTGGCGGCGTGGCTGGATCTGCAGGACTGCCCGGAACAAGACACAACCAGGCCCAGGACGAACACGATAAGTGATGGGGAGTTTATGTACATTGCAGGGACTCATAGCGGAGCACCCTGGTAGAGACTAAGATATAGATAGTGATGAAGGGGTGCGGCAGGGCAATGCTGATATTGAGCTGGGATGTCCTTGGGATTGTTGACCGTAATGGACTAGAATATAGAATGGCGATTACATAAGCAGACTTATTAGCAATGCGTGGGTGGATTGTAGTGGATTGTAGCGGCAGGACAAAGACACCCTGCCCCCCCCCCCCGAGTAGTAGTAGTAGTAGCAGTAGGAGAGCCACTAGGGCAACCTCACCCTGCTGAGCTGTGAGTACAGGCTATTGCCGGAAAGAGCTAGATGTGGGGGTGCCTGAGATCCAGGGATGGAGCTGGGCAACAGTTGGGGGGAGTGTTGTTGGGGATTGGTAGGGAGGTGGGTGGGAGGGAGGTTGGGTAGTTTGACGTGTTTTTAGTTAAAGGGAGGTTAAAGAGGGAAACAAGCCTATATAGTCCAAATTTGAACCTGGAGCTAACCTGCAATGAGGGGGGGGAGGCGGAGGGGAATTCTAACAAGCCATGGGGGACCTTAAAGTAATTACCTGGAATATTAGGGGCCTTAATAGCTATTTAAAGAGGAATAAGGTCATGTTGTACCTGCGTAGGCAAAAGATAGATATTGCTTTGCTACAGGAGACCCACCTAACGCGGGATAAGATGGACACGATTGCCAAGAAATGGAAGGGGGTGGTGGTGGGCTCATCATACTCTCCCTATGCTAGGGGAGTGCTCATATGGGTGGCGCCACATGCCCCTTTTCAAGGGTTATAGTAGAAAAGGAGATAGTGGAAAAGGATGGGAGGATGGTCATATTGAGGGGGTTAGTGGAAAATAGGGAGATAAGCATTGTGAACACGTACGCTCGAATCAGAACACAGCGGAGTACTTTAGAACGATATGTACTGATCTTAGCAGGTGCATGGGGAGTGCAGTGATCTGGGCGGAGACTTCAATTGTGTATTAAATCCTAGGGTGGATAGATCAGACGAGAAAATGGACAAACCCGCCCCAGCCGCTAGAGTGTTGCAGACCTTGCTAGATGACTTTGGGCTAGGAGATGTGTGGAGGATATGAGACCCTCAGGAAAGACAATATTCACATTATTCTGCCCCGCAGCGGTTGCACATGAGGCTGGACTATGTCTTTGCCACATCCAAAGTACTTGCAGAAGTTACGGAAATAGAATATAAAGCGAGAGTCCTATCGAACCACTCGCCCTTGATCCTTGGATAGCAATACTGCCCCCCGAGAGCAAGGATCCCGACATGACGCCTCCGAGCGGAGACATTGAAAGATCCCTTTTTTAGGGAAGATATGAGGGAGGAGATTATGGCCTATTTTGAGACTAATACAGGCAGCGTAGACTCGGCGGGCACGCTTTGGGAAGCTTTTAAGGTTGCGATACGGGGGGCGGCCATAGCAAAATCGAAGGGTCTGCAAAATGGGATTTTAGCGGAGCTACAGGAGACAGAGGAGGAATTGGAGAAGGCAACAAGAGGTGGAGATGGAGACACCACCGGGGAGGGAATGGAACAGATACTTGCGCTGCAGCAGAAATGTGCGATACATTGGGAGAGACTGTGCAATCTAAATTACAAGAAATATATGGAGAGTCAGCACGCGGGAGGGGATAAACCGAGAAGACTTTTGGCGTGGTTGTGTAAAAGCAAAACCCCTAGACCCACGATTAGGATAATAACCAGGCAAGATGGTAGCGCAGCTGAAACTCAGGAGGGAGTGAATCAGGAGTTTGCGGACTATTATAGGCAACTATATAGAGATGATGAGGAGAGCAGTAGTGAAACTATATTGGAAACATTGGAAGACATAGGTCTGCCAAAGATAAGCGCGGAGGAAAGAGAGGAGTTGGATGCACTGATAACATTGGAGGAGTTGGAAGAGGTGGTGAAACAGTTGCCTACTAGCAAGACCCCCGGAGCAGACGGACTCCCTAGCAAATTTTATAAAGTCTATAAAGAAGAGGTGCTTCCCCCATTGCTGGAAATGCTGAATGAAGCATTTGAATTAGGAAGATTGCCAGAGTCACTTAGGGAAGCGATCATAATACCGCTCCCCAAACCTGACAAGCCAGGACATAGCTGTGGTTCTTACAGACCCCTGTCGATGTTAAACCAAGATAGCAAGATACTAACAGCGGTCTTAGCAAATAGACTGAAAGGGGTTATTGTTAAATTAATACACCCCGATCAGACTGGTTATGTCCCTAATAGGAATATATCCCACAATCATACTCCAACGGGTCATTGAGTATGGGAATGAAGACGAGGGTGAGATGGCAATTATATATCTGGACGCGATAAAAGCCTTTGATTGGGTCAGGTGGCTGTGGTTGTTGGCGTCTCTGGCGAGCTATGGGATGGGGCCTGGATACATACGCTGGGCGAAAATGCTGTACAGTGAGCCGCTGGCTAGGGTTAAGACGGGAGCAGTGATATCAGAAAGATGGCAGCTTCAAAGAGGTACTAGACAGGGATGTCTGTGGTCTCCAATGCTCTATATATTGGCTCTCGAATCCTTAGCAATATACTTGAGGCAACAATATGACATCATAGGCATCGAGATAGGAAGGGAACGACATCTGATCTCCTTATATGCGGATGATATGCTGTTGTACTTACGGCATCCGGAAGAGAATCTTCAGTACATTCTAGAAGTAATGGAGAGATATGCAGGGTTGTCTGGCATAGCGGTGAACCCCCAGAAGTCTACCATGTCTCCACTGGGAGGATATAGACGGATCCCGAAGGAACAGTTACCGGTGTTACAAGTACCATGGGCGATTAACACATTCCGTTACTTAGGAATAGATGTATACCACACAACGGAAGAGGAACATAGGCACAATACGGAGGTGGCTGTTAAAAGAAATGGAAAGATGCACGAGATTCTGGGAGAAATTGCTCCTGGTAATGATGGGGCGAGGAGCGATGCTGAAAATGGTGGTTCTACCCAGGCTCCTGCACTTTTTCGGGAATATACCACATTGGATACCTAAGAAGTTTTTTGTTAAACTGAACAGCATGTGCAGAGATTTCCTGTGGCACGGCACACGAAACAGAGTGGCACTATGGAAACTACAGAACTTTTATGAGAAAGGGGGAATAAAATTGCCTAATTATGAGGTTTATTATATAGCCAGCCAACTGCAATATGTCAGCAAATGGCTCTCAGACGAGGTGAGGACCGAATCCAGGCTGTTTGGACGAGATTGCGTCTCATTCTATTTGAAAGAGATGATGTGGTTCCCAAAGACAGAAATGGAAGGGCGTTCCGAGATGATGGTGCTTTGGTGGAAGATGTGGCATAGGGCATGCCAGATGATGGGGAGCCCATCCCCATGTTCCCCCCAGATACCATTAGTTGCACTAACCGGGGGAGATAGGCAGCTAAGGATGATCATCAGAAATCACTGGGAACTGGTTGGGGTGGCAACGATGGCAACATCTGGAGAGAGGGCTCTATCTTAGATTTTAAAGTACTGGGAGAGAAAACGGGGCTGCACACAGGCCAATACATTACATATCATAGACTGGTGCAGAAAATTAAGAAAACCTGGCCTGAAAGTGTGCTGTAAGAAGAACCAGATGCCACCATAGATGTAATATATGATAGAACAGAGGGAGGACCTGAGATATCCAGAATTTATGAGATGATGATGTCTAAGGTTGGGAAAGAGGTAACACAATTGAGACAGGACTGGGAAGCGGAAGTAGGAGCCCCGATGAAAGATGGGATGTGGGAGCGAGCTCAAGGGTACCATAAGAAGTTCTCGAGAAATGCCAGATTAAAACAAATACAACTGTATATAACACATAGAGCGTATACGACACCCCTGAGGATATCTAGATTTGCAAATGCAGAACGGCAAGCATGCCCTAAATGCGATGAGGAAGAAGCTGATATGGTGCACATGTTCATGCCCGGTTATTGAGTGCTTCTGGAGCAAAGTGGCACAAAAACTAGCGGAGAAGGGGGTTAGGATTGTGGTGGATGCGGTATGGGCTTGTTTGTTGGGGGGGTTCCATAGATCGCAGAAACTCAAGCATGTGAACAAGCTAAAAGACCTAGCATACGTACTTGACATTTATTTATTTTATTTATTAATTCGGATTTTTAAAGCACGCAATCAGCCCGCGGGCATTGTGGCGCTGTTACAGTTCAAAAAAACAATTGTCTGGTTACATAGAGGAGAAAGGTTGATTATGGTACAGACATTTTGCTTTACAGTCTGTGCATATAAGGTGTTGTATACAGGGCATAATGTATACAGTACTGTTGCTTTGTTACATTTGTATTTAGTTACATTTCAAACAGCAGAACGTTTGCGGTACAGCTTGGGCAAGAGTGTGGGAGTTGGTAGAGGCGCTGTTTTAGGTAAAGAGTTTGGTTTTGAGTGATTTGCGGAAGGATAGCAGGGATGGTTCGGCTATAAGGGCGATGGGGAGGTCATTCCAGAGCTTGGGGGCTATGTGTGGGAAGCCAATGCCACCAGCTTTGGCTCTTTTTATGGTGGGCACTTGATGTTGGTTGTCATATTGGCTTCTTGTTGGACGGAGCGAGGATTTCCTGTTTATGGTCTCTGATAAGTATGACGGAGCAGTATGATTGATACATTTGTGAGTGAGGGTGAGTATTTTGAAATTGATTCTTTCCTTGACTGGGAGCCAGTGTGCCTCTCTATGGGCCTGAGATACATGGTCGGATTTCGGGATGTGCAGGGCAGCGCGGAGCGCGTTGTTTTGTACTATTTGGAGCTTTTTTTGATTTTTTGCAGATGTGCCGGCTAGGAGGGCGTTGCAATAGTCTAATTTGGCTCCTCTGGTTGCTCTAGTGATGGCGAGGCAGTTGGGTGTGGTGAGGTAGGGTTTTATGGCAAGGATGAGTTTGGTGGTCAATGCAGATGAAGAGGAGATGGCGCTGACTTGTCTTGACATGGAGAGTGTGTTGTCTAGGTAGACTCCTAGGGTTTTGACAGCAGTGGAGACCAGTATGTTGATGTTATCAATGATCATGTGTGAATAGTCTTGGCTTATTCTGGAGAGGGTTTCGCTGGGTGCCAGGATAATGATCTCAGTCACATGCCACAAACCATGTGCGGAGGTGTGGTGGAAAGACTTGCAGAAATGGGCGGAGGCAGAAACTACGGTATGGCAAGAAGCGAACAGCGCAGGGGAGGAGGGGGAGACAGAGTCTCTGATGGCTTGGAAACTATTAATAGCGTAATTGTTTGGGTCAATACAAGACCCGGCAGAACCCATGGAAGGGGAGACCCTACCTCGAGATGCAGGAGTGGAAGGCGGGAAGTAATAGGCTTGGAACGGGGGGTGGGATAAGGGAAGCAGTGTTTAGAATGATATAAAGTATAATTGGATTGTTGACAAATGCACTGCAGGTTTGGTTTGTATTGCTTGTTTGGAAAACCAATAAAAACTTTTTTTAAAGATGAAATTATCTTTTGTGAACGTGAAGAGAAACATTTCCTCAAGCATGTCATGTTCAGTTTACCAGAATGTATCCTTTTAACTGCCATGGGTCCCCCCACCTTGTGCAAAAGCCTTTTTTGGTGATTTTGGTATTTCGCCATTCAATGCCTTCTAACTTTTTCTGTTTCATTAATCCCTTAAGTGCCAAGCCTTGGCAACAGGGAGGTAATCCCAAGGACGAGATACCTCGCCCTTGGCGCATAAGGGGTTTAGAGAGTCTCTCGCAAGTGTGTGTTTGATGGACGTATAAAGGACTTTCATATCGTTTGTGAATAACAAGTAATTGTTGCTCCATTGTACCATTTCTAGTTTCTGCAAAATGTCCATTGAATCCCTAGTATAGGATTCTTACATATTCTTTCATTTGTTTGTCAAGATATTTAGATAATAGCTCTGTAACCCACACTATGCCACTTATGGTTGGTCTTATGTCTGGAATGTTCACTTTTTTGTTATCTTTGGGTAGGAAATATATAGTCAGCATTCTTGCTTCCGTACATTTGGGAACGTCCTTTTCATCATTATTTAATAACCCTAATGTGTGCCATTTATATGGATAAGCATGTGGGCCCCAATTCCAAATTTGCCCCGCCCTATTCAGTCAATAACCTTTTAGATACTTTTTTGCACTAGTTACCAATTATCTTGAAGAGTTTCAAGATCATAAGCTTAATTGAAGGGATACTTTAGGACCCGATGAAAGAATAGCTCTAAACGGATTCATAAATAAAAAAGAAAGCAAAGGTGGTATTTTGAACAAGCAGGACTATATTAATGCTGCCAATAATCACCTTCAATGCCCGGATGCTACTCTGAATTACCAGCAGATCCAACATTGTCTGTTAAGAAAGGGGCCCAAGTGCTTATCTATAAAAGTCACACAGGGTTATTAAATGATGAAAAGGACCTTCATATAGTACAGAATAAGAATGCAGACTATGTATGCCCTACCCAAGCGCTACATACAATGACAACATTCCAGACATGAGACTTATCCTGAGTGGTGTAGGGCGGGTTACTGAACCAATATCTTTTTATTTTGACACACAAATGAAATATATGTACAAGCAAGAATCCTATACTATAGATTCAGTGGACACTTAGCATGAAGCTAGAAATGGTACAATGGAACAACAATTACTTGTTGGTAACATGCAATGTGAAAGCCTTCTATGCCTCCATCACACACACACTAGCGAGTGAAACTCTTAAATTCTGGTTAGCTGAAAAATCAGTCCCACACTAGCCACGAAAGCACACACATCCAGCCAGAAGATTGCCTCAATGAGAATTCTTTTTGACCTGAAGAAGACTGGGCCAGTTTGTATATTTCCTAAAAGCTAAAACCCTAGTGCTCTGGTTGACAGAGAGTTACAGTTTACCCTTCAATTCCCATTAGCTGCTACATTGAAATTCTTTTTCCAGATAATGGGCCTCATTACAACTGGGCCGGTGCAGAATTAACGTGCCGGTATTACCATATAATGGCACTTGTCCGCACTGGCTAAGTACAAGTTTAAGGGTGGGGCGGAGGAATTACCTTCAGCTAAAACTGGCAAATCCCCCATGGAGTCCTATGGGGATTTACTCTGTCAACTCAGCACTTGTGATCCAGCTGTAATACCGCCAGACTTAGTGCCGGAAACAGAATTACCATTTGCCGGTATCCTGGCAGAATTACCGCCTGGATACTGGGAAAACGTCGTAATGAGGCCCAATGGCTATAAAGAATAACAAATATTTACCATGCACCTTGTTACCATTCATTGACACTTTTGAGAAAATCATGATTGATCAAATATTGCTTGCTTTATACTTTTGTACTGTGTAATGTTTTGTTCTGTCTTATGTTGTCATTCTGTTTTTCTTAAACTTTGGCTACATGGCTTGTTGTTTATTATGCAATGTATGTAAATTTATTTTGGGTCGCACATAAATTCCTAATAACTCCTTGGCTAATTGTTGTTTAAAATTGGTGATTTCCTGCATGTTACATTGACTTGGGACATCACTTGATTTTTAGATTGCATATGCTCATCCACTGTCCCTATATCCGAGAGAGTCCTGCCCTCCTTTGTGGAGCTTGCATGTTTTTACAGGTCAAATAGGCCTACCCCTTATGGTCCCTTGGAAGGTACAGTTTTGCCGCTTTGCATTTGAAATTACACTTTGGGCTAGACTTAATAGTTTTCTATATTGAGGCTGGTGCAGTTGCGGTAGGTAGACCAACCAATTCATTCTCATATACGTCTAGTTCCTAAATGTATTTTTCAGTAGTCTGGATCGTGTGGATGCAATTTCAGCTGTCTTAGTGACGTTCCCCATTTTGAATTGCTATCTAGGTTCCCGGTTTACCTTGACACATTTGTTTAGTTATGTGCTCAGTCTAGTACTCCTGCCACCATCCAATTGCAAAAAACCTGCATCTGAGTGACATAGTCTGAGGAACGTTCCCGGCACTGGCACATGTAGTATAAGGATAGTATGACAGGAACACTCATGCCAATGTCTCCCTTTTACTTTGGACGTAGGAAACATAGAATGCTCCATGCCAAACACTAGACGTTGCAATATGATAGCATGCAAATCTAAATAGATCCACAAGCCCCAGAAATTAATATTGCTACTTTCCAACCTTTTCTTTGCTTGTCAGAAGCATTGATGGTTATGGTGATGTTTTTGATTGTTGTGTGCAGGACAGTGCAGACTGTATCATGAATGCCAGCATAGATCCCCTCTGGCAGTGACAGATGAAGCAGAACATCTACATTGAGATTGACAGTAGCATGGCCAGAGTCAGCAATATTGCTGAAGAGAAGCACAGCAAACAACTGTAGTCCAAGGAAGTTGGCACTTCTGCCCAGATTAAAGATGGTCATCAAGGCTTATGAAGACTCAGGAGAAGATGGTCCTGCAGCAAATGACTCAATTGAGACTAATGGGGTATCCAGAGGTTACCGACAATAGAAACAAGAACCTAACCACCCAAGTGCCCTGTATAAGGCTGGAGCAAGCTAGCAAATGAGAGGCAGTCGAGAGCAAGGAAGCCATCCTACGGCAGGCACCATGACTAGACTCCAGTAATGTGAAGTGTCCTAAAGAAGTTGTGAGGCATGACAGAGCTCAAGGACCGAAAGGCTAACAGAGCTGATGGACCTGGGTAAGCCTGGAAGCCGGACAAAGCTTCTGGCCCTTGTATAGCTGAGAAGCCAGGAATACTAGAATGTTTGCTGCACCTTAAATGCCTTGGACTGCTGGAAAGTGAGCAGATTCCCTCTTGCCCTATGAATTGCGAAGTATACTGTGGAGCATGAGAAAAGACCAGGGGAAGGGAGTCATTCCCTCTGGCATTGAGAACTACAAACCAAGTCTGTGCAAGGGACAGCGGAAGAGTATCATACCCTTTGGCATTGTGAACCAAGCCTGAGAAAAGGCAGGGGGAAGAGAATTATTCCCCTTGACATTGTGAATTGCAAAGTAAGCTTGTAAAAAGGCCAGGCAAAGGGGAATCATTCTCCCTGCCATTGGGAACTGTAAAGTCTGCCTGAGAGAAGGGAAGGGTCATTCCCCAGGCATTGCGGAAATACTAAGAGCAAGATACCATAATGTGGAAACAACTATGTACAATAAGGAATGTTGATGTTTGAGTTGGAACTTTAATCTGAATTCTGTTTTGTGCTGCGAAAAGGGGTTAATTCCATCAGGTAAAAATCCCACCTAAGAATTGGAAATTTACTTTTTGAATTTGAACTGAGAACCCTTCTGCTTTACAATCTGGAACTTTGTTTTGTACTTTGAAAAGAGACTGAGACCTGAGGAAATGAGCCATTCCCTCAGGCAAAGGTCCCATCTACAATTAGAGCTTTGGTCCATTCCCCAGAAGAAGGGAGTCATTCTTCTGCACCAAGAAGAATCTACTATCTTTTTATTTTAGTTACAAGTATAAGGGCTAGAAGCAGGGAGTGGACATAGGACTGTATACCCTTGATTTACACTGACAACCTGACTGAATCCTTAGTATTTTAGTTGAGGTTTGGAAACCCCTCTTAGAGCTAGTGGGAGGTAGGTTTTCTCTATATTGTCTAAAAATATAAAAGTTTATGCCAAAAACCATGACACCTGTGTGTCAGTCTCCTACCTCTGCACCCTTACAATGCATTGGGTATGTTACTGTGAAATCTTTAATTCAAATAAAAGCTGTATTAATTATGTTTTATTTGCATATTGTACATTCTTTTAAACTGTTATATGTGTGAATTGTATAGCACTCTAATGCATTTGTGTCAGGTTTGTGCTCAACACCAAGACAGATATGAAAATGCAATTAATGGCTATATGAAACATAAAATTAAGGCAGTATTGACTATACAATTATGTGAATATTAAGCAAGTTGTAGGGTTGTTGTGGTTGTCACAAAGTTTTTTTTTACTAATGTTTTTAAATCTACCTTGAGTAGAATTTTAGATGGGATATCCGGGTCTTTGGTGCTTTTATTGATTCAATGTGGAAGGGAGGAAGGATAGCTCAGGGGCAATACGTTGGAAGCAAGACAACGCACACAGGTTCGAATTCTGATCCCATGCTTAGAAACCACTCATTAGTATCAAGCGCGTTATAAAAGAACAATTGTATAAGAAGCTGACAGATTCTTTTTTGCAGTCAGCCCAAAGTCTGAAGTCTCCCTCAATCAGTAATCGGTCAATTTATGAGAAAGTAAGTCTAATAGCTTTTATGTAGATTTGGGAACTTGTGTGTGTAACCTTTATGTCAATGAGATAGTATATGTTAAGCTGAACGTAATAAGATTCTGCAAGCTAGGTTGTGACTGGAGTTTAGAACTAAAGGGCTTTCATAAATAAGGCAAGACTATCTTTTTGGCCAGAGTCTTTGTTCATATAATAGACAGTAAATTCATGAGGTAGTGGGATATGACTGATGGGACGGGGTGTCAGTGAAGAGGATACTAGCCAACAGCTAATATAACAATGATACTTGTTTCAATTATAATGGGTATTATAGTGGCATGATGTGGGTCTTATCCGATATTCAAAAGACCAACATTGATCAGTGAGATGCATTCTGGTGACCGGAAGGCATTATAAGGATTTGATTTTGTGTCATATTTCTGTAACTTTTTTAAAATATAGTTTTATTGAAATTTCCTTTACCCTACATTGAACAAGACACTTCCTTAAGAGGCAAACATTTACCCCTCCCCCTCTCCACAGGTCGGATTTCTATACTTATTAATTACAATTTCCTTGCAAAGAGTTCATCATCAGATCCCAAAAAAGGGATCATAACAAAATGATCAGTTTTGTGGTAATGATCTCTTACTCTGGTCTATGCTGAGGTATAGAGGGAAGACCTTCTCCCAGTCACTGTGAGGAGGAAAAAACAGACTCCATTGTGGGTGACTGCTAATACTGGCACGAGGAGGGGACCCTGAGTAATGCAGACCAACTCTGAAATCCAGCACGTACTGTATTCTTTTCTCACATGCGATTGGTCCAAGACTGTTGAAAATCAATCTGGGAGAATCAGGAAGGAGACTTGCTCTCGGTAAGGACTGGGAGTGTGGCAGCTGGTGTGTAGCTGAACCGAAAGGAATCGGGAAGAGAGAGACAGGTCCCTGAAGAGCAGCATGTCCAGGAAAGCTCTGGTTAGACGGGGTGATGACTGTGAGCAGCAGGAAAGGCTTTCCGACACTCCAGGGAGCTGGAATGCGAAGCACCGGAACAAGAACGGGCGGCGAGAAGTCAACACACTGAACCGGTGAGCACTCGGGAAAGGATTGGGACACTGAAGCACTGTCAGGCCAAATACAAAAGGCCCTGGACAGTGAAAGAAGGGTCGGGATCCATACAGACTGATCAACCCTGCTGTGAGTGGACACTGGGTGTGCCGAACAGAGAAAGAGAGAAGAACCAGTGTGAGATAATGGTCTTGGACCCAAGAAGAAAAAGCACAGAGAAGCCTGGCAGGTCAATGAACCAGGCATAGAATAACAATTGTTGTTTTGAGTACTGCATCCTTCATAATCTTCATAGTTCCAGTACTTGACCGACTGGGAAGTCAAGTCTGTATAAATATGAGATATGACGGTATATATTGAAAGGAACCAAGAGAAGTGCTAATATTGTAACCAGGTGATGGGAATCATCCACCCTGGTATTGTTAAGAAGTTTGTGAAATTAAAGTTACTTAGTGTAGTGACTAGAGTACTCATTGTCCTTAGTTCCCTTTCCTCCATCCGTGTGGGCATCCCGATAATGGGGTCGGTACCGGAAGCTTTGGCAGCAACAAAGTGACATAGCCCTTTAAGTATAGTATAGAGCGCTGGGGCACGGACCCAGGCGTGGGAGCGTCCCCGAGGCCCCGCCCTCCAGCACCTCACTTCAGTCTCCTTTTGACATATTGGATGCTTGAATACCTGTATATGCTAATTGTCGCCCCTGGCATACTAGCGGGGAAGGTGGGTGGGAGGTATGGAGGAAACGTGACTAAGGACTATGAGTACTCTAGTCACTATGAGTAACTTTATTACTCATACGTCCCATCCCTTTTCCTCCATCCTTATAGGTGATTCCACCAAAGCAAAACCATTGGGTGGAGCTGTGACAACTTGCCTCCTGCTTAGAAAGAAGCAAAAAGGTTCCTCAAAACTGCCTGACCGAACTGCACATCTCGCCTGGAACTGGTGTCCAGGGAATAGTGCTTAGCGAAAGCAGACAGAGTGGCCCGCGTAGCCGTCTTACTAATGACTTCCGAAGAAGCGTGCCTCTGAAAGGCGACTGCCGTAACTTTGGCCCTGAACATGTGTACATGAATCCCTCCAGGCACCATCTTACCCAAGGCCACATAGGCTTCTGAAATGGACTAGGCCATCCAACAAGCGATGGAGGCCTGGGAGCCAGGAACCGCACCCCCCAATTGTGATGAACTGCACTTCTAACTTCTGGAAATATCTTGTCCGGTAGAGGTAGAAATTGAGCACTCTCCTTAAATGCAGGGCCCTCTCTGCCTCTGACTGAGGATTCGGGGAGAAAACCGGCAAGCAGATTTCCTGATTGAAGAGGAGCGGTGAAACCACCTTGGGCAAGAAGTTTGGGCGAGCACACAAGATGACCATTGAAGGGTTCACAGGACAACAGCGCCTGCAACTCGCTGATCCTGTGCTCAGAGGTTAGCGCCAGCAGCAGGACCGCCTTGAGTGTAACACACCTGATGTTGACCGATGCCATCGACTCAAACGGTTTGGGTGCAAGGCTGCGAGAACCACGTTCAGGTCCCAGATGGGATGGGGCCTATGCACAGGAGTGTTAAGGATTTCAATCAGGCAATACGCCCTGGTCTCACCCTAGTATGCAGTGCGCAAATGAAATACTTATTTTATTGTGTCTATAGGTTCAATATTCTGAGTGATATACCACTCATTTCACACCCCTTCTCAAAATACCCCCCAGGTCACAATGGACCAGGAATCAGGCTGGTTGGTAAAGGTAATATTTATTTATTTATTTCAAATTCAAATCAAACAGATGTCTCAATATATGGGGCAGCAATCACCAATGTGGTGACAATACAAATAAGAAAGTAGGTAAGGCAATCGAGTTCACTTTTTTTTTAGCAACACAAAATAAAACACAGAGAAAAGAACAGTTTTGGCTTGTTTGAAAGATAGCGCTTGAGTTAAGATTCCTCCCTGCCAAGTTCTCAACTCACAAATAAGCAATTCTACACAGATTTAAGGGAGCAGCAGGTATTCAGGAATAAAGAACAGTGTACAGGATGTGAATATAACCTTCCCTACCCAAACAAGAGCGAAAAACGGTTTGGAACTCTTACACTTTTAACATGACATTAAAAAATGGCTGAGCAAAACAATGAAAAGTCCTTAAATCAATCTAAATCTCTATGGGAGGAACATGGAAAAAATGACAACAATCATAAGCTTTAGAATGAGCAACAGTAAACACTTTGAATCTTAATGGAAGTTTGGAATTACTTGAAATTAAAATCACACGTGTAAAACTTTTGCAAAAATGCGAATTCCCTCCTGAATTCACTAACTGTTTTTAAGAAAAACAGATCAAATACACTGTTTTCGGATGTGGTTTTTGTGTTGGGATGTAGCGAAAGATCTTATGTTTAAGTCAGAGTTGAAATAAAGTCTCTAGCTATTAAATCGAGGAAGTTATGCAAGTTTGAATGAGAGGCTTTCTTAGTAAAATAGAACAGCGAAAAGCAGAAAATCGGTTTTAAAAAGAACAGGTTGATTTTACTTAAACTAGATTAATGGATAAGAAAAAGAGAAAGCCAACCGTGAATCTCCACAGTTACACTGCCACTTGTAACCCTTTACGTGGTGGATACCCCGTTTTCTTTATGGGAATTATTTTATTTAATCCAAATCACTTATGGCTTATGGTCTAGTAAAACAAAAGTGAGGAAAATATTGGCGCTAACACTAAGAATCCCAGACACAGTTGCAAGACTCGGTCTGACAATATTATAGGTTCTTAAGTTAAAGATAGGATGGGTTATAGATTGGGATAGGACAAAAGCAAGGCAAAATGTGCTATGGTTTACTTTGATACCTATTGATACTTACAGTCCACTTTAATTTAAGATTTTGGACCGTCAAGTGCTCTGGTCATCACGGATCGGGTCTGAGGACAGCAGGGCACTTCTGGCGGAATTAGGTCAGCTGGGCGGTTTTGGTCAACTGGACTGGCACTTCAGACTGTACTGGACTGCGCTGGTTACTGGAGACCGGCGATCAGTGAAATGGCGAGTTTCAGCAGGCAAGCATTTATGGTAGCAAGCCAAACTGGATCAAAATTGCTTCCCTTAAGTTTGGGATGGTTTCAGGATTTGGGCCTAGCTGAAAAGAGTTCAGCAATGTTGAGGCCTTAGCTTTGCAAAGGAATCTGGAATCAGGTACAATTTGGAGAA
This sequence comes from Ambystoma mexicanum, assembly GCF_040938575.1. NCBI lineage: Eukaryota > Metazoa > Chordata > Amphibia > Caudata > Ambystomatidae > Ambystoma > Ambystoma mexicanum. The sequence continues at coordinate 152,508,429 of NC_090936.1, forward strand.
TTCAGGAACAGGGCGTCAACACGGAAATCTGGATGGAGTCAAGAATCAGTGTGTCTCTGTGTTGTGAGGTTCCCTTATTTATCCTGCCAAATGACATCACCCAGTTTATAGTAGGGGCATTCTTACAACCCACACCCACAAGGCTATGATTGGACAAGAGCACAGTTCCTGCCTTGCTCTTGGCTGGTTGGATGACAGAAAGGGTTGTCATGTTTTATGATATGATCTGGACACCTCCCACAGCTATTGGGACCAAAATCTAACTTTCCCACAAATACATATTTATATAATTATGCCCTCTAAGAAAATTGGATAAACAAATTACATATTTCGTTGTTCACATTCTAATCCAACTCCCAAGTCGGTGGGACCTTGTTTTGCCTTTCTGTTGAATTTTGGCAATTTTAACCATAAAAAGTATGGCCTAACATTTCCTAATTCGGTACATATATGCACAATCACCCCTAGAACATGGGTACACAATATTATATTTGCAACATTAATAGTTTCTGCGCAATTGGTCATTCTTCACAACTTCTGTTCCTTAGACAGTAAGAAATTCTACCAAGTTTTCAAATGGCGAGCATAAATTCAGATTTAAATGAATGTACTTTTCACTATTTTTCTTATTCTTGCCGCCAAGTTAAATGTCTTAAAGTTCAGTGGCAAAATAAGCATTTTAAATCCAAGAGTCACATGTGAGTTTCTTTTTCTTCCTTCCCAAGTGTGAGCAAATGGCAAGTCCTTTGAAGTTCAATGAGAAGCCTCTTCCAGGAGAATGGAGCTTCCTGTTCCTCCCCTGCAATGACGAGTGTTCAAGCCTGCTATTGTCTTTGCCTGGGGCACAGATGAATGTCTAAGTCCACTGTCATGAGTATGCAAGGCCTCCAAACAGCAATTAGCCTTTCCTGCCAGCAGTGAAGTGTCAACCTTTCCCAGGCTGAGGACTGTCAGAGCAGAATTTTTTTAAAAAATAGTTCATTAACTCAGACTGGGTTTAACTTTAAGTTTCACCTTAATCTTTCATTTAAACATATCAAATGAACACAGTTTATAGGTAGATTTTTAACCTTAGCAATCCTTTGACATTCTTAAAGAATTAAGCCTTTAAACAAAAAACATGCTTTAAAAACAGGTGATTTTGCACTTCATTCATGAAAAAGCACATTAAACTGAGTTCTTTAAATCCGATTCTCCTCTGCAGCACATACACATTTTAGTCAGCATTAGTTCTTCCCTTGAGTGCTGGGATTGTTTGCAGTCTGGATACATGTATCATGCCTTTGTTTAGAGTTTCTCTCTGCACAGCTGATTCTGTTACTTGTTGCAAAGTTTAGCTGTGTTTTCCCAGTGTAAATTGAAAATAAGGGTTCCTTGGTTGCTTTTTCATTAGATACATTTTATAGAGTGTCAGTCAATGAGGCCCGGTTCCTCTGAGCCACACTGGATGATCCTGGGCATTGCAGTACCCTTTTAATCTCAATGATTCAATGGAAATGAATGGATCTAGCACCAAAACAGCACTTTTTAAGGTTGCAAAGCTAACATTTTAGAGAGGCATTTTGGGTTTTCAGCACAATTCATTCACTTTGCTCCATGTCGAATGTTGCAGAGCCCACTGGTCTGCTCCTGCAGAGAGAACTGTTTTCAGCCCCCTGACTGTGTGTGGCAGGGTGTGAAGCCTATTACAGGATGTGACCCAAACGCAGTTTCAAGATTTTGGTGTGCACAGGAGTCGGCGCCTCCATTTTGGGCTGTTTCTTTCACCATTTCAGTAAAATGATGAGTGAGGCTCACTGGAATGGGTCAGAATATCCCACAGAAGCCCCCCGACTTCAGCTTGACTTCCAGTCATGGGGAAGTCAGTCAAGTGGGATTTTTCTTTCTTTTCATGAAAAACACAGGTTTATTCAGGTGTAAGTTCTTCTTCCATCAGCGAATGATGCGACACGCTCTCCTCACCGGCTCTGGTTGGAATAGGAACAATACCCCCGTCTTCTCTCATGCTTTCTTTTCAGGTGTGGAGCGACACTCCGGATTTCTTTTGGTTTTTCCTCCCGGGTCCCCGAGGAGGTCCTCCTTGGTTGTTAGGTACACTCAGTGCAACTATAAAACAGAACACAACCCAGTTATGACAATGTTCCCACTACTGTCCTCCAATAGGGCTGACAGCCATGGGCTATAAATATGCATTCAGTGACAATTTAAAGTATTCCACGCATGTATTCAGTGACAATTGAAAATATTCCTATGTTTCAGAATTCTCTCCCGCTCGGTTTTCTGCAGGCTCCTCTATTTGCTGCAAAGTATGCCTGGGGTGACACCTCTTTAGCTGATTGATGTGGACCCACTTTTCTTCTGTCAAGTGGCCCTTGGGGATGCGGATTCTGTAGGCGACTGGGAGATTTTGTCCACAATTTCAAAAGGTCGCCGCCAGCTAGGCAAAAATGTGCGCTCTTTGGCTTGGTTCCTTTGGAAATTGTACAAGTAGACCCCGTCTCCTACTTGATATTCCTTTTTGGTTGTCTTAAGGTCATAGTGGGTCTAAATGCTGTCTGCAGATCTTTCTAGATTCCGCTGCCTATACGCAAAAGCATGTTGAAGGTGTTTTCTCAGATTCTCAACATACTCATGAGTTGTGGAGGCATTTATGAATGTCTGCTCTTGGGTTCTATAGAGCAGATGCTGGGGTAGCACCATCCTTCGTCCAGTCATCAGCTCAAATGAAAACATTTTAGTTGTAGAAGAAGGGGTAGATCTGATGGCCATCAGGAGACAAGGGGTAATCGAATATCCCAACTTGGCCCAGAGTCTGCCACAAACTTTTTTAATATGCTCAAAATGGTTTTAATATACCTCTTAATTCCACCACTATAGGACTGGTGGTATGCAATGTGTAGTTTCCTTTTTACCCCAAGTATCTCCCACATCTTTGTCATCACCGGTGAAGTGACTACCTCGGTCTGACTCAATCCTTTGAGGTAGTCCAAAACACGAGAAGATGTGATTGATCATCAGGGCAGCTGCTGTTTCTGCCTTGCAATTTGGGGCCGGGAGATATTCCACCCAGTTAGTAAACAAGCATGTTACGGTTAACATGTACTTGTTCCCCCTAGAGGAGCAAATCACGGGCCCAATGAAATCTACTTGTAAATCTGACCAGGGCAGTGTCATCCCCCCTCTTTTGGGGGGGAACACAATGTGTGAGTGATGTTGGCTGAAATTGTGCACACACAAGACACCCCTTCAAGTATTGGTCGAGGTCCTGCCCCATGTGTGGCCAGAATGCAACCTCTCGCAAGATTTCCAATGTAGTATGAAACCCCGATGAACGGCTGTGGCCGCATCATGGGCGTGACTTAGCATCAGGCTTCGGAATGAGGTAGGGACGACCCACTGGTCACAGCCAGATATGGATCTCTTCACCACCAACAAACCGTCTTGGATTCAGAAATTATTTGACATTTCATCAACACTCTGAGGTCCCCTTCCCCAATGCAATCGGTATTCATCAGGAGAAAGGTCTCAGGGTCCTCAATGTGTTGATAAAACTTACCAATGATTGGATCCCCTTTTTGAGCCATGATTAAATCAGCATCTGGGGTCTCCTTACTCCAATGGGCAGTTGAGAGTTCATTGTGAGCATTTGTCTGGGACCTAGTGATTGCAGTGACCTGGATTTCCCCTAACAGGGACTCGATCTCAAGGAGATCCCCTTGGATGGCTCCGGTTTTGCTGAGCTGATTAGCCAAGGCATTTCCAGTTTTGTCTGGTCCCTCTATTCTGGAATGACCCTTGATCTTTTTCCAGTAGATGCTCATCCCACTAGAGGTGACCAGATCATCAATATTTTGTATTAGCTTGCCATGTTTGAGTGGTTTGTTGTTAGCACATAGCATGCCTCTGGTTTTCCAATTAACCATGTGCTCCACAAACCCTTTCCGGACATAATCTGAATCAGTGATTATGACCAGTTCGTGGAGTTGGTGTTGGACAGCAGTGAGGATGGCTTGATGAACTCCCATAAACTCTGCCACCTGACTACTATGGGGACCAATTTTGTACCCAGCGGAGGGTTCCAGGGCATCATTCACCCAGGTATTCCCAACACCGGCCACCAGTTCCTTTTCCCCGTTGTTGTCAACATGTTAGGAGAACCCATCCACATAGACAGTGGGCATTCCCTCGCACTTGTCTTCTTCATAGACTTTGTGGGGGGAACACCTCCATGTTGTCCTGGATTTTAAGACTTCCGTCCTCGAGACAGTTTTCTCTGGCACAATCATGCATGTCAGCCAGACCTTGGGCGAGGGGACTTTTCTTGTTGTGGCCATATCTGACCTCCATGGGAAAGACTTGCATTGACAGAATCCAGGAAGTAATTCTGGAATTACTTACATTTCCAGCCCAGATTCTTTCACTTTGAAGATATTGCAGAGGCTGGTGTGGAGTCTCCACTATGATGTGTTCCCCCTGGATGAACGGGTGGTAACTTTTCAATGCCCACACCGTTGCCAGGAGGGCCCTCTCACAATCGTTAAATTTTTCCTCCACAGAGGATAAAGTTTTACTTGCATAGGAGATTACTTTATTGAATTTGTCATGCTTTTGGTATAATACTCTGGTCACGCATGTATTTGAGAACCCTGTCTCCAAGAAAAACACCTTGTTTTTGACACAGTAAGCTAGACAAGGTGCTTGTGAGAGGCTTCTTTTGAGTTGCTTTACTGTCTCAGCTTGTTCTGTAGCCCACTCCCACTTGACCCCCCCTTCAACAGATGGATCAGGGGTCTTGTGATCTCTGCGTAATCCTCAATGAACTTTCTACTGTAATTAGTCAGTCCAAGGAGGCTCCTTAGCTCACGCAGAGTTGTTGGGTCTTTTAGTTTCAGGAGTGCTTCCACTTTCTTTTCCTGGTGACAGAGACCCTCATGAGTTCTCATGCCCCAAGAAATTGACACTGGTCCTGCACCACTGTGCCTTTTGGAAAGATAGTTTTGCTCCGGCAACTGGGTCAGAACATAACGGCTCTCCGCTATGTTTTCCTCCACAGTTGAGCTTTTGATCAACATCATCTACATAGGCCACGTTACCCCTTTCACCCAAGTCGGGCATGGCCTTGTGTAAGAAGATATTAAATTCATTGCTCGAGGTGATGTATCCGAAGGGAGTCTGGGTCCATGTGTACTGCTGCCCCCCAAAGGTAAAGGCCAGCGTGGATTGGTCCTCCCTACTGACAGGCACATACCAGTACCCAGTGGTCAGGTCAATGGCAGTGTATACATTTGACGCCTGGATCTGGACCAGCCCTTGGTCAATGTAGGGAAGAGGCCATCAGGACATGTGGACCCATTTGTTTAGCTCCCTTAGGTCAGCACAGTCTCTCCACTGGCTGTTCGGTTTTAAAATCCCCAGCACCGGATTATTAAAGGTCCTGTGGACGGGAAGAATTATCCCACAGGAGTCAAGGTTTTTAATTATTTCTGTGAGGGACTCCATGGATGCGAGAGGCAAGCGATATTGCTTCACAAACACTGGAGTCATACCAGGGTCCGTGGGAATAGTTGTTCGGTGCGACCACAGTCATACGAGTCCACCGCAAAGAGATCCTGAAAATCTAAGAAAACTTGTTTCAACTTTTGCTTTTGCTCCAGAGTCTCTCAGGCATCAGCTAGGTTTACTCTCTCTTTAACCATTTGCCTGAAGCCCGAAAAGACTTCTGGTTTGGCTATCTCAGCTGCCTCCTCCAGCTGGGTAGAGAAGTCCCTGGTTAAAGTATTGACCTGGTCAGAGGGTTTCAGGCAGGGAAGGCAGTCCTGGTGGACTTGGAAGATCACCATATCCCTCCTGAAGTCACAGGTCACCTCTTCCTTACCATATGGGCAGGAAGAGTACACCAGGAAATTCCCCCCATGCCAGGGTGAAAATCCTGTCCGGTGTTATGTCATTGTCGCTATCACTGTCAAAACAGTCATTGGGGATTGGTCCCATCAGTTCATTACCTAAATCTATGGAGAAATGTCGGTCATCATCCGCCATTCCAATAACAGTGCCTGCACTCAGAGTGATACTCCTAAGGTCGCGGTTATCCATCAATATTGTAATGGTGTTGTGTTCTGTATTGACTAATGGTGTTGGGTTTCACCCCAACCCTTGCTGTTGGAGATGGCCGTTGATGTGAACATATGCATCAGGATTTTGCAGCTTCTGTCCTCTTTGAATTTATACTTGAAGTGGGACTAGTCATGTCCGTCCTGGGATGGTGACTTCCTCTCCAAATTGAACTTCAACTGCATACGGCAGCAATTGAGCTGACCGAATTGCATTTTCTGAATCATCAAAGTCAATAGGATTAACCCCTAATCGGGACCAGGCTTTGTAGTTTATCAGGTCCAAATTAATGGCAAAGCGATTGAGAATGTCACTTCCTAAATAGAATGCAGCAGGGACATCTTGCACAACCCAACAGTTATGTAGTATGCTTGTGTTGCCTATAGAAATTTTGAGCATACACCTGCTAGGCAGGAGATGTTTGGAATTCGGAGTTTACAGGTCCATTTCCCATTTGTCTATCAATTTAAATGTGGAAATGGCTGGATCTTTTGGGAGTTTTCAGAACATGGCTTCACTGATGAAGCTCTTACTGTTGTTTACACACACTCGGGTGAGAACAGAGTCCTTTCCCTCATTTAACTGAACAGGGATAAATAACTGTTCTCTAATTTTCTGAAGGTCAGCTAAACATTGAGCTGGTTCCCCATCATTTTGGACTATGAAAGTGGGATTTTTTGATTGTGAATTAGTATAGAATTTCAGAGTATTTCCTTCCAGTGTGGAATGCCATTTGAAACTGGAAAGAAGGTTGATTTTCGTCAATGGAGAGGAATTCCCATCACCAGTTTGTGGTCCTACAGCAATTACTGTCACGTTAGGGATTTGGTTGTTTTGAAAATGGAAATCAATATGATCCTGTTTTTGTGAAACCATGTGGCATGTGCCGTTTAAACTAACATGGTTAACAATATGTTTTAATTTTATTGGCTGGTTAGTCTGGTTCCATAGGACTTTGTTCACACAGTCTATTAGGGGAGACAACCTTTGCAGAATGTAATTCCCTGGTAGACAGGGTGTGACTTCCGGCGTCATGACTATGACCGGGTGTTTCACCTTGTGTCGCCCAATTTTAATTTCCAAATCTGCAGTCCCCTCGACAGGAATTTAATTCCCATCAAAGTTCTGAAGTTGTCCAGGAAGAGGGGTGAGAGGGATCTGGTATCTCACCCCCGTCCTGAATTCAGCAGATCAAAGGCTTTCTTTGACAGAAGAGTGGCTTGGGATCCAGTGTTCACCAGTGCCGAAACTGTACATTGCCCTTGTATTTGGACCAGGGCATAAAATCTTCCCTCTTTCTCCTCAAGGGGGCAAAGATATTGTGCATTTTGGGCCAGTTGGTGGGTTAGTTTCTTGATTCTGACGCAGGGGTAGTTTGAGCAGGATTCTGTGTGGGAGCTTGGGGATCTGCAAAATAAATGTGGAAGTTGGATATTGGGGCCACCCCCACCCTTTTTTGGAGGCAGTCCCCAGAATAGGTCTGGGCAAGGTGGTTTTCTGGATTATCATTCTGGGGTTCAATGATGGGCGATCCTAACTCAGTCCCCACATTCACCCAGTCTTCATTAGGATCTCTCGGGACCCATTTTTCTTTGGGAGGAATTCCTCCATCCCTGAAGGAGAAGATATTTTTCCCAGAGTCCTCTGAGGACCCCTTTCCTTCAAATTGGAGGACACTAACCTCCTCCACAAAATGGGTCTTTTTAGGTCCTTTAGTTCTCCTACCCGCCCTCTGTTCCTTGGGTTGCAGACTTTCGGGGGCAGGAGATTTTGGTTCCGGTTCCTGCGTTTCCAGGGGCTTTTCACAAGTGGGGAAGGAAGCTTCCTCTAAGGCTTTACACCTCCCTTCCCCCGTGCCTCCTCCTTTGGAACCGGTGAATTATCAGGGTTCTCTCCCCATCATTGTTCTGAAGTACCAGACCCTTGGTTTGAGGGGTTCTGAGCCGCCATGTTCATCTGAGGGTTCTGCTGAGCCCTCAACATGCGACCCAGATCCTGGGACAAATTCTGGACCTGGCGCTCCAGTTGGGACACCCGCTCTGGCTGGTACGGAGGTCTCGGGTCCATCCTAGGTGGATTACGGGAAGGGTAACTGTCCCTTCTCCCATAATACCCTGGGTTATGCTAGTTTGGGTAAACCTCCACCCTTGGCCACCCTTCTCCCGGATTGGGCTGTCTGGGCCCAGGAAAGTTGGGAAAGAAAGGAGGGTTGTTTTGTAGGTTGAAGTTTCGAGGATACTGGGGAAAGAAACTCAATCCGGTATTTGGTGGATTAATGCCCTCCTGGGGAAAGTTAGGAGGGAAGTTTACTGGGTTGGTACCTACCTGGTTGGATCCTCCCCTTGAGCTGGGGGAGTCCACACATACCCCAGGATGGGTTTGTTACCCTTGTATCGGGGGTGATGTAATCAGGGGATTTAGGGGTCCCCTTTGTGGGATTGCCTCCCTGACTACCTGTCTGGATTGGCCCGAGGGCCCTCTGGTTCCTTGATTGGATAGGTTCTGTAGAGGTATATTTTTAGGCCCCCCCCATCTCCAGATCTAAAATGGGGGCAAACTTCACCTCCGCCACCTTAGCAGCAGCAGGGGTGTTGGCTGGTTTGGGGTTTTTATTGGTGTTCTTGTTTACAGGTTTCTGCGTCCCATAAATGGGTCGCCTGTTCTATGACCCAGTCCAGTGATCTCTTCTCGTGAAAGTCCCTCACCACCTGAGTCATTATGTATTTGGGGAGTGCATGCAAGAAGGTGTTGCTGAGCTCCCTACTATCTGTGCGCACCATCCTGGTGGTCTGCACAAAAGCACGTTTGAGTTCCTGCACAAATTCTTGTGGGGCCTGATCTTCCCCACACTGCAGATTGTGGGCTGCCTTGCGGGACTCTTGGGGATTTCTATGGACAGAGAAGTGTTTTAAAATGGCTGCCCTGTAGGTGGACCATCTTCAGTGGTTCTGATCCTCCAGTCCCGAAAAGAAGCTGGAGTACTCGGGGGAGAATGTCCATTTCACAAATTGGATGCAATTCTGACTATCTTTCAGATGAAAATTATCTATCATCTGTTCGTATAATTCAAGGTGTTCCCAGACTGAATACTTGGCATTTTTACGATAGGGAGTTATAACACTCCTAATGGCCTTGATATGCTTCAGGGGATCTTTTTGCATAGCTCTCTTGATTTTGTTTGCCTTTTGGTCTTAGTCACCCAAGTCCACTCATCCTCTGACTCAGAGGCACTGTTATTAGAGGCGGCATCTTGATCCTCTAGGCACTCCCTGATTCTGCGAGCTTGAGAAGGGCTTGCAGAATGTGGGGGCCTAATTTCCCCATTCCTGTGGTGCTCAGAAGAGTCCTCTGACTCTCCCCTGCTCCCAGGATTGGTAGAGTACCCCCACCCCCACTGCCCTACCTGGGAAGTGGTCTTTACAATACTCTCTTTGGGCTTTATTTCCTGGAGTTCCCCACCAAATTTAACAAACTGATCCTTTAGAAGGCGGTAGTTTTGTGGATCCAGTTGCCTGACTCTCCCCTCATAGGAGTCTTCTTGATCAGAGACATTAGCCTTAACATTTGGGGATCTGTACAAAGACGCCCGTCCATCAATTTCTGGCAGGTTCTGATCCGTTAGTCCCATCTTACCAATTCTGTTGAAGTCTACCATCCCCAGGGCCCCTGGATCATATGCGCCAATGGACATGAAGGTGGCAGAGTTCATGGCATTGAAGGGGTTAGAGTCTCTGATGTGAGGATCAGGGGTTTCTCTATCCCTCTCTACCTTTTCTCTTTCAGCCCCTATTCTCTGGTGATATGCAAAAATCTGAGCCTTTTGTTCCTCTATCAAGGCCTTACTGGTCTCAATGATCCGCTCTTGCATTGCTATCTGTTGGTGGAGCACAACATTCTTTTCACAGAGAACCACATTGTCTCTCTGTGCTTCCTGCCTGGTCTGGGAATACTGGGCCAATTTCTGCTGCAGGAGACTCGCCTCCTGAGTTTTGGCATCATTGGTCTGAGTGTTCTTTCCCAGAGCATCCTCCACCCGTCTGGTGTGCTCTAGTAGCTTCTCATATTCTGTTTTTAATTCATTGAGCTCCTGGAGGGCCAGCTTTCTTCCCTCTAGCTTGGTTTTTAATTGGCTTACTTCCTCGCCTAAAGCTTCCCTCTGATTTAGGGTGGCCCTCTGTTCAGCCAGGTCATCCCTTTGTTTTTTTAATGCATTGGATTTCTGGTGCTCCTCATCAAATTCTGTTTGGGAGTCTAGATCTTTAATGATTAATTTATTATTTCCCTCTTTTAATTTGTCTATCTGGTCTTGTAGGATAACCATCTGTTCTGCGCAGACTCTATTTAAAATTAATTGTTGCGCCAGCTTTTGTCGACTCTGTTGCAGAGAGTCCACCCTTTCCTGACACTCCTCTTTCAGTGTCTGTAATTGGGTATCCTGCTCTGCCTTCTCTTGCTGTATGAGAGCCAGATCTTTTAATTTGTGGCATACAGTCTAGATTCTGTCTCTAATTCTTGGCTCTTCAGTAGCCTTTGTTCTGCAGATTCTAGATCATTCTGGATTGTCTCTAGTGTTACTACTTGATTCTTTGCCAGAATTTTTTTCCTGCATTTTTTTCCTGCATTACTCCTATCTGAAGGTATAGGTAGGCCGCTAGTCTGGCAATTTTACTCTGCTCCTCTTTCACTTTTGGGGCATGTACAGTTAACTAAGAGCTTGGTGTAATGGGCCCTTGTCCTGCCATATATCCAGGTCCATGGCAGTGACCTGTTCTTTGATTTCCTGCAGCCAGACATGTTCATGCTGTTCTGGCCACTCACCTCTGACAAAAAGCTTGTACAGGGGCTGTTCCCTAGCCATATTGATTTCTACCAGTATCGCCATTTTGGAAATATCAATTTCTTTATGAATTATTTTAGGGTTGATTTGCTTTTACAAACAGGCCTGATTTTGGAGTATTTATTTTGAGGGGTGCTTGTATAGTGTAGCACAGTACACCAACCAAACAAGGTGTCTGTACCCTGCAGGTTAGTCTACTGTGTTAGACTGTCATGGGTGGTAACTCAAACTCAAAACCCCGGCACGAGCCCCCACATCTATTAAGGATTTCAATCAGGCAATACACCCTGGTCTCAGCCCAGTATGCAGTGCGAAAATGAAATACTTATTTTATTGTGTCTATTGGTTCAATATTCTGAGTGATATACCACTCATATCACACCCCTTCTCAAAATACCCCCAGATCACATGGGACCAGGAATCAGGCTTGTTGTTAAAGGTAATATTTATTTATTTATTTAAAATTCAAATCAAACAGATGTTTTAATGTATGGGGCAGCAATCACCAATGTGGTGACAATACAAATAAGAAAGTAGGTAAGGCAATTGAGTGCCTCTGCCTTCCAAAGGATACGCGCTGTCTGCAAGAGGAAGCACACTACTGGGCGCAACACACCATTGTGGACTCCCTCTTTGGACTTTATTACAACCAGTACCGCCCCCTGGACCCGCCTCCCACCTCCTGCCTTCGCGCCACTGTTGTACTCCACTTCCGATATTTAGTCTAATGCACGCGCATCGCGCGTGGATCGAAAGTGGCTTCGTAAGTGGCTGTTGGGCTGCCGTCTGCCAGATACTTTGTTTCTACACTCCTCTGCCTTCCAAAGGATAAGCGCCGTCTGCAAGAGGAAGCACGCTACTGGGCGCAACACGCCATTGTGGACTCCCTCTTTGGACTTGATTACAAGTAATTGTTATATGGACTTTGTGTTTAAGCTGCTACTGTATCTTTGTGGAACTCACGGAACCGCAGCTTCGCCGCGGCTCACTATTTTGAATAGTTACGCTCGATTCATTCATTATACAGAGCGTAACTGACCTGAATTCTTTTTTTTTCCTCTCTCTTTTTTAGCCATTACCGCTCTCTGGTCCCGCCTCCCACCTTCGCGCCACTGCTGTACTCCACTTCCTATATTTAGTCTGATGCATGCGCATCACGCGCGTGCATCGGAAGTGGCTTCGTAAGTGGCTGTTGGGCTGCCATCTGGTAGATACTTTGTTTCTACACTCCTCTGCCTTCCAAAGGATAAGCGCTGTCTGCAAGAGGAAGCACGCTACTGGGCGCAACACGCCATTGTGGACTCCCTCTTTGGACTTGATTACAAGTAATTGTTATATGGACTTTGTGTTTAAGCTGCTACTGTATCTTTTTGGAACTCACGGAACCGCGGCTCACTATTTTGAATAGTTACGCTCGATTCATTCATTACGCAGAGCGTAACTGACCTGAATCCTTTTTTTTCTCTCCTTTTTTCTTTTATTTATTTCTTAGCCAGTACCGCCCCCTGGTCCCGCCTCCCACCTCCTGCATTCATGCCACTGCTGTACTACACTTCCGATATTTAGTCTAATGCACGCGCATCGCGCGTGGATCGAAAGTGGCTTCGTAAGTGGCTGTTGGGCTGCCGTCTGCCAGATACTTTGTTTCTACACTCCTCTGCCTTCCAAAGGATAAGCGCCGTCTGCAAGAGGAAGCACGCTACTGGGCGCAACACGCCATTGTGGACTCCCTCTTTGGACTTGATTACAAGTAATTGTTATATGGACTTTGTGTTTAAGCTGCTACTGTATCTTTGTGGAACTCACGGAACCGCAGCTTCGCCGCGGCTCACTATTTTGAATAGTTACGCTCGATTCATTCATTATACAGAGCGTAACTGACCTGAATTCTTTTTTTTTCCTCTCTCTTTTTTAGCCATTACCGCTCTCTGGTCCCGCCTCCCACCTTCGCGCCACTGCTGTACTCCACTTCCTATATTTAGTCTGATGCATGCGCACCACGCGCGTGCATCGGAAGTGGCTTCGTAAGTGGCTGTTGGGCTGCCATCTGGTAGATACTTTGTTTCTACACTCCTCTGCCTTCCAAAGGATAAGCGCTGTCTGCAAGAGGAAGCACGCTACTGGGCGCAACACGCCATTGTGGACTCCCTCTTTGGACTTGATTACAAGTAATTGTTATATGGACTTTGTGTTTAAGCTGCTACTGTATCTTTTTGGAACTCACGGAACCGCGGCTCACTATTTTGAATAGTTACACTCGATTCATTCATTACGCAGAGCGTAACTGACCTGAATCCTTTTTTTTCTCTCCTTTTTTCTTTTATTTATTTCTTAGCCAGTACCGCCCCCTGGTCCCGCCTCCCACCTCCTGCATTCATGCCACTGCTGTACTACACTTCCTATATTTAGTCTGATGTGCGCGCATCGGAAGTGGCTTTGTGAGTGGCTGTTAGGCTGGGGGGCTGGTTGGGCCTGTGAGTATTTCTATATATAAAAAAAAAGAAAAAAATATCTAAAAACTCCTGCAATTCTTTGGCTGTATACTAGTATATTGGTTTATTTGCTCTTCTTTTTAAAGTAATGGTTAATGGATTGCGCAGTGGGCGCAAGCTTAATCAGTCCACTCTGTTAAAAACTGAGGGTTGCTTACCTATTGAACCTCCCATTATGGAGCCAACTGAGTGTATTCCTGCTATTATTCCAATTACTGCTAACTCCCGTACTCAAGTTATGGTGCATACAAGCAGTGTGGATCTTACAACGCAGGAACCCAGTGTTGATATCACCAATACCTCTAAAGATTTGGGGCACGCAGATGCCCCTGTGTCATTTTCAGCCCTTCCCTTGCTTCCTGAAACTGACTCAATTGGGAAGGGCTTTGGTTAATTAGAAAATCAAAGTTGGGTCTTTCCCCTGGTCGCGAGTTGCAACCTAGAGACTCCACGCCCCCAAACGCATCCCAAGGTTCCTTACCTCTTATGACCGTTTCAAAGCCCACTGACTTGTACAATGACCAGTCTAATTTAGCCCATGTGGTGGGCTCTTTAACCATCAAAGAGGCTAACTCCATCTCTCCAAGAGGATGGATGACTGACAGTGCTAATTTGGATGACAGCCTTGTGAGGGATGCAATAAAAAAAAAGGGAATTGAAAGCTTTAATCATCAGTTGGCTGATTTTTCAATTCTTCCTCTGGTGATAGAATCTGAATTGGGTAGACGTATTAGACTCTCCCATGAACCGTCTACACCGGTGACACAAAGAAAATATGGCGTGGAAAATGTATTTCTTTTCAATAATGCGCCAAACTATTCATACTCAGTTCGCAATCATCTCACTGCTCAATATGATGGGGGCAAAAGTGGGAACACATTTACTCCAAGCAGACCTTCTATGACGATGCTCCCCGTGCAATACAATAGTTCCTCTATCTCCGTAAAGTCAGATATCCAACCATCTCAAGCTGGTATTCCTCATGAATGCTCTTCCTTACCACAACTTGTTACATCGGGGCGTACAGCTGACGATATGTATACATCAAAAGCTTCACCCCCTAGTGACTTGCCATTTAATCCTGAGGCTTTTCCAATCATTACTGGGATACTCATCTTGCTAGATAAGGGTCATGAACGAACTCACATGGAAGTTAGATACCTTCAAATTCAAAACACTGAACGGTCTGCTAAAATAAATGAAATAGAAGGGCTGCTTTTTACCTGCAATACTATTTCTTCCTTATCCTCGAACCATACAACGTTAGTGTCATCCAGTCATAAATGTACTCGGACAAAAACCTTTGCAGAAATTGTTTCAGATAGCCCAAATTTTTTGCCAGAGGTGCCGAGAGTTTCCGATCACACGCTTGCACAACCGGTCGCTCTTAATGCGGCAAATATTGATAAACTGCTAATTGCGATCAAATAGGTCCATATTATAACCACGGCCCCATCTGCTTTAAATGATGCCGATGTTCCCCCTTTTCACGATCTTCCTAAATCCTCATCGCCAGATAGTCCATCGGCTCTTACAAACTTAATTGATCTATCTGATGATGGTATTGAGGTGAATACATCAGGTGACAAGCTTGATGATGCCAGCTACTCGAGTGTGATGCCATTGGTTGTCCTCACCAGAAAACAAAAAACAGCAAAAAATAGAAAATAAATCTAAAAATCAAGCGGCTCCCAAACTCGATCGACATAACTCCAATATCAAAGAGATATGTAATATATCGGGTGGTGATAGCATTATTGATTTGAATCAACTTAACGCTGAGTCAAAAGCCGTGCTTAATCTCTCTGATCCTTGGACTTCAAATCCTTGGCACTCGTTTGCAAACCTAAAGAAGTTTGCACGAAATTTGGCAGGGAAGAGTTGAAGTCGTTACCTAAAAAAAAAAAAAGCAATCAATGGCTGACTCATTAATGCTTTGCAGATATAATTCGCCTCTTGTCATGAAACTAATTTGGGAACAAAAGGAAGACCTGCTCACAATAGGGTTAGTACCTACGCTATTTTACTCCATTGATGATGCAGAAACATTTTTCAACACCTACATCCCTGTGGTCCAGAAACCTCCTAGCCAGAATGCTCAGGGAGGGTCTTTAGGAATTGATAACAATACTTTTTTGCAACTGATGGCGATTGTGTCTGCACTGAAGGGTATCCAATCGCTGGGATCTTCCCTGGCTCCTCCAGATTTGCAAGCTGGTTCGTTAGAGCACTCTTAGCTTGGATGAGCTAACTATTGTCTCATGGAATTCCTGTGGACTACACAACTTCAGAGCTTAGATTAACCAAAGCCCTGTCCCCTGCCTGATGTCGTTTTCTTACAGGAAACCATGTGCCAATCACCCTTCACTATAGAGGTTTTTTTTTGTATTCACGCAGGAGGCTACGCATGGTTTGTTGGGACGACCCTCGGGAGGGGGGGGGGTTGGCCATTTTGATTAATACTGTTTGCAAATGTGTTGTGAAGTTGTTTAGTTGTACTCATGGTCTTTTGGCCGTTGAGCTAATTCCAGACGATTTGTCAGCTACTGCTGTTTTGCGGATTTGTATTTATTGGAATAGGCTGACCTCAACTCTTGATTCTATTTTAGAATAAGTGCATTCTGTATTAGAATCAGCAATTGCAGCTAATCCTTTGGTTAAGATAATTGTTGGTGGTGACTTTAATGCTTTTTGCTATGATGTTCTACAATGTGATAATGCTTTGCAACCACCTCATTCTGCTTTCTGCAAGAAACGGGCAAATATGGTTAGATTTTTTTTCTAGAATGGGACATTCAACCAACCTCTGTCATTCTAAACCCTTACAATTATACCTGGCACAGGGGCAAGTTCAGATCATTGATTGATTTCTTTTTCATTTCATCCTGCTTATATCCAAATATTGCCCCTGTTACTATTTCCAATCCGGAATTAGGTGATCATATGATTATCAAACTAATTATACACCTATCATTTGCCCGATTCTCTGCGAATCCTTGTTTAACCTTATTGGAACCTGATAGACAGTATTTGTCTGTCCGCTAGAGTTTCAAATGCTGTAAAAGATTTTTGAAAAAGATTGCCGTAATTGCAATATTGTTACTTGTTTAGAGGGAAATCCTCTTCCATTGTCAAAAATTGAGGCCAATAACATGAGTTGCATCCATTCTCATTTAACCGAAATTACACCCGGTCTGTAGTCTCTTCGACTTAGAGCCATGCACATACAAACAACTTGACACTTGCTAATTTAAAGAAGGAAACAAACTGTACCATTAAAGAGATTTTAAGATTAATGCCTTTCACTCATTCAACCTTATCACAAATAAGGAAAATTAAGCACTTATAAAAACAAAATTAAATTGTTGAAAACTTCTATGTATGTTGCTGATAATCAAAAAATATTCTATCACCTGCTTAAGCATGACACTAGACAAGTGTGGTTGCTCCTGCGTTCTATTTAATCAGATCAGACGTCTGATATACAATCTGTAATTCCTGCAGATGTTTGGACGAGTTACATCAAGCAGAAATACCAGATCCCTGACCGTTTTGCCTTTCTTAAAGGTAATCAACCTAAAATTAAACCCAGTATGCACTCGAGATGGACTATTTGTGACATAATTGATGCTATTGGAAAACTAAATAACTGTAAAGCATCTGGCCCTGATGGGCTACCTCCATGTGTTTACAAATCTGATCATTTTGGGCACATCTTTTAAAGACCCGCTTTGACTTGATTCTTCAAACTGGTACTATTCCATCGTCTTGGTGTTCGGCTCATATTATTCTGATTTACAAGAAAGGCCCGCCCGATCTTCCTACTAATTATCGTCCAATACCTCTTACTGATGCTTCTTCTAAAATCTTCTCCTTATTACTCTTACAGGAACTACAAGCCTTTATTGAGCATCATACTCTATTGTCTATCTACCACGTTGGCTTTCGTAAATATATTGGTTGTCCTCTCAATGCCACTATTTTAGCACATCTTCAAGCGCAGATTTCTAGTTCGCATATGGGGCCAGTGTACATGGCCAGCTTAGATTTGACAACCGCTTTTGATAGTGTAATTCGAGAAATTCTTTTGGCCAAATTGATCCATCTGGGCATCTCCTATTCTTTGGTTGCTTTGATTGCCCTTTTACACCAACATACCACGTATTGTATACGTTTAAATCGTAATGGTGCATTAACTGACGCAATCATTACTGAAATTGGAGTGAAGCAAGGCTGCAACATGGCGGCCATGCTTTTTAACATCTATCTGCAAGGTATAGATCAGCTTTGGAAAGACCAAACTGTTTTCCCTGCTAAATTGGGGCCTATCAAGTTGGACTGGATTGGTTTTGCAGACGATCTGTTATTTTTCAATCGGACACCGTTTGGCCTGCAAAAAAAACTTGATTTGTTTGACGAATTTGCAATGGCTCATAACCTTACAGTTAATCCTGCGAAATGGTTCATCCTAACCTTCTTTCAAGGGCGTTGTAAGGTAAACAAATATTCTTGGTCTCTACATGGGGTTGCCCTCAATCACTTGTCTACCATTCGTTATTTAGGTTATCCTTTGACTGACACTTACTCCATAGGTATGTGGAAAACTTATCTCAATAATAAAGCTAAAATGCTCTCCTCTCAAATGAAAATCATTTATCATAAATATTGTTTATTTTCATTACTGCCTCTTATTCAATTCTACCTATTAAAAGTAGAACCAATTCTTTTATATCCCCTTGACATTTGCTCTTATGATATTGATGCTTTCCTAGACGTACTCCAGGGCAGATTGTGGAAGTCTGCATTGGGCCTAGCACAATCCATTCCAAATGTCAGATGTCATTAAATTAATTTGCTTCCACTATCTGCAAAAATAAATTGGAGAAATGTAAAAAAAAAAACTATATAAAAATGATTGATCCACCCAAAAATACTTTATATGTTGAGCTTAACAAAATCTTGAATAATCCATGTATCCGTTCATTGAAAACAACAACTGACAAATTGAATTCCATTTTGGAATCAACTAATGAAACTCCAAAGACTATGGCTATGCTTCTTCCTGCTCAAAAGAAGAAATACAATCTTTTCCATTGGTGTATTTCCATTGGTGTATTTTGTCTGATGCGATGGGAACTTATTCTTCATATGCTGAATATAATATGTTCCGAAGAAAATGGGGTGATCGACCATCTTACTTGATCCAATTCCCCTCCTTTGTGGAAAGACAAATCTTTCTTCGTTTTCGATTAAACCAGCCTCCCACACTTAGAAAAACCAAAAACTGGAATCGATTGAATGGAACTAATAGTTCAGTCTCTTGTCGCTTCTGCGTTATTATGGAGACAAAGGAAACTCTTAAACATTTAGTAATATATTGTCCATACTTTTCTATAGTGCGATCAAGAATCTTTGAATTTGATTCCCAGAGTCAGACATTTATCACCATGGAATCACTTTGGAAATGGTGTATGGGTGGAGTAAGTTTACGTCTCACGTTAAAATTGATCAAACTTCTGACAATAATCGAACTGAAACTAAATGAATTTTTATCACGCACTATATGTATAATTTTGTGGGGATAATTATTTGTGCTTTTTGTATTATTTGACATTTTAATATGTAAGCATTGTGAATATGCTTCAAAAATTGTTATTTATTCTTTTAATTTTTTGTTTTTGTTATGAATCCGCTTGAATTTGTCCCCTTTTCTACTGTATAATTCAAGACTGTTTATTAATTGTTGCCATGTTTTTAATCAATTAGTTTTCTATTTTGTAAAGGTTTTGTATGTAAATAAACCAAATACAATAAAAAAAATGAGCAACAGAAACACTTTGAATCTTAATGGAAGTTTGGAATTACTCGAAATTAAAATCACACATGTAAAACATTTGCAGAAATGTGAATTCCCGCCTAAAATTCACTAAACGTTTTTTAAGAAAAACGGGTGAAATCCACTGTTCTCTGTGTTTGGGTTGGGATGTGGCTAAAGATCTTATGTTTAAATCAGAGTTGAAATTATTAGCCTGATTCATGGAATTATTTGCGTGATAAACGCAGGTTTGCACGCCTTTCTGCCCGAAAATCCCCATACTTCAAACAGGGATTTTCAGGCAGAATGGCGCACAAATCTGCGTTTTTCACGCAAATAATTCCATAAATCAGGCTCTAAGTCTCTAGCTATTAAATTGAGGAAGTTATGCAAGTTTGAATGAGAGGCGCTCTTAGAAAAACAGAACAGCGAAAAGCAGAAGATCAGTTTTAAAAAGAACAGGTTGATTTTACTTAAACTAGATTAATGGCTAAGAAAAAGAGAATGCCACCCGTGAATCTCCACAGTTACACTGCCACTTGTAACCCTTCATGTGGTGGATACCTCGTTTTCTTTATAGGAATTATTTTATTTAATCCAAATCCCAATGGTTTATGGTCTAGTAAGACAAAAGTGGGGAAAATATTGGCGCTAACACTAAGAATCACAGAGTTGCAAGAATGGGTCTGACAATATTATAGGTTCTTAAGTTAAAGATAGGATGGGTTATAGATTGGGATAGGACAGGGCAAGGCAACATGCGCTATGGTTTACTATGATTCCTATGATACAGTCCACTTTAATTTAAGATTTTGGACTGTCAATGGCTCTGGTCATCACGGATCGGTCTAAGGACAGGAGGGCACTTCAGGTGGAATTAGGTCAGTCAGCTGGGCGGTTCTGGTCTACTGGACTGGCACCTCAGACTGGACAGGACTGCGCTGGTTATTGGAGACCGGAAATCAGTGAAATGGCGAGTTTCAGCAGGCAAGCATTTATGGTAGCAAGCCAAACTGGATCAAAATTGCTTCCCTTAAGTTTTGGAATAGTTTCAGGATTTGGGCCTAGCTGAAAAGAGTTCAGCAATGCTGAGGCCTTAGCTTTGCAAATAAATCTGGAATCAGGAAAAAGATGGAGAATTCAGGAACAGGGCGCCACGCGGAAATCTGGATGGAGTCAAGAATCAGTGTTTCTCTGTGTTGTGAGGTTCCCTCATTTATCCTGCCAAATGACATCACTCAGTTTATGGTAGGGGCAGACTTACAACCCACACCCACAAGGCTATGTTTTGGCAAGAGCACAGTTCCTGCCTTGCTCTTGGCTGGTTGAGAAAAAGGGTTGCATTGTTTTATGATATGATCTGAAAACCTCCCATAGCTATTGGGACCAAAATCTAACTTTCCCACAAATACATATTCATATAATTATGCCCTCTAAGAAAATCAGATACATAAATTACATATTTTGTGGGTCACATTCTAATTCAAATCCTGAGTCGGTGGGACCTGGTTTTGCCTTTCTGTTGAATTTTGGCAAGTATGGCCTAACATTTCCTAATTCGGTATACATATATGTGCATCCACCCCTAGAACATGGGTACACAATATTAGATTTTCAACATTAATAGTTTCTGCACAATTGGTCCTTCTTCATAACTTCTGTTCCTTACACAGTAAGACATTCAGATTTAAATTTATGTACTTTTCACTATTTTTCTATTCTTGCCGCCAATTTAAATGTCTTGAAGTTCAGTGGCAAAATAAGCATTTTAAATCCAAGAGTCACATATCAGTTTCTTTTTCTTCCTTCCCAAGTGTGAGCAAATGGCAAGTCCTTTGAAGTTCAATGAGAAGCCTCTTCCTGGTAGTGGATCTTCCTGCCCCTCCCCTGGAAGGAGGAGTGTTCAAGCCTGTGTTACGCTCACCTGGCTCCCACAGAGGCGTCGATCTGAACTGGGCAGCTGCGGTCTCCTCCAATGTGACGTGTAGGGCCGAGATGACCGACTGGACTGGCCCACCGAGCTTTGTTTGCATGGCCCATAGGAATATTCTTCTGCAAATGGAGAAAGGGGATTAACCACCCGTGGAGTTCAGCGTAAATCCCCCCACCCCCGCTGTTCTCCCTACAGATCACCTTTGATGTCCCCTCTTATAGTCTCACCTGATGGTTTGAAAAGATGAGCTCTCCATCCTGCATTGAGCGCAGGGGCGCATTGATAACCAGTTGCTTCACTAGCTCGAAGGAATTGGTCAGTTCTAGAACAATATTGACTCCAAGTATGTAGTTTGTAAGCGTTCACATGTCTGACGTTCACTCTTGTCCGATTCCTTGCAGTTTGCAGGTTGATCCCAGCGAAGAGTTCCTCTTGGTAGCTGACGAAGTTCAAGGTAAGGATTTGGCTTATCCTACACAGTTCAATAAAATAAGGCCAGAATGTAACCTGTTGCTTGCTCCCTTATTCAGATGTGGAGAGAAAATATGAAGTTCGGGGAATAATGCCTCCGGCGGTAAAATTAGGTAAGTCTATTATGGTGAGAAGAGTTCCCCTTGTTTGTCCCTTTGTCTCACCTGTTGTCTTTTTGTTCCCCTTAGGGGCCAGGGTACGGCGAGGATGCAATGGAGACTGCGCCGACCCGTGAAGAGGAATAGTACCCCTGGCGGTAATCAGGTAAGTCTATGGGGGTAGTTACTATTGCCTCTGTTTATTCCCTTGGCTCACCTTTGCTGTTCTTGTGTTCACCTTAGGTGCCAGAGTGCGGCGGGAACGTGCAGAAGGATGCGGTGGATCGTGAGGATGCTGCGAAGGCCGGTGAGTTCAGCGTGGCGCTGCAGCAGGTGAGGCAGCGCGCGTAAAATGCTTCTTTCTTCCAGCTCGAAGGCACGGTGGATCCGGAATTCAGGTAAGGATTAAAGGTTTTGCTCTTATTCTAACCTCTTCTTCGGTTCCTCCCTTTTTCTAGGAGTTGCAGACTCGAGGCGGGCGTGGCAGAAGACTGGATGCAGGCTTGTAGACACGGTGAGCGTTACGCTGCTGGATGCAGAATAACGCAAAGCGTGTGCTGCTCTTCGGGTGTGGTTTAAATAGCCTCCAAAGTAGTCCCAGGTAAGTATTCCTCCCCAGCCCCACCCAAGTAAAAAAAATAGTCCCTAGGTAAAATAGTCCCTTCCAAGCCTCATTTGGCTTGGAGCTCTGCAGCATGGTCTGCATCAGGTAAGCTCTACTCTATGAGCCTGGCGCCAGGATTGACTCTCCATATGAGCCTGGCGCCATAGGTGCCAGGAACGCACCCAAACAGCCCATAGCAGGGGTTTTTGGGCTTGTTCAAGATAACTTGATTCCAGCTTCCGGGGTTGCTGGACCTGGTCTGGTTCCCCGGGGGTAGGCATCATGACAGCCTGCTATTGTCTTTGCCTGGGGCACAGATAAATGTCTAATGAAGCCCATTGTCATGAGTATGTGAGGCCTCCCAATAGCAATTAGCCTTTGCTGCCAGCAGTGAAGTGTCAACTTTTCCCAGGCTGAGGACTGTCAGAGCAGAATTGTTTTTTTTTTAAATAGTTAATTAACTCAGACAGGGTTTAACTTTAAGTTTCACCTAAATCTTTCATTTAAACATATAAAATGAACACAGTTTATAGGTAGATTTTTAACCTTCGCAATCCTTTGACATTCTTTAAGAATTAAGCCTTTAAACAAAAAACATGCTTTAAAAACAGGCGATTTTGCACTTCATTCATGAAAAAGCACATTAAACTGAGTTCTTTAAATCAGATTTTCCTCTGCAGCACATACACACTTTAGTCAGCATTAGTTCTTCCCTTGAATGCTGGGATTGTTTGCAGTCTGGATACATGTAGCATGGCTTTGTTTAGAGTTTCTCTCTGAACAGCTGATTCTGTTACTTGTTGCAAAGTTTAGCTATGCTTTTCTTGTGGAAAATGAAAACAAGGGTTCCTGGGTTGTTTTTTCATTAGATACATTTTATAGAGCTGGCAGTCAATGAGGCCCGGTTCCTCTGAGCCACAATGGATGATCCTGGGCATTGCAGTACCCTTTTAATCTCAATGATTCAATGGAAATGAATGGATCTAGCACCAAAACAGCACTTTTAAGGTTGCAAAGCTAACATTTTAGAGAGGCATTTTGGGTTTTCAACACAATTCATTCACTTTGCTCTATGTTGAATGTTGCAGAGTCCACTGGCATGCTCCTGCAGTGAGAACTCTGTTTTCACTCCCCCCCCCCCGACTGTGTGTGGCAGGGTGTGCAGCCTTTTTCTGGTTGTGACCCAAACACAGTTTCAAGATTTTGGCACGCACAGGAGTCAGCGCATCCATTTTGGGCTGTTTCTTTCACCATTTCAGTAAAGTGATGAAGTGAGGCACATTGGAATGGGTCAAAATATCCCACAGGAGGAAAGAGTCTGAACAAGCCCATGAGGTGGGCCTTGACCACCGGTTTGACTGCTGAGAAAGTATGATCTGGCGAGTTCCTGTACGCCCCGATGGCCGCCAAGTAAGTGTGGCAAGTATCCACCTGGATGCCTGACTGAGCCATGTGTGCGGAAAAAGACACCATGCTGTCCAGGGAACAAGTGAGGGGGTCGAGCCTCTCCATGCTTGCCCAGTGGCAAAACCTGGTCCACTTACTCCTGTACTGTGAGTGAGTGGACAGTCTCCTGGCCTCCTGTATGATCTCCCAATTGCTTTTTGGAGAACAGCAAGTAGTGAAGTTTCAGCTGATCAGGAGCCAGGCCAAGAGCACCAGCCTGGCCGGGTGTCAGAATCCGTGATACCTCCCTGATCCACCTCCTCACCTGAATCTTCCTTTAAGACGTCCAATACCTTTTTCTTTTGGGTTCCTTTAGTTACCTTCTTCTTTCTTTCCTTTTTCTTGTGCAAGTAAGGGCGAGCTCCCTCGGAGGCCACCCTGACCTGTAAGGAAACAGGATCAGCAGGAACCCCAAGGAGCAAGCCCCCAAAAATTGTCCAGGGAAAAAGCCGATGTGGCAGAAAAAACCCTGATATGATGACAGCTCAGTGTGGACCGTAAAGGTGATGTCCTTGAAGGTGGGAATACTCAAGAACCAGGAGAAATGGGGAACTCTCCCTCTTCCTGCTGTTTAGATCTCCCAAGGATCACCCTTGTAGTAGTCCAAAAACTTCCAATGGAACTTGTAGAAGGTATAGGGAAGGCCAAATAGAACACAGGAAGAAAAAGCAGAAGGAACCAAAAGTAGAGAAAAAGGGAGGCGAGCATGAAGACAAAAATTCAATAAGAAATATGAAGAACGGAAGAGCTGAACAAGCAAGTGGAAGGCAAGAGCGGCTCAGTTTCCGGAAGAGGATGACCAGAACCGGAGAAAGTAAATACCAGGTAAGAAAACTAACCAAGCTATATAAAATTGGTGAAAGCACCTAGATATATGAGATCAACAAAAAAATAAAGTCAGTTACTTGAACTGGAATATAATCCAGAGAGGACAGAAACAAAGAAAATAAACCCGGAAGTACCGAAGCGCAACAGAAAATGAAGAATAGGAAAGTTAAAGGACAGAGCGAACAGATAACAAAAAGCAAAGAAATAATGCAGACAGAGAGAGCAGAGGAAAATTATTAGGCAAGTAAACGAGAGCAAAAGCACTAGCACGAACAAGACGCACAAGCAGTGGGTCCTTAGACGGATACAACGCGAAGCGTATCCAGAAGTAACCGCCTATAAACACGCGGCGGCCATTCTAGGAGTAAACTAGGTCGGTTAGTGCGCACAATACCTCCCAGCCGCCACTGATGCCAATGCTTCCAGGGCCGAAGCGTGACACCGGGTTTCCACCACCCCGCCCTGCTGCGTGAGGAAGCCCCTGCTGGGGATAGGAAGATGGATCCCCTGGGCCCAGAGTTGGAGGCGGTCTGCAAACCACGCGCGCAACGGCCAGTGGGGGGCAATCAGTATGAGGCTACAGCCCACTTAGGACCAAATTTGCAGAGGGTCATTTGGGCCAATGGAGGAGGAGGAAACGCATAGCACCTGCGGCTCTATCAGCAGAGCTGGAACGCATTCCCCAGGGAGCCCTGGGCCTGACCCGCCCATGAAGCAAAGAAGGTGCATTTGGAATTCTGATGTGATGTAAATAAGTCCAGATCTGGAAACACCCACATCTGGAAAAGGGGAAACAATGAAGTGGTGTGTAATTCCCACTCGTAGGTGTTGAACCCCAGGAGGCTGAGCTGGTCCGCCTCTGCATTGTTGTCCACGGGAGATGAACCGCCGTGATC
This sequence comes from Ambystoma mexicanum, assembly GCF_040938575.1. NCBI lineage: Eukaryota > Metazoa > Chordata > Amphibia > Caudata > Ambystomatidae > Ambystoma > Ambystoma mexicanum. The sequence continues at coordinate 152,533,960 of NC_090936.1, forward strand.
CAGATCCCTTCCGACAGAGTCCACTCCCAGATGGACACTTTTTCCATGCATGCGAGGGGAGGGCGGATCCTCCCCCTGCTTTTTCAAGTAGAGCATTGTTGTCAAATTGTCGGTCTTGACCAGAACCACCTTGCCCGTGATGACTGGCAAGAAAGGCTTGAGCGCAAGGCCAACTGCCCTGAGCTCCAGATTGTTATGCAGGAGGGCCTGCGACCTGGACCGTGCACCACGAATCGAGTAGCCAACCAGGGTCGAACACCCCCCCCCCCCCAAGCCCATGAGGGAGGAATTAATTGCCACCACCAGAGTAGGATCCTGCTCAGCAAAAGAGGCTCCTGCCGCCACATTGCAGTTCAGGAGCCACCAGTGAAGTTGCAGAAAAAGAGACGGGGAGGATGGGCAGCCTGCCCAACTATGCCCCTGTTTCCTGGTCCCAATTGGAAGCCAGGTGAAGCAAGAGGCGTTGCATCTTGAGTCAGGCCTGCCGCACTGTGAGTATGCAAGAACCCGTAAGACCCAGCAGGGACTGGAACCACCATGCCGATGTGGTTGAGTTGGCTAAGAAGTGACAAATTGTTTTCTGGAGGGACAGATTCCTGTAGGCCGTGGGGAACACCGTCTGAACGGCCGAGGCCCATCTCAATCGAAGGAACAACAGGTCCTGGGAAGGTTCAACTATGACTTACGCTGGTTGAGGGAAAACCCCAGCTGGTCAAGAACATCAGCTAACCGCTGGCAGGAGTGAACAAGCTGGCCCTCACCAACCAGTCAGACAGATAATGGTATAGGTGGTGCCCTCCAGGCTAAGGAGGCCACCACCGCGTTCATAAGCTTTGTGAACACACAAGTAGCGGAATTGAGGCCAAACGTCAGCACTCTGTATTGGTGCAACATAATCTTTAACCGCATGAATTTCCAAAGTGGATGGAAGATGGCGACGTGTAGGTATGCAACTTTGAGGTCTAAGGAAGACATCCAATCCCCTGCGCACATCAACTCCGCTATATGCGCAGAAGTGATCATCTTGAGCGGTTTGAGGGGTAAATACAGTTTGAGGAACAAAAGATCCAGGACAACCTTCAGGCCTGCCTGATTGTGGGGTACCGCAAGAATCCTGGACTAAAGCCCAGAGCCCCTGTCTAACGGAGGCACCGGTTCCACTGCCTGCATGTCCAATAAGAGCTGGATCTCCCGCAACAGCGCATGCGACCCTATCTGCAACAGTGGAGGAGAGGAGGGAGGGGAGAAAGGAAAAGGAAGACTGAAGCATGTGGAGACTACCAAAAGAATCCAAGCACTCGTGAAAAAACGATGTCAGTTGCTCACAGAGAGCAAGGTAGCCCCCCTCCTCCCCTCCCATTCGAGGTGGGAGTGGAGGAGGGGAGCAAAAAAAGCCCTGCAAGGTCCTATGCTGCTTCCTCCTGTGGTCGCTGGGTAATCTATCTGGCCTCTGCATTCCGCGGTCATGAAAACCTTTGAAGCCGCTGAAGAGGTTTGAAGTCTGACCTCCCCTGATTCTGCAGGAAGGGCTTTTGTCCCAGCTTCATAAGGATGGCCAAAAACGTAGCAGTCTGGGTGCAAGTCGTCTTTTTTGTAAGTTTGTCATCAGTGGACGAGTGAAACAGATCCACTCCCTCAAACAGGAGGTCAGGGATCCTTTCCTGCACATCCGAGGAAAATTTTGTGGCATGCATCCATGCGGTCCGCCTCATTTTGACGCTGAGGCAGAGGGTCCTTCTGGCTGTATCAATATGGGAGACCGAGGGCTCCATCAAATCCTGTGCAACTGTGCAAGTCTCTGCTAGACCCACCTTGGAGGAGGCTTGGCTCTCTAGAGGGAGGCATGGCAGCATCTCCCCAATCTCCCACCACAACCCCTGGTTCACCACAGCAAGGATAGCATTGGCCTGGCGCAGGTGTAGCCCGGTGCTGATGTAGCACTTTTTGACGAAATATTCAAGTGCTCTGTCCTCTTTGGACCAACAGTTGGAGGTGGCCGTGGCCGCAGATCACAAAGAGAAAGTAGTTGAATACAAAAACACTGCTGCAACAACAGAAGAATGTGGTTGAGGATGGGATGCAAGTAGGACTTGTTCCCCATCCAAGAGCTGAAAGTGGCTGTCCAATTTCTTGTTCATCTGAGCGTTGGCCTGAGGCTTTTTCCAGACTGTCTTGGCTAAGGGAAGGACGTCCTTTTGTAGAGGAATGCCTGAGCGGCCCGTGGCGCGCAGGGTCAAAACCTCCACTAGAACCCCTGGTTCTTGGGGAGCCTGGCCAGGATGGGGCACCCCCAAAAACACTGCTAGGCCTTGAAGACTGTCATGGAACGATTTCACAGATGCGGAAGGCTCCTCTTCCTGCACGTTTTCACCCCCCTTGCCCAGTTTTGGACAGACAGAGGAGAGTCCTGCATGGGAGAAGTCAGAGCAGACGGCTGCGTATCAACAGGCATTTGCGGCGGGTGCGTAGGCATTGGTGGAAGTGGTGTAATGGGCACTGGAGACAGACGAGTTGTAGGAGGAGCGGGGACCTGGACCGGAGCAGCCAAGGGCCCAGACTCCCTGTGGAACTGGTGTAGGGCCCAAGGGAGTGGGCCTTTGGAGCACCACCTGGGGGACCACCAGCTTGATGAGGTCCTTGAGGAATCTCGCCATCCGCGGGGAGTGCATGAGTGGGAGGAAGCACTCGAAAAACAATCCTCACAGGCTGTCGGGTTACAAGAGGGAGTACGGTCCTCTGCCGCGCTGGGCCTGCTCTCCTGAGCGAAGCGCTGAGGAACCTGGTATGGATATACAAACCGCTGGGTGGCATAAATGTAACCCTGCAGGGACCATCTGCCTGTGCAATTGGGCCCGACACCGCTCCCCAAAGGAAGAGGTCTGCACCCACTCCTCATCACCCATTCGGAAGGCGATGGGGCCACCTGAGGCCTAGCCTACAGTCAGAATCTAAGATGGCTGCGTGTTTGTCTGCCATTTTGGGGCCTTGCGCCATGCCCTGGGCAGGAGGATACGAAGGCTCCGAGTCATGTGCTTGGTCTGACATAGCCGAGGGCAGAACCGACGACCTCGGCGAAGGCTCTGGTAAGCCTAGGGCCCTCCGCCAGCAGGCTGGAAGTCGAATTGTCCTCCTACGGGGATCCGGCAGGCTGTAAGCCCTCAGCTGGGGAGCTGGTAGTCATATACGACCATGATTGAGGCTGGCTCGAAACAGAGCTCGAAAGCCTGGAAATTAGTACACCATGGAAGAAAAAAAATATTCCACCACAAAGCATCCACGGTCACAGTATTTTACTGATATGTAGTTTAATGATAGAGGGCGAGAGAGGCATTTGTCTAATTGGTCTCTCAATACCCAATCATAAAAGGAATTTCTAAAGTTGTTTTTAAACTGTCCATATTTTGTCAGTTCATTCCATAATGGTTCTAGATCTATAGTCAAAAAAATACGCTTTACATATTTAAACCAGGGAAGCGATTTGCTGCCATTAGAATGGAGCACTCGGAAATGTCCTCTCTAAAAATGAACCCTGTTGAAATTCCACATTTTTAACTAGTATGCCAACGGTTTCAACATCATTTCATATTTGATTTCTGTTGGGCTCAACGCTAAGGCTACTGGTGCTGAACGTGCCCCACATGGTAAACCTAGCAGATGTTCCATGAGTTTAATCTGTGTACTCTTGTATTATAGGGCATGATACGTGGCCCCATAACTCTGCCCTAGATTGCTGGAATGGCTTGCATTTTGTATTCCTTGGATGCAAATGACATATTTCTCTGCCCAAATCGGGAAGAGAAACTAGCAACAGCACCCACCATGTCTAGCAGCTGCTATGTTACTCTTTTTAATCTAGTTAGCCCATTTCAAACGGGAGGAGAAAGGAATTATTAAATATCCGAAGGAATCAGCCAAGTCCAATAGAAGGTTTTTTCAGTAGAATTTCGGTGAGGAATAGCAGCCTCGACCCCTGGGATAGCACCTTTGATTTGGAAATGTTAATAGTTAGGCCATTCTGACTGCATATGGGCCCAGAGGCAGAAAGCTGATGCTGCAGACCCATCATGCTTTTGGCTAGGAGTATGGCATAATCTGCCAAAAACAGAAGACTTTTTGTTAGGCTGGAGTCGAGGCATTCTCCGCTAGGGTAAGCCTGGTGGCAATGTCATTGGTGGCAGATGTCATTTATGTATTGTTCTGTCTTTGGTGTTGGTGGAAGCTTGACTGCTTCCAGTTTTTAGCATGCGAGCAGGCCTGGAATGGTTGCAGCAGCATCCTGTTTTGCTTACTGAGGATGCAGACGAATGTTGCATGGTTCACCAGCAGCGAGTGCAGCATGATTATGTTAGGAGGGATTCTACTCTATGTCGCATTGGTCACTGGCAGCAGTTTGCTGCATCGTTCAATTTTTAGGATGAGGCTGTACACCTTATTGATCATTGCCTGGGTGGGTTACACGGTTTAATTTTTTAAATGTGGCTGTATCTCAAACTGATCACCGGCAGCGGGGTGCTGTTGGGTTTAAGATGCAGCTGTATGTTGCATGGATCATCGACAGCAGTGAACTGCACAGGTGTGTTTAGTCATGGTTGTGGTTGGCTGGGATTCAGGGGTGTGCTGCACCGTCTTGTGAACATCTCTACTTGGCCAGGTTAGATGTTTGATTCATGAACAAAGGTAGGGAGCTGGCAATTCATCTGGTTATTGGTACCACACCTGCAGTAGTGTGTTTCTGGCCCCTCTATTTTCCCTAGTGCGTGGCAGTTGGCTTTATTTGGTGCCCTTTGCATTGGCATTCGGCTTCAGACTGCATTCAGTGTGGGGTTGCCTTGCGTTCTTTCCTGGTGTGTAGGTTCTGTACCGTCAGCTTGCTTGGTGGTCACTTGTGAGATGTGATGAGGGGCCTTTTTTTACGCTTGTGTTTGGGTCGGATGACAGCTTGAGGGTTTTCACAGTGGTCAGGTCTTTAACTCAGATTGATGGGGTTCTTGGGTTGTTTGGTGTTCCTGAGTGGTGTTGCTTGCTCCTGCGTCCACTTTGTAGATTGTGTTTCCCGGTGGCATGTTTCAAAGTTTGTCAGTGCTGGCTTTTCTCCCTTCCTGAAGTTTCTTGGTGTGGACGGTATAGCGGGGGGGAGGTGGGCAGGTGTTGTAGTGAAATGCTTCTGGCTTGCATGCCGTGAGGTCAGAGTGGAATGGTGTCTTGGAACGTGTGTATGAGCCGAGTGTGTTCGAGAAATATCAGTTAAATCTGCATGCTGACTGGTTTGGATGAGCCAGTTGGTTGTGACCCTATATTTCTAAATGTTTACCTCTGGACTTACCCGATGTACTTAGCTCATGTCTACTTGGAATATCAGTGGAAAATAAAGCATACCTTACATACTTCCCCGATCTGTATCTACAGACCCACATTACTTACGACACCTTTCCTTTAAAAAAGAATTAGCGTTGTCATGCTCTTTAAAACGAAGGACTCATTCACTCTAAGCCTGTTTAGCAAAATTCCATCGAGTTTAATGAGTACACTTTCTATTACACGAAAGAAACGTAATGCTATCCCGGTTTATCAGGGTAAGCTAAGTTCTCCCACCACACCCAGGCCATCTTGTTCAGTTAGTGAGAAAGCTGTCTATTACACGCTTCTGTACTATGTTCTATTTTCTAAGCATCTATCTCCATAATGCAGATTAACACACTGCAGTAAACACACACAATCTCTTAACATAGGATTGTTAATCTAACACTAGTCTACAAGAAAAAATGCAAACTTCCATCAGCCACCAACACCGATTTAATGATGATTTTATTGGACTATTTAGCAGGAATTAAAGTGCTTAATTTTTTACAATGCTTTCAATCCCACCCTACCTACATGTCTGAATATACATATGATACATTATATATACACACACACAGATACAGTATCATCCAATATTTTACATTTATAACTTTGTACAGAAAAAAAAACGCTTTCTCTCTTTTGTGCACCAAATTATAAATTTAGCACTTTGCAGTGGAATGTGAGAACTAACATTTACATTCATTTAACAGTAATACAAAAATGTATCTTGGTTTTGACCAGATATTCACAGCAGGCCTGATAACTGGGATGAGTGCTTATTTACATTAACTGACAAAGCCCACCTCTTTACCTGTTAGGCACTATATCTTTATCAGAGGGTGCAACTCGCATATAAAAATGAGTTTGCTTTTCTTGTGATCTTCCCTCTAAACTAGCTTCTGAGCACACACCGACAAAATAAAGAAACGATTTTTGTGCCGGAACCACCTTTAAACTCGCAAGAGTTGCAATTCCACCATTTCCTAATCAGTGCTCAATGAACACAGGAGACGCCATTTTATTTAGCCAAAGTAAGGAATGAAAGCCAGGCCTCCACCGAAAGCAACAGTAGAATGAAGAAAGATGAAATTCCTCACAAAGAGGGCAGCTCAGTAATTTGAATTGCTGTAATGTAAATCGATTATAGTATCTGGTTCAGACTGTTTTGTACCTCGATTGAAAAAAACATCTTGAAACGGAGGATTTCTTTGAGCTTCGAAAGGATTCAGATGTGTGGGTGTAGTGTAGATCCGTCACCATTATCCACCAATATATTTCTAGCTTTCAAATCCTGGATGGTGCCAGTGGGCGTCATTCTAGAAGTCATAATTGAAACACACCTAATTGTTTACTGAACGTCGCCCTTTAAGTGTTAAAGTCCTACAGTCCATCAACCTTGTCCAGCAACTAAACAATTTACTTGTGCTACTGATTGGCCCGTGAAGCCGTACATCGAACTTACCAACAGAACCTCTCTGTCAAGGCTTTGAAGTAATAGCTGTGTGGTAGTTACATGGTCCAATGCGAAGGAGGGGGCATCTACTAAACATTGTATAGGGTGTTTAATCAATATTTAATTGATGGTGAAGAGTGATGGTATGAAACACTCAAGCACACCGGTTAGTGGCTCCTCTGATTTTCTAATGGATGTAGGTCAACTAGAACAACCAGTTTCAGAGGGCCCATTTTATGGCACTATGACCGGTGAATGTGGAAGCCTACTGAAACTGACATTTTCATCCAGCAAGGCCACAAGAGCATTTAGGGAGTGCTTGCAGGCCGGATGACACCTCAGCCGCTGTTTCGCTGGGCAGAAGTCCGATATTGGGCTACTGCCATAGGAGATCAATTGACTCCCAGTTTGATAATGTCGTGTTAAGCAATAACCCCAAAATACGGCCTTTATCGGCCCAGTAATAGCTAGAGGATCAAGTTACAAGCTGTAGTGAACAATGCGCTGCTACCAGTTAGTAAATCGGCCCCCTCTTTGCGGGTTATAGCTATTAGGACCCTGCCATGTTGTCATGGGTGCCAGCAGCTTTTCTTTACGTTGTAAAACAGGATGGCAGCAGTTTCACGAATTAGAAAATAAACTACAAAAGAAAAAGGCAATGTAAGACATGAAGATGGGAATCTACGGGTAGTCATTTCTCTTTTCAGTGGCAGCCATGAATGTGGCGATGAACACTAGAGAGGCATCGATGAGAAGAGACATGGGGGATTTGCAGGGCGCAGCGAGGGCAAGAAGGTAGCGGGTAAATAGGACGGGGTAACAGGTATGCGCATAGTGGGTGAGCGGAAGTGCTGGGGCAGTGCCAGCAGGTATCCAGGAGGAAAGATGGCATCATTGTTATCAGGGCGCAGAATTTGCGGGCCAAAACCAGGATGAAAGGTGCACATTCTGAGCTCCCTGATTTACTGATAGACACCTGACATCACCTCCTGGGTGCCAATCAACAAGAAGAGCCTCCGTTTTCCACTTCATCTGGCTATAGCATGCTCTGATTTAAACCTGACAGTTTAGTTTTAATAGACAAGAGACTCCAGGATAAAGTGCAGGAAGAAGTGGAAGAGGCTCTACCTTTCCTGCTTATGGTCCCTGATACGATCATCAGATGCAGAAATGCAGGTAGTTTCCAGTGCAGAGCTCTCTTCACGAACCATTTACACATAAGAAGGTGCAAATGCGAACATTCAATTGAATAGTAAAACCTGTACATATAAGAAAAATACCCACTACCTTGCTTTCTTAAGATTAAGTGCATATCACAAATCAAAATCTTTTTTTTACTTTTAATGTGACAATGTGGTTTACTCAATTGACCAGTCAATTTGGGAATCCTGACAGAATGTCAATAGGAGCTCTGGACAGACAAGCTTCCCATGCTAATAGCAGATTCTGAGTTTACTTTGACGGGATGTGGCCAGAATCAACTACATTTTATGGAAGTCGAAATTAGATGTCATCGACTGTAGCACTGTTTGAAGAAAGAAAAAGGAACCTGAACATGTCTCTGGATCCTCCTCACCGAAGAACCTCTGCTCTTCTTAATAAGCATATGTTCCTGAACACATAATTAAATCTAAAATCTGACCATATCATTGAAACTGGCCATCAAATCCAGCCTTTCAGAGCAAATTGTGCAAATCATCAAAAGATATTAACACTTTTTAACAGTTGGACCCCAATTTGGAACGATAAACATCCTTTGACTCTTGCTCTATTCATAGTCCATGAGTACGTAATTTCATTAAAACCAAAGTACAATAACACAATTATAATACTGAAAGCATTAAATTCACCTGTTTTGTTTGAAAGGAAAATTACTAGGTTTAAAAAAAACACAAAAACAAAAAAAGTAGTCACTCAGTATGAATCCATAGGATCTAATTAGTTACTACTTTCTGTTCCTATGCATACAACAATTTCTCTGTTCATCGTTATGTCGAAATAACCATAGAACACATGTCGAAGCCAGGGCCTTAAAGGAGCACTACTAAAACACATTTCTCAATAGTTGGACTAAGTTTAGACATGGACATACACCCTTTTAAGGATTTCTGCTGCAATCCACTAGAGGGCAAAAGAATACTTGACTTTGTAGGCTTGGACAAGGACTACCAAAACAGATTGAAGAAAGGTCTGAGCTGCTCTGCTGTTCACCATTGGCTATATATGGTGATGCTTGCATGAGCTCTGCAAAGTATGAAAACAACAACGGTGAAAGGTAAAATCTGAAAGTTGGCCTCAGAAGAGAGAGTACCAAAGGTGTACAACCAGAACAAAACAAGCATGCCATTAAAAGACATTTTAAAAATGTATCTAAAACTGATTTTCTCAGACATGGAATACATTTTAGTTAATAGCAATGCTACTTTCAGGCTTCCATTTTTCAATAGTTCTTTTCCATTTATGACTAGACAGTACTTAGCATGCATCTGCCTTTTTAGAACATTTCCAAAATGTGCACTAACCTCGTTAAACCTACTGTTTTCGTCGTGAGCACTAGTTTATGCCTTGGGCTGAGAGTGAAGCGTTGACACTTTTTACTTACATCCAATATTCCTTTTCGATTCGTTTTGCATGCGGATAGGCAGAACACTGTGCTTTATCAATTAGCAATACATGTATTACTCGTTTTCTGGCAATATGAGGATAACATTATAACAACACTGCTTGGACTTGTGCTTCCTAAAATAATTCCTCTTTAGATTGTTCTGCACTTGATCAGAAAATAGCTGTGGTGCCAGTTACTTAAACGAAGACCGCCAAAGCGGCAGTGAACCCTAAAATACAATTATTTTGCTGATTTCTTTTTTAAACTATTGCCTAAAATATTTTAAAACCAAAATACTAACGTGAGGAGTTTACTGCATTGTGATGTGATCAGATAGATGACAATAAATCCCTCAAAAGGCTTACTATACAGACCAATCTGTCCATCAGTAAAGTGCAAAAAGCTTGGATTTGGTTTTAAAGGGTACCTGGAATGGATTATGAAATATTACTTGTGCAGCCCTCATTTCACTTCTCCAGAGGCGTCTTGCACAACCGTCATGGTGTGATAAAGTTCTTTGTGTGTTTCTTGGAAACGTTTGAAAATCACGATCTCGCCTCATGAGGTACAAGGTAGTTAATAGAATATCCAGGAGCATGTTAAAATATTGCACAGACAAAATCCTGTTGGTTGATGTGGTCAACACTAATGCAGAGAAGAGGAGTAACTTTAAACCAAAAATAAAACAGTTAAACTATCTCAAACATCCTTCAAGGAACATCTCAGCAAATTGTTTAACGAATCGGACAGCAGTTCACAAATCTGTAACGCACATTGACTTCACACCATCTGCCCACTCAGCCGACTTCTGTACTAACACATAGCCAAAGCTGCTCCCTGATAGGACAGTGTGTGGGGTACAGTGGAAGGAGACATGCACAAGAGACAATTGTACAGTTTCACAGTCCATTTTCGCAGATTAGAACATGGGTTCAATATAGCAAAAATACTTCCAGAGAAGTTTTCTTTTATTTTCACTGTGGCAGGAAAAGTCCACAGAAGAGTAGGTCAAAAGCTCTTGAGTTTTAGCTTTCTGATGATGATTGATGTAAATCGTCCAAACTGACGTGCAGCTTGTCTTGGCACTTTGGGGTCTCTCCTTTCACGGCCAAGCTGATAACTTTCAACCATTTCTGCTTCAGTTCCTCACTGTCTGCAGAAAAGTTGTGCACGGATATGGACTGTGTGAGCCTGAAGCTGTGGGAGAACTCTGTGCTCTTGAGTGCATCATCCACTGTGTAGCCCACCAATGGAATGGTTGCCTTAGCTTTGGCGTCCTAGAAAGCAAACAAAACAATTGTATTTATGAAACAGTTGCTATTTGTGATGTTCATGTGCAATTATAAGTTGTCATATAGCAGCGGCAAAGACTAAAGACTAAGTAGTGTATCTTCTATACCTTCATCAAAACAAACAGGTCAAGTGCAACAGATGGGCTTTGCTATGGGCAAGTTGGTATAGGCATTGCAACAAGAATTCAAATGGGCAGTTGCAGTATGCGCCTTTTGTTATAACATAACACATACAAAGGCAGGGAGGTTCGAATTTTAGATTTTTATAAATTGTAGGTGCACGTATGTTGGATACATGTGGATATGGATTTGCAGGAAACACTACATGGGCAGCACCAAAAGAGAATTGAGGACCAGAAGTAGAGAAAATTTCACAACAATCAAAAACAAAGAGGTCACGCTGGTGCAGCATTGGCAACAAGAACACACAGCAACCAAAACACAGGGAATTCGTTTTTTTGGGAATTGCGTTGACTAAGAGACGCGACAACAAAGGGAACCATAGAGTCAAGATGAGGCAACAAGATGCTAAACATATTTTTAAAGTAAAAGCGATAGAAGGACTAAAGAAGGGCAGAAAATTGAATGTGTTCCAATGAGCTACGACCAGGGCAATAATGAACAAATGGGAAATCGGAAGCTTAAGGAATTGAGCCAGATGAAGAATCTGGCACTTAGGCATGGAGGTTAATGAAGTTTTAGGCATTCCATCCATTTGGTACAGATAGCAATGTATAGAAGGAAAAGAACAAGTTATCCACCGTAGTGACTAATATACTCGTAGTTTATAGTCCCCTTTCCGCCATACTGTATGAGCGCCCCTGTACAGGGATGGGACCAGAGTCTTTGTACTTCCACTTTAAGGGATTTAGTGTATGCACACTTAGGCGTGAGAATAGGCGTGACCGCTGTAAGGAAGGCATGGCATCAAACAGTGGATCACAGTCCAAAGGTGTTTATTGATCTTCAATTGGTTGGTTGAATGCCTACCTAACCTAAATCTAAGGATGGAAGCAAGCTGCAACCATCAAATAATAATAACAAAGTACTTGTTGAGTCTCTGTCAAAATAAAAGGGCCTATACTAATAAACCTATTGTCAATCTTTACTTCTAAATACAAAAGGGTGTGGGACAATTGTGTGTTCAAGAAATAATATGTCAGGACGGTTGAGCAGTTGGCTTCCCTTCCTCACGTTTTCAGCACGGGGCAGCAACAGGTTCGAGCTTCGCACACACTATGGATTCTCTGCCACAAGGGTACAGTTCAAAGAATAGGTATCAGTGCCTTCTGCCAAAGCCTCTTTTCCAATAACAGTCTCTTAGTGCATACGGCCTGTCTTAACAAACAAATATCAAAGTTCCATTTTTATCAGGATCTTCACATGGACAAGTTCTCGCTTCCAGTGTTCATCATGGGTCTCCCTCCTTCAGGCTTGGACCCCCTTTTTATCACAATGTTTATAGTTGGTCTCACTTGTTCGGGCTCAAACCATAGATCTCCCTCATTCAGACTCGGATCCCTTTAGCACAATATTCCCTTTTGGTCTCCCTCATTTAGGCTCGGACCATGTAATCTCACTTTCTACCATTTTCTCTTGATATCCAAATCGAAGCCACAGGACCACTTTGATTCACTTCACGCAATGTTCTGATCAATCTTTTACTTTAGTATCTGCCACTTCTTGGTGGGGTACCTTAAAGAGACCTTCGATTGAGCACATTCACGGTGCTGGACCACTCCGTCAACGGTATTGTATCTTTCCTTCTCAAGTTCAAACATTCACCAGCAGTTTAGATTTACTTGCGTCCTTCATCACACACATTTAACAATGTTCATTCCAGCGCTCGTTATACAATGTTGCCTCTTGCAACCTTGACTTAAACACACGCAGTTCTTGCATCAATCTCCTCAATTCACTGGCTGTGTTGATCTCTTTGATGCTTCTTTGGTCTTGGAGCCAAGGAAGATACCACGGAGGCTGCTGCTCCTCCCCGCAATGGTCTGTTACGCGGGGGGGCCTTTGGTATCTCCGACACACAATGCAGTATTCTTCAGTCTGGTTTCCTGGCCTTACACTTTCTGACTCATAAGTTTCTTGAAAATAACGGTTTCTTGCCGAAAAGGTGAAGGGCATTTCCCTCCTTGCGAACCCTTCATGGTTTGCTCTCTTTCTCCCCTCGTTCAGCTGCAGACTCGAAACCGTTGTTCCTTCGTGTGTTTTGCCTCGCTCAGAGCGTGCTCCACTTTTAATCCGTGTGGCGAAGTTTAATGGAAGTCAGGTGTGAGCGATTGTCAGTAATTGCCTGACTTCACCTGACCATAGTAGCAAGACATGTCAGGTACACTTACTGGGTGGGAGTCTGTTTTCGCCCAGAGCGGGCTGTCCATGTGAAAGTGTTTTTGAAGGGAAGGTTGGGGGGTAGGGGGGGTACATTTCCCACATATCCTACCTGGTAGGAAGGGGTAAAGGTATTACAGGGGGAGGGATTCCATGTCTCGCCATCCAATGTCCCATCCCCACTCCCTGAAGACCCCTCACCCAGCTGATCCTCCTGCACTGGTCCACCCCCAGGTTCTGGATCCAAAGATGATGACTGTGCCCTGGCCACCTGAGAGAGAGATCTGCGGGTGAGACACCTTCTGGTTTCTCACACTGCACATGCTGACACTGCCCCACAGTGCCACACCTCAGTCCCTATTGACGAATGTCAGGAACAACAGCCACAGCTATGCCTTTTAACCCTGAGCAGCATGGTTCAATACGGATTGAGTTGCAGTGAAGCATAAGACTAACAGTTTACTTACTCTACAAATACCTCAAAACCACTAACCTATCCCCTGACTAATGTTCAAGGCAGCTCAGTCCATATCTTTTTGGTGCAAAATGTTGGTGCAGATGATGGGTAAAAATGTGCACACTAACTGAGATGGCCAGCACAGGCAGTGCAATGTGCTTGGAAAATGCAGAAGAAAATAAACATGCAGAATTAAAGATGTTTTGCAAGGAAGACGTGACAAGTTGAAGATGTGGAATGTGAAGAGCCACGTTGCTCAAAGTAGTCAATTGTTCATGTTCGCTCTGCAGGACACCAATGCAAAGATATGTAACTTTTTGATATCCGTTTTGTGCCTGAATCTCTGTGGTGACAGGCTAATTGCGTGCTCTTTGGAACTTTCTAGACGGTTGGCCTACTGGGGGTGATATTTGATTGACAAGACCTCACTGTCAGAGGCAGGCATTTTCTTATATTTTCTTTAGACAAACATACATCAATGGGCAGATCTGAGAGGCTGGTTTAAAAGGGATGTGCAGTGGAGTGAGGGGGTTGTTTTTTCTTCCTGGGCTCTCGGAGTGTGCTGCATTTTGCCGACAGTGTCTGCACAGGCTGGCTCGTAGGACTTTGCGGAGTACATTCATGCCGAGAGGAGAGAAAGGCAGATAAAGAAACTTCCCAGTGGGGGCTGTCCAGGCAGCTGGGTGGAGAGAGAAGTCCTAGCAATGCAGTCCGAGGGCACAGAACCAAGCGTGCTTTAGATGAGATCCCAGTAAAAGATAGGTGCGTGTCGGTTTGTTTTGCAAATGCATTCTGCAGGCAGTTGCAGCCCGGAAAATTGTCCTATATTCACAAAAGTATACAGCTATTTCTCATGATATATAATATAATAGTTTATTTATATAGCGCCTATACACAAGGTGTTTCAAAATGCTTCAAGGCAAGGGAGGGAACAAGGGAAAATACTATGTCATTCTTACAGGCCATGAACAGTAAGCATGTGAAATTAACTATCGGCCTGACGACATTTCAGATAGTGCAAGAGCGAAGACCTAGATAAGGAAGGGAGGGGGAGAGTGGGAAGGAAATGGAAACAGACAGGGGGACTACCCTACTAGGCCTGACGACATATCTGGTAGAGCTGGAGAAAAACACAAGGTGAGGGAGAGGGGTGCAGAAATGGAGGGGATGAACAAAACAAGCGTCTATCGTACTAGGCCTGACAACATTTCAGATAGTGCTGGAGGGGGGTTTATTCACTGTCCAAGCAGCAAGCTTCAGATATAGTAGAGGGGTAATAAGCTGCCAAGCCAAGTGATAAGCTTCAAGGTCAGTGTAACAGTGTTCTGGCAATCTATAGCAATAAAGGGTGTTTGAAGCCCATTGGGAGAAAAAGCTCCCTACTGTGGGGGGGGGGGGGGGGGCACAACAAAAATGAAATGTGTTTGCAGATATGTCTGGTTTCATTTTGAATCGCAGGGAATGCCATGTGAAACTCAGTACATTGTACATGCTTATGTCTCATAAATTCTAATTGCTTGTAAACTATATACAAAAGAAGCAAGTCAGCCTTGGTCTGTTTATTATGTGTCCCAGTTACTTGCGATAGCATACAGACCATTGTGAAGCCGGTAAATTATTTTCACTTCAGTGCATGTGGTATTTTCAATTTACTGTGTGTGGTAAAACGCAAGGTAAGAAAGGTCACTGTAAATGGGCTCAGATCCCAAGGGGCTGGTTACATAGATGACAATATTCAGGTGACCTGGTAGGTGTATTCTGAGATATCGCTAGACAGACCCCAATTACCACATGATAATGAAATTGTGCTCTAGTGAGCACCAGGTCCGGTTGTTGGTTTACCGCTTATGATCGTAATATAAGAATAATATATGGTAGTCCTATGTATTTAGGGCTCACCAAAATACCCTAATATATTTATGGTGCGTTGGCGGGGAAACGGTAAAGCAATTACTGGGTGTGGCTTAGCATAGTCATATTGTGTGCTCTTTCTCGATCCTGAAGTGCATTGTGATGGAAGTGGCAGTGATTGTGCAGTGTGCACGCTGAATTTCTATCTATTGTGCTATTGGCTGAAGGTCCCGAGATGTAGGAAATAGAAGCAGAGTTTTCAGATTTATCTAGTTACTTGTAGACAAAACTTTTTGACTTTGCTACATGGTCATCAGAACATCTGGTAGCTTGGAAAGACCGGATTAGCACTGAAGTGGAAAAAGAAAATCCCAAAGAGATTTTTGATGAAGGAAGTATTTTACAAACATGTTTTCTTAGAATATTTCAAGCAAAAGAATGAAAACAAGAGATTGTGTCATTAGGTTGTGCGCCATGTTGTGGTTTTCCTTACATAAGTTTATTAAGATGCGGGGAAAAGATGCTAATGTCATTGCTGAGTTGCAGTGCAGTTTAGATGCAGAACGTGAACAGTTGTCACATATAGGAGCATATTCGAAACAGAGAGCTGGACACATAGCTTCAGGCCAAATGTAGTGATCTCAGTGCACAGTTGGCTCAGAGGGACAACATTTGCAGAGAGTGAGGGAGAGGTAATACACTTGAAAACCATGTTAGATAGTGTAAGAAAACAGAGATGTGACAATTTCAGAAATTCAAACTCTTAGAAAGGATAGTCGTGAGAAAATGAAGAAATTGCATGCAATGGAAACTGAAGTATTTAGGCTACTTGCAAATGTACCCGTTCACCTAACGGGTTCTGTAGATAGACATGATAACTCTCATCAATTGTTGAAAATCAATGATCCTGTAGGTCGCTGTTCCAATTCTCTTATCGCTTGATGTGCTTTGCACCTTGAAGTAATCTGGACTGAGAATGGGCACCTGTGGTGGCTTACATACCCCAGAGCAGATGTTGGGGGGGGGGGAGGCGAGAGTTGGTGTGCTGCTGCATACTGCAGCCTTCTGTGCTCTCTCCCCACCCGTTGCGTCACCCTGGCGTGGTGCAGTTAGTTGTGGTGCATGGCATTGCAAATATCTCAAGAAACCATGCATCCTAGGACATTCAAATGTTTTGTTCCTTGTGTCGGCACTGGTCCTTCTACAACCACATTGATGAATCGGGGTGAGCATCAGTAAATGAGGGTGTCTACCGAGTGAATTCTTTGCATCCAAACATACTACAATCTAGCCACAGACAAAAGAGGACTCCATCCAAAATTTGGTAGCAGTGGTTTCATAAGTGTGGATTTGTACAGCCGGACTAACAAACAGACACACATCCCAATTTCTTTGGCATATAAGATTTTTGAATCCAAACAGACTATGATCTTTCCCCCAATAAAATAGGAATCCATATAAAATTTGGTAGACTTGGGTTCAACAGTATGGATTTGTATAGCCGGACAAACATACACACATACCACTTTATATATAAAGATTAGATGAAAATGATGGAAAAACCAAAACCATTAATCATTACAAGGCACAAATTATGAGTTGCAAGGGGGAATTACTAAAGTGAGGAATGAGAAGTCTACTGGCCATGAAGCACAGCAGCTCCATGAACAGTGCAGAGAAATGAAACAGCAAATCTCAAGTTTTGAATCTCGGGAAAAGCAACAGTGTACCAGGTTCATTGAAGCTGAGTTTAATCACAGCACTAGTCAGGAAACCTTGCCAGCATCTGTTTTCTCGACAAGGCCTGACTATGGTCCAGTGTTGAGGCTGAACCACACACAACTGTTCACTCACATGCTCACTCACAGGAGAACAGGACAGAAAATGACACATCCTACAATGTACCATTCAGTACATTAAAGATACTGAAATCTATTAAGGCCTTGATCAAACCATTAAATAAAGGGGAAGATGGATGTTCGAAGATCTTCTTGAAGTTGTATCTGATACTTCTAAGATGCTTCAAATCCCTGGGCCCAATATGGCAGATATTTTCATCTCACATTAGACTCTGCCTCTGCCAGTGTTATTTAAGTCCTGTAACGCTCACCCGGTATCCACGGGGACGTCACTCGGCCTGTTCTGACCTCTTGCAACCTCAAACCCTTCCCTGGAGTCTACTCGACTGGAGACTGGGCCTGAAACACAGGATTGGTAGGGTTTAACTCCCTATTGTGTCTGTGTGCGTGAACCCCTTCTTCCCCAGGGTCCAACCCTTCCCTTTGATCCACAGCTCACCTTGTTTTCTTGGAAAGTGTGCTCTCCGTCCTGCTTTCAGCGCAGGAGCGCGTTGATTGATGCGGGCTCGTTGCTGGCTAGTTACTTCACTGGCAAGAGTCCGTCAGGTAAGTATAATGAGTCTTTTGAACAGTTCTCCAACTGCATTCCTTTCCTTCCTTAGATGATGGCCGCGTCCGGAAGCGACGTGCTGCTGAGATGAGTAGCGCTGAAGGTGAGTGAGAGCGCGATGCGACCCTTTCGTATTTGTATTGAACGGAGTTCTTTTTCTGTGCCTTTTAGGTGCCGTGACGTTTTCAGCGTGGATGCCGGTTATAAAGATGAAATGCGGTGAGTAAGTGCGGTATACGGTGCCTCTAGATGTTTCCACGCTAACCTGGAGTGTCTTTTCCCTCTTGCAGATGGATGAGAAGTTCCGGGGGCAGAGTTCCCCCAGAGCGGCTGGGATTCAGGTAAGCGTTTGAAGCTCGTACAGCCTTTAAAAATAAGCAAAGATTTGCTGAATGCTTACTAATGCCCTTTTTCTGTTCTTTTCCCTTTTCCTTAGGAAGCGGCGTGCCGGGATGGGAATGACACCGCCGAAGATGCCCGCAGAACAGAAGGAGCGATGAATGATGGGCAGAAGCGCTGCAAGGTAAGGCTGTTCCAAACAGTGGTCTTGTTCTTGCAGGAGCTGAGCACAGAAGAAAGAGGCAGGCCTACTGGAGACCGATGCGAACATGGTGAGTGTCACGCTGCAGGTGCAGAAAACGCAAAGCATGTTTCTCAGCCTGGGCATGGCTTAAATAGTCTCTGGGTATCCCAGGTGTCTCTGGGCTGAACCACACCCAAATGACTAGACTGCACATGCAGTTCTGGGAACCGAAATATGTGGGGGCATCCATCTTGTCCCCATCAATGCACTACAAGTCCAATACCCAATGTTATCTTATGGGAGCGAGTCTGGTGCCACAAGTGACAAGTCTGACTCCAAGTGGGTCTTTGGAAGGATGGAGAGGCCCTTGAGGGCCATGTAGGTGATCGTGGCCTGGCTTCAGCCTGACATCTTGGAGGGCTGGGGACATGAGGGGCAGGAATCATGACAGCACCCCACCACCCCCCCCCCCCCCCAAGGCCCCTCTCAAGGTGGCTCTTCTGTCTGGTCCTGGTTTGTTTGGATGGTTTTGATGAAATTGTCTAAGCAAGCGAGGTGCATGGATGTACTCACAAGGCTCCCATGTCCTGTCTTGTGGACCATACACCTTCCAGTCTACTAAGTAGTATAATTTGGATCTGACGTACTTTGAATCCAGGATGTCCTTGACTTCGAATTCTGGCTCCCCGGCGACTACTACTGGCTGCGGTGGCGTTGCTACCCGGGTCCCAGGTTGAACAGGTTTAAGGAGAGACACGTGGAACACAGGATGAATCTGCATGTTTGACGGCAAAGCTAGTCTGACCGCCACAGGATTTATCACGGAGGTGAGGGTCAATGGACCCAGGTATCTTGGACGAAAAAGTTCGGCTTCCTTTAATGGACACGTGTTTAGATGCCAGCGAGACTTTGTCTCCCACTTGGTAGTTGGGGGCCTTTGCTCGGTGTTGATCAGCAAACTTCTTTTGGCGATTCTTAGCTTGAAGTAGGTGTTCAGCTGCCCTTTTAAAGGTTTGAGAAATGGTTGTGTGCAAGGTTTTGACTGCTGGCATTTCCAAGGTTGTAGGAACGTCCAACTCAGAAGTACGTGGGTGCCTGCCATACATGGTATAAAAGGGTGTCTGTCCAGTGCTGGTGTTGAGGGAATTATTATGAGCATATTCAGCTATCCATAAAGGTTGAACCAGCTTCCTTCAGTTTGGTGTAACATGCAATGCAGATATTGCTCAAGGGTCTGATTTGTCCTCTCAGTTTGACCATCCATTTGGGGATGGTGACTGGTGGATAGCCGGATGTCGATTTGGGCCATAGAGCAGCATTTTTTCCAGAAGTTAGATACCAATTGAGTACCTCGGTCTGAGACTAAAACTGAAGGAAACCCATGGAGCCGTACGATGCCTTCAAGAAATACCTTAGTGGAAGCATTTGGGAGCCCCTTAAGAGGAATGAAATGTGCCATTTTTGAAAATAGGTCCACACCCACAAGAATAGTGTTAAACCCTTGACTGGGTGGTAAGTCAGTAATACAATCGAGGGACAACGTGTGCCAGGGTGCTGGCGGGATTTCCAATGGTTGTAATAGCCCAGCCGGTTTCTGCTTGGATGACTTGTTTTGAGCACACACTCCAAAAGATAGGATGAATTGGATAATGTCTTTACGCCACGTCAGCCACCAATAATTTCGTTTTACCTTGGCTAGGGTTTTAGCAATTCCGGGGTGGCCCTCGATTAAGGAATCATGATAACCGGACATGACTTGTTCTCGTAGTTCTTGTTTTGGTAAGAATAAACGATTCCTGAAGTAGGGCAACTGATCTTTTATCATGTAATGTTCTCCTTGTGCACTCCACGCTTGTAATTGCTCCAGACTCATCAGGTTTTGGATTTCTTTATGCAATTCTTTCTGAGTTATGGTTGCTGTGATTCCTAGGAGCTTGTCACTCGGGATGATTGCTATTGGGTCAGGGGTTGGATACCCTTGCACGTCCACCCCCATACGGGAAAGGGCATCGGCCTTCCCGTTTTTCACCCCTGGTCGAAATGTAATCACGTAGTCCTATTCAGCAAAAAAAAAAAGAGCCCAACGTAGTTCTCGTGAGGATTGGGCCTTTGCCGTTTTTAGGTACTGGAGGTTCCGGTGGTCAGTTATTACGGTAATTGTGTGTCTGGCGCCCAAGAGGTAGTGCCGCCATGCCTTAAAGGCTGACTTAATGGCCAGGAGGTCTTTGTCTGTGATAGCGTAACTGAGTTCAGGGGGTGTGAATTTACGCAACCAGAAGGCAACAGGGTGTAACTGGCCCATTTCGGGGTCATTTTGTGAGAGGACGGCTCCCATAGCCATGCTTGAGGCGTCCGTTTCCACCAGGTATGGGAGATCAGGGCGAGGGTGGCGTAAGATTGGGGCAGATGTGAATCTTGCTTTGAGTTCCTGGAAAGCTTCCTCGCCTTCTGTTGTCCAGTGGAACTTTTTGCTGCTTTTCCTTAGCAATGACGTGATGGGATGCACGATTTGCGAAAATCCTGGGATGAACTGGTGGTAGAAGTTTGCAAAACCCAGCATACTTTGAACCCCCTTGAATTAATTTGGGGATGGCCAGTTCAGGATAGCATCTACCTTGTGTACATCCATTCGGATTCCATTCAGGCTGAGAATAAAGCCCAGGAATTCCACCTCAGAGATGTGGAATGAGAACTTTTCGAACTTGGCGTAGAGCTGGTGTTGGCGGAGTTTCTCCAATATGGATCGGACGTGTTTAACATGGTCCTGCTTTGATGCGGAATATACTGGAATATCATTGATGTACACTAGAGCACAGACATCAATCAATTCCCGTAGGACATCCTTCATGAAGTATTGAAATGCTGCAGGTGCATTGCAAAGGCCAAAGGGCATTACTTGATATTCGTACAAGCCGTATTTGGTGCAAAAAGCGGTTTTCCATTCGTCCCCCTGTTTTACACGAACAAGGTGATATGCCCCCCTCAGGTCTAGTTTTGTGTAGATTTGGCCATCTTTGACTTGATCAAGCAATTCAGGGATCAGTGGCAGGGGGTAGCAGTTTTTTACGGTAATCTGGTTCAGTGCGCGATAGTCGATGCACGTTCTCAAGTCCCCCTCCTTTTTCGGTATAAAGAATAGAGGACTGGCTGCTGGAGACTTCCAGGGACGGATGAACCCGTTGGCCAGGTACTGGTCAAGATAGGCCTTCAGGTGCTGGTTTTCTGGTTCTGTGAGTGCGTAAATTCGCCCACCAGGGATTTGTGCGCCGGGTATCAGGTCGATTTGGCAATTGTATGGTCTATGCGGTGGCAGGGTATTAGCCTGTTCTTTCTGAAAGACATCTTGAAAGTCCTGGTATTCACTTGGTAGGGTGCCGATTGCCTGAGTCGCAAGCGTGGAGGTTCTGGTGTCTATTGGTTGTTTCTCTTGGCGATAACATGTGTGGGCGCAAGTCCCGGGAAAGGCTAATTCTTTTGCTCGCCAATGGATTCGAGGATTGTGAGCTACCAACCATGGCATTCCCAAAATCAACCGGAACTGTGGTCCCTTAATGAGGCCGAAAATGATAGATTCTTGGTGTCCACCCTGGCACAGAAGGGTTAAAGCTGCAGTGCATTGGGATACTAGACCAGAAGCTATTTCCGTGCCGTCGACAGTGGTAGATTTAGGGCATAACAGAAGCCCCATCTTTGCCGCAAGATCCTGTTCGATGGAATTCCCAACGGCTTCACTGTCAATGTATGCTCTTAATGCGTGCATCCGAGATGGTTGTTGGTGGTTGATCAAGACCACAGATAGAGCAAAATGGGAGGTGTGTAGTTCACTTTCTTCGCTCGACAAGTGGACCCCAACACTTGCCGGGCTGGGGAGTTTTCCGATTCCTTGATGGTATCTTCCTTGTCCGTGGCCCCTACCGTCCTCCTCGGTGGCTTCACAGGGCACTCCTTAAGGAAATGACCTGACCTTCCACAGTACAGACATAACTGCTGCTGTCTCCTTTCATCCCTTTCCGCTTTAGTCAAGGGGGATCTGACCCCCTCCCGATTTGTATGGTTCTCCTGAACCTTCCGTTGTGCGGGCAATATTGTCCTTTGAACGCACATACATAGGGCGAGGGTCCGGTCTGGTTCGATCTGCTCTTCGGTCCTGCAACCTATGATCCAGTTGAACAACAAGGTCAATGAATTCTGAGCAGTTTTTCGGGGGGTTCACTACTTGTGCGAGAACATCCTTGAGCTCCCATCGCAACCCCCGATGAAATAACGTGGTTCTCTTCTCCACTGGCCATTCTGCTTCAACTACGAGTCTAATGAACGTGGCTATGTATGTTAATAGGTCTTGATTCCCTTGGCGTAGGGACAGAAGTTCGCTGTTAATACCTGCCCATGAGTACGACGGGCGAACAGCTTTTCCATCTCCCGCTGAAAGCCCCTGAAGTCATGCAGCAAAGGATCGTCTTGGGCCACAAAGGGTACAGACCAGTCCGCGGCGCTACCACTCAGGTAGGATAGCACAAACGCAACCCGTGATTTGTCATTCGGAAAGGCCCCTGCTCTACAAAGGAAGTGCAAGCGGCACTGGCTCATGAACTTTGCAAACCTCTTGGGATCCCCCGTAAATCGTTCGGGCAGGGCCAAGGGAACTGCCTCAGGAAGGGTTATCTGAACGGGATTGGCTGATGGTGCTGGCATCGAGGGTACGCTTCCTGGCAATGGTGCATGCCCTGCTTGTGACTGGAGAAGTTGCCGGCTTAAATCATCAGTGCTTTCTTTGGCTACTATCAGCTCTCTCCTCAGGGTGTTGGTCTCCTGCCTGGCTGCATGTACTTCGGAACGTAGCTGCCTTGGGCTAACTGGTCGATTTCTGACGTTTCCATGACGCCCAGGTGAATTTTGATGTGAGGCTTTGCGTTCTGTAATGCTCACCTGGTATCCACGGGGATGTCACTCAGCCTGTTCTGACCTCTTACGACCTCAAACCCTTCCCTGGAGTCTACTCGACTGGAGACTGGGCCTGAAACACAGGGTTGGTAGAGTTTAACTCCCTATTGTCTCTATGTGCTTAAACCCCTTCTTCCCTGGGGTCCAACCCTTCCCTTTGATCCACAGCTCACCTTGTTTTCTTGGTAAGTGTGCTCTCCGTCCTGCTTTCAGCGCAGGGGCGCGTTGATTGATGCAGGCTCGTTGCTGCCTAGTTACTTCACTGGCAAGAGCCCGACAGGTAAGTATAAGGAGTCTTTTGAACAGTTCTCCAACTTCGTTCCTTTCCTTCCTTAGATGATGGCCGGCGTCCAGGGCTGGCGACGTGCTGCTGAGATGAGTAGTGCTGAAGGTGAGTGAGAGCGCAATGCGCGATGCGACCCTTTCGTATTTGTATTGAACCGAGTTCTTTTTCTGTGTCTTTTAGGTGCCGCGACGTTTTAAGCGCGGATGCCGGTTATAAAGATGAAATGCGATGAGTAAGCGCAGTATGCAGCGCCTCTAGATGTTTCCACGCTAACCTGGAGTGTCTTTTCCCTCTTGCAGATGGATGAGAAGTTCCGGGGGCATAGTTCCCCCAGAGCGGCTGGGATTCAGGTAAGCGTTTGAAGCTCGTACAGTCTTTAAAAATAAGCAAATCTTTGCTGAATGCTTACTAATGCCTTTTTTCTGTTCTTTTCCCTTTTCCTTAGGAAGTGGCGTGCCGGGATGGGAATGACACCGCCGAAGATGCCTGCAGAACAGAAGGAGGGATGAATGATGGGCAGAAGCGCTGCAAGGTAAGGCTGTTCCTAACGGTGTTCTTTTTCTTGCGGGAGCTGAGCGCAGAAGAAAGATGCAGGCCTACTGGAGACCGATCCGAACACGGTGAGCGTCACGCTGCAGGTGCAGAAAAAACAAAGCATGTTTCTCAGCCTGGGCGTGGCTTAAATAGTCTCTGGGTATCCCAGGTGTCTCTGGGCTGAACCACACCCAAAAGACTAGACTGCACATGCAGTTCTGGGAACCGAAATATTTGGGGGCATCCATCTTGTCCCCATCAATGCACTACAAGTTCAATCCCCAATGTTATCTTATGGGAGTGAGAGAGTCTGGTGCCACAAGTGCCAAGTCTGACTCCAAGTGGGTCTTTGGAAGGATGGAGAGGCCCTTGAGGGCCATGTAGGTGATCGTGGCCTGGCTCCAGCCTGACATCTTGGAGGGCTGGGGACATGAGGGGCAGGAATCATGACAAGTCCTCAATGAGCAACATAACCTGTCTTGGGAGGAGTTTGAGAAACAAATTAGATGTCAATTCTCACCCTATCCTTCTCTTCAGCAAGCCAAAAAGGCTGCCTATAGCATGACAGCCAAATGATTTGCCTCACCAATTTCTTCAAAATTTTAAACGGGCATTTAATTAGGGCGTTCTCACGCTTTGATGTGGCCTTTAACCCTCATTCAGTAGAATTCAAGACTGGTTATTTTTATGGGCTTGAGCTAGATATTGTGTCTCAGCTAGTCTGTGAATTTGATGGGGAAAAACCACTGGAATGGATCATTGAACAAGCAACTAAAATCTATGAGAAAGAAGAGACAGCTAAGAATATATAATCTAAGCCAAAAGCCAAAGAATCCACATCAGAAATTCTAGAAGTAAAGTCTGTAAAGATGCCACTAGAAACAGCCCAAAATCTGCGTCTGACATGATTGAATTTCAAATTGATTTATAGAATTTATTCATAATCAGGCCCACAACTACTGCCCGGCAGTTAGACAAGAACCAGTAAGTTCACTAACAATAGCTGACAGAGACCACTCATTTGTTAATGTCCTTAGCGAAGAACACTCCGCAGTCCGTGACGGAACTGCAACAAGAATTAGGTATTCATCAAACAAATATAGACATGCTTGAAAACAAAAAAAGATCCAAGTTCATCCCACCATCTACTAGCGAGAATGTGTTACAGGCAGTCGCGAGTGAGATACACCATTTCATTGACCGTGGTAAACATGGGCATGCCAGCCTCAAATCAAATCTCACACATGCTCACTGCGAGACCTAGCTAATGATTCTAATATCGTAATTAAAGAGGCAGACAAAGGCGGAAACATTGTTGTTATGAACCGCACAGACTATCTCAAAATGGCAAGTGACCATTTGTCTACACCTGGGTTTTATATCAAATTACCCAGCAACCCCACCAGGCAAACAAACAGTAGATGAGATCACTGTGCTCATTTCCTACTGGAACTCACAAGGTCTACTCACAGATGATGAAAAAGCCTTTCTCATTAGAACAAGTCCGGTAATTCCCACTATCTATTTTTTACCTAAAATACATAAACCCTATTCTCATCCTCCCGACGTTCGACCGATAATGAGTGGACTAGGCTGGGCAACAGCAGGCCTATCACAGTATATAGATAAAGCTATCAAAGATCTGGTTCCTTATTTACCAGTGTATCTTAAGGACTCTACGGAAACGTTACAAATCATCCATTCAATCAAATGGCAATCAGACTATTTTCTAGGTACGCTAGATGTTAAAGCTCTTTACACATCTATTCAACACAGTCTTGCTTTAGACACTATTGATTTTGCATTTCGTAATTACTCAGCATCACACACCAAACATATCGATATGATTAAATCATTTCTCAAATTCACCCTCAATCACAATCAGTTTTTATTTGACAACAAATATTTTCTACAAACAAGAGGAGTAGCCATGGGCGCTAAATATGCCCCATCTCTGGCTAACCTCTTCAAAGGTTTTTTCGAAAATGCATACATTTACACTCATAACAAATTTGCCCCAGAAATTCGCCTGTGGAAACAATATATAGATGATGATATTTTTGGAACGGTTCTTCAGAAAGGTTTGACAACTTTCTACAGTATCTAAACATAAGTATTGAATTACGGGGTCCATAAGTAGAAACATTTTAGACTTTTTAGATCTCAACATTACAGTTAAGAATGATATCATACATACAAGGACACACAGAAAGTCAACTGAGGTCAACTCTACCCTTCATGCCACCAGCTGCCATAAAAAGGCAGTTATAGATAATATTCCAGTAGGGGAATTTCAACGAGCCAAGAGAAATTGCAGCTCCCAACAATCTTATGAACAGGAATGTAAACTGTTAGCGCTGAGGTTCAAGCAACAGGGGTACACTTCCAAATGCATTCAGAAGGCTGTAACCTAAATAAACCTTCTGAATAGAGACATAATATTGCAGGCAAGAACGTTGAGTGAATCAGCACCCGTACAAAGGGTCAGCTTTATCACCAAATACACTCACGATAGTTTATATAAGATATTACACAGACATTGGCCTCTTCTTAAACTGGATACAGATCTCACACAATATATCACTCCACAACCAAAACTCATCTTCACCAAAAATTTGACTGTTAGAAAGAAACTGAGTCACTTGTTCCTTAAACTTTAGCCTTCGGTGCAAACAAGTTGGTTGAGCAACACATTGACAGGGTTCTATAAATGTGGACAATGCAATTTGTGTCAGTTTGCTCTCACATCAACAAAGATTTTCTCATGTCATGGTGGACTACAAATTCCAATTCAAGATTTCATCAATTGTAAATCCAAATATATTGTCTATGCGATAGTGTGTGTATGCAAGAAAGTATATATTGGAAGCACCATTCGCGAACTATGCATCAGAATAAGGTAGCACGTTTCCCATCTTAACAGTCAAGACCCAAAACTACCATTGGCAACACACTGGCAAACAGAACATCAGTTGGCCAACAAGAAGGATATTCGGTTCGTAGGGCTACAGCAAGCTCGGGTCATCAGAGGAGGCGACCGCCAACTTCAGCTTCGTCAAATGTAGGCACGTCTGATATGCCAACTTAGATGCACAGCCCTTGGTTTAAACACCGAACACAAACTCAATCTTTTTCTATAAAGGATACTTTTCAAAGGAGTAAGAGTGCACAACATATCAGTCTAGTAGAGACTCTCTATGTTTGACTCTTCGCTCTTTACCCCTTGTTAAATGATTCTTCAAATGATTCCTTAAGCAAACCGGGTACGCCAAATAACACACTTCCGGATGCGGGTCACATGACAATGGAGTGATCACCTGACATTGTCTAAAGTCATAAACACAGGCGAAGCAGCAAGCATATCTCGCTAGGACACAGCAAGATGCCTACATGTGCCCACAGCTCCTCCTTATCAGGTAAAACACATTTTCTTTCTCCTGCCGTGTCCGACATTGGCCTTACTCTGTGACATATTTCGCCGACCTGGCGTATCCTATTCAAACAAGAATGTTTGATTTGCACATGTAGGGAGATGTGAAAACAAAATTGTTCAGAGCGAGGTTCAATCATTTAATTCGTTAGATTTGGAAGACACCATTGTTATAATACGACACTTTGAAGCATCAGGTAAACGCACGCTTCCATTCTATTCCCAATTTCTTTCTTGCCGCGACAGTTTACGGAGACTTGATCACAGCTTGCTGCACTGGGACACTCATTTGAATATGTGCCTGTTTATATTTTCAGCTGCACGAGAACACCAAATGAACATGGTATGAGGCTACGGCCATGCAAAATCATTACTACAGTTCGATGAGCGAAACATGTTTTTGCTGAAACTCAGTCGTAATCAGTAAGGTATTCCATATTATTTAAATAATAGCACCTTGTGACATTTAACTAACTCCTGCACCAATATATCACTCATTATGTGCGCCTGTTTGGATTCACAGGCGCCATGGAACATTCCATAAACTTGGACGCCTAATGGACAACAGTCTGTAGGACACAGTTTTGAAAGAGGCTTAGTAATTTTGAAAGTGGAAAGCCATCAGGAAAATACTAGTTAACCAATACTATTCCAGTTAACCAATACTATTCCAGTTAATATATATTCTTCCCTTTAGAGCAGAGACCAATTACTTAAGCGTACAGAGCTTACACATGAATTACCATACCATTCATCTATTTTTTGTTTTATACTGGCCTCCTCCAACATGAGAATGCAAACAACGAGCCATCGCTTTGAAGACACGCACATAGCATAATTTATCTCAGAGTAGAACTACAGCCTAACGAGGCAACATATAAGTGGCACACATATATATGGGTGCGATTCTTGCACAATCAAGTGGACCCTAATTGTTTTCTTGCTTACCCGTTTACATTTTAATTAGTAATACCAATCATATCTCACCTACATATTGGTTGGCCTTACCTAATCTCCCAGTGTTCTTTGTTATTATATTTCTTAAATGGTTACATTAACTATGTCTCTTCACCTACATTTTGGTTGGCCTTACCTAATCTCCCAATGCTCTTTGATATTATATTTTTTAAATGTTTATATTAGCCATGTCTGTTCAATTATAGCAAATATCACTCTCTATAGAGCCTAACGCCATTTGATAACTATGCAGTGCAACATCTCATCAGAAAAATGAGCTTCACCAAACAGATGCATTTATCCAAGCTATGATTATAGATATCAAGCAATCTTTGATTTCTCATATCCATTTGATAAGTTTTCTAAGGTATTGATTGACAACATACTCTTCATTCTGTATGCATCAGTATGACTTTATCTAAACGGTTGATGCACTGAAAATGTATCATACATATTATCAGTCGGACATTAATGATTTGTTTCTATTTCTTTTTGTCTCCTTTCCCACAAATATATATTTTTTTCTCTTAAATGTTATGGCCTGTGCAAATGTGACCATCTCTGCTCTGGTTCAATCGATTTTTTTTTTTAATGTGGTCCGTATGCCCAACCAATATGATTTTGTTATGTTTTACTTTCTGTCACAAGGAATCATTGTAAATGAGTTACACAGAATATTGCCTTTGCCCTGAGGTAGACCAAACGGGTCAAAACACGTGTTGGCACATAGGGGCAAAAATGATACTAACACTCAGTGACAACAGGGACATTATATATTCTTGATTCATTATACCTTTCTAAGTGACAGCACATGTTAAAGGAACTACACATTTCTTTACAAACTCAGGAAAAGAATGACTCAACACACAATCAAAGGAGCGTGGCTCCGCAGAGAACACGGCCCCAAATTCCTGTGTTCCAATACATAGATACCAGTGACAGAAGCTCATACATTCGTCCTAGGTATCTTGGTAATGCTCCAAAGGTGGGATTTCGCTATGATATGTCAGGGCTGAATAACAACCGCAATCAGATGTATAATGGTCTATACCAGACATTAGGGGCCCAGAATAGATTTGACCCTAACACAATGGTGTATGGCCATTAGGAAAGACCAAGGTATGTGGATAGATTAATTGAAAATGGAAATCAGCACAGAGAACAATTCCAACCACCTGAAAGACAAAATGTGAGTTATGTACCTCATCAATATAGTCAGTCCCCATCACAGGTTTACCATGTTCAGAGGATGGTCACCCCCCGCTCCCCACCTCCTGTGTCACGGAAATTCAGGGGAAATACAAACAGAAATCAATCTCCTGAAAGGTACCAGAATAGGCCTAATTAGGGTGAATTCAACCATTACCGGCCTAGAGCAAAGAGGGATGAGTTTAGGGGCATGGACAGGTTCCAATGCTTAGAGGCCCAGGTTAAAATGTTGTCCAAGCAAACAGAGAAACTATGTTCAGTGCAAAAACAGCCAAATGAAAGTGCAGAAGGTCATAGGAGTGATCTTGCGCTCAGCAAGAAGTGACTAGTTTCTGCCATGATGAGAATACAGATGTCCATGAATTACCTTTGAATGAAAACACGGAGTTGTCTAGCGATTTAAAACCAAGAAAGTGTGGGTTGATTTGGACCAGACTATTCAGGTGTGTGAAAATGAAGAGCAGGAAATAAGAAATGAACAGGAAAAGCAGAGCCGCGTCATATATGGCAATTTAAAAAGAATGTGCAACACAGAAATGAAACGCACGCTGTCAAACAGATGATGGTTTGTGACAAAGTAGATCATTGAAGCGTTAATGGTACATTGAATATGTCAGCAATGACAAATGAAATGTCAGGATCAACTGACAATCTATCCTTACTTGATAACCAAAATACTGTTCATACCCCCACAGAAATGAAAATTCCCCAAAGGACAGATGCAGGTCAGTCACCTGAAGAGTATTTTGAGCCACAGATATTCCAAGAGGCAGATATGGCAGGTATCGTGCAAAATGCAGGTAAGTGTCACACACCAAAACTGACATGCTGCCACATGACACTTGGTGAAAATATAGATTCACTAGGTTCCAGAATGGAGCTAAGTGGAAAGGACCAAGGCAATGAGGAAATATCAGAGGAATGGTGAATGGACACTAGTGGTCCCAAGTCAGAGGGGCAGTCGGTTGCTATACAAATGAGTTCTGAGTACAGGAGAATAAACAAAGAAATTAAAAAAGAAATGTGCAAAAAGGTGGGTAAAATGTAAATTCACATGCCCCTTTGGCTAGCAAAAGCCAGGCAGGCCTAAGGAAAGTAAGCCCTGAAACCAGTAACAATTAACATTTCCTTTGTATGTTAGAAGAATGTGAGGACAAGACACCATGTTCATATTACTATCGAAGAAAGGTGCAACGCATTGGCAATGATCGATACAGGTGCCCAAGCAACAATAATGTCAATGTCAAGGGAACTAATGCAAAGCATAAATGAGGGGAGATCCCCACAACTGTTTAAAGTTTAGGCAGAGTGAAGTCCTTGTACATAATTTCAATGGGGATGAAATACCAGTGCTGGCTGTCACGGAGGTTGACATCAAGATAGGGCAACATAGAATGAAACAGCAAGTGGTGGTGACAACCATCGATGAGATACTATTCCTTATAGAAACAAATTGCCTTAGCAGGCTGTGAACTCTTATTGATGGGGTATTGTGTTCTTTGGCCAAGAAAAACAGAAACCTAAAAAGGTATTGAACCAGAGCAACAGTGCAGAATGTCACAACATTGCTAGATCAGGAAGTGTTGTGGAAGTGTACCTCCAAAATGGCTGTTTGCCTAGAGTCACTGTCATTCTCATGTGCCAGAGTGAAATGCAAGAGGAAAAGGAAAAGCAATCGGTGGAGATTTATCTGGACCCTAAGAGAAATTGGCAGACACAGATTCATGAAAACACACTGTCTTTTTATCTAAAAAAGGAAAAGTTGCAAACCGAACGTTGCTGCAGTCAAATCAAGAAAAATATACTTCAACAATTGCAGAGATACACATGGAAGGAGGACAGGTCTGGATCCCGTGCATGTGAATGAACATTCAGAAATGATTGAGGCAGTGTTGGCCCTAGAGCAAGAAAAGAGTTTCATTAATTAAGGAAATACCAAGTTTTAAAATAAAAAAAATCAACAAATCTTTGGGCTGGATAACCCTGAATTGGGGCAAAGAATTGTGGGAAGGTGCATGTTGAAAACCACAATTCATTTCAAAAGCATTCATTACAATGTTTTGATTGTACGCAGAACCCAAAATAATTTCTATTTGGGAAATGGCATCATCTACAGAATGTGCATGAAGTTAGACTTCTTAAACCAGAAGGTCTGGTCTAGACTGGGCGGAGCGGCACCTGAATTTGAAATCAAAAGACAAGCTTATTAATTTGCCCAAATGATGCCAAATGCAATTGAACTTCATGTAAAGAAGGATGTCACTATTCCTGCTTTCACCAGGCAGTTTGCAATAGCATTAAAATACAGAAAGGGACAACAGATGAAGGGGTCCGAAGCGTTTGTGTGCCTCAATAAATCAATGAAACAGCAAGGGCTAGAATGTTAATATACACCATTGGTAAAGATTAGGGGTTGACTCATTCAAATA
Organism: Ambystoma mexicanum; assembly: GCF_040938575.1. NCBI lineage: Eukaryota > Metazoa > Chordata > Amphibia > Caudata > Ambystomatidae > Ambystoma > Ambystoma mexicanum. The sequence continues at coordinate 152,566,019 of NC_090936.1, forward strand.
CTGGTGGATAACAGAGGGTGCCAGGACATTAATTTGGAACAAAATACAGCATTTGGGATGGCAATACAGAAATCCCACTACACTGCTGATTTGAACAAAACAGTGATTGGGAACATCCCTGAAAGCTACGTAACTTCACAGGGTGAATTGCCAGAGTCATTGGATTCTAAACCAAGGGGGATTTTCAGGATCCAGTCTGTTTACCTTTATGAACCAAAAGAAGTTATAGGCTGTTATCATAATAATTGTGTCCTATCAGAAGTGGGTGAATCTGAAAGAGAAAAGCAGCAAGGTAAAATGCAGCAAATTTTGAATGAGGTCAATATTCCAAAATATCAGAGGGTGGCAGCTCTCCAAAGAGACACTGCCACACAGTTGGAGGAAAGTAGAGAGATTCTTCCTTTGGAGGATTTCCTTGAATTTTCTAAACTGGTAGAGGAGCAGATTCAAGCTGCAGATGATTGCACAAATGAAGAGGAAAAATACCAATTAAGGAAAATATTTATGGAGTTCAAAGAGGTTTTTGCCAAAGATGCCTATGATTGCTGGTTGACTAATTTTCATGTTGCCACACTACCAGAAGGATATGGTAGGGAGCCAGTATTTGAGTGACAATATAGGTTACTGCTGGCAGGTCTGGAGTCACTGGCTGCAATTATTAAAAATGTTTAATCTAGAGGCATCATTAGACCTATCCACAGTACTTCAAATACTTCCATATTAGGTGTGCTAAAGCCCAATTGCCAGTGCGCTTATGTGCAGACTTGAGGTAATTGAACAAGAGGGTACCTGTTTCAAGGTGGCCTCTCCCATTTATTGATCAGAGCTTTGCCCAAGTTCAAGGGTCAAAGAAATGTCCCACTCTAGATCTTACATCTGGGTACTGGTGTGTGTCATTATTCAAAGCCATACAAAATATATTTGCCTTCTCCTTTAACCAATTACAATATGCATGGTCCCAGGTCCCCTTTGGCTATATCAATAGTGGGAGTGAGTTTGGGATATTCCTGAGCAAGGCACTCCAAGATGCAGCTGAGAGAGGAACCATAGTTTATGTAGATGATGTGTTAATCAAGAATGAGGATTTGAAAAGTCACTTCAATGAAATTAAACATCTGCTTGGTCAGTTACAAAAGCCTGGGGGAAAGGTATCTTTACAAAAAGTGCAGTGGTGCAGGAAGAGGGTGAATCTTCTAGGGCATGAAGTAAAAGAGCATGGATTAAATCCACAAAAGAAAAAGGTGGAAGCTATTCAATAACTAAAATAACCCACCAATTTGAAAGGCCTAAAAGCTTATTATGAATGGCAAGTTACAGCAGGAAATGTATTGATAATTATGCTGAGATTAAGCACCCTTTGACTAAATTACTCAAGCAGGGTGACCCTGGAAATGGGAAAAGGAACAAAGTGAAGTAGTGGCCAGGTTAAAGAACTGTTTGATAAAAGTGCCATCTTTAGCATATTGAGAAAAAAATATATAAGACTTCTTTGTAGAAATAGGATTCACAGATCAATGCATGTCCGTAGTACTATACCAAAAATATGATGCAAATAACAAAACCATTGCATATGTCAGCAAGGCATTGTCACAGGGAGAGACCAAATTTAGGGAATGTGAAAAGGCACTTTTGACAACTGTCTGGGCATTATTCAAGGGGAACGGTTGATTGCTGAAACAAATCACCAACCTCTACAATTCTTACAAAGCAAAAGAATCAGGTCAGGGAATTTGGCTCAGTGAAGAATCACATTGTGGACATTGATGCTTGAAGGGTTCCCAGTTTAGGTGAGATATGGACAGAACAAAAAAAGCCCAGTTGCTCAAAATCTAGCAGACATGACTGTGCAGCTTTCTGTGCGCCTGAATACACAGTGCTAGAAACAAATTTAAATTAATTTGAACAATCCCCACACAAGGTATTTAATGAAGAAACATGCAATGATCTTTCAACTGTGTATGTAGATAGATGTACACAGGGTCGGACTTGGACAAGAAATAAGCCCGGTCACCCAAAAAAAAGTGGTCCACCCCCGCCTCAAAAAAGTGGCCCACCCCTCGCCTCACGACCCTTGTCCTCTGATGACATCACCAGAAGTGATGTCATTTGACCCCACCCCAAAGTGACATCCCAGGAAGCAATGAAACATGACCTTTCACCCCTTGACAAAACAGGAAGGGGCATCAAATAGGATTGTTCCTAAGTACACTAAATCACTGCGAATCCAAGCAGACGTCCAAGGCCGAATGATAATATGTTATTGTATAGCACTTACGCTCAAGCTCTATTTTATAGAACAAATATGCATACAATATCACCCCACCTGCGTTGGTACTCATTTATCGACCTAAGAAGGATGAAAGGATTTTTGAGAAAAAAGAAAAAAATTAAATACATTTTTATTCATTTTTTTTCTTCCAAACTAGGCCCAGGCATGGCCAAAAACCGGCCCCCACTCCCAAGGGACGAAAGGCCGAGGGGCCAATCCGACTCTGGATGTGCATACCACGTGGGAGGGGATTCTGAAAAAGAATTAGTGGCAGGAATAGGAAATGTGTGCATCAAATGCGATGGAATCCTGTTAGGCAGAAACCTGTGCAGTTCCCCTAGGGACCACTGCAAAATGTTTAAGACTACAGGTGTTGGCAGTAAACCCAATTGGTAGCAGTCTGCACGACCCCGATTTACCTGGTAGCCGTGGCTGAGCAGTCAGACTTCTCTCAAGAAGAGTTAGGCAGTATATAGAGTATACACATTAGGTACAAAAATACAGTAGTACAGGCAAACACTGACCAGAGCTTTGGTATAAAAGTATATAATTATTTATTTAAAAACACACTTGTAAAAATACACTGGCACTAATATGTCAAGCAAGTTCAAACACAGTCATTAGAAATATATACACCTCCCCGATTAATTATTCGACAAGTTTTAGGAAAAGAACACCACTTATTATCAACACAGAGGTGAGCGCTTAACCAAGAATGCACTCCAATAATTATTTAAAAAGGGAGGGGAAAAAGCAGAAATAGGAAAACACACAATACCAACACTTTTTAAAGAACCACAGCAAGTCAAGAAAAGCAGGGTCTACTGTAGAGCAAAAAGTTCATATGCCAGGCCCACTCTTGGAGAGAGCAAGGTGGAATGTGCCCAAGATCACACAGTTGAAGTACACTTTAAAAGTCTTTGCAGATAGTTCAAAAAGGAGTTACATCAGTTCAGAAAAGTTAGTTAACAGGTCCCAGGTCACCCCAGGATAGAGTGTCAAGGATTTTACGGGACACCTTGAACAGTGTTGCAAGGGAGACCAGGCGGGACACAGTACCTGAAATGGTGAGAAAGCTCCAGCGGGGGCAGTTGTTCCTGGCAGCGGGTGCAAGTCGGTGCTTCCTCCAGGGGAAGAGAAGATCTCGACGTGGAGGAAATCTGGAGGTCGTTGCACTGCCAGGGAAGAAACCAGCCGCAGAGTTTCTCGGTTAAAAAGTACTACCCTTTTATTCGCAGTAGTGGTGAAGCGTGGCTATCCGGCCGCCGGGGTGCTTGGCACGGGCGATTCGACCACGAGACGATCCAGGAAGGCAAAAAGATGGCGAACTGGTTAACCCCACCAGTTCAAAGGAAGAAGACTCTCCTGGAAGAAGATCTTCTCTGTCGTTGGGAAGTGGTGAGTCGGTTCAGCAGGGCTCCACCGGTGGGGTCGTCGTTGCAGGTCGGCTCAGCTTCTCCCTCTTTGGATTCTTTAGGTCCTGTGGCAACCTCTGAAGTTCCAGTCCCCATTCACCCGTCCTAGCTGCCACTCAAACATGCTAAGTGGTGAGCTGGGCAGCTCACCACTGGGCCAATCACACAAGAGTGCGACTTCAGCTGCCGAGGCAACTCAGTCCAGAGTGCCTATTCCCCCCTCCCACACATCCTGTGGACCCAGACAGAGTGGCACCACTTTTGGAGGCTTCTGTGCAGAAGCCTGCCAAAAGTTGAACAAAGGGCTCGACTTGGGTTGGAGTTACAGAGGCGAACACAAACGCCATTTAAAAACCAAGTCCTGGCAAAAAGACCCAACCGGGGAATAAATATTAAATAAATAACCCGGCGGTATCTTTAACATTGCACCAAAAAAGTGGTGCGTTTAAAATGAATGGGAAAATCCCATAGGGAATATTCTGGTGGAATATTTCGCCTGGTAACTACTGCCATCAGCCAGAAACTCGACAAGGGGGGACTGGACAGTGCCCCCTTGAAAAACAGACCCAGGGGCAATCTAATTACCCCTACCAGTACTTCCACAATATGATGGTTTGTACTGGTTCTGTTCACAATTTAAGAATAGTAAAGTCAATGGTGACTTTACATGCCCTGGGAGACAGTCAGTTTCAGGGTATGGAGTCTATGTTTGGGGGTCACTATGACACCCCTGTGTTACTGCACTGAGGGTGCTGCGTAACACATACCAAAAACACATGAAGCCCTATGGAGTAAAAGACCCCATAGCCCATAAAACACATTACACAGTCAAAGGACATTCTCAAATCATGTCTAAGAGTGGGAGAAAAGAGTCTCACTCTTAGAAGGAGAAAAAAAAATAAACCCCAAAAATCCAGAAAAGCTGCTGGGGGACTCACTAGGTTCGGGAAATTAGCCTTTACAGAGAATTCTCCCTAACACATCCCAAGAGTAGGCATGAGGTTAGGCCCCAAAAGCACCCAAGTTGCAGAATTCGCCGCCATGTATAATGCAATATCCAAAGCAGTAGAAAATCAACTTCAGGAAATAGTCTTAGTTACTGATTCCGATTATGTTTGAAATTGTTTTGTGGCATATTTACCTGGGTGTAAATTGAGAGGAATGCTCACATCTAACAAGAGACCTCTTAACATGGCAAAATGATCCAAGCCACAGACATACTTGTTTCAGCAAATTACATGATCTTTCACTGGAGGAAAATACGGGGTCATCTGAAAACACCTGGGAAAGACCAGGAAGGGAATGACAAGACAGATCAGTTAGCAAAAATTGGAGCTGTGATGGCAGAGTTGTTTCCTATTGAGCACCTGTTGGGTGCAACCCAGGTCGATGTAATAATACACTCCAAAACACAGGGAATAGTTGATCAGCCTGTGGCACAGTGGGGCTTTCATACTCCTGATCAATACTTCATCAGGGCACAGAAAGAAGATCTATTTAACGCCCATTTTATAACCATTTGCTAGACGCAGATCAAAATTCTCTGAGGAAGATTGCACAGGGGAAGAAGAACTGAGAGTGTTATTAAAAAATCAAAAAGAGAATTTGTTACAAGATGGACTAATGATTCTGGAATCCATGTCTGGCCAAATTCAGTGAGTGGTACCTTTGTCATTTCGGGGACTGATGCCGCATCATGCCCATGATGCCATAACTGCTGGCCACAGAGGTTCCCAGAAAACTTTGGAAATCCTAAAAGATTATGCCTATTGGTCACACGGGTCCCAAGATGTAGAGCTCTATGCAAGGGGATGTTTGGTGTGCATATAGTTTCAAACTACTTCCCCAACCCACAGGGCACTGTTAATGAAAAGAGGTCTGACACTTCCATGGTCAGATTTACAAATAGACTTCATTGGGCCCGTTCAAAGGTCCGCATGGGGAAACATGTATTTGTGACGGTCACTTGTTTAATGTGCAAGTGGCTGGAATTCATCCCACTTTGCTAGTCCATTATATTTTCTCTAGGTTTGGTTTCCCTCAAAGGATAGAATCAGACTGTGGGAGTCATTTCACCAGTTCAGTGATGACAAAGATGTGGCAAATCTTGGGTGTAAAAAAAACCTGCACATTTCATACTGCCCGTCTTCTTCTGGCAGTGTGGAATGTTCCAACAGGTCAATTGTCGATATTGCCCTATGAGCTATCAGAAACAGTGTGAGGGCATCTTTCAGTGGCTCTCCTTTTCCATGAGCAAAACTGCATGCCTTGATCAATGTTCTTTATAAATCTTTCCATATCTCTGTTGTCACATGCCCAGTATGTCATGATGCACATGTTGGATTCACCAAAGCTGGTGACTAACACCTTCAATTGCTTGCTCTGGACTGGTGGCCCATTATCAGATCGAGGCAATGCAGGTCTCCAGTGTGCTGGAAACAATACCTTCATTATTTGATTACCAACTAGGCAGTAGACAATGAAACAAACGCTGAGATACTTCAGAAACTCATCCAGAAAAAAACATTTAGTGTGTCATTTTTAATACTGGCCCAAAGTCAATTCTGGAGGCTTGCCTGGGAAATGTCCTCCTCGTGGAAGACTCAGTTGGGGTTGGCGGTTGGGCTGAGGCTGATGGTTGCCAACACATGCAGCGGGCTGACATCTTGTCCATCTCCTTTTCCAAATAAGGGAACCATACCCTTTTCCTTAGACTTTCTTTCATCGTGATAGTGGCTTGATGCCTCGCATGACCTAAACTTACCATTCTGGGGATCAGGCCACCATGGCTAGTCTTAAACCTCTTAGCAGCATCCCGTACTCAGTGATCGAAAGCTCAGTTAGTACACTCTCCCTAGGCTCTCTAGCAAGGTTTGTGTTTTAGCAGTGCAGTGCCCATGATGAACCCGGAGGTTTATCTGATTCTCAGTATGCATCTGTTCCATGACCTTTTGGATACCTTCATGCTGTGCTGACGCCACAGCAATATTCCTCAGGGACAATGTTTTCAGAACAGTAGCATCAGGCATCAAACATACTAGTTCTTCTACTTAGTTGCCTGCTTCACTCTTTGTGGAGGGACAGGACAGCGGATGAGATGGGTAGTTGGCTGCGTTATCCACTGTGAGAAACCCAGGGGTGTTCTCCCATTTAAACCTGAAAGTCCTCCATTTAGGTGGCCTGGGGAGGGCCATTGTTCTTGGATCCCAACCTTGGGGGTGGACGAGCGAGGATCACCTGGGTAGAAGAACCTGAGGTTGTCTGTCTGTAGGGGGATACCACAGGTGAGATGCGGTATCCTTATGGGGAAATAGGGGAGGAAAATGAAATTCCGGAGGCCTTCATGGGCTATGTTGATACCTACAACTTTTATTCAGGAGTCATGCCCTGTGTCATTTGTGACCCAAAGGGGAGAAAGAGAGGAGTCAGTTGCCCGAGAAAGGAGAGCAAAAAGACCCAAGTGACACAAGGGCACAGTTCCTGTATACTTCATCCTCTACCTGCCGGGGTCGTGAACCTCCTCAAGACCCCTGTCCCTATAATCACTCCGCAGACAAGATTAAAAGATTGTCCTATGAACCAAGACCACTCCCTCAAGGGGTGGTGGGAACGCAATCTCCCCTACAATCCCATTCTACCTCAAAACACTTTCCCTCAGCCTTTATATGGCATTTTCAAACCCAGTCCAATACACCCTCCCCATTTCTAACAAATACTAGGATGAGGAAGAGGCAACTGTGAGTAGTGAAGATTTCCCATAGGAATAACAAGGGGAATGTAAGGGAGACCAGCTGTAGAAATAACTTCAGTTGTCCCATTGATGGATTCAGGCATTCACTAATTATCACCCACACCGGACTCCACCTGACTGCTTTTGCAACTATAAAAGGTGTGGTTCTGCACAGCTGATTGAGGGAGCTGGGGACGTTGTTTGGACCGGAGAAGCCAAGGAGCAGAGAGCAGCAGGATCGATGGCTCAGAGGCGAATGGTGTGCCAAGATGCTGGCCTGGTGTTTGAGGGGCTGCAGCATGGCTAGCGAGCCGTGTCTCCAGAGAGCCGGAGCAAAGGGTCTTGCAGGGTGCTGTTGGAACATTGCTTGGTCCCTTGGGACCTGTGTCAATCCCAAGGGGTGGCTGAGGGGCAGGTGGCGAGACCCTGACCACAGGCCCGCACAACCAGGAGGGACCGCTGGTCACCATTCTGCTTCCCGGGTGTGTTTCGTGAAAATAGAGAGACTCTGGAGCATACAACTGACTGAAGCAGAGCGGGCAAAAGGAAACACAAAGCGTCACGGGGCAGAAAAGAGGAAAGAGAAAACTAGTGATGACTGAAAGAAAAGTGACAAGATCGAGAGAAAGTAAAAAAGCAGAGCACATAAGGGATGCAAAGGAAAAGCACTATATTAAAGAGGGTGCGAGTGACCCGAAACTAGAGAGAAGGGTGCAAGCGACCCAGCAGAGTGGAAAAGGTGTCAGTGGGCACAGAAAGGTAAAGAAAGAACTAAGTGTGCAGGAGAACGGAAGAAAAGTGACAGTGGGCACGAAGAGGAGAGTGCAAGTGTGCAGGAGAAGGAAAGAAAGGTGCCAGTGGGCCCAAGAAAAAAAGTCAAGAAAACAAAGGGGAACAAGAAGCGGTTAATGATCTGCGTGGTCGCGCTTAGGAGATGTAAATAACCTGGCGTTTTCTAAAGCCTCTTATGCTAACCCTTTGAAAGAACTGTACATGAAGAAAAAGGCACATTCTGAGAAACTGAACTCATGTTTTCTTTTTTTTTTTTTAGCTCAAGAAGGGTCTAAGCTCGGGGAAGGGAACCCTGAGAGGCCCAAGAGTGTATTTGTGTTTGAACTTGGAAGAGGCCTAAGCTTGGGAAATGCGTTTGGCTTCTAGAATAACATAGAATGTGCCTGGTATGCAGTGATTTAAACGAAAAGAAAATAACGAATGCAATGATAATGAAAACATTTTGAAAATATGTATATATGGGAGATGGGGGTAAAGGGTTAAAAGGTGGGGTTGTGAGCTTGGGGAAAAGGGGGAATTTCGTGGGGGCATGCAGGCCCCCAAAATAAATCTGCCATTTGTTTTCTTCGTCATTATTTCAGTTGTTATTTTTATATTCGTTTAAATCACATGCAACTCCCAACACCATGTCCTGATCGCACCTCAAAATGATGCGGAATGCCTCTTCCGAAGGGAGTAGAAGAGAATATGAACATTCTAACCATAGGCATCATGAGTTCTATCGAGATTGGAATTGTAGGTATTTCCATTACATTGACAGATGCTGCAGTATCAATGAGGAAGGGGCTCCTGGTTCGGCTGAATGGTCATTGCACAGTGCACTTTTTCCACCTTTGCAACCTTGGCAGATTGCAGGGAAGAAGACTTCTTCTACATTCTCATCTTCAGGTGCGGCCACGCCCATGGATTCTTTTTTAGTTAGTGCAGCCGTTCTAGTTTGTATCATTTCCAAAGTGGAAGTTGCACGCTTTGGTGTCAGTGTTGGCGATGTGTCCCTATATACGCAACCAAAGTGACTTGGTTTTGTGCATCTCCCATACGTTTTTCTTGTTGCCTGGCAACCTGGTGTATGTGGCAAGAAGCCCCCATAGAAATCATACAGTGCTTTAGGCGATGTGCTTGTTCTTGGTGATGTATTCCTCAAATGGATTTTTTCTCTTTGCAGCCTCTGCATCGGGTGAGCTCTCGTGGCCTTTACTTCTGCCACATAAAGCAACTTCATGGATTCTTCCATGTAGGTAGGTAGCTCAGTAGGCTGAGCTCAAGGATGCCTTTTAGCAATATGACTAGTTCACTCAATATTTGACAGCAGTGCTGTGTCGAGAGACATTGCTGTGTTAATTGTGCCCTTATTTCATCTTATTCGTCCTGTGGGGTGCATGATATGTCGTATAGGGCATCCAATGACTCTTTGAGCCCCTGGCTGGCCTGGTGCAGTTGAAAATGCTCACAATCAGCATTAAGTAGCAGACTCCAATGTGTATTTATATGAACAGGGTTGTCAATTTCGATCAGAAATGACTTACAATAACACATTTACAGATTGCTGAAGCATTCTCACGAAATGTGCCTGTACAATAGCACAAAGATGAGAACAAGTGGTGAGCCAGTTTATGAGGGTGTAAAAGAGGTGGGGCGTAGACCAGGGGGAAAACCAAACAAGCTGAAAAATATATATAAGAAATAGGCATTTTTTTTAACATGATTTTTTTTAGCCATTTATGCATTAACAACAATACACATTCTCCACCCACCACCGTTCAAAGCACCTGCAGCCCCCACCACCACCTCTTTACCAACTGTGCATATAACATATTTTCAGAGCAGAGCTTCAATTTTACTTCATTCAATTGCCGACCTTTAAAGCATCATTTTGAGCAATTCACAATATCCGCCAGCTCCGAGGGCAATAGGCAATATTATAATCTTTTTGCAAAAAGTTCAACACAACATTCCAGTCCTTGGCAAAGTTAGCATTATCTCCTTTTTTGAGTATGTAATAGATTCCAAAGCTACAAAGTTCCACACCTTAGAAAACCATTCATTTATATGAGGTGGGTCTTTTGACTTCCATTTTTGAACTATCACCAATAGGGCCTTCTCACACGTGTCTCACCCACTAGTCCCTGGGGATCTGTCATCCCGGTGGCCAGGACACAGCCATCGCTATTGGATCTAGTTCCTGTGGGTGGACCAGTGTGGGAGCATCACCTGGATGGGTGGGTCTCTGGAGTGGATGTGGGACACTGAAGGGTGAGACGCGGTATCCCCTTCCTTATGACACCTTTTCCCAATCTTACCCAGTAAGATACTTAGAAACTCAACTCCCCCCCCTTTCCAGACTAGTACACTTTCTCATGGACAGTTCACTGTGAGCGACAACGGACTAACACCAGAGCCGTATACCTGACATGTCCCAAAACAAGGGTCAGGCAGCGTCAGGCAATTACTGATAACTACACACACCTGACTTGCATCACACTTCCCCGCATGGATAAAAGGCGGAGCATGAAAGCACACTCTGAGCAAGGCCAAATGCACGAGGAAGCAGTTACTCCAGGATGGCAGTTTAAACTGAGGAGAAAGGCGGCGAGACCAGAGAGGAGGGAGTCCTTGTCCTTTTAACAAAAGAATAGCAAAGCAATGCAAACAAGTTTAGCACAGCCGGTGATTCGGGAGAAACTGATAGCAGACCGGACTGTTTTACGCTCAAGGTTGCAAGCGGCAACATTGTATGAACAAAGAACTGGTGTGCGATTGAACTTTATGAAACCCAGTTAGGTACCAAATACAGAGTGGTCTGGCGCCACATGGGTGCTCACTGGAAGGTCTCTGTTTGGTACCCCCAAGAGCATGTAAATATTGAATGGTGAAAATCAAAGTGGTCCTGCAGCGGGTTAGGTTAAATCCTCTGCACATTCGAAAGACTTCGATTGCCTACGAATTGAAATTGGTCTGAGCCCGGTAGAGGGGGACTAATTGGTTAAAAGGGGATCTGAGCCCAGAAGAGGGGGATACAGGGTGAACAGTAAAACTCACCCATGAAGATATTGTTGTGGCAAATGTGAATCCGACCGAGGGATGCCTGCAAATTAAAGTTGGTCCGAACCCGGCTGAGGGAGGCTAATTATGAAAGAAGGATCTGAGCCCAGCCGAGGGGGTCCCGGACGAAGGGCAAGTTGCCGACTTGAATTTTGGAAAGGAACTTTTCTTTGTTGTTTTTGGTGCATCCGGCCCTCTGAATCAAGAGACTTTGAATAAGAGAGACTTAGGCACTGAAGACCCTGATGTTGGTAAAAGGAACTGTGACCTTGTGCCGAAGAAGCCCATGAGTGATCTCTGCTCGAATGATATGCCTTGTCCCGTGCTAAAAACATGGGGAAGGAAGGCCAATGGCCTAAACATCCTGAATTATTTTGTGAACACTTCATTATTTTTGTGAACATTATCCCACCTATATTCCCACCTATTTTGGGCCACCTAGTGCCTTCTCCATCTGTACCCACCTCTTACTAGAGAAATAGGCATTATTAAGCATCACTGGATTAAGTGTTGGGGGTCAAGAAGGGAGGATGGGAGTGAGTAGGGGAGCTCCCTCTTTAGCAGGGAAGTACATTTTAAGCTGAACTTTGAAGAGATCTAAAATTGGGCTGGCTTTGATTGTGATCGACAGCGAGTTTGAGTGAAGTGGGGCAAGTATGGCGAAAGAACAGATGTGAGAGGATGACTAAGTGGTAGGGCCTTTTATCCTGCTTTCATTGTTTATTACCTTTATGCTATGTAGCAGAAACACCCCTGAATGTCTCAGAACCAGAGTCAATTTGTGAAGGGGCAGGAATATTACCTTTTCTCAGTCATCTCAAATGTACAGGACTTTCAATGTCCTCATGCGCTTTGTAAATGTGTGAATGCCATTCTGAACCAAAATCATTGCTATGAGTGTAGGTTTTTGTTGCATTGTGTAATCTTTGGGACACCATGTCCCTTCTTAGAGTTTAGTTTGCGCTTGGTGCCGAAATGTCTTTCAGTGCAGAAAGATATTTCAGTGCCTAAAGCTTGACAGGTGTCTTGCGTTTGACAGCACCTAAGTAGCACTTCGTGCAGTAAGGCATTTTGGGGTTAACAAAGAGTTGAAGAAAATAACTAAACATACCGCATGTATTTTTACTAAACGCACACTAAATTTGTGTGGGCATGATAATGCACTTACTCCACATTCACAAATTGCTTACATTGAAATGAGTTATCCATGTCTGTTAAAATATTCTGAATAATGTTAGCAAACACAACACATAAATACACACTCAAATTGTAAATTACACTATTTACGATAAACTCTTATATGCCCAAAATCTTTGCACAGCCCATCCCTTGAGGGAACTATTTGAGGTTGCCATCAAATGCCAGACACTGGATAGGGAAATTGCAGAAGGTCCATGCATGGTTTATCTGGAGGGATTGGAGCCTGACCTCAGAATAGGTTCAGTTCAGAGATTCTATTGTGGACCATGCTTAAGGAATCTTGTCCCTCAATATACAGGAAAATCAAGGAAGGATATGAATACATTTTTCTACACTCACAACAAACATGATACAGAATAAACATACATTTCCTAATGGGCACTATATATTATGTTATAAAATGGAAGACAATTAGACTCATTTTCTGATCACGGCCTATAATTGTAATGAAAATGCTTGGACAGTAGAAGCTTTTTGTGTTCATAGCAAGACAATGAGATCATGTAACCAGGTTCTATACGCAAGTTACACAACTGATGGAACATGTGCTCTACAGAGTTGTGTTTCAGCTTTTGTATTAGACTTGAGAACGGAAATGGATTTGTGACAGTCTGTGGTAAAGTATGAGATATGAGATGATTTTACAATGAATTGTTTGAAATGCAGCCTAAATGACGGAGAATATGTAAAAAAAAAGTTCCAAAGCCGACAGGATGAGCTGATAGTTTTGATGAGCTCAACTCTTTCTGGTTTACAAATCATGAAAGGGATATCTATTCAAAATATCTTAGACACTATATTGTGTTCACTGTGGAAAGAGGACAAATCTTGCAATGTGTAGTACCATAGTGTGCCCATGTTGGCAATCAGAGTAACCACAGGCTTCAATGGTTTATATTAATATAAATATTCTGGTCTCTCAGAGATAGAGGCTCTTGGCCCCTAGATCACTTTACAAGGTCCCTCTTTTTGGGCACTTGCCTAAAACCTACAGTGGAGGAACCCAGCAACCTGCACTGTCATAAAACCAAGCCATGCATCTACTTATACTGAGACACATTCATCACCAATAGGCTCACATCACAATAAGTGATCCAAAAAACAGAATTTATCCTACCAGGTGCACCTTTGCCCATTGCATACCCTGGACAGACCTAATGAAACCAAGTACTCTATTAAAACTCAGAGAAAAATATCCTTGCTTTGTAGGGAAATATGGAATTTTCTCCATCTGAAATGAAATCTACAACGGTGTGCTTCGCGGAACAACCTGGAAAGGTTGATACTGAGGGGAGTACAGTCAAAATCAGGATTCCCGATATTATTGTTCCTCCCGGAGAGTACACTTGGCTTTTACGTGCCAATATACAAACCATGCTTGTAATAGTAAATATCAATAGACGTTGTCATGCTGCTGCCCCCTTGCAGCAGAGTTCCATTATTAAGATTCACTCTATAAAGAAATTGAGTGGAGCCTGTACAGCTACTAAGACTACATTTGCCCTAATTCCAATGCACCTTGGTATGTCACTAACGTCATGGATATGCAAGTGTATATCCAAGCTAAGGACAGGCAGTTGCTGCACTTCAATCTTCTTTCTAATGTGCCAGTTGGATCAGAGCATTTTTTAATAATTTTTTATTTTTATTTGTGTGTGTCCCAAATTGAACTTTACAAAAGAGGCATGTGTAAAATCGCACGTTTGGTTCTAAAATGTTTGTGCATCAGCATATCATTTTCATGGTTTGTTGAAGGATCTTCACCAGTGCCATTTGCCAGGTTGCTCTGTCTCCGCCGATCATTCTGTGCCGCCATTGTTCTTCATCCAAATGATGGAGGTCGGTGAGAAATTGTTTGAGGTAGGCAGATCTTATCGACTGTTTTTTTGGGCGGGACAAGAGCAAGTGGCAAATCGTTTCGTTTCCTGAACCACATAGATGGCACTCACTCGTAGCAGAGATGCCTCGTATTTTTTCGAATTTTGTTTGTTCCCAGTAGATTTAGTCTGGCCCCAAGAAGGAGATTTCGGGCTTGTCTACTTGGAAATCTTTTGAGGTATCTTTGTAGCTCATTAAGCTTACAGAATGTCTGTGGTAGGTGGGCAATTAGTTTGTTTACGGCCGCTGCGTCTTGGGTTGATGACCAGTCTAGGTTTTTCAGTTTCTGGATCACTAACTGGATTTGTGATGAGGTCTTCTTCTGTACAAGCGACTGAGGCGGAGTTCTCGCCTTAATGCGGGCATCAATGTTGATTTGGGTAGGGACAAGACTGTCCTCCAAAAATGACCTTCTAACCTAGGCCAGACTTTTTTTTGTATCAAGGGCATTGCCTCAGTGTCATATGTGATGGAAGGGTCCACTTTCATCTTGTAGAATTTGATTCCTGGCATGGTTGAGAATCTGCCGAATTTCCGGTCGATTGCCTTTCCTTGGGCTGCCAGCTTTTTTATTTTACTTCTGAGTTCTTCCTGCATTGAAGTTTCTTGTTTTGAGCTGTCGATGGTTACGCCAAGGAATTTGAACTCTTATTTTTTCTTCCAGATACCATCTGGGTTTTTCTGATCTTTTTGGGGCGTTTTCCAGTATCATCATTGTTCTTTTTTCTTTATTGATTTTCGAGTTATTTACTGAAGTGTAATGCAGCAGGTTGTTTAGCTGTCTCTGGAGCCCGATCTGGGTCCGGTCAAAGATGATAAGGTCATCTGCGTACAGGAGTCGACTCATTTTTACATTTGCCAGTTTTGGTGGAAATTATCTGGTGAGCTCTTCAGTTTCCCCATAGTCACTCATGTACGCTAGGAACAGAGCAGGGGCGAGTGGGCATCCTTGTTTCACCCCTCTTCCCGTGGAGATTTCTATAGAGAGGTTTCCTTGTTGTGTTAGTCGCACTCTGAGTGTTGTGTCTGCATGTAATGCTTTTATGGGCAAAAGGATCTCATTTGGGCATTTTCACTCTTCTAGTTTTGTCCAGAGTCGGGACCTATACACTAGATCGAAGGCTATGAAAGCCACCAATGTTCTCAATTTGATAGATATTTAGGATACTGATAGTTAAGATGTTAGCTGTTGTACCTGCATTTTTATTAAGCCTGTCTGGAAATTGTCGTTACATGGTGCAGTTTTTGCCCAGGCTTGGAATCTTTTTAGTATTAGGGTGCCGAAAACTTTCCCAATACAGTCAAGGAGAGCTATTGGGCAAAAATGTGAAGGGTCGCTGGTGTTACCTTTCTTAAAATTGTGACAATTATTGCCTTAGTCCACGATGGTGGGATGGATTTCTGCTGCGTGCATCTCGTGAAAATTTTCCTTAGGAATATTGCCCATTCGGTAGGGTTGTTTTAAGATCCATGTTGGTTATGCCGTCTGGTCCGGCAGCTCGAGAATCTTTGAGTTTTTTGAGTTGTTCAAAGATTTCCTCCTGGTCGTCGAGAAGTAGCCATTCCATGTTCTTTATGGCCCTGGGTTGGGTTTCCAGCTGAGGGGGGAGGTTTGAACAGAGACGTGAAATGGTCGATCCATTTCTGCTCACCCATGCAGTTCAGGATTGAGTTTTTCCTAGAGGGCGTTGTTGTTTTAAGAGAGACCAAAAGTCCCTGGCTTTATTGGCACAAATTGCTTTCAAGATGTTTTCAGAATCTTGCAGGTTAAGTTGGAAACAATGATTTTTTACTCAGTTCCGGTAGGTTTTTGTGGCTGCCAGTATTTTTGGTTCCGCTTGGTTGGGTGGTATTTGCTTGGACATTCTTTTGATTTTCCGCAATTCCCGCCTTTTTGCTGCTAGCTGTGCGTCATATGTGTGCTTGTGAGAATTACAAGAGTTGGAGTTTGTTTTTCCTTTCATGGTCTACATAGTCAGGTTTGGATTTTCTTTCAGAACGCCCACTGGTAGAGTATCTTTTAGTCAATTCTCGGACTGACGCTGCAGTGAGTTTTAGGCAGTTTACGTGGATGTTCGGTTCCACCACAAGGCTCTCATGTTTGGGTTTTATGGAGTTATTCGACCAGGTTGTTATAAGCTGGTTGTGGTCGCTTTCTGCCATTTTGCGAACCTCGAAGGGCGTTGTCTTTTCCAGAAAAGGGCGGGATACATAGATGTAGTCTATGGTAGCTCGCAAATCTCCCTGTTCCCAAGTTGGGGGACTGTCTTTATTTTCAAAGATAGTATCAAGATTTAGCATGTGTCTTGATGCCATTAACTTGGACCATTGTTGGCCTCTCTGGGCGGCCGCTCTTGGTTTGTTAAATCTTCAATTTTTGTCAAGGAACTTTTGACATGTTGCGTTCAAATCACCAAAGATTATGAGAAAGGACACCTGGTGGGTGGTCTGGATGTCATCGAACGCTTTTTCCATCATGGACATGTAGGTTTTTGGGTCTATGGCCGCCGGGTTCCAGTAGGTGTTAAGGATTGCTATGAGCGTGTTTTGTACTTTCGGCGTGCCTTCCCAGTCTAAGAGGACGGTCAGGATTGATAAATTCGACTCCAGAGTTTCTTTTATCTTGAGTCCTTTTCCATTTCGGCATGCTGTAAGGAGGCCTGATGAAGGACGGCCTAGTGGTCCTTTTTTTGCAGAAGCCAAGACAATGTCATATCCATCCAGGACTGGTTTATCTACTAACCAAGTTTCTTGGAGACAGATGACATCAAAGGAGGCCAGGTCTGCGTCGCCCGGAGAAGTCAGATGAAGGTGACCTCGAGTGTTCCATGAGCAGAGTTTTAGGAAACTTGAGCTATGGTCGGCTGACGAGTCGACATTTTCGTTGGGTTGCCGACCTGCGATTTGCTTTTTTTTTCGGTTTTGGGTCAAGCCTTTGGGAGCCAGAACCAGATGCCCTGAAGGTTGTGTTTTACGCGCAAGTTTTCTGGTGTCCTTTTTGCCTCATGGATTTCGAGCTGCCGGTTTTTGGGCGGAATCAGTTTTGCTTGAGTAACATGTATTAGGTTTGAGTTTAGGTTCTGCACGTTCGTCGCGTTTTGGGGGTCTTTCTCTCCTGGTTAAGTTTGGTGTTGGTTCAGATTTAGCTTCCGAGTAGACTATGGAGCGAGTTTTGTTTTCTCTTTTGTCGTTGAGTTGGTGATCGTATTTTCTTTTCTTGGTGGTGGAATTTTCTTTCCGTCTGTGATACTTCTGGGGCTTGATATGAGAGGAGTTTGTCCCCAAAGACCTGTTTCGGTTGTTATTGTGAACCTCCAGTCAAGAAGGAAGAGTTGTGGTTTGTTCTGTCAAAACGTAACCCAGTTTAAGTAGTACGTCAGACTCTTGGCTTATTAGGGTGTTCACCCTCCTTGACGAGATGTACAAGTAGGTCGTGGCTCTTTGATGGGAATGGTAAGGGTCAACGATCTTCAGGACTTCTGATTTAATCTGTCTGAGAGCACGAATGAAGTCGAACAGAGTTAGGACTCCTTCTGTTTATTTCATCGCGGTTTTTAGCACATTGTTCCAGTTTTAATGCCCATATGGGCTTGCCCGTAGGCTTTGTCGGCATGTGGTAGGTCTCAGTTCTAGATTTGTAATGGGCAGTTTGGTATTTCGGATTCCTTGAGCATGTTTTTCTTACGGTCTCGGTTGCTTAGTGTCTGTTAGTGTGGAGTCTCTGCTATGTTTCCTGCCTCTCTCGGTGTACTGTGTCAACTGTCGAGGCTCAGAGGTCCTGCGAGTTGGGGAGGGCGAGTTTGTCCTAGATGAAAAGGATACTTTCCGTGTTCCGAGGTGGTTGGGTGATTTCCTTTTGGGAATACGATGTAGATTTTTCCTTCGGTCTTCCAACGTACAGAATTGGGGGGGGGGGGATCTTTTGGGATACAGTTGTTCTGAGCCCGGTGTAGAGTTTCCTCATTCAGGGTTTTGTTTTGAGCTTTAGATTCATCCTGGTTCCTACTTGGTGGAGTGCTTGCCGAGTCGTCATGTGTTGACTGATGTTCATTGAATGCTCATCGGCTAGGAATTCTTTTTTGGTTACAGTTGAGTTTGGCAATCTGTAGAACAAGGCTCGTGCCTGGTTGAAAGATAGAACTTCCTTTCTTCTTAGAAATGCCTTTTTTTAGCCGCGACGGCGATGGGGCTTTTGATAATTGGTCGCTATTTTCAGCCTGGGTTTCTGTTATTGAAGAACATATCGAGTAGGCTCCGTCTTTGCCGTCTGATTTTGGTTGGTTTTGGTGGCTTCTAGCAGGGTTGTCGTCTATAATGTGAATGACGTCCCGTAGCTCGAGCTTACTGGTTTCGGCAAAGATCTCAGAAGTTAAATCAGTGCCAGTGGGTAAGACCTTAATTGGTGAGGTTGACTGAGTTTTGGTTTTTGCACGGTTAGAGTCGGGCTCTTGTTCTTGTTGCAGTGGGTGGGCGAGTTGGTAATTCAGATTTGTATTGTTCATCTTTAAGCGTTCGTCTAGTGCGGTGATGTACCCTTCTATGAAGATTAGTTTTGTGTGCATCATCGCTTGTATGGTGGTGTGGTCTTTCAGGTTTTCATTTATTGATTCATATAGCTTTGTGAAGGGTACCAGGGCGATTGTTACCGCTGACATGATGGATATGATGTCTAACTTTTTTTTTGAGGGGGACTCGTTTGGTGTTCCTGGAGGGTGAGTGTCTTTTCTGGAAAATGAGATATTTGCGTGGTTATCATTGGTCAGCAGCTTTTGGGCTAAGGGACAGTTGGGGAAAGTCTATTGAACCGTGCCAATTCCGGTCAAGGCTTTGTTTTCTGTTTGATGTTTCTCTGAGATCTCCGACCTGGGAGGGTCCTCTTGACGAGCGTTTGCTTGTGTGCCTTGTCCTCGAGTGTTGAATGTTTGTCTGAGGCGTCAGCAAAGGTCAGCTGGTGGGGCCGCCATGTTTTCGTGTGGGATGACAACAGGTACCGGGGTTTTCTTCCCATTTTGTGAAACGCACGGGGGAGGCGTTGTTGGAGCCAGTGGGTCCTCCCCTTGGTCCAAGGGATACTGAGCGGCAGACCTTGGGGGTGGAATGGACTGTGAGGCGGAGGCCGGTGATGTCACGCCAGGTTGTAGCAAGGAGGGTGAGGCCATGTCTACTGTCCCGGTCTCTTGTGGCAAGGGCTGAGACATTTGAGGTTCTTGAGGCTCCTTATGAGGAGCATGGACTTGAGGTGGAGTCCCAAAGGGTGGGTCCATTTTTCTAGATTTTTGTGGAGGTTGGCAGATCATAATTGCCTCTAGAATTTCTGCATCTGTGAGATCTTCCTGCAAGCCAGAAACCTGTGGAGCGAAGGCGTTAAAGAAGTCGATTACAAGGCTTACAGCTGACGGTTTGCCGGAGTCTGGCTTCCAGATTTTTTTTGTTGGTTTGGCCTAGGAGTTTTTGGTTGTGGTAAGCATCTGGGCTAGTCTTTTTTTGTCGATTAATTTTTACATTTCCTTTCAGCTTGTGTTGGCGCTTTTTCTTTTGGTAGGCGAAGCGGTCTGGCTCCAGTGTCGCTTTTTGCCCTGTGGATTTTGGGTCTTTTGAGTTTCCACTAGGTGGTGGTGTTGCAGGAGATCTGCCCCACTTGGGGAGGGTGGTTTTTGAAGACTATGGTCGATTGAGAGCATGGAGGTATCACGAGGTAGAAGTACAGGCCCATTTTGGCCCGGGTCCAGGTGGATTATTGCAGAGGTTTTAATCCAGTTTTGAGAAGCAGTTGATGTCAAGGCTGTTTGGTTATTCATTGCTCCAGCAGGCGGCACTCTATTTTTTTCCGTGATGTGAGAAGCCTTTCGGAGTTGTCTGCTGGAGGGCAAATCCCTTTTCGTGGCTTTTGCTGGTGGAGCCTTAGACTGTGGAGGACAAGGGGTAGTGGGTCCTTTCAAACCCGCATCCGCGGCGTCCCGCACTTGAGCTCCTGCCTCGGATGTCCCCAGGCCCCTCCCCTTTTGCTCACGGCTTTCGGTCCTCCCTCCGGAGGAGACCAGAAGCCGAAGCGAGGAAGAGGCGGCCAGCGCGGAGCTCGTCTGAGGCGATGCAGGGGACGAAGGTGTCGCCAGCGAAGGTGAGTCTTCTCTAGGGCTCTCAAAGCCCACAAACTCAGTCTCCTCCAAGGTAGGAGTCGTGGGTGACGGTGAAACTTCGTCTTTGTTGGATCCTAGGATTTTTTTCATAGTTTGTAAACTGTTTGTCTCTGCACCTTTTGTATGCTCCTTTGGGAGGAGGTGGCTGTTGGGCTACGGGTTGTTGTATTGAGCGTGAGGGCGCGCACTACGGAGCAAGCAACCTTCTTGGTCCGGCATGTGATTTTCAGAGTCAGCAAGATTAATGGAGTCTGCAGTCATGGCAGCCATGACAGCCAAGACTGCAGGACTGCCACTCTCCGCCACTCCGCGTCCGCTCTGGGGAGAGAGGGGAGTTTTTCTGCAGTAGCAGAGGCAGTAGTAGAGACACGCCTCCAGTAGCAGTGAACACAGGAAATAGACTAGGAAATGAGCAGCAAGACTGCCACTCTCCACCACTCTGTGGTTTTCCTGGTAACTTTCACTGTGATCTGCTTAACTGATTGTCTGGTCATTATCCTACTACTGTCTGGTTTCTTCCCAGACCGGAACGCTCATTGGACTGACTGACCTTATCATCCGGTTTCGACACATGTGTTCTTTCGTTGCATGTTTTCCCTTTTGCTGTACATCCCCTTTTCCCTAATTTCCTTTGGTCTGCTCCTTTACCGGCCTCTTAGGTTCACCCTACCCCACCTGGTCTTTGTTTTCACCATCCCCTGTGCTTGATGCATGCGTATTAAGCTTGGAACTGCAACTGGGGCTTCCTAAGCCCTCCCTGCTTCATCCACGTGCAATCAGATAGGCAGATCCCACACTTGCCTCCACCTGCTGGAACTCCTTTAGCTTAGTTCCCTCCCCCCTCTGTTTCTGAGTTCCGATGGGCAGATAGAATGTAGGCACCACCTTTTGTTTATAATAAGTAATAATAGCGAGACAAGAAAATGTACCATTTTTTTATGTATCAATAGGCCCTGCACGGCAGCAGTTTCAGCCTTACGTCTGGTGTCTGCTCTATACGGCCCTTCCTGCTTTTGTTGTTGATACTAACTCCCAGGTATCTCTACTCCTTCACTATAGCTAATGGAAGTTTGTATAGACACCAATTAAAAGATATTCTCTTAGGGACAATTCTCATTGTTAGAGTTAACACATCAGACTTATTGTAACGCTCACCTGACTCCCACGGAGGCGCTGGTCTAGTCTGGGTTGCTGTGGCCTCTTTGAGCGTGATGCGCAGAACTCGGACCACCGACTGAACAGGGCCCTCAAATCTTGCTTGTCTGGCCCATAGGAATATCCTTCTGCAGATGAGAAAGGGGATTCACAGTCTGCAGAATAGTGTGCTTGCTCCCCCCTATCCCCCTTCGTTCTTCTCTAACTTCCTCCGAAATCCCCGGTTGAAAGTCACCTTATGGTTTGAAAGGATGAACTCTCCATCCTGCTTCTGGTGCGGGGGCGCGTGTTTGTCCAGTTACTTCACTGGTTACCAGAATGGCGCTGGCAAAATCCACTTGACTTTTCCGAGCGGAACGCCGTAAGTATGAAGATTACAAAAGTTCAAGTGTCGAGCCTCCTTTTCTGTTGCCTTCCTAACCTGTGATCTGTCCTTTATTTCAGGTGCAGAATGAAGGCGATGCGTTGAGGGATTAAATTGCCAATGGTAAACTCAGGTGAGTTAGCGATGGGAGAGATCCCTCTTAATGTCTTTATATTCCTCCAGTATTGTCTTTTGTCCTTTCCCCATAGGGGCCGGGGTACAGTACCTGCAACGAAGCGGCGCCGACCCGAAATGAGGAATGGTCCACCAACAGAAGACCGGTAAGTGTTATGGCGGAAAATTAGGCTTTCCTCATATGTTCCTTCTGCTCACCTTTTGTCTCTTCTTCTCTCCCCTAGGCGCAGAGATGTGGCGACCGGTGCAGACAGTCGCGGTGGAGCCAGAAGAACTCCCGAGGACAGGTGAGTGAAGCGCGGCGCTGCAGCGAGCAACGCGGTGCTTTTAAATGAAAGTCTTTTCTCAGAAACGCTGGCGTGAAGGTTCCGGATGCAGGTAAGAAGTTTGATAAAATTCTTGGTTTTCACCTTTCTCTTCTCTTCTTTCCTTACAGGTGTTCCAGGATCGAGGCGGGCGTGGCTGGAGACCAGATGCAGGAGCAGACACGGTGAGCGTTCAGCTGCTTGGATGCAGAACAATGCGAAGCGTGAGCTACTGTCTGGGCGTGGCTTAAATAGCCCCCAAAGTAGTTCCAGGTAAGTATCCTTCCCTGGCCACGCCCGAGTGGCAAAATAGTCCCAATGAAAAAATAGTCCCTTTCAGGTCTCAGGGAGGCCTGACTCTTGCAGCATGGTCTGCATCAGGTAAGTGCACAAAACACCTTCCGTTATGAGCCTGGCGCCAACGGCGCCAGGACAGAGTCCAAAGAGCCCCTATAAGGGGCCGCTGGGCTTTTACCCGGGGGCATGATGCCTGATCCCGGGGGTGCTGGGCCTGGCCTGGTGCTCCGGGGGTAGGCATCATGACAGCACTCCCCCCCAAAGCCCCTCCCAAGGTCATTCCCTCTGGAGGTTTCGGTTTGTTTGGGAAATTCCGATGGAACCTTTTTACCAGCCGAGGTGCATGTACGTGGTCGCTGGGTTCCCACGACCTTTCCTGAGGCCCGTACCCTTTCCAATCAATTAGATAGAAAAGTTTTGATTTTGAGATCTTAGAATCCAAAATGTTCTTCACCTCGAATTCAGGCTCCCCATCTAACTGGATTGGTTCTGGTGGCTTTATTGATCTGGTTCTTGGTTGCACTGGTTTCAAAAGTGACACATGAAAAACGGGGTGAATCCGCATGTTAGCTGGTAGATCGAGCTTGACTGCCACTGGGTTAATTGTAGCTTTGATCGAGTAAGGGCCCAAATACCTTGGATTAAAAGTTCGAGGTCCCTTGAGCAATAAGTGTTTGGTAGCCAACCATACTTGATCCCCTATTTGGTATGGAGGCGCCTCACTCCGATGCAGATCTGCATTCTTTTTGCATTTCCCTTTCGCTTGTTGCAAATGTGCAGTTGCATCCTTGAAGGCTTGAGTTATCGTGGAATGCAAATGGTCCACTGCGGGCATTTCAAGGCTCAGAGGTGAGTCCAGGTCTGAAGTACGAGGGTGATGTCCATATAGGGTATAAAAGGGGCTTTGTCCAGTTCCAGAGTGTACCGAGTTATTGTATGCATATTCGGCCACCTATAAAATATCCTTCCAATTACCCTCCGATTGGTGCAACATACATCGTAGGTATTGTTCAAGGGTCTGGTTCGTTCTCTCCGTCTGACCATCGGTCTGTGGGTGGTGGCTGGTTGAGACTCTTACGTCGATTTGTGCCAGTTGACAACACTTTCTCCAAAAATGAGAAATAAACTGGCTTCCCCGGTCGGAGACTAGTATGGACGGGAATCCATGCAAACGGATGATATTTTCGAGGAATTCCTTGGCTAGGACAGAAGCTGAAGGTAATCCTTTCAACGGAATAAAATGGGCCATCTTGGAAAATAAATCCACCACAACCAGAATAGTATTGTATCCATTACAAGGGGGCAGGTCCGTGATAAAATCTAGTGACAAGGTGAGCCAAGGTGCTGGTGGAATGTCTAAAGGCTAAAGAAGACCGGCGGGTTTTGTCTTTTGGCCTTTGTTTTGGGCGCAAACTCCACAGGACATCACGAAAGATTTAATATCCTTTCGCCAGGAAGGCCACCAGAATTGTCGTTTAATTTTTTCCTCAGTTTTGGCAATGCCAGGATGTCCTTCCATCAGGGTATCATGATGACGGGAAATAACTAGTTCTTGCAATTCCTTTTCTGGCAGAAATAAGCGTCCTTGGAAGTAAGGTAGGCCATCGTTGACCGAAAAGTAAGATCCCCTTTGGATCCAATCCTGCAAGGCTGTAGAGTCCAGGAGTTGTTTTACCCGTGCTTGAATGTCTTCAAGGGTTTGTAAAGAGGTTATCCCCAAAATTCTTTGTTCGGGAATTATCGGCACAGGTTCTGAGTTTGTGTCTTTTTCTCCCATTCCTATTCGAGATAGCGCGTCCGCTTTGCCATTCTTACAGCCGGGGCGGTAAGTGATTACAAAATGGAACTCAGCAAAGAACAAAGCCCATCGGAGCTGACATGACGATTGAGCCTTGGCAGTTTTTAAATATTGTAAGTTTTGGTGATCAGTGATCACGGTGATGGTATGCCTGGCGCCAAGAAGATAATGCGGCCAAGCCTTAAAGGCGGACTTAATGGCTAATAATTCCTCGTCGGTGATTGCATAATTTACCTCAGGCGGCGAGAACTTTCTGGACCAAAATGCTACGGGGTGCAGTTGGTTGGTTTCAGGGTCTCTCTGAGACAGGACAGCTCCCATGGCTAAGCTGGTTGCGTCGGTTTCGACTATATATGGGAGATCGGGACGCGGGTGCTTCAAAATAGGTGCGGACGTGAATTTAGCTTTCAATTCCTGAAAGGCCTGTTCGGCTTCCTGGGTCCATTCGAAGCGTTTATTTTTTCGCAAGAGTGCAGTGATGGGTTGTACCACACGTGAAAATACCGGGATAAATCTGCGATAAAAATTAGCTAAACCAAGCATGCTTTGGACACCTTTCACCGAACTAGGTGATGGCCATTTGAGGATGGCATCCACTTTTCGTGAGTCCATTCGGACCCCTTTAGGTGTCAGGATGAATCCAAGAAACTCAACCTCGGTGGTATGGAATACGCACTTTTCCAGCTTTGCAAACAGTTTGTGTTGGCGCAATTTCTCAAGGACGGCCCTGACATGCTTTCTGTGATCAGATTCCGAAGAGGAGTACACAAGAATGTCATCGATATATACGACAACACAAACATCGATGAGTTCCCGAAGGACAACGTTCATGAAGAATTGGAAGGCAGCAGGCGCGTTGCACAACCCGAAAGGCATCACCTGGTATTCGCATAATCCATATTTTGTACGGAAGGCCGTTTTCCATTCGTCGCCTTCTTTTACTCGCACCAGATGATAAGCCCCCCAGAGATCTAACTTGGTGTATACGCAAGCGTCCTTCACCTGGTCAAGGAGTTCAGGGATCAGAGGCAGAGGGTAACGGTTTTTAACAGTTATCTGGTTCAATGCGTGGTAGTCGATACAAGTTCTAAGGTCACCTTCTTTTTTGGGCACTAAGAACAAAGCCGAGGATGCCGGAGACTTTGACGGGCGAATGAAACCATTGGCTAGGTATTGATCTAAATATTGTCTCAAATGCAGATTCTCAGGTTCAGTAAGGGCATAAATCCTGCTACAAGGGGGTTGTGCACCGGGCACCAGATCGATTTGGCAATCGTACGATCTGTGGGGAGGTAACGTGTTGGCCTGTTCCTTTTGGAAGACGTCCTGAAAGTCTTGGTATTCCGGAGGTAGTTACATGGAGACAGAGGTTACAGACGCTAGACTAATCTTCAGATTTTCTGGGTAGCAGGTTTGTGCACAATCCGGGAAGGTTATTCTCTTCGCTCGCCAATCAATTCGAGGATTATGTGTCTCTAACCAAGGGATTCCGAGAATAACCTGAAACTGTGGAGCCTTGATTACATCAAACACAACTGCCTCCCGATGGCCGTCCGGACCTATAAGTGTCACCTCAGCAGTGGAATGTGTTACCGGTCCAGAGGCAATTTCGGTTCCATCGACTGTGGTGATGACATTTTTGCTGGTTTTAGGACGCAGAGGGAGGTTAATCCTAGAGACCAATTCACGATCCACATAATTTCCTCTAGCCCCACTATCGATGTATGCCTTTATTGCATGCAACCGCTTAGGCTGTTCCGGATCTACGAGGACCATTGGCACAATGAAATGCGAGGTCTGAGAGTTAGTTTTCAAGCTCGGCAAGCGGACCCCTACGCTTGTCGGGCGTGGTCGTTTCCCGAAACAGTCTCTTCATGGTTTTTATCAGCGGCTCCTACCACCTTCTTGGGCGGTTTTGCCGGGCAATCTCGTAGAAAGTGTCCAGAGGACCCACAATAAAGACAATTGCATCTGCCGTCTTCTTTCACGTTCTTTTTGAGTTAAAGGTCCTTTAACCCCTCTGATTTGCATAGGCTCAGAGACATCAGCACCCTTGGGGTTAGCGTGGGTCTTGACCAACACCTGGGTCTCAAACTTGGACCCATCTGCTTTTCTGTTTTGAAGTCTGTGATCCAATTGGACCACTAAGTCTATATATTCTGTGCATTCTTGGGGCGGATTTACAACTTGGGCCAGGACATCTTTAAGTACTCCGCGTAGACCTCGATAAAATAACGTGATTCTTTTATCCTCTGGCCACCCAGTTTCCACAATTAGTCTATTAAAGGTCCCGATTGCCCTGTCGCAGGGATAGGAGTTCGTCATCCAGAGCCTGCCCCTGAGAGTGTCGAGCAAATAACCTTTCCATGCTTGCTTGAAATCCTTGAAAATCACGGAGAATCGGGTCATCTTGAGTAACCAGTGGAACTGACCAATCGGCAGCACAGCCGCTGAGATATGACAATACAAAGGCTACCTTGGTCTGGTCATTAGGGAAGGCCCCAGGTCTGCATAGGAAGTGCAAACGACACTGATTCATGAATATGGCGAATCGTTTGGGTTCCCCAGCAAAGCGTTTGGGTGGGGCCAGCGGCATGTTTCCAGGTAGATTAATCTGCACAGGGTTACTGGGAACCACAGGAGCGGGGTTCCCCCCGGAACCGGGTAGAGTAGTGTGTCCAGCTTGACCTTGCAAAAACTGTTTAGCCAGGTCATCAGTTCTTTCCTTTGATACAATCACTTCCCTCCTGAGAGCATTTGTCTCTTGACGAGCGGCGTGTACTTCGGCCCGTAATTCCCCCAGTAGTTGGGTCAACTGATCAGTCTCAGAAGTTTCCATAGCGCCTGGGTGGGAATTTGTAGAAAGGCTTCGCGTTCTGTAACGCTCACCTGACTCCCACGGAGGCGCTGGTCTAGTCTGGGTTGCTGTGGCCTCTTCGAGCGTGATGCGCAGAACTCGGAACACCGACTGAACAGGGCATGATGCCTGCTCCCGGGGGTGCTGGGCCTGGCCTGGTGCTCCGGGGGTAGGCATCTTGACACTTATCCACATACATTTTTAATGCATTCTCATTTGCATATTGTTCCAAGACCGTTAGTTGCCTCTGTAGGCCCACAGGCGTCTGGTCCAGCAGGAACAGATCATCCGCATACATGAAGCACACTATAGGCCATTTCCCTAATTTATGTGGATATGAAGTCGTCTTAACCAAATGCTCCCCAATATCAGCAATGACAATATATCCTGCGCACCCCCATCCATAATTTTTTGGAATAACCTTTCTCGGTCTACACAATCAAACGTGAGTTTAAAATCTATGAAAGCAATATAGACTGGCTGGCCTGACAGTGTGAGGAACCTGAGGGCGTCCTCACTTCTTTTCTAACTCCTCTTAATACAAAAAAGATCTGGGTGGTTCTAAGGACTTTCTGGATCATAGCAGAGTCTTACCCTCAGTGTCTCATAAATAAAGTAAAGTAAATTAGTCTGAAACTAAGGTGACACCTTAGTTTATCCATGCATCTAAAAAGGTGACAATCAAGAAAGCATCTTTCGGAGCCAGTGACTAGTATCTCTAAAGAAAAGTACTAGACCATATAAGAAACCAGGGGTGCCTCAAGATAGGCAGTATTAGACGAATTTACTTTATTTTCTTTATGAGACACTGAGGGTAAGACTCTGCTCTGATCCAGAAAGTCCTTGAACTGCACAGAACTTTTTTTGTATTAAGAGAAGTACTGACAATATGGTTTGTCAAGCCTGAACTAATCCTATATTAATGATGTACATATAGATTGATGTGTTATGTAGATTTGTTTTTTTAAATGTGATTGGGAGCTACGGGATATACCGACGAATCGAAGTCACACTAAACTAAGGAGCAGGAGGTGGCAGGGAAATCCCTCCTGAGTTTAGGGCAAGTTAGGCCTTAATCCACCCTGCATTTTGAGTTAAATAAAACTTTGAAGACAAAACGTGAACCTGTTGTCTGCGTCTACTTCTTGATGCCTTTACACTGCACAAATCAAGCACTGAACTCAGTTATGAAACACAAAGTGTAGCAATCACGCTACAAATGGTTGTTTATATTCCAATACATATTGCTTGCCTACTTTAAAGTTGCAGTTATTGAAAGAAAAGGCAAACTGTGCCTTGTAGTATTGCTGTTACCTGTTGTGCACAGTATAAGTAAAGTACAAGGGAGTCGTGTTCAGGAATAACACACCACATTTTCTGTGAGGGCTTGGATTTCTCATTGTACTGTAGAAAGCCACAAATAATGCTGTTTTTTGAAACTTCAGCTGCATCAATCTGTGGAAAAACAACAGAGAAAATTAGAGCTCTCTAATAAACTGGTTTGACAGTCTTTCACTGCTGGAATTAAAAACATGGTGTCGTAGTGTATGGATCCAACATTAGGGATGTAGGTACCCGTATACTATGTGAAAATCTTTTTCTCGCTCCACTCTGTCCCACAATCTGTGCCCAAACTGACCCCCCCCCATCTGAGTAAATTGCCAAAGATGTAATGGCCAATAGAAAGTTATTTTTTTGCCTTATTATTTATTTACACAAAGCTCACAAGTGGTTCTATGTCAGGTGCAATTGAATCATCTAGCCATGGATTTCACTCAGCATTTTGGAATTTGGAGTCCTGCATTTATAATGTGAAAGGCAAACTTATGAACCAAAATGCAAAGAACGCACTTGGACTCGATGAGACCCTTCCTCCTGGAATGGGACACTTTGAGAGCTTACTTTAAATTATTTCCCACAGAATAAGTAAACATGCAACATTTCATCAGCTGACGTTGCTGATTCGCTCCATTTTACCACCTTCCTCTTAATTCTTTGGGAGTTTTACTACACGTAAGAGGTTTTAAATCTGTGCTATATTTGGCAGAAAATGTGAAAACAAAGCAAGTTAATTCTATAAGCACCTAGGCTTCCTCATTGAATAGCAAATGGGCAGCAGACTCCTTATTTCCAAGTTTATTTAGCTGTTCGGATGCAGTTGCTGTGCCACAGCAACTTCTATTATGGGGAGTGTGAGTTGGTAATGAAAGGGAGCCTGATATAAACTAAGATTAAAAGAGCTACTGTATTTGAGCAACTTATCCGTATTCCTATGTCAAATGGTCTTATACTCCCAGCACCTTGGGAATGGAATGGATAAAATTCGGTTGATGGCGATGGCCAGATAAGCGATCAGGTGAACAGGTTTCACAACAAATTGAGCATATGTAATAAAGATGTCAAATAACATATGTGCCGCAAAGCTGTCTGTTGCTAAAACAGGCCAGTAGGGAGGATAACCTCTAGATGTCAGAGTTAGGGGAATTTATGGGTACATTTTTGTCCATAGAAGCCGACAATCATAAGTAAACGCCTTAGAGAATAAGAACATGAATTTGGAGATATGGTCTAACTCGCCTACACGAATAGAGCTTCAAGTAAAGGACTGCAGACAGAATGGCTACATTATAGCAGAGTGAAGACAGCACTGGAAAACTTTGGGAACACGTTTTAGAGACTGAGGAGGGCTGGTAGGAGTGATTCTGTGAAATGTAGAGAACGGCTTCAAGCTTGGATTTCAAGCTAGGTTTCTGCTGACAGAGGTATACTCCCGTGTATTTGAACAGGTCTTGTGAGGGGCCACAACTTTGTGTTTTTTAAAAAATCTTTATGATTTTAAATTACCCCAGTACAATTGTACATATCATTTTGATAGGGACAATTTAAGTGAACAACCCTAACAATTAGAGCCTGCTATCTCAGAGGGAGCTGCCAACATACAATATTCAATAGTACATAATCTTATGGGCAATAGTACAGTATAATGAACAAAGGGAGGATGCTCTATACGGTACAGTACCAATTTCCAACATCATTCTAGAGAACCTGATGAGATATTTTGTAGCTACACCATTGGGTCCAGCAGCTGTAAACGTACTCATCAAACCCCAGACGGGGTGCTCTCCTGGTCGGGTACAGATCAGAAGGGCGGTCTGCATTGTTTAGAAGTAGGAACCAGATACTGTACAGTGTGTCATCATCTTTGTGTTCATGCTTGCTTAACCTGAGATTGCATTCAGTTTTACTCCATTTATGCAGATCAGGTCTCCAGTCTTCAAATTTGGGTGCAGCAACAGGCTTCCACCGTAATACGATGCAACCTTTTGGTAATATCAAACCCAGCATTATAAACTTTAACAGCATACTCTTTCTTCTCAGCGGAAGTAGGACAAGTAGACCTACTTCTGGGGATACCTCCAGCACAACATCAGAAGTTCTTGTAAGTTCCATTGCCCTCTCTCTCCCAAAGCTTGCACCAGGGGACAACTCTGCCACATGTGTAGAAAACTATCTTCCTGTGACTTACAGCGGGAACATGCAGAGGTCTCATCTGCTTTAGTTTGGTGAGGTTACAACTCTGTTAACATGTTTTCACAGGTCGTGCACCATTCAATAGCCCGTAGATTCCAACCTATATCCCATTGTAACTGAATTGCAGATATTTTGTGCAGCCTCCATCTAGCACATACTTTGTACGAGGCCGTTATTTTACCCCCGGACCTAATTCTAGCAGCATGCTGTTATAGAATGGCTATGTTTGGTTCAAATGGGAAATCTGGCCACAGCTTCCTAATCTGTGCCACGTAACCGGCATACGCCAAATCAAAAAGTGACCATCTCCCATTTGCCAGCACTCATTAAGCCTAGCAAATTCCATAAGATGGCCATCTCCATGCAGCCACACCATATTTTTGTAACTTGAACATACCAGCGAGTGACCCTTCAGGAAGCTAGGACTGCTAGGCTTTCATGTTTTGCCACATGTAGGTAGAGAGGGTAGGAACATTAACTTGTACTGCTCGAGTCAAACCATCTCCATTCAGATCTGCTGCGTTGTACTAAATGATTGGGGCAGTACCACTGCATCTTTTCCATTTAAACTGGAATATTCCTCAAGTTAACGAGAGCTATTGTTCCCTCAAGCCACAGAACTACCCACTGCAACTATGCTGCCCTGGAATATGCTAAATACATCTGGTGGCGCTATCCAGTCTTGCGAGTAAGGAGGCTGTATTTCTTTGAACCCAATCTTTGCTGCCATATCACCCCAATGGATTTGGGTATCCCCAGGAGTATGGATTCAAATATAATGCCCTGGGATATACTATCACTTTAGACAATGCCACCCTACACATAAGAAAGATGGGAAACTTTAGCCAGAACTCTAAAGATCTTCCAAGGCCTGACAACAATTTTGATATGTTTTCTTCAAAAATAACTGCCGGATGACTGATACTAACACCCAAATACCTGGACAGGGGCATAGTTATCTGTAATGGGACTAGCTTCTGAATACCATCCCCGGTCCAAGACAATGGTTAGATTATGGACTTTGACCAATTTATCTGCAGAAATCAGATACAACTCCTCCACAAGCTTTAGCAACTTGCCAAATCTCCTACCTGGCTCATGAACATATAAGAGAATGCCATCTGCGCAGAAAGCGATCACATGATGTTTGTCTAATACATTAATCCAGTCTTCTGCAAACCATGACCGGAACAGGCAGGCCACAGGCTCCATAACTAGCACAGAAATCAAAGGTGACATGGGACAATTTTCTAGATCCCCTGAGCCATCTCCTTTACAATGTTCTCGTGGTTCGTATTCTTGCCACTGGGGATTCATGTAGTAATGACACCCAACTGATTACCAGTATTCCCAGCTCTACGTTTTTCAGCACCTCTTTCATGTAGAACAAGTCCATGTGGTTGGTATCAAAGCTCACAAAGACAATATCCTGGTCCTGTTTCAAATATATTGCATTGTATTCCTACAAGGTAGGAACCTGGCTTGATCTACAGGAACAAGCGAAAAAATAATCCTCAAAAGGCAACCTGCCAGTACCTTGCTCAACCTCTTATTGTCTACATTGATCTTAGATGGGGGAGGTTATGATGCACAATCCAATCTCTCCTTTCCCAGTTAAGGCAGATGGCCACCTCCTGTGGGGACGCTGGCAAGGCTCATTCTCCAAAGCATCATTATACACTGTTAATAAGCTGGGTGCTAGTTATCCTTTATATGTTTTTAAAAAACTCTGCTGGAAAGGCTCCCCCCTTGGCGTTTTCCCAGTGCACGAATTTCAGGTGGCACGATCACATTTCACAAAACTTAGCGGGTCTTCTGATCATCCCTTCCTTCTGTGCACAATAGGATATACCCACTTCATTTAACATGTCCTAAACCTGATCTGGATTGTTCTAGGGCTTTTGTGTTTAGAGATCTTTGTAGAACTCTTCAGACGTTTTACTTATTTACTCATTTCTGTAGACCAATCCTTCTGCTGAGTTTGTGATTTTCCCTATGTTTGCCAGCCTAGCCCAGGCGCACACAACTTTCTCACCCTCATTATGCTGCTTAGTAATATATGCTTTATATTTGTAGTGTCCTAGTTTGTCAAAGGACTGAAACAATTCCTTCCTCTGGGACAGTAACACCCGCTGCCTTTTTTCACCGGTCAACAGTTTTTTCAGCTCTTCCACTACTTTCTTCTTCTATGTCATAACATCTAGCAGTTGTCTACATACCCCATATCGAACAGACAGATAGTTTCCCCTGATGGTCACTTTAAATTCCTTCCAGAATGCTGCCACTCTTATGCACTGCTTTCTCCTTTATTTATTTTTGCATTTGTAAAGCGCACAGAAGCTCACTGGCATTGAGGCACTGGTTACAGGGTGGTAAAGGGAAAGGGGGTAGGGAGTATGGGAGGGAAAAGCAATGGAGAGGAGAATACAGAGGATAACATGGGTTTACAGTTTCATTGCATCATACTCAAAGTCTTTGCGTGATGTAAGGAGGCACAGTGTTCGATATGCAGCAGTGAGTGATCTAAAGGTTTTTAAAGTTTGCGTTCTTTAACTGGAAGCCCGTGAGCAGCTCTTCCGAGTGCTGCTACTTAATTACATTTGGAAAGGTCCGTAGCTGCCCAGATGGCAATATTCTGGATAGTCTGAAGCTTGCAAAGATTCTGTTTCGTGGTACCGGCTAGGAGGGAGTTGCAGTAGTCGAGCTGGAGCCAACAGTGGCTCTTCTTATGGTCAAGCGGTCATGTGATGAGAGTAGATGTTTGGTGGCATTCAAATGTTTGATGGCATGGGCCACTGAAGATGCAATGGAATTGACGTGCCGGGACTAAGGCTTGAGTCTAGGTAGACGCCAATTGTTTTGATGCTTGAGGAGACCGGGATGGTGCAGGCACCAATGGTAAATGAGTGGTAGGCTGGATCCTGTTTGGCCAAATGAGACGGGCGACTGACAGTCAGGATTTCTGTCTTGTCATCCTTCTCTGCAAATGTAACCGGTATTTGTCTACGAACCCCATATTAAACAGATATGCATTTACCCAACCAAGCGAGCAATTCTTGAGGGTCGATTACCACCTCATCTACGCAACATGACCCGTTATAGAACATCTCCATTTTGTAAACCCTCTGCATCCAACTATGAACTTCAACCAACAAACTTCCCCATAAACCACCCGTGCAGCACAAATAACCACAAAATCTGCAGCATCATTCTGTAAGGAAGATCTCCACGGCTGGGGAGCAATCTTCCTGTATTTAAACAGTCAAATTACTATACTAAAGCATAAAACCCTGAGCTGGCCACTGTGAACACCTCCTCCCTAATAGTGGCATGTCCAAGTAAGAGTCCAGGGATGGGACCAGGAGATCCCTGCCTGAATCCCATTGACAGGTAAGCTACCCACCACTAGTCCCCTTTTTATTTGTATTCTAAAGAGCTTCTTTATCCAATTTTCCAAAATAGTCCCTTTCTTTTCGTTTCCCCCAAAAACTTTTATTTAACAGACTGTGATAGAAGACAAGTGCAAATGAACGGTACAATGTTCGTGCAACATCACAGGTTGTATTCCAGTAATACATCTCAGGGGTTGCAAACACTCCTGTTACACAGGTGAGGTGCCGGCTGTAACATAATTTAATGCACTTTCCCTGTCAGTAGAGCAGTGAGAGGATGTGTACATGCAAGCCCAGATTCACAGCCATGCATAATCTTCTATTGTGATGCCCAGGTCCTCTTCCCATTTACTCATATAGGGCAAGCGTGTCATGTGGCGGCCTTCTGTATCCACGCAATCTGAATAGTCTAGAGACTTTTGGTTTTTGGAATCCTGGCTGAAGAGCCAATTCCAGAGGATATGGGGGGGTCTAACTGCCTTCTCCCAACACCCAATGTCGTAGCTGGGCGTGGTGAAACCGCTCTGATTCACCCAATGAGAACTCCTGTTTACAATCAATAAAGAATAGCGGGGCACCATCATTGTAAAACTAGTGTAGGGTCTCCAAACACCCCCATCCGAAGCCCCCAACCTCCCCCGCTAACATCCCAGCTGAAAAGCAGGGTTCCTCCAGAACGGCGTAAGAGGACCTATGCCCAATGGGGTGCCCCACTGATGAAGTGCTATTTTCAGGTAATAGAGCAAGTGTGTAGTGGCTCTGAGCAATGGAAGCCCTGTGAGTCCTGCCAGACCCCTCACATCAATGTAGGAGAGTTTCGCTAATGTCACCCCCCAAACAGGCCTGTCAATCTCCGTCCACTTAGGTGCCGCTTCATTCACCCCCATGTTACTGCATGCAAAACCTGTTGTTATGCTTAAACTAAAATGGCGCTGGTGCGCAGTGCATTCTGGGAGCGCTCGGAGCCATGATGGATATTTACTTCCTGCCGCAGTGAAAAGCTGCACACATTTTGCTGAGTGTTAGATTCACGGTGCTGAGGAAAACATGCTTTTCAAACCTGGTATGCGGTCAAGGACATTTCTGCTGGGAAAGCTAACTTTGTTATGGTTTGTTCCTGTTCTCCGTGGAGCGTGTTTTTAGAGGAGGGAGGCACTCTGCTCCTTGAGGGTGGCTGTCGATAGACCCATCTGGCAACCAACGGCTGCTCATCAATGCGCAAGTGCCATTTCCAGAAGGTTTGAGAACTGCCACCCCTTTTCGGAGTGTGTATATATGCGGAAACCCGGAGGTGGTCAGGTGAGACTTCAGCCGGAGGAGGACGCTTATGTCCGGCATTCCTCTGAGCGGTAGTGCTCTCGGCCCAGCTGTTCCCGGAGTCTTCCAGCTGCTTCTGGGTGAGATGAGGAATCCAGTATCGCTCACGGTGATGTATTTTCTTTTGAATTCTTTGCTTCTTCTGTGATTTATGTCTATATTATTTCTGTGAGTTATTTCTATGTTATTACTGGTTGCTTCTAAACTTGCGTCTTTCTGCGTTCAAAGTATTGGCTCTATAATTGCATTGGTGATTTATGTTTTTCCGTGCACTCTGGGGAGAGCAATACACCCGTGGCGCTGGGTTGTACCGGAAGAGATCCGGGACGCCCAGTCCCCCCTCACCTTTATGGGTTTTAACAGTACCTTATGAGAGATCCGGGCCCGCTTATTCCCCCAGATGAATCAGAAGACTTTATTTTGAAGACTGCACTGCTCAGCATCAGGAATCTGTACTGGCAGTGCCAAGCATCGGTATAAGAACCAAGGCACCAGGTTAATTTTAACAGCAGCAATCCTGCTAGACCAAGATATTTCTTGCCATCTATGAAATGGCCAGCCAATTCCACTGTATCGGAGAGAGCGCCTCCAACGTGCTCAGGTTAGGGGCCTTTATTTATTGTGATATCCAACCCATGCGATTTAGAATAATCAACTGTAAAGCCCGAAACCCTCCGGAAGCTAGCTAGTTCCCCCAGTAAAGCTGCCAATGAGCTATCAGGACATTGAAGAGTGAGGAGCACATTGTCCACATACACTGAAATATTATATCCCCCCCCCCCCCAACTGCGACACCCACAATATTCCTGATGTGACAGGCAAATGGTTCCATCGTCAAGGCAAAGATTAGCGGGGACAGAGGGCAACCCTGCTTCATGCCTCTAGATAGGGCCATATATGGTGTATAGAGCCGATTTACTCTGAGTGAGGTTGATTGTTCCCAGTAGTTAGCTAGAACCATTGACTTAAAGTTAGGTCCAAAGTCAAAGGCTTGCAATGTGAGTTTTATGTACATCCAGTCCACCTTATCGAATGCCTTATGGGCATCCAATGCTACCACCCCACCTCAGTCCATGTCAAATGGGCAACCTCTTAAATTATCCTGAGTACTACGTCCGCTATAAACCAGTTTGGTTTCAGTCTATAATACTTGGCCGAACCTCCATGAATCTACGTGCCAGAATCTTGGAGAAAAGCTTTAAATTGTTAGTGAGGGTAATTGGGCGATATGAATCACAGTAAATCGGATCCTTCCCCAGTTTAGGAATGAGGACCGCAGTTGACATCCCCATTGTAGGGGTGATTCTCCCTGATTCCAGGAACTAGTTGAACAGGGCTGTCAAAAGTGTGGGGTAAGGAGGAGCCTGAACTACTTATAGAAGGGGGCTCTAAATCCATCGGGACCCAAGGCATTATTTTTCAGGGTGTTTATGGCCCAGTTCACCTCACTGGATAGTAAGGGACCCTCAAGGGATTCCCTCAACTCACTAGACAAGCGTGAAACCTTGGCCTACCTCAAATAAGTGGACTGCAACCACTCAGAAAGAGACAACCCCACAAAATAGTTCCTTTCTTAATCAAGGATAAGAAAGCAAGATGTTTTAGAACCATGTCTTTTCTCTATTATCATCAACAACATCTAGGTTAATGGCTGTCATGCCTTGTAGTGAGAGTAAAAATAGCAATATTTCACAACTTTTCCTTATTTGATTGCACCAGAATCCTAATGCCAATACCAGAATCCCATCTCCAGCCTTAATACAGAGAAAAAGAGCATCTGCACCAAGACATCATAACATAGTTTCATTATAATTTATGGCTTCTTTCAGGTCCTAAAACAAAAGCCTTTTCCCCTTCATTTCGTAGCAGTAAAGGTGGCAGTAACGCATACAGTATTCCCTTTGCCCTGAGGAGTTTCTTATCTTAGTAAAACGTCCTTC
Source organism: Ambystoma mexicanum (assembly GCF_040938575.1). Taxonomy (NCBI): domain Eukaryota; kingdom Metazoa; phylum Chordata; class Amphibia; order Caudata; family Ambystomatidae; genus Ambystoma; species Ambystoma mexicanum. Next base: position 152,603,573 of record NC_090936.1, read on the forward strand.
AGTTCTGTATTTCGACTCCAAAATTGGGATACAAGGATTAGTTGTTATCACTACAGATAGTCTTCCATACGTCTGTGCTGTGGCCATTATTTTAAGTTGATCCTGGTATCTCAGTAATTGTACCCTCTCTATTCTGGGAAGCAAGCCTTGTGGTTGCCAGTGCAAAAGGGTCTTATGTTTTCCATCCACCAGTATGCTTTAAAGTACTTCCTGATTGTGAAAACCTTTTGGCACAAATTCGTCAGGAAAAGCTTCCAAGGATGCCCACAGTAATCCAAGGTATCTGCACAATATTTTGCCACGATCACTCGCCCAAGTCCCCTATCTTTGCGGTGCACTGACTGACCGTGGACTGCAGCTGAACAATTGTGGTTTCGTTGCCATCGGTCATGTTCTCCAGTGACAAAGTGAGTCTCTTGACTTCTGCTGTGCACTCTGCCAGCTTTTCTATGTCTTGCTGAATTTGCCCTGCTGGCATTGGCAGTGTAGCCATCTTCCCCGAAATGTGGTTGTTGCCCTCTATTATTAAGCATTTCAGCAGGAATTCGTAGATGAGGTATCTGCCATCATCCTTGCCCGGACAGAGCCCTACTAAATAAATCGACCCTCTCTCAGGCGATTTACAAGCTCCTTTGCCAAAGCTTTCAGGGATTAATCAAATGTGGCTCTCTGATTCATGCCTGTTTTTCCCATAAATATTTACCTTACAAGGCCACTCAGCAAGCTCCTGCCTACCCACAGGACTGGGGCACCGGGGTCAATACATTTTAAGTATATGCTAGATGCGTGCCAAGTTATGGCACTGTTTACATACATATATTGTAATCTGCCCGGTTGTTGGAGTCTGCACATGATGTACTTTTGAAACAATTTTCCTTCAATCAAGAGGACAATATTAAATACTGTGGCCATTTGGTGGCTCCACCACAGCAACAACTGGTGCCCTGGATTACTTTTGCCATTATTTCAGCACTCAGCTGAACACCACCTTGGACTGGACACACCTGGGTAAAGCAGGATACAACACAATACGGCCTATTGATGGGAAAGCCCTTGTTCACCACCTACTGTGCTGTACAATTGGAGAGCTGTCTCTGCTTCATTTGTGGTGAGGCTGGCCAGCTTGCATGAGTCCACATGTCTGAAACTGGGCATAGGCACCAGGGATCCACTCTGTCAGTCCTCCGCAACTCAGAAGAATGCTGAACTGTCCAGAGGCACCCACCTAGCCCAGATGGATTACCCGATCTGAGGAAGCAGCGCAGCACCAGGCAACACTGGTTTGCTGCTTGGCAGGCTCCTACGCTCTTCACGTCTCCCGTAGAGTCCCATGCCCCCACTCAGCCCTCTTAGCTACTGCTATTGGGCATACATGCTGCTGTGGGGGCAAAGGAAAATAAACAGTTGTGAACTCTATGTTGGTGTGGCAGAGCTGGCAGGATTCGCTACTGCTGGTCCAACACCTTGGCATATTTTAACTGTACCTTTACCTTTTGGCGATCTTTTCAGGAGCCAAATTTATGTGTCATCCATCAGATAATGAAGAATATCATGAAAGCGACTGGTAACCTGTCAAAAAAGGTTGGGGTTGGGTGACAAAATCGTCTTAGGTCGGGCATCAGCTCTGCTGCAAAATTCGGAACTAATGAGTGTCAGTTAATTGAACAGCCTTAGTCTAGTAGACATTTTCTGCTTTGAAAAGAAGAGAAGCAAATGGAGCACATGAGAAAGACATAACTGTCTAAAAACTAGGGTTTTTGTTGGGTGGAATATTACTTTCAGAGAGCCATTATGTTAATTTTTTCTTTAGTCATCCCGAGTGATTTCCCAATGGGAAAATAAATTTGGGTATTTTCTGCAACTCTTCAGGATTTATTTGCATACCTGGCACTGCAACAAATAGATTGTGTTGATGCAAAATATTTTTTATGATAAAATGCATTAATAAGGAAGCCATGATGACAATTCTTTTCATTTAACATTATATTATTACTCTGCAGAACCTATAATGACAAATTAGGAATGGAGAACAAACATGTTTTCAAAAGTTTAATTTCTCTCCAAGTGAACGTTTTTTTAAACTTTTACTTTGCTTAAATGCCTTGCCTTTGAAAAACAATTTTAACTATGTTTATTTATTTCAACTGGTGAACGCAACAATTCAACAAAAAACTAGAGTTTATTTGACCTTTGGGATATTTATTAATATTTTTTGATGATATAAATTCTTAATATTACTACATAATTTCACTATTGTTTTCTTTTCTTATCAGTTTGAATAGTTAGAACAAGTGGCGCGGGCCGGCAGCAGGCTATTTCTGCTGCAGCGGAGTGGTACAGCCTTCTTTTGCAACCTTTTGGGTTGAGCCCGCTGGAGGCACACTGGAAGCCAGTGTTAAAATTCCCCCACACCTTGCCGAAGCAGAGCAGAGTAGAGCCGGCAGCAGGCTGATACTGCTGCAGCTGAGTGGAAGGAAGCGACTTGTCTCTGGGACTGCGACTGGGCTGGTGGCTTTGAATGACTGGAAACCGGGTGCAGCGGCATGGAGGGATCGGCGTGCGGTTGCTGCTGTGAGGCTAGGTGGAGAGGAACCAGCCTGTGTATGCTGTTAACAAACATGCTAGTGTAATTCCTATAAGGCGGCCTTGCTGGTGTAAATTGGATGAGATCTGGTGGAACGCAGGTGAGCAGCTACCCGTCACAGTTGCTTGAGGGTAGCAGACTCTGCAACGGTGGAGGGTGAGTTGGAGAGGTTTAGTCCTGACAAGATAATGTGTTATTTAAATCATTTATATACCATCATAGTGTAATGTTTTGGACTATTTGGGACTTCATTACGAAGTATGTTGTCAACTCAAACCTTTGAAAAAAATGGAACCCAAATTGGTTCCTAGATAGTACCTTTGACCTTCTTTTATCCACTGAAAGGTCGCTTGCCTGCTCATATGAATCTGTGAGCCATACCCTGGTCTAAAAATTGCAACCTCCCAAAAGATCAGCGGTACAGTAATAATGATAATTGGGGGTAGGGGGATTGCTTGTGGTCAAGATCACACAGAACCAGTGGAAGTGACCTGGTTTGATCCATCTACTTTAATCACTCCACCTACACCTTTATGGAACCATTTTGAGTGTTTGACAGAGATGGAATGTATTGACTACAAAGCCCACCTGCAATTTGGAAGGACCGCAGGTGGTCCTTTTTCCTGACTCTTCTGACACCTCTGTGATCAAAAGTGTGAATGATAATGTTTCTCGGGCTACGATTATTAATGAAGCCCCCATGTCATCATCACTTGTAATAATTTCCTGGAACATGGCAGGCGCCAAAACTAAGCTGAACAGATTTGATGTTTTGGAATTCTTGGATCAGGCAGGCTTCCTGCGCCAGGAAACCTGGTTACTAAAGAGTGTTGTAAATTATGATTTTCATGCACATTGCATTCCAGCTCACAAAAATGCACCTGGGCGTTGTTATGGTGGGTTGGCAACACTAGTAAAAACCAATCGCACTAGCAGGTAAATTCTTTCAGGGACGTTTGAAATCTTTTCTTCAAATGTTCAGGGTTAAAATGAAAAACACAAAGGATATCCTGCTGGTTAGCTTTTATAATAGCCCCCACCCTCAATATCCAGATGGGGGCTCATCGGAATTGATTAGGATCATGGATGAACTGTTGGAAAATGTGGAAATGCATAATGTGGTTTTAATCTTAGGTGGGGATTTTAATGTCAAGATGGGGTAGGGTGCTCTTTGATGAGACAGAGGACAATCTGGCAGGGATTCCAGAGCCAATCATGTTAGATACCCGAATATGCCCAGCGGGGCTGAGGTTGTTGTTGAGCTTGTATAATTGGGGTATGCGATCAGTGAATGGCCATTTCGCCAATGATATACTGGGTAAGGTCATGTTTTAAACAGCCCAAAGAAGCTGGTCCATTGACTATGTTTGCCTTCCCATTACTTTTTTGGAAACAGTCGTGGACTTTCAGGTCACTGGCGATATAGTTAGCAACCACCATCCAATTGTGCAAGAGCTTGAAAAATGTATGGGACACAACTCTTGCTACATACCTCATCTGTCAATTCCTCTCTTGATAAAAGCAAGAGAAGACTGAAATGGAATCGGAACAATCAGGGGATCCTTATGGAAAACATTATCTTAAACTGAGAGTTGATTGACAACTTTCTTGATGGATGTGAAGGATCAGAGTAATAATTTGGCCAATTCCCTAATGGCTAATATATGGAAGTAATTTATTACTGCATGTAGCAGCAGGAATAAGATGGATTCTCTGTTGTGGTTTAACTTGGATTGTACTAAAGCTAAAATAAGGCGTTTAACAATGTTAAAAAATCCCATTGCTTCCAGGAGTGAAATTATTGCGGCAAAAGTATCCTATAAACAAACTATTGCTAATGGGAAAAAAGAAATCAGGAGAACGTTGTGGTCTGATGTGATGATTGCTTCTGAACATGATACGAAGGCCTTCTGCGAAATGGTGAACCAAGGCCCGTTTTACAAATATAAGTTTCAAGGCCTGGACACTATAGTCCTGGACCATGCTTGGTTAGATCATTTTACCAGCCTTTACAATACAGGACCTGCACATGGTTTATCTGATTTACCTTCATCATTAGATGCTCAGGGAGCTCATCAATGCTTAGTTGAAGGTATGGGTATGGCGTTAGAATTCTCAGTGGCTGAAGTAATTGTGGTGATTAAATGTCAGAGCCTTTAACAGATCACCAGGACCAGATAATATACCTGCGGACCTTTTTTCTGCAGTAATACATCTGTGGCCACCCATTCTGAAATTGGTTTTAATGAAATTACCTCTAGGGGTGAGGGGCATACCTCCATCATGATTTTTAGCAATAATACAACCTATCTCCAAGAAAGGTTCAAGGGATAAGCCAGGCTTATACAGACAGATTTCGCTTCAGGATTCCCTCTTTAAAATCTTTGGATGTGTTCTCCTAGCTAGGATGGAGAGCAGGGCGGCACTAAACAACATTCTGTCCCCTGTTCAGCTGGGATTCAGATCAGGGTTGGGTACTTGTGAGCAATCGCCTAATTAATATATGATGGTGTTCCACTCCCTGCATGTGAAAAAGGAGTCAATTTACCTGGCCTTCATGGACCAGATTACTGCTTTTGAGAAAGTCAATCGTGCTACGCTGTGGCAGGTGCTCAGGTCCATGAATTGTCCTGTGGGAATTATCAACCTTCTAATAAAGCTCCATCAAACTACACAAGCTGTGTGCAGGGAAATGGGCATTGCACTAATTCTTTCCCAGTCAAGGTAGGAGTATGCAGGGCTGTGTCCTGGTTTCCCTACTCTTTAGGTTGCACATAAATGGCTTTTATGAAATGATACTGTATTGATTATGCATACGCCACAAGCATTACAGAAAATCATCCATCATTATACGAATTTCATGGATGAGCTTGATCTTAAGGCGAATACATAAAAATCCACAGTCATGACATGTTATAAAGGGATGCGTTCACCTAAACTCCCACCTATGTGCAACAAGCATACTATTATCCCAATTGTTAAAAAAATTCAATATTTGGGGCGAGTTTCACGTCAATTGTTTCATCAGAAGCATGTGTCAAAAACAATTCATGAGGTTTATGCAACCCTGGAGAAGGAGGGGGGTGTTCTCCATTGTATTGCAAAGTTTAAGGCAAAGCCATTAGAACTCATCCTAAAAGTATATCACAGCAAAGCAGCCTCAGTCACCCGACATTTGGTTCAGGTAATAGAAAATTACTGTTTAAAACAAATCCTGGGACTTCTTCACTCTGCCTCCAATTATGGGGCTCACCTGGAACTGGGTTTTGGCTTTTGCAGCAACTTACTGTCAGCCTAACCACTACTCCACTAGCTACGCCTATGGAGTAATGAGGCTATCCCGACACATGATATTATCAGGTTTCTAGTTCTAAAAGATGCCAATGTTACGATGCCATGGCTAAAATGTATAAAAACTATGATTTCGGAAATTGATGCTCTTTCATATTTTATTGCACCAGACATTAAGAACTCGGGCGGCAACAGCTCTAAAAACTAGACTTGCATCTCATATACAGGAAAAATAGAATTGTATGAGTTCCTAAAACCATTCAATCGGAGGAATGCGTTTATAGAGGCACTTAGTGCAGAAAAATACTTATTATGGGCTGCAAACCCCACTCACAGGATTCTGCTCACTAGGGCATGTTATAATTGTCTCCCTTTAAGAGCCATTATGGCTTTATGGAAGGATACTAGTGATAATGCAAATCAGACATGTTTATTGTGCAGTGCACCTCCAAAGGACCTGGCAATGTTTTTTTAGTTTTCCCTGTGCATCATGAGATAAAAGCTGGGACCAAAAGGCTGTTACTGCGTGAATTACAGTTTGTACTGTTCCGCCTGGCACTACTTTATCTCTTGTGGGTGATACTCCAAGAGTGGGATGGGCACCCCTATCGTTTGAGGCGTGCCTTGAATAAAAGGAAAATGTGAATACATTTTTAGATGTTAATATACCCAACATTTTTGTTTTTGCCAGTGGGCTGCTCGAGGGAAGGAACTCCTTGTTTTTTTAATTTGTGCATTCCTTCTTTTTAATAATGGATTTATACTGTATTTTGCCACTGTTTATATTGTATTTTGTATGAGTATGTATTTATTGGAAAGAATGTTTTCCGACGTAAACTAAATTGATGATGAGTTAGAACAATAGTAATATTTATATGAATACCATTTTAAAATGACAGCTAACAGTAATCTCTATATATATATTTGTGAAAGTGTGTTTGTATGTTTGGGGTTGGCTCCAGCCCCATAACATTTGGTGGGCTGAACTTTGGCCCAAGGTCGGCATACCAGTCTGGGGTGTACTGGCAATGGGGAAATTTGACCAACCCCACCCATTCGCCATGCACAGGGTGCAGGTCTGGGCACTGTGCTATCAGTATGGGAGATTTTGGGAGATTGACAATTGTGCGATTGTTGTCTCCAGCCCCACAACAGTTAGTGGGCTGAGGTTTTAGCCCTATATCAGCATACCTGTCTGGGGTGTATTGGTGATAGTGAAATCTGACCAACCCCACCCATTCGCCCGGCACAGGGCACGGCCTGGCCCTCTGCTATCAGTATAGGCAATTTCGGGAGATGGATTTTGCAATTTTTCAAAAATAGGAAGTTAGGACACAATAAAACATACTCAAGGCTATATAGTACACCCCCATGTGCATGTCAGCTACAGACCCGGTCAACGCTGTGAAGGTACTACTAGTTATTTAAATAGTGTGACATCAAGTACTGTTATTCATTTTATATTTTAATTTTGAAAAGTGAACTAATGTAGCACACATTTTTTAATACGGTTCTTATTTTGTTTCCAGAGTTGCTACTTTTGTACATTTGACTTTCATATTCTCTGAGAGGTTAGTCAAACCCAATCAAGGGGAGTGGGAATAGTGGTTAAGGCTTCGTCTCAGGAGAGGGGGGTGGGGTCACGGATCCACAGTGAGTCCACATAGTGAAATACACAATGATTCTACACAAATACTAGATTTATTTTAGGCCAAAAAACACAGTAGGAAAATGAATCAAGCAGATAATGTTATTACACAACACTCTAAATATAAAACATATACACAATCCCCTTTGGTTATTGAAATGCACACAATTCACCTATACACGCAAATGGAAGGGAAGTAGTTATGCAATGATAGAACCAGCTCACAAAAATAGAAGCCCTACCTGTATGAGTCCAATCGCTATGTTGAACAGGGTCTTGTGACCAAAAGTCACAAAGTTCTTTTAGGAGAGGGGACAAAGGTAGGAAGAATTCTTGGGTGGGTGAGAAATTTTCCTAAATACTTTATAAGGTACTGGTAAGTAATATGCTTTTCTATCGGTTAGAACAGCTATTTAAGCAAACTTTTAAAAAGCGAGAAAATGAAATAAACAAACATTTATTTTAAGGTTTATTCTTGGGGAAACAGGGTTAGTTTACTCACCATCCTTGCTCCAATTTTCCCAAATTACTTGGCAGGTCGACTGAGTCGCTGGAGGTAGGTTTTCCCGCCATTGAATACAGTAGAAGACAACCAGGAGCTGCAGGTGCTAGGAGGATTCTGGTCAAGTCCAAGAGCTGAGTGCAACCCTTTTTGATGAAAACAAGCAGCAGACACTGATGCAGGCAACTTCAGGACACTTGACCAGATGGAGGGGAGCTAGTTCCAACAACAGTCACTGCACACATGCGACAGCAGGTATCTTCTCAGTCACAAACACAGACGGTCATCCAGGACAGAATCCCTTGATGATGGGACTCTGAAACTTGGCAGTAAGGTGACTTGTACGAGCTGGCAACTACCAAAGTTCCAAGCGAAAATGTGGAACAGCGATGATTCTGGCACGGTAGCCCAAGTCTGAGATGGTCAGTCCACTGGGTAGTCCAGGGACACTTCTAAAGGCTTCAGGTAGCAGGATGGTGAGAAGGCGTTGAGACTGGTTGGTCCCGCCAGTTTAAAGGGGCAAAGCACTGACAAGGGCCTTCTGAGAAGGACAGCAGGGCTTCACCAGGACAGTTGCAGGAAAAGTTGCTATGCCTCTTCAGAAGTCATCCTCAGGTCCTCAGTCAGCTGCACAGCTAGACAGGATACTTGGCTCCGTTTCTGATCTACTGAAATGGCTGCAGGACTCCTCTTCTTATCCTAAAATCAGGTGAGTGATCAAATTTAGCCCTCCAATAGAAAGGATCCACACCACTCAGTCAGCAGTGGTCCAATCAAGGACCACTGTGGGTTTCATTTGTGTACGCACACTAGACTTACTGGCACCAGTTTGTGGATTAGGTCCAGACAGTCCCAAACCACTTCCTCGGTCCTGTAAGGAGTCCGACATGGGAGAGGGACACATAGGTGGAGTTTTCTCACAAGTAGCCATTTATTAAATAAATTGCAATCATCAATAGACCTCAAGAGAATACTCAGTAAAGGCCTGACTTTCTGGCCACCTTCGGTTTCAGATTACTTCTCACTAAATACTGATCTCTATAGATTTTTTAGAAAGTTAAAACTAAAGAAACATTTCTCACAAATGGAGACACTACAAAAGAAAAAACAACATATTGAATTTCCATTGGAACTATCAATTGTACAGATGGAAAACAGGGCAAACCTCAAACTTAACAGATGAAGAAGATTCCTATACAGTGCAAAAAGTAACGGAAGAAATGAATATTGACATAGACTTAAGTGAAGAAACCACACTAAGGCCAAGATCTACATTTACACCAGCGTTGGCACAAGAGAATGGAATAGATTTATTTCATAAACCAACATTGAGTGAATTGAGATCACAGTACTTTTCAGGGAGATTAGGAAATAGGAAGAAAAACCAAAAGTGGCAAAAGGAAAAAACAGCAATTGATCTGCTACGAAATAACAATTAAAACAGCAGACAAGGGAGGAAACATGTATTAATGGACACTAAGGACTACATAACAGCAGCTGAAGAGCATCTGAACCAAGAGCAGTTTTATGACAAACTAAAGACCAGCCCGCTACCAGAATTGATACTGGAATGGACCTCAATGGTAAAAAATTGGACAGAGCAAAATCTTCTAACAGACACGGAGAAAGACTTTATCAATAATTTTCCCATAATGGGCACCATATACTTTATACCTAAAATACACAAGCCATATACTACCTTCCCTTCCTTCAGACCCATAATCAACAGCATAGGCTCAATCACCAAACCAATATCAAAATACATAGATACTCACTTACAGCCCCTTGTACTAGGTCTCACTTCATTCATAAGAGATACTAAGCATGTCATACAGCAAATCGAAGAAATCGATTGGCAACAACGCTATTTCCTGGTCACATTGGACATCTCCTCCCTATATACAAGCATACCACATGATAAAGGATTAGAAACTACCAACTACTTTTTGAAAACAAGATCAGTTTCATATTACAAGCAAAATGAAATGCTTCTAGAAATGTTACACTTCACACTGAATAACAATATCTTCATGTTCAACGACCAAGTCTATAGACAACAACAGGGGACAGCCATGGGAGGCAAATTTGCACCATCTTATGCCAATCTATATGTTGGTCAATTTGAAATAGAACACGCCTGGTCCCATGAAGCTTTCACTATACTCCACAAAATAATATATTGGGGCCGGTACATAGATGATATTCTTCTGCTATGGAACGGAAATAATGAAACCTTGAACGAATATGTCAATTATCTGAATATCAATCAATACAATTTTAAGTTCACAACCATTCGAAGTCCCAATCGAATCCAATTTCTAGATTTGGAAATGTACATTAAAAATGGAAGAATCCTGACAACTTTATACGTCAAACCAACTACTGGTAATACAATCCTACATGCAAAAAGTCATCATCCCCAACATATTATTCAGAATATTCCGTATGGAGAAATATTAAGAATAAAAAGAAACTGTACTGAACCACTGTACTGTTGTGGGTAAAATAAAGCTTGTATCAACTTTGAGGGAAGGACTTGGAGTAGCATAGGCCGGGAAACCTCCTCCCACCTGGAAGATGTGGTATAAGACCAGAAGCACACGCCCAGTGTGCCAAAACCAGAGCAGACAAACTCGCGGAATGCATGACAGCCCTTCAGGGAGATAGACTGGAAAGGCAGAGTCCCAGAGAGCATCGCGTGAAGGACGATACCTGAGCGGGTACGATCAGATGTGGGAGCCTTGCAGAATGACAGCCAGAAGGGAGCCAAGACTGGGGAAGAGAAGCTGCATACCCTCCCGGACTGCCTGCCTGTAGAAGCACTGCTTAGAAACAGAAGGTAAGCAGTCACACCAAGGATCCCTGCAGTGGGCAGAAAGGCCCCAGGAGACCCAATGGTGGGGTGAGAGATAGACCCCAAGTCCGGGTGAAATACAGACCGCCAAGGTGGGGTGAAAGACTTAAGCCCACGGGGGAGTAAAAATAAGCAAATCCCAAGGCAGGGTGAAAGAAAGCAACCCCGAGGGTGGGATGAGGAACCAAAGACCCCAGGTAGGGGTAAACACCAGGAGATAACTAATTGGAGAGAGTAGAGCAAGATATGTGAGTGGGGGATCCCCTGGAAAATACCTGATCTGGACGTACGCACCAGGTAGCACCTGAAGGCAGAACACAGACCGAAGACAGAGTGTCTGCAAATCCGAAGGAAAAGAGACTAACCAGAAATTGAGACTCAAACCCAAAAGAAGGGTGAATCTATAAGAGAAACATTGTGTCCTGAATGGAATTGTGCAACTGGTGAAGGAATTTTGAGAAAGAAAGTGGGGTCAGAAACCAGCTACCATTCCTCTGTTTGGGAAACAACTCTTATTGTACTTTTGTTAAGAGTTAGGTTATTTTCTTTAAACCAAGTCAAATTGTAGAAACAGAAGTCAGACCAGAATAGATTTCTGGACAGCAGACTGGAGTTATTTTTAAGACATCCTGACTAGCACTCTTATTTTAGATTTTCTTTTTTTCAGATTGGGGCCACGATATTTAGAGACAACAGGTTCAAAATACAGAAACCATAAACCAAAATGCCACTTTGTTCATCTCCCGATTGACTTCCCACACTGGGTAGCATACAGATATTTCAAGTTGGTGGGTACTGTAAAGGCATCATGAAGGAAAACACAGACAAAAGATTCAAAATTAAAAATTAAATTATTAACTTAAATGTCAGGATGGTGTAAGGCCTAAATGCCCCATACTAAGGGGGGGGGGATTTCCCTACCTAAAGAAACTAATGTCCTTGAGTTCAACTTAAAAGTCTGTCTGTGTCCAAAACCTATGCTTGCCCTCACATCTAAAGATACATAATGTGTAGGGATTGTCAGTAACCACAGAAATAGTGTTTAAAAAAAGTACTCGATCTTACCATGATCGGGGATGAAGGCGGCATGGCAGGCATTATTCTATTGGACCTGTCGGACACGTTTGACGCCATTTAATTTTTTTATTTTAATTGGTTATTTACAACATGCGTAATACCCAGAGGTTTTAAAGCGCGGACAAGGGGATCAAACCTGTGTTGCTCCACATAGTCTTGCTTCCAAGGAGAGTGTGTTGCCCCTGAGCTATCCTCCCAGGATGAATTAGACCATGAGATCCTACTATCCAGATTAGAAGAGGCAGGGTTTTCCGGACCAGTCTTGGACTGGTTCTGTGCTTTCCTGACTTCCCGTTTTCAAATGGTTTCCCTTCCTCCCTATAGATCTTCCCTGTCGTGGTGACCTGCGGAGTCCCGCAGGGTTCGGCCTTGTCCAGCTGTTCTTTAATTGGTATATTCGGCCCTTAATGACACTTATACAGTCATTTTGGTTCCAGGTCTTGTCCTACGCCGACGATACCCAAGCTCTGTGAAGGCTCGGATCAGCTTGGAGCACGAGCAAGGCTAAAACAATGGCTTGATGCTATCCAGGGTTGGATGGAAGCCAATTGGTTAAAACTGAATGGCGGAAAGACTGAGTTCTTGATTGTGGGCTTGACTGATGGCCCGGCGGGTTGTACTTCTGAATTTTGTCTGCCTTCACTTGGACCTTTGCCAGAACCTGCTAAGGTGGTCCGAAATGTGGCCATCAAAATACCCACTTTGCGGACTATGGAGAACCAGATAAATTTGGTCTGTGGGCTCGGCTTCCTCAAACTGAAGTAGTTGAAAAAAGGTTCTTCCTTTTACCCCAGGGAAATGTCATGCCCAGGTAGTCACAGCTTGCCTTAATGGGAGCGTCGATTACTGCAATGCCATTTATCTGGCGCAACTATCATATCTTATTCAGCGTGTTCAGGTGTTGCAAAACACGGCAGTTCAATTAGTGAAGCGGATCCCTTTTGGTCAGCATGTCTCTAAGGCTTGTCAATCCCTACACTGCCTGCCAGTTGCAGCCCGAGTTAAACTTAAAGCCTCCTGTATGATCCACCGAGCTCTGAGTGGGAAAGGTTGTCGGGCCATTCAGCAGAAACTACAGAGCTATAGCCCAGGCTGCCCCCTCAGATCTACTGACGCAGCGCTCCTATGAGTTCCTAAATATCGCAATGTGCGAATTGGAAGCAGGCCTTTCTCCATTGCAGGCCGTATACTCTGGAATTCACTGCCACCTGCGCTACGGCATACCACAGACTTCGCACTTTTTAAATGAAATTTAAAACTCACCTGTTCACATGATTCTCCGCTCTCTACTGTATCATTTTCTTTTTTGTTGTTTTTATATAATTTTTATTGGCATTTCTTAAGGTTACATAACAAAACTAAACAATGCCCCCTTCCCCCCCATCATTCCAACCCCTCTTTCCCCACGACCTGCAGTGCCTTTATTAATACAACAAGACTTTAGTAACACATTCATCATATGTTTCATGAATTATTGGGGCCTTAGGCAATGACCAAAATCCTTATATTCTGTGGGCATAAATAAATTTGATAATCATCTTTCAAGTAGTCAAGTAATGTGCCCAGTCTGACCTAAACTTATGCTCTTCCCCTTGTACGTTGTAGGTCATCCATTCCACGGCTAATATTTGTCAAAGTTTGTATAGCCACTCATGGTATGTTGGTGCTGCCTCCTTCTTCCAGTTCCGTGCAATCACAAGTTGGGCTGTCAATGACAAAAACACAAATGCCTTTTTATGTGATCCTATCCCACAAGTTCATATTTTCTGACCAAAGGCCCAGTAAGCATTTGCCTGCCCCTATTGATATATTGGCCCCCAACACCTCACGCATAATTCCATTAACCTGACCCCAAAATGGCTGCAAAACTGGACACGACCAACATATATGGAGCCAGTCCCCCCTCTTTTTGCAATTACGCCAACAGACCGATCGAGTCCTTTTAAAAATGATATTGAGTCTCTCTGGGGTATAGTGCCACTGAGTGAGAATTTTAAACCACAGTTCCCTTAGTTGAATAGATTGTTAATTTTGAAATATTAGTTCAGAGTGACTCCCATTCCACCTCTGCTATTGGACGATCCAAAGTACCTTGACATTTGACCATGTACAGCCACTTATCTCGAGGGCCCCCTTCACCAAACAAAGTGTATAATGTGTCCCCCGTGTGTGATGCAATATATTTCTCAAATGCGGTAAACTGTCTACCCGCTTGATCTTTATTTGGGGGTTACAGGGCCCAATATCGGAGCTGGTAAGTCAGTCCTTTTCCCAGAGTCCAAAGAATTATTTGCATTGCTCAAACGTTTTAATTTCTTGACCTAATGTGAGATCTTTGAGTCTTGTACAGCCCCCCTCCTTCCATTTTACAAAGGCTCTAGTCTCCACCCCCGGGGTAAACTGAGGATTCCCAAATATTGGTGTAAAAGGCTCTGGTATCATTCAAACCCTTCTTAAATTATCGAAAGTCTAGCCCTTTTTTATAAACCCCGCTTGATCGGACCCTTTTACATGTGAAGTCTATCCCCCATTCATGTGTCTAGTAGCCTAGTATACATTTTGGCGTCAATGTTAATTAGCGCTATTGGTCTATACGACCCACCGTGTGTCAGGTCTTTGCCCGGTTTCGGAAATACCACCAATTTAGCTTCATCCATTGACGTTGTGATATGCCTGCTTTTTTCAAAGGAATTATATAAGCACGTCAAATGTGGATCCAGAATTTGCCCATATTTCTTTTAGAATATGGCTGTAAAACCTTCTGGTCCCGGGGCTTTTTTGAAAGGGAGTTTCTTTATGGGCGCAATCACTTTCTCTTCTGTGATATCCTCCTCAGGCTTCTCCCCATCTATTCCTAATAGCTTCGGGAGAGATATTCTGGCTACATATGTATTTAACAGAGCTTCTTGTAGCCTTTCAGAGGAATATAATGCTCCATAAATTTTTTCAAAGCATCTTATGGTCCCTTCCGTGTCAATAACTTCCTCCACTTCCTCTTTCTTTATCCTCAATATCGTTTGGGTGGCTGCTCTTTGTCTTAATTGACATGCTAATAGCTTCCCCCCGTTTCCCTGTACATAATAATGTTGTTTAGTTTTAAGTAGGGTCCTCTCTGCCTTTTTTGTCCTTAATAAGTCTAACTGTCCCCTAATTATTCTATATGCTTTCCTTTTTTCCCCTCATAGGATAATTGCTCATCATTGGCATAATATTCTTAAGTTGAGTCTTCAGATCATCTTCAAGTCGCCTAGACATGTTTTCTTTCAATGCTTTACAGGCTACCAGTTCCCGTCTAACTACTGCTTTGAAGGCATCCCACCATATATTTGGGTAAGTATTGTGCATCGTATTTTCCCTAAAATAGACTAATGCATTCTTCTACTTCCCCCGAAAAGACTGTATCCGCAAGGATCCATTCTGGTAGGACCCAATTCCATAGGCCTCTGTCTCGAGTTGCCATGGTCAATATCGGCCAAAGGGGTGCATGGTCCAATAATGCTATTGAGCCCATTGAGACTTCTTGAATGTGCCCGCCAATCTAATAGATATCCAAATGTAATGTATTCGTGACTGGGTTTTGTGTGCATGCGAGTAGAACGTAAATCCTGGTTCCCTTCCTCTATTAACCCGCCATACATCTACCAGTCCTAATTGTAAAAATGTGTCTTTAAGCCGTTGTGATGGTGTGCCCCGCACCGTCAGTCCTGCACAGCTAGTATCAATTCCTGCATCCCATATTAAATTAAAATCCCCAATCAGTATTACTTGACCCTCAGCCATATTTTCAATTATCTCCATTGTTACCATCAAAAACCTTTCTCATCCCTAATTAGGTGCATATACCGTCCCCACCATAGATACTTCCCTTTTAATGCGGAATTTCACAAACAAGTACCTCTCTTGTTTGTCACTCACCACTTTCAAAATCACCAAGTCAGGATTATTCCTAAATGCAATCAGAACCCCAGTTTTTTTCTCAATCGTATCCACCCGTAGAATCTGCGGGTAGCCCTGTAGTCTAATTCATGATTTGTCTTTCCTACATTTATGGGTTTCTTGAAGCATTAGAAAGTCTGGTTTCTTACGCCACAGGAAGGATCCTAGTTTACAACGCTTTACTAGTGAATATTATACGTAAGTATGTTAAAGCTCATGATAAAAGCCTATTCCTGCCCTTCATGTTCCCTTCCTTTGAGCCTTGACCCCTTTTGTCCCTTTAAGAATCCTCCCAGGTTGCACAGGCTGTGGTAACTTTGAAATGACATGCATGTAGTATACTTGTTAGTACCATCAAGGTTCGATTTTGTTTGCCCTCCACCCCAAGTCGTATTTTTGCAGTTATCCTGCTGGTCGGTTCCCCCTTCTCCACTCACCGCCTGCAGCCCCCCCAAACACCCCTCCTCCAAACACTATCCCTGGCCAGTATATGGGTCCAATTCACAAATTCGGGTGAACCTCTCTATACACTGGTAAACTACCTGGGAGTAACCAACTGCGGAGAGATATGCCAGTCCTCTCCATAAGATCCCGATCCGGTCCCCTACTTCACTTCTCACTCTCATCCCAGTCCTCCATCTCCAATACTTTTCTTCTTCCCCCTCTTTTCTATCACAATCCCAACAATTCCCTTGATGTACCTGATGTGTCTGATCCCCCTGCCTTCACCTCTCCAATTGTGGCGTGTCCTTTGGCTTGTCCCAGCCTTTCGGAGCTCTGGTCTTCGTGCTGTCTTGTTTTGTCAGCGTCCATTCCCATTGTCGTTGCTGCTTTGAGGGTCCTCCTTCTGCTTCCGCTGACTCAGGCCTGTCGCCTCTGCTTTCTGGTGCTACCACTTCCAAACCTTCTTCACATATCACCCTGACCTGTCTCCCCTTCCAGGAGAAGAGCAAGCCAAAAGGAAAAGTCAATTTATACTGCACTTTCTCCTAGTTAAGGATAGTAGTAACCGGATTCATCTGTCTCTTGATTAGGGCACAGAAGGCCAGGTCCTGATAAGTCTGAACTTCTGAGCCGTTGAGAGTTGGGGACGAGCCTTACCGGGCTGTCCTCAGAACTCCTTACTTCTGCCCATATGATATAAAAGCAGCCAATACATTGCAGGGTCTGGTCCCCGGTGCTTTCCTTTGCAGGCCCACCCTATGTATAAAATCTAGGAGGATATTGTTAGGAGGGACCTCAAGGAGCAAATCTGTGCAAAGAGTTTGTATAGAGTGCTTGAGATCTCTATCAGCGATCTCTTCTGGAACATTCTTAATGTGTATATTGGAATAGCTTGACCTGTTCTCCAAGTCTTCACACTGAATTTCTAAATTGTGTGTCATCCTTGCTAATTGTTCCAGTGTTCCGTCGTTTCTTCGGGAGTCTTCTGTTATTTCTTGTAGAGTGCGCTCTATATTGTCAACACATTCTCCTAGTTTTGATATCTCCTGTTTGATTACCAGAACAGCACTTTTTATATCCGATTGTACTGCCACAATCTGTTCCTGAAACGATTCCTGGAGCGTGTCCTCTAGACATTGTTGGTGTTCGGCCAGACATTGCATTAGTTCGTCCTTAGTGATTGCCTTCGGGTCTACCTGTTCTTTGTTCGCTGGATGTGGCGACTGTGAGGTTGGGGAATGAGTCTACCTGTTGTATTTTTCCCTTCAAATTGCCAGCACCCACCCTGTGATTGTCCCTTCTGCTTTTCGAGTATTTGCCTTGGGAGTGCTGTGGTACCTTTAATGCGTCTTCTGTCTTTAGAGCTTGACATATGCTTCTTTAAGGGTAGATCACTTCTCTGCCCACTTCTTGCTGATTAACTGGGATGCCGGGGTGGTTAATTATTTGCTCACTCAGACTTGCCGCTTTCCCTTCCTGTAAATTACACATCAACCCAAAAAGAGCATCAGAATGCTCCCTTGGAATTGACCTTTGGTGGGTCTCCCAGACAGCCCAATAATACTGGGTCCTCCGACATTTACCTAGTAGCCCTCTCAGTTGGCCCTTATTGTAATCTCACCTCTTAGTTGAAGACTTCTTAGGGGTGGAAGGTAAATACAGAATCCATTGATGTTGAATGGCTCTCCAACTTTGCCAGTTATTCCAAAAATCCACACCCAGCGTACCTCTTCTTGCGCAGCCCCATCCTCCCGGCACTTGCACTGCTTCCAACTTCAGTGTCCCCTCAAACAGACATGGTTGCCCACAGGTCTTTAAGGTACAGGCTCCGCCCACTGACACACTCACTGCATTCAGTGTCCCAGAGCCGTTCAAATCCAGTCCACTGACCACTCGCTGTCTTTCACTAGAATCCATGTATCGAGGGATCCACTCGAAGAAGTGAGGGCGTGTCACCCAGTGCAGGAGAAAGCTTCCTCCTCCTGCACTTAATTTGCCTCTTAGGTCTCCTTGGAGGCCTTGTCCCTCCTCTGGCTCCTCCTCATCACCATTCCTGCTGGAGTGCCTGTTACGCACACCTGATATCCCCGGGGATGTCTGGAAGGCTCTGAGATCTGGAACCCTGGATGCGTAGTTGCCCAGTGCTCAATAATGAATCTTAGTTATTTGTAGGGTGAGCTATCCATCCTGCGTTTCTTGTGCAGAGGCGCTTGACGTTTGTTGGCAAGCTGCCCGAGTTGCTTCACTGGTGCAGTAAGCCTTCCTTGGGACCAGGCCTGCTGTGACCCCGGATCTGCTGATAGGCAGGTAAGTTTGTTAATTATAAGTCTTTGTTCTGTTTATGGTGGAAATTTTTTAATGTCTTTATTTCCTTCTTTCCGGGTGCGAAGGTCTTGATGCTGGCGTGCCAGATGGAGAGGCACGTTTCTAGGTAAGAGAAAGCGCGAAGCGCAGCACTTTTATTGTCTTTTGAAGCTAACCTGTGTTTTCTTCTTCTTCTCCTCCTCACAGGCCGCTGTGGTGCGGCAAGTGGATGAGAGCGCAATGAAAAACAGGCCCCCGGAATCCGTTAAGGTAGTACAGCGCTGTGCGGTTGTTTAATATTGAAAGCAAACCTGAATAGGTCTCTTTTCCTTTGCAGATGTTGCTGTGGTGCTCCGGATGGAAGCATGGCGTAGCGCGAAGCAATTCAGGACAGACTGATGGAATTCGATGTTTTGGAAGTGCGCGTTCTAATATTGTTTTTCCCTTTCTCGTTATTGTAAGTCCCAATGTTTGAACAGAAGCTGTGGTAGCTAGTGGTTCGCCGGAAGTCCTTAAGCTAGTACTCACAGGTGAGTGATATTTCTTCTTCTCTCGGTTTCTGCAGATTGCAGCCCAGTTGAGATGCCGAGTGCTGGATGGTGTTTTCTCAGGTAACACAGAATAATCTTGTTCTTGCAGGATTACAGGAAGACGCTGAAAACCAGGAGCTGGACACGGTGAGCGTCACGCTGCTGGTTGCAGAATAACACGAAGCATGTTCTGCAGTGAGGGTGTGGTTTATATAGCCCAGGTAAAGTAGTACCAGGGAAAGTAGGTCCAGGCCTGCCACACCCAAAACCCTGGACTGCATGGCTTGGTTCTTAGAACTAGACTGTGGGTGCTTCCATGTTGGATTTAAAGGCTCATGTACATAAATGGGACCTAGTTTGAACAGTCCTTCCTTCCTAAATATGAGCCTGGTGCCAAAGGCGCCAAGACTGGCTCCAGGAGCCCTTTTTGCAGTGGTTTTAAGGCCCTTAGGGTTCTGGTGGGAGCCTGCTTGTGGCACAATTCATGCCCCCTCACAGTGGTCATGACAGCGCCTTCTTCTACTCTCGACTCACCTCCGATGTCGGGAATTCTCCCTCCGACCAGTGCCACTATCTGAACTCCATCATCATCAAGGGGAGGGGGATCCGGGGACTATCTCCATTCATAGCTTCTCTTTGGGAAGAGGGAAAAGGCATGATATTCCCTTTCAGTGTGGGGCCGAGGACGAGCTACGCGCAACACATCCACCCCCTGCTGGTGGCTATCTTGGAATGCAGTATCTTTTTATAATACGCCATGATGCCTTTGGTGGCAGTTCGCAATATAAGTACTTGATTGATTGATTGATTTCCAGCTCCCTGGCTTGTATTACAGCCTCTTCCCTGAATTCAAAGCAATTCAACAAAAAGGACATCAGGGATCCTTTCCCCCAAGGGTAACACAGTCTCAACAAGGGTCTTGGGGTTCCCTTTACCAGGTTCAACACTTTCAAAATGATAGTTAGTTCTCTTGACTTTCAGTACATTTTCCAAACCAACTTTGTACTCCAAGTAGGGTTACTTGGTCTAAGGCTAAGCGCAGTTGTCGGACCACACAGTCCACCCGCTACAGGTCACACAACGGAAAACCCTTGGCACTTAGTTACAGTCACCTGTTCTCTTTAGACTTTCTTGCAGACATAGGCTCCCTCTTTGAACCTGCATCAATTGTCCGCTTGCAGCCCTTTTCCTCTTTGACAGTTTTCTTCACTCTGCAACAACGTGACTAACACCATTCACTTAGGGGCAGACTTTTCTTGTCCCCCAACTTGCTTTCACACTTCACAATAGTGCTCTATCCCTTTTGCTTTTCACTCGTTTTCAAAAGCCCTCATTACTGGCTTTGCTTTCGTTTGATTCACATTCTCATATTGTCCATTGACTTCTTGGATTGGCTTTCACTATTCTCAAAATTGCATTTCACTTTCATCTCATTCGTACAGTAATTTTCAAGTATTTCACATAACTTTGCTTTAGTTCAGTATTCAAAATTGCAGGAAATATTTTGCAGCTTGTTGAGGTTTAATAAAATTCTCCTTTGGTCTCCTAACCAAATAAACATTAGCTTTTCTCTGATCTGTATTCTCGCATGCCCAAACCCAAGCGCCTGGAATGCCCCAGCATGTTTTTCCCCTCACAGTCACTCATCGGTATGTGGCAACTCCCCGGGTGCCTTTGGTTCTCTCCTCAGCATTCCCTCGCTCCCTTTCACCTTGTCGTTAGCCTCAGCGAGCCCTGCTCGCCTCGTCCAAACTTTCCTGCTCGCTGCTGCGGCACCCTGGAGTCTTCAGTGTTCCCCAGTTTCAGGCGGGGGACACATGGCCTCAGATTTTGCAGGACTCGGGTTGCGGCGCCTCTCTGCTTTTCTTGCAATACTCAGCATCCTTTTCACAGAGCGGGCTCCTTTCTCCACACGGGGCACCGTCTCCTGCAAGCTGGTTCTCCCTCCCAGCTGGATTCCCCATTCCTTCTGACTTTTTTCTCCTTATATAAACCTGGAGCCTGTCAACTGGCTGCAGGTGTAAGTCCTTTGCCTGACCCCAATTAGTGGGATTTGCCAGACTAGTATACTAATGTTTCACACTCCCCTTCCTCGTCTCAGTACCAGATTGGTGAAATGACATGTTACTTTGTACTGCTCCTAGTTGCCTCTTCCTCGTCCCAGTACTATAGTGGTATGACTGTGGAAAAATGATATAACTGGGATTGGTAAAAGCCTATAAAGGCAGGGGCAGGTTAAGTTTGATTAGCACTAGGAAAAGGGGGATACCATGTCTTGCCTGCAGAAATTCTTTCCTCAATCCCAAAGGACCTTCCACACAGGTGATCCTCCCTCGCATCTCTACCCCCAGGATCAGAATCCAAAAGTGATGGCCTTGCCCTGACCACCTGAGAAGAGGATCCAAGGGGAGTAGGTGTGAGGATGCCCTCAGGTTTCTCACAGTACCCACCTTTTACGTACATTCTATTTCAAGGAGACGGGTTGGTGAGCCAAGATCTAAACAATGCTTAGCTGACAGTTGTGATATTTCCACCTCACAAGAAGTTTATCAGGTTAATATGTGACAGTCAGGTCCGGGAATATTTTCCCCAACCTTCAAACTATCTTTAGCCCCATGGCTTCCAGTAATATTTGTTCTGCCTCCTCGACTACCACTGTGGCTCCTCAACCTCCCTGTGCTTTCTCTCACTTCCGCTCCTTCTCTTTTCTTGCTGCACATGCATGGAATTCTCTCCCCTGGACATCTTTGATACAGGCCACATGGATTTTTTCAAACCAAACTAAATGTCTACCTCCTAGCCTCCGAGTTACCCTCTTAACCTACCTCTCATCTGCCCGCTACCTAATATTTTTCGCTCGCCTCGAACCTGCCTCTGGATTTCACTTCTTCAGTCTCCACTCTAGCACTTCACCCATCATGGTCACATCCCGGGCAAAGCTGGCTGTACCACCTACTTGCACTCAAAAATGTCCAATGTTCATTGCCCTAAATCAATGAATGACTCCTTATGTATTGTCCCCAATGACTGTTCCATTTCCCCTCCACAACCTGGTCAGAATGTCCCTCAAACTCACCCCATTGTAAGAAGCTCAGCACTTCCAATCAAATCTAATTTCTTCTCTATTGTATGTTCTTTTGTGACCAAAAGAGCTTGGCTAATGATGTATATAAATAAATGGGGTGCATAATGTGGGATCATGTCAACTGAAGGGATATGATATGATATGGTATGGTATTTATAACACGCCTATACAGAAGTGTTTCGGGGGAAATAATCTTAAGAAGAGGTGAGCATGCACATTAACTGCCTAGGCCTTTTGGCACAATCACACAGAGAGGTTTTCTGCCAAAGGTAGAGTACAGAATTACATCTCTCTCAGAATGGATGATGTGGTAACTGTAATAGTAACTGTAAATCTAGGAGCATGAGAACCAACATTTTAGTGGATTTAGCAAAAGGAGTTTTTGCAATATTGTCTAGATCATCAAATCAGGGTAGGCCGAATAACTTCTGGGTGTGACCAACTTGATAGCAGACTGGAATTGAATGTTCCTAATGCATTACAGAAATTGTAATGCATTAGGACTCCCTCTGTTCAGCTCCTCCGGTTTCTTTATTTTGCCTTTGACACAGTCAACCACTCCATCCTCAAACGTCTCCATGATAGCCTAGGCATCACGGACAGGGCACTGGCGTGGCTTACTTCTTCCTTTCAAATAGACCTTCCGAAGTGCAAATGGGTCCTTTTCTCTCCTCCACTACACTCTCTAACTGTGGCGTCCCCCAGGGCTCTATCCTATTGCCATGGCTCTTCAAAATATACCTGACCCTATCGTCCACCTGATCTCCACTTTCTCCCCTCATTTCCAGTGTTATGCAGACGACACACAGCTCTCTTTCAGGCTGCCATCCTCTACCTGCTCCTTCTCCTACTCCTCCTCCCTCATACCCAACTGCCTGTCTGCTATTCAGGCACACTGTCACGGATTTGGCCCTTTATCACCCGAGATCGATCCTTGCAGGATTTCTTGGGAGGAGTCTTCTTGCGCACGGATCGGGTTTTGTACAAGCCCGCGCAAGCCTCTTCTGGCTCCAGCGTGCGTTCAGTGTTCTGGGATGCTTGGAGGCTCCGGAAAGTCCAGGAAACGAGGAAGGTGTACACGAAGACGGCACACGAAATCCGGGAAGCAAGGTAGAGTGAAGAGGGAGGAAGGGAGATGGGATTTAGAGAGTCCGGGAACCAGGAACAGGAGAATAGTTCAGCGAACTATGGAGCATACGTCTAGCCACTACCAGCGATAGCGTTGAGATGCGTGGGGCCGTGGTCTATTTGTAGAATGTGCTACGTCCGACGTGGAGGCTGGGGGAAGGCGTACCACGTTAGACGGCCATGTTGGGAGTACCAAGGAGTGCAAGCCCCGTTGTGATAGGGACCAGGAAGTCCAAAAGGGGCGTGTTCTGTGGATCATGACACATGGTGCTCTGCCAATTTTCTCTGCCTCAATGCCAGTAAGACAGAGATCCTTCCCATTGGGACGCCTGCTCCTTGTTTCCCCCCACTCTCTGGCCAGAGTCCTTGGGTCCTTTTCACTCACACCTGTGAGGCAGAAAACCTTGGGATTATCTTTGACTACTCTCTCTCCTTCGCTCCACACATCACGGACCTTGCCAAGAACAACTTTCAGCTCCAACTTCCCAGGGGCATTCTACCTTTCCTCACCTTCCCCCAGAAGCTCAACGTCTCCAGAGCACTGGTTCTTTCTAGGTTTTCTTAGGCTTCGTTAAAAAATTGAGACTACTGCAACAGTCTCTGCCGCAATCTGCCTATTTCCTCATTTTGCCCCTTCACTAATCCAGAATAGGACTGCAAGACTACTCCTTGGCCTCAAGCCCAAGGACTGCATCTCTCCAGCTCTAAAATCGTTTTTAGATTGTTGTTGGAACCTTTTATGGATTGTATAGTTCAGAACGAAAACAAAGAATTCAAAAACAAAAAAAAGATTCTGATGAACAGAGCACCACTGCGAAACACACATTGGATTCTGCATTCGCTAATCAAGGACGTGTCTCTGAAATTGGTACTATGGAGAATTTCAGGGGTTATTGGCCTCTGCTGGATATTTTGGAGCTAGTTTGTCTTTTAAACTTTGTGTTCCGGGGCAAAAGTACCAATCAAAACTACTGGGCAGACTGTAAACTTAGAATAGCTGGTGTCTGGAATGGAATCTCAATCCAGGTCTAGTGGGTGTAATTAGTATAATTTGTTTTCTGTCCACATTAACCAGATGGGTGAAAATATAAGAGTCTGAATTTGTTTAGGTTTTCTAATTTCACAGGCCATTGTACTGTGGGTGGTGTCCTGAAATAGGAATACCCCCTATGGTATGTCCTCTACTGAAGGATATCTAACATGTTTATCCTCTTAGGCTTTGTTGAAAATTTGAGATGTTAATAAATAATTAATGTTGTTCACTGAGAGGTCTGTGTGATGAATCCAATGGAGTCATCACTGATTCCCCTGCGGTGACTTTCTCCCATGTGGCATGGGGAAGGCAGCTGCTACCTGATCCTGACCCTCGGGGTGGTTTCATGAGGTAGGATCACATCAGAGGAGACAACTACTGGGGATATGGCATGACTCCATTCAAGGAGTCACAGTGTTCCCCGCTTGCCCTTGAGGAAGACCCTCTGATATCAGAGTTCTTAATGGCCTATTGTTATTCTAGTCAGGCCCCCACCTTTCACCCAAACACTCGCAACTCACACCTAAAACCTTTTATTCCTGATGTGCCTTTTTGTGAAACCCGTGAGGAAAACCATCCAGGAGCTGAAAGCCCAAAGAAAGTTGTGGACTTCAACTCCCATAACCACTCAGGTACTGAGATGAGGAAGAGGACTAGGGAGTTTTGCAGAGTGACATGAGCTCGAAGTGTAACATGCAGACTAGTCGTTTTTCTCAACCTGTAACGAGCGGGACATTTAGAAATGGCAGCCGCACTATGGAGAAGGGAGGTGCAGGTACAGCGAACTGTACAGAAGGAGAAGGTGCCATTCACGCCGGGGCTTCTGAACATGAAGCACACTGAAGGAGCCAGCAAAGCAGAGGAGACAGCTGGGAAAGAAAGAGGAATGCTGCATGCAAGCAAGAAGGACGGTAGAGACACCAGGAGCAGTGCAGAAGCTCCTGGAGGATTGGCCAGTCAGCAAGGCAGCCAACTTCACCCTGGACTGAGAAAGAGCTGGCGTGTGACTGCAGCGCTGCACCGGGTGCTGGGAAAGCATCTGCACACTCCAACCTGGTAGGCAGAGGAGGAAGCCATAATGCCAAGGCGCCAGCAACATCAGGAACGCTGGAGAAGACCAGTGAGTCTGCCTAAAGCAGCCTGGGCCCCGAGGCGTTGCGACAGCCGCGCAAAGCAGTGGTTGATTGGTACAAGTTTGCTAATTCAGTAAATATACAAAGGCAAAGTTTGTTTGAATGCGGTCAACACAAAGTACAAAGGCAAAATCTGTTTGAAGGCCGCCAAGGCAAATTGGAAAGGCAAGATTCAATAAGAAGAATATTTGATTGCAGACAAGACAACATCTAAAGGCAAACCCCAATGAAATACAGAAGCAGGAGATGCCAATGTGGGGTAAAGTTTTGGGCAAATACATTTGAGCAAAATATTACTGCAACCAGATATGCTAAGCAGCACATGATATATGCTACTGTGGTATATCAAAGAACTGTGAATAGCATAAGAGCCCTGGGAGGTGAATAGCCCAGGCAACTGAAGTTGTACCAAGAACTGTTAAACACATGGGAAGTCCTGGCAGGCGAGTATACCAGGCAGATGAGATTATATAAAGAGCCCTGGCAGGCCAGTATGTCAGGCAGTAGAAAATTGTGTGAATATTCCTTGCAGGGGAGTATACCAGGTAATCTACAAAGATACATGAACTCTAACAGAAAAATTGTTACAGAACCTTTTTCTTGAACATACATTTTTGCTTGAACAAGAAATGTTTAAGTCCATTAAAGACACCTGTAACTAAAGAGATATTGTTCCATCTTGTTTAAGAATCCAGGGGAAGGAGACCATCCTCTGAATCCAAAGGTCTTACCCTTGGGAACATTTTTTGCTGGAGTCATTCTTATACTTTTGGTTTTGAACACCTTTTCTAACACCAAGTTAAAGACATTTCCTTATACCTTGTGTTGTTTGTTTATAAGTGCGAGGGTTAGGATAGGTTGTTTTTGGACACAAGGACATTTTTTCAGATACTGACATTCTGACACAGACAGATCCTTAGTTTTAGTTTCTAATTAGGGAAATTCCTCTTTAGAATAGGGCTAGAGAGACGTTTTTCCAACCCATTTTTATTTACTAAAAAATGTCTATACTTGAGAAATCAACACCCTTGTGTCTGTCTCTCATTTCTGACCCTTCACATTTGATAATACAGATTTCATTAGGTAAGCCTTACAAACTGAACTGACAATTCTCTTGTGTCTTCTATCTGGTAAGAGTGTTGGATGTCAGGACTTTGTATATCAAGTATTTTCAAAAGAACACTTGATCTTTTAAGCTTCCAGAAGGACTAAATCTAATACTAAAATTGTAGTTTATTGAACATTCCAAGAGTAGCCCCATCTGAGCATAGTTGGCTCTCGTGAGGTTTATGAGAGATCACTAGGGACTTGAGAAAGGGTAAGGAGATTCAGTGTACTTTTTATCTCTAATGCCCCACATGGGGGCAGGATGTGAGAAATTCTGACAGGGGCAGGCAAAGCAACTGACAAGCATACAGTTGCATTATAATGTGCTGTTCGGCTGGCGTAGGAGTCATAGTCAAATGTTTAGAGAGTTTTGGGATGGGAAGGTCTCATACATAGTTCACTTTGGCATGAACATTGTGAGTTTATCTAAGACAATTTGAAGAAAAAATATTTCTGAGGGCCATTTTACAGCGCCCAGAAGGTGATCCATCAAAAAACACAGTGGGGAAATGTGTTTCCCACAGTGTGACTAATGGAAAGAAACCCTTCAGCATTCAGAGGAGACTAGTGAAGCTAAGAGAGCATTACTGAGTGAAATGAGGCAATGCAAGTGGACTGGGCTGCCTGGACCGTAGAGAAATTGATGTGTATTCTCATTTCTATAGGCACAATGGGCAGCATGATAAATCAGAATGGCTTGTGAGTAGACTCTCCATGCCAGGGATTAAGCAGTTAGCCTTTCCGGTGGGCAGGGGTCCATCCAAAATGTTGTGCTGCATATGCTTCCCTGCTAGGCATCTAGAACAGCATAACAGGGTTTCTCGGTTAGTGTGCCTAGCCACACCGATTCCATCGGGGAACTAAGGCTTGGCTAGTCATAATCCATTATCAAGACTATATGGTGTTCAAATACGTGTCTCATTGTTTAGCCTGTGGGAGATGGGGTTGGTGATAGTTGAAATCTGGCTATTCACCCTTTGACGAGTGCGTTTGCACAGTCAATCTTTATCTTAAGAGGTTGCATGGGAGCATGTAAGGTTTTCCCCATTTCCGTTTCAGCAGATTGGTTAAAAAGGGATTGTATGTGTCTTTCTATTTAGCATGTGAGAGGTATTGATGAGCTACTTGACACTTTATCCACCAGTTGGTGAGGAATGGGATTGGAGTTCTGGGAGGTGTTACTCTGCAGCAAGTGAAATGTGGGGCTGCAATGTGCCCTGTGTGTTGCACCATACCCGAGAGAGGTGGGATTGGAGCTGATGCTGGTATAGTGAGGGAGGAGATGTATTGTAGGTCTGAGGTGGATCAGGAGCACCATGATTGTGTCTGGTCCCAGAACATTTAATGGGGGAAAAGCAGTAGGACGACAGTGAATTTGTCAAAACTATTTAATTCACTGTGAGTTTCCACCAAAGTGTGTACCTAAAATAGAAATAATTACTTACATGCGCCGCCGCTGAAACTCCAGTCAATTAAAATGCATAGATTACCAGCAGAAGAATCCCAAACCTTTACTTTTCCACATGATACTTATCAGGAATGGCTTGCTTTCAATTATTTATGATGTATTACGCATATGTCAATTTATCACAGAATGCTTCTTACCACTAGGAGTCCCTTCTTTTTCTTTTCTTCATTGCCCATGGAGCCGGTCAAGATTCGATGGCAATCCTTGCAAATCTTGCATATTTTATTTCCATCGTATTCAAGCGGAGCTTTGTAATCAGAACATTTCCAACAAACAACCTTGAATAAAGCAAGAAGACTAGGTGAATAGGTCCCATGTACAGAAAATGAATCAGCCTGTCTAACCTCCTTCCTATCTATAATGCCCTTAGGATACCTTGGTGAGTGTCAGAACAATTGCATAGTGGTGTACTGTTGTAATTGTAGATCGGTCAACGTCTGCAATGGGACACACTCCACACAGGGGTTCAGTGTAACATAGGCAATGAGGGCAAAACTTGATTTGTTTATGAAAACACTCAGAATGCAGTGATTAATACATCCCCATTTTCCATTGGTATCAGCTGTACAACTTTATGTTGCACAGGAAATGTATTAAATACGAAGGTATGATACTGAATGATATCTTTCAAAACCTGCATTGCTTTAATTTTGGCTGATAAAGAGGTACCACTTAAATGGTGTTATTTTAAAAATAATTTTAGAATCCTTTGTAATTTATTTTGAGTGTAATATCTTTTCTTTGTAGTCTCTTTTTACAACACATTTTTCCAATTCAAAACAGTGCTAGAAGAAGTGGCTACGGAGAGAAGGTGACTTAGGTGGAACAAATGCTTTTGTCGAAAGGTGTCATTATGTATTGTGTGGGCACTATTTGCAATAAAATATCAAGTGGGAGGAAAGGTTCCACGCCAACAGTAATTCAAATGTGATATGGTTTGTGTCCTTGTAATATCATGTGTGTTGGTTACACCACAAGAAAAATATCAACATGCATCATAAACACACAGGATTTGACCTGAAATGGATCACAACAGAGACAATTCAACAGTTCAGACATAAAGGTAATAAAACATTAAATTAAAACAAGAGTGCTATTGGATCAGTATTACAAACATACTATTGTTTCATAGCTGTACACAAAATGGCTGATGGATGATGTAATTTACTGAGGTGTCGGGATCCACTATTTTTTTTTTAAATTTAATTTCTTTATTGGTTTTTTAACAAAGTATAACAAATAATAATCGGTTTATCATTGCAATATGCTTACTTCCAAAGAACATTCCCCTTCCCTCCCGACCCTCCCCCCTCCCTCCGAGACCACAGTTGAATCCTTTGTCCTCTTTGGGCTATGTGCTGGGCCGGGACTATCTGTACTGTCCGAGGCGTTGTCTGGCGCTGCAGGGTGGAGCAAAGGTACAGTTAACGCTACCCAACGGAGTAGTTCCTCGCTGGAGTCCAGTCTCTGCACCTGAATTGCTGTTTCCCATGCAGCAGTCTCAGCGGCTATCCATCTTTGGAGGTCTCCCCACCAAAGGGCCTCGGCTCAGACCTCTGGCGCTTTTCCATCCCATAGCTATGCGTCTTTTCGGTGTTATGCATATCAGGTCTAAGTTTATTTAGGGGTTTGTTCTTGCTGCTTCACTTGTATCTCCCCAATATGCAGGCTGCTGGTTCATGAACTTCCACTTCGATCTCCGTGTTTGCCACCCTTTCCTTCACTTGGGCCCAAAACCCACGAATCACCGGACAGCCCCAGAACATGTGGGTCATTCCCACCTTCGGATCGTTGCATTTGGGGCAAGTCTGGATTGCAGCACCCTTGAACCTTGATATGGCTTCTGGCGTTAGGTAAGCCCTGTTGGTGATATATAGCTGGATGAGCTGTAGGTGGGCATTTCTAGAGATGTTCTTGTGATAATGGGTTATCTCCTCCGATGCTTTGTCTTCAAATTCAAGGCCTAGTTCAATCTCCCACCTCCCCTTGCATTTGAGTTTGTTCCTGGTCGTACCTAGCATCAAGGCTTCGTATAGTCTGGAGGTTTCGTGGCCTCCCTCGACAGTATCTAGCATTGTCTCAATGATCTCGTTCTCTATGACCTGGTCGGCAGTCTCCGGCCATCTAATCTTTATGGCCTGTATTACTGCTCTGTGGAGCAGAAACTGGCCTGTGGGTAGACCTGAGGCCTTGCTGAGTTCAGTGAATGACATAAGCTCCTGTTCCTGAGTAAGGTCTCCCAGTACTGCCACACCACAGGGTTCCCACTGGGGGCGTGTTTTTATTTGGCCCCATGAAAGATTTGCCATAATTGCCGCGATGGGAATCTGCGGAGAGAATGGATCCGTCGACCCCACTGTTCTGCGTGCCCGCTTCCAGAGCTGGGTCCCAAGCTTAACCAGGTATGGGTAGTGTCGCAGAGCCCCCTTCTCGACCCATAGTAAGTCTCGGAGTAACAGTCAGGGCAAGGCTGGTTGGAGAAGTTGGGTGTCTGTGGTGGTCTCATCGGCCATCCATTGCATCACGTGTCTCAGATGACTTGCCAGGTAGTATAGCTCAAAGTTAGGGACTTTCAATCCACCCCTCTCGTAGGGTTTTAGGAGAATTTCTAGTGCCACCCTATGCCTACCTCCCTGCCATAGGAATCCCCTACAGAGTTTAAGTCTCTGAAGAATGAGGGGGGGGATGTTAAAGGGGACGTTGGTAAAGTAGTGCAGTAATCGGGGGAGTGCCACCATTTTGAGGAGACCCGCCCGCCCAGCCACCGAGAGAGGGAGCTTACCCCAATATTCCATAGATTTCACAAGGGAGTCTTTGGCCCTGACCGTGTTGAGAATGTGTTCAGTGCTAGGATTTCGGTGTATGGTGATACCCAAGTATCTAAAGGATGTCGCCTGCCATTTAAGTTCTAAGGGGGGTAGGGATCCGTGTTTGTCACTGTACAATGCAGCTAGGGGGTAGAGGCAAGACTTGTCTTTGTTAATCTGGATCCCCGAATGTCTATGGAAACCATATAAAGTCTCTAAAAAGTAGGGCAAAAGGTGTTCAGGGTTGTGCAGGTACAGCAGCGTGTCATCTGCATACATGGAAACGAGGTGAGTCACCCCGTCTATTTCAATGCCCCGTCTCCGTATTCCTGTCGGAGGTATGCGGCTACAGGCTCTGCGGCAATAATATCTAACATTGGGGACAGTGGGCATCCCTGCCGGGTGCCTCTATGGATATACCACTTATCGGAATATGTTTTGTTTGTGCGCACCCTAGCAGTGGGGTTGGTGTAGATCAGTTGGGTCCATTTTAGAAAGGCGGTCCAATCCCCATCTTGACCATGGTGGCATATAACCATTCCCATCTCACTGAATCAAAGGCCTTGGTGGCGTCTAGTGACGCGACTGCATGTTTCTGAGGCCCTCGCTCCGTGCTGTATATGACGTGATGTAACCTGCGCAGGTTCTCGGTGATGGAGCGCCCCGGCACGTAGCTGGTCTGATCTTGGTGGATCAGCAGTGGGATTACTCTGCGCAATCTATTTGCAAGGAGGGCAGTTAGTATCTTGCTATCTATGTTTAACATGGAAAGTGGCCTATATGACCCGCAGTCTGACCTATCCTTCCCAGGCTTCATTAAGGGGATTATTATGGCTTCTCTCATGGAGTCTGGAAGGGTACCACGCTCATAAGCCTTGTTGAATACTTGTGCTAGCAGTGGGGCAAGAGTTTCCTCATATGCCTTATAGAATTCCCCGGGTAGGCCATCGGTGCCCGGCGCTTTACCAGATGGTAAGGATCTAATTATTGCCTTTACTTCGTCAGGGGTAATTGGGTCGTCTAGGGCTTCGGCCAACTGTGCATCTAATTTGGGTAGCTCTCTGATGTCCAGGACATCTTCGATCTCGGTGTCCGTGAGGAACGGGGTCTTGGAATAGAGGCCACGATAGAACTCAGAGAAGACCGAGTTGATCTCTGCTTGGGTATGTGCGGTGGTGCCATCAGGTTTGAGTATGTGGCAAATGGGTGTCCTGGGGGTTTCCCTCTTATAGAGCCAAGCTAAAAGCCTGCCGGGTTTATCACCCAGACCGTGGGTTCTTTCAGTGTGCTTAGCATAACTCGATTTCCCCAAGGATTCCCAGAGTGATAGACAGGATTGTCGCAGTTTTTTTTTTTTTTTGTATATGTTCTGGGGTCGATTCAGCTCTGCTCTCAAGCTCTCCTAGCTCTTTTAACTCACCCTCTAAGGAAGTTATGATGGATTTTTGGGCACCCCCCACCGCAGCAATCATCTCTCCCCTCATAACTACCTTGTACGCCTCATATGCTGTGCTGATACATTCTACGCTGTTTAGGTTTTTCTGCCAATATTCTTCAGTACTGTCCCTTATATGTTCGCGGAAGGCTGTATCAAGCAGGGCCTCAGCCCTAAGTCTCCACGTAGGTACCAGGGGTCTAGGCGGGTACACTTCCCAGGTGGTCAACATGGGGGAGTCGTCTGACAGCACTCTAAGCAAAAAGTGTGCGTCTCTAACCATGGCTTGTTGCCCCTGACTAACAAAGATGTAATCCAACCTAATGTGGACATTGTGTGGCAGGGAGAAGGAGTATTCGCGTTGATCAGGGTTCTGTTCCCCCCACAGGTCGCAGAGTAACAGCTGACATACTAATTTAGACAATATTTTGGCGGGGGGATGGGCGGCAATGCTTGGTGTCTGACCTGTCTTTGGGGGGGATCTAGGGTGCAATTGTGGTCTCCCCCCCAAATCATAATGCTGTCTCCATGAGGGCTAAGTCGAGAATATAGGGAGTGGAAGAAAACAGTGGCGTCATGGTTAGGTGCGTAGGTGCTAACCAGGCATAGCTCCCTCCCTTCAATAGTACCATGCACAAGTGCCATCCTGCCCTCATCATCTGTCTTGATGCTCACTACCGTGATGGGGATGGTTTGGTCAATCCAGATGAGGACCCCTCTAGCGTAGGAGGAGCAGGAGGATCCAATCAGGGTCCCTCGCCATGTCTTGGCCAACGCTTCCAGTTTTTTCGCTGTGAGGTGTGTCTCCTGAAGCATAGCAATTCAGACCTTACATCTACGCAGGTATGCGTATATTCGGCGTGGTTTAACGAAGCTGTTCATGCCTCTGATGTTCCACGTCATAACCTTTATTCTGTCAGCCATGGGTGTCGTGCCGTCCGTCGCTCATTCCCGGCCTCGTACGAGGTTCTACCAGTGATGTGTCAATTGTGGAGTTCTCCTGTGGTCTCAGTGTCTCGGTCAAAGTTCCCAACATTGGTGCTAATGCCCCTTTTCCCTCCCCCCTTTAACTGCAAACTCCCCAAACATAGAACAGGTCCAGCGAGGTTACCCTGGTTATGACAGTCCCGTTTCCGCTCCGTTGGACCGTACATGGTCTTCGGGTGCCCTACGGGCGGGTAAACTTACCCTAAAAGGAAACTCCTGGGGGTGGCGAGAACTCTGGCTCTGGCGTCCCGCTACAGAGCATCATATCAGCTGCCTCTTAGGCATGGTCCATCTACTGATAAGCAGCTGCCTTTAGGAAAGGTGCTCCTGCATTCCTTGGGGGGTGGCTCGGTGCGGCTTTCGCCTCTTGTCTTCGATGTCGGGGAGCTGCAGCCCATCCATCCAGTCCCGGGCCTGTGTCAGGGTGTCAAACAGGTGGGCCCTGTTGTTATGTATTACCTTTAACCGCGAGGGGTACAGAAGCATGTATCGCAATCCTGCTGCTTTCAATCTGGCTTTTGTATGTATAAACTGTGCTCTGTTCATTGGAACCTGGAAGGTATAATCAGGATAAATTGCGATTTTAGCTGATTTCCTCTGGATCTGGCCACCCGATCGTGAATAAGCTAATATGACCGCTCGGTCCCTGCAGTTCAGCACTTTTGCTATCATAGGCCTGGGAGGGCTGCCTGGTGGCGGTTTCTTAGCGAGTGACCTATGGGCCCCTCTCTATGGAGAAGCCTTGCGACAGCTTTTCTGTGCCGATTTCCTGCAGCAGGAGGTTCTCTACATAGTTAGTGGGGTCAGGGCCTCGATACCCTCTGGCAGGCCAAAGAGTCAAATGTTCAGGCGAGCCCGCCCTTCTGCCTCCTCTGCTCTATCCTCTAAGTTCTTGACTCTTTGCTGGAGGCCATCCACATCGTGAAGGAGCTGGTTTTTTTGCTTCTGTATTCTCTCGGACCTGGGTCTCGAGCGCTTTGTTTCTACCAGCCAAGGAGCGGACGCCTTGGCGTAGGAGGCCCAGATCCGTGGCCACGGTGTCGATTTTGTTTACCATTGTTGTTTGGAACAACTTGATGGCCTCGAGGAGCTGGGTGTTGCTGGGTTCGGCCGCCGCTTTGGCGGGCCCAGATCTCTCCTCTGCAGTTGCCATATCTAGGCCCTCAGGGTCGGGGAGTCCGTTGGCCGTGAAAGCGTCTATGGTGGTCTGGCGCTGCTTGGACCTAGCTCCCCTCCCTGTCGTTTTATCCGGTGGGGACATCCCCCCCCCCCCCAGTCCAGGCGCAGGGGGCAGGTTCAGTGGTGCGTGCCTGCCATTGTGGTCCTGGTTGTGATTTCGCTGCATCAGGATGTGAAGGCGTCAGTGCTGGAAGTGCAGGGACCCCTGGCACTCTCTTATCAGTTGACTGGACGGGCCAGTAAGTGGCAATGCGTTGAGCAGGCGCTGTCTTGGGGATCCGGAGGGCGCATTTTGTCTACCTTCGTATTCGCATGCAGGTCGTGGCCCACGGGAGTAGTATACCCTGCAGGGTAAAGTTCAATGAATATGCAGTTTCACTTGGCGTTTCCCCACCAATGGTAAGGCACCCAGTCTTGATTCCTGAGCCAGTTGTGTCGCTTAGGATCAATGCGCGGAAGCCGCCATCTTGGCATCCGTTCAGGCAATTTTTCCACGGGCAGCGTTGAGGGTCTTACGGGCTATCTCCGGCATGTGAGAAGAGTCGTGGAGCTTCTGGTTTGCGTCAGCAGTAGACGTAATAGTTTGCAGGGTCTGGAGGTTTCAGGAGCCTTAGGAAACAGTTTATGGATGGCACATCGAGCGGAGCACACCAGAAACACGTCGTCTCTACATGGCGGTTAGCCACGCCTCCATGGGACCCACTATCCAACACTTCCCCGAATATGCTATGATAACTGACTGTGGATGAGAGGAGCGGCTGCTCAAGCTGGCAACATGCAGTGAGAAGTGCTGCTAATGTGGGTAGAGAAAAACCTTTCAGATGCAGGAGAAAGGCTTTATCCCCTCTTAAAACTGAGTAGCAGCACAACTGAAATAGCCCAGTGGTATAATTACCACCCATGTAAAGATACCTGGGTTCAATTCCTCATTAAGGAACTTGGGTAAATAGAATTTAAACGAATGACATAAAAACTAAAAAACCACAAGGACATGCAAAATAAAATAAAAGCTTATTTAACAGAGCAAGAGGAACACAGCATACCTAACACCAACCTAGCATAAGCAAACCAGATAAACTGTAGAAAAGCCCTTATATAGTTAAGTTAATTGGAAGCCTTAACTGACTCAACCGATATATATTCAAACTGACCAATGAAGGGAGGAACTACCTTGGAAGGCGCACGATGTAAGCACGGATTTTCGCCAGTGGGGAAGCCAGACAGTAAAGCCAATCTTGAGTTGGCTATTGGGGAAAGAACTGTATAATGGAAGACTCGGTTCAGCTGGGGACTATTTCCTTGTCTCGCTGGTTTGGGGAACATGAAGCCTGAAGCAGGGGAAGGAAGGCTGTCTAGTGCCCGGGGGCCACCCTGCTGTGCTGAAGAGGGGAACCTGTGAGAGCCCTGACAAACTCAGTGGAGGAGAAGAGGCCTGTGTGCCCACATGGGGGGTCCTTATCTTTAAGTTGTTGTCCCACTTTTACGTTTCCCATGTGGAATAATTTTTTAAGTAATGGACCGCCATAATGAAAAACAATGTCCCAGACACATTTCTCTGTGATCCATTGGTTTGCTTTCTAACAAAACATTTCCAAGCAGTCTTTTGGCTGCCTTGATTGCACTAGTGTTTGAAAATTCCTTTCTTTTTGCAGCAATCCTGCCTACCTCTGTGGGACCACCTGCATATCTTTCAATGACTAGTGTGATCATGGACTGATTTTTGGAGTGAGGAATTTTTAACCTCACTCCCTGACTCAACTCACTTATTTTGAGGGCAATGATCAGTCCTTCTAGCTACCACTGCAGTGGAAATTCAGTGCACCATATGTATCCTTTTTTGTGTAACTCCCTCCCTATGGATAAGAGTACTGTGGTATCACCCTTAGCAACCCCTGCCTCTGTATTATACCGCTCCCATCAATAATGTGCCCAAGATAAGTGATACTGTTCGCTTTCATCTGACACTTGGTGAGTTTGACCGTCCGCCCTTCTCCCACCGTATTTTGATTACACTATTGCACTCTCAGATCATGTTCACCCTCCGTTCTTCCCCATGCCAATATATCATCTTGAAAATTGCTGACTCCTTGCATGCCACCGAACAATTCCTGTATCAACCGCAGAAACACATAGGGTGCTAATGCCAGCCAAAAGGCAGCCTACAAAAACCGAGCGCCACAAAAGGCATGACCAAAGACGCAATCGGATGCGAAGACTCATGCAGGTCAATCTGATGGTACGCTGATGTCAAGTTAAGCATAGTGAACCAGGATGTCCGCCCCATGGTAGTTAAATGTTAGGCAACGGATGACTGTCAACCCATATGTTTTTGTTTAACTCCCTGAGGTCGACACACATTTGTAAGTCCCGTCCTGCAAGCAAGCCAGAACAAGAGGGCATAACCACTCCAATGATTCTATGCTTTCAATCGCCCCTGCTTCAAAAGCCTATCTAGTTTAGCCTTCAGGGTTGCCTGTTACGCTCACCTGATTCCCGTAGAGGCGCCGGTCTTGACTGGGCGTATACCGTATCTTCAAAGGTGATGTGTAACACACGGCTGGCTCTTTGGGCTGGACCTCTGTGCACTGTATGTCTGGCTCGAAGGGTAAGATGTCTGCAGATAGAAAATGTGGGATTAATGAACTGGGTTATTGAATGTCTCTCTCTTCTTCCCTTTCTCTTCTCCTGTAGAACCCCAAAGGTTAACGCTCTCACCTTAGGTAAGTGAACGCCGTGCTCTCCATCTGCCTCGAGGCAGGGTGCTGTAACCAGTTTCTTCACTGGATAAGGGGAGCAGGCCTCTTGACTTCAGAGGACTGCTGTCCGTCGTTTACTGCACGAACGGTAAGTTTCAAGTAATTCTAATGTCTTTAAAGTCTTTAGTAATGATGTCTCTTGTTTTGCAGGGTTCCGGCGATGGCGGATGGCGGGCTGAAGTGAGTTGAAGATGGAGCCCGTGTGATGAATAGAAGTGCCTGGAAGCACGTAAGTAAGCGCTTGTTGCCTGCTTCACGATGAGCTCTGTCTTTTTATTTTGCAGGTACAAGTTCGGGGCGGCTGCAGGGTGCCGGAATACCCACTGGGTTAGATGTGGAAAGGAGTAATGGCACGTGAGTATTAAAGTTCCCCAATGTCTTTAAACGCACCTTATTTTGTCTTTCAGATGCGGGATGCAGCGCCGAAGGCCTCCGGAGCGTGCGAAGAGTTGGTAAGCTTTTGCCTTTCAGATGCCGGAATGCAGTGTGAAGACCTCCGGAGCGCACGAAGAGTAGGTAAGCCTTTGTCTTTCAGATGCCGGAATGCAGCGCGAGGCCTTGGTGACAGCCGATGGACCAGGTAAGTGAAGAGCTGTCACTGAAGACCGTAATGCTAACCTGTTCTTTCTTGTCTTTATAGGTGTTGCTGAAGACTGGATTCAGAATGGTAAGCCTTTTTCCTTAGGCCCAGGATCAGATGCAGAAGACACGATGAGCGTTCTGCTGCTGAGGATGCAGAATAACGCAAAGCAAGATTCATCCATCGGGTGTGGTTTAAATAGCCTCCAGTAGTGCTTAGGTGTCTCCTTCCACAGCCACCCCTAGGTAAGAAAAGAGTTCCTGCTTTCCAGAAGAGTTCCAGTGTTCTGAATCTAGGGAGTGGCTCCTGCCCCACCCAACAGGAAAAGTAGTTCCAAACAGAAGAGGATCAGAGACTCAACTGGCAGGCAAGTAAGCAGCATGGTCTGCTGCAGGTAAGTCCACCCAAGCATTATGAGCCTGGCGCTTCCAGCGCTGGGACTGGGCATATTTATGAGCCTGGTGCCATTGGCGCCAGGACTGGGTCCAAAAGGTCCCAATTGGGACTGGTTGGCACTTGGAACCTGGGTTATGGATCTGCTTCCAAGGGAGTTGGGAAAACCCTGACCTTTTGGAAGCAGAGATCATGACACTGCCCTAGCCAAAACCGGTACTGCTCTGATCTAGAACACTTTGGGCACCCCGCACAGTCATTTCTGTTGATCGCACACAAAAGATGGGCGTTTTTTACGCTCACTTTGTCTCCGCAGGGACATCGGACGTTGCTGGGAGGACAGCTGTCTGGACCGCTGGGCTGGATAACTCGGGAGATAAAGTCTGCTCGAGGTCTGCTCCTAGGATGGGAAAGCGAGGTCAGCTGTGGGCTGATACATGTGTCTGCCCAGACCTCCCTCCCTGGTTGCTCTTCCCCTTCCCAGGGTATTGAATACTTCCCTTGAATGCTCCTCACCTGATATTTGTGGTTGGTGGGTTATCCGTCGCAGGGGCGCTGCTGCAGGGCTCAGGCTCTGATGGACCAAGTTACGTCACTGGTCCGCTTGCCGAGTCCGGCTGTGGCTAAGACTAGCCTGCCCTGATCTGCCAAGGTAAGTCTTTCCTTGTCTCCTACTTGTTATCCGTCTTTCTCTTGACTTTTCCTGTTGTTTTGCCCTGTCTACTTTCTTGTTGTCTTGCTTACTCCCTTTTAAGGTGTTTTAGCGTTGTCCTTGCTGTTAGCATTAGCTTAAACATGCTGTTCTTTCACTCACGTGTCTTTTCCTTCCTCCGCAGGTGCCGAGATGAAGTTGGTGTCCGCGGGGCAAAATGCTTAGACCTACTCCGCTTTGGATGAGCTCACGAAGAGATGGAGCGTTGCGCACCGTAGCCCGCTAATTGTGGCTGCGCAGAGTTTAAGTTGCAGGGTGCGCGCGAGTCTTTCGTTTTCCCAAACTGACCTGTTGTCTGTCTTGTTCTTTTTTCCAGGTGCCGAGTAGCTGTGGTTCTGAGGATCGATGATTAGGCCGCTGATGGAATTCTACGACGGCGTCCGGAAACAGGTAAGTGTTGTTCTAATCGTGTTTGTTTTGTCTTCTTCCTTGCAGCTGAAGCTGGATGTCGTTGGAGCCAAAGCGGGTCGCCATGCTGCAGAAAACAGAGCTAGTCACAGTGAGAGTCAGGCTGCTTGGGACCAGTGTAACACGAAGCATGGATTTCAGCAGAGGTGGAGCTTAAATACTCAACCACACCCTGCTACTCCCAAAAGACTAGTCTGCATACACTGCTTGCAGGCAGAAGCAGTAACTCACCAATCCTCCATCTTGGAATAAGGGAGGAGCACTTCCTGTTCCATATGAGCCAGGTGCCAAAGGCGCCAGGACTGAGCCCAGTTGACTCCTTTTGGTGTATGCACAGCACGATCTGTTCAAAGTGGGGCCCAAGATATGTTTAAAGGCTCCCACTACATTATGGGGTACTGGTGCCTCTGATCACCGAATTGTGACAGCACTCCACCCCCAACCCACCCCACCCCACCCAAGGCCCCTCTTAGGGCCGAATTCCTTCTGGGACCTGGCTTAGTCGGGTGGTTGCGATGGAAACGTTTCACCAGCCATGGTGCATGGACATGGTCATTGGGTTCTCATACTCTATCTTGCGGACCATACCCTTTCCACTCTATGAGGTAGTACAGCTGGGACTTGACCATCTAGGATGTCTTTGACCTCATATTCCGATTCCTCATCCACAACCACGGGTTCTGGAGGTGTTTTGACTCGTGTACCAGGCTGAACAGGTTTCAGTAGCGAAATGTGGAACACAGGATGGATTCTAATGTTAGGAGGTAGAGTTAGCTTCATTGCGGCAGGATTGATTATGGCCTCGATGGTGTACGGGCCTAGGTATCTTGGCCGGAATGCTCTGGGCCCTTTCAAGGGTATGTGCCGAGAGGCTAACCATAAAGCATCTCTGACTTGGTAGACGGGTGCCTTTTTCCGATGTTGATGTGCACATTTTTTCTGTCTTTCTTTTGCCTTGGCCAGTTGTTCTGCTGCCTTCTTGAGAACACCAGATATTGTGGTATGCAAAGTTGTTACTGCCGGCATTCCCAGTTCCTCAGGTGGATCAAAGATAAAGGTTTGTGGGTGTCGCCCGTACATTGTATAGAAAGCACTTTGTCCGGTACTGGTATGGATGGAGTTATTATAAGCATACTCAGCTATCCACAGCATGTCCTTCCAGGTGTCTTAAGTTTGGTGGAGCATGCACCTCAGGTATTGCTTCAAGGTCTGGTTTGTCCTCTCTCTTTGGCTGTCGGTCTGGGGATGGTAGCTTGTGGATAGCCGAACATTTGTGCGAGTCTGCAAGTCTTTCTCCAGAACCTTGAAACAAATTGGCTGCCACGGTCAGATATCAGGACCGATGGGAATCCGTGTAAGAGAACAACTTGTTGCAGGAATAGGGTGATGACAGTTGGGAGGCCTTTCAAAGGACTGAAGTGGGCCATCTTTGAGAACAAGTCTACCACAACCAGAATAGTGTTGAAGCCTTTACAGGGGGGAAGATCCGTGATGGAATCGAGGGATAATGTGTGCAGGGATAATGTGTGCAAGGGTGTTGGAGGGATTTCTAGAGGCCGTAAGAGACCTGCTGGCCTGGTCTTTTGTGATTTGTTCTGTGCACAGATCCTGCAAGTTGATACAAACTGGAACACGTCCTTCCGCCAGGTCGGTCACCAGTAACTTCTCTTGATTTTGGCTAGTGTTTTGGTCACTCCCGGGTGTCCCTCAATTAGTGAGTCATGATTACTTGCAATGACCTGGTTCTGTAAGTTCTTATTTGGAATATAAAGACACTCTTGATAATATGGTAAACCGTTGGTGACCGTGTGTTTTTTCCCCTTCGAAAGCCACGCCTGTTCCGCCTCTATGTTCATGTGACGTTGGACCTCTAGTCTTAAGTCCTCCAGAGGTGAAGTTACATTAAGTGCCCCCATAATTTTTTCTTCTGGGATGATAGCCACTGCATCCGGCATTGCATACGCATCTTCTCCTTCACCCATACGGGACAGAGCGTCAGCCTTGCCATTACGTACCACCGGGCGTTAGGTGATCACGTAGTCATAATCTGGAAAAAAAAGGGCCCACCGGAGCTGACGAGACGACTGCGCTCTTTGGATATTGCAGGTTGCGATGGTCTGTAATCACGGTGACCGTATGCCGGGCCCCTAGGAGGCAGTGCCTCCAAGCTTTGAAGGCTGCCTTAATTGCCAGAAATTCTTTATCGGTAATGGTGTAGTTCAATCCTGGGGCTGAGAATTTATGCGACCAAAATGCCACAGTATGCAGTTGACCAGTGTCTGGGTTTCTTTGCGAAAGAACTGTTCCCATAGCTATGTTGGAGGCATCAGTCTCGACCACGTA
The DNA here is from genome assembly GCF_040938575.1 of Ambystoma mexicanum. Lineage (NCBI taxonomy): Eukaryota > Metazoa > Chordata > Amphibia > Caudata > Ambystomatidae > Ambystoma > Ambystoma mexicanum. Next base: position 152,645,297 of record NC_090936.1, read on the forward strand.
TCGGAGATCAGGCCGGGATGTTGTAAAATTGGGGCTCAGGTGAACTGCCGTTTCAGATTCTGGAAAGCTTCTTCTGCTTCTGTGGACCACCGGAAACGCTTGTTCTTTCGTAACAATGAAGTGATTGGATGGACAATTTGTGAGAATCCTGGAATGAATCGCCGATAAATGTTTGCAAACCCGAGAACACACTGTACCCCCTTTACTGATGATGGTGAAGGCTTGTTGAGGATGGCGTCTACCTTTCATGTATCCATACAAATGCCCTGTGGTGCGAGGATAAAACCTAAGAACTCGACTTCCGTTACATGGAAGGAACATTTTTCCAGCTTGGCGTATAGATGATGTTGCCGGAGTTTCTCGAGCACAGCCCAGACATGTTTGATATGATCCTCCTTGGTAGCTGAATAGATTAGGATGTCGTCAATGTAGACAAGTATGCAGACATCAAGTAACTCCCGGAGTATGTCGTTCATGAATAACTGAAATGCAGCAGGGGCGTTACAAAGCCCAAAGGGCATGACCTGGTACTCGTACAAGCCATATTTAGTACGAAAGACAGTCTTCCATTCGTCGCCCTTCCTAACTCGTACCAGGTGGTAGGCCCCTCTAAGATCCAGTTTGCTGTAAATTTGGGCGTCCTTGACTTGGTCCAGGAGTTCTGGGATGAGTGGCAAAGGGTAGTGGTTCTTAACCATTATCTGATTCAATGAATGTTAATCGATACATGTCCTCAGATCCCCTCCTTCTTGGGGACGAAGAAGAGGGGTGATGCTGCAGGTGACTTTGACGGGTGGATGAAACCGGTCATTCAAAATATTTTAAAGAACACTTCAGACTCAAATTAGCTGGCTGAGTCTTAGCTGAAGGAACTCTACTGAAGCGCCACGCATGGTTACGGAAATCAGGGTTAAAACCAGAGACGGAGGCTTCCATTATTAACACACCAATAGAGGAGCTTGCTTTATTCAGTCGACAAAGCGCTGGAGACAGCAAAGAAAGTGCACCAAACTCTAAAATCTTTAAACCAAATATCCAACAAACTGTACCTGCAACATGGAGCCTTCAACACCCATCAGTCTTTTCGAGGGCAGTCTTTTCCAGACCTACACAGGGCTCCTACTCCACAGGAAGTTCACACTGGTACTCCAATCAAAGGTCCACAAGCACCTATCAAATCACTCAACAACAAGGGTTTCGCTGTGGAAAATGGAGGGGTAGAAATGCAGCTTTCAGAGGCTCCCCTGCCCCTGCCAATAAATGACTCTCCGGTCCAGGTCCCCTCCGATGCATTTCCAGTAGGAGGTCAGATAACATACTTCCCCCATGTATGGGAGGGGATTACTTCAGACAAGTGGCTGTTCAAGACAGTGGCCGAGCGATACTGTATCAAGTTCCTCCACACACCTGTAACGCTCACCTGATTCTCGCAGAGGCGCCGGTCTTGACTGGGCGACTACCGTATCTTCAAAGGTGATGTGTAGCACCCGGTTGGCTCTTTGGGCTGGACCTCTGTGCACTGTATGCCTGACGTGTAGAGTAAGATGTCTGCAGATAGAAAATATGGGGTTAATGAACTGGGGTTATTGGGGTGTCCCTATCTCTTTCCTCTTCTCCTCTCCTGTAGACCCCCAAAGGTTAACGCTCTCACCTTAGGTAAGTGAATGCCGAGCTCTCCATCTGCCTCGGGGCAGGGTGCTGTAACCAGTTTCTTCACTGGATAGGCAGCGCAGGCCTCTTGACTTCAGAGGACTGCTGTCCGTCGTTTACTGCACGAACGGTAAGTTTCGAGTCATTCAAATGTCTTTAAAGTCTTTAGTAATTATGTCTCTTGTTTTGCAGGGTTCCGGCGCTGGCGGATGACGGGCTGAAGTGAGTTGAAGATGGAGCCCGTGTGATGAATAGAAGCGCCTGGAAGCACGTAAGTAAGCGCTTGTTGCCTGCTTCACGATGCGCTCTAACTGTCTTTTTATTTTGCAGGTACGAGTTCGGAGCGGCTGCAGGGTGCCGGAATACCCACTGGATTAGATGTGGAAAGGAGTAATGGCACGTAAGTATTAAAGTTCCCCAATGTCTTTAAACGCACCTTGTTTTGTCTTTCAGATGCGGGATGCAGCGCCGAAGGCCTCCGGAGCGTGCGAAGAGTTGCTAAGCTTTTGTCTTTCAGATGCCGGAATGCAGTGTGAAGACCTCCGGAGCGCACGAAGAGTAGGTAAGCCTTTGCCTTTCAGATGCCGGAATGCTAACCTGTTCTTTCTTGTCTTTATAGGTGTTGCTGAAGACTGGATTCAGAATGGTAAGCCTTTGCCTTTCAGATGCCGGAATGCTAACCTGTTCTTTCTTGTCTTTATAGGTGTTGCTGAAGACTGGATTCAGGATGGTAAGCCTTTTTCCTTAGGCCCAGGACCGGATGCAGAAGACACGATGAGCGTCCTGCTGCAGAGGTTGCAGAATAACGCAAAGCAAGATTCATCCGCCGGGTGTGGTTTAAATAGCCTCCTGTAGTGCTTAGGTGTCTCCTTCCACAGCCACGCCTAGGTAAGAAAAGAGTTCCTGGTAAGAAAAGAGTTCCTGCCTTCCAGAAGAGTTCCAGTGTTCTGAATCTAGGGAGTGGCTCCAGCCCCACCCAACAGGAAAAGTAGTTCCAAACAGAAGAGGATCAGAGGCTCAACTGGCAGGCAAGTAAGCAGCATGGTCTGCTGCAGGTAAGTCCACCCAAGCATTATGAGCCCGGCGCTTCCAGCGCTGGGACTGGGCATATTTATGAGCCTGGTGCCACTGGCGCCAGGACTGGGTCCAAAAGGTCCCAATTGGGACTGGTTGGCACTCGTAACCTGGCTTATGGATCTGCTTCCAAGGGAGTTGGGAAAACCCTGACCTTTTGGAAGCAGAGATCATGACAACACCTCAGTACCACCTGCCAAAAATGAGAAGAATGACCCCAGACAATCTCCTTATTCTTCAAGCAGAAGTGGAGGCCCTGCTGCACAAAGGAGCGATAGAACCAGCCCCTGCTCACCAGGTAAACAAGGGTGTCTATTCAATAAACTTCCTTCTTCCCAAAAAGGATCTGACCATGTGCCCTGTATTAGATCTGTATCCTGCAAGCAAGTATGTCAAGCCTCAAAGGTTCAGGATGACAACTCTGCAGGAGGTAATTCCACTGCTGAAGCACAGGGATTAGATGGCAACCTTGGATATGAAAGATGAATAATTTCATATTTCAATGTTGCCGGCACACAGAAAATAGGAGATACTCAATACCAATTCAAAATCCTTCCGTCTCAGAATCAAGGTTTTTTTTAACCAAAGTTCTGGCAGTGGCAGCAGCTCACTTATGCAGACTTTCCATTCTGGTGTACCCTTATCTAGACAACTGGCTAATAACAGGAGACACACATCAAGTGTGTCTAGAGAACACCCAAAAGACTGTAGATCTACTTTTCCAACTGGGGTCGTCTATCAAGGAGAAAAAAAAAAAAACAAAATCAAGCCTTGTCCCCTGCACATTAAAACAATTTCTGGGAGCTATGATTAGGACACGAGATGGCTTGTCTTCCCGTCCAACGAGGGGGTTCAGAACATGTTGTTCCAAAACCCTCAATATGCAGAATGTTGTCTGATAACTGTACGAAAAACCATGTGGCTGATGGGAATGATGGCTTCCTGAATTTTGCTGATAACCCACATTTAGCCTCTCTGCACATGCGTCCAATGCAAAAGTAGCTCTCGAGCTAATGGCGTCAAACAAGTGGTCAGTGGGACGATCTAGTGGTTGTCTCGAAAGCCCTTGTACTATCACTGCAGTGATGGACAAGGGAAAACCTTGTGAAGGGGAAATCTTTCACCACCCCTGCAGTGGAGGTCACTCTCACCACAGACGCATCCCTGTCAGGGTGGGGAGCACCCCTTCTCCACCAAACAGCACACAGCATGTGGACACAATCAGTGGCAAACAAACCTATCAACCTGTTAGAACTTCTAGCAGTGTTCAACATCCTATAGGTTTTCCAACTACAGCTTCAGGGGCAAACCGTTCTAGTTCTGACAGACAGCACCACAGTCATGTTTTATATAAACAAGCAGAGAGGGACACATTCTCCGGGGCTGTCCAAACTGGCCCAAAGCAAATCTGAAGTTGCCACTCAAACACATGTTCCTCCTGTTACAATACGTTTCCGGGTAAAACAATCTTCTTGCAGACATGCTCAGCAGAAACATGCAACTACCCGTGGAACACGTATGGCGTTTCCACAAACACATTTTGTAAAATGTCTCTTTGCAGAATGGGGACATCCAGACATCGGCCTCTTTGCAACACTGGAGAACGCACAATGCCAAGACTATGACTGCAGGCATCCCAAAAAAATGTACATGGGGAACGGTTTCTGGATCAAATGGTCAGGGAGATTTACTTATGCTTCCCAACCCCCCCCAATCCCCCAACTGCTCTCCTCAACAAGATAATTCACCAGATGCACCAGTAACAAGTTACACTGATCCTAATAGCACCAATGTGGGCTCGTCAGCCATGGTTCTTACATCTCATGAAGATTTAATTTTGCTCTCCAGTGGAACTGCCTTGCCCCTACAACATGCTGTCCCACAATCAAGGGAAAACACTTCACCCAGGCCCTCAAACTCTCAATTTAGCAGTTTGGCTCTTGAGGTCAGAGTTCGGGCATCTTCAGCTGCCTCAAAGATGTATGGACATTCTTAAAGAGGAACATAAACATAATACCAGACATTGGTATTTGAATAAATGGAAACGCTTTGTCATTTGGTGTGGTACTCGTAACTTCAACCCTATTGACTGGTCGCCCACACAGACACACACACAATCCTTTACCTTACTCTCCCTCTGAACTCAGGACTCGTTTTTTTAACTCAATAAAGGCCCACCTTGCTCCTCTCTCTTCTTACACCGCCTCTCAAAGCAAGGTTTCATGGTGGAAAGTTCCTGTAATCTAAGCTCTTATAGAAGGGGTAAAGAGACTTCACCCCACTATTTCTAATCCAACTCCAGGATGGGACTTGAATGTCGTCCTTAGTAAACGTTTGGGCCCTCCTTTTGAACCAATGCACGTAGATAGTCCTAGGGTTCTCACCTACAAGACTGCTTTTCTTGTGGCTATTACTTCCACTAGGAGGGTAAGTGAACTGCAAGCTCTCAACAGTTCAAGACCCATTTGTTACCATTCATAAGGACAAAGTGGTGTTGCGCACACATCCACGCTTTGCACCTAAATTCATCTCAAAGCTCCATGTAAACCAATCCATAGAACTTCCATCTTTCTTTTAAAATCCTTCTAATCAGCTGAAAGAAGCATACATACATTAGTTGTTATGAGAGCAGTGATGTAGTATCCTCAATAAAGCAAAACCACTCCGGAACAAAGATCAATTATTTGTCTCCATTGCCGTTGGTAGAGAAGGGGAGCCTGTCTCTAAATTGGCAATCTCTAACTGGATTGTTAAATGTATCCAGATGTGTTACTCTCTTTCAATTTGAGCTTTTACGCATAGAGCACATTCTACCCGAGACAAAGAAGCTGCTAAAGCTTTCATTGCAAATATTCCTCTAGGTGCTATTTGCAAAGCGGCTACCCAGAGTTCTATTCACACCTTTTCACAACATGTATGCTTAGATACACATTCCAAGAATTATTCTTAGGTGTATTAGGTGGTGGTAAGACATCTTTTTGCTGGTGTTACTTCAAACATCCCACCACCATCTCCTGGCACTGCTCGCTAGTCTATGCACAGCATGTGATTCTAAGCAGATTCACAAGCATCAGAAGACCTACATTAATTACTGTAATCATATTTCTGGTATTGTATCTGTTTAGATAGACAGGCACCCACTCTTCCTCCCTGCTTGGAGTCGAAGGAACATAGTCATCTTACACCTTTCCTATCCTTCTTTACTCTCGCACACATTCTCTTCAGGCTCCCTCATGGCAGAACAAAAAACCATGGTGACCTCGATGCATGAGGGATCATGGGTACAATACACGTCACAGTAGAGAAAGTGTTACAGACACGCCCAGGTCGACTTACAGACATGCCCGGATCGACGTACCTTTTTTCAAATTTCAAAAACAAGATGCAATACTCTGCGATTACTACTAGCTGTCAGACTATATGCACAGCATGTGAATCTAAGCAGATACAAGCACCAGAAACACGATTACAGTATGTAATGTATGCCATATAGTTAGAATATGTAGTAAATTATTTAGGGATTGTGAAAATGGATGTCCATATCCTGAAAAGGAGGGCAAAGATTCTCCATATCTTCCATCTTTTTCTGTAGATAGCCGTGAGGCGCACACAGTGGCTCCACAACGCAAGCCGCGGCCAACAAATCCCGAGGCTGCTGTTGAGTGCTGTCTGGTCAAATGGTCGAAAATAAAGATCGAATGACCATTTGATCGAAAGTCAAAGGGTCGAAAAAATAAAAAGTCGATTTTTTTAGTTTTGTTTGGAACCTCCCCTCTAAACATTTTTTTTTTTTTTTACAAATAATGAAATCAACCATCATTTTTTCGACCAGTTGACTGTCGATCAAATGGCATTCGATCATTTGGTTTTTGACCAGATGACCTAGAACCCTCTTGAGTGCAGTAGGTGTTGGATTATCTTTAGTAAGGGTTGTAGCTCAGCCAATAGTTCAATCTGAGTATTTACACTCAAATTATAATTAAAGGTCCTATAACAAGAATCTGCGTAATTGGTATCAGAGCAGGCACCAACGGATAGTATATGAGAATAGGTACTACTAGAGTAATTTCAAATTTAACCAACCACCTTTTCACATAAATCAGGTGAGCAATTAATTGGACTAAGCTCTCCGCCAGAAGGCATGGGAAATAACCATTCCTGTCGAATAGTCGGGGAGGAGGATTATTTCAATACCTATATCTTGGGGGCCATTTCAAAATCAGGAAAAAATATGTCAACATACAGGAGCAGTATATGAGAACACAAATTGTTCAAAAAGGGAGCACTAAGGGCGTGTTTGTATAGAATTGACAGCTGAATCTATGGTGGGATTTGACTAATTAGATGCAAATGACTGTGCCTTCAGACAGTTCTTGACTCTGCCATTAATATATAACTTAATATACCTTTATTTATAAAGACATTGGTGCATGCTTGGTGTGGTAATGAATGAAACAATTGTTAAATTCTGCAGTTCATGTTCATTATGGTTCCTCAATGGGCGAGGCCTGGTCGTGCTAACTTGGTTTTGAAAAATGGTGGCATCATGTAAGGGTTAAGATAAGGTTAAGAGTCCGCCCATCACACAGAGATGCACAACTTGATCATCGGGCACAATTACCTGATCCACTTAGTTATCATATATATATAGCATTAACAAAACATTTCAAAAGAAATGACACTTACTTTCCCACAGGCTCGACAGTGATGCCTTCGCCGCGTCAGCGCATTAAAAGGTTCTTGGCATTCCTTGCACATGGTCACTTCATGGTCCCGTACCCATCGTGGTGCCCTTTTCCCAAGGTCAGCAGTCTAAATTACCAACAGCAATACATATATGTATCAGTGAAAATAAATTTGGTAACGTATGCATGCCCTCTTTAACAAAAAGTCAAACTATCGAATGGAATTAAATGTTAATGTAATTTTTTGTGGGGGCTATAACTGCAGTCACAGAGCAACCACAACAAGGACAGATTCAGCGGGAGGTTTCCACATAGTGCCCTCTCAACACAAAGCCCCCAATATTACCACTGGCAAGGAGTATATGGCGAGAAGAAGGAGCCATCCAATGCTCATTTCATGTGCAAACGCATTCATTTTTGCTTCTTCAAACATTCAAAGAAGCCACTAACAATTATTCATTGATCACCAAAAGTAAAAAGGAAAACATATCTAGAAAACACATGTACAACTATATATATATATATATATATATATATTCACTAACAAAAAACCTTGTTAAAGGGACGTTATGGTTAAGTTACACTAATAAAAAACCTATGAAATTCAATGGAAAATAGTTGCTACAGGGATATTATGGTTACAGGTAAAACTGAAACCCCCCAGAAAATCGCCAGTTATGGTAAGGTATGCAACCATAACTCGCGCTACAACTGTGCACTGCAAGGACTAACACCCATGACCTCAAAGATGACATCACAAACATCATTGATGACATCACTGATGACATCACATGTGAAATGAATTTCCCTGTAGCAACGTTTTTACATTGAATTTTGTAGTTCAACTTAACCGTAACGTCCCTTTAACAAGGTTTTTTGTTAGTGAATTTCATAGGTTTTAGTTTTTAGACATTGTAAATGGAACGTTGCTTTAGCATACTGTTCTCTGTAAAGGTAATACGTATTTGGTACCACAATTGAACCATAACGTCCTGTTAAGAACGTTTTGTCACCGATAGCTTGGCTGCCCTCCTCACAAACTTTTGGAAAGGCCAAATTGCCCTCTGTATCTATCCATTTGTGCTACCCCTTCTCTTGACCAATAGTGTCGGTGTATCTTACAAATTAAAGGTGTCCATGTTAAGTGTTTGTGACACAGAGTGCTGTTTCTTTTTGTGTTAACATAGCATGGTGAATCTGTGCCGCACGTTACTAGCCGAGATAGATGCAGGTAAGTAATGTGGAGGTTTCCTATGCACACTGCACGTGGCCGTCGTATGTGCAATCACATTGCAGGTATCCGTATGACTGCAGTACTAGCCACATGGCCGCATGTTGTAAAGCTCTTTAAATTACTTGTGGGAGCTCACGTCTATCCGTTTTAGAACTATCCCCATGCTTAGGGCATCTTCTGAGTGCTGCTAAGAGCTCCTCTGTCGCCAGCACTATGGATTGATATGCTAGGCTACCGATGTTCAACTACTGCTCACGACTACGTGGGTTGCTCTGCAAACCTACCAATGTGTCGCTGCACTACGCCTGCCTGTATGAGGCCCACTGCAAAACAAGGAACAGTAACCTCAAGTGTACAGTGGGCATGCTAAATGTCACATTAGTTTGATGAATATGCTGCTGGCCTTTCCATGACCCGTAAAACAGACACGCCATCTGTGCACTGAGCCCTGTGCCGGAAGGTGGCAAGGGTTCCCCTGTGGGTTGTAGAGTTGGAGATATAGTACTGAATGTTAAGAAAAGTAAGCAAACTGCAGCATCTTCGTAGAGCAATGAATAGCACTGGTGGTTAGAACAGTACTGTAGCCGAATCGGTCACGCTTAATATCTTCCTCCTGCACGTATTGAGGCTGCTTTTCTCCTTCTTGTAAGCATTGTTGTATTTCACAATTCATGCATCTCCGTGCATGCTAGTTTTACGGCTAATGGCTTACCACATGTAACGAGAACATCAATGCAAGCATAATGGACTAGTTGTCAGGGGACTACCCTGCCGAAAATGCAGTAGGGTAATTTCATGTACAGCATTCTCCACATAGAAAGCGGCCTACAACAGGGGCACTCCCGTACGGCACCGGAGCGTTAAAAGACCCTTGTACACCATATGCTGTATTAATGACCATTACATGCCAAAGGGCATTGTAGTGCACATGTACTGCAACCCGGTACTCTACAGAGGGAAGCTACTTTAAAGTGCTTGGGAAGAGTCAGTCCGGGAGCATGACAATGAGTGGAGCCTATTTAAGCGAGGGCCACCTAACATTACCCTGTCTGTGCATGTCCCCTACGATATCCCTGTAGTGGGTGGCCCTTCCGTACCGGGGCTTGCCTTTCGTCCCGTCTGTGGCATGTGTTACAAGACCAAAAGAAATAGTAATGAACTGGAAAATGAAAAACGGTAAGTAAAGAAAGCTCCTTTCAGAGTACAACAATGTAAGTGGCAATGAAGGGAGGCAGGGCACCGCACATCATATACCCTCCACAGATTGTGTGCTAAATAGAAGGAAATGCGGAAAACACTGCAGTCGAAACGGGTAGAAATGGGTGGCTGTTGAAAGAGATGTTATTACGTGTTGTAGTGCGTTTTCAACAGCGCAAGTGCGCAACACCTAGCACAAACATTCTCGTACTTCCAAAAAGGGCAGCAAGGCAATTTCTGTAGGCCGTGCAGAAAAATGGAAATGCAGTAATATTAAGAGGAACACTATGCGTGGGGAAATCTCTTCGTGCTGTGAAACGTCAGATTCCCATTTGTAAATTACAACATTGGCACAAGTCGTAAAAAGGAACAAATGCACTTTTTCACAATGTACTGCACTTTCTCCATTTCCCGACCAAATGAAAAACGATGCACCGACATGGGTGTTTGCGTAATGGGAGAAAGATTTATGCAGGAGATCGGAAACAGACGCATGACCTGGCCAAGTGCCTCCCTTCAGTGCAAACGGCCATGAAAATCGTGTTACATGTTGTGCAATTTTCCCTCCACAATGAACAACAATAATAGCGTTGTGATCGCGCGTCACCAAAGTCTCACACAGACAAACCAAAATCAATCACTTCATTGTAGGTACTCCACACGCGTACAAATCCACATGATACAATCCACAATGAACTCCCACTGGACTCTGTTTTCCATTCACTGTGAAGTAATGTAATGTATGTACACTGGACTGGGTGGTATACATGAGAAAAGCACTTTTGCAGTGGGAAAATGCACTTCACTGCTTTCATCATCTTTTTGCGTTGACGGTACACACTTGAACAAGCTATGGAACCCAAAAGCAATGCTCCACTCTGACCACCTGATTGGACAATTACCCCCTTACATTTCCATTGGCCAGCATGCTCAGAAACGCAGATTGTGACATGTGCGCTCTCCATGTAACACTAGCAGTTTTGTATAACAGTCCCCTGCGTACACACCACACCCAGAAACGTTGTTGCACAATCCCTGAGCCTCCACAGTCCCATTTCCATGGCCACCGACCTGAAAATCCCTGGATGAGACTTTCGTGCTGCGTGCGTGCATGGGGGAAGAAATGTCAACCAGGTTAAGGGCTTTCGTTTGTAGGGGTGGATCTGAAAAGAGCCCTTGTGGGTTGATTTTCTTTTTTTAATTTTTTTATTATCTGCTTCCACACAAAGAGCTCGTTTTTGGTTTCATACAGTTGTGTTTTTTCTTTTCATCCTCAGAAACTTACAGGAACCTTTTGACTACATCTTGGAGATGAGCGCACAAAACAGCATTACTAATGGATGACAACGAAATTCCATTGGATTGTAAGAACTCTGCATTTTCTGTACTAATGATGTCATTGTTAAAACAAAACATGTCACGAGCGGACATAAAATCAGACATGCGTCTGTTAATCTGTTAATCTCACACCTTCCAGCTTCTGGCTGGGTACAGCAGCCAATATGAGTGGTCCATACTGTTGTTGGTGGTATGGCTGACAAAACCACCTGGCCAGTGGGAAAAAGCCTCTTGACTGCATTCATCAGCCTCTTGAGTCGACGGAGCAAACGTAAACAAGACACGTAACCCAATTGCAACCCGCCACAGTGCATGGCGACAACATGCACAGTACCAGAACTGGCCAGTTCTCTTCAAAGTGCATGCATATCGGCTAAGCTGAGCTCATCGACAGTGCACCACAATGCGTCCAATGCTTCCAAATCAAAAAATTAGCATGAAAATTTCTTTCCTGGGCATATTGTGCATATCTGTTGCAAACGCATCACCCAAAGTCAACACAATATGTTTCTCCATGTCAGCCAGCCTCACTAGGCAGAGTAATGAATACCAGTATGATCGCCCCTTCCTGTGACTCACAACCTCAGTACCTATTTGGATAATCCCCACAGTGACATTTCCATTGGCCAGCATGGTGAGAAGTACAAAATGTGGCATGTGCCCTTCCCAAAGTATCATGAGGGCCACACCCCAGTAAAGCACGTTTACTCCGCCTTCCCTTTCCACTATCCTCTTCCCACCACGCCCTTATTGGGTATTGTTAAGTAGTCACACACACATCCACCAATGCCATCCAAGACGTAAGCATCTAACACACTCAGTTTTACACAAGACGTCTATGTACCGTTATAAAATGAGCCTGCAAGTGTGCTGTTCTTGGAAAGCACGTCCAGTGGAAAGTTCAGTCAAACATTGCACAATTTGTGCATGCACATTCATCCACATGAGCACCCATCACCACAAAAGAAAGGTATGACATTTCTTTGGGCAGTATGTTTATAACTCTGTTATAAGTGCCTCTGTGCACGGTATCTGCCTCTAAGCGTCCATTACGTGTTTGAAAAACATACTGGTTTTCCTACCATTGCCTACCATGAAGTGGCAACTTAATGATATTTGGTTGCAACGTTTTCATTTACTCATATCATACAGTGCATTAGCGAAATAGGAACTCTTCCTTTCTTCCAACAATGTTATGAAATGTGTTCCCCACTAACACACCTGCTACATAAATAGTAAAACACTGGCACCAAAGCCACCACTGAATTTATTTTACCAACCCAAAGTCAGTTCCCAAAAGGTCAGTGTGTGCATGGCTGTAGTTCTTTGTACGCTGCACTATTGCCACAGCCTCTTTGTAAATCTGCCAGCTTCCACTCTGCGCCCTCTGCAACTCATCCATAAGAGGACTGCACAACTTGTCCTTGGCCTGAACGCCAGGGATCGTATCTCTGCTGGACTAAAATATATGCAATAGCTCCCAGTGGCTGCGAAGAATAAAATGAAAGCCCTGTGCATTATGAAGAAGGCCTTCTGGTCCCTGGGACCTCAATACCTTGCACTCTCACTTCCTCAATATCTGCTTGCTCCAGCTCTTCCCTCATCCGCATCCTACTCCCTCACGGTTAGTTGCTTCTGCATGCAACCAGTTGGTGGTACATGTCTTTCTTCTGCTGGGGCCTCCCTATGGAAAAGGCTCTCTGCCTTCCTGGCACTTGAGGAGAACCATTTTAGGGTCTGGAAGCACCTCAAAACCTTTCCATGTGCTTCTTCTTTTTCCCCTCCTCTCCCCTGCTCACCACCTGCCTAAAAATGATTGTGCACTGGTTTCCTACCCCACCCTGTAATCTGTGCCCCAGGCCACCTCCCTCCCGACAGTTCCACCCCTCCAGTCCAGCCACCACTTGATGTCTACACTTATCCTTCCACTTGCCAGCACCGGCCATAGTTGCACGTATTGCTATTTTTTGTTGTTCCCATTTACTCCACTTTGCTCTCCCCCTTCCCATTCACTTGCACAGTCTCAGTGTCACCTGGCCTAGTGGGATCAATGTCTCTGTGTGGCCTGTTTTCTGCCTCCCTTTCCTCGTCACGCCTTCACATACATGTTAGTAGGCGCTGTACATATGCCACAGAATACCATATCACATCATATGATGCACACACTGCATTCATAACAGGATGCCTGCCACATACCTTGTAGACTTCACAAAATGGTCTTCCCACTGTAATGCATATACAGCAAATGTTGGAAAAGTGATCCCACAAAAGCAGCACAGAATGCATGTTAGCAACATTAAGCAAGTGCATGCAGGCAAACAGGATGCCTGCCCCTTACCTTGCACACTTTCACCATAGCCTCCTACATTTCTCTGTACAGACAGACCTTCTGCCACAGTGTTTGTGTACACACCACAACCAGCAACCACATTGCGCAATGGCTTTGCCTCCACAGTGCCAATGCCATAGCTGCCATCCTGAAAAGAGCTGCATGTGGCACGTCTCATCCTCAAAGTTCTGCAGAGTTACCATGCTAGGAAGGAGAGGATGGGTGTGGGGGGAATGCAAAACAGGGTACGGGATTGTGTCTTTAGTACTGTCCCTAAAAACACATTTGTTTTGTTTGTTTTGCATCGTGTTTTTGTTATGTACGTGCCTACATTCTTTTGTATTCTCTCTTTTACTGACTGTTTGCTTCTCCTCCTGACATTTCGCTCGACTGAAGATGAATGCTTCTCTTACATTTCTAGAGGATTCTCTGCAATGCTTCGTGCAGAGTGGCAAACAAAACACCATTGCCAATGGAGGTTGAATAAATATAATTTTCTTGGAACCACTGGAAATCTTGCTGGTTATTAATGCTTTCATAGTTGGTGCAGAACATCCCAGCACTGCACTTCTGTTTATCCAACATCCCCCGACCCCTGGCTGTGGACAAATTACACCGGCTTGGTCCCATGCTCCTCTTGGTGTTATCGATTAGAAAATCATCTTGGCAGTGGGAAACATCTGCATCACTGCTGTCATCAACTTCTTTAGATGCGCAAGCAAATGTGAGCATGACATGTACACCAAATGTTGTGCTCCAAAATGCACGACCACCACATCAACAGTACCGACAGAGGCCACACATGTGCAAAGGAAATGCATGCACCCAAAACCCCCCTCATACACTGTGCCCCAAAAAGCGCACAAAGGTATCACCCACTATCAGTACTCGCCGTCTGTCCATCTCTGCCAACCTCACTGCATCGAAGTTTGGGTAAATATGTCACTGTCCCTTCCTGTGAACCACACCCTCTACACCTCATTGGAGAATCCCTACAGTTCCATTTGCGAAGGCTCCATGCTCAGAAGAGTTGGATGTGGCATGTGCGCTTTCCCAGCTACAGCGAGGGCCACGCCCCAGTACAGCAGACACAATACTTCTTCCCTTGGCACTGACATTTTTCCAACACTCCCTCATTGGCTGCTGTGAAATTTTCAGATACACATGCACCAATCACATACTGCCCCTCTCCATTGCACACTATCATTTCTGTAGACCACTCCATATTTAGCGTTAAACACTCAGTGCACAGTTCCTTCGCTTCCAAAGCCCCTCCACCAGAAACTTCTGCTAAAGGATGCACTATTTCAGCATCCACAAACATCTTGAGGCACACCCAGCACACCTTTGGCCATGCACACAACAGTGCACCGTTGCCCACACCCAGCACAACACTATGTATCCATACATGCGACCATGTGGGCGGCTAACATTATGCACAAATGTACCATACATAGGTAGTGGCACCCCCCCCCCCCCCCAACTCCCCCACACCATAAAGCACCCATTCACGAAAAAAAAAAAAAAAGAATCGCAGTTAGCAGATTCCACAAACATACCACGGCCTCCACCACCCTTACCCACAACCATTCACAAAGTATTGTGTCACTGCCAACCTAACCACAACATTAGGCCTACTTCAACAAATCTGCACACAGCATAGTAATCAAGCACATAGAAGCTGCACTTCAACCATAACCTCTTCCATACTGACAGTATGCAAACACTGCACCCAGTGCCCACACTGCATGACTTTTCACTTCACTATCGCCAACCACACATCAAAAACTTTACCATGTTGTAACAGTGACCTCACCTGCGAAACCAAAAATACGCCTGCCAGCTCACTTCAGCTACTCTATGGCATCTGAAATGTGATCCGCAACCATTCCTTACAGGTCACCACCCTCTAACTGATGCAAAGTCAAAAATGCATTACTACTGTGGGTGTCCTCAAGTCCTAGGCTCTTGAGTGCATGGCCTACGGCCTTCGGCCATGCACCCAATAGTCTAGGCTTCAACACACCCACTGCAACGTAATGCCACCATGCATGTCCCCATGTCACCAACTACGACAATCCACATACACACCATTGCTACCAGCACTCCTACACAACCTGTGCACCGCCATGGAACTATGCAGCAACAAATTTCAACAGTTAGCATAATGTAGAAAGAAAACACTCTCTCCTGCAGCCCTGTGCACTTTCATTCATATACTACGGGTGTACCCACTTCCATTCACAAAGTATTGTGTCACTGCCAACCTACCCACATTCTGTTTCCAACACTGGCCCTACTCCCACCAATCTGCACACATCACACTATGCAAGCACCACCCTCTATCGGTGACAGAGTCAGATATGCATTGCTGCGGTGGGTATGCTAAAGCCCTACGCTCTTGAGTGCATGCCCTACAGCCTACGACCTTCGGCCTTGCACCCAATAGTCTAATCCTTCCACAGACCCACCGTTGCTTCATTCACCCATGCATGCCACCATGTGCCCAACTACCGCATTCCATCCACAGACCACAGCCACCCGCGCTCCCACCCAACCTATGTCATGTGCAATTCACTCCTCTTCTGAAATTCAGCTGCCACCACTCACCATGAAAAGAGGTCGCCGCAAACAGGTGGTGGCAGAAGCTATCGGGCCGTTACGACAGCTGCCTTCAATCACCACACAAAGTACTCGCCTGTCTAGGTACGTCACGTGAACCACTTCTCACTCCCCCACCCATTCCCTCCCTTCTTGCCGCCAACACATGGCGTACGGTACATTTTCCAGACCCTTCCGCCGTCAAACTGTCCTCTGATACACCATGGCGGCATTTCCCCAAAAATTTTGACGCACAGCACGCTTCCCTCCAGCCAGCCATCGGCCGCGTCCAAAATTCTAAGACCGCACGCTGTACCGCAAGCCAATGGGCACTTCGGTCCACGGAGCAAACAGGGAAATGAGTCAGCGGAGCGGGGCCAGATATCGGATTTCCACCAAACACACAAAAGCATGCTTTCTGACCCAAGCCCCTGCTGCAAATTTGGCGAAAATCCGTCCAGCCGTTCGGGCTGTAGCCGTGCGCAAACTTTTTCCCCATTCAGTCTATGGAGAAAAAAAATGTGGGATTCCCCTTATAACTCCCCACCCCACACCCCCTGCACGAAACCTTACCCAACTTGGCGAAAAAAATTCAGAGCCAGCCATATACTTTTTTTGCTAAGTTTGGTGCGGATTCCTCCACGGGGAGCGAACTTGTAAACTGCCAAAAAAGTGCTCTTCCCATCAGTTTAGCAACTTAACCATAACTACACGGCCGCTACAGCTGGCCGTGTAATATATATAAAAAACAAAGTTGTATGTATACTATATACACAGTATGTCTGAGCTGTCTCTGCTGGCTTAAGTTTTAGAATACGATAAGAAATTGTAACTGCACTCTTAAGCCACAAGCTCTGCTGCTTAAAAAAACCTATCTTACTGACAGAAATGTGAAAGCAGACATCCAGGAAGGGATCCATCAGAGGGTTCAAGGCGAGCACTGTGAGATTTGGAGCTCTTTGAGTCCTGGAAGTTATATGCATGTACTCTAGGGCTTCGAGCTCACTTGGCAGCAGTCACGTGTTCAGATGTAGAATGGAAAGTGGCTCTGTAAGTACACTGCCAAATAATATGTTTTATATTGTACAAAACACCATTGTGTGGCTTTGTCTCATTGATGGGGTTTCTGTAATGCTAACGTTAACGAGGACATTGTAGTGTGTAACCCTCTTTAGCATCCAGGGCGGCGTGAGAGGGGCGCAACCAATCGGGTTGCTCAGATTGCAGGCTGAATCCCACGATCCAAGCCCACATTCCAAGCAACCTTACGGCTGCTTACCCTACCCTGCCATCTTCCCCCACCCCCCCTTTCCCTTGAATTTCCCGTCCTTCCCCACTCACACTTACCCGATGTCTGCAGCAGCGCCCACACCGCCGCCCAATCTTCCTGCTGGCCACCATGGACATGGAAGATAAGCTCAACTTGGAGCCCCATCTTTCAGCTCTGTGGCGGATCACTTGCGTCCGTTTTTTAATGAATGAACGGGATGCAGCAAAGAACAAAAAACATGACCATCAGCACCCTGAGTTACCGGATTGGCCACCATTTGTGCTAATAGAAATAATCACCCATTCAGCAGCTGCACTGGGTGTTAATGGCACCAGAGACCCTCGTTAAAGGCCTTTGCTAAGCTCAGGCCTATTGCATCGGAACCGGGGCGTTACCACCCGTTCCATCCCTTGAAAGTGTGTATACATACAAGTCTCCAAAGACAGGGTGGTTACACAGTGATTGCACTATGGAAACTATCAATATAATTCCCCATGTACAATCAGTGGCAGATTAGTAGCTCCTCTGTAGAGGGAAAACGCCCCTCACCCCAGTTATAATAATTTAAAATGTAAAGTTGAAGCAAATAGCATACATTAAAAAAAAAGCTACTTAGGACTTAAAAGCACTGGCGTTTTCGAATATTAAGTGTGCTTCGACACCAGAGAGCCTTCAAGTCAAAAAGGTTTTAGGGGTGTTATTTGACAACCCAAACCATAAACTTAATTGGATTTAGGTCAGCAACAGACGCCCCCATGATTGAATTATTTTAATTATCGAGATGGTCGAAGGAGAGAAAGAAGCATTCATGAATATCTTCCTCCATTATATTGTATATGTTGCCAAATATCCCCTCTCCTAGACCACTGGAGAGAGTCGGCACTTCCCTTGTACTTGGACACCCGCTGCCAAAACGAGAAGCAAGCACAACAGCTGTGTTTCTCTGATAACCAATATACATTAGGAAGGGATGATGCAAGATTTAAAGAGGACATCTCAGCACCTTAGTGTCTTTTCACTCCTTTTTAGATCCACGGCAGCAACATGTGTCAGGCAAGTCCAGAAAGGTAAATGATACCCAACACAAGATACACACATGGTAAGTGAGTTACTGAGGTACCAAAACATATGGTAATTATGTTCCTTCCTCTACCCCTAAAAATACTTGATTGCATTCACCCCAAAAAATTATTTGAGACATGAAGACAGACTTCTAAGAGGTGTGCACATAAGCCAATAGGAAACCATATGTGAACGTTTTAACCACATTTATTTTGAGACTTTGGTGGCCTGCCCTAGCAGCATGATAGCTTTCATTGAAAATATTTTCCTTCCCAGAAAGCAGAGTTATTCAGCAACACAATACTGACCGATTTCCATACTGCAATGCGTGTGTGCTGGTGAAGGTCACAGATGGATCGGCGAGTACAAGCAACAGATATACTCCCTCATTGGACAGGCACTCTAAACCCCCAGCACTCATAAATCTAACTCATCACACAAGGCAAGCTGCTTTGCTAGATATTGACGGATTAGCACTCAACTGTCTTCCCATGTCGCATAACTATGATGCGATTAACCTCCCTGGCTGAGGTTGCCTTCATATGAGCTCCTCCAGCGTGTGCATTTTAAAATGATTACTGTATCAAATAGTAAGTTTATTTGCACAATTGTTAACATGTCTTAATAAAACAGGGTTTATGATGTTAAAAAGGTGATCAATGAATTGTTACACTGATATCACGTTCTTCATGATATATTAACTGCACGATGAACACCCAACAATCTACATATGCGTGATATGTCGGAATTAATAAAGTGCATAGCGAGACATTCATTGCACTAATAACGTACTGATGATCAATAACAAGAAATCGGTTGTACTCAACCAAAAAACAAACACTAGCTAATAAATGGGTACTAGATTACACCAACCAGTGCCCCACAGATCAACCTTTCCAGACTGTAGACTTTATACATTAGAAATGGTAAAAGAAAATACTAAAGAGCAATTACCCTCTTCTACCCTGACAAGGCACATCTCATGGTTGCCTCGCTTGGGGCCTTTTGATCTAGTGTATAGATATCCCATTAATTGCAATCACTGCTAACCTTTCCTACGAGAACTCGCTCCACCAAAACCACCTATGGTTTATCAAATCGATCTAAGTAGGAGGAGAACGCATCGTCACTCTTGCAAAGCTAGGAAGGATGTGTTAAATACAGCAGTTCCGAGTCAACATTGCTTCCTCACCTGAGTTGACAGATCTCCTTTGTGTGGCCCTTGAGATTTCAGAGCAAAATAAAGAGGTGATGGTTGCCCAGAACAATGCCAGAAGATCAGATTAATTCAAAACCTTCCAGCCATCACCTCCTCTCTTTACCTTGAGTTTTGAGCTCACTATTTGACTGATGTAACTTAAGGAAAACATCTGGAGAGTAAATACAACCTGCAATCTATCCATCACACAATGGTCAGCCAGGACTCCTGTGAACAAACTCTAATAATGCAGAAATACATTTAAGAAAGCACAAGCCATCCATAAACACAAGACCACTAGCGGGGTTGATTACTATTTGAGTTTAATTTCATTTTCGTGAAGACTTCTAATGGGTATAAAATGCTGTCCACCCTTTCATCGTGTGGTTTATCAGATGTGATTACAGACCTTTATGAGTGGGTTCCTTTCTATAGAACAGATTATTTGGCCTTGTTCATTTTCAGATGAGGAGCTTGCACATTTTTCGTAAAGGTTGAAATGCTTTGTGGACACTTGCTTTCTTTGCATAGAAGGAAGTTGCACCTTAATAATGACATCGCACAAGGAAGAAATACGTTTGGGAACCTGTTGGTACCCTTATTCAGAGGTCAATTGTCTAGCTTTTCAGTGCTGCACTGTCCTTGGCGGCAAGTGTGATAAATTCTATGGAGTCATCACTGATCCCCAGCCTAAAGTCTCCTCTCATGTGGCCAGGGAAGGGCAGCTGCTACCTGATCCTGACCCTGGGGGTGGATCACATGGGAGGAGATGGCAGTCAGGAGGAGCTTGTGAATCCAACAGGAGGGACTCTTAAGAAGTACCCAACGCCTGTAAAACACATTTAACATATAATGTTTACGATGGTTGTTATTTAACAAAGGTTTCCAACAATGCAACTTAAAACAGTTTTAAAAGCCTTGGGACTCCAAATACCAGAAAGCCTTGGGTACTGAGACAAAGAAGAGGAGCAAAGAGTCACTATGGAATGTAAGTGATACCAAATACAACATGCAGTCTAGTTGTCACGTTCACAATCAGCTGTGCAGGGCATTTAAACCTGAAAATCAGCTGCAGGGTAGGGAAGGAGAGGAGAGCTGCAGAGAGCACAGAGCGGGAAGCGAACCCAGAGGCAGAGG
Organism: Ambystoma mexicanum; assembly: GCF_040938575.1. Classification (NCBI taxonomy): domain Eukaryota; kingdom Metazoa; phylum Chordata; class Amphibia; order Caudata; family Ambystomatidae; genus Ambystoma; species Ambystoma mexicanum. The sequence goes on from NC_090936.1 coordinate 152,666,072, forward strand.
CAGGTGCACAGAGGCGAGCCGTGCAGGAAGAAGACAATGCTTACAGACAACCGCATGGAGGCATAGCATACTGGAGGAGAGGTACTCTGGTGAAGGTCGAGCGGGTGACCTGGAGGGACCACTGGAGGCGAGAAGTCATTTGTCACGGGACCAGAGGAGACACAGGGCCTCATTACGACCCTGGCACTGACGGAATGAAGGGGGCCAGTACGGGACCGGCCCCCTTCATTACGTCAGGGCTGTTTACGAGGTTCCCTTTGCGGGACCCAGATCAGACTTCTGGTAAAACCAGACGTCTTTTCCGGGTCCCGCGAGGGGAAGAGGGAGGTAACAACGGGACACTTGAATTGTGCCCGTTGTTCCCTCCCTCCCCATTCCCCTTGAGCCCTATGGGGACTCAAATGGGAATGGGGAATGGTTCCTGCAAGGAGGACTTACCGGGTCCTCCTATGTCGGAAGGACCTGGTAAGTCCCCATTGCAGGAACCCGGTAATGGAGCCCTGTTTGGAGGCGGAAATGGGGGCCCGGCGACGTGCTATCAAGTTAAATACTTGGGGAGTCATTTTGAATACCGACCAAGTAGATTTGAAAGACTAAGGCAAAAAGGGTACAATTCTCCATACATGAGATGTCAGTTTGGGCACAGATTGTACAATTCTCCTTATATGAGATGTCAGTTTGGGGAAACTTGGAACAAGCATTACCAAAGCCACAAGACATTAAGAATAAAGTAGACAGACAGAACAAACCCCCATATGTGGGATATCAATAAGAGGGAAGTTGGAACAAGTGTGACCTGGAGTCAACAAGGTATAAACAGTGAAGACATGCAACTGTTTTATACTTTAAAGGAAAGCGACCATTGTAGCAAAGACCTGTTGAAAGATACGCATCAGGCATTAAGCCCTTTTTGGAAAGAGATACCTGACAGGAGAGAACACCACGGGATCTGTGTGAACCAGAAGGGGGCAATTCCTGGCAGGGGACCAGGATAACTAGAGATTAATTCCTGGCAGGAGAGTATATCAGGAAAGCATAATTCTGAACATTGGTGTGAAAGAAAAACTTTCATTTGAAGCAGTTTATTTATTTGAATATGTAAAGCGCACAAACTGCCCTCGGGCATCATGGCACTGTTAAGAATACTTGCTTGGTTACACAAGTGCATATAGCCAAAGTCGGTGGCATAAAACAAGAGCGCCAGCCCCATCTTGAAGGGTGGCATCACCAGGTAATGCAATTGGTCACAATCGGTGGCATAAGATATGAGAGCCTGCCCCTACTTGAGGTGTGGCAGAAGCAAGTAATGCATAGGGTCAATATAGGTGGAGTATAACATGATAGCCACCCCTTCTAGAAGAGAGGCAACAACAGTTAAAACAAAGGACAGAATCGGGATAAGGCATTTGGTCAAAGTCGGTGGTATAAAACAAGAGAGCCAACCCCATCTTGAAGGATGGCAGCAGCCATGTAATGCATAGGTCAGAGTTGGTAGCGTAAGACATGAAAGCTAGCCCCGTATAGAAGGGTGGTAGCCACAGGTCATGCCTAAGGTTAATACTGGAGGCAAAGGACAAGTGCGCCAACCTCTAATAGAACGGTGGCGACACCGGTGGTGCAGCGGACAGAGTAGGTGGCATGGTTTTCGTGTCAGCCACTGGCTACGGTCAGCAGCAGCATACAATACCTTATATTCCGAGGTAGGTGGAATGGGTAAAAGGCAACTGACCCTTTGGAGAGCAGGGTGGTGGGGCAGAGGGCCACACATACAGCAGGCGACCAGTGGGGTAAGGGGGGGGAACACATACATACTGCGGGAGACCAGGGGGAAAGGGGGAACACAAATACTGCGGGCAACCTAGGGGGAAGGGGAGGAACACAGGCATACTGCTGGCGACCAGGGGGGAAAGAGGGAGGGGGAGCACATACATACTGCGGCCGACCAAGGTGGAAGGGGGGGAACACTTACATACTGCGGGCGATCAGGAGATGGGTGAGAGTGCAGGCAGCACGCACACACAGGCGATAAAGGGGAGGGGGCAGCATACACGTACAAGCGATCGTGGATTTCTAAGACAATAAAGTGCATATAAGGTCGTATAGAGACGATTGCGTTATTGCATGAAAGTTATATAGTAAAGTACCGGATGGCTATGGCATCGTGAGAATCGTCAGAGAAGGCAGTTTGTGGGTAGCCATGAATGACATCATCTGGTTACAGGTAGTGATAGAGGCTTTGCGAGTCTTGTGTACAAAGGTACCTGTGACATGGTGGCAGAGTCAGACTGGTTTTCGTGAGGATGGTATCGGCTAGGCACCGGCATCCCGGTAAGACAGGGAAAGACAGGACCCTTAGTTAGTCCCTTGGTGTAGGCCCGGCGTTGGCTCCGGGCTCCATGGAACCGCCGATTTGCTGGGTCGGGCAGCCAATGGGATTGCTGCTTGCTCCAGTGTGCTTCTCCAGGCAGGGAGAAAGGGACAGGCAGCCCGAAAAACGCTGTCGGCCATCTTAGTGGAGTTTCTTCATCACTGCAATCAATGCAGGCTCGGTTAGGGTGTCCACGCTGTGCCCCAGTGGAGTGGGGGCACATCCTTCTGGATGGCTCTTCAGAAGGGAAAGTTGTTGAAGTTAAGAAGACATTTGTTTTGCCATCTTGAGAAGAGTATTCTATAGAAGAGACTTTTGCTTTGCCAACGGGAGGACATTATTTTATGGAAAATACATTTTCACTGACTTTAACAGAACCTTGTTGGAACAAAGAACTTTCAACAGTTTTCCTGAAATAGTTCAGGGGATGGGAACCAACCCTTGGACACAAGGAGTATTTTGTTGATCATTTGGATTTGTGCACATTATTTATTTTGCTTGTGTATGTTAGTGTGAGGGTCAGAATTCTTTGGAACACAAGGTCACTTTGCTTTAGTTTTAATTTCACAGACAGGAACACTCGTTAGGATAGGGACAGATGGGCATTTGTCTCAACCCCTTTTTATTTGAATAAAAATGGCTAATGTTGAAACATTTCAATGTTGTCTCGATCTCTCATTTCTGCTCCCTCACAAGGGCAGGGTAATATGCAAATGCTTATTTCTCATCTGCTATGGCACAGAGCTAAAATGTGATTTTAGATCTTTGTGAGTAGCTACCATTCTATTAGGACTGCCACATAACTCCATGTCAGGAAGGACCCCATGTCCTATTACTGGGCTTTCATCTCTCCACAAATTGCCTGCTGGGAGATGTAGTATTGGGAAACTTCAACTGAAATGGACTGATGTAAAACTAAATTAAAAGCAAAGTCCACGAGTGGAGTAGGGGTCCCCTGTGACAGTCATATGGAAACCCTGCATCAGATAGGCAGATTATTTGGCTGTGTTCCTTCTCAGCAGAGGGGCTCTCATGTTGTTTGTAGCAGGTGGGGAATAAATATGGCTTGCAATCTGTGTAGTGAACCATTGCAGGAATTAGTCATTTGAATATTCTCTAATAAAGTATAAATATATAAGGAAAGAACCAACCTTTCATAACCTTGCTAAGGACGCCTGTCTGGTTACTGAACATAAGATTTGTATTTTGTGTTCAGAAAGAATCCCTAGTTAGATATTAAGTGCAGTACACCCCTACTTGTGTATCAGACAACACATCTATTCAGACGGATGTCGGACCTCCATCACAACACTTTTGCTGTTAAAGGTTGGCTGAAATACAACACCCTACTATGATAGGTGTTACATTTTACATGTAACTAGTAACATTTTGTGTTACTCAGCCAGAGCAGAAGGGACGCAATAAAAGGTAGAGTATACTAGAGTTAACGAAATTTGACTTACAGAAATCTCGATTGGTGGGTCCTCAAATTCCTTCGCAGCAGCAGCTTTGAATGTTTCATTCCGTTGCTGAAAAGCTTCAATCGTCAATTGAAAAGCCTAAAACAAAGAACATTTTTTAATGCATCAAGTAAAAACAAAAAAAAGGTGCGCAGGTGAGAACAGTCCCCCTTATCAATGCATGCCAATCATATCACTAGAATGCTTCCTGTAGACTGGTTTAAAGATGAGATCTGGTTAGAAATTCTATAATCCATCCCCAGGGTTCCAATCACCTAAATCACTCGAGAAGAAACTGCTCCAAGAAACAGTCCATTACAGCTAATTTAATTCCAAGTAACTGTTGTGGTTACTGTGGAGGGTACTGTGAGAAACCAGGGATGAGACACGTACACAGAGGACTCAGTGATTGCTACAAACGTTTATTGAAATAATAAAAGGATTAGAAATTGCCTCACTATCCCTACTCTAGGAGGTATTTCTGTACCTCAAACAAAATTAAGTGCCTTTGGTGCATCAAGATGTCAAAACAATAAGTCCTGTGCCCAGAATCCAATCCTAGCCCTCACACTCTAAAAGTAACTATAAATGCTAATGGTATTGTCTCTGGCCTTGAAAGCGCACACATGTTCAAGTTCATCAGATAAGGTTAACTCCAAACAAAAAGGTTCCAAATGGATCATTTTCACAGTTCCAGGTGATGACTCCCTTCCCCAGGTTTCCTACCACAACACAAATGGTTCAAAACAATTGTGACTCTCAAGGGCATATGTTTTCCTCGTATTCCCTTTTCATAGTGTTGCAACTTGCGTGTGGGTTCCAGACTTGCAGAACACCTGGTATACTCTCCTGCCTGGCATCTTTTACATTCACTATACTTCACAGTTATACGTGCATGGGTGGGTCTTGGGATTCTCTTTTTATATTTGACTTTGCCCGATATTCTCTCCTGTCAGGCCTTTCTTATGTAGTTCACTTCACACACTTGCAGACTTGAATTTGCCTGGTAAACTCTCCTGCCAGGGCTTTCTCATGTAATATAAGCACTTTGGATTGAAGTGCTATATAAACCTAATAAACATAACAAAACTCTTTCACATTTGGATGTGGGTTCCAGGTTAGTAACGCTTTTCTAATTACTTCACTCTTCCAATTAGTTTCTCTTTCCCCTAGATATTGGGTCCCTGACCCATTCTCACATTCATCAGTTCTCCACCTTCGCCCCAGCATCTCAAATCTCTGCTGTGGGCTTGCTTCTGCTTGCTTGGTGCTTTGCTTTCCTATGCGATTCTTGAGCGAAGCGTCCCGGTGTCCCAGCTCCCTGCTACAGGCTCACCAGCTTGGTTCGGCTGCTCCAGAGCTCCTTGCGATCTTCGCTGCTTCCTCACTCTGGTCATCGTGGACGGCTGGAGTTTCTCCTGCTCTACGGTTCCCATGGTATCGGAGGGGCTTCACCTCTTCCCTCGCTCCCAGTGCTTACACAGGCTTCTCTCCCAGCAGGATTTCCACGAGTGCCGTCTCCTCGAGTAGCTTCCTTCTGCGTGACCGTCTGCTTCCTCCAGGCTCCCTGACCTTAGTCGGGAGTCGTGCCTCTCGCTCCATTCATCAGGTGTAATCCTTTTAAATGTCCAAGTGCTTGGTAGAGACCTACAACCACTAGAGCACGTCTCCAGCTTCTCAGCACCAGTGTTCTGTATCGCTCCAGTCCTCTTCCTCGTCTCAGTTTCTATCATGCTGTTTTCCATGTGGTATTGAGGAATACTGGCTATAGATTTGGCATGGGGTTGAGGGAGATTGCTACAATATGTCATCAAAGCATGAGGAAGGGAGGGAACATTCCTAAAAGGAAATGCAGGATGCCATGTCTCATCCAATGGCACCAAACTCCCCACACGAGGGTCACTTCCCCCCCATGTGATCATCCCTCGCATTGCCACCCCCAGGGCTAGGATCAGGTAGTGGCTGCTTCCCCTGGCCACGAGGAGAGGCTACCTTCGGGAAAGGAGTGATGACATCATCAGATTCATCACAGTACCAAGAACGGGGTCACAGGCTCCATGTAAGGTTGCGTCCATTCTTTAATTCTTCTCAGCAGGTTACAGGCAATAGTTCACCTTCTGGTATGACTGTAGAGACACAAAGACCCACCGGTGCATCCACTCACCAGCAGCCCATCCTCCAGTTGTCACACTAGGAACACAAAAAAGGTTCATGCAAGAATCATTCATTCTACATTACTCCATCCATAACATCACACCACTATCACTGAGATACCCTGCCATCAGCAAGGTCTCCACACTTTTCCCCCTGAAAATACACATAACAGATCATGCACAAATACCCAGATACCACCCAGGCACGTACGTAGACGCAGAGGGCAGCATACACATTCATATGTACACATGTATTGCATACCCTTCCTTACCGGACCTCACCGCATCACACAACTGGCATTGGATATTGCATTAAGAGTTTATGTGTACCGGGGAAGTAATGGCACACCCTGACGTTTGGATAAGAGAATTTCTATTGCTAGTTACATGCACAAGTTATGCATGCACTTGAGGAGTGTGCACACCCTGGAATAGTTAATGCTATGTATTGTAGGCGAGTGAGTGGATATTTTGAAAGTTTAGTATTGTGGAATTTAAAATGATCTATTTTTTTGCTGTTTATTGGCGGGTTGAGAGTCTGGCCAACAACCATACTATTGTGGCTATAAGTAACTTGTATTTACCCATCAGAAATTGATTGTGTCATCTGCATGGTTCCACAGACATCTGGCCAACAGGCACGTGCTGCAAAATATATATGCCTCACATATATCCCTCACTGTTGTCTTCCTCATAGCAAGGGTCCTTGAATTTCGTCGCCAATGATGTGATTTAGGTAAGATTGTGTAGAAGACTCATGAGGCAAACCACACGTACCAGGTAAGGTCACGTCTATTCTTTATTATTCCAGAGAATGTTACAGGTAAGTGATCATCTGCAGTTAAGTCCTTTAGTAGAAATTCTGAGAGACCCACTGGTGAATCCACTCACCAGCCGTCCATTTTCTAACTGTCACTTTTAGAAAACACACAACCATGATCAAGAATTGTATTGATTTATTTATTATTTGCTTGTTAGGCACTTATGCAGCAAGTACATACTGTTTCAAAGCGCCCACAGGGCAAAGGGAGGGAACAAGGAAGAGAAACACAGTAAAAATACAAAATATATTTTTTTTAAACAGTGGCGGGATAAAGGAAAAGGACAAACCTACTATGCATTCCGAGTGTTCAGAACATGCAAGTGCAGCAAGGGAGAGGGTAGAGTGTCCATGCTCGTGGGTGAGCAACAGATGAAGTGCATTGTATGTTGAGTGCTACACTGCCTGGAGCCACGTTGGGTGTAAGCGTGAGCCTCCAGGGCGGAGGGTGTGCCAAGGCAATTGCTGAGGGTAGACAGAAGCTGTGATGATTGGGTGTGGGAGGTCAGGGGCCCTGCGGATGCATAAGTGCCCAGGACACCAATCACAGTAACTGTGAGATTAGCAGAGGAGAGAGGATGGGAAGGAGGAGGTAGAGGAAAGTCTTGACCATGCACCATTCATGCTACATTCCACCATCCATGACATCACACCCCTGTGAGAGTGATACCCAGCCATCAGCCAGGTCCCCATAGCAACTTTGCACAGAGTGGTTCAGAGCATGGGGTAGAGCGTGTAAAATGCTATGGATGGAAGAAAAAAAAAAACACCCAAGCGCTTGACCAGAGCACTGTAGGGCTGAAACTAGCCAGAGCGGTTCTACGTCACTAATTTGACCCTACAAACCCCTTACAAGCAGCAAATGTGGGCATGGGGAAGGTAAGCGGATAACAAAATGTCACATGACCTAGGGAAGCAGACTGGTTTATGCTCTAGTGTGCACTGACATAGCCTGTGATGGCTATAAACAGCCTGTAGCAGCTAACAATATTGTTTACCTCGAAGATTTCCTAGCGCAAAAAAAAATGTGTGATGGACCACATCCTAATGTCGTTTTTGAAAGCAAGATGATTAAAGCGAGATATGAAGTAAAAAAAATAAAAAAATAAAAGCCCACGTGGAGGCTTGGCTCTGAGAAGAAATGGGTGCAGATTGTTCAGCGTGGAAAGCAATGGGTGCCGGGGTATTTGTGTGGTCTAATTTCCTGTCATCCTGTTTTAACATGTAGAGATCGTGTGTGGCTGAATCAGAAGACAAAGTTATTTTGAGAAACTGAACAATTAAATAAACCCAAACTTAGCATTGCAAATTCCTAAAGTATGCAAGCACTGTTCACAAGTCGTCTGTCCTGCATCTGGGGGTGACTAAGCAATCTCATACTTGCCAAGCCACAGATTGCAAACACAGCCACAGAGAGACAGCCATTGGCTTTCCCGTCGCTTCTACTGCGTGCTGTGGTTATTATACCGTCACGAGGATTTGCTTACGAGCTGTGGTTTATGACACTGCGACCAAAGTAAAATGTCTCTTCATTTAGCATATGGCGAATTAACCAGATTCTATACCGCGTCTTCAGAATGTCAGTAAACATAAGCGATCAAACGTTGGGATTATAATTGGTGAATTAAAAACGCTGTTATTAGTTTAGAAATGTTAAAAATAAGAAGCGCACTCTGTAGTAACAATCAATCAAACTTTATTTCCAAATGTTCATGTCATAAAAGTACAAAATACACACACAAGTAGAAAAAAATGCAAAACATCAGATAAAATGCCATTTTTTAAGAAACGTTTGAATTTCTCAAATCAAAAGCATTTTCAATAAAACCATGAATAGAATCTACCACATTCTTACAGTAGCCTAATATGTAACGGCTGTGCCGTTTCCCCATCATCATATATTGTCATATCTGCCATGCACACGATGGCATCCCAAAGTTCTCATTTGGAATGCCATTGCGAGCGAGCGCACTGCTAGACACTTGACAGCTGGGTTTAACTGTGCTATTTGGAGCTGGCCCACTGGTGCACAGACCTGCACTGGGGTCTTGTTATCAAATAGACTACTTCTTCATCATCATAACTACGTGGTGACTTGATTATTACTCACCACATTATAAGTGGCGACGAGGACCTTCATCAAGGAAGACCCTGTGCAGCGTCAAGCTGTTGGTATCCAGGTGTGGTGGAAAGGGACGCTGCCTGGATGGTGTGGGCCCATTTGTGAGACACCTGCACAAGCTGTGGTGCGTTCACCAGTAACCAGTGGACCCAAGAGGTTGGTGGCTGACCCCATCATCCCCCCCACGTACCACACAAAACATTGGTTGAGTGTTGGCAATAAAAGGCTGTGGGTTTTTATTGCACATCATTCCGTAATACACCAAATAATCATAATAATACATAATGTGTACTTTTGGGCACGAGCACCAGGAGGTTACGGCCTCAGGCCTGTGCGGCCACACCTGGATGGGTTGCCAGCCATCCAGGTTCCCCCCAAAAGTTGCTACTGACATCACCTTGCAGCCAGGTTGTCCACTATTTCCCTGTAAAAATGCTCCATTCCTTTTTCTGACAGGTGAGTCCCATCTTTCGGGGTTAGCTAATGGTATGGCGCTATGTTTGATAAAGTGAAAGCCTCTGCTTACACAGAATTTTTACAATCCTCTGTTCAATTTCTTCCTGGCTATATCTATGGCTTTGTAAGAATTTGCCCCATCCATGTTTTCCTGGGGAGGATCGCTGAATATCTTTCCAGTTGTGTGCTATTCCAGCTAGGGAAGAGCATGTGTCTTCCAATAAATGTCTGCTCTACATTGTGACTAGGTCATTGCCCCCCAGATGTATAATCAGCAATTCAGGGGGTTCCCTGTAAACTACCAGGTCCGCCAGCTTGTCATGAATGTCTGGCCATGGTAGCCCCCTGTACCCCCACCATGAAGTGATGGTGTTTTTAAAAGCTGTTTCCGCCTTTGTCTCCTCTGACCATCTCCCTGTTCTGAACATGAAGGAATGTCCTACTTCCAGGCTGATTTGAGGGGGGCATCGTGATCTGTTCGTGAATAAAAATGAGATTATTCTGGTCTTATGTACCGTTTGTAACATTCAGATTTCCACCCCCCTATTGCTTTTACTTGTTTTGCTCCCAGCCCGCTTTGCCATGAAGTTGTTGCTGCGCCTATTCTAAAAGAATGGGTCCCAAATTCTTTAGGGTCCCACTTAGCTTTTCCTATGGCTTACATCAGTACTGCTTTGAACTGGAAGTGGCTTAGGGCGGATGCGTCCCTATTGATCAAAAACCGGCTCCCCCCTACCCCCCCAGTGGATGCCGTACATGTTATTTGTTGGTGGTGCCTACTAGGCAATTATTTGTATCATTTATACAAGTATACAATAGATATTTATCTTCCTCTTGCAACCTGTCTTGGATTTCTGGACTTCAATGGTGTGCTGGTTGAGCTTACTCTTATGTCCATCATCCCTAAACCATCGTCGGCTTTCATGCTCGATGCTATGAGTTCACTCACCCAGAAAGACCCAAAATATGCTAAGGAAAAAGCTGCTTTCAATAATAGTGCATCGAAAGGATCTGAGGATATCTCATCCAAAAGACCCGTTAATATGGCCTGTTTCTGAAAATCTAAAGGGTGTCTTATCTTTATGCATCCCTTCCAATTTTCTCCAGCCTTTGAGGGCATATGAAATTAAAAGAACTCCGGATCTGGTCCGACCCTCCCTGTATTTTGGCAAAATAACCCACAGCTGTTAGGTGCCTTTTAGCCCATTCCTTTTTTACTCCCTGTTTGTAAGCCCAAACCAAAAATGTATTAATAACTTTTGTCGTTCTCAACTCAACATGTGTTAGCCCTGTAACATTCAGCACCATTTTCATACACTTACTATATTGTGCTGTGGTGTTTCTCGCCAGTGCCTTCCTGGCCAGGTCTAAAAAGTAACCCTGTTCCAGGGTCTATGTTTTCCGTTGCCAGTGCTTGCCTCCATTCACCCGTGATTGAGGTGTTTGATGTTGATGGCTGAGCATCCCGGCTCTGGCCATTTGGCGTTGATGCCTTTTTCAGTTTTTCAGTATGTCCCAGCAGTCCTTTGGGATATGTGTCATCTCTCTCTGGGCATTTGGGGCCATTTGGCGAAAATATGTCCACTGAAAACGAGATAATGCATCAGCAATATTATTATCTGTTCCTGCGATGTGTTTCGCTCTTACCACGATGCTTTCAACAAGTATGATCTTGGTTATAGCTATTAAAATTCTTAAGACTAGTTGGCACTTGGTGGTTCTTCTATTAATAATTCCCACCACCGCCATGTTGTCGACCAAGCGGTTAGTTCTGCGTTTACCAGATGCCTGCCCTAGATGTGTAGTGCTAGACAGATTGGTATGATTTCCAGAAGCATGATATTTCTGGTCCAGCCTACTGTATGGCCATTTGTCTGGCCATTCTCCGGCGACCCAAGCTGTTCCCAGAATGGCCCCAAATCTTTTGCTCCCAGTTGCATCAGTAAAAAGTACTCTTTTGTCGCTTGTGTTCAGTGGCGTGTGTCATAGCGCTGTGCCGTTGAAATTTGTGAGGAAATCCTCCCATATTAATAGGTCTTTTTTTTTTTTTATTAGGTTTTGAAAAACACAGTACACAACCATTTACATTTCAGTCGAAACATGTCAAAAATGGGTACCTACTCCCGCCCCTCCCATCCCACCAACATGAAGTTGTAAAAGTTTTTATTTTCCCCCTCCTCTGGAACATTGTCCTCTCACATTTACGAGCTCTTTTCTTTGTTCATGTCCTCAATATTAGCGTGCATGGCTTGTAATATACACTTTCAGAGCCAGTAAGTGACAGTTATTTAGCTGTAATAGAAATGGCGACATTCTCCGACGGCCTTCAGGCGGTAACTCTTTCCGGTATGTTCCTTACAGAACATTTGTGGTGGTATACACCAAGTTAGACCACTTATCATTCCCCTGTGGTAATTCGTGTGAAGCGGTGTCAACATATTCATTCACAAAGTAGTTCCACAGCGTCTCATATTGCGCAGCCTTCCCGTGGAGAGATGCTGTGATTCTCTCCATTAAACAGATACTTGTGGCGACCGTGACCCATTCTTTCTTGTTCGGGGGGAATTTCAGCTTTCCATCTAATTACCAGACAGGCCCTTGCTGTCAGAAGGAATGGGGCTACTATCCCTATTAACCTCCTAAATTCACCATCACACTCTTGAAAGCCAAATAGGATTAACAGGGGTATTACCTCTCGGGAGATCCCATCAATCTGTCTGATCCAGCCCAGAACCTCATCCCAGTACACTTTCACCCTCGGGCACTCCCACCACATATGCCAATAGTTGGCCCTCTCCCCACATTGACGCCAGCACATGGGACTAGCATATTGGAACATTTTGGATAACCTGTTAGGGTCATATTTCCACCTGTGGAGGAGTTTGATGGGGTGCAGTTTGTATTGAGCCGCTATAGATGTCTGTGAGGCCCCTCTACCTATCTTCGTCCATAATTCAGGGTCTAGCTTCATGTTCATGTCCCATTCCTACCTTTCCCGCAATTGGGAAGTGGACCCCTTCCCTGCCTCTTTCAATGCTTTATACATGGCAAAGATCAAGTTTTTGGTTTCTATTGTCGTATCAAGTCATCTTTCAAACGGGGTGAGGTCTCTCTGTATACTCTCCTTCCATTCATTCCTCTTGAGTACCCCCTTAAACTGAAGGAAAGAAAAGACTGATAGTGGGTGTATTCATAGAGACTCTTCGAGTTCAGTGATTGTAAGGAAGTGTCCCCCCTCCAGAGCTGTCCCACCCTTTCGAGGCCTGCTTTGAACCATGTCTGGAACCGGTCGAGGCTAGGGATCTCCTCACGGATTCCCGGAGCCCATATGTGGCTCAAAGGGGATGGCCATGTGGTTATTCTTCGCATATCTACCCCCTCCCTCCAGATCTCCCGTAACGTGCCCAGTATCGGGTGATTGCGGAGCCTTTGAGCAATTTATCTCTCGGGACCCATAGCCACTCTGAGACGGTGGCCAGTGCTAGGTTATGGTTATCGAGGTGTACCCACTGCAACGCCGTCTGCCGTCTCAAGTGGGGAACCATGACTCTTAATTGGACGGCTTGATAGTATTTTTTGAGGTCTGGGAGCCCTACTCCTCCTTCTCCTTGGGTAGAACCAGGGTATCGTATGCTCTCCTTGCCTTTTTCCCCTGCCACAAGAATCTTAGAATGAACCTTTTGGTTTCTTTGAAGAACCACTCCGGGGAACGCAGCGGGAGCATTTGAAACAGGTAGAGAAATCCCGGGAGGCACACTATCTTGATTGCGTTGAGCCTTCCAATCCACAAGACCGTGAGGTTCTGCCACTTATTTAAATCCGCATGGAAGCTGGCTATGACACTGGGATAATTAGCTTCATATAGTGTATTCAAATCCCGCGTTAAGTTTATCCCTAGATATCGAAGGGTGGTGTCGCCTATTTCGTGAGCGTGAGCGGCTAGTCTGTTGGTGGTTTCGGGCAACGGGAATAGTATAGATCTGGATCTATTAATTTTAAAACCTGAAAGCGGTCTGTAATCCTCTATTAATTGTATAGCCCTTGGTATCGATGTCATAGGGTTCTTTATGTGTAAAAGAATATCATCAGCGTAGAGTGCGACCTTGTATTCCTTCCCCTTCACCTGCAGACCCTCAACCCGATGGTCCGCTCTGAGCACCTGGTCGAGGGGTTCCAGGGAAAGTGCAAACAGTATCGCCGAGAGGGGGCAGCCCTGTCTGGTACCTCTTTCCAGGTGGAACCACTTTGAGTACTCGGAGTTGGCAACTACTGACACTTTGGGAGATGTGTATACCGCTTTGACCCTTTTCCTAAATATAGGACCCAGCCACACTTTTTCTAATACAGCCTCTAAGAAGCCCCACTCCACACTGTCAAACGCTTTTTCTGCGTCCACCGATAAGAGAGCGGGGTCCCCCGCCATTTTCTCAGACTCATGGATTAAATGTAGCGTCTTGCGTATGGTGTCAGCTCCCTGCCTCCCTAAAATGAATCCAACCTGATCCGAATGAATTAATCGGGGTATGTGGACCGAGTCTGGCTGTCAGTACTCGCGTATACATTTTGGCATCAATGTTAAGTAGTGAAATCAAGCGGTAGGACCCGCACTGGTTAGGGTTTCTGCCTTCCTTGGGGATCACCGTAATGAGTGCCTCTGAAAAGGATTCTGGAGCAACTCCTGTTTGCAGGATGTCATTAAATATGTCTACCATGAATGGGAGGAGAGAGGATATAAATGTCTTGTAAAAGCCGGCTGTATATCCGTCATTACCAGGCGCTTTCCCCAGCGGTAGCCTCTTGATCGCTTTCTCGATATCTCATTGCTTGTGATTGGGACATCTAGTAATTCCATGTCCTCATGGGAGAGCCGTGGCATGTCCACCCTTTGTAGATATTGTTCTAATTCCGCTTGTTCCTATACCATTTCCGATTTGTATAAACCCTCATAGAACCGTGTGAACATTTCTGGAATTTCCTTCGGGTCTGTTGTTAGCGCACCCCACTCCCCCCCTGTTCTGACAATTCATCATTCCACACGTTGACCCCTTAATCTAGCAGCAAGTAGGTGATCTGCTTTGTTTCCCTTTTCGTAGTGTTTTTGTTTAAGGAACTGAAGTTTGCGGGTAACCTGGGCCTAGTCCAGGAGCCAGAGCTCTCTTTTCTGCCTAGCCTCAGCTATCTTTTCAGCACGTTCCTCATTGGAATTTCAGGCGGCGGTATCCAATTGTGCAATCCTCTCCCTTAACCCAGTCTCCATCATCGCCCTTTTCCGCTTCCTGCTCGCCCCTTCCCTAATCAGTATCCCCCTCCATGCCGCCTTACCAGCCTCCCAAACCACTCTCTTGAGCACGTCCCCTGTATCGTCGAGTTCAAAATATTCCATTATCCCTTTTTCCATCTCCTCAAGGAAGAGATGGTCTTTCCACAGAGTTTCATTACAGCGCCATTTCGCCCCCTATGTGGAAGATGTGGAAGATTCAGTAAGTTCATACTATTATAAGTTCATATTATTATTATTATTATTATTATTAACCATATCGTGATCGGACAACGAGAGTGGTACCATCTCAGAAGCAGTCGTAACTTGGCCCATGTCCTCAGAGAGGTATAGATAATCTATTCTGATGAACGTGGAGTGGGGTGCAGAATAAAAGGTGTATCCTTTCTCGCTAGGGTGAAGTGTTCGCCAAATGTCCTGCAGTCTATATGCCCTCATCCTCTCCACTATCCCTGCTTGGTCACCCATCTGCAAGTTCGCGCGATTCTGGATTGGCGGACTTTCTGTCCAACACGAATTAAGGTCTCCCCACCCCTAGTATTATGTGGCCTGTGATTTCCAACATTACCTTTGGAATTGTACTTTGTAAAAATCTAGATTGCCCCACATTTACAGCATAAAGCCTCGCAAATGTGCACACTCTATTGCAAACCGTTCCCACCACTACGAGAGCCCTTCCTTCTGTGTCTACCCAGATCCTGGTTTTTCCAGTTTTAACCCCTTCTTCACGAGTATTCCCACCCCACCTTTCGCAGAGTGCCAGAACCTCAATATTCCGTTCCCAGTCTGGAGTGTAGAACCCTACGCTCTTCTCCTCGTATATACTTGGTCTATTGAAGAAAGAGCACACCCAATTGTGCCCTCTTGAGCTCCCTGCAGACCAGTGATCGCTTTGTGGGCGGAGTCAGGCCCTTTACATTGTGTGTACCTACCCTGAAAGGCCTTCCCCTCAAGGATTCAAGTGCTGTTGCCATGTTTTATCTCAGGCGTTTACCATTCACACAATGAACACATGCCGCAATCACTTTCAACGTTCCTCCTTGCCCACAACCCATTTCTGAGGAGGCTTGTTACAGCTCCCTCTTCCCCCCTCAGTTTTCCCCTTCCCCTGCCCTTCCCTGTCGGCGTCCGTTCCAACCAGGTCATCTGTACCTGGTCAATCTCAGACCACCAGTAGAGACCGTACTTCTCACAGCCCCATCACATAATGTTCAACTTAACCTTGAGCCCCAAATTTTAACCCCTCCCCCCCCCAACAGTGGTCTCATAACAAATAGAGTCTACTGCAAAAAGCCTTACCCTCAGCGCCATGGATTGCGACTTGAGTGCGCCCGCTTCTCTCTCTAGATCATGACCTCTGAACAGCGTCCTGCAAAGTTGCAAGTGTCTGTTATTTTTCTCCTGATCGTGGGGCAAGTACCTCAGCAGTCTTGGTGTGCCTCCTCCGGTGTTACATGTCTGTCTTCTAAGTCGCTTGATATTCTGTCGACTCGGATCTGTGTACATAAGTCCATGCGCTCTGGGTACATATGCTGTTATTATGTTCAGTGTTCCATATCTGGAGACACATTCATCCTCCTAAATTTCCACGATCCGGGTATTCGCCTCCGCTGCAGGCCTTTGATCTGCCATTCTCTGTCATTTGCCCTTCTTTCTTCACAATTTGCTTCATCTCCCTGGTCACCTAGCAGATTGGTCGTACAGCTCTGGATATGTCTTTCAGATTTGAGTCTAATCATATTCCCTTCCCATTCAAATGTTAGTGAGAAGGGGTAACCCCAGCGATATCGGACGCCCTTTTCCTCTCAAAGTGCTGGCTTTGGTTCTAAAATCCGCCTTGTTAGGTGGTAAAATACAATTCTCGCTAATCCAAGCATTCAACTCGTCTAGCAATACCTTTGCAAAGATTTCGGGCATTGCTAGAAGCCAGTAATTAGATTGTTGGTTCCAAGCCCCTTTTTTATATACTGGTAGTATATAACTTTTTTTTACAAGATTCTGCAACCTTGCCTTGTCTACCTATTTGAGAAAATAGTAGGACAAGTTACTTTCTTACCTGGTAACGTTCTTTCGATGGGATGTTCCAACGACGTATTCCACATCTATGACAGGTAATCACCACAGCTGTGCTGCTTCTGAAAATTGTCGGCGTCTGCGTCGATGAAGTCAATACCCTGCCCTCGCGGGCCTCAGTCGAGCCGACATCACTGGATGTTATATGTAGGACATACGACGCCCGTAGCCTCAGTTGTAGTTTTTTCCCCAGAACGTGTGGCACCAATCTTCTGACAGTATTACTACAGAAAGCCTTGCGGAAACGGAAGCTGCAATCGCACAAGAAATTCTGTAGAGGGGCAGGCTGGGAGGGTACGATGTGGAATACGTTGTCGGAACATACCATCCAAAGAACGTTACCAGGTAAGAAAGTAACTTGTTCTTCGAAGGGATTGGTTCCTCTGACGTATTCCACATCTATGACAGACTCCCAAAGCAGTACCAACGTGAGAAGGTGGGAAAAGAATTTAGAATTTTAGAATGCCCAATTAAATTGCAGAATAGAGGACCGCCTTGCCAAAGGCCAAATCTTGCCCATGGATAGAATCCAGGGAGTAGTGTTTTACAAAAGTATGGACAGAGGCCCATGTGGCTGCTTCACAAATGTTACGAATAGGAAAACCCCTCTGCAGGCCAGTAGAGGCAGCCACACCCCTAGTAGAATGGGCCTGTAAGCCTACTGGAGGGTCCTTACCTGCCAAGCGGTAACATTCAGAAATTGTCAAGATAATCCATCTAGACAAAGTCTGTTTAGTAAAAAGCTTGTCCCAAACGCCTTCCAGCGTATCCTACAAAGAGCTAATTGTCCACTCTGACCCGGGACATGCGTGAGATGTAGAAACTTAAAGCTCTCCTAGGATCCAACCTATGGAGCCTCTCCTCTTCCTTACCAGGATGCGGAGGAGGATAGAACCCCAGAAGAATTACCTTCTGGCTTAAATTAAATTCCGACACAACTTTCGGAAGAAAAGAAGGACGAACCCTAAGGCCAACCCTGTCCTTATGGAACACTGAAGGGTGGCTTAATGGAAAGTGCCTGCAACTCACTCACTCAGCGAGCGGAAGTGACTGCAAATAAAAATACAGTTTTCAAAGTCTAAACAGTCTCAAAGGACAAGAATGTAAAGGCTCAAACGGAGCTCCCATTAGGAATTTTAGAACCATGTTAAAATCCCAACTAGGCACCTGGAAAGGGGACGGTGGGAACACATTAGTGAGCCCTTTCAGAAACTGAGAAATCAAAGGAATTTTAAAATAATAACACTCCTCAGACAAGCGCTTAAATATAGACAGCACCGCCAGGTAATCTTTAACGGTACCCACTTGCAGGCCCTTGTGGGCTAACGTAAGCAAAAAAGAGAACCACAGGAATGGCACATGAAAAAGGATCCACATTCTTAAACCTGCACCAGTCGCAGAACTTCCTCCAACGGCAACAGTACAGGGACTTCGTTGCAGGCCTTCTGGCCGAAAGCAACACCTGCAGCATGTCTTCAGGGGGGTCCCAAACCTTATACCTCAACCTTTCAGAAGCCAAGCATGAAGGTTGAGGGACTTGACCTCTGGATGGAGAACCTGACCCCCCCCTCCCGTGAATCTCCTGAGCCAGCTCCCACTCGTGAGAGACCGTGCTCTGCCTGCTCAGAGCGTCCGCCGACGCATTTTCGTCTCCGGCCAGATGAACTGCCGAGATCAAAATTTCCTGCTGGATGGCTCAGAACCAGAGCTGCATTGCCTCTCTGCACAGAGGGAGAGACCCTGCCCCCCCCCTTTTGTTGAGGTAGTGCATGGCCACTGTATTGTCTGTCAGAATCAGGACATTCTTCCCCCGCACAGACGGCAGAAAAGCCTTCAGGGCTAGCCTGACGGCCCTCAGCTCCAACAGATTGATATGGAGTCTGGACTCCGACAGAGACCAGCAACCGTTGACTGTCTACACGTTGGCATGAGCTCCCCATCCCGTGAGGGTTGCGTCCATCACGATCGTCGCCTGCGGCCAGGGTAGCCAAAATGGAGCCCCCTTCATGAGATTGCCTTCAACGGCCCACCACAGAAGATCCTGGGCGACCGAGGGCGGCACCTGAACGGTATCCGACATCCTTCAGGAGGACTGTGATCACTGCATCTTGAGAGCCCACTGCAGAGATCTCATCCGCAGCTTGGCCTCTGGCACCAGGAGCATGCAGGATGCCATGAGGCAGAGCTACCTCAAGAACTCGAACGCCGGGAGACTCTGGGCATGTTGAAACTTGTTCACCATCTGCAGAATGTGATGAGCCCTCACCTGAGAAGGAAAACACAGCCCCGGGGATGTGTTGAGCACTGCTCCGATGTACTGGAGCCGCTGGGTAGGTGTCAAGTGGGACTTCTTTAAGTTGAGGGAGAAGCCCAGCCTGTGAAGGGAGTGGCAGGTGACTGACAGATGATCCAGGACTTGCTCAGGAGAACGCGCCCTGATCAACCAATCATCCAGGTAGGGGTAGACGTGAATCCCCCATTTCCTGAGATACGCTGCCACCACCACCATGAGCTTGGTGAAGAACCTCGGGGCGGAGGTCAATCCGAACGGTAGGACCCAAAACTGAAAGTGCGAGTCGCCAACCGCGAACCTCAGGTACTTCTTGTGCTTGGGATGAATCGGCACATAAAAGTAAGTGTCCTTGAGGTCGAGAGACACCAACCAGTCCTGAAGTTGAAGGGCCTGGAGGACTTGAGAGAGAGTAACCATCTTGAACTTGTCCTTCATGAGGAGCTTGTTCAAACCACGCAAGTCCATGATGGGTCTCAATCCGCCGTCTTTTTCCTGGATCAAAAAATATGGGGAATACCATCCCTTGTTCCGCTCTGCTACAGGCACCAGTTCTATGGCACCTTTCTCCAGCAGGGATTTGATTTCCTGCGCAAGGAGCGGATCCGGACTCTTCAAAGAGATCCCCAGGTGGATTGTCGTGAGGCCTCTGCCGGAAAGGAAGACAGTAGCGTGGGCTATAATCTCCGGAACCCACACATCTGAAGTAATGGCCCGCCATTGTACAAGATGCTGCGTCAGCCTTCCCCCAACCGGCGAACCATGGGACATGGCCTCATGACTGATCTGAAGCGACTGTGGCAGTGCCTGAGGGCAAAGAGGCAACACCTCGAGCGGCTTTGGCACCTTAAATACCCTGTTTTCCACCTCCGGTACTCCTACCTTGGCCCCTTTGACTGGCCGCTCCCCTCGATCTGCCAAAAGACCAGTAGTATTGAAAGGAACCTCCCCTCCATTGCTGTCCCCTAGGACGAAAAGGTGGAGGTTGGAGAACTTCAGCGCTCAATGACTTCGCTGCAGCCTTTGAGGTCTGCAACCTCTCAAGGCTCTCGCCAGCCTTGCTGCCAAAAAGATGGACACCATCAAAGGGCATGTTTAGAAGCCGGGCTTGTACCTCAGGAGCAAACCCCGACTTCCGCAACCACGCAAATCTGCGCATCACGGTGCTTGGCGCCATGGACCGGCTGACAGAGTCTGCCATGTCCAGACCCGACTGAATGGATTCGCACATGGCATCCTTGCCATCCTGAAAGAGGGCAAGAAAACCATCCCGTTCCTCCCCTTTGGGAATATGTTCAGCTGCCAAAGAGAGTGAAACATGCTAAGGCACACACAGAGTTGGCTGCCTGTAAAGCCATACCCCCTGAAGAAAACACTTTCTTCGGCCAGCCATCAAAACGTTTGTCGTCCCCATCAGGAGGGATGGTAGGGTACGACGCCTGCTTTGCCGGGGCCGTAGCCACCTGCACCACCAAACTCTCCGGAGTGGGGTGCATCATCAAGTAGCAGCGGTCGCTACTGGCTGGACGGTATTTTTTCAGCAACGACTTGCTCACTGCCGGGAGACTCTCCGGAGCAGTCCAAGCCACCGCCACCCTTCTCTGTAAAGCCATATGAAATGGCAGCACCGGGTCAGTGGGTGGACCTTGGTCAAGGATATCTGTCAGGTCATCCTGCAGAAAATCCACTGGTGGCGCAGACCACCCAAGTACTCAGTCACCCTCGACATGAGGCGCATGTAGTAAGATTCATCATGAGTACCAGCCTCAGGCCCGCCAAACCCGACCTCCGGGGAGGTATCAAGACCACTTGCATCGTGCAAAGACTGACGCAGATCTTCCAACTGGCTATGACCAGATAACAGGTCATCAGGAACCTCATCAGGTACCAAACCTTCCACAGATCCTTCATCCACCTCAGAGATATAATCCATAGGCTGGAATAAATCCCTGGATGAGGGCACAGAAAAAGTTTCAAATACAGGCCTCTCTGACTTTTTCAGGGCCTTCCTCAGAGTTTCCACCGATGCATGGGGTACCTCCGGTAAAGCCTCCACAAAAGGCGTTGAGGGCTTCGACGGAATCGGCATCGAGCGTGGCGCAGATGGCTTCCTCGGAGGCGGAGCCTCGAGAGAGTCCCTCGACGGACATGGCGCCAATGGCGTCAATGTCTTCTTAGAAGACCTCACAGGTTCCGCCGGTCTCGAGGGCGTTGAGGACCGGGACCTGGAGTGGGCATGGCTAGAGCGATCCACCTTGTCCAATCGGGACCTCGAAGGCTCCCGATGATCGCGACGACCACCCGATGCCCAAAGGCGCGCGAGCGGTGGGCCTAGCACGTTCCCTGCCGGCTTCTTTCGAAGGCGCGGACGGAACGGAGCCCTGCGATTGGAAAATCGCCATCATCTCCGTACGAAATTCATCCCATTCGGCAGGAGAGGAATGCTTGTTGGGACAAGCAACCCGCCATCTGGCGGAGTCCTCGGACGAGGAAGGCAACCGGTGACAGCGCTTCCGCGAGTGCCTCGAGGAGGCAGAGGAATGGCGGGAACCACTCCGGGACCGAGACCCCTGGACTTACGCCGACGACGCGGAGAGTCACCCCTCGAATCATTGGTCGGAAGCCCAGCGGATTTTGACTTTCGGGGTTTAGAAACCCTACCTACAGTAAGCTTCTTCTTCCACTCCCGCAAGGCCTTTGACGTTAACGACTGGCAATCGTCACAGTCATCGGTGTCGTGGTCCTCGCCGAGGCAGACGTCGTGTGGGTCCGTAAGTGACATCTTGGAACCGCAGTCCCTACACTTCTTGAATCCCGACCTCGGGGTAGAAAACTAAGACATATCTTCACAAACACCGAGTTCCAAGAACCGATAGAATTAACAGAAGAACCGAGGCATCTCCGAAGCGAACACGTTCGCGGAAAAAACGGAACTGAGGCTGCGGGCGTCTTGCGTCCTACTTATAACATCCGGTGACGTTGGCTCGACAGAGGCACGCGAGGACAGTGTATCGACGTCATTGACGCAGGACACAGAACATTTTCCCAAGCAGCACAGCTGTGGTGATTACCTGTCATAGATGTGGAATACGTCAGAGGAACCAATCCCTTCAATATGCAGGGTATGAGCACAGCCACATGAGAACATTTTAATCAAGCTATTGCACACCCCGGCAGGGCCAGCCGCATGAGAGTGATTTAGTTTCTCAATAATTGCTATGATATCCAAGGGGTTTGCTTTACATTCCCACTTAGTGACTGGTAACTCAACAGTGACATCTTTAATATCTACAGCACCTAATGTTTTAGCAATATTATCCAACCAAGCCGATTCCGGCACATAATTGATAATTAGGTCACGTTTCTTATTCCCGCGTAATTCCTTCCAGATCTCAGTATTATTATTCACTAAGACAAGAGTAGTCATTTTCTTCCAGATCTCCGTAGCACAATTACTTTTATGTTTAAGCCTGTAACCTCTTTTGATGGCTTTTATTTTAGTGGTGACTTCAATCGATGTTTTGCTCTCTAGCAAGGGATGAATCACAGATGTGATCTTTATACACATTTGTTTTTTTCATCAATCACTCTTTGGTCATAGTTATGTCGAGTTTTAAGGACCTTATTTGAGCATTCAATGATGGATTTATATTGCCTCTTAATCATCAGCGCAACAGAGATTTGCTTAATAATCACATCCAAGGCATAGACTATGTTAGTCGCTTTGGGTGTCGACTGTGTGACATATTGCATGATGAATTCTGGAACTACCTTAACTACAACCTCATTCGCTTTTTGTGAGGTTTGGTGGTCCACTTTGTTCCATTTAACCCTTTATTTAGGAATATGTTACCATTAGCCTCAAACTCAGAAAGATCATTTGTGGCTGGCTGGGTGCAAAAGTACGCACAGAGGGAAATGGTCACTCTCTTCCCGTGGTATGATGCACATGTCTTGGATCTGTCGCATACCAGTAGAATTTACAAATACGTAGTCAATTGTAGAGGCACTATTTTTTGAGATACGTGCATGTGCCGCCTTGGCAAAGGCCATTTAGTTTAGTACACCTATGGAGTTGAAGTAGTTTCGCCCAGGGTCTGCCATGGCGGTTTCATTGCACTGGGGTAAAAGGACCCGAGGACAAAGCCACTTTTAAATTTACTTCACCTAATTCAATTTTTGCATTAAAGTCGCCCAGAACCCAGATGGGAAGGTAGTGGGAATACAAACTTAATACCAATGCTACTGTTTTAACGTTGGACCTGGTTGTAACAAAGTTAGGCAAATCATAGATGTTTATTAATAGGACTTTTAAGTGAATATTGGTTAGGATTGCCGCTAAAACCCGAGGAGTGGATTTTTTTAGTTTAATAATCGCCCACGGTTAAGAGACAGTTATCAGTAATCCGCCTTTGGGGTGACCTTTCAAGCCCTCGGTGGCCATTTGCTGCACTGTACTACGACCATCAAATTGGACCTTTTCTATTAACCGGGTCTCTTGGAGAGCAATTATCGAAAATAAGCTAATGTATTATTTAAAAGGAGGTTGAAGTGGTCATGCCGTGGTCTACGTAAAATCCTTGCAGATTTGAAAAGTCTTCGACAGTAAAAAGAGATAAGGACAGAATGTGGGGAAAGGAACCCCCCCAAAGAGAAAGACAGGCTCAAGCCCGGCGAGGGGAAGCCTGTACTGAACTGCGATGAAGAGTTGAATGTGTAAAGAGGCAGGTTCAAGCCTGGCGGAGAGAACCTGTGTTGAATAGTGGCAAAGTGAAAGCCAAGAGAAGAACTGTATATTTGTGGTAAGGCGGACGACTAAAGAATTGATTAGACTGTGAAAAACTTGAAGCCAAGCCTGAATTGTTGAATTGTACCAACAAGCCAGAGTGTGCAAGACTGATCGAACTGTGCCATCCACCTACCCTTTTTAAGAAACTCTCGAGACCCTGTGCTTCTGAACGTGGGGAAGGGAGTTGTTACCCGAGTCATTCTGACATTTCTTTTAATACACTATTTTTCCTTTTTGTATTCCCTTTACACAATTGTCATTTGAAAAGGACTGCAAGGTCAAGTTTTCTTAGTATAGGCCTTTTTATTTTTACTAGATTGACTTGGACTCATGCGTTGTTTATTTTATGGTCGAGATTACTCCCATTTTAGAGTTAGGGCCAGTTAGGAATTTTACCAACCCCAGTAAACTATAAAATAAAGGTTTTCGAAACTTGCATCTAATGTGTGCGTCTACTGTTGATACTATGCCTTCCTTGCACCATCCTAAAATTTGCCAGTATAGCTATACTTGGGACTCCCAACTTAAAACTAACTGCACTATTTGGTGCTCTCGTAGGGAGAACGGTTCATTTTTTTAATGTTTTATTCTGGACTACTTTCAGTTAGTTGCATTTTGCAAACCCCCATATTTTACTCCGATATAAAATCACTGACCCTACTCGGACTCTATAAACTTCCAAACATTTGTTTAGAATCTTGCCCCCATATTTCTAATAAAATCTAATCAGGCCCATTAACTGCCATGTATAGTTAATTGTATCTTTCCCAAAAACCAATATTTTAGTTTTCCCATATTAAACTTAAGGCCAGTAGAGCAGAATGTACTGGCTGCATAGTCCAGGCTCCTTTGTAATCGCCCTGGTGTAAGGTGCAATAATGCTGTATCGTCAGCAAATAAAAGCAAACTATCTGGCACATTTTTAGTGAAGGTGGGGCAATTTTCCCCTTGCTCTGTTCAGGGCTAAAATTTGAAAGGAAAAGAATAAAAACGAGGCCAGTAAACATCCCCGTTTTACCCTCTTATTAGTATTACAATTCTGGGTATCATGATAACAGACTTGTATCAGCTTCAGCAAAGCACTTGGAACCCTAAGTGATTAGAATACTACTGTCTATGGAATCAAAAGGTTTTTCCAAGTCTAAAAACGCTACATATAACTTGCCCCTCTAACCTTACAATGCTTGTCAATTAAAATATTCATAATAAAACAATTATCACGGATGGAAAACCCTTTCCTAAACCCTGCTTGGGTGGCACTCTCGGCCCATTCTTCCAGCCTCTGCATCAAACATTTACAAAAAAGTGTATTGGTCGTGTACAATAGTGATATAGGTCGATAGCAATTAGGGTCGGCGATAGCACCTTTTTTTAAAATCAGGATAATTAAACTCCCACACCAAGACATTGGCGCAACTCCCTCTTTTGAGACTGCATTAAAAAGCCTTGTAAGTAAAGGAGACCACCATCCCCAAAACCCTTTTAAAAACATCAGAGTCAAAACCCTCTGGGCTGCCGGCTTTCTCCAGGGCCAAGAATATAATTGAGAGGGCAACTTCCCCTTTGGAGAAGACTTTATCCTCAACCCCATGAGGGCTTATCCTGCCATCAACGACTAACAATGGTTGGAAACAAATACTTTGATAGTGTGCTTAATCCAGTCTTTCGGAGAAATAACTCACCCCCTCTGGCCCCCCGGGTCTCCTCCCGATTCATCGAACCCATTGGCCAACAGTCTCCAAAATGTTTTAATGTTTTCATTCAAGACAGCCTCCTCCATCAGGTTCCATAGTTTGATCTGTGGTAATTAGCAAAGACCATCATTCTCATTGGACAGCTGCAACCTCTCACTGCATAATCGACTAGGGCCTGCACAGAGCAGCATTGAACCTACATCACTGTGAGATGACACCCTCTAAAAGGTCTTTACCTCATTAGTCCTGCAAAGTCTAACCAAACTAGAAACAGAATGCTTTTTTCTACCTCTAGTATTTTTTGTGTGTATCCTAGCCATGCATGAGATTGGACATATCAAGCCATGTAGTCATTTTGCACGATAATATGTAAGTAGTAAAGTGACTTGATATGTATTCATGTATTGAGAACATATCAACAATTAGAACAGATTTGACCATGTATTGTGAACGTCTGGGCTTCCAGCCAGGCTAATCAGTTGTTTTGGAATGCCTAAGTACACTATAGCTAGCAGAGGTTCTGGGCTGCAATCCAATAGTCTAGGATGTGCTCTAATTTATTTATTTATTTTATTTATTACATTTATTATACGCCCAGACCCTGAGGTATCACGGCGTAGTTCCAATCAAAGCCAGATACAGTAATATAGTTTGGTTACATTTCTACAATATATACTTTTTTTTTACATTTATATACATTTATATACAGTGAGGATACAGAATTGGTCAGGGAAGAGAGGTGTCTGGGCTGTCTTAAAACTGGTTGAAATTTGGTTATGGAAAATACTAACCAATGTTCTAATAAATAACAAATAAGTCCTAAAATACTACAAGACTTCCGGGCTATGTCAGATGTGAGGGAGATTATAGCCTGGGGGGCTTGGAGATAAAGCTTCAGGTGAATGTAGAAAAAAAGCATTGGAGATAAAAAAGCTTTGAGCTTCCGGTAAACAACTGTGCTAAAGCAAGAAAGGCCTGTTTCTGGCAGGGGGAGTGCAGTGCTGCTCACGAATACGGGAGAAAGGCTGTCTAGCTGGAGAGCAGAAATGGAGGACCAGAAGCAGGCTTGAAATATTCATACTCCATTATAGCCTCTGGAGGGAGGAGGGGGGGGGGGTCACTCCTTTTTTTCTGCTTGGATTCTGAAGCATTTGGAATTGCAATTTTGGGCTCCAGAGACTCAGAAGGATTTTCTTTTTGCTTTTTCAGAGAACTACTATATTTGATTGTGCTGCACAGGGAAGCAATCTGTCCACAAACCATGGGACTATATCATTCTGATTTGGCGTATGCTTGATCATGGTCAATTCCAATTGACACTAAAACCGTTTAAGGTATTTTTACCCTTTTTGCTGCTTTTTGCTAAGATACCATGATGATTTTGATTGGTTGCTTTTACAATTGGATTTGATATATTGGATTTACTTGCAGTGCACAAACCAAAAGCCTTCATCCAGGCTGCAGGCATCCAGCGTTCAACTCTCCACTCCCTACTATCAGAAGACTGTAGTGAGTAGGAACATCAGTTTTACCCCTTTTTAATATCACAATGGGAAAGAGGAGAGGTATTAAGAAGGCAGTTCAGTTAATGAGGATGTTTAGTGAGTAATAATGAGGTATTAAGAAGGCAGCTCATTTTATGATGCTCTTTGGTCGTAATTGATGACCATACAATTGCTTTGAAGGAGCCATCATGTTTTTGAGATGGATGACTCCTCTTGAGAAGACAGTGGCTAAGAAAATGATAGATGTATTTTCATGTATAGCCTTTTGCATGTTGAGTGCGTTATGTGTAGTTCCAATAATAGTGGCAATGATTTGTATTACTTATTTCTCTTAATAAAAAGAATCACTTTGCAGAAGAGTTTGAGAGCATTCACTGAGTGTTCATTATTGAAACTCAAGTTAGAAGCATTTGTGCATGTGTATTATGGGTGGGCCATCTATTAAAGTACTGTATATTGTCGTACTGCATATGGCGCATGTTTTTCATAGGGAAGGGTTTAGTAAAAGTTTAACAGTAGACCTTCAATAATGAATTACATGACATTAGGGGGCATGGCCAAGCGGTGAACATGACGGCTGCACTTTGATAAGGGTCAGAGGGAGGCGCCTCATGAACAGCGAACAGCACTGAGGCTCCGCTAAATGAGCCCCGGACCACTGAGGTGGTGTCAAAGCTTTCCTGTTCAGAGCCAGAGAGTCAACTGGGGGCCCTGGGGCAGCCCACATGTGCCGAGATCCGGGGGCAGGTCATTGTGCCATTCTCATCTTGGGCAGGCTTGCAGGGGAGTGACTGCAAGCAGAGAGACAGTGGTCCAATTCCCCTGGTGGCCCTGGTCTAGCAGTCCGCCAGCGAGGAACGAAGAGCACTGGCAGGGATCACCCACAGGAAAACAAGGCAGGCCCTACTCTGGTGAGCCTGACTTAACCAGCACCGGCGGTGATCAACTCCTCGCCTGGTGGCCCTGGACTGCGTGGTGCTCGCAGACAGACGCACACCAGGGTCAGAGGGCAGGCCTCAACCACCAGCCCAGCGAGGAGAGGACACAGCACGAACATCATCCCAGGGTCCAGCAGGGGCCCAGTAACAACCTTCACGAGTGCCCTTTCTGCTGTGGGTGCTGGTAGGAGGACAGTGACCAAGCTGGATCTGCGACTGTGGGGCACTCCAACAGCGGCAAGGCCGGGGGCATTGGAGCATGTCATTGGCGCGGCTGACAGGAACCAGGCACCACGGGATGCCACTCACAGCGAGGCGAGCCAACTCCAAGAAGCACTTCAGTGCAAACACAGGTGGTGGATCAGGGCCTGGGCACCATCCCACCTGAACATTCAGGGATGCTCCAGACCTTTGGTGGTGACTCCAGCTCATTGTCTCTTCAGTCCTTCAATGACCAAGCACAATAAACATAGCAAACCAATGATGAACGGCACCCTGAGTAAAAGAAAGAAACGGGAGGTCACAGTCATGGCTCAAATACACATGGTCGTGATCCAGGAACAGCTCCATAACACCTTGGCCACAAAAGTGGACATTAAGTTTTTTATCCAAGAGATCAAGCAGGGAATACTATCAATCACAGCAGAGTTGAGCTAGAAGATATCTGTGCTGGAAAAGCAAGCATCAGGCTTGGAATAACGGGTTGACGAACTAGAAACATCCGCCTGTAAGCAATCCCATGAGCTGGCTGAATTATCAAGCAGAGTGGAGGCGCTTGAGGCTTCAGCGGAACAAATGGTAGCAAAACAGGTGGACATGGAAAACCGGGCCAGAAGGAATAACATTTGGATCTAAGGCATGCCATCCCACATCCAGGACACAGAACTAGAAAACTTCACCCAATGCCTCTTCAGGTCGATTCCTAAGCTCCGCCCAGATTACAGCATTATGCTTGACCGGACTCATCGTGTGTACTCAACATTCCAGAAGTCCAATAACCCAACTCCAGACGTCCTAACCAGGGTTAACTTTTTCAAGATTAACGAGAACCAAGAGCAAGCTGCACTATAAAGAGGAATTGTACCATAATGATAATGTCGCCACCATTGTGGTGCCATTACTACAATTGCGCCAGAGCGCAGTACAAAAATCCTGACCCCCATTACTGTGCCCAAGAAGAGCAGGGGTTGCGGGGTGTTCCCTGCTCTAGCTGGACTCAATAACGGAGGTCAGGGGTTGCAGGAGTGATCAGATAAAATAAAAGAAAAAAGGACCCTGCGGCGCCCACACCGCTCCACATAGGTGGGAGGAGCTGACGCCGCAGGGGTACAAGGATGCCAGAGGTACACACAGGAGTGCGCCGCAGCAAAGATAAGTGGTGGGGTTGTGGTTCTAGGGATTGTGGGCCGGGGTAGGCGGGCAGAAGTGATCTATCTGATCACTGTGCCGCACCGTAATTGCAGTCAACATTTTTGTCGGCGGAATTACGTCGGCGCAGTGATCACATAGATCCCTATAAAGGCAATAGGCTGCAATTGTTCCAGGATCTGGCTCTATCCACAATGGCCAAGCATTGAGCGTGCAGAGCAATTACCACCTGGCTGAGGGATAGAAACAAAATATCGCTGGGGTTTCCCATGCTCCCTCCAATTCAACTGGAATGACAAAGCTTGGTCATACTCAGACCCGAGGGAAGCGGAGGCCCTGATAAACCCAGATAGATCAGCATCTTCCAAGTCATTGAACACAGATCCCACTGCCCAGAGACACAGGCTGAAGGGTCCCTTGGGAACATGGAGAGGATCTAGAACACCTAAGAAACCCCGACCGATGCTAATTGTGGAGGTGCTGCCCTCCCTAGCGGACTCTCACCGAACATGAGCTGTAAAGCACTGCAGACTTCAATGTTGCAGTGTTCTGCCACTCACTGTAGATGCCTGCTGCAGCCGCCCGAGGGCTCTGGCTCTAATCAATGTGCTCCCACTGAACATATATGCTTTACTTGATAGCCTCACAAATGCCTAGCTACGAAAGTGCTTGTTGTAGTTCTATTTATTTATTTATTGTGTGGGATAGTTTAAACAAATACACTTTTCACACAAATACACATTAAAAAACAGTGTTATATAACACCACAAATTCATAGAGGACATCAATACAACATTAGACTACACTATTTCATTAATACATTAATTCATTTCAGCATTAAAACATTAATGCCAGTCTAAAAACAAGATAAAAGACTTTAAAAAAAAGACCAAGAACAGCAGGTCAAGTCGATATTAAATAGTTAAGTCCATTTTCTAAGATAGTTGGTCAGGAAACACCATTGCAAGAAATCTGATCACAGAGATCATTAAGGGCATTGACGGTACTACAAGAAGGGAATGCCAGACTACTTCCGTACCACCCCAGTTGGCTGCCTCTAGTGCTTTACCCAATATACCAGGTCGAATAGCGTCAAGCCAAGGGCAAACCAACAAAATATGTAGTATTGTTTCAGTTTCGCCCTGGCAAAGGCTACACAGCCTATTATTCCTGGGTATACCTTCTCTGGCACCTTTTACTTCAAGAGTATTAAATAAGTTTAATTGTAAAAGTATCCAAGTGCAACTAATTATTTTAGCACGGTACTTCATCAAAATGTCATTCATAGGCCCATATGCTTTAATATCATAAATAAAGGGTTTAAACACTTTATAAGACATCAAAAAATTTCTAATTTCAATCCAATCTTGTTTGAACAATGTTTTTCTTGTGGCATCGGGTCTATGTACCATCATTTCTGCAGTAATGTCACCTATTAACATAATTGCAAGACAATCCTGAGCCCATACAAACAAACGTCTACAGGAACTCACAGGTGCTCACTCCATAAACAGGGACCCTGAAGGCAGGTCCAAACAGCTGCTATATAGTTGTAAGGTCCTCTAATCAATCCTGGCCTGACTAGATATCAGGTCCAGGATGTGTCTTATCGCTGCTAAGGGAGTACCTTGTGGGAGCGCTAGAAACTTGCGCCACAATTTACCCTCAAACTTAGACCATGACCCTTAGTATAAGGGACCTCCGCACCGTAACATTAGGGACAATTTTTTGTTCATAATATCTAAGTGCTGGTTGCAAAGAAAATCGGCCAAACTTTGTATCCAGTTGTTTCAACAGGGTTACAGAGTGTACCAAAGCTGTATTGCTTGGAGACAAGTCTTCATTTTCGATGTACTACACATGTTGGCACGATAAATATAAACTGCTGCACTTCTTCCAATCTCTTATTATTAATTTGCCACTAAAGTTACTTTTTCCTCTTCTTATTTAGCACCAAAAGCTTAGGTTTATCCACATTAATCTCCCAACCTACCGATGCAAAATACTCATTTGTCATAATCAAGGCTCTCTGGAGACCTACTTGTGTGTAATCTAGCAAAACGAAATCATCTGCATAAAGCAAATATGGAATACGCAAGTCTCCCAACCGAGGTGGAAAAATATTAAGTCGCTGTAGTCTTTCCGAAATCTGCTAGGTATGTGTTAAATAGTAGAGGGGTGAAAACGCACCCTTGGCTCCTTATCCAGTCGGACATTGTCCCGTAATAATCCAATCTCACTCTAATTCTTGTCTGAGATTGAAGAGCTTCAAGCAAAGCTACCAAAAACAGTGGACAGCCCTGGGTTTTTAGCTTAGACCACAGGAGGGGACGTTTTACACAATCAAAAGCTTTCCACACATCTAGAAAAGCAGCAAAAATCTATCTTTTGGAAGTACGGCTATGAGTTGGCAATAGGGATACTATAAAACAGTTTAAAGAGGTATTTACCCCCTTCTTGAAGCCCACTTGAACTATGCCATTGTGCAATGAGATCATAGTATGCCTAGACACATACTTCAAAATCAGGAATGCAAATATTTTGTATGAGCTATCTAGAAATGATAGTTTGCCGGATCACGTCTATTACCTGCTTTAAAAATGAGTTTCATCGTGACCTCTCCAAGAAGGGGGAATTATTGAAGTTTTTTTTTTTTAACATTTTCAAACAATTCCATTAGTAGATGTGACCACAAATTTGGATTAGACTTCAGCGTGAGGTTGGAGAGGCCATCAGGGCCAAGACCTTAGAAGATTGTGCCTTAATAGCGGCACCTTCTACCTCCTCCCGAGTTATCTCAATACCCTCCCAGTTCACCAAATCCTAGTCATAGTGTAATTTAAGATTGTGTGTCAATATTTCCTGGTTTCCATAAAATTTGGTAAAGAACTTTACCCACGTGTCATTAGCAATCGGGTTGGCTTGGATAGAGGTCTGAGCAAATCTATCCTTAATCAATGACCAAAAAGATTGTCTACTTTGGGCGAGTAACACCAAAAGCATTTGCTCAGCATCATGCTGGCATTTTAAGTGCCCCCTGCTCTTCATTCGATTAGCATAGTGTTGCTTTAGTTTTTTTTTATCATGGTTAGGGCTTAACCACCACCATTCCTCAGTGACCTAAGATGACGTTTTTTTCAGCATGTACCTTGCTATCATAAACATGAATGTGCTTCTTCCTAGAGCCATCAATATTCAGCGTCCTAGACAAAGTCAAACCTTTAAGTAGGGCTTGAAAAAAGGGAGCAAAATTCGTTGCTGAAAAGCCGTACATGTTCGGTGTCGCCAAGCATGCTTTCAGTTTACCATTAAGTATGGAAGCCAAAGACGGTCTCCAGTAAATCTTATTATTAGATCCTCTGATTTCAACAGCACTATTACATAGTGAAGTCCTAAACTGTGTTTCAAGGAGTGAGGCAAGTAAGTATAAGACATGATTGCCCACCACCTCAAATTTCTCTACCAAATTAAACTGGTCTTTTGATAGAAAGATATAGTCCAACTGACCCTGGACCCTATCCTCGTAAACTGAAGCATTAGAACCATTCACCACATACATAGCCCACAAGGACACAAAGTCTTTCCAACACTGTCCTCTTTCTCTAGCAGCCCAATCCACAGTTCTGTTCCCTCCATAAAATTAGGCATTTCATCTTTAAATCCCCCAAAAGAATACAACTCATATCTTATCGGAAATACATTTCCATAATTTCTTGAATTCTTTCGAGAACATTTTCCACATTACGCGTACAGGGGTTTAAACAAACATTCAAAATCCAACAACAGCGAATATTACTATTACCATAATGTTTAGTTTTAAGTAACACTGCAAGGATATCTCTATCCCCCTTAGGTATGGTTGTCATTGAGATGGCACAGTCATTACGCAAGGCACAAACCAAACCACTGAATGGTCTGCCTCTAGCGTTTTTCCTTGTGGCTTCGGTACAAACCGTAAACCCCTCCAAACTAGGGGTCTCCAACAACCAAATTTCCTGAGGTGCAATAAAATGACACATACACCAAATAGTATAAGGATTAATAAGGTGCAGAAACCCCCTAGTGTTCCACAAGGCTACCCAAGTGCATTGTT
Source organism: Ambystoma mexicanum (assembly GCF_040938575.1). NCBI lineage: Eukaryota > Metazoa > Chordata > Amphibia > Caudata > Ambystomatidae > Ambystoma > Ambystoma mexicanum. The sequence continues at coordinate 152,699,479 of NC_090936.1, forward strand.
TCACTTTTCTGGGTAATGGGTAAGGGCCATCAAATGTGGTATGCAAGCTGTTCAAAATGTGTGACCATTTATACTCAGGTTCCCTTTTAGGGCCCAATGGATCCATCATCTGCAAAGAGTGGCCATTCGTATTAAAACGTATGACCAAAGCCTCCCTAGGTGGCGCCTCCAATGGTAGAAAGGTCATCTTGGGAGATAGAAACATCATATCCCAGTCATTTATATGACAAGGCTTCTTTAAGAATCACATTTCAGAGAAACTCGGAGTTAAAGCCCAACTTTACAAAGTCCACTCCTGCAAGATGAGTAAACTACACCTGGGCAATACCACCCGAATCAATTGTCCCCAACTTTGGGATCTCCTCAAACAAGACCAGTATATATGGCTGTTTAATGGTAAAAGGTAATGCACCTTAAAGGTTCGCTCAATAAATAAGACAAATGTTCCGGGTGGAAAGACCCAGTCGGAGTTAAACTAGTGGTCTTAATGTTTAGTTGGGTTTCCCCGTTTTTAGGTATCCTAAATGTAACTTTAGATGGTTTATCGGGTTTAAGTTTTTTCCTTCTATCTCATTATGAACTATTTTCCTCTGATCTTACAGTGACAGAAAAATTGGGAAGGGTTTCTCATAGATGTTGGCCCCTGCAGCGTAACATTCATCACTACGTCATTGATGTTTTCCAGGAGTAAAACCATCCTTGGAACAAAATTAGAGGCACCCAAACGCAATGTTGCTTGGTTTTGGTGGAGTATTTGGGGACTATTCAAAGTATGGGCCACATGTGGGAGTGTCAAGGTTACAGTGGTATTTGTAGCCACTTTAGGCTGAACAATATCTTTGTTCAAAAAAACCTTAGACAAGGTACACACATGAAAGACCCCTTAAAGAGACCTTGATCAAGGGATACTCGGGGGTGGGAGGGAGAGTGAACATTGGGGGTACAAAACTAGTCAATTGACTTTACTCTTGAGGCATAACAGTCCTCCTGATTTAATGTACTACGGTCTAAGTAGTCCTCCTGATTTAACGCACTAAGGTCTAAGTAGTCCTGATTCTTTTGTTGTTGAGGGTTTTAAAAATTGAGTGATGGATCCTTTGCCTTCTACTAAAGAAGGTTTCTTTGCCTGCAGTATTTTTTCTTCTTTCCCTTTGTTTTAAAAACGTCCATCATCTGAGCCGCCTCTTCTTTGCCACCTTCATGGACCATCGAGGAGGCACAGTCAGTGGACATGTCAGAAGGACTAATAATCGGACTACAGTTTCCAAGGGAGCGTGTACATTAATTTGTGGTAAGAATTCTCTAGAACCCTAGGGCCTTTCTTGGAGTAGTATTTTTGGTTTGTAGTCTTTTTGGGGGGGGAGTTAGCTTTCTCGGGCTCCACCACAATATTTACATGCAGGGCCTCAAGATCTTGGGCAACCGACCCTGTGGTCAATGAATGCTGTTCTTTATCTAGGACAGGCACTTCATTAGCTGGAAATGCCAGATGAACATCTTCCATTGTTACTTCACCTCTCTCAAGGTTAGCCTCCAGTACTGGGGTTGCCACTGGATTTCTAGGTACCACTCCTGGTCTATTAGAAGCCAATATAAAGCCCTCCAAAAAACACATTTTTGCCAGCAAGTCATTTACAACTGTTCCGATATTGTGAAGTTCAAATTGAAGAAGTTCATGGCCTCTGTCCATTGATGAAAGCAAACGCGATAAGACAGGAAATTAAAATACGCCGAAAAAACCTCCTCCTTAGGAGAATATAATACTTGATTGATCTGCTGGAAAATAGGCCCCCCATTTGTCTGGTGCCCAAGGGGTGGCATCTGTACATCTTGTACGTGTTGTACGTGGTCATGCATCACCTCAGTGTGTAATGGAAAGAATGTTTGCCTCGTCCATGCCGAGATATCCAATTGTTTGGGAGTTCTAAATAAAAAAACATTTTCTCCAATGTTGCCAGCCAGAGATTGCAGTTTATTGGATCCCAATAAGAGGCGTACTCGTTTCGCCAATTCATGGGAAATCTTAGGGCCCAACATTGACACATCTGTTATTGGGTTTATATGGGGGAAGTTGGTTTGGTCTTCCACCTCAAGATGTTCGAACAAGCAGGACAAGTCAACAATAGGCAAAGTAGACGTAAGCAAAGGCTTTCAGTATGGCGATATAACCTTGGGAGAACTTGTTGAGGCTGTAATAGGTGAAACATGCAGGGGCAAATCACGTCAATCAAACATTCATTAGTGGGTGGGGCCACCACTGCCGTATTGATATTGGGCACATTAGCCCAGGTTTTTATTGTGAGGTGTGTGTGTGGTCCGCATCATCCTTTTCGGGACACAGACATTGTTTGGCAGAGCACATATCTGAAGGGGCCACCCCTCTTAACACACAAGTTCTGGCCAGGCATACCCGATGTGTATGCCATGAAGTTCCTAACACTGCAGGGGTGCTGCGGGGGAATGATGAAAGCACATTAAACAGGCAGATGCAGTGATAGCAACGCTCCTCTTCTCCATGGATCCATCGAACACCAAAAAACTTGTAGCACTCCTGCTACGCTTCCGCTTCGGAGGAAGTGTCTTTAAAGGTAATGCCCTGCCTCCCATAATAGTCATCAAGAAGAGACTTTCACTTGCGATGTGGGCAACACAAGAAACCCACACCGCACTCCTTGCAGATCCACCATGGGCCTTGGCCGTGCAGGTAGTTCACTCGTTTGAGTTCCTATTTTATTCCCCCTCCCTGGGAATGCTCCTAAACCATAGTTCACTCTACATAGGCCTACCCCCGCCTCTCCAATGCACACATACGCTCAAATACCCACCCTAGCACACCCTGAGACCCCTTCGGCAGGTCCAGTCACGGCCATCAATGTCCAGGGGCTGAAATCACTGATGAAGTGAAAGGGGATTCTCCAGCTCTTTGGCCAGATAGTACAGGGAATTGTCATTATTTAAGAAACCCACTTCACAAGGGCAGACGAACATCACCTTAGACGCCCACTTTTCCCCGAGCAATTGTTTGCATCCCACATCTCTCAAAAAAGGACCAAAGACTTGCTGTTCGCCAAAATGGCACTTCGCAGAGACCTTGAAGGTCAATACTTATTTCTAAAGGGCAACCTGGGGAGACACTGTATAACTCTAGCATCCGCCCCAAGTAAAGCTTAAGACACCTTGGATAGCTTGGGCGTGATTGGGTGGGGACTTTAACTCCATGTCCAACCCAGAAATTGATTAATATCCCTCCCACCCACTAAACTAGATTAGCCCTCCAGGTCTATTCCGCACACTATTTTTTATTTATTTATTTTTGCATTTTTAAAGCGCTCACACAGCCCGCAGGCATCGAGGCGCTGTTACAGGTATTATTATTTTTTTTTTTAAGTTGTGTAATTGTTTTTGTCTTAGTTGCGTATTTATAACACGCTTAAACACCCAGAGGTTTCTAAGCACGGACCCGGGGATCGAACCTGTGTTGCTTTGTGTCATCTTGCTTCCAAGGCATGCACATTGCCGCTGAGCTATCCTCCCGGGTAACATATGCCCTCCTATGGTAACATATGGTAGGTGCTCAACTATGCGGACAAGGATTATTCCCTCTTTTCACAAGTCCACAGAGGCAAATCTCAATTAGACATGCTACTGGTATCTCCAGCCCCGGTCCCATACCAATCGGGGATGGAGATCGGGATTAGGCCCCTGACAGATCAATCCCTGGTCTTGGCAGGTCTCAAACACACAACTTCTCCCCCAGACCGAGGCCCCGATGGCACTGAAGGAGGCCCTCCTGTGAGATTCTGATTTGTGATGATATAAACGGGCCCCAATAACCCAGTATTTTGACACCAACATGACCCCAGACACGCCCTGGAACACCCAAGGAGACAACATTCATTAAATCTAGGGAAGCCATCAGGGAACATCTCGAGGGGAAAAACTACATAAAGCTTCACATTCCCTCAAAGCCCTCCGAAACTTTTGCATTGCCAGAGCTAAACTGGAAGCACACTTATTCGACCGCACGGCGCATGCAATTACCGCCATGAAGCAGAAGTAGGATATTCAGGGCAACAAGGCCAACAGCCTTCTAGCATCCAAACAAAAGGGTTTCAAAATGAGGACTAAGATTCCCCGCCTGCGTGACTCCCACAATAAATGACAATATGGTGAGGCGGAAAAACACGAGAAAGTGTTTCAATACTCTCAGCGCATGTCCACCAACTCCAGAAGCACGGCAAAACACACAGCAAAATATATCAGAAGAGCCTGCCTCCCCAAACTCTCCGAAACTGATAGGACATCCCTAGACTCTCCAATATCTAAGGAGGAAGACGACCAGGCGTTAACTCTACCTCGCTTAATAAAGCACCCTGCCCAGACAGTTACCCTGCCTGCTTCTACAAAGCCCTGTTAAATACTCCCCTATCCGGCCTGTTCAAATCCTTTTCAAAGGCAGTGACCCCCATGATGATGGAGTCAGCAACAGTGCTACTTCTCAAACCTTGAAAACCGGCGGAAGAATGCTATTCTTACCGTCCCATCGCGTTGCAGAACATGGAGGCCAACATTTTCGGCAAAACCCTGGCCAAGAGATTCATGTCATCTATGCTCACCCTCATTCACCCAGTCCAATCCGACTCCATCACAAATAGATCAACTCACGATAATATCGCCAGAGCTTTGGACCTAACTGACTCAGGTAGATGAAACAGGGAGAAATTCTCCATTGTTGCACCGGACGCCAATAAGGCAATGGATTGGCTGGACTGGGAATTCTTGGGAGAAACTCTGGCAGCCTTTGGGTTTGGCCACAATTTCAAGACGTTACTCAAAGCTACAACAAACCTCACCTACGCAGATCAAGGCAAACGATCATATCACACAGCTAATATTTCTCAAGAGGGAGACGCGTCTGGGTTGTGCCCCGTTCGCCTCTCCTATTTGCTATCGTGATGGAGCCGCTAGCAAGCAACATCAGGCGGCAAAAACACATACATGGGATCAGGGTGGGCCCCACTTCCCAGAAAATATCCCGTTATGCTGATGATATACTATTTATTATTCCTCAGCGAACAGAGCAGTCTATCCCCCAAACGATTCATGAACTCAAAGACTTTGGGGCATGATCCGGTTATGCAGTCAATTATAACAAATCCCCTGGGCTGAACGTCTCCAAAGCAGTAGAGAGGATCCTTTGCCTGGAAAACGACTACCCCCTGAAGTGGTCAAACAAATCTCAGGCATACACATTACCTGTGCACAACCCACCTCCTTAAATATAACCTGCAGCCTCTCCTGAGTGCTCTCACCTTGGATATGGAAAGATGGCTTCCTCTGGAGATCTCATGGTAAGGCTGCATTCCCTTGATGAAGATGAACACCCTCCCGAGACACTATATCTCTTCAGCAGCCTCCCAATTCAAATTCCTGGGCCGTCCCTCAAGGGCATTCAGAGGAAGATCCTCTGGTTCATATGGGGTGGCAAACATCCCAGGAAAACTCGCAAAGGCCTGTTCATATCTGCAACCATTTGAGGCCTGGGAGTCCTGAATATGTACAGATATCTAAGTGCAGCTCAATTGGCCCATGTGGGAAAATGAGTTAGGGACCACATGAGCTTGTGGTGGCCACACCTAAAGCAGGTGCCCAGCCACATTTCCCTGACATCCCTCTTACAGCCGGGATAGAAAGAAAAATTACAAGGCGGCCCATCCTGGAGTCGATGCAGGCTACCCTATCTTATTGGGATGCTGCCCATAGACTCTGGGACATCAAACCGGGCTTGGGCGCCTCGCTCCAGTTCTGGGGAACCCGGACTTCCAGGACTGGACCCAAAGCGTTCCATTGCTGGTTGGCGGCACTCGGGGTGAACTCGGACTGCTACAACCATGGCATCCCATGCTCCTTCGAGGACTTTAAAACTAAATTCTCCTTGCCAGCAACCGAAAGATTACATTACTGCCAACTCAGGCACTAGATCACCTCCAGTGAGGTCCGCCACAATAGTAATAGGGAACCCACAGCCCTGGAATTGCTGATCAGCGACCTGCCCAGCAGAGGGAACATTTTAACTATTTACAAGCTGCTAGACAGATCCAACCGCGATGAAAAGCTGCCATGAACGACGGCTTGGGAACGGGGCCTCCAACAAGATATCACCCAGGATTCTTGGTCAAAGATATGGGCGAGAGCATAGAATAGCTCCAAATGCACTCTTGTCAAAGAAAACCCATATAAAATAATGCTCTGATGGTACTTCTCCCCTCGACGCCTTCACAAAATGTTTCTGGGGTAGTCACAGCAGTTTTGTGGGGTGGAGGGGCTGCGGACAGGCAGGCACACAGAAGCACATGTGGTGGTCCTACACCCACTCCAATTTTATTGGAAGGAAATTCCATCAAGAATTAGGGGTACAGGTATCACAGGACAAAGGATGCAACTCTGCCCAATTACATTTATCCTGGGGGACACAGACCACCTGCGTGGAGACATGGCATTCCTGATCACCCACCTCCTGGTGGCCGCCCGATTGCCCCTTGTGAAGTCATGAAAGGCCACAGGGGGTCCCATTCTTAATCTTTGGTGGTCAAAGTTCTGGAAATCTGGGCATTAGAAAAGTTGACAGCTACCCTGAACAATTGTCTGCCAAAATTCTCCAGAACATGGCTCTCATGGATCACGTACCTCAGGGTCATATTAGACACCCCACCCAAACCCAGCGCTCTCCAACACTTATCCTTATTCTAACTCCCCACATACTCAACTAATTGGCATGCATTCTCTCAAGGTGGGATGGAGGAGAGTTTTATGTTAAAATACTAAGCAGGATCCAAAAATGAAATCCAGAACAAGATCAAGACCCGTAAAGATTAGATGCCCCCTTTTGGCCGGGACCGGCCCACGGTGATAAATGACCACACACCTGTCTCAAGAATACCTGTCACAAGTACATACCACATGTCCATGGTTCCCCCAGCAATCCTTTCCCTTCCCTGTCCACCGACCTTCATTTTTCTTCATTCACCGTTTTCATTTTAAAAATGGTTTCCTTTATCATCTGCAACCTTTATATGCACTTTGTATCTTGAAAATCATAAAGTTTAGTTCTAAAGAAATACATGAAATTAGTACATCAGTCCTGTGAGGATGGCTAACCCACTGCAGAGGTGTATTGCCTACTCTCTCTTTTGATATATAGTGACAGGTATATTCTTTTCTCTACCTCTATTCCTACCACACCCCCTAATGCACACTCCCCTTGGTGTGGAGGAAAGCCTCTGTGAGGTAGAGGTGATGAGGATAGCGTCAATTCCTCGTTTCCCATACAAATCAATGTCATGGTCTGAAAGCCATTTGGAATGTCTTGACTTCATCTTCAACAGATCTCTACACCTGCAAACTGAGGTTCCAAAAATGATCAAGATAAGTAAATGTCATAGGAGATGCAATCTTTGACAACAGACTGATCTTGTTGCAAGTAACTCTGTGGCTTTGGATAGCGCAAACCACCATAACCTAACTTCTCCTTTACATAATACTGCAACCCTTTCCATGCCTAGACCAGTGAAGTTAAATAAAGTACCAGGTTTCCACTCTTCCGCTAATTTCCCACAAATGATGTGCAAAGTTTGGACTGGTCGCAGACATGAAAGGTCTTCGCAGTTACAGCAGAGATATGCACATCCCAGTCTGTGGTACCTCTTTCCATGGGTTATGAGACTTCTCCACTAGAACAGCTTCGAAAGAAGCTCAAGATGTGTGCTCAAAGAAGAACCATCAGTGCAATTGATGAAGGCACCAAGTTCTGCCCACAGTATAAAACCTACCATCTCAGGCCAGGTTTTGTTTCGCATTTAGCATACTTACTATTTTTGAAATAAATTATGTGAATCCCATTCAAAACACAAGACCCGTCTTCAAATTTCTGAAATTTCACATGAAAATATGAACTTGGTGTTGTAGAAATATTACAGTGTAAATGCATTTGTTTACCTTAATCCATTCTTCTTTGTCTTGCTTGGAACTAATAGAGAAAAGAAGACCAACAATCAAATTTAAAATTAAGGAAATATGCAAATTATAAGGCAACATTCAAATGACAAGGCGAACCTTCATGCCACAATCCACAAAAAGCATCTGAATCCAATATTAAAACCCTAACAAATATTCCATCAGAATAATTACTTTATTAAAACCATGATGTTATTTGCGAATTTGCCAAATTCTGTTTTAGGTAAATTGTCTTTTCGCAAAGCACACGCTATACAACAATGTTAAGAAACCACACACAAAAAAAACACATTGAGAACTGAACCTCTCAGCAACTAAATGGAGGATTTTGAGTAAGCTGCAACAGTCATCTGCGCCTATTCACACGTAGTGGCAGGGTATTTGCAGTGTGATGAAGTCTGGTGCCTGGTTGTAGGAACCACCAGGGCAGTGACTCAGGGGGCCAGGTGCCACCCTGAGCCAGTGGATGTTGGGCCCCAGGGAGGTATGAGGACTATCCCCTGGCCACCTTGCCCTCATCCACAGCACATGGCAGGGTACAGCCACATTCCGTCACCTCAGGCCAGTAGCATGGCTCTAGTTCCTCTCCATCACAGTGACCCATCACTACAGACCGGACCTAGGGACATAAGCCTGGACAGGTACTCCAAAGACAATCTGCAGGTTAGTGGAAAAGGTACTCCTTTTCAAGAGACAGTTTTAATCACATCCTCGGAAGAACCAAATCTCCAATACTTAAGCAATAATAGCCGGGTCCCCAGGCTGGAAGGGTGGTAACAGCCCAGGGCCCAAGATAATTGAAAAGGGCTTTTAATGATGGTTCAAAGGACGTTACCACTAGCCACAGCCCGGGAACTGGCTAGTATTGTTATTAGTACCTTGGGTAACATCCTGGGGTGCTAGTATCGAAGTATTTGTTTGAACGGGTCATGGCGAGGGCACATGACCCGTTCCTTCAACCAAATGCTCACCAAAAAGGGCTGCCATGGAAATGGAAGGCAAGGCTCCATGCGAACCAGAGGACATATTTGTACAACAGGACTTTTATTTAACTTAAAGAAAATGCCTCCCTGACCCTATTGCTAACAGGGATGTTTCTATACCTAACAAACTAAAACTAAGGGTGCTCGTCAATATTAACCAATATAATAAATCTTGTCCTCTGTCCAAATCCTAACTTCAAAACTGATCCTAACCCTTAGAAAAACAACTTAAAAGGCAAATGGGCAATACAGTTGGCCCTGGGTGTACTTTACTCTGTCGTCTTGCAATATCTCCAGGAATCTCTCCTAGTTTCAGTTCTCAGTTTATTCAACAGGTTACAGGTCCCCTGACCTTATCAGTTTATGTGCATCTTGTCTAAGTTCCAAATAAAGAAAAGGTTCTTGGGTCAATAACAAACACTCAAGTTCCCAAAAAAGTATAGTTCCTTAACCTTCCTCTACCAACTAGATTCCAGTCTTGTTTGATTGTAGGTTCCCTTTAGTATGATTTCTTACTGGTTTTCTAGGGCCCTCTTGGTTCCTTGATTGTCTTGTTCCCACTGTCTCACTCGATTCATACGGGTATGCGTATCTTGCTCTTGATTCTTCAGTGTGGCTTTGAACCGTTTGTCTGGTTACAATGTTTGGGTTTTCAGGGCTCCTGTAACCACTCCTATTAGCTCCTGGATGTCCTCTCCGCTGCGCAAGCGGGAAGGTTTCTTCACTAACTGCTACGTTGCTCTCTCTCTGGTTCTGCGTAGGACGAGTGGGGGACTTGTTCCTTTCTATCTTACAGGGTTTGGCATGGTTTCCTGGGGTCCAGACACACCACGTCCCTGTCATGTTCACGCCTTCCCCCTGGGCCAGCTACGCTTGGCCTCACCGACTCCACACAGCACTGTACCTTGTCGGCCATTTTTCTCCTTCTCTCTGACTTCTTCACCAGTTTCTCTCTCGGTCCCTCTTCGGACTTTCTTCTGTGTCCTTATCATCAGTTCGGCTTTGTCTCCCAATGACGCTGGTACGTCAGAGGCTTGCCCCTGCGTATCGCTTCTCCACCTCCACTATAGGGGTAAAGTCCTTTAATTCTTGGTACCAGATATAAAAAGGGGTGTGTTTAACTGTCAAGCCAGTTGAAAGACCAGCACTGCCCTGAGCCAACTGTTCAAATGTACTTTCTACATTGTTTGGAGTACTACAGCACACAGTTAAAACCACTTCTGGTATTCCCATATATTCAGACAATGCCTCAGTTGTAGGAGTTCCTTCCGAATGCGAGTCTCTGTCCCTTGGTGGAGAGTCACTCCCAGTGAGGTCCCTTTTTCCCAACCGCTTATGGAGGGTTTTGCTTAGTAGGTTCCCCTCCATAGCCTGAAAAGTGGTTGCTCCCCCCAAGGAAAAAGGATTCGGCACATAAGGCTCCCATCAGGGTCTCCACTCTAGCCAACCCAATTCTATAGTGTGGCTCACCAGTCTTGGGCAGCTCCAGTTATGTATCTTTATCACTACATGGCCTTCTTGGCTTGTCTACGTCAGGTTCTGGCACTGTAGCTCTCCTCGTCCTCTCTCTGCAACATAACTGACACTCTGGTACGCCATCCTAACACCCTCAAAGTCAGGAGGCTTCTTCCTCTTTTTATAGTTAGATTTTGGCAGCACCTGTCCCAATCAATAGGTGCTCTGGTTGGTGGGACTGTTACTGCATTAATGTGGTTGTATGTGATAAGTTATTGTTATACATTTTTTATGGAGTGCCAGTTTACCACCACAGCGATCTCAAATTGCATAGATTTGTTTCTGATGTGCTGGAAGACATTGGCCTGAAAAAAGGGAGAGAGAATAGAGATAAAAGAGTGTGTGTCATGGTGTGCATTTAGAATGGGAAAGTGGTATGTAAGCAAGTGCTAGGAGAAATTAAGGTGTGGCTGTTCAAGTAAAGTTCATATGCAAGAGGGGCTTAAGATGTGCTCGGGCAGTCCTAAGTATATTGAGGGCAAGGTTTGATAAGGGTTATGATAGATGGGCTTTCCTACGACATAGGATACTAGTTCTAAATGTATCTGTTGATTATGTGAAGATAACTGAAAGAGGTAGATATGAGAGAGCTGAAAAATATTACGTTAAGGAAGTGGGAGAATGTCAGCAGATGTGTAGTTAAATACATATTGCAATTGGCAGGCACGTAGATGGTTTTTCTGCCCCTCTGAAGCATTAAATCTGGTATGGAACTGTTTGTAAGCACTACAGTAGTTCTTTCTCTTTCATCTTCGAAAGTTAAATCCAAGATTGTTGGGAATGATGAACAGTCAAATATTATATGATGTATACTAGTCTGCACATGTTTTAACAGGCAAAAGTGTTTAGTCGTTTCCAAAAACACTGAGGTTGACTCAAACCCATCGAGGGGGATCCAGGCTCAGAAAAGAAAGTGTTTGTGCAGAGCAAAGAGCAGTGTTGACATTAAAAGCTGTAGCATTGATATTCCAGATACATTCAAGCTGGAACTGGCTCCATTTGATTTGGAGAAAAAAAGAGAAATATGTATGAACAGCAAATTGGGGACACATGCGAGTAGACTGTATCCCTAATTAACTGCGTAGAGCATTGCTAGCAGCCCTGGGGAGGGATGTGGCTACAGGGATTAAGGTTCTTATGTGGCATTGGCTGTCTGCCATGTATAACATATTGTATTGCAAATGGTTCCACCTCCATCCCAGATGTCGTGCCACTCAGCTTCAATTAATATCTCACATTTTGCACAGGTTTTTATGATAAATTAGGTGCTGTCCCCTGCCCGTATGTCTTAAAATGTCTGTCTGCATGTTAGGATTAGGCAGGCATGATGGTAGCAGAGCATTACTGAGACTGTACAGTAAAAGCAGAAACATTTGCTTGCTTGTGAGCACAGTGTTTAAGGTGGCCTTCCTCATGTGGTCTTTACTGGGTTCCACTTCAGGATCCATACATTGACATGCACACACAAGGTGCACTCGCTCCCAAGTCCTGCCCAGCAGTGGATCCTCGCCAAGAGTTCTCCAGTTCAACCCTATAGGTGCTGTGATGAGGTTCCCTGCCCGGTTCTGTGGACTGCTAACAGAGTGAATCAGGGGGCTGGATGCGTTTCCGAATCAGTGGATGATGTGTCTGGGGGAGGGGGTATTGGGAAGAACCCCCTGATCACCATCCCACGGCCCTCACTGCTTGGTAGCAGGCAGTCACAGAAACCCCTTCTGTGCACCTCTTACACAACCTAGATAGCTGGAGCTCTCCCTAGAGAGGCTTAAAGCTTTAGAAAGGAAAAATCAAAACCATCACCAGTCAGAGTCCATTTCATTCACACACTGGTAGCAACTGTAATCCCATTATTGTTACAGTCCAACCAGTGTTTCAGGCTAGTGGGACAAATCCCTCAATGTCATAACTTCTCTGGTGGGGGACCCTTCCCACGGGGTCAAGGAGGTAAGGCCACTACCCGCAAGTCCCCCTGGGGGTGTTACTAATGGGAGGGGACCCCCACTGTGTGAGAGGCGAAGACTATGGAGAGAGAATGTGGTATGTTAACCACCATGCTTCCCAGACACTGTTCAACAAACAGCATGAATAGGCCCCAAACACCCCCTCTGTCTCCTCTTTCTTCTGCTAGTTACCCCATACATAGCAGCCCTGTATATCAGGTAGATGATACTGTGACGAGGAAGAGTGAGGGAAGAGTAAGTATGGATGAATACAAAAGTACTGACACAAGGAAGAGCAGGGCAGTGAACCGAACCAATACTAACATGCTAGCTATCTGAGGCTCGAGAGTCAAGCTGCCATAAAAACTGACCAAGGACTCTCAGAGCGAGTCTGGCCGCAGAGGAACATCGAGTTGGGGAGCGTAGCCATGAAGAGAGGACGTGCTGCAGACCAGAATTCCTAGAACAGGAAGATGGGGAACAAGAAGATGGAAAGGAGCCAAGACTTAACCAAAGGCTGGTGAACCGGACGTCTGGTGGCAAAAAAGAGAGATGAAATAAGGACTATTTTGGGTAAGCGAGCACAGCAGAGAAACCTGAAGAGAGGCCTGGCTGGATATTTAACTGGGCCTAATCAAGAGAGACTATGAAGGTGAGAAAGGGGTCTTGGACCGGACTAATGAAAAACGGAGAGAATTGTGCATACAAGATAATGCCTGGTGGGTTAGTGAACCAGGCTTAAGCAAGAAACATTGCAAAGCTGAGAAGGGGGTCTTGGACCCACATAACGGGAAGAGAAGACCAAGGAATAGGATGGGTATCCTTTGGCAAAAGACAGAAGAGGAACAAACGAGAAGGGAAAGATTCTCTAACAAATGTCAAGAGAAGACCAGGGGAAAAGAAAGAGATCCTCCAGCACAAATTATGAGAAAACCCAAGGAAGGAAGATATATTCCTCGACAGAAATTTAGACAATACTGATACTATCAAAAGTGAGACTAAGAAAGGCTTAGAGAAGGGAGAAACCGTCCCAATCTTGTTTTGGAACTATAAGCAAATCACCTGAGAAGTTCTGGGGAAGAGAGAGACCTCCCCATCTGTGTGGAACAATACAGAAAAGCCTAGCGAAGTCTAGGGGAAAAACAATATTCCCCCATTATTCACGAACTGCCTAAAGCCATACCGAAGGAGGGAGTCATCCTGTTGAAGTCAGGGTACAGCCTACTTTATAGATTTCTTTTGAAGTGTAAGGGACAAAAATAGGTTTGGGACATAGGACAGTGGACTGCTTGTTTTTGACTGACATTCTGACGCCATCCTTAGGTTTGTTTGAGGCAGGGAAATCCTGCTTAGATATAGGGACAGGTAGGGTTCTTCCTTATTTTCTGTTACATAAATGTTCATAAACGTCTCTATCAACAAGCATGCAACCTTTGTGTGCTGTGTCTACTTCTGCACCAATGAACTTCAAAGCCCTAGTGTTACACTCCATGAATTGCAGAGACCCGAGCTTGATACAATATTGCACGTTTACAGTTTCCCAATCGCACATTTCTCCCCATGTGTGCTCTGGAGACCTGTGTGATACAATGTTTCAAGTTTATGGTTTTCTGACTGGATATTTCTCTGTGTATGGTACAAAGTCATCAATTCATTGCAGGCCAGAACAATCAGGAAAAAGAGTCTTTCTAGGATTTATTGATCCAAGGTCCTCTTCCGATCTCATTCTGCACGCTTAGCTCTGTGAATTTATTACTAGATTGAGAATCCCAGATTGATTAATTTGGTTTGTTCAGGCTCTATATTCCCCCAGTTTTGTAGGAGTTAGATATGGTAACAATGGTCAGCTAACAAGTAACATCCCTGTCACGCCTGGAGTGAGGCAAGTTTGTGTTCGGACCCTTCTAGTGTTTTCAGTTTTTATTAATGGTCCAGAGGAATTCTTGTTGCAAGTCATGGATGTGGCTTCTAAGATTAAACTCTAGGCAGTGGCTTTTTAACATTTTTTGATGATGCAGTAGTAATTGCAAAAACGGAATTAGCAGCGAGGGCCTTACTGGATGGCTTCTAATAATTCTGTGAGGATTGAGTACTTATAACAAATGTAGATGAGTCTAAGGTTATGGCTATAGGTTCCAAAATTAAGTCGAAACACAAATTGATATCTTAGATATCTAGCCACATATTGGCGAGTACTAGGTCCTAAATATACTCAGGGGTGATCTCCAAACAGTTGACATGGCAGCCGCAATTAGGGGATACCAAACTCAAAATGCAACAGACTAATGGAGCAAAGTGTACCAGACTTAAGCTGTAGTCCAGACACTTCTTGGTGTGGAAATATGGGGTATTATAAATACAGCATGTTTGGAAACAATTCAAAATAAATGTTACAACTGTTGGTTAGAGGTAGCCAATTCTGTATCCCCATCCAGTTGGCACTGAAGGAGGTGGGTCAGATGGCCCTATGTTATTTAATTTACATACGTACCATTGTTTTTTGGATCAAAAATTGAGTTAGTGATTCTTTATGTAGAGATTTATTGAAAGAACCCATTACTTTACCTTCAATGAGCAAGACAGCATGGCTGAAAGATATCAAATGTATCCTAAGCCTTATAGAACTAGAGTTGTGGTTTGCAAGACGGTAGGCAATTCATAATAATGCAAAATTGCTATTTAATGAACTTGTATTTGACCTAATAAACACCAAAGCAGTTAACTGTGCCCAGAGTAGGCCCTCATTGTCCAAAAGGGTTTGGCTTCTAGGAATATCCATCTGACGTATTTTAATTATACCAAAAGTAAAAGATTGTATGCTATATGCTAGACTTAAATTTGACTTGCGCCCATTGAAATCCAATTTAACAAAATTGTGCAAGCTTGATGGCAGGTCCATGGTATGTGATTATGACTTTGCCCAAGTACAGGATTTGCAGCATTTTTGAATATTCTGTTCATGATATAGGCCTATTAGACGATAATGGCTTTAGTTCATAGTTTTTTAAACCTAGCTTTTAGGGTTAATTTGGACAAATCTGGATTTTAAAATGTAATAGTAATTTAAGGATGGACTAAGATGTACCTACCTGGTGAAGGTTATTTTTATTGATGGGTTACCTTTGTTTAGTCAATTTGCTCATATAAAAGCATAAATTATATCTGGCTTGGAAAAACCTGAAATTGATGTGGATAAAAGGAGGGTAGCCGAAAGAGAATTAAGAATCGATGTATGTATTCGCTGTTTTAAGTGCATGCATGAGAAGTTCATGTATAAAGCATATGTTCATATTTTTTAGTCTATAGATCTATTTTAAATCATGATCTGTTGATACAAATAATGGTGTTTATCAAGTTTTATGAATTAAATTAATTTGTAGCGATATGTGTATGTGTGTGTTATGGTTAACGATTACTGAAACAAACTTGAATTGAACTGAATACTTTGTCTCTTGGCAGAGCGCTCCCTTGCTGATGATACGAAGAGGGATGTTCACAGCAGACTAGCATTCTCTATGGAGCCAGTGGAGTTTAAAAGCTTACTTAGTGTTTTCCAGCATACCATCTACACCCTGGGAAACAGGAGACCTGGACCCTGCAAAGGCAGCACCAGAATTGCAGGCAGTGCAGTGTGGAATCCAAGTTGGATGACAGGCCAAATGAAGGCTTCGTCCAGCCGCATAACCCCAAAGTGAGGCCAGATGCACCCAGAAGCAACAATCAATCCAAGCTCTGACCCAATTACAGGACACAGAGGAAGTCACTCTCCAAAATCCCAAACCAAAAGGAGGAGGGAGAACACTATAAAAACAGAGACCCCAGTCAGAGTGTGTTGGCTGTTTTAGGAGGTTGTGGCAGGTGAATAACATTTGAGTGACAAGAGATGCAAATGGAGGCAAGAAGTGAGAAGGGAGTTTAAGGCGGTGGTAATATCTGTAGGTGGAGGCAGAAGTGAAGAGGAGGAAGTGAGAATAACATTGTGAGGGGAGGGTGGGGCACAGGACATGGAGGTGGTAAGACCAGTAGGTGAAGATATAGAGGAGGAGAGTGCAACATCAGGTGGGGGAGAGATAGAGAGGGACGGAGAAAGAAAGGGAAACCTAGACAGACACTTTAGTTATGTTGTCTACAGAGTATTACAGTGATACACTGTGCCCCGTGTTTATTTTAAGACTGGATTGAGCCTCACCTGAACAATGTCTGCCTTCTAGACAACTTATTCTTGCCACTACGTAATATTTGCTGCAGTGGAAAAAAAAACTGCTAGATTATTTTTTACAGGACAGCACCTCCTCAGAGCAATTACTCCTAATATGCGGTGTGTGGCTTTAATTGCAGGCCATTCAAAATGACTTCCCTTTTATAAAGCTTCATCTTCCTACTGTAACAGGGTCACTTCTATGTATGACACTGTTAAAGGATGGAGAGTGAGGCCCTGAAAAAAAACAGGTATCACAAATGTAATCAGTGGTCCCATGCTTTATCACCCAATGGCCTCCAGTAAATTTTCTGACCATTGTTCTCTCTTTTCTGATACAGGACCCCAACTGCCAGAGTGCAACTGGGAGCAGCTAAGAAAACCCAATCCGGCGCCAGCCGGGAGAATGGAATCAAGTAGAGCCCAGGAATGGAATGGGAATTACCATGCCAAAATAGAAATGAGAGACCCAACCTCCCAGTCTACATTAGACACACCCCCTCACTTCTACAGTTCAGGAAGGAGTTCAGGACCCTCCTTTTCAAGGAATGGCTACTCCCAAGCACCTCGTTGCACACACGTTCCACACCCCACTGTACCTTAAACTGGGTGATATTCTCCCCTCTGTTTCCTCCCCTGGTTGCTTGTAGATCCCTTGCTGCCAAATTACCCTCCCTGCCCCGCCCCTGTTGTGAAGCACCCCACTGACTTGTTTCTCTGCTTCCATCACTGTGTTCTTCCCCCTATGATTGAAAAGCACTCTGTTGCTTCCCGAAGCTCACCTATGCAACACAGCCCTTGGGGAAAAGGCAGGAACAGATTGGTTCCTAGAGTCAGATGAGTGCTGCATCCGATGGAAGGTGGAGGGTCGACAGAACCAGTACGATCACAGTATAAAAGGAGTGTGAGGAATCCGATGGTATCATCGCTCCTTTCCTGGTGGTGACCTGTCCCCATGTGGCCAGGGGACTTCAGCCACTACCTGATCCTGACCCTGGGAGTGGCTTTATGAGGGAGGACCACATAGGGGAAGACAACCTCCGGGGCAGTAGCAGGGCACCATCAGACAAGGAATGGTATTCCCTTTCCTCTCTTGAGGATACCCCATACATACCCAATGCCTTTATGGCATATTGTTACACCTCCCCTCATCCACCTAGGAAGGGTATGGAAAACCTAACGAGATCTGTGTGTGAGCCGTCAAAATATGATTTACCCTCTAAGACTCATGAAAACACCTTCTCAAACTCTACCTGGAAGTCATTCAGAGCCGACTTGCCCATAAAGAACATTTACCTAGACTTTGTATGTAAAATATCATGAATGGACTACCATTTCCATAACTACAAGAATACTGGGATGAGGAAGATGAGCCGAGTAATGCAGAGCGGAAAAAACCAAGAATACAAGCTGGGCTCTAGTTGTTGTGAGCGCATACCTGTTGCTGGGAAATGTAAACAACAGCAGCAGCTGACTGGTACGAGCTGCTGGAGGATCTGTTTCTCGTGGTACAGAGAGACTGTGGGGCTGCAGAGAGTGCCGTGGAGCCAACTGGCTCAAGGAAGAAGTGGAAAGCTGGCTGCTAGAGAAAACATGCTGCAGGAATGCCAGAATCCAACGCAGGGCTCCTTGGCATTAACAGGTACTGAGAGGAAGCGTTTGCCTTACTGAATCCCATCACGAAACATCAGAGCCCATCAGGAACAGCGAGAGGCAGAGGAGCCGAGGAACGGAGGCGGAGAGACAGGGAGAAATGCTGAACGACCGCCACCGGCTTGCCGTGGGAGGAAGGAAGTAAGTCAGCAAGAACCAGTGAGTCCCAAAAAGGGAAGCCGGGACACCGGGGCATATTGGCAGCTATGCCAAATGTAAACAACTGACAAAGAAGTAAACTAAGTACATGAAAGAGAGAAAGCCAGAGCGCATTTCCTTAAAAGTGAAAACTGAACAAAAGTAAGAGACTTTCAAGTTTGTGAGTGTAATACACTTATAAGGTAAGCCCTGGCATGATAGTATACCAGGCAGATACAGTATCTGTTATGCTCACCGGGTCTCTGCGGGGACATTGGGGTGTGGTTGGAGCCCTCCCTGGACCTGGCTCCCGTGGATCGACTCTCGCCCATCCGCTGCGTTATCGAGGACCCAGGATACTGGCACTGTTCCTGAGAGAGGATGAGAGGCAGTGAGAATGGCATGGTGGCGTTGTGATTCCACTCAACTCTTTTGTTGTGCCAGAAAGAAATGAGCAAGAGCTTGCCCATGCAGGCTCACCTGTTTTGATATAAGGATGAGCTCTCCATCCTGCTTTCTTCTAGCAGGGGCACTGTAGATGGACCTAGTTGCGTCACTGGTCCTTGGCGTGGAGGTCCAGACCAGCTGCAACCATTCTGTCTTGAAGGTAGGTTTTTATAACTATGATTATTGTTCGTATTGGTTGTGATAATCTTCCCCAAGGATTTTTGTCCGTAACCTTATATTGCCCTTTCTCTCTCTCTCTCTTAGGTATGAAGATGACCCAGGAGCGTGTGATGATAAAGGTCTATTTTGGAGGACCTACTAGTGGTAACTAGCCTCTCCCAGAAGCTCGCTGCTTAGCGTGTTAAAGTCTATGCAATTGCTAACCTTGTGTTTTCCTTTCCCTTTGCAGGTGCAGCTGGTCGGTGTTTGCTGATGAGCGGTTTCCGAAGGCCTGCGGGCTGCCGGAGATGAAGATCCGCAAGGATGCTTGGTCGGAAGAAGGTCCTGTTGTTGATGGGAGTTCGGGACAGGTAAGGATGCTTGGCAGCACCGGCGGAGGAGCCGAGGAGACAGGCAAGATGTGTGCGGCTGCTGCAGGGTCGGAAGCGCGTAGCAATGCTTCCAGCGATGGCGTGGCTGACTCAGGTAAGATGTGCGCGTTGACTTCAGAGTTAGAAGCAGGTAGCTGAACTTCCAGCAATGGTGTGGCTGACCTCAAGGTAAGATGCGTGCGGTAGCTGCAGAAGGGGAAGCGATAGCAGTGCTTCCAGCGATGGCATGGCTGATTCCAGGTAAGATGCTGGAGGGTTCCGGAGACTGAAGATACTCGTGCTGAAACAGGTAAAGGTCTTCTGAACGGCGGTAAGCGTTACGCTGCTCTAGCAGACTAACGCGAAGTGCCAGCATGCGGGTGGGGCCGGCTTGTATAGGCTGGCCCCAGCCACTCCCTTTAAGCCCGCCTTGAGGCCCCACCTTCCCACTCCTCATGTCTTCTGCACGTGCCTCCCATGCATTGCTAGGGCCCAGCCCAATCCAGATGCATGTGCCTTTAACATTCTGTGTGCAGAGCACACTTTATAATGAGCTTGGTGCCATACGTGCCAAGACTGGGTCCATTGGGACCCTGCAGGATGTGAAGTAACTGGCCCATGGCCATGACAGTATCAGACAATGCAAATATAAGACGATATCAAGGTTTGAACTGTGTGCAGAGCCCACAAGAGAAAAGCTCTGGAACGAGAGAACACGGGGCAAATTAAAGCTGCACATGTGTGCATTTAATGAAGCGCTGGCAGGAGAATATACCAGGCAGTTGCAGGTGTGTTCATTTGAGAAAGTACTGGCAGGAGAGTATACCTGTTACGCTCACCTTATATCCCCGGGGGCGTCTGGAAGGCTCTGAGATCCGGAACCCTGGATGCGTAGTTGCCCAGTGCTAAATAATGAATCTGCAATTACAGAAGGGAGGATTTGTGATAACTGTCTCTAATGGGTGAATTTCCCACACCTCTCTGACCGATTCCCTTCCCACTGGGTTCTTTTCTCACCTTAGTTATTTGTAGGGTGAGCTATCCGTCCTGCGCTTCTTGTGCAGGGGCGCTTGACGTTTGTTGGCGAGCTGCCAGAGTTGCTTCACTGGTGCAGTACGCCTTCCTTGGGCCCAGGCCTGGTGTGACCCCGAATCTGCTGGTAGGCAGGTAGGTTTGTTAATTCTAAGTCTTTGTTCTGCTTATGGTGGGAATTGGTTAATGTCTTTATCTTCTTCTTTTCAGATGCGAAGGTCTTGATGCTGGCGTGCCGAATGGAGAGGCACGTTTCTAGCTAAGAGAAAGCGTGAAGCACAGTGCCTTTATTGTCTTTTAAAGCTAACCTGCGTTTTCTTCTTCTCCTCACAGGCCGCTGTGGTGCTGCAAGTGGATGAGAGCGCGATGAAAAACAGACTCCCGGAATCCGTTAAGGTACGTACAGCACTGTGCGGTTGTTTAATCCTGAAAGCGAACCTGAATATGTCTCTTTTCCTTTGCAGGTGTTGCTGTGGTGCTCTGGATGGAAGCGCGGCTTAGCGCAA
Organism: Ambystoma mexicanum; assembly: GCF_040938575.1. NCBI lineage: Eukaryota > Metazoa > Chordata > Amphibia > Caudata > Ambystomatidae > Ambystoma > Ambystoma mexicanum. The sequence goes on from NC_090936.1 coordinate 152,720,434, forward strand.
TGTAATTCAGGTAAGACTGATGGAATTTGATGTTTTGGAAGTGCACGCGTTTTAATATTGTTTTCCCCTTTCTCGTTATTGCAGGTCACGATGTTCGAGCAGCAGCTGTGGTAGCGGTTCACCGGACGTCCTTAAGCTAGTACTCACAGGTGAGTGATGTTTCTTCTTCTCTCGGTTTCCACAGATTGCAGCCCGGTTGAGATTCTGAGTGCTGGATGGTGTTTTCTCAGGTAAGACAGAATAATCTTGTTCTTGCAGGACTACAGGAAGGTGCTGAAGACCTGGAGCTGGACACGGTGAGCGTCACGCTGCTGGTTGCAGAATAACGTGAAGCGTGTTCTGCAGGCAGGGTGTGGTTTATATAGGCCAGGTAAAGTAGTACCAGGGGAAGTAGTTCCAGGCCTGCCACACCCAAAACACTAAACCGCATGGCTTGGTTCTTAGAACTGGGCTGTCTGGGTGCTTCCATGTTGGATTTAAAGGCCCATGTACAAAAATTGGACCTAGTATGAACAGCCCTTCCTTCCTACATACGAGCCTGGTGCCAAAGGCACCAGGACTGGCTCCAGGAGCTCTTTTGCAGTGATTTTAAGGCCCTCAGGGTTCTGGTGGGAGCCTGCTTGTTGCACAACTTGTGCCCCCTCACAGTGGTCATGACAATACCAGGCAATTGCAAATGTGTTCATATAAAGGAAGCCTTGGTAGGGAAGCACACCAGGCAAGGACAAACTGAACAGTGTATAAGACAGACATCACCTAAAGGGGTCCTGAGAATGATATATCAGGACTAGCAAAAGGCGGTGTGAAACCAAAGAGAAAAGGAGTAAAAACCTGCCAGGAAAGTAAACCTGGTATCTTAACAAAATAAAGACAAAGAGCCAAGTTGTTTTGTGTATCAGTTGTGTTGTGGATCAGGAGAAACTCAAATAACTGATATCTTTGAATATACAACAGAGGGAAGAGAAATGCAGGGGAATGGACCCACCCTATGAAACAAGGAACCATATCTGTGAGGAACATGAGGGCATCCTCACTTCTACTTCCCCTAAATCCTCCTCAAGTGGTCAGGGAAAGGCCATCGCTCTTGGATCCTGATGCTGGGGATGGATATAGATGAGGGAGGACCATCTGGGTGAAGGAAACTTGGGGAGTGGGGAGAGGATGTCTTTGGTTGAGACAAGGTATCCCCCTTTCTCCTTGTAAAAAGGAACCCAATCCTATATCCCCCCCTGCCTTTGTAGGCTATTTTCAGTCCTTACCCCTTTCTTCAAATCAAAATGTCCCACAGTCATTTCACCTCAAGACTCGGAATTGGAAGAAACAACTGTGAGCTATGCATACTTCCCTTCATTCACACCATTTTGGTACTGAGACGATGAAAAGGGCTTTGGAGGTGTTCCATTGTAATAGCCAGGCATGTCCAGCAGTCAGGCAATTGAAGTGAAGGGCTTACACCTGCAACCCGTTAACAAGTCACAGGTGTTTAAAATAGGTGACTGCCCAGCAATAGGGGGTAGAAGGGTGGGAAAGAACGGCCTGGAAAAAGAGACGCAGCTGGCAGAAGCAGAGCAGGCTGGAGGGAAGCTGGGCTGAGCAGGAGTGCAAGAGAGATGCCAGGGCCAAAGCTGGCCGTGAGAGGGTCGAGAAGCCTGCTGTCCTCCCTGCCCAGTGTTCACAGCAAGAGCTGTAGGGCACCAAAGCCTCCTGAATGCCGCCGCCGCTGAGAGAGAGAGAGGTGCTCTCAGTAGCATCCGCTGACGGAACAAAGAGCTACACACTGCAAGATTCCAAGGCAGGGAGCGCTGCTCGCTTGGGCTTCCATAAGGAAAAGGTAGAGTGGAAAGAAGCAGAACCGAGACGCCCGGAGGAGTAATCGCATACCAGTGAGTGTAAAGAAGCGAACACTCATACCGGGGCACTCCGTGGGCTGGAAACAAGCATATCTGAATGCCGAATGAACTGAAAAATATTAAATTGCTGTTAAAGTTCCAAACAAGATGCAAAGTGTTATAAATACTTTTGAGAAACACAACAAGCATTATTGAATACCAAACCGACTGAAAGATATGAGCATGTGTGAATACATTACGAGTGAAAGCAAGTGCAAGCAAGGTCGTGAAAAAGGGTGAACACCACGGATAAAATTCTACGAGATGCATGTTGTGGCAAAGCCAAGAGACTGCCAAGGAGAATAAGAAATAAGTGTTGTCCCAGGTCACAGGTTCAGAGAGAGCGAAAAAACCTCTGTTGGCAAAATCCAGAAGAATACGGAAGCATAACAAAGTGCCTAGGGTTATCAGCTGCATAACCTGGGATGGTTGGGCCGTGTTGTCCGACAACTGCACCTGGAACATGTGACCCCTACTTGGAAACAGCCAAGAAGACCAAATGTAAATAAGCTTGTATTGTGCAACAGTTGCTGAAGTGCATGCGAAAGGCAGACAGAGCGCAGCCCTTATGAACAATTGAAAAGCCTGGATGAATAAGGAGTTGAATTGGAACTGTTTTCAAAGCCAGGAGATTTGAACTGATTATCAATTCGAAGCTGGAGGAGCTGACTTCTTGGGTAAGGGAATCCCAAGACCTTTTGAACTGTGTTTAACTCTTGGGGAAGGGATTGCCGAGACCTTTTGGAATTGTTCTAAACTTGGGGAAGGGGAAGCCGAGTATAAGCCTGGAGCTGGAAGAAGCTTGGAACTTTATTTTGAACACTATTTCTTTTGTTGCTGTCATCCATGCACATGTTATATATTTTGTTGTGAGGCCAAGTATAGATTTTGGACACAGACAGACTTTTGAGTTGAACTTACTGACACAGACTATCCTTAGTTTCTTTAGTCTTTAGGTAGGGAAATCCCACCTTAGCATAGGGCAAGTTAGGCCTTACTCCATCCTGACATTTAAGGAAAATAAAACATTTTATTTAGAAAATTAAATCTGATGTCTGTCTGTGTCTTACTTCATGATGCCTTCACATATCCTTCTGGAACGTTTTTGTTAGAGTTATGCGTTTTCCTTTTTGAACCTTTATAAACCACTCAAGGCCAAATACATTACCCTTTTCACCTTAGAGTTTATTTTGTTAGAAGATGAGAGCCAGAATAGTACTTTGGCCACGGGACGGTTTTGCTTTGGACATTCTGACATTGACAGTTACTTGGTTTTGGTTTTAGGTAGGGAAACATCTCATAGTGCAGGGACAGAGAGGCATTTGCCCACCCCCTTTTATTTTAATAAAAGTCTTTGACCAAAACCATGAATCCCTTGTGTCCAAGTCTCATTCCTGGCTCTTCACAGGAGACAGAATGAGAGGCATGGTGTGGGTAGAAGGGGTGCGGTCAGGAGGTGTGAAGGTGGTCCAGGACACCAGGTAGATTGGGGGTAGAGGACTAGAGTGCTGGGGAGTTTGTGACAGAATTGGAGCAGTTTGCAGAGGAGGTATTTGTGGTGCCAGGTGTGTGGGGGGGGGGTGGGGCTCTGTAAAAGGTGAGAGAGCGCAAGAAAGAAAGATGAAGATAAAGGAGAGGTGTAGGAATTAGAGGAAAAGCAAAGGTTAGAGAGACTGTATATGGAGGCAAGGAGGTGCAGGGTGTGCAAGATGGAAGTGGGGGTGGGGCAAAGCAGAAAAGGGGGTGAAGGTACTGGTAAGGGACAGAGTGTGCCAAGGCAAGGATAGAGATGAGAGGTGAGAAGAGGGTTGTAGTGACACATACAGAGAAGGGGAGGAGAAATGTGAGACAGAGTGTAGGAAGACTGGAGGGAGTAGGAAGGGATAGGAGACAGTGGGACAAAGAAAAAGGAAGGAGGTACTAAGATCAGGGAGAGAAGTGAAAGGGAGCAACTGAGGATGAGACTGAACCAGAGCATTTGAGATTGTCAATGTAGCTTGATGGAAAATTGCCAACCATGACAGACAATAGGTGTTACCAATACCTATTGGGAACTCTGGGATTAAAGGACACTTATGCTAGGAACGGTATGCCCACACGAGACTAGAGAGTGATGCCTATTAGCATATTTTCCCACCCCTTCGCCAGTCCAGTTCATTTCATTGAACAGCAGCTTATCATAACACTGAACTACCACCTGAACAAGCCGAACATCGTTACTGTGAATAATCTGCATAATGTTTGTTTCAAATGAAAAACTCTTGAACTCTCTCCGAGACTGCACAGATTCTTAAAGCCAAAGGCAAAGGATTATGGGATTCATAAACAACTATTATGACGTCCTGGCAGGGGATACAGTATTTTCTATGCTAGATATTCCTTTTCTTTTTTGGGTTGCTATGGGGTGAAGGAATTTGGTACACTTTATGTTTTATACAGTTCACCCATGACTCCACGCTCACCCCCACCCACTGTAATGCTGGGTCGCACAGGACAATTCAGGAGTAGAATAAAAGCACTGGGGTGGGGGCATACACAGGATAAAATTATAGGTGGGTGGCTTTCATCTGGAGATTGCATTCCACCCTGAACTTCCGAATGATATCTCCATCATCTATCAGATGTTAATCAGATCCCTAGGGTGGAATATATCCATGAGTTTGATGCCAATTCATCTATATTTCTTATATAGCGTATTCTTAGAAATTCTATTTAAGACAGCCATCAACGGCTAATGTAAATACTTAACTGTATTTCTTCACCAAATGGATACAAAGAACTGTCTGGAGAATTTATGAAACTACACTGTCAACAATGAACTGATTTGGGAAGTGCTCGGCAGCCATCATATATAGGTAGTTTCTCTTTTTTAAATACCAGGACTCTAGTTGTGAGCATTATTGAGATAATACGAGGTTTAGGCCAGAATGCACCTGCAAATTTCACTGAGTAAAGTCTATGACAGAACATGTGCATTTTGTGCCTTTAAAGACAAAAGACTATATTGGTTCAATTCTACTCTGACACACCTGATGCCAATTGCACCCCCCCAAACTCCCCAAGTTAATCACTTTGCCATTTCTCTTTTATCCTATGAAGTACAGTAAAGGATAACAAAAACCATTTGATCAGTATGTACTTTTAAGAAAAGTTTTTATATGTTGTGCAGACCACAAAATCAAACAGGGAGCTGACTTTCAAAGTGTGCAGCTGTTCTGTTTGTTTATATATGTATACACTGTAGTGGGCTACAATAGAATTGATATGGTTTCATTATTTTGGCGGTGTGACTTAAATGTTTTATAAAATATTTTTCTTCAGTATGTTTGAAAAAGTAAAAACCTTGTGCCTACTTCTAACAATACCTTTTAATCTTTAATGATCACCACCTCTTACCTTGCTTGTAGTTCTAGAGTACGTTCTTTTCCAGATACTTGGAAAGTATGTGGATAATCCTCGTTGACCGTTCCTATAACCTTCATACCATCTAAACCAATCTGTGTGCGGACTGAGTACCTTGATCCCACTAAGCTGAATTTTGGCACACAGTACAACAGCATAGTGTTAAACTGCAAAACAAAAAGATAAAGGTAACAAATTAGATATGCTATAGGGTTTGCGAATATGGAGCATAAAAACAGTTGTCTTCGTCTCCAATGTAATGCCAAAACGTAGCTGCCAGGCACCAGTGTCTGACCAAAGTGATATTCCAGCACACAGTATCGCTACATTTGACACTTCTGAATGAGCATGATTAAACCTGTGTAATGCTAAAGAACCACTGATGAATGTTGCATCTCCTCTGTCCAGTCCTTGAGTCACAGTGCTGGAATTGGGCTTGATTTCCCCGGAGTTAGGAAAAGGGATAAGTGATCCCCCAGATCCAGAATCCAGGCCAATAAAGTCCATGCCAGAGCCACTGCACACACTGATCAGCTTTCCCAATCCCCAACATTTTTAACTTTTTTGTAATTTGTAACCTTGACTATTATTTATAAAGATGCATGTATATTACATTTATTTTAGAAAGAAAGGGGTTATTTGACAAGTCACTCACAGATTAATAGAATATTCATTTATTATTATCATTTTACACATTCTGAACATTTTACATGATCTCCCTACTTATTCGAAAATAATCTTAAGGGCCATACAACATTCTCTTCTGACAACACACACTTATACAGAAATAACCACCTGTAAAAGTGTTGTGATTTCAAGCATCCTTTATGTTCCAGCATCCTTACAAGACACATTGCACAATACACAATTACCTCAATATCATATGGGACGATTTGGAATAGGCTGACATGAATCCGGTTTCTGGACAGCTGACCACACCTGTGAGGCCTTAGGCCTTTAAATATAGAAATAGTTGAAACAAAGGACATCAGAGGGAGACAATTAAGGAAACAAGTCAGATCAGTTGTGAGGGATATTGGACTATGAGGAGAGGAAAACACTGCTTTAAGTGGAAAGTGCAGCCAGCAATGCCCTGGCGAAAGCAAGTGAATTGAAGAAGTTAAGTTGAAGCTGCAGGCTGTAAATTCCAGCTTGAAGTTGAGAAGCGGCGTAGATGCACAAAAAGCTGCAGAGCAGATGACCCTGAGTACCGAGAAACCAGTGCTCATGAGCATGCATCACCGAGACCAGAGGAAGTTGTAGCAGCACCCACAAACTAAGGTCCCCCAACAGACTTTGAAACCAAAAGTCTATCAGAGGAGGAGATGGAACCGTGAAGCAGACAGAGAGCTCAGTGCATTGTTCAAAGTGCACATGGTAGACAGAGAGCAGCGAGGTGGGTTTGGAGAAGCAGAGCAGGCCAGCATCAGAGACAGTTGTCCACAAAAAAAGGAAAATAAATCCATGTCAAGAGAATTGGAAAGCAGACATTCCCAGATTTAAAGTAGGGATAAATAACATTAGATATGTGGTTGAAAGACTGATGCACAACTTGAATCATTGAAATGTTGGAAAGGGAAAACATGCCATGTCAAGAAACGCTGAAGTGATGTACAGTAAGTTGTGACACTTTGTTCCAGAGAAATAATGTAACCACTGAAATGCTGGGAAAAAAATCTAGGTGAAGAACAGAAACACTAAAAGTGAGAGGCTGATGCTTGCTGGGATACATAGTCCTAAGCGTCTGGGATAGCCTTGAAACATGGAAAAATTAGGTCAAACCCATACAAGTCAGAAACTGCGAAGAAAGAGATTGCTACATCTTTGTAAATTCGGTCCATAACCTCAGAAAAAGACTTCAAAGAGCAATTCCTCGGAAGCTGAAAGTGTGGGAACCTGATGTATGGTCGGCTAGAGAGCCACTGGTAAACAATCATCAAAAGGATACAAAATAAAACAAGTCTAACAGTCACTGCAATAATTCTGTCTAACAGTTTACAGAAGATTACTAATTGAACCCTGGCACAGATCCATATAAATAGGTACAGGTGATAATTATGGGCAATAGCTTAACTTTGCTGGCTGAGAAATAAGCTTGCATTAAAATATTGTGAATTTAAGGTAATTCAGAACGAATTACCAGTAGGGACCAAATAGTAAAACAACTATTACAATCTCAAAGAAACAGCCTGACAAGTTCAGATCACCCCTGCAAATAAACAGACTGAGCACGAAACATTGAGACTATGGTTGTCGTTAATGCAGTAACAGTAAAACGGGCATTATTTTGGAATAATGTCTGTTTTACTGCTCCATGCTATTATGGGTTTTGCAACCAATTTGTGTAAACACAGCCTGCTTGCAATTGGAAAAATAACCTGAACTAATAAAGGCAGTATTGTACCATACGTTAATGCGTGAAATCCCTAATAAAGTTCAACAGAAATCCAAAATGGGGGAATTATGAATAAGTTCCTAGGACTCGAAATAACCTGCAAAATTACTGTTACATAATGTGGTAACAGTAATTCAGATCGATGGTATTAAAACAGGTTATACCACCAAACTCTATATGGGAAAATGGCGATAGTTTTTACTTTTGTTGGGAGACTGGCGGAAGCCTGTTGGATCTCCACTAGAAGGAACAAAGTTCCTGGACCTCAAACTCCACATAGTGCTGCACTAATGTAGGTTAAATTGTACTCAATTTAACTTTGTTTGTTTTAATATGGAAATACGTTTAAAATGTCTATGGGTACTTATCGAGATGTTTAACACAAATGCAATGAAAAGGGCAGCAAGAGGAAAACCACACCAAAAGAACGGTACTGCAAATGATGGCTTTCTCAGAACACCTAGCAAGTTACCCTCCCACTAAATCTTGATATTTCTCTCAGTCATAGTGGGGTGGATACACTTTCTAGTTCAATAAAAAAACGGGTGCTGAACCAGGAAATTGAGTTTTTAATCTGTTCATTTTATTACAGCTGTTGTCTAAAATTTTTGATGATTTTTCAAAATACGCCATTTTATTAAATCATAAATGTTATCAGACGCTTTACTATCCTTACTCTGACGAGGAATTCCCTGCCTATCAAAACTAAAGGAAAACACTAACAAAGGATATCTGGCCCACACACTTAAAAATCAAACACAAAGAAATATATGGCAGTTCATAGTAATATCAACTATGATATTCACAGTCTCTCTTGGTATGAACACCCCTTCCCCGGGTTTCAAGGTAAATTCAGCTCCAATGTTCAACAAAAAGAAACAAGGAAATCTGTGTTTGTAATACAGTCTCAATTCAGTTCTTGGCTCCTTCAATGTCAAAGTAAAGTTCTGTTAACCAAAGTTCAAACAGAAAGACACCTCTTCTTGGTGAAATAAAGAATTTCCACTTAGTCAAAATAGCATCTATGTCATTCTCAGCCACGATGCTCTGCCACCACTTCCAGTTGTCCAAGAAGAAATACCACAGTTCTTTGTTAGGTTAAAATAAATGCAACTCCTGAAAATGTTACTGAAACACAGTTCTTGGTACCACTTAGTACGTCTTTCTTTATAAGATTAGGGGTCACGGTAGGTATCTTTGTCAGGATGACTTCACAGCACCTCTACTTGCACTTCAGCAACTTCTACAAACGTTGACCATGAGGGTCTACTCCTCTGCCTCATAGTATTCCAACTTCAATTGTGCTACTGAAGTATCAAATCTAATGACAACCAAAAGCACCACCACAGCTTCAGTACGTTGTGACTCTAAACAGTTTCAGTTATGACAAGATTCACTTTTTGGACAACACCTTCAAGTAAGCAAGGCACTCTTCCTCTGAATATTCCTCTCCCAGAGGGGCAGCCTCTTTGTCACTCTTGTCTGTCTGCAACAATGACAACCCAAAATTGCCTTTAGGACACACTTCTCTCTTCTTCCTATTGGCTTTGGCAATATAGGTGGTATCAACTTCAAAGAACAATTATAAGAAGCAAGCTTCCCTTCCCCAACCTGGTCTTTAACCCCCTGTCTACTGTTATCCAGGATGATTACTCAGAAGCCTTGCTGTCACTTTCTTGGTTTCAGGTAAGGCTTGCACTCTCTTGTCTTAGTCAATGCTGATGTTCTATTTGGCTCACAGTAATGCTTACACCATTCTTTGGCTCTGGGACAGGCCGATTTTAATCTAAATTGGGCAAATAGCCTGTTCACTCTTCGCTTGAGCAATGCTTGCTCTTTCCAATTTGTAATAACAATGTTCAAACACTTAACTTTGAGTGTTAGAATTGTTTAACTGCTTTAGTAAAGATTCAGAGGTCAGTCTTCTTCTCGGAATCTTTATTAGGCACATGCAGCCACTTCTTACTGTGTTTTTACAAGTTTTAGTGTTTCACTGCGTTTCTTCCTTATGCAAGTGAAAGAATGTCTGCTCATACACAAGTGCTACAATTCAGGCTCACATGGGGAAAAGCAGTCTACCTTCACGCCTGTTAGGTAATCAACAAATAGCTTAGCGTCACTTTCGTTCATACTCAAGTGATTATATCTCTGGATACTGTTGACGGGAGTGTTCGCACAAGGAATCAGAACGCTCGTTCAGACTCACCGGCTTCTGCATTCCTTAATTCGCGGGCTGCACAACTTCTACGACTGCTGGCTTCACTTTGGAGCCACAACTTTCCTCACTGAAGGAGTCTCCGGTCCAGCCACACAATTAAGGAGCCCCTCTCACTCCTGAGACTCACTGCTTCACAGCAACGTCTCGCCACAGTCTCAGACAAGCATCCTGCTGTGCAATCTCTCCAATTAGGCTCACATGGGGAAAAGCAGTCTACCTTCAGGTCTTCCACTGCACAACCTCTGCACAGAGTTTGGGGGGACAGGACCCACACAGGACAAGCAGTTGGAATCTGCTGCATCAGAGTCCCAGCATCTCTTTGGGTCTCGCACTTCGGCCTGGATTGCCAACATTGTGCTTTCTTCCTTCTGCTTCTACTACTGCTGCATGCACTCCAGCCCCAGTTCCAGCTCTTTCTAATGGCCTGAACCTGAAGGGGCCTTACAAGCCTCTCAGCTTCCCTCGGGTGTGGACTATCAGGCTTAATTGCCCGACTACTACTGCAACATTGTTCTTCAGCCCTGTTCCTTGTCTCAGTACTTATAGGATCATGGGACTTGTAGTCCCTACCAGCAAAAATAGACGTTCTGCCTTCTTCTGTTTGACAGACAGCCATTATAAAGGTGGGGTTAAGGGGAAACAAACAGGGGGGTTACCCAGTCTTCGAGGCCTGTAAAATTGATGCTCCCACAGAACATCACCCTAAGGGTCGGTATCAGGGAGCGCCTGACCTTCCCAGGCCAAATGAGAAGGGTCCCAGGCCAGGTTTTTGGGAGACCCATTACTGATTCATCACAGACCCTTGCAGTTCTTAATGACTGTGTCTAGACCTTCACCCACTCTCCCTGCCCCACTGGTAGGAGTGGTGGCGTAGAGCAGTTTTCATCCTCCAAACATACCATTGCTACTACTCCCCTATCTCCTTCTAATTTTCCCTCATTTTAATACACAATCTCCACAATCACTGCTCCATATGGTATACATATTATCTCTCTCTACTGGCCACCTGGTCTGCTATGTCAATTCTTTGACCACATTCCCCAACTAATTGACTCTCTCCCATCAGATCACTACCTCATTGTTGACTTTAACCTCCCCTCTCCGTCGGTTGCTCTATCCACCGACTAAGTTCTTCTTAAGCACTCACTCTCTTCGGTCCACTCTCTGCCCACCCATTAAAATGGAAACTCCTTTTACCTTATTCTCATTTGCTCTCAACTCGCCACCTCTAATATCTCCACTGCACCTTCTCCATCTGATCACTCCATCATCTTTGCCTCAATCTCTACTCCTGCTTCTTCCTCTCCATTTATTACAACTATTAATAAGTGCAGGTTTCCCTCCTCCAAACTCCTTGATTACCTCTCTGACCTACACCACTCTCTCTCCTCCTATGCTGAACTCACCTTTCCATCCACTGACAAAGCCTTCACTAACTTTAACACTGCTTTTCACGCTCCCTTTTCCTCTCACTACCCTCTTACTACGCTCACTCCTAAATCCTCCCCTCCACGGCCCTGGATTACACCTCTCACCCGCACCCTGAAAACAACAATGCAGAAAAGCATCACACTTGGCATAGGTCAAGACACTCCACTGGTCTATCTCACTGTTCTTCAAAACTATTTCTCTACTCTTGACTTTGCCAAATGTGACTGCTATGTCTTTCTCATTTCGTCTCAATCCTCCCAAACTAGGCAACTCCAAAAATCCTCAAAAATAATTTCCTCAACTCAATTCTCACACCTCCATTTCCTCTACTCTTTATGCAAATTATCTTGCTCTCTATTTTGGGACTAACCACCTCTGCTGAAACTAAGTTTTCCTTTGCCCCCACCAACCTTGATGAGATTATTGCCCTACTCCTCAAGGCGAACCATTACTGTGCCGCCACTCTACCCACACATTGTGAAGCGCATAGCTCTCAGTGTTGCTCCACATCTTACTTCCCTCTTAAACTCCTCTCCTGACAATGCCATTTTTTCCTCATCCTATAAGACAGCTACTGTCATCCCTCTCCTTAGGAAACCTGGTCTACATCCAAACTGTCCTACCAACCTTTGCACTGTCTCTCTTCTACCACACTATTTCAAAATCCTGGAGCGAGTAGTATTCAATCGACTCACTGACGTCCTTGATACTCACAACCTTCGGGACCCCCTATAATCTGGTTTCTGACCTTTGCAATCTACTGAGACAGCTATTCTAAATGTCAGCAACTTCATCTCTTCCGCTCGGCATGCAAACCTTTAATCTATTCTTATGCTTCTCGAACCTATGTGCTGCCTTCGATACTGTCGACCATTCTGACCTTCTCTCTTCATTATCCCTCCTTGGTATCAGAGATAAGGCCCTTGCTTGGTTTGCTTCATACCTTGCCCCTCGACCAGTGGTTGAGAGTGGTTAGTAGCAGAGCTACTCTACTTTTTTAAAATTAAGTTTTACTGTTACTATACTTTTATTTTAAAAAGAAACTGTTCCGGAATGGTTTTGTTTCAAAGTGTAGGAAGAAGTTGAAACTTGCACTTCAGTGTACTGCACTGAACGTTCCCTTAAACAGCAGAAACATGTGGTTGAGAGTTTGTATTGTGCGTGACAGGGGGCAAGGCGATGGGGGTTTGTGGGGAAATGGGAGCAGGGCAGAAGAGAACATAGTTCCACTACTTCTTTTCCTAAACTTCAACCACTGCCGTAGACACCTTCAGGTGTCCTGGAACAGCCTTAGCTCACCTACTGTTGGAGTTTCCCCAAGGGTCTGTCCTTGGTCCACTTCTCTTCACTCTTGATTCTTGCGCTCTTGGCCCTCTGATCGCCTCTTACATGGCTTCTCCTATTAACTCTTTGCTGATGACACTCAGATATTCTTCGCTTTTCACTCCTTATCCAACAAACTGTTTTAAAAAAATGTCAAACTGTCTCTCCGCATCAAATATTGGATGGAGTCTCACTTGCTCATGCTCAACTCCACTAAGACTGAAGTTCTCTACTTCCCAGCCGAACCGGCTATCTCTTCCTCTCTTCGTCCCTGGTTTATGTTTCCACCTTCCCCTGCAACATCTGGTCTTCAAGCCACATTCTCTCACCCCATTGTAAAGGACCCATGTCCTCCTCTCTTATCAATGCTCAATTCTGTAAGTGTTTTTGTTATTAATAAATAAAATAAATAAGCTACATTTTCAGATCATATACACATATAAAGTGCACATGTGTTTTGCTACCCATTTTACTTTTCAGATCTCTGCCTTACCCAACAATTGACAATCTTAAAACAAACAAAATACTAACTCTGAAAAGAATCCGTAATCATCAAACCACCTTTCTCACCCAGCATTATAGCCCATCAGATAAAGAGAAATATAAAATGGCAGATGTCATGCTTACCAAGAAAAGGTATCGCTCTTGCGCGGATGTGTTGCGTGCAGCAAGTTTGAGGATCTCCCCTTCTTTAATGAGTTCATTTGAAGGGTTGACTATGTCATATTCTTCTCCCAACATTTCGTACACTTCCATCAGCTTCTTTAAGTTTTCCTGCACAAAAGAAAATGGAGGTAAAGACAAGCAAACAATTTCTTCTACAATTTTTAAACTTTGCTCTTTGTGGTTTAATGATAGCCATTTTATTTACATCTAGGTTGATTATTTGATCAGAGATTTAGCCATAGAACAGAAGGCTATGTCAACATTTATAGCACATGGCTACGAGTCTAGAAATAGTAAAGTTTGCCAAATTACTGAAAAAGTAAAAGGGAAATGTGGCAATACTCAATGAGCATGTGACACAAATACATTTTCATTTTTTATTACAATAATCGCTACACAAAAACAGGTAAGTGGGGCGCACAGGTTCAGTTTAGTCCCTGTATGCTTTTCCCCTCAACATTTGGGAGGGCTTCTCCAAACCCAGTCTCCCTATTCCAAATGGTCTTGTCATACTACAAAGTTGCTATATGACATGATAGTTTATTTATATAGCGCCTATACACAATGTGTTTCAAAGCGCCTCAAGGCAAGAGAGGGAACAAGGGAAAATACAATGGCATTCTTACAGGCCATGAACAGTAAGGATGTGAAATTAACTATCGCACTCGGCCTGACAACATTTCAGATAGTGCAAGAGCTAAGACATAGATATGGAAGGGATGAGGGAGAGTGGGAAGGAAATGGAAACAGAGAGGCAAATACCGTACTAAACCTGAAGACATATCTGGTAGAGCCGGAGAAAACAAAAGGTGAGGGAGAGGGGTGCAGAAAGGGAGGAACGAAACAAGCGAATATCGTACTAGGCCTGACGACATTTCAGATAGTGTTGGTAGGGGTGGGGGGGGTGTGGGGGAAGGAACAAGTAAGGGGAGGAGGGTGGAGACAGACAAGGTTGTCATCATACTAGGTCCAGGAAGGTCCAAGATCTCTTCTGATAGAGTAAGTGCATAGAACAGAGTAAGGGGAGGAGATGGAAAAAGTGAGAGGAGGAGATAACAGAGATTAAGCAGTCAAAAAGAGTGGAGAAGGAAGAGGGGAGAGCGAATACAATTGCAGAAGTCAGTAGTAACACATAATGTTGCAAGCCAGGATACAAGATGAAGATGGGAACAGCATGATTCAGGGCCACTGTGAGTACAAGATGCAAAGGAAGTCCAGCATGAGAGTTGAGAAAGGGTGAAGCACCGTGAATCAATGAAGGCCATAAAAGTCAAATCCAGCATTAGCCACAAGACGGTGATGGTGAAATCAAAATGTATCAGGACAGACTCCTGCAGAAGTAGGCTGGAGGGGGGGGGAGCAGGGTAGAAGAATCAAGCAAAATAGGCAACACCTGTGTGGGAGAAGAGTGGGGGGTACAAGGATACTATTACTGTTTAGTGTCTCTCATATCCTAAGAAGGGCCTTAACTTAAGGCCATAGCCTTATCCTTCCAACTCCCCCAGAGTCTCAACTCATCTCCACCCCCCTCTGTCACTCGCCTCTCTACACACCTGTGTCCTGGTCTTATCGTTCTTGCTCTCCTTTCTCTTTGCTCCAGCTCCCGCCTGATCTTATCCACTTCCTTCTGGAGCTAACGAATACCCATGCAACACCTGTCATTATTCTCCTCCACCCTCCTGCCTCTCACTCCTCCCTCCTCTCATCTCTCTCTCTTCGCTAGTCTCCCTCCTAGTCTACCTTCTCACCAATCCAATCCTATCTTCACTTCCCTGTAACCATCCTGATCTAACCACTCCCTCTCTCTCACACTCATACACATAGAAGCAGTCAAATTGTCCCTCTCAAACCCAACACCTTACGTTCACTCTCTCCAAACAAGCCACAAGCCTCCTCCAATTCTTCCACCACATGTGCTGGACTCTTGCGCCTCTTACAGCTTCTCCAACCTTACCCAAACAACTCTCACTGAAAACTGGTTACATTCTTTTTATAGTCCTCCCCTTCCTGTCTGGAAGCTTCTCTCCACTCCAATTGGGCACTCAAGTCAGCTGCTACCCTGGGCCAATTGCTTATCAATTTTGCACAAACTTCTCCCATCTCCTTCCCTTTTGGGCCAGGACTTCCCCCTAGGGGTTTTCATAAGGGCCTTTAGTCCCGTCTCTTTCCAGCTTCCATCTTTGTCTAGCTTGCCATGTGGTCTCTTGCTCTGTATCCGCTGTGCCTCCCCCTCTACTTGGTAAGATGGGGTTTAAACAGGGTTTGTGGAGGCTTCTTAGGTCTCTGCTATTCCCTTTATAGTCCCTTGCTGGTTCATGCTCCACATCCGCTTCCCCATTGTGCCCCTGTAACCAGGCTGTGGTTTGTGAGGTAGGTGTCTTCCAAACGGCTCTTGATTAGGATAACCAGTCCATGCCTTTTGTTCCATGCCGCAAAACACTTGCCCATTGTAACCGGGTGAATTGTGGACCTTGTAGTTGTTGATATTTGCTTCTGGACCGTGCTGTTGCCAGCATCCAAGGCCCATCCCAGGGGTTTGAGGAGTCTGGTGCCTGCTGGTAGTTGTAGTCCGTCCCATTGAGATACCAGGTTGTTCCAGTCATTAATTCTCTGGGGGAGTATCTGGAAGATTGAACAGAGAGACATGGCCAGGACAGAGGCCGATAGGGATTGGGTCAGAGAAAGTCACCCATATGTATACATGGCTCCAGCCAAACCAGAAATCTGGGGACAGGGATCCCCTTTAGTGTCCCCACCCCACCTCTTGGGTATGTCTGACTGCGACATGGCACATGTAAGCCGCATACCCCAGGATGAGAATAGTCTTTGGCTTCCCTCGAGAGGGTCAGACCAATGGCCCTGTCGCAGAAAGCAATTGAAAGTTTTTAAAGCTGTTCAGGAAATAAGATGATTAGGAGTGTGCGCTAGAAGGCACTAATGCTGATACACTTAAGACAGACCATATCTAAAGCGGTGTTCAGCGGAAAGAGAGAAGTAGAGCATGGGTGGGACTATAGATATCAATGAAGCCAACACAAGCACACAATCAACTTCATCACATATGACATATTGAAAATGTACTTGTTAATGTATGTATTCCATTAAGTAAACCCAGCTGAAATAAGTACAATACAGTATGTAAGTAAAGGACAAACAGTACAGGTAAAAAATAAAGGGTCTAACAAGGCCCAACTCACTCCTAAAACAGTGGAATAGACTATCATAGTTAAGTGAAATACTACATACTCTCTAGGGTTCACTAATATGGAGGAGTAGTGGCATAAGAGTCATGAAGACCTATAAAATCACCATTGTATATTTAAAATACAGCATATGCCATCATGTATCTAGAAAAGACCCACTTTCTTCTGTAAACCCGAAGGAAATACCTGCACAATTTAGTTACTTTTAAGGTACATTGAAGGGGAACTGCAGTAATTTGTCAGAGAAAAATATATGGGATACATTACTCACCGTAATCGTATTTCTGATGCTTGTATCTGCTTAGATTCACATGCTGTGCATAGGCCGACATCTAGTGGAAGCTGCGCAGTATTACAGTTTGTTTTTCGAAACTCGAAAATGGGCGTCGACAGGGCGTGCCAGTAATACTATCCCTAGTGTGACGTCCACTGTACCCAAGATCCCTCACGCGTCTAGGATCCTCAGATTGTATTTTTTCTGACATGAGGTAGCATGAGGAGTAGCGTGAGTACAGATAATTCAAGCAGATAGAAAGGTAAGACTACAAGCAATCATGCGCCTTCTCTCGGAGGGGAGGAAGGGTGGGTCGCATGTGAATCTAAGCAGATACAAGCATCAGAAATACGATTACGGTGAGTAATGTATCCCTTCTGAGGCTTGTGGAATCTGCTTAGATCACATGCTGTGCATAGATTAGCGAGCAGTACCAGAAGGAGGAGGTGGGATGTGAGAAGGGTCATGAGCAAATAAGTGTCTTAGAACCGCTTGTCCCACTTGTGTATCTGCCTTGGAATGGGTGTCAATGCAGTAATGCTGAGTAAAAGTGTGAATAGAGCTCCAAGTAGCTGCTTTGCAAATGGTGTCAAGGGGTACATTTGCAATGAAAGCCAGAGTGGCCCCAATACCTCTAGTAGAGTGGGCCCTTGGCGTAAAAGGCAGTCTTTTCAGAGAGTGAGTAACAGCTGGATACAGTTAATAATCCACTTCGAGATGGCACCTTTCGAGACGCGATCCCCCTCTCTGCCTGTAGCTACGGAGACAAACAGTTGATCTGTTTTCCTTAGCGGTCTTGTTTTATTTACATAGTAGAGGACCGCCCTACGCACATCTAGGGTGTGTAGTTTCACCTCAGCCAAGCCTTGAGGGTTCTGGAAGAAAGCCGGAAGCTCGATGGACTTGTTTACATGGAATTTTGATATAAATTTAGGTGAGAACCTAGGGTGTGTGCGTAAAACCAGTTTGTCTTTATGGACGGTAAAGAAGGGATCCTGCACTGACAGAGCCTGAATTTCACTGACCCTTCTTATAGAAGTAATAGCTAATAAGAAGGCTGTTTTATAAGTCAGGTGTTTGAGACTGCTTTTATGCATGGGTTCGAAAGGGGGGCCCATGAGCTTGGCTAGCACCACATTAAGGTCCCACCCTGGTGGTGGGTTTGAAATAGGAGGGTGAAGTCTCTTTACTCCTTCCATGAAGGCTTTAACTACTGGTACTTTCCACCACGAAACCTTGCTATGTGAAGTGGTGTAAGCCGAGAGGGTTGCCAGGTGTACTTTCAGTGAGTTAAAAACCAATCCTGCATCTAGCAGGTGGAGCATGTATGTAACAATAGTGGAAGGAGTGCAATCAACCGGGTTGATTTGTGTATTCTGGCACCAGATAACGAACCTCTTCCACTTGTCAAAGTAACAGTGCCTTGTGTTTGGTTTCCTAGATTCCTTTAGGATGTCCATACACCTCTGTGGCAAATTGAGGTGTCCAAACTCTATGACCTCAGGAGCCATGCTGCCAGGTTCATTGAGTTGGGTTGCTGGTGCACTGTTTGACCTCGGTGCTGGGACAGTAGGTTGTACCAGGCTGGAAGTTTGATGGGCTCGCACACCGCCATCCTGCGTAGGTGTGGGAACCACGGTTGTCTTGCCCACATGGGAGCAACTAGGACGAGCATCATCGATTCCCTGTTCATCTTGTTCACCACTTTCCTGATGAGGAGTTGGTGGAAAAGCGTACGCAAACATCCCTGACCAGTTCATCCACAGGGCGTTCCCCTGGGAGTCTGGTTGGGGGAACCTGGATGCAAATCCTGGGCATTGTCTGTTTTCGCTTGTGGCGAATAAGTCTATAGTGGGGAAACCCCACGGAGAGAAGAGATCTTCTACGACCTCTCTGTGAAGAACCCATTTGTGTTCCTCTGGGAGGGAGTCTCTGCTCAGAGCATCACCTAGGGAATTGAGCTCCCCTGGAACATGTTGTGATGACAGGAAGATGTTCCGTCTGAGTGCCCATATCCAGATTTTCTGGGCAAGCTTGGACAGATTTGGCGAGCGAGTCCCTCCTTGCTTGTTCAGGTAGAACATGGCTGTAGTGCTGTCCGTCCGGATTTGCACTGACAGGTTTAGTAGATGGGGCTCGAACGCTTGAAGCGCTCTGAATACTGCCAGAAGCTCTAGCAGGTTGATGTGGTTCTTGGCCGCTGAGTGAGACCAGAGACCCTGAGCTGTGTGGTGGAGATGGTGAGCTCCCCACCCCGTCAGACATGAATCTGTAGTGACTACTGCCTGTACTTCGGGATCGTAAAAGGGTTTCCCCGTTGCGAGATTTTCTCTTGTCCACCAGTGAAGGCTTTGTACCAGTGTTGGCGAAATGACCACTAGATCGTCCCACTGACCACTTGCCTGAGACCACTGTTTCGCCAACCATTCCTGCATGGGACGCATGCGCAGGCGCGCGTGGGGGACCAGGTAAATGCATGACGCCATCATGCCCAGTAAACGCATTGCTTTGCGTACCGTTATTTGTTGACCGGACTGATAATGCGGAATTTGCAGTAGTATATTCCGAATTCTTTCTTCTGGAGGAAAGGTCAACCCCTCATGGGTGTCCAGGATTGCTCCTAGGAATTGTTTTGAGGTGCTTGGCACCAGGCTTGACTTCTTCTCGTTGATTGAGAAGCCTAACTCGTGTAGGAGGTCGATAGTCCTTTGAATGTTTGTCCTGCAAATTCCTGGGGTTTCCCCCGTTATGAGCCAGTCGTCCAGATAAGGGTACACTGGGATTGCCTCCCTGCATAGGTGTGCAGCCGCCACCGCCAGTACCTTGGTGAATACCCTTGGTGCTGAAGCTATCCCGAAGGGCAGTACCTTGAATTGGTAGTTGCGACTGTCCACCTTGAAGCGCAAGTACTTTCTGTGAGCTGGGAACATGGAAATATGAAAATAAGCATCTTTCATATCCAAGGTTGCCATGTAATCCCCCTTTTTTAGGAGGGGGATTACCTCTTGTAGTGTGGTCATATGAAATTTTTGGGGCTTGACATACTTGTTGGCAGGCCGTAATCCAATACTGGGCGCATTGCCAAGTCTTTCTTTGGCACAAGGAAGTAAGTTGAATAAATACCCTTGTTTACCTGGTGTCACGGGACGAGTTCTATCGCGTCCTTTTGTAGAAGAATGGCGATCTCCTCGAGGAGAATCGTCTGATGTTCTAAGGAGTGTACTCTTTGTCGTGGAGGATGGTTCCGGGGACGCTGCAGTAGCTCTATACAATATCCTGTGGATACTGTTGACAGCACCCATCTGTCTGATGTGATCCCTTCCCAAGCCTGGGTGAAGTTTGAAATGCGTCCCCCTACTGGGGTTGCGTGAGAAGGGACCCTGAACTGAGCGTCACTGCTTTGGTGGAGGCGTGCCGCCTCCTTTGCTGCGGCTGCCTCTGCCTTTACCACGACCTCTCCTATTACCTCTGCCGTAACCCTGGGTAGACTGTTGGTTGTTGTTCCACTGTGCACCCTGCCCCTGGGAATAGTTAGATCCTCTCTGGGAATTTTGGCCGCGTGGGCGACGAAAATTACTATTCCCTCTCTAGTTAGGGGGTTTATTGGTTAACTGGCCAAGGGACTTGAGTGTCTCGTATTCGTCCTTGGCATTTTTCAGTGCGTCTTCGACCGCCTTACCAAACAGATCGGTTTCCACCGGTTTGTCCAACAATGATGCCTGTGTTTCTGCCTTAAAACCAGACTGCCGTAACCACGCATGTCTCTTGATAACAGTACCTTCTCCTATCAATCTGCCTGCGTTGTCCGCGGCGTCGAAGGTTGCTTTCAAAATGCAACCAGACACGGCTCTACCCTCTGCGGAAATCCGAGCTAATTGGCCCTTTAACAGTTCAGGAGCAGAGGCTATGAGAGCCGCGACTTCTTCCCACTGATGGCAGTTGTGGGTGGTGGAGTTAGCAATCCTTGCTTGATAGGCAGACGTTGAGGCTACCTTCATGCCGAAACCATATAGTTTTTTGCTCTCCTTGTCGGGAGGAGATTCTGACGAAGACAAGGGTGTCCCAGCCCTCTTACGAGTGTTGGTGACATCTAGGGAGTCTGGCTTCAGATGTCCTCTTATATAGAGGGTCAGACTGTGCCGCCCTGAAAAGTTTTTCAACCCCGGGATTGACTGCTCTGGTGAGGTTTGGGTTCACCAGGGACGGATCTATTCTCCGCTGAATGGATTTAAGGATAGGGATGGTCTGGGCAACAGGCCTCCTTTCTCCCACTAACTCTTCTGCAAAGTCCCTTTCCTCCTGTACACCGTGGGTGTCAATGTGGAAATGTTCTGCTGCGCGAGCGAGAACCTCATTTAGGAGGGGTTGGTTATCGACCGGGGAGTCGGTAACCGGGGCTTCGTTCTCTACCGGGGAATCTACTCTGTATGTTTCCGGGTCATCCTCTTCTTCTTCCTGGTCCTCATCATCCCCATAGTAGCCCGTCCCGGTTTGCTCTTCTATTATACCAAATTCTTGGTCTTCACGAAAGGAAGCCTCTCCTTGATAACGTGAGTATGGAGTTGCGTAAGGTTGTACCTCGAAGGGTTCAGACCTCATAGGGGTTTCAAACCGGGCCTTCTAACTCGGGGGGGATAGGATCAGTAGAGCCTGAGGGTGTGGCCCCTTGTGGATCATACGAGAGGAAATGTTCTGGATTTTTATCATAAAAATCAGCCAAAGAAGACATTCTTGACATGACCCTATCTATGTCTTCACTGGACCATTTTTTGGAACTGGGAATGACTCTCTCAGCAAGTCTATGGGATTTATCTTGAGTAGCTTTGCTGGTTGTGGACCTATCAGCAGACCTGGGCTTGTCTGTCTGTTTAGGGGGGGTGGAGTGTTTTATAGGTGTGGAAGAATGTACAGGTAGTTTCTTCTGCTGTTTTCCCCCCTCCCCGTGCGTAGAAAAATGTTTTCCCTGTCCCTTAGTGGCTCCGGAGTTTTTTGACTCCTGGCGTCGAGGATCAGGAGAGGTGTCCCTGTCCTTCGAGCGTGGGGCCTCGCTGGCTTTAATTGCGGGCTCCGACTCCTGGAGCGCGGCCTGGGGGTGGAAGTCGTCTTCCGACGATCGAACTTCTGTTAGCCTAGGGAGCAAGGCACTCTTGGCAAGAGTGGATGATTACCTGGAGTCATGCAGTGATCTTGATCGAGAGCGCCCAGAGGACACCGAATCGGACCGTTCTGTCTGTGCCTCTTTCCGAGAACTCGACGTCGTCGAGTCTCGGTTGGACTTAGTGTGTTTAGTGTGTGTAGTATGTGAAGCGCTTGTGTCGCCGAGGGTCTTCCCCATAGCCGCCCTGCCGGACGACCTTCCGAGGTCGGGGACCTGCGCTCGGCTGTCTTTCGACGCCGTAATGCCCTCGCCGTCCGAAAGTACGGCGTTGCTGCCATCGCTGAAGGCGCCCTCCGCTGCCATGGCCGCCTGCCTGGTGTGGTGGGCCCAACGCTTCGTCGAACGGTCCTTAAGTGTCTTAGGTTTAAACGTACTACACGCTCTGCAGTTCGCTTCGGGGTGGTCCCTCGGCAAGCAGAGATTGCACGTGGCGTGCCTGTCGACCCAAGGGTATTTGCGATTGCACTTGGGGCAGAATTTAAAAGAGGTACCCTCCATACGCACCTTGAGGCAGCGGGCTGTTAAGTGTAGGAAATGTATAAGGTGTACCTATATACAAAGAGTGTAGAGTATGTACCACCCCCCACTCTCCCTACTTGCAGGGCCGAGGCCAGCGGCCTACCAGGCCCGGGCCGAGGCCAGCGGCCTTCCGAGGCCCAAATCCGTCGTGCAGCAGCCAACGGTCGATTTCTTCTCCAGCCGGCGTCGAGTTGTCGAAGTTCGACGTTGGGGTGGGGAAGGATGTCAATAGATAATTATTTTAAATGTTTAGCAAAAGTATGGCTAAGGCCAGGGGACTCCGCAAAATGCTTCTGACCAGTATGGCGGAAAAAAACAATCTGAGGATCCTAGACGCGTGAGGGATCTTGGGTACAGTGGACGTCACACTAGGGATAGTATTACTGGCACGCCCTGTGTCGACGCCCATTTTCGAGTTTCGAAAAACAAACTGTAATACTCTGCAGCTTCCACTAGATGTCGGCCTATACACAGCATGTGATCTAAGCAGATTCCACAAGCCTCAGAAATATAATTACAGGAATACTTCACAAGTACCAAGAGTGCTCTAGAAAATCCAGGACCACAAGAGCAACATATGTACAATGGCATGTTACAGTTAAGTAAACATAAGGGAGTTTTAATGCTTGTACATAGGGTGTTTTAGTGCTTGTACATAGGGTGTAACAGTACTAATGCCATAGTTGTATCACTTATGATGAAAAGGTAACTAAGTACTACTTGCATCCCATAGGTGCTCAGGATATGGCTACCATTGTGTTGGGCAGTCTGGGTGACCCCACCATTCAGAGCTGCAGACCCTGGTTCCAATACTGGAGGCCTGGAGAAGGATGATTGTAGAGTGAGGCTCAAGCTCACTGGCATACTATGGTCGTGGTCAGGGGGCACATGAAAATGTGCACCCAGAGACTATGCACCAGGAAGAACAGAACTATTTGCAGAATCATGGTTAGAGGACCTCGTGTTAACTCAAGGTTATGGTTGCAGCAGGAATGGCCCAAGAACTAAGGGTACATTTTAGATTTGTGTTTGGGTCTGGCTAGCTACCGGTTGGGGGCTGCTGTTACAAGATGTTAATCACTGGGAAGTGGTAATACAGTGCACCAGAACCTAAACAAAGAAGGTTGACCGACAATGGAGGGCACCACAGCAATGACAGAACAGTACCAGCAGTGAGGGTTAATGACATTCGTTAGAGAAAAAGTAAAACGGATAACGTGCATGAGCAATGCCAATGCACCTAATGCATGTGAAATGACGGTTGGAAATGCGACACCTGCGAGGTCCGCTCTGTTTGGTGCTGTCAGGCGAAATGATGACAGAGTGGAATGCATGTGGTAATGGCGAAGCTTGGAACGTGAGGAATTGCTGTTGCTGCGTCCCTTTCAAACACTCACAAAACAAAGAGATACATTAGGTGAGAGGCCGTGTGAACGTTGGCCAGCGTGATGACTAACACGGAAGGCTCTGGATCTGTCTTCCTTGTGATTAACTGTTATGGGAAGGAACGTGGAGTTTGCAACTTTCTGCTGCCTTGGAAATATTCATTGTGCAAGTGCTCGTACAATAAGTTAATGAAATGTATGAACGGCATCCATAGAAGTGTTTCTTCTGTTGGTGTTTCACCGTGAACAGCATGGGATGTGTGTTCATTCGTCCGAGGCAACATCAAAAGGGAAGTTACCGTGCTGAACTAACAGTATATAATGCTAAAGTGAGGTGCATATTGTACCAGACGGCTGGCAACCATTTGGGGGTGATTGTATAGTATCGAGTAACAATGAAGCTCATTGTTTTTGCAAGAGAGATTATGTACTGCTAATGTTTTTTTTCTTTAGGTGGACATTTTCATTTTTGAAGTGATGGTATTTGTAGGTACTTAGGTTACACTAACAAATGAAATGCTGTGGTGATTTGCACTGAATTATTGAGAGCTTTGGAACATTAAGGAAATAAGTTTTATATATGGTGAGTAAAGTTACAGAATGCAGTATGTTTAGATGTTGCACTGTATACTCAAGTCATTAGTGAAATTAATGTTCAATGTGTATTCAAATCATAATGTGAAGTGGGTTATTGTGTTTGATGTATGGTGAAACTAGTAAGTAACGTGACACCATAAATTGTTATGGGCCGTTGTCCTGTGGAATGTGTTTATGTTGTGGCCCATGAGTTCATGGGTTAGGCTATATATTTTAGTGACAAATTTAGTGACAGTAAAAAGTTTGTCACAATGGTGAATACTGGAAAAGTGAATACAGAAAAGGTAAAGCGGAATTTATGCATTTAGTAAATGACATTTATTTTTTTTTGTTTAAATATTCACATTTTCTGGCGGCCACACTGCTTGATTTTGCAAGTGTGGCTGATGTCATGTTGTTGGGGACATCCTCCAAGTTTTTTTGGTTGGATGGTGCGACAATTTTCAATAATTGCGCACTTATATGAAAAGTGTGAAGTTTATACAAAATTAAAATGCAAAGTGAATGGTGACATCCATAAAAGTTTGGAGGTGCGGCAATCTTTAGTAGATGCGCACTTATGGAGTAAAAATACAAGTGGTGTTAAGTTTATAAAGGTTAATGCAAATGCTGATAAAGTGTAGTGACTTTAGTAAAGAATTTTGAGTAAAAGAAGAAAAGGCCTCAGGATTTATGCTTAATGAGAATTTCAAATGTAAATACAGTGCACTAAGGAAAGTAAACAATGTATAGGTTGTTAGAGTACTCAAATATTTTAAGCTGTTATAGTTTTACTTATTATAGCAATGTTTAACAATAAGTTAATGCTACCAGGAGCATTTCATTTGTTTTTTGTTGTCTTGGCATGGGTCTGGTAGTGTCTGGTTTGCATGATTTTGGTGATCAGTGTTATATGTGCGTATGTTCTCCTTGACTGGTTGCAAATGATTGATGGTTGAGGTGGTAGCTGTTTTTTCTGCGTGATGGTCATTCTGTGGGATGTATGAGGGAGTCAAGTGGGAGCGATTTGTTTTTGGATGAGATGGGAGGGTGTAAAGAGGAAGAGGAGTGATCTAAGTAGCCCTCTGCAATTGTTGACCTGTCATGGCAACACCTCTTTTCGTGTGTTAGTTGGTTGAACTTGGACTATGCTCCCCTGGGTGTCATGGATGTGGTGACACCGGGTCCGTGGCGGGGCAAATGCGTGATCCCCCCCTTGTTTTCCCACCCGGATGTATGATTGGTTTCCTTGGCTGTGTATGGTTGGTGCCAGAGTGTGGGTGGCTCTGTGTTTGGATGTGGCAGGTCCAAATGGAAGGTGTTTGTGTTGGTTAGATGGTTTTGGTGATAGGGAGATGTTGTGGTGAGTCTGTTATGAAAGAGATGTTGGTGTGGTGAGTCTGGTATGAAAGGGAGATGATGTAATGTAGTCTTGTCTTGCCACTGGCCTTTGTGCTTGCTGAAGAATGTTGGTGCATGAATGCAGCTCAGGAGAATGTTGGGTGGATCTGTGTGTGGATGTTCTGTGAGTGTCAGTTGGGGGTCTGAGCTGGGTTGAATGGATGGCCGGTGGATCAGCTCCTTTACAAGTTAATGTTATCCTTCCCATGTTCCTGTCTATGTCTACCAGCTGTAAATATATGAAGAGTAACAGGAGTATTGTAAAGATTGTACATATGTGAATAAAGCCTACCTGGAACCAAACCTAGACTACAGCTGGTCTGTACTTCAGTGATGCATCCCGAATGTCTAGCATAAGGTTTTACAACATCCACTATTTGGATACACCCAGGGACATAATAGGTGCTTGTAAAAATCCCTGCTTAGGTAGCTATGTGGGCTGTCAAGGGAAGCACACCAAAAGGAAATGCAGTTAAAGATGGCTTCAGAATAAGTCTAAAAATCAAGAAAGTCAACAAAAACGTTAAGGGAGCACTCAAAGGGTTAGCAAAAGGAACACCAACAATGGGATTCTGCCCTATCAATATTCCTAGCCTTACTCCAACCTGACATGAAGCCAGCCAAGAGAAACAATCAGTGGTGAGATGCGAGCAGCATAAGAGCGTGAAAAGAAGATAGCAGCAAAGAATACAAAGTGCAACGGAGTCAGGGAGTAGCGAGGAAAATCAAGTAAAACAGAAGAATACTAGTAAACGTGTGAAAGGACATGGTTGGGAATGAATGGCAAAGTGCTTACAGATTTTGTGAATGTTGTTTAGATAAAAAGGATATGTGCGAGAGGCTGAAAAGATGCGAGAAGTGAAGGACATGGACCGGTCTAGTAGGACACCAAGATTTTGAGCCAAAGTAGAAAAGAGGCATTAGATAAAACTATAGCAACATGGGATAAAGAAGGCTGCAGCTGGCAAGACCAAGATGGTGCGACCAAATGTGCACAGACAGCTTTGTCCCTTAATTTGACAGAAGGCTAGTGCAAACTGTGGCCTTGGAAATAGGGCAAAGCCGTATGTCATGGGTTTGATACCGTGGTCGATTTAGCCCTTCACCTTCCCATCCCCGAAACGCTTGCGGCCAATAAATTGTGTAGCACATTGTGAGTAATAGTGATGGTAATGAGCAACATTGGTTATTAAGCACACAGTGATAGCTGCACTACATTAAACAGCAGAATTATTATTATTGATATTATTTTTGGAATCTTATTTTCACTTTAAGCAAACAACTTGTCATGTCAAACAATTTGTCATCAAGGCTAAGCTTCCAGATACCGTTCCAGGATACAAGCAGGACAACAGAGCCGGAACCCAAATCCTCCTCCTACATCCCCTCCCTTGCTACGTCATTCCCCAACACCCTTGCACATACAATTCCCAGTGATGTGCAGTGGCCCGCCCCCAAGCATTAAAGGATAGTTCCGGGACTTTTTTTTTATTGTCCCTACGGGTCGGCCATGTGTTTGTAAGCATAAATCGGTAGATCGTAGGAAACTTTCCTATGGACCTTACCCGACTTTTCGCCCATTATCGCACTCGAAATCAGCCTCCATTTTGTGATAATCCTATCATTTCGCCGCATCGACCTGGCTCACCTGCCTTTGCGGCACTAAATCAAATCCCCCGCCCCTGAAACAGACTTTATCAAAACATTCATATTCCCCGCCTCTATCCGTGACGTGACTGAGTTGCGTAGGCAAACGCGCCCAGGCGTCTTCTACGCGACTCCACACAGACCCCGGAAATCAACACAGATCAGCTCACAATACAGCGCGCCACAATTCGGAATATGAAACTGTACTTTGAAATCAAACCGCAAGATTGTAAATGTGGTAAAGTACATTTATTTGACATCAAATGTTTAGAGAATATTCAGCGATTTGCATTTTTATTTGCTCACGTTCCAAAAAGTTCGTATTGAGGAACGCGATGGTCCTTTGCTGTACACAGGGTCTTAGAGCATCTCACAATACAGCGCCACAATTCGGAATGTGAAACCGTGGTTTAAAAGCAAACGGCAAGATTGTACATTTGGCAAAGTACGTTTATTGGACATCAAATGTTTAGAGAATATTCAGCGATTTGCATTTTTCTTTGCTCTCGATCCAAATTAGTTTGTCTTGAGGGAAGCGATGTTCGTGTGCAGTACACAGGGTGTTGGTTTACGATAAAAATAAGCTCTTCGGTCGCACTGATAATCGCATGGCTGTTCCAACAACGAGGCACTAGGCCACCACAACGGTAGGTATGTTGCATCTAACCGTTAGTACCGCGTAAGGGCATACTTGTACTTGGCGATCGTCCCATAAAATGGTCAGGGTGGTAACGTTGTTCACGCGGAGAAGCAACTGGCGGCTGTAGAAGCCGTCCACCGGTGTCTGGTACTCGTGACACAGACAGTAGTGAATGATGTACCTAAAAACATAAAAAATGAAATTAGTCTCACCATCAGATCCTTATTAAAATTATTCATTTCATAGCGAGGACAGCGCTACTGGGTGTACACAAGTGTTTAAAGGCGTGGCGAGGCATGGAGGGGGGGGGGAGTGGAGTACAAGGTAAGTAGCATAAAATAATAAATAAATAGGGCCAGCTGGTGGCAAGTGCAAGGTAAGTGCAGAACAAGTGCTGGGAAGGGGGGGCTGTAGGATACTGAGACAGTCCCCCAGTGCAGGGGTTGACAGGGAGGCAGTGCAGGTGGAGAGTGGAAGGGCCCAGGACCGAGGTCGCAGACAGTGGACCAGTTGTAGCAGGGGAGAGGGAGAGAGAAAGCAGAAGCAAAGAGGAAGGTTTTGAGGTGCTTCAGTAAAAGCAGATGTTTCTCCTCAAGATAGTGCGCGGTAGAAAACAATATGCCACATAGAACGAACAAGTACAACTGAACCCGTCTTTAAAGCCACTGTATAGTAATGAAATTGCGGTATAAACTCATCAAAAGTTACTTACATTATATTTGCATTTTCCATTGTGTCTCTGTGTAGGGCAGACCCGAAACACCACTCCTTCTTTGCCGACGTTACTTCTTCTAATGAACGTGGCTCATCGTTTCGTTTCTGAAATTTTATTCATTATCTTTTCTTAGTCTTTCAGGATGGTCCCGGCCTGTCAAGGTCAAATCACAATAGAACCTTATATTGGGTCGTGGGCCGTTCCGCCACCCGAGCAAAACATCAAAGCAGCTGACCTTCACTTTGAGCGAGCACACATTTCTAGTTAGCTGCAGTTAGTTTTAGGGACATCTTGTCTGCGTGCCTTTTTTTTTATTGTCCCTATGGGTCGGCCATGTGTTTGTAATACGGAAACATTCTATAATTTTTGTAAAAATGATTTATATTACTGTTTGGTTTAATTGCAATGGGCCTGCAACATGAGGAGACTCGAGAGAACAGACAATCAAATTACAATCATTTAAACCGTGATGTGTATTTCTCAATGAGCTCTGCTTTAGGTGGACATGGAACAGAGGCAATGTTGGGTGGCAATGCAGTTGTCCCCTGCATAGGTTCGTTCACCACTCCATGTATGTGCCTATCGAGGACATCTACGATAAGTCTCTCAATAAACTCATATTGCATATCCTCAAACACTGGTTTGATCACCCATTGTTTACTTCTTTTAGTGAAGGCCTTATTGTAGCGAAGCGTCCCTAAAGTTCCGGTCGTCCTACTTTGTTGACGGCCAACATTATGGTTATGTGCCAAGACCGCTAGAAGAGTCCGATTTATCATGCCTTCCATGCCAAAATGCAATCTTTTGGGCCTGTACTTTAGGCACATATTGTGGAACACCTCCAAATCTCCTGTGTGGCAGAATTCCGTGAGTCCCCTCAAATCTCTTGTTATAGTTTTATCAAATACAATCTTTTCAATGGCCTTGTGAGTGGGTGATGAAGGAATCAACCACTTCTTCTTCCGTGCCTCCTCTGTGGACAAATGGCCATGTTCACATTTGTGGAAATGCTCATTTGTCGACCATCGATGTACGTTGCTACAGTGCAACATTACTGACCGCCATTTTTCCAGTAGAATTTCCAACGACCCTTCACATGTTTTTGAGCTCCACCAAAGATGGTTGCTGATTGACTTGGACCACTGTGAAATACCTTGCATATCTTTTTTTTTTCCTGCAGCCGACAATTTTTTATTGATTGTTTTTGCAAGATGCCATACGTCAAATTGGTGATTTATATTTTTGTACTCTTCTCTCATTGTCTTGGCAATTGAAACGTGTCTGTCCGTGGCTATCAGGTCGATCACCATTCCCCGCGATTGTAGTTCTTGCAATGATGCTACAAAGCCAACTTTCTCCATGGCCACTGAGGATGTACTTTGTGACACCTGCACGACCACCGAACTCACAATTTTCTTACTTTCCATGTCCTGAAAGTGGTAGGTGCAGTACTTGGCTGAAAATCCTTGGCTGTCGCACTGTCCATCACCGGCTAGCCTGAAGCGTTTGCCCGCGAATGTACTTTCCATTGACATTTTTTCCATTCTCCAAGCTTCGCTGATGGCTGGAAATAGATAATCGGTTTGGTATTTGTAGAACTGACTTTTCGCAATGAAATGGATTCCCACAAACTGAAAGAAATACTGTAACTTTTTAAAACTTGAACCACTAAAAAGTGCGGCCGCTGCACAAAGTAGATTGCCTGCTGGCAGTTGCCCCAGCATGGGTTGTGCAGACCATGCGAACGGATGATATTGTGTACAGGTGGCATGTATTTTAAGGTTAGTGCCTCGAATTGCACGAGTCACATTAATCAATGGCTCCCCACATACTTCCCCACCAACCCAATGCCCACATTTCATCATCATAATAATATCCATCAAACAGCTATCGAATACAATGAATTTGGCCTCTTTCCTTATACTGTCACTCTGCATCCCAGCTGGTTCGGCCTGTAACGTTGAGGACATGTCACTCGCATGAAAGGTACAATCTCTGATATCGTCTTCCGCTATGCTGAGTGATATTGATGGTGTTTCATTGTCGTCCACTTCATTCTCTTCCATTGCAACATCTGTTCCTTGTCCGGAGATGGGAGAAAAAAACAATGTCTTCAACTTTCGCGCGCTCTTATTTTTTGCGGGTGTGGATTCTGTGAATTGATCTCCGACTGCATCCAAACTACCAGGAGGACATTCACTATCAATGGCTGGTGGTGGTATAGCTCCGTTGTCAATCACTTCATATTCTTCCCATTGGCACGATGCATCTCCAGTCTCAAGTCCCTGCCAAAAGGTTTGACAAGCAACATCTCTCGTTCGCTTCACTGTCTGTGTAGATCTAGTTCTTACACCCACTCGCAACTAGAGGACAGATTAGAAAAGGGATGTTCAGTTTAAACACAACTTACAGTATTGAACTATTGACAGTGAAAGACAACATAATATAGTGAACAGGACACTAACCTTCTTTTGCTTTCTTTTCTTTGAAACTTTCTTGCCTCGAACTTCAACATCTGGACGCTGTTGCTCCGACTCGTGTGTGCATGTCTCCACTTCCTCTCGCGCTGCAACGACTATATTTTCATGATAAGCACATCCATCACTCACTGAGGCTCCATCGACTCCCTGAAACATAGAACTTTCATTAGTATGTATAATAATATTGAAAACACAAAATGTACTTGGGGACCAATACCCATACGTACATCTCAATAGCAAAACACGAATGAACGCATTGTGTAGAACATTCAAACGACAATAGTTCACGCATTGTTGATCTAGTTAGATTGAACTGTCAAGATCCATACCTCGGGCTCCGCATAGACTTCCATTGATGATATTATTGAAGATGACGCTTCAGCAACTCCCTGAAACACAGCAATTGCATTAGTATGGTTTTCTATTTTGTTTAAAAGAACATAAACTTTCTGCAGGCGTCAACGGCTCATCTAAATAGACCTGCACAAATGATCAGTTGTCTAAAATAAATAATGGATATCTAAATATGATTCGATTTGCTCCATCGTTGGAAGTGTCACCACCCAGAGATCTGCATCAACTACTAGGGGTGATGTTCTTGTTGAAGAAGCTCCGTCAGCTCCCTGAAACATAGTACTTGCGTTAATAAAGAAGGAAGTATAGCGGATGTAATCACGTCATTTGATCTCGCATGATTGATCTGTCAGTATCCATACCTCGAAATGCATAAGAACATCAAGGGACGCTGTAACTGCGGTGCACACTTCTGCAAGCTGTTGCGCCGACCCGTAACTGCATGCTCCCCCTTCTTCTTGGACTAATGCTCCATCGACTCCCTGAAACATAGGACTTTCATTAGTAATGAACACAATATTGAAAAAAGAAGACACATAGGAGGGCGACGACAGAAGGACATACCAATGGCTAAAAACGAAAGAAACATTGTGTGTAACAATCACGCTACAAGAATGCAAGATCTGATGATCTCCATCGATGGAACTGTCCGGAAACGTACCTCGAGCATCTGAGTGACATCTACGGTTGTCGTCAATGCGTTGGACTCCTCAGCATCTCCCTGAAAGACAGTACTTGCATTATTTTGGATAACAATAATTATAACTGAAAACAAAGACTAGAGGACGAGTACTGTGGTGTACCATTAGGTAAAATAATTACACGATCAATTAAAACTATTGATTTACATGCCTAAAACAAGTCAGTGTCAGAATAGCTAAGTAAGATTACCCGATAGGCGCTTGAAGTGGCTGATGACTGCAATAACGACACGGATGGAGAATCTTCCGCCTTCATATTGAGTGGATACATAAATGGGGAAATTATTGTTAGCTAATGCTACACACTACCGCAATGCCGAGAGATAAATACGTAAACTTGACTCACCAGTGGAGGGATGTGGACGAATAGAGTGGGAATAGCGGTTGAGAGCAATTTTCGCCTCGCTCGCGGTGTTTTCTTCTTTATTAGCAATGATGTGGAGTACATGTCTGGGCTAAAGTGCCTGCTGCAGATGCGGTATCGATCACCCCTCTTGTCCGCAAAGACTTCTAGGACTCTACTTTCTATCTCAGAGGCTGGATATCCGCAATATCGGACCCATTCTCTTATCTGATCTATTGTCTTAGGGAAAACATGCATTATAGTACCTTCAGATTTGTTATGGGTCTTCGAAGGGCAACCGCCAATGGAACAGGCAGGCATTATGGAAAGTTCTGAAAAGTAAAGATCAACAATTCTCTATGAATACCAATGTGTTAAAACATTAAATGACACATAAAAGGTTCAATGCAAGGTCCGTTTTGGTTCTTGGAACTATACACGTTATTCACATGCGGATAAGTATTTCAATAACTTTCAAAAAATAGAAAAAGTAATTTGACTAAACTCAGAACATGTGACTAGTTCCTTGCATGTACTGTCGTGAACGAAAAGAAAACATGGATGCAATTTGATGACTACTAGCAAATAGATATAAATTAAAAAATTGGGCGCAAAATGATTATGGTACATGGACTTACCTTGACGAACAAACAGTTGGATGCAGGGATCAGAGTAGTTTCTTGTCGTAGAACAGGGACCAGTTCACAGGTTGCAAACTGACGAGTTTGCTCAAAGTGGTCACGGAAGTTCACAGAGACGAAGAGCAGATAACCAGCACCTTCACGGGTTGACTAGCAAAGCGCAAAGAAGTTCTCATTAGAAATATGAAGTGGGTTATAAAGAATTCGAAACAGGGGTGTGTTTGTGAATGAATGACGTGTATATGTCGTGGCATTATGCGGTTTGCAGGGGGCCGTCCAGCGTGTGGGGGGATGCTTGGCAGGAGACACGGGGTCTGGAGGTAGACATGGGAACAACAACCCATGCTCTATAGACCACTTTGAAGTGTACATGGTCTTTGGCACCTCTTGGTCTTTATCGCTCCCTGACAGCTCCACTTGCCAGCACAAGTACCCCGGTGCGAACTGCCTTTGATAGGGCGGGGGGTGGATTGGGGCGGTGGTCGTGCAGACAAGACACAGGAAGACTCGTGAATGGAGACACACTTATGTGGATTGCAGGGGGCCGTCCAGCGTGAGGGGGGATGCTTGGCAGGAGACACGGGGTCTGGAGGTAGACATGGGAACAACAACCCATGCTCTATAGACCACTTTGAAGTGTACATGGTCTTTGGCACCTCTTGGCCTTTATCGCTCCCTGACAGCTCCACTTGCCAGCACAAGTACCCCGGTGCGAACTGCCTTTGATAGGGCGGGGGGTGGATTGGGGCGGTGGTCGTGCAGACAAGACACAGGAAGACTCGTGAATGGAGACACACTTATGTGGATTGCAGGGGGCCGTCCAGCGTGAGGGGGGATGCTTGGCAGGAGACACGGGGTCTGGAGGTAGACATGGGAACAACAACCCATGCTCTATAGACCACTTTGAAGTGTACATGGTCTTTGGCACCTCTTGGCCTTTATCGCTCCCTGACAGCTCCACTTGCCAGCACAAGTACCCCGGTGCGAACTGCCTTTGATAGGGCGGGGGGTGGATTGGGGCGGTGGTCGTGCAGACAAGACACAGGAAGACTCGTGAATGGAGACACACTTATGTGGATTGCAGGGGGCTGTCCAGCGTGAGGGGGGATGCTTGGCAGGAGACACGGGGTCTGGAGGTAGACATGGGAACAACAACCCATGCTCTATAGACCACTTTGAAGTGTACATGGTCTTTGGCACCTCTTGGCCTTTATCGCTCCCTGACAGCTCCACTTGCCAGCACAAGTACCCCGGTGCGAACTGCCTTTGATAGGGCGGGGGTGGATTGGGGCGGTGGTCGTGCAGACAAGACCCGTTTGCCGCAGGGCCTCACCAAGGAGAGGCCATCTAACTGAATGTAAGAGGATGGCTGCAGGATCTACTACATGGAAGGCAGGGGGGTGAGTTTATAAATACCTCACCCTCCCAGGAGAATATATGGGGGTCATCTCTGTACCCGGTGCCCAAAAAGAGGATTTATTATGATCAACCATATTTATTATTTACCTATAACCATGTTTTGTATCAATAAAATCCAACAGCTTTTTATTGCCAACGCTTGATGCCAACCCACAAAATAATATATGTATGACTGCTGCATATATGGGTTCAACGGTTATGTGGATTGAAGGTGTGCGGCCAGCGTGAGGGAGGATGCTGGCCGGAGACATGTGGTGTGACAAGACAAGGCACTGGAAGGCTATTCAACGGAGACACACTAGATTCATTTAAAAAATCAAAACAACCATTGTTAAAATATATGTTGGGCTTTATTTTAGATTTTAATTAAACATAAATAATAAACATTACACATTGTAAAGTTGAGGTTGCAGCACATCGAGGGAAAATCCGCGGTATTGTCCACTGTCACTGGGGAAATGTTGTCTAATGGCAAGTACCGCACAGGCAGGTATTACTCTCCGAACGCGGTGTCCGAGCCTCCCGTGAAGCCACCAAGTGAAGCAACGATAGGCCACCAGCCTGTACCACCTGTGAAAAAAAAAGATACAAACTTTATTAAACTGACCAAACTTTCTTATCAATGTCGATTCAGGTAACACATGTCATTTTTCTTAGAAAAAAATTATATCTAGAAAATGCACTATATGGGACCAATTTACATGCGTTCGAATGATATGTAAATGTAATTTTATATGTGGGAGACGACCATGAAATAGTGGTGGCATCACTGACATCACAAACAGAGTATACTTACTCGTTACTCGGATTACGCGGACGAACAGTGCCACGAAGTTCGTGCATAAGCACCATCATCATCCTCAACACTGTCCGTGAGAGGCAGGCTTCCCTGAACTCTGGCAGCTCGGTGATGCATTGCGGACTTTGCTCGCCTTCCTGCAGACTTTGCTCGCTTTCCGAAATGTAGGCCAAGCACCCGGAATTTTCACGGCAGCAGCAGTTCTCCTCCTCAGTTGGCATTAGCTCGCACCGATTGCACGTGCACCAGGTGGAGACGCCGTCCATGCGACATGGTCCAGGCTCTTCATCCGTTGACTGGTCCTCCCAACTGCCGTCCGAATCCCCATCGTTTTCGCGTGCTTGCCTTTCCAGTAGTTCCTCCTCGGTGTACTCGGGCTCGTACATATACGGCATTATTGTGGCCATTGTGCGGTAAAGATAGTAAAATAATTTACAGAGATGGTACAGGTGTTCACACGGGCTACAAGCGGCGAAGGTAGCTGACCAGAGCACTGAAACGAGTCACAGAATACTCAAAGTAACACAGAGAGAGTAATGGAATCGAAAATCTGCTGCTGTATGTTGTGAAACGGTCTGTTTATACTTATTGGGGAAAGAGGCGTCCTGCCATTTCCATGGCAACACGTCAATAGCTGAGGCGCAGCGATTGTTGACACGAGACGTGCTTGAAATGGGCAGTACGCGTCTGCTGATGTCAGGCTCAGGGGCGGGGGATTTGATTTAGTGCCGCAAAGGCAGGTGAGCCAGGTCGATGCGGCGAAATGATAGGATTATCACAAAATGGAGGCTGATTTCGAGTGCGATAATGGGCGAAAAGTCGGGTAAGGTCCATAGGAAAGTTTCCTACGATCTACCGATTTATGCTTACAAACACATGGCCGACCCGTAGGGACAATAAAAAAAAAGTCCCGGAACTATCCTTTAACAATCCTCTCCCTCCAATCGGGGTCCTCCTACTATTTTTGGCGGGTGCAAGTACAACCGCACTACAAGACTACACAGACTTCATGCCATACCGTGTTCCTTCCTCCTCCAGCGCATGCATCCGTAAGGCTATGTCTATTTCGGCTGGACGCACATGTGCAATTCTCTCTGCCAATCCCCCATCTTGGGCCCCCCAGTAGCCTTCCAGGCCATAGCCACTGCCCTTTTAGCCAATTGGAACCGCAACAAGCCCACTCTGAGGGCTGCTCTGTCCCGTTTACTCTTCAAAACGGGCCATAACACCAGCATACATTTCTTTACTGTGAGCTGCACCCATACAGCCACCAAGTGAGACAGTTCTTCATAAACCTCTTCCCACAATCCCTTGACTCAGTCACAGTCCCACCACATGTGCATAAAAGTCCCAACATCCACACAACACCTCCAGCAAGACCGGCTCGCGGGGGTCATTTTATTCACTGTTACCGGTAGGACGTAAGCCTTTCACACGATCTTATATTATATCCATTGAAAGCGTGTGTTACTAGAGATTTGTTTAGCATGCAGGAGCACCATGTTCCATTCACCAGCGGACAGTGACTCCCCCGAAGTCCCTCTCCCATTTACCCCACAAGCACTGGGCTGTGGTGTCTTGTTCAGTCCTATTGGCTGCATACAATTCAGAGACGTTTCTGCCCCCCCCTGCTTTAGCTGCACCATTGTGGCATTAATTCCATGGGTTCAAGGCCTGGGTAACTCTTCCATGCAGACCTCACCCCCGACATCAAGGCTACATATTCCAGAAAATGCAATTGCCACGTCAGGTGATCTACCTTGAATTCCTCAAAAGTGTAGACCTCATCTGCCTTGTATACATCTCCAAACAGACCCCTACGCCCCAATCGTTCAACAATACATCTGCCACCCCGGGGACGCGCCCGACCCATCCTACTACATGTTAGAGGGTTTTCAGCCATAAACGAAAAGTGCTGTCCTGGCACCTTTGTGGCCTTCCACCATACACGGATAATGGTAATGATTGGCGACAGGTGGCGTGCAATCTCCCTCCCGCGACCTAACAATTCCAACAGCTGCTGAGGGGCTGACTCCACCTCAGTCTATTCCAGGAGTCGATCCCTATGTGGGGTAACAAAACAATCCACCATATGCTGCACAGTGGCTGCCCAGCAATATGATCTGAAATCCGTCACCCAGGTGCACCCTTTCCCTGCCAGCAGTTGTAGAGTGGCTAGCGCTACCTTCATACCCTCCCCCTTCACAGTAGCCCAGACAGGATTCTGCGAAGAGTCTGAAACAAAGATGCAGGTATGCCCATGGACATCACCTGGAAAACATACAGCAGTTTAGAAAGAGCAATCATCTTCACGAGTGCAGCCTGCCCCCGGTAGTGAGAAGCGAGAAGTTGGCTAGCTTCTGGAAAGTGGAAACTGCTTTTTCAACATTTTGCTGGTATACCCAATCTCAGTCTGCGCTTACCATTACACCTAAATACTTAACCCCCCATCCATCGTTTCCATCCCATGATGCACCAGCTCCCTACCTAGCTCGGCCGGCTACATGTAAATCGCAGACTTGGAGCGATTCACAATCAATCCGGATATTTCCCCAAATTCCCCCACTGTGGCCATGACTTCATTCAAGTTGGCCACTGGATTCCCAACATAGAGCAATACATCATCTGCGTACAACTATATACAGTGCCTGTCCCACCCCACACTCCCCATCTGTGGTCCAAGTGCATCATGCCTTTTGCGAATCACCTTTGTCATCAGCTAGATAACCAGCGGACACCCTTGGTGCGTACCCCTTTGTAATGACCAAGGCTGCACTATCACCCCATTGAACTTTACTCTAGATGTAGAGCCCCCATACAAGAGCTTTACACACTATGAATCAGGATCCAAGTCCTATCCTTCTCATTAGCAACCACTGAAACTCTGAATTAACTGAGTTGAAGGCTTTGTACGAGTCTAAACTCACCACTGCCATACTCTTGTATTTATCCAGGATCAGAAACAGTCTTTAGAGATTATGCTGGGTAGATCTCCCAGGTAGGAACCCTGTCTGGTCCGGGTGCACCAGCCCTTGCATAATCGGCGTCAACCTCCCTCCCAATATCTTACACAAAATCTTGACATCCACATTTATCACTGACAGAGGCCTGTAAGAGGCACAGTCTCTGTCGTCCCTTGGGCAGGAGCATTACCAAAGCCTCCAACATTGACTGAGGAAGCTTACCGGGCTTCTTAGCCTCCTGGAAGATCTCTAATAGTTTTGGCACCAACAGCTCTTTGTATGCATGGTACACCACCACAGTAATTCCATCTATACCTGGGGTCTTACCCAAACTCAACCCCCGAACAGCACATTCCATCTCACTTATGTCTACATCCCTTTCAAGCTGTAGACTTTGTTCCTCCGTGGCCTCACTAAGAGCTGCTTCATCCAACCACTGGACCGCTAGATGTGTGTCAAACACAGGCCTTGTTGCATACAAGGAGGTGTAAAACTCCCTGAATACAGAACAGATAGCATCCGTATCTGTGACCAAGTTCCCGTGCCCATCCAGCACACCACTGCAACCCTGCTGTCCCCTCCCTACCTCCCCACCAACCAAGCCAGTAGCTTACCAGCCTTGTCCCCCCTCGGAGTGTTGTTGGGACACAATTAGCATACGCACATGAATCTAGCCGATCCCGCGTAGCACATAAGTTAATCCTTGCGTCAGCCAGGACCTCACTCTGTATCTGACCCCTCTCCAGTTCCAGCTACAATGAGGCTACCCGCAGCTCCAACCCTTTGACTTCCTCTGTCAATACCCTGTGCACACCCACCCTCCCTGAGATACAGACTCCCCTAATAAATACCTTCAGTGCCTCCCACTAAGTGAACCTGTGAGAAGTGGATCTCCAGTTGACCTTTAGGATTTGTCTGATCTGATTCCCCAATGTTGTGCAAAAGGCGCTATCCAGTAACATCCGGTTAGCAAACCTCCATTTAGGTATTGGTGGCCTGATTATTTGCTGAACCAGCCCCACTATCAGTGGCGCATGATCCGACAATTTTTTATCGAAGAACTCTGCAGATGTAATAAAGTCAAAACCCTCCTCTCCCACATTGGCGTAGTCAAGACGTGAATAGAACCCATGCACGTCTCCATGTAGCATCCACCATGTATCCCATAAATTCAATTCCTCCATCATCCGAACTAGAGCTCTGGTAGCCGACCCAGTGGGCGGGAGACCACACTCCCCACAACCCTTGTGCAAACCAACACACAGTTAAAGTCCCCCAGCCAAAGTACCCAGACTTTGAGGTCCCCCTATACCAGACTAGGAGGTCCTGCATCTGCTGGAAAAACTAGGCTTGGTCCACGTTAGGTGCATATGTGCCCACCAGGAAGATAGCTTGCCCAACATTTCCCCTGAAACTGCCACATATCGTCCCTCCCCACCAATTATGGTGTGAGTCACCCGCAGTTTCGCTGTGTCCCTTATCCATACCAGAACTCCCCTTGAGTATGAGGAGAATGCTGTACCTACCACCCTACCCTTCCATTTGATCCCCAGCGCACTCAGCCCACGAGCATTAAGATGAGCCTCTTGGAATACGGGCACATCCACCTTGTGGCGAATTAGATAGGAGCAAATCTTGCCCCTTTTCACCAGCTTATTCAATCCTCTGACATTCCAGCTAACTAGATTTAATGAGGCCATGGGTCCAATTCCATCTGTAAACTATTAGACTTCCACCTGACAAAGCCTGAATCTAGACCTGTACGAGCATGATAAGGTAACCAAGAAACAACAAATTCCCACCTCCCTTCCTGCCCCCCACCACCCCGCACACATCATCCTCAACAAAGGATGGCACCCCCAATCCCAATCCAACTCCCAAAACACAACCATTCCAACCACCTTCCTTGAGGCTCCACCCCAGCACCCAAGAGCAAACGGCCTCAGGCATGAATGCTAGACCACTGAAGGTGGGCCTTATCCGTCACACCCAGTGAGCCACCACAATAGACCATCCCAATAAACTGTTTGACACCCAACTTTAAATCCTGCGTGTTACAGCCCACCTGCTACCAACTACAACCACCCTGGCATGACCAAGGAACTCAACCCCCCCAAACATACCCCAATACGCCCAACCTCCCTCATTCCTGACCAATTGAAGAGACCCCCCAAAGCATAGGCAGCCAGTCTCTCAACCCTCCTCTTCCAATGCAGGCTTAGAGCCGCCTGCAGCACCACCAGTGGCCATCACTTAATCTCCAACTCTCTCATGGGAGCACAATGCCTCCACCATGGCCAACGTGCCATCTCTGTTGACGTACACCCGTCAGTACCTCCCTCCTCCGATTCTCCCTTGGGCAGCCTGGCCACACCCCCACCTGAAGCCCCATGTCCTCGACCCATCTCCGCTGAGGAGCCGAGTTGTCTGATGGCACTGTGTCCAAGACCTCCTGCGGTTTGTGAAAAGTACCTTCAGCCTTGCCGAAAAAAACATGTATTTGTAAAAAAGTTCCCTTAATCTCCTTCTCACTCCATCATATGACTTCCGCTGTTTTTGAACTTCCTGCGTGAAGTCAGGGAACACCAATATGTTCATCCCGCCAACTTAGTAGACTGCGTTGTGTTTGGTGTCCTGAAGAATTGCATCACGGTCGGAGTTGTTCAGCAGTTGTGCCATTATGGCCCGCAGGGGGACATCAACAGGGGGTTTCCTTCCAGGGACTCTGTGGGTCCTCCCAATGTTGAACCACATCGAGAGCCCCCTGATCTTCAGTGTGTCCACAAATAGCTGCTCTGAATATAATTCTACGCTCGGGTTCTCTTCCCCTTCAGCAACCCAGAGAACCCGGATGTTACTACACTGCAAGCAGCCTTCTGCATCTTCAGCCTGGACTTCCAGCGTCCTTGTAGCCACTGTGAGCGCCTTCAGTACGCTCAAAGTATCTTCTGTGTCCCCCACTCTCTACTCCACCTCAGTTACTCGCTCACCCATCTTCTGGAAGTCAGCTCGCAACAGCGTGTTATCCACCGCCTGTACCTTGGCCTCCAATGACGATCGAGAGCTTTGCATTACCTCCAAGAGCTGACCCATAGTCACCTCCCCATCCACTGACTCCAGTTTACTGATTGACTCCACAGGAATGGGTTTTAATTTAGGCTGCTTTGGTTTACCCCCCAGGCACTGCTCTAATTTTTGTTGTTGGTGACCTTTGGCCATGCTGCAAACCGTGCGGCTCTCGGGGGCCCTCATATGTGCTGGGCTGCAGTCCACACCGCAATGCTTCCTCAAAGGCATTATGCAC
The DNA here is from genome assembly GCF_040938575.1 of Ambystoma mexicanum. Lineage (NCBI taxonomy): Eukaryota > Metazoa > Chordata > Amphibia > Caudata > Ambystomatidae > Ambystoma > Ambystoma mexicanum. Next base: position 152,762,280 of record NC_090936.1, read on the forward strand.
CCTTCTATCCCAGCAAGGCAGGCAGCATGATGCACTTTTCACACCGCAGTAACAGGCAGACCAATCTCGACAGTGCTGAGAGAGGTAGAGTGGTCCTCCAGAGCAGTCAGGTCGGCCCCGGAATGCCACGCCTAATCTTCCTCCCCAAACAGTCCCTCCAGCACACGTAGCCGGCCTCCTTGGGGCTACTGTGGTACCTGCAGTCAGCTCTTCTCTGCAGGCTAGCTCCTCAGTTGCAGAGAGGAGTACATTGAAAGCACCAGTCCGCCTTCAGGAGCACAGCCTGTCTGCTTTATGCAGTCTCCACAACCAGGATCAAAGTGTGCACTAGTGTCTCCTTGCCACCTCCTTACTTCAGTCACTGGCATCCAGCAGAGCACAGGGTCCCAACCCCCAATGGGAGGGCCATCTCGTCCCTCGAAGGATCAGATCCCACTACCACGTATGGGACGTGCGGCGCTTCATCACTGCAGCCAACACGTTACAACTTACTTCAGGGAGCCTGAACTTCAAGGGGATGCAGGCTCACACAGCGACCGCTCCCCCAATGCGCCCACCAGAACCACGGCCCTTCGTTGCTGCGCTTCACTCTGGGCCGCATACACCTCCACCACAGGCCAGCCCGGCCAGCGAGTCAGTGCCAGAGAAGTGAGGCTCCGACACTCCAGTGCTGAACAGCATCTAGTACCCCGGGTCCCCATAAGCACAGCACTCCTCCTCGCAGTATAGGGGTAACATGACGTAGGCAGGACCCATCAAAAATGGATCTCCGGTGCAATGAAGCTCAATGAGAAGCGGCCATCATGGTCGGCTCTCTAGCGCCACCTCAACTTCAGAATTATTATTTTTACAGCAGAATCAACTTGAAAAGGTAGTAGCTGTAAAACAGTAAAATGATGTGCCACACATGAGGCCCAAAAAGAGAGTATGGTGAATGAGTGTGCTGCGTTTCGGCTCAAAGGATCTTACCACACAACAGGCCATCCCTATCACCATGAGCTTAGAGTCTGCTACTGTTGACTTGGTGGGATGTTGATCATGAGAAAGAGGTTACATTTACAGATATTTAGATTGAGTGCTTGGGCCATTCTTCCTACTGTATTCTTCTCTGAAATGAGGAACTCCATAAAAAAGGACTATCCATTAATACTAAGAACTTCTACAAGAGTCTTGTAAACCACTCAGACCATCAATTTCGATCAACATGCAGATTAACATTCAAACATCAACTGTTATGACAGGACGAGTTTCCTGCGTGGAGTGTAATAATGGTAATGTGGTTCATACTAAATTTGCACACAGTTGGGGCCGGTCTGCGCTGTCACCATCAATCCATGTATCATTCGCATCCTATAGCTGCATATTGTTGGGTGCTGTGTGGGGCCAGAAATGTGAGGTGGACAATATTCAAAAGATGCCATATTATTAACTTAAAGGTTGGATAAACGCCTCACTATTCCTATCCTGGCGAGGATTTCCCTGCCTAAAATAAACTAAAGGAAACACTTTAACAAAAGGTTTCAATAAGATAAAATATGGCAAATTAAAATGACAAAATATAACAGTTAGATTCACAATCTGATACCTGCTCCCCCTTCCAATCTGAATGAATTCCCCTTTCCCAGATTCAAGCAGGGTTCTATTCAACAGTTCCAAAGAATAAGGACATCCAGTCTCATAATAAAATTCTAACTCAGTTCTTTTGGTTCCAACTTGACAACAAAAGTTCCAATATAATTTCATTTGTTCACACTTGAACTCAACCAATAGTTCAAAAGTATTCTGCAATGTTTTCCTCTTTGCACTCTTGACCAAAAGAGCTCAAAGAAACTTCTTCTCCTAGACCAAGTACGCTTTTTTGTGTCATTGGAATCAACAACAAAAATATCTGTAATGCTGCAGCAGTTTATACAATACTTTCTTCCATCATACACGTGTGTCAGGATGATTCTGTAGCAATTCACACAACCATTTTAGTGGTTCTGCTTCTTCTTCACTATTTCACCAGCACACCACGGTACTTCTTTCGACTTCCACCTGGGTCTACTCATCTGCCAGGCCTACTACTACAAAGTTCTCTGCTCTACTATACTCTCCTGCCAGAACAGAACAAAAGGACTACACAGTCCTCTAACCTGGTGTACTCTCCTGCCAGGCCAGAGTAAACTACCAATCACAAGTAAAGGTAAGCTTCCAACAAATGATATATGCCTCTTGCTTCACAAAATCAAATTTCAGACTCTCTTGAGGAAAAACAAGAACCGCACTGGTGCTGTTTGTTACACACTTGCGATTGCCCCATGCAATGCAGGTTATGCTGCACTCCTTCTGAATACTTGCTACCAGAAGGGCAGCCTTCCTGCCACACTTGTTTCCCCTTTCTTTCAACAAACCACTGTGAACAATCTTCATTGATCATCTTTGCCCTTCTTGGTCTTATGCAACATTGTTTATAACTATTCTGTTGCTGTACTTCTTTCTCTGAATTACTGGTAGAATGGAGCTTGCTTCAGAACCAATATTTATTGGCTTGGCTAATGGGGTTTATAGTTAGCTTTCTTTAATATCACTCCCTCTTGGCTTTGGCAATGATAGTTCTGGTTGACTTGTTCGAGTCTGGTCCCCTTTTTATATTTGTACCTCACTCGGTCCTTGTAACGATAACCATAACCATTCCTTTTGTTCACAATGTTTCTGCTCAAGCCATCTTGACTCCTTAATATCAGTTCAGTATTCAAAGTTATGATTTAAGGCTAGTGTTAGCTTACAGAGCGTTCAGGGTTTCCACGCTTAGGCAAACTCACTGGTCTCTTTGCTCTGCTCTGTGTGAAACGCTGCCACTGCTTCTCCTGCTTCAAGGGCTCCTACCCACTTTGGCTGCTCTTCAGCGACCCGCGCCACTTGGAAAAGGAGCTTGCTCTGTCCTTTTGACACGCCAGCCACCCGGAGCAAACAAGCATTTCAGAGAGTCCCTCTCTCTGATAAAACAGAGTATCATGGCACTGCTTTCCACTGTGCGGCCTCTGCAGCTCAGAGCTCCTGCAACCTTCTCAGGACCCGGCTCTGTATACACATAGTTGTGGTCCCAGCGTCTCTTGCATTCCACACTGGCTGCTCACAGCTCCCACTATTACCCCGCCTCCAACTGCTTTTACTGGCCTATACCTGAGGGGGGGTTTAAATACCTCCCAGTACCTCTAAGTTGTGGGTCATTAACATCAATTAACTACAAAGAGCAGTTCTGAACCCTTGTTTCCCTCTTCTTCGTCACAGTACTTTGAGCATTGCGGGACTTGAAAGTCCACAATGTTTAAATTACTTCTTTTCATGACAATATCATTATTAGCTTTATTTCTATCCTTATTTAAATTCCCTAAAGGAGTATTCTAAGGATATACTGAAGGTTTTTGCGTTAGAGGATTTTTTTTTTCCAAATCTCCATTGTTAATGCTTAGAGTTTCATTTTAATCCCCGGTAAATCAAAGGAGCTTTCATCTCTGGGACTGTTTGTGATTTCAGAAGGAGTTTTCTTCTTCCCAAGGCCGATGTGTTTAAGATGATTCTTATCCACATCGGTAAGAATTGTAATTAATGCTGTCCTTGTTTCTTTACCTTTGCAGATTGCGGTGAACTGCGGAGATGGGTGAGGTAAGCGAAGCGCAGGATGGATTCAAGACCGGTTACTTCACAGGTAAGTGTTCTTGCTCGCTAATGCAGACTTGGACCCAGTAGTCCACTAGCCGGGGGCATTCCCAGAACATATGTAGGTGGTCAGCCAGAGCATGGCAGCATCTGGGGCAGTGATGCAGCTCAGAGTGGGCCATTTTGGACAATTTGGCCAGTGTATAATATAGTCTATCCAGAAGTTTAAATTGTATACATTTAAAGCTAAAGTTTAATGAGACTTTCTTTGTAGGTATGCACATTCTGCTCCATTGGTCGTCCATACACTCAAACCCCCAACTCCCAGGACCAGCCCTCCCGTGCACGTGAGGAGGGCGGGGTGAAGTCGTTTCTAGTAGGATCTTATAAAGTGCAGAAAGAGCATGTCTGCAGTCCCCAGAGTTCATGGTGTAAGCCAAGCAGGTGGTTTCCGGGGGCTTGACTGGATAAGACGGCCATCTGGCCGGGATGGCCACGCATATCCTGTAGTACTGAAGTCGGTGCCTGTCTGCGCTCCCGTGTCTGGGTTTCCAAGTGGAGGGTGTGATTAATTCACCCTCGCAAAAAATGTCAGCTAGTGGTCTGTAGCCCATGTTTTCCCATCTAGTCTGAATCGCCCTGTCCCATGTTGGGCTTCTCTCTGGGAATTTCCACAGGGGAAGCCACCGGTAGTAGGGTCTGTCAGTCCCCGTAAGGGCGAACATTGTACGCCACGCACGCAGCGTCGAGGCTACCGGATCATATGGGCAGTCATCTCTGTAATGTTGATCTAATATTAGAGTTTTCAAATCAGATTCCGCTGCGGCTAGCGACTACAGCTCAACATGTGGGCGATGTCATGGGATACCAGAACGTGGCAAACTGTGCTTGGGCAGCTGTCCAGTACATTTCTAAGTTTGGAGCAGTGAATCCCCCTTTCTCGTATGGATATGTAATCTATGCCCACTTCTTACGGACGTACGGACTGCGCTGGAGTGCCATAGGAACTGCGGAAGTAGGCTGTGTATTCTGGTAAAATAGGGTTTACCTGGCCACACTGAGACATTAGTAAATGTGTATAGCATCTTGGGGAGTAGTGTCATCTTAGTAAGTGATAACTTGGCGGCCAGGGATAGTGGGAGTGCTTTCCATTTGGTCATTTTAGCTTCAGTGTTTGACCTGAGTGTGTCATAGCTGTCTTGTATTAAGGAGGACCAGGATCTCGATACCACCACCTGTAGGTATTTAATGCGGTCGGGGGACCATCGTAGGGATGTAGCTTTCTGGCAGTCTTGAGTGTCGTTTGTGAGTGTGAATATTTCCGATTTTGAGAAGTTGATGGTGAAGCCTGAGAATTTGCTGCAACGTGTGATGTCCTGGAGGACAGGAACCAGGTTGACTAGGGGGTCTCTGACATATAAGATCATATTGTCTGCGTAAAGAGATATGATCTCGGGCGGGCCGGTTAACCAGATTCTGCGCTGGCAGTAGAATTTCCTAATATATTCCGCCATTGGCTCGATGGCGAGGGCAAAGAGAATTGGGGACAAGGGGCATCCCTGTTGGGTTGCCCTTCCAAGCTGGAATGTTGTGGACGTACGTGAGTTGACAAGGACCTTGGCAAGTGGTTGTGTGTACAACAGTTTAATGTACTGTAACATATTGGGACCAAATCCCATCCTTTTCAGGGTTACAAATAGGTAATCCCAGGCAACCATATCAAAGGCTTTTTGGGCATCTAGAATATGGAAACAGAGGGATTCCTCCCACACCTGTAGTAAGATAGGGGCCAGCGTAGATGTGTATTCTTGGTAGAACTCAGCCGTCAGGCCGTCCGGGCCTGGGGCCTTACATTTGGGCAAGGCAGAGATGACTGCCACTAGCTCCTCCAAGGTCGTCAAGAGTTCCAATTCCTCTCTGGCTTGGGCACTAAGGCAGGATAGTGGGGTGGTTTGCAATAGAGCTTGTATGGCGGGTTCTTCTTTTGGCGGTGCTGCTGTATACAGTGTTTTATAAACATCTCAAAATACCTCCACCACGTCAGCGTCAGACCACCTAGAGTTCCCTTGCGAGTCCAAGATGCAGTCCACCTGGTCTCTTCCCCGCTGGGATTGGACCCCTCTCGCCAGTGTCCTCCCTGGTCTGCCACCCTCCCCATACTTCCTGGCTGCTATTGGCTGAGTGAAGTACTGGGTTTCTCTCGTGGCGTGGGCATCAAACCTTTCAAGCTCTGAGCGGATTTGTGCTAGCACCACAGGGTCAGAGGTACAAGCATGTCCTTGTTCTAGGTGTTTAAGTGTAGTTTCGGATTTCTCGAGGTCCCTTCTAATGCACTTAAGCCCCCTTGCTTCTCTCGATATCGCCATGCCCCTGATGTACACTTTGAAGGCTTGCCATATGATGCTGTGAGTTGTGGTGTCTGGAGCATTGGTAGCAAAAAAGGTGTCAATGTCTGCTTTGATGTCTGCTTGGAATAATAAATCACGCAGTGCAGCAGCCTTGAACCTCCAGGTGCATCTGGTCGGGCTATCTCTCAGTTTCAGGGTTAGTAAGATTGGGGAGTGGTCAGATAGTGTACCAGGTCTAATTTCTACATCCAGTACTTTCTCCATTAGTGAGCCAGAGATGAGGAAGAGGTCTATCCGGGACGCCATGTCTTGCACCGACGAGTAGAAGGTATATTCTCTGGATTGGGTGTGTGTGATCCGCCATGCATCTCTAAGTTCATATGCCTGCATTAGGGATAGCAGCTGGCGGGCTGCTCTAGTATGTGGGCGAGGGGCCTAGTTGGTCCTATCAAGTGTGCGATTAAGGATTAGGCTAATGTCTCCCTCCCATATTTGAGGTAACCCGTTATACCCAGATAGGATTTTGTTTAACTGGTCAAAGAATTCCCGGGGAGTCAGTATTGTGGCAGCAGGTGTTTATGACCATGGCTTCTAGGCCCTCCAGTATGCAGTGTACCTCCCCTCAGGATCCACATGTTTTAGTTTCGCTACAATTTTCAAGGACTTATGGACAATGATCATGACGCGTCTGGATTGGGTGGAGTATGAAGTGAAGTATTGGTTTCCCCCCATGAAAGGGCTTTGTTTCGACATGTACCCTCTTTGGCATGCGTTTCTTGTAGAAATAATATACTGGCGTTTTGCCTGTGCGCATAGGATATTATTTTGCGAGATTTGGTGAAATTCCCTAGGCCCGGACATTCCAGGTCAGTATCTTCACCTGTCGTGCCATACACTTTTTAATAGTTTATGTCTTTCCCTGCATATAATCTTGCCCTTTCTCTTAGCAATCTGTGTCCCGCGGACCACTGTACCCAGTTGCCACGTTTTTATTGAGTTTCATCCAACTTCCCTTTTGTGTAGTGCAACCGGCACACACACACACCTTTGGGGTCGAGCTTAGATCCGGTATTCCCATTCCCGCCCCCTCCCTCACTGCCTCCCGACCTTGCAGTGTATTCTCCCCTCCCATTACTCCCTCCAACCATCCCCTTGTGCCAACAGGGCCCAGGAGACAAGATCAACATAAATCACACAAGCAACTGCAAATGGGAGCACCATTGCCGCACAGCTTTAACCAACAAAAATGACTTTTTCCTCATCCTGACCATAACAAGTGACTGGGTGGCTTAGACTTACAATAGATTGCTATCTGCCATATCTTTGCAAAGGACCTAGTATCACAACTTAAGTGCAGACATGTTAGTGGGTTTGGCTATCTCACTCTGCAGGGTCCTCCGCAGGATTGACCACAGGAATGTGCGCCTCAATGAACTTTACTGCTTCGCTAGGCACTGTAAAAAAAATACAACTTGCCCCGGAACTGTAGTTTCAGCCGTGCCGGGAATAGCATAGCGTACTGTATGCTTCTCTTCCAGAGCATCTTTTTGACCCCAATGAATAGGCGTCTCTCTAGCTGAACTGGGATAGAAAAGTCCGGAAATATTCGGATGATTTGGGATCCCAGGCTTAGCGCTTTCTTTTCACGGGCCAGCCGAAGAAGTGCGTCTCTGTCCCAGTAACTCAAATGTGTTGCCATTATAGGCCTGGGGAAGTTACCCCGGTTTCGGTGTGGGCGAGAGCGCCCGATGCGCCCGCTCCACAGCGAAAAATGGGGAGAGGGCAGGTTGATCCAGCAAGTCCTTAAGGGGGTTTTCAACGGCCAGTTCCATGTTCCCAGTTAAAACATCTTCTAGAACACTGTACTGACTATCTGGATGTTATTTCTCCGGGAGTGTGATTCAAGGTCATCGCACTTTCTTTTGACTTGTTTCATGTCTCTGGAGAGGGAAGACCCTGTGTCCTGCAAATTTACAAATGTTGTCATCGTTAGTGTCGATTCTTCCCTACGCCTCTGTTATCCAGGCTCCCTCTTGGGATAGTTGGGTCCGCATTGAGGCCACACTTGCCGTGATATCATCAAGTTTTTCATGTAAAGCTGCAAATCCCTTTGCCATTGCTTCCATTATGCTCGAGAGGCCCGGCATACGTGGGGGGTCCGGAGGCGAGGTGGGTGGTTCACCCTGGGGCTGTCTCTGTTGGCCTGGATCCTCGCGAGGGGTCGATCTTGCAAACTTGTCGTTTGTGCCCTCCACCGGATCCCTTGATCATATCTGGTTTTTTGGGGTAGATCAGAGCTGCAATCAGGCTGTGTGCATTGTGGTATGGACATGGGTGATTGGGTGGGTGTGGTACCCGGGTCCCAGCAGGCAGTGGCAGGAGCAATGAAGTTCCTGTCAACGGCCCTCGTTGAGGATATTGTGTGCTGCATAGGCGCAAGGGTATTCAGGCAGTTACGTTGCCTCCCGGGCTGACCCAGCGGTGTCTCAGTGATATGGTCTGACGTTGGCACCCTTAAGGGATGCGTCCCACACCATGGCTCGATAGATATGGTGGGATTCAGGGTTTACTCACTTGTCTTTAACGTGGGGGAGAAACCGCTCGCAGGTTGATGGTGTGTGGAAATGTGCTCGCTTCACCTCCGAACTTATGGTCAAATTTTATTTCTTTCTCACAGCCGTGCATTGCAGGATATAGAATGTATTGGGTAGCCGGGGCGTAGTGTAGCCTTGGGGCTGTCGTGTGCTGTATTAGTGGTTTCACGCCTTTTTGCAGGGGTCTCCCAGGACAGATATGAAGTTAGGGGCACTGCAAGTCCTCCAAGCCCATGTGCCGTTGTATTGTCTTGTTTTAATTGTTGCTGGCCAGCCCCAGCAGCATCCCCTTCCCCTCGCCAGAATCTGCTGTAGGCCTAGAACAAGGAGGCTCTTCCTGCTAGGGTCTTACCCCAATGGGGTGGCACGTGAGGTGGGAGCTGCGGCTTGCCCAGTGTCAGGGTGGAAGTGTGAATACAGTGGGGTGGCCTGCCCAGGTTGGGGGTGTGGAGCGGATGGGCCCGTGATCCTGCACCTCGGAGGGGAGGTTCTAACAGTGTGGGGAGCGGCGCACCGCCCGCAAGCAGCCTGGGCCCCGCCGCCTCTCACTTATGATGTATGGGTGTGCCGCTGGGGGGGGTGGGGGGGAAGAGGTCCTCACCTCCTGAGGTGGCTGGTGGCTCCCCACCGGGAGCCAGCCGGCTCCTAGGCAGCGCCGGAGGTCCGGTCGGCGGATCGCTGCGCCGCTCCTCTCTTCTTGGGCTCTGTATGTGTGGGGAGTTCTGTGGTGGTGCGATCGGAGGTATAGCCTCACATAGGTGGGGAAGCAGATTCTCTGCCCTCTCCTTCAATCACAGGGTGAATTCGCTCTGCATCTGGGCAGCCCGCGCTTCCGCCTCAGCAATTGAGAGCACTGCCAGGGTCCTGGCGCAGGACAACCCACAGAGAACAGCGACGCTGTTAGCTCCTCACCAAACAGCAGAGATTCTCGGCTCAATCAGGTACACAGGGGAGGGAGGGAGATCACGGTCGTAGCCCAGGTGCACCGGGAGCGCCAACTTCTCTTGCGGTGGGTCACACGTCTCCCTCGAGTTCGGCACAGGAGACCAGTGCAGGCTTGTGTGATCTGGACAGAGCCGCAGGGGATAAGGGGAGGATCGTTGTTGTCGCTTCAGCCCGGCTGGGCCCCTGGGCTTATCCTCTGTATTTTGTGCACCTTCTCTGTGCCGCCGCAGTGGCCTGCAGCCGCTTCCTCTTTCCATTAGGGTGGCCTACCGGCATGAACTGCTGAGGATCGGTAGGGCGAGCCCCTCGGCGCCTGCAACTTTGGCCAGGCTCTCCCCGGCCGTCTGTCAGCAACAGCACCCAGTTTAGTGATGATCTGGGATCTGTAGCTGCCACCTTGATGAGAATCCTCAGCCGTGGTACGGAGCTCTAAAGCTAAGCAGCCACGCTTGTTGGCTGCTCTACAGCGCCCCCGGGTTATGACATTTAAGACTCATGGCTCTGCTACAGTAAACAGGGTACTGGTTAAAGCACTAATCGACTCAGGTAGCAAGCAGACGGTCATAATATCTGACCTGATATAAAGACCTTAGAAGGTGCACCCTGACAAAAATAACCTCTGTCCATGAAGATGAGGAGGTATATCATAAAGCCCCAGTTACCATCGGAGTTCAAGGGGAATCCACACAAATAAATGCTATCAACTCTGGGCTACCCGAGGAAACAATAATTGGCAAAGACTTTCAAAGTTTTTAAACCTTGCAGAAAAATGCTAATGAAACCTCCCTTCTTTACAACCCTTACGATTCCTGGGAAGAAGAGGGTTTTATTTCAGATGATCCAATTTGGAGGTTGGAAAACAAGACTAAAGAAAACACTCCTCATATAGGGGGGATGACTGACCAACATCAAAAAAATAACCCTTATGCGGGAAGCCCGGTCTTAAGGGGAAGGGTATGTAATGAACCCAATTGAGTCATCAGTGCTCTCCTGGCGGTGACTTCATCCCATGTGGCCAGGGGACGGCACCGCTATCTGATCCCTTAAGTTGGCTATATGAGGGAGGATCACAAGGGAGGATATAGCCTCCGGGAAGATGGCATGGTTTCACTGGATGAGACATGGTATCCTCCATTTGCCCATGAAGATAAACCTCCCATAGCTAAGACCCTTATGGCCTATTGTCATTTGTCTTCACCTCCCCCCTTGAAGAATAGGGAAAACTTTTCCCACCTCAAATTAGTCAAACCTCCAACCTTGATCTATCTTGTAGAAATTACAAGACCGCCTTCTCAGGGTGAATTTTTCAATCATTCAAAAATACTTTGCTATTTAAAACTATTGAAATTGATTATTCAAGCTATGGAAATAAATCACCAACAATTGACTTCTTGTCAGAGAGACACTCAAGTACTGGGACAAAGAAGAGGGAAAGAGTAATGCAGAGTGGTAGAAGCTGCAAGCCCAGCGAGCGCTGCAGTCTTTTTCCGCAGACACTTATGCAGGGGAAATTTAAAGGACATAAACAAGATTCTAGAGGCTGCTGTTAGAAAGAAGTTTCACCTCTCTGCAAGGCTCAAAGGGCCAAGAAGCAGGCGTGTTGGAGCTGGGCGGCTCATCAGCAAAGAAAAAGGGAAATGCTGGCAACGCAAAGGGTTTCTCTTGCTGCGTTCACACTACCCCTCCTATCTTGGTTCCCATTGATGTTAGGACCATGAAGTTTTGCAGAGTTAAGTATTGTTGCACAAGCCGACGATCCCCGAGGTTCCAGGCAAATCAATTGAGCAGATTGATTGAATAGCCAGGTTTTGAGGGCTTTAAGGAAGGCCCAATAGGAGTCCTCTCTTCTTAAGTTTTGTGGGATGGAGTTCCATTGCTTCACTGCTAAAACTAGGAAGCATGTTCTGCCTGCTTTGGCACATTCGAACCTTGGTTGAACTAGTCTTTGTGTATTAAGTGTTCTGGTTGGGCATAGTCAAGTGAGATTTGCAGACTCTTTGAGTAAATGTCACGCCCACCTGATTCCCACGGAGGCGCAGGTCTGGCTTCGAGTGCTGATGCTTCTTCTATGGTGAAGCGCAGGACTCTGAAGATGGACTCACTGGCTCGCAGGAATATTCCCCTGTGCGTGAAAAGGGAGTATTACCTACTGACGGAATAATGCTCAAGCCTCCCACTCCCTTCCAGCCCTCCACGATACCCTTCCTCGATTCCCCGTGAAGTCTCACCTTAGGGTCTGGAAGGATGAGTTCTCCATCCTGCTTCTGATGCAGGGGCCCGTTGAAACCCAGTTACTTTACTGGATTGAGGTTTGATGGGAGTTCAAATAAGCTTGACTATTCAGGTAAGGCGCTGTAAGAGTTCTGTAGCAAGTTCAAAAGTTCAAGCCTTATAATAATGTTCATTGTCTTATTGCAGCAAGCGCTAATCGCTTATGTCTTTTTTCCCCTAAGGGGCCGGGGTTATGTCTTTTTTCCCCTAAGGGACCGGGGTTCGGAATGAGGAGATATGGCGCCGACCTGAAGTGAAACGTGCAGTTCCAGTAAATGACAGGTAAGTTCTGGATGAGCGTTCGGGTAATGTCTTTGCATTCGCTCATTCAATGTCTGTCTTTTTTACCCATAGGGGCCGGGGTATGGAATGCCAGGAAGCGGCAGGACCCGAAATGAAATGGGAATGACCCAACAGGTAAGTCTTAGAAGGAAACTGAGCTTTTCCAATTCCCTTCCTTCTCTCACCTTGTGTTCTTGTCTTTTTCTCTCTAGGCTCTGGGAAGTGGCTGCGGATCCGGATGATCGCTGCTGAAGATGGAGGTGCCCAGGAAAGGTGAGTGAAATGCAGCGCTGCAGCGATCGAAGCAAAATGCTTTTAAAATGATGTCTTCCCTTTCAGGATCGTCGGTGTGAAGTCTCCGTGATCCAGCTTTAGCAGGTAAGGTCTTCTTTCTCTCCAATTCTCTCTTAGCAGGTGACCCAGGATGCTGACAGGCGTGGCTGAAGTCCAGATGCAGGAGCTCACACAGTGAGCGTCCAGCTGCGAGGAGCAGAACAACGCGAAGCGTGAGTTGCTGATCGGGCGTGGTTTAAATAGCTTTGGAAGAAGTTCCAGGTATGTATCCTTCCACCGATCAGGTATGTATCCTTCCCCGACCACACCCAGGGGAAAGTAGGTCCACAGGTAAAGTAGTTCCATTCAGGCCTCAAGAGGGTCTGGATGTAGCAGCATGGTCTGCATCAGGTAAGTGCACCTTAAAACACTTGAACACATGTCTAGCTTTATGAGCCTGGCGCCTAAGGCGCCAGGACAGGGGTCCAACATGAGCCTGGCGCCTAAAGCGCCAGGACTGTGTCCAAAGGGCCCCAGCTTGGGCCCGCTGGCACTTCCCTGGGGGAAATGATGCCTGCCTCTGGGGTTGCTGGGTCGGACCTGGCTCCTTGGAGGTAGGCATCATGACAGTAAAGTAGGGCAGTGGCGATTTGGAAATGTATCTATGGGTGATGGTTAAGGTCTTAAATAGAATTCTTTCCGGGATGGGGAGACAGTGTACTGCCTTACGGGCAGCTGATATATGTTCTGATCTGGGAAGGTTTAGGGAAGCTTGTAAAACGTTATTTTGGATGGTTTGGAGTTTGTTTAGATTGTGGGCTGCGGTACCCGCCAATAGTACGTTGCAGTAATCTAGCCTAGCACCCACCACTGTGCGGGCTATTGTTGGGCAGCTGTCTGTCGATAAGAAGGGTCTTGAGGCATTTAGGAGTTTGGTAGAGTAGGCTGCTGAGGATGCGATGGCGTTGACTTGTCAGGATAGGGATAGTGAGGCATCCAAGTATACTCTGAGGGTTTTGACAGCAAGTGAGACTGGGATCGATATACCATTGATGATGAAAGCTGAGTATTCAGGGTTCACTTTTTTTAGGCCAGCTGCGTGACCAAAGATGAGAAGTTCAGTTTTCTCATCAGACAGAGGCCATGGGTTGCCATCCATGCTTGGATGATGGCGAAGGTGGAACTTAATGTGGAAGAGTCATCAGTGTATGCTCCAGAGAGAGGGAGGAGAATTTGCATGTCGTCAATATAGTTTGTGTATGCCAAGCCGAGTTAGTCCAGGAGGTCGAAGAGGGGCTTTGTGAATATATTGTAGAGAGTCAGGGAGAAGCAGGACCCTTGGAAAAAAAACACAGTTCTAGGTGAAGGTGTCGCGCTGACATTCTCTGAACAAACTTTCATTATTCTGCCTTCTAGGAAGGAGGCGATCCATGAAGTTGCTTCCAGTGAGAAGGAGGCTGAGTGGGTGAGGTGACGGCAAAGTATGTTATGGTCAACCAACTTCGAATAGTAACAACAGGGCACGTTTACCTTCATCCCTGATGTCATCCATCAGATTTTTTTCAGGAGAGCTAACTTGGTGCCGTGCCCTTGGTGGAAGCCAGATTTGCCAATTCCTTGGGTATGGTTTGCTTCTAGAAGACGCTGAATTTGGACATAATCTGCTCTGTGCTCTGTCGAGTATTTTTAACAGAAAGTGAACTTTCATAATGGGGCGGTAGCTGTTTGGTGAGGCCGGATCAAGGGTAGTTTTTTTTTTTTTTTAGAAGTGGTAAGACCCAGGCTTATTTGAGGCTGGAGGGTAACGCGCCTGTTGCGAAAGACAAATTAATGACCACCATAATAAAAGGGGACAGTGCTTCAGCGAAGTCTTAAATCAAGGGTGCTGGGCATGCATCTCCTTTGCATTTTGAAAGCTTTAAGCTTTTCAGGATATGTAGGTTTTTTTGGGTAGAGATTTTATTGAAGCTGAAAAGGGGGGGAGTTGGGGTGTTCAGAGTCAGAGAGGGAGTGGCCTTAGAGTCAATATGGGTGTGATTCAAGGTTTCCTCTTTGGAGAAAATGTTGTTTTGGAGCATGGCGATTTTTTGCAACATGGCATCCTGAATGCTGTCGCACCAAGCACGGTCTTTGGCCAGGGTGGTGGGTCGGGAGACTGGGGCTTCCAATTCCCTAAGGATGGAGAATAATTCTCCAACGTTAGAGGTGGTGTTGGCAATTCTGGAATTAAATGTGTTCGCCTCGGCTTGGATGATTGTGTTTTTATATTGCTTAGAGAGCTTTAAAAACTCTTCTTTAAGTGCATCTGACGGAGGATGGTTTCTCCAAGAGTTTCCGGTATGTCTTTTTTTTTTTTTTTTTTTTTTAGCTCTGAGTGCTATACGGTCCTGGGTGTATCAGGAGTTGATGTGAGGTAATGTTTTTTTTTTTTTGGTGCTAGCGGGGAAATAGAGTCGATTGCACCAGCTTAGGTTTTGGTGTAGAGAGCCACAAGATTCTTTGTGTCAGAGGTCTCCATGGACTCTAGATTGAGGGCATCAAGGAACGGCAAGAGATTTTCTTTGGTTAGCTTGCGGGAGCTACGGGCTAGGGATGGTGGCAGCAGGCTTAGCTTGTAGGCCGAGGGGGATGGTGAATGTAATGACACAGTGGTCTGACCATGGGCAAGACACAATGAATGTGATAGAAATGTGGCAGTTGAATTATCCAGTCTAAGGAACGCCATTTATCGTGCGTGCGGTTGTGGATGCAATGAATAAAGCCAATGGCGGACAACGAGTTGGCAAGTGAGATGGATGGTAGATCGTTATGGTAATTGAGGCCTAAGTTCAGATCTCCCATTAGGAGTACTTGTGAGGAGGGCTTCTAAGGTCTGAAAAAGGTCCTCTTCAAATGTGAGGATAGGTCCGGGTGGATGGTAAACCAGGTGGGCAGTGAACGCTTTGGTGGGAGATGTGGACAGTTTTAGTGACAGGATGTCGCAGTTATTGTTCAGTGAGGTGTTAATATGTAGGTGATCTTTGCTGAGGATGGCGACTCCGCCTCCTCTAGTATTCAGTCTGTCACTCCTGAAGATAGTGTATCCTGGTAGGTTGGCAAGGGAGAGAGCTGGTACTGCGGCAGCGTGCAGCCAGGTTTCCGTGATTGCGACGGCATCGAGGTTGTTGGCTGTTAGGAGGTTGTGGATGTCTAAAGCATGAGCTGGCAGAGATCGAATGTTAAGGCTAGATTGAGGGACGGGCTAGGGGGTTTGCAGGGAGTACCTGGTTCTTTACTAAAAGAGGTTAATAATGCATGGTGGTTGGGGGGCTGAGTATCAACATCGATGTTGGGAGAGTAGACACTTAAATTGGGCACCCAAGCACCAATGATGATGGGCACACAGGCACTAGTATTGGGAGCACAGGCAATGGTATTGGGCACACAGGCACTAGCATTGGGAGCACAGGCATCAGTGGTATTGGGCACACAGGCCCTAGTATTGGGAGCACAGGCATCCGTGGTATTGGGCACACAGGCACTAGCATTGGGAGCACAGGCATCAATGGTATTGGAGACACAGGCACTAGCATTGGGAGCACAGGCATCCGTGGTATTGGGCACACAGGCACTAGTATTGGGAGCACCGGCATCAATGTATTGGGCACACAGGCAATAGTATTGGGAACACAGGCATTAAAGATCATGGGCGCAAAGACACTAGCATTGGGAGCACAGGCATTAAAGATCATGGGCACACAGGCACTAGTAATGGGAGCACATGCAGCAATGGTGTTGGGCACAGAGGCACTAACATTGGGAGCACAGGCATCAATGGTATTGGGCACACAGGCATTTGGAGGAAGCTGGGCATGTTTCTGGGGCATGTTGCCTCAGTTAGCAAGTTTACGTAGGTGTGTGCAATAGTGGGAGGTTCTTGATCAGTTTCATGTGCCAGATAGTTCAAGGGTCTACTATTGCAGGGGCACCGGGCTGAGAGCTGTAGGTTTCTTGTTGGAGTGTCACAGGGTTTGGAGGAGCGGTAGAATGAAGCTACTGGTAAGCTACTAGGGGACCCCTCAGTGGGGATGGTGAGCTTGTTCAGTACCATTGTAGGCAAAAATGAAGACGGTGGGATGACGGTGTGCACAGGAAAAGATTTTGACATGTAAAGTGCGAGGACACATTTACAACCCAGTGAATGTACATACAATGGTATTCCTGTGGACGTCCAGGACCTTCCAGGATCCTGAAAGGCCCCGACAGCAAAGATCTGGGGCCTTATATGAGGGCCTTTGGTGGGGGCCGGCATCGCCTACCGGCACCCAGGATGTAAAGGATTATTAGGCCCATGTGGCCCATTAGCACTCTGCGGAGGCTGGGGGCATAATACAGGGCTCGAGGCTCTGCTCAAGTGATGCACCGCAGCGGTGGCCATCTTAAAGGAAAGTAGCGGCTCATTCCTGTAAAGCCCAGCAGGGCTTTCTTCCTTTACTGTTAGTAGCCAAACGCGGCAAGGCTAAAATGAAATACAGAAAAAATAAGCAAAACATAACTGCTGCCACCAGCTTGTCGATTTAGTACACCTAGAGTAACCCAAAATCCTCTGTCCGTTAGTCTAGGGTAAAAACTAAAAGTGTACCCCATTGTACTGCATTGTAAGATGCACTGTGCAATGATAAAAGTTACCACAAGTGATAACACATTACTAAAAGCAGTAACAAATGTAAGCAAGGCATGGTATCAAACAGTGAAGACAGACACCAGTGATCACAGTTCAAGGGTGCTAATTGAACTTCAATGGGTTGGTTGAACGCCTACCTAAACAGGCATCAATGGTATTGGAGACACAGGCACTAGCATTGGGAGCACAGGCATCAATGGTATTGGAGACACAGGCACTAGCATTGGGAGCACAGGCATCCTTGGTATTGGGCATACAGGCACTAGCATTGGGAGCACAGGCATAAATGGTCTTGGAGACACAGGCACTAGCATTGGGAGCACAGGCATCCGTGGTATTGGGCACACAGGCACTAGAATTGGGAGCACAGGCATCAATGGCATTGGAGACACAGGCACTAGCATTGGGAGCACAGGCATCCGTGGTATTGGGCACACAGGCACTAGCATTGGGAGCACAGGCATCAATGGTATTGGAGACACAGGCACTAGCATTGGGAGCACAGGCATCCGTGGTATTGGGCACACAGGCACTAGCATTGGGAGCACAGGCATCAATGGTATTGGAGACACAGGCACTAGCATTGGGAGCACAGGCATCAATGGTATTGGAGACACAGGCACTAGCATTGGGAGCACAGGCATCAATGGTATTGGAGACACAGGCACTAGCATTGGGAGCACAGGCATCAATGGTATTGGAGACACAGGCACTAGCATTGGGAGCACAGGCATCCGTGGTATTGGGCACACAGGCACTAGCATTGGGAGCACAGGCATCAATGGTATTGGAGACACAGGCACTAGCATTGGGAGCACAGGCATCAATGGTATTGGGCACACAGGCACTAGCATTGGGAGCACAGGCAATGGTATTGGTGACACAGGCACTAGCATTGGGAGCACAGGCATCCGTGGTATTGGAGACACAGGCACTAGCATTGGGAGCACAGGCATCAATGGTATTGGAGACACAGGCACTAGCTTTGGGAGCACAGGCATCCGTGGTATTGGGCACACAGGCAATAGTATGCAGAGATCGAATGTTAAGGCTAGATTGAGGGACGGGCTAGGGGGTTTGCAGGGAGTACCTGGTTCTTTACTAAAAGAGGTTAATAAGGCTTGGTGGTTGGGGGGCTGAGTATCAACATCGATGTTGGGAGAGTAGGCACTTAAATTGGGCACCCAAGCCCCAATGATGATGGACACACAGGCACTAGTATTGGGAGCACAGGCAATGGTATTGGGCACACAGGCCCTAGTATTGGGAGCACAGGCATCAGTGGTATTGGGCACACAGGCACTAGCATTGGGAGCACAGGCATCAATGGTATTGGAGACACAGGCACTAGCATTGGGAGCACAGGCATCCGTGGTATTGGGCACACAGGCACTAGCATTGGGAGCACAGGCATCCGTGGTATTGGGCACACAGGCACTAGCATTGGGAGCACAGGCATCAATGGTATTGGAGACACAGGCACTAGCATTGGGAGCACAGGCATCCGTGGTATTGGGCACACAGGCACTAGCATTGGGAGCACAGGCATCAATGGTATTGGAGACACAGGCACTAGCATTGGGAGCACAGGAATCAATGGTATTGGAGACACAGGCACTAGCATTGGGAGCACAGGCATCAATGGTATTGGAGACACAGGCACTAGCATTGGGAGCACAGGCATCAATGGTATTGGAGACACAGGCACTAGCATTGGGAGCACAGGCATCCGTGGTATTGGGCATACAGGCACTAGCATTGGGAGCACAGGCATAAATGGTCTTGGAGACACAGGCACTAGCATTGGGAGCACAGGCATCCGTGGTATTGGGCACACAGGCACTAGAATTGGGAGCACAGGCATCAATGGCATTGGAGACACAGGCACTAGCATTGGGAGCACAGGCATCCGTGGTATTGGGCACACAGGCACTAGCATTGGGAGCACAGGCATCAATGGTATTGGAGACACAGGCACTAGCATTGGGAGCACAGGCATCCGTGGTATTGGGCACACAGGCACTAGCATTGGGAGCACAGGCATCAATGGTATTGGAGACACAGGCACTAGCATTGGGAGCACAGGCATCAATGGTATTGGAGACACAAGCACTAGCATTGGGAGCACAGGCATCAATGGTATTGGAGACACAGGCACTAGCATTGGGAGCACAGGCATCCGTGGTATTGGGCACACAGGCACTAGCATTGGGAGCACAGGCATCAATGGTATTGGAGACACAGGCACTAGCATTGGGAGCACAGGCATCAATGGTATTGGAGACACAGGCACTAGCATTGGGAGCACAGGCATCAATGGTATTGGAGACACAGGCACTAGCATTGGGAGCACAGGCATCAATGGTATTGGAGACACAGGCACTAGCATTGGGAGCACAGGCATCCGTGGTATTGGGCACACAGGCACTAGCATTGGGAGCACAGGCATCAATGGTATTGGAGACACAGGCACTAGCATTGGGAGCACAGGCATCAATGGTATTGGGCACACAGGCACTAGCATTGGGAGCACAGGCAATGGTATTGGTGACACAGGCACTAGCATTGGGAGCACAGGCATCCGTGGTATTGGGCACACAGGCACTAGCATTGGGAGCACAGGCATCAATGGTATTGGAGACACAGGCACTAGCATTGGGAGCACAGGCATCAATGGTATTGGAGACACAGGCACTAGCTTTGGGAGCACAGGCATCCGTGGTATTGGGCACACAGGCAATAGTATTGGGAACACAGGCATTAAAGATCATGGGCGCAAAGACACTAGCATTGGGAGCACAGGCATCAATGGTATTGGGCCCACAAGCACTAGCATTGGGAGCACAGGCATTAAAGATCATGGGCGCACAGGCACTAGCATTGGGAGCACATGCAGCAATGGTGTTGGGCACAGAGGCACTAACATTGGGAGCACAGGCATCAATGGTATTGGGCACACAGGCATTTGGAGTAAGCTGGGCATGTTTCTGGGGCATGTTGCCTCAGTTAGCAAGTTTACGTAGGTGTGTGCAATAGTGGGAGGTTCTTGATCAGTTTCATGTGCCAGATAGTTCAAGGGTCTACTATTGCAGGGGCACCGGGCTGAGAGCTGTAGGTTTTTTGTTGGAGTGTCACAGGGTTTGGAGGAGCGGTAGAATGAGGCTACTGGTAAGCTACTAGGGGACCCCTCAGTGGGGATGGTTAGCTTGTTCAGTACCATTGTAGGCAAAAATGAAGACGGTGGGATGACGGTGTGCACAGGAAAAGATTTTGACATGTAAAGTGCGAGGACACATTTACAACCCAGTGAATGTACATACAATGGTATTCCTGTGGACGTCTAGGACCTTCCAGGATCCTGAAAGGCCCCGACAGCAAAGATCTGGGGCCTTATATGAGGGCCTTTGGTGGGGGCCGGCATCGCCTACCGGCACCCAGGATGTAAGGGATTATTAGGCCCATGTGGCCCATTAGCACTCTGCGGAGGCAGGGGGCATAATACAGGGCTCGAGGCTCTGCTCAAGTGATGCACCGCAGCGGTGGCCATCTTAAAGGAAAGTAGCGGCTCATTCCTGTAAAGCCCAGCAGGGCTTTCTTCCTTTACTGTTAGTAGCCAAACGCGGCAAGGCTAAAATGAAATACAGAAAAAATAAGCAAAACATAACTGCTGCCACCAGCTTGTCGATTTAGTACACCTAGAGTAACCCAAAATCCTCTGTCCGTTAGTCTAGGGTAAAAACTAAAAGTGTACCCCATTGTACTGCATTGTAAGATGCACTGTGCAATGATAAAAGTTACCACAAGTGATAACACATTACTAAAAGCAGTAACAAATGTAAGCAAGGCATGGTATCAAACAGTGAAGACAGACACCAGTGATCACAGTTCAAGGGTGCTAATTGAACTTCAATGGGTTGGTTGAACGCCTACCTAAACAGGCATCAATGGTATTGGAGACACAGGCACTAGCATTGGGAGCACAGGCATCAATGGTATTGGAGACACAGGCACTAGCATTGGGAGCACAGGCATCCTTGGTATTGGGCATACAGGCACTAGCATTGGGAGCACAGGCATCCGTGGTATTGGGCACACAGGCACTAGCATTGGGAGCACAGGCATCAATGGTATTGGAGACACAGGCACTAGCATTGGGAGCACAGGCATCCGTGGTATTGGGCACACAGGCACTAGCATTGGGAGCACAGGCATCAATGGTATTGGAGACACAGGCACTAGCATTGGGAGCACAGGCATCAATGGTATTGGAGACACAAGCACTAGCATTGGGAGCACAGGCATCAATGGTATTGGAGACACAGGCACTAGCATTGGGAGCACAGGCATCCGTGGTATTGGGCACACAGGCACTAGCATTGGGAGCACAGGCATCAATGGTATTGAGACACAGGCACTAGCATTGGGAGCACAGGCATCAATGGTATTGGAGACACAGGCACTAGCATTGGGAGCACAGGCATCCGTGGTATTGGGCACACAGGCACTAGCATTGGGAGCACAGGCATCAATGGTATTGGAGACACAGGCACTAGCATTGGGAGCACAGGCATCAATGGTATTGGGCACACAGGCACTAGCATTGGGAGCACAGGCAATGGTATTGGTGACACAGGCACTAGCATTGGGAGCACAGGCATCCGTGGTATTGGGCACACAGGCACTAGCATTGGGAGCACAGGCATCAATGGTATTGGAGACACAGGCACTAGCATTGGGAGCACAGGCATCAATGGTATTGGAGACACAGGCACTAGCTTTGGGAGCACAGGCATCCGTGGTATTGGGCACACAGGCAATAGTATTGGGAACACAGGCATTAAAGATCATGGGCGCAAAGACACTAGCATTGGGAGCACAGGCATCAATGGTATTGGGCCCACAAGCACTAGCATTGGGAGCACAGGCATTAAAGATCATGGGCGCACATGCACTAGCATTGGGAGCACATGCAGCAATGGTGTTGGGCACAGAGGCACTAACATTGGGAGCACAGGCATCAATGGTATTGGGCACACAGGCATTTGGAGTAAGCTGGGCATGTTTCTGGGGCATGTTGCCTCAGTTAGCAAGTTTACGTAGGTGTGTGCAATAGTGGGAGGTTCTTGATCAGTTTCATGTGCAAGATAGTTTAAGGGTCTACTATTGCAGGGGCACCGGGCTGAGAGCTGTAGGTTTTTTGTTGGAGTGTCACAGGGTTTGGAGGAGCGGTAGAATGAGGCTACTGGTAAGCTACTAGGGGACCCCTCAGTGGGGATGGTTAGCTTGTTCAGTACCATTGTAGGCAAAAATGAAGACGGTGGGATGACGGTGTGCACAGGAAAAGATTTTGACATGTAAAGTGCGAGGACACATTTACAACCCAGTGAATGTACATACAATGGTATTCCTGTGGACGTCTAGGACCTTCCAGGATCCTGAAAGGCCCCGACAGCAAAGATCTGGGGCCTTATATGAGGGCCTTTGGTGGGGGCCGGCATCGCCTGTCGGCACCCAGGATGTAAGGGATTATTAGGCCCATGTGGCCCATTAGCACTCTGCGGAGGCGGGGGGCATAATACAGGGCTCGAGGCTCTGCTCAAGTGATGCACCGCAGCGGTGGCCATCTTAAAGGAAAGTAGCGGCTCATTCCTGTAAAGCCCAGCAGGGCTTTCTTCCTTTACTGTTAGTAGCCAAACGCGGCAAGGCTAAAATGAAATACAGAAAAAATAAGCAAAACATAACTGCTGCCACCAGCTTGTCGATTTAGTACACCTAGAGTAACCCAAAATCCTCTGTCCGTTAGTCTAGGGTAAAAACTAAAAGTGTACCCCATTGTACTGCATTGTAAGATGCACTGTGCAATGATAAAAGTTACCACAAGTGATAACACATTACTAAAAGCAGTAACAAATGTAAGCAAGGCATGGTATCAAACAGTGAAGACAGACACCAGTGATCACAGTTCAAGGGTGTTAATTGAACTTCAATGGGTTGGTTGAACGCCTACCTAAACACAAATCTAAGGATGGGCGCAAGCTACGACCATCAAATAATAATAATGCAGTCCAAGTGGAGTCTTTGTAAAAAAAAAAAGGGCCTATACTAATAAACCTATTGCCAATCCTTACTTCTAAATACAAATGGTGTGGCACAACAATGTATGCAAAAAGAAAAGTGTTCAAGAAATTATATGTCAGGATAGTTGAGCCGTTGGCTTCCCTTCCCCACGTTTTCAGCACGGGACAAGGTGGCATGCTCGAGCTTCGCACACACTCTTGCTTCCTTGACATGAGGATATAGTGCAAAGCATAGGTATCGGGGCCTTCTGTGCCAAAGTATTGTAGAGGCTCTGATGTAACAAAACAAGCACCAAAGTTCCTTTCTTGTCAGGATTATCACATTCACAATTGGTCTCCCTCGTTTGGGCTCGGACCTCTGTTTCAAGAATCAAAGACTTTTGATTGTGCCAAGGGTTTTGCTTAAACTGTCGCAGGACCACTTCGATTCACTTCATTTCTCAATCTTTTACTTTCTTTTCTTTAACTTCTTGGCTGATACCACACAGAGACCTTTAATTGAGAACACTTGCGGTGCCGGACCACTCTGTTACTGGTATTGTACCTTTCTTCCTTCGAGTTCAAACATCCATCAGCAATAAAGCTTTCCTCGCATCTTTCATCACACGCATTATCAATCTTTGTACTTGCGCTCTTTATACAATATTGCCACTTGCAACCTTGACTTCAACACAGACCGGACTTGCATCGGTCTCTCCAACTCACTGGCTGTGTTGATCTCTCTTGCGCTGCTTTGTGTTCTTGGAGCCAAGGATGGTACTACACAGCTGCTGCTCCTGCCCGACTATCAGCCATGTAGAAGGGGACCGGGTATCCTAGCCTTATGCTTTTTAATCTGAAGGATTTAGAAAAGTCAGTTTATTGCCAAAAAGGTCAAGGGTATCTCCCTCCTTGCACACCCTTCAAGGTTTGCCGTCTTTCTCCCCTCGTTCAGCTGCCATCTGGAAAAACGGTATTCCTTTGTGTGCTTTGCCACGCTTAGAGTGTGCTCTCGTGCTGCACCTTTTATCTGTGTGGGGAAGTGTAATGGAAGTCAGGTGTGAGTGGTTACCAGTAATTGCCCGACCATAACAGTGGGATATGTCAGGTACAATGCTCGGGTGTGAGTCCGTTTTCTCCCAGAGCGGGCTGTCCATGTGAAAGTGTTCATGAAGGGGAAGGGGGGGTATAGATCTCAAGTTCCCCAACAGGTAGGATGGTGTAAAGGTGTTACAGGGAAGGGGGCTACTGCATCCCACCATCAGGTGTCCCACTCCCTGAAGATCCCTCACCCAGGTGATCCTCCCGCACTGGTCCACCCCTAGGGCCTGGATCCAAAGGAGATGGCCGTGCCCTGGCCACCTGAGAGAGAGAATCCCCCCCATCCCTCAAGGGACTAGGGGTGAGACACCTTCTGGTTTCTCACACAAAGTAACAAGACTAAGGGAAACAATGTTTGCCAGTACTGACAGCCTGAAGGACATGTCAGATTCTCCATGACAGATGAGCAAAAAGTAAGTGTAGTGAAGCTTAAGGTTTCACTGCACTACAAAAAGAGTAGGTCAGATACAAAAATATAAGCAAAATGTTTGGGGGTCCATAGGAACGGAAGGAAAGGTGCTGTAAAGAGAAATATTTGCTAACAATGACGCAAAATGAGGCAGAAACATGTCTGGGGAAGCATGTGGTCTTGTGCAGAAGGGATGTGACCTAGCAGTTGGGGTTGGACTGCCCCTTCTGAGGTGGGAACAAGCATGATTTGCTTATGGTCTTTCTCCTTCTATAACGGCTTGGAAGGCTGAAGAACAATGGTTTGGAGGGTTGCCCAGAGCAATACCAGATGTTAGGATTAATTACAAACCTTCCAGCTATCACCTCCATTCTTTTGTGATTGTCACATGGTGGCACTAAATGGGGCCTATTTACATGATCATACAGTGTGCATGTCTTTTGCGCTTAATCTCCAAAGCTGCACAGAATTAGGCACAGTGCAACAAATGGCACAGCAATGACTACATCTTTAAATAAGTTTAGCCCCCCATTTGTAAACTGCGCAGTATACCACCCGCTAATCCTTGGTAGTGAAAACAGGGACAGATTGGCTAGGGAAAGCGAACCAATCGGGGGAGGGAGATATGATGTGATATGATAGTTTATTTATATAGCGCCTATACACAATGTGTTTCAAAGGGCTTCAAGGAGGGAGGGGACATAGGAAAATACAGTTGCATTCAGTAAAAGTCCTTGAAACAATACAGAATGTGAAAAAAAACTATCGTAATAGGTCTGTCTACATTTCTGATAGTGCAAGTGCATAGAACAAGTAAGGTAAGAGGTAATGGAAAGGAAGGAGAACAAAGCAAGCAGGAACATTACTATGTCTGACGACAATTTACGCAGTGCAGGTGGTAACATGAGGTGGGGTGGGAGGGAAGGGGGGCAAGGGGAGGAGGGGGAAGGAGAACAAGGCACGCTACCGATCAAAAATGTCGGAGACAAATTTAAAAAGCAGGGGAGGGGGGGAGGAGGGAGAAAACAAGGGGGGGGAGGAGGGGAGACAGACGAGCTGCTATCGAGAGTCACGGGACAGATGATAGGAGTAAGTGCTAGGAGGGGCACACAGACACTCACGGGGGGGCAGGGGGGGCACACAGACACTCACGGGGGCGCAGGGGGGCACACAGACACTCACGGGGGGTGCAGGGGGGCACACAGACACTCACGGGGGGGTAGGGGGGCACACAGACACTCACGGGGGGCGCAGGGGGGCACACAGACATTCACGGGGGGCAGGGGGGACACAGACACTCACAGGGGGGTAGGGGGGCACACAGACACTCACAGGGGGCGCAGGGGGGCACACAGACATTCACAGGGGGGCAGTGGGGCGCACAGACACTCACGGGGGGGCGGGCGATCCGGCGTACCGCGGTGGACAGCGGTAGACAGGGCTTTAGTTGATGGCCTTTGGTGTGTGGCCGGCTCCCGCCTCCTGTTTCAGCCATTGGCTTAAGGGCCAAAGGCTACCAATGGGAAGGGGGGGGGGCGGGAGCTGGCCAAAGGAGCAGGAAGAAAAACAATTGCATTTTCTGGCAAGAATGAAAAAGCGGCCATCTTGAAGGGCCTCAAATCATACTGGTAGTTGGCAGGGCAAAAGATATACAGTAAACAATGCCAGGTAGAAAAGGCGCGGAGCGCAACATGCTGCATAAAGAATACAGAATTACAGAGACACGATGCGATTCGTGCAATTACCAGCAAACATCAAGGTCGAACGTCGCTGCACTCGAAAAATGTCCACAAAGTCAATGTTTCTTTTCCCAGCAGTGCGCACCAGGGAGAAAGTCCGGCGCAGTTGGAAGGTGCTGGGGGGCTGAGGGAGGTCCACAACGAAGAGTAGGAAGGGGAGAGTGAGGCTGGATGGAGGCAGGGCCTCATTGATGGCCTTCGGTGTGTGGCCTGCTCCCGCTTCCCGGTTTCATATATAGACAGGTAGCAGGAAGTGTGGATTAGACAGGTGAGGCCAGAAGTGAAGGTGGACGTCAACCAAGAGACCAACAGGGAGGAAGGAGTGGCAGACTGTGGAGGCGATTGTTGGAGAAAATGGTACTTCTGTGTGAGAAAGTGTGGTTGTGTGGCAAGTGTGGTTAGAAAGTTAAGTTTTGGCAGTGACTGTGAAGTTGATGATACTGAGTGAAAGGAGGGTGTTTGGGTAATTGGAGGGAGGAATGGTAGCAGTAGTGTAGAGGAGGGAGTAGAAATAGCGTGAGGGGTGGTGGGTTGCACAAGGGAGCAGTAACATGAAAGGGTAAAGGTGAGACTTAGGAGTGAGAGATCAGAGGGAGAGACGAATGGAGGGAGGCGCGAGGCGAAATAGCACAGTAGTCTAGGAAAGGGAAAGATGAGTGTGAGTGCTAGGAGGAGAACTACATCCATCAGGGTATTTGTAAGGCACCCTCCCCAACTCCCCATTGAAAATGAACAACTGGCTAGAGTAGGGAAAGTTAGGAAGTACCTGAGGGAGCTTAGACACATGCGTTTGGCTTCAGTTCCTCCCAAGTAGACTAAGACAGAAGGAGACAATAGGGGCTGCCTGTCTGTACCAACTAAACTGGGAGTAAAACTGAGTAAGGGAGGAGATTCAATACAAGACAAGAGAGAGAGGGGGGCAGCCCTAGGGCCCACAAACAGTTAAATAAAAACCTTTGAACCGCATCTGAGATTTAGAGCAATTCGTGTGCCAGTCCCCCAAACACGAACTGAAACATTAAACCTCCAAGGCCGCAATTTTTCACATTCCACACCGAGCCAGTGCAGCAGAAGTGGGCAGAGCTTAGCATCCTATTTGTAAATGGAGTGGCATAGTGCTCATCTTGAATGGGGAAGACGGGGGCAGATTGCCAGGGAAAGAAAACCAATCAGAAGAGGGGGAGGGCTATATGGCAGGGTACAGGAAGTGTGGGTTATTTGGGTGAGGTCAATGGTGAAGGTGGAGAACGACCAAGAGACCAGCGGGAGGGAGGGGCAGCAGACTGTGGAGTCGAATTTTTGAGATGAAGTATTGGCTAGAGTGTGAAAAAGGTACTGCTGTGCGAGTGTGCATAGGTGTTTGGTAAGTGTTGTTAGAAAGTTATTGTAGAGAGTGACTGTATAGTGGGTGGTATTGAGTGAAAGGCGGGTAATTGGAGGGAGGAGTGCTAGTAGAGAAATGATGTGGAAGAAGGGGTAGTAGTGTGGACAAGGGAGCAGTAGGGTGCATGAGGGAGCAGTGTGGTGCAGGAGGGAGCAGGGGGGTGCAGGGGGGGTGCAGGGGGGGTGCAGGGGGGAGCAGGGGGGAGCAGGGGGGAGCAGGAAGGGGCAGTAGAGTAGTGGAAGGATAAGTAACATCAAAGAGTGGAGTCAAGACTCAGGAATGAGAGACATTGGAGGGAAAGAAGATTGAAACGAGGAGCAAGGTGAAATAGCTAAAAAGAAACAGTAGAAAAAGGGAGAGGTGAAAGTGAGCGTGCTAGGCAGCTGACTCAATTCAACAGGGTATTTATAAAGCTCCATTTCCAACTGAAAATTAACAACTTGATAGAGAAGGGAGTGTTAGGAAGTCCCCAAGGGATTTTACAAAGAAGAGGCGTTCAGCTTTTAGGTCCTCCCAACTAGCCGAAGACAGAACTAGACAGTAGTTGTCAACCATCTGTATCGACTAACCTGGGTGTCAGAAGTGCCTGGTTTATGTAGCTGGTTTGATACAAGGCTATAGTGAAAGAGGGACAGTCTTAGGACCCACAACATTTTCAAAAAGAAATCCTTGTCATGTGAGTTGCCAGGGCCAGGCTGCTCTGGGTCTGCCTGACTGCTGTTAGGCATTGTCACAGGCCCACCTGCCGCTGCCCCCCACCCCGAGGGAAGGCACTTCCTCACAAGGCCTTGCAGTCAGCCCCCTTGGAAAGGGAAGGGGCGAGAGGAGCAAAGAGCTATAGAGAGTCTATACCTTGGTCCCAGCCCCCCACCCCCGCCCCAGCCTCAGTGGAGTACTGGTGATGTAGGAGTGACAACAAAGAGATAAATAACCTGGCACAGCATCCCTTGGGGTGCTCTGGCCCTTATCTGCTCTGCTGGCACTGGAGAAAGAAAAGAAAAGGGACATGTCTTGCTTTACTACCCATTCTATGGTTGCCGGGTCCTATGGGTGGTGAACAGAGATCAGTGACCACCTGCCGGTCTAATAAAGATGCTGTAGGCGGCCTGCTGCCAAACATTATGCCACCTCCCAGCTGTGAGAAACATGGCCTATTTGAATCGCTGTCTCAGTTAGCTTCTTTGTCCCTTGTCAAACCATGGAGCAGGAGGCAGGTGTAGGTGGTGTCAACTAAAGGGTTCATTGGACATCTCTGGGCCCAAACTTGCTGCGAGATGAGAACAGCAATAACAGAATTCAGTCGACTAAAAGGATTTTGATTCTCAGAGATCGGTCAAGGATGGTGCTGGTGTCCCATGAGATCAAGGACGACATAATGAGTGATGCCACAGGTCAAAATCTCACTGATGCACTGTTCAGTGAGTGGGTGACACAATACACAAAAAACGATCTCACATACCACATTTAGATGTCAACAACTAGATTTTTCAACTTAATGTCACACAAGGTGATTTGATTCTAAATATTCTTGAATTGTATTGAAATAATACACAAAGTGCAAGGCTGGAATACTAGCAGTCATCTTCATTGTAGATATTGGAAATATGTTGTTTTGCACCACATTGCGCTATTTTGCACACTTTAGCTACTTTGCACACAACTGTCCATTGTGAACTGTATTGTGTATGTGGTTTATGAGTCCAGTGGGTTGTGAATATGAGTGAGCATATGTGATTAGGTGTGATTGAATACATATGAGATTAGCATTTTATTGATTTTTTGCATGACAAATGTCACATAATAATGCACTTTACTGCCTTGCACCTTTTGTATTATATCAATAAAATTCAAGAATATCTAGAAACAAATCACCTTGTGTGAAGTTAAATTTAAAAGAAAATACATTGTTGACATCCAAATATGGGATAGAAGATTGGTTTTTGTGTATTGTGCTAGGACCTCCATGTTCTCCCTACCCAGAAAATAATAAATAGTGGAGGATCTTAGGTTTAAGTTCTCAGTGAGTGGGTAGCAGCAGATGGACCCTTCGCCAGGACGTGGGTAGTTTGGGTACTGTGGGAAGTCGAGGCCTCGGGGCAAGTCACTCCTAAAGGAGCGAGTTACTGAGGCACCCCTCCGATTATGAAGGAGCTGGTGGGTGGCTATTATAGTATGGGCCCCCAATAAGTTGTTGCCCTAATGTGAAAAGCAATGGCACACTGCGCTGCTCATGGCTGCAGATTGTTTGGGTGTTAGAGATGCCCAGTAATTGGCACGCCTCCTTCAGCACAGCCTATGCGCTCTCTCTTCCAGCCTCTGTTTGAGGCTCGGGGTTGGATACAAAATGCAATTACCCAAAGTAACCACTCAGGATTTAACAATTTATTGTGCTTCAAGCACAAGTGGGTCACCCTGCCCCACTTGTGTGTCCGATTGAGGGCACATTATTGCTATACGTTGGTTCGTACCTTTGTTCACTAGTACAGTGCTACCCAGGCAAGATGAGAAGTGTTGGGAATACTCTGTCAGTTATGGTTCTATATTAGAATAGAGGCCCCCATGGTGGGCTAAACTACTGTCACATGCCAAGTATTTTATTCATTTAAGCAGCACTAACTGGTTCACGCTTTCAGGGGATGCTTTTTGAGGAGATGGTCAATGCTTATCCTTGCTTCCATTTTCAGCTGGTCTGGGTTGGGCATGAATTGTACCCCCCTCCTTAGCAAGTAGTGCCCCCTCCCCCAGCTTCTAGCAGGGGCTGAAGTCCCCTCAGCTATATAAATCTTCAATTTGCCCGTCCCCATTTACAGGCAAACTACAAGCTCATGAACAAGGAAATTGGAGCAAGAGATTTTAAGCTATTACGAGGTAAGACGCACATTGTTTATTATTAATGAATTCCAGAAATGAAATTGGATTTGAAAGAAATTTAAGAAGAAAAAGACTAGGTTAAAAGAGTGAAGAACATAGTAAGTATAGATTTCTTATTAAAAACTCATGGATGCTAAGCAGAGTTACACCAAAACTTTATAGATTACATCTTCAGTGGGTGGGGAGGGCACTGCTAAAATGGGCTGGGTAATATTCACCACACTCTTGTGATGAAGTCACATAGTACAATCCTTCGCTTACCCACTCAAATCTTTATCCTTCTCCAAAATGTAGACCATGACATACCTTTCAAAGGGGGTGGGATCTATGAAGCTATTATACTGTTAGAAATGCATGTATCCACTGTGCATATACTATAGCAATAACCAAATGCATGAAGAATTCAACAATTTAGATACTCACCATATTACGAATAGCAGCGTTTGAGTGAGTTGCTGCCGTGGAGATCATTTCCAATGACTCTATGAAAATGATTAAACAACAGTATATGTGGTTATTAAGAATTTTGAATTCAGTTTGAAATGGGAATGTCGCAGTGAACAATATGGACATTAACATGTCATGTCACAGAAGGGTATGATGTGATACAGAATGGCAAATTTAAAGATGCAATCATTGTTATGTAAGTGCAGAGTATTAGCGTAGGAGTTTTATGGCCGAAGATAAACTTTTTTCTGGGCATATGAAGATGGTTGCATTAGTTAGTCTCCATAATCCCTGCAGCCATGGACATAGAAGACAAGTCAAAACAGGAAGTACTTTAGCAAATTATACAGAGGGAAGCTGTAGGAAAATACAACTTTGTCTTGATGGTATAGAAGGCTGCTCTTCTTCAGCTTCATAGCTTTTAAACCTGTCTGTGATTAGGACAGCCAATTGGCATACAACTGAAAGTCTGTAAACAAATCTGTTAGACTTTTTTATGGAGAGATCAAGGACCTCGCTCAAAATTGAAGTGCATTTTAGAATAGTGTAGCAACAGGTCAACCCCCTAAAATCCTTGCTCAGGCTCCTGCACGTTCCTCCCATCAAGACGAGTTCAGTGAAACTCGGTACCCAGTGGTTCTTCTGTGGGTCCTTAAATGATGAGGGCTTTACAACCTGCATTCAGTAGTTGGAAGCTGGGCTACACTGTCCTGAAAAGATGATAATTCTAGTTTAAATTCTAGCATCTGCACATGCATGAGACCAGTTGTTTGGAGTGGACCTGCTGGATGTCCAATTTCACAGGCATGGATGGTAATGAAATTCTCGGCAACTTTTTATTTTTTATTGATTTAAATTGCATTTGGTTACCAAGCAACCTTTTCACACTATTACATTTTTACTTATATATTTTTCATCCATTAAAATAAATTAGTATTGAAATATATGACAACCATATATCAAAAGCACTAAACCAATTAAGGGGCAATAAAATCACTGTAAACAACACAATTATTTGATATTTCTATCAATAGCAGCAGTGGACTCAATTCTATCTCCCAATGTACTTTCTTACTTTTTACACTAAGATTGGGCGGAAAGTTTTCCATGAACAATTTCCCAGATGTG
This sequence comes from Ambystoma mexicanum, assembly GCF_040938575.1. NCBI lineage: Eukaryota > Metazoa > Chordata > Amphibia > Caudata > Ambystomatidae > Ambystoma > Ambystoma mexicanum. The sequence continues at coordinate 152,794,433 of NC_090936.1, forward strand.
CATAGCAGCTGCCGGGATCACTAATGTTTCTGCCTCAAATGGCATACTCCAGAACTGATCAGATGCATAATATTGGAATGTTTCATACCCACGTTCACACAAGTTTCCAGTGCATAGCACTGGGTTAGAATATGCCTGGCAGATTCTATGTCTTGCCCACAGAGCCTACAAAGTCTGTTCTCATGTGGTATCCCCCTCCAGGCTCCTGTATTTTCCAAGACCAATATGGTCTGTAGCCTGACTGAGGTGATAAATCTTATCAGACCCGGACATCGTCTTTTTATCAAGTATGATTTAGGGGGTCCTATCACAAAGGACTGCTGCGTATATTCATGAAACTTTCTCAGGGAGTTGAGCGGACTCCTAGCGAGTTCAATATCATAAGTCTTTGTTTTGGTCGGTATCCTGGCGATATTATACTCCAGCCAAGACGTTGGAATTGGGGTCACCCCTATGTCTTCCAGAAATTGCATAGTGCGCTTTTCTAAGTTAGAAAACCATTCACTCTTGGAGTAACGATGGGCATGTAAACCGGACAATGCAAGCAGAGAGTCAGAGCCACTAAGCTCAAACTTTATCCTGGCCCATAAGTTTGCAGAGACCTGTGACCATGAGGCAAAACGTGATTGCACTCCCAGTTCCAGCGTAATTGCCTGGACCGGGGTGGAGGCCGGTAGATTTAACAGTGATGTTAGTATTTTTCCCTTCAATCTGCCCAATACGGCCACCCATTTCCAAGGGAAGACTTCCAGTGCATATAACATGGAAGGGACTATGGAGGTCTTGTAGGCCATTATCTTCGGCTCTATACACCTTCCTCCTTGCACATCTACAGCTCTACAGCTTTTCTTAGGACCAACCATTTTTTCCACAATTTTTGGGTTACCTCCTCCAAAAGACTGGCCCCAGAAAATGTGGACCTCGTAACAATTTCCAGGTACTTATACTCTGGGGTCACTTCCACTTTATCCCCCCAAGAGACCACTTATACATTTTGTTGGACCGGGCCCCTTTCCCAAACACCATGATTTTTGTTTTCTGGATGTTTGGTCTTAGTCCAAGGGTCCTTACATACTCAGCCAGTGCCTGCAGCGACCTTTGTAGGCCAATCTTGGTTCTGTCCAAGAACACCACATCGTCTGCATACAAAATGCAGACCAGGCCCTTGTTATCATACTGCGGGGGGAATTCAGGACTTTAACCAACTTCCTTGCTAGCAGGGACAAATAAAAATTAAATAGCAGGGGGGGCCAGCGCACATCGTTGGGATGGTATCAGTTAGCGCCCCATCCTGCGAGAGACGTATTCTCACTACTGTGAAGCTATATAGGGCTTTAATGAAGTATAGCAGCGATGGATCCATTTACCACTCTTCCAACATTTCCCAAAGCTTGCCTCTCAGAACACTATCGAAAGCAGATGTGAAGTCTACAAAACATGCATATAGTGCCGAGTCACGTTTAAGCTGAGTATCTGAGATTAAAGTGACCAATCTCCAAATTGCGTGGGTTGCGGCACACCCCTTCCTGAAACCAATTTGATGATAACCCAGGAGTCCCTTGTCCACCACCCAGGCCGTAAGGATCTCCAGCAGAATGCTGGCAAATATTTTCCCGCTGCAGTCCATCATGGCTAATAGCCTATAATTTTTGGGTTCCTTCCAATTACCCTTCTTGAAAACAGGTACTAAGATTGAACTCGTCCAGGTCTCAGGAATTCTGCCAGCTTGACAGACTTGCCGAAACATCTGATCTAATAGGGAGACACATAATACAGGATCTTCCTTCAATACCAAATTTGATAGGCCATCATGACCGACTGCAGCAGATACTTTTAGTTGTCTAATTCTCGCCTCCAGATCTACCGTTTCTAAATATTCACTGACCTTGGTATTAACCATAGGTCTGGTGTTCACCTGAGTACTACAAGGACCATCGACATTTTTCTTAATGTGGTCCACCCATTTGCCTTCTGAGACCGCCACTAACTCCCTAGCTGCCTTGGGATTTGTCTGGACATTCCCCAACCAGTGCCAGAATTTCCAGGAATTGTTAGTTCTAATCAATCTATTTAGAAATGTCCACCCCTCATCCGTCAAAGAGAATCAATGACCTTTTACCCAGTTACTATACCTTCTCTTCAGAATTATTGCCTTAACTCTGTTTTCCGACCAAGTATTTAAGGTGTTTTTACCAATAATTCGTAGATCCCGATTTAGCTCTCTTTCGTCTAGCAATCTCTGGATCATAACAACGTTCTGGTCTGTGAGAGAGACTTTGGGTGATAACCCCTTTAATATGGTTCTTCCACAATATATGATCAACCATCGAACCCATCCCATCTTGTAACTGGGCCCCTGTCCCCACACTTTCTTGGCCTCTCAACTAGTCATTCAGTTTTTTAATCCTGTTTACTGACCAGCGAAGGCGATTGCCACCCGGATTTACCTCCAGCCTGCCTAGTACCTGCATCTGCTACATTTTGTAAGCTTTTCGGCCGTGAGTATCAGCACTGAATGATCACTAGCTTCAGCTACCCTAATCTCCAGCCGCAGATTTAACCTACCCACCTGAGGATTAATAAATATGAAATCTATTAGACTACTCGCCTGACCATTTGTCCAGGTAGTTGCTTGCAAGCCCATGCCCCCCCCTCCATTAATACAAAATCAAACTCAGCCATGACTTGCAGCCATTCCCTTCCCCTGCCTCCCCCTCCATTTATCATTCGTAATCGATCCCTTTCTTTTCTGTTGGGCCTCAGCACAGTCAACATTAAAGTCCCCTGTGATAAACATCATGGTATAACTAGGGAGTTTACCTACCCATGTTCTCAATTTTGATGTCATAATGTTCATGATTTCTATAGAGTTAGTCTCTCCCCCACACCCCCGGATGGTCGTGCAGTGTTTCCACTAATATAGGGTGGAGGTCTTTCCAGGGTTTGTGAGAATAGCTACTAAATAGTTTGGGTGTAGAGGGCCATGTACTAATTCAGTCAAATTATAAGGGGCTCGTGCTCCAATAGATAAACCTCCTTTAGGTCTGCCTATAACTGGTGGCTTAGCCAATCGAAATAAAAGGGTATAACCATCCATCGTAAAAGGGTCACATAGCCATGTCTCCTGCAGGCAAAAACAGGACATGGTCCTTGGATTATTCATTATTGTTATATTATGAAGAAAGGATCCATGTCCTCTTGAGTTCCAAGACATCAACAAAAAACAGTTATGTCGGGCTTCTTGACTTGTCACTGTGTTTGCAAAGGTATATTCGCCCAGCTTCCCCTATGCCCCTTAGGGGCTATAGTGATCGCCCCTTTCGGATTACCATGTTCATATACCGCAGGGTGTGTTCCCTACCGTTCCTCAGATTTATGTCGCTCTGGTACGGACACCTATATTTCAAATCCCAATAAGTTAAGAGCCACTGCCCAATTGTCCAAGCTATCTACTTTAGGCAGTTCAATTCCTGCAAAATCTGTAGTCGAGATCAGAGCTAGGTCGGGAATCATGTGGAGTAATTCCAGCAGCTATGTTCTATTTAAAAAAGGACTGGATGTAGTTGTCTTCCTCTCCACAAACTTAATGTGAGTCATGTCCACCCTCCAGGTTATATCACTCCCATGAGGATCCTTGTTCTCAGTCGAAGGTCTCAATTGTTCAACTCGATCTGCCCATGTTAGATTGGGCGCCTCCTTATCGTGGTCGGCAACTGTTATTTTATTTTGCCCTTTCGGCGTTATCACTGCCTGATCATTGGACTGCTTCAATGCTGGCAGTGGGTTTCCCTCCATACCTTTCATCTTTAGCTCTGGTAGGTTACACCACTCATGTGGCTTACTATTCATCCTAGATCTTTGATCCTTCTCTGCCAATGCCTTGGCCATGCTGTTTCCTTTTTTTGCAATGGAGACAGGGTTTTTGTGACCCAACCATCCATTGGGCCTTTAAGCAAAACCTGTCTGCTCTGGCCATCTGAGAGCGTGTTTCTGAAAACACAGTCCTATTTTCCTCTTATTTGCTGCTTTTGTTTTGGCCCACTCTCAGATTCTGCCTCCTTCACCCCTCTAGTTGTACTCCTCTTGTGCTTAGATGCTCTTTTTATGTGCCTTAACTTTCTCGGCACTGATTCTGGGGCATTGAGCAGGGATAGTTCAGCGCAAATTGCTTCCAATGCTCCACTGTCGGACTCTGTCACCACATAGGCACTTTCTTGCTCTTTTGTTTTCATCCTCGGAGAAGATGTGGCTGTCATTATGTGGTCCATCCTATCAGTTATCAGCTCCTCTTCAGCTGTGGGTGGGGCTTTTTTTTTTGACATAACGCTAATTCCACCAGGTCATGCCTTGTTGCTTTTTGTTCCTCAGCCATCATCGCACATAATTGGAACAAAGCATCTAATTTTATCTTCCAATATGTCAGAATCTATCCTCTTGCTGAGTGAATTACATGGATCTATGTGATTTTCCTGCGATGGAAATCACTGCATGCAAAAGGTCTGCATGGGAAACATATGCAATACAAACATTTTCCCATGCGGACATCCATTCAAAAAAACAACACATCCATACAAACACACACCCCCACCCACACCCCCAGTCAAACCCCCAACACACCCCCCCACCCCACTACTTACCTTTCTTTCTGATGCGCTGTGTCCCTGCGACGCTGGTTCCCTTTCACTTCCGTGATCGGGAACCGGTGCCGCACAGTCCTTTTCTTTTCTTTAATTTTTTACATTCTTGGTTAGTGAGCTGCAGCAGTGTCCCCTGAAACCCCCCACTCACTATACTGTATAGCCCCTGCAGCCTTTTTTCCTAAAAAAAAAAAAAAAAAAAAAAAAAAATAAAAAAAAAAAAAAAAAAAATTCAGGCAGCTGCAGGGTTGTCCCCGCTCACTATACTGTATAGTATGGAGAGCGCGGTGTTGCGGGGGACACCCCCGCAGCCTTTTTTTTGTTTTTGTTGGGCAGGTGCAGGGGTGTCCCACGCAACCCACGCTCACTATACTGTATAGTATGGTGAGCAGGGTGTTGCAGGGCACACCCCTGCAGTCTTTTTTTTTTTTTTAACAACCTAAAATGCATACCACAAAAGGTTCGAACTTTTGCTGTTCGAACTTTTGGTGGTATGCATTTTAAGACTTTTTGTAAGGTCAGTACTTTAGGTGCGGTCATTTTGGCCGAAACCAATTACATATATCCTTGGCCGGGGTCATCTCTCCTCTTCCCACATACCTAGTTTCATCTTCTGTTTCACTTTCCCCAGGAGCGGATTTAGAAGAGGTCATAGAAATCTCCACATTTGGCATCCTAGAGAGGTTGGACGACATCAGGTTAACTGATTCGAAATCTGCCGGGGCCATAGAATTCCTCTTGGCCACACGACAAGAAGTGAGCCGTTGTTATCAATCGATGTTATTGAGTACTGCTCTATACCACCAGTGATAAAGGGATTAACCACACTACCAGCTCGTTCACTTGCCTGCTTGTCACCTGTGAAGAACGACTTAATTTTCAGCTGGATTGATGGTGTTGTAGGGGCTAATATTTTCACCACCTTTTTCTTCCTGGGGGCAGGTGTCGCTCCAGATTTTTTCAGAGTAGGGCTTCTGGTTCTTTTTCCTCTTGTTTTCATTTTCTGTACCGTAGTTGCACCAGCTTTCTTGCTGGAGGGAGATGCCAACAATTGTGCAGTTTCTAACAATGTCTTAGGCTCCCCGCCCCAGCACTACTACCCGCCGTACCCAGTCAGCGATTTTACAAAGATAAACCTTCCCGTGATGTTGCACACTTTCCTCTTTGAGTCGGTGCGCTACAGTAGGTAAATCCACGCCTATAATTATTAAGTTCCAGTGTAAAACCGTTTTAAAAGTACAGTTAGGATTATGAATATGCCCATCAGCTGCTTCTATATAAATTGTCCTTATCTTGCTAAAGTACGAGTTTCCAGTAGGACCATGCAGTCAGGACTTACTTTTCATATGCAGCGCCGTCTCACTGCCACCACTGAACACTACCAAACACTTCTCAGCAATTTGTAGTAAAGATCCACTGTGCACGTCCTTGTTCTGAAACACATGTCTATGTGTATACATATTCTACAAATGGCAAAGAAGCTATTCCTACAAACCCTTTCTATGCCTAACTGTAGGGTATTTCTCTATTTTAACCACTACTGTTATAACTGCCCTTCTTCATTCATACGGGAAAAAGGTTGTGCCAACACTTCAAGAATGTGTTTCTAGAACCAACATGAATCTCAATCTCAGGGATAAACACAGAAATGAATCCACATTGTAGAATATGTACACACATAGACATGTGTTTCAGAGTGAGCTCTGATCATATTGTTGTGTTGTTTTAGAGAAATGTATTGTGATGTGTAATGTGTTTTGATAAATATTAAAATATGTATATTTATGATAACTACATGGTTATTCGCCCTTTTTTGGTTAAGGGGTGAATATGACTAAGTCTACATGCATCTAGGGTTACTCACTCTTAGCAGAAAGGGAAGGAAGCTGGCTTGTGGGACTCTCTAAATTTTGCGTTTCACTGTCCTCACCTACTCAGCCCCTAAAAAGAGGATTATTGTAGCTCACGATAGCTGATGAGTCTCTGAATGAATACAATTGGAAGAAAATAAATGCCAAGGTCACACTGGATGGGCTAGGCTATTTCAACCCAGGCAGCGTCACGAAATCCTGTGGCCAATCTTTTATTCGTTTTCCCTAAACGCCATCAATAAGGGAGAGATAGGTGGCACTAAGAGCTCAGCATGTTAGCGTTGGGAGGATGAAAAGCTCCATCAGCCAGGATCATCCATTAAGGACCATCTTTGAAGAGCCTTGAGCAGCACCAAGGGTTCTGCAAAAGGCAACAAGGGTATCAATTGCGCCAGTTTACTACTGGCCAATCCCCATTCCAAATTGTGTCATTTGGCTGCAGTCTAACCTCTTGAAGCAATATTAATGGTGATCTGATTCAGTATCTTGGAGGGCCCAAAGGCAAATAAAAACAGTTATCTTGTCACTGCGTCCTGAAGTCGTCAAGGGACGAGAACCCCAATAAAAATACCATAGTCACTCAATATATCACTAAGAAATCTAGATGGATTTTTTCCATGTTTCACTCTGAACATAAAAGCTAACCAGGACCGACAGCCACGTCAACCCTTTTAGCACCCTTCAGAAAACCTTTGCTTCAGCACTGTTAAGCAGGGAATTTTAAAGCCCTTAATCTTTAGCAGCCACTGTAAAGTAATTGTATGTCTTTAAAAGTGATTGCTATTAACCATTTGTTTATCTGTGATCATTATTTGAATATTAATTGCTTCAATAATGACAACACTAGTTTTCAGTAATTTGGGGAATTTACTTTATCTGGAAATGACATTATTTATCTCATTACATTTATCTTCATTGAGTTTTGTGGTAAATTGAATTTTTCCTCCCCCATCAACCGCTTGTCACTTTCCTTGAGCACAGTGTCAGTGAAACTACCAAACCAGTAATCCAAGGGATCTTTGGTTTGTCACAGTTTGCGTGGAAATTATGTTCAGGTGCTGTGAGAACCCAGGGTTTGTGGGTTAAGCAAGTGCCCACTGAACACTCACCCCTCGAGCCAAATACTACTTAGCTCGGGAGTTTTGTACAGAACAATTATATAGTGAATATTTAATCTGAATATAAATGTATTCTGGGACTAAATACAAATTGCCACAGTGCTTACTTTCAGCATCCCTCCTATCAGGCGAGCCATCTGGCAGTTTCTTTAGGTAGTCCTTCAGAAGCATCTCGTAACGGGGTATTCGTTGTACTGGCCCCAGCATGTGATGTTGCAGTGTCAAACTTCCACAAATCTCTTGTTTCTGTAAAATATATTTACATTTAGTAGATAAAAAGCATTTTAGACACAGGCACCATCAACATTTAAAGAACCACTGCAATCAGTATGTGGGATCCAAATAAAATACATCTCACTGGAGCATAGAATGTTCTACCTTGGGAGACCAGAACATATTCAATGAAGAAACTTGGACGAACACGTTTTTGTTTAATTTTCTGAGTATGTAAAGAGTTTGATGCAATGCATGAATTGGTAATCCCAGTATACTCTGAAAACACGATCATCATTTGGCAAGCATCTCCGGAGCAGAGTTTAGGCTCATCAGAAGCCATAAAGGGCTGTGGTAAGTCAGATGGAGGAGACAGGCCAGTTTTGTGCATTCTTACCAATGTTTTATTGAAATAAGTAAAAGGCCTCACTATCCCCGATCTGTAAATTTCCCTGCATAACAAAACTAACTAGGGTTCTCTTTGTCTGAAGTCCAAAGCAAACAGTCTGTCCTCCGTCCAAAACTAAGCTGCACTGACCCTACCACTCAGACAAAATATCTAAAACCCAGGAGAATGACTCCCTTCTCCTGCAAAGACTTACCCACCCTTAATATATAATTCTTAGATAGTGTTTGGTTATCTGATGTATTAAGTCATTCAGTTCTTTTAGGGGGCTTTTCCAACTCGCTGGTTCCCTTGCTCTTGACTTTGTAAAGCCCTATTCTTCAGTGTTCTTGGTCATTGAGTTTCATTTATTGTTCTTTTCGCAAGTGTCTCTAAAAGTCTCTCTTTCTGTAGTATCACCAGGGAAATAGTACCCGTCTTTAGGTTGTTCCAGCTCTCCATCTTGCTACAGTTCTTTAACGTCTCATGAGTAAGATATCCTATTGTCAGAATTCTCCTTTTCTGTTTCTATGAATGGGGCAAGTATGATAGACCAAATAGTTATTCTTATTCTCTTGTCCACTTCCTGTTTTACTGAGATGAGTAAAATTACTCCAGTAATGATTCTCGTTCTCTGCGTTATTCCTTATTTGTCCAATAATTATTCTTACTATTCAGGTCATCTCTTATATTACTGAAATGAGAAAGATGATTCCAGTAATGACTATCACTCTCTTTGTTGATTTTGGTATCACTAGGACGAGTAGGATGAGTCTCCAGATGATTCTTGCTCTCTCGTTTCTTTCTCTTAACACTGGGATGACTAGGATGATTCCTGTGATGGTTGAGCCAATAATGTTCTGTGCTTGACTTTCTTACATCAAGGCTACTGTGACGAGTATGATTCTGGTACTCGTTATACTTGTGGTCCCGCCTGGTCTCCCGCTACCTTCTGTTCCACGGGTGGCGTCTCCGGGCCTGCTTGCAGGATAGGGACTTCTCTTTGTTCGGTCAGGGAGGCTTCTGCCTTCTCTACGACTCTTTCTGCTTCTTGTCCGTAGCTCTACAGGGCCTCGCAGCAGTCTCGATGTAGTTACCAGAATCCACAGTCCACTCACAACTGGCTCTCTTCTTTGGGGTTTCCTTCCCCAGCTCTCTTCTGACTCCAGTTCTGCTGGTGCTTCCTTCACACGCCAGCCGGTCGCTTCCTCAACATGGACGATGTATTGGTTTCAAACATCTTCAACGCCAATGCTGGTTTGAAACTCTGGGGTTTCACTTCTCACTAATAATGGTCTTACTTCCCTTTTTATGATACACTGCTGGACCCTCCCCACTGAACGATTATGGTCCTTTTTCTCTTCAAGTTGAACGCTCTGCATCATTCGCTCCTTCCTACTCATCAAAGTATTGCTGGTTTCTACCCACTGAGCGATCAGTATTAATCGCTCACTTGTCTTCACCGTAGTCTTACCAGGTATTTCTTCAGGTTGGATTTTGGATCATATGGCACAATAACAAACAGTGGCTTGGTCTGCTGGGTCTTTCTGAAGCCACAATGTTACTGTTGGTCCCACAGTGAGGGATTTTGGGAGCTTCTCTTTTGGAATGGCAGTCCTTGTCCCCAAGGGGAGAGTCTCTCCCTGTGAGGTCCAGCTTGCCACCACCCCTATGGGGGAATATCACTTAGTGGGCACGACTCACAAGGAACGGCTCCCCCTTGGGGAGAAGTGACTGAATCCCACGATTCGTCACAGGGCATATTCCATGATGCTTGGATTCAAATTAAGCAGATTATTTGTGCTCAATTACTGTCAGATATCGAAATAAGGAGTAGGAACATTTTTACCCCAGTTTTAGTTCCACATTTTACATCTATAAATGGATCAAACGGGTCTGCTCATGACCTTCTATAGTAAGCAGTGTGGATATTGTAAAAGAATTTCACAGCCAAAAATAAGCATGTGAGCTAGCAAGCCCTCCTGCAAACGATCCAGTGCACTGGTAGACAACCTAGCGCCAAAGATTTCAAAGCAAAGACTTGAGTAATAAGACCAAAATGGGGAAGGCTCCCGTGCTGTGTATCTGTGTGCCTCTCATCAAGTTTCTGGACACTGAACACTTTCTAATGCCAATTAAACTATATAGCCTACAGTTGCAGTAGCAGACACTGGCTATAAAGATCGATGTTCCAATGACAGATAAACAATCTTGTTTAAAAAGGTTGCAGTCTACCAAAAGGTACAAGCTAGAAATGAATAATAAAACAATTTTATTAATTTGTCCTTCGATATGTCATGGCTAGATAATTTTGCGGTAATCACAAATACACAAGTCTGGCTCGTCATCAAAGCATTTATTTACTCTGCACATAGAAGACATTTTACCTGCTTGCCCTAGTTCTACAGAATGTTCAGCTCCACCCCTTGACCAACATATCATTTGTCTGGTTCATCCACAAACGCCTTGTATAAAAAATTACTCTATGAAGTGAAAGAGCTACAGTCCAGTGGGGGATGAACTTTGAAGGTCCTCCACATGTGCAACTTTAATATGACCAAAAGGACAACCACCATAGTTCCACCCTCAACACTGCCAACCCTTTAATGAAAAATAACAGAACAAACTGAGGTATAGCCAGACTTCTGAGAAGGATTGGAGAAAACAAAACAGGAATTCAAAGTGGGAAATAAAGGTTTTATGCTTTGTGGAACAGTCCCGAAATCAGAAACAAAAGTCTGATCTTCAGAATGAGCATCGATGGAAATGTATGTGGTGGCGACCACAGAAGAGATCAGGGACATGAAGTGTGACCAGATCTTCCCTTAGATAAGAAGACTTCACTGGCTCCCTATATATCCATCCTACCTCTTGAAAGTTGTACTTGCCACCTCCTCAACAATGGCAGGTACATTTTCATTGATTGAACAGATTGACCTCTGCATTTGCCCAAAGCTGGCGAGTAAAATGGTATGTGCTGAACCGGTGAAAGAAGTTGACATATACTGGTGTAATTTCTATTGAACAGTATTGTATTTTGGGTTTCAAAAGAAATGTTTTTCATTTTGTATTTTGCCAGGATGGAGCTTGAGCTCAAGCCTAAAATTGATTTATACTCCAGAAACATGACCAACAGAAAGCACACAAATGTTCTTTCCTTGCAGTATTTGCGATACTTTGGTACTAGGACTATTATCGCCACAATTCTCCGTCAAAACGACTCTTGATACAAATTCCTAAAAAAAACGAGGGACTTCAGTCTTGTTAGTTCTGATACATACCCAGCTCAAAGTATCTCATCTCTGGAAGCATTTGGAGGCCTGGCTGTAGCAGGAGTCTTCTGTCGGCGCGTTTTGGCATTCACCAAAACGGAGGGAACCCCGATTCCAAAATATCCAGGTTGTGACATATCACCATATATCACTATCCCTCGGCCACACCATCCATCCCCAGCGCCCACCTGTGTCCTTATGTGAGCCGCAATTGCCAGAATAGGGAGGCTCATCGACCTGGACAGTCCCATTTCTGCAGGGCTGGATTTACAAGAAGCTTCTGCAGCTGACCAGATCACACTCACTATCCTAGACATACAATGGCCATCCCCATCAGATACTGACCTCTCCTTAAGAGAGAGAGAGCTCAGGAGACCCCAGTCTTTGTCCTAATCCAATTGGCCTGGCCCCATTAATCTGAACTGTCATTGGCAAAGCGGGCACTCTCCCCATAGGCAAGAACAGTCACTTGTCACTCACCTAATATCTTGCCCTAGATGTCCTATCGCTTAGTGCCTACCATAAAGGGTCTCTCAGCTAAGTACATGTTTGGCTTGCAAGGACCCAGTTCTTTTCCGATCCCATGCTCCTAATGATCTAATAAAAAAAAATCTCTATAAACGTTGTAAGGGTGCAAAAGGAGGAGAAAAGACATACAGGTGGCATGTTTGTTGGCATAAACTTTTATTATAGGATAAATAAAAGAGAAAATCTACCTTTCCCCAACTCTAAGAGGGGTTTCTCTAGCTCAACCAAAAATACTAAGTATTCAGTCAGGTTGTTCATGTGAACCAAGAGTCCACTATCCTGTTTCAAAACCCCTGCTTCTCTCCCTTACATTTGTAACTAAACTAAAGACAGAATGGGTCTTCTTGGCTCAGAACAATGACTCCCTTCTTCTGGACAATGGAACCCAGTTCTAACTTTAGGTGGGACCTTTATCCGAAGGAATGGCTTCCTTGCCCAGGTCTCAATCCCTTTCCAAGGTATTAAAACAAAGTTGCATGTTGAGATGTCAGCAAATGGCAAAGTTCTCAGCTCAAACTCAAAAGGTATAATTCCAATTCTTAGGTGGAATCTATACCTGAGGCAATGGCTCCTTTCCCCAGGTATTAATCCCTTTTCAAGGCACAAGACAATGTTCCAGATCAAACTTCCAGCTCAAACATCAACATCCCTTATCACCCAGAGCTGTTTCTTGACTAGTGGCTTCCTGGAGTATCCTGCTCTTAGTATTTTCACAGTGCCAAAGGAATGTCTCCCTTCCTCGGCTTAAACCACAGATTACAACACCAGGGGGAATGTCTACCTACCCCTGGTCTTCTCTCAGGTTTGTTTTGCAGTTTGCAACATCAGAGGGAATGTCTCCCTTCCCCTGGCATTCTCTGAGGCGCTGAGGCTTTTTATACAGTTCAGAATGTCAGGGGGGTGGGGGGTGCAAATGGCCTTTCTTGTGTCCCCGTATGGTAGTTCCAGCAGGCGCCAGCACCTTGTAGTACCCTTTTCAATTTCCCCAGTAGCCCTGGTGTCTTCAGGGCATCTGTTGCTTCAGTCCCGTTGGATATGTGCTTCCTCAAGCTCTGCTCTCAACTTCTGTGGGCCTCTCGGTTCTTTTGGCATGCAGCTGCAGCTCTGCAGCCCTTCTTTGTGCGTGTCTCCGCTCGGCCGCTCTGTATCTAGGGTGTGCTTGCCTGGACGTCCTCTGCTTCTCTCCGACGCATGATCCTTCCACATCGGACAGCTTGTGAACTTCCCACAGGTCCAGCAAATATCTCTCCAGTCTCTTATTTCTGTGGGGAGGGTGAATGTTCCCCATGCTCACAGTTCCTCCAGGTAGGACCTTCTCTCCCATTCGAGTACTTCTTCCCTTTCAGCTCTTTTTTGGGCCAATCAGCATTCAGAATCACTAGAATACTCAGTGTAGTTGGGAGGAGTGATCTTCATGGCTGTGCACCTCCGTCTCACTACCTTTCCTAGTAATTGCTCTAGGTTAGACTAGGTTTCTTCGCCCCAGAACTTTGTATATTCTCTTATTGACATATATACATGGGATGACCAAGTATGGGGTTGGTAGGGAGGTTTTTTGGGGTGAGTGTACTGCATTCTCCCTAGATAGTCGTCCATAGTGCTGTAGGGGGTTACCTCCCCATGGGATCTGCCCACTGAGCACCACCCCTAGGGGGACTATTGGATAGAGGCCTCACCTCCATGGCCTCATGGGAAGGTGCTCCCCCTCGGGGAGAAGTGACGACATCCAAGGATTTGCCACACCTTCCAATTACTTGTACGTCCGCCGCCCCCAAACATCATCATGCCCCATCATCTAGGCCTCTACAAACTGCATTGTGAGACTAATAGTTCTATTTATGGTAATGCTTGCTTTGTTGCTGTCTGCCAGCACCTCTATTGCCTCTCAGTGTATGTCCAAAAGCATGTGCCCATACTCCCTACTACCACCTTTATTTACTGCTTTTTGGTTAATAGTGGTGCTGATTTACTACTCTTCCATACACTTTAATAGTCCCTCTCCATTATACTTCTCTTGAATGCTACCCTATTACAGTGATTCACACACTCAACATAATGCTTATGCTCACCTCTCTCCCTAACTTTGTCTCTCCTCCCTAAATATCTCTGATTTATTCCACCCCTCACTCCCTTAATTATCATGCTACTGCCTTTCACCCCACCCAGAAAAGTCCACCAGGCAGTCTAACATACTATAACCTCATAAGCCCCCCTCAATCTCTCTTCCCCCTACCCTTACCCACTGCTCCTACACAAGGACTAAGGAATGCCAGATCTATATAAAAAAAATAAATAACCTACCGCCATATCACAGATCAATTTGATGCGCTCCCACACTGCCACCCTCCCTCCTCCGCCCCAACTCTAGTCGTCACAGGCGTTTCTGAAACCTGGATTAACCCTTAGGACTCCACTACCCCGGTCCTGCTGCCCCGTACACCGACTCTGCCACCGCCGAGCACTCCCCTAGCTCATCTAAAAGAGGTGGCAGGGTTGGCCTAATGTTGAATAAGGCAGATCACACCCCTCCCTCCCCCATCAAATTTTCCACCACTCTCCGAGGTCAAGGTTGTCCAACTACCTCCCACCCACCTACCCCACTCACTGTCATCCTGATCTACAGGCCCCTACCACCCTCAACTCCTCCTCTGACATTGATCTTGACATTGACTATTTCCATCAAAAGCAAATAGTGCTCATGGGTGACTTCAAAGATCTCTGCTACCCACTAACTTGAACTTGACTACCTGATCTCAGACCACTGCCAAAAGAACTCTCTTGACCGTATCTTCCCCTCCTCCTCACTTTCCCCATCTAATCTCACAACCAACACTTCCCCTAATGATCACCTTAACCTATAAGTCAGATATAATGTTCCTCCCTCCCATCTCCTCCATCGCAAAACATAAATTCAAACTAGACTCCCATGCCCATCTTCTAGCCCAAATCATTTTAATTGTTCTGCCTCTTGATCCTCCCCAGGTCTCCACACTTTAATAGGCCTTCTTTGCTCCCCACTTCAAGCACCACTATTACTCTAGAAACATCACCATACTCAGATAGGAGGAAAGCGGATTGCAATGCACCGTCGAAGAAACAGAACTCCGATTGAGACTCTGGCTTCGGCCATCTTGGAAAAGACCAGTGCGGTCCATGTGTTCTCAGAACAAACGTGACAGCACAACAATGGCGACCAGTCCTACTCCTGCATCTCCGCCAGAACGGTGACGCTGTGACACAAACATCTAATTTCCCCCAGACCTACTCTTCTCATTTCTTAAGGCAAGAAATCTTCGGGTCCGTTTTGACAGTGATCTCATTCTCTGTCATTTTACTACTACTATCTCTACTGCTGCTAGGATTACCATGCTTCTTATTAGGAGAATATGTCCCTCCTCACCGACCACTCTGCCAAAACCCTCATAGAAAGTCTAGTATTCAGTCAGCTGAACTACTGTGCTAAACTCCTCCAACTCCTCCATCCCGCTTGACAAAATACTCTACTTCGCCATATGCATCCTCCATAATCTCACCCTCTTTCCTTACTTGCCATCATTTCCTCCATGCTGGCTGGCTACTTGGCTTCAAATCCATCCATGGGCTTGCCCCCCACCTGCCTTACCAGAATGACGCTCTTTCTCACTACGCCCCCCTGCTCAACCTCTACACTAACACCCTCCGCTACTTCTTTGTTGCCCGCCCACCATGAGCATTTTATGGCTTTTGATCCTCCCGCCTTGCTTCTCACCACTGCAACACTAGCCTCCCATGTCAAAAACACTGCTACCATGCATTCCTTTGAACCTGCACTCAAGCTTCACTTACTGAGCCTAGAAAGTGCACACACCTATGTTCCCAGCTCATCACTCCCAAGTCAAGACTACCCTGTACCAATCAACTTATTTTAGGACCTTTCACACACCCAGTCCCTTTGGACTGCTTTGTCGTGTGCTGTCCCTGGTTTGTGCATCTTGTATTCCTTAAAATAAACTGTCAGTCCCTCATTATTAGTCCTTCTCAACAACAGGATTGACCCATATACTTTGGTTTCTTCGGTGAGTTTTCTGATGGAAACATTGTGTTCCTGGAATACGCTAATACAAATTTATGTGTAATAATCTCTGCCATTACTTTTTCAGATTTATTTATCCTGCTACTCTAGGCTATCTTCCTATAGGTCGTTTTATTTTGTTATTAAATAAGGTGTCATAATGTGTCATCTGGTTTGTGTCTCTAAGCCAGGTGAGCCTCCGGGGTAGGCACTTGACTGAGATAGTCACTTGATCAATTTTGGCAAGGACCCCCTCAACAGTATTTTTGATCATATTTTGTTCCTATTCCCAAGGGTGTTAGGGTCTGGCACAGGAGCAGAAGCATTGTACTATTTACCCTCTCGGGTGCTAATAGATATTTAAGGTTTAATAAAGTGTTCATTTTTAAAGGAAGTAGGTTTCATGTGACAACCACAAGCCTACTTCCTTTTAGAAAGGCACTGAAAACAAAGATGATATTGATGGGAAATAGTAAAGGAATTGTATCCCTTTACCATTTCCATGCGGACGAGTTAAGGGGCCAGGCCAGATGGTGTTATGCCCACCGAGGAAAGATAAGGAGAGTGGGGGAGAGATACAGGTTCAGGAATGGGTAGATGTGGGCAGGGACTGAAAGCTTGAGGGGGGCTCAGAGTTGCTTAGGGACAGCAGCGAGCAACAAAGATGGCAGAACTTTGGGGCAGAGGCCGAGGTGGTCGAAGGAATGCGGGTGAATACCATGGATTCACACCTGCGTTCCTGGCCACACAATTGGCCAGGCAGTTCCCCAGGGGACTGAAGAGTCTCACAAGTGGAAGGATTCAGAAACAAAAATATATTTGATATTAAATCAGGCGTGCTAAAGCAAGGGTCTGTCCTTGAGTTAGCACCATACATTGGTATAGGACTGAGACGAGAAAGATGGGACAAGGTAGTACTGGATAACTCAAAGACATCACCTAAAGCACTTTTTAGCGCACAGAGTAGACAATCGTATGACATCAGATTTCACTTTAAAAAAACATTTTTAGGATGTTCTTTTCAAACCTAGAAATACATCCTGAAGCATGCCTTCACGAATATCACCTCTCCTCTCATTTTAAGTCAGTTAGGTAAAAAGGCCCTCTCCCTAGGTGGGCATCCGATGTGCATGCACATTTGCAATCCTGCTTTCCATGTTTTTCCCAATGCAAAGTGTTAAACTGCACAGGAAACCTCAGCCTCTGCTGCATTCTATTACAATTGGTTTAAATTCACAAAAAACAGAGGGGAAGCAGAAGTGGTATACATCCACAAGAGGATTGACCATCCTACAATCAATTTAACACACTTAAATATAATATTACAGAAACAGTTAAAAGGCAATTTCCCTGTAACTGATAAACAATGTATCTGCCATAATTTACTGTGCCAGGGAATTGTTAAGATATATTAAATCAAGTACATATCAGTATTGGTTGAGGAATGTTTGAAGTTCTCCTAGGATCATCAGACAACCCACACAACGTCGATGCTTCTGGCTTTGCATAAAATGAACATTTTACAAACTAAAAATGCATTTACTGCAGTTTCTTTAGTCTTTCTGAACAATACATTTTCCATCAAACATGAAAAAAAATCTTTCAATGCTAGGTAGTAAGTACTTTACATGGCATATGGCCTCAAAATCAAACGTTTAAAATAGGGGTAAAAAATGAAATCAAACAAGATTGCTTGATTTCAATGATTGGCAAGGGATGCACCATCTAAAACTAGAATGGGGACACAGACTGCATACATAAATGAAGATGTTACATTTGGCAATGCACTTACAAACTGGAAGTGCAAAATTGTGTGGTTATTGATTAGGTACAATAAATATTACTGACATGACAATACCAATGCATTTACACATTGCACTGAGGAGTTCCTAGTTTGGCACAGACTCACCTTTACAGAGATTACGTAGTGCTCCATGGACTTCCTCGAATTATGGATTATTCTGGTTAGAGGAAAACTGGCCCACTAATTCCTACCACCTGCTTTTACCCCCCAGCCAACTTCACAAAACCCAGACATTTGCCCATAAAGGTGTACCTTTTTTTTTAAAACTCTTTTGATTAGTGGTCACAAAAGATACACAGCACTTACTACATTACATTTCAAATAATCTACAATAGTATGCTATATAAATCATTAAGACATTAAAGATTACAGAAACTCGCCATCGTCATGTCGCATAAATACATTCTGAAGGGGCCCCATATATCTTTGGGTCTACTTGCAGCAGGCTGGGTCAGGACAAATTGTTCTTCCGATTCATTAACATATGTCAATTCCCGAAGGAAGTTATTCACGCTCGGCGGACCAGCGCTTTTCCAAGTCTGTAAGATGCATTTCTTGGCCACCGCACATGAGATGTTAACCAGTCTTCTAATTTTTTCAGAGCATTTGCCAATGTCCCCACACAGGTATTTTTGAGGGGTCAAGACAGGTGGAATCTCCTCCAGCATCACCGCCACATCCCTCCAGAATCCCGCCACCACTGGACATTCCCAGTACATGTGGAATGCTCCGGCTTTGGGAGCCCTGCATTTGGGGCATTCGTCCGAGCTGTTCGCTGTGAATTTAGCTATTTAAGAAGGTGTATAATGTAGTCCGTTTAAAATCTTAAATTGAATTAGGCGCAGGCCAGCATTCATAGACACATTTCTGGTTAGCGAGCAGTACCTATCCCATATCCTTCCATCAATGGGGGTCTGTAGATCTCTTTCCCATTTTTCTTTCACCTAGTTTACTGTGGGGGCATGTGCCTGCACTGCAACATATAATTTAGAGATCCCCAGGCCATCTTTAGCTGTAACCAACTGAGTACATGGATGTATAGGGGGTTCATCAGGGAAGAGCGGCCACCTCTTTGCAAAGGCTGATCTCATACAGTAGTATTGGAGCGTCTTCAGTGGTCCCCCGCCCAGGGCCCACAGCAATTCATTTAGGGTAGCGAATTTCCCATTAATAAACATGTCTCCCAGTTTCATTTCGCTATTTGGGTCCCACGATTCCTGCAAGCTACCATCATGTGTTGGAGGTATACCCGGATAATTCCATAAGGACACCTCTGGGCTATAGGGAGCTTCCAATCCCAGTCTTTTGTATATTGCTTCCCATGCCCTTACCGTGCAGCTCACCGGGTTATACTTGCATGTATCTTTGTACTGTGGGTAGAAAATTACAGACTGTATGTTTGTGAGGTGTGTTGTGTATTTGTCTATCCATGCGTGGGGCAGGCCATCGGAGTCCCCATACCAGTACTTCGCAAATTGTGCTTGGGCAACATAATAGTAGAGTTCAAAGTATGGTTCAGTATTTTTTTTCCCATCCTATCCTTGCTGTCTTCCCATTCCAGAAGAAGGTCACCACCATAGATCGGAGCCTGGCAACGAAGGGCCGTCCCGGCCATATTGGGATGTTCAGAAAAAAGTACTATAACTTGGGTAAAATTATCATTTTAAGAATTGCAACTCTGCCATATAGAGAGATTGGAAAGTGTCCCCACAGCTGTAGTTTAGTATTTAGTGATTGCAGTGCACTTTCATGGTTATCTGAGTATAGTGTAAGCCTGTCTCTGGAAATAAGTATCCCCAGATATCTAATATTTTGCTCTGACCACTTGAGACCGTGTATCATGTCTGGGCACTTGGTTGTTGGTGTAAGTGGGAATATTTCGGATTTGGCCTTGTTTACCATGTACCCAGAGTACACTGCAAATTATTGTATCTCCGCCATAATGGGTGCAATGTTCTTCTCTGGCTCACGGACATAGATTAGTTGGGTGGAACCTTTCATCTTTATTCCCCTATCTGCGTGCCTTAGTCTAACCGCGACTTCCATTGGCTCTATGGTGAGTGCGAATAATATAGGCGAGAATGGGCATCCCTGCCTGGTGCCTCTTGCCAGTAGGAACAATTCGGAGATGGTACAATGAGTTAGCACTCTAGGGCTGGGTTCTGTGTATAGCAATTTCACGTATCTGATAAAATTAGGACACATCCCAAATGCCTCCAGAACAGCTAGCAGGTAAGCCCATGACACCGAATCAAAGGCTTTTTCGACGTCAAGAGATATAGCCGCTGCGCTTCTGCCCTTGTCTATCTGCGCCATTATGCTAAAAAGCCTACGGAGATTTAGGGCCGTTGATCTTGTGGGGATAAACCCGTTTTGGTCTGGATGGACCATAGTCCGGACTGCTGGTAGAAGTCGAATGCCCAGGACTTTTGCAAATATCTTGGCGTACGTGTTAATAAGTGAAAGGGGTCTATAGGCTGATACCTTTTGGGACAGTATACGGGGTTTAGGGAGCACGGTTATCACAGCCTCCCTCATCGTTGGGGGAAGTATATTGGTCTCAAGGGCTTCCTCCCATACCTGCATTAATATTGGTACCAACTCTTCGCGGAACTCCTTATAGAATTGGGCACTTATCCCGTCCGACCCTAGAGCTTTGCCTGACGACAGGAATTTAATTGCTTCTGTTATTTCCTCAGCAGTTACGGGTTGCTCCATTGCCAGTCGGTCCTACTCTGAAAGCTTCGGAAGGGATAGTGCCAGAAGATATGATTTAATTTACTATCTGTTTTTGTATCTTTGTTCGAATATAGTTTTTTATAGAATCTAGCAAATATCCCGTTAATCTCCTCTTCCCTCAGGAGAACATCCCCTTGTGACGTTTGTATACTAGTAATCCGATTGGGTTGTCTATCTTGTTTTAGTAGGTTAGACAGTGTTTTCTCCGCTTTATTCCCATCCCCGTATCTATGAGCCCGCCCAGGTGAAGCCATGTAGCGGATTTCTCTAGTGGCCAAATTACCAAACTCTTGTAAGTGTGTATGTATTTCCGCCAATATTGCCCTGTATTGTATGAGAGTGTAGGCCTCCTCCAGTTCACCCAGCTTACGTTCGGTTTCATTTAGCTCGATTCGCACACTTTTTAGGAGACCTGCGGACTTGGATATAAAAACTCCCCTGATCCAAACCTTAAAGGACTCCCAGACTGTGGAATATCCATCCATCGTTCCAATATTAGTAGTAAAAAACTCTGTTACTTCAACGTGTAATGCCTCCACCACCCCGGGGTTGCCCAGTATTCCTTTTGGCATCCTCCATCTTTGTACAGGCTTGGGGGCATCGCAAAGTGCTACCTCCAACGACACTGGGGAATGATCGGATAGCGTATGAGGTAATATCTCACAAGTTTTCAGTGCAGCCGTTACAGTGGGGGAAACAAACCAATAGTCGATTCTAGACTCCGAGTCGTGGACCGAGGAGTAATACGTGTACCTTCTACCATCAGGAAGTAGTTCCCGCCAGGCATCTACAAGTGATAGCTGTGGTAATATATGGGTCAGGGTTTGGACTGTCCTGTTCGGCGCCCTGATGATAGTTTTGGATCTGTCAAGCCTGGGATCCAGGGCAACATTAAAATCTCCTCCCCATATTATAGTGGTCACATTGATTGCGGAAATCAACTGATACATATCTGTATAGAAGGCTGGGTCATCGACATTAGGCCCATATGTGTTAATCAGTAGTAGTTGTTGGCCAGCAATCTCACCCCACACCATGACAAATCTGCCAAGTTGATCAACCTTTTGGCCCTCCTGTCTGAACCCCAGGCTTGGATGAATAAGAGTAATGACACCTCTGGACTGGGATGAATAATTAGTATGGAACCTCTGTTTGCCCCATTTGGGCAGTAAGTGTAAATAGCTAGTCCCCATAGAGTGTGTTTCTTGCAGCATCAGGATTTGAGGGCCATGCCTGGCAATATAATTGTACACTTTCTTAGCTTTTACCTGGTTGTTTAGTCCCCTGGCATTCCAGGAAAGCAGCCTTACCCCTCAACCCGTCACCCGTTTTCCATAGGGAAATGTTCCGACGATGTTGGGCCTCTTAGGATTATGATGTTTGTATATCCTGGGCAGCGCCAGTATCTCAGAGACCACAATTTTAACCAGCAACAAATATTCTTCCCCTTCTACCTTGCTACTGGGGCTGAGCGACTTCCAATAGGGAGCAGTCGCCTTTTTAAACTCTCATAAGCCTGTATCAAAATAACAAACTCCATGCCCTCTTCCCAACCGCCCACCCTCATCATCATCGCCCCAAACTAGATGATATTCCCACATAAACTTGTGGAATATTCCAGGGGTAGCCATGTTGCTTCACATTACCGCCAACTCCAGTACCCCAGCTCCACTTAACCACGAGCCATGGGACCGCCTTTGGTTGCTAGTTCAACATCGTTGCAAACAAAGGATACAATAGCCCAGCCATATATTCTTCCGGTATATGTCTTTAATCTGCTGGACGAGGTCTGTTGTTCTGCGCCGGTCTGTCCCCTCTGGGAGGGAGGGGTATGGAAGTTTCTATGTAAGACATGGCTTCAGACGGAGATTCGAAAAAGTGTGCCCTACCAGCCTGTGTATTCTCATCTTGGCTGGGAACATCAATGCATAGGAGATTTGGCACGCTTTCAAGAGTTTCTTGACTGGTTTGTAGGATCTTCTGCTTGCCTGGACCCCAGCTGAGAAGTCTGGATATATGTGAATCCGGTTCGCCTCATATTGCAGCATCCCAGCCTCTCTCGCCAACCGCAGGATTGTGTCTCTGTCTCTATAGTTGAGGAGCCGGGCAATTATCGTGGTGCACCTGGCTTGGGTATTGGAGCCAGTGTGCGGTGTGCTCTTTTGACCAGGAAGAGTTCAGAGAATGCGTCTGGCCCAAACAAGGATTTGAGCAGTGTTTCAAGTTGCTTTTCCATTTGCCCTTTCCCGAAGGATTCTGCTATGCCCACCATTTGAATATTGTTCCTTCTTGATCTGGATTCGAGGTCCTTGCATTTATTTTGCAATTTGGTCATTGTTTCTTTAATCTGGGTGATGTCGCGGCCGTGTTGCGCAATGGTATCTTCATTTGTACTGGTTTTATTTTCAGTTTCAGTGACACGTGCGCTTTGTCTATTCTGGCCCTCAAGGAGCCTATTGTGGCCACTATCTCATCCAGCTTAACATTAACTGCGAGGAAACCATTTTGTACTAATGTTGTTAGCCTATCAACTGGACCCCCCTCTTCAGTCTCTCCAGTCTCGATGGATTCTGTGTGTATTTCCACATTGGTAGTTTGGTTTTGGCTGCTGGTGTAGGTGTCCATAGACCCTTTCTTTTTGTTGCCAGCGGTCTTTGCCGTCTTGCCGGTTTTGTGCGGTTCCCCCATAGTGCACCAGCACTGCGCAATGTTATCGATTTCAATGTTGTTGATTCAAGTAGGTAAACTACAGCAAGCTGCTGCAACTCAGTACCTCTATGTAGTCTCTGGGCGGGTTACAGAAGGGGTTCTAAGGTTGGGGGTCTTATGCTCCCACACCCTTGCTTTTATAGGCTGTCAGACCGTGGTCGCCACAAATGGACTGTGACCTTCCACGTAATTAAATGTAACAATGACCAGCTTGTGTTGCCTCGTTTCGTAGTTTCAGCACAGCAATCGTGTGCATCAGCCTGCTTGTTGCCAAACACGGGGGTCGCGAGTGGCAACACACGTGCTTCGCGGGCTCCCGGGGGGCGGTTTATATGGTTAAAGCTGAGCAGCAGTACAGCAGCGCCCCCATTCGTCTTTCAAGCCAACAGCACACAATCAAACAGAGGAGGCCAGAACCGCGTATCACCTCCTGGGCCTTATTGTTTTTTGCAGAACGCCAGAGCGCTGCAGGCCACCAGTTGATGGTGGATCAGCGTCACATATATGTTGGGGCTCCCAAGTTGATCGCAGTATGTGTCCTTGAAGCCCATTAAGCCATGCCTCCTGAGCACTTGCAGACAGAGTGGTTAGGGCCACCTCAAATCGGGATTTCACGAGCACGAACAGCGCCCGCCGAAGGACCCCGACACTTGTGCCAGCCGCAGCGCTGCGCAACCGAGCGACTGCTCCTGCATCGGCTGCGCCAAGCCGCCGGCTCACCGCCAAAGGGGTTTTGTTATGTCAGGCACAGCCCCGTTTCTCTCTCGCAGCCTCCGGGCGCCCTACTTGATGCTCCGTGTAAAACCGTTTTGTTCCGGGCCCATTCGGGATTAGGGCCGACACGCACCTGATGTTACACAGCATAGCCACTGCAAGGGACTTGCACGGGTGGGTCCTCGAGGGGGGTGGGGGGGAGAACGCGAGCGTCGCTGGCACCCCACAAGCTGGATCTGTAACTCCCAGGGGGTTCACCGGCTGCCTCTGTGTCTGCCACCTTTCTCGGCTTGGTGTTCCGACGGGTGCGTATGTTCCTGGCCGAGGCGTGAGTCTTGGTGATAGGCTCTGCCCATCAGCGGCCCTCCGTCGTTTTCACGTCCCCGGCCACTGGGTGGTTTCTCGCGGTTCTGTCCGCCGGATTGTTCCAGCACCGCACCTGGGCTGATCTTACCACAGCCGTATCACATTCGATTTAGGTCCCAGCGCAACAGGATTTTTGCAGTGTAGGCACTTGTGTCTGGGCTATCAATAGAACCGCTTTTCAGCTTCGCAGGAGGCCTTTCAGAGGATATACAAGCACAGGATGTCCATGTGGAGCAGGAGCTCCCGAATCAGGCAGCCATTCCTCTGTGCGCAACAGCGCCCTCCCCCCCATAAAGGTGTACCTTTTAAGTTTTAAATGCACGCAGTCCAAGGTGGAGAATTGTACCTTGATACTGTAGAGGTTGAGGAACATGAAACCAACCTCTTAAGCCTGCTGGAGCCTAGGTTGAGGGGGTACTTCTTTACATCTAAAAAGAAACCATCCAGGAAGGTCACCGTATTAAAGTACCACTTCCTGACTCGCATGCCTGCATGGCTTTGACATGACCGTGAGCATCTGTCCTCTACGATTACATTGTCGTAATGGAAGGATGCTCCCCTCGTTGGCATGTAGTTGCTGGGCATCTATGTTCACAAGATATTGCTAAATGTACTAAATTTAGATCCTCCTCCTTAGGCAACAGACAATTGAATGGTCAGCCAGGCTGGGGAGGTGAATGGATTTTTGGTGATTTGTAGCTTGGGGTTTAAAAGAGCTACACTAATAATAGCCTTTAGGTAATGAAATGAGTATCTTAGTACCTGAATTTCTTGGATAATAAATTTGAACTGAGCTGATCGCTCCATCCACGTCTTCACCAGTTCCATTGCATTATCAAAGTTCCTCACATACTCTGCATACATTTTCAGGAATGGGGCCAACTTCTGCAGGATGTCACCAATCTTTGGTGTGGTGGACCTGCAAAGCAAGATGAAGTCATTCATGTAAGCAGTTGAAACCACACTTTTCACATCACCAAGTTTTTGTGCATGTGCAATAGGCTGCAGCCTCCAACACCATTGCTCAGAAAACAGTGTCAATTTTCACTTTTTACATTATTTAAAATCAGTTCATCTGAGTGTCCTGTGATCCCCTTGAAGTGATCTGAGGATTATGCGTTCATAAAAAAATGTAATGAAATAAAAGGCTGATGTATGTGATTTTATCTTGCATTGTGCAGTATCGCTTTGGATCAGTCTTCTTCAATTTGTATTGCATATTATTATTCTTTCTGATACTGTAACTTACAAGAAAGGTTACACAGTTATGCGACTACACAGACTACAGTCATCACCTGGATGATGCTGATAATTTCACAAGCAAGTAGACAGGAAAAGGACATCAAATCTCATATAGAAAATAGAGTAAATATTTTTACAATTTCTTTTGTTTTTAGACATTCTCGTTAGATAGGGGATTTTGGTCTCTAGAACACAGGCCTAAAGTGCGATGCAAAAAAGAGCATCATGCATAGGCCGACACACAGTGTGAAGTGCTTCAGGCATGCATGGTAGTGGCTGCAACCTGCACCTGAACGATGCACCGCATGTAAGTAGATCACAAGGGAAGTGTGGGGTCTGGGTCCCTCGAAAATGGCAAGAGGGGTGTTGGAGAAAATAAAGAACTATCTTTGCGGATAGTGCCCTTTACTGGGTGGGCCGCCGCAACATTGGCTTTTTATACGCAGGCTTTGGCCCTAGATCCTATTTACTGTGCCTCATAGATTTGGTGCTTAATAAATACAAAAATAGATTCCAACAGAATAAAGACAAAAAATACTTTCTTTTGAAAATAAGTTCCCTAAAAGAATATAATAGCAAAAACAACAAGCAAGCAATTTTAATTTGTCAGTGAAACCAACCATGATGGAAAGAACGAATGAACGAACGCACACACACACACACACACACACACACACACACACACACCCCCCCCATACCCCCCCCACCCCCCCCACCCCCCTCTGCAATTAAATGGATTTATGCAAACATATTTATAAACCATTATAACAAATTCTTGTCCCAAATATGTGATGTAATAATTATAAGGTTTGAATGCCCACAACATGCAACATCATAAATCATTGTGAAGAAAAGAAAACACAATAAAAATAGATTAAGACCAGTGTTCAAACCCACAGACCCCAGCCTGTGTACATAAGCATAGAACATGTTGATGAAGTGGGCATCATAAAAGATTTATTCATACGCATTTCACGATAAAAAAGGCCTCATATTTATCTACAATTCTGGTCAATAATAATGATACAAAAAACAAACAAATAAAACTGCTAAGGTAAAAAACAGATTATAGCCTGCTCCCAGTTGTATCTTTTTACCCATTTCCTAATTTTTGAATACACGTTAGGAGTGTTCGACAAGGGTGCATCTTGTTTTAAAAGCAGATTTAATGTAGGCAACAAGATTGGGAAGACCCACTGGGGTATCAAGGGCGATCAGTCTTTTTCCCCCCTCCTGATAACCTCCGGTATCCAAAGTGCAAAAAAGTATTACCAGACATGTTCTTCTGTGTGTGCTATACCAGGTGCAGAAGAAAAGGAAGTGTGCCTTTTTTGCTTTGAAACCTGTGCCTTGGCATAGCCCTCCATTTCCCGATGGTTCAGATTACCACCTCACCATAACATTTTGCAGCAGTATTGTGTGTTTAATAGTTTCTTTTGACAATAGTCATACAACTTACTAACACATATATAGCAACTGCTAAAGTACACCTAAACGTCCCATCTAAAAAGTTTCCAGTAGAATAAAATGAAGATACATAATACAGTTTTAAAAGCATCTCATAAGCAGTTAAAATGATAAATATGAAGACTGTGGCAAATTGGTGCAGCAAATCAAATATGCGGTTTGTAAAGTGCATAATAGTTATCAATATTCCCCCATCAACAACATTCAAAAACAATCCTAAATAATTTAAAACCCCATGGGTACTTTGACCAATAATCGATAACCTGCATGCTACACATAAATTCACTGTGGCTCTAAGAAAGAACTACTTACATTAAATAAAGACGGGTTATTCCCATTTTAAAACGGGGAGAAACCCTACTCGACTAGAAAGAAAGATTATATATTTGTCATCATATAGATTGTTTCCATGAGGCATTCTTCATGCCTCCTCGTGGCCAACTCCTCCCAGTACTTTTAGAAAAAGGTATGTCATTCTTATTCTTCTTCGTCTCAGTGGTGTCACATCTCAAGGAAGGAAGGGAGGGAATGTTCCAGTAACACTTTTAGTTGCACTCTCTGCAGACTTTAGGGTTTTTATGGGTGCAAGCACAAGAGGGTTAGGGAGTTCCTTCATGGAATGGGAGTCCTTATCCCCATAAGGGGATTCTCTTCCTCTGAGGTTTACTTTCCACCACCCTTAGGGGTACTATTGGGTAGCAGTCTCACCTTCCTAGCCTCACAAGGAAGGGCTCCCCCTGGGGAGAAGTGACAAGAATCTATGAATAGTCACAAGGCCCAGGCTTAACATTTATGTCTCCTAACACAAGAAAGCTGCCGTTATTCCAGTCGACTGTGCTCTCACTCAGGTACTCCCTCGGCTCATTAAAAGTGTCCCGGGTTCCTTTTTTGGCAGGGAGTATACATTAATGGTGTATAACTCATTCTGGTGATCCCTAATAGACCAACTTAAACTCAAAATGATGATTGATTTACATTCGGGACATAATCTAGTCACTCTCTACTTGCCTTGGATTCGAATCATAGTGATTAGACCTCCCTTATTTCGCCCCTTCGTGATTGTTCCTGCCTTCAATGTGTGTGCTTGGTATCCCGGTATGCAAAAATCGCCTATTAACCAGGTTTCTTGGATACAAACAATATTAAATTGTTCTAAACCCTCAACCCAGTCAGGGTCTTGCTGTTTGGCTGAAAAAACTGCTACATGCCATGAGAGAATACTTACAGCCTCACCTTGACGCACAATGGAGCCCTTCTCTGGTCTGCTAACAATGTGCAAGGCTAGAGGTGATTTGATCTTTGAGACTTAGAACACTCATACTGTTTCGATAAGACCATTTTCGTGCTCAGCTGGTTCTGCAAAGTATTAATAAGGTTACTCACCGTAGTGACCACCTTACTCCTAGTCCATAGTCCCCTTTCCTCCATACTTATGGCACATTCCTCCGTCCTGTGGGACAGGACCGGAGCACTTTGTAAAAGCACCACATTTTGCAAAAATGTATCCTTCCTCTCTTTTTACGCGTGGTACTACACGCGGCCGTAACCCCGCCCACCTTAGCTCCACCCAGCGCATCGCTCATCAGTCCTTTACTATCGCCAGTTCAGAGACCTTTAAGCAATAATAGAGGAACCTTATTAGAGGGGACGACGGGCGTGCGTATGGAGGAAATGGGACTATTGACTAGGAGTAAGGTGGTCACTACGCTGAGTAACCTCATTATACTCCTACGTCCCGTCCCCTTTCCTCCATACTCATGGGAGATTCCCAAGCACTCCTCACAGGAACTACGGGTGGATGGAAACCCCCTACTGAAAAAGGTTTTTCAGCACAGCCTGGCCAAACTGAGCATCAGATCTGGAGCTCAGGTCCAAACAGTAGTGTTTACAAAAAGCCGATGGGGAGGCCCAAGAAGCCGCTTTCTCGATGGTCTCCCAGGTGACATACTTTTGAAAGGCCACCGTAGCTGCCTTGCCCCGTACCAGATGTGCATGAATCCCTTTCGGAGGTTGGAGACCCTGAACAGTGTAAGACTCCATAATACAGGCAGCGATTCATCTGGAGATAGTCGCTTTAGAGGCCTGCTTACCTTGTGGTTTACCAAAGGTCACCAATAGTTGGGAAGAACCCCTAAATTCAGATATTCTGTCCAGATAGAACTTAAGAGCTCTTCTAACATCCAAGCAATGCAAAACCCTCTCCGCTTCCGAAGCTGGGTTTGGAAAGAAGACAGGCAGGGAGATTGACTGATTCAGATGGACATCAGAAACCACCTTTGGTGAAAACCAAGAAGGGATGCTTCACCGACAAAGCTTGGAGCTCACTCACACGCCTTGCTGAAGTAACAGTGACCAAGAAAGACACCTTCCACGAAAGGTGCTTAAGATCTACCGTGGCCATTGGTTCGAATGGCTTATGGCACAAAGCTGTAAGAACCACATTCAGATCCCACGTCGGATGCGGTTTGCGAACAGGAGGGTAGAGACGACCCGTGAAGTGCCTCCTAACCACTGGATTTGACAGTGAAAAAGAGCACTGGTCCGTGGATAGATAGGCGGCCACAGCCGAAAGATAAGTCCTGCATGACAGGACATGAATGCCCGACTCTGCTAGGTGTGAGACGAAAGACAGCACCGTGTCAATCGTAGCCACCCTGGGGTCCAGCTGTTTGGCTAAGCACCAGTGACAGAACCGAAGCCATTTGCTTCTGTACTGAGACCTCGTAGAGGGCTTCCTGGCTGCCTGGATAATGCGCATGTTGACAGCTGACAGATTGAGATGTTCTAAAGATCAGGCACCATTCTGCCAAACTGAACGATTGTGGGGACGGGTGCCACAGCTGCCGATCCCTCTGGTGAAGCCGATCGGGAACCAACGGAAGCCTGATCGTTGCACACACCGACAGATGTTGAAGCTCTGAAAACCAGAACCTGGCCGGCCACTACGGAGCTATGAGCAGAAGAGAACAGTTCACCGTTTTTCTCAGCTTGCAACTCGTCCGATGAATCAGAGGCAGAGGTGAAAAAGCATAGGCCCTCATGTTGTGCCAAGGAATCTCGAGAGCATCCCCCAGAGAGGAGGCTCCCAGCCCATTTCTAGAGGCATACTGAGGAAGTTTCTTGTTTGCCGATGTTGCGAAGAAGTCCACTTCTGGATTGCCCCAACACAGGAATATCTGTGAAAGGACCTCCACTTTCAATTCCCACTCATAGCTGACCATTGGTCGTCGGCTGAGGGCATCTGCCGTGACGTTCAGCTGGCCCGGGATGTGTACTGCTACCAGCCAGGCGCCATGCTGAACCGCCCATTCCCAAATCTGAATGGCAAGATCCACAAGCAAGCGGAGAAGACTTGGTGCCCCCCTGCTTGTTGATGTAAAACATTGACACCACATTGTCTGTACGGACACAAACCACTTTGTTGGCAATGTCCGGCCTGAATGCCTTGAGCGCCAGGAAGATCGCCAGAAGCTCCAGATGATTTATGTGAAGGAACTTGTCTTGGGGCGACCATAGGTCAGAGACCTGAAGAAGATCCAAAGCCGCACCCCACCCCAGGAGGGAGGAGTCCGTTGTGATTGTCACCTTCGGAGCGGAGTCCTGAAAACCCGCGCCTACCGACAGGTTGCTGAGAGAAGACCACCACGCAAGGTCCATTCTCATGAAAGCCGGAATCGATATCATCTTGGAGTCCGGATCCACAGCCTGACGCCAAGAATTCCGAAGAGCCATCTGCGTCCGCCTCATCTTGAGCCGAGCAAGAGGAAGAGCGAATACGCACAAGGCCATGAGACACAGAAGCCTCTGGAACCACCAGGCCAACATGCTCTCCGACTGCGCAAACATCTGACACGTGGCCAACAGATCCGCTATTCTGTCCCCAGTCAGATAAACACTGCAGTCGATCGTGTTCCAACGAAAACCCAGCAAAGTCAAGTCCTGAGAGACCGTCATGGAAGATTTCCGCCAGTTCACCGACAGCCAAAGGTGGAACAGGAGCTGGAGGAGAGACTGAAGATTTCTCGAAGCTTTCAGCGGGCAAGGACTGCGCAACAGCCAATCGTCCAAATACGGATACACATGGATACCCTGAAGCCGAAGATAAGCTGCGATAACCGACATCATCTTCGTAAAGAGGCCAAAAGGGAGCACTCGGAACTGGAAGTGCTCCTCCCCCACAGAAAACCATAGGTATCTCCGGTGTGGATTCCAGATCAGGATATGCATATACGCATCCTGAAGGTCCACCACTCTGCGCCAATTGCCCTTCTGCAAAGAGGACTTTATCTGACAAGGTGGGATCATCTTGAATTTCTCTTGGGGTAGAAAAAGATTGAACTGGGAAAGCTCTAGGATGGTGCACAGGCCAGCCTGGTTGGATTTGGGCACCATAAACATCCAGGAGTAGAAGCCCTCCCCTCGTTCCCCTAGGAGAACAGGTTCCACTGCTCTGAGATCCAGTAATTTCTGAACCTCGGCTCTGAGGGAGGGCGACCCTGACTGTTGGAAAGGAGGATTGGTGGGTGGGGTATGGGGAAGGTGTAAGCAGAAGCCCGCCCGAGTGACTGACAAGACCCACCGGTCCTCGGTGATGGCCTGCCACGCCTCCCAATGAGACGCAATGCGTCCTCCCACCGGGGTCTCGTGCGAGCGCAGAAAACCCTCATTTAGCTGGTTTCTTGGGATGTAAAAACAATCGCCTGAGGAGTTAATTGACCCAAAGATGGATGGACGCCACAGGATACCGCTGACCTGCAAAGGAAGGTCAAGGTTAATACCAATAAATGCATGTGAACAAATGACAAGGATCAAGGAAATAGTACTGGAACATTATCTGCTAGTCCAAAGGTACTAAAACCAGTGTACCGGTTGATAAACAACAGGCGTATCCTAAGAAGTGGATAATAGTATAATGAGTGGGTTTAGTTAACCAGGAAGAGTAGCAGTATCATGAACAGTATGAAAAAACAAGACAAACACCTCTTACCTATGTCAGAGTAGGATTCTGCAAATTGAAGTAGGTTTTGCGAGGAATGGAAGATGGGAAATGCTTCTCCTAACACCCGTTGGCACGAGGACGCCTAGCAAGTTCCCAGAAGGCAGTCCAAGGTCGATTGAAGTGAAGAAGATCCTCCTAAGACCCACCAGCACGAGGACGCCTAGCAGAGTTCCCAGGAAACTGTGCAAGTTCCAGTGAAGCGAAGAAATGCTCCTCCTAACACCTGCCGGCATGAGGACGCCTAATGAATTCCTGAAGGCAGTCCAGGTACACGCGATGGAGAGAGTCTCAAGGTTAGGTAGTGTGGAGGCAGTAGTCGAATGAGTGAATGAGCACAAAGTTGAGCGAACGGGAAGAATGGTCGAGAGTTCCGGGTCAGTATCCGTGCAGGCAGAATGAGTACAGAATCAGCAGACGTAGCAGGTCAAAAAGCGTTCCAAGGATTGTAAGGGGGTTTTCGTGAATAGACAGACAGAGAGCAAGCCAAGGAAATTCCATAGGACGTAGCCGGGTAGATAACCAAGAAAACAGTTCCAAAGCAAAGTTTCAATGCCCGTAGAAAACAAATTCAGAAGCAGTGATTCAAGGACAGGCGGGGCATAAGTAGGAACCATAGATCATGTGACAGGGTGAAAACAAGGCTTAACGTGAAAAGACACGTGACAGAATGAATGCGGAAGGACCTCGTTTCCATGCTAACTTCCAACAGCGTCTAACTGCTAAACGGCGGATGTTCATGGACTTAGATTTACGTGGCACAGTTACCTGAGAGTGTGAACAAGTGGGGGAACTAGGGAGGGGAAGGCTGGCCCGTATAGGAGTTCTGGTTTTTCCCACGTGTCGGGACCGAAGCAGTTTCCTGACACTGGGTCGCATCAGGCACCACAATGGCCTTGTCCACTGGGAACAACGGAGGCAGGGGTGGAAGAGTCGGGGGAGGCCCAGCAGGTAAAGGCGGTGTCGGCGGAACCACAGGATCCGCAGGTGGAACCGATTGCGCAGGCGGGCATATCTCCATAAACAAGCCTCGAAAGTGCTCCTTCATGGGGTTGGAACGCATACGTTTTTGAAACTTGCCGAAAAAGGCGTCCTCCGCCGACGATTTATGCACGACCGGAGGAGGCCTCTCATGAGGGGAGTTATTCCTGGGACGCAAGGCAGAGGGTTGCCAAGCGGGCCCTTCCCCAGTGGTGTCCACATAAACCAAGGGCGCCGATGCTGCAGGAAGCAAGACCTTGTGCAGTAGGTGCATCCGAGCGTTCCAGTCAAACTGGATGAAACGGATGTGCACAAGGAAACCGATGTTCACCCAAAGAACCACCCCCTACACCTAGGGCCGATGGCGTAGTCGTAAGGGATGTATCCAAAATGGCCACCATGGTCTTGTCGGGAAGGGCCGCCATTTTGTCAGCACCTGAGAACTGTGGCACATGTGGAAGTGAGGCAGGGGTCCCCACAGGTGGGTCAGGGATCTTCATTTTAGCCTTAACTCAAGGAACCTCGGCCGAGCCGGTACTCTGTGGCCTAGGATGTTTCTGTGACATGCTGACAGCCAAACTAGCCTTCACAGGAAAGACCTCAGCACTGCTGGTAAAGGAGGAATCATGGTTCAGAACCTCACTCCATGCCCCCTCAACAGATCTGGAGTCACTGCAAGAGCGGAAACGATGAGTAACATGCCTTACCGACAAGACCTTAACAGGCCTCTCAGAACTGTTGGTCACCTTAGCCTCTAAACGAGGGACCTCAGACCAGAGTCCGGTAAAAGCCTCTTCACGTCGGGCCTCGAACTTCCGTTCGGTATCAACAACCTCACCCGAGGCCTCAGGGCGTACCCCAGTGTTTTTACGGGAAGCTCCAATCAAGGAGACCTCGAAGCAAGCTCCGGTAACCACCGCCTCAGTAGAACTGGGCCCACAAACAGCCCCCACAGGAGGGGCCTCTGAATGTAATGCAGTGTCAATAGACCCCTTACGGAGACCCTCGGAGAAAACTCCGGTAAAATTTTTAGGCCGGGACGGCACCTCAGGGCAAGCCCCGGTAATAGAGCTTTTGACGCTCCTCCCAGACCGGGAATACCCCGGGAAGGAGTCCCCCGGCCGCGGTACTTTAAAAGTAAAGAACTCACAGGGCATTTCTTCTTCTCGTCGATGAAAGTTTGAAAATGCGTAGGGGGAAGTGCGCTGAAACCCCTCTTCCCACCGCTCTAAACGATGTTCAAGCACCCGGACCGAAAGGGAATCACAATAAAAACACGAGTCCCACCGGTGGTGCGGAGCCAAACACTCTAAACAAAGAAGATGGGGATCCGCCCTAGCGAAGGGTTGCTGACAGGAAGAACAAGTTGGAAAGTCTAGCTGAAACGGCATGGAAGGACTACCACGCGACCGCTAAGCGAGAGCAAGAGAGGAGGAAACAGGAAGAAAAAAAGTCTTCGACAGATTCAAGTGCGTCCAGTCTCGAATGAGCAGAGAAAAGGACTGATGGGCGATGCGCTGGGTGGAGCTAAGGTGCCCCGCGTAAAAAGAGAGGAAGGACACATTTTTGCAAAATGTGATGCTTTTACAAAGTGCTCCAGTCCCGTCCCACAGGACGGAGGAATGTCCCATAAGTATGGAGGAAAGGGGACGGACGTAGGAGTATGTCTATTTAACTTCTAGTGAGATCAATTATGCAAGATCTTCCAGGGGCAAATAAGTAGCTGCTACCGGGGCAATATAATCGAGTCAACTGTCATGAATATGCTCAATCCCTTTCCCCACCAGAGCATCTCTACAGTGAAGTAGACATGCACAAAAGTGGGCGTTGCTGAAACAAAAGCGAACAATACAGCCCTCACAAAACATACATTCTGACAGTAATCGCACTGCTGCAAAGTTCTTAGAGGAGACATCCGAGAAGCCCAGTGTCTCCTGAATCGCAGCTATCATTGCATGTTTGTATGAGTTCTCGTTACCCCGCGTTCGGCCCTTGAAGGTTGCAATGAGATTTTGTTCCCTCCAATCGTACAGTGTATCGTCATTCTTCTGTGCTTGTCTTTTTTGTACATATTGATGAAACTTTGTGCTTATGGGCCTCATGGCTCTGACCTATATCTAGTTTGTGGCTCACATATGTGCGTGTTAGGGAGAATTCTCATTCAATGGCTAATTTCCCTTACCTATAGAGACCCCAGCAGCTTTGCTGGATTTGAAGGGTTAGTTTCTTTTTACCTGCTAAGAGTGAGTCTCTTTTTCCCACTCTTAGGCATTTTTGCTATGTGTGTCTCGGCTATTTTTGTGTTAAATGCCTATGGGATCTTTTCTCAAACCCCATAGGAACCATCTTTATGCACATGTGTTACACAGCACCCTCAGTGCAGTGACACAGGGGCATCGCATGACCCCCAAACATAGACTCCATACCCTGGGACTGACTACTGTCTCACAGGGCCTGTAAAGTCCCCATTGACTTTACTAGTCAATTTTTATGAACTAAACCAGTACAATCCATCTTACTATGGAGGTACTGAAAGGGGTTAAGTTACTACCAAAAATATTCGACTGCAAATATTTCTCTATGGGATTTTCCCATTGTTCGAGGCTACCACTTTTTCTGAAAGCCTCTAACATACCGCCGGTGCATTTTAATATTAACTTTGCTCCGGTAGGTTTTATTTCCCAGAACTTTGATATAACTTCTTTTTCGTGTCTTTCTCTACAATCCTAACCCAGGTCGGGGATCCTTTGTTTTTCCTTTTGGCAGGCTTCTGCCAAGAACCACTGAGACTGGGGTGGTTCCTTTGTGTGGGAGGGGGGTAGGACCCCTGGAAAGGGTTGCCTCAGCAACTCATGTCGCGCTCTATTCTGATAGGCTGGAGGGTCTCCCGCCAAGATGACCACTCCACTGTATGAGTTACAGCTAGGCTGTATGAATGGGTCTCTTTCTGCATAAAAGCAGGGTCCTGAGGACTGGAAGAGCAAGACGTCGCCACTGGAACTACGGAACCGAAGAGTGGAGAAGCCAAAGACACCTGCAACGACTACCACCACCGGTGAAGCCCTGCTGCAGCGTCTCACCACTTTTCTCCACACGATGAGAGGAGATCTTCTGCAAGAGCCTTCTTCCCTTGAGCTGGTGGGGCCAACCAGTTTGCACATCGCCTTCCCGAACCTGCTGTGTTCGAATCGCCAGTGCCCCATGTTAGGGAGAATTCTCTGTAAAGGCTAATTTCCCAAACCTAGTGAGTCCCCCAGCAGCTTTGCTGGATTTTTGGGGTTTATTTTTTTCTCCTGCTAAGAGTGAGACACTTTTCCCCCCACTCTTAGACATGATTTGAGGTGTTCCTTTGACTTTGTATGTGTTTTATGGGCTATGGGGTCCTTTACCCCATAGGGCTTCATGTGTTTTTGGTATGTGGGTTACACGGCACCCTCCGTGCCGTAACCCAGGGGTGTCGTAGCGACCCCCAAACATAGACTCCATAGCCTGGGACTGACTACTGTCTCCCAGGGCATGTAAAGTCACCATTGGCTTTACTAGTCTCAAATTGTGAACAGAACCAGTACAAACCATCCTATTGTGGATGTACTCGTCGGGGCAATTCGATTGCCCCAGGGTCTGTTGTTCGAGGGGGCACTGTCCAGTCCCCCCCGACCGAGTTTTGGCTGGTGGCAGTGGATACTACTTTTTATATTCAACCGCGAATATATTCCTATGGGATTTTCCCATTGTTCGAGGCTACCTCTTTTTAACATAGCCTCGAACATACCGCCGGTTTATTAAATTAATATTAATCCACCGGTTGGTAATTTTTGCCGAAACTTGGTTCCAAAATGGCATTTGTGTTCGCTTCTGTGACTCCAACCCAAGTCAAGCCCTTTGTTCCACTTTTTGGCGGGCTCCTCCACAGAAGCCTCCAAAAGTGGTGCCACTCTATCTGGGTACCACAGGGGGTGTGGGAGGGGGGTTTAGGCACCCTGGACTGAGTTGCCTCAGCAACTCAAGTCGCACTCTAGTGTGATTGGCCCGGCTCACCACTTAGCATGTTTGATTGACAGCTAGGCTGAATGAATGGGGGTTTTCTGCATAAAAACAGGGCTTTGGGGACTGGAACTTCAGAAGTCGCCACAGGACCTAAAGAATCCGAGGAGGGAGAAGCCGAGCCGACCTGCAACGACGACACCACCGGTGGAGCCCTGCGGAACCGTCTCACCACTTTTCCCGACGACAGAGGAGATCTCCAGCCCGGAGAGTCTTCTTCCTTTGACTGGTGGGGATAACCAGTTTGCCCGTCTTTTCGCCTTCCTGGACCATCTCGTGACCACCTTGCCCGTGCCAAGCACCCCGACAACCGGAATACCACAGATCACCACTACCGCGAAGAACAGGGTGGTACCTTGTAACCGGGAAACTCCGCGGCTGGTTTCTTCCCTGGCAGCGCAACGACCTTCAGCTTTCCTCCACGTTGAGACCTCCTCTTCCTCTGGACGAAACACTGACTTGCACCCACTGCCAGGAACAACTGCCCCCGCTGGAGCATTCTTCTCATTTTCAGGTACTGTGTCCCGCCTGGCTTCCCTTGCGACAGATCGTTCGGGGTGACAGTAAATCCTCGACTTTCTAACCTGGGGTAGCTTGGGACTTGTTAACTAACTTTTCCTGACTTGATTTTAATCTTTTGCGAACTTTCTACAAAGACTCTTTGGGCATAACCCCACTGTGTGATCCTGGACACATTTCGCTTGCTCTCTCTAAGAGTGGGCCTGGCATTTGAACTTCCTTGTTCCCCAGTAGACTTTGCCTAACCTGCCTCACTGTGGTTCTTTGAAAAGTATTGAAATTTGTGTGCTTTTATAACTCTGCCTTTTTCCCCTCCCTTTTTAACAACTTATTAGAGTGCCATCTTATGTTAACTGCTCACCTCTGTCTGAAAATAAGTGGTGTTTCTCATTAAGACTTGTCTAATAAGTAATTAGGGTTGTATATATATAATAGTGACTGTGTGTTGAATTTATTTACCTCTCGTTGTGCTAGTGTAATTTACAAGTGTGTCTTTAAATAAATAATGATATACTTTTACACCAAAGCTCTGGTCAGTGTTTGCTTGTGCTACTGTGTCTCTGTACCTATTGTGTATTCTTTATATACTGCCTAACTCATCTTGAGAGAAGTCTGACTGCTCAGCCACAGCTAAAAGGTAAATCTGGGTGGTACAGACTGCTACCAATTGGGTTTACTGCCAACCACCTGTAGTCCTAAATCTTTTGCAGTGGTTCCTAAGGGAACTGCACAGGTTTCTGCCTAACACCCCACACTTGGAGACTGGATAGCCACGCAGCTATCGACCCGGACCGCGATTAAAAGGAGCGTACCTTTTAAACTTCGTTTGGTAGCACCATGGCTTTTTTCCTCCCTGGGTAGTGCAGTACCTCGAACCTTCCTCCTCCACGACGAGAGCCTCTCTTCCTCTGCAGGATCACCCGAACTGCAGGAACTACCAGGAACAACCGCCACAGCAGGAGCCACTTCTTCATTTTCAAGGTACATTGTTCTGCCAGGCCGCCCTTTCTTCGCGGTAGTGCTAAAGGTGTTTTAAATCCTTTACCTACCTGTTGGGTTGGCCGCCCCCCTCTCTTAACATTGTCTGTTCACTTTCTGCATCCACCTTTTCAACATTGTTAACCAAAGACTTGACTGCAGCTACAAGAACATTTTGCTCCTGGGCCCTTGCCCTGTACCACTAACTCTGGCACAGGCCTACTGACTCTGGTCACATTTGTTAAACCTGCCTTCTCGAGATTGATTCCCAATGCGAACTGGGTGGTGCGACTCTTTCTTATAACTACCCGTTCTTTCCCACTGCATAATCATTGTGAAATGCCATTTGGCTCAGT
This sequence comes from Ambystoma mexicanum, assembly GCF_040938575.1. Lineage (NCBI taxonomy): Eukaryota > Metazoa > Chordata > Amphibia > Caudata > Ambystomatidae > Ambystoma > Ambystoma mexicanum. The sequence goes on from NC_090936.1 coordinate 152,833,423, forward strand.
TTTCATTTGAAGTATTGCCTATACTGATGCACGGTCTTGCTGACCTGGTTCACAACTGATAGGAAGTGTTGCTAGGGTGTATAAGAACCTATTTCTAGATAACTTGTGTTTTTCCTCCCTTGTGAGAAATTGTTAGAGGATCCCTTGTGTGTAGTTGTCACTGTGGCGTTTTGCTCAGTTTTCACTCTGGTTCACTTGGTCTACAATTTATATAGGGAGTGTGTATATTTTTCTATTTGACTTAATTTAACTTGCTTGATACTTGTGATACATGTACTTTCTAAAAAGTGTATAAAATAAATATATATCTACTTTTTAACTACAAAGCTTTGGTCAGTGTTTCCTTGTGCCATAGTACAGTAGGCCTATTGTGTAAACCCTGAATACTGCTCATCTCCCTCTTGAGATAAGTCTGACTGCTCAGCCACAGCTACCAACTAAATCTTTGTGGTACAGACTGATACCAAAGGGGATTTATTGCTCTCACCAGTAGTCCTAATCTGGTGTAGTGCTCCCTAAGGGAACTGCACTGGATTCTGCCTAACAGTGCGTCAGTCAACTTCTGTTCCTGTGACATAATTTAATTTGAGGAGGTGTCTTTTGGGATCAGTCACTCCTCCTTGCCATCTCTATTAGCAGCTGGTGAAGCAATATGTCTTTTGGATTGTATGAGAGCCAAACTGCCTGGTTGAGAACTTTTGGGTTCTGTGCCTGCCATCCTCTCCACATGGATAATACGGTTGATAACCGCACAATTGGGCTATTCAGTAGACCTGTCTCGTCTGTCAAGTTGTTGAGGCGGCCTTCCCTGCCTTGCTGTGCTCCAACCTCTGGGCGGATTCAGGCTAATGTTGATAATCTCAGTGCTCTGACCGGACGATTGTCCTGGATTGATGGGTAAGAAGCAGGACAGCAACTCTAGTGCTTTAGGGAGGCACTGTCTACATAGTCGGGACTCCTCTTTTAAAACCTGGAGAGTCTAATTTAGTTCATCCATGGCGGACTCCAGATGCAACAGACTGCCATATCTCGTCTAGGGCCACCCCCCCTCCCCCATAGAGCGAAAGAGCCATGTTGATGTGACTTCATCTTCTGTATTCCTCCAATTGCTTCCACCCATTGAATAAGAAACCCCTGTGCTGGCAGTGGCCACTTTCTTGATCCTTCGGTTGTTTGAAACCGTTAGTCAGAACAGACTTTGTTATCCCTTCCTCACTAGCTCCTTATCACTCTTTGGGTATGCAATAATATCTTCCATCAGCGGGATCTGAGGAAACTTAATTACTTGTAATGGGTAGCTTGTGATCAGTAACACTCTCCTTATTGCCTGGTGGATCTGGATCATTGAAACAGTTGTCTGCATACATTCAGTCAATCAACCTCTCGAGGGCTTCCAATATTGGCCCATCTGATATTTGTGTCGAGACCTGTGTCTGGGCCTGTGGGGGATAGGGCATGTATCTCACCCTGGCCAGGGGTTTCCTTGTTTGCTGCTCTAGTATCCAACCTTTCCTTTAAAACATCTAGGGAAGGTGAATGCGTGGTCAGGACTAGGTGCATGGATTGAGACTGCCCCTGTGCTACCCTGCCATATTATCTACTATTTGCAGGTCCTCATATTCACTGTGCAAAGATTCCAGTAGTTGGAAGTTGGAGGTTTGTCCAAATGTGCGGGATAAAGAGACCCCCCTCCTCCCTTACGCAGGCCTAACATACTTGGTCTAAGTCTCTATCTGACCCGCTGGCCACCTTATCGACGATATCTGCGGCTTCAAGCGTTTACTTCGAAGAGCCCCGTGATGAATCGAGGAACCTCCTCAATTCTCCCCAAGGGAAGCTCCCCCTGTGAGCCCACTCCACAACACCCTCCCTCGTGTTCGAGGCAAGTGGAACCTCACTGGGAGAGACTCCCCACTTTTGGGACAAAGACTACCGTTCCTGTGAGGAACTCCCCGAGGCCCGCCATGTGAAGACTTACATGGACTTGCATAATACACTAGAGTTATCAGTTTCATGAAAATAAAATGAACCAATATCATCAGCAACAAGAAACTGAGGCTATCCCTTTAAATCAGACTCTCCAACGGACTGTGCCAAGAAGGTTGATAAGGGATGGTATGCCAGGGAGCCAGAGAGACAAGGCGTAGAGCAGAGAGAGGGCGGAGAGTCGAGAGAGACAAATACCGAGAGAACCAGGGGAAGCCCTGTGTACTCAAGAGAACAGACAAAGGCGGGGCTGTCATAGAACGCAGGACGCACGTAAGTCAAAGCAGCTCCAATGCGGACCGAGAAATGCTGAGAAACGGACGTGGTTGCAAAAACTGTCCTAATCAATCATTTATAAGGTATAAAGCTCCCCTCAAAAGGTGCTAGTAAGAACTATTGTAGTCAACAAGAGAAAGTTAATTAACAGAACGTTGTCATCTTAAGTTCTGGTAAGGCTAACTCTGCTTTGAGTCCAAAGCAATCCTTGACTTTTTTTTAAAATCCCACCTGAAAACGTAGTGAATAATGGAAGTGAAGAACAAACGTGAAAAACAATGTTCAGCAAGGAAGAGCTAATTTGAACATTGTGGACTTCAAGTCCCACACTGCCCAAAGAACTGGGACAGGGAAGAGGGATTTAGAGGCACTAGACTGCAAAATGCAGTCTTGTGATTTTAATGACCCATACCTGAGAGGGTTTAGTGAGTATAAAGGGCCCCCTCAGGTGCAGGCCAGTAGGAGTAGGAGACGTAGTAGTAGGAGGAGAAGCAGAAGGTGCAATAATGGTCAAGACTCCACGTTGCAGTGGCAGCAGAAGTTGAAGGGAAGCTGAGCCGCCGGAGCCACTACTAGTTGTGAAGCGGATGTTGGCTTTGGGAGGGTCTTAACCCTTAATGACCCTATATGCAGAGGTTGCGCAGCGAGAAGATGCGGGGGACTCCACGGGAATGGGAACACTGAAGCACCAGCACCATTATTAACGGTGCCGGTGCATCAGTGAAAAGTCTGCCAGTATGGCCTCGAACTACTGGCAGGTCAGGCTTGTGCCGGTAACTGTTGTTACCGGCACTTTTTTCCAGAACCGCAAACTTGTAATGAGGGAGTTATTTCTTTTCAACTGTTGGAAAGTCCAAGAGAGAGACTTTTGGAATCTGATTATCAGAAACTTTGTTGTATAATGAAACTTTCCTAATCTGGAACTGTGAATATGAATTCCTGCTTTGATCTGGGGAAGGGAACATTACCCAGGCTACAAGGAGAAACAATTATTGAGTTAATGTGGGACATAACTGTAATATTTGTTATATTTGAATCGCCATATATTTCCTTCATATGTTTGTTGTATGTACAAGTGTGACGGAGAGATTCCTTTTGTTAGAGTGTGTCCTTTAGTTTATTTTGATGGACAGGGAATCCTCTTTCGGGTAGGAATAGTGAGGCATTCATCAAACCCTTTTAAGATAAAAACAAAATGGCATTTTATGAATCCTCTTCACAAAGTTGTCCACCTCGCATTTCTGACCCCTCACACCACCCATACAACCACTCCCACACAACCAGTGGGTGGGAATCACTCCAGATCTGAGTCACGGCACCAGTAGCGAGGCACAGAAGAATGCAGCAAAAAGTAAGCCACAGAGCTACAAAGCAGACATAAGAGAATCCCCATGTCCACCAGGTACCGGCAATGTTGCCCCCGAACACAGAAGGTAATATGGGGAACAGAAATACTGGAAGGGCAAGAGGGACTCAATGTAAAACAAATGCAATTCGTCCCAGTATTGGTGTGAAGGGAATTAGAAATTAAATAAGAAACCAAACTGTGTTAATGAAACAGAAAGAAACCCAAATACTACAAAGTGGGAGGGAAGAAAAGTTGGAAACTTCTCTTGTTAGGATAAGTAACAAGGCAACCCATATCCGGATGGTAAAAAGGAGAATATAAAAGGAAACAAGTCCGTCACCGACATCTTGGACCCACAGTCCCCGCACTTCTTAAAGCCCGGACGCGGGGTGGAAGACGAGGTAGACATCTTCACGAAGAATATACTTCACAATACGAACAGGTTCGAAGAACCGAGAAAGAACAGAAACTCCAAAGAGTCGAGGTGCGCCGAGATCTCCAAAGCGAACACGTTCACAGAAAAAACGGAACTGAGGCTACGGGCGTCGTGCGTCCTACTTATAACATCCAGTGACGTCGGCCGTCGGAGGAGGTCCTGGAGGGCGGTGTATCGACTTCATAGACACAGGACGCAGTCGCCGAAGATTTTCCAAAGCAGCACAGCTGTGGTGATTACATGTCATAGATATGGAATACGTCGGAGGACCCAATCCCCTCGAAACCCAAATACTACAAAGTGGGAGGGAAGAAAATTTGGAAACTTCTCTTGTTAGGATAAGTAACAAGGCAACCCATATCCCGATGGTAAAAAGGAGAATATAAAAGGAAACGACACTTAGGGAATTCAGTCTTCTGATGGCAAGAAGATGAACTTCATACATGCGACAGCACTCTGGGAATGGTTGAATTGTAATTGGAAATTGAGTATTCAAAATATACATGAGGGGAACAATATACAAGGTACTTGGAACCCTACAAGAGAGAGAACAAACTTGAATCAAAGTAAGATAATTAGAGAGAAAGAGAAAAAGGCAACTTCCAGTCCCCTAAGTGAGCTATAGAACTTAAAAAGATAACAAAAGACTATTGCAATTGGTCTACTGAGTGCAACTGAAGATTCAAAACGGAATCCTTGGGAAGAACACAGTAACCAGGAGAAGGGAGTCATTCTCCTGGTCTTAGTTATATTAGTGGTAGGGTCCGATAGGTTACATTCGGACAGTGGATGGACTTGTTTTGGACATTTTACACTGACCGATAACCACCATAGTTAGAAAAATAGGTAGGGAATACCCCATAGTAATAGGGAAATCTAGGCCTTATTTTACTTTAAATAAAAATGACAGTAAACATTTCTTTACAGCATCCGCACCCTTCTTCTGATCCGCCTCAACCCATTTGATTGATGGCTGCCTTGTGTCATCGTTTGAAGGTCCTACTGGCCTTTTCCGCCCCACCAGGGCCCTGGCCTTCATTTTAGATTTTAGTTTAGCTTTCATACGTGCTTTAGCCCACTGTCCCATTCTGCCTCTAGACTTGTGAGGCAAGTGTGGCACCCATTTTGACAAATCGTGGGATCACGTCACTTCTCCCCATGAGGGTGCCCTTCCCTATGAGACTAGGGAGGTGAGCCAGCTACCCGATATTCCTCCTAGGAGTGGTAACTAGCAGGAGATCCTCACAGGGAGGGACTTCCCTCATGGGGATGATGACTACCGTTCCATGGTGGCACTCCCTAACCCTCTTACCTTTGAGTCCCCCAAATCTTTAAGACTATAAGAAAAGCATCTGACTGTACCTCTATGTTATTGTGACACTTTACCTTTTTCTCCCTATAAAACCTAATTCAGTGTCTTTTGGAAACACTGTGAAGTATAATATTACAGGAGTTATACAAACTACTCTTTCATGTGACTTCCAAAGTACTGAGAAGAGGTGGCCCTGAGGAGGCCTGAATAGTGCATCATCGATACAGACAAGGGACTTTGACATGGCACTGGAGAGGACCAAACAATCGACCATAAAAACAGACACAATGACTGCCTGAAAGGGAACTAGAGAAACCAGAAAGAAGACAGCGCGAAGACGCACCTGCCTGGGAAGTTCAGACCCATGATGCAAGATGGAGAAACCAGTCCTCGGTTGAGAGCAAGTGGCTGGAAGGTCGGAGAAAGCCTCGGGAGCTAGAAGGAGGCACGACTGGTGCCAAAGTGCTAATCCAGTGAACTGTGGTGTGACTTCAGCGAGGTGGACAGGTAGGTCCCTTAACAACGCTGATACCGCTGAACCGGAGGCCCTGCAAAACCGAAGTGGGGTAGTGAGAAACGAGGTAAGAGTGGTGACGAACGCAGAAGAGCAGGCCCAACCTCCCAGGAAGAACCAGTGACGTGGTCCCAGAAGAAAGAAGCAACAGGAACCACAATAGAACCGGTAAGGGCTCCGGGGAGGTTATAGGTTAAAAGTGCAAATGAAAAGTTTCGACATACTATTTTTTTTTCTGGGGGGGTCCTCCCTAACTCCTGTTTTTGTGGTAAAAAACACTTTTTTTTACCTATATGGAAACCCAAAAATAAATATATAATTTTTTTTAAAAAATCGTACCTTTTGTTTTTGGTCCTATGTGCCGGACACCCTCCAGGGGAGGATAACAAAAGCATAAGAGGGTTCTACCTCATTACAGTGGTTGGTAGAGAAGTGCCAAGAGTGTAATTGTCATTGACAAGTGCATCGTCTCAGTAATTATGGCAAAGCTAAGCAATGCATTGCAAGTAATCTCCCTCGTCTCAGTAACTTTTGAAAAGGTGATCTAAGCATCGGGAATGATCTCCCTCATCTGAGCAATTCTTGCAAAACTGATCAAAGCATCGAGAGTGATCTCCCTAATCTCAACCTAAAGCAAAACCAAAAGTTGATGGCTGGAAGGTTTTGAATAAATTATACCCAAGGCACAGCTCTGGGAAACCCTCCAGACCATTGTTTTTCAGCCTGCCAAGTCATTACAAAAGATGAAAGGCCATATGCAAATCAGACTTAACCCCAGTCCGAACAGCTAGGTCACTCCCCTTCTGCACAAGACCACAAGCATCCCCAGAAATGTTTCAGCTTTGTTGGGCATCATCAGTGAGGAGTAGCTTGGGTCTCTAGGCCGAGCAGCTACGGGACCCATGTCTGGGCATATCCGTCCCACTCTGGGTGACTAAAGCAAAACCAAAACCCACCAAAGCCTCAGGAGTGATCTACATCATCCCAGTGATTCTGGCAAAAATAATCAAGGACTCAGGAGTAGACCCCCTCGCAACAATACTTGCGGTTATAGTAAACAAAGTGAAGCAGGAAAAATTATATCAACTCTGCAGAAAGCCTGGAGGGACATACAAAGCTTAATCAGAACTGTTAAGAAATATTGTCATCAAGAGTCAATTGAACCAAGAAAAGGGGGGCATTCTCCTGGCCACCCAAAACAGTTTTGTTTATTCCGATACTAGCGCAAATTTTGCAAAAAGATATTGTGAAAGACCCTTAGCTATTGGACCAGGAGGAGGGAGTCATCCTCCTGGTATTCTGTATCTTTGAGGAACAAGAACTCTCAGTTAAGACTTTTAACCACAATCTCCATGGTGGATACCAGTGAACCAGGAGAAGGGAGTCATTCTCCTGGTGTTCTTTATGTTTGTGTATAAAGTGGTAGGGCTAAAGTTATGTAGTTTTGGACAGAGGACAGGACTTTTTCATCTGGACAACCAACTTGACGACGAGCACCTGAGTTTTGCTTAGTTATGTAGGGAATACCCTTTAGAATATGGGCAGTTCGGGCTTTTCTTCTTATTGTTTAATAAAGAAGCATTCATATCTGAAACCCCTTTATCTGACTCTTTCCTCCAGTACGCCACACCATGTGAATGATTATACCAGGGACTCTGAAAAGGCCTGAGGCAGTGCCTTAGGTCAGTGCATCCTCATTATCATCATCAAGTTGTGATAGCTGTAATAATGTTGTTGGAGGTGCAAATGCTCAGGTTTTCGGGGTGCTCAGAGCCTGATGCAATCTGCCCAATCGGGGCTAGGGTAGGTTACGTTATCCCTTTATGTATCTGAGCCCCTATGTCTCTGTGCCACTGACCCTCAATGCCCCTCTCTACTATAACACTGTAGCACTCACCTCGTAAACGGCCGACACATTCTTGGCGTGTTGCAAGGTTCACCTTCTCTTGTAGACCATCAGCATGTCACTCGCCATGTGCTTAGTAATCAATGGGGCCTGAAATTCCCCTAGCTTTCCGGCATGTTTTGCCGCAAGGACACGCTTGCACCAAACTGTAGCCATTACGAGCTCCAAGTGGGCCAAGGGCACACGCGCTGGCACCTGGCACACATTGAGCTAAGACTCAACACAGAGTTTGCCGCTAGCACAAGCTCGTGGAAAGGACCCCAAACATCAAGTTGCACTTCTGTTGCCAGCTACAGACCTAAGCTACAGGAATATGAAGCTGCTTCCAACACCCTGGAGCATCAGTTAATTCTTAGTGGTGTTCAGCTTAGCACAAGAGGCTACCACAAGTAAATAAGGCATAGTCAGATGGATAGTATAATGGATCCAGGAATGCTATAATCTGACATGCAAACAACTGCTGGACAATTCTCAAGGCCACTGATCTAGAACAACTGGAGCTACAAGTACTTCTTTAGTTTATGTACCATGGTCTAATATATGCAAATTGGAAACTTCTGTCACAATCCCCTTCCTCCTCCTCACCTGAGTCGATGAAGGATGAAGACGACGAGGGGGCCTGCTGGGGTTTCCTTAAGTTCTTTTTCTTCCTAATTGTTCTTCTCTCCTTGTGGAAATAGGGTCTGCTAAAGTGTTCATGTCGGAAGGGGGGGTGGTTTTGAATGTCCTACGTGGTAGGATGGGGTAAAAGGTGCTGAAATAAGGGGGATACCGCGTCTCACCCATTGGTGTCCCACTCCCTGAGGATCCCCTATCCAGGTGATTCTCACTCACTAGTCCACCCCCAGGAACTGGATCCAATAGCGATGGCCGTGTCCTGGCCACCGGGATGACAGATCCCCAGGTTTAGCCTGGGAGACACCTACATGTTTCTCACAGTGTTCTTTGTTACAAAAGGGTGTTGGGGAGTCGGCAGGCTTGGACAGGCTTTTAGACCGCTTGATGCATTGATTTTGTCGGCTGCTATAGATTGTTGATGAATTGCGATTTTATGATTAACTCATCATATATCAATTGGCACAAAGCAGAGTCCTTGCGTAATATTTTTTCGGTGGGGAGTTTACCCTCAAACTCTTTAAGGATTGTAAAAAGCTCACAGCGTGTTGGATTTTGCAGAAGAAATTTCGTCATTAAAACTGAGTTTACATCAATGATGGCCTTTTTCATATTATGTACCGATTGATTATAAAGGGAGAGGGAGCAGGAAGAAGTGTTCTCGGCTTTCCGTTTGATACACTGTAGAGTAATAATTGTGTCATCAAACCAGGAACTCTTGCTGGAGTTGTGTTTAACTAATTAAATGTTTTAGGTGCAAGGGCTTCACTAATGTCACTGATGGTAAAAGTAAGATAAAAAGCAAGATCGTTTGAAACGGTGAACAAATCTGCTGAAATAAGCTTGGCTAAAAGTTGAGAAGATAACAATTGAGGTGTAACCTCAGGTTCCTGACAGTTGCACATTTTTTAAAGCTAGAATTAAGGATCCAGGAAGAAACTGGCAAAGGGAGAATCAAATTCACAAAAAAGTAATCCGACCAAGGACAGTGGCTATTGCTAGTATTGTATCCTTTGCAGGTATGCAGTGTGTCAATACCCAATCCAGAGTGTGTTCATCTCTGTGAGTAGGAGCCAGGAGCTTCTGAGTAAAGCCATTGGCCTTTAGTGCATAAAGGAGGGAGACTGCTTGTTTATCAAGAGAATCGTTTGCACAGAGATTGAAATCTCCAAGGACAATCACTGGGGTGCTTGCCTTAGTGATATTATTAAGAAAATTAATCAATTGTTCCTCAAAGAAAGGGGTATCGGATGGAGGACAATACATTACCACTATGGTAAGGGAGCTATTTTCATTGAGTTTTATTTTAGCTACAAGACTTTCACAGTCATCTAGGGTTAGAGTGGGGGTTTGCATGCATGTCAAAGTGCTTGTTTACAATAATTGCAACTCCCCTGCCTCTGCGATCAAGACTATCAGCTCCAAGGACAGATCATTTCGGTGGAATAGCCAATGTGGCAGAGGTGGGAGTAGAATTGGTAAGCCAAGATTCTCTAATGGCCATGAGACCACACAATGTCCCGATAAGAAAGCCGTGGACTTCCACACCATGCTTAACAAGTGAACAAGTGTTCAACAAAGACAAACACAGTATTCGGAGTATTAACATTATGTTTGGGTTTGCATTGCCTTAGTACGGTATTTCAATGGGAGATGTGGGATATATTGGAAGCAGGTGCCAATGAGGTGGCAAGGTGGCAATGGTGGAGGAACTTTTCTTGGGTCGGAGCTTAATAGGTCACAAGAAACAGATTCTGACCATAACATAGTACTACTAAAGAAGGGAGCAGTGGCTTGAACAACTGCCAGCTTGAGGAAATCCGAGATTGAAGCAGTTTGAAATAATTGTCCATGGCTAAGACAAGGGTGGGACTTTCCACTTTTCCTAATGTCTGTGTAACAGTATCGGACGGCGCAAGGTGTTGGCTCGGAGGAGAGGTAATCATAGCGAATAGCAATGTGCAATATTGGGCAAGAATATCAACATGATTCCTTGGGTAAGAAGGGGAATTACGCAGATTAACTAGGATTTCCATGAGAAGCTGCATTTAGAGAGAGACAACAGAAGAATCTGTACCTGAACGGAGCACTGGATGACAGCGCAACCTTACACACGTACAAACATTCCAGACACAAACTGGCACTAACCGGCTTGTCGCTAACGCACCTGGTTAGCAAACAAGTAGTCCCTAGAACTACAAGACCGGTGGGAAATGTAGTTCAAAGTGAAAAATGATAGTGTTCAGTGCAAAGTTGCAAATTAAGCTGTAAGCTAAAAGCAGGTGTAATGTACGAACAGCACAGCGCTTCAACTATTAACACCGGACAGAACTAGTTTTAAAAAGCCCCAAATAAAACATAGCATTTCAAATTGCCCAATATGAGGCCTACATACAGGTAGCCCAATACAATTTAAAAACAATTCCTAAAATGCAACGGATATAATTTTAGCAGCAATGAAGCTAAAGGCGAGTAAGCGCTACCTTATATACCGGCACTAACTGGCTGTGCCTGGTTAGCAAACAAATAGTCCCAAGAACTACAAGACTGCTGGGACATGGAGTTCAAAGTGAAAAATGATAGTGTTCAGTGCAGTGTGGCAAATTAAGCTGTTAAGCTAAAAGCCGGTATAATGTAAGAACAGAAATTGTAAAGTGATGGCTTCCCGTGATCCACGGGATGCGAAAACAGGGGCACACTTTTGTCCGATTTAAACGGAAACAATTTTAGAGTACAGTTAAAGCTTATTTTCTGTATGAATTCACAGAAAGTAAAATTTTTTGCACATTTATCAAAATTTAATTTAAGAACTGTTCCCTTCAATCTTCAAACACACGAGACTGGATCTCACAAGAACTTGTGTCATTTGGCCGGACAAGTATCTTAAAGGTTGGTTCAAAATGGGTGCCGACAGAACTCGAAGAATGATAAATGTCTAATTGGGAAATGATCACAAGAAGTAACGAAACTATTTATTTTCTATTACTTTTAGATGAATTAATGAATAGATCTGTTATCCACATCTGAAGAAGTGTTAAAAGATAGCCCGAAACGCATAATGTAAAGATAGGAGTTGTCTTTGTTAAGAAGAACCAACAATACAGGACATTGGACTCAAAATCAGGATATCAGACAATACTTGGAATTACCTAAATTGCATGTTTTTGTATATGACATAAATACTTATATATATTTTGATGGAATTGTCAAATTGATGAAATTCAACTGAGTTTTTCTCTACATATTATGTTTGAAAAAGTGTAATGACTGTGCATTACAATGGCAATGTGTTATTGATTTTGTTTGAAGATTGAAGGGAATAGATCGTTCTTAAATTAAATTTTGATAAATGTGCAAAGAATTTTACTTTCTGTGAATTCATACAGAAAATAAGCTTCAACTGTACTCTAAAATTGTTTCCGATTAAATCGAACAAAAGTGTGCCCCTGTTTTCGCATCCCGCGGATCACGGGAAGTCATCACTTTACATTTTCAGTTCAGTCTGGTAGCACAGACTTTAACAAGGAGCACCTAAAACTCTGAACTATTTAAGTACTTGATTCAGGAGGAAATAGTTAAAACCAGTTAATTTGAATAAAAGTGAGTGCACCTTCACACTTTACCCTCTTATAATGTAAGTTAAAATGTAGCAATTCAAATTGCCCAATATGTGATGTAGATACAGGTACAAAACCTTTATTGTTAGATACATGGGGGTTGGAACAACTCATATCTGGCCCTATAACTGGCCCTATAACTAAAATAGGAGTAATTTCCTCTTTTAGTGTTTTGGATAAAAGTGCTATATACTTTTTTCTAAATAAATTGTAAATAAACCACCCTTCACAGCACCGTCCCATCTGGTGCTCCCATCAACCTGTTTATTCTTCAAACACTCAAAGACTTAACCCTAATCACATGCACTCAATCTCTGAGCTCTTAAACCTTTCCACGTCTTCTCAATGCTCTTGAGGTCCATGTTACAAATAATGAGCTTGTCGTCAATCGAGACAAATCTGCTATGATAATGTTTGATAAATATTGTGAAAGCACACCTAAGTTACAATGGTCATTAACTGGCCAATCAATTCCCATAGAAAAAATATCAAATACTTAGGATTTTATATTTGCACAAATCATGCAGTCATGGATCTCACTAAGGAGCTGGAGAGCAAGATCCTTCAATTTTTATGCCAAATAAAAGAAACTACTACATTCATTCTGTACATTTTCACTTTTGCCCCTTAGACGATTTTACAAAGTTAAGATTTTACCTTCAATCCTATATGGCATGGAATGTCATGCCTGTGTCAGTAAAATCAACTGGAATCATCTTGAAGGCTGCTTATGGAAGAATTGCTTATCTCTACCATCATCGCTTCCTATTGCTAAATTAAGGTGAGCTTGGCCTTCATTCTTTACAGTCATACTATCACTGGAAGGTTCTCGCTCTTCATAGGCTTATCCTTATAGCTCAAGATCAGTCACTATATGTAGACATTAAGATCGATCTTGCCATACACCAGAATCCTTATCTATCAAGTTTACACACTGAAGATGCTTCAATTCTCTTGAACTGAGACTGCACTGACGATATCTTAATAACCAATCCCGATAAGGTTAAGCGTGCATTGTTGTGTGTGGACTGTATTCCGACTAGAGCCTCTATAAGCAGTTTGAAGCACACGAAAAGCTATACTCCATGCGAAAAACCAATTCAGTATGTTCTTCCGTATATTCTGCGCTTTCCCAATCCATCATGGCGCGCTGAATTGTTGCGCTTTTGCCTGAACTTGCTGAAAACTAATGAAATGGAATGTATTTGGAAAAAACTTGATTCAGCAGCTTCCCATTGTAACCTCTGAGGCAAAGGTCTCATACAAGACTCATACCATTTACTTATATCCTGCACTGCCTCTTTTGTGCAGCGAGTAAAACATTTTGCACACTTGTTCGCAATCCTGATTGGCTTCGTACACACGCCTTCTGGCATAGGATCTCGTCTGGGAAAGAAATCCCGTTATCAATTGCCTTGTTAAAATTCTTAAATGAATTAAATTGTATACACATTTCTTTATGATCATTATGAGCTGTACCGATTTCCATATGTTTGAGTTCATATTTCTAATTCTCAAGAGATAACCAATTAATTCTGTACATGCTCTTCAAACAATTGAACTTATTTGTTTTTCTTTGTTGTTTTTCTTGTGACATATTTTAGATGTCTTATTTTGAATTATAAATGTGTTTATATTATATGGATATGCACAGTTTAATTTTTCTGTTGATTATATGTAATTTTAGTAATGCTAATTCTTCTTTTATCTTTTGTAAATTCAATGGGTAATATGTCCTTTTGTGACTAATGTACAATAATAAAAAAAATTAAAACCTTTCACTCCACATCGTACTCCTAGGACCTCCTTCAAATCTGCAGCTGTTTTACGCCTTTTTTAAAAACCATCTACTGACCCAAACGTCCCAGTGACCGATCGCCCCATTTCCTCACTACCTCATTATTCACAGGTCGTTGAGCTTATGGTTTCCAACAAGATCACTAAGTACTAGACATGAATACCCACTTCAATCTGGCTTCTGTAGCAGACACTCCTTTGAGAATTCACTCATGTACGTATCCAACTTTCTCTGTGATGCTCACCACTCTAAACTCTCTTCTACACTTGTGCTTTTGGGACTTTCTACCACTCTGGACATGGTTGATCAATGCTCTCCCTACTTCACATTCCAGAGCACTGGGTTTCACAAATCTGTTCTAGCTTTGATTGACTCCTACCTGGAAGGTTCCTCCTTTAAAATCTCCTGGAATTCACAAATCTCTGACCCCCACCGATCTCTCGGTTGGCATCCCCCTGAGGATCAGTCCAAGAATCTCTGTTCTTCAGCCTCCATATCTCAGCCCTAAAAAGACTTAGCTTGTGTTTTGGATTTCACCATAAGCTCTTTGCTGACGATACTCAAATATTTTTCTCCTTTCCCTCCTTCTCCCCAGCCACCTCTGAAAGGATTACCAAGTGTCTCAATGCAATCCATCACTAGATGGCTTTCCGCTGCCTCATCTCAAACTTTTCTAAAACAGAAGTCCTCATTCTCCCAGCTTCCAACGCCATCCTTCCCCTCCTCCCGCCTATATCCTTCCCATTCCATCTGACTTTTGTGCGCCCTAGCCCAGGGCTGGCATCCTTAGGGTCCTCTTTGATAGTGACCTCCAACTACAACAATTCATCACTTTATTTAAAGTGCAGCTTTAAGCAGCAAAAACAGACATATTTAAAGAGAACTACCTTTAATTTCAACAATGAACCGTGATACGTGTAAAAAAATAGGTCCAACATTAATTTGTTATTTTGCAGGAACTACAGCACAACATTTAAGTAAAAGCTTATAATTGGATTTCTTCATATGTCCTTCCAATGTGAATAGCAATTGTAAAGATGTCATTACAGCAATAGTTGTATTCCAGTCAATGTGAGAATGAATATATGTGTTCCTTTATTCTGCTGTGTTAAAAATGAATTTCAAACTATATTGTTTGAAACTTAAGCATAGAAATTACCATGCTATTGAATTTCATGTTGATGTTTCACATACATTGAAAAGACAGGTCTCCACTGATACATGAAGAAATTAAACCTAAAAGAGCTGGCGTGAAAGAACAGAAACAAAATTGTATTTTAGGCTTCTGGTCCCACATACACGCATTCTGAAGAGACACAATGTCTGCAATCTAGTGGGAACTGAATAGAAGATTATGACATGTAATGGCCAGGTCAGGTGGCTTTTAAGACCACCTGAGACACTCCTGTATTGTATTCAAGGTAGGTATATTTTTTTTTAACACACTTTATTGGCATTTTAATATAACATACCCCAACCCCCACACCCTCCCCCCGCATCTCCCCAAACTCCCTTCCCCAAGACATCAAAACCCAACGACCCATTCCCCTGTCCTCCCTCTAGTTTCCCCTCTCCCCCTGCCATCCCATATAATTCATCGTTTTGTCTTCTTCCACAGCACAGCAGCCGAAAACCAGACACTCATAGTCAAGGTAGGTTTTTAAGGCAGATAAACACCATGCATTTTCTTCAGACCTTCACTCATCACCAGGCTTTCCCTTCAAAGAATCTATCACATATTTTATTTCCCAGCCACTCATAAACCGGATCCATCAGCAATGGGAGGTCAACTGAAGATAGCAATGGGAGGCCAATAGAAGAAGGTAATGACACTCAGATGCACTGCAAACGAGTTTGATAAGTCAAGGTGAAGGGTCATTGAAAATATGCACAGTTAAATCATTCTACTTTGGATAAGTGGTGACATAGAAAGGGAATATTTAGATTGCCTATCATCTTTGCCCTGTTGTGGAGAATTGTTGT
The DNA here is from genome assembly GCF_040938575.1 of Ambystoma mexicanum. Classification (NCBI taxonomy): domain Eukaryota; kingdom Metazoa; phylum Chordata; class Amphibia; order Caudata; family Ambystomatidae; genus Ambystoma; species Ambystoma mexicanum. The sequence continues at coordinate 152,849,214 of NC_090936.1, forward strand.
AGTTGCACACCAAATAAATAAATGCATTTAAAATGTAGAGAATACTTAAAATGTGCAAAAACAAAATTAAGCAGTGCATCACCATGCAAGCTCTGATTGATCTAAGCTTTGCATAAAAATAATACATAGTACATTTTGTAATAAAAACTAAATGTCATCATATTAAGAACTACTTTAGCTTGCTAAAATACTAAACATTGCCAAAATGAACAGAATTCCATCGTTCAATGTCTCAAAACATTTGCCTCAACTAGTGAAATCTAAAAAATATGTTTCATTAAGGTAGCATAGATGAATCAGAAATGAGAGCATAAAACATAATTGACTTTTCTGAATAAGGCAGGCTTTCCTCCTACATTTGGGACTGGAAATCCACACCTCTGACCAGCCAGAGGTGAGGTTATAGAGAAATATAATGGCATGCACAGCCCTCAGAGATTATGATATAATATTATGCAAGGAAGGGACAGAAGGGGGACTAACTGGAGATTGCAGAGCAAGAGAATGGATTCTCTTGGCAGATCAGTCTATGATACCAGTCCAGGAAGCCAGAGCAGCCCATAGAAGGATGACCAGTCAGCGCTGGGGAGTTGATTCCAAAAAGGACACCTCAATTGAGGGTTTTTCTGCCTGGCTGGTCCTTCCAAAATCAGAAATTGCATCTTAAAAGGTAAATTAATAAAAATCCATACACATTCCCTTAACAGTCCAACTTGATCAGGGGGAATATCTGGGAAGGTAACAGAATGGGGAATGCAGGAAAATACAATTTAAAATAGGGACACTTGCTAATATTCCAATGTTCTGTGTTCCTTCTATATACCCAATACAAAGTGATATATGGTTTCTTTAAGGCACAGTCCACTTGCAGTGAAAAAATGAAATTCTGAATGCATTTTGGTTGCCAGTTTAAGGTGGGTTTGCCATTGTAAAGTTAAGTATTATTTGAAAAATAATTATTGTTTTGAACCGGTGCAGAGCCACGTCAGATCATAGTTTAAATGCATGGTACTATTGCCTGGAGTGACTTCACGCAGTTAAATCCACCAAGGAGAGCCATAGCATAGTCTGGATGTTTCCGTAATGAAATGCATGTTGAAAGATTTAACTCTATTAATTAAAAGCTGTGTGTAGTGCAAATCCTTTGCATGCAGAGTTAGGTGTAGTGTGGCAGGGAATAGAGTTTTCAACTTAATATATCTCTTCCTGCAGAATAGTGCAGCTCCAGCCCTGAAATATACACATGTAGGCCCTTTTCTCACCCCGCCCCCCAACACCCTCACAGTGGCATCTACATAGTGAATGTATTCATTACCTTCTATGTGCAGAGAAGAGTTGGTGCAAGGATATTTTAGAATGTAAATTATGTGAATTTCTCGAGCACTATACTTGCGTTGATGCCGGAGAAAATCAAATGCTTTAACCATACTTGCATTATGTAAAATGTTCAATTGAAAAGTAAAGTTAGTAATGTTCATAAACAAACCTATGCTAATTAGAATGATAGTATGTCTAGTGTCTTTTAGATTATTACAATATTTGGAGGAAGACTTTGGGATTGAAAGTGGGTGCCACTGTGGATTTATAATGGTGAGATTCATATAGGCAGGTAAAATATTATTTTGGTTTTGTTTGTTTTATATACATACCATACTGTAGTGGGATCCAGGGTAAAGCTGGAGTCCCAGTTGTCTGAAAAGAACATCTCTTTTCAAATACATTTTGATTTTAACTACCTCATGGTCTGTTCCTTGCCCAGAATTGTGGTGTGGGATTATATAAATGGGAGCGTGAAAAATTAGCGTATCACGTCTATGTGAACCGAATACTAACGTATACAAAAAAACACTCAGCAACTCAACATCTTGATCCCTCTGATCAGAGGCGTAGCCAGGATTGTTTAATAAGTGGGGCCTGAAGCTAACGTAGTTGGGCCCACCACAGTAACATTAACCTCTGTAAATGCCCACACACGGCTGCGGAGTGGGCATTTACAGATTTTCGGTGGGCCTTGTCCATCCAGGCCCCGCCCTGTCTACGCCTCTGCTCCTCTTCTACACTCAACCTCACTGTCCCACGCCCCCTGTGCCTCTGCTATCTTGTGCACTTTTTTCCCTACTCCCCCACTTCATTGGAACCTACACCCATCAAAATCAAAGCCAGACCGACAGTGTATTGCGTGAGGAACTCATGGTGGCAACTAATAAGACAGAGGTTCAAGGGTGTTTATAAATCTCAAGCTTTGCCCAGCAAAAGATAACAGTTCTGGCTTCAACTTCTCAGAAGCCTCGACGGCCAAGTCTCTTTTCATAAAGTCTCTTGCCTTCGAGGGTCAGTAAAATAACAAACAAACCAAAGTTCCTCTTCTCCTGGTTTCTTTTGGGTGACGTATTCACCTCTGGATCTGCCTCGCTCGGGTGCTGAGCCGTCACAAATCGTATTCCGTAAATCATTAACAGTTCCTTTTCTTAATGGACTTTGGGTGATGGCTTCACCCCTCAAATTGCAGCTCTCAGAATCATCTAGGGCCAAGTCTTGTTTCCATTGAAAGTCTCTTGCCTTCGAGGGCCTGACGGGTTCAAGTAACAAAACAAAAAGTTTCTTCAACAAAATAAAAGTGATGTCTTCTTGGTTCCAGGTTGGGTGAGGATTTCTCACCCCTGGTTCCCCCTCTTCCAGGCGCTGACCCTTCTTCACTTTCAGCCTCCCCTTCTCTGGGTTCACTACGGCTTTTCCTTCGCTCACAAATCTTAATGTCTTTTTAAACAGTTCCAGTGGACATCCCTCGCCCGGGTTCACTCTTGTCAACACACTGTTTACCGGGACTTTTAGACTTGCCACCTTCTCATCAGCATTGCTCGGTCAGGTTCACTCTTGCCAATTTCTCATTCACTTTACTTTCAAAATTTGTGAGATTCACGTCCCTTGCTTTCTCTCAATGCGGTATTCACTTCCCTTGCTTTCACTCAGTTTGCAGATCAAAGACTTTCGATTGCACAGGGATTTTACTAGACCTCCTGTATGACGACTTTCACCATTTTGGTGGCTCTCCTACGGCCTTCTGGTACCTGTAGTTCGCCCAGATGTTGATCAACCAGAGTCTCTCGAGTTTGCACCCAGACGGAGCCTCAGCAGCTGGTCTCACCTCAACACTTTTCAGAGTTCATTGAACTTGGTTTAAACTTGCCACTTTGCGACTCTCATTCAACACAGCCCAGTTCTTATCGGCTCTCCCCTGGACTCACCGGCTGTGATGAACCGCTTGGCTTTTAGCGTCACAAGAGTCAAGGCCAGTACCGCGGTCGCAGGAGGTTCCCTCGCTCCTGCCTATCGGCGTAGGCTTGCCCTAGGTACCGTTGACATCTGCTGCAAGGCACTTGTGCTATTGTTTGCGGTCTTACGTCCTCTTCCACAAAGGTTCTGCAGGGCCTGGGACAAAAAGGGCAAGGTTGCTTCTCTCCTCTCCACCCTCTCGATTCCCGCCACCATCTCCTTCTCTTGAACTGCCATGTCTGGTTAGCTGTGCTATCGTGCTGTATGCCGTGCTCTCTTGCCCCACCTCTTATCCCTGTGGGGAAGGGAAAGGACCGTCAGATGTGTGTGATTCTGATCAATTGCCTGACTTTGCCTGATCCTTGTATTGGGACATGTCAAGTAAACAGCTCCGTTAGTCCGTTCTCTAGTGTGTTGTGCAAAAGTGTTTGTGCCGGAAAGAGAGGGGGGGGCAGTGGTTTTGAATGTCCGACGTAGTAGGAACAGGAACACGTGTTGAAAGAAGGGGGATACTGCGTCTCACCCGTCAGTGTCTCACTCCCCGAGGACCCCCCCAATCCAGGTGATCCTACCTCACTGGCCCACCCCCAGGAACTGGATCCAATAGCGATGGCTGTGTCCTGGCCACCTGGATGGCAGATCCCCGGGGATTAGCCAGGGAGACACCTTCAGGTTTCTCACAATTGCTTCAAAGATTGGCTTAAACTTCACATACTTGCCAAAGTGGGAGCTCCCTACCCCATCCTCCTTATTAGCCCCTCAAGTGCCACTTAATACAATTTTGTGTATTTTTGTACAGTACTGTACAGTGTGAAGCATTTTCCCCCTAGGCTAATGATCTCTTTGTAAGTCACATGTTTCACATGTATGTGCCCCTGGTCTATGCCCTCCCTTTTTTCACACCCTCAAATTTATTCAGCACCTGTTCTTATCTCTGTGCTATATCGGGGAATGCCTCTGCCAACTGTACATTTATTATCCGATCTAAATTGATTTCCCTGTTCTTCAAATAAATGCAAAATACAAATGAAACGCCTTGATCCTATACTCCATTTAAAGTGTACTGCAACAGCAGGTTGATGGAAGTTTATACGAAAAGGCACCCCATGTCTTTGTTGTAAAATAGTGTGAAAGACAGCACCGGCGTCTGATCTAAAATGATTTTTTTTCAACCTTGTTCATTGTACAGTTTTAAAGCACTTTATCACAGCTTAGGGAATGTGTAAAGTATTTTGTTTGAAGAGGGGCGGTTGATTTTAAGAATACAAACGAATTAAGAAAAACACTGACATGATGCAATGTACATTTAAGTATGATTTCAGTATGATTCCCAAGTGCACAAATCGAAGGACAGAGTAACAACATTGATAAGGGAATTTCCGTGTTACTGCTTTAAACATTTTCTTTCTAGAAATAGCAGGTGATATTTTAATAGCAATATGGTGACATTATCCACCTAAACAGATGTTTATCTAGAAGATCCAAGCATTATTTAACAGTCAGTAGCCTACGACGTAAAGCAGTCTGTGTTTTGATGGTGTTCACACATATTACAGGACAGTAATGGTTCACATTTTGCTGAATAACCACTTTAAACGGGCAGGAACTCTAATCCTGCAACCGAGACACAATAATTTGACAGCGGATATCATCTATATCCAATTATTTACGCAGCACATCCGCCAACCCTGGTCCTTTATTAATCAAGAAAGCAAGCTAGCTATCTATCCTGGACCACAGTAACTCTTACCATTCTGTCATTCGTTTCTCCAGCTGCGGCAGCAGAAAATCGCTGTGGAAGACGTTTATTGATGGGGTATTGGAAAATATTTTGTGCACCACATCTGCTGGAAATGAGCCTCGGTTCGCTTCCTCCAACAGTTTGGCATAAAATATCTGCAATTGAAAGGTTGGCAGTAAGTCATAGTGAATCTTAAAATTGATTTATGAATCCAAGAGGAAACATGCGCTCAGAAGCAGTGCCAAGGCCCATGAACAGTACATTCAGTCTCTGAACTGGAATTGCTTGTCATTTCTAATAAGAAGGTGAAACACTAAGTGTGTATAGAAGATGAGCCGGCCACCGAGCAGTTGGCTGCAATAGAGACAGAGGCGTAGCCAGGATTGCCTAACAAGTGGGGCCTGAAGATAATGTACTTGGGTCCACAGCAGTGACATTAACCTCTGTAAATGCCCATCAACGCTACGAGTGGGCATTTACAGATTTTGAGTGGGCCTTATCCCTCAGGCCCTACCCTGTCTATGCCTCTGAATAGAGATGGGCTGAGAGACAAAGGGCCTCATTACGACCCTGCCAGTCCAGAAACAGTGGCGGTAAATCCACCGCCACCGTTGTTTCTGGACCGGCTGATTCCGAGTTCTGCAGGCAGGAGGGTCTGACCTGGCGGGAGGAACGCCCTCCGCCTGCAGGTGGAAATGGAAACACCGGCTCCGTTATAGACGGAACCAGTGTTTCCATTGTCCCCATCCCCATGGAGTCCTATGGGTGTTCATGGGGATGGGGATTTACGGAATTCCGCTTCCGGAATGACCAGGCCACCGGCTTGTAATGCCCTGGTGATTCCGGCAATCACGGAGGCAGAATGGTATTTCGGGTCTGGCGGCAGCCTGCCGGTTTTTCCGGCACGGCTGCCGCCAGACTCGTAATGAGGCCCAAAGACTTCACTTTACAAACCCACTCACCAGTTGTTAGGTTCCGATCCACTGTTTTCTGGATGGGAGAGTTGTGACATTTAAACACAGGCCTCTTTCATTAAGACTAAAGCCTTGATTTTTAATGGAGCTTTTGAACATAACTTTCAACATTATATGCTTTAAAGACACCTTTGCAATAGAGAGAAACTTGGCTGTGGCATCTCATGAGGACCATGGGCCCGTTTCTAGGCCCTATTTTTCACAGCAATCATATATATTGTTACAGGCTTTGGAGGAATAGCGCTCGTTTGGTCCTGTGCTTGAAGCGCAGGTGGGATTCGGGTCTGTTCTGCGGGCTGATGGTAGACACCAAGGGCAAGAGATTTCTTTATTAAGCTATTTTGCAGATGTTAGAAACAGAAGAAAATGTCTACGTACCAATTGCAAGATAGCCCACCACTGACCTTTCCTTTGTGATCAATCTGTAGGTCCCACTTACCCATATTGCATAACTGCATATGCAATGTCTACATTAAATGTGTTAGCTATGAACCAATCAATCCAATGTTCTGAGGGTGGACGGCTATTATATTGTCGGAGCTTCCCAGCTCAAAGTGGGCAACTTTGGGCCTTTGCAAACCCCCACCTGTGTTCTCCTTTCAGGCTTTGGGTTTCTTGCTACAGTGGCAAAGGGGAAGTAAATGGTTTGGGACTGCCTCCTGCCTGGGAAGAACAAGTTTCTCTTACCTGGTAACATTCTTTCGTTGTGATTGTCCGACGATGTATTCCATATCTATGACAGGTAATCACCACAGCTGTGCTGCTTTGGAAAATTTTCTACGTCTGCGTCCTGCGTCGATGATGTCGATACGCTGTCCTCGAGGGCCTCCGTTGAGCCAATGTCACCGGATGTTATAAGTAGGACGCACGACGCCCATAGCCTCAGTTGTAGTTTTTTCCCCCAGAACGTGTGGCACCAATCTTCTGCCAGTATGACCACAGAAAGCCTCGCAGAAATGTAAGCTGCAATCGCATAAGAAATTCTGTAGCGGGGTAGCTAAGGAGGGAGCGATATGGAATACGTCGTCGGACCATCCCATCGAAAGAAAGTTACCAGGTAAGAGAGTAACTTGTTCTTCGAGGGGATTGGGTCCTCTGACGTATTCCATATCTATGACAAACTCCCAAAGCAGTACCAACGTATGGAGGAAGAAAATAATTTAGAATATAGAAATTTAGAATGCCCAATTAAATTGCAGAGTAAAGGACCGCCTTGCCAAAGGCCAGATCCTGCCCATGGATAGAATCTAGGGAGTAGTGTCGAACAAAAGTATGGACCGAAGCCCAGGTGGCTGCTTCACAGATGTTACGAATAGGAACACCCCTCTGCAGGGCAGAAGAGGCAGCCATACCCCTAGTAGAATGGGCCCGTAAGCCTACCGGCGGGTCCTTGCCCGCCAGGCGGTAACATTCCGAAATTGCCAAGATAATCCATCTAGACAAAGTCTGCTTAATCACAGCTTGTCCCAAACGCCTTCCAGCGTAACCTATAAAGAGCTGATCGTCCACTCTGACCCAGGACATGCGTGAAATGTAGAAACTTAAATCTCTCCTAGGATCCAACCTATGGAGCCTCTCCTCTTCCTTACCAGGATGCGGAGGAGGATAAAATGCCGGAAGAATGACCTTCTGGCTTAAATGAAATTCCGACACCACTTTTGGAAGAAAGGAAGGACTAACACCAAGGACAACCCTGTCCTTATGAAACACTGTGAAGGGTGGCTTAACAGAAAGTGCCTGTAACTCAATCTGCGAGCGGAAGTAACCGCAACTAAAAATACAGCTTTAATGGTTAACAGTCTCAAAGGACAAGAATGTAAAGGCTCAAATGGAGCACCCATTAGGAATTTTAGAACAAGGTTCAAATCCCAACCGGGCACCTGGGACGGTGATGGTGGAAACACATTAGTGAGCCCTTTCAGAAACTGAGAAATTAAAGGAATTTTGAAATAAGAACACTCCTCAGACGAGCGCTTAAATATGGACAGCGCCGCCAGGTAACCTTTAACAGTACCCACTTGCAGGCCCTTGTGGGCTAACGAAAGCAAAAAAGACAGAACCACAGGAATGTCACATGAAAAAGGATCCACATTCTTAACCCTGCACCAGTCGCAGAACTTTCTCCAATGGCAACGGTACAGGGACTTTGTTGCAGGCCGTCTGGCCGAAAGCAACACCTCCATCACGTCTTCAGGGAGGTCCCAACCCTTATACCTCAACTTTTCAGAAGCCAAGCGTGAAGGTTGAGGATTCTGACCTCTAGATGGAGAACCTGAACCCACTCCTGTGAGAGCAGATCGTCCCAGTAGGGAAGACAGCGTGGAGGACAGATGGACAAGTCGAGAAGGTCCGGGTACCACGTTCTCCGGGCCCATGCCGGAGCAATGAGGATCATCCGAGAACCAAACCTCCGCAGCACTTGCGGGATGACGGGGACAGGAGAAAACACATACAGCAGTGGGAAGGACCACTCCACCACAAACGCATCCCCTAAGGCTCTTCTTGGAGGGAACCTTTCGCACTTCCGGTTGACACTGGAGGCGAAGAGATCCACTTGTGGGGTCCCCCAAAGGGGGCGAAGATCTCCAGGATAATCTCCGGAGCCAGCTCCCACTCGTGAGAGATCACGCTCTGCCTGCTCAGAGCGTCCACCATCTCGTTTTCGTCTCTGGCCAGATGAACTGCCGAGATTGAAATTTCCTGCTTGATGGCCCAGAACCAGAGCTGCATCACCTCCCTGCATAGAGGAGGTGACCCTGCCCCCCCTTTTTGTTGAGTTAGTGCATGGCCACTGTGTTGTCCGTCAGAATCAGGACATTCTTCCCTCGCACAGTTGGCAGAAAAGCCTTCAGGTCAAGCCTGACGACCCTCAGCTCCAACAGATTGATATGGAGTCTGGACTCCGACAGAGACCAACGACCGCTGACTGTCAACTTGTTGGCATGAGCTCCCCCATCCCCTAAAGGATGCGTCCGTCACGATCGTCACCTCCGGCCAGGGCAGCCAAAATGGAGCCCCCCTCATCAGATTGCCTTCGATGGCCCACCACAGAAAGTCCTGGGAGACCGAGGGCGGCACCTGAACGGGGTCCGACATCCTGCCGGAGGACTGTGACCACTGCACCTTGAGAGCCCATTGCAGAGATCTCATCCGCAACCTGGCCTCTGGCACCAGAAGAATGCAGGATGCCATGAGGCCGAGCAACCTCAAGAACTCTAACGGCGGGAGATTCTGGGCATGTCGAAACTTGTGCACCATCTGCTGAATGTGATGAGCCCTCACCTGGGGAGGGAAGCACTGCCCCAGGGACGTGTCGAGCACTGCTCCAATGTACTGGAGCCGCTGAGTTGGCATCAAGTGGGACTTCTTTAAGTTGAGGGAGAAGCCCAGCTTGTGGAGGGAGTGGCAGGTGACTGACAGATGATCCAGGACTTACTCGGGAGAGCGCGCCCTGATCAACCAATCGTTCATGTAGGGGTAGACATGAATCCCCCCTTTCCTGAGATACACTGCCACCACCACCATGAGCTTGGTGAAAACCCTCGGGCGGAGGTCAATCCAAACTGCAGGACCCGAAACTGAAAGTGCGAGTCGCCAACCGCGAACCTCAGGTACTTCTTGTGCTTGGTATGGATCGGCACATGAAAGTAAGCATCCTTAAGGTCGAGAGACACCAACCAGTCCTTAAGTTGAAGGGCCTGGAGGACTTCAGAGAGAGTAACCATCTTGAACTTGTCCTTCCTGAGGAGCTTGTTCAAACCAAGCAAGTCCATGATGGGCCTCAATCCTCCGTCTTTCTTCTAAATCAAAAAATAAGAGGAATACCATCCCTTGTTCCTCTCCGCTACAGGCACCAGTTCTTCTAGGGCGCCTTTCTCCAGCAGGGATTTTATTTCCTGCGCAAGGAGCCGATCCGGACTCTTCAAAGAGAGATTCCATGGTGGATTGTCGTGAGGCCTCTGCCGGAAAGGAAGACAGTAGCCGTGGGCTATGATCTCCAGAACCCACACATCTGAAGTAAAGGCACGCCATTCGACAAGATGCTGCGCCAGCCTTCCCCCAACCGGTGAACCATGGGACATGGCTTCATGACTGAGCTGAAGCGGCTGCGGCATTGCCCGAGGGTAAAGAGGCAACTGCCCGAGCGGCCTTGGCACCTCGAGTACCTTGTTTTTCACCTCTGGAACTCCTACGGTGTCCCCTTTGACTTGCAGCTCCTCTCGATTTACCAAAGGAAGAGCAATATCGAAAGGAACCTCCCCGCCATTGCTGTCCCCTAGGACGAAAAGGCGGAGGTTGGCGAACTGCAGCGCTCAACGACTTTGCTGCAGCTTTGGAGGTCTGCAACCTCTCAAGGCTCTCGTCAGCCTTGCTGCCAAAAAGATGTTCACCATCAAAGGGCATGTTGAGAAGCCGGGTTTGTACATCAGAAGCAAACCCTGACTTCCGCAACCAAGGAAATCTGCGCATTACGGTGCTCACCGCCATGGACCGGCTGACGCAATCTGCCATGTCCAGACCCGACTGAACGGATTCACACATGGCATCGTTGCCATCCTGAACAAGAGCAAGAAAGCCATCCCGTTCCTCCCCTTCTGGAATATGTTCAGCCGCCAAAGACACACAATTCCACAGAGTATGAGTGAAACATGCTAAGGCACACATGGAGTTGGCTGCCTGTAAAGCCATACCCCCTGAAGAAAACACTTTCTTTACCAAGCCTTCAAAACGTTTGTCGTCCCTATCAGGAGGAATGGTAGGGTACGATGCCTGTTTTGCCGGGGCCGTAGCTGCCTGCACCACCAAACTCTCCGGAGTGGGGTGCGTAGTCAAGTAGCTGGGTTCGCTACTAGTTGGATGGTATTTTTTCGGCAAAGACTTGCTCACTGCCGGGAGACTCTCCGGAGCAGTCCAAGCCGCTGCCACCCTTCTTTGCAAGGCCATATGGAATGGCAGTACCGGGTCAGTTGGAGGACCTTGGTCAAGGATATCCGTCAGGTCATCCTGCATAAAATCCACTGGTGGCGCAGACCAGCCCAAGTATTCCGTCACCCTCGACATAAGGTGCCGGTACGAGGACTCGGCATGCGTGCCAGGCTCGGGCCTACCGAATTCAACCTCCAGAGAGGTGTCCATTCCACTGGCGTCGTGCAAGGAAGGACTGACGCAGGTCTTCTAGCTGGCTATGACCAGGTATGAGTTTGTCAGGAACCTCTTCACATCAGACCCTTCATCCACCTCAGAGATGTAATCCAGAGCTGGAATAAATCCCTGGATGAGGGCACAGAAAAAGGCTCAAATACTGGCCTTACTGACTTCTGCAGGGCCTTTCTCGGAGTTTCCACCGGTCTCCGGGGCAACTCCGATAAAGCCTCCTCGAAAGGCATTGAGGGCATCGACGGAATCGGCGTGGACATCAAGCGTGGCGCCGATGGCTTCGACATAGGCCTCGAGGGCGGAGCCCCGAGCGTGTCCTTCGACAGCCTCGGCGTCAATGGCTTCCTCGTAGGCAGAGCCTCGAGAGAGTCCTTTGACGGTCTCAGCGCCAAAGGGGTCGACATCATCTTCGAAGACCTCACAGGCTCCGATGGTCTCGAGGGCATCGAGGACCGGGACCTGGAGCGGGCATGGCTAGAGCGATCCACCTTGTCCGACCGGGACCTCGAAGGTTCCCGGTGATCGCGACGCCCGCTCGAGCCCGAAGGCGTGCAAACAGTGTCTCTAGTATGTTCCCTGCCGGCGTCTTTCGACGGCGCGGACGGAACGGAGCCCTGCGACGGAAAAATCGCCATCTTCTCCTTACGAAATGAATCCCATTCCACAGGAGTGGAATACTTGTTGGGACAAGCAACCTGCCGACGGGCAGAGTCCTCGGACGAGGAAGGTGACGGCGCTTCCGGGAGTGCCTCGAAGAGGCAGAGGAATGGCGAGACCCACTCCGGGACCGAGACCCCCCCTGGACTTACGCCGACAATGCGGAGAGTCACCCCTCGAATCGTCAGTCGAAAGCCCAATGGATTTCGACTTCCGGGGCTTGCCCACCTTACCGACAGAAAGCTTCTACTTACGCTACCGCAAGGCCTTCGATGTTAACGACTGGCACTCGTCACAATCGTCCGTGGCGTGGTCCTCACCGAGGCACCACAGGCAGGCATCGTGCGGGTCCGTCAGCAACATCTTGGAACCGCAGTCCCGACACTTCTTGAAACCCGGTCGCAGGGTAGAAGAAGACGAAGACATCATGGAAACTTTCACAAACGAACAGGTTCGAAGAACCAAAAGAATAGAACTCAGAAGAAACGAGGCGCGCCGAGATCTTCGAAGCGAACACGTTCGCAGAAACAATGGAACCGAGGCTACGGGCGTCGTGCGTCCTACTTATAACATCCGGTGACGTTGGCTCGACGGGAGGCCCTCGAGGACAGCGTATCGATGCAGGAATTTTCCAAGGCAGTAGAGCTGTGGTGATTACCTGTCAGAGGACCCAATCTCCTCAAAAGTATGTGTTTAGTTTAGGACCAGGGTCTATCACCACTTTTGTGGTGCTTGTGAGGGCATGTCTGGGACGCCATTTAGGGCTGTGGCCTATAGGGACCTGTAGTACATATAATGGTGCCACCAGCACTCCTCACAGCACCCAATAATTAGAGACCTATTAGGGACACCAATATTTTGGAATATAAAAACATTGCTATTTATAATAGTGTAAAACAGTTACTCACTTCAATCCTGCTGACACTGACATTTGAAACCGGAATGTGGGACTGACAACTTTGGAACGTCTGGTCCCGTGCTTTAAATGGCCCTCATCATCGATTACAGGGTCAACCTTAATGAACTACTCTCAAGCTGGTCAAGTGTCATTCAACTGTTTCCTAAGTTAGAGCCCCATTTGGATTCCCTGGATCTGTGGTTATGACTATCAGCAGCCCTTTAGATATGATATGGCAGGTATAACGCGTCTGTACACAAGTGTTTCTAGGTGTGACAAGACAAGGAGAGGGGAACAGAGGGAGGACAAAACAACGATCTTACTAAGCCTTGTGTCATTCAGATCGCACAAGTGCAGGGAAGTGGAAGGGGAGAAGTGCTGAGGGGCAGTCGGGACATAAGCAGAGGAGAGGAAAAGAGAAAGACGGAAGCGAAAAGGAAGGTCTCGAGTTGCTTCCGGAACCAGAGGTGGTTCTGCTGAAGTTTGAGAGAGGCAGGGAGGCTTTTACAGAGGGAGGCCCAAGCCGAAGAAAGAGGTCTGCCCCCAACTCTCCATTTGGAAAAGCGTCTGACCCTCAGAGTTGGAAGTGGATGAGCACAGAGCTAGAGAAGGGAGATGTTTAGGAAGAGAGAGTTGGAGGTGGTGCGGTCCCAGGCCCCAGAAAGCTTTGTAGACGATGCAAAGGGTCTTGAACTTGACCCTTGCCGCTAGAGAGCCAGTGAAGGGATTTCAGAGCTGGAGAGATACGTTCCCTGGGCTTGAGGCTAAGGACAATTCTCGCAGTCCTGTTCTGGATAGGTTGTAGAGGTCGGAGAGTAGAGGCAGGCAGGTTTAGAAAGAGGCTTGGCACTAGTCCAGCCTAGAGAAGACCAGAGCTCTGGAGACAGTGAGTTTCTGGGGGAAAGTGAGGAAAGGAAGAATACCTCTGAGGAGGTGCAGCTGTTAGTTTGACTTCTTAGAGACATCAGAGATGTGAGGTGAGAAGGAGAGGGTGGAGTCGAAGAGGACACCAAGGTTCTTAGCCTCACAGGTAGGAGCAGGAAGATGCCCAGAGTGGGCAGCCAGAGAGAGAGGAAAGGAGGGAGCTGATGTTCTGATTAGAGGAGGATCTCAGTCTTACTGGCATTAAGGCAGAGATCATTAGCGGCACACATTCCTGAATTGCGGCCAGACAGCCTGGTATGAGAGAAGGGGAAGAGGTGGCTGAGGGGACCCTGAAAGAGGTGGGTGTCATCCGCATAATACTGAAAGTTGGAGCAGAAAGTAGCGATGCAGTGAGCAAGAGGTGACAGGTAGTGGTTGAAAAGCTAGGGAGAAAGGTTAGACCCCCTGGTGAACACCACAAGTAGAGAGAGATAGAAGAGTGGAAAGACCCCTGTTGGACCGGAGAGGGTCGGTCAGTAAGTAAAGGAGGTCAGCCAGGCCTGGGCCTGATCAGTGATACTCAGGTTATCACAGAGGCTATTCAGGAGGATGGCATGGTTGACTGTATCAAAAGCAGAAGAATGATTGAGGAGAATGAAGGCAGAAGGAAGGTTAGAGTCAAGGTTAGAGAACAGGTCTTCACGGGTGTTCAGAAGAGCAGTTTCTGTGCTTTTGGCAGCTCTGATACCAGACTGGTGGTTGTGAAGTCCACCAACAGATTCAGTGTGCAGATTAAGCTGGGAGATGGCTAGCTTTTCCAAGAGTTTGCCCATAAAAAGAGTGATGGAGATCGGGCGATAGTTGGCCAGAGAGGAAGGATCGGCAGAGGGCTTCTTTAGAAGAGGGTGGCAAGGGAGTGCTTAAGGGAGGAGGAGACGGTTCCAGTGGCAAAGGGGTGATTGCAGAAATCGGCCAAGGGTATCAATGTGGTCCTTGATGGTTCTAGATGAGCAGGCGAGAACCTGCATTGACGAAGCTTTCATAGATTGGACTTGTCTAGAAACATTGTCTGGGGTGAACAAGGGAAAGGAGGAGAAAGGAGGGGGAGAGACGGCCACAGTCGGGCCAGGAGTGGAGGAGGAGGAGCTAGAGGAAGAGAGGGTGGGCATGCAGTCCTGAGATTTAGTGATGAAATGAGAAGCCAAGTCTGTGCAGAGGGCCTGGGAGGGAAGAGAGGTAGAGACTTTGGTCTAAATACTTCTATAACATAGTTGAATTGAATAGATTTTTTATTTAATCCGCGCTCGTACACATGTGTTTCAGAGATTGACAAGGCAAGGGAGGGGAACAAGGGAGAACAAAACAACAATCTTACTAGGCCCAGTGACATTGAGAACGCGAAAGTGCATGGGAGAGGGAAAAGGGGAGAAGTGCAAGGAAGGGAGGAGCAGTGGAAAGTGCAGAGCAAAGGAAAAACAGATAAATATTAAATAATAAATAGATAAAATAAACAACAAGCAAACAGTGGAGGTGCAGCCAACAGGTGGCAAGTGCTGGTTTAAGGCAACAGACTGGATGAGTCTGGTAAGTGCAGCGAGAAATGTGGGGGTGGGGGCTGTATGGTTACAGATACATGCTCTGGTGCAAGGGATTGCCAGGAGGCAGTGCAGGTGGGTGCCACGGTTGAGCAGGTACCTGGGCCCGGAAATCCGAAGGTAGGCCAGGTGTACATTGCCAAGAGAGCAGATCAGCAGGGGAAAGAAGGGGTGAAGGCAGAAGCAAAGAGGAAGGTCTTGAGGTGCTTCCGGATCCGGACATGGTTTTCCTTAAGTTTCAGCGTGGCAGGGAGGCTGTTCCAGAGGGAGGACCCAGCGGAAAACAAGGATTACCCCCAGCTTGTTTCTTTGAAAAACGACTGACCCTGAGCGAGTTAGAGGTAGAGGAGCAAAGAGCTCGAGAGGGAAGGTATTTACGAATTGGGACAGCTGAAGGTATATTGGACCCAGGCCCCAGAAAGCCTTGTGGACAATGCAAAGGATTTTTGAAATTAATCTTTGCAGCCACTGGGAGCCAGTGGAGAGATTTCAGGGCTGGAGGGATACGATCTCTGGGCTTGAGGCCAAGGACAAGTCTTGCAGTCCTGTTCTGGATAAGTTGCAAAGGGCGGAGAGTAGAAGCAGGTAGATTTAGAAAGAGGCTGTTACAGTAGTCCAACCCAGAGAGAGCCAGTGCTCGAAAGAAAGTGAGATTCTGGGGGAAGGAGAGGAAAGGCAGAATACCTCTGAGGTGCAGTAGGAAGTTTAACTTTTTAGAGACATCAAAGATGTGGGCAGAGAAGCAAAGCATGGAGTCAAAGATGACCCTGAGGTTCTTACCCTCACTGGTAGGGGTAGGAGGTGGGCCCAGGGGGGACCAGCCAGAGAGTGAGAGCAAAGTGAGAGGAAAGGAGGGTGAAGGCGTGCCGATGAGAAGGAACTCAGTCTTGCTGGCATTCAGGCAGAGATCGTTGGCAGCACACCAATACTGAATGGCAGATAGGCAGGACACAGGGGATGTTAGAGTCAAGGTTGGAGAGCAGATCTTCACAGATGTTCAGGAGTGCTGTTTCCATGCTTCTGGCAGCCCTAAAGCCATATTGATGGTCGTGTAGACAACTAACAGAATCAGAGTGAGCTGGTTAAGCTGCGAGATGGCGAGCTTTTCTAGGAGTTTACCCAGAAAGGGAGTGATGGAGATTGGGCGATAGTTAGCAGGGCAAGAAGGGTCTGCTGTGGGTTTTTTGAGAAGAGGGTGCACAAGAGAGTGCTTGAGGGGGGAAGGGAAGGCTCCTGGGGCAAAGGAGAGATTGCAGAAATCAGCCAGGGCAGGAGCAAGGGTGTCAATATGGTCCTTGATGGTTTTGGAAGAGCAAGGAAAAACCTGTTTTGACAAGGCTTTCATAGATCGGACTTGTCTAGAGACCTCGTCAGGGGAGAAAAGTGGAAAACAGGAGAAAGCAGGAATGGGGTGGCAGTAGGAGCACCAGAGTTCACAGAAGGGGAAGAGGGGGTAGGGGATGAGAGAGTGGATAGGATAGGATAACGTGGGTTTTAGAGATAAAGTGGGAGGGAAGGGCCGTGCAAAGGGCCTGTGAAGCGACAGGAGAGGTAGAGACTGCAGCAAGGTTGGTCAGCTCTTTGCAGATTTTCAAGAGTTCAGCCGAGTTGTTAGATGCTGCAGAGAGACAGGCTTGGATGTGGGCACTCTTCTTAGTCTGGAGAGAGAGTCGGTATTGCCTTCGGAGCAGGCGACAGGTCCGTTTGTCAGAGGATGAACAAGAGGACCTCCATTTCCTCTCAGCCCCCCTACACTTACGTTTAAGTGTAGCAAGGTCAGAGTCATACCAGGAATTGCATTTGTCTTTGGGCTTCAAGCGCATCCTCATGACAGGGACAAGAGCATCAAGAGCATCAGACAGAGGAGTAGAGCGTAGACAGGGTTGTGTCAGGATGTGAGTCAGCCAGAGGTGTGGGGGGGGGGGGGAGAGAAGGTAGCGGCGAAGGCTTCAACTGACACACGCTTCATGGGACGGATGTCCGAGAAGATAGGTGGCAGTGTTGGGGTAGGCCTGGGGGGAGTGGAGGGAGAGATGAGAGGAGGGAGTGATCGCTCCAGGAGAGGGGAGTGGTCAGAGGGATGGAGAGGGGCGGTCACAGGAGATCAAGACATCAAGTAGTCGGGCCAGAGGGGAGGATAGAAGGGGAGAGAGAATCGCAGAGGTCACAAGAGTACAGACGAGGAACAGGGAGAATCAAGATGGATATTGAGGTCACCACGGAGGAGGAGTTGAGTGGTTGAGGCCAGTAGGGAGGAGGAGAGGTCAGCCCACTTAGAAAGAAAAGAGGTGATCTGCCCAGGGAGCCGGTAGAGAGTAGCAACCGTAAGAGTGACTAGGAGAGAGAGAGCACCTGCAGACAAGGCATTTGAAAGAGAAATATGTCTGCGTGGGAATGATAGAGACAGGAATCCACTCAGAAAAGATCAGGGCTACACCCCCTCTGGGCCGGGTGGATCTGGGTGCAGAGAGGATATTGTAGCCATCTGGGAGGAGAGTGTCAAAGTTTGTGAAAGAGTTGGCTGTGAACCACGTCTCGGTAAGAACGATGACATCAAGGCCTAGTGCTTCCAGAAGGTGGCAGATGTCAGAGGAGTGTTTGATAGCAGAGCGAGAGTTGCAAGATGAAGAAGGTTGCCAGCCTTAAAGGCCTTCTGGGAAGGGGTACAAACAGAGGTATGCCCTGCGGAGGTGAGGAAGGAGCCCAAAGAGGGGCAGAAGAGGGAGGAGAGGGCAAGGTAGCCAAGGGGGGAGTGGGAGACGACAGCAGGAGATGAAAGGAAGTTGATGAGGCGAGGGAAGTGCCTGGCAACACCCTTACCTGGGAACTGTTTTCTGTATCCCTACAGTCCCCCCCCCAGCACCTGACACACGGTGTCTGCACTTACCCTTGCACTTGCCACCAGCTGGCCCTACTGCTCTTATTGTTTTATTTATTCTATTACCCGTGTACTGCACTGTCCCCACCCCCTCTGCACTTTTCCTCTCCCCCTTCTCCTGCACTTGCGCGATCTGAATGACACTTGGCCTAGTAGGATTGCTGTCTCCGTCTTCCCTTTGTTCCCCCTCCCTTGCCGCGTCGCACCTTGAAACACTTGTTTATAGGCACGTTATAAATGCCATATCAAATCAAGTAGGAAAAGATTGGCCTGAGGGCCTTGGACCATGACGGTGACATTTAGGTAGATATTAATGATGACCTTAGAGGAGTCGAAGGGGGACATAAGGGCTTCCCCGGGTGTGCCATCCTTAATGGGAGGAAGAGGAGACCGGGCAGAGCACCAAGATCATATTAAGAATCCATAGATCCGGCGAAGGAACGACAAAGAGTATGTCGATGAGGATTTGTCTGGAATAGGTATCAGCAAATGGGAGACCTGGGTTGGCGGCCAAGATATCCTTCTTAAACTTCTTCCTTGCAGACTTGGTGAGAAGGGTAGTTGATAGAGAAGCAGTTGGAGTAGATAGGAGAAACAGAAAGCGCCATGGTGAGTAGAGAGAGGAGCAGTGGGAGGAATAGATAGGTGCAGGGGTATGGAGCAGGCCCTGGGCCAGCAGATTACAGAGAAGTAATTCAATTCAAGCAAAGGGCACAGCAAGTCAGCAAAGGAATGCAGCTAGTTTTAGCCTAGGCAAACATTGCTAAAGCACAGCCAAGTTTGACTTTCAAAAATTACAAGCTAAAGCACAGCTTGGTTTGAATTTCAAAGTTACAAGCTAAAGCACAGCTACGTTTGCAATTAAAGTAGAATCAGGTGCTGTCACGCCACTTTTTGGGAGACCGGGGTCCGTTGCACCCGCTCCCTATCCCATCTCCTGGCAGATCTACCCGCGCTTTCGCGCTTGGGCGTTCGCCGGGGGGAGAGGTGCTGGGGCCGGTGCTAGAGGGCTGCGGCGCATGCGCGGGAAACCACTGTCTCGGTTCCGCGCATGCGCCGTAGATTGGGCCTCCGCTCTGGGAAGGGCTTGCCTTCCAAGCCTCATTCTGGGTCCGCCGGCGCTCGGAAATGAAACGGCTTGCGTTTCAGGCCTCGCGAGTGCCGGCGGCCCATAAGAGGAGCCGCGAGCAGTTGCAATTCGCATCTCAACGCGGTTGCTTCGGTCGTGTTACTCGCTCCAGCCACTTGTGGTTCCTGCTTCCCTGTGCCTGGCCTTGCCTTGCACCAACCTGCTCTTTGTTCTCCCTGCCTTCTGGGTTCCCTGCCTGCCTGGTCCCAGTCTCCTACTACCTGCCTGGGCCCTCCTTGCTCCTGTCTGTTTTTGAGCCTCCCTGGGTCCGGTTTTCAGTTTTCCCTGCTTTTCCCTGGGGACTCCTGCTTTCTTTCCTGGGCTTCTCCCTGGGTCTTTCTGGGCCAGCTTCTCCTCTTGCTTCCTGGGGCCCTCGTTCACTGTTTTGGGACATACCTTAGGGATCCCTACTCTTGGTGGTCTCCCCTCCCGATCTGGTTCCCTCTTCCTGTTTGGTCCTGCCTGGTGCCTCATCCTTGGGACCTACTGTACCTAGAGCAGATTCGTCATCCCTGACCAGCTACGTGAATCTGCTGGAACTTGTCTTCCCGTGGACAGGGGGCCTTTCCTTGTATTCATCTGAGAAGTATCCCGGACTATCTCGCTTCTTCACTGGATCACGTACCTCTGGAAAAGACTCTTTTGGACTTCACCAGTATCCAGTAACCTTCCATCAGACTGTGGCCTCTCCTGCCTGTGCTTGCACAGTCCCTTCGTCACGTTAATCAGGAGAGTGTCTTCCGTGACGCTGGGAGTTGGTCCATTCACCACCCTGTCTCATTAGGGTGGTGGAGAGGCTGGTTCCCCGAGTCACATGCTCGTCAATTCACTGGATGCAGCCTGGCGGTCCCAACTAGAACCACAGTCAAGAAAACAGGTACTCAGTTCTCACGCACTTCTCTGCTTGACAGGTGCTAGAAGTGGGTGCAGTAATGTATAGCATTTGAGAGTATACACATGGGAGAATAAGCAGAGAAGGGAAAGTGAAAGACATAAGAAGGTAAGGGTAGTCAGAGGTAGTAAACCATAGAAAATAGGGTGAGAATGTCTTCGTAGTCCAGGTTACAGTGCAGCATCATGGAGAACCTGGTGCAGGGGTCCGGAGAACGGTCATAAGTAGCAGACAGGGAGGTGACAGGGGCCTTTGTTGTGGGCCTTTAGGGGTCTGGGCCAGCTCCCGCCTCCCGGTTGCAGTGATTGGCCTATCTAGGCCCGCCAACCAATGGGAGAGGGAGCTAGGGCCAGGCCAGGTAGAAGGCAGCAGCAGTCATTCAAAATTGGCCATGTTTGCAATGCTGAACAACACGTGGGAGGCAATGGGCAGTGCAGCACCAGAAAGTTAGCTGACCTTTTGCTTCAACGTCTAAGTCAACTCCCTGTTTTTTATGACTTGCCACTGCAAGTGGGGTCACCCACTTGTGACCACTTTTTTCCCTATTCCCTCCAGGCAACCTTAGATCCAGGGAAAGTTAGTATGAACCAGTCCACCAAATTGATATGGTATGGCCAATTCAGCAGAACTATCTGCTTTGCAGCCCTTGCCATGCAACCCTACAATTCCTCCAGGACATTTCCAAAGATGCTTAGGAATGAGACCCAAAGCACTTTAACCCTGGTCATTGTCTCAGGCCAATGTAAGAGAACAACCTGCAAGCTCTCAGGATACCGGTGCATCTTTCTTTACGTGGTTTACCAATATTCCTAGTGCTGGTTTGCATGTGGGAAATAATTTGATGGGAGCCTTTCTACTCTTTGATTTTGATTCGGTTATTCCTGGCTTCATTATCATTCTAAGAGCATTAGTTCTGACCATGTAATGGGTATTCCAAATTGAAGGATTCAATGCAAGTGTTATCAATATTGTGCTTCAAGCTAAGAACGTATACAAAGGATCGTCATATGGATAGAAAGTCTGTCTACTCCTCCCAAGGAAAGCATTACAAGCGGCCAAGTTTAAAATGGAATGTTTGTTTCACATGCCAAAATAGAATATGGGATATTTTTGACATTTATAACTCAACATTGGTAACAATCACACTAGCTCTATGCAGCCGTAACTAGTGTTGCAAGGTAGGCTTATTGGAATTGACACAGAGCTACCACTTTTTCCCTGTTATGTCCCCTCTGCTTGGGAAAACAAGCGGCCCCAGGTACATTTTGACTTAATAGGGTCTCATCATTAAGGTGCAGCTTCAGTACATAGGCTCAGCAATCTCAGTGACCCATTTCCTTAATTGGGGTTTCCTGAACATGGGCGCCAAGATCACTCTTTTAGGGACTCAAGCTATACCTCACAGTGGAGGTAAAATAATAATGATACATGCCTGGGTTTGTTTGTGTTCCCATTCAGAGGGCTGTAGCCTAGCAGTTAGGTCCACAATTCTCTCTTTTTAGCAGGGTTCAAGACGGATTCAAAGTCCCAGGCCCTGGGAGCTCAGCTGTATGTGGAGGCTTTAGCAAGGGTTTGAGGGTCTTGCATGGGTCAGTGCTGTGGCTATTACAACAGTTTCCCCCTGTACTCCCAAGCCTAAGCCACTCGCTTAGAGAAGCCTTTGATCTTACAGCACTTTCTCGGGCACAACACAGTCAGCCCATATCACAGGCCGCGTTCGAAATGTCTTTAAAGCCATAGATGCTCATGTCTTCTGCACCTTCTCTGTCAAAGGGGCTCTTGGTGAAGTGTTTCCTTCAGCCCGGCCTGAGAGTCCAGGCCAAGTGGCTGGGCAGGGTGGCTGCCATTGGATATTCTTTCTTGTTCTCAGTAAATGTGACCTGCATCACATGCTACAACACTCCCAGTGCCATGCACAAGAGCTTGTTAAGGGACAAAGAAAGTTGCTCATTAACAAGTAGCAAGGCGGATCTTCTTACTGGACTCTCCATAGTGGGTATAAACATGGATGCCCATGTACAGTGCATGGAGAACCTATATACATGTTTGGGTTACCAGCTTGTACACAAGATACCATTTCTTACACATGAACAGTGAATTATCCCTCAGAAATGGTGAGTGCACATTTCGTAGCTTGCTAGATCATACTACAGACCAGGCAGAAGGTCCTTGGCCCCTTCAAGTCAGCAAACTGACCTAAAGGGAAGTATTTCCTTTAGTACCCTCTACTCACTTGCCAACCTCATGGTAGGGATAAGCCGGTTCCACAGAGCACTTGATGAGAGGTGGAGTTAGGGAGATTTGTCCAGAGCCATCTGGTGAGGGATGTGAAAGAATCTAAACTAATGATAAAATTGGGTTCCAACCTAAAGGACAGACCTCTCTACAGTGGTAGCTCTGGTTGACCACTCAGGCTTAACTCAAGGGAGGGAGAAAGGCTGATAGTGAAGCAAGGTTAGTCTCCGAAACTTCAAGGAACCAAGGGGGACCCAGGAAATAAAATCATGTAAGGAAAATGCCCTCCAAGCCACTGGTAGGCGGTTTTAGGTAAATTAAAATGTTCTCCAGAGAAATAAGGGATCTATGTGATCACTTTCTCCACCCATAATGTCGACTTTGAAAATGCTGATTTCCATTATGGCGCGGAATATTGATCACATAGATCACTATGGCCCACATCCCCTACCTGCCTCCCCTTCCCTTCCTACTTACCTTTTCGGAAGCACACTTCTGTGTGTGCCGTTGACTCATCTCTGTCCCTGCGGCGTCCGTCCACTTCCACTAACGTGGCTCGGAAATGGCACCAGAGGGCCCTTTTTTACGGTATCGTTTCCACTATCCATGTAATGGATAGTGGGGGCCACCCCCACAAACCCCGAGTCCCATTACAATGAACAAGGAGTGCAGGGGACTCCCCAAATTCGATGCAATAGTTTTAAACATTTTTTGCATACATCTTGCATTTGTCCCGTACCAAAATTCAGACTGCGACTTCAGTCAGAATTTTGATACGGGGCTAACGCACAGTTATTGTACAGGTCAAAATTTTGGAGTCAACATTTTTGTAAAATACCGAAATAAGCAGAGCAAGGTTTGTAGGCACAGCCGTGGTTATGGGATAAAGTCAAGTGAGTCCGATTTCTACCCCACTGGAGCAGAAAAGGCACCAACCTACTGCCGGGGATGCCAGAGGAGACCCTCAAACAGAGTCCCAGATCCGGGTTTAAGTTACGGGTGCCCCAGGGGAAAAGGAAGCATCAGAGATTTGTGCCAATGTCTCTTTAATAACCCACCAGCCAAGGGGGAACTACTCATGCTGGCAGGTCCCAAAAACACTGCTAAGGAACAGTTAAAGAACCTGGTGAGTAGAAATCTTCTGCTGCAGGCTAAGTCATAGGATACATTCACCCTGGACCAATGACTACCCATGTCACCTAAAAGAAGAACAACTGGCATTCCCTGGAGAGGGTTCCACCAACCAGGATAATGATGCACAAGATGGCTCCAATAGGATGGAGGAATCCAACTATAGGGATCTGTCTGTCTTGAAAGGAAAAGAGGGGCATCCAGCCATCAGAAACCGGTTCCAAAAAGGATACAATTCTGGAAGTGACCAAAAACAAACTTCAAAGGGTAAAGAACAAGTTACTCCTTACCAGGTAACGTTCTTTCGATGGCATGTTCCTCCGACGTATTCCTTATCTATGATATTTGTATCTCCAGCTTGCTGGCCTCGGAATTTTTTTTTTCCCAGTAGAGGGCGCTGTGCGTCGACGTCCGTCGAGTAGGTGTTCCTCGACAGCCACCGTATCGACGCCAACATCATCATCATGCCTATAAATGGCCACGCGCAGCGTCCGTTGCTCAGTTCCGTTTTGTAGAGTAAGGTAGTTATTGCATGAATGGTTACTACCCTTGAAGGAGCGTAAGCTGCAACCACAAGGGAAATGTTACTGCGGGGATGGATGGGAGGGGCGATA
Organism: Ambystoma mexicanum; assembly: GCF_040938575.1. NCBI lineage: Eukaryota > Metazoa > Chordata > Amphibia > Caudata > Ambystomatidae > Ambystoma > Ambystoma mexicanum. The sequence goes on from NC_090936.1 coordinate 152,873,252, forward strand.
AGGAATATGTTGGAGGAACATCCCATCGAAAGAACGTTACCAGGTAAGGAGTAACTTGTTCTTCGAAGGGATTGTGTCCTCCGACGTATTCCTTATCTATGATAGACTCCCATAGCAGTGGTATGTGATTGGAGGCGGGAGTAAGAGATGCCATATTACTCTTTAAGAATGAACAGAGTGTAACACAGCTTTGCCAAATCTAGTCTCTTGACTAGAGGAGGAATCCAGGCTATAAAATCTGGTAAAGGTATGTGCGGACGACCATGTGGCAGCCGCACATATGTCTCTAATTGGTACCCCTCTTTGAAGAGCTGAGGAGGCTGCGATACCCCTGGTCGAATGAGCCCTTAGATTTTGAGGGGGCTCTTTCCCTGCCAGTTTGTAGCATTCCAGAATGGCTAAAATAATCCATCTGGAGATGGTTTGTTTGGTTATTGGTAATCCCAACCTATGTCCTGCGTAACCTACAAAGAGTTGGTCTGCTTGTCTAATTTTAGCAAGTCTACTGATATAAAAACTCAAGGCTCGCTTAGGGTCCAGCCTGTGTAGTCTCTCTTCCTCTTTCCCCGGATGGGGAGGAGGATAGAATGAAGGTAAAGTAATCTTCTGAGTAATGTGAAATTCAGAAACTACCTTTGGGAGGAAGTTAGGCTTCACCTGTAGAACGACTCTGTCCATGTGAAAAATTGTATAAGGAGGTTTCCAAGATAGGGCTTGTATCTCGCTAACCCTTCTAGCAGATGTTAATGCTACCAATAAAACAGTTTTGAGGGTGAGAAACTTCAATGAACAAGAGTGGAGTGGTTCAAAAGGAGCACCCTTTAGGAAGTTTAAAACTAGATTTAAGTCCCATAAGGGAACTTGGAATGGTCTTGGAGGGTAAACATTACCAATGGAATTTTGAAATACAATGGCTCCTCTGCAGTGCGCTTAAAGATCGATAGCGCTGCGAGATGGCCCTTAATAGTGCCAACTTGAATTTGCCAAATAAATTAAGAAGGATAACACCGCAGGTGTACCACATGAAAAGGCTTCGATATTCTTTTCTCTGCACCAGCTGCAAAATTTATTCCAACGGCAGCGGTATAGAGTTCTAGTTGCTGGTCTTCTGGCCGAAAGCAACACCTCCATGACGTCATCTGGAAGGTCCCAATCCTTGTACCTCAACCTTTCAGATACCAAGCGTGAAGGTTGAGGGTCTTGATGGCTGGATGGAGAACCTGACCTCCCTTCTGCGATAGAAGATCCTCTCTGTACGGTAGACAAATTGGAGGATGGATGGACATGTCCAGAAGGTCCGGGTACCACGTTCTCCTGGCCCAATCCGGGGCAATTAGGATCATGGTCTTCCGAAACCTCCTCAACCTCCTGATCATTTGAGGAATGATAGGGACCAGAGGAAATGCATACAGAAGTGGGAACTCCCAGTCCACTACGAAAGCGTCTCCTAGAGCTCCTCTCGGGGGAAATTCCCTTGAGCAAAAACTGTCGCACTTCCTGTTTATACTGGTGGTGAACAGATCCACTTGAGGGGTTCCCCAAAGGGCAAAGATCTCTTGAAGGACTTCCTGAGCTATCTCCCACTCGTGGGAGACTGTGTTCTGCCTGCTCAGAGCGTCCGCTGTCAAGTTCTTCTCTCCGGCTAGGTGAATTGCCGATAGAGAGATTCCTTCCTGAATTGCCCAAAACCAGAGCTGCATCTCCTCTCTGCACAGTGGCAGTGACCCTACGCCTCCTCTTTTGTTGAGGTAGTGCATGGCCACTGTATTGTCCGTCATTATCAGGACGTTTCTCCCCCGTACAGACGGCAGAAAAGCCTTCAGTGCCAGTCTGATGGCTCTCAGCTCCAACAGGTTGATGTGTAGTCTGGACTCCGATGGAGACCAACGACCGCTGATGGTCAAGTCGTTGGCATGGGCTCCCCACCCCGTGAGTGAGGCGTCTGTGACTACTGTTATCTCCGGTCATGGTTGCCATAACAGTTCTCCTTTCAAGATGTTCTCTGGAGAGGCCCACCATTGAAGGTCGTGGGCTACCTTGTCCGGAATCCGGAGGAGATCTGTCATCCTCCCTGAGAATTGTGACCACTGAGTCCTCAGTGCCCACTGAAGGGATCTCATTCTCAGGCGAGCCTCTGGCACAAGGGATATGCAGGATGCCATGAGGCCTAGCAACCTCAAAAAGTCGTAGGCTGGGAGACGTTGGGCATTTTTAAACCTGGTGACCATCTGCAGAATATCTTGAGCCCTCACCTCTGGGGGCGAGGCTTTTCCCAGGGACGTGTCCAGGACTGCTCCAATGAACTGGAGTCTCTGTGATGGTATCATCTGTGACTTCTTTAAATTGAGGGAGAAGCCCAGCTTGTGAAGGAAGTGGCAGACATAATCTAGTTGGATCCAAGCTTGTTCCGAAGAAACTGCTCTGATCAACCAATCGTCCAGGTAGGGGTAGACGCAAATCCCTTCCCTCCTTAGACTTGCAGCCACAACCGACATTAGCTTGGTGAAGACCCTCGGGGCGGAGGTCAGCCCAAATGGCAGAACTCGAAATTGATAATGAGAATGAGAGTTGCCAATTGCAAACCTCAGGTACTTCCTGTGCTTGGGATGGATTGGCCCATGGAAATAAGCATCCTGAAGGTCCAGAGATACCAACCAGTCCTGAAGCTGAAGGGCCTGAAGGATCTGAGAGAGAGTTACCATCTTGAACTTGTCCTTCCTGAGGAACTTGTTCAATTCTCGTAAGTCCAGGATGGGTCTCAGTCCTCCGTCTTTCTTTGGTATGAGAAAGTAGGGGGAGTACCAGCCCTTGTTCCTGTCCGCTACAGGTACCGGGTCTATGGCACCTTTCTCTAGCAGGTCTACAATTTCCTGCAAGAGGAGCGGATCCGGCACTTTCAGAGAGCTGTTCCCCAGTGGATGGCTCTGAGGGATGCGTAGAAAAGGCAGGCAGTAACCTTGGGCAACTGTCTTCAATGCCCAAGCATCTGACGTAATAGCCTGCCATTTCGTCAGATGGTGAGTTAACCTGCCCCCTACAGGTGTCTTGTGATGGGAGACCTCAGAGTGGTTTGGAAGCCGCTGATGCAGTTGTCGAAGGTAAATCGGCTCCTGCTCATGCGGCTTTCTTTCCTTTACCCCGTCCACCACGGGTAAATTTTCCTTGGCCTCTTTGAGCCGACCGTCCTCTGCCTCTTCCATATGAGGAATAATAGCGAAAGGACCTTCCTCTCCAAGAGGATCCTGAGGGATGAAAATTAGTTTGGCGGATTGCAGCTCCTATTAACTTGGCTGCTGCTTTAGATGTTTGCAGTTTTTCCAAACTGTCATCCGCCTTCTTACCAAACAGGGAAGAGCCGTCAAAGGTCATATTTAAAAGTCTGGCCTGTACGTCAGAAGCAAAGCCGGACTTTCTCAACCACGCATGCCTGCGGATTGTGGTACTTGCCGCCATGGCCCTGCTGATACTGTCAGTAGAATCAATGCCAGTTTGAAGGGACTCGCACATTGCATCTTTACCATCTCTGATGATATTTGAAAATGCGTCCCTTTCTTCTCCTTCCTGGAGGCAGTCAGCCGCTGATTAAGCACAATCCCAAAGAGAGTGGCTGAACCTAGCGAGCGTACAAGTCGCATTAACAGATTTTAAAGCCATGCTACAGGCCGAGAAGACTTTCTTAGCCATGGCATCATATTTTTTATCATCCCTATCCTGTGGAGCAGTGGGGTATGCAGATGTACTGCCTGATGAAGTTGCAGCCTGGACCACCAGACTCTCTGGAGTAGGGTGCTTAGATAGGTATTCAGGGTCAGCAGCAGATACCCTATATTTCGCTGACAACTTCTTGTTAACCGCAGGGACAACTTTAGGAGTTTCCCAGTTAGTTAAAATCTTTCTTTGTAAAGCAGAATAAAAGGGAACCACAGGATCCTCCTGTGGACCTTTATCCAGAATATCTGTGAGGTCATCCTGTTGAAAAACAGGTGAAGGCGCAGACCAACCCATGAACTCCATAATTCTTGACATTAGGGTTCTATAAGGGGTTTCAGCATGTTCCCCTGGGTCTGGTTTGACAAATTCCACTTCTGGGGAAGTGTCTAGGCCACTTGCTTCCTGTAATGCATCCTGAAGGTCTTTCAACCTTCTTTCCTCAGAGGCAAAAGTCTCTGGTTCAGGTGATGTGGTCCTCTGCAGCCCAAAAGGCCTTTCTTGATCAGAATCTTCCCTTTCTTCATAAATTGAAGTTAAAGGGGGATGCTCTGGCCTGTGAAATGGTATAAAACCTATCTCTAAAGCAGAGGGAGCCATCATCAGTGGCCTTGAAAAGGTCGATGTCGTCGACGCCGATGTAAAAATCCTCGAAGGCGCCGACAAAGGCGTCGAGAAAACTGGAAGAGGCCTCGAAGAACTCGAGAGGATCGGAATCCTGCTCGATGATGTCGACGACTTTCTCGACGTCGTGTCGGAGGCTCTCGATGTAACCCTTGGCTGTGGAGTAGCCGTGGGTTTTTTTCGACTCGATCGACGGATGCGTCGAAGAACCCTTCGATAACACCGTCGATGGCGCCGATCTATGCTTCGAAGGGGCTTTTGACGATGGCGTCGAAGATGCTTTACTTCCCGATGGCTCATGGCGCTTTTGGCTCGACTCTTTCGCCGGGTGCTTCGACTCGCGGCGTTAAGATTTTTTGGGCTTTTCACCCGGGGTATCACCCTCAGATGACTTCAAGAGGGTCAAGGCCGCTTTCTAGAAGGCGCTTAGCATCTTTTTTCTGAATTCCTCCCACTCAGCCTGAGAGCTGTCTTTTGTGGGGCAATTTACTCTTTCAGGGGAACTAGCAGACGACAAAGGAGATCTTCTATGTCTCTTTTTCGAGTGTCTAGACCTCGACGAGTGGTGGGAGCCACTTCGAGACCTAGACCGAGAATGCTTTCGACGGTGAGGAGACGAATGTCTCGACTCTACCGCGGAAACTTTCGAGGAAGTTAAAACTGACTTGCCTCTCTCAAGCTTCCCCTTACGCTCCTTCAAGGCTTTCGCCGTCATGGATAGGCATTCCTCACACTCCGAACACTGGTGTTCGATTCCCAGACACGACAAACAGATCCTGTGAGGACCCGTCAACGACATTTTCTTCCCACAGTCTCGGCATTTTTTGAAACCGGACCGAGGAGTCGTCGGGTCGGAGGAGGAAGCCATCGAGTACGAGTCGATTTTCTCGAGGAAATATGAATCTATTTCGACTGACGAACTGAGCAACGGTATTCCGAGGCACACGAAGCGCGGAAAAATGGAACTGAACAATGGACGCTGCGCGTGGCCATTTATAGGACTGATGACGTCGGCGTCGATACAGTGGCTGTCGAGGAACACCTACTCGATGGACGTCGACGCACAGCGCCCTCTAAAAAAAAATTCCGAGGCCAGCAAGCTGGAGATACAAATATCATAGATAAGGAATACGTCGGAGGACACAATCCCTTCGAAGGTGAGTTAGTGGTGCCCTGTCACCCTTCTGGATGATGGCAGCTTCCTATCCCAAGGCACATGACCAGGGTGCTAATTTGAGAAGATGGTGGTAAAATAGCTAAGAAATTGTCCCAGTATTGGATTTTCATCCCAGCAAGCGAGGAGGCTTGGTGGGGGGGATGAGGTCAATCCAGAAAAGACAACCAGCAGCTGAAAATGTAAACCAGAGCTAAGTGTAAGGACAGAGGACCCAACCAGTATGGCCAGACCTGGTCCTACAATTACAGCAGCACGGTTGCAAGGCGCAAATCTTCTGAGCAGGTAAGCAATTTACCAAACTCCTAGTTGAATTTTGGAAGGGTTAGGGTCTTGCACAGGATATCACCAAACACTCACGGGGCAGGCCTACTCCAGCACTCTAATCAGACACAAGGGAATGCACACAACGTTTGTGGAAGCCAGCCAATCCCACGAGTGCTAGAAACCGCCAAACACCAAGACTATCTGAATAGTATGTGTATTGGCCTTTCTAGGACAAGTAGTCAGTAGACCAAACTAGTAAAAAACACTACCGTGGGGGGGTTCAGAGTGAACCTACGTTTGAATGACAAAAATGTTAGGTCTGTCTCGTGTTATGCCTAAAGGAAACAAATACAAAAATGGCTGAGTAGGACTTAAAAAAATACATCAGTACGCAATTGGCCACCAAAAGCTACATTGGGCTACTAATGTGGTAACATTGGCTGCACCCCCGGTGAAGTCAAAACTAAATTACAGCTTCCACCAGCTTACTCGCCAAAAAAACCAATGTAGGGTGATTAAATAACCCTAGTGCTAACACGAGAAGCTTATAAAGCATCCTTGTCCTCGGTTCCAAATGATCTAGCATAGGGCCTTATACTAAAAAAGGTTGCAGCAAGGGGGGCTTCAGTAGAAGTCTCTCTGGACCTACAACTAAGTTAAAGATCATAGAAACCAAAGGGGTACAAAGCAAAATGTTAAGGGGTCTCATAAAATGGGACAGCGGAACACCCAACATAAATAAATATGCTCTAACAAGTGGTAGAGTGGGAACAAATATGCATTAAGGCTATTCAAAACTCCTCATACATACCAGATTGGGGATGCACTGTTGGCTAGAGGCATTCCCGTACAGAAAAGGGGCAGGAGAGTATACCATACCTGCCTACCTTATCTCTGTCTCAGCCTGGAACTTTGTAGATCTTTCAGGCTCTCCAAAAGATTATAAAATTGTGGCTTGTGTAAACTGAAGAGACAGCACAGCTGATGATCCAGGCTGCACTGAAAATAAAATGGCGAAGATGAGATGCTCGAGGAGAAATGTGACAAAAGGAAGCGCTGACATGGGAGTCCTCCCTACAACAGAGCACTCTGCAGAACGTGCATCTGATCACCCCATCCAAGAGGACAAGCTGTGTGAGTCAGGCAGCACTCACTGATGATGGACTTCTCTGTAGCCCTTTGCTCAGAGCTTCTTACCTTGCTCAGACGAATGCTTTGAGTCCAATGTGTTCGGGGAGGCTTTTCAACTGTAGCCATGTTTGTGATTCACAGCCAAGACCTTGCAACGCAGTGCAAATTGGTGGAAGTGCGCGAGAGGTGCAAGCGGCACCACAATGGTGGCCAGCGTCACTTCCCTTCCCAAAAGATTGTTTCAGTACCAAATGATTAATTACGGCAATAACTTTGCAAAAGAGCAATTCCTCAAAAAATGTGCTCTAGAATAGGATGCCAAGTAGGACCAAACAGAAAAAAAAGAGTAGTATTACAAATAGTTAATGGGCACGTTATTTCTGCAGAATACTTTAATGAAAAATGATCTTCAGCTCTTAAATTGGTGGCCAGATTGACGTGCTTACTTTAGCTCTGTTGAAAATAAAGAGGTTGCAGCTCTTCAAATTGGGAACGCATTCAAAAAATAACATTCAAATTGATTGTTTATTAACAGAATGAGCCAAAATACAGTCAGCGATGGGCTACATGGCAAATGCCAAAATTCAACATCAATCAGTGGGAAGGGGCAATAGTATTGAAAGAGAATTTAGCTGTTCTTGGTCAATTTTAAAGCCCTCCCGTGACCTGATTTCTAAAGGTCTCATGACACTGCTGTTCAATGAGGCCTGGGAGCGAAATGATCTTCCACTTAATCTGACACCAACTTTGATTTAAAAACAAGGGTGATGGTTTTATGACCAGGTTACTGTACACGTTAATGCTTCATCACTTTACTCAATACTATGAAAATCCAACTTATGTATTCAGCAAACATAGGTCATTTTTGAAAGATAAATGGAAAGCAGCAGAACAAACTTGGTGTTTGTTATGGTGAAGTGATCAAAGGGAAGCTTTTCTGGAGGACTTGAGTGATATCCCAGAGCCACTACTAAGGTTTTGGTTGGGGGATGAGTATCTGGTGAATTAACAGTCTGACCCAACAAGTGGACTTGCCATGTGCTTTAAGGTGTTGGAGCCAGGGCTTAAGTGTCTGTATAACTCCAACTAGGGGAACATTCTGACATACACAAAACACAATTGAAACCAATTCATCATTAACATGTCCAGGATGTAAAAACAGTAACATTCCATTTGTATGAAAAATGTAAGCCAAGTCAAACATTCCACATCTCCACCTAGTAGCCATCGCTAGAAGTTCACCTTCAGTTTCAAGCCACATCGGCAAAGCATTGTGGGTATGCAAAGGATCCAAACTCATGTCTTTTTCCCCCAGGAAACTGTCTTTGTTTTAGCGGCTAGTGTTAATTTATACATAGATTAATAAACCCATGACAGACATTTTGCAAAGCTGTTCAGAGAACTACATATCTGATTTCACCCTCATTACAAATCATCAGTACAACATAGCCCTGTCAGCCTTGTGGTTGGAGCATTGGGCCTTGGACTCCGACCTAGCTACACTTAAACGTAAGTGTAAGGCGGCTGAGAGGACGTCTTCTTCCTCATCCTCTGACAAACTGGCCTGTCGCCTACTCCAAAGGCAATACTGACTTTCTGTCCGCACTAAGAAGAGAGCCCACATTCAAGCCTGTGTCTCTGCGGCATCCAACAACTCGGCCGAACTCTTTAAAATCTGCAAGGAGCTTGCCAACCCTGCAGCAGTCTCCTCCCCTCCTCTTGCCTCCCAGGCTCTCTGCAAAGCCCTTGCCTCACACTTCTTCCCTAAAACCCAGGACATCCTGTCCACCCTCGCCTACCCTCCTATTCCTTCTCAGTCTGTGCTTGCAGACCCCCCTTTAACCACCTCCTCACTGTCCTTCGCTTCCTTTCCTATTTTCTCCCCTGACAAGGTCCCTAGACAAGTCCGATCTATGAAAGCCTCGTCAAAACAGGTTCATTCATCCCTGTTCCTCCAAAACCATCAAGGACCACATTGACACCCTCGCTCCGGCCCTTGCTGATTTTTGCAACCACTCGTTTGCCTCAGGATCCTACCCCTCCCCTCTGAAGCACTCCCCTGTGCATCCTTTTCTCAAGAAACCCACAGCTGATCCTTCCTGTCCGGCTAACTTTCGCCCAATTTCCATTACCCCCTTTCTGGGCAAACTCCTGGAAGAGTTGGCCATCTCTCAGCTTAACCTTCATTCAGATTCTGTTGGTTGTCTCCATGACCACCAGTCTGTCTTCAGAGCGGCCAGAAGCACGGAAACGGCTCTCCTCAATATCCGTGAAGATCTGCTCTCCAACCTTGATTCTAACATTCCCTCTGTCCTCATCCTTCTTGATCTCTCTTCTGCCTTCGAGACGGTCAACCACACCATCCTGCTCAACCGTCTCTGTGATAACCTGGGTATCACTGATCAGGCTCTGGCCTGGCTGACCTCTTTCCTCTCTGATCGACCTTCCCAGGTCCAACTGGGGTCTTTCCCATCATATATCTTCCTCTTCACCTGTGGGGTTCCCCAGGGGTCTAACGTCTCACCCTGGCTTTTCAACCAATACCTGTCAAGTCTTGCTCACTGCATTGCTTTTTTCTGCTCAAATTTCCAGTGCTATGCTGATGACACTCAACTCATTTTCCGGCTGCCCTCGGCCACCTCCTCTCCCATCTCTGACTGCCTAACTGCCATTCAAGATTGGTGTGCCACCAATGATCTTTGTCTGAATGCCAGCAAGATGGAGAACCTCCTCATCGGCACACCATCTCCATCCTTTTCCCTCACTCTTTGGCTGGCCTCCCTTGGCCCTCCTCCTACCCCTTCCTGCGAGGCTAAGAAACTTGGGGTCATCTTTGACTCCACACTTACCTTCTCGGCCCATATCTCTGAGGTCTCTAAAAAGTCAAACTTCCTACTGCACCTCCTCAGAGGTATTCTTCCTTTCCTCTCATTCCCTCAGAATCTCACCGTCTCCCAAGCTTTGGTTCTCTCTAGGTTGGACTATTTTAACAGCCTCTTTCTAAATCTACCTGCCTCTACTCTCCTCCTCTACAACTTATCCAGAACAGGACTGCAAGACTTGTCCTTGGTCTCAAGCCCTGGGATCGTATCTCTCCAGCTCTGAAATCTCTCCATTGGCTCCCAGTGGATGCAATGATTGAATTCAAAACCCTCTTTATTGTCCACAAGGCTTTCTGGGGCCTGGGTCCAAAATAACTTCAGCTATCCCTCCGCAAATACCTCCCCTCTCGAGCTCTTCGCTCGTTTACCTCTAAACTCCCTCCAGGTCAATCGTTTTTCAAAGAAACGAGCTGGGGGTAGATCTCTATCTTCGGCTGGGGCCTCCCTCTGGAACAGCCTCCCTGCCACTCTAAAACTTGAGGAGAACCATTTCCGGTTCCGGAAGCACCCCAAAACCTTCCTCTTTGCTTCTGCCTTCGCTCCCCTTCTCCCCTGCTGATCTGCTCTCTCTTGGTACCGTGCACCTGGCCACCCTCTGTCCCCTGGGCCCAGGTACCTGCTCACCCTGCCACCTTCCTGCACTGCCCCCTGGCCACCTCTTGCACTGGGGACTGTATCTGTACCCATAGTGCCTGTTACCCATTTTTCTTCTTTTTCTGCACTTATTCAAACTTACCCAGTCTGCTGCCTTAAACACAGCACTTGCCACTTGCTGGCTACACTACCACAGTTTATTGCCTCCATTTTCTATTTATTTTTATTTATGTTATTTATCTGCGCTCCTCGGCTCTGCACTTTCCACTCTTCCCCTTCCATGCACCTTTTCCCTTTTCCCTTTCCCATGCACTTGCGCATTCTCAATGTCACTGGGCCTAGAAAGATCGTTTTTATGTTGTGCTGTGTTCTCCCCTGCCTAGTCGCGCACTGAAACACTTGTGTACGATTGCGATACAAATAAAATATCATATCATATCATGTATACAAAAACACCAAGAAAGTAATGGTGGGTTTAAAAAGGCTTGGAAAAAACAAATCACCTGAAATATGAAAGTAGGATAGACCAATTGAGCCAAGTCACGCGTTCCACAACGGCACCTAGTAGCCATAGTTGGAAGTTCACCTCTAGTTTGGAGCCACATCAGCAAGGCATTGTGGGTATGTAAATTAGCCCAAATGCAAACCCTTTTCTCCAGGAAATTGTCTTTGTCTTAGAGGGCAGTGTTACTTTATACATCGCTTAATCAACCCAACAAGACATCTACATGCCTGGTTTCACCTTTTTAGGGATCATCAGTACAGAATAGTCCTGACAGCCTTGTGGTTGGAGCACTGGGCCATGAACACAAACGGTTTTGTACGCATGGCCAAATGATTCAACCACAATACTGCAGTCTTTCCAAAACCACAAAGTCACTATTTTGAGCCCCTTGAAAGAAGTTATGAAAATGTTCTTTAAAACAACACAAACAGCAATATGATATTAACAATAGGTATCCAACAGATATCGTTGCACATATGAATGTAGATACGGGCCTCAAATTGGTCTTGTGCATGACACAGACCTACTTGCATTGCTAGACATTTTCAATATACCTTGGCGAGGAGGTCAAGTCGACTGACATAAGCTCTCTCTGTCTGCAAAAGTTCATTTGCTATTTTCTGAAGCTTCTGCTCTTTGGTTTCCTAAAATAAAAGCACACATTTTAAACAGATGCATATTTCCTTCACACAACAAACTTTTTTGGTCAAAACATGCATTGGAAGGGAAAAATCAGCATACTTACATACATCAGTATCTTGTTGTAGCCCTTGGCCCGTCCCATGCGTGTTATTTCAAGTGCTGCGCTCGCACTCAAAAGAGCATAAGAGACCAATTACGGGATTAACTGCTCATGGAGCTGGAGAATGTATCTTCTAGAAGGATTTCCATTGCAAGCTGGCAAATCTAACTTCTATATAAAGACTGCTTTTCATTCCGATCACTGATTTATGTCTCTAATTTGCAACTCCCACAATGGCAATAAGGATGGGATTGCGAGACCATCGAACTGTGGGGGAGTGTCGAAGCCAACAAACTGGGTTTGTAAGCAGAACCTACGTTCAAACAGCAAGAAAAGACAGGTGTGCAGCATCTAACAACAGACCTGCCTTCCTTAGCACACAAAGGGTTCCAGCATTGCCAGTGACCCACGTGCTGCCAAAATGAAGACACATTCTACGTCGAGATGCTAGCACAGTCCTGGTTTTTGTTAACTAATAAAAGTTTTAGAAAGCAGCAGCATTGGCGACACATAAAATCTCTGCTCTAAAGCCAATTTGGCTTGCCTATGCGGACGACTTTTTAATTTTTGACACCACGTCGATTGGTCTGCAGCGGTTGATTAACGCCTTTTCGGCTTTCGCGGAGACCGATAGCCTAAAGATCAATACAAATAAAACTAAAGCCACAGATAATAAACACATCAGAGCATTTAATTGGCGAGTTGACAGAGAAGCCCTTGAGAAGGCTGAAAGCTTTACATATTTTGAATTTCCGATTTTTATGAATCAAACGTTAGTTAAGGAATGGTTGACATCTCGTGGGGTGGTACTATGTAACCAATTGCGTTGGGTACACTCAGAGTATGGGTGTTATTCAGTATTGCCTTGTGTGAAGTTTTATGCGGGGAAAATTGTCCCAAAGTGGTACGGCATAGAAATGTTACCAACATGGGCACTTAATTGCCTTCCGATTATAGAGGGCCATATGTGGAGAAAGGTTCTGCAGGTGCCAAACAGTGTCCCTTTGGCCGCTGTTAGGTATGAGTTTGGTCTTTTCTCACTTAGAAGCTGTGCACTTTGGAAATATTTACCTTAAGATTTTTTGCTCAGTTCATGTACTCTTGTTTATTCACTGATCTGACTGTGTGATCATGCGAGAAGGTAGGCATACGTGTGTGTGCATATTCAGAGTTTTGTATGGGCCTACTGCATGATCTGGGTCCTTCAAGTAATGACCTGGTTGAAAATCCGACTAGGGTCAAAAACATACTGTTTAGACACAACTGGGCAACTATGATAGACAGGTTTCACTGATACGAATTTTAGCAACATTTTCACCTTGACTTTAAATCTTCAGGTGTCATGGCTCCTTGCCTATCTACCCCTATCGGTCTGTTAAATGCTAATTTCTCAGATTCAGATGGAATATGATTTAAACAAGAGAGGTAGAGGTTTGTTATAATATGATCAGTAAAGAGCCAAGTCCTTGTCGGGTTTGCAATTTATGTTAGGTTTATGTTTATTGGGTTTATATAGCACTTTAATCCAAATCGTTTTACAGTATAACAAGGTACAATAAAGAAGGAAGCATATATACAATCATGAAGCAAACCAGTGAGACAGTATGTAGAACAATTTACTGAGGTGGAGAGGAGGTAGGTAGGAGGTTACAAATAACTGAATTAAGACCAATGGGTCCGAGGGGAAAGGAGCTTGGAAGGGAAGGGGAGTTGGAGAGGGGAGATGGTATGGAAGGAAAGTCAGGGTGGGGTGGAGAATCAGGCCTTTCAAGGAGGTGCGGAAGGATGAGTAGGTGGGAATGGAGCGGATAGAAGAAACTTTATAAAATCTGTTGATTTTCTGTCCCGCTCTGCATGGTAAACGTGAAATATATTTTAGGCGTTTTATTTGATCATTATATGCCTTGAATTGTACTCACTCTTTTTGGCAATTTTGTCTTGCCGGGCAAACTACCTCTTTGATTTTAACAAGCGCAGGTTTTCTTATCTCATTAGAATTGGAGTGAGATTTATGTTTACAATTTTTCACTCTTCTTTTTATAATCTAAATGAATTGTTGTGTTATCAAATGTATTTTACGATATTGATGATCATTATTACCCGATTTTAAATTGTCTTAAAATGTGTAATGGAATGTCTTTTAAATTATTAATAAATGTAGAACTGTAATGTTTTTGTCTCAATTTGTTAAAGCTTAATTATTTTAACCATATGGCAATCTAGAATAGGGCATGTTAGCATGCATGCTGGGACAACAATTGAAAGGCAGCTTCAAGGTATAGCTGGATGTACTGGAAATCCAAGATTTCACTGGGAAAGGAAAGTCGCTGAATGCATTAAGAGCAAAACGCCAGTGAATCTTTCAAACGTTACCCACTTAGAAGAATACAGGTGGCTCAAATATGCCATTCAGATATGTTGAAGCCATAAGGAGATTGACAAAATTCTTTGGCCTGAAAGGAAATTAGTTGTGGCGCAGACTTCGAATGTACAACAGCAGGAAGCAAGCTCATGGAGAATGTCCTGACTGCAGCACATGAGTTCAGTGGCGTCACCAGGAATCAAATTTAGCAGGGGCACAGAAGGGGCCAAAGACAAAAGTAGGGGGGCACAGACAAAAGTAAGGGGAGAACATGGTCACTGCTCATCTTAGGTAGGGGGGCACATGAGGGGGCACAGGGTTTCACAGGGGGGCCTGGCCCTCCCAGGACCCCCCCTAGCGACGCCACTGCATGAGTTTACATATAAGTGGACGTTTGGTGACTCCACAAACACATTATGTATTGGTAGTGGGATGAAATCACCTGGTATACCCTAGCTGCAGGCATTAAGGGAAATCTGGACTGAGCCAGGAATGCCCAGTCTTTAGGAACAGAGCGGCCTGAAGCCGATATATTGCAGATTTTCCACAGTCCGTCCTCCTCCATCAATATGCTTTCATTGCACCCCATTAGTTCATAGAGGTATATAGCGAGGTTACATTCGATTCCCATTTACCTGGGGCATCCACCCCTGGTTTAGGCAGAGATCGGAGCTCCCCAGACCATGTTACAACTATTCCAACCTTTGCCCAATCTGCAGAATCATGAAGGCAGAACAGAAAGGTGCCAGACTAAACACCTATAATACACTTTTCGGTCAGACAAAAAACTTGATATGGAGCCAGGATTTTACAGTACAGATCCGAAAGTGACAACCTCCTAGAAAGCATGCTTTTCCATGCAATCACAGAAGATCAGAGTTAAGGAGTCGTTTGGGAGAGGTCTTGCAGAAAGGGACCCAAACAACCTTACAGGTAAAAACATCTACAATGTCTCCAATAAGACACTGTCCTACAAACTGAAAACCCATAGTTGATTTGCAAATGCCCAGAACGGGGCCAAAATAAGAAAACCTTCAGGGCGACCAAAATTCCAAAAGGTACCTCTTCACAGCTGAAAGCAGGGACTGTATGAAACATTTAACGTCAACAGCACTCAAGACTGGGAGTATGCTTGCTGGTTCCCTGCCACCATTAAAGCAATTTGACAAACTCTCACACAGGAGAAACAGTGTTTCCGACTCCAAAGTAGACAAGTGGGTTCACCTACATTCAGACTGGCCTCGGGAGTTAAATGGACCTGTAAAAATAGCCTCAGGGCAAAAGAGTCATACAACAGCACAAAGATACGAACCACATGGATTAAACCAAAAGCCCTTTGAAGATTTTATTCCTTCCTGTGGAACTACAATTCATCATGACAACTCAGAATGCAGAGAACACATACATAAAACAGAATGCTGTGGGGGGTATGGGATACTTTTTGAATAGATTTTCTCTCTTTAGGTTGCGTTTTTCCCCCCTTTTTTTGCTTTGGTGTGTGCGATTGTGTGTCGTCTAATGAGTGGTTTCCTTCTTGTTGGGGATGCAGTCAAGTTATATTGGAGTCTCTGCCTGTTTGAGTGCCAGTGCCTGTCCGCTGTATGGATGTGAATGTCTGTTTAGTCTTCTGCTCTGCCTTCTATTGCTTCAAGGGGGTGCGGTGTGGGAGTCGGCTTGTTATCTCTGCCTGTATGAATGGTGTTTGGCCAGAGTGTGTTTGGAGCTGAGTGACTAGGCTTAGATGTCAGGTGTGTGTAATGTACCAACTAATGTGCAATGTCCTGCCCTTAGGGTTCCTTTAGTGTAAGTTGCCTGGATGGGGGCACCAGTCTTTTCACTCTCTCTGTACTTCCCTAATATTTCCCAATAACGAATACTTACATGGGTCCCACAGACTCGGACTCCTCACTGCGTGGACTATACTGCCTCCCAGTGGTAACCCCAAGCCTGGGAAGTAAACCAGGGACGAGGCTGACTGGAGTAGAAACCCAGATTCTATAGGCGTTTGTCCCATCCCAACCTTATACCTTGTGGAAATAAAATCCTTCAATCATATCTCACATGTCAGTCTCTCTATTGAGCCACCAGTGACAGACGTCAAGGTGCATGAATACAGGAGAGGTTACTGCAAAGCAAGAATCCCACGCTTGAGGAAATTGTGTGCTTGCCACAAAGCATAGGAGGAGCCTAGCTGCCAGTGGCAGCTAGTGAATATTTTTTGTTTTTATTCGAGGGGCGTACATGTTGTCCCCGAATATGCAGGAGTGGCCGAGCATAGCAAGGGAGTCTAAACCAAAAAAGGGTGCTTTGGGGTGGGGGATTTTCCCACAAGACGATTTTTTAAAGATATTGGGTTAAAATGAAGCATTTTCAGCACACTTTATGTGAGAAATCAGGTAACAAACCCCGTTTGCAATGGGTGTTGCAGGGTAATGCATGACAAAATCCAATAGATGCAAGCCATCTAGGTGCATGAATATAGGAGAGGTTACTGCAAAGCAAGAATCCCACGCTTGAGGAAATTGTGTGCTTGCCACAAAGCATAGGGGGAGCCTAGCTGCCAGTGGCAGCTAGTGAATATTTTTTGTTTTTATTCGAGGGGCGTACATGTTGTCCCCGAATATGCAGGAGTGGCCGAGCATAGCAAGGGAGCCTAAACCAAACAAGGGTGCTTTGGGGTGGGGGATCTTCCCGCAAGACGATTTTTTAAAGATATTGGGTTAAAATGAAGCATTTTCAGCAACTTTATGTGAGAAATCAGGTAACAAACCCCGTTTGCAATGGGTGTTGCAGGGTAATGCATGACAAAATCCAATAGATGCAAGCCATCTAGGTGCATGAATACAGGAGAGGTTACTGCAAAGCAAGAATCCCACGCTTGAGGAAATTGTGTGCTTGCCACAAAGCATAGGAGGAGCCAAGCTGCCAGTGGCAGCTAGTGAATATTTTTTGTTTTTATTCGAGGGGCGTACATGTTGTCCCCGAATATGCAGGAGTGGCCGAGCATAGCAAGGGAGCCTAAACCAAACAAGGGTGCTTTGGGGTGGGGGATCTTCCCGCAAGACGATTTTTTAAAGATATTGGGTTAAAATGAAGCATTTTCAGCACACTTTATGTGAGAAATCAGGTAACAAACCCCGTTTGCAATGGGTGTTGCAGGGTAATGCATGACAAAATCCAATAGATGCAAGCCATCTAGGTTTACAAGGAGCATTTTCCAGACCATCGTCATGATGCATCTGCACACGATATATGCAAGAATAAAAAACATGGTCATGTTGTCTGTGCCTGCACCAATATATGCCAGTATAACCATACTCCTGTTGGCTTTACCAGTACCAAAAGCAATGACACACCGGAATCATCAATGTGGGCCAATCACCCTTGAAGCCCAGTAAATATTGCTGCCACAACACTGAAGATGTGTGTAGATTGGACCCACCAATGTTGGCCACTACCCCGTAGGTCGCCTCATTGTGATGCATTCACCTCTGATGCCCAGTAGAAGCTTCCATATAGTCAGTAAAGAAATGAGGCCAGACTGGAGCCATCAATGTGGGCTGAACCAAAGTATTATCAATCATTATGCGCTCTTCACCCCTTATGCCCAGTAAAGAATGCTTTACCATGGTAAACAAATATGATGCCCATTTTGATTTTACGTGGAAAGACTGATGTACGCTGGTAGGCCAGCCTGGGTATATTTTTTTTACTGTTCCACGGTTTTAATGTATCCAGACTGGCCAGACAAAATGGGCATCGAGAGTAAAGCAAACCTGAATGGCCATGAAGACATGCAGCAATGCCATGTCCTGGCATACCCCGAATCTCATCCTCGCTATGAGGGTGAGAGAGGATGCCAAGACACAGGGGTGTTGCTAGGTCTGGAAAAGGTCCGGGGCTATGCTAATGCTGGGACTGTCGAGACTCGGGGCTAGCTTGCCTTTTGGTTGTAGCCCCTGAAATTCTATCTGGGGCTACAACTAAAAGACCAGGGGCTATAGCTCCCTCAGCCCCCCACCCCAGCAACGCCTCTGCCAGGACATGACATTACAGACTCAACTCCGCCCCCCCACTCCTCCATTCACTCTGCAGACAAGCATGCATCCAGACACAGTCAGTCATCTATTTCTCTCATTCAAACACGCATTCATACATTCATTCATTCAATCATTTATCCATTCACTTATGCAAACATACAACGCACATCATTCATTCATGCATGCACACTTACAGATAAAAACACTTGCATGCACGCATATATACATATACATGTATTACAAAAAACACATTTTCCTTACCTGCTGCCCAGCCCAGTCTTCCACACTGTCTCTCCGGCTCCCATACAGCATTAGCAAAACCTCTCTCTCTGCTTCCTGCTTCTTCAGGGCATACGCTGGGGTGCCGGAGCTTCTAAATGTGGGGGGAGGCGTGGAAGCAAACCCTAGGTACATTTAATCCTGGAGTTCCCCAACCTACATCTCCCAACAGACCATGGAAGGCTGATGAAACAAAACGCCCCGGCCTCGCGCGACCATAGAGCATGCACGTTGGGCAACAAACTGTCAAAGGGAAACCATGGTTCTGCCCCTGCTGGTTGCACAATAATGGAAGGTAGGGCAATCCCAGGAAAGAGGGCTCTAAAGCTTGGAAAGAGAGGTGCATATGTAGATAGATGACCAAATGAGAGCAGAAACCAAAGCGTGCTGTAGGTGTGGTAGTCAAACACACACTCACACGGCCAGCAGTAAAGAATGTATTGCTACTGGGAGAAAGCGTACGAATGATCAAAAAGGTTGCCATTTTCCAAAGAAATGTCCGGGAAACAGTGACGTGAAAAGCAAGAGCAGTGAAAATGAAACATCAGACAACACCAGAGATGCTCCAGAGAGCACAGTGCGTATAGCCAGATGTTAAATCACAGGAAGAGCATGTGGAGTAAACGGTCATGTGACAGTCGCATGGACGGAAGATCTATAGGCAAAATTGGATTCAAATGCCGATCTCAATTTCAAAAGCAACCCTAGAGATTCTGTGAGGCAAAGAATGTAGAAACGAAGCAGAATGTGTTTCAGCCAGACAAGTATGGAGGAACAGAGAACAAATTACTCGGCTCCGTCTGGTGGGAACTAAGGTTCAAGAACAGGAAGTGCACTGGGAAAGTTTATGCTGTCAACGCATGGGACCTCATAATAGCACGGCTACTCCACGGCCAACTAGGTATATAATTAGATCCCAAAACGATCCAGTCGTGGTGATAAATTGCAGGGGTCTAGAAGACTTAACTGAACAAGCACGAGAACGTTTTAAGGCTTAATTTGGGATATGGCAAGCACACCTTAGTTAAGGGAGGTATTTATGATAGTTATTGATGTAATTCCTAAGCAGGAGAGTTTAATGCCAAGTAAGGGTAAAATACAAAAGTCACTTTGTAAATTGTGCCACATGTTCATTTATTACTGTTTTAATGCCCATTGGTTAACACTGGTTTCAGCCTTGGGACCTTTCTCAAAGCCGGACATATGCCTGCCTCATGCAAGAGAGTAAATTGGGTTTCCACGTTTGTCTGTCCCGGGATAATCCCTCTTTCCCCAGTATAATCCCTCTTTCCTCAAAATAGCTGGAGCTACGATTCCCCTCGTGGACACGAACCTTGTAGGATAATTATCTGTACGTAAGACAACAATAATCATGTGGGCAATGTGCCACATATCTGCACACACCTACACACACACACCAAACGTTAACATTACCTTTGATACAATAAGTTTTAGACAATAGAAAGCCAAGCGCATAAGAGCGCTAATACGAGAGGCAGAGAAATTGCTGGGGAAGGGGGGGGGGGGCTAAGGGGGTTATAGCGCCGGGACTTTTGGTTATAGCCTTGGATAGAATCTCAGGAGCTACAAAGAAAAAAGGCTGGCTAGCCCAGAGTCCCGACAGAACCGACATTAGCATTGCCCCGGGTCTTTTCCAGACCTAGCAAGACCCCTGCGAAAGAGGTTACTCCCGATATGAGATCTGTGATTAACCACAAATAGATAGGCATGAAGACTTAAAGTTAACATAACCCTGCGCCTCTGAACCGGTGCTCGCATCTTGAACTACAAGTTCCAACGTCCTCCAAATACATCATGACGGTAAGTACACCATTTGTAAACGAACCAAGACTAATAATTTTGATTGTATACATTTGATGAGAACTATCACTCAAATCCTGGAATACTAATTCTGCAACTGAGCAATACCGGTACTACCATTTAGTACTACATATCGCATGGAATGAGCATGGAATTTTTGACGTCAACACACCTAAAAAATGTCCCGTTGCTTAGCAACTACCTAATACAAGATCTGGCTTACTGGTGGAACTCGGATTTGATCGAGAGAATACAGAAGCGCTATGCCCGGACATACAGACTTCCGCAATTAAATCGTAGGCACAACTAAACAATCCGACACCAGACATTTTTGTTTCCGCACACATACGAATGTACTGAGCTACATACTGACTCCTCCCGTCTGTACACTTTCCAAAAGCAATCTCTGCCTCAACATCATGTTGGTGTAGCAACCTTTGACAGGACGTCACGTTTATTCCACAGCACATTCTCCAACACCACTTACAACTCACGTAGCTAACTACTGGATTACATCCACAATTAGTGGAAGATAACGTGTTAGACCACTTACCGAGAACTATCCTATTTATAGGCAAAACTAAACGGACGAGGTTCCTCCATTGAATACTAATAGATGAATAATGGTTGTGGCACTTCAAAGGGGCCCAACACGTTTGTGCATCCTATTCCGGACATGATTTTACAATAACTAGTAGCCTAAATATGATTGGAACCATTGTCACGAGAATGTTATTTACAGGTCGTCTTCCCAAATACCGTACTTCAACCATATGGATGGACCGCCTTTCTAGAACACTCTGTATGTTACAAGACATTACTAGGTGAAGTATAAGAAATACAGCAAACCAACTATATATAACCTTAATCATACCAAATTCTACAGAACCTTATGAGGCGATTGTTTGACACTATTTTATATTTGTTCATTGAATTGAAAGACGAAAATTTGAAATGTAGAAAAAAATCAAAGAAAAATGCACCTCTAGCTCCTGATGAAGAGATGGATATCTCGAAACGCGTAGAGCTCATTTTATAAATTGTTTGTACCAATTGTACATTATGATTTCCAATCAATTTCAAAAAAGGTAGCAGGTGTGCCTCTACAGAAAGAACATGGTATGATAACCTGTTCTGAGATGAGAGTTTGCAGCACACGCTTTTTGCTCACTGTACCTTTCACAGATGGTAATTATCCATTTGCATATCAGTCTTTGTCCCGTCCACATGGCCAGTCCAGCACCGAAACGCTACAGCAATTCCTCTCTGAGCCTTGTTGGGCCTCAACAGTGAGGTGAAGCTGTGCCTCTTTGAGCACAGTGAGCAGGGAGTCCACGTCTGGTTGCCCGAGGTAACTCAGGGTGACCAACCCCAAGTTCCTCGCAAATATTTCAAAAAAGGTAGCTGGCGCTCCTCTCCAGAAAGAACATGGCATGATAACGTGTTTTGAGATGAGAGTGAGAGTAAACAGAACACTCATTTACTTTTGAATCTATTATTTGATTAATAGACCTAGACTATTAGTAGATAAAATACAGACCCAGCTCAGTATAATTCAAGAAATGTTTTTTGCAATTAATGTGGAATATACCCGGCCAGAAGTGTAATCAACAAACCAACAAATATTTTAACTGAAGTTAGAGTAACAGGTGTGCATGGGACGGAAGTGTCCTTAAATATTGGACACTAATTGTTACAACGTTTTAATGCTTCCCATTTGTGCACATACAGGAATTGTGTGCAAGTGATAAAACTCAGGAAAGGAGCCTTTCTAACCAAGCAGAAGATGAGGTCGGGACGTCATTTCACCAAAATGCCTGGGATGCCAGAAGTGACATCACATGACCCTTGATCCCTGGTGACATCACAGGAAGTGATGGCACACAACCTTTGACCACCCTGGCCAAACAGGAAGTGGCAGAACATAGTGCCAGTGGTTATGAATGATTTGAAACCTCCCAGCCATCACCTCTCTGTTTTCCTTATTTGGTAAGTAATCCACAGTTTCTTTTGCTAGCTGGGAGATAGAGGGCAATGATGTGTTGCAGGTCACAGTAATTGCAGTTTTATTTTTTTATAAATGTAAACAACAGCAGCAGCTCCATGACATCACCCCTAGAAAAGGTACACTTTATTATTTTCTTTGGTCCTTTATATATTTATTAATGCCAGCCTCCTCCAGCTTCTAAGCACTGGAACAGGAACTGAACCCATGTTGTACTGCATCCACTTGTTCCCAAAGAAAGTGTGTTGCCTCTGATCTATCCTTCCAAATATATATTTCTTTTGTTGGAGGAAGCAACAGATGCTTTATTTCAAAGGCAAAAGGCAACTTCATGTAAATTAATTATCTCACCTTGCGTCCATCTACAGTGTGTCTGTGATGCAGGTCTGGCAGATCTGGTTCAGGCCACACAGTGCCCTAACAGGATTAGTGGAAGAAGCCACTGGGGCACACCCCTCTCATCAAAGGGCCCAGTGACTCACTGGATGGGCAAAGCAGACAACGAGAAACGCTGATGAGATTTGTGTTCATGCTGTGTTATCACTGAGTACTGCAGGCTGTTCTTACCCATTCCCAGCTAGCCAGACCTAGCCCCCATGCCCTCCTGTTGCCACAGTACTGGGTATGAGCTGCACAGACATCCCCACCTCTGAACCCAACCATTCAGGCATTCTTCACTAATGGACTGCCAGTCTGTTATTGATGGCGGCTTCATGGTTTTTCCTGCATCACTGCCATTTCTCCAGATAACAAGATCGAGATTTCAGGCGAAAAAAGCTCTGGCACATTCACTGCATTTACAACCACCCTTTTCAGGTGCAACAGAGATATCTGCTCTTGACACTGCCTCTTAGTCCAGTGGCCATGGGGTAGCAATGACAGGTCTAGGGGACGCAGAGGGGGGGGGGGGGGGTAGAATCTGCTTCCCCTGGCAACCTCCAAACGACATGCCTGAGATGAGGCCTGGCCAAGTGGCAGCAAAGCAAGAGCAGGAGAAGAGGTGAGCAGACTAAACAATGGATGTTCTTAGTGAACTCATGGTGGCTCTGGAATGTAAAGTGTTGACCTGAAATGCTTTCAACAGTCAACAAGACAGTACATAGATCTACACAGCCTAATCCAGTAGGATGCATGTGACAACTTCCTGTTGTCCAACATCACTGACATATGGTGTTAAAGTGTTCATGAAATTACTCGTGAGCGACTATCACCAAGGGACATTACATCTGCACTTTAACACATTAACTACCTGTGTGTCCCCTTTTGGTGTATACCTATGAACTTGCATGCCTTTCCCTGCCGGAACAAAACTAAGGAGAGTCTGTCAGAAAGGTCAACTTAAAAGTCTGTGTGTCCAAACCATATCCTTGCCCTCACAACTAAAGCTAAACAATGCGTAGGGATGTCATTAATGAAAGAAATAGTGATCGAAAAAGTTCTGGGCTTCTTCTAGCTCGTAGCTCGATTTTCAGATCCACTTCCCAAGTTCAAGAAAGTGCCACAACAGTCATGATTACCTTTCCCAAAACAGTTCCACAAATCCTCGGGATTCCCTTGCCCAAGTTCAGGTCAACACAGTTCCACAGAAAAGGGTCTTGAGGTTCCTGTCCTCTAGACAGCACTAATATCCATTCAATCTCAGGTTTCCCTTCCCCAAGACATCAACTTGCCAATTTATACTTAGTTTCGGTCTTTCGATTTTCAAAACAACTTGATATCAACTTGACATTCCCTATGGATGGGATTAACAGTTCAATCAGATTACTCCTTCTTGGTTTTACTTCCACAATGTCTTTGGCTTTCACAATTGAGGGATCTCTGGTCTAGGCACAGTTGTCAAAAAACACGGTCTATCTACCCATTAAAGGGTGCACAACCACACAGGTTTCTTTTGTTTCTGCCCCTGTGTGAATGTTCTCACTCACTTGGCTTTCCTTTTCAGCCTCTTGGCTTTATGCAAGATGTCACACCCACTTGGCTTCGCCACAATGTGTCACATATCTTTTGCCAGTCTTTGGCCTTGCCACACTGTAGACATGCATAATGTTCACTTTGCAGTGGTTTTATTTTCTTTCCCACCTTTCGGTGAAGCTTTTTTGCAATCTTTCACACTTGCTCTCCTACCTCGTGCGTTGCTTTCGAATGGGCAAATTCACATTCATCTGTCATCAGGCCGTAGCTCTGCCCATAAAGTGTTTTTTTCAATTTGGTATTAAATATTAGTTATTGTTCACTTTTGCCGCTTCACTTTTTTTCCTGACCCCTGGCTTCGGGTTCGTTTCAGTGTGAGCATACTATTTTGTTAATTCAGAATACATCTCACTTCCACACAGACCCTATGAGCACCCCGGGCTTGAGCGACTTTCCCCCTCACTCACCGTTCCCTTTGGTAGCTGCGCTGTTACGTTTCTGCTCTGCCTGCTGGCTTGCCATCAACCACAAGCCCTGCTCACACTTCGGGTTCTCCTCTATTCTGGCCGGCAGCTCTGCTTCTCTTCCGTGGACACTGGCGGCTACTTTGTTTCCTTTTCTTTGCCCACAGCAACGGCTGCATTTCTCTGACCATGGAGGCTCCCACACTTGCGGTTTTCTTACAGCCTGCCTGGTCCTGGGCACCACGGTTCCTTGGGGTCATCTGCCGGCATCCTGGCTCTCCTGTAGGACCCACTATGGCTGCCTCTTCCCAAACAGGATCCACTGCTGGTCTCTTTGCTGCTGTTCTCCTCCCTTATTATACACCTGCAACCACTTGACAGGTTGCATGTGTGAGTTCCAAATTGAAATTGCCTGACTGCATTTAGAGGAGACCTTGGGACATGCCTGACCGTTACAATACTCTGCAGGCTTCCTCCTTTTCTCAGTACTAGAGTTGTGAAATGACTTACTAGTGTTCACTACACCTCGTCTCAGTACTGTAGTAGGATGAATGGGGGAAAATGAGGGGACATGTTTCCCCAGTACTGTAATAAGTTGAATGAGGGAAAATGAGGAGAGAGGTTTTACGATAGCCCATAAAGGCTGGGGAGGGTTGGGTTCGTTCTCATAAGGGAAAGGGGCATAACCTATCTCACCCTTAAACCTTCTCTTCTTCACCCTCTTCCTGGTGCTTCTAGACTAATAACTCTTGATGTTTTCTTGGTCAGTGAGTCAGGGGTAGCAATACCCCATAACTGCGCCTGGGATTAAGGGTTCCTCCTGAAATGGAAATGAGGGATACCGCATCTCACCCAAGCACCCTCCAACCAGGTGATCCTCTTTTGCGTCCCCACCCCCAGGGTCTGGATCCAGAAACTATGGCCTTTCCCTGGCCACCTGAGAAGAGGACACAAGGGGAGTACATGTGAGGACGCCCTTAGGTTTCTTACACTACGAACAAATACTGGAACACGTAGAACATAGCCAATTATTGGACCAGGCACAAGTAGACTTCAGACTCAAGAGAGGAATGGAGACAGCACTACTCTCCATATGGGACGAACTAAAGACCAATGAAGACTCCAACATGAACTCACCACTGATACTACTCAACCTCTCCTCAGCATTCGACACAGTCAACCAGAACACCCTTTGGCAAGAGACTGGAAGAAATAGGTATCTGTGACACAGTGCTGCTTTGGATTAAATCTTTGTCCGAAAGAAAAGACACGGTGCGGATAAAACCATTCAAATCCGCACTGCGGCACACCACCTGTAGAGTACTACAAGGCTCTTCGTTATCCCTGCTACTCTTCAACATCTATTTTTTTAAACAGTTTTTATAGATTTTTCTGCATATATTAGTATTTCAACTTACATACCATTGCACATACATGTCATGCATCATCAATGCTGTATCTAAGCAAACCTTTATTTAGCTTCAACTTTAAAGATTCCCTCGCTTACTCCCTCCCCCCACTGGGCCTGTCCTCTGCCTACTAAATACCTAGGTGCTGCCCAGTTCCTTTAGCTCTATGAGTTACTTTGGATCAGGGAATTACTCCATTTGCTCATATCCCCTTCAATGAACAGAGTTTGTAGCAAGGCTTCCCAACCCGCAAGCTCTGCTGTGCCCTCCACCATATCTCCCCCATCGCTCTTCTCCATGCCGCCGATTCCACCCTAACCCACCTCTGTATATCTCTCCAACACTCCTCAATTTAAGGGCCTTTTGGCGACTTCCATGCAGGACAAACCCTGGGTTTGGCCAGGATGCACGCCAAATCTTTCAGTTTGGTGACGCGTTTCCTCCTCTTTGCGCCGGAAAAATGGCCCAACAAGCAGGCCTACGGGGAAAGCGCATCCAGTTCCAACCCCCCCCCCCCCACCCGGCACTATGCCCCTACTACTGGGAAAGCCCAGAACATATGTAGCATCCCTGCATCAGCTGACTTGCACCTGGGGCACATCTGCTCACTCGCCCCCTAAAACTGCAAGATCCTTTTCAGCGTCATATATGCTGTATGTGTCACTTGCAATTGTATCATCTGTAATCTGGCGGTCCGGAAGAGTTTATGATATCCTATGATCTCCTTCCATTGTGCCTTCGTAAAGACCACCCCCATAGCCACCCCCCATTTACCCTTTATAACATGGGGGGGAGGGGACACACCCATTAGCCAGAAATAAGTTGTATATTCGCGATATGGTATGTCCGCCTTCCGCTATGTCATAGAAAACCAACTATTTCGTGCTTCGCCATTAACTCACTATATGCGGGCTACCAGCGTGTGATCTTGCGCCTCAAAGTGCTATGTACCATGTATTGACCTGAGTGAATGCCCGTTTGTTCTGTCAATTCTACAAAGGGTATGTATACGCTGTCTTTTAGTAAATCACCTCCAGTGATCACCCCACAAGCTTCCCAGTAGTTCCGGACTGCTGTCCTTACATGCACCAGGCGTGGCACTACTGAGACCAAAGGAATCTACACTGAGATAGGATCGGACAACCCCATCAGTACCATGGCTCTGTCCCACAACTTCACGCCCAATGCCACCAGATGGGGCCACCCCTCCTGTCTAGGATTCCTCAGCCACATGAATACTCTTCAACATCTATATGACGCCTCTAATCAAATTCATCAAAAGACCCAGCTTCTCCTGCTAAAACTACGCAGATGATACCCATGTCATCTACAAATTCGGTGATAAACAAGTGGAGAACCCAACGCTTACAGACTGTCTTAAAGAACTCTTCTAATGGATGAACACTAATAACTTCAAAATCAACCCGGACAAGACAGAAATCATGATTACACCTGACAACCAAGGAAACAACCAGTACATTCCACAGAACTGGGAACGCCACCCACTCCGTCCAAAGTAGTAAACAACCTGGGAATACTACTGGAGAATGAGTTCTAGAACCTCAAGTAAATGTCATAATTAAGAAATGCTTCTTCGATCTTCACACAATAAAAAAGATTCTTCCATTCCTCTCATTCACACACAAAAGACTGGCCACCATCTCCCTCATGATGTCCAGGATAGACTATGCCAACAGCGTATACCTTGGAATGCCGGCCTATTTATTGAGGAAACTGCAACAAATACAGAATGCAGCTGCCAGCGGTCTCCTCAAACGCTCACGAAGGGACCACATCACAACAGCGCTAAGGATGCTACATTGGCTCCCACTCAAAAAATGAATCCCCTTCAAAACAATGTGCATAACACACAGAGCAATCCACGGCCAAGGAGCAGAATTCATACACAAGAAAATCACCATTTACAAGCCAACTAGAACACAAAGCCAACAATGTCATTTGCTTAGCACATAAACCATACACGAGGAAAATACTTTGTGGATCAGCATTCTCTTTCATAGCCGTAAAACTTTGGAACTCTCTCCCCAGAGAAAGACGAACTTAGAAGGACCACCTAAGATTCAGAAAACTACTAAGAAAATGTAGCTCTTCAGCTCCAAACGGGATGAAAACGAATGAAAAACAGCGACACAGGATGAAACGAACACACAACAGAAAAGGAGTGGGGAGCAGGCCGGACCAGAGTGGAGGGCAGGTAAGAAGACGTGTCTGACTGGGAAGGGTGGTTGCAGGCCTGTAGTGTACCCGTCCAGATGGAGGGCCATTCGTGGGAACAGGGAGGGAGATGTGTCCCACTTGATCGGACCAATGAAGGTTATGTTAGGTTATATATATATTCATAAAGCGCAGCGTTCACCCAAAAGCATGTTGGAGCTAGACCATCTGGCACTAACTAGAGCAAACAAAGGGGAACCAGAGTCTTAAACAGATGACTCTTCAGCAATCGACGGAAAGAAAGATGTAGCCCACAGCAAAAACGGGGAGGAGTTCCAGGCTTTTGCTGCAGCCACAGAAAAAGCCTGCCCCCCTACATGAGAGCGCTTTACGCAAGGTACCTCTATAGTCAGGGATGACAGAGCAGAGCACTCTAGAGGGAATATAGGGGCAACATTTTGCCTGGATATATTCAGGTCCTACTTTATAGAAAGCTCTGTGGACAATGCATAAGGATTCAAATAGAACATGTTTCTCGATTGGAACTGACATAGAAATGGAAACATGTGATAGCAAAAAGGGAGGATGTAGTACAGCCCTAGCTGCCATATTTTGTAGCAGCTGAAGGCGACGGATTAAATATGTGGTTGCGCTAGATAAAGAGAATTGGAGTAATCGATAACACTCAGAACTAAAGGATACCACTGGAGCATGAAAATGTGAAAGCATATAGGGAAGAATCTTGTGAAGGACCTGCAGCTTCAGATGTCCAGTTTGGCAGACAGTGGCAAACTGATCTTTCATTGTTAAGGAGGCAAAGATATTTTCACCTAGATCTTTCGGCACTACATCCGGAGAAGAGCAGGGGCCAAGTGTACGAGGCTAAAACAAAAGAGAGAGGGACAGGTCGGGCCCACAAACAAAACCTCTGTTTTATCCACGTTCAACTTAAGCCAGCTGTCGGCCATCCATCCTCCCACGGTCTCAAGGCAACCTCTCAGCCGGGCAGCCATCTCAGAAGAAGAGATATCGAGCCACAGAATAATTTGCATGTCGTCAGCGTAGGAGTAGCACATGAAACTGTGGGAGTGGATATGTCCTACAAGTGGCTGGATGTAAACATTGAACAAGAAAGGGGACAGTGCAGAACCTAGGGGGATTCTGCACGTCAGAGCCAAAGGTTTGGAACCGAAAGGTGAATTGTGAAAGTCCAGCCTAAAAAGAAGAGAACCAAGCAAGCACCTGAACAGATAGTCCTGCACGAGTCAGCCGAGTGATCAGGGTGAAGTGGTAAACAGTATCAGAGGCAGTTGATAAATCTAATAGAATCAGTGCAACCACTACACCCCAATCAACAAGGCGGGCCAGATCATCCATCACTGATACAAGTACAGATTCTGTGCCCCTGCCAGGGCGAAAACCAGACTGAAATGGATTGAAGAGATGAGACGATTCCAAAAAAAGAACTGAATAAGGGGAAAAAAAAAGATTCCATTCATTTCATAAGGAATGGCAGAAGTGAGATTGGGTGAAAGTTGGATAGTACGGAAGGATCCAGTAGTGGCTTCTTCAGAAGGGGATTTTTAAAGCATGCTTCAGTTCGTCAGGAATAAATCCTGATGCAAATGATTTGTTTACTGCTAATGTGATCCAGGAAGCGATCTTAACTGAAATGTCTTTAAGCATAATAGGAGAATCGAATCCAAAAGGTGAAGCAGATTTTGCCGATAGTCGATTGGGTTTTAATCGAGTACGCAGAGTGCGTACTAAGTCAAATAATTATTTAGGGTGATTTATGGCGCCATCAATTTTGTCCCGAAAAAAAATAATTGCTTGGCAAGACGAATAGCCTTTTGATAAGAAGCAGTAGCTTGACGAAAAAGAACTTTATCAGCTAACCTATAGCATAGCCTCCATTTTCTTTCTGCTTGCCTTCGTTTAATCTTGAGGGATTTCAGTTCCTCAGTAAACCAAGGTTTGGAAGGGTGACTTTTTCGTTTGGAGTGTTTCTGAGGTGGAAAACAGTCAGTGACGTTGTTGAACACCCGTGTCGGAATTAGGGGTGTACCGAAATTCGGCATTGAGTAAGCATTCAACAGAATTCCAGCTGAAAATTAGGTATTCGACTTCGGCCGAACACTTAATTATCATTCAAAGTCGAATAGTTTTCCGCCCACAAAATAAATTAAGTACTGTTTTGTCTGCATGCCTGGAATCATTCAGGCATGTCATGTTTATCTTTTACAAGGATCATTAAACAAATGCTACTGTCCCTTATTTGATTGAGTACAGGCATAGCAGAGGTGTGAACCTGCAAACAAAGTGCATGGCCTTCATGTGCTGGACAGACAGACTTTCATCTAGTGGTTTGCTT
Source organism: Ambystoma mexicanum (assembly GCF_040938575.1). NCBI lineage: Eukaryota > Metazoa > Chordata > Amphibia > Caudata > Ambystomatidae > Ambystoma > Ambystoma mexicanum. The sequence continues at coordinate 152,903,719 of NC_090936.1, forward strand.
GGGAGGCGTGAGCTGAAGTAAAAGTCTCCATGTTGTCAATGTGTCTCTGGTCTCCCCTGTATTTTGCATTTGAAAACCATTGAGCTAGATCAATTTTTAATGAAGTTGCTATTGAAAAATTGTATTTTCTTTAGGTGCTTATTGTTTTGCTGATGATCTGTGTAAGGAATCTGAAAGTTACAGGTTCCAGTTCCCAATCCAAATAATATAATTAAGTGAATTAATATAGCTGTTGCAGAGATCCCAGTAAATTTAAAACCCTAAGTAAAATAGCTCAGGAAGTAGTGTGCCTGCAGCAAAGAACTGTATTCAGCCTGCAGGCCAGGGTTATAAAGCAAGTAAGATGGCTCTGTGGGAAGTGTGACTGTGGCCGAGATGTGCTTGTAATATTGAAACATTGGTTACAATTTCTGCTCTCCAACTTTCTAATATTGCCAAACTATGTCCCTTTGAATTGAGAGAGGTGTTACTGAAGAACGTGGCTATGTATTTTTTTTTTGTTTTGTTTTTTTATGAAAATGCACCTGTCTGGGTTAGCAGAAACATTGTTACCAACATTAGACAGTTATCAAAGAGGGATATTGGTCTAATAAAAACAAGATACAAGTTTACAATTTAGAACTATTGCACCAAATGGATGTACATGTGAAACAAATAAATCAAATAAACACATGCCAATTAAAAATCTGAAACTCTGCACTGTCCCTTCCCTACAGGGTAAGCAGAGTCCCGTGGAGGACACAGCATTCCCTTTATATTTGTGTCTGGCTTCTTTAACCATGTCCCAAAACAACACAAACATACCCCACCCAAAGAAATACTATGTATTTATAAAAAAAGCCATGTTTAGAATGCCTCAACCCTACTCCGTGCCACAGGTAGAAAGCATGGTTTTAGCATCCCAGAGGCTTGTATTCAGTAGCACTTCAGCAGTCATAAGGGTGCTGATAGATGTAATCACTCCCTATGTGTTTCAGTGTCTAATGGAGCCAGAAGGCTAAAGATGGGCAGGTCCAAAAGGAACAGTTGACAGCACAAGTAGACATATCCCAGCATCACCTCACAGTTACTGCATACATGTATACTATACTTCTCAGTTACTTGGGCCCTGCCAAACAAGCGACACCTATGAATGCATAAAAATACAAACTGTGCTGTTATTGAACAGTTTATTTCCAGATGATGTATTCCTTTCATAGTTTACACAAACATCTTTGTTGTCAACTAAAGAAATGAAACGCAATAAAGAATGGATACCCATATTTCAAAGTGTGTTTTTTTATTTTCAAAGTGTTTTTCTTGTCTACATAACTTTATTAAAAAGGTGACTATTCGGCGATGGCCGAATACTTGTCCAACTATTCGTAATTCGGCCGAATACTTAAATGTATTATTCGGTACACCCCTAGTCAGAATAGATGGAGTGCAGAGATCATGATCAGCACAGTTAGCATCGATATAAGTCCTTAGATCCTGCAACGAGACTGAGTGTCACTTGCGTTCCCAGTTTTCCTGTTTAACCTTAGAACGGCAAGTATGGGAGGCAATGGAGAAATGTACAATATGGTGATCAGACCAAATAACAGGGATCACAAGAAAGACTGATACACAATATTCAGAGGCGAATATGAGATCAAGAGTATTTTCAAGCTGATGCATAGATTCATAACATATAACATGTTGAACCAATCCTAAATCCAGCATAGTGCTCAGGAATTGAGAAGACAGAAGGTCACCAGCTTTATTAATATAAAGATTAAAATCGCCAGCAATAAATACATTGGAATGATTTATTTGCAGTTTGGATGCAAAGGCAGGAAATTCATTGCAAAAACAGTGATCATAACCAAGTGGGCGGTATGCTAATAAAACAGCCAGCATGATAAGAGGCAGAGATAGGAATACAGATTAAGAGCACCTTGATCTTGAGGTTGTGCTCAATCGGAATACTAATCCTAAATGAATTTTTTAAAATTACAGCAACATCCCACCAGGGTGGGTGTATATGCAATGGCAGCGCAGACTATCATAGTTGGGAGGAACGACTGAACTACAGGCGGACCCGAATGCTCCTGGAAGCTGGTTACCGTTATGAAAATTAGGTCAGGTTGAAGATCGTCTAACAAATTGTGCCAGCCCTGTGAATGCGCAACCAAAGAGTGTGCATTCATTAAGAGACATAATAAAGAGGTGAAATCACCTGGAGGTTGATGTGCATTATTAGCATTCTGCAATTGAAACCCAGCCGGTAATGTAGTGTCATCTGGCATGAAATTTAACAGCTCAGTGCGAGACAGCTGACAAGTATGGGCATTGGAAATATTGAGCCAAGACACCCGGCCCCGTAGCCCATCCTGCGTATGGACGAGCACAGACGGGCTTGACTTAGACACGACTTCATCACGTGAGGCTCTGGCCCGCTGTGCTCGTCCGCAGTGCTGACGAGAAGAACGTCTGTTTTGTAAGCATATTGTATCGCACTAGTCAAACCCCTTCCACACACCAGAGTCGAGAGACACAACAGACCGCATTGCGTGTCTAAACAGAGGAAGCCAGGCACCTTCCAGCCGCTAACTGCATTTACAAGGAAGCAAAAGATAATAAAAATAACAGAATTAAAATGCAACTAAGAGAAATTATTGCACGGCCAGTCAACCTTCCATGCATGCAAGGTGGGCTGAAAGGAAATCAATTAAAACAAAAATAATAAACAAAGTCAGTCGAGTTGGCCGTACCTGAAGGTGACCCAGGAAAGGCATTTCAAACTGCTTAAGAGCAGGAAATGCCAAACCCCTCCCACACACCAGAGTAGAGGAAGACAACAAATGCGTGTCTGCACAGAGGAAGCCAGGCACCTTCCAGCAGGTAACTGTGTATAGAAGGAACCAAATGAAAATGAAAAAAAACAGAACTAGAATGCAACTAAAAAAAATTAATGTGGCGCCAGTCACCTGCCTTGCACACAAGGCCTGCTGAAAGGGAATCAATTCAAACAAAACAAATAAACAAAGTCAGCCGGGCTGGCAGTACCTGGTGCGAAACTCATCACACAAAGGAATATGGCTGGACACAGAAACCAGGCAGCCCACGGACTGACCACGTGGCACAGGGAACACATTACTCCTAGAGGAACATGTGGGGTGGTAATTGCTACACTGTAGAATGAACGACAGGGGAAGGGATGTGGATTGCACTTAGAACAGCAGGGGTAGGAAATGTACTGCCACTAACTAACCGTACTACAATCTTGTGCTTCTGCATGCACCTCTCAAACTCTTACCTAACCACACTCACCAATACAGCACCACAAACCACACATTCTTCACTACACAACAACCAAACAAACCTCACATAATCACACCCAACACCACTTGGAAGCAAATCAACCGAAAAACACACCTACGCTCATGACTGGTGTATGCGAACTGAAGCTGCCAACAATACATCACAGCTCTCTTGCTCTTCTTCCCGCTCAGTCCTACTAACATACCCGCCACCCCGCCTTGCATTACAGATCCGCCAGCGCTCCAAGAGACCACGCATGGGGCAGCAAGTGTCAGATTGCAACTGTGCAATGCCTACCTTCAATCAATTCAATGGGGACATGGAAACTGATTGAAGTCAATGCAAGTGCATGTGGGTAGTATTGTATTATTTCATTACAACGCTCCTAAAAAGTGCATTCACAACTGCGCATACAACGTCACATTTTCAAAAACGTGCAAATATTCCGCTGCCATGCCAAGCCGCTGGAGAGTAAAAGTGCGCAGGCTCCGGCCACTCTCTGACAAAGTGCATTAGAGCTGCACATGTAGGTAAAGTGACAGTGACACTTTTTTCAGAGGGTGGACTCAGCCCCCCCCCCCCCAGCTAAAATGAGGACCATTGAAAGCCTTGCTTAAATTGAAGAATTAAAGCCGACCTCGGGGATCGAAGCTACAATTAGGTTGGTAGGCCGGACACTTCTCCACTGCACTATATAACGGGATACAAAATAACAACTAAAGGTTCAATGTCTCATTTTGTTACTGCATGTTCCAGGGAAAAGATTTGTATTGGTTCTTGGTGTTTGAAACATGCACACCTTTTAATGTTTTCAAAAACACTATTAGCAGGAGATCTCCTCTCTTGCGTTTGTGTGTGTGTGTTGATTTCATGAAAGACAAATGCCGTTCATCCTGTGCAATGTGGGTGCTTATGCAAAGCCAATTAAATTAAATGTGCATATTTCACTTTGATATGCTAATTTCTGGCGACGTCACATCCCACTGCGTTTCTTGAGGAGTCCCCCCACTTTTATTTTAGGACTTGGCACCTGCTTGACAGTGAACTTAAATCTGCCAATCTCAAGTGAACAACTGTTTTAAAGGTTTGTGTTTGCTGCCGTCTTCCTCGTAGTTTCCATTGGAGGGTTAGCACCAGTTAGTGCCTTGCCTTCATTTAAAGTATTAGGTTTCAATTAAATTCTAAGTATTGCACTGTGTGGAAAGCAACACAGTCAGTAGAAATGTTTAGTTCAGGGCTCATGGGTACCAGTCTAGTTTCTCCTACCTTTCTCCGTGAAATCTTACATTTACAGGGTAATTCACGGAATAAATGTCGGCCGAAAAGGGGATCGCAAGGGTGAAAAACGCAGCGCATGTGTGCAAAAGCCGCGCACGCAGCCGTTCGTCGATTCATGGAATGCGCTGCGCGTGTAAACTCTGGGATGTGCGCCAAATCCGTGGGTAGCGCACGTGGGCGCACACATCACCAAACGCTGTGCCGAAGCGCACAGGGAAAGCGCACAATGTGTAGCGCACACAAGAAAAGTGGGCTTAACATGGGGCGTAACACGCGGAATGGGGAAGTATGGGAGGTAAATGCTCGCAATGCCCACACACGCGCTAACAACACGTATTTATGGAATCGGACAGGGGAAATCTGTGCGCCAAAAAATGCGCACACAAGCCTAAACACGTCCGCCACACGAAGGTAGCCGGTAGCGTCCCTGCGCATAACAAAAGTGTACGCAAACACGTATATACAGCTACGATGAATGTCCCATTCTGTGGCCCCCTAGGAGAAATGACGTGTCACGCAACGCACAGGCATCCCATAAAAGCAAGAAAAATAGATAAGCGACCCCTGTAGCCCACGTGCGTGTTAAAAAACACAGGCAGTATGCTGTGGCAGCCAGGAAACCCAAAAATACGTACGTGATCAACACGCATGCTAGTATGGGTGGAAAAAAAGGGGTACGCGACAAACAGGGACACCCGCAGTGGGAAAAATAGTGTGTGCGACTCACCGTCTGCCTTGCGTGTAGAAGAACACGTAGCCAACGGCCACCTGCTGTGAAGTAATCGCGTGTGAACCCCAACGCCTGGAAAACACACGCACCGCTTTCCACAAAAAGCACGTACAGAGCGATGGAAACCCACGTGGGACCCTCAACCCGTTGCAGGGAAACGCCTGTGCGTGTTACGTCACATACACGCTTAAGCGCTAAGGGGCTTTCCTCGAATTACACGCTGACGTGCAGTTTTTTCACGTGCCAAATCACTCCGTATGAAGCTGGCCACGCGACAACACACGGAAGACCATGCTCCTGCCCAGAAAGCCGATTTACTGCCCCCCCCAGAGCCCTGAGCAGCCTCCCACGAGCCAACTGCTGCTGCCTGCCTTCCTTCCTCCTGCCACCGTGCCCTGCCATTTGGTGCCTGCACATCTGCTATCTGCAGGGGTCCAGTTGCTGTGACCACCCCTGCTGGAACGGAAGACTCCCGACTGTTCCATTACTCCACATCCCAGCCCCAGGACCCAGTTGCCCACCCACACCTGCCTCGTGGGTCGCCATGTCAGGGCAAACACCATCAGAGACCACTGGCGACCCCCAGCCAGAGACGCAGAGGGCCATCAGCTTCAGTGACAAGGAAGTTGGTATCGTAGTGGAGCAAGTTCTGGGGCATCATGATGCCCTCTTCACACCATTGCGCGCCGACAAGGAAGGACAGGAGAGGATCTGGGAGGACATAGTGGGTGCCATCAACGTGGAGGGGGTAGCACCCCGCGACATCAAACACGTCCGGAAGCGCTGGGAGGACTACAAATCCAGGACCCTCAAGAAGGCCCGGTTTCTCTTGAAGGCAGTGGATGCAGTGGTGCACCGGGCCCATTTTAACACCCAGCAGATGAGCGTCCTGGAGTGCATTCGCTCAGTGCTTCACCACCAGATCCTCAGGATGCAGGCCCGTCTGGAGTCGAGCAGTAAGTGGCCATGCATTCACGTTTGAAACAGTGGATGTTTAAGCGTGGTGGTAGTTAGCTACTCGCCTGCATGTGCGACGTGGGTCATGTATGGATGTGGGTGTGCAGGGAAATTATGGTGCTGCATGTGAGTCTAGTCAGGCGTGACCCACATGGATGATGTATGTGTTACAATGCATCATGCTGAACAGCATGCGTTATGCATGCCTGTGTCTGTACCTTGACATGTTTGTGGTGTGATAGATGTGTGCTGCTGTCATGGACATGCATGATGTACATGTCCGTGTGTCAGAGTAGTGTGTGCGCCATGGATGCATGACATGTCCGTGACGATGTGTTGAATCACTGATACAGCCTACTCATCCTTGTATCCACTGTGTCTGTGGGCATATGGGGCCAGATGCATGACCCTCCGGTGATGCGTGTACATGTGATCAGTATGTCCCATGATGCATTTCAGTTTCAGCCCACCATTGGATGTATGTATGGTGCGGTGGACATGGATGCAAGTTTTTGTTGCATGTGCCATGCCGGTTCCTGCATGGGTGTTGCCTGCACTGACCCATGTGTTGTTGGGAGACATGATGGAAGTGATGTTTGACAGTGCCACTCATGTGCTATCGCTTCCTGTCTAGGGGACTATTGTACAGTACCCTGACGCTTGTGTTCTATGTCTCCCTCTACACAGCGGCGAGTGAAGAAGAGGGCGGAGATGGGGCTGTGGAGCAAAGCAGCGAGGATGCCTCCCACCAGCTGGCGACGCAAGGCCCAGTCACCCTCCCAGGAATTACCATCATCCGGGAGCGAGGTGACTGGTGCCGTGTCTGCCACTACGGCTGCAGCAGAAGGGGCGGATGAGCCCCCAGAGGGGCTTGCGACAGCGGAAGACGGTGTGGAGCCATCCAGGTTGCTGGTGTGCACAGAGGAGGAGGAGGCCGCTACTGAGCCGCACATAGGGCATGGTGGGGGTGGTACCGCTGGTGCAAGTGGTGCAGTCCAGGGGCAGGAGGCAGCACAGGTCGCCGTGGAGGGGCCTGTGCATGTCACTGTCCCTGACACTGACTGCACCATCATGCACCAGCAGGGATGCCCCATCCCAGGCCCGTCCGCGTGTAGGGGGGAGGTCCACGTCATCTGGCACTCCTCTAACTGCGGGCAAGGGGACCCATGACAGTATGGAGTCGGTCCTGATTGGTGTCGCGTTGCGCAAGCGTGACATTCGTGATGATGTGCGTGCTTCCTGGGGGGACCACACCCATCATCACGAAGAGCTGCGTGCTGACGTGGCCCAGTTGGGAGGGGCCATGTTCGGGGGTTTCCTACATGTGTCCGGCACTCTGGCGGCCCTCTCCTCCTCTGTGCAGACTATGCGCCAGTCGTTCTCCATGCCGTCTTCTGGCCCAGATGCCACCAGGGGCACCTGTGGACCTGCTCCGACCAACGCAGCCAGCTCGGTGGAGATCCCATCCCTGCCACAGTCGGGAGTCAGAGGTGACACCCCAGCAACTGGACCCCAGCAGATCGAGGATGTGCCGGCATCATCGGGCAGGGCATGTGCACGACAGCGCCGGTGGATTCCATCAGACCGGATGCCGTTGTGCTGATAGAGTCAGTTGTGTCAGAGGCAGCGGCAGGCTCAGCGTGGGAGGCATCATGGCTCGGGCCATCAACATCAGAGGGGCAGGCATCGGCCGGAGGGCAGGAGGACCCTGGAATGGGAGTGTCTTCCGTGTGGCAGCGGTTGGACCAGCGGATAGATGCGGAGCGGCGGTGGGCGGAGGAGGCACGGCTCACTATGGTCAGGGCGGAGAACTCCATGTGCAGGGCATTGAGGCGGGCTGAGTGCCTCGCGGCAACTCGCAGGGAGTTGGAACAGGCCATGACTGCATCCCTGCGAGACGTCGAGGACAGGGAAGAGGCCCAACGTGGAGTTCGATGATGCCCTGGCCCAGAACATCACCGAGTGAGCCGTAGGACTTGCCCGCCGCCATTGTATATCGTTCATTAGTCTTAGGTTTCCTTTGTTTTTCTTTTATTTTGGCGTTAATTGACATTGCTCCACTTCGTGTATATAGTTTTTTCTTCATAGGACTTTTTTGTAGGTTTCCTTTTGTTTGTGGATAATGGACCATTTGGACTTCCATTGTATATAGTTGCAGACTTGTACATACTTTCTTTTTCTATATTCCCATGGATCAATGGTTTATTTTTATTTGGATTATGATTTTATTATGGACATTGGCAATGGACCACTTTTTTATTGTACATTATTTTTTTTTTACTTCATTGGATTTACATTTTTTTTTTCTTAAGCTGTCATTGTACATTGATTTTCATTTTACAATTCCTCCAAGTCAGTTCATTATGTTTTTAATACATTTTTTCTAACTTCTAAATTGGTGTTGTGTTCTGTCATTGGTTTTGTGCATGTCTCATTGAACAATTCCTCAGTCATGTGCTGCCACTGTGTGGCTCTGTTGAGCATTCCTGCATGGGCATGGTGGTTCATTTAGAGTATCATGGCATGGGTAATTTGGGAGTGGGCTCTGTGGATGGTTGCATGCTTGGACTGGGGGGCAAGGGTGATTAGGGTTGGCTTTAGGGACATGGCTCTGTTTTGTTAGGACATGTTTGTTGGGACATGAGTCGGGGCCTGCTGGCAGGTGCCTGTCACTGCTGGGTGGGTGGTGGTGCAGTGGGACACGAATAGGGGCCTGCTGGCAGGTGCCCGTCACTGCTGGGTGGGTGGTGGTGCAGGGGGACATGAGTCGGGGCCTGCTGGCAGGGGTGCCCGTCACTGCTGGGTCGGACATGTGTTGGGGCTCACAAGTGCATGGTGCCATATGGGCTGCCTGCAGGGCATGGCCAGGGGTGTAGGGTAGTCCCCTGTGGTGTCGGCTGCCTGCAGGGCCTGGGGAGGGGGCACACCCGGGAGGACCCACACTGCCAAATCGCGTGTAATACTCCAAGCACACCACCGGAATACACGTACCCCTCTCGCGCTAGCGAAATCGCGTGTAAAACTTCACACGCACCCCTCAGAATACACGTACCCCACTCGCCCAAGGCCTATCACGTGTAAAACTTCACATGCACCCCTCAGAATACACCTACCCTGCTCGCACCAGGCCAATAGTGTGTAAAACTTCACACGCACCCCTCAAAATACACGTACCCCTCTCGTCCCAGGCGTATCGCGTGTGAAACTTCCCGCGCACCCGCGAAATACACGTAACCCGCTCGCACAGGGCCTATCGCGAGTGAAACTCCCCGCGTACCCCACAAATACACGTACCCCGCTCGTACAGGCCCCATCACGTGTGAAATTTCCTGGGCACCCACAAAATTCACGCAGGCTGCCCATACACCCTGCCCGATGCTCTAGAGGCACCCCATCCACCCTGGCCATGCCCCACAGGCAGCCCACACCACAGTGGGGGGCTTTTTCCATGCAATTACCTGGCGCGAGCAGGGTATGTGTATTCTGAGGGGTGAGCGGGGAGTTTTACACGCGATTTTGCTAGCGCAAGAATGGTACGTGTATTCTGAGGGGTGCACGGGGAGTTTTACACGCAAATTCGCTAGCATGAGAGGGGTACGTGTATTCCGAGGGGTGCGCGGGGAGTTTTACACACGTTTTCGCTAGGACGAGAGGGGTACGTGCATACTGAGGGGTGTGTGGGGAATTTTACACGCGATTTCGCTAGCGCGAGAGCGGTATGTGTATTCTGAGGGGTGCACGGGGAGTTTTACACACAATTTCCTGGTTGGGGGCTGTATGCTGGTCCACTGGCCTTTGCGCAATCTAATGGATTTGTGCGCAGTTCATGGTGCAGGGGGGGTTCGGGGCGTAACTGGCGCTGCTGCAGGGTCGCTGCGCTACTCTGCGCCACGGCTGGTTATGGATGTTAAAATCCATGAACACGCTGAGCGCTGAAATGGGTTTTGGCGCACGCGGCTGGCGCAGACTGCCGCACGCGCACACTGTGCGCCAGCCACGTGCGCCACTTGTGCGCCGATTTCTATGAATTACCCCCTTAATGTGTACTTATCAAGAAAGCCGGTGTTACAGCACCACCGTAGTTCTTACAATACATTATTGCTTTATTGCCGTCACATGTGAGAGTACAATTATTGTACAAATGTTGCTGATTTTCCAGTGGACTGTCCTAGGTTTTATTAAAATCGCACACGAGTCCTTGAGTTTCTGATGGTGTTGCAAGCTGCTGGGTATTCTGCTGCTTTCTAATTTTGGCTATTAAATGGCGCCTAAGCACCACATAAGGCTGAAACTATTGCATTGGAGTAGATATAAGAGGGGGATGGCTGTGATGCAAGAAGGGACACACGGCCTGTTGGGATTATTTGTATTTTTACCCACCCACTGGGAGGATTTCCATGTGCAAAGGATTTTAATCAAAACAGGCCAGCGAGGCCACAAAGGTCATACAAAAAAACTGCCAGATGGGCAGGCTGGGTGTTAACGTCGGTGCGTTGCACAAACTTAAAAGGTGCCAAAGCAGCAGCTCTTGTTCTTTGAACTTTGGGCTGCTGCTAGAGCCAGGGTTTGCCTGCAGCCTGCATGCGATTCTGTGTCCTCCTACACGGCGGTGGCTCTATGCTAAAGCTCACAAGCTAAAACCTCTGAAAAAGAAAAAAGTTTCTGGCAGTGGCTGCACTATTGCGGACCTACTCAACCCCATTGTAAATCACAAGGCGTGAGCTGTGCCCGTTTATTGTCCTGACAAAAAATACACTGGGCTCCTGTTGTGGCCCCTATTCTGCCCAGGAGGGCTCTATAATACAAAAACACAAGTGAACAAGGTCACTCCTACCCATTCAAACAACCAAGTAAGCTACTATATGATATAAAAGACACACCTTCGAAATAGTTGTGAATATTTATAATCAAAGGGCAAGACCTAATGGTCTAATTGTGCACAAAGCATAAAACATGTTCAATGAAGAACAGACAGGCGACAAGTGCGGGATGCTAAAGCACATCAAAATGCGAGACATATGGAACTTGAGTTTCAATACAAACATTTGAGTGAATACATTGCCTACTGCTATGTTACAACACGACAGTGGTCAAAAACATAAGATACATATACAAAACACAATGTTGAGGGATGAGGATATTGCCAATTTATGAGCAATGTGATTGGAGAAACAAAAAGGTCTACACAGGAGTGTTTCGGCCCTAGCAGGTTGCAGTATAAGGCTTTCTTGAGCGGGCCTTCATCAGAACGGATGGACTCGAAAGGTAGAGTGTTCTATGTGTGCATTGCCTACAAGACAACAATAATGTGGCAGTGTCAGTGCTTCGTACTGTGAAATGGGTAAGGAGGTGAACATAACTAATTCTTAGTTTGAATCCAGATAAATGTATAGATAGCTTACCGCGTTGGTGCAGTGACTCAGCATGTTTTTTTTTTAAAAAAGGAGGTGCACCTGTAACAAATCAGGTGATCTCTAAGGAAACTTCAAGGTTCCGTGTGGTGATGTCCAATCCATAAATAAGGACTAATGTCAGATCCATTTCTGTGCATCCAATAATGGACAAATATTTGAAAGAAAAACATATGCAAGCCTAGACTGACTAAAGTGAGCTTACCAGTGCGCACCAACATGTGTTTCTACAAAGCGGGATGGAATGAAGTGGCTCAATGTTGTTTAAGCTCCTCTCATGCCGCATTAGTCAGTCTAGAATTGCATATGTTTTTCTTTCAAATATTTGTTACAGTGAAAAGTTGGCCTCTCTTTCCACTACCTGCGCCTCTCTGCACTAGCTCCATCAAGCAGTAATATCTAACTGTATGCTGTATAAGGAATACAAGTGTTATTTCAAAGCAGTCTTCTAACAGTCATGGCTTACTTGCAGTAAACGAGTTACTTGTGTAACAAAAAAGTCAAAAAAGTGTGCCTTCAGCAACTTGATTCAAAAGCCGCATGTGTGTCCTTTTATTTGTTCCTTGCACTGAAATCCTGTTAAAAAACAAGGATTGGCAAAGTTAACAGTGTTGGCTTGTGTGCAAGTATTACATATGCATTTCATGCATTTCCAGACACTGCTCTCGTATTCCCCTTCATTCACATCATTTTACACCCGTGGCACTGTTTGTGCCATGCCTATACAAAAGCCAAAACTGTTGGTTTTGCCAAAGCGTATTTCTGCTGTATCCGGGGAAGTGTTCCTCGTTTAGCACTTGAGGCGGCGTATGAGGAAGTGAATATTGTTTTTTTCAAAAGGATCAGGTCAATTCTTTGACAGATGTCTTCTGGGCATATTTCCAGATCTGTCCATGTAACATTCTTTCTTTTTCCAGTTTATGGTCATTGAACCTGTTTGATTGCCGAGCACTCATTTAAAAAATAAAAAAAACAGGATTGCTGTAAATCATTTCTCATTATTACGTTCTTTGCTGGTATACTCTGAAGTACAATGTACAGTTGTATATGTTGCAAATGCTGGAAGCCATCATCATCGCAGACTGTTTCGGTTTACACATGACCGCGTGGGGGCGCCGTTTATCAACTTGTTAACTTCTATTGTTTGGGTAGGGAAAGCGCCCGACTAACTGAAGCATTGAACTCCTACTGTGCGGTTTGTATCAATTAAACTTGTTGTTGCTTTATGCTGTGTAGCATCTCCAGTAGATCAACCTTAATCACAATTCTGCCTCGTAGAGATTTTTTTCCAGTTACTCCAGCCAATCGGCAGGGCTGTACAGGCCTAGCGGGATTGTCCTGGTAGGCCGGTCTCTGCAACCTGGGCCTCTTTTGTGTGGTATATCCAAATATTCCCATAGGAAAAGGCAGTGCCTTAAGTGGCACTACAAATCGAGCCGGGGCTCATCGAGGGGGCGTGGCCTAACAGCAGGGGCCCTGCTGGCCCGTTAGGCCGCACCCCCTTGACGAGCCTCGGCTCAATGGGTTACTGGCACCCCTGCCAGGCAGCCTTTTGTAGAGCTCAGCACCCTCTCCCTAAAAGGGAGAGGGTGCTGATCTCTGCATTTATTGTTTATAGGCTTGCCTGGCAGGGGACAGCGCCTCGCCTATTTAGCCTCAATAGTGGTGCTGCCCCTCACCAGCTGGGGAGGGGCAGCGTCACCATTAAGGCTGAAAGGGCGAGGCCACTGGAAGCTGAGGCCTTTTCCCTAAAGACTGAAACTTCCGCGAATCCGCGGGAGCTTCAGTATTTAGAAAGCAAGGCCTCTGCTTCCAGCGGCCTCACGTTTTCTCCATAACGGTGGCGCCGGCCCACGTGCATCACTTGATTAAAGGGATGCCTCGCAGGTGTGGCGCCACCATTATGGCTGAAAGGCATTTTTTTCTGAAGCCTGAAGCTCTCGCACACGAGCGAGCGCTTCAGGCTGTAGAAAAAAATGCCTTTTCGTGTACTGGCCGGGGTTGCCAGGGGAGATTAGTGGGCCCTGGCAGGGCCCCACCTGAAAATGAAATTTCAGAGACTGCCTGGGCCCAGCCCCGGCAGGCCCCGGCCCATTTAAAGCCCTGGGAAAAGGGTTGGGCTTGCTGAAAATGTGTAATATGGGGGCACTTTGAAAATGATTTTCAGGGCCTCTTTTGGTTCCCAGGGTACCAAGTCGACCTCATTTTACCCAAATGCTGCAAGCATTAGTGCACGGGTGGGGTTTGTGCCTGCTCTTGTCGACTTCGAAAGCAACGAGCACTAGTGCATTGATCGTACTTTACAAAATCCTTACACCAAATGAAACGCACCACACACTCACTTGACTCAATTCAGGCACTGAACTCTTGTGGAGTTAGCAGGCACACGCGCCAGAGTCGGCGCACGGCACAGTCAAGCAGTTGAGTAACTTTGCTAAAAAAGTTGGGGGCGAGGGGGACATGACATCTAAGAAAAGGTGCCCCATCAAAATTAATGGGGACAAAATGGTGTGCCATGAAAGTTGGGGGGGGGGGCAAACACCCCTGTCCCCACCCCCCCTAAAATGACGCCCATGCAACCAAGCAGCACGTGCCAACGCCTTTCATATGGCTCATTCAAATTGGCAAGGCGCTCCTCCGAGAAACTGTTGGGGAAAAACGTGGACAAATTGTTAATTATAAAATGCACATTTCCCCCAGATATATTGTCTCAAAAGCTATAGCTTGAGAACCTTCTAGGAGGTACCTCCTAAAACGATGCAATACTTCAAAGATATTGCCACTGCGACATTACTGCAGAATTATATTTCATCGACTGCCGATAATACATTTATGAGCCGATCAGCAGAGTACAATTTAAAAATTCCAGAGCAGAATTCACTTGGGAATTCATCATGTACATCTCAAAACATGTGCTACAGAGCAAATACTGGGCAATATGAACTAATCGGGCCGGTTAAGCCGCATTCGTGCACAAAGGCGAACCAGACTTCCACAGGACCTTGGGGAATTTCCTGAAAGGTTGGCTACTTAGAAAATGTTAATAGAGGCCGAGGAGTAGATGGGAGAGAACCAGCGTCAGAAAGTTAACTCTATTGCAGCTCGGTGAGTTTGGCATTTCCAGCTGCCCGCCTGTATCGGTTAAGTGTCCCTGCATTTTGTGCGCTGCTGGAATGGAGCAGGCCTTAATTTTTTTACTGATTTTGCTGCTTTGCAGCATGTTATGCCCGGTACCCCTCCTCCATCAGCCCTCTTCCATGTTCCTTTACGGCCCGCCTCCCACACCGCCCGACCTGTGATTGGGCCTGGTGCACCACTTCACCCACCAGGGCAGCTCCCTGCCGGGCAGTCTGTCGGCTAAGTGCCCAAGACAAAGGGAAGCTCACAAAGAAGCAGCTCCAGTCTGTTTGCCCGTGTTCGCCTGAGAAGTCTACTGCTGTCAACCATAAGCGAATGACAAGGTAAGTGTGGTCTGGGTGGGGAGTACAGCAATTACTGTATTCCATTAAAGCGATACCACTCTTATTACCTTATAAACACCCTTGTTAGTAAGTAACTTTAATTTCAAGTGATGTATCCCAAACGTGGGTGTTTCTCCATTTTTTATTGAGTCCCAAATTTGAATGTTTCTCCGTTTACTACTGCATTTCAGATCTCGACGTTTCTCCCACTGCTCTAGTGTTTCAAGTCTAGGTGGTTGACCATTTGCGGCTCGCTCTCATGTTCTGGCATATTTCCATCTAATGCTGTGTCTCAAACATAGGCGTTTCTCCTACTGTTCAAGTGTCTCAAATCTAGTTGTGCGCCATTTACTGCTGTGTCTCATATTTGGGCGCTCTTCCATTTACTGCTTTGTCTCGGACCTGGGCGTTTCTCCCGCTACTCTAGCGTCTCAGGTCTAGGTGGTACTCCATTTGCTGCCATGTCTCATACTTGGGTGTTCTTCCATTTGCTGCTGTGTGTCAAACTTAGGCATTTCTTCCCCTGTTCAAGTCCTCAAGCATAGGTCATACGCTGTTTGCTATGGTGTTCTAAATCTAGGTGGTTCCCCCTCTTGCTGTAGTGGCTCAAATTTGGGGGTTCCCCCATTTGTTGCTTGTCTCGGAAGTATGTGTCTTTCCCTTGCTGCTGTGTTTCCACACTTAGGTGCTTCTCCATTTGCTGCTGTTTTTCAATCTGAGGCGTTGCTCCCACTGCTCAAATTCTCAATCTCGGTGGCTCTCAGTTTGCAAGAACAGTCAATCGCATTGGGAGTCCTAGGAAAGCGATATCGAAGATAAACTCCATCCGAGTTTAAGATAAGTGCAAATCGCACCACGTCTGTGGACACATGCCGCAGGCACAGACCCCCATCCATGTACTCTAGAATGCAGCTATGGCTACGTCGAATCCGGTCTAGCTGCTCACAAAGCCGCCCGCACTGAAAACCGCTGACCTGCCGCAACACCTCTGCCAAGAATATACAGTGACAACCTAAAAAAAAGTCCAGTCTAGCTGGGCACACATTGAGTTTCCTGCACTAGCAATCTACCTCAACCACCGACAGCACCCGCCCATGCAACTTACGTCTGGGTTGCTTACTGGAGCCTGGCCAACTCATTCAAGTCCTAATCCTTGCAGAATGCACACACGCATCTTAAATTAGACTCTTAGAACTTTCCCATAGCTAGACTTCGGTACACAAGGGCGCTCCAACCACCAAGTGCATTGAGGCCATATAAATGGGGAAATGGTGCTATATAAATGATTACACTACAATACAGGCTGCAATGCTAGCACATAACTGAACTGCTGGGTGAGTTTTACTTTCAGTTTAGAATGCAATAAAGGAAGCGGTCTGCTGAGCACTGTTGGATGCTGAATAGAATTTTCTTACTGCAGCGTCCCAGCTCAGAGTGCAACCCGGCCTACCCTCAGCCGATGTCTGTCTGCAGCCCAGCATTTCTCACATACAAGCCTGGCCTGCAGGCTAGTGGGGAGCCTACGCCACAAACTAGCCATGCTTGTATCCCTGCCCAGCCTCTACCCGCATTCATCGCAGATAGCATTGTCTTGAGCCCAGTTCAGTTTAGAGCTCCAATATTGTGCCCTACAAGAGCACAATGCAGTGCAATGCCCATAGGCGATCTCTCTTTAAGCCAACCACCCGAGGGCTAAACCCGACAAGCTTCATCCCATGAACTTTGCACCGAGCAGATCCCACCCCATAGCTGAACACAACAGAGAACTAAACAGAATTTAAACCTAGCTTGCAGCAAAGCTCTAACGCAGGGTTGCCCAACTCCAGGTCTCGAGGGATGGATCCATGTCAGATTTGCATCATACCTCTCAATAATCATGAAATATATGTGCATACATTGATTCTAAATGTATGCAAATCTGTCCTCATTAATATTAAGGGGTTGCTATTTTGAAAACCTGTCAGGTTTCCGGCCCTTGAGGTCTGGAGTCGGACAACCCTGCTCTAGGGCCTATCCCTGCCGACCCCTAAACACTATCTTTTCCAGAAATTAGACCATCTGCATCACAACCTGCCTGGAGCCCTGCACTGCTCAGAACACAGCCTTACTTAGAAGCTCAGCCGGTCCACAACTCAGTATTTTCCACATGTCAAGAAGGACCAGCTAATTCAGTGCCCACCAACCAAACCTAGCCTGGCTTTAAACTGTGCACAGAGCTTAGCCTGAAGCTCAGCCTTGCCCAGATTCCACATCACAGCCAGGAGCCAAGCATAGAGACTAGCCATGCATAGCCGCCTAGTCATGCACCTAGCCCAATCTGAACCCCACGCCTGCTCAGAGTTCAAGGCAGAACTCGGCCTCACCTAAAGTCATTCAGAGCGGTGCCTATAACTCAGACCAGCCACACCTGGAGCCCAACCCAGTGCTACCCAGGGTTCAAACCAACCGAGAATTCTGATAACATATGCACGCAGAGTCCACTGCCTGATCAGGAACTCTGTCCAGAACCAAGCCCACAAAAGAAATAAGTTGCCAAATGGTCCACACTCAAAATTAATCTTCTAAATTACCTAACAACACACAAAGTGGCTTACCACCGATAGCTCCAGATATGCAGAGTGGAAATGTTCAAAGCAAAACGGCATTATTATGCACATCGAATACAATAAGTGCAAAAGCTCCAGAAGGACATTTTCAAAATTATCGATCACTTAAAAAATCCTGCATCCTATAACAGGCCAACACCATACCAAGATCTACGTCACTCCATTGCAACACTTTGACAATGCAATATAATAAATTCAGGAAGACCTAAGTACCAATATCTCAAATCCCACAAATGGAAACAACACCAAGGAGACCACTCGGTCCAACACTGACAGCCTATCACCCTTTCTCAATTAAGGACATCCTAACAACACACAATGGTAGAAAGCCAGCAGGCTCGCAGCAGGACCCATGCTTCTCCAACATTGACAAGGCAAGAATGAAGCAGCATGGACTAGTGCTTTCCTTACAAGCCCTCCTCAACAACGCCCTTAAAATAGGCATGACACGCACTCCCAAAACAACCTGCAAACAACCTCTTCTCAAAAATCCCACAGCAGATGCCAACGATACAGAAAACTATCGACCAATCTAAAACACACCATTGACTGTGAAAATCCTTGAGAAGTTTGCCTAAAGTAATCATTTTCTCTAGAAATCACTGTATGGATTCAGGCCATCAACATGAACAGAATCCTCACTATTCTCTACCTAGGAGACCCTAAAAACAATACAGTCACCTATTCATCTAGTGCCCTCATCCTCATGGGATGAGGATAGCTGCCCCAGGAGGATAGCTCAGCGGCAACATGCTCGCCTTGGAAACAAGTCGATATGAAGCAACACAGGTTCGTTCCCGGATCCGCGCTTAGAAACCTCTGGGTATTAAGTGTGTTATAAATACGCAACTAAGACATATTCCTGTAACAGAACCTTGATGCCCCCAGGCTGTGTGAACGCTTTAAAAATGCAAATAAATAAATAAATAAATCTCCACAACTCTCGATACCATCAGCCACAAGATCCTGGTACAAGATTACAGGAAATTGGATAAAAAAAAGAATAGCTTTTTGCTTGGTAACTTTCTTCCTTAGAGACCTAGTAAAACAACACACATGCTCCCAAAACATATGGAGTACCCCATGGTCCAGTATGTTGCATTTCCCTTTTAACATCTACATGACCCAACTAGGGAACTCACTGATGACCCAGGCCCTACATGCTTCCACTTTGATGATGATACCAACATCGTCTATAAACTCGCAAGCAAACCTTTGTCAAATGCCCTTGATCTTATCTCATGCCTTGCACACAGTGACTCTAGGAAAATGACAGATTTACAAAGCTTATTTCTTGTTCAGCACCACATAACTGAAAACCACCAATTCCCTGGCCCAAGGAAATGGGATTTCACCCTGTTCCTAGCGACAACAGTCAGAAACCTCAGATTCCTGGGACAACAACTTAACACTCTAACCACTAGTTAAAGCCACTCTGCTGCTTTCAACTCTGAATGAACGGGCACATCATGCCTCATCTGACTTTCATGCACAGAAACATGGCAGTGATCGCTCTAGTACTCTGAAGAATAAACTGTGCCTATAGCCTCTGCCACCCCGATTACCTACTGAACAGGCTACAGAGTCCAAAACACAGCAGCTAGACTTCTTCTGAGACTGAAAAAGGCACACATACATGACTCCAGATCTACAAACACACCACTGGCTCCTGATCAAAAGGAGACTTCACTTAAAAAGTAATTGCATTGCTCATTGTACCCACCGTAGCTCCCATGGCAGGGGCCCAAAATCCACCACAAGGAAATCATTTCACTACAAACCATCAGCAGTGCTTTGATCCGGAAACACTGCACTAGTTACGGTGCCAAGCTTCAATTCGAAATGCCACATAGAATCTTCCTTCTCCTTCCTTTCAACCAAACTCCGGAATTTGATGTTGACCAAACATCTTCATGCAGAGGGAAAGTTTGACCTTCTGGAAATCCCACAAAACTTGGATTTCCAACCAAGACCAGCACAAAAATCTTCAACTACCAGACACTGACTCCCAATGGCATCGAAGAGAGATAACATCTTCAGCAGAAAATGACAAAATAACATGAATTTAAACACAACTCAGTCAAGAACTACAGGACATCACTGCAGAGACTGGATAGGTCTCCTTGCCAGCTAAAAGAATCAGACAGACTTTCTCACAAAACAACAGTCGATGCCTGCCAAGAAGTACAGGAGAGGAGACAACTTCAGATTGGTCAGTCGCCCCTCACCATTTAAACCAAATTGGAACATCAAAAACCATTGCTAATGGATACGATAACCTAATACAAACCCCACCAAACCAACAGTCCGAAACCAAAAGGATCCTTCGAGCCTAACCTCTCTCCCCTCCCTATGTAACCAAATCCAATCTTCATCTTTACCCATTTTACACTATTGAAACACGTGAACACTTGGACATGGCAGCAACTGCCTACCAACAGAAGACACTAACGGCGCTTCACCGCTACTCACTTCTTCTAGCACCAGCACCCTCACCCGCCCAAACAAGCAGCCAACTAGCTCCTCACAGCACTGATTCCATCCGATTGACATTGAGCTCTCTCCCGAACTGCACATCTGAAGGTTCTCTTGCCAATACCCCCCTGGAATCACAGAGGCATTCTGGAGTAAGGTACTTCCGTTTGCAAGGACTTATGTCTCTCCCTCTATCCCACTAACTGTCCTTTCTCTTTCTTGCAGCTCCTCGCACATCAAGGCAGACAAAAGGAAAAATGGTAGAAGTGCGCTATACAAGACCACTTTAAATTACATACCACCTGGACCGTAACCCTTATATAAGTACAAGAAATGTTATTTTTTTATTTTATTGGGCATTTATAATGCGCCTATACACAATGCTTCTAAATATAATACATACCAGCATATAATATTAATAGTTTACTGTACACTTGCATTTGTTTAAATAATTGTAGAAAATATAATTGGTGTGTTCATTTTTACAATTGCTGCTGCATGGGCCTGACTAGAATGCACTTCAATACTGGACCTACAGAACAATAATTTTGCCTGCTGCTGTTTTGAGCCAGTCCGTCACTGATTAAACATCGTAAATACGACATAACTTGTGACAAATACCTCCCTCTCTTCCTTTCAGTCCGAATGAACAAGCACTATTAAGCACGGACCCTACTGTCCTGGTTGACACCTTCAACCATACTATGCTAAAAGCCCTCGACCTCATTGTCCCATCTAAACTGAGAAAACCTAAACCACAAGCTAATCTGAACTCTTGGTTTACACCCCAACTCAGAATTCTTCGTACAGAAAAACAAATTGCTGAATGACATTGGCAGAGTAACCCTACAGAAGTTAATAAATCTAGCATCGTCCTAGCAACGTTAAACTATAAGGAAGCTATACTCCAGGCGACAAAAGACACTTACAACAAACGTATTCAGCAAGCCAAATCCAATACTAAAGAACTCTTCAGAATCTTAAAAGAATTGGAAACCCCCGTCACGGCACCTGCCACTTGCATCAAAGATAGCACTTGGTGCACTAATATCCAAAACGCTCTCCTTGGCAAGATTGCCACCCTCCAAGTCAAAATTAATGATAAACGGACTAATCTGCAATCAAACTTGCAAACCAACTCTCTCCCAACCGTAAACAAGTCTATCCCAGATTCTTTGACTACGTTCAGCTTCTCACCCCTATCACTGAAGTGGAAAATATTGTCAATAGCCTTAAAAAACCTTCCAACTGCCAAGGGGACCTCTGCCTAGCGCCCATAATCAAGGAAGCGGCCCACGAGCTAGCTCCTTTCATTACCACACTCATCAATTCCTCCTTCAGCACGGGGATCGTACCGTACAATTTGAAGGATGCCTGGGTTATCCCGCTCCTACAAAAAGCAACTCTGGATGCTAATATACGCACGAACTACAGGCCCATCACCACAGTGCCGTTCCTACTAAAAATCCTTGACCGAGCTGCATACCTACAGATTCAAGAATATCTCGAATCTAATAAACTCCTGGGTCTGAGGCAATCTGGGTTTCGGCCACGACACAGAACCGAAACTGCCCTCATCTACCTCAAAACACAGATCGAAGATTTAAGAGAAAAGGATAAACTTGCTTTACTACTTCTTCTTGATCTCTCTGCGGCTTTTGATCTCGTCAATCATCAAATACTGTGTCAACACCTTAAACTAGCTGCTCATTTCTCTGATAAAGCCACAGCCTGGATCAGTTCATTCCTGGACAACAGATCGATGCATGTCTTTTCCCCCCTAGCAGCAGCACCACCCTCACCCGTCACCTGCGGGGTACCACAAGGTTCTTGTGTCTCTCCCACGTTGTACAACGTGTTTACAAAACCCCTATTTGATATTTTGGACTATCTGGGTGTCACAGATACCAATTATGCTGGCAACACAGATACTCATTCCAATTTCAGGAGATTACGCCTCCGACTCTCTCTCTGTGAATGCCATCTACCAAGTCATCCAAGCCTGGATGGCGCAATACGGACTCTGTCTGAATGACGAGAAAACTGAGCTCCTCATTCTCGGCTCTCCTCAAAAACTATCCAAACTGGCCCCTGCTTTCAAATCCTTCAACAACCATCGATAGTAACACTATCATGGCCTCTAAGGACACTAAAATGCTAGGGATTTACATTGACTCTACTTTATCCTTGGTCAGACAAACCAATGCAGTCTCCTCTGCAGCGGCATACACCTGTAAACTTAGCCCCCCCTTCCTATCACCAGCCAACTGTGTCACACTTGCTAGGACTCTCGTGCTGTCAAAAATGGACTATTGTAATGCCCTCTATTTGGGCACTAACCGATGTCACCTAAGCAAGTTACAAATCATCCAAAACATTGCATTTAGAGCAGCACTCAACATCCCCAGCAACCAACACATCTCAGACGCCAGACGTAATTTACGCTGGCTCTCGGTCCCTCAACGAATTGCACTGAAAACACTTGCCCTCACTCACAAATGTCTATCCAACCAAGCACCCTGCTACTTAGCCAATAGATTTGCCCTCCACAACACTAACAGACCCCGCAGAACTGGTCAGACTAACTGCCTTTCTATATCCCCCTTCAACCTTCAAAGATCAGGCGGAGCTAGCTTTCCAGTTATGGCGGCAAAACTTTGGAATTCGTTCCCTAACTTGCTAAGAGCTGAACCCTCCTTCCACAGATTCAAAAACATGGCCAAAGCTTGGCTAACCGCCCAAGACCCATCATCTACGATCCAACCACCCCCATGCAGTAGCCACTGCCTCATTTCATGTACATAGGTTATGATTTTTTGCTCACCCGGTAACTACATTATGTATATATGTATATAACTAACTGTAATTTAAACTGTAATTTGTAATGCTCTGTTTGCCTTTATCATGTTGTAACTAAATTACGTGCCCGGATGCCCAAGGGCCTGGCGCGCTCTATAAATAAAATAAATACAAATAAACTACGAGATAGAATACCAATCCCTAAACACACACACATTATTATGCCCAACTGGCATTGCAGCATATAAATCATGTTACAGGAATGTATGACACACACACAAACAATTTAACTTTTGATGAAGATCGTTTATAGTTGCAGAGAAAAACAATACAATCTCACCCATTTAGCAAAGCAACCATAACCTGGCCACTGCCATGCAATGCAATGCACAAACATTGTCACGCTATGCTCAGTGAGCTGGACAATTTGCGCTTGAAAATCATGTTTACAATTCACATGGACTTTTTTGTGTGTACACTCAAATGAAGAAAAAAAAACAGCTCGGGGTTAGGTTGTCCCTTAGGTATTTTTATTCGCCATGTCCGGTAGAACTGTGGGTAAGTACATGTCCTTTCTACGGTCATGGGTGGCAGCGTGAACAATGCATGCTAGTGGCCAAGTTATGGTTTCTTTAGGAAACATAACTGGAAGATGTATGCATGTGTTGTAATGCACTGAAACCACGACCAAAGATTTTCATTTTAAATGATGTGTGCTAACATACCTACACCGCTACATAGCATGGCTGTGTGTATAGCAAGTGTAAACCTTGCCTGGTCATAGCATTTGGCCTCGACCCGTTTATGTCCATTGGTCATAGGCTGTGGCCATGCCCAGCACAGACTTTGCCCCGGGCATGAAGGCTCCTGCAAAACCCCACTGTGTCTACTTTTCCCACCTGGGCACCACCTACCATCAATTGTGTCAAATGAACATGGCCTATGGCCATGGCCAGCGAAAACCGAGCCTAGGGCATCAACTTAAGCTCCTCCTGCATCCTCACTGTGGCCACTGGGCATGGCTGAGTGGTCACATTGCTTAAAGCACATGCACTAGCTACTCATGTCTGGCATGACTTGCAGCCATATTGGGTGCATACTGTACCCAGGCAGGCACTGGCCCATAAATACAGCTAAAAGAGTAAGTTAAAAATTGGTTATAGTTACTTAGGGAAAAAAATAAAAAAATAAATTTGTTATAGAATTCTATCAAGCTGAGAAAACATTATTGGAAAATCAAGTGATAGCTAAAGTAAAAGAAACATTAAATAGTATTAATCTAAAGATAGGACCATCCAATATATTAAAACAAAAAGCAGATAAAGCTAAAGAAAGACATCAAAGAGCATAAAAAAGAACATATATACATATCTTGCAGCAGACTACTTTCAAGTACCAATCAAGAAAACAAGAATTAAGATACTTTAAAAAAGAAGAACTGGAAATAGGTCACTTTTCCAGATTCCTCCGACAGTGGGTCATTTGTAGTGGAGGAACTGGGACCATGCAACAGTAACCAATTATTTCCATATCCGCAAAACCATCAATTTCTAGTCAGTGGAGCTTAGTGAGGGAGACCATTCAAATGCAAGAGGGGTTTCCAAAATCAGGGCTCTAGTTTAATATTCAGAATAAAATGCAGAGCATATGAAAGCTGGTAGAATCAGCGGCCTTCAACTTACCTATTGTTGAATATTGATGAGAAAATGCAAGCAGTTCACAGAAAATGTTTAGTTGTGGTCAGATAATTCTTGATGAAAGTTTGATTACAAGCTTTCTTTTCAAATCTATCCCTTCAAGATATCAAGGATGCACCCCCTTTTAGATCCCCTCCTCAGTTTATCCTACCAAACTAAGCTATGCATCATGAGATTTCAACTTTTGAAATAATTATTCAAAGCAATGTTACAAGAATATTTGCAAAAACAAGTCCATATATGAGCAACGTTTCCAGAAATGTATGACAAGCATTAAAAGATTATCAAAATAATTATAATACTGTAATAAAACCAGCCGATCAAAAACCAATGGTCTCTTTAAGAGCTGAGAAATAGGATTCCAAGGTTTATGAGTTATTGAATATTGGAGCTAACACTGAAAGCTAAAGAACAGAAGATAATCTTGTGAAGGGATGTGTCTTTTGGAATAGTGAAAATCCACAAACAAAAAATACACCACTCTGTAAGCTTATAGATGCCTTCTTGAAAACCTTGGTTAAACAAACTAGGATTCTTTTTTGGATACAGCAGATGTGATTAGATTAATACATAGATACCCATACAAAGAGTCAAACATATTGACCACAACAGACATGGAAACATTACATACCAGCAGTCCCCAAGGTGAAATACTCCGAGTGTTTCGTTTGGCTCTTGATGACAGAATAAGATCTCATCCGATACCTACTGATTTTCGCTGCGAAGCACTGAATATAGTAGTTAAACATTTTTTTAAAAAAAAATATAAGGTCAAGTACTTAAAGGGACGGTATTGGGAGCTGCTGTGGGCACTTATGTGGCTGATTTATTTATGAATGATATTGAGAAGAGCCATATTTTTGCTAGTAATCCTTTTGAATCTAATGTCATTATCTGGAAAAGATTAATCAATGATTTGTTCTTACTCTACAATGGGAGGGAAGCCGAACTGAGGAGGTTCTTTGATTGGTTGAACAATATGAAGAGACATCTGAATGTTACCATGAATTTGAACAAAGAGAATATATCTTTTTTATATTTTATATTTTTCAAGATGGCGATTGTATATCCACTTCTTTATGTAGAAAATGGATCGAAACAAAAACTTTGTTAAATTATTCTAGTGAACACCCCAAAACCTTGAGGTACACCTAGCATATGGATAGTTTTTGAGAATCTGCAGGAATTGAAGTAACCTGAGCATTATAGATTTGAGGCAGAGATACTAATCAAGAAATTAAGAGAAAAAGGCTATTCTAGAAAAGTCTTTATTAATGCCAAGAATAGAGTCAGATATCAAGATAGACCGGATGTTCTGGAAAAGAAGGAAAATACAGATGATAAATGTAAAAATAGTTTGCGTGTCTGATTTTAACAAGTACAGTACAGCTAACAGAAGGACTACTGTAAAGAAAGTGTATTAAGGAATGTCTAGTCTCAAAAAGTACTAATTGAAATCGGAATACATTAATCAATTATGGAGAATGCCAGCTGTTGTAGTACATCCACCAGGTGGTGGATGCACAGCCTGTCCCTTTATCAATTAATGCATAAATAAATGCATAACTAATATTTTCCTTTCATGGAATGGAGTGGGCCCTTAAAGAATTCACAAATTTTAAGACAACTTATTTCACCCATGCCATTAAATGCTCTTGTGAAAGGATTTTTATTGGTATGACCACCACATCAATAAATAAATAAAAGAATTGTAGAACACAGGTGTATGATAAGATCTAAGTCAATGGAATGTCCAATGGTTGAATATTTTTTTCACATAGGCCATACCGAAAAAATAACAGTCTGAATAGTGATTGAAACATTTAAGAATAGAACCAGACAAAGATATTGAAAGAATATTACATGAAAACAGAACAGATGTGGATTCTGTCACATGGCGCACGGAACACCACAACCACTGACAACTTGATAAAGTTGAGTATTTCCACGGGGCCAAAATGTATTAAGTTTGTTGCATGGAAATTGCTTCAGGGTGGCTTTAACAAAGGTTCTTGGGAAACCTAGTCCTTGAAAGCCAGATTATTTTAACGTCTTTATATTGGCATTAATACACAAACAGTCAGACATTTACCAATTCTTCCATTAGTGCCAATTCAATATGCTTATATATATGGTAGATACAGATCATCAAAAGACAACTTAACATAACAGTAAAACCTTCTTCACTAGTGAGCTGGGTAACCCATATGTCGCTCCTTTGTTCAGGACAAATGTACTGGGACACTGTGCACAGTATGCTCCCTTGATGGGGTGGCATACATGACAGCATCTGCAAATGCCAATTAATGGGTGTCACACCCTGCCCTCATCCTCATTCAGGTAATGTATTATTGCTCTCTGCGGCTTGCGTCATTGCCTCACAGAGGCTTATCATTATCAGGGGTGGAACATGTCCCAGACCAACGTTTTCCAGGACTCATAGGTGGCACTAGTACTTGCCTCCAACCCGTTCACTGCACCAACCCACACTTTGGATTCTATCTCTGCCCAGAACTCAAACTCCTTGTGCCAGCGTGTGTATTGCGGGCCCCTAGCTGATTTCCACGCCATGGCGATGCACCTTTTAGCTAATACGCTAGCCATGTCCATGAATTTTATGACATGCTTAAACTTGCTATTCCTTGGGTATGCACTCAACAGCCACTTTTTCGGGTTCCAGGCATACCTAGTGACCCCAGCCCTCCCGCAAACATGCTCTATCCGTGCCCAGAAATCCTGTCCTTTCGCACAGCCCTAAAACATATGTATTAAGTCTACCCCCATGGTGTTGCACCAAGGGCATGTTGGTTGTGCAGTGCTGTTGAATCCAGCCACCCTACTAGGTGTGGTACAGCACATTCAGCTGGATTAATTTAAAGTGGGAGTTTCTGGACACCTCTCGAGGGAATCCCAATATGCGTTCCCATTCCTTCTCTTCAATATCTTCCCTGAGGTCCGCCTCCCAGCGTGCCTTCAGCACAGCACTCCTAGGGTTGGGCTTTTGAAAGCCGGATTATATATGGAGGACGTCATATAGAAAGGCATATAGAAAGTTCAGGACAGGTAGATCTACTGCTTAGCGATTTCTAGAGATCAGTTCTTATCCTGTCTTTTAGACACCAGAAGGCTTCTCTGCCTTTCTTGGACTATTAGGTCTTCCTCCCTTTGCTAAGTATCCAAAAAGTGCTCCCCTTCTTGGAGCTCTCCTCCTTTCTGCTACTTACTCCCCTACACCAGAGTCAAGGAGCTAATCCCCACTCTTATACATTCCCTCTCCTGGGGATAAAAGTAATACTCTTTTTTTTCTCTCTCTTTACTGTTGCACACCCCCTCTTCTGGGCTCAAGAGGAGCACACCTCTGCTCTGGGGGTCAAAGGGCTCGCATCAAAGTCAATCTCTCTCTTACTTAACACCCCGCAACCCCCTCTTTGGGTCAGGGGTATTTTTCTTCCAGTCTCACTGAAGGGGCTCTTCTCCCCCACATTGGAGTACACTCCATTTCTGGGTCCACAGGGCTCTCCTTCCCCTCACTGGAGCACATCCCTCGTCTGGGGTCCTTGACGTCCAACCCGTCCTCAAACGAACACACCCCTCTTGTAGGGGGTTTCAAGGGACTCTTCTCCCTCTTTATTTCATGTATTTTATTGATCATTTAAGGCACTTAATATCCTGTCCATCTCTCACTGGAACACATCATCTTCTGGGGTCACATGGCGTCACCTCTTCCTAAAATGAACAGACCCCTCTTCTGGGATTCAGGGCACTCTTTTTACCCTCACTGGAGCCCACTCCTCTTCTGGGATAGGGGTGTTCTCCTTCTTTGGTGCTCTCTAGCTTTCTCAACAAACTCCTCAGCTCCGAGCTCAGAGACACTCTGTGCTTCTTTGGCTCAAGTTTAAAGCCCTCACCCTGTCCCACTGGCTGAGGCACATGTTCAAATTGAATGGATGATTGGTACAGTGCAGCACCTAAAAAAGAATCAATTACCCACCCTACACTATCTGATCACAAATCATACACACACCTCAATCATACACACACCTCAATTAACTGAGCTCACCAAGAATAATAGTTGATCGTTCCTGTGCCCCTGGCTGCCAAAGACCCCAGTCTAGTTTTCTTCATCTGGTTCACTCCCCCTGCACTTAGAAAGAGCCCAGAACAAAGTCCTGTGCCAGCCATTTCGCCTTTTTCTGCCACACGCTTCTCTCCGGGTCAGTCAAAGATTAAGAGTGCCCAGGACTACAAACTCTTCTGAGACAACTGCCAGCCCAGGAGCCCGAGTTAGCTCTCCTGCCAGCCTTTTTAAACTCTCTCCTTAAACCTGCCCATGTACATATGTTGCACCTATATGAAATTGAAGAGTGCCAGCCTTTTTCTGTGATGTAACGGGTCAATCAGAGCCCCTTCCCTTGAAACTCAGCCAACCCTCTCAAAAGTTCTGACCATGTTCATCCCGACTGCTTAGAATGGTAGCAACGGAAGCAAATAGCTACATCTCAGTGCGGTTTCCCGCTCTGAAAGTCTTTTAAACAAAAAATTGTTTTTAGCAAAACAGATTTCACATTCCACAATTCTGACATGTCACGTCTTTATTCAAACACAGCGCAGGCTTAATTCTGCATGTTTTATTTACTGCATTTCAAAGCTAACCTTGCACAGCCCAAATGCCTTGCACACTGGGTTTATCAATCTGCACCAAGTTTGTACACAAACATCATGAAACTGATTTGCTCTGAATATTAGTAGGGATTACGGTTTAATAATTGCTAGTTTTTATTGTTAATTGTGATTCAGTCCATAACTGTGATGTGGAATTTGAACTAGTCAAGGATCACTTTATGCACCTTAGCACTTCAAGGATTTCCAGTGGAGGTAAGATCTGGACAGAACAAAAAGAGCCCAGCTGCTCAAGGGCTAACAGAATTACATGACTGTAAATGTGACAAGGCAATATCTACAGCGGTGGAAAATGAACTTAAAGAAATAGTTTTAGTCATTGATTCTGATTACGCACAAAATAGTTTTGTGGAATATTTATGCAGCTGGAAAGTGAGGGGAATGCCCGCATATAACAAGAAACCACTGAAAGATGCCCTTGTAGACAAGCTTGTTTCAGAAAATGACATGATCATCCCATGGTCATTTGGAAACACCCGGGGAAGACAAAGAAGAAAATGACAAGGCTGATCAATTAGAGAAAATTGGGGCTGTGATGGGTGAGTTATTTCCCATTGAACACCTGATGGGTGGAATCCAGGTGGATGCGGTAACATGGCCCGAATCTCCAAAACCAACTGATCAGCCCATGGCACAGTTAAGTTTAGATACTCCTGATCAAGACCTGATTAAGGCACAAAAGGAAGATCTTATTTTAGGTCCATTTTATAATCACTTGCTAGATGCAGAACAAAATCCTCTGACTGAAGAAGACTGCAAAGGGAAAGAGGAATTGAGGGTGTTATTAAAACAAAAAGGGAATTAGGTTACAAGATGGGCTGATGATTAGAGAATCTGTGTCAGGCCAAATCCAATGGGAAGGGCCTTTGTCATTTCTGGGATTGATGTTACATCATGCCCATGATTTCATAACTGCAGGGCGCAGAGGTTCCCAGAAAACTTTGGACATTTTAAAAGATTATGCCTATTGGCCACACATGTCACATGATGTAGCCTGCTTCCCCAACTCACAGAGCTCCATTAATCAAAAGAGGTTTGACACTCCCATGGTTCCATCTGCAAGTCGATTTAGTAGGGCCTGTGCAAAGATCAGCTAGGGGAAACACGTATATGTTGCCGGCCATTTGTTTAATGTCCAGATGGGTGGAAAGTATTCCAGCCCCAGAATGCAGTGCCCAAAACGAGGCGGCCACTTTTTTTAATCAATCTTATCTTTTCAAGATTTGGTTTACCACATAGAATAGAATCTGACCGTGGAAGTCATTTCACTAGAGCAGTAATGACAAAAATGTGGCAAATTTTTGGGGTGAAAAAAATGAAGTTGCACATGTCATACCACCCCTCCTTTTCAGGGGGAGTGGAACGGTGTAATACATCAATAGTTGACATGTTAAAAATGTTTGTAGCTGAAGCAGGGTCTAGCTGGGATCTGCGACTTCCCTTGGTATCTAGATAGACAAATGTCAGCCCCCACAAACTTTTGACATGTAGGAAAATGGTTTTGCCACAACACCTACTTTACAGAACAAATGAACAGGTCCTTGTAGATGCATCCACAACATATGACTATGGGGAAGAACTGAGAAAGCACTTGCAATATGCTTCTACATTTGCGCAGCAGAATTTGGAAAACACAGCTGACAGTGCAAAGTTGTTGTACGATAGGAAAATGTCAGAGAATATGAAGTAGGTGACCAGGTATATAAGTTTAATTTTGGAAAAGGTAAACCTACAAACTTGAGGTTCATTGCATCATGGTGTGGTCCATTTGAGATTGTAGATAAGGTTTCAGCTGTAGCCAAAAAGGAGCGAGAGTGAACTGTGGAACAATTTGTCCATGTTAACCAGATTAAGCCCTTGCACTCGAAACATGAAGTAAAAAGGCTTGCACAAATTGGAGAAACCAAGGAGTGAGAAATGTAGTTATGTTCTGGAAATAAATAACTTGCATATCAAAAAGACTTACCATTGCAGGTAAGTAGGTGTAAATATTTTGAAACATCGTTCATGTCCTGGGTGTTAGTCTTAGCCGTCTACTGTGGTGGCGCTAGTTATGGCTGCTTAGCTTACCATACTGGTGAATTTTTGAGGTTTTTCGGTTTTACTTGTAACCATATCGTCCCTTTAGCAAATTCTTTCCAGTGAATGTCATGTTTTTTTCAGCCAGTGCAGACTAATTTCCTACAACTTACTTATATCATACTTACCCCAATATAGCGACATTTGTGTCGAATTTACAAAGTGTCACCTTAATACTCTGCCATTCCCCACCTTCTAGCATTATTTCTAACACTTCTATTCACTTTTTGCAACTTTTCCCACTGTTTTGGTGTTAGTTGACATCCGTGAACGACTGTGTCACGTGACACGCGTTAGTGTGCAGCATGATGACGTGTTTGCGAACATGTCCGCACTTCACGACCGGGTCTGTGCTTCGCGAACAGTTCTGAACTGCATTTTCTGTCAAGCTCAACATTTACCCTTGTACAGTTCCTACACCTATTCTTACTCTCTATCCATTAACAATCTAGCGCAGAGTACATACCTGGAGGAATATTAACAAAACTGCTATTTATCTTCAAAATGGCATCAGCTATTGCCATCCCTCTTCCCCAAGAGCCACCACCAGCTGGAGGACCTACACAACAAAAAAAGCGCATTATTTCAAAAGACAATAAAGAGTACCAAGAAGATGAGGTAGAGGAAGTGCCTACCTCTAGCACCCAGAGAGAATCAAGGGTGTGGCAGTTCTTTACCACTGTTGGGAATGTACCAAAGGCTAAAGCTACCAAAGTGAAATGCACTGAGTGCAATGTTGTACTCAGTCGCAGACTACCTGGACAGTACTTCTACGGGCCCACCTCCATGTGCCCCCACACTAAATCCAACCACTACAAAGCTTTCAGAAAGGTTGTTCCTTTCTTAGCAAGTAGTAGGCTGTCTTCCTCAACCAATACTGTAACCACACAGCCTATTTCTGTGGGACACAAAATCCCACCAGCTACCTTGCAAGTGATAAAAGAGGCTGCTGATCCATATCTTTCGAAGACAACAGTACTCAGTATATACTGCAACACACTACTCTGCAGGAGGGTGACATTTCAAAGTGCTTTAGAAGCTGTAATCAAGGAGCATGAGAAACACTGCCCCTTATCTTAGCTGTAACACATGTGCAAAATCTTCCCTCTCTAGCTACCCCATCTCCCATTCCCTTCCCCCACTTTATTTTCTGACCTGCAAATATTTTTTTTAAAAAAGAAATAACAAAAAAAAACAAAAAAAGGTTCCTTTAGGAAGCACCTTTCACAGTTACAAAATAGAACTAAAAAATAATCTTATAGACTCCATCTACTTTACATTTCTCAGTAAAGTAGTTAGACTCAATAAGATTCTCCAACATTTCCTTTAGCTTTTTGTGTTATGCTAATGGGACTAATGAACAGTTGTATACTAGAGAAAAATATATAAGGACTAACAAATACTTTACTCTAGCATACAATAAGGATCATAATCGATGGACCTTCATAACTATGCACAGTTCCCTTTACAGGCCACGGATCATTAACAGACCCGGATGGCACGTGCACACCATCGCACAGGGCAGCCCTTCTACCCTTTTTTTAAATTTTTATATGTGTAACACTCCCTCAATGCCTGCTTTCAAACAGTCACACATCCATCCACCAATCACTTCCAAAAACTGTACATGTAACCCTATTAGCATATTAAGCTTCCACACACCAACTGCCACTTAACAATCATTTTCAAATCTTTTGCATCTGCATTTCCCTTACTTAAACAAAAATAAATTGTAATCATGCTCCTACACATGCACATATGCGTTGTGCAGTGAGAGAAGTGCATGAATAGAAGGGGCAGTATGAATGGGCAAGTGCTCACAAGAACCCAGGAGGGAAATGCCAAGGGATACCAAGATGGGACGCCACTAGCTAACCATTGGAGCACAGAAGTCCCAAGGGTGTGATGCATCTTAAATGAAACATCCCTTTAACTCATTTTCTTCTTTCAATTTAATAGTTTCTTATAAGTGAAAATGTTTCATGGTGTTACATCACTCTACTTAAGTTACTAGCTTAACTGTCTGGCTTTGTCCGGGATTTCAATTCTCAGAGTTTTAAATCTCTGTTCGGTAAGTCTCACTTCAGTTTCTTCAGCAGTTTCATTGCTTAATTTTTTAGCAGCACAAATTCTCAGATCAGTAAGTGCCGCTTCAGTTTCTTCAGCAGTTTTAACCCTTCGTTGTTTAGCAGCACAAATTCTCCGATTAGTTCGTCTTGCTTCAGGTTTTTCAGCACTTTCATTGTTCTGTCTGAAGGCATGTTGAATTCTATCGGCTTCATGGTCTCGAGATCTTCCTTCTTCAGAATGATCATGTTTCAGCATCGATGCACATGTAACACCACAAAATGTAATGCCGAAAAACAAAGCCGAAAAACAAAAAAGATTATCTTGAGAATGGGATGACCTATCCAGCCAGAAATAGTTGCATTAATTTAGCAATGAAATACAGAATAGTCCATACAAAATTCAAGACACCAGACCTCACCGTTCATGAGGAGTTACATCCCCAAGAGCGCCACATACAAACCCACATACAAACACGACTTTGCTTTATATATATATATAGATTAATAATTCCTCTTTCCATATATAAGAAAAAACTATAAACCTCCTTTAAGAAACATATTTTTTGCAACATATACTTCTGTCTGTCGTGATCAGCAGCGAATGCTGGGGACGCAAATCATTTAATTGCCTACGACATAAGGCTCAACCATGACCCCAGCCCAACCAAACCACCCCTATTTTTCACTGTACCTACCATGCATGCTAGCTCAGTGTCCACTATACCCTAATAACGTGACCAGTGGCCAGTGCTCATGGCTTGCAGCCACGGCCAGTCTCCAAATGTATGGGGCATGGGCCTCGGTCATGCCGCATTCCCCAATAAGCAAGAGTACAGATTTGCGTTTGCCAAGGGCCAGGCCTACTACCCGGACACCAAACGTATATCACTAGTTTTTCTACTTACATTCCTACACCTTGGAAAAATAAAACACAAGACATATTTCCAAAAACATGCTTTAAGGTCCTTGCTAATGTTCGTCATGCAAGTTTGTTGTAATCTAGTCCACCACTTCAGGCTACAACCACAAGCAGAATATTTTTCCCATTCAAACCTCCCGCTTCAGCCACGCCGCATGCTCCAATAAGCAAATTACAATACACATTTTTTCCTTTCTCACAGCCAGGCCCATTGCCCAGACACCAATGCTATATCACTGTGTTGTGTACTTAGATTTTCACACTTTCAAAAAAATAAAGCACAGGACATATTTGCAAAACCATGAGGTTCTTGCTGACCCTCCTCATGCATATTTGTTGCAATCCCATCCAGCACTTCAACCTGTACCCACAAGCAGATTTTTTTTCTTCCCATTCAAACCTATCCCAACTTCAAAAAACCTTACCACATAGCCGGTCCCTGGTGGCCATGCCCACTTTAACCCCATTGCTGGTCCCTCGTGGTCATGGCCAGTAGCCAGATTGTCCAGGTCATGGCCTTAGGACAATCTGCCCACTGCGCATGGCCACAGGCTATACCTCAGTCACCAAAGGTATATTGTTATTTTTTGTACCTACATTATGACACTTTTCAACAAATAAAACACAGACACATTCGCAAAACCATGATTTCAGGTCCTTGCCAATACCCCTTACACAGGTTTGCTGCAAATCTGCCCATGTTTTATTTTTTGAAAAGTGTCAAAATGTACATGCATAACTGTCATATAAATTAGCCCCCACTTAAAATCTATTCAGACTTTGCGCAAACATTCAAGGTTGGGTCTAAAATCTTTCTAAAACGTTGGTCCACATTTGTCAAATGGCAACAAAGTTATAAGCCATCTAAAAATGTTGAGACCCCTAGGTAATTTTGCCTCTTCTTGACAAAATCCCACCAAACTTTGCAAAAACATTAATATCTAGTTCTGAAATCGTTTTGCAAACGTTTGTGCAGATTCGTCAAATGGCACCACATTTATAAGCCTTTAAAATATTTTGGGACCCCCCCTCTAATTTTGTTTCCTCTTGACAAAACAGCACCACAATTTGCAGAACCATTCAGAGTCAGGTCTAGAATAAAATCCAGTTTCATTGAGTGGCGTCAAAGTTATAAGCCATCCAAAATCTGCTTTTCACCAACCCTGTAATGTAGAAATATGCATTAACGTCCCCGGAGATCTCAGATGTTCGTGAACATCACCGGACTGCACCGGACATCGAGACTTTCTGCGGATGTCGGAGTTGAAAAAATACCTGTATTTTGGGCTTTTTAAGGCCATGTGCCATTCCATCCTCATAACTCCTCACCTCTCCAGAGATAGTTTCATTAATTTGATAAGTGCAATGTTGTGTTTTTTTTAATGTTTTTACAGTGATGTTCGAGGACAACGGGCGCTGTCCGCGACTCCAACATGGGGGGCATTTCCAAAAATCTGAAGCACCTCACGCTTTTCACCATCCAATGAGCAGGTGCGTCCGATATTCGCGGACATCAGGTTGTCCTCTCGGCCAATCAGAGGCCCGCCAGAGGATCGAATAGGGAAGTGAATCCGCAGACCAAACCAAGCTATCCGAATTGCTTTTTAGATAATTTTTGATTGTATAAAAAAAAAAAATACTGGATGGATTTACAACAAATTTAAATAAAGCACACTTTTGGGACCAAGCCGATGCTCCTGCCGCAAATTTGATGAAAATCATCCAGCGGTTTGGGCTGTAGGCATGAGCAAACATCTTTTTCCATTGCGTCCATGGGAAAAACCACAACTTTTGGGACGCCCCTATAACTTTGCCCCCTTGGCACAAAACCGTACGAAACTTTGCAGAGTCAATTTGACGAGGCCGATATACTTCTTTTGCAAGGTTTTGCAAGGATTCGTCCGGGGGGTAGAGGCAATGTTATAAGCCGCTCAAAAAGTGCTCTTCCTATGGGTGAAGCAAATTAACCATAACTACACAGCCGCTACCGCAGGCCGTGTAATACAATTTTTTTTATGTGAACATTACCAATTGCATGTTGTTTAATTGTTATAGCTGGATTTGATTGGGTGAACTGTTAAAATCAAGGTACAACCGATTTCTTTGTGTGCCCAAGATCACAGGTGTATTGAAGCCAGGATTACTGCATTTTTTTCTTTCTGCATTGATTTTGGTTATGTCCCAGCAGGAAAAAGGAGGGAAGTGTAGGGATAGATGACTCTGAATTTCAACAGTGGCTCCACATTTTATCAGGGATAAAAAATTGATTGCCGCAGTGAGCAAGAGTGTGAGACGCAGGCTGAATCTAGTATATGGCAGTATTGTGTATACATTAAGCACATGCCAGCTAAAAGATGAATTTTAACTTGATACCGCACAGTATGTTCAGTTGTTCTACATCACAGTTTGCAGTCCTGGGCATGCTTAATCTCTGATTGACCCTGGAAGAAATGTGCAGCAGAAAAAGACAGAAAGGCTGGCAGAGAACTCTGTGGGCTCTTTCCAAGCGCAGAGGGAGTAAACCAGATAAATAATTCTAATGTCCGGCAACTAGACTGGGGTCGTTGGCAGCCAGGGATACACGCACGATCAACTATTATTCTTGGCGAGTTCAGTTAAGTGAGGTGTGTGTGAATGATTTGTGATCAGATAGTGTAGGGTGCGTCATTCATTTTTTGTTAGGTGAAGCAATGTATATTTTAAACGTAGACCGCCAGGTTCATGTTTATCCATTAATGCGATAAAATTCAGATGTGACAAAAGCTTATACCCAGCCAAGATTAGACAGTTAATTTTGGCACAACTCTGGGCATAGCCGCAAATTGAATGTTTTAAAACCCATTGCAGGAAAGGCTTAGTTTTATACAGAAGAGCATTTTGAAACCCATCATTCATTGCAGGGAAAGTATCTGCAAATGAGTTGTGCTCATTATGCTCCCTTTTCATCTTTGAAACACGGGTTAAAAATGTCATGTGGCTATCGTGCATTGCACATGTAAGGTGAAATAGCCTCAGTGTACTTATTCAGTGTTCAGGTCTCCTGAATAGGCATAGAGATTCATGCAGAGCGGAAGGTAAATTGTAATCTTTGTAGATGCAGTCCCGAATACCCTATTTCTTTGGGACTTTGTTGTTCCTAAGTAGTTGCCCTCTCAGGGTTCAGTCATTTTTCAGGGCTGGTCCTGTCAGTCCTACTCTCAGGCAGACTGGGAACTGAATGTGATGTTAGCACAGTGCCTGCCAGAGTTCTGAAAACTAAATCACACATTCCAGTCTTAATGAGCTCAACGAATGGCCATTATTATGTTGTTAAAATTCACTGATGTACTCTCTCCTTATTCCACTAAACAGCTATGAGACAGTTCATGTTTGGATATACATGCCTCCCTGGATTGAGGGACCATGAAAATGGCAGTTGAGTTGCATTATGACCGACCATTTTTTCTTTAACAGGATTACGTTAATTTAATTATTTGGAAACAAAAAAGAAAATGAATAGTCATAGATCAAATGAAATATTAAAGTACATTTAAACATGGATGAGAACAAGAACTGGAAAGAAATTGTTGTTCTGATTTGGGGAATTCTAATATAGCCGCCCAGAGTGAGAACAAGACATAAAAAGGGATATGAATGGCCTAGTAACGTTGAGAATTCTTACACGGCCATGAAGTAGGAACATACGCTATGTTATGCATTACTAGTTTAGGGGATCACATATAATCATGCCTCCATTAAAGGAATAGGAAATGGTGCCCTGGTAAAATCAGCAGGTTGCTGTAGAACTGATAAGTTGGGGGAAGTACGATCGGGGAGCAACTGATACTAAAGCATGCAGAGGTAGCTAGGTTTGTTGTTTGTAACAGGATTTTCAAGTAAAATAGACTTCACTGAGGCAGCACTCAATCTCAAAATAATATTCTATTGTTATAGTTTAGAACATACACTTCATATTGGAATAATTGATTCACAGATTTGATCCTGATTATGTGAGAGATGTAATTATAAATTAGTACATGATGCTCTTGGCGGTGGTAATTTTAAATAATTTTGGATTTTTAATGAACCAAAATTGTGGTAGTTATGCTTCCAATTCCTCAAATTGAGTGATTTCTTTGGACTCAATACAAGGAAGCTTGCTTGTTATATGGATAGTGGAAGAGGCAGCATTGGAAAAAACATGATACTCAAGAGATAAAGGAAGGGATAAATTGTACATTTTGTTGTAACTAGTACATTGAAAAATGTGGAAGCTCAGTTGGTCAGTGGAGTTTATGTTGTAACAATTTTATATTTTATATACTTAATTAGCGCAACCCTTATATAATCACATTGTTTGACTTTTTCTAGATATTATTGATTTTTTGAAAATATAATTTCCAATTAATCAAAGGTTGTTGAAACAATCACCCTGGGGGAAGACTATCCAGAAATGGGTGGATTAATCAAAACATGTACATGTTGGTGGTAACCGGGATCTTAAAATTGATGAGAAAATGCAAACTTCTTTCTGCATCGATTCTATAAAATAATTGTAAACTGATTTAAGGTAGTCTTTTAAAAGAACAAATTGATAAGAATTGATTGTTGAATTGTCTGGACACTTTTTTGTAATGTGTTCGTATGGATAAAATAAATGATCTTGTAGTGTAGTGCTTCTTTCTGTACTACCGATCGGACACCCTGTGCGGGCATCCCTCAGCTGATGGCAGAGCATTCTGGGAGGGAACAAAGGGGGCAAGCAAAAGCAGTTGGAGACGATGGGGAGAAGGCTGGCGGGGATCTGTACCATATTTACTGATTAAATTATATACATATCGCCATAACCAAAGTCTCTGTGTCCCTCATCTTTACAAACATGGCGATGAGGATACCGAGAACGCACTGAGCCGTGCAGCTGCCTTAATACATATTATGCTGGTGACAAGATCCTCCATCAGATGGTGAACCCGGATGTATGGTAAGCTGCACTGCTGCTTTTGATCTCCCTTCCACTCCCTGTTTTGTGTACCCGTGCAGTGTCCACTCTAAAGTCACTCCCCTTGAATAGCATCTGCCTGAAGGCATGCAACGACACTACGTTAAAAAAATATAACCGTATTGATTATTATACAGGCAGGGACTTTCCTTGTTCCTTGACCAGCGCTTGCCTGTGCGCATGCAACACTACAACAATAACATTTACCGAATTAACCTTAAAAATTGGGCAGCTTGAAAAATTACCATAATATCACTGTTACACCCTGAGCAGCATTACCATATTGTACAGTACATATGGGCAGCACATTTTAAAGCTGACAGCAACCCCTAGCACTGCATGCTACAACATTACAACTAGCATTAGGCTGCAACCCCAACAGGCAATCCCCTCTTTCACCCAACACAGATAACCCACCATCTTTGCTTTATCAATCTCACCACTACAATGGCATTTGGTGGTGTTCCCCCACCAACCTTCTTCCTACCAAGATAGGGGAACCCACAATTCCCTTGACGAGATGAATAGAATCATTTGAGCACTACGCCAGTGTAATATGTGGAACTAATTACAGCGCTCAGAGAAGGAAATCTCTACTGCTATATTGTCTGGGTGCCGTAGGGCAAGAATAATTTGAGTATTTACTGGAACTACCGGAGAATGAGGGTGAAGACCTCAATGAATATGAAAAAGCAGTCAAATAGATGAGTAAACATTACAACAACAAAAATTAAGCACAATACTAGAACGCTACAAATTTGGAAAAAAGGATACAAGAGGATGGTGAAAGTGTGGAGCAATATATTACAAGCCTAAGGAAGTTGGCCAAGACATGCAATTTCAATAATCAGCTGGATCAACGTCTCGGAGACTCATGCTACAGTGCAGCGGTGCAAAGGTCAGAGAGGAACTATGATCAGAGGACGGCCCCCCGTTAGACACAGTCCTGAGAGTTCCCATAGAGGTGGAGCACACAGAAAAGTGTGTCAAAGTCCTGGAGAACAGAATAAAGGACACTAACCTAAAAACAGAGGTTGTACTACAACCTGCAACTACACCCAAAGTAAATGATGCTATATCCTCCATTAATGAAAACACATACACGAGGAGGAAAACGGGTGACAGAATGCAGAAAATGCAGATACCCACTTGGAGAGATGACAGGAGAGGGAGAATGTAATATCTCCCAAGTGGAAGAAAAAGTCCAGGGCAGAGCAGCCCAAGGAGATGTTTCAGGATAGATGGTGCAGATCATTGGGCAGATAACCCAGAATGTCCTGCTTTGAAGATCACATGCCGGATATGTAAAGGCAAAGGTCACCTGGCAAGGTGTTGCAGGAACAAGAAACCTTCCACCAATTGTATTGGTAGTGCTCACAGTGAAGAATAGGGCGATGAGTTCCTATCAATGATAGCAGATGATGAATAAGAAATAGACAGTAGTTACATCATCCATGATGATTGATCTAGGCGCTAAATATACACTTCTACCACAGAATGAATGGGAGAGAATGGGCTGTGACTACCTTAATGAAGTTGATCTCAATCCCAGAGTATACAGAGAAGCAAAAATTGAGTTCATTGGGTGGTTCTGTGCCACTTTAAGATTCGAAAATAGAGAAGCTAAATGAGAAGTGTATGTAACAAAAAGAGAAACCCTGCCTTATTGAGCTGGACACACCGAAAAAAGCTTAAAGTGAAATTGGACCCCAATGCAGAGGAGACAGTACTTGACATTGAAAATTTTAAAGACCGGGAGAAAATAACAGATGAAGTATTCCAGGATAAAATAGGCAGCTTATGTGGATTTGTGCATAAAATAGTGCATAAGATAAAGATGAAAGACAACTGTATACCAGTTGCACAAAAAGCTACGCAGTGTTCCCTTGTCAATGAGAGAAGAATTCAAATGAGAACTGAAGAAATTAGAAGACCAAGACATTATAGAGAGCATAGATACAGTGGAATGGGTATTGCCGTTAGTTGTCTTGCGGAAAAGCTCAGGAATACTCAGTATTTGTGTAGACATGAGAGAACTCAATAAATGCATAGTCGCAGAGATACCCATTACCCAACATTCAAGAGATTATATCGACTATAGGCCCTGCAAGACATTTCTCAACTTTAGATCTCACCTTGGCCTATCGTCAAGTAAGATTACATGAAGAATCCAAGTGTGTGACCATCACTCCTGAGGGGCTATTTCAATACAAACGGATGCCGTTTGGTCTATTATGCACAGACTGTTCAATGAAGATGAAGGAATTTTATGTTTTCAAGACATCTTAATTTATGCAGATAGTCTCAAACTTCACGACTAAAGATTAAATAAAATATTCAAGAAGCTACTGCAGGGATGACATTAAGTTGTGAAAAGTGCAAGATTAATAGACGGGAGATTGAGTATCTAGGACATGTTATCACTGCTGAAGGGATACGTCCTAAGAGACAGTTGGCAGAAGCTATTGAAAATATGCCAAGACCCACATGTCGTGAAGATGTTCATACCTTTCTAGGTATGGTCGGAGTATTACTCCAAATTTATTTGTGACTTTGCTAAAAACACTGTGTCCATGCGTGAACAAGTCAAAACAAAGGGCGCATTTGTGTGAAGTAGAGAATGTGAGGAGGAATTGAAATTCATTAAGAAGGCCTTGGC
This sequence comes from Ambystoma mexicanum, assembly GCF_040938575.1. NCBI lineage: Eukaryota > Metazoa > Chordata > Amphibia > Caudata > Ambystomatidae > Ambystoma > Ambystoma mexicanum. The sequence continues at coordinate 152,945,802 of NC_090936.1, forward strand.
AAGAACTTCTGTACTACAAAGCTTTAGAAGTGGCAGGAAGACCATCATAATGACAGACACCAGCAATGTGGGCCTAGGCGCTGTGATGACACAAGAAGGTGGTGGGAAAGAATTCCTCATAGCCTTCGTATCCAGATTGCTGAAGGGAGCTGAAAAGGCGTATGGTACGATTGAAAAATAAGCGCGCTCACTATCAAGTAGGCTGTAGGAAAATTTAGGAACTTTATTTGGGGCACACGTTTTGAGTTTCGCACTGATCACAACCCTCTGGTAGAAATAATTATGTTGAAAGGTTTAGACAAGTTCTCCGTTCGCATCAGGAGAAGGGTGTCTCAATTACAAGAATATAGTTGTGTGGTTAAGTATTTACAAGGAGTGATGAACGATGTAGCAGATTGCTTGCCAAGGTTGACATCCACAGTAGAAGTGAGTGATGAGGAAACAGACCAGGAAGTAGTTTTGGAGATACCTTCCGTACTTGTGCCACGATTAGAGAGGGAAGAGGCCATGAAAGAAAACACATGTTTAAGTATTCTCACGCGAGAATTGGAGGAGGACAATCCTCACCGGAACATTGTTTTTGAGAGGCTGGGGCTGTCACCCTTCTGGAATGTAATAGAAGACTTGTATGTCCAAGAAGGGATGGTGATGCGTGGTGACAAAATCATTCCACCTGAGAAAGTTCGGAAGCGACTCACAAGTCTGGCTTATGAAGGTCAACATGGTATTGTTAAAACTTAGAGAAAAAGAAGTGACTACTGGTGGCCAGCCTGCGATCTGCAGATCGAGTGGCTAGTCAGAGATTGTATCCTTAGTAATAAGAGTGACAAAGTGTGTGTGAGCTCTAAACATGCCATGGTTGTTACTGATACGCCGGAAAGACCGTGGAAAAAGTTGGGAATGGATGTTTTAGGTCCTGTGTGGAGTAATGGAATATAATCTTTCTGCCTGGTAGTCATTGATCTTCTCACCAGGTGGGTGGAAGATGTGATCAAACCAAATGTGACAGCTAAGACTGTTATTGAATTCTTGGAGGAAATAGTTATTGACACTTGATCTCAGTTCAGGTCCACAGAGGTGGAGGAATACTGTTGTAAGAACTCTATTGAACACAGAAGGAGTGCTATTTATCATATCCAAACCAATGGGGTGGTAAAACGCTTTCATAAAGTTCTCAAGGAAGCCATCAGATGGGCTTGGGCCATTGGCATGGACTGGAAGGGGGCGAAGAGAGAGGTCATTGTGGCCCACAGATTTACCCTGCATTGTACAACAGGTGTTCTCCTTTTGAACTTAACAGAGGGAGAAAGGCCAACACTAAATTAGTGCCAGCTTGGATGGGCAAGTTTACTGATTTAGGAAACAAATTGGAGAGCGTGGTCGAAAACATCAGAACCAGTCAAATGAGAAACAAAAGAGCGAGTGATGGAGTTGGTGTGAGAAAAAGTAATCTTCTCCTTGTGGTAGGCGACATGGTGAGAATCAAACTACCTGCTGCTCTCTGAGATAGGTGTTGCATGTGGTCCAAGCCTGACAAAGTGAGGGGAGTCTTTAAACATACAGTCAGACTGGATGACAGGAGAGTATGGAACCTGGATAGTGTGTCCTTTGTGAAGAAAATGGGAAGAGGGGAGAGAGAGAGAGAGAGAGAGAGAGAGAGAGAGAGAGAGAGAGAGAAATAGAAAGGGGGAGAATATCGCTAGAAAAAATTACAGGGTTGGTAAAGTTGGTGAGAATGTGAGTATGGGAATGATGGTATCCAGAGATGGTGAAATTTCCTTGCCTGGCCATACAGATGTGGGCTCTTTCCAGTTTGAGGTCAGGGAGATACTATCAGAGGCCCAAGCATCTTGAGGAGTATGTGAAGAAGGGAGACTCTGAAGGATTCCACGGTACTCCAGTTGCTGTATAGACTGAGAAACTTTATGAAGAGAAGGGGAAGTGCAGTCTAGCGCTTTCTGCACTACCGCATGGGCACCCTGTGCGTGCATCCCACAGTTGACAGCGGAGTATTCCGGTAGAGAACGGAGGGGGCGAGCGAATGCAGTTGGAGGTGATGGCTAGAAGGGAGAAGGCTGGCAGGGCTCTGTACCACATTTACTGATTACTACCCGATAGTCCCCCTGGGGTTGGTACTCAGCGGGAGGATCTCATGGGGAGAGACTCTCTCTCTCTCTCTCTCTCTCTGGGGACAGAGATGATTATCCAAGGGAAACTAAGTATTCCAACCCTACACCCCCCTGCCATGCATATTCATACCCCTGGTCTTCCACCTCCAGATTACCCAACTACCCCATGTATGTATGCCAGGCCATAGGGGTGAAGAGGACAGATGACCCAAGAAAAACCTATGGGACTCCAACTGAGACAAAGAAGAGGCGCATAGCCAAGAAGAATACCTGGTGGAATGGTAATCGCCATTCTAGCATTCTGCAGAGGAAGGACTGAGAAGTTATGATAAAAACTGACAAAGTACTTACAGAACTGTCTGAGAAGCCAGAGGTACTGTACTGAGGCGAGTGACAGCTGTACCAGCAGTCGAAGCAGGAGAACCGCCAAGCCTGGGAGATTTAAACGAGATGCATAGAAGAAGAAATCCCTCCGATTTCCAAGGAACAAAGAACTCGGTGGCACTGGTACCAGGAACGAGAAGCACAGAATCAAATCGGGTGAGCAGGGAAACACCCATGCATCCAAGCGTATGATCAAAAGCCGCCAAGGAGGATCTGCAGAGTGTCCAGAGGCTGGTAAAGGGTTACACGCAGGTGCCGGTTTGGAAAGCAGGCTCTGAGATCCACAAACAGAACAGAGGTATCTTCCTTATGACAGTACTTCTTGGCAAGAGAGGGAGTCAAGTTGGTCAGAACGAAACAAGAGAAAGCAGGTTCAGGAGCCCACCTACAGAAACAGGGTACCTTCCTCGTGACAACACTTGGCAAGAGATGGAGCCAGGTTGGTCAAACTAAGGAGCAAGAGAGAGCAGGGTCAGAGACCCCACAGAAATGAGACGTCTTCTTCATGACAACACTTGGCAGGAGAGTGAACACAGCGGGTTGAGTTAAAGAGAGGGGGAGGAGGATCTGCCATTCAAAGCTTGAAGATTGCAATGTGTGTGTGGGGGATGGGGGTTTAACATCTAATGCATGCCTCCGAACAAACTACAAATCCGGTACACAGACAGGCACAAATAAGGAAAAAGGAATCCCAGGAGGGGCTATTTAAGCTGTAAAGCTGCAATGTGTTTCAAAGGCTGTATAAAACATTTGCAAACATCACACTTTTCTCAAAGATTCGAAATTGAGAAATTCAAGGTCATTAGACCACAAAACAAGACAAACACTGAGCAATGTCGAACACTGAGGATGTTCTTTTAAGAAGTAATTAAAACAGAGATGAACATACCACCTTCACTTCCACAGCTGCGGCAGGGTCATCCATATGAAGAGGTTTCCCCTCCTCCGTTGATGCTTCTAACACGATTTTCCCGTGTCCAGTTTCCTTTTCTAAGCCTTCCTCCTCATTAAATATTGCTTCTGGCTTGGCATGTGCATCTACCAGCTCTTTTTCCAAGTGCAGCTCCCCATCCGGCATGTCTTCTGAGAAGTCCTTTTCTAAACTGTGTTTTTTCACGTCCTCCTGTCCACCTTGTGCTTCTTCAGACTTGTCCTTTTCCATCACTCCTCTTTTCTGGCTGCTCTTTCCATTCTGTGTTTCTCCTGAGGGAGCATTTTCTTGCAATGTTTCATTTTCACAACTCTGCTTCCCCTCCTGTGCATTTAACAACTTGGCTGATTTTGAAGACAGCAACCTGTCTTCGCTTGGCGTTCTGTGATAGCTGCGATTGGGTTCCTCTTTGGAGTTGGTCAACTGCAATGTTAAATTGGTTGTAGCGATTTCTACTTCCCCGTTTACCAACATACTTTCTACTTTCATCTCCATTGGAGGCAAGATATTGTTTGTGCTTTGAGGTAGTCTCATATTGCCCTCCCCATACTCCAACGAATTCTGTGCCACAATCCCATTGACTGTGTGCTTCTGGACTTCCTGAGTGTGTTCTGTGCCCTTTACCTGCCGCTGAAGCAGAGGGTGCTCGGTGAAGCTGCTGTGCTGAAGCAATATCCGCGGACCAGGTCTTTCTTGTGGTCTCCCTGAATTGCACATTGAAGTGTGCTCAATGTTCAAATCCATAGACCTGCATCGTGACGAAACAATAGTCATTATTTATTTCCTAAATATTTGGCTATTTCACATTTTTATTATATCATTGTATTAAAAAGTAATTTGATATACACTTTTTAGAGAAGACAATGCTATCTTACATTCACAAAGGTGTCATGATACATTCAGAAATACAAATTACATGAATGCATTTATTTGATTTCCAGTTTCGGAATAGAAATGATCCCGGCATATACAAGTGTACAATAGGACCTGCTAACCATATGTATTAGTTACTGTTTGAAATGAAGCCAGAAATAATCAACGTGACAACATCTATTTCTACAGCCCTCCAAATACAATGGATAATGATATTAAATACAATTAAAAGTAGCCAATTTACTGCCATCACATGACCTTATTGTTTGGCTTGCAGTCCATCTACCTTCAGCATGTACCAACCTAATGTGGCCAAATATTTTAATCATACGCCTCAGCCATAGCTCTCAACCATTTGTGTCACAAAGGCGGGTGAAAACACCCGATTTTATTTTTGGCGGGTGAGAGGCCCATTGAAATGAATGGGCATGCAGGAGGCTTGGCGGGTGAGTCAGCTGTTTAGAAGGCGGGTGACACCCGCCAAAAGCGTGTGAGTTGAGAGCTATGGCCTCAGCACGCGAACCAATGGTAAGTTATGAACACAATTTTACAATGATTCCAGCATGTAAATTTTGTTAGCTCCACTTCCTCGTCCACGACTTTTAATTCATACTTTATTTGTGGCTAATGCTAGATTACCACAGTTTCCAATCTAGTATTTATGGCGCAAAACATCTGACTTGGGAATTCATCTGAATTCCCTAACTACTCTCCTGAGAAAACATCAAGCACTGTATTAAAAGATCACCTGAAACACTAGTAACAAACCTACATGTTCATGTCTATATATAGAAAGAAGCTTGCACCTCTCTGCCATCAAAATCAAATTTGAATGATATAAGATGTTCTACTTAAAACCTCAGAGTTTGAACAAGGAGTTACTGGCATACATACTGCCACCCTATTGAGTACAGCAATCGCCCCTGCTTCTGGGGGTGTTACGAGCTGTAACGGCCAGCCAGCCTGAACCAAGGGCAGAGGGCTTCAGTGAGAGCTCACGGCCGTTACGTCCATGCACACCCCCAAACAAGAGAATTATCAGTATTCACACCTAGGGTACCCTTCAGGTGTGAACAGGGTTAACCTTTTATTGTTGTCGGGAGAAAGGCTCCCCGCATATTACGTGATTGTGATCTCTTGCCAAAAAAAGGGAAAACGGAGATGGCCATAGTAAATAGAAAAGGGACTAAGTCCCTTTTCTAATTCTATGACGGGCCTGACGCGGCAGGAGAAGTAGTGCGGCCGCCAGAGGTGCCATGGCAGAGAGGGAGGGGTGTGTTGGGCATGATGTGGGGACCAGAGATGTAGAGAGGAGGGCTAGGGGAGAATCCGAGTCACCACAAAAGAAAATGGCAGCACCCAGAGAAGTTGCACGGTTGGCTAGTGGAATGCTGGCAGAAACTCACCCTCGCTAGGAGAAAAAAGCATTCTATCACTTTGATCATCATTTAAATCAATTATAAATATAAAGATTTAGAAAAACAGTTACTTTAGTTATACATGTGGATATTAAAAATAAATCAAGGTGGTTAAAAAATCATTAATTTTAGTGTTTAGTCAAATCACATTGTCTCATTTTCTGGAAAAAGAGCCGTTGGCTAAGAACAGTTAATAAATAAAGAGGCAATAACAGACTTATGATATGATATATGACATGTATAACGCGCCTGTACACAAGTGTTTCAAGGCGCGACGAGGCAAGGGAGGGGGAACAGAGGGAAGACAGACAACAATCTTACTAAGCCATGTGTCATTCAGATCGTGCAAGTAAAGGGGGAAAGAAAAAGTGCGGGGGGAGGGGAAGTGCAGCACATGGGATAATAAATAATCACATAAAATAAATGAAGAAAGGCCAGCTGGTGGCAAGTGCAGGGTGAGTGCAGACCTAAGTGCTGGTTTGGGGACTGTAGGGATACAGACAACAGTCCCCCTGTGCAGGGTTGCCAGAGAGGTAGCGCAAGCATGCAACTGGCAGGGCTAGGGCCTGAGTTCAGATGGGTGGCCAGGTAACCCTTGCAGTCTCATAGGATGGTTCAAGTTTCAGGCGGGCGGGGAGGCTGTTCCAGAGGGAGGCCCCAGTCGAAGAGAGAGATCTACCACCAACTCATTGCTTGGAGCAGATGAGCGAAGAGCTCGTCAGGGAAGATATTTAAGAAGAAGAGCGAGTCGAAGGTATTGAGGCCCCAGGCCCCAGAAGGCCTTGTGGACGATGCAGAGGGTTTTGAAATTAATCCTCGCAGCCACTGGGAGCCAGTCCAGAGATTTCAGTCCTGGAGAGATACGATCCCTGGGCTTGAGGCCAAGGACAAGTCTCGCAGTCCTGTTCTGGATGAGTTGCACAGGGCGTAAAGTAGAAGCAGGCAGATTTATAAAGAGGCTGTTGCAGTAATCCAGCCTGGAGAGAACCAGAGCTCTGGAGACAGTGAGCTTCTGGGGGAACGAGAGGAAAGGAAGAATACCTCAGAGGAGGTGCAGTTGGTATTGTGACTTCTTAGAGATGTCAGAGATGTGAGGGAGAAAGAGCGTGGAGTCGAAGATGACCCCCAGGTTTTTAGCCTTGCAGGTGGGAGCAGGAAGAGGGCCAAGAGAGGCTGGCCAGAGAGCTACAGGAAAGGAGGGAGTGGGTGTGCCGATGAGGAGAATCTCAGTCTTACTGGCATTAAGGCAGAGGTCATTGCCTGCACACCACTCCTGGATAGCAGATAGACAGTCAGAGATGAGGGAGGGGGAAGAGGTGGCTGAAGGTAGCCTGAAGATGAGTTGAGTGTCATCCGCATAGCACTGAAAGCTGGGGCAGAGAGTGGCAATGCGGTGGGCAAGGAGTGCAAGGTATTGGTTGAACAGCCAGGGAGAGAGAGGTTGGACCCCTGGGGGACACCACAGGTAGAGAAAAAGATAGCAGAGAGGAAGGACCCATGTTGGACCTGGGAGGGTCAGTCAGAGAGGAAGGAAGTCAGCCACGCCAGAGCCTGACCAGTGATACCTAGGTTATCACGGAGACACTTTAGCGGGATGGCATGGTTGACAGTGTCAAAGGCAGAGAGAGCTCAAGCAAGAGGAGGACATAGTGGGTGTTAGAGTCAAGGTTGGAGAGCAGGTCTTCACAGAGGTTCAAGGAGAGCAGTTTCCATGCTTCTGGCAGCTCTGAAGCCAGACTGATGGTCATGCTAACAACCAACAGATTCAGTGTGGAGATTATGCTGGGAGATGGCCTGTTTCTGCAGGAGCTTGCCCTGGAAGGGAGTGATGGAGATTGGGCGATAGTTGGTTGGGCAGGAGGGATCAGCAAAGGGTTTCTTCAGAAGAGGGTGCACAAGGGAGTGCTTCAGGGGGGATGGGAAGACTCCAGTTGTGAAGGAGTGGTTGCAGAAGTCAGCGAATGCCAATGTGGTCCTTGTTGGTTTTGGAGGAACAGGGGTGAAGCTGTTTTGACGAGCCTTTTATAGATCGGACTTGTCTAGAAACCTTGTCTGCAGAGAACAGGGGAACGGCAGAGAAGGAGGGAGGAGGGGTGGCTGCAGAAGGGCCAGAGGAAGAGCAGGGAGATTAGGGAGGGAGGGTAGAGGAGGAGAGTGAGGACAGGATGTCCTGAGTTTTAGAGATGAAGTGAGAAGCCAGTGCCGTGCAGAGGGCCTAGGAAGGGATAGGAGAGGTAGAGACTGCAGCAGGATTGGCCAATTCCTTGCAGATTTTATAGAGTTCAGCCGAGTTATTAGATGCCACTGAGACCCAGGCTTGTATATGAGCTCTCTTCTTGGTGGGGACAGAGCCGGTATTGCCTTTGGAGCAGGCAACAAGCCAGTTTGGTGGAGGATGTACAAGAAGCACACCATTTCCTCTCAGCCACCCTGCACTTGCGTTTAAGGGTGACGAGGTCTGAGTCGTACCAGGAGTTGCACTTGGCTTTGGGCTTCAGGCGGATCCTCATGAAAGGGGCAAGGATATCAAGAGTATCAGATATAGCAGAGTGGAGCATGGAAAGGGCTGTGCAAGGGTGGGAATCAGCCAAAGGGGGAGGGGTGAGAAAGTGGCGGCAAAAGCCTCAACTGATACGCGCTTCATGGGTCGGATGACAGAGAAAGTGGGTGGCAGTGATGGAGGTGGCTTGGCCTGTGGGGTAGAGAGGGTGAGGTGGGAAGAAAGGAGAACGTGATCACTCTAGGAGAGAGGAGTGGTGGAAGGGATAGAAAGGGGAAGGTCTGAGGAGATTAGAACATCCAGAGTATGCTTGTGTAAGATAAAGTCAGTAACTGAAAGACAAAAACGGAAATCACAAGGTAATTTAAAAAGTCCCCCAGCCTGATTCTTGGGATAAAGAGTGGGATGGCAAAGAGTGGCTCCAGTTCGTACACAATGGTGGGCCAGGAGGCGACAGGTGAAGGATTCCCTGGAAACCCCACCATGATCCAGTCAGTTGGTAGGGCTCCTCACAAAGAGGATGAACACGCCCCTATCCCAGGAAGAAGGGATACTCCCAGTGTGAAATGGTCCTCTAAAACAACACCTTTTAGGCACAATTAGCTTCACAAAAAAGGAGTGCAAGTAGTGATCCAAGATGGTGGCTGGCGTATATGAAGGCCTCCATCATGCAATGGAGCAGTTTGGAGTGGAGTGGCTGGCATCTCAAGACATTTTCTCTTAATTCTAGATATGCCAATCCAGTTACACAAATAATAAATATGGTCATCTGCCACCGGTTAAGCAGCGGAGGTCCCAGAGGGTTCTGACCAGGCCGCTCTAAAAGAAATTCTCCTCATCAGAGTGCTGCGAGTACTTGGATTCACAGAAGGGGCGTTAATGGAGTAGGTTTAAAGTGAGAGAAGGACAAGAGCCATTTGGAGCAGGAGGAAGGATGGAGAAAAGAGGGCAGGAGAAGGAGGCAGTGATAAGAAAGGAGGTTACGAGTAAGGATGTGATGTGGAGAGGGAAAGTAACACCAGAAAGAGTACAGTGGTTGGAAGGAGAGGAGCAGGAAAGGGTAGAAAGGAGGATGGAGGTAACAGGAAGACAGGAGAAGGAAAGTGTATTCTGTAAGTGTCTGGGGGAGAAAGCAGGTGAAGAGAGGCAGAGAGCTGAGATGAAGAGGTTATAGACACAGAAAAAAAGAGGAAAGATAGTGGAGAAGCAGTAGAGAAGAGACAGGCAGGATAAAGGCCAGACCAGAGGAAGTTGATGAGGGGTGAATGTATACACCCATGGCAGAGCATCAAGAAGGAGCAGGAGAAGTAAAAGCAGGTGTGCAGTATAGAGGGGAGAAGGAGCAGTAGAGCTCTCATAAGGCACAAGACTGTTGCGACACATTGAGGAGGCAGAGAAGAACAGGGTTGGGGCCCAAAGTCAGGGCTGTAGAAAAAGAAGGAGAAGAATGCAACCAGAGCTATTCATTCTCCCAGCATAGGAGGCCAGCATACTGGAATCTCTGGGGCTCAGCTTGGCATTGAGGGGCCAGATTTGTTACAACTACCCAGGCCTAAAATGCAAGTGCACAAGGGGTTAGAAACCCTGGGCGGATGAATAAATGAGGAGTCCAGGACAAGAAGAAGCAGACTGGAATCAACAGAACGCAGGAGCCAAAGTAGTATTGGGACACAAACTCCCAGACTGTGAGCGACTGAAAATTGATGATCTATTGCAGGAAGAGACGGCAGATTGAGGATAACAAAACCAAAAGACTTTGTTGTTGGTACAAGGAGACACCATCTTGTTATTGTGTTAATCAGGGACTGACTATTTAAACTCAAGGAGGAGTGATGCTGATTCTGCGATGCTAGGTTTGGCTATGCCCCTCGGAAACCATTCCACTTAAATATATCAGCTAGTTGATTAAGGAAGTTCTAAGGCTGTCTCAAGTGACTGTGGAAAAATCTTTATTTTTGTTTTGGGCTCACTGTTGTAATTGAATAAAACTATACCTAAAATCACATTTCTGTTTTTATGAGTTGCTGATTCCCCTCAGCTTTCTGACAGTACAGAGACATGGCATTCACGAGCAAAGGGCCAAGGGGCACACAGAAAGTTGCTCCACATTACATCTCCTTCAGAAACCGCTGCTTATCCAAACCTCAGGACATCCAGTTAGGTCAAAAATTCAAAACACAAACATATGTGGCAAATCCCATGGAGTAGAAGGCATTAAGCAAAGGAAGACCTTAAATCCAGTTTGGAGAGGACAGCAAGCGATCTTACATTCAGAAAGATGCTGAAGATTGAACTTTGACCTGGTAACATGTTAAATGAGTAAAGTGGTTTTTGATGGACTCGAACCACAGTCAATACAGAAGTAATTTATGTCACATATCTCCCAATGTGGTCTTATCTCTCCGCCTACCCATCGTAACATTAGCCCTTTCACTCCCCAAAAGCAGATCTTTCTGCTCAAAAACATGTCCTTCACACCTCCATTGATATATGTATGTTAACATGTACCACTTAATGGTGATAATCATTGTTTTCCTTTTCTCCACCTTGCTCAGTCTGGTGTTAATATGCATTCAAATATGTTCCCTTTGAACAGTGGAGTGAATTAATATCTTAGTAGTTTGCTTTTAAAATGACCCCTTCCATAACCAAAAGGGATAAACACCAGCCCCAACTTCCCAAGCTTTTTAGATCCCTGGCATCTTCATTTGAATCCAAATTCCATAGCCATAACTATAACCTAATTATCCCTTCCCTGGCCTTCTGAACCCAGAAAGAGGTAAGCTCTCCCATCATACCAAGCACAGGTTACTGGACCTGTTTTGCCACTTCACCAGCCTGTCTGCACCCAGTCCCTTGCTGCCTCTCTTTGTGTACACATGGCTTTCTCCCTTCTCACAGAAATGGAATGCATGTCTATGAGGTATGAACATCTACGAGTCTCTCCCACACCCATTGAGTTGGAGCATTATGGAAATGGAGGGGAGATGAATTTCATCCTATGGGTGTGTACGCTGTGTGAAAGGGATTTATTTTGAGCATACAAGACATGTGTCTCTTAGGCCATGCTACCTCACTCTTGCAACCAAGTTAACAGGCCCACATTTTGCAAAATCTCAAGAAAGCAATCTTATGGTAGGGACGATGGGGGCAATGTTTATGGAAAGCCTAAACAAAGGCATACTTGCCAAAAGATCTAAGACAGGCAATAATTGTGATTATTCAGGGGGTGGGGTAACTCCCAGAGCAGTGCAGTGCCTATCATCTGATCAAGTTACTTAACGGGAAATCCAAAATTCTTGCAAAAGTGTTGGCCAATAGGATAGTGAAGGTGATAAATAAATTAGTTCATTGTGACCAATGCAGGTTTCTACAAGGTAGGGCTACCAGAATGATCATCATAAGGGCACACAACGCCCTATATGCGTCCCAATGCTGGTCGGGCCCACATGCACAAATGGCACTAGACTCAGAGAAGGCCTTCGATTCTTTGCAGTGGGAGTAACTTTGGGCAGAAATGCAAAATTAGGTTTCGGCCCCAGGTACATGAGGTAGGTAAAGTTGTATGCCAGCCTCGTAGCAAGGTTAAAAGTCAATGGATATACCTCCAGAGCATTCCCACTTCAAAGGGGAACCAGGCATGGGCATCCCTGTCGCCGCTTCTGTTTCTGCTGGCTAAGTTGGCCGCGATAGTGAAGACAGATCCTCGCATTACGGGATTTGATTGGCCAGGGGCAGTGAGGAAAGTTTCTCGCTATATGCAGATGATGGCCTAATCTATTTGGGAAACCCCAGAATCACTGGTCCCGTAGTGATAGAGGTGTTCAAGAGATTCAGAGACTTTAGTTGTCTCTGTTAATTGGAACTAATCTGAGCTCATGCCGGTGGAGGGGGATGCAAACGCCATACCGGACAACTGTCCCCTTTCAATAGTCAGGATTCAAATCAATAACTGGGAATTTGAATAAGCGTGGATGAATCTACCTTTCTCTGGAATAACCTGGATCCAGTGATCGAGAAAAAGCAGGGTGACGCAAGACTCTGGGCAACCCTCCGAACACCTTTGCTAGGCAGAGCTAATCTATTTTAAATTATGTCATTACCAAGGCTCGTATATGTCCTCCAGAATATTCCAGTACCGATCCCTCAGAAGATGTTCCATAATATAGAAAGCATACAAATGGAGATAATATTGGGCAAGACCATGCAGAGGATGGAGCTTAAAATGCTGACTAGGTTGCTCTGAGTGGGAAGGAGTGCTGGGAATCCCTGACATTCAGAAATAGTACTGGGCTTCTCATCTCATCGCTGAAAATGAGTGGGTTTTTGGCGACAGGGGTCGTGCACCCAGGCTAGAATGGAAACTCACCCTCCCCCCTTTCAGGTGATGTACGGGCAGCCACATAAGTGCAATCTACCACAACCAGGAGTACACACACTCAAAACACGGAGGGAAGTACTCAGGTAAAATGGCTGTGAGGGTCCTGTGACGCTGGATGCACCACTGTGGGGAAACGTAAACCTACCGGCAGTAAACAAAATGGGGCCTCAGTATAGATGGTATGCACAAGGGATCAGGAAACTCCAGCACTTCATAGTCCAAAATCAATTGTCCTTCTTCCAATAACTACAGGAAGCTCATGGCCTGGAGGACAGAGACAGATATACTTACTTGCGATTCCAACACGCCATGATGCAAAAAAAATATAGGAGGTAGCTGGGATATTCTGGAGCACTCCCCTATAGAAGCTAGTCTCTTGGAAGTGGAAATTACGGGGACAGCCATCACTCTGCTATACCAGAAAATAACCAACTTTACCTCAAAACCGCTGTCCAAATTAAAAGAAAAATGGGAGGCGACCTTAGGCACACTGGAAGAGGAAGACTGCATAGAGGCTCTGGGTTTGCCTAGGGAAGCGAGTATAACCTGCAGATTGCGCCACGTCCAATAGAGTATATCATACACATCGTGTGGGTAGAGCAACTGATCCATTTTGTTTGAGGTGCAAAATAGAAACTGGCACTTTCATACATAAGATTTGGGAATGCCCCGCTGAACAGTCTTTTTGGAGATCAATTAGGTACTCAGTGTCCAGGATCATAGGGTCCCCTATAACAGACTATCCCAAATTAAGGATTCTGCCCATTTGGGGTGACACGAGTTTCAACTCCAAGGAGAAGAGCGTCATCAAGACGGCTCTGATGGTAGGCGAAAGGGATCTTGTGACCAGCTGGGGCAGTCCAACAGCACTAAGTATAGACATATGGCGAGAGGGGATGGTTCACTGTTGTGAATTGGAACGGAGGGCATATAGAGGTAGGGGTTACCCCCAGAAACATGACAAAATCTGGAGGCGATGGATGGAGATGGTATGAACTAGACTACAGAGGGTCGCTGAATGGGGCTACGGACTTGCAATGCTGTGACATGGTGTATATAACGTGTCAACACAGGATGGGAGCACAAGGGTATGGGATGGGAGCGGGTGCCTTGGGCTAAGAACTGGGGATCGGTGATGTGGGATTTCAATTTTATCATACTGAATGGTGGATTGCTTCTTTGGTTTGTTTACTGTATTATACTGATAAAACTAATAACTGTTATTTTTTTTAAAAAAAAAGCAATCTATGATCTAAAATGGCATGGTCCAAAGAAGGATTGCAATTGTTTTGGAAAAGCAGACAATTAATTGGTGGATAGTAGCCCACACACATATGCCTAGATTTTAAATTTTTACACAGTTTCAATTACCACTTCAATATATTTCTTTTTTTAAATTTAGTTTTAGTTTCTGTTGCTAATCTGCAATACATTGTACTACAATGCATGACAACATAATGTATCCAAGGACTAGCAAAACACCCACAGGCCACAGGTGCAGTCCAACACATTTATTCACAAGTATCAGGATGACGTTGTGATTAACGTTCACAGGGCCTATGGTTCCGGCTAAAGTGCAAGCCTGATAAGTATATCAATAGTGTCAGGATGTGCTTTACTGACAGGTTGGAGGGCATATTTAAGGATCCACTGATCCTTTTAGGATACTTTAATCTACAACATAGTTTTAGGAATATAGAAATTCCTGCCTCAAAAGAACAAGTTACTCTCTTACCTGGTAACCTTCTTTCGATGGGATGGTCCGACGACGTATTCCATATCTATGACAGTAATCACCACAGCTGTGCTGCTTCGGAAAATCTTTCAGCGTCTGCGTCCTGTGTCGATGACATCGATACGCGGTCCTCGAGGGCCTCCGTTGAGCCGACGTCACTGGATGTTATAAGTAGGACGCATGACGCCCGTAGCCTCAGTTGTAGTTTTTTCCCAGAACGTGTGGCACCGATCAACTGCCAGTATGACCACAGAAAGCCTTGCAGAAAAAAAAGCTGCAATCGCATAAGAAATTCTGTAGTGGGGAGGCAAGGAAGGAAGCGATATGGAATACGTCGTCAGACCATCCCATCGAAAGAACGTTACCAGGTAAGAGAGTAACTTGTTCTTCGAGGGATGGGGTCCTCCGACGTATTCCATATCTATGACAGACTCCCAAAGCAGTACCAATGTAAGGAGGTGGGAAAAGAATTTAGAATACACAAATTTAGAGTGTCCAATCAAATTGCAGAGTAAAGGACAGCCTTGCCAAAGGCCAGATCCTGCCCACGGATAGAATCTAGGGAGTAGTGACGTACAAAAGTATGGACCAAAGCCCAAGTGGCTGCATCACAGATGTTACGGATAGAAACACCCCTCTGCAGGGCAGTAGAGGCAGCCATACCCAAGTCGAATGGGCCCGTAAGCCTACCGGAGTGTCCTTACCCGCCAGGCGGTAACATTCCGAAATTGCCAAGATAATCCATCTGGACAAAGTCTGCTTAGTCACAGCTTGTCCCAAACGCCTTCCAGCGTAACCAATAAAGAGCTGATCGTCCACTCTGACCCCGGGACATCCAAGAAATGTAGAAGCTTAAAGCTCTCCTAGGATCCAACTTATGGAGCCTCTCCTCCTCCTTACCAGGATGTGGGGGGAGGATAAAACGCTGGAAGAATAACCTTCTGGCCTAAATGAAATTCTGACACCACCTTCGGAAGAAAGGAAGGACGAACTTTAAGGACAACCCTGTCCCTATGAAAGACAGTGAAGGGTGGCTTAACTGAAAGTGCCTGTAACTCACTCACTCTGCGAGCGGAAGTGACCGCAACTAAAAATACAGTTTTAAGAGTTAAGAGTCTCAAAGGGCAAGAATGTAAAGGCTCAAACGGAGCACGCATTAGAAATGTGAGAACCAGGTTCAAATCCCAACCGGGCACCTGGAAAGGTGACAGAGGGAACACATTAGTGAGCCCTTTTAGAAACTGAGAAATTAAAGGAATTTTAAAATAAGAACACTCCTCAGACAAGCGCTTAAATATGGACAGCCCCGCCAGGTAACCTTTAATGGTACCCACTTGCAAGCCCCTGTGGGCTAAAGAAAGCAAAAAAGACAGAACCACAGGAATGTCACATGAAAAAGGATCCACATTCTTAACCCTGCACCAGTCGCAGAACTTTCTCCAACGGTACAGGGACATTGTTGCCGGCCGTCTGGCCGAAAGCAACACCTCCATCACGTCTTCAGGGAGGTCCCAATCCTTATACCTCAACCTCTCAGAAGCCAAGCATGAAGGTTGAGGGAATCTGACCTCTGGATGGAGAACCTGACCCCCCTCCCGTGAGAGCAGATCGTCTCGGTAGGGAAGACGACGTGGAGGGCAGATGGAGAAGTCGAGAAGGTCCGGGTACCACGTCCTCCTGGCCCATGCTGAAGCAATGAGGATCATCTGGGAACCGAACCTGCGTAACCTGCGCAGCACTTGTGGGATGATGGGGACTGGAGGAAACGCGTACAGCAGTGGGAATGACCACTCCACCACGAATGCGCCTCCTAAGGCTCCTCTTGGAGGAAATTCCTGCGAGCAGAACCTTTCGCACTTCCGGTTGACACTGGAGGCGAAGAGATCCACTTGAGGGGTCCCCCAAAGGGCAAAAATCTCCAGGAGAATCTCCTGAGCCAACTCCCGCTCGTGAGAGATCGCACTCTGCCTGCTCAGAGTGTCTGCCGTCTTGTTTTCGTCTCCGGCCAGATGAACTGCCGAGATCGAAATTTCCTGCTAGATTGCCCAGATCCAGAGCTGCATCGCCTCCCGGCACAGAGGAAATGACCCTGCCCGCCCCCCCTTTTTGTTGAGGTAGTGCATGGCCACTGTGTTGTCTGTCAGAATCAGGACATTCTTTCCTCGCACAGTCGGCAGAAAAGCCTTCAGGGCAAGCCTGACAGCCCTCAGCTCCAACAGATTGATATGAGTCTGGACTCCGACGCAGACCAATGACCGCTGTCAGCTCGTTGGCATGAGCTCCCCATCCCGTGAGGGACGCGTCCGTCACGATTGTCGCCTCCGGCCAGGGCAGCCAGAACGGAGCCCCCTTCATCAGATTGCTTTCGACGGCCCACCACTGAAGGTCTTGGGCGACCGAGGGCGGCACCTGAACGGAGTCCGACATCCTGCCGGAGGACTGATGCCACTGGAGCTTGAGTGCTCATTGCAAAGATCTCCTCCGCAACCTGGCCTCTGGCACCAGAAGAAAGCAGGTTGCCATGAGGCCGAGCAATCTCAAGAACTCGAATGCAGGAAGACTCTGGGCATGTTGAAACTTGTGCACCATCTGCTGAATGTGATGAGCCCTCACCTGGGGAGGAAAACACAGCCCCAGGGACGTGTTGAGCACTGCGCCGATGTACTGGAGCATCTGAGTCGGCGTCAAGTGGGACTTCTTTAAACTGAGGGAGAAGCCCAGCTTGTGAAGGGAGTGGCAGGTGACGGACAGATGATCCAGGACTTGCTCGGTAGAGCGCGCCCTGATCAGCCAATCGTCCAGGTAGGGGTAGACGTGAATCCCCCCCTTTCCTAAGATACGCTGCCACCACCGCCATGAGGTTGGTGAAGACCCTCGGGCGGAGGTCAATCCGAACGGCAGGACCTGAAACTGAAAGTGCGAGTCACCAACTGCGAACCTCAGGTACTTCTTGTGCTTAGGATGGATCGGCACATGAAAATAAGCGTCCTTGAGGTCTAGAGACACCAACCAGTCCTGAAGTTGAAGGGCCAGGAGGACTTGAGAGAGAGTAACCATCTTGAACTTGTCCTTCCTGAGGAGTTTGTTCAAACCGCGCAAGTCCATGATGGGTCTCAAACTCCAGTCTTTCTTCGAAATCAAAAAATAAGGGGAATACCATCTCTTGTTCCTCTCCGCTACAGGCACCAGTTCTATGGCGCCTTTCTCCAGCAGGGATTGAATTTCCTGCGCAAGGAGCGGATCCGGACTCTTCAAAGAGAGATTCCCTGGTGGATTGTCGCAAGGCCTCTGCTGGAAAGGAAGACAGTAGTCGTGGGTTATGATCTCCAGAACCCACACATCTGAAGTAATGGCACGCCCTCTACAAGATGCTTCGCCAGCATTCCCCCAACCGGCGAAGCATGGGCCTCATGACTGAGCTGCTGCGGCAGTGCCTGAAGGCAAAAAGGCAACTGCTCGCGCGGCCTTGGCACCTCGAGTACCTTGTTTTCCACCTCTGGCACTCCTTCGGTTGTCCCTTTGACTTGCAGCTCCTCTCGCTCTACTAAAGGAGTAATAACGAAAGGAACCTCCCCTCCATTGCTGTCCCCTAGGACGAAAAGGCGGAGGTTGGCGGACTGCAACCAAAAAGATGTTCACCATCAAAGGGTATGTTGAGGAGCCGGCTTTGCACATCCGGAGCGAAACCACGCAAACCTGCGCATTACGGTGCTCGCCACCATGGACCGGCTGATGCAATCAACCATGTCCAGATCCGACTGAACGGATTCACACATGGCGTCCTTGCCATCCTGCATGATAGCAAGGAAACCATCCCGTTCCTCCCCTTTGGGGATATGATCAGCCGCTAAGGAAATGCAGTTCCACAGAGTGTGCGTGAAACGAGACAAGGCGCAAACGGAGTTGGCAGCCTGAAGCACAATACCCCCAGAAGTAAATACCTTCTTTGCCCAGTCGTAAAAACGTGTGTCGTCCCTATCAGGAGGGATGGTAGGATACGACGCCTGCTTTGCGGGGGCCGTAGCCGCCTGCACCACCAAACTCACCGGAGTAGAGTGCGTTGTCAAGTAGCAGGGGTCGCCACTGGCTGGGCGATATTTCTTCGGCAAGGACTTGCTCACTGCCGGGAGACTCTACGGGGAAGTCCAAGCTGTAGCCACCCTTCTCAGCAAGACCATATGGAATGTCAATTGGAGGACCTTGGACCAAGATATCAGTCAGGTCATCCTGCTGAAAATACCCAGGGGGGGGGCAGACCAACCCAGGTATTCAGTGACCCACGACATGAGGCGCCGATATGACGATTTGGCATGCGTGCCAGGCTCCGGCCTATCAAAACTCCACCTGCGGAGAGGTGTCAAGACCACTGGCTTCGTGCAGTGACTGACGCAGGTCCTCAAGTTGACTGTGACCAGAAAAATGTCATCAGGAACCAATGCAGGAACCTCACCTTCCTCAGACCCCTCATCCACCTCAGAAATATAATACAGAGGCTGGAAAGAGGGTACAGAAAAAGGCACAAAGGCATCGCCGGCGTCAATGTTTTCTTCGAAGACTTCACAGAGTCTTGCGGTCTTGATAGCGTCGAGGACCGGGACCTGGAACGGGCATGCCTAGAGCGACCATCCTTATCCAACCGGGACCTCGAAAGCGCCCGGTGGTCGCAACGACTGCTTGAGCCCGAAGGCGGACGAGCGGTGTCTCTAGTGCGGCCTCGACCGGCATCCTCAGCCGGCGCGGCCGGACCGGAGTCCTGCGATTGAAAAATCACCAACATCTCCTTTCGGAACGAATCCCATTCCTCAGGACTGGAATGCTTGTTGGGACGGGCAGAGTCCTTGGAAGAGGACGGGGAAGGTGACCTGTGACGGCGCTTCCTGGAGTGCCTCGAAGAGGCAGAGGAATGGCGGGAACGACCCCCAGACCGAGAACCCCCGGACTCACGACGATGATGCAGAGAGTCGCCCCTCGAATCGTCTGTCGAAAGACCAGTGGAACGCGACTTCCGGGGCTTTGCCACCTTACCGACCGACAGCTTCTTCTTACGCTCCCGCAAGGCCTTCGAAGTGAGTGATTGGCAGTCGACACTGTCATCCGTATCATGGTCCTCCCCGAGGCACCAGAGGCAAGCGTTGTGCGTATCCGTCAGGGACATCTTGGACCCGCATACCCGACACTTCTTAAACCCAGACCGCGGGGTGGAAGAAGCCGAAGACATCATATTCGATAGCAATGAAGCAACAGGTTCGAAGAACCGAAAGAACAGGATTCAGTAGAATCGAGGCGCGCCGCTATCTCCGAAGCAAACACGTTCACGGAAAAAACGGAACTGAGGCTACGGGTGTCGTGCATCCTACTTGTAACATCCGGTGACGTCGGCTCGACGGAGGCCCTCGAGGACGCCGTATTGACGTCATCGACGCAGGACGCAGACGCCGAAAGATTTTCCGAAGCAGCAAAGCTGTGGTGATTACTGTCATAGATATGGAATACATCGGAGGACCCAATCCCTCGAAATCAGGGTTATAGCTCCCTGTCCGGTTCTTGATCTGACCTCCCAGAAAATACTTCTCCCACCTTGCTTTAGAGTATGGGCCAGGATCAGTATCCTGACCCTGCAGTCCCTGATCTCCTTCCTGGGCCAAGTAGAATACCTTTCACACAAGACCAGTAAGTATATATTCAACCCTTGCTTAGGCTACAGATGTAGCAATAGATATAATCAGCCTCTAGCCACCGGTCACACTCCTGCACTGAAACCCTTTAACACATTCCTACCAGCAAGTATTTTTTTTAGCCAGGTCTTGATATTTTTACCTCCCAGCCACGAGTCGGCCTCCCAGTCCAACCTATGCAGTGTCTTGCAAAGGATTTTGTCACTCTCCTGGGTCTGGTTTCAGACAGAGTCCGAGTTATAGCCATCAGCAGGCTTTCACCTTCACTGTGTCTGGTCGCAGCCAGAAACTGAACATAGCCCTTTACAGGCTTTTAGTGTCCTCTCTAGGGTGTGGTTTCTTCTCTTCTGGCTCCTCCTCACTTTACTGTAGTCTGTACCCCTGCCTGCATCAAACATTGCCTTCTATATTGCTCCTAATGAGTCTGATTACCTTAAACAAATCATGTTTCACCATTCACTAATTTCTTTCCTCCCTAGTGTCTTGAATTGTTGGCCCTGTATCTAATGACTGATTTCCCAGGTGTATTGTTTCTTAAATCTAGGTTTTCTACCGATTACAATAACTGCCTACTCTTTTGCAATTGCTACTGGTCACTTCCTGCCTAGCGGTTTAAAACCACCATCTACCATTTTCTAGGTAGGTGGAACGTTTTTGGCAGCCACAAAGCTGCTCGTGGCTCCATGTGACCTCTCTGTACAGAGTGCAGGGCCAGTTGTAGACTTGTAGGGAATGAGTAAACTGCTATTCCTCAGATTCTCTCCCTCACGAGTCAGTACAAAAGAAATATGCAGACTTTATGAGCGAGGTGGCGTGAAACAACATAAGCCTGTACAGGTCCTGCCTGGGTTCTACTCAAGGTTTGTTGTGTTCGAGAGATCTGAGAAGACATGGAGGACTGGGGCAATCCATAAGTGGACCTGGTCTCCCGACAGTATGCATATAGGATACTTGAGATGGCAAAATAACACTGATAATCCTTTCTACCTCTTTGGAATTAGGAAACCGAATGACCTATGGAATGTGGAGGCTTCTATGGAATTCCCCGTACACCACCACTAGGGGCCATATCGATTACCACCCGGGCCCGTTTGGTGCCCAGAGAACCCCTAAGGTCTTGACAAAGGGGCGTTGGCCAATCGGACATCAGTGAAACCACACCTATCATAGGAGTGGATCCTTGGCTTCTTAGTTTCATTTAAATGTCTTGTTTTGTATGAACGTAAAGACAGCTGCTGTCAAAGCCATGGTTGGCAGTTATCCTGGCACCTCTCCAGTTCTCCATTTTGTACTGGAAGTAGAAGTAAAGGCATTTCTAGGGCATGCTTTTGAAGAGCTCACCATCCCTTAGCAACGAGTAGGCCCAACTATTAGGAGTTGCATGGATATTTGTACCTATTTTCTAACTGTTAAATATGACTCTAAATGATGTTATAAAACTGAAATAAAAGCACCTGGGTTTGTACAATAGGGGTACATTTTGAACTTAAATGAAATCGCCTATAGAGTCCGCAAGAACATGCACGTCATTTACGGTGCCACAGAAGGCCCAGACATCAGTCAATGTGAAACAGACTGACTGCGCATCCATTACTATGTCATTGTATCAGACAGAACGAAGACATTGGTATGACTTTTTACTGGCTCAAAAGTTCTGTTTTTAAGGCATTCTCTTTACGTACTAAAACAATATACCTACAAAAGGGAAACGGAAATAGCCCACAGAATAATCTCCGATCATTAGTGTGCCACACCATTTCTACCCATCATTTATTCTGCATGGAAGTCTAGCACAAGGTTGTTGATTGTGACTGTTTGAGGAGAGAGTGGAACAAAAATATCCCCGTATGTTGACCTGCATGGAACAAAAAACCTAGTGGAATGGTTTACCTCAAAATGTACAGTCTCTAGAGAGGACAGTTAGGCCTAGAGTGGCCAAAGGCCGCACAGTGATCACAATTGGGACTCTCCCTAACCCTTAAATAAGATCACTGACTAAAGAACATCTCTGAACACTTAGTACATTATTTTTGTACAGAATTTTCTGATGTGAACATTATTTTAGAATGCTGCAGAAGTTGTTTTTCTGCTTACTTTGCAGTGAACTCAGCATGCATACATAAAAGGAATGAAACCAGTGTCCTCCAGACGAAAAGGGCTAACCCATAGGCTAGACGTATGGTGTGTTGAAACCCCAATATATATATACTGAAGGGTGAAACCCCTACTCTGTGGGAGACTGGGGAAAAAATGCAACAAAAATCACAAAATTGTGTCCCCACAGGAAATAAAGTAATGGTGATGCGGTATATACATTACCGATGCTCACCTTATTTTCTCTAACCTCAGTTTGTGTGTTAAACTGTTTTAAACAAGGATTACCACAGACTAAATCTATTGCTCCTAAGTTATGTGTGTTTAACCTCTTCTTTGCATATAATTATGTCATTAATGTTATCAGAAGATCATTGCTTTGAAGATATACATTTGACAATGCAGAATCTTGATCATACAAAAATTTGTATTTTTCGTTATTTTAATTAAAAACATAAAACAATCTTTTGTGCATGAGCCTCAATGTCATTTAACAAACTATTATCTGGAAGCAGGTTCAATTTTGAATACATAACCTATTATAATCATGTTAACGGCATCAGAATAAATCATGCACCGTAAAAAATCAATAATAATTGGAAACAGGTAAAGTAAAGAAAATATACAAAAAATTAAACAATTCAAAAGGACAAACTACTGAAAAAAAGACTTTACATTTAAACAAAACAATTCTAAATATCACAGGACATGAATTCTATTCTTATAGGCAGAAAAATATTATAAAGTTATTTAGTTTTCACCCTGTTTTATTTATGGGAGTCCACCTGTGTACATTCCAAGGAAAACCAAGGAACGAAAGAAACAATTATAATTCCTAGTGGGGTGTGGAGATGTATGGCTAGTGTAAGCTTGGTTTATACATTCACACTTGCCAACCGCTTCTTACAGTGCTGCTCAGGTCAGGTGTTGAAACCCCAATACACTGGAATTTAAATCCCAGAGATTGACTATTGGGGTCTTTGTTTCATGCTGAGCATATACAGAAGAAATAAAACATTTGCAATGACTACTTATGTAGGTTCACAGCTTAATTAAAAATACAGAAGCTTGTGGCAGTGTACTTCTCAAAAGGTATGCCCACTGGAAACGTCGCTTACTGCAGGCAAAGCAAGACACATCCCAAACAGTATCATATACACCTTTAATTTGGTGTATCACTGTGATGCCATCATAGGACTACATTTTTAAAGCAAGTCAACTACATTACAACGATAAACCCCTAATGGAAACCGGCCTGAAAGAGACATTTGAACATGTGTGATTTAGGCCTTTGCTTAACTGGAAAAATATCATTTTAAGCCCCATTGTCTTTGCATAATAGATTCTCATGAAGGCTAAATTGATCCCTGAGGTGCACGTTACCAATTGATCACGACTAACGTAGCGAACATCATCTTTCCCAAGTCTGTTACACAGTGGTGGACTCTGACCATCAGTCTACTCACCTCTACCATAATGTGGCTTAGTATGTGCTGAGGATTGCAATTCCCAGAAACTAGTCCCTCCCAACCATACATCCCAAATTCTAAGTTCCATATGAAGTATTTGCACACAAAAAAGTATTTTGGTTACATTGGGCCTCATTACAACTCTGGCGGTAGCCATGTTGGTAAAACCGGCACGGCTGCTGCCGGAGGTGCATTTTTTCCAACACCCGCGAATGGGCAATTACCTGGTCATGCCGAGTTCGGTGGACCCGGTAATTGCCCATTCGCGGCTGCCGGCAATAAGGGACTCCCCATCCCCATTTGGCTCCATAGGGCTGACTGGGGAGCTTGGATACACCGGCACCGTTCATAACGGGGCTGGTGCATCTGACTTGCTGTGCTCGCAGGAGCTGCTCTCCCCACCATCCGACTTGCTGGGCTTCCGCGAGCACGGCTCGTAGTATGGCGGTAAGGTAGCAACAGTGCCGGTAGCACTACCAGTGCCGTTGTTGCTGTACCGCCAAACTTATAATGAGGCCCATTGTCTCCTTTTGAAGACTATATGCTATTCTATAAATAATATTAATGAATAAGGGATCACTTACTTCCGGTGCTAGTGGTAAAAAGATGCAAGGGATTAATGCAGGAAAGGTAATTGGTTCCAGGTCTATAAAGGTGTTTCGATAGACTTTAAAATGAGGGTTTATTTATTTATTTATTGTGCATTTATTAGGCGTGTATACAGTAAGTAAATTCTGTTGCAAAACGCCCACAGGGCAACAGGGATGGAATATGGGATTGAAAACAATGAATACGGTAGAGGATAAAGACAAACCTACTATGCCTTGAGAGTATTCAGAACGTGCAAGTGCAGCGAGAAGATGGGAAGTGAGGGTGGGGGTAAGTATTGGAATGTCTGTGCGCGTGGGCGAGCAGCAGGTGATGTGTATAGCATTTAACTGCTATGCGGCCTGGAGCTGCACTGGGTAGATAGTGCAAACCTACAGGATGACGGCCGGTAAGTGCCGAGGCAAGTGCTGCAAGGTAGGCAGAGGCTGGGGAGATTTGATGTGGGAATCCAGGACCCCGATGACACATAAGGGCCCTGGTCACTAATCACAGCGACTGAGATTAGCAGATGAGGGGAGAAGGGAAGGAGGAGGTGAAAATTTGAGGACGTCCTGCTCAAGATTTTCGAGGAAGGGGGAAGCTGTCCATAAGAAGGAGCCAGCGGAGGAAAGTGGTCGGCTCCGGCCCCGTGTTTAACAAAATGCTTTACGCACAGAGAGTTGTGCCAGAGGACTGTAGAGGTCTAGAGAGAGTAATTAGTAAGAAAAAATTGCAGATTGCATGGTCCCAGGCCCCAGACAGCCTTGTGGATGATGCAGAGGGATTTTAATTTAATCCGTGCAGTAACCGGGAGCCAGTGAAGAGTTTTTAGGGCAGGAGAGATGCGGTCCCTGGGCTTAAGGCCAAGGGTAAGTCTTGCTGCCTTATTCTGGATTACCTGGAGGGGTCATAGAGAGGAAAAAGGTAGATTCAGGAGAAGGCTATTGCAATAGTCAAGTCTAGCGAGAACCAGGGCTTGGGTAACATTGAGCTTCTGGGGGAAAGTGAGAAAAAGGAGAATTCCTTTGAGAAGGAAGAGTTGAAAGTGGGACTTCTTGGCAATGTCCTGAGTGTGAGGGAGGAAGGAGAGAGAGGAGTCGGAGATGACTCCAAGGTTTCTGCCTTCAGATGAAGGAGCAGGGGGAGAGCCCATAGAAGATGGCCAGAGTGAGAGGGGAAAAAAGAGTGAGCAGGGGTCCCAATGGGAATGATCTTAGTCTTGCTGGCATTGAGGCAGAGATCACTGTGCGTGCACCAGGACTGGATGGCAGATAGGCAGTCTGGGATGATGGAAGATGCAAGAAGATCAGCAGAAAGATTGAAAAAGAGTTGTGTGTCATCTGCCTAACACTGGAAGTGGCAGAGAAGGAGGAAATGAGGAGTACCCGCTGAGCAAGGTAGGTGTTGAATAGCCAGGGGGAGAGGCTTGAGATCTGGGGGACACCACAGGTGGAGAAGGAAGGAAGTGTGAGAGAAAAATGTGCCCAAATGACTTGGGACGAACAGTCAGTTAGGAAGGAAGTCAGCCTGTCCAGTGCCCGCTCCGAAATACCAAGGGTATCATGGAGCCATTTTGTGAGAATAGAATGGTTGCCTGTGTCAAAGGCAAAAATGCAAGCAGTTTAGGAGAGCAGTTTCCTTGCCTCTGGATGCTCGGAATCCAGTGATGGTCGTGGAGACCACCAACAAGTTCATTGTTTGAGGCAAGTTGTCGGAAGGCCATCTTCTCCAACAGTTTCCCAAGGAAGGGGTTGATAGAAATAGGGCAGTAGTTGGCTGGACAGATAAGGTCTGCTGAAGGTTTTTTCAGGAGTGGGCACACAAGGGAGTGCTTGAGGGCTGAGGGGAAGGATCCAGTGGCAAAAGAGTGGCTGCAGAGACCAGCGAGTGCAGGGGCAAGAGAGCCAATGTTGTCCTTGATGGTACTGTAGGAGCAGGGGGAATCCTGTTTGGAAGAGACCTTCATGGAGCGGACAACTCTGGTGACTTCTTCAGGTGTGCGAGGGAAGGAGGAGAGAGAGAGAGGACGAAGGAGGGTGAGAAGGAGATAGGGGAGTGAGGGACGTGTTGGGCAGAAGGATGGCAAGGGTGCTCAGGAAGTCCAGAGTTTAGGTGAAGTGTGTGGCCAGTGTGTTGCAGAGGGCCTTGGATGGAAAAGGGGAGGAGGAG
Organism: Ambystoma mexicanum; assembly: GCF_040938575.1. NCBI lineage: Eukaryota > Metazoa > Chordata > Amphibia > Caudata > Ambystomatidae > Ambystoma > Ambystoma mexicanum. The sequence goes on from NC_090936.1 coordinate 152,972,148, forward strand.
ACTGCGGAAGGGTTGGTCAGTTCCCTGGGTTGGTTTCATCAACCCAACGATGACCCCATACAATGTCCACTGGATTTATTTGTATGGATGCTTTTCTCATACATGTTCATTGTGGCAGAGCTGACTGGATTTTTACTATTCACACGTTGAGGAATACCACACTAAACATTGCATACGGATAAGGACAGCTGGTCGATTTTCCTAGGATTAACCTAGCTTTTCTTTGGTAAAACAAAATTGCCCAATGAAGCCAACAATCTGACTTTCTTTTGGAACACGCCATATAAGTTTTTGCATGTTTTCAGACAATTGATGCAGAAAAGTCATGACCAGATGAACTAACTCAACATGGCTTGCCAACCACTGCTCTATGCCATCAAAAGACCACCTAGAAACAGACTCGCACACAGCACTGGGGTACTTCTGAACACCATGCATCAACACAGCAGCAAAGCTATCTTGCATTTTCCATCTCTCCTCTCTTTCAGATACACCAGAGTGCCCGGAGGAACACGGAAATTACAGACTTGCACAGTATGAATCACATTAATACCCTTGATAGAACATTGGAATCCTGAGATCCAATCAGGATTCACCTCTTCTGGACAATATTTGCTCGTTTAGCCATGGATCCTGAAGCCTTGTCCTAACTTGACACTCCCTCTCAGTGCTGTGCCAGCTCCCCTGCCCCCCTACATAATCTTCTCCCTTAGCCTGCTTGCTTGGTTCCTTCCTCATTCCCTCACCAGCTGCCACTTTGTGCCCCTTCACTGGGACAATTCTGTGGATACAAATAGAAAGTGAACTTAATCAATTAGGCCATCAAGTGTCCCTTGCTCTGTAGCAATCACTAAAGGGCTTTTTTCATGTGCCTTTCTGTTTTTACTGTAGAACATCTCAGCCTAGTACCTGGCCCCACAGCGTTGTGTTAATTTCATTATTTCATGCAGCTGCTGGTCAATATGGGCTCTTACGAGCCTGGAAGTCATCTTTAGGCTTCCAATGGGCCCATTAGTCTGGCTTCTGGATTCAGACGAGCCGGTACTGCTTGTATCAGCGGACAATAATGCTTATGTAACATAATATAGCACCCACGTTTGGAAAATTGCCTCTCTGTCCCAGAGCAGTCATAACTCTAGAACTGAGTCTGGATTAGAATTTCCAACATTCAATTATTCCGTGAAACATCAAAGGAATCGGCAGTTTACCTATGGTCACAAATCACGTTCTTACCCACTGCTTTCAAATCGACTGATGAGATCGGAGATCTTTTTGGATTTCTCGCATGGAACACCTAGAGCAGACAGAGTATTTGTCCCTTCCTCCATCGTCGATATCTCTCTTTGTACAGATCTCTGCCTGAACGGTTGGGGTCTGCTCTGTGTAGAGCAATTTTGTAGGGCTGCTGGCTTGGGAGGCACTGTCAAAAGAATTACAACAATGCATCATTGACTGGAGATTGACAGTAAGTGTGCATGAGCAAAAGGACACTGGCCAATTTGTTGGCATAAAAGTATATGTTGCCTGTTCGAACAAAATGCTTTTTTAAGATGTACCGAGTTGACAGCTAACGAAGCAAAAAAGAAATGCTTCTGCATTTGTCTAAAAATGACGCTCTGATGTTCATCAGAAAATTGCAGACTGGTTGAACCTGGAAATTATGGCAGACTTTTAGCATATTACAAGAGAACATTTCCGAATTAGCAATTGAAAGGGATAGTATACATGTGGACTCATCTATTACTCAGATGAAGAAGACATTAAATACCCAGATACAATGATTCTGCCAATTAGTTGCAACGAGAAGGCATGCAGACCAATTGGCATGCACAGTAAAACCAGTCTTAACTGTGGCATTTCAAACCGTTAGAAGCATGAAAATATACAGGCTGATTCATGGAATTAATGTGCGCTGAAAATTCCTGCGCAAGCGTGCGAAACCGTGCAAATCGCAGTGCAAGTGCGAAAATTGCAGCAAAACCCGCGCACATCGATTCATGGAAGTCGGTGCGCGAGTAAAATGTGGGATGTGCGCTGAAAATCTGCGTGGCGCACGCCGGCGCACAGGTCATCTAACGGCGTGCGCTACAGCCACAGCGAAAGCGCACATAGCGCGGCGCAAATAACAAAAGTAGGCGTAACACGGGGCGTGACACGCAGAATGGGGAACAACGCGTGAAAATGTGGGTGTCACGGGGGAAGTACAGGAGGAAAGTGCACGGAACGCCCACACGTTCGCCTACAACACGTATTCATGGAATCGAATAGGGCAAACCAGCGCACCGACGAAGACGCGCACAGGCCTAAACACGTACGCCACACGAAGGCAGGCGGTAGCGTCCCTGCGCATGAAAAAAATGAGCGCCAAAATGTGTGCTAACAAAAAGCACATATATACAGCTCTGATGATTGTCCCATACTGTGGCCCTCTAGGACAAATGACTTGCAAAGGGGTACGCGACAAACACGAACACCCGCTGTGTCAAAAATAGCGTGTGTGTGTATTTCGGGGGTGCGTGGGAAGTTTCACACGCGATTGGCCTTGGGCGAGCGGGGTACGTGTATTTCAGGGGTGCGCAGGAAGTTTCACACGCGACAGGCCCTGTTCGAGTGGGGTATGTGTATATCTGGCGTGCAGGGGAGTCCTACACGTGAATTGGCAGTGTGGGTCCTCCCAGGTGTTCCCTCTACACCCTCCACGGCCCCTGCAGGCAGCCCACACCACAGGGGACTACCCTGCACCCCTGGTCATGTCCCGCAGGCAGCCCATCCACGATGGGCATGCCCCCCAGCCAAGCCACATGTCACCTTGCACTACTGATCACCAATGCATAACCCCCTCCACCCCCACCCCCCAGCAGTGCAGGGCACCTGCCAGCAGGCCCCCACTCATGTCCCCTTGCACCCCCACCCCCCAGCAGTGCAGGGCACCTGCCAGCAGGCCCCCACTCATGTCCCCTTGCACCCCCAACCCCCAGCACTGAGGGGCACCTGCCAGCAGGCCCCCACTCATGTCCCACTCATGCCGCCTTGCACTCCCACCCCCCAGCACTAAGGGGCACCTGCCAGGAGGCCCGCACTCATTTCCCCTTGCACCCCCACCCCCCAGCAGTGCAGGGCACCTGCCAGCAGGCCCCCACTCATGTCCCCTTGCACCCCCAACCCCCAGCACTGAGGGGCACCTGCCAGCAGGCCCCCACTCGTGTCCCATTGCACCCCCAGCACTGAGGGGCACCTGCCAGCAGGCCCCCACTCGTGTCCCCTTGCACCCCCACCCCCCAGCAGTGCAGGGCACCTGCCAGCAAGCCCCCATTCATGTCCCCTTGCACCCCCACCCCCCAGCACTGAGGGGCACCTGCCAACAGGCCCCCACTCATTTTCCCTTGCACCCCCACCCCCCAGCAGTGCAGGGCACCTGCCAGCAACCCCCCACTCATGTCCCATTGCACCCCCACCCCCCCAGCACTGAGGGGCACCTGCCAGCAGGCCCCCACTCATGTCCCCTTGCACCCCCACCCCCCCCAGCACTGAGGGGCACCTGCCAGCAGGCCCCCACTCATGTCCCCTTGCACCCCCACTCCCCCAGCACTGAGGGGCACCTGCCAGCAGGCCCCCACTCATGTCCCCTTGCACCCCCACCCCCCAGCACTGAGGGGCACCTGCCAACAGGCCCCCACTCATTTTCCCTTGCACCCCCACCCCCCAGCAGTGCAGGGCACCTGCCAGCAACCCCCCACTCATGTCCCATTGCACCCCCACCCTCCAGCAGTGCAGGGCACCTGCCAGCAGGCCCCCACTCATGTCCCCTTGCGCCTCTACCCCCCAGCAGTGCAGGGCACCTGCCAGCAGGCCCCCACTCATGTCCCCTTGCGCCCCCACCCCCCAGCAGTGCAGGGCACCTGCCAGCAGGCCCCCACTCATGTCCCCTTGCGCCCCCAGCAGTGCAGGGCACCTGCCAGCAGGCCCCCACTCATGTCCCCTTGCGCCCCCACCCCCCAGCAGTGCAGGGCACCTGCCAGCAGGCCCCCAATCATGTCCCATTGCACCCCCCAGCAGTGCAGGGTACCTGCCAGCAGGCCCCCACTCATGTCCCCTTGCACCCCCACCCCCAGCACTGAGGGGCACCTGCCAGCAGGCCCCCACTCATGTCCCACTCTTGTCCCCTTGCACCCCCATCACTGAGGGGCACCTGCTAGCAGGCCCCCACTCATGTCCCACTCATGTCCCCTTGCACGCCACCCCCCAGCAGTGCAGGGCACCTGCCAGCAGGCCCCCACTCATGTCCCCTTGCACGCCACCCCCCAGCAGTGCAGGGCACCTGCCAGCAGGCCCCCACTCATGTCCCCTTGCACCCCCACCCCCCCAGCACTGAGGGGCACCTGCCAGCAGGCCCCCACTCATGTCACCTTGCACCCCTACTCCCCCAGGACTGAGGGGCACCTGCCAGCAGGCCCCCACTCATGTCCCCTTGCACCCCCACTCCCCCAGCACTGAGGGGCACCTGCCAGCAGGCCCCCACTCATGTCCCCTTGCACCCCCACTCCCCCAGCACTGAGGGGCACCTGCCAGCAGGCCCCCACACCTGCCAGCAAGCCCCCACTCATGTCCCCTTGCACCCCCACCCCCCAGCACTGAGGGGCACCTGCCAACAGGCCCCCACTCATTTTCCCTTGCACCCCCACCCCCCAGCAGTGCAGGGCACCTGCCAGCAACCCCCCACTCATGTCCCATTGCACCCCCACCCTCCAGCAGTGCAGGGCACCTGCCAGCAGGCCCCCACTCATGTCCCCTTGCACCTCCACCCCCCAGCAGTGCAGGGCACCTGCCAGCAGGCCCCCACTCATGTCCCCTTGCGCCCCCACCTGCCAGCAGGCCCCCACTCATGTCCCCTTGCACCTCCACCCCCCAGCAGTGCAGGGCACCTGCCAGCAGGCCCCCACTCATGTCCCCTTGTGCCCCCACCCCCCAGCAGTGCATGGCACCTGCCAGCAGGCCCCCACTCATGTCCCCTTGCGCCCCAACCCCCCAGCAGTGCAGGGCACCTGCCAGCAGGCCCCCACTCATGTCCCCTTGCGCCCCCACCCCCCAGCAGTGCAGGGCACCTGCCAGCAGGCCCCCACTCATGTCCCCTTGCGCCCCCACCCCCCAGCAGTGCAGGGCACCTGCCAGCAGGCCCCCAATCATGTCCCATTGCACCCCCCACCCCCCAGCAGTGCAGGGTACCTGCCAGCAGGCCCCCACTCATGTCCCCTTGCACCCCCACCCCCAGCACTGAGGGGCACCTGCCAGCAGGCCCCCACTCATGTCCCACTCTTGTCCCCTTGCACCCCCATCACTGAGGGGCACCTGCTAGCAGGCCCCCACTCATGTCCCCTTGCACGCCACCCCCCAGCAGTGCAGGGCACCTGCCAGCAGGCCCCCACTCATGTCCCCTTGCACGCCACCCCCCAGCAGTGCAGGGCACCTGCCAGCAGGCCCCCACTCATGTCCCCTTGCACCCCCACCCCCCCAGCACTGAGGGGCACCTGCCAGCAGGCCCCCACTCATGTCCCCTTGCACCCCCACCCCCCCCAGCACTGAGGGGCACCTGCCAGCAGGCCCCCACTCATGTCCCCTTGCACCCCCACTCCCCCAGCACTGAGGGGCACCTGCCAGCAGGCCCCCACTCATGTCCCCTTGCACCCGCACCCCCCCAGCACTGAGGGGCACCTGCCAACAGGCCCCCACACCTGCCAACAGGCCCCCACTCATGTCCCCTTGCACCCCCACCCCCCAGCAGTGCAGGGCACCTGCCAGCAGGCCCCCACTCATGTCCCCTTGCTCCCCCACCCCCCCAGCAGTGCAGGGCACCTGCCAGCAGGCCCCCACTCATGTCCCCTTGCACCCCCACCCCCAGCAGTGAAATGGTGATCTCATGACACAAACCAAAAGTCAACTATGTACATCAACACTTGTCCGCCACACGAAGGCAGGCGGTAGCGTCCCTGCGCTAACAAAAAGCCTGTATATACAGCTCTGATGAATGTCCCATACTGTGGCCCTCTAGGACAAATGACGTGCAAAGGGGTACGCGACAAACACGGACACCCGCTGTGTCAAAAATAGCATGTATTGCGGTGGCGCGCGGGAAGTTTCACACGCGATTGTGCCTGGGCGAGCGGGGTACGTGTACTTCAGGGGCTCGCGGGAAGTTTTACACGCGATTGTGCCTGGGCGAGCGGGGTACGTGTATTACTGGGGTGGGCGGGGAAGAACAGGAGGAAAATGCGCGGAACGCCCACACGCACGTGCCAAACAAGACGCGCTAATCCGGAAACACGTACGCCAGCAGGAAGCAGGCGTACGTGGACCCACGCAGCATAAAAGTGCACGCAAACAACAAGCAAGTTCAGACGCCAGGATGAACATACCGTTCCTAGCAGCGGTGGTCGTGGGATACCGCAGGAGGAGGATAGTCAGGCCCAGAATTTTCACACCCAGAACCAGCCTTTTTGGCATGCCTGATAACCAGGTGTATGGGAGGTACAGGTTTCGACCTCACATAATACTCGACCTGGTCAGTGAGTGGGAGGATGACCTCACATCACCCACCCTCTGCTTCCAAGCACTCAGCCCCCTGGAGAAGGTCCTCAATGTACTGCACTTTTTGGCCACAGGATCATTTCAGCGGACAAGTGCCATAGTTGGGGGGGGGGGGTGTCACAGGCCACGCAGTAACGCTGCCTACACCAGGTCTTGGCCATCATGACTGCACGCCCATCAGTCCGCAGGCACATATACCTGCCCAGAACACCTGCAGAAAGGCAGGCTGCCGTCCAGGATTTCTTAGGGGTGGCACAATTCCCCAAAGTCCTAGGTGCCATTGATTGCACCCATGTGGCTCTACGTCCCCCCAGGGCATCAGAACACATCTATAGAAACCGCAAGCACAGGCATTCCATCAACGTCTAGGTAGTATGTGATGCCAAGGGAATCATCACCTCAGTATATGCCAACTATCCAGGGTCCACCCACGACAGTTTAATTTACAGAATGTCAACCTTAAACCAGGACCTAGAAGCTGGGCGGCATGGCGATACATGGCTGCTCGGTGAGTATAAATGCCACAGCACATGCATGCATGCCAGATACTGAGTAATGTCACAACCCTACTAATGATACCCATCACCACCTCCCCAGGGGACAGTGCCTACCCTCTGAGCACCCACATGATGACGCCAATCCGGAACCCCACCACGCCACCCGAGGTAAGATACAACACAGCCCATATTGCAACCCGGGGCATAGTGGAGTGCACATTTGGAGTGCTCAAGTCACGCTTTCGCTCCCTTGACCATTCTGGCGGGCAGCTGTTATACACTCCCCCAGTAGTGTGCAGGATCATAGTGGCAGCATGTATCCTGCACAACGTTGCAACACGCCGGGGCCTGCTGGTGGACATGGTGGTGCCCCCACATCCCCAACCACATGCACCCCTGCTGCGCATGGGAGGGGAAAGGGCACGGGGTGAGGCAGCCCGAACGCAGCTGGTGGCTAATTACTTCACTTATAATCACACCCCTGTGGAGTGCACACAGCCCTGCCACATACCAGCTGACAATCGATGATGACACCAGGGACAGTGAACTGTCACAACCATACCAGCCTGAGATTGGTCACCTGGAAGTGTCACAATGTGTGCATCCCTACCTACAGAAACACCATCAAAAGACACATATGCTGCTAAATGCATTACCCCCTTGCAAAATACAACATGAGAACAGTGCCATGTCACCCAACCCCTCCCCAGCACCACCACCCAACACAGCATGGCATGTCATGCTATGTGAGAGCAAACAAAGCAATCCCGAAAACCTGACACAAGTGTCACAAAGTACAGTGTCCCTAATGGAAACTGGTCACAAACAATATGCTCCCAGTAATGTTGAACTAACAACACACATGACCAAATGCTTACCAACAATACAATGCAGCTACACAAGCTCAAACATAACTAAAACATGACAGTACTAAGTTAAAGTAGTCGTAGTCTTACAACCTGAATATGCCACCCCATCGCCCTTTTCCAACTGTAGTTTTGCAGGCTTCAAAACTTGTCTGTGTACTGCATACAACATGAACTCCATCTCCAAAGTAGACGGCCTTGTGAAGACATGAGGAACGAACCTGCAAATTCAGAGGGAGACATGGAAGCAGAAGCATACATAATTCCAACATGCAGTGTACAATACAACAAAAATATACACAAGGAATGTCTACACAGTATTGACTACAGACTGCCCACACAGCTCATGGGAGCCCAACATCACTGTGTACATCACTGTCACTTGGTCACACCCTTTGCAAGCCCATGGAAATGGGAAGCAGGAGGGGTGTGTGTCTCACGAACCCAAGCATCGAACCCAAGCTCAGGACAAGCCTGCATGTGCCCAGCCGGAATACAGTGGATGCCCACAGGAGCCACACAAGGCAACACTTAAAAAATAATCAAAAATCAAAAAAGCATAAATCAAAAATGGCCATGTGGGGGGCAGGGGGGAGAGGCCACCCAGGAGGTCCGAGGACAGGGTGCGCACCAACAGCCGCCTGTGTGGATGTTGGGAAAAAAAAACACCTCCATGGGCTCATGGCCTGCACGGCTATGCCAATGTGGGAGAACTGCTGCTGTCGCTCTGAACACCCTCTGCTGCTGCCACAGGAGGTGGTGGTGGTGCTATGGGAGGCAGCCCACGCGAAGCCCTGGTATGGTCCTCCATGGCAGCAAGCATGCGGGTGTGGAAGGTCCCGTTCTGGAGGATTATAGTGCGGAGATCCCCATGCAGCACCTGACGTAATGCCCGGATCTCCTCCCGAGTTGCCTGCATCTCAGCTGAGAGCGAACGTGTGAGCCGCTCCAGCTGCTGTTCTGTCCTCAAGTTAGTGGAAGTCTCAAGGTCAACAAGAGTCTCCCTGAGGTGATGGAGTTCTACCCTCAGGGCTTCCCTGTGGCCCTGGGACTCTATTGATATCGATTGGCGTAGAGTCTCCAGTGCCGCCCGTCTGTCCCTGTTGGACGCCAACATGTCCTCCCTGTGTGATTGGCAAATGGAGTCTGTTGCCTGCTGTAGTAGCTCCATCTGCCTTTCAGGGGGGACAATGGAAGTGGCCACCCTCTCCATTGCTTGAGCCATCATCTCAATTGATGCTGCCTGTTGGGTTGCCATACCGTAAATGGATTGTTCCCATGTGGTATTGCCTGGTGGCGTACGGCCACCGCGTCGGCGGGCACCACACCTGTTTGGGGCAAGGCAATCTGCGCCTTGCTGTGCCGGCACTGCCTGAGGCTGCAGGACTGCCTTTCCCCTCTGATCTGCTGGCCCAGGAACAGGATCAGATGTTGTGGAGTGTGACCCTGCACCCGTAACCGCCAAACGCTGACTAACCAACTCTGACATCCCCATAGAGGGTTCTACCCCTGGTGCAGGTGGGTTGGACAGAACAGAACCCCTTCCAGAAACACTTACCTGCAACGCCACATAGGTCTCATCATCCGAATCAACACCTGAATAGAGGTCTGGAGAGGTGCACCCAGAGACACCCCTTGACAGTATTGTCTGCAGCAAGAGTGGGTTCTCACCCACCACCACACCACGTCCCCCACTGGTGGCCGGTTGTGCCTCAGGTTCCTCCTGGGTCTGCACCATCTCCTCAACCTCACCAGCATCAAGTGTGTCATCCCCTGTAAAAACATTAAAGAAAAAAAATGGAAACAGGCATTAGCACCATAGCACACAAATAGGCCTGACAAGCTACAGAACCAGTACATGATTTACACATGTCCCACATGACTATAACCCTCCCATGCATGCACTGTCACAGAGTTGGAAGGGGAGGCAAAAGTCTGACACTGATGACACCAAGATGGAAGAGCAACACATTTGCTGCATGCTGGGTAGCACTGCCATCACACATTGGCCTGTGAGTGGCATGTCCTATACACATAAATGACACATTCCATCACACAGATGGCATGTACCATAGCCATGGTACATTCCACAAGTACATCCATATGTCAGTGAATGAGTACTGTCACCCATCCATGTGAGATGGACATGAAGAGATGAAAAATGCCCCATAGTGTGAAAAGATACGCCATGTGCCACAGACTGCAACACATCCAGTGTACAAAAATACAGTGATTGCAGGGCCATGTACACATCAATGGTTTTGCACTTCAACATGACAGGAAACAACTAGCATGTTTCACATTCAAACAGGCCCAAAAACATCATGTGATCAGGACAATACTCATTTAGCCTGAATGGTCAAATCTTTCAACTACCAAGGTGACACATGTGGGCCTATGTGGGGTTCTTCACTGACAGAAGCATGTCACATATGTCACAATAGGGCTGAGGAATGCGTTGCAAAAGTGGGAGAATTGAAACAATCAGCCTGAAAGAACACTGAAAAATACAAACAATGTTGTTGCATGATGCCACCTCAAGGGCAACTGCCGTAATGTTGCGCTAAATTACTATTGTGGGCAGAAGGGATAGTGTCACACCCAAATTCAAGGCCGCAGAATGTTTTGGATGAAGCACATGGGTGACCCATACTACTCAGTCACACACACCCTCACCTGGCACTCAATCAGAACCCGTCACCCAAACAACATACACATACATTACACACACATGAATGGGCACTCACCGGACAATGTGTCATAATCTGGTAGTTCTCCCACACCTCGGATCTGTTCCTCTGTGACGAAGGTCCCAGCAACAGACTCATGTTCAGGGAGTTCGTTGTCCTATTGTGGAGACCCACCGCCAGTCCCCAGAGTAGCGGCATGACTTGAGGCCAGCTTGTCCTTTGCTCTGCGTTTCAGGTTGTTCCCCCGCTTGTTGCAATCATTAGCTGAGCGCCTCACAAATCCAAGGGCACTTATGTGGTTGGTGATGGTCTGCCAGTGTTCCTTACGTTGACCAGGTGTGGTCTTGGACCCTGCAGTCACCACCATTTCGTGGCTATGTTGCAACACATAGCTCACAAGTGCATTAAGCTCTGCGTCATTAAAGCAAGGCTTCCTTGACATGCCGGAGTGTGTAGCCGTGCCTGGGGTCTCAGCCTGTCGTGCCAGAGCACCCTTCTTCCTCTTTTTAGAAGGTGGAGCGGAGCCAGAGTGGCTAATGCCGCGTTGGTCAGTAGGGGCAGAATCACCGATGGACTGGGTTGTTGGAGTGTGCGAATGCACATTGACCATAGGACTTGGTGCAGGCATTGTCTGAAGTGTGATGTTGGCAGGGGGAACATCAGTATGATGGACCAGGACCGACACTGTCCTGGCTGGGAGAGTCAGAGCTGGGGCAGATGGAGCTGCAGCTGCCCCATAGCCTCACCGCCCTGCATACTTGGGGCAGCATATGACATAGCTGCCCCATATCCACGTGCCTTGGTGACAACTTGCACCGCCACACGTTGCCTAGACTTGCTGACCTGGAAGTCAGCCAGGGAGTCATCCTGTGCCAGGTCAGGTGCCACAATGGGCTGGTCCAACAGGGGCTGAGCTGGGATGGTCTCAGCCACGTTTTCCTCAACCATGGGGGGGGGCATGGGTGTACCTGATTGGTCCTCCACACATGGGGATATAGGGGCACCCTGCAAATCCTGGCCACGTCCCCTACCGCGCCCACCACGTCCACCTTTTGAAGGTCGGCCACCTTTGCCTCCCTTACCGCTTGGTCGCCTCCCCTCCCAACCATGGCACTGATGTTCTTGTGCGTATGGGAGGAGCAGTAAACTATTGTCCTGGGCAATTGGGGGTCAAAGGGGTAGGGTACTAGATGGAATTCGTACCCTAGTGCTCTAACAAGGCTATCTGTGACCCCTGGGGGAAGATGACGGGTCACGCAACGCACAGGCAGCCCAAAAACAAAAATAAACAGGCACGCAACCCCTCGTAGACCACGTGCATGGAAAAATGAACCCGCACTACGCTGTGGCACCCAGAAACACAAAAATAAGCCTATGCGTGATACATGCAGCCTACAAGGACCTCTGAAGGGGTACGCGACACACGGGGCAAGCACAGTTGCTAAGTACGTGCAGAACTCACCGTCTTCCTGGAAAAAGAACGTGAAAAATACGCGCGTGTGCGCGTTGGCAACACCCCTGCCAAAAGAAGAATTGTACGCTGTCTGAGGAGACAGGACAAAAGGAGAAGTGAACACTGTTTGAGGAAACAGGCCCAAAAAAAGTAGAAAAATGAAAGCTGTCAGAGGTAACAGGGAGTACGAACTTGAAACGCTGTGAAGTAATCGCGTGTGAACCGACAAGAAGTACAGAATCCACCCACTCGCTCTCCACAAAAAGCACGTACAAGGAAATGGCGTCCTACACGTACCTTTTAAACCGGCCCACACGTACACGTCACTTATGCGTGTACGCGCCCTTTCCTCCAATTACACGCGCTGACACTCGGACGTGCAGCTTTTCCACGTGTGCTCTGTCATCACGTGCTATGAGGGAAACACCCATGCGCGTCATGTCACAGACGCGCTTACACGCTAAGGGCCTTTGGTCCAATGAAATCGCGTATGTGCGCTTACGCGCTAAGGGCCTTTCCTCAAATTACACGCTGACGTGCAAGATTTTCACGTGCCAAATCACTCTATCAAGCTGGCCACGCGTTCACACACGGAAGACCACGCTCCTGCCCAGAAGGCCGAATTACTGCCCCCCAGATCCCCGAGCATGCTCCCACCTGCCATCTGCTGCTGCCCGATTGCCTGCTGCCCACGTGCCCTGCCATTTGCTGCCTGCACGTCAGCCAGGGGTGCTGTTGCTGTGACCACCCCTGCTGGAACCAAAGATTCCTGACTGGGATTCCATCGCTCAACAGCCCAGCCCCAGGACCCAGTTGCCCACCCACTCCTGCCTCTGGGGTTGCCATGTCGGGCACACCACCATCTGAGACCACTGGCAACCCCCAGCCAGAGAGGCAGAGGGCCACCAGCTTCACTGCCACCGAAGTTGGTGTCCTGGTGGAGCAAGTCCTGGGGCAGTATGATGCCCTCTTCGGAAGGACGCGCGCCGACAAGGAAGGACGAACCAGGATCTGGACGGACATCGTGACTGCCATCAACGCGGAGGGGGTGGCAGTCCGCGAATTCCATCATGTCAAGAAGCGCTGGGAGGACTTCAGGTCCAGGACTCTCAACAAGGCCCGGCGCCTCTTGAAGGCAGTGGAGGCTAAGGGGCGCCGGGCCCACCTGTCGGAAGACCAAATGATGGTCCTGGAACACGTATGCCCAGCGCTCCACGTCCAGGTCCTTGAGAGGCAGACCCGTCTGGAGTCGAGCGGTAAGTGTACATGCATACTGATTGGAAGCTGTGTGTGGTGGTGTGCCAGTAGTGTGCAGGTTGCACGTGTGGTTTTGTAGGGCCATGTATGGATGTGTATCTACAGGGCCGTGAGGCTGACACATGCGAGTCCTTTCATGTGCGAGACACATGGATGGTGTATTTGTGGGTAAGCATGCAGGCCAAATGCAGATGTGTGAGCACACGTTTGAATGACTGTGTACGTCAGTTGTCAAGGTTGTGGTGTCACACATGGATGTTGGTTCCAGCTGCATGTATCTGCACTGTGTACATGTGCATATATGTGTATCTGACAAGTGTGCAACTATCATGCAACATGGATGCATGTGAGACTGATATGTAGAAGACTGATTGCCAGATGTGACATGGATGCCGATCTCATCACTGTGACACTTGGTGGAGGTGTACACATGCATGCAAGTGTGGTGGCGTGTGTGCATGTCTAGTGCACTCCCTGTGTCTCATGTGATGTCTGGCTCAACTTTGCCTGCTCATGGTGTTGTATGTGTATGGATGGTGCTGGCTGTTGCGATATGGCTGTGGAATAGCTCATGTGTGTGATTTGAAATGACATGTGTGTTGGGGATTGTGAGGCCATGTCTGAAGTTTGACAATGACACTTGTGTGCGACTGTCATGTGTGTATGAGTCCATTGTACAGTGCCCTGATGTCTGTGTCCTATCTCTCCCTGTCTGCAGCGTCGACTGATGAAGAGGGCGGAGAGGGTGCTGTGGAGCACAGTGTCAGGGATCGCACTGCCAGCCGGAGACGCAAGGCCCGGCTCCCCTCCCAGGTTGTCATCTCGTCGGGGAGTGAGGAGTCCGGTGCCGCGTCCCAGGTCGCATCTGCTGAGGGGAGGTCCAAGAGGCGGAGGTTGGAGTTGGACTCCTCGGCAGCCGAAGGGGCAGCTGAGACCCCACAGGGCCCGACGGAGGAAGATGGCACGGAGTCATCCAGGTTGGTGGGGGGTTTGGTGGAGGAGGAGGCCGTGCAAGGGACAGAGACAGGGTCTGGAGGTGGGGATTCCACTGGTACTCGTGGTGCAGTGCAGGGACAGTAGGCAGCACAGGCCGCCACGGAGGTGCCTGTGTGTAATCCTGTCCCCGATCCTGTGACTGCATCATCTTGCACCAGCAGGGATACCTTTGTCCAGACCCGTTCTCAGGGAGGGGATCGGCTTACACCAACTGGACTTCCTCTCCCTGCGGATGTGGCTATCCGGCACCGGGTTGAGCCTGTCCTGGGTGGGGTGGCGTCAACGTGCCATGCGAACTGACCTGCAGTGTCTTCATGAGGAGACTGCACGTCTTCTCGCATGGCTCGTTGACCGCGTTGACCCACTGAGACAGCTCACCAGGGCCGGAGTCCTCCGTTTTCTGGACCTTGTTCCGACCCCCTCCTCAACTGGACCCGCTATGCGCCAGTCGTCCTCCGTGCCATCTTTTCACCCATGTGTCACCTGGGTGCCCTGTGGAGCTGCCTCTGACCCTGCGGCCAGGCTGGTGGAGAACACATCCCTGCCACAGTCGGGAGTCGGACGTCCAGCAGGGGTGGCCACCTCAACAACTGCACCCCAGCTGGAGGAGGATGTGCAGGCAGCAGGAGCCAGGGCACAGGCAGCGGCACAGCAGCAGCAGCAACAAGGTGGGGCCATGATGGCTCAGGGCCTTCATCATCAGAGGGGCAGGCATCGGCCTCAGGGCAGGAGTACCCTGGATAGGAAGTGTCTTCCGTGTGGCAGCGGTTGGGCCATGCAATAGATGCGGAGCGGCAGCGGGTGGAAGAGGCACGGCTCACGATGGTCAGGGCGGAGAACTCCATGCGTAGGGCCCTGAGGCGGGCCGAGTACCTCGAGGCCATTCGCAGGGACCTGGAGATCCAGATGTCATCGTCCCTGCGAACCCTCGGGGCCATGGAAGAGGACCGCCTCCGGGACATCGAGCAGGAGTTCGATGATGCCCTGGCCCGGGACATCAACAAGTGAGCCGTTGGTCTTGCCCGCTGCCCTTGTAAATAGTTAGTTAGTTAGTATTAGGTTTCCTTTAGTTTTTTCTTTATTTTGGACCGCTTGGACAATGCACCACATTTTTGTGTATAGTTTTTTTTATTAGGTAGTAGTTTTTGGTAGGTTTCATTTCTTAAGTTGGGCTCATGGACCCTGGATTCTTCAATTGTACATAGTTGTACATTGGATTCATCTTTTTAAATATTTTTTTGTGTTCACCATCGAGCAATGGTTTTTTATTTTCCCTTGAATTTGCTTTTTTGGACTGTGATTTTGGACAACTTTTTTTTTTGGATTTCTTTTACTTAGACCATTTCTTTTGTTATTCCCATTGTTGTGTGTTTAATTTGATTTACATTCATGTTATCTTTAATATATATTTTTTTATACTTTCATTTGTGGTATTATCTCATTGGTTTCATGCATGTCATGATATGGGTTTTGACATTCACTTGCACCCATTGTGTGTGTGTGACGGACATGTGTTCATTTACATACTTGCCATTGGGGTTGTATCATGTAATTGGCATTTCTATGTGGGTGGATGCAATACTTGGGTGGGTCTTTGGCCTGTGGAGGCTGGCCATAAGGGCCAGGGATCTAGATTGTGATGACGTGTTGGCTGGGGGACATGTTTCGGGGCCTACTGGCAGGTGCCCTGCACTTCTTGGGGGTGGGGGTGCAGGGGACATGTGTGGGGGCCTGCTGGCAGGTGCCCTGCATTGCTTGGGGGGTGGGGGTGCAAGGGGACATGAGTGGGGGCATGCTGGCAGGTGCCCTGTACTGCTGGGGGGTGGGGGTACAAGGGGACATGAGTGGGGGCCTGCTGGCAGGTGCCCCTCAGTGCTTGGTGGGTGGGGGTGCAAGGGGACATGAGTGGGGGCCTGCTGGCAGGAGCCTTGCACTGCTGGGGGGTGGGGGTGCAAGGGGACATGAGTGGGGGCCTGCTGGTAGGTGCCCTGCACTGCTGGGGGGTGGGGGTGCTGGGGGACATGAGTGGGGGCCTGCTGGCAGGTGCCCTGCACTGCTTGGGGGGTGGGGGTGCAAGGGGACATGAGTGGGGGCCTGCTGGCAGGTGCCCTGCACTGCTGGGGGTGCAAGGGGACATGAGTGGGCATGATTGGGGCCTGCTGGCAGGTGCCCTGCACTGCTGGGGGGTGGGGGTGCGGGGGGACATGAGTGGGGGCCTGCTGGCAGGTGCCCTGCACTGCTTGGGGGTGGGGGTGCAAGGGGACATGAGTGGGGGCCTGCTGGCAGGTGCCCCGCATTGCTGGGGGGTGGGGGTGCAAGGGGACATGAGTGGGACATGAGTGGGGGCCTTCTGGCAGGTGCCCTGCACTGCTTGGGGTGGGGGTGCAAGGGGACATGAGTGGGACATGAGTGGGGGCCTGCTGGCAGGTGCCCAGCACTGCTGGGGGCTGGGGGTGCAAGGGGACATGAGTGGGGGCCTGCTGGCAGGTGCCCTGCACTGCTGGGGGGTGGGGGTGCAAGGGGACATGAGTGGGGCCCTGCTGGCAGGTGCCCTGCACTGCTGGGGGGTGGGGGGGCTGGGGGGACATGAGTGGGGGCCTGCTGGCAGGTGCACTGCACTGCTTGGGGGGTGGGGGTGCTAGGGGACATGAGTGGGGGCATGCTGGCAGGTGCCCTGTACTGCTGGGGGGTGGGGGTACAAGGGGACATGAGTGGGGGCCTGCTGGCAGGTGCCCCTCAGTGCTGGGGGGTGGTGGTGCAAGGGGACATGAGTGGGGGCCTGCTGTCGGGTGCCCCTGAATGCTGGGGGGTAGTGGTGCGAGGGGACAAGAGTGGGATATGAATGGGGGCCTGCTGGCAGGTGCCCTGCACTGCTGGGGGGTAGGGGTGCAAAGGGGTTAATGCGTTGGTGATCACTAGTGCAAGGTGACATGTGGCTTGGCTGGGGGGGGCATGCCCATGGTGGATGGGCTGCCTGCGGGACATGACCAGGGCTGCAGGGTAGTCCCCTGTGGTGTGGGCTGCCTGCAGGGGCCGTGGAGGGTGTAGAGGGAACACCTGGGAGGACCCACACTGGCAATTCACGTGTAGGACTCCCCTGCACCCTCGAAATACACGTACCCTACTCGCACAGGGCCTATCGCGTGTGAAACTTCACGTGCACCCCAGTAATACACGTACCCTGCTGAAATCGCGTGTGGAACTTCCCGCACACCCCAGTAATACACGTTCCCCGCTTGGCGTTTGCTGTTTGGCAGCCCTGTAGGGTTAGCGCAGCCCTTTGCGCTGAATTGGGAATTTTGATGGCTTTTCCATGTGCAAGGGCGTTCTTGGGGGCGTAACTGGCGCTGCTGCAGGGTCGCTGCGCCACTCTGCTCCACGGCTGGTTTTGGAGGCTAAAATCCATGAATGCGCTGTGCGCGGAAATCGATTTTAGCGCACGCGGCTGGCGCAGACATTCGCATGCCGGGTGCGCCACTTTTTAGTCTTTTTTTTTTTTTTTTATTGATTTAGCTGTTGAAACAACTTTTCAATACACAAACATGAAATTTGATTTAAAGTCATAAAAAATTAATCAATTTTAGAAAATTTCATGATAGGATGTACAGACTCAAGCAGCACAACTGTTGTTGCCCATCATCTAACAAATATACAGACATTTAACTAGTACATAATAAAGTAAAAATTCAAACAGATTAGATATACTTCAGAAATAAATACTTCAATGACATTATAAAATAAGATTAGGAAAGGAAAGGAGGAATGTCCTCATTTCCTTAACTTTTAGGTATCAAGCTGCTTGAGACTTTAATTACATCTCATTTAACTCTTTTCTAAGCTTAAAGATAGTAAAAAGTTGGTTAATGCAATCTGCACTAGATAAATATTAGAGCATAGTAAGAAGGTCCATCTCATATCTTGATCAACAGTTTCTATGCAAGGCAGAACTTTCAAAAAATGTATTGACCTTCGAGCATTCAATTTTGGACAGTGACAAACTAAGTGTTCCAATGATTCGGTTGTATTATTTTGCATACAGAATCGACATGCTTGTAGAGCTCGTGATCGGAGGTTTCGCCTTGCCTGAACCTGGTGAGTAGGCCATAAATCGAATCGCGCTCTCAAGAAGCCTGCTCTTAGTTTAACAGAAGGGAATTTTAGAAGATAAGATTCGGGGCATTTCATAGCTTTGGGCCAAAAGCGAAACTTACATGGTTGACGATACTTTTGGCAATTATCAATGGTGTTTGACCAATCTAGGTTGTAAAATGCTGTTTTGGAACCTACAGGATTGGCTATCAACTTGTAAATTGAAATGTTAGCAGATGCTAATGCTTCCAAACACAAATTAATCCACAATTTTACAAAGTTCTTATCGGTTGTTAGCATATAGGCACCTATTACAGATAACAAATTCATATTTTGATTTGCCATAAGACATTTACGAAATAACATACAACATCGCCAAGTATAGATCGCGTGTATGGAGACAAGACCTACTTCATATCGCAACCAAGCACTTGGAACACAATGCGGGAGGTTGAGCACAGCCCTCCAAAACTTTCCCTCAAATCTCTCCAGGCACACGCGATTGAAATTCATTAGGGTTTCAGCTCCATACAGAATAGAAGGGATTGCTTTCATTGACCAGTAAGTTATTACTGGTTGAATTTTAAATTTTCCGAATTTGTGCAAGATGATTTTAGATTGCGAAATTGCTGAAACCAATTTTGCCTCCATGCGAATAATTTGTTGGTGCGGTTTGGCCGAGCCACTAAATTCACAACCCAGATATGTATATGACTGCACGACTTCTAAAGGAGTACAGTCAAGTACCCACCCGGGGTTGAATTTATGTAGCCGATTTGCCTTGTAAACTACAATCTGGTTTTTTTTAGTGTTGATTATCAGTTGATTCTCAATTAGATACACGTTAAATGCATCAATGAGGTTCTGTAAGCCCCGTGGCGTTTTTGAGATGAGGACTATATCATCCGCATAGTTTAAGTTAGTAACTTTTTGTCCTTTAAGGACAGGAGCATCGGAGGCGACCTGTTGAAAAATTGAAGTTAGATCATGGATGAAATAGTTAAAATTGCTGCAGCTAATAAGCAGCCTTGCTTTAGGCCCCGGTCTGTCTTAATTGGGGCAGACAACAAGCCATCTAAAGTGAGCCTTACACGAATCGAAGTGGCTGCATGAAATGCGTGAATAATATCGTGAAGATCTGGGGGGCAGTTGTCTCTTGTTAGTTTCTTCATAAGCAGGGCACGTGAGACAGTCAAAGGCAGCATGTAGATCAATAAATGCAAAGTAAATGGATTGTTTGTGGAACTGACTATGGGCTTTTATTACATTTAGAGTTAACAAATTTATACAGGTACCCATACCTGCAACAAATCCCGTTTGTTGCCGATCTCGCTTGGCAGCGAGGTCTGTCCAAAGATTAAATTCATTTAGAACCAATTTAGCAAAAAGTTTGCCGGGACGTCCAGAAGGGCAATAGGGCGGTAATTACAAGGGTCAGCACGATCACCCTTCTTATAAATCGGGACTATGACCGAGCATAGCCACAAAGTTGGCAAAATACGATGTTTCATGATTTCGTAAAAGATAGCATGAAGGTTTTTTGCCCATAGCCTCGGGTTTTCTTTCAAGATGGCATTGTGTAGGCCGTCAGGCCCAGCGGCACGAGAAGAGCTCAGCTTTATGATCAGCTCTTCCAGTAGAGCCAGGGAGCAGGTTAGATTCCACTGAGCTTTTGGTTGAGGCTTATATGCATTATGATCGAAAAGCGGATCACAGTATAAAACTGAGAAGTGTGCGATCCACGCAGCTTCGGTACCCACACCAGTTTGGGCATATGCCTGTGATAGGTTAGAATTTGAATTAAGAAGGCGCCATGTTTCGGCCGAATTCTTGGACTCGATTGAGCGCAGCATGGCTTCGCTATCTTGTTGAAACATCCATGCTCGACGTCCACGAATCCAATTCGAATATTTACATTTAGTGGATCTTAATGCACTATGAGTGTCAATATTGTTTAACTTCAAAATGAGTCTCCTTTCTTTGCGATATTCGGCCCTGCGTGCTTTAATTACAGGATCGTAAAGGTGTTTATGTTTTTTCATCTTTGGATTTGGTACAATTGTATTCCGATATGGTTCTTAAAGATCGGTATACTCAATTAAGTCATATGAGTTATCAACTGCAAACAGTGCATTTGAGAATTGTGTAAGGGTTTTCTCAGACCATTTTAGGCGGTTTTTTGCGTTGTTAACCGTTAGATGTTGGGTCATCCATTGTTTAATGGGGGGAGTACCTGACCAGTTAAGATGTAGAGAAAGAAGCTGATGATCACTTGCAGCTTGTGCAATTATTTCAAATGAAATGACACTACTAAACATAGATTGGTCAATGTACATGTAATCAATGATACTTTGACTCTTACCCCGTTGCCATGTAGGTTGCGGGGGAATGTCACATTCTACTGAGCCATTGATTACTCGCATGTTACGCTCATGCATAAGATGGGACCAGGTAGATAAGGCCCTGGTCTGGTTTTGGTTACCAGGGGATAAACAGTCCATATTTAAATCGCCCATAATCAGAGTATCGATGCTACCAGGAGTTGCCGCAATTTCGTCTAGCAAGACCATTAACCCCGCAAAGAAGGCTATGTCAGATAAACCTGCCGGATTACGATAGATGTTAATAAGGGCTATGGTGTGGTCACAATGGGTGATCTTGACTAATTGCAAAAAAATATTAACATTTGACCACGCCTCAATTTTAAAGCCAAGTTTTTTATTGACTGCAACCATTAAGCCCGATGAAGGGCGACCACGTAGTCCCATCTTTGCTGGTAACAAAATAACATCAAAATTGTCCCATGTAGGGGGGACCAGATACCAGGTCTCCTGCAGTGCAATTATAGCATAGTCCGACAAAGAAGTGTGCAAATGAGTGTGGCCTCTGGTGTTCCAAGAGGCTATTTTGATGACATGAGATTGGGGTACAGTTGGTGGTTAATAATTAGGAGATTGAAGGTCATCACCGGGATTGTGATATATTTGTGGTAAGTGGTGTGAAGGGTCCTACACACGTTCTTTTAAACGGGCTGGGTCTTGCGCCAATAAGAATCCCATATTAAAAAGGGTCCTCTTGGCTAGCCAAATCGTGTTCAAAACAATGCCTGAAGGAATCCAAAGCCTCACAATAGCTGTGGTTTCGTCATTCAAATATTCCACTTGAGCGATGTCCTGGGATGTCAAGTCTTCTAATTCTCGGACATCACTAAAGATATTAAGTACACTTTGTCTGTTTAGATTGTAGATTGGATAATCACCTTCACGGCACTGCAAAATCAGAGTATGACAAGTAGAGGCCTTAGAGATTGAGTGCCTTGAAAGGATATTTTTGTTGGGCTTCAGGCCATTAGCAAAGCGTGTATGTGTATGGCGTTCCGGAATATATTTTGAAGTCAAGGGAGTCAGGCACGAAGGGCGTATAGGGATGTGCATTGCACCGTGAGTCGCAAAATTTGTTGATTTTGCCTGTTGAGCCACCGGAGAAGACCAAGATACTGATTTTGATGAAATATCAGTGGTTGACTTCGTTAATTGTTGGGGTGGCCCATGGTTACGCTCATCCATATAAGCATCCACCGCCTTTCGCATTTCCTTCAAGATCAGGGATCTTTGGCATTCGGATTCAATGGATTTGGTCACAGATGGCACATTGTCCATATAGGGAATTGGCTGCTTAGGTGTCACTAGGTCATGATGTTTGATATGTGAGTCAGCACTAAATGCATTGACCAAAGCATCCAGTGGTTCATAGGCTTCAATGATGGCAGGAGGGGCTTGATCATTGGAGTACGATGTCAGGCTAGTTGGGACTGGTAAAGCAACAGCACTTGGGATGGTGATTTTCTTGAAAAATGCATTTAATGATGCTTTAGTCACTCTCGGAATTGGCATGTTTTTGGTTTTCCTTTTCTTGTGTGGTTGTTGTTTAGTGGTGGCTCTGATATTTTTGATTTTTGGATCAGAGCCAGGGACTGGGCCATGCATAATATTTGGTACAGGCACGAGAGGAGGGTTTAAGTTATTCACAGAGGCCGTCACACAAACATTCTCAGTTGATTCATGCACACTGTCCCATGAGTTATTTGTTGGGGACATGCGAGCAAGGGACTGTTTTGAAGGGCTTGTTGTAATAATGTGAGGAACTGCAGGCAACACAGAATAAGTTGGAATGCACGGTAGAGGTGGCCTCGATGCAATTATGTTCTTAGTTAAATCAATGCACGGTGTGCCAGGGCCTGCAGGGAGAAAAGCATGGGGAGCCTGGTTAACTTGTTTAGTCCATGCTAATAAATCGTCCAACTTTGATTCTTGTTTTGTTATTTTGGCATCCAGGGCTTCAAAAAGTTTGAATATAGACAATAAGGTTGTGTTAATTGCTGCCAGGGTGGTTTGTAATAGGTATGGATGGATATCAGCTGACTCACACTTTGATTGTATTGTGGGGCGCCGCAGGGTTGGATGTACATAAGAAATGGCAGATATGGAGTGGTCAGGGGATGGGGGATCAGTGTATGAACTATGAAGTGGATTCTGAGAAATGCGAATCGGTATTGGAGATTCGCACTGGCTTGCGTACAGAGAAACCTCTTGATTGTCTGGGGAATCAGCGGTGTAGTCAGGTGATATAGAGTCAACAGAACTTACAACCAATTGCGGGTGTTGTTGGCAAGGTGAGTTTAACATGGTGTTGTCGGATAGTTCACCAAATGCCATTAGTCCCGCAGTGGGCCTATTAAACGGACGTTGTATTGGTAGGCCAGAGCTAAGGATTAATTGATGTGGCTGAAAGGTCTGTGACTTCAACTGAACGTTGAATTTCGGTGTGGATAAGGAGGACGGTTAAAAAGCAATGTGCTCGGGTCTTTCGTGGGTCGAGGACATGGAGTCAACACAATGGATTTATGAGAAGACACATTTTTTGGTGCAATGGACGGGTTGCCATTGGGGCTGTGGCTGGTAGTTATCATGGGAGGCATGTCAGATTTTAAAGAGTAAACCTGTCTACGCTTTGACATGACTCACACACTCCCAGACACGCAAGCCTGTGCTGGATCAACGGCCACAAGGAGGGTCTTAGACCAGAGGACAACACTGGGCAACAGTAGAAAGAAGAAAAGAAAAAAGAAAAGAAGAAAAGAAGAATAGAAGAATGGAGGCTGGTCTTAGGAGGCACTTACTTTTCTAGAAAATTAATAAAAGGAGCCACCTCCACCGTCACAGCGGCAAAGCGGGTAAGCGGTACTCAGACCGGTACTCGCCCGTGTGCGCGCGCGCTGTGCGCGTGCGCGGCCACTTTGTAAGGGTGAGTGGCTCGTCCCGCGGCCAATCGCCGTGCTGGGGGCAGAGTTGTTGAACCCAGCCTGGGCTAAGCAAAACTGGCAGTGGAGAGGCCAGAACAAACAGCCAGAACAAACAGAGATTCGCTCTTGGTAGAAACGTGGAGACGTAGACCAACTTCAAAAGTCTTCAGTGAACAGGAACAGCGGGTAGTGCGGGTAAGCGGTACTCACTTAAGGCACGTGCATGAATAGAAGTTATCAAATGAAGGGAAAATTAGGAAAGCAGTCTCCGACCGTATATAAAGCAGGGATTTTGAGACCTGTGGATTTGACACAACTCCAATATATCTTAAATTCAAAAATGTAATTCAGACATCAGCTCTTAAAGGTCATATATACAAAACTACAGTGCAAAAATAAAAGAAAGTAACCTTACGGCATAGTAACATACATAACATATACAAGTTCATGAAATAACTTTGTATATTATCTTTATAACGTTTTCAAAATAATACTCCTTTAATGGGGCAGTTTAATATTGGAAGACCTATATGAAGAAGGCACCAGTAAGTAACCATCATCTCTAATCCTCATCATATTATTGGTGAGGTCTGGTATGCCATAGGTCTGGGAGTTACTACGAGCTCACCCATTCAGCACCCTAGAGCCCTACAACCCTTCCTCCAGAACAAATGGAGAACTCAGCCATGGGCAAGTTAGGACTGTCGTTTATTACAAATACCGATAATGATGATACAAGACAATAAAACATCTCTACAGTCACCATTCCCAAAGTTATGTCTCCCCTTTATGATACAGAATTGTGTCACAATCTGGGCCCAAACCTATCACACGTACTAATTGGGTTCTCCGAGAGGTAGGCACTATAGAATGCCCGTATACATCCTACTCAATTGGTCCTTCTAGGTCAGGTGGTTGTCCTGCCCCTGACCCATAAAACTATTTATTAAAATGTTGCAGGGTCACAGGATTACCGTTGGCCCTTGTCCCCCGCCATCCACCCCTGGATTTCTGTCCTCCGATTGGCTGGAACTGGTCTCCTCAGCCTGCGACCCTGTTTGGTTGTCAGCGCTCTGTGCATCTCTTCAAGGTGATGTGAATGACTATGTGTGCCCAATGTATCTGTTAGCAGTACCACATTTGCCTGTGAGAGTGCTCTCCATGTTGCAATGTTAACTTGTTCATGTTTCACTTTATATCTGGGCTGCTGAGAACTGCTTGTCTTCCCACGCGGGTGAATAACCATTGTTTAGATCGGGCGCATCGCGTTGTTGAGGACCACAAAAATCGAGATCTTCTGGTCTGCAATTAAGAGGATTTATTCTAGTTTTCTGGAGATGGATGGCCCCTTGTCATCTTAATTTTGGAATGTGCTGATTGTCTCTGACGTTGGCTGTGAGCCCTGCCCCTCCTGCTTTGTGCAGTCTGGTGCTGCTTTTCTCTTGTTCCTTTGTCCTGCAGTTTGAAGTCTTATGTGATTTTCGTTATACTTATTCTATGATTTCTGCACACTTATATCGTGCTGTTTCCTATAGGTTAGTCGTACCTGGTCCTTACATGCTCTTCATGTGATCCTGCAGTTCCATAGGGTTAGTTGGCATAAGTATCTGCAAAGTTGCTCTGCATCCTTACTGTTCATGGCCTGTAAGAATGTCGTATTTTCCCTTGTTCCCTCCCTTGCCTTGAAGCACTTTGAAACACGTTGTGTATAGGCGCTATTTAAATAAACTATCATATCATTATCATATCTTTGTTGCCTTGCATTGAGCGTTTCTGCACTTGAGAAAAATAATAAAAAGCTTTGACAGTATGTATATATGTATCTGTCCTCTATCTACCGAACTGTGTAAGCATGTTCTGCATGTACACGAGTGTGTGTTTGCACAGGTTGTGACTGTATTTCATGGCTATATGGTGGTGTCACTAATGACGTCAGCAGAGTGGTTTCTCAGAATTTAGTCAAAGTCATCCATCATGGCATTAGGGTCTGTGACCACTGTTGAAACACCTGTATCCATAAAGACATTCACTGGATAAGGTCTAAATGGCTGTGTGAGTACTTCTCTGCATACGTGTCAGTCACTGGTGCTCCTGGGGCTGTCCAAGTAGGGAGTGACTTCGGGCATTCTTGACTCTTCGGGCCGCCATGTTCATGGGGATGAGGGGGGGGGGGCATTCTTGGGACTCTCTCTTCAATGTTTATTCCTAACAAATGTTAAAAATAGGATACTTGGAGCGATTAGCAGAGGAGAGGTACAACCCATGTGAATGCTTAATTAACATGTGATGGTAAATACGAAAACAATCATTTTCAATACAGGGCATTCACCTCAAGTGCAATGCCATAAGCACTTGCCCAGAGTTGAAATTCAGCACAATTATAGCCTGGCTGTTTAGAGCATGACGTATGCTAGAGTGAATTAGAGCTTCAAAGTGTTATCCAAATGTTGGTTAAAGAGGATGTTGCGCAGCACAAGTACTGCTCATAGCACATTGCAAGCACGTTGTTGGTTTATGGAATGCAATTCATAGGTGAACAGGCTGTTCACTAGCATAATTGCGCTACTGGGGTAGGTTTAAAGAGCCCCAAAGTGCTGCACATTTTGTGAGTTCACCCTTGCAGCAACTGTAAGTGCTCTCTAGACCACGCTAGCTTCAAGGAAATATTTTGTCTGACTATGCCAAAGTTTCGCTGTGCACGCAGGCTTTTATGTAGGTGTAAGGATACATTGAAATTCAGTCCTTTGTTTTATTGGTGTGTATGCATCCAAGACTAGTGTATTGTGAAGGATCAGAGATAGGACTCAGACAACTGGACATGTTTGAGAAAATACTTGATGTTTTATTAAAGCAAAAGAAAATCCCTCACCTAGCCCTATTGCTATCGGACAGTTTCCCTATCTAATAAAGCACGAAAGGTGCCCGTCAGGATGTCATACACAAACTTGTTCTCTGTCTAAAACCTAGACTATCTACCTGACCATATGATATGATAGGATAGGATTGGTTATTTAAAACGTGCTTAATACCCAGAGGTTTCTAAGCTCGGACCCGGGGATCGAACCTGTGTTGCTCTGTGTCGTCTTGCTTCCAAGGCGAGCACTTTGCCCCCGAGCTATCCTCCCGGGATATACGACTATTAAAGGAAAAACACATTCAAACAAAAGGTTCTGCTGCCTGGTGTCTGACCCCCTGCCTAACCAATGTCTCGGGAAATTGCCCCTCCGAGTTTCCCAGATTCCCTGTTACTGTCACAGTTCCAATGATCATTAAATCATCGCAAAGTTGTTATGTAAACAAAATAGAAGTGCCCCTCTTATCTTTCTCCGACCTGACCACCTGTTATGGTCTCAATACGTGAAAGTTCCTCTAGATTTCCTCATAGTAAAAAGGGCAAACTCCAATACACCTCCATCCAAGTCTGTGCAAAGTTTACAAGTCTCTTTTCTGCATATCAGACTTCGTTTGACATGTTCCAATTCTTCAAGAGTTTGCTTTGGGTCTGTTCCATTCTCTGATGCGGATAACTCTGGGCGGTCCACTGTGGACCAGTAGATTTTAAATCAGCTAAATGTTTAAGGGTTTCTAGCCTTTGACTTTGGTCATCTATCTGGTTCCGGCTTTTGACCCTCATCCAGGTGTCTCTTTCAGTAAGGTTACACACTTTACACAATCTCCTCTGTGCCCAGTTCCTCTTCTTCAATCTTCCCTTTTCTAGGCTATACTCTTCTAGTGCGCCCCCTTTTTTTCGGATGCCTTTATTGCCTGGTTTCTAGTACCCCCTCTTCTATTCAGGACTTTTGAACCCCTTTCTTGGAGTTTATTTTCTCTTACTTGCTATTTTATTTATTTTTCACTTGTTAGGCGCCTATACAGCAAGTAAATACTGTTTCAAAGCACCCACAGGCCACAGTGAGGGAACAGAGTGTGAAACACATTACTAAACACAAAAAGAAATTTAAAAAAACAGTGGGGGAAAAAGGACAAACCTACTATGCCTTGTAAGTATTCAGAACGTGCAAGCGCAGCAAGGGAGAGGGGAAGGGGGGAAGTGCTAAAGTGTCCGTGCTCATGGGTGAGCCACAGATGAGTGCATAGTAGAAGTGCATGGTGTGAAGAGTGCCCCACGGCCAGGGGTGAGCTACTTGACAGGCCCCCATGAGCTACTTGAGTGGCTTTAATGAGAGTTTCTTGTGTAGTGCCACAAAGCTGGGCCGCCCTACTCACTATCCTTATTGCGTACCCATTGCTCCATGGTCTCCTTCCCATACGGAGGTGGTTGCCCCTTCTGCAGCAGAATCTTCTTTCATTGGACACCAGTTCCTTGTTTCCTGTGTCGCCTAACTTCTCTGGAGCCGCCTTCTCTCTGGTACTTCTGTCTGCTGCATTGGTTGCGGTTTGGGCTCTCGTTGACAGAGACCTTTGAACTGTAGTCCTCTGGCACACCTGGGCTCAGCAGCGTTGCACAGGCTCAGCAGCGTTGCACAGGCTCTCAGCCCACAATAGAGAGTAGTGGTGGTGTCTCCAGGCTGCGTTGGGTCAGCAGTGCAGTGGCAACATCCACTCTGCGTGGCTTCCTCTGGGTTGGCTGGATGCATGCCAGCTCCTTTCTCCTCCCAGGTAAGGACTATGTCCTATATGTGCCTGTCTCTAAATGAAAGAACTCCATCCCATTGGTCCTGGAACTTCTTTAAGGAGGGATCAGGAACGAAGCAAAACATGTGTTTGTTTTGTTTGTTTTTGCATTTATATAGCGCTACGAACCCTCCGGAATTTGAGCGCTGCTTATTTCCCACGGTGTGTGGTGCTAATGTATCGACCTCGGAAGGATGAAAGGCTGAGTTTGACCCTTCCCGGGATTCGAACCTGCGTCAGCAGGATTTGCACAGATGTCAAAGCGAGTGCTCTACTCGCTTTGCTATCTGACTGACCATGTGAGTGCTCCGTTACATTAATACCATCAGCTGCTAGCATGTATCCAGAAAATACGCTGGACATCGGGGTTAAGGGATATGTTACAACCTTGTTTGACCGTGAGTCCTTGCCCCTTAAATAGGAATCACTTCCAGTGAGATCCCAGTAGCCCAAACAACTAGGGAGGATTTTGTGTAGTGGGCTCACCTCCCTAGTCTTACTTTGGGTGATTCCCCCTTGGGGAGAAGGGACGAATTCCCTGGATTTGTCACATAAACCATTGCATCTTTCTGATTTTGGCGCATATAAGCACCAACATGGCCAACACAATGCTACAGAGAAAAGAAGCAGTCCTCTTCTCAACATGGTTTTTCATCACACGCCTCCTCCTGAGTCAATCCTTGGGAGCTATTTTGCTCTTGATGCTACCCTAGGAGAGCCTAGCTAGCTGGAAATCAACGGCAACCAGGAGCTAATTATGGCTCCCCAGGCCCAACGGTTCATTAGAAACATGCATATGTGACATTAACTTTGAGTGTTTGAAAAGGTTAATGAATAATAACGAAGACACATATATAAATAACAGATCACACATAATGGCCAAAAAAGTTAAAGTGTGCATCTCATGTGGAAGCTAGATGTGTAATGCACTCTGTTCTCTCTCCTGGTTCCTCAGTGATAGCTCATGCTTACTGCTTTATGCCCAACATCCAGTCGCTGGTTTTAGCTCCTGCTCATCAAACCTTTATTTCAAACTCTGCTTTTCAATTACAGTCTTTCATCAAAGCTCCTTTACCAGTCCTTCATCCTAGACCTTCTCTATCAACCTCAGCCCTTTGTCATGGTCCTTTATCACAGTCCTCTGTCATCAGAGCCCTTCTCCATCATAGTCCTTCTCCTTTATTAAAATCCATCCTTTGTTATAGTTCCTCATCACAGACCCCAGTCACTGTCCTCTGTGACAGTCGTCCTTTGTCACACCTCTTGTCCTTCATCAATCCTTCCCCATTCATAGCCCTTCTCCTTCCACAATCCATTACAGCTCCCCTCCATCACAGCCCTTGCCCCCAGTAAGTCCCACTTCATCACAGTTCTTTTCTTTTAATAGTCCCCAGTCAGTCCTCTCCATAACATTCCACAATAGTTATTCTCAGGGGACCTTCTGACAGGGAAATTCTCCCTGTCTCAAAAGGTTTTCATCAGTCCTCCTTTATCATTGTCCTTTTCCTTTGACATAGTTGTTTGTCAGAGTGCTTCATCAGTTCTCCTCCTTAGGCAGTCTTCCTTCATCACAACTCATCTCCAACGTCAAAGCACATTTCTTTCACCACAGTCGTTCAACACAGCCATTCTCCTTTGTCACAGTCGTTCATCACAGTGGCTGGTGAGACAGAGACACTGTCCCATCCGTACTGCAGCACAGAGCACCATGACCATGCTATAAATAGGACCAGCAAAGGAAAGGTTTCCCGGGCCTACCTTAGGAGTCCCCGCCAATGTGATCCTGAGTATGAACTTGGACATTTGTTTTCCTTCAACACCAGTAGTGGTTCTGTAGTGTGAGTGCGTGTGTGTGTGTTTGTGAAATATGTGTGCGTAAAGGACAGTGTAAGGTGTGCATTTGAGAAGACTGATACTAGGTGAAAGGAGGTTGGTTGAGTAGTAGCATGGGAGGAGTGGTGTAGTGGAAGGAGGAGTAGTATTGGAGTAGGAAGAGGAGAAGTAGTAGTAGTACTCGTAGTAGTAGAGTGGTAGTTACGGTTTCCTGTACTGTAGCTTGGCTGCACCGCAAACAGTGCAGAATATTTGCTGAAGTATAAAGGAAACCTGTACTCCCTTCAAAGATTGCCGCCGCCTCAAGGAAGAATCCCCTTTTTTGAATCCATGGTAACTCCATCTGTGAAGGTCCTCTGAAATCAGAAGTGTGACAGGTCTGGGTCTTGTAAAAATCAAGAATGTTGTCCAGGTAGACGATCAGGCTATGGCCAAATAGGTAAGAGAAGACGTGGTCCATAAACCATTGAAAAATGTCTGGAGCGTTGATGAGGCTGAAGAGCATGACCGATATTGGTAGTGGCCAAAAGTTGTCCGAAAGGCAGTCTTCCATTCATCACCCTCCTTTATTCGGACCAGCTGGTATGCCACTCTGAGGTCCAATTTGGTAAATATAACCGCTCCTTGGACAGCTGTAAGGATATCCGATATCAAAGAAACGGGATGCTTGTCCTTCATTGTCAACTTATTAAGGACTCTAAAATCCAGACAAGAGCGTAGTAAATCCGCTCTCTTTTTCTTGGGAATGCAAAACAAGGATGAGCTTCCAAGAGATTCAGACTCGGTTATCAGACTATTGCGTACATTGATGTCCAGATATTCCTAGAGTACGCTTTTCCCTTTTGCCCGAATGCACAAACATCCTTTCAAAGGGAACAGATGAATCAGGGATTATGTCAATAGCACAATCATTTGGCCATTGAAGGAGAAGTGTCTTGGTAAGGTTATCCGTGAATATGTCCAGATAGTCCCGATATTTGTCAGGAATAATGGTAGCCAGTGTGGTTGCTGTAGAGTATAACCTATTATTGGCCATGGTCTTGGTTGAAACAAGGGAACAATGGCTAATCTGACCCCAAATTCTTTCCATCATGATATTAATTTTATAATTCACGCTCTTCTGCTCTACGCTTATAACCATTATTGGTAATTTAAAATCCCCCACATCCTACTGTGTTTTCTTTTGCATTTCAATATTATTTGCTCCCTCGCCACCCACTTCCTTATTGTTTTGGCAGTGGACACTACATATCATCAGATTCTCTTGGAGAGATCTGCATATTGTATTTCCTGTTAACTAATGAAAATAATACAGCTTCTGCAGTAGCTGTCTGCATCTGAAAAGGCTTAAATAAGACAGTTTTTAGGACAAGAGGAGGGCTGGAGGACATGTACAATGCTTTGAAGTTTGAGAATGCATTGTATGCAGGAAGCAGATTGTGATGAATCCTGCAGTCATCTCTAATTCCCCAGTGGTATTCCCTTCTCATGTGGCTAGGGAGAGGCAGCCGCTACCTAATCTTGATCTTGGGGTGGTGTCAGGATGGAGAATCATATGGTGGGGTGAAAACAATAAGGGTAGGTGATGGCTCTGACAGAAGAGACTCAGTATTCTTCCATTCACTGAAGAAGAAACCCTAATCCCAATGTTTCTAATGACCTGCTATCATTATTCAGAACCCTTTAATTGTAAGGACTTGAAACCTATTTGTGCTAAACATCTTAAACAGAACTTTATTCATTCTTCTTATGTGCATAACCTCTCAAACTCAGTTGACATCTGGTGTTCATGATGATCGTTATGTAGCCAAAAGTGTTAAACAAAATAACTTGAATTACTGTGCAATTACTTTGGACTCCAAATCCCAGAAAGCTTTTAGTACGTGGACGAGGAAGAGGAGTAAGGCGTCAATGAGGATCACCAGCAACTCTAAGTAACATGCAGTCTTGTTGTTATGCTTTCAATCCATTTAGCTGGACATTTAAATCCAAAAATTACCCACAGGTGAGAGAAGCTGAAGGAGAAATAGGAACGGGCTGCAGAGTACACAGAGCAGGAAGTGGAGCTGTAGAGAGAGGTAGGCGTCTGGGAGCAAGCCCAGCTGAAGGGGAGAGGTGCTGCCAGACTACCACTAGTCCACCAGACATAACGCAGTGGCGGGAGACCCAAAGGAGACAAGAGGACTCCAGGGTAGTGCAGCAAAGGAACCGTCAACTACAGACAGGTTGTCCATGTTGCCGTCAACTCCACAGACAGCAAACCGTACCAGCCGAGGGACCACAAAGCCGACAAAGGCTTTGAAAGGAGGTTTGACAAGTTGCGGATGTCACACCCGAGGCAGTGCCCTGCCACTACAACAAACCACAAGTTGAAGATGCCAGAAGAGACCAGTGAGTTGGCCCTTTTATAGTGGTAACCCAGGGGCCTTCCGACAGGGATATGGACATTTAAATACAAGTTTTGAATACCAACCAAATAGATTTACACAACAAACAAAAGAGCAAACATGGTACAATTCTCCTGACATGAGATGCCAGTTGGGGGAACCTGTAGCAAGCATCACCAAGAGACATTGTAAAAGAGACTGATAGAAGGAGCTTGAACAGACCCTCATACAGGGATGCCATTTATGAGGGAAATTGGTGTAAGTGTTAAATGAAATCAACAAGGTTGTGTCACTGAAGAGGTGGAATTGTGAGAACATTTGAAAGAAAGGTGAATGTTGCAGAAAGACCTGATAAGAGTATCAGGTAGCGAAAACTTTTTGAAAGATATCTGGCAGGAGAGTATACTAGGATATACAGTGGTTTTTTAGTTGAACCTTCTTTGGGAAAAGATACCTGGCAGGAGACTACACTAAGGGATCTGTGTGTGCCAAAATGAGGACATTCCTGCAGGGGAATTCAGCAAGAAATCCAATGTTCTATTGAAAAGGAACTTTACTATATGAAGCCTGTTTCAAATTGAAAATGTTTGATTTGCCATCCTAAAGACTATAAAAGACTGTCTTCCAATCCAGGGAATACCCTGGAAAGAGACAAATTCATTACCTTTGATATGAACTTTGGTTAAACAAAGTATTTCAGATACCTTTCCCTGGAACAATTCACGGGAAGGGAAGTTTAACCCTTGAGACAAG
Source organism: Ambystoma mexicanum (assembly GCF_040938575.1). NCBI lineage: Eukaryota > Metazoa > Chordata > Amphibia > Caudata > Ambystomatidae > Ambystoma > Ambystoma mexicanum. The sequence continues at coordinate 153,005,488 of NC_090936.1, forward strand.
GATTGTTCTGCTGAAATTGCATATATCTATGGCTTTGCATAATTTGGTTGAAGTAACAGTGTTAGTGTGAGGGTCAGATGTATTTTGGAAACAAGGTCAACTTTCTTCAGTCTTAGTTTTCTTTCCTTTTGGTTAGGGCAAGATATGTCACTTTCCACACCCATTTTCTTTCAATAAATATGGCTACTGCTGAGAAACCTGCACCCCCACAGGATAGTGTACAAGCACGCAGATATAGTCATCTGTTAACGACTTTATATGCATAGGTGCACTTATTTTATTTGATTGTGCTTGCCGATTGCCTTACTTATCAAGAACCTTCTGTGTCCATATGTCCACATGAAATATAATTGTTTAACTTCTGGCTAACATTTTAAAGTAGTTTAAAATCAGGTTCTGTCCATTTCGTGTTCACATTTGTTAATGAACGTTATGCATGTTGTTGTAGGTGAGTTATCTGATCTGCTGTATACGAGTGGAATAGCTTTAAAGTCTTACAAAGATTTTCTCTAAAAATGTGTCTCATCAAGACGAGAGTAAGGAATGTTCTTATGTTGCCATCCTTTATCCTTTTTGCAGCTAGATTCTAGTATTAGCAGATAGGCTATTAAAAGGTGCTTACGGGGGCAGAGGGCATATTTAACTTGTCATAGTGTTTGCCTTAATCTTTTCTGTGAACGATTAGTAGCTACTGTTGTCCTCTGCTCTGGCAGGGATGGAATAATCATAGCTTCTCTATTTACACCGGGTTCTGCTTTTAAAAGCCTCGGTTGTGGAATTGCATAGTTTCAGCTTCCGGATCAGTAGTATTTAAACCAATATCTTTATAGTGTCTAGCCATTCATCTTCAGGTAGGACATGTCTTTTTTGAATCATATGCTGCTACATTCATTATCTGACTTGAGGAATAAGTAGTTTGTATGGGAAGGGGTAATAGTGACAGATTTAAAGGCAGCTTCTTGGGGTTGTTTTTCTGTGCGTGGTAGCTTCAGAGAGCAGGTTTCTCATATGGTTTACATGTAGTCTTTGGAAAGATGTTGCAGAGATGGATGTTAACCAGCGCCTGACCTTATTAGGTTTCAGGGGTGTGTGATCAGCGGATCAACAGAAGACATAGTAGGAGCAATACAGTTCAGTGCTCTTTGTTATATTCAACAAGGTGGGTGTGTGTGGTAGATAACCACAGGGCCATGTATAGTCACTCTACAAAGATTAAGACGCTCCAACTAATACTAAAGTAACTACATTGGATAACAATGTGATTCAGCTGCCTAAATTTACAAATCCCGATCATCCCCTCGTTCTCTTCTCTAACAAAAAGTCTTGTGAATATAGCGCCTAGTTCACTTATTGGATTGCACTTGTATTGCCAGGGATATTGCACCCATCTTGTTTCTCGATTTCATTTGTTTTACAGTCGTTGGGTTATAGCGCCCAGCTCATTTCTCCTACCAGCAAGTGCTTCTCCATCCTTGTTTTAGGATGCAAGCCAGGCTCAGATATTACTACTGTAGGGAAGGAATGGTATCACAAGTATGACAATGACACAATGGGTACAATTCGAAAAAACCTTTAATATAGTGTCTGGGATTGTAAAAGTCCTACTCTGCCCTATAACTAAATGAGCGTAGTCTCGACCATCAAATAATAAATATTACAGTCCTGGTAGAGTCCGTCAAATCAAAATGGCCTATGCTAACAAAACCTAATACCCGCCTTATCTTTTGTACGAAAAATGTATAACTGGGAAATGTATGCAAAGGAAAAATCAGTGTCCAAATTAATAAGGGTAGCTAAATCAGCTCTCATCCCCACGTGAGACCACACGGAGTAAGGCGGTCCTTGTAGGCAGGATGACACACACTGGCTTGGATTTATGGAATACTAAACAGTTCCAAAACATGGATCAAGACCCGCTTGGCCTTCGATGTTAAAGTCTTTCTTTCAAACCTCCAAATAATGTTTCAACACAAAGTTTACATAGGTCCCCCTCTGTCGGGCACAGACCTCTTCAAACACAAATTTAATGTAGGTCCCCCTGTCGAGCTCAGGCCTCTCCAATCACAAGATTCACGTAGGTCCCCTTCTATCGGGCTCAGACCTCTCCAAGCACAAGGTTCACGTAGGTCCCCCTCTGTTGGGCTCAGACCTCTCCAAGCACAAGGTTCACGTAGGTCTCCCTCTGTTGGGGTCAGACCTCTCCAAGCACAAGGTTCACGTAGGTCCCCCTCTGTTGGGCTCAGACCTCTTCAGGACAAAGTTCAACAAAACGTGCAAAGGGGCTCCCTTCCCCAAGTTTATTACACTTCGGGTCTCCCTCAGCTGGGCTGAGACCACATTCGGGTGTCAAAGACTTTTGAATGTGCGTGGCTTTCTTTACAGACCTCCGCAGGACCACTTCGACTAAAAGTTCAAAATTTCAACTTCCACTCTCCCCTTTTCTAGGAGGTAATTCTGCCTACTTGGCTTTTTCACTTTATCCTTAAACAATGCAAATTTCAAAGAGAATTTCAAGTGGGCTACTTCCTTTTGCCAGTACACACCGTTACTCAGTATCACGGATTCCACAGCTGTATTTTACTTCTAAGTTAATTCAAAGGTTTGCCTATCCTTGTGTCTCATCCACACGCGTTCAGCCTTCACTTGCGATATAATGTTGCCACTTTAAACGTTCTTTAACACACCGGTCCCTCCGGTCGCTTACCAACTGTGTGTGTTTCTTTCTTAGTTTTAGGATTTCCAATTCACGAGTCAAGGTTAGTACCACAGGCTTGGCCTCGCCTCCCCAACTCTGCCGTTTACCGGGAGGGTCGCTGGCACCCTTGAAACACAAAGCAGTCCTTCACTTGCAGTATCTGGCCTTCTCCACGTGTCTTGCACGGCCTGTCTGAGGCAACAACCTCCAGTAGGAAACTCTTGGGGTTTTCGACCTGCTGCTTACATTCCTTGGTCTGTATCTCTGCTCCAGTAGGATTGCCTTCGACCCAGAAGTCCTGCTCGTACTCGTTTTCCGCCTTGTGTGTCTTTAGTTTTGTTTGTTTGTTCATTTATATGGCGCACCAAACCCGAAGGTAACAGGGTGCAGGAAGTATATGCAGACGTTAAGCTTAGGTTACAAGGATATAGTTACGATGTTGAAGTTGCAGTGTTGGGTTACATACAGCTGCAGGCAGAGTACAGAGAGCATTATACAGTACCACGTATAAAGGAGTTGCAATAATTACAGATTAATGAGTTGCATGGTGCATAGAGGGCAGACAGTGTAAGGCATTTATGAAATTACACGTATAAAGGAGTTGTAGTAATTACAAATACATAGGTTACATGGTAGGTGTATCTCATGGTGTGAGGGTACATAGATGGCAGCAGTAAGAGCTAAGCGCATTATACATAAGGCTGGGTCCCTGGGTGTGAGTCATTTGTTCTGAGCCGTTTCTGTATGTTGCATCTGAAGCTATGGTAGGTTTGATCTATGCGAAGTGGAAGCTGGAGTGACTTCCAGGTTTGCGCTGCCATAACTGGGAAACATCTAGCGCCTGATTTAGTTAAGTTGAATCGTGGCACAATGAGGCAGGAGGAGTTGGCAGTACTAGTGGGTCGATTGGTATTTTTCCTGACTATGCAGTTAGTAAGGTAGAGAGGAGCAGCATTATTCAGGCATTTGGATGTGAGGGAAGTTATTTTGAGCAGGATTCTGTCATTAATTGATAACCAATAGTTTTGTTTTCTGAACTCAGATATATGCTCTTTGTTTGGTATTTTTAGGGCCGTTCTTAGAGCATTATTCTGAAGTGTTTGGATCTTATTTAGTATGTACTTGTTGGCGCCCAGGTAAAGGGCGTTACAGTAGTCCAGTCTTGAGAGCATGAGGGCATTTTCTAGTATAATACAACTGGCTGATGATAAATACGGCCTGCAGGCCCTAATTAGCTTGCATGTGTATGCTAATGTAGAGGCCAAGGAATTGACTTGTTTGCTCAAGGTGAGGGTGGAGTCGAGGTAAAAGCCTAAGGTTTCTACCTCCTTGACAACCATGATAGTGTTGCCGTCAATGTCAAATGAGGAATACTCAGAATTAAGTTTTTTGAGGTTAGCCGGGGATCCTAGGAGCAAGAGTTCAGTCTTATTGTCATTCAGGCAGAGGCCATGGGTGGCCATCCAAGCCTGAATGAGAAGATACATTTTGTTCATGAGAACCGTGTCATTGAGGTAATTGCCCGAAAGGGGTATGAGGATCTGGGTGTCGTTAGCATATTTGGTGTAAGAGACACCCAGGTTATCCAATTTGTCAAATAGCGGTGTCGTGAAGATATTGTACGTGGTGGGCGAGACACATGAACCTTGTGGGACACCACTATAGGAATTGGGTCTGCAGAGTCAGGGGGGGGAAAGGACTTGCAAGGCCCCGTTATTTAGGAACGATTGGACCCATGCTATTGTGTCCTTAGAGAAGTGTGCCGCTGAGGCAAGGTGTTTGCAAAGCACTACATGGTCCACCAAGTCAAAGGCAGCTGACAAGTCAAGGAGGAGCAGCATGGCAGTTTTACCTTTGTCCTTAAGTTTCTCGATTTGTGTCTTTAAGTCGATCAGTGCGGTTTCTGTGCCATGTTGTGGCCTACAACCTGATTGGCGGGCGCCTAGAAGGTGGTTGGATTCGAGGTACTGCTGTATCTGAAGATACGCTACTTTATCAAGTATCTTCAGGAGGAAAGTCACTGTCGTGATGGGCCAGTAATTAGTTGGAATGGATGGATCCAAGGTTTGCTTTTTGAGTAATAGTAAGACCTATGATTCTTTCAAGTTGGTTGGGAGCATGTTCGTTGAGAAAGAGACATTGATGAGTTTAGATATAAATGGTGCCAGGTCTCTGGCTTCATCTTTTATTAGTTGTGCTGGGCAATTATCGCCCTAACATATTGAACGTTTCAGTGATTATTTTCTCCACCTTAAGGATAGAAACTTTAGAGAATTCGAATTGATCTGGTCTGTTCGTTGGAGACTTGGAGGGTGGAATATGTGTGTCCTGTTTGGGTAGTGCAGATTTCTTGTTAGCAATCTTATCTTGGAGGAGTCCTATTTTGTTAGCTAGTGCATTCTGGATGTTCGTACACCAAGTTTTGTCTTTGATAATGTTATTGGCTGGTAGGATAGGGGCCTCCATTTCACGTAGGATAGTGAATAGCTCCTTTGTGTTTGAGCTAGCCTTAGAGATCCTATCATTGTATAGTTCTTTCTTAGTGTGTATTATTTCTTTTTTGTAGTTATCAGAGAATTTAGTCAAGGTCGTTTTATTTTCATTTGAAGGGGTGTGGCGCCATATGGCTTCAAGTTTTATTTTTTCTAACCTAAGTTATTTTAGGTGTGGAGTGAACCAGGCATTCAAGTGGGCCCGTTGTTTGCCTTTGTGTAGTTTAAGAGGCGCGATAGCATCAAGCGCATTAGCCATGGTGTTATTGTAGGTGTCAACGAGGCTATTTGGGTCGGAAATGGCAGTAAGTGAGTTAAGGGATGGGAGAACGAGTGGAAGTAGTTTGTCAGCCGTGATATCTTTTTTGTTTCTTGTTAGCTGAGGAGGGGCTATGACCAAGTTAGTTTGTGGCTGTTTGTTATTGCCATTGTGAAGGCAATTAAGTGATGGTCAGTCCACGATAGTGGAGTTAGTGAGTTGATGGATAGTTCACAGTTTGTGTCGGTCACCCAGTCAAGGGTCCTGTCTTTGGAATGAGTTGGATGAGTCACTTTTTGGGTAAGTCCCTGTTCTAGGAGCATATTGGCGATCGCTTTGGCCTCTTTGTCTGATGGGTCGTTGAACCCGAGGTTAAAGTCACCTAGTAAGAGTACCTGTGATTTATTTTTGTGTGTTGTTAGAGAGGATACTTGAGATGCCATCCTCAAAAAGAACCAATAGGTCCTGGTGGTCTATATACTAGGTATATTGTTAGTGTGCTAGCATTAGAGATGGGTACTTTTGCTTGAGAATTTCCCAGGATGAGATGGAAGGTGATGGTATTAGTCTGATTGCTAACTGTGCTTTAGCGATGATGGCGATGTCGCATCCTCTTGCGTCCGCTCTGAGGATTTGGAAGTTTTATGGGACTGCTAGTGTGAGGGCTTGTCCTGGTGCAGCGTGAAGCCAGGACTCAGTAACTGCTAGGATGTCCAAGCTATTAGTAGCAATTAAGTCTGCTAAATCTGTGGCATGTGCCACTAGAGACCTGGCATTATTAGTGCAGTATTGATTTTGGAATGACTGTCTAGGTCGTGATTATTTGTGATTTTGGATAAGCTAGATTTGGTCTGACTTGTTAAAGTAAGGAGGTGGTTTAATTTTTAAACAGTTGTTATTAAAGGAGGTGATGATTATTGCTAGGTAGATGGCTAGTATGTGGTTCGTAGAGACATGGTAATCTAGCTCTAAGTCTGTTTGCAAGGTAAGGACATGATGTTAGCTGTGGTCATGGAAGAAGGGTCTGCGGTAGAGCAGCTGGGAGCAGTACTTTGTTGGAGAATAGTTGCTACCATGGTCACTAGTATAGTCTGAGAGATAGTCCACACAGTGTTACCTTTTATCCGTGTGAGGAGAGCTAATTGGTATCAGTTGTATGGACTTGAAGTCAAGTGCCCGACTTCGCCTGACCCGATTAACGGGGCAGATGAACAAAAAAGTGAGGAATACTGCGTCTCACCATCGGCTGTCTGACACCCACTCCCTGAAGACCAGTCACCCAGGTGATCCTCCCGAACTGGACCACCCCCCGAACTGGATCCAAAAGCGATGGCCGTGTCCTGGCCACTTGGATGACAAGTCCCTGAGGACTAGCTGGTGAGATACCCCTTGGTTTCTCACAGTACCCTCTAGCTCTGGGTTGGCCTACCTTAGACACTCTCTCACAAGTACATATGTTTCTCCCTTACTTTTCTCCCTTGCTTATAGTTGATGAGCTTCTTCTACCAGCGAGAATACTTACCACTTGTCTAGGGTTTTTTTAGGCAGTGGTTTGTATTCCTTTTGGGCCACAATCTTATCAAGCTTCATTGGGTGTCGGGCAACTTCATCATTGGAAGGAGATCCACAACTTTCTTTTTGTACTTGTCCTCTCCTCGGTCAGGTGTTCCCCTTTGTAGGAGATGTAGCCCACGACAGACTCTGAACACTCCCTCCCTATTCTTCATTTACTCAGGGTCTGATCTGTGCCAGCATCCAAGATGTAGACCTCAGAAGGTGCTTGGCTTTCCCCCTTTTCTGAGTCTTGACTGCCAGTTTCTGTGGTATGACCCTCAGCAGTTTCTGGGCTTCATTTGTGTCCATTTTACAGGTATGCCAGCCATTGGGATAGATCAGTCAACCAGCCAATGGCTTTTTCTTTCAAAAAACCCATATTAATTTCCCCATTGTCTGGTTCATTCTCAGGCTCTCCTCTGCCCAGTCTCCCTCCGAGGTACTAGCCTGAACTGCGATCTCTCTGCAAGGCTCTGTGCCTTTTTATAGGGTAGCAGATTTTCATGATTGCCCTTAAATGCTTTTTCCATCAGCATTCTCTAATTTGGATCTTTGATTTATTATGCCTCGTTCCTAATCGTGTTGCCGAGGTGTTCTTGCACTATACGTAGTAAATGTTTCGCCTTGGATTTAATTTTCTATCCTTTGTTTTTCAGGTTGCTTAATGAGCCATTCGGCAGCAGAGACCAAAGGTTGTGCTGCCATTTAGAAGCAAGACACGAGAACGATTTGTCTGCATGAACCTCTGCTGCAAAAGCCAGATGTCTTCGCCGTTCTGGGGCAGTGCTAAGGAGATGGTGACGCTACTCTGGTCAGTGTGTCCAAGTCCTGGATGGGGGAGAGGGGCCGAGTGATCGTTTTGCTCCTTCACTTGAGAGATGAAGGTTCTGCAACAAAGTCCCTTGTGATATATCAATCATGGTGATGCACCGGTATTAGCATAACTGACCTAAAAACATTTGACCTAAAACATTTGATCGAATTGTTTCAACCTTTTTTTCAGTCAAATTTAATTAAATATATATAATATATTTAATTAAATTTGTCTGAAAAAATATATATAGGTGGGTAAGGGTATAGATTAGGTTGAGGAGAAGTGCAAGGGTTGCGGGGGGTCTCCTGCCTGCATTTTAGACTGAGAAAAGGTCAACCTTTTTTTCAGTCAAATTTAATTAAATATATATATATATATATATATAATTAAATTTGACTGAAAAAATATATATAGGTGGGTAAGGGTATAGATTAGGTTGAGGAGAAGTGCAAGGGTTGCGGGGGGTCTCCCGCCTGCATTTTAGACTGAGAAAAGGTCAACCTTTTTTTCAGTCAAATTTAATTAAATATATATATATATTTAATTAAATTTGACTGAAAAAATATATATAGGTGGGTAAGGGTATAGATTAGGTTGAGGAGAAGTGCAAGGGTTTCGGGGGGTCTCCCGCCTGCATTTTAGACTGAAAAAAGTTCAAATAAATTCGATCAAATGTGATTAGGTAAACCGTTTTATGTCAAATAGACCCAAACCTGATGCACCACCATACGGACGCCTTGTCTGTATTTCATCTTACTTATTCTTCCAATAGGCCTTAGTCTCCCCTGCATATGATAGGGCGATGGGAATAATTCCCGGAGGACCTTAGTGAGTTATATTCACCAATAATTATAGATGGGAAAATTAATATGACCAACTGCAGGGACCAGAATGGTGGATACATGGTTGCCAGTGCTCCTGCCAAGAAAACAGTGAGAGAGTCTGAGGGTCCTTCTCTTGAGGAAAGCTGTACTGTGGTTAGATGGTTGCTTGGCTTAATCAGTCTTTAATCCTTCCTACCACACAGGGACTGCATTAGTATGCCCTAGACTAAAGTAACGTGCCACCGTTGGGTACATCAAGGGGCTGTGGGGACTCTTGCACATACCCACTACATTTTGCATCACATAAAGGGCACACACTGATGGTTCGCAGAGCATCCAGGGTAACAAAAAATGTTAAAAGATGTCACTTTGTCAATGGCGTTAGAGGGGAGGTTGAACGTGGCATGTATTCTAGTAAGGAAGACTTGTATTTGGATTCCTCCTGCAGTATGTTCTAGTGAATCAAGGACAGACGTTTTTGCAAAGAGTAAAGTGCTTCACCACAGCAAGTGTATATCTTTAGGTCAAATACAGTTTGATTTGATATTTTGTCTTACTTCCAGTAAAGATCAGTGTTGAGCACCCATTGTTTGCTAAAGTACTCCTCATCAATCAGATAACGAGCTTTGTGCAGGGTAATATTTCAGCAAAGTGTACTCAAGGATACATACACACTGCATCAGTAATGTTCATGGTGGGGCGCCTTCAGCAGCAGTCAACACACAGATGTGTAATTTAATAGAGTGAAGAGACAGCTGGTCAAGACCTATAGGGGTAAATCAGTGAAATTATTCCATATGGACCACAGTGCAAAAGCACATAGAGCTCTAATAATAACAGTTGGCTCCAGGCCTAGGCAAAACCACTAGTTGGCAACATGCATTTAGCACTAATGGGGATGGTCCTCTAAAAGAAAATAAAGAACAAAGCTCTCTTAAAAATACCAGAGACATGGTGTCAGCATGTTTTTGTGCATGACTAAATCACATATGCGCTTATCAGTGTTTTTGTCTGTATTATTTACTTAGTACTGTAAAGTTTAACAAAGCAAATGTCCAGACTCTAATGTAAATGTAGAAAAGCCAAAATGTTTATCACTAGATTAACATCAGTTTCCATCTTTACTCCTAATTTTCAGAGTGGTTAGGTTCCCCTTTGCTCTCTCTCCATCTCCAGCTTGGGTTTTCGGATTGGTGGAATCTTTCAGTGTGCAGTTTTCAGAACTCTTTCAGAACTAGCAGTGCCACCGTCTTTGAGGGTTAGATAGACAATCCCCAGTTATCAGCAGCACTGCACTTCAGTTACTATGCGTCAGACCCACAATTCCCAGCATTTAGTACTCCTGGTTCTTTGACAGTTATCAGAGCCACGGCACCAGTGTCACTTAGTGTAAAATCTACAATTCTTGACATTCAAGTCTTTTTTTTCGTTAGTACTCATCCAACTGTCCTGGTTCTATGTCAAATGACAGTACCACTTAACAAAGATTGCATAGTCTTAAGGACTGCACATTGTGGTAGTTCAGAAGAAGGAGGCAGACTAGTGTTGGTCATTTTCAAAAGATGTTTATTCAACAATAAGAAAAAAGGCTTACCTATCCATACTCTATGGATTTCCATGCCTGACTAACTAATGGACTTGTCAGTAGTGAAGTCCAAAAAAGAAAACTGTCTGCCTCTTCCTCAAAGCTAACGTGTTATGTCCCTACCAGTAAGAGAAAATAACAAAAGGAAATAGAGGAGAATTAATCCTTTCTACTGGATAGGCTTTCCAGCCTTAATTAATGACCTTCAAATAGCTGCTGGCTATTTATTTGACAAGTTCCCTTAGTTCTTCCTTGCAGCTTCTGCAGGCTCTCAGCATCCCACTCTCTTTTAATGGTGAACTACCTCTCCTCCCAACATGCGGGTTGTCGCCCTGTTAGGCTATGATTTCTTGCACTGTCCTTTTAAAGTGCGTATTAAGCCATACTTCGGTGTAACTCAATGGTTCAATTTCTTGTCCTTGCTTCTGTATGCTCGTCTGGCTACTTATTCCTTTATAATCAAAAGGGTTTGTCTCAGCTTTATCTTGGTTTGCTACTCTTACTTCCTCTGTAAGATTGGGGTGGTACTCCCCTACAACTTTCACATATTAGTTCTGGCTTGTTATAGAACGTTTCACAGGCTTCAGGGTCTTCCTTTCCCTCAGGGATATTCTTGCTATTAATATCTCTTCTCCATTCACTGGAACGAGTAGGCTGCATGCCTTGTTTCTTCTCCATTTAATGGGACGAGTAGGCTGCAAGTCTTGTTTCTCCTCAGTCTTGTGAATTCTGCTCTTTCCACTGGGACGATTAGACCGAGTGCCAGATTTGTTTTCACTCTGGTAAATATTCATAGGTTCACTAGGATGAGTAGACTGTGTCCTGCAGTTATTCTCACACTGGTAAATATTAGTAAGTTCACTGGGACGAGTAGGCTTTGCCCTGCTGTAGTTATTCTCATGCTGTTAAATGTTAGTACACTCACTGGGACAAGTAGGCTGTATCCCGCAATTATTCTCACACTGGTAAATATTCGTAGCTTCACTTGGACGAGTAGAATTAGCATGCCTCTCTTCCCTGTACCCCTTTCCGGGTCTCCCACCTCTCCCGTTACCCTCTGTATCCACAAGCTAGCCTCACTGGATACTCCTCCAGGGTTGGGATCTACTCTCCGAGTCGGAATGGCTTCAGCGTTCATACTGCTTCTTCCACATGGTCCTGCGGGGCCACAGCGGTAACGTTAATGGTATCAGTGTTGATATTGGTCTGCCCAGTCCACCTTTTCCAGGTCACACCACCATCTCTCTGCTCCCCGTTTCCTTGGGGTTCCAGTTCCCTGCATGGCACAATCGTCTGTTTCTTCTGTGCTTTTAGGTTACAGCTTTTCGCAGGGTCATCGGTAGCTTCTAGCCTTCCCCAGGTTTGAACTTCACTGACTTCTCTCATTTTGCCTAGTCCTTATTCCATTTTATATTCAAATCCTGGGTCCTCTCCAGAGGAACCACGAAGTCCTTTCTCTCTGCTATATGAGCAATCTCTCCTGCTCGCCATTCTTCTTCGTCACAGTCGGAGTGTGTGTCAAACATGGTGCGATCTGCATCAATTTTCTCAGTACGTGTGATACACTTCTATTCAATCTCAATGTTGGGGCTAACAGTACAATAAACATTAGCTTGATCCAACGGGTTGCTCTGAAGTGTAGATGGTTTTGGTGGTAAACAAGAGAGGTTCTTACGGATTTCCTTAATGGAACGGGAGTCCTTAACCCCGAGAGGGGAGTCTCTCCCTGTGAGGTCCCGCTTACCACCACCCATAGGGGCAATGTTGTGTAGCGGGCTCACCTCCCTAACCTCAAAAGGAAGGGCTCCCCTCTGGGGAGAAGTGACAAAACTCTGCGATTCGTCACAACATACATTGTTCCATTGGTATCTGGTGCACTACAAGAACGATTTTTTGTCCAGGTTCTCAGTGTTTCTCCTCATTACGCCTTTGCCTTGACTTTTGGTAGATTCACTGAAAAATCCTCACTCAATACTACTCCATGAAGTATGAGCTTGCTGGTTGAGCAGTCCCATCAGTGATTTTTCCATCAGCCTCTATGCAGGTTATTGCAATCTCGGCACCTCACTTGCACATTGCTCTCTCAGCTACGTGCTGCTCTCTTGGCCATGTACTTCATTCCTTCCCATTTGCAAGTCTCCTGATATGGTCTGGCGGCCTCCTAGTTCTGGTTCCTCTGGGTTTTGTCACATGGTGATATATATGGAAAAAAACACTCCTCTCCCTGGAATGCTAGTGGGGGATACGGGGCTGCTTCATCAAAGTACAAAAGAGATATAACCACCTTTCAGATCAGAGAGGAAAAACTGGGCGATCCTTTTGGATGGATTAGACCTACACAACCTTCATGCCTTAACTCCCACAACAGCAACCATTATCCCTAGCTGGGAACAGGGCAACCGTAAAGCTTTTCTGGATCACGTCTACGTATCTAGAAATTTGTTTGCAAGAGTCACCTCATTTAAGGTGATTAGGATTCAAAACAGTGACTACAATCTGCTGTCAAACACCTGGACACTTCCAGAAACTAAAGAGCAGACCAAAATGAACGTCATGACTTTCAAAATTAACTCAAATAATGCGGGTAACCAGATTGAGACTTAACACAGAGGCAATAAGAACACTAAAACAATATGCAAAGGCGACCACAGAAAACATGCTGAAGTCACTAACACCAAACTTGGATTATTGCCCTCTGTTGATCCCATTTCAACAACAAAGGAAAAACCCAACATCATTTAAAAATCACTCACATGTTACAAACAAGCAACTGATTGAAAAAAGGAGAGAAATGGGTAGGGCCCTCAGAAGAGCCAAAACGACTACTCCTACGATCAACTACGAAGCAGCTAGGAAAGCGAGGAAGACCTACACAAATTGGGTTAAATCCTACAAAATCAATCTTTACCAAGAGGACTCTGAAACCATGCTGAGAAGCCTTAATGGTAAACAACCTAAAGCCTTTTGGGGACTCATAGATTGTAAACGGAAAAGTACGATGGACGCCCTAACCAATGGCATCGGTGAGAATCACTGGATGTCATACTTCTCAGAAATGTTTGCTCCAATTACGGCACAAAATCAGATTTCTCCAACCGAACAGCATTGCTGGGACATAGAACAAGAAGAAATGGAGATCTGCCAAAGAATATGCAAGCTAAACAACTCTCGAGCTCCGGGGCTGGACGGAATCTCCAATATGGATCTGAAAAACAACATCGAATCTTGGGGGGTCTTAGTAGCACAAATATTTAAGAACTGTGCTATTGCCTGTAAGATTCTGAACTCATGGAAGATGGCCAATTATGTCCCAATTTACAAAAAGGGGAACAAGGGCAATCCAAGTAATTATCACCCTATTGCCCTACTGGACACAATTGGTAAACTATTTGGTTCCTTCTTTCAAATTCAGGATCTGGGCAGCAAACTCCAAAGGCCATGACCACTTCCAAACCGGTTTCGTCAAGAACACAGTAACAACGGCAAATATAATAATGTTGAGCATCTTAAAAGCAAAGGTACTGAAGGGAAGTCCAAAAATACATCTGGCGTTCGAGGACCTCTCCCAACCATTTGACACAGTTAATAGGGATAAACTATGGTCCATGTTGAGGAGCTGGCAATGCCCCCCAGCTATCCTCAACCCGATAATCGAACTATACTCCGGGACATCTATGAGAGTTCGACTAAACGGGGCTGGACAACGCTCCAAATCCATCCAAACACACAGAGGCATTAAACAATGATGTCCTCTGGAGCCGGCATTGTACAATGCATATATTGGTGACTACCAGACATGGGAAAACACGACTAGAGCTTTCCACCCTCTGTTGGGAACGAAAAGATAAGCAGATTGTTGTACGCTGACAATATTCTTCTGCCAAACTCCGGTTGGACTACAAAGAAAACTGGACGCCTTGTTGGCCTATCTGCAGACAAATGATTTGAAACTCAATGGGAGGCTCATGTGTGGAACTGAAATCCAACCCAAATAAAACAGCAAAAAAATTCAAAGCGTATGACTGGATCAAAACCTTAGAAATCACTTAAAAAAAACAAGGTAATCATTGATCTCCCAACTAATTCTCAAAAAGCAAATGAACCCATGGGATACCTGCTGAAATGTCCAAGCAAGAAAATCAGATCCACTTATTTAAGGGCAATGCTCAACCTTTTAAAAACTAAGGAAATACCTGCGATCAGATGTCTAGCCGAAAACAATATCTGCAGATTCTGTGACCAGACGGATGTCATCGAGACTTTAAGATGCCTTCTACTGTCATGCCCAGGTTTGAGCTTTAAAAGAACGCTGCACATGGGTCACCTGTTTAAGAACACACGATGTTGGGAAGAATAATATTGGTGGAACTTGTTGATGTCAGGAAAAGATACCAAAACAGTAATTGCAGTTGTGCAATTCCTTCAGAACATAAATGTAAGCTCTAAAGAAAGGTCGCCTCTTAGACGCAACTGAAACAGTGGGACAGCAGATAAGCTAGACCCAAAGGAATGATGATTGACTTCTTGTAAAAACTGTCTAAAAACAGCTAAATCAAGTAAAAATAAAAAAATAAAATCACCTTTAACTGTCCAGAATATGATAAATGCACTTACTTTCACCTTAGACAGATGCAACCTCTGCTACTCTCCTAATGCCATGCCTGGCACTGCCTTGTTACAGCACCCAGGGTCTTGGATTTTATCTTTTTTTAATGAGGGTGTGAATGACAGGGAGTCATTAGTCATCATTTACCATGTATTTTAGGCACTCGGTGTTTCAGACATACATTTGTGCGTGCATTCTTGGACGATGCGTCTGTGTTGTTAAGTCTCTGCCTTTTTGACTGTTGCATAAGAAGAACACAGTCAATTCTCTAGTTAGTTACGTGTACACACACTAATCAAAAGGAGACACGCAATTGACACTTTACCTGTACAATGTATGTCCAGAGTCAGAGTCCTGCATTACACCTATGCTGTGCTGAGTAAGTAAAGGACCCATCTGGCCTTGAAAGTAGGCAATGAAAAATACAACTAAGCCTAGTAAAAAGGTAACCTCTTCCAGACCGAATTCCCCGTTTGTGTATTTTTTTAAACATATGCCTACTAGCTCTGTAAGCATTCCTCCCTCAGCAGCTTCACGTTGGCTAGTTCTTACCCAACCCAGGGGTATTCACATTTCACTTACATCGAACTTTGCTCTCATTAAACAAGAAGACATGCTGGCAGACTTCTACACTGGCATACCCTATTATTGGGCATTGCCTGGTGGATTTCTCCAGCACATAAATTTGCTTGTGAGCTTTCAGGACCACTTAAGTCCATTTTTCACACAGGGATCTCTCAACTGAAGCAGATGTTACCATATATCCTAGAGGAGACCTTTAAACACTATGCTTCTGATAGAGGTAATCCCATTTCATCAAATGTGCAACCTTTGTTGGTTGGTGGCAGATACGCTGGAGTAGTACCTTCCAAGTGTTGCTCTTAGCTGCCTTTAAGAGCAGTTATCTATAAGGAAGGGTAAAGGGGAATTTTGATTTGTACAATAAGAAAATCAGTATTTGCCTCTCAATGTTTTCCAGGGAGTAGCTTTGAACAGCGCTGGGACCAACCTCCAGAAATTACCAGCTGCTTTCCTGCATCTACTGTATCAAAAGTTACATGCTACTGTCATAATTCCTTTGTACAATTGTAAAATGTACAGACACCATGTACTACCATCAGACTCCCGTCTACAGAGGGACCAGCTGCTTGAGTGTGCGCTCATGAAATCTGCCAGACTAAAATGCGTTATTATAATACAAAGATTTCCAAAGGATTAGACTAGTCCCTTAAATGAGCACGTCTGCGATCTTCCTTCTCTGATGGCTGGACCTCCTTTTCCCTTGATTTACGCGTGTCCTTGTTTTGTCCTGACTTTTGTGCGCTCCCAGCCCTTTGGGTCTGCAGCGCGATATAAGAAATAAATTAAAGGTATCACCCTTGAAAGATATCTTGTGTTGCATTTTTTGGTCAACAGACTGAAATGTACATTCATAACCTTTTGTAAACCTTAAAATATCCCCCCAAGAAACGTAATGAGTGAAAGGTTTTTCGCCAGGAAAGGCTTAGTACAGCAGGAAGGGAAGGGATGCAATGGGTCAAGGTTGGTGTTCAGTTGGCAGAGCCAAGCTATATGCACGGCACCTGCCTGCAGAAATGTTGCTAGTTTGATCCACAAAAAGAAAGTCTCATTTAATAGAGATATTCAGATACTATAGCTGTAAACTAAGTTTCAGAATGGAAGTTTTATTATTGTTCGCTTTCATTGCCTCAAAAGAAATGTGGTATGTAATTGGAGCTGTGTGAGTTTTCAGTCAATAACGTTCCATCACAACTATAATTACTTAAACGTTTACACATTAGAATAGGCACTGCTGATAACAAAGAAACATCTTTAAAAAGTAATTTCCGTTGCTTTCCAAATCAATCCCTGCTCCATCAAGGGACACCAATGGTAACAGGTGAAGCCCACTTAGTGAAACAGTGTTCCACGCTTAGTTTGCTCAGAGCACAGTAGATGCAGGTTTGTCTCGCCTTTTCTTCTGCAGGGTGGGCCCTAAAGGAGACATTATGGGCACTGGGGGGTGGAGGAGGGTGAGGGCGCTGCTTTCCCCAGAAAAGCCGGCAGAAGCGTTGTCCTTTAAGTTGTGATAAAGTGAAATGAAAAGCTTTCATATTCACCTCAGAATATAGTTGAGTACCGTACTCTTTTTCAGGCGTTGAGAAGTGCAGGTACTGAGGGTCGGGTAAGCATTGCTGCAAACGACATAGGATGATCACGCAGATGCCTCATGTACCTAAGCTCATCACATGTAACAGCGCCTCGATGTCCAAGGGCTGGTTGCGTGCTATATAAATTTAAATAAATAAATAAAATCATGTTAACAAAAGATACACACAGCTCTGTTAAAGACTAGGTTTTCAAAGCGCACAACATTAAATGCAAGAAACCGATTTGCTCAAGTGGGAGCAATTGTGACGTAATGTCATTCTAATGTGCACAGTTTCACATATCCAAACTAATTCTAATCACTAGAGAAAAAGGTTATTGGAATTTATAATATGCTCGGCAGCCATCTGCACGGTCTCATGGTACTCACCATCCTTTACAGAGTATTAATGTGTGTAGTAACTGAGGCGTTCGAGTCATAGATTTCAGTGAACGATGCTCCCCTAATAACACCCTTTTCAAACACAGATTTCATACCCACGTGTTTTCCTGTATATGTAGAGTACAGAGGCACCAACACAGTTGAAATTTTCCTATCAGCATTACGTTCATTATTACCACTGGTATTGAGCATTTATATGGCGCATTGAACTGACTTAACCGCATCTAGGTGCATTTATTTAGAGATGGGCCAATTACTAATTTCAGACAGGAGCCTTTGAATAGATTTGCATCTTTAATAATTAAAAAGGTAAGTCTTAAGAGCTTTCCGAAATAGTAAAAGTGATTCTTTTTTCTTGATTTCCCAGCTTTGCCCATACACAGCAAATCTTCCGTTTCCTCTGGAGACACAAGTCGATGGTGGGATCACCAGAAACAGTTTGTCGCCTGAACGCAGTTCCCCGGAAGGTATCCATCTGATCACTTTACCCACTAGGTATGATGGTGCCATATTATTTAAACACTTAGAATTCATTTCACGATTTTGTGCCTAATTTATGTCCCCTACTAGCAACTAGTGAAGCGTGCGTCATGGGGCTGAAATTGGGTGAGATTTTCCAACTCCAAATACAAGCCTTACTGCTGCGTTTTGAGCTCTCTGTAGCCGCCGTAGGTGTTTCTGCAGGATACCTGCTAATAGACTATTACAGTAGTCTGTTTGGGAATTTACCATGGCACCTGCAACTGCGGTGTGGTCTTCAGCAGGTACGTAAGGAAGGGCCTGTTGCAGTAAGAGTAGTGAGTAAAGGACAACCTGCACTTTTGTCCATACCCGTTTTTCTCAGCTCAGGATATCCTGCAAGATGCAACTGAGATTTTGAATCTTGGTGGCAAATTCAAGCTTGGAACCCAGGAAACTAGGAGGATGGAGGCCTCTATCCAAACCTAGAAGGTGTTTTGGTCTGAATAAGGCCATTTCTGTTTTGGTTGGATTAAGTTGCAACCAGTTTGAGGACATCCATTTACTGACCTCATCAAGGCACTGCCCTACTCTATGATAGGACTCCTCCAAGATACAAGGTTTATTGAACACCTGTGTGTCATCCGCATATGATTGAAATCGGACCTTGTAACTCCTCAAAATATCCATTAATGGTCGGAGATATATGTTAAATAGCAAAGGAGACAGGGAAGTCCCAGAGGCCATCTGCAATCTTGAGATAAAAGATCAGAGGAAAACTCTCCCAGTCTCACTTCTTGCTGGCGGTCTGTTAAGACAAACCATTTAATAACAAGTTCTGAGACATTACCTACTTCCCTAAACCACCCCAGCAGGACATGGTAGCTACTGTGTCAAATGCCACGGAGAGGTCCAGCATTACAAGCAGTGACAGTTCCCCTTAGTCTGCAACCCAGAGTAGCGCATCCTAGGCTGCTAATAATGCCGTCTCTGTGCCGAATCCAGAAAGGAAATGCTGCAACAATACCTCCTTATCCCCATGTTCCTGTAGTGGGACCATAAATACTTTCTCAAGGATTTTTCCCGGCCATGGTAAGCCGGCCACAGAAGGTCATTTTGCAGTTCATTTGGATCCAGATTGAGTTTTTTCAATAAAAGGTGTTCATATTGATTTTCTAAGCTCCAGAGGAACCACTCATTGTAGAAGAGATCTATTTAGAAATTGTGTCATAAAAGGGGAAAATTCTACTGCCAGCCATCGTGCTGTGAAAGTCGGTAGGTAGAAAAGCAAATCATTGGTGGGTTTGAGTGACTGCAGCAAAGTTTGAATATAATCCTCGGATACGGTTTTAAAATTGCCCCGGTCATGAGAATCCGTTTAAAGCCCAAAGCCAAGTGCAATTCTTGGTATGACTCTGACCTAGCTACACTTAAACTTAGGTGTAGGGGGGCTGAGAGGAAATGGAGGGGTTCTTGTTCATCCTCTGACAAACTGGCCTGTCGCCTGCTCCAAAGGCAATACCGACTCTCGGTCTACACTAAGAAGAGAGCCCACATCCAAGCCCGTCTCTCTGTGGCATCTAAGAACTCAGCCGAACTCTAAAATCTGTAAGGAGCTGGCCAACCCTGCTGCAATCTATACCTCTCCTGTCACCTCCCAGGCTTTTTGCATGGCCCTTGCCTCTCACTTCATCTAAAAAAGCCAGGACATCCAGTCCACCCTCTCGTCCCATCCCCCTCTCCTTATGTGAACACTGGCCCTCCTACAACCACCCCCACATGCTCTTTCTTGTCCTGTCCTCTTTTCTTCCCTGACGAGGTCTCTAGATAAGTCCGATCTACGAAAGTCTCATCAAAACAGGTTCCTCCCTGTTCTTCCAAAACCATCAACGAACACAGACACGCTTGCTCCTGCTCTGGCTGATTTCTGCAACCACTCCTGCGCCTCAGGAGCCTTCCCCTCCCCTCTGAAGCACTCTTGTGCACCCTCTTCTCAGGAAACCCACAGCTGACCCTTCTCACCCGGCTATCGCCCAATCTCCATCACTCCTTTTCTGGGCAAACTCCTGGAAAAGCTGGCCATCTCTCAGCTTAACCTTCACTCTGATTCTGTTGGTAGTCTCCATGACCATCAGTCTGGCTTTAGAGCTGCCAGAAGCATGGAATCTGCTCTCCTGAACATCCGTGAAGATCTGCTCTCCAACATTGACTCTAACATCCCCTCTGTCCTCATCCTGCTCGATCTCTCTTCTGCCTTCGAGACGGTCAACCATACCATCCTGCCAACCGTCTCTGTGACAACCTGGGTATCACCGATCAGGTTCTGGTCTGGCTGACCTCTTTCCTCTCCGATAGATTCTCCCGGATCCAACTTGGGCCCTTCCTATCATCTATCTCCCTTTCTACTTGCGGTATTCCCCAGGTGTCTAACCGCTCACCCTGGCTTTTCAACCACTTTCGCCCACCGCATTGCCATTTTCTGCACCAAATTTCAGTGCTATGCTGATGACACTCATTTTCAGACTTCCATCGGTCACCTCTTCTCCTTCTCTTATCTCGAATTGCCTATCTGCCATTCAGGATTGGTGTGCCACCAACAATCTCTGCCTGAATGCCAGCAAGATGGAGATCCTCCTCATTGCCACACCTTCACCCTCCTTTCCTGTCACTCTCTGGCCGGCCTCCCTTGGCCCTCCTCCTAAACCCACCTGTGAGGCTAAGAACCTTGGGGTCAATCTTTGACTCCATGCTCTCCTTCTCTGCCCACATCTCTGATGTCTCTAAAAAGTCAAACTTCCTACTGCATCTCAGAGGTATTCTGCCTTTCCTCTCCTTCCCCCAGAAGCTCACTGTCTCTTAGGCCCTGGTTCTCTCTAGGTTGGATTATTGCAACAGCCTCTTTCTAAATCTACATACTTCTACTCTTCACCCTTTGCAGCTAACCCAGAACAGGACTGCAAGACTTGTCCTTAGCCTCAAGCCCTGGGAATGTATCTTTCCAGCCCTGAAATCACTCCATTGGCTCCCAGTGTCAGCAAGGATTAAATTCAAAACCCTTTGCATTGTCCACAAGGCTTCCTGGGGCCTGGGTCCAAAATACCTTCAGCTGTCCCACCATAAATACCTTCTCTCCCGAGCTCTTTGCTCCTCCACCTCTAACTCCTTCAGGGTCAGTCGTTTTTCAAAGAAACGAGTTGGGGTAGATCTCGGTCTTCGGCTGGGGCCTCCTCCTGGAACAGCCTCCCTGCCACTCTGAAACTTGAGGAGAACCATCTCGTTTCCAGAAGCACCTCAAGACCTTCCAATTTGCTTCTGCCTGTTCGGTCTCGGCATCGTGCGCCTGGTCACCCTCTGACTTTCGGGCCCAGGTACCTGCTCACCCTGCCACGCACCGCACTGCCTCCTGCACTGGGGTCTGTATCTGTAACCCTACAGGTCCCCCCTGCCTTTTTTCTAAACTTATCAGACACACCATGTCTGTTGCCTTAAACTTAGCACTTGCCACTTTCTGGCTGCACTACCACTGTTTGTGCTTTGATATGATATGGCATTTATAATGCGCGTATACACAAGTGTTTATTATTTATGTATTCATGTTTTATTTATTTTTATTCCTTTTGCTCAGCACTTCCCACTCCCCCCACCCCCTTTCCTTGCATGTTCCCCTTTCACTCTCCCATGCACTTGCGCATTCTCAATGTCACTGGGCCAAGTAAGATCGTTGTTTTGTTCTCCCTGGTTCCCCTCCCTTGCCTCTTCACACTCTGTAACACTTGTGTACAAGTGCGATACAAATAAAACATAAATATCAATAAAAATTAAATGTAGGCTTGGCACAGAATTCCTTGTATTCGATCGCTCCTACCCGATATAAAGCAATTATAGATGCTTTCAGGTGTATTCAAAATAATCTTCTGAATTAGTTCATTTCTATTCTTAAAGAACAAATTAAATGTACACCTGGAGGGAGAAGAAAGGGGACGCCAGGGGTTACACCTTTTATTCACATGCACAAAGGACGGCGTCGAGAATAGACTATGGAGATCTAGCGGGCATGCGTGAGTGATTACGGAGAGCGCGGGAAAAAAAGACGGCCATCTTGGACACGTCTGGGTAACGTAGTGTTGATACGGTTAGACGTGACTATTCTACAGTAACTAGATGCCGTACTTCTAAAAGTGAAGTGATACGGCACGTCTAGTGTCCCCTCCGACCGTAGAGGAGTTTGCACATTTCTACCTGTTCATACTAGACACCATATGATCCGTGTTTTGTAGATGATTGGTTTTTTAGAGTCTTCGAATCTGAAGCACGTCTCTGCACTAATTGATGACGAGTAACCTGTCCCCCGTATGTGGAGAGAGTGGAATTACATTTTTTGAGCTCTCTCGGCTACCACTTAATACACAGGACCACCAATCAGGTGAGCTCCACTGCATTATTAGACTGACTATTGATCCTGACTTACTAGAATGCTCGAACTCCGTTTTTTAAGCTCTTTGAAAAACACTTAAGGTTTTTCATGTATTTATTACAGTTCTACAGCAACTGCTTAGCTGTGTTCCAACTTGATTAACTTACGTTGTGAGCCCCCTGAGCACCACGAAAGGTCATTATTACCAGTCGTTTGGTTCTCCTAATTCCCCCTTCTCTGGGGTTATAGACCGATGCACCTTAGCTATTACTTGGCACCTTATCTGTTCCCTTTCTTGTTATGTTTACCGGTTGTGCGTGTACACCATACTGTTATACTCACATAACAGTTGATTTTAAATTGGATTTCCGTAATCTTGATAAATTCTCTTGAAGAAGGTTCTCTGAGTAATCTTTCCAAGAATTGAAACATGTCGAGATAATGTCCTGGATATGCACAGGATTAGAATAACCTATGTTATCAAATATTAACTAGAAACTGAAGTACATTGTCATTTGTTTGTTGCATGTACTGATAATTTATGTGTCATCTGACCATTTGAGGGAATTAGACGAAATCCTCGTTTTTTAGTTGTTCTTAACTATAATTGTATGAAACAAGTGTTTGTTATTTGTTGAATGATCTAGAATCCTTTTATGTGTACGATATTAAAGATTTATATTTGATTTATATATATTTGTTTTATTTGTAGTAGTTTAGTGTACAATCTGTCCTTTGAGCTCTGTCTCATATATTCATGTATCACCCCTCCCGGGTATAGACAGAGTAGTTGGTTGAGTTCCACGCCTGTTGTGGAACACTAACTACCGGGATTCCTTTTTGAATTAAGAGTGGGCAGGATTAATGCCTTAAAAATGGTTGACCTGACAAAATTATTGTATGCATTTATGGCAATCCCCGCCAAGGGCCCGGCCCCCTTCTTCAGAAAGCTGCGCAAATACACAAAGGCCTATATTTGGGAACAGAAGAAACCAAGAATAGCTCGCAAACTGATGCAACAGCCCAGGGACAGGGGAGGAATGGGGGAACCCGACCCAATAACATTACCAAGCAGCGCAGATCGGGGTGTTAAGAGATTGGGCAAAGGAGGACCGGGGGAAGAAATGGAGGGAGATGGATAGAGCGGTAGTGGGCACTGACCTGGAAAAAGTTTGTGGCTTCCCCAGGAAGACAAGCCCCGTAACATGCACAACAGCATCATTGTGGCTTTGGTAGGGCAAACATGGGTAAAGGGAAGCACTAAAGGGATCCAAAATTACCACTATCCCGTCGCCACTCACCCCGATCCTCAAGAACCCACAATTCACGCCAGGGTGGGGTGCCAAATCAGGCTTTGACACATGGCACGAAGAGGGATATAGGATGATAAGGGACCTCTACGAAGGGGAGGAGATGAAATCTTTTCTCCAAATCAATAGTGACTTTGGGGTATGAGAAGGGGAACGTTTCCGGTATACTCAATTAACGCACTGGGCCCAGCACCCTAAAATCAAAGAGGCAGCAACAAGGGAGTTCACCCCCATTTGAGAAATACGTGTCAACTAATACAGGGGATAGAGACCTGGTGGGGGGAGTTGTACAGACTGCTCAAAGATGGGGAAGAAATGGGGGAAAGAAAGTTCATGGGCAACTGGGAAAGGGATGTCAATCAAGATATTAACATAGACCAGTGGCAAAACATGTGGTCAAACATCCCCAAGCAAACAAATTCATTGCAAATTCAAGAAATCTGGTCAAAGCTGATGTACCAGTGGCACCTCACTCCATGCAAACTATCAAAAATCTATCTAAATACTTCCACCACTTCCTGGAGCGGATGGGGAGGGGAGGGGAATGTTCCTGGGGCCATATATTGTGGCAATGCCAAATAATTGAAACATTTTGAGAGATGGTCCAAGATACAATGAAGGACATATTGGGACTGGAAAGAAGGACAAATACAGGGCTGTTTATTCTGGGCCTGGATGGAAATCTGGAAAATCTGCCTACGAAAGCCCAACAGAAAATATATGTGATTCTAGTGATGGCAGGGGCCTTGCTGGTGGCCCATAAATGGAAAGCTAAGGTGGCACCCACGGAACATGAGAAAGTGCCATAAGGGGAGAACACCAGAAATGTCTTATGGACTGGTACTTGGTCCTTCAATGTCTAAAGAAAGACTCCAGGAGAGCCTGGTGCCCACGGAAAAAAAAGCTTCAGGGGCTAGTATAGAGGCAGATCCAGCTAAATGAAGGCAGAAGGAAATGCAAAAGAAGAAGGGGGGGAATGAGGGCAGGGGACGAGTGGCACGGACTGGAAAGGGGAGGAACCAAAGAGTCTATGGATCAGGGTCTCCCAGAGGAAACGGTGCGTGAAGAAGAAGAGCGATGGTGTACTTGTTACGGACGAGGTTACAGATTGGAAGAACACTGACCTGGTAGAGGGGCAGGGGGTGGGGAGAGGTGGGGGTGGGGGGGGATTTGGGTGGGAATGTTCATATGTTTTAGTACAAATTGTTTAAGAAATGCCAATAAAAGCTTACTTGAAAGAAAGAGAAAAAGGTCTTGTATCTCATTGACATGAGAGACCGCTGACCGGGCATTCACCAGAGCAGCATTTAATGTAATATGGCAGGATGATCCTAGGTCTTCGGGCTTCATTCTAAGACTATTTATTTTTTTATTTTATTTTTTAAATTTAGAAAATGCACTGGCAGCCCAGCGGCATCGAGACGCCGTTACAAGAAAGTGTCCTAGTTACAAGGAAAATACATTGCTACTGGTTACAGTAAGTGTAGCAAAATTGCGAAGCGCACTTGCATCCCTATTTTCTATCCCCAGCTTGTGTATTTTATTAAGCATACAGAGCATAATCTCCCCAGGTTTAGTCTTTAAGCCCAGGAGAGTGGATTTATCATATATAAGGGCCGCCATAAATAGAGAGGTGTATGCACCTCTGTCCTTGAGGTAAGAGATCAGTTAGAACTGACTGTGGGAGATTGTAGAAAAGTAGAGGGGGAAAAAGGGGCAGCATGCTCTGCCGCTGGTCGCCCCATCCGCAAACAGGCTTATACAGGCTTCGCATCAGCGCTCCCCACTAGGTGGTGCCACCGCAGTGCGGGCCACAAGGCCTATTGGGTAATGTAGTCCGATCTCTGAAAATAATACAATTGCAAGAGGCAATTTTCAAATACAATGCCTTTCTCAGTCCCACCCACCAACGAAATTCATACAATAAGACCTATATAAAATGAATTCAAATATCTAAGGTATTTTACATTTTTTTAAATGACTTAGCTTAATCTAAATATGTAGGCTAAAAATGTTAAAAGCGGATTGTACAAATATAAACACAGAGCAATACTCAAATACAAAATCTTCCTGAATGAACTACAAGTGAAAAAGTAATCTCGTCTACACAGGTTTTGCGTGAGGACAGATTACTGCGTGGCCGTGCTGACACGGGCCAGTTAAGGCCCGAGTCCTGTGACGAAGCGGACGATCTCGCCCCTTTTCTTTCCTGGAGTGACCCTTCTTATAGAACGGAAATAGGGTATTTTTTTGAAGGTCCAACAAACATTTCCCCATTTTTTTCCAGATAAACTGGAGCCCGTTATTTATATGGGCACCACTGCAATGAGGAAGAACAAGGAAGGTATCATGTAGAGCAATGAAGGAATAACCAAGATGAGTAGGCCCTGCAAGGAGGTAAAGAATAAGCAGGAGAACCACCTTCCACGTTCCAGTTGTCCTCCCATACATGAAAGCAGTAAAAGAATAAAAAGGGAAAAGGGACAAAAACAAAAAGAAAGCGGTAGTAGTAGTAGTAGTAGTAGTAGCAGTAGGAGCAGAAAATGCCATATAAGGAGTGATGAAATGAAAAACAGGAGAAGTGTCCGCCACAGGACCTTTATTGATTGATGCAGCCGTTGATGCAGGGAAGCAGAAACGAGTTTCCCAAAGCCTGCGACAGCAGAGCCAGACAGGAGACTATGGGAAGAAGCGCCCTGCTCGGGGCAACTTTACAGAGTGGTGTGCTCGACAGCAGAGAGGGACGCAGCCGAGACACATCCGTCCTGCCATACTAACCCCAGGTGATAGCCAGGCGAGCAAGCTGACGAACCGGGAGGGTCTGTCCTTCAGGCGATGCCCCCAAGCTGAGGCAGGTCACCAGTGCAACCCCAGTGCCCTGAATCAGGAACGCCACGGTAGGAGGACAGGCAGCCTAGTGAAGCCTACAAACAGCAAAGTCGGTTCATGGTTATTGGATACAGTGGGAGGTCTGCCGAGAAACACAAACGCTACGAGAATCGAGTCGTGTCGGAACGGTGCCAGTCTGAAGCAGACTCATTGCCTCAAGGAGTCTATGAACACCAAACCCTGCGGCCATAGGGTAAGCCACATGACGGAGCCAACATGGAGAGTTACATATCCAGAGGGGCTCGGGTCCCAAGGTGGAGAGCGACGACATACTACGTGGGCCAAAGTAAAACCCATGGAGAGTAATTAAAACGTTCATAACTGGACTTCGACTGAAATGAGAAATAGTCTGATAGTGTTGGGCAGGAGAGTAAACCCAATCTTTCTGAATGGACCATAATAATAAATAGGCTGGTTTCAAATTGGGATATAGATAATCACCACCACTCTTCCGCGTCCCACCGGATGGGAAACAAGACAGAATATTCTTGGCAGGCGAGTAAACCAAGTATACCATGAGCGGCAAGACATTAAAGGCACGGGAAATGGGAAGGGAATACTACCCATGCACCAAAGACATTGTTTATTTAAAGAAAAGAAAACACGACCAAGAAAAGGAGAATTTTATTGATCTTTTCTTTCCAAACTGGAGTTATTGGATATTATCATTTTGCATTATTTCTTTGCCAATAAAGCTGAGAACCTTGCCGTTCAGATTGAAACCACAAAAAAATCTGAACACTTTGAAAAGACCATCCTTACACAGTGGAGTTACGTTATTAGTGTTAGGGACAGTGATACGTTTTTGGACACGACGGTGAATGAACTTCCAATCCCATTTTGTTGAATAAAAGTATATACACAAAAACATACCACCATTATGTCCGAGAGTTACTTCTGATTCCTCACCGTCCCCAATAGATGGCATCACTGCAGTGCGTGCCGGAATGCCTACTGGGTAATGAAGTCCCAAATCCGTAAATCATACGATTGAAAGAGGCCATTTTCAAATATAATGCCTTTCTCCGTACCCTCCAACGAAATTCATACATTAAGACTGATATCAAATCAATTAACCTAACAAGAATATGTAAAAATAATGAAAAGTATGTTGTTAGATCTATATATGTACACAAAAAATGTAAACAGCTGATTGTACAACTATACACACACCAAACTAATCAAATACTAAAGCTTCCTGAATTAACTATAAATGACACTCTCGTCTATACAGGTTAGCGTGAGGACAGAGGCACGCCTGTGATGAATCGCGCTGCAGCATGCTGGGAACAGCTAATGACTGCTAATTCGACCGCATCACTCTGAAGCCTGCCATCCACCAGAAGTAAGGACATGTGCAGACTTGAATTCTACCAGTGCAGGAAGGAAAGACCAGAAGACGGCAGTATGTGATTACATCGCTGGAAATAAACAGAGGGGGAAACAATATTTTTTTTAACCCACGAAACACACGTACAACCTATTTTAGGACTCGTGCAATTATATTAAACAAACTCCAGTCCTTGAATAATTGGTGGAAAGTGGCTTAAAACAAATCTTGTTTCTCCCTCAATGTTTAATTTCAGCAATGAAATCACTGGGTACTCAGAAGACAGACCTTCTCTGTCTATGCCCCAAGACTCTGGAACCTCGTCCCCATCTACATCAGACTGGACCCCTCACTTTTACAGTTTAGGAAGGGGCTCAAGACACTCCTCTTTAAGGAATGGCTCCCTCCTAACACCTAGGTTCATACACCATACTCTTCCTATTGTAAGGGAGGCATGTTATCACAAGTATGTCACTGACAAGAGATACAATTTCAAAACCTTTGTTCAATTGTTGGGGTTTGCAAAAACTCCTGCTTTTCCATGTCACTAATATGGGAGTAGTCTCTACCATCATATAATAATTAAATTCAGTCCTAGTCAATCTGTCAAATTAAAAATGGCCTATACTAACAAAACATAATGCCTGCCCTATCGCTTACACAAAACGTGTGTAAAGTGGAATATGTATGCAAAGGAAAATCAGAGTCATAACATAAAAATCAACGTGACAGAGTCAGCTCTTCTTCTCACGTTGGAGAGCATGGAGTAAGGCGGTCCCCGTAAACAGGATGACACACACTGGCTTAGGTTCACATAACCAAGTAAGTTCAAAACGTGGATCGAGCCCTGCTTGGCCTTCCACATTAAAGTCACTTATTCCAGTTTTCCAAAAGTTCTTTCTCAATTTAACAAAAGATCACATAGGTCTGATGGGCTCAGACCTCTCAAAGCAAAAAGAAGTTCATGTAGGTCTCCCTCAATCGGGCTCGGACCTTTCAATCGGAGCACACACAGCGTTCCCATCCCCAAGTTTAATGTACATTCTTTAGGGGTTCCCTTCCGCTAATTTATCACACTTTCGGTGTCCCTAAGTCCTGCTCTGACCTTTTCCTGATGCCGAAGACTTTCGAACGTGCAAGGTTTTGACTATATAACTCCGCAGGACCACTTTGACTTTCCATTCAGCTAAGACTGTTATTTGCCCCAGTGTCTCTTGGTCTCGGTAGTTCAGTATCACAAGCACAAAAGTTCAACATTCGCCTTTACACTTCCCCTTTTGCCTGGGTTAATCTTGGTCATTACGCATTTTAGAGCTCATTTCCTGTCGCTTTAACAAAACATTTCACCTTTAACAAGACTTTCGAGTGGGCTACTTGCTTTCGCGAACCACTCCGCTAGTCTATCACTGGCTTCACTGTTCTCGGTAATTTAAAGTTCTCCACAGGTCTGCCTTCCTTTGCGTCTCATCCACACATTTGCAGCCTTCAATTGTGAGATATACTGTTGCACTTCAATCTTTCCTTAACAAACACTGGCCTTTCATGTCGCTCGCCAACTCACTGGCTGTGTGCATTCCTTTCTTGTCTTTGCAGTTTTAATTCATGAGTAAAGGTTAAAACCACAGGCTTGGCCTCACCTCCCCAACTCGGTCATTCACCCGGGAGGGTCGCGGGTGCCCTTGAAAGACAATGCAGTCTTCTTGTCTGGGATTTGGCCTTCTCCGTGCATCTTTCACGTCTCTTCGGAGGCAACAACCTGCTGCAGGGATCTCCTGGGCTTATCTCCCCTTTGCTTTCATCCCTCTGTCGGTCGCTCTGCTCCAATAGGTTCGCCTTTGCCCCCGGAATTTATGCTCCTTCTTGTGTTCCACCTTGCTCAGAGTGTGTCTCTATGTTCCGCTTTTTATCTGTGTGGGGAGAGCTAATGGGTATCAGATGTATGCAATAAAATTCAAGTGCCTGACTTTGTCTGTCTCGATTAGCGGGACATGTCCAATGAGATATATAAGCGTTAGCCTCTTTACCCTCAGTTGCCCTCTTCCTCGGCCCATTGTGTGCGTTAGAAAAGGGGGGAGAGAGTTGGGACATTGGAGGATCCTATAAAATAGGATGGGTCATGGGTACGGGAAAGGGGGTTATACCGCGTCTCACCATCGGTTGTCTCAGCCCCACTCTGCAAAGACCCCTCACCCAGGTGTTCCTCCCGTACTGGTCCACCCCCAGGAACTGGATCCAAAAGCGAAGGCCGTGTCCTGGCCACCTGGATGACAAGCCCCAGAGGACTTGCAGGTGAGACATCCTTTGGTATCTCACACCAGCCTACCTGAGACTGGGTGATCTGATCCCCGCTGTTTCCTCCCATTGTTGATTGATGATCCCTTGTTCACAAATGACCCACCTCCCATGTGGTTAGCTTCCCCTCACTTGTTTCTCTGCTCCACTCACCTTGTTCTTCCCCATATGATTGTAAAGCACTCCAATGCTTCTCAAAACTAGGTCTACGCTCAATACATTCTCTACTAATAATTATTTACTGAGCATGGAGTAAAATAATGAATACAACGTAAAAATGGTGTTCACTCTCTTTTAATAAGGACTCATTAAATCCTACATGCAAAGCATATTAGGAATATTTTTGGACTATTTGAATCAGGAGATCATGCCCCGCCATGTATGCGTCCATCAGAGTTGAGCCGCAACACACAAAGTCAAAGTGGCACAATGCTTCATGCCGTTTTAGCCCATATTTACCCCAAAATCAAACACTGTTCTTTGTGACTAAGCTAGGCAAGTTAATGTATCTTAACCAAGCCCCTAGAAAAGCTACTAAAGTAATGCAGTGACCACTCAAGTGACTTAAATGACGAAGAGCACTAGGCTTACATTTTCTAAGTATGGGTGTGGCAGCACCTCTACTGACGTCGAACATGGGTAAAATAACTTGTTCTATAGATTTCTTTCCACTCAGGAGGGCCTACAACCACGTTTTAGCTCACTGCATCCTTCAAAGAGGGGAAATATGCATTTGCATATCAGTCTGGTCCCACCCACAAGGGCAGTGCAGCACCGAAACGCTAGGCAATTCTCCTCTCAACAAGAGTACTATCAGCAACCTCAGACACGTGTTTCGGCTTTGTTGGGCCTCCTCAGTGAGGTGATGTTGAGCCTCTCTAAAGCACAGTGAGCAAGTGGTCCACGTCTGGATTATCCTGGGTTACTTAGCGTGAAACCCCAAGTTTTACAAATCAACCATGGGTGTGGCAGCCCGTCTACTGTGAATAAACATGGGTCACATACACTTTTCTATGGAATTTATTCCACTCAGGAGGGCCTACAACCACGTTTTAGCTCACTGAACCCTTCATAGAGGAGAAATAACCATTTGCATATTGGTGCAGTGAGCTAAAATGTGGTTGTAGACGCTCTTGAATAGGAGTAATTACAAGGGGTGGATGCCATCATTGCTTTGCTCCAGATTCTGCACAATTTGTGGCAGTTTTCCAAAATGCCTTAGTGCTTTTGACCTCAGTTTCAGCACAGACTCTTGGCTCTTATGGAATTTTCTAGTTGCTCCAGTTTGTGGTAGGCCTTATGCTCGGTCTTCAGTGCTTTCTGACATTTGACTCTGTTGGGGGGGGAGGCGTGTACTCTTGTACTCGAGGGCTTCCACAACAGACTCCAGCATTTTAGCCCACATGTTCACAGTTTCAACTTCATTCTCCCAAATTGGGAATGGCCGCTGCGTCAATCTTTTCATAGAGGTTTTCTGAAAAGGCCATCACTTTTTCAACATCAAACACTCAAAGCAGGTTTGAGCCCTTTGCATTGGTCTCTTCAAACACGGGACCCATCCTCTTGAGAAGGAAATACTGCTCTGCATCCCTCCTTGAAAACATTTTCTTCTTTCCATTAACGAGAGATTCTAGCTGAATTGACCACTCTAGTGTTCCTTAAGACTCCTTCTACCGGTTAGCCCTAAAACCATCACTTTTAGGCACAGACAATAGGGCTGTGCATTAAGTTCATCTATTTCAATGCTTTTTTCTAGGACTCCCTCACCTGCTAATAACAGAAAGTAATAATGAGCACCTGAAACTATTTTCAATTTGCTACATGGTCACATTCCTATGTAAGGACACGGAAGGGCTAATGGATGAATCTAATTGCATCGGATACCTATACTATCATTGAGAAAGAAAACCAAGAATACTATACAGGTTTTAACATTCTTGAGGAAAGGTAGACCGAGGGAGTAAGGGAGAGGTAGGAGGCCTACTCCGACGTCCAGGCTTCGTTCCTTCTTGCTTACAGGATTAAAACCGGAGCCTCAAACAGCAGAAATGCTAACTGAATTTAATGAATGCAGGGTGCAGTGTGTGTGCAAGCCCACCCACCCATTCTCAGCCATTTCACCTCAGTCCTGGTCTTTTAGCCAGTGGGTTAGACGCCTAACCAGAGACACGGTTCAGTGAGGTGTCCCTGGCAATATTCCATGCACGTTCCGTGAGGTCACCCGATTCAAGTTATCCACCGTACTAATAAAAGAGGAGTGGAGTGTGGCCTTTATTTATTACGCAGGGCTGAAAGTTTCACATGGTGAAAGTAAATGGTTCTTAATGGTCCCCTCCCCCTCTAATTCCATTTCTACAGGCTCAGGGAGCTTCCCCCCTTGTTATCATATCCCCTGCCTTACATAACATGGCGCTCATCCCTGCTTTAGACCTTACATGATCACTCTTTAGCTTTTTCTGGTGATGCCCTATTGCAAGTGTGTGTTAACCAACTACTTAGTCCAATAACCGGTTGGTCCTAGCATGATATTAGATTGCCAGCAGGGCCGTAGCCAGGGTCGCTTCACAAATCACTGTCTAGCGGGAGTGCTATGCCCCCCTTCAAAACTCCTTGATCCAGAGTAATTCCACTGTCTCTGTACATTATAGGGTCAACCTTTTGAGAAAAACCTCACCTTCCCCCAGGTTACTCCCTTAAAGAGACTGATGGTTATCTTCACCTGAGCACCGAGGTAGGGCCGGGAGCAGTTGGCACGCCAATCCCTCTTTCGGGGGTGCAAGTCTAACAATCTCACCATACCAGGTTGGGACCTTAAGGCGGTTTGGAAATTGCTCACACACTGTCAAACACAGTGCCACAGCAGTGATTCACTTGTCATGTGGAATACTGCTTTTTCGGTAGCAGTTGCTTCAGCAAGTGGGCTCAATGTGTCGTCCTCTACTGAATCTTACTGTCTCTTTCACAAATATATGATTGTTCTCTGTTAGGCAGAAACCTGTGCAGTTCCCTTAAGGACCACTGCAAAAGATTTAAGACTACAGGTGTTTGGCAGTAAACCCACTTGGTAGCAGTCTGTACCACACAGATTCACTTGGTAGCTGTGCCTGAGCAGTCAGACTTCCCTCAAGAAGAGTTAGGCAGTATGTAGAGTATACACAATAGGTACAGAGATACAGCAGCACAAGCAAACACTGACCAGAGCTTTGGTGTAAAAGTATATCATTATTTATTTAAAGACACACTTGTAGATTACACTAGCACAAAAAGGGGTAAGTAAATTCAGCACACAGTCACTATTATATATATATATACAACCCTAATTACTTATTAGACAAGTCTTAGTGAGAAACACCACTTATTTTCAGACAGAGGTGAGCGCATAACATAAGATGGCACTCTAATAAGTTATAAAAAAAGGAAGGGAAAAAGGCAGAGTTATGGAAGCACACAGGTTTCAATACTTTTAAAAGAACCACAGTAAGGCAGGATAGGCAGAGTTCTACTGTAGAGCAAGGAAGTCAATTGCAAGGCCCAGCTCTTGGAGAGAGCAAGAAGAAGGGGTCCAGGTTCACACAGTGGGGTTATGCCCAAAGAGTCTTGTAGATAGTTCGCACAAAAAGGATGAAATTAAAGTCAGGAAAAGTTAGCTAGGTTGTCCCAGGTTAGAAAGTCGAGGCTTTACTGTCATCCCGAACGATCTGTCGCAAGGGAAGCCAGGCGGGACACAGTACCTTAAGTGTGGAGGAAGCTCCAGCGGGGGCAGTTGTTCCTGGCAGCGGCCGTAAGTCGGTGTTTCGTCCAGAGGAAGAGGAGGTCTCGCCGTGGAGGAAAGATGAAGGTCGTTGCACTTACATTAAAGAAGAAACCAGCCGCGGAGTTCTTCGGTTAAAAGGTACTATCCTTCTCTTCGCGGTAGTGGTAAGCCGTGGTATTCCGGTTGCCGGGGTGCTTGGCACGGGCAAGGCGGCCACGAGATGCTCCAGGAAGGTGAAAAGAAGGCAAAACTGGTTATCCCCACCAGTCAAAGGAAGAAGACTCTCCGGACTGGAGATCTCCTCTGTCGTCGGGAAAAGTGGTGAGACGGTTCAGCAGGGCTCCACCGGTGGTGTTGTCATTGCAGGTCGGCTCAGCTTCTCCCTCCTTGGATTCTTAGGTCCTGTGGCGACTTCTGAAGTTCCAGTCCCCAAAGCCCTGCTTTTATGCAGCAAACCCCCATTCATTCAGCCTAGCTGTCAATCAAACATGCTAACTGGTGAGCCGGCCGGCTCACCACTTGGGCCAATCGCACAGGAGTGCGACTTGAGTTGCCAGGGCAACTCAGTCCAGGGAAGCCTAAACCCCCTCCCACACCCCCTGTGGTACCCAGACAGAGTGGCACCACTTTTGGAGGCTTCTGTGGAGAAGCCCGCCAAAAAGTGGACAAAGGGCTAGACTTGGGTTGGAGTCACAGAAGAGAACTCAAAACGCCATTTTTGAATCGAGTTCTGGAAAAAAATACCAACCGGTGAATTCATATTAATTAAATAAACCGGCGGTATGTTCGAGGCTATAGGAATTAAATAATTAAAGTTGGTAGCCTCGAACAATGGGAAAATCCCATAGAGATATATTCGCGGTTGAATATAAAAAGTAGTATCCACTGCCACCAGCCAAAACTCGATCAGGGGGGACGGAGACGTGCCCCCTCGACCAACAGACCTCGGGGCAATCGAATTGCCCCGAACAGTACGTCCACAATATGATGGGTTTGTACTGGTTTCTGTTAATAATTTGGGACTAGTAAAGCCAATGGTGACTTTACATGCCCTGGGAGACAGTAGTCAGTCCCAGGGTATAGAGTCTATGTTGGGGGGTCGCTACGACACCCCTGGGTTACGGCACGGAGGGTGCTGTGTAACCCACATCAAACACACATGAGACCCTATGGAGTAAAATACCCAATAGCCCATAAAACACATGGAAAGATAAAGGAACACCTCAAATCAGGTCTAAAAGTGGGAGTAAAAGAGTCTCACTCTTAGCAGGAGAAGAAAATAAACCCCAAAAATCCAGCAGAGCTACTGGGGGACTCACTAGGTTTGGGAAATTAGCCTTTACAGAGAATTCTCCCTAACATTCTCTGTATTTGGCCATCTTTTTGCCCAAGGCGCATTTCACTTTTATATCAAGCCAAGAAATGCAAATAATGACCTTTTTTCTGAATCCCACTTCGTACACTGGAAGGACCAATCATGCCCTGGATGTAGGATGAATGCTCTAAATCTAGACAAACAAGGTTTAGACCCGCGAGAGGTTTGGCATCTGCATTGGTGTCAGTTTAAGAAGAGCTCAGGCAAGCACTGGATGGCTGTGGCCCGGCACCCTTGTACTACTTTATATAGCACCATTTCCAGAGCAGGCAATACTAGCTTCCCCATAGCAGCCTCGCGCATCTGGAACTCGCTCCCCACCTAACTCAGCAACGAAACATCCTTCCCCAAGTTTAACAACTAAAAACCTGGTTATTTAACAAATACTAGCTGCTTAAGCGCAACACAGCTTACCCTTTCACTCTATATAGCGCTAATCCTACATGTAGCTCTTCTTGCAGAGGAACCCATCTGCCCTCCTCTTACTTTTGCCTCTGCCTTAGGTTCTCAAAACTGTTGTAACTGGTTAAGATTAACCTTATATCTGCCTATGAATCACAAAATACCGGTAATGGCTCAAGTATCATGTAACTGCCACGCTTGTACTTCTTAAGATGACTATTATGTATGTAACCTATGATGTATGACTAACATGTATGTTGTACGCCTTGATACCTAAGGGTTTGGGCGCGCAATTAAATGCAATAAATAAATAAATAATTAAATATGCAGGGTTCAAAACTGTCCATCACCCAGCATCATTACAGCAATTTGCAATCATCTTAATAGTGGAGTTTGCATTGGAATTACGTTCTTCCTTTCTAGCTGGCCCTCTTCAATCAGAATGCTTTGCTCCTTAAATTGCATGGTCACTCACGCCTCATGGCTTTCTCCTGTTTTGACATTTATGTTGACCTCTTGGCAAAATCAATTCAATCGCTCATACAAATTCACTTTATAAATATACCCATGACCCTGACCCTCCTCATATAGGATATGAATCTATGATTGACCTCAGAATGTTTATATTCATCTGTGATAGACCGCTGAATGAAGTTGAACTGGCTGGGGTTAAATGCAGATATTCCCAATCTGTTAGTAACTAGGAATAACTTAAACCTGTGCCCCCGCCCCCCACCCAAGTTGTGTGCTGAATCTATGGATACTTATCCAGTACCCTCTGACAAGATACATATTCTCTGCGTCCTTGTTGGTTGTTACCCTTCACTGGACCCCCTGATTGGAGCACTGACCATCTTTTTTTTTCTCCATCTTTGGACCCT
This sequence comes from Ambystoma mexicanum, assembly GCF_040938575.1. Taxonomy (NCBI): domain Eukaryota; kingdom Metazoa; phylum Chordata; class Amphibia; order Caudata; family Ambystomatidae; genus Ambystoma; species Ambystoma mexicanum. The sequence continues at coordinate 153,041,974 of NC_090936.1, forward strand.
GAAAAAAAATCTGTCTCGGAGGGCAAAAAGAAAAGCTGCCATTTCAGCCACTGTATCCTCTCGCCCATTCTTTATGCTTGGGCCTTCCAGCTGCTTTGGTTTCAGGTGACTCAGAAAGCAGCAGCAAGAATTATTTTTAGATTGGGCAAAATTTGGTAGCTTTTTCCCCTCTTCAACAAATGCATTGGCTCGCAGTGGCCAGGTGAACAGTTTGAGGGGGCTATGTATGGTCTACAGAGCTCGGTTTAGCAGAACCCTTATTTTCTAAGGTAAAAACTTAAATTTTAAAGCTCAACATGTCAGCGGAACTTACACAATTTCCATCTACAGTATTCATTGTTCCACAAACTAGGTCAACATGGAGCTCCGTCTTTTTCAGTGTTGGCACCATGCCGCTTGAATACATTGTCCTTGGATCCGTACACCCGGTCCCTTTTAAAGCGGTGTTTGGAAGCTTAAAAACCGGCTGTTCTCAAAGTATTTTCTTCTGTTGAGCTCAGTCATTTATGGGGGGGGGGGGGGTGTGTGTGTGTGTGTGTGTGTGTGTGTGTGTGTGTGCGCGCGTGCGGTTCAGAAATGTTATGCATTATGAACAAGAAAAGGACTGAGGCTTGTAGATGTTCAGGTATGCTTTGCGACACCTTTGGAGGTGACCAGGTGGGCTTCACAGGATTAGGGCTTAACCCTGGAAGGAAGAACCTTCGGGGAGAAGAGGGGAGCTCATAACTTAACCCACCCTCGTGTACGATGCCTATTAAGCCTGATACCACCCTCTATCGCATTAAACCTCTTACTAGTGTTTCTGGACAGTGTTTTCTCTTTTGATTTCAGACCGCAAATCCCAGGGTGCACTGGGGAGCAGCCAAGAAAACTTGACTTGAACCAAATGGAGGGGAAAACAGAAACACTGCAACTAATGTGGACTTTGAGCCTTTATCTCAACTCAACAGCATCCATCACCTCAGAAAAGCAAAGAACTTGCCACAATAAGAGGAAAACAAACTTCCAGATCCATAGAATGCCAGAGACACAGCAGGGATCCCATCAGAGAGTGCCAGCCAACAGAACCAAACTGGAAATCGGGGAGAGCATAGAGGGTGTTTTAAAAGGTTTTTACCATGTGTAGCCTAGACCCTGGGGAAACGATAGACATAGATTGGCCCCCAGAGTCAGATGAGTGCTAATGGAGGGCTGGGGCATAGGGGAAGTCAGAACCAGGAAGAGCCCAGTACATAAGGGGAGTGAATGGACGACAAAGGGCAGAGGAACACAGAGCGAAGTTCTGGAGGAGTTGTGGTGGAGAGTGCATGTGAGGTAGTGGTAGTGAGAGAGAGGGTTACTAGCTTGTGAGAGTGAAAGTAGCATTGAGGAAAGAGTGGACACTACAAGTAAAACCATATTCATTTCATAGCACTGCCTTCAACTGTCTGATCATGCAGACAGTTCACTTTAATCAAAAAGGGAACTATTTAATTGAATTCAAAGAGCTTGGATTTTACATTGCAATCTGTGGAATAGAGTGGCCAAGACAGCCCCACAAACAAGCATGAAGCAAATTAAATCAAGTATTACATATATCGTTATATCAAATGGAAAGCATGAAGAAGAGGCAATACTGTTTTCTCGTAAAAATTTCCTTTTGAAAGCAACAAAGATTTGTGAGATTACCTTTGGGCTTTGGACTGGGATATTGTCGTGGCAGCTTCCTAACCACGGCTTTTCCATTTAGAGCCTGGGGGTCTTCATTGAATGCGTTACTTGAAGTCTGGTCCACCAGTATTGTTTTGCTCAGGGACAGAGATTTAGACGTCAGGAGGAAATTTGGACAGACAATGCTGTTGCCTACAAAGCAAAAAAAGTACACATGTTGTAATCATGAGCACAGGGTCATAGGATGAGTAAATGCAAACATTCCCTGGACTGAATTTATTTTCAGTGTTTCCAAAACAGTTTTCCCTTCATGATTATACATTGCATGTGACAGCATGGGCTACTAAGCATAATCTTTTCTGAAGTACATCTCGGGTTATTGACGGCAGATGAGATTAGCCTTCCCGTTACATTATTCCAGGACATACATACCTCCATAGCAGAATACGGAAATCTGATTTAGATGCTTGGTTTTCAACTGGCTGATAAGTACCACACCTTTCATCCCCATTGTCTGCCCAACCCCCACTAGAATGATGCTCCGAAAAAGGCTGGATCATGATTAATTCGAAACTATCTCCAAGTAAAAAAAAATAATAATAAATAAAATCAAACCAACACACTCGCATATGGCAGGTTAGCTCAGTGGTTTGACAAAATAGTCCCAAAATTGTTTATGGATTAAATTTAACTAGCTGTTTTTCTATAGACTACAGAATGTTGGGATCACAATTATTCTATTGCATTAAAATGCACCACATGACACATAGCAAAGAAGGGCAAATGTTGTGTGTTACAATGCACCCATATCTGTATCCTTTCGTACGTTGAGCTCTTATTTATCAAAATGTTTTTCCCAAATTGAGTTTATGGAAAAATCTTTCATGACCGAGTCTCATCTCTTAACCCATTCATTGGGATTTATTGGATGCGTGGGCCAATCGAAGCAGAGTTCATACAAATGTATAAGATTACTCGTATAAAGTAAATATGAGTAATAATCTACACCCCATCCATGCTGGGCCTTTCACCCCAACAGGTGTCTTCGACAATATTGCAAAATGCATACAGGATCTCTATGGGCTGGTACGGGTAAGCAGGAAAGATCTCTTTGGCTAGGCTGCATAGAGCCAAGGTGGCAAGAGGGCTTTGGCTTTCCAGATGTTTGGAAGTTTTGGTAAGTAGTTATCCTACAACAATCTTGACTTAGTTTAAGAAAATTAGAAAGTGACGCGGAGAAAGTGTGACGGACCAAAGGTGCTTTTTATGGAGGAGCAGGCAGCAGGCACTATATCAGTTTTAGTCTGCTATACAAGTACACAGGTGTCTTCATTTGAGTAAATTGCTGAAATTCTTCTTTAGGGCCATCTCCACGAATCTTGCCTCAACCAGCCTTTCTAAAAGAAGAGGCACACGTGACATCGGGCTGAATGACAGCACTAGATTGAAAGGGAGATTAATAAAATTGTTATACAGTGAACATGCCATGCTCGGTCGAGCAATTGATGTGTGAGAACAGCATTAACTCCTTTGGAAGACTACATGATGTTTTTGATATAGACCAATATATGACTAAAATATGTGTGCCCGTCATCCATTATATGGGCCCTCAATATGCGTGTCCATTAAGATCTGAAGTTCTGCCAGCTAGGTCTCCTGTCATGTGCAAAGGGAAGCAGACCTTACAGGGAACTAGCTTCATAGCGCCACATGTTGAATATTGTAGTGGCAACTTTATGTAAACTGAAAAGGGGAAAAACGAAATAAGGAGTCTGTCAGGGACATGTAGGGATTTTGGTGGCTAGGAGGGAGGAAAAGTCTGGAAGCTGTACATGGCCATTTATATAATATTTTTTATTTTACTGTGCTTTTATCTTGAGCCTTATTGTAAATGAATTGCTCCAAAACTCTAGAGGAGTGCTAAGTGTGAGGCCGGGATCCATGGGTATACAATCGTGGGACAAAGTAGGAGAAATGGTAGCGGAGTAGGCATAATCAGTGTAGCAAGGTAGTACATTTGTGATATGAAGATCCATTTTTCAAAAACGTCTTTCTGAAGCTGTATGGACCAATGTGGGTTTACAGACAGAATATACATTCTTAGGCAGCTTGTTGGTCACAGGTGGAGGGTCTTCATCCAGGTTGAGGTTTGGAAAGTCATGGAACTAGGTAGGGGAAAAGATGTGGTAGAATGCCAAACATTGATATTACTTTTTAAGTTCTCAAACTGTTTGTTGGCTCTTAAAATTAAACCATTAGTTATATTGTTTAATAGGTTGGGAGTGAGGTTGTATGGGCAGTTTTTTTTTTTTTTTTTGGCTTGGAGGACTTTGTTCCCTCCTGATGATCTTACTATTTCTACCAAGAAGGCATGCTTTTAGAAAGGGTGAAAGGTATTTTTGGCCTGCAGTCAGGTTGTTCCGGCAGGTTAAAGAACTGGCTTTGAACATTGCCTTAGATTTGATAGGTAGCCCTTTTAGAGTTTTCAGACCCCGGGAGATGCAGTCCCAAGGTTTCAGACCTAGTCTGATTGTTGTTGCTCTGCTCCGAATTATTTGTAGTTGATGTCTTGTTGAGGACAAGGTATATATATGCTGTCACAGTAACCAAGGTTAGAAAGGACTAATGTTCTGGTAAGGTCGATGAGTGATCTGAAGTTAAGGTGTGAATTTTTAATAATATTTTCAGTTTTATTTATTTGGGGCATAAATTAATGGTGGGTGGGAAGGTGGGGCATTCCAAAGAACATGACTTCATTTAGGAGGAAGTGAGGGACAGAATATTAGTGATGGTCCAATCTTTAATAGCTAAAAGGCACTTGCTGTTGATGGAATTGATGGAGGCGTTGCAATTCAGGTAGAATGAAATGATAAAGAAATCCCCGCACCATCGCTAACCATGTTACCAAAGGAAGGCCAAGAATAAAAGGAGAACAAGTGAAAGTCACAATGACTCAGTCATCACAGGAAGCAGTGGACGAGCATGGCTGCAGCTCTTCTTGGGTTGGCGATATCCAGACAATTCAAGAATACGACAATGCACAGGCAGTACAGAATAAGTTGTAAAAACAGCTATTTCCTGGATTTGTAAAATGCCATCTCTAACCACTTTCACAAACTTTAAAACAATGTTCTGAACCTGTTAGTCTGAAAATAGCATTAAAGAGCATTTGAATTTTAAACTAGTCCCAGTGCCCACCAAAATAGAGATTTGACTGGCAGCAATGAAAACGCAGAGGAGATACTGTGGTTTCAAAAAGTGGACACTTGATAACCTGATCACATATACATTCTTTGCAAAGACTTTAGAAAAGAGTGAGTAAAACACAAGTGCCTGGAAAAGAAGACAGATGCCATGAATCGTACTGTATACTTGTCAATTGTATTCTCACCATGTAAATACTTGCCATATGTCACTTGTAAATACTCATATGCAACTGCAAATGACCTATATTTTGTAACTAAGAAATGCGCCAATATGCCTAAGGGCTTGGCGCACTATACAAATAAAATACAAATGATTTCATTTGCGCAGCTCGTGCAATGATTCAGATGGCATGTTCCATGTGAATGGCAGCTTTTAACAGATAAGTATTGTAAAGGAACAACAGCAGTGAGCTTAGAGAGTACTTTCTAACTCAAACAGAAAGTGCCTACAATGAGTAGTAACATTTTAGTGGGTGGTTGATACAGAGTAAAGCATGTACCAAAATAGAGGACCTATACACCCCACCCCCATAAAAGGTAAACAGGCCGGTTTTGTGGAATCGCCTTTAGAATCTCTGTAAGCGGTTCAAATATACAAAGAAGTAACTTAAAATCTGAACTTGTATTAACACATTACATTTTTTTTTAAAAAACCTTTATTTAATATGCACAAACACATTTCATTTTGACTGGCTGTCTATCACCAGTATATAGGTGTGTAGGGGACAAAGGTATCCAACTTGTTGGATGGCATTGTTGTCTCACTAGTGTCAATTGGTCATGCCACCCTTTCAAACAATCTTTGGGCGTTATAGGGTCTGATGTAAGTAATCACGCTTTGTGCACAAGACTTGTACACAAGTGCAGTTTTAAAATCACATCCCTGTACTTGCGATTTGTGTTATGTTAAAAAGCTTTTATGCTGTACCTACCACCGGCATAGTGGTACGACAGTGCTGAAGTTTCTACAGATAGCGGTTATTGCGCCCCTGCTCGGGGTTAACTATATCATGGTAGATGTGTGAGATCTACATCATTATCTTGAGTGAGGTAGGGCATGGCCCTGCTCATGTGGAATGTGTATAAAACAAACAAATACTACACAACACTCCTACTTCTCATGCTAGTGCTCAGTATTCATCGTCCGAGTTCTTATGCAGAAGAAGCATGTTGCGAATTGGTCCATTGTTTTCTGCGACTCTATAAATCTCATTAGTACCCAGGAGTTGACGTCATGGAACTTGCCAGCCAATCGGGGAAGCGCAGAAGGTGAGTTTTACCTCGCGGTTTTGTTTGCATTGCGAGCGCCCTGAACAGCAGGCGGCCACCGTCTTCCTTGCCAGGGTGCTGACACCAACCTCAACCCACCACCCTCGCATAAATTCGCCCCAAGCCCCTCACCACAACCCTGCTCCTGACCCCCAGAGCACCACCGCTCATCCTCCAGGGACCACCAATTACATGTCCACCTTCGCTAGAATCCACAGCTCATCCCCGCTCTCAGCCCCGCTCTGTCACTTCTCATATGGCTGCCATGTAAACTGAGAAGGGACTAGGAATAATTCACTTCCTCCTTTTCCATGGTGACTATATTGGTTTGTATTTCTTTTAACTTCAGAAGCAGCCACCGTGCCGTTTCTCAACTTTATAAATTATACATTATCATCCTGGAAATCATGCCATGGTGATAACAGCTACAACACCGTCAGTGGGGAGGCACTACCAGTCTGGTAATGGCGTTAGGGCCCTCGCTTTGCTCAAGGCCTGTATCCTTGGCCCAGGGTCCTTTCCACACTGGAAAATCCCCACACCTCGACCGTTATTGCATAATTATTTCATATAATAAATTACAATTAACGTTACAGTGTGATCTCATTTGTTTGTTAACTTGACAAGCAGTTTGGCTGTGTGTGTTGATGAGCGAGGTCAGTTTCACACCACACAGCACTTCCTCAAGGCTATATAATGAATGACTAATTTAATTCTGCGCAGAGTTCCATGTCTACAGGTTCTTACAGTAACTTCAAACACAAATGGAGTGCTTCAGGAAATGTGATACATCACTGCTTTACCTGTGTCTAAATATCACAGCACGCGGGTTTATCAACGCGAGTATTGACACTCAAAAAATGTATTAAGTCAATAAAACATGTTGATGGTAGGACGTTTACTGTAATGTCATATGACCCACTAAACCTCATACAGTGCTGGGAAAACAGTGCTCCAGTTTACTAAGTGGGGTGCGGATTGGATCAGGCTCTTCTGTGGGGTCGGACATTGCTGAGAACATGTGAGCGTATCATGCTCCAGTGATGGAGAGGTCATAACCATTGTGGTGGAGATGCTAAATGTCACAGGCAAAGACCTTGGAGGCCCCTAGGCAAGGCTGCTATTACTTCCAGGAGTGAAATCCTGATAACTACTCGGGCTTACATTCAGTGAATTTGCCCTGTGCCTCACCCCTGTCTAAAAACCCAAGCCCACCAGGTGGGGGACCTGCTAACAGGGTCCACCTTGAGCAAGGCTTGATCTTGATAACTTGAGCAACGGCGATGAAAGACCCTGCAAACACCAAGAAAGAAGTGCAGGAGACTAAAAATCCTGGAAACTGTGAGCTACTGTTTTGCTGCCAAGAAGGCAGAATTGAAGTAGGAGCGAGAGAGGGAAGGGCTGAGGATAACCGACAAAAAGAAAGCCCGGGTTTGTAAAACCCTAAACCCACACCATGGGCTAAATCAAATTCGGATCCCTGCTTTCGTGATTCAAAATAAAATGAAGTGCATTTTTATATGGTTGTAAGCACTTTGTTTATCTCTTAGAGGTGGCACCATTTACATGAAAAATGAGTAAGAGGAACTGGAAAAAAGCACAAAAGGGAAACCAATGGAATAACAGAGTGATGCAACCTGTGTCCGGTGATAGACTGGGAAAAGTCTGCACTTTACTGTTATGCACTCAGCAGAGCATAATTCTTCGGGTGAGCATGTGCCTCACTAAAATGAACATTCACAGAGTACCAAAAGAACTACAACTAGATCTTTGTAAAGGACAATCGCATCCTGCGCATCAAGAACATTTAAGCGAAACTCGGAATCCACACAAAGAATCAGCACAAGTATTACTGAAGCGCAACTTCAGCCTCAATGCTACAATGCATTTAACAATCTATTCTACAGCACCCTCAAATAAAAAGAGGATAAATATCTGGCTGGTTTATCTAATGAAAAAAGAAACATGTATAGAGAGGCAACATTCCATTCTGTCTTCCTTGCAGAATAAACCAGATCTTGCAAGGCTTGATTGCTTTGATTTTTTATATTTGTAACGCGCACATGACAAACAATCGTATTTCGGCAGGTCCCCCCAAAAAAACAGGGCTATCTACCTAAAGAGAAAGGTTTTCAATGCTCGGCGAAATTGTAAAAGAGAGCTCATGGTCCTAAGTTGCAAAGGTAGAGAGTTCCACAGCTTAGGACCAAAGACAGAAAATCTTCTGTCACCTCGAGAGGTGTAGGTTGAATGGGGAATGATCAGAAGATGACTGTCACTAGAGCGTAGTTGTCTTACTGGATGATATGGCTGAATTAACTCTCTCAGATACAGAGGGGCAATGCCATTTATGCATTTGAAGATAATGCAGGCGGTCTTAAATTTGATGCGCTCAGCAATTGAGAGCCAGTGTAGCTCTCGACGATATGATAATACATGGGGGAATTTACCCAATTTAAATATCAGTCTGATCATCACATTCTGGGCTCTCTGAAGTCACTGGAGTTGTTTGGAAGGGATGGCCATCAATTGGCTGTTACAATAGTCGAGGTGGGCACTAGTTAGCACCCCTACCACAGCGGCGTGAGCCTCTTTAGGAATGTAAGGAAGTGCTTGATGTATCATTCTCAGAACAAAATAGACTGCTTTAGTCTTGGCTTCCACCTGCGTTTCACTACCCACATCTTCTTGCCACATACATCCCAGATTTTTAATTTTTACCCAGCAATGTTGGAACAGGCAATTTTTTGGCAGCTGTCAGCAGATGTTTAGGACCTAATAATATAAGTTCGGTTTTAGCAGCGTTAAGCCGTAAATAGTTCTTTGACATTCAGCTGCTTACCTCTGTCAAACATTGCTCCAGTTTGCAAAATGCTCCCTGGAAATTGGTAATTCGTAGGAATATCTGGGTATCATCGGCATATGAATGGAAATCCAACCCATACCGTTTTAGGATTTCCAGGAGGGGACGAATATATAAATTAAACAGTAGTGGTGACAAAGAGGATCCCTGTGGGACTCCACAACTTAAACAAATGAGGTTCGACAAAAACTCTCCCAGTCTCACACGCTGCTGACGGTTAGTCAAAAAAGACTGAAACCATTTCAATGCTGAGTCCGAGACTCTTCCTATCTCCTGTAGTCATTCTAGGAGGATTTCGTGATTCACTGTATCAAAGGCTGGTGTAAGGCGCTGGAATCCACAGGCTTGAGCACTTTACAAATCTGTGGTTCCAATAAGTCATTTGGGACCCAGCAGGGCATTAGGATCCTGGCATACAAACACTTGAGCAGTCTCTGCAGCCCAAAGAGGATAACATATGTTTGGATTCTTGTAGGTTTCAGAAGATTGGTGCCAACCGAGGGATAAACCTAAAGCAGGCACTGGACAAAAATAGTGCAATAAGGATAATAACCCCAATTTGCATGAAAGCGTGCACCTGTGTTTCATCAGCATAGATATGGAACTGGTGGTGGATGATAAAAGCCAAGGGATGGTAATGGATATTACAAAGGATCAAGCATATAGTTCAGCCTTGCGGAATGTGGCAGCTGATCCAGGGGACGCTCTGAATTTGTCTCTGCATCTGGGGCATTTTTACCCAGCTGCGCCTCCCTTCTTGTCGGTCTCTAGGTCATTCACCCTGTTGTTCAGTTGGCACAAAATGTTTCTGCCTGCTCTACTTTTCACCCACTTTTTGGTGTGGAGTGATTGTCCAGCTGGAGCACCTCGTCCTGCCCAAACAACAAAAGAACCTGAGAAAGGCAGGTGACTATTTCGTTGGTGGCACCTTTTGCACCCACAGGACCATACTCCTGATGGGCTATTGGGCCCTACATGGCTCACTGTGCAAGTGCTTTGTTGTGCCATATGCATTCATAGGCCTCTCAACCAGAGCTCTGGGAATAATCTCAGCGACCAAGTATTTCAACCTAGTTCCGACTGGGACACTCGCAGAGATGCTTCTCCAACTGCCCTGCCGGAAGTTGGAGCTCATCGGACTCAACTAATAGGCCAGAGTCCGATAAAACTTGGAAATGTGCTTAATACTCTAATAAATCCCTTCATAAATCCTGTTGACCCTATTTACAAGACCCACATAATGGCTTACCATCTAAAACATACATTTCATGCAATAAGGAGCTATGATATGATAGGTTATTTATAGCACGCTCAATACCCAGAGGTTTCTAAGCCCAGATCTGAGGATCAAACCTGTGCTACTCTATGTCATCTTGCTTCCAAGGCGAGCACGTTGCTGCTGAGCTATCCTCCCTATCCTGAAATATTAATGCTAAATCATTTTCCTTGTGATTAGCCATTCATAGGTGTGGTGAAATAGCAACCACAAAATCACTACCAGCCCAGAACCTTCTGTCTTCTTTTCATGGTCATTGTCAGCACATTCCACTCAAGAAAGAACAAGCATTGGTAATGCCACAAGTTTGGGCTTTTGTGTAGGTATGGGAAAGGCACTTGGCCAGGCACTGCCGTAGTGGTATTAGCTGGCTACTGATGGTAGCTGGTGCAAAATTGTGCGAGCGGCTGGGCCTCTAAAAGCAGTGCCTGGTAAATGCCTAATACGTATATACAAACTGAAACTGTTGGCGTTGCCAATGCTTGTTTTTAGCAGGACTTCAGTGAAGGACATGCATAGTGGTTGAAGGCAGACCTGGTTTAGCCATTTTTATTAGAGCGGTAGCATGTTTACAGCTCCAATTAAGTCATTGACTCTCAGAGGAGTGATCTGACAGGGGGGCACTTCAATTGCAAAGCTTGATGGCAAGCCTTGGGGTTAAAGAGAGCTCAAGGAGTTCCAAGGCCGATGTATCCTGGGCAGGAAGTGGGTGGCCACGGCCATAAGTATTAGCATGGCGATGGGTAGTCAATAAGTGGGTAAATAACCAAACACCACCTTCAAGTTTCACGTGATATAAGATATGATAGGTTATTTATAACGCACTTAATACCCAGAGGTTTCTAAGGGCAGACTCGGGATCAAACTGTGTTGCTCCGTGTAATCTTGCTTCCAAGGCGAGCACGTTGCCGCTGAGCTATCCTCCCTCCTCATATGCCATTAGTCCCTCTCTGTACTCTAATGCAACAGTTTTGGCTTATAGGTGGCACAAGTGCCACCTAATAGCCCAAGCTATAAAGGACTGCAGTAAACTGTGTGTGGTGCCCAAGTAGTAAGTCCTGAGGGACCTGCTGTGCAAAAAATGTGGAAATGCTGTGTAGGGTCCAAGTGGGTCGCCCGTGAGGAAGGGAGGTGACATGTCAGGCACAGGCCCCCACATACAGTAGGGGGGTGTGAGACAAGAGACACATGGGACAAAGGAAAGCAATCCGCTGCACAGAGGCGATACTGAAGTAGAATGCCAGAGGACATGCCCACACACAAAGTTACTGAAGGATGTGCCGACAGGGAGGACAACGTGAGATATTGGAATTCCACACAACCTAAAAAACTTAAGTGTTTGTGAACTCTTTCTTTTGTGTTGTCATATGTATTAGGAAAACACCACATAGGGCATATACAAAATGCAGCTTAAATTCTGTTGACATATGGTATGTGTCACTGACTCCTCCCAATCAAGAGCCCTCACTGCTAATTGTCGATACATGTTCTGCTCATTCAATCTTATGGTTTTGTAATTCCAAGTGCGCCCATTGGTTCCGAAAACTCACGATTAAACCCCCTTACCCCAAAAGCAGATCTGAACATAAAGACCCCAATCCCTGCCATAGCTGTTAATCAAAGTGCTAAACCCAAAGGTTTCAGCACTTTATTTACACTCCAAGCCTGTCACCATGCACATGGTAACCTCACGCTACAAATGCTTTCTGGAACCACTCACCATTGGTAGCTGACGCCCTGTTATCATCCTGACGTGCTGGTAACATTCTGAAGGCAAGTCCCCATGCTCCGCTATAAGAGCATGTGAAATCTAATCGCCTTTGTCAACACAATTAATATTATAAATACGTTAAATAGTGAAACGCAGCCACATTTTCAAGATATCCACAATGAACATGTATGGAAAAGGGTACACCTGAATAATCACCACTGAAATTCTTTTTTTTTTGTTTAAAAATGTGTATTAGTTTATACATAAAACAAAATGGTGTATTATTATTATTGAACATCAAAGATCTGAGAATTTACAGAAACCGAATAAACATTTAATCAGGAACATGTTATTCCAGTTAAGATCAATAAACTAATATTGATATTGTGTAACAAATAAGACAAAAACAGGGAAGGACAAAGACATTAGGTCATGACGGGAAACCAAAATCTCCACTGAAATTCTACATACTTCCTTGTCTAGACTTCAGTGTTTGGAGTGTCGACAAGTCCAGCCATACAACACGATACAGATTTCACCCCTGACACAGCATTCAATGCACTCGTGTTAGTCTGACACGATAGCCTTGGAGAGCAGATAAGAGGCTACTCCCTCCCTGCTGTGTCGTCTACTGCATGCATCATTGCACACATCCCCAAAATACAACTTCTATAGGGAGGACCTGGGTTTTACCCAAGTTCTAAACAATAAGAGTAGAGTCTTCAAGGCCAGCATGTGCTGGGTGGCAAGAACACTCAATTCCTGCCTGGCAAAGAAAGAGGAAGTACTCAGTGGGACTTGGAGGAACTTTACAAATCTATTCTCTTTCACCATCAAAACCTTGTATTGGTGTTGCCTCACAGCTCACTACCATACACAACGCCCCACGTGGTCTTAGAGTTGTATGCTTGAGCCAGAGAAGTATTTTTTTTTAAAACAAGCTACGATGAAAAGGCAGTTTTCACCTTGCCAACCAGGGTAACTTAAGTGCGCATTGAGCCATATGGTTACACCAGGAGTTGAAGGTGGGAAATGGAATATCAAAATAATTGAACTGGGGGACCACTTGCACAAGGTCACCCTCAGTCAAGATTGTATGCCTTAAGGCTCTAGAGCATCACATGACAATCAACTTGGTCTTGGAAATATGCATGAAGAGCGGTTACTAACGCCTGCGACTAGTGTTCATGTCAAATTCTTAATTAACCATGCTGTCGTCCAAGCTGGGAGAAGATGAGTTAATTAACAGCCAAGGTGTGGGACTGGGTAATGTATTCAAATTGTCCAAGAGGGACTTTGAGCACAATGTTAGAGGCTGTACACACATCGAGCAAAGAGGAGAATGATGTTTTAAGTAGGGCTGTACCGAATAGCATATTTAGTATTCTGCCGAATAGTTTGTCAACTATTCGGCCGAAGCCGAATATGAAGCCGAATAGTTGCTTTATCTAATAAATCATGTTCAAAACTTTAAAAAACACACTTATTAAAAAAACAAATAAAGCACCATTTTAATACATTCTATACCTTTATTTCTATTCATTGTAATTAATGTAACATCTTTATTTAAAGTATAAAAGCCAGAAATAAAGCAGATTTAACCAAAACGAAAGGACCAAATGTACAGAAGAATGTTGCATATTCAGTGCCAGTTAAAGAAGGAGGCTTCACAAATGCAAAAGGACTGCCTTTGTGAATCAGATGCATTGCATTCTCTATCCAGTTGCAAAGTCGATGCGGTCAAGTTTCAAAACTTCTTTGCAGCTCACATAGAAATGTATAAAATGATTAATGTCGGCTCATGCAGGACACAAGTCAAGAGGAAATCTTAAATGCCTGAACTCCATCTCACAACTATTCACCCCACAGAAACAAATGCTGCTCACTTTTCACTTATCCTAGCCATTTTTTCTCACCAATACACAAACATATGCAACTTATAATTCCTGATAAAATATCAGATAATGTAAAACTCAGGACTCGAGTCCTTAAAAAAGAAAAGGGGCGACTATGATGTACCCAATGGGAAGTGACATGACAGGAACTGAAAGTATCTATGAACATTTCTTTCAGTTTGTTTTTTCCAACTGAAACAAGTGCACATTGCATATAAACATTCACCAAAAGAAAAGATGTTCCTGTATTGTTGCAGGCTAACTATAAAAGATGAGCACCTTTTTGTCTAAGAATCTGTAACAAAACATGCCCTAAAGAGCAGATTACGATACAAGATGTTTTTCAGCTGTGTGATAGCAATTTGTCTGGTCTAATTCTATTCAGTTATGCAAACTGAAGTCTACATTTGCCTTTCTGAGTTATGTTGCATTGTATTCAAATGAGAATGTCAAAGTATTCTGCAAGAGCCGAATAGCAAGAAACTATTCGGCCGGAGCCGAATAGCTTTTTTACAGCTGGAATTCGGCCAAATACTTACTCGAAGCCGAAGTTCGGTACACCCCTAGTTTTAAGCAATCATTTTTTGGGTTATAGTTATGTCCCTAAACAGTAGGCCTTTACTGGTTGTTTTCCTAAAAGGTACATGCAAATGCATATGTCACTCACACAAGGAGAAATCACATGCCCTGGAAAATACATCCCTGCTTTCAGGATCATAGCAACAACATAACGGGCAAGTCTCAAAGAGATCCCATGAAATGTGGCTGCCGAAAAACACATAACAAAACACATCATCACTAATCTTTGTCATAAATGACAAGGCTGCCCAATTAATTTGGCTCTGAAGAAAACACAATTTTTAGAAATTATTTTATGCTTTGCACCCAATATCTGCTGAAAAAAGGTGATAATTTCCTTTTTTCATTCGGCCTTATAAAGAAATATCATTTGCCTTCTTCTAACAGAATGATTTGACACACATGCCTTGTGATAGGTTAACTTGTCAATGATCAAAATTTTAATGCACGTGCCCCAAAACAGACAGTTTCTCTAAACAACTGCTTTTTCTCAGAAGTCTTTCTCCTTGCCAAATAATTCAGGTTGTAAAGAAGGAAGGCCCACATGAAACACTCTTTTGATGCAGCTAATGGATTTTTTTCAACTAGTTTTTGTGACAGAAGAGGGTGATGCACTTATTGCCTATTGCAGCATTCTCTTCTTGCAGTGGCCAACAAATCGGGTCAGTTCTTCTGGTGAGACCCATTCCTGATATTCCCAGCTGCCATAGTGAGAAGAATCACACACTATCTACTGTGCCCAGAATAATGGATGGCTCAATCTAGTTGTGAGATGACATTCGCTAATACAATGACAACTCTTTTGCTGGAACTTGTGGCGAATATGAGTGACACCTTAATAACCTGCCCAGAATACGCCCGTCTCCTGTCTTTAATGCTAGTGGCGTGTGAACTGTGTGGGCTAACTGTTGTACATGCAAAGGTACTATTGATGCACGTCCGTCAGTCTGCTGCGGCCTCTTTCTTTGCACAGGGTGCAGAAATTAAGGTTCGCAACTGGTTTGTTTATTTATTTATATGGCGCACCGGACCAGAAGGTATGAGGGCGCAAGCATTACAGTTATATTCTCAACTTAGTTACAATACTGTACATTATTTACATTATTATACAAGGGTGCAGTGAGTAGAAGCAGTTAGAAGGATACAGAGTAAAATTACGACAGAGTTACAGGTTGAACAATTTTGTAGTGGTTGCAGGGTGTCATTATTGGTCTTTGTTCTTAAGCCACTCGATGTAGTTACGCCTAAATTGGTGGTAGGTTTGAGGTGCTCTGACGGAGGGTGGCAGTGTGTTCCAGTTTTGGGCTGCTTTCACCTGGAGGCTGTTGCCGCCCATTTTCGTACGCTTGAATCTGGGAACAGCGAGCAGGTTAGCATTTCTATTTCTGGTGTCTCTGTTGGGCGTGTATCTGGTTATTCTGTCTGAGAGATAACGGGGAGCTGCGTTGTTAAGGCATTTGTGGGTGAGGGAGGCTACCTTGAGCAGGATTTTGTCTGAGGTAGTGAGCCAGCTGTGAGTTCTAGTATTCGAGATGTGTTCTCTTTTAGGGAAGCTAAGCGCTGCTCTGAGAGCATTGTTCTGTAGGATCTGGATTTTATTGGTAATCTGTTTGTTGGCGCCTACATAGAGGGAGTTACAATAGTCCAGTTTAGTTAGTATGAGAGCCCTGGCTAGAGTAATGCAGCTTTAGGTGGAGAGGAAGGGTTTGGCCGAGCGTATAAGCTTGCATGTGTAGGCTGTAGTGGATGCCATGGAGCTGACCAGTTTATGGAAGGAGAGGGTGGAATCGAGATAGAGGCCAAGGGTTTTCACTACCTTAGCTACCTTTATAGGGTTGCCGTCTATGGTGAAGCTGGAGTAGTTGAGGTCCAGTTTGTTTAGGTTCGTGGCTGATCCCAGGATTATGAGTTCGGTCTTGTCATCATTCAGGCATAGACTATGGGAGGCCATCCATGCCTGGATGATGAGGTACACCTTGTTCACCAAGGCCAAATCCGTGTTGTAATCTCCCGTCAACGGGATGAGGATTTGGGCATCATCAGCATAGTTAGTGTAGGTGATACACAGACCGTCGAGATCATCAAACAGGTGCTTAGTGAACATGTTGTACAGTGTGGGGGAGACGCATGACCCCTGAGGGACCCCGCATGTGATGGGGATGGGTCAGCGGAGGCCGTGGTGGAGAAGACGCGCATGGATCTATTGCTTAGGAATGATGTGATCCAGCCTATAGCTTCTTGGGAAAAGTGGGCCGCCGAGTCTAAGTGACTACATAGGATTTTATGTTCAACAAGATCAAAGGCTGCCGAGAGGTCTAAGAGGAGCAATAAGGCAGTTTTCCCATTATCTCTCAGAGTGTCAATTTGGGCCTTGATGTGCCGTGTTGGGGTCTAAATCAGGATTTAGACCCCAACACGGCACAGAAACCGCACTCATTGGAGTGCGGTTTCTGTGCCGCGTTGGGATCTAAATCCTGATTGCCGGACTCCTAGGAGGTGGTTTTGTTCAAGGAATTTTTGAATTTGTAGGTAGGCTGTCTTGTCGAGGATTTTTAGTATGAATGGACGGTGGTGATGGGTCTGTAGTTGGTGGGTATGGCTGGGTCGAGTGTGGGTTTTTTTAGTAGGGGGAGGACCCAGGATTCTTTGAGGTTGTTGGGGATGGTACCAGAAAAGAAGGAGGCATTGAGGAGTTTGGTGATGAATGGAGATAGGTCTCTGGCCGCGTCTTTGATAATTTGAGGTGGGCATTTGAGGTGGGCATAGGTCGCCTTGGCAATTAGAAGGCTTGAAGCCGAGTATGATTTTTTCCACTTCTAGCGTGGAGACTTTGGAAAAGCTGAAGTGAGTGGGGGGGGGGGGGGTTGGGTGGAGGGTGTTGAGGGATGGTGCGTGTGGGGGTGTTAGGTTTGCCGTTGGATAAAGTCTCTTTCTTGTTAATTTTGATTTGGAGGCCTGCGACTTTATTGGATAGGGCATTTTGCATGCTGGTGCACCATTGTTTGTCTTTCTTACAGGTGTCTGGGACCAGGATGGGTGTCTCCATCTCTTTTAAAATGGTGAACAATTCTTTATTGCTGGATTTGGCATGCCGTATTCTCAGATTGTAAGATTCTCGTTTGGCGAGGAAGATTTCTTTTTTGTAGGTAGAGACTATTTTGTTGAGGATCCGCTTGTTGCTGTCAGTGGGAGTTTGTCTCCATATTTGTTCCTTTTTGCGTTTCTCTAGTCTGAGGGCTTTTAGGTGAGCCGTGAACCAAGTATTCAGGTGTTTTATCGGCTTGGGTTTTCTCAGCTTTAATGGTACGATGGCATCTAGGGCTAGGCGCATGCTATTGTTGTAACTTTCAACCAGATGGTGGGGGTTGGAGTTGGCAGGGAGTTGGTTCAGTGTAGGTAGAATGAGAGGGATGAGTTTTTCCGCAGTTATGTTTTTCTTACTTCTAGTTGGGATGGCTGAGGCTAGGGAGATGTTGGCGATAGGGCTGGCCGCTTTGAGTGAGAAGGAGAGGAGGTGGTGGTCAGACCAAGGTTGCGGGGTGATAGCAGTGATGGAGATCGTACAGTTGTGGTCTGCTATCCAGTCAAGCGTTCTCCCTTTGTTATGAGTGGGGGCGGACACTCTTTGGATGAAGCCTAGTTCTGATAGTGAGTAATTAATGGCCGACGCTTGGGTGTCTTTAGGGTCATTGTAGCCAAGGTTAAAGTCTCCTAGGAGGCGGCATTGAGAGGTATTTTTTAAGTTGTTAGAGAGGATGGAGTTAAGGTCTTCCTCAAAGGAGCCCAGGGGTCCTGGGTGTCTGTATAGTAAGTGGATGGTGATGGTTTGGGAGTTGGTGGTGGGGAGTTTGGCTGTGAGCAATTCACAGGATGAGTAGTGATCGGTAGTGTTAGGTTTAAGGTTGAGGTGGGTTTTGGCGATTATAGCGAGGCCACTGCCTCTAGAATCAATTCTGTCTGCTCAGAGGATGGAGAAATTCTCAGGGATGGCTAGGGCAAGGGCTGGGCCAGCTGCTGCATGAAGCCAGGTCTTAGAGATGGCTAAGAAGTCTAGTTCTTCCATTAGGATGAGGTCTGCTATGTCTGTCGCGTGGGCTACGACAGATATCGCATTGATTAAAGCCCCTCTTATGGGTGTAGTGGCATGTTTACTCGTAGTAGGTGTAGAGGTAGATGATCGAGACTTATGTTTGGTCGTAGTATTGGTTTGGGTAGGCTTAGGTAGGTTTGTGCCTTTGTTGGACGGGATAGTCAGGATGTGAGGCTAGGTCCAGTTAGATGGTTTGGTATGGGTGGAATCCCTAGCTCTGGGCTCGTATATTTTGGAGAGTCTGGCGCGTAGTTTGGAGTTTCTAGCAGAGAGGTTGCACGGTGTAGAGAGGTACATGGTGAGTGGAGGGGTGGTAACCATGCTGGTAAGGGGGGGGCTGAGATGACTAGTTGCGTGGATTAGGTGGATGAGGACTCTCAGCAGTGCTGAATAAATACCCGGTAGGTACATTTTAGTGGGAGGAGGTGCGAACAGTGGGCATGTGTCCAATATCAGCTGGTTCCTGAGTTGTTAGGGTTTACCTTACCTAAGATCACAATCAGGTAGACCGCTAAAACACACTAAGTTGCAATGACTGAATGGGCCAGGGATTCACCTAGATTCAAAGTCAAGTAGACAACTGAGACATTAGATTGCATTGACTAAGGGGGGCAAAGATTCACCTAGATTCAAAAGTCATGTAGGCAGCTAAAACACATTGGATTGCATTGACTAAGGGGGGCAAAGATTCACCTAGATGGCTGAGGGATTTTTCGCGTTAGGTTACATTGACTATCGGATTGTCAAAATTGACAGCAACTGAAATGGATGCAGCAGAAAGCACCTAGATTTTGTGAGTGCGCCAAGTCTGGGATACTGGCAGTAGTGAGAGCCTTCAGACAAAATCGAGCCAACTGGCATTTTGAGCATTCAGGCAAAGTCAAAGGTACAAATCACTAATGTGAATTAATCAGGACATTAGCAAACAATCTGAATACAGTTTGGTCGGTAGGCATTCAAGTGGCAGTTTTAGCAAAACGGTCCAGTGGCGCGCAAAGATTTTGCACTTTATATGCTATTTCCTGCAGTACCACAGGCAAACATGGTAGTAGAAGACAATGAGGTAGCTGTGCCTTGCGCCGTAGTGTAGGTCAAAAGTTACCTGGAGTTTGACGGGCAGGGGGGGGTATGGCAGACGGCAGACATAGGCACCTAACAGGTGATGGCCTTGCTGCAGTGGGCCTTGGACAATGTGGTGCAATGGATGCGTGAGAATAAGGTTCAGTAGACATTGGGGGACGCTGTAGAACCTTCTCATGTCTTTGCCAAGGGATTACTTTGAGATTGATTAAATACACGTGCTGTAAAATCCCCTTGCAGAAAACCTGTACTTAACACATAGTGGGGCAATACACGCTGTGAGGCTTGATTGATAGGTTATTTATAACACGGTTAATACCCAGAGGTTTCTAAGCGCGCTCCAGAGGATCGAATCTGAATTGCTCCTTGTCGTCTTGCTTCCAAGGTGAGCACGTTGCCGCTGAGCTATCCTGCCGAGACAAACAGGTCTACAGGCGGGAAGACCTGTGGACTAGGCCAAACCTCTGACAAAAAGCGAAAAATTTGGGGTAACATGATGGAGGTAGAACATTATATTACTAGGTAGTTAATTGGAATAGACTGTGCAACTGCATTTCCAGTTCATAATAGTGTATTGCATATGGAACCTCTTGTCCAACTAAGAGTCCTGTCACACTTATAAATATATGATATAACAAACAGGATATTTTCAAGATTTGATAAATGGACTACTGTAATTAACTATCACGGTGATGTAATACAATATGTTACTTATTTGTTTGCATTAAAATTGAATCAATATTTTTTTTTGCAAAGTTACATTTCTATAAGCGAAACAAGTTTTCCCATTAACAAAATTATTTAAAAATATATATATATATATGTTATTCATGCTAATGTAAAGATATCTTGTTCTTTATATACAATGTATATGTTTATGTATATGTATTACAAGTTTAAGGGCACTATACATGGATTGATCGTTGCTCATCCATAGGCAATTAGTGGCCACGCAGGTCATATGTGCCACCTGCAGCCAGTCTTAGCCTTTTATGTAATGTATTTGGTATCGATACTGCGCGCCACTGCCATTGTCATGGCCTCAGGGCGCCGGGCAATGTTACAGCAGTGCTTGCACTGGTAAATACGATCATGGAAGCAGCGGCGGCGTGTGGAATGAGCTGAATAGGCGGCGTGGGCTGGACAGTGGTCACGAGGCCCCTGAAGCCCCTGTGAGTCTGCGCCCGTGTGTTACCCTCAGTAATGAGGCGGTCTGCGCCGACGGAGCTCGCAGGAGTTCACGCGGAGTGTTCTTTCGCTGGAGCGCAAAGGAATTCAGACAATGCCGGGGTGTACCTAGTGTTTAGCAACATGCCGGTTCCGGAAACAACATGGTATTGGGAACATGTAGGCACAGCTCAATTCTCTAAGGTAACAAGCTACCAAACACGGACGGGGAACACAATGCCGCTGGCGTGTCGAAAAGTTGAACAATCGGACTAACAAACTTACATTGGACGGGCAGACACGTAAAAACGTTTTTCAGCTCACAAATTCGAAGTGCTGTCTGATTTTTCTTCAGCAGTATTAACGACTAGACGGCTTGTGGATCTAATAGATTGAATAACACGAAATACATACAAATATGTTCCCAACACGCTAATGAAAAGAAAAAAGGAACATTGGAGCCCTTTTCTGTTGGTTGTGCAGGATTCAGGAACATACCTATATAATAGCATTCAACGAAACCAAAACTCCTTACAATTTGAAACCAACAGTGTTTTACGTTAGTGGATGGATTCCCACAGAATACGGGCCACGGTTAGCCCAATCCAAACACCACCCGTCCTTAGCGATCACTTTCGAAAATAACTCATTCTGCCACTTCTATTCTAACACCCATTTCCTCCGCACAACAAAGTACCCAACCTCCGAGCAGGTCAAGCTGCCATGCGTTTGTGTGTCTTGTCTGTCAGCACCCGGGTATTTGTCAAACGTGGTAAAAGTGGCCAAGCGAAACGCCCAGGCGGCCTATCAACCCACGCCAGCTTTTCGCAATTAACAAATGACGTTGACATTGGCAGGTGCCGCCCGTGAATGGCGTGCAGTGTGACGCAGGCAGCACTACACAGGCGCTTACACAGGCAGGTGAGCTGAGAGACTGGCACAACTAGTCAAACGGTTCAGTCCTTCACTCCCCGACAAACCACGCCAATGTACCTGGGTTCCGCTTGGTGGAATGGATCATTTTCGCACAGTGCGCCCTCTTCTCGCCCCAACCACTGGCGCACCCCCTCTTTGCGCTGCTCCTGCCTGACCTCGCAGGGCTCCGTGTCCTCGGTGCCTCGCGGGGAGCGCGCGCGCGCGCGCGCGCTGCCTTGACGTCACGTCACCTGCCCGAGCCCAGCAATCTCCAGCAGTGTGACCTGCACAGAAGGGAGCGTTGTGCGGTATATAGTTTTTTTTTTTGGTCTGTTGTCCTGATCGAGCAACACCAGGAAGTTGCAATGCGCTGGACGGTTTCCGCGAGGCCCAGGTGCAAAGGACACCACGAGGACAGAAACAAACAGGTGCACATATCGATAGTAACAAAAATAAAAACATACAAGGAGCACATCCAGGCACTTGCTACCAAGGTGAAAGAGAACCTGCTCAAACAAACCGAGGTCTGTGCCGGGCTATTGTATTATTTTATATCTTCCATCTCTCAAAGTAAGCTATTAATTATTAACCCATTCCCCATAACATTTTTTCCCCGACAGACAAGGCACCTGGATCCATGCCATTGCCTCTACAAAAAAGATTTACAGCGCCAGGATCTTGAGCTCGTACATGGGTTGCTTGGTTGTGTTGCTTCTTGCTTGTGTTTTCGTGTAAAGAATGACACGGGGCAAAAACCTTAGCATGGCAACGAGCCTTAGTCCCTAGCTCTCGGGGATTGGAGTGAGGGGGCGATGACTACCACAGCCACCTAAGTTACGTTATAAATGGAATCTGTACAGCGCTAAGCTGAAATGTGCCTGGCCTCTCAGCGCTGCGGCCGATCTGAAAGAGGGGGTGGTAAGGTTAGTGGAGGGAGGAAAATGCAAGACCGCTTTAATGGTATGTTGGGGCATGAATACTGAAAGCACCCCGAGATCTGAGTGGGGGTCAGGTTGAAGATGGACTGTCATAAGCATGTGTGTCGGGAGGGGGGCCTCGTGTGCCAGTGGTGCTCCAGGTGTGATATGTAAGTTGGTTGTAGAGGTGTAGTGTTCTGATGTTTGAGGCCTGTTGTGAGGGGTGTTCAATTGTGATGTGTGGGTGACTTAGTTGGCATGCCTAGTTTGTTTTGGAATCCAGAATGTGTGCAGGGAGCAGTCAGTGAACTTGATGGGCAGTGAAATCTGAGAACAAATACAGAAGATAACATGGCATAGAAAAGCACACAAAAAAGGCACAAACAACATCACAATAATACAATTAGAAAAGGCTGTACTACTGGGTGTTTCACCATGCTGTCACCACTAGCCTCTTGCAGACAGTTCCCCTTTCAGTCTCTCACATTGCCATTGTCAGACTCGGTCACTCGGCCTGGCTCTTCTTTTTCTCGCTCTCTCTCGCTCGCTCTTTCATTTTACCCTGTGTGCCACAAGGATCTGGAAATTGACAGGGTCGGGAAGAGGGCAGTCTGGAGACCCCACTCATCACCAGAAGCTAGGTGCTAAGGGTTATGGGAGGCAAGAACTTTGGGTTCAGAAAAAAAAAAGCCGCCTGAAATAAGGAGTACAGGTACCTCTTTCAACTTCCATAGTATGTAGGCTGTCGGGCCGAGTCTAGTCCCAAACCTCAGAAATGTGCTCGGGTGCTACGCACAGTACCCATCAGGACATAGGAAAGTGTTGGTCAGGCATTCGGTGATCAGAGCAGAGGCCAGAATCTGTGATCGTTTCTATCAGGGTGTCTCCCACAAACCTAATACTCCTGTTACACAGTACACACAGCCATAAGCCAAAATGGGATCCCCTCCTACCTGCCACCCCTCACATGGTTTTGCAGCCGTTTCATAACTTGGGGCTCAGAATGACGCTGAAAACCTAGCGGGGTTTCTTCACGTACGTCACAGTGTCTAGCCCTGATGGCGGAATCTATTCCGAAATGCATTGGCACACCTTTTGGACACGCAATGTGATTGACACTGCCTCTTCACAATAAGAGGATTGAAGAAGAGATTTCGGCATTTTTATGAACGCGATTGATCTATGACTGACAGCATTGACTTTGTCACTGAATGCGACTGAACTGTTATTAAGAAGAGCGTTTGCTACTGGATTCGAGGGCACCTGCTAACTGAGTGGCAACGCTTAGTCTTCACTGGCATATATGCCAATGTGCCCATTCCATTCAGAAGGTGGCTGTCAAGTACCATCTTTCTTTTCATTCTGGTGACTCTTAGTCCCGTTTTTTCCATTATTAATCGTGTATGGAAGCTTTGGAATTCAAAAAGAAGTGGACAAATACCCCTCTGAATCGAATGGTGCATGTATGCCACCTGGTCATGGAAACTAGTATCAATCGCTGCCCCCTTCTGTGCCACGCGACAAATGGTGCCAGTAGAAGAGACTAGACCACAACTCAATCATATCAAAGTCCTAAGGTAACACCAACAATTAAATTGCCCCTGCAGGCTTGTTACCTTCAAGAGCATCCCCTAAATCCTCCTTAAAACATGGAAACTACTCAGGTCACGTTTGAGTGTGACTATAAGCGTGTATTGTTGTGAGCCTTAATGACACACACTGGCCCAAACACTGCTTCTTCACACTCGCCCAGGCTCCATCCTTGATGCAGGGACACTGCCTTCAACCCTTTGTCGCCGTTTTCTGGCTATCACTGGGATATGCCAAGTGCCAATCCAAATATCAAAATAAAGAAATGGTTACGAGTTTCTGCCGGCTATGGGGAAAGGTCAGATCTATGGGGGAAAACCAGTTTATCTGCAGAAATGACAGTAGAAATGTTGCTATGGGAAGACTTAGGGTTGTTACCCATTTCATGAATCCTGGCATAGAGAACGGAACAATGCCCGGTCTACCACCCCCTTCACTGGCCTCCAGCCATTAGGGGCACATTTAGCATTGAAGCATGACGCCCATTGAAGGGGGTGGTAGACCAGCCATTTGGGGCCCATTTAGCATTGAAGCGTTAAGGCCAGTGAAGGGGGTGGTAGACCAGCCATTAGGGGCACATTTAGCATTGAAGCATTAAGGCCAGTGAAGGGGGTGGTAGACTAGCAATTAGGGGCACATTTAGCATTGAAGCATGAAGGCCATGGAAGGGGGTGGTAGACCAGCCATTAGGGGCCCATTTAGCATTGAAGCGTTAAGGCCAGTGAAGGGGGTGGTAGACCAGCCATTAGGAGCACATTTAGCATTGAAGCATGGTCTACCACCCCTTCACTGGCCTTAACGCTTCAATGCTAAATGTGCCTCTAATGGCTGGTCTACCACCCCCTTCACTGGCCTTAACGCTTCAATGCTAAATGTGCCCCTAATGGTTGGTCTACCACCCCCTTCACTGGCCTTAACACTTAAATGCTAAATGCTCCCCTGTGCCTCAGCCACAAACAGCAAGGACCACTAACCACTACACACGGATGCATATGCTTTCTGCAGAATCCCAATATCCTTCCCCAGCTTTCTTACACGCTAATTACACGTGTAACTAGATTAACACAATTAATTCTTGTAGCTTTCTCTAAATACTTGCTCTTTGCTCTCTCCTAACTCCATACCTTGTCCCCTCTGCCCAGAGCTCTCCAGCTTCCATCAATATCGAACTGGTGTCACAGGTTTCCTTCTTCACCCCAGTTGGCAGGTACAACTACCCACTCTGCAAGGATGCACCCTCAAAAGAATTAAGGTCACATTTGTGTGAAATTCAGAACTCAAACCACTCCACTCATCCCCCTGACAGCCAGGATTGAGATGAAATTAGCCGGTTTCACTTGAAAGGCTCTCCACCTGAAAAAGATATTACCTGTCCCACTTATGGGCCATTTTAGAATTTCTGTATAGCTTAGAAACAGAAAGCCCCTAGACATCGAAAAACAGGAATTTGGAACGAAAGTAGCCATTAAGCAGTGTTGTAAAGGAGAGGAATATGCGACCCAAAACCCCCTTAATTACCCCACTGTGAACTTCAAACCCAACCATCACCGATGCATCCAATTCATGCCTGCATGCTTCTACCCAAATTAGCCTTACAGTTGAGTGGCATTCCATCCTTTTGTAGCACACCTGTAGCATTGCAGAAACAAGGAACCTGCCTCATGCAAACCTGTTTGGTACTGCAAAGAATGGGAGCGGCCCTCCCCGACCTGCCAGACCACATCCCTTCTGGCCGGAAACACAAGCAACCTCAGACATATTTCAGCCTTGAATACTCGCGCATGGGCCCTAAGCCTACTGCGCTTGGAGACCCAAGCTTCACCTCACTAATGATGCCACATGAGGCTGAAACGTGTCCAGGGTTGCATGTGGTCTTGTGCAGAAGGGATGTGAGCATGCAGTTTGTGCTTGGCTACCCCCCTCTTCTGTGGGGGCACCAAACCAGATTTTTATATACTCTATTCCTTTCTGTAATGGAGTGGCAGGGCTGAAAAATGAAATTCTGGATTGCTGTCCAGAGCAATGCCTGAGGTTATGATTAATTCAAAGCCTTGCAGTCATCGACCTTCAGTTTTACACCTGGTGCCATGCTCCCAGTAATTGGCGGACTGTGGCGGTGCATTCTCCCATCAATCCTTTTTATACCCCACACTATGTCGCGAGAGTGCTCTGAAGTGCTTTTTTGGCAATGGAAACAATGTATAAAATTAGCTACTACAAAAAAAATAAGACACTACCTCGAACTGCCCATTAGTTTATGTATCTTTTTACTTGTTATGTTGAAATATGTCTCTGCCCCCACACCCAACTCTCCCCGAGTCTCTTGCTGTGACCTGATGCAATGGTCGCTGTTCGTCTTGTGCATATTTCTCATCTGTTGCCCTTTGCGCATCCTGGAAGGAGGTGGGCTGTACCCCCTTGTGTAGACATCTCTCCATAACTTTTCCGTCTAGTGATGCCAGGGTCTTTGCCCCTCTTACACTCTGCCTCGTAGTTTTGATATCCTCAGACCCCAGACACTGTTATGCTGCATTCACTTATGGAGCACAACACAGGGCCTTCTACTGCTGCAAGGGAAGAGGGGGGCCTCCACTGAAAGACTGGGCTGGCACTTGCTGGCCGCGTTCCTATTGCTCAGCCGAGTCAGCCATTCAGCTGCCATTCCGCTAAACGACTACCCCAGTCAATGCCAGCAGAGTTGCTAGCTGGTGCCGATAGCTGGCACTGCTGGCACTGCTGACCCGCCGCCACTGATCCTTTAAGAAGCTTGTGCTTTCTCTCTGCCTGAGAGAAATTACATTGGTACACAGAGAAAATCTGCAAGTCATTTTGGCCATCTGCAGGCAATCTCGAAACTCTGTGGCACATTTCCAAACTGTGCCCTCAATAAGAAATATACAAATAAAATAACATTGCCGCCAACTTCGATGGTCTCACAGAAGTTTGGATGACCACATAATCCAGGGGTCTGAAAACGTCATCCCTAGGCAGCATAGTCAATGGAGAGGGATAATGGGAATTGTAGTCCAAAACATCTGAGGTTGCTGACCCCGGATATAATCTTTCGTGGACTATGCCGTCTTGGCATGATGGGTGCGCTGGAGAGCAGAAAGTTGAAGACTGCTGCTCTGGGATGTGGTTTTCCCCCTTGTCTGCATCATTCCGGTGCCTTTCCCACACAGTACGCTCTTGCTTCGAGCCGGTAGGCTCGTGTAATTAGCCCCTTGCCTGCAGTCCCTAAAACTGCACATCCTGTGATTTTCCACTTTACTTTCCCACGAGGTTCCGGGCATTAACTGAATTACCGGCCAGGCAATGTTGCAAAAACGACTGCTCTCAGTGTTTCCGGGAGAGCCTTTCCCAACAAATGGGGTATCTTGGTGCTGTCTGCAGCACCGCCACGACCCCAGTGGCACAATTCTATAGGTAGCCTGTTCCTTCTATCCGCCGCCTCGCTTCCCCTCCCTGGCCTATGGTTCCTGTGTGGGTGGCGGTCCCCCACCATGAAACTCCATGCCTCGTGTGGTGTGAGCTTATTAAATCAAGCCCCTCTGTGATGGAGGGCGAGAAAGGAAATTAATTAAATATTTATAAACACACACAAAGTTGAAGGGGGAGCCTGGATTAGGGCGCATCCCCGCAGCTGTTTTTATTAAAAGCACCGACTACCCAAAGGCGACCAGGAATGGTAGAACAGGATGGGGAGTGTCTGTCTTCAGGTAGCGGGAGGGAGCCAGGAGTAGTTGGTTTGGGGGCGAGGGATACTTTGTCTGCACAGTTTCAGGAAGAAAAGAAGAACCCCATCTGCGTATGGTCTTCAGGAGCCCAGGAAGTCAGAAAAGGGTTGTGTTGACTGCTGGATGCCATACAAGTATTTAACAGCACACTGCACAGCCTTGCACCATGTTTAGGTGCACTTGGAATGCCAGAAATGTCTCCATATTTACAAGTCTAACACTCATGAGGGTTTGAGCTGAATATACATGTCCTACAGTAGCAGTCTTAGTTATCCCACGCCCTCGGTGCTGGGCCCCAAGGCACATAACAGTGTTGCCTCACCAGGCCTGATGCTCGCTGAATGCCCAATACAGCCCCAGAGGCCCCCCATACAGGGACTGTTGCACAGAGCCAAACAGTGTCGTTCTTTCAGTGTAGCTTATCCGTTTGGACACTGATGGCTGCTGCAAAGTTTAATTCACACAACATTCAGGCATGATCAGCCCCATTAACTCTGCAAGGACATTTAGCGCATGCACAAAGCATGGGTTCCTTTTTAGATTTGGCTGTTAGGTGGTGGGAAAGCACTGCCTACAAGCCAAAACTATTCTCATGGGAAGTGACAATAGGATGGAGATTACGAAAGCCACACAGCCTGTGGGTTTGGCGATTTACCCACCCATTGACCACAGATGCCATGATAGTTGCTATGGCCATTTCCACCCACTACTCGCCCCTCTCTGCCCAAAACAAATCCCTCTGCGATCTCCGATTTCAGAGCAGCATTCTGAAAGATGATGGCTTAATTGGAGCTATAAACCAGAGCATGATAGAATAAAACTGCCTTGCACGTGTACCCTTACATCTGTTCCTTGCACCAAATTCACGTTAACTGGCATTAGGTAGACAGACATTTGCCGTGTACATATGATGCTCAGAACTGGCACACTTTGCCAGGTAGGGCCATTGTGGCAGCTCCTGGAAGAGCACGCCATGCCTGTACAAAAACCAAAACGGTTTGCCTTGCCAATACTTGGTAAACCTGCATGCCAGAAATAAAACAATACATGCACCAGAATGCCTTTTTTAGAGCAGATATATTGCAGAAAGGATGCACACTCCCTCTGCCATCTATTCACAGCATACCAGATGGATGCGTGGGGTCTTATATATTTAAATCAACTCATAAAAGCCATATGACCTTTAAATGCGTGCAAAAAAATCACAGGCTGCTAATTAGAAAGTGGCAGCGATTCAAGGAGGGGGCACCTTATTCCTGACGGAAAGCAAGTAGCGTCCCCTGGCCCTGATTCTACGCGTAATCATTCAGCAAGAACACGCTGCAAGCTTGTCAGGGGGTGTTCTCGGTCTATCGTTGCCTGCACACCCTCAAGCAGCGCTGTCAGAGGGAGAGGAGAGCCTGGTGAAAGCCACTTCCCCATAGCACAATATCCCCAATTAGGGGATGGATCTCCGCCTCTCAAAAATGATGAGCTACAAACCTTTTGACTCGTATGACGGATTTGCCTGAAATTTTGCACGCAAAACTTGTACTGATGGGCACCTCACCACCAGACTGGACATTTTGGGAAAGATCCATTAAAAAACAAAGAAGTTATTAAGAAAACAAAAAAAGTGCAGTTTTGGCCTACTCCCCATTCATTTTCCCATAGAGATAAATGTCAAATTCTTGCTCAAGCGCACAGCGAAAAACCGCTGGATGGAATTGGACCAGGTACGAATAAACTTGGGCACAAAGCGTTGAGTCGATTTCCAGAGGGGGAGGGGGACAGCGCGTCAACGGTGATCTGCGTTCAGTAGTTTTTAAAATATTTAACCCAGAATTATAGTGATGTCTCCCATGGTGCACTGCAGCTGAGAGAAGTTTCAGAAATAAAAAGTATGAAGGGTCATCGAACATCATGCGGAAATGGGGATTGGGGGGCGCTGGGGACCAAGTCGAGAGCTCAAACGTTTTTCCATATTTGCAGTTATTTTTTCACATACAGGGTTATTTTTCCAAATTCACAGTTATTGTAGAAAACAAGCAGGAATTTCCCAAATATATGCATCACACGCATAATAACCGTGAATATTATTGAAATATTCGTGGTTATTTGTTGTCCATTGCCAATATGACTGCAGTTATGGGAAAAACCTTTTTAAAAAGAGAGGGTTAAAAAAATGAGTAATACAAAAAAAGTGGAATTTTACATCTACAGTGAGGTGTGGAGTAACCTATTGGGGCAACATGCCAAGTGGTGCAATATGGCCCTGGCCACTGCGCTGGAAGGATGTGCTCCCTGGCCAGGGTCGAAGTCCTGGCAAGAGGGCACAAAAGACAAGGTTTTGTCTGGGCTGGAAAATTTCAGTGTCGCCTACTTAGACAACATTTCTGTGATCAGCCACACCTAGGAGGATCAGCTATCCCACCAGAAACAAGTGCTTCAGGCTCCGCAGAATGCAGGCCTGATCATCAAGGCCACGAAGTGCCAGATAGCGCAGGGTACCGTGACTTAGCTAGGCCACCTGGGTTGGTGGAGGTAAGAAACAGGCTCTTGAAGTGAAGGTACAAGCTGTGAAAGAGTGGGACATCCCCACTACACAGACGCAGGTGAGAGGCTTTCTAGGTCTAACCGGGTACTACCGGTCGTTCATCAGAGGGTATGGGACCATTGCCATGCCCCTGAATGATGCAACGTCAAAAAAGATGCCAAAGATGATAACTTGGACATCTGCCTTTCAAACCTCCTTTCAGGATTTAAAGGATGGATTGTGCAGGTCCCCAGTTCAGAAAGTGTCAGACTATGGTCAGTAATTCATTATCCAGACAGATTTTTGTATACATTTTGCAGTCCTTTGCGGCTTTGATTTCCTGTAATTGGTGATTTCTTACTGTGCAGTAGTGAATCATTTCTTTGTTACCTGGATGCTGCACCTGATGGAGTGTATATTGCGGCTGCTGCAATATTAAACAAACAATTCTTTTTAACTGTACACTTCCTTGGAGTGCGCTTCCGGTATTCCTTTTCTGAACTTTTAAATCATACAAAGATACATCTTTGATTGGTTATGCACATCTTTGTTTTTTATTTCCTTTCACACGAGGCATTTCCTTTCAAACATGAACTTTCTTATTCAAATAACCATATCCCTTTAGTCTCTCAACACGTGTTTCTCCAAAAACAAGAGAGGAAAAAGAGGTGGAACGCAGAAACAAAGGAAGCGGACAAGGGAGAATGCAAACCAGATCACAAGACAAGAGGATGAAGTAAATTTAGCCATGAATCTAACTGGACAAGAAGTTGACAACAATTAACAAGGTGTTGAATAAAGGACTAAATTTCAGTCCATCAAATAAGGCAGATTATTTTCACACTAATGTAGATCTATTCAAATTTTGTAGAAAATTAAAATTGAAAAAACACTTTGCCGAATCAATATTCGAGAAACAAAAGAAGACGAATCAGGATATTTCACCTCTGTCAGTAGAAATTGTAGAAAAGACAAATATGAATCTCACAGAAGAAAATTATACTACAGAAATGTTCCTGGATGAACAAAATATTGATCCTTGTTTATCGGAAGAATCGAACTTAAAACTAAAATCCAAGTTCATTCCTAAAATGGCATAAAACAATGTAATTGATGTCTTTAAAAAAATGGTGAGTGCAGATCTGAGACAAAATTTTCTCAAAAATAAACAAACGAAAATGAAACACAATCTTTCACAAAAAGAATCGATGGCTATTGAGACCTTATCAAAAAACACACAATCGATAATTAAGAGTGCAGATAAAGGAGGCAATATTGTCCTGATGCAAAGAAAAGATTATATTACTGAAGGAAACAGACAATTGAATGATAGGAATTGTTATTGTCCACTACAGAAGAATCCAATTATGGATTTGCAGTCGGAATGGCACAGCATGATCAAAAATTGGGGAGAAATCGGCTTACTCTCTGAAGATGAATATCATTATCTGAACAATACTCATCCAATTATGTCAATAATATATTTTTTGCCAAAGATTCATAAAACATTTGAACAATTTCCAACCTGTAGACCAATCATCAATGGCATAGGTTCATTAACAGAAAGAGTTTCCCAATATATTGATTTACACCTTCAGCCTTTAACAACTAATCTATCATCATACCTGAGAGACAGCAAACATGTTATACAACAACTGGAAGAAATACCCTGGGAAGAAAGTTTTCTTTTTGTAACTATGGACGTGGTATCCTTATATACCAGTATTGAACATTTAAAAGGGCTTGAAACAACTGAGTTTTTTTTTAAAAACTAGATCAATTTCGTTCCTCCAACAAAATTCAATGATTCTAGAAATGTTGCACTTTGCTTTAACCAACAACATCTTTTTGTTCAATAAACAAATCTATAGACAAGAACGAGGCACAGCAATGGGGGCCAAGTTTGCACCGTCCTATGCAAACTTATTCATGGGACACTGAGATCAACCATGCATGGCAACATACAGCATTTACAAATGGATACATAACCTATTGGGGAAGATATATCGATGATGTTCTTATTATATGGAATGGAGATAAAAAATAACTTTTCGACTACATCAGATATCTGAATGCGAATGATTATAATATCAAATTTACTGAAAAAATGAGTTCTGAAAAAATTGAATGTTTGGATCTCCTAATCTATACAGATGGGGAAAAGATCCTAACAGATCTATATATAAAGCCAACTTCAGTAAATAAAGTACTACATGCTGAAAGCAATCACGTGAAGCATATAATCAAAAATATACTATATGGTGAAATTTTGAGAACAAAACGAAACTGCAGTTCAAATGAAAAATATCATGTTAAATTGCTCAAAGAAAAATTCATACAGAGAGGTTACAAAAATCAAGATGTGGACAAAGCCATCTACAAAGCTGAAAAAGTACCTAAAACTGAACTACTAAAGGACAAACCAAGAATGGTGAAGAAAAGAGAAGAAAAGGTAGACTTCCTAACGACTTTTAATAGTGAAGCTCACCTTTTGAACAAATTCCTGACAAAACATTGGAACATTTTGCAAAGCGATGAAATGTTAAAACAGTATATAGAAGCTAAACCCAGGATAATTTATAGAAGGGCACCAACTTTAAAGCAAAAAATTAGCCCCAGCCATTTGAAAGAGGAAAAAACTGAAGTTTTAAGTACATTTTTACAAGTATCAGCACCAATAGGAACCCACAAGTGTGGGAGTTGTGGAATCTGTGACCAAATGGAAAAATTCACAAACTAAAACAATTCATTAATTGCAACACTAAGTATGTGATTTATACAATTACCTGTATATGTAATAAGAAATATGTGGGAAGTACTATTAGAGTACTGAAAATCAGATTACAAGAACATATCAGAGCCATTAAAAATAAGGACACAAGATACCCTATGGCAATTCACTTTAATCAAGAACATAAAGCAACTGATATTAAGGGTATCAAGTTTCTGGGCATAGAAAAAATTGAAAGCATGGAAAGAGGAGGCAACAGAGAGCTACAATTAAGGAGAAGAGAAGCGAAATGGATCTGTATTTTGGACACTTGCAATACAGGGCTAAATTCAGATAATGAAATGAGTTATTGGTTGTAATGATTTGTTTTTTGAAATTCTGTTTGAAATTTAAAATTGTTTGGGGATTGTGAAAATGTTTAACTAAATTCAAAAGAATTGATATAGTGAAAAATAACGAGAGAGTTTACATATTCATTTACACGTATGAATTTTTTTTGTTGGCTAAAATGGTGGAAAAACCAATTTTTACTCAATATATAGACAGTTAATACTGATCGGAACTTACTTTTGTTAAAGTGCCATGATCTTGAATTAGTGTCTTTGAAATAAAATAAAACACATAGCTTATACAAAAACTAAGATGGCCGCCGACCGTGTAGGAAAAACGTGTGACGTCATCGCGCAACGTAATGCATGACGTCATCGCATTGCGCGGCGTGATGACATCACACGTAGCGGGCCCGCGAGTATAAATTAGAGGATTCAAATCATTCTCACAGTAGCACGGAAGGCAATCGTACCGGGATAAATAAGGTGAGGAGAGCAGACTAAGGGATACTTTA
Source organism: Ambystoma mexicanum (assembly GCF_040938575.1). Taxonomy (NCBI): domain Eukaryota; kingdom Metazoa; phylum Chordata; class Amphibia; order Caudata; family Ambystomatidae; genus Ambystoma; species Ambystoma mexicanum. The sequence continues at coordinate 153,076,009 of NC_090936.1, forward strand.
TGATACCAAAACCATAGGGATTATTTAAACTTAACCTAAGCTTAAACATTTTGTTTATTTTACTTCTGGTTTTCACAGAAATCCCATATACTTTTTCTGGAAGATAAGAAAGGATAAATGTTGTGCTATAAATGGGAAAAAAATAACTTTAACAAAAGGATTTATAAATTCAGAATATTACCTAATTCGAAAAAATTGGTGAGTATGTTAAATGAATACATCAATTGGTGGTTTGCCTCTACCACCTAAATTGTTGTAAATAAACAATGTATTTGGGTTTATATAGCTAAGAAAAAAAACGTTTCTCTTGTTTTATATTAGAAAACTCTCCTGATGAACCACATGCATTAAACGTGGAGAAACACGTGTTGAGAGACTAAAGGGATATGCTTATTTGCTTTTTATTTCCTTTCAAACATGAATTTTCTTATTCAAAGATGTGCATAACCAATCAAAGATGTATCTTTGTATGATTTAAAAGTTCAGAAAGGGAATACCGGAAGCGCACTCCAAGGAAGTGTACAGTTAAAAAGAATTATCCAGACAGATACCTGTGATTTTGGGATTGGAGCAGTGTTAGCGCAGCTAAACTCTGAAGGGGTAGAGGAACCTCTCGCCTACATTAGCCGGCAGTTCACAAAAAGGGAAAAGAACTGGGCTGTCGTAGAAAAAGAGGCATATGCAGTCGTGTGGGCCATAAAGAAGCCGAAACCCTACATCTTTGGGTCTCACTTTATGATCCAGACGGACCACAAGCCTCTGTGATGCTAAATGGCCATTTAAGGGGAGAACCCCAAGCTTTTGTGGTGGGTCATATCCCTACAGGGATTAGATATGGACATCCAGCACAAGCCAGGCTCCCAGCATTGAACTACAGATGGCCACAGCTGGTACTTTCGCCTTGATGACAAACTAGACCCTCATGTTGAGGATGGGGGGGGCATGTGTGGGATTCAACCATCTGCACGGGAAGAGTGCGCTCCCCTGGGCTTTTCTTTTTGTTTATTTAAAAGAATGAATGATGGGAGAACAACCTCCGAAAATATGTGGGCCATTCCGACACATATTTTCCACATTCGCACCACAGCAGAAATATAGTCTTGTACTCTCGGAGGACAGAGTTTACCAGCGCCACCCTCCCCTGTCATGGGCAGCTGACACCAGACAGCCATGGGTACATCAAAAGCATTTGTCCATGGACAGCCCGATTAGAATTTCATGGCCCCATAGATTTGCATTTCCATGGTCAAACGTTGCTGGTCATGGTGAATACTGAAGAATGTTAATTAGCAGGCCTCAGGGAAGGCCTGGGTGCAGGAAGTGACAATGGAGACCAAACGCTAACACCTCTTTGTATTGGAATGTGTCAACTTGGTACTAACACCCCTCCTTGGTATGAAAGGGCAGTGAATTTCCTGTCTAGAACCACTCCTTTCAGAGCAGGGAAGTTTGTGTATTGTAGGAGACGAAAGTCTGCCTGCAACCCCCTACTTCAAAGGAGGCCCATGTTGTGATCAAGCGCTGCATAGGGCTCAGTTAATTAGGGAGACACTTTGATATACAGCAGACAGGAAGATGGGTGGGACTTAGAAGTATATGTTGTCATCCTTCCCATGTCAGTTGCCAAGCGCCCTGGTTCTGACCTGAAGCCTCACTCAAGATTGTTGGTGGAGACCCAGGATTGGCTCACTTAAGTTAGGCTTGGCCTACACCAATCCCTGAGCCCTTCACTGATCAGATCATCTGAAGAAGTTGCAAGAAGTAAGAAGGAGGACTCATTTGACCCAAGCTGAAGGTACAGGCTACCTTACATCTTTTTTAAAAAAATTTTTTTATTTCTTTTAGTTTATAACAAACTTTAAAACAATTAAATCAATGTACAGTCCAATCCCAGCCAACCCAAGGTAAGGTCTTCACATAAGCCATTGGGTGAGAAGAAAGAAGAAGAAAAAGAAAGAACGTAAGGGAGACAGCATCAGCTACAGAATACAAGAATAGAAAGTTACTGGTCTTCAACATCGGCAGACAGCACGAGCCTATGACAGACTTTGCATCATTCACCCGGTTCCCGCTGTGTTTGCTTATTCAGTTTTCGCTCTCCAATTCATTTTGTTCTTTTAAGCTTGAGTTCAGTTTGCATAAAAAGTTTATCAGGCCATAAGTTTTTTTCTCTTGGCTTGGCAAATTTTGTCCAAAGCTCTTCTCCAGATAGTGTTGGATAGCGAGTTATCACTTGAGCCATGTGCACTGTTCTCACTGACCTCAGCCATGCGCAGTCTTAAGGTGCTTTACGGTTTCAAGACTATTTCCACAAAACCGGCAGGACAGAATCGCCAATTTTTTTTTTATGTCTTAAATTTAGGATAACTCTTTTGTCAAATAAGTTCAGCCGAAATTTCAAGAAGTTTTTTTGAAATATTGCATTTGGAGATTTCATCAAATATTGTGGGAGCTTTTTCTGATTTTCCCTTCTTTTGCTGCGTCTTCCATTAGTTTATAACGGCTTCTTTCATCTACCGTTGCACACCAGCCTCGCTCCCACAGTTTCTTTTTCACCAAATTTGGGTTATTTTTCAGTGTCTCACGATCTGTAGATGGTTCTTTCAAATGATTTTCACATTCTCTCGCCCATCTAACAGGTGTTGAGGTCGAGATTCAGTTTCCAAGGTCAGCCAGAATCTCAAACTGTGGTGATAGTTGGTCAATGATAGTCTTACGATAGACTGACAGCATATTCCACAAAACCCTTGCGTTAATTGACACCAGATTCAGTTCATAGCGCAGGCAAGCAGATGGTATACCTTTTTGTAATACTGATTTTCTAATTGAGGCCAGAGATTCGCCGGTGCCCCTAGGGCGCTCTCTGCACCGTATATTAGTGTTGGAACTGCTTTCTGGTTGTAGTGAGCCAATGCTGGTAACAGGGAAAATATTCCATATTTTTTGGTTATAATAGCTCCTTGGCATGCTAGCTGTTTGTATTTGTTTTTTGCATTATCTACCCAGGGAGCATCATTTATGTTACTGTTAAGCCACATACCAAGGTACTTCACTTTAGTTACGCAGTTCAGGACCTCTTCATTCAGCCTCCATTTCAGGTTGTTGTTTTGATCAGCTCTCTTGGCTCTTGTAAGGTCTTGTAAGATTAAGACTTCGGATTTTGCTGGATTGATTCTTAATTTATTTTCTGTCACATACTTCTCCAAAGCTGCTAGCTTTCGTGACAATCCAATTGGTGTTAAGTCTAGTACTGCAATGTCATCTGCATAAAGCAGCCAATGGACAGCATTCCTGTTGATTTTGGGTGGATATGAGTTAACAGCTCCGAGTGAATCCTCAATGTCCGATAAAAATAAGCAGAACAGGGTTGCTGCCAGAGGGTGATGTCTGATAAAAATAAGCAGAACAGGGTTGCTGCCAGTGGGCATCCCTGTTTTACACCATGATTCGTTGCTATTGATTTACTAAGGGTGCCGGCTTGATCTAATCTGACCTTAATTTCCATTTCTGTATGGAGGTCTTGGATTGGCTGTAACAGTTGTTCTGGGCACTTCCATCTCTTCAGTTTTTCCCATTGCAGTTCGCGCTCTACGGTATCAAATGCATTGGAGAGCTCTACAAAAGCTATGTAGATTCTTTTGTTCTGTCTGATGGCTTCCATTTTAAGGAGGTTTAGGATTGTCAAGTTTAGACAGCATCCCACTCCTTTATCAAAGCCAGCCTGGCGCAGATCGAATCGACCGGACTCTTGAATCCAGTTTAGTAGATGTATATTTAGCTGGGTAGGGAATATGTTGCCAACCACGTCAAGGAGTGCAATCGGTCGATAGTTCTTCGGTTCGGTTCTGTTGCCTTTTTTAAAAATAGGAACTACGATTGCACCCTTCCAAGACGTTGGGATCCTTCTGTTTCTCAAGATGGACTGAAACTGGACATGGCAAAATTCCGTCCAGAGGTCTGGTCGTTGTTTTAGTTGGTGATTAGTGAGCCCGTCTGACCCAGGCGCTGTGGAGGAGCTAAGTCTCATGATGTTTCTTAGTATATCATCTTTTTCAATTTTAAGTGCCCACTCGCTCTCCAACGCTAATTGCTGGTTAGATTTTGTATTTGAAGTGACGAACAATTTTGTGTAATGTTCAACCCAAGTTTTCTCAGGTACCATGTTGTTTATGAGGGCACCTTAAGGAGATGATATATCATTCAGGTATCTCCAAAAATCACTTATGTTTCATTTGGTTAAAGTCTTCTTCATCAATTCTGCATCTTGTTGCATCATTGTCGCTCTATGACTTATTAACCAATTTTTGTACCTTTCTTTGGCATGTTTTGTTATTAGGCGATCTCCATAAGCAAGTTTTCTGTATTTTCTTATGACTTTGTTTAGTTCTTTTTTCTTTTTAGATAGCTTCTCATCCCAAGCATGTATTTTTTTTAAAGTCGGAATTGGTCTTCTTTACATTAGTTTCAAGGTAAGCTTCCAGCAAGGTTGTGTATTCAATTTGCTCCTCGTCTTGCTTATTCATAAGGGAGTCTAGTAGAGATCTTATTTTAGGGGTGTCTAGCCGTAATCGATTGTGGCCTGGTTCAACTACCAACTGTCTTTCATCCTTTGACCTTCGTTTGACTGCTAGTTGCATGTCTAGCTGTGTTTTCAACATATGATGGTCACTGTGTCTCATCTCAATTATCTGTAGCATTTCAACCTGTTCACTCACTTGTTCTGTTGCAAACATATAGTCAATTATTTGTCGATTTCTTTGCCAGGTACATTGTGCAGGGATGTATCCCACAGTGTTTCCATTCAGCATATGTAGGTTCCAGACTCATTTCATTGAGCCACATTTCTGCTGTTTTTAATCCGCTACTCATCCTCTTTGATTTCTTTGATCTAAGATGTTCTTTTTTGTCTGGAGACAATTTCTATTTAAGTCTCCGCAGATTAGTATCTTTGCATCTTCTGTATGATTGTGAATGTCCGTGATTGTATGCAAGAGTAGCTCAATGAATTTTTTTCCTCCTGTCGCCTCGTGTTGCCAATATATGTTACACAGCACAAGGGTTTTGCCTATTCTTTTTAATCCACTTGGGAGTGAGATCACAGCCGTTTGTAAATATGGTGACACATTTGTTTTCTGGAGAATGCGGGCTCCACTCTCTAGTTTTACAAGACCTGACATTGGTCGTCCTTTGATTCCCTTAATGCGGGGTTAAAGGCGGTCTGAAATCCAGTGGCAATTGGGTTTTGCATCAGCCCTGTTTCCTGAAGGCATAGTATATCTATTCCTTCTAGCTCATTTGTTGAGTTACCAAACAAATGTTCATGTCCTTGTGTATTCCATGAGGCGATGTGAAATGTTTTATCTTGTCTGTTCTTTTGGCATTAGCTTTCATTCACACCGTTCAGTGCTTTTGCTATCCAAGCCCAATTTTGGTCGTTACTAGAGTCTTCCTCGCTGTTTTGATTGAACCGAGTTGGTTTTGAGATTGTGATACTTATCTTTTCATTGTCAGTGGACCATCTCATTTTGTCTTTGTTGTAATTTGTCTTTACTAGTATTAGGTCTGCTGTATTTTCTGTTGGTGATACTTATTTTCTTTGGTTTTTACCAGTTTAGGTATAATGGATGGTTCACTTCGCATAGCTGGGTTGTGCTGTTTTTTGTTGCTAATTTCAGTTATATTAAATACCAACGAGTTTAGAAGAGGGCCAGTGTTTAATATCGAATCTCTGACGATTTTCAAAGGAATGTGGAGGATTACACAGTCTTTTATCCGTTTGTTTTCAAATTCTACAGTTTTGATGTCATTTGATGCTACGGTTCTCAACTGAGATACGTGATGAAAAAGCACAAGTACATTTTTCCTGTTTAGAATTAAGCTATCTTTTTCTTTTGCAATTCGCTCCAATCTTAGCAAAAATTTTGAAGCGGTTTCCGGCTTTAGATTCTGTTGACCATCTCCATTTTTAGCTACTCTACAGACCATCTGTTTGTTCTCTAGAATTGCTAAGTCAAATATTATCTTACCAGATGGAGCTGTACTTTTATTTAAAGTTTGTCGGTCCTGGTCTTTTTGTTTTTGTCATGACTACTGGGTTCCCCCTCAAAAGAATTTCCAAAATTTCCTGGGTGGCCGCTTACAATTCCTGTTCTAAGGATTGGTAGGGTTGGGCTATGCTACTAGGGCTCTTCCTCATCAACCAATATGGCCGCCTGATGTTACAACCCCTAGATTGGGCAAGCGGTCAAGTTTTCTGTCACTCTGGAGTACTTAAACCCCTCTCTTTGTTCAACGGTGCTTCGCGTCTTCAGCTGTGTTCAGCGGCGCTTACCGCGGTTCATCCCTCTGACAGGAATTCCTCAGTTCCCTTGTAATTCATAGATACCCCCTCTATAGTGCCATGGTCATTGTTTTCCCGTGCCATTCCGCAACTACTGTTCCGTGAGCTCTGTGTGGAGTTGGCGGGAGACGCATTCCTTTTGGCGTTTCGTTTGTGAGGAGTTTTCGAGACACTCATTCTTGTTCTGTCTCCTTTCCACAGCAAGTATCATTTACCTCATTAGCTGTCTCCACTGATTATTCGTTCTTAAATGGCGAGTGCTCTGCTTGCATTCGTTCTCCAAGGGCAAGTGTATGTTTTAACCGCCCAGTAATTGTATTAGTATTACGGAGCTAGGGGGTTTAGTGTGGAGATTTTGTTTCTAGGAACAGAGGTGTTCCGCTTTTTCTGTCACAGTTAGGAACACTAATTCTACACATGAAAGTGCCTAAAAGGTTAAATGTTGCGCACGTTCAGTTTTAGACATATTAGAGTGTTTCTTGCAAGGAGTTCGTTAGCAATATTATTTCTGGCTGGGAATTGTCAGGAATAGCACTTTGGAGGTATTTCCAGGAGAACCGGAGAAGAACCTTACCTCTCCAGTCACAGTTGTGTTGTTGGAATAGGTTGAATGTTTTTCCACCTCACCATTAGGCATTTTTTCTCTACACCCTACATTCCATATAGGGCTGTCCTTCTCCCCTTGTTTAGGCCACTCCTAATTTATCCCTTCTTCAGAACACGCACCCCTGCGCAGAAGCAGGATGGAGAGCTAACCAAATCATCAACTAAGGTAATTGAATAATACAGTTGCTGGAATTTTTGACCTATAATATTTTCCCTACATTAGGACGCATTCCAATTGTTCTCGTGTTGTAATTTGTTTTCTGTGGTATAGAAAGAGTCCAGTTGGGGTAGTGAACAACAGATAATTGCGCACCCTGAGAAGTTTCAGAATATCACGTGGTGTCCCCGAGAAGTCCAAGGTAAGCCTTACAGTTTTGTGAATGTTTGCTGTCTTACATTTACATTTGAGTTTTCTATTTTTGAGGACTTGGCAGCTTCGATCTGTGTTGTTCTTTCAGCAAAGGTAAGGAACTTAGTTGGAGTCTCATCCGCTGGTTTCACTGATGGAAAATTTGAGTCCTGCGTTTCTAGGAGGACAACTCTCCGGCCTTTTCCTTCATGCTTTTCTGTCGATGATGGGCTCTGGGCCTTAGGACTAGGAGAATTTAAGTCAAGTCATTCTCGACATCCGATTCAGGATCACAGACTTCACTTTCGTTATCTTCTTCCTCGCTTATCTCATAAATTGATAGGTCTAACAGGTCCGGCGATAAGCATTCATTTGCCAAGTTCTTTCCATTGTCCATTATATTGTGCGCAATACGCGCACTTTGAAATTATGTTAAGTTTATGTTTCAACAAGTCAATTTTTTTTGCACATTTATTTATTGTTGGAGCTATGTCATTGAATGCTTTAATATTTCGCAAAAATGACCGCACGTTGGACCTCTGGAATGTTTTTCTTTTCTTCTCGTTTTTTTCTCTGAAACTACTTCCGCCAAAGCATTTTGGACTTTGTTTTTTTTTTGGGTTAAAGATGGAGAAGAGTCTACGTTCCGTTGCAGGTTCGTCTGCTGGTACACTACAAGAAGGCTTAGCCTTGACAGCACTTTCCGTCTTTTTCTTTTTACAAAGTTCGCTGTCCTCGGAATGGCCTATAATTCCTTCGGCATCAGCTGAGGTAGTAGGTAAATTTGCAGCATAGTCCTCTTGTTCTTGGTGAATAAGTACCTTTCCAATCAGAGTAGATTCAGTAGTTTGTTTAGTAGTCTTCTTTGTCACAACTAGTCTCATATCTTTCTTCACTACAGGGTGTGCAGGGTTATGACTAAGATCCTTTGCTTTGGCCATGATCATCTGTTCTGATCTGTCTGCTGTATTAATGGTGTTTTTCTTTTTTTCTTTACATTTTCTCAGATGGTCTTCAGTTGTTGTTTCTTTGCACGTATCAGCATCATTTCCGTCTCCGTAACAGCTCTGGTTTGTATTCTTCCTGTTGTATTGGAGCAATCCTCTTTCCTTAGTTTGGGCGTTATTTACGTCCCTTTCGGTCTCACATAGCACATTTATGTCGATATCCTGAGTGTCATCCACTTTTGTCGATGATGTAAGTTCATTGTTACGCATTTTTAGTAAGGAGATCGCTTCTCTTGCCACTTCGGCTAATAGTCGTTTGTCTGTTGAGCTGTTTTTGGTTTGTTCCAGCATGACTCGTGTTTAGTTCGCTCTTGTTACTTTCAATTATCAATGCTTGTTTAGTTGTCACCATTTCTTGCTCCATTGATACAATTTTTGTATTTAACAGCGCCAGTAAAGTTGTCTGATATTTTATCTTTTCATTTAGTTGTTCATATAGTTTTGTGAATGGCGACATGGCTATGGTTAGCGCTGCCATTATTAACGGATTCATGTCTTTTGCAAGTTGTTCAGAGACATTTCTTGCTAGATTTTCAAATGATTTGTCGTTCTTACATCTGTCTCGGTAGTTGCTGTACTTTTCTTCAACATGTTTGTTAAATATGTCCTAGGTATTTGGTCTGTTGATGCACTGCTAGATGAGGAAGAGGAGTCTAAGACATATGTGAGCTTTAAAGGTACTTCCATCAAAGTTTTTTCTGGGTGCCTTTTTTGTGAATGAGTGACATGTTTCTCTGTGCTGGTTTCAGTTCTCTTTCTTTTGGCATGCAGTGGTACGAAATATGCTTTCTGTTGGAGCCAGCTAAGTTTCGGCACTAGTGGTGTTTGAACATCTTTTTTGGTACTTGGACTTGCAGCATGACATACGCAGCTAAGTTGTTTTCTTTCCTTCTCTGCCACACTCTCTGGCGCAGGGTTTTGCTGATGACCAATTCTCGCGTTAATCGATATTAGGTCATTTAGTACTTTGTCTACAGCTGCAATCGAACTGCGTCTGTCACGGTCTGTAAGGCCATTATCAAGTTTTTCATATGTGATTAAGGGTATGGTCCTATTTGTATGAAACTCATCACTGTTTAATTGTCGGCGAATGCCTTTTTTAAGCCTTGCTTACCATGTTCTTTGGCATTTGGGACTGATGTTTAATTCAGTAAGTCACCGGGTTCATTTTCATTTTCCTCTGATAAGGAGTTGTGTTGTGTTAAGACGCTAGTATCACATCTATAGTCATATGTGGGAAGTTGCTGACTTTCTGTGTCTCTTGCTTTGTTTGTTTCTAATGCGCATGGATGTTGGGCAGTGTGTGAGGCTAGCACTTTTAGGGGCAACACTGCGAGTTAGGCACTCTCGTTTCTAGCCAGCATAAATGCATCAGACTTTGGAATTTCACCTGAACCGCACGTAACAGACATACCAGACACGAGTGAATGGTCTATTGGTAGTTCTGCTGCGCATCTTTTATCACTGCCTTCAGGGCCTGGACTACTTCCCAGAGTGGTTTATGAAAAATCCATTCTTGAAAACACAGGACTGCTAGAACAGTCGAGGTGAACAGCTACAAAAGTTCCAATCTCTGAGTCGGTCCGAGCACAACAGCAGCAGTCCTTCCAACACTACCAACACTCCTGCGCACTCCTACCTTACATCTTCACCAGTGAAGGAAGGCCAGGAGTTCCAATAGGGAAGCAAGATCCTTCCCAAATAACATCTCCCAGGGAACAGAGGGAGACACCGGGCTCAGAGGACCCATCCAGCAGTTTCAGAACCGGTACCAAGCCAGCACACAGCATGCCCTGCAACGTTCTGACAGTAAGCTTTCTAGGTGGGAAGTGCCAGAGGTTCTCTGGACAAAGGACAAGGTTGATGCCTGCTAACACCCATCTGAGCTTTGGGCCGTCTGCCTTGAAAGGACATAAGCCCTGCGAAGAAGCTAAAAGGAGTGCCACAAAGCATCATCCAGCGTCCATCTTTTTATGGACAATTTCGAGATAGTTGAGTCTTTGAACCGCATCCAGCTGCACCCCTGACTGTTGTCATGCCACAGTCACCAGAGCCACCCAAGACACCTCGATCAGCATTCCAGATCCATCAGCCAGCACAGAGACACCAATTCTTGGCCCAGAGCCACTGCGCCGTACAGCCAGTAGACATCCGTCCAGCCTCGCTTGTCACACTGTCTGCTGCCTGGTAACCGCAGCTTTCTCCCGCCACTAACTCTGTCTCACGGGCTATGAAGCGCCCTGGAACCACTTCAATGCTGTCAAACACCAAGAACTTCTTCACCACCAGGTATATTGTGGTTCTGCCCCCCCCCCCCCCACCGGTCCTTCTCTGAAAGCCTGTAGAGACCGCTTTGCCCCTTTGGTGTTGAAACCAAATAACCTTGAAAAGTAAGACTGATTGGTTTACCAACTACCCTCCTGCCAGTATCCAGATTGCATCCCTTTAATTTGTGAAACTGTCTGTCCCCTGTGTTCAATTACAGTGTGGGTTGTAATTGTAGTGTGCTAGAACTGTGTTTTAGTAATAATAAAGTAGATATTTTTATACAACCTTGACTGGACAGTCCCTTTTATCACTGGGTAATAACTGTATTTTCGCATCGTTGCAACTAACCAACTATCGTCGACCATGCGGACATAAGCCTGCCGTTACGTCCACGTTACCAAAATTGGACAAGGAAGTCTTCTACTTCAATTGTATTTCAATCTGTTTGGTTCCTTCTGGTGTACTAGAGGTGTGGGGTTGATTGAATGTTTAGAATCCAATATTGATTCCTGGACCACTGGTGCCCCGAAAGTTCATTCGTCACAGGTATATCCTACTCACCAATGATCATTACCCTCGGCGGGTGGGTAAACCAAACAGGTTGCTCCAAACACAGGCTGCATCACAAGTTCAAAGCCCAGGTTTGGAGCAATTGAAGAGCTTGACAAACCAGCCGGTTATCTTCCCTTCCACTCCCTGCCACTTTCCTCATCTCCCCTGTGATGAATCCCCAATGTCGTCACTTCTTCCCTAAGGGGTGATTCTTCCCATGAGACCAGGGAGGTAAGGCTGCTACCAAATAGTCACCCTGGGGGTGGTACTCAGTTTGTGGATCTCCTGGGGAGGGAAACCCCCTATGGGATTAGTGATGACCCGGGTAGAATGTGGTATCCCCATAACCCACCTTACCCTAGCCCACCTTCCTCACCAACCCATACCAGTAACATTCCGTTCAGGGAAGGGGGAGAGGAAGAGGAAGACCAAGCACTATCTGGAAAGAGTTCCCATTCACAATTCCAAGATAAAGAAGGGCTATCAATTCCTGAGAGGCTGACCCATGTAGTACTAAGAGAAGGAAGAGTAGCGACTACCCAAATAGGGTTCCTCTGTTCCTCTTCCTAATACAAAGACAATGATGAACTCTTAGTTCTTGGGAGACTGATCCATTTAGTATTGAGACTAGGAAGAGGTGCCGAGTACTAAGGAGTACCACGCAGAACCAAAGTGAGCAGTCTGGTCAATATGAACTTGATGTGTGCATAAAAACTGAGGAAGAACTCAGACTAATGTTGAGCCTTCCCTGGAGGAACCAGGAGTCCGAGAAGGAAGCACTGGAGAGAATGCAGACTGAGATGCTGCAAAGGGAATACTTCACCACAAGGAGGGTCCAGTGTGGAATGACTCCTCCATGAAGGACCAATAATTAAAGGGGTTGCCTGTTTTTAATCCTTGGTTCTTCGGGTATATATCAAGCATACAATATGTGGGGGTTTGAACCAGCCGATAAAGGATGACAAGATTATTTAATTTATTTTATTCTAAAGTAATTTTATTCATCATAATACACTCCTATATATGTCTAAAATTGTGACATAATACTTTTACCAATTCATAATAACCAACAAATAAATCAAACTCAAGTACATACACAATTTCAACTCACACAATCAAATCTCTCAGTCATTCATTCGTACCCATACTTTCAACACTGGAAATAACCAAATTTTATTTAACTGTTACATCTTCCATGGATTCATTTCCACAATAACTCTTTTTGAGACCCTATCACAGATACAAGTGTCAATAACTGTTCATTCTAATTTTGAGCAGTGCGTTATCGTCAACACGTGTTTTGGCCTTATGCTCGGGCACTACAATTATAGCCCTTATTTTCTGACCTTCTTCAGGACGTTGGGCAAAGGTCTTGTTATGTCTTGCCTTATATGGACTGATATGAGCCACACCACCTTCACATGTGTGTTTTGGAGATGCAAGAAAAGGTAAAATGGAGTAAATCCTTCACTAGGTCCTAGCAATGATGTCTTCACACCGGGCCCTGCGATCGATGCAGGTCAATCACTGTGATTGCTCATAGTTTTCTCTGGGATATAATGTTCCCGACGGTACAACAGGTATATCTCTGCCCTTCCTTATACTCCCAAGCTGGGCAGGTAGTTCAAATTATACCCTTATAGGGATGTCAAGTTTAATGTTCCTCCTATATCGAATGTTCCTGGTTACTTGCTGTCCCTTTGCACAGGCAATTGTTCACTGTTTTTTCTCCTATGTTTACATGCCCAAGTGCCACAGTTATCATTGCTACCGCAAGACATCCATTATTATTTTATCATACATTACTGCGGCAAATCTTTTACAAATGGAGTACCATGCAGAACCAAAGTGAGCAGTCTGGTCAATATAGACTTGATGTGTGCATAAAAACTGAGGAAGGACTCAGACTAATGTTGAGCCCTCCCTGGAGGAACCAGGAGTCCGAGAAGAAAGCACTGGAGAGAATACAGACCGAGATACTGCAAAGGGAATAAGTCACCACAAGCAGGGTCCAGTGTGGAATGACTCCTCCATGAAGGAGGAAGAAGCAGCTCCTGCAGCCCCCTTCGGATGGCGACTGTGTGGAACAGGAAGCACGATCGCTGGAAGGATATTTCCTTTGCAGGGCTGCCACAGGGAACCTCTGACCGGTGAGGAAACACTCAGGTGGGCCAGAAGCATCACCAAGCCCTGAGAGCACCGCGGACCATAGAGATAGGTACACGTGTGAGGGGAGGTGAAAGAGCATGGATCAGAGAGAAGGGACTATACATAGTCCTTTTTTACTTTCCATGGCAGCCTTGCAGACATCAGAGCTGTGCTGGGAACACTACTGTTCCCAGCGCAGCCAATGGACAAAAAAACAGAAGTTAAGTAGGGAGGGGGAGGCGGTTGGGTGCCTTATTTTGTGGAAAAGGGGGTGGTAGTGGGAGATGGGACGTCGGAAAGCGGGAAAGCACACGTCCCTCAAAAACTCGGAGCGGGGGCTGTGCCGTGTGGTAAAGCCTCTGCTCCGAGCCTTCTCACTGGATGGGAGGCAGCCACCCACCCCTTTGGGGTACTAATATCAGTTAAACATGCATTGGCAATGTCCAGTGTGTGGGCAATTGTGTAGGCATGGGGAAAGGCATTTGCCAGGCACTGCACTAGTGGTATTAACTGCCAATTGATGGTAGCAGGTGCAAAATGGTGTAAGCACCTGGGCATCTAATAGCAGTGCCTGGCAAATGCCCAATACTTACACAAGTGCAAAAACTGGTGGCTTTGTCAATGCTTGTTTTTAACAGGACGTCAGTGAAGGACATGCAGATGCTTATAGAGTGGCTAAAGACAGAGCTGTTTAAGACATTTCTATTACTCCAGTAGCGTATACACAGCTCCAAATAAGTTATTTTTTCCTCAGAAGATTGCTTTGAAAAATCACTGGCAGTCACTTCGAGTGCAAAGTTTGATGGTAAGGCATGATTAAAGTGAGCTCAAAAGGTTCTTATGAGGCAGCGTTTTGGGCAGGAAGGAGCGGTTACTTTGAGGAAATGGCCTTGGGGATTAGCATGGCCATGGGCAGTCAATGGGTGGGCAAATAGCCAAACAAAACCTACAAGCTTTGTGTCCCTCCACATATGCCATTTCCTCTTATTTGTACAGTAATGCAATAGTTCCGGCACATAGGTGGCGCAAACACCACCAAATAGCCTAGACCAAAAATAATGGACTTGTGTAATATCACTTAAGAAATGCAGTTTTGCATATTCTCTGAGAAATTAATGTGCATCAACTAGCAGTGATAGGAGAGATAGATGTGCACTAGTTTTCAATATGAATAGATGTGAAGTACTGCAATGAATTAAAGGCATTCTATCCCACATTCCCACGTTCTCCGAATACATTCCCGTTGCTACAGGAAGTCATTTCCGCCCAGGGTGAAAGTAGATTGTTTTCACCGATTTATAGTATGCCAATGTCCATGGCCCCACAGACAGGCGATGCATCAACACAGAGGTGGGAGATAGCGCTTTATAAGGAAATAGGTGAAGATGCTTGCGAGTATATGAAGAACCAGACTCCTTATGTGTCACTTATAAGTTTTCTTTTATAACTCGCTTAATATCAGAGATTGGTTTCTATGCGGGAGATCAGGATTCGAACCTGTGTTGCTTTGCTTCCAAGTCAAACGCGTTGCCCCTGAGCTATCCCCGCTGCTTAACGCAAAATACAAAACCAATGAATCTGCATGACATGCACCAGGTCGATCACACCCCTGCCAGGTCGCAGAGGTGTTACCCAGAAGTTTCAGGAGAATGCTCGCGCTGTAGGGTAGATGGTACTACCTCTGTTCCCTGGTCATTGGAATGTCCACCTGTAGCCAGATGTTGGGGGGGTGGGGAGGGAGTATTCGAGACAGTATAGTCATAATCCGAGAACAGGTGGCACCTGACCCTCTGATTGCACTGCTGGGTTTGACCTTGTACTTACCTCGATGCACTAGATGGCTGGCCGGCCTCCTGTTGGTACTTGTGCACAGGAGAAAAGCCATGACCTGGTGGAAGAGGCCAGCCCTGACAAATTCTCAGTGATGGAAGAGGATGCATATGGCCATGATTTTGATATAGCTTATATCTGTTGCAGGCTCGCCCCCGGGATGTCTGGGGGCCATATGTTCAGTTTTTGTTAACCAGCTCTCCATCGCTCCCTGAATGCTGGAAGAGTGAGGGGTGGTGTGAAAGCATACCGGCTGTCCGTCCGGAACTTACATAACCAAGTGCAAGACTACAGAAGAGCTTGCTGACAAGTCTTAATTGTTTCTTTGTTTTCTGTGTTGTGGTTATGCTGAAAATCAATAATGAACAGACGTGAAGTCCTTCCAAATGGTGGTCCTGTCAGGAGACCTTATGTAGCTCTCCAACAAACCGTGGGGGGATCCAGAGTTGTGGGTGTAACCCGACCATTCACTTTTCCAAGTCTGGCAGGGCCGACTTAACTTTTCATCTTTCTGATGATGATACAATGAGCGCCAATGAGCTTGATACTGGCGGCGACATCCTTTGTTAATAGCAATTTCGGGTGTTCTTGTCAGAGCTTTGGCAGTGCTGGCCATTTCATGGTCTCTGTGGTACTGTATACCCTCCCGTAACCTTCACCTTTCTCATCTCCATGCATCTTCTCCTGGTCCCTCGCAGGTCTCACAATGCACATTTGCCAGGGTGAAAACATGAATCATGGCTACGAGGGACAGTTGCAATAGAAGTGATGCTTTTTGCTCCTGTTCAGGGTGACAAGATCATTCAACCAACGTGATTTCCTGATTTGGCTTTTCCTTTTAACAAACAGAGCTTTCTGGGTCGTGGGGGTCGTGGTTCACTTCACTTGCATCAATGCAACAAGCACTTGGCGACAGCGATTTGTGAAAGGGAAACGCAAGAATGGAAACGTCCTGTCTGGGACACAGCCATCTGGTGACTTTCCTGGTATTACCCAAATTGATCTTTTACAATTGACCTTTTGCACAATTGACCTAATTATAGTGGTCCTAATTGACCTTCTGCACAATTGACCTTTACCTGTATCTTAGTTCTTTTACATATGTGTGGGGTGGGTTTTGGATAAAAAATAATATAAGGGGATTGGGTGGGGGATTGCAGGGGGTTTTGGATTGGGTGGGGGTTGGGGGGGTTCCCCCTGCATATATGTCCTAATTGACTTTCTAAATTAAGTCAATTCTCCCGAGGTCAATTGTGAAAAGGTCAATTAGCATGCAACCGACTTTCCTATCTGGGTTCTCTTACATCATTCGCCACTTCGCTCTCTCTTGCCCGCTGTCCGTCTGCTTTCTCAGTCTCTTTATTTCGCTCTGTGCGATTACCTCTCTTTCATTCCCACCTTCCCCACATCCTGCTCCCCATCCTCTCCCCTCATGCCTGCCCGGCTCCATCAGATCATGTCACATTTCTGCTGCAAATAGAATTTTATATACCGTGTCTTGTTCAATGCTTAAAAAGACACATATAGGCGTGTTACAGATGCAGCAATTAAAGATACTTCCTTGCAGACAGCGGAACAACACTGTCTTCAGGAAGTAGAACACCAGAGAATTCACAAAACCAATGATGAAAAGAGAAAGCGCTTATTGGACGTCAGCACGCCATTGATCAAGCGTGCTTACAGTGGAATTTGGGCCCAGAACACGGGGGCGCATGTCCAGAGAGAGGCCAGTGCTCTGAACTGGAGGTTTTTGATTGATGCTTATGCAGAGCTTACATGGTCAATGTCCAATCGGTGGTTAACTGTCACCAGCTGCTTTTTGGGTACAATCTCATTCAATGCAAACATATACACACGTCTTGTAGAAAAGGCAAGAGCTGCCTTGCGGTGCCATGTCATGTGTGAGACCTTCAGCCAGTCCTCGTGTTTAGCCAACAAAGCATTGCATGCTGGGACTTGCAGTTTCGCTATTACATTACAAATATGCATTTCAACACGTAGCCAGGACTGGCTGAAGGTTTCATACATGACGCAGATTCCCTGATCAACTATGACTGTGCCATGAATGTATGCTGCCTTAAACTGCAGTATTATTACAGCCGTAAATATTTCAAATCGAAAGCTTCTAGCAAGGAATTATAAAAAAAGTGACTTGCCACTCATTATTCACATGCACACTGTACAGCATTTCTCACTTGCCAAGACGCAATAATCACTAGTCATTGGCTAGTGGCGAGTGCACATTTTGAGGCCAGATTATGACATATTCGTCATCTGCTTTACAGGTCTTCCTGGACGTAGGCCCGCAGACTTAACAGCCTTAAGCCTTTCTTTCATTTGATAAATCACGGGCTCGTTGACCATCTACTGAAATTAGCTGTAAATAGCGTATCCTGCGATATTGGAAAAAAAACGTGATGACTGATGACATTTTAGTGAAAAATTGACGACCCTAAACAGAAGGTGACGGAGCAAGGTAAGTGAAATAAGCTAAGAATGTAACAAAAAGAGAAAGAGGAGAAGGTAAAGCAAAGGCTGCGGTGGGAAGGAAAGGGAGAATGTGGGGGATACCCCCCATTAACACAACTGAAAAAAACAGGGAGTGTTTAAAAAAAAGAAAAAAAGTAAAATAGATGGCTAATTTTCAGGGAAATGGTTCGAATGGCAAACCCTCCTTAATCATATCGAGCTATGAACAGACTTGTAAGAAAAAAAACAGGAACGTCCTAAGAAGACATGATCGGCAATACATTGAGTAAAACGCGACTGAAGTCTCAGCAGCGACTGCGATAAAGGCGTGTAAAAAGCACTGCCATGGAAGGCCCAGGGGACTCAAGTTGCTTCTCTCTATAGCCTTGAGTGGGCGTCCAGCCTTTGAGAGATGGCTTATGTAGTAACATCATATCTTCTAAAGCCAAGGAATCAATGGACACGCCCTACCCTTTTAGTATCCAGTTGAATGTGTACACTTCTTTGCCTACTGTAGCATTGGAGTCAAATGTTGTCGCACTTTCCCTCATGTTTGCATACCTTTATTTGTAGGCCTTCCTTTGTCGCATAACAATGAGGCAAAGTAGAGGCATCTAGAAGCACTGGGGGATTTCGCATAGGTTGAACAGACTTGCATGCAAGTCACCTGACGCAAGCTTAACTGCATGCCATTGTATCGAGTGCAGGTAAGCACGCATTCAATAGAATTGGAACACAAGTACAGCCTATTTAATTACACAAGCGCCCAGTGTTTAGTTGCCAATGCTAATATCCTTACTGACTGTCCCGATCCTTCACCTGCCAAGACATCCGAACCACAAATTAAGAGTAACCCACACTGTATTTCTTTCACAAAAGGGATGGTCAAAAGTATTTCTATATCACAAATTGCGACTATCGAATTATTTAGAAAATTGTATGAAGTTGCTATTTTGTCAGAAATTTTATTTGGGATCCTTTGCAGTGAATCGGTTACTTTTTGTTACAAAAAGGTATATTTGCATTATGAGTTGTTTTGTTTGCATCACAAATTGATTAGCTTTGCATAGACTAATTTTATTTTAGTTAACATCTTGTGTAAATTTCATAAAAATCAAATAGTTCTCTTACTCAGTGCTCCACATAATATTTGGAAGAGGGAGTATTTTACTACCTGTTTTTTAAACTTGGGAGTAAAATTGTAATCCAAATTCCCAATGAGAGTATTTTGGAAGTGTTTTTTTTTTTTTTAAACTGGAATTTTTTTTTTTGTGTAATAATGATTTTTGAGCCTAACTATTCATGCACATTAAAAGATACAGGTTTACTTCTTCTGATCAGGTAGTTATAAACAGTTTCTTTCTGTGGTACTATGTGCATCACTGCTCCAAAAACATCCACGGAGCTGTGTGGGTGAAAGCAGGGGCACAAGATCTGTTTCCTATTTTTTGTTGACAGTATTTGTACTCCCCATTTCAATTTTTGGGGAGTATTTGCCTATTTTGAAGGAGTAAAAGTGGCTGGTACACTTTAAAGATAACTTTAAAATCACACATTATTTTGTTTTTGTATCAACATACTTTATGCAAATCAATTCATTTTTGTAAACAAACTTGTTTATCGCGGATTCCCAGTTTGAAAATTTGAGGTGATTACCAATTCACCAGAGCAGCTAATTTTGGGCCACAATATCTAATTGAGTTCCGACAAAATCAATGTGCACCCCTTTAACGTTTGTTTCACAAAATATTCCATTCCTGAGAACAAGCATGTTGCACAACAATGAAACGCATAAAATGTTTCCGTTCATTACAAAAGGTTTTTTTAGTGCCCGGTATGAAACATAAATTTATAGTGGAAAAATTACTTGCTAGCCACAGTTTGAGCGCCCAACGAGGTACTATGCCCTTCCATTGTGAGAGGCACCAATTAGAACCCAAAACTTTACCAAATACTACATTTCAGCACAGGGTCCATACCAAATTGCCACCCGTCTTCAAACTTGTCCTGTCTCGCAACACAGTGAGAGGTTTTTGTCAAACGTGTGAAACGTACCAATATTTCTATTGCAACTATGGGGAAATGTGTGGTGAGCAGTGGCGTAACAGGGGCCCCCGCAGCCCCCGCGGTGCGGGGGGGCCCAGGGGCTGCGGGGGCCCCCACGCCATCGTCACTGAGAGGGGCCGCCTCTCCCAGTCCCAGCACAGCAATATCACTGACTGTGTTCTCTCAGTCAGAGCAGCAGCCCTCAGTGGCACCATAACCCAGAGAGACTACGGTCTGGCCCTCTGTCTCTGGGTCTATGGTGCCGTTGGGGTGCTGCACTACTGACTGTCTGCACTGCAGTGGACAGGGCGCCTGGGATTGTATTTGGGAGGCACACTCACACACGTGAAGTTTAGTTACTGTCGCTCGGCAGGCTCAGCTCAGGCAGGCACACTAACTTGCCTTGCAGATTTGCTGAGCTGAGCCTGCGCGTGGGCTGCATCATGCTGCAAAGCGCATGCGCAGCTGGCAAGCTAGCCCTGCCTCCGCACGAGCCGAGAGCGAGTCACACGACCCGCCCGCACCCTGACACACTACGCACGATTGTGTAGTGAGACTTATGTTGTTGCCGGCCCGGGTGATCCATTGTAATTCGGCAGGCAGGATCGGCTTCAGTTTGAAAGGTCGTCAACTAAGGTAAGTTATTTTTTTATTTTAATTTAGCAGCAGGGGCACTGGGCAGCCTTACTATGATGGTGCATGCATGCGTGACTATTGGCCGGGCTAGGATGGGGTGCGATGGCACTCTCGTCTTCATTTTTTTTTAATGAAACACCCCCCTTTCATCATTTGTTTGACACGCCCACCCAGGAGTCCGTAAACATACAGCCCCCTGTACAACGCTACAACACTTCTTATCTGGGCAAGACCTCTGTGTATTGCGCTTTTTCGCAGAAGCATCTTCTGAATCGGATGCGTTGCACTATTTCATGCTTATATGATGCAAGCGTTTACTGTGGAGGATACATGGGGGGGGGGGATGCTGACGGCGCTTTCCCAAGGAGCTGAGAGGCCATTAGCCCTCTCTGGACCAGCCTAATAACCGGAAGCGCACTAGTGCCCGGGATGACCGTAGCCCGTTGCGGCCTCTTGCTGACACTTCGCAGTGGGTGGGCATGAGGCACAGCCATCAGCCCACGTGAATACACAAAATGGAATCAAATGCCCTGTTATCCTGGCATCGCTTGCGCTGTCACTCTCTGCTCTGCGCCTATTACTACAGACTAGAACCACGCCGACATGCCCTGGCGAAGGGAAGGCGTCGCCGTGTCTGTTTTCTCATTTGCTGCCTTACATTCTGCTTGAAAATCCAACAGACACTCTCTTTACAAATTGAGTCTGTTGGATCCAATTGTGGTATATCTTGCTTTTGAACACTGCACTTTTTATGTCGCGCCGGAAAAGGGAAATGCTACTGGTAAAATAGCAACATCACCTGAAATAAAATCACCAATGTGCCGGCTTTCGATTTTCTTTTGTTGGTGGTGTTATTTGATGTTTAGGTTATTTATTACTTTGTATTTATTGGCCATGTGTTATGTTCTTGCTTTTCAATGACATTATAAAAGGGATGCTAGGCAACATAACCTCTGCCGACAACCCCCTCACCTCTTGGGTCATGCTATCAGAGCAGGCTTACATTTCTGCCCACTTCCTCCCATAATTTAGTAAATTATGACTGTACATTGAGTTAAGGGACAACCATGTCTACTATACATGTGTAACGTAAGCCTGTTGGAAATGGTGCTTTTTATTGGTTGAGAGTGTAAAATATTATGGGCCTGCTGCCCTGCCCTGATTCACAAAAACATTTTACAGGGGGAAACGTCACCCCCCAAAAAAACGTTTTGCAAATCATTGCAAAGGACATGCTGCACGCACTTAATCAGTTTTGTTAATTATGTTTGTACTAGGCCAGACACTTCACCACTGCACTTTATAACTTGATGAAAAATGACAAACAACTAAAGGTGAAATGTTTTATTTCGGTTCTGCAAGTCCCAGGGAAAACATTTGTATTGGTTCTTGAAGTTTAAAACATGCACACCATTTAAAGTTTTAAAAACCACTATGGGGGACGGAGTCCACCCACTTTATTCAGGTGGTGTACTCGGTCACACCCAGCTATTGAATGTCCTCTTTGAATTCATGAATTAAATCCGACCTTAGTGATCACACCACAGTTGTCAGGTTTGTAGGCCAGACACTTCACCACTGCACTATATAACTTGATGAAAAATGGCAAAGAAATAAAGATGAAATGTTTCATTTCGGTACTGCAAGTCCCAGGGAAAACATTTGTATTGGTTCTTGAAGTTTAAAACATTCACACCTTTTAAAATTTTCAAAAACACTATTCGAAGAAAATATCCCCTCATAACTTTTGTGTGTTTGTTGATTTTATGAAAGACAAATGCCATTTGTCCTGTTTAATTTGGGTGGTTATGCAAAGCCAATTTAATGAAATGTGCATATTTCACCTTGATATGCTAATTTCTGGTGACATCACCTCCTATTGCATTTGTTGATGAGTCCCCCACTTTAATTTTTAGGACTTGACTTGATACACATGTGAATGGGTTCGTTCCTAGAAAACAAGATGTTCTTTGTTTTTTACCTTATATGACGTATATGGTAGGGTGGGGTGTGTGGACGGTAGACGTTGATGAAGCAGAGCTACGTGTAGCAGAGGGTAGGTATACCGACAAAGCCAAGCGCAGAGAAGAGCAGGCACGCGCTAAAGTTCAAAAGACAATCATGTAATCATGGGACTGCTAGTTTTGTGCATGTGACGTGTTTCTTCATTTATTTACCGGCCTGATTCCTCTGGTGGGGTTGACTACTAGAACATCTAGTCTGGGTGTGCAGTTTAGAACCGGCTGACGAGGTGCACCGGAAAGGCACCTCTTGGCCTGATAGAAAGACAGCGAGAGAGAAAGGGAAACCAAGAGAGAGTGGGTGGGGGAGGGAGAGCGAGGGAGGGAAAGAGAAGAGAGAGAGTGAGAAGGAGAAAAACGGGGAGAGGGAGAAGTGCAGGGAGAGATAAGAGTGAGAACATTGTACTTGAGTGCAGATGCTCGTCAAGGTATGAGTGGGACGAATGGCTCGTAAATATACGAGTGGAGCAAATGTGTATGGGCGGAGCATATCGTGGTGGGCATGGTCTAAACTGGTGGGCGGAGCATACCTATGTTGGGGCGGAGTTTAGGGGGCCCCCATTGGGAGGTCTCGCAGGGGGGCCCCCACATTTTGTGTTACGCCACTGGTGGTGAGACTGTGTTTTGAGATGCACACCCCAAAGCTGAAGGGTGATTCTCTTTACCCTAAACTGGGGCAAGTAGATGTGGGCCAAGGCTGCTACTCTGCCAAAGGTGCAAATGGCTGTTGGGCTACTAGAGTGAGCCTGGTTCTTCACCGAGGACAAACGCCCCCTTCAGGAATAGTGGCTTTAGGGAACAATGGAATCTGGGCAGAAGCTGGCAGTCCACCATGAAGCTGAAGCAGACCCCGAGTCTCTATGCAACAGAAGTGCATGAAAAGGAGGGGTAAGAAAGGGTATCGAACGAGGCCGTGCCATGGGGGAGGGACAGCTTGTGTTTTCTCTAAAGGGCGTTTGTACAAATCAGATTCAGAACGCTGTTATAGAAACCAGTTCATATGTCTTCTAGAACAAAGAAAAATAAGACTACAAAAGGGACATGTTTACATCATTAAAATAAGACATGGCCGTAGGCGGACGACATGACTCACACAACCAACAGAGTCCATAATCGCCCTTTAATCTGAGGAACGAATATCAACATGTTATTAAATTGAAGCCGCATCTCTCTCAAGGATCAGGCGACCTTTTCCTCCTTGTTAGCAAGACACTTCCAGGCGTTGGCGAAATGTCACGGAATAGAAGGGAGTCTGGCTCATCGCCCAGTGACTCACAGTGGTTTCAGAAATGAACTACACAAGAAAGGGACACCACAATTAATCGGATGGATGAACATAAAGACCAGGACATGTCACAGGGCAAAATGAATGCATGTCTTTAATTAACAAAAAACACAGCAAAAGCAAACCCAGAATGCTCCTAGATTGGCTAAAAAATACATCCTTTAAATAAAAAAAAGAGAGGACTGTTCTGTGCCCATGGAAAAGGGGTGTAAGGAAGCGTTACCTTGCCCTGGGGATTATAAGGAAGGCTGCTCTTTCCCCTCTCTTTCAACAAGTACTTGACTTTTAAGGTACACTGATTAGGATACTAGGCCACAGCCTTACTAAACACATTTTGTATTTATTGTTCTAAAAAAAATAACCACTCTCTCAGTGCTTAATGGCTTACAACCCCCAACCCCCTTCCTCCTTCCCGCCCACCCGGGCCTCATATCTGCAGAACCTCGCTATGAGTTAATGTGCAATGCCAATGCCATTCCCTAAACTGAGATGTTATGAAAACATCCACCCTTTTCCAGATGACCAGATCACGCATACATTGAGATGGATGCACCAGCCGTGACATCACCTCCTCTATCAATATAGACCAGAGGAAAACCGCCAGTACTTTATAGGAACTTGGTTTTAGAGAAGCGTAAGAGTTTGAAGATGAAACCATGGCCAAGGACAACCAATATTGTCAAAGAATTCTTAGTGGTTTCACCATCAAGATGGAAGTACCAGGACGAATCATCAATAGCAGCCTCGCCCAAACCATAGAGATGTTCTAACAGACCCTTGTCACGATAGATAGCAAGGGAATAGGGAACACCCATCCCTCAGCTCCGAAACTAGAGGATGAGAAATAGACACACCCAATCACACTATGCAATGCTCATCGGGATACAGCTGGGAGCGCGCTGCACCATCACACACAAGCAACTACCAAACAATAGCTTTTTAAGGAAAACACTCCACGACATACCGTACGACTAACTGACAGATAGCCACGACAGGAGAAACTTAAGACTGAATACATAGGCTGACCAAGACGGAAGTGCTAGGACGTTTCATTAACAGCACACTGGCCCTGAACCACTCCACATTCCAACAGACTAATGTCACAATAGATAACAAGGGAACAGGGAGCACCCAACCTCAACTCCCACACTGGAGGAAGAGAAAGCAAACATACCAATCACACCATACAATGCTAATCGGGATACAGCTGGGAGCGCGCCGCACCATCACACACAACAGGCAGACGGCCTATAAGGAATCAGCAAATACCTCACTAACGGAACAAGAAGTATTAGAACTAGGATACAGACCCCAATAACAACACTTTCATATGTTTGCATACTCAACCCTCACAAAACTCACACAACCATCTGTCACCCAGCAATCCCCATGCACTTTACCACACTGTATCAACAACACAGAAACAACACAAACACCTACAGCACACGAGGTCTCGCCCGATCCGATGCTTGCACCAAAGCTCAGCGCACTGTGTATACAGAACTGAAGCCGCCAACAGCACACCACTTCTCCCACTCTCCTACTCCCCCTCCACCCGACTAACCCTCCCCGTCTTCCTTCTTGTTTACAGATCCATCAGAGCGCCCGAGGACCAATTCCGTTGGTGACGGTGCGCTATATGAGTACCTTTAATTTAACATAACATAAAATTCGTAGCAGCAGAATAGCCTTCCTCTGTGGTAACTACAGACCAAAAGCATACATCTTCAATGTTTCATACATTAATTATTCAATACATTATGCAATCAGCAATATAATCACCTTTAGGAAACAGTCCCTTGGCCTGGTGCACATGATGGCCTGACACAAAGCAACATATCTCTCATACGCAACATACAATATGGACTGACATTTCTGTGCCTTGGAAACGATTTTGCACACTGAAGATCAACTTTGCAAGTAATTATCTAAGTTCGTTCAAGTGCTTGAAAGTGTGGGCTATTCCAACTGTACAGCAGTTTAGCAGAATGAGGAGCTATGCAGTGCATTCCACAGATTCTCTGTGGAGAAGCTTTATGGCATCTATGCTGGCTTTTGTACCACTGTTCCAATATTAAGGTGCATTAACCCTCTGAAAGCCTTTGCTCTGGGCCTCACAGTGATAAAAGCAGGGATCCATCTGACAATCTGTGTCCTCGACTTAAGCCATTTGTGGACCCTGAGCAAAACAGCCAGGAACAGTGATGGAGGTTATTAACCAATCCCTAAAATATTGTTGGCTCGAAACCCTCAAAGCAATAGTTCAAACATGCACGAAGAAAGCAGTTTCTGGCTGCTCCAGGCAATAGATGATTAATGTCCTATCGATTAGATTTTAATGTGAATGGATGAAATAAAATGTGTTATTTGTAATTGTTTATTTATAACGTGCTTAATACCCAGAGGTTTGTAAGCGCAGACCCAGGGTTCGAACCTGTGCTGCTCCTGCATCGCTTCCAAGGCGAGCACTTGCCCGTGAGGTATCCTCCCGAATCCCTGCTTAAATTGTCTTAACCTGCCAGAGATGTTCTAGAGCTCCCTGGTGTGCATCATGGGTGAATTGCTAGCTGCAAGATGGACGTGGCACGGATCCAGACCTAGTAAGTAAGGGGGCACGAGAAGTGGTTGGAGCGTTGCTTAGCCAGTCCATCTAGGATTGTACGAGGGAAGCCCTCTGCTCCAGGGACTTAAAATGGAGAGTGTGCCAGCAGGAGGAACTGAGGATGGGAGGCAGGAAAGGGGTGGAACATTAGGTCATTTGCCCACAGGGTCTTACACAATGTGAAGGTAAGTGAGAGGTGGACAGGAGATAACATCAAGACAGAAAATGGTGCCTCCTTCACACCAACAAGTCTATTGGGGCGCAGAAGTCATATGGTCAGAATGTCCAGTCGCCTACACTAAACTGGCTTCTGGTGTTCGTTGCACGAGGAGTGCGACATCACAGCCCTTGAGGACAGATGGAAGCCTGTCTAATTCCTGTCAGTGAGGCCCTGAAGTTATCTAAAGAAGCGCAAACTGGTATGTCGATGCAGAATCGTGCACGTTTTCTAGCGAGGTACATGTGGGAGTTTTGGTAGAAATGTGAAGAAGGCGCGAAGGAGAACAAGGCCCTAGTGCATATATCCATACACAGGTTCGCTACGAAAGTGAGCAAACAACAGTACCACGGAATGGGGCACATCATCAATAGCCCACACAAGTGTGCGGGGGCGCATGCCTGAGATGCACCCTTCCTTTCCACACTTGTGAATGTGCAAGGTACTGTTAATACAATGGTGAAAGCAATGCACAGTGCCCCAAAAAAAGGCAAGGCTGGAGGATCCCGTTACTCTTATTTTCATGCCTCAGTTTTAGTTGATAAATGACATCACTGCTAGCACTTGCCAACGCTAACAGCCATTACGCAAGAAGTGGGCCAAACCCCCGTCTTCCAAAAATGATAGAAAGGTAAAGATGATGCGAGAACTATGTGCCCGCCGACGCCGCAGATCCTGAGAATTGATGCACACACAAAGAAGTATGCACATCCTGTGAAGCCGCCACTAGCCCTAGTGGCAAATCAATATGGTCTGCTCTCTATTTGTTGCACCCATATAATATGTACTTTATTAACCTCACAGCGTTACCATGGTTGACCACCCAGCTGGACTGCCAATGGACACACTGTGGGTACGCTTATAAACGAGGATCTGTGGAGGTTTCGTGAGAGATTTTCAAGTAGTTCCAATATTCGCTTATTAACCCCTTCTCTGCTGGTGTATTTGTGCATTATAAACACTGCCTTCACATACTCTGCAATTTATGACAGTGTTACCTCATTCGGGCACATTAAGTACCGTTAAAGATGAGCTAATCCTAATGTTATTAGGGCGATTTAGGGTGTTTACTTCTCAAATCAAGGGTCAATAAAATTGCTTGATTCCATTAGTTATTTATAAATTGCATGTCTATGGCTTTAATCTGGGTGAGATGTAATGGAACCTGCAGAGCGCCGGAAAACACAAACCTTTTCTGTGCCTTAGTATATTGGATATTTTGATGAATTTAAGATAAGTCCTAGTCATCAAGTCCTTGGTTTTGCAAGAGGGTGTAATCGGTTATATTGATAACGAGTGCTTAAACGCCCCTCGCCCCTCCCCCCCACTCCTCCCTGCACGCCTGCCCGAGAGATGCAACCAGTGAAAATATAGATGCTTGTCAGATTCTGGAAGAAGAATGCATTCATCTCATGTGGTAGCTGAGCCATCCTTGACTTGAATCCAACCCTCCGGCAGACGTTTATCGAGACACAATGTTTTTCAACTTCCCTCAGAACACATTCGAAAAGCAAGTATCTAAATCCAGCCACGAGCGATGCACCAACTGGATCATGGTCAGCATAAGCACTCTGACCCTTCCCCATGCACAGCGTTTGCCGACATACTTTTGTTATCTGTATTATTTGCAGGATTACATTGATCTCCCTAACTCGCCACACCTTGGTGCATCTCAAAGGGTCTTCTCCAGGTCAAGGAAAAGGCAATGTTCACCAAAGGTCATGGATGGAAGGTTTTAAGTTAATCGTAACTTCACAATGCACGTATTGAGCACTGCAACAATGAACTGAATCAGGTTTCACTTTTGAAAGTTCAGGGGGGAAATTCCAAGGAATGAAGAGGTGAACAGAGCGTAGGAGATATAGCGACATTGAATCAGACTACTTTGCCTTTAGCAGCCAGTTATCCAGATACAGAAAGGCTTGGATGCTCTTTCTTCTCAGGTCATCTGTTAGTGCCGCATTAGGACCTTTCTGAACACCCTTCAGGTCTAATCTAAAAATGTAACATGAAGGGGTCCCACTCTTCCCGTCTCCCTCCAAAGGATGAATCTTATGTACCCCCTCGTTCTGATGTAGATGGTTAAGGAAATATGCACCTTGTTGTAATGCTTTGGACTAAAACATGGCGCTGGTGCGCAGTTCATTCTGGTGCGCTCGGAGCCATAATGGACATTTGCTCCAGGCCTCAGTGGAATCTGCACTTGATGTGAACTATTCAGTGAATAAACATATTTTCAGCATTGCTCGTACTATTCCACTGGTAAGCAGGTTTTCAACATTATTCATTGCTTATGTTAGTTTGCAATGTCATCCAAGGACATGGTGCGTGAAGAGGCTAGGATAAGCAGGTGCCAGCTGGTACCTGATAGCGTTATCATGGATGTTGTCAAAGCTGGAGATGAGTTATAGAGTTGTTTTTGTGATTCCTTGAGAAAGGGAAGAGTTCTGCTCCTTGTGGTTACTGTGGGTCACTCCGGCTGGGGGCCCATGAAAGCTGCCAACGAGTGGAAACTGTGAGAGACAGAAGATTCTAGAAGGTGCCATCCCGCATTTGCGGAGGGCTTAGGTCAGGTAGAAAACTTCACTTGAAGGGTGGGCGCATCGCTACAGGCCAGTTGATGCCGAGATCAATCCGTCTGACTGGGAGCTTTTCAGTGACTCATGTCGAGATGAGGGCATGCTTTGCGGCTGTGTCAACAGTGATGTATTTTATTTGGACTTCTTTCATTCGTTTACTTATTATTTTTGCTGCATTTATTCATTCATGTATGCTTTTTGCGAATAAAGAGGCTGTAAAGACCCATTTTACAGCCTAGCTGAGTGTTTGTGTGAGTAATTGCTCTCCAGTATCCAAAGTTTTCATTCTGTGTACTGGGGAGAAAACTGAAATATAGCTGTGCACTTTGTGAGCGCAAAACATCCATACAGTGAGAAAGAACAGTAATTTGGGTAATACCTCTTATTTGAACACTTAGTAGAAGGAGGAATAAGTCATGAAACACTATGTAAAAGCATATTATCATTACTATTATTATTAACATTGTTGTTGTTAAATTACCCTTCTCCTAAAAGGCCTGGATCGGAGCTAAATGTACCCTCTTAGAGGTATTCCATAGAAATGTGTTCAACTGATGCAGATACAACCAGCCTTAGATCACTACCCTTACTTGGATACAAGAAAGTATCTCAAGTACCAGCCCTTCTGGAGGTCCAAAACAGCAACTCATTCTCATTCTATATCACTTTTGAAAAGGAGATTTGTGCTACCCTGAATGAGGGTGTCTTCTGGAGGTCGAGGATGGGTAAGGGAAAGTGGATTTTGAGGAACCATTACATAAATGGGGGCTGTCCCTAGCTCCAAATCATCAGAATCCACTAGTCCGGGCTAATCCGCTCCCAGGTGAAGATATAGGAATGTACGCACCTCACCTACCGTGTGAATGATAAACACTTTCTTTATTGCACACGCTTGAGTATGGACCTACCACAGGGCAAGGCAGAGGGGACTAGAACAAAAGTAGAATCTCTGCAAGAATGGAAGTTGCATTGCGACTGACTCTTTTTCCACCGAAATGACCGAGATGAGAAAGATAAAGCCTGAAAAGACCAAAGATCAGGATCACCTAGAGTATAGCAGCAGAAACTTGGAAATAGCCCTTGAATTCATAAATTTTTCCAAAGAATCATCCAGCTCAGCACTAAAAAGGTGATTGCCATAAAAGGGAATGTCTATCAGTTTTGCCCGGATTTCAGATTAAAAGTATGGTATCCTCATCCAGCAATGTCTATGGGCCACCACCACTATTCTCATGGACCTTGCAAAGCTGTCCGCAGTGTCCACACCAGTTTTCAAAACTGCTTTGCCTCAATCTTCGCTGCACACACAGAGGTACAAAAACGGATTATCACACCAGACAGTTCTAGCACACAACGAAATGCAAGCCACCCTGTTACGGAATGCAGAGGACAGACCGTTTCAAAGAAGGAAAAGGGATGCACTCTGAATACTGACAGGAGAGTAGTTGGTATAGTAATTAATCGCAATATGTTATAACGCAAGTTGAGGTATTGAAATGAGGAGCCAGGAGACCAGGTTTAGTTAGGAGATTTCAGTGGGTTTGTAGCATATAAGTCACAGATAATAAGTTACAGGTAGGATAAGTACTTGAGGGGAAGAAACATCCACCGGTCCCCCTCTGCCCAGATCATTTTCCAACGGACAGAGGCAGAACCTTAGCACTCATACCATCACATTATAAGTGGAATACACCACACCAAACACTCCAGACTCAACCTCACACATACATAGGAATGGCTACAGACCCAGAATAGGTTAAAACATAATACATCTCCCCCCCTTATATAACCATGCAATCAAAGGAAGAAACACAAGGAACAGTCATTACTAACATATATATCAAAAAAACTTTCCTTCTAGATACCCATCCAGCAAACTGCTCCTAGCATAAGGCTATCCCCTACCAAGTCCTTAGAGTGGCTACAAATAGCTAACCCACTTCCAAAACAATCACCAGAACCATAACAGGCCTTTTATTGAACTCACTACAAGGGAACCAGCCCACAATCTCATGCACCACCATTACCATTGTCATCACACCAATAACCCTGCATCATCATTCGCCCACAACAAGATGTGCTGACACAATCTACAGGGTTACACCCCACTATCTGCCTAAAGCGTACTCATCTCAACTCCATAGTGGCATCCCAAAAACACCCTCTAGAGAAACCAAATGCTCACAACTGAGCACAATACCATTTCCTCCACTCCACCACTCCAAGCACCGCGCCTGAGCTACTAAATGCTCACCATAGAGCAACCAATGCTCACACTAACAACTTCCACTCCAGGCACCATGCCTGAGCTACTAAATGCTCACCATTGAGCATCCCATGCTCACCATAGAGCAACCAAAACTAGCACTAGTAACCATCACTCCACCACGTCAGGCATCATGCCTGACCTACTAAATGCTCACCATTGAGCATCCCATGCTCACCATAGAGCAACCAAAACTAGCACTAGTAACCACCACTCCAGGCACCATGCCTGAGCTACTAAATGCTCACCATCGAGCATCCCATGCTCACCATAGAGCAACCAAAACTAGCACTAGTAACCACCACTCCACCACTCCAGGCACCATGCCTGAGCTACTAAATGCTCACCATTGAGCATCCCATGCTCAAAATTGCTCCAAACCACCGGCAATTGCATCCCGCAACACTTTGCGCACTCATCAGCAATATCAATTAACATTTAGCATTGCACTTATACATTGCTTGCTACATAACAGTTGCAACCACTCACACATTCCACAAACAATACAGTTAGAAACATTTGGCATAAAATATGGTAATCAACTGTTAAGCCTACACTTGAGTCCAATATTTAAAACTTGCAACATCTTTCAAGAACTTTCACCTGTGGGAAAAATTGTTACGTTAATGTAAGACATAACATGACTGAACATTACCTAGAAATGCAGTAGGTCCAAATATTCAACATTTTTTTTTAATTTTTTTATTCTAGCAATTTCACTCACACACACCATATCCACACAAACACAGCTAGACGAATTCAGGAAAAATAATTGTGGTTATCCCAATTTAAGTGCGCCACATTAAAGTCCCACAATATATCCTTGCCTGCAGAGTCTTGGTTGATGAGTCTGTGGATAAAAGATTGAGTTAATGCACACAACTTGTACATATCAATCATCAACTGACATTTCTTCTTGGTTGCATACCAACCTGCCATCAGCCACAATGGCACAATAACCTTAGGTTCACTCAATTTCCTAATGACACTTGCCAAATCCACATTGGCATAATAACTTTGAGTCCATGCACTTTACATGCCAGACAAAACACTTGGCACTGTACCACCTAAAACGTGGTTCAAATCCTTATTGGCACCCACCAAAAAACTATTT
This sequence comes from Ambystoma mexicanum, assembly GCF_040938575.1. Classification (NCBI taxonomy): domain Eukaryota; kingdom Metazoa; phylum Chordata; class Amphibia; order Caudata; family Ambystomatidae; genus Ambystoma; species Ambystoma mexicanum. The sequence goes on from NC_090936.1 coordinate 153,108,344, forward strand.
TGGCACCAATCCTGAAACACCAAAACACATAACCGCTATAGAGCAACACATGTGCCCACAAGCTTGGCACAAACGAAAGGAAACTCCTTTCCCAAAAACATTGTACATTGGGTGCCATATAAGAAACCATCAGAACTGCACCACAACGCCTGCAGAAACGTGACCTATGTTTTAATACATCACATTGCTAGATTGATATAATGTATTCATTGTCCAAATACTTCCTTTAAATAATAATACTCTGCATTTTTCCCCCCAAAAAAACAATTAAGCATGTAATGACCTTTGCATTTCTTATAAAAAAATTGCACGAGTTAATGACATGTTGCTCTCTGTTAATTTAAATATCCGACCAAACAGAATGTCAATGTCAAGTGAAACTGGATGCAATTACCATCCCGCCGTATAAATCTCTTTCCATATCCTCTAAAAGAAAGTGTTAGCGCAGTACCTCATGTCTCCGAAACGGCATTGGCACATTATGTACTAAGTACAAAAGAAACACACTGGTTCGTTTTAGTCAGCCCCGTTGGTCCACATATTGCAGTTTCATTTTGGTTTGACAAAACGAAACTAAAAAAAAAAAAACTCTGAACTATCTTCATTTAGTCTTCACACCAATCCAACTCTTATCGTCTGAAGTTCAAGGCGAGTTGCAGTAATAATTTCTGCAGATCCCTCGTTCTTCGCCATTGCAAAACTCCTTCAGACCCAGAAATAGAACACGCTGTGAGCACGTTGGAAGGTGCACTTTTCGAAACCTCCATCAGTCATCTGTGACAAAATTGTTCTCCTTTTCAGGCTCCCGGAACGTTGGCATGAGCATTCTGCAGCAATTATCACCGATACCTTCAGTCACGCAGTGACGTCACCCAGTGGTGGAAATGGAAAAAATGTGGTGGGGGATCCCACAACACAAGGGCCGGGTGGGGGAGGAGTTGGGGGCGGTGCCAGAGGGGGCGAGGTCTAGAGGGGGCGGGGCTCGTAGCGTGCTTCCAGCAATGCTGGAATCCTAAAACAAAAAAAACAAAAAACGTCTGCGACGGCAGCATTGCCATTTACCGCGGCTTTGGCCCTGGTGTGTAATGCACAATGCTCGCTACATGTCCAACTGTAGCGAGCATTGTGAATTACACACCAGGGCCAAAGCTGGCGGTAAAAGGCAATGCTGCCGTCTCGGGTGTTTCTTTTGTTTTTTGTTGTAAGACTAAAAATAAAATATAAAACGCCCGAGACGGCAGCATTGCCTTTTACCGCCGGCTTTGGCCCTGGTGTGTAATGCTCAATGCTGGCTACATGTACAACTGAAAGGAATCAGTTGTACATGTAGTGAGCATTGTGCATTACACACCAGTGCCAGAGCCGCGGTAAATGGCAATGCAGCCGTCGCGGGCGTTTTATTTTTTTTAAGTCTTCCAGCGTGGTTCATTCTCTTTGGCGGCGGACTCTGGCCGGATCCCGAGATCCGGCTCCATTTCTGGTGCCGGATCTCAGATCCGCTGAGAGCCGGCCCAATGACCAGCACTGACGTCACCACAATGAACCTCAGCAGAGCCACGGACAGAGCTCTTTGGGCCAACCGTCGCCCACAGGACTGCTGCCCCACTCAATGGGCCACACCAGCAATCCGCCAGCGTAGTGGCACCTCTTTCAAATTCTAAGACGGTAATAGTTTTGGGAAACAGCTTAAATGTTTAATGTCTCCCCGACCGCCGATAGAGCTGCAAATATGAAGTGCAAACTGGTTTACTCGCCTTATTTCACCAGCCCCTTGCGCGCTGTTAAGGATGACTGAACTGCAGTCCCAAAGTCATTTACATACATAACAGCCACGCAGCGCAGCCCCTGCAGGCACAGATGAGCCTGCCCCTATTAAAGCAGGCACAGGGCGCGATTACCTTGGGGCCGGGAGGGGCCGGTGGATGCTTCAAGGTCCCTTCTTCTTACTGCTGGTCACTGAATGCCGCTCTTGTCTTTGTTGTCCTTTTTTCCTGCATGTCCTGCGTTTTCCTTCCTTTCTTTCCTGATCCCCATTTCTTGGAAACAACAATCCTCGTCGCCAGTGTTATAACGCAAGTTGAGGCGTTGAAATGATTCAGTGGGTTCGTAGCATATAAGTCACAGGTAATAAGTTAAAGGTAGGATAAGTACTTGAGGGGAAGAAACATCCACCGGTCCCCTTCTGCCCAGATCATTTTCCAACTGACAGAGGCAGAACCTTAGCACTCATACCATCACATTCTAAATGGAATACACCACACCAAACACTCCAGACTCAACCTCACACATACATAGGGAATGGCTACAGACCCAGAATAGGTTAAAACATAACACAATAGTTCAAGGATACTTACTTTCAACACAAAGGGAGCAATGATCGTAAAATGCCACTAAGGCCTTCAGAGAAGGACCATCGAACAGCACCACAATGTACCTTGTGCTGTACGAGTTCTTGGTGTTTGACAGGGTCGAGTCAGTTTCAGGGCGCTTTGCAGCTTCTGCGACAGATTTCAAGACGGGAGACAGCTGCAGGTATCAGGCAGCAGGCAGTTCGGCGAGCGAGGTTGGGTGGACAGCTGCAGGCTGGCCTACACAGGGGCTCAGGGTCAGGGATCATTGTCTCAGGGCTGGCTGGCGGTTCTGAAGCACTGGTCGAGGCATCTCGGACGGCTTTAGCAATTGCGGTGTAACAACAGCAAGCAGTGCAGTCGGTTGCAGCTTGAGGGGCTTGAAAATGCCACTTAAGGCGGACGTCACTAGATGCTCATTAAGGCACTTCTCCTAGCTTCTTCACTGGGCTTGTGTCGTCCTTTAAGGCGGACGACCCAAAGCTGAGGAGTGTGTTGCAGGCAACTTCCTTGTCCTTGGTTTAGGGGTCAGAGACTCTCTGGCACTTCCCACTGTGGGCCACATTGACCCACTGGACAGAATTTCGCCTAAACCAAGCTGCATGTGTGCAAAAACAGCAAAATTGTTGCGCTGGCTCCTGTGAGCACCATGGCCTTAAAACTGCATTTTGCAGCAACAAACATATGGTCGCACCATCTTGCCAAGCATACATTGGGCAGGATGGAACAAGGGGACACAATGAGGGGGCGTGCCAGTGTGTTCTGACACATACAATTGGAATAAAGTGAAAAGGCAGCACTGCATTGCTGCCAGCAGAAAATACCCATTAAAAAGGGAACTTTTTCACTTTTAAAATAATGCTGCTGATGCTATTTCCATCTGTCCTTCCTTAAACCACTGTGATTAATAAGGCCCTGCCATGCCAAGGATATCTCATTGTGCTTCACCAAAACCAGGCATGATAAATCAACAAGGAACTTCCTATACATAAAGTATCAAAGCTCAGTAGTTCAAAGAGATTCCAGCTATCTGGGCATGTCAGTTTCAATATATCTGTGCTTCAGACAAAACTCCTGCATTCAAGAAAATAACTATAGCTGCAAGACAGTGTGGAAATCTGATGGAGATGCAAAACCGAATTTAAAATGAAATGCCTGCTTTCCACTACACATGTATAAAAGGTGCTTTGCAAACTAAAAAGGAGAAAAATGCTCGTTTAAAAGTAAACTGTTGAATGAAAGCCTGCCTTATCTAGCAATGTGAAGGGGTTTTGTTGCTGGTGATAATACACACATGGGCTATTTTATTCCACAGGTTTGTTTTAATTCAGGATCCAAAATAAGAAAATAAAGGTTTTAAACCACCTGGGATGGAGTTTGCAAGCTCAAAAAACCCCCCAAAAAAAAAAACGGTTATTCCAGTTGGCAGAGCCAAGGCTTCCCCCAGAGGAAGGGAACCACCATAAACTCTCTCAGCAGAGACTAACATCCCAATGATAATTACTAGGTTGGAAAGAATCTAATCTGGGCTGAAACCATTGACAATGGAACTCCCAGTACAAGAAAGTGGGAAGTGGGAAGGGGGATATAAACCTTCAAACAAGCTGGAAAACCCCCACCTTGCTCTGAAGGAAATGACAGTGGCAGCTGAAGAGAAAAAAAATGGTCCAAAGACAGACAAAGGATTGCCATTTGCTTCCAGAGACCATTTCATAAATAAACTTTAAAGACTTATCTCTGCAGCAAGACTTTGTAAAAATATGAATATGTCACAGTTTAAATTTGATTTTATGGGCCTTCATTGACATGGTACAATTCACTGACACCTTGGGAATAGAAATGGCAAAGTACTGTGGATTACAAGTAAAGCATCCATGTTGCCATTGCAAATTTTTATTCTTACATCCCTTATGATCATCCACACGTGTATAAAGTTATGGAACTTTAGGCCAAATCTTTCATACTCAAAATTACTAAAATGTAATACACGGACCAAACAATGTCTCACAGATCGCAGGATTGGACTGCTATGTTCTACATAAAATATGTAACCTGATTATGTCATTTATTAAGGTGCTGCAAATGGACAAATGTGTAAATTCTATTGTGACTGATTTTTGACAAAAAGGTCTGTGGGAAGTCTTTTTACACCATAAAATGAAACCTCCTAAACAGAGTCACATCTTAGGGGAGGCAGCCAACATTGATTGTCCAATCCAGTAGCTTAGAGGCGTGCTTAGCTAAGCCGGCCCAGCAATATAGTCTATGATGTCACCATGCTCTATATAAAGAGTCCCTGATAAGACTCTAGAGACACTCTTCCTGAAGTTCCTGCGCTGCGTTCCTGATCTGCTCCATCCAGATTCCAGACCCCACCACAAGGCCAAAGCATTGCTTACCCTACTCCAGGGCCCACTGCAAAACCCAAGCAGTGCTGATCCTATTCCCAGCAAGGCCTCAATTCTGAAATCCCACTAAAATTCCCAAATAACCAAAGGGGAAAGCTGTGGTATTCTTTTGGGAAGCATCCTGAACAAGCCTGGTTTGCTGCCCACTAACTGCATCCAGAGGTACCTGTGCCATCCAGAGACCAGATTTACCAGCCGGTGACCCGACCTGCCCAGCTGTCCTTTGCCAGGCACGCTGCTGTGTAGTGACCAGAACCTGTTGATGGTCCAAAAATCCCAAAACTAAAAGTGGACTGAGAGTATAATCCCTAGCCCATAGAAATCCATAGCCTACCTTGTCTTGCATTTGTCCTTATCCCACTCTCTAAGCCATCCTATCCTTAACCTGTTAACTTGTTAAAACTGTCAGAATTATCCGTGCAACCTTGCCCTTGATTTCTTGTGGTAGCGCCATCTCTTTTGTAATTTTGTCTTGTGTAAATCCTAAGCCATTAACCCTATATTTTGAGTGATCGGACTGGTTTCCGCCAGGACTGGGCGCTGGGGTGACAGGGTTCAAATCACGAATCAACCCTGAATCTTACTGTGTCCATCTTTGGTGGTCTAGTCTGAATACTCTAGAGTAAAACTGTTCTTGTCACAACTGATTTCCTTTCCTATTTCACGGCTTCATTTTGCTCAAAGCGCACCTTTTTATATCTTGCATAACAACGCATCCAGTTTCATAGCTAGATACCTATTTTCACTTTTATAATATACCTGTGATATATATCTACCCCAAGCCCAAAACATGCACTGCAAATCAGAGTATTTCACCCGTTTTTATTAAAAACTGTTTGGGTGATTTAAAGCAGGAATTAAGAAAATGCTACTTTTACACTTGTCATTTTGCTGCAACATGTTTTAAACTTTCCACTCGGTTTTCAATTGTATGCTCTTGGTAATCCATTGCTTGTGATTGTGTCTATGCATTGTTGCCTTAGTGAGAAATTGTATTTACCTTAAAGTTTTAACTGCACATTAATTAATTGTCAATTTCCGAGTGTCATTTCATAACATTGCAAGGGGTTTCAAATCCGTTTTTCCACTCTTATTTGGTGAGGGAAGGTCGGATTTGGATTCCGTTTTCTGCCCCTTATTCCTGATAACCTGCTGTGTCTTTCTATCAATTCAGAATTCAATTATTTGTGGGTTGAGGGAACATTGCAGGGGGAAATCCTAATGTGGGTGCTATTTTTCCTCAATCAAAAAGAGTTCCTCTTCCCTGGTGTTTTGTATATGTTCCACTAGAAGGATAAACCAAGTGCATTGCTCACATTCACATGGTAATTATCACCCCATAGGTGATTGCTGCCCCATATTAAAAATTGTATGATTTCTTTTGAATTTTAAAATAAATAAATTATTGTTGCATTTTAACAACCAGCCTGGTTCATGGTCCATTGTGACCTGGGGTATTTGAAAAAGGGGGTGTGATACGAGTTGTGTACCATCTCAAACTGAATCTGTATAATATAAAGAGATAAGCATTTCAATTATGCGCTGCATACTAGGCTGAGACCAAGGTGTGCATCGCCTGATTGAAATCCTTAACACCACACCTAGGAAGCTTGCTGCAGAGACTAGCAGGGCACGCTGTGTGCTGGCTGGGTACCAGTTCTGGAGCGGTTAGAGAGTCCTCTGGATTCAGTATCTCCCTCTATTCCCTGGGAGATGTTTAGAAGAGGGATCCTGCTTCCCTCTTGGAGGTCCTGGCCTTCCTTCAGTGGCCGAAGACGTGAGGCAGACTGTACCTTAAGCCAGGGTCCAATGATGAGTTCTTACTTCTGCTTCTGGTAAAGCCTTCAGATCTGCCAAATGAGGGGCTCTGTCCTCTTTTAAAGCCAAATGGACCACAGGGATTGGTGTAGGCTAAGCCTACCTTAATGAACCAATCCTGGGTCTCCACCAAAAATCTCCTGTATGCGTGAGGTAATAACCAGAGTGCTTTGCAACAGAAAAGGTAAAGGGGTGAAAACATAATACTACGTCCCACCCATCTTCCTGTCTTTTGTGGATCAAAGTGTCCCTCTGGTTAATGGAACTCTCTGTGGTTCCTGATTAAAGCGCCAAGTATCCCTTGAAGCTGTGGTGAAACCAGAATTTCTGACTCCATCAAACCACATACTCGTACCTTCTGAATGGGGTCCCCCCTGCGGGGAGGACTACTGTAAACACGCAGTCCCAGATATAACATTTGACTGTCAATCAATAATCAGGGCGGGAGCTGGCATCAGGTTGAAACAGTGCATATGAAAGGGTGTTGGGTTTTCCTGTCTCCATTGTATTGTTAGCCTCTGCAACTAGACCCCATGTTGTGGGCCTGTTTAAATTAAACTTTGATTAGTATGCAAATGCTGCCACAAGCTACATTGCTCAACAAAAGGACAGGGAGGATCCATGTAGCGTTTGTTAGTTAATTAGGCTGGCCATGGCAGGGGGAAGGTTTAGCCTGCCCCCTTCTGGAGATGCATTGTGCACTCCACCTGTCAGATCGTAACTAAATATGACAGGGGGGACTTCGCCTGTAAGCTGTGACCACCCAGAGTACATAGGTCTATGCTTATGTCTTGCGGTGAGCAAAGCAAAATGTGTGTGGATTAGCCCCGCACATTTTCCAGAGGTTGATCTGCCATCATTCAATTTCATTTAACATTTCATAAAAGCCCAGGCAAGCTCATACCCACTGTGCGGATGGTCGAATTCTTCACAATGCCACCTATAACATTGGAGCCAGGACTGGAGTCACTGGCACTGTATTCTGTTGCCCAAATATGTTGAGCATACCAACCCAGAAAGCCTCAAAACCTGCAGGCGTGACAGAGGCAGTAGGCAAGGTTGCGTTATTACCCATCTTCCCAAATTATGCCTTGGTGTTGCCTCTTCGTATCTGTCCATATACTCTGGGATCTGTTGCAAATCTAGGGAATGTGTCCCTTCTCCCCAGGGGGGGTGCCCCCCTTGAGGCTAGGGAGGTGAGCCCACTCCGCAGGACTCTACATAGGGCTGTGCAAGTGGGACCTCACTGGTAGAGACTCCCCCTTCGGGAGCAAGGACTCTCATTCCGCTGAGGAACTCACTGAGTCATTCCCTGTGATGGCATACATGGGCCAAACCAATGTGCAAAACACAACCACCTTTAGAAGATTGTCTGAAGACTAAAATAAAGTGTGCCATTATCCTCAAGAGAAAGTATCTGTCACTTTAAGAAAAAACCTACAATCGACTGCGACAAGGAGGCTGAAAAGAGAGGCCATGCAGAACAAGGAGTAACAAGAGAGATGGGTAGGCCAGCAGGGGAGGCCCACTGGAAACATAACTGATGGCGGTGGAGCCAAGCAGAGTCGGGGGTTCCATGTGTTAATATCCCCGCAAAAATATCACCATACAAAAATATCCCCATATTTATGCGGCGATATTAATGCATGGAACCTGCGGGGGACACCCCCGCAACTCCCGTATTATTTTAAAAGGAGCGGTGGACACCCCCGCAACCCTGGCTCCTAATATCCCCCCACCAAAATTATTTCCTATGGTCATTCCCAACGACCATATATACTGCAATATTTTTGGTGCGGATAATATTACCCGATACCAGTCGAGGAACCTTCAAAGTTCTGAACTGCTTTGCGCTTAAGAGAGAGACGCTGAAGCACCAATGTATGAAGGTGGAGAGAAGTAGAGGGGAAGAGGGCCCAGATTCCAGTGGTAGCGTGACCACAGATCCTTCGCTGTGGGCAGGCTGCCCAATCAACAGCGCCAACATCACCCAGCTGAGAGTGCAGCAACCTGTCTGTGTACCAGAAACAAAAACGGGACTCCGAGAGGAGCGAGAGAAAAACGCTTCAGAGAACGAGCCAGCAAAGAAGTGAGAGCGGATAAACGATCTACAGCCACCGAGGGCCCTGGAGACGTTTTCCTGTAAGAGCAGATGTAACAGGGAGAACGGGAGAACCGTGAGGCGTCTGGAGATTCGTTACAATTCAAAAGGAACTCGTCCCAGTAAAATTGACGAACATTTGAATATAACATGGAAAGAAACTCTCGAGCACACTGGGAGGCTAAAGGGGTAGCACAAATTGGAGACCTGAGAAGGGAGGGAAGGTGGGCGGACTTCCACTAAATGGTAGATGAATATGAAATACATATATCGGCATGCTGAGAAACATCACGAGAAGATGGCCAGATTGGGAAGAACAAGATGAGGAAACGGCATTAGACGAATGGTATGACATTGCAGAGGGAACGCACACAACCTCCAGGTTGTATGAACAGCTACTGAAGGCCAAAGAACCACAGGAACAACACACGAGGCAGCGTTGGGAGGAGGAGTTGGGGAGGCCTCTCACCGATCAAGAATGGACTAGGGCCCTACGATACCCAAAAAAGGTATCCAGAAATGCAAGATTTAGGCAGGCGCAGCTATATGTAGCACACAGAGCGTATCTCACACCCAAGAGGATGAATAAAGTCCACACAGGGGCCCAGAACGGGTGCCCACGCTGCTCGTCGGAAGAAGCGGACATGGTACACATGTTCTGGTCTTGCCCAGTGATCCAAGAGTTCTGGGACGGGATCAGACTCAAGATAGCGGGAAGCGGACTTTAAATTCAGGCGGAACATCCCGAAAAGTACCTACTGGGCCTCTTCTCAAGAGGGGGTAAGCATGAATCACATCTGGCGAAGATGAAAGATTTGATAAGTATTCTGGCCAAGAGAAGGATAGCAATGATATGGAAGTCAAAGGAGGGCCCGCGTTTGGAGGCATGGTGGTCAGACCTTCAGAAGTGGGCGCAGGCAGAGACAGTGGTGTGGACAAGAGCAGTGATAAGAGGGGAAGGCGAAACTGCGCACAAGTGACTGCATGGCACACACTAATACAAGACCTCTTTGGCCACCCGGAAGAAGGAAACTCCGAAGATCCCTCGGAAATAGAGGATCCATAGGTGAAATAGTAAGGCCAAGCACGAAGCCATAGAATAGAACATTATGCATACCAGACCTGGTGCTCGACCCCACGGGAGGTCCAGACTGAACTGATAAGGTCGCTGGGGAAACTATGAAACTACAATGGAAGGACAAGATCCGTACAAAGTGCCAATAAGACATTTATGTTAAAGTCGTTTGTATGTTATGTGTTTTGTTGTTAAACGAAAACAATAAAGAAATTAAAAAAGAAACACATGGAAAAAAACTCGTCCCAGTGAAATGGTGAAACTCAAAATATAGAATTGATTAACTTGAACTATAATAGGATGCGAAAGAAAATCCTGAGGGGTCCTGAGAAAAAGGTAATTAAAACTGGGATAAAGTTACCATGGGAAGAGGGGTTGAGACCCGGCTATGCAAGAAAGTCACAGTATAGCCTATGTGAGGGAAAATACTACGAAATAAAGGCAAGAGTAGCCTATTAGATCAAAGAAACAGAAAAGGTGCATCACCTAGGAAGGTATATCTTAAAACACAGAAGACCAAAGAGCCTGGAGCCAAGAACAGACAAAAGTCCAAGAAAGTACTTAAGGAGGACAATACATCTGTCAGCGACAGGTCTTACCTGGGATGGCTTCTTGGATGACGAATGGTAGAGGCAAGGCCCGTCTTCTCTAGAACCCTGCTAACCTGGCATATATTACACAGGTGCAAGGAGTGGCCACTCGGGAAGAGGAGTCTCTGAAAACAAGAGGAAAAATTCTCAGCCGAGACACAAAAAAACCTCCTGAAGGATGCTGCTGTCAGGCGCCGGTCCAAAATTCCAACAGTAGAAGTTGTCCACAAAGAATACGGTAGAAAAGATTCAAATCCCGGAGCCAAGTAATGCCAGTTATCCAGGAGGCAGAGCAGCAAGGTGGAATTCAACACATGTAACGGACCAGGGTGAAGAAGGCAGAGTTTGAATAACCACAAAGGAGAGAATGCGAAATGGAAGCAAACCCAGGGAGCAAGGAACAGTGGAACGAGAAGGGAACAAGAAGGGAACAAGAAGGCTCACCAGGAACGAAGGGCAAGGCAAGAACACACTAGCGCCACAGAAACCGGAGGAACAAGGTTGCGACGTGCCGGTCCTGAGTCCCGAATCCCAATGTGACAGTTCCGCACATGTCATGAGGCTACTTGTTCAATGTGGTTAATGCGAGGCGGCAATCTTGGATTGGGCCCTCTCAACCTCAACTTTGCCATAATGACGGGAAGCATCTCCAGCAGTCTAATACTCCACGGGGGACGCTGACAAGATAGAGGAAAAACAATTATATCGTGAATGAATTACAAGACTTGGGGCCTCATCACGAGTTGGGCGATAGCCCTTAAATGCTGCAGTAGCGGTATTACCGCCACATTTAAGGGCTGGCCCTATCACGAGTTGGGCGCTAAATGGGCTGTTTTACCTCCAGCTGTTTTCTGGGAGGTGAAAATCCCATTTCGTGCCCTGTTTTTGGCATAATTACAGCCAGCTTTTATTTGCGGTGAAAATTCGCCATTGGGTGCAATGGACCCAATGGGGAATGGGGATTTACCGTCAACACCCAACCTGTGATTCGGCGGTGATACCACCGGACCGGTTACCGCTATTAGAGCTATTGGCGGGTATTACAGCCGGGATACTGCCCAATTCGTGATGAGGCCCTTGGTATGGAAGGTGACCAGAGACTAAAGATTGGATATTGAGAGGAACTCTAAAAGTTAAAGAAGACCATTACACCATCAGGAGAAGAGAGTCATTCTCCTGACCTTAGTTTATTTGATTAATGGTAGGGTCAGTTGGGGTTAGAGTTTGGACGGCGGATTTGGACATTTCCTGATGACTGATGGGCACATTAGTTATTCATATAGGTAGAGAATACCCCCTACTGTTAGGGACAGATATACCTTATTTCTATTTTTTAATAAACATATATTGGAAATGTCATCACAGTGTCCAGGTCCTCCTCCTAATCCGCCACAGCACATAGTCCTTTCATCCCTTAAGCTGAAAAAGACTACCTTTATCTTTGCACAAGTTTAAAATTCCCAGTGAGAGGTACTACTCCAACGCCAGAAGGACAAGCCCACAATACAAAGCCTCATTCTCTACCTCCACCCGCCGAAGAGATGTGTTGAAAGGAACTCTATGCATTTGACATAATTTAAGTGTGTGAACTTGCCAAGGGTCTCAAGGATGATACCGCTTCTGGATACTCTCCCCATGCAACCCTTATAGAAAAGCCGTTCCCACGGTCACTGGAACACAACGATGCAGAGACAGAGGTACTATTAAGCACCACCCTCATTCCTCGAGAACCACCAAGCAACTGATGGCAATGGTATGAAGGCATAAATGGTGGCAATTGTGACACCATGAGTAGCCAATTAACCATGATGGTTTGATTTTTCAGTTATTTCTTAGTTTTCAACTTGTAGAATTGTTTCACCGACTGCCTCTAATATTATCACGAACAAAGGCTGTGTAATGTCACCTCTGCTAAAGATAAAAAGTGTAAAAAGCGATGCTATCTTACTTCCTCTGGTACCATCACAGGGTGTAAAGGGTGTGCGAGGTCACTTCTGCTATCACTATGATTTTCAACAAATGACCGAGTCCGTTGGTTTTTAGAAATTTGGAGGGTTGGCCGGTGAGTGAAGGCGTTACTGGGGCATTACAGCCCTTGTGTGAATGTGCGGACATTCATGAAGCGCACACAGGTGGCCACTTAGCGCTGAATAATACAATATTACAGAAAATTGCGATTCCTGAACAGGGTTGGATGTGATATGTTGGAGTTTAAAAAATCCTGGGGCAGATTCTGCAACAGACAAGGCTGGCAGGCTATGGTGCATGGCAAGCAATGGAGCCTTTTCAACAATACCAGATAGGGTTCACTGCAAATGCAGACCACATCATAAACTACACATGCAGTGTCAGCATTTAGTGCGCATGGGAAATTGGCACCAGGCCAGGGCCATCCTGTGCCATTTCCAGCAACATCTGTTTCCTCTTGGATATCGCAGTGCATCATTTATACGAGGGCCTGCAAACAAGACTTTTAAGGAAGCACAAGTTTGCTCAGTTTCAGAATACGCCTCGTTGGCTTTCACGGTTTCACTGTCCCTGTGTGGAGAGGCAAAGCCCGTAGGCGGAATACTTCCGGCTTTGCCAGAAGCCTGAGCACTAGGATTCTCCCTGGACAAATGCGTTGGGGATTTTCCTGCTCCCAAGATATTCCTGTATATTGCTTAGACTTATTCACAGGTACCTTACAAACTGCAGAACTAGAACTAGTCACTTGACCCTTAATGGTGGCATGGACGAGCAGTGCTGCAAAGAAGGGATTCTTAGGGCTGGTTAAAGTCTCACCACAGACGGGGCCTTGAGTGGTCCATGAAAACACGAGAACAGTAGGCTCACAATTTGAAGACAATTGGCTGGGGGCCCAACTTCTGACTGCTGTGAAGAATCTGATGGTGTCCTCACTTCTTTCCCCAACAAATCCACCTCCCAGATGGGCAGCGAAAGGCCATCGCTATTGGATCCTGATCATGGGGGTGGATATGTGAGGTAGGATCACCTGGGTGGAGAAGACATAGGGAGTTGGGATGAAGGCGCCCTTGGGTGAGACGCGATATCCCCCATTTCCCTTTTGTAAGGAGTCCAATATCCTCCAGGCCATTATAGGGTATTATCGATCCATTCCCTATTTTGCTCGAAAACCCTCTACTAATATACCCCAGTCAGGTACTGAGACGAAGAAGAAACACACCAACGCTATACATTCTCTCTTTGTAGACTCTTCCCACACACACACACACACACACCACTTAGGTACTGAGACGAGGAGACCAGCATTAACACAGAAGACAGACTGGGGGAAGAAATGTGAGCGGCCCAGTTGTTGGACTGATTATCATTGAGCCGGGAACATTAAAAGAGAGTCAGCTCAGAGGAGAGAGAGACATGAGAAGCGTGAAGGAGAGTTCCAGGGCAGGAGCTGTGGCAGCGAGACAGCACCTTGCTGAGATGCTGGAAAGTATCAGGGGCTTGATCCGGTGCAGCAAGCGAGAGGGACTTGTTGGCAGACTGAGGCAGAGCTGAGGAAGCAGCGCAGCACAGAGCGAAGGTGCTGGGAGAGGTGGAGAAGCTCCCAAATGCTTGCAGATGCCGTACCGCTGACTGCAGACTACCAGGGATCCGCAGTGATCAGTGAGGAAGCCGCGGAGGATGCTGTATGCGCAACGGAACCAGCACAGGCATATGGCAAGATGAGGCGATGCTCCGGGAAATCTGCAGAAAAAGGAAACCAGACTTTGTGAAGGGCAGTGAGTCAGCCTGAGCGAAAAGGGGGCCCCGGACACGGTGATGGTGGAAGGGCGATTTAGTGCCCAAGATATTTGATTTTGAATATCTGAAGTGAATATAAGTTGCTTAAGTGCCAGAGACATTTCATATTTAATATGTGAATTGAATATATGGAAGCCAAGAGAAATGATATGATGAAGAGGAATAAGCAAGCATTGCCAAGAATCATAAGCAAGCATTGCCAAGAGCCAAGTAAGCAAGAATTGCCAAGAGGAAAGGTGCAAGAGAACTATACGAGAGTAGCCAAGAATGTATGCAAGAGAAATCTGGCAAAACAGAGCCAGATGCTTTAACAATGAATGCTGAAACAGAGAATAGGTTTCCAAGGAGGGGAGTGAACTGGGACGTTAGTGTAGATTTAACCGAATGCAACTTTTCCTAAGGAGAAGTGACCAAATAGATATGACTGAAAATGGTAGGTAATGTTGTATATGTGTAGTGCATAATAGGTGCAGTGTGGGGTAAGGGTAAAATTTAGGGTAAAGAGGGGTAAGGAGAGGGTGTGGGGTATGCCCCTCCCCATTAAAAAGTGAAAACATTAAGTTAATTTCGATTTTCGTTAACATGGATTCAGTCACTTCTCCATTAGGTACAATTTTTTCATTCATATCTCCCCCATCCGAACTGGGAAGCTTATGCCAAAGAGAGAAACTGTTTCCTAGTAGGAGTGTACTGGGAAGTATAGGTTGGTGTTACAAATGAAAGCTACTAAACAAGTGAATGGTGAGACAGCCAGTGATAATAAAGCTTCAATGGCACCTGAAAGGATACTGAGTCAAGCCTTGTTGTGAAGCTGAAACTGTGGCAAGACATTTATGAACCAGAACCAAGTAAGGTGTGTCGGTTGCGCGACCTGTAGTGGGTGGACCGTGTGGTCCAACAACTGCGCCTGGACCGAATATATCCACCTAAAGAAAAGCCACGTTGTGAGTAAATCAAGGAGACCTATGTGAACTGAGATTGGTGCACTGAACTTTATAAATTGGTGACCAGGAACCAAACCCAAGGAACTGTTATTTTGGAACATTGAAAATGCATTATTTTGAGACATTGGAAGAACTGAAAACTTGGGGAAGAGAACCCCTCTTTTGCAAAGTGAACTATTCAAAACCTGGGGAAGGGAAAGCCCTTTTCCACCGAAGAGCTGGAAGAAGCTCTGAACTTTCATTCTGAACACTTTTGATTTGATGCCGACATCCCTACACATTGTACACAATGAGATGTGAGGGCAGGTTTAGGCCTTGGAAACAGGTAGACATTTGCTTTGGAACTCCTGACACAAACTATCATTAGTTTTGTTTTGGTAGGGAAATCCCACCTTAGCATAGGGCAAGATAGGCCTTTTCCAACCATATTTCTATTTAATAAAAGTTTATATCCCAATCTTTTACTTCAGTTGTCTGTGTCTACTTCACGATACATTCAACTGCCCACTGGTACCTCATATATTTTACAGTCAAAGAGCAGTAGTACCACTTAGCCCTACATGGCGTTATGATAAAATGTGGCCGGACATGCACTTGCAACTTACACGCACAACCATGCTACTCGCAAATGCGGCGTTAACACGCTGACAGGCACCAGTAGAAGCCAGTCTCCTGTGTTCTCCATATTGGCAGCACTATTCCACATGCAGCATTTACGAGGACGGCCCAGGGATGTCATTCAAGGTTCGCAACTGCGACCCATGTGGTCTCCCTCGCTACCCCTAAAAAAAGAAAAATGTAAAAAAAGATTTTTTTTTTTTTAAAGCCATGTGGCTCTTTGCTTCTGGAGTGACTGGTTTTCTTGTTCGGGCCTCTTAAAAAAAAAAAAAAAAACAGGTGTTCCACAAGTCTAACACTTTCAGCAGTGACCCCTAATAAGAAAGAATAGGAATACTAAATAACTTGTCTTTCTGGAATTCTATACAATAATTGCTAGCCTTATTAGAGGTTTATTTCAGGCAAACTTCAGTGGGTGAGTCACTGCTTTAGTCTGTTCTCAAACACCTCAACTCTGCCTTTCATCCTTCTGCGGTACATAAATGAGTACCAACGCAGGTTGGGTGATATTGTATGTATATTTTGTTCTATATAAAGATCATCATTTGGCCATGGACGTTTTCTTGCGTTCCCAGTAATTTGGTAATATGGGCCTATACACACTGATCTTAATGATACATATGGCGTCCCATTCTTGTATGAAATGTATATCACATTATAGTGATATCTTAACCATGTTTTTCATAGTGTACTTTGGAACAATATTAGGGATGCCACTTCTTGTTTTGTCAAGGGGTGAAAGGTTGTATTGCATCGCTTCCTGTAATATCACTTCGGGGTGGTGCCAAATGACACTTCCTGTGATGTCAGAGGTCAAGGGTCGTGTGATGTCACTTCCGCTGCCCCAGGCATTTTGGTAAAATGACGTCCCTTGCACAGCCCCCGGCATACGCCAAGCATTTGACACTGGGCAATGTTTTACATTATGGCATGCAGCGCCCGATTAAGATCCTCTGAAAACCCATAACCATGGACGCTGGAACTCCCATACTGCGCAGATCACTTCAAAGCAGTACTAGAGGTAGACGAGCGTGTTACAAATAACATGTAACATAACACATGTTGCATACATGCAAAAGTGCAAGGCTGAATTCTCGAGTCCAATCTACCACTTGTCATGCACATCAAAAACCCAATTCAATCCACGGCACCTCCTATAAGGGAGGACCACAATGCAGTCCAAAGAGCACGCATTACTCCATCATCACAGCACACATTCCCTACCTGCCCATTTCGTTGTTGCCTCCAATCAAAGCCAGCCCCGGTGTAGCTGCCCAGTTTGTGTAACTACAATAAACCTCATCAAACTCACGTTTTTTGAAGAATTCCTCCTCTTTCAGATGACACATCTCTGCTCTTCAAAATAACTGCCACCAATACAATCTGCTTAACATTTTTGATTTCTGAAACCGTCTCTTGGTTTCGAAGACTGGGGAGAGCCTGAGGGTTCTATTGTTGTAGATCTTAATGTTTGTGGGGATGTTTTTTTGGGAAGAGCTCACCATAACTTTCACGTTTCAGACATTTTGTTGTATATTTTCTAATTACCGGCCTACGCAAATGTGAACTGAGACTCTTTCTACTTTCTTTATTTTTATTGTTCATTTATAACGCACTTAACAGCAAGTGGTTTCAATGCACAGGATCGGGATTCGAACCGGTATTGTGCTTCATGGTCTTGCTTTCAAGACAAATGTGTTACCCCGAGCTATCCTTCCTTCCCTGCTACTGAAATCCCTTGCCACGTTTTTTGGGTTCAAGGTACATGCCGGAAATGACTGAGTTTGCTTGTTCAAAGTTTGTCCAGGTTTGCAGCCCAGCCCCATTTCTTGGTAGGCCTGGACAAACTAATTCACGCAAACTCTTAAACTTCCACATTTTCACGAGATCTGATATTCGTTTTTTGCACATCGGCTTGCAAAGTTCCAGTAATGGATGTTGCCTGACGGACGCTGGATTAAACAATGGGGGACAGAATTGTTGACAGTTGCCGGTGTGCTCCTCCGGCCCTGTGAGCCTCCCTATCATACAGAACACACCCGACACAGTGTTCTCTGTCTGGGCTCCACAGTTGCACTGGTGATCTGTGGCACACAACTTGAAAAAGAGCACAAATTAATTGCAGCTGCCCTCCATTGCTCATAGGCTACTCTTAGTACGGACTAGGAGTAAACTGTTCCTTTACAGTCAGCAAAAGAATGTCAAGATTGCTGGATAGCTACCGGCTAGGAGTAAACTGTTCCTTTCCAGTCTGCAAACGAGTGTAAAGATTGCTGGAAAGCGCCTTTGTGCAAACAGCAGTTATGATCTGTGTGTAAACCTCAGGTAACTGGCTGGGGTCCCTTCAGGACTCTTTCTCGTCTCCTACCAGTTGATATTACTCAGCTCAGTGGGATGCATTTGTGTCCACTTCAAAAGCCTGAATTTTCCAGGCCTGGAATCCAATCCATGCCCTACAGGTAAAGATAGCTGCAGCAGGCAAATTACACCGCTGAGCTATCTCGGTGCAAGACATTCCCATAAAAAGGACGCCAGAAGAGTGGACACTACTAAGAAACAGTGTATATCAGAAACTAAACTTTAAACTACAGCATTATTACTCGACTCATTGATCGATTACAAAAGGATCAACTGCGGTTTCCCCTGCTTTCATTCCTCGATGCCAACACTGTCAGCCCGTGGTGACTCAGATTGACGAGGTAGGCAAATGGACACACTGAGCTATCTAACAAAAAACACGGTAGCAGGAGGACACGAGAACCACATTGACCATGCATTTATGGCTGACATAAATTGAATGGTCTGTTGGCACTTAATGAAACGTGTCTGCTTCTCAACTCTTTGCGTTGCCTTTGGAAAGGGTTGTCCCTCTCTGGACCTATGTGACCTGTGATGGCTCATCTGTTGCAAACACCTTTCACTGCAGCCCCAAGCACAGTTCTTATTGTTTTTGTTTTATTGGTTAATCAAGTTAAACTTTGTATTTTATTAATTGTCTGAAAATGTTAATCAGCAAAGATAAAAATACAAAAAAGGTAGCGGGCGCCCCTCTCTCGGAAGAACACGGCATGATAACCTGTTCAGTGGTTTTTAACCACTTTGAGAGTCCACAGCCATGGTTTTTTTGCTCACTGTACCTTTCACAGATGGGAAATAGCCATTTGCATATCAGTCTTTGTCCCGCCCACATGGGCAGTCCAGCACCGAAATGCTATGGCAATTCCTCTCTGAACAAGAGTACCACCAGCAACCCCATACACGTGTTTCAGCCTTGTTGGGCCTCATCAGTGAGGTGAAGCTGTGCCTCTCTGAATTGCCATAGCATTTCGGTGCTGGACTGCCCATGTGGGCGGGACAAAGACCGATATGCAAATGAATATTTCCCATCTGTGAAAGGTGGGCTTTCATTAGTGCACTGCAGGCAGGTCACTAATGGGTGGGTTCCCATTCATTGGCTCTGTGCTGTATGTACAATGACTTCTGTAGACACGTTGTACAACTAAAAATAAAAGTGCTACTTCCTTACTCAAATCTAATCATGGAACTGAAATGGACGTTCAAACATTAATCGTCGCCATTTCACAGCAAGGCTCCCATTTATAAACGCCAGGGTTTGCTTTGTGGTTTTTCCATCTAGATTTACTGGGCGTTATAATTGGGCGCCATTAGAGCAGGGCAGTACATTTCAGTCTATGCAAATCACGTGTCTTACTCCCGGGAATGGGTTCTTGCCACACTGCCTGCCCGACGTTTCATCGAACATTCTAGCTGGTTACTCACTTTCAACACTTGTGTTTATTTGTTTTGCTGATGATGACACGTGTGTCCTTCCAATGGCTGGGATCTAAGAGCACCGTGGAAGTAGACTGGCCAAATGATTAAATGCTGCAGTGACGTCATTCCCCCGTCCTGATTTTTCATTAGGCAACTCATTACTGTACGATGTTATCAAAGACATCAACGCCCAGAATCTTGTTAAATAAAAACCGGGGAATGCTAAGGTTACAAAGGGACATGTGAGGGAGGCGCACACGGTGTTCCTTCACTCCTCTAAGGCACAATATTTTAAAATGTTCCACAAAGTTTCGAAGAGAAGTTTTTGTTTCTTTGCTGTTGCAACTGTTCCGAGTAGAGAAAGCAATGGCAACAGATGTCATGACTACATACTTCAAACATGCTCTTGCTAAGTGTGACAGTAAGGATGTTGCTCTTCAGGAGTACAGGGGTGAGTATTGACTAAATAACATACTCTGACCCACACTACTACTAAAGCAGCAGTGATCCAAATCATGCAGGGGAAACAGGGCACACCATTGATAGCATACCTCGTTCGACTTTTAGGGTAGCGCAGGCCGAGGGCAGGCTGTACTCTTCAAGAAGGGATGTGAGCATCAAAGAAGTATCTACACAGCAATAGCACTGAAGTAGCAAAATCAAAGAATGTCCAACCAAGGTTCTATAAATATACAAAGCATTAAAATAAAATTGCACACAACTAATACAAACACTGATCCCCCATCCCTGTAAAGGAAAACAAAAAATGCAAACATTGGAATCAAGGGGCACTCTGGATTTGAAGGCAGGTGGGCAGACAGGCACGAATTTCAGCAGCAAATGTTCAAGTTCCACAAAGGTGTCTTTAAAAAGGTCAAGAGTAGGGCCTTACAAGTCACTTGGGTGCTTTAAGGGAGGAGGGGGGGGGGACCACTTTGGATACCTATAGTCCCTGGTCTATGTCCCACGTGGTTCACATCCTCAAAAACTGGCTCGCCACTTGTTCTCATTCTTATGCTGTTGTACAGGCAACTTTCTGGGGAATTACTACCATCTGTAAAGCTTTCATTGTAAGCCCTTTCCGTTTGAAATTGACACCCCTGTTCTTCAAATTAAATGCAAATACGAATAGTTAGATTAAGTAGAATTTGTGAATTACATTTGCGATGATGGCCTTTGAGGCTGTTGCTAGAAGGTGCCGTTACCCTCTCTAATTGTACTTATTTTATAACCGGGTAAAGGCTAAAAGGCGGACATGTAACCTTAGGTAATGGGATATGAGAGAATTTAAACTTCTCACATATTGTATTTGTGATGCCAAACAAAAAGCAAAGCTGGATACTAGTAGTGGATATGGGGTTTTCAGCTGAGAGGGTAAAGTCAGAGGTGACAATCAAGTCTGTCAATGGAGAGCTCTTGTTTGTAATCAATGGTGTTCCTGCTATCTGTATTTATTTTGCTTTGCATCGTAAGTACAAAGAAATAAAAAGGACAGCACAGAGCCACTCAAGTCCGTTTTTGAGATGTTGTCAGAAGAGCATTTTAAACAAGGAGCGATTAGAGGTAGATGACTGCAGGCACAGCTGTAAGTGGGTGATTGGGAGTTACTACTATTATTGGGATGTCCCTTAAGTGAAAATATTGTGCCAATAAAAATGGGAGGGGCGTATAACAAGTTCAAGTGTGGCAAGTGTGGGTCAAGTGTAGCTGCGGTTTAGTATTCTATTCCGAACACCATCGGGAAATCGAGGAATCTGCTATTGATTTACCTTTCTGGAAGGCATCTGTGAAGTGGCCTTCTACTGCTTTGCCTGTGAGGCTTGGCTGAGCCCCGGCATTTCATGAGTGTGTTTAAAAAGCCCATTACATTGCAAAGCGTGCGCGTGGCAGTGTGGGTCAAGTGTAGGTGCTGTTTTTCTGTTTGACTGGAGGTCTGAGGTGAGTGGCAGTATGCAAACCAAAATGGACAACTTAGATTTAACAATGCATGGTATAAAACATGTAAATATGTATAAGTAGCATCAATCTATTTAACTATGGCTTTCGACTCAATCAATCGAAATGGTGCATTCCGGAGGGTCTGTCGAAGTGGATAGCCACCTTGTACAGTAATACCTACATAAAGGTTAGGTTGGATAGAAATAGATAATTGTAAAAAAAAAAGTCTAATGGATACAGGTCTTAAGCAGGGTTGCCTTATTGCTCCCTGTTTTTTTTTTATTTATATGCATCTGATATTGAAGAAGAAATATCTAAAGGTTGCACTCTTTCCTCCTAAAATTGAGAAATATGGGTATTGCTGCATGATGTATGCAGATGACATAATGCTTTTGATTGCACCAGTCGTGCATTAAAGGCTCTTTTGAATGCATTTGGTGATTACGCTAAAATAAAATGCCTAAACATTAACAGATAAAACTAAAATGATATATTTTTCTGGTAAAAAACGAAATTGCAAAATATTCTTATTTTTTAAATCATAAGAAAATAGGGTGTGTTCATAAGTTTATTTATCTAGGATTGCCCATTTCTAATAAGCCAGCTATAGTGAAAAACATTGAGTATTTGAAAATAAAAGCTGAAAACCTGGGGAGCCAAATGAAAATATATAGTAAATATGGTACATTTTCTATTGTCCCACTGATTAAATTTCATAAGGGCAGATCTCTCCCGAAGTTACGATATGGTAGTGAGATATTTCCCTTATGTTTGCTGGATAGATTGTAATAATTGGAAGCAATTACGCAGAGAAAAGTTTTAAAATTACCCAATTGTGCGCCAATGGTGGCCATTGGATATGAATTAGGATTATAAACTTTGAAATGTAGAGCAAAATGGAGAATTTTAAACTTGTTATTTCAGTTCCTAAACCCTGCATACAAAAAGCTCCCTTTATGAGGATATGAATTATATCCTGGAGAAAAGGCAAACTCGTACAATGCTATTATATGTGAAAAAATGCTCTAAGATACTTGGCGAATTGGGTTTTGCTACAACTGATTTCAATACCAAGTTGATGATCATTAAAAGACATGTTCTTGCTTATTGGATGAAAACTGTTGAAACTATGCATAATTACAGTTCCTTGAAACACCTTTTGTATGATAAGAACTTTGAAACTACTTATATGTGTCCATTTCCATTTTGGAAGGACAGATATGATCCCTTGAGATTCTGATTAGATATTTTACCTGCCTATGAAGTATTAGTAAGAAGGGAGATAACTCAGGCCTCCAGAAAAGGTGCGTACCAGGCATTTTATGCATGAAAATCTTGTAAATACGACAGCTTTATTATTTTACTGTGTACATTTACACACAAGTTTAAAAGCAGAGGGCAGTGCAAAGGTCAGGTGTAACCAGAAGGCTTCTTTTGAATTTTATCTACATGGATGTTATTGCAAGCCATGGATAAACACCTCTGAAACAGAATGTATTTCTCTGAAGCATTTCAAAAAAAGAAACTGCACACTGATAAAAAAGGAATGGTTTATTTCTATTCAGCTTCTGCTATGTTGCTGCTTATGGAGCAAACAGAAGCACTGTGCATATTTATTTTCCTAGCATTTTAGTATTGTAAAATTAATAATATGGAAAACTAAGTTGCAATTGAGAATTAATATTTTGTAACAAATTATGGTTTTTCCCCCCAGTGAAAGCAAACCAGTATTGCACAATTGTATTTTTCAGAGTTTCAATGCTTTGTGCATAATCATGCAGAGTCAGATCAGTTTTACACTTATAATTTAATTTACACTAATTATAAAAACGGCGTGTAAAATCATGACTATGCATGGTCTAGTTTACATCTATTCAAGCTTGTAGTCAATGGGGTACATTACTATAAATGGTCAGTGGCAGCTGAGTCTTTGTTCAAGGGTGAGTGATTGTCATTACACCAATGACAGGTGTACTAGCTTATCAAATCTTCAAGACTACAATTCAAATATCAAAAACCTGACAAATGAAAGTTATATTTGTAATTGAAATAGAAACTCAGCAAAACCTCTCCTTGTGATAATCCAGATAGGTATTTAACTTTATATAGCTCTTCATACATGGTTTCTCCAACATCTAGGCACTGTGATTATTATACCTCAGTCGATACTAAGTTAACCCACTTCTGAAGGATGTTAGCCAATAAGATAGCTCAGCCGGTTCAGCACTTGTTGCTGCGATCTGTGCGTGATCTGTAGGTTGCAGGTTCGAACCCCGGCAAGGCCAACTCAGCCTTTCATCCTTTCAAGTTCGATAAAGGAGTATCGACTTCAGTTTGATGATAATTGTTTTCAATATGTTCTATGTACTGCGCTTTGCCAAAAGCGCTATATAAATAACCATTTGACCATGAGATTAGATATAGAATTTAGCATTGAGTCCTTGTATCTCTGTGCTGTTGTATCATAACATTGGCATACCATTAGGTAACAACAGCTCCAGGAAACGAGGACTTTCATTAAACATCAAAAGACAATTCTGCTATCGAACCTCAAAACACACACTACAAATCATGCTTGCTTTACTATGTAATTGGCTAGGTTTTTGTGTTTTCAATATTTAAATCTATACAGGAGAGATCAAATGGCCAGACCTTAGAGAAATAATGAAAGGTGTATTCTGTCACAATGCAGAAAGCTGCCGCGTAGTAATGATTTCCATACAGTATTTGCACACGTCGCTGGATGTCACATACATTTTACTCTCTTGCAAAGGAGAAAACTCATTTTTCTGCTCTCTTAAAATCATTTACTTTCAAAGTTTAAAAATAGGGAGTAAACTACTCCCACCTCAAAATCATATCTGGAGCACTGGAGATAACTGTAACTGCAATGATTTTTTGTAAGGATGAACATTGCATCCTGAATCCTGAAACATCTTTTATAATATACCCCTATTCTAACTTTAAACACATTTTCCCAAAAGCAATATACTTTCATAGGCCACATTTTACTGACATAGAGGCATTTTGCACTTATTTATTAAATGGGTCTTTTAATTCCATAATATAACTGCGATTTTAAACCTTATAAAATTGTTAAAACTTGAAAATTGATAATTTGTAATATGTGATGAAGTGTGTATTTATGATAATGAATGTGATGAAGTGCTTTCTTAAAGGGTGAATTTGATAATGATTTTACATTTTATGTGAAGAAATGTAAGATATATATTATAACGGTCATTATTTACCATATACAATTACATTTAAAAAAAAGGTTCCATGCAAAACAGTCACTACAATTAGGTGACCAAGTCTCCGTACTACAGCGGTAAACACAGATTTCTTTAGGATCCCATTAACACATATTTGTACCAAATAGGAGTTGGAAAGCTACGTGGTCTATGGCCTTATTTGCAGGCAAGGCTCAAATCTCAGCTTCACCACTTAACCAAAGTGGTGTGATCCTGGGCAAACGATTTTATCCCACTGAGCTTTTGCTACCAAAATTGGGAGTCCATAGAAGTGATTCTGTTCACAGTGATTGCCATTCACAAAAAGCCTTACTTGTGGTTTACTAGACTAAAGCTACTGGAAAAGTCAACAATTATATGTTGTGAATAGTGAACATGATTTCTTCATTCACCAGGCAAAGGCATATTTCCAAACTGGTGGGTCTTGGTTGCAGGTGCTGATTGTGGAGAGGTGTTTCAGTCAATTAAATTTGATTAAAAGTTATGTACAGTCTTGAATGGCTGAAGAGAGACTATTGGCTCTAGTTATTCATTTAATTATGAGCAAAATCAGTGCAGACATGGATTATTCTAAAATAATGAACCATTTTGCAGCTGCAAAGTCTAGGAGCTCGTTCTATAGTCAATAAACTAATGTAATAATGTATTGCTTGCAATATTAGCTACATATACTTGCAATATAATAAAACGAGCTTTTGTTTCCATGGCAATGACTTTATAACGGTGGGGAGGGGTTGCAGGGCTGGGTTCCCAGTATAGAGGTGCATGCTAGTACTTTTGCCCCTATCGCTTTGTTGTCTAGAAACTACACTGCGGAAGACCTCCCTCCCCCGTCCCCCCACCCCGAGGCCTGTCTCTTTATCCATGTTTGGGCACTATTGGGAACCACACATAATATACAGCTGGTTAAAATATTGCCCACTATAACAAGTTCAGGAAATTCTTGAATTAAACATGACCTGTGTTGCTTCAATACTCGTTTACTTACAGGGCCACCAACTAAATAGGTTACATTTTTACCTTTGAAAACGTAAAATGACTCCTTTTTAAATATTGTTGACAGTTTTCTTTTCAAATGTACTTTTGGGAATGTGATAGCAGAGGTATTGACAGGCAGTCAGATAAGGTGAATGTCGCTCTGTAACCTGCCTTTCTACAAGCAGCAAAGGCGTGTGCTACAGAGCTTAACAGCAACCAAATGATCGTAGTTCACACCAATTGACCGAAATTAAGATTTTTGCAATGGCAGATCACTGCACAGGCATATCTCGCAAACAAAAGTGTGACACGAAGTAAAAGAAAATAGAAAGCAAATTAATCTGCATGGGGGGCTGTAGATTACGTGGGCGTGGTGGAGGAGAACCTGTTGCTGCATGGGTATTCCGGCACCTGAGGCCACCTCTAAGAAAACGTCTCTCTGTCTTGACGTATAGAGAAATTGGGAGTGATACAATGCTGGAAATGTCGCAACATTTAAGAAAGCTGAGTCTTAATATTAGAAACGGCCACGTACAATACTTTTGCAATGAACGCTCTTACAGCCGGTCAGATAGCACTCGCTTTGACATTTGTGCAGAGCCTGCAAACGCAGGTTCGAATCCCCGCAGGGCCAAACTCAGCCTTTCATCCTTCCGAGCTCGATAAATAAGCACCAAATGCCGTGGGTAATAATAAACAGCGCTCAGATATCCGAGGGTTCGTAGCGCTATAAAAATGCTAAATTCTTATAGCTGGAAAGTATGACAAAACATAGGCATGGTGTGACAATGTCAGTCCTCTGCCCTTGTTAAGGGGGGGGGGCCTTCTCAGCCTGGGCTGGGAGGCTCCCCAGGGAGGAATCCAGAGCCACTCCTACCTCAGAGAGGTATGTGTGACACGTGTGAAGAACACACTGGGAAAGCATGCTGTGTACCCTCTCCTGCCCCGAAGAGGCAGCAATTAAGTCAGGGTTCTGCAACGTGTGTCCCTCCCAATGCTTTGGGCTGCAGCCTCCATCAGCACCAGCCAACGCTGTTCAACGGTGTGACATCGCCGGGTCGGTTTAATTGTTCAAAGACAGTGCAATACATTAGTAGCTCTGTTGTCAAACAGGTCCGTGGCAACGCAGAGAAACACACTTAAAAGCGCATGTTCAGCTGCAAGCAATGGGGCGGGGGGGGGGGGGGGGGTGCACTAACCGAAGTGTTAATTATCACAGCTGAACATTTCAGCGTCCTCTGGAATAGCAGAGGATATGAGTTGGCGGGAGCTTACACGTTTAAATTGTGAAGGCTTAGAAGGAGATGGGGGGGCGAGCCACACAGTGTGTGGGGGCACGCGGTGGCGTGATGCAGGTGAGGTGGACAGTGAATGGGAGATGCGAGCACAGTGGGTGTGCAAAGCGTTCACGCAATGGATAGGTGGGCACACAGTGGGTGAGCGAGGAAGCGAGCAGGCGAAGAGGGCACAGAGTGGAGGGTATAGAATAGGTATGGTGTATGTGAGGTGTTCACACAGTGCGTCAAGGGGCCACTGAGTTGGGTCGCAGTTTGGGAGGGAAAAGAGTAGTGAGGTCAGAGTGGAAGAGGAGGGAACAGAGGGTGACAGAATGGGGTAAGAGGGAGTGAGTGAAGGGTGGCAAAAAACCTCCCTGTGGGGAGAGGAGGTGGAAAAGGTTGTAAAAGGTCACTTTAAGCAACGACCCAACTGTTTTAAGTGTTGGTCCCCAAAGAGGGGTCTAGGTGCACCCTACTGTATTCTCCCCAACCTCCAGCCACAATACGTCACAGGGACCAGCTGGTAATGAACAGGTCTTACCATTTCTACTGCGGAAATGTTGAGGGACGCTGCTCGGGGACAAGTGATTAACACGGAGTCACAGCCAGGGACCGGAAGTAGAGGGAAAACAGCAGATTTTTCTTGCTCCACACACGAGGCTTCATCTAAACCGCCGAGTCCTCGCTGCTTTGGGCAACACCGAGTTCAGAGACTTTCAAATAACCTGGCCAGCAGGCTAGGTTCCAAGTCTCTCCAATAGGAGGGTGGCCTCCTACCAAAGAACGCCCTGTGCGGGAGTAGGAGGGACGCTCTGGGTAAATAACCTGCAACCACATCCGCCATCACGAATACACAATGAATTCCTGCCAGCATAACTTACCTGGATAAGGATAACAAGTGTACATATCTAATGACCTAACCCCCACTGTGTCACCTACACACCTTCAAGGCTGTGTTTCTGTTTAATCCCGAGAATGTCGACCTTGAAAAGGTTCACGTTTTCACACTCTCATGATATGATAAATGGCATCTATAACGCACCTTGAAGTGTTTCCAGGCGCGACGGGAGGGCAAGGGAGGCAAAACAGAGGGAAGACAGGGACAATGATCCTACTAAACCAGGTGGCATTGAGATTGCGCAAGTACAGTGGGGGGGGGGGGAGTGCAGGGCGGGATAGGGGAGGGGACAGTGCAGTACATAAGATAACTGTAAAATGAATAAGGACAATAAATAAAAGTGCGGCCAGCTGGTGGCAAGTGCAGGTTAAGTGCAAACATCAAGTGTCAAGTGTTAGTAGGGGCTGTAGGGATACAGAACAGCCCCCGAGTGCAAGGGTTGCCAGGGGGGCAGTGCAGGAGTGCAACTAGCGGGCGGGGGATCTGGGTCCGAGATCAGAGGGTAGCCAGGTAACCAGTGCAGTTTCAGATTCAGTCAGGAGATCAGCAGGGGAGAGGAGGAGAGAAAGCAGAAGCAAAGAGGAGGGTCTAGAGGTGCTTCCGGAACCGGGGTTGGTTCTCCTCAAGTTTCAGAGAGGTAGGGAGGCTGTTCCAGAGGGAGGCCCAAGCAGAAGAAAGATCTACCACCAACTCGCTGTTTGGAGAAGCGACTGACCCCGAGGGAGTTGGATGAGGGAAGAGCTCGAGAAGGAAGATATTTAGGAAGAGAGAGTTGAAGGTATTGAGGTCCCAGGCCCCAGAAGGCCTTGTGGACAATGCAGAGGGTTTTGAACTTAATCCTCGCTGCCACTGGGAGCCAGTGCAGAGATTCCAGTCCTGGAGAGATACAATCCCTGGGCTTGAGGCCAAGTACAAGTCTCGCGGTCCTGTTTTGTATGAGTTATAGAGGGCGGAGTGTAGATGCAGGCAGATTTAGAAAGAGGCTGTTGCAGTAGTCCAGCTTAGACCGAACCAGAGCTCTGGAGACAGTGAGCTTCTGGGGGAAGGCAAGGAAAGGAAGAATACCTCTGAGGTGGTGCAGCTGGCAGTGTGACTTCTTAGAGACATCAGAGATGTGAGGAGAGAAGGAGAGTGTGGAGTCGAAGATGACTCCAAGGTTTTTAGCCTCACAAGTGGGAGCAGGAAGAGTGCCAAGAGAGGCCGGCCAGAGATTGACAGGAAAGGTGGGAGCGGGTGTGCCGATGAGGAGAATCTCAGTCTTACTGGCATTAAGGCAGAGATCATTGGCGGCACACCACTCCTGGATAGCAGAAAGACAGTCAGAAATGAGAGGAGAAGAGGTGGCTGAGGGTAGCCTGAAAATGAGTTGAGTGTCATCCGCATAACACCGAAAGTTGGCGCAGAGAGCAGGGTCGGATTGGCCCCTCTGCCTTTCGGCCCGTGGCCGGGATGAAATCGTCCCTGGGGAGTGGGGGCCGGTTTCTGGCCACGCCTGGGCCGGTTTGGGGAAAAAAACGTTTTTTTTACAAAAAGCCTTTCATCCTTCTTAAATCGATACATGAGTACCAACACAGGTTGGGTGATGTTGTATGCATATTTGTTCTATAAAAAAGAGCTTATGCGTAAATGCTATACAATAAAATATCATTTGGCCTTGTATGTCTGCTTGCATTCACAGTAATTTGGTAATATGGGCCTATACACACAGATATTAATGCTACATATGGTGATCCATACTTGTATGAAATATATATCAATTTACAGGTAACCCTATTTTTCGTAGTTTATTTAGGAACAATGCCATTTGATGCCACTTCCTGTTTTGTAAATGGGTGAAAGGTCATGTTTCATCGCTTCCCGGGATGTCACTTTGGGGTGGGGTCAAATGACATCACTTCTGGTGATGTCATCAGAGGTCAAGGGTCGTGAGACAAGGGGTGTGCCACTTTTTTTTGGATGACTGGGCCTATTTCTTGTCCCAGTCCGAACCTGGCAGAGCGCTGCAATGCGGTGGGCAAGAACTGCCAGCTATTGGTTGAACAGCCAAGGAGAGAGGTTAGACCCCTGGGAATCACCACAGGTAGAGATAGAGGCGAGGAAGGACCCAGGTTGGACCTCTCGATTGGAGAGGAAAGAAGTCAGCCAATGCAGGGCTTGATCGGTGATACCCAGGTCATCACGGAGACTGTTGAACAGGATGGCATGGTTGACCATGTCAAAGGTAGAAGAGAGATCAAGTAAGATGAGAACACATGCTACCGTCAGCTGGCGCTAGCATTGCTTTCAGCGTGTACTTGCACCGCAGTTAGAGGGCCGCATTCTTCACATCCGTAT
Source organism: Ambystoma mexicanum (assembly GCF_040938575.1). Taxonomy (NCBI): domain Eukaryota; kingdom Metazoa; phylum Chordata; class Amphibia; order Caudata; family Ambystomatidae; genus Ambystoma; species Ambystoma mexicanum. Next base: position 153,138,464 of record NC_090936.1, read on the forward strand.
TGACATGTGAAGTCTTTAGGCTGCGACTGCCTGGTGTTCAGTGGCAGCATAGCTCAGTGCTGTCATGTGCTGCCCTCGATGTTTATTCAGGACCGTCCCCTTTTCATTACTTATTTCACGCACTCACTTTGAGCATTACGATTTTGTGGGTAGCCCAAACCCTTGAGCTTTCAGTTAACTGCACCACAGCATGTCCAGGATAGCAGGGCATGTCTAGGTACACACGGCTGGTTACAGTCAAACTGTGAGAGGCTCATTAAACCAGCTATGGCTCCTTCGATCGACAGTATCAATCGGGTTACGTTTAAGTGATTTTCAAAAATATTGACCATTTCGCATCGTGTTGTACGTAGTGTTAACTGTAATGCCACGTGCTAGAGAGTAGTGGCGCACAGTGGTCAGAAGGGTGGCGTCAGCTGGCATTTATTTACAGTTTACATTTTATAATGCACATGCACTTTACACTTGATGTTTTTTTGTGAATGTGGTGTGATTGAGGTGAATGTGTGAACGAATGTTTGGGTTTACATGATTGGTGGATGGACTTTTGGGGACAGGTGGTGTACCCCTGAGTTTTTATAGGACTAATCCAGAATAATTTATATGAACGGTGTCTGTTTTTTCATTTTTTGCACATGTGAAAAACAAATGGTCTAAAAAGAATTCAAATTGCTTCACCTTTGTGAGAATAACACATTGGACTCGTTTCTAAATGATTTCCAATATTCTCCCTAGCATATATAATTGTTCTCTGGGCTCTCGTTGCCTGACAAACTGCGTTCATTTTGGCACCGCCTTAACATAGACCATTGTTCGCAAATTCGCAACCCATGCGGGTACACAAAGGGTTAATTATAGCCATAGCTGTGGCCAAGCACGTGACGATATGAGGCTAAATTGCCAATTTTGGATTATAGAGACCCAAGCTGAAACCCTCGGCTTCTCCACTGGAACATTATTGTGATCCTGGGCACATTACTTAATCTGAGGAAGAAAGAATGAGAACGTGTCCTGAAAATGCATGTTTGCGTGTGCTCCGAGTCATAGACACCGAGTGGCATAGGTAGCCGAGCCGGAGAGAGCACCTCCAAGCAGACAGGCCTTATAAAACTACATTAGTATTAGCATTTTCTTTGCATGTGTTCTTATAACCATCACGAGTTCACAAACCCAGCCGTCTAAGGACCGGCGACAATGGACACGTAATATTCAGTTCATCCACCCCCCACACAGCCCAGTTCCCCACCAGAGGCAATCAACTCTCCATTATCCTCCCATCAGCCCCTTCACATGGCGCATCTCCCGAGGTTCCATTCGAACTCTACTCATAATGCACACCCCACGTTACAGCCATTATAAACTACTTGATAAAGGGCAAGTGAGAACCCACACAATGGTGTCGTGGCATGCCTTAGCCGTGCTGCGACTGCACATGTGATGAAGCAACACCACCAGGGGTGGACTGGGAACCAAAAGGGAATAATGTTCCAACTGGCCCTATATTACACATTTTCAGCAAGCCACACCCTTTTCCTATGAGAACATTTGGAAATAAAATAAGTTATCACACAAAAGAAGCCCAGGGTGCAGAGGTCTACCAGGAAATCTCCAGAGTTCCCTATAGGCCAGTCCACCCCTGAATAACACACATTTTGGAAATGCACAAAACAATGTGCTACATGGAATTCAAAAAGATGAGGATACATAGATCTCCAATGAACGCATGAGTGTGGGGGGTAAGGTCTTTTCTGCTGGAGCAGGAACTACTGCTGATGGTCACGGCATGCTGAGCGCCAGGCTGCCACCCCATGCACCAAATTAGCAAAGCAGACCCCCATTTCAGTATCTTGACAACCCCCAGCATCTGGCCTACAATGGCAGCAGGGCAGGTGAAATGTGCATTCCTGACAGCAGCCCGAATGCTAAGCACCAACAGGCAGAGGCTGCTTTTTAATCGCCGGCATCTCATATTCAAAACATAATAATTGTGTATGCTAGTCAGTCTGGTGGCCCGTTATACTGTAAATCTAAGCCAGACTAGGTTATGGCATGGTGGCTACTGAGGTATCACAATTACCACCACAGCATTTGGATTTCATATTGGTTGTCAGTTTGGTGAGCAGTTTTCAGCTACGACAGAGTGGATATGCATTAGCTGTCTGGCCCGGGTGTCTCCACAGCAGCCCCGTGATACAATGCCCAAGAAGCTGCCTCTTTGACTCCTTTGAGGAAAACAACATCTCCCCTCCATATCCCAAGAGTACAGGAACCCTCCCTGGGAGGTCTGATGGGAATCAGTGCTTCAAAGGCAGACCTGACAAAGACAATGTAACACCAGGGTACTAATCACGTAGTCCTTTAGAAGTCAGCAGACAAAAGAAGGGGGCAGAGTTGACGTAGCCCGCAGAAGAGGGTAATGCAGGAGAGGGGTTTCACCATCTTGGCTTCTGCAAGGGCTCTTGACAACTTCCTCTCACTCTCAGTTTCCTGCAAAGGACTCCAAGTGTGATGTCAGAAGGCAAAGGCCACTTGTTAGAGCAATCCGGAATGGACTCCTGACAATAGACTTGCTTTTGACCAGTTTGCTGCAACATTTTGCTGTTTCCACCGCTGTATCAAACCATTATAAGCCACTGAATCTACCGTCTTGATGCCGAGTCGCTCCAGTTGGAGCCTGCACCTCAAACCTGTTTGACATGACCTGCCGTTTGGAATGAACGACTTGAACTTCTCAACACCAGCCCGACTGCAGCAAAGCACCTAGAAATACAACTAGATGCTCTTGAGCCCTAATGACCAGATACAAAAGGAATCTGAAGAGGGCCTTTCCCCCGGTCCACCTTAAGGAACCATAGTGACTAAAGACCCCATTCTATACCTTCTAAAGCCATAAAGGGGTGGGTCTGTGTTGCTTTTAATTTAGCATTTTTCGTTTTCATTGAATGTCCTATTTTTGCTTGGAAATTTGTTCATTTTTGGTACAACCATAATATTGTTGTTGACGTTGCAACTGCATCAGCTCACGCCCCTCGAGAAGAGTTATAGCTTGCCCTTAGCCTATGTTACCAAAAGAGGTGCAGGAGGTAAACCAGTCGGGCTGTGCCGGTTTCCCCTTTGTGATTGGGATCTAAATCTACGAAACCCGGAGGTCTGAGTCCAAGAAACCTAAGAGAAATATAAAGGTCTGGAAGAGACCTTCCTCGTTAAGAGAAACACCGTAGGGTGGAGATCGATCCAATCGTACAGTGAGAGACGCTGACCTTCCAAGTAAAGAAGACTCAGAGGCAAAGGTGGAGCCTGAAGAAGTCTCAAGGAACTGGGAAGGGTGCGGGAAGGCGGGAGAGAAAGCTGTAAGGCCAAAGAGGGCCCATATGGTGAATAAACTCTGGAAGAGCCTTCCCTCGAATAGAGTATTATTTGTGTTTTGAGGGATGAGCTTTGTGGAATAGTATTTGTGAACTCTTTTGTTGGTCAAAACTTTGAGGAAACAGGGTTTCGATTAGAGACTAGTGACTTGTTAAGCGTAGGTTTGGAATGTTCAGTTGGTCGCACCTTTTATGAACCTTAGCCTAGGAGATTAGGTCACCAGACATGCCGGCTTTACTGGGACTGTGCCAGAAGCTGGCCTTCTGCTCCCACGTCCCAAGATTGTTTTAATTGAAAAACCACGTCCTGGATTTGGGAAAGGTGGCCACTACTATTCAAGCGGACATTTTACAGTTAATAGTTTAACAGTTCCCCCATATCACCTTTGTTAGATCTTTGACACCTCAAGGAAGCCTCGAACCTCAACTTTTTTGTTCATAGTCATATGCGTTTACTGGTTGCACCATAGCGAAGTGCAGTGCGTAACAACAATCAAAGCAAAAGTTACTTTGTATTTAACATGCTTACTGACACAGCCAAATCTGCAGTTTATATATAAAAGAAGTGCTGAAAATATGTATTTTGATGTGTGGTACCATGGGGGGAGGGTTGCAACAAAAGTGGGATAGTCAGAATGGCCTCGGGGTTAATTTTCAAATATGGTCACCCTACCATGCGTTCTATATCCCTTTGCTGACGGCAGTTTTTTTAATGCATTTTTTAATGAAAAATGTACATTTAAAAAAACTCACCAACTTATTTCTTTTCTATATTTGGGGGTTCCACCTTCGCTCTAGTTTTAGCTCTACCCCAGCCTTACCCCTTTTATCGCCTTACTCCACCTATATTTTTTGATGAGTTTTTTCAATGTACATTTTTTTAAAAAAAATACCTCGAAAAAAATCCTGTCAGCAAAACAAGGCTATACCCTACCAGGGTGTCCCAGGATAAAAAGGGATTTGTAAGACTAGGCTAAAAGTTTATGATCTGATCTAAGAATACTTCACTTTTTCTAATACTTTCCGGACATTATTCAGATTTAGACTTCATTAATTTGTAATCATTTTCTAACATTCCGTAGGCATTTGATCCACCCTTTGGTGCATATCTCGATGCAATCACTTGTGAAAATTCACATCTGTTTGGGTCACGTGTCATTGCTAGACATCCCTACACAACCCTCGCATACATTTCTAGGATTTGCAGGAGGAAAAACTCTCTACACCTGCAGTTGCTCAATCTAAATCACAAAGATGTTCTGCCCAAAGAGATAGGAGTCCAGAAGGACTCTCCGCGCAGCCCCCCTGCTTTTTCCCCATCCTAACCCCACGGCCGTCTACCCATCCTCCCACCATCCTGCAAAACATTCTTCACGGTTCTGTACTCCACACACACCCAATGGGGTCACAGGCGCACTACCTTTTTGGGGACTCACTTCTAACTCAGCGTGTAAATTACTTCTGTGAGGTCCAAGAGAAATCAAGTATTGACAAAACCAAGCGTTTTGCCTGTTGCATTTGCACAGAGGCACACTCAGATGGGGGCTACGTTGAGATGTGAGGACTGATGGATGAATGGAAGTGAGGGAGGATGTGTGAATGAATAATTTTATGACAGATTAATATGTAGGTGTATGGTGCTGAAAGGATAAATGAAAGCTTTTTCAGATGGATGAAGGAGGGCATATCATAGTGTATGGATGCTATGGAAGGAAACATACCAAGTGTTATAGGGATTAATGGATTATTGAAAGTGGTCCCCAAATATAGCGGGGGCTTTTTTGATGGAAAGATCGGGAGTCTCTTTTGTTCAGTGGTGGATGTTCTATGCTCCCCTGATGGTTTTGCCCCCTGCATCTCGATGGTCCTGGGGGGCCTAGTACTAGCTAAGCACTTGGAAAAGGGAGTGAGGGGGCTGGGGGTTGAATCATGCTTTCCACCCTCGGGTAAGGGCGCGCAAAAGGCAGATGCACCAAGAATTGAGGAATGCAGGGAGGAAGAGACATTTAGGAGAGCACTGTGAAGTCCGCACCGTAAAGCAACATTATAAAAAAGGTCCATAAATTCCTGATGGGGGATCTACGATGCAGAGCAAATGTTGAGTTGTATGCTGGTAAAAGATGCCACATTCAGTTAAAGCCGAGGGGAGCTGACCAATATCTGCAAACCCAAGCAATATCGGATGAGGAATGGGTGAAGTACTTCACAGAGGTATTTGTATTTTATTTATTTATAAAGCGCAAAGAACCAGGCTCAGGGGCAACCGGGCGCATACTCTTGAAAACATGTTACAGCAAGTAATTACATTACGTACATTAATTACAGAATTAATTAATTACAAAGAAATTACACACAATATACAGTAATATACCGAGATGTACAGAAAGAGTGCCATAGCAGATTGTAGTGTAAGTACAGTGAGGTGTATAAGCATGACCTAAAACACACAAGAGTACTAGATAGAGTGAGGGTCTCATAGATCATGGGAGAACAGCCAAGTTTTGGCGTTGTTCTTGAAAGCTTGGAACAATGGTTCAGTTCTGATAGGAGTGGGAAGCGTGTTCCAAAGTTTGGAGGCTAGGACAGGGAAGCTCACCCCGCCCGCTTTTTGGAGTTTAAATCTAGGCAACGTGAGGCTGTGAGTTTGGGCTGCTCTAATTGGACGAGATGATGTGTGTAGTGTGAGGCGGGCAGACAGTTAAGGTGGGGCATTGTTGTTAAGACATTTGTGAGTCAAGGCTAGCGTTTTCAGGGCAATTCTTTGTTTTACCGGGAGCCAACGTAGGTCCGATCTGACAGAGGAGATATGGGAACGTCTCGGGATGTTTAAGGCTGCCCTTAAGGCAATGTTTTGTACAGTTTGCAGTTTATTGAGGTTACACTGGCTAGTCCCTAGGTAAAGAGCACTGCAGTAGTCAATTTTGGCCATGACGAGAGTTCTGGCGAGGGTGATGCAATTGGTCGAGTTAAGGAAGGGTCTACAAGCGGTGATAAGTTTGCAAGTATAGGCAGATGCTGACCTAGCTGCGTTTGTTTGTCTGTTCAAGGAAAGCGTGGAGTCAGGATAGACGCCTAGGGTCTTGGTGTCTTTGGAGACCTTAATATCGTTGCCGTCGATGGTTAATGAATTGTAGGTCTGATCTAGTTTGTTAAGCCGATGGTTGGAACCTAGAAGTAGGAGCTTGGTCTTGTCATCGTTAAGGCAGAGTTCATGATGTGCCATCCAAGCCTGAATGACCGAGTAGACATCATTGAGGGCTTTGGTGTCAGCTGTGTAGTCTCCCGTGGTAGGAATGAGTATCTGGGTGTCGTCCGCGTAGTTGGTGTAGGCGACACCCAGATAGTCGAGCACGTCGAAGAGGGGCTTAGTGAATACGTTATACAATGTAGGGGATACACATGATTCTTGAGGAACGCCACAGTGAATGGGGGAGGGGTCAGCTGAAGCCATAGGAGAGAAGACTCTCATAGATCTATTGCTCAGGAATGAGTGGATCCAAGCATTGGCAGAGTCAGAGAAATGGGCTGCAGATTTAAGATGTTGGCATAGTATTTGGTGGTTGACCAAATCAAAAGCCGCAGAAAGATCGAGGAGAAGGGCTAACTTCCCATTGTCCTTTAGTGTACCCATCTGCGTTTTTAAATCAAAGCTGATTCCGTGCCGTGTTTAGGGCGGAATCCTGATTGTCTCGAGCCTAGAAGATTGTTTAGTTCTAGGTAATCCTGAATCTGCAGGTAAGCTGCACAGTCCAAGATCTTAAGCAAGAATGGGACTGTTGTGATTGGTCTGAAGTTAGTTGGGATGTTAGGGTCAAGGGTAGGTTTTTTGAGGAGTGGGATAACCCAGGCATCCTTTAGGTTATCCGGGACGATACCTGTCTTGAAAGAAGCATTTATGAAGGCTGTAATGAAAGGGGCTAATTCATGAGATGCTTCCTTGATAATGGGTGCTGGGCAAGGGTCACCTTGGCAATTGGATGGTTTGAGGTTATGATTCCCTCTACTTCAACGGTGGTGAGTGGGGAGAAAGAGAAAGGTTTATGAGAAAGATTAACTTGGTGAGTATTGAGTGTGGGTGTGGTCAATGGTTGGTCAGACTGTAGGGCATTCTGTTTATCTCTAATTTTAGATTGGAGGGTGGCAATTTTACCCAGGAGTGCTGACTGAATATTTGAGCACCAAGAGCTATCTTTAGTACAGGAGTCAGGGGGGCTGCAGGTGTCTATATGTTGTTGCAGGAAATGCTGGAAGCAGCTGATTTTTATATTCTAGTTTGCAAGGGGCTTTCAGTTGGGATATGGATGACATTGCCCTATTGATAAAATGAAGTAAAAAAGTCAAATGCCCCGGGGCCTGATGGTTTGTCAAATTTCACCCTTAATTGGAATGTTTTACTATGGGCCCAATTATTGTCACAATTTAAGAATATACTGTTAACTGGTAGGCTTCCGGAGACATGGTGTGCGGCCTTGATGCTCTGGATATTTAAGGGTGGTGACAGATCGACCCCAACAAGTATAGGCCGATTTGTTTATTCGATGCATCCAATAAAATCTTTGCTAAAATAATCCTGAGAGAACTGCAACTATGGACAGGAAGAGTCAATTGTTCAGACTTATGCCAGGCGAGTTTCAAGACAGGAGTAGGGACAACTTTGAATAGTTTTGTCATCTGGTTGTGCTAAGGAACAGGGGAGATGGGTATATTTGGCGTTCCTGGACGTTAGCAAGGCTTTCGATCATGTAAACGGGGCAATTTGGTGGGAAAGTATGTACGATAGTGGTTGCCCTGAACCATTCATTGGAATTTTGGAAGTTCTGCACTCGGGAGCAAAGATAAAAGTGAGATTAGACTTGCAGGGCTCATATTCTAATTGGATAGAGACTAATCGGGGACTCCTTCAGAGGTGTGTCCTCGGTCCATTTCTCTTTTGTTTTCATATAAAGGATATGCCCACTTGTTGGAACTCAATCAGGACTTACCCGCCTAAATTAGGGGATCAAAAGGTGCAAGATTTTACGTACGAAGATCACATTGTCATCTGCGATAGGACTCCTACAGGGCTGCAAAGAGCATTACAGGCAGTTGAAGAGTTTCTTAGCCAGCAGGATCTTAAAACCGACAATATAACATGGACAGGTCTGGTACTGAACAGGAGGAAGTTTAAGTGGAAAACATTTGGTTGGAATATCAAAAGCTAATTGTTGGAGGTGGTTGACAAATTTAAGTATCTGGGATCATATATTTATGATGGAACAAGTAGGAACGTGCCTAATGCAGATATAAACTCAACATTTTTGGCAGCCACTACGCATTAATTCAATTCGATTTTATGTTTGGAAGGTACTCCTTGCTGCCAGTAATGAAATTATTCAGGCAGCAAATTGTGCCTAAACTAACCTTTGGGGCACAGACAAGAGAAGATTGCACACCCTGGGCTAAGCTGGATTCCAAACTTTGGCGCCATGTCCCGCACCTTCGGCTTCCGGCCTCTGTCCCAGTGGTTGGTATTTTATTTGAAAAAGGTCAGCTCCTAATTGAGAATGGAATTGACCGGGGAAAGCTGCACATTTTTGCCAGTCCTCCAAAGGCTTACTTTTTTACACACCTCTATGAAATGTGGGTAAAGGTTAACTGCAGGGTCCTAGTGGAATTGGTGGTGTGTGGCACGCCAACACTCAAAAATGGAATCCTCGATGAAGGAACTTACATTGAATCCTAATAAGGTAAAACAGAAACTATTCAGACGTGTGGATTGCCCTTATGGCTGCATTAATGGAATATCAAACCTTTGATGATCATTTCAATTGGCCAATAAAAAATTATAACATATTAGCCCCATACGTGAGGAAACATCCGGCGAGAGAATTTAAGTTCAAAATGTTTAAGGTTAAATCTATGCCGAACTAGGGAAGTGTTAGGGAGGAGGAGTACGGTTCCTAAAGGTGAACGGTTATGTCGCTACTGTGCCCTAGAGGATGAGACCTTAAAACATCTGTGTGTTTCATTCCTGGACTTGCGTTATGCGTGGGAGGAAAACACCGAGTTGTGTTCTAGACTAACTATAGAGGATCTGTGGATCAGAAGTTTAAATACTAATGAGCTCTCACTGTCCATAAGGTTATTGGAGTTTCTGGAAGTTGTTCTTAAAGACTAATAAAGGGAATCAACTTGGTTTTGTTCCTGTAATTTTTTTAATAATCTTATGTGAAAAGGATTTTTAAGGATTGTATTTGAATTTTAAGGAATTTGTATTCATTAGAGGTCTTATATTTAGTTTTTAAAAGTTCTTAAATTGCTATTGTGATACGTTTACAACAATGTGTGAAAAGTTCTGTTTTGTACTACAAAACACAAATAAATTAAATAAAACATTATTGAAAAAAGCACATAGAGTTGGATAAATAAACGTGAAGGTGCGTGAATCAATAACAACATAAGGATGGATGAATGAGTGAATGCGAATACAGGGGTGTGAATCCCACAGCAAGGTCTTGTCATGCGACACCACCGTTTACTGTGTTGCGGGCGGGAAGTTTGAGTGTGCAAAACACTGCATGGATGGGTCCAAGGGAGTATCCAGTTTAGCAAGAATGGGGGTTGGGTACAAGCCACAAAAAAGTCCCGCTACTTGTCCACCAAAATGCAGTGCGCGAAATTCCATACTCTCATTCGCGCCCCCAAACTGCCTACCCCTGCCGCAGTCTACTTTTTTGGTATTAGTGGCACATGGCAATTTAAAACATAACAAAAAAAATAAAACTGCAGGATCATTACAGATGCAGGAAACTCAAACTCAATCTATTAGAGCTCTGTCCAGGCGCTCTGCGGCAAAATACATGCAAACATCCTATTTTGCATATGCGTAGCACCAACAGAAATGGCTTCACAGAAAAGGACATTGCAAGAAGCATTATCAGTCTTTGATACTTGGAGGCACCATGGAAATTACTTTAGAATAAGTTGCCATAAGTAAGCCAAGTGGCAAATAGCTTTGTGGTGCAAAATACCTAAATTGCACAATTATTTTAAATGGTGCAACTGTATATTCCTTAGGCAGTTTTTTTTTTTACAATAGCACAATATATTAACATAAGATATGAAGTGAATCAGAATCACCTACAGAGCTGCAGATAAGACACAGTGCAAATACATGATTTGCCCAGGATCACACACTGTGGTTAAATGGTGAAATCGGAATGTGGACAATTTAAGCAACTGAGCACATCTTCCCAGCTTTAGTTTATATAGATATTTATTGAGGTTTTGCTTTGCATTTCATGTGCTTAAATAATACTTTATAGCAATGCCTTGGAAGCAAACCACATTGCATAATAAACTAGCATTTCATAGTAAACTAACTATACACTACATATAGTGTCCTAGAAATATATCGAGCAATAGAGAATGGCTGTCGTTGTATTCTCCCTATCCTGCATGCAAAGTCACAACATACAGATTAATGTGAGCCTAACAAATCTCCCTTGGGTTTCAAAGCCATGGTCATCATTTCATGAAGCATGCAACATTCTGTACCCTTCTCACTTCTGATCACTCCCTCCCATTCACATTTCTAAAGGGGAAAAAGTCCCTGCTTATAGTCTCCCCCCTCAATCAGTGCCTAATGGCTCACATAGTAATGCTGTTTTCACACAAGCGCCCCTCTGATGTCCTTGGGCCATCATTGTCCTGGCAGCGGGACACCTCTCCAGTTTGGAAAGGATAAGGTGTCCTGCTGTCAGGACAATGAGCGTGCCATGCAGGAATTGCTCAGCACACACTGTCCTGCCAGCAGGACACCTTTCCCGTTGGGCGCCCTCATTGAGGTGCTGAACACGAGAGGTGTCCCCTTGTAAAATGTCCTGGTCTGGCACAGGGGGAAGGAAGGGGGCCGTCCTCCCTCCTGCCCCTCCATCCCCCTCGCACAGCACTGGATGGGTCCAATAGTAACAGCGAATGCGGACTTAATCAAAGTCAGGAACGCGACAGGATGCGTATAGGTCATTCAGCAGCAGAAAGAGGTCCCGTTACCACGGTTTCATTTCTTGATGGGTGTACTTCAGCTGGTCATTCTACCAGCAACATGCCCTAGGATGTACAAACCAGGATGTACGCACCAGAGTTGTGTCCTACACATATCATGGAGGAGGCCTCTTTTGGAGGCCTAGGGTTCTGGGCACTCCCTCGACCCTGCAAATGTTTCAGGTTGAAATGGTGCATTTTACATCACAATTTTTGATTAAAAAAGTGGCATAAAAAGCCAGGAAATATGCTATTGGTGCAAAATGGTAAATGCAAAAATCCAATCAATGCCAGGCCACCAGCAGTAAGCGCTTGCATTTTCCACCATATTCACGATGCCTGCACCCATGATATTCCAGTATCACAACGTAAAAAAGACGTTCACGATGCCACACGCACAACATATGCCAGCATTTCCGATGTTAAACACACTCTCAGTCACAAACACACACGTTGTCTGGGCCTGGTGCAGTCCACATGGAGAGAGTTTGCAGACGACAAATGTAATCTATGCCGACTCCAAATTGTGCAGCACAACGAAGTAACCACCGGCCGGCCCGCTGGTAATGAGCAACTAGCATAAGACACTGATGAAAAAAGAACCAACTTTACAAGAAGCTGCTTCGTTTCACGGTAAAGCAGTCGGAGCACTTGTGGGACATGCGGGAAAGCCAAGTGAGGCAGAGCTTGGACTGGGCAGCAGAATGCAATCCACACACAGGCATAGACACCACACAGCAGAGGCGGTCCTGGGGGAGGGAGGGAGGGAGGGGGGCTATAGCCCCGGGTCTTTTGGTTGTAGCCCCGGATAGAAGCTCGGGGGCTACAACCAAAAGGATATAGCTAGCCCCGAATCCCGCCAGTCCCGACATTAGCTTAGACCCTGATCTTTTGCAGACCTAGCAACACCCCTGCCACACAGTGACCAAACGCATGACCCTTCCCAGATAGGCTCCACGAGGAACGAGAACCGGAACCAAAATAAAGGCTTACCAGTAGCGAACTGCGAGGTGTGGGGACTGCTGTCAAGGAAAGCCAAAGCCTAGCGCCGGCACAGGTAGCTATGCGCCCAGGCCTCATAAACAACTCTTACCTCTAGATGTTGCTGGGACAATGGCGAGCCAGAAATGCTGCTCAACCACCTCCAAGGAACTGATCAGACTGGTTTGACTGCCAATGCTCGGCAGCGGAGGATGCGGCTCTTCCCCGAGTGGGGATAACCTGCAGCCACTTGTGGCAGAGGGAATTGGTATGCAAAAGAGATAGCCGAACATCCCTGGAGATGAGAAACTCCACATCATGGCTTGCCTATCATGGCAACCAGTGCTGGAAATTGAAAATATGTACTCTGGGAACGCCATCCTCCTTGTGAGTGCGGCGGCTTTGGGCAGGGGGCGTGGCCAAGGGGCATGACATCTCGTCATAGAACCCAAGACCGGTGATTTGCATACAAGCAAAAAGCATCTTGGCAACAAAAGAGGGCCCACCATTTTCTTTAAATTGAAATAGGTCTGTGCTAGTGATTCAGAAAGAAACCCTTTGACTAGGTAATGGAAGTTGGGCTCTGCGCCATTCATTGATCACAATACTCCCTCTAACAAAAATATGTCAGCAAATTGCAAGACATAAATACCAATTCTTCTGAACAGCGGCATGTCGGGACTTGGGGGGATTTGGCTGTTTCTATACAGAGCCCAATTTTATTCTTCCCTACAGATTTTTCGAAAGTGCTGGCTGCTTGTCGTGAGAGCTCAGCTAGGGAACACACAAGGGAGCTCCCCGGGCCTCGGGATGGAGCAGAGCTTCGGCAGCGCTCAGGCAAGACAGAACTTGCTGGAGCTCCACTCCATCTTGTTCTGGCCGATTTCCTACGCTGATGGCAACAAAGAAAAGTCCAAGAGAAGGTAATTGGGTAGCTTTGTGGCGATTGTTTTGTTTCAGTTCGAATACTGTAAATTGGGGACAACTGGCTTAAAGAAAAAGCTAACTGGCGTGCCAGGGTATTTCATAGCATCTCAATAGCTAATGTGAACTATTGAGAGTTTAGTGCAGATGTGCATTCAAGAACAAGTGCCTTAAAATGCATTTGTAAGAAAGTGAAAAACAATCCGCAATGTTTAGGTCAGAAGCTGTTTTACTTCCAAGCTTGACCGGTGGAACCAAGCTATGGACGCAGATTTAGGATGTTGCATTACTGTGTCGGGAGGCTAAAGAGGTTTGCTAAAAACACAACACATTACACTCAATTGACATTCACGTGCCTGCAGGTGTTATTTGCTTCAATTCTATCATCCTACACAGGGCTTTAAGTGGGCCAGCGCTACCCGGGGCCAAGCCCATGCAGGCTCAGAAATCTCGTTCTGAGGTGCCGCCCTACCCGGACTCACTAGTCTCCCCTGGCAGCCCCGTCTGCTACAGTACAAGCCTTTTTTTCCTAAATCCCGAAGCTTTCCCTCATGTGCAAGAGCTTCAGGCTTCAGAAAAAAATGCCTTTAATATCCAATGGTGGCGCTGCACCTGCAAGGCATCTCTTCAAGCAAGAGAGGCCCGTGGGCCGGCGCCACCATTATGGACAAACGGCGAGACCGATGGAAGCGGAGGCCTTTTTTTTCTAGAGCCTGAAGCACTCGCTCGTTCGCTGGAGTTTCAGGCTTGAGGATAAAAGGCCTCGGCTTCCAGCAGCCTCAACTTTTCAGCCTTGATGGTGACGCTGCCCCGAGTGAATCGGTGGGGAGGATTTTGTGGCACCCATCAGCCAGGGGGAGTGCTGGATGAATAAAAACTGTGGACAGGGAATAGCTGGGGAAGATAGTGTGGCCCCAGTCATTGGGCATGTGCGTTTTCATGAACACTATTGCACAGTTCCAAGATTCCAAGGAATATTAGAGTCCTACAAATAGAGCAAATTTCACAATTGAATGCTGGCAACGCTCTCTTTCCTACACTTATTTCAGCTGGAGGTGCGAATCACGTACAGTTCGTGAGGGGGGATGTGGCCAGATCATACATAGGAGCTCTTCACCACCTAAGAGCGCTGGAAAAAAAAGGGATTCTTTCCACTGTTCTTTCCTAGCCAGAGCCCTATCACAGCTTCTATTCACTCACCTTTGAGTGCGTGAGTCACACAGTAGATCAATATTGAGTATTAGTACCCGGCGATTCAATCAGATGGTTACAAACTATCCGATTGGCCCTCGCCAGGTGCTAGCCTGGCCGACAAAGACTCACTGGCTGCAGTTCCAGAGCTCTGCGTTCCGCAGAGTTCCTTCGCTTTCCTCGTCAGGCCGCCATGGAAAGGGAGAAGGGACTATGTGTAGTCCTTTCCCCCTGACAGCAATTTTTTTTTTTTTTTTTTTTTAGTTCAGAAACAGTTTCAATGCCATTCATCAACTCGAGAAAACATGCTATTAGTACCCCGGTATGATCTGCTGATTAAGGATTGGGTAATGCCCCCAGGGCTACGTTAAAGCCCTAGCTCTGCCGATGCTGGCAACTATCACCACAGGTACATTACTCATCGGGGTTCTATTGCTTTAATGGACACTTCCTAGAACCACCCTACACTCACAGCCCCTTTCCAATCTGGTTCCTACCTACAAACCCCTTTGTTCATCCAACAAGAACTTGATGGCTCATCGAACTTCCTGCCTCAAAATCTTCAGTATCTAACCAGCCACTACCAATTTCGTCAAAAGCTTAAGACCTGGGTTTTCACCCAAGCATGCAGTTACCCCCTCGTATGGCTTTTTCGTCACAGCCCTTACTTTCTTGAGGTCACTGTCCCACGACAGACGTCACAAACTGCCCTTTCCCTAACCAACATGGAGGCTTCAGAGTAATAAAGATTACCGGCAAGTGATCAGGCCATTATAGTTATGCTCTGTCCCATATTGGCAGGTGCTGTGAGACTTCCATTCGAGAAGTGTGCCATACAGAACATAAAAAAGTAGAAAAGACATTTCCCCACCAATGGAGCAGTTCCCTGCTGCACTCCGGGCCTCTTAAGGCAAGAGATTTGGTCTAAGAAACACAACACAGCAGCACAAAAAAGCTTCTTCACCACTGCCCACACTTTAAAGCAGGATCGGTGCAGTACAGAGGATATACAACTAACTTCTATAACCTTTTAGACTGAGGGAGGGGTCATTATTGCTAGATAATGACCCGCCACCAAGTTATGACCAGAGGAGAAGCAAAGGGACATAAGTTGGGGAAGGGTCACCATCCCAAACAATAATTACCCCTATACGCCTATTAGCATACGGTGGTAGTTGCAATAGATGTTTTGGAGGCAAAGTAAAAAAGGTTAATTTAAGCGTGAGTCAAGTAAATAGACTGAGTTAGTAGATGGAATGTGGTTTTATTTTGTAGTATTTAAATAACATGGTAGTCTTCATAAGTTAAACATTTGAATTGTAACTTGGTTGAACTGGAACAGCTTTAACATGATCATACATCAGGAATAATGTGAAAGTAAATGGTTTGACTGTAAGAAAGTGAAAGCATTTTCTAAACGGTTGAACTTTCTTTTTTGTTTGTTAAATAGCATGTTGCAGCAAAAAAAAATACAAAAATTAAGTGTCTAGTTCAAAGAAATCTTGTTAAGGCGGGTCTCCTCCCCCGGTGGACGGGCAGCAGGGTGGGTGTGGCGGGAGGCATCAGCGTGACTGGAGTCCAGGGCAGTGGTCGTACTGGCCACCAAAACTGTCCGAGGGTGTGGTAACACGTCCTCGGCTAGAAACAATAGGCGACACCACAGAGGCCTGGGCAGCCGCGCCAAAATGCAGAGTTAAAAGGAGGCCCAGGGCACATCATGGGAACAGAAGCTATTCAGCCTCTATTCCCGATCCAGTTGATGACCCTTGAAGCTCTGTTGAGAGACCGTTCCCGCTTTGCCCACTGACTGGAAAGACTGCCGCCGCGCTCATCGGGTTTGCATCCCACCCGCCCAGGCAGAGGAGGGGGTGGAACAGGTGGTGGGTAATTCACCCTTTCAAGGAGGTACCTTGAGGCTGGTTAGGTACAGTGACGAGGGCACGATCTGCCTCCGACTAGGTTGGCTTCGGGCAAAAGGGGCTGATGGGAGAGGGGCTGGATAAAAGGGGTCTGGGGCCAGGAGGCGGAAGAAGTTGGACAAGGAAAGAATGCCTCCAGGGATCACCCCCAACAGAGGGTATGGTGGGGGAGGTCCGCAAGAACATAGGGGGGACCTCATTGCTGTACAAACGCCAAAAGGGGGTGGAATTGACAGTTACACCCGGGACTGCCACAAGGAGAAACCAATGTAAATATGTGTTATGATGCATTGAAATGAAGGTATTGTGGTTGTGTCATAGTAGAATTGTTACCAGGGTCGCGTTTTAATGATTTATGATGCTTAGTATTGGTAAATGGATTAAACATGGCCGTTTTAACTTTCCAAACAAAAAGTGTTTGTGTGGTTTCTCCAGTCAGCAATGACACTGTATCCCTGCTAAGCCCACCGGGAAATTGGCACTGTTGTTTCCCTGTCTGCTTCTGAAGAAAGAATGCAGTCAATACCAGTGATCAAACACATTCTCTGTGTGCTAAAAGAAATGAACTAGTTGCCTTCTTTGGGAACAGCTCAATTGGCAAGTGAGAAGGCCCCAGATGACGTTCACCTTATTGTGATGCCAGCAGTGAATGCTTGCTGTTGTCACGCCACATTGGAGACCGGGGTCCGCCGCGCCCGCTTGTCCCTTCTCCTCCTGGCGAGTCTACCCGCGCTTCTGCACTTGGGGGCTCGCCAGGGGCAGAGCGCCGGGCGTCGGAGCCGGAGGGTTACGGCGGCTGCGCGGAAGTCCTCTGTCTCGGTTCCGCGCATGCGCCGTGGACTGGGCTTGAGCCCTAGGAAGGGATTCCCTTCCAGGACTCGCTTTGGGTACGCCGGCGCCCGGAGGTGAAGCGGCTTGCGTTCCAAGCCTCACGGGCACCGGCGACCCATAAAAGGAGGTCGCAGTTCGAGGCAAGCCGCGTCTCAACGCGGTTTGCTTCGTTCTGCGAACTTCCTACCTGGGCCGCCTGTACTCACCTGAGCCCACTCTGGGCTGCCTGTTACCTTACCTGAGTCCCTTCCTGGGCCTGCCTGATTCCTTACCCGAGTCCCCTCCTGGGCCTGCCTGATTCCTTACCTGAGTTGTTCCCTGGGCCTGTTTGTTACCTTACCTGAGTCCCTTCCTGGGCCTGCCTGATTCCTTACCTGAGTCCCCTCCTGGGCCTGCCTGATTCCTTACCTGAGTTGTTCCCTGGGCCTGTTTGTTACCTTACCTGAGTCCCTTCCTGGGCCTGCCTAATTCCTTACCTGAGTTGTTCCCTGGGCCTGCAGCTTGCCTTTCCAATGTTCCTCCCTGGGCCATCCAGCTACCTTACCTGGGCTCTCCCTGGGGTTGCCAGCTTTCCATATCTGGGTTCCCCAGGCCCTGTCATATGCGTTTACTGGTTGCACCATAGCGAAGTGCATAACAACAATCAAAGCAAAAGTTACTTTGTATTTAATATGCTTACTGACACAGCCAAATCTGCAGTTTATATATAGGAGAAATGCTGAAAATATTTATTTTGATGTGTGATACCATGGGGGGAGGGGTGCAACAGAAGTGGGATAGTCAGAATGGCCTGGGGGTTTATTTTCAAATATGGTCACCCTACCATGCGTTCTATATCCCTTTGCTCACGGGAGTTTTTTTGATGCATTTTTTTTAATGAAAAATGTACATTTAAAAAAACTCACCAACTTTTTCTTTTCTATATTTGGGGGTTCTACCTTCGCTCTGTTTTCATCTCTACTCCAGCCCTACCCCTTTTATCTCCTTACTCCACCTATATCTTTTGATGAGTTTTTTCAATGTATATATTTTTTTAAAAAATACCTCGAAAAAACTCCCGTCAGCAAAACATGGCTATACTCTACCAGGGTGTCCCAGGATGAAAAGGGATTTGTAAGACTAGGCTAAAAGTTTATGATCTGATCTAAGAATACTTCACTTTTTCTAATACTTTCCGGACATTATTCAGATTTAGACTTTTTAATTTGTAATCATTTTCTAACATTCCGTAGGCATTTGATCCACCCTTTGGTGCATATCTCGATGCAATCACTTGTGAAAATTCACATCTGTTTGGGTCACGTGTCATTGCTAGACATCCCTACACAACCCTCACATACATTTCTAGGATTTGCAGGAGGAAAAACTCTCTACACCTGCAGTTGCTCAATCTAAATCACAAAGGATAGGATAGGGAAAAGCCCCCCTGCTTTTTCCCCATCCTAACCCCACGGCCGTCTACCCATCCTCCCACCATCCTGCAAAACATTCTTCACGGTTCTGTACTCCACACACCCCCACTGGGGCCACAGGCGCACTACCTTTTTGGGGACTCACTTCTACCTCTGCGTGCAGATTACTTCTGTGTGGTCCAAGAGAAAGCAAGTATTGACAAAACCAAGCGTTTTGCCTGTTGCATTTGCACAGAGGCACACTTAGATGGGGGATACGTTGAGAGGAAAGCAGACAGAATGGAGAGAAGGAACAGGATGGGGGCTGCATGTGTGCAAATGTGAGGACTGATGAATGAATGGAAGTGAGGGAGGATGTGTGAATGAATAATTTTATGACAGATTAATATGTAGGTTTATGGTGCTGGAAGGATAAATGAAAGCACTGTGAAGTCCGCACCGTAAAGCAACATTATAAAAAAGGTCCATACATTCCTGATGGGCGATCTACGATGCAGAGCAAATGTTGAGTTGTATGCTGGTAAAAGATGCCACATTCTGGCAGTTAAAGCCGAGGGGAACTGACCAATATCTGCAAACCCAAGCAATATCGGATGAGGAATAGGTGAAGTACTTCACAGAGGTATATGTTGTTGCAGGCAATGCTGGAAGCAGCTGATTTTTATATTCTAGTTGGCAGGGGGCTTTCAGTTGGGATATGGATGACATTGCCCTGTTGATAAAATGAAGTAAAAAGTAAAATGCCCCGGGGGCCTGATGGTTTGTCAAATTTGACCCTTAATTCGAATGTTTTACTATGGGCCCAATTATTCTCACAATTTAAGAATATACTGTTAACTGGTAGGCTTCCGGAGACATGGTGTGCGGGCTTGATGCTCTGAATATTTAAGGGCGGTGACTGATCGTCCCCAACAAGTATAGGCCGATTTCTTTATTCGATGCGTCCAATAAAATCTTTGCTGAAATAATCCTGAGAGAACTGCAACTATGGACAGGAAGAGTCAATTGTTCAGACTTATGCCAGGTGAGTTTCAAGACAGGAGTAGGGACAACTTTGAATAGTTTTGTCATCTGGTTCTGCCAAGGAACAGGGGAGATGGGTATATTTGGCGTTCCTGGACGTTAGCAAGGCTTTCGATCATGTAAACGGGGCAATTTTGTGGGAAAGTATGTACGATAGTGGTTGCCCTGAACCATTCATTGGAATTTTGGAAGTTCTGCACTCGGGAGCAAAGATAAAAGTGAGATTAGACTTGCAGGGCTCATATTCTAATTGGATAGAGACTAATCGGGGACTCCTTCAGAGGTGTGTCCTCGGTCCATTTCTCTTTTGTTTTCATGTAAAGGATATGCCCACTTGTTGGAACTCAATCAGGACTTACCCGCCTAAATTAGGGGATCAAAAGGTGCAAGATTTTACGTACGATGATGACATTGTCATCTGCGATAGGACTCCTACAGGGCTGCAAAGAGCATTACAGGCAGTTGAAGTTTCTTAGCCAGCAGGATCTTAAAACCGACAATATAACATGGAAAGTTCTGGTACTGAACAGGAGGAAGTTTAAGTGGAAAACATTTGGTTGGAATATCAAAAGCTAATTGTTGGAGGTGGTTGACAAATTTAAGTATCTGGGATCATATATTTATGATGGAACAAGTAGGAACGTGCCTAATGCAGATATAAACTCAACATTTTTGGCAGCCACTACGCATTAATTCAATTCGATTTTATGTTTGGAAGGTACTCCTTGCTGCCAGTAATGAAATTATTCAGGCAGCAAATTGTGCCTAATCTAACCTTTGGGGCACAGACAAGAGAAGATTGCACACCCTGGGCTAAGCTGGATTCCAAACTTTGGCGCCATGTCCCGCACCTTCGGCTTCCGGCCTCTGTCCCAGTGGTTGGTATTTTATTTGAAAAAGGTCAGCTCCCAATTGAGAATGGAATTGACCGGGGAAAGCTGCACATTTTTGCCAGTCCTCCAAAGGCTTACTTTTTTACACACCTCTATGAAATGTGGGTAAAGGTTAACTGCAGGGTCCTAGTGGAATGGGTGGTGTGTGGCACGCCAACACTCAAAAATGGAATCCTCGATGAAGGAACTTACATTGAATCCTAATAAGGTAAAACACAAACTATTCAGACGTGTGGATTGCCCTTATGGCTGCATTAATGGAATATCAAACCTTTGATGATGATTTCAATTGGCCAATAAAAAATTATAACATATTAGCCCCATACGTGAGGAAACATCCGGCGAGAGAATTTAAGTTCAAAATGTTTAAGGTTAAATCTATGCCGAACTAGGGAAGTGTTAGGGAGGAGGAGTAAGGTTCCTAAAGGTGAACAGTTATGTCGCTACTGTGCCCTAGATGAGACCTTAAAACATCTGTGTGTTTCATGCCTGGACTTGCGTTATGCGTGGGAGGAAAACACCGAGTTGTGTTCTAGACTAACTCTAGAGGATCTGTGGATCAGAAGTTTAAATACTAATGAGCTCTCACTGCCATAAGGTTATTGGAGTTTCTGGAAGTTGTTCTTAAAGACTAATAAAGGGAATCAACTTGGTTTTTTTTCTGTAATTTTTTAATAATCTTATGTGAAAAGGATTTTTAAGGATTGTATTTGAATTTTAAGGAATTTGTATTCATTAGAGGTCTTATATTTAGTTTTTTAAAAGTTCTTAAATTGCTATTGTGATACGTTTACATCAATGTGTGAAAAGTTCTGTTTTGTACTACAAAACACAAATAAATTAAATAAATAAAACATTATTGAAAAAAGCACATAGAGTTGGATAAATAAACGTGAAGGTGCGTGAATCAATAACAACATAAGGATGGATGAATAAGTGAATGCTAATACAGGGGTGTGAATCCCACAGCAAGGTCTTGTCATGCGACACCACTGTTTACTGTGTTGCGGGCGGGAAGTTTGAGTGTGCAAAACACTGCATGGATGGGTCCAAGGGAGTATCCCGTTTAGCAAGAATGGGGGTTGGGTACAAGCCACAAAAAAGTCCTGCTACTTGTCCACCAAAATGCAGTGCGCGCAATTCCATACTCTCATTCGCGCCCCCAAACTGCCTACCCCTGCCGCAGTCTACTTTTTTGGTATTAGTGGCACATGGCAATTTAAAACATAACAAAATAAATAAAACTGCAGGATCATTACAGATGCAGGAAACTCAAACTCATCTATTAGAGCTCTGTCCAGGCGCTCTGAGGCAAAATACATGCAAACATCCTATTTTGCATATGCGTAGCACCAACAGAAATGGCTTCACAGAAAAGGACATTGCAAGAAGCATTATCAGTCTTTGATACTTGGAGGCACCATGGAAATTACTTTAGAATAAGTTGCCATAAGTAAGCCAAGTGGCAAATAGCTTTGTGGTGCAAAATACCTAAATTGCACAATTATTTTAAATGGTGCAACTGTATATTCCTTAGGCAGTTTTTTTTTTTTTACAATAGCACAATATATTAACATGAGCTATGAAGTGAATCAGAATCACTTACAGAGCTGCAGATAAGACAGTGCAAATACATGATTTGCCCAGGATCACACACTGTGGTTAAATGGTGAAATCGGAATGTAGACAATTTAAGCAACTGAGCACATCTTCCCAGCTTTAGTTTATATAGATATTTATTGAGGTTTTGCTTTGCATTTCATGTGCTTAAATAATACTTTATAGCAATGTCGTGGAAGCAAACCACATTGCATAATAAACTAGCATTTCATAGTAAACTAACTATACACTACATATATTGCCATAGAAATATATCGAGCAATAGAGTATGGCTGTAGTTGTATTCTCCCTATCCTGCATGCAGTCACATCATGCAGATTAATGTGAGCCTAACAAATCCCCCTTGGGTTTCAAAGCCATGGTCATTATTTCATAAAGCATGCAACATTCTGTACCCTTCTCACTTCTGATCACTCCCTCCCATTCACATTTCTAAAGGGGAAAAAGTCCCTGCTTATAGTCTCCCCCCTCAATCAGTGCCTAATGGCTCACATAGTAATGCTGTTTTCACACAAGCGCCCCTCTGATGTCCTTGGGCCATCATTGTCCTGGCAGCGGGACACCTCTCCCGTTTGGAAAGGATAAGGTGTCCTGCTGTCAGGACAATGAGCGTGCCATGCAGGAATTGCTCAGCACACACTGTCCTGCCAGCAGGACACCTTTCCCGTTGGGCGCCCTCATTGAGGTTCTGAACAGGAGAGGTGTCCCCTTGTAAAATGTCCTCCTGCCCCTCCATCCCCCTCGCACAGCACTGGATGGGTCCAATAGTAACAGCGAATGCGGACTTAATCAAAGTCAGGAACGCGACAGGATGCGTATAGGTCATTCAGCAGCAGAAAGAGGTCCTGTTACCACGGTTTCATTTGTTGATGGGGGTACTTCAGCTGGTCATTCTACCAGCAACATGCCCTAGGATGTACAAACCAGGATGTACGCACCAGAGTTGTGTCCTACACATATCATGGAGGAGGCCTCTTTTGGAGGCCTAGGGTTCTGGGCACTCCCTCGACCCTGCAAATGTTTCATACTAACAGGTTGAAATGGTGCATTTTACATCACAATTTTTGATTAAAAAAGTGGCATAAAAAGCCAGGAAATATGCTATTGGTTCAAAATGGTAAATGCAAAAATCCAATCAATGCCAGGCCACCAGCAGTAAGCGCTTGCATTTTCCACCATATTCACGATGCCTGCACCCATGATATTCCAGTATCACAACGTAAAAAAGACGTTCACGATGCCACACGCACAACATATGCCAGCATTTCCGATGTTAAACACACTCTCAGTCACAAACACACACGTTGTCTGGGCCTGGTGCAGTCCACATGGAGAGAGTTTGCAGACGACAAATGTAATCTATGCCGACTCCAAATTGTGCAGCAGAACGAAGTGACCCCGGCCGGCCCGCTGGTAATGAGCAACTAGCATAAGACACTGATGAAAAAAGAACCAACTTTGCAAGAAGCTGCTTCGTTTCACGGTAAAGCAGTCGGAGCACTTGTGGGACATGCGGGAAAGTCAAGTGAGGCAGAGCTTGGACTGGGCAGCAGAATGCAATCCACACACAGGCATAGACACCACACAGCAGAGGCGGTCCTGGGGGAGGCAGGGAGGGGAGCTATAGCCCCGGGTCTTTTGGTTGTAGCCCCGGATAGAAGCTCGGGGGCTACAACCAAAAGGATATAGCTAGCCCCGAATCCCGCCAGTCCCGACATTAGCTTAGCCCCTGATCTTTTGCAGACCTAGCAACACCCCTGCCACACAGTGACCAAACGCATGACCCTTCCCAGATAGGCTCCACGCGGAACGAGAACCGGAACCAAAATAAAGGCTTACCAGTAGCGAACTGCGAGGTGTGGGGACTGCTGTCAAGGAAAGCCAAAGCCTAGCGCCGGCACAGGTAGCTATGCGCCCAGGCCTCATAAACAACTCTTACCTCTAGATGTTGCTGGGACAATGGCGAGCCAGAAATGCTGCTCAACCACCTCCAAGGAACAGATCAGACTGGTTTGACTGCCAATGCTCGGCAGCGGAGGATGCGGCTCTTCCCCGAGTGGGGATAACCTGCAGCCACTTGTGGCAGAGGGAATTGGTATGCAAAAGAGATAGCCGAACATCCCTGGAGATGAGAAACTCCACATCATGGCTTGCCTATCATGGCAACCAGTGCTGGAAATTGAAAATATGTACTCTGGGAACGCCATCCTCCTTGTGAGTGCGGCGGCTTTGGGCAGGGGGCGTGGCCAAGGGGCATGACATCTCGTCATAGAACCCAAGACCGGTGATTTGCATACAAGCAAAAAGCATCTTGGCAACAAAAGAGGGCCCACCATTTTCTTTAAATTGAAATAGGTCTGTGCTAGTGATTCAGAAAGAAACCCTTTGACTAGGTAATGGAAGTTGGGCTCTGCGCCATTCATTGATCACAATACTCCCTCTAACAAAAATATGTCAGCAAATTGCAAGACATAAATACCAATTCTTCTGAACAGCGGCATGTCGGGACTTGGGGGGATTTGGCTGTTTCTATACAGAGCCCAATTTTATTCTTCCCTACAGATTTTTCGAAAGTGCTGGCTGCTTGTCGTGAGAGCTCAGCTAGGGAGCACACAAGGGAGCTCCCCGGGCCTCGGGATGGAGCAGAGCTTCGGCAGCGCTCAGGCAAGACAGAACTTGCTGGAGCTCCACTCCATCTTGTTCTGGCCGATTTCCTACGCTGATGGCAACAAAGAAAAGTCCAAGAGAAGGTAATTGGGTAGCTTTGTGGCGATTGTTTTGTTTCAGTTCGAATACTGTAAATTGGGGACAACTGGCTTAAAGAAAAAGCTAACTGGCGTGCCAGGGTATTTTATAGCATCTCAATAGCTAATGTGAACTATTGAGAGTTTAGTGCAGATGTGCATTCAAGAACAAGTGCCTTAAAATGCATTTGTAAGAAAGTGAAAAACAATCCGCAATGTTTAGGTCAGAAGCTGTTTTACTTCCAAGCTTGACCGGTGGAACCAAGCTATGGACGCAGATTTAGGATGTTGCATTACTGTGTCGGGAGGCTAAAGAGGTTTGCTAAAAACACAACACATTACACTCAATTGACATTCACGTGCCTGCAGGTGTTATTTGCTTCAATTCTATCATCCTACACAGGGCTTTAAGTGGGCCAGCGCTAGCCGGGGCCAAGCCCATGCAGGCTCAGAAATCTCGTTCTGAGGTGCCGCCCTACCCGGACTCACTAGTCTCCCCTGGCAGCCCCGTCTGCTACAGTACAAGCCTTTTTTTTCCTAAATCCCGAAGCTTTCCCTCATGTGCAAGAGCTTCAGGCTTCAGAAAAAAATGCCTTTAATATCCAATGGTGGCGCTGCACCTGCAAGGCATCTCTTCAAGCAAGAGAGGCCCGTGGGCCGGCGCCACCATTATGACCAAACGGCGAGACCGATGGAAGCGGAGGCCTTTTTTTTCTAGAGCCTGAAGCACTCGCTCGTTCGCTGGAGTTTCAGGCTTGAGGATAAAAGGCCTCGGCTTCCAGCAGCCTCAACTTTTCAGCCTTGATGGTGACGCTGCCCCGAGTGAATCGGTGGGGAGGATTTTGTGGCACCCATCAGCCAGGGGGAGTGCTGGATGAATAAAAACTGTGGACAGGGAATAGCTGGGGAAGATAGTGTGGCCCCAGTCATTGGGCATGTGCGTTTTCATGAACACTATTGCACAGTTCCAAGATTCCAAGGAATATTAGAGTCCTACAAATAGAGCAAATTTCACAATTGAATGCTGGCAACGCTCTCTTTCCTACACTTATTTCAGCTGGAGGTGCGAATCACGTACAGTTCGTGAGGGGGGATGTGGCCAGATCATACATAGGAGCTCTTCACCACCTAAGAGCGCTGGAAAAAAAAGGGATTCTTTCCACTGTTCTTTCCTAGCCAGAGCCCTATCACAGCTTCTATTCACTCACCTTTGAGTGCGTGAGTCACACAGTAGATCAATATTGAGTATTAGTACCCGGCGATTCAATCAGATGGTTACAAACTATCTGATTGGCCCTCGCCAGGTGCTAGCCTGGCGGACAAAGACTCACTGGCTGCAGTTCCAGAGCTCTGCGTTCCGCAGAGTTCCTTCGCTTTCCTCGTCAGGCCGCCATGGAAAGGGAGAAGGGACTATGTGTAGTCCTTTCTCCCTGACAGCAATTTTTTTTTTTTTTTTTTTTTAGTTCAGAAACAGTTTCAATGCCATTCATCAACTCGAGAAAACATGCTATTAGTACCCCGGTATGATCTGCTGATTAAGGATTGGGTAATGCCCCCAGGGCTACGTTAAAGCCCTAGCCCTGCCGATGCTGGCAACTATCACCACAGGTACATTACTCATCGGGGTTCTATTGCTTTAATGGACACTTCCTAGAACCACCCTACACTCACAGCCCCTTTCCAATCTGGTTCCTACCTACAAACCCCTTTGTTCATCCAACAAGAACTTGATGGCTCATCGAACTTCCTGCCTCAAAATCTTCAGTATCTAACCAGCCACTACCAATTTCGTCAAAAGCTTAAGACCTGGGTTTTCACCCAAGCATGCAGTTACCCCCTCGTATGGCTTTTTCGTCACAGCCCTTACTTTCTTGAGGTCACTGTCCCACGACAGACGTCACAAACTGCCCTTTCCCTAACCAACATGGAGGCTTCAGAGTAATAAAGATTACCGGCAAGTGATCAGGCCATTATAGTTATGCTCTGTCCCATATTGGCAGGTGCTGTGAGACTTCCATTCGAGAAGTGTGCCATACAGAACATAAAAAAGTAGAAAAGACATTTCCCCACCAATGGAGCAGTTCCCTGCTGCACTCCGGGCCTCTTAAGGCAAGAGATTTGGTCTAAGAAACACAACACAGCAGCACAAAAAAGCTTCTTCACCACTGCCCACACTTTAAAGCAGGATCGGTGCAGTACAGAGGATATACAACTAACTTCTATAACCTTTTAGACTGAGGGAGGGGTCATTATAGCTAGATAATGACCCGCCACCAAGTTATGACCAGAGGAGAAGCAAAGGGACATAAGTTGGGGAAGGGTCACCATCCCAAACAATAATTACCCCTATACGCCTATTAGCATACGGTGGTAGTTGCAATAGATGTTTTGGAGGCAAAGTAAAAAAGGTTAATTTAAGCGTGAGTCAAGTAAATAGACTGAGTTAGTAGATGGAATGTGGTTTTATTTTGTAGTATTTAAATAACATGGTAGTCTTCATAAGTTAAACATTTGAATTGTAACTTGGTTGAACTGGAACAGCTTTAACATGATCATACATCAGGTATAATGTGAAAGTAAATGGTTTGACTGTAAGAAAGTGAAAGCATTTTCTAAACGGTTGAACTTTCTTTTTTGTTTGTTAAATAGCATGTTGCAGCAAAAAAAAATACAAAAATTAAGTGTCTAGTTCAAAGAAATCTTGTTAAGGCGGGTCTCCTCCCCCAGTGGACGGGCCGCAGGGTGGGTGTGGCGGGAGGCATCAGCGTGACTGGAGCCCAGGGCAGTGGTCGTACTGGACACCAAAACTGTCCGACTAGAAACAATAGGCGACACCACAGGGGCCTGGGCAGCCGCGCCAAAAGGCAGCGTTAAAAGGAGGCCCAGGGCACATCATGGGAACAGAAGCTATTCAGCCTCTATTCCCGATCCAGTTGATGACCCTTGAAGCTCTTTTGAGAGACCGTTCCCGCTTTGCCCACTGACTGGAAAGACTGCCGCCGCGCTCATCGGGTTTGCATCCCACCCGCCCAGGCAGAGGAGGGGGTGGAACAGGTGGTCGGTAATTCACCCTTTCAAGGAGGTACCTTGAGGCTGGTTAGGTACAGTGACGAGGGCACGATCTGCCTCCCACTAGGTTGGCTTCGGCCGGCAAAAGGGGCTGATGGGAGAGGGGCTGGATAAAAGAGGTCGGGGGGCCAGGAGGCGGAAGAAGTTGGACAAGGAAAGAATGCCTCCAGGGATCACCCCCAACAGAGGGTATGGTGGGGGAGGTCCGCAAGAACATAGGGGGGACCTCACTGCTGTACAAACGCCAAAAGGGGGTGGAATTGACAGTTACACCTGGGACTGCCACAAGGAGAAACCGATGTAAATATGTGTTATGATGCATTGAAATGAAGGTATTGTGGTTGTGTCATAGTAGAGTTGTTACCAGGGTCGCGTTTTAATGATTTATGATGCTTAGTATTGGTAAATGGATTAAACGTAGCCGTTTTAACTTTCCAAACAAAAAGTGTTTGTGTGGTTTCTCCAGTCAGCAATGACACTGTATCCCTGCTAAGCCCACCCGGAAATTGGCACTGTTGTTTCCCTGTCTGCTTCTGAAGAAAGAATGCAGTCAATACCAGTGATCAAACACATTCTCTGTGTGCTAAAAGAAATGAACTAGTTGCCTTCTTTGGGAACAGCTCAATTGGCAAGTGAGAAGTGAAGGCCCCAGATGACGTTCCACCTTATTGTGATGCCAGCAGTGAATGCTTGCTGTGCCTTGTTGTGTTGTATCACTTCTCTCAGGAACTAGCAGTTGACAACACCTCATCATTCAAATTCTTCTGACTCTGGCCAACAAAGGCTGCCACTTCACCACGCACCCTCTCGAACATCCACTTCAGTCTGCCTCTACAGGTAGCATCTAGTGCCTACAACAGAGGCCTACAAGCACTTGCTCTCCAGATGTTCTGGACTACGACTCCCCCTGATCCCTCACCATTGACTTTACTGGCTATTACTGATGGGAAATGTAGTCCAATAACATTTGGAGAGTCCACAGGTCGCAGACCCTAGGGCTGCAAATTATAAATTGGTGTCTGCCCATTAAACAACCATTTAAATAAATATAACAAACCCCTGCAAACACACACTACCCAAACTGAAGAAAAAAAAAAATTCTGAGATCAGCTATTAAAAAAAGAGAAAAGGAAACATCTCTTTAGCACCACTAGAAATGAAACGCTGATCAGATCTTACACTTTTTCGTACTCTTTAGTAAGAAGTATGTGGTGCACATTTTAAATTACGAAAATAATCTGACATAAAACAAAATAAAATCTGAAACCAAACACTGATTTTTAAGTGATGGAAAAGAAACATCGTGGGTCATTCCTGTGCAAGAATCGGATAATACAACAAGCTGCGTTTCCAACTGCAAGAAAGAGGGGGCCTGTCGGGATTAGGCTGGAAGGCCATTAAACCGAGGGGGCGGTAGGCCTGTGCGATTAGGAGGGGGAGGCGAGCGCCCACTGGAACAAGGTCTTGCCTAATAACTGAACACAAACGCTACTGTTCTCCTGCTGGAGTAAGGAGATGGGGGCTGCAGGGGGCGAGATGCAAAGCACGACAACTGACAGACTTTCTGAAGGGACCTGGAAGTCAAAGCAAGGCAGCCACTCGGACATGATAGTAGAAGAGCTGGAAGGCTGAGCAGGTCTAGAAGGCGGCCATTCGAGAGGCGAGGGCCTGAGCTCAACAAACTGCCGAGGTAGCACCAGCAAGGCAAGCCAGTGCAGGAAGGCAAACAGTCAGCCCCATTTCACAAGAGGGGGCAAGTGCACGCCGGGGACCACCGCGGGTAGCACTTACATGCTGTGGGGGTCTCTGGCCCTGCATACACTTGTAAAGGTCCACAAAGCAGGATGGACAAGGACACCGAGGCAAACTCACTTTTACTCTTCCATTTTCCACTGCCTCTGGTGGAAAAGTAAACACTGCCTGCAATTATGCCTTGCAGACCCGGCCTATGCTTGATTTCACCAAGTGCAAACCCAAGGCAGGTAACGTCCCCCTTCCATTTCTGCTTTCTCCCCCTGAGCTCTTATCATGGACCTCTGAGAAAATGGACGAGGATGGAGTCACCGAGCGCATTCGTTTTTAACAATCTCCTTCACCACAACTCCTCTAATACATGCGGAGGCCTGGTGTCTTCCCACCTTCCCCTCTCTTTTAGGAGTACTTCAAGTGTTAGCCAATGTGTTAGTCTTGTCAACTACCCATTCCCTCAGGCTACGCGGCACCACCAGCTTCCCTTCAAACATATACAAGTCTATGCCTCTTGCCGGCTTCCACCCACATCTCTCAGGTCCTCCAAACATGCCCCCACCCAAATCTATAAAGCACACTAGACCCAATCTTACTGCAACCCCCCACTCTGCACGGCAGCAGCTCTGCCACACTTACAGAGTAGCTACGGAGAATGGCTGCTTCTGCTGTAGGTCCACCAGCTCTGTAGCGATCTGTGGAGAGGGCGGACATCTTTGACAAAGACTGTACCGGTAAACACACCTCTACAAGCACATCTTTAGGTCTGTAGAGAGATGGGGGTAGCTTAGGAGCTAGTACCAAAAGAAAACACCCCACCCATATTTCCCTTTGGTCTGCAGATAGCCAGAAGATGAGGGAAGGCACAGTGGGCTATTGGTGCCGTCAATCTTCCAGCAGGAGGGTACGTAACAGCACACCACAGACCCCAACACTGTATATCCCTCCGTTCTGTGGCGGTTCTCCAATTGAAACAGAAATGCACCACAAAGTAGCAGCAGATTCTTCCTTGAAGCATGGTGACCCAACAAAAGCTTGGCCTCCATCCCGGCGAAAGACTGCAAGAAGCTTGACTACATACAAGGCAGATTTTCAGGAGTAGATCATTAATCTGGCCGTTTTAGCACGATCACATAGAACTATCGCAAGGATGAGTTTAACAATTGGGTTAAAATAAAAAGACAAACAAACAGCGCAGAGGGTTTATCCAACAATGTGTCATGGCAATAAATGAATGCATCAACTTGCTTACAGGCAGAGTGGGGCATGCTTTAGGCCTGGTATCTTCCCTTGTTGTGGAAACCTTGGGTCTAGAATACAGCTGGAGATGGATCATGCCTTAATGACTAGGACCAACATAGCAGCCAACTCAGAATCCAGCAGATCTATATCCACCACGCCTGGGTACAGCAATCCATGATTCCTTCTGGTAGTTCTTGAGGGCACTGGAAGGGGCCAGCCAGATGCTAGAAAACCTACAATTTAACGTTACCAGAGACATTATCTTGGATATACCAACTGAACGAAAATGCCAAAACAAACACCTATGTCGGCCAACAAGTGACCTAGCCAGAAGCAGATAAATATAATGCAGAAATGCCAAGACCCGAAGCACAGCCAGAGGCAAACCAAGACTGCAGAACATAAGCTAAAATGATGTGAACAAAAAAATCAGTAGCGAGTGCTAAAGATGTAAACACATCCCACTATGCCAAATGCACTAGTAAATCACCAAGACAAATAAAGAAACGAATCAAAATCCACTGCTGGGTCATGGAGCCAACCCCCCCCACAGACCCTCACAAATGCAACCAGAGCCATTTCAACACTGTAAAGACCTCCTTACCTTGTAAATAACTGTGGGAACAGCAATACAAAATGTGTAACCATCTGGGTGAACCTCGAAAATCCTCTGCCCTCCCTCGCCACTCTTTCCCCCCTGCATAAGTGACATATAGCAAGCATCTCTAAGAATTAAAGCCACGTAGAGTTCAAAAAGTACCCCATCAAGACATTTTGCCCAAACCTATTGGAAGTATTAAAAAAGAAATCGCTGACTTACTGATTCACTAGGAAACAATACACCATTACATGTGAATCAATAACATTGCATCCAACATATCTGGCCAATTTCCCAAAACTATTTCCAACCACCCTGAGCTCGATCATGGATGGTGAGGTCAAAAACAACAGCACTAATGACATACATAGAAAACTACTAATAACACCAACATGGCTATATCCCACCAAGAAACAAAATCACAACACACAAGGGTCGATTGATGACACAATGTATTGCTAGGAACCAATCACCTATGCTAAACTCTTCCTGTCCCTTAGGAAACCTCTCCCCAGGGGATGATGTAGTGCCACCTATCTAACTGGGACATCCAGAGGTTTTGGGCCTCTGCTAAACTCTGTCTAATGAGTCAAAGTGTGATCTTCGTCCACAAAAAAGTCATAGAAGATCTGCTGAGCTATGTCTCCGAAAACGGGCCCTAATAAGGAGGGAGCAGGGAGAGAAACTTAAAACCGTCATCTAAAAAACAGGGGTCATTGTTTTGGGAAAATCCCCACTAGATTCGAGTGGGGCTTTTTCAACTTTGATCTTCCCTCACTAGAGTGTGTAATGGGGTTTCCCAAGCCCTTATCATATTATAAAAAAACAACAAAGCCCATTAAAGGAAACATTTCTTTGAAGGAGGTATCCCAATTGCTTAGTCAAAGGATATCCTGTGTTCTGGTCGACCGGTTTTGGTGACCCGGTTACTGTCTGTCACCTTCTTTAGGACAACTACAGTTTGGGGTCCTTCTTCAGGTCATTTAATTTAATTAATTGCCAGCTAACCTGGATGTGACGCCCATCTTCCTACAGCATTCTTTGCTCTACTGCCACCATGAAATCACTCGGATGATACTAATGCTGTACTTCTCAGATTACCCGGTATCTGCAGGAATGAATGCTTCCCATCAAAAATGCTGTGGCCAGGGCTCTCGTCCTGCTTCCCATGGGCACACTGGTTCGGCAGTCACATATATGAGTGATTTCGAGGTGGCGGTAGTGCAAAAATGCCATAGAAAGCCTCTATTGTAAAGCACCCATTAATGAGTTGCTATTGCCGCCAACATGACCTGGTTCTACAATGCTTTTATTCAAAGCACTTCCCTCTAATAAATACAAATTCGGCTTCATAATCTATTAAGAAATCAAAACAAACATGATAACTAGTAACCATGGCTATCCATATTAAAGTACCTTTGGGTCAGACCATCTCTGGAATTACAGAAGGGAAAACAAAAAGAAAATGCACTTGCACAACTTTTGGAAAAGTAAGAGCTGATAGGTCAGCTGATGAACACTTTTTACTACTGCTCTTTTGCGGGATGGAGTAAGCCGCAAGGGTCTGCAGCCTTTGACTCTACAGAATGTTGTGTACAACAACTTCCATCAGCCCTATCCAGCATAGTCAATGAGGAGGGATCATGGGAGTCATAGTCCAAACAAGGAAAAAAGATGTGCGGCTTAGAAGTGGTTCATTTCCTCTACACAGCCTGAGGCCCACTGCATGCTGGTATTCCTGGGCAGTGCAAGCTGTGTGTGTTGGTATGGAGAGGTGCCTAGGAGGAGCGCTACATGAAAACAGAGTTATCCCCGTTGTACCTCACACACCGGGACCATAATAGAACAGCACACTGATCTAGGTAGTGGCTGTGTTCTTTTGAGAATGTCCTACTTCAGGGGTGTCTGGCCTTCCTTCATGTTGCCCGAACCTGCGGTGCCCATCTGCCCCTTCCACTTCGTCAACACCGGACAGTGTTCAGCGTCCAGGGCTGAGATTCAGGGTCCTAGCCACTGCTCGGCTACATGGCAATCCCTAGTCCTTCTGTATTTCTTTTAAGAAGATACAATAGGAGAGGTGTTTATTCCCCAAGAGGAAGTCCAGTCAAAAATTCAGTTCCCCTTCTCAGACAGAAGGGGAACAGAAAAAGAGGTTTCTGTAAAACAAACACCATTTCTATATACAGACGAAAATGTTGGTTTTCTTGAAGACCAGTAAATGGTATTTCTGTCTTGGTGGCCATCAAAAAGCTTTCAACTGCGCCGCTCCTATACTTAATGTTCGAGAAGGGGATATTGGGAAAGTTCACGTAACACGGTTTACATTTTGGTGCATAGCTGCCAACTGGCTCCCTTACGCGAGCCTCACCCAATCGTGGCTCTTCAGTCACCAGCAGCTTGCATGCTGGGATGGGTAGTTTTCAGAGCTGCCACGTTTTCACTTTGTGCGTTTGTGACATGTACAGGTTTAAAATGTTCGTATGTGTGGCATATGCACAATTCTGTGTGACATTTTGAGTGACACTTAAAAGGGTTTGGGAAGTAGCAGTCTGATGCCAGCAGCCGTGAGAGCAGCTGGTTTCCTGGGTTTACGGCAGTAGATGCGAGTAGGGTGATCCCCACGTTACAGATAAGGACTTTGAAAGGGCCTCTTGGAAAAGGAAAGACAACTGATCAACAGCAGATATCTCGAGCATGACATTACATCAAGGCAGTCTTGTACACCTCCTCTGGAACCTCCCCTGTGCGTGGCATTTACCTTGACTTGCCGGAATGGGGTAGAGTGCAATGAAACATTTGAGTATCACACAAATTCTAGATGTCTATTTAGACCTAGGAGAAACGGGGAATTCAGGGGTAGGGCCGACCCTGGGGGGTTCTGGCCTGGCTCTTAGGTACAGTGTTGCCAACTCCTCAGTGAATAAAGTAGCTATTGGCTCCCCTAGAAGTCGCCAGAAGTAGCTAGATGACGTCACTGCCTAATTTGCATAATTACCTCCACTTTCCCCCTGCGATTTATGGCTTTTACTGTGGCCCCCTCCCCTTTTAACACCTCCCTTTTAAGTTATCAGTGTGTTTTTGCATTACTCCCATTAGAAAACGGGCGAATGACCACACTTTTTTCAATTGTTTTGGAAACTTGCATAAATTAGCAAGTCTCCAAACCAATTGAAAAAAGTAGCTAGATTTCTCGCTAGCCGCTTTTCAATGAAAAAGTCGCTAGGGGGGCGTACTTTCTCGCTAAATATAGCGAGAAAAACGCTAAGTTCCTTGTCAGGCAATAGACATAGAAGTAGGAGTAGGACTAAAAAAAATAAAAAAAATACAGTCCTACTTCTAGGTCTATGGCCTGTTGCGGGGGATCGGCAGGGGTATGCTCACATGTACACCCCTCTCATTGGAGGAAAGTGGCCGGGGACGGGAAGGGGGAGGAAATGGGGACGGGAAAGGGGACGAAATGGGGGCGTGAAATGCTTTTCACGCCCCCATTCGCACAGTTAGAGTTGCGCCGGGACCCGATTTTGGGATTTCAAAATCGGGTCCCGGCACAAACAGTGACCGTGGGCACCCCCCATTACAAAACCCGGATGGGGTTTGCAAAATAAAAAAACTATCGGGACCCCGGGACGTAGGGCGATTTCCCCAGACTGTCCTGGAAAAACCGGGACGTCTGGTCACCCTACTCTTAGTGCCGGGGAAAAGGTTGTGCAGAATGGGGGAGTGGCCTGTGTCAGGGCTGGAGGGCAAGAAAAGGGGCTGGTGGCAAAAAAGGGCTAAACAGTTCTGGAGCAACAAAAGGGTCTAAAAGGGGCAAGAAAATGGTATAGAAGGGACTAAACATAGTTCGTGGTGCACTGCGTTACAGCCATGGAGTCGAAGGCAGTGTTTTCTACAAAAGGAAAGAGGAAACAAGCATACGAGTATTTCATCACCATGCAGGTCAGTCCTTCATTCCTCCAATTTAAGTATTTAGAGTTTCTTCTTCAAGTTTCCCTCCATGCCCTTCTTCCCTTTCTTTTGCCACATCCAGTCCTTACCTACCTGGACCCTTTGGGAAATTCCCCTACACCAGGAGTTGTGGCTTTCCAGGTAACCTCGCTGTTACTCCTTGCCTTTGATATGGTCTACCTCAATCTGCTACTTATATTGTGTTCCATTGTCTTCCCTGCAGTAGTCCCTGTAACTACCAGTCCAAAGTGTGTGCCAGGTAGCACTCCTGCTTTGAGGGGAAGTGCTACCTGGCACACACTCAGCCATGCAGCAGCCACCTCGAGGAGAGGGCAGGAGCACCTCCTCATCCACAACATCCTCAATCCAGCAGCAAGCCAGTTCCTGGTAAGGCTCTACCACCCCGGCCACACATTGCCTGCCTCCGAAAAAATTGAATCTATTCACCTAACTGTGCACATAAAGAACATTCACATAAACTGAACTCCAGCCCCTTTGAGTGCTTATATACTGTCTGCACTACTTCCGCACGTTGTGAAAATATGACTCTACAACTATGTGCTCTAACCTTTTTAGCATCAAAGTAAAAATGTTATCCTGTCTCATCAATATATCAGGTTCAGGCCTATGTTACGGCATGGTCTGTACTTTATAGAGCAGAATAATGTATTTACCAAGTATCTGGGCCTAGCCTATTGTGTAACATTATTTAGTAATCTTTGCCGCCACATTGTCCTAATGACTTTGGGCCTATACTATAACAGACTACGGTACTACTAACCTCATGTGTCCAGGCCATTCTCCACCGTCTGCACTCAGACCCTGGTCAGACTAGCCTATTCTGACTTAACCTTAACATAGCAGACAGATTATATTATTTCTTAGATATGGTTATGCTAATAGTAATTGTGCCTATCTCAAGTGATGTATTGGATACCCACTCTAGTGCATTTAACATATTTACCCTAAATCTGAATATATCTGTCAAATTATTTGTATACATCTGAATCTTTTTGCTGCATATATGACATGATTAGCCTACGCTGCCTATAATACTTTGCACATGTGACTGTCTACCAGTTTGCCTGTGATTATTGCAACTATAGATTTACCCAATGCACATTAACATATGACTAGCCTTGCACCTAACCTTGCAGTTTAGGATATTCCTTTTATGCCATTATATGTCTAGCCATCTCTTGTGCCACTCTTCGCCAGTATTCCCTCACCTTTATATCGATATATGATATTGATAGTACCATCATATCTTGGGTATTAAGCTGGTCTCCCCATTGCCGTCTGAAAATGATTCTAATTTGAAACCAGCATGTTCAGCATAGCCACCAACGAGAGCACTCGAATCTCACTAACTATTTTGAGCCTCTTACTATGCTTGGTTAGACCTGCCTCATTGGCTCCTTGTGACCACTTGAGCATTTTTTATTTATTTGCATTCATAAAGTGCACAGCAGCCCTGGGGCATCGTGGCGCTGTTACAGACTACTTAGCTTGGCGCATTGACAGACAGAGATGCATACATTATATATACAATTAACAGAGGCAAAACAGGGGAAATATGCGTACGTTATGCTGTTGCTAGAGTTACAGTTGAACAGCAATTTCGTGATGTTTGGTTAGATCACCTAGCAGAACAGGGAAGTTTTTAACATTTTACGGAAGGTGGAGTATGATCTTTCATTCCTTAATGTGGTAGGCAAGACATTCCAGTTTTTTGGTGCCAAGTGTTGAAAGCTGGACCCTCCCGCTTTTGTTCTTTTGAATGTGGGGACATAGATCTGATTGGATAGATGGGACCTGATAGGTCTGTTGGAGGAGTTGAGGGTGATTCTTTCAGATAGGTCGGGTGGGGTATCAGACGAGAGGCACCTGTGTGTGATGGCCAGTGACTTGAAAAGTATGCGTTCCTTGACTGGTAGCCAGTGGGCATCATTTCTAGCTTGAGAGATGTGTTCCTTTTTAGGGATGCTCAAAGCTGCCCTGAGGGCATTATTTTGTGTGACCTGAAGTTTGTTTAGGTTTTTTGCTGAGGTACCCAAAAATAGGGCATCGCAGTAGTCCAATTTGGAGCCCACTGTAGCTCTGGCGATGAATAGGCAGTTTTTGGTGTAGAGAAAAGACTTAACTGCATTGATCACCTTGGTGGTGAGTGCGGCAGAGGAGGCTATGGCGTTGACCTGGCGGGACATGGATAGTGAGGAGTCAAGGTAGACACCTAGAGTGTTTACAGCTGTTGAGACAGTTATAGTAAAGATGTCAATGTCGAAGGTTTTGTATTGTGGTGGGAGCTTATTGAGAGTTTCGCTGGTGCCTGCTAAGAGGATCTCCGTTTTGTCTCCTTTTAGGCAGAGGCCATTGGCAGCCATCCAAGTCTGGATGGCTGAGTAGATTTTAGTTAAGGCTGCAGCATCTTCTTCATACGTACCAGATAGTGGGAGTAGTATCTGAGTGTTGTCAGTGTAATTGGTGTACGCTATGTTGCGACAGTCGAGATCATTGAAGAGCAGGAGGGTGAATATATTGTAGAGTGTGGGGGCAGTACACCAGCCCTGCGGCACCCCACAATGGATAGTAATGTGGGAGGCGCATGCAGTGTCTGAGAAGACTTTCATGAGTCTGCTGTTTAGGAAGGAGGCTACCCAGGCGATGGCTTCTGGGGAGAAGTGAGCCTCATTTTTTAAGTGCATGCCTAAAATGATATGGTTGACGAGGTCGAAGGCAGTGGACAGATCCAGGAGGAGAAGTGCTGGTTGCCTTTTTCCATGATGTCACTAAGTTGTATTTTCAGATCGAGTAGGGCCGACTCAGTCCCGTGCCCTGGACGGAAGCTGGACTGTCTTTTACCTAGGATGTGGTTAGCTTCTAAATATTGCTGGATTTGCGTGTAGGCGACTTTATTCAGTATCCTAAGCAAGAAAGGGACAGTGGCGATGGGCCGGTAGTTGTTGGCAATTTCTGGATCCAGGGTGTTTTTCTTTTTTTTTACAAGTGGGCGCACCCAAGCTTCTTTTTGGCCTTCTGGAACCGTGTTAGAGTTGAAGGAGGCGTTGATGAAGGACATGAGAAACAGGGCAAGTGTTTCTGCACAGTCTTTAATTAGTTTGGCTGGGCAAGCGTCTCCTTTGCAGTTGGAGGGCTTGATTCTGTTCATTATCTCAATTACTTTGAGTTCCGCATGATCTACCCTAACCCATCTAACAACACTCCTACTATCATGACCCCAGCGGCCAATGACACCCTGTGCACAATACCAAGCATTCTCTGCACAACAGATTCTAGGAACTCCCGACTGAGCTAGACTAGCCAAAAAATATGAACCACCCAGACACTCGGCACCTACATCCAACCGGATCTTGGTCCCACAGACTTTGCCATCCCAATCTCCTACCAACAAAAAGCCACCGACCAACCACCCAATTAGCACCAAATACCGGAATGGACAGCATCCCAAATGTAAAGAACGCACAATGCCCCACCTACCAGCCATAGACAATACCTGCCCGCTGATCCCAGGAGCATTGATAAATGCTAGGTCTCTGGTAGCTCATGCTACAGAGAGTGCCGATCTGATTCTGAGTGACAACCTAGACTTTCTCACCATCACTGAGCAATGGCTGCATGCAGCAGCAGGCCCCATGCTTATGTTAGCTGTGCCAGGCGGCTATACAATTCTAAGACAAGAGACAAGAGGTGGAGGTATCGCCATCATCTTTCAATCTAGCCTATCTATCAGACTGGCCCCCACACACGATATACAATCCAGTGAAGTCATCACACTCAAACTACCCTTGCCTGATTCCCAGTCCCTTAATATTCATCTGATTTACCATCCCCCAGGTCCAATTGGGACCTTTGAGGAAGATATCTATACAATACTATCCAACAACCTTAAAAGCTCATCTCAAGTACTACTTCTAGGCGACCTTAACCTAGGCCTTAATGACCCCTCAGATAAACCCACACTGGCAACGGCTAATATCATAACTGAACTTAGCCTCACCCAAAGAATTAAATCTCCCACTCACAACAAAAGGCGAATACTTGATTGGATAGCAGATTACAACTGCCAGGCCAACATCCTTTCCATCTCCCCTCTAGCCTGGAGGGATCACTTTCTCCTTTCATTTACACTCGCTACTAACAGACCCCCACCCATACTTGCGCCCATTGTCCCACCTACACTAACCAGGAACAAAAAAACCATCACAGCGGAAAGACTCATCCCCGCCATTCTCCCCACCCTCAACTCAGTCCCAGAGAGTACTAACCCCAAAATATTGGTTGAGGAATACAATAAAATGATGGCATCTTCACTAGATCAGATCGCCCTCCCCCTCAAAACGAGACCAAGTAAGCCTAACAAACATTTGAACAAGTGGTTCACACCTTTCCTAAAAAACCTAAAACAACAAAAAAGAAACTGCAAGGCCTCCTGGAGACTACTTCCCTCTGAAGCTAATAAACTAAAGTTCACTAACATCTCATCTCTCTATAAAAAAGAAATTTGCCTTGCCAAATGGGAATCCTACGACAACTGGATTTCCCAAGCTAATTCCAATATGAAAGAATTATTCACCATACTCAAAAGAATTGGAGACTCCCATTGCTATACCAGACACTTGTACTAACAACAAAAACTGGTGCTCAGATATCTAACATGCACTCGCCAACAAGGTATTGACTCTACAAAATAAAATAGCCCCAAAAAAAAGCCTCTTTAAATGCCCGACCATCTACCAATGCCCCCCCTAGTATATCCAAAATCCAACCTGTCAGTTTTAATTTCATTAAAAAATCCATTATCGAGGTAGAAAAAATGATCCCGTCTCTTAAACCCTCCAATTGCCAGGGCAACCTCTGCCCAGCCCATTTTATCAAAAATGCAGCCCGTGACCGATCACCCTTCATCTCCAAACTTATCAACGCCTCCGGCACTATTCCCACGAACCTCAAAGAATCCTGGGTGCTTTCTTTATTTAAACCTTTATTTAAAAAAACCTATGCTAGACCCTCAAACACCAACCAATTACAGGCCAATCACAACAGTTCTCTTTCTTCGGAAAATATTAGACAAAGTGGCAAACACGCAAATCCAAAAATACCTGGAACTGCACCACCTCTTAGGGGCAAGACAGTCCGGTCTCCGTCCTCAACATGGCACACAGACCGCCCTTATCGATCTAAAGGCCCAGGTTGAGGAACTTGGAGACAGCGGGAAATCTGCCTTCCTTCTCCTCCTTAACCTCTCAGCTGCTTTTGATTTGGTGGATCATAAATTATTCTGCAACCATCTCGAATCAGCAGCACATTTCTCCAACGAGGCCATAACATGGATTAGGTCATTCTTAAGCAACAGAACCATGAGGGTCTTCTCACCATCAGCAGCGGCAGACCCTATACCGATCACTTGCGGGGTGCCACATGGATCCTGGGTCTCGCCCACGTTGTACATTTTCACCAAGCCCCTTTTTGATGATTTGGACCATCTTGGTATCACCTACACTAACTATTCAGATGATCCTCAGATTTTCCTCCCACTTTCTCCTCCCACTTTCAGGGGGATTATGATAAGGATTTGGCCTTGGTAAATAGAGTGTACCTCATCATCCAGGCATGGATGGCTACACATGGTCTATGCCTGAATGATGATAAAACAGAACTCATCTTGGTCACCCCCAACAACCTAAAAAAACTATGCCCTGAATACTCCTCATTTATAATTGATGGTAACCTTATTAAGGTGGCCAAGGAGGTAAAGACACTTGGATTTTATCTTGACTCCACCTTGTCCTTCTCTAAACAGGTCAACACACTAGTGTCTAATACCGTGTACACGTGTAAACCTATTAGAATGGGTCAACCATTTCCCTCTAACAATAGTTGCATTATCTTGGCCAGAGCCCTTATTCTATCCCTCCTAGATTACTGCAATGCCCTCTACATTGGTTCAAACAAAACTATCATCAGGAGAATTCAAACTCTCCAAAATAATGCCTTAAGAGCAGCCCTAGGCATTGCCAGAAGAGATCACATCTCCAGAGTAGGAGACAAAACACCTGGCTTTCAACCAATGATAAAAATACTCCTAAAAACTGCGTTACTTACCCATAAACCACTAAACAGGGCCGCTCCTACTTACCTCTCTGAAAGATTCCACATACAGACTTCTGTAAGACCCTCCAGACTAGTCAACCTGAACTGTTTGTCCGTTCGCAGATTCAAACTATCTAGGGTTGGAGGTTGCAGCTCCCTTGTAAACTTTGGAACTCCTTGCCCCCCTCACCAAGAGAAGACCAATCTTACCTGAACTTCAGATCAAACACTAATACATGGCTCAAATCTATCGACCTGTAAACCTGCCAGTGTAATTTCCACCTTGTGACCCTATGCCTCTGCAGCTAGGATGCAACTTAACACCACTCCTGATACACTGTAAAAATGTAAATTCATGCTTTGTGTGTTTTATCTGTAACCTGCACTAGATCTTCCAGTCCTCACCAATCCATGTATGTACTGTATGTCACTATATATAATTTTATTTCATTCTCTGTAACTTTGTAACTAAGCTTTGCATATTCTTGTAACTTTTGCGCCCTGATACCCCCGGGTCCGGTGCGCATTAGAAATAATAGAACAAACAGGGGTCTCACAAAGCTGTTCATCCATCCTCTGGGCTTTTCTGCTTAGGGTTTGGTGTGTATTGATTCTTGAGCGGCACTAATACAAATGCTACAAGAAACCTTCCTTCAAATGAGATGTAACAATAATTTAGTGACTAATACAGTCATGCACTACATGTCTTTTAGAAGTTTATTAAAACAAATTCCCAGACAGAGTTAACGCTAGAAAGGTATATTTGTGTCACTTCAATTGGATTGGGGAGCCAATGGAAGCTCCCGATAGTAGTCATTATCAAGCTAACTAGGCTTCTCTAGGCCCTATCCAGGCCCTAGCCAAAATATATGAACCACCCAGACACTCGGCACCTACATCCTATCCAGGAGCTAAATACCCCCTAGCTGCCAGCAATTTCGAAACCTGCCTCTGCTCTTCCCCATTCAGCCATGTTCTTCTCCTTCCACTTATCCTACAGTGCATCCCCGACTTATCCTGTTACATCTCTCTCTATCCTTTCTTTTCTCGCTGCCCTTGCAGACTCTGACCTCCTAGTGCTTGCA
This sequence comes from Ambystoma mexicanum, assembly GCF_040938575.1. Lineage (NCBI taxonomy): Eukaryota > Metazoa > Chordata > Amphibia > Caudata > Ambystomatidae > Ambystoma > Ambystoma mexicanum. Next base: position 153,181,188 of record NC_090936.1, read on the forward strand.
CGTCTTCCTCCATGTCCCCCATCTTGTCCTATTGTGTCCGTCCTCCAGCCCACTCTACTATTGCCTCCTAGCCTCCCGACTGCCTTGAATCTCAACCCGCCTCCTCACTTCTACTCCAGCAATCCCTCTGTACCCCCAACCTCTACCAGTACCCTTACACTAGTCCTCTGGGATGCCCAATCAGTCTGTAATAAACCTCATCCATCACTGATCACTTTGACTGTCATAATCGCACTCTGCCAGTCAAGGGTCTCACTGAGACGTGGATCACTCCCCTGGACTCTGTTCCCCGACTGTCCTACTCACAGACTCCGCTACCATCTCTCACACCACCTGCTCTCCCAAAAGAGGTGGTGGGGCTAATGGTCAGCAAGGTCCAACTATTGCCCCCCTTCCACAGAGGGAGTCAGAACTTGCTACCACTTTCCTTTGAATTCACCACCACCCAACTCTTCTATATGGCCCTCTCCCCATTCGAAATTATTGATCCCCAGGCCCTTCCAACTCCTCTGATTTGGACCCCTTCCTCAACCCCATTTCCACTTAAACCCCATTATCGCTTGTAGGAGACTTCAACCTCCCCAAAAACTTCACCCACCAACTTGAACTCAACTCTTTCTTTCTCCCCATTTCCACTCTCACTATTGTCCTCTCCCCTCCTGACCACTCTATCTGCAACTTCAGCATTATTGCTCCACTCTCCCATGCACCCCCCACACATTAGTACCATCTCCAAAAGCAAATTCAAACCCGACTTCCTGGATCCTTATCTAACAGAGGTAAGGTCTTCCACGCTCTCTTGATCCCCTGCAGGTCTCTTCCATTGATCAAGCCTTCCCAGACTTCAGCCTGTCTGGATGCTCCCCATTTGACATCCACTAGCCTTCCGATACCTTTGCTGCTTCTGCTGATCGTCCTCATCCCTGGTTCACTCCTCGGATCTCCATCTTCAAAAGAGACATGCAACCCCCCACCTCTCAAAGTGGTGCAAAGACTGAGCTCCCCGCTCGTCCCCTTGCCTATAAGAATTCCCCCACTCATTTGCCATGACCCTTGACTGTGCCGAAGCATCAACCATCACCAGTCTGGTTACTCCCTTATGCTCTCACACACACACACACACACACACACACACACTACAAGCCATGCCGTCTCTTTCTTGCACTACAGCTACCTCCTTCACTTTTTGCTAACTGTATTGCCCACTACTTCTCTTCCCTGACAGCGTCACCACACCCATTTCTCCCTCCTGTGTCCTTCTCCACCCACCACCTATTTAGACAATTTCCTCTTTATGATCATTCCTCCCAATTCCTCCTCAGGAGCTGTAACCCATCCTTACAACTCCAATGAAGTCACTAACTCTCTGAGGACTGCTTTGAAAACACACTGGCAGGGACTTTGAGTGCAAAGTTTGATGTTAAGGCTTGCTTAAAGCGAGCTATAAAAGAGTTCCCACAAGGATGTGTTTTGGGCAGGAAGTGGGTGGGAATGGCCATAGGGAATAGCATGGCTATAGGCAGTGAACGGGTGGGCAAACAACACCTACAAGATGTATGTCCCTCCTTATAAACTCTTGTTTTAAGTTATCTGTGGTTGGGCCATTACCTTAGAAAATCTTGCGCCAAGATGCCTTCTGGTAAATGTGCGTGCTTTAAGTGGTTTAGGTCAATTACCTAAAAATGGTCGCATTGACCAAAAGTTCTAAAAATGCTCCCACCAAAGGTTTGAACACCAAAAGTTCAAACCTTTGGTGATAGCATTGAAAAAAAACTGGGGGCTACTGGGGTGTCCCCCGCATCGCCCCGCTCACTATACTTTATGGTATAGTGAGCGGGGGCAAACCCCGCAGCCTTCCGTTACAAAAACAAAAAAAGAAAAGGACCCTGCAGCGCCGTTTCTCGATCAAGGATGTGAAAGGGAACTGCCGCTGCAGGGAACCAGCGTGAGGATCAAGGTAAGTGGGGTTTGTTTATGTTGGGGGTGGGGGTGTGCGAAGGGTGTGGGTGGGTGGTGTGTTATAGGTGTGTTGTGTGTGTGAGAATGTGTGTGTGTTCGGATGAAAACGGTGCAAACATCTGGTAGTTTGCACCTTTCTCATGCGAATGATTTGCCCGCGGTACTTTCAGCCGCGGGCAAATCACTCGGATTCCTATAAGTGCCAATAACATAACCTAGTCCATTGCTCCCCATCTGTGCACTAATGCAATCGTTTCAGATGATAGCTGTTGCAAGCAACACTTAATATCCCAAATTAAAAATGGGCCAGAAAAGAGATAATAACAGATTAATGCAGCAGATGTAGTTGCAGGGTTACAATGAAGCAGCAAAGATAGGTAAGGACCAAACAAAACACAGCAGTGAGATGTAATAACTGACAGAAAAATTAAAAAACGGAAAGCAATTTAAAGAGAACTTAAAAGTGAAGATATGCAAAGCAACATGGTAAGAGACAGAGAATGCAACAGAAGCGTCAGTAATCAAATACAGAGAAACATGGTAATATAAAGAAGGGTTCAAGGCATTTTTGGTTGGATGTCACAGTTTGGAAAAAACCAAGCTCCACCATCTTTCAGGCACTGCATTCTTGAGACTAGACAGCTCCTGGGCCACAACTATTGACTCCTGGCCAGAGGAAAATCCTAACAGTCTGGAACTACTTTTAGCTCTTGCTCCATGAATTTTCCAACCACTGAGAAGAGTGAGGGAGGGAGGGAGAGAAGGAAGGAAGGAAGGAGGAGTAATAGGATATAGGATTAGCAGAGCAGGGGGCCGTAAGGAAAAGTTGAGGACAGTAAGTCAGAGGACCACAGTAGTAGTAGTTGTATGAAGACACAAAGTAACGCAAGATCATTAAAAAATACAAAATCGCAAGCAAACAAAACAAATTATAATGCACACATATAGAATCAGGGACTCAAAGTGTAGTGTACTGCCGAATAAAATCCCTGTGGTTTGCAGGATATCGAGAGATAAGTCGCTCAAGGCCCTTAACAGGGCAATACAGACCTTGCTCTTAGCTTCAATGTCAATTGCAGTGATACCAGCAGGGGACAGATGACCTGATCGGCCATTGGGAGGGGATCGCCTGGTCTGCAGTGGCCACTGGTGAGGACAAGTGCAGCCAATGGGGCAGCGACTCTGGAGTGTTGGAGCACTATGGAGGAGTGTGCACTGGTCTCTTCTGTGAAGTTAGCAAGTCCTCCATTGTTAGCAAGAAGCCTCCTCTCTGATCACAGTAGTAAAACCAAAAGACTGACAGCTGGTTAACAGGTATCCCGATCTTTGTCCAAGCTGGCGTTCATGCATCCTTTGCTTTTTACACTGAACCTCAGCATTGGTGAGATATCACTGAGCACAAACACTGTCTTGTAGCACGCGGTGGAGGGTCCTTCTCAGCCACTGCACCGATCAAACCATCCCCAACTGACCTGCAAATAATCATCACCAGACAGACCTTTTGCAGTGGGGTTTTGAGAGGAGGGACGGGAGGAGAAGCATGGGTCCCGGGGGTGGAGCCGGGGGAGGGGGGGAATGACCAAACAAGCCCTCATGCTTCCGACCCCTCCGTACTTCTCTACCAGAAAGAATGTTCTACTTGTGCTTCATGCATTTGTGTAGCCTGCGTTTAAGGAACACTGGATCTTTGGCAGCAAAAAATATATAAAACACACATGAAATGAAGCAGCAAATCCTGGAGTGCAGGGCTACTTTTTGTGATGAGATATTCTGTCTTCCTGGATCAGCATCTGTGTTGCAAGTTACTTTCTCTTTGCCATCAACACCCAGTGCCCTTTAGAGCAGAATAAGTAACTCCAGAGCCTGGCTAGGATGCAGTTAACACACTATGCAAGTAGGCACAAAGAAAGGTTATTGCTCCATTCCTCCTTTCCATATTTAAATGTCCTGGCTGCTGTTAATGAAGATAAGTTCATGGCAATCCTTTAAGCAGTGATTGCGGTTACCTCCCCCTTGTAATTGCTGCTGTATTCAGCATTGCAGCTTGAAAATGTACAATCTTTTGCCAGCGTGACTGGTGATTTGCTGTAGTGTTGAGGCATCATTGTTTTCCCTGGAATGACCCGAGTAAGCAAGTGCAGCTAGACCGAACCAACTCGGGTCAGTTTGGGTTGGGAGGAGTGGTGTCCACTCCAAGAGAATCTTTTAAAATAATGACCCACAATTGTGCATTTTACCATACAAATTTCAGAACATATGTTTAAAAAAACACACAAGTAATTGACAATATGCTGCGTGGGAACCAATGAAATATTCCAATAAATTCAAGGTCAACAAGCGTGGTTTGGAGAATTCTGCACCTCATTTTTATGCTGCATATGATCTCAAAGAAACGCATGGAGGCCCAGCTAAACAACTTTTGCTAGTGCAGCATGTTATCTGATTACATGTAATACCTTCTATTAACTAACAGGAGGCCACAAGGGGATTCCACACTGAAAAACCAATCAGTATTAACAGAAGAAACCAAGTAATGCCGAAATTCACAAGTCACTTTTCTCAAATATAAATGTGCTGTTTGAAGTGACTACAGATGATAAGCACGCCCTACTTTAAAAGGTAACTATTCCAATATTTAATTTCTGAATATGCAAAGAAAGGAAAGACTGTTACTATTTATTCTGTACATCTATCACTTGATGTCGGAAACAGATCTTCATTTATTTTACTTTTGAAAGTAAAAATCCTACACCTATAGGGGAGCTTTGGGTGAAGCCTCAGTGTACATTTTTTGCAGACGACAGAAAAGTCTTCAAAACAAAACATTCTTTCCCACAGAACACAACAGAACTTGTTGTTTCTGCCAGGTAAACAACTATCTTGCAGAACTTGAGTCATTTTGGGTCCTTGGAGTCAGGGTGGACATTGAAATACTGGTCTACTGGGAATATTAGGATTGGCTGTAAGCATGCTATTTAGGTGTGATGTGCAAACTGTAAAATTGCTTTAATAAAACATACCTTCTTACAAAACTATCAATATAAGTGAGAATAAACTCTAATTCCGTCTCTCCAGTAACAATAATTTCAAATCAGTTTTCTTGAACATTGATATTCCTCCAATGTCACAATGTTTACAACCTGCCAGATTTGAGCAAGTATGTAAAGTCAATATATCTTTTTTCAAAACGCAGGAAATCAGATCACTCCCTTACCACCTCACACTGTAAATATTCCAAAGCCTTCAGAAGCAGTTTTATTAGTAAACGATGTACGAGTCTTCACTCCAAACAAACAAGCCTGTGGCCTGTTTGGAGCAATGCTTTGAAATTCGCCTGAAAGGCAGAAATGAAACTGTTGGCATGTTTTGAAAGGTTTTGCATGTTTTCCCTTTTATTGTTTCCTCCAGAAGTCTGCACTTTGGGTCAACCTGAATTCCTCCAGTCCCCCAGTACCCTCAGCTCTCACACCCACCCCCTATAACCCTACCCCCACATACACATATATGTGCATGTAATTGGTCCATGTCAACCAAAAGCGCACACGCAAAGCATAGACTTTCAAAACATCAACTACGGTTTTGAAACCAGGCAATTTTAAAATAAAAAAAGTTCTTTACGGGAGTTAAAAAGACCTGCACGACTACTCAACTCTTCAGCTAGAGAAAAAATGAAAATATGATTATGACCTGCAGGAAGAGAATGTTCATTATAAGTGAAGTTGGATAGCGATACCTCCATAGTTCGGTTCAGCCCCATTTTTTGGAGACTGCCGGGGCCCGGCCCCGGCCCACTTAAAGCACTGTCTAAATCACCTCTCGGGGAAACAACTCACTTTGAAAAGTCAGAGGCTGTTACTTTGAAGGGGATGTAGTCATTACAAATGCCTTTTCAGTAACCTCAATTATTTGGCCCAATTATTCTCTCGCTGATGCCATTTTGCTGAGAGGAGGGGCAAAATGGGATATAGATATATTCTCCAGAAAGGGGGAGGCAAAAATCCGAGTAATCCTCCCATACCCAAATGATTCTCACCCTCATACCCAATTATTAGTGTAGGGATGCAATGAAATGTAATGAAATCCCATTATTCAATCAAAATAGAGAATGGTTAAAATATTTTCATGACAAATAACCTCATAAGGGGAGGGGTTGCCCTCTTTAAAATGCTCAGCTCTATGAATGTATGAAGAGAACAAATATTTGGGAAACCTCAAGAACAAAAAGCCAGGGGGTCCTGAAGAATACCAGCTCTCCCATATAGAGAAAAAATGATTTTAATAAAAGAAAGTAAGGAGCAATTCTGGAAGAAATGACTCAAAGCCATTGAGGGAGATCATTCTATACTGGGACTGAATCAGAAGGACATCCACTGCTTAGGAGTACAACCAGGTTGCATACAGCTATAGTAACTGAAGGCCCCACTCAAGTGCAGGCAATGAGGAGAGATTTGCCAGAGTGAGCCAGTAGGGTGAGCAATCTGGTCAGAGTCCTATAGTATTGTGTCTGCAAAGCACACATTTGTTTAAAAAAAATTGATTAGCAGAGTTCGACAATTAAAAATGTCCTTGATTAGCAAACTTATTTGATTAGCAATTTTCTGCATATTAGCAAAATATTACAACTAATATTTGTAGTAGCAAAGACATAAAATGAGCAACACCACAGAATTTTGGTGTACCGCTGAAGTAAGACAGTGAGATGAGTGTCTGTAAAATGTAAAAGTTAGCTGCATGAATGGGCACAAATAGATATGATAGAAAGACTCTGAAAATGTTTTCAGTGCAAGGCTCTGTGCAGCAGGCTGCAGTCACTTTTGCAGAGGTCTGTATTCTATGTATTTGTATTGTTTAAAACGCAGACCTGGCTCAAGAGCAGCAGAGCACTGTACAGAGTCTCCATAGCCAGCAGTTGGGATGGCATCATTTAACAGTAGCTTTCTAGATGGGGTTGAGCGGGCACCACTTTCTTAACGTTGGTTAATGATAGGTTGTTTTGTCGTTCCCTATGTTATTTGGTCCTGTCGCCAGGTAATACCCCACTTGCGCAGTGGAGTTATAAGTAAAATTGAGGAAAATGTTTGTCTGGGTGTGGTAACCCAAACAGCTGGAAGGACCTGTGTGAGTACTCACTATAAGTTAATTGTTATTCTTTGAGTCTAATTTAATATGTTTTTCCTTTTTTTTCCATAGAATAAGATCATTCTGTAGTTTGAAAAAGTTCAAGTGCATGCAGTTTGAAAAAGTTCAAGTGCATTCAATATATTGTAGATGTTTTATTCCAAAGAAAGAAAAGGCCTATACAATCAAAGTGCAATGCATTTCGGTCCTAGTGACCATCTTCAGGGACCATTTCTAAAAAGAAGAAGAATGTTTACAGGAAATCATAATCATTGTAAACATTTTTCAGAAGAAGTTCTCGTTTTCAAAATATTGTCAACCCCTTAATAGTTACATTCTAATAATTACCAGGCTTTTGTTTCTTTACTTGGACACCCTTAGAGCATTAACATTATCAATGCATTTGCTGCTCTGGGGCCCTTGTGTGAATCTGCAATACATTCATGTTCAAACAAATGTACTATCTTTTTCTGTGAATCAGGTGAAGTGTTTTACATGAAGTATTTTGTACAAATTCTTCCTTATTTTCTTGCTCACTGGGTTTTTCAAGGGCTCCTGTTCTGGTGCCCTGTATTCAAATATGCCACTAGTTAGGTGGGATTCCGAAAAGTGCATAGTTTCTGTCTATAGTACTATACATAATACATTCTTACCTTGACAATTGTTTCACAGAGCATCCGCGGGACAACAGGATCGCAGTAGTGTGGCTACCTGTGTTCCCTGCTCATTTTTATTTCAGTAATGGCGCTGGCAAGTGGAACATGATGACGGCATTGCGTGCCGGTGGCCATTTTGCCAATGTTTCTTGATATGAAATTATGGCAGACACTTGTGCTGGCATTAGATCATGTTCTTGTTCTATAGGATCTTGCACATATATAAAGTTTTTGGACTTTTTCAAATTTTTTTATTAGAAAGATCCAAACTTTGTTCCTGGAAAAAGTAATCAAACTGATCTTCGTGCTCAATGATTATGTCTCAGCAGTTCATGTTGTGCCTTTACAAAAGATCTAAAATGCCCACTGGGTTCTATTATTGGAATTTTCACCAGACGGTTCATAAACAGGACTGACACTGGGGGTTACATTTATTTATCATGACATTCCCATAGCAACGAATTAGGCATTGTAAGTGTTCTATAATGCATTCCACAACAGCTGTTGGTCTCTTGATACTGATAAGTAACGTAATAATTACAAAGTCATCCAAAACTGTGCTTGACTGATAGAATAGTGGCATGGATTCTACAGTCTGTGCGGTGTGTTGGTGATATCCCTTAGAGGTTGTTAGTTCAAAAAAACATGCATGAATGCAGTCTTTATTCATACCCCATGGATGTAGGGAATTCAGTTTTTTTTATCCAGTAGCTCTCTTTTTGGTTCAGGAGTTTGGGGACAAAGCTACTTTCTCAACAGTCTCCAAGATTTGGAATTTCATTTGCGCAATTTGATTTTTTGGTTCCTTAAAATGCAGTGCTACTGCGGATTTTAAATTTCCAGTGTAAATGTTGGAACGATGCTCATTCCACCAAATATTTGCTCACTCACTGATAAAAGGGTGTGCGCTTGTTTTGAATCAGTATTGTATATGTAAATTAATTCGAATTGTTAATCAAAAAATAGAATTAGGCAGAGTGCATTCATTTTGAGTTTGATTTATTCTGCTAGTTTCTGGAAACAGTGCTTCAGGTGTATTTTCCTTATTGTAAGAGTGCGGAGCCATCCATCATTTATTTTTTGGTCTAATTCAAATAAAATAATGGTAGGCGTGAGATTATGGAGCACTGGACCTATAAACCGAGAGTACAAGGACCAGAAATAATTCATTGTGTGAGTGCTGTTTGTGTGTGGGTTGTTAAACCTCCTTGAATGAAGTCCCATGCAATTGAAATTGTTGTTATACGGGCACCCTTAAACACTGGTTTTACCCATGACACAAGGCTGGTCTCAGTATAAACCAGAATATTCACTACAAAATAGATTTCTATGCTGCTTGTAGGCCCAATTTTGCCCCAACTCGCTGTGCCTGCAATGATTGACCTAGGGTTGTCCGCACACCTACTGCCCTTGGATCGTCTTCTCAGGTGGCCAGGGAAAGGCCATCACTTTTGGTTCCTGACCCTGGGGATGGAGATGCGAGGGAGGATCACCTGGGTGGAGGGTCCTTGGGGATTGGAGAGAGGAGGCCATCAGGCGAGACATGGTATTCCCCGTTCCCTTGTCCAAATAAATCCCACCCAACCTTTATAGGTTGTTGTTACTCTTCCACACTGATGTATGTTCCAAAAGTATCCCATTAAGACTCCTTTAAGACTGGGACGAGGAAGAGGTGATTAGGATTAATGCACATCATTAGTCCGTTTCACCACTATAGTACTGTGATAAGGAATATGCCTGAAAAGAATCAGGCATCGCCTGTTCATTGTTGTAATGAGGGTCAGGCCAATTACTCACAGCTGCAACCTATGTGTAGACTTCGGGTGCTTAAAGACAGGTTCAAGCACCAGTTCAGGGAGAACCTGCCTGGAGAGAAGGGGTCAGATGAGAGGTGAGGAGCAGGCTGGAGCAGGACACGTAGAGAGGATGTCCTATGTTCCCAAGGGAGGAAGGAGGTGTTGTGCCCTGAGCGGGCCGCAACAGGACCAAACCCAAAAAACTTGTCAGTGTTACATGTTCCCAGCTGGAGCTGGAGAACACAGAAAAAGCCTGGCTGCTGCGGGCCGCTGCCCAGAGGTTTTTAGGTAGCGAGCACTGCTTGCTACAACTCCCGTCGCCTATCCGGGAGCAGAGAAGCGAATGAGGAGCCTTACGAAGCCGACCCAGCGAAGCAGAGCAGCTCCGGTGAGTATGAGGGAGAGAATACTCGTACCGTAGTGCTCTGGAGAGCATGTGAAAGTCACATAATAAAAGGGTTTGGAACCTGAGGAAAGGGAGAAGGAACAGCGCATAAACATACCAAGTGATTTTTGAAATAAGAATGAAGCATGGAAAATGTGCCAAATATTAAGGCGATTACTACAGTCAATAATGAATACCGAACTACAGAAAAGATACAAAAAGCATATACAAGCGTGGCACAGCTGGAGGAAAATTACGTACTGTGTTACAAGGAGTTGAAATGTGTTGCAAGCAATAAGGAACAAAGTGAGAGATGCTTGAGCAATTATGAATTGAATGAGAGGAGCGTGTAAAAGGCATGCTGTGGAACTTGAAGAGTGAAGTGAGTGCAAAGTGGTGGAAAAAGATATGCACCATCGATCAAGTTGAATGCAAGTAGGGGCAAAGCCAAAAACACCTCCAATAGACAAATAGTGATGAAGCTCTAAGTTGCTAGAAAGAGGAACAGAAACCACGGCAGATGCTCAATGCCAACACTCGTAATGGGTGGAAAACCAGTGTTAATCAAACAGGCCTAAACAGTGTCACAATGTGCCAAGGGTTATCGGTTTGCGTGACCTGTAATGGGTGGACGGTGTGGTCCGACAACTTTGACAAAACAGAGTAGCCCCAACCTAGGAAGAGCCCGGAAAAGCGTGAAGGCAAAGGCTGTGTGATGTACTTGCTGAAGTGGAAAAGAGCATTTTTGTTTGGTGCAAGTTGAAAGGAGTACCAGTGCAAATTGATAATATTGTTGAAAACCAAGAGACTGGAACGACTTGGAACTGTGTTGATCTTGCGGAAGGAGACCCTGAGATATTATGGAACTTTTTTTGATCTTGGGCAAAGGAATATTCAGGATATTCTGGAACTGTGGTGAACTTGAGGAAGAAAACCAAGAGATGTTTTTGGAATTGTGTTACATTTGGGGAATGGAACCCCGATTTCTATTTTCTTTGTGGAACTATATTGAACATGGGGGAAGGGGAAGCTGTCCCAAGCCCGAACTAGAAGAAGCTCAGAACTTTCTTTTGAACACTGTTTCTTTTGGTGCTGCCATCCTTACACATTGTATATTTATAAGTGTGAGGGCAAGTATGGGTTTTGGGTACAGACAGGCTTTTAAGATGAACTCACTGACACAGAGGATCCTTCGTTTCTTTAGGTAGGGAAATCCTGTCTTAGCATTGGGCAAGGTGGGCTTTAATCCATCCTGACATATAAAATAAAAATCCTTTAGTTCCGAAATTTAATCTGTTGTCTGTGTCTTACTTTATGATGCCTTCTCACTGCCCATCATTGTCGAGTTCGGATCTAGACCCATGCTGGGAAACTAGGAGGGACGTTTATTGACAAATTCCCTCTCTGGGATCCCCATCCATCAGCTCCATCTGTGGATTTGGACCCACAGCATGCACTCTTGGCTGCACGCTGTGACAAAAGTCCTTGATTTCGGTGCTGTTGTAAATTCCATGAAATGGTTCATTTTTAAATGACCTCTACATGGAACCTCCTGGAGAACTCCTCCCCAACACAGACATCAAGATGCACCAGTACACAGGTGTAACTAAATATCATTTTCTTGGATGGTATACATTGATTCAAGAACTGTCCGACCCTCATCCAAGCCTGGATGTCACTCAAGGCCTGAATTGGCTGGCCAACGCAAACATTGATGGACTCATGCTGCAACCCTTACCCAGCTCTCCTGGCTTTACTATTGACTGTGACCATTCATACAAAACACACGTCATTGAGAAGACCCAAACATCGGGACCCGCCAACTTGGTCACAGCCATTTCACCATATTCGGCGAAACAACGTTTTGCAGCGATTTGTAAGGAGGCGAGTTAGGGTACTATGTTTAGACTTAAGTGGGTTGGGAATAGGTGAGCGGCATGGGAGTGGGGTATGGGCGGCCTGCCCCCATACAAACCGAAGCGAAAAAGGCAGCAAAATGACCCAGGCAATCAGGGCGACCCCCAGGTCCCCATGCAGCATGTCATTAGCTTGCGCTCCTCTACAAAGTCAAGCTTTTCATTCCTGCTCAGAGGTACATAACAGTTGCCCACGTCCTGGTCATCTCCCACCTGGACGGTTGCAATGCTCTACTCACAGGCCTTGCAGATGCTGCCTTGGTGCCTCAGAAAGCCATGAGGCATTTAGCACTAGGCCTCCTCACAGGACTAGTACAATTCGATCACATCACCCTCATTTTTAAGCGTTGCCGCTGGCTATTTCTTCAAGCATGCATCATGTTGAAGACTGCCTCATCACTGCAAAGCCGGAAATATGCCTTTTCCTGATTTGCACCCGGTCTATGGAACAAGTTACCAATGCAGATAAGATTGGCTTCCTCCTTCCTACACTTCGGGGTGGACCTGAAGACTCTTCTCTACAAACAACATCTCACCAATGATTGATCGCTCCAGTCGACCCTTTCACCCCCTCTAGAGTACCCCCTTGCTCACTCCCGCTACCTGTCCCAGTTCCTCTGCTACTCCTAAGTTCTACCTGTAATCCTTGGGTGCAACCCCTATGTATGAGTTCATTATAAATCCCAAAAATACATGCTGGAGCTCCAAGCCATATGTGTGATGGATTAGACCATCCACACAGGAAGAGAGTGCTCGCCTGGAATTTTTTTGTTTAAAAGAATGAATGGTGGGAGATCAACCTCCGAAAAAATGTGTGGCCATTCCCGCACATATTTTACATGCTCACCGCAAAGCAGAAAAATATTCATGTACTCTGGGAGGACACAGCTTACCAGCACCACCCTTCCCCGTCATGTGTAGCTCAGACCTTACAGCCATGGGTACATCAAAAGCCTATGGCTGTGGGCAGCCTGATTAGAATTTCAAGGCCCCATGGATTTGCATCTCCATTGTTCAAAAACTTGCTGGTGACGGCGAATACTGAAGAATGTTAATTAGCAGGCCTCAGGAAAGGCCTGGGTGCAGGAAGTGACAATGGAGGCCAGACGCCAACACCTCTATGTAATAAAATGTGTCAACTTGGTACAAACACCCCTTCTTGGTATGAAAGGGCAGTGACTGTCCTGTCTGGAACCACGCCTTTCAGAAAAGGGAAGTATGTGAATTGTTGGAGATGAAGGTCTGCCTGCAACCCCCTACTTCAAAGGAGGCCCATGTTGTGATCAAGTGCTGCATAGGGCTCAGTTAATTAGGGAGACACATTGATGTACAACAGACAGGAAGATGGGTGGAACTTAGAAGTATATGTTGTCATCCTTCCCCTGTCTGTTGCCAAGCTCTCCGATTCAGCATCACTGAAGATTGTTGGTGAAGACCCAGGATTGGCTCACTTAAATTAGGATTGGCCTACACCAATCCATGGGCCCCGTTTGGCTTTAAAAGAGGGCTGAGCCCCTCACTGATCAGATCTGAAGACTTTGCAAGGAGTAAGGAGGACTCATTTGGACCCAAGCTGAAGGAACAGTCTACCTTACATCTTCCGCCAGTGAAGGAAGGCCAGGAGTTACAAGAGGGAAGCAAGATCCCTCCCCTAAACATCTCCCAGGGAACAGAGGGAGATAGACTCAGAGGACCAATCCAGCAGTTCCAGAACCGGTACCCAGCCACCACCCAGCATGCCCTGCTAGGTTCTGACAGCAAGCTTCCTACGTGGGAAGTGCCAGAGAACCTCTGGACAAAGGACAAGGCTGTTGCCTGCTAACACCCTCATGAGATATTGGCCGTCCACCTTGAAAGGACACGAGACCTGCAAAGAAGCTAGTAGGAGTGCCACACAAGCATCATCCAGCATCCATCTTTTTAAGGACAATTTCAAGACAATCAAATTCTTGAACCGGATCCGGCTGCATCGCTGACTATTGTTACGACAGTCACCAGAGCCGTCTGAGGCACCTCAACCAGCATTCCAGATCTGCCAACCAGCACAGAGACAACGATTCTTCGCCCCGCACCAGGCAGCCAGCAGACATCCGTCCAGCCTTGATTGCCCGCACCGGACAGCCTGCAGACATCTGTCCAGCCTCGATTGCCGAACTGTCTGCTGCCTGGTACCCGCAGCTGTCTCCCGCCACTAACTCCATCTTACGGGCTGCGAAGCACCCTGGAACCGTCTCGACACGGTGAAGCACTAAGAACTTCTTCAGCACCAGGTACATTGTGGTTCTGAGCCCATGGTGCTTCTCTCAAGGCCCCTGGAGACTGTTACGACCCTTTGCCCCTTTAGTGTTGAAACCAAATAACTTTGAACAGTAAGACCGATTGCTTTACCAACTACCATCCTGTCAGTATCCAGAGTGCATCCCTTTCCTTTGTGAAACTATCTGTCCTCTGTGTTCCTTTACAGTGTGGGCTATAATTGTAGTGAGCTAGAACGGTCTGCTGTAGTAATAATGAAGTAGATATTTGTATACAACCTTGACTGGACAGTCCCTTTTATCATTGGGTAATAATTGTATTCTTTGCTGTGTTGCAACTAACCAATGATCCACGACCTTGCGGTGATAAGCTTGCCGTTTCGTCCACGTTACGAAAACTGGACAAGGTGGTCTTCTAATTCACTTGTATTCCAATATGTTTGGATCCTGTCTGGTGTACTAGAGGTGTGGGGTTGACTGAAGGTTTATAAACCGATATTCATCTCTGGACCACTGGTGCCCCGGAAGTTGATTCATCACAATATTAACCAAGAACTCATATGGGACTAGACTACTACGTGCGATCATGTGCCTGCGAGGATAGGGGCCGTGCAGGCACAAAGGTGCATGCCACCAAAAGTAATCCAGTCAGGTTTTCTGAAGGAGGATCACTCTGCATGAAACACTGATGACTTGTGCATAATGGAGGGCCACTGCCCTAATGAAAATTGTGAACGGGCCGGCCGTAATGGGAGCACACATATGGTCCATTATTTTACCTGTCTCGTACTAGAGCCATAAAGGACCTTGAATTCCATGGCTAAGTATCGAATGGCAGGGGCATTAATTTGGGGTCAGAGTGGCTGTACCACTCGGCCCCCTCGACGATTCCCACTGGGACTTATATGCCTGTCTTTAGCAGGATTTAACTCGCGTAAAGATTTGTATGAGTGCCAGTGATTTCATAATGGTCAAACGCTACAATGTTTTTGGTGCATCATTGGTGTATCATTAATAGACAAATTTTAAACACTAAAAAAGCAAGCAACATAAAATTAGAATTATTCAATCTATTCTGTCATATATATATTGAATCATTTGTGTTCACAACTTAACATCCATCAGTAACTCCTGCGTTGGAATCCATCTTCTAATGCATATCTTTAGAAAACGTTTTCTATTTGCTCCCCTAGTCCAGCTCTTACCAGAATCCAACTGATGTCTAATAGATCTTGGCCAAAATACCTCCCCAAGCCTTTGTAAAAGCGACATCACACTCAACCAAAGTCTTCACCTTGCGGATATGAGATGATGGAAACTATTTGGCTACCAGTAGTCATACCCTACAGGGAATGTTCTGCCATGAGACAGTTATATCATAAATTTGAACTACTTTAGTCTCGTGTATTTCCGACGTTTAATAGGGCATGGGAATAGCCCTCTGTATTTATGAATGTTTACTAATGAGCATATATTTTTGAGCATGTGTTAATTTCTTCAAGTGTGCAATATCCTGGCGATAGTCTCTTTCAATTGATTTATTTGTTAAGGATTAGTGCCATGCCCTCTTTTCACATGATGTTCATCCTTGACAGGACAACTTTGCGCAGAACTCCCCACATCATGGCCAGAGGTAAAACCCCCCTGGCCAATCAAATAGCACAGGGAGTTGGCTTTGGGGGAGAACATTTTTAGAAAGTGATTTAGGGCTCAAGCCATACCGTGTGTAGCCAAGGACACCAGCTACAGCAAACTGAATTCTATTGAAGTGGTTGTATCCGGGTCAAGGGCCATTCTGCAGCATTTGCCTTCAAGCTCGTTTAACTATGCCGTAGTATCCAGGACACAAGCAGCTGAACCGTCAAGGGCTATGGCTGCAACCTTGGAATCACACACTCCAAGTAAAGGAGTCAAAGTCAACCCTCCAGAAGGCTGTGATCTCTACAGCATTAACCAAGAGCGCCCATTCATCCCCAGAGTAGGTTTAGTCATGCATTGCCATCCAACTCAAGGGGACTCCATTTATTAACCTTGGAAGGATGAAGGGCTCAGGGGACCAGCTGGGATTCGAACCTGAAACCATGGGGTGAACCACACATCCGGCAATTGATGCATTCTGTCTGCTCAGCCACAAACCCCGCTTGATGTAATCATCTGTGCCCCTTTTAATGATGTCACGAGTGTCGAACGTCATTTGCCGTGCGCTTCTGTGATGTAGGTTAATATCCCTCCTTATGATGGCATTGGGGTCAAAGGTTATTTGATGCCCCTTCTGCTACCCGTGCGATTTGTGTTGGAAAGGAGCCAGATGTATGCAAAAGAGTATTTATTCATTTTGTAGGTTTTGTAGCGTTCCATTTCAGGCAGCTGTTTGGGACACAGGGGAAGAAGGGAGTGGAGGGGAAGAAAGGGTGCAAGGATGGTAGATGGGAAGAAGGAGGGCTATATTCAGAGCAAAAGGGGTAGGTTATACATACAATGCAGTTACATGCATACAAGGAAGATATTTTTTCACTGTGCCTCCAAACTTACAACCCCAAAGTATAGTTTAAGACATGGAAACAATGCTTTCAGTTTCCAATATAGAAACTCGTTACTTTTACATTACAAATAATGCAGGATGATTTGTAAAACAGGACCATTTTAGTCAAATTTATAATTAAAATGCTTACAAAATAAAGCATTTCACTCACTAGCATATTTTGTCTTTTTACTGCCCTCACTGTTAAACTGAAGCTTTCACTTAAGCACCAAAACCTACATTGTTGTTGAAATCATGTTCTATTAACGTTAGAGGCCTCCTCGGGAGCCAGGCGTACTCATTTTGGGGTTATGACCATTCCCGTTTCTTGGCCCGGGCGGAGCTGGCGACGGGCCTGGGCGCAGAGCTAAATAGCTCAGGAGGTGGGCGCAGTAAGGGGCCGGACAACAGATGAAGCAGCCTAATGCACTAGTGGGTGCTCCTGAGATGTTCGGCTGGCTGCTCTCTGACTTGTGAATGACTGCAATGCATTTGGAATATGCAAACAAAGGAATTCACATTCCAAACACAGCGTGTGAGATGCTCTGGAGTCACACAGCCTGTGCCCCACATACTATGTGTTGACAGCCTTTCAAGTGGGGCAATTTATAAGTGATGGCTCATTTAACAAGCCATTGTTTTTACACAGTATGTGTTTAACATTTCAGTGTTAAGAACTGAACATTGGGCATTTATATTCACCAGGCCAGCACAAGTATCTGTCAGATGACCAAACCTATGCTTTCTTCAAAGTAACTATTTTCTTAATTTTCATGTCTTTTTATTTGACACACAAACGTGTTTTTTTATATATTACTTTTTAGTTAAATATGGTGCATCCCTGGCAAGGTTAACTGTCATTTTCTTGCTTAAGTATTCTAGTGGCTGCTTTGGGACATGGACTCACATCAAAGGTCTTTAATTTAATTTTTTTAATTTTTTTATTTGTATATCAATCCTTAGGATTTTTACAAAAAGTAGTTTGTGGCTATAAGAAAGAAAGTCTGAAGAAAACATTTCTTGTAGATCTAAAGCTGGCAATGCGAGTTGTTAAATGGCGGGTGTTGACGAGACGCAGGACGCCGAATCTGATGGAGTTGGAAAGGCCTCTTGTATACGGCATAAGATGTTGTAAGTTGCTAACAGCCACGAGGTCTTGTCACCCGCCATTAACCTCACCCAGCAAAGGACTTCGTCCTGCAGCACATTAGTCCGAAAAGATGTGCTTCAAGTACAGTGATCTTAACCTCGAGGTCCCAGGACAAGAGAGTAACACATTTTCTAAACAAGCCAGCCACTGCCTAGCACGCACACCAGATGGCAACTCAACGTCACTTGGAATGTTGATTAGTAAAAGTAGAGTTCATTGTGCGTCACCATACATACAATAGTCCATGGCAAATCAATGCAGCGATGTGTGCAGCTATGTTTCTATGTTTTGTGCGCTGCACAGGCCACCACCCTGTTGGTTAATGGCGTATTTGGTGCTCCCTTCTATAACACATATGCCTGTTTTTGTCTGATGTGTCCAACGTCCATACAAAAGCACACTGGAACCTTATGTGTATGTCGCTCTCACAAGTATGTCATACCGTGCCCACACTTAAACGCATAAAGCAATAAAAGAAGTTGCCTCAAATTATATATCCACTAGGCCAAACACCCTTTCTACACTGCCACAACATGATTTTCACCAGCTGCAGCCCAGCCCTAATAAGAGATGCTAATGCCACCTCTGTTAGATAAAGCATGGGCCTGCTAGTTTTTGCAGAAATAACCACTGAGGCCTGCGCAATGGTGAGGAGGTAGTGGCTGAGGAACTGTGGACCCTTTACCATTCATTAGAAGCCGGTTTTGTTTAAAACGCTTCATCGGCTCATTACTGGTCAGGTTAAAGTTTGTAAGAGGTGAGAACAGTGATGCAGACCCACTGGCTGAAAATTGCAGTTTTGAATTTCAGATGTCTTGGAACCTCACAGAAATGCAGCTTCAAGGTTGGCACCTGTCTTTTATAAATAAGTAAATGCTTCTCTTTTGAGGTTGAAGTTCTGTGAAACAAACGACTACTTTGGGAGTATAAGTGTAATATTTAGGGGAGGATTGCATTTGGGCATCAGGTGTTCACCTAACAAGAGTTCTTTCTATTTTTCTTTGGTTAGTAAGTGCCCCCCCCCCTTTTTCACTCATCACTGCTGCAGGGGTTGTCTTGATTCACCATGTGTTTCGCCTTCACCGAACTGTTGCAAATGCTTGGATTTGTCTATAGACACTTGTCTCTTGTGCCTCACATTCCACCTCGTACGCATGGCGACTTTGCTTATTGACTTCTGGACACTGACTCCTGTGCATCGCCTTCTGAACTAGTACGCATGGTGGCCCAGTTTCATGTGTTTCATATTTGCCATCTTGAATCCTTGCTTACATTTCTTTCTCTGTAACATTGTGTCTTACTGACTTCTGCAACTGTTTTTTCTCTCCCTTCTGCTCTCCCCCTCACTGTTTTTCTTTTACGCTCTACTCCCTCCCCTCTTTATTCTATGCACTTACGTGATAGGATTTGTCCCTGGACCTAGTATGATAACAACTGCCTGTCTCCTCCCCTTTCCCCCTACTTGTTTCCACCCCACCCATCCCCACCCCACACCACTATCTTAAATGTCATCAGTCCTAGTACAATAGTAGCTTGTTTTGTTCCTCTCCCCATTCTCTCCCCGCTTGTATTCTCTGGCTCTACCAGAAATGTCGTCAGGCCTACTACGGTAGTTGCTCGTCCGTTTCCTTTTCCCCCTCCCTACCATATTCCCTCCTTACCTGTCTTAGCACTTGCACTATCTGAAATGCCGTGAGGCCTAGAACGGTAGTCGCCTGTCTGTTTCCATTTCCTTCTCATTCTCCCCTCCCTTCCTTATCTATCTGAAATGTCGCCAGGCCGATTACAATAGTTAATTTCACATTCTTCTTGCTCATGGCCATATTAGAATGTCATTGTATTTTTTTCCCACGTTTCCTCCCTTGCTATGAAGTGCTTTGAAACACATTGTGTATAGGCGCTATATAAATAAACTATCATATCATACCAGGTACAATCTTTTCTGTGTAGCCTTCCTGTGCATTGTTTATTGGGTCTCTTCTACGGTATCCTGTCATGTGTATAGCTATAATTCACCAAAGATGCTTCTGTATTGGGGGTTGGGCATGCTCACACCGAGACCCAGCCCTTCCTCGTCTAAAATTCTTCAGAAACAAGAAGCAAAAGAGCCCTTGTTCCCCATTTGAGTGGCAGATGTTGCAGCCATTTTATACTTGCATCCAACAATGTGAGCTATCCAAACGAGTATGTATGGTTTATGGTTACAAACATTTCAATGTTAGGGTGAGTGTTGTGAACAGTGATGTGAGCACCATGCATCTTATGAATTTAGAGATTAAAACAACAGTCCTCTTATCAGACTTGTTCATCCAATATAAAGATCTCTGATCACTCTTATAGTCCTGAAATGCTCTGTGATTCAATGCAAAGCATACAGGAACCCTCACTGGTACTATGGACCCCTTTCCCACTCCCATAGAGGGATTTTGAAAGAGTATAATAAGAGTGTACCAGACTGTGCATCTGGGAATGATAACCTTCCATCAGAAAATAATTCTTATGGTTGGTCTATTATTGCCAGTGCCTTAAGTGGCACTGCAAATTGAACCGGGGCTCATCTAGGGGGCATGGTCTAACAGCAGGGGTCCTGCTGGCCCGTTAGGCCAATCCCTGGCCCAATGGGCTACTGGCACCCCTGCCAGGCAGCCTTTTTTAGAGATCGGCACCCTCTCCCCATGGGGCGGGGGGTGCTAATCTCTGCATTTATATTCTATAGGCTTGCCTGGCAGGGGACAGCGCCTCGCCTATTCAGCCTTAATAGTAGTGCTGCCCCTCGCCAGCTGGGGAGGGGCAGCGTCACCATTATGGCTGAAAGGGTGAGGCCACTGGAAGCAGAGGCCTTTTTCTTAAAGACTGAAACTCCCATGAATCCGTGGGAGCTTCAGTATTTAGAAAGCAAGGCCTCTGCTTCCAGCAGCCTCATGTTTTCTCCATAATGATGGCGCAGGCCCACAGACATCTCTTGATTAAAGGGATGCCTCGCAGATGCCGGTGCCACCATTATGGCTGAAAGTCATTTTTTTCTGAAGCCTGAAGCTCTCGCACACGAGCGAGAGCTTCAGGCTATAAAAAAAATGCCTTTTCGTGTAGTGGCCAGGGATGCAAGGGGGGGGGTATTAGTGGGCCCCGGCAGGGCGCCGCCTCAAAGCGAGATTTCGGAGCCTGCCGGGGCCCAGCCCCGGCAGACCCAGGACCACTTAAAGACCTGATTATTGCCGCTTGCAAAATGCAAGTGAGGTGGTACGAACAGAACGCCTGTAACACAGGACCAGTGGGCCCTCAGACCCCAGTAAGCTGGTCACACCACAGTGTGCCAGTACGGACAGTTTGAAACTGCATTTAGGCAAGGCCTTCCCTAAGAGCTGGTGACAGAAAAACCATTTACTTGGGCAGCAACAGCTGTGTAGTGAAACCAGCTTCATTTACATAGCAATTATTTATTCATATTGAGGAGGGGTTTTGCCGCAAGACACATCGGTGCCTTTTGGGGCATGTGCAAGGCTTCTGGTGTCCCGCCCTGGGCACCAAGTTGGCTAGAAACGGCCCTGCCCATGCCCAGAACAGCAACCATCACGCGTCAGTCCAGACAGGCACTGTTATTTTTTTGCAAACCGCATGTGTCCTACCCCTTTGACAGTGCTGAGCCTCCGGGTAGCGCCTCTGCTCTGTTTCGAGTTCCGGGGCTCCCACCCACGCTGCCACTAACCGCAGGCACCGATATCTCGCGCTCTTCCTTCTCCCCTCTCCCAGTTGCACAATCTTGATTTCTGCTACATCAGAATGCCATGCACGTCGTCTCTGAAAACGATGCCCTGCGACGACTAAGATGTGCACACAGCCAAATCTACTTTTAAAAGTCCTGAAGCACGGGAGCTGTAAAACAAGGCGGCCTGTTGGTGCAACACTACATTTGCTGGTCCACCCACTTGTGCTGCCCACGCCAGGGGTGGTGCCAGGCTCAAACGGGACGGACACTGGAAAGATGGCTTTAAAAAGCAGGCTGCGACTCGTCAACCAATACTCGATGCTCCTCAATTCCTCAAAGTGCCTGCATCTCTGGCCTTGGCACACAAGCTGTGTCTCTGCTCCCAAGTGACCCGAGAAGCACGGAGGCAAATAAGTGATGCATGAGGGTCCGTGCTTGCAATCAGACAGGGCCCCTCCTCACGCAGACGCGGCGGGGAAACAGGTCTCGGCACAGGCAGCCACTATGTACCAGTACCCACTGTGGCGCCTCATTACAGAGTCCCACCTTCTGCATGCAGCTTAGCTGGTGGCCGCTTCACGCATTGGGACTTCCCAGTCCACCCAGAGCCGCTTGCATGCCACTATCTGTAATGTCCACTGTAAGATTAACCTTCTTGAGAGGACATTAGGGTCAAAGGTCACTTCTACTCTCCCTATGATCTTGCTGAAATGGTTTTAATGGGTAAGCATCATACATTGTAATGACTCATTTCCGGGTTTTATAAGCTCTACATGAAGGAAGCTTCCACTTCAAGAACCAATTATACACACACAATGAATAAATAAATAAACAAACAATCCCCATCATGAAAGCACTTTTTCTCCCACATATTAGACCTACAGACGTGTCCCACAGGTTTTGTTTTACTTTTATAAAGTGGAGTCTTGCAGCAGTTGTATCTGGGGCCTGCTATGGGCATCCAGCAGGCCCCACGGTGCTATCGGTCATCAGCACCCGAGAGGCCCAGTGCCTCAGGGGGTTGCCAGGGAACACCCGGTCTTTAGTGGAGGCAGGGCGAGCAGTACCCATGACCATGCGGACCCTTGCCACCTTGTTGGCTGGAGGGTCCCACAGCATCATGGCCTTCAGGCCCGTGCTCACACGGTGTGGGCCTGCAGGCCTAAATGAGTGGCAGACCAGTCATTCCTCTTTGGGAGACTGCCTCCCTTCTAATGCAAGTGCCCGCAGGGGCTCCTTTTTATTGGCTTCGATGGGCCACATTAAAAGGGCACTACACATGGGAGGGACACATTCCCTTAAAGGGGCAAGACCCTTGGGAGGGACACATGCCACAGCAGCCACTTTGCAGGGCTTGCTCTGGACTGGACAGTAGCCCCTGTTGTGCAGTGTCCCTCAGCATAGGATCTGGAGCATAGGATGGGCAGAGGGCGAAGGCTTCCCAAACTCTTGACTGTGTGCAGTCGATTCCTAACCTAACAATCTCACCCAACTAGTCTATATGTTCATAGAGCAATTATGTGATAACAAGCGCAATGAGACATCTAACGTCACTCCTTTCCGAGGGTCACTGGCTTGCTTGCAGACAGTTGCTATGTGTTTACAAATTATTCAAGCTGCAGAGGCAGGTGGTGGCGAAGAGCAACAGGGTGGGGGCCGAGGGGAGGAAGGGGTGGGGCATGGCACCAGAGAAGGGCCAAGGCCTCACCACAATGCTTGCTGGTGAAGATCGCAGAGGGAGAAAGGGAGAGCGGATGCATTGTGCTCGCCCTGCAGGGTGCCCCATTTCTTTGCCTCGCCCACAGATTGATTTGACCCTGTCCTGGTTCCAAGGTAAAACGTGATGTAGACAGCGAGACAATGGAAGGATCTGGGCCAGGTACCGGAACCTATTTTCCAGGATACACTTTGCTACTTTGTACAAATAGCCCAGGGAGCATACTTGCCTACATTTGAAAATCAAGAAACCTGAGAATTATGCCCCGCCCAATTGCACAAGGCTCCGCCCACATGTCAAAAAGGTCAACTATATTGAATGTGTGATCGGCTATGTGCACAAAACTGCATCACTTTTAACTGCCCTAAAACAACGCATTTACCATTTCTACGGTGCCCTTTTGCATTTGGGCGCATCACACTAATCCAGATAAAGAGGTTTTTGCTAACATGTGCAGGCAGGACTTCTCAGCTGCAGGCAAGGGGAACTCCAAGCATCATTTTGAAATGCTCTCCCGCACACCATTCCATTCGGAGACGGCCTTGCAGCCGCTTTAAGTTGACTCTGGGAATATACCCCTGGTTTCCCCGTTGTAACTACAAAACTACAGGTCCCAGAATGCAGTTCAGTCATTTCACACTGGCATGCATCTTGTTATGCAGGACGTAAATAAAATGTGCACTGCCTCATAAAGGGTAAAAACTTTGTCTTCATGGCACAGACTAGTATGCATTGTTAGTCTAGTATTTAGTTTAGCATAGATGCAGATTATGGGCATTTTAAATGCTGAGAAATGGACCATTCCCACACACTTGTCTGCTAATGCCTGCAATAAGACCTGCCAAGTGGGTTACTTAAAAGAAACTAAGAGAACGAGGGGAACATGCCTACAGGCTGTACAGTCCTGCTAAGACATCTCTAACATTTTAGCAAGCTCTTGATCAAAGCTTCCCTGGCAGGAACAAATTAAGGTAACCCTTAATTAGAAAATCACTGACAATTTAAAAAACACCCTTTTCGGGGCTGCAGGTGCAGCAAGTGGTGCCATAGCCGCTTCAATGTTGACTGCTCCAGCCCTTCCAAGCCTCAGAGGAGCAGCAACTCTGGGCCTGCTGTGAAAACCCGGAGACTCCAAGCTCTTCCCCAGAGACCCGGAGAAGTGCGTGAAAACCCCGAGTCTCCGGGATAAACCCTGAGGTTAGGTAGGTATGCAGGGGAGATCCAGCAGCACGTTGGAGACGGTCAACATGAACGGTAGGACAGGAGGACTTGGACATTAGTGCTGAGGATTCAGCGAGTAAAGGATATTGTGACTGAAGGGGAAGGGGAGTCTGCAACTACAGCCCTTCACAACAGAATTGGGGCCATATCTGACATCGCCCACGCGCCCATGCCGGAGCGAGCGTATCCACTACCGCCAACCTGTCTCCTCAGTGCGAAATGTGGCCGCCTGCAACCAGTGTTACACAAGTAATGGGGTGCTGTAGCAGAAGCAGCCCATACTGGGGAGCCTGGAGGCGAGAGCAGAAAGCATATTACAGGTCTGCGCAGTTTACGGCCCTCTTGCATGGCGCGGGTGTCCATGGCAAGGGAGATTCTCATTTCGCCGACATATCTGTGCAAGGAGGCAAAGTAGCTCGCCAACTTCAGTTATCATGGCTGGGGAGAGTGGCGCAGCACCATTGAGCAGACCGGGCTCTAGTCCCCCCCCCCACCCCTCCCTGAAATGTTGGGCTATGTTGTCTCGACCTGGCCAGGGGTGTTGCTAGGTCTGGAAAAGATCCAGGGCTAAAATAATGTCAGGACTGTCAGGACTCGGGTCTAGCTAGCCTTTTGATTGTAGCCCCTGAGCTTATATCTGGTGCTATAACCAAAAGACCTGGGGCTATAGCACCCTCAGCCACCCACTAGCAACGCCTCTGGGCTGAACTACAGCGCCATGGCCAAAAAGAACAGTACACAGACGATAAACGGCAGCTGGAATTTGCTGTTAACAAAGGCCCTGCAATTACTAACGAAAAAGCATTTCACTGATAGCACCTGCATTCATATGCAAAAAATGTTAGGCAATCGAAATTGTGATGTAGGGTTAGTAGTTGCATGACTAAGGAGCGATTGGAAGGGTAAGGGAGAGCTCATTCTCACAGCGGTCCTTAAGAGTGTGATTTCAGTCTCGGAGGGAGTTAACTGCTTGTAACATTGAAGCTACACTATAATAGTCTCATTACAATGTGTACAGACGCTATAAACCCCCACACTAGTTTGCCACTCCCCCACAGCCTCTGAAGTTGGCTCTTCTCCCAACATTTGAAGGGGTAGCCCCCGCCCCTGAAATGTTATCCGCGGTGCACCTCTGGATATGGCCTTTACCTGCAGTGAGAGGTTCTCCTATCTGCTGGCCCAAGGGAGGCATGAAAGAGGCAGGGGCTCAGAATTCCCCTCTCTAGGGCACCACCAAGCTTCCACAACAAACTATTCTCCTCACATCCAACAAAATAATATGCGCCTCCGTTCCAGGGGTGCAAGGAGGAGGCGGGCGACGCCTCGATTGAAGCCACACGTTATGCATTACCGTGACGCCAAATGATTTCAATTCCCCATTCATGAAAAAGGCACCTTAACGTGAAGCGCCCAAAAGAAGAGATGTTTGCAAACAGGAACGTATTGCGCTGTTGCACATAGAGACCAACCAGCGGATGCCCAAACAAATCATGTTTCTCGATGCAAAGAAATGTCAAGGGACAAATAAAATGAACACATGTATTGCCAGCAATGGTTACATGCGTTTATAACGACACATTTTATGCAGAATGCACATATAACGAAAATTTTACTACGAAAAAACATGACACTTTCTTTTTTGGGGGGTCCCTTCTCCATACCCGTTTCCCGCCCCTAAAGACCCACCGTAACCCTTTCCCAACAAGATGTAACCCTTCACCCTACACCCACATACATTTATCTTTACATTTTGTATTATAAAAGTTTTGTTATATGTGCATGTCTACATAAAAGTTTCGTTATAAATACTGTATACGGCAAGCAACGGAATATTCTGTTTTGGACTCTAGTGACGGGTCACGTGACACTCAAATTTTCGAGAGTCCTGCACGAAACAGCGAGGGCTGCTGGGAAGGACTCCGTGGGTAGCAAAAGCCTTGAGTTGAGGTGTAGGGAGACACGGTGGGCGAGGTCAGAGAACATGGCATAGAGTTTAGAGAAGAGGTGCCCGCCCAAACCTAAAGGGAGGGAATCAGAGTTTATTTGGGCATTTCTTGGTCAACATGCACTAGCCCGGCTATTGCTGCACTGAGGAGTCCACCTCTCCAACATCGGCCTGGATCCGTTTTTATTCAATATCCATTAAAAACATTTGTCCGGTCTGCACCAAACAAGGGTCAGAGGTTCTGGTGAATATTTTAATTGAAGGAGTGCAAATGTTTCCCACAGTATCGACCCAGCACACCGAGGGAGACAGAACCAACCAAGGCAGGTTCGGGGGAGGGTTCACCCAGAGAACATTTATAACATAATGGGTTAAAATTACCAGGTTACTCACCGTAGTGACCACCTTACTCCTAGTCCATAGTCCACTTTCCTCCATACTTATGGGACATCGCTCCGTCCTAGAGGACGGGACCGGAGCACTTTGTAAAAAGTATCCAAATGTGTCCCAACATGTTTCCTTTCTCTCTTCCTTGCGCGGGTACCAGCACGCGGCCGTAACCCTGCCCACCTTGGCTCCGCCCCGCGCATCGCCCATCAGTCCTTTTCTATCACCAGGTCAGAGACCGATTAGCAATAACAGAGGAACCTTATTAGAGGGGACGGCGGGCGGGCGTATGGAGGAAAGGGGACTATGGACTAGGAGTAAGGTGGTCACTACGGTGAGTAACCTGGTAATACTCCTACGTCCCGTCCCCTTTCCTCCATACTTATGGGAGATTCCCAAGCACTCCTTACAGGAACTATGGGTGGATGGAAATACCCCTTACTGAAACAGGTTTTTTAGTACAGCCTGACCAAACTGAACGTCAGCTCTTGAGCTCATGTCGAGACAATAATGCTTACAGAAAGCAGATGGGGAGGCCCAAGTAGCTGCCCTAGCAATGGACTCCAAGGGGACATATTTCTGAAAAGCAACCGCAGATACCTTACCCCGCACCAGGTGTGCATGAATACCCTTAGGAGGTTTCAGCCCTTGTACGGTGAAGGACTACGTGATGCAGGCGGCGATCCACCTAGAAATAGTTGCCTTAGATGCCTGCCTGCCCTGGGGGTTACCGAAGGTCACAAAAAGTTGAGAAGAACTCCTAAGCTCAGAAGTCCTGTCCAGGTAGAACTTAAGAGCTCTTCGGACATCAAGACAGTGGAGCACCCTCTCAGCTTCAGAGGCAGGGTTCGAGAAAAAGACCGGTAGGGAGATCGATTGATTCAGATGGAATTCGGTCACCACCTTCGGTAGAAAGGCCGGGTTTGTCCGAAGGACTACCTTGTCCTTGTGAAAGACCAAGAAAGGATGCTCCACCGACAATGTCTGGAGCTCACTCACTCACTCTCCTTGCCGACGTAACGGCGACCAAAAAGGACACCTTCCAAGACAAGTACTTGAGGTCCACCTTAGCCATTGGTTCAAAGGGTTTATGGCACAGTGCCGTCAGGACAACATTTAGGTCCCACGGCGGGTGCGGACTACGAACCGGAGGGTAGAGGCGTGTCAAACCTGAAAAATGCCTCTTAACCTCTGGGTTACTCAGAATACGAGCACTGGTCTGTAGAAAGATAAGCGGAAACCGCTGAAAGGTAAGTCCTGCATGACAGAACTTGAACCCCTGACACTGCTAGGGAGGACACGAAGGACAGCACAGTGTCAATCGTGGCCACCCTTGGATCCAACTTCTTCTCCAAACACCAATGACAGAACCTGAGCCATTTACTCTTGTACTGTGATCTGGTCGATGGTTTCCTGGCTGCCTGGATAATGCGCATGTTATCCGTAGACAAATTCAGATGCTCTAAAGACTTGAACTCGGGCACCATGCCGCCAAGCTGAGCGATTGTGGGGAGGGGTACCACATCTGTTGCTCCCCCTGGTGAAGATCGGGAGTTACTGGTAACCTGATCGGCGGATACACCGACAGGTGTTGAAGTTCTGAGAACTAAAACCTGGCCGGCCACCACAGAGCTACAAGTAGAAGGGAACAGTGCACCGAGTTCTTCAACTTCCAGATCGCACGGTGAACTAGAGGCAGAAGAGGGAAGGGGTAAGCTCACATGTTGTGCCATGGAATCTCGAGAGCATCCCCCAGAGAGGAGGCTCCCAGCTCCCCCTCTGGAAGCATACCGAGGAAGCTTCTTGTTCACCGCCGTAGCGAAGAGGTCCACCTCCGGTGTGCCCCAAGGCGAGAAAATCCATGAGAGGACCTCTGCCTTCAATTCCCACTCGTAGCTGACCACCGTCCGCCGGCTGAGGGCATCTGCTGTGACATTCAGCTGGCCCGGGATGTGCACTGCAAGCAGCCAGACACCATGAAGCACGGCCCACTCCCATATCTGGATGGACAGGTCCACGAGGGAGGAGACTTTGTTCCCCCTTGCTTGTTGATGTAATACATTGACACCACGTTGTCCGTGCGTATGCGGCCCACCTTGTTGACAATGAGCGGTCTGAACGCCCTGAGCCCTAGGAAGATCGCTAGGAGCTCCAAGTGATTTATGTGCAGGAGCTTGTCCTGAGGCTACCAGAGGACCGAGACCTGAAGCAGATTTAACGTCGCACCCCACCCCAGAAGGGAGGAGTCCATCGTGATCGCCACTGTGGGGGCTTTGTCCTGAAACCCGCACCCACCGACAGGTTGCTGAGAGACGACCACCAATCCAGGTCCACTCTCATGGAATCTGGAATCATTATTAGCTTGGAATCCGGGTCCACAGCCTGACACCAGGAACTCCGAAGAGCCATCTGGGTCCGTCTCATCTTGAGACGAGCAAGAGGAAGAGCCAGTACACACAAGGCCATGAGGCCCAGAATCCTTTGGAACCACCAGGCTGACATGCTCTCCGACTGCGCAAACATCTGACACTTGGCTAACAGATCCGCCATTCTGTTCCCGGTCAGATAAACTCTGCAGTTGATCGTGTTCCAACGAAAACCCAGGAAAATCAGGTCCTGTGAGACCGTCATGGAGGATTTCCGCCAGTTCACCGACAGCCCAAGATAGAACAGGAGCTGAAGGAGAGACTGGAGGTTGCCCGCTGCTGCCAGCGGACAAGGGCTGCGTAAGAGCCACTCGTCCAAATAAGGATACACATGGATACCCTGTAGATGAAGATAGGCCGCAATCACCACCATCATCTTCGTGAAGACACACGGCGCCGAGCTGAGGCCAAAAGGAAGCACCCGAAACTGGAAGTGCTCCTCTCCCAAAGAGAAGCGGAGATATCTCCTGTGTGGATTCCAAAACAGGATATGCATATACGCCTCCTGAAGGTCCACAACGCTGAGCCAATCGCCCATCTGTAAGGAGCGTATCTGGCTGGCCGTGATCATCTTGAATTTCTCTTGGAGTAGGAAAAGATTGAACTGGGAAAGGTCTAGGATGGTACGCAGGCCAGCCTGGTTGGGTTTGGGCACCGTAAACAGCCGGAAGTAGAAGCCCTCGCCTCGCTTCCAAAATGGAACGGGTTCCACAGCTCTGAGATCCAGAAGTTTCTCAACTTCGGCCTTGAGGGAGGGTGAGCCTGACAGCTGAAAAGGAGGGCTGAGGGGTGGGGTAGGGGGTAAAGGTAAACGGAAGCCCGCTTGAGCGACTGACAAGACCCATCTGTCTTCTGTGATGGTCTGACACGCCTCCCAATGAGACACAATGCGCCCTCCCACCGGGGTCTCGTGCGAGTGTGGAAAACCCTCATTTGGTAGGCTTATCGGTGGTGGTGCCACCTGTACCTGATGAGGAGGCTGAGGAGCGAGAGAAAAACCGTGTGTGCTGTTGTCTACATCGGTTATTCCCTGCTGGAGTATCCACTCTTCGGGTATTTCGGTCGAGGAAGCCCCTAAAACCAGAGGAGGGCCGGCTTTGTGACAACGGTCTCTGGGATTTGAAAGGAGCTTTGACCAGAACAGACAATGATTTAGCCTTCGAAGGAAGGACCTCGGCACTGCCGGTAAAATAAGAACTTTGCTTCTTTGGCCCCTCAACAGATCTGGTGTCACCACAAGAGCGAGAACGGTGAGCAACCGCTTTCACCGGCAAGGCCTTGTCCGGCCTCTCAGAACTCTTGGTAGCTTTAGCCTCTGAATGAGGGACCTCAGACCAAGGCCCGGTAACATCCTTATCTGCACGGGCCTCGAACATCCGTTCGGTAACCACAAGCCCAGCCAAGGCCTCGGGGCGCACCCCGGTCTTGTTTTTGAGGGAAGCCGACAGAGGCCTCAGAGCGAGCTCCGGTACCCGCTTGATTCAGTAGAACTGGTTCTACAAACAGCCCCCACAGGAGGGGCCTCGGAGCGTACTCCGGTGTTCACAGGCCCCTTACGGAGACCCTCGGAGAAAACTCCAGTAGAATTATTAGGCCCAACCTGAGGGCGAACCCCGGTGACAGAGCGATCAACGCCCCTCCCAGACCGAGAGAAACCTGGAAAGGTATCCCCCGGCTGGGGTGCTCTGAAAAGTAAAGAACTTACCGGGTGTTTTTTCTTCTCATCGATGAACGCCTGAAAATGCAAAGGAGGAGTTCGTCGGAACACCTCCTCCCACCGCTCCAACCGACGTTGAAGTGCCCGGACGGAAAGGGAGTCACAGTAAAAACAGGAGTCCCAACGGTGTTCCGGACCCAAACACTCTAAACAAAGAGGATGGGGATCCGCCCTCGCAAAGCGACGGTGACACGATGAACAATCTGGAAAGTCTAACTTGAAAGACAGACAGACTAATAAACGAATGCTAGCGAGAGCCAGAGAGGAAAAAAGGGAAGAAAATCTTCCAAGGATGCAAGTGCGTCTGGCCCCGATCGATTGGAGAAAAGGACTGATGGGCGATGCGCGGGGCGGAGCCAAGGTGGGCAGGGTTACGGCCGCGTGCCGGGCCCCGCGCAAGAAAGAGAGGAAGGACACATTTTTGTAAAAATGTGGATGCTTTTTACAAAGTGCTCTGGTCCCGTCCCACAGGACGGAGAGATGTCCCATAAGTATGGAGGAAAGGGGACGGGACGTAGGAGTTTGATGCATGTCACACCTTTATGAAAAAATTGGGTAAAAAGCCACACAGTTTGCAATTGGTTTTATATGGTAATACATGAAACAATCCAATAGATACAGGTCAACCCCAGTGCACAGGAGCATTTTCGAATGCATTTTCCTGATGCATTTTCCCACAATACATGCCAGTATAAAAAAAAAAATTCCTGCTGGCTGTGCCCATACATTTCCATGTTGGCTGCACCAATGTCTACAATCATTCCCATGTCAGAACATACTCGTGTTTGCTATGCAAATAATGTCAGTAATGAAACTATTATAAACAAGTCCTTGCAGCAAGTCGCTAAATCGCAAGTCGCTAAATGTGCCCTCACCACTAGCCTTTGGCTAGTGATAAATGACTCTTAGCAGGTCAGAAATGGTGTGCCGTCTTTATCTATAGAACTGAGGTGGCAAGTGACTTTTAAATGGCTGGTTAATAGCTTGCGAATTTGCACCTTGCATGCTGGCCCTGCCAATACATGCCAGTATCCCCCCCCATAGGAACATACCCGTGCTGACTTTGCCAGTAAAACTGCCATGCCACAATAAGAAAACATGTCAAGGCTGGCTGCACCAATATAGACTAGTTTAGCCTTGTATGAACACTCATACTGGTTTTACCCTGGATGCCAGTAAAAAATGCAATGCCACATCAGCAAATGTATTCAGGTTGGTTGCACCAAAGTAGGTCAGACTAGTAACGTAATAACACTCATATTTGATTTACTCTTGATGTTCATTAAAACATGCCATGTCACTGTAAGTAAATATATCCAGACTGGCCCGCCAAAGTAAGCCAGTCTTGCCATGTCATAACACATGCTTTACCCTTGAATCCCAGAAACAAATGCCATTCCACAGTAAAACTATATAGACAAACTAATGAGCCTAAAGTAGGCCAGTCTAGCCACGTAATAACACTTAAGTTTGCTTTACTCTTGAAGCTCAATAAAACATGTTGAGCCAGAGTAAGAACTATATATCTAGACTGGCCAACTGACGTAGGCCAGTCTTGCCACATAAGAACACTCATGTTCGTTTTATTCTTAATGTCAATTAAAACATGCAATACCACAGTAAGAAAATATATTCATTGATACACATTCGTTCACTTCTCTCATTCAGACACGTGTTTATACATCCATTCATTTCTCCATTCACTACCTACAACAACTCACTCATTCACTTGCGCACACTTGCAGATACAAATGCATATATTAAAATGAAACATTCTGTCCTTATCTGTTGCCCCGATCCCAAAGCCGCCCTCCTGTAATGGCCCTGCGGCTCCCACGCTGCACGCATGCGCAGGAAGCCGCACGGGAGCGCCCCATAGGCACATTCATGCCTGCAGTTCCCCAGCCTGTATCTGTACTAGGCCGTGCAAAGACGGGGAAGCAAAACGCTTCCGGCCTTGCATGGCCCATTAGGCATGCAAGGCTAGGAAACATAAACTGCAAAAGGGAAACAACGTTTCTTCTTGACAGTTAAAGCCAGCCAAGGAGCGCTTTTCGCGGGGCTGGCTTTAGCTCGTCCATAACAGGAGACGGTGGTGCCAGGCTATGGCTGAGATGCAGTTAGTTAAAGTGGGTGGGGAGGGGTTGGGATAACAGCACATGGAAAAGGAGGGCTTGGTGGGAACCCACCAAAATAACAAATAAAAATTGTAATTTTTTCGGTACAAACGACACTGAAAAATCTCCTGTTGGCAAAGTAACATAGAACCCACCAGAAGAGAGAACTTAACTGAAGAATGGCAAAAGGTCATTAAGTAGCGGAAGTGACGCTCGGCACCAAGAAAGGTTCAAAGTCTCCAAAAAGTGTAATGACTAACCGGAAGGAAAGTGATTGCAGAACTCGAAGTGAAAGTGGATCTGGAATTTTTCAGCGTGGCGGCCGTCACCCGAGGTGCAGTGTCCAAACAGCAGGGCTGGTTCCTTAAGGTGGCACGGATTGCTATTCTGAATCAATGAGCGCATTTGCATTTGTCACTTTAACAGTTAAGTAAATTGGTAATGAATGCAAAGGCGTCTAGTGGCTGCAAGGTAACTGATGGATACAAATGGGACTCAACTTGTAGTCAGTTTTTGGGAACCGTGAGGGCGCCAAACTTGGGTCCTACTGCTGAGGCTTAACCAGCATCTGGGAGGTCAGAGGGATGAAACAAACCCTTCTTTGTACACACTCAAAAGAGGTGTTATTACTTCGTTCATGCAGAGAAAATGCCCATAGCCAATGGCAAAAAAGTACTAGGAGTTGGAAGGGTAAAGTCATAAAAGGTTGGGCAAACACTATGCAGTTTGATATTTTGCTGGCAAAAGGACTCCCATAGCACGTTCTGCCAGAGAATTAAAGGTCGGCGAATTCCTTGAGTTTGGTAAACACGGATGTTCATTTCTCTAGTCCTTGATGCAATACAGGTTTCTCTGCAATTCTTATGTATGCATGTTACTCCGGCCATGTATTGCTACAGTTGTAGCATTTGTGGTGATGGCCGCTCACGAACCTCTACACCACAAGGCAGGTTTCACACAACCAAGACAATACGCTTTTGCTTCTCCCCCAGATGGCTCTGACTGGACAGTTAGATACTTTTTTCTCGGGGGGACTTGATTAATCTTGTGAGTGGGTTTCACTCCGGTGTCAGGCTTTTCAAGATACCCAATAGTCTGCATGTTGGGCTCCTGGGATCTGAATGAATGATTTGCTTGTCATAGTGGCCACATCAAATAGTCACCGTTAGTAAATGACTTCCCCTAAAGCTACGCGAATTGCAAAGAATGGTCTGTTCTGCTCCTCTTCTCTATTTCTGCACTATTTGCAAACTGACTGTTTCATTTTGGGCACCAACAATTTTGGGCAAGAATGGCACT
This sequence comes from Ambystoma mexicanum, assembly GCF_040938575.1. Taxonomy (NCBI): domain Eukaryota; kingdom Metazoa; phylum Chordata; class Amphibia; order Caudata; family Ambystomatidae; genus Ambystoma; species Ambystoma mexicanum. The sequence goes on from NC_090936.1 coordinate 153,215,479, forward strand.
TTTGTAGGTTGGGCCTCCGATATATATTTGTGTCCCAACCCTGGTCCGCACAGGCCACATCGCGCAGAGGCGTGCCATCCCATTGCTCCGGTCGCCTGGTGTTTCATCTGTTGCAGCTGGAAAGTGCTGTGATTGGTGTGAACAATTCTCATTTGCATAACATGCATGGACAAATATATGCTTGGCCATTAAGTTTTTTTTAAACAGGTTTGCTTGCTTGTTGAACGCTGTGATTCTCAACGCAAGGCACGAATCCCTTGACCGGAAGAAGCTAGAGACTTCCTAGCCAGGACAGAGGGAGAAAGGACTTTGCATCGACCAGTGGCATCCATTTTGAACGATGCATCAGCATCAGATATGGTTGGGCCAGCAAGCCCCAGAGTGGAGCAATCGAGTCAAGCATAGAAGGACAATAGTCTTTTCGGATCTAAGGAAACCCATCCAGCCAGAAACCAAACTGACTGCAACCATTCCAAGGCAAGCCAGCTCAATAAAACAGCTGTTTTGGGCCATTTCCCCCAACGCTGTCATGCCAATTCTTTTTTTAGTTATTCCATTCGACCTTTATTTGTTGGATTCCTCCCCTCTTTGTTACAACGTGGATGGAACTCCTGTATTAACCCCTTTGTTATACATCGAATACTACTCCCCCACCCAGTGGCGTTGCTAGGTGGGGCTCCGGGGGAGCCGGGCCTCCCCTGTGAAACCCTGTGCCCCCCTTACCTAAAACGAGTAGTGACCATGTTCTCCGCCTACTTTTTTCTGTGCCCCCCTACTTTTGTCTTACTCTTTGGCCCCCTTCTGTGCCCCTCCTAAATTTGATTCCTGGTGACGCCACTGCCCCCACCCCAATGAACTTCACCCTTCATTCATTTTTATCTTACTCCTTTCTGTTATGCTCTTTTTTTATGAATCATTTCCTCCACCCTTTTTATTATTTATATTTTACTTTTTGTTTAGAGATTTTAATGTTGTTCCTCCACATTTTGGGGAGTTTTACATTTAAACCAGGTAATGCCTTTTGGGTCAGGTGGCCTAACAGGTGTGGAATGTGTGAATATACCAGTCCTCCCCGCCTTAAAAGACTACTTTACAGTCAAGGTTGCACTTCATAACTGGTTACAGGACACACATTGCAAACACAATAAAAGGAAAACCCCTTGTTCAATGAACAGGGCAAAGGTGGGAGGGACAGGAAAGGTCTTCCATTGTTGCCACCTCGCACATGGACAGCCAAGGTACAGGCGTTGACAGATCAGAATTCTAAGATTTGTAACCACCAGGTTGGGTGCGGGCAGGAGTGCCAGAAAACGAGACTGAACGAAAAACCTAGCTGTAGTAGCTCCATCGGGCACACGTTGAACTTAAACAATTAAGGCCCGTCCACTGACTGCCTCCGAGGAACCTGAAGACTTCACAACTCACTTAAGTTGCAACATTACTTGGGTGCTGTTGGGAGAAAATCTAAGTGGACAAGGGAAATGGGGCATAGGTTGGTGGCGACAAGGAAACTCCCTGGAGAATTGACCAGGAGAGGGCAGCAGGCAGTGCAGAGTATGGAGGCAGAGAAATGATTTTCTTTTGGCATGAGAAAAATGACTGCAGTCAGCGCGTGAGGGAACCTCGGAACCCAACTTCCTCTTAGCGGTAGTCCAGAAAGAGCTGATGGTGTGAAGTGCAGCGGGCAGCTCGAGCAGAATCAGCAGCGGGCAGCTCGAGCAGAATCAGCAGCGGGCAGCTCGAGCAGAATCGGCGCTTTCACAGCAGCACCTTCTCCACCCTTCTGAGATCCTCATCAAGGGCCTCCAAAATGGACTGGCAAGACGCCTCGTTTCCTGTAGTATGCAAACACAAAACAGCCAGCAAACCGTATACAAAAACACGTTGCTTATTAGTCAGTATGTGCTGGTCATGCTTATAGCACCGACAGCCCAGTCCATGCAATTGAGTCGGCACACCAGCGTGCATGCCTGATGCACATGGCATACGCAGTTCTGCTTTTGGCCGCTGCAAGAGTAGGGGCCCCATTTTCAATTTGCTGTTCGCGTGTGTGCCGAGTTCTCACTCGCATCTCCCAATATGGTTTCCTTCAGAGGCGTGTCACATGGGTGCCCCTGTCGGCTGCAGGCTTGGCTTTCTAGGCACTAGCTGCTACTGCCAACAGGGCGGGATGGAGAAGCTCCTACCCCTGCGCGGACAGAGAAGCTGACTCTGGCCAACACAACAAGCTACCAACCCTACACCCCACCAAGCAATTACCCACCATCAAACCTCTGGGTATTAAGCGCGTTATAAATAAACTATCATATCATATCATATCATAGTTAAGATCCCAGGGAGCACCGCCCATGACAGCAGAAACCAAAGGTTTCTACAGCTTTATGGAAGGGGGTAAAACCGCTTACAGAGCAACCTTCTGGAGGTGAAGCATTCCACAAACGGAGCTGAATGTAGAACCGTCTACCTCCTCCCGGACTGCGGGGACAACCAACAGATGTTGCCCTCGGGCTCCCTTTCCTGGAATAGCCCATCATGATCCACCCTGCCCATTGTACTCATCCTCTCTTTCCCCACACCACTTCCCTGTCCCCTGCCCCCACTCCAGCACTTCTCTGTCTGCCCCCTAGCTCCTTGCACTTACCACCTTTTCAAGAACTTGCAGGGTAGGATTGTCACAAGGCCAATATAACCATTTTTTGTTATTATTCCGTTGCCTCTTCCCCGCCTCAAACCCCCCCACCCCTATCTTGTCTTGTGGCACCTAGAAACATTTGTGTATAGGCGCCATACAAATGTCCAATAAACAAATGTTGATCTCCTCTCGGGAGGATAGTTAAGGGGCAACATGCTCACCTTGGAAGGAAGACCATATGGAGCAACAGAGGCTCGATCCTTGGGTCAGCGCTTAGAAACCTCTAGGTATTAAGCACGTTATAAATAACCTATCATATCAAAGGCCCTTTTTAATGTCTATATCCGAACGCCTTTGATCCTCGCATCTGGAGGGCTATCTTCTTCCCTCGTACGCCAATGGCCTCCATTTATTTGCAAGATTGGTGACAGGATGGGCCAGGAGCAGGCTGTAGCTCAAGTGTCCCAACCGCCTGTTATTCCAGTAGGACTAGGTTACCTGCTTCAAGGGCAAAAATACTACCCCCATCCCCCCCAGATTATTTGAGATGGAGACCTTTTTTTTCAGCCAAAAATGAAAACAAAGATGGGGGTAATTTGTGAAGCTAATCTGAGAATGGGAGCCCAGATCAATGCAGTGGTAAAAAGCTCCAAAGAACCTCTACAAAAGAAATGTCAAACATTCTGGTTTCAATTGAACCTCTGCAAACAAATTGAAAATACCCAGTAGACACATCCCCAAACCAGCTTGTTCGCGTTTGTTCTCCCGCCCATCGACAGTGGAAATGTCCTGCTCACTGAACTTCTTGCTTCCATCCCTTCTTTCAGAATGTGGTCATGCACTCCGCCACAAGAAGAAACAATGACATTACCACAACCCTCGAAAACGTGCACTGACCGGCTCTCCCAGCTGGTATCAAATGCAAGACACTGCGTCTCATTTGCAATGCGGTGAAACCTGAATAGCTGACTGAGAAGCTACCGTCCACCAGCACACCACAAGAAGCCATGCACCAGCTTGCCTAGCAACTCAAAAAGCCCACAAAGGTAAATACAGGAGACAGTTGTCCTCTGTCAATACTTATAAACTATGGAACGAGCTTCCACATCAGCTAGAGCTCTCCACAGTCATAGTAACCTCAGAGCAGATCTAAAAACATACTCCTTGATGCTTTTCCTTCTCAACTTCCACCTCACTCTCTGGTTCTTCCATCGTGCCTCGTCCAAAATTAAATCACTGTGAGGAAACAGCCACATTGACCATATGATGTGCAGGAGAAAATGAGTACTGCTTTACGAACCATGAACTCATGACGATGAAAACTTGAATGTCAGCATGTGCCACACTTAGAATTGTGAACACCAGCCTGCGTAGCACCCAGATAAAATTGTGAATGTTAGCATGCCATGCCCACATCTAGACAGATTTCTAAACACTGGCCTGTGCCGCATCTAGATGGGATTGTAAATGTTGGCATGCCCGCACCTGGATGGAATTCTAAACACTGGCCTGCGCCGCATCTAGATGGGATTGTAAATGTTGGCATGCCCGCACCTGGATGGAATTCTAAACACTGGCCTGCGCCGCATCTAGATGGGATTGTAAATGTTGGCATGCCCGCACCTGGATTTAATTCTAAACATTGGCCTGTGCTGCATCTAGATGGGATTGTAAATGTTGGCATACCCGCACCTGGATTTAATTCTAAACATTGGCCTGCGCGGCATCTAGGTAGGATTGTGAAGTGCCACACTCAGACAAAATTGTGAATGTTAGCATACTAAAGGTCAGGTAACTTACTAACCAATATAAGCTCAAACTCTGCATTTTTATCTCACTCAAAAAACTCACAACCATCTCTCGCACAACAAGCCGCACGCACTTTACAACATTGCAACAACACATAAGCCGGAGCAACAGCACACGCGGACTGACACCGATCCTATACCCGCACCAAAGCTCAGCACCCGGTGTCTACCGAGTTGAAGCTGCCAACAGAACCACTCCTCTCACTATCCTACTTCCTCTTCACCTTATTAACCCATCCCAGCTTATCGTTTACAGATCTGCCTGGGGACCAATTCTGTTGGTCACGGTGCGCGGTACAAATACATTTAACATTAACATTTAACATGACCCTGTGAGTGGAGCCATGGGGTCCAGTGAGATAACACATCCAGAGAGGAGTTGTAGTCACAGTGGAGAGAGTTGGATGTCAGGGAAGACGCAGAGGATTGACCTGTGCAAGGGAACTTCAGGAGAACGTGGCCGAGGGAGACAACCAACAGTGCTACCTGGCTGAACCAAAAGTGAAAAGCAGAACCCGCGCAGAATCTGATCAAAGGGACTAAAGTGGAGGGGTAAGAAAGGCTTGTGGATAAGCCTGGGGTGAAAAAGGCCGCTGACAGCTGGGAATAAAGGAGCAAAGACATTCCCAGACCACCTCTGCTACTGATCAGGTGACAGAAGGAGAAAACCCAGAACAAGATGCGAGAAAGAGTCTGCCAACAGGGGGAGATGCGCCAAGACCGCAGAGGGGGAGTTAAACAGGTGAAAATTGAATCAAGAAATTAAAAGCAATCCCAAAGTAGAATGTACAGAATACCCAAAGATAGAGAAAGAAGTGCCCATTGGGAGTTGTCATTCTAAGCCACTGAACACATATTGCATATTTAACAGAACTGCATGCTGGGGGTTGTAGTCTTAACAATCATGGCAACGTGGCATTGACATAGCCAGGAGAACCAAAGGGGAGATGCATGTTGGCAGTTGTGGCTCTAACACAGTAAAACATAGAGCATGCAGTGGCGCTGAATACTCAAGATGCAAAGAATGACATGTTGGTAGCCTTGGTCTGAACATTGCAATGGCGTAGCCCAAAGGTGCCAATAGGCCTAGCAAAGTATTGCAAAGCCGGAAAACGCGTTGCCCCAAAGACCGGCTCTCAAAGACAATGTTGGCAGTTGGGTGGACTTGTATAAAAGGAATTCTAAAAGCGAAAAGATGTAACACCATCACCAAGAGAAGAGAGGGGCGAGAACTCTGAAGCTTGAGCAAAAGGCAAAGCCTGAAGTCCACCTTGAAATTAAAAATATGTACACAGAAAAAAAAAGTTTCAGATTTCTATTCTTGTAGAAATTAAGAGGACGTCATTACATGCAAAACGCTACATCACCAATGTCCAATTTATCCTTCCTGCTACATATGCTTTTTGCTTTCTAGCAATATAGCTCTATAGATTCTCTCGCTAATTATGTTCTCAGTTATGCAAAGCACTTTGCTGCACACAGGGGGTAGGTGCTGTGCGAATACCCAAAACAAAAAAATCAATCATCCTTACCACCTCTTTCTGCACTCTTAACTCAACATCCTGTTCTCCGTTACCAAGTGATGGAAAAGGTTATGTGCACTTTTGATGTAGCATTCTCTTCCAAACCCTTAGCAGATACATGAAAAAAGTACACTACATTAACTGTTTATAGAGCACAAGACAACTGAATTTCCTGCTGGCAGTATCACAGCTTACGATTCAACTCTATGTTTCAACTGAGTCCTTAACTCACCTTTCTTGAATGTGGGATTACGGCTGTGGTATTGTGCTCAGAGTCATAAGGTATTGTGCTCAGAGTCATAATTTAACTATCGCTTTATCCACGTCCCCTGTTTATTCATTCATGGTGAGGTTGCACAAGCCCCTGCTTCTTCCTTTCGTGTACATGCATGCAATTTCTCGCCTTTAGCTGTTTGTTACTTACTAGCCTTACTTCGAATCTGCCTATAACAATGTTTTTAACAGGCCTTCCTACATGACTACATTTCTGCATATCAGTATGATTTTCCGAATCTGGCTGTCTTCTGCGTCATCTCAAATGCCAAAGTTCATTGCCTGTATGCTCCAACTGTTCCCCTGATCCATGCACCCCTGAAACCTGATCCTTCTGTTTTATACCTGCGGATTGCTGGTTTCTCCTGTATCTTAGTGCTTGTTGGATAGTGGAATTTAGATGTGCCTTTAAATCCTTGCATTGACTGTTTCATCTGCATTTTAACACTCCCTAGTCGGGTACCTATAATTGTGCTACTTTGTGCATTTCCTGTCAAAGTACCTCCTTCATCTGGCCTGCCTGGCCGCTAGGCCTCTGGTGAGTTTATTCATGCACTGTGCAGTATCCCCATCTGTCCCTCTCCCTCACCAATCCCCCCCCCATGCCACTCACATGGTGCTCCCCAGCTCGCCTATCGATTCCAACTGCTTCTCTATCACCTATCCTAGCTCTCTCACGAGGTCTGGAAGAAAAAAAAGCTTTTAAAAAACACTCTTCTGGCCACTAAACCAGGCCTTCCTATTGCTGACACCTACGTCAATGCTACTTCCAGGCAGACTATTACTGACAACCTCTTTTCTGTCCTTTACCTGGACCTATGGACTCCCCAAATGGTCTCTACTCTCTCCCCTTACACCTCTTCACCGATTAATGGTGCCACGTGATGGGAAGTACTCTTTGCATACTTCTCATACTCTAGGTGCATCCTTCAGGTCCATCACGATGGCACTATCATGGCTCAAGGTTCTCAACCAACTCTTCTCCTTCGTAACTGGTGCCTGCCCTTTCTCTTTAACTCCCCTCCCCCTGCTACTCCTCCTTCCTCCTCCTCCTCCTCCTCCTCCTCTCTAACCGCCCCACCACCAGCGACGGGAGTAGTATTCCCCTGTACCCATCCTCTGAAAACTTTCAAAGGTGGTAATCAGCTTCACTTAGCCACCTTGAATGCTCGCTCTGCTGTCAAACACTCCTCCGACATCTGTCTCCTTCTTGAAGACCTTGACATCCTCACTCTGACCGAGACGTGGTTCAATGCCAGCTCTGTCACTTCTCTTGACACTCTCCTTCTTGAGGGCTACAAATTCCTCTCCAAACCCAGGCTCAACTGGCTCAGAGGTGGGGTGGTCCTGGTTTTCCCAGAGTGGGACCCTGCTTCCATCATACCTACTCAACCCTATTCCTCTTTTGAATGCCCACAGAATCAAGGTCTCTCCCTCTTTCTCACCCTTGCCACCATCTGTAGGCCCCCTGGCCCTATGCCTCTCTCCCTCTCTGAATGGGCTGACCTTATCTCCTCCCTTCTGCACTCTACCTTCAAACTCCTCCTCTGTGATATCAATATCCACCTCAACTCTCCTGAATCAGCCACTTCACAGTTCCGAGACCTCTGTGACTCCTGGCTGACCACTCTCTCCTCTCCTCCCACTTGATGCCCTCTGTCCGAGCTACCTCCGGAACTGCCAGCATCCTTAGCCATCATTTGACTGATGAAGCAGCAAAGTGGCAGACCTCGGGTTCATCCCCTGACAAACTAGCCTGCCCTCTGCTCCAAAGGCAATATTGTTTCTGTATCCGCTGCAAGAAGAGGGTCCACATCCAAACCCACATCTCTGGTACTACTAATAACACAGCTGAACTCTTCAAAATCTGCATGGAACTCACCAATCCAACTGCAGTCTCCACCTCCCTCCCAGGCTCTCTGCACTGCCTTGGCCTTCCATTTCACATCCAAAACGCAAGGCATCTGTAATGACGAGATGAACTTGCTTGGTTCAAGACACAGGTGAGTTTATTTGTTACAAACCCGGTACCCAGCCTGCATCCGCTGCCATACAATACTGAGCCTCTCTCAATCAATCCACCAATGCGCTCCCACTGCTGGAACCACGCAGGCATTCAACCACAAACATTCCATGCATGCGGAGGCAGCTGGGGCTGATTACCTCATAATATGTAAGAACACAGAAGACATTACCAACTAGAAACTACATCATCAGATTTGCATGTGACCTGAAACATGAAGTATACAACACCATTCCCTTCCCTCAGAATAAAAGAAAACAATATAATTACTAGAAACTAACACGGTATGAAAAAGTAAATTAAAAAGAAATTTACTATGCACAATTCAGTTCATTATGTAGTCTTTTGACTACACAGGAATTTTCTTCACTCTCCTTTTCTGCATTGCTCCATCATCTCTCTCATCTCTCACACCACCTCTTGATTGACCACACACCCTCTCATCATACCCATCTTCAACAGGTGTGTATCCTCTTTGCACTTCGCTCTCACCATCCACACCATCTTTCAATTGAACACTTTCTTCCCTTGAATAGATACGAGTATCTTAATCAAATAACTCAATAGCTCTTCTGTTTCTCTTCTCTACTACTCCTCCACCTACACTATCACCTAACCATTTCCACTTACTAATGCGGTCCATGTTCCACACAGTACCATCCTGAATCCTAACTGCACGCCTAAATACCTCTGTCACTTTCACGGGATCAGAGTATTTGGATTCACCTTTCCTTACCATGTTCTTTTTTCATTCTTACAAAATCACCTAGGACAATTTTCAATCTATTACATTGGAACTGTTCATCATCCTTCCACATAAACCGTTCAACTTTTCTGTGATTAACCCAAACAGGATTAAGCAATGTGTTAGGTATTCTACCTCTCATTAATTCAAAAGGGGATTTGCCTAATTCTCGCCTGACCGAAATTCTGTTGCTCCAAACCTTTTCCTTAAGTGCTTCTTCTACCAACAATTTTCTCACAGCTTGCTCAATGGTTTCCACCACAACTCTATTACACCTCTCTACCATCCCATTAGTCTGGGGATGATAATAAGATGAGAATTTGCATTCAATTCCCAAATGTCTTGCAAAATCCATCACTTCTTTACTTTTAAATTGTACTCCATTGCCACTTATGATTTTGGGGTGACCTTCCCTTCTGAAAATTTGTAGTAAAAATGTTATTACTTCAGCAGTGTGAATTTTATCTACTAATTTAACTTCCATCCACTTAGAACAATAATCAACAAGCACTATCACAAATCTCTTCCCATGCAATAAATCTTCATACGGTCCTACAATATCAATGCCCAACCTTTCCCAGGGGTAATCTCCCTTGGGCATACTGATGGGTACATTTTTGAAACTCTTGCAACTCTTGTCGCAATTCTGGCACGGCCACCAATCCCTCATGAATCTCTAAACTGATATATCAACTCCTGGCCACCAATACTTGGTTCTAACGTTAACTTTGGTACATGAGATACCTGATGTCCTTGATGGGCTTTTACGACTAGTTCCAAACGTAAAACATGAGGAGGGATCAGTTTGTCCCCTCTTAGTAGTAGTTCATCTTCCACTGAGCACTCATCTCTGACCTCCCAAAATCTTAAACATTCCTCGTCTAAATTCCTTTTTTCTGTCCATCCACACCTGGTGTAATCAATGATTTTAGACAACAGTTGATCTTTCCTAAGCTCCTCTAACCACTTATCCTTAGAGGTCACTTCAAACACAACCGCTACCACCTCCATATCTTCATTAACCTCTCTATCGGAATCATTTAAAGGTAACCTTGACAAAAAGATCTGCCACTAGATAATTTTTTTCCTGGAACATATTTTACTGCAAAATTGTAGTCCTGTAATTTAAGACTTAACCTTGCCAATCTTGGGGACGCTTTACACATGCCCCGCACTGATAAGACCTCTATTAATGATTTATGGTCAGTATGTACCATGAATTTGTTTCCCCATTGATACTCTAAAATATCCAATCGCCCATACACAGGACATCTCCCTTTCTATGACAGAGTATCTACTTTCTGTATCGTAACTGCTCTGGAGGCATGACTTATGATCTTTTCTTGTCCTAATTCTGATGTTTGAGATAGCACAGCACCTAAACCAACCCAATTGGCATCTACCGCGAGTTTGGTTTGCCTCCCAAAAATAAAACCTCTTAATTCTGCCATCTCACAAATACTTTTCTTGATGTACTCAGCTGCACCTTTGCATTCATCATACCATGTAAATTTTACATCTTTTTTCATCAATCATTTTTTTAACAACATTTTATTGATTTTTAATGGTTCCGAAATGCTAGCAAAGTTTTCTACAAATATATTGTAATACTTGCACAAACCTAGGAAGTATCTTAATTCATCTTTATTGGTAGGATCAGGAACATCTCCAATTGTTTTCATATATTCTACCTTAGGTTTATAACCTTTTCCATTCACCACATGTCCTAGGTACTCAACTTCCTCAACGTTAAACTTACATTTGTTTTTCTGGACAGTCAAATATTTAGCACTCAATCTACATAACACCTCATGCAGCCTACGATCATGCTCATCAGCACCTTTACCAAAAACAATATCATCATCTTGATACACTAAAGTCACACTTAGTCCTTTCAAGGTGTGTGCCATTATCCTCTGGAATACGGTTGCCGCAGACACTAGCCCATAAGACATTCGCTTATAATGATACAAACCAAACGGCGTGATGAAGGCTGTGATGTCTCTGCAATCTTCAGTCAAAGCCATGTGTTCATAAGCATTTGACAGGTCCAGTTTAGTGAAGGTATCCGCACCCTCGATGTAGTTCAACATTTCAGAGATTATGGGTAATGAATACATGTCTACTATGATATTCTTATTCACATCTCTTAGATCCACGCATATCCTCAGCTTCCCATTTTTCTTCAGTGCTACTAACAATGGTGCTTACCCATTGCGAGGATTACATTTTCTCCATAATGTCTCTCTCCTCAAGTCTTTGCAGCTGTTGTTCGACCTTATCAACCAAAGCAATTGGTATAGGTCTGGCTTTCTCATGGGCCACAGGTGTTGCTCCCATTTTTAATCTTATCCTGTGGGCAACATTTTTTAGTAACCCCAATTTTGTCTGAAATACGTCTTCTGGAACAACTTCTCTTTTTGCTCGTTCAACATTGCTCTTTACTAATAAAACAAACAGGCTCTTCTTTGCATGGATCTAACCTGATTTGCAGTGTAGCCTGATCCCTCCATCCAATTACATTCACGCCCTTTTCTGCTACATAGACTTTTGCATGAGCCTGGCGACCTTTAAATTGTATAATACTGGTAAAACCACCCTTTGATCTGGATTTTAGACCCTTCAAATCCTCCTCGGTTTCTTATGTCAGGTGTTTTCAAAGTACACTTCAAGCCTTCACTCATCAATCTTTGTCAGGTTCTTTTCGTGATGATAGTGTATGGTGAACAACTGTCCACCATGACCATCAACTTCCAATTGTCTAAAGTGATTTCACAACGCAAGCACTTAAATTCTTTTCCCGGTGGCTCTCAGATCACTATGACTCTTTCTTCATCCGATTCTTCTTCCTGTACTATTCATATTTTCTTCTTTCATTTGCACGTAACTGAAAAATATCCCTTTGCCCCACAGTTTCCACATCTTTGTCCAATCGCCGGGCAATTCCTAGAATTTGAGTAATGCCCTAGTCTGGCACAATTGAAGCATCTGTCTCCATCTTTAGTTTGTGATGAATGCATCTTTGAATCACCTCTCATCCAGGGTTTCTTGACATATCTTCTGACTTCCCTGTGATCAGAACATCGACTCCTGGTTTTGTTGCTTCTGTCCATGACCTCATCTACTCTCTCCTTAAAGTACACAGCATTTACTAATCCTTGTTCCTCTACGTCTTGAGACTGCTTGCTTTTGCTCTGCAAGGAACTTTGAGAGGCTTCCAGTTTCTTGACTTTCATTTCTTTTGAACACAGTTGGCTATGTTGTACTCTCTTTGCTACTGCTAATGTCTCAGGCAAAGACGGATTTCCCGCCACCTATAGCCTATCTTGGATTAATGGATCTCTGGCGTGAATTATGATTTGATCTCTTATTAGCTCTTCGAGAGGGATGCTATTTCCAAAGCAACATGTTTGCGACAATGTTCTTAGAGCTGACATATTCTTCAATGCTCTCATGCTCTTTCTGTGCTCTGGTGTAGAAATTATACCTGTTGATAGATAGCCACATTGATCTCTGGCGTAAAATATTCACCTAATTGCCTTAAAGCTCTTTCATGTTCGTCACTGTCTCCTGCTTCATCAACAGGTAATTCAGGAAGTTCTCTATACTTCCCTTGCCCTTCTAAACCTAAAGCGTGTAACAATAGTAATTTCTTCCTTTGGGGCGTTAACCTCTCTTGTTCTACACTTTTTGTATAGTTTACCCAAAATTCTCTCCATTCTGGCTGCCCTGGGCCAGGTAAAAAAACGTGCAGGTGGCTGGATGCTGATGCCTTGCATTGTTTACTTCTGTGTCTGGTTGTTGCTTTACTTCTTATTATGTCACTAACTTCTCTTCACTTTAAATGTGGTGGTCTATTAAGTATTCCTTTCACTTTAATTGTGTGATTCTCTCCTTTGATAACTAATGTTAACAATACTGAAAACAGAGCAAAAGAAACAAAAATGTTTTCTGTCACGAGGAAGAGCAGGATCAGTCCGTATAGAATAAAGCTGGTCGCCTGACTTCCTCAATGCGGACAAAATGGAGTCACGCCATGACGTTTACCAACGTCCTTTCCTCTAACAACTCCAATCTTGTAATTCAGTTACTTTGTGAAATTTCATCAGCTGCACTGACGGTAGTGCAGTCGCGCTGCGCTGCCCCTCCCCTCTCACCGCAGTCTCCTTTGACTCCTGTTCAATATACAGCACTTCCTGACGTGGCTGCACAGAAGAACAAAATAAAATTCTTCCGGAGCTCCTGCTCTCTCAGACATAGGCTCCTGCAAGCGCTGGGTTGTCCTTGTCGCAAAGTTTAATGACGAGATGAACTTGCTTGGTTCAAGACACAGGTGAGTTTGTTACAAACCCCACGCCCAGCCTGCATCCGTTGCCATACAACATCCAGCCTCTCTCACTCGATCCTCTAACGCTCTCTCACTGCCCGAACAACACCAGCATTCAACCACAACCATTCCATGCATGCGGATGCAGCCGGGAATGATTACCTCATAATATGTAAGAACACAGATGACATACTAACTAGAAACTACAACATCAGATTTGCATGTGACCTGAAACATGAAGTATACAACAACATCCTTGTCCTCACTCTCCTTCACCCCTCCTGCCTCCCTTGGCTGCCCTCCCTGCATGCCCCCACCTCACTCCTTCCTGCCCACTGCACTGATGACGTCTCTAAAGTGGTCCGCTCCATTAAGATCTCATCCAAACAGGTGCTTGCCTGCTCTTCTAGAATCATTAAGGACATCTCCTCTCTAGTCGCAGCTCTTGCTGACCTCTATAACCAGTTCATCACCATTGGCACTTTCCCCTATCCATCAAGCACTCCCTCGTCCACCCTCTGCTAAAAAAAGCCGTCTGCTGACCCCTCCTGCTTGGCTAACTATCGATCCATTTCCACCACCCCCTTCCTGGGTTAACTCTTGGAGAAGTTTGTTCTCCCTTAATTGACCCTACATACCGAACTTGTTGGTTGCATACATGGCCATCAATCTGGATTCCAGGCATCCAGGGGCACGGAAACTCCTCTCCTTAACACCTGTGAACACATGCTTGCTAATCTTGACTCCAAATCTCCTGCTATTCTTTTTCCCCTTGATCGCTCTTCTGCCTTTGATGCAGTCAACCATTCTATCCTCATAAAATGGCTCCATGATACTCTCAGCATCACGGACCAGGCACTGGACTGACTGAGCTCTTCCCTTACTAACTGCCCTTCCCAGTTGCAACTGGGATCTTTCTCTTCTGCCACCTCACTCTCTACCTGCGGCGTCTTCCCTCTATCCTCTCGCTGTGGCTCTTCAATATCTATCTTGCCCATCTGGCTCACCTGGTCTCCTCTTGTCCTTTCCAGCGTTATGCCGATGACGCAGCTTTCCTTCAAACTTCCCTCCACTATCTCACTTCCTCCTCTCTCATCCCTTACTGTCTGACCACCATACAGACATGGTGTGCGGCTAACGAGCTCTATCTTAATGCCAGTAAGACAGAGATTCTTCTTAATGGAACACCTACGCCCTGCTTCCCTCCTACCCTCTGGCCGTCCTCCTCGGGGCCTCTACCCTCACCATCCTGTGAGGCCAAAAACCTTGGGGTCTTCTTCAACACCTCTCTCTCCTTCACCCCTCAGATCTTGGACCGTACCAAGAAGGCCCACTTCCAGCGTCACCTGCTTTGAGGCATTCTCCATTTCTTCACTTTTCCCTAGAAGCTCAATGTCTCCAGAGCTCTGGCCCTTTCTAGGCTAGACTACTGCACCAACCTCTTCCTCAATCTCCTCGTTCCTCCCTTCGCCCCCAACAGCTAATCCATAAAAGGGCTGCAAGACTTATCCTTAGCCTCAAGCCCAGGGACCATATTTCCCTAGCCCTACAATCACTCCACTGGCCCTCGGTGGCATGAGGATCAAATTCAAGACCCTCTGCATCATCCACAAGGCTTAGTGGTGCCTGGGACTACTCTATCTCCAACTTTCTCTCGTCAAATACTGTCCTGCTAGAGCTCTCTGCTCCTCAAACTCCAACTCGCTGCATGTGAAGTGCTTCTCCGAACAGAGAATGGGGGGGGGCAGGTGTCTCTGGTCAGCTGGTATAGCTCTTTGGAAAAACCTCCCTGCCGCTCTCAAAATTGAGCCAGATCTCAAAAAGTTCTGGAAACTCCTCAAAACTCGGCATTTCTCTACCTCTTTCCTTCTTCCCCTTCCTTACTAACCCACCCCACTGCCACTGAGACTGGCAGCTAGGCCCTTCCTGAATCTCACAGGTTACCAGGCCCTCTACCCAGTCAACATCAGCCCCTTCCCGCTCCACTCCTCTCCCCTCCCCTCCCCTCCAAGCACTACCCTTGCGGCACTTGCCCTTACCTCACTCCCTCCCCATCCCTATTGCCCGCATTTCTCTGTACTGCACTTGCACGTCCTACCATGACCATGCTCAAAAAAAGAAAAGGCAGAGTCATGCGAGTAGCGTTTGAAAGCCAAGATTAACATATCTCTGCAGCAGGTGAATTACATGTAATAAAAAAAAAGCTATTTTACAACCTCAAACCAGTATATCTGCTAAAGTGGAAAACTATACAAATTGACTCTCAGTTCCTAGAAAAACCGAGTCATTCTGAGCAAGAAGTGAGGGGAGAGGTAAAAAGAACAGTGAATAATTGAAAAATTAGAACAGTGGAGAAGTGTCAGGATTAGTCAGGCGAGTACAAAGGCAGCAAATATGGCAAGGGAAATGTGCACCCAGGAACAACGACTCAGGTATGCTAGAACCCAGGAGTGCAAATAGAGTGTGACATCAAAACCAATATATGAAAAGGGATGTGGGGTAAGCACCTGACCGCGAGGAAAGTCGGCAAGCACCTTACCCCCAATTGCTGTTACAGGTACTGACAGCGCTAAACCCACGTGGAGGGCCAGCAATGACAGGATCTGTGTACTAACACTCTTGATGGTATTACATAAGGGAACTTAAGAACTGTACTCACGAGGACGAGATACACCTCTTGAATGTCAGCTAGCCCACGAATCCTGTTGATGAATCTGGGACCCAGAAAAGGCTATAACAGCAATGGGAGAAGTAGGGAGGTCCAGAGGACAAGGGCTGAAGGCAGCCGGAATGAGGCAGGCTGCGAATCAGCAGAGCGAGATCCGCTGCAATGTAGAGAGCCCGGCAGGGCAAGGGCGGAGACTGGAAGGCAGCAGAGCGTGATCCGCTGCTATGTGGAGAGCCCGCAGGGCAAGGGCGGAGGCTGCAAGGCAGCAGAGTGAGATCCGCTGCAATGTGGAGAGCCCGGCAGGGCAAGGGCGGAGACTGGAAGGCAGCAGAGCGTGATCCGCTGCAGAAAACTAAATACCTAAGTTGGAATAGGGATTACAAATTAGTGGGGAAAACATAAGCATTCACACAGGAGCTAGCTACCACCGCACACCACACCTAATGATCAAATGGGAAATGGATGCAGAAGTGAAATGGAAAACATGGAATGGATCCTCTAGAAAGTAAGGATCAGGAGCAGGGAAAAACGAAATAACCTATGCAAACTTCTCCCTACCCCTCCAAGGAAAAGACAGGAAACTAAACTAAGAGGAAGGCTAAGGCAAATGGGTAACAGCAGCAAAGGACAGAGTCAAAGAAATATAGAACACAGACAAACTGGGCTGCATCTAAAAGGGGAAAGCACTGAGAATTGCTGCCTGCAAACAGGGGAAGACAAAAAGGGAAATCAAGGGAGCAGAAATCAATTAGCGCATGAATCCGAAATTCAGGGCGGAGGAAACAAGAAAACAGGAACAAGGAAGTAGGTACAAAGGCAAGGAACCAGGGACTAGTCAAAAACAGGAACACTGCAAACGATGACCAGCGCTGGACTGAAGTGAGACTGAGGCTTTTAAAGCTGTTTAACGAGCACACGCCTCAGGTGTGCTGACTGCTGCACCTGCAGCCACAGGTGTTGCCTATCCTCCACCCAACCTTGTCCTGCAAGGGTGGAGGTGGAGCAGTGGGCCAGGCATTCTGGGAAGCACAGTCATTTGGTTAAAGAAGCATGCTGGCTGCCAAAAACCTGGAATGGATCCGGAAGGGAAGTAGTTTGGAAAATAGGGATTTAGCGCTCCCAATTCATTACAGCACTGTGGCATTAGGTTCGGAGGAAATGTCCAGCAAGGAATAAGCCCCAAAACATGCCCCCAAGTGGCGGGAACGGGAGCGAAGGGAGCGAGTCGTGACAAGAAGAGAAGGTAGACTATCAGGAAGAATACGCCTGTATGGGAAAACAGAAAGATGGGAAATACCAATAGAGGGAGGAAGAAGAATAAAGGAAGGGGGAAGCATACAGGGGGAACATAACGGAAGAGAGCAAAAGGGGGAGGAACAAAGAAGGAACAAATGAGGGGGAAAGAAGATGGGTAGAAAAACGGGAACGTAGTAAGAAAATGAGGGGGTAGGAAGAAGAGGGTGGAGGGTGCATGAAGCAATGAGTGGGAGGAAGAAGAAGCAAAACGAGGAGGGGGTGGGTGGGAGATGGAAAAGTCCAAGTGGAAGGGAGTCTTTGGTGTATGACTTGGCGTGCCTTTCACTGAAGAGCCAGTGCGCACACACAGGACTTTCCTTAAAAATGCAACGGGTAGCCCATTGACATGTACGGCAGATTCTACTTACAAACTCCACTTCTGCCCTAAACACTGCATTTTCCATGCAGCGCCCCCGTCCCTTCAAAATGCGACATACAAGAACAAGCACTGCCAATGCCAACAGTTTTGGCTTTTGTTTAAGCATGGTAAATGCATTTGCCAGGCACCTCTGTAGTGGTATTAACTGGTCATCAATGTTAGCAGCTGCAAAATGGCACAAGCACCTGGACATATAATAGCAGTGCTTTGGAAATGCCTAATACTCATGCACATGCCAAAACTGTTAGCTTTGCCAATGCTTGTTTTTTACATGACTTCAGTGAAGGACACACATGGTGCTTAAAAACCAAGTGACTGAAGGCAGATCTGGTTAAGACATTTTCTATTGCAGAAGCAGAATGTTTACAGCTCTTATTAAGTCTAACTCTCAGAAGACTGCTTCGAAAAAAAACGAAAGGCACTTTGAGCACAAAATTTGATGGTAAGGCTTGAAAAAGTTAGCTGAAAGTGATCCCATGAGAATGTGTTTTACAGAGGGTCAGGAAGTGGGGAGTAATCTGGATTAGCATGGCAATTGGTTATCAATGGGTCGGTAAACAACCAAACAACACCTACAAGATGTGTGCCCCTACTCGTCTGCCATTTCTCCCTAGCGGTACGATAATGCAATAGTTTTGGTTTATATGTGATTCTTTAGCCCCAATAACCAAAACTAAAAAGTAACCAATCCCACTATATTTTCAAGAATGCTAACCTTTGTTCACATCGACACAAAGTAAATTATTCCCTGCAAGTCGGACCCTACTAGCATTAGAACAAGGACTCGTTGTACCCTGCGTACTGTAGACTATGTAAGACTCACATTGCGGAACCGCTTTATCTTTTCATGTGTCTGACGAGGCGCAGACTAAGAAACACGACAATGCCTCATCTTCACAAGGCGTAACATTAGGCAATATGCCTGGGCACAACAGTCTACTTCGTCTACTTCCTAAAACCTTAGGCAGCAGTTTCTAATTCCACACCAGGGAGGGGGGTGGCAGCTTCAGCAATAAGCACTGCTAATAACAAGCGCCAGACAGCAAGGACACACGAGCACGCCAGCAACAGTGACAAAGGACGACCCCAAGATATGCCTGGTCCCCTGCCAGCCTGCTTCAGAGTCGCTCGCTATGAGCAGAGTTCAGCTAACCTTGAAACGCCTTGATCCTTCTTCCTGCTGCCACTGGTTTAGCATGTAGCACTAAAAAGGTAAAAGTCCCCACATATAGGCTTCCCGATTATTTTGCAATCCTCTTGTAAGCCACCACACAGAAGAAGCAGGTCTACTATACGATTTCCAAATGGCCGCATGTCATCGGACCAACTTTATCCATTCCTGGCTTTTTAGCCAACACTGAATTGCACGATAAAGCTTATAGTTTCAGCCAGCTTTGGATAAAAGATGCTGCCGATGACCTGGGACCCAATAGTAACTCATGCATTTAGAACAGTAAAGAGACTGAGGCGCACACATTCCAACAACATCTGCACCAAGCAACATTCTGCAGTTTAGCATCCTGGCAAGAGTTCTAAAGAATCGAGGAAGTTCCACAGAAGCAGCCCCCAGTGTTACAGGGGGTAACTATTGACATCCAGCGGGCCCCCAGAGTGCTAAGGAAACCATCACGCGACAGTGCCTGATGGGGTTGGGGCCTGCCCTATGCATCCGGCAGGCCCCATGGTGCTATAGGACTCCAGCACCATTGGGGGTGGGGGCACAGCCAACCAGGCCCATGACCGTGCGGACCTTTGCCACCGTGCTGGCACGAGGGTCCACGGCATCAGGGCATACAGGCATGGGTGTAATTTTAGGGGGGACAGGTTTGTTTGTCCCCCCCAACTTTTACAGCACACCATTTTGTCCCCATTCATTTGGCTGGGGCACCATTTCTTCAGATGTCATGTCCCCCCCAACATTTACAGCAAAGTTACTCCACTGCATGCATGCCTGTGCGTCCACTGGTAGGCCTGCAGGCCTGCATAAATGAGCCACAGACTCAGTCATCCCTCTTGGGAGTCTGCAGTCGCTCTGTCTTACGTGTCTGCAGAGACTCGTTTTATTAGCTTGGCCCATGTTAAAAGGGCAATACACAGGGGAGGGACACATTCCCTTAAAAGGGCAACACACTTAGGTGGGTCACACACTACACCCAGCAATCTCAAAAATAAACTTCCCACAAGCACAGTCCCCTATTTTCTAAGACCCAGGTGGTCTCCATCAGCCTGTTTTGAAGTCGGTGGTGCTATTTGAGGAGAAGAGCAGAGGCCGCTGCTCCCTCATCACAACACTTTAGTATGCCCTCTATCCATTTGCAGTCCCCTCTTTTTACCATCAAGTGAGCATGGGTGGGTGTCTGTGCCCACGTCTGCTGTCTTAGCTGGGGGTCTGCACGCCATTGTTTTGGCCTCCTCTACCTGAATTACTCTAGGGCTTGGCAGTCATGGGCATTTGATAGAAGGATCCTCGTTCTTGATCTGATGATTGTGGTCGACGTACGATTCTTGATTCAATGCAATTTCTGAGGGATGGGCCAGCAGTTGTCGCTAACTCACATCCCATGAGCACCCTCGTGGCGCCGGACCACTCTGTCTACGGTATCTACGGTATCTTTCTTGGCCTTCAAAGTTCAGTCACTCCTCTGGTTTTCAATTAAATTTGCGTCACTCGTCACATATGTTTGACACACTGTTCTAATTCTTCATACATTGTTGCTGCTTGCAACCTTGGTTCTAACCCAGGCTGGTCTGGTATTAGTCTGTCATAGAACCACTCACTGTAGCTCCCAGGGCATGCCACACACGTATTACTAAGTTTCAGTCCTTATCCGCATCTAAGGCTCCCCATGTTCGGAAAAGACTCTTCAAACATGATATGAGTCACCCAAAGCCTATTAGTCTACGTTCCTGTGCACAGAAAGGATTTTCACTCTACACAAAGAGAGCACCATTCAGTGAGCGTAGGGGCTGCCCTGGAAATGATGGAAACCTTTGCATACACTACGTCACACGCTCCGATCAGGGAACCACGGCTCTCCCAGTCATGTGACACGGAAGTCATGAGGACCGCCTGTGCTCCTCTCTGGTGCTTCCGATTGCAGTAGTTTTCCTGGATACCTTCCTGTGCTTTTGTCTTCGCTATTCTCGTTTTTTGACCAGTGCCTGTTTTTTTACCTTGTCTTGCCTGCTCCCTTGTCTAATTGATTCCACGGTACTCGACACTGCATTTCCACTCGGACTCCCTGCCTCACGTTTTGTCTACCGCCGCTCGTGTGAAGCTGACTCAGACTTTGCCTTACAGATTGCTGGATTTTTCCTTAGTTGTTGGTTTTGCTCGTCTGTTACCGACCCCATTTTGTCTTTTGGAATTTCTTCGCCGCCCCTCAGCCAACATACCCAGAACACATCTTGCTATCCTAGTGACACTGTGCATGGATTAGAGACTCCCTTATAGTGCACCTCTTGGAAACGCTTAGGCGTCCTCATGCCGTCAGGGTAGGTGGACCTGTGCCTGGACTAGAGACTATCCCTTGCCGTACTCCTCCTAGAAACCTCTCAGGCGTCCTCCTGCCGTCGGGGTAGCTGTACTTGCCCTGGACTCTTGAACTCCGGAAGTTTGGACTTTTGGACTATTATTGATTCCCCCCTGGTTTCAACACTCCTGGCTTGCGCTCCCACCGGGCCAAACCAAGGGACCAATTTGGTTGTAATCATCTTCTACGTCAACCCATTCAGGGGATT
Organism: Ambystoma mexicanum; assembly: GCF_040938575.1. Taxonomy (NCBI): domain Eukaryota; kingdom Metazoa; phylum Chordata; class Amphibia; order Caudata; family Ambystomatidae; genus Ambystoma; species Ambystoma mexicanum. The sequence goes on from NC_090936.1 coordinate 153,236,894, forward strand.
CCTTTCACGAAAGTCAGACCCTCTTTTTTGTTCTGCTACTTTGCTCCATTACGACTCCTTCTGGTTTGTTTGCCAACCTGTATCTTTTCTTGCAGCTGGTGGTGTCCGGTGGTGTGTCCCTCAATCTTCCAATTAATAGATCCCTCTGCTTTTTATTCTAACATGACACAGGGGTACATTGGTAGGAAGAACTTGTCGCCTACATTATGAGTTCTGCTGCCTAACACATGATTCGGGGATACTTTCATGATCAGAGACAACCAGGTGGCGAGTCCTGACACAGTCTCTCAGACTCACCAGCTGTGCTGTCTTTACTTGTGCTGCTTTGTTGTAGGGGCCCAAGGACAGTACCACAGCGGCAAACTCTCTTCCCCGCCTTGGTTATCGACGTGGGAGAGCTCCAGGTACCTCTGACGCACAATGCAGGTTTCTTCAGCGTTAGTCCCAGGTTTCTTATTTTCCAAGGTTCACGAAAGTAACGTCTGAAAAATCAAGGGCCATTCCTTCCCTGCAATCCTTTCCGGGCTGGCCGTCTTTATCCTCTTATTAAATCGCCATCTTGGAACTGCTGCTTCCTCGTGTGCTTTGCTCAGAGTGTGCCTTTGTGCGCCACCCTTTATCCGTGCGGGGAAGCGTGATGGAAGTCAGGTGTGTGTAATGATCAGTAACTGCCTGAACTTGCCTGAACATTGCATTGGGACAGGACAGGTATATGGCTCTGGTGCTAGTCCTTTTTCCTCATGTGAGCTGTCCGTGAGAAAAGGTTTGTGTCGGGAATGGTGGGGGTGGGGGGTTGAGTTCCTAAGTATCCTACCTGGGAGGATGGGAAAAAGGTGTTACAGGGAAGGGGATACGGCATCCCCCCATCCAGTGTCCCACTCCCACTCCCCGTAGACCATTCACCCAGGTGATCCCTCCGCACTGGTCCACCCCCAGGAAATGGATCCAAAAGCGATGGCTGTGTCCTGGCCACCTGGATGACAGATCCCTGGGGACTAGCGGGTGACACACCTTCAGGTTTCTCACAGAACACACATTATGGAACGATAATGGCAATTATTTTGCAAATACACATCTTTGGGTTTGCGCAGTGACTAGGTTGTAGAGTGTTTTCTAAATACTCTGCTTATATAAAGTTTTGAATGTGCATATAGTATGCAGGGGAGTTTTTCTTCTTTGCCGCCTAAAAAAATTCTTGGAGCTTTTCTTTTGTAGATACTTTCCATTTGTTGCTAGGAATTGTTTATTGGGTTCATTTGTCTATTAATGTTTGCAGATTAATAACTAACATGAAGCTGAGTTGATGCTGTATTCACTTCAAAACACATTAGCATTCAAGTGTCTAACTGCTTAAAATTGGATAATCGGGTGGTTTTTGCTGGTGAACCAGTGCAATCTTGTTATATGACTGGGTAATTTCTTTTTCTTTGTCAGGTCTTATAGGAAAAGCAAATTCGTAAATTCTACTAAACCCTGTTAAACAGGTATTTTTTTCCTTGTTTTTTGATTTCACCATTTGTATAAAAAGTATTGTTTCAAAAATTGCCTCTTATCCATCTATATAAATTAAACGTGGTTTATGTTCACAGAATATTGCCCTGATGAAGAGCAGCCACAGCGTTATCAGCCTTTGCATCAAAACAGGTCTGCTCGTTTCTTCAGTGATTTTGTGTCCTTCATGGAGTCTCACATTAGTCCTGTCCAGTGCCACTTTTGTGTTTATATTCGTGCTGCTGTGTCACTTTGTTAGACATTCTAATATTTATTGTTGAATCACCTCAACCCTTTCCACCCACTCCCAGATCAAGCTCCGTCCCCATTCTACTTCCCGCCCACCCTCTTCCAAAGGGGTCCCCAAGGGAGCCTCCCTGTCCTCTCTCCTCTTCAACCTCTACCTTATTCCGCACGAGCCATCATTTCTTCTTTTTTTGCAGGACCATGGTAAAATGATGGTCAACAAATACCCTGAGGTTACACACTTTAGCAGAGATTAGAGGGTAAGAGCTGAGAATATTGCAAAAAAGATTAATTCCATGGCCGGAGGGGTGGATCTTGATTTTACATGCAGCCAACCTTAACCTGTCCTTATTGATCCAACCGTTGCCTTACAATATGTACGGGGAAAATGTAGTTTCAGGGATGGTATAATCATCCGGTTGGAACAACATTGGACTGCCTTCAGGATATTAATAATTCATTTCAAATGAACGTAGTAGTTTAAACAGGAGCTCGAGGTACAAGTTCATCAAACGATGATATTATAGTACTCTGCAGAACCCCACAGGGGACCAAGCTAATTTTGTATCCACAGGATTGAAACATGTTATAGTAAGGACCATATGAGTTGGAAGCATAGGATCAACTAGCCCCAAAGCTCAGACATGGGGCACAACTGGTTTCCTATGAGATATTGAGATAGTGGGAGGGTGACCGGCACTCAAGACTAACCCACTATAGGGATGCTAAGCTTGGAAATAAGGTCCACCAGAAGTAGGCAAACAAGTAAAAGAGTGTTTCAAAAGCGATAATGAAATGACAAAAAATAGCCCCTGCGATATCCTTCCCCCATACACAATCTTACTTGGAGGAAAATAGGGCAGCCTGCTTCTCTGTTCTGGTTCTAAATGACCATGCAGTCTTTGTCCAATGTTAAGGAAGGAGAACTCATGATTGTGTGGGTCCTACTCCTCTTTCTTAGCCAAAACATCAAATTAGGCCAAAAGCAACAACACCAGGGATTTAAAATGCTAATCAAAGGCTTGGGCTTCCAGTCAAGAAGACCTGAATCAGAAGAGAAGAGTAATGTAACCTCGAATTTGGAAGATTCTTTCTGCAATGCTTTTGAGCATTTTTTTTTTACAAGGTCATCATATTAGACTTACTGCTCAGAGGGATAGCTTCCCAGGCTCTCCTTCCAGCCTATCTCGAACACACTGCAATATTTGAGTAAAGCGTGCATGGGACCCAAGACCTCAGACCCAGATGTTTCACACATAGGGTGAGGTCACCAGAGCAGCACCTGTCTACAATTGGGGTTTCATTAGTGAATCTGTGCATTCTGGGAGTTGTAGTCATTGATTAAGGTTAACCTAATTCTACTAACACACCTGATGGCAAGTATTTGTAAAAGAGAAGCCCAGAAACAGTGTCTGTGCAACACTAAGCCATTTGTTACCCCCTAAAGGCAAACAATGTGCCAGTGAAAATCCATTGTAAAGGGCCCAATGATGATAGCCTCCTTACCTTTTTTCTCACCACATTTTTAGGGATAAACAATTTTACAAATGTCATAAAGATTGCCCATGCGGTGTAAAGTTAAAACACAGAAACCTGCAGTAAATTTCAAGTGCCTACAACTCAGCGTGCATATATCCGCGAGCCACACCTAGTTGCCTTTTCTCAGAGACATAACTATGTACGTGTGCAGGCAATTCAAGTGGGTCATCAACTGAGCTCTTATTAAAGCAGAGTTGCGAACTGGCACCTTTATCCAGTACTAGAAGCACAGAGTTGCCAACTGAACCCATGCAGTCATGATCACCTTCATCCAGTACTAGAAGCAGAGTTGCCAACTGGCCCCATGCAGTCATGATCATCTTTATCCAGTACTAGAAGCAGAGTTGCCAACCGACCCCGTGCAGTCGTGATCACCTTTATCCAGTACTAGAAGCAGAGTTGCCAACCGACCCCGTGCAGTCGTGATCGCCTTTATCCAGTACTAGAAGCAGAGTTGCCAACTGACTCCATGCAGTCGTGATCGGGAAGTGGAGTTGCCAACTGACCCCGTGCAGTCGTGATCGCCTTTATCCAGTACTAGAAGCGGAGTTGCCAACCGACCCCGTGCAGTCGTGATCACCTTTATCCAGTACTAGAAGCAGAGTTGCCAACCAACCCCGTGCAGTCGTGATCACCTTTATCCAGTACTAGAAGCAGAGTTGCCAACTGACTCCATGCAGTCGTGATCGGGAAGTGGAGTTGCCAACTGACCCCGTGCAGTCGTGATCGCCTTTATCCAGTACTAGAAGCGGAGTTGCCAACCGACCCCGTGCAGTCGTGATCACCTTTATCCAGTACTAGAAGCAGAGTTGCCAACCAACCCCGTGCAGTCGTGATTACCTTTATCCAGTACTAGAAGCAGTTGCCAACCGACCCCGTGCAGTCGTGATTACCTTTATCCAGTACTAGACGCAGAGTTGCCAACTGACCCCATGCAGTCGTGATCACCTTTATCCAGTACTAGAAGCAGAGTTGCCAACTGACCCCATGCAGTCGTGATCACCTTTATCCAGTAGTAGAAGCAGAGTTGCCAACCGACCCCATGCAGTCGTGATCACCTTTATCCAGTACTAGAAGCAGAGTTGCCAACCGACCCCATGCAGTGGAGTCGTGATCACCTTTATCCAGTACTAGAGGCAGAGTTGCCAACTGACCCCGTGCAGTCGTGATCACCTTTATCCAGTACTAGAAGCAGAGTTGCCAACCGACCCCATGCAGTGGAGTCGTGATCACCTTTATCCAGTACTAGAGGCAGAGTTGCCAACTGACCCCGTGCAGTCGTGATCACCTTTATCCAGTACTAGAAGCAGAGTTGCCAACTGACCCCATGCAGTCGTGATCACCTTTATCCAGTAGTAGAAGCAGAGTTGCCAACCGACCCCATGCAGTGCAGTCGTGATCACCTTTATCCAGTACTAGAAGCAGAGTTGCCAACTGACCCCATGCAGTCGTGATCACCTTTATCCAGTACTAGAAGCAGAGTTGCCAACCGACCCCATGCAGTGCAGTCGTGATCACCTTTATCCAGTACTAGCTTTTAAGTGAAAGGCGTATCCCCAAACCTAGGCCCTTACTAGCTACGCACATGGAAGCAAGCTGCACCTCATAGGTCCAAAAAAGCCAAACCATACCTGGGGTTGCTGGTGTTCCCGTGAAGAGGGCCCTCCCTTTGCAGTTCTAGCAGCACCAAAACGGATTTGAATAGGGTAGGTCGCTTTTGCAAGGACAGAAACTGGCTATAAAGCGATTGAACAGAAGCTGCACGGACAGATTTCCAATTATGATGATTCAGTCAACGCTTTACTTTTCTCGCTTTCTGGTATTTACAGTAAGTCCTCCAGGCTTTTAACACTGCGTGCTGGGAATTGCAGGCTCAATCGGACATGGACAAAGGGAAATGGAAAGTCCCATCGTACATTGGGAAAACCAGAACTGGATCAAGGTGTTGCACATGAGATTCGACCACTTGGCAGCCTAAATGTACTGTTGGCTTTATTGTCAGGCATCAATAAAGTTGCATTTCTATTTGGGGATTTACAAGGGAAGAGACCAGTTAGGAAACAATGTAGCAGTGTACTGGTCGTTGAGGGTACAATGAGTTGAGGAGAAGTTAGTATGTGTGTGTGGCATGGGTCGACCCCGTTGGACAGGGTCGGACTGGGGCATAAAATTGACACAGGCACCAATTAAAAAGTGGCCCACAGTTGCAAATGGCAATTCCTTCCTAGCGACAGACTATTTGAGTAGTACCCAAGGGGGAGTTTTTTGATAAAATGTGATGCATATTGTGCATTTTAAAGAATATGTATTCAGTAACAATTGTCAAAACTACTAGCCGCATAGTGAAGTAACTCGTCAAACTAGCCCACACTGGACAAAAAGAGGCCCACTTTGACCAAAAAAACCTGGCCCAAACTAGCATTTTGGGTTTGGGCCTTGCCCTACTGCCCTGTGGGCCAGTCCGAGCCTGCTGTTGGCATGGATAAGGGCAAATAAGGGAATACAGCCCCTCTCACGTATGTGAGTAAACTCCATTATAAATGCTGCATGTCCAATGTATGAATATTAGAAAAACATATCATTTGGTGCAGTTCAGACTCAACAGTCACTTCAGCAATCCAATTCCTGTCCAGGACATGGATCTGACATTCCTTGAGTGCGGGGGAGTATTTAGAAAACAATAATGCCTCTGAAATGCGAAACATGCTTACTCGTAATGACAAGCTCACAAACCAACAGATCCCCACTAATCCGCCCAGAAACTGCACACACCAGTGTCTCGGTTGCGAACATAATTTGCCAATTAAAGAGGACAAACCCCGGAGGGTGAAAACAGTGGGAGGCGGGCCTCCTCCAGCGCATAATTGGAAACACATGCATGTTATGTGTCAGGCTCTTTGGAGCATTTGGTTTGGGGAATTTGCGGATACATTTTACGGTCTTTGTTTTCGGATACTTGATAGAGAGGAGAGCTGGCTCCTCGGAGCAGGAGAGATCTTAGTGGACAGCGTCCATGTGGCATGGGTGCAGTACTTGGAAGCGCCTGGACTGTATGTTATGCTAATGTGCTTTGTACTGCAGCCATCACTACCACAGAGCTCATACACTGCCACGGCTTGTCCAGACAGTTGTGAATTGTGCCCCTGTCAGGTGTATCAAGACAGTCAGGGCTTTAAGTGGGCCGGGGCTGGCTGGGGCCTAGCCCTGGAAGGCTCAGAAAACTCATTCTGTGGCGGGGCCCAGCCGGGGCTCACTAGTCTCCTCTGGCAGCCACTGACTGCTACAGGACAAGGCTTTTTGTCCTATAGCATGAAGCTCTCGCTCATGTGGGAGAACTTCAGGCTTCAGAAAAAAATACCTTGCAAGGCACCCCTTCCACCATTATGGAAGACAGGTGAGGTCGCTGGAAGCAGAGGCCTTTTTTTTCCCCTAAAGCATGAAGCTCCAGCTCATTCGCGGGAGCTTCAGGCTTTAGGAAAAACGCCTCGGCTTCCAGCGGCCTAACTTTTTGAGACGTAATGGTGACACTGCCCCTCCCCAGCCTGGCGAGGGGGCAGCGCCACATTAAGGCTGAAAAGGTGAGGCACTGTCCCCTGCCAGGCAAGCCTTTGGCAAATAAAAGCAGATATCAACCAGCCTCCACATGTCAGTGGATAGGTGTAGTGGGAGTAGAACTAAAAACCTGGGTTTGAGGTCCAGTTAAGACTGTATTATAGTCACGCTGGGAAGTCTGGTGGAGACATGTGACTGGCACAGACTGTAAAGGGTCAGGGAGCCCGAGAATGTGCCCAGAATCCCGCATTCACAGTTGTTTTTGTGAGGTTCTGAAGCGGGCATTAGAACCCACGTCTCCACGCCAGCGAGTTGGGCACTAGATCACAACGTTACTTTATTTGCAGGTCCATTTTAATTTATTTACTTATACACAATCCAAAACTGTTGGCTTTGCCAATGCTTGTTTTAACAGGACTTCAGTGAAGGACACTTCTAGTGCTTCCAGCTCGAGTGGCTGAAGCCAGACCTGGTTAAGACATTTTTATTACACCAGCAGCACGTTTATAGCTCTAATTTAGTCATGAACTCTCAGAAGACTGCTTTTAAAAAACTCTGACAGGCACTTTGTGTGCACCGTTTGATGGTAAGGCTTGGTGAAGCTAGCACAAAGAGTTCCTATGGGGAGGTGCTTTGGGCGGGGTGGGGCAGGAACTGGGTTGGAATAGCCATGGGCAGTCAATGGGTGGGCAAGTAACCAAACACCACCTACCAGCTGTGTGTCCCTCCTCATACGCCATGTCTCCCAATGTCTACTCTAATGCAATAGTTTCGGCCTATATGTGGCGCAAGCACCACCACGAGTGGTGCTGGAAGGTTTCGGATACATATGACAACAAAGTGCATAGGCCCACTTCTAAGCGCCTTTCACTGGCTCTCCCAGGCCAGTGTGCAGCAACCCAGAGAGCGGAAGCAGCTAATTGGACGGCTGGCTGGGGGGCAAGGGGTGGGGAGCTGACAAAGGACACTAAGGACTCCCCATCGCTTCTTGCTTTTCCACAGGCACAAGGACAGGACTGCAGGGTCCTGCACACGCACCGCTCCCCCACACCCACCAATCACCAGGACCAAAACACTATATCGTGCACATACTTATTAGCCCTACAAAAAATAACAATATCATGATTTCGGCCCCAGATGCACGGGATGTAGAGGTTCACGCGCAGAAAAGACACCGCTGCTGCAATGAAGCAGGGCCGCGAATAAGGGAAGATGGATCGCGCACACTCCTGCATAAGGATTGCTGAACTTTGTCTGGTTTTATATTAAAAATAAGTCAAACAGCCACAGTTTCAAAAACAGACGAAATAGAGAAGTGCAAAGCAGAACGCAGGGGGGAAAACAAACAATTCCCTGCAATAAATCAATGCCTGCGTTCAAAATCCGAAAGAAACACAGAGCCCCGAAACCCCGTTTCCAGCAGCTATACACCACGTTTATCATCATGCACCTGAAGCGCTGAGGGGGCGTTTCATGTAAAGCACAGGGAGGGTGGGAGCTGTCCAATTATGACAACGGATGCAACCTGCTCCAAGCACCAACGGGAAATGGGGTCCGCGTGACAGTACCAAGCTTGGGCGGGCAACGGGTGCTCTGCTTTTTGCAGACACATATCCCAAGTCAGAACAAAGAAACGCCAGCCCAAACCTACCCAAATTACCAACTACCGCCATTTGGCTGATAACTGTCACCCCAGTATGACAACGTGTGACACAACAAAGACAACTGCTTCCACAAAGCCCAACACAAAACTCCTCTCTGCCGGCAAGCCACCGAAGGCCAAAGGCGGAATAGCAGTTAATTCATTTAACCCTAAATAATAACAATATCTTGGATGGAGCCTGAACACATGCCCAGCGGTCCTTGGGACAACAGCACCCCATGCCACCATCGTAGGCCAGTGTCTACCCGGTGGTCGGAAACAGTGTGGATGCCTTACTCGGATCTCCGTGCCTGACGCTGGCCCCATGGAAACAGCACCCCCCCCCCTCCCCCGCCCCCCCCCCCCCGTCTCCCGGCCGGAGGCTGCAGCAGATGCTGGCCCTAAACGTAACCTCGGAGAAGCCGCGTCTGCTGCCAGCTCCTGGCCGGCCGGGGTCCAGCAGTAGCCTGACCAGCGCAGATCCCAGTGCCTGTCCCCACACAACGCGGCCCTCAGTCGGTTCCTGGACGGGAGCCTGCAGCGGTGCCAACGAAGCGGATGGGTGCTAGGAAGAAAGCACCAGCTTTGGTCACCGGCCCCGGGTGTGACATGAACCTGTCGGTCAGCGCTGGGTGTCTTCAGCGGTGTAAAGGGGGCTAAACACAGAGACCGTGGCTTCCTATCGCTCTGCAGGAAGCATGTGTGAGGCACTGGCATCACAGAAGCAGCACCGGCAGCGATGGCACGGAGTAACTGACAGCTCTATGTGTGTGGCAGTAACCCCGGCAGCACACGTCCCCAGTCAGCTCCTAGCTGGCGTCCACACACAGCAGCCAAATAAATAAAGCAGATTCCATGGCGATTGGCACTAACCTGGCAGATGCGGCGCCCTCCCCCTGACAGGCAGCCCCGGCGGCGCGAGTCGCTGTGACCCCCTCGGTCAGAGAGCCTGGGAAGGCTGGCGCGCGCACACACACACACTCCGCTGCACGGCGTCCCCGGGCCCACGCTTCTCACAGCGCATTCCTGGAGGGAGGGAGCAGATGGCAGCCGCCATGGTAACCGCACTCCGACCAGACTATTGGCAGAGGCGCCGGTGACTGCTGCCTATTGGGCAACACACGCTCCCTTTGTACTGGGACTCCATAATGAAGGGAAGCGCAGTGTCTGGCACTCCATGGCAGGTGCTTTTTTTAGAGGGGGGGCGGGAGGGGCAGTTTCGCGTGGCCAAGCGGGCAGTCAAGTGGCTGAACCCTGGAGCACAATGCACGGCAGATGTTCGTGGCAGGCAAGGGCAGCGGCCTTGCGCTCTGTGCAGCAAAGTACCACAAAGGGGTCAACTTGGCAATATGCATGGGCACAGCAGCTTCCTCCTGCGTCCAGGGAGTTTATTTTACACATAACATGCCATTTCTGTGCAGACTATTTCGCTCATAAGTTTGTGCACTGCCCAGCCAAATAAAACACCGAGATTTCTAAACGGTTTATTCCGCAGGATTTGTTTGTAAACCTCTCATAGCATTGTCCCACAATAAATTAACTTAAACTCTCCGCATAAAAACAAAAAGCAGGAACGGCTAAAGATGCTTGGGACCCGTTTCAAAATGATGTCTGGGGAGCCATATGCCTGCAGCTGTGAAAACCTACCTGAATATGGGTTTCAAATGCAGAAGGTCAGTGGAAAAACGTCCAATGCATGTCTTTCGGATCCGCCAGAGCGGCTGGAGACTATGCAGATGGCAGCAAAGGGAATAACAGAATGGAACAGGCACACAGGCAGCATGGGCAATCTGTGCCATTGCCCGGTGACCCGCTGTCAGGGGGCGGGGGGGGCACATACCTAGTAATATTGTTATAAAGAGGGGCAGTGTTGCTTCTGGCTGTAAGCCCCTGCGATTAACTGGTTGACTGGGTAGGGCAGGGGCGGCATGGGAAACCCATACTCTTCAGGCTGCGGCCCTGCCCACCTTCTTCCGGCACACATAGGTGATGCAGAGAGCCATCGCATTGCGACTGGTGTGCCAAGGTGGGGGCAACAGAAGACCATTTTGCAGACCTTTCTGGGACGGTAGTAGCGGGCCGGTGGCAGGAACGCCAGAATTTAGGGGCGGGAGCGGAGGAGGACAACATCGCCTCCTCCTCGGTGATCCCGCCGCAACACCGCTGTACCACTCCTCCTGGACCCGCCACCCAGCCATCTCCCCGCTGATCGCCAAGTCATTAGCAGCGAAAACTTACCTCCTTCCAGAGTTTTTGCGCATCCTGTCAAGAAAAGGGCTATGGGTCATGGTTTGGCAGGGCTCCTTTACTAAATTATTTGGAACACCTGCAAGTGGACGCAGGCAGCCATCAGCAGTTAGGGTATCCGCAGGCGACAACTCCGGGAAGGTTACAGGCAGACATCAGAGATTCTAGGCAGCCGATAGACCCAGAGAAATTGCTGGTGTTGGTACGAGTTCTATGGGGGGGGGGGGTATTGGAGGGGGGGGAAATGCTGCGATGACTATGAATCGTTGCTCTTCATGTTCGCTTTTGTGACGGCCTTCTATGGGGCATTCCGCATTGGTGAATTGGTTCCAGCATCCACAAGCCACAAGAAAGGGGGTCTTCGATTCGGGGACGTAGAGCTTGAGGGGGGGACTAGGCTGTACAACCGTTTATTATGAAAAAATAATACTGATCAGGAAGGGAAGGGGGCTAGGATCTCCCTGGGGATTTCGAGTGAGGGTTTAGCATGTCCAGTCAGGGCAATGGCCGATTTTTGTTGGCCGGGGGGGGGGGGACACGGCAGGGCCACTGCTGTTTCACAAGGATGGGTCCAGCTTGTCTCGTTTTTAGTTATAAGATGTTTTTTCAATAGGCCCTGGCGGTGGCAGGGTTCAGTGGGTAGGCTTTTCTCCTCACTCCTTTCGGATTGGGGCGGCTACCACAGCAGCAAGGGTAGGATTCGGGGCAGGGCAGATTATGAAGTTGGGTAGATGGAAATACAGTGCCTTCAAGGCTTCATGCGGCCTCACTTGTTATGCTGATTAGCTAATGACAGCGAGTGACGTTATGATATGATCGGTTATTTATTAGGCGCTTAATACCCAGAGGTTTCTACGTGCGGACACGGGGATCAAACCTGTGGTGCTCTGTGTCGTGTTGTGTTGTGTTGTGTTGTTTCCAAGGAGAGCACGTTGCTCCTGAGCTATGGAGAAAGGGTTGGAAGAAAGGTGCTGTGTGTTACGGGTGCGAGAAAGAAGGGAAGTGGAACCGTTCTGTCTAACCATTTTTCTTTTGGCTTCTTTGTATTAGATCATGTCACCTGGTCGTGTGGTATGGATCATTGGCCATTCATTCATCAGGAGGGTTGTCGAGCCTGGTGGAGGAGATGGGGATGCTCGACTTCAGGTATAGATCTGAGGCGTCACTTTTATGGATTGCATGGGAGGGACAGTTTGCCTCAGCTGAGGGCGGTCGTGCCCAGGGAAAGGAACATGAGATAATTGTCCTACCTCGACATGGTCATCCTGCACTTTGGGGGCCATCATTTGGTCTCCCTGGGAAGGAGAGATTTAAGAGAGGAGCTTCTGTCTGCATTCTCCTGGATGTGTGGCCTCCACCCAGGATCTCAGATATTCCCTCAGAAAGGTTGGGGGTGGGGGTTGCAGATCTGTCCCCTGACCATCTCTGCTTGGATATTGAACAATGGGCTGGCCTAGCTGTCTTCCAGAAATGGGCCTTTTAGGGTTGTGGCCCATAGACGCCTGAGGAGTGCCTACATTGTTCGCCAGGATGGGGTTTACCTGTTGAGATGAGGAACAGAGATGTTGCTTCGGAACATCTTGGCTTTTCTCAGTGCTGCATGGGAAGGGGGGACTGCCCCGCACTGATAGGTCCGGGTTATGTGGCATGTGGTGGTGGTGAGGTGGAATGCAAAGGTAAAGGACACGCCAATGCGGCGATGCTGGGTTGGGCGGCAGCCTGGACAGGAGGGGACTGGTGGATGCTGGCAGGATCCAGGTGCCCAGTTAGGGGGGTGAGGCAGACTTTTGGCGGGCTCAGTCTCGGCAGGGGGTAGGGCACAAGCGCGGCTGAGCCAGGATCTCTCCATAATTGGAGGTTCTAGCGGGCAAGGAGTGCATAGATTACCGCCTCGCCCTGCTGGAGGGGATCCTCGCCGCGGCACTCCTGCTTGCAGACACTGAGCAACCTCTGCAGACGACCTCTTCAATTTCCCATCCCACCTACTCGTAATACAGAGGTCGGGGGGGGGTCGTGTGAGGTGGGGGGAGGACCATGTGAACACTGAGATCCCCTTGCAGGGGACTCCGGAGCTGGAATAGTGAGGAGGGGAGGGCACAGGTCCCCCCACACCCACCTCCTAATGGGTGTACAGCCACTGGAGGGTGCCAGAGGAAAGGTGGAGGAGGGCGGGATCAGGGGGCAGCTAGTGCCGGTCACAAAGGGGCTGCCTCCTGGTGTCGCCCCCACAAGGGCATGGTGGGGAGGGGATAGGGCTTCACCACCATCCGCCTCCTTAGGGGGGCCAGAGTCATGGTCCGCCTGGACCACGTGATATGATAGGAACTGTAAACAATTTGATGATTTAATTTTACAGTGTATTTGTTAGAAAATGTACATTTTTGGTTTGGTTGTTTTGGCGTTTACGGTGTAGTAAAAAAAGTGTCCAGAATGGCATCCAAAAAAATAACTTGTCTGGACAACTCACCCCTCCCTCGGCACTGCCCCCTTGAAGAGCCCAATGATTTACCCCTTTGGGGGGGGGCCCGTGCCCATAGTCGGCCGGTGAGTTGGGCTGACCGCCTCTCGCTGGAGGGCTTTGGGGCCATAGGGGCTACAGGGGCCTGGAGCGTGGGACCAGGAGGCATTTGATATAAGAGCTTAGGCCTCCTGGTATCACTCCCACTGGGCATGGTGGGGTGGGGGCGAGGGTGCACCACCCCATCGTGCACTGCCTATGGGACACGGAGGGTAATTCATGGCTATTGTTTTAGAACGAATATGGCCGTTTTTTGATTCTTCTCATGATCTTGCCAATGCTCTGTGCTGCATTTTGGGTGTGTAATAAAATGCAAACACGTTTTCTTCCAAGAATTGGTGGGTGTGTGCACATTTCATTCCTGTGCTTACTGACCCCTGCTCAGCCCACATGTACGAGGCTTGCTTTGGCCACAGTGTCACCTTCCAAACCCTTGTGACGCTCTAGTGACAAATATCCACTTCTAGAGGCCCCTCAGACGCTGCAGGCCCCGTAATTACTGCTGGTCACTTCCTTTCTTCTAGCAGAACTCAAAGTAGAAGCAATTTATGTGGCTCATTTAAGAGGCCATAGTTGTGGACAACATTTTCTCAACGTTTCCATGTTACGTAATGCAAAGGGACATCCGCATTCTGAGCGCACACACAAAGAACCAGTTACCTGCTAAATCTACACCCTCCTCCAGGGAAATTAAGGTATATCACACATAACTGCTGAACCCATATGCATGCACTAGTGTTGGCCGACCCCTTACCCTCACCCGGTATAATTTGGCTCACAAAATTTTTGTCAAGTGTTGGCAATAAAAGGCCTTAGGATTTTATTGTACAGATATGGTTCTGGAGAGAGCAATAATCACATATCATAATAGTATCATACTTTTGGCCACTGGGTCCTGAGGTTACCCTCTCTGGCCCGTGCCGCCTTCTCATGTCCCACGACTTGTTGTGGGCACCGTACAGTGCCTTGTACCTCTTTTCCTTTGTTCTTCTCCCTTATTTTGTAGGGTGGGAGGGTTCTGTGGTAAAGAAGCAAAAGTTGGAAGACACTGAGTAAACAGCGAACCTCCTATTTGTTTGGGTCCCCATTCAGGCTCCACAAACTGATTGTGTTTTCTCAGAGCATGCCGCTCTTATTTAGAAGACCAAGGGGAGCCCTGGGTCTATGATGTGTTTAGTAGTGGGGGCTGTGTTCCAGCCCCCGGCCGGGTAGCCGACTGTCTGGCCCCCTGGGGAGGCAGGTCTTTGAACCCGAGCCCTGCCCGACTGGTTTCCTTAGGTGCTTAGCACCTTGTTGCTTAGAGGAAGGGTGAGGAGATTGTTCACACCTCACCCTTCCTCAGCTTTGTGTAGCAGAGACTCCGTGTCTCTGCAACTGAGGGGGAAAGGAGCAGGCAAAGGGGTGGGGCTGCCCCTCTCCTGGCCTGCTGATAGTAACATCAGTTACCCTGCCTCGCCTTGGGCCGCCCTGTGGCATTGCCCAAAACAGTTTTATACTAACTCCATTATTTTTAGATGTTCGTATTTAACACAATAACATTTTAATTTTTGAAAGAATGTAATCGTTTCATCACATGTATGAAGCTACATTTGTCAAACATCGAAACACACACAAGTAATATTTTCACACATTACCTTTTGGGTTGAGTCCAAGTCTTGAAAGTACATTTTTTAAATCCCAAGGCCATTTTTTGCCTTCCGCTGATTTGCATTTTGGTATTTGTAGTATCCCCTTTGTGAGAAATTAGACCATCCGCACAGTGGGTGTGCACTCGCCTGTGCTTTTTTGAAATTTTATATGAAATTGAATGATGGTAGCTCAAACTCGGAAAATGTGTGCGGATAATCCACACACATTTTCCTATGCTCAATGCACGACAAACACATAGACCTGTGTACTCTGGGTGGACACAGCCTACAGGCACTGACCCCCGGTCAAATTTAGTTGGAATGTGACAGCTAGGAGTACTTCACGGCATCTGAAAAGGGGGAGGGAAAAACCTTCTTCCTGCCATAGCCAGCCTGATTAAATGACAAAGGCTCCATGGATCGCATGGTCCTTTGTTGAGCATGCTGGTGGCAGCTATGCATACTGATGAGTTCATTCAAGCAGGCCCCCGTCACAGGGCTAAAAAAAGACAGGAAACACCAACCCCTTTGTTATGCATCTATGTCAGCCTGAAGCCAGCTCCCACCTCTTAGTATCAAGGGCAGTGAAATGTTATGTCTGGGACACCTTTTTACAGTAGTCATTCCCGCAGGGTGACCCCATTCAGAAGGTACGAGTATGTAGTTTGGCAGTGACCAAAAGTATGGTCTGGCTGCAGCTTTAGGGGAGACCTGCCGCTTTAATCAGGAACCACAGAGAGCTCAAATAACCAGATAGTCCCTTTGATTCACAACAGACAGGAAGTTGCGTGGGACTTCGTAGTACACATTTTCACCCCTTTACCTTTCTTTTTGCAAAGCACTCTGGTTATGATCTCATGCATATAAGAGATTGTACGTGGGGACCCAGGATTGGTTCATTAAGGTAGGCCTAGCCTACACCAATCATTGGGGCCCATTTGGCTTTATAAGAGGGCTGAGCCCCTCTTTTGGCAGATCATCTGAAGACCTTGCAAGGAGTAACAAGAATCGCTCATTTGGACCCTGGCTGAAGGTACAATCTGCCTTACAGCTCCTGCCAGTGAAGGAATGCCAGGATTTCCAAAGAGGGAAACGAGATCCCTCCCGTAAACATCTCCCAGTGAACAGAGGGAGATACCGAATCCAGAGGATCCTCCCGCAGCTCCAGAACCTGTACTCGGCAGCATGCAGCATGCACGGGTACGCTCTGCAAGCAAGATTCTTAGGTGGGAAGTTCCGCCAGAGAGTCTCAAATTTATTATTTCTCCCAGTCCACATGATTTCCCCTTAAAAATATGGTTTCCACTTGTACTAATTATGACAAATGCCCTTTGTTCTTTATACTACTCTGTTTTATAGTGGCACTGTGCGATTGAAATAACTTCTCAATTTATTTGTATGCTATTATCAAACAGGAACAGGTCTGTATATGTTATATCTATTCATTCCCCAGTTCCTGATTGTGCTGGGGTGCCCTGCCCTTTCGTATTACTATAAAGTTAAATATTAACAGTGATAATTCATATATTGGACCTCACGGTTTGTCTCCTGCCTTACTCATGGCAATGTGTTTTTTAATTGAACTTCCCATGATACTTTTGCGTATTAAAGACTCATTCAGTCATATCCTTTTGTGTAATATCACAATGTCCCTATTTATGCAAATACAGGGGACCCCCACATCATTTGCTGCCCACGGACAGGCACATCCTTGAGCCAGCCCTGCAGGCACAGCATGGGCCACATGAGTGCATGCTTTACTCCCACAAAGGTGGGTACAACAAGCAGCACAGCAGGTCAAGATTCCCTAACAGAACGAATACATCCTGCACTCAGCAGGGCAAAGTTAACACCCACGGAATAGGTACAGCACGGGCCACGGCAAGGTAAACCTCCCTCATGCAGAACAGGTAGAAGAGGCGGCACAGCAGGGCAAACTTTCCTCTGAATGTGTAAAGCATGGGCTCAGCAGGGCAAGCTTCAATCACCTGCAACTGGCCCAACAGTGCAAATCTCACTCACACAGAATAGGTAAAACATGGGCCACTGCAGGACAAGCTTCCCTCTCACAAAACAGGCCACAGCAAGGTAAGATTCACCCTTACAGAAAGGGTACAGCAGGGCAAACGCCACTAACACAGAACAAGCATAGTGTGAACCACAGCAGTGCAAGCTTCACTCACACAGGGTCGGGGTTCAGGCAGCAGGAGGCCGCCCCCAAATTGCACATTCTTCACAGGCTTTAGAGAGTAGAGCTATCCCCCACATTGTACATGCAGGAGGACCCTGAAAGGCCTGCACGCCACAAGGTAGAACATGCAAACAAAAAGGGAGAAATGGTACTCAAAAACTCGGTGCAAAGATGGAGACCATGAAGCACATAAGTCTCATTAAAAAGCACAGCATTTACAGAAAAAAGGTGGTCAGCAAATCATTGGCGTACACCATCCATGGGATCAGATGGCTGTGCAACTTCGGGGGGAAAAGCTCTTAACCCTTCTTGGCAGGATACCATATCTGACAAGTACAGATTAAAAATCGCCAGCGCCAAAAGGCAACCTTGTTTTAATCCTTGAAAGGTGTGGATTGGGCTGGTTAAACCCTTGGCTGACATTCTTATTTGTATTGAGGTACCAGAGTAGAGTGCCCTTATTGCCTCCAGAAGATATGGAAGACAAGACCAATCAGACAATTTGTACCAGAACTTATTTTTACTGATACTATCGCGGCGGCTTGCTCCAGATCTATAAAGGCCAAATACACCTTCTGCTTGGTCTCAATCGCCCACATCTTTAATATGGTTAATAAGAATAGATTGAGACTTATCTCCACCCAAGAAACAAAGTCCACCTGCCTAGCATCAAGGTTCTCTGAATCTCGTACCCATTTATTTAGGTGTTTTAAAAGGATTGAGGAGAAGATCTTCCCCAGGGTATCGAGCAGAGCTATGGGCCTCTAGTTCTTCGGATCGTCGCCATCACCCTTCTTACAGATCGGGACAATCAGTGCATTCCTCCATGAGAATTTTTCTGGTCGTTAGAATTCGGTCAAAGAGGATCCAGAAGAATTCTGCCCAAGCCTCTGGATTTTCCTTTATGATGTTATTATTCAGGCAATCAGGCCCTGCAGCTCTTGATGTATTTAGCTTTTTCATCAAAATCTGTACATCTTCCTTGTCAAACTCTATAGGCGAAGGGGCAGAACAATTTCCTGGATTTACTCCGAGACCACCATCCGAGCCACTGAAGGGATCGGCAAAGTATTTGATCCAGACCTTTTCTGGCCCAGTTGGGACCATTGTGGCCAGTTGAAATGTGCCATTGTTATTAAGGAGCTTCCCTAGATCTCTCGTGTTTATATTTGAGAAGATCTTCATTATAGTTTCTGCATCTTCTTGGAAGCACTGAGCTCTATTAGCCAAATTCTAAATTGCCGCCTTCTTTTTTTCATAGCAATTTTTTCTCCTTCAATTTCACGGTCTGTACCCCGCAGGTCAGCTCTCAAAAGTTTCTTCATCTCTCTCACTTCCTGGCTCGGATAGTGCAGTCTCTTGAACTCAGGTCTTGCCCCAATCTGGGGCTTAACTCTGAAATCCATTAAAGCACTATAGTAATCTACTCCCGCATCACTTTTCTCCAGGCTCTTTTGATATTCATTGGTAAAGCCTTTAACATCCCTTGACATTATTCTCATGTGGGTCCTGCCATGATTAACATTTAGTGCATCTGTCATTTATTGTGGGCCTACAATATCCCATCCCCTTATGGTCAGGGTCAAGAGATGGTCACTTTCTAGCACCAGGTCAAATTCCAGAGTGCTCAGCCATTCAGTTAAAGCCCCAGACACAATAATATTCCAGGTGCGCTGTATGATTGCCCTGAGACCACTATGTTTTCCCAGGGATATACCCTCGTAAGTAGCCATTGACCATACCCACATCACATTCCCCAAGTTCTGAGACCCAGAGTGCCGCCCTCCTGATCAATACCCTTTTCACCCCTACTTCATGCTGGCATCTTATATTGAGATCACTGCATACCACTATGTGAGGGTCATTCGTTGTTATTCACACCTCATCACATTGGCAACTACCCCCACAAAGTCATCATCTCCCATCCCAAGAGGGTTCCACTATAGATTGATTACAATTAGTGTTAGCGGACTTTGGTCCTCCCCTCTTTCCCAGGACAGGGTCACTGCTTGGGTAAAGACATTAAGATTATTTGCATCCAGAATAGTACCTGCGCCGCCCCTCTTCACCAATGTGAAACGTCCTGCCGAGGGCCTTCCCACCTTTGACTGGATGGCGGGATTAGGGAAAATATCAATACCCTCACACATAGGTTTGATTGATAGCCAGGTCTCCTGCATGCAGCATTTATCCTAAGATGTCATATCCAGACCCTCTTCCTTAAACAAATGCGTGAAACAACACGTATTGCATGAGGCTAAATGCAAATGAGATCCCCGAGTTGTAGGAAGTTATAGTTCTGTGGCCGATGCTAACGTTTCTGTAAGTGGAGTCACTTGGCACAATCTTCCTTTGTGAGTACATTTTTAGGTTTCTTGCTTGTCTGTGTGCAGCTCCCACCGTCACCTTCAGCCCATGAGATTTCCCCGCTTCCTGATGGCGTTATTCTAGAAGGGGCAGCTCCTACCAGTCTGCTAGTTTGGGGGCATTCAATTGTAGGGTTCCAACCAGTATTTGGACCAGGCAGTTTCAGACGAGCATTGAGTGGAGATGTACTCCAATCAAGACGGTTTCCTTTACAAATTCCACAATCTTAATGTCGTCTGGGGTGATGAATCTGAGTTTAAGTGAACAGTGAAGTAGCTTTCGAACGTTTTTCCAATTTATGATCAGGGCGTCTTTCAGGAATCAAATGTTCTATCGACGCCAGAGTGTTCTCTGCACCTTGGGGAATGAGTGCAGGGCTTTTCCCTCTCATAGTCTTATGATTCTCTCCGTCCTGGAATCTTTTCAGAGCAAATCTCGCTATGGGCCTTGGTTTTCTCAAGCAATGCAGTTCTTGGTTTTTCCATCGCGAGAAAGGGAACAGACTTATGTCGCTTGGATTTAGGTCTACTAAAGGGGAGATCGCAGCTTCCTCACTGGGAATTAGGAGAGCGTATTCGCCCGCAGCTCCTCTGTCTCATCGAGCTCATAGGTAACATTGGTCAAGGCTTCATCCACCAAGATTATTTTGTCAGAGTATGTTGAAAGGTTCATTAGCAAGCAAGTATTCTCGTCCAACATCTCTTGTTCAGTTACTGACTTATTGGTAGTACATTTCGGAGGGTCTGGATTGGGATGTGAAACCAGCTTAGACTTTGCAGAGGTCTGTGAAGATGGTAGTATCACATTTCTTAAGAGGGCTCTTGATCCATTAGAATGGCCTTTTTGAGTAAGGCTGGTTTTTTGGCTTTTTTTGTTGTTTCAGGGTCATCTTCTTTCCGCTCGGTTCATGGTGGCCACTTTTCCTAAAGACAGGATAGAGTTTATTATCCTGGTCTATAATAATGGCATTTTGATTTTTTGTTACAGGAACTTCCATGACTTCGGGTTCTTGTTTATTTCCCACGCTGACAGCTGTATCCTGGGCTTGTATTTGCTCTTGAGATCATAGCAATAATCATGGTATGGCAGAATAAAGGATCCAACGTTATGACACTCTGGCTCCAGGACTTCACCTGTTGAACTTGGTGGGGTGAGGGGGTGTGGTGGGGGGGAGGAATGTGAGAAGTCTCATCCAAAGGTCCCGACTCCATCGGCTTCACAGGGCTTGGTCCCTTTTGATGTCTTAGCCACTTCATTTGTTCCAGATTTGAGGCCATCAATGTGGTTTTCTCTGCTACTTCACCTCTCGCTAGATCAAATAGCCTGGCTTGCCACTGCACTGTAATCTCTGCTTTTTTATAAAGCTTAGACTGTACAGATCTAACAAAGGATTCCATAAATATCAGCTTTGTGTGTAACATTGCCAATAGTGTGGCTTGGTCTTTTATTGTATCATTTAGGTTTTCATACAGCTTCAGGAATGGATTCACATTCACTGTTCGAGCTGCCATTATCAGGTTCTGCAATTGAACATGGTCCACCCCTCCAAACGTTCATACTTGGTGCGCCAGGGGCTCCCTTATATTCCTTGAGGACTGGTTCAGGTTTGAATCAGTGGAGGTTGATGCGTGACATCGGGTGGGCGGGTGTCAATACTGCATGCTGCGGCAATTTGGGCCGGTTAAAGAGTGCTTCAAGATATGAATAGTCATCCTCGAGTACTGATGCATCCTCAGGCACCAGGCCCATAGCTTCCATTGGAATATGAGCAGGGGATGTAACTGGACATGGTGGTTCCTCCAAGTTGTGTGACCTTGAACTTCCCCCATCATTATTCCTTCCGCTACGACAGCTGAATCTGTATCATTCTCTTTGAAGATCTGTGTACTTGAGGCCCCTGTCTTCAATACCATTGGGGGATTGGCAACGTCCACCGGAGCGGACATTAGGCGATGCGGGGTGGAGGGTTTGGATGAATAAGGGTTGAGAATGCTTCAGCAGGGGAACATCTGTTGGTGGATCTATAGAAAATGGTTGGTTTTCTGGTTCTTGCTCCCCTTGCTCTTCTTCAGGTTTAATTCCCCATGCTCTGTCCCACTAGTGGTCCAATTCATGCAACGTTCTTCCGTGCACATTCTTTGTGCTTGAGGTGGGGGCACATTCACAGAGGATCTTGTCCCACCACCCCGAGGCCGTTCCCTCACGCACTTTCGCCTGCCTTCTTGTGCCTGGTCTCAGTAATACCATTAGTAAATGGACCAAAACTCGCATCTCAGTCAAATGGCAGTCTCTACTCTGCCAGCACAATTAGAGGTTCAGTGGCAGGCAAAATCCTCGCAGCACAGCAGTAATTTTGATTTTAAGCAGTAATTGCTTAGCATTGTTCTCAATGATGAGTCTTACCTCCACTATGGGTCTGGATGTTTCCTCGGCTGCTCCCGCTGACTGCCCTGCACAGACTGCAGTGTGTGCAACTGCCACTTTGCAACTCACTCACTTAGCGTTTACAAAGATCATACTGTGCACACACAGTGTACAGAGTAACAATTAATTATATCTACTCCTGCAGGTGGTGGAAAGAGAAAGAAATAGAGACACCACCATTATGGGATTCACACTCACTAACTGCGTGAAGCTTCACCCAGCATCTGCACCACACACAAAACCCAGCCAAATGGGAGAAACGCAAGGCAAGGCAGGGCTGTTCAGAGGTCACAGGGCTCACCGTTCGTAATGTTGCTTCACAATCTCTTCACCTCTCGGCACCGGTGGACACACACCAGGCGCCACTGCTCTCTGCACCTCGGTACTTCTCACTGAGCGTGCCACTACTTTGTTGAACGCTCTCCGCTCACCGCGAACACGCTGTTCACTGCAAACCTCAGAGAAAAGGACCATAGTACGTGTCAAGTCGCACTGCAACAATGTTACAACCACTTTCGACACAAATCCTTAACCAACCCCTCTCTCTTTCAGCTCCACCAGAGTGCCTGGAGGCCTTGCAGATGGCAGCCACGCACAGAATAAATCCCAATAAAATAACATTATTTAACACCTTTAGCCAGCAAATGCACCTCATATCACAACGCCTTTAGTTTGTGAGGAAGGATCATTGCATAGGGAATATGTGCATTCCATCAGCCTCATCTTCTGGCTTCATTCTATGGCAAAATTCCACATAAAGCAATGGAGGGAGAGGTGATCGCTGCAGGTTATCAAGGTTTAGTTTAGTTTAAGCATTTATATAGCGCAGCCGTGAACCCATAGGCATTAGGGCGCGGGACATAAACCTCAGAAAGAGCCGACAAGTGAGCAAAGGAACTGGACCATCACTTAAAAGAACAACCGAGTTTTCAGATTCCTTTTAAAGGATTCTAAATCAGGTTCAGCTCTGAGGTCAAGAGAGGTTGTACCAAGCTTTCAGGGCTGATAAATAGAAAGCTCTTTTTTGGCCCTTTTGGTTCTACTTCTAGGAATGCTCAGAAGTTTTAGGTTGTTGGATCTGAAGGATCGACTTTGCATTTTTTGTGATATGTCTTAGATAGTCAGGCACGCTGCCATTAACACATTTATAGGTAATCACCAGTAGTCAGTATTGTACTCTGGCTTCCACCGGCAGCCACTGCAGTCCCTTCTGGCAGCAGAATCGTGGTTGCGGCACTTGAGCCCTGACACGACCCGAACAGCACCATTCTGAATGACTTGGAGTCTATTCATTTCTGATTTGTTGAGGCCGACTAATAGGCTACACCAATAGTCGATTGTGGCTCCTATAATCGCACAGGCGATTGTTTTTGCATTAGCTTTGCTAATAAAAGCCATAAGGTAGAAGTATTATATAAAATGCTGCCACAAAAACCAAGCTGCCCACGTGGGCCTTTATTGATAACTGTTGATCTAAAACTACCCCAAGGGTTTTAACGTTTTTAAGGGGAGATAGCATAACCTTGCAGCGAAGGAATCTAGTGTAAGGCATGCCCAGCTTAGACAAAAGTCCGGTCTTGCTCTTGTTCAGAGCAAGGTTGTTTCTCAGCATCCAGTTTTCAATAGCTAGGCAGACACGATTCAATTCTGCCTCGTCCACTGAGTGAGTGCCCACCACAGGGACGACACCTTGGTTATCATCCGCGTAGTTGGTAAACATGATCCGCTCTTGGTCAAACAAGGCGAAGAAGGGGACCATGAATATGTTGTATAAACAGGGGGACAAGCAGGCACCATGTGGTACGCCAAATCTGATGAAGATCGGGGAAGCTTCTGCGTCCCCCAAGAAAACTCTAACACGGTTATTCAAGAATAAAGCGATTCATTGTGTTGCCATAGGGGAAAAATTGGCTACTGCCTTCAACCTGTCGACGAAAATAGAATGGTCGACCAGGTCGAAGGTAGCAGAGAAGTTATGAAGCATTAACATGGACGCAAGGCCCTTGTCCATCCACTCCCTAAGTCTAGATTTAAGTTCTAGAAGAGCAGTTTCTGTGCCAAAACCGACTAGAAAACCTGACGGACAAGGATTGAGCACATGATATTCGTTAAGATGTTTGGAAAGCTGTTCGTAAGCTACCCCATCCAGAATCTTCAAAAGAAACAGCGTATTTGTGATCAGCCTGTAATTAAGAGGATCTTCAGGACAAAGGCCGTGTTTTTTTAATGATAAGGGTACCAATACTTGTTTAAGATTCGTAGGAGTTCTACCTACGGATTATGGAATTGCTCTCACCACTTGGCTCAGCTGCAGTGATATGGGGTGGCTATCTCAACTTAATATTGAACGTTGACACATATTGATCAACGATGGGTCACAGGCAACAATCCAGAGCGGCCATGGTGGTGCACCAGATGATGGCCACGCTGCCTCTCGTGGATACATGGAGAGAAATGCATCCTCGGGACAGAGAATACACAATCTATACTGGGGTCCACGGGTCTAGCTCCCAAATAGACTACTGGCGATGTACCCCTAAACTGATCGCGGAAGCAAGACAATGTGCAATACTCCCTCAGACACTGTCAGACCATTCCCCGGTACTCCTGGAATTGGTCCCTGGAAACATGGAACATACTACCCAAAACTGACGAATGCCCCCTGACCTATTGAAGGATGAATCCAATGTAGAGCCTCTCCGGGTCAAGATTGAAGACTTTTTCCAACAGAATATTAACTCTGTACCCACCAGTAAATCAGTCTGGGAGGCTTTCAAAGTGTGGCTAAGGGGCCTACTGATGGCGCAGTCCTATGGCGCTCAGGGAAATTAGGAAGGACCTGGGCCGGGTGGAACAGGAACTACGAACCTTAGAGAACCATTACTCTGTGACCAATGGAGGCGACGGATTGCAGGACATACAGGAACGACTGGAGTGCTTACGAGCTTTGGCGAAACGAGAACTGTACTATGTAATGCGGCCAACGAAGGCTAGGAAATACGGAGAAGGCAATAAGGCAAGCAGAACAATGGCAAACCTCATCAAATCAGAGCTGGGGATGAAACAGATCAGGGGCATAGTCGACTCAACCGGGTCAGCGCAGACTGCACCCAAGACAATTAATAACGTGTTTCAACAATTCTATACTAACCTATACGCCAATGCGGATGCAGTGATGCCGGAAGAGCTCTGGGAATATACAGACTCATTCCCATTGCCAGAGCTAAGTGAATCGGACCGGGCATTACTAGAAGAACCCTAGACTTTGGACGAGATAGAATTAGCCATCTCAGATCTACAAGCTGGCAAGACCCCTGGGTATGACGGCACTCCAGCCACATTTTACAAAGTATTCAAGGCGGAATTGGCCCCCAAGTTGCTAGAGGTTTGGGAGGAGGCACTTTAGAGGGGAGTACTACCAGAAATCATGAGGGAGGCAATAACAGTCCTTCTCAAGCCCCACAAACCTCCTCAGGACCCCACCTCCTACCACCCCCTATCACTAATCAATACGGGCGCAAAAATATATGCCAAGGCCATTGCGAACCGCCTTCTCCCATATATCAACAAATTAGTCCACACAGACCAATCAGGCTTTATTCCTACCTGCTGAACCTTCGGCGTTTCTTTGCCATCTCCTCGCAGCTGGACCCGAAGGTCAAGGCAGCAGCAATCACTTTAGATGCTGAAAAAGCATTTGACTCTGTGTCGTGGAGCTACATGTTTCTAATTCTGGGTAAAATGGGATTTGGGCCAGTGTTCATGAGTTATATCCGATTGTTATACAAGAACCCAGCAGCGGCGATAAGAACAAATAAAATGCTTTCAACTACCTTTAAACTGGGAAAAGGTTACCCGCCAAGGTTGTCCCCTGTCCCCCCCTCATATTTGCACTCACGATAGAGGGGATGGCGGCCAAAATGAGACACTAACACACATGGAGGGGTATTAGCATCAGAGGGTCCCCCAAACTCCTTTCCCTGTATGCTGACGATAACAATGCTTTATGTCAGGGACCCAGAGACCCACCTGCCCCCAATAATACAGGAGATTAATAAATTCTCACTGTACTCCGGATACAGAGTTAACCAAACCAAGTCAGAAGTCATCCCGTTGACACCGGCTACCACACAAACGCAAGCTATGTCCGGCTTCAGGTGGTCGCCCACCTCAGCCCGGTATTTGGGGATAGTAATGGCCATTAACAAGACCACTCTGTATGAAAACAATTACGCTCCATATCTACTACTCTTAGAACGTAAGCTCGAAATCTGGAATAAACTCCCGATATTCCTATTGGACGTGTGGCCTTGCTCAAAATGGTGGTAGTACCGAAATGGCTGTATATGTTTTGTGGCATCCCATTATGGCCAGGTAGAGACTTCTTCCAGAAATTACAGAAGTTGGCCTCCAACTTTATCTGGAGTGTTAAGACAGTGAGATTTCAGTGGCCCAAGATGTGCGAGAGGTATGATACTGGGGGGTTAACGGCCCCCGACTTCGTCCTATATTTTGAAGCAGCACAGGCACATTTAGCAAAATATTGGTCAGACACTACGGAGAAACACGCACATGTATGCACAGAGAAGTTTGCAGTAGCCCCAGTTAACATACAAGCAATGCCATATGCCAAAGCTAGGAACAAGACGAAGGAGACTGACCCAGTCAACTCGACAGTACAGGCTTGGTCTAGAATATTCCGCAGGGTGGGATGCAGTAGCCCCTACTGGCCGTACACCTCCCTATGGCATTACCCGACCTAGAACCCACGTTTGACACGGCTCTACAATGTAGGTGGGTCCATAATAAAGATATGCTACTGGGTGACCTTTACCCGGAGGGCACCTTTGCGTTGCTAGAATTAGTACAGAATAAAGTGGGAGCAGGTCTCATTACGGTACTTCAATATTATCGCCTAAAAGCAGCCTGTAAACGTAAATGGCCTACATTCCCAGAGGCCCTCCCGGTGCATCATTTCCTAACTATGGTCATGACCCAGGGGGGTTTTACTCAAATTGTTTGTAGCTTATATAAAACCGCCCAGGCACATACCCCGTCCAGAAACACTGAGACAGAAATGGGAACACGATCTAGACATTTCCATTGCGGACTCCCAGTGGGCCAGATATTGCTAATACACCAAATCCATCGCCATAAACGCCAACTTCAGACTCATCCAATTCAAAATACTAAACCATCTGCATATTACCCCGAGTAAAATCTCTAAATTCGACCACACCAAACAAACCAGCTGTCCAAAATGTCACACACAATCAGCAGACGCCATACTTATGTACTGGAACTGCCCACCTGTTAGGAGTTTTTGGGAGGAAGTAGCCAGATTGACCAGTGACATGCTTGGGGTGAACATCCCGGCCATGCCACAGAAATATCTATTGGGTGACATAGGTAAGGCCTCAACAAAAATCTGCAGATTCTTTGCCATAGCTGTAGCAGTAGCCAAGAGGAATATACTTAAGGCCTGGAAGTCCAGAGCGGCTCCTACCCTGCAGGCCTGGCTGCGAGACCTCGTATATGTGCAGGAGTGTGAGGAGAGTTATGTAAGAAGTGTTCCAGCAGTATGTAGACCAAAAGACATTTGGGCCTCGCTACGCACCTACCTTAGAGACTCCCGAGAATCGGATACGACGGATTCACCTTGATGTCCTGAGACCACTGTTTGATCGTCTCTGATATGTTTACTTGTACCCCTGCTATAAAATCAAGTACCCATTTGCCAAAGAACTCTACTGTCATATACATGTGTTATACCTGTCATCTATAAAGTTTTTTAAAAAAAAATTCGTAGGTACAGAGCCTTCCCAAGAGTGAAGCATTGACGAATTTAAATATGGCCGTCAAGAGAGACGGTGAAAAAGCTTTGATAATAAGTGCGGAGCAAGGATCTCCTTTGCAAGAGGTGGTTTTGAGGCCTTTCACTATACTTGAAAGTTCCTCTTCAGTGATGGAATGAAAGTTAAATTGAGAAATAGAGGAGTTTCTTCTAAAGGGATCAGCCTCTTAAGGGGAATTCGACTACTCCTTTTTCCTACGAGTCAAGTCAGATCTAATGATTTTTCATGTTTTCCCCATGGCATTCTGTATACCCAGGCACCATGCAGAATCCTTCACAACCGACACAGCATGAGAGGATCCTATACTCTCTTGTTCTTTGAGAATTTTGAACAATTCTTTCGATTTAGATTGGGCCTTGCAGATCCTAGTATTGAGGGAATTTGTCTTTGCCTCAATAATAGCTGTTTTATATGTTTTGGCTGCTCTTTTATAATTGGCCAGGGAATTGGGCGATAAACTGGATATCCAAATATGGAATAGTTTCAAGGTGGAGGATTTGAGTAATCTTAGTTTCGGACGTATACCAAGATTTATTTTTCAAAACCTCCTTCATTCTTCCATTTTTTAAAGGGGCCCAGATTTTTTAAATATCTTTCATATTGGATAAGAGGGTGTTAGCTATATCTGAGGAGGATTCCTGAGCTGTGAACGAAATAGAAGAGTGCAGTAAAGGTTCGACTATCGTGAGAGATCAATTTAAGATTTCTGTTAAGAGAATTATATATCCTCTTAGATTTAAATTTCAAAGGAAAATCAGCTTGGATAGAAAAATGTATAAAAGAATGGTCGGACATGCAAGTCCTTAGTTTTAACATTCATGGAAGAGATCCAATCCAAGGTTTGGCCCAATATATGTGTGGAGACATTAATAAGTTGTTCAAAGAGGTTACTCAGGGCGAGTTCCAGATCTTTGGCTACCGAGTCATTCTTATCCCCTAACTAGAGATTAAAATCTCCCAACATAAGATAGCTAGAACAGGGTTTGGGAAGCGGTAGCAAATAATTTGATAGTGCTAGGGTAAAATCTTCCTTAAGTGACGGGGGTCTATAAATAAGAATAAGGTGCAGGTTTACTGATCATTGAACAGCAAAGAGAGGCAGCCATCAGGGAAGCTAAACCCCTAAATAACCACTTAGAAAATCTATTTCTCTTTGCCAGAGTCAAAGAGGACCAAATCCCCCTCCCCCGCCCCCCACAAGCACCCAAGGTATTCGGGCCCATTTCAATTGAAAGCATTGAAATGCACCAAAGATGGCTCGTCAAAAACACAATAGATATAATGAAGTCAGAACCTTCACTCAGAAAGTGGGACAGTAAACATGAACTTAAATTCCCTGTGACAATCCATTCCATTTGGCACCTGATGATATCACATGACCACTGACCCTACAGTTTCACAGCAAGAGACATTATATGACTGAACCATCCCCCCTTCCACCAATGACGCCACAGGAAAATATACTATTGAATGTAATATGCACACAGATTAACTGGTAACTACCACAAGAACAAACAACATTACAAGTCAATAGGAGCCATAACAGCATTAAAGTATAAAACAAATTTGAAAAAAAAACATCACACAAATGTTGCAACATACTTGGAATGAAATGCAGCACCTATGTGTGTAAATGTCTATTAGACAGTAAAGGGTCATCCAGAGATTTTACAAGTCAATTTAAGAAGAAAAAGAAAGATTAATTGCAACATGAAAAGTACACAGATGGGCATCTATAAACTAAAACATCAAAAAGAGACAGTTTTCTTTCTCAAGTTCATAGCTCTAGAGATACACTGATTAAGCCCCCGAACTCAAGCATTTTGTGGAAAGTTATCCCGCAGCAAAAACAGCAATGCAGACCGGCTGTGTCTAAATTGCATTAGTTTCAATAGTGGAAATGATAGCAATGTCCTTAATAGGTTATATGTAGGGCAACATAAAAGAAAATGCATAATAGTTTCCACACTCCCAGAGCACAAATGAACAAAGATCGATACTATACGGTGAGTGGGGGAAAAACCTTTGCCTGCGCTAGCAACATGGCACTATCAAAGAGTTGGAGTCACAGTTGTGACTGGAGGGGACGTTTCCCTGACATCTCCCCAAAAGAGATAATTTAAAAAAAAAAAAACCCAAATCTCAACATGCACCTCACTCCAAAAAATAATGGCAAATACTCATGGACTTGCTATGATAAACATTCAAACGTGTATTGAGTACTTTGAAACAAAACAGTTGCCAACTTTAGTAACCTAAATGACCAATGTCAGTTTCTTGTGTACAGGCGCGTTACAAAGGACTCGTGTATCATATCAATGGTCTCTACAGATAGCCCAGTTTCTGGGTTAACACGCACATGGTCTCTACTAACAAATAGCCAACACGTGTTTCAAGCTTTGCTCTTCCTAAGGGCTGTGTTTCAATTGATCAAAAAAATAAAACGTGAATACTGGATGCTTGTATCTGGTATTTTGAGAATCCTGGCCAGAGTATGCTAAGTGGGAGAATCACCTCTGTCGATTCTCAAATATCGAGTGCGTTTTGGTGGGAGCTCAGGGTGAAGCTTGAATTCTAACCCATTTGCCAAATCCCTGAAGATAAAAACGTGTACGTGTTACGGCAGCGCAAGCTATTCAAACCTTTAGCCTGCAGAAATGATTAGTGTACCTAAAGTGATTACTCCTTACCCGTGTTACGGGATATGTGATCAAGCTTCTCACGTCCTCTAAGTTTAGCACGGTACATAGCTGTATGATACTGTATTGTTTTCCATCTAACCAGTCATAACCAAGTTTAACCATAAGCAGTTAAGGTGAATCCTGGAAATATGGAAATAATCTTTAAAGTAATGCCACCAACTCAGATACAGTTAGGGGCTTGGGTTTACCGTGATGGAATAGTGACAATTTTTCAATTATTTAATCTATTCAAATATTTTTCTTTTACAGAATAAAATAAGAATAAAGCCAATTCGATCAGTTTCATTTTTCCATTTGTCAAATTGAGCTTCACAGGCTGGCACATGGTCCAACCTGAACTATTATTTTGCCAAAGAGAACCAGAGTATACTTAAAGCACCAGTTGAAGTCCAAATACCTTTGATGTTTTGAATTAATATAGCATAAGGGTTAATAAGAGCATTGAAGAATAATACAATTGGTTCAATATAGAACTCAATTAAAAAATGAAGTCGACTGGTTTCTGGAGCGCCAAAAGTCTTCTACAGAACCTATTTTGTATTCTCTGTAAACAGTCACAGTTTTTGTCAAGGCCACATATACCTGTCCCATATCGAGCCACACCTTTAGCCTTTGCTTTATAAACCTGAAGCCTATAAGTAACTGAGTGACCTTTGAAATGCACTACAAATATAAAAATACCTGCTATGGCCTCACTTGCACTGTATTGCCACATTATCTGCGTTTGACAGACCCGGGACTAATCTCATACCAACATAATAATTTTAGACACCCACCATCGGAATGGAGTATCCCCAGTAATAAAGTAACATGATGAAATTACACACTGATTGCTGAATGACACTGTTGCAGTTTAACGGTAATTGATTTGTAAGCCTAAGTTGGTCATACAATCAGTATACACATCAATTGGTTGATGTATCACCCTCTTACACACCTCATGATGCGCCTCACAGGATTTTACTTCAACACAGATCTATAGTCTTATAAAGCAGCTTTTTCCAGTCAATTCATCATAAGAGCGGGACTTAATGCACCTTAAAACAGACAAGGTTTACACGCTTTGAAACTAGTACGGTGGGTTCACCCTAAGTAACCAAGGGTGATCCAGACGTGGACCCCTTGCTCACTGTGCCTAAGAGACGCTCAGCTTCACCTCACTGAGGAGGCCCAACAAGGGTGAAACATGCATCTGGGGTGCTGAAGGTACTCTTGTTCAGAGGAGAATCACCTAGCATTTTGGTGCTAGACTGCTCTTGTGGGTGGAACCATATTGATATGGAAATGGATATTTTTCCTCTTTGAAGGGTGCAGCGAGTTAGCACTTGGTTGTAGACCCTCCTGAGTGAAGAAATTCCATAGAACAGGGTATTTGGCCCAGGTGTGTTCTTAGTAGATGGGCTCCCACACTCATTTGTAATCATGTACAACTTGGGGATTCACCCAAGTAACCCAGGGTAATCCAGACATGGACCCCTTGCTCACGGGGCCTTAAAGGGGGGCTCTGCTTCACCTCACTGAGTAGGTCCAACAAGGCTGAAACATGTGTCTGGTCAGAGAAGAATCACCTAGCATTTTGGTGCTGGCTTGTGGGTGGCGGCCATATTGCTATGCAAATGGATATTTTTCCCCTGTGAAGGGTGCAGTGAGCTAAACATGGGTGAAGACCCTCCTGATTGGAAGAAATTCCATAGACCAGGGTATTTAGCCCATGTTCGATCTCAGTAGAGGGGCTTCCACACTCCTTTGTACTATGGGGGTGTGTTGGCGCAGTACAAAAACCAATAGCAATAATAATGTAAAGTCTTGGGGTTACCTGTCAATAAGACACTCATCAGCATCTGCAAAGACGGGCATTCTGAGCCCATCTATTAAAAGTACATCAGCTTTCACATTACATAAGACTTTGAATACAGAGTTAGTGAACACATTCAAAAGATACAGAGCAAGTACGCACAAAGGTAAATTGAAACAATTCAGGTGCCACACTGTTGCAGAATGAGTCTCATGTAATGGAACCCATATCTTCATTACAGTTGGAGGCATGCCTTGCTCACTTGGGAACACCATCATTTGGATCTGTCCACAGAGTGGAAGGCTGTGGCAAGGCCCAACCATATATATTTATGCAAGAAATACTGGGAGGAATCAGACTACTGGGACTGAGTTGAAGGGCAAGGTGTATAATGTGCCCATAACCTCCAATATTTACTGGTGGGGCAGAGTTTCTGGCTATAAGCAGCCGGCCATGGAGCGAAGTGGCAAACCCTCACCCTAATTTTTGTCATTAACACATTTTTCAGTGTGCAAAGTAAAAACATTAAGTTAAAATACAGTTATCTGTCATTCGGTGGCTCTGGGAGCAGAGTCCTTTTTTATATTTTCCTATGACCAGCACAACTGCTGCTGAAGACAGAGGCATGAAGAAGGAAGCATTGTATTGGGGATGTCAGGAAAGGTCCCCAGGATTGCAAAGGATTCCTGTTGCACGCACCGTATTGCTAACTGGAGGTAGAGGTGAGCTGGGCGTCAGGTTGCAATTTCATTGATATCAAAGTTTAGTTAGTTATGGATGGGATATTTTACTTTAGTGTTCCTGTTGGTCTAGAAACTGATACAGATTATCTGGCATGCACGCAGAAAAATAAAATGTTTAATACATGTATGATACAAATACATGTGGATTTCACAAATCTCACAAATTAATCAGAAACATGGTAGTGGGGACCCTTTTTGCAAAATGCGCTTTGACTTTTAAACTAACTTTGCCAGGTTTTCAGAAAGCAGAGTCTAGGTGAATTTGAATGAGTCACTTCCCAAACTTCTGTCAGTACAGCGGTAGAAAATAGACAGGAGTTTTTAATGGTATGATAAGTATCGTACATAGTGGATGTAATCTCCTGATGCCAGAAGGATTTATGTAATTTACTTTGGTCTGTAGTAAAACGCGGGGTAAACCAGTGCCTAAGGCTATTCAGGAGTTTCAATTGTGCGATAAAGGTGAGTTTTGTAGATTTGAAGGTTTCAATGGAACAGTAACCTGGGGAATGAGATAGCATCATTAACTCAAAGAGAAATCATTCACCCAGTCTTCCTCATATCGCAGGGAATATTCATGCGAGCCATGTGCACATCAAGAGTTAGGGTTTAAACGGTTTAGGCCATTTATTGTTAGTAATGAATTATTTTTCAATACCAATGTTTAAGCATGTGCGGACATCATGCCCACCTATGGACGAATCCTAAGAAGAGGTGTGTTATGAATATGATCTGAAGATGACTATTAAGATAAAACTGGCCAATGAAAACATTGGAATTGGGAAAAGATGCAACTTCTTTGTAAATGTTTTGACCAATCTTGTTCGAGGGGGGGTGGTAATAAAATATTTGGGAGTGTTTAACTGTTACCAAAGATGTATACAAATGTATCCATTGACTTAATTCGTTGAGACTTGAGTTTGTTTGGTCCCGCAACACCATCTAACTACTCCCTGGAGAATTGTACAATAAACTTGCTTTACGTACAAGGCATGTGCTCATTCTTCAAGTGGTGGGCCTGTTTGGGTAAGGTGATTCCGAAACATGGGGTGTCTTCTATCCACACCGCTCAGCCGTGGCACCTCACGACAGGGACCAGTCTCCTGTGCATGGTGAAAAAGAGGTCTGCGGACTCCATATTGGTTAAAGGTCCGTCTGATCCTGTGAAGGCATCATGAAGAAAGACAGACAACAGGTTAAGATTGGTTCTCAAAAGACTTTATTAACTTATAAGTCAGGGTGGAGTAAGGCCTAACCTCCCCTATGCTAAAGTGGGGTTTAGCTACCTAAAGAAAACAAAGGATGGTCTGTGTCAGGAAGTCTGGATCAAAAGTCTGTCTGTATCCAAAACCTGTACTTTGCCTCACAACAAACTTATACAATATGTAAGGATGTCAGCATCAAAATGAATAGTGGTCAAAACAAAGTTCTGAGCTTCTTCCAGCTCTTAGCTTGTAATCAGCTTCCCCTTCCCCAAGTTCAAACCAGTTCACAATGTACTGAGGTTCCCTTCCCCAAGAGTTTAAATATTCCAGCTTTTCAAAACGACACAGTTCGTTGGGATACTTCCCATCTTTTTTTTTTTTATCAGCAGTACATTTCACTAGCTCACATAGATTGTTCTGTTTCTTCATTTCAAAATCACTTAAGCAGCTGTTGCAAAACAAACGCCTATATGGACAGTTCCATTGGCTCCTTCCATAAAGGGGGGCGGCACTCGGTCATATCACACAGTCCACCCATTACAGGTCATGCAACCGATACCCCTATGCACATTATTTTCCACCAACAATGGTCCACTGCTTTCCTTTGACAGGGAAACTTGCTTCTTTCATCCGTGTTACAGTCTTCCACTGCTTTTTGTTACACTTCCTGTATTCTTCTGGGTTTCGCCAATACAAGTTTTCTCTTAATCTGCAGTCCATTGAACTCTTCTAGCTTTGTTCAATGCTTGGTTTCTCATCTCATACCCTTCTTGGTATTCCCTTTGGTTTGTCAACACTTGTGTCTCAAACAATTCATTCAGTGTTATCTGCTGCATCACCTTGCTTTCATTCCATTCATAAGTACTCAGAACTTCATAACTTGCTTTTGCGTTGTGAGGCATTCAAAAGTGTTCATGATGTCTTTCAAGTGTTTTGGTATTCAAAAGCACCCGATTTAGCATTCAAAAGTTCTCATAACTATTTTCAGTTTGTTCGATAATCAACAAATGTTTCTTTCAAGTCCTCAGAGCGCAACGGTACGAGTGTTCCCTGTTTCCACTCACCGGCTACATATGGCTGCTCCAGTTGGCTCCTTTCTGTTCTACTTTCAGCTTCCAATCTCTCCTCTCTTTGCTCACAGAGGTCGGAGAGAGCACCACTTGCTCTCCTGGAATCTGGCGGCGACCGGAGTGCTTTGGTTCCCTACAACTACAACTGCTTGTGCCGGACACAGATGGTTTGCAGCACTTCCATACCCTCTCATGGCTAGCCTTGGCACTGGAGTCTCTTTCCTCTGCTCCATATGGCTTCCAGCACCCGTGCCTTCTGCTCCTGTCTCTCCAGTCCGCCTCTCTCCAGCTTGCTGTGCTCCAGCCTGCTGTATCTTCGCTTTCTTGCTGTGCACCCTCCCTTTTGTATCCGTTTGTGTTGTTAAATGACCACAGGTTTGGGTCATTCACTTCAATTGCCTGACCATGGTAACGGGACATGCCTGGCTCTTCCATCTGAAATCCTCCATAGTAATCTCTTTCGTCTCAGTACCATAGTGGTGTTTTGGGAGGTTCGAATTAAAGGGAGTCTGCATAGCTCTGTGTTGTCTCCTCTTTGTCTTGGCACTTGACTGAAATGTGTCTTCATTAACAATATAAGGCTTGGTACTTGGCTGGAATGTGCTTATCTTGTCCAAATGAGGATGTGACCTGCAGTTGGTCTCTTCCCTCATCCCAGTATTGAGGTGGCGCTTCTGGGGGACATTTTGGAGGGGAGAAAAGGGAAAGGGCTGACAGTAGCATACACAGGCTTGAGGAATAG
Organism: Ambystoma mexicanum; assembly: GCF_040938575.1. Taxonomy (NCBI): domain Eukaryota; kingdom Metazoa; phylum Chordata; class Amphibia; order Caudata; family Ambystomatidae; genus Ambystoma; species Ambystoma mexicanum. The sequence continues at coordinate 153,272,851 of NC_090936.1, forward strand.
AGGATTCACTTTGAAAAGGGAAAGAGGGATACCAAGTCTCACCTAAGGATGTCCTCTGCCCACTCCCCAGGTTCCCTCCACCCAGATTATACTCCCTCGTATATCCAGCCTCAGTGTCGGGATCCAAAAGCGATGTCATTTCCCTAGCTACCTGAGAAGAGGATCCAAGGGGAAAAGAAGTAAGGCTGCCCTTGGGTTCCTCACACTCCCCAGAGACATGGTGCTGTGGCCTAGCTGTGCAGGACAACTTGAAGGAGCTCCACATCGGAGCACCTTCGGTTCACGTGCGTTCACATTTGGGGTGTAAAGCAAAAGGGGGAAAAGGGGCCGTTTTTTTGATTTAAGGGGTTTTGGTAAGCGCAGGCTTGGAGTATGGGTGTGAAATTAGTTGAGGTTGAGAGGATTGGAAAAGTGGATGTTTTGACAGAGTTATTGACTGTTCTGTATTGTGAGTCCCTTGTATATATTTCATTACCTAGTTTATTATTTTAGACGTGCAAGACTTATCCTGATACCATTTAGTTTGCTTGTCTGGGTGGCTGGAGCCCTCACCGAAGGGTGGGGTGGTATCTTATGGTAAATCTAACCGTAGATACTTTTCCGAAGTAGGCTCTTGACATTCCGTTACATTCACTGTGCGGGCGGACCCCTTGCCTCAGTCCTCTTCGTTAGTCGAAGTAGTAAAGGGGAAAATTCATGTAGTCAGGAAAAGAACAAGCGTTTTTTATAAGATGCTGTCTTTTGTATAAAGTCAGATGTAGAATTGAAGTACGTAGCTGAGTGAGATCATTACGGCATAGCAGAGTACGGTGAATGAGTGCGAAGTACAACTAAGGAATTGGGCAAGGGTAAAAAGGGAGTTTTGGTTTCAATTGTTTTTTGTGCCACAAGTTCGGCTCAGTATCAGATTTCTTTCTGAAACTATTTTTTGGTAACTTGGGTTCGAGTATGGATACTCAGTTGAATGGTTGCGGGAGAGAAAGGGGAAAATGATAAATTCTTGGACTATTGAGGGAACCTATGATACAGGGATATTGGAGAACCTGCATACCGTTGTAACTATAAAGCATAAGGGCTCAAAGTTAGAGAAGCGGTTAAACATCTTGGAATTATGGAGCATGTATGAAAAAGGTGGGAATGGCCATAATGTTGAAATTGCGGGCAGAGGGCCAAAAAAGGAGGGTGCAGGTGCTATCTTTCATCGCCCACAGAGGGGTACACACACACCCTAAGTTTGGATTAGCCGCTGGGCAGAATATTGGTACAATAGTTGCGAGACGGACACAGGTAATGCTTCCATCAGTTACGATTTCTAAGTACTAGGATTTTGAGGAAAGTCGAAGGATAACTTCTTCAATGGTTAGGCCTACAGAGAGGCTAAAAATGGAGAGCAGGAAGGGGATAACTCCCCCGACTGCTAGGCTAGCAGATAGATTGAGGGTGGAGGAGCGGGAAAGAGTGAGGCCGGTAGTCACAAGAGCAGAGGAAGGATTGAAAATTAGAAAGAAGAGGTTAGGCCCTTTCCTGCTAGGATAGAGTATAGGCTGCAAAGAGATGTAGATGTGCAAGAACAGGAAAAAATGAAGAAAGGGCTAAAGAGGTAGTGCTGCTCTAGCAGTAAAGAGATGAAGAGTGGGAGGAAGTGAGAAGACAGGTAAGGGATGAAGAAGGAAGGTGGAGACATGGGCAGGTTCTTGTTATATTGGACAACTCAGTTATCAGAACAGTTGAGGTGGATATGGAGAACAGGGATGCCGACACAGGCACAGGGGCTGAGCAGGGAGGACGGGATATGGCACCCTTTGGTAGTGCTGTATTGCTTCTGTGCCTGTAGAAGGGCCAGGAGTAGCTGGAGTAGACAAAAGAGAGGAATGGTATGTCGAGCAGGGCATAGTCACCCGACCTCCTGCTCCAGTAGCATAGAAAGCACACCATGGAACCAGAGGACGCGCCGGGGTACACGCATGGCTGTAGCACGTAGTAGGTGAGACATGGCAGAAGCCCCAGTAAAAACGGGTATCTGCTGCAGAAGAGTTTGGGAAGGGCACATTATGTCCTGTGGTCACGCATGGACCAGAATAACTTGATGAAGACACTCCCTTTTCTCACTGCAGGGAAGTGGATTTATGCATTAGAGAAACACACTGCTGGTGTCATGTTGGCCATAGTTGACACAAAGTGGTTTTTCATGGCCCTAATTGTGTAGCGATCAGCGAGCTTCGAAGAGATCAGGGTATCCGGGAGTTCAGTTGGATACAAATACCCAAGATTGAGCCACTTTTAATAATATTAGGGCACAGGTATGGGGGTCCTGCGGATGATTTATCCCGATATGCCAGATCTCAATTCAATTTTAGCCAAGTCGATGAAATTGGATGATAATCCTGCCAAACACATCCAGTTAATTCAGGAGATCTCAAAGGCAGAAACGGGAGAAGCATGGGACAAGAATGTGGTGATTCTTTACCACATTCTGAAGAAGGGACTTCCCAAAGAAGTCGAGCACAATTTAGATAAAGTGGTAGCAATGGAGGTCGAGGGGTGGCCAGAGATTCAAGCACATATTGTGCATTTTTGCAAAAGAAGACAGGAAATAGAGAGGGATAGTGTAGAGCAGGCACAACAAGCAGAGGCTCAGCTTGTTAAAAAGAAATTGCAGAGGATTTGTCTCGAAGGGGCAGTAATCTCGAATTCTATGGGACATAGTGAACCTGGTATGACACAGGGGAGGATAGATGGGTATAACCCCAGTCCAAAGCCGATGAGAGGGTTTCCGAGGAGCAGGGGAGGATTTCCACTGGCAAGTGGCCCATTTGGTGGGTTCGGAGGAATGGGTTCCCATTTTAATGGGCCAACAGGAAATAACTATGGTGGATTTTATGGGATTCAGTGTTGGTCGTGTGGAAGGCTGGGACACGTGTCACAGTATTGTTGTGAACGGCCACAGTACTTTAACATGGGAGCTCCGACCCGGCCATATGCTACACACTCTGTGCAAATGCAGCAGGCACGGGTTGAACAGAACCCAATGGCTGGAGCTGCACAGAACCTTTGGGATCCCACTGATCATGCCAGCACAAGCATTGGTGCAGACATGGGACAAGACAAGAATCCTTTACCCCAAGGAACAGTTGGGCACTACACTGGAGCAAGGGTTTTCAGGGCAAATCCCTTTTCTCTCCCAGGTGCTAATATGTACCGGGAGTAGGACAGCCAACAGGGGTCTCTGATGTGTCCAGTCCTGTACATTACCACCGATCCAGAAGAGGAACCCCCGGATAGGTGTGCAGGTAGGTGACCAAACATTTTCATTCATGGTTGACAAAGGGGCTAAAACGTTTTGCATCAAGGAAGGCGAGTTCCCGTTGTTGCGCAAAACGATCGACGCACAGGGATTCTCTGGGGCTATCCTGTCAGTTCCTTATACTGAAGATCTTCGTATCAAGGTGGGCAATCAAAATGTATCAGCCCCTTTGTTGTATTGTACGGATACTCCAGAAAATTGTTTGGGAAGGGACATTCTGAGCAAGTTGCAGATGTTGATTGCCTTCAAGGAGGAGGGTATAGTATGCTCAACCCCAGGGTTGCATCCGGTAAGGGAAGCAGCAGGTTTTCAGACCCATTATAGTGACAGCATGATTAGGGCAAGGGGGGGGGGGGCGGTTCCCATGCATGCACTATTGCTTCTTTATGGGGTGATGGTTTTGTTGAGTTGGCTCCCGGGGATCACAAATCAGGCCCGACTGGTAGCATTTGAATTCTTATCCCGGCCTGATGTGCCGCAGGATGCAATGCCAGGCACCATTGTTAGGATTCTCTTAGAGGCCATAGTGATCAAGAACAGGAGGTTATCTCAGGCACAGATGAGGAAGGCGGAGAATGGTGCACAGTTCTGTTCATCAATACAACCTTTTTAAGGGACATGTCAGATGAGAAATTGTCCGAAGACACAGGAGAGATGGTCTTTGAAATTGGGGTGCCTTCCCAGATAGCGATAGAGCAAAGGAAAGTACACAGACCATGCTCATCGTTAAAAATACATCGCCATTTTGCAAGGAGGAATTGGGGAAAAAGCCAGACCATTTGTGGACCAACAATCCTCATGATGTGGGGCTGTTAGAGTGTTGGAGCAGTGAGGATAAAATTGAAACCTGGTGCGATATTACCACGGGTTAAAAAGTACCCCATGTTTAAGTAAGCGGATGAAGGGATTTAGGAGACCATTATGGCATTGTTAAAGCAAGGCATAATACAACCTCCTGTGTCCCCATGCAATACAGCTATCTATTCTGTGAAGAAAGCAAAGGAGTCCAGTTGGAGGAAGCTCCAGGATTTGCGCCCCTCAACAATATTGTTGAGGTGGAATTTCCAGTGGTACCGGATCCTGCCACCATTCTCTGTAACATCCCTACTGGCTCGACCCACTTCATGGTAACTGATTTTAAAAAAAGCATTTTTCTCTATGTCCTTACAACGTGATTCTCAGTACCTCACGTTGTTTACGTATCATGGTCAGAGATTCAAGCACACAAGGTTGCCCCAGGGGTACCGCGAATCTCAGTGTTTTTAACAGTGTGGTTTAGATCTATTTGGGGAATTTACATGTGTCCAGTACCTAAGTTCAGTACATATACGACCTATTAATCTGCAGCACTTCAGGGGAGTAGTGTTGAGAAGACTCAATAACGCTCCTCACTCTGCTCACAGAGAAGGGTTACAAAGTGGATGAAGAAAAATTGCAGCAGTGTCATACAGAGGTAGTATATTTGGGGCAAGTAATATCACGTGTAGGAAGAAAGGTAATGCCAGAGAAAGCCACTGCAATTGAGAATACGCCTCAGCCAGACACAGTGAAACAGATGCAGCAACTTTTGGGGCTCTAACTATTCAAGGATCTTTGATTACTCTAGTTATGTGAGGCCCTTACTGCAGGGACTAAGGGAAGCAAAGAAGGTGAAAGGTCCGATAGAGTGGTCTGAGGAAATGGGGAGTTGCTTTCTGGAACTCAAGGCTGCGATCAACAATGCTCTGGTCATGGTGACCCTGAATTACAAGAAGCCATTCTTTCTGTTTTCCCAATCAAATGGGCAGGTGATGACAGCAGTCCCTACCCAGCAAACACTGCTAGGTCACACACCTTAAACTTGTTACAGCGGACTCCTAGACCGAGTGATGCAGGGACATTTCCTTTGTGAGCAAGCTCTAGCAGCAGCAGCTTTTGCAATTCAAGTCTTCGACCATTACTATGTGTTGCACAGTAACATTGCACATGGAGCATGCGGTCTTCGCCATTCTAGAAAAGTCTAAATCCATGTTAACAACTCAAGAGTCTCAGGGAATGAGGTCACTTTATCAAATGCATCAATTAGCCCTGTGCGATGTCACCTAGAAAATCCTGCAACATTTGTAGCAAAGCCACTGCAGTCTGAGGATATTGTTCACAGTTGTGTCACATATGAGGGAGAAGAGGATGAATTTGAAAGAGGACAACTTGGCGGGGAGTGAGGTGATTTTTGTTGATGGGTATTCGACCATCAACCAGGAGACGGGGGAGAAGTATATGGTTGCATCTGTTGTGGGTCTTGTGGCTGGGGAGTACCGGGTTTGACTCTGCACAAGCGGTGGAACTGTGGCACTTTTAGAGGTGCTACAAGTGAGTAAGGAGAAGGCAGTCACTGTTTATTCTGACTCAGTGTATGTTGCCTCCACCGTCCATTTTGCGTTATCAAGATGGCAGAGAAGGGGGTTTAGGAGGTCTAACGGATGCCCTGTCTAGCATGCTGCGCTACTATCCCAGCTAATTGAAGCGTTAACCTTGCCAGCAGAGATAGGCCTAGTAAAGTGCGCTGCTCATACTAACCACGCTAATTCAATAGCTCTCGGGAATGCCACAGACAAGGCGGCAAAGGAAGCAGCGTATTTTCCTTTCACGGATTCCCAGAAAATGAAAATCGTGTCTCAACAGGTACAGTTACCGGCCCCGTACACCGCAGTCCCGGTGCTCCAGATAGTAGAACTGCAAGGGAAAGCCCCTAGAGAAGAATAGGAGCTTTGGAAAAAGATAGGATTTGTTCTCTAACCCACAGATTTGCTTTGGAGAAAGGAGGGGATGGGGAAGGTAGTAATGCAAGTAGAGCTGTTTCTTTTGGTTCTAGCAACTGCATTACCCATCGCATACTTTGATGACAAAATCTCAGCAAAGCTCCAGCAGGACTGGTTTATCCCTAACTTACAAGAACAGGTAAGTAGATTTGTAGGGAATTGTGTAGTGTGTAAGGCAATCAATCACAGAAATACAATGAGGTTGGTGAGTGTGGGCTTGCCCAGGCCCTCTGGTTCATTGAAGGAGCTCCACATCAATTTTGTGGGCATGATAACGAGGTGCAGTAACTTCAGATATCTAATCACTGTGGCTTGTCCATTCTACCAGGGGCTTGAGGTTGATCCCCGTGTAAATCCGTATGCTAAATCAGCAGCAAGACTTCTGGTGGGAGAGATATTTCCAAGATGGGGAATTTGGGGAGGAGTTTAGGGAATACTTTAGGGCATTAACAAAAAGTGTTAAGATTATATCTTCACAGCTTGCGTCTTCCCACCATTTTCTCCTTTTGTCTGTTGGTGAGACTAGTGACGATCAGCACAAGACACAGCTTCTCCTTGGAGATCTCATCTATATCTGCACCGCTGGACTGAGCAGCGTTTCCTTTGGCCGCTTAAAGAAATCTGCCACCTTTGACTGCAGTGAAGGTGGAAGGTAACACGAGTTGGATCACCTACGGGATATTGGAAGAGATACCGGCAGCTCTCCACCTGCGCAGGAGCAGGCATAGAAGTTAAGTACATCCTAAGGGTTCACTGTTCTTTTCAGTGTGAAGGGGGATGTGAATAGAGATCTGACATTTAAATAATTTGTGTATAGTGTGAGGAACCCAAGGGAATGCTTCGTGATGCCTTCACAATAGAAAAAAGAATGTCTGAGATTGTAAATTGTGTAAAAAGGAATGTTTTTGTGGTTTTCTTGGTCCTTGGTCCATCATGTTTGAAGATGACAACTAGTATTAAAAGGGGAACATTTAAAATTGTTTAGTTTTATGAATTCCGAAGACAAAATGTTAAGAGTAAAAAGAAATATTAATAATCTTTTTGATAATGAAGGTGATGAATTAGATCCTGCAATGAATGCACATGGTTTTGCAGCGGATAACATATGGTATAGCCATATGAGGAAGGTGGGGGGATAGATCTGTCGGATTTTGCTACATGTGCTCTCTCATCCCCCAAGCTTCTGGTGATGCTAGGGTATTTATTGTGAGTGAGGTAGAGGTAGCAGATGCGCTATGCCTAGTGCACCTAGCCCTGTGCAGCGTTTGAGAGCAGTTTAAAGGGCAGTCAGTTACGACATCAATCATACCAAGTGATGATGATTGTTCAATTGCCCAGCGCACAGAACACAAAAATATTAAGCGTGTTTAAAGTGTTCAATTGACCTTGGAAAGAGGTATTTTTTCTAAATAGCGATGGGAGCAAGGGGTAAAGAGTTGCAGAGCTGAAGGATTAGAGGGATTTTCAGAGGAAGGGGTGGCACGAATAAATCAAGAGTTCAGGACAGTAGCGAGAAATCATTTGCCGTATCTGATGTGGCTCAAAGAGCCAGAAATACCTGCTAAGATACAGACATTTAACCATTTTTCTCAGTGTTTTTAGGGCGATTGCACAGTGCTTGTTGGCACAAATTGGAACTGCAGCCGCACACTTTGCATCGCAGACATGGCTGGAGGTACGTCTGCTCTCCTAGCCAACTTTTGGACCTGTGAACAGAATGCATACAGGCAGTTGCCTCCAGCCTGGCGCATTGTGTGCACTCGCTCTGCCCTTCATGTGCCCATCCTTGTGATCCCCGAAGAGCACCTGATTTGGGCCCGTCCAATGCCCAAAGTTACATCTGTGCCCCCTTTGTCCCCTGTGCCCATGCGTCCCTTCCACAACTTTATATGGACATATCAGGGCCTATGCTTGATGGCAAAAATCACAAACAATTGCAACGCAGGAGATGATCGAACTACCTTTCAGCAGCATGATCACAGGCTTTAGCAGACATTCCGGATCAATATCGGCTGTTCAGCCAACCTGGCACCTGGCACCCAAGCAGAGGACAATGCCAAATGCGTCCAGGTGACCAGGTATAAACTCCTACTCTTTATGAATGTGTCTGAGTCAGCGTTCAGTATCATTAGGGAAACATTTAGGGCACTTAAGGCTATGACTCTGCAAAACCGGCATATACTCGACCTAACAGAAATGGAAGGTGGGGTATCCTGGAAGATAGGGGGTACCTGTTGCATGTTTGAGCCTCCCAATGATACTGAAAACGGGATGCTTACCAGAAGAATTGCTGCCCTGCATAAACTGAGAGTGACCATGGAAACAGAGGCCGGGATCACCGACGACTGTTGATTCAACTCTGTTCTCGTGGGTTCTTTCTTGGTTAAGCCTCGCTGCGAAGATCATGTTACCTATTTTTGTCTTTTCTCTCATTTTTTTTGTTTTTGTCAATTGCTCGTACGTTGTTGCTCTGCCCAGGTACCAGCAGTAAGTGGCATGATGACCGTAACCCTGTCCAGGGCTAGGGCCACCACCACGTCATCCCAAATGGGTATTCAAACTGAAGCGGTCTTGTTCCAAATTGTCATGCTTATGTGGAGCAGCAGGTAGATTGTGGGCATGGTGGGGGATGAGTTGGGTTTTTTCGGCGGAGGAGTGTGCCCATATTGAGACCGGTGTGAGAGATGATCATGGGGTTGTTCCTCAAGAAGATAATTATGATTTGTTACATTTTTTTTATTTTATTCTTTATTGTGTAATTTGGTTATTGAACAAGCCTTAAACATTTAATAAATACAACATTCTTATCCATTACATATTTGATCACATATTTCATTAAAAAACAGATTTAAAATTCAAGAAATCATAATTATAATCAGGCATATTGTCATTAATTCCATCAGCCTTTCATACACATTCTACTTAATGTACATAAAAATTCAGAATTAAAACACTGTTCTCATCATTAATTCCTTCATCCTTTCATGCAAGTTCTACTCATTTTACAAATTCTTCCCATACATAAAAGGCAGCAGCTGATATAACCAATAAGTCTGCTCTAAACAAACTCCAAAAATAATAGGAGTTATTAAGTCTAAAATGTGTGCAATAGTTTCTATATGCTTTTTCATAAAAGGTTTTCATTTTATAAACATGTCTACTTGTTTCTATTGCATCTCCACATAATCGAAATATACAATCTTCACATGGAAAGCCTCATCAGATAACCAGAAGCTCATTAGTCTGGATTAAGTTAATTCTTAGTTTTATTATAAATTGTTTCACAGCTATAGAGCAGAGTTTTGTTAGATATGAGAAGGGAGAGTCTGTTACAAAGATTTGCCTGGATTATTCAGCATATCTAGTTAACTTTGACAGTCTTTTGGCGTTTTGAATTCTGTCCAATCTTAGCTTTCTTTTTCAATATAACATCCATATTTGGGCATTGAAGGGCTTCTTCCACCATTATTTCTACATATTCTAGATAAGCTACTGTGAATGCTCAGAGTTCTGCCAAGTACGCATTGTTGTATGCAGACTTACCTCTTAAGCCCAATATGCTGTTTAATTCATTTGTCTTCCATTTACTAGCTGATATTTTCAGAAAGAGTATAACTCTTTGGACAGCCCAGCTTGTGACTAGAAATGCAACTCCATATTCTAGCTCAAGTGCCTCTGCTGGAGTTGCTTTAGGCAAGTTTATGAGGTTTCTCAAGACCTTCCCTTCTGTTTAAGCCACTGAATGTGGGTAGAAGGCAAGGATGCTAACCAGTACAATAAACCAGGCACGATGCTCACCCTATATACCTTGAATAATGCATTTATATTAGTGCCTCCATTCTTGGCAATGTATTGTTTGGCTACACACCATGTCCTCCATTTGGGAGGCATTCACATCTCAGCATAATAATTCAGGCTCGGGTTATTCTTTATATAAAAGCCTAGATGGCAATATTGCGCAACCTCCTCAATGGTTTTCCCATCACGTTTCCAGGAAAATAGATGGTTTCCTGAATTTGAGCCTCTCAATATCCTAATTTTGGTCTTATTTATGTTAATCGTCATATTGTTTTTCGTCACATAAAGTGACAGAGCCTCAATCGATCTCTGTAGTCTCACTGGTGTCAAGTCAAACAATACAGTATCGTCTGCGTAAGCAAGCCATCCCATGGAGACATTGATTATATTCGGGGGAAAGTTGGGGATGGTATTTAAGGCTTCATGCAGTTTTGCAACATAAAAGTTATATAGAATAGGGGCTAGCCCACATGCCTGTTTCAGGCCTACATTTGTATCATAGTGACTTTCTATTTCTCTGTTCTAATGTAAACAAATGGAGACTGATGAATTAGTATAGAGCCCTTTAATGTTATATAACAGTCAGCGTTCTATACCCCACTTAGTGTTCCCCACAAGGGGCGCGAGACACTATCGAAAGCTTGACTGAAATCTATACAACAACAACAGAGGTTTTTACCCACACAAGTCAAACTGTACTCTGCCATAAAACATTTTATTGCCAATATATTGCTCATGGTGCTCTAGTTCTTTCGAAATCCTGTTTGGAAAGGTTTAAGTAAACCTTTCCCACAAGCCCATTTCATTATTTATTCATGCAATATGGCAGTAAATATCTTCTGACTATAGTTCTGCATAGCCAGCAAACGATAATTTGCTGGATTCAGTTTACACCCTACTTGTGTATAGGTATAATTATTGATTCCTGCCAAGTCTTAGGCATGCTTCCTGTTGCTTTGATTTTTCTGTATGCTTTGAAGAGGATTTCAGACCAAAGCTTGGGATCTTCTTTAAATAGGGCATCAGGTACACCGTCCGGGTCCGGGGCTGTTTTAGGTTTGAGTTTAATTATAACATTCCTGATATCTTCTGTGTCATAATTCAAATATATGTTGTTACATTGTGTCTTCCATGCATCATCTAATGTTGCAATATTTTCATCATAATACATTTTCCGGATATAACTACTCCAATCAATAACAATCGGATTTAGCTCCATAGATTTAGCAGCGGATCTGCTCTCATTATAGTGTTCCCAGAATGTTATCTTATTTTGAGCCTTGGGTAGACCCAAAAATAACAGCCATTTGATATTTATTTGTGAATGCTTATGCTGACATAGCCAATTTCTGTATCCAGTAATTATTTTCATTAATTTTTCTTTCTTTTGAGATTCAGTCAAGGAAGCATCTCCTCACACGCCAGCTCTTGCTCTTCTCTGGGCGACCTTTTCCCTATGGATATATATATCAAAAGGACTATTATGAGGGTTAATATTACTCCTTAAGGGTTTGTTTATTCTAATCCAAGTAAGGGCAATCATTTCCTGCAGTATCTTATCTAATTTCCATTCTCCCCCCCATGACAGACACTTTTCCATAGTCCATAGAGTAAGCCGGCCATTCATTTCTTTAACTTTTGCCGCTGTCCATCTCATTCGATTGCCTTGAGAATTGATTTTGTAGGTCCCTTCAAGAGAGCTAGTTCTGACTGATGAGGAGATCCCGAACTGCCAAGATAAGGCTTTATGATTACTTACATGATTTCTTTTCAATGTGATTGTATGATCATTATCAATCTTATCCATTTTAACAATTGAGTAATCTTTTAAATTAGACCAAGTTCCCAGTTCTATAAACTCATCTGTTATTTGTTAAGCTGATTAAATGCTTACATAAATTGCAATCATTTACAGGTTCTAGGTTTCCATTCAGAGGCTTCTAGGTGTAGATCGCCAACATTCTGGTCCCCTGCAATCATAACTTCTCCATAAGGTTTATGATTTTCCCATTGGATTAACAAATCACTTACTACTTTCATTATTTCATCCGTGAGGTGACCAGTGGGTGGATCATACACATTCCTTACCAGAATTTCCCTTAATGGGAGCTCTGTAATCTGCATTACTGCTGAGAGCACATATAGGGAGCTATACCAGCATACAATGGCCTTAATTGCCATATTAGTTCGCACTCCAATGGCGAAACCCCCACTCGCTCTACCCTTAATAGAGGGAATTGCTTGATTGTTTAGCATAATAAAACCATCTATGAAAAAAGGTCTCTGGGAGCAAGTTTCTTGCAAGAAAAAAATATCGGAACTCGCGATAAAAGCAAAACCTTCTGTTTTCCTCAACAATGAATTGTATCCCTGAGTGTTCCATGAAAGACATTCTATCGTTTTCTTTACTTTGGTTTGACTATTAGTCCTACATTGCACTGCCATCGGTTTCCAATAGAACACACTCTGATCTTCATTTTTAGGAAAACCTGAAGTCATTAGTGCTGATTTTTCTGATTTGTTATCTTAAATGTCTAGTCTCCGACAATAAGTCTGTACTTGTTCTTTGTTTTTTGCTTTCTTACAGAGAGTGTGTGATGGACCCATTGATTGCTTTTATCTCAGCCACTATTATTTGAGAGAAAAATTAAACTAGTGCCCAATTTGATTCGCTGCTCGGTCTAGGAAGGTCTATTTTAGTGATATTGCTCGACAAAATCGCCTTTAGTTGTTTGTTTTGAGCAAATAGTTCTAACAGGCATGAGCGATTTGTTAAAGTATTAACTATACGGGGGAATGTTGGGGGGGTCAGGAAAGGTCTCCATGATTACGAGGGGTTCATGTTTCACGCACTGTATTGCAATTTCATAGGTATCAAAGTGTAGTTAATTATGGATGGAATATGTTAATTTAGTGCTCTCGTTGGTCTATAAATTGATACATATTAGCTTGCATGCACGCAGAAAGATAAAATGTTAAACTCACCAAATGTAAAAACAAACATGTACAATAATATAAATACATAGTGAATTCATGAACCTCACAAATGAATCAGAGACAAGGTAGTTGAGACTCTTTTTGCAAAATGTACTTTGACTTTTAAACTAACTTTGCCAGGTTTTCAGAAAGCAGAGGGCAGTTGAATGAGTAACTTCCCAAACTTTGCAGTCAGTACAGCTGTAGAAAATAGCCATGAGTGCTTAGGGACTGATAAGTATCATAGATAGTAGATTTACCCTCCTGATGCTTGCAAGCTTGACAGAAGGAGCTTCGTTATTTATTTTGGTCAGTAGTAAAACACAGTGTAAATCAGTGCCTAAGGCTATTCAGGAGTTTCAATTGTGCAATGAAGTGGGAGTTTTATAGAGTGGAAAGTTTCAATTGGAACTGTGACCTGGGGAACGAGATAGCATCACTAATTGAAAGAAAAATCCTTCACCCAGCCTTCCTCATATTGCAGGGAATATTCATGCAAGTCCTGTGCAAATCAAGAGTTAGGGTTTAAATGGCTTAGGCCAGTTATTACTAGTAATGAATTATGTTTCAATACCAATGTTCAATCATGTGCTGACATCATGACCTACTACGGACGAATCCTAAGAAGAGGTGTGAATATGATCTGAAGATGACTAAGATAAAGCTAGCCAATGAAAATGTAGGAATTGGGAAAAGATGGAACTTTGTAAATCTTTTGACCAATCATTTTCAAGGGGTAAGTGGTAATAAAATATTTGGGAGTGTTTCACGGTTAACAAAAATGTATCCATTGATGTCGTTCATTGAGACTTGGGTTAGTCTGGTCCTGCAATGCCATCCAACTGCTTCTTAGACAATTGTACAATACATTAGCTTTATGTACAAAGCGTGCATGCACTCATTCTTCAAGTGGTGGGCCTGTTTGGGTTAAGATGATTAAAGGCCCATCGACACATTTGGCAGCAAACATGATGTCAAAGGTAAGTGCATGGACAAGGTGGTGAGGTGGGAGGCACCCAGCAAAACAGCAGCGATCATGACAACCACCAAGATCCATGGAACCTTGGCAATACATGCAATTATTGCCGACATGCCCTGGATCACGAATGGCCAATAGAATCTCGTTCCTGGGCCTAAATGTCTCAGTTAAGGTTAGTACCTATAAAACGTAAAGTCTACAAACATTGGAAATGCCACCGTGAACGTTAATGCCACTACTTGCAAACAGCAAAACACTATATTCTACACATGTAGGAAATGCCAACATTAAGGTTAGTAGAACATTTGTGAAGATTAAATATTTCAGGCACAAACTTACTGCACACAAACATACTGCTTCACTATGAAAAGGAAGCCTTTACTCTCAGTGCATCACTAGTTCACATCATTCATTATAGTACTGATGCAACCTACCTGATATTCAAAGCGATTGCTAGACCATTAAACAACCACCTCTGATAATTGTTGGATTCATCAGCCATTATCTTCTGAAAGTTGGACGCAGTTCTCTCTAGAGGAGGGAAGGTTGAATGGGAAGTTTGTTGTGGGAACCCCCTATAACTCTTCTCTAACTCAAACCCCTTTTCCATGCCCTCCCTCCCCCAACCAAGGATGGAACTTCACAACTTGTTCTAACTATATACAGTGGCGCAAATATTTATTGGGAAAGTTTATTGTATTTCATTCCATAAGGGCAAAATGTATAAGGCCTCCAAATCGTCTTTTCCCTATGGTCCAAAAACGCTTACGTTTTGCAGCCATTCAAAAATTCTCATAGCCTCCCGCCCCGGTCCTTGGAGGCGCTGTCAGATCCACAGATCCTTTGGCTAAATTCTACCATTTTATTTCTTGAAAGGGGCGTTTTCTCCCTTTCCAGGACATTCTGTTGCCCTTCAGACATAGTACATGCCCCAAAGAACTGCTTTATGAGCCTTTCAAAAGTTTTTTGCGCTTGGAATCTGCAGATCACGCTCCAGATCTGTGAAGCCTAGATGATGGCTGGATGAAAAATGTTCAGTACAGCATCAGCCAATTGGACACCTAGATCCAGAGCTGAATTGGGCTTGTTGGCTGTTACACAACCTACAATGTGTTTATGAAGGATCTATGTTGAAAAACCGAATCTCAAAAGCTTGCGTTTTTCGCATTTTGTAACTCAAGCTTTTGGGATTTTGGTTGTTTGTCCAAGGCTGCACATTTAATGTATGCGGGGGACACCCTGCGGCCCATAATACTGAACTAGGGGAGCGGGGGACACGCCCGCAAACGATGCACCCCCTGTTCGGTATTATGGCCTTCAGTCTTTTTTACCATGCCAAATGCACCCCAAATGTGCATTCAGCTTTTTTCCCTGATCTTTTCAACCGAAACGCGTACATACTGCTTATGGATTTTTGTCTTACTTTTTTATTTTCTTTCCAACACGCGCATTAATGAACACTTGCAGGGTGCGGCTCCACCAACTATGTGAGCTAAAACCTAGGTAATAACCGCTTGTTTTGGTCTGGGGTTTCCAGCAACGAACAGATATCGCGAGAATCAGCTACACCCCCACGCCCCCACCCCTGCACATTATTTCTCCAGCATCCTTGGCTAGGGATGCTATTGAACCTGCTCACTCCCAGTCAGATTTCCTGTGTGTGTTTCTTCATTTCTCTTCCAGACTACATTCACCTACTTGCACCGGGGCACCCCCTGGCAGCCATGGCGCTGACCAGCCCACTACTGCACTTAGTCTTTTTTTTTAAAAAACTTTTCTGCAGGGTTTCCTTCTTTCCACTCATGTAGCTTGGACCGTCCCCACCCCGCGCACCGACTTCCACCCGCTAGTGTTGCATTCTTATGTTGCACCTGACACTATTGCACCAGACTTGCTACTAGGATTTGTCACCAGCATAAACAAGGAACCTTGACAAAAGTGCTTCCCCTAGGCTAATTGCCTTATAACCCCCAGGAGGCAGCTGTGAGGCCTGATCCACAATGAGGGAGGTGGTAAAACCATTTAGTATTGCAAATACCACATGCTTTTCTGTTACCACCATTCTCTATCTGGCGATCACTGCAGATGGGAAACTAAAATCTCTCCAAGGACAGAGCACATTTACAGTATGTTGCTGGAGTTTCGAAGAAATACTCAATGTTGGCAAATATCGCCATTGTATAAATTCAAAAATAATAATGAATTAAAGACTTACAATGGGGACACAATTTTTCCGTGCCTACATTTCACAGAAAATGAAATTTCTTTGTCTTGTAGTTTGAGTCACTTACCATTACTGAAAATACAATTAGGCTGCACTGACTTGTAGGCACTAGTTTTCTTTTCATTAAATGTGCAGCCATTTCTTAAACATACTGAAAAGCACATGCTGATCAGAACATTTTAAATTGCTTAGAAATTAGACTTTTGATTATAACAAATCCTGTCTAAGGAGGTTTTCTCTGAATATTACAGAATTCTGCAGGCGCCTTGAGAGTTCTCTCCAATATTATGAATCACTAACATGTATGGCTATCGGTCGGATCAACAGACGTGATGAGAGGAGACAAACAAACGTACAACCAGGACAGACTCTTGTGGCCTCTGCTGCTACGGTTCAAGCCTCTGATAAAGCCAAGCGGCTAGGTTAATGCCTGGGGGTCCATTTCCATGCCACAAGAGATTGGTGGCGAGCCTTTGAGAGGCTAGGCTTCCTATTAATGCCGCAAGAGGCTGATGCAGGCATCCTAGGGGCATTGCTCTACCACAAAGGGCGAGGTAATCCCTCGAGACCGATTCATTCTAATGCTACAATATATTGCCAGTGAACCTCTGAGAAAAGCCTTAATTCCTTGACAAGTACCTTACATTTTATTTTTGTAAACAAAGAACAGAAAACTCCAACTCTCCCGGTCTAAATTAATGTTCTGGATGGTGAATAGTCAAAATCAACACATGTCTTGGTATGCACTTTTCATGCATTAGTATTTTGTGTACATAGAATTGTTTAAGGTCTTTTGATGGCCAGGATACGTTGCTTTACAAAGATGTCCAGTTAAAATTCGGTCAAAACAGAAGCCTCGACCAGGAGTTATTTGCAGTTGTGTGTACAATAATGGGCATTATTGGGTCATCTAATGCACATTCAGCTTACAGACAGACGCAACAGATAACATTTTTCTGATCAACATCACAAACTGATAGAAATTGCAAACTGGTAGACATGTTAAGACACTTGCCTCCACAATGACTTTCTTCCACAGTGCAAAAACTGCATTTTATTTGCTATGTAGCTTATTAAAACCTTTTCTAATATCGTTCGTCCTTATTTGTGGGCTTACATCTTAAAGTCATAGAAAACAGGCACAATATGTAGTTCTATTTCAACATTTCTTTCTATATATACATATATACACACAGAGAAAGAAATGTTGAAATAGAACTAAATATTGTGCCGGTTTTCCTCGAGTTTAAGATTTATACATTTTCAATACAAGGGTTTACCCAGATCTATTTGTAACTTCAGAGACCCTATTTCTCAGTATTGCTCGTGTCCTTGCTATCGCCACAGACATAGGAGTGGCTTTTAGTGTGATATATTTATAATGTTAGACTGAAAGAGACTTTATTTGTCGACCTATTCCACATGACGACCACCAGGTGGGGATGACTAATCACACTTCCATTGGTTTTGGCTAATGCTGACCAGTTTATGGGAATTATTTGGGGGTCAATAGACTTACACCCGAATAGGCATTTGGATTGATGTTGTTAGCACAGTTTGGTAGATAGTGCACGACCTTCTCATTCCCCCATTTGTTCTCACTTGGGTATTCCTCTGTGACTATCATATCTGTCGTGCACACTGGACATATTTGATTTGGGGTCAGTCTGTCTCGTCTTCAAAGGTTATGCAGGATTTGTGTGACTGGATTTATGTTGAGAAAGACCCTCACCTCTTATAGGAATCTTTTTTTATTAGCACATGGATATCATCACTGACCTCTTCTCAGCCAATCAGAATGTTTAGAGTGCAGTCAATAACTACTGGGATAGAGTGCATTCTGAACATTCTGCTTTCAGAAGCCCACAGGGCAAAAACAATACAATTTCGAGGCAAGATTTTGTTTCAACAAGACACTTTCTCTCTTGGAGGACCTTTTTTGCTGCACCATCCTAATTAAAAAAGGAAAGAGAGAAACATTGGAAAAGGCTTTAACTTTCTTACAAAAAAACATTTACTTTTACATGACGACTCACGCATTCTCATGTTAAACCTGATGCAGTTCAAACATGTTGCAATTAATTAAAAAATGTAGTAGGCACCCCTCTCTAGAAAGAACATGGTATGATATCCTGTTCTGTGTTTTTTTCCCCCACTTTGAGAGTCTGCATCCATCGCTTTTTGCTCACAGTACATTTCACAGATGGGAAATAACTATTTGCATATCAGTCTTTGTCCCACCCACATGGGGAGTCCATCACCGAAATGCAATGGCAATTCACTTCTGAACAAGAGTATCTACAGCAACCCCATAAACGTGTTTCAGCCTTGTTAGGACTCATTGGTGAGGTGGAGCTATGCCTCTAGGAGCAACCTTTTAGTTAGGTCTCCCATCCTGAATCCCCAACAGGCCCCTTATGGAACCCTGAAGGATCCCAGGGTTCCATCACTACTAAGATTCCATGGCTTGCATTGCATAAGGTAGGGTGACCAGACATCCGGGTTTTCCCGGGACAGTCCAGGGAAATCACACAACGTCCGGGGGTCCCAGGAGTTTTTTCTTTTATAAACCCCGTCCGGGGTTTTGGTCATGGTCCCTTTTTTTTGCCGGGACCCGACTTTGAAATCCCGAAATCAGGTCCCGGTGCAAATCTTTTCGCATGAATGGGGGCGTGAAATTGTTTTCACGCCCCCATTTCCTCCCCCTTCCCCTCCCCGGCGCTCTCCTCCAATGAGAGGAGCGTGCATGTTAACACACCCACTCCGCGCCCCCCCGACCCCAGCAACAGGCCAGCGACATAGAAGTAGGACTAAAGTTGTATGTGTATTTACCTTAGTCCTACTTCTATTTCGGTGGCCCGTCCGGGTTTCTTTTTAAAAAAATCTGGTCAGCCTACATTAGGCAATGCAAGACCCACACTACAGGGTGTTTTTTTTTTAAAGGAAATAGGAAGAATGGCCAGTGTGCAATAGATTCTAAGAAGGGCTGCAAGCTTGAATCATTGTCACAGACATAGTTCTCAAATGTATACATTTGTGGTCATTCTTACATTCCGAAAAAATACTCATACTATATGCAAAGTAGCTAGTCACTTAGATTGCTGCTATTTTAAGCAAGCTTTAATGGGGGATACGCTTGGGTTTCTCATTGAGAGTGAACATCATGAACCTCGTTATTTCCGAAACATCTTCCCTGCTCCCACACCAAAGACCTGAAAGCAGGTTGAACCAGGTCAGTGGTAAGTGAACACTTTGAAAGAGGTCTGCCTTTGGCCTCCATTTAAAGTAACACAGCCTTCAGTTTGTGAAGACTGATGGCCCAGAGAATATGCACATACCAGCAGCCCCATCTTGGGGCTGCATTCTGTGGACAATCCAAGATGAAGCAATGGAGTGAGGAGGCAAGTGGCTGCAGATTGTCAATAGGACTGGTGTATTGGCCTCTGGAGAACAAAGGGAGCATAACAGAGGAAGGCAGCCAGCAGGGAGCAGCACCCTTAAATGACCACTTAGGAGGGGCTGTTAAGCTGGCCCTGTAACCTTGCAACTGAACCAGAGATTGATTATAGACAGGATCCACCAGAGACAATGCTAAATAACTCGAACACATGTTTACAACATCACATGATGCTTTGTTGTGAGGGGGCAGGGCAAAGACACCTGCCCCTCCTTTAAGCCATGTCCTAGTGCCCTGCGGGTGTCCCCCCTTGCTAACCCCCCCTCCCCCGATTTCAGATCTCACTTATAGCGCGGGAGGCGCAGGCATTTTGGCCCCGAGTAGAGAAAGCGACCAACGCTCATCCCTGGCCACACAACTTCTCCTTTTTAAGAAAGAAAGGAACAGCAATGTGCAGTGCGAAACATACTCACAGGCTCCCATCTGTAGCCCTCTACCTCAGAAATCTCCAGAGGAGGATGGGGCGGGTGCCAGCCTTCTCCTGCAGGGCTTTCCAGTGGCAAGCCAGGCGAATTTGCTCATGGGGTACACCTGAAGAGTTTGCCTTTCTAGAAGAGAGGGCTCGCTCTGTTTACCCTAGCGAGTTCTCTAAAATGGGAAATGCTGTGTGCTGGCGAGGAAGCGCCCGATCCAGGGTTTACCACAGACATTATGCAAGCCGGCGAGGTGTCAAAACGCAATGTTGCATGACCTGGGTTAGAGCGCCTCTGCTCGGAAAGTAACCCCGAGCAGCCCGGCCTTTCTGGGCGTTAGGGGTGGCATGAGGTCCAGTGCAGAATCAGCAGCCTTTTCTCAGAGGGTTTAGATTCCGCAGTACGGACTGGGACGCAGTGTACACTGCACGTCTGCACAGTCCCGCAACAGGAGCGCAGACCAAACACTTTCCGCGCGCACACGTCTCGTCGAGGGCGTCCATTAATTAACCGCTGGCATTTGGCAGGGTTTCTGGTGAAGTCAAGGAAGCACAGTGCAGAAAGTTAAAAAAAAAGTGAACCTTAAAGCGTGCCTGGTCTCAATACGCAATGCTTGCAGTGGGTCACGTCAAGGTGCCACCCAGACCCAGTTCCACATTTTACCAAACTTAATTGTGCAATACTGTAATAACAGCGGAGAAACGGTCACGTCCGCTTTTCCTGTTAAACTCCACCCACATCCTAGTTGCTCGTGTTAGTTCTGCCTGCACAGGAGCTCAGTTTATCTGCAAGCAACCAACTGGTGTTGGTGCTATCTATAGGGCACAGCTCGCGTAGCCGGTGCTGTATCGCATTGTATATCACAAGCAACACACATCACGGCTCAAGGGAACAGAACAGCGGCTTAGCTGTTGCAAACCACGCCACCAGGTCTGTCCCTGGCATATCTGCTTGCCTGCCATGGGATCGCCCTATTCAAATCCATTCAACACAGTGTCACTATCTATGGCAAAACTGCTTTCCAAATTCTCCCACTGACCCCTTGAGCTCAATCCCATTGACAGAGCACTGATGAGTACCCAGCTCATAATTGACCCTCATTCTTCCTGCCTCGCGACTGTCAAGAGTCACAAACCACACCATTGCCAAAGACCTAATGAATTGCTTTACCACACACCACCTGAAACAGATCACCTCCCCCACAAGTCTGCACCTCAATCTACTTATCAAAACCGTCCCTCCCCTGTCAGTAGTAAACCACATCCGATTGTCATGTTCCGATCATGCTGCCATCTCCTGCTCGATGGAGGTCAATAGAACCACAACAGGCAGCGGAAAACTCAACTCACCGCACATAAACATAATTAGAGACAAAAGCGACACCATAAAGGCTAGAGCAGCAGTCAGCAAAATAAAAAGCAACCCAGAAAATCTTCAAAGATTCGAAGTGTGCCGGGCCCAATCAAAAAACCGCCAACTTGGCCTGCCTACATCTCTTCCACTCCCTTCCGCTCCCTCCACTCCACAATATGCCTAACCACTTTGTACTGGTGTTCAGAATCCATGAGATAGTTCACGGATTGGTGACCTGTCCAAAGATGGATATCAAACTTTACATGGATCAGCAACTCCCCAATGGGATGGCGTTCATGTTCCCCTCTGGTTCAGCCACCCACGTCATATAAAAACACACCAGTGACCCATGGAACTCAAACTCAATTCCCATTTGTCACCTTTCATTGTTAAAAACACAGCACACTGTGGATTTGTGGATGGCGTCAAGAGGAGTTTACACTAGATGTGTAGCCACTAGGATTCCCACTCCAAGGCATCCCTTAAAAAAAGTTCCTCTAAAAGGGCCTTTCAACTTTGAGCTTCACTAACTTCAGTAAAACCAAAAGGGTCATCAGTGTAACCATTCTTGCATTGACTATGGCAACTTCAGTCAATAAAGAATGATGTGAAACAAGACCACGAGAGGATCGGAGATAGTGGATGTGGGCTGCTGTTTAGCTGACTTGTTGTGGAGTGCCACAACTTCGACTTGCATCGCAGCTCTGCCCAGCTCAAGTGGCAGCGAGAAGCGCAGAGGGAAACAGGCAGCAGATTGAAGACGCCACATGGCACTAGAGCAGAAAGTAACAGCTGTGGTGGAGGGCGGTGATGAATCCAGTGCCTGAACAGCATTAGTATCATTATAATTGGTTATTTATAACGCGCTTAATACCGAAGAGGTTTCTAAGCGTGGACCCGGGATTCAAACCGTTTTTTGCTCCGAGTGGTCTTGCTTCCAAGACGAGCGTGTTGCCACTGAGCTGTACTACCCGAGCCATTTCCTATACAGCGTGGCTAAACAGCCATTTCCCTAGCACCTTGATGACTTGTATAAAAGGATCGGAATGGGCCTTTGCAGAATTTATGGGGATGAACTGAAGAAATATCCGGGTTTGAAAAGAAGGCAATACACTTTAGCCGACTTAAGGTACGTCATTTGCATGCAACAAAGATATACAGTCACAAGCATTCTCCGACCAGAGAATGCTCAGATCTCAACCATCTTCCCATGGTGTTGATAGATCTGCAATTTTCAGAGTCCCCAAAGTTTGCGGGTGCCATTTTGGGAAATTACGCTTACTTTGGTCAAGTAAGATTGTTACTCTTTTTCGACCAAACACATTTCTTTTGCCAGGGCCTCAGGATTTAAGCCTTTATACAAGTGGTGCAAAGGATCACACAGACCTGCTCATAGGTCAGGCCTTCTGCAGCAGGAGAGAGTAAACCCCATGAAAGGATGGACAGGGACATGGGAAATAATGTCTGGTTTCTTAAATTGCTTGCACAATTTTATCGTGCCGTGCCACCTAAATATTAACTGCTGCTTTACCACTCAGAATAAATGCTTACGGGCAAATAAGAAGGCTTTATGAAGAGCAAAACAAAAAAACAAAAGGGGTGATGGCTAGAAGATTTAGAATTCATCTTAACCTCTGGCATTGCTCTGGACAGCCCCCTAGATCATCGTTCTTCAGCTTGCCAAGCCATTACAGAAGGGGAAAGATCATATGCAAATCAGGGTGGGCCCTGCCCCCAAAAAGGGGCAGTCCAGCCCGAACTGCTAGGTCACAGGTGAAGAGAACAGACTGAGAAGGAAGAATGTCAGGGTAAGAAGTGCCCCAGAAGAAGTTGAAGGAACAACAACTAGAAATGTCAATCCAGGTGCTTTTGAGCAATATCTTCGCAGGAGGATGGATGGTAAGGACTGGGGAGAGAGCAAGACACCCCACACGTTAAGGGAGAAATAACTGGAGGCTATGGCCAAGGGAAGGGCCCAATATTAGAGTATTTGCATATGTCCAAAGAAGAAAAGATTTTTTATGAAACATATATAGGGCGCCACTCTGGATGAAGCTGGTAAGGCCTCTGCATGAGGGTAGGTTTATGTGCGAGAGGCACAGAGCGCGCAAGATCTCATTCATGGTGGCAGAGTGATGCATGCATTTATTAGAGCATTCAGTCAAAGGGCCTCACCACGAGTTGGGCTATAGCCCTTAAATGCGGTTGTAACGGTATTACCACCGCATTTAAGGGCTGGTCCAATCACGAGTTGGGCGCTAAATGGGCCGTTTTACCTCCAGCCTTTCTCTGGCAGTTTTCGGCTGTATTACCGCCAGCTGTATTAGCCCGCATAATTAGCCCTGAAAATGCCCCATTAAATCCAGTGGACCAAATGGGGAATGGGGATTTACCGTTCACACGCAACCTGTGATCCGTTAGTAATACCGCCAGACCAGTCGGTGCTAGGGCTATTACAGTTGGGCTGTATTACAGCCGGGATACAGTGCAACTCGTGATGAGGCCCAAAGTCTGGTATTATCTGCAGTGCCACAGGAAGTAGGTGAAAAGAAGGAAGACAATAAGAGTACAAGATGAATCCTCTGTTTTCGGATATGTGCACAGGAATATTGATGCATGCACTGCACCAAAGACAGCGAGAGGCATTGGGATCATTGTACTGCATGTTTCGTAACCACAGTAAAAGTCACAGCCTCCCATTTCCATCCCTCTCCATTCCAGGGCATGTTGTACTTGGGCACCCTCACTGGCATTTACCCTTTGTTTACTTTGTTAAACACCCCCCTTTTCCACCACAATCAGTTTGTATGCAACAAAAGAAAAACAGAAATTCCAAGGATAATTTGACCCAGTACCCAGACAGCAAACATCCAAATAGAAGACACTGCTTACTTCTGAACTTCCCGTTTGAGCACAGCAGTGAGGAAGGGGCACTTAGCACAGTGTCTTGCACCGTGGAGACACTCTGCTGCGGAGCAGACCAATCTACGTCTGGTGGAGACCTGCTGGAGACTGCCCTGCTACTGTTGCAGACTTCAAGGACTTCCTGTAGCTTAAGGTTCACGCTCTCAACATGCTTTTTAAAGTTACCTTCCTTGGGCAGTGGGCACAGGCCTAATCAGGTGGCAGCTACTAGTTAAGCTGATGTACTTTCCAGCAGGGATCACATCTTAATTTCTACAGGTGCTCCATTTGGTTACACTGCATGATTTGTGTTACTGTTGCGCGAGTTAGACAAGGCTATTGATATCAGTTGATTTGCTTTGCAGGAAGGGGTTTAGCAGGAGTTTGCTGTGATGAACCCAGAGGTCATGTCCCCGTTTATTCCCCAAGCAAATGCTACTCTCATGCGTAAAACAAGAACACTGGGATCCAGGTTAGGTCTCTTTCCGGACACCTCAGGCATAACCCTGGTACAAAAGCCACTTGGACCACTCCCGGAACCAGAAGACCCTGGGAAGGAGTCCCTTGGCCGGGGTGCCCTAAAAAGGAAGTAACTTGCCGGACACCTCCTTTTTTCATTGATGAATTGCTGTAAATGTGGAAGAGGAAGCCGTTGGAACACCTCCTCCCACTTAACGAGCCTACGGTGGAGTGCCCAGACAGAGAGAGGGTCGCAGTAGAGACAAGAATCCCACTGATGTTCGGGGGCCAAGCACTCCAGAAAGACAAAATGGGGATCCACCCTAGCGAAACGATGTTTGCACGAAGAACAGGACACGAATCCCTGCCGCACCGGCATAGATGGAGGAAAATAAGACCATGGAATCAGAGCAGGAAGATGAAGGACAAGTGGGAAAAAATTCCTAACGATGCAAGTGCGTCTGACCCAGACCGTGCAGAAAAAAGGACTGAAGAGCAATGGTCATGTGCGGTGGTCCCGTGGAAAAAAAAAAGAAAAAAATGACAGTTATTTTTGATGCTTCAAAAGTACTGCAGTCCTGTCCCGATGGACGGAATGTTCCAAAAGTATGGAGGTAAGGGGACGGGACATAGGAGTATGGAGGTACTAAAAATGCTAGCTAGCCCCCAGGCCCAAAATTAGCATAGCCCTGGATCTTTTCCAGACCTAGCAACACCCCTGCCAGCAACGTACTAGTTGTTTTGAAACAACTACAAATATTCATCCAATAAAAAGGGAAGACTGCCATAATGAAGATAGAAGTGGTTGTAGTAGTAGCAGTCATGGTAATAGCCGAAACTGGAGTAGTGTCAGGATGGAATGGAAGAGAAAGCAGACACAGCAGTAACAGTAGAAGCCGCTATACGGAGCAGAAAAGCAGTAGGAGCAAACCTAGGAAGAGACACGCTGTGTGAGGGTGTGCCATGGACCTGGTGGCCGGTCCCTGCAGAGGCTCAGGAACACATGGGCAGAGAGCAGACGGAGGAGAAAATGCTGCAGAGCTGCTCAGCAAATGGCTGCTGAGATCGCGTTACTACACCCGAGCGGGAGGACATAATAAAAATCCGGGTGGTGCCCGCTTTCTCGACTGGTGCCACAGCCGAGCAAGAGAGGTGAGGGAGTGACTGGAATCCAGCAGCCACGGACAACCCGAGTTGGGATATAAGTTCGGTGGCAGAGCAAGAAATAATCTGAAGAGACTTGCAAGCCCAGAGGGTATTCCGCGCCAGAGCGAGAGAATACGGCGAACTGAAGGTGAAAAATACACCATGCCCACACCAGTCAGAGCTGGGAACCCCGCTTCAGAAAGACACATTGTGTGCATGGTAACGAGCTGCAGCAGGCTTGTACTGACGACACCATTTGGAAGGAGAGCAGCAACCCTGCTGGGAACCTCACTGGGACCAGTTGACAAGCGGGGAAACAAGCCGTTTAGCAGGTCAACTAAAACAAATAGCGGCTGGGGAAAGGGAGGGAGATGACTATTTGAAAAAATATATATATAAATATATATATATATGAGAAACTAACCAAGTGGATCAAGTTAACACACTAACACGATCTATGGAAGAAGTGATTCTGCTGAACATATTATATATGTGTGCTCAGTACATCATATACACATAGCAGCACATTTTTCTGTATCTCAGCGGGCCATCCCTAACATCGGGTGTAACACCGCTTATTGACAGACAGTAGAAAAGAGTAGAAACCACTGTATGGCGGTAAGGCACATCTCGCAACCCTCATGCACAAGAGGGTTATAAGGTTCATCATCCTGCACATGTATCTTGCAAGGGTTAGAACATTACGAGCACCCCTGAACACCTCCCCTCCCCTTCCCCTTGTTAAGTGTCACAAAAAGCGCCAT
Organism: Ambystoma mexicanum; assembly: GCF_040938575.1. Taxonomy (NCBI): domain Eukaryota; kingdom Metazoa; phylum Chordata; class Amphibia; order Caudata; family Ambystomatidae; genus Ambystoma; species Ambystoma mexicanum. Next base: position 153,299,426 of record NC_090936.1, read on the forward strand.
TCTGAAAACACGAAAGTTTTCACTTAGTCTAATAGCCTTGTTATATCTTCTGATATTCCTTCAAGAAATACAGATATACTTTTCTCCATCAGTGTATGCATAGTAGTAAACACTAGCATAATACAGTAAGGGGCACAACAGTGACACACCCCTTTTTTCTGTTCTGTTTTTCTGTCACCTCTCTGTAGGAGTAAGAAAACACACCCATGGGTGAAAGTAGTTACCAATAAAGGAGTCAACACCCCTCTGGTATGAATTACGTCCTGATGAAGATGACCTGAACAGCTATGGTTATGAAACAGGTCGACCACAATACAGCATGAGCTGGTCTCATGCACTTTTATGATCTATGTACATAGCAACGTGGCATAGACTGAACGAATTTGACTAGACCTGAGCCATGTAGAAGGTCTCTTATAGATTCTATTTGTGAAATTTTTATATGTTTCAAAAGGACCTTATAGTTAAGGAGCCTTATGTGTGTTGTGTTGCATCAGTACAAGTTGTTAGATTTTTCTAGTAGCTGGCACTGCATTGGTCAATAAAGTATCATACAATGTTGTGCACAGATAGCTCTAGAAAAATCTAGAATTGGACATTGTCTAATCTTAAATGCCCACCTTTTCAGCTGCTACTAAAACACTTGGGATTGAATTCTTTTTTTAAAAATGTGTTTTTATTAGAATTTGTTGCGTACAAGGTAACAGCATTACACAGGAAATTAACTGACATTTGTATTTGTATCGTCGGAAAGGACATTCTATGACAATCCAATCGCACAATTTCAACATTAACCTTACGAACTTTCGGTACCAAAGTAACCCCACTGTGATATAGCAGTATTTTCCAACAATTCTTTCATCTTTTCCCTCCTCCCTCCCCCCACCCCGCAAGACTTTGGGTACTTCCGCTGAGGATAGCATTATTCAATGATCAGTGAGCCGTTCGGTAGGCGTTAGCGGCATTAGAGCCATTTGAGGTGTTAGAGGCCCCCTTGCTGGGGGAATTGTCATAGTATTTCTCTGCAGTGCATTGTATGGTTTGCTGGTGAGGATACCTTCCACGGTTCAGGACGTGGGTTGTTCCTGGCATGTACTTGTTAAGGAATTCCATAAATATGATATCACATTGTGTGGATCTCCCATGTATGGAGGATGTGATCTTTTCCATAATGCACATACTAGAGGCCACATTGACCCACTCTTTTTCGGTTGGGACAGTAGGGGATTTCCATTTTGCAGCCATCACAGCCCTGGCAGCTAGTAACAAGTGTGCAGCTATGTCTGTGACCCTCCTCCATTCATCATCAACTTTCTCAAATCCGAACAGAGTAAGATAGGGGTCAGCTGTTCTCTGGATCCCGTCTAGGTCCCTGATCCACCCTAGTACCTCATTCCAATACATTTGAATACGTGGACAGCTCCACCACATGTGCCAGTAGTCTGCCACGGACCCACACACTCACCAACACAACCGACTGGATGACTGTACATTTTGGAGAGCCTGTGTGGATCATATTGCCATCTGTTCAATAGCTTGATTGCATGTAGTTTATATTGACACGAGATCGAGACTTTGGGCGCTGCTCGACATATCCCGTCCCAGTGTTCTGGGTCGATGTCGTCCCCTATGTTGCATTTGTAGGCATGGCATTAAGTTATCTCTTTTCTACTGTCTGTCAATAAGCGGTGTTACACCCGATGTTAGGAATGGCCCACTGAGATACAGAAACATTTGCTGCTATGTGTATATGATGTGCTGAGCACACATATATAATATGTTCAGCAGAATCACTTCTCCATAGACCTTGTTAGTCTGTTAACATGTATGCAAATCCACGGTAGGAATGCAAATCGGACTTTTGATGGGTCCAACAATCAATACCCATTGTGTTATAGTATCACACAACAGCCTACCACACACGAGATAAATAATTGGTGGTTGGTACAGACCAACAAACCCAGTACTAGGAGGGAACTAGTACGGTTACAGAAGATTGAAAAAACCTATTAGAACAATAAAAACACAGGCATGATCTAGATACAATATCTGTGCCTATAACGAGAGGAAGACCACTACTCTTCCTCGTGCCAGTAATTCCGGGAAATTAAACTGACACTTCTTGGCGGAAGAGTAGACCAACTCTGCCACAGACAAGAGAATGTTATTTAAAGATGTGTTCACCTCAATGGTAGTTTGGAAAGACCAGGGGAAGTGGATTGACCCCCTTGGCATTGCTGGACTCTGTATAGGGGAGGAAAGCCACTTCCTTGAACAGGAAACAAACCAACAAGTAAACACATCACTCTGAGTTGTTGGACTTGCATATTGAGACTTTGTAGAGTCAAACTGAGGAAGGCTGCAGGAAAGCAGCCGAAGGACACTTTATTTTTCTCTTGTAGAACGTTTTACTGGTATTAAGACCGAGGGTCAGAGTAGGTTTTTGACACAGGACGGTGAGCATTATTTTGGACATCCTGACAGACTGTCGCATTAGTTTGTTTTGTTGAGGGAGGGAAATCCCTCATTAGTTTGGGCTTGCAAGGCATTTTTCCACCCCCTTTTATTATTTAAATAAAAGTTTTTGGCAACAAAGCCATTATCTGCGTCAGTCCTCTCACATTGCCCTAACTCATTGAGGCCATTCTCTTTCAGCCACTGCTTTCAACTTGCTATAATATCCCACAGGGATAGGAAGGGCGCCTCGCCAGGTGGCATGCATGCTGCACACTTTGTAAATATCCCAGGGAAATAAGGAATGCATTAATCTGGTTAGGTTGCCTCCTGCTCTGGCAACACATGAGAATCAATCTTCCACTGCCTGCATTGACCAGATTAGATCTCTCTAAAGAGAAAAGGAGCATTCAGGAATTCTCCATGCAAGGTTAAGCTACTATAATAGATTCTCTTTGGGGATGGCATACCTTTAACCACAGTACTGTAATTAGATGGTAGAACAATGCTTCATTTATTGCCTAATAGATTCTGCCATCAAAAAGCAAGGTGAAAACAACAGGTGGGAGCAGCAGTGGTGCAGAAGAAGAAACCTGCCACACCAAAATTAATTCTGCATTCATTTCTTCAAAAATGCATGGAACAAACTCTTTAAAATGAATCAGAACTGCATGTATTTCTGGAATCGTCTAACAGGATATCACAGCAAAATATAACATAAGTAATACACCAAAATATTACAAGCCAACATCAAGTAAAGTGCCTTTGATTTATTAGACGTCATCCAGAATCAATGAATAAGAGGGCATCTTCTTCTGAAAAGAAAGGGAAGTACCATTCCTTTGCCTCTTCTATGAATTTCGCCAGTTTACAAGTGCCACCTCTATAGGTATACCAAGGCCTGTCCAACAAATTGAAAAGTTACACAAGGAATCTACTATTAGTCTAGGGCCACAAAGACCCAGGAAATGGCAGATGCTACAAGTTGTGGCTAGGATTGGCTGGCTGGCAGGCCATTCATTGGAAGAGAGACCTGTATGCAACCGGTTTGTTGTAAAAAGAATGCAGCCTTAGGATATTTGGCCAATTCCACAGTTAGTTTCGACTCTATAGGGGTCTGTAGTTCTTCCTCCCTCCTTCACACTGGTCGGCCTAGTTTTGCTAGATCAGAATCAAGGATGGAACCAGGGTCTGTCTGGCTATGTCCTTGCTCCGTGATCAGTACGAGAACAAATCCTCAGGATTGTCATCAATGGCTCCATCGCACAGATAAGAGTTGTTGCTCATGTGCCAGTTCCTTCAACGTGCAGCCAAAGGCAAGCAGCCAGGTCTCAGTCTTGTGTAAAACATCAGACCTATACGAGGGAATACAATTGATGCCTTTATTTCATAATTAGGATCAATTTCTATGGGTACATACTGTCTAAAGAGGTATTATTAACGTCCCAGTTGCACCTATATAAGCTGACTGCAGGAGAGCCCATTTTATAGCTTTTGTTGAATGTTTTCCTAACGCATGCAGGGTTGCTATACGTGTGGTAACCGCACTGTGGGTAGGTTGGGTTAAATCTGAGAAACCCAGGGTATTCTTAGGTTGTGATTCCTACTTCTGCGATCCGCCTGGATAGGTAGACCACTTCCCGGGTTGTACCAGACCCTGGCCCAATACAAGAAAGTTACAAGACATAGCACCCCTGAGATAGTCATTTCTTAAAGCCAGGCCCTTTAACTATGTTTGTTGACTGAACAATAGCCGACAACTCGCGAAACGATATTGTGAAGTCCAGATTGAAATTGCCTTTCCTATACACAGGATATCTCTGGCATATCTGTCAAATGAAGCAATCCCTCCTCTGAACAACACTAACTGTAAATCCTGCATACAATAAAAAATAACTTCAGAATTGGAGCCTACACTGTCCCCCCTGACCAACGTCTGCACAGGTTCATAACACCAATGTCACACCGCCTACTCCATGTATGTACTCAACTGCGTCACAAATTGTGGCTTCGCCAAAGGCCAGTCAGATAAACAAGCAATGGTAGAAGCAAAGGTTTTGGGTTTTGTACAGGCATTAGACACATTATCTAGGCCCTTCTTTCGTATGCCCAGGTACTCTAACCATTTGCCAACTGTGGCCATCTTCTGGCCAGGTCGTACCTTGATCGTAGTGCCTGGCACAGGCCAATCCTACGCCTACATAAAGCAAAAAACTGTTGATGCTGCCAATGCTCGTTTTTGGTCACATGTTCAGCCTTCCCAAACCTAACTTGCCAGTGCACGAGGATATCTGTTGAGACCCTATTAGCTGCATCTATGAATCAAACAGGTTTTGTGCATATTTCACTGACGTGTCCCTATGCGTGCTTAAATTCACACTGATCTGCAGGTGTGTAGTCGAGGATCTGCCAGTTGGCTTCACAAATTCAGATCATTTGAAAAGCAACTCCAAATGGTTACTCCAAAAGTTGCCAGACCGAGAGCCAATATTTACTGTCCTAGTTAAAGGAGACATCTTTTATTTTTATCAAATGAGGGGCCATGCGGAGGTTTGTTCTCCAGGTTTCACAGACCTGAGCTTTTCAAGCTCAGATTTTTTTCTGCAAGGAAACTACAAACCATGTGGCTAGGCCATCGTCATACATGGATGCAACATAAATGATCAAAGACACCAGCAATCAGTGAATGGCTATAAACACCGCTATACTGGCAGAGGTTTGAACTTTCAACGCTGATCAACACTTGCGCCCATCGGCCTAACACTGATACATTGCATATGACATGGAACCCCGCTCCAGACCATACTGCCAACATGTGATCCATGATCATTTTGGAGTAGATTTTATACTTGGAAAAACCACTGTAGAGTAGCAGTGTCCTGCCCATGACGGGGGCATTGGAGGCCTGCAGATTGCAACTGCGTTTTCATCTGTATGTCATCCCAGCTAGTGCTGTAAGATGGAGGAAAAAAGAAGCAGTTTGCTTCTTGATGACTGAAAAAAAAACATCAAGCAGAAATCTCATCTCTGCTATGTTTTTACTGTGAAGAAAGACGTCACCTTGGTCCTTGACAATACTAACATTATTTTAGCTGGTGACCTCAACCCACACGGTTTGTCCGCACTAATTTGTGGTGCCAAGAAGTTGCCCTGTCACCGAAACGGGTAAAGTGGTTAAAATTCATAGAGGATTGGAATCTAGAAATGCTTAATGGTAATCTTGAGGGTGATTTACCAGCGCAGGCAACGCGGGGCAACAGCTCTCCCTCCACAATAATGGATTACATCCTACTTTGCCTCCCTTTACTTATGCACTGCAGGTCTTTTGAAGTGATTGATACTACTTACAGTGAACAAATGCTAATGGCTGCCTTTACAATTGGCCCTGAATCCTGTCAATCAGTAATGCATGCAGCCCTTACTGTAAATTCAAAGGGAAATCGCATCACAATGTTCGCATTGGGCGGGGAGCGTCTTGTCAAAAATGTGCAGAATTTTGTTACCAGTGCTACAAGGGTGGAACAAGCTGACGCTTGTGCAGCATCACATTTGAGTCCATTCTTGGGATCAGGAGCCTCCTAGACCCACTAGGGTTAACTGGAAGAGCAAGCCACACCATGTCTTTGACCAGGCAGTGTTGGAAAGTAAGAGGCTATTGAGAAGAAATCTACGATTATTGCAATCGCAGGGCCTTATTGGCTCGGCATTTGTGCGGGGGAACACATCCTGCTGAAAGGCTACAAAAACTTGCTTAGATCGCAGTGCTTCTTAATGGTCCAAAAGGATAGGGAGCAAATGTTAATTGCACTTACCACTAACAACGCTCATAACCTTTGGTCTTTAATCAATCAGCTGGATAATCCCAATATTCCTTACAAAGTAATCCTGTGTCAGAGGAATTCTGGAAAGCACATTTTGAGAACCTCTATAAAATTCCTCAGAGGCAGGGATTGTCCAATCACGACTGCCCAAATTGGGAGCTAGAATTTGAAGTGGCAGACATAGAAAACTTGATCACTAGGTCGTCTAACTCTAGGGTATCTGGGCCAAATGGTCTGACGAACCAAATTCTAAAGATGGATAGGGTGTTGTGGTCAAGATTTTTTTCCTCCTCTTTAGAAACATCCTCAGAACCAGGCAAATGCCTCCTTCATGGAGACTATTATTGTTCGAATCCATAAAAGGGGTGATCGTGCCTGCCGGCCCAACTATAGGTCAATCGTCCTTCTTGATACGGACAGCAAGATTTTTTCAGCCTTGGTTTTAAGTGTATTGGAATCATGGGTGGTGTGTTCAGGAGTTCTCTAGAAATATCAAATTGGTTTTAGAAATGTAATGTGTACCCATCTCAATGGTTTGGTAGTAAACAGCGTGTGGGCTTGTGTGTGGATAAAGGGCAGTCCTCATCTGTATGTTGCCCTAATCGATTTCTCAAAAGCCTCCAATACTGTTAATTAAGATTTGCTATGGCTGAAACTGGAGCGTGGCGATTGCCCACCCACTTTGCTAGCCATCATTAAACAAATCCACAAGACGACCATGGTACAGATTAGATTGGATGGGCAGCGTAACTTGACAAGCCCAATTAACACCTGGCACGGGCTGAGACACGGTGCATTCTTGCACTATGCTTATTTATTCTCTGTCTAGCAGATGATGGAGATACTTTGATTAAGGCAGCATTCATCAGTCCTGAGATTGGTAAGCAGAAAGTCTATGCCGATCTTGTTTTATTGGATTTAACTCTTGTAGGCCTCCAGCGACTTTTGAATGCTTTAACAAGGTATGCCAGCGCCAATTATCTTGTAATCAATCCTAAAAAATCTCAGATCATTTGCATCTTTAGAACTAAGAAAATACATTTTAATTATAGGTGGCATATGGATTCTTCTGAGATCACCGCCCAGTCTAATCAGCTTCCAATTCTAAATACCATCCAGGGTTAAGACTGACCAATTTTCCCATCAAATGCACAAAATACTGTTTAAATTCTGTTGATTTTCCATCAAGCCATTAATCAATTTCTACAAAGCTAATGCGATTCTGGCGGGTCTTTATGGCTAAGAGGTGAAAGGCCAGACTTTTGCCTTGGGTTGGGTATGACTAGTGGGTCGGCTTTGGAAAAAGGATTTTAATATTCCTCCTGTTTTACCAATGGCCTCCTCCATTTTGAGCTTCGGTTAATTCCACTCAGGTTTTGGCAAGACTGGAAGATCCTGCAATAATATGGGAAGGTAATGTTCCCTGTGGAACATTCGCGATATGTGGACCTAAAAGTGGCAATGATGGGGTTGGTCATGTACCAATGCTTTTGAATTTTAAGGTTCTTGCAGAACAGATCCTTTCTAGAAGTGGACGAACACTAGAGGACCTTGAGGGGAATCCAGTGGGGGTTAAAAATTCTGTATGGGCGTCGGACTGGTGTAAAATGCAAAGCTATGCGCTACACTGTTCATTGTCTAAAAATGATAAACTGCTTGGGGCATTGCCGAGATACCCGATTAGATTTCCTTAGGTTTTCTGTCAGACTTAATTTCTTGGATTCCGCCTGAATTTACTGCAAACAAATGAGTTCATTACAATTCGGGGCTATTCGTAGGGTGGCAATGGCTGCTGCCATTTCTGTCCTGAACTAAAGATGCCTCAAACTTTAGAGCATGTTATGATAGATTGCCCTGCCTTACAAGGTACTCGACAGCTGTTATTAAGCCGAGTTGTGGATAAAATATATTGGCTACAGACCGAGTCATTTTGAGATAAGCTGAGCTCTGGACATGAAACTCTTAACTATAGAGGTATTAAAGTTTTTAGATAAAATTGGCTTAAGAGATATTGAAATATGCATAGATTCTGCTATTTCGGAGGTTGTTTTAATGCTGTAAATGTTGTGACAATGATTTGGAGAATTGGTTGGTTTTTGAAATTTCTGTTGGATTGCATTCCTTTTATGTATTGTCATTTTCACATTCGGACTTGGTAATTTGTAGAATTATGAGAATGTATATGTGAAAGATCGACGTTTTAGATCATAACACAATTTTAAAAAAGTCACCTTAATCATGCTACCCGTGTCACATTCAAACCCCAGTGAGCAGACTCAGCCTCTCCCACTGCTTGGTTTGATTAAAAAGTAGTATTAGATTTGGTACTCCAAACCTATGTTGGGTGAAACTCTTGAACTCTTAAGGCTAGAACTGTAAACCTCTTTAGAAAAGCACCTTTCTTATTGAACAAGTCAATTAGGCTCACATAATGCCATCCCTGTACTACACAAAAAAAGATGCAAATCTTTAGTGCTCATATTTGCTGCGCAGGAAATACTGCACTATTGAAATTGCAAAGGGCTTTACAATTCAAAGCATTAAAAAGTGCAACTGTCCTATTAGGTTTTACAGTGACGTTGTGCTTCTGTTGCAGCCTATAGGGTGTTTCATATGCACCTTGGACCCTTCCTATAAAAAAGAGCTGGCTTCGCCTCTAGCACTATTAGTGGAGAGGGCCGGTTGTCTAGGCTTAGTTTGATTAAGAGGAATTGTTTAGTAAGTGGCCATGTCTGAGCCATAGAAGCTTGGTAGTCGTAGGTCATTAGGATTTGTACCATGTGCTGCTACCATTTACATGGTCACCAGGTGCTCTGCTGCATCTGGAAGAGAGTGGGTGGGTTTGGTTAATTGGAGGGAAAGGGGGGGAATCATGATTGCAGTGCTTTGCATTGAGTTTTCAGATCAGATTTATTCTGAGCTCTGCTTGTTTGTATGACTTCTAGGTGTAAAATGTAGGAGGCACCGAAGGGTTTGTGTACAGAGGGGCGCCCTTGTGCTTATAGTGTGAGCGTGCTGCTGGCCAGGGGCGGAGTACATCAGTTGCAGCAAGAGGTCTACGTTTTTGATGTTTGAAATCTCGGCGAAGGTCTCTATTATAGGCCATGTCAAAGTGGCTGGTTTGTGTGTGGTGACTAAGGTGTAGAGAAAATGAGAGTAAGTCAAAAATTAGGGGGTGTTCTTGGGGTTTCCATAGTGCTTTCAAACTACTGGGCTTGCTGTCTGTTGCGCTATGGTGCAAGGTGTTTGGCTTTAGTGGTTGATGCGTCAAGATGCCCTGTGTTGAGGTCTAGATATTCTGGGAGATAGGGAGGGAGTTCTCGTTGGGTTTTGGCAGTACATTGATGAGACGTCTTCTAGTTATTTTAATTTCCTTTGCTTTGACAGGTTGATGCAAGTATCACCGAAACCAAACGTCTACGAGTTAAACGTTTTTGGCGCATTTGGCTATGCTGCCCAGTAACATCATGGAGATAGGCGGAGAATATCACTAGGAATAGTGATGTCAGCTTCAGGGGTGTGGGATATGATTTAGTGCCGCCAGGGCAGTTCACCTTTGGGCAATGCAGCAACGGATAAGATTAGCACAAGATGGCCGTGCCCTGCTGCCTGATTTTGCATGTGTAAACGTGAGGAAAACTACGGTAAGGTGCATAGGAAAGGTTTGTACGATCGATCAACGTATGCTTAAAAACACAAGCTCGAATGCTCAGAAAAAATAGTATTTTTGAGCGCATTATTCCATTAACTAGGAATTTCAAAATATGCCTGCCAGCTGTAATGCATCTCATCGGTTTAGACATCAGTGGAAATCATTATGAATCTGTAATGAGGAATTGTCATAACTTAAATACTATGGTTTGATGAAACACGTAAAAATACCCTTCTACAGTTTAGCAGGGCTGAAAGAAATGACGTTGCGGATCTGAAACTTGGCATATCGGGAATGAAGAATTCTGCAGGCACATTAAGCATTTGTAGGGCTGCGAAACAAAGATGTTCATTGAGATTTGCAGAAGAAAATGGCACTAGCCTGTGGAAAATATCATGGTTAGGCAACATCAATATGGTTTTCACAGCTGCCCATGCAAGGTCAGTACTGCACCATCATCTTCATCATATTCACTTTATTTCAGGACTCAAGGTCCCATAGAGTTAAATATACAAATATACAACACACACCAATTAAAAAAGAAGCACTAATTTAGATTAAAAAACAATTATTATAGTAGCTTGGCTCTGATCTTGAAAACACCAATGATGAAATTGGCGGCACAAGAACTTACACATCTGGAAGAAGCAGTCAAAATGAGAATGCTGGTCTGCACCGATGGCGTTGTTCCCTCCCTTCCTCCCTCCCTCCCTATCTGATTAATAACTGGATTATGCATTTTCTATGTAAAAGGTGAGCCCGCAACATTCGCCCTGGAGGTGGCAGTATGTAGGACCTCACAGGGAGAGACTCCCCTTTTGGGGACAAGGACTCCCGTTCCATCGAGGAACTCCCTAAAACCCTTTCTTGTCGCCCGACAATGACATCCAGGCTTCAGAGAAGTCCATCAGAACAAGCCACTGTTTGTTATTGTAATATTAGACCCATCATTCAACTTGAAGAAATAACTGCAAAAAATACTGAGAAGAAGAGAGGTGTGTGGGTAATAGCCATCGCCTAATGCTTGGAAGCCGACCAAACTGCGACGATGAAGAATGAACGGGCACTGGAGAATGCTCAACAAAAAGATAGACAGGACTTTAATACTCTGCTGGGGAGGAACCAGAAGTCTAAGACAAAAATAGGACTGTGGAAGAGTTGTGAGACCCGGGATGATCGAATCAGCAAGGAGGTGGAAGCTGTCCAGAACTGGGAGATTCTCTGCCAGGAGGGTCCAGCCAGTGGGCGTAACCAGGAGGCACAGAGATCAAACGGCCAAGCCAAGCAGGGGAAAATAACAGAGAGAAGACTAACTTAGTGAGGGGTGGCGTGACTCATGGGAGGTGGACTGTCGGTAAAGAAACAACGCTGAGACTGCTACAGTGTTGGCTCAGCAGAACCCTGAGGAAGATTCGGAGTGAACGCAGGAGCTGTTCTGACCCAGAGTGTGGCTCTGACCTTGGATGGACCCAGTGACGCTAGCCTGTGAGAAAGAAGGTAATGGGAGAGATGGGAGACCTAGGAGCGATACAGGGATTTATGTATTTTATTTGATATTTATAAGGCACTTATACATCAAGCCAGTGTTTCAAAGCGCCACAAGGCCCAAGGGAAAGGAACAAGGGAGTGAATAATATTAATGAAAATGACAATGAATAAATGGAAAGGAACAGCGGTTCTACTAGGCCTTGTGACATTCGGAGCGTACAAGTGTAGTGCCATTAGGGTCTCCTAGTGGAGGAAGTTCCAGAGGTGCCGATTGGGGAGGCAAAAGGCACGTGCATGGGCGGAGACATCCTCGGTGAAGAGGGAGGTCTACTGCCCAACAGGTAATTGCAGGGCGGAGACAAAACCAACCGGCACAGGGTGTGGGCCCAGAGGGCAGTGCAGGGGGAGGTGCTGGGGGTGATTGGGCAGAAGGCCAGGGCCCAATTGGAGTCTTGATGGACCAGGCCGACAATCTCAGCCACACAGAGGATGGTAAGCACAGGAGTAGGAGTGGGAAGGAGGAGTAGAAGAGAAAGGTCTGGAGTTGTTTGCGGAACTTGAGGTGGTCCCGTTCTTGACACACAGACACACAGACAGACAGACAGAGAGAGAGAGAGAGCGACTGTTCCAGAGGGGGGAGCCGGCTGAGGAGAGAGATCTGGAAAAGCATTAGATCAGCAGAGACTTGGAAGATCCAAGGGATATGAAAGGAGAGTATTTAACAAGAGAGAGTTGCAGGTAGTGTGGTCCCAGGCCCCAGAAAGCCTTGTCGATGATGCAAAGGGTTTGAATTTGATCTTTGCAGCAACCGGGAGCCAATGGAGAGATTTTAGAGCTGGAGAGATACAGTCCCAGGGCTTGAGGCCAAGGATAAGTCTTGCAGCCCTATTCTGGATTAGTTGAAGAGGACGGAGTGAAGAAAGAGGCAGGATGAGGATGTTCTAGTAGTCTAGCCACGAGGGGACCAGACTTCTAGACACATTGAGCTTCTGGGGGAAGGTGAGGAAAGGGAGAATGCCTCCAAGGAGGTGAAGTTGAAAGTGGGCCTTCTTGGCAAGGTCCAAGATGTGAGGAGTAAAGGAGAGAGAGGAATCGAAGATGACCCCAAGGTTTCTGGCCTCAGTGGAAGGAGAGGGAGGTGAGGCCATAGAAGGCAGCCTGAGTTTAACAAGAGCAAACTCAGCCTACTCATCCCAGTGAAAGGACAAGTATCCATCAGAGTGAGAAAAACTCTGGGACTCAGTTTACTCATCTAAGTGAAGGGTCAAAAACCAATAAGGATGAGAATCCCAGTGGAACATGTCTTACTCATTACAACAAGACAGGAACTGAACAAAAGAACAAACACGGTTGGGCTACTATAATCATCTCAAAGAGAAAGTCAGTTTATCAGACCTAGTGAATTTTGATATGACATGTTGTTCAAAAGGAAGTCAGGAACCAGAGGAATACAGAGAACCAAGATCAAGTAAAGAGGAATGCCAGTTTCACTGAAGTATTGGAGAAATTGAACTTTAAAGAGGCACTTCAAGAAATCAAAGTAGAAAGAGAACAAAAACCAAGCAAAGCGTGGAGACAAAGCTGCTCTACTGAAGGAAAAGGGCTGTCAGAAAGGTGGAAAAGTGCCAGAGAGGAACTGAACAAGTTAATGTAAGAAATGGCCAAGAACTGTTTAAACATCATCTACTAGGGCTGCAAATGCATACCCGGGAAAAGAGATTCATTCTCCTGGATTTTTTGTTCTTTTCTCTTAGTGGTAGGGCCAGTATAGATCGGCTTTGAGACAGAGGACAGACGGTTTACTTTTTGGACTTCGCTACTGATGACAAGCTCCCTAGTTAGTTTTGTTAGGTAGGGAAACGCATGGAATAGGGATAGAAAGTCTATTTTCTAATACATTAAATAAATCACCTGTTTAACATGCCAAAACCTGATCTGTCTCCTTCTGGCCTACCACAATTCCCATCAACCCCCCCTCCCCACTCCCTCCCCCCATCAGGAGAAGGTGATATTCTTTAACACAGGAGTTAAACCAGGTTGTGAGTGGTCTCTACTAGGTACAACTATTTTGTCTTTAAGAATTAATTTTGCATTAGAAGGAGTGCTCTTTGGGTAAACAAAACAGTCATGCAGTCCCAATAATTGTAGCTCATGTAACACCATAAAACAGTACGGAGCAGTATGTTCACTAAATTAACAATGGAGGTTTGCGTTAAGTGTCCTGTAGGAAGATACTGCTTATAAATGAAGTGACCGAAAGCCAACTTGGTGAAGACATTTTTATTACAGCAGGAGTGGATATACGGACAATTGACCCATTAGCTTCGAGAAGCCTGCTTAGAAATAACAATGGCATCACCACTGCGGCATATAGTTTTCTGGTAAAGGAGACCGAGGCAGAGCTCCGGGGTTCCAGAATGGCTTAGCTATGGCTATAATGGGTGGAAGGTTGGCACCCTGTCGCTCAAAATGGAGGCACTGCCACGGCAGTGAAGCAATGTATACATTGGGTGCTACTGAAAGGAAAGAAGTTGCCTTTGCCCTTTGTGTAAAATAAAAATAGATGAAAGCTCTCTGGTTTGCATAAACAGTGCTGCCTGTTAAACAGCCGACTTCTTTGCTCATTAATACAAAAATGTTCTGGGTTTCAATTGGGAGATCATCGAGTACTAAACATGTCATGAATGTACACATTCATTGCATCAGAGGGCAAGTGAAGGCCTCATATGTACCAAGTCTTTTCTTATGGGCGGCTTCACTGTAACCCTTAATCAAGCCTTCTTAAGATCTGCTATAGCGCCTTGATGCCTGCGGACTGTAGTGCGCTCGACAAATCCAAATAAATATATGCACATCTAAACAGGACAAGGGACAATAGAATACGGAATCTGCACCTATACCAACGTTTGAAATTTTATGAGCCCATAGTTATTATATGAAAAGTAAATTGTTCCCTATTGTGACGTAGTGACATGTCCAGTCCTTATTTTGCACCTCGATTGGTTCGTGGGACCAGGGATGACCACTCACCCTGTGAAGTGCTACCTGGAGGGGTCCTACAGGCAATTCCCCAGAGACCCTGGAATTAGTGTAGCCAGGTTTCATCTACAGAAATGCACCCAACATGCACATTTGGTGCTAAGGCGGCTGCCCCGCAAGCCAAAGGAGACGCATTTATTTGATCAGACCGTTTTCTTTGGCACACTCCAGGACACGAGGCAGGCGTTTAAGTTTACAGACTCTATTGCACACAGTTAACTAACAGATGCCCCGTGCCCAGGCTCCACGTGTACCCACGGAAGTCACAAAGATAGTGTCATCATTTTACTGGATCTTGTGAAGCTCTATAAAAAGCCCTGAAGCTGATGGGACTCTGGGGCTTCATTTCCCCTCCGAGCATTCTGCTATTCCTAGTGAGATGGGTTTTCTGCCCCCTTTCAGGGTGTTCACTTAACTGCCTGCTCTGAGTGGTATTCCTGCAATTCCTGCATCTGATCTGGCAGGTGGGGTTCTAGGGAAATGAAGGCGAGCCTTGCACTTCTGAACACAGCCCGTCTACACCACTAGCCTATCCACGTCTTCTGATCTTGGGTGAGGAGGTCCAGGCCCCACAACGATGTGCCCCCACACAGTTTCTGGAGGAAAACTCCCTCTGTAATCCCAATTCACTTTGTTGCATGCCCATACACTGGGGCTCGTCTTAAACAAGAACATATTAATGCACATGTAGTTCCCATTTTGTGCCACTAACTACATGTCACATGATACAAGGTGACTATTGGGCCATCCAGTATTGGCAGCTGTCCTAGAGACACATTGGATGACCAGCCCAGTAAAACAAACAGCCAACTTATTCTTGGATGTTCTCACTTGCTTGAGCTGCAGAGACTGTGCTTTAAATGCGCCACAGAACTTTAACTACATGTGCGTGGGGCTGAAAACTCAAGCAACCCGTCCCCGGATTTGTCTGCAGTAATTAACGTAACTGATGTACATCCATCCCACTATGAACCTTTCCCACTGGGAATAGATTGGATCAGTCACTTGTGGAGGAGTAATATGCTGGCAAGTCTGCTTGCGCTCGAGTTCAAAATGGCGGCGTGGCCCGTTGAAGCCTTTGGTCGTCATTCTGGACTACCCCATTAAAAACAAAAAACAAACAGGGAATAGAAAACAAGAAACGCAGAGAATATCTTACCAAATAAGCAAAACACCAATTAAAAAGTTGAATAAACCAACCAGTGAACATGGTTTAAACCAGAATGTGGGTCGACCCTTTAAGAGGAGAATAGAATCAGGCATCCCTACAAAATGGACGCGTGTGCTCACAGACCGGGACAGCGCCTTGAACAAAGAAAAATGTGCTACCTTCTGGCTCTCCTTTCAGAGCTTGGGACAGACAGTGAAGAACCAGACAAAAAGAAGGAGAGGTGGAAGGTAAAAGCCAGCTGGGAGCTTCCACTCAGACACCAGATCTAGTGATGGAGAAGAGACCACCAAGACCATGTCCAGAGGAGGAGAAAACTGCACAAGTCTACTGCCGGCTTTAGTGGAAGCACCGGAGAAAGAGAGAAAGAGAGAAAGAGAGAAAGAGAGAAAGAAAGAAAGAAAGAAAGAAAGAAAGAAAGAAAGAAAGAAAGAAAGAAAGAAAGAAAGAAAGAAAGAAAGAAAGAAAGAAAGAAAGAAAGAAAGAAAGAAAGAAAGAAAGAAAGAAAGAAAGAAAGAAAGAAAGAAAGAAAGAAAGAAAAAAAGAAAGAAAGAAAAAAAGAAAGAAAGAAAGAAAGAAAGAAAGAAAGAAAGAAAGAAAGTTGAGGGCTATACTTCAGATTCCAGCAGGAGCTAAATGCAGCAAAAGAGAATCCCTATACCAGGAGCCCAATGGGACAATATTCCACATCTTGGTGGAGACCAGACCCAAAGAGGATGAAGAAATACTTGGGCCCAGGAGGGCAACCAATGACCGTTTGGCTGTGAACACAGAGGGTGACAAAAACCCTTGGCAAGTGCAAAGGAATATACTTGCTGGTAGGACAGTGTAAACTATACATCAAAGTTAACAGCCCACGTGGCCAGAGGGTGATAACATCAGAGACTGCTATATACCCTAGCAAGGGGGCAGCACTTGCTGGTAAGGAAGCCAAATGGCCGCTAGGTGCTAAAATCTGAAACTGTTCATGTAAGAAGCAGACAGGTGATAATCCAAGATACTTTACCTAAATCCATGAATATCCGGGAGATGTACTAAACCTTTGGAGAGTAATTGTGAAGCCCACCATCCATTAGAGAGAGCTCTGCATCAGTTTGCGTTCTCCTATCCAGATACCATTAGTATCTTTTATCCCCCATAGAGAAACTTCACCAAGGTCCTGTAGGCATTCTCTGAACTCCCTCTGTGTATAATGCAAGGACCTGGACCATACTGGCAACTCCTGTGTATTCTGTTGTTTCCCTTTATCAGTCTATACAGAAGAGGTTTGCCCAGTGGCACTCCCTCTACAAATACCCCGTTATCGAGTCAACCCCTTAAATAAGTCTGCAGCACAAAAAAGAAAGAAACATTATTACTGGCATAGCTATACACTTGTCACAAGGATCATGGAAAAAAGTTTAATGGTCAATTATTTCGAGTCTATTGATGTTATAATTTATTTGGTGCTTTAGGGGTTATTTTGTGTAAACTGATCGTGCCATTTTAACTCTATGCTGTTGTAGAGGAGCAGGTGGACATGTCATCTCTAGCTCCCACCCCCTCAACTCCGTCATACTGAAACAGTAGGAGAAGAGCCCTATGTGGGACACCAGGTATCATCTCAATACCGCATTGAGTGTATGAGATATGATATGCACTCAGACAACCGTATCAAATGTACCCTCGCACTGGGAGGATGGAAGGATGTCTACACATACCATTAGACATCATAGACCTATAAGTGAAATCTGACAAGTGCAGAGTGATGTCATAGAGGAAATATACAGAGACTCACTGAAATGATATGCAAATAATGCAAATACTCAAAGAATAAAGATGTTACAAGAGAAATATGTAATTGAATATGAAGAAATCGTATATGCAAAGAAGATAAAGTAACTTGCTGACTAATAAGTGTATATACACAGAAATGCAAGGTAGATGAGACACATAAAAGCTTGCTGCAGAGGAAAACATAACATGGCTAGAGCGGCCATGATGGAAAGATGGACGTCAGACTCATTAAAACCAATCAAGCTGCCTCAGAGACAGACCAGGCCTGCCGAGTCAGCTGATGCTGGAAAAACAGCTTTGTGTGAGGAATAAAGAGGAGTTTATTTGCCTCGGATCAAGGATGTTACTTCTAGGAATAATTGTAAGGCACAAGGGGAGTCAAAAGGGTAAGCCATGTACGCAAGACATATTTCTCTTAGATATAGCAAAGGAAAACACATCTGCAAGAGCCAAGTATTAGATAATTAAAGATAGAGGAAAACATATTTAAGATGAGTGAGCAAGTCACCAGAGTTCAAGAATGGTAATTAAACCCAGCTCAATTGAATCAAATAGCAGTTAATGATATTGACATGATTCAGAGGTTGAAAACAAGGGCTATTCATTAAACCCAAACGAAGATAATGGTGTGCCTACACTCCCCTGAATGTCTCAGAATACAGAACAGGCGTTGAGGGTTAACTACAAAGGAGAAGCCTTGGCTTGGGGCCTGACGTATAAGAGACTACTAATTGGGAAAGTGGGGAGTAGTCGGACAATGCTTGAGGCACCCGAGTTTCGTTTTGCTTAGGTGCTGCTAACGAGCCGAAGGTCCAAGGTTGGGAAAGCATGCCACCCAGTCAGAGGGTCTATGTAGCAACATGCTATACAATGCTGCAAAGACCACCCCACTGCCATTTTACAGCTATCATCAGTATTATACGTATTCAGAGGTGGTTCAATGCGTGCCCACCAGATAAGGGGCAGCCAATTAAGTTATTAACACTTATACATACTACAGGTACATATATTCCCTTAACCAATCCTTTCCATCAATAGGTTTTAGTCTGACACGTAGGATGACAGATGATGCAATTTCGAGGTATAACACCTTTGTATAATCACACGTGGGTGTGAGTGCGTGAATTATTGCCTGGTATTCGCCAGATTGCCCTACTTTCTTTGTATACTAATAATTAAGTAATACTTTGCCATATTCATTGAGTCTGTCCAGGTATTTGGCTCCGAGATCATTATTGGTAATTCTATCTAGCACATGAGAGGCTTCAAGGTGCTAGAGCTCACTGTACACTTACTGGACTGTCATTATGAGATATACAGCAGGGGTGTATGACCATGTTGAGATTGAACTACTTTGGTGGATTTGGCCGTTACCCATTTGCTTGTATGAATCCCTGCACATATATTTCAATCAACATATATTGTATTTTCAAGTATTGTGGTGTTTGTTAGAATGATTCGGAAACATGGGTGGCATGTTTAACCAAGTTTTTTTTTATTTGACAGAAATATGAACCTATCACTGTCCCTAACACTATTAATTTACCAAAATTCCATGCAAGAATGTAATTAACTAGAAAGAATACCTTTCATAAGGTCCTCAAGTGACTAATCAATTTAATGTCCAGATGAACCAACAGGTTTCAAAAATAAAGTATCGACCACCTTCTCCTCAAGGAGTCTTTGTCTGTTATTGTACAACTCTACCAGGAGAAATTCCCTCTTTCACCTGCTCTTCCTTCCTCTATGCCAAGGCGGACAATCCCCTTCCCCTGGTCTTTTTAAGCCTGCCAAGGGGCGGGGAGGGATAACCTTCCAATGGTCTTTTTAGTCCTACAGTTGTAACTAACAACCGTGTTGATTCCTGTTGGATGTAAGGGAGACTTGAATTTGGTTCTCGCCACGGATTGTCTGTGGTATTCCCATCACGTACTGTGACAAGAAATAGTTGTGCTCTCCTAGTTTCCTTCTCTTTCAGCCTGAATGTACTCTCCTGCCCATGGCTATTCGTGGTATGGCATGGTGGAGGGGAGGGAGGGAGGGTTATGCTGCAGTGGCGGTCTGCCGGTTACTGTTCTGCTGTAGCATTCTCGGGTTTGGGTCAGCTCCTTCCAGAGTGTTTTAAGGCCTGACCCACCCACCTCCACGCCTGTGTCATCCATACCTTATACTTCTTCTGCGTCAGTCTTTGCTCAAGTGTGTCAATGAAGCAAGTCGAAAACGGCTATTTCCTGGTCGCCAGCTGCCTCCGAACACACAGCGCGTTGAAGTCCTCTTCAGAGATTTTCCGTTTCTCGCTCTGCTCTGTGAGAGACAAAGTATCCTCGCTGCTTAGTTTTCTGTCATATCCCCTGACAGCACCTTCTGTCTTTAACCGCATTACAATTTTTCACTGGTTTCGTATACTGTTGTTTCTGCTGCAGCTTCCACTGCTACTGCTGCTCCTACTACTATTACCATCTTCACACCGGTACCACATTATTCCTTTTATACTTTGGCGGTTCTGTATTTCAGGACCACTAGCTCTGGTTTCCATAACTTCCTCCCTCCTCCATACTGGGTTTCCTCGTCCCAGTATACCTTTGGGGGAATTAAGTTTCTGTACTATAAGCGTACATTTCCTTGACAGTCTGGGAAGTGTTTAGCAAGATTGGAATGTTACCATGTTCTCTCTTTTCTCCCGCATTGGATCCATGATTGTTGATCATCCTGTCTCAGAGTAAGTGGTCTCCTATTGTGTTGAAGTCGTGTGCCTCATCACGGAACATATGCAAAAATGCCACATTAATAAATGTAAAAATCAACAATGTTTAGCAGTGGTAAAAACCTCAACCATACCCGATATCACCGTCCAAGAATGTTCTCAGATTTGCATTATTACTTTGCATTAACAGACTTCCTTTGCTCTCAGTATTGGGACCTGCATTAAAATTGCTTATAGAGGACAGCCATATTTACAGAGTGTTGCAAACTAGGACCAACGTACATAAGAAACCTAGGAGAATATGTCCATGATTTGGAGTCCATCTTAATATAAAAAGTGGAATGTATGTACGTATGTGTGTGTGTTTGTCTGGCTATACAAATCCATACAGTTGAACGCACGTCTACCACATTTTGCATGGATCCCTCTTTTGGCAGGGGCAAGATGGTAGTCTATGTTTGGATGCAAAAAATTCACTCCGTAGACACCCTAATTTATTGATGCTCACCCCAATTCACTAAAGTAGGTACTAGAAGGAGGAAACATTTTGAAGAGTGTCTGAAGTAAAATGTTCAATAAGTTGGTTATTCCTTTGAAATGTATTCCTACTTTATACAGTTCGAAAGGGTTTATTAAAGCATTTTTAAAAGGGAAAAAAATACCTTTTTATTATCACGCCACTCCAAATATGGTTACAGTTTACTTGAGTTCATTCACGAGAAGAGAGCACAATCAATCAATCTTTCTTGACATTTTCTCATATGTGCTGAAGCCATCGAGTGACTGAAAAAAGCCACACAAAAAACGAACATCACTTGGAAAAGCTCTATCTGCGAAAAATCAATATCAAGAGCTTTTGAAACACAACAACAAACAGCACAACATTTCAACGAGAGGACAAGAGCAACATCCTCCAGAGCACATGAGAAATCAGAGCAAACTGAAGCAAGACTTGCAGACAAGAGCAAGAGCAACATCCTCCAGGGCACATGAGACGCCACTCGATTAGGACACTGGCAATGCCGGGTACCCCAGCTAGTTAAAGATATAACATTTTGGAGATTTTGCATGAACCCCTTTTGCATATAGCGTTTTATCGCGTACGACAACATTTAGACTTAGATTAGTAATTGGTCATTGAAATTGTATTAGTTATGAAGTACACAGTAATGGAGTTGTAATCATTTTTTACACTTTTGCACTGTATTCTGCACTGTGTATTGAATCCGAAACCGTGAACTTTAAATTGTTTATTTTGGAACTTTTATGAATTTGGATATAAAAAATATGTAATAACTTGTTTTTATTAGTAGTTTATACGTACAACGTTTGTAACTAACACAATAATAAAAAAAGAAAATGGTTGAAGTGCCAACACTCTGGGCTCATTGGTATACAGGGCATTCTTCTGTATCATGCCTACTAAACCTGCCTTCTTAGAAGTGGCCTTGCAAAGTGGTAGATAAGATATGAAGTGCTGCTGGTCCTTGCTGCATGAAAGGGAGGTCAAGATTTTACACATTTGAACATAGCCCTCAAAGCAACATTGGGTCTTTCTACAAAAGTCAGGGATTTCGCTGTGCCTTGGAGGTATGAAATAGCACAACTCAAAGGAAGCTTACGAAGAATCTTTCTATGGATGGAGAAAGGTTTATGCTGTACACAGAGGCGTAGCCAGGATTGTCTAACAAGTGGAGCCTGAAGTTAAGGCAGTTGGGCCCACCGCGCTGACATCAGCGTCCGTAAATAGCCACACACTGCTGCTGAGTGGGCATTTACAGATATGGGGCGGGCCTTGCCCGCTCAGGCCCGACCCAGTCTATGCCTCTGGCTGTATACTGTTAGCAGTTTGTTCATTGGTTGATCTAGGAGCCTTCCACAGTGTCACACCTTGTGCAAGTTCAACCCTTGAGCAGATCATTCTTAATCACTCTTTTAAAGCGAGAAGCATAGACGCTACAGTGCATCTATATTATGTGGATATTCTCCTTGCTGTAAATCTAGCTTTAAACAACTTTAGAAATTCAAAATACTCAATTATGCACCAACGATTTTATGAGATTGAGAAATGCATGGAGAAACCCAGCTAAGTCCATTGCGATAGTAGAATTGGTCATTTCAGCTACAATGCCACACGTGCAAAAACCTAGTAGCCATTACTGGACATTCACCTTCCGATAACAGTCACACAGAAATATACCAGCGGTATGCAAATTAGCAGAAAGCTTGCTTTTAGATCCATATGAGGAAATGTTAATTGTTTTATAGGGCAGTGCTATTTTTATACAATAATAGCATTACATTCCATAAGGGCCGGCAAATGCACGGTGGGGCTGGACAGCCTAGCTGGTCCTATAATCTAATTTCCACCTTCCACTTTCTTTGTGTTCACAGCCTTTCAAGTGGGGCAATTTATAAGTGATGGCTCATTTAACAAGCCACTGTTTTCACACAGTATGTGCTTAACATTTCAGTGTTGAGAACTGAACATGGGGCGTTTTAATTCACCAGGCCAGCACAAGTATCAGCTGACCAAACCTATGCATTCTTCAAAGAGAATTAAATGGGACACAGAAAAAGTTCTAAACTATTTTCTCGTCTTTATTTGAAACATCAAAACGTTCTTTTGTGTATTACTTTTTAGTTACTTTTGGCGTATCCCTGGGAAGGTTAACTGTCATTTTCTTGCTTAAGTATTCTAGTGGCTGCTTTGGGACATGGACTAAATGCACTAGCTCAGCATCAAAGGTCTTTTAATTTTCTAAACAAGCCAGCGACTGCCTAGCACGCACACCAGATGGCAATTCAATGTACCTTGGCACCCTGATTAGGAAAGTAGAGTTAATTGTGTGGCACCATGCAGACAGTAGTCCATGGCAAATCAATACAGTGTGCAGCAATGTTATGCGCGCTGCACAAGCCACCACCCTGTTGGTTAATGTCATCTATGTGCCGCTCCCGTATGTAACAGCATATATGCCCGTTTTGTTTGATGTGTCCACAAAGTCCATACAATAGCATAGTGGATCATTTTGTGTATGTGGCTCTGGCAATCATGCCATACGGTGCCCAAACTTGAACGCATGAAGCAATCAAATAAGTTGCCTCAATTTGTACATCCACTAGGCCAAACGCCCTTTCTACACTGCCACACCATGATTTTCACTAGGTGCAGGTCGGCACTAATAAGAGATGCTAATGCCAGCTCTGTTAGATAAAGCATGGGCCTGCTAGTCTTTGCAGAAATAACCCCGGAGGCCTGCGTAATAGTGAGGAGGTAGTGGCTGAGGAACTGTGGACCCTTTACCATGCATTAGAAGCCGGTTTCGTTTAAAATGCTTCATCAGCTTATTACTGGTAAGGCAAAGTTTGAAAAAGGTATTCCCGGCAACTCCGCAGAAGTACTTGTTGGGAGATATTGGCAAGACATCTGTCAGGATCCGCCGCCTTGTAGCTATTGCAAGTGCGGTTGCCAAGAGGAGCATTCTGCGGTGTTGGAAAGCTAAAACAGCCCCTACTCACAAAGCCTGGCTAAAAGACTTAGTGTGCGTCCGTGAGGTTGAAGAGCTATATGTTAGATCCATGCCAGCGGTGTCCAGACCTAAAGATATTTGGGCCCCGTTACTGGCATATTTGGATTGTAACCGAGATGCCGGGGATGAGTCGGCCTCCTGTGTCTGTTTAATATTCGGCTTCTCATGCCTACTTGTTCATTTCTGATTGAGATGGTTAAATAGCATGTGCAAAGCCTCCGAGTAGCTTAATGATGAGTTACCCGCTCGACTAAAACCTGTCAAAGTTACTGTGTTTGTAGTGCAACTCACCAAGGGGGGGGGGGTGTAAAGATTTTCTTTTTTCTTTTCTTCTCTTTTGGTTGTGTTGTCGTTTTGTTCTTTGTGGGGTTCACATTTTATGTCCTGCAATGTTGTGGTTGACTGTTGAATATACCGAAGGTATACTGGGACAATTCGCGGGTGAAGGTATTAATTTGGATCATTTGCTTTGATCTGTGGTTACATTTGAGCTTGGCCTGTAAGTGTACAAGTTGATTTAAATTTTACAATGCAGATTTCCACCTTCATCTTCTTTTGCATTGTACCATTATTCTGGTTAAAAATGTGAATAAAAAGATGTTTAAAAAAAAAAAAGTTTGAAAGAGGTACAATCCTTTCTGTGTAGTCTATGTGCATTGTTTATTGGGTCTCTCTTCTACAGTATCCTGTCTTGTCTATAGATATAATTCCCAATAGATGTTTCTGTATTGGGAGTTGGGCATGCTCACACGGAGTCACAGCCCTTCCTCATCTAAAGTTCTTCAGAAACAAGAAGCAAAAAGAGCCCTGTATGCCATTTGGGTGTCTGATGTTGCAGCCATTTTATGCTTGCATCCAAAACCTTAAGCTGTGCAAATGAGTATGTATGGTTTATGGTTACAACCATTTTAATGTTGGGGTGAGTGTTGTGAACAGTGATGCGAGCACCAAGCCATGCATTTGTTATGAATTTAGAGATTCACACATACAATGCTTGTATCACATACTTGTTTATCGAATATAGAGAACTCTGATCACTGCTATAGTCCTGAAAGGCTCTGTGATTTAATGCAAAGCATACAGGATCCTGTGCTGGAGCCATTTGTCACCTTTCCTCCTCTGGTAGACTGCCCATATTGGAATGATAACTTTCCATCAGAAAATAATTCATATGGTTAGTCTAGTATTGCCCCGAGCAAAATACAAGCAACACAGGGTCAGTGGGCCCTCAGACCCGGGCAGGCTGGTCACACCACATTGTGCCAGTATGGACAGTTTGAAGCTGTATTCAGGCAAGGCATTCCCTAAGGCCTTTCCTAAGAGCAGGTGACAGAAAAACCATTTGTGTTTTCACATTAGAATTCTTCTGCAAAGTACTTGCATTACAACGTAATGCAAGCAGCTTCATTTATAGAGCAATTATTTATTCATATTGAGGGGGGGGCTTGGTCGTACGACACAGGTGTAGTTTTCGAGTGACCTGTGCCAGTTGGGGGTAGGGCAGGCACATTCTGGTGTTTCGCCCTGGGCACCAAGATGGCTAGAAACTGCTCAGCCATCAGTATTGTGCATAATCGATGGGTAAATATGGAACAGACAGCGTTTGTCCTCCAGGAAATTAGATAGATACAAGTCTCACAAAAATATGCAATTGAAATAAAGAAGTGGGCAAAATAGCAGTTTGTTGGCTGCTTCAAAGAAGTAGTAAAACTGAAGACCTATGCAAAATAATCCTGTTGCATTCTAGATAAATGAATTGGTGAGTAGGTCTATAAAACAAAAAATAATTGAATAAGTCACAATCCGAGATAAAAAATCCCCCATTAAGGGAGGGCTTGAGTGAATCGGAGGCAGTAATACTTTAATTATGTGAGTGATTGCGTGAATAGGGTGTGTAGTGTGGTGCGTGGGAACCACGTGCTTCAAAGACAGACACACTCTTTTACTAATGCTCAAAGTCCATCAAGTGTTCTTCGCTTTAACATACCTTTCCCAAATTGGATTGGCCTTCATACAGTCTCATGCCTTACATAGCACATATCACATGCAGGTGATGCAGCCCTAATTTCCCCCTCGGTGCTTTGAGAAACCTTGTTCACAGAATGTACCACAGCTAGATCAGTTCAAACTCAGATGCACACCTGCCTGTGATATACCACTAACCACAAATGTTTTCTTGCTAAACAATATAATACATTCTTCAGTTGTCTCTGATATATTCTTGGGTTATACCACTGCATTTGAAGCTGCTAGCCTGGATTCTTAGCCAGAAGTTCTTATCCTAGTGCAGGAACATCTAAGGAAGATTGAAATCATAAGCGATCCATCGTTAAATTGTGTCCCAACACTTCCCAGTATTGGCTTCTCTCTAGCAATCACATAGGACCTAAAAAAAAACAAGTATTGCTATTTCCATGCTGCACTTATTTGCGGGTCCTGCAAGTGCATATCATCTCACACTCAAGTGAGCGATGGCTGAACTGCAAGAGGCTGGTGTAAATCAATGCAAACCCTGTTTTTCACTTCAGAAGATGCCTTGCTGGCAAACACTAGCTGGCTGTCCCATTCCCAACAATGCAACGGCTTATTTATACTTGGGTGACCTTGAGCTCACAATGAACAGAAACATCACCCTGTACTTCTCTACATTTTGTAGTATGCCGTCAAGATTGCCATTATGTTATTGATGACATCAAATATGACCTCACCAACGATATCCAACATATTGTTTCAGCCAAACATCATGAATAGTTGGCCGAGAGCATAACCATCTAATTTCTGCCACAATGAACAACTATATACCGAGAGTACCTACACTGGCCTGCAGCTGTCCCTTGTGAGTAATGTTTTCCGGGCATGGCACATGGCTATGCACTCAACACCTTAGCCGTGGTATTTTTCCCTCTGGTACTACAGCTAGGCCATTACCTAAAGCCATCCATTGTATAACTCTTCCTATCCTCACAAAACCTGTTGGCCATAACCACGCAAAGAATATCCATCTAGAAGACCGGATTCCATGTCCTGTGTGCATGACTTCTGGGGCATGACCGGTGTCCATGCTGTGGATGCTGTACTCATCACCAATACGAGCACATCTCATAGTTTTGCTTGGTGCAAAGGCTGCAGCCATGCCCAAACCTGGTCTTCCAAGTTTCCCCAGGGCTGGAACGACATTTGTGACATGGAGTGAGGCATTCACAATTTGTAATGTCATTTTCTGTGTCATAATTGACATTATGAGCAGTGCATGGTGGGGTTGAGAGTTATGGTTACCTTGCGAGCAAAAACTAGCAAAATGAATTGAATCTAGTGCTTGCATTACAACCATAATGTCCTTCAGCCTATGCATGTCCAGCAGACAGTGTGCCCAGGGGCACGGCCTACATGTGATTGTTCTCTCGTATAGAGTCAGATGTCATGATAAAGAAAGGTCCTCTCATCACTGACTCTCAAACAAGGAGGACCTAACGTAGGCATCACAGTCAATGCACTGCTGGATTATTACAAAATAATTGTGCCGGCTTCCCATCCCCTACCTGCTTAGGCCAACCGCTGCACACTCAAAATGTATCGTTACGCCTCGTTTGCGGCACCAGAGGGGAGATCATGTGCCCTTGGCATGACACACTTTACATTGTGCTACGCAGCGCACCCAGTTCAAACTGGCCTGCTTAGCCCTCAAATTCTTCAACCATCAGTCCTGTTAGAAAAGATTCCCCAAGTACTGTAGCCTACCTCTGATCGACTTATCTTGGGGGTGCCTTCTGTTACGCTGTGCTGAAGAAGAGGGCATAGGATTGCTGTGCAAGCGGCTGGGACTTGAAACCTTCCTCCTCCCATGTTACTCAGATCAATGTCTGTTGGCTTTGTGGAGTAGCTTCAAACAGGCCCCCAACACCTAGAGACCTGGGAGGTATTTGTGTGGTAGGCAAGTGTCATATCAACCAATCATATCAGCCAATCCATCAATCTTACAAATGCACCCGAACTAGTATAGGACTTTTTGGAGCTGTAGGAGGAGAGAAACCAGGTTATCAAGTTGTTCCTCTTTGGTAAATACATGTTGGTGCTTTGATCAGATTTTGAAATGACAAATATTCCTGATTACTTCTGTGATTGTGTTAATACTTTCATCATGCAGTGCACCAAAGCGTTGCTGTAAGCTAAAATTAAGTACATTGTTCTAGCCAGAATAAACCTTGACGGAAGACATTTCAAATCAATTAAACTAGGGTCGAAAATGGGTATGGCAGTAAAGAGAAACCGTTTTACTAGCCTGTCTTAATCCTCCTTATTATAACTGAATTATATTCTACACACAGAAGCCACACATCAGATACCAATTTACCTTACGCTTAACTTTAAAGATTGCTACATCAGGTGGCCCACGTTCTCAGCCTGCTTACCCTCAGCAAAACCATAACTTGTAATGCTTAAACAGTAAGAGCCAAATCATGGCAGAAATACTTCAGCAAAAAAGAGGAAGGGAAGTGGAAGGGGGAGGGTTTCATCTGGACAGAGGGAGATCCTTATAGTTGTAGGAGGGTTCTGCCATCTTTTCTTCTTTTCTCCTTCACTTCCTGTAGCACACAGCACTCTGGGTGTGATGTCACAAGGCAAAGTACACTTATTCCAAGGACAGGATTTGGATCTCTAAAATCTGGCTTACTTTGTGTCTAATCACATGTAGGCTTTTGCTTTTAAAAAGAAGGGTCTCCCACTACTTCTTTGATTCACTCTTGAACAACCACCTGTGAAAGAATTCATTGGATCTCTGTTGAGAAATTTGACTTGCAACATCCTCTGCTGGAGATGAAGACTGATTATCCAAGGCAGAGGCAAGCTCTGCTCCCTAACCATCCATAGGGCACATTGAGGGTGACCTACTGCTGGGGGGAAAGACCTGCATCTCTGCCTGCCCCTCTGCTGCCCAGGATCCCACCATGTTGAAGGACACCAGAAAATGTGTTCCATCCTCCCCTCTGGTGAGAGCTTGAGAACAAGGGCTAGTCTTATCCTTGAGTACCTGGATTAGGACTCACAGCAAACAAAGTCAAGACAACCAGGATCCCTGTGTTTTCACTGTTGAACCACTTTGGATTGAACGAGTATGAATCGCAGCTCAGTCGAGCCACCAGGACCATACAGAACTGCCTTTGACACCTGACCAAGCTTCAAGCCACTGTTCTGCACTCTCAAACCACTTCGCTGTCACACCACATCAGCTGCGCATATGGTTGCCCTGGCTCGAACTTGAAGCTCATTGTTGCACATGCCGCCTTCAACAGCCTTTTCGAACCGCCAACAACCTCATTGATAATCTTCAGCAGTCAACCAGATCGGGGGAAATCCTTTTAACTGCGTCCTTCAAATGCCTCACCAGAGCTGGTCGACTTGAACTGTGCATCCAGTCACCAGCATCTTTGCTGTTTTACCTGCTGTCCATCTGGCCCTGGTGGCCCTCAAGGTCTGAACTTTGCTGAACGCTGCTTCGATCTTCGCTGCTGATCTTTGTCGCCAGTCGAACTGACCCAGGTGGCCGTTGAACCGCAACCCTTGATGTTGCATTCGAAACTGCGCATTCACTAACTAGCACCTTCGCCATCATATCTACTGTCGATCCGACCCTGGTGACCCTTACGATCTGCACTCTGCTGAACACCGCTTCGATCTTTGTCAACA
This sequence comes from Ambystoma mexicanum, assembly GCF_040938575.1. Lineage (NCBI taxonomy): Eukaryota > Metazoa > Chordata > Amphibia > Caudata > Ambystomatidae > Ambystoma > Ambystoma mexicanum. Next base: position 153,328,746 of record NC_090936.1, read on the forward strand.
GTCAAACTGACCCTGGTGCCCTCCTAGAACAACAACCCTTGAACTGCATTAGGCGCATTCTGAAACTGCGCATCCAGTCACCAGCATCTTCACTGTCGAACCAACCCTGGTGGCCTTCACAACATGCACTGCTTCAAACCACAATGAACTTCAGCTCAACTCTGTTACGGCACCTGCTGCCCCATCTGAAACAAGGCAACTGACGCATTCTAGCTGCGAAGCCTGGTTCAAAACCGTTGAACCGCCAAGAACAGCAGAAAGGTATTATTGACTGCCAAATGCTCCCTTAGTCCATCTGTGGGCCATAGAGACTGGTTGGGTAATTTTAATCCCTTTTGTGCACTTAAGAACATTGTGGTTATTGCATTTCATCTCGGATTCACTACCCATAGTGCTGCATCTTGCTATCTTTACATATTCTGTGATCTTTCCTTAGGTGTAGTCTTTTACGTTTTATTTATTTTTGCAGATGGGGTTTTTAATCAAAGTATATATATATATTTGTATAGTCCCTTGATTGGACATTACCTTTATTTTGGACTGTTGTACTATTGCGGTTTGGTTCATGCTGCATCACATTCACACCCCTCTTGAGAGTATTGTCTTACCACGGCCCACGTTACCACAAAAGGTGGAGGTATATCTCTCAACTGTGTCTCTTTTACCTCTATGAATGGGAGCATTCTTATTTTGTAGCAGTTTGAGGGCTGAGTAGACACTTTGGCCACTAATCACCTCTCTACTCCTGCAGGACAGAAGTCATTTAATTACGCTCCCAATTCCCTGTTTTATTGTACATCAATGTTGTCCTTTGTTTGGTGTAAAGTGTTCAGCTACCTATTGATTAAGATGTGCTCAATAAATAAACTCACATTACCTTCACTCACTATTACATATATGTGCAACCTCCCGCTCTCCAGACGTTTACTAGCTGCAATTCCCATGATCTCTCATCATGGACTATGCAGGAGGTTGGTGCTTATGGGAGGTGGGGACGAACACACCTGGAAAGCGAAAGGTTGCATTCCCCTGCCCCAATGGGAGGTAATGTTGAGAGTAAAAGGCAATTTATATACAAGTAATCCTCCTTGTGAATTCGATAATCGTCATCCCCATTTTAGAATTTTTGCCACGAGAACAAAAGAAAAACGTTTTCTATACTAAATCAGGCAGATTGACAGTACTATTTTCTTGCTGCTACAGTTGCCTTGAATTCCTCTTATATTACAGACTTGTTCCATGCGGGTCTTCCCAAAGTTACACATTTGCATATGGAACCGATAAACCCCTTTCCAAGCGTGGTGGCCCACATGTTGCTTCCCTTTACAGACTCTAAATGACTCAGTCGTGCTTAGGACTTCTTTTCTTGGAGCACTCCTTGAATGGCTCCAAGGAGAACGTGCGTTGCTTGTCAAAGTGTTCACCAGGTCTCAGGAACCCCCTGCAACATTTTTACCAATGTATTCTAATTGATTATCACATTTTTATGTGCTACTAAGAGAACTTTTCAGATTGTAAATACTTGTTTTTCTTTCTTACAGCTCTCTTATGGTTAATCCCACCACTTGTTAAACAGGGGTTACCACTGGTGGGAGAAATGTCACTAAATGTGCAGTCTCTGAATCAAATCACAGCTTTCGCATTTATGCGTCAGACTTATTCCGGGAATAAAACCATTGGGGGCTTCTTCAGGTGGTGCCAATCCTCCCGCCTCACATCTGAAGATGGATTCCAATCAGTTTGCAGTCTAAGTGGTATAAGAATAAGCTACAGAGCCCACGCGCTCTACATATTACTTACCAAAGGAAGATGAATCCTAGCTCTACTCTTTCGTTCGGTCTTCGATCTTAAGATGGCTAACACATTGTTGTTTTTCTTGATTTGTATATATATCACTACGCGGCCCAATAAGCATCTTAAGTGTGGATAGAAACTGCATCTAACTTTAAAGCAGGGCATTATCCAATCAATTGATTTTTCCCTGGGGATGCTTAGGAGCCGGGCCGCGTACAGTGGTGTGCGCGTCAGTGCTGTGTCTTGAAAATAATTTGATCCAGGCAAGCTGTGGAGTTTCCTTGACATGCAAGTAATTGGTTTTCTCCTGAGTGTTTTGGTAACAATTCCGGATGCGTTAGTACAATCTGGAACAGGCTTACTAATGCAGTCTGCTTCTAGCAGACGAATATTACAACAATCAATACCTGACCCTATAATTGCATGGACAATGGTCATACAGTTTTCTTCCGATAAGAACAGTCTAATTTGAAGCAATAGCATTGAATGATCACTTAGAATCTATGATAGCCTTTGCAAGAGACCTCATGGATTATGAAGAGTCAAAAGCCACTTTGAAGGAATTTACTTGTTTTTGATCCAGAATAGGACAGTCTGCTTAGACTACTATCCTTCATCAATTTTTACACAGTGTTGAACAAATCTTTGCCCTTGACAATGAAGAAGCTAGCCCTGTGACATGCATAAGAAGAGGATGGATTTTAAAGCAGGGGGAACACCAACAGAGGCAGGCAAACTGCTATGAAGAGGCGAGCCTCTGCAGTATTGATGTCCTAGCGGGGTGGAGCCACTTTGGGCCACCGAGGGAGTCCAAGAAACGTGGAGGAAGATGACGCTAATCAAATGCCTGTATGTTGTCGTTCAATCCGACCTAGAAGCCCAGGTTGGAACAAGAGCAGAGACGGAGAGCTCTCCAGTTTGTCGTATTGCGCAACCATAAAGGAGCTGTGGTCGACTGAAACTCTGACAATGGACGCCGAGACCAGACAGTACGAGGGAGCTCAGATCTCTGAGCTCTGCGCAGGTCGGACCATGGTTGCAGAGCCGTGTAGCCACAGGGAAAGCTTGTGAGGTTTCGGGAACCCGAGAAACCCGCCAAAAAACCTACCGCTACAAAGTGCGAACATTGTAAATAACGATTGGAAAGCATATCAAGGGTACGGGAGCCTGAGAAACTTGAGAGTGCACACACACTATGTAAGGGGGATTGAGAGAAATACAAACATTTTAACTAATGAATGAGAGACTGTTCCAGGTTACAAGAGCCTAAGCAACTGTGTCCAAACTCCATATGAAAGGGGGGAATGAGAGTAAGACAAACACTCTGAAAAATCTCTGGAAAAGCTATTCAGGTTACGAGAGCCCGAGAAACCTAAAAGTAAAAAAAAAAAAAACTATGAAATGGGGACTGAATAAAATATCAACACTATGAATAACAGCTGGGAAGCTATATAGGCTACGGAAGTCTGAGAACCCAGAGGGCAAATACCCTAGAGAGGGGGAAAAAAGAGATATGAAGACTTTTGAAGGTTAAGAAAGCAAGACAGAAATGTTGAACTTTGAACAACCAGTGTGGACCAACACCCTATATATATATGCTTTGTGTAAAAGAAAGCCAATGGTCTGAATACTGTGGAAGTTTGGGGAGTCCCAGTGCTTCAAAGGAGGAAAAGAGAAGCATTTCATTTTCTCAGCAAACCTGAATGGGATTATTTGCTTCCAGAAACATTTTTCATTAATAACAATGCAAGACTGAAATCCTTAACCTAGTATCAAGGCTGGGAAGAATATCTTGCTGTGTAAGAGGACATTTGAAGACTGAGAACCAGTCACTTGTAAACTGGGACAAACAGAAGCCTTTCTGAGGCTAGTGTACAAAGCCTCTGTTTTCTAAAGTGGCAGGGCCAGTTAGTCGGATAGGATTCGGATTAAAAAGGACATTATTTTTGGACTTTACCTTACATCCTTAGCTTTTGTTTTGCTTGATAGGGAACTTCCCTCATAGAAATATGGGAAGTTAGGTGTTTTTTGATTTTTTCATTTTGAAAAACCCCTTGAGCCATGAGACAAAAATCGTCCGAGTCCTCCGTTTGGTTTGCCACAATACCTAAACTGCACTGGTGCAGGAAAAAAAGAACCAGTAGACAGTTCCTCTCTGCCTATGCCACCGCACTCTGTAACCGCCTCTCTTTCTGCACCAGACTTGCCCAATTGCTGCCAAACATCAGTAAGGACTTCAAGATAGGGTGACGAGATTAAAAACATAGAAGTAGGACTAACGTGGATACAAATAAAACTGTAGTCCTAATTCTATGTCGCCCGCCTGTATGTCAGCGCTCATTGGAGGAGAGTACTGAGGAGGGGAAGTGGGAGTAAATGGGGGCATGAAAACCATTTTACGTCCCCATTCACGCAGGAAGAGTCAAGCCCAGATTTCGGAATTTCAAAATCGGGTTCTGGCAAAAAAACACGACCGTAGCCACCCAACCGTGCAAACCCAGGACGGGGCGTCTAAAATGAAAAAACTCCCGGGATCCCAGGACGTCTGGACACCCTACCTCAAGACCCTCCGCTACAAGGCTCCTTCCTAACAACTAGGTCCACACATCCTTGCTTCCCTTCTAGCCTGAGGGTGATCTGCTCCCCATTTCCACCCGTGGTTACTTGTAGATCCCTTGCTGCCTCTCCTCTTAGATCCCCACTCCCTTGCATTGATGCCTTGAGATCTGCTTCTATCGAGTTGTACTTTCCCCATAACTTGTAAAACTCTTCTTTGCTTCCTAAAGCCACTTGTAGCTCAATGAACACCCTAACAAGAGCTGTAAGGTGTACTGTAATGAGCGTTACTAGCTCCACACGCAAACGCTCATTACAGGTTTTCTGTTTTGAACGTTTAAGCTGGTGTACGCTGGCCAAAAATATACTTATAGGCAAGGCAGTTCAATATGTTATTTACAGGAAAACAGAAGGAAGACAAATAAATAGTTAGAGTTTCTGTATATTCCTATTCAGCAGTGCTGTGCCGAGATTCGATGCTTCACGGCTCACTGGCGCACAGCCTATGATGTCTAACCACACTGCCACCGCGCGGCTCTTGTTCTGGGGAAGAAAGGCCTGATTATGTTGTGCTCTGCGGGAGCAAGGCTTGCAATTATGCAGTAAGCCTCTTTAATAATAGCACAGCTCAGCAGCACAGTGCTGCAATTATGGCATTTCCTCTTTCAGCGTCTTATGGAGCTACCCACTCATGAACAAAAAAAAATGTCTCGTTTCAAAAGCCGTAAACCATCTTAGCTGAAGCACGCGCATGCGCGCCAACAACACGAAGGAAGTAATCCTCCGGCCCATAGCAACGTTTCTGGCCTTTCACAAAATAAATAGCATTAATACATTCATAGCATACGTGGACAAGATTAAGTGGTGATTACATCATATCTCTAGAGTCCAGGATTCTAAAACACTGTGCAGTCACTTGGGGGAAAAAGTAAACAAGGCCGTGCGACAATAAACTTTACTCCAAGCACCGACACCCAGATTGTGGTAAAGAACCCGTGCAGTTTGGGGAGCACGCTGTTCGCGCATGCGCCATTCGTTGGTAGGCGAGTGCTTGATGCCTCCCTGAAGCAGTGGAGTGGTAAGGGGAAGCGGATCCAGCAAATGACCAAGCAAAGTGGCAGTGAACGGGGTGAAGCCGTAGAAAATCGAGGAATTCCTGGTGGTTAGAGTTTGGAATTCCCAAAACCTCTTGGGAGGAACCCTTCTTCTCATGGCACTGGTGGCATCAACACCAAAGCCGAGTTAATAGGATGCTTCCAGTTTGGTTTTAGCAAAGTTCTGTGATGAGTAAGTTTCTTTTATAGTAGGTAGGTTGCACTTGGGGGCTGTTTCTGGTGTTGCTTTTTGGAAGTTTAGTTGTGGTCTGTTCTCATGCTCATGTCCCAGTTGTTAGACGATTTTCTGCTCAGCGTTAAAATGCTCAGGTGTAGGTTTGAGTTTCGTGGCTTAGCTTATGTCCCTCAAACGAAATTCTTTTTTTACCTTAATTGGTTCTCCAATTACGAGACAAGTTTCATAATGAGTACAAAGTGGCTCACCACGGTGTAGGAATGTTTGATTGCTGTGTAGGTTGCAGGGGCGTCCTGCACGGTCTTGTTGTAGTCTTTACTGTTGATACAGGGCAATTGGAGCGCCCTGCACATTAATAGCAGTACCACATATTTGGACATCTATTGTTTTATGATCATATCTTCTGTATAGATCAATCTACTTAACGGATCCTATGATGTCCATTTTATATAATCAGGTGGACCATTCCATACTGTGCATAGGCGTGTGGTGGTCCCAAGCATTTTGATGTGTCGAGTAGACAGAGAGCTTGCCGATCATGTATTTTAGCTTTGCAGTTTATGGCACACCATCAGTAATTCTTAAGTAGGCAACATTTGGCAACCATTTATTATTGACTTTTTGGGCTACGGTTGTGAGGGAATGCGGCACTGTGGTAGGTGTTATGAAGCTCCTGTCGAGCAGTGACCCATCCAATTCGATGGTGATTTCAGGCGTGAATTTCTAGTCCAAATGAAGATGGGACCAGAGGCCTTGCTAGGGGTGGGCTAAGGGGGCTATAGCCCCTGGTCTTTTGGTTGTAGCCCCGGATAGAATCTCAGGAGCTACAACCAAAAGGCTAGCTAGCCCCCAGTCCCGACAGTTCCGACATGAGCATAGCCCCAGGTCTTTTCCAAGCCTAGCAACACCCCTGGATGGGACAACAGGTTCTTTTTTGGGGCCGTTATTCCTCCGTGTAGCATGTCTGCAATCAGAATGTGGTGTACTACTGTGCCGATCGACCACCCTTCTCTGTTTCGAATACCTTTTGTTCGTTTGGAAGCATAGGAGATGCTGGTGACTCTGCATTCATGGCTGTACAACTTTTCTGGATGAAGAACTCCGCCCACCCCTGCCAAATGGTAAACACAGGGCTTTAAGTAGGCCGGGGCTAGCCAGGACAGAGCCCTGGCAGCCTCCAAAAATAGGTTCTAAGCTGGGGCTCTGGGGCTCCCCTGTCCCACCACACCAGTTTGCACAATGCTGCCTGCAGCTGCAAACCGGACAAAAGCGTGTGAGTGGCAATGCGGCCATTTTACGCTGGAGTCCCTCCCTGCTGGCTAGATTGCCCTGGAATAGAGTCTCTGCTTCGTACCGCCATCCACTAAGGCAGAGAAGTCAAGGTAAGTCACCCGAGGAGGGAGACACCTTTGGATGCTCAAGCAAGCCACTGCCTGCGTTTTTCCCTTCACAAGTGGGCTTTAAAAAATCCCATCGTATGGGGGGTGCTGGGGCAGGGGTTGGAAACTGCACTGCGTGCCGAGATGGGATTTTATTTAGCGTTGATATGCAGGGCCGATTCTGCCAAGTTGGGATTCATGCCAAATTACGTGGCATACACAGGCCAGTACAAACGCAGGGATATGCTTTCAATTCATTTGTTGGCTATAAGTTCATTCGAATTGTGCATACGGAGTGCAAAGATGGTTTTGAAGAGTTGTCTGGCTTGACATGTTATTTATAACGTGCTTAATACCCAGAGGTTTCTAAGCGCAGATGCTCCGTGTCGTCTTGCTTCCAAGGCGAGCACGTTGCCGCTGAGCTATCCTCCTGAGACTGAGATATAAGTGCATCTGCTAACATACCTCACCACATAACCTTTCGCCAATGGCCCTAGTTAAAGGTCCAATAAATAATGCTTCAGAACTTTCATTTGGCGAGAGCATGTCCAAGTAGGGATTTACCAAGTAGACCGCGCTGTGGTATGTGCCTAGTGTTGTAGGCCAAACCAGTGCCGGATTAAACTCTGTGGAGGCTTCTAGGCAGTCTAAATGTCGGTGCCCCTCCTTGCAAATGATCTCTTAATACGTTTTTAATTTTCTGCACCGCTTTATTTTGATCCGTTGTCGCGGGGCCCCTAAAAGGAGTGGGGCCCATGGGCCGGTGCCTACTTGGCCTAAGGGATAATCTGGCACTGCGCCAAACCACTCCTGAGCATTCCGGTTTTAGTGTTCTTTTTTCAGGCCTCACCCATCAACTATTAGGCCATGCCCATCGCCTAAGGCACGCCCCCAAATGCGAGCCCCCTCAATTTATCAACCCACTTAAAGCACTGGGTAGATGCAGAAGGCAGTCTGCCCATTTGTTGCACCACCTTGATATGTCATCAGCTGGGAATCCGGAGTTTTGCCACCAACCTTGCCAGGCTGGTGGTGCTCAACTCCATGCCACCCGGCGTCTCGTGGTTGGTTTGCTCATGATTGTAACGTACTGCCAGGGAAGGACGTGTGAACGTGCTTGGTGGCCCAGGCACATTCCAGCATTTCCTGTTTCATCAGCTGGCTGCTCAGACTACTCCTCTGGGCTCTGGCTCGAGTCTGCCGGGTTATAGACGATGTACACTAGATCCACAATCTGGCTAACCCCAGTCCCGCTTCAGCACGGATTGTTATCGATGAGGCGCAGAACAAAAAGGCCAATTTTTTTAAATAATGCTAAAATGCTGACATGGAGTTAGGGGAGTGTTTTAAATGAATAGCAACACATTCCAAAAGAACACTAGAGTTCAGAATCCAAAGGTTCCGGTTATTAATTTGATGGGTCGGAGGGGCGGGGGGGGGGGTAAAGGGGGGTGGTGATAGCATGTAGTTTCTGATAATGTTCAGTTTGAGTAGCCTTGTGTGTGGAAAAGTGACGGCTGGCTATTCCTTAATGTACTGCTGGTCTATGCAATGTAAGGCCACAGCACTCCATCGCCCCATGGACCCAGAGTTCACCAGCACTGCAGCCCATAACCAGGAAAGCTAATGCCACGTAACATTTGTAAGCACCCACAATAACTGCATGCAATCGAGCCTGACCTCAAAGGCCCTTGGGCCACACGACTTACTTTCCAAAGTTTGGAATAGATTTCAGGCTTCCCATGGCACTGGCTACCTGGACACCCTCTGATCTCGGGACCAGGTCCCTCCCCTGCCAGCGTCTCACACCTGCACTGCCCATCTAGGAAACCCCCCCGCACTTGGGCACTGTTTCTGTATCCCTACAGTCCCCCTCCCAGCCCTTGACACCTGATGTCTGCACTTACCCATGCACTTGCCACATGCTGGCCGCTACTACTTCGTGTTATCATCTTTTGCCATGTGCTGCACTGTCCCTTCCCCCTTTCCTCGCACTTTCGCGATCTGAATGATACCTGGACACGTAGGATCGTTGTCTGTCCTTCCTTTGCCCCTCCCTTGCCTCGTCGCGCTTTGAAACAATTGTGTATAGGCGCATTATAAATAACATATCCTATCATTTGGCCACCTTGCTACTATTACACCACACTACATGGAATTAACACGCATTGTTAGCGGGGGGTAGGGGCTACGTCCTCCATGTAAGTTGTTACTTAAACTGTGCATTTTGCAAAACATTGGTAAAAGAGCTCCGAGCCCCCTTACTGTAGTGTCGAGGTGAGCAGATAGTCTGAAAGCCCCTGCTGATCACCACATATTCAGTGCCACCATTTCAATATAACCATATGGGTAGCAAATGCCACATCATAGTCCCAGGCACACCAAATTGGCATCACAGGAAGTGCCATTGCAATGAGAGGGCACATCAATAGTTTCAAGAAACCTTCATTGAACAATGAAGGCTGTGGCATGCAATCTAAATCATGTACCTAGGTAACCATGTTTGAGAATTCTGTAACAGTGCCACGATGCCCCAGGGCTGTTGTGCGCTTTATAAAGGCAAATAAACAAATAAATAAATAAACACAACAATGGCGTGTCCGGGCTCTTGACTGGGGTGGGCAAGCATGCACGATACAAGCAGCAGAAACTCCAAACATGGCCGTGTTACTGGGATTGCATGCAGCAGCCACACAAATGGGCACAGTAGGTGATCGGGTTTGTGAGGCATTGCAGAAGCGAGCAGAGGCAGGTGGGAGAGAGCAAACATGCCATTTGCCATGGGTTCTACCCACCCTGCATGTTCCCACAGGCATCGCAGCATATTATGGGGGGAATGTGGTAACTTCATGCATGCAGTCACCAGCAGAATGGAGCCTTAAAAAGGGATTTCTAGATGGTTCCATGTGATGTCATCGAGGAGATTTGGTCAAATTCAAATCCATACATTTTTTTTTCTTTTAAGCCACTTGGCTGCAAATATATGCGGGGGGAGGGCGTGTGCGAGACCTCGGCACCCTTTGTATTTACGGCCAAATTCGTCCGAAAAAGAAATGGATGGATTTGGTTTTGACAAAAACCTCCTGCGATGAAACCTCCCTATCCCAAATAGATAAAGATTACAGAAAGCATTTTCACCAATCTGTACGGTCAAGGTGGCCACACGTGCCCCGTACTAGTGTTACGTTGCAGAAAACACACAAATTGATCGATTCCTAAATGGTCTTGTGCCAACAGATCTGACATGTTGTCATAGTGAGCCCTAAAATAGCATGATTTCCGGATCCAATTTGGAGCATATCGGTCATTCAGGCCAAAGGACCATCTGGCCAAGAAAAGTCCATTGTTGCCGCTGTCAGAAGCATTTATGTCAGGGGTCGCTCTTGACAGCGAATATGAGAAACACAGCTTTCTTCGGAGAACTTACTACATAGTCAGCCACACAGGCACAAAGGCTGCAAGTTCTTTTCTTTGCTAAATTCGTACAAGAGGCTCATATATTGCTTTACTAAACCAGAAGGCACGCGACAAGGAAGGAATAATGATGCCTTTCAGAAGATTCATGGAGCTGGCATAATCACCCACTGGGTCAATGTTTCTGCTGAAGGGATCTTTTCAGGTTAGCGGTTACGTTCCTGGTGGGGCGGTCTCTGCTGCTCGTGTTTCCGTGGACAATGCCCGAATACAATGCCACGCGGGCAGCAGTAGCGGCCACAAACTGAACACAGACGCCCGGAAGGAGAATCTGTACACTGTCGTACTATAGATAATAATAGGATTCTGGGGGCAAGCGGTATGGCGCACACACAGAAACGAACACTAGCCAAACTAGACACTTCAGGGGAAAGCAGCAAATACCCAACCAACTCTTCTCTTTGCATGCTGGGGAGATCCTTTGCCCAGTGCTGGTTATGAAACATCTCGAAGCATCCATAACTCTGTATTGCCTTAGTTAAAAAAAGGTTTCCATCTAAACAGCGGGAAGCATCTTTGGGGCGGGGTGAACCCACACATTAGAACCTTCTAATTGTTGTACAATGCCTATCATTCTTATCATATTGGATAAAAAAAGTTTCAAGCTTATTTTGAAAAACTTATTCACCTTAATATCTGACAGATGGCCGTCTCCGCCTCCAATCGGATGGATATACGATAAGAGACTATTGTGCTCATGCTGCTGCGGATTCTGTGCACGGTGTTCTTCTTGGCTAATTACATTGTTGGATCAATTTGATCAACAAGCAAAGCGGTAGATTTACCGCTCTTCGTTTGCAGATCACGTCCGTAGTTCTAATGGGCTCCTCAGGATCTTCTCCCCAGTTAAATTGTTAATTGCATGCCTAGTCTTCATTCACCCAACATTACATTGATTGTGGGCGGCACTGTAAGGAATGGGTAGAGAGCTGCAAAAGTATCTTCATGTCCCCAGAAATAATCCCTCCAGTTGGCTCCTGTAGGGCGACATTCAACACTGTCTACCTCCCTTCTCTGTTCTGTTTTGCAAACACAAGATGGGGGCCCACACCAACATTGCTACAAAGTATCAGTATTGAACATCGCCGCACAGGAAATATAGTCCTTAGACCTGAAGTGCCATCATATAGTTTATAGTTGAACATTGTATTCTCTGGAGAAGTCAAGTCTAAAATGGTCACTTTGCAACAAAAATCCAGTGGTCAAAATCTTGTGTTTTCCAAACAAAGATTCGTTGTTAACTGTCTCCTGATAGAAGCCGATTTGAAGGCTTGTGTCAGGAAAATTAAGATTTTATTAATAAGTGTTACTTTTCTCTGTGGTGCAACGGTTACACACTGCAACATTACTTAAAAAAAGTTTGAACGGCAGTGCCCTTTTAAAGTACATTAGTCTCTGCATCACTGGCTGCTGCACATACAGTATATGTTATCATCAGTGCTGGAAATGGAAAAAATGTATGGGGAGGGGGAACTGCCAGCTCTTTGGAGGGGCGGCGCTGTGGGAAGGAGGGGGCGTGGCCCCCGACCATGTTGCCAACAGAGTATCTCTTCATAGAAACCAATCCTAGCAATTTGCATAAAAGCTAAGAGCATTATGGGAACATCACAATGTCCACAATTTTGAATGTTAAACATGTCTTAGTGATTCAGTAAGAAGCCATTTTAAGTTAATAATGGACTCTTCTGTTTTGATTTTTCACAATATTCACCCTAATAAAGAGACGCTTGTAAATTGCAGGATATATATATATATATATATATATATATATACACAGACTAGTTTGAACATCTGCAACACTGTATGTGAGGATCTGGCAGTTTCTGCCGGCAGTGCCGAGTCTTCAGAAAGCTTGTTGAAAAACGTGTTATTCGCGCATGCAATTTAACAACGCTCTATGCCGAGTCTTCTGAAAGCAGACTGCTCATTAAAGTGCAGGACCTCAGAGAGTTCTGTGCTGACCGCTGGGTCTTGGGGATGGAGCGGCCCTCCATCTTGTTCTGGCCGATTCTCTGCACTGGTTATCATATGACATGGATGATACTCCATTCCACTTGACAGGCTACCAGGAAATACAGACCTTTGAGCTGCCTGCATATGGACTTGCAAAAGCTAAATTGATTGGAGCCAAATGAGCCTAAAACAGACATACTTGCAGTTGTCTTGAGCACAGTTTACGTCTTATCGATTGACAATATTTTTCCGGTCCCCGGGTGACGGCTATAACTGCACCAAAGCATCATATGTAGAGATCTAGTATAAAACAGCCCATGCTTAAACATGTAGGATCAGGCATGGCAAATTCTCTACGCTTGAAACAAGTGCACATAGGAAATGGTAAAGATACAGCAGTAAAACAATACAAATGGCACTCTGACTAGCATACCCAAATGGAGCATATGGTAGAAATCCAATTGCAAGGAAAAATGTATGGAGCTGCAATTAAAGAGTATGGCATTTCTGAAGAACCTCTGTGACCTATCTTAAATGATCTGTATGAATCTTCTGACCAACAAGATGTATTGTATTGTTTTGCACCCTTCCACATAAAGTGTGAATTTTAACTATGTTTTTAATATATCAGAAAGAATGAATTATCGAAATGAATTATCCTATCTTCTGATGTATTGTCATGTTCCGTTTTACATAAATTGTCATTTTAATGTTGTTCTTAATATATTTGAATGAATTCTTATCAAACTTAATTGTCTTAAATGTTGTAGCGTTTTCTGATGAACTATTTTTGTAAAGGTTTAAACAAACCATAAACAAATAAATAAATAAATGGAGCTGCAATTAGCTGCTGAGCCTAAACGGCCTGTGAAGCAATATAAAATAACAAGGCACAAAGTCACCACAAGCAATTCCATGTGACTTGTTCTGGATTTTGGAAGTCAAATTGTTAAGGCAGTCCCAAACAGACCCAGAGGATTTAGAGTCAGTCCAAACCAAACTCAAAGATGGAGCAGACAACGTGCAAGGCAAAATCCAGCTTTATTGTCAGCAAAACAAAGCTGAGACAGCATACAAGCATTTAAATCGCGTGACTCTCGATGTGTTCATAAGAAACAATGGCTTAAGTACTCAAAATGTGTCATCAATGACATAATCTCAGTTACAAAACCTACAGGGATCAGGGATAGGTTAATGAGTTTGGCTACAAATAGAATATATAGGGGTTAAACATTTCATTGGGTTACACAGCTGATTGTGAGGAATTCGACTATCTGCATGGTGGCGTGCACTGGCCAGGCTTTTTGACCTTTTTAATTAAAATCGAATGATGGTAGACCAACCTCAAGAACATGTTTGGGGCTAATCCACACACATTTCCCTATGCTCACACCATGACAAACGCATAGACCTGGGTATTCTGGATGGACACAGCCTACAGGCACAGTCCGCCCTGTCATATTTGGTTGGAATGTGACAGCCAGGAGTGTACTATGCTATCTCCAGGAAGGGGGAGGGGCCCTCCCCCCCTGCCACAGCCAGCCTGATTAACTAACAAAGGCTCAGTGGGTCTGCCCTGCTCTTTTGTTAGGCCCTACAGCCGATAGCAGCGATTAACATACCAATAGAGAATACTCCAACAGGCCCACATGGGGTTTGGCTGTAGATGTTAACAAAGAAGACAGGAAACCCAACAACCTTTCATATGCAACTGTGCCAACCTGAAGTCAACTCTCGCCCTCAGTATCAATGATGGGGAGCGGTCATGTCTGGGACTGTTTACAGTAGGCCACCCGGCTAGGGGGACCCCATTCATAAGGTATGAAAATGTGGTTTGCAGGAGCCAGAGAGTCTGGTCTCACCACAGCTTCAAAAGATGCCTGCCGCTTTAACAGGGACCACATAGAGAGGACCATTAACCAGAGAGACTCTTTGAAAACAACAGACAGGAAGATGGGTGGGACTTAGTGTCACAAGGGAGTGAGCCTGAGCTCTTTCCGTTGAAAGAAGGATTCACGCCATTTAATTCTGAGGCACACCATGTTCCTGTTTTAACCCCCTTGCCTTTCCTGTTGCAGATCACTCTGGTTGTGACCTCACACATACAGGAGATTGTTGGTAGGCACCCCCGGATTGGTTCAGTAAGGTAGGCTTAGCCTACACCAATCAGTGTGACCCGCTTGGCTTAAAAAAGAGGACCAGAGACCCTCTTTGGGCAGATCTGAAGGCTTCACCAGAAGCAGAAAGAAGACCTCAACTTTGGACCCTGGCTTAAGATACAGTCTGCCTTACATCTTCCGCCATTGAAGAAAGGCCAGGATATCCAAAAGAGGGCAGCACAATCCCTCCCCTAAACATCTCCCAGGGAACAGAGGGAGAAACAGAATTTAGAGGACCCTCCAGCCGCTCCAGAACTGGTACTCAGCCAGCACACACTGTCCTGCTAGGCTCTGCAGCAAGCTTCCTGGATGGGAAGTGCCAGAAGGTCTCTGAACCTACAACCAAGGACAATGCAGCTGCCTGCAACACACTCCACAGCTGTGGGTTGTCTGCCTTAAAGGATGACACAAGCCCATTGAAGAAGCTGAGAGAAGAGCCTCGACGACCATCTGCCAACGTCCACCTGAAAGGACATTTACAAGCCAGTAGAGTTCCTCGATCTGCAACTGATGACAACACTGACCATGGTCAAGCCACCGTCGCTTGAAGACATCCAAGATATCTTGACCAGGACTTCAGAACCGCCAATCAGCACTGGGACAATGTTTCCTAACCCCGAGCCACCGTGTAGGACAACCTGCAGTCATTCGTCCAGCTTCGGTCGCCGAATCTTCATGCCGCCTGATACCCACAGCGACTCCAGTCTTGAACTCTGTCACAGAAGCCTGCAAAGCGCCTTGAAGCCGACTTGACCCTGTTGCGCACCAAATACATCTACAACACAAGGTACATTGTAGTTCTGTCCCCATGGCCCTTCCCAGAAGGCCCCTATAGACATTCCTAAGACCCATTGCTCCCTTTGTGCTAAAGCCAAGAAACTAAACTGTTGTGGTTATTAATCATACTGACTCCCCTTATGTCAGTATCCAGAGTGCACCCCTTTTCCCTCTTTGAAACTGTCTGTCCTCTGCATTCCTATACAGGGTGGATTGTATTTTGCAGTGTTGTTAGACTGTCTGTTGTGATTATTAAAGTAGATTTGAAAATTGGACAAGGAGGTTTATAAGTTGCTTGTTATTCCAATCTGTTTGGATACCTGTGGGGTATTAAAGGAGTGGGGCTGATTGATGGTTTAGAAACCGATATTCACTCTGGACCACTGGTACCCCGGAAGTTGATTTGTCAGACTGATGGCTCCACCTCGAAAAACCCCTATATTGATAAAGGTAAAACTACATCATCTGTACAACAAATAATTGGTTGGCATACTATTTGATGGGCAGCATGACACTAACCGTTTTGATAGGTTGGCTCCTTGCTAACCAACCTTGGACACTTGACAGGTCATCAAGATGTGGGCCAGACGAAGAGTAGGGGGGAAGAAAGGCCCATGGACTGTCCTTTGTTCAATTAAAGAAGTTACCATCCCTCATTGTCAGGCCAGGTAACCGGACAATCCCTTTGTACCTGGCCTTGTGTTGGTGTGTGCGCTTTTAGGGAGTATTACAGAAGTCCTATCTATGTTGGCCTTTAAGGAATAGACAGTTTTCTCCAATTATAGGTCACATGTTAGAAGACCATGTATGAAATTGAATTACCTTCTATTCATTGGGGATTTTGCGAATATTAACATGTGTTTCGTGCTTTCTGTTTCCACCAGGGACATTCAGTTATTCTTTGTAGAGTCTTTTGGCTTACTGTTTTAATGCACCTGGCTAACAAAGACTGGTTGTGTTATTATAAAACATTAATCTGGGAGTATTCTGTTTGCGTCTTGGGAACTGCTATCTTGTGCCTTAGTTCCGCCATTCCCATCCTCCCTTATTTCTTCACTCTAACCTTGGCACTAATTGTCAGCTACCGTCTGGCCGACTGGGTATGCACACTCCTTAAGTGCTGGGCTATTATACATTCCTATACAAATTGGACAGACATACTTGCCCTTAACACTTTTAACAGTTATAGTTGGTGCAAAACATAGCAGCAAGAATAATCCTTAAATTCGAGCCCAGGAGGCCACCAGGGGGCGCGCAGGTGATGGCAGCCTGAACGTTGCTCTCCCACCGTACTCGGGCCGTTGAAGGGGATTGAGCCCCCCCCAGACCCCCTCGGTGGCAAAGCAGTGTTGGATCGGCTGCTGGACCCCCCGCGCCACCTTTGCTCGAAAGAGCGGACTTCGGGGGCAACGGGAAGCGGGAGAACGGGCTTCACGGCCCAAGGTGATGGAGCGAAGGGAGGGCCTGGAAGGGTGATCCCCTGGGCTCGGAGTGGTGGGCCCACGCGGAGAGCCCTCCGCCCGCCACCGCGCGAAGACACGGAGACCTGGGACATCGGTCCCGAAGCAGGACGAGGACGCGCCTCCGGGCGGGCCCGTGAGCGGATAGAAGCACAGCGGACGGGGCTCCCGTAGCGGTAGAGCCTGGGCGCGTGCCCCACAAACCCCCCCAGTGAGGAGAACTGGTGGCGGCGGGACGAGCCTGGGGTGGACCCCGTCGCCCAGTGGAGGGGAATCCAGAGCAGCCCAGTGACAGCAACCCCCGCACCCTGAGCGGCCGTGGCGGGTGCCGTGGGAGGCCCGCCCTGGGCCGGTGCAGCGCGGTGGGGCCGGAGACGAGGCAACGCCCGGGGAGAGAGGGTGGCCCCCTCCCCCGCCCTGTGAAAGGCCCACGGGCCTCTCGCGGCCTGTGCCCGTGGAGGAGATAGACGACGGCGACAAAGGTCGAAGACCCAGAGGGCTTCCACCCCACGACCCCTCCTCCCGAGAAACCGAGGAGCAACGCTGCCACGCCAACAGAATCAACTGGCGCTCACATCTGGTAGGTGGAGGCCCCTGCGTTAGTTTGCAGGGCGTGTGCCCACCTGCAGTCCCCCAGGATTTAACAGGACAAGGAGATAGACCCGGGTGTGAGGCCCCCCACCCGGTCCTGGTGCCCGCCTGAAGGTCCCCTCCCACCGTACGGGCCCATCTGCGGGTCTTACTCCGGCTCCCGCCACTTGGCCCCGGGGGGCAATCCCTTCGGTCCTGAGCCAGTGGCGGACAACGAAGCAGGTACGTGAAATGCCCGTATGAACTGGCGGGAGACCCTGCAAACCTTTCGCTACGAGGGGGTCGGTGACAACAACGAGGACCCTATAAACCACGGGGGCATGGCCCATTCGGAAGCCGCGACGCATTCCTCAGCAGCCATAGAGAGGGGATTTGCATCCATACTCCAGGAGATCCGGGATATGCGATCAGACATTGCGCAGAAACTGGAAAAAATGGACAACAGGGTGGACAAGGTGGAGGACAGACTCTTGCAGGTGGAGACCAATCAGTCGAACTCAGCTACGCAGGAGGTGCCAATGGATATGCGGCTGGCGGCCCTGGAAAATAGGGACAGGGCCAGACAAATGGACGACTATGAAAATAGGGAAAGGAGGAACAATCTTAGACTTTTTGGGGTTCCCGAGGTGGAGGGGGAAACGGAGAGAGACTTAATCCGTGTGGTGCGAGACATAATCACCCTCCTTTTCGCTGAAGAGATGACCACGGAGCTGACATTTGATCGTGTGCACAGAGCGGGCAGAAGGGCGGGGGGCCCCCGCTCGATCCTCGCGCGATTTCACTATTATACAGACAAGGCAAAGGTCTTGGAGGAGGCAAGGAAAGCGGGGGTGATTTCCTACAACAATGCAGAGATCTCAATATTCCAAGACCTCTCCGCCTACACCTTGGCGAAGCGGAAAATGTGCCGCCCCCTCACGCAACTGTTGAAGGATAAAGGGGTGCGCTACAGATGGGGGGTACCCATTCTCCTTGACCTTCAAATACATGGGCCAACGGACGTCAATTACAGAAGAGGACATAAAAGGGGCCATTCAGGATTATGTGACGGAGCCTACCCCCAGAAGAGGGCCGGTGGGCCCAGCAGCGATCGGGGAGGGGGCCTCGGACCGTCCTGGGTCCAGGAGGAGGAAAACCGGCTCGAGAAAATACAGGAAGCTAAACACCTCACTGTCTGTGAGGGAGGGGGAGCGCAAGGACTCAGAGGACTGAGGATCTGGGTGACTCGTCCACTTGAGGGGCGGGATCCAACGCAATGATGGTCCGGATGAATAAAGATTCCCCCAGAACAGCAAGTAAGATGGGGGCGACGGTGGGGAAGAAACAGAGGGGGGGGCTCATAACAAAGAGCTTGGATACGAGTGCCCGATCGGGAAGGGCAGTCTGGTGGTCCGGCCTAATGCCAGGAATGGCAGAACTAATCGACTAGACGCCGAGGAGGAGGGAGGGGATGACAAAGTTAGTTGGGGGTTTATTGTTGGGGAAGAGTTGGGGGAAGGTCCAAATAATGTCCAAACAGTGAGACTAAGGGAGCGAAAAGGGAATAGTGATGCTAAGCAGGTGCCCAAAAGATCTGGTGACCTAGATTATAGCTGATTGCCAACTGGCCCTGGGAGTGGGCACCCTGAATGTGCGGGGCATGAACACCCCCACCAAGAGGTCCCTGGTTTGCCAAGAATTCAGGAGGGCAAAGTTGGACCTGCTGTTTTTGCAAGACACACACTGGGCGCGGGGAAGGAACCCAAAATGAGAGGGGGGGCATAGGGGAGGTTTTCCATGCATCCCACAAGGGGAAGAAAAGAGGGATGGCTATCCTGGTCGCCAGGGGTGTCCGCTTCACTAGTGAAGCCACCCTGCAGGACCCCGAGGGCTGTTTTCTATTGATGAGGGGCACCTTACAAGGATCCCACCTGACCCTGGCAGTGGTGTATGGTCCAAATGATGGCCAGGCCCAATTCTGGGAGGAGGTCAAGAAGAATCTTAAGCTATTTGTACGGGGCATGTTGGTGGTAGGGGGAGATTTCAACATGGTGCCTGACCCATCTTTGGATAGGAAGCGGGTGGGCCCCCAGAACCCCAGACCCGCGGATGAGTCCACGGCGCGAACCTTCCGGAGGGTGAATGAAGAGCTGGGCCTGGTAGACTCAATTCCGTCCTCCAAAACAGGAATCCCCTCTTTTACATACTACTCGGCCATCCATGCCTCGTTTTCAAGGATAGATTATATTTTGGTGGACAAAGCCCTTTGCCCGTATGTTGCAGGCTACAGGGTCGATCCCGTACCCTGGTCGGACCATGACATGGTGGGGGTCACAATATCGGGGGGATGGCGTAAAGATCGCAGAGACCTTTGGAAATGCAACAATGCCTTATTAAAGGACGAGGTTCACGCCCAAGAGATTGCTGACGCCATAACAGAATTCTTTGAGCTAAACGACAATGGGGAAGTGGGCGCACACACACGCTTTGGGACGCCTTTAAGGCGACTCTACGGGGTGCTCTTATCCAAAAGGGTGCTTCGGTAAAAAGGGTGAGAGAGGCACAGGAGAAGACCCTGCGGGAAAAAAAAAATCACCCGACTCCAGCCGGGGGGCTCCCCGGACCAGGAGCCGGAGCGCGACCGTGTGGCCGCCCTGGAGGATTACAGGCTCCAGCTAAAGGACTTACTTCTCCACAAAACGGAGAGAAGTCTTCAGATGGTCAAGCAAAAGACTTATGAAAAAGGTGACAAAGCGGACAGGATCCTGGCCTGGAAGCTGAGGGAGTTCCAGAGGAGCAGAATGGTGAGGGAAGTGAGGGATGCTCAGGAAACCCTGGGTTGAGAGTCTTCCTATATTGGAGAGGCCTTTCGCCGATATTATGAGACCCTGTATTCATCCAAATATGACGGGGGAACTGCACCGATAGAAGATTTCTTGAACTCAATCCAACTCCCTGCTTTGTCTAGGGAGATGTCCGAGGGTCTGGAGGGGCCAGTGACCGAGGAAGAGGTGGACAAGGCGATAGGAGGGATAAAAGTGGGAACCTCCTCCGGGGATGACGGGTTTTCCGTTTACTTTTACAAAATATTCCGATCCTCCTCAATTCCCTACTTAGTGAGGGTTTTCAACTCCGTGCTAGAGGGGGAAACTCTCCCCGAATCCATGATGGGGGCTATCATCGCAGTGTTACCCAAGGAGCGGAGGGACCCCGCAGAGTGTGCATCTTACCGCCCCATATCATTGCTAAATATCGCCGTTAAGATTCTGGCCAAGGTGGTGGGGAGGCGGATGGAGGGAATACTGCCGAAGTTAGTCCATGGGGATCAGGTGGGCTTCATCAGGGGAGGCAGGGTTCGGATAACATACGTAAGACCATAGATCTATTCCACTTCGCCCAACAGTCGGAGCTTAACGCCAGTGTCCTCTCCTTAGATTCGGAGAAAGCGTTCGACAGGGTCGAATGGCGGTATATGGCTCTCCTCCTGAGGAAGATGGGTTTCGGGGCCCACATTATGAGCTGGGTAACTGCCCTTTACAGAGCTCCCACGGCAAGGGTCCAAGTGAATGGGGAGTTGACCGATGCCTTCCCCCTCTCTCGAGGGACAAGGCAGGGGTGTCCCCTCTCCCCTCCGATATACGTCCTCACGATAGAGGCCTTGGCTATAGCGATCAGAACACATCCAGGAATTAAGGGGATCAACAGGGGGGAGGTGGAATTTAAACTCTCCCTATTTGCAGATGACATTCCGACCTACCCGGTAGCCCCTAGCTCCTCGCTCCCCCCTTTGCTGGACCTGGTGACTGAGTTTGGACGTTTCTCGGGCCTGAAAGTCAACGCCTCGAAATCGGTCCTGCTCCCTATGAGACCCCGGGACCCGGTGCTAGACCCCTTAGACAGGCTTCACGGGATTGAAATAGGGAAGGCTGAAATACGATACCTGGGGGTTCTCCTCACACGGGATCTAGCTAAACTGGCCACTGCGAACTACGACCCCATAATAACAGGGATCACATCAGTTCTGAGGAGGTAGGGGAGGATGATCCTCTCTTGGTATGGCAGGATGACGGCGGTTAAAATGAATGTATTGCCACGGCTCTTATACCTTTTTACAGCCCTTCCAACCAACGTCCCAGAGCAGGCTTTCAGGGTTCTACAGAACGCTATCCAGGACTTCATATGGCAGGGGAAAACCCTGAGGACCAGAAAGGCCACGCTGACGCTGCCAAGGGAGATGGGAGGATTTGGGTTGCCGGACCTCCACCTGTACTTCCGTGCCGCCCAGCTGCGGGTACTCTTGGAACACATGAAGGAAGGAATGGGGACGTACTGGTCGTACCTGGAGGATATGAACACTCACCCCCTGAAGGTCCGCAACCTTTTGTGGGCTCCACGAAGATCAATCCCGAGTCATTTGAAAACCCACCCGACCTTGGGAGTTCTCTGGGACATTTGGAAGGAAGGGCCTCAGACAGTGTACCTCACTACATGGTCGTCCCCGATGACCTCCCTCTGGGGCCACCCCCTCAACCTGGGTAGTAAAGGGTTTAGGTCCTCCCAAGTCTGGTCGGATAAGGGATTGGAGTGGGCGAAGCAGATGTTCAGGGAGGGTGAATTCCTGCCTAATGAGGAACTAAGGGACGCGCTCGGCCAGGGATCCCTATCCATCTTTGAGTACCTCCGCCTAAAGGGCATTCTGTGTGACCAGTCATGGGGTCCCAATCTGAGTAGACCGTTAACTCCTTTTGAGAAGCTCATAAATACGGCGACCTCGAGGAAGGGGGCGGTATCTTGCATGTATAAAATCCTCAACACGTACAACCTCCAGGGAAGGAGAAACTTTCGCAAGTTCTGGAATGATCTGGCGGGAGAGGAGATTTCAGAGGACTCCTGGTCCAGAATATTCAAAATTGCCTTCCATGGGAACCTATTCACTGCCGATATGGAACACAATTTCAAGGTACTGAAGGAGTGGCATAGGGACCCAGTGAAATTATCTAAGATGTTCCCGGCGGTGTCCCCGTTGTGCCCGAGGGGATGTGGTCAAGCAGGCTCCAGGAGCCATATGTGGTGGCACTGTCCAAAGGCTCAAGTGTACTGGGGGTCAGTGAGGGACTGGATGGCAGAAGTGATAGAGGAACTCTTACCTCTAAATCCCCTGACGATGTTACTGGGCCTCCCCCGGAGGAAACGGAAGTACACCGATACCCAAGGATGTGGGAGACAATGTTTCGGGCAGGTAGAGTAGCCCTCGCACAAAAATGGAAAAGCCTGGAGCCCCCTTCCAGGTAAGATTGGATGAAAAAGGTAAAAAACATGTTTGTGATGGACAAACTGACTGCCATGGTGAACCATGGCACTGGCCCGTTCCTCTCGAACTGGTTCGGAGTACAACAATCCTGGGGATGGGAGGTCCATTGAATCCTGGGTGGGATACTCAAGACTCAACGGGGCGAATCAGACCGAGAGCTGTGCTACAAAGGACAGGGATGCCCGGTACCCGGGGCAAGGCGGCTTCAGGCCTATCGGAGTTACGGGCACTAGCTGCATCACATCCGAAGAGAGGGAGAGTACGTTAAGAGTCTCCCGGAACAGACTTGGTTTGGACACGGGGTCGGGGGGGGGGGTGGGCACAAGTTGGGGTGGTGGGGTAAGGGGTTGGGGGGGTTTGGGAACGTTTAAATACTGTTTTGTAAACCTGAATAAAAATTGAAGTTTAAAAAAAATAAATTAAAAAAAAGAGCCCAGATAACACAACAAATGCACCTGCTCCACAAACCTTTCACTGATTTGGTTCAAATTCTTGCGCACAGCATACCAAGATTTCTGCAATAGTAGTCCAGCATGCTCACAGGAGCGAATACGACTGCATACCAAGCTTTCTGGAATACTAGTCGAGCATATACAGCTTTCTGGAATACTAGTCAAGCATATACACCGGAGCAAATACAACTGCGTACCAAGCCTTCTGGAATACTAGACCAGCCTATGGAAAGGAACAAATACACTGCATACCAAATTATCTTGGATACTAGTAGAGACTATGCCTAGGATCAAATTCAACTGTGTACAAAGCTTTCTGGAGTACTATACTAGTCAGCATATGCCCCAGGAGTGAATACAACTGCATGCCAAGCTTTCTGGACCACAAGTCCAGCCCATGCCCAGCAGTGAATACAACTCCATGCCAAGCTTTCTGGACTATTAGTCCAGCCTATGCTCAGGAGTGAACACACTGCTTGCTAAGCTTTCCAGACTACTAGTCCAGCAGTGAATACAACTGCATGCCAAGATTTCTGGACTACTAGTCCAGCCGAAGCCCAGCAGTGACTACAACTCCATGCCAAGCTTTCTGGAACACTAATCCAGCCCATGCTCAGCATGAATACAACTCTATACCAATCTTTCTGGACTACTAATCTAGTCTATGCCCAGGAACAAATACAACTGCGAACCAAGTTTTCCGAAGTACTAGTTCAGCATATGCCCCAGGAGTGACTACAACTACACGGTATCACTACATATTATCCCCACCAACAATAGCACCGTATATATGGTCGTCTGGAACGGCCATAGGTGATATTTTTGGATGGGATAATTTTTGGGGTTTTTGGGAGCGGGGGTCTCCCCCGCTCCTTTAAAAATAATGCAGGGGTTGCAGGGGTGTCCCCCACAGGTTCCATGCCTGAATATCGCCGCAAAAATATGGCAATATTTTTGTATGGCGATATTTTTGCGGGTATATTAACACATGGAACCAACTACACCAACCTTTCTGAGTGCACACACTAAATGCTAAGCTTTTCACTCTTGGACCGAAAATGCCTTTAACACACAAAACTGATCATTTATCCCAAAGGCGTTTAAGTTTAAAAATAGAAGCCCATCCTCTCCCAGTCCCCCTACAAGCTGGTCGCAGTGCAAAATTGTGCTCACCTGTTGGAGGAGGAAATACTGCGAAATTGTGCTTTGCAGCTTTAAAGACTTGGAAAAACATCAGCAGCCTCACTTTCACTGGCATTGAAGGAGACATTGGGGGAGACATCTCCCTACAGGCCAGAGGCTTAGGGATGATTTCTTTGAAGACGTCACTAAAATACGCCTTCATGGGATCAGAATGCATTAGGTTTCGGAAGCGACTGAAGAGCGCCTCTTCTGAAGACAGCCTACGCTGTGGCATAGGAATTAGGCGTTCCAGTGGACTCTATCTCCACAAGTCAGTCAAAATTGGCTGCCACGACGGCCCCACCCATCCATGGATCCATAGAGTGCAGGGGGCTGATGTTGGTGGAGGCGTTATAGTTGGTGAAGAAGAATTCTCAAATTCCAGTCCAATGGTGGATTGAAAGGGTTTTTCCCCTCAGGCATAGACAGCAAAGACTTGGACCTGGCCTCTAGACCTGAATCCCCTGACGACCCAGACAAAATAGCAGAGCCCAAAGGCCCTGACAAAATGGCTGATAACACAGACAGGCGTAGGCTCCATTTTGTGACCCTCTGAAGTGATCTGTGTCTGTCAAACGACATGGAAAAGCTGGCCATCTCCCAGCTTAATCTACATACTGAATCTGTTGGTTGCCTCCATGACGACTACCCTGGCTGTCATGGAAACCCCAGTACTTCAATTGCCAACAGACATGCAACTAAACCAAAAAAGGATACAAGTTGCTTGCAACCCCAAAAGGATACAAATAGTCTGTATTGTGGAACTTGCGGAGGAATCCTCCTCTGGTAATACAGGTAATTGAAGTGGTAAACCTTTCTAATGATGACACTCTGTCTGATAGATAACCACAGTCAGAGGGAGGAATCCATCGAAAGGGCATAAAATGAAAACTCTCTCCCAGCTGTCGGATAGAAACAACAAGATAGGTATATGGCTAAAACATACATTCTTGCTATTACCTATACTATGTTTCCACTAACCTTATTGGGAGTCTTGAGGTAAGAAGAGGTCCAGTGTAATTGATCCACAAATTGAAACAACAACCAGGGAGAGGAATGTTAGTAGGGAAACTAATCCCGCATGGAACGAGGGTCGAACTAGAGCCGGGTTAGTGCACCCAGGAAAGCGTCCACCAGATCAGTGCACAAAAGAAAGGAAAACAAACATGCAAATTGAATCCACACTTGGAATTATTCCACACTCTTGAACTGAAACGTTTACACTGAAACCCCAAAAGGTAATCCTCTCTTGGAAACCGAACACAATGCCCTTGGAATACCCAACAGAAAGTTCTTGACTGAATAATACCTGAGAATGTCCGTAAAATGAACTTTCTTCTACCAAAGCAAATGAAAGTAGCAGCGAGTCAATTTGTGTGCCTTGTGTCCCACGATATGAGAAACGCGTTGTTAGTCAAGCGTTATAACGGACTGCTTGAGACTTGAGAGTTTATGTTGCTGCTTGTAACAGAAGCCAGTCGCGTGAGGAAAAACTTGCTTTCTCCGAAGGTAACGGAAAACAGCCGTAAGAATTCCACTGTAATGAATGCTGCCTCGGGAGCCGTGTCGGAAATGAAAAAGACTCGCATTCCCGACAGCAGTAAGAATTCCGCCTCGAGAGTCGAGTCAGAACGCACTTCAATGAAACAAAAATAAGCAACCAATTGTTAGATCAAGGAAAGGTTGCCCGCCAAGAAATACCGGTAACGTGTAAATAACAGACTTGCACGCAACCGCAGCTTCGGGAAAACATGAAAAAACATTAATCAGAAGCAGTTTTCAGTGTTATGCGAATGACACTCGGCCCTTTTTCAGGCTCCACGCAGCCACCTCCGATACCTTCTTCTCTCATACCAGACTGTCTGGCCGCAATTCAGGAATGGTGTGCAGCCAATGATCTCTGCCTTAATGCCAGTAAGACTGAGATCCCACTTGTTGGGACACCCGCTCCCTCCTTTACTCTCTCTCTCCGAGGCCGCCCACTCTGGGCCTCTTCCTGCACATTCCTGTGAGGCTAAGAACCTTGGTGTCATCTTCAACTCCACTGTCTCCTTCTCTCCTCACATCTCTAAGAAGTCAAAATATCAGCTTCACCTCCTCAGAGGTATTCTTCCTTTTCTCAATTTCCCCCACAGGCTCACTGTCTCCAGAGCTCTGGTCCTCTCTAGGCCGGACTAGTGCAACAGCCTCTTTCTAAATCTTCCTGCCTCTACTCTTCGACCTTTACAACTTATCCAGAACAGGACTGCAAGACTTGTCCTTGGCCTAAAGCTAAGGGATCGTATCTCTCCAGCTCTGAAATCTATTCATTGGCTCCTCCTGTCTGGAATGATCAAGTTCAAGACCCTCTGCATCGTCCACAAGGCTTTCTGGGGGCTGGGACCACTCTACCTCCAACTTTCTCTTCCAAAAAATCTTCCTTCTCGAGCTCTCTGCTCATCCACCTCCAACTCTCTGAGGGTCAGACTCTTATCCAAGCAGAAAGTTGGGGGCAGATCTATCTCCTCAGCTGGGGCTTCCCTCTAGAACAGCCTCCCTGATTCTATAAACTTGAGCAGCACCACAGCTGGTTCCGGAAGCAACTCAAGACCTTCCTTTTCACTTCTGTATTCTCTCTTCTTCTCCCCTGCTGATGCACCCGACTGCTCCGCGCACTGGTCTCCTGGTCACCCTCTGAACTCAGGCCCAGGCTCTTGCATGTCCAGTTGCCCTTGCACTGTCTCTGGGCTCCCCAGCACTTCAGGATCTGTATCTGCAACCCTACAGTCCCTTCTATCTTCACCTCTGAGCCACCAACTGGCTGCACTTGTGAGTTAACTGCACTTCCCCCCCTTCCACTCCCCCTGGCACTTCTCCCATTCCATCGTCCCCACAATTGCACGAGCTGGATGACACAAGGCCTAGTAAGATCGTTCTTTTGTCCTCCCTTGTCCCCCCCCTTGTCTTGTCGCACTGAGAAACACTTGTGTACAGGCGTGTTATAAATGCCACATATCATACATCGCTGTTTTGGCTGGAATTTTAGGGGCCTTAGAATGAAGATTAGCCCCTTTGAGGGATCCTTAGCAGAGCCGGTACTGCATGTCCAACGTTTTGCTTCCTCAGCTTGGCCGGTACCATGTTTGGCCCTAATGAGGAGAACCTCGGACAAAGGTCTGGTCCTTTCAGCCTCCTTTTGGGGAACCTCAGGAGTGACTTTGGCACATTTAGCACCTACCTGGGGAACCTCAGGAAAGGTTTAGGCTTAGCCCCCAGAGGGGGAAACTCTGGAAATTGCAGTAT
Source organism: Ambystoma mexicanum (assembly GCF_040938575.1). Taxonomy (NCBI): domain Eukaryota; kingdom Metazoa; phylum Chordata; class Amphibia; order Caudata; family Ambystomatidae; genus Ambystoma; species Ambystoma mexicanum. Next base: position 153,356,385 of record NC_090936.1, read on the forward strand.
CCAGATTAGACCCTGCATGGGACCTCTGGGCAAACCCCGGTAAGGCTAGATCCGGTGCAACTCCTCCCAACACCAGATGACCCCGGCAGGAATCACCCTTGTGGGGTGCCCTAAAAAGAAGAGTACTTACCAGACGTTTTCACTTTGAAACTCCAGATGTGCTGGAGGCAAGCAATGGAAGACTTCCTCCCACCTGATGAGCCTTCTCTGGAGTGTGCAGACACAAGGAGTCACAATAGAAGCAGGCGACCCACCGATGATCTGGGCCCAGGTACTCGAGACAAAGAATGTGAGGATCCGCCGCTGCATAATGTTGCCCGCAGGAGGAACAAGAGGAAAATCCCTTATGCTCCAGCATAAGTGGAGAAAAAGAAGCCGACACAGAACCGGAGCAGGAAGACAAATTGAAGGACAATTTGGGGAAAAACAAAATCTTAATGATGCAAGTGTGTCCGACCCCGACCATGTGAAGAAAAGGACTCGAGGGCGATGCGCTGGGTGGGGCCAAGGAAGGCAGGGCTAAAGCCACACGCGCTGCCCCGCGGCAAAATAAAAGATGGGCAATAAAACATGTTGATGCTTCAAAAAGTGCTCTGGTCCAGTCCCAAAGGACGGAATGTCCGACAAGTAGGACGGAAAGGACAGGACTTAGGAGTATGAAGGATACTATCCGTACAGTGGTCTGCGACTTACCTTTGCGTTGGTTGGGATACAGGTCAGGACTTCCCTCAGTTGGGATGCAGGTCAGGGTTTCCCTCAGTTGGGATGAAGGTCAGGGCTTCCCCTCAGTTGGGATGAAGGTCAGGGCTTCCCCTCAGTTGGGATGAAGGTCAGGGCTTCCCCTCAGTTGGGATGAAGGTCAGGGCTTCCCCTCAGTTGGGATGAAGGTCAGGGCTTCCCCTCAGTTGGGATGAAGGTCAGGGCTTCCCCTCAGTTGGGATGCAGGTCAGGGCTTCCCCTCAGTTGGGATGCAGGTCAGGGCTTCCCCTCAGTTGGGATGCAGGTCAGGGCTTCCCCTCAGTTGGGATGCAGGTCAGGGCTTCCCCTCAGTTGGGATGCAGGTCAGGGCTTCCCCTCAGTTGGGATGCAGGTCAGGGCTTCCCTCAGTTGGGATGCAGGTCAGGGCTTCCCCTCAGTTGGGATGCAGGTCAGGGCTTCCCCTCAGTTGGGATGCAGGTCAGGGTTTTCATATTGTGATGGCAGAACAATAGTTATGTTACAAACTGCCTTTGGCCTACAAATTGTTTCCGAGGTGTCCGTTTATTTTCTCAAGGTACTGCACCAGCATGCAGTGTACGACGTCCCCTTATTATGAAAACAAACATTATCGGAGTAAAATCCGAAAGAAAAAACAGTTTGCAGATCGAGGAAATAGAAGAATAAATACTTTCTGTACAGCGGTCGCGGTCCCTGTTCTAATGTTGCACTGCCACCTTGGGTTACTTACAAGAAGTGCATGAGGAAAAACCCTTAGAAAACCCTTTTCTGGCATTCAGCTGAAAGAGGCAGAACGCTTTGTGATACTAACACACGAGAACAAGGAGGGTGCAGTGGAGTCATTGCTTTACGTTCGTATTTCTCTTCATCCCTAGTAACAGTGAGATGTGATGGATGAGAACTAAATCAATTGCATGCAATTCCTAATTTCAGTTGTTTGTAAAGCGGGGAGCGGAGGTATGATAAGTCACGCTTGAAGAGGTTACCAACATCAATCTCATTAGGTGGGCTAATGCAATGTGGCTGTAGTTCTATTCTTCCCATTGGAGTTCATGTGGTATCCGGTTAGCAACGTTCTGATTACCTGACGGTAATCGCATTACTCTGAGCCTAGGGAGCTCAAGAACCCAGGAATAATACCCACAATACTCTTGCTTTTCCGGTCTCCGTTGTGTCACTTTCTGGGGCAGCACCTGGGTTGTCCGTTTTCATCAAGGTCTGGGCCTCCAACTCCCTCCCTAAAAATGTAAATGGTGGCCCTCCTGACTAAAAGGAGTGCCTGGGAGAGAGTCATGAGGTCAGAAATCACGGAAAAGAATCAAGACTGTACTTAGTTTAAGGCACAGGACAATATACAAACCTTACATAGAAAGCAAGGCACCCTTTATTGCCCATATCTAAAATCTGTCCCTTTTCTCATAGGAGACAGACTTATGAATTTAAAGGAACACCCTGCTCCCTAAATGTATTTTCCGAAAGTTTAGGAAAGGCATGAACTACTTATGCTTAACACAATGCTTAACACAATTTAATTTAAATTCCTTGTTCGAAATTTCTTAGCGTGCTTGTTCTATATTTCTAATTCAAAGTATTGTGTCTGATGTAAGGTGCAGTAGGAAAGTCCAAAAGTAAAAGGCCTAACAGAGATTGCAGTCAATTTATTGAGACTGAAGGGGTGAAAAGCCGAGCCAGGCCTGCAGGGATTCAAATCTTCAGCCCATAGTGTACTGCACAGTGAAGTAGTGTGTGCCTGGCCTCGTTTATTTACATTCTGAACACTTAAATATGTAAAAGCTACAGTTGTATTCCTCTTCAACCCTAACATTGTGTGATCAAATGCATTAATAATACAAATAATATTATGGTTGCAGACAGCATATCATGTCGTCTTCCTCCAGCTTCCAAGCGGTAATAGGTGGTAGCATTACCCTACCGAATAATTATCAATGTATTGACCTCGCTAGTTTGACTGGCCGAGTCGGCCCTGCTGGGATTCGAACCTATAGCTGCACGGTGCAAGCAGAGGCTTGAAGCAAATGCTCATATTGACAAGACACCTCGACTGTATGCTTCAAATTGCATTGACACTGCAAGATACCACAGGCCAAGATTGGAAATTGCTGTAGATATTACGATTGCTGGTGAGATATGGAAGCCATTTTGTTTACTCGAAGAACGATCGACTTTTTCATCCGGTGATGGCTGTATATTCATTTGTATTATTTATTAGTTGATGCGTAATATTTGTTGAAGCACTTCGATTTTGAATCATAAGTTATACCATTACGGTTTGCTTTGAAGTTACTAACTGCCTTTCTGGCGACCTTAAAAAGTGTGCAGGGGACGGGAGGACCCCAACTTTATGTCCTTTTTCTTTCTCATATATTTATTTTTACCAATATATTACATTAGGAGGATTCTGGTCAAATGTCCTCGTTAAGGGGAGAGCCCAATTACTTAGGTTACATTAAAAGGGCCAGCGGGATGACTGCTTCACAGATATGGTCACGCCATCATCATAATTGCGACAAGGAAATAGCTAAAATGGTAAGGCTTCTTTTGACAAAAGAGGAATATTTCTGATAAACTCATTGATGACTCAATACCCTTTTGAGGCTCTACCCAAATTACTGTTTCAAAAAGGTGACTAACACAGAGGGAGTAGGGCCCAATGACACAAAGAAGGTTGCTTTCATTGCGCGATCGAGGAGACCTGCTTGGGCGCCATCATTCCGACGAAGCAACAGAACAGCGGTGCACTGCCGTGAAATGAACATTGAAATATCATGTTATGTTTAGCAATTGAGAGAGTCAGTGAAGCTTTGTGTCTTTGGGAGAAACCCCTTCAGAACAGTACATTTCCTCCACCAGGGGTGGAGATGTATTCGTAGCCCATCGCTGCAAATGCACCTTCCTGGGGGCGGCTAATATAACCCTTTCCCCATGGATGCAGTGGGCCAATACATATGCAGGGGTTGGGGATGGCACCTAACACTGCCATATGCATGAAGGAGGCAGCAGAAAGTCCCTTGGCCAGTGGGAAGTCCCTTCTCTTGCATGGATGACCCATATGAAAATCAAAGGACAATTTGAAGCGAGTTTTTCCAGAAAGTTTGCTTAGTAAGGAGATTTCCACCAAATCTATGTGAAAACCACTACACTGCATGAGTCAATTACTAGGCCACATAGCCAAGTTTATACATTGTCCATACTAACTGAATGTTGTGTGTGTGTGTGTGTGTGTGTGTGTGTGTGTGTGTGTGTGTGTGTGTGTGTGTGTGTGTGTGTGTGTGTGTGTGTGTGTGTGTGTGTGTGTGTGTGTGTGTGTGTGTGTGTGTGTGTGTGTGTGTGTGTGTGTGTGTGTGTGTGTGTGTGTGTGTGTGTGTGTGTGTGTGTGTGTGTGTGTGTGTGTGTGTGTGTGTGTGTGTGTGTGTGTGTGTGTGTGTGTGTGTGTGTGTGTGTGTGTGTTCGTGTGTGTGTGTGTTCAGAATGATCAAGCCATAAATGTTGAACAAAAGGCCAATCAAATGGTAACCTTTTTTGACAAAAGCAGAAAACTCAGTAAGACTTGCTTTGATTCTTTTTCTAACAAAACAAGGGAAAAGGTGCAGCCCATGCAGGGCTACTGTGAAGGGTTGGGGAATGCCTGTGTCAAGAATAGCCAGGGAAATTGAGGCATATGGTACACTATGCATATCATTATCTAACAACACCTTCAATATTCCTAGGTAAGAAAAATGTACATCTTGTCATGTAGACTAAATAACTCCAATATTCCACCTATACTTATTAAACAAAATCTCAAGCTCTGGGTCCATCCACTTGGGGAATTATTCAAACAGGTCTGCCATACCTTTAACGTTCCGGCCACATGGACGCAATCGTTGATAATCCTGATCTTAAGGAAAGGGGATAAAAACAAAACCATCAATCTTTAGACCAATTGCCTTGCTGGACTCTTCCAACAAAATATTTGGCACACTAGTACTCTCAAAGTACTAAAGGTGCAGCTAAAAAATCTAAAGTTGCTATCTGTTTCCCAGGTAGGCTTCCGTGCAGGAATGGACACTCCCTTAAACGCTTTTGCTATGGCGCACCTGCGGGCAGCCAGGTAAGATAAAACATTAGGTATCGTCTACATGGCCTCTATCGACATGACTAAAGCGTTTGATACGGGCAGTAGAGGACGGCTTTGGGGGAAGCTTCGGGTGGCAGGTGTCTCCTCTAACCTGAAACGGCTGCTCGCTTTGCTACACAGTGATTCAACAGTCAAGAGTAAAACCTGACAGGGGGGGGCTCAATGTCGGCCCCAGTACCCACATATGTTGGTTTGAGGCAGGGTTGTGTTGTGGCCCCCAACCTCTACAACCTCTATACACTGCAGATCTGGGAAAGATATGGGAGAGGAGCCACACAAACCCAGTCAGGCTGGGTACGGTGACAATGGATTGGATAGTGTTTGCGGACGATATGGTTCTCTTTGACCTTACTCCAATTGGACTGCAGAGAAAACTCACATTGTTCCCTGCTTATGCAGTAGAAAACCTAAAAGTGAACGGATCCAAATTGAGAGTTCTAATACTCTCCACTAAACGCAATCCAAAAACCCTGACCTGGCGGGTGGGTGAAGATCCTCGAGAGAGTAAACTCCCTCACCTACTTGGGGTACTTAGTTTCCAACACAACTTCCAAGCAATCTGGGATCCAACGAATGAATACAAAATATAGATTGCTTTTAGTGAAAATGAAAAGGGTATATGCCCAGTTATGTCTTTTTGCCTTGAAACCTCTAATCCAGTTCTACTTGATGCAAGTAGAACCAATTATATTATATGGATTAGATATCACCCTTAACGATTTGAACAATCGCGCACCTCAGGCTATACAATTACCAAACTCAAGGACGAACTGTATATTCTTTTGGAATGGATAGGTTCCTCCAAAGAAGAACTGTTTAGTAACTCGGCCTGTGTGAAAAAGAAATTATTTCAGCAAGACTGGGCTAAAACCAATGAGGAGTTGGCTACCTATAATCTTCATAAAGAATATGCAAAGTTGAACAATAAAAAGCGGGTTTGTCAAAATATCTGCTCATTTTTTCCCTGTTAAAAAGAAATAAACACGTACTTGCGTTTTCGTTTAAATCAGTTCCCGACACTGGAAAGAGTGGCGTGATCTACAGAGCTTGATATTGGCTCTATGTGGGTTCCTCGGCACTATATCGAAAAAGTTAGTTATTAAATTCAGAAGATGTAACCGAAGAAATGCAACTGTAGTTTCAGCGTCCCTTTTTCCTCTTTTCTTCTTTCTCTGCTACCAACTTGCTGAATAAGCTTGCGATTGTAGGTGATTCGTAGTTCTTTATTACGTAACCTATGTGTTATTTTATGGTAATCCATTTACTTTTCCCTTAGGGAATTCTTTTATCTATGGAGAAATGTATCAACAATTATGTACTGTTTGTTCGTTCTTTTAACTTTCTTTTTTTTCCCTAATGTCTTGCCTCTTTTTTGTGAAAGGTTTCCACTTCTTTGTTTGTGGGCACCAAAACACATTAAAAACAAATAAATATAAATAAAATAAAATAAAAATCGATTTCTTAGACAAATAAGCACAGACTCCAAATGCAACTCTTATCCATTATTAGGGGTGTGCCTTAGTCCTCCCGGCCAATGAGGAGCTTAGAACAGGGGCTTTTCCACATGGTACAGCCTCGCTCTGAGCCTCCTCAGGGCTGGAGGCTACCATGTTCCACCACCGGTTCACAGGTAAGTGGGCGCTGCCCATGCCCCCTTTCCCTTCCACATCTCCTTTCCACCGCACCCCACCTAACTTGCGCAGCCTGCTCCTTCTTCGGCACCGGGAGCACTAGTGACCCGGCGCATCACTGACCCCGCAATGGCCACCATGGAAAGGGAGGAGGGACTATATGTAGTTCCCTTCTCCCCGACCCATGGAGCCATCTTTTTTTTATTTTTTATTTGAAAGTTGAGAAACAGCGATCATGTTGTTTCCCAACTTTACAAGTACCCCAGTACAATGCACCAGGGTACAAATAGCAATATTACACAAGCGGGGGAGGGGCATTTCTGTGCCTGGTAATGTCCCAGGGCTAACGTTAAAGCCCTAGCTTTTCCCAGGCTTGTAACTGCTGCACCGGGGGAATTTCTGACCCACTGCTTGGGTAATATTGATTAAATATGCATCAAGCCTCTCTTATACCAGGTGTCTTGGTTTATCAAGTTCCAGTGAATATGCAAACACCTGTTTTTGCGAATGTGTGCTATGTTGAGAGGCAAATTGAATTAGAATACAACTCCTTTTTTTTTACAATTATGTAACACCTTAGCAATCGCCAGCAAACCACAGGCGCACTCTTCAACTGGTTCACCTCCTAACTCTCAGGCAGATAGAAAACATTCCAGATGGGTACGTTCAGATCGGACTGTCGATCAGTCTCCTGTGGTGTCCAACAGGGATTGATACACTTGCCAGTGATCTTCAATCCCTATATGGAACCACTTGGGTGGCTTCTCAATGACCCCAATATCTCACGTCACCAATACAATGAAGATGTTCAGTTGTACCTCCGATTTTATTGTACTAAAAACATTTTATGCCCCAGAGAATGTCACATCTCCATTTAAGTTTGGATGACAAGCACTTACCCAAAATTCAATCCAACCATATTCAGCCTACTAGGGCATCCATCTAAACAGGAGTACATCGAGGGGCGGCTAAAGGACAGGCACCTTAATGCACTGTGTGACAAATCACTCAGGATTGTTACTGACAGCAATATCTCCTTAGGACAATTCATAAACTGAAAAAATCAGGGTATTACCTAGCACTCCTCTGGAAGGTAAAAAAAAGATTTCAGAACACAGTCCAGGCCCATGGTAATCACACACCATGATGGAGAAAATGCCCCCTCAACTTGAAGTACTCTGTCAAATTAGAGTGTTTGTTTTTTTAGATGGTGAGGTCATCTCAGAACGTGCTGTAATTAGACATAGTGTACTTCAAGGACAAACATAGTAAATACCTTTTAACACAGAAAAGCATTTGCAAGTTAGGGTTAGGCACAGACCTAGTCAAAATGCTTGCATTCACAGTGGTGCACAGAGGTCCTCCTAATAGGTCTACTCTTAATGTAATAGAATGCATACCCTTACATGGGTAAACGCTGATGTGTTAGAGCAAAGCCACCTCAAGTATGCTTACAGGGGCAAATGCGGGCAGGGAAAGGCATTGCAGATGTACCCTATAGGGGCAAATACTAACAATATTTGGGCAAATCCAGCATGATGTGTTCCAACAGTGACAATGCTGGCATATTTCTCTGTCTATACTGTATCAACAAAACGTTCCACCTTACAGCTGGGTATCCATTTGTTTTTCTGCACAAACACTGCATGTTAGTTACTTATCGTGAAGAGTTTATCTTTTCACCTGAAACATTTTTATAGAGCGCATTATTTGGCACCTGCCAATAGCATTACTCCTTCGATTTCTCCCCATCACCGATAGGGCTAAAAAAAAACAAAAAAAAAAAAAAGGAAAAAAGAAAAAACCCTCCCCAATCCTTATGTGGAGTGGCGCTGGACCCAAACAGAACTGCCCAGGAATGATGTTTAGCACTACCCAGCATGTTGCATTAACCAGTGCCCTACAGTGTAGGAAATGAACGCAACCACCAAGATGGCACCCAGCACATACTGTGATGTGTTTAAGTTTATTTATACTTCACCATGTTCCCCATCGAGGGTATTGGTAGTGCAGAGGATCACACACTTGACTTTGAAAAATTGAGCAGCTCTGGGAGCTGGGTTTGGATGGCTACCCTCGTGCTCATACTTTAAAATTCTACTTGTTTTGGAGTTTTCTGGGGTGGGCAGCATAACAATGAACTAGCATGAATGTGTTTTATGAATCAGTTATTGACAAGGAAAACATTAATTCTACAGCTGGGTTCAAATCTGTCATTTCAGTGCTCGAGTACTTATCTTTTCAGAAGGCCAAATGCCACATCATGCTTGATCGGTCGATGGCTTGGGGCCGGGAGTGCACTTGTGATGATGGATGATTTTCTCTTATGCTTCTGCAATAGACTGTGGTGCCACATTTTTATAAAACCATGTGCTAGCCTCTTGAAAAGTGGATCTTATTGCAAGGAGGTTTCCTTCAAGGTTGTGGGGGCTCTTGCAACGTGAAGGTTCACATCCTTCAGAGGGGCAATTCCAGTCTACCTGGGATTCAAAAAGACAAGTGGCCCTGATTGAGGTGCCCAGTCTTTACTGCAATGAGCAAGTCTTTGCTCAATGAAAGTGTCACATTTCAGACTTGTGACCCTCTCCTCCTGCCTCATCAGGTATTTTGAATGTCCTTTTTAAGGACCACTTTCTTCATTTTTACACTGAACTATTGGGCAGCAAATTGGGATTTAACCCTGTGAATTTTTTGGCCACTTGGCGGAGCACAACAGTCCAAAAAGGGAATCAACCCTGTGAACTATTGGGCAGTAATTGGGATTTAACCCTGCAATTGTTTTTGGATACTTGGTCAGGTAATATATTGGCCAGGAATTGGAGTGCGCGCCTCACCCCTGCTTTTTTTTAACATCCATGGTAATGGGTCGGCATAAAGTAGGCGGATGGACCAGTACACAGGACACTGCCAAAATTAATAAACCACCATGGCCAATGACCCGAAACTGCAGTCTTGGTTCGTTTTCACATAACTATTCAATCCTCAGACATTTCAGAGTCTGTGCATACCTCAGCAGACATAGAATAGACATTGCCTTACTACAGGAGAACCACCTCACCACAGACAAACAGTCGTTAATTGCCAGAAAGTGGGCGGGACAAATTGTGGGCTTCCCATTCTCAGCATACGTCCGTGGGGTGTTAATTTGCATATCCCCTACAGTGCCTTTTAAAGTGACCCAATATAAATCAGACGATAAAGGCAGAATGGTGCTGGTACGGGGCCTCCTGGAGAATGTGGATACCTACTTAATCAATACATATGGCCCAAACCATGACACAGACACCTTTTTTCAAACACTTTATCCACGCCTTGGGCCATACCGAGAGGGCAAGAGAATATGGGGAGGAGACTTTAACTGTGTTATAAAACCCACAAATGGATAAGTCAGCTACTAAATTCCACAGACCTGCCCCGCCAGCTAGGTCCCTGATAACACTTGTCATCAAGAAGAACGCTCCACCCAAACGCCAGCCATTACTCTCACTTTTCGGCACCACATGTGTTCACACCAGACTTCATTATTTCTTTGTGGGAAGAGACCTGGTCCCTGAACTCATAGCCACTGAATATAAGAGTTTGGTATTATCAGACCATTTCTCGCTCTTTTTGAAGTGGCAATACGTACCTCCCAAAGCATCGATCCCAGCATGGAGACTCAAGAGTGAGGCACTGCAGGACCCTCTTTTTTCGAGACCATATCCAAAACATAACTCTGGCAGTGTCACCAGTGCTGGCACCCTTTGGGACGCTTTAAAAGTGGTCATTAGAGGCGCAGCTATTGCCAAATCAGGAGGCATATAAACCTCACTAAGTAAAGAACTTACCTCCATAGAGGAGGCGCTACAAAAGCATGCACAGTCAGGACAGGCCCAACAGAATTGTGGCGCCAATAACACAGCACTGCGACAGAAATGCCCAGAATGCTTGGAATTTAGAAATTTAGAATGCCCAATCAAATTGCAGAATAAAGGACCGCCTTACCAAAGGCTAAGTTTTGCCCATGGATAGAGTTCAGGGAGTAATGTTTTAGAAAAGTATGGACAGAGGCCCATGTGGCTGCTTCACAAATGTTATGAATGGTAACACCCCTCTGCAGAGCAGTGGAGGCAGCCACCCCCCTAATAGAATGGGCCCTCAAGCCTACCCCTCAAGCCTACCGGAGGGTCCTTACCCGCCAGATGGTAGCATTCTGAGATGGGCAAGATAATCCATCTGGACAAGGTCTGCTTAGTAGCAGCATGACCCAAACGCCTTCCAGCGCATCCTACAAAGAGCTGATCGTCCACTCTGACCCGGGACATGCGTGAGATGTAGAAGCTTAACAATCTCCTACGATCCAAACTATGTAGCCTCTCCTCTTCCTTACCAGGATGCAGAGGGGGATAGAACGCCGGAAGAATGACCTTCTGGCTTAAATGAAATTCCGACACAACCTTCGGAAGAAAAGAAGGATGAACCCTAAGGACAACCCTGTCCTTATGGAACACAGTGAAGGGTGGCTTGGCGGATAGTGCCTACAACTCACTCACTCTGCGAGCCGAAGTAACCGCAACAAACAATACTGTTCTAAATGTCAACGGTCTCAAAAGGACAAGAATGTAAAGGCTCAAACGGAGCTCCCATTAGGAATTTTAGAACCAGGTTCAAATCCCAACCGGGCAGCTGGAAAGGTGACGGTGGGAACACATTAGTGAGCCCTTTCAAAAACTGAGAAATCAAAGGAATCTTAAAATAAGAACGCTCCTCAGACGAGCGCTTAAATATGGACAGTGCCACCAGGTAACCTTTAATGGTACCCACTTGCAGGCCCTTGTGGGCTAATGAAAGCAAAAAAGACAGAACCACAGGAATGGCACATGAAAAAGGATCCACATTCTTAATCCTGCACCAGTTGCAGAACTTTCTCCAACCGCAACGGTACAGGGACTTTGTTGTGGGCCTTCTGGCCAAAAGCAACACCTCCATCACGTCTTCAGGGAGGTCCCAAGCCTTATACCTCAACCTTTCAGAAGCTAAACATGAATGTTGAGGGACTGGACCTCTGGATGGAGAACCTGACCCCCCTCCCATGAGAGCAAATCGTCTTGGTAGGGAAGACGGCGTGGAGGGCAGATGGACTTGTCTAGAAGGTCCGGGTACCACGTTCTCCTGGCCTATGCCGGATCAATGAGGATCATTCAGGAACCAAACCTCCGTAACCTCCGCAGCGCTTGCGGAATGATGGGGACTGGAGGAAACGCGTACAGCAGTGGGTCCTCCCACGAACGCCTCCCCTACGGCTCCTCTTGGAGGAAATTCCCGCTAGCTGAATCTTTCGCACTTCCGGTTGACACTGGTGGCAAAGAGATCCACTTGTGGGGTCCCCCAAAGGGCGAAGATCTCCAGGAGAATCTCCTGAGCCAGCTCCCACTCGTAAGAGACCGTGCTCTGCCTGCTCAGAGCATCCGCTGCCACTTTTTCATCTCCGGTTAGATGAACTGCCGAGATCAAAATCTCCTGCTGGATGGCCCAGAACCAACGCAGCATCGCCTCTCTGCACAGAGGGAGAGATCCTGCCCCCCCTTTTTGTTGAGGTAGTGCATGGCCACTGTATTTTCTGTCAGAATCAGGACATTCTTTCCCCGCACAGCCGGCAGAAAAGCCTTCAGGGCTAGCCTGACAGCACTCGGCTCCAACAGATTTATATGGAGTCTGGACTACGACGGAGACCAACGACCGCTGATTGTCAACTTGTTGACATGAGCTCCCCATCCCGTGAGTGATGCGTCCGTCACGATCATTATCTTCGGCCAGGGTAGCCAAAATGGTACCCCCCCTTCATCAGATTGCCTTCGACGACCCACCACAGAAGATCCTGGGCGACCGAGGGCGGCACCTGAGCTGGATCCGACATCCTGCCGGAGGCCTGCGACCACTGCATTTTGAGAGCCCACTGCAAAGATCTCATCCGCAGCCTGGCCTCTGGCACCAGAAGAATGCAGTTTGCCATGAGGCTGAGCAACCTCAAGAACTCGAACGCCGGGAGACTCTGGGCACGTTGAAACTTGTCCACCATCTGCAGAATGTTTTGAGCCCTCACCTGGGGAGGCGAACACTGCCCCAGAGATGTGGTCGAGCACTGCTCCGATGTACTGGAGCCGCTGGGTAGCTGTCAAGTGGGACTTCTTTAAGTTGATAGCGAAGGCCAGCTTGCAAAGGGAGTGGCAAGTGACTGACAGATGATCAGGGAAGACATGAATCCCCCCTTTCCTGAGATATGCTGCCACCACCAACATGAGCTTGGTGACGACCGACGGGGCAGAGGTCAATCCAAATGGCAGGACCCGAAACTGAAAAGTCGCCAACCGCGAACTTCAGGTACTTCTTGTGCTTGGGATGAATCGGCACATGAAAGTAAGCGTCCTTGAGGTAGAGAGACACCAACCAGTCCTGAAGTTGAAGGGCCTGGAGGACTTGAGAAAGAGTAACCATCTTGAACTTGACCTTCCTGAGGAGCTTGTTCAAACCACGCAAGTCCATGATGGGTCTCAATCCCCCGTCTTTTTTCGGGATCAAAAAATATGGGGAATACCATCCCTTGTTCCTCTCCGCTACAGGCACCAGTTCTATGGCGCCTTTCTCCAGCAGGGATTCAATTTCCTGCGCAAGGAAGACAGTAGCCGTGGGCTATGATCTCCAGAACCCACACACCTGAAGTAATGGCACGCCATTCTACAAGATGCTGCGCCAGCCTTCCCCTTAATCAGCGAACCATGGGACATGGCCTCATGACTGAGCTGAAGCGGCTGCGGCAGTGCCTGAGGGAACTGCCCGAGCGGCTTTGGCACCTCGAGTACCTTGTTTTCCACCTCTGGTACTCCTACGTTGGCCCCTTTGACTGGCCGCTCCCCTCAATCTACCAAAAGACGAGTAGTATCGAAAGGAACCTCCCCTCCATTGCTGTCCCCTAGGACGAAAAGGCGGAGATTGGCGGACTGCAGCGCTCAACGACTTCGCTGCAGCTTTGGAGGTCTGCAAACTCTCATCAGCCTTGCTGCCAAAAAGATGTACACCATCAAAGGTCATGTTGAGAAGCCGGGCTTGTATGTCAGGAGCAAACCCCGACTTCCGCAACCACGCAAATCTGCGCATCACGGTGCTCGCCGCCATGGACCGGCTGACACAGTCTGCCATGTCCAGACCGACTGAACGGATTCACACATGGCATCCTTGCCATCCTGAACGAGGGCAAGAAAACCATCCCGTTCTGCCCCTTCGGGAATATGTTCAGTCGCCAAAGACACACAATTCCACAGAGCGTGAGCGAAACGTGCTAAGGCGCACACAGAGATGGCTGCCTGTAAAGCCATACACCCTGAAGAAAACACTTTCTTCGCCCAGACTTCAAAACGTTTATCGTCCCTATCAGGAGAGATGATAGGGTACGACGCCTGCTTTGCCGGGGCCGTAGCCGCCTGCACCACCAAACTCTCCAGAGTGGGGTGCGTCGTCAAGAAGCAGCAGTCGCTACTGGCTGGACGGTATTTTTTTCGGCAATGACTTGCTCACTGCCGGGAGACACTCCGGAGCAGTCCAAGGTGCCGCCATCCTTCTCTTTAAAGCCATATGAAATGGCAGCACCGGGTCAGTGGGTGGACCTTGGTCAAGGATATCCGTCAGGTGATCCTGCAGAAAATCCACTGGTGGCGCAGACCACCCCAAGTACTCTGTCACCCTCGACATGAGACGCCGGTATGAAGACTCGGCTTGCGTGCCAAGCTCAGGCCAACAAACTCAACCTCCGGAGAGGTGTCCAGACCACTGGCATCGTGCAAAGACTGACGCAGGTCTTCCAACTGGCTATGACCAGACAAGTTTGTCAGGAACCTCATCAGGAACCAAACCTTCATCAGACCCTTCACCCACCTCATAGATGCAATCCAGAGGCTGGAATAAATCAGTGTATGAAGGCACAGAAAAAGGTTCAAATACAGGCCTCACTGAATTCTTCACGGCCTTCCTCAGAGTTTCCACCAATGCACGGGGTACCTCCGGTAAAGCCTCCACAAAAGGCGTTGAGGGCTTCGACGGAATCGGCATCGACGTCGAGCGTGGTGCCGATGGCTTCGACACAGGCCTTGAGGACGGTGCCCCGAGCGTCTCCTTCGACGGCCTCGGTGCCGATGGCGTCGACAACTTCCTCGGAGGCGGAGACTCAAGAGAGTCCCTCGACGGACATGGCACCGATGGCGTTGACGTCTTCTTAGAAGACTTCACAGGCTCCGATGGTCCCGAGGGCGTCAAGGACCGGGACCTGGAGCGGGCATGGCTGGAGCAATCTACTTTGTCCGATCAGGACCTCGATAGCTCCCGATGATCGCGCCGACCGCCCGAGCCCGAAGGCATGCGAGCGGTAGCTCTAGCGAATTACTTGCCAGCTTCTCTCGAAGGCGCGGACAGAAAGGAGCCCTGCGATTCGAAAATCGCCATCATTTTCTTACGAAATGCGTCCCATTCTGCAGGAGAGGAATGCTTGGTAGGACAAGCAACCCGCCGTCTGGTGGAGTCCTCGGACGAGGACGGGGAAGGCGACCTGTAACGGCGCTTCCGCGAGTGCCTAGAAGAGGCAGAGGAATGGTGGGAACCACTCTGGGACCGAGACCCCCTGGACTTATGCCACCACGCAGTAGCCCCTCAAATCGTCGGACAAAAGCCCAGCGGATTTCGACTTTCAGGGTTTGGAAACCCTACCTACAGATAGCTTCTTCTTCCGCTCCCGCAATGCCTTCAACGTCAAAGACTGGCAATCGTCATAGTCAACAGTGGCGGGGTCCTCGCCGAGGCACCAGAGGCAGACGTCATGCAGGTCCGTAAGTGACATCTTGGAACCGCAGTCACGACACTTCTTGAATCCCGACCGTCGGGTAGAAGAAGATGAAGACATGATATCTTCACAAACAACCAAGTTCGAAGAACCGATAGAAATCAGAAGAACTGAGGCGCACCGAGATCACCGAAGCGAACACGTTCGTGGAAAAAACAGAACTGAGGCTACGGGCGTCGTGTGTCCTACATATAACATCGGGTGACGTCAGCCATCGTAGGAGGTCCTCGAAGGGGCGTATCGACGTCATCAACGCAGGAGATGAACATTTTCCAAAGCACACTGCTGTGGTGATTACCTGTCATAGATGTGGAATACGTCGGAGGAACAAATCCCCTCGAATCAATAATCATAACCCTCCTCAAGCCGAACAAATCGTCAGAGTGTGGCTCCTATAGGCCACTGTCCATGCTAAATCAGGACAGCAAAACTCTGACAGCATTACTTGCCAATAGGTTGGAAAAAGTGATCCATATCCTTGTGCACCCCGACCAAACGGGATATGTGCCAGGAACCTAAGGTGCTTGCACCACATAATCGACTGTACCGCAACATTGGACACTCCCTGCACGATAGCTTAGTTGGATGCCATAAAAGCATTCGACTCCATTAAATTCGATTGGCTATATGCCACGCTGCCCTGGTTTGGCTTTGGGCAGAATTTCATTAATTGGGTGAGGTGAGTATACACCAAACAATGGCAAGAGTTAAGGCAGGCAAACACTTCTCAGGGCCATGGGAGCTAGAAAGGGGCATGAGACAAGGCTGCCCACTATCCCCATTGCTCTATATTTTGGCAATGGAGCCAAAAGCAGCACACATAGGTGCAGGCATACTCATTGATGGTACACGTCATCTAATATCATTGTACGCTGACGATATATTGCTTTATGTGCAAAACCCAGAAGACAACCTGGAACTTATAATGGATATTCTAGGACTTTCCGCACGGTATTTGGGTATCCCAATTAGTAAAGATAAGTCAACCTTTTTCCCACTGGTTAGCTTAACTAAGATGCACCATGATAAACTACCTGTCCTGGCTTTGCAACGGAGCACTGACACATTCAGATACTTAGCAATCAACATATACCATGACCTCGCGCTAGAACACACCAACAATACGCTAAAAGCCCTACATACCATAAAAAGTTCAATGAAGTACTGGACCAAACTACCCCTCTCACTAACGGGCAGAGTCACACTAATAAAAATGGTGGTACTCCCCAGGCTCCTACATCATTTTGCACATCCCATATAATATACCAAACACGTTTCTCAAAACCCTAAATTCCCTATGCAGGGAATTCCTATGGCGTAGGGGTAGGTGTAGAATGGCATTAACCTCACTACAGAGGCCTTATGAAGAGGGCGGCATCAAGGCTCCACAATGAGTCACACTACATTGCGGGACAACTGCAGTTTGTGGAGGGTTGGCTAGCAGACTAGCCTACTGCAGACACCAAACTACTTCAGCCCCCAACACCCAACTACTTTCTCAAAGAGCTGTTAGGGTACAAGAAGCCCCGGCCCACTCGTAATCCACACCTTGTATCACCAGGCATCCTAATGTGGGAGAGGGCACTCAAATTGATAGGACTGGCAGACCCATTCTCAGTGCAAATTGCCCTAGCCTCACTTTCTCCAACAGCTTCCCAGGCTCAGCTGAGTATACCTACATATTGGGAACCTCACAGGGTAGCCTCTATTAAGGACCTGCTGAAGGGCACTTCCTTTATACCCTTCAACTAACTAGTAAACAATACCGGCATACACCACGGTCAGTATCTGTTGGACCGCACTATCCAGAACATAATGGGCAGATGGCCAACATACAACGAAACAATGGATACACATTTTATAGTTAACACCCTGTACAACATAGCAGAAAGTGGTCACGCAATATCCAGGTTATATGACTTTCTACTGAATAGCAGACCCTCCGGTGCTCTGGCAATTAAAAGTGACTGGGAAGAAGACCTAGGCACCCCGTTCCGAGACACAGACTGGGCAAAGATATTGAAGTACCATAAAAAAGTATCTTGCAATGCTAGATTGCAACTGATCCAGCTGTTCGTTACCCACGGTGCATATTTGATGCCCCTTAGGATATCATGTTTCCTGGGGGCTACCATACAAAACTGCCCTAGATGCGACGCCTATGAGGCTGGTCTACTACACATGTTCTGGACATGTCCAACTATTGGGAAATATTGGAGTGGAGTGTCTTCTAGACTGAGTAGAGCAGGCTTTATCACAAACCTGCTATCAACATCTGCTTGCTTACTGGGACTCTTTACGTGACCCAAAACTACACGGTACGCATCTAAAATTAAAGATCTGGCATATATACTAGCCAAACGCAGGATAGCTATGCCATGGAAATATCCACACGCCCCCAATATAGAGGATTGGCGGAGCAACATTAAAAAATGGTCAGTAGCCGAAAAGGCGGCCTGGAGGTGTGCAATAACTTGAGCTGCTCAGACACCAACGAAGACATTACACTATGGACCACTCTAATACAATCTCTATTTGTTTCAGAAGCAGATGACCCTGTATTGACATACACTCCACTGACATCAACACAGACAACCTAACCTTAATAATCACCATTTACATAGGAAAGATGCCAACACTGCAAGCAACTCGGGAGGGGGGAGGGGGGGTACAAAGGTTGGGGAAGGGGGTAAAGTTGGGAAATGTGTTAATGTTTAATAAGGGACCTTGTTGTGTTGCAGAAACACGCTCATCAAAAGGAAAATTGCAAGATCCCTCACACTATATGGTTGTAACTATGTGATAAAGTAAACAATCAATACAAATTGTTTAAAACAAAATAAATTACTAAAAAATAAAATCAAGCATAAATCTCTGTGCCATAACAGGCTCGGGTATCGGCAAATGCGTTGTTCAGACTCAAACCTACAGTAATTTAGTACTTTGGAATCTCTAATTTCTGAGCACTACAAGGACCCTTGTCACAACATCAATTTCGATAATGCAAAAGATTTTCTTTTACAGAAATGTCATACTAATGGTGATGTGGAGTTCACCTTCAAGACATTTCTGTGTGAGATGAAATGCAAACACAAAGTAACCTTGATGGTTGTTGTGGGGAAAGGTGGGTCAGAAGACAAGTCTCTGGACAAAATACTGTTGGGTTGCATTAGAGAGCAAATGGCGAGGTAAACAATGCAGTCAAGCGATTGGTGGAGTTACTGTATTGGAGCCAGTAGAAATGACCTCCCATACCCTAACAACTTACACATGTATTGTCACAGACATGCTATCATGCCCCATTCCATTATAAAGATACTTGACAAGTAACCAATAATGCTCCTTGTTTTCCCATTATAAAAGCATGACTCAGTCCCAGGATGCAAAGATAAATCTGGGGCAATCGTCTACCTAAAAATAATTTAGGCACTGAAAAAGCAACCAGGAAGCCTACATATTCATATTGTTCACAGGATAAATATAGTATAGATGTTGGCTGTTTGTGGTTAGTTAATGAATTCTGTAAAGTACAGTAGGCACTTTTGTAATACGAATAGACCCTCACAGTAACAAATCTGTATTTTGTGACTGGGTCAAGGTCATGACCCTGTCAAAAGGAGGGGGGGGGGTGCGGGAAGAGGGGCCTATTTCAGCCTGGGGCAGAAGTCTCACTCAGACCAAAGCTAGAACCAGTCCTGCCCCCTGAATGGGAAGTGCGAGTTTGGACGTCCGCAGTACTGAAATAATTTCCCTCAAGTGCCGAAAAGATTAACCCTGATACCACCCTTTATTTCCCAATACCTCTCAATACAGTTGCTGGCCACAATTCTCTCTTCTTTTTCAGGACTCCCATCTATCACAATGCAACAGCAAGCAACAAGGAAAACTCCAACCAGAAACAAACACCAAAACACCGAAATACAGCAATTCCAGCAATGTATGAACCGGCCCTACAACCCAACAGAAGAACACAAAAGTTACCCCACAAAAAAATTACTTTAAAATCCACAGCATTCCTGTAAACCACCATAGCCGGTCTGTGAAACAGTTCTGAAAGGGGCTTGAGCGGCTTAGCAGGGATTTTGAAGTCTCTTCCCCTGTAACACACCTCCTGGTGAAGACAGGCAGCCATTGCTGAAAGACTTCCGGTGAGCTCTGATGTCAATGGGAGAGGGTGAAAGGCACAGAACCACAAGTCTTCCACTACAAAAGCAGACAGCAGGAGAGGCAGAGCGTGGGTTGTACAGGTGAGGTCACGGAAGGAGCTTGCAAGGGACCAAGAGACCAGGAGGAGGATGGACGACGGAGCGGAGTGCTGGTGAGATGCCGGAAGAGTTTAGAAAAGGTGAGCTATGAGAGAGCGAGAGCGCGACAGAGAGGGTGCGAGAGAGAGAGGGCGAGAGAGAGAGAGATATATCAGTGGTGCATAGTGTAGTGTGTGGAGAGGGTGGTGTGTAGTAGGTGAGAAAGAGAGAGAGGGAAGGAGAGAGAGAGTTAGTGATAAGAGTAGGGGAGTGGGTGTTGTAGTAGTTCATGTGAGAGGCAATGAGTTAGTACAGAATGAAACTTGAAGAGAGGTGTAGGAGGGATGTGCAAAGACAGAAGAGTAGGAAAGAATTAGGGAGGGGTGTGAGTAGTAGTGAGAGGGAGTGTAGTGGAAGTGTGATCAGGGCACAATATCCCCGAGTTTGGTGGAGGGTAGAATATCAGTGGAGAAAGGAGAGTAGTAGTGGTGGTGGGAGGATGACAGTGTTTGGAAGGAGAGTAGTCATGGCAAGAATAGTAGTAGACAAAGTAGTTGTGTGGGTTGAGTGGGTTTGCAAGTTGTGAGGAGAAGTAGTAAGGGGAGAGGCGAGGACTAGTGGTGGAAGTCAATGGAGGGAAATGTGGAGAAGTGAGAGTAGTAGCAGTAGTAGTACAGAAGAGGGAGAGTAGTAGTAGGGCAAAGAAGGTGTAGTAGAATGAGAGGAAAGAGTGGTAGGAAAAGAAGGCAGTAGCACTGGAAGCATGAGTCTCCAGAAGGAGAGAGTGAGACATCAGAGACACAGAGTAGAAGGGTGTGGGGATGTGAGACAGTGGGTGAAGTTGGACAGATGAGAGCAGGGGAAGGAGTAGAGTAGTAAAGAGAGATAGAGGATTGGAAGATCAAATGGCACATGCATACATGACCCTTTTAGACTAAACATTGGTAGGTTAGGGTCAGCTAAAAAGTCCCTGAGGGAGTTCGATAACCTGCTTTCAAGGACACACCATTCGAAAAGGCAGTGGTAGGCAGTAGGAATTACCGGTCGCGAGCACCAACGTGGGGTAACTGGCGCTTGTGCTCTGGCGGGAATCCCAGGGGAGATGAGAGAGGGACAGCCCTAGCACCACTTTTCCCAAGCTCCTTTTAGAGCTGGTGCTTCTATTCAAATGCATGTCATTACATAAAAGGCAGTTCAGATTTGAATTCATAATACATTCCTTGATTTAAGAGTGGGACTGAGTTGTTCAGGCCATCTGCGAAAATGATCAAAAGTTGGCAGAAGAATATTAAAACTATATTAAATCAATGATGGGAAGGATCGAAATCACAGCTGCTGATGCTTTCTCAGAGAGTATTTTAATCTTTTCTCTACCAACAATTTGGCAATGACATGGATTCATGGATATGAACCTACTTTCGGGCCAGGACACTTGCATACACTGTTGACATCATGTAGGTGCAGGCATGATGACCTCTGCTCTGCGACAGGGAGTCACCTAGTTGTGAATCACTAGGCATCAGTTGCATCTCAAGAAGGTGTTATGAGACAAAACGGTGGCAATGCGTGTATGGAAGGGTATGGTATTGTTTATTTATATAGCGCCTATACACAGGCAAGTGTTTCAAAGCGCTTAAGGAGGGTGGGAACATGGCAGAAAAACAACAGTCGCTCCGAGGCCTTGAAATTCTGAGACCATAATAGTATGCATAGGCAGAGTAAGTGCATACAAAAAAACATTTAACAGTTTCAGATACAGCAAATAGGCCTGACGGTGATTCTGCAGTTATACCAGTGCAATTAAGGGGTGAAGACAAGGGAGAACAGACAATCTACAGGCGCGGTGCGCAAGGATCATGCAAGTGCACAGAAGGTCAGAGGGAAGAGAGGATAAGTACACCCGGTCGGTTGAGACTGGGGTAAGTGCATAGAGCCACTCTCTTGGGTTGTTTCTCAAGTGCAGCGAGTGTGAGTGGGGTGTAGGGCCCTGAGGCAATTGCAAAAGAGGACTGGCAGGGGTGCCGGGGACCTGTGGGACTCTGAGGTACACCAGGCGATCTGTCAGCAAGCTCTAACAAAGAGGAGAGAGAGAGCGAGGGAAAGAACAGAGAACTAGGTTAGCAGGGTAGAGGTAGAGAGAAGGAAGAGGAGAAGAGGATGGTCTTGAGGAGTTTCTGGAATTTAAGGAGATCCGGCTCAAGTCGAAGGCCGGCAGGAAGGCTATTCCAGAGGGAAACACCTGCTGAGGATAAGGATCTTCCTCCAAATTTCTGCTTGGAGAACCGGCTCACTCGCAGAAGGTTGGAGGTAGATGAGCGGAGGGCTTGTGAGGAACAGCATTTAGATAGGCAACGTTGCAGGTAGGTAGGTGCCAGGTCCCAGAAACCCTTGCGAAAAATGCAGAGGGTCTTGATCTTGATCCTTGCAGCCACAGTGAAGGGATTTCAGCGCTGCAGAGATGTGGCCCCTGGGCTTGAGGCC
The DNA here is from genome assembly GCF_040938575.1 of Ambystoma mexicanum. Lineage (NCBI taxonomy): Eukaryota > Metazoa > Chordata > Amphibia > Caudata > Ambystomatidae > Ambystoma > Ambystoma mexicanum. The sequence goes on from NC_090936.1 coordinate 153,378,462, forward strand.
AAGCCCAAGGATAAGTCTCGCAGTTCTGTTCCGGATGAGTTGCAGAGGGCGCAGGGCAGAAGAAGGGAGGTTGAGGAAGAGGCTGTTGCAATAGTCCAACCTAGAAAGAACCAGGGATCTGGAGACAGTGAGCCGCTGGGGGAAAGTGAGAAAAGGTAGAGCACCTCTGAGGAGGTGTAGCCTTTTAAAGAAGTCTGAAATGTGAGAGAAGGAGAGAGTGGAGTCAAAGATGACCCCAAGGTTTCTTGCCTCGTAGGTGGGTGCCGGCACAGGGCCACAGGAGGCCGGCCAGAGTGAAAGTGGGAAAGCAGGAGGAGGGGTCCCAATGCGAACGATCTCGGTCTTACTGGCATTGAGGCAGTGGTCGTTTGCAGCACATCATGACTGAATAGCGAACAGACAGTCAGATATAAGCGAGGAGGTGGTTGAGTGTAGCCTGAAAGATAGTTGCGCATCATCCGCGAAGCACTGGAAGTTAGAGGGGAAAGTGGCTATCACACGTGACAGGGCATTCACACGTGCCAGTGCAGCCATATAGACATTGAAGAACCAGGGGGATAGCAGAGATCCCTGGGGAACACCACAGGTTGAGAGAGTGAGAGGTTAAGTGAAAGGCTCAGAGTTCTACCTGGGATGGGCGGTTGGAGAGGAAGGTTAACCACGCCAGAGCCTGGCCTGACCTGAGATTCCCAGGGTGTCACAGAGACGTACGATCAGGATGTTGTGGTTAACCATGCCGAAGGCAGAGGAGAGGTCAAGGAGAATAAGGATAGAGGGAGTGTTAGTATCAAGATGGGTGTTCAGAAGAGCAGTTTCCATGCTTCTGGATGCTCTAAAGCCAGATTGAAGGTCATGGAAGCAACCAATAGATTCAGTGATTCAGTGTGAAGAGTCAGCTGAGAGATAGCTAATATCTCCAGGAGTTTGCCCAGGAAAGGAGTGATGGAGATAGGGCAGTAGTTTGCCTCAATGGAGGCGTCAAAAGAGGGTTTTTTGAGCAGAGGTTACACAAGGGAGTGCTTCATGGCAGTTGGGAAAACGCCAGTGAAAAGGAGAGATTGCAGAGATCAGCCAAGACAGGGGTGAGGGAGTCGATATGGTCTTTAATGGTTTTGGAGGGGCAGGGGTCCACCTGTTTAGATGACGTCTTCATAGATCGGACTTGTCTGGTGACCTCATCTGGTGTGATGGGTAAGAGAGAAGAGAGGGTGAGTGTAGGGGAGGGCAAGGCAGGCTCCGGTGTTGGCGTATGCTGTGGTGTGGAAGAGGGTGGAAAGGATGTCTTGGGTTTCTGTGGTGGTGTGCGCAGCCAGGGCCGAGCAAAGGTCCTGGGTGGGTGTGACAGAAGAAAAGGCTGCTGCAGGCTGGCCAGTTCCTTGCAGACTTTGAAAAGTTTGGCTGTCTTGTTTGATGCCGCAGAGATGCAGGATTGAATAAAGACTTTTTTGGTGCGAATGCAGAGTCGATAATGCCTTTGAAGGAGGGGGCAGGCCAGTTTGTCAGATGTTTCATCTGACGCATTCCATTTCCGCTCAGCTGCCCTACACTTGCGTTTATGGGCAGCCAGGTCAGAGTCGTACCAAGAGTTGCACTTTTTGGAAGGCTTCAGTCAGACCATCATAAGAGTGTCCAGAGTGTCGGAGATAGAGAGACTGAGGTTAGCGAGGGCTGTGTCAAGCTGGGAGTCACCCGAAGGAATGGGTGGAGGAGAGTAGGAGGAGGCAAAGGCAGCCACTGCCACTTTTTTCATGGGTCTGGTGACTTCGAAGTCAAGTGGCTGTGCCGGATGTATTGCTCCAAGAGGAGAGGAGAGCTTCAGGTGTGTTTAGACAAGAGTGGTCAGTCCAAGAGAGCGATGTCAGTAGAGAGGAGAGCATCCAAGGTGTGGTCGGTGATGTGCGTGGAGCTAGAGGGTAGGATAGATAGGGTGAGAGAGTCGCAAAGGTTGCGGAAAGAACTTGAGTCAGGAGAGTCCAGATGGATGTTCAGATCCCCCATCAGGAGGAGTTTAGAATAGGAGGAGAGTAGGGAGGAGGCCGGGTCAGCCCATTACAAGAGGAAGAGAGTGGACTGACCTGGTGGCCAATAGAAGGTGGCCATAATGAGAGAAGATTTTGGGGAGAGTGACAGTCTGCAAACTAGGCAATCGGAAGGAGGAGTAGGCATGAGTAGGAATCATGGACAAAGGTATCCATTCTGGGAAGATAAACGCCACTCCCCCACCTGTCTTCTTAGGCCAGGGCGCAGAGAGGATTTTGTAGCCGTCAGGGAGAGTGTCACAGCTTGTGATGGGGCTATCCTGGAACCAAGTCTCAGTGATGGTAAGCATATAAAGATCCATGAGTTCAAGGAGGTTGCAGATGTCAGGCGAGTGTTTGACGGCAGAGCAAGTGTTGAGAGTGGAAATGTGGAGCAGCTTGCCATCTTTGAGGGTCTTGCTCGGGGGGTACAGAGGACATTGCTCTCCCCCCCCAGGCAGGGTGGCAAGAGGACCAGGGGGATAGTGGAGGATGGTAAAGGAGCCAAGGCCGACAAGGGAGCCAGGACAGAATGGCAAGGCAGGGCAGGGGCAGCAGTACAGAGGAGGAAGGCACAGTGGGCTAGGGACTTAAGACTTAGCAGACGGCTGATTTATTCCTATCCTTTGTTGTTGCCAGCAGCTGGTTGCTCACAAGGTTAGTGGACCTACAGACAGCACTTGTTCGGGTATTGTTTTTTTGTGGATACTTGTATGGGTTCGCTTAGGTTCGCTCAGTTTTTCTCCACTCAGCACGGTCTTGTTCGGGCATCACTAACCCCTTGCTCGGGGGTGCACAGCTGCTGTTTAGGGTACACAGTAGACTAATTGACATGATAGTACACTTGGTCCCAAATTGTTGCGGTAATAAAAATGTTTAGGTGCTTTTTGACACCTCTTCATTGTTATATTCGGCAATCTGCCAGCATGTTCAAGGGTTTGTTTTGTATTAGTCTACAGCCATGTGTTTGTGTTTTATTTTTTTAGAGTAAGGTTGCACCCGCCTCCTGATGAAGATGTGAAAACCAACATTCCACATCGAAACCGGTTGGGAAAAGTTTTAAGGGATGTGATCTTTGTATTTCTTTTTCCTGATCCACCCTTATAATAGATGTTGCGCCAATAAGCTCTATTAGTACCCGGCGAGAGTCAAGCAGAATGCAACACGCATTCTGATTGGCTCTCGCCGAGTCCTTACCCGGCTGAGAATCCTTCGATTCTCGGCCGGAATTCCAGCCGCCTTGTCCTCGGCGGGGGGACAGTGGGGTGTGGCAGCCCCACAGCCAATGAGTAGGCTCGAAGCGGGGCCATCCCCGCTCCGAGCCTCCCCACGGCTTAGAGGCTGCCTTCACCCCCGCCGGGGACTCGGGTAAGCTTTTTCTTTTTTTTTCCTTGCCTCCCTCCCTCCCTCCCTCCCTCTCTCCTCCCTGCCCTCCCCACCCCACTTACCTTCTTGCTCCTGCGTCCCCGCTGGGGGACAATGGCAGGCTCCAGCAGTGTGGAGACTCGGAGCGGGGCCATCCCTGCTCCGGGCCTCCACACGGCTGGAGGCTTCCATGGTCCCCCGCCGGGAACGCAGATATGTTTTATTTTTATTTTATTTTTTCCTTCCCCTCCCTCCCTTCTGCCCTCCCAACCCCACTTACCTTCTACTTCTTTTTTTTCTTTTTCAGGAGCGGACGCGCTGGGAACACTTCTGTTCCCAGCGCGTCCGCTCCTGATGGCCGCTATGGAAAGGGAAAACAGACTGTTTTCCCTTTCACAGGGCCATTTTCTTGGTCTTTTCATTTTTTTTTCTGTCCCGAAACGCTGCAGCGTTTTGGGACAGAAAAAAATGCTTTTAGTTCCCCGGTCAACTATGGCCCCTGGGGCATTACCCGAGTCGGTAATGCCTCTGCCGCTCGGGTCATATTGCTTAATTATGTGTTGGGCAATTACAATAATAATGAATGCCGCGGTGGGGAGTAGTAATATATTTCCTCTCCTCATTTGTTTTTAGCATAGTCCTTTTGTCTTTTAGCATTTTGAATGTATGTCACAGTATGTTGAGTCGTGATTGAATGTTGCACTATGAATGGCAAGTGTGAATGATGTTTTAGCCTATTCTAGGCACATTTTGCTGCTGTTTTGCTATGTCAAATTATTAGTGTTTAATAAATTGTAATTAATTTACTATTTTTCTATTTTTGTATCACTTTAAATAAATGATACATTGTTATTGCTCTCTGGACAATTTTTTCCATTCTTCACAGTGGGTAAGGGAGCCTGTGCAGAGGAGGAGGGAGGCACAGAAGGGAACGGAAGCCTGGTCGGCGGGAGAGATGAGGTTAGAGAAGCAACGGAGGAGCCTGTCCAAGAGAATAAGGTTGGGTTGAGGACCCTGAATCATGATGGTTCCATTAAGATAAACATTAATGACGACTCTGGAAATGGCGAAGAGGTCAAGGAGATACTTCCAGCGAGTGCTACTATTAATGGGAGAAGAGGCGATAGGAGAGAGAAAGCCGACCATGTAGCGAGTCCATAGGCCAGGTGCGTTAACGAAGAAGAGGAGGTCAGTGAGAGTCTCTCTGGCGGAAGCCGTGACATAGGTGTCTGCAATAGGAAGGCCTGGGTTGGAGCCCAGTATGTCCTTCTTAAGTTTCTTCTGGCCAGATTCAGTGATAGAAGGATGAGAGATAGTGAAGCAGTTGGAGAGGATCGGAGCGATAGATGGCGACATGGTTGGCTGCAGTGGAGGGGGGACACTTACCAGTCTGAAGCACTGATGCACTCGGAGGAAGAGGGTGGGGGGCACAAGGGAGAGGGAGACACCGGGTAGCGCATCACCGAATGAAGATTCCAAGCAGTCGCAGCAACTAGTCACAGATGGATTTCGATTCTTGGCATAACAGGCGAAACACATGCAGCAACTAGGCACAAGCTAGATTAGTGGGAGTCCAGAGGAGATGGAGTGAGTGGTGTGACAGTCCCAGGTGTGAGGTAAGAGGATTGATGAAGTTAGTTGAGGGAACTGACTTTCAGGGAAATGTTAGATGCTCCATTGTAACTGAGTGTCCAGAGCGTGAGTTCTCCTCAGCCTCCATGTGCATGGGGGGGTGTAAGAGAGGACCCACAGACACGGCCAGGCAACAGACAGGGAAACAGACAGGGCCTTAGGAAGTGGGCCTTTGGTGAGGGGACCAGCTAAATCCCGCCGGTCCCCGATAGACCAATATGTGAAACTCATAGGCCAATTGGAATGCAGGTGACTTAAGGGAGGACAACTCCAAGCTTCCTACTAGGGTGCACGGCGATCGGTGACCATCTTGTAGTTGCCACGGGGACCACCAGGCATAAAGGGCGGTTTAAGTGGATTCACCCCTTTGTCCACATGCACACTGCCTCAGCATGATAGATGGGCAGCAAAACGCAGCGCGAAAGTCACCGCGTTCAGAGAGCGCAATAATAAAAATGATTTCATTTTTTTGAACTTTCCGATTTTTAAAGCACCCCCCCTTTACCAGAAGCGGTCCTACCTCGAGTGACGAGGGGAACGCAATGTGGCCACACGAGTGAGCAGGAGCACCCTCCGGGTGTGCAATGAGAGCAGGCCAGGTGGTTGTGGCTCCAGTGGGAAGGAAAAAGAACTGCGTAGATGAAGTATCAAGCAAGACGGGTATATCCAAATATTACACTCCAGTTCACTGTTAAAAAGCAAAATAGCACTTGCTGAGCTAGTAGACCACTGTGATGATGTCCGTTCTCCAGTCTTCATCCAGTATGGCTATGTAACTGCTGTTGACCTGAAGAGTTGCCCTTTGAGAGTCTGCGAGGAGATGAATAAACACCAGCTCACGATCCTGCATCTTCATTTTGGAATTCCCCAGAGATGGTTGGTAATATGGACACTTTCGCTGCCTGAAACAGCGGCCTGGAGTCTGTATGTACTAATAGAATGAAATGACAAACAACCCCATCCACAAACAAATTGAGTGTACCCCGGTCATGGAGGCTGGAAAAGTGGGGACCATATACAATGATCCAGAAGTTGAGGTCACATACTGCAGTACAGTGCGGCATGGATTCCAGAGGTATCGTAGGACTTCTGCCTGACTCCAAAATGGCCGGTGGATCTTTGGACACCTCCGGAGTGGTGTGGAGCAAACAGATTTAGATACTCCTCAATAAAGAAAGGCATAACAGTCAATGCATCAGAGAGGAAAAGGAGAGTTTGCGGATTCAGAAGAAGCGAGAATGGAGGGTCAAGAAGCCATGGGAAATGAGACAGTTCAGAAGGCTTGAAGACCATTCAGGGTCCAGGGAGAGGAGCGAGAGGGGCAAGAGGGGAGAGGCTTAAAGCCAAGAGAGTTGCAGTGCGAGCTGGGATCCATATCCAAGCACTGAATAAGCTGCATAGAAAATTAGATACTATATCCCTGGAAGGCATCATCCAAGCATAACGAGCTCCGTACTATATCCCTGGAGGCACTGTGCAAGGTGCATAGCATGCAGGGCACTATAACCATGGAGGGTAAAGTGAAAGCCACGGGTTGAGAAGGGTGATATGTCCCTGGAAAGCCCAATTCAAGCTTAGTGCTATATCCCTGCATGCACTATGCGAGCTCCATAGTGAGCTTGATCCTATATGCCTGGAAGGCTCAATGTAAGAAGCAGAGTGAGCTGGGAACTATTTCACTGGGTGCAGAGCATGCTGGGTGCTACGCCCTGCAGGCATTTTGCTTTTGCAAAGATTAGTTGCGCCTGAAACACTTCATGCACTCGCACTAGGAGAAATGCTGCCAGGCCCCAGTAAGCTTGTGATTTTTTGTTAGATCATTTGGAAACTTCAAGGCCTAAGAATGAATACTGTATTCCCTTGCTCCCTTCCCGCCTTGAAGCACTTCACTTGTGTATAAGCACTGTACAAATAAACAATAAATAGTGGGATAAGTGCCATTTCCTTGGATGTTTAATGAAAGTGTGACGGAAAGTTTAAATCCGAGACTCGGAAGAGAAAGACCTGCTAGACATTATAACCCTGAGAGTGAGGAGGAAAGCTGCATGCTATAATCTTGAGAATGAGAATAAAAGCCAGAAGTGTGCTGCGTGCTATATTCCTGAGGGTGAGTGGGAAGCTAGCAGAATGATGGATCCATGGAGGGCGGGGTGGGGGGGGGGGTGCCTTCCTCCCTGGCTCTAGTAGTTTCTCTAGTTCCCTAAGCCTTAAGATGATACCAGTGAAGCCCCTGTTGGTACTTGGGGCACCCCAAGGTCCTGTAGATGCTCCATGTGAATCCACCCGGACTACAGCAATACATGAAGAATTATATCTCTGTGGACACGTGCGTTTTGTTGATCGCCACATCACCCGCAGCCCAGCATTTCCAAGCAGACTCCTTGGGAGGCTCCAATGCTGTTATTTGTTCCTGACCTTAGGTTCGCATTTTCCATTTTAAAAATAGAGCACTAAACCCCGCCCCCTAAACAGCTATCTTCCCACCCACAGCACACCTTCCTGGGTCACCAGATCACCAGAGTGAAAGCCGCCACAGTGCAAACACGGGGCAGGCTTCCTATTAGTGGGACTTGGTGCAGCATCATTTCAAATGTTATTTGTGCAACTAAAAACAGACATCGCAGCTGTGTTGGCACAAGGAAGCGAAATGTATTTTGGATATAAAAACAGAATGTTCTCATCCGAAGAACCAGCAGGATAGCCGAGGCTTCTTCGTATCACGACACAAGCATATATTTATGGTGTTATTCCCCGGCCAGCGTTCACATGGAAGTATAAGCACTCAGAGTGTCTCCCCCTCCCTCCCTCCCCTTCTCTCTCCCATTCTTAACCGTGAGATACCGATACCTTGGTTGCTTGGTACAGGGATGGTACCCAAGCACCCGATTTTAGCATTGTTTTCTATTTCCGAACATGCGGCAGTAACAGAAAATAGGCGCTAGGGCAAAAGAGGTCAACGGTTCCCTTCACAGCCGAACAGTCACTGCCACAGTAGGGCGCATCCACGACAGCAGCAATGGCTGAACTTTGCAATGGTGGTCTCCTCCTAGTCGAGGTTCCGTACGATACGGTAAGAAAAGAGCCATAGTTGGGGTCTGCACTATGAGGATGACTAGCACTGATGGGAACCGGCAAGAAAAGGCTGTGATTAAAAGGCTGCAGTTGTTCAAGGCGCGAAGCAGAATTGTTTGGAATGCAAGAATGACCCATGCCCAGGACATTAACATGCACAGCCGTGGGCAAAGGATAAATGCTCGGGCGAAGCAAGGGCGTTTCACACGGGCCAAGAAAGATTACCGCGTGGTAATGACAAAGGGAGGAGGGTGAATTGTTGCTATTAGAACATTCCACACAATGAGGGTAAAATGTTCAGTTTAAAAACTAGGAGAGACAAAGGAGAAACATTGGAATGTTGGGACAAAGGATTAAGATCAGCCATTATTGCCCACTGACGCTACAGTGTGTGCAAAAAACTGCTAACACTCTAGTGTAACCGATGGTATAGGCTGCATTCCAAACACTCAGACTTGAGCAGCAGTCTCACAATTGTGTGTAGTGAACACCTCATACAGTTTAGGAGAGGTCATGAGCATTTTGGAAAATGACCATGGGGCTATAACTTGGGTGATTGGTCATTGCCCCGGAAAGGCCCTTTCCCAAGGTCCATAAGGCTTATAAGGACTTGCCTAAAGAGTTGAAGTAGTGACCCTAAGGAGCAGCAGCAAGGCGGTAAGAGGTGGAGATGGAGGGTCATGAGCCCTGGCTGTTGGCCAACCAGCTCCCCCTCGGAGCGGTGCCCTCGAGATTTTACTGGCAGAGTAGGGGGATTAAACAAGGGGGGGGAACATTACCATTTAAAACACAAGGAGCCATTTGGATGTCATGGAAAGGGGGAAACGGGTTTTCTGATGTGTAGGGCATGACCGTGGTCACATTAGCAGGGCGGGAGAAGACCATAAGAGCGGTAGCACTTAAAAATGATCACGCAAACACAAGGGCAAAGGAACGATGAGGGGCAAAAGGGCGGCATCCTGCACTGGAACTAGACGGGGATTGCAGAAGTCGCATTTACAGAGAACGAACTACATCAAAAGTGATGCAGCAGCGAGGCAAATAAAATCATGGCCAGAGTCATGAAAGTTAGCAAAACAGTTAACAAGTGAGTAATAGGCGTGAACATCAAACACGTGGGCACAGCCAGGGAGAAAAAGCAGCAGCACATGACAGTACAAACATACTATGCACAACAAAAGATGGGACTATTACGAATATGCAACGAAAAGTGAATCCAAACTATGAAATAATTCAGAAAAGCACAAGGGATTTTCTAACATTTGGTGACATTTTAAAATGTATTAGAAACCTAAGAGAAAACAGCTTAGAATAAAAGCTTGCTCTCTGCATGTTCAATAAAATTGTCGTACTCTAGAACTATGTGATCTCGCGGTCCTTTCTATAACCATCCAAATGCCTAATCCACCATCTGCTGCATAATCGAACGATTCGAATTAAAAATAAATAAAGCTCCGAATGCATGAAAGCTGACCGAGCGCTCAAGATTCAACTTGCCATGCGTTCGAAGGCCAGCCATTCCTGTTTTTTCCTTTGAATTGTGGGTCAGGTCGTTTTTTTCTTGCCAATGTAATATTTAGGACAACTACAAGTCCCAGAATTCCAAGAACAAAAACTCGGAACTGGATAGATGTCTCACGCATGGCAAGGTGAAATTTGAGAACTCTGCACAACAAAAGGAACCAGACATGCGAAGCGAGCCCTAGACACCGGCGTACGTCATCTGAACAATTATAGCATTACAACACAGTAGAGCGAATTACTCCTCTCAGTAATGAAATTCCACGCTTCATCTAAAGTCATGAATGCATCTCTATACAGTCCATGTTTGCGCCAAAGTCACTACCCAAAATATTAACTCAATGACATGGTTTCCTTTTTAAATTCGGCTTTTCTTGATTATTGAAGTGTTATTTCAATTGTAATGCCACTTCTTTTTGCACCATAAACTTTTGAGAAACGTAGTTTTCTTAACAATGCACGAACATTTTGGGGAAGCTCAAAGAGGCCACGTCTGTTTTTAAGGTTTGGGCACTTGTTCATTTCAAATGCATGCTAAAGTGCTGACCTATCGAGGCACCTGCATAATGAATAATTGTTTGACTTCGTGTCGAGAAGTTGCTTCTCGTCAGGAGCAAGGACATCATTTATTCCAACGGTGCCACAAGATCCATGTCAAATAAACCCCAAAATAAGACCCGAGGAGGCAGGTTGCAAAATGTGAAAAAAACCTAGCGAATATTGGAAAAATAGAAAAGGTAAAACACCTTTTAATGCACGATGTATGTACAGATGGGTTTGTTGTGTGATCCCAAATTATTTACACAAAAGTATTTACTTGGAGAGAAATCCAGGTGTTTTAATGTTTGGAAAACATGAATTGCTGTTGAATACTATTTTATATGGTACTAGCAAAAAGTAACCGTACTCTGCACGGGTTCTGTAGACAGACATAATGCTCATTCATTTTTGAAAATCAATTATCCTGCAGACTGCTGTTCCAAGTAGCTTATCGCTTGATGTGCTTTGCACTCTGAAGTAGACTGCACTGAGAAGGGGCGCGTGTGGCTGGCTTGCATATCCAGGACCAGATGTGCAGTGGAGGCATGAGTTGGCGTGCTGCAGCACTGGGACCTACTGTGCGGTTCTGCCCTACTGTGTGCTTTCCCCACCTGTCATTGTGCGCTCTTCCCCACTTGTCGCCTCACCCGGGCGTGGTGCTGTGAATTGCGGTGCGTTGCAGTGCAAATATTTCGGAAACGGCACGTCCTAGAGCCTTGAAACGTGGTTTTGGAAAGTTTTGTTTCTCGCATCGAATGCTTCCACACCGGTCACCTTACCCTGGTGCGGTGCTGTGCGTAGCGGTGCAAATATCTCAGAAATGGTGCGTCGTAAGACCTTCAAAACGTGGTTTTTGAGGTCTTATGGGGATCTTTTGTTCCTGGAGTCGAGACCCTTAAAATGAGCTTTTTCTAGTCCTTCTACGACCACATCGAATTTGTTGCCGATTTTGTGCGTTGCTGTGCAAATATCTTGGAAACGGTGTGTCCTAGGCGTTGAAATGTCCTTCAAATTTTGTTCCTCACATCGAGACGCTTAAAATGACGCCCACATTGATGTTTCGCCACTTCCAGGCAACCGTCTCATGTGTGCAGGGACTGAAATCCAGGAAACTGGGTGGGGTGTCCACATGTAATGTAGCCTGTGACATTCAGAGGGTCCTCACAGGTAATTATGCAAGATTTGGTGCAGATTGGTGGAATGGTGCGGACTTGTATAAGGAACAAACAAACAGATTTTCCGTTATAGAGCAAGAATTAGATGAAAATGTAGGTCCAATTACCAAGAATGTTACTCCACTTGCTGGTGTGCACAGCACTTACGAGTGGAGGCAAGACTTTTATTCTGCGTGTTTCACAGAGCGAACATGTATGTGCAGGTGCCCCTATACACCCATATTCACCCCCTGTGAAGTAGCATACCAGGCTCGGACTGGCCTTTTGGGCAATGCCAAAGTGCAGGCCCAACCTGCTAGTTTGGACCCGTTTTTGGCCAACCGTAGGCCCCATTGATGACTTACTTCACAGTGCAACTAGTAGTTGTGACCAGTGTTCCTGAACAAATATTTTTTAGAATGTGCAATTTGAAACACATTATGAAAAAAACCTGTGCTTGGGTCATGACAGGAATGAATGCCACTTTTGCCACTGCGTGCCAATTTTTCTTGTTATGCCCCAGTCCTACCCTGCCACAGGAGGGGCGGACGCAGCCCAATGCACATCCTGGATTCCCAAAATTGGTACATTGATCCGAGCCATCTCACTGCTGCTGGTCTCACCCGTCTGAAACCAGGGACAGCGCTAAGTGCAATACAGACCCCCTTTGCCATTTCATAGCCTTATACAGAAACGCTCTTGCTTGTCATCAGAGTTTCCATTCCCCTTTTAAATGTTTTCTCCCTAAACGGAGGAGGAAATTCTAAGATTACTGATAAGCAGGAGGGATGACCAGACATTGATTTCATTATCATGGATACGGATAAACAGTATCTTTCCTAGGATCGATCTCTTGAAGCCACTAGGTTTTGATGGAGCTGAATTAAACAAGACTGGTGAATATGCATATTCCACCAGCACCTACAGAGTCATCTCAAGTGCCATATGTCAGAAGAAGCCCATGTAACTATAGTTGTCTGTCCCGGTCATCATACAAGGTGCATCTTTCAATATCTCTGAAATGCATCCCAGCTCGGATGGCCAGTAATTGTGGACGCAATTTTCAACTACTGCTTGAATTACGGAAACTGCCCCTACCTGGACTAAGCATCGACTCTTCTTAGCAGGTTGGAAAGGATCACTGCAGCAAGGAGGATTTCAATGGAGATTTCAAATGAGATCAAGTTATCCCTTAAGCCAAGATAGTGCTCTTTATCTAATCCAGTGGCAAAGCCGCCAACGGCATGACGAGCTTGTCAAAGACTACAAAACAATAACCTAACCAAAATGCATATGCAACCACATCACCCCTCACAGGACTCCTCCAACAATTGCTCAGACTTCTTCCCCAGCAACATCTGAAAAGAAAATTGAAATTCGAATAAGACAACTCGACATAGCCAATAACCCCAATGTCCTACCCCACTACTTATGAGCGCTTGCTTTCTTTTAGGCTGCTCCTGTAATAAGTCATCCCGAAAGTCAATAAACCATCTGGCCCTTCAGAATCCCCATTTGTTACTCGCCATACTTTCACCCTAGTCCTCCTAGAGGAGATACTTCCACCTGATCTCCCCACAATACGAAACACGTCCTTGGATGAGGGCACGAAACACGTCCTTGGATGAGGGCACCTAAGACACTCAAACATCCACCTCTTCTGAAGGAACCACACCTGGATGGATCCAAACTCTCTCTGCAACCTCTGCATGATTTACAACCTTCCAACCTCCTGTGAGTCAGAACAATCATGGAGGAACTAGTGTTCGATGACACTCGGCGCTGGCTCGAAACATTTGACAGTCATTATTCAGTAATGGTGCCAGCACACAGCTCAGAGTGAGCACTCCTGGGTCTGAGGGAATAACATTTAGAAGAGCAAGAGACAACCAATGCAGCAGTCCAGATCCCCATTGACCCAGAAATGACTTTTGAGCCGATGAGCACAATAACATACTCCAAAGACTACCACATTGTTTTGGCGTGGTTGGCTTCACCCTTACCCGGATCAAATCATTCCCCTACAACCACTCCTAACAAATCAAACTTGGCCCATCCTCTTCCAGCTCAAAAGTTTCGACTACCGGGTTTCACATGGCACCCCCTGTTCACACTATGTGAAATGCCTAATTTGCAAGTGGTCTCAATGCGATTTGCTTCGTCAACATAACATTTCAAAATAATGCCGAGGACACTTGCGATAAGAACTATGCAACCTTACAGTGCAGTTGAGAGGAAACACAATGACCACTTTCCATTCTTTACGGTGGCCCTCTTGAGAGCCATCTGTTCTTGGATAACCATCAATACAATGGCAAGCTCCCTCCAAGGTCTAGTAGAAAAGGTGGTAAAATCTCGCCACTACCGCCTCCGACTAGTTGAAACTAAATCCCTATATTCCTAACCTTAATTGAATACTCTGATGCGAGAAGCACATGATCAGACTGATACGCAAACGGCAATCACATCAGCACATCCCAATCCTCCATTGCCAAGTTACAATCTGTTCAGAACAAAGCCGTCCGAACCATCTTCAACATCAGGCTAACAAATGAGGCAACTCCATTGGCTAACAGTGTATGCCTGCACTACCTACAGGATACTTGCCTCCCCGTCCGAGTGATTCACCACATCGGTGCCACCTACCTCGAATCCTACGTCGGGAACCATCAGCCTTTCAGATGATCATTTCTCTGGTCCACTAGCTGCTGTACCTTTCTCTTAGCAATGCACGGGAGGTCACATCTTTATCAAGCAGGCCCTAGGTCTCCAGAACTCATTCTCCTGCCGTCGCCCTCCTGAAGAATCTTACTCCGCCTTCAGAGCCAACTGAAGACTCACGGCTTCCGCCTCGACGTCTTAAGACTTGGAAACCTGGATCCTATTCATCAGCACCGCTATCCCTTCACTCCCCCCCACCGTGTCTCATGTGCTCTGAAGCGACAACCTCTTGCATTCAGACGCTACAAGCAACCAAAAAATACATGGTAAGAAGATTTGGAAAGACAACTGAGAAGATTGCATTTCCTTTGTTAAAAACAAAAAGGATCAGTGTCCCCTCAACCGTAGACCATAGACCAGGAGAGCAAGGAAACTCAAAAAGTAAGGATGGATGGTCAAACAGATTAATACACAATTAGTTCAAATACAATCGACTCGGATAGGTGGAAGGGAGAGTAGGCTCAGTCAGACATAGAATTATATAATTATATTTTATAGGTGTCAAAAAATACAATAGAATAAAAGTAATTCACACAATCACATCATAAAATGTATATGAGCATAGAACATTCTAAAAACAATCCTTTAGTACAATTCTGATCATGAGTAATGCCGTATTGATTTCGAGGGCAGTGTACAAGGAAAAGTATAGAAGGTGCCAACATAGTGCTTTATGGCTGAGCCTACTCTCCCTCCCACCTATCCGAGTCGATTGTATTTGAAATAATTGTGTATTAATTCGTTTGACCATCCCTCCTTGCTTTTTGCATTTCCTTTGTTGCCTAGTGGCAGTCGCAAAACACATTAGCCTTGACAAAGAACTGCATGAATACAAAACAGAACACAAAAACATATATACTGTTACATCCAACTCGATCCAGACAGCTACCCTGTAGAAATTCACAGATGCCTTCAGCTGAGGTTTTTTCTTTGCTAATTTCCAGAAAAAGCCAACATTTTAAAACCAGTCTGAGGGGAGATTATCCCAAAAGATCTTACCGTTTGGTGAAATATAGGTTTGTTTGAAACCTTGTATCGAGCCATTGAGTCGTGACAATCCTTATAGGTTCTTTTTGGGGGTGGGGGAGGTCATGTGACCTTTGGAAGTGGGGCCAAAAAATAAACCATTTCCTGTATCAGCTCTGCACTTGCTTGGATAGGCAGCTTGCCCAACGCTCCCCTCCACCCCCATTTCAAATGCGTCCCCAACAATACACGTGTGATGTTTAAAGCACTGTGCTTTGCACACTAATGCATTCATGGTAAGGCCCCCGGCAAACTCTTTGGCATATAAAACATCCCAGTCAATCACCCCATTGCCCAAACACCAATCTCCTCCATAGGATTGACGTGCCGCAGGAGTAGACGTTCGACCCCCTGATCAAAGTCCTTCTCTTTGCATCCTGCTGTCCTTCTCGGGTTATCAGTCTGCTACTTTGCATTCTGAAATAGCTAACCGATTACTTTGCTTTCTGAAAAAACATTTAAAACATCTATTGAGGTCCACTGAAGGTTTCTTATTCCTTCACGTCATCACTTTTCCCAGTTTGAGTGACAAAGTAAGTTAAGTGTATTTAGTTTTCAGGGTTGCGTCACAAAAAATACCATAAGCCATTCAAACAGTAGGTGTCTCCCCAAAAAGATCTCACAAGATAAAGGCACAGGGTAAGTTATGAGGTTGTGTGGGGGTGTGAAGACGAATGGGACCTTGCGGTGGAAGGAGGTAAACCTCACGGCAGATCCCTTTATTTATTTATTTATATTTTAAAAATTTTATCAGGCTTCATTGTAAACTGCTTCAGAGGAGCGGGAGGTGAAGGTGCTGGGGAGGGAGACCGAACCGATAGCTGCTAATCAGAAGCTTGCATTCATAGACACTGAGGCATGTCATAGAAACTAGACATTTCAATGATGCTCTTGGAAGGAACACTGTTGGTGAGAAGTGGCATTGTGGTGAGAGGACCCATGTCCCTGTGACGATTGCTCAGCTCTAGTGTTTCTGTCTAGAGATAAGGTATGCCTTTAAAGGACTGGGTGAAAACGAACGTCTTCAGGGCCTTTCTGAATTTGTGGTGGTCCTCCTGTGCTTTTTGTGGTTCCGGGAGTTCGTTCCAGGGCTGTGATGCGAAGAGTGCTAATCTTTGCCCACCAAGCATTGTTTCTAGTACTTGCCGATGCAGACCAGGTTCTTGGTGACTGATCGTCTCAGTCTTGCAGGTCTCTCGGGGAATGACCAATGCCGATGGGTATTTCCCATTCATGCCAGAACTTGTTCTGTGGCTCAAGCAAACGCTCATGAAGGCCATTCCTTGCTGCACCTGGAGCCAGTGAAGCGAGTCCAGGATTGGCATGACGCAGGTGTGGATTTTCATCCCGCTGGCTATCGTCGCTGCGTGGCTCTGGACCATCGGAGGTTGCTTGATAGTTTCTTGAGGCTGCTTAAGGGCCCGCAGTTTGAATGATGTAGGTGGGAGATCACTAACGCTCTGACCAAATCAATAATCTGAGTGGGGGGATATTTCTCAAACTGTAGTTCGAAGTAAACGACCACATTGTTAAAATCCGGACATGATTTGCATGACACCGGTGTGAATCTCGTCAGATTAATTCAGGTTCTAAATCTTCCCTGATGCCGAAAGAATAACTACTGAGCTGGGCAATAGTAAGTGGCTGTTTTCAGTAATTCTAGACTTTTGCTAAATTAGTGCTATGTAAGCGATCTGTTATATGGGTCATGCATTCGCCTCAAGGTGACACCAATACTCAGGTTTACAGAATAACAGAGAACAAGGAAGTTGCTTATACACATGCTTCCATCCCAACTGAATAGGAACTAACTAATCAAAAATAGCTGACATGTAAGTGGGTCTGCTAATACGCTGCATGGCACCCAAAGGCGCAATGTAAACACAAGACTCTGATGCGATTAAAATACGAAAGGAAACCGCATGCACAAGGTCACTGTGACTTAGCCATCTGCCCTTGGGAGCTAGGGAACTTCACGAGTGCCATGGCAACGACTGATAAGCACAAGCTGTGTGTGTAAGGCTGTTAAGAGGCATTTGCAATTTATAATTCTTTATCCACGCATTTCTGAGTGAAATCTCTTCTTTTGCTTTGCGGTCGCCACTCTTATTATTCCAAACTACTAAAGATATAGAATTATGAAAATTCAATAATGCATGTAAAACGAGCGTAAGAAATCTCCTTTAGGTACTACTGTGTTAATTTCAAGACTAATGGATACACAGCAACAAAAACTCTGCTATAAAATCAGACGCTCATAGTCATTGATACAGACGTGCAAGCAACTCAAAATCCGAAGAACCATTGAAGTCCTAGAAAGATCAAACCATGTTTACTTGTCAAACAAGCAGACTTCTTTGAAATAAAGGGGATTGTTAAAAAAATGTTGGGGTCAATTTCACAATTCAAGGGGCGCAAAGCAGGTTTACGATGGAATGGGCAACCATTTTGGACTTTCTCAAGGGTGATTATGCTGAACAATACTGCCCTCAAAGGCTACCCATTACTGGGAATATCTTGAACACTTTATGGGTTTTCCAATCGAACAGTTGGGATGGGGGAAGGTCAGGATATGTTGTTTGTAGTTCTGTTATATTAAAACTCAAACAAAAAACAAAAAAAATCTTAGAGTTGCTCCGAAATAATTGACTGATTTGGTAGCGAACTGTGGCTATGAAGAGGTCTTTTGATGCAGCTTTATTCGCTCACAAACACTTGCACACAGTTGGAGTAGACGACAGAAAAACAGTCACTCTATGGTGCATTACACAAGTGAGAAAAATAATTTACCAGCACAGCACTAGGCCCAGCGAGAATTGCCATGGTGGGACTGGCTTTGATGTGTTGCTGCACAGGAGGTCAACACGGGAGCGGCAACCTAAGCCACGTGCCAGCCACGTTTCTTCCCAATATTTTGTTAGAAGCTGTGGCAAAGAGCTCCCTTCTTCCTTCCTGTTGAGTCTGCATGTTCCTCATTGCATGGTTGACCCTGGGGAAATGGGTTGGGGGAAAGGTTGCTGTTTTGGGCAGGCATGGGTTGCCTCTCCTCCTGCAATGGCACTCCTGCAACCTTTACCAGAGAGCCAGTCCAGGTGATGGCCCTATGCGTGCACTGTCGGACACCCTCTGCACTTCCAATACGGCCCAGAGGATCTCCTGGTCATCAAATCAGTGTTTATTTAGTGGAGACAGATAAGGGCTCTGACACTCAATAGGCCGTGCTCAGAGCATTTTCAACAATCACCCTTAAGGTGATTTCTTTAAGGTCCTTAGCCACCACTGACCTAGTGTGAAATTAATTAATAAGGCCATACATCATTTTGTATAGCCCCTTAGGGAGGGTAACATCAGGCCAGTGGACAAGGAGAGTTTCTGGTGGCGTCAATTTTGAAGTGAATAGTTTAGTTTATTGTGTTGTATAGCGCAGCCTGGCACTAAGGCAACTGGGCGCTTGACATGGTTACAGGCAGGTAAAATATACATGGCTGTTATATACACACGGTTGTTCTAGCTCAGGAAAATAGTTACATATGCATACTTCTGGTAGTGTATGTTATTCACAATTTGTGCAGTTCGTTGAGGAGCATGGGTATACAATACAGAAAAAGACAGGTAGGACAATTTATAGTACGATTGCAAAAAGTGGCTTGTGTTGGCTAGATATGTCAATAAATATATGTACAAGTGACTCAGGTGAGTGAGGGTAGGGGTTTAGTCTTCTTTGGCGATGAGCCAGGTTTTGGCATTTTGTCTGAATCAGTGGTAGGAGGGTTCAGTTCCAAGATAAGAGCAAGTGGTAAGGAATTCCGGAGTTTCGAGGCCAGGACTGGGAAACTTGCGCCACCTGCTCTTTGGAGTTTGTGTCTGGGGACATTCAAGCTGTGGGTTTGGGCTGATCTGGTTGGCCTTAATGAGATGTTGCGGGTGAAATTGTCAGCCAGGTATTTGGGGGCTTGATTTGGGGGTGTGAGGACCCTGAGGGCATTTCCACTTCTTCCCCCAACATATCCTCCTCAGGTGGCCAGGGAAAGGCCATCGCTCTTGGAATCTGACACTGGGGTTGGAAAAGACTTGGGGAGTGGCGAGGAGACGTTCTTAGGTGAGACATTGTATCCCCCCCATTTCCTTTCATAATAAATCCTCTGTCCCTCAAGCCTTTATAGGTTGTCAGTCCTTTCCACGTTTTTCCCTTAACACCTTCCACAAGAAACACCGTTTGGCACTGGGACGAGGAAGAGACCAACTAGAGAAATACATCCTCACTTTACTGGCACACATACAGGCATCACTTGTGTACTGGGACGAGGAAGAGGCCAGCAAGCGTAAGACAGGACTAGCATTTCAACAGTGAGCGGCCTAGTCCTTTGTGGACCAACCATGGAGCCGGGAACTTTAAAAGCCAGAAGCATTGTGGAAATGGAGTGCGCTGTGAAAGCAGTACGGACTGCTGGGTGAAAGCAGACCTTTCCAGAGAAGCAGTGTAGCAAGCGGAGTGATTGAGACCCTTTGGAAGATGCAGAGCATATGCAGCGGTAATCGAAGCTCAAGGATGCTGGAGGCAGGTAGCAGACCACAAGAGGAAAATCAGCGCGACCCAGTGAAGCGGTCGTAGGAGTCCCAAGCTGCAGGAGAAGCATCGCTGGGTGAGCGAAGCCACAGAGAGCCGCCGGGAGACTACGAGAGGTGCCATACGGGAAAGAGCTTGTGGCGGCAAGAGACTTTGCCAGCAAGCTGTATGCTCTGACCAGTGAGTCTGACAAGCATAGGGAATACCGGGCTGGCAGGTGAGCACGCGAAGCGAGCAATGAACATTGATTTGAATGAAAGCAAGTATTTCTTTAAATACCTATTTGAGTGGAAGCAAGTTTAAGTACTTTTGAATACTGCGCTGGATGAAAAAGTTTGTGAAACATCCTGATACAAGGAACTGTATGATATGAGAAAACTTGGCCAGAGGCACAAGAGATATTGATGAACAAGCATTGGCAATAGCCAACAGAATTCAAGGAACTGTATGATATGAGAAAGCAAGCATTGGCCAGAGGCACAGGTAATATTGGTGAACAAGCATTGGCAAGGGCCAAGAGAATTCAAGGAACTGTATAATATGAGAAAACAAGCATTGGCAAGAGGCAGGAGAATAAAAGACAGTGCAACAAGTGCATGGTGGCAAACCAAGCGACAATACAATTCCAAGACTATAGTAGCAGTGGATGCGGTTCCTTTTTGTTGGAGATCCACAGTTTCTCCTGAAGGTATAACTATTGGAACATCTTACAGACTGCACACAAAAAAATGGTTAAGCATATGATCATCTTTTAATGTACCCACAGTAAGACGGCTGCAGCAGAGCTCCAAGTGGGGCCAAAGAGTACAAACACACAATCAAAACAGAGGGGCCACCACTGAAAAACAAATTACCAGTGGTTTCATTACAATACACAAATCAGGATTTGAACATGTGTTGCGCTGCGTTGTCTTGCTTCCAAGACAAACTTGTTGCCCCTGAGCTATCCCTTCCTCCCAGGAAATGAACATCGGATCAAGCACCACTGCTGAAGCTGAAGCAGTGGCCACGTGTTGATGGAAAAGAACCAAGTAAGGTGTGTCGGTTGCGTGACCTGTAATGGGTGGACTGTGTGTCCAACAAATGCGCCTAGACCAAGTTCACCCCTATATTGAAAAGACATTGAAAAAATCCACAAAGAAGTTTGCGTTTGAATTGCAAAGGAACCTTAATGTGATTTGAGGTTAAGGAACTGAACTGCCTATGAGAATTGGTAAAAGGTAACCATATCAGAAGAACTGGAAAGTTTTCCTAGGATTTGTGTTGTTTTGGAAAGTTGAAAGACTTGAACTCTTGGGGAAGGGACCCCTGTGTTTTGTGAACTATCTTGAACTTTGGGAAGGGAACGCTGGTTATAAGCCAAGAGCTGGAAGAAGCTCTGAACTCTCATTTGAATAAAAAATATTTTGATGCCGACATCCCTACACATTGCATACTTTTAGATGGCACATATAGGTTTTGGACACATACATTTGCTGTGGACTTCCTGACACAGACTATCCTTAGTTTTCTTTAGGTAGGGAAATCCCACCTTAGCATAAGGCAAGTTAGGCCTTCTTCCATCCTATCTTTTTTTAGTTAATAAAAGTTTGCGGAACAAACCTTAATCTGTTGTCTGTGTATCATTCATGATGCCTTCACAGTACCTCTAAGAGAATCAGCTTGCATGAAATACAGTCAAATTGCATTTCCGAATTGATCTTCACATTTTCCGTGTTCAATTGTAATGCCAACTCTGCCAATGGAGTGAGCATTTGCCAAATTACACGAGCACCTCAACCCCAGTGCATTCTAAAGCTTTAGCGGCTTAACTCGCCAGCAGGTCTTTCTTTGATGAGGCACAAGAAGTGATTCTTGGTATTGCCTTCATGGTCCTACTTTGTGGATTTCATTTTTCTCATCTAATGAAGTTTAAGTCAATCATTTTAATTACTTGGGAACATTTAAAACATTTACAAGGAAGGCAAAAAGTCTCTATATATGCTGATAAACACTTTTTTAAAACGTTTGTTAAAATAGGGAAGCATAGCATCGATATTGGGCTTGTGAGCCTACAGCCTACATGAAGCTGCCCAAGAATTGGGGCGAAACGTGCTCCTTGGTGCTCCTTGATGCTCATCCATGTCCCAGCATTAGTGGTTCCTCAGAGAGAGCTGAACATTGGAGCATTTCCAAAGGTACATGCCTATTTGAGAAAGAAGAGGGCTCGAGTTTCTCAAATCGAATCAGGAGAGGAAATCACTTTTCAACCAAGTCAATAGAAGCAAGTTTATCTCGGTCTCCATGAACGATAAAGTTTTCCAAAGCAAGGTAGCTCTCACCTGTGGGTTAAATTGTTGCAACAGGGTTACATTCCCCACTCATTAGCAAATGGCACCTCCTATTCATATGTAATGTTGCCCCACAACAGAGTTCTCATTTCTGAGCCAGGAGTGACAACTGTACGGATGACGTAGGAGCAGTAGTGCATATTTTGGTACAAGGCTTCACTGGAATGCACTGGAGCAAGCCATGCAAGGTGGCGGAAGCAATTGTACCTTTTATTTAGAAGCATAGTAATCTAGTATAATGTGTGGGTCCCCCCAACTCAGCTAAATTCCCTTTGGTTATTTAAAGTGACAAGACAGAGGACCCATAACCCCTTGCAAAGTCAATAGATGTGTTCTTGCCTGTGCACCTGCTGGACTCAAACGCTCTTGCACAGTAGACCCGTCTTCTCTCGGACTCCATCCCAAGGACTAGAAAGAAGTTCTGCTTAGTCATGGGACAAGATAACTGCTGGAATCCAAGCAACCTGGAGTCCTGAAATACTGTGCCCTGGGAACGTTCGGGGCCTCAAGCCATCTAGCCGATAGGGAACGGAAAGGGCGTTGGCTCAACCTAGGCAGGTCTCAATGGAAATTAGCAGAAGAGCTTCTTGGAAAAAACCCAGCATCAATGCTGTAAGGCACTGTACTTACATTGAAATAAGTGCTTCAGTTGTAACCCTGCTAGGGGGTACACAAGCCTGCCGGGCCATTGTTATTACTGCAAAAAGGGTAGATTTATTATATTATTAACGCGACAAATTAAAGAAAGTCATTCGCAGAAGACGGCCTAATATACTAAATTGATGGTGAACAATTCTCACTTCACAAAACTGTTACTATATAACACGGGCATACAAGCATATCCTATGTGCTCTCACTTGTGATCAATAATATACTCGTTTCGTCCATTTGTTATTTCTCCAACTTGACTTTTTTGGTGAGCGAAGTACTGTTCCCAGGGGTGGACTGGGAACCATAAGAGGCCCTGGAAATAATTTTCAAAGTGGCCCCATATTACACATTTTCAGCAAGCTCAACCCTTTTTCCTATGGTAAAATTGGGAAATACCACACAAAAGAGGAGCAGGGTACAGAGGCCTATCAGGAAATCTCCAGAGTTCCCTCTAGGCCTGTCCAGTCCTGACTGTTCCAGATATTGAACCAAAGAGTACACTATAAAGGAGGTACTTCTTGCCCATTCGGTCCTTCTCTGGCCAGGAATTGCAGCATGACCCTTCTAGATGTATCTTAGTTTACTGCTATGGAACTGGGCACTTAAAATGTTCTTTAGTACAGCCAGAGCTCTTGCAGTACATTAAGAGACCTTGTTTAAATGGGGAGGAAAGGAGAGCCATCAGCACTTGGATATGGAGGCATTAACTGCAGTGAAAAGGCGATTATGGGCAGTCACTACTGATGCTGAACTTTCATCATTAGAAGAGATAAGCAATTAGCACTGCAATGGGGGGTACATTACTGCCTTTGTAATTGTGGGCAAACCGTATATTCAGAGATGCTGCCTTCCATGGGGAGGAAAGGAATTGGCACTGGTGGATGGAGGGTCTCATTTTAGTGCGGCCCTGAGATCATTTGTTCTAACTCCTGTGCTCCAACCACGAGTAGGAAAGGGAATGCAATGGGAGGCAGATGGGTTCAATGTTGTGCAACCGTCTAATCCTAACCAATCAGTCTTAGTCTTAAGATCCAATCACATGGGTGGGGGAGGGAGCCACCAGCACAGCAGTCAATACGGAAGTGTGGATGAATGTATTACAATGCAGCCATGTGATCTTGGATAGACTATATTCGTAGATCTTGTGTTCCAGCCATGTGGCGAAAGGCAGTCGGCAATAGGAGGAAGTGTAGAGATTCAGTGCCGTTCAGTCTTGTGATCTTGGGTAAACAACAATGGGATCACTGTGATCCTTGGGTGAGAGAGGGGGGAGGGGAGGTGAGCAAGCAGAACTGGGAGGTGGAGGGATAAAGTGTGGAGCAGCCTTGTAAATCTGAGCAAATTGTGGATTCTGAGCACTTGTGTTTCAACCATTGGGAAACAAAAGCTTTCAACATGGCAATCAGCACTGTGGGTGGAGACACTCACTAGATTGCAGCCCTGTGATCTTGGATAAACTGTTATCCGAGCTTTGCGATTCATGGGCAGTTAAAACTTTTTTTTTTAAAACAGCAATTACCTTGGAGTTGGAGCAACTGAATGCAGTGCGGCCGTGTGAGCCAGGTCAAACCACTTTCTGAGTTCATCCGTTCTTTCCATGATGAGGAAAGCAATCAGTACAGTGGCACGTATGGAAGATGGGTAAAGCAGCGGATTGTGCAGTATTGTGTCCTGGAAAAACTGTGTGTCTTGTGGTACGGCCATGAGGAGGCAAAGTCGGCATTGGGAGGTAGGGTAGTTCACAATGCAATGACGCCTTTTAATCTTTGCCAAACAAATTCTGACCTCTGGGGTTCCAACCTTGTGAATTCATGTATTCAGCGTGGGGGGCGGGGATGGGGGGGTGGAGGGATTCAATGCAGCACAGCTTTGCCATCATGGTCCAACAATGTATTGTGAGCACTGGCATTCCAACCTTGCAGAGGAAAGTATACAGCACAACAGCCAGCCCACGTCAAGGCATAAATTAGTTTTCAAAAATTGATTAGCAAAGTTTGCTAATGAAATATTTCTTGATTAGCAAACAAACCCATTTGATTAGCAATTTTGTACTAATGTTTTTAATGCCACCAGAAGATGCTTGTACCCATGATATAAAATGAGCAACAATACAGCAGTTTTGTATACCTCTGAAGTAAGACATTAGTGAGATAAGTCAGACCTTTCAAATTCTTGCTGTAAAATGGTGCACATCACAACAAACCCACTTTAGTTAGGCAAACTGCTGCCACCCAAGGGCCAGCCATGTACAGTGAAACTTGTATTTGACATTTACTGCAAACAAAGTAAAGTTAAAATAAGTGTCTACATCCCCTGCAAATGGTACTGGCCCTTCTTAAAATGTACTCGACTATGCGAGTGGGCGAAAATACTTTGCGAGCCCCGGATGAGTGCCTGTAAAAGTGTTCGCTGCATGAACGGCCACAAATAGATATGATAAAAAGGCTCTTAAAACAGTTTGGCCAGCTCTCTACTGCAGGTGCAAATATATAATGCAATCATAATCCTAGAGCAAAGTGAGCTCTGGAGGCCAACTACAGTGCACATTTTTCCAGTAGGTCTGTAGATGTACAGACTGGATGAAACTATTGATCGCTACTTTGAGTAAATATCAAGTTAGCTTTGAGTATTCATTGTGTAAAAGACTAAGCAGAGTGGATGGCATACCAGGCAGAGAACTGGGCAAACTAGGCAGAATGTTGTAGTTTGCAGCCCTCTCACTTTCAGGGGATGGGGCATAAACCAACATGGTAAGATAGAACGATAGAACTGGTGTTGAGCACCAGTTGCAAGGTGTATGTAACCAGCAGGCCACAGGATTAGGTTTGCCATGAAATCATTTGGCCGCGTGGTCATGTACATTTTCAAAGGTGTCCGCTCGTCAACATGATGCATCTTCACCAACAAAATGAAATCTAGTGGACACAGATTTAAATACACTTCACTGTAAAGCATGGAGACAATGCAGTGTTTAACAATGACAATACTGTAATTATGCATTATGTAACCTATTACATTTTTAGAATAGGAATTTAAAGCCTTTAAAAAAGAAATAACACATGCTGGTCTTTGGCAGACAGGATACAGTTAGCTTAACAGTATTATCACGAGTATTTCTGGTTTGCAATTATTTGAAAAATAAAAATAAAATGTGCATAGCACTGCCACACAGGCCTTTTGGCACATGCGTGAAGTGGATGAATACTGCTGCACACTCTCTCTCTCCATTAGCCCCTTTGAAATTGCAGTGAACAGAGAAGAGGGCGGCGAGAGCTCTGAATGCAAGAGAGGAATGCAGGGTGAGCTGTGCTTTTATTGAAAAGGGGTAACCTAAATAGCTTGCTTTGCTACACAAGTGCCAATTTAATTAGCAAACCTACAGACTTGCATAGCAAATTGCTCGGCGACACTGCTTATTTTATGCCTTGCACGTCGTGATCTGTATTACTGTGCATGCATGTGATCTTATGCAAAAAATGTATTCTAGGCTCTCGTGCTTCATTATGGAACCTGGCACACAACCGACTGTCTGGGAGCCTCGTGAGCACGGATTCATATTTAGGCTTCTTTCTCCACCTCATCAGCCTTGCCTAGTGACCCATCCGCCAAAAGAAGCCCAGGTTCACCCTTTGAGCCACAAGAGTCATTTTCAATAGCCAGTGATCTCCTACCTGCCGCAAAGTGGATGCCAAGTACCTAAAATCTTTCTGCTTTGAAATGTCATAAAGTGACCTTGAACTTGCCATGGCTGTATGCCAGAGCTAAATTCGAAGCTGGCTACAGGGGGAAAATTGCACGTTTTCAGACTAACGAGTGCAAGAAGCAGATATAACCATCAAAGTATGGGTGATTTAGGGGGTCATATTATATACAATTGCTCCCCCAAATACTCGTCTATCAGATGGGCACAATTACATAATTGTAGGCATTTCCACTGCAAATTAGGGTGCACCACTTTAATGAAATTGAAGAACTTATAATTTGCCCAAAGGGATGATCCCTGAGATTGCACCTGCCCACAGATCCCCCCAACATTCATCGGGTAACTTCTGCACAAGTTGTAAAACAGATGCGCCTCATGCTCGACATGGCGCTTGAGTAGAGCCCTAGCTGCTGGGGGGCTAACTGAAAAAACGGGGACCACACAGGGCAGGACAGCAAAAAGCCCACCCCACCCAAGAAAGGACACCAGCGCTTCAAAACTGAACCTCACAATGAACAGGACACGGAGGGCAGTATATCACCAAGTAAAACACTGAAATAAGGCCCTCGCTGCAAGACTGGCAAAACGGTGCCTTGCCCAGGACAGCACGCCCCCACTGCAAGACTCAAAGCCGACCATTACTGCAGTGTCACGGCAACTGTGACGGGCCCAGGGCAAGACACCGTCGCTGCATTCTGAAATGTGACCTCGCTACATAGCAGAGACAAGCACACCTTGCACAGAAACGACACCACCACTGCAATACTGAAAAGAGAACACTGAGAACAGATTAAGGCACATGCAACCTTTACATGACAAGTTATAAATGCAAAAGATGGACCACACTGCAGGACTGAAATCACTACATCACAGAGCACTCCAGTGCAGATACACTCACATCTCACACAGGACGGGTCCTCACCACCACAACAAGCCTGCAACGCTAGCCTCAATGAAGTATTAAAACCAGTGCACCTACCAAGGGACAGCATCACTAGAATACCCACACGCGACCCTCACTGTAAAACACCTGCGCTCAACCAAAGATAGGCAGCATCAATGCAGAACTGAAATGCCACCCTCATCAGTGTGCTGCCTAGCGCTCCTACCACAAGACCCAACACCAGCACTGCAATACTGAAATGTGACTTTCAAATAGGCGGTAAGTCGCATGGCATATCAAACTTTGCAGTATTCCAAGAGGACGTTCACAGCATGCCTGGAAATAAGTGCACCTCAATAGGGAGGTGGGGGGGCAGGGGCGGTTCATTACCCTTCCTGCCTCCTGTCATAACCCTAGTTTGGTAAATAACAAATTAAAAATGGCTTCTCAATTCTGTGGTCACTGTACTTCCTACCCTCCATCTTCAGAGGTAACTATGTTTGCCATCAATCTTTGCTGCATGTCCCTCCAATCACTTCTATCCCCGTTAAAAACCAGATCTCTGTTCCCAAAGTTGATCTGCTTGGTTAGGAGTCTTACCTGCGATTTACTGAATACCAAGTAGGTACACCTGTCACCCATCCCTTCTACAGACTCCTGCCCATCAGTCAAAAAATCTACGCAGATTTCTGGAGGTAATATGATCGCCATCTTAAAGCCCAAGATCCTATCCCTTATGGGTTAGTTCAATGGTTCTCTTACCTTGCAATTCAGACCGAATGGCCCAAAAAAGTTGCCAGCCTAGTCCCTGCTCGCAGTTTGAGTAGTGCTACTCCATCTCCATCCATGTGAAAACACCTTTTTTTTTAAAGGTCTAAAGAGAAAAAGACCGATTTGCATTGACAGATTTTCTTTTCATCGGAAAACCAGCAATGTAAAGGTCTTTTTCTCTGGAGACCTTTAAAATGCGGTTTATTTTTTGTAAATACATAATAATTGGGGGCTTTCACCCCATATGCCCCCCATTGTTCATCCCCACACCCCCAAAATCCCCCACTCCCTCAACATCCCCCACTCCCAAACCAAAACACACACCAACTTAGATGCTCTTAACCACCCCACTTTACACCTGAAAGGAAGAGACCACTATTCTCATCACTGCCAGTGTGCACACCCACAGCCCAGGGATTTCACAACCACACACGCCCCTCCTGGTACAGACCCACAGCCCGGACATGGACAATTGTTTAATTCTTCCTTCCTTCCTTCGATTGCTAACCAGCATATGTATATTCAATTAAGCGCAATAAATGGCAACAGTCATACTCACCAAGCCCACTAGAAAGTACTTATTGGTAAGCTAAACCAAGACCAAACTAACCTTGGGCCTCCTTAAGAGCACTCAACACCCAATTTGCGTAGACCAACTACTCTAACCACATTCTTCTCCACCTCCCCCCTCTTCTCTTCCCCTTGGTGCATTTTCCTTCCCTTCATCTTGTTGTCACCATATACCCCTCATATCATATAAACTTGAAAATTGTACTCCCCAATTATTGGCATATATGTAATGTATGCACTGTACACAATGTAATTAATTATTTACCTTATATGTCACCCATATTGTTATAAAATTATGGGTATGTCACCGCACTTCATCTATACCAAACACCAACCACACTGGTTACACTTTACCCTCTTGCAATTTTGGTTTTGTTGAATTTTGCGAACTAATCTTGATACCAATTATGAATTTTGTTAAATACAGTATAACTTGCAAATACCACAGCCTTGATAAAGACCCTTGTGTGGTCGAAACACGTGTCGGCACTTTGAGCAACAATAAACACCAAAATGAGAACTAACCTCAAACATGGGATCTTCATTCTTGGGATCCAACACCAAAAACCGCTCAGGTTCAATCAGAACTTGGATACGAAGCACCGGTTTCATTTGATTCCCATCGCAACCCCATCCTTTCAATAATTGGGGCAATTGGGCACTATCCCATGGGAATCTCCAAAATTGGCAGCAGAACGTATGTCACAAACAAACTGATTAGTGCGAAATCCCAACGTTCCCTGTGCTCTAAACCTTGCATGTGCATTTGAGTCTGCATTCTGCAAATTATGTCCGCAATGGACATGCAATTCTGTACCTTGCATACGAGTATATGAGGCATGCACAGGAAACCTGGCATAAGATGACTGGAGTTAGGCCTTTCCCTCAAGGATTACGACAGCTTGCATAGTTGAGGGCAGCATGGTAGAGGTTTGTGGAAGATCGTGGACATCAGAACCAAGATTTGAGCTTTGTCACGGGGCACTGGATACGCAGGGCTGCAAAGCGCGGCACTGGTTTGCTTGTGAAGAGCTGCCATCTTTGATGGTAACTGAGATGTGGGTCTGAAATCTATGGTTGGTATGTTCATCCTTCTAAGATATCTACCATACTTTATGCATTCCCATCATGCACGGTGGTGGCTAAGAGTGTGTAGCGATGGGAAGATCCACCAGCAGGAAGGGCGAAAAACGAATTTGTTTTTAGATTCTTCACCCCCAAGGTTGCTGTAGTACTGGCTATTGCTTTAAATGGGAAAAAAGGAAGGCAGGCACTGAGGGCCGGGGAGGACCGGCCCATTTACAGAACTGGTACTCCCGTTCCCTTCGCCTTTGCTGAAGTGCTCCTTGAAGATGGAAAAGATGCAGGTCTGCTCAGCTGAGTCGTTCTGTTTGGGCTTTAGCCTTATGAAGGGGGTCCCACCCCTAGATCATGATGTTTACCTCTGTGTATATTTCAAACAGTAGCATCAGGGAAATGTTATCTTGATCCTAGCAGGCAACACCTGGACATGCAAGGCTAGCATAATGTTACATAACCAGGTCTGGTAGCCTTGGCACTTGGTTCTGTAAAGGGGAAGTTGAGCTAGTGGCAAGATAGGCAGATGGTCTACTGTGATTCTAGGAGGATTGTGTTAGGGCAGGTTTGGGTTTTGTTGCGTAAGTGTTGTCCTTGGTGTTTTTATGCTGTCGTGTAGCACCAGGATACTCTATGAGAGCAATTGAGTGGCATCAGAGTTACACTCGGCATGGATGGCTGGAAAATTGAAGAGTGAGGAGTGCGTGTGGAGATTGTTCAAGCAGCCGGACCACTGCTGAGTGTACGTTTGCTGGTTGATGTGTGCATTTTAAGATGGAAAGGGAAGTGTGATGGACTGGCGAGTGTGTACAAAGGTGTGCAATTCGAGGCCCTATCCGTGGCTACTTGGTTACATGCATCCCTTCTGATTAGAGTAGACCCAAGGCATTCACCTTTGTGATTTTTAGCATCGTTTGTATGGTCAAGGTTTTGTCTAGCTTAGGAGGTTTTCCTAATTATTTTGTGGAGCTAAAGGATAGGGTGACTTGTCATTTGAGAATATAACTGGCAAAAGATGCACCGACAAATGAAGTCAAAGGCCCTGCACACAACAGCTTTGCTCTGTGTGCTCTGGGTGTATCATGGCTGCAACCCTGGCATATCAGTGCAGCACTCTAGTTGGTATAGGGTTGGTAAAAAAAAAAAATGCCCTTTGTTGTTTAGCAACTTTTAGTTCATTTATGGTTTTTGCCCTGATTGTATTCTTCGCTTCAGTGCTTTTGTTTGCCAAGAAGTCACCAGGATCAACCAAAAGACTCTGAACTTAATTTGCACAAACCATTCCAATACTTCTGGCATTTAATTTATAAACAGCCCCTTCCTCTCTTCAGACTCCAAAAAACACCCTCAAGGAATCTCTCTAGCCCACTGCAATACTTTTCGTCTGCCACTTTGAAGTATTGAGACACTTTGCCTAATTTCTCTCCGTGCCTTCCAGACGGTTGTTCTTAAGGACACTGTTATTTTTAGTTTGCACTATTAGGTGGTGCTTGCGCCAGCTAGAAGCAAAAACGATTGCATTGGCGTACAGATAGGGAAAATGGCATATGAGGAGGGAGACAGAGCTTGTAGGTGTTTGGCTATTTGCCCAACCATTGACTGCCCATGGCCAGGCTAAACCCTATGGCCATTGCCACACATATCCTGCCCAAAACACCTCATCCTGGAAACTCTTTGAGCTTGCTATCAAGTTTTACAATCAAACTTGGCACTCAGAATGCCTGCCAGCGTTTTTTCAAAACTGTCTTCTGAGAGTTAATGACTTAATTGGAGCTGTAAAGCCACAACTAATGTAATACAAATGTCTTAACCAGTTCCACTTTCAGCCACTCGATTTATAAGCACTATGTGTGTCCTTCACTGAAGTCCTGTCAAAACAGTTTTGGCTTGTGTACGAGTATTAGGTACAGAACAAAAAGGGTGGTTTCCACTGGAAAGCAAAGCGATTTACAAGACAATCTATTTCCCAACTTCTTTTACACTTCTTGAGTCTATACATTTAATTGTGTGCAAGTATTAAGCATTTGCCAGGCACTGCTATTAGCTACCCAGGTACTCGCACCATTCTGGAGTGGCTACCATCAATGGCCAGTTAATACCACCACGGCAGTGCCTGCCGAGTGGTTTTCCTATGCCTGCACAAAAGCCCGAACTGTTGGCATTGCGCAATGCTTGTTTGATTGCAGAGTCTTACGTTTTTGTTAGTCTCTAGCCCGTTTCCCCTTTGGGAATCTTTGCTGGGCTTCCAACCTTCCGTTCTCTGTTATGCCATTCAGGGCCAACCTTGTGGTTACAGTGTCTTTACTATAAAGAAAAAGAACGTAGCCCATGGAAACAACCACCAAAATCCTTAAGTGGCATTAAAGTGATTACCATTTTTTTTAAAAAAGTTCTTCAACGGCTATCTGCTGACGTAGGTTACTTAAGCTGTTATGTACTTCGGGTTCTGCGCTCCTCCATTTTAGTTTAGCTGTGACTAGTTTTGTGATGTGCCATTTATGTACAGTAGCTATATTATTTCCCGCACCTTGACGCTCTCTTCTAGTTAGCATTTGTTTGGCATTTGTTTGTACTTTATAAATAATAAACTGAAGAAAACGACCAGAGTCAAGTCTTTGGCACCTTCCAGTGAAAGAGTAAAAGAGGCACCTTAAACAGATCAAGCACCAGAGGTAATTGTCTCGGGAGGATAGCTCAGAGGCAACGTGCTCACCTTGGAAGGTCCACGCTTAGAAACCTCTGGGTATTAAGCGCGTTATAAATAAAATATATCACTACCCGAAGCACACCCATTAAAGTGAGACTATTGAGAATATGATCCTAGACATCGGAAAATATGGAGCAGTGAGGATCAGGGGAAACTTTAGCTCGAGTAGGAACAAGGCTTGGGTACAAAGAATAGTGGACAGTAATTAATCTTTCCGCTGTAAGCAATGCAACTCGGTACACAATATCAGGACGGCTAGTCAATTTACAAATAGTCAGACGAGAAACGAACAAGACTGCATACATGTCAGGACACACCCGTCACTTCCCACTTGCATGCAATTAAGGCTTCCCTCGGCGAGAAGTATCTTTAGCAAGTCCAGACGGATCACCTTTCAGGCACGATTCGAGAAAAAACAAAAAACAAGCATGACTCACTTGCCTCCTTTTTCCGAACTGGACTTGAAACACCTTGGTGTGCAGAGTTTGCAAAGTTAGAAACATAGCAGCAGACCGTGTTTTGGTAGCAGATAGGGACTGCCAAGCCGCGGAGTGGTCTTATTTCCAACTGTTGCACCCCAAGACCCTACATGGTCTTCAGCTTTATGCTTGCTTACTCAGCACTATCATTCGGTTTTGGAACCAGGCCTGGGAGCATTCGGTTTCTGTGTTGGTCCTTCTACTCCTGCTTGGTGGCTGCTCCATGCAGCCACTGTTATTTTCATTACCATCTCTTGAACCTATTCATCCAACTTTCCTTCCCCCATTGTATTACATTCAACTCAGGATGGGCGGTGGTGCTCTTGGTCTCCCCGATGGACCTTGGTGATGCTCAGCTAAACAAAAATATTGTTACAAAGCAACGGACAGACCTCTCCCTGTGCATCCCAACCTATCGTGGCTTAGACCTTTCAACAGCCTGATCGCATTGCTGGGCCACTTTCGGAACATCCAACACAATTACTATAAAACAACTCTCCTTGCTGGTGATGATCAAGACCTCATATTCTGTCCTGTCAGTCCTGGTGTTCCTCACTCAAGTGCATAACCAATGTATTCATTCTAAACTGGCACTTCTTGGGCCACCCCTGAACCGTGTGTAAATGACATCTCATGTTCTCCAGGCTGTGGGATGCCTCAAGTCTAAGACATACTTTTTTATCACCGGCAAAAAGGCATACTACCAGCTCGTCACGAATATCTCTTAGGAATGCATTGAAGACACTATCTGAGGGCCGACCCATGAGGCATTCCAAGTTGTGCAGTAATCCTGGTCTTGCAGAGACAGAAGTGTTGGTTGTTTCTGCGAATGGCTCTACTTTGCATATCCAGTTTGTGGAAACTAAGAAGTAATCAGATGCCACTGGTCCCATGTGTTCTTTCCATCTCACCAGCTAACTGTGGTGCCTTTGCTTCTACCAATCTCGACTTTCCTTTACTGCGCGAGCCACATGATTTTTAATTGCATTCAATCGCATGTTCTGCCAAGGAATCACTTTGGAGCATTTACAGGGGTTTGATGCAGGAAATGGCTCTGATCCAAGATGGAAAACATAGCACTTAGTGGAGATTATTGGCTGTCATGGCCTGGCTAGTGCTCAGACTCTGAAGGGTCAACAGACAGTAACACTTTGCAAACTGTTTATGCGAAGCAGTGAACTACTGCTTTGCAGGAGTACAGAGAGGGGTAGTGAATTAAACACCTACCCAACCCAACACTAATACTAAACCGGCAACAATCCCAAATCATAAAGGTGAAACAGGCACAGCCCGAAACATACTGTTCCTTCACCTCTAAGGTAGCATTGGGTAGCAGACGGCAGGCTATACTCTTCAGGAGGGATAGGCATGTAGCAGAGAAGCAGGCAGAACTGTGGTACCAATCTGAAGGAATGTCTAGGCAAGGCTTTATAAAAAATAAGATACTTCCATGTATTTTCTAGTTTTATTGAACTAATAGAAACACTAATGACCCACCCTCGTGAGGCAAAACACGGAATGCGGACTCAGTTTGAGATGCTATATACAGGCAATAATGTATGCAGCAGCATTGGTTCTTTGAAAAATGCTTGTTCTTGGTGTACAACAGCACATTTTGAGTCATTGGTTCCCAATGGATCACCAGTGTCGAGACAGTCAGTCAGCTTGAGACAATCCAGCAATGTGGTGTGGTCAATTAGCAGTGACTGGCTCGAATCGGGGGAAGAAACTAGGCAGGCAATGGGTCGAGTCAGCATCTCAAATCAGTCAAGTCTGCTCAAAGAGGTCCGGCCATACAATGCAGATCTTCAGTGGCGATCAGCTTGAAACTGCTTGGAGCACAGGAAGAGATGGGCTAGGTCAGCAGCTTGACAGCGAATTGAAATGCAGCAAGTTTCAAAAGGCAGCTGCGGTTGCTTTGGCATTGCTTCAAAAGCATCTAGAAGTGGGTCAGTAGGCTTGTAAACGAATTGAAACTGGAAAACAAGATCCAAAGCAACTTCTTGCCTTCTATGTGATAGGGGATCCCTGGCCAGCATCTCCAGAGGCACGGCACAACCTTTACTTCTGCACTACCCAGCAAGGAAGATGTGTTGAGAGAACTTGTAGGGTTTCCTTTACATTAAGTGCGCAGATTCCTGACTACCAGTGGTCTCAGCTGCAAGTGGCCTTGTCAAGCAGGCAGATCACCCCAAATGTCCCTCAGGGATTTTTAAGGGAAAAGGCTTGCACATTTCTGAGAGGCCTCCATCTTCACCTATATGGAAGAGAGCTCTTGAACAGTTTATACTCCCAAGTGGGTTTCAATTGTGATCCTCCCCCCTCAGATGTCCAAAAATGATACAATTAGGGGAGTGGGCTCACCTTCTTTAATAGGCAAATTTCTAATCCGATTGGTTCCCTTCTAGTCTTTGGTCAAGGACAGAATCCTGGCTGTGGTTTCAGAATCTTTGGTCTGGTGATGTCATAGCCAGAGTGCTTTGCGTGCAGGATGTGGGACAGGGTTACTGGAATTTTGGCAACCTAAGAAGGTCGACCCTTCTCTTACTGGAAAGTTCTCTCCTGTGCTATTCTATTCTACTTCGCTTCCTTCTGTTGAATGCCTACATCAAAGAGTCTAAGCAACTGCAATGTTAAAAGAACGATCTGAAAATATCCTCAATTCTTCAATGTGGAAAACACCAACTTCATAATTGGTGATTTTTCAATACATGAGCTTGCGTGGCATACAGATTGGCCAATGGATTTTGGACTACAAAGTCCTTCGTCAGGGTGTCTTCACAAATAACATAGAAAAACCATAATAAGTCTCACTTATGAATCCATCATCTAATTGATTGCATATATACAGTGCAAAGTGCGACCTTCAAAAAAACATACCAGACTACAAGCAAAGCTAGGCGGATTGGTGTATGCCATATGAACACAGAACATTTTTGATGGATACAATATTGGTATGGAATACTAGTTAATTCTCACCAATACTTAATAGAAATTGACATTTCTGCTAGGTACCTTATAGTCTTGTAATCCTTTGTACCAATACAAGGCATGAATTACTTTAAACAAATAAAAGGAATTGACATGGAGGCATATTACGGACTGTCTTAAGTACTTCTTTTCATGGAACACTATGAACCAACCCCTGCATTACATCTCACCACATTACATAGATGGTATTTTCATCAAATTGGATGGAACATAGATGGAATATTTGAATGGCCATAACTTTGGCATGCAGGTAGAGAGTGATTCTAATACATAATCTATTTTATTCTTCAAGCTTACAGTTTGCTTCAGGAATAATCAAAAACAAACAAACCAAACAGAAGCCACAAGAAGTCAACAGTACACTACAGTCTATAAGTTGTCACTGCAAAATTACAATTGTAATATATCTACGGGTGAATTCATTAGAGAGCGCAGGAACAGCAGTGAACAAATGACACTCAACACAGAATTTACATTGATTGAAAATAGGTTTTCGACCAAGAGGTTACAATAGAGAAATTATCAAGAAGTCAGCCAGAAGTCCAATAGTAAACCTAGGCAAGAATAATTTGTCCTGAAACCTAAAGTAACATATGCTATACAAGACTCAAATGTTTAACTCAGTATTCAAGTGAAAGTAACATCTTATTCACAATTCTGAATAATCATTTGCACGTATTATCGATGGATTTGAAGCTGAAGAGCTATGTTGATTGTAGACCATCAATCATTTACTGCAAACCACCCACACTATGCACTAAATTTTGTCCAAGTAATATGAAGACTTAAGGGCAGCCACTTTCATGGGTGGGGCCGGGACAACAAATTGTGGGCTTTTATTGATGTGGCCTTAGCACAATGTGAGACTTTGCACTGCCGGATCGGGTGTTATTGCTGTTAGCACGCCTCGTTTTAAATCTGAAATTGGGGTGCTAACAGAAATGTTTTTTGTTTGAATGAATGGGGCGCCACACAGCATCCTGTTCATTCAAACAAAATACTTACTGAAGATGGCTGCCATGGAGGTGGGAGACTGGGATTCCTGCAAAGCCCCTCTTCCATTTCCATAGCGGCCGGCGGGCCAGGACGGAGGCTAGAGCAGTGGTGGCGGTTGCCGCTTCCAAAAGAATAAGTTCAGTAGGGTACGGTGCTTGGGAGATGAGGAAACTGTGACTCGAAGGGATAGGAGGGTTGTGGGAATATGGTGGGACAGGGAAGCAGCCGTAAAGCTGCTCAGAATGCGGGCTGAGATTGCAGGATTTAGCCGCGATCCGAGCAACCCGATTGCTTGGCTCCAAGCCCAGGGTGATCATTTTGGAATATTTACTTTGATTGGCACATTATAAAGGAACAAGTTACTTACCTGTAACTGTTGTTCTCCAGCATGGGTCTGGCATGGATTCACATGCTCATGAATATTCCCCGTCAGGCTGGGAATCCTTGGTAAAGAAAGAAATCAGTATCAGTTTCGTTTCTGATCTGTCTTTCTTAGTAGTAACCAATAACTGATCTCTGGGTCATACTGCCCCCAGCCAATGCCTGCCCTCTCCCTAAGCCCCGCCTCTGGCAGCCATCCTCAGATTTGGTAGCATGCCAAGTGACAGTATGACCAAGTGAAGAGCCGCAGGGGGGTAGGTGGGAGGGTTCGCATGTGAATCCATGCCAGACCCATGCTGGAGAACAACAGTTACAAGTAAGTAACTTGTTCCTTCTCCAGCATGGGGTCTGGCATGGATTCACATGCTCATGTATAAAAGAATACATAGCAGTATACACATGCACAACCACGGGAGGTGGCAAAGGCTCAACATTAAGCATTACATCCAAAACTCAACATTAACCAATTCTTACCTCCTCACCAGGCTCACCTTAGGTTGCGCAGCACTGCTTGGCCAACCCTGGACTCCTCCCTGGAGTCCTGATCGACGCAGTAGAATCTTGTGAAGGTGTGCGTCGACCTCCACGTAGCAGCCCT
Organism: Ambystoma mexicanum; assembly: GCF_040938575.1. NCBI lineage: Eukaryota > Metazoa > Chordata > Amphibia > Caudata > Ambystomatidae > Ambystoma > Ambystoma mexicanum. Next base: position 153,416,215 of record NC_090936.1, read on the forward strand.
GCAGGTGTCCAGCAGGGGCACACCAGACAGGAATGCCGTGGTAGCAGCGATCGCTCTGGTCGAATGGGCTCTCGGACGGCCGGGCAGCGGTCGGTTTGCCAACCGGTACAGTGTATGATGCAGCCGGAGAGCCATCTGGAAATGGAAGTCTTCGAGAGAGCCTTCCCTTGATTCACAGACCCAAAGTTCACGAACAGCTGTGACGTCTTCCGAAAACTCTTTGTGCGGTCCACGTAAAACATCAGCGCTCTAGCTACATCCAGCGAGTGCAAAGTCCTCTCGGCCGGCGTCGAAGGCGACGGGAAGAAAACTGGTAACACCAAGGGCTCGTTGAGGTGGAAGTCCGACGGCACCTTGGGCATGAAGGAGGGGTGGGTCCTCAGCCTTGAAAAGTCAAGTATGGAGGCTTGCAAGATAGGCCTGGATCTCTCCCACTCGTCGTGCGGAGGTGATGGCCACGAGGGAACTTCAAAGGCGCCAAATGCATCGGCTCGAATGGGGCCCTCATGAGCCTGGTCAGCACCACATTAAGCTCCCACGCCGGGGCAGGAGCCTTCACCGGCGGGAATGATTGGAATAGTCCCTTCATAAATTCCTTCACCAGGTGATGAGACCACAAGGACGCCCGTCCCATAGTCCTGGTATATCGGGAGATGGCAGCCAGATGTATTTTGATGGAGGCGTGAGCCAGTCCAGCTTTGGCCAGCGACAGTAGGTACGGCAGTACTTGAGGGGCCGTAATCTGCAGAGGGTTAATCTTCTGTGCACGGCACCAGACAGAGATCCTCTTCCATTTATGACCGTAACACTTGAGAGTTGAGGACGCCCTGGCTTTTGCAAGAACCTCTCTGCAATCAGCCGGTATATCGTACCCTCCAAACTCTATTGCTGCAGGAGCCAGGCCTGCAAGTTCAGCGACTGTGGGTCGTGATGGAGAATGGCGCCTCCTTCTCTGGAGAGAAGATGCGCGTCCGCTGGCAGCTTCACTGGTGGGGACGTTGACAAGTCCAGATGGTCCGTGTACCAGATCTGCCTCGGCCACGCCGGTGCGACGAGGATCATTCTGCACCTGGACTTCTTGAGCTGGTTGATGAGGCGGAGCAGCAACGGAGGGAACGCGTATAGAAACAAGCCGTCCCAGGGGAACGAGAAAGCATCGCCCATGCTCCTCGGCTGTGGGAACCTGCTGGCGAACCTCTGGCACTTGGAGTTCGTCGCCGTCACGAACAGTTCGATCTGGGGTTTGCCCCATCGTTGGAAGAGCCGATCCACTTGATCCTGGCGCAGTTTCCACTCGTGGCATGAGCGCAGCTCCCTGCTGAGTGAGGCGGCGATGGTGTTTTTTATTCCTGCCAAGTGGAGGGGAACCAGAAACATCCCCTGGGCGACGGCCCAGTGCCACAGATCCTGGGCCTCCTGGGATAGGGCTGGGGATCTGGTGCCCCCTTGCTTCCGTATGTAGAACATCGTGGTGGTGTTGTCGGTGAAGATCCTCACCACTTTGTCCTTCAGGGACGGAAGGAACGACTTGAGAGCCCAGAACACTGCTCGGAGCTCCAGAATGTTGATGTGGAGAGACCTCTCCTCCGGGAGCCAAAGGCCTCTTGCGTGGAGATCTCCGGTGTGGGCCCCCCAACCCTCCAGAAAGGCGTCCGTCGTCACCGTTTCCTGAAACGCCAGGGTTTGAAAGTCCGTGCCCGTAGTGAGGTGAGCACGGGTGCCCCACCATAGGATTGCCCGATGGAACTCCTCGTCGAGAGGGATCCTGTCCTCGAAGCAGCCCATCGGCTGAAACCAGAGGGCATCGAGGAACTCCTGTAGCAGACGCATTTGAAGTCTGCAAAGGGGTACAAGATAGATGCATGAGGACATCATCCCGAGAAGAGACTTGATGGACCTCACCCTGGCCACGTCCGTGGCTAACAGGCACCGCACCTTGCCCAGGATGGTCTTGGTCCTCTCCTCTGAAGGGGAGGCCAATTGCCCCACTGTATCGAGCTTCGCTCCCAGAAACAGTGCTACTTGCGATGGAACCAGGTGGGATTTGGGATAGTTGATGGTGAACCCCAGCTCCGTGAGCAACCTGACGGTCCTCGCCGTGTGTACGACGGTGAGTTCCCTTGTCCTTGCCCGGATTAGCCAGTCGTCCAGGTAGGGGTAGACGTGGATCCCCTGCAGGTGCAGGCGCGCCGCCACTGGTGCCAGGCACTTGGTGAAAGCCCTGGGTGCCGACTTTAATCCAAACGGTAGGGCTCTGAATTGGTAGTGGCGTCCCTGAACCATAAACCTGAGGAACTTCCTGTGCCTTTTTAGAATGGGGATGTGGAAGTAAGCATCCTCCAGGTCCGACGACGATAGGAAGTCGTCTTCCTCCAGCTGTGCCAGCATGTGCTGGAGGGTGACCATCCTGAATTTCTGCGCCTTGATGTATTTGTTTAACCGACGCAGGTCCAGGATGGGGTGCCAACCGCCGGCCTTCTTTCTGACGAGGACGTACCTGGAGTACACTCCGGAGCCTCGAAGCCTCTTGGGGACGAGCTCGATGGCACCCTTCTTGAGCATCGCCCTTACTTCCAACAGCAGTTGAGGGACGTGATTCTCCTTCCTGGCCACGGGAGGAATCCAAGGGCACTTCTTTTGGAATTCCAGCGAGTGCCCGTTGGCCAGGGTGTCCAACACCCAACGGTCGGTGGAGATGGACTCCCATACGCTGACGGCCTTCATCAGCCGGCCTCCCACCGGGGTGCTTCGGTGGGGGCCCGACAACACGGCCGGGTCAGTCTTGCTTGGAGACGGCCTTGCCGCCTTGGCCTCCTTGGCGACGACGGCGGGATCCTCCTTGCTTGCCCCGACCTCTGTAGGCCTCCTGGGTAGAGGAGTGGGCCGCCTGGCGGTAAGTGGAGGAGCCACCGCTGGATCCTTTGGAGGCACCCTGTCTGCCTCCGGAGCTCCGAAAGGGCCGTCGCTGTTGAAGCACCCCCAGGGCCCGGGCCGTCTCCGAGTCGGTCTTGATGGCCTGTAGAGACTCGTCCACCGCCTTACTAAAAAGGTTGTTGCCGTCGAACGGCATGTCCAACACTCTGGTCTGGACGTCCTGGCGAAAGTCTGTCGCCTTGAGCCATCCTCGTCGTCGGAGGCAAACTATGTTGCCCAGTTGGCGAAATCCGCTATCGGCAATGTCCATTGCCACCGTTATGGCGTGATCCGACACCACCTCGCCTTCCTGCAGAATTTCTAGGGCCTCCGCCCTCTTGTCATCAGGTAGGAAGTCTAGCAGGGGAGCTATCTTGAACCAGAGCTCCCTGTCGTAGCGGGCCACGATCGCTAAGACATCGGCCGCCTTAATCGTCGTCACCGCCGACGAGATGACTCGTCGTCCCATGGACGACAACTTCTTGCCCTCGCTGTCCGGCGGGGAAGTAGAAGTTGAAGCCGCCGCACCCGCTGCCTTCTGTTTAGCCGCTGCCGAGACGACAGAGTCCGGCGTGGGCTGGGCCCTGAGGCACAAGGGGGCGGCATCGGGGACTCGGTACTTCTTCTCGTACCTGTCCCTCTTGGCGGGTGTCGTGGAAGGGGTCTTGAGGACAGTACGCCCCTCGTTCCAGATGTCGTCGAGCAAAGGCACCGCAAGGACCGTCTTCCTCTTGGTCTCTCGTCGTTGGTACAGAAACCCTTCCTTTTTTTCGTTCTTCGGGGCAGAGCTGGAAGAGCTCGGATGCCCTGGTTATCATGGCGTGGAAAGAGCCAATTTCGTCGGCTGAAGAAGCCCGCGGGGGGGGAGGTGATGACGGGATGTCCGCTGTGTCATCGCCGCCGTCATTGTCAGTCCCTGTCGCTGTATCCATCACCGTATCCTCTCTAGGGTCCGGCGAGAGGGATGAGGGGTCCACAGGTCTCGCAGGCATGAAGGGCGTAGCGTGGACTCTCCTCCGCTTGTTCGGAGGGCTTCCCGACGGGCCTGGTTCTGGATCCTCCGTCGGGGTCTGTGGTAATCTCGTCCTTATCTCGGTACATAAGGATTGGATTGCCAACAAAATGGCCACCGAGCTATCCTGGGGCACGGGTAATGGCTGCCACGGACGGGATGGCCGCTCCACTGGGCCCTCTTCGTCGCCATCGTCACTATCTTCGATCACGTCAGCAGGGACTGCCCCCTGGGATCGAACCTTCTCAAACCTCTCGTTGAGCCCTATATAAACCTAACGTTGAGCCCTATGCACCTCTCGTTGAGGCCCTTCCCAGTTTCCACCACCTCCTCCTCCTCAGAGGCTGATTCCGAGTCTGTAATGGCCACCGGGCCCCCCCCCCGCTCTTTTTCCGCCGGGGACTTCACAGGGGTCTTAACGATGGGCTGGAAAGAGGATTCCCTCTGCGGTGGCAGGGATACTCTGGGCCCAGAGGCCGTTTCCACTGGCGTAGTCTCAGCCGGCTTCGCCAGGGTCGCAGCGACCACTTCGATAGAGGCCTTTGCCGGCTGGATCAAAGCCCTCACCAGCTTAGGTGCGTCCTGGGCCTTCGCCTTGAGGGGAGGGTCAGCGCCTCGCTCCCCCTTCGAGATCGACCGGGTCCGCTCCAGCAGCTTACCCGGGTTCTCGGACTTCCTCTTCCCCGAACCAGAGCGCTGGCTCGTGGTCGAACGTGCCGGGGAAGTAGCGCCCTGCCTGGCAGCCGAAGAGCCCGACCTTTCGGCGCTCCCGGTGCCCGCGGACTCACGGTGCTTGGCCTTCTGTAGGGCCCCTGTCGCCGGGGTGCCCTCACAGGACATAGAAGCCCGCTCAGACTTTTTCTTTGCCTTCTCACCTGCTGCGCCCTTCTCCAGCCAGGTGGCGAGGCAGGAACGACTATCTTGTTTGGTCTGTTCCGAAAGGTTCTTGCAGAATGCACAGTCCTTCTCCACGTGCGTCTTGTCCTCATGAAGGCAGTAGAGACATTGCAAATGCTCGTCCTCCTTGAAAACGTTTTGCAATCCGCATCCAGGGCAGCACCTGAACAGCTTGGATGTGGGCGTTGAGCTTCCCTTGTCCTGGGCCATGTCCGTTGAGGTAGGCTGCAGATCTTCCGGAATCCTCCAAGAAGCGTAAACTCGATGAAAACTTCACCCTTGAGGGATGTAGAAGAATTCCGAAACGGGTCCCCGTTATCGGAAGTAGAAACGGTGGAGCTTGAGGCTCGATTAAACCGAAAAAATGAGAAAATCTCCTGAAAAAAAGCGCGAAAACGCAGCAAAAACTCGACTGCTAAAGCACGAGGACTCCCAACACTTCAGCGTGCGGTAAAAATCTAAGGATGGCTGTCAGAGGCGGGGTTTAGGGAGAGGGCAGTCATTGGCTGGGGGCAGTATGACCCAGAGATCAGGGATTGGTTACTACTAAGACAGATTAGAAACGAAACTGATACTGATTTTTTCTTTACCGAGGATTCACAGCCTGACGACTGGGAATATTCATGAGCATGTGAATCCATGCCAGACCCCATGCTGGATAATAGATATATCCACTCTTTTGTATACTTTTTGAATAACAGCTAAACAGGGCATATCTATATTATATCTCGAAATGAAAATACAGAGTCAACATGCATGCTTTAGGCTCACACGTTCCATGTAAAAATAAGTATTAAGTATAAGTTTTCTGACTATAAGAAAACTTGCGTTTCCTACTTTTGCTTGGGTTATTATGCTTAATAAACACACAATTTTCAATTTACATAAATTGCTTTTCACCATGAACAACTTATTATTTAATAGCCTATATTGTTTAAAAAGCCTGTATACAAGACATTTAGGGCCTCATTACGATTAGGGCGGTAAGCCTTCAAAGTAACTTTAACGGAATTAGCACCGGCAATACTGCTCCGTGGATCATGAGCCAGCGCAAATACCTCTGGTGCAAATACCGCCAGCGCAGTTACAGCCGGCGGAATCTGCACCTATACCATGAAATGCAATCACTGCCACATCACAAGTCCCTGTACAGCGGCATTAGCGCCAAAAATTGACGCCAATACTGCTCAAAACACAGCACAATTACCCCCAGCCTCCAGGTAGAGGTAAATGAACAGAAGGTGGCAGTAATGAAGCCACAGGTGATCCCAACCCACTACAGAGGGCTACATAAGTCAAACACCTACCCCAAACTCAGTTATGAACACCATGCTGCCACTAGATATTGCGAGATGGGACATGCAGCTGCTCATGCTGCGCCTGGAAGTACAGAGGCAGGACAACCAGCCCAGGGCACAGGGAGTACATTGGAGGAGGAGTAGCCAATGAAGGCGTGCACCGATCCCCAGGGTCAGGCCTCACCTTGGACCCTCACTGATAGCCAGTTGGTCACCCTGTACCGCATCAACAGGGAGACCATAAGAGATGGTGCTCACCACAATCCAGGGCGACATAGGGAGCAGGATTAACATCCGGACAGCTGTGCCCCCACTGCTAAAGCTAGTGTCAGTCCTACAATTCCTAGGAACCGGCACCTTCCAGCACTCAGTGGCCATGATGCACCGCATGGCACAGCCCACTTTCTGTGCAGTGCTGGCCCAGGTGCTGGATGCTCTCCTGTGGCATGTCCCATGCCACATCTCACTGCCCACCACCCCAGCACTGGTTCATGCCATGAAGGCACAGTTCTATGCCTTTGCCCAAATGCCATTGCAGCCTTGGACTGTACCCATGTTGCGTTGGTGGCCCCCATGGCCACAAATCAGTTTACCACAACAGGAAGCACTACCACTCTCAGAATGTGTCGATGTAAATTCTGTGGTCTCTTCCCCCTTAGGGCTTCCCCTAGTGATTTGGCCCCAAGTGGCGCTCAGACAGCTGCCAGAGTGTGCTGAGCTGTGACTCCTCAGTGGGGGTGGCCGAACTGGAGGGTATTGACCCTGGCCTCCGGATGTGCTGCGAGGCGAGTTCTGTGTTTTGTCGAATCGACTCTGCAAAGGCTGAAATCCCATCTGTCATCTCCCTGACCCGCTGCCCATACACTGTCAGGGCGGCAGTACTTGCAGCTGTCTGTGCCCGGTTCCTCTCCATTGCATACACGATCCTGCAGGTGGACCCTTGCAAACAATCGCATATAGCATGGACGTGCATCGAATGTATGCGGCCAATGGCCTCCATCTCCTGCTGCTGCCTCTCCATTTCGTCCACTAATTGTGCCGGCGCTAACAAGTGCCTTGCTTCGACACCATTTTCGCCAGACGGTATTAGCGTTACTGGGGCACGTTCATGCCAGGGTGTGATTCGGCACAGCAATAACGCTCATTCCGCAAGGTGGAAATTGTGCCAGTATTCCACCCAACTCATGAGGCCCTTAGTCTCAAAAATATATAGAAACGATTCCACGCATCTATTATAAACCATTTGTCAATTGGTTTGCACCATTTTACAGGTAAATATCAGACTAAGTTGTTTAATTACAGCATCACACGTCGTGCAAAATCACGTTTTTATGACATCACATACACTGTGTGACAGTATTTAGCTGTAACACACAACATAGCGGCTGCAAACTACACGCCACATTCTAATATTCCGAACAAGGAACATGGGTAGTCGCAGATTTGACTGGTTGGCATTTGCTGATGACTTTATCCTATTCGATGAAACTCCCAGGGGCCTCCAACATAAATTAAATGTATTTGCTCAGTACTGTATCGTTAATAATCTTTCGCTTAATGGTGGAAAGTCTAAGATTGTTATTTCTTTCTAAGGGGCGTAAAAGAATTAAACCCTCGATGTCGTGGATAGGTGGCTAGAGACTTGAACAGGTAGATTCCCTTAGATACTTGGGCTACAACCCGAGTAATCAATCACTTTGTGTCATGGAAGGAAGGCCCTCCCAAATGAAATGTTTATATAGAAGGGTGTGCACATTTTATGTTTTGTCGATCTTGCAATTTTACCTGGCCAAGTTTGAACCTGTGCTACTCAATGGTCCTGATCTATGTCTCTTGGACATGGGGGGGACTACCTAAATGTTTAACGAGGAAAGATGTGGAAGCAGTTCCTGGGACTTTCTGCCGCAATTCTATCATTGGGCATGAACTGTGTCTTGTCTCGCTTAAGGACTGCTATACTTGGCAATTGTTGGCAACCTATTCAAAGTTTTTGGGTCCACCGCAAACTATGAAGACCTGTCTATCGTTACGATGGAAGCATCATTGGTGCCCCTTAACTCTTATAGAAGAAGAATGTAGGATACCCTGACCCGCATAGGTGGGACGGAAGCCGAATTAACCGAGCGTCCGGAAAGCGTAAAATCCAAACTGTATAGACTGGACTGGGTGGAGACAGTTGATGCACTTTACACGTACTCTACGTACACTGAATATGGCAAACATGTGCACAAAAGAGACACTATTCCAGTCATTTTCAGTGAATGTCGTGTAAAAAAAGTGATTTTTTTTTTGCACTTTCGGCTTAACCAGGAAACGAACTATATACACTGGAAGGGTCAACAAACACATTCTATCATTGGTTCCTGCAGGTTCTGGGACAAACAGGGTGAGCTTGAAACCCTCAAACACTGGTTTACTGTGTGCCCATACTTTCAGGGGAATAGAGAGCTTTTTCAAGGGTAATGCACCGAGGGATTATGACTTTTCCATGGAGACTCTTTTGGTCTAGACTTATGTGGGGTTCCAATATATTGCTTATTTTATCTCTGTATCCATGTTTTATATGTGCATCTGCTTTGCTGTAGTATGGTTTTATAAATTGCTTTAAGGCAGTGTTTATTGTTTTATCATTGTTTAATTTCTCATTTTTTCTACGATTGGTTTGTGTAAGGTTGGCTTTGTAACCAATAACATAGTAAAAGAAAAGAAAAAAAAACATGGGCGATTTACATCAAAAGAACATAGTAGGTGTACATATATCCCAAGTATTTTTTGAATTCGTTCTACATTTGTATATTATTGTATGGGGAGGTAGGCGCTATAACCAATAGGTAACTGAGTGCTAAGTATTCATACCTTACTTAGGCTAGCAATTATCTATACCATTATCCTCCATGCCCTTTTTTTCCCTAGATAGAATCATGAACATAATGAAAAATGACTGCCCATTGCATTTATTCACATAAAACTGAAAAGGTCTGATGCATCATATAGTAGGTTCTTCACAACAGGTAACAGTTGTGTCACTTTCCAAGTGATATATATGTCAATCACTTGGAGAGTGACATAACCGTTACCCGTTATCAATAATGTGAGAGGCTACATTTCCATACATTGTGCAGTATTTCTTTCCTACATAGATATCAATAACGCTAATAATCTAATGTCAACTACGATACAGTCAACTGGAGCCATGTAACAGTATTCACCTGCAATGCAAGGTAACCATACTTAGATCTATTTATAGAAAAATTGTCTAACTTATTTTTATATGTAACAATCTAATGTATTTTGGACTTCGCTTACACATAAAGGGGTTACTACTCTTTTTTTTAACTTTTTCCCTTTTCCTCTCTTCTTGAAGGTAACTAGGTTAAGGATTCAGAGATAATGCTCATTAGGCCATTTAACAAATGTGTGCAATTAAACTATTTGGAAGGAATAGCTTTATTGCCCAAACTGATTGAACCAGATGCTCAAATTGATAAACGAAATGCACTACCCATATGTTCAATTTAAATATGAAAACAATTCACTGACTAATATAAATATTGTCTTAAATGACCTTGTTATGCCTATTTGTTTCAAGATGATAAAAATATTACTATTCTTTTTTTTAATACTATGTACCTTAGTATACTATTGGTGCATCAAACATAGGACCAATCTTTAACTTCCATGGCATATAGTAGTTATTGTGACATCTGGGTGTATGTCGCAGACTAGCCACCTGTTGTACCCATAGTGGCAATTCCCTAAAACTACTGTTATTCCTTTGGATTAGGTACAAGAATGCATTGAATACACCACTTTCAGTTTTAGTACCCAGTATCCTTTAGAAACAGTCAATTGTCCCCGATCGTTGGTTGACAATTTTATCCCCATATCAAATGTACCATTGACCTGCATCATGGAGGGGGAGGTGACCACCAAGATGAACTTGGTTTGAAGACGTGACATTTTTTAGACCCATTTGTGAAGTTCTTGCTGGGGGGTCGCAGGGAAATGAGTGCATTGGCCTATGTTCATGACTCTGTGCAACAACACAGACTATAGAGGGCAGGGGTCTGCCACCCTAGTTGCACTGGACTGATCTTTGTCATCTGACACCAGAGGCCAGGCTATGCTATGGAGTAGAAAATGAACTGCAAGGTTCTCGGGGGCATGCACTTCTCGGCTCTGATGTTCAATATCTACCTCTATCATCTGCAGATATGCATCCTACCACAGGACGCAGTATTAGGCGGACAATATTTCGAGGGCCAGCTGCATCCCTGTATTGCTATGCAGCGCCATATCCAAGAAAAATGGTCTGAACATAAATGTCATTGGCCACAGAAAATGCGTATGTACTCACATTGAGACCAACTACTGCACATCCAGTACAGTTTCCAGCTCTGGGGCTACTGTGACTTTGGATTTTCTCCCCTCTGTCTAAGATCAGGAGCAATTAAAAGTATTTATAATGGATTATTAATGAGAGGGCATATTGAACAAAGCCAACAGCAAAGTCTTGCTCACTCGCACTTGCAGTTTTGGTGGCCGGGTTAAGAGTCCACAAGGTCAGACATCTTGTCTAGTCGGTACTGGCCCTTCACAACCTTTCCCCAGCAAAACCCCCAGGTGGTTCAAGAGAGTTACTGTGGGTTGCCTCTTCATCCAGGATGAGGAGTCACCTTGCCCAGCCCCCTGAATAGCTTTTACAAGCCGACACAAATTTCCCAAACTACGTATATTATACACATACACCCAGTTATACTTTTTATTAATACGATAATTTAAATATATATCTATATCTATATCATCTTTATAATTATATTAATTACATATACATTATTTGTATATACTCTGAATAGAATGAAAAAAAAAAACAATTGATAATAAAATAAAGAAAAATAATACAATATCAAATACATATATACACACAATTAAATACTTTTTATAGTCCTAATCAGAGCACCTCATTCCGGTCCCATGATGTTCATTTTTATAATTTTATTATTAGTTACCAGATATTAATTTATAGAATATAAAGAAGCAATTGATAAAAATATAAACAAAATAAAAGCAGAATATAGTAAATAGAAAGCTACAATATATAGCTATATGACAAAGCAAATAATAAAATCGCAGTCCCTCTTCCTCTCCACAGTCCATCATCCTCATCCAAGTAACTTCACCTCCTAAACATCAGTCCCTCGTCCTCGTACACATCACAGTCCCTCAGCATCGGCCACAGCCCAGTCCCTCAGCATCGGCCACAGCCCAGTCCCTCAGCATCGGCCACAGCCCAGTCCCTCAGCATCGGCCACAGCCCAGTCCCTCAGCATCGGCATCGGCCACAGCCCAGTCCCTCAGCATCGGCCACACCCAGTACCCTCTGCATCGCCCAGGGCAAAATGGCCATAGGCTACGGCCAGTGGCCTACGGACCCCCAATAGGGAAAAAAACAATGGTGACAGCTTAAAGACGCACATTGATAACTGTGCATGTGGCATGGGTTATATCAGAATAAAAGCTGTAGAATTCCAGGTGGTGCGTGATATAACATAACACCATTGAAATTCAGTGAAAAAAATTCAGCTAACAGTTAAGGTGAACTAGTTCAGTGCAACAAAACCTTTGAAATTCTGTTTTAAAAAGTTGCCAGTTTAACTCAAAAACATCCATGAGATTCAGCAGGTTTTGGATGCTACACCAACTTAACGATGCCCCACCCTCCCACCCCTAGCCCATAAGCACAATGATGGCACTCACGACATCACATAACACATCACTGGAAACTTTAAGACATCACAGATGACATCACTTTTGACATTAATTGTTGTGCAGATCTCACCTGAAAGCAAGAGAGATGCACCATTTAAAGGGTCTGCAAAGTCTTTGTGGAGTTCACATTAACAAATACCTTTTTATTAATTTGCATATGGTTCATATAAAACCTTACACATCACATTATGGATCATCATTATAAACCTACACAGCCATATTTCTTATAATTAAATGCAATACATACAATAAGTCACATTTCCCAATAAATGACTTTGTAAAAATGCAATACATTCGCTAAATAGCGAACAAGATAACAATTAGCATATGTTATGTTAATTGGCATTTATATAGCGCCTTATGTATCAATGGTATGACCACAAAGCGCCGTTAGGTTGAACGCCTGTTGTATGGTGCCTGGGCGCACCGGATATCTGTGCAGCTGGTGTGGTTGTTGCATGATAGCTGCGTCTTAGCGGTAAGTGTGCTGCTGAGGAAAATCAGTTAGATGTGTTCAGTCTGGAGGGTGGACACCCAGACTGAGTGGCTGCGTTAGGCCTGAGAAGACGCCCAAGCTAGCCGGAATGTGCTCCGCTAGCTGTGTTTTAATTAGGATGATGAGGTGTTCGTGGGGCCGCGTTAGTATGAGAACAGCTAGGCCGAATGTGTCATTGCATAGCTGTGTTCTAGTTGAATGATGGTATATAGGAGAGAGTAAGCGTAGTAGTGTGATATGGTGGTTATCAGTGAAGCGCCTGCGACCAAGCACGAGAGCAGGACATGGGCCATACATAGCGGCATACGTATATAAAGCGACAGGATGGATAAGGCAAACATGTGATACATCCTTTCCATCCTTTCCTTTCCCATCCACACTATCCTTCATCTGCTCCATCCGTTCCATCCATTTCACTTACTCTATCCGTTTAAGTCTTTCTATCCTTTCGATCAACTCCCTGTGCTCTTTTATTTTCTTTGTTCAAACAACCTTGGATTTCTCTTTGTTGTGGCTATTCGTTCCATTTGCTGTTAGCGTCGATTCCATGTTTTCAGTAATTTTGTGGAATGACAGGTAGTCTTCGGTGTGTCGAATGTGGGGGGGAAGCGAGTTCCATAGAGTGGGGGCCAAGGCTGAGAATGATGATCCTCCTAACCCGACTGAGTTGGTGTTCGGTATCACTAAAAGGAGGGCGGAGCTTGATCGTAGTGTGCGCGGTGGGTGGTAGGGATGTTGGCAACAACTGTCCCTTCTTATACACTAAACAGTAAATGTCCAAGTATAATACCCCTGTATCCAGTCTCCTAAAACAGACCAGTTTCGGTACATGTGCTTAGACAATCTGATCAAGAGGACAGGACCATTCCTTTTAATGACCAACTTTTTTTTTTTTTTTAATATGTTGCAATTCATTCTAACGCAGAGCTTATGCAAGGGACGAAATTAGGATTTCAAGAGCAGGAACTTAAACTAGGTACTGGGCAAAACTTAGTAGGCCAGGAGCTAGTACCTAGCGTGACGCAAATTAACATTCATATGAAATGCAACTTGAACTTTTTGTCTATTCTATACAATCAATGACGTTTCAAATGTCTCCAATGTATAGACATTCCCAGATACAGGAAGTTAATGTCACATAGGTATGTTTGTATTTCACCAGATGGCCTCTGGAGCCACAAGAACCTCCTCTCCTAGTAGCTGGTAGTGTGAAGCTAACCAGGCTTTCCAGGGATAGAAGCAAGAGCTAAATAGCTCCGAGCAATTTCGAACCCAGTTTTGTTACCCTAATTTAACTACACACCCTAGGCAAGCGAATCGTGAGGCTTCTAATCTGCAAACATCTCAGTGCCACCTTCTACCTCTTATTTCAACTTGTCCTGTGATCCAGTCCCTAGAGGGAAAGGACAGACAAACATGTAGATGTAAATAGCACGACAGATGATAAAGGATGGACAATTTCCCCAGAAGGTTTGACATGGGTTACAAGTAGAGTACAGGTGTGGGATCTAACAAAATGCAGTCTGGTTGTGGGAGTAGAGTTAGTATAAGATGCCAATGACTGGCATGTGTCCTTTTCCACAGAGGGAGAACATTGCACCTTGGTACAAAAGTTCATGTTGTTCCTGTTCGTTTGTGGATGCTACAATTAGCCACCTGAAAACCTTAGTCCTGGGGACATCCTGTACACATCTATTAAAATAATGTTTTTTTAAACTGCTGTTATACACCAGTTTTAGAAAAATATATGGCCTATGTAAGGGATGGGCAGAAGGGGCGTTGTGCGAGCACTATGACCTTTGTGTAGGTTTACTATTGGATTGCAATAGCAAATTACATAGAATCAGTTTGGCAGTTCAAGAGCAAATTAAAAGACTAGGTCATTGTGTGCCAATAAACGTACCCCTGAGAAGGCCCAATATAGGTAACTAAAAAAAAAGAATGTCTGTAATAAGTCAGTGTATGCTTGCAAAGAGGTAATGATGCAAGGATACAAATTATAGTTGCTGGGAAGACAATAACAGAAAATTTAAATCCTCTGTGCTAAGAACATTTGTAAAGAATTTGAGACGAGCAAGGAGTGTTGCATGTATTTTCAATGTATGTACAAACTAATCTTTTGTTTTACCCTGCCCCCGGCACACCCACATATGCTCAGGCTGGTTGTTAGACCTCACATTCTGTTGGAAGACTATTCACTAACACCTTACTAACAATGTGTGTGTTTGTTTATTTGTAAGGCCCTCCTCACCCGGAGGTATCTAGGCGCAGCAAGAATATGCCGGTTTTTTATATACAGGTGACTTACAGATATGAAATATACAATGCAGAGGCATTTTACAGGTGTGGTGCAATACAGGGATAGTACAGAATATGCAGTATTTATATACAGTACATGGTAATTTATAGAGATGAAATAATTTACAAAGCGGGCATTTTACAGGTGTGGTGCAATACAGGGATAGTAGAGTAATTGCATTCAGATGCCATTAGAGAAGAGTCAAGTTTTTGTGTTTTTTCTGAAGCTTGGGAAGGTCTGGTCTGTACGGAGGTGCAAAAGGAGGGCATTCCAGTATTGGGCGGCTTGTTCAGGGAAACTATTCCCACTTGCTCTTTTCAGGTTGAATTTGGGAATTGTGAGGCAGCAGGATTGGGTAGCCCAGGTGGGGCGAGAGGATGATATTCTAGTGATTTTTTCTTGGAGGTATTGTGGGCAGCGTTATTTAGACATTTGTGGGTAATGTATACTATTTTGAAGAGGATCCTATCCTTCAAGGATAGCCACTTAGTGTCTCTTCTAGCTTCAGAGATGTGTTCTCTCTTTGGAATGTTTAAGGCAGTTCTCAAAGCATTGTTTTGTAGACTGTGTAACTTATTAGTGGTCTGTTTGCTGGCTCCTGCATATAGGGCATTGCAGTAGTCGAGCTTCGACAATATTAAGGCTCTAGCTAAGGCAGTACAGCTCTTAGTAGTTAGATAGGGTTTGCCAGCATGAATCAGCTTGCAGGTATACGCTGTTGCGGAGGAGGTGGCATTGACTTGCTTACCTATGTTCTGAGTAGTGTCTAGGTAAAAACCTAAAGTTTTGGTTTCTTTAGCCACTTTGATAGCTGTACCATCAACATTGAAGGATGCATATTTTGTGCATCAAGTTGGTTAATGTGGGCTGGATCACCTAGGATTAGGATTTCAGTTTCGTCGTCATTCAAGCATAAACCATTAGCCGCCATCCATGCCTGAATGACTCTGTACATTTTATTCAGGAGGGCAAGATCTAGGTCATAGTCTCGAGATAGAGGTCGGGGTTTCTGGCTATCTTCTGCAAAGTTGGTGTAGATGATACCCAGATGGTCAAGTTTGTCATATAGAGGCTTGGTGAATACATTGTACATAGTGGGGGACATGCATGATTCCTGGGGGACACCACATGTGATTGGTGAGGGGTCAGCGGCTGCAGACTTGGAGAAAACCCTCTAGACATGTTCAGGAAGGATTGAATCCAGTCAGAGGCTTCTTGAGAGAAGTTAGCTGCCGATGATAAATGTTTACATAGGATTTTGTGGTCCACCAAGTTGAAGGCTGCCGAGACGTCTAATAGAAGGAGAAGCGCACATTGTGTGTGATCATTGAATGGGAAATGAATTGCTTGTGAGTCTAGTGCCGAAGATTAATGTAACCACAGATCACATCCTTAAACTGTAAGCCTACCTGGCCTATCCAGAAATGGCCAAGAACACTAAACAATGTGCCTACAATTCCCACGTCATTTCCTTTAAGCGCATTTTACAAAACATGGTTTGCAACTGACTCGAGTTGTTTTTTTTACACAGTTGCATTTGAGGTGGAAAGAGGGCAGGTTTGTCATATGGGAACTGTGGACTGAAGCGGACCATAATACTCGCAAAGGAAAATCCATTGACTGTGTTGAAAGTACATGAAGACAAAAAAATTTAAAAAAATTGATCAGTCGTGTTGGCGGGAACTTTAAAGGGGTGCCAATTTTAAAGCCAGTTTACGGAGTTCGTGATTCAGCTGCAGCGATTCCCCCACCTCTTGGACTCCACTCAATAAAAGTATTTCCCACAAACACCTTAAAACTGCAATTGATAATGAAACTTCTAACCCCACCATTATAATACTCCAGATATGCATGCTGTCATAATAATATTGGGTGTTTAAAAACTTTTGAAAGTGCTTGTGCCTTCATTTCACTGTCCCTGAGCTGGTCGTAATTAGGCGTTTTAAGGTTTCCAGTTGATGTGCACTTTTTTTACAAAGCCTACATCCCCTCAAATCTATATCCAACCCTCACAAGCACCCCTCACTTGCATAGTCTCCAAAAGGTTAAACCTGAATCGCTAGAATACAGTACTCAATTGTGCATATGGAAATTTACTAACATAGGGCTCTGTTTCATATCGTCTTTTTTCCCCTCGACAGAAGCCAATTATAAAGGACATAATTAGTAACTACTTACCTATTCCGGCCCCAATCTGCCTACCCTAACGCTTTTCATAACACATCCATTCAGGTTACATAGTATTGTGACTCGCCATGTTCAAATGGTATTGAATAAGTAGATACAATGGAAAACAATACTCTTGTGCCTTTATACACACCCTTATATTGGTACCCCTTTGTATGACACCCAGGCTAATCAGTTGGACTCTAGGAGTAGTCATTCCAGATTTTTGGATATGACAAAGGGTGTCTTTATGGATGCCGCTACAGGTCAATTATCCAACATTATAGGATTTTTAAGCATGGTGAAAAAACAAGTAGACATTGTGAGTCAATAATGTCCTTACCACTTGAACTAAGTAAAAAATAGTCTGACTGAACATGTATCCAGTTAAACATACATGTTTTTCCCTTTTTTGCATAGACCAGAAAATACATTGAGTATGTGATTTTTCTTTCTCTTTTTTTCAGTTTTGTTAGTTAGAAATAAAGTTCCATCTCCTGAAGAACCACTGCCAATAACAGTGGGGAAACACGTGTCGAGTTAGGAACAAAGAAAGAAAAATTAAACATTGAATTACAAAGTCAATGTGTCAGAAACCAAAACAAAGAAAGTAATGGATTGTCATTAAAGCTAAGAACCAATAATCAAAATCAAAACCAAACTAAACGTTAATGTGTCAGAAAATACAGCAAAGGAATGGATTGTTATTTGGTGTGAAAACAACACTGAACTATCTTTTGAAATGAACTAATGATTGAGCGCTTGAGGGCGAAACACGTGTTGGCACATGACTCTGCCGATTTTGGGCCCATGACTCTGCAGAATTTGGAACATGGACTTTGAATCTAATTAAAGACATACCCCAACTTATTCATGACGTTTTTCAAACATGATTTGTATACCAGCTGGCTATGACGAAGTTGAATGCTATAAGACATAAGGAGTATTCTGACAGCGCACCCAATTGTGGAACAATCATTAGTTCATGTGCTTTGATAAGTGGAAAAGAGGTGTACACTTGTTCCTACGGGTTGCTGCAGTCAGTTTGGGAAATTAAATTATCAATATTGTCTAATTATATAAGCTCAAGCGCTTCCGAAAACCTGGTACACCTGAAAGGATTGGTTCTATATCTTTTGAAATGTATGACAAGCAAGAAGTGCAAATCATACTGTACCAGCATTGTAATTCAAAGTGAAACAATGATTGAATTGTTAAGGTGTGAAAATAACACTGAACTTGTTTTGTTCATCTGAATAAAAATAATTAACGATTGAGACTCACCTGTGAATACTTGACCAAATAGGTTGGCGCATTCGAGTAAGCTATTCCCATTTCTTTATTTTTCTCAGACATTGTGAGTAGTATAACTATGACTTTGCAATTTCCAGAAAAGGTTAGTAACTTAAATGAAAGCAAAGAGTTTCCCATATCCCTTACTTTTTCATATCACATTGATCTGTCAGTATAACCAAGCAGAAGGTAAGCCCCACCCCAGCAAGGTTAAAAGGTAAAGGTTACAGAAGGTGGCCTGTAAAGGTCATTCATGAGGAAATAGTTCCACGTTTTGAGAACAGAGTGTTATCAGGACGAAAGAATAGAACATACTGCACAGCGCAAAGTTGTGATCTTGTGTCAATGGAATTGCAGATTCTCATGAGCATTAACCACTTTCTAAAATTATTCCATTATTTACCAGCCTGGGATATCTTGTTGGCATGCAATTAAGTATACATGAAGATGACCGATTATATTGCATGTGTATTCTTATGCCCTCTGACTTTAAAGAGAGCAGGGGCATTGTTCAGCGTTATTGTTAGTTAGTTATCAGTGATGTCACTGATGAGTGCATAAGTGATGGCATCTGTGATGTCACCAGTATGCTCTAGTTATCACTGATGTCATAAGTGATGCCTGTGATCTAATTCGTGAGGTCATCGTTTGTGATGTCATCAGTTTGCTTATCAGCTGCACAACGGGGGAGGGGGCTCATCGTTTAGGTGGCGTAGCTTTCAACACCTTTCAAGAGTACTGTAGCGTTAAACAGGCATCTTAAGTCACTTCAAATAAAGCCTTTTCACAATAAACTACACTATCCTGTGATGTAATTAAATATAGTGTCAGTGAAAAGGCTTTATTTGAAGTGATGTAAGATGCCTGTTTAACTCTTGAAAGGTGTACACACACACACACACACACACACACACACACACACACACACACCCCCCCCCCCTAATGTCACGGGACCATACCCATTCCCTTTTGCTGTGAAACTACAGGACGTTTCATGTCAGATGTTCATGTTTTCTGCCACCTGGAGAGAACAGCCGTCATTAGTATACTGTTTGGCGACTGGCGAGAAAGAGTATTATGCAATTTCTGTGCAGTAATAAAACGTGCTTATATTCAGGGATGGGATTGATGCATTTCCACGCGTCCTGCCCACAGCGTGCAAGCTTGGGACGTATGTCTGCAGACATGTTGCACAGTGAATTCCGACGTGACGCCCACATTGACACACGCATTGGAAATGGGCCTGCCGTGTGAGTCTGGGGTGTGTAATCCTCGATGCGCTCTCAGACAGTTGGGATATGCGGAGGTCGAGACACCGCAGTCCCAACGCTAATGAGGCATTGATTGCGGTATCTTAAGTGGGCAGGAACCGCTGCAAGGTGGCGTTTTGCGCGAGTTCATTTAGAGAGAATGAGGAGCGAGCGTGGAACACACCAAGCAGCACTGAAGAGATCACTTTACACCTGTAGCCCATGCCGAGAAGGAGGTCACAACAGAGGTGCGGATATCTGAATGCCGAATCCCACCCACCATGTGGTACATGCGTGTTGGGAGTAAGGCTCACGTGGGCAGGGGCTAATATTGGAGAACCCCAACGTTGAAGGGGTGCAACACAAAAATGACCTACATTCATTTTAGAGAAGGTAAGGACAAACGAGCGTTGCTGTTTATTGAAGAGCCAGCTATGGTTGCCCAGAAAATCCCGGGGCTAAATTTTACAAACTGCCCATCCTCTTAGACACGCTTTAAATCTGTCAAAGTGCTTGAAAAAGAACCCTGCATTTGCATCTGCCAGCAGCTGAAGGAGGCTAAAAGGATCAACTGTGACTAATTAAAGCTGGATACAAACCAAAGTTTTTACAAGTAGAAGCAGTTGCAGCTTTATTTTGTCAACTTGGACACAGTACATAGGATTCATAATCCGTTTTTCTTCCTTCACCTGGTCACTTGCCGTAAATTTACTACAGAACAGAACATTGTCTCGGGAGGATAGCTCAGCAGCAAAGTGCTCGCCTTGGAAGCAAGACGACATGGAGCAACACAGGTTCGATCCCCGGGTCCACACTTAGAAACCTCTGGGTATTAAGCGCGTTATAAATAACCTATCGTATCATAACTCCTAAGGTTGCAGAATAGGATAGGCCGAGACACAAACAGTCGGTCCCCTTATCTTCAAGGAATAGTGGAATCGTTGCCATGGTTATTGGGGCAGATTTGGAAATCTCACTGGGGCGGTGAGGATTCTCAAAAGAATCTGCGGCTTGAAGTTATGCCGGCAGGGTGTAATGGGTAATGTAAAGCGCATCCGATTCAGGATGGGGTCAGCTTCAGTAGGCACCGGTCTGTTTTCCCTATGCTATCCAGCCAGTGACAGAGGAATTCACAGTGCAGACAGGGGTCTTTTCAATTGCCACTTGAATTTCTGTGCACCAAATAGAAAGGCTCAGGCTTAGCATAAGGTTTCGATTTTGCCTTTTTACATTTCCTCTTTGCCGAAAGAGATGTGACGAATCCCAGGATGTCGTCACTGCTTCTATGCGGGAAGCTCATTCCCGTGAAGTCAGGGAGGTGCGGCCGCTACCCGATGGTCCCCCTGGGGTTGGTACTCAGCGGGTGGATCTCATCGGGATGGAAAACCCCTATTAGACAAGGGATGACACCAAAGGAAATACGCTGTATTATTCCCCTTCACCCCAACCTAATTCACCATGTTACCATGCACAAGACATAACGCCACCCACTTCCATGTATGTCTGCAGAGTAGACAAGGACACTTTCACAGGTAATACTGGGATGAAGAAGAGCAACAACCACCTAGTGAGGAGTGATGTCCTCACTACTGGGACGAAGAAGAGCAACAACACCATAGTGAGAAATACAGACCTCACGAGGAAAAGGCATGGCTCCATAATGCTGTTAGTCTAATAAAAAGGGAAGGACTGCCAAAAGGGAGAGACCCTCCCAGGAGGATGTGGGAGATTTGAACGCTGGAAGCTGTGCTGGAGACGGGACTCGAGGGCACTGAGAAAGGGATGCAGATGAATGCCACCCTAGAGGCTCTGTCGCAGACAACCCACTACGAGCAGCAGAAGCCTGAGCTACCATCCAGTAAGGAAGCCTGTAGTGCAAGAAGTAATTGAGACGCGCAGCTCAAAGGTTTGGCGTCAGCGCAGAGCTGCCACAAGCCGGGGAAGCAACGAAGAGAAGGCATGGAAGACAAGCACCCATGAGCAACGGGTAAGAACTGGTAAGCTCTCCAGAGAGGTCAGGGAGACCGGGACAGTTGTCGAGAAGGCTAGAAGAAGGAAGGATCACAAAAGAGTCTGTGATCTGCCCCCATTTACCGAAACATGGCCTCCACACAAAGCCTCAGTCACAGTACATGGCAAGAGGGTACACCAGGTTGGCTGTGACCAACAGAGTAGTAGTAATTGTAGAAGTAGTAAAATAGGACTATGCCCATATGAAGAGAGTGCCAAAGCAATCATAATGTGCACAGTACCTGGCAGGAGAGTACTCCAGGTGGGCTGTGACCAAGAAGGAGGAGTTAAAGCAAAGAAAAACACAGTTGGAAAATATACAGAAATCAAATCCTTGGAACACCAAGGAAAGACCATCATTGAACATTCGAAGGGCACAACAATCTGGGGGTAATGTTGTCCCTTTTAGAGTTTATTTGCTGCACCCTTTTAGAACTTCATTTTGGCGAGTAGAACAGAGCTTTCAGACTAAAGAGAGTCCCCTTTTCTTGTTAGTTTAAGTTATAAATGTGAGGGATGGAAATAGGAATTTTGGACGTGACAGTGACTTGTTTATTTTTTTTACTATCCTGACAAACTCCTCTGAATTTTATTTCTAGGCAGGAAAGCCCCTCTTAGTATTAGGGTCAGGAAGGTGTTTCTCCAACCCTTATTTGTTGTTTAATAAAAGTCTCAGCCAACAATCATACCACCTGTGTGTCAATCTGTTCCTTCCACCCCCTTACAATGTGTGGAAATGTAAAAATGATACTGACAGAATTGGTCCCTTCAATGCTCAACCCTGCAAATACACAACCAAAACTCATGTGGGTGTGGGACTGACACCAGGGTGCCTCTGGTGTGGGAGCTGGTGTCCAATAACCATGAGAGTGTTGGACGTACATTCAGCACTTACATAGGCAAGTGGGAGCCAGCTGCATATGTCACCAGTCTCTCTTTCTGCGTGCAAGGCCCCTTACTGAAAAAGAGAACTTATGTGCATGTTCCTGAAAGGGTTTTGTGAAATGGCCCCCATTGATCTCCAAACGATTATCATTTTCATTATTGAATGCATTTTATGCTCGATCCCGTTTCCTATGTGATAGAGGAGGCATAATGTTTAAAGTTGCTTGCATAAGAAGGTGAAAGGATGCAAATGTTCACATTTTAAGTGCCGTGCATTGCATGTCTGGGAAAGGAGTGAGCCAAGACGCTGCTGCCATCCTGTCCAGTTGTCTGTCATGGATCCTCCAGGCTGAGGGCACTAGAGAGCCCAGTCAAGATGGCTGCAGGCCTGTAAGCTCCCAAGCAGCCCCAGATCTCTGGGAAATATCCTGCCGATATCCAATTTGCTTCACAGGTGAGGAGCACCCACAGAAACTTTGAGAGCTCCGGGTGCCGTAGCAACAACAAGCGAATAGCGGGCCCCACCCGCACATGGTAGACACGAGCCACGGGCAGACGCAAGGAGTGGTGACTGTGCAGCTCGGGTGGAGGGAAGAGAAGACTGTTCTGAGACCCCCGTGAGCAGGAACAAGCCTGGAAGAAGGAGAGGAGCCCTGTGCCGGGGCCCCGCTGGACGCGAGAGCCCGACCCAGCTGCGGACGTGGAGAGCAAAAGCAAGGTGGGCCGCTCCGGTCGCCGGTGACTAGAAAGCCGAGGTGAGGCGAGCGAAGGGATGGGTGCCCCCACAAGAGACACCCATAAGTGCGCTGCGCAACAAGGATACAGACTATCAGCCCACAGGGCAGAAAGTGCCCCACTCCGGGGACGTGAGCCAGTGAGTGAGAGTGGGTCGCAAGATCCTTGCTGGTGCAGGGGCCAGGAGGGTACCCAGTACAAGAGGAGAACTGCCTTGGGGGGGGGGGTAACCGCTCCCACCCCTTCCTGGCCCCTGCAGCAGTCTGGAGGACTTGTTGGTCTGAGGAGAGAGGAGCAGCCCACAGTGGAGCACAGTACTTCAGAGGGCTACACTCGAAGACACAACAGACGTTAAAAGATACGATTTGGGCACACCCGGAGGGGAGAACTTATCCAACCAGACAGTGCTCACACCCTGCCGCAGCCCACCCTCCAGAACATATATTCACTAGTGCTCCCACCCACAGTCCTGTGCTATAATCCCCCATGCAGGTACTGAATGGATGCCACGCTCCCACCCGAGTCATGGACTCTGGGTCCAGATCTAAACAAATGAGGAGAGACCCCCTCCAGCCTTGAAAAATCCATAGTGACACAAGAAAACAACAAAGGGCAGGCAGGAGACATTGAGGAGGAGAGGGAATCGTGCACATCAAGACTGGGAGAACAGCCCATAAAAGGCACAGGTAAGACGTGACTGGCAGGGGAAGAACGCCAAGATCAATTAAGCAACGCCATGTAAAAATCTCAGAAATCAGGCAAACAGCAGACAAAATTGCACCTCGAGAACCCTTTGTTGTCCAAACAATTAACCCCTGGTGAAGACTCCCTGAGCATCACCACCCAGCCCTCCGTGCTGGACCCCGGGGGGGGCGCACTTAGTGACATCAAGAAGATGCTGGGGCAAGTGCAGGCAAGCATACAGCCGGTAGATGGGCAACTGGACACTGACGTGCGAAGTAGACCACATGCAGGTGCACCTGGACAAACAGTGAACACCTGGATAAAGCTGAGGGCAGGGTGTCGGCGGTTGAGGATGAAACCTGCATCGCCACGAGAGACATGACCTTGGTTAAGAGGGCCATCAAGAAACTTTCAGGCAAGCAGGATGACCTTGAATCTCGGTCTCATAGGAACAACCTGAGAATTATTGGAATGTCCGAAGTAGCGGATCAGCGTAAAATGGAACAATGGTGGAAGACCTGTTCAGAGAAACCCTTGGAAATGAAGACTTTTCTACCGTTTTCATTGTGGAAAGATCCCACCGCATCCCCAGTGGGAAACGCCCAGTGCTGGGTGCCCCAGCCAGACGTAGATTAGCTTGACTATTGAATTATCGAGATAGGGAGCGGGTCCTCAGGAAAGCCAAAGAAAAGGGATCCCTGACATACCAAACTGCTCCGATCCACCTCTTCCCTGATTTCTCAGACAAAGTGCAGTCATCCAGAAAGACTTTTATAGATGCCAAGAAAAGGCTTTGGGAAAAAGACATAAGATACCCTATGCTCTTCCCTGCCAGACTCAGAGTGGAGTACAATGGCCGTGCACTAGTCTTTCACATTTCAGAGGAACCAAACACGTTTCTTGAGACACTTCCCAGGGCACTGTGCAGCAGAGAGAACAACGAGCAAGGCAGTGACTCCTCGTAGCACAAAACAACAGGGGACAACTATGGCCGATAGATAAGGTCCCCCAGCACTTGCCAATCAGAGCTATGTAAGCTAATTGGGGCTGCCTGGGCATTTGGTCCCCAGCATACCCTCATGCGTGAACATTTGTTAGTTATGGTGGGGAGGTGGGTAACTGGTATGTTGGGGTTGCTGGTGACGGTGGATGGGGACCGGATTGGGTTGGAAGTTAAAAGAATGCAGTGGTTTCCGGGGGCTGCATCATCAACCAGGCTAATGGAATGGCGTCCCATTACAGTTCACACATTGGGGAAATGTTGGTTTAACCAGGAAAATATCACCATTAGATGGCGAACACACTTAAGTACATGACATGGAACGTCCGGGCTCGGAACTGCCCATCTAAATGTCGCAAAGTTGTATTATATATGCAATGCCACCATGTAGACATAGCTGTAACGCTCACCTGATTCTCGCAGAGGCGCCGGTCTTGACTGGGCGACTACCGTATCTTCAAAGGTGATGTGCAGCACCCGGTTGGCTCTTTGGGCTGGTCCTCTGTGCCCTGTATGCCTGACGTGCACAGAGGATGTCTTAGGTAAGTGAATGCCGAGCTCTCCATCTGCCTCGGGGCAGGGTGCTGTAACCAGTTCCTTCACTGGATAGGTAGCGCAGGCCTCTTGACTTCAGAGGACTGCTGTCCGTCGTTTACTGCACGAACGGTAAGTTTCGAGTAACTCAAATGTCTTTAAAGTCTTTAATAATGATGTCTCTTGTTTTGCAGGGTTCCGGCGATGGCGGATGACGGGCTGAAGTGAGTTGAAGATGGAGCCCGTGTGATGAATAGAAGCGCCTGGAAGCACGTAAGTAAGCGCTTGTTGCCAGCTTCACAATGCGCTCTAACTGTCTTTTATTTTGCAGGTACAAGTTCGGAGCGGCTGCAGGGTGCCGGGATACCCACTGGGTTAGATGTGGAAAGGAGTAATGGCACGTGAGTATTAAAGTTCCCCAATGTCTTTAAACGCACCTTGTTTTGTCTTTCAGATGCGGGATGCAGCGCCGACGGCCTCCAGAGCGTGCAAAGAGTTGGTAAGCTTTTGTCTTTCAGATGCCGGAATGCAGTGTGAAGACCTCCGGAGCGCACGAAGAGTAGGTAAGCCTTTGCCTTTCAGATGCCGGAATGCTAACCTGTTCTTTCTTGTCTTTATAGGTGTTGCTGAAGACTGGATTCAGGATGGTAAGCCTTTTTCCTTAGGCCCAGGACCGGATGCAGAAGACACGATGAGCGTTCTGCTGCAGAGGGTGCAGAATAACGCAAAGCAAGATTCATCCACCGGGTGTGGTTTAAATAGCCTCATGTAGTGCTTAGGTGTCTCCTTCCACAGCCACGCCTAAGTAAGAAAAGAGTTCCTGGTAAGAAAAGAGTTCCTGCCTTCCAGAAGAGTTCCAGTGTTCTGAATCTAGGGAGTGGCTCCAGCCCCACCCAACAGGAAAAGTAGTTCCAAACAGAAGAGGATCAGAGACTCAACTGGCAGGCAAGTAAGCAGCATGGTCTGCTGCAGGTAAGTCCACCCAAGCATTATGAGCCCGGCGCTTCCAGCGCTGGGACTGGGCATATTTATGAGCCTGGTGCCACTGGCGCCAGGACTGGGTCCAAAAGGTCCCAATTGGGACTGGTTGGCACTCGGAACCTGGGTTATGAATCTGCTTCCAAGGGAGTTGGGAAAACCCTGACCTTTTGGAAGCAGAGACCATGACAATAGCGTTCCTTCAGGAAACTCACCTGTCATCTGGGAAACAGACGCAATTTGGGCAGGGATGGGGTTGCCATAGATATTTTTCTTCATGTTCTGCCCATCACAGAGGGGTGTGCATATTGCTCCGTAGCACAGTGGGGTTGCAATTGATCGCTCAGGTTGGGGATCAGGAGGGGCGAGCCATAATGATGCGTGGGACAAAACATGGGTGAGTGTGCACCCGATTAATTTCTATGGATCGAATCAGCACTCAGTGGAAACTCTGGGGTGGATAACAAGACAGCTAGAGGCAAACTCCCCCACCTCCATGGGAAATGATCTGGCCCAGGGATATTAACACAGTGATGAATCCCGATCAGAACAGAACGGGTGGGCCCCGCCGACCTATGTCCAAAGTGACGAGTAACTGCTGGATATGTGCTGGTCATGGGAATTAACTGACATTTGGAGAACAAGGCACCCAGGGGGAGGTGGATACAGATTCCACTCCTCGGTCCATGGCTCAGCTTCACGGTAAGATTACTTCCTGGTCTCTCATACAATTGTTGGCTGTGTAGCCAATGTTAATATCCTAGTACCAGACCATGGCGCTGGGCAGGGTGTAGACCAACCAGACCAGGGCAATACATTCTCCCCCCCCTTCCATCCTGCTGAGCACCATAAACAAAAAAAGGCCATTCTACTGAGTCGAACGCTTTTGTAGCATCAAGTAGGTTTACATGGGGGGTGGGGGGTGCAGGCACGTGTATCCTGGGATAAACTAGTGGCCCCTTTAGACAGGGGGGTTCTAGCACTACCTGACTTTGAAGCATACTACAAAGCTGCACAAGAGGGGTCCCTACTATACTGGTTTGAGGGTCTGTCAGACTGGAGACATGTAGCGGTTGAGAGGGCCCTGGCGGGCCCATTCCTCCTCAGGGCGGCGATATTGACATCACCCAATAGAGCACCAAGGGGGCCAAATAACATAGAATTGACCTACAAATCATGGCCTCGTCCCGAGCATAAAATGAAGTCATATACTCTCTGAGCCTCCTGGTGTTATATATATAAAAATCAGGCGTGCCAGTGACCAGTGAGAAGGGGTACGTGGAACTTATGAAGCGTCTGAATATAACTTGCTTCAGGGACCTATTCCCGGAAAGGCGATTCCGGACGACAGAGGAGGTAGGAATAAGGGGACAGTTACATCACTGGATCTGTTTTTGTACTTTCGATTAAAGGAGTCCCTGAAACAAAGCTTTCACACTTTCCCATAGGAACAGGAGGTGTCCCCTATACTAGACCACATGCTCACAATGGACGAAAGTAACGAGGTGGTATCAACTCTTTATAATAAATGCATGGACATCAGGGTTCGATGAGAAAAATGGGAACAATCGCAAGTGGGCACAATAACAGACTAGTCAGGGGCCTATTGCTGTGGGGAAACGAGGAGAGTGGCACTTAATGCCAGATTCAAGTTTATAGACTTTAAGTACCTGCATCAGTTTTATTATACCCCAGCCATATTACATACATTTTTCCCCAGACACTTCCGAAAACTGCTCTTGGTCTGCCACTTGACCTGCAGACTTTCTACACATGGCATGGGGGTGCCCTAGGATACAGCAGTCCTGACTACAAGTGTTCGGGACACTGACCGGGATAATTGGGGAAAAGGTGGACCCTATACCAACAATTGCAATAGTGGGATACACCAAATACATCCACAGACAAACAATGAAGCTGGTGGGGCTACTTTTACTTTTAGCTAAACGACGAGTGGCAATGATGTGGAGCAGCATGCATGTCCCAAACATGGAGCAATGGAGGGCAGATATCCTGTACTGTAATGCAATGGAGACAGAGTATGGACAATTAATGCATTCACAAGCCAAACTTAAGGACATTTGGGGACCATACACGCAGTACCTCATTGCACAGGCAAGCAACAGCAAGGGAAATGGCTGAGGTCAACCTTGAACTGAAACTTCCACTAGGGGGGGGGTGAGGGGCGATGGACGTAGACCCATGAGGTGGGAAGGAATCACGGCTTAATTGGAAGGGGTAAGTATTAGCACAATTGTTCAACACCAGACTAGTTAAGGCTCAGTGAGCCAAGAGGAGTGTGCGACCAGAACAGACATTATGTAATAAACAGGTGGTGAATGGGGTAGGTTGGACAGGGGGAGGTATGGGGTAGGTTGGACAGGGGGAGGTATCTCGAATCACTGCATCGCATTTTGTTGTTGGGTTGTGTTGTTTTGAAATGTCATTGTATTCATGATGGCATGTTTAGTTTATTTACTTATATAGCGCACCCCACCCACGGGTATCTGGGCGCTTCTACCTAGTTACATGGTAGTAGAAGAAGATAATACACAGGACCCAAAAAAACAAGGCATGAGATGTATTACAAATCACCTTACAGACAAGAGCAATGAGAATCATAGAGGAAACAACTATGCAGTCAAACATATTTACAGACATGTACAAATGATATACAGTCACTAGACCCAAGTCATATTTACACAGGAAAGAGAGCAGCACAAGCTATGCATGTGCGCGCTTCCTTGTCGGTTTAGGCAAGCTCTGGGGGCGTTTGTGCTAGGAGCCATGCTCTGGTTTTGGCTCTAAGTGACCAGTATGCAGGCTCTGCTCGAATGCCAGAGGGGAGGGAGTTCCAGCGTTTGGCCACTACTGCAAAATGTTGTTACTGCAAAATGATCATAAAAAGTTTTTTAAAAATGGAACCTCCAGACTCATCTGTTTACACAGTCATCCATCGGTCAACAAACATCAGGACGATAAAGCGGCAGGAATGCAGGGAACTCTACAAAACCTCTTAAAAAAATTGAGAACTATCTGATGCATTTAACTCGACACATTTGATTTTGTTTGCTATGAAGGTTATTCTGGAGCCTGCAAACTGTGACCTTTTCAATAAATCTAATAATGCTCACGATAGCTTTTAAAGTTATAAAATGGTGCCAGTCTTGCAGCTCTGTGCTGCGGCAAGTACCATTATTCACTTCAAAAGTACTTGCCTTATTTATCTCATAAAGACCAAGGACTCACTCAGTCTTACTGGCATTCATAGCCCTTAGCAGGCAAGATAGCTCAGCGCGCCAAGTACTCGCTGCTTGGATCTTTCTGTGATCTGCAGATCGCAGGTCGGATCCCAGCCAAGCCTACTCTGATTTCACCTTCAGAGGTAAAAAAAGGAGTACCGATTTTGATTGAGTAATAATAAATGTAGAGAAAAATGTTCTATGCAAAGAGCTAAGGAGAAAGCATCTTCTAAATAACAGATTATTTTGAAAGCCCAGATCACGTATGTTGCCAACACACTCTTTGCAACAGGTACTTGAACCTGCTCTGCCATCCACCGTCTCTCTCCATGCTGTGAAAACGAAAGTATAAATTTGCCCGAAAAACATCAAGACAAAAACTTTTTTTTAATGAATTTGATTTAATACGCACAAGGGGAGTTAAAAGCAGTACAAGACTCGTTATGTCGGATGTCAAGTACCCCAAGAGTGAATGAGTGAAACAGGGCACTGAACACCTTTGCGCATAGCATTCTAAACCCACACCGGTCCGCCTTTATCTAGCAGGGTACCCTTAGGAAAAAGGCAAACAAAAGCTAGAATTCTGCTCTGAAAATGAATCCTCACCCGTGAATTGCTGGTGACCAGACTCCAGCCCCACCTTCCCATGGTGTCCATGCAAATTCCCCCAAAAGTAGAAAAGCATCTGAAACGGTAGGCCCTCGACTGCCGTCCGGCACTTGCACTTCCTGTTCAGTGCGAGGTGATGTTCTGCGATGAGAATTCAGCGGCTGCCGCGCTTCCGTTTCAGCCTTCATAGCAACAACAGCCAGCCGAAAAGCCTTCTAGGCAGTGGTCGAAGTGCATAGCTCTCAACTCACACGCTTTTGGCGGGTGTCACCCGCCTTGTAAACAGCTGACTCACCCGCCAAGCCTCCTGCACGCCCATTCATTTCAATGGGCCTCTCACCCGCCAAAAATAAAATCGGGTGTTTTCACCCGCCTTTGCGACACAAATGGTTGAGAGCTATGGAAGTGTACGAAAAGAAGTAGTGGAACTATGTTCCCTGCTGGACTGCCCCTGCTCCCCAGAAACCCCATAGCCATAGCCATGCCCCTCCCACGCACATTACACACCCTCGAACACATGCACCTGCTGTTAAAGGGAACGTTCAATGCACTGCACAAGTTTCCACTTTTTCCTTTACACTTTTATTTTAAAACGCAACCATTACAGAACGGTTTCTTTTTAGAATAAAAGTATAGGAACAGTACAACTTAATAAAACATTTTTAAAAAAGTAGAGGAGCACCGCTCCTGCCCAATTCAACCACTGCTTCTACTCTATGGCAACACTTTCAGAAGATGTGCTTTATTGTTAATACGTTCATTCATCGAATATACCTTTTATTACAAGACGGACATGTTTGAAAACTTTTCATCTTCGTAAATGTTATTTAAAATACACCGGCTGCCTTTTTTCTGATGGGAACTTGGCCTGCGTATTTAAAAAACAGAAGTCACCATCCCTCGCTCAAAGCTCTTTTCTTACAATTTAATTTTTTGTGCAGATTTGGGTTCGGCCATCAATATATATATATATATATATATATATATGTGTAAACGAAGTGGTAGTGGAACTATGCCCCCGGCGACACTGCAGGGGAGGTGCTAGCATGTAACAACACTCCTGTTAAGGGGGTGTGGGGTGTGGGGGGGGGGGGTGTGGGTGTGTGTGTCTAAATGGTTGCAATGGCCAAATAAATGGGGACTTCCGGGAGTATTTCTTTCATTGTGTTGCTGTCAGTCAACACAGATTTCGGATTAGAAGCAACTGATGGGAGGTCTATGAGGTGTTTTCCCTGATCTTAAAGTCTTACACATTGTTTAATTTCTGAGCAGGGGCTAAAAGCAAGTCATGAGTACCAAGTAAATATATGAGTTATGCATGCTTCAAAGGCCAAAAAAATCAAGTATTATGGTAATGGTTTTAAGTATTGGGGCATTATTAAGAGCAAAAATAAAAGCAGTGGAACTCGTCCCTATTAGTTCTTGCTCACTTCGAACCATGTTTAAAATAGCAAAGCACATCCTTCAACGCCTTTTTACCACATTGTATAGCACTTTGATACATTTTTGCATTTTGTACTTAATTTCAAGGCATGACAATGGCGGAGGGAAAGAAACACTAAACCAATTTATTATCATATTGTCAAGTAAAGGGTATGCATCTCTCCTCACTCCTGTAAGGCCACAGAAGACGAGGCTCACCAGAGAAGTAAGACAACAACCATTTGAGCCAAGATGATCAGGTCATCTCCCGATGCAAACATATGCCTGAACAATCCAAATTAAAGGTGGTGGGTAGGGCTCACGTCACTATAGTCCGTGATCAATAATGAGAATACCATCTATTGGACATTTCCATTAATACAAGAGCTAATAAATTGAAAACATAGATTTATTCAATGGCTGATCAGCCAACACGTGTTTCGACCTGCGGGTCGTTCTCAAGGCAGAAGTCCAAATTCTGTTAAAAAATATCTGTCAAGTTAAGACGCGGTTGATTCTATTAAGTAAAATGGCTTGCAAGTGCAAAATTGTCGACGTTGAGGTTATACCAAGAACAGCAGGAATCTGCGCTCGGTTACTCTAGCCAATATATAGCCCATTAATCGGTGTACCATGTGAAGGGGACAAATCCCAGGAAGAAAATCTGAATAGCAGAACAATACAGTGACGGGGTGCAAGTACTGCACAGGAGAGAGAAACAGGAAAAGGGCAGAACCAATAATAAGGGAACAGGATGAGATCATGTGGCTACCTAGATAGAAAACAAGCTACAAAGGAAAGGTTGCAAAAGGACATGATAATGCTGTATGGCCAAAAAGTGCAACCAAAACCATGATGGAAAACATCACACTGGGCAAATGCAGAAAACGGTGGTAAAATAACCATTTTTTTAAAGAGAATATTGTACAGACTGTCCTCGACAGGTTTCATTGGAAAAGATCTCGATTTGGCACTAGGTTCTGGTAACAATCATGCGTGTGTGCATTCTCCTAGTGTACGCCATTAAGTTATGCTAAATATCTTTTATATTGTTCACATCACCGCCGTAAGGGTCTTAAAGCACCAAGCCTTCCCAATGTTGAGGAGAATTGGAAGCCTGCCCATGGTGGCAGACTGCAGCCTGTGGGGCGAAAAAGAGAAGGAGAGCAGGAAAGGGGGAAGAGTTGGAAACGTCAGGGAGATGAAGATATACATACTTAACTACCAACATACATGGAAATGAAAACATAAAGGGGAGTGATGGTGAGTGCTAGGATGACTATCGTTTTTTGGTGCTTTCACCAGAAGAAAATGTAATCATTAGAAGGGGCAAGACCATGCCTTATTGGCCATCAGAACTTTCATGGATGTAATTACTACTGGGTGGGGACTTGCGTAAAAAGAAATCACGTTGTGAATGAAAGATTACCTTGAAGTGTGCTCAAGAGTGCCTCGAATACACAACACAATGCTCCAAATGAAAAAAACTCCCCAGCCAAGATGCTATTGCAGCGAAAAACGAAAATCATAAAGGTTTGTCGTGACATGTTCTACTTTCTTTTTGCCTCTCTCAAACCTCCTCTAACCTGAGCCACTGGACATCTATCACACTCGGCAGCATGTCCCTCACAGCAATGTTGGGGTGGTCAGGAAAGGTCCCACAATCAAGAGGGGTGTTTTTTGAGCGCACCATATTTGTGACTGGGGGTGCGGCAAACTGGGTGCAATGTTACAATTTCATATGTATCCAGTATAGTTAAATGTGAATGGGATATATTTTTTAGTGTTACTTTTTTGTTGAACTGATACATATTAGTTTAGCACACATGTAAAAAGACATGCTAAAACCGCTAAATGAAATATAATCGCAATTCGGACATAATGTGTTATGTAGTGTCCAGAAGCATGTAATGAGGTCGTTTTTATAATGTGCATGTGAGAAAGGGGGCCTGTTCTCAAGAACTTACTGTAAACAGAAGATATTTATTGAACATGCATTTAAGATACAAACTTATGTGGTTTGTTGAGACTTGGGTTAGATTGGTTCCACAACAGCATCTAACTGCTCCCTGGACAATTGTACAATAAGCTTGCTTTATGTACAAAATGTACACTTATTCCTCAGGTAGCGTGCCCGCTTGGGTTGAGGTAATTAGGGGTCTGCCCCCATAGTGTCAAGCCTACGGAGGAACGGGACACTGCTTCCACTCTACAAGTAAAGCCCATTTGGCAGAGGTCCCGTCACAATGACCTGCATACTGCTGAGCCTGCTACTGTCTCAGGTGAGACCCATCGCATGAGGCAACCAGCCAATCACTGGAACAGACATGTTGAGCATGGCTACTCCTGACACAGTGGGAGCAGGTCTCAATACTATGAGGGAAATAAATATTCAGCATTGAAGAAACCTATATCAATTTTGTTGCATCATAGCTGACCTGCAAATGTTGCCTACATTTTATAGCACCTAATAATGCCTAAGCAACAATGCATCATTCCAAGGGCATTACCCGGTTGTAACAACCCTCAGCCTGATTGAATGACGGCAAGAAAAAAAAAAAAAAAAGAGGGCTTTCATAGAGTGACCAGATTTCCAAAACGAAAAACCGGGACGACCAACAACATAAAAGAGGGACTACACCATCACAGCCCACCAATTACCGCCCCTCCCCCAACAAGCCCCCACAACCACCACCCAATTATGTTTCGAGCACTTCTCCTTTCTGTAAACTGTATATGATCTCATTTGTGCAGTTTTGTCTATGAATATTGGCATGTTAATTCAAAACAGGCATTTGCTCTACTGGATATAACATGGCTTGCTGTACCCTCATTTTCAAATCAGTTCCGGTGGCACAGTCAGTAAGTGTTGTGCCTTGTACCTGATAGGTTGGGGGTTCGCGCCACTGCTCCAACTTCAAAATTCTGAAAGCGCTGTGAGAAAAAAATACAATTTTTAAATGCCGTAGACACTGAACCGTGCAAACCCCGGACGGGGTTTCTAAAATGTAAAAACTACCGGGACCCCGGGACGGAGGGTGATTTCCCCGGACTGTCCCGGGAAAACCGGGACGTCTGGTCACCCTAGGCTTTCATCCAGTGCGACGGAACATTACCACCATGGTCCAGATGACAGAAATGTTGCACCGGTGCAAGCGCAACTTTGCACGGTATTAGCACAAGGGAAAACTTTGCCTTGGTGTAAAAATGCATAGAAACTATTGTTCTTTTCCCTAGGGAAAACTTTGTCATATAGCCAATACCATGCAAAGTTGCATTTGCACCAGTGCAAAGGTTCTGAAATCTGCCCCTGGTAATGGGCTGATAAGTGGGTTGGGGAGTCATTGTTGGCATTAGAACATTCCACCCATTGGCGTTACCATGTCCTGCTTAAAACTAGAAAAGGCAAAAGCAGGACAATTGGAATTTTGTGACAAAAGACTTCTACCAGCCATTATAGCCTTCTGCCACTGCATCTACTGCAATAAAACATTCCAATGTATTAATTAACCTTTATAGACACGGTGCAAGGGCCGTTATGGCCTCTGAAGAGCGAGTTATAGACCTGAGTGAAGCAAGGGTATTTAACAGGTTTTACAATTCCACTACTCTAGCACACCACCAGAGTGGGGTCTTTAAAGCCATCATAACCTGTGTTGCAGCCTAAAGTATGTAGGTCATTAGTCCTGCAGTTAATTCCCTGTGACCACCCAGACAGATTCAGTACATAAATCTGCCTTAACAATCACAGGAAACGGTGTGGATATGCACTGTGTTGCCAGGAGCATTTGAATGTTGTATCCTGAACAGGCTATATGAACCGTTCCATGGGCTATCCAAGTTCTTATAGCCAGTAAAGTACCACAAAGTAATTACATTGGATGCTTTCAGAATTTTTTTTTTCTTCAATTTGGTGCGTTACCCCCATGCCCCCTTCCCTTTCATTACGGCCTCTACCCCAAGCCCCTCCCCATCCCCTTTTTACCCCTATTCCACAAGTCCCTACAGTACCACAAAGTATTTACTGCCGGCAAAAGAACACAATACCACCAGGAGTTATGGGCCCAGAAGATCGAGTTAAAGGCCTGAGCACGGTGAGGGAGTTGAACAAGGTATATGGAGTATAACTTCCAGTATGGCCTAAAGATTATTCATAACACACAATTCTTGAAAAGATTTGGCGCATATGCAAGTATATCGAAGCTGTTCGTTCAAAAATCTGCCTGGGTGGTTGCACGTTATTGACTCTAGCTACTCCCTGTGCTGCTGGAAGCCATAGAATGGAACATTGAAAACAATCTGCAAGCTCGGTTCTTATAGCCTACAGATTGTCCAATGGGAATACTCTCTCAGATTTCCAAGGGTTATAATTAAGCTTTATAGACATAGCCAGACGGCAGTACCAGGAGTTATGGGTCCTGAAGACGGAGTTATAAGCGCAGCGGGAGCGGTGCTCCCCTCAGAACATTTGGTACAGTGCTCCCTCTACTGTGCGGAGATACCCTATGCAGGCAATAAGGGAAAATGAGCAAGTGCACAGAATAAGATACAAGGACAAAGAAACTATTCTATAGAGTCAATGCTATCAAATGGAATTTATTTTAGTGAATCCAAGTGATAGTTTCAGGGCATATTTTTGAGAGTTCATTTTTAAAAGGTGCCAAGGTAAGGGTCATATATCTGAATATTTTAATATTGAAGAGTTGCAGTGATGTTAATATAAATTGACTACCTACTCTTGGAAACATTTAACAGATGGGCTCCAACCAATCACACGCTGTTGAGGCCAACTGAACCAGATTAAAATTGCAAGCCTCCCAAAAAGAAAGCATGTTTTTTCTGCAACTTCACTGTAATTGAATAGGTGTATATGGTGGTGAAACATAGGGCCCTACAGGAGGCAGAATTGGTATCAGGATGTACTCCATAGATTGCTGAGCCCCAGCCTCCAATTACAACCCAAGCACTGGACACTCTGAACAGTTGTGTTTTCCCATTCCTCTCTGCGTCTCATGGTCGCCTACTTTCTGGTTTGGCTCGTCTCTTCCTTTGTACTGTTACATGACTGTCTACCGGCCTGCTTGCTATTTGGCTTGTATCGGTTTCCGCAAGCAGGATTTGACCCTTACCAGTTCATTAGAACACATACGCCCCGGCACTGAATGGTTTGCCATTGGCACTGGCTTTAAACCCACATCCCCTTACTGATTCATACCGGCCTGATTTCCTTTGGCTTTCCTCTGCCTTCTCTAGTCCCCAGAGTTTACTCATTCAGCGTTTTACACCCATCTTGCCCTATTCTGACACTTCCAGTTGCCCTGATCTCTTCTCCCCTTGCAGTATTTCATTATTTTCTCAAGGACTTCCTGGACTGCCTCTCACTCTTATGCTTGGACAATGACTTCTCGTTTCGTCGGCCCTGAATCTGAACGACTTGATCGTTGGATACATTTGTTCCCTTGGGTTCACCAGTGGGCATCAGATACCATCTCTGGACCTTCTTAGTTTTTAACAGTTTCTTCAGAGCTGCCGTGCTGGAATTTGCAACCATCTTACTCCCTTCCCTACCTTTTCCTGCAGTAGGTGACCAGAGTTTCCCTTTTGCTTTCATCACGATGCAGCAAGGGCGTGGAGGTAAAAGTCGGTAAAAGTCTGCATGGGCGATTCTCGTTGGCACACTCGCATATCCTCCAAGAGATAATTCAACCACTGGATGGATGATCTCCAGCATTTTTTGCAGAGAAGGAAAATACCATAACATTAGAATGAGGGTGTTTGAAGTGGATGTGGTGTGGAGGTGTTCTGGCTTGCTGAACTTCTGGAAGTACCGTAGAGCCGCAAGTCCTAACCCCACAATTCCATGGTATCTTAAAGACTATTAGACAGCCCTGTAACCAGTGGGTCTTCTATTGGCTGCTACCCAGGGGAAGCACAAAAAAGATTCTGAAAACATGTCCATCTGCACTGGAGATAAAGTTTAACATGCAACTCTTTTCAGAAAGTAGGCATGCATATGTGGTAACCCTATTTGGTTTTGGGCTTAAGCAAAAGTGAAATATGACCTACGCCTGCTTTACCAACTTTGAACAGGTCTAAAAAATAGCTAGTGCAGTAAAATATCTGAGGTTGAGAAACTATGATATGGATCAAGTGGTTCTCAAATATAACCAGTAAATACGTGTTGTAAAATAGATCCAATGCAATATATATAATGGAAAGAATGATTGGCAGTTGGGGTGGAGATCGATGAAACATAGGGAAAAATGAAGGGAGATTTGCTGTCATTGGGACTAGCTCTTAATCACTCCTACAGCCACCGGATGTAATGGACTCCTGATCAAACGTTTGGAGCTCGCCTTTAAGCAAACCATGCTCGCTG
Source organism: Ambystoma mexicanum (assembly GCF_040938575.1). NCBI lineage: Eukaryota > Metazoa > Chordata > Amphibia > Caudata > Ambystomatidae > Ambystoma > Ambystoma mexicanum. Next base: position 153,454,086 of record NC_090936.1, read on the forward strand.
GAGAAAAAAAACAACACACACAGAATTTAGTGGCCTGCAGCATTTACTTTCAAACCATCATTTCTGTTTGAAGAAATGTCATCCACCGGTTTGGTACTCTGCACCATAGCACAGGAAGTGAAAGGTTTCAGAAAGAGGCGAGGACGAGACATATCTTTAAATAACTGTTAGAGAAAAGGAGACATCTCAGAAGTTCAGACAGATTGCGCCAGACAGCTTGAAATAGACGCCCAAGCGAACGCACCAGCTGAACAAAGTGTATCTGTGCACAGCACAATCTTTCATTCTAAAACAAGTCAAAATGGTTTTTTAAATTTTATTATAGGAAAATTAAAAGAGGTTGTACACTGCTGTATTAGTTTATATACCCACACGTGTTTCTATGTAATATTCCCACTATGAATCACTCGGTCCCTCTCCATTGTGTGATCTTTGGATAGGTCTTTGGGATCCTTCGAGTGTCTGAGAGTATGGGGGACTTTAGCAGGAAGAGAGGGAGCAGTTAAGTTGTGGAGAGCATTAGGCGCGAGCCTAGTGGCTACATTTCAGTCAGTTTATTGATTAAAGAAGAAACTCCTTGGTAGCCCATCAGCGAGAATCACGGATTAGATGCTCCCGAACTTGACCTGTGCAGTGATGGGTGGAGTGGCAACTTCTCCAGTGCAGAACCATTCTGCGAAGGGGCTGCGGGAGCTTCAGGCTCTGTGCTCTCCAGTCTGCCCTGGATTCCTTGAGCACCAGGAGACGTGTGCAGCCCCTAAAGGGCCCTGCACATACCCCATGGCACCCCTGTCCTGCGGGAGGCACACTAGCTGATACCTCTCAGCAGAGGTTGTACTCACACTCACCGCTTCACACAGAAATCAATATCAGTTGCGTTAGTGTTCCAAAAAAATGCAGTGGAACTGTGACTCCATGGGAAGGAGGGGAGCGGGGGAAGGGGGAGCAGAGTAGGCAGGAAGGGGGCAGCGTGCAGCACGGTCTTGCAGTCATGCTGGTTGAAAGCCAATTGAGTTGAAACTGATTTCAGTTTAGCTGTGTATGCTATTGGGTGGTAAATTGGAGAAGAGTGCTTTAACTTCACAAAACAGTTTTCCGGAATGGTGAAAATGGTTGCAAGAATTAGTGGAACTGTTAACAGAACGTCCCTGTTCACTTCGACCACTGATCAACATTCAAGGAAGCATCTGCTCACCTCAGTGCACTCATCTGGAGTTCAGTGGCCAGGTCATTTTCACAGAATTGCTTACTTGCAGGCCCCCAGGTGCAGAGGCGTTGACAGGGTAGACCCAAGTCGACAAGGCCCACCCAAAATCTGTAAAGGCACACTCAGCAGCACTGTGTGGGCATTTAGAGATGTTAGTGTCACTGCCGTTCGCCCAACTACATTAGCTTCAGGCCCCAATTGTTAGACAATCCAGGCTACGCCTCTGCCCAATGGGCAGAAGTGGGCGGCAACCAAAGAGGTAAACCTATAGCAACATGAGACCTCTTTGGCAAGCGGGGCAATGTTTTGTGAGGCCCCCTTTGCTTATTTGGTTTTGTTCGGGTAGACTGCAGTGGAAAGGTTACTGTGTAACACACAGACTCAAACCGATGAATCATCAACATCAGTTCATTCAATTAGTCATTCCTCGCCTCCAGGAGGAAAAGAGTTGAAAAGTGTATGATTTTAGAATTAGGAACGGCCATCTCCACTATGCACGGACGAAATCTATGATCATATTTGGAAAAGTGATTGCCATGTCTACCTTCCCGGTAGTTATTTCCATTTGGAAATGTTCACGCTCTCTGGAGATTTGTACCCCTCTGTCTTGGTTTTTATTACATTCTTTCCATTTCAGAGGGGCGTGGTGGGTCCTGGGGCAACTTCCAAGGCATTCAGGTTAAAATCAGTGCATGTGTACTCTGCAGCCAGCGTGCATTGCTTGCTGCCATCTGCTTGTTGAACGGGATCCCCAGTGGTTTCAATAACCTATTTCCAATGCCCGGTCAGGTTGTGTCATTTGTTCTGCACCATCACAACTGTATCAGGCTACATATAGATGTGTAAATTACAGAACAGAGGTTGCATTCACACTGCGCACAAATCACAAAAGTCCATGCGTAAGTTGCATGTATTTAATTGATTGTAGGTCAGCCTGACACGTGTTTCGAGCTATGTGCTCTTCGCCCGAGGCCGAACACACCATATACAAATAATTTTAAAACCACATCAAAATAATATATCCATTGAGGTAACACAAACCAAAGGACACTTTAGCAGAGCAGAGAACCATAGCCCGCATGACAATTTATTTAGGTTGGCAAAAATAAAAGGCAATAAGGATTTAGGAATTATGCATTCACAAGAACATAACATTTTACCCATCCATGTGAATATTTCATATAATACAAAAAGGATATCAAGCGGCAGATATGCACATAAAGATGGAGAGATAAAAGAGAAGGGTAAGGGAAAAGGAAACAGAAAATGAAAATTAATGGTTGTATACAAATTATACATGGTTCAGTGTATGCACTGTATCCAAGCTTTGCAAGAGCCACATTGCATGTGATACAAAATAAAAGGAGTATGTATACACCTTGTGTAGTCTTGGTGTCAATCTATGGCAGAGAAGAACAAAATTAACTGGTCAATGACCTGAAGCCATCACTGGTTATGCACAACTCTAAAAAGGAGTGGCTAAATGTAGATATTGCCACTTACCAATTGTCGAATATCCGTGAGCGCACTTATTGTACAAACTGTCATTTTAAAAAATAACCAACGATACTAATTAGATTAGACACCCTTGGATTTTTATAAAAATGCAACCAAACTCATATTGATTAATTTAAATTAAACATAACATATAGATTTGGCTACACTGGGATATAGTACAGTGGATAAAACCTAGAATTAAACATTGGGAGCCTGTTGGGAAATGGAGTTTTGAAAACTGGCTGCAGGATTTAGAACAGTCGGGGACATAAAGGTTCACCTTGCAGCTTATTTCACCTGCATTCCCAGAGAGCTACACATGAAAGAATCTAAAACTTGGCAAAGGAGCACATCAGAAAGTTTATTTGCAGCCACTGTTCTTGCTCGAGCATGTGTCATTGTGTGCCCTTTGATTTTTATAGGTTTTGTTTTCATTTATTGCACCTTCAAAATGAACTGAAGACAGCAATAACTATTTAAATAGAAAAAATAACTTATAGCTCAATTAACAAAAGCAATAAATAAAACTAGAATGATGGCAGTTTTTTTTTTTTAACTAAAACTAGATATTAATACATCCGAATTCCAGATAAGTAAGAACTGCCAAGTTCTAAAAGGAGGAGAAAAATGAACAATTGTTAGTAGAAAACTTTTCGAAATGGTCAGTATCTAAGCAAGAACTGGTAAAAGAATAAACAAAATGAGCCAAACGATGATCTAGGACTCTCACTAAATTGTACCCGTATTTCTTGTCTGAATGACCTTTGCCCTTGTGGTCCAAGTAGATATTTTCAAATCATTCTTCAATTCCCCAAACATTGTTTCGTTCCAAAGGCGTGCTTTGCAATCTTTAGTTTAGGCAAGTCATCACATGGCCCGAGCTCTACCGATGGCTCCAACAATAGACTGATCCTCCCAAATGCACCACTCCTCAAAATGCACAGAAGTTTCTGTGGGTTAGGTGTGTGTCATGTATGAGTGATGCCTGTCAGCCGAGCAGCACAGCATGGCCGGGCTGCCTCGCTTACTTCCATCACAATGGGTGCAAGTCTAGGAGGCTTCCGCGGTGCTCCTGCGTTTTACAAGGATTTCTTCTTTAAAAGGACCAGGAGTAGTCTCAGTGAATTTTTCCTAAGACTATTACTAAGACAGAGAAGTGATATCAGCCGATACGGAAACAGCAAGAACATGGATGTTCCTTGTATGGATCTAGGGTCAGGGAATGCTAAGGCAAGGGAAGGATATCAGCCGATAGAGAAACAGCATGAATGTGGATGTGTCTTGCATGGATCTAGGGTCAGGGAATGCTAAGGCAGAGGAAGGATACCAGCAGGTAGGGAAAAAGCATGAATGTGGATGTGCCTTGCATGGATCTAGGGTCAGGGAATGCTAAGGCAGAGACAAAAATGTGGATGTGCCTTGCATGGATCTAGAGTCAGGGAATGCTAAGGCAGAGGAAGGATATCAGCAGGTAGGGAAAAAGCATGAATGTGGATGTGCCTTGCATGGATCTAGGGTCAGGGAATGCTAAGGCAGAGACAAAAATGTGGATGTGCCTTGCATGGATCTAGTGTCAGGGAATGCTAAGGTGCCACGTGCAGGCAAGGGCCAAATCCCAATGATATCAGCCGATAGGGAAACATGAATGTGGATGTGCCTTGCATGGATCTAGGGTCAGGGAATGCTAAGGCAGAGACAAAAATGTGGATGTGCCTTGCATGGATCTAGTGTCAGGGAATGCTAAGGTGCCACGTGCAGGCAAGGGCCAAATCCCAATGATATCAGCCGATAGGGAAACATGAATGTGGATGTGCCTTGCATGGATCTAGAGCCAGGGAATGCTAAGGCAGAGTAATTTGACCCGTCTGGTCAAGAGTTACAGGTGTTCATTTGGTAAACAAAATTCCAGTGCGGCATCAGATCAAATAACTTTCATGGTGCCTTTCAAATGCCTAAAAATAAAAGAGATCCTCCAATTAAAAAGTTTGGAGGATGCCTTTAATTATGGCAGTCACATTAAAACCGGGACATCCAGTGCTATTCCTTCCCTGTGGCTCATTGGCCACCATTTCTACACCCGGTAAGTGCTCTCCTCAAAGAGCGGTGCAACTATGCCCCCATCATTGCCGGGACAGCAGTACCGTGCCCGTTTGGGTTTCCCCAAGGACAGAAAGATTCTACTTTAGCTCTAAAATAATGAGAAAAAACACAGAAACCTATAAAGATTGTATTCATCAGGTAGGACTTGATATAGAAAAAGCATTCATTTTTAGCTTGCCGTTACCTTTTATCAACATAATTCCCACAGGAAGGAAAGAATGCTATAGAATTGTCCCATAAGGAACACAAAAAGCACAGAAAGCAATACAAGATGAATTGATCAAGGCAGAATGCACTTACCAAAACAGAAAAGCAATGGGTTTCTAAGAAAACACGCCATCGTACGCATGCTTCAGGAGACAATAGTATATTTATTTTTCTGCTCCCCTTTTATGTACCTTTGTCAGGGGTAAATAAGCTTATTCGGCAGCCTCTTTTCTAAAGAGGAATTTCAATATATTTCGGGTTGGTTTGCAAGTCTCCACAAACTTTCCTTAAGCCTGGGAATGCCTGAATCTCTTTCCAGAACAATGAGACGCCAGGGAATGCTCATGGAGCTCGAGTTACAGGGTCGAAAATCATGGTAACGTAATACAAAATAAATAAATAAATAATCTAAGGCTGACTTCAGAGAGGAAAGGTTTCAGTGAGGAAGTGATTGGGCGACTAAGAGAATCGCGGGGGGTGTGCTGAACAGGTGGCAGGAGGAAATGCAGCGCTCTACATCAGCAAATGTTACCCAGATAAAAAGGCAGCTCGATATCTCATAAGGAAAATTAATCCACTGCAGAGATGTGTGTGTGTGACCTGCAGATCACCGATTGATTCTGTGCAGCAACAACTCATCCTTTCCTCCTTCAGGAATAAATACAATAAGTATATTGGTTATGGGAAATTGTGAGATTTCCTGGCAGACCAGCACCACTGCAGGTATACGGCAGCGTCAACTTCGGGCCTGACGAGGTGTGTATTTTTTTTTCTTTATCATCCAGAGTCTGGAAAAATGATTCGCACTGAGGAGTGTAAAATTAAAATGCACAGAAGTCTCTGCCGCAGTGTCAGTTTTATTCCATTCGTGCATTATGCAACCAGAGACGTTTTTATGGGTTGGCAAAAGGGGCACTTGCCCAGGGCCCTCACGTTGGAGGAGGCCCCACAAGGCTAGCTGATCTGAGGAAGTAAGATTTCATTGTTCGCCAGACTCAAATAGCACCGTCAGGATATTTTATGGGGCGCTGCTGAGGCTCTAAACCCATTGCCTTTCTGTTTTGGTAATTGCATTCTGCCTTGATCAATTCATCTTGTATTGCTTTCTGTGCTTTGTGTGTTCCTTATGGGACAATTCTATAGCATTCTTTCCTTCCTGTGGGAATTATGTTGATCGTGTGCAAACGGCAATGGTGACATGCATATTGATACATTGAGTGCCATAATGGTTCAGAAGTTAGCTCAGTGCGTGAAGCACCCATTGCAGAGATTTGTGTCCATTTGCAAAATTATAACATTACATTCCAGGAGGCTGCCTGAGCCTTTCCCATGTCTGAAGTTTATAAACCTGCCTGCATACGTACTTGATTTTGCAGAACAACATCTGCTATTATCAGCAATGTATCTATAACAGAAAGGGGTTGCTATAAAAACTAACATATCATCCGTATGGTGAAGGTCTAGAAATTTTTTGTTCAGATAGGCAATCGCCTCCAACGATGGCATAAACTGTTAGTCCAAGAGGTTAATAAGTATCCAAATTCAAGATTATGGAACGACAGCGTTCGTGTTTGTATCCTGGATTTGTCAGCAAGCGATACAGTGATCCAGGTCAAATCGTCTAATATATTTTTCATTACTTTGCTGTCTTCTGTGAGGTTTGCCTTCTTGCATGCTGCTAGTATTGTTTAGCCCATTACTTGATCTTTCTTCTTATGTAAGCCATTTGGGTGGAAATGTTGGAAGACAGAAGAGAGCGGACCATATGTTGCAGGCCTCAGGCAAGCATATTCTAAGGGCTGCTTGTTTGACACAAAAAAGTGTTTCTTTTCGATAAACGTCAAAAGTTTTTATGCACGTTTATAAATGAAAATGTCACAAGCCATTGTTTTGGAAGTGTTTTAAAGCTTTAAAATAGAAAAGACAAAACCCAGATTACATTTGTTAAATCACATCTATTGGTATGCTGGTTCTTACATACTTCCAATTGATGATGGAGAGAATGAAGCTAGAATTATGCCCATTTTGCATAACACCCTATATTTTTTTGAATATTGTCATGTTTGGTAATGTGATTTGTGTACTTTGCATATCGGTTTTTTTAATAAAATGAGATTGTTTTAGTTCATGGTAAGAACTGGAAAAGAAAGTGTTCAAATGCAGAAAATGCAGAGTTGGCACAAATCCGAGGTTCACCCCTTCACCCCTTAACCAATGTGTGATCCTGGGCATCTCCTTTAATCTTGTATTGTCTAACCTCTCAATATGGAGTCTCGGGAGGATAGCTCAGGGGCAACGTGCTCGCCTTGGAAGCAAGACAACACAGAGCAACACAGGTTCGACTTAGAAATCTCTGGGTATTAAGCGTGTTATAAATAACCGATCAAATCATATATCATTGCCAGTCCCTAAACCTTTCAAAATTGTCAGCCCTTCCTAGTGATTTCCTTCTTATGGTATGATCTTCATAAAAGCCTTATTCATGGTTTCACTGTGTTAATAGTGAGCATATTTATATCGCACACCACAGGCATTTGTTCCTTTGATATCTAATGGCAACACTATTTGAAAACCATATCCCACTTCCAATCTCAGTCTGTCTGGATAAAGACACCCTGGGTAGCTTCTAATCTGCCTTCATTATCCATGCTACGGTATGTGTAGCGTTCTCCTTCCTTCCAATTGGTGGTCTATCCATGCATGATCACTTTTGCATTCTGTGAGGCAGCTAACGCGAGTTCTTTGTCTATTATGGGTTACATGTACCTTTTACACACGGTCCTGCATTAATACTACAGCTACCTTCCTGGATGTTATTTATCAAAAGTATCCTGTATGTACTAGAACAGACTGCTAATGTAGACTGCTAATGTTGGTCTTCAAATGCTACTTATTTAACATTCTGATTAGAGGGCAAGGGGACTTAAAGGGAGTAAACGTGCTTATTATGCTGCAAGACAGCATATCAACCTATTGGTCGGGAGCACGACGGGCGGAGGGCACAACCAGCATCCTTGATCCCTTAATTCCTTTGGTTTGGGGCGGGGGGGGGGGAAAGAGGCCAAAGACGTCCATGCCCATGGCCCCAAAAATGCTTAAAATGGCCCTGCATGCAACCTTCCATTGAACTGGGGTGGCGTGCTTCAGTGCACTTAATTACAATAGTACAGTTCACTGTTTGGCCACTGAGAGTACACGCGCCTTGAAACACTTGTGTATAGGCACGTTATAAATGCCATATCATAACCAATGAGTAAGATGATTGTGTGGCTTCTCATATGTGCGCGTCACTGAGGATGGCGGGAGGACACCAGCGCACAGACTGCCATGGTCTGACCTCCTGCAGCATTTCCCTGGCTCCACCGCTCGGACAGTTGAAGTGAGGGCCTGTCTGGCCAGGTAGGACAATCTGGCCTCGCAGCTATTAACATGTATTTCGGTATTGATCTCGGGCAACATATAACTCGAGCTTTGGATGCATGTGTTTGCATGGGAAGGATCTGCTCACTCCGGTGTGATGAAGTGACCTCACGGTCATCCTTACATGGATCCATACCCATGACATTGAGACCAGCAATATCCACAGGCCAAGCCACCCAGCCCACCATGTAAAGTTAACAATCTACAAACCACCTTTAGGTCAGAAAGAAAAACTGGACTGGAAGGACACGTTCACCTATTTGGATCCAGGAAAATCAGAATATCCCACATGAGGAATGAAGAAACCTACAGAGGACCCCCAAGTAATACAAAGAGGGGCAGCAGAAATTTCAACGTGCATCGCTTCTTAGCTACAGAGGAGCAGGGGGTTCTTCAACCTCCCCCTTCCTCAAGGGGAAGAAGGCTCAGAAAAACACCCGCATTCACAAAAGTCAGCAACATTGAATTTCCAAAAGGCTGAAGCTTCTTGAAAGAAACATGGAACGGACGCTTCAGCTGCTACCCATCCAGGGGAGAGAACATTCTGGACTGCCCTCTTAATTCTTCCTCCTATGGAGTAGGTCTACAGTCTCTCATCACTGAGCATGTTCAGACCAGTCATGTGACCGTTCCAGCCAGTCAGGCAACAGCCGTTCAAGGAAAGCCCTATATGCGAGGCCAGGGGTGTTGCTAGGTCTGGAAAAGATCAGGGGCTAAGCTAATGTTGGGACTGGCGGGATTCGGGGCTAGCTGTAGCCTTTTGGTTGCAGTCCCTGAGCTTCTATCCGGGGCAAAAACCAAAAGACCAGGTGCTATAGCCCCTTTCAGCCCTCACGAGCAATGCCTCTGGTACAGATAGAACTGAAGGTGCTTGTAAAAAAGTCCAATGCCAGGAGTTTATTCCAAAAATGAGACCCTATTACAGCAAATGGAAAGGTGATGCGCCAAGTTCAATTTGGATCTTGTGAATAACAGTAGGAAAGCCCCCTTGCACCTCAACAGATGGACTGGGCCATATGGAGCAATAGTAGCCCTCAAATAACTAGGACTCCCCTGGTGCATGTATGGAATGAACCACAACGAAATATTTTAAATTAAATCCAGGCTTGTATTGGTAGCTAATGCACATTTTGAAGCTGCGGGCATGATGGAGCAAGAAGAGGCACATTTGTACAATGTGGACTGCCTAATTTGGTAAAGAGTGCAGATGACGTATGCACTGTGAACACCTACTCATTAGCCAAGTTTCGCCCGACAACAGTGCAGGAAATAAGAGCTAACATGATTACTGGAGAGAAAGAGGTGACTATTCTGAAATGATGCAAATAATATGTAGATTAATTTATTAAAAAAATGACTTGGCAGACATTTCTAGAAAAGAATGGAACATAACACTAATAAGAGATTTAATTTCTGGTAGAATGGGAAGAAAAACAATAGGAATGGTAATTAGTGAGTGGGAGACCTCAGACTTCCCAACATTAAGTTTAGTTCTGATACTAATGAGCTTAGGTTCTGATGGTATCTAGGCTAATCCAGTTAAAGGCCATAAAATGCAGTTAATCCTGGGACAGTTTAATGTCGCTGTGTTTCATTGACCCAGGAATCAAACCTGTGTTGCTCTTTGTCGTCTTGCTTCCAAGGCAAGCAGGTTGCCGCTGAGCTATCTTCCTGAGACAAGTAGGAATTTTAATGTCAAGGTGGGCCAGAAAAAGGCAACAAAAAACGTGTTGATGAGCTCAATCTAAATCGCCTTCCTCAGGACTGGAAGGCCTTGGTAAAAAGAGAGACAATGCCTAATTAGAAAACTATCCAGTTGGGAGATATCTAAACAGGAACACTAAAAAGGCTGTAACTCACCATAATGCAGCAAAGGAGATTATTCAACTGTTCAGTGTCATTCCATAGTTCTTTGGGGGGTGATTTAGTCAAAACATCCAGCAAATGGAGGTCAGAAGCCACTGAAATATTAATCTAAATGATGGAGACAGGAATACATAATGAAGTGCTCCTACTAAATATTGTGTCCATTCTTAATCATATAAAATAATTTAGACGGAGTACACAGCTTGGCACATACCTCAGGAACTAGTATTAATTAGTGAGCGCAGATATGCATTTATTGTTAGCTAAAATGCTCTAGAAAAAAACAAAATGGAACGGGATCACCACTACTAAATGTGTGGAGAGAAATATACTGGTCAAACCAAATGTTCAGGTTTATTAAAAAAGAGTGCAAATGAGGACATACCTCCAAGATGTAATATATGGCACATGAATGAATCCAGCACACGCAAGAATGTCATTTCTAGCACAAGGAGGGGAGTGCAAGCAGTGGCAGAACCTGGGAGAGTTTAGGGGGGCAGCCCCCCCTTGCCCACTGCGCCCCGAGCCTCCTGCCACGCCCTACTTTCTGTCCCCCGGCGCCAAAAGATGGAAGATTGGGCAGGGGAGTTGCTAGGTCTGGAAAAGACCCAGGGCTAAACTGATGTCTGAACTGTTGGGACTGGGGGCTAGCTAGTCTTTTGGCTGTAGCTCCTGAGATTGTATCCGGGGCTACAACCAAAAGATCAGTGGCTATAGCCCCCTTGGCCCCCCCCCTAGCAACGCCCATGTGCGAGGCAGCTCCCTGCCCAGCGGCAGAAGGGAGTTTCGGAGATGTAGAATTTTGAAGTTTGGAGATGGAGAAGGAGTGGTGAAGGAGGCTGGTGGTGAGAGGCGAAGGAAGGAGGGTGATGAAAGCTTGGCAGAGAGCAGGGAGGAGGCGAACAATGAAGGTGGTGGTGAATAGTAAGGAGAAACAGTACAAGGAGGGAGATGGTCAGAGGGATAACTAAAGCAGGAAAGGAAGAAGCAATGGTAAAAGGGGAGACTGACAAGTGCAGCTAGGAGTGGGTGTATAGTGGGTTGGAGGTGATATCAAGGCAGAGGAGGTGGTGTGTTTTCAGTAGGACGTTGGAGGAGACAACAGAGAGGAGTTGGAGGCATTAAGGACTGTACTACTGAGAAGGTTTGAGGAAGCACTGAGGAAGCGCATGTAAGTGTAGAGGAGGTCCCAGAAATGGCCTTCACTCCAGCCACCCAGGCTGAGATACCAGAAGCATACTCGCCAAGATATGTGACGTATAAGGAGCAAATAAACCAACAAAGCGCCACAGTGGGGCTCTGTCCAATACCCATCAGAAAAACTTGTATACCTATTGAAGCGCCAATAACCAGACAACCACGGGCCACACGATACCCATTGAGACAACCATACTAGTAGCTGACGCAAAATGAAGACTACTTACAAACTGTCCCAGAAGAGACCCAAAGGGCCCTTATTGAAGGCGAATGGTGACGACACATCGACCCAGACAGACGTTCAGATGAACAAAATGATGATCAAAAGACGACACTTTACGATGAAATGATATGAATAAGGATGTAATGGACATAGAAGAAGAGACGATAGTGTAATATAAAGAAATTTAACCATACAGCAGGATGGAAATATGCAAAGGGCTAAATGCCTGTAAATAGGCTTGGAACGCAAGAAGCTAAGGAAACGGTACTGCTTGCAATGCTTAGTAGAGGGATAGAGCGGCAAGCGGCAACTATACATATCTACCTCAAGAAGCACATTATACAAGTGCAACTCCATTTTACAAAAGCAGAATTAAGCCTAGGATGATAGAGGACGAAAAGGCCAGGATTCATAAACTAATTCAAAGTCAGACGAAAGAGCGGAATCGAAACTCAGCAAGAAGCAGCTCATGGCTAGGAATTCGAGGTCAACCCAAGGAAGGGAGGAGAGCAGCAACTCAGAAGAATTGAAACTTAAGAGCATAGAAGCCTGCCCCGTGAAGGTCCAGATAAGGAGGCCCACGCAGGTGGCGCGGCCGAACAAAGAATCAAATACACAAATGGAGGGAAATTGAAGCCGATCTACGGTGCACAGACACGTGACCAGCCTGGCACGGAGAGATGCCCACATCTGACGTCATCCAAACCCAGAGGTTGCCATAACCTTTCCGGATAATAAGCTACAGTTCGAGGCCACTCTCAGCCAACTAATTGACACATAGTCCGAAGGGTATTGATTGATGGAAGGGAGGCAGGGTGAATCTTGGGCCATCCCGCACCTGGGCGACCATTCTGCATGCTGCTAATTAAAGTGGAGATTTATGCCTAGGGGTGTAACCCACCCAATCACAATGGACCAAATAATCTAGGGTCCTATAGCAAGCAGAACCAATGGGACGTCGTACTTTTAGTGACGTCTATCACGGGTGATGTAGAGGGCTGGGCATAGACGCCCACCCGATAAGAGTTATCCAATCCCCACACTCTGTTACCATATGCAGATATAGTACCTATACTTAAGTTACCTTTTCCAACCAATAGAATTGCATGTCAAACATATGAGTTTTACACGTCAATGATGACAAGAATTTGCTATAAAAGTTATTGTTTGCATGAAGAATTTGGAAGTTGAAGCGAGACGGGCGATCGCATCACTGCTGATTACCATTTGTTTCCCGGTTTTTGTACTCGTCATTAAACGGACTTCCCTTTGCCACACCATTGACTTGTCCTTATTGATTGGTGTTGGAGTAAGAGAATCCTGCACCCCATCCTCCTCAAGGGGCAGCTATCTCGTTTTAAAGTACTTGAGCGTGAGCTCTGATCTCATGGGCCCGTCAGAGGTTGTTCCGCCCTCCAGTACAAAAGGACGCCCTTAGGTGAGATGAAAGGCCACATGATTAAGGGACAATGAGCTCCTCGTCTGAGCTGGGACAGTGTACATTCCCCGTAGAAGCCAGGTGGAGCAGTGCTAGGAATGCCAAAAAATTGAATAAAAGGAGGGACAAGCAGTACTGGTGAGACCAGAGACTTATTTAACACAGGAGACTTGTGTTTCACCCCAGAGCAGAGACTTTGAAGAAAGGAGAAACAATCCTGTACAGTGTTGAGGATGACATTCAAAACCCCTGCCATCATCTTCAATAACCAACTTGAGAACTACCTGGTGTTTTGTGTCATATGCAGCATTTGTTACACCAGCCATGTCTACTATTCATCATTGAGGCTCGTCAGAAAACAAGAGACCCAAGAGAGATTCCAACCTACTGGGATTATGGAATTGGAACGCTTGCAATTCACATCAGAATTAAACCCTCAGTGGACACTGTAAAGTTTACCTGGAGAAGTGGCGGGCTGGTGCTGGACTTTTAGAAGTACAGCAGCTAGTTCTAATTTAGAGTCCTTGGTATCACCCAACACTTGTATTCATATGTGGATCTATGTATCTTATTAGCACATGTTATTTGAATGCTTTATCTGTGTATACAAGTTGTGTTGGCTATCAAGACCATTCAATATACCTTCAGAGAAAGCTCGGCATCTCACTACCAACAAGTTGAGATGCTTAAAGAAATGCTCCAAGCAACATTAGAACACAACACATTCATTTTTGATGATGCATACCATCAGCAAACGAAAGGAGTAGCAATGGGCACAACATATGCACCAGCACTTGCCAATTTGTTCTTGGGAATGTTCAAAGATACCCATGTATACACAGATAAAGCATTCAAAGAACATGTGCTAATATGGACAAGATACATAGACGACAATATGGAAAGGGAAACAAAATGAATTGGAGGAGTTTGTGGAAAGATTAAATCTCAATGACTTTGCCATTACATTCACCTGTACATAGAACGCTAAAGAAATTGATTTTATTGATTTGACAATTTATGTATCTGGTGCCAATCTCCCAACACGTACATATAGAAAAGCAACAGAAGTGATCTCGACCTTTCATGCCACCAGCTGTCATCAAACTGTAATCAATAATATACCGATTGGAGAAATCATAAGGGCTCGCCAACAATTGTGAAACATTCTCTGTCTTCGAACAAGAGTAACTTGTTAACCAATAGATTTCAGGTAAGGGGTTATGCATCGCAAAGTATCAATAAAACCCATACAAGAGTACAGAGAATGGAAAGAAATGACATGTTGCTACAAAAGACAAGGGAAGATAATTCAGAGACACACAGAATCAAGTTTGTAACTTAATATTGTAAGAACCACTACATGATCAAAGAAATTCTGAAACATTGGCATTTACTACACTTGAAACAGAGTGTGTACACCGCTCACCTTGTTAATGGGTATTCAAAATGATTTAGGATGCCCTTCAATGAAAAGAGCAATATTCTTGAGGGGCAGGGGAAAAACATTCAATCCTGGCACATGGATCGTAGGATATGCAAATAAACAATAAAGTTCCCACAGTAGGGGAGCTCCCACCCCCTGCACACGATCACTGGCTAAAGGAAGCCAAAAATGAAATATAAAAGTAGAATAAGTAGTCTCAATATAACTTAAGTAAAGGTAAGGTTTGTAAACTTTTCAAAGCTAGAAGTCAAATGAGAGGCTATGCATGAAGATTCGTATGTAGATCTAGCGAATATTCTTAACCAACACATCTTCAAACACAGTCCTGTAGTGTCCATCATTTTCTTTTTAATAGAATGCCCGATGCATTTCGAGCTGATTCGCTCCTCATCAGGGGGTCATGATAACTTCATATGTCTGTGGTATAACAGATAATAGAATTCAGTGAGTCATAGTATACATACATTGTCCATAAAAGGCAGGTATATACACATTTAATGAACACTTAAGTTCATTCAAGCTTAATTGATCACCTCCATATCATATTTGCATCACAAGCAGTGTTGATAAATGTTCTAATAATTTCCTTATACACAGGGAATTTCTGTAAAGGCAAATAATGGGAGTCACTTACTATTCATGTTGAAACAATGAATGAGTAAGTAAATTCAAAGAGTGTCTACTCTCACCTCTTCTAGATATACACCGGCAATGTCATACGGTGGACATCAATTCCCTCTGGGTTATTTATACTTGAAAACAAGGAATTTCATCAATCTAGATAGTAAAAAAAGGGGGAATGTAGAGTAACTGGTCTTTCTATATATCTAAAAAGATAGTGGTAGTGTGGGACGTCATCTTCTCCAACTTATGTTTCATTCTTCCCAAAGCACACTGTGGCAGTAAGTATCCCGAAAAGATTTTGGAAGTCCACAGCTCTGGATCTGCGAATGGCTGTAAAACCTCCACTCCACACTCTGGTTCCTAATCACAAAGAAGAACCTGTAATCAGGTCGGGTGTTCATACTATTTCCGCCAAAAATATTATAAATCTTGGCCATCCTGCTTAACACAAGGAGTTAAGAAGGTGAGCTTTACACGTGCCTCCCATAGACCGCCATGAAATGGCAGCCTGTGGTGTTGGGGGAAGTTGCTATAGCAACCATGCTCGTGAACAGCGTGATGACATCACCGTGGGGCGAGACGGGTGGCGAGTCCGGTCTCGTTGCCATGGTGAGCGTCATCTGTGTTCAACAAATGTTACAAAATAAAACATGCAAAAATTGATTTGGGAAATGTTAACAAATCAGATTAACGTGCTCAATGTTGAAAAACTTCATATCCCGTGTTCGAGTTGGGGTAAATTAATTAAGCTTAAAGTCATGTGAGTCGTGCCCTTATAACAGATCATATATGTTAAGGACCGTAACTACATATTTTATACCAAGTTCTGATGTGAATATGCCGGTTGCACTTTTAACTTCTCATTCATACACACGCTAGTTATTCTGTCTGAATTACATTCTCGTAAGCTATGAATTCAGAAAAATATAAAATAAACTGGGAATATCAAATCTCTCCAATTTATACAAATCCGTGTCACACCTATTGCGAGGTTTTCAATCACAAAATAATAGACGTGACCTTACAGGAGTGGTAGATTCAAGAGGGTCTCACCAAGCACGTAGATGATAAACCAACATTAATATTTAAGGGGGCACATACATTGAAAAAAAAAAACGGAACCCTTACTTTCTACAAAGCACAGATACAGGATCAATGCCTAGATGGCTCCAATCTGCAAGAAAATGTTTTTTTTTAATAATGTGGCACATGTACTATGTGCAAGTATGCAAACATGAACACACAGGAATTTACTGCTTCAAGAGGAACCAAAATTCAAATTAAAGACAGCATCGATTGTAAATTCAAATTTGTTGTTTATGCAATTTTATGTGTTTGTGATAATTTATATTGGCAGTACTATTCAAGAATTGTGGATTTGAATTTGTGAACACATTGCTACAATTGGGAGTCAAGATCCCAAATTTCCTTTGGCACACCACTGGCAATCAACGCATCAATTGTACAATAAAAAAGAATAAATTGGGTCGAGTGTAAAAGATACTTAGAATTGTGCGCTATTCACCAGCCTTTGAGTTTGTTGAGTGATTAAAATATATAGAATTGCTTCCGGCTGCAGGAGTCTTTCTAAAGGTGAACCCTCCACTCAATGGTTCACAGTACATATACGCAACTTGAAAACTATTTAGAAGACTGTCACTGCGCACAGAAAATATATATATATATATATATATATATGAAATGTTCAGATAATGGCAATCATGATCTGATGCGTCACTTTCATGGTTAAGAGAATCCCCGCAAGCTTATTGGTTGCGGGGATTCTCTTACCCATGAAAGTGACGCAGGGATTTAACCCATTGACTCTGTGCTAATTGACTAGGTAACTAGTTTGCTGATGTAACTCAAGGTCATTCGAAAATATCCCATCTAAGGTTCGAATTACAACTTGTGCATCCAGAGGCCTTGAAAACGACCATCGGGGTCGAAACACGTGTCGGCTATTACCTTACAATACAATGAAGAAAGTTTTCACAATTTGATGTGTGGTTTCATTTACTCGTAGCATCGGATCATGATTACCATTATCTGAACATTTCATATATATATTTTCTTTCTGTGCGCAGTGACAGTCTTCTAAATAGTTTTCAAGTTACAATAAAAAAGACCTGAGGTTTTATCGGTTTAAGGAAAATCTCCCTGGGAAAGAGAGGAGGGGATAAGCAACGACTATTGAGGCAAACTGATGTCAGTCTGGAAAAATAGATACCTCTCACGACCAATGGCAATGTATCATATTGGACGACGACCAACCTTCTCATGCACTAAACGTCAGAAATACAGACTCAAAGTTTGACCAATGTGTGGCCATTTTGATGTAGCTAGAATCGCCATTTTGTTCTCCAACGTTTGCTCATTGCTTTTTGTTCAAAACTGCTTAGCCGAAAGCTTATTCTGCTTCACTGATTACTTTGTTGTTCAAAGCGAAAGAGCAAGGCCGCGAGGCTGGGAGTTATTCGTTGAAACATGACGTAGGCAGCCCCAGAGAGGAATGCCCAATCCCCTCCCGCATATAGCCTTGGAGGAGAGCAACACGGCATTTAATGATTTCACTGATGCCAGCCAGTCTGGTTAATATGGTAGAAATGCTAGAAAGAAAAAGCTAAAGGCTTGAATTATGCTTTTCTTACGGCTCCCTTTCCTAAACCCGGCAGTGCGTGCTGACTCCCAGGACACGAATAGCAAATAGGAGATAGCAAGGCCTGGAATGCGACTCTTCCCCCCCGTACGCAGCTTGCCTGCAGGAACAGAAGCCCTGTGTTCTGTTCAACAAAGAAATATGTCTCTAGACTCGCAATGTTGCATATTGTTGCTAAAATAGTTGTTTTAAAGGTGTCATATTCGTCGAAATTGTCAATCATCAGACCCAGTTCAAAGAAACTGTACAATGGGCGTAATGAACATGTCATGACTGATTGCAGGATGTCCATTTTGTATATATGTAACTGATGTACGTTATTTGCTCTCTTGCGTCCCTCAAGGTCTGGAGACACACGTCGCAGGATGTGAGACCGAGTTGGCCAACTGAGACTATTTGCTTAGCAATAAACCCTAACTTTTGGGAATACAACCTCGTGTCTGGCGTGTCAGTTCGTGTGTGGTGATTTGCCCTGTTTCCACTACGCCAGGGTCCCCTAGAGGCCCCTTCACTTAGTCTACGATCATTTGTAAAATGCGAGTTAGAGCGTTTGGATTAAACACTGACCATGAGATGGGTTCTTTTTTAGAAGACTCAAGAAGTTATGCTTAGTTTCATCAATTAGTGACTATTACACATATTACCTAACATTATGTAAACAGCTTCAGGTATGAACTATAAATGCAGTAGTATGGAACATAAGTCACAGAAAAACAGATAAAATCAATGTAGATTTAATATAAAACATATAACTATCTGAATTAAAAAGGAGCTGCATAGTCATGTCAAGAGACATACATAATGTTTGCTGATGTAACGCCAACATTGGAGTCAATATAACGCAATCCTTAACATTGGGGTACAATTATATCGACAAAGTCATGTATTAATTTATGTATTTTTTATTGAACAATGATAAGTTGTGATACTAATTGTAGTCACTAACAGTGAAGTCTGCAAATATAAAACGGCAGACACGGTCAGATCTACAGAATGGAGCAAGCAGCAAAAGATGGCCGCTAAAGACGCTCTAATGTCACATTTTGTTTACATATAGAAATACAATTCAAAATTGCGTCCACAGCACTAATACGCACGCAGGACGCAGCGCGATTCCTTCTGTAAGGGGAAGGTAAGCTCACATGGAGGAATAAGACTCCTTAGTCAATGTAACTAATTCAATCGTAGTGGGTCAGAAATAGTATATTTGAAGTTTCAATTATAGACAAATGAGTTTTATAAGATACAATGCATTAAAAGAGCATTGTAAATCGGGGGTCATTACCACGTTGTAGATACAGATGAGTTAGTTACAAAAGTCATTGATATCAATAACAAGAGGCATGGAATTGGTAAATTAGAATTAGCTTAAATGCACCAATAGATAAAAAATACATGAATAGGCTAATCACAGGCGGTTAGACGACAGAGGTGGAGATACTTCTTATGAATGTATGATATGAAGATTGCTCATTAGAGATGGATTTTGGGAGACAATAGCCATGGAGTCATGTATATCTTACAGGATCAAGGGAACTATCACTATTATTAGTGTGAAAGAATCTATATAATTGATGCGAGAATATGAAGAATACCAGTGGGTGAGTAGTCGCATGCATATTCAATACAAATTAGATGTGAGTCAACAACAATTATTAAGTATCGTCAATATTTGAAATCACAGGCCATAAATATTTGTCTATTTTTTCAAACACAAATTAATGTCAGATGGGTGTAATAAAGACTGTGCAAGGCAAAGCATGGACTGAATACATCTGGGAGATGTAGCCATCACATAAGTTGCCACTATTAGGTAACAGAAGGTTTCAGTTTGTGATTTCACTCTGTACCATCTTGTAAATGTTTTAATGGAATTTGCCATTATGTCTCCCTCCCTGCCAATCCTCCCCTTGCCAATCCCAAATCCTTTGTCTGTTCATATATTATTGTTATATCTCGTCAATGGATAAACTGTATATACATTTGATTTACATGTTTGATAATTTTGTTATAATTAAGCCTGGTTTTGAAAAAGGCATTTGAAAGCCGAAACAA
This sequence comes from Ambystoma mexicanum, assembly GCF_040938575.1. Lineage (NCBI taxonomy): Eukaryota > Metazoa > Chordata > Amphibia > Caudata > Ambystomatidae > Ambystoma > Ambystoma mexicanum. Next base: position 153,474,023 of record NC_090936.1, read on the forward strand.
GTGTCAACCTAGAAGGGCATTAAGATTGCAATTATCATTGGTCAACCAGACCTAATAGATTGATCAAGCAAAATTACAGAATATTTTACCATTCATTGGGGATTCTGGCATACCATGAGAGTACACAACCAAGATTGTATCTAACCATAAGGAGTGGGTTACCTTACGGCACTCTAAAGGAGCAACGGGCAAGTCTTTGCTGCCTTTGAGAGTTGTTGGTGCAGGGGGACAGTCGACATACCCACAATAATTCCAGCTGTTTGTAACATATAAATAACTTCAATCAATTCATATGAATTTGAAACACTATCCCGGTTTGCAGCCATCCCCCGTCATCAATATGGTGGGAGTAGCATGAATCCCTTGTAATAAATGGGGCCCTCCTAGACCACCCCGACACTATCCTTCCAAGTTCTACAAATGTGCAGCTGTGCTCTCCTATTACACCAGCCCTTTTTAGTTTTGGCACAAAGACTGGGGGGGAAACAACTGTATAGAAATGATATGTGGGCTTGGCCCTTTTTACTAGCATTTGTGGAAGAATACAGACATATCAGTAACATGGGTAATATGAAATTATCTGTGCTATGTAAATTGCTGCCTCATTTAGTTGATTCAAAGCAGTAACATCTTCTGTCTGCAATAAAGTGTCCTGAAAGGTAGTGGATTAGTTGCAGTTTTTCAGCTACTATGGTCACATTTAATTGATTCGGTCAAAAAGCATCTTTCTTATAGACCACTGCATTATAGGTTAACTGCAGCTATCAATTCACTTGTGGTGTAATAAAATCCTATTAGCACATGGAGATCATTATCGACCCCCTCTCCCCCAATTAGAATGCTCAGAGCGCAGTTCTAGTTACTTTTGCCCTTCAATTAACTGTCAGGGATGTTGAGCCTGGTCTACAGGAACCAAAAAGGTAATTACCGGTAATAGAGATTTTAGGTACAGTATGGAATCCCGCTCCTATGCTGCTGGACTTCATTGAGCTCCTACGCCCAGCGTTGATTCGCCACCTTATGGCGCTGCCTACAGCAATTGGAGGACATGCAGGTTGGCCTCTGTCACTTTTAGAGACACTACCTACAATGGCCAATGATGAGCTCTTGTATCCATGGCCAATGTATTGTAAGGGTGGAAAGCTCAGGGGCAATGCTGGGGATCTTGGAAGGAAGACCACACTGGGTAACACTGGTTCAAATCCCAGATCTGTGCTTAAATTCAAACTCAGGTATTAAGCATGTTATAAATACCTGTACTTGCAAGATCCGAATGTACAAGGCCTAGTACCTTGCCTTGTTGCGATTTGAGATACACACCTGCGCATTACAAATGAACAATTAAATAAAATAAATAAAAATGGCAGACAGGCATGCTGGGCATTAAGTAGTGGCTTCATCCCCCTGTTCTTACTACCTCCCCAGGTTCCAGGAGGAAGCCTGTTCCGCTGTGGTAGGGCGTTCAAGCACAATGCGCTCCCTCATCACTTCTAATATTTTATTCAGTATGGCTATGTCTTTTGGGACATTTTGGGCTCTATCGTTTTAATAGAATAGACTGGCTGGCAGATTGTTCTCTGGGTAGGCTACTAGGATAGGTGGAAGGTCACTTAGACGACAAGCTTTCAAGATGAAGCCTTTCATGCTTCAGGTGGTTTACCAGAGAGCTATTGTTGCTACAATAGGCAGAGTTCCTGGCTGACAAGCACTTACTCGGGAAAGGCGATTCAGTCTGAGGAAGAGCGGTTCATGTGTCAATCATGCGTGTTGGAGCCGGTCTGCTTCAGAAGGTCGTCCACTTGATCCGTCATGACCATGCTGGATTGTCAGTCTTCCTGGCACTGCATCACTTACCTTCCATGGTAGTCGACTGCTCTCCCAATCGTCCTCCTTTTGCATCTATGGTCGGCCTGGCAAATTCACAGGTACAGGCAGAGAAAGTTTTGAATAGTGCGCAGGAACGGGCTGCACAAAACAACAGTCAGCAAACTATTGGTTATATCCAACTTTCACTATTGCCACAACATTTCTCATCACCTCCCAGCTCTATTTAATCAAACGGAACACCATACTTAGCGAATATTTTTTTTTATCTATACCAACAACTAAAGCAGATGCTCATGCGGCGAGTTAGGGCACTGAATGCATCTTTTCTCCCTAGTGATTAAACAAATCAAAGCTAAAGCTGCCTTAAATGTTTCCCATTTACTGAAAATAACCCTCAATTTCCCAAGCTGCTGGTCCATGAGGAATCTGCCCTCCTGCAGAATGCAGGACAATGGGCTACTTTTAAGTTCGAGGAGTAGGACCTGGTGGCAAAAACAAGCGGCATTCAAAGAGTAACAATGAACCACAAAGCGTAAGCAACCAAAAGGTCGTTTTTTCTACTTTTTAGGGCATTGTAAACAAAATGCTTTATATTCACAGGCATACAGGTTTACGTCGGTCAGCGTAGGGATTAGGCCGAAAACAAGACTGGGTGGCGCACCTGCACTGGAGACTGCGTACAGATACAGAAACTGACGAAGCATCGGATACAGTTTTGCAGCTGTTCAAAAAGGTATATATGCCCTGCATTTTACAGACGTCTCTTTACTATGGTGAATATTGTGACTAATCAAAAACAGAAGAATACATTATTCCCTTAAAAGGTTCACTATAAGACACGTTTAACATTTAAAATTATGGACATTGTTATTCCCATAATGCTCTTTGCTTTTATGCAAATCGCCAGGATTGGGTTCTTATTTATTTAGTTACACGCTCAAACCCTTAGGTATCACGGCGTAGGTTATATACACATCTTGGTGAGCTTGTACGGGTACATATATCTTGGGTATCTTGGACGGTTACATTTTAGGCAAATATATAGATCTTGGGCAAATACCTACATCTTTGTCATTATGTACAGTTACGTAGGTTGAAAAAAGGAGAGGTGGGTTCACACAAAAATGCGGGTAAAGGGCAGGTTAGGGGTCATATCGGGTTGGTCTTGAGCTGTATTTGTTAAACAGCCAGGTTTTTAATAGTTTCTTGAACTTCGGGAAGGAGGTTTCATTGCTCAGGGGGGCGGGAATTGAGTTCCAAATATGGGGAGCTGCCATGGGGAAGCTGGGGTTACCTGCTCTGGAGGCTGTGAAACGTGTGGCGGTGTGCGTTGGCGCTGGATCTGAGTGTTCTGGCCGTGGTTTTACGAGACATGCTTTGGCTGAGATAGATGGGGGAGTGGTCTGTGATGAATTTATGGGTGATGGTAAGAGTTTTGTGAAGAATTCTGGCTTCCACTGAAAGCCAGTCGGCATCTCTTCTGTGCTGGGATATATGTTCTCTTCTGTTAAAGCCTCGAGCTGGTCTGAGAGCTTTGTTTTGAAGGAAATTGCAATTTGTTTAGATTATTTTTAGAGGTTCCTAATAGTATTTTCGTTAGGATGAGGGCTCGGGCAAGTGTGAGGCAGTTTTCGGTGGAAAGGAAAGGCCTGCTTAGTTGGATGAGTTTAGCAGTTTATGCCGTGGAGGAGGCGAGTGCGCTGATATGATTATTCATGGTGAGACTGGAGTCAATGTGAACGCCTAGGCTTTTGACTTTACTGGAGATGTGGATAGAGGTGCCATCTATCATTATGGATGAGTAGTCAGGGTGGAGTTTGGCGAGTCTGGCTGGGGAGCAGACTATGAGAATCTCAGTTTTTTCTCCATTGAGACAGACTATTGTTGGCCATCTAATTTTGGATGAGGGAGTACATTTTGTAAATGCAGGCTGTGTCTTGTTCGAGGTTCCCTGTGATGGATATGAGGGCTACCAGTCATTTGGTCGAATGACCATTTGGTCGAATTTTTTTTTTTTTTTTTACTTTTTTTTTGGGGGGGTCCCCCCCCCCCAACCACCCTTTTTATATATTACTTTTTTTAAGCAAACAAAACAAAAAAATATATATAAAGAAAAAAAAAATTACCATTTTTTTTTCGACCATTTGGTTTCGACCAAATGGTCATTCGATCTTTTTTTTTTTCGACCAAATGAGCGGAGACCGGATATGAGTATATGTGTGTCGTCGGCAAAGTTTGTATAGATGACTCCCATGGCGTCTAGTGCCTCAAAAAGTCATTTTGTGTAGGCATTATAAAGGGTAGGGGAGAGGCAGGATCCTTGCGGTACTCCTAGAGATACTGGGATGGGGTCAGCTACTTCATCGCCTAGGGTGACTCTTGAGATGCGGTCGGAGAGGAAGGCTTTTATCCATGTAGTGGCTTTCTTGGAGAAGTGAAAATTGGTGGTTAGGGTTTGGCATAGCTTGTCATGGTCTACTAAATCGAAGGCCGCAGAGAGGTCTAGTAGTAGTAAGATGCACAGTTCACCTGAGTCTCTGATGTTATCCATCTGGTTTTTAAGTCTAGAAGGGCGGTCTCAGTACTGTATCTGGGACGCAAGCCTGGTTGTCTATGCCTTAACAGGTGGTTTTGTACTAGATGGGTTTGTACTTGGGTGTATGCTATTTTGTCGATTTTAAGGAGAAAAGGCACCGTTTTAACGGGCCTGTAGTTCGTTGGGATTTTCGGGTCTAAAGTTGTTTTTTTTTGTGACCCATGCTACTTTGATGGAAGCTGGTATATCACTAGAGTTGAAAGACATGTTCACGAATTCGGTAATGATGGGTGCTAGTGGGGTGATGCAATCTTTGACTATTTTAGCAGGGAAACCTTTGCCTTTGCAGTTTGATGGCTTGAGAGATGCTATTGTTTCAAGTGCCTGGTCATTGGTGACTTGAGCAAAATGGAATTCGGGGTACATCAGACCTTGTAGTTGTACCTGAGGGGTGAGGTGGATTGGCTGCGAGATCGAAGAGCTTTTTTTGTGAGGCTATTTTGCATTGGAGTGCATTTACTTTAGCGGACACTGCATCCTGGATGGTAGTGCACCAGGCTTTGCTAGTGTTGATGGGGCAGGAGGGTAATATGGGGGGATTCTATATAGAGCTACTGTTGTGCAAAGGGGAGGGGGGGAAACACCTTCCTAAGAAATGATTGTTGCCCCCATAACTGTGTACATTTCCAGCACTGACGGTTCACTCACAGTTGCAGAAGGGCCAGTTGATGCTGGTGAGGAGTGCCTTACACACTCAACAAATGCGAAGAACCTTTCAAACCGGAAAAAAAGAACATGCAGCTGAATATTCCCAAAGTGCCCTCTTTGTCTCTTTTCACCAGAGCAGGCGATGTGGCCTGGAGGGCTACAGCTGGCAGCCAGTAAAGTCCTAAGAGCGCCCCTTCCCGCTAGTGAGGATGTATTTGTGGACATCGAAACTCGAAGATTTATAACACAAACAGTGAGTTAGGATGTTAAAGCCCTGCCTATAATTCTATATTTAAATAGCCATGGAGCTGTAAGTGGGGTAAGAAATCGAGGGGAACCCTCATTTGGGGACATGGCTTGCAGGTTGTGGGTAGCCTAAAAAAGTACACAAACAAATATATAAATTCTTGCATGCCTTTATATATCTGTATGCTTACCTTACTATGTTTTGTGGGTATCCGGTAATAAAATCGTGGCAAAAATGTGGCCGTTAAAGAAAATAGCGGCAAAAATGCTTTTGACCCGGTAAAGGTGTACCCCATTATACCATTTAAGGGGATGGTATGGAAATATGGGTTTGGGGGTTGCGGGGGTGTCCTCCGCATCCTTTACATCATTGTGGCGGCAAAACCACAACATTTTTGCCGCAATATTTTGTATTCACTGCCATTTTTGCCGCGATTTTAAGACATGGAACCGTTTTGTGTACTATGCAAGCCATCTTTTACGTTTATAAAAGATGGCTTGAAAAGTAAACAAACCATAGTAAGGTACACACAAATATATAAAAGGCATTTATATATTTGTTCGCGTGCCTTACAATAATAATAATACAAATAATAACAATACTAATAACTATGGTTTGTGTACTTCAAGATGGCTTGAAAAGTACATGGTACGCACACAAATATATAACATTTATACATTTGGATGCATACCTTATGGTTTGAGTACTTTTCAAGCCATCTTTTTTAAACATTTCTATGTTTGTAAAAGATGGCTTGAAAAGTACACAATTCAATACATCTTTTATAAAGCTCCGATGACGAAACCAACCGGTGGAGTCTTTGTCCGTCGGCAAAGCTTTATAAAAGATGGCTTGAATTGTTTACTTTTCAAGGCATCTTTTATAAAACACAGAAATATGGCACAGAGTCCCCAGGTTCGCCAAGGGTCAAAGACGCCTCAGCAACATGTGGAGGGGTAAACGAAAGGACAGTAACTTACTCTGGTGACCCCTCGCTCGAGGGTCACCAGAGGAATTTACAGTGACTGACATTAGTGCCAGCCAGCCACAGCGTTGCTGTGGTTGGCTGGCACTTCTGTCAGCTTGCCTGACTTAATGGCCGGCACTGATTATAGGCTAGGTATCAACTGCAGGGATATATTTCAAGAGTTTGAGTGACATCTAGCACACACTCGGCTTGTCTCTGCCACTCAAAGTGGAACACACTTTGAAGTTGATAGGTTTGCAGCAGTGTCTGTATAATGTGTACCTGGTCATTGGTTCCCACCCCCCCCCCCCCCCCCCCCAAGGCCCTCATGTGCTTCCCTCCTCATCCCCAGCACCCAACCAGAAAACTAATATCCCTGGTGTCCTGCTGCATTCCTGCACCTCTCTCCTGCTAGCCCACCATGCCCCTCAACCATAAAATGAAAAACCATGTTAAGTTGGGAGTGTCCCAGTCTAATGCACTGCAAACGGGGAAGTGATTGGAAATGCTGTGAGTCACTGTGCAACTGCAGGTCCAATCTCAGTCACCTGCTCAACTGCATGTGGGATTCACCACACCTACGGGCCAACCGGCAACCCAATTATTACCACTTAAGTTTCAATGATTTCATGTATTATTAGCCTACTTTGCACCATGGATGCAATTAATCTACCATATCCAGGCATAACAAACCAATGACATAATGTGCGTGCAATTATTACATTGTAACCAATTGCAGATCTTGGTCTTTTCTCTACTTCTCTCTCCATGTTTCTTTTGTTTTTGGTTCATGTTGTCATTTGTTACATAGTTCTCTAATTTGTCAACTGCGATATCAATTCACCTTTATGATTATGGTTTGATTTATCAATGTTTGATATTATGATTCATAAGCATAGCCCTGAAGAAGAGCGATCGCTTGAAACACGCGTCAGCTGGGCACACGTTTGATTAAGACAATTAGGATCACCCATTGCCATTATTCCCCATATCATTTGGACTGATACATTTTCCCAATTTCAGTTGGTAAGGTTCACCACTGGCCAGTTACATATCTGTACAAACTGGAATTGATTAACTATTCAATTCAACCTTTCAGTTGCAATAGATCAATATGTGCACCAACATGTCTACTAACTCACTGGATATGGTGCGAAGTGTATGCAATTGTTTGTGGTTTCAACAAACATTTATCACAAATAACCAATTGAGAATGGAAGTAATTATTACTGCTAAATTTGTGTGAGGCGCCTGGTGTGACAATGAGCTTGCACTTCACCCAATCAAGCCAACCATGTCTACCTTCACCATGCCTCTACCTCCCAGTGAGGCTCCCTCATACTGCAGAAGCCATCACTGACAGTGTTAGACCTACGGCTCCCACGCTGACAAGACTACAGCAGCCTTTGGCATACTGTGATCTGCGGCCTTGACAAACTGCCAGAATTGTGGCTCGCACACACTCAATGAATTCGTGGGTTGTACGGCCTGGGTGGTGGGATTCCCATCTATCAGGACACCCAGGGGAGACAAAGAAAAATGCTCGATCCCCATGATGTGCTGCCATGACTAAAGATTATGGAGTCTATACAGGGTTGTCATTTGGGGGGTCACCAGAGGTCGCAAGTGCGACCTCTGAGGTCTCCCTTGCGACCTCTAAAAGTAAAACATTTTTTGCAATGCAACGCAAGCTCCTGGGCTGTGGCCAGCACCATGTGGCTCTTTAATTCAGGAGTGGCTAGCTTTCTTGTTCAGGCCCCTTAAAAAAAGAAGAAAAATTAGAACAGGAGGGCCACAAGTCTAACACTTTCAGCACTGAACCTAAATAAGAAAGAATAGGAATGCCAAGAAATGTGTCTTTCTGGAATTCTAAACAATAATTGCTAGACTCATTAAAGGTTTATTTCAGGCACACTTCAGGTGGTGAGTCACTGATTTATTCTGTTCTCAAACGCCTCAACTCAGCCCGTCATCCTTCTGAGGTCAGTAAATGGGTACCAACACAGGGTTAGTGATATTGGGTGTATATTTCTTCTATGTAAAGTGCTTAAGCTTAAGTGCTATATAATAACACATCATTTGGTTATGGACGTCTGCTTGCAATCACAGTAATTTGGTAATATGGGCCTATACACACTGATCTTAACGATACATATGGCGATCCATTCGGGTATGAAATGTACATCACATTATAGTGATATCGTAACCATATTTTTCGTAGTGTACAATGCTATGTGATGCCACTTCCTGTTTTGTCAACAGGTGAAAGGTCGTGTTCCGTCGCTTCCTGCGATATCACTTCGGGCCTGGGTCAAATGACAAATTCTTGTGATGTCATCGGGGGGAGGTCAAGGTCGTGTGATGTCACTTGCGCTACCCCTGGCATTTTGGTGAAAGGACGTCCCTGAGTCAATAATTAGTGGTTTAAGTGGGATTAGAAATCGAGGTGGAGGCTCTCGGTTGGGGGCATGGCCTAAGTAATTAGGCCATGCCCCCCCAACGAGAGCCTCGCCTGGGGGGGGGGGGGGGAATGGTGAAACAATGAGAGCTAGGGCGCACTGGGATTATTACCTTTGATGCGCTCAGTCCGTCCTTTTAAACAAGCGAAGGGGCTGGGTGCACCAAAGGTGTGACACCAGTGTGCCACAGCTCACATGGAGCAGGCAGCCCTTTCATTCAAGGAGCCGTGTGGTAGGCAAAGCTTCAATTAAAGCTCTGCCTGCTGCGGTCTCTGTACTCTGAAACAGGAGGAGGGCTGGACTGCCCCGCTCTCTTTTTGTTTCAGCATAAATGGTCATCACCCAGCACGAAGCAAAAGGGCTCCATGCTGGGTGAGAACTATTTACTCGGGAACAAAATGAGAGCGGGACAGTCCAGCCCTCCTCCTATTTCAGAGTACAGAGACATCAGGCAGCCCGCACTGCACGGTTAAACGTGCTGCTTGCAGGTGTCAGTACTTCGGTTTAGAAAAGTGCTGACACCGGAGGCAGCTTGTGTACCTGTGCAGCTGCTACATGGGCTGCCTGGGGTGTCGGGGTGACGTGGGCTAGTCAGGGGTGGGCCAGCCCACTTAAAGTCCTGTCTTTAATCCTCTGCCATTATGTCACATTAAGAGGATACAGCATTTTCAAAAATACACTGTTGCTAATGGCTTTCAATGGACGTCATAAATAAGAGAAGGAGCATGGGCTATATATAGATCGTAGGCACCTTACTTGGCATCCAGTCCATGAAATACTCCCTTAGTTAAGAGGACTCAGATTCACAGTCCAGCTACACAACTGGAATGGTAAATTAATGGCCTTGCCCTCAACACACCTTTCTTGAGAAAATAATGGAATTCTGCTGTGTGCTTCACTTTTGATGGTCTTCGAAACTTTCTTACATGCCGTGGTCTCAACTCGATAAGCCATTATCGGGGGTCTTCTGCTTTATATTACCCAGTATGCCAACACCCTTCACAATGGCAAGCGCCGGGCTGCAGCATGGTTGGAAAACAATGTTATATGCACTATAAAGCAAGGTAGATCCTTTCTCTCTGACAGCCCAAAACCACATGTATCCTTTAAGGTCTAAAACTGCATGAATAACCAAACTTACTAAGAGTCCATATACATTCACCATGAAAGAACAAATGAAAAAAGACTAAGATGCCATCATTGACATGCTTCAAATTTCAATGCGTACCAAGATTTTGGCGTCAACGCGTACGCTGCACCATTTAGTTCATTCCAAACAGTAAAGGTTCAAGTCAATGTCCACAAAAAACTGTCTGCAAACAATTGTTTGCCAATAACAAATATTTCGCACAAAGCATAAGTGCAGTATCCAGTCACCAAAACAGAACAGTTGCGGGTCATTATGTTGATTGTTTGTCACTTTTTAAAAATATGTTTAAACTATTTATGGACTTGATATTGTTGCATTATTATTTGTGTCTTAATGCCAATTTTCTTTTGCAGATCAGGTCTTCTTTTCCCCCCTTTCTTTGCCTCAGTTGTATTTCTTTTTATAGAGGTGCCATAAACTCCCTTTCTTCCGAATTGCTTTCTGCATTTTAGTCTCTCTTTGCTTTGTCGCTTTCTTTTATCTTCTCCCCTTTACTATTACCTGTACACAGGGCAATTTCTAGACAATATTGCACCCAGGGAGAAACACCGGAATGTGCACCTGGTGCCCCCTCTCCCTCAAGTTGCTCCTCCTCTGCTACCCTGAAATGCACTACCGCACCCAAAAATATAGCAATATGGCAATCAACCCTGCGTCCGGCAGCAGACATGGCTGGTAGCGGTCCACCAGCCTGAGCCTTACCGAGGGCTTTGGGTCGATGCCGCCCATGTCTGCCCCCGACAAGGAGCCGATAGCCATTCGTACCCCAATGGTTCATCCGGGGGTGCAACTTTTTAAACATTTTTTTTACAAGAGATGGGCTGCAAGAGTATTGCACAAGCCCAATCTCACGCAAAAATAAATAAAAACAAAATGGCCACTGCCGTAGGAAATATTTATGGTGGCGGCCGTAAGCAGGAGGCGCACCAGGACCAGAGCACAAAGCTCTGGTCCAGCAGAGAAGTGGGGAGGGAGGAATGGGGTTCATGAAAGGATGAGTTTTGCTTTGGGGAGGCGAGGGTCAGGGGAGGCAACAGGGAGAGGTTTCCTGTTGCATCCACACAAACAAAATGGCACCACCCGGGGAAGGGCCTCAGGTGGCTGGAAACAGTGTGTTCACGCCCGCTGTTAGCCACCTGATGGACTGAGCACCCTTTCCCAGGTGCGAATGCATTTTCTATCTCATCATTATGCTTGGTGTCTAAATGGAGCACACTTTCCTATACGATACTGCCGGAAAAATGCCTATTGCTGATCCATGATCTATTTTTCTGTAATGTTGTGTCCATTGAACATGTAGCAAGAGCCAATAGCGCTCTTCAGAAGATGGATGTAAAATAATTGGAAAGAGTTAGGCAGTGGTGAAAAAGGGTGCAGTTCCCAGCTACATTAAGTAAGGTTAACTTACAAAGAGTTCATTGAAACTACTTCAAAGTACTATAGGGGAAGACTGGAGAAGTAGGTAGGTTGTGAATTGAAGCCGTATTGTTGACATGTGATCTGTACCTATACAAAGTAGAAGAATACCTGCCAAATTGTGAGAGAGCATGAACATCTAGGAAAACCTGGTATATGGAGAGAGTACCAGAGTAGAAGATTGCAATATCTAGAAAATAGCATGAATACTTAAGCCATCCCATGGCAATAGCTGCCTAATGGTGTGGGTTCCTGGGAATATAGAGTTAACATCAGGCAAATAGTTGCATGCCGGGTGGATAGCACATGTGCAACGCGCTGGTTTTGAGAATGGGACAATGCCATGCAACACGTTTGGGTGCTGAATCAAGTACCATCAGTGTGTAATAATACATATTAACACAGAGCTTAGAAGTGGTCCATCTACATGAAGTTTTAAAAGACACCAAATTATAATTATATAATTATATGATGCCAGTAAAATCCCAAACATATTAAAATGCCTGGTAAATTATGCCAGCTGCTGTTGTCAGATGACACAAGCTGGCCATCTGTGAATACCTGGCAATGATGCGTGTTCCATAAAGTATGTCAATACCTGGAACATGTTATATGTTAACATACCCTGCCAAAACCCAAGAAATAATGGAAACTTTTGACAAGCAATTTTAACGCTAAGCAAATCATGAATGTGCATGGGATTTCAATACCTACAGCAGCAAGAAAGAAACGCTCTTCACTACACGTCAAAACTATTGGCTTTGTCATTTATTGTTGCTACAATCACTGTTTTCTACCTTTCCACAAAAAAATTCTTGCCCTCGTCCTTCTAAACTTGAATGTCGTTTTGTGTCTTCCTCACTTTCATCAGGTTTCCCTTCACGCCCCCAGTGGCTCCTGTCTTCAGTCCTATAATGCTTATTGAAAGGGTGCAGAAGTAAGAGTTTTGACACAGTTGTGACATTTTTATTTCTGTATACTTTAATGTATTCAATAATTAAAGGAAAAAGGGTTGGAAGGGAAGGCCTAACTATCCCTAACCACTCAGAGGGGTTGCCCTGCCTCAACAGAAGAATACTATGGACCCGGTCAGGATGTCCATCAAACAACAATGTCCATCATCCTTCATCTAAACCTATTTCCGTCCCTTAAACTTTTAATCTAACTACTGGAAAAGTGGGAGTCTTCTGGTCTAGAAGTAGGTCTCTCTCCTGTTCTGGATGCCGACCCCAAAGAGCCGTTTTTATGAAAGATGAACAAGTTACTCTCTTACCTGGTAACGTTCTTTCGATGGGATGGTCCGACGACGTATTCCATATCTATGACATGCAATCACCACAGCTGTGCTGCTTCGGAAACTCTTCGGCATCTGCGTCCTGCGTCGATGACGTCGATACGCCACCCTCGAGGACCTCCTCCGACGGCCGATGCCACTGGATGTTATAAGTAGGACGCACGACGCCCGTAGCCTCAGTTGTAGTTTTTTCCCAGAACGTGTGGAACCAGTCTTCTGCCAGTCTAACACATAAAGCCTTGCGGAAACGTATGCTGCAATCGCATAAGATATTCTGTAGCGGGGAAGGCAGCGAGAGAGCGATATAGAATACGTCGTCGGACCATCACATCGAAAGAACGTTACCAGGTAAGAGAGTAACTTGTTCTTCGAGGGGATTGGGTCCTCCGACGTATTCCATATCTATGACAGACTCCCAAAGCAGTACCAATGCAAGGAGGTGGGAAAAGAATTTAAAAACAGAAATTTAGAATGCCCAATCAAATTGCGGAGTAAAGGACCGCATTGTCAAAGGCCAGATCCTGCCCACAGATGGAATTGACGGAGTACTGACGTACAAAAGTATGTACCAAAGCCCAGGTGGCTGCATCACAGATGTTACAAATAGGAACACCGCTCTGTAGGGCAGTAGAGGCAGCCATACCCCTGGTAGAATGGGCCCGCAAGCCGACCGGTGGGTCCTTACCCGCCAAGCGGTAGCACTCAGAAATAGCCAGAATAATCGAGCGAGACAAAGTCTGTTTCGTCACAGCTTCTCCCAAATGCTTTCCAGCATAACCAATGAAGAGTTGATCGTCCACTCTGACCCGGGACATGCGTGAAATATAAAAGCTTAACGCTCTCCTAGGATCAAACCTATGGAGCCTCTCCTCTTCCTTACCAGGATGTGGAGGAGGATAAACGCCGGAAGAACAACCTTCTGGCCTAAATTAAATTCCGACACCACCTTCGGAAGAAAGGAAGGACGAACTCTAAGCACAACCCTGTCCTTATGAAACACAGTGAAGGGTTGCTTAACTGAAAGTGCCTGTAACTCACTCTGCGAGCGGAAGTGACCGCAACCAAAAATACAGTTTTAAGAGTTAACAGTCTCAAAGGGCATGAATGCAAAGGCTCAAACGGAGCACCCATCAAAAACTTGAGAACAAGGTTCAAATCCCAACCGGGCACCTGGAAAGGTGACGGAGGGAACGCATTAGTGAGCCCTTTCAGAAACTGAGAAATTAGAGGAATTTTAAAATAGGAACACTCTTCAGACGAGCGCTTAAATATGGACAGCGGCACCAGGTAACCTTTAACGGTACCCACTTTCAAGCCCCTGTGGGCCAAAGAAAGCAAAACAGACAGAACCATGGGAATGTTACATGCAAAAGGATCCACATTCTTAACCCTGCACCAGTCGCAGAATTTAAGCCAACGGCAACGATACAGGGACTTTGTTGCTGGCCGTCTGTCCGAGAGCAACACCTCCATCACGTCTTCAGGGAGGTCCCAACCCTTATACCTCAACCTTTCAGAAACCAAGCGTGAAGGTTGAGGGATCTGACCTCTGGATGGAGAACTTGACCCCCCCCCCTCCCGTGAGAGCAGATCGTCTCAGTAAGGAAGATGACGTGGAGGGCAGATGGACAAGTCAAGAAGGTCCGGGTACCACGTCCTCCGGGCCCACGCCAGAGCAATGAGGATCATCCGGGAACCAAACCTCCGTAACCTCTGCAGTACTTGCGGGATGACGGGGACTGGAGGAAACACGTACAGCAGTGGGAATGACCACTCCACCACAAACGCGTCTCCCAAGGCTCCTTTTGGAGTAAATTCCAGCAAGCAGAACCTCTCGCACTTCCGGGTGACACTGGAGGCGAAGAGATGCACTTGAGGGGTCCCCCAAAGGGCGAAGATCTCCAGGAGAATCTCCTGAGCCAACTCCCATTCGTGAGAGATCGCGCTCTGCCTGCTCAGAGCGTCCTCCGTCTCGTTTTCGTCTCCGGCCAGATGAACTGCCGAGATCAAAACTTCCTGCTGGATTGCCCAGAACCAGAGCTGCATCGCCTCCCTGCACAAAGGAAGTGACCCTGCCCCCCCCCTTTTTGTTGAGGTAGTGCATGGCCACCGTGTTGTCCGTCAGGATCAGGACATTCTTCCCTCGCACAGTCGGCAGAAAAGCCTTCAGGGCTAGCCTGACGGCCCTCAGCTCCAACAGATTGATATGGAGTCTGGACTCCGACGGAGACCAACGACCACTGACTGTCAACTCGTTGGCATGAGCTCCCCATCCCGCGAGGGATGCGTCCATCACAATCATCACCTCCGGCCAGGGTAGCCAAAATGCTGCCCCCCGTCAGATTGTCTTCGACGGCCCACCACAGAAGGTCCTGGGTGACCGAGGACGGCACCTGAACAGGGTCCGACAACCTGCCGGAGGCCTGAGACCACTGGAGCTTGAGTGCCCATTGCAAAGATCTCATCCACAACCTGGCCTCTGGCACCAGAAGAATGCAGGATGCCATGAGGCCGAGCAATTTTAAGAACTAGAATGCCGGGAGACTTTGGGCAAGCTGAAACATGTGCACCATCTGCTGAATGTGATGAGCCCTCAACCTGGGGAGGAAAACACTGCCCCGGGGACGTGTCGAGCACAGCTCCGATATACTGGAGCCTCTGAGTTGGTGTCAAATGGGACTTCTTTAAGTTGAGGGAGAAACTCAGCTTGTGGAGGGTGTAGCAGGTGACTGACAGATGATCCAGGACTTGCTTGGGAGAGCGTGCCCTTATCAACCAATCGTCCAGGTTGGCATAGATGTGAATCCCCCCTTTTCTGAGATGCGCTGCCACCACCACCATGAGCTTGGTGAAGACCCTCGGGGCGGAGGTCAATCCGAACAGCAGGACCCGAAACTGAAAGTGCGAGTCGCCAACCGCGAACCTCAGGTACTTCTTGTGCTTTGGGTGTATCGGCACATGACAATAAGCCTCCTTGAGGTCGAGAGACACCGACCAGTGCTGTAGTTGAAGGGCCTGGAGGACTTGAGAGAGAGTAACCATCTTGAACTTGTCCTTCCTGAGGAGTTTGTTCAAACCGCGCAAGTCCATGATGGGTCTCAATCCCCCGTATTTCTTGGAAATCAAAAAATAAGGGGAATACCATCCCTTGTTCCTCTCCGCTACAGGCACCAGTTCTATGGTGCCTTTCTCCATCAGGTATTGAATTTCCTGCACAAGGAGCGGTTCCGGACTCTTCAAAGAGAGATTCCCCGGTGGATTGTCTTGAGGCCTCTGCCGGAAAGGAAGACGGTAGCCGTGGGTTATGATCTCCAGAACCCACACATCTGAAGTAATGGCACGTCATTCTACAAGATGCTGCACCAGCCTTCCCCCAACTGGCAAACCATGGGACATGGTCTCATGACTGAGCTGAAGTGGCTGCGGCGTTGCCTGAGGGCAAAGAGGCAACAGCCCGAGCGGCCTTTGCAGCTCGAGTACCTTGTTTTCCACCTCTGGCACTCCTACGGTGGTCCCTTTGACAGGCAGCTCCTCTCGCTTTACCAAAGGATGAGTAATAACGAAAGGAACCTCCCCTCCATTGCTGTTCCCGGGGACGAAAAGGCGAGGTTGGCAAATTGCAGCGCCCAACGACTTTGCTGCAGCTTTGGAGGTCTGCAACCTCTCAAGGCCATCGTCAGCCTTGCTGCCAAAAAGATGTTCCCCGTCAAAGGGCATGTTGAGGCGTCGGGCCTGCACAGCAGGAGCAAACCCCGACTTCTGCAACCACGCAAACCTGCGTATCACGGTGCTCGCCGCCATGGACCGGCTGACGTAATCTGCCATGTCCAAACCCGACCGAACGGCCTCACACATGGTATCCTTGCCATCCTGAACCATGGCAAATAAACCATCCAGTTCGTCCCCTTCGGGAATATGTTCAGCCGCTAAGGAAACAGTTCCACAGAGTGTGCGTGAAACGTGACAAGGCACATACGGAGTTCGCCGCCTGAAGCGCCATACCCCCTGAAGAAAACACTTTCTTCGCCCAGCCGTCAAAACCCTTGTTGTCCCTATCAGAAGGGATGGTAGGATACGACACCTGCTTTGCCGGGGCCGTAGCCGCCTGCACCACCAAACTCTCCGGAGTGGGGTGCTTGGTCAAGTAGCAGGGGTTGCTACTGGCTGGGCGGTATTTTCACGGCAAAGACTTTACCCACTGCCGGGAGACTCTCCGGAGCAGTCCAAGCCGCCGCCACCCTCCTCTGCAGAGCCATATGGAACGGCAGTACCGGGTCAGTTGGTGGACCTTGGTTGAGGACATCCGTAAGGTCATCCTGAAGAAAATGCCCATCCTAAGTACCCGGTGACCCTAGACTTAAGACGCCGTTACGAGGAGTCGGCATGAGTGCCAGGCTCAGGCCTACAAAAATCCACCTCCGGAGAGGTGTCCAGCCCACTGGCATCGTGCAGGGACTGCCGCAGGTCCTCAATTTTGCTATGGCCCGAGAGAATCTCGTCTGGCACTGTATCTGGAACCATGCCATCATCAGAGCCCTCATCCACCTCTGAAATAAACTCAAGATGGCAGTAAGAAGGCACAGAATGTGGAACAAAGCCATGCTTGACCTTGGCCAGAGCCTTTCTAGGGGGTTCCACCAAGCCCCAGGGTACCCCCGTCGAAACAGCCTCGAAAGCCGCCGAGAGAATCGGCATCGACGCCGAACGCGGCACCGACAGCATCGATGGCGTCGACACAGGCCGCAAGGCCGGAGCCCCGAGCGTGTCCCTGGACAGCCTGGGCGCCGACGACTTCTTCGGAGGTGGGGCCTCGAAAGAGTCCATCGACGACCTCGGCGTCGACGTCTTCCTCGAAGACATCACAGGTGCACACAGTCTCGAGCGCGTCGAGGACCGGGACCTGGACCGGGCATGACGAGAACGATTCCCCTTGTCCGAGCGGGACCTCTCCCGTGAATCGTGCCAACCACCCGAGCCCGAAGGCGTGCGAGCGATGTCTCTCGACCGATCAAGACCGACCCCACTTGGAGGCGCGGACGGACCAGTGCCCTGCAATTCGAGAATCGCTAACCTTTTCTTCCTGAAGGAAGCCCAATCCTCCGGCGTCGCATGCTTAGTGGGATAAGCGACCCGCAGACGGGCAGAGTCCTCGGATGAGGACGGGGAAGGCGACCGATGACGGCGCTTCCGGGAGTGGCGGGACCGACTCTCGGACTGAGACCCACTGGACTTCCGACTACAATGCCGAGAGTCGCCCCTCGAATCGTCCGTCGAAAGCCCCACAGACCTCGACTTCCGTGGCTTGGACACCTTACCTTCCGACAACTTCTTGCGCTCCCGCAAGGCTTTGGACGTGAGTGACTAGCATTCGACAGTCATCCGTGTCACGGGCCTCCCCGAGGCACCAGAGGCAGGCGTCGTGCGAGTCCGTCACCGACATCTTGGACCCACAGTCCCCGCACTTCTTAAAACCCGGACGCAGGATGGAAGACGAGGTAGACATCTTCACGAAGAATATACTTCACAATACGAACAGGTTTGAAGAACCGAGAAAGAACAGAAACTCCAAATAGTCGAGATGCGCCGAGATCTCCGAAGCGAACACCTTTGCGGAAAAAACGTAACTGTGGCTACGGGCGTCGTGCGTCCTACTTATAACATCCAGTGACGTCGGCCGTCAGAAGAGGTCCTCGAGGGCGGCGTATCGAAGTCATCGACGCAAGACGCAGACGCCGAAGATTTACCGAAGCAGCACAGCTGTGGTGATTGCATGTCATAGATATGGAATACGTCGGAGGACCCAATCCCTTCGAAATATATAGTTCAATATTTACTGTTCAAATGTTCAGCCAAACCCAGTTCCTCACACTCCTGGGGGAAGCTCTTCCTGAGTTCTTGGTTCCACAAAAAAAGTTCCTCAAAATCCTCTGGGGAATACTTCTTCCCCTGTTCATAGCACAAAATCAGGGATGTCATTTAGGGGTTTCCAGGGATCGCACCTGCGAACCCTGAGGTCTCCCTTGCTACCCATGTGGTCTCCCTTGCTACCCATGTGGTCTCCCTTGCTCCCCTACACATTTATTTACCAACAACTTTTTTTCATTTTAAATGGAAGCTCCTGGGCTGGGACAAGCACTATGTGGCTGTTGGTTTCTGGATTGGCTGGATTTCTTGCTCAGGCCCCTTAAGAAAAACAGGGGGTTCCACAAGTGTAACACATTGAGCCGTGACACTAAATAAGAAAGAATAGAAATAACAAATGATTTGTCGTTCTGGAATTCTATTCAATAATTGCTAGACTCAAAGGTTTATTTCAGGCACACTTCATGGGGCAAGTCACCGATTTAATCTGTTTTCACAATGCAGACACAACCTTCAAAAAAAGCATTTAGAGCAGAATAAGCATCCATTTCAGACTATGTATTTTGCTTTTTGCGCAAGTTGCATTTAAAACATGTTTTTTTATGCCGTTGTCTCTGTTACGATCATCACAAGATATTCCATCTCAGTGTCCTCGGTCACTTGACAAAACCCTTGTACCGAAAAGCTTGTTTACAGTTTAGAAATGTTGGACCACAGCACATAAAGTGGCCCTTGATTTAATTGTGCCACAATGAATGCATTGTTGTAATGTGTCTTTCTTTCCTATCTGCACTGCATGTTGTTCAGCATGTTTGTTTGCATGTATGAGGTAACGAGTGCCCAGAGTACAGGATGCCGTGCAAGGCCAACCTCTGAAACCTGAAAAGTAGATCCACGCAGGCTTCATATGTGGCCAACTTTGCACCAGACCTGCAGATGAACTGGCCTGATGTTAAATCTGTTACCAATTTAATGATATCCATTACAGAGTGTAATTTGCTTTCTGACTTTGAGAACATTCAGCCAGGTAATTGCTAATTTTACTGTAGCTAAGATAGCTATAACCGGTAAGATAGCTCAGTGGGTTGAGCGCTTGCTGCAGCAATCTGCGTGTGATCTGCAGGTCGCAGGTTCGAATCCCGGCAAGGCCAACTCAGCATTTCATCCTTCTGAGGTTGATAAAGGAGTACCAACACAGGTTGGGTGATATTGTATGATTATTTGTTCTATATAAAGCTCATAAGTGCTATATAAAAACACAATCATTTGGCCTTGGACGCCTGCTTGCATTCATAGTAATTTGGTAAAATGGGCCTATACACACTGATATTAACAATACATAATGTGATCCATTCTTGAACGAAATGTACATCACATTACAGTAATGTGATATAACCATAGTTTTTGTAGTGTACTTAGGAACAATGCTATGTGATACCACTTCCTGTTTTGTCAAGGGGTGAAAGGTTGTGTTCCATCGCTTCCCGTAATGTCACTTCAGGGTGGGGTCAAATGACATTACTTTCTGTGATGTCATGAGAGGTCAAGGCTTGTGCGATGTCACTCCCGCTACCCCTGGCATTTTGGTGAAATGACATCCCTGCACAAAATTATCCTTTCCAGTCACATGTCAGGTCTGGTTAACCAACCTGCCAGATCTCACCATAGACTTTTCCAATGGTAGACCTTGTCTGGTATACTCACCTGACAGACTTGATACCCACAACTTTCAGCTCCAAAGATATTTGCAATTTTTGACTCCAGCCCACTGGTTAGAACTCTTCCTGTATTGAGGTGGGTCCTCAACCCTTACACGTTCCACAGGTGGGCTCTGCTTTTTTTCCATCTGGGTCACAGACCCTGTTCCTTTGTCTTGGTGAGATCCTTGTTCCTTTGTTACCTATTGTCCACTTGGACATACCCGGTATACTCCCCTGCCAGGTACTATCCCACTTCGGTGCACGCTCAATGTTTGAATCTGACTGTATGCCTAACCTGCTATTCTCTTGTGCCTCTTGGGCCGTGTGCATCTGCTTCATACAATACCATTTATATGGCATATTCTTTTTCTTACCCCCTTGTGCTCTTCAGGATGTTCTTAATTGGTTTATAAAGTTTGTATTACATTGTAGGATTCATTTTCATCCCTTGTAATATTCGGGGTGTTATCAGATTTGCTAAATGTTCATTAAGTTGTATCGGATCCCTTTCATCCCCTTGGGCTATTAGGGATGTTTTCATCAAGTTTCTCAGCCCCCTTAATGCCTCTCTGACCGGTCCGGCCCTTTCTCTACCTTTGAGAAGTCTCAAGCGGTCTCCGGTCTCTTTAGGAGGTGGAATGAAGTTCCTCCATTCCTGCCGCCCTTGGCGTTCTCCTCACTGCTCTGCAGCGCCATTGTCTCCCTCTCTCGCCTCCGGCTGACCACTCAGCTTTCTCCTTCTCGCGGCTCCTCAGCTCTTGCATCTCTCTCTCTTGCCTTCAGCTACCTGCGTCTTTGTTCCTGGTTGGTTTTCACCAGTCTGGGTTCCTTTGTCTCTGCCACCGGTGAGAGTCGGCTCGTTAGAACCTCTCTGGTTCCTGTGACTGTCTGTGTCCAGCTTCCATTCTCCAAGCTCTTCGGTACGGTACAAGCATCTCTCTCCATGTTCCTCCAGGGAATGGCTTCTCAGTGACGACCACGAATAGGGAATGAGTCCTTCCTTTTTTACCATCCGACTGGCCTTTGGGCAGCTATACTGTGTGTGTTGGTACCCCAGTGGGCCTTCACCTCCTTGCTTCATCTTCCTCGTTACAGTGATATTTTGCATCATGCTTGGGAGAGTCTCCCTCTTTCTTGTCCCAGTCTTATTAACAATGCCCTCTACCAAAGCATAACGAAGAGTGGTGTGGGACACCAAAGGGGTGAATGAGTACTGCATTTTCCCTGGCTCGTCACCAATCCCATGAAGGTGTTCCCCCTCGATGACATCCACCCACTCTATACCACCCTCAGGGGGACTACTGGGTAGCGGCCTCACCTCCCTGGCCTCATGGACAGGGACCTCCTCAACGGAAGATGTGACAATAATCTGGGATTCGTCACATTATACATTCTGTTCCTTCTCTCCACTGAACGGATTTATTTAATGTTACATCTACAGTATCCCAGAACATTATACAAATGCTGCAACCAAGTCCCTGCCTGACCTTGCTGGCAGATTATGGGGTCACCATGGAGGCCAGTTGCCAGCACAAGCTGTGTGATAGGCTGCCCGGGGGCAGCATGGGGAGGATCCCCTGGCTACCCCACACCATTCCACCAGAAAGATACTTTGACAAAATCAGAGGACCACTATGAGTAGAAATCTTAGAGATGTACCTGAAACAGTGATGTGGATACGAGAGCGAGTGGCAAGGTAGGCATGGTTGCACAACTATAAGGTAGGCTTTTCTTGCACATTTGCAGTTTAGCGTTCCAAGACGGCGGTCATCATTTAACAAAATTCGGTCATTGCTTGGAAAAGGGGCAAAGCCAACAAGTTTGCCTCTAGGAGATAACACTGCCCAAGAGCTATCACAAATCCAGGATTTGAATTATAACTGGTAAGCCATGCCTGGGCTTGAGTTTTACAGGATAGAAAAAAAGAGAGATCAAGATCGACCTAGGGGGTGAAGATTGAGCGTGTGCGGCAAAGTGGCGAAGAAAGAGCAAGCTAGACTTCATGACTGGGTGGGGAGAGAGGGAGAGAGGGAGAGGGAGAGGGAGAGGGAGAGGGAGAGGGAGAGGGAGAGGGAGAGGGAGAGAGACCCGGGGGTGGGGAGGGTGGCGGGGGGAAGAGACGGGCCCAGTTAAGATTAGGAGAGCCTAACACAGAGGCTAGGGAGGTTTCTAGTGACAATACGGAAGGGCAGGGAGAGAGAGTGGAGGAGATACACGTAGGAGGCTGGGGAGAGTGATGGGCCCTACGGCTGGGGAGAGAAGGGCTCAGGAGGGCAGACCCAGGTGGTTAGTGAGAGAAGGAAATTGTACAGCTAGCTCTGGATACAGAGGTGCTCAAGGACGACGTGGCGAGAGGAGCCAAGCAGAAGGTGGTGAAGAAACTAGCACTGAACAAGCCAGAACCCCAATAAAGGCGAGTTCCGCTTATGTTTGATCATTGCGTGCTTCGTGACAGTGGCTTCCCTTCCATCTCTTGTCATAACTCCCCCATGTCCTCAGCGTTCTTCCTGGCGAGTAAAGAATGTTACACTTGAAGAACAATACACACATACCAGCCAGCTCAGGCTGCAAAAACTGCTGTTCGATGCTTTCTAGTTTGGGCTCAAGAGTGGTTATTTAATGTCACCAAATGACGAGGCAGAAGGCACATTTCTACCAGTAAACGCCGCTACCCCTTCCTTTTGCATTTTTCTGGCCTTTTCTTTTGTTAAAAGTTAACAGTGGTGTGTGTAACTTAGTTGCAATACTTTGCTTATCTGTCCATGTAATGGAAATACCTGAAGTGTCCAAGGCGTTTTATGACAGCGTCTCTTTTGGTCTTGTTTTATGGTTTAAGTGTCTGCGTCAAAGTACTGTGAAGACTATGATCACTTGTAATGGTGTCAATTGTATTGCTGTCCTTTAACTAGGGTATGGTTCCTATTTGCTTGGGTGAACTTTCGTGCGAAGCCTTTGTTGTAGCCTTGAAACTGAATATTTGCAGGGTCTGTAGGTGCATATTATCAGGGGCAGTAGTACATTAAAAAATGAAAAGCAGTTGGTTATTACACTTTATTCTGGATTTGAACCAGGCATTTTCAAGTCTGCAGAAAAAAAATAGCAATTAAAATTTAATTATTAAATGTCCCAATTATTGCGAAAAAAGGACATTCAGATTTCGAGTAATATGTTGGCTGAAGTTGAATTATTTGAAAATAAACAATATGTGCCACGATGAACTATCCAATTATTGTAAACCCTAGATGTACTGTGTGGGTGTGTGCTGCAGTACTGGCACAATACATTCAAGATAAGAGTTGCATGTCAGAAGCACTTATCCTTCCAGAAATCAGTCTTTGTTACATTACTCTCAACTGGCAGCTGTTAAACTGCAGGGATAAAAAAATGCTTGGTCCAGTAGGAGGACAGGTGCTCTGTCTTTCAGGAGGTGCGCCTCAGTGTGGTTCTGCCGATGTCCCACTTAGTGCAGTGCCGCCATGTTCTGCGTGAAAGGGCCTCCTCTTTCTGAAATGAACATGCAAGGAAGGGTCTGTCCGAAGGCTTCAAGGAATCCACTTTCAATGCAGGGCCTTTCTTGCAACTTGGAGGGAGAAGGGGATGCGAAGGAGACTTTTTGCCACGCAGGATCGCCCCTTTTATGATTGACAAAATGATTGTCCGGTGAAACACACTTTGTAATGACATCTATTTGCAGTGTCAGGGAATATTGTCATTTCATTATGCAGAGGTCAGAAGTGCCAGCTATTACACATTAATCTATTATGTTGATATTCATAAATCTTTAAACTTAACTGCGAGAGTGGGCGGAGCCTACAATAATTTCTTTTGGGAATTCGGGACGAACATAGTCGCCCTTAGCACTTAATTTTATTTTAATAGCTGGAGAATCTTAATTGTGTAATTAGATTTATTGGTAATGTTTCTTGGCAGAAGAACAGGCGTTATTTCCCAACATAGGTCTGCTCATTTCATCCACTTCAAAAGGGCAGAGCCCTCCCTACCTACATTTGAAACTGAACTATGGGCTCCACACAGATTTCTGCATCATGTCTGTTAACCTACTGAGCTATAACACATGTGTACTGGGGCCTGCAAAGCGCCTTGTACTTCCCTTTTAGCACCTCAATCGTCTTGATATTCTTCACCAGCCTTCAGGATTGAGGATTGCAGGGAGATTCATAGAGCTTGAGGGCCTTTGTAGAGACTCCACAACCACTTACACTTCTTTCAAAAATTTACAAGGGGGTTATTAGCTTTTTTGGGAAAGATTAAGCATGGCCATCTAGCTGTAAGGTGGGAACAGCTGGCAAGGGGTGCAAGTACAAGGCCATGGTGGCAGTGCTTGGAATAATGCCTAGTAAAAGCCTACACAGAAGCCAAAACTGTTGGATTTGACAATGCTTGCTCTGCTTAATCGCACTTGTGCTGGTCTATGTCCCTGCTCTTTCCAAGCAGGGAAACCAAATGAAGCGATCATGAAAGCAGCAGCTCAAAAGTATTGCTGGGATCCAGAACAAATGGTAATTTTAGAACAAATTGCCATAACGAATAAGAGGGTGTGACGAGGGCCAAACAAACAAGTGTTACCAAGATAGTTGATTTGAACACAAGACCATGTGTTATATTAAAAGATATTAGTTCATAATGCAGAGTAATAAATACATCCATTGAACAAACAGAAGCTAGCTCGGAAGTGCAATCTGTTACGCGCCCCCTGCTGGCCACCTTCCTCCTGTGGGCTTCGGGTAAGGCAGCCCTAGAAACGTCCAGTGTGTGGCCCTGAACAAGCACAAAAAAAGGCTGGCAGCAAACACGACTTGGGGTTCTTTCCAATACTCAGAGCACACACCCCAATCCCCGCTACTTGCAGCAGTGACGCATCTCCGGGAGCTGACATTTTCCCACCCACTGTGAGGCGGTGTTAAGATACTGGCCTTCAAAGCTGAAGTCCTGGGTTCTCATCCTGGCTCCAACATTTTACAAAAATCTGCCATTCTCGGAAAATCAACATCTCGGCGAGTCTAAAATTATTAGTGTGTGTAATGTAAAGACATAGAAGCAACAGAATTTCGGGATGGTACATACTGTTACAAATACCCATTCCACCTTCCCATCACATTCTGGCTTCTATTTTCCGATCTCAACCGGACCCCATTGGTCACTTTTCTAAGGATAGCGCCCCATGATGTGTAGATGCTCCCACTGCAAGTACTGTTCTTCACACAGTGC
This sequence comes from Ambystoma mexicanum, assembly GCF_040938575.1. NCBI lineage: Eukaryota > Metazoa > Chordata > Amphibia > Caudata > Ambystomatidae > Ambystoma > Ambystoma mexicanum. The sequence continues at coordinate 153,499,418 of NC_090936.1, forward strand.
TTCTAAGATCTAGGTCTATACTATATCAAATAAAAAAATACATACTAATATTCAAGGACACATAGAATATTCTGATGTGCCTTAGTAACTTGCGGTAGAGGCTGTGACCATTCAGCCCTCAGGGTGCATTAACAATTATATTAAGCATTACAAATGGGACCCTCAGGACCAAAAAGCACTGAGGGAAGAACCACAAATAGAAATCTGACGGGTAAAATAATTAATTCTGAAGAACCCCAAAGATTTGAATAGTTGATCCTACGGTGCTTAATTCAAGTTCGTCAGAAACAAGAAAACGCATAAAATACTGCATTCTGGGAGCTAGAGTATGAAGTGTTTGATGAAGGAGTAAGATAAGGCGCAGAGGGCCAATGCTGCATTCTGGGAACAAAAGGCCAAGCACCCAAAGTGTTATGTGAAGGAGACAAAGTCACTACAAGAATGCACAGCTGTAATACAAGAACACAATTCTGGGAACTCCTCAAAGCATTCTACAAATAAAAAGGAAATGGCTTCAAGAAAAAAAATATTGCATTCTGGGAACGGAAGTAAAAACACCCAAAGCCTTTGTGAATGAAAACTAAATTTGGGTGGGGCATAACACATTGCATTTTGGGAAGGTAAGGAGATGCCCTATGAGCAGGAGAGAAAATGCGTACAAGAATACACATCCAGTCTCAGAATTTAAGTCAACCCCCCCCCCACCACTCCGCAAGTTCTTGTATAGAGGAGAAAGAGACTTTGTATGGTAAGATCTTTTTTGTGGGTAGTCAAGGATAAAGCTTAAGGCATTACTGTAAGATACTACTGAATGCTGAAAGAAGTCCCCAAACCTTTCATGGAAGATTAAAAAGCCACTTATGGTGGAAGATGTAGGTGTAACGCTCACCTGACTCCCACGGAGGCGCTGGTCTAGTCTGGGTTGCTGTGGCCTCTTCCAGCGTGATGCGCATAACTCGGAGCACCGACTGAACAGGACCCTCAAATCTTGCTCGTCTGGCCCGTAGGTATATCCTTCTGCAGATGAGAAAGGGGATTAACAGTCTGCAGAATAGTGTGCTTGCTCCCCCCTTCCCCCCTTCGTTCTTCTCTAACTTCCTCCGAAATCCCCGGTTGAAGCTCACCTTATGGTTTGAAAGGATGAACTCTCCATCCTGCTTCTGGTGCAGGGGCGCATGTTTGTCCAGTTACTTCACTGGTTTTCAGAATGGCGATGGCAAAATCCACTTGACTTTTCGAGTGGAACGCCGTAAGTATGAAGATTACAAAAGTTCAAGTGTTGAGCCTCCTTTTCTGTTGCCTTCCTAACCTGTGATCTGTCCTTTATTTCAGGTGCAGAATGAAGGCGATGCGTTGAGGGATTGAATTGCAGATGGTAAACTCAGGTGAGTTAGCGATGGGGGCGATCCCTCTTAATGTCTTTATATTCCTCCAGTAATGTCTTTTGTCCTTTCCCCATAGGGGCCGGGGTGCGGTACCTGCCAACGAAGCGGCACCGACCCGAAATGAGGAATGGTCCACCAACAGAAGACCAGTAAGTGTTATGGCGGAAAATTAGGCTTTCCTCATATGTTCCTTCTGCTCACCTTTTGTCTCTTCTTCTCTCCCATAGGCGCAGAGATGTGGCGACCGGTGCAGACAGTAGCGGTGGAGCCAGAAGAACTCCCGAGGACCGGTAAGTGAAGCGCAACGCTGCAGCGAGCAACGCGGTGCTTTTAAATGAAAGTCTTTTCTCAGGAACGCTGGCGTGAAGGTTCCGGATGCAGGAAAGAAGTTTGATAAAATTCTTGGTTTTCACCTTTCTCTTCTCTTCTTTCCTTACAGATGTTCCAGGATCGAGGCGGGCGTGGCTGGAGACCAGATACAGGAGCAGACACGGTCAGCGTTCAGCTGCTTGGATGCAGAACAACGCGAAGCGTGAGCTACTGTCTGGGCGTGGCTTAAATAGCCCCCAAAGTAGTTCCAAATAAGTATCCTTCCCCAGCCACGCCCGAGTGGCAAAATAGTCCCGATGAATAAATAGTCCCTTTCAGGTCTCAGGGAGGCCTGAATCTTGCAGCATGGACTGCATCAGATAAGTGCACAAAACACCTTCCTTTATGAGTCTGGCGCCTATGGCGCCAGGACTGATGTCCAACATGAGCCTGGCGCCAACAGCGCCAGGACAGAGTCCAAAGAGCCCCTAGAAGGGGCCGCTGGGCTTTTACCCGGGGGCATGATGCCTGCTCCCGGGGGTGCTGGGCCTGGCCTGGTGCTCTGGGGGTAGGCATCATGACAGTAGGATCTTCTGAAAAGAGATGAAAGTTTGAGGTAACCAGCTACGTCTGAGCAGTTCGGTCATCTGCTACAAACAGAGGAAGAACTTCAATGGTTAGAGAGCATCCACAGTAAGAAAAGAAGGCTAGGTTAAACCCCTCTGCTGGGAACGTCCAGGTATTCAGCGGACAAATCAGATGATACTGGAAGCTAAAGCAATCCAGTCAATCCAAACCCCAAGAGGAGAGAACTGAAGAAGAGTTTTGTGAGTGGGGTCAGCAAGTAGTAGTTCCCAAGGACATCGATTTACTAAAGAGAGTATCCAAAAAACATTAACACGTGAGAGGCCAGACCCTACTAGTAAACTACTGAACTAAACTATTATAAACCTATTAAAATGAATAACAAATTGAGGTCTGGATATTTTGACAAAAGGTGTTTGTGCGAGTATGAAGGAGGGTGTAGAACTTTATTCTTCCATTAATATATTTATTTTTTATTTATTGTGCTTGGTTTTTTAGAACCAAGACCTTTCACAATTCATCCTATAATCAAACAATCTATTTATCAAACAATTAATCTACCTGTGAAACAATTATGCTAGCATATACATATAAAATTCATTCATAATCAATATTATTAACTCAGAACAAACCCCTTGAATATTTTATTTTTTGGTTTAGTTTATTACAAACCTTTTACAATGAGATATTCCTCAAATTCCAATATCCCCTTGAAAAATTTGAAATCCATACATCGAATCATGAATCCCTCCCCAATTATCTCACAGCCTTGATATACTTAATACATTCCTTTACACTACAAGTCCAGAATGTCCATAAAGAATTTCATTGCCGCTAAAATCATTACATTATTTTCACCCAAAATGAACATCTCCCACCATTCCTCAATGGTCAATGATTTATATCTTGAGAGGACCTCCCTTAGATATTTCATTCTAACATTCTATCTGGAGGTGCTTCGAGTTTCCACGCGATCACCTTCCTCACAGAATCTACACAAGTTAAACTCCGCTGTCTGCTTTCTCACTCCTAGAACCTCTCTCGTAGGGAGTATGTTCAAGCGTAACCTCAAAGACATTCCAAAATTTTTAACTGGGGAATTTCACTAGGTATCTCGGTACCTGGTTTATCGATCTTCTTTTGAGGGGTAGGGCAAGCGTTAATTTACACGTGATCCTTTTATCAATAGTATTGATCCAGTCCATTCATCATATCTGGATTTTTACCTTATCCGGATTGGATAGCAGCACTTCTTTTGTTAAATCAATTATGGTCAGCCAATCCATACATTTTTGGTTCCACGAGTCCAATATTTCATCATCTCTCCCATCATTACTCCTACCGTTTGATATACTGAAAGCAAAAGAAAGGAGTTACAATCCTTAATACATTTCCTAAATAAACTCAATGATTTCCACCTTCTGAGCATAGGGATTGTAAGCCTAGTTCAAACCTCACTAGAGCCATTGGGATAGATTTTGGAAGACCCAGAACCTGCTTCCAAAAAAGACCATCCCGCAGTTCCCACCATTCAGGCGGGAAGTTCAAAGCTGTTTCCGCTCCATAGAGGAGTATCATGGTTACCTTTTCCTTATAAAAAAGGTTATTAGTGGGACCAAGGTACATTTGCCAAATCTACTCTGCAAAGCCATGGCCTGTGTCGCGAGTCTTCCACATTTTGATCAACCCACCCATCCACAACTTCTCTTTTACATTGCAATGTATCAAGACTCCCAAGTATGTTATTGAGTCAACAATTTCTATTTTGTCAGCCAACCACACAGTTGAATTTAGAATCCTTTTTCTCACAGGCAGTGGAAAAGACCAGAATTTCAGTTTTCTTTGCATTTATTTTAAGTTCCTTGAGTTGTAAGTATGTTTGAAGTCGATTCAATCTCCTCTGGAGGCCGATGGGGGTGAGATCTAAAACCACCAAATCATTGGCGTACATCATACAGGGTATCTCATGATCGTTCAGCTTCGGGGGAAATGCTCTTGCCCCTTCTTGGCTCAGCCCCATGTCCGACAAATCGAGATTAAATATTGTAGGTGCCACAGGGTAGCCTTGTTTTAACCCACTAGAAGTTGGGATTGGGCGAGTGAGTACGCCCTTGGCTGTCATTCTTACTTGAATTGAGGTTTCGGAGTACAAAGTCTTTATAGCTACTAATAGATCTGGAGGGCAGGCCTAATCTGATAGTATCAGTAGGAATACATTTAGGAAGAATCTATCGAAGGCTTGCTCCAGATCTATAAAGGCAAGTTAAACCTACTGGTTGTTTTTAAGCACCCCCCGTCTTCAGTATGTTTAGCAAGAGTACATTTAAGCTGGTTCCTACCCCTGGCATGAAGCCGGCTTGCCTCGCATCAGGATGACCCGAATCTCGCACCCATTTATTTAGTTGTTTAAGGAAAATGGAGGTGAAGATTTTCCACTGGGTATCCAACAGGGCTATCCCCTTGATTAAAACACAACACTTATTGCAGAATCCCCGAAAAAGAAAGCCATTTTTAAAAATGATGTCTTAACATAGGGTAGATCTCTTAAAAACCCAATTAAAGCCAAAGTGAGGAACAGCTGCCTCCCATTCACTAAACTTGCCCAAAATGTGTTTCTCTAAGTATACAATCTATATTGTGTGCAAAATATTTTTGCCGAATCCCAAGCAGACCATGGCACAGTAAGATCACGTGTTTCAAAGTCTTCAAAGTCTTCAAAGGATCATTACAGTTCCTACAACATCGATGGCCAATCTCAATATTTCTTCTGGGGCCAACAGAGACTAAGTTTTCCATACATTTATTTCAGCTGCAAGCATTTCATTTGTGCTCAAAATACACACACCATTTTTTGTTCAAGCTAAAAAAAATGTCAGCTGTTCAGGAAGTGACCCAAGAGCGAAATGAACAGATCCGGATGAGCTGCATGGACTTTTATAGTAGTAACAACCAAATTCGATTTTTGTCTCCAGTGTTTTCAGTGACCAGTCATCTCCATACTCATTCTTGTCTGCAGCCTGTGGCTCACAGAGGTTTTGGAGCATACCCCCCCATGATCTCTCACTATTGACTATTCTGACTAGGGCTGATGGGATTTGTAGTCCAAAAACATTTGAAGAGCCAAAATATACAGGATCCTGACAAAGAATACAGTGGAAGTTTTTATTCTCCATGTTGCGCGAAAATGCTCTGGGTGAAATGTAGTCACAAATTGTGTGGTGTAAAATGAATTCCTGGCTATTTAGCACACTACTTCAAGCACTGCACCCTGCACGCCCAGTTTGAGTCCTCTAATCTTCAGGTCTGAATACAAGTAGCCTCCTGTTTTCACCGTCTCTCCCTAGCACAGAGAGGTGGTAGCACCCACACGGCTGTCCAGTGCACATCAGCCCGTAGGAAAGTAAGCGTTCTGGAAACCTGGACACGTGACACATTTTCAGACACTTCCTTGGGAACTGCACCCTTCTTTAGAATGTTGGGAAGAGAACAGCACGCCACCGTAAATCCAGGGAGGCAAAGAACACGCCAATGCACCCTCCACTTACGACAGACATGGTTTTTCGTGCTCTCAACCTTGTTTTACAAGGGCTGGGAATTGCACAGTGAACTCGGGAGGTGTGTCATCTGCGAAGGTCATCGCCAGTCCGGCTCAGTTACAAGATCCGCTCCGCGCCCAATGGGGTCACAGCAATTGGCGCAATTATATGAGTCACCGGGAACCTTCACAGGAAGGCCACGCGGTTTACACAAGGCCTCGGAGATCCATGCAAAAGTAGTGCAGCTCCACGGGCAGCAAGAGAAGTCTATCAACTTTCGATGACATAATGCGGAGCCCTCGAGATAAACAGCTATAGAGCAGCAGACACACCCAAGCTTGAAAGATTCAACTTAGACAGGAAAAAATGCAAGCAAGCACAGCACTGCTGCCCAAACGATGACGCGGCAGATCGGGTCTTCTTAAGATGTCACTGACAAAGAAATACAAAATGTTCCATTTTACCTTGCATGCCACGGTCGGGGAAGTTTATTTCCTTTGAGCTGGTTTACTTTTCCCTTCATTTTTACCAACATAGATGAGCGGCTTAAGCAGGCATGCAAAACTTCTCTCACAAAACTCTCTCAACATTGGCCTCGAGCCAATCAGTGATTTTCTTTCCCAGGAGTTTAGCAGTAACTACTCCACCTAGATAAACACTATTATGAAGTAGACTATTCTGAGAGTCTGAAGTCTAAAAAGGAACAAGATTTCCGGTATAATCTCAGGTCCCACTTTTCAGCGGAAAAGATCAGGTTCCGGGGACTGAATGGTTCACGGTGTTGACCCCTGGATAGAAAGTCGTTCACCCTGAAGCCAACCTGCTAGAGTCCGCTAAAGTTCTTCACAGCGACATTGGTAGCATGGCTTACTGGACACCCTGCGCCAGACCCCAAGACACCCCTGAATAGGTGCTGAAACTTGTAATGTCTCTTTTGTGTACCCCCACAGATCAGATGGTGCAGGCATTTGCAGCAGAATGCTGCAAAGCCCGCACTTGCACCTCACATGCTGTCCCCGGCCGGCAGATAATGAACGTCCGTCGGCACAGACTAGGGACCCTGGCCTAAGGTGTATGCCAGGGGTCTGCAACCTTTGGCCCTCCACGTTTTGGCCTAGAATTTCCTTGATCCCTCACTACTGACTATGGCTGATGGGAGTTGTTGTCCAGAACGTCTGGAGTGCCAAAGGTTGCAGACCCAAGAGGCTATAAGCAGGGGTCAAGTCCTAAAAATTAAAGTGGGGGGTGGGGGGTTCATCAACAAATGCAATGAGATGCAACATCGGGATACGACATCACCAGAAAATAGCACATCAATGTGAAATATGCACATTTCATTAAATTGGCTTTGCATAACCACCCAAATTGAATAGGACGAATGGCATTTGCCCTTCATAAAATCAACACACACATAAAACCAAGAGAGAATATTTTTCTTCTAATAGTGTTTTAGAAAATTTTAAAAAGTGTGCATGTTTTGAACTTCAAGAACCAATACAAATGTTTTCCCTGGGACTTGCAGTACCGAAACGGGACATTTCACCTTTAGTTGTTTGTGATTTTTCATCAGGTTATATAATGCAGCGTGAAGTGTCCCACCTGCAAACCTGAGACTGCGGTTCGATCCTGAGGTCGGCTTTAATTTATAAATTCGAAGAGGACATTCAATGTTTCTCATTTTAGCTGGGGTGAGGTCGGACTGAGTCCACCCTCTGAATAAAGTGGGTGGACTCCGTCCCCCTGCGTGTACCCTCGACTTGAGCCCTGGCTATGGAAGAAAGTCCTGGTGTTCAAATGCAGTTAGCCGTACCGTCTCAAAAAAACACCTATTAAGAATAAAAAGGAAAGTTTAAGTCTGCTTTGAATAAGAGAGCGGTTTTTAAGAATACAACCACATTTGGTGAACGTGGTATGGTTCAATTGTTACCTTGTATGGGCCAGTGCAGACAATACTGTTTTGCACTCTAGCAAATGTTATGACAGGAATACTAGCGCATGACTTGATATGCAGATCACAGCAATGATTTCCAATTGCATTAAAAGTTTTAAAAGTTCAGGTGTATGCCGTTAACACTTGCAGGTCTACCTTCAGACTACACAAATATACGTTTGTTCCACATGGTCTTTGCTCTTCTCACGCTGCAAAACTACACCCCCCTTACACTTCTGCTTCATTTAAAAGTCAGCAAAAACTCCAGACTAGCCCATCGCCCCAAACACAGTTACTTGCACAAGCTGCACAACTTTGCAAACATTGTTCCTGTGCAGAAAGCTGATAAAGCAACTGAGGCTAATGTGGGATTTTTTGAACCGTTTAAAAGTTTCCACAAGTATTTGACACCCTTTTTCGGAGGGCCTTGTGGTGTTTCCAGTGCCCTAGCAAATCATTGTCAAGTTGGGTGTCTTATGCATATTTTTTTGATAGGCTGCAATAATATGCATAGCATCATGCCCGTTGGTCTTCTTGCTGATAGATTTTATCCATTAGCGGCGATTATTGGATACCGAGGCTTGAGCCTCCTTACTCCATTTTCTCAGGTTGAGTATGTAGTCGTGGGTTAGGATTCTTCTTGGTTTGTGTGGACTTATCACAGTAGGGCTGGTTTCACATGATCTTCGCCGTGATGGGCCGCGTGTATCGGTCGAAAGACTTTGCAGTATTGGCAGTGAGTCTTCTGATCAGAGGGTTCGGGTTCTGATCCAGTCCTTGGCAGAAGTTCTTACTCCGCTTCGCTAGATGCTCGGCCACATCACAATGTCCAGTTCTCTGTGAAGGTCGGCTATCCTTGTGAAGATTGGAGTTGCAGAAGATATCTGCAGGGCCTGGTTTTGGACTATCTGAATAAGCATCCGTGCTGGGGAGGCATACGTCAGGGTAGGTCTGATGATCGCCTTGTAGAAGTTGATCTTTGTCCGGACGGGCATCATAGCATCATGGTACTTTACAATTGTTATTTATAGTAACCTACTGGCAAGGGTCACTGTGCAGACACTGCAGGCGCCGCCAGGGGCCCTACCAGAGCCATTAGGGGCTGCGTCATGGCCATGGTGTGGGGCCTTTCTCACGGCAGGCCCCTCTTCTCCCGCCGTCCGCACTGTACAGGAGTTCCCTTTTCCCGCCGCAGGCCCGTGCATCTTACCAAAGTGTTGATCCGGCATCGTATAAGGGGTGAAGGTTTTCGTTGGTGACTTCGTTCATCGTGGTGTCGGCAGCCAGTGCAGAGTTTGGGGATATTGCAGGGGAGTTGCTAGGTCTGGAAAAGACCCGGGGCTAAGCTGATGTCAGAACTGTTGCGACTGGGGGCTAGCTAGTCTATTGGCTGTAGCTCCTGAGATTCTATCTGGGGGCTACAACCAAAAGATCAGGGGCTATAGCCCTCTTAGCCCCCCCTAACAACGCCCCCGGGCTGTAGCATGAAGGGAGGGTCTGTGTCGGAGGCTGTCCGAAGCCCATTATGAGATTGATAGGAAGAGTGTTTCCGCGCGGTCCCTTGTTTAGGGTACGTCTGTGAATTCTATCTCATATTGGTTGTGGGCCCTATGCACCCAGGTATGCAATTTTAGCGGTGGTCCCTGGGGAGTTGGAGACCGTCCATAATCTTTAAAACGCCACCCGTTCCTCCTTTTTTTGTCATCGGCCAGGGAGCAGGGGAAAGACATCGCGGCCACAGTCCCTTAGTTCAACACAGCCTTTGTATGCTTGTTGAGCTTGATATTGTCGAACATTTTTGTCGCTCCCCATCGCCAAATGGTTAGCACGCATGGCAGGCGGTAGCGTGACCTGTAGCTCAAGCTTTCCCGCTGGCTTGTGAAAGTAGGGGACAGAGTGAGGAACAAATGTAATTTTATTGTTTTGTTGTGGGGAGCGCGCCGGGTAAAATCATTTTTCTGCGAGAAGGCAATTTCGTCAGTGGTCCATAAAGTTTGGGCGTCGCTTTCGCCCTTTTCTTTTACTCCCAGGCCAATGCATGCAGGCGGGGGATAGCAGGGAGCCAGTGCTTAACAGTTGCAAAGTACTGAGTTCAAGCCACCACTCATGCGAGAGTAGAGTGGCAGGCAAACTACTTACATATATATTACCGGTCGGGCTCTTGCAAGAAGACATTTTAGTACAGGACCATCGGTAGTTGTGCGTGTTCTTCCTGTTATATGGTTTAGGACAAATACCACTGCTTACTCTATGGCTGAGTCCGTGATGCAAGCAATCAATTCGAAACCTTCATACTGGGACATCGGAGTTCGAATACACCCTAGGATGGTGCGATAGAAAACAATTTGCAAAAATGTTAATATTTATTTTCAAATGGTCCTGGCGTCTCTTTAAATAAATCAGGTCTAGGTATAGATATTGTGTAATATATATAGTGTATAAAGTGGGACTGCAAAGGAAACTAACTAACCTTACAGAATACATCGCGACAAATCATCTGGAGATAAACAAAAATAAAACGAAAATCATGACACTTGAGAAACAATTGAAAAAACCAACAAGAGCGGAGTCATGGCACTTAGATGATATAAAAATTGAAAAAGTCAAAGAGATCAGATGTCTAGGGTTCGAACTAGACAACTCAAAAACCGACCAGGCAATGCAAGCAGCAATCTGGGACAAAGCGAAGAGACTGTCTGCGCAAATGAGAACACTGGACAGGAAATTTGGCAAATTTTCGCTAAGCCCAGCAATCAATTTTTACAAAATGAAACTTGTGCCGACGTTAATCTTTGGAACAGAGGCCTCACTCAGCATGCCTCAGACGATATGGAACAAAATAGAAGGTATGGTCTGGAAAGCCGTCCTAGGGCTGCCCAAATCGACGGCAATCGCGGCTATCCAAAGAGAACTGGGACTGCTATCATTGGCATCGATAGCTGATTTTAGTGCAACGAGACTATTCAGAAAAATCATCCTAGCAGACTCCCTGCCAAACTACGCTTTGATCAAAGAAGAACTGGAGAACGGTAACTGCGTCGCTTTCAAGAAATGGGCTAAAATCAGAGAAGAAAGTTTATCTGACATATCATGTATGGAAACAGATTTAAAAGAAAATCCGGATAAAATCAAACGTAAACTGGAAGAAAGGGACTGGATTAGGACATTGCATGCAGCAGCTGAAAACAAACTATTACGACACCTTCCGCCCACGTTTAACAAACCAAAAGTGCCAATCGAGTATGTCAGCAAATTTCCAGAAAAGAAAAAAAGACTGCTATTCATGAAAGCGAGACTGAACATACTGCAGACAAAAGAAATACTCGCCATCCGAGGCATGATGGAAAATCAAATTTGCCGGCTATGTAAACACACGGAGAGTGTGGAAACGCTCAGACACCTGGTGCTAACTTGTCCCTGCACCAAACAAAACAGAACCACTTACCTGTTACTGCTGATTACGAACCCCTTGATGGCCCAGGAAGACGATATGTGGAACAGACTAATCTCCGGAGAATCCACACGGTGGACGGTGGCAATGGCGATCCTAGTCGAACTGGCTTTCACACAGATCAACGAGACCACCCCTTACTGAGGCCGCTTTACCGCAGCGAGCCTAGTGGACAAAACGCGCGACGACCTCTTTGTGGCCGACGTACCCCGCATCACTCACCTAGTTTGATCTGTGGAAAGCCTTTTTTGGTAGAAGAACCTGGAAAGAAAGACTTCTCAAAAGAAATCTCAAGACATCTTTTGATAAAATTACAGGCTTGCCTGAAATATAAATCAAAATAAATAAAAAAAATAAAAAAAAAAATCAGGTCTAGGTATAGATATTGTGTAATATACAGGTCCTCAAATGTGACTTTTCCATTTATCAATGCACTCTGCAGCAATGGCTCGCTGCAAAGGGCTTCCTCAGTGTCCGAGGCTACTTAACAAGGGTCATAATTCTTGTTCACGTTAAATGTCCTATACTGATACAGGCTGACGCTCAGACCGACTATCTCCGCAGTGCACAGCATCACAAGGTCTGATTGTGCTTGTAGGCCCTTCTCTTGTAGAAGAGTGTTTCTAAAGGATGGGCACTCGCCCCATTTGTGCATTTTTCTGTTCTTCGGGCTCCGAGCGTAATCTTGCGCAATTTTGGTTGCAAAACATTTTGAGTTGACTTTGAACGCCATACATAAAGTGAAAGAAGCCAGGCAGGCAGGCAAGCAGAGGAGACTACAATTGCGACTAATGTGGAAGAGTGCTGTTATTTTGCCCATCATAGGATGGCAGTAGCAATGTCATGTACCTTAGTATGAAGATGAAGTACCTCAGTGAGGGGGTGCTAGACTAAATTTATAAAGAGGCTGGTTCTCCAGCAGTCTCACTTGCGACCCCAGTATAATTATTCAAATGGAAGTTTCCTTGGGCAAAATAGAGCAGGCTGCAGGCTGTATAGAGCGAGTAGTGCTACAGGGGCGCAAGGGCATACTTTGTGCCTACAGTACAGGCGACCCGATTGTAATAGCGGAGAGACGCTAAGGTCCCACTACCATAACGTTGAATGCAGGCATAATAGTAGTCGCCCCATCATGCGGGTTACCCGGAGAGCTGTAGAGTTGAACTGCGCCATGGATAATTCCTTGGTCCCAGAGGCGTTGCTAGGGGGGCTGAGGGCGCTATAGGCCCGGGTCTTTTCATTGTAGCCCCTGATAGAAGCTCAGGGTCTACAACCAAAAGGCTAGCTAGCCCCAGAGTCCTGACAGTCCCGAAATTAGCCTAGCCCCGGATCATTTCCAGATCTAGCACCACCTCTGCTTGGTCCCATTTATCAGTGAGCCAACCTCTTCATGCGAGGAGGTAAGGTATCCTCCCTTTTTTAATGGCAATTTGAATCCTGCAGCTGCAGTATGCTTTTCCTGCAAAGGTACGCAGAGCAGAGCTATCTCGCTCGCCCGTGTTTTTGGGCGAAAGATGAAGGCAACATCGGCCAATGCGAAACGTGCAAGCTCATAATAAAGGAGGAAGGCCCTCCCCTTCCTTCAACTTAACACACACCTTACGCAGACTCGGATGACAACGGCGCGGGAACTCGAGTTTTGGGTATGCTTTCAAGCAAGGAACTGTTATTGCGGACAAGGCTCACCTTTGGCCACTTATTTGGTTAAAACTAGTTAATATGAGTAATGTGTCTACATGGCACACCAGTTAATGCATGTGGGTGGTACCTGAAATGGTGGGGGTTCGAGTCCAACCTACCACAAAACAGTTTTCCATTTAAAAGATTCCCGCAGCAGCTTTATCAGGGTGACTGACATGGCAGTAGGACGTGTTATTAGTAATTTGTAGAGGGCACTGTAAGGTTGTGATACAACATACAGTGTGCGTCATGATGATGGCAACACAAGATTGACGGTGCTCCTGTACAGGGCGATATGCGCGCAAAAGTATTTCAATAATGATATGGTAGGTTATTTATTACGCACTTAATACCCAAAGGTTTCTAAGCGCAGACCCGGGGATCGAACCTGTGTTGGTCCGTGTCTTCTTGTTTCCAAGGCGAGCAGGTTGCCGTTGAGCTATCGTACTGAGACTAATACTGAAGTCTCAACCTTTTTTTTCTTCGTAGTAAGAAGGACAAATGCACAATGGAAATTTACACTTAAAACTATATCTTCCTTGACTGAGGCATGAGAACAAAAAACGTATCTTAAAAGGGTATAACGAATTTCTGGCGTTACTATCATATGACTCATGAATTTAGTATGTCCCCGAGGAAAGTGCTAGGAAAGTTACTAGGTGCAGATATAAGAGTCTGGCTTGCTTGGTCTATAAAATGCTTTTTACTTTCTCATTGAGTTTAAGTTCCTTGTTCTTGGTAGCAATTAGGGTTTTCTGTTTAGCTGTGAAGCGTGTTGCCTCCCCTCCCCAACTACCTATTGAGCGCAAGGAAGGAGAGGTGTGTGATCAGTGATTTAAACCTGTCCTCTTAAGGGATGGCACTGCTGCATCTGGCTTTGATAGCTGCTGTGCGGTTCCAACAATGAGATGTTGCACAATTTATGTGGTTTACTGTTTGTGAGATTAATGTATGTGGCTAAATGGGAGTGTCCATTCTTGGGCCCCTTTGACAGAGAAGTGACTGCCTCCTGTCTCTTTAAAGATGATACTTATCACGCACAGAGGTTTGTCATTTCCTGAGGTAGAGGGGCGAGTATTGAAAGGTATGCAATTGTCGGTCAACTGCAAGTTCCCTTTTTTAAGTTACTTTCCAAGTGTCTTCAAGTGATAGGGCTAGGCATGGAAATAACGGTGCTGCTTGGCCACTAAGTTTGTCAAATGTTTGTCTTTCAGTATTTCATCTGCAGACTGATAGCAATTAAATTATACTCATCTAATCTCCTTCAGCGCCTTGTCTATTCCCAGATCTCTTCTTCCTCATTTTCAGACCGATTTTCGTCCCCGTCACTCCAATGAGACTGCACTAATGTGTGTTCTTAACTCTCTTCTGTGTGCTCGCCACTCTAAACACTCCTCATCTTCTCCTTGACTTATCAACTGCTTTCGACACTGTAGATCCCTCCTCTTTACTTCTAGATTCTCTTTCCTTTTTTGGATACAAGGGCTCTGTTCTGTCCTGCTTTTCTTCCTACCTTTCTAACATAACATTTTCCATCTAGTGGGGCAGGAAAGCTTTGTCAATTCTCCCCCCTCTAACAAAGTGTTCCAAGGATCTGTCTTGGGTCCATTTCTATTTCCGCTTTGCACCTCATTACTTGCTCCTGTGATTACCTCCTTCAGAATTTCTTATCACTTTTACGCTGCTGACACTCCGCTTTTCCTCTCTTTCTCATCCTTTACAACTGAAATCCACAGCACTCTCTATGCTTATATCTCCACCATTAAATCTTGGGTGTCGTTGCACTTTCTTACCTTAAATGCTGGGAAAACAGAGGTTTTATTTTTCCCTGCCAACTCTTTTTCACCTCCTCCATCCATTTCTTTTTCACCCTCTACCCTTTCGATTTCCTCTACTGCGCGAAGCTCAGTCTTTATCTGGATTCTAATCTTTCTTGCACTCATCATATCTCCCCTACATCCCGGTCTTGCCGTTGTCATTTGTATAACATCCGTAAAGTTTGCTCCTTTCATGCAACTAAACTGCTCATTTCTTCTCTTACCTTTTCTCGACTTTTCTATTGTTCCGTCATGCTGTTTGGTCTCCCTTCTTCTCATATGGCTCCTTTGAAATCTATTTACCACTCCTCTGTCCGCTTACTTTGTCTTCTCTCATATCAGGATTCTTTTTCAGCATCACTTGTTTCTCTTGGCTGGTTACCTTTTCTCTCAACTTAAATTTCACTTTCTCTGCCTAGTGTTTTAAATCTCTCTGTGGGTTAGCCCCAAACTATCTCGGTGCTCTTCTGTCCTTTTACACTCCTTCTCATTCTCTTTGTTCTTCAAGTCTTTTCCAACTGATTGTTCTGCGCCCACACTACGCTCACTCTCACTTTTGCTCTTTCCAGCTTCTTGCTCCTCTCCACTGGCACACTCTTCCTCTTCGATCTATCACTGTCTTCTCTCTTTTTCAGGTCTCTTTGAAAAATCATCTTTTACACTGTCCATGATTGTATGCTTTCAGAATTGATATTTGAACCTACCTCATCTTTTCACTATTTTGCAGTGTTGTTTTAATACTCTGTGCAGTGCTTTGGATAAAAGCGCTAGATAAGCTATAATATGCCTTTCCTTTTTTCTAAAACGAAGTGCTGACACCTTTTTTCTAAACTTAAGTGCTGACACCTGCAGGCAGCTCGTGTAACCTTGCAGCCTCTTACATAGGCTGCCTGAGGTGCAGATAGCTGGGGCTAGTCGGGGGTGGGCCTCGGCAGGGCCCCCGGCTTGGGAGCCCTTTCCAGAGACTGCCAGGGCCCGGCCCCGGCTGGCCCCGATCCACTTATGGCCCTAGACCCCCCCCCCCCCAAATCTGTGATGAAGCCAGTTTCACATTTGGGCCTGCAGAGGTAGCGGACCCTTCAGGCACAAGGTAGAATATCAAGCAGAGCATTTCCGGGTTAGTGGATTACTCTGCATGACACGGCGGTTCCCTATGCACAATGGAGCAGCACCGGCCAAACATCCATTATGCAGAGGCTACCACTGCCATGCACCACAGAACAGCTCCCAAATCTCTTTAATGCTCTTTGGAAATCTCATGGGCGTTTACTCTCAGTTTTTATACATTTCACAGCTTTTCCTTCTCAGTGCTGTTTAACATTTCACATTCAGCTTTCAGACCATACCAGTGAATTGTGGGCACTGCCATTTTTGTTGTTGCATGGTGTCCAGCCTCACTGCCTTGCGAGAGCTATGAAGTGTGGGCTCCTATTCCATGCCATTATTGTCACGCTCCGTTTAATGTAGTGCTGAACAGCGTATATGGCTTTCGCAGGTCTTACGGAAAGTTAGCATAGTGTGGTGTCTTCATACTCAGCGCTTTAAGGCCACTGTGGTGGTAATGAGCAGAGCCTTGTCCGTGAGGCAAATTGTGAGCCCTCGCAGGGTAGCATTAGGACCATGATCTATGGGGTGAAAAGAAAACTGTTGAAAAAGGCAGTTTCCTTTTGCAGGTCTTCCAACAGAGACACGCAGTACATCACATAAATTGTAGTAATTAATAATACACATTATGGGACTAGGCCTTGCAGTAGATAAGTCTAGTGCATTGTGGGAAAGGCCGTGCTTTCATGTTGAGTAGGCCACATAAAAGATTGCTAATGAATGTTTCTTGGGCAAAATTACATTGCTTTTCCGGTCCTGAATTAGCAACTAGTCCACCCTCTGCTGGCCTCAGACCAGAACCTCAACACACACTCCTGCTTCTACCAAGATTCACTCTGCCTCACAAAGTAGACATACCCCCACAATGCTCCTGGATCAGTGAAGAGGACAACTAACTGCAAGTGAACCAGGGACCGCTGCAGCCCTTCTAGTCCTACCCATAAGCCCACTCCACCCACAGGCATCTTGATTCAGAACTGTGGGTTGGGGGTCGAGGCAAAAAAGCAGACTGATCCTGAAACGTCAGGAGGAGGTGACGCCTTTTAGTGGAGCGGGTAATGGCCAGAGTTCTGCTGCTGCCTTCCCAACCTGTCCCACATACATCGAAGGAGACACACTGAAAAACACCAATGCAAACTGGTCCACGTTCTCCTGGCATCATGACAGCTGGTTGGCATATCAGAGCCCTTTTTGTATTTTGTTTCCTAAAACAATAGCTTTCGTTGACTTCAGACAGACACAGTAATGCGAGCTCACCTACACATCGGTCCTGCATTATGGTCGAGATGGACTACCATAACGTTTGAGTTGGGTATAAGCCAGAGAGGGCATTTGATGCAAGTGGTATATTGTTTTAAGTCAATCATCTGTGACTTGAAGGGAAGGAGGTCTGACTAAGCACCAAGAGGCGGTGGGCAGGGAATCCAAAGAACTGGATGCTAGTTATAGGTGATTGGCACACAAAGTGAAGCTTTAAGCGTCCCAAGGTCCTTTGCTGGTAGAAAAGAAGAACCCTGCATGGTTGTACCAAATCAAATTGACAAACACGGTTTAGATGTTTGTGTACATTTTACAAGTGGTTTCAGGTTATTAATTCCTCAGACATTAGCTCATAAGAGAGAAGTCACTAGTTAAAGCAATAGTATAGTGCCAGAGCAGATGGGGCGTGATCAGGGTTCTATGTAAGTGAATCATTTTATTTATTTATTTTATTTAAATTTATATAGCGCACTAGCAGCCCATGGGCATTGAGGCACTGTTACTTGCAAGAGCTTAGTTACAGGAATAGTGGCATTCAGTGGTACATTATGAATTCTACAAGGCATAAAACTGATATTTTGGTTGGTACAGTTAGTCATTGCAATACAGTTTATGCAGTAGGAACATATGCAAATGATATGGATACCACTGGTGCGGCGCAACTTATGTGAATAAGATGGTTTTGCGGAAGGCACTGAGGGAGGCCTCACCTCGCATTGTGGGAGGTAGGACGTTCCAGTGGGTGGGTGTGAGATATGGGAAGCTGGATCCGCCCGCTCTAGCTTTTTTTTACTAATGGCACAGACAGCATGTTTGTATATGGTGATCTGGTTGGCCTAGTAGAGGAGACGGGGTGGATCCTTTGAGAGATCCAGTGAAATATGTATGCATTTAAAAAAAAAAAAGTTTCTCTTCACACGCAAAAAAAAAAATATCGCAAGTGAATTCTCATCTTGCAATAACCACCAGAATGCAAAAAGGGCACCTGCAGAGTTCACTCGACAATATCTTTAAAGTGGTGTCAAAGCGTCCCTTCAACATCCAACATTCAAGCCAGCACAACCCCCGGCCCACTTCTACGTAAGAGGGAGCCTTTTCCACCCCACCCCACCATATACCATTTTTAGGTTATATCCAATTTGGGGTGGAACCCCTCCAGTATCTTCCCCCTCACCACCAGGCGAAAACCCATTGCACCCTGGCATAAATAAAATGGTTTTTTTTCTTGCGAATGGTTAACAAAACGTTTTTTACACTTGTGATTTTTGCTTAGGCTCCGTTACTGGTCACTCTTTATTGGCTCCTAGTGGCCTGCCAGCACGACTATTGGACTTACTGTTTTTTTTTTCTGGAAGACTGTGCAAGTGTCTGAGGAAGCAGGATATGGAGGGGAAGTGGGGAACCAGCAAACGGAGGGTGGACCACAGGACGCTGCAAGACACAGGAAGTGTAAAGCCCTTTCACCAAATCTGATTTCCCCATAATATACAGACGCTATGGTCAATGACTAGGCCGCCTTTGCTCTTAAAGCGCCTAGGGCACACCCACTCTTGCCCACGGCACTCTCCACCCAGGTCCTTGTGCATGGGAGCAGGGAGTTGAGCACTTCAATTCCACACGGCTGTCAAAGCAACATGGGGCTGATGCCCCATGCTGGTTTGACACCCGTGCAGCACCCCGATCTCCTGCTGGCGCGCCCCGCGCAACCAGGTGAGCGGGGCAGATTATATTACAATAGGGCACCTGCCATGCCGTCACCCACCACACCAGCTCAAGGGAGCACTTGGAAGACTTCCACGAGATGGTGTGGCAGGCGGGCTAATGTGACGCTCCGGATGGGCGCCCTAGTGGCCCGGGCCTTATGCCAACACTGGTCAACGATTTACTCATTGTTCCTTGATAAAAAATTATGCCTGGGGCGGTGATGCTGGAAGATGAAGACTGGCTGAATGGCAAAGCGAATCTTCGAGGAGAGGACACAGCACCTTAAGATCACGGTTCAGTGCTCCGAGTGCACATCAAGCAGGTTGGCAAGACAGGAACCATGTCAAGGTAAAAAAAGGGGGCTTCCAGGATAGACGCCAAATTGACAAATGCGCAGGATCATATTAGCAAATAAAAGTCTGCCTTGTGAGCTTCCCGATTCCCTGCTAGGCGCCAATGCAGGCTGCTCATGCTTGGGAAAACATCTGCTCTTGCAAGGCAACCAATTTCAATTCCTGCTTCAAGAGCCTCCCTTCTCTGAGCTAGGGACAAATAACGAGGAGCCAGTGTCCAAGACACCAAGAGTAAGGGAGCAACAGGTACATTTCCATGAGCGAGAAGAGAACCACAGCACTTTGCCAGTATTAATGCTGAAGGGACCTAGCAGGCAGGACACCTTTGTAGTCAAGGTCATATTGACTCTTCTGTGTTGCTTTGTATAAATCAGATCAATACTCATAAGATCGTTCCTCTTGCAAACAAGGCATCCAGGAACCGACCACACCCACCCTTTCATGGAACAAGAAGCTTTTATTATCGATTGCTCCTTCTCTCGGAAGTCTGAAGATACCAGGCCATGACCACAGGCCAAAGGCATCCACAGTGCTGCACTCACGCAGCTCCTTCTTGAAAGGTCACGCGGGATCAGCTACAATGCGTGGAAATGTTTCGGCATACGGCATGCAGAAATACCCGAGATGGCAACTGCGGGACATGACGCAGCCCTCGACTCTGGTTCATTCCAACCAACAAGCTTCTTATAATCACTCGCCTCAACACTGCGGCAAATCATTTGCACTCCGGGGATTTACTCCATTACCTCAAAAAATAATATGTAATGTACAGCGGTCTTATATAGTGCAACTCCTACCCAGTGGCCTGGCCTAAAATGTGGGAGCCCGCCTATGTGCCCTGCTGATGCCCACTTGAACACTAAGCTCCTTAGAGAAACCAAGGCCGCGCCACAGACTCCCCGGCCAGACTGGCCCATCATGCACCACGCATGCATGATGGGCACGATTGTCTTGATGTGCGCTACACCGGATGAGATTTGTGCAAACAAGGGGGCGGCCTTTGGGCCCTGATGCCAAATACACCAGCCACCATTAATATGCGCATTCCAGTGACGGGTGGACCTTTTGGTGCTGTAGCTCAGTTAGTTCCTGCAATACATGCAGACATTGAGGCATCCAAACTGTGTTTTTCCAGGTTTAACTTAGCTTCAGGTTCACACCCTCCTGCTTTGGTGACAGTTGCTCATTTTGGGCAGGGAAGAACGGCTCTCCGGAACATATCGGCACCTGGGCGCGATCCAGATGGCTACATAGCAACCTGCGGGCGTAGGGCCAGTGCGGCGCACAGCTCACACTTGCAGGCATTTTTAAAATAAAAGGCAGTGTTAAGTAAAGGCAGTTCCTTTGCTGGAACTGGTCAGCATCATACCCCCCCCACCTCACCCCACCCCTTGTAATCCCCTGTCGTGGCCCCTGCATTGATACTACCACCACTTGGGTAGTCCCTTGATTTGTGGATCTGGAAGATGGAGAAAAGGGGAGTGGGAGGAGAATTAGAAGACAGGAAGAAGTGCTGACACCTAACATGCATCCATGCCATCACACAACATCCCTCCCCCCTGCATCGCTCGCCCACTGTGCCTGCAGAACCCACATGCAACTTTGCCATTCTCTCATCTTACACTTGCTCAATGTGTGTCTTCTTGCCAACTAAGATCTCGATACCCCTGGCGGGGGAGGGGGGGGGGGGTCGCGGTGGTCTGCACGCCACTCCACGGAAAATAAGTGCTCTGCTACTGCTATGGTAGTAATTTGCCGCAGAATAAAGCATGTTAAGGACACTTAACATAGATGTCGGACACAGATCAGCAGTGTCACGAATGTACACGTGCTCAAGCATGGATATAGGCGACACATTGGAAGCAAAGAGGAAGGTACACATACCATAACATAGATAGCAGACATGTATCAGAAGCTACCAGGAAGGTGCATGCATCCAATCATAGACTGACATTGGAAGGGAGCCATGATGAGTTCCAGTGGTGTTGCCCTGATTGAACCAAATAACAAATTACCATGGTGTGCAAAATACCAATGGGCTATATTATTATACAGGAGCCAACAGCATAGATAGTCAAACCATATGTGGGGACCCTTTGAAGAGCACACCCGGAGAACTAAACGGTTTAAGGGGCTGCATATTTGGAAATATTTAGAGTCTGCCAATTCTGAGGTATTTCACTAAGAGATTAAAGAAGGCGTCCAGTGCACTTGCCCACATTGTTTTGCACTACATGTCATACGACAACATGCAATTATTTGTGAATGGACAGTGCACAAATCACATGATAAAATATACTGTCATATTTGTTTAAAAAACGGTTCGAAGGATGCTACACCAAAAGGAAATGATTGTAGCTATATATTCTTTTTCATAAACGGAAGTCTACAAGTACCAGAATACTAATTGATGCAAGCCTAAAAGATCTCCACCGATTTTTACAACTGGATTTTAAAGATGTAAACACACCCAACAAAAGAAAATGTGATACACTCACTGCTCATTGCCATTTTCTGAGACATTGTTTTTCATGATGTGAAGAATATTCCTAATTATAGAAAAAGGTTTTGTGTCAAATAAGATGACTTGACAATAAGCTTGCCAGAGAGAGGCATGCAAGATTTGGGTGTCTCTCTCTTGTCCAGGACACATTCAGCTGAAATCGCTTATATGGAAACAAATAGAAGGAAAAATCATGTGTGATGTGAAACAGCAAACCTTTTCACCAAAGACAGTACGTTAGGTGATGTTTATTTAGATTTATATCACGCACCACTGACTCGGAGGCTTAAGGGCGCACCACATAAACACACAGGCTGAATGGTCAATGCAACCACAAAATCAATTCAAGATGCTACATCAGACAGATCAAAACGAAGATAAGGTCCTCGATTATCTGAAAAGGAGGGTCCCAAGTCTTTTTCTGAACACAAGTGTGGATTTTTCTTCCCTCATATCAGGGGGGTGGCATTCCATGCCAAGGAAGCAAGGGAGCCGCCGAAAAGAATGCTCCTTTCGTTACCTGGGTCCTTCTATATATTGGGACTCTCAGTTGATTAGTATTGTTGGATCTGAGATCGCATGCGTTTAACTTAGTCGCCAACAATTCACTCGGGTATAAAGGTGACAAGCCCGTTAAACATTTCTGTGTTATCACCAGAAGACAATGATAATTCTAGCCTCTATAGGAAGCCAATGTAAGCTCCTTCTAGCCTCCGACACATGTTCCCTTCTTTTGAGACTCAAAACAATCCTGACCGCATTATTCTGAATCACTTGAAGGTGACCTGAGCCATGTTAGCAAGCAAACTGCCACAATAATCAAGCCTCGAGCCAATTAAGGCTCTTGGCAAGTATTTTGCAATTTACTCTAGAGATAAAAGGGAGAGCCAGGGTCAGTAATTTGAGACAGAGGACACTGTGCTCCCCACCTCTGCCTTCATATTAAGGTTACAGTCAAAATAGACCCCTGGAGTCTTCACTTTACTTTTAGTATCTATTCCACAACCGTCAATAAGGAACTGGGCGTATTCAGTGCCCATTTTACGGGTTTTAGCCTCAGTGCCTACCACCATCAGTTCAGTCTTACCAGTGTTCAATGCCAGTCCATTATTGCACATCCAGCGTTGAATCACTCCATAAATCCGGTTGATGTTTTTTTTTATCCTCTATACAATTACCTGAAAGTGAGATTGATCTTAATCTCCAAGAGATTGAGAAATGGGACAGTACAAATGTTAAAGGGTGGGTGACAAGCAGGCCCCGTGTGGCACCCCATGTGTAAGTAGGGCTGGAGTTGCATCAGCTGGGGGTGCAGCTGACTCTGGACCAGCGGTTGGTCAGAAATGATTGAAACCAGTGGGTCAATGAATTTGAGAAACCCGCCACCTTCCCCAGCTGATCAAGCAAAGGTGTGTGATCTACCAGGTCAAAGGTGGCGGAAAGGTCAAGCAACATCACGAGGGCTGTTGTCCATTGTCCATGATGCAGAGAAGTCTGGACTTTATGTCCAGAAGAGCAGTCTCTGTGCCATGATTCTCCCTAAATCCTGATTGCTGTTAAGAATGATGTTGTTCCTCAGGTGTGTTATAACTTGTGTGAAGGATACTCGATCAAGTATCTTCAACAGAAAAAAGGGGGAGTTCGAAATTGGCCTGCAATTTAGAGGATTTGACGGGCAAAGACCTGCCTTTTTAAGTAAGGGCGAAATCCAGGTGTTCTTAATTGACGCTGGAACGTGACATTCGCTGAACGAAGTGTTCACAAATTTGCACAGAGGGCCAATAAGTAAAGGAGAGCATGTTTTTTGTCTATCGCAGTGCATACATCCTCCTTGGAAGTTGGTTTTAGATGTTCTATTATTAGTGCCAGTTCCAACTCAGATACAGGTTTAAAGTTAAACTGTTCATCCTGTCCCCATAATTTCTGGGTGGAACAGCTAACTCGCAAACTAGTTCTTTACAGCGATATTTGATTATCTATCCAGGATCACAGTCTCACCCGATGGCAAAGCCGGGATATGAGCCTTGACGCTTTGGCTCCACGGTCTCAAATTTGCCCACTTAACCAATTCTCCAACTAATGCATTATGTTCCTAATTGGGGGTGGCTGCCAAGTTGTAACTCCCCTCCCCCCCGCACTCCCATGACCCGTTCCTAAGGCTTGAGCTCTAGACCTACAGCACACTGATGTTAGTTTCTGTACTAGCGCTTTCAGATACAGACACATTGTTTTTTTTTTGCACAGTAGGTGCCATCATCACCAGTGTCTATATAATCAAGTTTATCAACCGTGCCTGGATTTTTGAAACTGTGATCTAACATATAAAATCAGATCTCTGCAACAAGGGCCTAACACACTGCATTATAATGAGAACCATTGTGGCGCTCAAGGATATACATGTACCTTTGAACTTTGGTTGTAGCATGTGCTCAATATATTGCCCAAAGATGAAAACACTACACAAATTGTGCTATACTGAACACACACATTGTATGAACTTCAGTGAACACAGACAACGTTAGCTAATTAATCAAATTGGACATTCGTTGTGAATAAGAGCCTGGAAGCAAGCTCAGAGTCTCATCAGTGCACTAAACATGACCATGACGTGTTATTTACGTTATGTAATACATGTGCACTGACCTCTTTGCATCAGAGCGCTACGTGGGGCCCTGCCCCAGGATGGGGAAGGAGCTAATGCCCCCTTTGCCCTCCTCCTACTAAGACATCTCTGTATAGAGTGGCACAGTGGCTGCACCTCGCTTCTACGAGTCCCTCTGAATCGCCTTCCACTTCTTTCAATAGAAGTGATGAGCAATGCAGTGTCTGCTACTGCATCGGCCGCCATTAGACTACGAGAACACCTTGTATTTGGGTCTTTCCAGGTATCTGTTGCATCGCCTTCAGCTCTACATGCTTGGTGGTGGGTGCATGCAGAAGAGAACATATTTGTGCACCTCTGCGGGCCGGTGATTGGCTGCATGCTGCCTAGTGCATGGAGTAGACAGTCCTTTGCCTAGTTCTGCATGTCATGCATAGACTAGGTCCTCTGCTCCTAGACAGCAAATCGATCCTACTAGTCCACCACACTCTCAGAGACTAGCAAGCATCCATCTACGTTACGTGATGTGCGTTCAATGCACAAAGATGGGATCCAGCCCGCATCTGGCTGGGCACGGACATCGAGTTCCGTGCCTATGAACCTGCTTTGCTGTTGAAATATCATGATCTTTGGGAGGAAGATTTGTTTTTTCTCGAAATTTGACACAATCTTTCTGCACAGCTTTGAATCAGAGTTACACACAGGGACATCATTTCACAAAAAATGGCAGGGGTAGCGGAAGTGACATCACATGGCCCTTGACCTCTGATGACATCACAGGACGTGATGTCATTTGACCCCACCCCGAAGTGACATCATGGGAAGCGATGGAACACAACCTTTCACCCCCTGACAAAACAGGAAGTGGCATCACATAGCATTGTTCCTAAGTACACTACACACAATATGGTTACAATATCACTAATGTGATATAAATTTCATACAAGAATGTATCGCCATATGTATTGTTAATATCAGTGTGTACAGGCCTATATTACCAAATTACTGTGAATGCAAGCAGACATCCAAGGCCTAATGATGTGTTGTTATATAGCAATTACCCTTAAGCGCCTTATATAGAACAAACATACGTACAAGATCACACAGCCTGTGTTGGTACTCATTTATCAACCACAGAAGGTTGAAAGGCTGAGTTGGTCTTGCCGGGATTCCAGCCTGAAGATCACTTACACACATCACAACACAACAGCAAGTGCTCAACCTCCTCATCTATTTTACCGTCTATAGCTAGCTTACCGGCTATAGTAAAATTAGCAATTACATGTCTGAACGTTCTCAAAGTCAGAAAGCAAATTACACTCTGTAGTGGATACCATTAAACTGGTAACTGATATGATACAAGTCATTTATAATGCGCCTGTACACAAGCGTGCACGCAGATTTAACAGAAGGCCATTTCATCTGCAGGTCTGGAGCAAAGTTGGCCACATGACAAGCCTTCGTGGATCTACTCTTCAGGCTTCAGAGGTTGGCAACATACATACCATTGGGAGGGTTCATAACAGTGTATTAAATAATTTAGAGTAGCGCAGGGAAAGCAGCGCACTCAGACGCCATCCTGTACTCTGGGCACTCATTACCTTCTACATGCAAACAAACATCCTGAACAGCATGCCAGGGAGATAGGAAAGACAGACACATTACAACAAAGCATTAACGGTGGCACAATGAAATTAAAGGCCATTTTGTGCTATGGTCAAACATTTTTACACTGTACACAAGCTTTTAGGCACAAAGATTTTAATAAAGTGACCGAGGACACCGAGATGGAATGTCTTGTGATGGTCGTAACGGAGGCAACGGCAGAAAAAAACATGCTATAACCAACTTGTCAACAGCAAAATACATATGGCCTGACTCACAGAAGCCTTTTATAATGGTGCAATCCCATAGGAAAAGTCTGTGAATGAGGCCCATAGTCTGAAATGGACGCTTATTCGCCTCTTAATGCTGTTTGGACGTTTTTATCTGCATTGTGAATTTGAGGTGTTTAGGAACAGACTAAATCAGTGTTCTCACCCACTGAAGTTTGCCTGAAATAAACCTTTAATGAGTCTAGCAATTATTGTATAGAATTCCAGAAACACAAATTATGTTATTCCTATTTTTTCTTATGTAGGGTCACTGCGCAAGGTTTTACACTTGTGGAAGCCCCTGCTTTAAGCAGCTTGAACAAGAAAGCCAGCCATTCTAGAATCAAAGAGCCACATGGCACTGGCCAAAGCCCAGGAGTTCATTTGTAAAAAAATTTAAAGTTTTTTTTAGGGGTAGCAAGGGCGATCTCAGTGGTCACATGTGCATCCCCTGGCGACCCCCAAATGACGTCCCTGACTGCATGTCTGTTTGTGAGCCCCCGAAACCTTCAGATGGACATGCAATTCATAGGCACCTTAAATAGAAAATGTTGCCAACCATTGAAAATGACAATGTTTCTCAGCTGAAGGAAGGACTGGGAGTTACTGGGGCTACCCTTTAATTAGGGAATGCTGTGTGTATTTCCAGGTTCTTGACTACCTTGGAATAACTTTCAAGAAGAAATGGACCCATGTTTTTCCACTCAAAATGTACTCGGAGGAAAGCTTCATGTCACACCTCTGTCATGGCAATTCATGGCCACCCACGCTACAGCTTCATCACTACACTGATGCACAGGATTGCGACCACTCCGTAGGCCATATTTACACAAATGCTCATACAATGGATAAGTCACATAATGGAAATCCCCATTTCCACCAATTATGCTTAGCACTGACCCTGAACTAAACCCGGCAGATATTCACAGTTTTAATAGCGACGGAACACAACTCAACTCTGTGAGAGTATCTACTCGCCACCTTGCACAGCCCCCGGGAAGCCTTTTAATCGACGCTAAAGACACAGATGCTGCAGGTGTGTACAATTTCAGGAAGAAACGCCAACCCTTGATCTTCAAGGATCCCAAGCAAAAGCTCAGAACAAAGATATAATGTAAACATATTTCAAAATATGCAATAATCCCGCGCAAACAGAGCCCTGTTTAAGGCTTAATCGGGTTAGGCACACTGAGCGTTGTTCTAGGGCTCAATTGAGTAAAGCATGGTTTGGGAGGAAAGACCGAACGGTGGCCAATATCAAACTAGTCTATCCACTAGAACGCCTGGTAGTTCATATCAAACCCCCATGACAAGAATTGTACATTACCTGCGTCATCATTTTAACTTTTCATTCATGTTTTGTACATTTTTTTGCCGGTAAAATAGCTCAGTGGCTTGAGTGCTCGCTGCTGCAATCTGAGCGTGATCTGCAGGTCGCAGATTCGAATCCCGGCAAGGCCAACTCAGCCTTTCATCCTTCTGAAGTCGATAAATGAGTACCAATTTCGGTTGGGTGATATTGTATGTAAATATGTGCTCTGTAAAGCGCTTTGGATTAAGGCGCTATATAAATAACACATCATTATCATCATCATCATTATGATACATTTAATGCAATAATTGTGACCAATTCTTAGGCGTTTGTCTCTTTATGTCGTTATCTTAGATTAATATTTTTATACTGCACCTAATCACCACTGTAACACTCTTTGGGGGGATATATGAGGGGTTCAAGGTGTGCTCAGCAACCCTAAAGTATTTGGTGACTTATTTGCCCCGGGCTTACCTTCAATTTATACTGTAGGTCAAACTCCAGAATATGAATTTGGGGACTGTCCAGCCGAGGGCCAAATGTGACCCATGAAAGAATAGACTGTGTAGGAAGGTATATGTTTGTGCATACCAGAGTGAAGGATGGAGCGGCACGGTCGGACTGAAAAATTGCAGGATATGTTGGAAGTCTGGTACCTTTAAATGTGACAAGTTATCAAGACCAGATTAAGCAGTAATGGAAGTCTCCCAATTTCCAAATGCAGCCAATCAATTGGCCGAATATAACCACTTGTAAACTCAACCTCAGTACCTTAGGTCGAGTGCGTTATGTAAGGGATTATGCAACATTTGAGTGATACTATAGTATCAGACAGCCAAGGACAAAAGAAGTGTGGCAGCTGCTCACCTCTAGACAGGCCAACCCGGGCACAAGGAGGCAGAGATAATTAGTCGGGTTGAAAGAAGGTTAATTGCCAAACACGGAGGGTAGGGCTCCCTCCCATTAGGCTCCCTAAATCCAACTGACTGCGGAGGGAATCTTGCTGGGGTGAGCCAGGCAGATTAGAACACAGAACATTGAGCATGGTAGCATGGGGGAAGAGTATATACATGTATATTGATGGAACACTGCTCTGCTTTCCACCGGAGGGACTTGGTCTTAATGGGACCTAATGGGCCTGGATTATAGCCCTTCTGTTGCCCATGGCACTGCCCGTTATGGATCTTCCTTCCTTCGAGATTGGGATCCCCCTTTCTTTCCGGGCACCCAAATAGCTCAGGGAAGACTGTGGGCACTACAGGAATAGGCAAAGAGATTACTCTCTCTCTCTCTCTCTCTCTGTTCCCCACCCTCCCATCGCTAGCTAGGGTGGAAGCTCGCCTTACGTTTAATTACTGGAGAGGTAAAGAAAAGGTCTTCGGTTTCCTGCGCTGCAAGGAAGGGGCAGGTTTACCTCAATTCAGTTGCCTTCCTTAAGGGACCTCTCCACAGTTGGGCTGGCTTTGATTGCGATGGGCAGCAGGTTCCAATAATTGGGCAAGTTGGGAGAAAGAGCAGAAGTGAGAGGATGCACATGGGAGTATTGGACGTGAGGTTGAGCCAAGAGGAGGATCAGAGGGAACAAGATGGTGAGTGAACGGAGATATAATCATGCATGTACTGAAGAGCAAGACCATTGATAGCTTTGTAGAGCAAGAGAAGGAACTTGAAAAGCAGTTGTGCATGGAGACCTTGGGCTTGTTGGAAGAGGAGTAGTTCCTGCTTTCCCTTCCCTACCACTTTGAGCAAAGTGCCATCTGCCCATCACATACCCAGACATCCCTGTGAAGGTGGGGTCAGCCTGGATGGCCCAGAAATCCTTGTGAAGTTGGGGTCAGCCTGGATGGAAGCCGCCCATTTGTCTTTGTCTTGTTGTTCTCTCAACAGGTAGGGGGGCGTGGGGGAGAAGCAATCCACCAAGACATTATTCGATCTTGCATTGCTCATCACTGAGAAGGATGTACTCCTGAAACCGAAAAGTGATTTTTACCAACCTCAGAGATATTTTGTAAGGAATGAGTCTGGATGGCAGACCTACTAGGGAATTGTGGTCTGCCATTGAGTGTAAACTGCCCCCCCACAAATACTGCTGAAATGTCTCCATTGGCAAAACTCAGGCTAAAACCTCCTTCTCTATGACAGCGTAGTTGCACCTTGCGGCTCTGAAGACACTGGTGCTAATGCAACAGTCATCTACCCCTCCCTTCTTCTGGGATACCAGTAGCTCCAGAACATAGGTATTGTCATTAACCATTACAAGGGACAGAGTCTGGGGATCGAATGGCTGCAAATTAGAAGTGAAAGTGGCAGCACCTTGACCTAACAAAGTTCTGAAGTTCCCCATGCACATACTTCACTCCTCTGTGCAGGAGGGTGGCAGTTGATTTCATGATGGAGATCAAGGAAAGCACAAACTTGAGACTCCTAAGAGGCTCTCCTAAGAAGATTTAGCGGGCCCCAAGGTAGTTCACCTATGTCTGGAAGAACTTGTACTTCTCATTCCTTCTGAAGTGGCATACTACCATCTCGTAACAGGGGGAGAACCAGGTTCATAACTCTACGCTCCTCTACAGATGAGGCGTTAAGCAAGATATCACCCTGAAAGTACACCACCAGTTTAGGCCCCTCCAGTGGCTTCTACACAATGACACTTTAGAAAACTGTAGACACGGAGGTCAGACCAAAGTGCATGCATGCAAAGAGGAATATGCCCTGAGTCGGGGTGTAGCAGTGTCTGAAGTTAAGCAGGGTATAGATCTACTGTGGAGTACACACTTCCTCCCACCTGAAAATGAGGAGCTCAAAAATGTTGAGGAGAAAATGTGCATCCCCCACTATGTTGGAATGCAAGCTCCTCGGGTCCACACACATAGTACAGCCCCTCCACTCCCCAAGGTCCTTGTGCACAAGAACAATTCAGGAAACCATTCTGAGGATTCAACTTTCTTGAGGACGCCCACATCCTTTAGGTCCTCCAGTATCTGCTTCACCGTCTTCCTTTTGAGGATGTGAATAGGATGGACCTTGTGATGCAAAGGTATCACTCCCCCCCCTCAGTCTCATCTGATGATGGAAGTGCCTCAAGCAGCCAAGTCTCTCTGCAAGGACATCCAGGAACCTTTCAACAATGTCTGGGTCTTTGCTCTGGTTAGGTATGCTTAGAAATCTGCAAAACAGTAATCCATCCTAGCAGCTTTAAGTCACATGTCTAGAGCTGCTTGGTGGGACCAACCCAACACCGAGACTCTTTCACTCACACAATATACTTTGCCTCAAGTGCAACAGTCCTCGCAACTCACAGTGGAAATAAAGCTTTCTTGGATGTGCACTTTTTACCCAGGTCAATGTGTGCAGTCTTGAGGACTCTCAATATGTGTATGAAGTCGCAGTCAGAGTTCCCTGGCGATGGCGGTATAGTGCATGCTACAAATTTTCAGAACATGATAGCTACACCTCTTATAAGGATCTCATCTTCCAGAGAGGGCTTGTAGGCCGGAGGTATTGCTACTCTTCCACATAGTAAGTGGTCATCACTATTCACCGTCTCTCAGCAGATCAGAGTCCTCTCCTTGTAGGAAAGCCACTTTGTGCTTGGCTGGTTCTGGTGTTCCTGAATCGTGCTTGGAACTGCAGACCTTGAGGAAGTAGGGCCTCTTCCCACAACCTGCACATGTCTTACCAGTGGCTGGCCATGATCCCCAGTGTTCCAGACAACCGCACCTGAATCACTTTCTCTCTCTTTGCCCGAGCTGCAGATTTAATAGGTTTGCTACACCATTAATGTCTCCTAATCGATGAACCTTGGCACAAGTTGAGCAGAAGCCAGGGGCGTTGCTAGGGGGGGCTAAGGGGGCTATAGCCCCTGATCTTTTGGTTGTAGCCCCGGATAGAATCTCAGGAGCTACAGCCAAAAGGCTAGCTAGCCCCCAGTCCCAACAGTTCCGACAGCAGCTTAGCCCCGGGTCTTTTCCAGACCTAGCAACTCCCCTGGCAGAAGCACTCCTTGTAGACTTCCTCTCCGCAGGCTGTGTTCTCTTTCAAATACATGGCCAAGCAGTGGGATTGGGCGAGGATGCGATTACCACCACATGAGAGCCACAGCCTCTCTAGGATTTGATGATCTCACTTTACTGTTGATAGCGAGTGTGCAATGTTGTCTCTCCCTCACTTTATCAATTTTGGGAGCATAGGATTTCTCTATGCGCAACACTGCTTCATCAAATCCATTGGTGTGCACATGGGGGCCCACTCGTGCCATGGGAAGGGTTAGAAGCATCCTTCACCTTTCTGATGCCAAGCTGTGAAAGAGCATGGATTTCTTTCAGGTAGCTGAAGTCCATGGCACCTCCAGTGTCCATATAGGTGAGGAGCTTTTGCGTATACACTTTCCAGTATGTGTGAACTGGGGGGGGAGGGGTTCTGTGTGATGCATGGTGTGGCTTTGTCCCCCAACTGAATAGGCTGTTGTGATCTTTTGGAATAATGCACTAGGAGAGTGAGTGTTTTACGGTATGGCTTTTTGACACAAGGCAAGCAGGGTTCTTCACTGACATACAACGCAGGAACACCAGGTAAGAAGTAGTATGTTTATTCCATCTAAGTTCCTTAGTACACATACACTGGGCATCCATCCAGCCAGATAACAGGCCAACTGTCACTCCTGGAACCCATAGAACACTGACCCACACCGACACTCCAGGTGACCTCACACATTCTGCCTAATATACAAACACTAATTACAACACATTTCCCTCCCTTCATCTACCAAGAATACCACAGTGGAAAATAGGGGACCACGAACTGACCCCAAATACTGCGGAACCCAGACCATTTTGATCTAAAACTCAGACATTGTGCACAACCACAAAAAAG
Organism: Ambystoma mexicanum; assembly: GCF_040938575.1. Lineage (NCBI taxonomy): Eukaryota > Metazoa > Chordata > Amphibia > Caudata > Ambystomatidae > Ambystoma > Ambystoma mexicanum. The sequence continues at coordinate 153,531,695 of NC_090936.1, forward strand.
CCAATGCGCACACAACGTACCAGGAAAAGTGGAACACCGGAACATGTACGCCCCGAATGGAATGTAACACCAAAATCTCCCCAACAGCACAACACCCCTACCTGCAAACTACCCGAAACAATGAAACACCAACTGACCTCATGCCACTCCTGCATGCACCTTAACACCACCATGCCCCTCACATGACCCCCCACCTACTAAACCACAATTGCACAAACATATAACCATCAGCCCCCAGTCTATCACAACCAAATATCTAGCACCACCACTGTTAAAATGGATTTCTGAACTCCGTCCTGGAGGGGCAGAGGTTCAGAAGGCCAGCCTAGTTTCTTGGAACAGGGTAACCTCTGGACAAGCCAGACCAATCAAGGTAGCGATCGCGGCGGTCAAGACTAGGTCTCAAGAGGGGTGAGGGTGACTGAAAGCCTGCAATGAGCACACAAAGCAAGGACACTTACAAACTACTCCAAGCAGGTGTTATATTAAAAATATAGACACATTTATTACAAGGCCTTTGTAATATTGACCATAGTAAAGAATCACGATAAAACTCAAGTAAACCAACACATCACAATCAAATACAATATATATACAATTACCGAAGGGTCTAAAGAGTTAGAAGCACGAAATATGCAGACCACCTAGATGGGGAGGAAAACAGGCAGTGCAAGTAATCGTTTAGACCCAGTTCGCCTTCAGAGGCCACCTAACTAGAAGGAAGTCCGAGCCGTACAAAGAGTGGAGCCTTGTGCTCAAAAGTACCTGCACATGCTGGTGCCGATGGGCCAAGGGGAGTCTCTTCAAGGAAGTCAGGCAGTTCAGAGAGGTGAACAAAGGAGGGCGAACAGATCTCTGCTACTCAAGCGCGGCCTCCACTTGCAGGCAGAAACAGGGTGCGAGTGCGAAAAAGGTGTGCTGTTTAACACAGCGAGGAAAAGCTACGGGCTACTGCATGAGGGCGACCAGTTCCTAGCGTTGCTACTCACCGGTCCCCAATGCAGGCAGACCCAGGCTTCTCCGCGTCAGTTTCAGTGCTGGCAGGTTCAGATGCGAGCAGGGGACGTCTCGGCGTCGTGTAGATTCCGCGGCAGCAGACGTTAGAGTTGAGGATGTCCCAAACGCAGTGAACCCGCACAGATTGTTACCACAGCAGGGCAACGGAGCGGCCGTGTGTATTTCAGCCCAATGTACACTTCTCACTTCAGACCTGGGAATGCCAAGTGTACGAATCGTGTGAGAGTGCTAAGGACTCGGAATACAACACAACCTGACGGCGGTAACAGAGCAAGACTCCTGTGTAGGCTGGTCAGTCCACTGGATGGCCCAGAGACGCTTCTGAAGGCTTACGTGCAAGAGATGATAAAGATGCAGAGAATAGTTGTTCCCACTATTCCAAAGGGTCGAAGTACCAGTACAGGCCTTCTCGTTCGATCAGAGGCAGAATGGTTTCACAGAGCGACAGCAGTGCAGAGGAGCAGTCCTTCAGCGGATCACCAGCGATTCCTCGGTTCAGCCTCGTAGTTGCAGGATACTTGGCTCCTGTATCCCTTGTTCGTGAGCACTCAGGAGATCGACATGGTAGTGGTGTTTCCAGTCTCCTCTTATCCAGAGTTCCCTTCGCGCCAAAACGGAGAGGACCCAATGGGAGATCTGCTCACAAAACACTCACACCATACGTGGACCTATCACGGACCACGGTGGTCCCAGGCATTCAAGACACACTAGACTCACTGGCACACAGGATGTGTATTGGGACCAGACATCCCAGCCCACATCCTGGAGGCACACACAAGGCCTGTAGAAGCCCGCAAAAGCATCTGTGTTTCACGGGAAAGTACATGCCCAAATAAGGAACGCCCCGGGTCGGCTCGACCTGGGGAAGGTGAAGGGGGCAAGACGGTCAGCGGGCAGGACAAAGCCTCGTGGTCTGGCCATTTTGGAAGCCAGGCCACCATTTTGGGCTAAGCGCGAGAAACACGCTTAAACAGCCAAAAGGAGCTCAAAACACAAAGAAACTATCGCTGCCACGAGTCCCGTCCGTAATTCACTTGCACCATTCGTTAACAATCCAAAGAGAGTGTCTAGGGCCTGTAGAGTGACTAGAGACCCAAGAGAGCAGTAACTTAACTTACAGTGCCCTCTTGTGTCATGTTGCGCGAAAGCTGCAACATGATAAAAGAACTATGGAAAACAACGTTTCGCGGTACTGACTGTCTTAAGGGCATGTCAGTTTCCCCGTAAGAATGGAGCGAAAGCCCAGAGGAGTGCGGCAGAAGGCTGCACTTCTCTGGCAAAGTCTAGATCAGGGTGAAAACAACAGCAAAAAGTTTAGGGGTTGCCACAAGGAAGGAAAATTTCCTGCAATTAAGAAACAACCATGACGAACCAAAACCCCAGGAACACCACACCCTCTCAGCCCCTAACCTGCAGATGCTACACCTACCCAGGGTACAACCTCTGCACACTCCGCATGGTGCCCTGCTGCACCAAACAGGGCCAATAGGGTCAACCGGGTCAATAGCAGATACGCCATCCATTGAACAACCCAATACGAGTCCATGCACCTAACAGCAGCAACCCCCTGTGACCACAATGCCTGGCGGTACCCAATAGCCCCTAAACCAGCACTGTAACCAACAGCAACCGATAGACCACAACCAACCGTCATAGCCATGGCTGTAACGAACAGCCCGCAAAACCACTGTAACCAACAGCAACCAACCAACTGCAACCAATAACCAACCCTGCAATGCCCCTCGCAAGGCCCCATACCAACCAACTGCTACCCAACATCCAACCTACTATACCCAACAACCAAAATCATACCAACCTCACAGTGCACCCCAAGCCTCGCATGCACCTGGCCGCAGCCAACATCCCCTACCCTGTGCCGTAACCAACAGCATCTGACCACCTGTAACAGTAATACCCCACATATGGATGCAGGCCGCAACCAAAAGCTCCTAACCTGCGCTGTAACCGACAGCATCCGACCGCCCGTAACAACAGTAATACCCCACAAATGAATGCAGGCCGCAATCAAAAGCCCCTAACCTGCTGTAACTGACAGCAACCGACAGACCCTAACCGACAGAAATAACCACAGCTGTAACCAACAGCCCCCAAACCCGCTGTAACCAAAAGCAACTAATAAACTGCAACCCCCTCAACCTGTGCTGAAACCAACAGCAACGGACAGACCGCAACCGACTGTACTAACCATGGCTGTAACCAACAGCCCACCAAACCTGCTGTAACTGACAGCAACCACCCAAGCCCTAACCTGTGCTGTAACCAACAGCATCCGACCACCTGTAACAGTAATACCCCACATATGGATGCAGGCCGCAATCAAAAGCTCCTAACCTGTGCTGTAACCGACAGCAACCGATAGACCGCAACCGACTGTACTAACCATGGCTGTAACCAACAGCCCCCCACACCTGCTGTAACCGAGAGCAACCACTGACCCCTAAACTGCGATTTAGACGACAGCATCCGACCGAGTGTAATAAACAGTCATACCATACATAAGAATGCAGGCCGCAACCAAAAGCCCATAACCGACAGCAACCAACAGACCATAATCAACAGAAATAACACGGCTCTAACCAACAGCCCCAATGGACACTCTACACAACACCCACGACATCACACAGAAACACACACCCACACCCACACCAACACAATGCACTTCACAGAGTCCCATCCCAAACCGACTGTAACCATACCAACCACCTCACTCCCAACACAAACTGTAACCCCTCGGGCCCGCATAGTCACCAACTGCCCCAATTCACACCATGGACTCCTAAAGCAGCACCAGTGCCATACCTAACCTCAACACCTCACTGCACAGCCTTCCAATATCCAAACCCCAGAGCCCACCCGGCCGCTCTGGACAAAACAGCATCACACTGCCCGTACCCAAAAACCAGCAACTCCACTAAAGCTCGCACGACCATTCTGAACATGGAGCAGCACCCAACTACCCAAAATAAAAGGTACACACAACCCTGAAAGCCCGCCCGGCCACTCGTGGACCCAGACCCATGACAAGGATACCCATAACCAAACACCACACCACCGGTACCAGGTCACTCAGAGCCCACCCGGCCACTCTGAAAATTGGCAGGGGAGCTTCCCCCACAAACGCACACAGAACACCACAACACAAACAGATAGCTCTGGAAAGAAGAATAAAGAACAAACCCAGCGCAAACGCCTAGCGCCAACCCTGCACTCTCATATCCGAAATAAGAACGATGTGTCCGTTCTCACCCGAAATCAAAAACAGCAGCAAAGAATGTCAATACATGCCTAAAATTATGGAAACAAGGAACCAACCCCGCTCCCTCATGTCCAAGCTGCCCACCTGAAAAAGAAAAACAATAGATCAAAGTACAATGAGGGCATCACCAGGCACCCAGGGGCCACAACATAAACATTCATCCCTCTGACCAACAGGCCCCCAAAGAACATTAACCCATGACCGCCCCAGCACACAATACACTAACCCCAAAGGCCACAAAATGAAACAACAACACTGACTACCGGCCTCCCCCACAACAACAATCCCCTTCAGTCCTCGGATGAGGGGAGGCTTTAAACTGCAAGTAGAAACCCCCAAAGATCGGGATCCCATTTCCTCAGGTTGACCATGAAGCCGCGGCACCTCCTGCAAAACTCTTCAGTAAAAGGTCCTGAACAAATGGAGCAAACTGCACCCTGCTCCACATCGTGATTCACCTCCTCTCAAACTGTCACTTGCTTCAAGCCAAAATGCTGAAACCCGCTTAGTTGACACACCCCGACCCCAGCCGTGGCCCCACAACTTATGCCATGCTCGTCCATGAGCAAATGCCACCATACTCCTTGCAGGCTGCTCCCAGGCACTTTCCGCACCCCCATGTGCGCAAAGCTGACCTGAACGGAACCTCCAAAACACTCACAGATCCCCTGTCTCCATTCTGCGCTGCGATACAAGCCAAAAATCTTCTGCTGTGTCCCCATCTGCGCAGGACCAACACAGCCGGCATCTCCATGACAACGCTCGTGGGCGCCAATCCCCCACTCAGCGCGACAATGCCCGTCAACGTTAATCTGCGCTGACATGGACACGTAACGATGCGCCCAACATCTCCTGGCAGCTCCATTCCTCATGGCCGCCCACTCACACTCCAGTTCGGCCCTTGGACTGTAACAGAAGAGAAGCAGCCACTCCGCTTGACCTGCCACCATCCCCTTCGTCAGGGATTTCCCCCTCTCAGGCCCAGACACATCGCGGTCAGCATGACCGACTTGACTTCTGTTGCCAACAAGGCACCCCCATGATGGGTACACTGTCAGGCACACCTCGCTCCACCCATGAAACAACTGGTAAAGCAGTACACCAAGCCGACCTCCCTGTGTCCAGACGTCCCGCAGACACCGCGTCTGCCCTTCCGCCAGGCCCACGAGCACTTGGACCTGCGGTCGCCATCCCGTGCCGACACACTGCTCTAACTTGGCTCCTTCTGGCCCGTGCCACCCAGCGTACAGGCCAGACCCGAATTTCTGGCACACCAGTTGTTTGCCAGCACCGCCCAATTAACAGGCCAGATAAGCACTGCCCGTCCGAACGGCTCCTCTTCCGGGCCCGACCGCCTCCTCGGGCCCGACCTCATGCAGCCGCTCACCTTGCACTGCCCGCTCTGGCAGTACGCCTCCAAATCCACCCTCACTGGGCCTCGACACTGTTGGCCCCTGCACCACCCGGCCTGCAGGATAGCCCTGGCCCACTGCCTCATGGTCTATGGCAGGCGGGCACTTCCCCAGATGGATGTAGCTCTCGGAGGGCAGTGTACTGTACTCCTGCCGCCCCCTCCCAGCAGCAAAGACCTCCTCGTCGCCAGCGACACAAGGTAAGCAGGGTTCTTCACTGAAGTACAACGCAGCAACCCCAGGTAAGTGGTAGTATGTTTATTCCATCTAAGTTCCTAAGTACAGACACACTGGACATACATCCAGCCAGCTAACGGGCCAACTGTCACTCCTGGAACCCATAGAACACTGACCCACACCAACACTCCTGGTGACCTCACACATTCTGCCTCACATAGAAACACTTTTTTGCAACATGCTTTGGTGGCACTCCCTCGGCAATGTACTGGTAGGAATGACTCTTTGCTAAGTTTCCCTAGGTCTTGTGGCGAGGTACGAGGTTTATTGTGGAACACAGAAGGAAGGCTCTCTCCCCGCAGACTCCCAGATGCCAACTGATGGAAAAGGAACCTTGCTGGGAGGAGCCTTTCAGATTAGAAAACATGACATAGATAGGAGCACTGGACATGGTAGCATGAGGGATGTGTGCATACATGTACCAGGATGCTGCTGCATTTAATGGAACCTACACTAAGAATAAGTCATGAACGACGTGAAAAGTTTAAAAGAGGTTATGGAATACAAACACTTGCACGGGTATTATGCAAACATAAGAGCTAGCGCGAGACTCCTTGATCCCTTTATGCCTCGAAGCTTCTCGCGGTCTGTTGTGAAACATTTGAACACAACTTACCTTAATTAGGAATTCGGTATTCCGCAATAGGCTCTAAACGGCAATCTACAGTGTTCAAATCTCAAAACCATTACCAATGGAATTGTACGCATCCATTCCCAAGCAAATCCGGCAGTCATTTTAAAATTAACGTGGAAGCACACATTCCACAAGGAACGCTGCACATTCGAGTAACTTTCTGAAACCTGCACCATGACACCACAGCCAAAGGGCTCTGCTTGGTGGCAGCCATCCAAAGAAGGAAACAGGTTTACTCAGAGTCAGGCAGTGGGAGGATCTGCTCAGCCAGCTTGCAGGCTCCTGAAAACCTTTTCAAAATACCTCCCACAGGAATGCGCTGGCAAACAAAAACGGCTGAGGCATTGCGAAATAGCTCAACACACTTACTCAGAAAATGTAATCTGAAAATGTATGCAGACACTAAATCCCAGTAGTTGCTATGGATTGCATGAGCTTTTTAAAAAAAGGACAACGCAGTAAAAACAAAGTCCTCTTCTGGGGCGGGAATTATGATCATAAGTTGGTCAAGAGGCACACAAGATGCATCATTTCGATTCTTCTTTATTATAAGAGTAAGACAAGCCTCTACAAACTACATCTGCATATCCCCTCTTGAACACTCCCAATTGCTCCAATCCAATCAGTCTCGCAAGCCTTAGATATGTCACGTGTCTGACCTTACAAGTCCTCATTCCCTATGCCACCAATAATGCAGGCACTATGCCAGCTTCAGAAGAAACATCAGGAAAGCTGACACAAACACAATCCATCTTGACCATAAGCACCAATCTTTAATCATCCCACCACAATCAGTAGAATGGCTCTCCTCCAAAACCCTTGTTCACTACAAAAGATCAGACCATAAGTGTGGTGAACTGCTAGGGATAATACCTCTGCCCCATTAATAGAATTCTGAATTTGCATCACAAATAGTTGTAACAATGGAAATTCTATGTCAAGTCCGCTTCCTATTAAGCAAGGCCAAAGCAGCACAAGCACAACCTCAGAAGCTTGTACAATAGGCTCACATCAAAACATGTGAAAGGCACCTTCATTCCACAGTGCGATGAGCCAACAGGGCCATTATTTGCAATGTGTCAATGAGACAAACAGCTGTGAAATGGACAATCTCAACATTTTGATACTGGTGCCATACTGTTGCAAACACCTAAACATTTACCAACAAAGGTATTCCTGATAGAAAAATTAATAACCCTAAAACTCATCTTAGTCCTCTATGAGGAGTCAGAAATTTTACTCGGACGCACGTTTGCCATGTTTTTGGTTAAAGACTTTCATTCAAAGAAAAGGGGTTGGGGAAATGCCTCTTTGACCCTGCTCCAGGAGGCATTTCCCTACCTAAACCAAAACTAAGGATATATTGGTGTCAGACTGTCCAAAACAATGTCCTGTGTCCGAGGTTCTATTCTGACCCTCACACTAAAATTAAATTCTAAAGTGAAATGGGAAATGTCTAACATTTGGGAGGTTTTGAAAAGTGTTAAGAAAATAAGAATAAATTGTTCCAACACAAAGGTTCTTTGAGGAGGAGAAGTCTCTGCCCCAGAGGAGAGCTCCCTTCCCCTGAATTCCACTTTGGTCTTTGAGTTTCACGTATAACAGTTCCTTATGCCCCTTGTGGCCAACAGCAATATTAATGCATGCACTTGTCTGACTTTGCAATATGTTTCTTCCTAGCACCCAGTATTGCCTTCCTGCCTTTTTTCTGACTTGGTTCACAAAAATCCTTTTCTCAGTCCTGCTGTTTTTTCTCAGGATCTCCTTATTAATCAGCACGATCCTTCTTTTATTCCTGATGTTACTTCTCAGGACCTCTTTTTATTACACACAGGTGTAGCCGTCTCATATATTCTTCCATCAGGCTTCTTGCTTTCATACCCTTTGTGCTGGTCTGGTATACTCTCCTGCCACAATGTCTTGTATTTTCACACTTGTTATCACCCAGGCTCTGTGCCCTTTTCCAGAGTTGCACATATACTTTGTCTCTCTCACTAAGTGCTTCAAATGTATTATCCATTTCGGGTTCCTTCTATATTTGCACAACACATATTCATGTGGTTGTAAGGGTTTTGTTTACAATTCGAATTCCCTTTTGATATTAAGTTCATTTGTTCTTTCTCTCTCGGTTACTAGTAGTCCATTTACTTTCATTCGATATGGCCACTGATACGCCCCAGGGTCCCCTCTGCCTCTGGGCAGACTCGCCATCTTTGCTTGGCATTGCTGAGTTCTCAAGCGGACAACCGGAGAACTGTTTCTATCGGTTTTCCTCACCCGACTTCTTCCTTCTGGTCTCTTTGGCTTTCCTTCCACACGTCTGCTTCTCTCTAGGCTCTGGTAAAGCAACGTGCTGCTCATAATCATTTGGGAATGCCCAGGAGTCCCACGCCAGCTCCTGGCATTCGCCCAGCGTGTCTTTTCTTCGCAGCAGCTTCTGCTTTCTTCGATGACGAGCCCCCGGGCTCCACCACACCGGTAATTGCCCTTTGGTTTTCTAAAACTCACGGAGAGACCTTGCTCTTTCCTGCAATCTCTAGTCGATTTCCATTTTCTGCTTCATTTGTCTTTTAAATTTCCCCAGGCACCGGTGTGTATACACAACCACTAGAGCGCTCGCTGAGGTGGTCGCTTCCTGCGCTCTGCACTGCTTGGTATCCCTCATCCTCGATCCAGTATTCCTGTCATTCTGGGAAAGGAAGTCCAGTTTTTAGAACAGTCTCTGAAAATTAAAAAAAAACTTTCTTAGTAGTTTCAAATGGGGAATGAGTTCTGGATGAATGATGGGTGGAATTGTAGAGTGATTTCCCTATTCTTCATGGAAGAAAGAGTGGATGCATAACAATAGGTCATTAGGCAATTGGAAAGAGCAGGGTTATATTCAAGAGAAAATGGGGAATACCAGATCTCACCCGATGAAGCCATGACATCTCCCCGGAGGCTTTCTCTCCCATGTGATCCTCCCTCATATAGCTGTCCCCAGGGTCATTTTCAGGTAGCGGCTGCCGTCCCCTGGCCACATGGGAGGAGGTTATCACCAGGAAATCAGTGATGACTCCATCAGGTTTATCACACCTCCTAGAGATACGAAAGCCAACTCCCTCCAGAGTGAAATCCTTGCCGGACACATCCAATGTCCTGACAACAGAGACGCTTTTCAAAGACTAATTTCTCTGCGAGGATATTCTCATTATCCAGCCGCACTTGCAACAGAGAATATGCCTTCTCCACTTCGCATAGGCATGCATATTTGAACCTAAATTGAGCCCACTCCTGAAGCGCCTTCAACAAATAAACCAATGAATAATGCCTCACACGGAAACCCTCCACCAGGAAACAAGGACTTGAAACGGCTTATCTCTAAACATTAACTGTACGATAGCAGAAAAAAGAAGCCAATGACACTTGCACTGCTCCATCGTGAACGGGATCCAAATATTCCTGATCACACCAGCGAGAGCAGGCAGAATTGTAGAACTTGATCATAATTGGAGCTCACGAGTCCCTGATGAGCATAGTAGCTGCTTCTGAAAACCCTTAGAAGATCATTGTTGTAGTGTCCTTCCCAGATCTGAAGTACTACACCTGGACAAGTAAGTATATCAAGTGACTTTATTGTGCTGGGTACAAGTAAGTATGTGTGAAACCACTGGCATCCAGCACCAATCCAGCTCCAAGACTAACTGCCACTCTGCGGAACACCCCAGAGGCCAAAGCCCGACATTGCAGGCACCCATTCCAACATTCTGACATACAGAAGACTATTAACCTGCAAAGCAGAACCTTCTCCCCTGAACACCCTTGCAACCAATACACTAGGAACGCCTGACCTGAATGGGTACTTCCACTGAACCGAAACCAAGCACACTGTAACCCAAAGGAACCAGACACCGCTCCAGGAAATTAAGCATGGGCAGTGAAAAATAACCTGAAACGCCTCAACAAAATCACCTTACTCCACATACCCACAGCGATGTACACACTTAAAAGTGGACAATAATTCCGAGGGTCAAAACCATCTCTGAAAACACCAACCAAACCCTACTGACACCTCCGACACACACCAACAGTGGCAGTCAACTAAGACCAACCGAAATGAGCAAAAGGTACAAACCGAAAAAACTGCTACACCAAACTGACAGGAAGACAACCACCCTAAAAAACACAAATCTCCCTCCACCCCGGTCTGCCACCCCAGGGTCATAAGGCTGCTACACCCAGGCAGAGACTTGCTCTCTCCTGAGCAAAGAAATTACCCAAACATGCCAAGACCACCAAAAACAAACAGAACTCCTCCTACTCCGGACTGCCACCCCAAAGTCCTAGGTCTGCCACACCCAGGCACGAACCAAAACACTCATCCATGAGCAAAACTCAAACCACCACCAGCCGACAAACAAAACACCATACTAAAACAACCTAGGCAAACACCCAAACCCAGGACCATACCAAAATGTACCAATACTGAGACTGGATAACACATCCCGTAAGGGACAATAAATCAGGCAACCCCCGATAGCCATGCCTGTCCTAAGAACAGGATGTAACCCTGCACACACCAACAAGCAATGCAATCCACCAAGCAAATAAAGACCCCCAAAAGTCACCCAGACAACCAAACCAACACACCAGCAACAACCACTGCCCAAATGATCAACCACTTCACCTGCAGAATGAGGCAAACAACACAACACAACCAAACTAGTAACATTCAAAAGACCCAGGAAACAACAGTACCCAAATGACCACCCTGAAAAAACAACTGCACCCAATACTTGTTGCAACCCAGCAAAAGAAAAAACTACGCCAACATTTATTGCAACCCACCAAGGAACTGAACCACTGTACCTCACTGCACCAACACCAAAAACAGAGAAAACAACCTAACTCCAAAACCCTGCAGTACCACACTGCACACATAACCCTGCAGCCCCTCACTGCTCACATGACTCCGATACACCAGACTACAGAATAACCCTGCAGCACCTCACTGCACAGACAACCACGCAGCACCTTAGTGTACCTATAACATCTGCAGCATGTACACTGCACCCCACACAGGAAAACATAAAAACAATGTATGACATGGCTGCAATGCTGGATTATCCCCACCTGTAACTGCAATGTAACGTAACCCTTATTGACTGCTTTCAATTGCAACTGTAACCAGATCTAACTTATGCGCCCGTATGCCCCTGGGCCTGGCTGCGCTTTATAAATAAATAAATACAAATACAAATACAAAGCTTAAACAGCCCCCCACCCAACACCCCGCACAACCAGTAACCCAGGAGTGGGGATAAATCCACAAGTCCAGTACCTGAAAAATGAAAGGGTAAAGCATAATCACAACTAACATTGGTGCAAGAGTGTACTTTCAGAATAAACCCAAGAAACAAACATGCATCCTCAAGTCCATGAGCCTTCACACACACCCCCCCCCCGCCCCCCAGGCTGCAGCCTAGACCACAGCACTCACACTGCCTGGGGCATTTGTGCCTTGCTCTGCTCTCCTAAAGCCGGCCTACTGGCTGGCGCCCTAGATGGATGGGCCATCGGTAACACAAGGCTGTTAACACAACTCCCCCCCCCCCCCAACTCCCCACAGCTCCAGCTCTTCACCAAAATGTTGCAGGGTCCTTCCCAGTTCCGAAGTGCTATGCCTGGACAAGTAAGTATGGTAGTTGGTGCCTTTATTGTGCCAGGAACAGGTACGTATGTACATATGTGTGAAACCCCTGCCATCCAGCACCAAGCCAGCTTCAAGACTAACAGTCAGTCTGTGGAACACCCGAGAGGCCAACACTCCACATTCCAGGCACGCACACCAACATTCCACGAATGCAAAGCAGAATACGACAATAATCTATACCTGAAAGCCTCCAGGCCTCCAACTGAAGTAACCCAGTCTGATTCAGAGGGTGTGGTTCATCATGATTGTGCCACACTATGTGGCTGAAAAGTGGCAGAATACAAGGGGCTTCTGTAGCGATTTGCAGTTAGTGGATACCGTGCCTGGACCGGCTATAGAGGAGTCATCAGCACAGCTGATGGCCGCCATCTCTGGGCATGCAACACAACCCTCAAGGCCACTGCAAAAGGGGAAGAGTGTAATGCATCCCCGTCTCCGGATTCTGAAAAAAACAGGTCCATAGCCCTCTTCTCCAGCTGTAACTGACAGGTAACTGGGGATTCAGACATGAAGCAAACAAGTGTACCTGAAGAGGCCCCCGCTGCTCCCGTTCCATCAGAATCAGATCTACTCCTCTGTCCAGCATCCAATTGCTGGAATCTGTCCAGTCATTAGAGCACTAATCTGCCTCTAGAATCTGGGACACCAAGAAATTCCACATGAACCCTCAACAAGCAACGGAGACATAACTTCCAAAGCATGATGATCAGATCACAAAGCTGGCAGGACCTGGTGGTCGCCAGTCGGTTCATGGACCCGATGGCAGATTGGTTGTCCATGAGCAACCAAATGATACAATGGGGTGGATTATTTGTGAAACAGCAGTCAACAAAGGACCCTGCAAGTATCTCTAAACAAATTATATGCATTAGACAATCCTGGTGTGACCATAGACCACCAGTCAAGAGTGGACCACACCTGGGTTGCAACTATAGGAGGCTTGTGTCCCACTGAAATAATAGGTCTGTGGCCAAGTCTGCCCTTCCGTTCCAGGATCCATTGAGCAATCTACCATTCTAATTCTGTTCTTGCCCCTAAAGAGAGTCGGACCCAGGTTGTGCAGCTTAACCCTCTTCTTTTTTTCAATCTCTGAAGATCCCTAAAGTGCAAGTGGCCCAAGACGATGGCCTGAATGGATGAGCAGAGCAGACTTAGGTCCTTGCCAAATTACTCAAACAGATTGCCCTCATTTGAAGTGCTCGTTCTTGATGCCTCTTATCTGATTCTGCTGAGGTCTTAGGGAATAAATAGTGAGGTCTATCCTGAAACTCAGAAAACCATGTTCTGGGATTAAAGAATTTTCAATTTTTTCCAGTTCATTACAAACCTAAGCATTTTAAGAGACTGAAAGGTCCACCACAAATGCAATAAAGAATCCCTACATTCCCCGAATCTGTTGGTTGTCTTCACGGCCACCAGTCTGGCTTCAGAGCAGCCAGAGGAGTGGAAACTGCTCTACTGAACACCTGCTATTTTAACTTGATTCTGTGAGAAACCTGAAGGTGTCTCACTGACTAGTCCCTGGGGATATGTCATAGCTATTGGATCTAGTTCATGGGGCTGGACTAGTGAGGGAGGATCACCTGGATGAGGGGTCCTCGGGGAGTGGAAGTGGGACACCGACGGGTGAGACACTGTATCCCCTCCCTTATAACACCTTTTCCCCCACTCTACCCCGAAGGATATTGAGAAGTTTTACCCCCACCCCCTTTCCGACACTGACATTTTCTTACTCCATGAAAGACAACGGACTATATCCAGGGTCGTTTACCTGACATGTCCCAACACAAGGGTCAGGCAATTGACAATAACTACACACCCGGTGGCCCTTTCCCTTCTGCACAGGGATAAAAGGTGACGCACACTTTGAGCAAGGCAAACTGCAGGAGACATCCCCTATTCCAGAATGGCAGTTCAAGAGGAGGAGAAAGGTGGCGAGGACGCCAAGGAGGGAAGTGCCCTTGCCTTTTTCAACCCAGACCTGCGAAGCCTCCGTGAAAGGAATCATGAAACCAGGAACAATGGCTAGCGTGTGGATTAATAGAGGTCAGTGGTACATGGGACCCACCTGCACTGATAACCAAGGTAGGGAGAGATGATTGTTACTGTGTTTATCGTCCTTGACTCCAGAGACAAGAAATGCCAAGCTGTTCATCACAGTCAGTGAGTTGGAGGGGGAACCGATATTAAACTTAACTGTGTTGAGCAAAGGTTGCAAATGGCAACATAATGTGAATCAAAGAGCCTTGTGTGTTACAGAATTGCAAAAAACCAGGGAGAGACTGGCTGCAGAGTGGTTCGGCACCATGTGGGCGCTCATTCGAAAGACTCTGGTTGGCCCTCTTCTGTTAAAACTACAGATGCCAGGAGGGCCTAGGAGAGCCGGACGTAAGAAATCAAAGTGGTCATACAAGGGTCGAGTAAAAATCCCTTGTACAATTGGAAGTCTTTAACACATGGAAGAAACAAAGTGAACTGTAGTGGGGCAAACGTGAACCAGACTGAGGGATGCCTGACAATTAGGGTGGTCAGTAACACCACGAGAACATTGAAGTATGCGAAGCCTGACTGGGGCCTAGGAAAATAACCTAAGGGGTCTAGCAAACTAAGGTAAGTGTGAACCCGACGGAGGGATGCCGAAAGAAAGCTAGGGGACCGGAACCCTGCTTTTCTCATGAGATGAGAAAATCATGAACTGTGTTCGGATGACAAGCAACCCGACCGAGGGATGTCTACAGTGAATTGATGGTCTGAGCCCAATCAAGGGAGGCTATCATAACCAAGAGGAAAGCTAAGGGAAGTAAATCCTGCACTGCGATAAAGCAAAGCGAACTGTGCAACTGGCAAATGTGAACCCGGCTGATGGATGTCCACAGTGAAAGATTGTCTAAAGAGACATTCAGACTCGTGAATACATCAGGTGAAAATATTCGGAGTAAAAGGTTGTAGTGAACCTCACGGAGGGAGGCTAACATTCGAGAAGTGTCTGAGCCCGGAAGAGGGGGATCTAGGGGTGAAGAGTCATCACCCAATGTACCTACGGAAAGGACTCTTGTTATTTTGGACACATCAGGCGCTCTGAGGCAAGAGACTTTGTAGAAAAGAGACTTAACCACCCAAGGTCCAGATATCACTGAAAGGAACTGTAGTGTCGGGGGGGGAAATTCTGCCGGGGTCGGCCGGGCCGTCCGCAGACCTCCGGGCAGGGAGGCCCCAACTCCTCCCGTATATCCCAGAAGAGATAGAGTATGAGACACACGCAAGAAGCAAGGTGACTCTGCTGCTTATTAAACAAAAACAGCAGGGATGGGTCAAGGATCGTACGCGTCCGTCCTGACACACACACAATCGTGGGGCTCGCAGGCCCTTTTTACCTTAGTATGACGCGCTACTTGCGTCACCTTAGAAAGTTAGCAAAAAACCTATTGCCACTCTTAATTGGTTGCTCGAGTGGTAGGGTTAGTATAGCATACGTATAGAGAACAATATTAGTGGACAAGGGTTAGTCAGGTGATATATCTGGGTTGTCCCTACAATTAGATACATGAGAATTGTTACATGAAGACTCCTGATGATTGGTCAATGTTAATGGCGTCAGTGATAGGAGCCCCATGTTCTGATTGGTGCGCCCGCGAGCTTCCCAGCCTGGGACCATCGCTGTTCCCAGCTCTCGGTGTACCTGTCATTTGCAACAATGTTTCACTATGAGTACGTGCAGATAATGTGAGGACTTATTCATGAGTTGGAAGGCCGACTACTCCCACTGTCGCAGATGTCCATTGAGCCTTTTAAGTGCATCTGCCCGTGTCTTGTAACGAGGGATCCAGACGCCTTCTTTCTCCTGGGCTTGGCATCCTGTCAGGTTCAGCTTGGTCACGTGAGGTGGGACCGTGTTTGAGGCAGAATTCTGCACAATTAATATTGTTTTTCCACTGTGTGCCTGGTTTAATTTGCAGGTGTGACTTTAACGTTGGTGCGCGGCGTGCGAGGTTGCAACATCGTGCCCTTGATGGTCTGCTTTCGGAATGTGGGTTTGCAACATTGCGACCTTGGCTGTTTGCTTTCGCCGGGCTCATTCTGCAGGATCAGCAACCTGACTCTTGTTCTTTTAACGTCCATGGAAGCTCTTGCTTGCGGCCTACTTAGGCCTGGTGTATAGATAGAACCGTTTGGTACACAGGCGCTTTAGGTTATAGTATCATATTGTCTTATGACCAGTATCGTGTCTTCGTTTTATTTCTCATTATGGCACCTGGGTTTAGGAGAAGCGTAAGCAAGCTCTTTAGATGAGGTCATGATGCGTCTTGCGTTTCTGCATTTTGAGAGCCTATGTGGAAAATAATAAAGATGCACGTCCGTGAGTATGTCTGTCGCCTACGTCATAGCACTGAGTATATTCTTCGTGTAGATTGGTGCGGGAGTGTCCAGCGTGTATATTTGTACAGGTGTGCTGACCGTTGGCTAGGTCGTCATGGCATCTCTAACGACGTGTTGGTTTTAGTCTAGTTGATCCATGCCGCAGGTGTCGGCATGGGCAGGGCGTGCTGCTGGGCAGGCAGATGGACACATCTGTATGTTCCTGTACCAGGGTATTTGGTCGTCTGGTAGATGGGCAAACTCTTCTCGTGGCGGGTGCCTGGGCCGTGATCCTTTAGGCCAGGCGCGAGAGGGGAAGGACGGGAGCCTGTTTTTCCATTCTCCCACTTCAGTCCCCCCTCTGGTCGACTTGTCGACCACAAACATATCCTTTTCGTTATCTCCTCTTACTCTCCATATTTTAGTTATTCCTCCTAAATGTCCATAGTGGTTAACATGATCTTCAAATGACCAATACATATATTCACAGGTTCCTCCAGGAGTACAGTATACCCATTTCCCTATGTAACTCCTGGGGTTTCTTGGGTTCTCGATCTTCACCGATGGTGGGTCCAGGTGGTTGGTGATGATCTGGTTGCGCAATTTCTCTCTCTCTCTTGTATTATTATGCCTGTGTGTTGGCCGTCATCTGCTGGCATCAAGGGGTGCATACCGACCATTTCAAGCAACTCGTCGGTGGTGCGTGCCTTCCGGGCCTTCCAAAACCTTATTATGATCATTATAGCTCCAGCCAAAATAGTACAACCAACTATAATTTTCAGTCCATCTGACAGCCAAGATGGCATCCATGACCATAATAGCGAAAACCAGCTCTCATCCTTTTTCACACCTTTACTTTCATCCATCATTTTGGAGTGCATCTGGGCCAATTGTGAAACTGCTTCTGTCAGTGTACCATTGCCAGCATCGTTGGCAGGAATGAACGTGCAGCATGATTGTCCTATCTTTGCGCAGACTCCTCCTTCCATGGCTGTGAGGAGGTCCAATACATATCTGTTCTGGAGTGCTACCATCCTTACAGCTCGCAGCTCCTCTTTTATTGCGTCGAATCCATTTACTGTAGAATTGATGGTCATCATTAGTTCCCATCTAGTTATCTGGAGCCATTTTGCGTTTGCGTAAGCCTGCAGTCCCGGATGGATTATTGAGGAGAAGAACATTGCTGCTCTGCTGAATAGTCTGTGTTCTGGCGGAATTGAAGTGAGTGCCGTCTCCGACCTTCCCCATAGGTAATTTCCTGTCAGAGGTTCTCCTTGTCTTTTCTTTCTATTTAGGACAGTATTATTGCCGCTGGTCCTGTTCCCTTGCTCCTCCTGGGGTGGTGCAGATCTCTTCTTTCTCTTGTCCCCTTCATCCATTTTGGGAAAGTTCGCCACATTCACATGCCTCTTGGGCACCACTAGTGATGGTACATTGACGTGCACCATTGTGCACACACTATTCCACAGAGGGGGCAGTGTGTGGTATGCCTTTTCTCCACAGGCCCAGTAATGGTCCATTATCACTGCTGTTCCTGCTCCCCCCTCAGGTAACTCCATCACGCTTGCACAGTTGGTGTTGTATCCTACGTCCACCTCTCCTTTATGCTGGTAGCATACCTTAGGCGCAGTCAGCGGCAGTATTGTTATTGGGTCTTCATCCGTCTCTATCCACGTGAGCATGGGTACGTACTTGATCCAAGTCGTCCAACATCTGTGGTTGTGTGCCTCGATAGTTGAGATAGTTTCCTTTGTTACCATGTTGCTGCCAATCACTCCTATCTCCCAATTGTTGTCCAAGTACACCTTCCCCGTTATCGTCACCAGTGGCCTCTCCCAGCATCCTAGTTTACCAGGAACTTCAGTGGCGTACCAATCACATGGTAAATACTGCAGTGTTACTTTCTTTGTTTCCCCTTTTGCAGGACCACTTGTTATGTATCTGAATGCTTCAGCATGTAAACTGCTCTTGTGGTAACTCAAATAAGTCTTGAGGAAGTTGTTTTCGTATGGGTATGAATCTCGTGTTTTCCACACCATATGCACCACTGTCCCTTGAAATCTTCCTTTCGTTTGGAACAGTGCCAAGTATATTATGCATCGTGCTGTTTTTTCATCTATTTCTGTGGCAACAAATGTTCGAGAATCGCTCATGGCGTATGGTATTAATGAGCAAACGTAGCAGCTGTCCTCTGTTGTCTGCTTACCAATGCGGGTCATGTGTTGGTACCATATGTTGTTTGAGACGTGTGCTGAATCTTGTATATAATTATCAATACCTTTATTATCTGAGTATGTGCTGCGTTGAACTCTATTTTGCTTGTGTGTAATTTTACTAGTATCACCTGACGTAACACCTGTTGCAGCTGGGGATGGGGGTGTATTAGGTTTGGGTACAGCAATAATGTTGATAGCACAGCTGTACTGCCATACAGAGGCAGCCAAGAACCCGGTGATCATCAAAATCCCTATTATTTTTATTACATATTCTAATTTCACCGGCATTTTGCTCTTACCTTGCTGCGGTCCGGCAGCGTATTCTTGCGACGTTAAAGTTGCCCGCCTGAAAATTCTCAATATGCTGGTTATTAAATGTTAGTTGTTGTTGTTTAAGCTCTCCCTATCAAATAGTCATTCAGTGCCCAGGCGAAGAGCTGTTCCCACGCTAATCTAAGCGATCTATCTCTTAGGGCAGGCAAGTATGGGTGGAGGTGGGGCATTGAGTATTCTATGGCCAAGAGGAATGCTGTGTAGTAGACACGTACCCTTCTCTTTTTCAGGTACGTTGGCCTTTTTATTTCATATACAAATTGGTGTGACAATTCTTCTGGGTAGTTATCGTCTGAGGGTACCATCTACTCCTGGGCAGTGAATTTGTTAGTTATCTATTTTCTTAGCAGTACAACAATACGCAGTTCCTGCATGTGCGAGAGAAAAGAAAGCATTCACGTGTTTACATGTGTACTTGTGCAAGACAATGTCCTTTAGTTCAGTTATTACTTGTAGTGGGGGTAGGGGTCAATGGGCAGGGGGTTTGGGCTCAACTGGCGGAAGTATTTTTACTCTTTGAGCGTGTGACCATGGGGTGGGCAGTATGGGGATCACCCTTTTCTTTTTCAGTTATTGTCTCTGGGGAATCTGGGGAGTGACAGGGTATGGGGACACTTGAGCCGCTGGTCGTAGTAGAACTCTCTTCCTCCGTTGGTGATGTTGTTGTTCTTCTCCCAATGGTCCTGTCGGTGGAGCTGGGGCGGGTCTGGAGTTTGTAGGTCTTTACATCGTGTAGGTGGTTCCAGGCACGCTTGTCCTATAGCTTTACCGCTCTCGTTGATACCTCCTCTACCAGATGGGGGCCAGTAAATCGTGGACTATTCCATTTCCTATTGAAATTGCGAAGTAGTACGTGGTCACCTTTAGCAACTTTACACAGTCTTTCCTTTTCCAATTCTTTATCCGCGTCTTCTTGTTGATTGCTGTTAGACCCGCCCCGTGTGCGCTCGAGCTGTTGACACAAACACTACACTAGTAATCAAAGAAGACACATATTGGTACATTTCATCACCAAGAACACTCGCTGTGCTTTCGTGGTCAGTAAATGCTCTTGATGTTGGCGTTAGGGGAAGGCGCATTTGACGTCCCGTAACCACCTCGTGTGGGGTGAGGTGGTGGTCGGACCCTAGTCTATTCCTTAGCTCAAATAGGGCTAATGGAAGGCACTATAACCAACTCTTCTTTGTTGTTTGCTGTATCTTTGCAATTGCCTCCTTTAATAGGCCATTCAGGCGTTCACATACACCGTTGGCCTGTGGGTGGTATGCACATGCAAATTTATGCTTTATGTTCAGCAAGGATGTGATGTGCTGGAACATTTCGTTTGCGAAATGTGGGCCATTATCTGACCTTAACACCTCGCACACTCCCCACCTTGGGAAGACCTCCCTCACTAGGAATTTAGCTGCTCTAAATGCATCTGGGTGTGAACAGGGCCCTGCTTCAATCCACCTAGAGAATGGGCATACTACTACAATCCTATACCTATTTCCTTGACATATGTTGATCATATCAACATAGTCAATATGGAGATGCCGGAAAGGTCCCTCTGGCCGGGGTATAGTACCTCTTACCACCTTTAGAGTATGGCCGGCCGTAAACTGTTGACATGTGAGACAATTACTGATAAAATTTGACACATGAGAATTTAACTCGGGGCAGAACAAGTCTTCCCTAATTCGTGCTGCAATTACTTCCTTGCCTGTGTGGGCTGGATGATGTAGTTGGCTCAGGGCAGTGTTCAAAAGTGCCAATGGTATTACAACCTTTCCAGTGCCACCCTGGCGCCATAGTGCGTCAGTTGGTGACATTGTACATCCTCTTTTTACCCATATTTCTTTTTCGGCCATTGGTGCAGCCGCTTGTAGCTCCATAATCTGTGTGGCTGGGAGATGGGTGTACCCTTCTCTTATTAACATCTCCTTAGCCATTCCCCTCCCCCTCCCTCTCTGTGACACTGGGGGGTTCCATATCTCACCAAAGTATGCAGCATACTTCGCATGTGCGTCTGCTGCTGCATTCCCCTTCGAAACGTGGTCTTCACCGTTGGTGTGTGCGGTGCATTTTACTAAAGCTAATTCTTGGGGGTCATTTATTACTTCAATTAGTTCAGCCAATAAGAGGGCATGTTGCACTGGGGTGCCATCAGCTCTCCTAAACCCTCTTCTTCTCCATTTCGACAGCCCTGAGTGGACAGTGGATGTAACATATGCGCTGTCGGAGTATATGGTCACTCGTTTGTCAAAGCTTTCCTTCAAAGCCAAGATCAGTGCAACTAATTCCGCTGCTTGAGCGGAGTAATGCTGTGGTAATTGTACACATTTCATTGCCACACACACCAGTACCTCCATCATTTTTACCACTGCTGCCCCAGTTCTCCTTATACCATCCCTTTGATCGATAGTTGATGACCCATCAATAAATAACAGCTCACCCCCCTCTAGTGCGTTCTCTTCAACCTTTCTAGTACATGAGTACATTTCAGTTATTTCTGTACAGTCATGGGCATAATCTCCCTCCTCAATTACTTCTGCTAGGAACCGTGCAGGGTTGACCGTGCTACATCTAACAATTGATAGTTCAGCTCTGGATAAAATGATCTCATAACCTGATGCCCTCTGCGTGGTTAGGGTGGACTTAGGTTTATTCAATATTGCAAATAGTGCATGTTCCACAAACAGTGTAGTTGGGCACCCCATGGTGATTGCTGATGCCTTTTCCACCGCAAAAGCAGCTGCGGCGAGACCTTGTTCGCAAGGGAAGTGACCTAACATCACAGGATCTAAGTGGCCGCTGTAAAATGCTACTGGTTTGTAGCCCATGCTTGTTTTTTGAGCCAACACTGCTTTCATTACTGCTGAGTCGCAATGTGAAAATATAAAAAATTGTCGCTCATAGTCTGGGGATGCCAGTACTGGAGCAGTTGATATCGCATCTTTCAATTCAGCAAAAGCCTCTCGTTTCCATCGTCCACCCCAGCTTTTTCTCCCCTTTATTAGCTTCCCTTAACGCCTCAAGCAGGGGTCCTATGTATGAACTGTAATCAAATACCCACGCTCTACAGTAGTTGCACAGCCCCAGGAATTGCTGTAGTTCCCTCACAGTTTGTGGCATTGGAGTGTTTGAAATGGCCTGTGCTCTTTGTGGTGCAATCTTTAAAGCTGACCAATGTAAAGTACCTGTTCTTGACAGTACTGTATTTTTTCCATGTCTACCTTGTAACCTTTTTCAGCCAATATTGTCAACATCTTTAAGGAGTCCTCTCTGCATGTTCTTTCGTTTGTACTGCAAATTATTATGTCATCCACATACTGCAACACTGTGCTTTCCACTTCAATGTTACCCAAATCCATCTGTATCACTCTATTGAAAATTGAGGGTGATTCGCAATACCCTTGTGGCAATCTAGTGTGCTTCCACTTTGTGTTTCTGTAAGTGAAGCTCGTCAGATCTTGTGAGTCTGGGTGTAATGGTATTGAGAAAAAAGCATTTTTAAGGTCGATCACTGTAAATCGTGATGCCTCTGCTGGAATGCCACACAATATCGTGGCTGGGTTTGCTGCTACGGGATATTCCGCTTCTACTATGTTGTTCAAGGGCCTGAGATCCTGTATGAAGCGCCAAGACCCCCCTTTAGCCTTGCGCACTGGGTACACAGCCGTGTTACATGGTGATTCCGAGGGGACCAATATGCCATTATTTATAAGGGCCGTTATGGTTTCATATATGCCCTCATCTGCCTCTTTTTATAGTGGGTACTGTTTTACTCTGGGGAGTATTGCACCTTTTTTCAATTTTATTCTTACTCCCCCTATACCTTTTATGCACCCCACGTCATAGGGGCCAGTAGTCCACAATGATTTGGGTACCTTTGACATATCCTCCTTAAAGAAGGGGACTGGGGTGCATGCGGGTGCCTCAAGTGCCATTGCAATTTTCTGTGCTACTTGTTTGTAAGCCACTCTTAGCCATATTTCCACACTCATCATAAACACCATTTCACCTTCTTCCTTTTCATCTGAGAACAGCTCCTCATCTGACACCTGGGTGAGCCTACATCCTTCTGTTAATGCTATCACGGCCCTCCATGCTCTTCCTTCTCTGTCTTGGGCATGTACAGCAATGTAATCAGCTGTTGCAATAATGCTCTCAATGTCCATTACGACTACCTTTCCTTCTGGTTCATTAACAGGTGTTTCTGGTCTGAACAGATAGGCTGCTGGCCTCCTCCATATTTTCCCTTCTATCCCTGGCAATCATACAATTGCCATATCTGTTCCATACTGGAATAGTTCGCCATCTACTGGCTCCGCCCTAATCGCTGTCTGTCCGCAGTATGCTTGCATAATCTGTCGTGCTGTGAGCATGTTAATCCCTGGAGTAGAGCAAATTATGCCGTCCTCAGTAAAGGAGATCGTCATATTCAACCTGTTCATTATGTCTCTCCCCAGTATATTTACTGGTGAGGCACTATAATATAGAAGTGGAACTGACAGATCATAATCTCCAATAGATAAGGGAATGTTATCAGTAAAGGGAACCAACCCTCTAGCCCCAGAGAATCCTTGGGTGTTCATGGCTTCGCCTGACTTCTTAAATTTACCTTCCCTTATGCAAGACCGGGTCGCCCCGGTGTCAACAAGGAATGATAATTTTTTGTCACCTATCGTTACCTCTATGCGTGGCTCCTCCGCACTATTAGGTGTTACTGACAGGATGGGACACACCAAGGCCGTCTGTGGGCTGTCCTATTGAGGGTACAATGATTAGCCATTTCCTGTGTAAGGGTTGTGTCCCAAGACCGTCACCCTACCCAGTTGTGTTTGTTGTGCTTGGGGTTGTTGTGTCATCGCTACCTGTTGTTGTGGCAGTGAATATGTCTGTGGCTGTTGTTGTGTTATTTGTTGTTGTTGTTCATTTCCCTGTTGCAACGTCTGCTGTTGTTGTAGGCCCTGCTGTTCCTGTGAGGGCCTTGGTTGTCCCGGTTCACTCCATGATGGTGTTCCTGGTCTAACTCTACACGTGCGTTACATGTGCCCCAATAGTCCACAACTCCAACACACCGGTGGTTCCCTACTCTGCCATGGGAAGCTCCCTGTGTTGTCCTGGTATACTGGTTGCCCTGTGGGGTAGGGATTTCTAAGTCCTCCCACCTGTTGTTGGGTGTTATATCCGTATCCTCTCCCTCTCATAAATCCTCCTCTCCCCCTGTTAGAATTATAATACCCAGCTCCTGCCATTGTATGTCCTCCTCCCATGTTGGTCGTGTATGGTTGTATTGGCGGCGCCTGTTGTGTTACAGTCTGTGAAGGTGGTATTTGGGCGGAATCTTGTGCAGCCACTACTTGTGTGGGGCTTTGGGTCATTGTTGTGGGCGTAGTTATTAGTGCCCCTTCCATTGTGTATTTAGTAAGTTTTTTCTGTACTAGTTTAGCCTCTTCCGTTTTCCTGTCCTCTTCCTTCTGTTTCATTTTTCCTTGCCATGTCCTGCAATGATGCACTATAGTCAGTTGTATTTCTGGCCATGGTTTTGCTTCCATTCCCACTACTTTCTTTAGTTGTTTCTGAACTCCTTCTGGGAGCCCTTGTACTAGTATATGATAGAATATTGCTGGTGTTTTATCCCATTGCTCTCTAGTTTCCATGCGCCACTTCTCTTGGATCTCCTGGATATAATCAACAGGATCTTCATTCTCACGCATCTTGCGGGAGGTAATTGCTCCTATGTCTGATGTGTCTGGGTACTGTACCCTCAGTGCCTGCCATAGTGCATGTCTGCAGTTTGCGAATGGTGCCCCATCATGCGATGTGTTTGTTATTGTTACCCCATGGAATCCCGCTCTCTTCAAAATGTCATCCGCTCTATCCCCTAATATTGATATTAACAGGCCCTTTACATCTCCTACTGCCAGTTTCTGTCCTGCGGTGTGTTTTTCCATTTCATATATCCACTTACCCGCACCTCCACTTAATGATGGGAGCCTGCATTTTATATTTTCTTTATCGGTATGCTTCCAAGGGACATACTGCGGTCTAACCCCTCCTCTCTCTAAAAGTGGCATTAAGTTATGTCTCGTTTCACCCTTTGTGTTCCATAATATCGAGTCCTCACACCCTTCCTCCTCTTCCCTTTCTTCTACATCTTCAATTTCGTCTGTATTTCCCCTGCTCGTAACTCTTTCTTCTCCATCTTTTCCCCTTCTCCCATCTTTTCCTATATTTAATGTGGGCATGTGTATTCGTCTTTCCTGCCTGCGACTAGGGAGGTCTCTAAGCCGACATGCATAGGGTGTCAGTTCGTCTGTGAAGGGCGCGAGTTTTATTTTGCGTAACGAGCCTGAGGTGGTTGAGCATGTAGGGTGCGATGGGGGAGGGCATGATGGGGATGGGGATGGTGCGGCCTCATGTGTCTGTCTTTCCACTATTCCCCGCTCTCCCTCCTCACTTCTCTCCAGCTCATCCTTTCTCCTACTGATCCATGGTGAGTCTGTGTTGGTCCGGGTGATGTATAGTTTATCTAAACTTTCCCTTTCACTGTTTCTTCCTTCCTTCTCCACTCCTTCTTCTTCCTCACTACAAAAGTCAGTCATAAACGGCAACCCCCACTCGGTCTTTTTCCCCTTGATCGTTACTGTTTGTAAGTCTATTAGGTCCAGTTCTCCTGTTTCTCCTTTATCAACCGCTCCCCTTTGTGCTGATGTTGTTGCTACTTCTGTGTTTCTATATACATCCCCCCATGCTCCACTCTCCCTTCTCCTATCTTCTCTTTCTCCTTCATTTCTCTCCTCCATCTCCCTACTATTTTCCTCCCTTTTCCTTTTTAATTCCTCCATCACTTCACTTCTCATCTGTTCTAGTATTCTTTCATCCTCCTTCCTTTCCCATTTCACCCTTTCTCTTTCTACTATACTCTCTATCACCCTCCCTTCTTCGTATTTCTTAGTTGTTTCTGATAGTAACCTCCTCTTCCACATTGCCATTTCTTTTTCTTCTTCTTCCCTTTTCTTGCAGTACTACTCTTGATACCCTTTCTGCTGCTGCTTTTACCCTTTCAGCTTCTCTCCTTTGCTCCTCAGTTCGTTCCCGTATTTTCTCCAATTCGTTCTTACCTTCTTTCCTTTTCCTCGCTCTCTCTTTCTCCTCCCTCTCAAGCTGCTTGATCAATTCATTCTGCTCATCCCTTAATTTTGCTAGTCGTTCCTCCAAAATCTCTTCCTTTTGTCTTAACAGCTCTTCCCCCCTCATTTCACTCTCCCTGGCATTATCCTCGTCTGTTTTCTTTACTACCTCCTTCTCTTCTCCTGTTAATGAACCTAGTAATTTTAATAATATCTGTGCAGCTACCCACTCATCATTTCCTATTTCCACAGTCTGGTCTTCTCCAGTCCTCCCCTCCCCTGCTGGCATCTTCCTATGAGCCACATATGGTGGAGGGCTGTATGCCGGGTTCGAGTATCCCTCAGCCGCCCTTAACTGTACTCTTTCTATTTCTCCTAATTCTCTTAAAGGGTACAACCCCCCTCCCTCTGTTTTCACTCCCTTTGCTATGGGTATCTCGTTGCTCGGTTCCTTTTTTATCTCATCTGTTTTATTATTCTTTTCTCCTCCCTCTCCTCTGTTCCCCGTGTTCTTTGGGTCTTCACTCCCCTTTTTCCCATCCTCTCCTTCCTCCTTAATCTCTTTTTCTTCCGGTATTTCCCCCATAGTGAACATTCCATTTGGTCCTGGTCGGGACCCTTGGAACATCCTCCATAAGTTAAACACTTCCACGTGGTTTGCCAACTTCTTCCCTTTATATGTATTGTGCAGATGGTTTAATAGTGAATGTTGGGCATATGGATCGAAGCTACCATTAGGCGGCCACGGTGTTAGCATTTTGTTATCCGTCCCCTGGGTCCATTCTATGCTATACTTAATCAGTTTCTCCCTATGGGGTGGCAGTGTTGTGCATATGTGTTGTAGTGGGGTAGTGAGGGTGTTCCCCCACCCTCCCGATCCTGTCCCGTATGACATAGTAGCGCTCCACTTGCTACCCTTCCCCTATCTGGTAGCAGTTTATCTCACTAGTAGTTTACAATATACAGCCTTATATCGTTACCTGGCCCCGTAAGTTTGGGGACTTACGATAGTCCGCTAAGGAAAATTATAAAAAAAATATAGTATGTTACATTTGTATATTTTCTTCTGTCTTTCTTTCTTTATACAACACCCTTACAGCCCCCTGCGGCCGAGGCGCACGTAGCCCCCTGCGGCTGCGTACCCCTTATGACGTTCTTATACAGTCGTCCTATTTTCACGTGCTCCTCCTCCTCCTACACTTGTTGTGGCCGGCGTTCTCCGTGCGCAGCCACGTCCCCCGTTTCGCCTTTCCCCGATCAACTCATTTACCGTTTATCTCCGTTTCCACTCCCTTACCACAGTTCTCTTCCCCACCACTCTCAAAACGAAGATGCCTTGTGCTCGCGATATCCTATGAAAGCCCTAATGGTGACGTCACCGATCTCTTCGAGCTACTGATAAGTTCTTCATATATTCTTTAAGTTCAAAATACACTTGCAATCTACCCCCGTTAACCCTACAGCTGTCTTCCTGTCACTCCTGGAACAAGGTAATCAAATCAATAATATAATCGGACTGCGCACACTGCGTCGCCTCGCGTGTGATACGCCCCTCGACAGGAGGGCTTAACCAGCCAATTATCTTCCGTATTAGGCAACTAACTAGCTACCGCCTACAGGGAAACGTCATCTACCTATCGAGTTTCTTGCTCGAACAATAGGGATCCTCATCTACTCATTGATCAATAAATGCCAAATCGTAGGAAACCACACACACCCACCCTTGCACGTAGTCGCGACCTAGGCCAATCAGTTTCTACGAGCGGCCGCACGTGATGTTTTCGTGCTCCGCCCCCCCTCTCGCGTAACGTAGCCGACTGCTCTCGCACTTGTTCGACTACCATTCATTCTATTTCCAACACTAAATTGTCAAACCTTCGCCGCGCACCTGTGCAACACCTCCCGCCTCCCGTATTTAATTCCTCCCCCCCCTCACAATTTCACATTGCTTGTTGTGCGTGGCATGCTCACCAAGTTCTCTTGATGCGGGGCCGCTCGACTGCGTGCACCCCTCCAAGCGGCTCGTCACCTCCCCTCGTCTGGACCACGTCTGGACACTCGCCAACCGCGGGCGGGATACTTCTCAACCGGCTCCCGAGGGCCAATATCCGGTTTGCGCTGTCCGGTCTTCTCGCAGCTCCGCGATGGTCCTGTAGTCCTCAGAAGGGGGCGACGGCAGAGGGGGCCGCGCCGCCGGGCCTCCTCGCAACTGGAGTGCCTGGAAAAAGTAAAAAATAAAAAGGCGGATCTTAAACAGATCTCAGCAGGGCCTCCAACTTGTCGGGGGGGGAAATTCTGCCGGGGTCGGCCGGGCCGTCCGCAGACCTCCGGTCAGGGAGGCCCCAACTCCTCCCGTATATCCCAGAAGAGATAGAGTATGAGACACACGCAAGAAGCAAGGTGACTCTGCTGTTTATTAAACGGCAGGGATGAGTCAAGGATCGTACGCGTCCGTCCTGACACACACACAATCGTGGGGCTCACAGGCCCTTTTTACCTTAGTATGACGCGCTACTTGCGTCACCTTAGAAAGTTAGCAAAAAACCTATTGCCACTCTTAATTGGTTCCTCGAGTGGTAGGGTTAGTATAGCATACGTATAGAGAACAATATTAGTGGACAAGGGTTAGTCAGGTGATATATCTGGGTTGTCCCTACAATTAGATACATGAGAATTGTTACATGAAGACTCCTGATGATTGGTCAATGTTAATGGCGTCAGTGATAGGAGCCCCATGTTCTGATTGGTGCGCCCGCGAGCTTCCCAGCCTGGGACCATCGCTGTTCCCAGCTCTCGGTGTACCTGTCATTTGCAACAATGTTTCACTATGAGTACGTGCAGATAATGTGAGGACTTATTCATGAGTTGGAAGGCCGACTACTCCCACTGTCGCAGATGTCCATTGAGCCTTTTAAGTGTATCTGCCTGTGTCTTGTAACGAGGGATCCAGACGCCTTCTTTCTCCTGGGCTTGGCATCCTGTCAGGTTCAGCTTGGTCACGTGAGGTGGGACCGTGTTTGAGGCAGAATTCTGCACAATTAATATTGTTTTTCCACTGTGTGCCTGGTTTAATTTGCAGGTGTGACTTTAATGTTGGTGCGCGGCGTGCGAGGTTGCAACATCGTGCCCTTGATGGTCTGCTTTCGGAATGTGGGTTTGCAACATTGCGACCTTGGCTGTTTGCTTTCGCCGGGCTCATTCTGCAGGATCAGCAACCTGACTCTTGTTCCTTTAACGTCCATGGAAGCTCTTGCTTGCGGCCTACTTAGGCCTGGTGTATAGATAGAACCGTTTGGTACACAGGCGCTTTAGGTTATAGTATCATATTGTCTTATGACCAGTATCGTGTCTTCGTTATATTTCTCATTATGGCACCTGGGTTTAGGAGAAGCGTAAGCAAGCTCTTTAGATGAGGTCATGATGCGTCTTGCGTTTCTGCATTTTGAGAGCCTATGTGGAAAATAATAAAGATGCACGTCCGTGAGTATGTCTGTCGCCTACGTCATAGCACTGAGTATATTCTTCATGTAGATTGGTGCGGGAGTGTCCAGTGTGTATATTTGTACAGGTGTGCTGACCGTTGGCTAGGTCGTCATGGCATCTCTAACGATGTGTTGATTTTAGTCTAGTTGATCCGTGCCGCAGGTGTCGGCATGGGCAGGGCGTGCTGCTGGGCAGGCAGATGGACACATCCGTATGTTCCTGTACCAGGGTATTTGGTCGTCTGGTAGATGGGCAAACTCTTCTCGTGGCGGGTGCCTGGGCCGTGATCCTTTAGGCCAGGCGCGAGAGGGGAAGGACGGGAGCCTGTTTTTCCATTCTCCCACTTCAGTAGCCTTGTGCTGGAGAAGCCCAGGAGTGTGCTGTGCTCAAGAGTCTCGCCTTGTCCCGAGCTAAAAAAACATGGGGAAGGGAGACCCCAGCTAGATCATCCTGACTTATCATTTGTGAACACTTCTTTCTTTTCTTGTCAACACTATCCCACACTCTTGTAATTTAGCGGTAAGGATTGGAAATAGTTTTTTATTTACGTTAGGCCCTTTTATTTGACAAGCCGCCACTAGGCCTGCCTTATTGTAGCTTGCTCCCATCTTAGATTTAGATTATGTTCTCACCCATGTATACAGTTTAATGAACACCCTTGAACTGTGATCACTTTACTGTTGCCACCATGAGTTTCTTACAATTCCAACTCTCCTTCCGCTCTCATCCTTCTGGATCTTTCCTCTGCCTTCGACACAGTCAATCATGTCACCCTGCTAAATCAGCTCTGTGACACCCTTGGCATCATGGGCCTGGCACTGGACTGGCTGACCTCATTCCTTTCCAACCGACCTTCCGAGGTCCAACTGGGTCCTTGCCTCTCCCCATCACACTCTCCATCTGCAGTGTCCCTCAAGGCTCTGTCCTCTCACTGTGGCTCTTCAACATCTACCTTGCCCCTCTCGTCCGCCCAATCTCCTCCTTCTCTCCTCACTTCCAGTGTTATGCTGACAACACATAGCTGTCTTTCAAGCTTCCCTCTACTGCCTCCTCTTCCTCCTCTCTCATCCCTAACTGTTATTCAGTCATGGTGTGCTGCCAATGATCTTTGCCTTAATGCCAGTAAGACTGGCATCGTTCTCTTTGGGAACCCACCTCCCTACTTCCCTCTTTCACCCTCTATGGGTCCCCACCCTCTTGTGAGGCAAAAAGGCTTGGTGTCATCTTTGACTCCTCTCTCTCCTTCACTCCTCGCATCTCGGACCTTGCCAAGAAGGCCCACTATCAGCTGCACCTCCTCAGAGGCATTCGCCCTGTCCTCACCCCCCTTTTGCCCCCTTCAAGTAATCCACAACAGGAATGCAAGACTTATCCTTGGCCTCAGGCCCAGGGCCTGCATCTCTCCAGCCCTTAAATCGCTCCACTGGCTCCCAGTTGCTGCTAAGATCAAGTTCAAGACCCTCTGCATCATCCACAAGGCTTTCTGGGGCCTGGGACCCCGCTATATCCAACTCTCTCCTTAAAAACCTCCTTGCTAGAGCCCTTCGGTCTTCTAGCTCCAACTTTCTGCAGATATGACGATTCGCTAAGAAGAGAGTGGGGGTAGATCTCTCTCCTCCGCAGAAGCCTCCCTCTGGAATGGTCTCCTGCCCCACTCAGGTTGGAGCTGTAGCTCTTCCAGTTACGGAAGCTCCCCAAGACCCTACTCTTCTCTTCTTCCTTCCCTCCCTCTCTCCTTCCCCTGCTAATCACACTTGTCTGCCTCAGTGACTGATTCCCTCTGAGTTCTACAGGGCACCAGGCCCCCCCCGCCTAGTCCTCCTCCCTCCTTGCATTTAGCATGTTATGATATGATGTGATATGACATTTATAATGAGCCTGTACACAAGTGTTTCTAGGCGTGACAAGACAAGGATGGGGAAACAATCTTACTAGGCCTTGTGGAGGAGGGGAGAAGAGATGCAAACATGTCCTGAAGAAGGGCTAGTAGCATCCAGGTGGATGTTCAGGTCTCCGAGGAGCAGGTGAGAGGGAGAGGCAAGGAGGGAAGAGGAGAGGTCAACCCCCCTCAGATAGGAAGAGGGCAACCTGACCATGTGGCATGTTGATAGTACCCACAATGAGAGAGAGGACAGAAGAGATTGAGAGCCTGCAGACCAAGCATTCAAAGGAGGAGTAATCCTGCATTGCAATGACAGAAGCAGGGATCCATTGCAGGAAATCAAGCCTACACCCCCTCGAGGACGGTTGGTTTGGAGAGGACCTTGTAGCCATCAGGAAGGAAAGTGTCAAAACCTTTGACAGAGCTGGCCATGAACCAAGTCTCAGTGAGACTTGGTTACATTCAAATCAAGTTCTTCCAGGAGACGGCAGATGTCAGAAGAATGTTTGACAGCAGAGCGAGAGTTGAGAGTAATGATGTGGAGCAGGTTGCCACATTTGAAGGACTTCTGCGGAGGCAGACAGGCCAGAGGTAATCCCTCTGGAAGTGTTGGAACAGCCCGAGGATGGGCAGAGGAGGAAGGAAGAGAAAGCAGAGTAGTTGGAGAGGAAGAAGAGAGTGCCGGAGAGGTGGCAGAGGAATGAGGCAACAGGGGAGCCAGAGAGGGGTAAGTGGGGATAGCGGGAGAGGAAAGGAAGTTCATAAGGCATGGGAAACCTCTATCAAAAAGGAGGCGATTGGCCTGAGGCCCCTGGACCAAGACAGTTCCATTAAGGTGATGTCTTAGAGGAGTGGAAGGGGGCCAGGAGGGCCTCCCACCGGGTGCCGCCATTAATGTGAGAAGAGGAAAAATGTTAGCGAACAGACCATATGGTGGGTCCATAGGCCTGGAGAGGGAAAGACGAAGAGGATCTCGGTAAGGGTCTGTCTGGAGGAAGCACTGGTGTAGGTATCAGCGAAAGGGAGGCCTGGGTTAGAGACCAGGATGTCCCCTTTGAGCTTTTTCCTGCCAGACTCAGTGAGAGGGGTAGGATACTCGACAGAATAGCAGTTAAGAGAAGATGGGCAAGACAGAGAGCACCATAGAGGGTTCATGGAGGAAAGAGGGAGTGGGGGGGTAGAGGGGAGCCCAATCAGGGGGGGGGGGGGGAGTGCTTATGGCAGACAGGAGAGGGGCACAAGGGGGATGCAAAAGGGAGGGGAGCACAACAAAGAACAACAACAACGGTCCTGCGAAATCAGATGCAATACAGAACCCAACCGCAGGGCACAGAACACAACAGAGAACCTAGAAATAAAGAATGCAGGCAATACCAAAAAACCATGGGGAACACCACAATATCAAAACTGCAGAGAAGACCACAAAGTCAATACCATCAACAAGGCACAATACACAACAGGTACCTAAAGTAAAGAATTCAAGTTAATACCATCAACCTAGGAACCTATAAGTAAAGAATGCAGCCAATGCAAGGTAATGCCAAAAACTGGAGCACAGCACAATGTAATACAGTACACAATAGGTCAAAGAAGGGAGAGGGGCTAAGATGCGAGAGGAAGGAAGGGTATGCAGGTGGAGGAAAGCAGGGTGCGGGGACCAACGATGCAAGGGACCTTGTTGACCCTTTCATCCCGTGCAATCCCTGCCACCTGCCATCCTGGACCCCCACTCACACCTCACCTAGCCATGTGACCCTCTTCTTCCACCCCTCTACCCCCCCATTCTCTCTTGTACTCTCTCCCCTCTACCCTGCACTTTAAACCTCCCTAGCTTTTCGGTTTTCGCACTGACCGGCAACCCCCCCTTCTATCCTTCGCACTTCTTGGTACTGCACTTGCACGATCCGAATGCCACAAGACCTAGTAAGACTGTTATTGTTATCTTTCTCCCTTGATCCTACCCTTTTTTGGCTTGTGGCGCCTTGAAACACCATTTGTTGCCTTACAAATATTCAATAAACAAATAAATAAAATACACTGGGACACAACCAGAATGTTGTCTCTATAGATTATAAGCCTGACCCCTCATGCCTATAAATAAGACACCACTGGACTGAGGTGCTTTGCAAACTACCAAGTGGGCGGGGCAGAATATAGACCACATGGAGAGGAAAACCGATGAGGCCCCCCTTGCATAAGTAACTGAAGGAACTTGCTTTGGGGCCTGAAGATTTACTAGTCAAGTAAACATCCTTTAAATCAGACCTTACAAGCAAGCTGCGGGAACCTCAAGCCCCAGCTAAGTAACCAAAAACATCTCAATTTTTAAATGACCAAGCACTAGAAACACACAGAGCTCCCTGATATTTATCACTGGCCTGCACTCCTTGTTCGGTCTTTCGACCAAGAACATTTTGCTTTCTGGCTGCAAACAATATATTTCTATAGCTTCCTTGTTAAAAAGTTTCCCACTCCTGTTTAAATCTCTGGTTGTGTCTGGAGTTGAACCACTCCCTTCTTTGGCCACCCTGCTTTGTGGAAAGCCCAGAACTCTGGCCAGTAACTCTAAACAGTCTAATACCCACAGGTACTTAGAAAGCAAACACCAGTATTTGGGAAAGAAGTGAATGCTAACCCACCCTGACCAGCTCTTGTTTGCTCAACCTATAAGAAGTTGGCTCTGCCCCTCCACTTCTGGAGGCTGTGCCTCTGAAGGCTTTCACTCTCTGTGGAAAGAATGAAGCTCTGGACTGGGGTCTGGGCTTCACTTTTGGCTGGGCGTTGGCAGTTACCTCTGGAAGCTTGATCGTTTGAGCTGCCCTTTCCTCGACTGACCCTGAGAGAGGCCCAGGGTGCAAAGATCTTTCCCCAGGAAGCCTGGGCCTCATCTAGCCAGGTAAATATGATAACATAGCTCAATAGTTTATCGACAAAATCCTCACCAAGAAACAGCTCCTCTGTATTCCTGTGGTTTCTAGCCTTTGCCGTCTCGCCTAACCAGGGACTGACTTTGAAAAGAAAGCCCTTTCTCCTCCCTTGGGAGGACATGGCTTTAGTGTCCCCCAGGAAACAAAGGCCTTTCTGAGCCAAACTACTAATCTCATCTTGATTCGTGACTTCTTTGCCTCTTCTGCCATATCCAGGATCTTAACCAGTGGACCTGAGACACTAGGGTTGTATCCTGACTCATAGACCAGGGGCCTCATTACAAGTGTGCCGGTCTGGTAACAACGGTGCCGGTAAGTCTACCGGCACCGTTGTTACCGGACCAGCACACTGCAAGTCTGCCTGCCGGAGTTGCTGTGTTGCTGAGTTGCAGCCACGGTAGGTAGACTTTCACGGAAGCACCATTATTAACTGTGCAGGTGCTTCCGTGTTCCCCACTCCCATGTCTTTGATTTAAATGCGTCACTATTTTCTAACTAGAAGTGTGTACAGTGTAGCAAAACCCAGGAAGCAGACATATGGGCATATTAGCACCCAACAAACAACACTCACATTACAGTAATTTCATTTAGAGCCAACTGCAAAATGACCCATCACTGGGGCAAAGTTAGCGTGAATGGGGAGCGCTTTGTTCAGAGGGCTTCTACCAGTGAAAACCGGACTGTGCTGTTGAAGCTCTCATTACACTATTCTCTAGGCTGCAATGGTCACAGGATGGAGGAATCATCAACTTATTTCGTTTTGTTATTTGATTAATAACCACTTTGTGACGGCATCATGAAGCAAGACACAGCCAACAGATTCAAAGTCGTGGTTTATTAACTCGAATGTCAGGATGGTTGAAGGCCTAGCTTGCCCTATTCCAAGGTGGGATTTTCCTACCTGGATGAAACTAAGGAAGGTCTGAGTCAGAAAGTTCAACTTAAAGGTCTGTCTGTGTCCAACACTTATCCTTGCCCTCACAAATAAAGTTAAACAATGTGTAGGTATGTCAATAATAAAGGAAATGATGATTAAAGAAAGTTCCGAGCCGTTTCCAGCTTCTAGCTTCCTTTTCAGCTCCACTTGTCCAAGTTCAAGAAAGTTCAGCAAGCGTTTGAGAATTACCCTTCCCAAGTTCACAACAGTATCACAAGTGCTTGCGGCTCCCTTCCCCAACTTCAAGACAAACACAGTTCCACAAAGCCTTGGGGGTCTCTTCGCCAAGTTCAAGGAAACAGAGTTCCACAGTATTAAAGTTCATCAAGTCTCAGGGTTCCGTTTCCCAAGATTTCAACTTGCTAGATTTTACTTGATTTCAGTCTTTCAATGTTAAACACAACTCAAGACCAATTTGACACTCCTTCTTGGTTGGATTAACAGTTCTTTAAATAGCTTATTCTTGGTTTACTTCAACAATGCCTTTGGCTTTCATAATGGAGGGTTCCCTGATCTAGGTGCAGCTGTCAGACCACACGGTTCACCCATCACAGGTTGCGCAACCAGGAACCCTGGGCTCTTCAGCGCACACATGTTCTTCTGCATTTGCCCCTGTGTCCAGATTCACACTCACTTGGATTCTCCTGGTTAGCTTCTTGGCTTTGAAACAATGAGTCACATATCCTCTACCGGTCTTTGTCCTTACCGCACTGTACTCGTGCATAGAGTTCCCGACCTGGTGGTTTAATTTCTCCCCCACCTTTCTTTCATGCCCTTTCACAAACTTTCACACTTGCTCTTTCCAAATGGGAACTTTCCCATTTACCAGACTGTAGCTTTCATTCAGTTCGGTGTTCAATAGTTCTTAACATCTCATTCTCAAGCGTTCATTGTATTTCCAAAAGGTGATCATCGAGCTTTCAATTCATTCAGTATTCAAAAATATTCAATATATTGTTAAGGACTATGTCCAAATATTTTCTGATCACTCGACATTCAGAGAATACTTGTTTCAGTTCATTCAGCATTCTCAGATATGTGTCAGTATTAGCGGGGCATCCCAGACAGTGTGTTTCATGGATTGCACTCACCGGATGTGCGTGACCACTCTACTGCTTCCCCGGTTTTCTGTTCGAACCTCTGTCGCGGCTGCAACTGAGAGATACTCTCGCTCTTCCACTTTCTGCAGCAGCTGTAGGCTTCAGGCAGAGCACAGCTCCTGCTGTAGTTGTTGGCAACAGGAACTGAGCCGGACGGTTATTAGCAGGTTACTCACCATAGTGACCACCTTACTCCTAGTCCATAGTCCCCTTTCCTCCATACTTATGGGACTTCGGAGCTCTTCCCAACTGTTTGTGACCTTCGGTAAGCCTCAGGGCAGGCCGGCATCTAAGGCATCTATTTCCAGATGGATTACCGCCTGTATCACGGAATCTTTCACCGTCCAAAAGCTGAAACCTCCTAAAGGTATCCATGCACACCAGGTGCGAGGCAAGGCAGCCGCGGTTGCTTTTCAGAATTATGTTCCCTGGGAGTCCATTGCTAAAGCGGCTACTTGGGCCTCCCCATCTGCTTTCTGTAAGCATTACTGCCTCGATATGAGCTCTAGAGCTGACGCTCAGTTCGGCCAGGCTGTGCTGAAGAACCTGTTTCAGTAAGGGGAATTTCCATCCACCCATAGTTCCTGTAAGGAGTGCTCGGGAATCTCCCATAAGTATGGAGGAAAAGGGACGGGACGTAGGAGTATTACCAGGTTACTCACCGTAGTGACCACCTTACTCCTAGTCCATAGTCCCCTTTCCTCCATACGCCCGTCCGCCGTCCCCTCTAATAAGGTTCCTCTGTTATTGCTAATGGGTCTTTGACCCTGCGATAGAACAGGACTGATGGGCGATGCGGAGCCAAGGTGGGCGGGGTTACGGCCGCGTGCCGGGCCCCACGCAGGAAAGAGAGGAGATACAAATGTTTGGGAAAAATGTGGATGCTTTTTACAAAGTGCTCCGGTCCCGTCCCACAGGACGGAGAGATGTCCCATAAGTATGGAGGAAAGGGGACGAGACGTAGGAGTATACCCTCTCCTGTCCCGCACTTGACCTGGGTGTCTCTCTTCTCTTGACTCACAAGGCTCTCAATACTGGTTTCTCCGACATGCTTCTCTCCAGCCCGTTCCGTCCCCTGCTCTCCTCCATGGTGTGTGTGGCCCCACCTCTCATACTCCCTGAGAGTGTTAAAGGTCCACAGGGTGAATTGCCTGACCTTTATGTAGCCTATTTGTTGGAGATGCCCGACATTCCCACTGATATTCTTTCATAGTCATCGTCTTCCTCTCAGAACTAGAGTGGTGAGAATACCTACTGGCGTTCACTACTCCTAGCCACAGTACTGTAGTAGGTTCAATAAGGAAAATTGAGGGGAGCTAGTTCACAGTAGCCTATAAAGGCTGGGGGAGGGTTAGGTCCGTTCTCAGAAGGGAAAGGGGGATACCATGTCTCGCTTCTGCAAGGACCCTCCAACCAGGTGATCCTCCCTCACTTCTCCAGAAAACCCCCCCTCCCAACCAAGGAACGTATCCAAAGCGATGGCCTTTCCTTGGCCACCTGAGAAAAGGACCCAAGGGGAGTAGGAGTGAGGATATCCTCTGGTTTCTCACAGTTTGTAAATCATCTACAGGAGTCTAGCAACTGCGGGGTGGAGGGGTGAATAAAATGGCAATGTAACCAAACAGCCTAGAGGTACACATGTCAATCGGCCAGAGCCCAGCCCCCATTCTCAAGCGATCTACCAAGTTTCTTCAAAAGCTACTCCATATTCTTCTTAGAAACATAGGAAATCATATACTGATCATTGTACAGAATTAATAAAGCTTTTCACTATATATGGTACTGTTCTGATCAAAAATGTGATTTTTGGCAGTATAACCTTTTTGATAATATTGATATGAACTAATAATGTTAATTATAGTGCATTTCATCTGAACAACAGACTTTTGATCTTTTGATCTGTGTGTTTAAGATATAAAATGTGTCTGTTGTGCCCTTATCCAGCTCTCCAACAATCACTCCCAATTATTTAATGCATTCTTCCACCAGCGACAAGGCACAATTTTGATTCAATGTCATAATTTCAGAATTATCAGTATTTCCCCCAACATCCTGCTCCTGAACTGAATGCATTTCTTTTCTAAACTGCACGCAGCCTGGATTGAAATCGGTGGTGAAGATCATCAATTCATCTGTGTATGAGGATAGTTTTTCCCAGCCCCTGCAGACAAATTGCCTCACAATTCATCAGAGCAAAAGGTTTGCTACAAAGATCTAGAAGTAGCAGGGACTGCGGACAACCTGGCCTTGTTCTGCGCTCTATATTGGTTTTGCCTCAGGAGGATTGATTAGCACCATAAATGGCATGCTCATATCCGACCATGTTAGCAAATGTAAAGCTAATGTCAAATTTATTTTGGACATCCCAAAGACAAAACCAGTTGACCTGATCAAAGGCTTTATCTGCGTCTACAGTTAATATTGTGATGGGGATACCCCCTCCCAATTCTGGTGCCCCAATAAAGAATGTGTTATTTCTCAAAGAGAATGATTTGGGATGAAGTGTTTCTGATCTGGGTGGATAAGATTGTGTGCAAATCCATGAGTCAAAATATTTTCCAAAGGTTACAGAATCTTACTTTAAAAAGAGATTGGCTGTAGCTTCCAAAATCTAGATCTTTCCCTGGTTTCAGAATCAGTGTAATACTGCACCCCACACCTCATGATGAAGGGCCCTTTCCCTGTGGCTGGATACCACTTAATCTCCTGTTCGTATACATTTTTTTAATCCTATCCTAAGCACTTTTTCATTCTCTTATGAAGTTGTTGACCTTCCTTTGAGGCCTGTATTGTCTTGTCTAGCCCAGCCCATGCTCGTCTGAATGTCCCTTCAACTGGGAAGGATCATCCTATTTGGTAGCATCAACGAGTACAGACTGGTATGTTTCACACATGCACTGTATAAAGTATCATAAAATACCTTAAACATGGTCTTAATTTCTCAGTTATTTAGCAAAGTCAGAAAGGTTATTTCTGCTTTATTTCATGTGTTCACTTTCTGCAACTGTTGCAATTTTCCAGGTGAATATGGCTCTAGGTTTTTCTCAATACTCAAATGTCTTACTGCTATAAACCTTGCTTGCGTAAATTAATCTCCTCAAATATGTACTGGTAAGATTCCCTGCCAGTAGTCAGAGCTATTATCCTCTGCAGTCTAATTGCTTCTGGCAAAAGTGGCTTCTGGAGGTCTTCTTCGTGTTGTATCCATTTCTCTAGATGAACTATATCCTAGCTTTTTGATGAGGCAAAAGCAAATGTTGATATTTCTACCACAAATATGGTCTTGAAGGAATTCCAGATAACTCCCTGTAAGACTGAGCCTGCATTTACACCAACATTTATTTTATACTGTGTTTGAACTGTTAGATGACCGGGTCATCTAGCAGGAGTTCCCCGTCCATTGTCTTTCTTTGAGGAATGTATGAGGTACCCCATGGCTTTTTCAGACATATATTGGTAGGTACTCCACTTTATGCCTCTATACGATGATTACGTTATGTGCCATAATATATCCTGTCATAGAATGATGACCATATTTTCCTGAATAAAGCATGAATCTCTCCCTTTTGTATTTTTCTTGCAGATTTCAGTAAAACGTAACTCCTTAATATCCTTAATGCCACTCGTCTTGGCCAGAAGAAAAACCCATCAAAGTCAGAAAATGGTAAAAGTCGGACTAAATACATGTAGTCCAATAGGGTTTGTTCTTACAAGCACAAAAAACCTTGCCTATATAATTATTTATTTATTTTATATTTGTTAGGCTCCTATAAAACAAAATGGTGTTTTCAGGCGCCACAAGGAAAAGTGGTGGGGCGGGGTATAATTAACAATGGCAAACACAGTAAATAAGCAATCATGGTCCTACTAGGCCTTGTGACATTCAGACGTGCAAGTGCAGTGAAGAGAAGCAGATAGGGAAGGGAGGGTAGGGAACAAGGTATGGGCAAGTACTAGTGGGGGCCCAAGAGGGAAGTGCCAAGGGGTGCCAACGGATGAGGCCACTGGCTAAGTGCGATGGCGTAGGAATCCCAGGTGTGGGATGTACAGCCACTAGGCAGGGGGCCCGCAAGGGCAGTGCTGAGGGTGGGTGGTGCTAATGACGACCGGGTAGAGGGCCTGATACCTAAAGTAATATACATTCTAAACTAATATCATTACATTAGGTCTGGAGTGAGATGAAGAATAACTTTGGTCTACCCTACTGATCGCAATATCTATAGAATGAACCAGTAACTCTAGCGCACATAAATATCTGGAAATGGGCTCATTTACCCACCTCATCAATACACTTTAATAGTGATGTTTTGGGAATGAAGAGATCCTTTAATGGATAATGTAAAACAAAATGTAGACAAGACCATGGACTAGCTGAATTTAGAGGGCCACTTCAGTACTCCAGTAACTATCTTTCAGAAGATGGTCCTGTCTACACTAATACGAGCAAGGAAATGGATACTTGGTGTAAAGAATTCTTAAAGCTGGATTAAGAATTGATGGAAATCCCACCTGCCCCAGTGCCATTCGGTAAAATGAATGGTATTGCTACAGAAGAAGGAGATATTGACATACTCACAAAAAAGTCAAACCTGCATACTTAAAAATGAATATTGTATTCCAATCTACATTTACAATCTACAGGAAGGATAGCTCAGGGGCAACGAGTTTGTCTTGGAAGCAAGACACCGCGGCACAAGACAGGTTTGAATCCTGATCCCGTGCTTAAAAATAACTAGCTTGTATTAATCTTGTTATAAAGAACAATAAAAAAGAAATATTGAACATTGGCAAGTTCAAGAAACATGGCATATATGACAATGTCTGCATTAAATGAAACTTGGAAGAAGCAGATCAGACGCACAAAGTTATTCTCTGTCCAGGGTTGACAAAATTCTGAGGAACCTTGAATATTGTGTTCAATAGAAATCAAAGTTAGTCTCATTTTATAAATGTTTGGTGTCCTGTTAAATAGTGCTGACTTGGAGTCTAATCAGTTAATTTCAGTATTTTACTTGATATTGCTGGCATTGCTAGAGTTATGCAGCAAGTAGATACAACCTATAGCTAGGAATTAGAAAACTGGTTCAACTATTTCATGAAAACAACATGAATCGCGACCCCATTACTAGGACCAGACCATAATTGTGTGCAACCGTTTCAGACATGGTTAACAGGTCCCATCCTTTGAGCCCCTCCAGTAGTCCCATCTTTTCCTGAATGTTCATGAAAAGAAAAAAATTTAAATAAAAAATAGAAACAGAAAGCTCCAGCCATAAGCAGGGAGACAGGTGACCTAGTTCTTCCATGGTGCCACCAACTAAATATATGATTTACAAAAATGCGTTTTTAGCCCCTTCCACTTTGTGATTTGTTAGGCACAGCTAACATGCTGGCCAACTCAAAACCAAGCTCCCTTCAAAGTGTTCCTTGCTCCGATTGTCTGAAAATGTTCCCGCCTAGAGACAGGATCATAGTCTGTTGAACTGCAGGGATACAACAAATTGGGGCGAGAAGCCACCCCACATTCATGATTGCTTTAAGACCTGTGGCCATCTGTGGCAGCCTAGGGTGGTATAGATCATAGGTTTGTAGTGGGAGGGAAATTCCAATTATTATTTCCATCTTAATAAGTATCAGAATTAAAATGGTCTCTTTCCAGTGTCATGGTCGTGTAAACTCGCATGAATAAAATATAAACATAATTTCAGGAGTCCACTAGGAACTGCAACTTCAGTGCTTCATACGTCAAATGGTTGAAAAGTATTAGTTGCAAAGTGTATTCCCCCAAAAGTGAGACATGCAAATATATGTATTTATCTTGGTTAAGATCCAAGTTATTCTTTCATACAGAACAGAATGCATGCAAATCCACAATATATTCAAAGATGTCCTACAAATTCCAGACAGAGAGGAGGTCTGATTATTTTTAAATTTCTCTCAATTCATCTTGGTTATAAAAGGTGGACTGCCATATACTCTGGCAAAAATATGTGATCTACATATCACCAGCTGTGCATTAGATGAACGTGCATTTTATTCTCTTAACTTTTAATGTGTCAAGATTGTAATGTAATTTCATTGTTTGCTTCTTTCATTTATGTCTTAACTCTTGAGTGCAACAAACTGTGCAAAGTACTTTGTGTACTATAAACGCAAATAAAAAAAGTGTAATGCAACAAAAGGACGTTCAATTGTTTAGTATGATAATAATTTTAACTTCATTTTGTCAGAATACGTTTTCTTGGGTTACATGTCTTCTATTAGGGGGATTTCCAGAGCCCAATAGAAACTGATTGCCTTCAGAATCTTATTACGAAGCTCATCAAGTTGTACATTTGCTGCAAAATGTTGAGCGTTTGTTCTTGTTGCTCTTACACAATCTTGGTTTAGTTTTTTTAAGCATATTAATGCTGTTGCTTAACTGACACACACAAAGGCATGTCACAACATTACTATGAAAACATTTATTTTCCTTTTCTCTGAGAGTTTTTATGCTCCCTTAGTTCAGGGATAGACAAACAACGGCTCTTCAGATATTTTGCACCATGACTCCCATGATTCCTCACCAGCGACTATACAGACTAGGGTGGATGGGAGTTGAAGGCCACCACACCTAGAGGGATGTGGGTGTCCTACGCCTGGTTTAGTTTTACGGATGTCAAACCTACAAACAGTACATATAAAACACCTATAGAATCCTGATGAGCGATTTCTCTATCAGTTATTACTTTATCATCCTCAAAATTGTTTGCTACAAATATACTTATATTTATCTATCAGGGTAGGGAGTATGCTAAACAAACATTGGAGGATGATTCCCAGTGCTGCTTTTGCTATCTGGGCCCATTATTAGTATTGCCCAGTGTTTAGACAATGTTACCCTGACCTCATGCTTTGCCTGTAATTCATCTCCCTGATTTTGTTTCTTCCCCATTATTTTATTTTTACCATGTACATGTAGGAATATTTTTGCTCACAGAGACTCTCTTAATATCACAGATTTGAGTTGCGGATTTCAAAATAGATACCTCTTGGTACCTTAATACTCTAAATCTATTGCACATTTTTTTCTTCTGTGATATTATAGTCGGAGTGGAAAATGCCCTTCATATCTTAGTATCTCCATGAAGGGTATGCTTAATTTCAACCCAGAAGCGTGGGCACTTTTTGCAAGAAGTATTTATTTGCAACAAGTCAGCTTTGTTAGCAATATATATTTTTTCTGGTGTGCTCATCAATTACCATTGCCCAGATAGTTCACCTCCTTTCTGCTAGTCTCTGATGTAAAATACAAATGGACATTGACTTTACTGAGCTAAGTATCTACCCTCCCCAATGGCTGATGTCTGCTCATATCTACTAAGCAAAGAAATGTAATAGTTAAATCTTTATTAAAAATGTACCCATTAAAGAATATCAAGAACATAAAGATGTGGTTTTCAAGTAACCATATTATACAATTTTTAAGGAAAATAGTGCCACAAAAAATAATAAAATGTCTGCAAACATATATGTTAAATGTTCACCTATATATGCCAGTGCAGGGAAAAAAATATTCACCTATATACAGCAGTGATTACATTTGAAGCAATCTCCTTATTTGAATTCATGAATCAAAGCACTATCTTATTTCAAAACAACTTCAATACCATTGATTTAAAAAAACGTTTGCAAATTTTCTATTTGATTCTGGTTATATTTACCTCTTCTGAAATAGGCCTGTCTTATAAATCTTGACAAGCCATATCCTATTACAGGTTTTCCATTTGCTTGCATGCTTCTATGGCAGCAATAATTAACACCACCTTAAATCATTAAATTAGTCTAATAACTACTTTATTTTTACATTTTTATATAGTGGATAAAGAAATAG
This sequence comes from Ambystoma mexicanum, assembly GCF_040938575.1. NCBI lineage: Eukaryota > Metazoa > Chordata > Amphibia > Caudata > Ambystomatidae > Ambystoma > Ambystoma mexicanum. The sequence continues at coordinate 153,576,189 of NC_090936.1, forward strand.
AAAGTGACCAATGTCTTCCACAAATGCGGAACAATACAAAAATGTGCCAGAAAACTTGCCATCCCATTTCCAAATCCCTGTGCTAGCAGTAAAACAACCAGCATAAACTTATATAAAAGGATTTATTGTGTAGAAGGTTCTAACCCTTGGGTTTATTTGGCTAGGAGGTATTCTACTTACATAATTTACATTGAATTCGCAATATCTTAATGAACAATCTACATACGTTATCTTAATTACACTCTTTACATCAGGCACCAGCTTGTCTGGTTTTCTTCAGGTGTGCCGTAATCTTAAAGTATTTGTAATTGTTTTGATGTATTTGAAACACAGGACGTTGTTAGGCTCAAAGTGTTTTTAACATCTATAAGGGATTCCTGCATTGTGTAAGGTACAGGGTACCCAAATCTTCAACCAATCAAGGAAAAATTTGATTTTGGTTAAAAATGCAATGCCATAACATCCCAATTCTAACCGGAGGGCATTTTTGGTTTACTATTTGGGAGGAACAAATTTCTGTCGAAATCTTATTCCCCTATATCTCGAAGGGCTTTGTATTTACGAGCCCACAAAAGTTCCTCCCCAAATGCTGAGGATTGCTTTAACATTCACAATTCCTAGAATCAGGATAATGGCTCTTCTACCAAAAGGTTTAGCAAAATTTACTGTGGCCGCTTCTCATCTACCCAAGATCATTTTTCTCTGTTCCAGCTGTTACCACGTATCATTGTGGGCTAAATATACCCCTTAATCTGGTGTCTGCAATCGACTCTGCAGATGTTTTGACCACTGTGCCATGAGCTTTAGCCAGCATCGACAAGGGTGAAGGATCACTGAAGTCAAAGTCCAAAATATGCAGAGAGCCTCAAGTTGCAGAACAGTGCTCTAAAAAAGAATAGAAATTATTTTAAAAAAATCACCCATAAAAAACACCTTTAAAAATATTTTTTACCCTGCACAAGGATATCATATTTTCAAGTTTGACATTTCTGACAGGCCATACATTTGTTTTTTCTGGGTTTAACTCCAGGAACCTAAGATTGACAAAAATAAGACATATACCAATTTATTTTTGAGAACCTGATGGGGTCTTTGATACAAGAATTGTGTCATCCATTCCGTTGCCCACACCTCCATCTCACCAATTTGGCTCCTCCTTGGATCTCATCCGCTCTTCTATTGTATTCCAACTTAGTCTACTATCGCTGCTATTCCTCTTCCTTTATCCAACCTTTTCCTTCTCTCTTCTCGCTTTCGTTGCCAAATCCAACATCTCCTTCTCTCCCTCCCCCCTTAATGCCTTCTCATCGCGATTTTTGGAATTTTAATCCATATATGTTTGTCTCCTCTCTCAGTTCTGTTCTTTCTTCGCTCACCCAGTTCTTAGCCCTCTCCACAGTGTGCCACAGACACTCTTTTCTCTGGCCTTCAATCTACATTGGATCTCCTCCATCACTCGCATCCTTTCTCTCCTTTTCAGATGAAGCCCCTAATCTTGGCTCACTCCTTCTCTTTGTTCATTTCGAACACTGCTCTGGTGGGTCAAACGTTAATGGAAAGAAATCTCAATCCCCCAGATCTTCCATCGCTCTCCCGTTCTCCACACCCTTTATGATGAATCATTACCTTCTCCTAAGCAACACTACTACACTAATCTTCCTACTAATCTTTCTTCTCATTCACGCAAACTGTTTCTCCCCCTTCAGAACCCTCCCTTTCCTCTTCTCTCCGTCCTAATGATTTTGCTACCTACTTTACTTCTAAAGTAGTCAATCTTCTATCATCTTGTTTACTAGTCTCTGAAGCCTCATCCTTGAACACTCTTTCTTTGGCCCTTTCCTCTCCCCTTGATTCCATCTCCTCTTTTTCTCCCCTCACTGATACTTCTCTTTCTTGTCTGTGCTAATTCTACAGCTGCTCAGGACCCAGTCCCACCTTCTCTTATGCCTCAAGTATTTCTTCTTATCTATCTATCTGTATTCTTGTATTGCGCCACTAACCCATTGGCCTCAGGGCGCACACAAAAGGAAGAAGGAGACAGACAACAAAAAAACAATGTCAGACAGGGAAAAACAAAGAGACATGGAGACATGGTGAACCCAAACCTCACAAAGACCAGCAGAATGAGGAAAAGATAGCGGAAGACTGATTTCGATACCGAGAGAGCTATGCTAAAGAGACAGAAGAGACCTATCCTTTGTCAAACAGGAAGGTCTTCAATTGCTTTTTGAAGGTAGGCAGAGACTCACTATTAGTAAGGTATTTAGGGAGTACATTCCAGAGAGCCGGGGCCCAAGAGTCAAAGCTAATATCCCCAAATCTTTTCAGGATAGATGGGGGCTGAACCAAGACGGTGTTGCTACTTGAGCGCAAAGAACGGGTGACAGGTTTCTTTTTGATCCTAGTAGCGAGGTAAGATGGAGCTCGACCATGAAGGCATTTAAACACAGTAGTAAGGCCTTTGTGGTGTAAGCGCTGTTTCACTGAAAGCCAATGAAGGCTGCGCATGGCGTCAGAGACGTGCATGTTGCGCTTAAGGCCCATTACAGCACGTGCTGCATTATTTTGTATAATCTGCAAAGTTTTAATGTTGGACTGGGAGGTACCGATCATTAGACTGTTACAATAATCCAGCTTACAGTTTACAATGGCGGCTGCAATCACAGCAAGGTTCTCTTTAGACAGGTAGGGATGAATCTGCCATAGAAGCTGAATATAATAATGACACGAGGATTTGAGGTAATTGGCCTGACGGGTAAAGGATAGCTGCGGGTCAAAGTAAACTCCCAAGGTCTTTACGGACTTAGATACAGGAATTATATGTTGACCAATCAGAAAGTTGTCATATTTTGTGTCAAGTTTCTTCAGTTTTTTTTTGGGTGCCTAAAATCAACAGCTCTGTTTTTGCATTATTGAGGGCCAGTGAGTTTAACGCCATCCACTTCTGGATTTCAGTGAAGATGGAGTTAATATACTCTACATCTTTTAGATACTCACCAGTGAGTTTAATAACAACCTGTGTGTCGTCAGCGTAATTGGCAAAATAAATGCCTAGGGCTGACAAAAGAGCGCAGAGAAGACGAGAGTAGATATTAAAGAGAAGAGGCGAGAGACATGAACCCTGTGGAACACCACATAATAGTAAGGAAGCCATGGAGTGAGCATTATCCTTAGTAACTCTCATGTTCCGTGGACCCAAAAATGATTTGAACCAGGCAGAGGCTTCAGGGGAACATTTGCCGATTGTGATTAGTCTATCCGCCAGTAGTTGATGATCGACTAAATCGAAAGCAGCGGATAAGTCTAATAATAATAACAGGGCAGTATGCCCTTTGTCAACAAGACCAGCAATGTAAGATTTTACATTCTCTTTCCTTACCTCCCTATTTAATCATTTCTCACCTGCTCCCTTGCCCACTTCCTTTAAACATACTACAGCCATTCCCATCTTAAAACCCCTCTCTAGATCCCTCTATTGTTTGTCCTCTCTCCTAACCTTTCTGTCAGAAATTCTTGAAAGAATGGTTTACTCTCAGGTTTCTTACTTTCTAAATTGCCACTCTTTCCTACCCCCTAACACTCCTAACCCCCCTGCAATCTGGTATTCGACCTTTTCACTCAACTGAAACAGCTTAACTCTCTGTAACTGATTTGTGCCCCTCAGCATGCTACTATAAGCACTCCCCTCTTATTTTAAAAGACGTTTCCTCTGCTTTCGACACGGTTGATCACCATATTCTTTCCTCTAGGCTTTCATCACTCAGTATTTCCGTCACTGGTCACCATTGGTATTGTGTCCATCCATCGCACTGCATGTACTTTGTCTACTGGGCTGGACAGTCATCTCTCTTCCTCCCTCCCTCCCTCTCACCCCTTCACTTTGTGGTCTCCGAAGGGTTGGTTCTTGGCCTTTTACTCTTCTCTCTAAACACAATTGTCCTGTCAGCTGTTATGTCTTCTTATAATATTGCCTATCATTTATCTGCAGATGACACTTTTCTTCTCTTCTTTCTCAGAGTCTCTGTATTTAAAACTCTCTGCTGGTCTTTCCGCTATTCAGTTATGGATGTCCACCGACTTTCTACATCTTAACTCATCTAAGAGGGAAATTCTATTCTTTCCTTCTTCACAAATTCCATCTACCATTCTCCCCTTCTACTCTCTTCCCCCATCTCAGTTGCCTTTATCTAATTCCGCTCAAAATCTTTGCATCACGTTTGACTCTTCTTTGTCATCTCCCCTCAAATCCTGACTACAGCACGGGCTTGCCGCTTCCATCTTTTTATCCGTACATAAAGCTCACCCCCTTTTAACTGTCAGTGCAACTAAACCCCTCATCTCCAGCGCTATCTTGGCTCAGCTTCATTACTGCTCTTCTCTTTTTCTCAGTCTTCCCGCCTCCTCTCTTGCCCCCCTTCGGTCTATCTACCCCTCATCCGTCTGTCTCATTTGCTCCATTCTTTCCGTAGCTCTATTTCCAGTGCTCTAAACTCTCTTTTCTGGTTATCCTTTGAACATAGTCTCCAATATCTGTTTCTATCTATTGTCTTTAAGTGCCTTCATGGCATGGCTCCTCAGGTCTCCTCTCTCGTCTCCGTTACCAACCACCACGCCTTCTCTGTTCCCAGTCACTTTTTCTAATTTCTGTCCCTAACCCTCCTCGCACCCAATCATGTTTTCACTCCTTTTCCTTATTGGCCCCTAAACGTTAGAACTCTCTGCCTCCATTTGTTCACTTGATTCATGTCCATCATTTCGCTCTCACTTGAAATCTCACTTTCTTTCCTCTATGTAAAGATATCACTCTCTCATTATTTGCACCATTAACTGTCTTTGAACGGTTTTCTTTAAACATTGTTAACCACTTTGGCGTAAATCGCTATGCAAGCGCCAATAAATAAAATCTATGAATAAAAGTATCCTGTGGAGCATCAGAGCTTTATTCTTAGAAAATGTCTTCCCATTAACTTATGAATAATGAGGATGGAGCAGGATAAGGAATCAACCTGAAGTCACTCGTCTTGTTCTACTAAAAGATCTAGATGTTTCACCTCTGGCTCTGCACTGGCACACAGACATGTGTCATAGGAGCACAACACAATCTCGTTGCAGTGACTCTTTTCGTAACATTTCTATTAAGCAGTCTAACATCACTACCATATATCTCCGATAACTTGCTGATATCATGGTCAAGAAACTTAAGACTGTTTTACTATCACCCTCAAGTACTATATAGATCTATAGAGATGGAATGTCTGTGTAGGATTCCTCTCATGGCATGGTATTCAGGCATTGCAACACAGTGGTGATGCCTTTACATGCTCTGGTGATGAATAGAGAAGTGGGGAAAACCTTCATTAATTTAAATGTAGAGGTAATCGGAAACAGATCCTTGTTTGGCTAAGATTAACCGGTAAGCAAGTGCAGTCAAGGGGAAGAGCGATAATGTGAGGATGGGTAAAAAGAGAATTTAGAAGTCCTGGGAGGAGGTATAAAGGGCTTTTGTGGTTGGGAGGGGGGCAAATAAAATATAACAGGGAACAAAGGGAGGTGCATAAAAAAAAATTGCAGTTGAAGCAGACACCTGTGCAAAAACAAAATGACCAAAAGCAAATAGTCTTTAGGTCAGTACCATTGTAAATATTGAAGATTTCCCATCAGGTGGTGAACCTTCAACACACTGCGTTTTAGAAAACGAGCTTTTGAAAAACAATGAACCCTTTGGTAGATCTTCATATTTAGTTCCAAAGTAGATGTATATTCCATCCATATGAATGGACATTGCTCTATTCACGTGTCATCAACTAACCTATCGAAATAATGAACTTTCTCGACATCTTCCCTGTTGTAGCAGGGGTCATGTCCTTGTTCAATATGGAAAAGAGGTTTTACTTAATTAACTCTCTTGTGTATACATTTGTCTGAACCCTTTATATCCACCCAACTGTGAAAATGTACATTTGTAACTTTAAGTACTAAGATACACGCATTGTAACATATGATGATGTGGGTCAACTGCATTTGTGCCGAGTTGCTCAGTGATGTTCTGGGTGCGTGCCATGCTCTTATCGTCCGTCCTGTGGGTCCTCCGTTCTCCTCTCTGGATGGGTTCCTGTGGGCTCTGTGAGCCAAGCGGTGGAGCTGCGCGGTCATGCTGGCCCCTGTGAGGAGTACTGCCAGGTGGGGACTTTGTTTCCTGCTGTGATTGTGTGAGCCGCTCCGTCGGGAAGATGCAGTGTGTGAGGTCACCGTATGTGGAGTGATGGATGTGCTGCAAGGAATCTGCTCTCCACCGTGGGTGGTGATTGCGCAGGCAGGCATCCTTATAGATCGGATTAGCACATTCTGATTTTGGGCCCATTCACAATTTATTATTTTCCTCTTAATGGTGCTATTTTGGGTTATACTTGTGTTACCTTTTATATGTGCTGCTATCTAAAGACAAAGGAAATATTGAAGAAAATCCCGGGACATATAGAAGCCTACCCTGGATTGGTAGAAAAAGAGTGTGATCAGGAAATGGGTCGTGGATTTTGCTCTGTTGATAAAGTTTTAGTTCCAGCCTGTGACTGATCCTTGCAGGTAAAATGATGCATGACATTGCCGCAGGACTTGTCCGAGTAACATGCTAGCAAGGGCGGAGCCAACCTCAATATTTTGAGGGGCTGTAGGACAGTTTTAAAAAGAGGGTCATCAGTGGAGCCATAGTTTACCCTCAACACTCAAGGCCACTCCAAATGTCTGCATGCCAACTATCAGTGGAACCTTTGCTCTGTGCACTCTGGCTTTACTAAAGTCTACACATAAGCTGTATCTCTGCATATGTGTCCCACTGTCTTGAAAATAATTGAGGAAAAACAAGTGACACATAGGAGGGTCATGGTTCATAATTTACATGTGCTGAGAATCAAACGGGGCATATTGTCGAGGTAATGTGAGGGGACTACATGTCCCAACATAACAAGCCCACCTTTGTCAGTAACTCACAAGGAACTGGATGTGTTGGCTGCAGGCTACACGTAGATTGCTGCAGTAGATGCATTGACCCAGTGGGCTAGCAACCTTGCTCCGAGTCCCTGAGGTTGACAATCATTTAGCCTTCCTTTGGCACATTAGCTCCATCTTTCACCTCAATTTAGAAAATACTTAGTCACACAAAGAAATGCTAAGCATCGAGTGGGCGGGGAGGGGGATTAGACATCTAATGATATAATAATTGGTATATCCAAGATTTTGTAGGATTTTATGAGCCATTTGTATATGATATTTCATGAGTATTAAGTATTTGTTAGAAGCTTGTATTTAGTGTTTTATGTGTCTTCGATTTTCTCTCTTCTTAAAGTATTTTCTTTAAGACAAATTTTGTAAAGGTTTAAATAAACCAAAAACAATAAAGAATCAAATCAATCAAAATAATTGTTCTTTTATAAAGCACTTAATACCAGCATGTGGTTTCTAAGAGCAGGATCGGGACTCGAACCTATGTTGCGCTGCATTGTCTTGCTTCCAAGAGAACCACGTGTCCCCTTAGCCATCCTACCTCCCCTAAAAGCCAAGCATAGCAGATACGTTGTTGGCTTCGTCATGAGTAGGGGGAGGGAGTTATTGATGTTGGCAGGTCAGGCTTCCATCCTCTGTCACTGTTTATTTCTGCTGCCTGAACATAACTGTTTAAACTTGAACACTCTGCTCCTCTCGTGGGTGACACATTTGAGAGGCTTTTGCTGTGGGCCGAGCATCAGAGTGCCGCCTTCTGCCTTGAAATACCTCTGTTTAAGCACCCCCCAACGACCCAACCCTGCACTTTTCAGAAGTGAGCATACATTTATTGATACAAAGGTTAAAATAAGAATCCACTACAGGGCCTTGCAGTGCTCCAAGACTGTCAGCAATGACAGACAGTTCCAACCGGGGACAAAAATGTGAGCTTATAATGATAATGATTTGTCATGTATATAGCACTTTTGCCAAAGCGCTGTCCATAGAACATTTGCATACAGTATCACGCCAGCGAAGTTGGTGCTCATCCTAAGCAATACAGATAGAAGTAGCACTCTGCAGGAAAACAAAGAGGCACTCCATGTCAAAATCTGGTGAGAACTTGTGCACATGTATCCATGAGGTAACCAATGCCGTCCCGGTCCCAAATGCCATAGGAACGAGCCCTCTTGTCATCTAGGAGCAAATATGTGGCGAGTTGGTGGCACTTAGCTTTTCCCAGAAAGAGCATCCTTGATACTTTGTCCATGCCAACTAAACCTTAAACGCCACGCGTGTCTACAGTGTGATGAATTGATGGCAGAAGGAAAGCAGGCTGGGGAACAATGCAAGGTTCCACAGGTTACCGACGGGCACGAGTAACTGCCAAACAGCTACCCTTCAAACTGAAACTGTGGTGCACCAAGAGCGTTTCATGTGGTTTCTACCGGCATTCTAACGCAGGATCGTGACCAAAGTCAACACTTGAATAAACTCTCTGCTGTGCAATCCAAAGGCATCAAAGACGCAGTCAATGCTTAACTGAGATTCTGGACTGGAAGAGAAATTCTTTTTTGGAGGGAGGTGGAGTTTAGGGCCAGGCGACTGCCAGGTTTCTGGCTGCTAGTGGCAGTCCAGTGCCCACGGTTATTGCACTTCACAGGCAACGGCACAGCCATACCAGCCATCCACTCAATGAAGCTTCATTAATGTCCTATACATTTTTGATTCTAACTGAATATTTGTTTAAAAATTATATATATCTGTAAAATAAAAACTTTGTTAACGGGACGTTATGGTTCGCAGTAAAATCGAAAAACCCCTGAAATTCGCCAATTATGGTAAGCTAAGCAACCATAACTCGCGCCACCACCGTGCACAGCTAAGACTAACACCCAGGACATCAAAGATGACATCACAAATGTCATTGATGACATCACTGATGACATCACGTCTAGCCCCTTCTTTTTTGTTCACTGCCATATCTAGGCCAGGTGGGTTTATTTACTGACAGTCAGAAACTTAACTTTCAAAAGGTATTACATTTATAGATCTTGCTATTCTCACATGTTCTTACACTACTTCCCTTAGAATTTAATCGCATCTTATGATGTACATATTTAGGGGTAGAAGCAGGCCTGAAACACAGCAATAATTTTTGCGCGTGAATACAATCATGTAGATTATACACAGTTGCTAATGATACTGCCTCGTTTGCATACTTTACTCTCCATATATAAACCCCATATTTATATGCATTGTAGTCTATTTATGTTTTGTGTGTATTAGTAGAAATATGTAGTAAGTGATGCATTACTAAAGTCTGATACAGAAGCATTTACCGTTATATAACTTTGGAAAATGACAAATATAGCACCTCTGTGGTTTATGCTGCAGCCAATACCTACATTTCTGTATGAGTAGGTTCCTGTACTAGAAGGAACACTGCAATGAAATGTTCTTTAGAACACTATATTGCGTAATGAAGTAAGTAGTTTATTACACATCTCCCGATAATCCCCGATACTTTTTTGCCAACATTACATTCGCAACCCCTTGTATGAAAAGTAACTGCACATGTGATGTCATCAGTGATGTTATCAATGATATTTGTGAAGTCATCTTTGATGTCCTGGATGCAACTTAACCAGAACGTCCCTTTAACAAAGTTTTTCATTGAATTTCATAGGTTTTTATATTAGTCCAATTTAACCATAACGTCCCTTTAACGTTTTTTCAGTGAATTTCATGGGTTTTTACCAGTGCATGCTATTTTTCTACAACTTACTAATATCATACCAAATATAACAATATTTGTGTCCAATTTACAAAGTGTCACCTTAAAACTCTGCCATTTCCCACCTTCTAGAATAATTTGTAACATTTATATGCACTTTTTCCAACTATTACAACTAGTTTTGCATTCGTAGACGTCTACGTACATCTGACTTCATTGCTGTCCTCCCGTACAGTGCCACATGACCATACGGTGGTGCACGGCACAATGAGGTGTCCGAGAACCCGTTCGCACTTCACGATAAGATCCGTGCTTCGCAGACAGCTCGGAACTGCATTTTCTACTGATCTATCAACTTTGAATTTCAAAATTTCCCTTGCACACCTCCTACACCTTTTCGTACTCATTATCCATCACCAATCTAGTACACAGTAGGTACTTGGAAGAATTTTATCAAAACTGCTATTTATCTTAAAAATGGCATCAGTTATTGCCATCCCTCCTCCCCAAGAGCCACCACCAGCTGGAGGACCTTCACAAAAAAAAAGCATAGTACTTTCAAAATCAATGAAGAGGACCAAAAAGATGAGGAAGTGCCTACTTCTAGCACCAAGATAGAATCATGGGTGTGCCAGTTCTTTGCTACTGTTGGGAGTGTACCAAAGGCTAAAGCAACCAAAGAGAAATAATACATTCAGTGCAATTTTGTACTCAGTCGCAAACTACCTGGACAGTACTCCTACGGGACCACCTCCATGCGCCGCCACACCAAATCCAATGACCGCAATGCTCTCAGAAAGGTTGTTCCTTTCTCAGCAAGTAGTAAGTTGTCTTCCTCCACCTCATCTTCCTCAAAAAATACTGTAACCGCACCTGATGTCTGCAGGCATTGGTGCGTTATAAATAAATAAACAAGGGGGGGGCTACAGACCATTATCATCCACTACAACCCCTGAAATGGAGGATAAAGGCCATTAGCACCCTGGGTTCCCAAAGCGGGAACCCAGGGTGCTAAAACATAGATTTTTCTTCCTCAGGCGTCCCACTGTAAGAAGGAAAATCCTTTTCCAAGACAGCCAACATGGAAAGAGAAGGCGGGGCTCCGTACACAGCCCCTCTTCCCTTGCCATGGCAGCCTGCAAAACCCTATGAACATATTACCACTAGCACTTTTTTCCCCCCTTTCAAACCTATCCTACCTTCGAATAACTTTACCACATAGCCGGTCCCAGGTGACAGACACTTGAACACCATTTTTCGTCCCTAGTGCTCATGGCCAGTAGCCTTATGCATTGACCCAGACAATCTGGCTACTGTCCATGGCCACAGGCTATACCTCAGACGCCAAAGGTATATGACTATTTTTTGTACCTACATTATTAAACTTGTCAAAAAATAAAACACTGGCACATTTGCAAAACAAGGCTTTCATGTCCTTGCCAATGCTCCTCACGAGTTTGCTCGAAATCCGCCCATGTTTTATTTTTTTTTAAAGTGTCAAAAAGTATGTACGTACAATAGTCATATAACTTAGCCCCCATTTGACAAAATCCATTCAGTCTTCACACAAATATTGAAGGTTGAGTCTATAATCTTTCTCAAAACTGTTGTCCACATTCGTCAAATAGCAACAAAGTTATAAATCTAAAAATGTTGAGACCCCCCTCTAATTTCGCCCCCTTGAGAAAATCCCACCAAACTTTAGAAAACCATTTATATCTAGATTCAAAATCGTTTTGCTAAATGTTGTGCAGATTCGACAAATGACACCACATTTACATGCCTTTACAATATTTTGCCCCCTCTTGACAGAATCCCACAAAACATAGCAAAACCATTCAGGATTAGTTCTAGAATAAAATTCCAAAATTATATGCAGTTTCATCGAGTGGCACAAAAGTTATAAGCCATACAAAAACTGCTTTTCCCCCCCAACCATGTAATGCAGAAATAGGTACAGATGTCCTAGGACATCTGAAGTGTCTGTGAACACCACAGGACTGCCCCAGGACATCTGGAGTGTTCGCGGACTTTCGGGGGTGAAACAACCCGTTTCTTGGCTTCTTATGGCCATATGCAATGCCATTCTCATCCCCCCACATCCCCAGAGATTGTTTGTTGAGTTTGACAAGTGAAATGCTGTTGTTTTTTCTTCGCTACGCTGTCCGCGGACCCCGAAAAAGTCTGCAAAGCCAAGATGGCAGGCATTTCATGAAAACCGACGCATTTCACGTTTTCTCACCACCCAATCAGCGGCTGCGTCCCTATGTCCACGGACCAGGCAAAAGTCAGCGAATTTTCTGGCCATTAGTGGCCGGTCCGCGGACAGAACAGCCAATCAGAGGCCAGTCTGCAGACCGAAGCGAAGCAGACATTGATATCCCTTATTTATCTTGTTGAAAAGGAGCTGTCAGCCTTTTTGAACAGTGCTGGCGCCCCAAAGGCAAAAGAATGTATTAAGGTAAAGAGTTCTAGTGTTAGACGGCAGAGATGCTGCAACTGACGGTTTCCACAGAGGCTGACCTGGGCTTGAACAAATCTGAAAGAGTCCCAAGGTTACGCTTCTCTGGTGAATAAATGATGAATTCAAATTCGTCATGTTCTGAAATCTGTTAGATTTTTATTCTTCAATATATAGCAACTTTGGATTAGGTTGTTGAAGTGAACAAAGGTTTTGAAAAAACATCAACAGAAAAACAAGTAAGAACAAACATAGAACAATGTAGTTAATTCACTATCGCATTGAAAACGAAGGAAAAACAAAGATTAGTCGCGCAATCTGGTCAGTTTGTGACTTATTGTTCTATTGGTCAGGACTCCTTGTCAATTAATGTCCTTTGAATCATTTATTCGAGTCAACTGTTTTCCAAACACTTGATTTTTTGTTGAATCGGTCAGCCGTTTCCCAGATTCCTGATTTTTGAATAATCCTTGAGTTAATTGTAAGAAAAGCCGACAGTTAGGTGGAGGCCTGATCTAAGTATTTTGAGAATTCCTTGGGTTTTTAGTTGAATAGCCTTTATATTGATGGAAGCCAGGTTTCCTTAATATGTTGTGAGCCAAGAATCTATGATTGTTGTTATTTTGTTGAAAGCTAAAGACTCGAGTTCTGAGAAGGTCCTCTGGTTTTTTGAGAAGTCCTTGAGGGCCTCGAAACGTGTTTCCCCACTCCAGGTTTCGGAGTGGTTCGTCAGGGGGAAAAAAATGGGTGTTTACAGGGAAAGTTCCAATTGTAATGGTAGTTTGGTGACTTTGATGATGGTCTCCATCAGATAAAATGCTAGGTGTTGCATAGGCGGAAAGCTGAGGCGTTTGTATCTTATGTCTCTAAGTTTTCAATTGGTTTACAAGAGATTAGTTATGGATTCATCTGGTTATTGTCCAATATGTCAAACGTTATCTATCAAACGTTATCTACCAATCGGTTTCTAGTGTTGTCTCTGGGTCCGTCTCGTCCGTAAGGATGGTCTATCTGCCATCACTAATTTTTCTGCCTTACGCTTTGGTTGTTTAAAAAATAAAAACTACTGGACAGATTTACACAAAATTAACAAAAGCATGCTTTCGGGACCAAGCCGCTGCTCCTGCTGCAAATTTGGTGAAAATCCGTCCAGCGGTTTGGGCTGTAGGTGCGACAGAAATGTTTTCCCATTAGGTCTATGGGAATTTATTTTGATTTTGGGACCCCCCCATAACTTTGCCCCCCTCCCCCCTTTGACCAAACCTCACCAAACTTTGCCAACAAATTCAGAGTACTTATTCATATACTCTCTGCAAAGTTTGGTGAGAATTTGTCCAGGGGGAGGAAAGTTATAAGCCATCCAAAAAGTGCTCTTTCTATGGGTTTAGCAACGTAACCATAACTACATGGCTGATATATATATACATATAGAGAGGGAGGGAGACGGAGAGAGCGCTAGAAAGACCAAGAGGGATACTGAAATTGCTCGCTAGTAAAATGGGATATGTTTCAAGAGGCCAGTGGTAGGGTTGAAGATTATTTTGCCTTGTAAGGCATACACCTTTCCCCTGGCTAACCGGTTCCACAAGAAAATTAAACCACGCTACACAACACACACAAACCCCACACAGACAGGGGCCACAGGCCCAGCTGTTAACAAATCGAGACCAACCAAACCACATCAAATCTCTCCCATTTAGCTTTATCACACACTCCCACATTAGCGGCTAACGAGTTCCAAGGCACTATAGTCGATCAGATCTTGGCTCTTCCCCATGGATAACATGCTCATAAGTTTCTCTGCTAAACACGAAGAAAGCAGATCACCTGCCTCTCCCACTGACCTACTAAATACCCCCCTCACCTTTATTTTCCACAGAGGCATGTGCAAGGCCGTCAATAGTGGCAGAAGTGCCCTATACAAATCCACTTAGATGACATGGCTCTCTTAAGCAGCCTCCCAGATTCTTGCCTTTTGCAGTTGATCAACTACTGCCAGATTACAAATCACAGTTATTCTTTTGGTATTCTTTTTGACTGCCTGACCCCTTTCTTTCTCTTATTTATTTTGATTCGTATATTGCGCAACATGCCCATGGGCCTCAGTGCACACAAAAAAAAAACCACACAAACATACATAATCATAAATAAAATAGATTATCCACGCCCCACTACCAATTTCAAATCGGAAGTTAAGTTGGCGAAATTTTTACAGTTTGCCAGGAAAAAAGGGAGATCACTGTGGCCACAGCCAATGATTATACAATCCCTATTGGCTTGCGTACACCACTCCAACTTAATCCTGCACAACACCTTCAGATCCCAACCTCTAACAATCCCTAGTCCAGTTCTTTCACAAAGCCAAGCTTCACTGATGACAATACATTAGTAATGACAATGTTTCTAGGATCTAACGCAAGCTCTCTCAGTGACTTATCAGTGATATATGGCATCTCAGATTTCCCACGTCAAGCAGTCCTGAAGGGGTTGGGTTTAATTTTGGTACAGACTCCAGCAGTAGCACACAAGGAAGCTGGACCCAGGACTTTGTCCACCAAAGGCAGACATTTAACAACTTGCCTAATGGAACCCCCAGAGGTGGATGTTGACATGATAGTAGACAAGTGTTGTAACAGATCTCCAGCTGTCGATGACTTGAGAAGGTTCAGAGTGCTCAACTCGGCCTTGCACCTTTTATCCTCCGCCACAGAAAAAACAGATTCCTGCTGGGAAGTTTGGCAACCCAAATTAACCATACCAGGAGCCCGGGGGGTATTAGTTTGACATGCATTATCCATCATGACGGGCGCAGGGTAGCAGGGTAGCAACTTCAGCCATAAGCAGAATTCATACGAGTTTCTACATTGGAGAAGTTCCGCAGCAATTTTTTCCTTTGTTGACTGCCATTGAGAAGAGCAGAATTGGTCCGTCTCGGCAGGATGTTCTTCATTAGGGCCCATACGTTCAATAGGATATTCACCGTTGGAGCCTAGATTTTCCCTAGATGTTTCCTCCCTTATATCAGGGTATAATTTAGGTGAAATGCATGATGACGAAGCCAAGAGCTCAATACTGCCACCAATGTCAGCTGTAGAGTCGACCAGTAGGAGACATGGGTCACCTCTATTAACATAGTCTCCCTGTTTGGTGAGGGCCTCTAAAATTACTTCTCTATTATCAACCTTCAGGTAGCCTGGTTGAATCTCCGGCAGGCTACTTATCTTACAGGCACTAACAGTCCTCACCTCAGCTACATGATCTGGGGGAAGGGGCCCACAAACACAAGGACAATTCCGATTTAGGCCTGATGGAGCCTGGAGAGGGGTAGAACACAGGCTCCAAGAGTCCCTGGTAATCCAGCAGAAGGTGCATTACACCTCACCACGCCCTGTCTGTACTCTGCTCTGATGCACCTCTAACTCACAGAACCACATCCACTCATCACCACCCAAACTACACCTCTAAAAAACACAAGCAACCTCATGCTCATCAATACTCACTCCAAAGTACTACATGCAGCAGATACTGCCAACATCATCAGTACTCACCACCTAGACACACTATCACAGAGATATGGCTCAGATCCACCTCCACGCATATCCCAGTGGTACTCATCCCTACAGTTTATAGTCCAACACAAAGAGAATAATGAAACGACTGCTGGAAGGCTCGCTGTTATGGACAAGACCTCATGGACATGCACATCACACCTTCAACTACTGAAGTCCTCACTTGCTACTTCCCTCTCACACAGCTACATGCCACCCGATATAATGACCACTGCAAACCAACAAGACATTTCTTGATGAAGTCACAGACCTCCTCACAACAGCATCCATCAACAGCATAACTAACATCTTCCTCAGAGACCCAGGAGCCATGCCACAAAGAGAACAAGAGCAACTCCACTGAAACTGTTAGACATGATGGACATCAAGCAACTCATCACAGAACCAAGCCACAACAATGGCAACATGCTCAGCTCTGTATTCACTGCCTCTACAGCCATTCTATGTCTCCCTCACACCATTGGACTGGACAAAGCATGGAGCCATATCCTGCATGCCTTTCTCCCACTGGGACCAACAAATCAGCCAAGCCACCCCACCACTCTTTCAAGAACACCGCCTGTGGATACACTGAAAAGAAACCTCATTAACTTGTCCTCCATGTTGTCTGAACCCTCGGAGCATGTCAAAATCCAGCTCAGCACACTCAATCGCACACCGAGACCAACACCACCCAAGCACCACGAAAAGTTTGACTCAACAAAAATAAGCCCCCTCTCATACCTTGTTACACATAAGAACTGCAGAGAGGAAATGTTCTGGAAATGTTCCCACTAACTAGAAGTCCTCATCACCATGAGAACGCTTTGTTCAGCATACATGGCAGTCATGGTCACAGACAAAGCAAAATACTGCACATCAACCATCATAGAAGCATCCAATCAGAGCAGAGTGACCTTCCAAGTTACGAAGCACTGCATCAACCTCCGCCAGATCTTGCAATACCACAATCCACTGATAAAAGCAATACCATCAGCAACTTCTTCACAGACCAGAGAGGCAAGATAAGGCAATGCCCTGACAGCAGCAAACACCACAGACGTCCTACCCATACCAGCCTGCAACATATCAAGATGAATCAAATTCAAGACAACTACTCAGAAAGATTTGTTTAACACTCTTGCAGATCCATCCGTTACCAAGGTGGGATTCTCTCCTCCTGCATTACACCACTTCCCAACTTCCTCCACACATCCCTCACCCAAATGTACCTTCCCAGATGCACTGAAAGCAGGACAGATCTTTCCATTGCTGATGAAACCCACACCTGATCTCGATACCTGGACTACCATCTCCCCATTATGCATTTACGCGTCATCAGCAAAGTGATTGAGAAAGCAATCACGATCCAGTTTCACTAAAGAATCACTCGCACAATCGCCTACAGGATTACCAATCCAGTTCTTTTTAAATACGATTAACAGGCAGAGTCCTGGATACCTTGCGCTTTTTTG
Source organism: Ambystoma mexicanum (assembly GCF_040938575.1). Lineage (NCBI taxonomy): Eukaryota > Metazoa > Chordata > Amphibia > Caudata > Ambystomatidae > Ambystoma > Ambystoma mexicanum. Next base: position 153,593,388 of record NC_090936.1, read on the forward strand.
GAAGGATCAATATCCACACGGTTGGTTGGGTGAAACCTAATTGTTTTTTTTATTAAGATAAAGAAGACATAGTCTTGTGTGGTCAGCTGACATGCGTTTCCAACTCTAGGGTCCTTTTCAAGGCTATTGTGTTTAGTTGATGCCCACCAGAGCTCAAGTCGAGGGTACACGTGGGGGGACAGAGTCCACCCACTTTATTCAGAGGGTGGACTCTGTCCCCCCAGCTAAAATGACAAACATTAAATCACCTCTTTGAATTTATGAATTGAAGAGACCTCAGGGATCACACAGCAGTCGTCAAGTTTGCAGGCCAGACACTTCACCACTGAACTACAAAACCTGATGAAAAGTAACATACAACTAGAAGTGAAATGTCGCATTTCGGTACTGCAATTCCCAGGGAAAACATTTGTATTGGTTCTTGGAGTTTTTAACGTTTTCAAAAATACTATTAGAGGAAAATATCCTCTCTTGGTTTTGTGTTTGTGTTGATTTCATGAAAGGCAAATTCCATTTGTCCTGTGCAATTTGGATGGTTATGCAACGCCAATTTAATGAAATGTGCATATTTAACCTTGACATGCTAATGTATGGTGATGTTGCATCCCACTGCGTTAGTTGAAGAGTCCCCCTACTTTAATGTTTAGGACTTGACCCCTGGTGCCCACAGAGAGCTGCAATACACACTGACTAAGTTTAAATATTCAGCCTAAACAAGCATATAACCCAGCCCAGACTTGCACAGGGCGAACAACCTTTCTATCACGGCCCATACAGGAACTGACCAGCCCAGGACCCAAATCGGCCAATTGGGATTCCCAATAACAATCGTGTGGCTATTCATCCTTCCTAAAAAAGCACAAGGTATCCAGGACTCTGCCCATTACTCTTTACAAAAGGAGGTGAGGGCACCGCCACCAGCAAACCGTGACCTTGCTGCTACCCAACCAACCCACCACATCTCAGAGCGAAACGCTCGAAGCAGAGGCATTGTTGGGGAGGGCGGGGGGCTGAGGGGTTATAGCCCTGGGTCTTTTGGTTGTAGCCGAGGATAGAAGCTCAGGGGTTACAACCAAAAAGGCTAGCTATCCCCCAGTCCAGAGAGTCCCAAAATTAGCATAGCCCGGATCTTTTCCAGACCTAGCAACACCCCTGGCTGGAAGTGTTCCATACTAGGGCCCACCCATTTCCTTGTCCTTTTAAATACGATGCCCAAAGACCATCACCATCCAAGTTATTGATGACACTCTATAAATCCTGGGGAAAGGAGCCCACCACAACACCCCCTGATTGAACAGCCCTGAAGTGGTTTGCCTACCTTCCACTTCAACAGACACCAACACTTCCAGATGGGTCCCAACAGATCCCAGTGTCGCCCAGAAACGTGCTGAGTTTCAGAAGGCTTCATTCTTTCCTCTCATCTTTAACCTCTGGGAGAAATACTAACTGAAATTGGGATGCACTAAGATGCAGGTGGCATGGAGCTTTACATAAAGATCGATTGCATCAACAACATCCATTGATTCAAGCACTGTTGGTCTTCCATCCAAGCCTGGTTGCCCAGCGCCTACCTGAAGCTCAACCTGATATAGACCAAATTCCTTCGCCTATGAAATCTCACCAAGAATGCCCAACTCAAGAATTGGCTTACCAACATGACAAGCAACAGATTCATGCCTCAAGCCTCACCCGGTGCAAGATCTCCCAGCTTTACAATAGAATGTGACCTCTCATTAAAACACACATCACCAAGAAGACCCAAGCAGCACGGAACCAGCATAAACTCCTCTGCAAAGCCAAGCCTTCACCCAAATTTCACAACAATTGTCCAAGCTCTGGTCATCTCCAACCTGGATGGTGTAAACACCCCTTTCTCAGGGGTCCCAAATTCCACCTTTTCCTCATCTAGCATTCTGCAGCAGACCTCTTCACAGGAGTAAAAAAATAAATAAACCACATCTCCTGCATCCACAAGAATGTGCACTGGATCAATCGCTCATATTCAATAAAGCCTGCATTAGCCACTAGGTAGTAAAATCCAAAGCACCAAGAAACATACCATCTCCAGAGGTCAGGACATCACCAGAAGCCACAGTATTGTAATGCTGGAAACCAAAAACTGCAAGATCAAAGTAACAGGAAACTAGCATTTTGCTGATGCAAGCCATGTTTCTGGGACAGGATACGGATGCACAAAGGAATGGCCCCTCCATCTTGCACTTTTGCGAAGTACTTGAAGATCCCATCCTTCAAAGATCACGGTGTCAATTGAGGATTGATCCACTCGATCACAAATCTCTCCCTTCTGGAGATCACGCCTTCTCTGTTGCTCCTATCCATCCCACCCCCTCGGATACCACTGCACCCCGACACGTAACCCCTTGAGTGCGTCCCCATGTACAGGACTTTATTGCTTCCAAGTGTGGTGACCTAGAGGTGCCCACCATCGGTTATATGTGGTCTGACTGCTGCCTGGTGTAACCCCAGAGGGTGATCGTAGAGAGTCTCACTGGAGCTTTTCCCAGTGTGCTCATCTCACACATGGGGCACATGACCGTTTCCATGGACCAGGTGTTCCAGAGAGACTTAGTGGCTTGGCTTCAAGAACAACCCTGGGCCATCTCACACCCTGGAACTCCAGAAAACATCAAATGAATGGACTGACCCACTTACAGAATGTAGAAACAAGGAGTGGGGCTCTCACTAATCAAACATTCCAGCATCCAAACTTGGGTAAAATGCTGCACCAGCAGAAGAGACTATGGAGTTATACAGAGCCACCAATTTCAATCCAGGGAACTCCAAAGATAGCACTGCATGACAAAGACACTTTTTAAAATCCTACAGTCCAATCAAACCCTACTAGAAGCAATGAACTCATGGGCCAACTACTGTCCTCAACCAATAATCAGAGAATGTGGGGAATAAGAGGAATGTCTAATCCCGGGAGGCAATACAAGAGCACCAAGGAAGGACAAATCAGTGTCAGTCTTAGAAAACACGCCACCTCCTCATCGGCATAGAAGGTGAATGGGAAACTGCATTTAAGATTTTGGACCCGGAGGAAGCAGACATATCTGCCTAGGCTTCGTTGATAGATGGGGAAGCTGCCCGAAGTGAGGCAGTTGTCATTGATCGACAAACAGGCCAGACTGCTATGCTCGCAAGATTTATCTACCACTATTCACTCCCTGGCTGCCACTGCACTTCTCAATGACTTGAATATCTGCTGCTCTGTCTCCCATGCTCCGGGATTAAATGTATGTGGTTATTTACTGCCATGCCATATATTACAAAATGTGGGATGGCAAAATGGGGGAATGACTAGTTCCCAGGAATCTGCGGACCCTACTGGAGGGAAGAGGTGGTGGATGCTTTGGACGAGTAGGCCATTCACGTGTCGGATGCAGCCGCTAGTTGGTGCAGCTTGATGTCTCCAGGTCCCTTCCTCTAATCGCCAAAGCAATCTGCATGTGATTGCTGCCAGAGCTGGAGTGCTTGGAGCTCTTGAAGTCCTGAACCCCTGAGGAAATTTCTGTGGCACCTGGGTCTGGCCCGGGAGTGGTGGTCAGCTTTGACTGGATGGTGCTAGAGCTGGGAGGTTTACTCAGCAACTGCTTTGGTGAGTTCTGTCGGCTGGTGCTGCGCACTACACAAGGCAGTGTCCTGTTGAGGTCTGCATGACTGTGGCACTGGGTGGGTACTTAGCAACTGAACTTTTTACAACTGCAGCCCGTTCACCTTGGCCAATCAGAACCTGTCACTTCGATCTACCCTCATCTCCTTCACAGGTGTACGGGAACAGGGATTTTTTTTGTTGGTCCTTATTTGCGCGTTTTAACTTTTCCCACAAAAAAATGCCCATTAATCGAGCAGGTATGCAAAGTAGCACAGAGATCAGCTGACGTGTGCTCCACTCCCCATAAAACCAGTCACCCTGAGGCCGTCGAGGCTCCCAAAGATGCCAGCAACATAGTATGATCTTCATCCCATTTGCGAAGTGAAGGGTTAATCGCCCCCTTAACGCGGGGTGATCGCTGTATGCTGGATATCCAGGCGAGAAGCACACAAAGGCGACAGCGACTACAAAAGCAGAGCAGGGAATTCATGCCCGATTCAGTCAATTCCTGGTCTCTCCTACTACTAGTCGGGTTGCGAACAAGGAGTGTGTGAATGCAATAGGACAAAGCAACAGTTCTGGACCTTGTGAGCCCCCTCAACCTGACCTTCCTCCAGTGTCTTAATCACATGTAACCTCTGCAATAAATGACGCAATGCATTACCCTCATAAAAGCATGGACAATGTCATCATGGAAGTTTGGTCTAACTCTAATATGGGTGGGAATGGAAACGATGTTTAAAATAACGGGCAGACTGTAAAGGAGAGAATTATTTGCGACTTGGTAAAATGTGAAAGTGTCATTGATTTTCAGGTGTGGGTTGACTCTTGACAACTGCTCAGTTAGTCGGGACCCAAAAAGGGTGAAAACGGATAACCATATAATGCAGATAGTTACCAAAAAGGCTGAGGCAAGTTGCCAAACTGACTTCAATTAGGTTACCAACATACTGGCCACTACTGAATTATCTCAGGGCTCAGTCCTCAGTACAGGTACGGAGGACGGTCCCATTATCCTGCATCGTGAGATCATAGACTCTCTTAAATCCTTGGATTCCAGGAAACCCATGAATAAACCATCCTGCTCCTGACTGGGCAGAGACTTAGCTCTAAGAAAGTCCTCAATGCCAGAGATCATGGATCCCATTCTAAAAGAACTGACCGTGGACCGAAGAAACAGTGTAATTGTGAATGTTAATACATTGGAAAGACCAGAGCCGAGAGAAGCTTTGCAGAATAAGGGCTTGGCTTGGCTAAGATCTAAAATTGGTGAAAGTTGTGTTAGAACTATGGACCTTAGATTCCTGAGTAGAGTCCAAACTAAGGAGTGGTCCTTGAATAGTGGCTCAGACTGTATCATTATTGGTTGTGGCCGCAGATATCTTGCATCCTTCCTGAATAGTTGTAATAACCTGGGAAAATTGTCATCTACCTCGAATTTAAGAACTGTAATCTGATCATTTGTTTTATATTTGTCTGCTGTTTTGTATGTATTCTTATGTTTTATATACAATTGTCTGTTATATTGTAGCACTCTGAGGCCCAGGGGCGAGTCAGCGCTGTATACAAATTAAAATAAACAAACATGACCCTACTTAGGAACCTACTATAATTCCAAAAACACTCCACAATCTGCCGCACGCCACCATCTAATATGAAAGCAAAGTCAATGCTTTTTACCCACAAAGTTAATATGAGACGATAAACTGCCAGGCAGCTGTTTTCCCAAAGTTAATCTGGCTTTATATGTGGTCTGGCTCTTGTTTTCCTAATTTATCACCACAAGGGACTGCCAATCAAAAAGGTATTTACAGGGTGAACATTATTATATTTAGCATGTGGGGGACACCCCCGCAACCCTCGAATTTCTTTTTTTTTTCCCCAAAGGGAGCAGGGGACATCCCTGCAACCCGTCCCCATACATAATGTCACCATATATAATGTCGCCAATGGTGTAATGGATTTCCCGGTGAAATTATGTATGGGGACATATTACCTGATACCAGCTGAACATGCCTGGTTTTGTGGCTTCTATGCTCCCCAAATGAATCTGTCCCTGTGAACTGCCTGAGATGATGTTTCCAGGATGAATATTTTTTTCTCTTTATTTGTTTTGGTTTAGAAAAACCTTTACAAAACATATTCATTTTCATTACAGAGAAATACAAAGTAAAAACAATGAAATGGCAAAGCAGAAACATATTCACATTTTCAAATAAGAGAACACAGTTAATCTCCTGTATCTAACATATTGACCCTATTACCAAGTCCATATCATACATTTTCACACCATTACCTAACCAAGTCACCGAATAACAATCCATAAATTCATCCTCCTGACTCTTACATAGTAGGAAGACCAAAACCATATTAAAATAAACGAAAAAATATAGCAATGAAAGGAAATTTAAAAACAGAGCACACACATTTCTCAGAAACGTTGCTACCTTGATATTCAAGTTGCCATTGTTGTTGGGTAGCATTTTATAACCAAATAAATTCTTTATTTACATCCGCAGTATTAGGGACATATTGCGCAAAATATAGGATTGAATGAATATGCCCCAATGGCTCCTGTACGCCCATGGTTGATCCGGCCCTATGATGTGCCAGGTGCCGGTATTCGCAAGGTTCTATCAGACGCTAGGAACTTGCAAGGCTGACCCAAATACTATGCAATCCAGCCTACCTGCCATGTACCACCCGGTTGCTGCGTTTCCAAAATGCTCTGCTTCTATTCCCAGTCATCTCCTGTCGTTCCAGAGTTCATCTGCTGAGAATCAAAACATGGCCCCCTTTGCTCCTGTGGTTAAAAAGGAACCTTTCAGCCCATCCCAATTTACAAGTAAAAAGTAGAGCAAAGCCATGAATTGAGCTAGAAGAGGGGGGAGTAAGAGAAAAGTTCAAGAGAAGCAATGGTCCCCTGCAGAAGAGGAGCATGACATTTTGCACCGACGCATAAATAAACGATGCAGATCTAACATCTTCCGTGTAAAGGCCCTGGCCACCAGTGTACACGGAGGCCTGCACCCATCTACAGCACGGAGATGCTACAGGGGCACTCCACGCCACTACTAGCTGTGCTCAGCTTGTATAGGAGTGTCACCACTCCCTTAAAGTGAATACACTACACTACACAGATACAGAATGCCATTTCTCTTCTTGAAAAGACCAGGCTGGGAATTTTATTTTAAATGATTAGCAGGCGAGTCGATTTGAGCTAGGACAGTGCCCTCCAAAACCGCTGGCATTTACACTTTTTAGAGTAGTTTATTGTTTTTAATTTACTTTTTTGGACTTGTTTCTTGCATTTCCTTATCTATTTCTTTGCCCTTTATTTTCAAAAAAATCATATATTCATATACAGTACAGTCAGGTTTACGAGTTCCCTGAAGCGATCTCTGGCCCAGTCAAGAGCTAGACTGGTTGCAGAGCTGTGCTCCGGGCACGGCAACAATGGACCACATTGTGCAGAGATCCGGCGTATAATAACGACTGAAATATGTACTCTGGAAGCTTGGTTTACAGTCCACCAAATGCATGATCTACTCGATCTAAATCTCATGCAACCTTTTTAGATCCAGTAGATCATGCATTTGGTGGAACAAGCTTCCAGATTACACAGTTCAGTCGTCATTAGACGCAGGACCTTTGCACAATGTGGTCCATTGTTGCCACGCGCCGGAACCCAGCTGTGTAATCAGTCGAATCAGAAATACAATAGCTCCCAGGAGGCAACTGGTCCAGAGATCCCTTCAGGGAACTCGTAAAACCTTGCTGTAAATAAATATATGCTTTATTAGAAAATATAGGGCAAATAAATGGAGAAGAAAATGCAGAAAAAAGTCCCAAAAAACAAAAAAAAGTTAATTAAAAACAATAAGCTACTCTAAAAAGTGTAATGCCAGCCTTTGCAGAGGGCACTCTCCTAGCTCAAGCAGACTGGTCTGCTAATAATGTAAGATAAATCGCTCCGGAAAGAAGGCGTCAAGGGCCAGGCAATGCAACTGGATTAAAAGTGGTCCTCTGCCTGCTGAGGTACAGCTCGTCAAGGCAAAATCATTACGGAAAAGATACAGGCACGTGCAAATTCAGATGTACACGATATAATGCTACAGGGTGGGCCACGGTCAGCGTCCCTCTGCCGGCTCGTTATTAGACCTGAAATCCAACTTTTGGAAGGAATGACAAAACGCGCCCAAGCTTCAGTTGCATAACCTTAATGCCCGGGCGTGTGGCTCAAATGATGAAGGCATGGAGCACAGGGATCTGTGCTTGATCTCTGCGTCACGGGTTTGGATCCAGGCTGGTCCACTCAGAACTTCATCATTCCGTGGTAGATAAAATGGGTAGGATCAATTCAGTAACAAACAAATTATCTGCCTTTAGCGCCAGAATACCCCCCATGGGGTGGCCGTGCAGGCCACAAATACACCAGTTAGGTTATGCTAGCCACTGTGATTAAAATGTTGTTTATGGACTGGCATCAAATAGGAACAGAAAATGTGCCTATTAATTGTTCTAACGTATAAGAGTCTTAAGAAGGCACCCATGCTATGGACTGCAGAGTGGGTCCCAGTGCCTGTGCTCGGCACCAAAGCATTACAAGGCCTCCGTGGAATGCACGTCACTTGCTGTAACAGAACTGGAAGGGAAAGTAACATTCCATACAACTTCATTACATGGAAATAAACAATAACAACTACCTCACTATAACATGCAGTAAAAGAAATGCATTCCTCATGCCATTAATCATCTCGATCACACTTGGAAATGTTGTGGAGTGTAAACTATGCAAAGGAAGAAGTAGAAGGGTAGAATGGCACTGCTTTGACGAGACACCGCCCATGCAGAGCTAGAATAGCATTGCTAGGCATGTACTTCCTCTGATAGAAGATGTCTTGCCGAGGTCTGCACTAGCTCTCAGATGTAAACACCTGCCAGGAGCTGCTGTAATCATACTGCAGCTTGAAATGAGGAGTATTTCACTAATCCACATGCTGTAACAAGGTTAAACATTTTTTCCTGGAAGAGGGTGATGCCCTTTATGATATGATATGGCCTTTAGAAGGCGCCTATACACAAGTGTTTCAAGGCGCGAAGCAGCATGGGAGGGGGAACAGAGGAAGGACAGAGACAGCGATCCTACTAGGCCAATTGTCATTCAATCACGCAAGTGCAGGGGAAGGGGAAAGAGGAAAAATGCGGAGGGGGTGGAGACAGTGCAGTACATGGGATAAGTAGAATAAATAAATACAATATGAGAAATAGGGCCGGCTGGTGGCAAGTGCAAGGGTAAGTGCAGGCATCAGGTGTAAAATGCTGGGGGGGGGGGGGGGGTATGTAGGGATACAGAAAACAGTCCCCAGGGTTGCCAGGGAGGCACTGGCGGGGAGGGGCCTGGGCCCGAGATCAGAGGGTGGCCAGGGAACCAGTACAGTTCAGCAGGAATTCAGCTGGGGAGAGGAGGAGAGAAAGCAGAAGCAAAGATGAAGGTCTTGAGGTGCTTCCAGAACCGGAGATGGTTCTCTTCAAGTTTCAGGGAGGCAGGGAAGCTGTTCCAGACGGAGGCTCCAGCCGAAGAAAGATCTACCACCAACTCGCTGCTTGGAGAAGCAACTGACCCTGAGGGAGTTGGAGGCGGATGAGCGGATGAGCGGAGAGCTCGAGAAGGAATATATTTAGTTAGAGAGAAATGAAGGTATTGAGGCCCCAGAAGGCCTTGTGGACATGCAAAGTTGTTTTTTTTCACTAATCGGGTCCCTCAAGACGTTGCCAGAAAACAAACTATTTGAGCAAGCAGGCAAGGAGAGTGCCGCTGACGGACTGGTGTGCTTCATTTGGAATGCAGCGTGCCCAACATGAGAACACTCTCAGAGTGATTAGTCCTGCTTCCGGTTTCACCCCAGAACGAGGCACAGGCAAAAGATGTCAATATGCACACTCTTCCCGTGGAGAGAATAAGCGAAAGAACAGGGCAGGGGCAGGGAGGCCTTGAAAAATATATATGAGATGAAAAGGCAGTCATAATACATAGAAAGTGAGAGGCAGGTGAACGGACAGGGGGAGGGGGATTAGAGGGTGAGAGAAATCACCAAACTGGCACAGGGGGAATCGGAGAAATAGCTCAAGAGGGGTAGCAGAAAAAAGGAGTTTGGAAGAGAACAACAGAGTATTTGTTTCTAAAACTTCGTTTTATTCTAGTTTAAACATTTGTATTACTTTCTTGCGATATACAGAAAAACAAAAGCAGTAGGCAACGATATTGAGAGCAATGAACTCTCTGAGACATGTTACTGCATAAAGCATCCATAAGGTGGTGGGCCACTTACATGCTTTTGCATTCACAAAACAGGAACTTTGTGTCACATAAAACATTGTGAACACACATAACATGCACATTAAATCAATAAGCGGGGGAAATATGAAAGAGAAAGAGGAAAGGATAGATCCGGGAGTGGTGTGGGGGGGAGATTCAGAGGGTAAAGGTAAATAGATGACAGACCATCTACTTCTAGACCGGATGATGCAATGATGATGTACACAACTCCCCGGGGTCAGCGCCGCGCCCATGGTTTGCGCACATCGTTGGATATGGCTTCCCTGTGGCATAACCCTGGCAAATCAGTAAAACAACCCAGGGCATCATAAAGCGCCAGCATAATGAGCATTTAATCACTAGCATCATGAGGATATCACTATTAAGCGCATCCCTACAGCATTATCTAGTAACAAAACATAGCATCGGCCTAGAAAAATATTTGGAGGAGTTGGAAAACCTCACAGCTACTAACATCTTCATGTAGATGAGACTGCAAAGTGGGAACCCACAGGCGACAGAAATCTCTGCTGTAGGGCTTGCCTTGAAGCTAAGGAGGATTGAATCCACTTCCTGCTATTCTGTGCAAGGTATAATTTACTGAGGAGATCGCTTCTTATTCCACCATTCCGTAGCTTCGACATTTATATGGCCAAAGAGGCAAATCGCAATGTGCTGCAGCGGCAATAACCGGTTGATGACTGCAAATGTAATTTCTTACATTTTTTTTATCCTGGCTCACAAGAACCAAGTAGGACATGAATTCTATTCATGGACAAATTGCAATTTCAGGATATAGAGATATGGTATGATTTTAAAAGGTTTTTGACAATTATAGCGTCTACATTTTAATGGCTGTGCACCAACACTGACAAAACTGCAAATTGTGGTGATACGTTTTTTGTGCACTATGTCACCATTTGGTTGGATCAAAATTTTATTCTGAATATGTCTAGATATATATTTGCACATAATGTATTAGTTTGTTATTTTTTTTGTCCTGCTTTTATGGCTAAAGCGGGTAAGGCTGTGACAACCTCTCCCCCTCCACCCCTCAAAAACACCTACTAGACCAGGGGTGCCAGAGTTTTTGGACTACAACCTCCATGACCTCTTACCTTCGACCAGGCGGTCTCGGGCTGATGAGAGTTGTAGTCCAAAATAATGGGAGAGCGACAGGTTGCAATCCCCTGCTCTAGGCTATGGTCACCATCAGGACACTGCTTCACCAAACTCGTGGCCAATTTCACAGGGCCAGCAAGGTTTTCTTTTCAAGGCTGTTTCCTGGCCTCTGCCCTACCATCCACTCTGAAATATACTTCCACATACCCCACCAAGATCATCATGAATTTCTGAACCTCAGGCAGTGACCTTAATGTGCTCCCTACTAGCAAACATTGATGTGTTGCTACCAAAACACAAGCAACACTAGGAAAATCTGTCTTCAGCAGGTTAGAGTTAGTTCATCACCTTCACACCATGGCATATTTACACGTTCTGCTGCTATAGGCCCCACTAAGGTGCATGGGCCCCCACCAACATTCCTCCGCCCGATGCTGCACCTTCTGCAGACTCCGCCCCTTCACCAAAATATACTCCCCTTGGCCAAACAACACCCCATTACCCATCCCAATCTTGTCACAATTTGGCTCCGTAACAACATAAAAACGTTTTGAAGGTTGAAGGGATTAGAACGGAATTGCTTCAAGGTACCACGTGTTCATTCATTGATGTTAGTTATGCCCATTGGTTAACAAGTGTTTCAGCCTTGGGGCCTTTTTCAAAACCGGACATATACCATTCAGTCAAACAATATACAACATGATCACATAACCACATACAAGACAGAGGATGAGTGGTTGGAGTAGGGTAGGATTAATCAGTAAAAGGAAATCATAAGGAAACAAAAGACACAAGAATGACTCGGTATGGAAAAGGTAAAATATTCAATTATCATACTATGAAATGAACATCATAACATCATTACTAATGTATTTCTGATGATGCATATATAGCAAGTGTGCTGTTTAAAGAACTATACTGTTCTACTAATATAATAGAGTTCATACAGTTAACCTAATACAAACAAAGAAGGGGGTTACCCTCTGGGCCTCAAACAATTGAACCCTGTCAGTATTAATCATTCCATGATTTGTATTGAATTCACCTGAACATATCTGTGCACTCAAAATATGTGTGTCATAACTTAAATAGATGGACCAAAACCATATTTTACCTTTTCCATACCAAGTCATTCTTGTGTCTTTTGTTTCCTTAGGATTTCCTTTTACCGATTAATCCTACCCTCCTCAACCACTCATTCTCTGTCTTGTTTATGGTTACGTGATCATGTTGTATATTGTTTATGACTGAATAGTATAGGTTCGGTTTTGAAAAAGGCCCCAAGGCCGAAAAACGTGGTAACCAATGAGCATAACTAACATCAATAAATGAACACGTGGCGCACTATACAAAGTCTCTTTTGTGCATATCGCTTTTTATGGAGTCGGGAACACTCCTGTGACACTATTAATGCGACACAGTTCACAGATTAAGGCAACCAAGTTGATCATAATCCTATTGCAGTGAATCTCCCTGAATACCCCCAATCTTACTCTGCAATACTGTATTGCTTCAACTCTTAATTGAAGCATGTTATCCTCTAGGTTATGTTAGCTGAAAGAGTGTTTCCAGACCTCTGGTGCCCAGGATTTGGTGAAGGCAGGGTGTCTTTTATGAAGCTTTATTTTCATTTTTCAAACAATCAAAACAGATTGATCAGTGGAATTTATCATAATACTTAATATAAAACAAAACGAACATCAGAACACAAATTATCCAATTAATGTCCAAATTAGAATTTCATGTCTGAGCATCATGGAACTGGGGGAGGGGTGAAAAACATTCATACAAGACATGAATAGGTCTGTTTCAACATAAGTCGACTTTCTCTACAGATGTTAAGAACTTATCTGCACTATCGGCCCCATTGTTTCAGAGGAGGGAGACATTATGGAGAAGTTGGGGTCTGTGGTATACCTGCTCCCTGTCTTTAACATGTTCTATAAATGCATTTGGCACGAGTATCGGACAGGATTGCAACATCTTCTCCATGGAAAATGTTTCCCATAACTTTATGCACCAGCGGGCTATGGGTGGACCCCCAAGGATTTTCCAAAACTGTGCCATCGTCAAGCGGGCTGCATTCAATATTTGAGAAATCAAAAACTCCTAATGTCCCGATAATGGGTATAGCCCATCCTCGTCATTTCCCAAGAACTAGCATGAGTGAATCCAACGGGAGCTGTATATTTATATCTTTGATCCTAGCCAGTATTTCCTTCCAGTAGATCTGAATTACAGCACATTGCCCGCATATGTGGCCCACCTGTCCACTCCCTCTCCAAAAAATGTCTGCTACCTAAGGAATATTTTATGCAGTCTGTGCAGTGTTAGACACGATCTATAGAACATCTTATATGAGTTCTCCTGTATGTTCGTGCACCTAGAATGTCTTTGCATTTGCCCCCATATCCAGCCCCATGTTTCAATCGGTATCGAAATACCAAGTTCAATTTCCTATTTCACCATATAAAAAGGTAGACCATGGAAACCTCCTCCAGATCCAACAGTCCATAGCATTGTGAAATTCTGTTATGGTCTGTCCCATCATCTGCCAATAAATTGAGCCCTTTCGTCTTTCTAGACGCTGCGGTTCTCACTAACACATTTGGTACTCAGTGCCTTAATTCTACATATCTAAACGCTCTCATATTTTGCAAGCTGCAAAAGCGGCCCTATTTAATCCTGGGGTTTAATCTGGGTTCATAGAGATCAGGCAAATGGGGTCTGGACCCCTTGTCCCAGTATTGCAGTGTGCATCGGGTAGTGGGCAAGAGATTCCCTGCTCTCAGCCTCCCGCCCGGGGACAAAAACGAAGTGTGACACGGCTATGCAGCACTCTGATGGTGCATCAGCTTCGAGGCCATCACAAGGTACAGAGACGCCTGCAGCATCAGCAGATTGCGGGGCTGGGCAGGAGCTCTCCCAAGATGGCACCATGATTTCCTTGTGGTGTTTCAGCCATGAAGCCTGCACGTGTTCTCCAGGCCACGCCCCCAACACGGAGGAGTGTACTTCCGACAGGGTAAACGACGCAGCTTTGTGTTGCTACTCTCTGCTTGTGGTCGCGCTCCGTAAGTCCGTTCTCATATCAGCCTTTTACATTTACGCAACATTTCTTCTGCCTATGGATATTGCGTTCTTGTTAGAATCATCTCCCTTGCTCATTCCGTAGCTCTTTGTCCCTCACAACACCACGAACAGTACGGAGCGGTTTACTAAGGGCTTCATGCTCCCGCCTGCAGGCTGTTGGTTCAAGCCCCGTCGGTAGGTTTAGCTCTCAGGCGAGCTCACGTTCCATCTGTGAGAGAGTTTTCACACATACTCACAATTATCCTTTTCTATAGGCATTGTGCACAGAATCAGTCTCTCTTCCTCTGGATTTCATTTCCCAGAAGACCTCGGCAGTGCTCTCCAGTTTTCTCCCATATTGCTTACGTGCCCCAAACACGGTAAGTAGACCCAACACAGGGAGGGGTTCTGATAGTCTCGTCGCACCGCCAACTACTCTATCTCACCTCTCTAATTACTTTCCATTAAGGGCACTCTTTGTCGGCTCAGCACGGGACAATACTTAGTCTCCTGCTCTTCCCTCCGAGGAGCTGGTGAGAGCTCCATAGTCTAGGTAATGCTCCCCTCCTTTACATCAGAAGAACCTCGGGTTCTAGGTCCTTTTTTCACTGGAAATTGTATCCAAACCCAGTCTTACCTTGTAGCTTGATACTCAGAACGGCTGCAAAGGAAACTCCACACCAGGACTCACGATCCTCCCTGGATGCCCGGATCCTTTGTTCCCTAGCAGCCCAGCTCAGGATTTTCTTCCCCACAAGGGTTTCCCTGGAAACCTCTCTCTGTTCTAGTCACTTGTAGGACCGCATAGAGGTGACTAGGTGAATTCTCATTGGCTCTAGCTATACCATCTGGACCAGGTTAGTGAAACCCAATATCCTGATTGCAATTTATATTGATGCCCTTATTGAATTATTGGATACATCTAATCCAGGCATAACACACACCTCTTGTTCCAACTTCTTCCATTTCTTGAGTGCTTGTGACCAGGGCCAATTGTGAGAAACCTCAGTGTATTCTCACTCCTACTCCCCTTAGATCCTTTACGCTATTGGATCCGGACCATGGGGGTAGAAAGCGAGGGAGGATCACCTGGTTGGAGGGTCCTTGGGGATTGGGAGTATCTTTAGGGGAGACATGGTATCCCACTTCTCTTCGTGATAACTGGCTTAATCCTTCCCCGACCTTTAGAGGTTGCTATAAAAGCAATCCCCCTTTGTTCCCCTCTTAAAGGACCTAGTAGTACTAGAAGAAGAACCAACTGAGAGCTATGAATAATACATACTTTACCCATTATGGCACTGAGACAAGGAAGAATCAACTAAGAGTAATGAATACCATTGCCTCGCACAACTTTGGTACTGAGATGAAGAAGATGCATGGAGTTCAGACATGTCCATGTAATCAGGGCCAGGCAGTAATGGTTAATGGTATACACCTGCAACCTATTAATGGACCACAGCTGTTTAAAAGGTGGAAGGCTGAACCACAATGGAGGAGCAGAGAAAGTGCAAGAAGCAGAACAAGGAGCCTTGCGGAAGAAGAATAATCCGAGACGCTGAGAAGCCAAAGAAATCCCAGGGATTCCTGCTGGCATGATCGTACAGAACGCAGATCCCACCGAAGGGGAGGTTGGCAGCAAGCACTGCCGAGAGGTGAAGGCAGAGCTTTACACAGGAGCCGCAGAGTGCAGAGCGAAGCATCTGGTGAGATGGCTTCTCCGCTCAGGGAGAAGCCGGTGGCAGGAGCAGAGCTGCTAAGCCCAGGTAAGTGTCTGGGACACTGGAACAACTGGGCCGCTCCAAAGAACCATGAATGTAGTTGCGGTTCACCTCAACAGGCAAAATTGCCTTCTTTTGAATGCCGAACTGAATGAAATTACACAAAGTTGCCTTTATTGAATACTAAACCGAATGAAATCACGCAAAGTTGCTTTTCTTGAACAACAGCAACAAATGAAGAAAACAAAAGATACATCTGTTGATTAATTAATTGAATGAAACATACAAGGCTGCACTTTCCTAGTCTTGAAATGAACGAAATAAGCACCACCTGCATTTTGTAAAAGGATAACAAACTTGTTGAATAATGAACAAAGAACTCAAAGTAATTATGCAAACCAAGATTTATTTATTTATTGTGCATTTGTAAGGTGCTTATACATCAAGTAAATTGTGTTTCAAAGCACCCACACGGCAACAGGCAGGGGACATGGAAATGAAAATCAAATAGAACCATGAATGATAGAGGCGGACCTACTATGCCTTGTGAGCATTCAAGAAAATGCAAGTGCAGAGAGGGAAGGGGTGAAAGAGTGGGGGGTAAGTGCTAGGTGTATCAAGAGGCATGTGCTAGGGAGTGAGCAGCAGTAAGTGCCTAGGTGGAGTGGTCAGCTGCCAATAAGTAAGTGTAGGTCTGTGGTGGCTTAGGCCAGTGGGTGCCAAGGCAATTGCTAGGAGCAGGGGGAGGCTGAAGGTGATTGGGTGTGGGAGGCTAGGACTCATGAGGACACAAGGGCCCTGGTCACCAATCTCAGCAACTGTGGGGTTTAGCAGAGGACGGAGGAAGGAAAGGAAGGAGGAGGTAATAAGGAAAGTCTTGAGGAGCTTCTGGAATTTGAAGAGATCTGGCTCAAGACGAAGAGGGAGGAGAAGGCTGTTCCATAGGAGGGAGCATTCAGGGGAAAGATCAGCCACCAGCTCGCTGTTTAGTGAAGCTCTTGACACACAGAGTTGGTGCCGGAGGAACGTAAACATCTAGAGAGTTAGCATTTAGTGAGAGCAAGTTGTAGATAACTTGGTCCCAAGCCCTAGACAGCCTTATGGATGATGCAGAGGGATTCGAATTTGATCCTTGCAGCGACAGGGAGCGAGTGGAGAATATTTAGGGCTGGAGAGATGCAGTCCCTGGGCTCGAGACCAAGGATAAGCCTTGTAGCCCTAATCTGGATTAGCTGGAGGGGTCGTAGAGAAGAAGAGGGTAGATTAAGGAAAAGGCTATGGCAGTAGTCTAGCCTAGAAAGAACCAGAGCTCTAGAGAAATTGAGCTTCTTGGGGAAAGTGAGGAAAGGAAAATTCCTTTGAGGAGGTGGAGTTGAAAGTGGGCCTTCTTAGCAAGGTCCTGAATTTGAGGGTGTAAGGAAAGAGAGGAGTTGACGAGGTCTCCAAGTTTTATGAAGGGGGAGAGCCCATAGAAGATGGCCAGAGTGAGGGGAAGAAAGAGGGAGCAGGAGTCCCAATAGGATGGATCTCAGTCTTGCTGGCATTGAGGCAGAAGTACATCAGGACTGGATGGCAGATAGACCGTTGGGAATGAAGGAGGAAGTAAGGAGAGAGTCAGAGTTGTGTGGCATCTGCGTAAGGCTGGAAGTTAGGGGAGAAGGTGGAAATGAGGTGATCAGGTGGAGCAAGATTGGTGTTAAAGAGCCATGTAGAAAGGCTGGAGCCCTGGGGGACACCACATATGGAGATAGAAGTGGGGGGAGGAGAAAGAGCTCAGAATAACCTGGGATGGACGGTCATTGAGGAAGGAGGTCAGCCAGTCCAGTGCCCGCTTCGAGATACCAAGGGATCGTGTAGCCATTTTAGAAGAATGGAGTGGTTGCCCATATCAAATGCAGAGGAGAGATCAAGTAGAATGATAACAGCTGGAGAGTTGGAATCAAGAGATGCGAGCAGTTCCTCACAGGTGTTCAGAGGAGCAGTTCCCATGCCTTTGGATGCTCGAAATCCAGATTGATGGCCATGGAGGCAACCAACAAGGTCAGTGTACTGATCAGTTGGGGGGATTTGGGGGGGGGGTGGAGGAGACCAGCCTTTCCAGGAGTTTCCCCAAGGAAAGGGATGATAGATAGGGGCGGTAGTTGGCTGGACAAGACGGCTCTGCAGAAGTTTTTTCAGGAGGGGCGCACAAGGGAAACATCCAGTAGCAAAAGAGTGGTTGCAGAAATCAGCAAGTGCAGGGGCACGAGAGCCAATTGTGTCCTTAATGGTTCTGAAGGAGCAGTGGGAGATGTGTTTGGGAGGAGACCTTCATGGAGTAGAGAACTCTGGTGACCTCATCAGGTGTGATATGAGATAAGAAGGAGAGAAGGGCAGAGGGACGATGGGAGGCCATAGGAAGCAGGGTGAAGGGTAACGGGAGAGGGATGCAAGGGTGCTCATGATGTCCTGAGATTTTGCGGTGAAGTGTGTGGCCAGTGCATTGCAGAGAGCCTGGGATGGAAGAGGTGAGGAGGAGACTACGGAAGAGTTGGCTAGTTCCCTGCAGATTTTAAAGAGTTGAGCCGTGTTGTTAGATGCACTAGAGATGCAAGCCTGGATATGGGCCCTTTTCTTGGCATGGATAGAGAGTCTGTATTGCCTTTGGAGCAGGCGGCATGCCAGTTTGTCAGAGGGCGAGCCTGAGGTCTGCCACTTCCATTCCGCAGCTCTGCACTTGCGTTTCAGGGCTGCAAGTTTGGAGTCGTACCAGGTGTTATGCTTGGAGGCATGTTTCAGACAAATCTGCATGACATGGGCAAGAATGTCAAGGGTATTCGTAATGGCAAGATGGAGGTTGCTAAGAGCAGAGTCAGAAGTAGTGTCTGTAGTGGGGGAGAGGGCGGTGAAGGTAGATGCGAAGGCGGCAGTTGACACTCATTTCATCTGAAGGATTTTCTTGAACGAGGTTGGCAGGAGTGAGGGAGGTGCGGTCAGAGGGCTTAGAGGACCCAGGTGAGAGAAGAGGAGAGTGCGGCTTGACCAGGAGAGCGGGGAGAAGAGTGAAAGATCAGTGTGGATGAAGGTATCAAGAGTTTGTCCAGCCGGTTAAGACCAAAAGGGAGAATGGGGAGGGAGAGTGAGATGCAGAGATTAGGGAAGAGAGTGGATGCCGTGACTAAGGAGTCAAGGTGGATGTTGAAATCACCCACAAGGAGTCGTCTAGAGGTGGTTATGAGAAAAGAGGAGGAGAAATCAGCACATTCAGAGAGGAACAGGGTGCTAGAACCCAAGTGGCCTGTAGATAGTGGCAATGGTCAGAGAGGAGGTGGGAGGGACGACCAGCTTGCAAACCAGGCTCTCGAAGGAAGAGTAAGGCTGGGTGGGTATGAGGGAAGAAGGGACCCACTCAGAGAAGATCAGAGCAACCCCACCCTCAGCACGGTTAGGGCTAGCCTTGGAGATGATCTTATAGCCATCAGAGAGAAGGGAGTCAAAAGCAGTGATGAGCTGGCATTGAACCATGTCTCTGTAAAAGCACGGATATCGAGGTCAAGGTCTTCAAGGAGGAGGCAGAGGACAGCAGAGTGCTTGATGGCAGAACAAGCATTAAGTTTTCCTCTATGCCCAATATTTCACCACACAGTCACAAATGCGTACTCTCAATACCAGCCCAGATTTATTTTAGACAAGCCAGTGCAGGCCTTTTCTCTTTTCCAGGTGCTACCAATTAGGAGAAATAATTGAAGACCAGAGGCACAGAGGAGACAAAGTGATCTGTCTATGGTCAATCAACAGAAGTCTAGTTAGGCAGCCGGAATGAAACCATGGCCCCTTTGTTCTATATCCAACAACAGCACTATTTAGCAATTACCGTTCACCTCGAGGTGAATTGTTTTGAACAAATTTGAAGCCACAGCAAGCAGTGTGAGATTTCATCTCTTTCTTGTCATCCTAAATATTTGGCAACACCGTCTGACATCAGACGTAGACAGGTCAATATTTGTAAGCAGCAGCCTAGTTTGACTCTCTTAATACTTCCCCTGAGGGAGGCCATAATGTCTACACTACAGTGTTGAGGATTACATTGTCTGATGAGCCTCTTTTGTTTGGGATCAAAGACGAGTAAGCAGGAACATATTTGTCACTTTTAGAAGTCAATCGTTGCCAATTAAAGACATCTGCCTCTGCACTGCTTCCTGCCCCTCCGAACAAAGCTGTGTACTACTTTCTGCAAAAAGCCCATGTATGGGATTGTGAGGTGGGACTACGACTGGGTTCACAGGATCATTAATATGAGACAGGGAGGACATGACAATCTTACTAGGCCTGGTGTCATTCAGCTTGTGCAAGTGTGAGAACGAGACGTGCCAAGGGAAAGGGAGGAGGGGGACTGCAAGGGAGGGGGGAGGGGAAAACAGGGCAGCAATGCCCCAGGGCAGCACAGCTCTGGTAGTGCAAGGAGAACAAGGGACTGTAGGGTTACAGTTACAGCCCATACATGCGTGGTAGGCACGGAAGCAGTGCAAGGGTGACTGATCAAGAAAGAGCCTGGTACCCAGTTAGACTCTAAGGGTAGCCAAGCAACCAGTCAGTACAGCAGACAGGTAGGGCAGGCAGGTCAATAGGGGATGGAGCGAGAGAGAGAGAGAAAGCAGAGACGAGGAATGTTTTGAGCTGCTTCTGGAAATTCAGGTGGTCGGACTCAGAGGGGCAAGGAGGCCATTCCAGAGGGAGGCATCTGAAGAGGAGAGAGATCTACCCCCACCAGGTGGAGGTGCACCATTCCTGAAGCGCGGATAGACAGTCAAGAATGAGCGAGAGAGGAGTGGAGGCATGAGGAGATCCTGAAGGAAAACTGAGCGTCATCTGCATAACACTGAAAGTAAGAGGAAAAGGTAGAGATCAGGTGGGCCAAAAGGGCCAAGATGAGGTTGAAAAACCAGAGGATAGAGCCCTGGGGAATGGCAAAGGTAGAGAGAGAGGTGGAGGAGAGAAAGTGACCAAGTTGGACCTCAGAGGGGCGGTCCAAGAGGAGGAAGGTCAACTACTGCAGAGCCTGATCCGTGATACCTAGGTTCTCACAGAGTCGATTGATCAGGATGGCGTGTGGAAAGCAGAGGAAAGATCAAGGAGGATGAGGACAGAAGGAATGCTAGAATCAATCTTCACAGGTGTTGAGGAGACCAGTCTCTGTGCCTCTGGCAGCTCTGAAGCCAGACTAATGGTCATGAAGACAACCAACAGATTCAGTGTGGAGAGTAAGCTGGGAGATGGCCAGCATTTCCAAGAGTTTGCCCAGGAAAGGGGTGATGGAGATTGGCCGATAGTTTGCCGTGCAGGTGGGATCGGCAGGCTTCTTCTTGAGGAGGGCGTGCACACGGGGGTGTTTGAGGGGAGAGGGGAAAGTTCCAGTGGCGAAAGAGTGATTACAGAACTCGGTCAAGGCTGGAGCAAGGAGCAAGGGTGTCAATATCATTATGATCATCAGATCAGTGACCATTGTGCACAAGATCTGGAAAAGATCAGCCCCTACCCACCTCAACGGTGTCCAGACATTTGGTCGACTGAAAACTGGTCGAAAGACATTTGGGCAACGCAATTTGGTCGAAAACCAAATGGTCGAATTTTTTTTTTTAATTATATATATATATATATTTTTTTTTTTTTGGGTTTTCGTTTTTTTTAAAAAAATGGGGTTTTTTTTAGAAAAAAAAGGGGGTTGGGGGAACCCCCCCCCCAAAAAAAAAAAAAGGGGATGAAAATAAAAAAAGATTCGACCATTTGGTTTTCGACCAAATTGGTTCGACCATTTGTCCAGTCGACCAATTTTTTTCTACCAAATGTCTGGTAACCCACCTCAACCACTGTTGTGATGCAACCAGAAACATGTACTGACGAAGCCAATTGATCTGACTTTATTTAATGCTATTTATAACCTCACCTGCTGCAAATGTGGCCTGGTTTATGAATATATTTATCCATTACCTTTTTCAGACTATAATCATCACTTTCAGTGATCAGCGCAAGCATAAAATGATACAGTAAAAAAAAGACACGTTTTAATGATTTAGGAAGCTTCACTCTTTCAGAAACGAAAAGTCAGAAAAGAATTCCGAAGTGATTCCCCCAGGCTTCTAGATAGAAATCAGGCTCGGAATTGCCTATAGGGCAATGCCCAAACAAAAAACGCAAAATGCTAGAGTGGGATAGTTATTTTTGGTCAAAGTGGGCCACTTGTTAGGCGAATGTGGGCCAGTTTGAGGAGTTTACTTCACTATGCGGCTAGTAGCTTTAACCAGTGTTGCTGAGTAAATATTCTTTAAATTGCACAATTTGCATCACATTTTATTCCAAAACTTCGCCCACGGGAACTATTCAAACAGCATGTCACAAAAGGAACTGTGGGTCACTTTTTAATTGGTGCCCCGACCCTGATAGAAATGGAAGAGTTAATGCACAAAGATCATGACCACATGATGTTTTACGAGATCTGGAATTTGGTTATAGTGAGCACATTGCCTACGTCTTCCATGCTGCTTCTGACAACAACAGGAAACCTTACTTTAGAAACATTGCTCTCAATTTCACTTTCATAAGAAAATAATTAGCGGAGATGGGTCTGAGAGATTTGACATTATTAGTTCCACTGCCATGAAACAGTTCTCGCGCCTAGAAACACTTGTGTACAGGCGCGTTATAAATAACATATCATATCATAGCATTATCTACCAGAACCTTTGCAAGGACAAGTTTACTCCCAGAGCTTCCCATCTGCCACACAGAGCAGCAACGGGCAGTTTTGCTTGGAGAACGCCTTTCGGTTAAAAGGACTGTGTGTGTGTCGCAAATTCATGTATGTTTTATGCTTGTAAGGTGCATAAAAAAGGGTATGATGTGCAAGTGCATATGTGAATCAGAGTTCAGTGTGAAGGGTGTGTGGGTATGAGTGCGCATGTGAACGAGAATGCTGTGTGAATGTTCGGGGTAAGCGGGTTGTGAATGTTGTTTTAATGTTTTGGATGGATGCACATTATGATTGAGAGAAGCTGTAAGGGTTTGTGACTGGTGGGTGAACTGGCATGAATGTGTGCGTGCAAAGGTGGGGCCAAGAGGACATTGGAGAATTAATCTCTAAGTATCTAAAGCAGAAAATCTGTTACTTTGTTCACTATACAATTCCACACTGTTCCACCAAACTGCGCCACATTTTGCATAGTTACCAGTTACGAATGTCCGGACATTAATGGCTACATGACATTTGGAAAACCCCACCCCTCCCCCTGTACGACAGCCCCTTCACACTTCAAACGGTTGACTGAAATCGGCGAAACATCAATGTGGTCATAGAAAGACCTGACAAAGCACATTTTAAGCATCTCAATGCAAGGACCAAAGCTCAAAGGTCCCAGTGGGTCCTGGAAATCAAGTTTCAAGGCCCTAGGACAGACGGTTTCTAAGATATTTGCACCACAATGCAGTGCAACACACTACTCGAGGCCACCAGGGTGGGGCAACAAGTGGGGAAGAGTGCACAGAAGGTCCCAGTATGCTGCAGCACACCAACTCTCACCTCCCCTCCAGGTCTGCTTTGGGGTACGGCAGCCAGCCACACGCGCCCAGTCTCAGTGCAGACTACTTCGGAGTGCAAAGCACATCAAGCGATTCGGAACAGCAACCTACAGGATCATTGATTTTCAACAGTTCATGACAGTGTTATGTCTGTCTACAGAAACCGAGCAGACTATGGGTACTTTTTGCTAGCGTTTTCTAAAATGACATTGCATGTTTTACTGACATTTTTGAACAAAGGCAAGTGTTATTACATGGAGGAAGAATTGAGTGGGCGTTTATAGTAAAATGGAGCAGCATCCTGGGCATTTTCTTTCTGTGACATAGCATTTTCACTTGCATTGAGGGCAAATCCAAAATTATATGTTTTCTTACATTGTGGAGAGGGTGGGGGTAGCATTTGTGCAGTAAGAAATTATATTGTCCCTTATTGTGACAATCCATTTTTACTGGTGTTAGGGCAAAGTCAGGGTGAGTTTTCTCACATGGTGTGGTGGTATTTTTTTTTATGTTTTCTTATTAAGGCATGGATTCTTTTTAAATGGCGTTATGTGTAAAGTCAATATTAAGAGTGTTCTTCCATGTTAGAGGGTGGAGATGGTCATTTTTCCAACCACGAATCACATGTTTTCTTCCAGGGGCATGAGATTCCTATGGCCACAAACCGACATGGCTGGTACGTTTGAGTGGCAGGATCCAGGCACAGCCCCCTTGTTCCGACATTAGTTGAATGATTTCAGGTTAACACTTCCTCTAGCCTCACAGGATCCCACAGCATTGCAGTACTTGTAATCTGATAGACATGGATGGTGTGTGGAGGGTGTGACAAATCATGGAATTATGTCACTTCTCCCCAAGGAGGACCCCTTCCCAGTAAGGCTAGGGTGGTGCAGCCGCCAACCAATAATCCCCCTAGGGGTGGTTTAATGCAGGAAGACCTCATGGGGAAGGACATACCCTCTGGGGATAAGGACGATAACCTTGGTTACAAGCCCAAGGAATGTTGCTAGTCCCCAACATTTCTTAGCCCTCCCTAATGTCCAGGGCCACTACATTGAAAGGAAACCCATGTATTGTTGTAACATAGGACCTAAACCCAAAAGTACTAGGACGAGGAAGAACACAGGAGACAAAGATCATTGACTGTGACAACACTGGTACAAGGTGGGCCCACAGAGGCATGATGATTAAGTCAGTAACAAAGAAGAAGGATTTGTGCAATCTATACGGGAGGAAGGGGATTAGAAAGTATAAAAGGAATGTTAGATGCGACAAGCCCTGCCACGGTGCTGAACGCAGCCAGAACAAGATGCAGTGGTGGCAGTTGCAGCGGAATCCAGTCCTGTTGGGGAAAGCAGCCGGCATCCAAAGTCTCCAGCGAGGGAGACTCAAACGCCGACTGACAGATGTGGAAAAGCGGACAGTGGTAAGAGGATGCCAAAGAAGTGGTATGCCCGCTGAGTGGAGGTGGACCAAATCCTGACACCAGAAAGATGCTGCAAAGCCACGAGCGCAGAGGAGAGGAGCCCATGGAGCTGGAGAAGTATACCCCATCCCAAGGAAGTCTCTTCAATATATTAAAGGCCTGAAAGACATAAGGGGAGGTACACCAGAACTGGAGAGGGCAAAGGGGTTGACATAAAGGCTATGGTAGCTTTTCCCTTGCCCAATATTAACAAGGACGTTAATGGGCATAACGAAAGAAGGGTTTGGGACCCCAACAGTGAAGGGGCTAGCATCAGAGGAAATTTCCCTCGGTGCAGTCGAAACGAGGAAAACACTGGCGACCAGAGAAGGGTCTGCGACCCCCAACAGTGAGAAGCTAGCATCAGAGGAACTCTTCCTCGGAACAGTCGAAAAAAAGCAAACCACTTGGACCCCAACAGTGAGAAGGAGAGCATCAAAGGAATTTTTCCTTGGCAGGGTGGTAGCGAGGAAGCCCCTGACTACCAGAGAAGGGTCTGGGACCCCAACAGTGAGAAGGAGAGCATTAGAGGAAATCATCCTCAGTGCAGTGGTAGCTAGGAAACCACTGGCCACCAGAAAAGGTCTGGAACCCAAACAGTGAGAAAGAACTGTACCATTCTCCTGCATCCTGAATCGGACAAAAAGCTGTGATAAAGATGCCTGGGGAAGGTGGTCATCCCCCCTGGACATATTGTGAACTGTACCAAGCAACACCAGGAGAAGGTGCCTTGTGTTGAACTGTACAAAGTACACAGGGAGAAAAAGTATTCTCTTGGTACTGGGCTGAGCGTTGTATTGGAGACACCAGGAGAATGGAGTCATGTCCCCCTCCTCCCCCCGGTTCCATTTCAAACTGCATATGTTTATACCAGGAGAAGGGAGTCATTCTCCAGAATATTTCAAGCAGGACTGGGTGAAGGCTGTTAGCCAGGGGAGGGAGTAATTTCCCCTGGTATTTTCTGTTATAAGAGAACATTCTTTGGGCACTGTTCAAGAGGCAGGAGAAGAGAGCCAGTCTGCTGAAGAAGGAACGTTCCGTCAGTTGATCCTTTGATTATAGTGTGAGGGTTAGAGTAGGATTTGAAACGGGATAGTGGAACTTTGATTTGACCGACATTCTGACAATTCCTTTACTATGAAGCATCGAAACCCCTCTTAGCGATACGGGCAGTGAGGTTTTCCAATTGAGAAATAAAAGTGTATAAACAAAATAGATCCAAAACCACGCCACCTTGGCATCAGCTTTCTTCTTCGACAACCTTACAATGGTTTCTTAATGCAGATGTCTCAAGGGAGCTGAATATACTCAGATAAAACACTTCGTTTTACATGGTAAAATGGTAGGAGATTGATATCGATCTGTCTCTCCCCCAGTCACTCTCTCTCTGTCTCTTCCTCCCTCGATCTCCCTCACTGGATTTCTGTCCATCGATCACTCTCTCTCGTGTAGTTCTGTTGTCTAAAGTCTGTAATGCACAGTACTGGGCGTGCATCAGTACCGGGCGTGGGTCAATTCCCTCAGAGCAGTCAAGCTTTGAAGTGTTTTATCAAAACTGAGGAAACCGACCTGAAATGGCAAGCATGCTTGGTGTTGGGAAAAGTTGTAAAGTTGCAAAAAGTCAGACTGGGCTAAAAAGCCGATAAGTAAAATAAAAGAAATGGATTGCTAGGCACAAACAAAGGGACCTCATGATGAATCCCAATGTGTGACTTTTCACAAAGAATTGTTTGAGTAGTATATGTGGCCACACTGTCTTGGAAACATATATGGGAACTATTGCATTTGAAAGCACTTGGGCCAATACCATGTTAAACCAACGACCCGCACATGGCACCAAGGCCCTAAAGGAATGGTGCAGTCAGAAATATTATTGTCCCTATGGTTCGGCCATGTGTTTTTAACCATAAATCGATCGATCATACAAACATTTCCTATGCACCTTACCCGAGTTTTCGTCTCTTGAACACAAGCGAAATCAGGCAGCAGGGTGCAGCCATCTTGGCATAATCTTATCACTTGCCGCATCGCCCTGTGTGTCCTGCGTTTGCGGCACTAAATCATATCCCCCACCCCTGATCCTGACATCACTAGACGCGTACCGCCCATTTCACAACGCCAAAGCACGTCCCGTGTCAACATTCTCTGCGCTTCATCTAATGACATGTCACCATGGAAACGGCAAGAAACCTCTTTCCTCGATAAGTATAAACAGACCGTTTCACAACACACAACATCAGATTTTCTTTTCCATTCCTCTGACTGAATTTCTTTGAGTATTCTGTGACTCGTTTCTATGCTCTGGTCAGCTACCTTCGTTGCTTGTAGCCCATGTGGACAGATACCAGTACCACCGAAATAAATTATTTTCGTTTGTTTACCACACCATGGCAACAATAATGCCTTACCTGTACGAGCCCGAGTATTCTGAGGAGGAATTACTGGAAAGAGAAAGATGTGGAAACGATGGGGATTCGGACGACAGTTGGAGAGCCTGGGCCTAGTCGCATGGATGGTGTTTCTACCTGGTGTACCTGCAATCGGTGCACGCTAATGCCAACCGAGGAGAACTGCTGCTGCCGAGAAAACTCTGGATGCTTGTCCTACATATCGCAAGGCGATCCACAGCCGCAATGCGTTACCGAGCTGCCAGACTTCGGGGCAGCCTGGCTCAGATGGTCCGTGTTGCGGATTTTGATGGCGCTTATGCACGAACTTCGCGCAACAGTTCACCCTCGTTATCCAAGTAACGAGTAAGTATACTCTGGTTGTGATGTCAGTTAGGCCACTACTATTTCATGGTGGTCTCCTATATTCTCGTAACTTCAACATATCATTGTCATATCAGTTTAGTCTTGCAATTCTCTAGTAATAGTCACATAAAAGTCGTTCAATATTGTGCAATGTCTAGTTAGCATTTGTCCTGGTAAAAATGCCATTGGATACAAGAATTGTAATTGACAACTAAGGTTTAATACACTTATATTGGTCATTTAAAAACAGTTTCTATCTTTCTTTTTCACAGGTGGTACAGGCTGGTGGCCTATCGTTCGTTTACATGGCGGCTTCATGGGAGGCTTGGACACCGCATTCGACGAGTAATACCCACCTGTGTCGTAGGTGCCATTACAGAAACTTTCCCCCAGTGACAGCAGTCAGTACAGGGGATTTTTCCCCTCGCTGTGCTACAACCAGACCTTTACAATGTGTAGTAGTTTTGTGCCCTCTAAATAAGAAACCAAATAAAACACAACATATTTTTTTTATCAATGGTTGTTTCAGTTTTTAAGTGAATCAAGTGTATTTCCATTCAGCAGTGTTCCGGTGCCTTGTCTGCTTGCCCCAGGCCCATCCATCCCCCCTCCACTATCAAAGGCAGTTCGCACCAGTGCATGTGCGCTGCCAAGGGGGACTGGCAGGGGTGGGAACGGCCAAGGTGCCTGTCATGACTACTGGGTCCCCCTCAAAAGAATTTCCAAAATTTCCTGGGTGGCCGCTTACAATTCCTGGTCTAAGGATAGGTAGGCTTTGGGCTATGCTACAAGGGCGCTTCCTCATCAACCAACATGGGTGCCTGGTGTTGCAACCCCTAGATTGGGCAAGCGGTCTAGTTTTCTGTCACTCTGGAGTACATAAGCCTCACCCCTTTGTTCAACGGTGCTTCGCGCCTTCAGCTGTGTTCAGCGGACGCTTACCGCGGTTCATCCCTCTGACAAGTATTCCTCAGCTCCCACTTGTAATTTATAGATACCCCCTCACGTCCTTCCCGTTAACATTCCTGTCTCTCCCCCTCTATTGTGCCATGGTCATTTGTTTTCCCGTGCCATCCCCGCAACTACTATTTTGTGTGCTCTGTGAGGTGTTGGCGTTCGTCAGTGAGGAGTTGTCAGGAGACGCATTCCTTTTTGGCGTTCGCCTGTGAGGAGTTTGAGACACGCATCCCTGTTCAGTCTCCTATCCACAGCAAGTATCATTCACCTCAGGAGCTTTCTCCACTCATTATCCGTTCCTAATGGCGAGTGCTCTGCTTGCATTTTCTTCAGGGGCCAGTGTATGTTTAACCGCCTAGTAATTATTAGCGTTACGGAGCCCGTGGGTTTAGTGTGGAGATTCTGTTTCGAGGAACAGAGGCGTTCCTTTTACCTGTCACAGTTAGGTACACGTATACTAGACATTAAGGTGCTTTAAATGTCAAATGTTTGTGCAAGTTTAGTTTTTACACATTAGAGAGTTTTCCTTGTAAGGAATTCGTTAGCAATATTATCTCTGGCCAGGAATAGTCAGAAATAGCACTCTTGAGGTAGTTACAGGAGAGCGGGAGAATAAACTTCACTTTACCCTCAGATTTTGTGGCATTTTAACCGTGTGGGTACCTTGCTCCAGGATTTGAGTTAGCACACTTTGTTACCTTTCACTTGCCTCAGTTCTTCTGTGTTCTCTCCCGAGTACCAAGTCACAGTTGTGTTTGTTGAAAAGGGTTGAACATGTTTTCACCTCACCATTAGGCATCTTCTCAACACCCTACATTCCATATAGGGCTGTCCTTCTCCCCTTGTTTTTCCACGCCTAATCTAGCCCTTCTTCAGAACATGCACTCCTGCGCAGAAGCAGCATGGAGAGCTAACCAAATCACAAACTAAGGTAATTGAGCAATACTGTTTTGCTGGGGATTTTTTGACCTGCAATATTTTTCCCCTTTATATTAGGACGCATCCCAATTGTTCTTTGTGTTGTGATTTATTTTCTGTGGTATAGAAAGAGAGTCCAGTAGGGGTAGTGAACAACAGATAACAGCGCACCCTGAGAAGTTTCATAATATCACGTGGTGTCCCCGAGGAGTATAAGGTAAGCGTTACAGTGCCAAAAACCATGTACACTTCAAAGCTATCTTTCGCACAGGGGTCATTGTTCACATGGCCTCCTCAGACCAGTGTCTACAGACAGGCTCCCCATCAAGCAGGCCACCGCCCCTGCAAAACACATAATACCACGACATATACATGTCATTCATTCACAAACACATGCTTTTTTGTAATTCTTTATAAACCACTTGATATTTATCATGAGAACATCTTTGAGCACTGCAAGTCAACTCGTGAACGTGCTACTCGAGAAGCCCAGTGACCAATGCTAATCAGCTCTTTATCGTGTTATCTGAACTTCTGTGACCGCTTCGAGTGAACTTGTCAGTGTGCTACCTGTGAACATCTCCCTGTTCTCCTGCCACTGACTACTCTGCTTGCTGAATCTAACTGTTTGTCAAGGTAAGGACATGTATCCTAATCATATTTCCTTCATTTGTAAATTTATATCTATTTCGAAGTAACATACTCAGTAGTGCTAAGTTACTTTATCTCATTGCTATTGACTTGAGTTTCTTTGGTTATGTTATCAATATATCAATTTTTATCAGTGTCAATTGGCATCAAATTGCATCCTTCGGGGACCGGGTCTATAGTATAAGCATGTTTCCTTTTCATGCACGATAGAACATTCAAGGGACGACTAACATGTTCTGATTTTCAACAATCAATTAATTGTTTGTGAAAGTTATCCTATAATACAGCTGCCCAAGCTGCACTGGTTTTGCTGTGTTGCACAAAAGAAAGCGTGCAATGAACAATGTATGGTCCAATTCCTTCTCACATTTTTATGCTAAATAATTTTCGAATAATGTTGACCTTTATTTTGCAGAATTTACAACAATGCCTGCATGTTCTATTTTGGGTTGCCCTTCGAAGACCCATGACAAATCTGAAGGCATTACAATGCATGCATTCCCTAGGACTGTTGATCGAATAAGAGAATGGGTCAGATATTGCAGATATCCACCGGAAGAGCTTGAAAGTAGGGTCAAACAAGTCTTGGAGGACAAGAGGGGTCATCGATACCGCATCTGCAGCCTGCACTTTACCCCAAATATGTAGGACACATCCTTGTACACAAAGAGGAATCAACTGAGAACAACTCGAAAATTGCTCCCAAACGCTATTCCAACTTTATTCGTGAAAATGCCGCCACAGGTGAGTCACGCTTCCGGATTTAGCTTTACACCTGTATTTTCGGTGTAAATGTCACTTATAATACTTTCGATATTTATATGATCGAATAGCTATTTAAATAATGACTATTTTGTTGAACATCAGTCCTTGTTTTTGAGAACCCTCATAGAAAATTGATTTATGGGCACAGATAACTATGCTATATTATCCATTTGCATAAGCATAATTTTCTTATATTGAGTCTCCTTACATGTCACTTTTTACTGTTGGCATTTCTAAATCGAATAATACTTTCCCTTTACAACTCCATGACTATCCTCCGAATATGAAGCAACAAGATTCAACATCCATGTCTTTCCTGGAATCATCAACCACTTCGAGGGTGTATCAGGTAATCTTACCTAGCTATTCTGTTCCAGACTGGTTTTATGCACGGAATTTTAGATAATGTGATCATATTTTCACAACGTATCATTGCTTTACACAATGTTTATCGTGGTTTGATATTGATATGTACCTCTGTCCGCGTCCCAATGTGTGTGTTCAATTTCCAATATTTTCATCCTTACTAATGCAAGTACTGTGTTTCAGGGAGATGCTGAAGCGTCCACTACAATTACAACATCCCTCGTAGTAGATCCGGAGCCAGAGGTATGGGTCTTGACAGTTCAATTGAACGAGATAATCTGATCAGATTTACATATCGTGAAATTGTTTTTACACAATGTTTCATTCGTACTTTGCTATTGATATGTACCTTTGTCGTCTTTCCAAATTGTGTGTCCAAGTTTCCAATATTGTAATCCATACTAATGCAAGTACTGTGCTTCAGGGAGATGCTAGAGCGTCCTCGACAATTACATTATCCCTTGTAGTTGTTCCGGAACCAGACCTTGTAGTTGATCCAGAGCCAGAGGTATGCGTAGTGACAGTACCCTCTAATGAAAGAAAGTCGGACTAATTATATGTGTAATGCAAATTACTTATTTTAAATGGATACTCTTTTTTTTGTAGGGCTGTATACAAGATCTGTACAATGAACGGGAGGCACGTGGATCTGAGTCGGTGTGCCAGCTTGCTGATGGTGATGTTAGAGTAAAGAAGGTTTCAAAGAAAAGAAAGAAAAATAAGGTTATTTATAAAACAGTTTATATTTTTGGCAATTGCTTTGTGCTAAGGCCTTCATTACATGCTTTTTTTTAATGTAAATTGTACAACACTGCATGTTGGATTTACACTGAACATCCCTTTTCCTATCTGTCCTGTAGTTGCCCGATGGAGTACGGACTATGCAGACACAGACAGCGACTCAACTGACAGATGCTGCTTGCCAAACTGTTTTCACCATGGAGGAACTATTAATTGAGGCGGCGCGTGTTCACACTCGAGTTGCCGACCAGCGAATCCAGCAAAGTGTTTTTGGACCATTGCTACAATGCGCCTGCTCCGCCAGTTGAAGATGAAATTGAATTTATAGAAGATAGTTTTCGGGAAATGTAAAGTAAGAAAATTGTGAGTTCGGTGGTCGTGCAGGTGTCCCAATGTAAATCCTCAGTGGCCATGGAGAAACTTGGTTTTATAAAATCACTGGAAGATCTACAATCGAGGGTAATGCAAATCGACCTCATAGCCACGGACAGACACGTTTCAATAGCCAAGACAATGAGAGAGCAGTATCCAAATATTAAACATCAATTTGATGTATGGCATGTTGCCAAATCAATCAATAAAAAAAAAAAACTCAGCTGCAGGGAAGAAAAGGTTTGGAAACTATTTCACAATGGTCCCAGTCTTTCAGCAACCATCTTTTGTGGAGCTCCAAAACATGCGATGGGTCTGTGGAAATTCTACTGGAAAAATGGCAGTCACTAATGCACCACTGTTCCAACGTTCACCACTGGACAGAAAACCAACATTTCCACCAATGTGAACATGGCCCTTTGTCCCCAGAGCAGGCACGGAAGAAGAAGTGGTTGATCCCATCTTAACCTCCACAAAAAGCTCTTGAGAAGATTGTGTTTGATAAAACTCTCAAGAGATCTGAAGGGACTCACAGAATTCTGTCACACAGGAGATTTGGAGGTGTTCCACAATACGTGCCTAAAGTACAGGCCAAAGAGATTGCATTTCGGCATCCAAGGGATGAAATCTAGGACCTTACTAGCGGTATTAGAGCATAACGAGAATGTAGGCCGTGAACAATCTAGGACTGCAGGAAACTTAGGGATGCTTCGCTACACTATGGCCTTTACGAAAAGAAGCAAAAGAATGGGTTGTCAAACCAGTATATGAGGAAATGGAATTCAATTTTGTGAAAGATCTTATTATTAATGTCATAGAGATGCATACTCATCGAATTGCGCACGAATCTGTTAAGAGCACACATACATTGCCACAAAACATTGCCACCATGCCCTGTCCACCCAAGGCAGAGCTCATTGTACAGTCCAAATCCCGGTACAAATGATTACCATCTGTTTTTATTTTTGCCAAAATTGTTTTTATAAAAGTGTCCAAATAAAGTATGCAATTGGTCTTTTGAAATCTATCCTCTTAGTCCGTTTAAAAAAAATATATATTACAATTATTACAATTGCTTTCACATTTCAGAGTTTAGTCGAGCTGCTGTGGGACCTCCGCTTTTCATGTTAATAACCAATGGATAACAGTGTGTAAGAATATTTGGGTTTTGGCAGTTGCCTTGCCATAAAGTTCCACAAACAGCTGAATATCTGCTCGTCACACAAAAGGGATTAGACCTAGGCTACATAACATACCAAGCACGCAAGAAGTACTGACTGTGAAAACATGCCATGGGGTAGGAGGCCATGAGATAAGCAGAGGTGGGACTATTACTAGGCACACTTTGACTCTGTTTTTGTGTTACATCGACTATAATTTTGGAGTAGGGGGCATTCTGTCATTGGCAGCGCCACGAACAACGAGCAGTGACAGCCCCCAATTTTTTTAGCCCGTGCTTCAAAATTCATGTTCTCATGGATGCGTTGACACAGGATGTTGCAAAGTAAGAATATATCTTCATTGTGAGTGAAGGTCACCAGCTTTGAATTTTTGCTTGGGAGCTGGGAGGCCCACACGTCCCGCGCACAGTATAAGGTTCTATTGTTTTTTTACCTTGAGAGACAGGGGCCATTCCGAAAGGGATAGAATTGAATGGGGGGGTGTAACAACGTATATGATAAGGTTGTCCATTCCGAAACTGGACCTAGTTACATGTAAGTTCAGTTAATGAAAAATCATTGACATGAACGGAGGAGTCTGCATTACGCCAAGAGAATGGAAATGCCGAATATAATGCAAGTTTCTCTTTAGACGATTTTATACCAGAAGTAGTCGAAATACGAATAGCTGACCGTTATTGCTGGGTTACATTGTACTTGTTCGTTCTGTGTGGCATATTGCAATGAAGTGCTAGTACAACCTTTGTGTGCTGGGCTATCTACTGGGCACATGTACACCACCACTGGCTTCCCCCTGGTTCTAGGCTAATAAATCATTACATTGTGTGTGCACCTCAAATTGTTGCCTCAGTTTACGCATTACGTTTAGAGCTCAAACTCCATTGCACTATCCTCAGAAGCAAATAGTGGAGTACTTTGATATTCCACGTTGTATTCTCTCGGTTCACATTGTGTCACCTCTGCGATAATAAAGAAAAGTATTAATTGTAATAAAGATCGGCTACTGAGACTTTTCTATTTTTATGTTTTGCAAACAGGTACATCGTGTCATTATGCGATTGCCATCTATTCCAGACCCTGACCGATGGATTCTTCAATCTCCAGCTGCAGATACATGTCAATCACTGGATTTACTTGACCATTTTTTGGGACGATAAACAAGGGCCAATATGCCCCTACGCGGTACCAGCAATTAGGAGCAACATAACAACCTTTATGGTGGTCTAGTGCCAAGTTGATGCACCAGCCTTGCAATTCAATGTGCGACCGAAGTGCTTCATTTAGCCAAAACGAACACCCTGCGTACCAAAAAGGAACAGCGCGTGACTCACGATAAACATTTGCGGATCGAGAGGAAAGAAAAAAAGTCCCATTTTGATTGAATATGTCAGACGCCGAATGTTATCGAAACATTTAATGTGAAATAAATGTACTTTACCAATTGTACAGTCTTGCTGTTTACTTTTAAAGTACAGTTTCATATTCCTAATAGTGACGCGTTGCGCTGTGAGACCATGTGTGTTGTTTTCCGGGTTCTGCGTCAAGTCACGTCGGTGATGACTGGGCGCGTTTGGCTACGCTTCCCAGTAACGTCACGAAGAGAGGCAGAGAATATCAATGATTTGGTGATGTCAGTCTCAGGGGCGGGGGATATGATTTAGTGCCGCAAAATGCAGGTCACCCAGGGCAATGCGGCAAGTGATAAGATTATGACAAGATGGCCGCGCCCTGCTGCCTGATTTTGCTTGTGTTCAAGAGACGAAAACTCAGGCAAGGTGCATAGGAAATGTTTGTACGATCGATCGAGTATGGTTAAAAACACATGGCCGAACCATAGGGACAATAATATTTCTGACCACACCATTCCTTTAACATGGCTCACATTGGCCCAAAAGCAGACCTGCAGTGGCATGTTGTATGTTCAGGGTAAGTCCAAGCTTGAAGATGGGCCACCCTGCGGGAACTGACCTTTGAATGGTGGGAGGCTGTAACACTAGCTGTGTTTGGGATGGGGATAAAGCTGGAACCCGCAAGCCATTAGGAAACTGGCTTCTGAGAGAAACACCCTTTGAGTTTCTTGTTTTGTGACCAATCCAATTATCCTGTTCCAAGGGCATCGCGAAGAATGAAAGTTGCACTTTACAACAAATACCTCCTAATCTAACATCAGCTTGTATGTCTTTAATTATTCTAGGAAACCATCAGATTGCGGGAAAAGCAGTGGTAGAACTACTTCTACACAACAAATAACGAAGATCGCTAGGCTTTCTGGTTATCAGTTATAACCCAAAAACACTGATAATACATTATAACGCGCTTAATATCCAGAGGTTTCTAAGCGCGGACGCAGGGATCGAACCAGTGGTGCTTTGTGTCGTCTTGCTTCCAAGGTGAGCATGGAGCCCCTGAGCTGTCCTCCCGAGACATCATCAGATGATTCCCTTCCCAATGTTTGACATTCATGTCAACATTTCTCCAAGCAACACAGAGCAAAGGTTTAATTGATGCCCAGTTAAGGAAATGGATGTGCTCCTGTTAAGCTGTTAGCTAAGATCAGAGACAGAACTTGCTTGGCCCAAAGTAATTAAAATGAAAAGAAAGAGCTACAATTCCCAGCATGCAAATACGCATTGGGGCTAGATAAAAGCACCTCTGATGGCGTTGGCCAGTTAGCAGCTTCGAAAACAAGAGGAAAATGGCTGGGGGTGGTAGTTTGTTCTGTATTGCTAAGGGCAGGGCGGGTGTAATATTCCAGCAAATATACTCCATTTATAAACCCTTCTCTGTCCTGTTTCATTGTAGATCTCAGGTAATTTCCATCCTAGAAGCCAGTCATCCTAATCTATAGGGAGGCAATGGAATCGAGCCATACAGACCATTCAGGAGCTAATGCTCCTGAAATCTGGAATTTGACGCAGAGGAGCCGTCACGTTTGCGCTGCAACCTATCCGGCTCCCTACTGCCACATTTTCACAGAAATATTTATATTTAGCACACACATTTAATTTTGATGATATGGGTGTAAAACCAGTCATTCACATTTCTTTTACTTAGGCTTTGCATGTAAAAATACTCAGGCAAGGTGTAACCAAGTAGATACAACCATTTTCTTTGGAAGAAGGGTACCTAAGGAAGAATTGGCTTCCTTCGGTTAGAAAAATGACATTTATAATGACATGTGTAATTATTGAATGAGATTTTGTTCTACGTGACATTGACTAATTTTATGTATTTTTTCACAAAACAAATGTTTTTGGGTCCTATGAAATATTAAATGGGATGATCCAAAGACAATGTGCTTGCACAACTTTTAAGGTCTCTACTGTATGCTAGGCAGTTATTGTGGTAAGTCGTTTACTAGTAGAAGTACACTTGGGTGACCTAGTTGCAGCAAACAAGTAGACATCACGTAACACTTAGAATTGTTGATACATTGATTTAGCACAGACAGGAATCTAGTCATATATATTCTACTCTGCAGGGTTTTAAATATCTGGTAATGCCAAATCCTCTTGCTCACCCACAGCAGAAGACCCACTGACTCCCAGCTCCACAGTCAGTCCATCAGATGTTCTTACCACACATATCGTCACCACAGTAAATGAAAGGCTCGTTTTAAAAACGGTGCCACTGGCGGAGTGAGTAAAGCTTCAGTGTATAGGACTTACTGCCAGTTCCGGGAGCCGCCGTCCTCGTTCACTCAAATTATAACCCCTGCAGCCGTCCATTTGCCTTTACTGCCAATTATTCTTTGCGCATGCACCCCAATACATTAATCCTTATCCCCACAAATTGGCATGACACAGAATTTCAAATGGCAAACTTGGCCGCAGTTTTATTTCCATGACAACAGAATTATTTGTACACATTTGTGAACTTCATTCTGTCCGTGTGGCGCTTGCTTGCCGGATTTCCTTTGCTTCCCCCTATACTTGGTATAGTAGGCCCCCAACTCCCCCGACCCATTGTACCTGTTCCAATCCTGCCCGTGCAGGTGTCCGTGGGTGGGGAGAGCGCCGTTTGTTTTTGGGGGAAGCTGAGCCTTATTTGTCCCTACCAGACGCCCCCGCCGTTTAGGCCCCCAAGAGGCGCTGGTCCGGAAGAGCGAAGACCCATTCCGTTACCTTCTGGCTCGTCCGGAGTCTATCATTTGTGCTTGGTTGCCCAAACACCGCCAACTTGTCATATCCTGGCCTGGGTGTCCTGCGACAGCAACGCCCCAGGTCTCCTGCTCCTTGCTCGTATTTCGTGGGTGGGTGGGTGGAAACGAAATTTCTTCCACCTGCGAGGCGGCGACCGGGTCCCAGTGCAGGAGCGAGATGCCTGGCACCCCGGTCCCGCCTGCTTAAATCCTGATGGCCCCGCCCCTTTTCCTTTGATCAGCCCTTCGCGGGCTTTTGGGCTATTAAGCCTTTGGCGCCGTTCCGCCCCTCGCCTTTTGACCCCCAGGGGAGGGTCCCAGGTCCTGGCGGCATGACCCCGCAGGGGTTACCCTGCTGCCTCCTCCATTTTGAGCTGGTTTTTCCGTCGTCAGCTCCAGACCCATAGGACGCGGTTTCCAAAACAATGCAAAAAAAAGCCAATGTAAAATAGTCTGCCAACTAGTACAGCCCCAATCACGTGTTCCCACCACGTCCTGGTTTCTGTAAACTTGTCATAACTGGGCTCCCACCCACGGATCCCAGAAACTCCAATGTTCTACAAGCAGCACCCGATACACAATACATATTCCTATTGACGTGCTCCACAGTCAAACTGATGCAAGAGCAGAACAAAGAGGCGGGAAAAATGTATCAAACAACTTTCGCTGTATCAGAAAATCAAGCACTATAGTGCCAAAGGGAAGGGGGGGTGGGCACCACCCACACCACCCCATGTCCAGGGGACTAGGCCGAAGGCACTCTGACTTTAGAAACAAAGACTTTAGTCAGCGTGCATGAACAGAAGTGGTACTGCGGCGAGATGGAGGCACTCCATCACTAGGCATGTCAGCTCTCCCTGCTTCCGGTCTGCATGGAGCATCAAGTGACCCGGAACCTGTTGGACTCGGTTAACCGTTATGAAAAAAACATCCACTGTTTAAGTGCGTCTGTGTGAGGGTTTCACGTGTTTATGTATGTTTGGATGCATGCAAGTGTGCGTGAAAGGAACGGTATGTTTGTAAGCGCGCGTATAACAGCGTTCAGTGTGAATGGTGTGCATTTGTTAGTGTGGGTCTAATGAGAATGCAGTGTGAATGTTATGGGTGCGTGTGTGGGGAATGTAGTTTTAATGTTCTGGACAGATGCACAGGTTATTGACAGAGAGAAGCTGTATGGGTTTGTAACTGGTGGGGGAACTGGTATGAATGTGTGCGTGCAGGGCTGGGGCCAAGGTGAAATTGGAGAATGGATGTTTTCTAAAACGGACATGACAAGTTTTTTAACAAATGCAACTTAAGTTTAATTGCGTGGAGGAGGGCATTTGTGCAGACAAGGATATTTTCCTTATTGTGGCATTCAATGTTTTACTGCAATTTAGGGAAAAGTCAGCATAATGAGTGTTCTTACATGGTTGTGTGGTAGGATTTGTACAGCCAGCAAGGTGATGATGTTTTCTTATTGAGGCATGACTTCTTTTTTTTTGTTTTACTGGTACTAAGGTCAAAGTTAGCATGAACGTTATTACAGAAGGGTGAGGGGCATTTGTGCACCCTGCTAGGAGTTGAGGATTCCTTACTGGGGAATTGCATTTTGTTTACTGGCGTTAAGGGCATAGTCAACATGAAGAGTGTTCTCGCATGTTCTGGGGCGGGGGGAGGTTATTTGTGCAGCCAGCAATATCAGGTTTTCTTCCAGAAGTGGCTGATACTTTTAGATGTCAGGGGCCAGGTAAAGCCCCCTTGTTTCTATGTTTAGTGAAATATGTAAGGTTTGATTAAAAGACATACGTATATCTTTCATTTGGTGCAGTGCGCGGTATGCTCATGCAGCAACATGATCACCATGCGCATTGTGCATGTGTGGTGGTCCACGCCAGCATGGACTACGGCATGGCCCAAGCTTTGTTAACCAGGTTCAGAGGCCCCTCAGCATGGCTGGCAGGGGGAACCCACATTTTGTGTTATGACACTGAATGCACAATATGTATGGTATCTGTTTCTCGGACACACAAAAAAAAAAAAATCAGTGCTCAACAACAGTTGGTCCTTCCCACTTAGTAGCTGTTTGGGTGTCCACAGGAAGCAGCCATGCGGTGCAGAGTGTAAGCTTATTTCATGCATTTCTCTTGAACACTTGAGTCATCACCTGTCATGCCAAGTCTGGCCAACCCTTTAATTACACGTTTAAGGTGTTACAGGAGCTGAAGGAACTGATAGAATTATTCCTCAATGACTCAACAGTAAGCCAAACACACACGCTCTCCATTCTTGACCACACTGGGCGAGGATTGGTTATGTTTACTAGCATCACCTGGAGTGAGAAACATGAGTTGGCAAGTATACTTGTACTCCTTTCGCATCCCGGTCATAAACGTTCAGGGCGGGTGTATAGCCACACAGTGGGGGACTTCACCAAATTGGCCTCCTTCCTTACAATACACTTATGGGCAAATATCATTTAATGCTATCATTCTCCACTAAGCAACATCGAAGAGAGCTCATTAATATTAATGAACGTGAGAGTAACTGTCTGCATTCACAGAATAAAGAAAAACTGCATTCTGGGGAATAGCATAAGACCCACAAGGCACAGAGTGAACCCGCAATGCCTTACTGTGTCACCGCCGAGCCGGCTATGCAAACAAAGCAAAGGTTGTGCAGAACAGGCACATTTCAAATACTTTCACCCTTTTAAAAAAAAACGGTAGTTTATTGCATGTGCGGTGGTTGCACAACAATCAGGTCGTTTTTACTGGGTGCCTGGCATCCCCTTTCACACGTTTTCTCTTTTCCTTTCAATTTCCGTTTACTTTTCAGTTTGGTGTATGTTACAGCATGCACAAGTGACAACTAATGACACATTTTAGGCTGTTATATTGTCTTTTCAGCAACATTATAATTTGGTTTAGCCCTAAACATGCAACAAACCGAACAGGCATTTCAAGTGTTCATTTGTCAGCTTTTTCTGTGCGTTCTTCCTTTCTAGCTTGGTTTTCCCTGCAATGATTTATCATGACACAACTGTTACATTTAGGTTTTTGAGACTTATATATGCTTTTCCTATACCTTCAGCAATAGTTGCTGCATTTCTGATGACCTTCACAACTGATATTTGTGAACACCATGAAATTCCCGTTGGAAATAGAGGCTTAGCTGAACTAAAAATAATTAAGACATTTAATCAAATGCTGTAAACAAACTGAACAGCGTTGTGACATATCAGTACCTGGAAATTGTTTTTGACTGCCTCTAACCCAATCAGAATGTTTTAGAGTGCAGTCAATAACTGCGGTATTGACTGCATTAGGTCTTTAAAGCAGACGGTAATCAACAACGGAATTTCCAGACAATATTTTTTTTCCAACAAGACACTTCCTCTCTAGGAGGACCTTGTTTTGCTGCAACATGTGATTCACCACTTGAAAAAAAAAATTGGAAAATGCCTTCCCTTTCTCATGCTCATGTCAACACTCTGTTCCAGTTCAATCAAGTTACAATTAAAATTCGTAACTTTTGAAGACAACCATGTTATTTACATTCTACCAGTGGTTGCAGTGTAAAAAGAAAACTAGTGAAACGATGCTGCCACGACGACCCCTTTCTGTCTCAACTGCACGCCCCGAATTCAAACCCCATACCTGGGTCCTTCCCTTCCTCCACTGCACCCCACAACCAATGCTGTGTTTTACAACAGTTGTAGCAAAACTGAAGAAAACAGTTAAAAAAAAACATTAGCTTGTCACGGTCCACCACAGCATGCAGCTTCATGCAGCCTCCCTTTCCAATCACCCACCAGTCGCACATGCATGCCCATGACTCTAGCCACATAGGCGAGCCAAGCCAGCAGGGTTTTTTGGCTGCTTGGGAATGGGTTTCATGTCCTAAGCGGCCTATTGAAATAAACAACAGATATCCAGCACCTGCAATATAACACGGTGAGATATTACAGTGGCTTGTTATCGCCACTGCTCAGCTTCTAAACCTCAGTAGGGGAGACAATTAAAAACACAGAAAACACGAAAAGTAGCGTCCCCGAAAAGTAAGGGAACGTTGTACCCTCTAGTTCCCGCCCACTTTGACCTCTGCATACTACAAAATACAACCACATTTAATTTACCTATTCAGCTTGTCCATTTACTTTACTCTTAAAGCAACTTTTTTTTTTTATTTTACCACCGAAACTTCAAACCACATATTGCTACTTCCACCACATGTTAATGGCATTACAGACCTCGTAAGGTGCAAGGTGTCATTATCGCTTGGGGTAATGCCCCCTCTCCAATTTATGGGCCCGGCTACACCTGACGCCATGACTTGGTGGCCGGTCATTATCCCGCAATAATGAACACTCCCCCAGTCCATATTATGGTTTTACTAAATACACTCTTGAAATAAGCGATCGCTTCATTTAGTACATATACAATTTTTAAATGAGCGGTATTTATGCAACATGAACCTATAATGGTTCCCTGAAAGTGGAGTGAGAAAAACACAAAAAGCGCCAAAGCAGTTGATCTTGCAGAACATGTTCTGCACAGCTTCAATGGGCCTGAAGGGCACAGAGCCTCCCCTTGATCAATGTAAGCAGGATACCCCCGAGTGGCACCCCACCAGGGTTGCTACAAGGTATCTTCAGCCCAGTGAGGTCTTACAAGCACGGGCCCAGGACACACCATGAAAAAAGGAACCACACACTATGATGCACACATCTTCAACATGTCGGAGGAGAGTCCGCTCCCTGCATCTGTCGATGCACACGTTGCTTCACAAATAGTTTTCTAACGGAAGTCACGCCGAAGAGGCGAATAGTTCCCACAGCTCTTAAAATAACAGCATATTTATACAAAGACACAAGTCGGTAAAGCCTCAAATAACAAGGTTTACTAAAAGTAACTAAGTGCACGTTTCATCATGAATGTGTAGACATTAGTGAGCATGCACAATCTTCTTAAAAGTGAAGGAAGTGTTAATACGTGCATACATGCGTGCCATCTGAGAGCACCATACTCGTTAACGTGACAACACGCTGCCTCTGTAAACTTTCAACTAATAACTGTAAAAGGTACTATTAAACACAAACATGTAAACATCACAGTTGTTATCGTGCATATACCCCTGTGCGTTAAAGAATTCATAAATGCATGCCATCTGAAATCATCACACTATAAAGCGACAGTGTGCTCCATCTGCAGATGTCAGGGTAACTATGCATATACGCTTGTGAACATCACACTACATATAATACACAGAGCAGCTTAGCTATTCGTGTGTCTTTAGGCACTATGAAACAAGGGCATGATCAGCTAGTTTTGCCTCAAATGCATATAATGAAACTGAAGTCCCAAATGTGACCATTTTTTTTTATGTTGCCATTATATTCCCATCATCCTGATATCCAAAATGTACAATATCACAGAAACCTCCCTGTAATTTATCATTAACAAACACATTCAAAGTTACAAACTAAAATTCAATCTGTAAGGAAGGATGTTTATACAGACTAAGTCCATAAAACCAGTCACATTCACTTCCCAAGAACAGGATGATGTCCTTCAGCAGTGGTGTGACTTTCAAGATATACAAAGTGTTCAGTTGCATGTTTATCAGCTCCCATTTTAGGTGTTTTTCTTTCAATCTTTATTACTCATGTGTCCTCAGAAAGGTGGACCGTCATGGGAAGCACTCATCAGGATTTTCAATGACACAAATGTGTTCTGTATGTTTAATTTCACTTTCCTTAGTGTACTGCTCACATTTTGTAGTGCACAATACACCAAGATAGAGCCAGTAGTCCTTGTCACAGCTCAGCAAGTCCTGAATGGTTGCCACAACTTAGCTTTATCCCACAATGCTTTATTTATTTATTTAATTGAGCAATTGTTAGGTGTTTATGCAAGGCTAAATGGGAAAGGGAGAAATAACAATGGCAACAACATTTAAAAAAAACAAATAATAAAAAAAAAAAAACAGTCATGGCCCTACTACGCCTTGTGGCATTCAGACATGCATGTTCAGTAAGGAGAAGTGCAGGAGAACGGGTGGTGGGAGGGAGGATCACAGGAGTGGGCAAGTGCTGGTGGAGGGCTCGGGAGGGAAGCGCTAAGGTGAACCAGCGAGGGAGCCTCAGGCCAAGTGCAAGTGCAGGCGACTCCCAAGGGTGGGATGCAGAGCCCCCATGCAGGGCCTTGCAAGGGCAGTGCAGTGGGACTGGGGTGCTGGTATCAACTGGAAAGAAGGGCCTGGAGTCCTCTGAGGTTCATGAGGATCAGGCCACCAGTCACAGTGGCAGTGGGGTGATTAGCAGGGGAGGGAAAGAGGTAGAGAATCGCAGAGTTTTTAGCATTTTCTGGAACTTGAGGAGGTCTGGCTCAAGTCTGAGAGTGGCAGGGAGACTGTTTCAAAGGGAGGCACCAGCCGAGGAGAGGGACCTGTCCCCACTCTCTGCTTGACAGTCAGAGTTGGAGCGAGAGGAGCATAGGGAGGGAAAGTTAAAGATAGCGTGGTCCCAGGCCTAAGAAGGCAGGGATGTCATTTTACCAAAATGCCAAGGGTAGTGGAAGTGATAT
This sequence comes from Ambystoma mexicanum, assembly GCF_040938575.1. Classification (NCBI taxonomy): domain Eukaryota; kingdom Metazoa; phylum Chordata; class Amphibia; order Caudata; family Ambystomatidae; genus Ambystoma; species Ambystoma mexicanum. The sequence goes on from NC_090936.1 coordinate 153,637,665, forward strand.
TACATGATCCTTGACGACATCACAGGAAGCGATGGAACACAACCTTTCACCCCTTGACAAAATAGGAAGTGGCATCAAATAGCATTGTTCCCAAGTACACTGCAAAAAAAAATGGTTACAATATCACTATAATGTGGTACACATTTCATACAAGAATGTATCACCATATGCAACGATAATATCAGTGTGTGTAGGCCCATATTACCAAATGACTGTGAATGGAAGCATACGTCCAAGGTCAAATGATAATGATGTGTTATTATATAGCACTTACACTTAAGACCTTTATATAGAATAAATAGATATACAATATCATTTAACCTGTGTTGGTACTCATTTATCGACCTCAGAAGGATGAAAGGCTGAGTTGAGGTGTTTAATTCTGTTCTTAATCAGTGACTCACCCCATGAGGTGTGCCAGATTAAACCTTTAATGGGTCTAGCAATTATTGTATAGAATTCCAGAAAGACAGATTATTTGTTATTCCATTTCTTTCTTATTTAGGGTCACTGTTCAAAGTGCTACACTTGTGGAATCCCCCGTTTTATTTTTAAAGAGGCCTAGACAAGAAAGCCAGCCACTCCGGAACAAAAAGCCCAGGAGCTTACATGTTTTAACAAAATTTAAAAACGTGTTTTTTTTTGTTTGGGTTAGTAAGGGAGACCACAGGGGTAGAAATGGAGGCCTCACGGGGTCGCAGCTGCGAACCCTGGTGACCCCCCAAATGACGTCCATGCCAGAAGGCCTTGTGGATGACGCAAAGAATTTGATCCTTGCAGCCACTGGGAGCCACTGGAGAGATTTTAGGGCTGTAGAGATACAGTCCCTGGACTTGAGGCCAAGGATAAGTCTTGCAGCCCCATTCTGGATTAGCTGGAGGGGCGTAGGGAGGAAAGGGGAAGATTGAGAAAGAGGCTGTTGCAGTAGTCCAGGCTAGTGAGGACCAGAGCTCTGGAGACATCGAGCTTCTGGGGGAAGGTGAGGAAAGGAAGAATACCTCTGAGGTGGTGCAGCTGGAAGTGGGACTTCTTAGTAAAGTTCATGATGTGAGCGATGAAGAAGAGAGCAGAATCAAAGGAATGTTGGCCTCACAAGATGGTAGGAGTAGACGACCCAAAGAGGGTGGCCAGAGGGTAGGATGAAAGAGGGTGCAGGTGTCCCAATCAGAAGGATCTTCATTTTACTGGCATTAAGACAGAGATCCTTAGCTGCTCACTCACCATGTCTGAATGGCAGACAGTCAGGTATCAGAGAGGAGGAAGTAGAGGGAATTTTGAAGGAAAGCTGGGTGTCATCACCATAACACTGGAAATGAGGAGAGAAGGCGGGAATCAGGTGACCAAGAGGGGCAAGATAGATATTGAAGAGCCAAGGCGATAGGATAAAGCCCTGTGGGACGCCACAGGTAGAGAGTGAAGTGCTGGAGGAGAAAGGGCCCAATGGCTACTGGACAAGGCAGTTAGTGAGAAAAGAAAGTCAGACAATCCAGTGCCCGGTTAGTGATGCGGAGGGCGTCACAGGGTCGTTTTATGAGGATGGAGTGGTTGACAATGTCAAATCAGAGGAGATATCAAGGAGAATGAGAACAGTGGGAAAGTTGGAGTTGAGATTTGCGAGCATGGTTTCACAGGTGTTTAGGGGAGCAGATTCTGTGCCTCTGGATGCCCGGAATCCAGACTGATGGTCATGAAGGCAACTAGCAAGATCAGCGTGGAAGGTCAGTTGGGACCAGCTTCTCCAAGAGTTTACTCAGGAAGGGGGTAGTGGAAATAGGGTGATAGGTAGCCAGGCAGGAGGGGTCAGCAGACAGCTTTTTTAAGAGAGGGTGCACAAGGGAGTGCTTGAGGGATGGGGGAAATGGTTACAGAAGTTGGCAAAAACCAGGACAAGAGAGGAGATGCTGTCTTTACTGGTTCTGCAGGAGCAGGGGAGAACCTGTTTGGAGGAGACCTTCATAAAGCGGACCACTTTAGAGAACTCATCCGGTGCTATGGACAGGAGGGAGGAGAGTGAAGGAGGTGGAAGTAGAGGAGCCAAGAGAGGCAGGGAGTCAGGGGAGGTGGTGGATATGGGAGTGGAGGAGAGTGAGGACAGGATGTCCTGAGTTTTTGATGTGAAATGGGAGGCCAAAGCTGTGCAGGGAGGCTGGGGAGGGAGGAGAGTGGTGGAGACTGCAGCTGGTTTGGCGAGGTTCCTTGCAGATTTGAAAAGTTTGGCCTTGTTGTTAGTGGCTCCGGAGAGGCAGGCTTGGATGTGGGCCCACATCTTGGAGTGGCTAGAGAAGCGATATTGACTTTGGAGCAGGCGGCAGGCCAGTTTGTCAGAGGGTAAGCCCAACGTCAGCCACTTCCGCTCAGCAACTCTGCACTTAGTTTTCAGAGATGCTAGATCCGAGTCATACCAACTGTTGTTCTTGGGGGTAGGTTTTTCGGCAGATCCTCTTGACAGGGGCAAGGATGTCAAATGTATTAGAGATGGAGAGGTGCAGGTTAGCAAGGACAGAGTCAGGGCGAGAGCTGGAAGAGGGTTTAGGGGTGAAGGCAAATGCAGCAAATGACACTTGCTTCCATAGGTTGTATGATGGTGAAGGAGGATGGCAGTGCTGGGGGTGGCTCGAAGAGAGGGCCAAGGTGTCCTAGGTGGGAGGAGAGAGTGGTCAGACCAAGAGGGGGGTTGGTGACCGGATTAGAGATGGGGAGAGGGAGAACACAGAACTGAGAGGTGGATGATTCAAGGTGCAAGTTGAAGTCACCAAGGAGGAGGAGTTTGGAAGAAGAGGTAGAGAGGCAGGCGGTGAGGTCGGCACATTCAGAGAGGAAGCGAGAGATAGGGCCAGGGGACCTTTAGATGGTGGCAAGGGTGAGTGAGAGAGTAGGTGAGATCCCAAGCTTGCAGATAAGGCATTCAAATGAGGTGTACGATTGATTAGCCATGATGGAGGCAGGTACCCACTCAGGGAAGATCAGGGCCACTCCACCTCCAGACCTGTTGGGTATGGGTTTGGAGAGGGTTCTGTAGCTCTCTGGAGAGTGACAGAGCTGGCATTGAACCAAATCTCGGTAAAAGTGAGGACATCTAGGTCAAAGTCTTCGAGAAGGGGACAGATGTCAGAGGAGTGTTTGACAGCAGAGCGAGCATTCAGAGTAGCAAAGTGAAGCCGGTTGCCACCTTTGAAGGTTTTCCAAGGGGGGTAGGGGGTACAGGGGTGTGGTACTTCTGTTGGTGGTGGTGGAGAGGAGGAAGGAGTGGCAGGAGAGGGGAGGAAGTTTATGAGAGAGGGTAGGTGCCGGTCGAGAAGAAGAGTAGGTTGAGAATCTTGGGCCATGATAGAGATTTGGATAGACATTAATGAAACACCTAGAGGATGAGAAGTATGCTAGCAGTATTTCCCATCTAGTGCCACTATTAATGGGTGAGGAGGAGAAAGGGGAATGAGTGGAGACCAGATGCAGGGTCCACAGGTCAAAAGAGGGGACAGAGAAGAGGATGTCTGTAATAGTCTTCCTGGAAGTGGCATTGACATAATGTCAGCAATAGGTAGGCCTCGATTAGAGTCCAGGAGAGTTTTTTTTCAACTTTTATCTTTTTCGCACAGACTTCATGAGAGAGGAAGGGTAGGTGATAGAATAGCAGTTGGAACAGATAAGAGATAAAGAGTGCCATGGGTGTAGTGGAGAGAAGAGGAAAGAGAAAGAGAAAAAGAGAGACATGGGTGCTGCACAGTGCAGAGAACAGTCCAAGTGGCCTAGCAGCCAGGCAGGCCCAGGAGGAGGAGGTGTGGAGATAATCAGTGCACAGATAAAAATAAAATAAAAAAATAAAAAATAAAAAAAAAACAAATTCGAATTTACCAAAACGCACAAACGGAGGATGCACAGGTTTGAGGGCATGCTTAAGAGGAATTATGAGTTAGGCACTACTAAGCAGTGGAAAGCAAGTAATATGAGTTTAAGGCAGATACACATAAGTGGCCAAGAGGTTACAGTTTGCAGTTAGGCTGGAGTAGAAGGGGGCAAGATTCAACAAGTTACCAGGCAGGTGGTTGTAGTTCAGGACAGGACGAACTGGAGTGCTTACCAGTGCAATGTAGAAGCAGATTTTCATGGTCCCGCAATGCAGGGGCGACTTTAGGTTTGGTAGCTGAGCAACATGGGCTGGGGGCAAAGTTGCAGCAGCATCAGCATGGAAAGGGGCTCCCTTCAGCTCTGGACAGGCCCAGACAGGGGCCCTAGTGGTGGGCCTTGGTGAAGGGGCTGGTTTAGCATGCCGGCTCCCAGATTGGCCACCGAGAGCAGCCTTAAGCCCAATCAGAGCAGAAGCATGTTGTGCTGGTGAGGCACTCCAGTGTAATGTATGGTGACTGTAATATTTGAGCATCTTTGGGCCTCACGAAACTCAACGGCCCCGCTGGGCTGTTCTGATGGAAACAGAGGCAGAAAAGTAGGGAAAAGCAGCAAAAACCCAAGCTGCACCCACATGGCACTTCAGGAGATCTTGAACAAAATTCGGAGTTGCGCAATGAGTGCTGTAAAATTCTGATAAAGCCCTGCTGGCCTTACCTGAAGGTCGCCTGCATTGAAAATGGTGAATGGATGCCTTGTGGTCACAGTGAGGCTTTCATTCTGCAAGTAGTGTGGATGCCGGTGAAGAGCAATTGATGCTTTCTGTTTGTGTACAACGTAGGAATGGAACAAAGGGAACAATTACATAAAAAAATGACCTATGCACCCTTTGTCTATACCCATTTTTATTTTCTTAGTTTTAAGTTCAAAACAAGTAGTGGCCACAGTATCTCTCAAGCTGGGCGATTCCCATTATGTCACTCTTGGATATTCTGATTACATACTGAGTCTCCTGGTCTTTGGCCAGAACATTCAAATATCAAGATGTTTTGTATACATCCAGACTAGTTTGAGAAGTTTGTCATACAGTGAATCAGAGGGTTCAATTTAAATTTCTTTCACTCTTTCTTTAAACATCTTTCCTCTTAACAGTTCTGACAGAGTCCTATCTGAAGTCCATTTGGGGTACGCTCTGGCACAAAACGTTTAACACATGCTTATTGCTTCCAAACCCAAAGTCACTATCAAGAGTACAACTTTTCCTATCTCAGAGCAGCTTCCCATTGGAGATTCTCAGTTTCAAAGTGGGAAGACACTCTTTCAGCGCATTATGTGGAATTACAGGAGGTATATTTGTGAAAAATACTGGCTTACCTTAATTTTTAGGCCTAATGAGTTCAATTAAACCTGGAATGCTTCATACAAAATTTCAAGTTGACATTCATATTTAAATATTCCACACATGTTTTATTTTATTTGCGTTATGGTTCAGAATATGAACCTTTCACAATACAACAGTCAATAAAAACATACATCATTGTGATCCCCAGTCTAAAGCCTCCTCCGATGTAGCCAGGGCAAGGCAACCAATACCAGATCCTAACGCTGGGGGTGGCATCATGAGGGAGGATCACATGGGAGAAGATGGAAGTAGGGGCTGAAGTGGTGACTCCCTTAGGATAGAGAAGATATTCCTCTTATGAGGATCCTTTAATTCCCAAATATAGAAATGTAATTCTGTCACTGTACATGTCCCTCCCATGAGAAAACCCAAAGAACATGCTATGTCAAGTCACCTAAACAGAATACGTTTTGTACCTTGGGAAATCATAATCAAATGCAACATCCGATCACCAAGCCAGTGAGTTGGCCTAGAGAGAAGGGTAACCCCGGGGCCCTCCGAGCAGAACAATTGTCACCAAAAGAACAATTTTGAATACCGAACTAATAGAAAAGAAGGGCAAAAAGGGCACAACACTCCTTTAATGAAATATCAGTTTTGGGAAATGTGTAATCCGCATTGCCAGCAAGCAAGACAATATAAAGAAGAGAGAAAAGGGCACCAAGCGCGCAATTCTCCCTTCATGAAATATCAGTTTGAGGAAACCTGTAACCCACATTGCTAAGATTCAAGAAACTATAAAGTTAGGCAAACATTGTACAAACCTCCTCGCAAGGTATATTGGTGTGGAGAAACTTCGAACAAGGATTGCTACTAGTTGAAGTTATTCTTGGCAGGAGATTAAACCAGGAAAGGGACAAGTTGTATCATGCAGAAGTTATTTCTGGCAGGTGTGTAAACCAGGAAAGGGACAGGTTGCAACATGCAGACGTTATTCCCGGCAGGCTAGTAAACTAGGAAAGAAGTGCGTTTGTTTTGAAGAAACATGGTTGTGGTAAAAAAGTGTTTTGAAAGAAACAATTACCTTTATCATCCTGACAAACTGTTATATAACAAGAGAAAATTGCTATCCTGTTCTGACAAGAGTATTATACAGAAAGAATAATTGTGATGTTCTTATGACCACTCAACATCTTGGGAAGAATACTTTATGGACGAAACCGTTGCATTCGTTTTGAACAAGTGTTTTGTGAAAGAGACATTGACTTTCCCCATTTTCTAAGACGTACTGGATGGAACAGACATTTTCATTTACCTGAATAGAACGTCATTAAAAGAACAACTCTTTCAAAAGTCTTCCTGAATCAATTCAGGTGAAGGGAATCGCCATGTGGTCACAAGGATTGCTTTGTGTGAGAATTATAAGTGAACCTTTGCACATTTTTGTTGAACTGCCTTTTGCACTTTGATTGTATATGTTAGTGTGAATGTCAGATATATTTGGACAAAGTTCATCTTTATTTATTTTTAGTTTACTAGGCAGGAACATTCTCCTTAGGATAGGGATAGATAGGCATTTATCTCACCACAATTTACTTTTAATAAATATGGCAAACATTGAGAAAACGGCAACTTTGTGTCAATCTCTCATTGCTGACCCCTCACATCATACATTAAAAACAACAAAAGAAAAATAAATATCCTACAAGGATAAAAACAAGTGTACAGATAGACAAGATAATAACTAAGTACCCACAGTGCCAAATGCCAAAGTGCATATATTAGAACCATAGGATCAGATAATATGAGGTCCTATTTCATTACAGTTAGGGCAGTATAGTTATAGGAAACACCGATTCCAGAAACCTAATAAGGAACCATGACAGTGAGATCTGTGAACCTCTTGAGTAGTTTATGCCACCATTCTTCGAGAGTAATGACTTTATAGTCCCTCATTACACGTTCAAAGTGCTGATGTCTCATTCCACAAATTGATTAAGACAATATCACCTCTCCATATAACAAACACATCATCAGCGTTATGTAGCAATATCAAAAAACTATTGGCACACTCACACCTTTACCATCAAAGACCAATAATTGCTCCCACCAGGCAACCACTAAATGTGCCAATGTGAGAGGAAATTATGAGCTCACAGCTGTGCGCTACAGTTGGATTTGTTATTGTGCACGGGAAAGTTGCTCTCCATGCACATTTTCACTATGTAAATGAGCATATTTTGTGTCCTAAATAGCTCACCGACGCATCCTACAAATGTACATTGAAACTAGATAGCCATTGCTTTATTATATTCATGTATACAATGATACAGTATCTAAGGTTACAACCACATATCCTCTTCCCAGGGAATACATTAAATGTATAAAAGGACATCCTTCATACCCAACCATATACTGGAAGTGATAGCAATTATGACAACAGGGTCTTGTGCACAAAAGTAAACATTTTTTCACATAAAGATACTTGTGATATTATTGGTCCGACCTGTGGGATATGCATATTTTGTATGGATTTTGGGCAGCAAGTAGATTCGTGGTGTCACTGGAGGTAACATATTTAAGAAATGCACTTTCATCTTTGCTGAAAATGCCTTCATTTACCCAGTTAAATATAGCATGACTAATTTCTACATTGGCTGCTAACGTAGCATCCCTAGTAGTATTGCCGTAACAGGTATAATCAGATAGGAGTTTTATAATTTCCGATTGGTACAATGTGGTCTCCATAACTACCAGATTACCCCATTTATCATATGGCTTTATTAAACAAGATGTATTATTTTCCAAAGACTTAATTGCCAACCCTTCCAAATGTGAGATATTTTACTATCTCGACGATCTTTATAAGACAGTTCCGGAATTTTCACTGACCAATTTAAAAGGAATAATGAAATACTCTTTCCCAGCTATGTCATAAAAAAGGTGGTTTCAGCCCACTGTCAGGGGCCAGTCTTGTAAATGGACCTACATCTTTGGAGTAATAGTTGATCATACAGTCCCATTAAGTTATCTTCCTGGGACAAATGCCCCCTCCCCATCTCATTCAATGTAGCTAGGTCTGCAATTGTCATAGTCGCTACTGATGTCTCAAAGTTATGAGAAAGGATCTCACCCAGCAGCGGATGTAGAAAATATTCTATATTTGTGGGTTGTTTTATAAGGCTGGTGATTGTATAACCTTAATTTTTTAATAAATAGAAATAAATAAATCTGAATATTTGAGGGATTAAAATCCTTTACAAGATAGAAAAACGTAAGCTTCCTCACAATTCATTTTCAGATTTTAGAAGAGACTGGTTTGAGAGGTTAATCGTGAATATGCTTGCTCAAGTTCCTCCTTCTACACACTATAAAGTTTTGCTGTAGAATCCTGAAATGGTTTGTTATTTCATAAAGCTTCCCCTTCTGAGATCCTGGTGTCCGTCCCTTGGTCTGTCTCGTTTACCTTTTGTTATTCTTATATCTCTTCTCACTTCCAGTTGGATTGTGACCTTTGTTTCTTCTTGAGTGGGTCCAATCTCTTTTGCCTTATCCTCAAGTGTTAACATGAGCCTAAAGAAGGCTTTCCTTAGGAGGTTGAGTACATCTCTTTTCCATCTGAACACTTCCAAAGAGGGTGAACTTTGCAATGCCCGATCGCAATGGCGTCACTGAAGTTAATTTACTATTGGAATATTCCTGCAATTTCAGTTTTTTCAGCAGCTAAACCTGTTGTGGATCATCAAATTTCTTTACAATTGTAGAAGTTCTGGTTCTGCCCAATTCGTAATCATTTTCATCACCTAAGGCCTTTTCGCTGCTTACTTCTCTTTATTATAATCAACAAAGCCTTATTCGTCATAAAGAAAAACATAAAAGCATAGAAGACAGTACACTGCAGTATTAAAATAATTTGATGGTTTACATTACAAAAGTAAAACCGAGACAAAACATTTAACAAAGTACACAGAAGAGTATAGGTTACAATCATTTTAAGCCAATTGGTCATCAAACATCAAAGACAAGGAAAGCAATGCTCGCAGCCTTGAAAGTTACAACAGCATAGCTAAAGAAATGTCTTTTTCCTTAACAGGCATGCCCTATGGCTGTACCGAGCAGTTGCAAATACTACTTGAGGAAGTAAACATTGAGTTAAGAAAAGCATTGCAGTGCTAGTCGTACTAATACCGGAATCTCTTAGAATTGGGCTCAAGTATACACGCCTCAGCCTCAACTGTAGAACAGTTTTAGTATCCCCGCATAGCAGGAAAATATCTGAAGCTAAAACCCGCCAAGAGTGGATAAAAGAGGGGACTGGAAAGATACCCAATCTAAGGCACATGTACAATCCCTAGATTGGAGACAAGGTAATCCAGACCCAATTTACAATTGATGGCATCAACTAAAAGGTACTCCCAAGCTCGCGACTTAGCTGTCATTCTTAATTTACTTATGGCCGTGCGGCTGCCTGCCACAGGGTCTTCCCACAACTCGATAGTGTCCAGAGTACTTTTCTTTATATCGTTTCCATTCTCTGAAATAATGCAGCTGTTTCTTCCATCAGGAATTCATCCAGGATTATTTATCATAGAAGCGCGTTGTGATCTTTGGGTTTAAATTTCAGAGGCCATTTAAAAGATCAATGGGGTGGGAGGATGCCGTATTTAAGATACTTTTTAGAGGAGCCATTTAGCCATGAAGTCTATGGTTTTAGTTATTTTTGGAAGGTATTGTGTGACAATGTGTTTTTTTTAGTTCTGCTCTGCACTGGATTTGATGGGACTCTGCATGGACATTTCCTGAACTCTACATCAAATGCGATACGTTTCCAGGATGGAGACTCTTTCAATTTACTTATAATACCCATGGCGGTGAGCTGCATCATACAGTAATGTTTCAGTGCTCCAGTTATATGCTTGAGCAAAACCGTAGAGGTTGGTCAGCCATGCTCCAGAAGGTTGGGTGAAAGATTCAAAGGGGGGGTGGAACCTTGGCTGGGGGCAGGCAGGAGCAACAGGCAGAAATACAGAGACATGGCAGGCAGGTGCGAGGAGAGTTCAGGTTGCTCTTCGCGCCGGCTTGGATACGTAGTTTGAGCCCAGGTTTTGAGTGAGCCGAATGTGATACATCCATCTCTCCCTATCAGTTTTGCATTGTAATGGCTGGAAAATATAACATGATGATGCAAATTTTGTGGAATGCAAAAATTTTTTGTTAGCAGAAATGAAAAGCAAACATGACATCACAAAGTTAACTGTGGTATATTGCTAGCTGTTCATTCAATATTACAATTTGCACAGCCAACAGTGCTGCCATGTTCATCATTTAAATGTTTGACACATAATGTATCATTTGTTATGTATTCTTCTAAAATCAGAAAACAAATGATCTTAAATGGACAAAGTGGTGCCTGTTGAGCCTCCTCTGAACTTCAATATATTGAAAAGCAGTTAAACAGCCAAGTTGGTCTGTCTACGGGTAATATTTGGTCATACCAGGGACAAAGAGCCGTTAACGATCCACTTAAAATGGTAAATGGTCAGCCATCAATTAGCACAGGTGGGAAAAAAAAATATATATTAATCGGGATGCCCAAAAGAGGTAACCCAAACACATGTCAGCTTTGCCAGACGCAAGCATCCTGCAAACAGATAACAAAATGAACCCCTTACGTCTGTAAACCGCATTCCTCTACACCAGCGACCTCCTTCCCGGAGGGGGCCTCAATATTAAGAGGAAATTAAGAGGAGATTACGACCCTTCACAAAACTCAGTGACTTTAAATTCCACAAAGGTCTTCCAGGATGGAAAGTTTACAACGTGCTTGATTTTTGGTGTCACCTGGAACAAATATACACATTGAACACAAGGTGACACACTATATTGTGCTCATACCCTATGCAATGAGGTAGGAGCCAAGTTATCAATGTGCAATTTTGGCTGCACTTGAAATCTTCCACTGTACAGATGAAAAAAGATCTAAAGTTTGCAACGTGTAGGAACAAAGAAGAAACAGATAGGATTAGAAGTCTACTCGGCCATATATTTTCCCCATAGCAACTGGTCAAGATTCTCCCCATGCCTAACTGGTTGGCATTCCGCTTGCCACCAACTGGTTGTAACAAGAAAACTAACCATCATGTTCTCAAAATTGACTAATCTGCCATTGGAATGGGGATGCCAATTTAGTAGACATTTGCCTCCCTGTTTACCCCACAAATCCACTTAGTGACACACCTTACAACCGCCTCCCACACTCCTAAAATTGGGTCCCAGCTCCCACTTAGACCTTGTCCTCATTCCAAGATGTAATCAACATAATATGCCCGACAGAACAAGAAGTACATGTTATGCTTGTAGGCCCCTTGCCCCGCTACCCCCAATACTCGTACTACACTGCATCCTCCTTGGCCCACACCACCAAGAAAGCCATCTCTGCCTGATCTGCTTCTTACCACGGCAACAGTACACACTATGTGCATCGGCCAGGCCTTCAAAGCACCCTTGTGCTTCTTTCTGCACCATTCATGACTACCTCAATTTCCAACCAACATTAGCAGCCCATTGGTAGTCAACATTTTAAATACAGAAGGGAGACAAAATATCATTGAATGTGTAATACGTTCTTTGTCTAACTTTTTTCTCTTTATAGGACTATCATGAAGCAAGTTGACCAGTATTGCGTGTCGACCAGTTTTTGCCTAGCACTGTAGAACGTCTATGAAAAGGTGGTCTTGTGGGAGGCCAAATACCAGGAGGTCAGAGAGCAGTCTTGTTTCCACCTGTCTTGAATATACATTTTACACCCTCCCTTGGCCACAGGGTACCTAAATGCAGATCATCATCAAGAGAGGTACTACCTTAACATAAGCTGAAATACTCAAGCGGATGTGAATGGAGGATAGCACAGGAGCAAAGTGCTGGTCTTGGAAGCAAGACCACGCAAAGCAACAGAGGTTTGAATCCCGGATCCGAACTCCGGTATTAAGCGGGTTATAAAAAATAAGTAAAATAAAAATGTAAAAGGTGGGTTTATATAGTGAAGTACCAGAAAGAGACACTGCCTTCTATCAGACTTTCTTTAAGTGAGACATGGGCTTCTACCAAGACTTCACAATGATAAAAAAAACAGGTTTGCTAATATTTCCCTCTACAAGGAATACGAGATGATAGCAATTGCCTCCAATCCAACCCCATGACGATGGAAAATAATGGGGTTTTAAGGAATACGAGCAAAGTAAATGCAAGGAGTTGCGGAAGATTCAAGAAGAAGTTGCCCACATCACTATAAAGCAGTACTACAGAATTCAATTAAAAATAACATACATAACTATGGCAGAAGATGTTTTAAAATACCGAACAGATTATGTAATGGAATGGAGAAGAACTATCAACTGAAAATTAATCAGAAGGTTTGTCACAGATACATTTTAAAGCTCTGTATAATGATTTTTACATATTTGCTGATTAGCGATATAAAGGAAAAGGGGAAAAGGTGTTGGTCATTAAAGAATGCGGTTGGCTCCATTAGGCGGGTATCAGTTATGCATGTTGGTATAGGAAGCCACATGCAGACAAGATCCAGCTCTTCTACCCTTGGGTTTCATCCAGTAGACTGCGCTCTTCCTGGTATATGTAAAAATGGTCTGAGTGGGGGCATTTGGAAGCAACGATCATTTATCTTTTTTTTTTAAGTTCCGTCGTTACTATACTTACAATTCCGGGAATGTTTATTTTTCAAATAAAAGTATCCATAGGAGGAGCAAACTTACTCTGGTCGTCCCGCTGCCTTTACTTCTCGGAGGGGGGCCAGCCAGCTCTGGCACCTGCATATTTTGCAGTGACCCCGCACTGGAAACATATCACTTTATCACTGCTGGATGGAATACCAATCCCACATAGGATTTTCATACTTTCAACTTCATTGACAATTGCACCATTCAATATTGCCTTGATAAAGAGCCAGAAGGGTCGAAACATGTGTTGGCCGACTCTTGTAATAAAATACCTCACACTAAATTTGAATCCTTGTTGGTTGAATTATGCATCATTGCAATATAATAATTGTAGGTAAAGTCCCACAGATCCAGAACAAGCAGGGCAAATGCCCTCTACGATGCTGAAAAAGCAGTAAATATTATTTAGCATATAGTTTTAGAAAAAAAAACAAATCACTTCACCAGGTCAGTGGAAACTTAGCATCAGATTTAAATGCAACTAAAAGAAAGCATTTTTTGTAAAAAAAAAAAAAAAAAAAAAAAACGCTCTAATAAATGCCACCGTTTCAGAGAGGAGCTTGCGCTGGTGCGCCGGTCTAATTGCACATAAGAAGCCAGTGCAGTGCTAAACCCATTTACTGTGGCAGAGCGTACGCTCACTTCCTCCCCATCCGGAAGTTGGGCTTTGCTGCATTTCATGCAGATGGCAGTTTAGCCCTAAAGAGGTTTGCATAAAAGCCCAAAACTGCACCTTTATTTCCCGTTTGATTGAATTCTATTTAAGAATAGTGATACATAGAAATAGAATATAATTTCATGAACAGTCACGTATGAAGATTAAGCATGAAGAGGATTAAGCATGAAACATAATATCTGAGGAATACTATAGATTAAAGGAGGCATATTTGTACAAAACAATAGAAATATCAAATTTTAGACAGGGAACAAGACAACGACACAAACAAAACTGATGCAAACAAAAAGGAGCGGGGGGTGGGGAAAAACAGGATGATATAATAAAAAAAATATTAGTACTAAGAAATAGAAACACCAGTGGATAGAAGTCCAGGAACATGTTCCACTTCAATTCATGTTTGCCAACTAGACAAGGGGAAGAAGCAATACATGTTCCTAATATGTGAATATTACACAGAGTTCCACAAAATTGTGTAATTGATATGATCAGTATTTTTCAAATTGACAGTAATAGTTTGAAAAGCAACTAAACTCTAGCGTATCTTGCAGGAGTGTACTCCCCAATAAAAGACATTTGAAGTTAAAATCATCTTGTATCTTAAAAATACGTTTCAGAGTATCCCAAACATTTTCTTAAGAAGATGTGCTAGACAGTAAGGTCTCAACATTTTCCATTAATGCATCAATCAAAAAAACATACCGATGCCAAAAGGATAAGGGGTAGATAATTTCACTCTAAGTTCATTAAAGGGAAGTGACATTCCCTGATCACATAATTGATGCACATATTTAAAACCTTTATAGAGCCACGGTTTCCAGAAGACAGTTTTTACCATTTGCACGTATCAAGTCATTAAACCAAAGATATTGTGAAACAAATTTAGATGGACATGCAGTGTAGAAGGGCATTCTAATATGATTGGCAGAGATTATAACATTTGTACATTTAATGCAGCTATTTTCCCCCTCAACATATAACAGTCTGTAAGTGATAAGGAGAAAACCCATATAATATTCTAGACATGGACATGCCTGTACATTATTGTAATTTCCAGCTGCAAACCACATATGAGCCCGTCTCAACACAAATGCCGAGTGATATTTTCTAAGATCTAGAAACCCTTCACCTCCATTCCGAGTGGATTTTTTAAGTTTGTCAAGTCAGATTCTAGGTTTTTTCTGATTTTTAAAACTTAGAGGGAAAGGATACTGGCATCATATATAGGGTGTACAAGACAGCTGGCGATATCATTTTGATGGTCTCAAGACGACCCCACTAGGACAAATATAAAAAGGGGAAACTGACAACTTCTAATTTTTGTATTATGCGTGAATGAAGACTGTGGCAAACCAATGTCTTTGACCACTGGCCTGAACTAACCTTCCGGGTTGCTATGCTGCCCTTGTTTTCATGACGCACATGCGTTTACCTCCTCCAGCCACTCAAGGGCCCTCTTGCCTCTATGTATGTGGGCCTGTACTCCACTTCGGTCAGCTGACTTGGAAGTGTTGGGAATACCACGGCAAAAAAGTGTCACGACAAAGTGAAAAGGCGGACTGCACATTTTGACAACATGAAATGCCGTTACTGTTCCTAGTCCACGTGCCATTTTCGTTCCCTCGATCAAGTGTGCTACGGGGTGGCAGTGCAAACTTCTTTTACTGCACATCCTCCTGTCTCTTGGATAGAGGCGTTGCTAGGGGGCCAAGGGCTATATCCCTGAGTCTTTTGGTTGTAGCCCTGTACAGAAGCTCAGGGGCTACAACCAAAAGGCTAGCTAGCTCCGACTCCCGACATTAGCGTAACCCAGGATCTTTTCCAGACCTAGCAAGACGTCTTGGACAGCTGTGCCTCCTTCCTGGCCCATTTACCTCGTCCACCCCATTTACAGACTAGCCTCCTCCGAGGTGTAGCGGAGGGGTGCGGGGGGAGGTTGAGCTGGCAGTAGCATCAGAAAATACTGCCCAAGAGTAGAGTTCTAGCTTCCCAGAGACACTCGTCCTCCCATTGACCATCTTTAGGTTGACCATATACTAAGTCATGCGGATGCTGCTGGCCCAGAAGCCAACAGCACATTCAGAGTTGGGGGAGGGTCCAATGTGAAGCTGCAGGCAACAACACGAAGTCCCCATGTCACAGTATAGGGGGTTCTAGCCAGTTAAGGGGCACAGAGACCATCGAAAGTGACAACCTGAGTGGGGGTGAACGGGAACTAATGTGCACTAATTCTAATCATCACAGTCCGTATTTCCATTACGTTTTGCACCCATGCCCACTGTAGTGACATTTTTCTCCTCGCTGCTTGACCCTTAATTTTACTTGGTTGGCTTTTTGAAGACAATCACTCCACTTGGGCTTCATGAGTTGGAAATGAATACAATACGGTTGCACAGGAAAAGAGCGAGCCACCTTAAATGAGGGGCCATCTTGAGAGGAGAAGGAGGGTGTTGTATAATAATACACTGTAGACTGAACATTTGCTGGTGACACTTCTTTGTTCTGTACTTGACATCAGCTTCTTTCATCCAACAATAACTCTGCAATGTAACAGGGGCAACAGGCCCCACAACTCTGCTCTCTGCCTCATAAGTCTGTAGGCTTGAAATATAATATATGTCAGTCCATAAGAGGAGCTCATGGGAGCGGATGTTGCTCCGTGCCCTCTGCTGCAGCTTCTCGCTTCTGGCGCGCGGGAGCTGCTCTTCCGCCTCCCGTGGCGAGATCTTGCGAGACACAGAAGTCTTGCGATATCTCTACAGAGGGACTGGACACCAGGGACAGGGGAGGAGGAGGAGGAGGAGGGGCTACTAGAGCCCAGGAACAGAAGTATGTAAAGAGCAATAAAGAAAGTCGTAGAGTCCTCCGTCTCCTGTGTCTGTGTGTTGGGGATACTGGACCTAGGCAACGGACCCCCGGGAGTCGGGACACAGAGAGGGATAACAAATACTGAGTAAGACTTTGCTAAGTAGTGCTTCTCAGCTCCTGCGTGGGTGGCGAGTAGACCCTAGGGCTGGCTTAGTCTGCTTAAAGAGACCCCGCTAGGAAAGCACGGAGTACATGTGGAAGAGCACTTATTCACTGCATGATACATCTGTCGTGTTCTTAAATCCTTGACAGTGTGCATTTGATACCGTACTGCGATTACCAAACAAAATCTAGACTTTAAGCTTGGGAAAACCTAGATGGTCAAAAAGAACAACCTATTTCTACGTATTCCTTCAGTATGAATGTCAGTTCTTGCTAATACAACCTTGATTACATTTATCGTTCATCGAAAACAGCTACTACTGGATCTGACTGGGGTCATCGGGGATCACTCTGGCAACCTCTCCCAGCGCTCGAACAAAGGAGGATTAGAAGATTTGATGACAATATGGTGCTATTTAAAAACGTTTTTCTGCTCCCCATTGATGCAGCTCTTTCGAAAGCGTACAGGTCACTGTTTTAATATCAAGTATGATGAAAGAAAAGTCTAAATGGCCGCCCTTGAAACCCTCCCTTATTGCAGTAACATGCACACTTAATGTTTGACTGATGAGAACACTATTGAAAACATTCCAGAAGGAACCCCTTCTTATGCCGATCCCAAAATCTTTATTGTCAACCGTCCCCAACCCCCTAATACATATTTTGCTCCTTGCTCCCGGCCTCCTCGATGACAGTTTCACTATTTTTTTGTTACACTTCTACGCTGCATGTAAGCATCCGACGCAGTGTCAGAGGGAAAGAGGGTGAGGGAGGAAAAGGGGGGGGGGCCGCGACAAGGGAACTAGGCAGAGAATAGTGAAATACACTTGAAAACATGGTCCGAATAGTCAATCCCAATGAAGACTGCACACCCCCCTCCACCAAAAAGCTGGACTTCAAGGGAACAACAAGTCAGCGTTTTTCTCATAATTGTCGTTGCAAGTTAGACCAGTAGCTGTGAGCTTTAAAAGACTTCACAAACCCCCATTCTAGAAGAACAAAAAAGCTTTGTCAATGCCAACAGTTTCGACTTTTGGGTGGGCATGGGAAAGACACTTGCTATGCACAGCCCTAGTGGTATTAACTGGCAATTGATGGTAGCAGGTGCACATGTTGTGAGTAACTGGGCATCTAATAGCAGTGCCTGGCAAATGCCAAATACGTATACACAACCCAAAACTGTTGGCTATGCCAATGGTTGTTTTTAACAGGATTTCAGCGAATTACATTCGTAGTGCTTTTCAAATCTAGTGGCTGAAGGCAGACCTGGTGAAGACATGGTTATTACACCAGTAGCGCGTTCACAGCTAGGCCATTAACTCTCGGAAGACTGCTTTGAAAAAACATTGACAGGCACTTCCAGTGCAAAGTTTGATGGTGAGGCTTTGTTAAATTGAGCCCCCCGTGGGGAGCCCGAGAGCCCCAAATGGGAAAGCAGATTTAGGCAGAAACACAACCGCGTTGTGTTTCTGCCTGCCTTGGCTTTCACTTTGGGTCTCCGGCGCTCCACCGGAGACCCAAAGTGATAGCCAAGGCAGGCAGAAACAACGCGGTTGTGTTTGAAAATGCTGGAGGAGCCCGAGAAACTCGGAAAGAAAAACCGCAGCGTTTTCAAACACAACGTTGTATTTATGTTTGCGGTCGCTTCAAAAGCGACCGCAAACATAAATACGTTTTTAAAGCTGCGGTTTTATTTCTAAGTTTTCCAGGCTCCTCCAGCCCGGAAAACTTAGAAAAAAAAACGCAGCTAGTGCTTATTTATTTTTTAAAAAAAAATAAATAGCACTTACCGAGATTCAGCTGCAGCTTTCCTGCTCTGGTCTCCGGTCCCCGTCCTCCGCGTACAGCACCAATGAAGGAAAAGCCACCCAGCGGTAGCTTTTGTTTACTACAGCTGGCTGGCTTTTCCTTCATTAGTGCCGCAAAAGCCAGCACAGGCGGGCATCCATTTCACAAAATGGATGCGCCCATGTGCTTGCTTTTGCGAATTTTGTGCTTGAATAGCTCAAAATTTTACATAGGAAGTTTAAAAAGAAAAAGTGCTAGTATTTTTTTTTTTTAATGCTGCCTATCTATTTTTTTAATACATTTTTTTACTGGACTATCCCTTTAAGCATTTTAGTTCCACGGACTTCATGTGTAGACGATATAGTTCCGCTGGGAGCAGCGCAGGGGCTGTATTTCTAAAAATGACCTTCCGTTGTTTAGCGAGAGGATTTCATGCCGCGATAAGTGCATCCAGAATAACTTTAATAGAAACGAGAGGGTAGATTACAAAAGCAGGGACTGGAGTTGTGGCCTCGTTTCCATTCAAGGTTCACATAAGCGCTTTATTACCCTTCTGAAGCCCAAAATCTGCATTATTGCTGTTATGCTTAGTGGGCCTGGAAGTTACGAAAAGAGTATTTTCATGTGTGTGTGTTCAGGGCCGGCCTTAGCGGCAGCAGCGGCCTAGGAGAATGGTGCCCCCTCCGAGTGCTCCTGGTCAACAGGGGGAGAGGCGGGGGCAGGTGTGTCACATGTTTCTCCAACTCCACGCTCCGACGCCTGGCAGGGAGTTAACCACTGGAATGCTAATACATGAGCGCCCTATTCCAATGAAAACCACCTCGTTCCCACGTCGGAGCGGGGAGGTAATCATCTGAATAGGGTATTGTTATTAAATGTGCCCCGCCACTGCAGGCGCATTTAATAACAAAAGGGCACCTGCCACGCCTTCTCCCACTACGCCAGCTTGTGGGAGCGATTGAAAGACTCCCCTGAGCTGGCGTGACAGGGGGCTAATGGCACCCAGGGGGGCTAGCACCCCGGGCGGTTGCCCGGCCCGCCGTGCCCTAATGCCGGCCCTGTGTGCGTTTACTAGTGCTTATTGCAAGACACAAGTCTGCACGCAGCAACTTCTGAAAGCCTGAAACATAAAATAATAGGCACAAAGAAAAAATTGTGTACAATCGAGAACGTGAAAATTCACACGAAGCTCATGATCCAGAACAGATGCAAACTAGTCCACTAATACTAGAAGGGCGTCCAAACAGACTGTGAAACTCACAGAAGCACATATTGATATTTTACTCCATCCGTTGCCAACGGTAACATTTTAATGTCTTCTTTAAAAAGGTCTTAAAATATTAAATCGCTTTAGATTGAGTCGGGCAAGGCAACCGTGGCCAAAGTGCACCCATTTATAGTTCCAACAGTTATCCAGATTACCTTGCTAAGTATATTGGACCCAAGAACAGGGTGCACCTCGTTGCAGAGAGAGGATGTCATGGGGGTGGAGGGGGAACGTGTTGGAATTACAAACACTCTGCGTTGATGGATTTGCAAGCAAATCAATGTACCACTTGCTCACAAGCTGAATTGAATTGATTTTTTATTTATATTGCGTTCGTACACGTGTTTCAGAGCGCGACAAGGCAAGGGGGGGTACAAGGGAGAAACAAAATAACGATCTTACTAGACCCAGTGACATTGAGAACGCACAAGCGCATGGGAAAGGGAAAAGGGGAGAAGTGCAAGGAAGGGGGGGGCAGTGGAAAGTGCAGAGCAAAGGAAAACAGATAAATAGTAAATAAATAATAAATAACAAGCAACAAACAGTGAAAAGTGCAGCCAACAGGTGGCAAGTGCTGGTTCAAGGCAGCAGACAGGGGGATTCTGGTAAGTGCAGAAAGAAAAAAAAAAAAAAAAAAAAAAAAAAGCTGGGCAGGATTCATAAAGATATGCACAGGAGCAAATCAAGAGATGCCCCTGGACCTCTCAGATAAGCCCCTACAGCATGTACACAATTACCTTACTCCGAAAGACTGAAAATGCAGCATGTCTGAGAAGCTCAGTCTTTGGGAATTGCAGTCGCATATTTACGCAGCTCAAAGATGGTCGGTGCCTGCAGATTTGCTGCAGGTTTATGGTGGCATATGGACATCTGAGCTGCTCACAAGTGTCCCCTCATTCTCTAAAGTGAAAATGTTTATGAATAAAACTCACTGTGAACAACTACAGGAATTAGAGTACTCCAATGATCAGACAGAGGGCTCATGGCTCAAGTCGCATAATGTTATGTGCTGACAGATTTTCAATAGATTGTAACTTAAATACCAATTTATACCACAATGGCAGAAAATTGGGTATTGGCACAGAACTGACCTCTGGACAGGACAATACTAGTTAAACAGGAACCCTTTAATTACAGGTTGAAGTGTCCGTCCTTCTGAAAAGCATTGATTTCTAACATAGGTGTGATTTTAGTGATGAATGCTAGTCAATGGTACATCGGGTGCTCTAGTGCCTGGGGAATAAGCCCCAGTACTTGCAAACAATCAGTGATGTTAATATCTCATCATCATCATAGATGGTAGATCAGCGGATGCAATCATTCTCCCAGGGCAAGGGACATAAGATATACTAAAACAGGCTGCAAAGAGGGCAAAGCTCCATGGAACACCACAAGGATAAAAAAGAAACTCCCCAATCATTATCTGCTGCCCTCTGTCAGAGCAAAAGGCTGAACCCAAGTCCCAGTATGTCCTAACTGTGGATTATCCTATGGTCTACAGCAGTGGTTCAAACTGGAGGGGGTGGGGGTGGCTGAAGGATGTCTAAAGGGGTGGGGGGGGCTCCCAGACTCCTTAAAAAGGGATTAAGATTACTGTTTTTAATATAAAAAAGGATTACAATTACTGCTTTTAGTAGAAAATCTGTTAATATTTTAAAGAGCCTGTCCCCTGGACATCCTTTGGGCCCCTTAGTTTTGGCTATTAGGTGGCACTGAAAGCGCCATCTATAAAGCCGAAACTATTGTCATTAAAATAAGAGCTTTAACATGAGACCATGAAATAGGGGCTTTGGATGCAGGTTTGTAATGCTTTTCAATGCAGGTTGACATATGGGGATGGATATTATGTAGTTTGGTCATGTGTCCCACCCATTTAACGCCCATCACCAAGTGAAATCTATAGGGTTTTCCTCTCATTCCCACCCATCTTCTCCCAAAACACACCTCTTTTTGCACGGTTTGGCTGATTTTCTAGTGTATACTGAATTTGACAGCCATTTTTACTTCCAAATGGCAGCCGTCATCTGTTAATGTTCTTTTAAAGTAATGTGACTTTGTAGATGCTTTAAAATAGATTTACTGCAGCTTTAAACTTATGTTACACATTTTACAGTATTGTTTATTAAAAATAAACAAGGTACTGTAATAGTTGTGTTTGGGTTTAAAATGGCTCTGAAAATGTACATCTAGTGACTTGTGGGGGATTGGCACAATGTTTTTGATTTAAGAAGCAACTGATTGGCTGTGCAATTAGTGCTGTGATTGGATGTGCAGTGTGTGTTTGTCCAAGTAAGCCCTTAGGTTTCTGTTAAGTGTGAGAAACCTGAAGGCGTTTCCCTAGCTAGTTACCGGAGATCTGTCATCCAGGTGGCCAGGACACGCCCATCGCTATTGGTTCCAGTTCCTGGGGGTGAACCAGTGAGGGAAGATAACCTGGATGGGGGGGTGGGGGGGCGGGGTTCTTGGGGAGTGGGACACCGATGGGTGAAACGTGGCATCCCCCTTCCTTTAACACCTTTTCCCCTTCCTTTTTCGTAGGATGTTCCAAACCACTGCTTCCCCCCCCTTTTTCAATACGAGCACTTTCACACAAAACAAAGGACAACTGGCTAACACCAGAGCTGTTTACCCGACATGTCCCCAATACAAGGGTCAGGCATTGATCAGAATCCCACACACCCGACAGCCCTTTCCCTTCCCCACAGGGATAAAAAGGTGGAGCCAGAGAGCACAGTCTGGGCAAGACGAGTACAACAGACAGCCCGATGAGACGGCTAACACGCAGCAGTTCAAGAGAATGAGAAAGGCGGCAGGAATCGAGAGGGTGGCTTGGAGAGAAGTGACCTTGCCCTTTTCGTGCAAGACCTGCTTAGCCTTCATGGAAGAGAGTCCAAGACCGCAAACAATGGCACAAGTGTCCTGCAGAAGATGTTAACTGTACACAGGGCAAACCTATGCCAATAACCAGGAGCAAGGGATGCCCCTGCGCCAGTGGTACCAGCCTTGACTCCAGATCGGCAACAGCCAAGCGGTTCATCACAGCCGGTGAGTCAACGGGAGAATCTATAAGGACCGAGCTGTGTTCAATGAGAAGTGCCAAATGGCAAGTTTGAAGCAAGTTTAAGGAACTGTGAATGAACTGTAAAAAGGTGGAAGGGGAGACCAGCTGCAAAGGGAAACCGGCACCACATGGGTGTTAATTCAGGAGACTCTGGTCGAGCCCCATATGAGAGAAACTACAAGTACAGAAGGCCGTAGGAGGGACAGCAAAATAGTTCAAAGTGGTCATACAGAGGGTCGAGCAAAAGGCCCGTACAATCGAAAGA
Source organism: Ambystoma mexicanum (assembly GCF_040938575.1). Lineage (NCBI taxonomy): Eukaryota > Metazoa > Chordata > Amphibia > Caudata > Ambystomatidae > Ambystoma > Ambystoma mexicanum. The sequence continues at coordinate 153,660,613 of NC_090936.1, forward strand.
CTCTACAAGCACTTTCAAAGGAAGAGAAGTGAATCCCACATTGAGAGAAAGAAAGGGACGTGAATCACACATTGAGAGAAAGCAATTGATGTGAATCCCGTAATACTTGAAAGTAAAGTGAATATGAAGTCAAGAAGGGTCCGGGCCCATACGAGGGGGACCCATGGGTGAACCTATCACCCAGCGAATATTGGAAATGAACTTTCATTTGTTAAAGGAACTTCTTTTTTTTTAGCTGAGCATGCCAGGCCCTCGAAGGCAAGAAACTATCAAGTGAGAAGAGACTTAGCCATTGATGGTCCTGCCAGCTGCCATTGGAACTGTCATCTCGTGCTGGAGAGGCCCGAGACTGTATTGTGCTCCAAGCTCCCATCTTACCCAGTGGTCAAAACAGAGGGGAAGGGAGTCCCAGACTACCGCATCTGAAACATATGATTTTGAGAACACTTCTTTTTTTCTTTTCTTGAGAAACATCCCACACCCTTTTTTGTATTCGATGTGAGGTTGGCAATAGGTTTCTTAGTATAGGCCCTTCTTATTTTGACACGATGCCACTAGGACTGCCTTATTATACATTTGATGGTCGATGATTGCTCCCATCTTAGATTTAGGTCTAGAATAGGAGTTTTCCACACTACATACAGAATTCATTGTTAGATAAACACCCTTGAACTGTGATCACTTGTGTCTGTTTTACTTGTTGTCACCACGCGTTCCACACGTCAGCCATAGCAGAAAGCTATGTTTTTTGGTTGCATTTCTTAATTTTTTGTTCATTTGTGTTGGTGGCTTTAAGCCACCGCCGACATTGAATTTCATTTTACTAACGTTAGAAATATGTGCCGACGGCGGATAAATGTTGTTAACCCGCCGACGGCACCTCTTTGCAATGTTAGTGAAACAATTTTAATGCCGGCAGCAGCTTTGCTTTCCTGATGCCGCCGACTTTCACTTTGTTTCATTAACGTTACAAATATGTTCCGGCGGTGGATTCATGCTGTTAACCCGCCGCCGGGATCTATTTGCAATGTTAGTTGAGGAAAGTGAAAGTCGTCGCCGGCTTGGCCTGGATTGTTTTGCTTCCCTATTCATGCTCCTAAATTGTATTACATTTAACATAAATGTCCCTGTTCATTCTCGTTCCTGGATCTTTGTTGCTGCACTCCATGTGGACTTTTGTTTGCTTGTTCATGCATGGACTTTTTTTTTGGTGTCTGCCGGATTATATTGATGTTTCCCCCCCTTCCCCCGAGCGTTGTTGCTGCTGCTACTTCTGATAATTTGGTGTTATTAGTCTTTCTTCATTATAAGGTCAACGGTTAGAGGTTGTATTGCTCAGCATCCACTGGTCCAGCTTCGCATCCAGTTGACACTGCCACTCGTGGAATATTAATTCAGGTTAACCCCCTAAATGCCAGGCTATTAAGCAAGACTATGCAAAAAGGACAAGCATACTCGTCCTTGGCACTCATACCCAGCGTTGCGTGCATCATAGCATTCCATCTGCCATCAGTGACACAGCCTATGTGCGTTCACGATTATAAAGGAACAAGTTACTTACCTGTAACTTTTGTTCTCCACCATGGGTCTGGTATGGATTCACATGCTCATGAATATTCCCTGTCGTCAGGCTGGGAATCCTCGGTAAAGAAAAAAAAATCAGTATCGGTTTCGTTTCTGATCTGTCTTTCTTAGTAGTAACCAATCACTGGTCTCTGGGTCATACTGCCCCCAGCCAATGACTGCCCTCTCCATAGGCCCCTCCCCTGGCAGCAATCCTCAGATTTGGTAGCACGTAAAGTGGCAGTATGACCAACTGAAGAGCTGCAGAGGGGAAGGAGGGAGGGTTCACATGTGAATCCATGCCAGACCCATGCGGGAGAACAACAGTTACAGGTAAGTAACTTGTTCCTTCTCCAGCATGGGGTCTAGCATGGATTCACATGCTCATGAATATAAGAATACATAACAGTACACACATGTACAACCACGGGAGGTGGCAAGGCTCAACATTAAGCATTACATCCAAATCTCAACATTAAGCAACTTACCTCCTCACCAGGCCCACCTTCAGGCGAACAGGTTGCGTAGCACTGCTTGGCCGACCCTGGACTCCTCCCTGGAATCCCAGTCAATGCAGTAGAATCTCGTGAAGGTGTGCGTCGACCTCCACGTAGCAGCCCTGCAGATGTCCAGCAGGGGCACACCAGACAAGAAGGCTCTGGTAGCAGCGATCGATCTGGTCGAATGGGCTCTCGGACGGCCGGGCAACGGTCAGTTTGCCAACCGGTGACAGTGCATGATGCAGCCGGAGAGCCATCTGGAAATGGAAGCCTTCGAGAGGTCCTTCCCCTGGTTCACAGGTGCAAAGTTCACAAAAAGCTGTGATGTCTTCCGAAAACTCTTCGTGCGGTCCACGTAGAACTTCAGCGCTCTAGCTACATCCAGCGAGTGCAAAGTCCTCTCAGCCAGCGACGAAGGCGACGGGAAGAAAACTGGCAACACCAAGGGCTTGTTGAGATGGAAGTCCGACGGCACCTTGGGCATGAAGGAGGGGTGCATCCTAAGCACCACCCTCGTCTCGTGGAAAGTCAAGTATGGAGGCTTGCAGGATAGGGCCTGGATCTCTCCCACCCATCGTGCGGATGTGATGGGAAGAAGGAACGCTGTTTACCACGACAGGAACTTCAACTGTGCCAAATGCAGAGGCTTGAATGGTGGCCCCATGAGCCTGGTCAGCACCACGTTGAGCTCCCACGCCGGGGCTGGAGCCTTCACTGGCGGGAACAGTCCTTTCATAAATTCCTTCACCAGGCGATGACACCACGGGGGTGACCGTCCTGTAGTTCTGGTGTATCGGGAAATCGCTGCCAGATGTATCTTGATGGAAGCATGTGCTAGTCCAGCCTTGGCCAGCGACAGTAGGTATGGTAGCACTTGAGGGGCCGTAATCCGTAGGGGTTTAATCTTCTGTGCACGGCACCAGACAGAGAACCTCTTCCACTTGTGTCCGTAGCACTTGAGAGTTGAGGACGCCTTGGCATTTGCAAGAACCTCTCTGCAGTCCGCTGGGATATCGTACCCTCCAAACTTTAGTGCTGCAGGTGCCAGGCCTGCAAGTTCAGCGGCTCTGGGTCATGATGAAGGATCGCACCTCCTTCTCTGGAGACAAGATCTGCTTCCGTCGACAGTTTGACTGGTGGGGACGCTGACAAGTCCAGAAGGTCCAGGAACCAGATCTGTCTTGGCCATGCCAGTGCGACGAGGATCATCCTGGACCGAGACCTCTTCAGTTGGTTGACGAGTCGCAGTAGCAACGGCAAGAATGCATACAGGAACAGGCCGTCCCAGGGGAACGAGAAAGCATCGCCCATGCTCCTAGGCTGGGGAAACCTGCTGGCGAACCTCTGGCACTTGGAGTTCATCGCCGTCGCGAACAGGTCGATCTGGGGTTTGCCCCATCGTTGGAAGAGTCGATCCACCTGATCTTGACGCAGTTCCTACTTGTGGCACGAGCACAGCTCCCTGCTGAGTGAGTCGGCGATGGTGTTCTTTATCCCTGCTTGATGAAAGGGTACCAGAAACATCCCCTGGGCAACGGCCCAATGCCACAGATCCTGGGCTTCCTTGGCTAGGGCTGGGGGATCTGGTTCCTCCCAGCTTCCGGATGTAGAACATTGTGGTGGTGTTGTCGGTGAGGATCCTCACCACCTTGCACTTGAGGGACGGGAGAAATGACCCGAGGGCCCAGAACACTGCCCGGAGCTCCAGGATGTTGATGTGCAGTGGCCTCTCCTCCGGGAGCCAAAGTCCTCTCTCGTGAAGATCTCTGGTGTGCGCCCCCATCCCTCCAGGGAGGCATCCGTCATCACCTGGTGTGCCGGGGTCTGAAAGTCCGGGCCCACCGCGAGACGCACGCGGGTGCCCCACCACCGAATTGCTTGGCGGAAAACCTTGGTGAGTGGGATCTTGTCCTCGAAACTGCCCGCCGCTTGCATCCGACGGGCGTCGAGGAACTCCTGTAGAGGACGCATGCGTAGCCTGCATAGGAACACCAGGTAGATGCATGAGGACATCATCCTGATAAGGGACTTGATGGACCTCACCCTGGCCAGCAAGTGCTGCACCTTGCCCAGGATGGCCTTTGTCCTTTCTTCCGACGGCAAGGCCAAATCGTGCTACTGTATTGAGCTTGGCTCCCAGAAACAGTGCGACCTGCGACGGAACCAGGTGGGATATGGGGAAGTTGATGGAGAATCCCAGGTCCGTGAGCAGATAGACAGTCTTTGCTGTGTGCTCGACGGCGAGTTCCCTTGTTCTTGCCCGGAAGAGCCATTCGTCCAGGTAGGGATAGACGTGGATCCCCTGCAGGCGCAGCGGCGCCACCACTGGTGCCAGGCACTTGGTGAATACCCTGGCGCCGACTTCAACCCGAATGGAAGAGTCTTCAACTGGTAGTGCCGTCCTTGGACCACGAACCTGAGAAACTTTCAGTGTCCTTTTAGAATGGGGATGTGAAAGTACGCATCCTCCAAATCCAATGACGATAGGAAGTCGCCTTCCTCCAGCTGGCCCAGCACGTGCTGGAGGGTGACCATCCGGAACTTTTTGTGCCTCAATGTATTTGTTTAATCGATGTAGGTCCAGGATGGGACGCCATCCTCCAGTCTTCTTTCTGACGAGGAATTATGTCGAGTACACTCCGGAGCCCTGAAGCCTCTTTGGGATGAGCTTGATGGCTCCTTTCTTGAGCATCGCCCTTACTTCCAACAGCAGTAGAGGGACGTGGTTTTCCTTCCTGGCAACGGGAGAAATGCGGGGGCACTTTTTTAGAAATTTGAGAGTGTGCCCGTGCGCCAGGGCATCCAGCACCTAACGGTCGGTGGAGATGGATTCCCACACGCTGACGAACTTTGCCAGCTGGCCTCCCACCGGGGTGCTCAGGTGGGGGCCCGACGCTACGGCTGGTTCAGTCTTGCTTCGCGGCCTTGCCGCCTTGGCCTCCCTGGCGACGATGGCGAGATCCACCTGACTTGCCTCTTTCTCTGTAGGCCTCTTGCGAAGAGGAGCGAGCCACCCGACGGTACGTCGAGGAGCCACCACCAAATACTTTGGAGGCACCTTGCTTGCCTCCGGAGTTCCGAAAGGGCGGCCGTCGTTGCTGCAGAACTCCCAAGGCCCGAGCCGTCTCCGTGTCGGTCTTGATGGCCTGAAGTGACTCATCCACTGTCTTTCCAAACAGATTGTTCCCGTCGAAGGGCATGTCCAAAACTTTGGTCTGCACGTCTTGGCGGAAATCTGTCACCTTGAGCCACCCCCGCTGTCGAAGGCAAACGCTGTTGTCCAACTGGCGGAACCCGGTGTCAGCAATGTCCGTGGCTACCGTTATGGCATGGTCCGACACCACCTCACCCTCCTTTACGATCTCCAGGGACTCTGCCCTCTTGGCGTCCGGGAGGAAGTCCAACAAGGGGGCAATCTTGTACCACAATTCCCTGTCGTAGTGGGCCACAATCGCTAGGGCGTTGGCCGCCTTAATCGTCGTCGCCGCAGACGAGATGACTCGCCGTCCCATGGCGTCCAGTTTCTTTCCCTCGCCGTCCGGTGGGGAGGTTGAAGTTGAAGCCGATGCCCCCGCCGCCGCCTTCTTGACCGCCGCAGAGACGACCGAATCCAGGGTCGGCTGTGCCCCAAGGCACAAAGGGGCGGCGTCGGGGACCCGGTACTTCTTCTTGTACTGGTCCCTCTTGGCAGGGGTCGTGGACAGGTTCTTCAAAAGAGCAAGTCCCTCATCCCAGATGTCATCCAGCAACGGCACAGCGAGGACCATCTTCCTCTTGGCCTCACGCCATTGGTAGAGGAAGCCTTTCTTCTTCTGTTCTTCAGGGCAGAGCTGGAAAAGCTCCGATGCCCTGGCAATCATGGCGTGGAAGTAGCCAATTTCGTCGGGCGGGGAGGCCCGAGGGCGTGGTGATGGAAGGCCCATCCCGTCATCACCACCGTCATCATCCGTCCCCATCGTGGCCGTATCTGTTCCCGTGTCCTCCCTAGGATCAGGGGAAGACGATGGAGGCTGAGAGGGCCGTGAGGGCGGGGGTTGATGAACTCTCCTCCTCTTGTTTGGAGGGCTTCCCGACGGGCCCGGTTCTGCTGGGTCGTCCATTGGGGGTAGAGACAATCTCGTCCTTATCTCCATGCATAAGGTTTGGATTGCCATCAAAATGGCCACCGAGTTGTCCTGTGGCTCGGATTGCGACGGGCGTGCTGGCTGCTCCTCCTCCATGGGAACCTCGTCGGCGCCACCGTCGCTCTCTTCATCCTCCTCATCGGGATTCCTTCCGTGGGACCGGACCTCCTCAAACTTCTTGAGGCCCTTCACGACTTCAACCAGGTCCTCCTCGGAGGCTGTATCTGTGTCCGTAACGGCCACCGCCCCCCCCCCCCCATCTTTTTCGACCGGGGTCTACACGGGGGGGTGGGGGATGTCTTCTCGATGGGCTGAAAAGAGGTTTCCCTCCGTGGTGGTGGGGAAACTCTGGGCCCCGAGGTCGCCTCCACAAGCTTCGCCAGGGCCGCCGCGACTACCTCTGTAGAGGCCTTAGCCAGGTGAATCAAGGCCTGCACCACCTTGTGCGCGTTTGAGGCCTGGGGGAGGGGGGGGGGCACCGCCTCGCTCCCCCTCAGCTGGTTCCTTCGAGATCGACCGGGGCCTCTCCAGAAGCTTAGGCGGGTTCTCTGATGTTCTCTTCCCCGAGCCAGAGCATTGGCTCAAGGTTGATGGCGCCGGTGAAGGTGTGCCCTGCCTGGCAGCCGAGGAGCCCGACCGTTCGGTGTTCCTGGTGCCCGCAGACTCGCAGTGCTTTGCCTTTTGTTGGGAACCCGTCACCGGAGCGCCCTCACAGGACTTAGAAGACCGCTCGGACTTCTTCTTCTCACCTGCTGGGCTCTTTCCTTCCAGCCAGTTGACGAGGCGGGTCCGACGATCCCTCATAGTCCAATCCGTCATCTTCATGCAAAACGCACAGTCCTTCTCCACGTGCGTTTTGACTTCGTGAAGGCAGTAGAGGCATCTCGAATGCTCGTCCTCGAACACATTCTGTAATCCGCATCGAGGGCAGTTCCTAAACAGCTTGGATCCGGGTGTCGAGCTTCCCTTTTCTTGGGCCATGTCCACGGGGTAGGCCTCAGAAACTTTTGGAATCCTCCAAGAAGCGTAACTCGACGAAAACTTTGCCCTTGAGGGGCGTAGAAATTTCCGAAACGGGTCCCCGTTAATCGGAAGTAGAAACGGTGGAGCTTCAGGCTTGATTGACAGATAAATGAGATAAAACTCTGAAAAACGCAAAACGAAGTAAAAGCTAGAGAGCTATAGTAGGAGGATTCCCAACACTTGAACGTGCGGTAAAAATCTGAGGATGGCTGCCAGGGGCGGGGCTTAGGGAGAGGGCAGTCATTGGCTGGGGGCAGTATGACCCAGAGACCAGTGATTGATTACTACTAAGAAAGACAGATCAGAAACGAAACTGATACTGATTTTTTCTTTACCAAGGATTCCCAGCCTGACGACGGGGAATATTCATGAGCATGTGAATCCATGCCAGACCCCATCCTGGAGAACGTACCTTTCTCCTTTATATAGTGCAACCAAACTGAGAGAATGGCAGGAAAAGTGAACCTGTGTCGAACTGTAATTTGGCATTGGTAAGTAATGATTAGGGAGAGGATTCACGGCTGATGGAATCAATCACTGCAAAGCACTCTAAGATGCTCTGCATGTGGGGGGGGAGGGCGGCACAAAAGTGAGCAACGCACAGAGGTCTTGTGGGAAATAGAAGGGATTCCCATTCCCCACGTTCAGGCGGCAAAGGTGCTCTTAACTCCACATGCAAACATTAGGCACTCATTATAAGCAATCAGCCTTGCCCACTTTCAAAAGAATTCTAACATGCATTGGCAATGCCAACTGTCTGGGCTTTTGTGTAGGCCTGGGAAAGGCACTAGTCAAACACTGCTGTAGTGGTATTAACTGCCATTGATGGTAGCAGGTGCAACCATCAGATAACACAGTGAGGAAAGCACTCGCCCCCGATATCTGTGTACAGTCTCTGGTGGCAGGTACAAATCCTGGCAGGGTCAAATCAGCCTTTCTTCCTTCTGATGTTGATAAATTGAGTACCAGGCTGTGGGATAATAATGCCTTCTGTTATTTCAGTACTCTCTATAGTTGTCTAGCGCTATATAAGAAATTAATTCTCCCTGGAATGGGCCTCATACGCTATGAACAGTGACCGCCAGAAATTGGCATCGGAGTGAGGGGATACGTTGACATTCCTAAAGGGAAATTTCAGAGCGCAGTGGTGTCCCCGAAGACTAAAACTGCTAGACTTGAACTAACTGGAAGGACGGCCATAGGCAACGAGCGATAGAGACTCCCAAGTTGCAGAGGAGAGGAGACGGAGGGTTTGGAGGGAGGGGGGAAATGTTTAACCCGGTGTAAAACCAATAAAGAGACTTTTTTTTTTTAAAAAATGGTGCGAGTACCTGGCAAATGCCCAATACTTATACATAAGCCAAAACTGTTGGTTTTTCCAATGCTTAATACTTCGGGGGGGAGGGGGGGCGGCATGAAAACGTTGGCCCCTGCCAGCTCTGATGTGGTACCAATAGGAGCAGAACCGACAATATTTTTTTTTTTAACACAGAAGAAAAATGGCCACTGCTGACACTACCTGGTGAGCAAAATAAATTCTATTTAAGTGAACCTCTTGAGATGCTTTCTATACATGCCTTCCTCTAAGTAACATTTCTCCTGCGAGATGTTTGTTTTTTTCCTAGCTGGATTCCGCTTTCAAGGTGAAGTTGCTTGAGGGTATGTATGTTCAGGTCACCTAATCTCTCGCCATGGCCTCCTAGTGGCCACAGGACACAAAATAAAAAAGCATTACTGTTGAGACGTTTCCGGACATATTTGACAAATGACGAAGCAAATAATGAAGAAATGCCTTGGGGGGCGGGGGGATGACACCGGACAAAAGAACCCGGATACAGCAGAGGACAACGCGAAGCTCGTTTTGGTGCACAGCAAGTCCCGAAGACATGCAGTCTGTGCTGAAGACTGACAGACAACATGAGCTGTTGTGGAATAGCCCTTCCCCGCCTCAGGCCACCCCCATGGAACTGCTCAGTGAAGTGCTGCCAAAAGCAAAACGCCAACAGTGAAAGTCCATGCACATGTTTCATACACATACCCTTTGGGTGGTGCCTTTGGTAATTGCTACCTCATTTAGCTTTTATTCGACCTCACAACCAGTGCTTTAAGTGGGGTAAAAAATTGAGGGGGTGCCCTCGTTTGGGGGCGTGGCTTCCATTGCGGGCGTGGCCTAAAAGTGCACAAATCATAGTAAGGTGCGCAAACAAATATATAAATGTATTTGAGCATTTATATATTTGTTTGCGTACTACTATGGTTTGTGATTTTTCAAGCCTTCTTTTATATACATAGCAATGTTACATATTTCTATGTTTATAAAAGGTGGCTTGAAAAGTGCACAAACCATAGTAAAGTACTCACACTTGTGTGCTTACCTTACTATGGGTTTGTGTACTTTTCAAGCTGCCTTTTATAAACAGACATTTGTAGCATATGTCTATGTTTATAAAAGACGGCTTGAAACGTACCCATCTTTTATAAAGCGTTGATGACGGACAAAACCCAAGGTGGCTTTGTCCGTCGACAAAGCTTTATAAAAGATGCCTTGAATTGTATACGATTCAAGCCGTCTGTTATGATATGTCTACGTTTATAAAAGATGGCTTAAACGTACACAGTTGAAGGAATCTTTTATAAAGCCTTGCCAAAGCAGAAAGGAGCCTCGGGCTCAGTGATCTCTGCTTAGAGCAGAGATCACTGAGCCCGAGGTGTCTTTCACCCTCTGGGAACCCGCGGGCTCTGATCTAATCTGCAGATTCAGAGGGTCAGTCAGTGACCTGGCGAGGGAAAACTAAGGGACTCTAGCTTCCTCTGATGGCCCCTCAGATGAGGGGTCATCAGAGAAATTTACAGTGACTGACGGAAGTGCCAGCCAGTCACAGCAACGCTGTGCCTGGCTGGCACTTCTGTCAGCTTGCTTGACGTTAAAGTGGCGGGCGCATCTCCCGTCACGGCTGCGGCCGCGGCGGGATAATGCATCCTGCCATGGAGTGGTGAGGCCGGGGGGCCCCGGCACAGCCCCACTTTTTGGAGACTGCCGGGGCCCAGCCCCGGCAGGCCCCGGCCCACTTAAAGCACTGCTCACAACCACCTGTAAACGTATGAGGGAATCAGTTCTGAAGAGCTTAGGCGACATAGCATGCATTAAAAGGTAAGTTGTATCCATAATGCTGAGCCATGAGCTGTGAAGAGGTCTCAAAACCTATCTTTACAAGAACTTTGTTCCAAGGTGCATGGGTGAAACATCTAAACTTGTAGTTTTTTTCAAAACAAAGGGGGGTCTGGGAATCTCTCTACCAGCGTGAACACAGCCCAATGACCTGTTCTTGGGTGAATAACCCCTGGGGAGACACTACCAAGTCTTTAGCTCACTGTCCCTTTCACAGAGAAGAAATTACCCCACATATCAGTCTTTGTCCTACCCTGGGGCAGTCCAACACCGAAATGCTAGGCAATTCTCCTCTGAACAAGAGTGCCAACAGCAACCCCATACACGCGTTTCAGCCTTGTTGGGCATCATCAGTGAGCTACCAGGGCGATCCAGACGTGGACCCTTTGCTCACTGGTTTTAGGGAGGCACAGCTTCACCCTGGGCAGGACAAAGACTGATATGCAGGGACATTTCTTCTCTGTGAAAGGGACAGTGATCCAAAGACTTGGTAGAGTCTCCCCAGGGGTTATTCATCCAAGAACAGGTCATTGGGCTGTGTTTGTGCTAGTGTAGTGAGATTCCCAGACCCCCCCTTGTTTTGTCATTTTTTTCTTCTTGAGTAGACCCAAAAAGGCGAGATCTCTAATTTTCTTGCAATGTCTAGAACACCTAGGCATTTACGGTCAACCTTGATTGGGCCAAGTATGGGCATCAGCCGTAGTTTTAGGATTACACACATTCACTCCTAAACATCAAGTCGTTGCAGAGTAGCCACTTTGGGCAGCTCAGTGTTAGAGAGATGAAGTGTACAGGGCACGGCAAAACCGCTCTTCCCAAAAGTAAACCCTTCATCCCGCTGCAGGACTTCTGGACTATAGTGTAGGCCCCTATGATTTGCACATCGATGGGGGAAATGCTCTCTTGACAGTGCTCACAGATGCTAACTTGGCTCCCCTTAAAGCAGACCATCACAATGCAGCATGTCCTATTATGGCTGGGGAAATATTTGACTGAATCACCCAGTCCTACGCAAACTACATTGGCTTCCGCTCCAGGCAAGGATACTGTTCGACAGAGGACCTGGAAAAAACTCTGGCTGCCCTCAAAGCCACATCGTATACAGGCGATATCCTCCGTGCATCCATACTCAAGACCCTTCCTGCAGAAGCACTCCTTCCCTACCTGGAGATCATCAACAGCTCCCTAACTCAAGGCACATTTCCATCAGCCCTAAAAACCAGACAAATCCTCCCTCTACTTAAGAAATCCACTCTGGGCCCTGACAACCTACTTAACTATCGCCCCATTACCCATCTTCCCTTCCTAGGTAAGATCATTGAGAAAGTGGTAGCTGCACAACTCCAGCAAAACATTGACATCAATAATCTCCTCCAAACCTATCAAGCCGGGTTCACACCCGGATGGAGCAAGGAGACAGCAACCATACAGGTGGTCGACGACGCCCTCAACATCCTTGATGATGGCCACCCCTGCCTCCTGGTTCTACTCGACCTCTTGGCCGCTTTCGACACAGTAGACCACCAGGTGCTTACAGACACCCTACATGAGCGCATGAGAATCAGCAACCATGTCCTACTCTGGTTCAAGTCCTACCTCGCCAACCGCCAGCAGTTAGTTCAGATGGACTCCTCTAGATCGCCAATGCTACCAGTCACCTGTGGAGTGCCACAGGGTTCCATACTCTCCCAAGTTATCTTCAATCTATACATAGAGCCGATGGGAGCCCTCGTAGTCACACACAACATCCACATCCACCAATATGCCAATGACACACAGCTATATTTCAAGATCGACTCCATCAAGGACATCCATAGGCTCAAAACCTGCCTCACGCTGATACAGTCTTGGATATCCAGTGCATACATTAAGCTCAACCCCTTCAAGACCAAATTCCTACTCCTTACCAACAACGAACATCCAGCCATACAGTCCTGGCTATCAACCATGATCTATGAGGGGTTCACACCTGAGCTAAACTCCTGCACCAAGTCCCGTGCGTTCCACGTCGAACAAACACCTCTCCTTCAAGAAGACACACATAGCTAAGAAAACCCAGACAGCTTTGTATCAACTTTCCATCCTGCAAAAAAAAGTCAAGCTCGCCTTCCCTCCGGATAGCTTTAGATCCACTGTTCAAGCACTGGTCCTACGCCACCTGGATGGGGGCAATGCACTCCACGAAGGCCTCCAGTCATCATCCCTTGTGACCCTGAGAAGTGTCCTACACACAGCTGCACGCCTCATCAAGGGTCTACGCAGATACGACCACATCATCCCGCCCCTCAACAACCTTCACTGGCTCCCACTGCACGCACAAGTAACCTTCTTGCTGCATCATCTATATGGCAATCACCCTCAAGTCACCCAGCTACCTTACGGAGAAACTGTGCATTTCTGGCAGACAACGCACCACCCGAAGCCAGGACGTGGGCAGATTTGAAATCCGCTGCTGCAAAAATGAAAGGACCAGAAAACAAGCCTTCTCTGCCTACGCCCCAAGACTATGAAACCTCCTCCTCATCAGCATCAGACTCGCCGCCACGCCCTTACAATTTAGAAAAGAACTCAAGGAATCTCTCCTCCTCTACACATATGCCATCTGTTGCTTCTCGAAGCTAGGTCTGCGCTCAATATATAACATAAAAGTAAGAAGAAGAATGCATGCATTATCTACAAAGAACTCACCAGTAGCACACCAGTGTACCTGGCAGGTAAGCTGCACATATCTGATGGCACATGCTCCTTGCACAGCAAATCGGCCCATTGTTTCGAATCGCAACTAGTCTCCAAAGAGAGGACCTGCAAACAATCCTTCTATTGTCATGCATCTACCCTCTTGAACTCGGTCCCAGAATTAGCTCGGAATGCCCCCACAATGCTCCAATTTTGCAAATCTCTCAAAACGTGGCTTTTTCAACAGCACCAAGGACTAACCGCAATGGATGCAGAGAATGCAACTTACAGTACTACCATGCTATTTATTAAAAGATGCCAGCCTAAATGCTGGCTATTCAAACCTTGTTCAGCAAGCAACTTTAAACAATAACAGTGTACATAAAATTAATTGTGAGAATTTGAATATTTACTGGGTCAATGTATAGGTTTCTGATTGTGTTTTTCTTGTCTGTGGGCCGACAAGACCAGCCGTTGAGCAAATTGTTCCACGCATGCTAAATGGAGCATTGTTCAAACGCTATAGTATGTTCACTATGGGATATACTTTGCACTTGTCTATGCTCACTCGGTTATGTTGCACAGACAGCATTGTGTGTTCCGTTATTGGAAATTATGCATGCTTTTGTGCCCTCAAGGTCTCTGGGTGCTCTGGAGGATCTCAGATGAGGGACTGAAATTAGTAGGGGAAATGGAACACAGTTTTGCTGTTCTGTTGATGCATGCAGACCAGAAGCACACCAAGCTCTACATGTCGGTCAGTTTCTATGTGTTCGGTGTCAAATCCATAAAAGGCCTTTGTATCTGAAGAGGAGTCTCGTGCACCCCTCGTGCTAAGATGTATTGGTCAGGGCAGTGGTGCAAGTTGGTTGTAGAGGTGTAGTGTTCTGATGACTGTTGCAAGTCTGGGCGGGTTCAAGTGAACACACTTGTGTTTTTTATATTGCGACGTAGAAACCACTTCAATCTAATAATGTTGATCACTGAGGAGTACCGGTACTATAGGGGTCACTAGGCACTTAAACTACGATATCAATCTGCACATTGCCGTGTGGGGGGGGGGGGGGGAGTAACCAGGCCCACACAATCCACAGAGGCCCTGACTGCACATAACTGGGTGACAGCAAGTGGAAAACTGCAGCCTCCCGAGGTGAAGGTCCAGGATGGAACAGCTCGACACCAATGAGCCCACACATGGATTGAGCTGCCATTTTCATGGTGCACCATTCCGGCCGACTGATGCCAATGTGCTGGCACGTGCTTGGCACTTTACTCGGTTTGTTGAGTGGTCATCGTGTCTGGGTAGCGAAGTCCCCATGCCTTGTACTCTCTGTCCCTTCAAGTTTCCCACTTAGCTCCCAGGAGAAAAAAACATATTGAGTTGGTGTGTCATAATAACGGTGAACCTGGAAAAAAATTCACCTTTGGGCCATTTGGCTACAAAATCTCTCTTTTCCCTCCACTGCACCCAAGGCGTTCAGCAATCAATCTATGACCACCAAAGACAGCCCTATTCCAACACATGATTACCCCACCCTCACCCCCAACACTCCACAAAACCAGAATCTGCCTCCCCCGGGAGCTTCCTAATACCAAATTGCACAGAAATCAGGCAAGCAGTCTCTCGGAACTCACTCCTCCCAGATGGCTCCACCCAGTGCTGGAAATGGAGAACATTTTACTGGGGTACCTCTTCATGCGGGGGGGTGGAGCTGGAGCTAAAAGATGTACATGCCCTGAACATAGGATGCTGGCTGCTTTGCATAAAACAAAGTGCATTTGGGGAACATAAGAATGAACACCAATGTATCAAAAATGTATGTGCTAGTACATTCCTTCTGAGCATGCAATGCACACTTGGTATGGTGCTCCTTTCCCCTTTCAGAATAGTCACCCTTAAGAGTAAAATGTGTGCAAAGCACGAGACAAATATACAACTCTGGAGCAATGCTGAGCAAAGGATGACTCAGATGCAGTCTGAAGTCGTTCACTGCGTCTCTATGCAGTGCAGATGAGCGGGGATATGCAACGAGCGGCATAACCCACCGTCCACCCAGTTGAGGAAGCCGGACTACCTCTCGCAGCAGTTTCCTGGTCGCTGCGTCTGAGAGACTCGCAGCAGTTTCCTGGTCGCTGCGTCTGAGAGACTCGCAGCAGTTTCCTGAATGCTGCGACACAGATACGGCGTTCAAGGGGGAGACTCATGGCAGTTAGGGGCAGAAAGCTTCCTCAACCTGGGGAAGTTTGGGCCTCGTGTCTACATGGAGAGTGCTCCAGCCAGACAGGTTTTTGATCCAGCTTGTTCCAGCCCAATTCCACCTCCAAGAAGACAAAGCCAATCTAGACTCCACCTCACTCTTGTTTCTTTGAGGAAAGGTTAGGAATACCATCCTCTTCCCCCGAACATTATTCATCTCCTCTGGTTCAAACCCAAATTATCCTCCGATATCACTACTACCTCTGCTTTTCAAGAAGGTTATCCCAACTCTGTATTTTTTGCCGGCTCGAAGTTCACAATGCCGAAGAGAAAAGTAAGTACTGCTAAAGGTTTTAAGCTGGACGGATAGAAGAAATCAGTACATTTGTTCACAATCAGCTTGGATGCCCAAAGGCATATTTTTTGTCAACAAGGAAGCATATATGAGAAGCCGATGTCAGTGGAATGAGAACACTTATGCAGTGCAGCCCTAGAATGGAACCGGGCTCAAGAAATATGGCTGCCTGGGAGTTGCGCAGTAGCCCCATGGTCACACAGTAGGATGGAAACCGCAGGGTAGCAACACACAGAAAGGGCCACACAGTAGCATGAACGGCACAGGGTAGTATGGTGGCCCCAAGATCACACCGTGGGATAGAAACCACATGGTAGCAAGACACACATACACAGGGGCACACTGTAGCATGAAAGCCACAGGGCCACACAGTAAGATGGAAACCACAGGGTAGCGAGGCAGCCACGTGGTCACGCAATAGGGTGGAAGCCATAGGGTAGCAGGATAGCCTAAGTGTGATATTTGAGTCACAATCTGACAGAGCATATCTAATTAGGCACTAAAGACAGCATTTCAAAGCCATGGCAATCCAGTCTAGTGCGACAGTGATCTTAAGGTTGCACTGCTGCCTCAAATTTAGCACCACAGTCACACGAGGTTTTGTTGCTTGCACACATTTCTGCTCCTGCCCAGGGGTGGAGCTCCTCTACAAAGGCAACAACTCTTAATAATGTAGCACTGCTATATATGGTAGCAATGTGTCAATGTGGATCAATAAAGCAACATGCTAGGACTGCTGCAAAACAACAAATCTAACATGGTAGCACTATTGAGTCTCTACGGAAACAGCGGGTCTCTCGGCACCAAACATCTTCGAAATGATTAACATTTAACGGCATCTCTCGGTCCTCCACCAGCATAATTTTGCAGAAGATTGCAAAGCTACCTCATATGAATAACTTGCTAAAGTTTGATTTTCCAAGACAGAGCCATGTCCAGCGGGTGGCATGTGCTACCCCTGTAATCTGATTGTCACCACAGGTGCCACCCCATTATCCTAAAGTATGATCATTATGTGTGTGTGTGTGTGTGCTTGTACTTCATGCCATCACTGCATAAGTCAGTGCCCTGCTTGGACTACCCCAATCAAAAGAGTCTGGACACTCCACTGTTCCGGGAGCAGCACAGGTTGCATTTTTACAATTTCTTATCAGTTGTCCGAGTGGTGCGAGTGGTGCCCCGCTACTTTTTTTTTTTTTAAGTTGTACTGTTCATATACTTTTCTTTTGAAAAAGAAACCACTCCGGAATGGTTTCGCTTTAAAATAAAATAAATAGAAGTTGAAACTTGCACTTCAGTGCACTGAACATTCCCTTAAACAGCAGGTGTGTTTGTTTGGGGGGGGGGGGGTGGATTGTGTGTGAGAGGGGGCGTGGCGATGGGGTTTGTAGGGAGCGGGGACAGGCTAGCAGGGAACACTGCTTATGGTTAGTGGGGAACACCATACCCAGAATGCACTATGGTATCCATGCAGGACTCCTCAAATTTCCCCTATGAATATGATGAAAGGGCACCAGTGAGAGTGCCATGATGTGCACGTACACCATGAAGCAGAAGGAAACGTGAGAACATTACCTTCATCCTGACCCTCTTCGGCTCTGGGCGGCTTGTCCCGTGGACCTCCCTGCACTGGACAGGACCTCTTCTTGAAGGCTCTCCTCCTGAAGTCTTCATTGCTGATGTGCGTGCAGGTCTGGTCCTGGGGGGCAGCTCTCCGCAGGTTACTGTGACTGGCTCTTTTCAGTCCGCGCCCCAAAAGGGCTGCATCGGGCTCAGAGTCCTCCAACATGCCCAAAGTTTGTCTTCCCCCCTACCAGCACTCAGTTTCTTTTACAATCCACTAAATGGAACGCCACAAGATAGGGATATGCAGGATCCAATCCCAGCAATCCAGGATCCAATCCCAGCAATCCAGGATCCAATCCCCAGCAATCCAGGATCCAATCGCTCCTTCAGGTGTTGTGATGAATTAATACTAGAGATAAACTCCAAAGGGGGTGAATGTAGGGGGTCACATCTTTAGTAGCCCCCCCTATGGTAAGGGAGAGGGCTTTAGCTGGAAATCGCATCCAAATAGTCCTCAGAATTCTCAGCTGGAGATTCAGAAGCAAAGCCTTCCCTGGAGACAGAGCAGAATGCTTCCCGGTGGGAAAAGTTAATCAAAAGCAGACTATTCCCTGGGAACCGAGCAGCACCGCATTCCCAGGAGACGGGAAATCGAAGCATTCCCTGGCGCAGTAACACTCTGGGACGGGGCTCTCGAGGTGATCAGCAGCTGGACTTTCCATGGAGAAGCTGAACTAATCATCTCCTGGAGCATTCAAGGGACGGCCCCTGGAGTACCACGTCTAGAACATTCCTCATAGCATCATCCCCCGGAGACAGCACTGGGGGACGGAGCTTTGGCGCAGACCCCTGCGCTGTGGGCAGCAGCAGCACGTCGTGCCTAGAGCCCGTCCTGTACGTGTCTGCGCAGCACTGTCCCTGCTCCCCAGCTGCTCCCTACAGGCTGGCATCTCAGGCTGCGCTCAGTGCGCACCTGCCGCCTCCTGCTGCTGCTGGAGCGCATCTAGCGAACATTCGGGGGCGAGCGGCACAGCCTGTCCCGTTGGCTCTGCTGCGCCACTTTCAGTCAGGCATTTAGCCCAGGCGACGAGGAGCGGGCGCACATAGCCCCTCCTCCGCAGTGACTCCCGGGCCCGGGCTCTCTGGTGTTTACACAGTGCGCGCCTTGCACCTCCTGATTCACCTGAGAGGCGCGCGCGCCCCGCCCACTTCCCTGCGCGCCCACCTCTCTCTCTCTCTCCCTCTCTCCCGTAGAGCCACTCCCAACATCTCCCAGCGGCGCACGCCTACCTCCGCGTCCCGAGAGCGAGCGCGCGTGGGCTCCTTTCCTCAGAGTGCTTCTGGCCTCTTACCGCTTAAATCCCTTACACGTGCGGCCAATTGGCACTTCACTCTGGGCCTCGTCTGACCAAGCCGCCGCCGCTGCCTCTGTGCACTGCAAGATCTCACGGTGGCAAACACACACACACAGAGCAGCGACGAGCCGCCTCTGCTGCATAGTTTTCATTCCTGGGCCAAGCCCCTGCTTGCCCACTTTCCCACTTAAGCAATCTTAGGAGGGATTTATAACCGGTAGTCTGGAGCTGAGGCAGGGTGGAAACCTGATAGACATGGACCACCCCCTACCCCCAACTGTCATGGCACGCCATTTTGTCCCCCCTCATTGGGCAGGGACCCCTTTCCCATGACCCCCCAGAGCTACAGTAAGGGTTTGTGTGGTTATGGGAGCCTACGCTCACATATTATTTGGTCCCTTTTTAGGTTATGCTAGAGATTCAGAGTGATTTAAATAGTTCACCCTATGACGATTTCCCAAAGGAATTCCAGGATAGGAGCCATTGCCAGGGCTGACCCATTGATGGGTTAGGGCTGCCTCCTGGCATGTGATCACCCACTCTCCTTTCGCAAACCTCAACAGAGCAAAGCCATTAGCCATTAAAAACGCATATCATCAGAACTAAATCACTGGTCAGACTTTCAACGGCACCTTCCTCCTACAGTGATCGGTGGGGACAAAGCACTGGGCCCATAGCCACGTGCACACAGCCAGAGCCGGCCTTGGGGGGTGCGAGCCGGGCGACTGCCCTGGGCGCCACGCCCCCACCACGCCAGCTCGGGGGAGTCTTTCAAGGGCTCCCCCGAGCTGGCGTTGTGGGAGAAGGCGCGGCAGGCAGCCTTTTGCTGTTAAGAGCGCCTGTCACCGCAGGTGCCTTTAGCAGCAAAATGCGCCATTAGTCCCCCCCACCACGCCATCTCGGGGGAGTCTTTCAAGGGCTCACCCGAGCTGGCGTAGTGGCAGAAGGCGTGGCAGGCGCCTCATTATCATTGAATGAACCCGCGGCGGCGGGCTCATTCAATGACAATGGGGTGTTAACGCGCCCTATTCACACCATTACCTCCTCGCAGAGCGAGGAGATTTAAAAAACAAAAAAATTTGCCTCTCCTGGCCCCGCCCCCCCTTCTGCCCCACCCCCTGTTAACCAGGAGCGCCGGAGGGCGAGGGGGGGGCGCCAGTTCGCCCATGGCGCTGCTGCCCTTAAGGCCGGCCCTGCACACAGCTCATGTTCACCTGCAGGACAGATAGCTGCTGACTGTGTTTGGTGGTGCCTTAGTAACTGCTGGACCCATATGCACGCAACTTACCTTAGTGCTTTTCGTAATGGTGGTTGTGGGCTGCCGGAACCCTTTCCCTCCCCACAGAAAGGTTAGACCACACGTTTGTCAAGTGTTGGCAATAAAAGGCCGTAGGATTTTATTGTTACAGATATGGTTATGGAAACAATAACAATAACGCATATCCTAATAATATCATACTTTTGGGCACCGGGTCCTGAGGTTGCCCCCTCCGGCCGGTGCCGCCTTCTTGTCCCACGACTTGTTGTGGTCACCGTCCAGTGTCCTGTATTTCTCTTCCTTGTTCTTCTCTCTTCTTTTCTAGGGTGGGAGGGCTTTGTGGAAAAGAAGAGAGTGGAGGACACTGAGTGAACAGTGAACCTCCTGACTGTTGGGGCCCCCGTACAGGGTCCACAAACAGTTTGTATTTTTCTGTGAGCTGTGCAGCTCTTATATTAAGACCCAGGGATAGCCCTGGGTCTTTGATGTGCAGCTGTGGGGGCTGGCCCAGCACCCAGGCCGGCTGTAGCCGACTGCTGCCCCCCCCAGGGGGACGGGGGGCAGGTCTTTGTTCTCCATCCTGGCTGCTGTTGGTTTCTTCTGGGTGATTAGCACACTGTTGCTTTTGGGCTCACTGCACAAAAACCCAGACTCGCTTAAAAGTGGAAAAGGTTGCTTTAATGTGACAGGCCAAAGCTCACAACATAAACGCTAACCTTACAGACTAAAATTAACTGATTTAACAGTTTGCCAAAACATTAAATAAATAATTAACTCTTTATGCCCCCAACAATTAAATGAATAACCCCAACTTCCTCCCTACCTATCTCCAGGTCCTTAACATCCCCTTACCATCTTCTCCAGCCTTCATTCCCGCTTTCTGCCATCCTCTCCCTGGGGCCATCCCCCTCCATCTTCCAGACCTGCTCCTCTCTCTGCACCCCCGGGGTAGCCCATTCGTGCAAACAGCACCAGCCCCATCCTTACCCGCGCTAGTCTCCCCATTGCTTGCCCCCCTATTGCTTGCCTCCCCCTTCATCCAAAGGGGCCATGCCCCCCGGCACCAGAAAAAACCCTCCCCTGTAGTGTTCTTTTCTGCCCCACCACTGAATTGCTTAACACTAACAACTCTTCACCATGTCCTCCACTAGCAACGTCAAATCCAGAAGATAGTAGCTATTTCCGTAAACCGACAAATTAACTCCATCTTCCCTAAAAACCTTGAAGTTCTCATATACAATCTCGTTGTGCTCAAGAACTTGCACTGCTGCCAGGTCACAAAACTTTATCATCTCCCTGTTTATCTACTTTCTTGTTCGCTCTACCGCGCCTTCACTTACTGCACCCCTCCACACTCTCCTCGGTAACAACTTAGTCCATATCAAACTTACCTTAGGCCATATTTCCCTAAGCCATGCCAGGCCCCTCTTCATTTTCTTCAACAAAGCTACTCCCGTATCCCGCACCAGATCATTCTCCCCAGCATGTATGATCAACCCGTCCGGGGCCCCAAAACGCTCCTTCATCCCAGCCAGCATGGGCAGCAGTTGATCCCAGCGCAGCCCCCCCCAAGACCACCTCACAATCCCGATTTCATAACTGCAGCCCAATTGCATGCCAAAAATCCTCTTTTCTGCCTCTCTGCCTGCCCACTTCACAATCGAATGCTTGACAATCCAGATTTGCCGAATCTGCCCCGGCCTCCTCGCCGTCGCTGAAAAAGAAATCACAGTGTCACTTACAAACCTCCACGCCCCAAAAAAAAAAACATCACAAACCCGCTGCCCCTTCTCAACCAGACCCTTTCCCCAACTCCCTGATATATCCCTTGTACATCCCAGACCTCCACCTGCCCAAACTCTTGACCTTATCCTCCGACAACCCCAAACGGTTACCCTCAGATTCCGCACCCATCCTGAATGAATGCGTACCAAACTCCTCAGGCTTTTCCCCCACAACCACCAATGCTTTCCTCAGTACCCCCAGCACCTGCGCTGATGACACCGCTGACCCCTCTACATGGCGAAAAACCATCCCTGACCTTCCTCCAGATAACTCCTTCCATGCCAAACCTGCCCTCACCGGGAACAGCTCCTTACTTCCCCACCCCAGCGGCACCCAGCAGCCCCTCCCCCTCTGGTCCATCTTTGACCTCCCAATACAAATATCCACCCCCAAATCCGAGAAATGGACATTTTCCCACTGCAGCCCACCCGCTTCCCCTTTCGCCCCCACAAGCTCCGACACTCTGAATGCCCCAAAAAACAACCACGTAAAGCTAACTTGAAACATAACTCCCTCCCAAGCCGACCAGCAAACTACTTCCAAAGCCCGGCATAAGCTGACCAACAGGGTTGCTGATATCGGTCTTCTGCTATCCTTCTTCCCACCCTTCTCCCTCGCCCAGCCCTCTAACATCCTGCTCGCCAACTCCCTGCAATTAGGTGGAAAGCCCCAAAACCATTTGCCATAGAAGGCTATTCCCGCCAATTTCCCTGCTATGGTTGCCTTCGACCAACCCTTATCCATACACCACAAAAGAAAATTAAGCACATCATCCCTTCTGCGTTTCCCAGCATCCTCCCAGCCCCTCCAGCTACGAGCCCCCCCTTTTAGGAATTCTTCCCACGCCCTCCTGTAAGCTGCCCTAGACAATGGTGCCAGAGAGCCCTCCGCTAGCGACAGAGCTCTCAACTCCCTAGCTTCCACAGCTCCTCCGGGATCCGCTGCCCAATCTTGTCTGCTCCAGGTGCCAATCCACAGAATCTCTGCCATTGAAAACGGGATAATGCATCAGCGATGCCATTATCTTTACCCGGCACGTGTGTTGCCCTGAAAAGCACATTCCATTCCAGGCATCGCAACTCAAACTCCCTCAATAACCTCGCCACCCTCTGCTCCCTTGCTGACTGCCTGTTGACGACACTGACCACGCATTCATTGTCCACATTGAAATTCACTTTCTTATTTGAAAACTCCCTGCCCCACAGTTCCAATGCCACCAACAAAGGAAAGAACTCAAGGAATGCTATACTTCTCCCCTCTTCCAGCCACCTCGGCAGCCACCTCTCCACGCACCATCTACCTTGCCAGAAAACTCCGAAACCCCCCGCACCTGCTGCATCCGAAAATATCTGCACCTCCCAAACTACTGGATCCCCTTGTAGCCACATGGACACCCGTTAAATCCTTCCAAGAAACGCAGCCAAATCCTGCAATCCTCCCGCACCGCCCCTGAAACCCTCACCCAATGATCTGGGCATTTAGCTCCCGCCATGGCCCTCGACATGTTCCTACAAAAGGTACATCCCGGGGCCACCACCCTACATGCAAAATTTAAATGCCCTACCAACCACTGCATCTCAAGCAAAGTCATCTTCCGCGCCACCACCACCTTCTCCAGCAAACCCACCAAACGACTCACCTTTTCGTGCGGCAAGCGTGATGTCATTGTCCTGGAGTTCAGCTGAATCCCCAAAAAGGTCAAAACCACCGCTGGCCCTTCCGTTTTATCCTCAGCCAAAGGCACTCCCAACTCCTCAATGCCTGAAAATTCTTTAGCATGTTCCTGCACTCTGATTCATCCTCCGCCCCGTCGATAAACAAAAAATCATCCAGATAGTGCAAAACCCCCTCCGCACCTGAACTATAAGTAAACACCCACTGCAAGAATGAACTAAAACGTTCAAACAAAGCGCAAGAAATCGCACATCCCATTGGTAGAGCCTTGTCCACATAGATGCGATCTTCAAATTGCATCCTCAGCAACCAAAAATCCTCTGGGTGCACCGGCAGCAACCTGAACGCTGCCTTGATATCACACTTGGCCAAAAGTGCTCCTCGACCCACCTTCCTTATCAACTCCACTGCCTGACCCACACTCGCATATGACACCGCACAATCTTCCAGGGCAATGAAATCGTTGACTGACAAGCCCCCCGGCCACGATAAATGATCTATCAGTCTGAATTCTCCCGGCACCTTCTTGGGAACCACCCCCAACAGGGATATCACCAAATCGCCCGGCAAATCCACATATGGACCAGCGACCCTCCCGGCTGCCACTTCCTTGAGCAACTTCTCCCTAACCACATCCCCCTTTTCTTTAGCTGATTTCAAATTTTCTGCCCATCTGCGCACCCTCAGACCTTGGTACCCTAACCTGAAACCTTCCCTAAAACCATCCCCCAGGATCTTCGCCCCGTCCCTGTCTGGATAAAAACTGAGCCACCTCTCCAGAACTTCGACCTTAACTGGAGTAGAAGCCTTTTCCCACAACCCCTCGGCCAGCTCCCCGCCCCCGCCTTCGGTCCCCTTTCTGGAAGCACTGTGTGATCGGGTGCCGACCTGCACATCTGGTGCACTCACGTCTGAACCTGCACGTTGTCCGCGTGCACCCATCCTTATTGAAACCCCAACACACTGCTGACTGCTGACCCCTGCCTCCTCCCCCCGCCCCCTCGGGAGCGTGGAGACCAAGAAAGGGCCGGTAAGGCACAGGTAAGCCACTCGCCGTGTGCACCGTCGGTGCAGGCCTTGTCAGCGCCATCAATTGCAGCCAGAGGTCCATGTCTATCTCCCCCAAACTGCCTGGCTATCCTCCGCCAATCTTGCCCTAAATTCCTCACTGTATCTCACCCACGCAAAACCTCCAAAGCTCGTAAAAGCCTTCCTAATCACATCCATATACTTCCACAGTGCTACACACCTCTCCGGAAATTTCTCGCAGTAAACACTGGCGTATATGATAAATGCTGATGTCCAATTCTCTATTGTCACCGGTACTTTCGGACGCAATGCTAACTCCCTCTCCTCTTCCTTCGAACCCTCTTTGGCTCTGACCTCCCTGTGTAACAGCTTGAAAATGTCCACAAATTCACTGGCCCAAATCTTATCCTTTGTAGATGCCATTAAGTGCTCTCTCAATGGTTTAGTGATGCCCATATATGGCAACTTATCTTTTCCTTTACCCTCTGTCTCCTTTTCTTTCGTTGCCTGCACCTCAGTTGCCCCGGGCTCCATCGCCCCGTCAGTCTGGACCTCCACTGACAACACCTTTCTCTCCCCACCAAAGGCCCCCGCAGCCTGCATGCCCGCATCTCTCATCGCCCCTTGAACTCTCACCCCCTCCCCATTTACCCCTGACCTCCCCTCTGCCATGCAGCTGACCACTCCCTACCCTGCTCACCTTGCTCTGCCCTGCCGTCGCCCGACTGCAGCCTTGCCTCAACTCCAACACTCCTCGTCTCCCTCCTCAATGGGCTCCTGCTGCAAGAAGAAAACATGTCAGAAGTCTTGCCTAACCAATTATTCCCCCGGCTGCTTCACTGCCGACCTCCATACCTTTCCACATCCCCCTCCCACCTTAACCCCTCACTCCCTCTCCGCCTCCTCTTAGCCACCCTGTAACTCTCATCGCCCCATTGCCCCGCATACTCTTCCACCCCATCATCATCCCCAATGCCATACCAGGGCTGTTGCGAGCACATGCTCGTTCCGGGCAGTTCCTCCTCAGCTGAACTCAGGGCGTCCGCCCCACCGCTCCTTCTTCTTCGAGGCAGGGCCGTAGGAACCCCTGCCTGCTCTTCTCTTCCTGGGCGAGGGGTCCTCACCTCCACCTGCTGATCCTCCTCGCTAGGGGCCGTGCTGCGCCCTCTAGGTTGCACCCCGATATCCTGTAGAGGGGCCGTTCTCAAACCCTCCTTTGGCTGCTCCTGATGAACTGTGGGGGCTGCCCCAAACCCTCCACCTGACGCCCTCCTAAACGGGGAGGTCGTTCCGCACCTCTCCCTCTCACTGCTCTCCGGTGACCGCTCCCTCCTTCTCCCCCTCATACTCTTCTGTAGATACTTACCTCCCTTACCTCTCTGCGCTACCGTCCCCTTGTGCACCACATCTCCCCCCTCTCCTCCTCCGCCTGCCCAGCACCACCATGCCCATTCCTCTCCTCTCCATCGCTGCCTGCACTCTCTACCTCCTAAACCCTCCTTGATCTATTACTGCCCTCCCCAACCCTTCTTGATGCTCTCCTGGGAGTCTCCCTCCTGGACCTCCTGCCCCCCCCGACTCCTCCTTTACCGGCCGCAGGGCTACATGCGACTACTGCTGCAAGCGCTCCATCTGCCGTAGCTCGCCTCTGCGGTCTACCTCCATCTCCCTCCTTTCCCCCTGTAACCTCTGACACCGCCCCTTCAAGCTGAGCTTTGGAAGCCCTGCTGATGATCGCCAGGGCCTCCCTCAGTGCCTTGGCATCAATGAGCCCTTTCTTGTTAGCCTTTTGGCCCACCATCTTCCTCCAGCACCACTACACGACCTGTGAACCGCCCTGCGACACCACTGCTCGCTAACACAACCCAACCACTAGCACTCCAATGCGTTCACCGCCCCAAGGAAGAAAACTAGAACCGAACCAGGCACAATTCCTTGGCACCAGAAAAACCCCAGTCGCCGCAGCCTGACCTCCGCAAAATTAGGCTGCCTCACCCCTGCACCAGTTACTCCCTGGCGCTACCAGGCACTTGCACCGGACACAACCACTGACTGGCCCCCCAGCTAAATGCTGCAACACCCGCTAAGTACCACCTGGACCCCCAACCCCCAGGCCAGTGCCACACCACAGAATCCTAAGACACTAAAACCCACTTACTGGCCTCTGCCGGCCCCGAAGATAAAAGGGAAAATAAGGGCTATCCCTACTGACCTGTGTATCCCCAAGCAAAACTGAATAGATCACCCTGGTAGCTAATATCCTAAGATATATATACATTTTACCTATATGAATTCCCAATTTATTTTTTATATACCCCCCACCTGCCCAAACTCCCCCCACAAATGCCCCTTCCACCCCACAACCGGCCCTCCATTGCTGCTGCACCTGTAAACGCAGCCGCTGCACGAAACCCTTCCCTACCTCTGCTCCTGGCCCCTCCTGCCCCCTGGCGATGGACCACCCGCACCGTGCCCGCGTGCCCCTTCAATGAGGGGCCACCGAGAGGCACAGGCCTGCACCTGGCAAAATGCTGGCGAGGCCCGCGGCCCCTTTAATTATATGTCCCGCCTCACCCGGCACTTCCCCTCTGCTGTGACCGCAACAGGCTTCAACGCTTGCGGCCAGCCGGCCCCCCGCACCACGCCTCAACCACCGAGGCCGACACCACGCAGCTGCACCTGACAACAGCAGCGCCGCCTCACCAAGAAGCTCCCTAGATGCCTAAAACCCGGAGAGAAGACCCGCTGGCCGAGAGGGCTCCCCCTCCTACATCGAAGGTACGCCTCGGGACTGCCTTATCTACGGCAACTCCCCTATCTGTACCTGTTGCTCCCAATATTACTGTTTTTTTTTTTTAACGCTATAAGAACCCACTCCCCTCTTCTTACACTACCCTAACCGCCTGCCTACCTCCACCACACAATCTCCCAGGCCCCACGCAGGGAAGGCTCAGAAGCAGGCGACCTGGACAAAAACTCGCCCTCAACGGTCGCCTGCTCCCGAACCTTCCCTGCCCCTTAAATATCCCCGGAACCCTTTCCCTCCCCAGAGAAAGGTTAGACCACACGTTTGTCAAGTGTTGGCAATAAAAGGCTATAGGATTTAATTGTTACAGATATGGTTATGGAAACAATAACAATAATCGCATATCCTAATAATATCATACTTTTGGGAACCGGGTCCTGAGGTTACCCCCTCTGGCCCGTGCCCCTGCAATCTGGATAGGTTACCGGCTGTCCAGGTTTCCCCCAAAAGTTGTTGCTTGTTTTATCCTAGCTGCCTTGTCTGTTCCCCTTAGTTTGGCTATTTCGTTGATCGTGTCTGTTGCAGTGCTTAATATGGCCCGGTATGGGGGAGCCTTCTGGCCCATACGCTGTCGCTGTTTTATACTTCGATTCCCAACTTATGCTGCTTGGTTCCCCTGATTTCCAGTGTTTGCTTATAGGTCCAAACTGTTTAAGTACTGCTAGCTTGGCCCTTTGTGGCGTTGGCCTGTTCATCTATTTTAAAACCTTAGTGGTTTTTAACGTTTTTAGACGCTTAGGCCCGGCTCTTTGTGGCGTTGGCCTGTTTGTATATTTTAACACCTTATTGGCTTTTCATGTTTTTAGAAGCGTGGCCCCGGCCCTTTTGCAGTGTTGGCCTGTTTGTTTGTGCTGTTGTTGTTTGTCCACCCGGGGTGGATTTGTGAAACCGGAATAAGGGGGCCCTAGGGGTAAATGTATGTTGAATCCTGGAACGTAACTCCCGCGGCCAGGGCCCTCTATCTTAAATGGATGGAGTAACTCCCCCCTGTGTCCCGGGTTCGATAACCATTTGTGGGATTCCCCAAGTTTTCTAAGGGCCGGCCCACCCCTGTTCTTCTTTGGTTAACAAAAGGTTGTTTTGTACCTACATTCAGGTTCCGTGCTACATTGTAGCTCCCTGGCCCTGGCCTTCTGGCGTTTTTTGGCCTGTTATACTGAGCTGTGGGTGTTTTTCCCCACTGTTAATTAATTTTGATGAACCTGTTTCCAGGTGCTGTGCTACTTGCAGCACTGCAGTCCCGGGCCTCAGGCGTAGGCCTGTTGTGCTGTGTGTTGGTTATTCCCCACTGCCTATTAATTACGTTGAACCTGTTTTCAGGTTCCGTGCTACTTGTAGCCCCCTGGCCCCGGCCCTCAGGCCTTGGCCTGTTGCGCTGTGTGGTGTTTATTCCCACTGCTTGTTAATTTCGTTGAACCGGTTTTCAGGTTCTGTGCTCCTTGTAGCACTCTGGCCTCGGCCCTCAGGCGCCAGCCCGTTGTGTTGTGTGGTGTTTAATCCCACAGTTATTAATTTTGTAGCACCCGTTTTTGGGTTCAGTGCTACTTGCAGTTTTCAGACCCCAGCCTTCGGTTGTTGGCTTTTTTGTCTTCTTCTATCTCTTGCTCGAATTTTCTTCTGCATATTTTGCTGTCTTGTGGGCTGTGTCGCCTTATTCTCTGGCATCTTGATGTACTGTCTGCCTGACTTGTGATGTTTCCCATGTGTTAATGCTCCTTTGCCCTTATTCTTTTGTATGTTCCGCCACCTCTTTGGTTTTCCTTCTCTCTTCTGTTCTGGGCACACATGCATTGCATGTTTTGTTTTTGTTATATATATGGCGCTACGGCCCTCAGGCATCTGAGCGCTGCTTATTTGCCACGGTGTGTGGTGCTCATTTATTGACCTTGGAGGGATAAAAAAGCTGGGTTCCACCCTGCCGGGGTTCGAACCTGTGTCAGCAGGCTCTGCCCTAATGCCAAATTGAGCACTCATACCTGCTGCGCTATCTGACAAGCTGTGCCGTTGGGGGAGGGCGTTGACTATGTCTTTTGGAAATATGTCCCATATCTGTTCCCTTGGCTGCCCTTAGCGGCCTGGGCTTGCTGGATGAATCTTTTTAAAGACTGTTGGGCTGTGTCTGGTAAGGCCTGGACTGGGCCCCAGGCCCACAGTCTAGTGCGGATTGTAAGCTGCAAGACGCTCTGCTTGCTGTGTTGCCTGACTGTTTGGTTGTCTGCCCTGTCTTAGCTGTTTGTTTCAGTTCTTTAAACTGTTTGTGGGGCTGGCTCGCTAATTCGGCTGCTGTGAGCATTTGACATTTGGGGCGGGTGGTCCTTGGGTTTGTGGACGGCAGTTGGACTGTGTTTGTTAAAGGGCTGGACTGGGCTCTGGAACCACCCTCTAGTGCGGGTTGTAAGCTGCAAAGTGCTCTGCTTGCTGTGTTACCAGTTGGGTGCCCCTCGGAGGGTGTGCGGTGGGTCTTACTTACCTTGCCGTGGTGAATTTGGTGTCATCGCCCCTTCTTCACCTGGCTCCTTACCGCTGGCCACTGATGTCCTGCATGCTTCCGTGCTCTTTTGCCGTATTGTCGTCGCCCCCTTCCATGCCTGTGGTCTGGTTCTGCTGCACTACCCAGTAGTGTTGTTGCAACTGGGTCCCTGAGTACAGGTTTTCCTTAGTTGATTGTTGTTTTGAACCCTGTTCAGGGTTCTGTGCTTATTCTGCGTATGCAGAAAAATGTGGCAAGCTCCACTTTGGATAGCTGCTTGTAGTTGGAGATCCCTTTCAACGGGTTCTCCTATTTCATGGCCTTTGTTTCGGTCTGATGCAGCTACGCATTGGCTTGTGTGTTGGCTCTGCCAGGGTTCCAGCTGTATCAGTAGGCTCTGTCCGGGTGTGCAAAACATGAGTGCTTACGCCTGCTTTTGTACGAGTGATCTACCCTTGTCTGTGGGTGGCATGTTCAAAACCTTGATGTGCTCCGTGTCGGGGTACTGGGTTGTAGATATAAGCCTGTCTCATGGCTGGTTACTCCGGTTTAATTGTTGTGTTATTGGGCAACCCCCCAGCGCTTTTAGGTGAAGGTTGGGTTGCCGCTGCTGGTCGTGCTTCCAGATTTCTTAGTGGGGCGCACTGTACCAGGTGTTGCCCCTTCTTGCAATGAAATTTGTGCGCTACTCTGTAAATGGGGATTTTTGCTGTTGTTTTAAACCCACATAGAAACAGGAGAGACTGTTTTTCATGGCCGGTTGCCCCTCATCCTCCTGCTTCTGGGATGGTAAGGGCCACCGCTGATACTGACAATATTTACGATTATTTGCATTTATGTCCCGTGCCGTGTTTTGAAACTGTAAACACAGGTTCTGTCCTGATGTCCTGGAGTGCTCTATTTGCTGCTATATCTGTTTGGAGATCGGAAGTTTGTTTGTCCCCTGGCTGGTAACTGATCTGCTGCACCCCGTCTCTGGGTGTTTAAGTATAAAAACTTCTTGTGGCTTGCTGCTTTATGTGGTGTGATGAGCCAAAGCATTTTTGTTCCAAACAAAAAAGTGCCACTGTGTATGTGATGACAAAATCCCCTTGTGCTGTCACGTAGGCTTGCTGCCCGGTCTGGCACGGTTTTGTATTTGTACCAATTGCTTTTTCCCCCGTGTTTCATACTGTGGTATTGCTTGTCTTGGTGTCTTGTAGGTAGCAAGCCCCTTGCCCGTGTGTTCCTATAGGGTTTCCTTGGGGGCCATTTGTCTTGTCTGTTTGTCGTATAGAAAACAAAAACGTTTTATTTTTGGTGGCCGTCTTGATGCAGTGAAACTGCTGTAAACTGCGCTTTGATTGTTACCCGTTTTGGGTAACTGCCTGGCGCTGTGCCCCGTATAAATCAACAGTTTGCCTTGAAAGGCTGTTGTTAAAATAGTATTTTGGACCTACAGTATTTGGACCTGTGACCATCACAGGTTACACACAGATCTCTGATTTCAGCGCATTAGTCCAATGAACTATCCTACCCACTAAAATGATTTGCGGTCAGAGGTTTGTATTGTGACACTTGCTATATTGCGGCATGGGTGTTCGTTCAAGTTATGGATTCATACCTTACTTAAAAAAACCCTTGTCTGCCCCTGCCATGCATATGACTAATATCTCTCTTGGTGCGAGACTTGTGCGGTTGCCAGTATTAGTCTTTTGTTTATTTGAAATTGTATCGTATCCGTGTACGGTATATCTCGTATGAATGAACAGTTTGCCCTTGTCATGCGTATGTCTGCTATCCCCATGGTGTGGGGCTCTTAGATTTGCCAGTATTTGTCTTTTGCATTCGAAATTGCATTCTAACTATGTACCATATGTCATTGTGTCGGAAAAAGGGGGTGGAGGGGTTGGTCATGCTTTCAAAAGCGGTTTGTTTGAACAATGTTTTGTTTTAAACGAAAAAAAAACAGTGTTTGTTGAACCTAGCAATGTACGTGCTTCCACAATTGTTTTTTGTTCCTTTGAAAAAATTGCATTCTAAATCTGCTTGGTATATCTTTGTGTCAGCAAAAATGGCCTAACCAT
The DNA here is from genome assembly GCF_040938575.1 of Ambystoma mexicanum. Lineage (NCBI taxonomy): Eukaryota > Metazoa > Chordata > Amphibia > Caudata > Ambystomatidae > Ambystoma > Ambystoma mexicanum. The sequence continues at coordinate 153,692,229 of NC_090936.1, forward strand.
GTTTGCAACAGTGGCTTGTTTAACAACGTTGTGCTTTAAGGGAGAAATCCCTTCGCCTGATGCTGGCCTGTAATAAAGTTCAGCTGCCTCACTTGCTGCTAGTAGGTGAGGTGATTTGGGTTTCTGTGGCGGGATTATGGGTTCCTGCGGTTTTCGTTTTGAGGGCCGTTATTCTTTGCCTGTTTGATTAAAAGAATTGAAAATACTTTATTTCCCTTTGTATTTTGTGTAAATACCCAACTGTCTTTGCAAAAAAGTGACTATCAATTCACCAGTTGGCTTGTAGGCCCGTGCAATTAAAAAATATATATGCAAAAACATTTTTATGTTGTTGCCCGCTTTTGTTAACTGGCTGATGTTGTGCCTGTATACCTCCAAATCTGTGCTCTTTGTTGGCTAGACTGTTTAGCAGAATGAATTTCCCTGCAAAAATATATATCATAATGATTTTGAAATGTTCATTAATTTGGCAGATATAACTGTCAATTTTTATTCAGCCCTTTGCTTTGCGCCTGCTTAAAAAGGCTTGTTGTAGCATGACACGCGGGTCTGCGAGTGCTTTCTGTTTTTTGCTCATTTGAAATTAGAAATAAAACACCTCCTTGGAGGATCCGAGCTCAAAACCACGTGATCTGGGCCCCTGTTCGCTTCTCATAACCCCTGCTTCCCCTAAAGGGTAAAATCTTTCTATTTTACAAAAAACACGGTAGGTTAATTGGTGCCCTGTTAATTGTAACACAACTTCAGGTGCTCCCGCACACAAAACTATTGGGCCTGCCTTTTCATTATCCGGCAGCCCCCCGTGTTCCTGTTAACCTTATACATTCACTGCAGGTTTTACTTTGGGAAACTGATGTTTAGGCATAAAAACCAGCCGCGTTGTAGCGGACCATGTTGCTCTGTGTTGACTTGCCTCAACAGGAGGCCGAGTCTATTTCATTCGGCCGCCCAGGCTTTGCGCAGCAGCCAGGTCTGCATCCCCCCGGCGCCGCAGAGACTTACTTGAAATAATGTAGCAAATGTCACCGCGGCGCTGGGTTCCTTTCTTCAGCACTTCACTCCGGGGGCTCGCTGCAGCTTCCCGACTCCTTGGTCCTCGAAACTTCCTGCTCTGTTATTCCGGGCACAGCTGGGCCTCCTTAATAGCTGCGGGGGATTCATTTATCATTCTTACACGCTAAGGCACGAAGGGCGGATGCCAGGGATATCAAATGAACAGTACAATGTTCGTTGTAAAGAAAGTGACGCCGTGTGTACGGTGAACATGAAAATATAGGGAAATACATGATGCTGAGTGCATAGCAAACGTGAGAGGTTGCAAAGTTAGAAAGGGGGAAAAGAAGGAAGAGAGTGGAGGACGCTGAGTGAACAGCGAACCTCCTGACTGTTTGGATCCCCGTTCAGAGTCCACAAACAGTTTGTATTTTTCTGTGAGCTGTGAAGCTCTTATATAAGACCCAGGGATACCCTGGGTCTTTGAGGTGCAGCTGTGGGGGCTGGCTGTAGCCGACTGCTGGCCCCCCGAGGGTGGGGGGGCAGGTCTTTGTACTCCTTTCTGCCTGCTGTTGGTTTCCTCTGGGTGATTAGCACCCTGTTGCTTTGTGGAAGGGTGAGGTGTTGTTCACACCTTACCCTTCCTGCTCTTTGTAGTGAGGAGAGACTGCGTGTCTCTGTGTTGTAGGGGAGAGGGGAGCAGGCTTGGGTGGGAAGGCAGCTGCCCCTCTCACATGCTTGCCACATGGTACCAGCAGTTACCGTGCCTCGCTTTGGGCGGCCCTGCAGCATTGCCCAGTCTGTGCTCACACTGTAGATAACATGCACATTGCCTGCCAGTCTCCCTTCCTCATCACATTCCTTACAATATGATGATCCTTCAGAGATATAAACCCCTTCCCTTTTTCCTGTGTTTTCCCTCTCCCGGTGGAGATCTCGCAAGAATCCGGCGCAGGCCAATTGAAATGAGTCGGCATGCGTATAAGATAAGTAGGAGTGACTTACTTCACTGCTGCGGGCTGGCATCAGAGAATTTGTTAATGCCTCTGTGGTCGGCCATGCTGTTGCGAGCGTATTAGGCTGATTAGAATCTGCATATTTGTGGGCGCCGTGGAGGGAAACGCCTTCCTACCCTGTGGATTTGCTGGTGCCAGGCACAATGAGAGTGAATGTACCGCTGCGGCCATGGAGCTGTGATGCTGGGGGCAACTGTGAAGCTGCGCTGTTGCAAACTCGTTCTGGGCAGACGACCGTCAGCGCCATAGTGGCAGCGTAGAGTGGCATCTGCGTTCTGCTCTGTTGTGTGGATAATATCAGAGTCACGCAGTTGTGGGCAATTGTGGGGTTCCCCTCTAGTCTCTCATTAGATCACAGGGCTTGCGTCTGATTGAAGAAGGCTTACCTTCACAAAGATTAATTCTGGGGGAGTTTGAATTTTGGAAAAATAGAGAGTAATGTACTTAGTGCTTTCTTGTAGCATCCCCTCCATGGGCACCGGCCAGCAGAGCATTCGGAAATGAAGGAATGGCTTTCCTGAAGCTTGAATATCTCCTTAGTTAGCCATGCAGCACACAATGGCTACAGAGAAGAAAAGGCATGTCCGAGTCTTCCAGGTCCTCCTCCTCCAAAAGATCCATCCACCATCCCCATGATCATAAGGGGAAGCACTTCAAGTCTTACAAATTGATGTCAACATAGTCTTGGAACACATAATGCGAAACCTGGAGTTTTCTACAGCCCTGTCTTGACCAGAAAATAAACTATTTTGACAGTTTAAAGGTCTTCAATATTTAGCTTTCCTATTTCATGAGGAGACGGAAAACCTGCTCAAAAAGGAATGGGGGACATGGATGGTCTATCCTTCCTGAGGTACCTGTTCAAATTGTATCCGATGGAGGAATTTGATGTCAAATACCCGGGGACTGTCAAGTTGAATGACAAATTGGGGAATTTGTTTGGCCAGCATCATTTCACTCAAGACAAGGCTTCTCCGGTTTACCTTGTTGAAAAGAAGATGGATGGTGCCCTAAAGAGAACCTATTCAGAAATATATCTCATTGTCAGAGCTGGGCATATTGTGGACACTTAGCACAGACCCTGTTGCTGGATTCCAGGTGTTAAATGCAGCCCCTGACGAGGGACATGTCCAGTACACCACAGACAACTACAACTTTATGAGAGTGGCAGCTTCGAGTGCTGGCTCCTCAATCTCCAAAAGAAGGCACGTGTATTTGTGCAAACGGAAAGTGGAGGCAGCCCATGAAGTGATATTGACAAATCTCCGCTTCATGAGTCTTTTCTGTTCAGGCCTCAATTATACTCGTTTCTGGAGTAATCTTTTGATGACCGAAAGCATGCCTTATAATATAGTGGCAGAGATCTTTTCGTTTACATCCAAACCGCTGGCGAGAAGTACATCAAAACCCCTGCCAGGGCAGGTCACAAGAGGCTCCTTTCAGAGCAGAGGAAGAGGGTCCTCACCGCAGCCCCTCAGTGGGAGCTCTCTTATCCAGTCCAGCCCCTGTAAAAACATTACTATTTGTGGGACCTTCCGATGGGGGACGTCTGCTGAAATTCTCAGAGGCATCGAGGGATGTCCAGGATGCGTGGGCTCTGGAGGTGGTACTCAAGGGATAGACACTGACATTCAGTCACCTACCTCTTCAGAGGAAGAGGGCGCTAACCCCAGTACCAAAAAGCAGTCTGAAAAAGCTCACCTTGTCATCAGGAATCAGTCTATTTCTCCAGAAGAGGGTGATGGTGGAAGTGCCAGATGGAGCTCAGGGACCATGCTTCCTCTCCCTATTGTTTCTGGTCGAGAAAACATCAATTGATTACAGATCTGTCTTGGGCTTGAAGGGTCTGGCCAAATTCATTGCTCATCATCCCTTTCGGATGAAGACCCCAGAGTAGACCATTGCAGCGATTATGCCAGGGGACTAGTTGAGACCCTTGGACATCAAAGATGCTTATTTCCACGTTCTAATTGAAAAAGCTCATCAAAAGTAGCCCAGATTTGCTATTAGAGGCAGGGTATACCAGTTTGAATTACTATAATTAATTCTGACTTAAGCTCTATGAGTGCTTGCCAAGCTACTAGCCCCTGTTGTGAGGTTGTTCCACATCGAAGGAGTTCCCGTCTTTCCTTAACTGACGGATTGTCCGATCCAGGTGTATTCGAGTGACCAATCTCACCACCCACAAGCAGAGTTGGTACAGTCCTCCTGGAGCTTGTGTTCCGGATACATTGGAAACATTCCTGTCTAAATCCCTCTCAGGATCTACAGTTCATTAGGGTTGGATTTCATACTGCTAGCAAGGGTAACAACTCTCCAAGAACACCTGACTGGCTTGTTGCAGAGCAACTCAGTTTCACGAAGTACATGGCACTGTCTGCAGGGAGATATGGCAACCTGTGCAGCAACTGGTCCATGGTCTCGTTTTCATCTGGAACCCTCCTGCGCTATGTGATGAAGCCTCCGGACTGCTCGCTAAACCCCTGCCTAAAGTCTCCACCCAGGTGGCCAGGGAAAGGCAGACACTTTCTGATCCTGACCTTCGGGGTGGTGTTCTGCGAGTGGATCACCTGGGAGGAGAAAGGGCCCAGAGGAATGAGAGGATTCAGTGCAGTGAGAAATGGTATTTATCTTCCTGTAAGGATGACACCTACTCCGTACCAAAGTCTGTAATGGCTTGCTGTCGTAACCATTTTTTTGTTCCACAACCTAAACATTCCAATGTGGGTAAAAACGATCATAAATTTCTAGGCATTGGAAGAAATAAAAACCCTTCCAAAACCCAGGAGACTCACAAATCTAATACATTCCACAACTCCCAAAGGTACAGTGAATGGAAATCTGTGAATGATAAAGATTTAAACTCTAAAGAACGTTATTCTTCTTTACAATCAAATCTGTTGACTGATCCTTATGATATTTCTATAAACGCTGATATGGGGAACAGAAATGAGTTTAAAAATGAAAGTCAAGCCAAAAAAATGAACATTGTCATTAGGGACTTCAACTCCCATAATTTTCTAAGTACTGGGACGAAGAAGAGGGCTAAAGAGGAACGCTGCTGCATGAGTGGTCAGATTGTTAACAGAAATGGCCCACACCTCAGGGAGGCAGAGAGGCTTAAAAGGCCCCCTCGGGTGCAGGCCATTGTCGAGAAGAGCGTGCAGGAAGAGAGTGTTATTTGTGTAGGCAGCAGATGCAGAAGCTGGAGGAGGGAGAAGCCGCCAGGACCACTGTTAAGCCGAAAACAGTAGCCGGTCCTGAGAGGGTCTGTGCCTCCAGAACCCTTAAGTGCCGAGGTTGCACAGGGGGAAGCTTGCAACAAAGCAAGTTTGCCCATTGAAGACCTGTTTTGCAGTGGTTGCTCAGCGGGAAGCAAGAGCGAGGGAAGCTTTCCTCCCCAAGAGGCTGCTCCAGTGACTGGCGAGCACGAGAGAGCCTCTGAAGCAAAGGAAGCCTCTGTCACAAGTGGCGCAGGCAACACCGGACCAGGAGTAGCTGTTTGCTGGATTGCGAGTAGCCACTGAGACCAGCAAGGGGATTGGACGTGCACGCCTTACCCGGTGAGATCACCAGCTGATAGTGACCCTGGATCCCTCTGAGACCGCTCGCGTGCTAAAGGCAGACGTTTAAACTCACGTATGAGTGCAAGAGGTACTAAAAGTGATTTTTTAATACTGAACAGTCAGAAAGCAGCGAAAGCAATATTTTCAAAAACCAAATGACTGTAAATTTAAGCGTGCGGGTTTGTTGAGAATTCAACAACCCGAGGAGGCAATATTATTAAAAGCTAATACATACAACCATTACCCAAGCCAAGAGAAACCAAGAACAAGGAAATTCAAATACAACAGATATTGCCAAAGGCAGAAGGGGACTAACAAAAGGTCCAAAGGGTGTGAAGCTTGTTGCCCATATCTTGAGAAGCATATAACAAACGTTGGTATAAACTCACATTGCCAAAGCCAAGGAAGAAGCAGAATATGATATTATCCCTGTCAGCATTTGGTTACTTACTAAGTAGGGAAACAAGAGTGGCAAGAAGGTTTCTATTCTGCAAAAGGTTATTCAGAAGGAGAGGATCATAATTTGTAGAGGAGTATTAAAGAGCATCAATGTAAAACAAAATGTTTTCCCTGAAGAGTTGTTAAAAGTTTGATGTTGCCAAAATAATACACACTACGTAGCTGTTGTAAAGTTGTTATAAGTTGATCCTACCCACAGAAACCCTTCCTGTTTGTGAACAGCTGTTTGGGCTTGGGAGTATACCCAAATGGCAATCCTTTGAGGTAGTATGCCTGACATGGGAGTAAACCAGGTGTGATTGAGGTAGTATGCCTGACGTGGGAGTAAACCAGGTGTGATTGAGGTAGTATGCCTGACATGGTAGTAAACCAGGTGTGATTGAGGTAGTATGCCTGACATGGGAGTAAATCAGGTGTGATTGAGGTAGTAGGCCTGGCATGGGAGTAAATCAGGTAGAAGTTGAAGAAGTGGTATAAAGTGGTGCTAACAAAGACAATTATTGTTACTCTTGTGGTGCCGAAGAAAGAACTGTATGAAACTACTGTAGAGGAGTTACAATTCTGCAGAAATACTCAGTTGTGGCAAAACATCCTGACAAAGACAATTTATGTAGTTTCTGGTACTAAATAAAGAACTGTGTAAAACTGCCGTAGAGGTGTTATATTTCTTCAGACATGATTAGATGTGGCAAAACATCCTGACAAAACAATTGTTATTTTTGACAAAATAAAAAAAATATTCTTCATGTGAAGAGGATAATTTGGAATCTTACTCACGCTCAGGAAAGAGAAAGAACCTTTCTATTGACCCAACGGAGTGTTGGAACCTTCTGTTGTCAAATCAGAGTTACAAAGAACTGTGTTGGAATTGTGGAGCAGAATCCTGCTTGAATCTGTGGAAGGGGAATTCACCCAGATAATAAGGAGAGACTGTTGTCATATTATGAACGTAATTGTTATATTATAGTTGCCTTTGAACTGCCATGCATTACCTTATTGAGTTACTGTATCTATAAATGTGAGGGGCAGAAATCCTTTGTTAGAGTGTTTCCTTTAGTTTATTTTAGGCAGGGTAATCCTCGTCAGGGTAGGGAGGCGTTTATCTAACATTTTAATTTAATAAAATGGCATCTTTTAAAAAATCTTCACAAAGTTGTCCGCCACACATTTCTGACCCCTTACCTCATCTTATTGAGTTTTTGCTGGTCGGCTTGAGGGACTACGAGAGGTAATTCCTGTCTCTGTGGATATCAGGAGATGGTTGGCCTAGTGGAGCAGCAGCAAGAACTTTCTGAATGGTGTCCTTCAGAATCCACAAACCCTGCTTCTCTTAAGCAATGCCAACAGCCAGGGATAGGGAGCAGCCCTGGGAGACCTAGTAACACAGGCCCTTTGAGTAGGGGCCAAAGCCCACAATTCTTCGAAATTGGGAACTGATAGCCATCTTCAGGGCCATGGTTTATCACCAGCCAAAGGTGGAGAGGAAGCCAGTCCTGGAGAGAACAGATAACCATGTGGCCAAGGCAAACGTGAACAGGCGGGGGAATCCTTGTGCTGGTCTCTCTGTTGCGTTTCAGACAAGTTGTTTGCCTGTGCAGAAGTTCAGTCGTAAGATCTGAAGGCAGCTTATCTACTGGGCAAAGTTAATTAAGCTGCGGACTGGCTGAGCAAGGTGTTTCCCTTGTCAGAAGACTTCTGTCTGAATATCTTCAGCTGGATTGTGAGCCATTGGAGTTGCCCAACGATGGACCTCTTTGTGACAGGGAAGAATTCTCTACTTCACTCCTGTTTAGCCCTCTGACATGCACCCAGGGTTAAGATGGTGAATGCTCTCTTGGCACCATGCCATAGGGAGTCGCTGTACGCCTCCCCCCCGCCCCCATCCCGTGACTTCACAGAGTGCTCAGAGAGGCTTTCAGGAAATCAGCTTGGTTGATGCTGATTGCTCCATATTGGAGCAGAATGTCACCGTTCCCCTTTCTCTATTCCATGAGTGCTGCAGAGTGCATTCCTCTCTTAGTGGGCCATCTCTAGTGACCTTTCCAACCCTCCCGCTCGGGATAATCGGGCCGACCACAGTTGATGGCTGGAGGCTGACCTGTTCACTCTCCTGTCCATAGGCGTATCAAGGGATGTGGGGTGTAAGATTCAGCAGAAATCCTGTAAACAAGCCTCACTAGAGGCTTATGGGTGACATTGGACCTGCCTCTGTAAGCTGTGTGCGCCTATGAGTATTTCTCAGTTGCACAGAAATGCCTCAAAGATCTTGGACATCCTCTCAGAAGGTTTCAAGCTGGGCCTGGCTATTGGTTCTCTCTTGACGCAGTGGACAGCCATCAAGGGGCCTCATTACAAGTCCAGTGGTGACCTGCCATGCTACCAGCGGGTTGCCGCCAGATTGAAACACTGTTTCCGCTGCCTGCTATCCCATTGCCACGGCACATCACAAGTCCCGGCGGCCTGGGAAATCAGGTGGTGGAAAATGTTAGTCCCCATTGACGTAGAGTCCCATAGGACTCCATGGGAATGGCAACTCGGAAGCACCAGCACCGTTGATAACGGTGCTGGTGCTTCCGTGACAACTCTCCTTTCCTGGACGGCGCGCCTGGCAGGTCAGATATGCCAGGCGCACAGGCCCTGGAAAGCAGAGTTGTAGTCTGCCAGTCCAGAAAGGGTGCCGGTATGTTGCTACCGGGACCCTTATTCCCAGGCCGGCAGACTCTTACTGATGCCCAAGGTCTTCAGGCATCCATGTACAGCTCTTGTAGACATGGAGCCTCTGGTCATTCATCTTCTACACAGCATTGGGTCACGTAAGACTCAGAGGAAGGGTAGGCAGCCCTTCCAGAGCAGGAACTTCCACTGGTGCTGCAGCAACTATGGCTTGGTCAATTTTAACCAATAGAAAGCTTGGCAACCAAGTTTATATCTTGGAAGCAGCTGTTTTTGCTAGCACACATGTTGGCAAGGATCTTGCGAGAGCCAGGGTCATTATTAAGCACAGAGCCTTACCTGAGGAACATATCTGTCATAGTGGTGTCATGCATAATTCCATCCCTCACCCCTAATGTCTGCTATCATTTTCACCTAACCAAGAAGTAGGGTTACCAGTTTTTAACACAGAGACGGTTAAAGAGGCCCATCCACTAGATGTAACATTGGCGCTTAGTATTTGTCTGGCTAGAACATCTGCCTTTCAGAGCACAGGTGCCCGGTTTGTCACTTTCTGAGGAATGGCAAAAGGGAAGAAACTATCAACAGGCACCCTTAGTCAATGGATCAAGAATACTATCAGCTTTTCCTATGAGAAGTGTGTAGGCATCATGGAGCAAGACACAGACAACAGATTCAAAGTTCAAACAAAGATGGTTTATTAACTTAAATGTCAGGATGGTTGAAAGCATCACTTTCCCTATGCAAAGGTGGGATTTCCCTACCTAAGGAAACTAAGGATCGTCTGAATCAGTAAGTTCAACTTAAAAGTCTGTCTGTGTCCAAAACCTATACTTGCCCTCACAATTAAAGATAAACAATGTGTAGGGATGTCAACAATAAAATAAATAGTGTTCCAAATAAAGGTCTTAGCTTTCTTTCCAGCTCCCCTTCCCCAGGTTCATGACAGTTCCACAAAGTCTCAGGGTTCCCTTCACCAAGAAGACAGCACTGTTCAAAGGGAATCACTGGGTTCCCTTCCCCAAAGAAGACAACACAGTTCCAAAATGAGATCTCTGGGTTTCTTTCCCCAAGAAAATGACACCATTCAAAATTGATCTCCGGATTCTCCTTCCCCAAGATACGAGCTTACTCAGCTTGTCAACTTGTACTTATGTTCAGTCTCTCAATATTCAAAACCAGTTCCGGGTCAACTTTGTACCCCTTCTAGTTATTGATAATTCATACAGATTGCTTTATTCTGTTTTACTTAAGCAACCTGCTTCAAGTACTTGTAATTGCTTTCTGTATATTTCTTTGGTTTTGACAGATATGGTATACCCGGTCTAAGCACAGTTGTCGCACCACACAGTCCACCCATTACAGGTCATGCATTCTGTCACTCTAGGCTTGATTGCCCACAAAGGTTGTTCTGTAGCTGCACCTGTGTTCAGGTTCACACTCAATGGCTCTCTCTTTGCCAGCCTTTTGGCTTTGTCACAACATGTTTCACTCTTTGCCAGTCTCTGGACTTTGCCACCATGAGTTTTCTTATACAGTCCATCTTGTGGTGCTCTTTTCCTCTTCACCATGTTGCTCTCACACTCCTCAGCAATGTTCCATTCTTGCTTTACATTGCAGTTCAACAGATTCGCTCTTAACGTGCAATATGTGGCATTCGTTCTTCACACCAACTTGTCGTTTTCACATAGGTTTATGGAAATCTTTCATATGTTCGTTAAACGCTTTCATTTCGGTTTGGTATTCAATAGTTTCGACTTCTTATTTGCTCACACTTTGTAGTAATCATCAAAAACCATTTGCTTTGGCTCACCATATCTTGAACATTATTTCTCTTTCCTTCAGCATTCCCTTTTGCCACGTAACAGCCCCAGCAGCGCCCCGGTTTGAGTGATCCCTTTTCCTCACTCACTGGTCTCCAGCATCCCCCGCCCCCAGGGCGGCTGTCACCTCCTGCTCTGCTCTGTGTACACATTCTCGGTGTATGGCAAGCCCTGCTCACAGTTCGCGCCTCTCACTCCCTCTGTGTGGGTTGCCAGCAGCTCTGCTCGCGTCCCAGTCTTGGTTTCCCGACAGGCTCCACCTTTTATACACATGCAACCGTTTAACAGGTTGCAGGTGTGAGTCTTCAGGCCCAATTGCCTGACCACAATTAGTGGAGCACTCTGGACATGCCTGAACCTTGCACCAGCCAGTCTGTAGGCCCCTTCCTTGACTCAGTACTAGAGTGGTGAAAGGATTGGTTAGTGTGCATTATTCCTAGTCACCTCTTCCTCGTCCCAGTACTAAAGTGGGATGAATGAGAGGAAATGAGGGGAGGGGGTTTACAATTCCCTATAAAGGCAGGAGGAGGAAGATGTTGGTTCTCATTTGGAAAAGTGGGATACCATGTCTTGCCTGTGGATATCCTCACCACACTCCCCAAGGACCCTCCATCCAGGTGATCCTCCTCGCATCTCCACCCTCAGGATCCAAAAGCAATGGCATTTCCCTGGCCACCTGAGAAGAGGATCCAAGGGAAGTAAGAGTGAGGATACCCTCAGGCTTCTCACATAAGGCTGAAAGGCCTCTACTGGGGGTGGTGCAGGGGTGGTGCACCAGAGGGACCACTTCCTCCTGGGCAGAAGCGCAAGCTGTGTCCATTCAAGATATCTGTAAATCAGCAACATGGGCTTTCCCAGAACACCTTTACCTTGCCCTATAAATTGGTGATTAGGGGATCACTGTTATCATACTTTAGAGCAGGGGTCCTGCAGGCCTGCTGTATATAATTTCCATAAATTGGATTGCAAGCTTTTGTTGATGTCTTGCTTTTTCTTTGACGGCCCATGACTTCAGGGCAGCTTTTTTCTTTTTTAAACTTGTTTTTAGTGTTCTTGTGAAATCACACTTTCTTGTTAACCATACATGTATGTAATTTTCTAAATAAAATCCTAAAACATATTTCTCCATCTCAATTGGCATGCATGTATTCTCAATAGATAATTTTACCTTTTATTGTCCCTTCCTTTCCGTCTCCAGACTCCCCCACCCTTGTTTTGCTGTATATCTTGTGGGTTTGAACTTCAGGTCAGCTCGGTCCATCTCTCCCTCCCCCTTCCTTATGTTATGCCATCCTCCCTCCCCCTCCCAGGGGTAACTGCCTGGTGACATCATTGCTTCAGCATCGAGCACACATGTAGGGGCTGTTACTGTATCACATAGAGGTCAACCATTACGGCTGAACATTGGTCTGGTCTCCCTGTTGGTGCATCCAGGGGACTGCCCCCATTTGCTATGTATAGTGGACTCCCTCAACAGTCGTGGCCAGTCCTCAGAGGAGGTCAGATCTACTCGTGGGGCGTATTTACAAAAGGAACAGGGCACATTCCATCCCTCTGGACGGTTTTTGGTCATGAAGTGCACCAGCCAAATTCTTCATGTCATAGATGTCTCGCGCTTTTACCACCCAGTTCTGTTCAGTTGGCAGAGCTGGCTGCTTCCATCGTATTATTGTACGTGCTCATTCTGCTAGCAGTAAGAAGTGCACCATGTTCAGGAGCCGGCTCCATTCCCCATCGCGTACATCTCTGCCAAAGAGAACCAGGAATGGCTACAGCTTCCTCTCAATCCCATCTAGGTCCTTTATCCACTCTAGGACCACCCTCCAGTAGATCTGCATCTTCAGGCAAGCCCACCACATATGCCAGTAATTTGCTTTCTACCCACTTTCCTACTAGCACTTTGGACTAACCACTGGGAGCATCTTGGATAGGCAGATGGGATCTAGCTACCACCTATATGGCAGTTTAATGCCCTGCAGTTTGTATTGGCACACTATTGAAGTGCGCTGCCCGTCAGTGCACAGAGCTTTCCATTGGTGTTCTTCAAACCCCACCCCTAGGTCCCTTTCAAAGCTTTTCTTATAAGTTTCTATCTACTCTTTATATGCAGCGAGTAATGATTGGTACAGCCCAGAAATCAGGCCTCTTGTGGACGTTGCAGTGCTAACTGTGGTCTCTGTGGGTGTTGGGTCTCTTTGGAGCTGATCCCTCCACTTCGGGGACATCAAGACGCGTTTTAACCACAGGTATTTAAATACCAGGAGTGCCCCTATGTGCAGGTTTTCTTCCAGGACCCCCAGCTCCACATATTCTGTCCCCTTTACCACTTGTCCTACCCTCTCGAGTCCCGCCTCATACCAGCCCTGGAACTCGAGAAGGTTTGCTTTTGATATCTTCATATTGTTAAGACTCTGATTGAGGAAGGGAGAGCAGAAGCCACATTATGTAGGATAATCCTCATTACTCCTCGTTGTCCTGACTCATCCTACTCTTTAAGAACCCTCCTGCCTTCCCCCATTCCTGGTGCATGGCCGTACTTGGTCTAGAAAACGCAGTAAGAGATCAATAGTAAGAGATTTAATATATCATTTTGATCTGTTTTGTTGTGTTATTAGGATTTATACCTTGCGCCGCTGTCCTTTGTAGGGTCTCCAGGAAAATGGGGGGGGGGGGGGGTTTAGTGGGAGAGAGGCAAAATGCAAGGTAGATTTGCTGTTATGTTGATGTATGCGGATCAGAAGTACCTTGAGCTCTGCTTGCAGGTCTCTTTCCATGTGTCATTTTTAGAGAGGATAGCAGAATTTGTGTCCAGAAGGTAGCCTTGCACACCCAAGGTGCAAGGATGCATTGGCCGGGAATGCCATGTGTACATTGACTGTAGAGTTTTCGCATTCTGTTGCTTGATGCATTCATATGATTCTTTTTTTATGCTGAATTAAGATATGCATTGTCTTTCTTTAATGAGACAAATGATTTGCAAATTATAACTAAAAATCTATTTTCAATTGTCACTTGTTCTTGCACGTTTAAAATTGACTTTGTGGTGTACATTTCTAAAATGCGTTTCATTTGCGTGTGGCTTGCCCGTTTATCAATAGAAAGCATATAGTTTCAGAAAAACATTGTTATGAACAAAGGATCATTTTAATAGGCAGTTTAATGGCTGATGACCTACTAGGTAGCTGCTTCTTTGATATTTCATTTAACTGGTGACCAGCCACCCACCAATCCATTTATGAAAATATGTGTTTAAAATTACTCTGAATTCACTGTGTTTCAGTGTGCATGGAAAGGGCTTGTTGGCTCTACAAGCCCCCTCTACAACCAAAGCTAACCAAGCCACATGAGGATCCACAGTCGCACTCATTCTCAGAGATCACCCTTCCTTAATTAATCAAATCTGCACTCAAACTACTTAAAAATATATATTTCCAAGTATTCAATCAGTGAATATTTCATTAAAGATTGAATCAAATGTAAAACAAATGAATATATACACATCTCACCATTTGTAACCAAAAGAATGACAATCAATTTCATAGATGGTTACAAAAAAGATTAATTAAATGCAAATTAAAGGTCCCTCTATGCTGGACAGACCTAAGTAACTGGCTATCAATCGTTCTTACAGGATATAAGTTGTTTCCAATGAGTTTCTGAATTATTGTCTCATTCTTCAGAAGAAATCTTAATTCTTTCCTCCTAAAAATGTAACAATGAATAGCTATTACTAATTATTAATTATAAAAAATCAAGTTTATTAACAAAAGAGAATTACTTATGACTAACCTCCATATACATCTATAAGGTACTTTCCAATCTCAATGCATGACGACCGATCTAAAAGGTAAGAATCATAGGTCAAACTGAAGAACATAATATTTTAGAATCAGTTGTCTCAGACAAAACAAATCAAATAATTCTTACTTATGAGCCATCCTTGGTAATTAAATCCTCTCTTCAATTGTATGTATGTGGTAATATCACTCAGTAACTTCTTAATATCCAGTATTATATCACTCCTACATGTGAAACTACTGTTTAGATTTCAATCCATCTCATCGAACATGGTTCAGGAAAGGTGTTATAGCAGTACACTAACCTGTCATTTAAGTGTTGCCCATCGCCACACTCTGGCAGGCATATTTTGAAAAGGCCAGTATTGTACCTGGCTTTGTTTCAAAAATGATATCTGCATTAAATCAAAATGGCGCCACACTAAGCAGCACCTGATCTCAAGACGTTGCGCCGCACGTTACGCAACGCAAAATCTGACATCATCACACAGCGTGCAGTGACCTTCTTTTCACCTTATTTACTTGAAACAATCAATGAAATAATTTGAAACATTTAAAATATGGTAATATATCGCCCAACCATTCAACATTGTTATATATATATATATATATATATAATACTAGCTGTTGCCTGTGGCTTGCTTGTGTGGATTTTGGGATTTGATACAATAGTGGTTCTACCTTCAGGTGCTAGGATTACCAGAGAGTTAGGGGAGCTCACTATGGAACACACCACGTAAAACTGCCCATGCGGGAAGCAGTCTTCCCATAGGCCAATCCCTGCTACCTTTAAAGTCTGCCCGAGAGATATGTTGATTCTCATGGTAAAACAAACCTTTAAGGGGAACTGAAGTCTTTTGAATTCAAATGGATATTCTGAAGGTATAAGAGGTATTTGTGGTATGAACACGGACTCCCCCCGGCCAGAACCCGTTAGCACTGTGGCTTCAATCACTTTTCTGTAGAGAGCTTTTACCTGCAATCTAGTGCCATTACAGAGCTTGGGTGGATTAGGTTCTGCAATAATATCACAGGTGCTCCAACTTTGAGGAGAAGTTATTGTTCGGGAAGAACAGGAGGATTTTAAATGTTCAAGAACTCAACATCACTTTGAACCACTGAGTTTACAGATTTGCACTCCATTTGGACTCCTCCGAAAATAATTAAAAAGTATCTCATTGATTACAGCAGCCATGCAGTCCTTTGGTGTTAAAATGACATGCTCACATAACCATTCTGTAGATTCCTCCATTAGATTTATTATGTCAGGGATCATTTTGGATGTGAGGTCTGCTAGGGAATTGATGACTGTGCCTAGGTCAGAAGGGATGACAATTCTGCTCTCATATACAGGAAACTCTTTGTTACCAGTGTTAAGAAGCAGTTCAGAAACATAATTTATAAAGAAGATTTAAAATGTGAATGTTTACTTTTCTAATGCCTTCAATTTGTGAGGTCTGGGTATCCTTCCAAAAAATTCACCCCACTTTTTTCACCTCCATTAACTGGGTTTTCAGAAAATGGTAAAACATGTGTTTCTCAATTTTTTAAGAAGAATCTAAATACCAATTTTCAAGTCTTCCGTTTTTTAGATATGGGTATCATTAACCCCCCCCTCTTTTCACTCCTCATAAGAACCCCGCCCCCCTTTTTTAACCCTTAGGGACAGAATTTCCAAAAATCATTCCTTAGTTGGTTCCTACGTCATATGTACCTTCCAAATTTCACGTTCTTGGGTTAAACGGTTTGAGCAGGGCGTTGATGAGTCAGTCAGTCAGGACTTCTTCTTTTTTTATATATACAGATTAAAAATATAGCACATTTAACAGGTGTTTATTTTTATTTTCCTTATTTCATATTCCAGATATATCTATAATCAAACATTACTCAAACCGTGCATTAAACACATCCCTCTCAATGTCCTAAAACATCTTTAGGACATCAATTAGATTAGACCTTTCTCTTCATATGTAGGACATCCATTAGACAATTCTTGCCTCATATGTCTTCTAATGTTATTCAAAAATGTAAGCTATAAAAACTCAGTGTGCCTCATAGGAAATGTAACGGATCTCAATCTGTATTTTGTTGTGGTTCCTGTGGGTCATGCGCAACTCAATTTACCTTACATGATTGGTATTTCAATAATCAAAATGAATGACTTCAATGCTTTTGGTAGAAGCTTTTTTATAATCAGAAAAAAACAATCATTTGCAATAGTCTTTATTATCCAGTTTTTACACGTATATTGAATATTTTATATAATTCATAGCCTTTTTTTGTATAGTCCATTACCTCGATACTCAACTTTAGTTAAGATGTGTAGCAGGAACCGTAGGAAGTCCAAACATTCTATTGCTAATAACCTTTGACATGCATGATGGATTTGGCTGACATTTTGGAAACAAAAAGTTTGGCACAAGCCCCCACCCCTTAAGACTGGGAAAGATTTGTTTAACAATGAAAACATTATTAAGAAAGCAAATAAACACTGTTTAGAGCCTTCTCCTATTCATGTTTGCATAGAGAAAATGTCCAAATGTTATCAAGCTG
The DNA here is from genome assembly GCF_040938575.1 of Ambystoma mexicanum. NCBI lineage: Eukaryota > Metazoa > Chordata > Amphibia > Caudata > Ambystomatidae > Ambystoma > Ambystoma mexicanum. The sequence goes on from NC_090936.1 coordinate 153,709,109, forward strand.
AAGCGCAATAACTGCTGGAGGGAATTGTACCAAATAAGAACAATTTGGGCATGAAGCGTTGACTTAATTTCCTGGGCAGGTTTAGGGTTATTCCGTCCAGTAATTTTAAAAATATTTAACGGTGAAGTGGGTACTCCCTTCTCCCAAAAATATAGCTACGCCTCCCATGGTGCTTTGCAGCAGAGAGGATTTTCATAAATTAATATCTGCAATTTTATTTTGCTTGATGCAAGCGATTACCACAGTAATATCTTGGGAATGAGAAAATGAAAAGTGCAAAAAAAGCAATTTGGAGGAGGAACATGGTTCAGATCGCAACAGGCTGTAGGTGGGGATGGTGAATGAGGGCGTCATGTGAAGGTGAGGATTTGGGGGTGGTCTGGGGAGCCAGTTACAGTCAGAAATGTTCACCTTATCATGGGATTACCACGGTAATGAAGCAAGACGTGCTCGGAAAACGAAAATGCATCATACAAAGCAAAGATACAAAGGGAGTAATAGGAGTGGACAAGGGTGGGAAAAATCAACTTAGGTGGGTGGGGGGCCCTAAGGAAAAGGAAGGAGGCACATGGGGAGCGTCATGAGGGCTTTTTAATTTTCGTGCGTTACCGTGGTAATAAATGGGGGAATATTGAGAAAAGGAAAACTGAGTGACAAAAATAAGTGGGGGACATCTGTTGTGTTCACTTCTACTAGACGGGGGAAATGGGTCTTTGAGACAGTGGCCCTGGTCAGTGGGCACCAAAGAAACGTATTGGTGCAACACGTGCAGCGGCCACGGCCGAAGGCCGTGGTCAAAGTCTGTGATGATTCGGCTTGAAAGAAACCAAAGGCTGTGCTCACTGGCCAGTGCTGACGGCCATGGCTAGTGGGCCCCAAGAAAACCTATAGGTGGAACATGTAAAGTGACCACTGCCAAAGGCCATTGCTAGTGGGCGCTAAAGAAACCTATTGGTGCAACATATGAAGCGGCCACGGCCAAAGCCCATGACGAGTGGGCTCAAAAGAAACCTAGTGTATTAAAATATACAGTGGACACGGCCAAAAGCTGTGCTCACTGGCCAGGTCTGAAGGCCATGGCTAGTGGGCCCCAAGGAAACCCATACATCAGGGATCTGCAACCTTTGGATCTCCAGATATTTTGGACTACAACTCCCATCTGCCCCAGCCAGTGTAGCCAATGGAGAGGGATCATGGGAGTTGTAGTTAAAAGCATCTGGGGAGCCAAGGGTTGCAGACCCATGCCATACATGGAACATGTACAATGGCCACAGCTGAAGGCCATGGATAGTGGGCCCTAAAGAAACCTATTGGTGCAACATGTACAGTGGCCATGGCCAAAGGCCCTTGAATACACTATGGTTAAGATGATTTAAGTTAAGATGATCATCACTTCCCACATCTGCTAAATGTCAAGGGTTTTGTTGCATTACATCTTATCACCTTAACTGTCCCTTAACTAAAGTTTTTTCAATTAATTTATATATATATATATATATATATATATATATATGTATGTATGTATGTATGTGTGTATATATAGCAGTGAAAACGAAAATGTCCCAAAGAAAACCAATTTTTTAGAGGAAATGAGGATGTTGGGGCTAGATGGTCGCAACAATCCTAATAAATTTGCAGGCAAAGAATGTGGAAAATCACAAGTACAAGGAAGAAAAAGAAAACAAGGAGAGGACAAAGGAGCCAGCAGGTCAGAGTCAGATGGGAATCCAAGAACACGCTCTGGCAACAAAACACCAAAATGAATTAACATCATTAGTGTTGACAATAGCATCATCAATCTGTCGGATTATACCCTTAATGTGGATCAAATCACAGTCCTACAGTATGGGTTAAATTTCTGCCCAACTTCCTCATATGATTATGCTGAAACTAGGATTGACCTCTTCAAATACATGCGTAAAATTAGACTTAAAAAAATCTTTATTTTGAATCAACCTAAAGAAAAAATCAAACCAGCTTGTCAAGGTAAAACAACAGTGATTATTGAAAATCTTGATGTCTTACTAGATCTGGCTGAACTAGAATCCATGGGAAGCCCCGAGGAAGTTACTTCTGAGATTTCCCTGGGAATACTAAATATTGAGACGGACTGGCCCATAACAAGAAAACTAAAGGCCAAATCAAGGTTTAATACTCTATTCCAGCCTGTATGTCAAATAGAAGCTTTCCAAGATCTGGTCATTCATGACCTACAAAAGGCAAGATCACAACCTATCAAAATAAAGTCTAATTTTTCATCTAAAGAAAGACAAGTCTTAAAAGATCTACAAGGAGTCAGGAACATCATAATAAAAGCAACAGACAAGGGTACCAACATTGTCATCCAAAATCGGATAGATAACATTAAGGAAGCACACAGGCAGTTATTGGACACCAGCTTCTATGAAAAACTGGAGAATAACCCGACAGAAAGAATAAAACAAAAGGTGGAGTGCCTTCTGAAGAAATGGTCTGATCTAGGCCTTCTGGACAAAGATGACTGTAGATTCCTTTTTAACGAATTTCCCAACATACCTACCATCTATTTTCTCCCCAAAGTCCACAAACATCCAACCCATCCCCCCGGGCGACCCATTGTCACCTTAAATGGAGCCTCTCTAAAAAAACATTTAGAAATATGTGGATCAAACTCTCCTACCACTTGTATTTACCTTACCATCGTATTTGCGGGACACAAAAGATTTCCTTAGCAAGATCAAAGGGATAGTGTGGGAGGAAAACTACATGTTTGGTACACTAGATGTTATCTCACTATATGTTAGGGAGAATTCTCTGTTTAGGCTGAATTTCCCTACCTAGTGAGTCCCCCAGCAGCTTTGCTGGATTTCTGGGGTTTAATTTTTTTCTCCTGCCAAGAGTGAGACTCTTTTACCCTCACTCTTGGACATGTTGAAGTGTGTTTTCTTGGTTAAACCTTGTGTTGAATGGGCTATGGGGTCTTTTACTCCATAGGGCCTCATGTATTTTTGTGATGTGGGTCACACAGCACCCTCTGTGCCGTGACCCAGGGGTGTCCTAGGGACTCCCCAACATAGACTCCATACCCTGGGACTGACTACTGTCTCCCAGGGCATGTAAAGTCACCAAAGACTTTGCTAGTCTTGAATCCTGAACAGAACCAGTACAAACCATCATATTGTGGACGTACTGGCTGGGGCAATTCGATTGCCCCAGGGTCTGTTAGTCGAGGGGGCACGTCTCCGTCCCCCCTGATCGAGTTTTGGCTGGTGGCAGTGGAAACTACTTTTTATATTCGACCGCGAATATTTCCCTATGGGATTTCCCATTGTTTTAGGCTAACACATTTAATTATTTATTTACGGTAGCCTTAAACATACCACCGGTTTATATATTTATTTTTATAACTCCGGTTGGGACTTTTTGCCAAAACTTGATTCTAAAATGGCGTTGGTGTTCGCCTCTGTAACTCTGACCCAAAGTGGAGCCCTTTGTTCCACTTTTGGCGGGCTTCTCCACAGAAGCCCTCCAAAGTGGTGCCACTCTGTCTGGGGTACTTAGGAGGGGTGGAGGGGGATTTAGGCACCCTGGACTGAGTTACCTTGGTAACTCAAGTCGCACTCCGTCCTGATTGGCCCAAGTGGTGAGCCGCCCGGCTCACCACTTAGCATGGTTGAGTGACAGCTAGGCTGGGTGAATGGGGGTTTGCTGCATAAAAGCAGGGCTTTGGGGACTGGGACTTCAGAAGTCGCCACAGGACCAAGAATCCGACGAGGGAAGAGCTGAGCCGACCTGCTTCGACGACACCACCCGGTGGAGCCCTGCTGAACCGTCTCACCACTTTTTCCCGACGACCGAGGAGAACTCTTAACGGAGTGGCTCCTTCCCTTGACTGGTGGGGACAACCAGTTTTCGCCTTCTTTCCGTTCTTTGAGGTATCTCGTGGCCGCCTTGCCTGTGCCAAGCACCCCGGCAACCGGAATACCACACTTTACCCCCATACCGCGAAAGTCGGCACCAACCCTTTAACCGGAGGACTCCGCGGCTGGTTTCTTCCCGGGCAGTGCAACGACCCTCTTCTTCTGCTCTTCAGCGAGAACTTCTTCTCCCCTGACCGACGTCGAGCCCTGCTGCCACTGCCTGGAACAACTGCCACCGCTGGAGGATCCTTTCCGCTTAAGGTACTGTGTTCTGCCTGGCTTCCCTTGCTACCGACTGTACGGGGTAGATTTAGTCCCCGGCTTTCGAACCTGGGAGTGCCTGGGACACTTTGGCTAAACTTTCTGAGCCACTCTAACCTCTTTTTGACTCTTTGCAAGACTTTGAATCTCTAACTAACAGTGTGATCTTGGGCACATTTTCGCTCCGGCTACTCTAAGAGTGGGCCCTGCCTAGTGACTTTTGCTCACCTGTGACTTTATTCTTCTGTAAGCCTATTGCAAGTGCTCTGGACCTTAGAGTGGTGTGTCTAACCCATTTCTGCTTTTTCTCTCCCTTTCTTGGAAACTACTAGAGTGTCATCTAACGTTAAGCACTCACCTCTGTTTTAATTAAGTGGTGTTTTACCTAGAGTTGTCTAGATAGGAGAAAGGATTGAATCTACTTTCATTATAACTGTGTTGAAGTACTTTTACTATATTTTTGCTAGAGTGTTTTTAACTTATGTGTATTTTAAATAAATAACTATATACTTTTGAAACCAAGCTCTGGTCAGTGTTTGCTTGTGCTATTGTGTTTTGGTACATATTGTGTATACTTTACATACTGCCTAACTCTTCTTGAGAGAAGTCTGACTGCTCAGCCACAGCTACCAGGTAAATCTGGGTGGTACAGACTGCTACCAAAGGGGTTTACTGCTCTACCTGTAGTCTTAAATCTTTTGCAGTGTTCCCCAAGGGAACTGCACAGGTTTCTGCCTAACACTGGTGTACAGCGGTGGGATTTGTATTGAGTATACATTTTATTGTGCTTTAGATACCTTAGTGCAACTAACCACAAAGCTTAGCACTGAAAAAGTAAAACCTCTAACATGTCAGTTATAGAAAGCTATAGTCAAGAGTCCCTTGCAGCCAAAACTGCTGATTGTTTAAGAGTGCTCTGTAAACATAAGGATCTCCTGACTAAGGGCAAGAAAATGGAGCTGATTGAAAGATTGTTAGCTAACCAAAGTCTGGGTGATGGTTCAGAGGAACCTACCACTCCAGCGACTGTAGATGACAGTGTTGAAGTTAACATGGAGCAAAATGTTGATGTTTCTGAGGAAGAGTCAGAAGAGGAGGGTGAGGCTGTTGTAACTGTCCCCCCTAGGCCTCTGCCTGCTCTACCTGCTGTACCTACTGGACCTTTACCAGGTCCCACATTTAGTCCTCAGTACTTTGAACTGGAGAAAATGAAGCTAGAATTGGAGTATAAGAAACTTAATGCTCAAACTGACAAAGAACTAAGGCTAAGGGAAATGGAGCTCAAGTATGACTTAGAAATGAAGAAATTATCTGTTGAGAATGTTTCTCTCTCTGGCTCCTCTAGAAGTTCCAGTCCTAAAAGACCCCGGATGCCTAAAGAATTGGTTGGTATGTATGAGCCTAAGTTGGATGTGTTGGATTGGTTGTCTCTGTTTGAATATAATCATGGGCTCCAGAACATCACAGGAAATGACTTACTCACCTGGTTGTTCTCTAGGCTTCCCCCTGTTGCAACTGATGTGGTAATGGAGATGGGGGAGGAGGATAGGAAGGACTATGAATGTGTGAAACTAGCTTTGATAGCTAGGTTTGGGAAGACCCCTTCCCAGTATCTTAAGAGGTTTAGGAGCCTCAAAAAGCATGATGGTACCCCTTGGGCTACCTGGGTGAGTGAATGTTTGAAAAACTTAGAGGGATGGATTAAGGGTTACAAGGTGAACACTTATGAGGGGATGAGAAATCTCTTTATGTTGGAGTCAATTTATGATGCCTGCTCTCCTGAGCTCAGACAGCACTTGGCTGATTCACAGGAATTGGATCCTAGGAAGCTGGCTAGGGCTGCTGACTTGTGGGTTGCCAACAGGGCCACTCCCAAGGATTCTGGGGTAACTCAGAAGAAGGATGGGGAGAAACAGCCTAAAAAAGACTCCAAAGAGAATTCTAATAATTCCTATCCCAAAGAGGGCCCCAAACCACAAAATAACCAGGGTAAGCCACATGGGAAACCTAGTCAGGCTACTGTACCTTCTGGCCACAAGCCAGAAGGAGGTCAGAACAAGCCACCCTTCCAGAGAGCATTTGGACAATGCTATGTCTGTCAGGGTACTGACCATATCAAAGGAGATCCCAAGTGCAAGGGTAAACCTGCAGGGATCAGCACAGTCTCCTTAGCCTTCACTCCTGAGGATGAAGTACAGATGGCTAGTGCCCACTTTGAACTCTTTGCTGAAGAACCCTTGGGTCTTCAAGCAACTGTAAACTTAGAGCCTATGGGTCTGGTTAGTCCCCAGAATAGGGTTGTGTATAACTCCCTACCTGTTAACTCTAAGGTGTATTATGTGGACAGTGTTCTTGTCAATGGCCAGGATACTCCTGCCAGGAGAGACACTGGGGCCAGCAGAACAGTAGTGGATGAAAGCTTCTTTCAACCTGAGGATGTGGCCAAAGCACCCAAAGGTCCCACTAAGATGTCTGGAGGCCCTGTCCAAATGGTTCCTATCCTACCAGCCCTCATTCAGTGTAACAACATGACAGTGAGGATCCCTGTCAGTGTTCAGACTGAGGTACCTGGGAAGGTCCTGTTAGGGAATGACCTAAGAACTCTAGGAGTAGTGTCACATACCCCCAGGCCTCCCAGTATGGAGAAGCAGAACTTAACCAAATTGGCTAGACAGGCTACCTTGAAGGACCCTTCTAAGCCTGTGGGACCCTCTACTGAGAACCCCACTACAAGCCCTGGTGTTAGTAAGTTGACCTCTAACCCAGGCACATTTCCGGATAGTATGCTAGGAACATGGGCGCCCCAACCAAGCTCCAACATTGTTCCCCTAGTCTCAGAGTCTCTGACTCCCCCTGCTTCTGAGGAAGAGGTGGATAGACCAACTAGGCCCCTATCTGGACCCGAGAGAACTGGTAATTCTCAGTGCTGGTGGAAAACCAGAAAAGAAAAGTCTAAGGCCAAAAACCTTCAGACTGTTGGACCTTCTACTGAAGACCCCAACTCCAATCCTAATATTAGGGGGGAAACTCCTAAAATAGGTAAAGGTAGATCTAAGAGGAAGGGGAAGCAGGTACATTGCCTAACCCCAACCCCTCCAACCAAGAGGCCTAAGACCCAACCTGCTCCCACAAGAGAGGTGGTGAGGAACCTTGGAGGCCCCTCTAGATCTAAGGGAATCCTTTATAAGGACCCCTTCAAAAAGCCTAACATAGGTTCAGAAGTTGTACCAACTTCTGAGGGACTGGTCAACCAGATCCCCTATAACAAAAAGACTGATGTTCCTCAAAGGGTCTGTAGGTCCGTTAGCTTGCAAAAGAAAACCTTTGAGTTCTCCATTGAACCTAGGTCAGGGTGTCACCATCAAAATGCTGATGGACTCTCTAGGATGTATATCATCGACTAGAGGTATGAGGTTCATCCAGGAGTGGATTAAATCCTCCTGTCCCTTAGTCTGGGGGGGGCGAGTGTTAGGGAGAATTCTCTGTTTAGGCTGAATTTCCCTACCTAGTGAGTCCCCCAGCAGCTTTGCTGGATTTCTGGGGTTTAATTTTTTTCTCCTGCCAAGAGTGAGACTCTTTTACCCTCACTCTTGGACATGTTGAAGTGTGTTTTCTTGGTTAAACCTTGTGTTGAATGGGCTATGGGGTCTTTTACTCCATAGGGCCTCATGTATTTTTGTGATGTGGGTCACACAGCACCCTCTGTGCCGTGACCCAGGGGTGTCCTAGGGACTCCCCAACATAGACTCCATACCCTGGGACTGACTACTGTCTCCCAGGGCATGTAAAGTCACCAAAGACTTTGCTAGTCTTGAATCCTGAACAGAACCAGTACAAACCATCATATTGTGGACGTACTGGCTGGGGCAATTCGATTGCCCCAGGGTCTGTTAGTCGAGGGGGCACGTCTCCGTCCCCCCTGATCGAGTTTTGGCTGGTGGCAGTGGAAACTACTTTTTATATTCGACCGCGAATATTTCCCTATGGGATTTCCCATTGTTTTAGGCTAACACATTTAATTATTTATTTACGGTAGCCTTAAACATACCACCGGTTTATATATTTATTTTTATAACTCCGGTTGGGACTTTTTGCCAAAACTTGATTCTAAAATGGCGTTGGTGTTCGCCTCTGTAACTCTGACCCAAAGTGGAGCCCTTTGTTCCACTTTTGGCGGGCTTCTCCACAGAAGCCCTCCAAAGTGGTGCCACTCTGTCTGGGGTACTTAGGAGGGGTGGAGGGGGATTTAGGCACCCTGGACTGAGTTACCTTGGTAACTCAAGTCGCACTCCGTCCTGATTGGCCCAAGTGGTGAGCCGCCCGGCTCACCACTTAGCATGGTTGAGTGACAGCTAGGCTGGGTGAATGGGGGTTTGCTGCATAAAAGCAGGGCTTTGGGGACTGGGACTTCAGAAGTCGCCACAGGACCAAGAATCCGACGAGGGAAGAGCTGAGCCGACCTGCTTCGACGACACCACCCGGTGGAGCCCTGCTGAACCGTCTCACCACTTTTTCCCGACGACCGAGGAGAACTCTTAACGGAGTGGCTCCTTCCCTTGACTGGTGGGGACAACCAGTTTTCGCCTTCTTTCCGTTCTTTGAGGTATCTCGTGGCCGCCTTGCCTGTGCCAAGCACCCCGGCAACCGGAATACCACACTTTACCCCCATACCGCGAAAGTCGGCACCAACCCTTTAACCGGAGGACTCCGCGGCTGGTTTCTTCCCGGGCAGTGCAACGACCCTCTTCTTCTGCTCTTCAGCGAGAACTTCTTCTCCCCTGACCGACGTCGAGCCCTGCTGCCACTGCCTGGAACAACTGCCACCGCTGGAGGATCCTTTCCGCTTAAGGTACTGTGTTCTGCCTGGCTTCCCTTGCTACCGACTGTACGGGGTAGATTTAGTCCCCGGCTTTCGAACCTGGGAGTGCCTGGGACACTTTGGCTAAACTTTCTGAGCCACTCTAACCTCTTTTTGACTCTTTGCAAGACTTTGAATCTCTAACTAACAGTGTGATCTTGGGCACATTTTCGCTCCGGCTACTCTAAGAGTGGGCCCTGCCTAGTGACTTTTGCTCACCTGTGACTTTATTCTTCTGTAAGCCTATTGCAAGTGCTCTGGACCTTAGAGTGGTGTGTCTAACCCATTTCTGCTTTTTCTCTCCCTTTCTTGGAAACTACTAGAGTGTCATCTAACGTTAAGCACTCACCTCTGTTTTAATTAAGTGGTGTTTTACCTAGAGTTGTCTAGATAGGAGAAAGGATTGAATCTACTTTCATTATAACTGTGTTGAAGTACTTTTACTATATTTTTGCTAGAGTGTTTTTAACTTATGTGTATTTTAAATAAATAACTATATACTTTTGAAACCAAGCTCTGGTCAGTGTTTGCTTGTGCTATTGTGTTTTGGTACATATTGTGTATACTTTACATACTGCCTAACTCTTCTTGAGAGAAGTCTGACTGCTCAGCCACAGCTACCAGGTAAATCTGGGTGGTACAGACTGCTACCAAAGGGGTTTACTGCTCTACCTGTAGTCTTAAATCTTTTGCAGTGTTCCCCAAGGGAACTGCACAGGTTTCTGCCTAACACTATACACCTCCATTCAGCATGAGGACGGCAAGAAAGCCTGTAAATATTTCCTCAACAGCAGGTCACTTAATTATTTTTCTCATGGGGAAATGATAATGGAGATGATAGAAACTTGTCTTACCAACAACGTTTTTTTGTTTGATAATGATTTCTATAACCAACTGAGAGGAACTGCCATGGGCACAAGCTTTGCCCCGACCTACGCATATTTAACCATGGGGTGGTGGGAAAAGTTCATGGTATTGACAGAAGATAACAACCAGTACACCAATCAAGTGATTCTGTGGTTAAGGTTTATTGACAACCTTTTTATTCTTCGGAATGGCGAGGAAAAAGACTGGCTTGATTTTGTCAAAATACTAAATGTGAACAATTTAAATCTAAAATTCACTGAAACCCATAGCCGGAAACAAATAATCTTTCTGGATGTACTGGTAAAGACAAATCGAAGCGTGATTCTCACTGAATTGCACCGTAAACCAACAAGTTCCAATATTCCACTCTTCGCCACCAGCAATCACCCTACATCGCTGAAATGGAGCATTCCATATGGCGAATTCGTCAGAATACGGCAAAATTGCAGCAGAATAAAAACTTTCGATCAAGAGTGCAAACTCACAGCTGCAAATTTCATCTGGAGAGAGACTATTTGAAAGCCCGAAATTTAAACTGAACCACTTTGCTTTTGACAAACAGGGCACCAGAGGCTAAAGAACAAGATGGCGAAATCATGCTCATTCTTATGTTTGGAACTCATGCCAATGTCATTCGCACAATATTTCATCGACATTGGCATGTATTGCAATCAGATGAAGCATCATTGCCAGTCCTTAAGGAGCGTGTCAATATTACCTTCAGGAAATCTCTCCCCATCAAAGATTCATTGGTCAGCAGCTTTCTGCCCCCCATAAGTAACATCTCTAACAATAGTTCTTGGCTGAAGCAAATATTAGTGGTTTTTCCAAATGTACTAAATGCAAAGCATGCAAGTTTTCCCTGAACAGAACTAATTATATACATCCAGTAACTGGACATTTTGTTGAATTGCAGAGTCACATTACGTGCAACACAGAGTTTGTGGTCTATGGACTTCTATGTTCCTGAAACCTCTAGTACGTTGGTAGCACCATTGGCAAACTGAAACTTAGAATTCTACAGCACATGAGAGCCATAAAAAACTTTTATCCCTCTTACCCAATGGCAGTTAATTTCAAGGATGTACATCAGGGCAAGCTGGATTGTTTGAGATTTGTAGGACTACATCACGTTACAGCCAACCCTCGTGGGGGCAACAGAGAATTGGAACGGCACCAAAAGGAGATAAAACTCATTTTAGATTTTGAATCAAATAAACCAAAAGGACACAATCTTGATGAGGAGTTGTACACTTATTTAGGAACATAAGTAATTGGACGAAAAGAAAAATTGGTTTTCTGTCGTCCCTCCCTGGTCTCTGCTTGGCTGCTATATTTGGTATTGTTCTAAATATTTTTATGATTATTGCAGAACTTTATATTTTGATATTTCTTTAGACAATACCATTTACAGTTAGTCAAACATACTTTTGTGCGAGGACGTGCAATGTTGTCATATGAAGGTTTTTAAATTTGTTATTAGTGCGTGCACATTGTTATATTTTTATCCACTTGGGTGATGATTTCATGCTTACTCTCTGTCTCATGGCTGTTCGTTACAAGACATTGTTTAAATGGCTGATTTTATGGGTAAGATTGTCCTCCCTTAATAAGCTAAGGTGACGGCGGCAGTCAGTAAATGTGTAAGCATTAAGTGCTTTACTTTGGGGATGAATGTGCAGATATAATGTAACCCAGGCACAGCTATTGTTATACAACAGCAAGTGATATTCTAGCACTATGCACTTTAGGTATTTTAGACAAAAAAATATGCACTTTAGAGCACTATGCAGTTTATGGCAAAAAATTGGCAATATGCACTTTATAAATGGTTGCATAGGTAATTTTGCCCTTTGGCAATGGACCATGTATGATTGTGGTCTATTTAACAAAGACATATTTTACCCTTTATAGAATGTCTACTAGCATATCCTTTTAGGCTGCATCTGGGTTTAAAATTCATAGTTAAAAATCTGCAATTTTGCACATTGAACTATGTGCATGAATTTTTCTATCATGCCATTGTTTTACCGTAGCCGTCGTATTCTGTAATTTATTACTGAATAACTACAATGCTGACCTTACAATATGGTCAGCATCACTAAGATGAACACAACCACAGCTGAATTTGGGGTTTAAGGTAATTAAACTGGAACATACCCGTTTGCAATTAAATGCACTCGCAAATAACTATAATATGATTGGGGTTATCCAGTGTTAAAGAGAACCCGAAAATTGTTGTTAATTTGCAGCAGCGTAAATGTGATAACATCATACACCTTACAAGTCAACAAAAACATTCTAATAGTGGTAAAAATGCCACTTACAAAATGGCCACTGTGTTAACCTACGCATTATACATGGGGGTGAAAGAAAGTAAAAAAGTAAAAAAGGACAACTTACACCATGAACCATAGAGACTGGTTGAATGTTTGTATATATACATGAATTGCCAAGCACTTGTTTGTGCGTGAACAAGCAGCAAGACAGCTGCGAAACGCGTTGTACCGTGCTTTTTGAACTGTTGGCGTATGCCCAATAAAACTGGATATTGCAAGGACGTGCTACATTTGTCTGGGTTTTTGACTGAAGAAAGTTTTTCTACTGGCGTTTTTTCCACCGCTTTTGAGTGCTAGCCTCCTTCGGGAGAGATGGAATCACTTTCCCCTTCTTTAAACATATATATAGCAATAAAAGTAACATTTATTTTGTAAATACTGGGAAAACACGTGTTTACGTTAGAAAAAAATTGATAAACACTGAAAAAGCCTGATTGTACCTTTTTAAAAATACTCGTAAAGCACACTCGAATTCCCAAAACATAACTACTGAAAATATGATATCCTAATCAATTAGCACGACATGGTGGAAGTAGACATTTTCCTCACCTGTTCTTAGTCTCATCAGATCCCGGGAGAAAGCAGAGGAGGCTGCATTGTGCAGTCCTGATCGTGTGCAGTGCTGGGCCTAGCCTACCGCTCAGCACAGCACCGTCCCCTGAATGTATGTAAACCCGCATGCCCGTCATTGAGACAGAGCAGTGGCTCTTGGTCTGCAGGAGTGGACTGGGAAGCAAAAGAGGCCCTGAAAATAATGTTCAAGGTGCCATACATTATGCATTTTCAGCAACGCAACCCTTTTTCTATGAGAACATTTGCAAATAAAATAGGTTACCACACAAGAGGCCCATTGGGAAAGATCCAGAGTTCCGTATAGGCCAGGCTTCCCCTGTTGGTCTGTCACAGATCAGCGCCACATGCAATGCGAGGGGCTGAGGTGGTTGGGGGGGGGGCACGTACTTGTTGCCTTTTTCAGGGGAGGGAGGCACACAAGAGTCTGAATGCCTAATTAAGATTCCAAGTGACATCATAGGCAACTCGAGCTTTGCTCTGATTGGCTACTCTGCTTTCCGTAACCTCTCTATAGAAAACATCCCCCTGTTGCTACCTAACCATATATAATTGTAGGTATTACCCAAATTGGTTGTTTCGAATTGCCGTAATCACTACCAAACATGGGGAGCGACGGTTGCGGGGGGGGGGGGTCCCCTGCTCCCCATGTTTGGTAGTGATAGCCTTTGGGGGTAGCGGTGGTGTCCAGAGGTATGGAGCCGGGGGACAACAAAAAAAAGGGGTCAGTAAAGGCCTGGATGGTGAAAAGGTAAGTAGGGGGTGGGTGGATGGGGGTTGGTGGGACCTTTTAAACAGGGCGGTTTTGGCCGCTGCAAAATTGGCTTCACGGCCGAATTGACCACGGTCAATTTGGCCGCTACCAATTATTCCACAACCAAAATGTACACATCCATAATTCTATTTATATCAGGTATATAAGAATTTGGCATGATCAACAGTAGAAGCTACATCATTCCAGAAATGCATGGGTGACTTGTAAGGTTACAGATAATTATGGAATCAGCATGTACGAATGGTGTCACTAAAGGATAGGCACATAATTATGACTGAAAGGATGGAACACAACTTTCAATCCCCACTATGCTTATTAACAGTCTATGCTTAAGAGAGGAATTGAGAAGTAAATAAGGAGTTGATGAAAAAAATGTGCATTGTGTGTTTGATGCAGCATTGTGTGGATGGCAGTGAGTACAAGGGCAGCATGGGAGCAATCGATGGCGGTGATAAGTTGAACCAGGGGCAGTGGCCGGCACTGCCCCACGAACATTGGCGCAGAGAAGAGTGACGTTCAGTTTCCAGTGCTCCCTTCAGAGGATAAAACAAGTGAACGTCTTGCAAATACTGGGCATTGCAATCCTGCCGTGGGAGGGCTGGCGGGCGGTATGGAATGGCAGTAGAATGAACTAGCAGTGCTGGGAAAAGAAATGCCTCCCTTCGGAAAATTGGCCAGACACCACATCACAAAGCGATACAAGTGAACGTTCATTGAAGCACCCGGACCGATGTGAAGCTCTCCCAGTAACCTTCAAAGATTCAGCACATTAGCATGGCGAGCTCTGATAATAGGGAAACTTGTCCTGTCCGGAAATTGAGCATATGCGCTTCTGTGTGTGAGGCAGAAGCCATTTTGGAGTGTTTCGTTATGTTGCACAGCATTAGCAACGCACTCCACTGCCATTGGAATGGCCGTAAGTGCAGTGGCAGCCTTAGGCTGGCATTTCAGCACACAATCACGCAGGACATTGCACCCCATTGGTTCGGAGTCGCAAAAGATCGTGACCCACTCAGTCCATCTACCAACGCTGCAAAACTGAAAGATGCCTGCTTGCTCAGTTACCATCACATCTGGTTATCCCAGTGCGGCTGATTGCAGGTGTGGGCTCTGCACAACGGATACATGTATTTTAGTTCATTCCAAATATTTTCAATCACTTCGTTCCTTTTAGGGAGGTTGGACCATGGCCAGTCGCTAATTAAGGAAGGGCGCAAAGGTTAAGTTTAGGTTAGCAGTTTTACTCCAGTTAAAAGCAAATGGAACAGCGTTTCCGCCTGTTGCAGAACGTCCCATGGTTTGTCTATCTGAAGCTTCTGCAGCAAAGGCTTAACACCTGCCTTCTGTTTTGCTGTATTTGGGGACAGTGAGTTGATGCTGATTTGCAGATTCTAGATCGATGATGGCAGGTGCATAACGAATACCCTTGCAGCTCTTGCAGTGCACGGGAAATTCAAGCCCCGAGGACCCACCCGTGGCCGATATCCAGTGATAATGTCGCAGTGAAAATGGCCGTCAGGTGGGAACATTTCCCTAAAAATGCACCCTCCAGACAATCTGAAACTTTCCCTAAATATTCTAGGATTGAGGTAATACTGTATAATTATACCCCTCCTAAAATATTTGGGGAAAGAATTTTAGGATTCAAGAAAAAAAGTCACCTACCTAGCGACTTTTTCACTGCGACATTACCACATGGAACCCCATGGCCTGCGCATTTCTGTGGGCGGAGGGAGTCTCGGGTATGCACAACATTTTGCCGCAGGATCCCCCAATTGTCTGTTCAGTGACTGGCTGAACGCGATGTATTAAGAAGCCAACAATGACAGTGGATGGCAAACGATGTTTACAGTCAACACTTTCACTCAAGACAGGCCTAGACCTGTATTCGTGTAGGGGCAGGAAGTCGTTTAGAGGATTTAAAGGTAAAGCAGAATTAACAAATCAGCTTCGGATTTAAAACCAATCAGGGCTGCTTTACTCTCTATTTTCTTTAGCCGGTGCAAGGCACAAAGCTAAATAGGAGAGCACAACGAGACAAAGAAGGAATAGGAAGACGTGAAAGTACTAGGAGGAGGATTTGTAAGCGAGGTGGGGTACTGGAGTGTTCCATTTTGTCTGAAATGAGAGAAGTTTGTTTTCTCCTGATGGGACGTAAAATGCCTCAAAGAACTGGAGCTTGTATTGGTAAACACTCATCGCCAGAGCTTTCTATGAGCTGATCTTGGAACGACAGTCAGTGAAACACAGGCCCAGCGAAGGTTCCATGTGGGCTGGCAATTGTGTGAGGCGGGAGTATATGTAGCAGCTTTGTTTCTTGGTACTCATTCTGTGGGAGGTACAGAGAGTCTGGAATGCGATCAGAGATTTGATGGGGCGTCAATGAAGCAGTCCAAAGACCTCAGAAGTGTAATTGTCTGGCTTCAAATGGTTAATTAATCTAGCCAACTTGTTCCAGACACATTGAAGTTTGGCAGAGGTGGACTATGGGAGATTGTCACAATGAGAGATGGGGTAGTCAAGCCTGAAGAGCATGATAGTCCAAATGAGGACTGGTTTGTGGTGAGTCAGCATGAAGAGCGGCATGTTACGAGCCAGGTTTTAGTGTTAGATTCAAGTCGAGATGACAGGGTTGACTTGGTACAGCTGCGTTACCTTGGTCAATTAAACATACAGCTCCTGCACAGATTTAACAGTTGGGATTGGGTCCTGATCACTCAAGTTCAGAGAAATACAAGAGAGAATGGACAATGAGGAACTGCAAGAATGATTTTGATTTTTTCTCTATTGATGGTGAGATTGTTGGGGTTCATCCAGTTACGGTGGTGCTTCATTGTATATGAGACGAAGGCTAATGTCATGAGTCCTGTGGAGGACAATGAGACTTTTTATTAGGTGGTTAAGAGCCTGCAAATTGTTGCTTATTTATCTGTGAATAATTTTACGGCAATTGTGAAATGCCTTCGCAATTCATTCTCCTCATTTTCAAGCAGTACAATTTTTTCTTTACTGCTTTAGGATTTGACTTAAAAACAAGCGTTGAGGCGCACAGATCTTCTATAATTTCATTGCATTGGTGGATCCACTTTAGGATCCATTCACCACTATAATTTTTCCCTGTTTACAATATAACAAACTTTGGGGGTGGGGGCCTTACTAACTTTAAACCGTTCTGCCATTTTATCTTTACTATCCGAAATTCCATCTCTCAGGCTTATTGACTCGTATGACCAACAGCAGGTTGATTTTGTGATGATTTGAGGAGGGATTTTGTTGTAGTACCAAGTTAATCTTTAACCTTATCCTACAGGAAGTTGAATCACTATTGGGCTTTGGGTTTGATGTTTATGTCTATAACCCAATCATAGAGGGGAGTAGGAGACTTCTAAATGGGGACACACTTACTAGTAGGCAGTCAACTTGTCAACCTGTGCAGGAAAGTTACAATGCGTCATCTCAGCAGATGGTGGTCGTCGGGCTCTAGTGGCTGTAGAGAATCAGTCTGTAAGGTCTCCTGGAAAAGACTGGTCTTGGTTATATGCTTCACTGGAAAAGTAGAACCAGCCGTCTCTCCATCCTACCCTTTAGCTTGACTAAAGTAAAGTTGATTGCTTGGAATAGCTTGGAATAGCAGAGGGTTCTGAAGTTTTTTAAATTAGTCTAATTCACTTCCTGTATTGTTAGAATTTGATATATTTGCAATGGACAAGGTATGGCTGAGGGAGTCATTAGTTCTAGAGGAGTATTGTGGGATTTTGAATCCTGCTAGGAAGAGTCTCTTCGGGTGTCCGTTTGGCAGACTACATTTGTGGATTCAAAAGTCTTTGTGCCCAGATATTGAAGTCTGGGATGACTCCTTGGCAGATATATTGGCTTTTAGGCTTCACTGGCCCTGAAAGTTCTTCTAGTAAATGTTTACTAGAATGTGCAGTGAACTGACGTTTCTGTCTTTTTTCAGACCCTACAGACGCTCTTAGAAAATTGACATTATATGTTCGGGCAGAAAGATATATACTCTTTTTAACTGTAATATTTCTAATTCCTGTATTAATATTAACACCCTTACTGTTGCTACAATGAGTTTATCACAGAAACGTGGTGCGAGGTGGGTTGACACTACTGATTTATGGTCACTGCACACACTTAATGGCAGTACTAAGGGGGACATTCCGAGCCGGGCTACATGGCATAGGGGCTCTAGACATTCGATGATAGATTACATATTTGCATTGCTCCTTGGTGATTGTCCTGACTTTGGTCAGTGATCATATGTATCTTGAATTTACAGTGGAATCACCATTAATCCGTAAATTGCCTGGCAGGTACTTTGCCCTCTAATCAAGGCAATAGTATCTACTCGTCTGTTTCCATGATTTCTCGATTTAGTCAGCTGATAAGGGACTCTATCAGCTGTTACTTACCTTTTGACCAGGATGAAGATATGGATCCCACATCTTTTTCAGTGCTTTGTAACAAAATGTTAAGTATTATACCTAACAACCTTCCATCCACAAGACAAAGGTCATTTTTTAGATCCTGTATTTGTAATGATCAGGTTCATCTGTTGCAGACATCACTCCAAGATATCAGGTGGTCCCTGGACCTCTCACCTTTTACCAAGATGTCTATAACAAGAATTAAAAAGCAAAACTAAAGGAATTGGTTATAATTCCATTGAAGGAACATTGAGATGGCGGATAGTCAGTGTATGCTGGCAAGTGCTAATAAATTCGACACACTTGCCTTTTAGAATTGTGCCAACATTACCCATATTAAATCTGGCAACCAGCTAAATGCATTGGATAGTGCTATCTTTGAAGGAACCTGTAATGGGTTCTTCTCAATGAAGTTCGGGTCTGCACCTGGAACATCATTGGGTTTCCAATTGTCTTCACTTGGTGCTTGGCAAAGCCTATTTTCACCATTGGACATAGAGTGCTTGATTCACAAATCTAAACAACATGTGCCATGAGCCCGCATCGTTTACCGAACCTAATGCTAAAAAAGACCCAAACCTGTGGGCAAGGGTATTGTATACATTATTTATAAATATTGCATGATGAAGACAGGATTCCCCAGTCTTGGAAGTCTAGCCATAGTGTCCCTATATTTAAACAAGGCAATGATCAAGACCTGTGTAATTATTGTCCTTTGGCTGTTTCAGATTCTTCATCCAAGAACTTTACATCCCTCCTATTTCTGGACTTGAAGAATTGGGCTGAATCTATCAGCAAACCTAATGCCCTTCAGATGGGTTTCCGCGAGAAATGTGGAATCTCGCTGTCAGCAACAGGCCTTACCCTAGGAGCTTTTCGTGCTGCAGGCGAGTAGAGTTAAGGCCTGTCTTCCCAAGAAGCCACTCTGCTTCCCGAAAATGTGACAAGAGCAGAAGTGGCTGCAAAGAAGATCGGTCCAAAAAAGATGGAGGAAAAATCCCTTGTAACAGGTATAAAAAGACCTCCAACAACAACAGGAATGAGGATGGAGCAGAGGAGCAGGAGCATGCAATTCCAAGTGAAAGCAGAGAACAACGTGGTCCCAATTTCCATACAGTTAAAATGCTGAGTCCAGGAACAACAAGGAATGAGGAATAAACAGATGTGACAGGAGGAGATATTGAGAGGAGGACTTAGCAGTGGGGCGAAGACAAGGTATTGCAGGGAAGCAAGGATGACAAGGAGAGGCTTGCCAGGAGCAAGGAAATGAAGAAACAACATGGAAACACTGGCGCCGGTGCAACGGGGAAGGAGCTCATTGCGACACACTGTTAATTTGAGGGTGGCGTATTTATCCCCACAGAAGACTTCATGCCGGTCGGGTAGACGTCATCATAAAGGGCTGACATTCTGGCGTCAGTGTGATGGCAATGCGAGTCGGCCATCTTGGTCTGGGCTTCACACGCTTCCAGTGTTGCCATAGCGATAGGGGGCAAACGCATTTCAGAAGTCCCATAGTGTGGGCGGAAATGCTGACACTCACTAAATGCTCTGATCATCAATCTCTTACAAGAACAAGCACGACAGAAGGATCAGGTCCCTCTTTTTCTGGCATACACTCTCTAGTGCGTTTTAGACTGGGTGATCAGGCCCAGGCTATGGCATAATATGTTAAATTGAGGGTCCCGGGGATTGCTAGAAATTATTGATGGAGTTTCATTCTGGCTCTACAATCCAAGTCAGGCTTAATCATGCAGGACATCTGGGGGCATCAGTATGACAGGGATGCGTTTTAGCTGCCTGCCTTTTTAATCCTTACTTATCAGATTTATGTATGAATGAGTTCTATGTAGATTATTTCTCCCTAAAATAGGATTGTTCGGTATCCCCACACTACTTTATGCGCAAGACATCATTCTGATGAACAAAACACCAATTGGGTTACAAATAATTTGAGCCTATCTATATCAAAGTCAGCGATCATAGTCACAAGGAAATCCAAAGTCAAACAGGTCCATAAATGGCATATAAATATGCCACACTCAAAGAGATGGACATGTTCATTTATCTAGGGTTTCCAGTTTACTCTAAAACATTCACTAAGGCATCAATCAAAACCAAAATCAAAATCAAAACTGGCTCGTTATATGCTCAAACCAAAATGTTTTTGGGGCAATACTGTAGGTTCACATTTACCCCTGTGATTAGATTCTATGTGGGCAAGGTGCTTCCCTCAATACTTTACAGTCTATACATTTATAATCTAGAGTGTGGTAAATTGGAAGTGATTGAAGTGATGTTTTGGAAGAAATGATTGGGTCTCCCACAATCCCTGCCATGCTAAAACACGAGTTTGGGATACTGTCCTGAAGGTCATATGTTTTTTGGGCTAAATTAAAACTATATAGGAAAATCCTTTGTCCCCTTCCCAATTCGCTATATGTCACTCAGCATTCTGTTTTCTCTAATAAATCATTTAAACCATTGGAGCTCTTTGCATTGGTTCCATGTCTTAAAATCACAGCAGAAATGGCTGTGAATACAAAATATTGCGGCAAAAATGCAGTGGTTTTTTTGTG
This sequence comes from Ambystoma mexicanum, assembly GCF_040938575.1. Taxonomy (NCBI): domain Eukaryota; kingdom Metazoa; phylum Chordata; class Amphibia; order Caudata; family Ambystomatidae; genus Ambystoma; species Ambystoma mexicanum. The sequence goes on from NC_090936.1 coordinate 153,729,693, forward strand.
CCACAATCATGTAAAGGATGCGGGGGACACCCCCGCACACCTCGTCCCATTATACCATTTAAAGGGAGTGGGGGACACCCCTGCAACTCCTGCTCCCCTTAAATGGTATAATGGGGTACACCTTTACCAGGTCAAACCACAGCATTTTTGCTGCGATTTTTTTTTTTATTATTATTTTTTTGTTTTACCTGCAACATTTTTGCTGCAATTTTATTACCTGATACCTTTGCATTGGAGTGTGACAACGTCTTGAAGGATATCGACTTTTGTAGGCAATCTTTAGTGGATAATCCTACAAGACCTTAAGTGGATAATCCTACAAGTCTATTAAGTTGACTGAATGGAGTCGGGATCAAGATTAAGTTGCTAGGCATTCCCTATGTCAGGAGTTTGTGAGATTGCATAGACCACCAAGCACACTCCAAAAATACCCAGTACAATTTCCAGACCATTCTTTCCATTAGGTTCTATATGCGTGTTCGTTTTTACTTATTAGGACCCTTCCAACGATGCAATCCATGCATTATCATCTTAGCAATAAATAGAAGATTGCGTGAAACGCTAAAGCATTTATTGATTGGGTGTCCTGCTATCTCGTCTTTGCGACTACAACTGTTTGAGAAGTTTGTGAACAGGTACGAGGACACTTTGACTCCCATTTTCTGGGAGTGATTAGTGAGCAGGAATCTCAATTTGCTCAGCATTGCTCTGGTCCATCATTTAATTAGGGTTCATGCACTTTTAAGATAAAATATGTGTATATAATTGTCTAACTATTTAACTAATTTAACTGCAGATCATATTCCTATATTGTACTTTTTATACCTTTTTTTTTAAATGTGCACATTAAGTGTTATGAATTTTATTCTTGTTCGTATGTTATAATTTTCTATTTTGTATCTTAGTGTTAAAGTTAAACCAAAAAAAAGAAATTATGGGAACTCACACTCATCTTTTGGTTTCAGGGGATGTGCTTGGACATTCACTACCGCTCTTCCAGCTTCATGGCCCGGACAAATTCACGGTTGTTTGATGTTAAAAACGCTGTGATTTCCACTAAGCTAGGATCTTGACTGGGAAATGCTGGTTTGAAATTGACTGCTAGTTACTGGTGTTCGGTCAGTTGCTTTGTTCATTAAAGGTTTCGTAATATACCTCCCATCAGATACCTATTCAATATGTCTTTGTTTGGTTTGTAGCACCTTTAATCAGGTCTGTTTTGCACACAAAAAGAGTCTGAAACACTGTCTCCTTCACTAAAAGTTAAAAAAAATGTCTTTCTATCAAGTTGGGGAGAACAATGGTAGGTTATATTTTAACCAAATCATGTACGTTTTGCCCTAATTTAAATCATTCAATGTGCTGGAAAGGAGGGCTTCAGTTTGCTACTCGCGGTTTATAAATCTGGTACAGGACTGGACTGATGAATCCATATAATCTTTGAATGATATGTTTAAATGTTAGTGTGAGTTGGTGATTGGTGTCTACAGACCTGACCTCTTGTATAGCTCTAGAATGTTGTGCATCTTGCATGAATCTGTGCTCAATGTAGATGTTGTCAGTTGTATGTCTTAAAGCCATTGACAATTAAACTGTGTTCACACCGGACCATGATTATTTTGTTAGCCTGTTGGTTGAAAGATTTAATTTGAGGACATGCTCTTGGACATCACATTTTTTGTTCTCGACTTCTTTGGGTTTAAGCGAAGTGCATAGCACCTCACTAGCTGCATACATTAATTCTAAGCAGCACCAAGACTCTTGAGGAACTTTAAGCGCCCAGTGTAAATCATATTCAAATCCACCAACATTTGTGAAGCATACATGCTTTTTATCATACCATCTAAAGTGGTGCCCCTTTTGAAAGTGAAAATACATACTGAATGGGAGTTGGCTCATTTACAAACAGGTTACACGCTAATGGCAAATGGCAAATCATGTGTTGCCCACAATCACACATTTCCACGTGGTCAGAGGCAGGGAAATTGTAAGGTGTACGGGGAGAAAAGTACTTTACTTGGCTCTGAATTATGATGGGCGCCAAGAACAAGGAGAAGAAAGTGAAGACACATGATTGGAATAGGCAGGGACTTCAGATTTACTATTCACCTATGAAAAATGCATTGTACTTGGACGTTTACAACAGGATGACTTTTCAGGAGAGTGGGCACCTTTCTAATAAGCTGCGCCCAAAACATTTGGTAAGTGTGCATGCCTTAGAGAGCATCTCAAAGCATGACTCAGGGCAGTGCATCTTCTTTGAAGGTGTTATGGACACTCCCTGCTTCAAGGATAAGATTGTGTGATACACCGGTGCTTTACATGAAAAAGCTTCATGCCCAGGAGTGCCAAAACACAGACAACCTATGACCATCACCCAAAACATTCCTCTGCTGGAGGGTTCATGGATTCCAGGCGATGCATTGTGTTTGGACCTCTCTAAAGCCCTAGACCTAAATCCAATTGTAAGGATCCAGGCACAGCCTAAGAGTTCTCAAATCCTGTTCACAAACACATGAACAAGGCTGAGATGTTGGATGCCATCAAAGGTCATGATCAGAGGTAATTTCCGAGGACATTTGCTGTAGCGTAATTGCCCATGCAAAATGGACTTGCTGTGGTCATTCAACAGAATGGGGCAAACGTGTGCACCGTTGACTACGGATTATATTACAAGAGTAATATACCCTAACTACAAACATTTAATTCTTAACACGTTTCGACAAATAAATGAGAGATACAAATAAAACATTATACTGAGACTTCAGTTCGTGGTAATGGACCAGACACAGCTTGCAGTGATCCTTAAACATCACCTCATCACCTCCTCCCTGTGTCTCCTGCACAGACCAAGAGGACAGGCGGTACCAACTAAATCCAATAGAAAGGACATCTTGTCAACTTACAAAAGCCATCACATTGATAATGCACACATTCAGCCAAGTTCATTTTCTAAAATCAAAAAAGATGTTTTCAAATGAATATCCAACCTGCATACTGTGATACGATATTAGAAAGTAAAATAAAATATGTTTTGGCGTAGTGTCCAGTCTAAACTGCACACAACGATAAGATAAGATGGCAAACTAAATCATATACATCACAGAGGAAGTGCTGAGTTTAGAGAAAAAGGAAGACTGAGTTTCAGTTCAGAGTTGGGAGTTCAGATGGCAGATTAAAGCAGCAGGCAACCGAGAGGCAAATTCGTGGCTCGGCTACATTTTGGGGTGGCACTTCAAGGCAAATTAGAACCATTTTATTTTCTATTTTCTATTTCAAAGACTTAGAAGGCCAGGCATACTGACTGTTTTGTCCCAAGTCTGAATCAGAGAGCCCCTTTTAATTGATGGAAGAATTAAAAGTACAGTACCTTTTGAGAGAAAGAGTGTTGTCCTACAAAGAATCCTTTGCTATGAATATGGTCATTTGAATAAGATTTCCAAGTTTGAATCAGAGAGCCCCTTTTAATTGGGGGAAACTTTAAAAGAATAGTAAGCAAGAAAAAGTTGAATTGATTTGTCTTGAGCCCGCTGTATACTGGCAGTAATTTAAAAACACTGCAAGCTCTGGGAGAAAGTGAGCATTGTCATTTTAATGAGATGATCCAGGCAGAGGTCATCTGAAATAAGCGTATGTTGCACTTGTTGGTGCTATAGATTTTCTGAGAATATTTTTCATCTAGAAACTGATCTATTTTAGAATCCATTTGGGAAGCAGAATAAATCGTTGCTTTGAACGTTTCTTTCAGATTAAACAGCGAAGGCTGTGTTTAGTGTCTAGAAGCAACTAGCAAGCATGTTTTTCTGAGATGATTGGAATTGCAACATCATTGTTTTGTAATCAATGCTGATATATAGTGGCATGTGCAGTGCAGGATGATTATCACATTATTGGGAAGAACAACTAATCATTATTGAAGTATCTAATTTGGTTTTAGTAAATGATAATGTTTAGGACTGCTAAATTGAACTAAACTGCTTTAAATAAATATTTTAAAAATACCATGTCATGATTCTTGAAGTGTCATGGTCTAGTGGCTGAACAAAAATAGTTGATTGATTGCCTTGTCAAGCGGACATAAGACTTCCTTTGGGCAGGAGGTGGGAGGGGTGAGAAACAACCACTCCTGTCAGGGATGATGACTACAAATAGGGCCCTATTCTCCCCATCCCACTCTGTGCTGAAATGCTTCTGCGCAGACCACATATTACTCACACCATGCCCCAAACAAATACTTGCCCGTCTCCTCTTATTTCTTTCAGAAACTAACTGCATGTGGCCAGAAATCAGTTCGGAATGAGCAGCAGGTGGGCAAGGCATTAGTATGCAGAAGATAGCATGGGGGGGGGAGAGAGAGAGAGAGAGAGAGAGAGAGAGAGAGATAGAGAGAGAGAGAGACTGCTTGCCTACACAATGGTAACACTGCTGACAGCATGTAGCTGCCCCTCTGCCAGAGAGAGCTCGTACAAAACCCAACAGAACCCTTAGAACACGGCAGATTGGATCAAGAGGCAGACTCGCCCACCGGAGTGCCTCTAGAAACTGGGCCCAGAATCACAAACGCGAACCTGAGCCTCCCCAGACCTCTAGACTCGATATGCAGCGAGCACATGTGGAGTGAGTGAGTGGGTGGGGCTTAGCCCCTTTCTTCTAGCCTAATGTCAGACAAACACACCCTGGGTGGGGAAGACATGGCCAGATTGGCCAGAGAAAGCCAACCAACCGCATCAGAAAGAGGGGAATTTGTACTGGAAGCGGGAAGTGTGGGTGTTTCGGGTGAGGTCAGAGGTGGAGGTGGACATTGACCAAGAGATCAGCAGAAGGAAGGAGGGACTGTCGGCTTGTGGAGAAGAGCGTTGGGGAAGGCGTGGCATTGGCTTTGGAGTGAAAGTGGTTTTGAGGTGTGAGTGGGCATGTGTGTGAGACAATTGTATAGAGAGAGTAGTGTAAGGTGTGAGGGTGAGAAGTATGGTACAGGGAGGACGGAGGGCAACTGAATAGTGGTGTGAGACGTGTAGAAGTAGTGGTATTGTTGGAGTAGTAGTAGTGCACAAGGAGTAGTAGTGTGGGAGCCGGAGTAGTAGTACAGTGAGATGAGAAGTAGTAGTGTAGGAGGAGGAATAGTCTTGGAGGAGAAGAAGCATGGGAGTGGTGTGGGAGGAAGAGTCATAGAATTGGAGGAAGAGTAGTAGAGTGGGAGGAGGAGAAGTACTAGCGTAGGAGGAATAGTGGTAGTGGGGAAGGAATAGTAGTATTGGGGAGGAGTAAAAGTGAGAAGAGAGTCAACATCAATGGGTGGATGCAGGAGACAATAGGAGTCAAACATCAGAGGGACAGTAGGTTGGTGGGGTGGAGTTAGAGGAGAGGAAGTGGATAGAATAGCGATGTAGGCGACAGTGAGTGTGAGTGAAACTAGCTGAATTCCACATAGTAACTGCAAGGCACAACCCTAATTTCTATTAGAAAACAAAACTTGGTGAGAGTAGGGAAAGATGGGAAGTCCCTGATGGAGCCAGCCAGCCTGAATTTAGGGAGCCATCACTAATCTAAGTTGGGACGTGGCAGTGGGGGTCAACAATCAGCACTAACTGGGGGTTACAGATGACTGTGCTAGGGGGGAGGGTTGCGGCAACATAGAGAGAGAGATAGAGAGAGAGAGAGAGGGACAGCCCTAGGTCTCACAAATATCTCAATAAAGACCCTTGAACTTTCCTTGAGACTCAAGAGTGTTTTCTGTGCCATCTGTGACATGTGCCAGAAGTGGGTTTCAATAGAGTCTGACCCAGAGGTCGCCTCACTCCAAAAATGAATATAGATACGCCCTTGGAGCCTGTATATTCCAGAGTAACTACAAACCCCAAGGCTGGGATAAAGTGATCTGGGAAATAGGAATCTGGTTAAGCTACATAAGCTTATACCTGACGTTGGTGGGAACCAAGGACCAGGCTTAGAAAGCTATAGCAGATATTCTACAAGGTCAGAAAACCTGGTCTGAGAAAGAGACCATCCTTGCAGAGGGGTTCCACGAAAACCTGATAGAATGAATACACAAAGCATGGGCAGTGACTAACCAGTGGGAGAGGATTCATGCCAGTACAAGCCGTCCGGCAATATTTTCCTGGAGGTAGTGTCTTTCAACATTGGAGGGACCCTACAAGTCTAGAGGAAGAAGAAGTCATTTTAGATCCCTTTGCAGTGGTTGCGAGCAGACCAACACACTAAAACAGTAACCAGCAAAAATGGAAGAACTATTAAGGGCCCTGGTAGAAAGGTATCTGCACGTCAGCTACCATCATCAGAAGACTTTAACTTCATTACACGGAAACATGTCTTAAAGGCGAGAACAGGCAGCAGTGCCTCCAACGATCCTACAAAAGCTTGGCACTGGAGAAGACCCAGCTGCATTCTTTGTCAACCTCAAGAGGGTGGTTGAGAAGGCAGGGTGGCACTGAGATCGTTGTGCCAGATTCATTGCACCATCATTGACGGAAGAAGCCCTGCAGGTCTTGCAGGCCTTTAACCTCAATGGAGAACCCCATATAATGACTTAAAGCAAGGGATACTGGAGCGGTTCAGACAAAATCAAGAACATTATCATATGAGGCTGAGACATCTATGCTTGTAACAGGAAGAAACACCAAGATAAATGTCCTATCAGGTCAGAGACCTTTTAAACAAATAGCTAGCTAACAAAACCCTGGAGGTATTGAAAGAAATACTGACATTGGAGCAATTCACAGTCTCTCTAATTATGTGTTGTACTCTTCTAATTGAAGTCAGTGTTCCTCTTCAGGGCAAAAGGTCAGAAGGACACCAGGGTTAAAATGCATGTCATCAGTGAATACTAAAGACATCCACTGTTTTCTCTATGTACCTCGAATGATGCAGGGGGTGGGTGCTCTGACCATGTCTGCTCCACAGTTCTGTATCTTTAAATGTCTAGTGATTTTGATGGTCACATTTAATGTAAAGCAATGTACCGTTAAGCATTTCATTCAGGCGACGCACACCTCAGTCTCAGCCCAGTATGCAGCGTGCAATTGAAATGCTTATGTTTTAGATGAGATTCAATATTGAGATGATACACCACTCATATCACACCCCCTTTTCAAATACCCTGGTTCACAATGGACCATCCTTTGCACAGGGGCAGACATTCTACCTACAACTGCAGGGGTAAAGAACAGGACTTGAAACAGAGTAGAGAACTTGAGCAATTGACCAGTCACCCCACAAGAGCTCCTCGCTTGCACACCTAGCACCAGTTAGATTAAGGGAGTCCAACACGAGGGCATGGCTCAGGTGTGTGAAACGGAGGGAGGACTGTTGAAGTGTAGTCCCTAACCAACACCAAGTTCTCCATCAGAACTGCAAATGATCCCCAGGGGCGGACCCCTTCAACTAGTCCCCATACCAGCTGCAGAGAGATAAAGAGAGATACCCTCCTGAGTTACCTTACACCAGAGAGAGTCAGGAAGAGGCATAGAGCCCCTTTGAAGGGAAGGGGCTGTGGCAGAATGGTGTGGGAGTCTAGAAAATTAGCTCATTTGTGGATGGCTGGTGAAGGAAGCAGAAGGAACTGATGCTGAAGCAGGAGAAAGGTGTAGAGACACTGGAAGCCAGGCTAGGAGGGACCCTGGAGGCTGAGATCAGGAACAGTTAGGTGCCTGGAGGATCGACCCAGGCTACTGGAAAGGGTAGATCCAGGAGGCTGGGGACAATAGTCTCTGGAGACTGGGAGAAAGTAATCACAAAGTGCTGGGGAGAGGAGAAAGAAGAATTATTCAAAGGAGATTAGGAGAAGGAGTGAGAGGAGGTGCCTAGACTAACCGGGGAAGAGAGGGTACACAGAGGCATGGAGAAAGACGCATTCCATGAAGGTGCCTGTGGAGGAGGAGTAAAAGGGAGTTAAACAGGAAGTGGTGAGAGGAGTCAAGAAGGAGCTGGTGAGAAAGGGTAAAGCGGAGCATGACCAGACAGGAGAGGTGAAAAGGACAATTACCAAACGGTTGTTCAGGAGAGATGGAGAGTTAGAAAAGTGAAGTTATGAAGAAGAAAACTGCCAGAAGGTGGAGAAAGGAGGATGGACGAGAGGATTGAAGAAAAGACAGAAATAGCTGAAGAATGGGAGAAGGCGAGAGGAAGATACTATTAGTAGTGGAGAGTACAAGGAGGGTTCACGAGACCCTGATAAAAATAAGTTGGTGTTCCGGTGTGATGAATCCTGAATAGTCATCACTGAACCCCAGTCTGGGATATCGTCCCATGTGGCCAGGGGAATGCTGCCGCTACCTGACCCTAACCCTTGGAGTGGTACCAGGAGGGAGGATCACATTGGAGGAGATGGCTGTCAAGAGGAAGCAGTGACTCATTTGGGAGGTATGTGGTATTCATCCTCTTGTGAGGAGAAAAGTGCTGTTTTTCTCAATTACTTAATGGCATGCTGTCCCTGCACAAAGCCCTCCCATGGAAATAACCAACGAACACATCATCAAAAGTCATCTAAACAGTATAAGGTTTGTGTCTTGAGAGTTCAGGAATTAAATGTGCCATCCACCAATGGTGATGAGTTTATCTAGGTGAAGGTCCTGACCCCGATGTTAAATCCGAAACCTTTTACATATCACCTACTCCTATAACTCTGTTTATGAATCACTTAAATCTAACTGAACATCAAAGAACCAAATCCACTATGGACTTCAATATCCATAATTCATGTGGTACTGGGACGAGGAAGAAGAACTCAGAGTTACTAACGTTCAGAAATACTGTTAATCAGAATGTGAGGTCTAGTAGTTGTGGAACAAGGCACCTGAGCGGGACATTTAAACCCAAGAATGGGCTTCAGGTGGGGAGAAGTGTGGCAGGAGTAGTAGAGACAGAAGCAGTCTGGAGTCCTGCAAACACAGGAGACACCAAAGGTAAAACGCCAGCTGAAGCCGACATGGCCAGAGAAAGCAGTGAGACTGCAGAGTGCATACAGCAGGAAGCAGCGTAGTGGATTGCAATGGGAGAAGAGACCTAGCCGAATGGGAAACATGTTCCCAAACCGACATGTGCTGCATTGGTGAGCAGGAGGACGTGGAGGTGCAACGGAGCTGGCGGGGCACCAGAGAAGAAGCAGGCAGACTGCTGAGGTTGCGCGGAGGCTAGCAGAGGAGAGAGCTGAGTGCACAAACTCTGTCACAGCAGCAGAAAGTGAAGCAGAGAATCCACAACAGACCGGTGAGTTGGCATGAAGCGAAAGTGACCCCGGGGCACTCCGAACAGGACATTTTGCAGTAACTGATGATTTTGAATACCAAACCAATAAAGCAGTAAAAAGGGGACAAGGGCGCAATTCCACTTCACTGGGATACCAACTTGGGGAAACCTGTAACCTGCATTGCCCACAGCCAAGAGGATATAAATCAGTAGTACACATGTAACAAGGGCGCAATTCCCCTTCTCTGGGATACCAATTTGAGGAAACCTCTAACCCGCATTGCACACAGCCAAGATGCTGTAAAGGAGCAGTATCAAGACAATGAAGGTGCAAGTCCTCTTCTTTGGGATACCAACTTGGGAAAACCTGCAACCCATATTGTCAAAACGCAAGAGACTATAAAAAGAGGCGACCATTGTTCAACCCTGCTCACATGGAATACCAGTGTGAAGACCGTTGAAACAAACATTGCCACTAAGACTGATTGTAGTTCTATGAGCTTTTCATCCTGGCAGGTGAATAAACCAGGACAGGGATCAACAGTAGTTAGTCTTGGCAGGTGAGTATACCAGGAGAGAGGAAGACATTTTAAAGAAGTGTGGTTGTGGCAGAAAGGTGTGGTGAAATGAACTTGTTAACCATATTATTATTCTGATAAATTGTTACATCATCAAAGGCAGTTGCTGTGATTTAAAAACAGTATTGCAAGTGTGATATACTTCTAATCGCTTTGTATCCTGAGGAAATCAATTGCTTTGGTTTATGAACTTATGTTTTGTGAGGGGGACATTTGCCTTATCAGGAAGGATATTGTGGAGAACAATAATTGCTTTGAGTTTTGAACACGTGTTTATGAAACAGACTTTTACTTTGCCAAGTTGAAGGTTGCATTGGAAGGAGAGTATCTTTTGTCTTGAACTGAACAGAACTTTGTTGAATCAGAACTTTTCCAAGCATACTCTTGCATTGATCCAGGGAAAGAGAACCCAATCCTGGTCACAAGGAGTACTTTTAAAACGTTATAAGTTTGAACCTTTATACTGTTGTCTTGAATTGAAGACAACCATATATTCCTTGTGTTATTTTTTTGTATGAATTAGTGTGAGGGTGTGAGAAACCTGAAGTTGCTCTCACATCTACTTCACAGGGATCTTCTGTTCAGGTGGCCAGGGAAGGGGCATCGCTTTTGTATCCCACCTTTGCTAGTACTAACTTACGCTTCCCTTCCTTAGCCTTTATTGGCTATTGTCAGTACCAGTCCATCATCCCCTAATACTTTTCTTTAAGTACTGAGAAGAAGAGGAGGCAACTAGGAGTAATGCAAATGTCCTATTGCAAGTATCACTCTGGTACTGTGACGAATAAGAGAGGCCAGGCATGTCACACTAATAGGCCTGAACAAGGTCAGGCAAATGGAAAAACGTTGTTTCACCTGCAGCCTATTGGGAATGGACAAGAGTATAACAGCTGAAAGTCAGAAGTGTCAAGAGAGAGGTACGAGAAGTACAAGTGGTACAGATGGAGCGAAGCAGAGAAGACCAGGAAGTGTCTGGGCCCAGAGAGAAGAAGCTGAGATGCTGCAGAGAATCCCAGGAGTCTTGCCAAGTGGAACAAACAGGACCGGGAGCCCTGTGTGAGGGAAAGCAGAGAGCAGGAATCACAGAGAAGCATAGGCAGAGCCAGAGGCTGGCGTCCTTGGAAGTAAGCAGTCAGCGAACTGGCAAATTTCTTTTCCCGGGCAGAAGGGAAGCCGTTGAGTGGAGCACAGTAACCCATTAAGGCTCTGGAAGGGCTTTGGGACTCTGAGCGCTCTGAAGGGCTGTCGAGCCTGTATGAAGTGAAATTTTGCATTATTGAATGCCCAACTCTGTGAAAGCTGAATGTTGATCTTTGGGAAGGGAACGCCAAGATCCCAGTGTTATGTGAACTTTATTGCCTTCATCTTGGGGAAGGGAATCCCAAGACTACATGGTTGTGTGAACTGTATTACCCATTGGAACTTGGGCAAGGGAGAACTGAGACTAAAACAATGAAGTGAACTGTGATACTGATGAATCTAAAGAAGACGTTGATCAATCTGTAACGGAATAAGGTTATATTGAACTATAGTGAACTTGCATCAGAAAACTCTACCAAATGTGGAGCATTTACTTTAGAACACTTATAATTGGTTGAGAACATTTCCCCCACTAGTTTTGTTGTAGTTGTGAGGACAGCATAGGTTTTGACACAGCCAGATTCTTGGTTTGGGCTTATAAGACATGGACTTTCCTTAGATTTCTTTATTCAGGGAAATGGCATCATAGAATAGGATTAGTTAGGCGTTACACCTTCCTGAACATTAATAACGCTTGTTTTAAATATACCTTTATTGTCTGTGTCATCTCTCGTGATACCATGGCTGTCTCACAGAGGTTCAGAGACATTTGGACACTATGCCCTCTTTCTTTAGTTTAGTTTGCTAGGTAGGGACATCCTCATTAGGATTGGGACAGATCAGCGTTTATCTCGGCCCTTTTTATTTTAATAAATGGCAAACTTTGAGAACACTATACATATGTGTCCGTCTCGCATTTCTGATCCCTCAGAGCGGAGAGCGGCAAACCCCGAATCAGAGAATGCAGATGTATGGAAGGGGAAGGAATGAACTTAGAGTGAGACAGCGATGAGTAGAGAATTATTGGTTTGGTAGGCCATGGATCTAGGACCATGAGAGATGGAGTTGGGAAGAGACCTACTAATGGAGCTTAGTCAGCCTAGCTAAGCTCCTTGTTGTCCTATGATTCAGGGTCATGGAAAGGCAAGCTGCCAGGCAATGCTGGGCACCGAACCAGCCTGCAAAATTGCACTTACAACTTGATACCCAGGAGGAAGCCTCCCTATCATACTGTAAGTCTGAAATTGACAGAGAAGGAACCTGAGAAGCCACGAGAGGAATCATAAGAAATGTTTATTTGAAATCCTTTGTGGCTGTTTTGATTGAGAGGAGCCATGAGAGACATTTCATTTGGAATACGTTGGGTGTTGTTTGGAGCACCGTGCATATTCTCTTTGCATCTGCTTTTTTGAAATACGATGCTAGAAGAGTTCAGGACCAAGGCTTAGCCAGAAATTAAGAACTTTGTATTTGAACACTGTTGTGCCTCCTTGAGAGACAATGGGCCTCATTACGAGTCCATGCGGTAGCCGTGCTGGTAAAACCAGCAGGCTTCCGCCAGACTCGTGGGGATTTACCGGCTCCGGAATTACCGGGGCATTACAGCCCTGGTGATCAGGTAATTCCGGAGCCGGCATTCTGTAAATCCCCATCACCATTCCCGTGAAGTCCCACAGGACTCCATGGGATTGGGGAAGTGGAAACACTGGCACCATGTGGTTTATGGTGTTGGTGTTTCTGCGTCCGTCTGCGGCCGGTGGCGTAACGCCCACCTGGTCAGACCTGGCGGGTGTAACACCACACGGCCACAGAACATGTAGTTAACCGGTCCGGAAAACGGTGCCGGTATGGTTTTTTTGGCACCGTTAAATCCAGAGTAGCTAACTTGTAATGAGGCCCAATGACTTTTGAGATTATCCTGAGAGCCAATCACATTCTGCTGAATTACCATTCTCACAATGGTTACGTTCTTTTAATGCACATTCATAGCCATAGGGGAATTGGATTCGTTTTTCTTTGTAAGATATCAAAATGAAGTGGTGTTAGGATAAATTATTCATTCCTTGCATACGTTTGATTGAACTTGGCTTCATGACAGTTCAATTAAAATTAAATATGTGTTTTTTAATAGCACTTTGTTGTTTCTTTATTTAACAAATGTCCATGGGTGTAAGTGGACATCCAGTATGGTACCCTAATATCAAACTCTCCAAAGGTCCATTGACTATTGTGAAAAACGTGAGGGTATTCTCCCAAGTAGATACCGAGAATGCCTTATTCAGGTGGGCAGGGACGAACTGGCCCTCTCAGATCCCAATCCTAGGGGAAGACGAACGAGAGAGAGAGGATCACCTGGGTAGGGGAACCCAGGGTTATGCTCAGGGAATTACCTGAGGGAGACGCAGTATTATACCAAGGAAGAAGGTGGGGACAACAAAGTCCCTGAAGCTTTTGTAGGCTGTTCCAGATCTACCCCCCTTTCTCCCAATGAATCTCCCTTGTCCAAAGCAAGCAAACCCTCTGCCTATGGTAAGCGCTTTAGGAACCCATACCTCAGTGGCGTGGGAATCTACATCTCCCAGGATCCCTGTTTTTCTGTAGATACCCGGATAAACCCAGTCATTCTTCTTCCTGTCCCTCTGGTTATCATTTTCCGAACTCCCAATCAGAATTGACAAGACACCACTGTTCCCGTTTTTCCCCCTATTCACGTCACACATCCTGCAACGTTCACTTTTCAGAGTCAACCAACCACCCCCTTCCTTATGACACTTTTTCCCCATCCTACCCCGTAGGATTCTTAGAAAATCTACCTCCCCCTTTTCCCACACGAGCACTTTCTTACACTGTAACAGACAACGGACTAACACCAGAGCGGTTTACCTGACATGTCCCAATACACAGGTCAGGTAGATTCAGGCAATTGACAATAATCACGCACACCTGATGGCCCTTTACCTTCCCCACAGGGATAAAAGGAGGAGCACAAAAGCACACTTCGAGCCAGGCCGAACACCCAGGGAGACATCTACACCACACCGGCAGTACAAAGGGAGAAGCGTTGAGACCTGGAAGGAGAACGAAGGGGAAATTGTGCTTTCTCTTTTCAACTCAGACATGTGACACCTCCAAAAGGGAATTCGTAAGACCGGGAGTTACAGCTGGTGTGCAGAGCAACAGCAATCAATGGTACACAGGGGCCTCCCGCTTTGATAACGCAGTCGGAAAGGTAAACTGGCTACCGTGGTACTATCCTTGACTCCAGAGAACAAAGAAGCCAACAGGTTCAGCACAGCCAGTGAGTCAGTGGAAACTGATATCAAACCGAACTGTGTTAAGCCCAAGGTTGCGAGTAGCAACATTTTGAACGCAAGAAGAAAGAACTTGTGTGTATGTTTGAACATTAAAGAAAGCCCAGTTGAGCTCCGGGTGCAGAGAATATGGCGGCACGTGTGTACTCATTCGAAAAGCTATGACAAGGACGAGTTTTGTTCGAAATCTACAGCAACCGGAAAGGCACTTGGAAAGGGTGGCGTGAGGTGTCAGATTGGTCCTATAAGGGTTACACCAAATCCCTTATACAATTGAAAGTCTCTGACCTGTTGCCCGAGGAAAGCTAGGGGAGGGCAACCCCACTTTCCACAATGATTGTGAACTGTGATAACTGGCAAGTGTGAACTCGACATAGGGATGCCGAAAGAAAGCTAAAGAGAAGGAAACCCAGCTTTCTGATAAAACTGAGCTATACATGAATTGTATTAGGAATACATAAACTGTATACAAGAAGGGGGCCATAGTGAACCCAATGGAGGGTGGTCCATTTGTACAAGCAGGATCCGAGCCCGACAGAGGGATCCCAGGAGCGAGTTTTGTACAAGAAGGATCAGAGCCTGGCAGAGGGAGATCCCAGGGTCGAAAAGCAATCGCCCAAAGAACTTTAGTTTATTTATTATTTTGCATCAATACACCCATGAACCTTGTGTTGACAAGAGTAAACGTGGTCACGGGTTGTCCGCAGTGGGGAATTGTGTAAAAAGACATTTGAATGAAATAAACAATATTAGAAAGGCTGTAGTGAACCCGACAGTGGGAAGCCCAAGTTGCAAGAGGGATCTGAGCCCGGCACAGGGAGATCCAAGGGTTGAAGAACAATCACCCAAGGTACAAGAATACCGAAGAAACCTTTTGTTTTTTGTCATTGTGAAGCACCACAGGCCTTCTAAGGCAAGAGAGTTTTGCAGGAAAGAGACTTGACCTAAGAAAATGTTTATATTGTTGTACTGCACTGTGAACCTCATGCTGACGAGGCCAAGGAGTGTGCTGTGCTTGAGAGTCCCACCTTGTCCTGTGCTTCAAATGTGGGGAAGGGCGACCCAGCCTCACCAAGTACAATAAACACCCTTGAACTGTGATCACTTGTGTCTGTCTTTACTTTTGCCACCGTGAGTTCCTTACACTATATACTTTTTTTTTTAGCAGGAAAAGCAACACGGAAAAGAGCACACTGTACAACACAGTAACTTACTTTTAGTGATGAATAGAACTATGCTCTTTTTTGGGATGCACTAAAACATTTTTGGCATTTACAGGGACGACTCCTTCTTTTCCATTTCAAGGTGGTGTGATGAATTCATTGGAATCATCACAGATTCCCAGCGGACCTCCTCCCATGTGGCCAGGGGGCGGCAGCCGCTACCTGATCCTCACACTGGGTGAGGCAGATATAAGAGGGAGGATCACATAGGAGGAGACCACTGCCAGGGAGATGTCATGACTCCATTGGACGAGACAGGTTATCTCCCTCTTTCCCAATAGGATTACCCTTTAATACCCAAGACCTTAATGGCTTATAGTCAGCTGCTTGTTCCCCTTTTATAGGAAGTAAATAAACCTCTTCT
This sequence comes from Ambystoma mexicanum, assembly GCF_040938575.1. Lineage (NCBI taxonomy): Eukaryota > Metazoa > Chordata > Amphibia > Caudata > Ambystomatidae > Ambystoma > Ambystoma mexicanum. The sequence continues at coordinate 153,745,453 of NC_090936.1, forward strand.
TCAGCTTTTTCTGATCAAACCCCCACCTATTACCAAAACACACATAGCTCCAACACAACACTTTCTGCTTCTGAGGTGCCTTTATGGAAAATCACTAAGAAGAACTGTTTAAACACCATGTATCCATTGACAACCATGGACTCCAACTCCCAGAATGACCCAAGTACTGAGATGAGGAAGATGAAGGAGTTTGTACAAGGTATCAAGAGGTGGAAGCGCAACATGCAGTCTAGTAGTTTTTCCTGAATTACCCGTGCGCTGGACATTTAAAGATGGCAATGGCACTACGGAGTGTGGCAGTGTAGGAGAAGACGTCAGTTCCAATGAGAAGGCTTTCGAGTGCAGGAGACACGTACCGGTTTGGCCGAGCATGGGCGTCCACAGAAGGATGAGAAATGCAGAGCAAGCGCAGGAAGTGCTGTGGAGACGCCCGGAGCTGCACAGGAAGCAGGAAGGACGACTACAGCATCCTGAGTGTGAAGCGAGCCAGTGAGTCAACCCGAAGCAAGTGGGTACCCCGGGGCATTGCGGCAACCGTGCCAATGACAACATGAATGTTTTGAGATTGTTTTGAGATTACTAATACAGAAATTACCAGAGGTTTATTTGAATGCAGAAAAGGCAAAGTACATAGTCATGGCTCAATGTGATAAAAAATGCATAGGATGCAAGTGTGGGGCAAAGTTTGAACACATATTACGACAGACAGATATACATTTGGGTTTTTAGCTTGTAATGTAATTTGTTTATGGGTTTGTTTGATTATGTTCCTTATTACTTTTCCTTTTTGTTTTTTCTTTCCTTATTACATTTTAGGCAAGATAGTGGATTCAGTCTGTATGTGTTCTACAGCAGAATGTTCTATTGTCTTAGATATTTTTTACATATATTTCAATTTTAAGTGGCAACCATTTCAATGGGAGTGCGCCGTCCTGAAGAAGATGGGCATCAACCGTGAAACATCTTAGATGCTTTGCACCATCGAAACTATGTTTTTTTCATCCATGCCAGACCGAGAACTATACATTAGGTCATGACAGTTTAGTAGTTGACGTACGGCACCCCTTTTTAGCTTTAGAAGAAACCATTATTGTATTGTTGATGCATTTGTGGTACTTCCTGAATTGACATATGCTTCCGCAGTCTCCGACCACCACTTGAATAATCCCCTTCATCCAGGTCAGGTGTTCGGACAGCTCGGAACAATTATGCCAGTATTGATTGAATTGACAGTATTGCTTTCATACAAGCACTTTGTTTGATCATGCACTTTATTTTCACAAACAATATGCATATATTAGATATGAGCTTGAAATAAAGTTTAATATGTATGTTTTAAACTAATGATGAAATTCAAATAAAATACCTTTATTTTCAATATAGGTTTTGTATGTGTTTTGATCTGTGATCACGAACTTGTGGGTCCTTCCTTTCCCTGACCCTATGCCGAATCCCCTTACAATTTGTTATTTGATTCCGCTGACATGTTCCTTGTTTTTATTATAGATATACCGAGTGCACCATGGTATATGCAGTGTTGGTGATACATACAAGGGTATCAGGCAATTGAAATACATAAGAAGTCCTGGCAGCAGAGTGCACCAGGCATCTGGAATCGCATACAGAGTCCTGGCAGGGGAGTATACCAGGCGAGGTACAAAGCTACAAGGAAACCTACAGAAGAACAGTGTTTATTAAGAAGCTCTGGTACGAGAGCATACCAAGCAGTTGGATTTGCATAAAGAAACCTGGCAGGGGAGTACACCAGGCGAGTTTCAAAGCTACAAGGAAAACTACAGAAGAACAGTGTTTGTTAAATATGAGAGACACTTGTGTTAAAGATTGTTGCAGAAATTGTTGCATAAACAGGAACATTGTGAATCAAGGAGAGATTCAAAGGCACTGTAAGTAAAAGAGACTTTGCCAGCCCATTTCAAGAATCCAGGGAAAAGGAACTACCCTCTGGGTCTAAGGTCTTTCACCTTGGAGAAAGTTTCAGCTGGAGCATTTCTAACTTTTTCTTGTGAACACTTTATTTTGCCAACATCAGGTTGAAGAAATTTCCTTTTACATTTTACTGTTTTGTTTGTAGTGTGAGGCCCAGGATAGGAAGTTTTGGACGCAAAAATGGTTTTTCAGTTATTGACATCCTGACACAGACAGATCCTTAGTTTTGTTTTTGAGTTCAGGAAATTCCTCTTTAGAAGTAGGGTCAAAGAGGAATGTTTCCAACCCCTTTTCATTTAAAATAAAAGTCTTTAACCAAAACATGATGACTTTGTGTCCGACCTACATTTCTGAGCCCTCACAGTGGGGAACTTGCATCCCAACACTGGTATATTGGCAGACTGGCAGTTTCCATAGCATGGTCTACCTAGAGTAGGACTTCTTGCCCTCCATTTAGAACTGGATGCAGTCAAAAGTATTGGCAAATATTGTGGTCAGACTGGAACCTGCAGTATTTGTAACACTTGGAATATCCAAGTTTAAAAAAGAAATAATGTCTTTAGTAACGAGGGCCTAAACAGGGACTTCTGAGAGGAATCTCTTCATCAAGGAAAAGAAGCAATAATCATATGCAAATGTATCCCAGCCTCCCCCCAAAACCCTGAAAACCAAATTGTCCCCATCTGTGCATTACCCACCAACCAAAAGAATCATGCTGCAGTGTAAGGTCTTATAGATAAGTCTTGAACTCCACCAGAGCTTCCATCATGATTGAGCACTTTTGTCCATCCAAAGAATCACATGCCTCTGATACTAGTCAGTAAAAAGTTTTTCTGCTCATACAGGATGTTCAGTCTCGCTGGGTATTTCCCACTCCTTTCGAGCATCCAATAGCTCTCTCTGAGGTTGTTGTGTGGCAGTGCCCTGGTTCAGAAATATAAGAACTCTCTGACCCTTGTGAATGATCTGCTACTTTTGTGTTGCAGGCACCAGAAGTCAGGCTATGCAGCTACGGTTTGCTAACAAAGCCGAAAATCAGTTTCCCTCTCGATACATCACCACCTTACCCTTTATAGGGAAACTGAAAGATTTCAGAATTAAGAATTCTCATACCCCTGACTCAATCCTAAGCCCCCACTCCAATAGTCCTAACAAGAAGACCCCAACATGTGTTGCTTCCGGTCCTGCCTCTATTCGAAGTACCCAAACTGCACTTCATAGTTGTATTTTCTTACTTCATCATCTTTTCTTTGCAAATTGCAACAGTGGCACAGTTTTGGAAACCCTGAAAAGCATCCAGCCTGGAGAAGGAGTCATAACATGCAGCCTCCAGAGGGAGGGGTCACCATCTTCTCATTTCCCTCTTCTGCTGACTACACCTCAGTAACGTCCATACTCAAATTGCTCATGTGAGTCTCCATCATAGTTATTTTTGCCACTATGTTTTTAGATTGAGTTTCCATCATTTGAAGCGTTTCATTAAGAATTTCTTCTCCCAAGTGTGAAGGCATCATGTAACAAGACACAGACAGCAGATATAAAGTTCAAACTAAAGATATTTATTAACTTAAATGTTAGGATGGTAGAAGGCCTAACTAGCCCTATGCTAAGGTGGTATTTCCCTACTCAAACAAAACTAAGGAAAGTCTGAGTCAAAGAGTTCAACTTAACAGTCTGTCTGCGTCCAAAACCTATGCTTGCCCTCACAACTAAAGCTAAACAGTGTGTAGAGATGTCAACAATCAAAGAAATGGTGATCGACACAAAGGTCTGAGCTTCTTCCAGCTCTTAGCTTCTTCTTCAGCTCCCCTTCCCAAGTTCAAGAAAGTTCCACAAAAAGGTCTCAGGATTTACCTTGATGAAGTTCAAACAGATCCACAAATGTCTCAGGGTTCCTTTCCCCAAGTTCAAAGAAACACAGTTCAAACAAAAAGAGTCTCGACGTCCTGTCCTCAAGACGATGTCGCAGTTACTCAGGTCTCAGGGTTCCCTTCCCCAAGACTTCAATGTAGCAACCAATATGTGTTTCAATCTTTCAAAAGTTCTGCTTCTTTGTCTTTCACAATGTAGGGCTCACTGGTCTAGGTGCAGTCGACAGACCACACGGTCCACCCATCACAGGTCGAGCAACTAGGACCCCTAGGTTCTTCAGCCCACACAGGTTCCATTTCGTTTGCCTCTGTATAAGTTCCAATTCATTTAGTTTCTTCTTGTCAGCCTCTTGATTTTATGTGCAGTTTTATACTCTTCCGGATTTTCCTATTTAGCCTCTTGGCTTTGCCATAATGTATCACACACCTCTTGTCAGTCTTTGGCCTTGCCGCACTGCATCTGTTCACAAGATTCACTTTGTGGTGGCCTTGTTCATGCCCCACCTTTGCTTGCACTCCTTCACGCTTGCTCTTTTCCCCATAGGTTGCTTTAATATGGGTATTTTCCTTTTGAGCCTTCATTTGCTATTTGCTTTGTCTATAAAGTTATATTTCAGCTCAGTATTCAACATGTTTTAATTTTAGGTTTTCAGTCAGTTCAATGTTCGATATGCATAGTTTAGCACTGCTTTAAACTTCCATTCAATTGGATATTCAATAGGCATGGTTTAGTGCTGTTTTAAACTTCCATTCATTTCGGTATTCATTATATATAATTAGCGCTGTTAAAGAACTTCCATTTCAGTTTGTTATTCCATATGTATCGTTCATCTTGGTGTGAAGCTTTCATTCATACCGCTCTTCATTACTTGAACGCAGCCTTCCGGAGTGCCCCGGCTTCTGAGTGGCTTCCCCCAGCACTCACCGGTCTTTGGCGTCTTTCTCCGGCGGCTCTTGCTGCTTCCTTGTGTTTCCCATGCTGGCGCTCTGATCTCTGCAAGCCACGCTCGCACACTGGTTGGAATTCTGTATACGCTGACAACTTTGTTGCTGCTTGGCGGATGCGGACAGCTTCCTCTCTCTCTCTCTCTCTTGTTTGTTCGCTGCCCCAGCTGCTCAAACACTGTCAAGGAGGCTCCCAAACCTCGGGGATGTCGGCCGGCATCCTGGCTACTCTTCAATTCCCACCATGGCTGCCTCCTCAACGAAAGGGTCCCCTGGTCTCTCCTACACAGGCCTCACTGTTGCTCACCTCTCTGCTTCACTGGTCTCTCTTTATACACTTGCAGCTCCCTGAATGTTTTCAGGTGTGGATGCCTAATTAGACTTGCCTGACCATGATTAAGGGGACATACCTGACCCTCACAGTACTCTGCGGGCATCTTCCTTGTCCCAGTATCAGTGAGGTAAAATGAAGGTGTAGTATTCATTACTCTGTCTCATCTTCCTCGTACGAGTGCTTTCAAATGTCAAAAGTGGGAAATGAGTGAAGAGGTCTTGCAGAAGCCCATAAAGGTCGGGGGGGGGTTAGGTTGGTCATGACAGGGAAAGGGGGAGACCATGTCTCACCCGTGGGCTTCCTCCTCTCTCTCACCCTCCTTCTGTGTCTCAGAGGTTTATAATTCTTCCAGGTGTTACCCTGACCATCCTACAAATGCTTCTGGGATTATAGGTTTATTATGGAATGGGAAGGGGGAATACCGTGTTTCCCTCGTGGATGTCCTCTCCCCAATCCCCAAGGACCCTCCACCCAGGCGATCCTCCCTAACTTTTTCACCTCAAGGGTCTGGCTCCAAAAGTGATGGCCTTTTCCTCCTGGCCACCTGAGAAGGGGATTCAAGGGGAGTAGATTTGAGGACACCCTCAGGTTTCGCACACAGGTAGATGCAATCACTGGCAGTGATGGGGTTTACCTCATAATTATCTGTAACACCTTTTATCTGGGCCTGGGGATGCCTCCTAAACATTCTTAGCTACTTTCCCTGCTTGTTTGTCCTGCAGCTTCTTTATTGTCCATGAACTACCTGGCACGAAAGATAACAAAGAAAAAGTAGGCCGTGTATCATCAAGTTTCTTCCAACCTCCCCTTCACGACTGATCTCAGGCTGTGCAGAATCAAGCAGAATCCCATGCTGTGCAGTGAAGCACTGATCCCCAGTGGGTCTTGATCTTCACTAAATGTAGTACTTGTATCTCAACCATTGATCCAATTTGGGTTGCGCTCACTTCTACTGGCTGTCGCATCCAAACACCACCAAGGAGTCTGCTGCTGGTGCATGTTCATAGCCTGCTCCATGGCGCCCAGATCCCCTGCCTACTGCCTTCAGGATAGTTTCCCATCATGCCCCAAAGCTTCCCCATGTCAGAAAGGAGACAGGACCTGGATAATATGAGGAGTCCGGAATGAAACTTGGATTCATGTTAGTGTCAGAATGTAGCAAAGTATTAACCGAAAAGGATACAATACTCAAAAGGATACAGGAGGTAGGGTCTTCCGGATCCCTGTTCACACGATTTGATAGTTGTGAAGTCAATTGAAGACCTTCCAAATGATACAACCCTCTGGCTGATAAAACAGGCAGAGCGATGGATCACTGGAAAGGGCGTGGGTAAGGTATAGAAAGCCAGCCTAGAACAAATTAAAGTATCATGAATAACTGCTCCAACCTGAGTATGATGAATTAGATAATGACAGGAATGTTCACACTGACCTTTAGTTTAGGGTGGAAGAATCCAGAAGTCTCTTGATGAAAACGAAAGTAGAACAAACGGCAAGGAAGGGAAAATTAGTAAGGGAGACTTATCCCGAACGGAACGAGGCTCACGCTAGATACGGGTTGAATTCACCACAGGATAGCGTCCAAAAGTTCAGTTCAATGTCACCTTCCAATAATCCTTGAAAAGCTTCCTTCCCACGTAAAGTAATGTCTAAATGCAGGGATCAATCCTTCTGTTAATCTCACAGATGCAGGAGTTAGAAATAGCGCTCTTTTTGAGGAAAAAACAAAGTACACGCGGTTATAAACAGCCGCGAAGAAAATAACGTGTGCGTGTGGATTACACGTGGGCAGGATTCACGCAGTCTTGGCAGCTGCGCTTGAAGACAGAGTGCGCGTGTGGATTTACACGCGGGCAGGATTCACGCAGTCTTGGCAGTCGCGTGTGAAGACAACGTGCGCGTGTGGATTTACACGCGGGCAGGATTCACGCAGTCTTGGCAGTCGCGTGTGAAGACAACGTGCGCGTGTGGATTTACACGCGGGTAGGATTTACGCAGTCTTGGCCAGCCGCACTTGAAGACAGAGTGCGCGTGTGGAATTACACGCGGGCGGTGTTCCCGCAGTCCGGAACAGCCGCGTTTAATGACAACGTGCGCGTGTGGGATTACACGCGGGCAGGATTCACGCAGTCTGGGCCAGCCACGCTTGAAGACAGAGAGTGCGTGTGGATTTACACGCGGGCAGGATTTACGCAGTCCGGGCCAGCCGCGTATGAAGACAGAGTGTACGTGTGGATGTACACGCGGGCGGGATTCCCGCAATCAGGACCAGCCACGCTTGAAGACAGAGAACGCGTGTGAATTATCACGGCCTGTAGGAATAGCTCCAGGAATCAGCGTGCGGCGGAACACACGCTATAGAAGGTCCATAAGTAGCTGTAGAAATATGCCAGGATGCAGATCAGAGGTTCAGCTACACAACGCCAATAGATTCGATCAGAAGCAGCGAGTGAAATTTCTACGCTGCTTAAATACGTAATACCGTAGTTCACGTGACGAAGCAAAAGTCACGTGAAGTTAGCGACGTGCAAAGTGCAAACGTCGTTTTCCCGGTAACGTATCGAATAACCTCCATTTGGAATAGAACGGTCTGGCTGTTCTACGAGCGTAGCGTCCAGCATGCATGACAGTGCCATCCCCCAAAGGGGCAACCTCTCCCCTTCTTGCGTGAAAGCGCTTCAATAAAGCAGGAGCATGAATATTAGAAAGAGGTTCCCAGGACCTATCTTCGGGACCATAGCCCTTCCAATCCACCAGATAATAAGGTCTACCAGAACGTAGTTTCATATCTAGTATGTCTTGTACCTCGTATTCATCTGAACCCCGCACAGAAATAGCAACAGGCCGTACAGGCAGTCTAGTAGCTTCAGAAAACGGCTTAATAAGTGACACGTGGAATACTGGATGCACTCGCCATCGTTGTGGCAAAGCCAGACGTACAGCAGCAGGATTAAGTACTTGGAGCACTACATACGGACCAATGTATTTAGGCAACAATTTCCTTTTGCCTGGAATTCTTAAGTTCTTAGTGGACAGCCAGGCTTTCATACCAGCCTTATAGACAGGTGCGGGTACTCTATGAGCATCGGCATAGAACTTGTCACGTCGTTTAGCCCGCTCCAATTGCTGCTTCACATTTCTCTGTAATCTCTTCAGATCACGAAAAGTACGGCCTGCGGCAGGCGTGTCCAAGGATAGTCCGGAATCCAGAGGTATTGATCGGGGGTGTTGTCCATAGAGAGCATAGAACGGTGAAGTGCTTATGGCACTATGATAAGAGTTGTTATAGGCGAATTCAGCCGCCGGCAGTACCGTGAGCCAATCCGATTGGTATTGCAAACACAGACACCGCAGATATTGTTCCATAGTGCAATTGACCCTTTCAGTCTGTCCGTCAGTTTGAGGATGATATGCACTGGACATTCTATCATCAATCAGTAAGGCAGATGTTAAAGCTCTCCAAAAGCGGGATGCAAACTGTGAGCCCCTGTCTGTAATGATTACTGATGGTAGACCAAAGAAACGAAATATATGTTGGATGAATAGATCAGCCAGAACAGCAGCAGTTGGTAAACCAATACAGGGAATAAAAAGAGCCAATTTAGTGAAATAATCCACTACGACCCATACGGTATCATATCCCTGATTTGGGGGGAGTTCTACCACAAAGTCCATAGATATCATGTCCCATGGTTTGTTAGGGACAGGTAGGGACTGGAGTAAGCCCACTGGTTTACCAGGAGTATTTTTACATTGGGTGCATATAGAACAAGAAGATACATATTCTATAACATCTTTTGCCATGGATGGCCACTAGCACCACCTTTTGAGCAGCTCCAGTGTTTTCTTCCGTCCAGGATGGGCTGCAATCAAGGAATCATGATTCCATTTGAGGGCTTTATTCCGCATTGAAGGTGTTGGTAGATAAAGTACTCCTTGTGTAAATGGTAAACCGTTATGTACGTCCAGATTCATATCCTGGACAATTTGTGGATGATTTTTTACCCACTCTTGTACTTCGGTTTTTAAGGATGGTTGAACCGAACAACTACATATCACATGGTCTGCCAACAGCTGAATCTGTACTTGTTTTTCTTCCTGCGCCTCTTCACTCATACGGGACAAGGCGTCCGACTTAACATGTTCTCGGGCAGGACGATAGGTGACCTGGAAATCGTATTGGGCAAAAAAGACATGCCATCTGGCCTGACGGGCCGTAAGGCATTTCATGGATTTGAATGCTTGGAGATTACTATGGTCAGAGTACACCAACACCTGATGTTTGGCCCCAAGAAGATGATGACGCCATTCTCGGAAAGCATCCTTGATAGCCAGTAGTTCCCGCTCAGTGACGGTGTAGTTTCGTTCATATGAGGTAAGTTTGCGAGAGAAGAAAGCCACTGGGTGTTCCTCCTTGGTTTCTGTGCAAACTTGTGAGAGTACTGCACCAATAGCGACACTGAATGCATCCGCTTCAACTAGAAACTGGCGATCTGGATCCGGATGTTGAAGCACGGGTGCAGTGGTAAATGCTTCCTTCAGCTTTTCGAATGCTGCTTGGGCATGTTGGTTCCAACAGAAAGGAACTTTAGAACTAGTTAGAGCCGTCAAAGGAGCTACTGTTTTGGAAAAAGAATGAATAAATCTGCGATAGAAATTCGCAAAGCCTAAGAAAGACTGTAGTGATTTGACATTATGCGGAATCGGCCAATTCAAGATGGCTTTCACCTTGGAACGACTCATTCGAGCACCTAGATTGGTAATGTCGTAACCAAGGAATTCCACTTCCTGTGAATGAAAGACGCATTTTTCGGCTTTCACATAAAGATGGTTCTCCCTGAGTCTTTGTAGGACTGTAGAAACATGTTGGACGTGTTCCGATAAAGATGATGAGTAGATCAGAATGTCATCCAGATAGATAACCACAAATTGGTCCATTATGTCTCTGAATATATCATTCATGAAGAATTGAAATGTGGCGGGAGCATTGCACAGACCAAAAGGCATCTCCAAATACTCGTAAAGACCATACCGTGTCTTAAAAGCGGTCTTCCATTCGTCGCCTTCACGAATGCGAACCAAATTGTATGCACCCCGCAAGTCCAATTTGGTGAAATAACTGGAAGTGCCTAATTGATCCAATAGAACGTTTATCAGTGGTAAGGGGTATTGGTTTTTGATGGTGATATCATTAAGTGCCCTGTAATCAATGCAAGGCCTGAGATCTCCCTCTTTCTTAGGAACAAAGAATAGAGGAGATGCAGCAGGTGATTGTGAAGGCCGTATAAAGCCCATTGCTAGCGCTTTATCAATGTATTCTTTTAACACAACATCTTCTTTAGGTGTTAGTGAATAAACACGGCCTGTAGGAATGTTGGCACCAGGAATCAATTCGATAGGACAGTCGTACTGTCGATGGGGAGGTAATTGTTCTGCCTGGCCTTTATCAAAGACATCAGCATAATCAGCGTATTCGCATGGTATGGTATTGTCGCATTGATGTACTACGCTGATAGTTGAATCCTCCACCATAGAGGCCAATATGTGTTGTTTATTTGACACCTCCTGACTGGTAAAGCAATGTTCATTGCAATGAATCGAAGGATATTGGAGCGATCCCGAAACCCAGTCAACAGCAGGATTGTGAAGGGTTAACCATGCAAGACCAAGTATGATTTCGTACTGTGGAGCAGCAATAACATCGAAGATGATTTCTTCTGAATGGTTATTCGATAATGTCATCTGAACAGGTACCGTCTCCTGGGTTACCATACCAGAAGTCAAAACAGATCCGTCCACGGTGTTCACCGTTTCAGGTTTTTTTTTGTTTACAAGGGGTAAGGAACAGTTCTTGGCATAAGTGATGTCTATATAATTGTTGGTGGCTCCAGAATCAACCATGGCCTTGGAAACCACTTCTCGCTCATCACAACGTAACGTCACCTGAACTGTTACAGGTGCATGTTTAGGAATGGTACTGGAGTCCGATGAGACACTCGACATAGGGACTCCTACTATTGTCGAGTTTTGGCGTTTCCCGAACGCTTGATGGGTTTTTTAGGACATGTCGCCAATAAATGCTCGGAAGAACCACAGTACATACAAAAGTGGTTTTTTCTTCGGTTCTCCCGTTCTGCATTGGACAATCGGCCTCTCACGGCGCCAATCTGCATGGGTTCAGGGTCGTTAGAGATGACTGCTGGTGTCTCTGAACGCCCCGAGACTGGCATGAAGGGCTTTTTCTCTCCCTTTCGAGCATTCCTTCGGGCGTCGATTTGTAGAACCAAATCGAGCAACTCTGGAAAACCCGTAGGAACCACAGGAACTGTAGATAATGCATCTTTCAGTTCTTCAGAAAGACCCTTGTAGAAAACAGCCGTTTTCTTGCTGTCAGGCCATTGGGTTTCCGCCGTCAGTTGATTGAACCGGGCAACGTAAGACATAAGGGGTTGGTTGCCTTGTTGTAGGTTAAGCAACTCTAAATCTGTGGCTTGGGTAGAATAACGCATGTCAAAGACTTTACTCATAGCAGTCAAGATATCGTCACAATCGTACAACAAAGGGCTATTCGTTTCTAACAAAGGGTTAGCCCAAGCAGCAGCTGTGCCCCCTAAATGGGAAAGCACGAAGGCTGCTTTTGTGGTTAGATCAGGAAAAGATGTAGGACGGCAAAGAAAATGGAGTCGGCACTGATTTACAAAGGTTCTATAGGTTTTGGGATCACCCGTGAACCGTTCCGGAGGGGCCAAGGGAAACTGAGTGGGCATAACCACGTTGATAGTTTCCTGTGGGGGTGCCGTAGTCCCAGATCCAGATGCCGTAGCCATTGGCACCTGTGCTCCCTGAGGACTACCATGCAAGGCGTCTTGCATAACGTCCATACGGTGCCGTAACATGTCCCGTGCTGTAACCATTTCGTTTCTCAAATCGCTGATCAACTGTGTCAAAACAGCTAAAGGATCCGTACCCTCCATGGCTTCTGATTCTGTCAGAATGTACCAAAGTATTAACCGAAAAGGATACAATACTCAAAAGGATACAGGAGGTAGGGTCTTCCGGATCCCTGTTCACACGATTTGATAGTTGTGAAGTCAATTGAAGACCTTCCAAATGATACAACCCTCTGGCTGATAAAACAGGCAGAGCGATGGATCACTGGAAAGGGCGTGGGTAAGGTATAGAAAGCCAGCCTAGAACAAATTAAAGTATCATGAATAACTGCTCCAACCTGAGTATGATGAATTAGATAATGACAGGAATGTTCACACTGACCTTTAGTTTAGGGTGGAAGAATCCAGAAGTCTCTTGATGAAAACGAAAGTAGAACAAACGGCAAGGAAGGGAAAATTAGTAAGGGAGACTTATCCCGAACGGAACTAGGCTCACGCTAGATACGGGTTGAATTCACCACAGGATAGCGTCCAAAAGTTCAGTTCAATGTCACCTTCCAATAATCCTTGAAAAGCTTCCTTCCCACGTAAAGTAATGTCTAAATGCAGGGATCAATCCTTCTGTTAATCTCACAGATGCAGGAGTTAGAAATAGCGCTCTTTTTGAGGAAAAAACAAAGTACACGCGGTTATAAACAGCCGCGAAGAAAATAACGTGTGCGTGTGGATTACACGCGGGCAGGATTCACGCAGTCTTGGCAGCTGCGCTTGAAGACAGAGTGCGCGTGTGGATTTACACGCGGGCAGGATTCACGCAGTCTTGGCAGTCGCGTGTGAAGACAACGTGCGCGTGTGGATTTACACGCGGGCAGGATTCACGCAGTCTTGGCAGTCGCGTGTGAAGACAACGTGCGCGTGTGGATTTACACGCGGGTAGGATTTACGCAGTCTTGGCCAGCCGCACTTGAAGACAGAGTGCGCGTGTGGAATTACACGCGGGCGGTGTTCCCGCAGTCCGGAACAGCCGCGTTTAATGACAACGTGCGCGTGTGGGATTACACGCGGGCAGGATTCACGCAGTCTGGGCCAGCCACGCTTGAAGACAGAGAGTGCGTGTGGATTTACACGCGGGCAGGATTTACGCAGTCCGGGCCAGCCGTGTATGAAGACAGAGTGTACGTGTGGATGTACACGCGGGCGGGATTCCCGCAATCAGGACCAGCCACGCTTGAAGACAGAGAACGCGTGTGAATTATCACGGCCTGTAGGAATAGCTCCAGGAATCAGCGTGCGGCGGAACACACGCTATAGAAGGTCCATAAGTAGCTGTAGAAATATGCCAGGATGCAGATCAGAGGTTCAGCTACACAACGCCAATAGATTCGATCAGAAGCAGCGAGTGAAATTTCTACGCTGCTTAAATACGTAATACCGTAGTTCACGTGACGAAGCAAAAGTCACGTGAAGTTAGCGACGTGCAAAGTGCAAACGTCGTTTTCCCGGTAACGTATCGAATAACCTCCATTTGGAATAGAACGGTCTGGCTGTTCTACGAGCGTAGCGTCCAGCATGCATGACAGTTAGCCATGATTTTGGTTAATTACTTTTATTGAAAATAAAAGGGGTTGGGAAATTGTCACTCTGTCCCTGCTCTAAGGCGGATTTCCCTACCTAATCCAAAACTAAGGATCTGTCTGCCTCAGAATGTCCAAAACAAAACTGTCCAGTGTCCACATTTCTGTTCTGATCCTCACACTATAAACTCAATTCTAAGGTGAAGATGGAAATGTATTTAACCTTGAGTGGCTTAGAAAAGTGTTCATAAAAGAAGAATACATGGCTCCAACACAAATGTTCTTCAAGAGTAAAGGTCCTTGCTCCAGTGGGTGGTTGCTTTCCCCTGGATTCCTCTTTACTCTCTGATGTTTCACAAACAACAGTTCCTTGTGCCTTTCTTGGCCAACAACAACCTTGACACACAACATTGTCTGGCTTTGCATTTTTGCCTTTTTCAGGGCACCTGGTAAACATTTCCGCAAGGCTTTTGCTCCTTCTCTCCTGGTTAACACAATCCCTTTTTCTAGTGCTGATGGTCCTTCTCAGGACTTCTTTATTTCACACAGTTGTAGTTGCCTGGTATACCCTCCTGGCAGGACTTCTTGTATTCACACACTTGAATGGCCTTGTATACTCTCCTGACAGGGCTTCTCTGTACTCACACGCTTGTAATTGCATGGTATACACTCCTGCCAGGACTTCTGTTCGTATGGGGTCTCTGCCCTCTCCCAGTGTTGCACATACATTTTGTTTGATAATGTATCTTCTTAATATATTGTCCTGTCCGTGTTTCCCGTATACTTGCACTGTATACATTCACATGTTTGCAAGGATTTTGCTCGTAGTTTAATTCCCCCTTTTACATTAAGTCCTTTCTCTCTTTTTCTCTTGGTTGCTTGATTTACAATTACTTTTATTCGGCGTGCCCGCCGATATGCCCCGGTGTCCCTGCTGTGTCTGGGTGAACTCACCGGCTCTTGTTGGCATTTTTGGATTCTCTTGCGGTCTGCCGGTAAAGCGTTTCTGTCTGCTTCCTTCTCGCGACTGCTTCCTCTTGGTTTTCCTGTATCTCATGGCTTCCACTTGACATGTCTCCTTTGTTCCAGGCCCTGGTAAGTAAAGCGGTGTTCTCTGTCACCTGTGAACACCCAGGAGTCTCTTGCTAGCTCCTGGCATTGCCGCAAGGTGTCCTTCTCGCGCAGCAGCTTCTTTCTCCTTCACTGGTGAGTTGTCTGGCTCCACCATGCCAGTTTCAGCCTTTTTTGTTTCTTGAATCTCACGGAAAGATGCAGCTCTCTCCAGCCAGCAGTCAACCTCGACTCTCTGCTTCTGCTCTTCAAATTTCCTAGGCACAGGTGTATGTGAGAAACCACTAGATCACTCGCTGGGCTTGTGGCCTCTTTCCTCTGCATTGCTTGATTCCTCTTCCTTGTCCCAGTATTTTGATCACTCTTGGAAAGGAGGTACAGTTTTGACAATTGGTTTAAAAAACTTGGAAAAACAATCCCAATGGTTTCATAAGTCTCACAAGGCAGACCAAAATTGGCTTATAGGTCTGAGGGAAGATGTTTCCATATTCTTCATAGGAGAAGGAGCAGATGTATGACAATAGTCCATGAGGCTATTAGATATGGGAGGGTTATTTTTAAGGGAAAATGGGGGATACTGTGTCTTACCCATTGAAGCTATGCATCTCCTGGAGGTTGTCTCCCTCCCTGTGATCCTCCCTCATATAGCCATCCCAAGGGTCAGGATCAGCTAGCAGCTGCTGTCCTCTGGCCACATGGAAGGAGGTCACTGCCGGGAAATCAGTGATGACTCCACAGGATTCATCACAACAACCAGGCAAGCTCTTCTGTCATTTTTCATGTGTAAGCAAGAGAGAGTGCAGGTCAGCGAGTATCCTCCCACATGCCCTCTTATCCTATTGTAAACCAGGGTTCTGCTGTCTGTGCAGCATCTGACTGCCTATAATGGCCTTCTCACGAGAGATTCCCCTGCCCTACAGCAACTAGTGTCCCAATCTGGATCATGCACTGAAGCTGCATGGAAACAGTCCTCCAGCAGCCAGGCAATCTCCACCCACACCTCTGGTTTCAGCAATTCAAGGAGTATTGTCACATCATCAGATGCCTTAGCATGCAAGTTATTTTCTTTTTGCAGCACTGGCATGTTATGGGGGTTCAGCTTGAAGGTGTGGTTTAACAGCCTGCAAGTAAGTCATTCCTGTCTATTTTGGAGGCAATGCAGGTGCAAAGCATCCTTGGTGGCCCTAATTCTGTAGCTGTGCTAAAAGCTGGCCAACACCTCTCAAGCGAGGGGGGCAGTGATGAAGCTGAAGTTAAGTTGTTAAGTTAGTTAACAATCTAAATCTCAGGAATAAGAATTGATATCACTGACAGCATCGGACTCCCTCTAATGTTCTCCGTGCTGTCTGTGGTATTGGCCGTCGGCTCCATGTTTCGGAGGCCCGAAGGAAACTGCACTGGCTGCCTGTTAGTCAAAGAATCAGGTTTAAAGGCATTACCTTAGTGTTTAAGTGCTTGGCAGGTGAGGAACCTGATTACCTCTCAGGCAGAGTCTCAAAGGTTCCTTTCAGGCGAACCCTTTGCTCTAATAAAGATAATCTTCTCCAGCAACCTTCAGTCCTTCTGAAAAAGATTGAAGACTCTAGCTTCCATGCCTGGGCACAGAGGTTTTGGAACCCACTCCCCTCTGTCCTCAAGGGATGTGTGTCCAGTGCCCAGTTAAAAAAACAATTAAAAACCTACCTCTTTGATTTGGACTCAGGCTATGTTTTTTTTCTCCCGACGACTGCCCCTACATCCTCTCTGTTATGTTCCTTGTTGTTTCTGTCATGTGAGCACCTCAAGGCCAATGGCCGTATGGCGATATATAAAAATTGCATAGATAGATAAATAGATGACCATTTGGGCTGTAAAATAAAGGAAAAGGTCCTTGGTCATATGGGGTGTGAAATTTAGCCTCTTGGGCATGTGGAAGGACTATTTTCAGGGCCCCTACGTTAATTCCCCTAAGAACATTTGTTCAGCCATGGGTGGGGGATCATACAGAATAAATATATGGGTTTAGGTTGATTTAATTCTGTAGCCCCAGTCAGTTCCCCTAGACTATTGGTGCCCTGATTGAATCTGCATCTCAGGGTGCAAGTTCCTGAATGCCTACTGCATAGTGTTTCTTTGTATATAAAGAGTGTTTAACAGCCAGCACTTCACTAGAATGGAGCTCTTCTTTTGTATCTTGTTAAATGAATGCACTACAGTAGAAACAAGCGTTATATCACACCCATTCTTTTCTATAGCAGTGCAGGCATGGCTTGGGTTGCTTATCTTTAAGGCATGGATTAACACTTTCCCTGCCAGGCATTCCATCTATATATGCTGCACCACAAATTCAAGATTCTCTTGATGGTTGCTGTGATAGATGCACAAAAGAGCAGCGTCTGGCCATGCTACTGCTGTGTGGCAATGGAGCACACAAGGGCAGGGGTAAAGACAGAAGTGCAATCAAGAGATTGGAGGAATTTCAATACCAGAGCCATTTGAAACAACCACCTTACAGTTGTGTACATGCCAACATACTCCATCCCATTCCGTAGATGCTTCTACAGCAACTAATGCCACAGCACCGCTGATATCCCCAGACTGCAAAGACAAATATTGGCCAATTTACTCCTGGACCTTAATTGGGTCTTACTGTTCGGGAGTAACTGTTGTTCATACTAAACAAAGATTTATGATAAATAATAATATTGGTAGGACAACTAATAATATAACTGTTATGGTGTTGCTTGCTGGATGAATTCTATGATGTAGCATGGAATTTATGATGCACTAGAATCTTGTGTGTATGTTTTTGTTCCAAGAATGTTGTTCTTGTTTTGCTTTGGTTGGGGTTCTATGTTCAGCAGTTGCAGAGCAGTGGTTGTGGTGGGGGTGCTTCTATGTATTTAGCTTGTCAATAAAGCATAAATGGAAGTTACAGCATGTCCTCCTTCTGTAGCTTAACATTGGCAACGAGCATCACTTATTTTTGGACCCCCAGTGCAGGACTTTTCCACTCCCAGGTGGCCCTTAAGGGTCAATACTGCCGCTCCGTTTAGCATGTTGCAGTGGCCAACGAGGGACGAGCTGCTGTGAGCGAGGCATCCAGTATCTGCTGAAAATCAGCCCTGCTGTCAAAGTCCTCCCACCTCCCTGTATTGTCCCCAACGCGCTGCCTCTTTCACAAAGATGCCTCTCGCTCGCGTATACCGGCCAATAATTGCTCAAGATTCACTCCTACTGTTCGCTGCCCTGAAAGAGCAAGTGAATGGGCACTGCGAACGCTACGTCTGCTTTGAAAAAAATATAAAGCCTCACTCACATGGAACTTATGCACCCAGAGCATTGCCTGTTGGCTCGGAGTTAAGAAATGCGCGTGCGCACACCGTTCGAACCAGAAGAAAGAGCCGCGACCAAGGAACACAGTATCGAATGACACACAAGGTTACCGTAAGTCATGAAATAAAAGCGCGCGCACACCTGGCATCAGTTTTATAAAGACTGTTAAAGGGAAAGTGCTTGTTGTCAATTGAAGGCGAAAGGACCAGCACATTAACAAGTGAAATCACAGTCAATGCTACTAAGGGTATAGCACATGAGGAAGGAAAGAAGACAACACAGTGGGAGAGTGAGCAATTAGCGGGTGAAAGCAAAGTGTGCAACACTATACAAGGAAGAAAAAGGAAAGAAAGGCACACATAAGGGACGAAGGGAGACGAGGGGAGAGGCAGGAAGGGGACAGCAAAGACTGATAATAGATCGAAGAGCACCAGTAAGAGGACTGGGAGACAAGGAAGAGTAAAGAGCATCAGAAACGACGGGCTCCCGCGCCCTACAACGGAGGGCCCCTCAGCGGGGGCCCCCCCTTAGTGACGATTCCCTCAGGCGGCCTGGCGGGAAGGGGAGTCGAGGGGGTGGGGGAGGCGTGGAGGCAGCATCCCCCACCTCGGGGGGGGCGGGGCAATGACGCCACTCTAACGCGCGGGCCCGCGCGCCGCAGCCTGGGCGCTATAAAAAAGCCCGGGAAACCCAGTTGGGCCTCTTCCGTGGCTACCAACAGCTGAAATTGCGTTGCTGCGGTGAGAGGCGAGGAGGTTTCCAGCGACGTTCAGGTTTGCGGTGTCCAGTCCCGTGGTTCCTGTGTCGGTGGTTTTGCATTTCCAGTTCGAAGGATGGTCGGCGGCAGAAGGGAGAGACAGAAGGTAGGGGCCGACGGAGACTCATGAATTGGTATTGTGAGGGCGGGAGGGGTGGCGCACGGTCGGGCCTAAGCTTGTGGGGGCCCAAGGTGCCCAGGCGGTGCTCGCACGCGCGGGTTAGAAGGGAAGGTTGATTTGCACCGGGTCGACAGCAATGACATGGCAGGTCCGCGCTCTGAGTTTTTCACTAAACTCATTTTGCGTGCCCTCGATCAAAAAATCGGGCAGGGGGATACGCGTCCGTTTTAAGGTTTTGATTCATGTAATTATCCATAGGCAGCGCGCGATGGGGAACAGCTTGGGTTAATGGAGTATGCTTGGCATGGTGGACCATGAATAGTGTGAGGAACCGCTCGGGCAATGGGCATTGCAAAACGAGGGTTGTCGGCAGTAGGCAATGCATTACCATGGGTCACTAGTGCCCTGTGTTTTCATCCAGCGTTCGAAAAGCATAGGGGTGCAGTGATGCCACTCACCTCGTGCATGGCCTGGAAAGTGTAAGGGTGGCCGGAGGGTGGGTTGCCGTCTTCCTCGTGGCTTGAGTGGCTATTTTAAATGGGGGAAGGCACTGAGTCACCGCGAACTTCGGGGTAGTATACTTGGCAAACAAGGGGTTGGAGGGTAAGTGGGTCGGGGGAGCATTACGGTGAAACAGACAACTTGGCTGCTATTCGAATGTAAATCAGTGGAGTTAAGGAAGGCTAAGCGAAGGTAGGGCCGGGTACATGCGGGGGGGGCACGTCGGAAATGCGGGGTGGGCTTGGCGGCCACATTAAGGCTATCCGCGAGAACATGAACACGCACGGGAGGTAGGGATGTTTTATCGATGGGGGTTAGGGGCTGCGAGGCCCCAGGCGTTAAAGCATGCGGCGCTCACAGGGTCGTGGAGCGCTCGCCGCAGGGTTCGGGGGCCAACTTAATTATAAATGGCGCAGGCGGTAGTTAACTGGTTTGCCTCACCACGGTAAACGGCAGGCGGGCCGAAATGGGGTTTCAAGCGATTAATTTTCATTGACAAATCGGTCGGTAGCAGGTCGCACGGGGAACTAGGGGGAAGGGTTGCATTATTGGTGCTGCGATGTGGGGGGGGATTGGTGGCTAACCCTCGTGGCAAATGGCGGCTGGGGTGGGGGCTAGGATGCAGGCGCTGCCTACCACACTGGCCTTCTGGCGAATTTCACATGCTCAGTTGGAGGGCCATGGTTGGTGGTCACGATATGCACAAGGTCGACTTTATTTAAAGCCACATACGGCGGCAGTTTGGAAACAGCATTTGGGCATTTAGCAATGCAGGAGGGCGAGATTAGGAGGGGGAGGGGAGCATGGTGTCAGTTGGTTCAACGCCCTTAATGGTAAGTTAGTTATTCGGTTGATTATTGTAGACAGATCCCAGCTATTTAGCGGGCACATTGGGCAAGCTTGCTCGTTACAAGAACAGCTCTGTTGTCACGCCTGAGGGCGATCTGCAATGTGGGGGCAATGTTGGCTTCCTGGTTTTCTTGTTCCAATCCATTTTACAGAGCAAATATTGTATATACCGTTTACACCCCCAAAATGAAGACATGTCGCATGATGGATGCAAACAGCTGGCAGGGATGGGTTTTGAGACTACAACCCCCCAGAATGCTGGGGAGCTACACAGAATTTTACATCGCGCTGGATAGCGGTTTACGAAGTTTGTTGCCACGCATACACACTAGCGTATTTAAGGGCTGCCCTTGCCGAGGATGCAAACGCAAGGGACATGTAATATTTGGGAACAACACAGTCTAAAGGCAACCTGTTTCATTGGCCCTTAAGGCATGGGCGCCTTTGGTGGGAAAGGCATTATAGAGTTAAACTCGCTTTTGGTTTGGTTGTGCAACCACGGGAGCAGGTTGGTCGCAGGTAAAACGTGATGGCAAAGGGGGGGCAATTGCAACAGCTAGGATCGCGGGGGGGGGAGGGGCTGCTGGCAAGGATTATGCACGTTGGTATGCTTATAGGCATGGGATATAAGTCCGTTCCCGCTGGGTCCCGGGAGGCGTTTAATTCATTTTGTACCAGTAACGGCAAGGGAGTCAGAGTGTGGGTTGGGCTCGTTTCCAAGTTCGGTAACACCGTTGGTTTGGGCTTGGGGTCGGCGGCGAGGCGGTGGTTACGTAATACTGCTCATGGTGTGGTCGGAAGGAGGCATTTGCAAATGGCTGGTGGGCGGGTGGGATCGCGGGTGGGGTGAAGCTACTGGTTGCCGAGCATGGCCTAACTTGTTCTCTCGAGGGGCGGTGGTGCGAGCGGTTATGAGTCGCCACATGTCGATACTGTTTAAGGACGTTTGCCTTTGGTGGTAGTGTCGAGCTAATATATGCATTCTCTCATGTTTAACTTGTTGGCGGGGGGTGTGCGGTTGTGTGTGCCGCGTTGGCAAGGCCGAGGTTTGGGGCAGTGCGACTCGAGTATTGGCATGGTTTAAAAGGGGCATGAAGGGTTGACATACCAGGCACTGCATGCTGTGTCACTTTGGAAGGCAGGATGGGGAGGGCGGGGGGCTCAGAAGGTAAACGGGGTAATCCCGGTAGAGGGGCCGAAGAAGGAAGGGGAGGAGGTTACAAACAATTGGCATGCGGACAGGGCTTCAGGAGGATCACGGGGCACCAGTGTGGAAAAGACAGTTGGCTCTTGCCGAACGGGGGGAGGGGGGTTTGCAATGAATTGTGTGCATAAGTGTGGCCAGGCTGACCGACTGAGTAATTGGGGGGTCGGTATTAACAAATTCTGTTGGGTCCACGGTAATAAAGCCCACCATCGCCAAGGGGAGGCATATATGAAGCAGCACACCAATCGAGGTGACGCAACGCATGTGATCCCGGCGTATCTGCGCATAACGTAGCTGTAGGTTAGATCTGAAGATTTTGCATCGATTGGGGATGCTTTGTTTGGAACGTTTATTACAATGATGATTTATGGATGCACGGTTTATAGAGCAATGTGTGGGGCCCCCCCGCTTACAAAGCTTGGCGGATTTATGGGTATTAGCGGCTGCCCGCGAACAGGGGAGCATTCACAATGATCAACAAACCCAGCTGAGGGGTCAATGGTGACCGGAGTGCAGCTGCGCATCACAGGGCAGCAGTTTTCCACGAAATAATTTAGGTTAGGTGCGCTGATATTCGCTAAATGAGTGACCACCTGCTACAGGGGGCACAATCCATATACGTTATTTTCAATCTAGTATCACTCCTAGTTGGGGAAGGTGGCCAAAGGCCCAGTTAGGTTCTTGCGGCGGTGCATCACGCCTTTCAAGCCAGTCATCATTCCAAGCTGGGGAAAGGGTAGGTCCCTGCGGCTATGCATCCAATCACAGAGCACTCAGGTTTTTGAGTCCAGGGGCCACAGGGCCGCCGTGGAAGCAAAACGACACGGAACAACACTGGAGAAATCCGTGGGCCCCAACATAGATACTGCTGGGCTCTAGCACGTCCCACTTAGTAAACGACCGCATGAAGGTGCAGCAACCACACTTTAGAAGCGTAATGGCCTTCAGCGTGGGTAAACCATGGCGAAGGTAGGGTGCGCAAGCCGGATCCCCCTCTCTCGCTTGCAGGAGAGGGGTGCTCCGGCGGGCGTGGATAGGACGGGCAAAGGGAGGGGGGTGGTTGTTAAGAAGGGCATTTGACGCGCAACCGGACAGGGGGGTTAAAAGGAAGGGGGGTGTGGGACAAAGGCAAGAGGCTGCCGTGACAAGGGGGGGCGATTGGGGGGCTTCAGGTGAAGCGGGCACTAACGGGGCGGTGTACAGAAGGGAGGGTCAGAGGAATTGGGGAGGTCAAAAAAAAAAAAAAAAGAGCAAAACAAGTGTACAGGCCCCAGGGAAACCCTCAGCAAAAATCGGTGGTGTCGGGGTGGGACGGGGCGAAGGGACCAGGCCAGGGGAACCAGCCAAGTGGGACCATCCCGCAGTGCCAAACGCACCGCCAGGTAGGGTCGTAGAGGGGCTCCCGGCAGTCACGGAAAACAACTATTTGTGTTGGCACATACCGGTTTGTGTGCAAAAGGAAATTGCAAAAGGGAGATTCATTGACACCTTTTCGCTATTAGAACATGAGACCAAAGGCTACGACACCCTGCAGGCTAGTGGGAGCAGGGAGGTGGTGAAGGCTAGGAAAAGGGTGAGGCCTGAGGAGAACTTGCAAAATTGGGTGGCGGGCTTCAGAATCTTGGCGCAAATAATAGTACAGAGCAAGCCTGAGCAAGGGCCAGCGCTATACAATTACAGCCAGTGCGTGATTGAGGAGCACAGGAGGTGGGGAGGAACAGCATGGCTTTTGAGGGACCAGAGGTTCAGGAAAAGAATGGAGATTGACCCCAACCTAAAATGGGAACACAAACTGGTGGAAGATTGGTTGGACCCTCGGCAGGTGTCAGCTGAAAGCCTCATCACAATGGGCGTAGTGTTACAGGGCCAGTTTTGGGGGTCTCGCGCGCAGCACAGCAATCCTTGCCAGCCACAGCAAGGATGGAGAGTAAGGAGTTTTCACAGACAGAGTCCGCCGCAGGGGCAGGAGGGGGCAGGGGGAGCCAAAGCGCGCAGCCTGGAAACTTCAGAGGAGGGAGAGGGGGTGCAGGCTCACAGGGGCCGGCGCACCACGCACACCCGTGCAGATACTTTAATGAAGGCCACTGCAGTTGGGTGCCCAACTGCCGCTTGAGGCATGAATGTTCCACATGTGGCAGCATGGGACATGCAGCAAAATTTTGCAGCACTTTGGGATCTGGCCCCAATCAATGGCCGCACAAGGAGGGAGGGAGACCTAACTTGTAACCTTTTGAGCAGCCATGTTACTGCATGCCATTGTCCAGATCTTGTAATTGTGTCTGAACTAATAAAAAATGTATCTCTCTTCAAGGTGGCACAGCCAGTGTTTCGTGGGAAATGCGGGAGCACAACACATACCCCAACCTCGGCGCATTGGGGCCCCGACACAATGATTGCAAAATGGTGTGGGTCATCGGACACTCATTCGTGGCCCGGGCAGCAAGGGTCATGGAGAAGGAGTACAATGATTTACATATGGGTTTTGTGCGGACCCGAATTTGTTGGTTAGCTAAAGGAGGGATGAGATGGGACGAGTTGTGGGGGGTGCTGGATGATGGCCGGGGGTGCCATGGCCGCCCGGACATAATAGTGATCCACTTGGGGGGAAACTACCTGGTGGCAAGGGGGAGAAGGGGGCTATTGGCGGGGATGAGGGCCGGGCTCACTCAGATTGGGAACAACTTCCGGGGCACGGCATTGGCATGGTCAGAGATCGTACCAAGGCAGTCTTGGAGGGGGGCGCATTCACAGGGGGGTGTCGAGGAATCTAGGCGAAAACTGAACGCAAAAATGGGGAAATTCCTGATCAGCAGGGGCCTGGGCTGGGTCAAACATGCCTTAATTAGTTTGAAAACTCCGGGTTGCTTTGGGGAGGATAAAGTCCACTTATCGGAAGTAGGGGTAAGGGTGATGGTGGCCAACTGGAAGGATGCTCTGGAAGGGTTGGGTCGCAAATGAACCGCTGGCGGAGGCCGAAGGGGGGGGGGAGAGAATGCGTCTATGTAGGCACTACCAGCTAAGAGAGGCCGTTAGTTGGCCCGAAACGCTCCCTCCCTAATTTCGGCACGCCGCTGCCAGGTCAGTTGGCCCTCCTGCAATGGAGTACGGAACAAGATCAAGCAAACCGGAAGAACGCCGGCAGGGAAGGCTGCGGCACAATTCATCACGCCACTGGTTCAATCCGGAGGGCCAGCTTGTCTGTTGTGAACGGAATGTTTGGGGGTAAAAGTTATGGCGGGTTAATGGGGGTGTCACAGGCGACCAGGTGCATGAGGGGGAACTCACTGCGGCCGGTGACCCGCTGTGAGTCATGGCTGAGACACCGGTCGCAGCGACAGGTCTCTTGCAGACAAGCCCAGCGGATGTTACCTGGTGTTCCCGTTAGAAAGCACTGGCAGATACCACAAGGGGAACTGCACAGCCATTAGTTTATTATGAACGGCGCCCAGGAGTTTTAGACTCAGGGGAGGCCCATGCTAATGGGGAGGGATAGGGGGCTTGGAAGACCTTCCAACTCCAAAAGTGGGCAGGGGAAATGGGAAGTGCATCGTGGGAAACTAAAAATGGAGAGCAACAATGAAGTCAGCAAAGGGGGGGGGGGGAGAATCGAAAGATTTCACAGTAAATGGGGCTCCGGCAAGTAGTTTGGAAACGGAGGGGAAGGGGGGGGTTTCAAGAGATGGGGGGCACTCGTGAGTGGCAGCTCCAGTTGAGCTAAAAGAAACACTTGGGAGGGGGGGCCTTGGAATGCGGGGGGTAGGGGCCAGGAGGTGCAGGGGGGATAGTTAGGGAGGACCCCTCTTTAGCGAAAGGCAGGGAAAGACGGTGGGGATAAGAAGGTGTTGAGCTCGGGGGGTTTGATAGCGCGGGATGGATGGGGCTCTCGTGAACAGGAGGGTGCTATGGGGAAGAGGGGCCGGAGGGGAGGGGACAATCAAGGTGGGGAGAGTTAGGGCAGCCCAAGGTCTTGGCGGAAGGGGGAGGGGGGCTCCCTAGCAGGACGGGCTAAGGCAGGGGTCTGCAACCTGTGGCTCTCCAGATGTTTCGGCCTACAACTCCCATGATCTCCTGACATTGACTATGCTGTACAGGCCGGATGGGAATGGTAGTCCAAACACATCTGGGAGCCAAAGGTTGCAGACCCCTGGGCTAAGGGAAGACCTTTTTGGGGGAGAGAAGTTTAACAAAGATCAACAAACCCACCAGGGGAAAGGGGTTTTGGAATCCAGGGGTAAGGGAGCAAAAAAAGGGGAAAGGAGACCGGTACGCATCCTTTAGAAGGAGCCGAAGCGGAAAGAAAAGAAAAATTAATGTAAGACATGGAAGGGAAAATTGCACGTAAATGGTGAGGGGGAAAGTGAAGTGAAAAGTAAAAAATGTGAAATGTGTAATGTGAAATGGCCAAAGGGTAGAGAGGGACTGCTGAGGAAGGGGCTGGGTGCCTGGGTCGGGTCCTTAAAGGACCCGAAGGGGCGGGGGGGAAAGTTGCATTGTCTCAGCGCAGAATCCTGAGTTAAAACGGAACACCTGTAAGCTAACTCCTGACTTTATGAATGTAATAAAGTTTGCTGTGGCAATTTTTCTCCCACTCATCCAACTGGTCATGCCTCTCATTTGGGACATAAGGGGGGGGCGCTAAGGATTGGGAGACAAGGAAGCCTCCAGAAGACACCAGAAGTGTACCAAATTACTACTTAAAAAACTTGAAAAGAAGATGGCCATGCCAGGAGTAGCAGGACTGCCCATGTTCATGCCCATGCCCGGTCCAGTAAAGATAAAGTGGTTGCAGTGGAGAAAAGGGTTGATGCACTACATCGAAGCTGCATGTGGAACCTCTTACTCCAATGACAGGAAGTTAGCATTACTGATGCATTTCTTAGGATATGAAGGGCAACAGATATTTGAGACACTACCACAGCTACCAGGAGATGGTGCAGGGTATTCGGCAAATTAATTAGAGTGGGCTCTACTCAGACTGGATTTACATTTTAATCCTAAAACCTGCACAATACTAGAAAGATTCAATTTTCGCACCAGAGTGCAGGAACCGGGCGAGTCTGTGGAAGAATATTTTACAGTTTTACGCTACGTGGCCCTATCTTGCAGATTTCAGGAATCTTTTGTTGAGCATATACACAACCAGGTTATGACTCATTGTAGTTCAAACAAAATCCGAGAAGAGCTCTTGTTAAGAGGTGAACACACACTCAATGAAATCTTGGACATTGCAAGGAGGGTGGAACATGTGTTAGCATGTTTGGCCAAGTTGACAAAGAAGAAGGGTTTGAAGGTTTTGAAGGGTGTTGAGTGTGGGCGAGTCCAAACAGAAAAAGAATTCTAAGGACAAACAGAATATTCAAGGAGGAACTGAGTTTAAAAACTATAAGCAAAAAGTAGAAAGGAAGGAAGAACGTTTATGTTTTTGTTGTGCGAACAATGCCCATTTTGCAGCATCATCAATGTGCCCGGGGAGGAAAGCCACATGTGCCAAGTGCAAAAGAAAGGGACATTTTGCAAACTGCTGTAAGAACTGTCAATTCAATCAGAAGAAGGTCTTCTATGTAAATGAAGAGGAAACATATCCAGTGGCAAACATAATTCTCAAATTCTCAGTACTGTCAGTGTTGTGGGGAGTGATGATGACAAGTGCGAGCATCCGTATGCATGCGTCAGTGGGAATGGTAGAGAGGTTTTAACGATGGCTGATTCTGGATGAAAGATGTCCCTGATGTTGAGAGAAGTTTTTGAGGAAGAGGTGAAAGGGGATGTGTGCAATCTGTTAATACCAGATATCAACCCATGTGTCTATAATCAGGACAGAATTGAGCTTCTTGGATATTTCAATAGCAAGTTTGAAATTAAGGGTCGACAAATTGAAGGGAAGATTTATGTCACAAAAAAGGGTCTCGGGGGCGCTGTTGAGCAGCCAAGCAATATGGCTGCCTAGCCAGTGAGCTCCGTTCCTGCCCACCAGAATCTGCTTTGTATCGGCGCTAATCCTTATCATCCCCTACCGCTACTGCCACGATTCTTCTGCTGCTGCTTTCCTCTCCTTGTGTCCGAAGTCTGGGGTGGAATCGGAGCCAGCATCCTGAGTATTAGGTGCCTGGGCCAGCAGCGACATCCGGCCTCCTTGCGTGGCCGCTCTTGCCCGCTGCAGCGTAGGCCGTCGGGCCCCTGCCGTGTTCTATCTCTGGGCACCGTCATCTGCTGACTACCTGCGGCCCCTCTGCTTCGGCTGGATCTTCCCTCCCGCTTATGCCAGGCGAGGCGGGGCCTTGAGACACCCGCCGCCCCGGCCGTGTACGTGTGGCTGGCCTGCTCGGCGCGGCTGCTCCGACGGCTGCCTGCCGGGTGGAGTGCCGGGCCGTTCCTGCAGCCGTGGACTGGGCTGGAGCCCCGGTGCCCACTTGCATACATGTGCGCCCCCCCCGGGCTGGAGGATCGGGGGCCGCCTGAGCTGTGTTGAGGGGCAGCGGGGTATTCGCTCGTGGGCATGAGGACACGGAGACGCCGTGTGAGCGTACCTGCTTTCCCCACCACCCATGCAGCGGCATCTCCGGCCTGCAACGGCCGCGGGACGTGGGCGCTGCCCCCCGCGGCAATGAACAGGATTGGCCCCATTACTCCACCGAGGAGCTATCAACGCTGCCCCCCCCCTGTGGCGCACCTGTGCTGGACTGTGGGACACTCAACTGCTGCACAGCCCTCGGCGGTGTGGATCGCGACATTAACCCCTGGCTGGCCGCGGCTCCCGTGCCTCATTGGCACCAGTCCTGCGCCGAGGAACATACGGGTCTAGCCACCCTAAAGGCTATAAGGTGGGTGCTGGAAGCTGTTCTATGCCCTGCTGGGGGTCCTCCACCCACCCCGCTACTGGTATTTCGCCCAGTGTGTTGAGATACAGGCCAAGGGAGACTGCCTAAACATAAGCCTGCTCCGCTCCCCCCCAACTCTCTGTGCCCACGGTGCCTGTGGGCCCCCGCGGTCCACCCGCTGTGACTTACTATCCTATCACTTCCATGGCCACCTGGAGGGGCCCTGTCTGATTGGACTCCACATATTCAAGTGCTGGGGATCTCCCACTCGGTCTGCTGGTTCCAGGGGGCTGCAGAGGGGGGAAATCATCCCACTATCTAAACGCACGTAGCTGTGAACAGTTTCACCCGTTCAGCCCTGTGGGGACACCCTGCCTGACTCACTAACGGCTCGCAGCCCTGCGGGCCCGGGCATACTCCTAGCGACACAAATCACACAGGGCTCGCCTGTCCTCCCCCGGCTCTCTCCACCTGCAGCGCCTGTGGCCGCGACGGGGCCTCAGCGTGGTCCAGCACAATACGGTGTGATCCAGGCCTCCTCCACCATCTATATCGTCGTGTTGGCCCTGACTCTTCCCCAGAAGAATGTCTAACAGATTGCGTGCCACTAGCAAAGCCGGGGCTATGGACAAGTTCGCCAGGGCGACACCCAGGGGAGACCAGGCATCGTCCGCTACAACCCAGGAGGAGGGCGACCTTCTGCCGGACCCCCCGCAGCCGGACTTGGCCACTATGATGGAATCCATGGCTAAAAACTTTGCAGCATTTCATGAAAAGCTAGATGACATTAATGCGAATGTGGCATCATTAAGGGCTAAGCTTGACCAGCACGGGGCTAGGATTACCGAAGTGGAGCAGAGGACTGGCACCACTGAAGACAATGTGCATGTTCTGCAAAACACAGTGGCCCTCATTACGACCCTGGCGGAAATCGAAAAACGATGGCGGAAATGCAATACCGCCATCGAATAGTGCTCGGTGCGATTATGACCCGTCACCGTAAAGTACGATGCCATTAGCGACACCGTAGTGAACGCCAACGCTAACTGCACCAAGTACGTGCATGCGCGCCATGCGAAACCGTAATTACCACCATGGCGCAACGGTACGCGAATTCTGACCCTAGCGGACATTTACCTAACGCCATCAAGCATGGCGGAAAGTACCATTCCGCCATGGTGAGAAGAACGGCAACGCGAACCAACCGTAAATGGCCCTACTGAGTGCCTGTACACCACTCCCTGGCCACATTGCACAACTCCTCGTAGGTGCAATGAAGTCACACAATGCAACCAGTGAAATGTACACGTCACCCATGCATGCCAACGAACAAATGAATGTAGGGGCTCCAAGTGCCTTGTGAGTGGCCATCCATATTTGCCATGTCACCATTGCCGTACTGATGCAGCACAGGCACGTGAAGGGTCAAGTACAGCAATATGAACTGAAATATGAGACAAAACAACAACAGGCCCCCATCGCTTGACACCAGTGTAAGGCAACATTCAAAGCAGTAACCTGAGGGAGACTGCACCAGCCCTGTACTCTTGCCAGTAAACAAACCAACCATCAGCATAAGCATGTACCACACAAGTTGGCAGAGTGACTGAGCAGCCAGGCCCATCTCAAGAGGGGCCAATGGGAGCTGTAGGGCACAGATGGCACGAATACAGAAGCTATTCCAATGGACATGACCTCAGTCTCCCTCCAAGAAACGCATGCAAACACAGGCACCTGTGACCAGCCATATTCTGATAATCACATCATTCCACCAATCCACCTGGCTGACCGGCATCTGTTACACAAAAGCTAATCCCCCGCCCCTGAGCATGACATCATTAAAACAGTCATAATGGCAGCCCCTATCCCTGACCTCACTGGGCTTCGTAGGCAAACGCGCCCAGTACAGTACCACGCAACTATAACCAGAAGCCGGAACCCAATGCAGATCTACTCACAATACATCGCTCCACAAATAGGAATATGCTACATTACTTGCAAAGAATAACGCTACACGGTTAATATCAGAATAGAAATTTAATGCACTACAAAATCACCAAGCCCATACAGCCATTAGGTCATGAACTCCAAAATACATTTCAGTATTGTGGGCTGCATCCGCAATAAATGACCAGCTTCTGCTTGTGTGACGCCCTGTTCCTTCATGGTACACAGGGGCTACATACACGTTCAAAAAGGCAACATGGAAGCGCCTAGAACCGCAGGGCCGTCCCATTAGGTAGGCACTAGTCCAGCTGAAAGGTCGATATGTTGCTCCTAGCCACTAGTACTGCGTAAGGGCATGTGGCCCATTGGCGATCGTCCCATAAGATCGTAATGGTGCTCCACTGATTAACACGAAGCAGCAGGTGTCGGGAGTAAAAGCCATCTGCAGGAGTGGCATACAGATGGCAGCGGCAAAAGGGGAGGAGATACCTGTCACCCAAATGAAATGAAAAAGAATGGTATGGGCATCAGAACTTAATTTGAATTACTCACTTCAATGATCACACTAAATCTACAGCCATATGCATGTTAGCCCACTCAAAAGGATCATTCCCACCCAAAAATCACTTGCGAATCATAACTATATAAATCGAGGTGAATACACTATTACAAACGAGTGTTTGTGTGCATGCGTCTGTTAAAACAGAATCCATTAGATGGGATTAGTAACGTGCATAGACACAAGTGTTTGAAGGCGCGTCGAGACAGGGAGGGTTCAACAAGGGCAGATAGACGATGGTCCCACTATGGCAGCTCTGCATCACATGCGCAGGGGAAGTGGATAGATTCCAAAAAGCCATGTACATGGTAAACTCTCAATTAAATCATCTGTCCATGCATCCATACATCATACCCTCATCCCAGTATGAAAACGCCTGATTATTTACTCACATAACATGTGAAATTTCCATTGAGTCTGTGCGTAATGCAGTCTGCAAAATCCACTGTGCTCCAGCCCGGAATTCTAGTGTTGTGAAGTAACATGTATTTGGGAACGTCCTGCCTTATCGTCCACTACGCTATTGCGCATCCCATACTATTCATATCAATCATTGCATTCTCGCCATGGCCCCTGTCCCAAGGACATTAAACAATAGAACTTAATATCTGCAGTCAGACCTGTGGGCGTCTCCTCGCCGCTAGCTGAAAACCGAAAGCGCTGTCCTTCGAATTCCACATTTGCAACATCACGTCGAAAAGGCATCTGTGACCGCTTGAAATCACAAATTCATCCATGTAGTGCGGCAGTGTGTGAAAATGGCAACTGGCTTCACTCACAAATGGGACGCCCCGCCCGTCGGTGAACCTCGGTACAGTGCTGCATGAGGGTCCACCGTTAATCGAGTACTACATTCCACTGACCCTTCACAAGTTTGTTCGCGACTGACTGTAAAGATAGTATGTGAAACAATGGGACCATAGCAGAATGAACATATAAACCAATATTTCACTGCCATCGGGATTAAATACATGATTGTAATAGCAAGATGCCATGCGTCGAATTGCAGCGTTGTGTGCGGGACGTGCTCGCCCAAAGGGGATTGCAGCTTGCACAGGTGGAATGAATCACCACAGGTGGAGGCCATACAGCCTGAAAACACATAAATTGCACACCCAACCCCCTCCCACAACCACACCCACTCCAAAATGCTACCGGCAGGACTAGCGATGTTGGCCCTGGGGGACCTGATAGCACTGCAAGTACTCCAACTTCAAGAAGAAGACGAACACCAACTACTACAACAACCGGCCGCACAGAGGAGACGGAGGAGGAGGAGGAGGGCAAGGCAGGGCCAGCAAGGCCCACCAGCACAGCCACTACCACCACGCGGGCAGCCCGCAATCCCACGCCTCCGAGCTCATCCGTTCAACCTCACTGATGAGCAGATCCACACCCTCTACCGTTTGGACCGGGACACCATAACCGCCATTGTGGACATGACACACGCTGACCTTGCCAGCATGATAGATAGCCCAACCGCCATCCCACCCCTACTGAAGGTGGTGTCTGTACTACACTTCCTGGCCACAGGCACCTACCAGCACACAGTCGGACAGTTGCATGGCATTTCACAGCCACTGTTCTCACGGACACTATCGCAAGTGCTCGATGCCCTCCTGAAGCACGCAGACGACTACATCTCTCTACCACGCTCGGAGCAGGAAATTACGAACACGAAAGTGGGATTCCATGCACTTGCCGGCATACCGGGTTGCATTGGTGCCATCGACTGCACCCATGTGGAATTGGTTGTGCCACATGCCATGGAGGCCCAGTACCGCAACCGAAAACAATATCATTCTCTTAATGTACAAATGGTGTGTGACTCCAACAGGATCATTACACATTGTTGTGCCCGATTTCCTGGATCAACCCATGATTCTATGGTCTTGAGGAACTCTACAATACCACGCTACATGGAGCGACACGCAGGGAACAGATCCTGGCTACTCGGTGAGTCTCATTTCATGCATGATAATGTGGGGTATGTGATGCGGCAATGACCTGGCAGGAAGGGGGGGGGATGCGTACATAGCTATGTCATTCCACAAACATCCTTTATTGTCCACATACAGGTGATGCCGGGTATCCACTGAAGAGATGGCTCCTTACACCACTCCGGAACCCACAGAACCAGCATGAGGAGGACTACAACCATGCCCACTCACGTACCCGTGTAGTCATAGAACAGGCATTCGGCCTACTGAAGACTCGTTTCCGCTGCCTCAGCAGGTCTGGCGGGGCACTCCTGTACCGCCATGAGAAGGTTGCAAAGATGGTCATGGCATGTGTCATGCTACACAACATGTGCGTAAGTAGAAATGTGCCCATGCCCCCTGACGCAGAACTGCAAGCACCTGAAGATGGTCATGATGAGGGTGGGGATGTGGCAGCACCTCAAGGAGTCCGCGAGGCACAGGAGGGCCGTGAAATTCGTCAGATTCTCATAGATTCATGCTTCTAGCACTCACGCCTGGTGGCTGATACATGGACACGGGACTTGTGGCACTGTGTGTGTCTGGAACATGCACAATATGGACTGTACGCCTATAAAGGCCTCGTACACAAAGATCAATGTCCACACATCTCATTGGATGATTGTGAAATGTTTATAGCATATGTGAAATTATGTTACACACCCCATCGACCCGCCACCCAAGAAAGCCCAACACACCCCCTCCACCCTCCTACCTCCCCCCCGAACACCAGTGTCCAAAGATGCTCATTGTCAGTGGGCAGACGCTATTGCTAGCCCCCTCTCCGGGTATCAGGGGCACCCCTGCCTGTGGAGCGCAGGTTCCTCCCAGATCTACGTTGGGGGCTGCCCTGGACGGAACTTGCAACGGATGATGTCTCTGCCTGCTCACGTCCATGCATGTCCCTAAGGGTTTGTGAGAGCTCAGTGAGCACACGGCGCACAGCGGCAAGTTCAGCACATACGTCTTTGGACGTCGCATGCAGTTCCCCCCTCAGGCTCTCGGTGCTTCTCTCCATTTGTACCCTCAGGCTCTCGGTGCTTCTCTCCATTTGTGCCCTTAGTGTCTCTGTGCTTCTCTCCATTCCTGACCTAAGTGTCTCAGTTGATGTTTCTATGGCTGCCTTAGTACCCCCACATTCATCAGCATGCTCCTTGAGGAGCGTGGCCAGTTGCTGCTGTTGCACGATCACCTGGTCGAGGGACTGTTGCCTCTGCTGGGCCATGGCCATTTGCGGTGGTGTCACAGAGGGTCTGATCACCTCATGTTGCCTTGCCACAGGGCTTGTGGGGGATGGCCAGTCGTCGTCTTGTGGGTGCCCCTGCGTGGTATCCTCATGGTGTACGGGATGAAACAAACAGGGGGATTGAGACAGGTCATGGATGGATCCTATATCGACAGCACCGTTTTCTGTGTCAGAGCATGCTGCCATTAATGCAGTGTCACCTATGGTGCTGCTGCCACCAGAAGCAGTGCCTTCTGTGGCATCCATTGGGGGGACCTGTGGTGCTGCTGTTGTGGGCATGCTGGCTGCTGGGGTGCCTGTTGAAGTCCCCTCCTGTGTGCTGCCACTTGATTTGTGCTGCTGCCGTGTCTTGATCCGTGCAGCTGAGGTGGAGGGTCTTTGGCCGTTGGTCTTGGCCCTCTTTGCAGGTGTGCTGGTAGGGGTGTCCTGGAGCTCGTCGTTTGAATCGGACCCTGTGTTGGAGTAAAGGAGGGCGAGCGTTATTTATGGGTCTGTGGAAATTGGAATGGCAATGTATCACATGCATTGGGGTGGGACCTGAGGGTGATTTGGGTCAGGGCCTTGGAGGTGGTTTCATTTTTGTGTGGATTGAGGATGCAGTTGTTTTGCAGCCTGCAGTTAGGGTGTGCATGCTGCACGTGTAGAGGGTGTTTTTAGGATGTTTAATTATTTATGTATTTAATGTGAGTTTTAAAGTGCGCTATCAGGCCAATGTATGTGGACGTTCTCCTGGACATGTGTTTCTGTTGCACTATGTGGACACATGGTACTTCACATGATTGGACATTGTGGATTTAGCTTTGTTTTATTTGGCCCACCTACCTGATTCTTCGGATGTCTGCACTCCTTTCTCCATCCCTCCGACTCCCTCTATACTCTCCATTCCAATGGTGGAGGCACAGATTTCTTCCCAGGGGGTCAACTTGATGGGTGATTCCGATCCTCCCCCGGTAGCTGTGGCAATGTTACGGTTGGCAGATAGTATGCTCCGTACGCGTATCCGCAAGTCGTCCCATCGCTTTCTGCATTGCTGTGGGTTGCGGGGTGCGGTCCCCACCGCACTTACCCGCTGTGCCACCAGGGCCCATATGGCCTTCTTGTTCGCAAGTGCCGTCCTGGTCATTTGCGTTGAGAAGACGACGGCAGCATTCTCCTGGAGGGTCTCTGTGAGCACGGTGAGTTCCTCATGGGAGAAGTGGACCTGCCGCTTGCGGTCGCACGCTTTTTTAGCAACTTTTCCCATTTTTATTGTTTTCATTAGGGTGGCTAACGGGTTGGGATGTGTCTCAGGGTAGGATTTTTGATGGTTGTGTTGGGATTCTGATTTTATAGGTGTACGGCGTGCTGTTTCCCGTTCCGGGACCATGTTTTTACTTCCGTTTCCGTATATTTACGGTCACCGTATTTTGCGATTCCCGCTCATTACGGTGACCGCTATGATGGGTGGCGGAATTGCACCTAGGGCGCCGTACGACGGCGGTGAGGGGCGTTTTGGGGACATTTCCGCCATCGCGGACTTTGCACTTCCGCCATGGCGTAGTGCTCGTGCCCGATGGGTCAGAATTAGCCGCACTTTACTCCGTCGTGCAATGGCGGAAACGCTATTTACGCTATGGCGGTCCGGTCAGTTACTTTCCGCCAGGGTCGTAATGAGGGCCATTGTCAGAGCTCGTCCGAGACATGAAACAGGTCAAATCTAAATGCGATGACCTCGAATCGAGGTTGCGGAGAAATAACATTCGCATGATTGGGGTCCCCGAAACTGCACTCAAAGGGCGAATGGAACTAGCAGTGGAAAAACTCATCAGAGATCTCCTGGATGACCCTGATCTCTCGCCATTCTTCACGGTCGAAAGAGCTCACCGCTCCTTGGCACCTCAGCCGCGGCCAGGGGACTTCCCCAGACCTATCATAGTAAAACTGCTCAGCTATAAGGACAGGGATCATATACTCCGCCTGGCCAGGGAGAAGGGGGAATTAAGGATGGATTCACAAGTAATCAGGATCTTCCCCGATTTTTCAGTAGGTGTGCAAATGGAGAGACGCAGATTCGCTGGGGTGAAGAAAATGCTACGTGATAGGAAGATTGAATATGCTATGCTTTTCCCCGCATGCCTTAAATTCACTCATCGTAACAAGCTCTATTTCTTCACGGTCCCAGACGAGGCTGTAAAGTTCATTGAGGCACAGATTCCACTGGCAGAGCCGCCTGAGGTCCCGATGGACAACAACTAGAACTGGCCGCTGTCCTCCCCTTATGAGTTAGTCCTGATGCCCGTTAATACATGCATCCTTGCTCTGTAACCTCATTTATGTTAGCCGAGCCTCTGATTATGTTGTTTATTCAAGATTTGTATCAATACTGGTGGGCGGAACGGCAGCGGTGGCCCCCACTGCAGCTGCAATACCTGTAGAATCTAAATGTTTGTGTCTTCGCACCGGTTGGGCTTTTTTTCATGCATTGCCAAGTTGGGGATGGCATCCAATAGTTCACTTTAGGGGTGGGTATTCACACACTGCTAGTTGGGACAGGGCGGTGAGGGCGGGGGGTGGGAAAGTTGGGGTAGGTTATATTCAAAATGGTGCAGGGGTTAAGACGGGTTACACACGATGGCAACGGTGCAGCATGGCAGCACTCATGGCGTTTATCAAGGGCAGTGCCTTTGCTTGGGATGTCCCGTAGGCTGCCTACATGGCGATTAAAATGATGTCATGGAATGTACGTGGCCTGACAAATTTCACGAAATCTCGTAGGATTGCGGCCTACGCACAACGGCACGGGGTCAAGGTTCTCCTACTACAAGAGACACATGCCCTTAAACACCTATCGTCGAACATTGCACAAACTTGGGGTCCTAACAGATATTTCACCCAATACTCCACCCAAGCTAGAGGGGTCCTGACTCTCATTCACAAATCTATCCATTTTACTCTCCGCTCATCGCACATTGACGCAGAAGGCAGATATGTGATCCTGCATTGCACCTTGGCTCACGAAGAATGCTTACTGGTCAACGTATACGCGCCCAACATTACTCCCCCGAGTTCTTTGACGGAGTGACGGCCATACTCATGAGATACATAGACGTCCCCATAATATGGGGGGGGACATGAACCTAACACTGGACAGTTTACTAGATAGGACGACGATCAGTCGCAGACCCACACCACGAGCTACCAAACGTCTCCTTTTACATATGGATTCTCTCAATTTACATGATGTATGGAGAACGCTCCACCCCCATGACCGAGACTATACTTTCTATTCCACTGTGCATGACAGTTCCTCGAGAATAGATCTGTTTCTACTCTCTGGCAGACTGGTGGGGAAGGTCTCAGATGTCACGATACTTGCACGCACGCTATCTGATCATTCCCCTGTACTCCTACAGATTCAACTCGGTGACGCAGTGCCGCTAAGACCCCACTGGCGCTTCAAATCCACCCCCCCATCAGACATTGTCTTTAAAGCCGAGATCCTAGCCGATATTACTACATTCTTTGAAAAGAACAATACAATCGATACACCCGTAGGGATTCGGTGGGAGGCGTTCAAGGTTTATATCAGGGGGATGTGCATCTCTAGAGAAGCTGGGGTCCTGAAAGCTATAAGGCAGGCCTTAACCAACTCGGAAACCAAACTTAAAGCACTTGAACAGGACTACCTGACCACTCAGTCCCCAATGACCCTAGCTGCAATCAGATCAGAGCTGGAAAAGTTTGAGTCACACGCTATGAGGGAGGTACAATACTATACATGCCCTGTTGCGGCCCGTAGATATGGGGAGGGGGACAGACCGGGTAGAACCCTGGCCAGGCTAGTGCGTGCTGAGACTGGTGGGACCCGCATTGACAACATCATAGATGGCAGTGTAGTGAGGCACTGGTCAGATCAGTCCATACTAGACACTTTCACTAGCTTCTACGCCAATCTGTATGGTCCCCAACCAGAACACTCTGCCCAAGACCTAGACGACCTCCTTGAGAGCATCCCTATGACCCTTATCTCCCAAGACACCCGGGAAATATTAGACGCCCCATTTACCCTGGAGGAGATAGTTCAGGTGATATCGGACCTCCCCAAAAACAAGGCGCCTGGCCCGGATGGGCTCACTTCCGAGTTCTACCAGGAGCATGTGGCTATACTAGCGCCTGTGCTACACGGGGTCTGGGCCGAATCACTTCGTTTGAATTGCCTCCCCCCCTCCCTTAGAGAAGCTTTAATAACTGTCCTCCCCAAACCTGGAAAACCCCCGGACGAGTGTGGGTCTTACAGACCCCTATCCCTTATTAATACCGACACGAAAATCTTTGCTAAGATAATTGCTAACAGGTTTCTCCCTTTCATGTCCCACATGATCCATGAGGACCAGTGCG
Organism: Ambystoma mexicanum; assembly: GCF_040938575.1. NCBI lineage: Eukaryota > Metazoa > Chordata > Amphibia > Caudata > Ambystomatidae > Ambystoma > Ambystoma mexicanum. The sequence goes on from NC_090936.1 coordinate 153,783,761, forward strand.
GTTTCATCCTGGGTCGATCCACAGTGCTGAACATCCGTCGCCTGTTTAATGTGATGTCCAGAATTGACCCAGGCGCGGACGTGGTGGCGGTAACACTAGATGCCCAAAAGGCTTTTGATATGGTCTCATGGCAATATTTGTGGGCCGTGCTGGAGAAAATGGGTGTGGGTCCAAAAATGACCTCTTACATAAAACTGTTATACACGGACCCACGAGCTAGAGTTCTTGTAAACTCTGTTCCCTCCTCTCCCTTTATGCTACACAGGGGCACTCGCCAGGGATGCCCATTCTCTCCCCTCCTTTTTGCGTTCACCATAGAACCCATGGCTGATCATGTAAGGGGTCGGCACGGCAATAAAGGCATACGATTAATGGATGCACCAGAGATCATCTCTCTATATGCAGATGATGTGCTCCTGTATGTCAGAAATCCTTCCACACATTTGGACCCGATCATCCGTGATATCACCAAGATAGGTACGTTCTCAGGTTTCACAATCAACTACTCTAAGTCCGAAATTTTCCCTCTTACTGTGGCAACCCAACGACCGTCTTGTGAGTACCCTCTACGCTGGTCCCCGGGTGGGGTTAGTTATCTCGGGGTACATATATCACTAGCCAAGGCCTCTCTATTGACAGACAACTACGAGGCAGCAGCCCACCTAGTCTTCTCCAAGTTCTCCAAATGGCGCAATCTACCTCTATCCCTAGCGGGCAGACTCTCTCTAATAAAGATGGTAGTGGTCCCCAAACTCCTGTATGTCTTTGCTAACGTGCCGATCTGGCCTGGGATTCAATACTTCAAGAAGCTCCACTCGGAGTGCGCACAATTTCTCTGGCATCCAGGCTCAGTCCGCAAGAAGTGGCAACACATGACGCTGCCCTATGACAAAGGGGGTTTCACGGCCCCAGACCTTCGCCTGTACTGGAATGCTGCACAGGCCCATCATGCCTCCCATTGGTACACGTTCCAGAATCCGCCCATACACGTAAAACTTGAGAAACTGGCGGGAGGTGGAACTAATATCATGTCCCTGCTACTGAACCGCGCATTCCAAACAGATGCTCATGCGGACCCGGTGGCCGCTACGCTTAGGGCCTGGAGGGGCATCCTAGGCTCTGACCAGGAACAGCGCCCATACTACAAGTGGCTTCCCCTGTGGCAGTTCCCCGGACTCCCCCCCACACATGACCCAAATCTCATACGCTACCGGGAAAACCTGGGATACCGTGCCCTTGCTGACCTCTTCCCCGATGGTGTTTTTATCACCCCCCAAACATGGCGCCCTGATCACTCCAATTCTCCACTCGAAATGCTGCAGTATTATAGGCTTAGAGCTGCAGTACAGACGATGTGGCCCTCATGCCCTATTGAACCCCCAGACTCTCCTGAAATACAATATATAGCAAATTCCGGAGGTGCCAAAAGCATAATTTCTACTGAATAACACTGCGGACAACTCTCTTAAACCACGCGAGGCTTGGGCTAGGGAACTTGGAGTGGAAATCACAGACGATCTCTGGTGCATAATGTGTACACACACACAAAGGGTCTCCCTAAGCGCCAGATTCCGCTGCATACAATTTAAGCTCCTTAATAGGCTCTATTACACACCGTATAGAGTTGCGTCATTCACAGGCACCCCGACCCCTGTGTGCCCCAAATGCAAATCCTGTGAGGCAGACCATGTACACATGTTCTGGGCTTGCCCCGCCCTCAACACATTCTGGACGGCCGTGACAGAGGCACTCTCCGAAATAGTTGGTTCTCCGGTGACTATGGAGCCACTTGCCATACTATTTGGTGCTTGGGAAGGTGAGAATGTAAAGAAAATGGCAAAATTTGTAAATGTAAGTATTATGGTGGCCAAAAGATGCATATTGCAATGCTGGAAGCGCCGCAATCCTCCCACTTTTACGATGTGGCTGAAAGCCCTTACCTGGACAGAAATGTGCGAAGAGGAATACATTGGATCCCTACCTCCAACATCTCGCCCCAAAAATGTCTGGTCGGAATTTTGTAGCTATTTAAATGGCAGAGATGAAGTGGAACTGACCTCATCTCCCCTACCAGGACAATCCGACATGCCACGGGTGATCTAACTTCTCCTATTGGTTTTTGCTTTTTCTTTGTGCTTCTCGACGCCTCCCCGCGATATCAGTTGTTATCAGCTCGTGATGTATAACCTAACAATGGTGTGGTGCCGATTGTACGGTTATGTTGTCAGCTCATTGCTATGTAATTTGAACTGTGCCTGTCTTGACCTTTATGCCAATAAATAAAAGTTTTTTAAAAAAAGAAAAAAGGGTCTCAAATTGTTAAGGCGGAGAGAGCAAAAGAAACTAAAAATACGACTAGATCCCAATAAAGATGAACAAGTTTTGCAGGTGGGGTCAACTGTAGGAGAAAGGTTTGGTAGAGTTTTCAGGAAGGGCGTTGGTAAAATAAAAGGGGTACAACACCAGATAATATTGAGGAAGGGAAGTGTGCCTGTTTCTGCCAGATTGACACTGGTTCCTTTGGCCATAAGGGAAGGGGTGAAGAAGGAACTTGATAAATTGTTGCAGATGGATATCATCGAGAAGGCAGGGGGAGTAGAATGGACTTCTCCCCTGGTTGTAGTTAAGAAGGGGTCAGGAGGATTGAGATTGTGTGTTGACCTGCGTGAACTTGACAAATGTGTGTTAGTAGATAGACACCCATTACCCAATATGGGGGACATGTTGGCTAGAGTTGGCCAGGGAAAGGTGTTTTTTAAAAACCTGATATGGCTTCGGCCTATCACCAGATTGAGTTGGAGGAGGGATGCTGAAAATGTACTGCTTTTATTACGCATGAGGGCATCTTTCAGTTCCGGCGGATGCCGTTTGGCTTAGTGTCGGCCTCATCCATGTTTCAGAAGGTCATGGGCAGGTTATTTAAATGGGAGAAGAATGTTTTTTGCTTTCAGGACGATGTACTTTTTTGTGGAGAATTGGAAGAAGAACATGATAGGGTGTTGGACAAGGTACTCAAAATATTCAAGGGGAAGGGAATCATTTTGAGGGAAGAGAAATGTAAATTTAGAATGGATAAGGTTGAGTACTTAGGACATGAGGTGTCTAGGGATGGTGTAAGGCCGAAGGAATGCCTGGTAAATGCTATCAAGGAGGTGAAACGTCCCCAGAGTAAGGCAGAAGTGAGGTCATATTTGGGGATGACAGAATTTTACCAGAAGTTTGTTAAAAATTATGCGGTTAAGGTAATTGAAATGAGGAAGTTGTTGAGGAAAGGTGAGGAATTTGTTTGGAATCAGAGGTATGAAAGGGAATTTATAAGGATAAAAGATGAGATTGATTTGGCACGCCCTTTGGGTTGTTTTGTTACACGCCGGATTAGTGTAGTCACTGTTGATGCGGGTGAGGGTGGAATTGGTGCAGTTTTATCGCAAATATGTGAGGGAGAGACAGATGAAATTATTGCACATGCTTCTCAGGGGCCGAGAGTAGCTAAGATAAACTACTCTGTACTTGAAAAAGAGGCACTTGCATGCTATTGGGCCGTGGAAAGATTTAAGAATTTCTTTTGGGGTGCAGACTTCATCATCAGAATGGACCGCAAACCTCTAAAGGTTATTTTGAGAATAAAGGGCTCGATAAGATTTCTAGGCGGGTGGCTGGCTGGGTCACAAGGTTGCAGTGCCATTGTTTTGTGATGCAAGTTATTCCTGCGAAGGAAAACGTGTTGGCTGACAGTTTATCTAGGTTGAGGGTAGCAATTGACGATGGTAAGGAGGATAAAGTCATGGAGATGGTGTTTGTGAACACTGAATAAATTGTGTCCCGGGAAGAGTGGATAGAAGAAGCGAGTAAAGATGGGGTACTTATGCGAGTGATGACGTATGTTGACTAGACAGTGTGGCCCAGAAAAGGCGATTTGCAACAAAATGAGAAGGCTTTTTGGGAACTCAAAGATGAATTGAGTATGGTCGAAGGTATTATGTTCAGGTGGGATCATGTTGTGGTTCCTATGGGCATCGGGAGTAGAGTGACTTGGTCCATGGTGGTCATATTGGTATCGCCAAGACGAAAGGTATGTATAGGAATGATTACTGGTGGGCTGGATTCGGTAAAGATATTGAGATGAGGTTAAAAGAGTGTCAATTTTGTGTCATGTCACGGAAAGGATTGGAAGCAGAGTTTTACATCCAGGGGCGTGTTTGGAGAGAGTTGGCCATGGATATCATGGGTCCTGTTGATTTGGGCTATAGTAGAGTAAGGTATGTTGTTCTGTCATGGATTTGTTTTCAAGGTGGTGCAGGTTTAGAATTGTCAGGGACATTTCTGGGGAGAGTATGGTTAATTTTATTTAAGAGGTGTTAGCGAGGGAGGGTGTGCCCGAAAGTTTACTCACCGATAATGGCACACAATTCACAGGAGGATGCTTTGTGAGGTATCTTAAGGAATGTGGTGTGAAGTACAAGACATCAGCCTTATATCATCCCGAAACCAACGGCATGGTGGAGAGGATGAACATATGAGTGATGGAGAGTATTCAAATGGCTGATATTTGTGGTTATGATAAGAATGTGGCTATTCAGGGAGGATGTATGCCATGCAAATGTCTCCCCATTCTACTACTGGAAATTGCCCTTTCGAGTTGATAAGAGGGCGCAAGGCGAATACAGCTGTATGTCCTCCATGGTTGGGGAGTAGTAGAGAATCCGATTTGGTTGTGGATGGGGTGAGGAAGATTTTGAGAAGAAGGATGGAGGAATGGGTGATGCGAGAGAACAGAAGGAGGGGTAAAAAGTAATTGAGGATTGAGTGTGGTGACATTGTGAGAATAAAGAAAGGTTTAATCAGAAGATTCTGACCCTGTCAAGGAGGTGGCTATGCTAAAAGAGACAGTTCCGGTTACTGGGGGTCAGGTATGGAATAAAAATACAGTGGTGTTTGTTAAAAGGGGTGATGTGTGATGAAGAAGATTGTAAACGGAGGGAGATGTGTTATGGCGTTGCTTGCGTGATGGAATTCTATGATGCAGTATGGCGTTTATGATGTGCTAGAATCTTGCGCGTATGTTTCTGTTCCAAGAATGTTGTTCTTGTTTTGCTTTGGTTGGGGTTCTATGTTCAGCAGTTGGAGAGCACTAGCCTGAGCTGTGGTTGTGCTTGGCTGTGCTGAGGGTTCTCTTATGTATTTAGCTTGTTAATAAAGCTTCATGGAAGTTACAGCGTGTCCTCCTTCTGTAGCTTAACAATAACATAAATGGAGAAACAAACCCAGGTGTGTTCTGATCTCCGATTCCCCTGGTGCACCCTCTCATATGAACCTACGTTCACCCGAAGACGCCAGGGCAAATTTTGGAAAGAGCATGCATGTGCAGCATGGTGACCCCGAATGAATGATCTGTGTTGAGTAACATGTTACCTCTTACTGGTGAAACAATAGCACTAATGCAGTTGCTTTGCCCGAATCTCAGGGGTATTTTGCGACCAAAATAGTGGTGTTGTATGGCAGAATGTCTCAATGAAAAGACTGTGTCAGATGAGACAAATATGCTCATATGTCGCTCTCGGTACTGTGGCTAATTGGAAAGATGCAAGTACTGTCCAGGCACGTCACTACCTTACTTACATATGTTGGGTGCCAATTATATACATTCCTAGACTTTGCCAAATGTGCTAGAAATCCTGATATACAATGAATGTTATGATGTGTATTAAGAAAATTACCCACTATACACAAAACACTGTCAATGGGCCATTTATTTAATAGAACATTATGTTAAAATTGATTGACAATGAAACGCAACCTTGGTTTCCCTGAAGCACTGTGTAATGAATTATTGTGATAAACACTAAGCTTGGTGGCTGAAGACAGGGACTTGTGTGTGCCTGCTCTTTGGATTGACGGGCTCATAGAGCTGATGCCTGTGAATTAGCTGCTAATTAACCATCTGTTTTCAGCCCTGAATTAGTCCATACCCTGCACCCTCTTTGCAGGAAAGCATTAGATGTCCTTTCCCTAACCTTTGTCCTTGATACGATCGTGGAATCTGTTTCTTTTCCTGTATCCCAGCACGCGTCTCCTGGACCCCAATCCAAGGTCAGCCTCCCTCCGTGCTTGGCAACTCCTCAGCAACATTTCATCCATGGACTATCGCCAGCCCCTGGTCCCAGTCCCCATGCTTACCAGTTCACAGCCCTTATCCTACGCCGGCCGAATAGCCTCCATCTATGTTCAGTGGCCTGCAGGTCATCTTTTGTGGTGATGCCAACAATGAACACTTTGTCCCCTTGGTTGCAGTGAAGTTAATTTTACATCCTCTGTATTTGGAATGATGTCACTCCTTTAACTTTCCAGACTGCAATATCAGAATATCTGAATGTTTGTTGTGGTGAGGCTTGTTTTGATACCAATTTTCAAAGCATTTTGGTTATAAATGCAGTGTATTTTTTACAGCGAAATTGCCTCCTTTGACGGAAAACAAGCCCATGGGTTATGTGGGAAAAATACATCTTGATACTTTTCTATGGTTGTGCTGAAATGAAGCAAGCTGCAATCCATGGCGTGGTTCCCTGCCTGACACTGGGAGTAAGGGATGGGGTGAGCACGGGGGTCATGGAACCACACCCTGCGAAATGTTTCAGGACTCAGGAGTATAATATGGTGGATCCCTTTGGCTACCCCACCCCTCCCCAGGTGCATGGAATGGTCTTGTGGCTGTGCACCAAGAGCAAGCTCTGGTCCTTTAAGCAGCGTCCTGAATGATAGACTAAATAGTAAGCAGCCAGAAGATCTTTGCTCCACTCACATAGGGCAGTGTGCGTTGCAGGGGAAACAAGCACTGGTAAGTCTTACTGGAATGGAGTTCGCGAGTCCAGCATGCAAGAAAACATAATTACAATTGTGGGTAATTACACACCAGGAACATCCACAAATAGCACAGCTCTGCCTTGTGAGTCGGATAGCATGCATGCATGAACACCAATTCAAAGATGGCACCAGCCCCATATATCAGCTTGGTCCTTAGTCCCTAATTAAAAAGAGAGGGGGGAGAACAAAACGGTCTGCTGAGGACCACCTGAGAGCTCAAACAGATGAATGAAGTTTAATTACCATATTGCCCCCCACACCTGAGAGACATTGTGCTGGGGGGGTTCTGGGATGTGGGGCAAGAGCTTTATATAGAGGAAAGGCGTTTTCAGATGGGTGTGGGAGTCCAGAAGGAGGAGAAGTGGTGAGAAACGAGGAAAGAATAAGGTTGGCGTGAAGCTGGAGGAGATGAGAGGAAGGGACCTGGAGTAAAGGGGATGTTATGGAGTGGTGGAGGGGAAAAGGAGGAGGTTGGAAACAGCAGGCGAAGAAGGAGATGGAGACAAAGGGAGACAAGGAGGATAAACAGAAGGAGGAGGTACAGAGACATCAGGAGGAGGTGGGCAGACATCAGGAGAGATGCCAGGTGCAGATGGTGAAACAGCAGGAGAGATATCCGGAGGGGTAGAGAGATAGCAGAAGGAGGTGGTAAAAGAGCAGGGGATATACTAAGAGTAGGTGGTCAGATCACAGTAAAGGTTTGTAGTGTGATATATCCAAAAGAGGAGGTGGTGTGTTGTTCGAAGGAAGAGGTAGAGAGTCATCGGGAGGAGTCAATGGAAACATTGGTGGAGCAGGTGGAGAAGAGACAAATGTCACGACTCTCGCCCAAAACCCCCTCTGGCAAACCCATTGGCCAGGTGGAGTCAGGACTCTGGCCTCTAGAGCCTGGCATCCTCTTCAAAAGCCCTCATGAGGCCGGTCATGGCGCCTATGGCGCCAGGCTCATACACCATGAACAACAATGTGCTTGGGAACTACTTTATTGTATTGTCAGCCAACATGGAGGCATCCAAATAGCTTGGTCCCTAAGAACCAAGCTATGCGGTCTAGTGCTTTGGGTGTGGCAGGCCTGGAACTACTTTCCCTGGTGCTACTTTACCTGGGCTATATAAACCACACCCTGACTGCAGAACATGCTTCGTGTTACTTTGCAGCTTGCAAGGTGACACTCACCGTGTCCAGCTATTCCCTCGAACCTCGGAGAAGCAGAACCTGCAAGGAGACAAAAGGAACAACATTAGCAGCAGCATCTTACCTGCAGTCTTCATCGTTAAACACTCGCAGCTACTGAGAACAGCTTCCTCGAATTTGCACGCCTCCCGGACAGAACGACCTGAAAGAGGAAGATAGAGGCAACATTAAAGAAAGCTGTAGAGACATTTACAAATTACGCACTGCTCAAAAGGCTTACCTGGCAGGTCGCCTCTCGGCTGGCACCACTACGGACATTCCACTCGCGCTGAAGAACACCGCAACCTACAAGGAAGGAAAACACAGGTTAGCAAAGGCAAGACTTTGCAGCGATGCGCATAGCGCTTACTTACCGCATCATAGTGCTCTTAATGCGCCATCATTTACCAGCGCGGCTCAACCAAGCCAGTTCACCGCGCTGAAGCTCTGCGTACCTAAGGGAGAAAAAAGAGACATTTTAAACAAAGAAAGGCATGCAGGATAGCAACAAAACTAAAGAACAGCAATAAGGCCTACCTGAACAATATCAAATGGGCCGGCGTCAGTGAAGTAACTGGACCGCACTCGCCCATGAAAGACAGGACGGAGAGCACACCTAATTCTACCACAAGGTGAGGAGAGGGCGCCAGAGGGACTGAAATCATACGGGGTGGAGGGAGGATACTTACCCCAGTTGGTCAGTCTTGAACACAGTCCTCCTGTATTTTCAGGCAGATCTTTCCCTGCAGACCACATCAGGGCAAAGCTGAGAAGCATACCAGCGAGTAACCCAGCTGGGTGGCGTCCCTGTGGATACCAGGTGAGCGTAACAGAACACAAAGCCTACCATACCAAATCCATCTGGGCGCCATGGAGACATCAGAAATGGACCAATTGGCCCAATTACTAGGAGAGCTTCGTGCTGAGGTTCATTCTGCCCGACAAGAGACTAATGCCCTCTGGAGAGACCTAATAGTGACCAAAGAACGCACTGAAGAGATTAGCAGGCAATACTTGCAATCAAAGGCAGGATATACGCCTCAACCTGGAAGCAATCCAATGATGCAAAACCCCACCATACCACCCACTCCGGTACAGATCACATTACCTGGAACAGTTCCCCTGGCACCACCAGAAATGTTCTCAGGTGACCCACGGAAGTATGCGGCATTCATCAATCAGTGTCTCCTTCATTTTCTTTGTAGGCCTGGAGCATTTCCAAACAACCAAGCTCGGGTAGCTTTTGTCTTATCATACCTGAGTGGTAGTGCAGCAGATTGGTCGGTGCCGTTGGTAACCCATGGAGAGCCTCTATTACATGACTTTGCGGGGTTCCAGAGAGAAATGGAAAAACGTTTTGCTCGCCATACCCAGGAACAAGCAGTAGACAATGAACTCTTGTCCCTCCAACAGGGGAATCAAGACTTGTTAACGTACATTGCTACCTTCAACAGACTGGTTGCGGAAGCTAGGTGGCCAGAAAACAAGAGAACCAAGTTATTCCATCAAGGCTTATGAGGCGAATTAAAGGACGTCTTAGCCCAGGTGGTTGATCCACCCAGAGACTGTGCAGAATTCATAAATCTGGTTGTGCAGCTAGACCACCGGTTGCAGGACCGAAAGGCAGACCGGTCTAAGACGAACCCTCGGACCGTGTACGTTCGACCAAGGGAAAACACACCCCGCGTACCTGAAAATGCTGTAGAACCCATGCAGATTGGATGGATACGGCCTCCATTAACAAAACAAGAGCGGGACAAAAGAAAACAACAACAGCTTTGTTTGTATTGTGGGAAACCAGGACATTTCCTGAAGGACTGTCCAGTAAAACCCCCAAGAAGAACAGTTTGGCCACAGAGAAGGATAAAGCTAAGGAATCGGGAAACTACCAAGCTCGACAAACATAGAGGTCAGTTTGTCGAGTGAGAAGAAAGAGTTGCTGACCTCGCACTTTGCAATACCAGTGATCTTAATTAACCACCAACAGTCATCAAGAATGCATGCCGTTGAAGCATACATCGATAGCGGAGCAGTTGGAAATTATATTGATCAAGAACTGGCAGCAGAGATGGGGCTTCCTTTGTGTTCGAAAGCCAACAATGGACAAGGTAACCACCGTGGATGAGACAGAAATCGCTTCCGGACCAGTAACCCAGTGCACAGCCAGGGTAACCTTGCTGTGTCAGGAGGGACATCGGGAGTCTATTTCATTCGATCTCATCAAGGCACCTCAGTTCAGGCTAATACTAGGGATGCCATGGTTGGTTGCTGACAACCCTTTGATAGACTGGCGGGCATGAAAATTAACCTTCCCCAGTGACTGCTCCCCTGCCTGCTATTACCAAGAGGAGAAACCCGACATCTATATCCCCATGACTCCCGGAGCAACAGTATCAACCCTGGGAGCAACTAATACCTTGCCAAGTGAATACCATGATTTCCAGGATGTTTTCTGAAAGGACCAAGCCAATATATTGGCGCCGCACAGGCCCTATGACTGTCAGATCGACCTTGTTCCTGGTGCACAAATCCCTTGCGGCAGGATCTACGCTCCTACAGAACCAGAAAACCTTCATTTGAAATCTTATTTAGACTAGTACCTTGCAAACGGATGTATCCGTCCTTCGAAGTCCCCCGCAGCCAGTCCTTTGTTCTTCGTACCGAAAAAGGAAGGAGACTTGAGAACCTGTATTGACTACCGCGCATTGAACCAGATCACCGTGAAGAACCGCTACCCCTTGCCACTTATCCCTGAGATGCTAGACCAAGTTAAAGATGCAAGATTTATACCAAATTGGACCTTCGAGGAGCGTACCACCTGGTCTGAGTCAGAAAAGGAGATGAATGGAAAACCGCCATCCGTACTAAGTACAGCTTGTTTGAATATCAAGTCATGCCCTTCGGGTTATGCAACGCTCCTGCGGCATTCCAACATTTCATGAATGACGTCTTAAGGGAGTTAATTGATGTGTGCGCCTTAGTGTACATAGACGACATCTGAGTATACTCAGCCTCGGAACAAGATCATGTCAGGCACGTTCGTTCAGTCCTCACCAAGCTCTGTCAACATTGCTTGTTTGCAAAGCTTGAAAAATGCTTTTTTCACATCACCGAAGTAGAATTTCTTGGTTTTATCCTTACTCCAGGAGGCATCAGAATGGACGTGCACAAGGTAGATGCCATTCTGAAATGGCCTTCACTGACGTCTCTGAAAGGGGTACAAAGCATGCTGGGCTTTGCGAACTTCTACCGCCGGTTCATCCCAGACTTCTCTCAGGTTGTGTACCCAATCACAGTGTGGAATCAGAAAAATACAATATTACGGCTGTTACACCGAGCAGAGGAAAATACACTGACACGGGCTTATAAAGATTCCCAGAATCTTTATTACAAAACTGAACAGTATTCAACAAAGTACACAAATAGCTATTTGGCCATCAATACATCACAGAGACCACCAGCAGGTCCAATATGAGCAGTGAGGGAATTTCCTAGCTGGACATCGGTGCTTTTATACAATTTGTAAAATGATGACCAGCCCCCTTACAGGTTAATCATATACTGGGCTAGGGTCGCGGCAGGTTCACTTTCCTAATTTACATATCTCCTGCATGCGGTTTACTTTTCGATACATTTACTAACACACTCCATTATTCTTCAATTTAACATTTACACTATTTATATATTGCTTTAATACAGACCAAACAATGTTATGCATATTATATTCGGATAGCATTACTGTTCTTGTATACTTGTAGTTTAACATTGCTAATTCAAGTAATCCCCTGCTCCGAGGTCAAAAAGGACAAGGTCTACATGACCCTAACATGTAGCCTGAAGGCAGGTTGGACATTAACTTCCCTACAGAGGTTGGAGAGGTTAAGGCAAGAACAAGGACACACGAGACGGCCATTTTAGATTACAGGGTGACTTGTACAAACCCCCAAAATGGCGGTTTCTAACCTAAAATGGAGGCTTGATTCAAGATGGTGGCTTACATCAATTTCTAAGGTCAAGACCTTGCCGCAGAGAGTTATTCGCATACAATTTTCAAGCAACTTGGCGTAGGCCAATATACATACAAATAGTTTGTAATAAGAGGCATAATTTAATATCCGGTTTGACAAACCCTCCTTTTGGCCTATGCCAAGTGCTAATACTATTTCTAATTTGATTGCAAGTAACTCCAAGCGTCATCTTCCAGACACCCCGAATCATTGTCGGACATATCTATTGCCATTAGGTCTGATACCAGAGTTTCCTTCAACACATACTCTTTGGGGAGCTTCTTTGGGGCGTATATTTTATTCCCCCATAAGCTTGTTGCTTGCGCGCAACATGCCCCTAATACTGAGCATATACCAGGGAGACACTGTATACAACAACAAAGAAACAGAAAACCTCCCAAGATAATCAGTAGGGCCGAGAACAACTTCCATCCCCATGACCGTAGGAGGTCCCAAAACCATGTACCAAGTTCCCAATTTCCCTCAGGAACATGTACTTCTGAACTAAGGACATGTAGATTTTGGATCGCCCTAAAGATCGTTGGAGAGGAGTCTGGAACGTAAACGCAGCAAGCAGACCCCACTAATTTACATACTCCTCCTCGCTCTGCCAGGATGACATCTAATGCCATCCGGTTCTGAAGAGCCACTAATCATATCGCTCTCTGCTCTAGCATCATATTATAGAGTATGTCAGTGGTCCGATTGATGGTTCTCTCCAATATTCTCGCTAGTCCCCTAATATCTTCTGAATTCGTAATTTGCCCAAAAAATGGTACAAAAGATTTCATAATATCTCCTAAAGTTTGCGCCGGAGTATCCCCTTTTACACCTCGTTGTGGACGAGTCTTTGGGAAATTTCTGTAGTACTGGCAATAAATACCCCAGGTAATAGAATCCCTAAATAACAGGTCCCTTACCAATCCCTGGGCAACCACGGAAATGCCACATTACCGCAAACAAAATAGACAGGTTCGCCTACCTACTAGTCAAATTCGCAACGTTGGCGCACTTTCTAAAATTACCCATTAACCGTGTTCCATTCCTCTGTATGCAGAAGGATACTGAATCGGGGCTGTGGTTAACAGAATAAGATGGAGGCATGACATTCTTATTGCCTATAGGAGCCATTTTGAAAGAGATTAAAGACTGAAAAGGACGGGACAATCTATCAGAGGGCCTAACAGAAGCAACGTTTGGCTTGCTTCTATTTGCAAAAAGCAAGCATCCCAGGGGCATCAAAACATTCTTTTCAAAACTATTTAATTTGTACCATCAAAGTTCCCTGAAATGCTGTCATTCCATCGACCAAAAAATAGTGCTCTAAGAGAAGCGTAACAGGCAGTTGTCAGAGGCAAAGGGTAAATATACCAACCAAGCCCTTTATCCCCATGTTGCGGTAAATGTGTACAGATCCAGCAATTGGTCTTATTAAAAATTGCATGAGTGGCATTCATGATTAATAAAAGGGTATTATTCTGATAATTCCGCCTATGCAAAGAATCTCTAGGCGACAAAGTATGTAATTGCACAGAAGGAGTGGGAATCACAGATACATTCTCAATAGGTAAAAAGTCCTCTAACGGATATGCTTCTTCCAGATACCACAACCCAAACCCAAAAGTCATCACAAATCCAGTAATTAGTACGAGAAGGCAACAATACACTTTGGTGGTCCCCTTACATACTTGATCATTGTTTCTGCTAGTTATATTTTTATCCAAAAGTTCAATACGAGCGGTAGCGGGTGCAGGCATCGTAGTCTTCAATCAAAAAAACACCAATTGTTTGTTTGCTGGCGACTCCAGTCGCGCGTCTTCTTAATGTCTTTCCCACAACCCTTAGCCGACAGAATCTTTCCGTACAATCAGGCCAAAAAGACAAGCCCTCAAATGATTTTTGTCCAGTCGCACAGTCAGACCATGCTGTACATTTATTCCCTTGGGCGCAAATTATATTTTTCAGTTTCTGTTGAGAACAAAGTGTCGTCACTTCCTCCTGGAAGTGGTGAACGGACGGAAATGGGATCAAGAAAGGATTAATCCGGAAGTTCCACTGTTGAGGAGTGCGGAGACAAGATGGCCGTCTTGTCCAGCCCTGCGGATTCTGAAGTGGTCTCCGATTCTCCCTTGTTGGTTGTTGCTGTTTCAGGCACGCGAGTTACAGCAGTGGGAAGAGATTCTGTGTCTTCTGTATCGTATGGCACGGGCTGTGGGATCCGTTTGGTGTGCGTCGCATGGCTCCAGTGTTTTCGACCCGCTACCCGCACGGCAGTCTGGGTGACTAGCAGGACCTGGTAGGGACCCCTCCACCGAGGTGCAAGGCAAGATGACCTCTCAAAAACCTTCGTGAGGATCCAGTCCCCTGGTCGTAGACTGTGACCAGGGCCCTCGTAGTGTACAGGTAATGCCTCTCGCACCTGGTGATAAATTGAAAACAGATTTTGAGTCAAATGGTTACAGTAGTCTGAAAGAAGCACATTTTCTATATCCCGTAGTGAGCGACTTTTTGGCATACCCCAAATATTAGCAGGTCTCCCCATTACTACCTCAAAGGGAGAGAGCGCAGTCTTAGTTTGAGGGGTTGTTCTCATCGATAGTAACACGATCGGTAAGGCGTCTGGCCATTTTAGCTTGGTGCCAGCACACGTCTTAGAGAGTTTGTTCTTTATAATGCCATTGTGCCTTTCCACTAATCCGGCACTCTGGGCATGTCTAGCTGAATGGAACCGTTTGTCAATCTGTAGCCCTTTGCAAATTTGCAGGACTACAGTGGCAATAAAGTGTGGCCCATTATCAGACCAGATGACTCTCGGCAGCCCGAACCTAGGAAAAAACTCTTTCAACAGAGTTTTTGCCGTGGTTATGGCCGTTGCATCTTTAACCTGGTAGGCTTCAACCCACTTACTAAATGCGCAAATAACAACCAATACATATTTAAGATTGTTACACTGTTCCATTTCAATAAAATCAAAATGAATAACCTCAAACGGGACAGAAGGTGGAGCGAAACTTCCTCTAGGAGTCGAGGTACCTTTCCCTACATTGTGCTGCAAGCAAACCAAGCAGTTCTGGACAAAACGCTCCGCAATTTTGAAAATCTTATCATTGGCCCATACAATGTGAAGCATTTTCGTTAGTTTCCTCGCACACACATGTGTCGGACCATGAGCCATAATAACCATCATTGTAATGTAGGCATCAGGGAGTAACCATTTCCCTTCAACATTGTCTACCCAACACCCATCATCATCCAATCTTCCTGCACCCTCGATCCATCTCTTAGTTTCCTCTATAGTAGCATCTGCTTGAATATCTTTTACAACATCAATACTTTCTCCCAAAGTGCAAACATTTACAACTTATTTTACAGCGTACATTTCTGAACTGAAATCAGTGGCAGTCTGTTTAGCTATCTGATCGGCAAAGGCATTCCCTTTTCCTACATCATCTGTAACTTTTTGATGTGCTGAACATTTTATGATAGCTAACTGAACAGGGAGTGCAAGTGCTGAAAGCAATCGCACTATTAAAGTGCCGTGCTGGATTTTCGTTCCGTGCGAGGTCAAGAAACCTCTTTCTTTCCAAAGTCTACCGAAATTGTGGGCCACCCCAAAGGCTATTGGCTGTCAGTATATATATTCACTGTACGCCCTTCAGAAAGCTCACAAGCCCGAGTTAACGCTATAATTTCTGCGGCCTGCGCAGAGTTATGCATAATTCTTTTGGTTTCCACAACCGTGCTTAAAGTAGTGACAGCATAAGCAGCCGTGGATGTAACGTCTGGAAGTTTAAAACAAGAGCCATCACAAAATAGCTCTCCTTGAGGGCTATTCAAAGGCGTGTCTTTCAAATCGATTCTGCCTTTAGTCTCTTGTTCTGTCATATAAAGGCAATCGTGTGACGTATCGTCATCATCAACAATATTTTGTAAGACAGGCAAAAGTTCAGCCGGATTTAATACGCAACACCTCGTAATTTGAATCAGTTCATATCTTGTCAATCGTGCAGAAGTGAGGTGTTGCGTTTGAGTTCTATTCAATAGAATATCTACAGAGTGAGGTACCATTAGGGTTAACGCATGACCCAGGACCATTCCCTCACTCTGTTTTACAGGCGCAGCAGCAACAGCGCGCAAACATCTTGGCAAAGCGCATGCTACAGGATCAAGGGCGGAGGAACAGTAGCCGCACAGCCTATTTTTCCCTCCATGTTCCTGCGTTAACACAGCCAAAGCACATCCATCACGTTCATGCACAAACAATACAAAGGCCTTATCATAATTCGGAGTTCCTAAAACCGGCGCCGAACACAGCACGGATTTGAGCAAATGGAATGCTGTCTGGTGTTCCAAGGTCCATGGCAATGGCAAAGAAATGCCCTTTTTTGTCAAAAGCCAACATTGGTTTAATCGTTAACGAAAAATTCAGGATCCACAATCTACAATAAGAAGCCTTACCTATCAAGGCTCTAACTTCCTTTTGCGTATTTGGGACAGACATACCAGAAATGGTCTTTATTCGTTCGGGTGTCAACCGCCTTCCCTCCTTTGACAGGAGATAGCTTAAAAAGGCGACCTCCTGGCAACAATATTGGAATTTCTTAAGTGAAGCTTTGTGGCCATGTTTTGCTAGATGACAAAGCAGCAACACGGTGCCTTCTTTACAGGCACTCTCAGAATCAGCGGCCAAGAGGAGGTTATCTACGTACTGTAGTAACGTGCAAGTAGTAGGCAACTCGAGGGTATCAAGCTGCTCTTTCAATGCCCTACTATAAATACTTGGACTTTCAGTGTACCCCTGTGGTGCACGAGTGAATGTAAACAAGCGTCCACCTAGGGTAAACGCAAACAAATACCTACTATCCTTGTGTATAGGAATACTGAAAAACGCGTTTTTAAGATCAACAACGCTAAAGTGAGTGGCAGAAGCCGGAATCATGGTTAATATCGTTGTAACATCAGGTACAATAGGAGATTGAGGAGCCACAATTTTGTTAATAGCGCGTAAAGGCGAGTGATTGCTGGGGTGAAATTGTTAGCCGAATCCCATCCGGAGAACAATGAATTACTGCGTGTAATGCTTTCAACAAATTTAGCCCCAGCAAGTTCTCCCCACAGTTTGTGGTAAGTAGAAATTGACACTGTTCCGTGAAGGGACCCAGTGTTATCGGTACCGGCAAAGAGACCGGAAAAGCTACATGTGTGCCTGAAAACCCTACGGAAACGTTGGATTGCCCTGACAGGGGAAGATTTGGAACCCGTGAATGGTCAATGGAACATTTCTGTGCTCCCGTATCTACTAAAAATAGATGCTTCCTATTTCCCACCGCCATCTCAACGTAGGGGCCTTTCTGATGAACGGGAATAGGTGTAGGTTCCAAATCCTGCTTCGAGCAATCCTAGCGGAACAAAATATTATCAAAAGGAAGTTCTTCAGAGAGGTACGCGGCAGAAGGGTGATCAAAAATGTTTCTTTTATCCACATTCGAAACTTGCTTATCTTGTGAAGGAGATTGCTGTGAGTCTGGTGCAAACTGACCTGTGCCAGGGCCCCCTGCACCTGGGCGACCTCTGGATCGTCTACCCATGTTCCCAAATGACCTTTGCTGTAAGGTCGGGCATTGTGCGCGCCAGTGGCCTTCCTGCCGGCAGTAGGCACACTGGTTAATGGTTACCCGAGCCAAGGGCGCACTTCCCTGTGGAATGTACTGACCTCTAAATTGATTACCCCCTCTAGGGTTTCTAACGATCTGCTGCAATAAAACTTTAGTTTTCAAGTCACCCTTTTTTTTCCTCAAGCTTCTTTTTTTCAGTGTTTACACGATTTTCATAATACTGAGTCATATGCAATACTTCCGATTGGGACTTCGCCTGCCGAGTGCTTTCAGAGGACATAATCTGTAACTGGATGTCAGGCAGCAATCCACGTACAAATTTGTCGACAAACAACCTTTTCCCTGACTCTGTGCCCAAATCTTGTCCACTGAAATCCGAGAATACCTGCTCGAACCGATTGAAAAAATCGGTAGCACCCTCTGACTTTCCTTGGACACAGGCCGTAAGCTTGTACCATATGATTCTTTTTTCTGGAGCCATAGTTTTCAATTTTTTGAAAATTTGGTTTTATTGAGTTTTTACAATCGTGACATGAGTAAAACAGTGCTACATCATTTGAAAAAAAAGAAAAAACAAAGGGTCAATGTTCACAACTTTTCATCCCCCCTCCCATCATTCCCACCCCCACCCTCTCCCACACCATGATACATTGATTAGCGATATCAGCAGGGTTCAGCGTGTCCTTTCACGAGGTTCGTACTCACAAGTACAAGGTGGCCCCCCCAAGGGGGGGTAGCTCAAACCACCAGGGCCAGGCTGAAGGAGGACTGTCCCACATTTTAACAGGGCCCCATAGGGCCTAGCGGAGGTGTCGAGAAGACAGTGTCCAGATCTAAAAGACTGTCCAGGGCTCATCGTAGACTATCAGGCCGTTTTCCCGTATTTGTCGAAGAATTGGAGCCACAGGCCTTCAATGTTGGACTTGGATTCGTCTATCAAGTGGGTCAAGAATTCCATATCATAAATCGCCTGTACTTTAGAAATCCATTCCCCCGGAGCTCGGGGTGACTTCCACCTTTGGGCCCAACAACATCTGGCCGCTACTAGCATGACATGTAGCATGTGGTCGTGTTTCACCTTCGGACCCCACTCAACTTCAATGCCGAACAGTATTAGCCAGGGGGATATTGTCCTATCCATTCCATCTACCTCTTTTATCCAAGAGAGGACTTCTCTCCAGTAGGTTTGTGCCGCGTGACATTTTCACCACATATGTACATAGTCCCCTATTTCTGTGTGGCATTTCCAACAATGTGCATCATAACCCACTCTCATTCTAGCTATTCTTTGCGGAGGGTAGTGCCATCTATGGATCAGCTTTAGAGCCTGGTGCCGGTACTGGGGGGCAGCTGTGGAGCGGCTGGCCTGCCTACATATCTTGGTCCACCTTTTCTCCGTTATGGGAGTGCCTAGGTCCTTCTCCCACTGTGTCTGGGAAGGTAAAGGGTCTCGCGGGATGGAGAACATCAAAAAACCGTAGAGCCGTGATATAGCCCCCTTCGTCTCCTTGTGTGTAATAATACATTTCTCAAAATCTGTTAGCTCCCTCCTGAGTGTTATGCACAATAGGTCAGTTACACGCCCATACAACACCTTGCATAACACTCCAACACACAGTACTGTCAGGCTCCCCGGTTCTCAGTCAAACCCTCCAGTTGTCCCATCATCTAGGGTGCAGGGGAGTCGCCATCACCGATGGTTTCAAGTCAGACGCAGAGGACGGCGTTGTTTGTTTCCTCGTCTCCAATGGCAACTGCCATGGAGATTGCGATCGGGCTGGAACAGCCGATCGCGATTGCTTCCGGGTTTCACATCGACTTCCCGATCACGTGCACGGAGCCCCGCTCACGTGATTGGGAGGCGGCTCGCATAAAAGCCGGGAGTTTCGATTCACTCGCCTCTTCACAGCTGTTTTCACAACACTGTTCGGCGTTCTCGACTCTTGTTCTTTGGTCACATCGGATTTCGACTTCAGGCTTCCACTTAACGGATTGGTTAAACTCTTGCTCCTTGGATACGTTTGCTGGAACTTTGCATAGATACTGGTACTTTGGACCTTTGGCTTACGCATAACGGACTGCTGTGGATTTCCCTGTCTGCTCGCTTTCTACAACCTGGATTTTGACCTTGAGATTGTTTACGACCTCCCTTCCGCTTTCTTGGAAATCATTACGTTTAACCTAAGGGTTACGGGTGGTCAGCCCGTACCTGCCTCCAGGTACTTGACTGTCTGAATCATCGGCGCTCCCTTGCACCAAATCTTCAGGCTCCCTTCCACGGAACTTAGGTAAGAGAGTATCATTGATTTGCGTTTCACTAAAGCACTGTCTTTGCCTGTACTAACCCTGATTTCCTCCCAACAGCCTCTGGGGTCCTCAGCGCCATCTGATTCAGCGAACCATCAACCACCTGTGGCCTCAAAGCTCGCACAGGGAGTGTTTATCTTTCTCTCCCTTTGGGTGATTTGTGGACAGAGGCTCAATACTCTTCTCTACGTGGCAAGTCACGACAGACTGTGAAGCCGTTGCGCTGTGTCGAGTATGGAGCCCGTAGCCGAAGACCCCGTGGCTTCATTGGTGCAGGCACTCACAGTACTGAGGGCAGACATGACAGCAGCCAATGCAGCTATACATCAGAGATTAGACATGATCCAAAGTATACAACACCCGTTACCCGCTGATGTAGAGTTCGGGGAAGCCGCCGCTCAACCCCCAGTTGTCCGACCTATTGTTCCCCCTGTAGCGCCACAAGTTCCTGTACTCATGCCTACGCCCTTTCCCCTGGCCGCCCCAGAAAGATTCCACGGAGACCCTAGAAAGTTTCGCACTTTTATAAATCAATGCAAACTCCATTTTCTTTGTAGACCTCAGGCTTTTCCCGATTCCACCACAAAAGCGGTTTTCTCCTTGTCCCATCTGGCCGGCACTGCTGCAGCATGGGCCAATCCCCTACTGGAGAGCAACAACCCTGTTTTATACGATTTTGAGTTATTAATCACAGAATTGTCTCAAGTATTCGACACGCGTCATAAAGCCCAATCCCGGGATCTTGAGCTGTTAGACCTGACTCAAGGAAAGGGGTCACTCATAGAATACATTGCCCGATTTAACCAACTGGCTGCTGAAACATCTTGGCCCGAAACCAAAAAAGCAGTTGTGTTCTACAGAGGGCTCAGTAACACCATGAAAGATGCTATGGCCGTCATTCCTTCTTTGCCCACATCTCATACTGACTTAGTGGACCTCGCCTTACAGATCGATGCGAGGCGTTCCGAACGCAAGCTCGAAACAGGTTTCCCTACTACTAGTTTGGCCTCCCCCTCCTCTGATACAGGTGGTGAACCTATGCAAATAGGCGGTATTCGTAGCCCGATCACACAACTAGAGAGGGACCGCAGAAGAACTGACCACGCCTGCTTCTACTGTGGCTTGAGTGGGCATTTTGTAAAGTTATGTCCCAGAAGCCCCAAGTTAAAGAATCCGGTTTTTCGGAATGCTCGACCCTAGATCCGGGGGCCGGATCGGGCAATCCTTCAATTCCCTCGGACAGGATCCCCACCTTTGGCAGGATCAGGCCGGTGATGGTAAAGGCTACGTTAAAACCCACACCCGACATCGTTCATGCTGTTTCGATCTATATCGATTCCGGTGCCACTGGCAATTATGTTGATATAAACCTGGCAGGGTCATTGAATCTGCCCCTAATTACCAAACAGCATCCGGAACCAGTACAGGCGGTGGATGGCACAGCACTGATTTCTGGCCCAATTCGACAACAAACAGCCCCGATCACCCTGACTATACAGAAAACACATCAGGAAGTATTATCCTTTGATCTGATGACGATGCCCCAATTTGGGATTATACTGGGTCTCCCATGGTTGCATCAACACAACCCTCTGATTGACTGGAAGTCTGGGCAGGTTCATTTTGAATCCGAAATCTGTCAGAATTTTTGCCTCACTGCACCTGACGACACTGAATCTCCCTCACGTGCCTTGGGGGCCATTGCACAACTTACACTACACGAGGACGCTTCAACGTTCTTGGAACCTCACATGGTAGGGGCAGTTGCAACAGGTATCCCTATGGAATATAAGGACTTTCAGGAGGTCTTTGATAAGGGTTCTTTGGAGGTGCTACCACCACATCGTTCTTACGATTGCCCTATTGACCTCATCCCTGACTCCAGCATCCCTTCGGGACGTATTTACTCCCTGTCCCCCTCAGAGGAACAGGCATTAAAAGAGTACATTCAAGCGGCTCTTAAGGTCGGCCATATACGCCCTTCCACCTCTCCGGCAGCTAGCCCTATATTTTTTGTCCCCAAAAAAGAGGGCGACTTACGTCCTTGTGTGGACTACCGCCGCTTGAATAATATCACCATAAAAAACCGGTATCCAATTCCCCTGATTACACCATTGTTGGACAGGTTGAGTCATGCCAATATCTTCACGAAGCTCGATCTCCGCGGAGCCTATAATTTAATCAGAATTCGCCCCGGAGACGAGTGGAAAACGGCCTTTTGTACTCGCTACGGACTGTTTGAATACGTGGTCATGCCCTTCGGGCTTTGTAACGCCCCCGCTACGTTTCAACGTTTCATGAATGAGATTTTTCACGACTTGTTGGACATCTGTGTAGCAGTATATCTCGATGATATACTGATATTCTCACAGGACCTGAAACAACATGTACTACACGTCCGCGAGGTATTGTCTCGGTTACGCCGTTTTTCACTCTACGCTAAGCCAGAAAAATGTCAGTTCCATACTGAGAGTGTGGAATTCTTGGGATTCCACATTACCCCTGGGGGTTTAGCAATGAACCAATCCAAGGTTCGTGCAGTCTTGGATTGGCCAAAGCCCTGTAATATTAAGGCATTACAATCATTCCTTGGGTTTTCAAATTTTTACAGGCGCTTTATCCAGGATTTTTCATCTCTTGTAACACCTCTTACTACCTTAACCAGCTCCAAGTTACCTTTTATCTGGTTGGAAGAACACCAAACAGCTTTTGATGCGCTAAAAGCCGCGTTTACTACTGCTCCTGTACTGAAGCATCCCGACCCAGAACTCCCATTCATTGTAGAGGCGGATGCATCCTCCTTTGCTCTTGGTGCGGTGTTATCCCAACATTGTCCTTGTTCAGGTCAGCCACACCCAGTGGCGTTTCATTCTCGGAAGTTTACACCTACAGAAACGCACTATACGGTCACGGAGAGAGAATTGTTGTCCATTAAGGATGCCTTTCAGGTCTGGCGGCATCATCTGTTGGGGGCAAAACATACAGTCACAGTATTCACAGACCACCGTAACATCCAAGACTTGGCCTCACTCAAATGCATCAATAGTCGGCAGGTGCGATGGCATTTATTCTTTGCCGCCTTTGACTTCCAGATCAAACATCGGTCAGGTCTATCCCACGGGAAAGCAGACGCATTGTCTCGTTCCCCTGGTGGAGTGTCCTTGCCTGTTTTCCCTGAAAAACTACTAGATCAGCACGTCATTTGCCTCTGTACCCCTCCTTTGCCACTTCTAGAGTCCATTCGCACATGGGTTTCATTACACCCCGAACAGGCCTCCGAGTGGGATCCGGTGTTTCATGACGGGTTGCCATTTATACAAAACAAGTTATGGTTACCAACAGCCGACACTCGCAATCTTGCACTGGAATGGTCCCACGACAGTGCCATTAATGGTCATCCCGGACAGAAGCGTACGCTGGACCTCCTCAGATGGTGGTGTTGGTGGCCCTTCATGAAACACGATGTTGAAGGATATGTCAACACGTGCGCTGTATGTGCCCAATGCAAGCATCGCCGAGGACGTCCGGTGGGGCTCTTACTCCCATTACCTATACCTCCTAGGCCCTGGCACACAGTGTCAATGGATTTTGTGACAGACCTACCTCGAACCAAGGGCTTCGACACCATTTGGGTGGTGGTCGATTCCTTCTCCAAGATGGCCCGTTTCGTTCCCTGTTCTGGCATTCCTTCAGCCCCGGCTTTGGCCGACCTTTTCTTTAGATCGGTCTTCTGCCTTTTCGGGTTACCCACTGTTATAATCTCGGACAGGGGTCCCCAGTTCACTTCTCGGTTCTGGCAGGCGCTCACAGGCCTCTTGGGCATTGATTCCCGTTTTTCCTCTGCATACCACCCGGAGACGGATGGCCAGACGGAGAGGGTGAACCAGGTCATGGAGCAGTATTTACCTTGCCTTATTCTACAGCACCAACAATCCTGGCTGAGTGTATTGCATCTCGCTGAATTCTCATATAACAATGCTCTGCATACTTCTACTGGCTTTTCTCCCTTTTTTGTTTTGTACGGCCAACACCCCCGCACCTTGCCTGTTCCAGATCTTACACATTCTGCCAATCCTGCCGCTGTTACCTGTGCACGTGACCTATCGGCCGTTCATGCCCAGACTCTCGCTCACCTTCGTGAATCCCAAGTCTCTGCGAAGTCTGCGGCTGACCGGCGGAGGGCTGTGGCACCTTCCTATGTAGTGGGGGACAGGGTTTGGCTTTCCTCTCGCCACCTCCGGCTGCCTGGTTGTCGCAAATTGCTACCCCGTTTTGTGGGTCCTTACAGGATATCTGCTGTGATCAACCCTGTGGTTTATCGCCTCTCAGTTCCCGCCTCCTGGCGCCTTCATCCTGTATTCCATACATCCTTGTTAAAGCCTTGTCCTGCCCCTACCCGTCTCAGGTCTACGCCTAGTCCCGTTTCTGTGGGTAGCTCTGTGGAATATGAAGTGTCGGGTATACTGGGTTCTCGTATGGTTCGTGGTTGTCTCCAGTATCTGGTGGACTGGGCGGGTTTTGGTCCGGAAGAGCGATGTTGGGTCCCTGCGGTTGATGTCCATGCCCCGAAGCTTGTCTCCCGTTTTCATTTCGAACATCCCTCCTGCCCACGTGGTCGTGGGCCATTGAGGGGGGGCTCTGTTATGCACAATAGGTCAGTTACACGCCCATACAACACCTTGCATAACACTCCAACACACAGTACTGTCAGGCTCCCCGGTTCTCAGTCAAACCCTCCAGTTGTCCCATCACCTAGGGTGCAGGGGAGTCGCCATCACCGATGGTTTCAAGTCAGACGCAGAGGACGGCGTTGTTTGTTTCCTCGTCTCCAATGGCAACTGCCATGGAGATTGCGATCGGGCTGGAACAGCCGATCGCGATTGCTTCCGGGTTTCACATCGACTTCCCGATCACGTGCACGGAGCCCCGCTCACGTGATTGGGAGGCGGCTCGCATAAAAGCCGGGGGTTTCGATTCACTCGCCGCTTCACAGCTGTTTTCACAACACTATTCGGCGTTCTCGACTCTTGTTCTTTGGTCACATCGGATTTCGACTTCAGGCTTCCACTTAACGGATTGGTTAAACTCTTGCTCCTTGGATACGTTTGCTGGAACTTTGCATAGATACTGGTACTTTGGACCTTTGGCTTACGCATAACGGACTGCTTTGGATTTCCCTGTCTGCTCGCTTTCTACAACCTGGATTTTGACCTTGAGATTGTTTACGACCTCCCTTCCGCTTTCTTGGAAATCATTACGTTTAACCTAAGGGTTATGGGTGGTCAGCCCGTACCTGCCTCCAGGTACTTGACTGTCTGAATCATCGGCGCTCCCCTGCACCAAATCTTCAGGCTCCCTTCCACGGAACTTAGGTAAGAGAGTATCATTGATTTGCGTTTCACTAAAGCACTGTCTTTGCCTGTACTAACCCTGATTTCCTCCCAACAGCCTCTGGGGTCCTCGGCGCCATCTGATTCAGCGAACCATCAACCACCTGCGGCCTCAAAGCTCGCACAGGGAGTGTTTATCTTTCTCTCCCTGTGGGTGATTTGTGGACAGAGGCTCAATACTCTTCACTACGTGGCAAGTCACGACACTGAGAGTGTCTCCCCATCTACCTTTGGTCAAGGCACCCTTTAGTTGTAGGTATCGAAAGCGGGAGAGATTGGGAAGGCCGAGGGCATCCTTCAGATCCTCCAAGGGTATGAACGCCCCATCCGTCCAGAGCTGACCAGCTCTACAAAGACCTGCCTCGTACCACTGCTGGAAGGCCAGTGGCTCATTAATACTCTCCCAGAGTGAGGGAGCCCATATGCAACTCAGGGGTGAAGGCCATGTTGTGAGCCACCTAAGATAGCCCCCTTCCCTCCATATAGTCCATATCACCCCTAGGACTGGGTGTCTTAATACCCTTTTTGGAATCTTAACCTTAGGGACCCAGAGCCATTCTTGTAGTGTGACCGGGGAAAAGAGCAGATTGTCCAGTTCTACCCACTGTTTCTTAGGGCCCATTGTCAAGTGATCTACTAGGGCTCGCAACTGGGAGGCTTTATAGTACGTGTCCAGGTCAGGGAAGTTAACTCCACCCTCGACTTTGGGCCTTATCAGGGTGTCGTATGCAATTCTGTGGGATTCTCCCGCCCAAAGGTAGCGGAGGAGAGTACTCTTGATCTCTAGGAGGAACGACTTCGGGATCTGAGTTGGCAGCATTTGGAATAGGTATAAAAATTTGGGGAGAATAACCATTTTGATGGAATTAAGGCGCGCCATCCACGAGAGGCCAGATTTCGACCAGCGTTCCAAGTCTCTCTTGACCGCCAACCAAAGGGGAGGGTAATTTGCAGTGAAAAGATCGGCCAGATCCGAAGGTATTTGGATCCCCAGGTGGCAGAATCCCTCAGGTTGCCTATAGAGTGGGAGGCCCTCAATGTATTGTTTCTGTTTGTCGCTAAGTTGGCCCACTGGGAACGCCACTGATTTATCTAGGTTTATCTTGTAACCTGCAAGGGACCCATATTGTTCGAAGCTATCTAGTACCTCGGGAACTGATTGAGAGGGGTTGCGGAGATAGAGCAGGACATCGTCCGCAAAGAGGGATATTTTACAGTTGGCTTTCCCCATATTAACACCCTGGATTTTATCGTTTCCCCTGATGGCTATGGCCCAAGGCTCCATTACTAGGGCGTATATAAGGGGGGAGAGTGGACACCCCTGTCTTGTGCCCCTTCCCAGTGGGATAGGTTCGGATTTGCATCCGTTCACTGTGATTTTTGCTGAGGGGTGCGAGTAAAGGGCTCTCACCCATCCTAGCCATTTGGGTCCCATTCCCAGAGATGATAGGACATTTCCCATGAAGGTCCAGCTTACTCTATCGAACGCCTTTTCTGCAACTAGGGACAGAAGAAGTGCGCCCTTCACCCTAACTTCCTTCGAACTTAATATGTGTAGGGTTTTGCGCATGCTATCGGCCCCCTGTCTATGCATCACAAAACTGACTTGATTTGGGTGGATCAATCGAGGGAGATATCTTTCTAAGCGGGTTGCAAGGATCCTAATAAAGATCTTTGCGTCCGTATTTAGTAGCAAGATGGGCCTATACGAGCCACACTCCGCTGGGTCCTTGCCGGGCTTGGGCATCACCGTGATTATGGCCTGCAGGAATGTCGGCGGGATAGTGTCTGAAGATTTAATGTGGTTAAAGAGTTTGGTGAGCGGTTGTATCAACACGGATTGGTACTGTTTGTAGAAATCAGCCGTGTAGCCATCTCCCCTCGGGGTTTTGCCCACCTTCAGTTTCTTAATGGCCTCTTCCACCTCTTCCCCGGTTATCTCTTTTTCCAGTGTTTCCCTCTCAAGATCTGTGAGTCTTGGGAGAGGTTGGTCCTTTAGGTAGCTTTTCATGCTATCCAAAGACTCGCCTTCCTGTTTGGTATAGAGTGCCTTGTAGAAGTTCACGAAGGCTTCGGCTATAGGCCCTGTTTTTGTTTGGATACTACCAGTGTCATCTCTGATCTTCTCTATTCTCCTACCCGCTCTGTTTCCCCTCAACCTGTGTGCCAAGAGGGTACCGGCCCTATCTCCCTTTTCGTAGTATCTCTGTTTCGTGTACCTCATTTTTTGACCACCTCCCTAATTAGAGTCGCATGCAGGGCTTGCCTCTTGTCCCTCATTTCACTCAGAAGGCTTTCGCGGTCTGTGTTATCGTTCGTGAGCTGGGCCCTCAGGGCCCGCAGGTCGTCGCGGAGTTTGGACTCTATTATTGCTCTCTCTCGTTTTTTGGCCGAACCGTCAGCAATTAGGAGGCCCCTGAAGGTGACCTTAGCCGCTTCCCAGACGGTGGCCATTGGGATTTCCCCGGTGTCATTTGTCGTGAAGTAATTTTCCATCTCTTTTCTTAGGAACTCTTTAAAGACCTGATCTCTCATGAGGGTGTCGTTACAGCGCCATCTATACGTTTTCGGGGTGTCCTGTAGTCGCCACTCCATGACAAGGAGTTTGTGATCCGACCAGGTCACCGATTCCACCATAGAGTTTCCAACCTCCCCCCCTCCTTCTTCTGAGATCAACAATAAGTCAATTCTGGTGTATGTTTGATGGGGAGGGGAGAAAAAGGTGTAGCCCCCCGGGGTAGGATTACATTTCCGCCAAACATCAACCCAGTAATATTCCCAGAAGAGGTCTCTCAATGCTATATTATCCCTGGTGGGAGCTTTTGGCACGACCCCTCTGACCGACCACCAATCAAGATGTGGATCTGAAATAAGGTTGAAGTCCCCCCCCCCAGAATCATGGCTCCCTCTGCCCAGTTATCCATGACTTCAAGGATTTTGTGGAGGAATTTGATTTGGCCCATATTTGGTGCGTACAGGGTGGCTAACGTGACCCTCATGCCCTGGGACAGGCCCTTGATCTCCAGAAATCTACCCCCAAAGCCCTTTTTCGTCTCTACATCGGTGAGATGGAATGATTTACTCAGGAGAATACCCACCCCCTCCTTCTTGGAAGACTTGTGTGAGGCCCAGAAGTTCCTACCAATATCCTCCCCTTTATCTCCGATTCAGCCCCCCTCCTACAGTGTGTTTCCTGCAAGAAGAGGACCAGCAGCTTCTGTATGCGAAACATGTTACTTGTAAGGGACCTCTTGTTGTGTGAGTTTAGTCCCTTGACGTTGAGCGTACCAACCCTCCCCTCATCCATGATCGTCGCTGTCTTTACCCTGTGAAGTTTCAATAAGTTCCCCCCGTTTCATCAATTGAATTGAGTCCCCTTGCCATGGTGTGGTGTCCCCATTTCCTATATCCCTCCCCCACCCCTTCCCTTCAACCCCATCTCCCTTACCCATTGTGTAAGGCGTTCGTCTTCCTTGCCCGACAAGCGTCAGGATTGGTCAACGAACCACCAGGGCTGCTACCCAGACCCCGGGAGATTAAATGATACGGAACATGCCCGTCAACTTTTCTGTTAAGGATACCCTTTCCGAACTTGGTCAGGATTATGATCCCCCTGTGGGGACCCACTCCGCTGTCTTACCCCCCCGTGCCGCTCATGGGGTGTCACCTGTGTCTTTCTTTGACTTATAGCGGATGCCGGGGAGCGGACACCAACCTCGGGAGCCCCCGACCCACCACCCCGATGAGAGGACATTGAGCTGTCTACACCCGTATAGGGGTGCCTCGAATGTTCAAATACATCAGTTAAACATAAACCTTGCCAACAGTGGCGTCGAACAAAAGACAACATCCGACATTTTCCGGCACCGGAGGACCCCCAAGGGGACCCCTCGTACTCCAGGATCCCCTGCACCACTTCTCACCCCCGGATTCTCTCCCCCCAAACCGGACCCAGACAGCAAGGTATATCAATGAAGCAAACAATCCGCCAACCCTGGCGACTTCAACAGATAGTGTGTGGTTCCCTCGGAACTGAGGAGACCCCAATCGACCGCATTGGCCAGTGCATTTATGCAAACCACCCTGTTATTCTCCTGGCGAGATCAAGCGGGGTCCCCGTGGTCGGCAGGCGGGTGCCTCGTTTTCTGGAACTTCCGTGTGCCCTTCACCTTATGTTTCCCCTGCTTCGTGGGGGGACCCCGGGGAGCCCGGGCAGTATCTCCGCCAGTCTCATTCCTGTCCCCGGAGGGGCCAGCAGAGTCTCCAATCAATTCATCTGTGGCTCTCTGGATATCCACCTCGGTGATGAGGCGTTGTCGCACCCCTTGCCATTCAAATTCCAGGTAGAACGGGTGGCCCCAGCGATATCGGGTCCCCTTCTCCTGTAGCCACCTGGTGATTGCTGAGCATTTTTTCCTCATCTGCAGCGTGAGGGCAGACAGGTTCTGGTAAATCGCCACCCTGGAACTGTCGCATTGTATGTCCCTCAAGGTTCTTGCCCTCTCGAGTATCCTTGCTTTATCCCTGTAGTAGTGAAATTTGGCGAGGACCAAGCGTGGACCCCTTCCACCTCCTCCGGCTCGGTGGACTCTGTCAATTAGGAAGGACTCTCCCGAGTCAGAACCCAGGACGATCCTAATGATGTCTTGAACCTTTGCCTCCAGGCCCGTGTCATGATCTCTGCTTCCAAGAGGTCAGGGTTTTCCCAAATCCCTTGGAAGCAGATCCATAACCCAGGTTCCGAGTGCCAACCAGTCCCAATTGGGACCTTTTGGACCCAGTCCTGGCGCCAGTGGCACCAGGCTCATAAATATGCCCAGTCCCAGCGCTGGAAGCGCCGGGCTCATAATGCTTGGGTGGACTTACCTGCAGCAGACCATGCTGCTTACTTGCCTGCCAGTTGAGCCTCTGATCCTCTTCTGTTTGGAACTACTTTTCCTGTTGGGTGGGGCAGGAGCCACTCCCTAGATTCAGAACACTGGAACTCTTCTGGAAAGCAGGAACTCTTTTCTTACCTAGGCGTGGCTGTGGAAGGAGAACCCTAAGCACTACAGGAGGCTATTTAAACCACACCCGATGGATGAATCTTGCTTTGCGTTATTCTGCATCCTCTGCAGCAGAACGTTCATCGTGTCTTCTGCATCTGATCCTGGGCCTAAGGAAAAAGGCTTACCATCCTGAATCCAGTCTTCAGCAACACCTATAAAGACAAGAAAGAACAGGTTAGCATTACGGTCTTCAGTGACAGCTCTTCACTTACCTGGTCCATCGGCTGTCACCAACGCCTCGCGCTGCATTCCGGCATCTGAAAGACAAAGGCTTACCTACTCTTCGTGCGCTCCGGAGGTCTTCACACTGCATTCCGGCATCTGAAAGACAAAACAAGGTGCGTTTAAAGACATTGGGGAACTTTAATACTCACGTGCCATTACTCCTTTCCACATCTAACCCAGTGGGTATTCCGGCACCCTGCATCCGCTCCGAACTTGTACCTGCAAAATAAAAAGACAGTTAGAGCGCATCGTGAAGCAGGCAACAAGCGCTTACTTACGTGCTTCCAGGCGCTTCTACTCATCACACAGGCTCCATCGTGAAGCAGGCAACAAGAGCTTACTTACGTGCTTCCAGGCGCTTCTATTCATCACACGGGCTCCATCTTCAACTCACTTCAGCCCGTCATCCGCCATCGCCGGAACCCTGCAAAACAAGAAACATCATTACTAAAGACTTTAAAGGCATTAGAATTACTCGAAACTTACCGTTCGTGCAGTAAACGACAGACAGCAGTCCTCTGAAATCAAGAGGCCTGCTCCCCTTATCCAGTGAAGAAACTGGTTACAGCACCCTGCCCCGAGGCAGATGGAGAGCACGGCGTTCACTTACCTAAGGTGAGAGCGTTAACCTTGGGGTTCTACAGGAGAAGAGAAAGGGAAGAAGCGAGAGACATTCAATAACCCAGTTCCTTAATCCCATATTTTCTTTCTGCAGACATCTTACCCTTCAAGTCAGACATACAGTGCACAGAGGTCCAGCCCAAAGAGCCAGCCGTGTGTTACACATCACCTTTGCAGATACGGTATACGCCCACTCAAGACCGGCGCCTCTACGGGAATCAGGTGAGCGTTACAGAACGCAAAGCCTACCACAAAACTCCCGTCCAGGCGCTATGGAAACCTCGGATACCGACCAGCTAGCCCAGTTACTTGGGGAACTAAGGGCAGAAGTGCATGCAGCCCGTCAGGAAACGAACGCTCTAAGAAGGGAACTGATTATTTCCAAGGAGCGAACAGATGATCTCGCTAGACAATTGCTACAGTCACAAGCCGGACAGACCCCGTTACCCGCATCTGGGGGAAATCTTCCTTCTACATTCTCTATGAATCCAGTGCAGATCAACCTACCTGGGAATGTACCTCTGGCTCCGCCCGAACGGTTTTCTGGTGACCCAAAGAGGTTTGCAGTATTTATCAATCAGTGCCGGTTGCATTTCTTATGCCGGCCAGCAGCCTTTCCAACTGATCAAGCTAAAGTAGCTTTCGTGCTTTCGTACCTTAGGGGCAATGTGGCAGACTGGTCGATCCCTCTAGTAAATCAAGATGATCCGGTCCTCCATGATTTTCAAGCTTTTCAGCTCAGTATGGAAAAACTGTTCGCAAGACATTCACAGGGGCAGGCCTTGGACAATGAGCTTCTTTCGTTGCGACAAGGTAATCAAGACCTTTTGGCTTATATTGCGTCTTTCAAAAGACTGATAGTGGAAACTCAATGGCCTGAGGACAAAAGGATTACGCTGTTTTATAGAGGTCTACGTGGAGAGCTCAAAGATGTATTAGCCCAAGTAGTGAATCCCCCACAAGATTGTTCGGACTATATAGACTTAGTCGTTCAAATAGATCACAGACTGCAGAACAGGAAGGCCGATCGTTCCAAGTTTGATGCTCGAGTATTTTCCAAACCGCCAACTCCTTCCAAAGGAGTAGGCCCCGGGGAACCCATGCAAATAGGGGGTCTGAAAGGTCCTCTAACACAAAAGGAGCGGGAAAGGAGAAAACAGTTGCAATTATGCCTCTATTGCGGAAACTCAGGGCACTTTCTTCGAGACTGTCCGGTGAAACCTGCCAAGAAGGCAGTAGGAGCTGCAGTTACCAAAGTTACAAACTCTGAGCAGGGAAACGACCTCGCCCGACAAGAATAGAGGTCCTCTTGCCGAGCGTGAAAACCAGTTCCATGACCTCGCATTTCGTGATACCTATGGTCCTCATTAGCCCTGATAATCCGGATCGATTACATGCAATTGAAGCTTACGTCGACAGCGGTGCCATCGGCAATTATGTGGATCATGAAATGGTTTTGAGGATGAATCTAACTCTTTGTCCCAAGGCTGTAAAGGACGTCATTACTACGGTGGATGGTACGGAGATAGCCTCCGGGCCAGTAACGCATACCACTCAAGAGGTGACGCTAGTAAGTCAAGATGGACACCATGAGAAGATCGTGTTCGATGTGATCAAGGCCCCTCAGTTTCAGATTATTCTAGGAATACCTTGGCTAGAGAAACACAATCCGCTGATCGATTGGCGAGCAAGAACGGTCCAGTTTCCAGAATGTGTCTCTACTTGTCACCCTCCACCTGGTGTTGCACTGGCAGCAATTTCTTCAGAGACTCCCCAGTTACCTCCCGAATACCTAGAATACCAAGATGTTTTCCGGAAGGATCAGGCTAACTCTCTACCTCCTCATAGGTCTTATGACTGCCAGATAGACCTGATACCTGGATCTACTCCTCCTTGTAGTAGAATTTATGCCCTCACCGAGCCTGAGAACCTTCACCTTCGACAATACCTGGATCAATACCTGGCAAATGGGTTTATTCGTCCTTCCAAGTCCCCTGCTTCTTCAGCTTTGTTCTTCGTTCCAAAAAAGGAAGGAGACCTTAGAACTTGTATAGATTATCGCTCCCTGAACCAGATCACCGTTAAGAATAGATATCCGTTACCTTTGATCCCTGAACTCCTGGACCAAGTCAGAAAAGCATGCATATATACAAAGCTGGATCTTAGAGGAGCTTACCACTTGGTACGAGTAAAAGAGGGCAATGAATGGAAGACAGCCTTCCGCACCAAGTATGGACTATTTGAATATCAGGTCATGCCCTTCGGACTTTGCAATGCCCCGGCCGCCTTTCAATATTTTATGAACGATGTCCTCAGAGAGCTCATAGATGTGTGTGTTGTTGTTTACATTGACGACATCCTCGTTTATTCTTCATCGGAATCTGAACATCGGAAACACGTGGAAATGGTCCTCGAAAGATTGCGTCAACACAAACTTTTCGCTAAGTTGGAAAAATGTGTTTTCAACGTGACTGAAGTTGAATTCTTGGGATTCATATTATCACCTGGCGGAGTGCGTATGGATTCAAAGAAGGTCGATGCAGTTCTCAAATGGCCATCACCATCCTCCGTAAAAGGTGTGCAAAGCATGTTAGGCTTCGCTAACTTTTACCGCAGGTTTATCCCCGAATTCTCTCGAATAGTCCAGCCCATCACTGCCTTGTTAAAGAAAAACAAACGTTTTGAATGGTCTACCGAGGCGGAACAAGCTTTCCAGGATTTGAAGACTAAATTTATCTCTGCACCAATCTTAAAACACCCTCGCCCCGAACTCCCCTACATCGTGGAAACTAATGCTTCAAGCCTTGCCATGGGGGCAGTTCTATCACAAAAGGACCCGGTAACCAATCAGTTGCATCCCGTGGCATTTTGGTCCCGCAAATTCTCGCCTCCTGAAATCAATTACACGATTACTGACAAGGAACTTCTGGCTATCAAGTCTGCCTTTAAGGCTTGGCGGCATTATCTGCTGGGGGCCCGACACACCGTTACTGTGATTACGGATCACCAAAACCTGCAATATTTGAAAACCGCAAAAGCCCAATCCTCTAGACAACTCCGTTGGGCATTATTCTTTGCCGAGTTTGACTTCATAATTACCTATCGACCTGGTACAAAGACCGGTAAAGCTGATGCCCTTTCTCGGATGGGAGTGGAAGAACACTTGATCAACCCTAAACCTTTACCAATCATTCCCGAACAAAGAATTCTGGGTGTAATCGCCACAGAATCCATAGAGGAAGTTAAGGATAAGGCCAGGCAACTTGTAACTCCAGCAGACCTACAGAATTGGCATCTGCAGGGAAAGGACTTTGCAGTAAAGGACAACTTATTGTATTTCCAAGAACGATTATACCTACCCAGCACAGATTTACAGAAAAAAGTAATCTCTTGTTATCACGATTCTTTAATGGAAGGACATCCCGGTATGGCCAAGACCTCAGAAAAGATCAAGCGCTACTTCTGGTGGCTGTCTTGGAAAAAAGATATCAGAGACTTTATAATGTCCTGTGGAGTATGCGCCCAAAACAAGAGTCAAAAGGAAAGATCAGCAGGCCTCTTACGCCCTATTGACATCCCACCTCGCCCTTGGCATACGCTTTCTATGGACTTCATCACCGATCTACCTCCATGCTCCGGATACAATACGATTCTAGTAATCGTGGACTTATTCTCCAAGATGGCGCATTTCATTCCGCTCAAAGGCTTGCCAACAGCAGCAACTCTGGCCCGAGAATTTCTCGAAAACATCGTCCGACTGCACGGTTTTCCTTCGGTTCTAATTTCGGATCGAGGTAGTCAATTTATTTCTCATTTTTGGCGAAGTTGCTGTCGGTCGGCTCAAATTGATGTGAGACTATCGACCAGTCACCACCCTCAGACCGACGGACAAACCGAGAGGACCAATCAAACTCTGGAACAGTATTTACGCTGCATGCTGCAACAAACTGAAAAAACTTGGAAAGACATCCTTTGGATAGCCGAATATGCCTACAATAACTCTGTCCATTCGGGAACTGGGAAAACCCCGTTTTTTCTTTTGTACGGCAGTCACCCTCGAACCTCGGAGTTGGATCCCCTCCAAGATCTTGAAACACCAGCAGTAGACTACCTGCATTCTACAATCACCCAAGCCTTTAAGGAAGCTGTTTCTCACCTTCAAAGGGCTAAAGAACAATACAAGAAAGGAGCAGATCAACATCGGAAGGAAGCCCCTCAATATCAAGTAGGGGATCAAGTCTGGTTATCCACCAAATATCTACCTCTAAAAGGGCCACGCACATTCAACCCAAGATACCTTGGTCCCTATTCCATCACTACCATAGTAAACCCAGTAGCGGTCAAGTTGGACTTGCCCCCGCACATGAAGATACATCCGGTCTTCCACGTCTCTCTATTAAAACCCGTGCAACCTCAAACCCGACTAACTAAATCTCCAAAACCTATCCTAGTTGATGGAGAACTCGAGTTTGAAGTCAAAAGCTTTCTGGACTCCAAGATCTCCAAATCTAAACTATTTTACCTAATTGACTGGAAAGGCTACGGCCCCCAAGAGAGATCCTGGGAACCTGCTGAATATGTCCACGCTCCTCGCCTAATCAAAAGATTTCACCGAACATTTCCTGACAAGCCAAAACCCCCGGAGAAGCCCGGTTTGGGAGGGGCCTTGAGGGAGGTACTGTCATGATCTCTGCTTCCAAAAGGTCAGGGTTTTCCCAACTCCCTTGGAAGCAGATCCATAACCCAGGTTCCGAGTGCCAACCAGTCCCAATTGGGACCTTTTGGACCCAGTCCTGGCGCCAGTGGCACCAGGCTCATAAATATGCCCAGTCCCAGCGCTGGAAGCGCTGGGCTCATAATGCTTGGGTGGACTTACCTGCAGCAGACCATGCTGCTTACTTGCCTGCCAGTTGAGCCTCTGATCCTCTTCTGTTTGGAACTACTTTTCCTGTTGGGTGGGGCAGGAGCCACTGCCTAGATTCAGAACACTGGAACTATTCTTGAAAGCAGGAACTCTTTTCTTACCTAGGCGTGGCTGTGGAAGGAGAATCCTAAGCACTACAGGAGGCTATTTAAACCACACCCGATGGATGAATCTTGCTTTGCGTTATTCTGCATCCTCTGCAGCAGAACGTTCATCGTGTCTTCTGCATCTGATCCTGGGCCTAAGGAAAAAGGCTTACCATCCTGAATCCAGTCTTCAGCAACACCTATAAAGACAAGAAAGAACAGGTTAGCATTACGGTCTTCAGTGACAGCTCTTCACTTACCTGGTCCATCGGCTGTCACCAACGCCTCGCGCTGCATTCCGGCATCTGAAAGACAAAGGCTTACCTACTCTTCGTGCGCTCCGGAGGTCTTCACACTGCATTCCGGCATCTGAAAGACAAAACAAGGTGCGTTTAAAGACATTGGGGAACTTTAATACTCACGTGCCATTACTCCTTTCCACATCTAACCCAGTGGGTATTTCGGCACCCTGCAGCCGCTCCGAACTTGTACCTGCAAAATAAAAAGACAGTTAGAGCGCATCGTGAAGCAGGCAACATGCGCTTACTTACGTGCTTCCAGGCGCTTCTACTCATCACACGGGCTCCATCGTGAAGCAGGCAACAAGAGCTTACTTACGTGCTTTCAGGCGCTTCTATTCATCACACGGGCTCCATCTTCAACTCACTTCAGCCCGTCATCCGCCATCGCCGGAACCCTGCAAAACAAGAAACATCATTACTAAAGACTTTAAAGGCATTAGAATTACTCGAAACTTACCGTTCGTGCAGTAAACGACGGACAGCAGTCCTCTGAAATCAAGAGGCCTGCTCCCCTTATCCAGTGAAGAAACTGGTTACAGCACCCTGCCCCGAGGCAGATGGAGAGCACGGCGTTCACTTACCTAAGGTGAGAGCGTTAACCTTGGGGTTCTACAGGAGAAGAGAAAGGGAAGAAGCGAGAGACATTCAATAACCCAGTTCCTTAATCCCATATTTTCTTTCTGCAGACATCTTACGCTTCAAGTCAGACATACAGTGCACAGAGGTCCAGCCCAAAGAGCCAGCCTCTACGGGAATCAGGTGAGCGTTACAGCCCGGCAGGGTCTCTCCCTCGGGTTCTGCTAGACCAAAAATCCTGAGATTAGTCCTCCGTTCCCGATTTTCCATGTCGTCCACCTTGCGACGGAGTTCCTCCTCCCGTTGCTGTAGTTCCTTAAATCTTACGTCCATTTGTGTTTCCAGGATGGTGGTGGATACCTGGTTGTTCTCAACCCCCTCTATTCTGTCCTCAAGGGTAGAGACTTTAGAAGTGAGGTCTGCCAGTTTAGCCCCCATGTCAGTTCTCATTCCTCTAATCTCCTCGAGGATCGTTTGGATGTTATTTTGCATAACGTTCATGTCAGGGGCTTGGGCGGAGGGGGGTCCGGCCTCCATCTCCGGGCTCTCCACTGAGAATTGATATTTCACCAGGGCTTCCTTCCAGCTCATGGACTGCTTCCCCTTTCAACGTCCCCGCGATCGTTCGGTGGCCTCAGTGGTCTTACTCCTGATCAAGAGTTCCCGTCTCGTCTCCTCAAACCAGGCTTGAAGTCTGATCCGGCCCGCGGGGACCTGAACTTGTTTGGGCTTATTGGGGGATCATTCTGTCTCCTAGAGCGGACTCCGCCTCCCCTGTTCTGGCTTACTCCTTGGTGCCCTAGGAGCAGGTTCCCAGGTGGTGTTCCGGTGACGGCAGTTGGGCTGTGCGCGGGCTTTCCCACGGTCCACTGAGCTTTCCCCCAGAGTTGGAGCTCCGGGTCTCCCCCCGTCTCCGTAGTGTCTCAGCTGCAGACCTCGGCCAACCCCGAGCGGATCGGCTGCCCTATAGGGGGGTGTGCGCCTCGCCTGCATTGCGGGCCCGTTGTCGGTCCACCAGAGTCTTCTCCCCCACACTGGAGTTGTCTCGGGGGTGTTGGGGCACCGCTGGGTTTAAGTACTCACCCCTTGCCTTGTTGGCTCCTGCTGGTGGGTCAGAGGGGGCCCCCGGGCGCGCACCCGCTTCGGCCCAGGCCTCGAAGGGCGCCGGTGATAGTGGGGGTTGTGAGGTCCAGGAACGGGATGTTCCACGGTGCTCCGCCGGCACACGGCGTGTCTCCGGGTCAACGGTGCTTCACGGTAGGGAAGGCCCTGGTGCGCTCTCGCGACGGCCCGGGATCACCGGCCGCTCCGGTAGTGCAGGCGCAGAGGGGGGCCGGAGAGGCTCTCGGGGGCTCCACACGTCTTGCAGTCCGATGTCTAGGCCGCGACTCCCCCCGTTGGGCACTCGCGTCAGAAAAGGGACGGCTGGCTGGGATGGGCGCCAAGCCACATAGGTCGCTTCTCTCACGCCGAGGGCAGTGTGGCGAGAGGGCCTCCTCCCGCGTGTGCCTCGGGACCAAATGGGGGAGGGGAGGGCGCAAAAACACTCCGATGGAGAACTCGGTAACAGGGGCAGCCCCAAGCTTCAGGAAGGTGTCTCCAGGATCACAGCAATCTCATACAGCGGTTTTTCCGCTTTAGTGCAGCGGGCGTTCCGTTATTTCTTCAGTCTCCGCGATTTTCCCGGGGCCATCAAAGGAGCTTACGGATCAGACGGCCATCTTGCCTGCGCCCCCTGGTGGCCTCCGTTTTCAATTTTACAATAATTCTATCAGGCAAGGTTAATATCACTTGTGGTGGTCGTTCGCCAGCTGGTCTTTCTCTGTCCAGCCTAGTCATGTTATCCCATGTATCTCCCAACCCAGGTATGTCATCTATAGTCCTAATCTGCTTCCACAAATCAACTGGCAGGAGTACGGGAAATAATAGGTCAATATCACTTAGAGTGAATACCGACGACTGTAAGACCGACTCTATTTCTTTATAGAATCCGGTCAGATTTTTTCGTGTATCAGGAATAGATTGCTTTATGGTGTTCACTTCCTGTCTTGAAAACGGGACATGAACAAACTGTGAAACGTAATGTGCAGGAATTTCTCCGGCTACTATACCTCGTGCAGCATCAGCCGCAATCTCAACTTTTGGGACAAATGTCGGAGGGACCTCTCTCATAGGCAACTGAGAAGTAGGCAGCTCCGAACGCTTACTAAGCAACTGAGCCAAGTCAAGCGCTAAGGCAGTCGATGTAGTATCAATCGAAAAAGCTCTCTTATAAACACTCAACAATTCTGCGGGACAACAAATCTTTCTTCTTACACACTCATTCTGCAGGTGCTCTACCATCACCTGTATCACTTTCTTTTGCATTTCTAACGCATATTGACTGTATGTGTCATATATGTCTTCTAGAGTTATCGACATATCCGAAATCCATCTTATCGCGTCCTTTGTACAAATTCGTGCTTCCTCACCTTTTAATTCTCGACGAGGAGAAAACCGTTTCTGTAAGTACATAATACCTAATCTATCACCATCTACTTCCTCGTTCTGTAACTCTTCCAACTCCTTCCTATACTCAAAAATCCTCTCGACATGCTCATATACCTTCTCCGCAGTATCTCTGGACAATGCTAAGGCGTTCAAATCCCGTAACCCTTGTGGGAAATCTACATCATCTAGTCTATTCCACATTATACTTACATGAGTCCCTAATCCTTCGATAAAAACATTTTTCTCAGGAATATCTTTTAAATTTTCGAGTGTGGAAAAAACATCAGCTTGTTCACCCTTCTCCATACAATGTTTAGCTCAAGCAGTCAATTCATTCCTCTTGTCTGGCGACACAGTATTACGAGTCACAACCCTTGGTCTTGCTCCCTGGTCTACTACAAGCGATGCAAGATCATTTGGAAGAGGAAGAGTAGGCACATTCTGAATAGCAACAGGTGAAGGCAAGGGG
This sequence comes from Ambystoma mexicanum, assembly GCF_040938575.1. Classification (NCBI taxonomy): domain Eukaryota; kingdom Metazoa; phylum Chordata; class Amphibia; order Caudata; family Ambystomatidae; genus Ambystoma; species Ambystoma mexicanum. The sequence goes on from NC_090936.1 coordinate 153,823,855, forward strand.
GGAGGCAAAGGGGCGACGGCTGGAAGAACAATAGGAAGAACAACAGGGAGGACCGGAGGAACTATGGGAGGGGGAACTACAACAGGAAGGGGCAAAGCGCCAGGAGGAGGAACATATGGAGGTGGCGCGGAGGCATCCGGCCTTCGTTCATGCAAAAGTTTATTGATCAATTCGTCTGACGTATGAAAATCTTTTGGAGGGTAGATTTTCGGAATGCCTAATTGAAATGCCCTATTCGTGTTCCTAACTGACTCCAATTGCTTATTTTGATCATATAACCGTGCCTTTTCGACACTCGTCATATGTCGACGCATATGTTTCTCTCTACTCTTTTGTTGCTGCAAAGCTTCTATTTTCCAACTATGCAACGCGTCAAATGCTGCAGGCCTAGCCTTCTTCTTTACTAATACAGACTCTAAATATTCTATACGAGGGATTTCAAAACTACCATTGGTCGGCCACCGAAGATCGGAATTATGTCTGGTTTGTCTGTGCCAAATGTCATTAAATGCTATACTACCAAAGCCTTTCTTACAGTACATAGTACATGCCGGCGACCCCTCCTGTGGTGCAGGCCAGCTATCTTCCAAAGATTGTCTGTCACTGCGGAAAAATGCCCTAAAGCAGGCAGACAATTTCCCAGGCATATCAAAGTTCTGGTGTTACCTGGTTAAATAATTGTGCTCGCGAGTACAATGCTCCGAATTCAAATTTGTCAGGGTTAAATTAAGAATCGGGACACGATTCACCTGACCAAAGGACTGGGAGGCCCGATCGGGTTACTAGGGACAATGCAAAGGACCCACGTGTCTGGTGATTTTCGCCAAATTTACCCACCTCAAATATATGGACCCTCGTCAAGACGTCGTCTCGGGCTATAGCTCACCGTCCAGGAATTCACTTCTTCTTTTAGAGTGGCCGGTTCTTTTGGCACCGTCCGATCCCGGTCCGATAGCCGAGCCAACCTTCAACGAGACGAAGTCAATCTTGAGGGTCCCTATTCGGGCGCCATCTGTGGAATCAGAAAAAATACAATATTAGGGCTGTTACACCGAGCAGAGGAAAATACACCGACACGGGCTTATAAAGATTCCCAGAATCTTTATTACAAAACTGAACAGTATTCAACAAAGTACACAAATAGCTATTTGGCCTTCAATACATCACAGAGACCACCAGCAGGTCCAATATGAGCAGTGAGGGAATTTTCTAGCTGGACATCGGTGCTTTTATACAATTTGTAAAATGATGTCCAGCCCCCTTACAGGTTAATCATGCACTGGGCTAGGGTCGCGCCAGGTTCACTTTCCTAATTTACATATCTCGTGCATGCGGTTTACTTTTCGATACATTTACTAACACACTCCATTATTCTTCAATTTAACATTTACACTCTTTATATATTGCTTTAATACAGACCAAACAATGTTACGCATATTATATTCGGATAGCATTACTGTTCTTGTATACTTGTAGTTTAACATTGCTAATTCAAGTAATCCCCTGCTCCGAGGTCAACAAAGAACAAGGTCTACATGACCCTAACATGTAGCCTGAAGGCAGGTTGGACATTAACTTCCCTACAGAGGTTGGAGAGGTTAAGGCAAGAACAAGGACACACGAGACGGCCTTTTTAGAATACAGGGTGACTTTGTACAAAACCCCAAAATGGCGGTTTCTAACCTAAAATGGAGGCTTGATTCAAGATGGCGGCTTACATTAATTTCTAAGGTCAAGACCTTGCCGCAGAGAGTTATTCGCGTACAATTTTCAAGCAACTTGGCGTAGGCCAATATACATACAAATCGTTTGTAATAAGAGTCATAATTTAATATCCGGTTTGACAACAGTACTATTACGAAAAAACAATAAAAAGTTTGCTTGGACCGAAGAAGCAGAAGAAGCCTTTCAGGAACTTAAACAAAGGTTTACCTCCGCTCCAATCCTGCGACATCCTCGTCCAGACCTCCCTTATGTCGTTGAAATTGATGTGTCCAGTCTCGCAATGGGTGCTGTCCTTTCACAGAGAGACCCGGAAACCGGCAAGCTACATCCTGTGGCCTTTTGGTCTAAAAAGTTCTAACCTCCAGAGATGAATTATGCCATCACGGACAAGGAACTCCTGGCTATCAAATTCGCCTTTAAAGCCTGGAGGCGCTACCTTCTGAGGGCCAGACACACCATTACAGTCATCTCAGACCACCGAAACCTGCAATATCTCAAAACAGCCAAGGCCCAGTCCTCGCGCCAATTATGGTGGGCCCTTTTCTTCGCCGAATATGATTATGTAATCACATTTCAACAAGGAGTCAGAAACGGAAAGGCGAATGTCTTATCTCGCATGGGCATAGGTGAAATAGTATATACAACTCCAGACCCAGTACCTATTATACCTGAAGACAAACTCTTGGGTATCACAACAGCCTTAACACAAGCAGAACTATGAAAAGAAATCCAACAGACAATGGGCCTCATTATGACCCAGGCGCTAAGTGGTTAACGGCGCCATAAAAGGCTGCGGCGCCGTTAACCACTTAGCGCCTTACTACGAGGTCCCTTTGCGGGACTCGACCTGAATGGCTGGTCTGTACCAGCCATTAAAGTAGGGACCCGCAAAGGGACCTCGCAGGCAATTACGGTACCGCAATTTGCGGTACCGTAATTGCCGCCTTCCCCATTCCCATTGAGCTCTATGGGGCAAAAATGGGAATGGGGAAGGGCCATGGTAAAATGGGGAAATACCGCCCTGCCAACCTTGGAATGGGTCAGTATTTCCCCATTTCACCATGGCGGACTCGTTACAACACTGGCACCAGCCATGGTGCTATTAGCGCCGGTGTTGTAATGAGGGCCAATGAATCCTGATGCCTACCTCGCATGGCAAACTCAAGGAGAACAATATACCATCAAGGACCACCTACCCTTTTTTAGGGATTGCCTATATGTACCCAAGAAGGAATTACAACAGCATATTATTTCAAACTATCACGATTCACTGATCGAAGGGCATCCTGGGATCGCCAAAACCCTAGCTAAGGTGAAAGAGAACTTTTGGTGGCCTACCTGGCGTAAGGACATCATTCAGTATATTCAGTCCTGCGGTGTCTGTGCACAAAATAAATCACAGAAACAAAAACCATCTGGTCTCCTACAACCATTGGACATTCCTCCAGTTCCATGGCACACTCTTTCCCTTGACTTCATCACTGATCTACCTCCAAGCCAGGGGTTCAACACCATCCTTGTAGTTGTGGACTTATTCTCGAAGATGGCCCATTTTATTCCTCGCAAAGGCCTCCCAGGCGCAGCCACTTTAGCAAAAGTGTTCCTGGAGGGTGTGGTTAAGCTACATGGCTTCCCTTCGGTTCTGGTCTCTGATCAAGGCAGCCAGTTTGTTTCAAACTTCTGGAAAAATGCTGTGCAATGGTGCAGATCGACATTCGGCTATCTACCAGTCACATCCCCAAACAGACGACCAAGCCGAGAGAACCAATCAGACACTTGAGCAATATTTACAGTGCATGCTGCACCAAAAACAAAGGAATTTGAAAGACCTGCCATGGATAGACGAAGAGCCATATGACAATTCTTTGCATTCAAGCACGGGACAAACGCCCTTCTATACCCTTAATGGCAGACATCCACGTACCTCTGAACTAGACCTTGCAGCCAGCTTGGAAATGCCAGCGGTAAAGACTCCACACACAACCATTACTCAGGCTTTCAAAAGGGCAAAGGAACCTCCTTATTCATGCCAAAGAAAAAGAAAAGAGATTCACAGACCAACACCAGAAAAGGGCCCCTGATTATCAAGTAGGAGACAAAGTTTGGTTAGTCGCTAAATTTGTACCCATCAAGGGAACCCGGACCTTTCATCCCAGATTCTTAGGACCCTATACCATTAAGGCAATTATCAACCCAGCAGCCGTGAAACTGGATTTACCACCTAATCTACACATCCACCCGGTATTCCATGTGTCCCTCCTGAAACCAATGAACCCGGCACATGGATTGGGACACCACCTAAGCCCATACTTGTTGACGGAGAACCAGAAGTCGAAGTCAAAGATATCTTGGACTCTAAAAACTCTAGGACCAAGCTATATTATCTCGTCGATTGGAAAGGATTTGGACCACACGATAGATCCTGGGAGCCCAGTGAGAATATCCACGCACCACGTCTAATCAGAAAATTCCATCGGAACTTCGTAACCAAATCTGGCCCAGAGAGAAGGAACACCATGGGAGGGGCCTTGGGGGGGAGTGCTGTCACGACCCTCGCCCAAAACCCCCTCTGGAAAACCCATTTGCCAGGTGGAGTCAGGACTCTGGCCTCTAGAGCCTGGCATCCTCTTTAAAAGCCCTCATGGGGCCAGTCCTGGCCCCTATGGCGCCAGGCTCATACACCATGAACAACAATGTGCTTGGGAACTACTTTATTGTATTGTCAGCCAACATGGAGGCATCCACATAGCTTGGTTTCTTAAGAACCAAGCTATGCGGTCTAGTGTTTTGGGTGTGGCAGGCCTGGAACTACTTTCCCTGGTACTACTTTACCTGGGCTATATAAACCACACCCTGACTGCAGAACATGCTTCGTGTTACTTTGCAGCTTGCAACGTGACGCTCACCGTGTCCAGCTATTCCCACGAACCTCGGAGAAGCAGAACCTGCAAGGAGACAAAAGGAACATCATTAGCAGCAGCTTCTTACTTAAATTCTTCATCTTTAAACACTCGCAGCTACTGAAAACAGCTTCCTCGAATCTGCACGCCTCCCGGACAGAACGACCTGAAAGAGGAAATAGAGGCAACATTAAAAAAAAGCAGTAGAGACATTTACAAATTACGAACTGCTCAAAAGGCTTACCTGGCTGGTCGCCTCTCGGCTGGCACCCCTCCGGACATTCCACTCATGCTGAAAAACACCGCGACCTACAAGGAAGGAAAACACAGGTTAGCAAAGGCAAGACTTCACAGCGCTGCGCATAGCGCTTACTTACTGCATCATAGCGCTCTTAATGCGCCATCATTTACCAGCGGGGCTCAACCAAGCCAGTTGGCCGCGCTGAAGCTCTGCATACCTAAGGGAGAAAAAAGAGACATTTTAAACAAAGAGAGGCATGCAGGATAGCAACAAAACTAAAGAACAGCAATATGACCTACCTGAACAATATCAAGCGGGCCGGCGTCAGTGAAGTAACTGGACCGCACTTGCCCATGAAAGACAACGCACCCCTGCAAAGAAGGCAGGACGGAGAGCACGCCTAATTCTATCACAAGGTGAGGAGAGGGCGCCAGAGGCACTGAAAGCATACGGGGTGGAGGGAGGATACTTACCCCAGTCGGTCAGTCTTGAACACAGTCCTCCTGTATTTTCAGGCAGAACTTTCCCCGCAGACCGCATCAGGGCAAAGCTGAGAAGCATACCAGCGAGTAACCCAGCTGGGTGGCGTCCCTGTGAATACCAGGTGAGCGTAACAACAAAGCCTGGGATGGCTGGGACAGAGAAGGATCGTTCCTATGATACATTACACACAAGGTTGGCTGGTGCGGTGGATCGGGTGAGGTACAAGCACTGAGAGAGGAGACAAGGAGGTAACTGGAGTACTGCATGTGAAACAGTATACATGTGGAAGATAGGGGAATAGAAGGTGGACACCAATGAATAAGATTGCTGTAGAGGCGGGGAGCTGAACATCAGTAGAATTTCCCCCAAGCTATACTAAGAAGTGACTTCCTCTGTCTTGGCCAACCAACTGATGACCAGACAGAGGCCTTGGGGCCTACACTTGGGAACCCCCAGCCTCAATCAAATAGCTGCTCACATCTGGAGGACAACAATGCGTTATCCTTGAAACAGGATCATATTGACAGGCAAATGAAGATAAAATCACAGCAAAAGAAAATCTGAAGAGAAGTGTCAGGGGCACTTCAACAGCCCAGACTGCGAGGAACTGAAATCCTCCAAGCATTGCTGGGAGTGGGCCTGGACCTGCACAACTATTGAAACTCCCCCAGGAACTTTCTTCTTTTTTGTTTTTGTTGGAACTAAGCAGAAGAACTTTATTTGAGTTTGTATCGAATTTAGCTGGGAGGATAGCTTGGAGGCAATGTTTGTTTGTTTGTTTGTTTATTTATAAAGCGCTCCAGACCCAGAGGTAAAAGGGAGCTTCAGGAAACAGTTACATAGTACATTATATACAGTTAGCATTTAACATTTATACATTTATACAGTTTACAGGTAAAAAGCACAATTAAAGTCTAGTCAGTACCGTCAGACATAGGAGGGAGAGGATGGTAAATGCTAGATTTTGTCCAGTAGCCAACCAATAGCCTGTTTCCTAAAGGACTGGAAGGACTCAATGGATTTGATGTTGAGTGGTAGGGTGTTCCAAAGTTGGGAGCCAAGGACCATGAAGCTAGAACCTCCAGCTCTTTTCAAGTTGAATCTGGGCACTAGTAGGCATAAAGTATTGGAGGATCTGGTAATTCTAGTAGCAGGTTTCAAGGTGAATTTGTTAGTGAGGTAGGGTGGGGCTAGATGGTTTAAGGCTTTGTATGTGAGACAGAGGGTTTTTAGGCCAATTTTCTGTTGTATGGAGAACCATTTGCACGATTTTCTGGAGGTAGAAATGTGCTCTTGCCTAGGAATGTTTAATGCTGCTCGTAGTGCGTTATTTTGGAGCACCTGTAATTTGTTGATTATGGATTGGTTAGCACCTAGGTATAGACTGTTACAGTAGTCAGTTTGGACTGTATAAGAGCCCTGGCCAGCGTAAGGCAAATATTAGAGGACAGAAAAGGTCTACAGGCCCAGATCAGCTTACTAGTGTAGGCAGTGGCTGAGGCAGTCATGTTAATTTGTTTGTTTAGGTTAGTGTTGGCGTCAAGATAAAAACCAAGGGTTTTCACACTTTTAACAATGGGAATGGAGTTACCATCGATGATGATGTTAGTGTAGTTAGGGCTGAGTTTAGAGAGGTTATTGGGTGAGCCGATTAGGAGAAGTTCTGTCTTCTCATCGTTCAGGCATAAGCTGTGTATGGCCATCCATGCCTGAACGATGGAGAAGATTTGTTAATCAGGACGACATCAGCATTGTAGTTACCTGAGAGGGTAAGGAGTATCTGGGTGTCATCTGCATAGTTGGTGTAGGTGACACCCAGATGGTCCAGTTTGTCAAAGAGTGGCTTTGTAAATATATTATACAAAGTGGGCGAAACACATGAGACTTGTGGGACACCGCAGGTGATAGGGATAGGGTCTGCTGCTGCTACTGGCGAGAAGACCCTCATGGTTCTATTGGCCAAGAAGGATTGTATCCATGTGACAACAGAAGAGGAGAAGTGAGCTGCGGAGGATAGGTGGTTGCAAAGGATTTTGTGATCAACCAAGCCAAAGGCTGCTGAGAGGTCTAAGAGGAGTAAGATGGCGGCGTTACCTTTGTCTTTGATTTCATCAATCAACTTTTAAGGTCAACAAGGGCAGGTTCTGTCCACGTTGAGGTCTGAAGCCAGATTGACGTATACCTAACAATTGGTTAGACTCCAGGTAGTCCTGAATTTGCAGGTAAGCAACTCTGTCAAGGATTTTTAGCAGGAATGGGACCGTGGTAATGGGTCGGTAATTAGTGGGTATGGCTGGGTCTAATGATTGTTTTTTTCACAATGGGAGAACCCATGATTGTTTCAGGTTGTTAGAGACTGAATTGGTAGAGAAAGACAGGTTGATTAGTTTGGTGATGAAAGGGGATAGATCTCTGGCTGCGTCTTTTATAATCTGGGCCGGGCAGCTGTCCCCTTTACAATTAGATGGTTTTAGAGAGGTGATCATTTTTTGTACTTCCGGTATAGTTACCTTTTTAAATGTGAAGTCTGCATTGGTGTCAGTGGGCGATAGTGGGCTTGGGCTAGTAGACTTACTACAGGTAAGTTGCTGTCGTTTATCCTCTATTTTGGTTTGAAGTCCTGTGATTTTGTTAGCAAGAGCGTTCTGGATACTAGTACACCAGGGTTTGTCTTTTGTGCAAGTGTCTGTGGGTGGATTGGGATTTTCTAATTTCTTTAGTATATTAAATAGTTTTTTGGTGCAAGATCCTGCCTGATTTATCCTAATGCAAAACAGAAAGGTGATGGCTGGAAGGTTTTGAATGAATCATATCCATGGGCAAAGCTCTGGGCAACCCTCCAGACCATCGTTTTTCAGCCCGCCAAGCCATTACAGAAGGGGAAAAACCATATGCAAATCAGGCTTGGTACTACCCCAAAAGGGGCAGTCCAGCCCGAACTGCTAGGTCACATCCCTTCTGCACTAGACCACAAGCATCCCCAGACATGTTTCAGCCTTGTTGGGCATCGTCAGTGAGGAGTAGCTTGGGTCTCTAGGCCCGGCAGACTCGGCCCCACGTCTGGGCATAGCTGTCCCACTCGGGGTGACTTTAGCAAAACAGAAAGGTGATGGCTGGAAGGTTTTGAATCATAACCATGGGCAAAGCTCTGGGCAACCCTCCAGACCATCGTTTTTCAGCCAGGTCTACGTTATTGATATTAATATCTAGTAGTATGAGCTAGTGGTCAGTCCCTGTGAGAGGTTGGGGGGCCTTGCAAGTAATATTGCAGTTGAGGCTGCTACCCAGACGATGATTCTACCTTTCTGATGAATAGGTTGAGAGCTAAATTGTGAGAAGCCATGTTCAGCTAGGGCGTTGGCAAAGGAGGAGGCTGGAGAGTCGTCGGGGTCATTGTACCCAAGGTTGAAATCTCCAAGGATGATGATTTGTGCAGATGGCTTGGAGTTCTCAGCTATTAGTGAGGTGATGTCTTCCTCGAAGGCTCCAGGATGACCTGGGGGTCTGTATATTAGGTGAATAGCGATCGTACTTTTGGGTGAGGTTTGGAACTTGATTGTGAGATACTCACATGATTTTAGTGAAGAGGAGGAGACTGATCTAATGTCTAAGGATGATTTAAAGATGATAGCTACACCTCCTCCCTGAGTATTGGGTCTGTCAGCTCTGAGGATGGAGTAATTGTCGGGAATAGCTAAGGTTAAGTAAGGTCCTGATGCTTCATGTAGCCAAGTTTCAGTTATGGCGAGGAAGTCAAGATCATTAGTTAGGATAGTGTCAGCGATTTCTGTAGGATGAGCAACAAGAGACCTGACATTTAGTAGAGCTCCTTTTAGGGGGAGTGATTTAGGCTTGTTAGAGGCTGTGTCCTTGTTATGAGTCTTAGGGGCCGATTCATGGAACAAATGTGCGCTGAAATCTTGGCGCAAGCGTGAAAAAGCAAGTGCACGCGCACGTGTGCGATTCATGGAAGGGCCTGCGCGTGTTCAGTGCGGGATGTGCGCCAAATCCGAGCGTGGCGCGCGCAGGCGCACACATCACAGCAACATCCCGAATGCTGTGCGCGAAGCGCACAGGGAAAGTGCACAACGTCGGCGCAAAAAGGGGGCGGGACATGGGGCGTAACAAGCGGAATGGGGAAAAAGGTGTGAAAAAGAAGGCGTAACTGGGGAAGTACTGCAGGGAAATAAACGGAACGCCCACACGCACGCGAACAACACGTATTCATGGAATGGAATACGGGAAACCCGCGCACGCTAAAAGACGCACACAGGCGTCAACACGTCCGCCACACGAAGGCAGGCGGAAGCGTCCCTGCGCGCAGTATAAAAGTGCACGCAAACAACAAACACGTATATACAGCTACGATGAATGCCCCATTTGTCGCAGCACTGATCGTGGGACACCGCAGGAGGAGGAGAATAGCCGGGCCCCGCATTTTTTATCCCCGGACTAGCCTGTTTGGGATGCCTGATGACCAGGTTTATGGCAGGTATAGGTTTCCACCTCGTATCATCCTAGACGTGGTCAGGGAGTGGGAGGATGACCTTACATCCCCCACCCTGTGCTCCCAAGCATTGAGCCCCTTGGAGAAGGTGCTCAATGTCCTGCATTTTTTGGCCACTGGGTCATTTCAGCAGACAACTGCCATAGTGGGGGGGTCTCACAGGCCACGCATTCACGCTGCCTGCACCAGGTGTTGGCAATCATGACTGTGCGCCCCTCAGTCCGCAGGCACATATACATGCCCAAAACACCCACAGAAAGACAGGCCGTGGTCCAGGACTTTTACAGGGTGGCACACTTCTCTAAAGTGCTCAGTGCCATAGATTGCACCCATGTGGCCCTGCGTCCACCTAGGGCCACTTAGCACATCTATCGAAACCGCAAGCAATGGCATTCCATCAACGTGTAGGTTGTATGCGATGCCAAGGGAATCATCACCTCTGTCTATGCAAACTACCCTGGGTCTACCCATGACAGTTTCATATACAAAATGTCCCTGGAAGCTGGGAAGCATGGCGACACATGGCTCCTAGGTGAGTACAAATGCCAGTGCACATGCATGCATGTCACACACAGACAAATACACAAACCCAACTAATCACAACCATTATCACCTCCCCTGGGGACAGTGCCTACCCTCTGAGCAACCACATGATGACGCCAATCCGGAACCCCACCACACCACCCCAGGTAAGATACAACGCTGCCCATATTGCAACCAGGGGCATAGTGGAGCGCACATTCGGAGTGCTCAAGTCATGCTTCCGCTCCCTTGACTGCTCTGGCGGCCAGCTACTATATGCACCCCCAGAAGTGTGCAGGATCATTGTGGCAGCATGTGTCCTGCACAATGTTGCAACACGGCAGGGTGTACCAGTGGACATGGTGGTGCCCCCACATCCTCAACCACAGGCACAGGCGCTGCCCATGGGAGGGGAAAGGGCATGTGGCGAGGCAGCCCGGACCCAGCTTGTGGCCACATTTTTCACCTAAACTGCCACCCCTGCGGAGTGCACACAGGCTTGGCACATACCAGGTGACAATCGATGATGACAAAGAGACCGTCAACTGTCACAACCTTCCCACCCTGAGAATGTTGCCATGGAAGTGCTACATTGTGTGCATCACCCCCCCAAAACAGGCCATTGCAATCCCTGGTATGTCACCCAAACCCTCCCAACCCACATCACCCTTCTCTGCCACATGATGACACGGCATGCAATAGCAAAAGCCCAACACATGACCAAGAAGATACAAAGTGACATGTGATAAATGGAAAGTGGCCCGAGACAATGACGCCTGATATGGAATCAGATGAAATGACTGACCAACAACCTCCCACACATACCAAGTCATACACAAATGCTTTCCACCAGTCGTAGCATGAACACAACACTCAATGCCTGTTCACATGCACATTGGGGAAGGCAAAATCGCTACTCCCAAACCTGTGTGCTGTGTGTGTCTCCTGCAACACACTGCTCAGCACAGAGCACAGTGAGCAGCCATTGTGTTGGGGATACACCTTGAGCATCACATGAAAAGGACATACAAAATAAATAACCAATTGACGCATGTACAGGATCCCCAAATGGTAATAGATCATGCGCTGCAGGTACACAGCGTGGCCAAGAAGGCAATCTCTGTGCACCTGTGGGCATGGAAGGGTGGTTGTACGTGTGGTGGAGCATTGTGCAACTGCGTGTTAGTAGAGACATGCACTCAATATATGCATGTGAAATCAAGTGACCCTCAGTGTCCTGTACACATCACATGTGAACATTGCCCATGTGTACACCCCAGCATGTCAAACAACACCAACCCCCTGACACCTGAAAAGTAAATACAACACAGGAACAGGCATTGAGCAGCAGAACACATCATGTACATAGTACCCCACAATTAGAATGTCAGAGTGCCCAAACACTGTAGCCCAAGCCAACTGTCCAACAACAAAAGGCCCTCCCTCATTTACACATCACCATGACTTTCTGAACAACTGTGTCTGGGGTATGTAGCCTTCTTCCTTCAAATCTACCTGGCTACAGGATCACCCTACCCCTTGGTCTCCATATTCCACCTTGCGTGTAAATAGGGTCCAGCCCCCTCAGAGGCCACCTTGACTGGTAAAAATACCAAATCGCAGAGAACTCCAAGGAGCCAAACCCCCAAACCAGGGAAAAAGCCTGTAGACACCAAAAAACCCTGCAAGAGTCTCCAGTAGATGACTTGAATTAGCAGAAAATGTCCAAGCACATGTCCAAGCAGAATGATAGAACAACCAAGTTAGCACAGTTCAACAATGTTTCAACAGGAAGGGTACCATTTTCTGTACATAATATACAATGAGGATGCAACAACTGATGGGTAGTGTCACAGCTCCGGTGTCCAGGCTCAGGAGTGGCACGAACCAACCACCCCCTCCGTGGTCTGGGGGCCTGCAAGGTCAAACTTACACAGGCCTTTGAGACCCCGGCGGGGAAGGAGGGTCAGAGATCTGTTGTTTGGACAGGCATTGGTATTCAGGATAACTGGAAAGAGGGGCAGGAGAGGGGAGTTGGATTAGCAAGGCAAAATACAAAATACAACTATTGACAATAACACATACTCAATCAGAGAAACCATGTTCATCATGCACATTGAACCAAATGAGTCAAATGCAAGCCAAAGAGAGACTTATCTCTGGGGTGAGTGTTGGCCTCCTGCCTGCGCACTTTCAGGTCCGGTAACAGGAGCAGTTCAATGCTGCAAAGAGAGCGTGAGTTACTAATCTGTGTGTGTTTACAACACACACACACACAACACCATTTATGCCCCAAAGTAAGTGACTTCTCCAGAAACAAAAACTCTTGTCTGCTGCTTTGTACATATACGTTAGCTTGCCCCCGTGATGGTTCATACACTGTCAATGCAGTAAGGCAGGCACACGTGGGCGCATGGTAAATGGAAGACCAATGCGTCAAGAATCACACACGATAGAATGGTCCCTCGGTGAGCTGCTAGATGCGTAAAGTGAGGTGCGACTTCAGTGCAAGTCGTGTTCTGGCAGCCGCAGATTTCAATAGGTAGTGCACGTGGCAATTTGCACATGCAAATGATATGCACTGCACACAAGTCTGTGCCTCGCTGGGTGTCCCTGTGCGCTGTATTAGTTTCTGGCTAGGAACGCTACTGCGCTAATAACTCAGTTTATATGGAGCAGGGGGGACTCGAGGATGTGTTCGACGGCCCCTGCGTGTGCCCCTGACAACTTGTAAAGCTACTTGGCATTTGTCCCTCAACGCATTTTAGCTGTACTGTGCACTTCTACTACAATGCCTGGCCAAGCTCCCCAGCACTGGCGCTACTTAGCATGCATGGGCAAGTGGCCTGGTGGAAGGTTGGCTGCGGTGTGGCCCCTTGTGCAGCTCACCTTGCTTGGAGCTCCTGGAAACAGGTCTGCTTCTGTTGGACGTCCTGCGCTTCTGCTTGCCCACACATGCGCACGTCTGCACCACCAAACGTTCCCAGGTTTCATTAGTACTTGGCCCTGTGTCTGCTGGCAAGGGCAGTCTGGAGGCTCAATTTCCTGCAGAAAGGGCATAAAAGATATTACTGAGGCTGCAAAGTTCCCTGTTTGTGTGTCTTCATGCTGGTTGTCACTGGGCCATGTTAGAGACCTACATCCGAACTCCTCCCACCATCAGTGTGACTTTGACAGGCAAAGGTTGCAGGCTACTGTCTACAGCATGAAGTGCATCAAGCACATAAACAGGCAAGAAAAGAGCATACATCACAATCCACATCAGTTAATGGAGATATCAATCATGTACTCACCCAAATTGATTAAAGACATGCCATGGAGAAAACCCACTCAATCCCCACTAGGAGTGTTAACACAAGTAGTGCAGCAGCAGACAGGCCACAGATATGACGAAAGTCCAAAGCCCTTGTGTAAATGGTTGTTACACCGAACCATCCTTGCAATGGCATGGATAAGGGAAGCAGGAGTGGCCTATGTGAGTCAGGACCCCAAGCTGCAAACACATACACGAGACAAGCTTGAAGGGCCCAGCTGGAACAGACAGTGGATGCTTTCAAAAGCCACAAAGCACCACACCGTCACATGAATGCACAATAGACAAGCAATTTTTAACTATATTAACTAATTAAACTAACTATAAAAAACCTATATTACCTAATTAAACTAACTATCAAAAACCATATTAACTAACTAAACTAACAATAAAAATCAAAAATGGCCACATACGTTCCGGGGGAGGCACCCAGGAGGAGGGAGGTACAGGATGCACCTCAACACTCACATGCGATGACGTTGAGACAAAAAAAACCTCCATGGGCTCTACACCTGCACAGCCCGGCCTGTGTGGGAGATATCTCGTCGTCCTCATCGCCCTCTGGCTGAAAAGGTTGGCGTGGCACAGTACCCTGACCATGCCTAGGCGCAGCTTGCCCCTCATCGGCAGCAAGTCTGCGGGACGAGTGAGCCTGGTTCTGTGCGGCGATGACACGAAGGTCAGCATGTAGAACCCTGCATGATAAGCGTGCTTTCTCTTGCAAGGTAACACGTGTAACACAGAGTTCTTCCTGCATGGCCTGGCTGGACAACTGGTACACCTCCCGGCACGCACGTAGCTCAGCCGAGATGGTATTCTCTAGCTGCTCCAACCTCTCCTCTGACCGCGTCCTCTGGGACATCATGAGCACAGCCAGAGTAGATTTGAGGGATCCATAGTTAACCCTCATGGTCTCCATGTGTGCCTCTGCGTGAGCAGCAATTGCTTGACGCAAAGACACCATTTCAGCCCGGCGTGCCCTGTCTGAGGCCGTCATGCCCAGCCTGAGCGAGCGGGCCGTGGACTGTGCCGCCCACTGCTGGAGTTCCACCTGCCCAGCAGGGGGTAGCACGGATTGGGCCACACGTTCCATGCTCTCAGCGATGTTATCAATTGCTGCCCCCTGGTGTTCTGAATTGGCAACCATGGCTTTCTCCCACTCAGTATACCCCAGTGGCGCGCGGCCACCGCGTTGCTGGGCTTGACACCTGCGGGGCCCAAGGAGCCGACGTCCTTGTTGGGTTGGCACCACCCACGGCTCCAGGACTACATTCCTCCGTCGACGTGATGCCCCAGGCACATCAGCAACTGGTGTGGAGGGTGACCCTGCGTCCCGATCCACCACAGGCGGAGGTCCCACCACCATCTGGCCCCTCAGTGCAGATGTCGCGGACAGAGGAGCGTCCACATCAGAATCACTCACTCCTGACGAATGGACCCGATGCACATCCAACTCGACATTGTCGTCAGAGTGATCATCCGGGCTAGACTCATTGCCAGCCCTAGACACGATGGTCTGGAACACAAGTGGGTTCTCGTGGTCTACCACCCCATGACCCCCACTTGTGTCGGGTTGCTGGTGTGATAGCAACCCTGTGTCTGGCATGACAACACCATCCTCTGGCTCCATTGCGCCATCATCTGAAAAGTGGAGAAAAATTAACATTAGTACACATGTCAGAAGCACATAACACACACGCACATAGACATCACATAGACAGCCAACATGAAGCAGACACGTCATACACAAATGAGAACCTGGCATGCATCCAGTGGCCTTGATATGCAAACACATCCCAAAAGCAGAAATGGATGTGTCTAAATAGCAAAGCCTACACAAGTACAAAATGTAGTATATGAACTCCATCAGGCACCACCTCTGTCAGGCACATGCCACAGGCAGAAAATACAGATGGCAAGTAAGAGATGCAACACACCATAAGCATTTCGGAACTGCAAATTGACCACTGCTGCAAGTGCATCCAAACACACAATGACACAGGTAACATGGATGTAGACATGCATCACTAAAGCATCATCATCAATATAGCTGCATCCATCTGCAGCTCGGCTCGTACCGGGTGGCATGGGCCACGTAGATATAGTGAATGTCCCAAGCAAAGCAAGGACCTGCAACCAGGCATGAGGGACCATAACGCCCAGTACCGTCCGAGCTGCAGTACATGAGGCCTCCACAACACCCCTCAGGGCCTGATTGAGCACATTGGGCTATGAAAGTGCCCTATTACATTTTTCCTTGTGGAAATCTCCATGCCCAGGACCCACCATTGTAGCTAAGTGGGCCTGGGCATACACATACTGCACAACAGTGAACCTTTGGGATCATGCCAGTTCCACATATTGTTCGCGATGCAGAAATCTCACCAGCATAAACGTCTATCAACTACATATTAGTCAACAAAAAAGCTGCGGAAGACACGTGTAAATGGACACTTTCACAAACACATAAGTGAGTATTCGCAATGTTACACCACACAACGTTGAAGCTGCTTGCATATGTACATGTGAAAGCATTCAAAAACACCCATTTCCCCATACACCTGTATTGTGAACATGACCAGCATCCAATACACCAAAGCAAGCAACTATAATGCTGCTTGCTTTAATGTATGTGGAAGTGCACAGATACACACGTGAAGGAAGCTCCACAGTCATTACAACCCGATCGGCAGGCTACATCCAATCACTGCCCTATGCCAGTTGGTATAGGCCGCAGATTGACCAATCAACTCATCTAAACAACCACTAGGGAGTTCCAATACTGAGTACATGTGTCACAGGATGCACCTGTGCCCATCGCATTCATGACAGAGAATGGATGAAAAACTGGCCATACATGCCAGGTGACTTTGACATTGCACCAGTGAGTAGGGATGTAGAAGAGTGTAACACGGCTCAGAAGTGGGTTGATGCAGTGCAGAACATGTGTATGTTACCCACTATCTACAAGTACATTATGATGTCTATCAATAAACGTGAAGGCAGTGCAGGGGCAAGTTCAGGCATCACGTGCAATGTGCATGCAATGGGTTGCATGGCTACAAGCAAACCCCCCACCCTCTAAGTGAAAATGCAGGGAGGCATTGCATGTTAGCGAAAGGGTGACCAGAGACCTGTTTAATGGCAGACAGTGTTGACTAGCGTCAAATGCATCATCTGAGTCCACTGACAACACAGCAGATGATAATGGGGCAGTAAGCAGGACACATGATAAACCCTCAGTAGTACACCCATGTGTGCAGAAGCCACTACACCAGATGAACAGAGTCAGTGGGCCTGTAACAGGGGAAGGCCTGTACCCCACACAGACTGTGACACCCTAAACCTGTGTGTGATGCTGGACTGATCGAGAGTGGGCATGGAATGGATGATCAAATGCCATGAAATCTAGGTCATCCTGGACAAGTACTACAGTGATCAACCTGTCAAGGACACATAGGGGCATGCATGGAATGCACATGGAGCATGAATGGGCACTCATGTCCCTGCGGAGCATCTGGCATCTGCACAGTCCAAGTGAGACACCCTGCATCAAGGACAGAGGATGTACCCCACTGTATGTGTCTGGCAGGTTGGCTGGTGGAAGTTTGCATGCACACAGGAGCCTTGAACAGGGCATTGCAGTACGCCAACATGATGCACACCAGTGTCATGGTGAAAATGGGGTGCAGGGGGGGTGGAGGGGCAATGGAGCATGCCTACGTGGAGTACCCGCTCTCAGGCAGAAGACTCATGCACGTCAGTCATGCAATGACATAGTCCCAGTGCTGAGAGGAAAGACACCCCAGGCTACATGCAGAAGGGCCAGTGAGATGGAACATGGACCGGAGGGGCAGCCAGGTGAGTAGCATGTGAGTAGGGTGCAAGTGTGGCGATGAGGACAGTCCCCGTCTGCTCTACATGTCCAGCATCCTTCACAGCAGGCACGCATCAGTGAAGCATTGCATGACTTGCACATGAGAACCATGTACATATGACATGTAGTGGCAGTCAAGCACAACACATCACACAAGCAAACCACAACACTCACTGGACGGGGCATCCAAAACCAGCTTCTCTCCTACTCCTTCGACCATTCCTGCCAGTATGAACTCCGCAACGACTGATTTGTGCGAACTGAGGTCTTCCTCCTCAGGTAGTGGCCCACTGCCAGTCACGAGAGTCATGTTGTAATTAGAGGCACGCTTCGCCTTAGTACTGCGTTTGAGGTCACCCCAACGCTTTTTGCACTCTTGAGCTGTGAGCACCTCATGGCTGAATGCACTCACACGATCCGCAACTTGCTTCCAGTGGGACATACGATGGGCAGCCGTAGTTTGACAATTTGGCCCCACTAGCATATCACGGTTGTGGTCCCGCACGTAGTCCACAAGGAAGTCCAATTCCTGAACGCAGAAAGGCTTCTGCCTCGACGTGCCGGAGGCCGGAGCTGTGTCTGGGGTCCCAGCCTCTACTGCAGGTGCAACCTTCCTCCTCTTGGACAGTGGTCCGGACCCTGGCTGGAAAATTCCGCCCTGATCAGTATGGGCTGTGCCGCTGGTGGGTTGAACCGAGGGAGTGGCAGGTTGAATGAGGACGGAAGCCCTGACTTGCGTCAGTGGCTGCTGGGTGCCCTGGAATGGACCCTGCGCAGCAACATCCACTGTGCCAGGGTCATTGACCGGGACTGTCCTGGATGGTAGATTCACAACCGGGGTGGTCGGCTGCATCTGCCCATGCACTTGCCAACACCCAGCTGGTCGGGGCAGCAGATGACATTACTGCCCCAGGGACGCATGCCTCGGTCAGGGCAGCCCTGCGTGCACCTACGGTGTGCCTCTTGACCTCCTGGAAATCTTCCAGGGACTCTTCAGGTGCCAACGCAGCCTTCGCTGGCAGACCCTGAGCCTGGGTGGTGGTGTCCACAGCTGCACCTGCAGCTACCACTACCCTTGGGCCCGTGGCAGTTGATGAAACGGACTGCCAGGTCACATGGGCGCCAGTGCCAGATGCAAGAACTGCATCACCCGGAGCCGCAGGGGGTGGTGGCATGACTGCACCAACACGTGGCACAACATCGTGCTGAAGTGGCACACCCCTGCCTCCTCCCCCTCTGCAGCCACCCTGGACACCCTGGAGTCCCCCTACTCCCTGGTCACCCCGGCCACGTCCCTGACCACACCCGCCACATGGAGTACACCCAGCTGAGGCACCCTTCACCTTTCGTGGCCTCTCAGCCATGGCACAGATGTAGTAGTGCCGGCACAGATGTAGTAGTGCCAATGGGAGGTGTACACGACAATTGTCCTGGGCAATTGGGGTGAAGGGGGGATGGGATGCAAGATGTTAACAGCCCCGCTGCACCTGCAAGGCTGTATGTGACCCCGGTGATAAAGTGACGGGTCACGCAACGCTCAGGCAGTCCCCAACTCCTCCCACGTCCCAAAAGGAGTATGAGGCACACACAAGAGCAAAGTAATTACTGCTGTTTATTATAGTAACGGCATGGTTAGTTCTCAGCTCGTATGCATCCGGAGAGACTCTCAGCATTAGTAGGGCTCACAGGCCCTTTTTATCGTAGTATGACGCGCTACTTGCGTCGCCTGGGAAAATAGTCACAAAACCTAACGGCACTTCGGGTTGGCTCCCCGAGTGGTAGGGTCAGTATGGTTACATATAGCAGAGAGGATTATTGGATAAGGACAGGTCAGGTGATACACTTGGGTTGTCCCTAACAGCTGCTACACCGAAATTGTTACAAGGGGACACTTGGTGATTGGCTAGCCAAAACGGCATCAGTGGTGAGCCCCTCGTATTCTGATTGGTTCCCTCGCGAGCCCCTAAGCCTGGGACCATCGCTGTTCCAAGCTTGCGATGTACCTGCTGCTGGCAACAATGTGCAACTATGTGTTAGTGGCGGACAATGGACAGGTCTGACTAGTGGCTGATGTGCATGTCTTTCCCATCGCTGTAGGTGTCCAACTTGTCGCATCGTTGTTGCAACCTGCGTCTCAGACGTGGGACTCCGTGACTTTCTGACTCGTAAGCTTGGCGTCTTGTCAGTTCGGCTTGGTTACGTGTGGAGAGACCGTGGCTGGAGCAGAATTATGAGCATTTGATTTGTATTTCAGCTCTGAAGAGCGCTTGGTGATGGCAGGTGTAACCTTGGTGCTGGGAGCGCGGCATGTGGGTTGCAACATCGCGGCCTTGGCTGTGAGCTCTCGTTGGGGCTCGTTCTGCGTGGTCAGTGCTTTGCATTTTCGTCTGAGAGGCTCCTGCCTGGGGACTCTTGCTTTTTGCGGCCTACTTTGGGGCTAGCTTCTGGGTGGCGGTACACAATCTGGGGTCGTGAGGGGCGACAGAGTGTCACAAGCAACAGTAAATACATAGGGTGGCATCTTCATAGGGATAGGTAGCGAGAAAGCATCTGCAAGCATGTATACACAAGCTCTTCAGGGGTCTTGCGTTCCTGCGGTGCTGTAGGAGGCCTATGTAAAAAATAACAACGATGCGTGTCTGTGGGTGTACCAGTCCGCTGCGTCATAGCACTGAGTATGTTCTTCGTGTGGGTTGGTGTGTGCTTGACCAGTGTGCATGGTGGCACATGTGTTCTTGTCTGTTGGCTATGTCGTCATGGCATCTCTAACAATGATGGTGTTTGTGGCTATTGTCTAATCAAGTTGGTCCATGAGGCTGATGTCGGCTTGACCAGGACGTGGTAGTGGGCAGGCACCCCGAGCGTGTGGGCCGTGGACACATGGGGTCTTGTCGTCTGGTGATGAAGTGAATGGGTCAAACTCCTCTCGCGGGGGGTGCTTGGGTCTTGATGTCGGAACCGATAGGAAAGCCGAGAAGCAGGAGCTCCTTTCCCCACTGCTGGCGCATGGTCTACACTGAGGAGGGGCCCCCCACCCGCACGGTAAGCCCGTGTACCCCTCCCTTGCCGCCAGAACGAGCTCCGAAAACGGAACGAATGCAGAAACTGCGTGCACCATAAATATTTGCACAACTCTGCTTTCCCACTTAATCCTCTGGAAGCGCAATCCAGGCACGAGATTTGTTCATTTGGGCCAGTATCCTATCTTTTGTATTAATCCCACCACGAGGATCACTCTTTTAAAAATGGCCGCCCTGCATTCCTAGAGGGCCCTACAGCCACAACAACCGGCCTCTTCCTAAGGAAGCCTCCGGATTGGTTGGAGTCCCGCATTTTGGCCACATCCATTCGCCGGCAGGCGAGAAGCCGGTCCGCCTCCAAAGGCCAGCCTGCCAAGGCTCCGCCTGTCGTGAGCCTGTCAGGAGCCAGAGATGCCAAGTGCCAGGACCCCTACACCGTCCTCTGAGCCGACCGGTTCAGCCCACACAAAATACCAGGGTAAGCAGTCCCTCTTTTACTGCCACAACCTCCCGTACCAACAAAACATTAGACCCGCCAAGCCCGATAACTAAAGTTGCAACCTTGGTGTGGTTCTCTACTGCCACTATGCCACAAGAGTCATGATCGACCGGCTGTTACGCTCACCTGGTATCCACAGGGACGCCACCCAGCCGAAGTTACTCGCTGGTATGCTTCTCAGCTTTGCCCTGATGTGGTCTGCGGGGAAGGTTCTACCTGAAAATACAGGAGGACTGTGTTTAAGACTGACCGATTGGGGTAAGTATCCTCGCTCCACCCCCGTATCATTTCAGTCCCTCTGGCGCCCCCTCCTCACCTTTTGGTAGAATTAGGCGTGCTCTCCGTCCTGCCTTCTTTGCAGGGGCGCGTTGTCTTTCATGGGCGAGTGTGGTCCAGTTACTTCACTGACGCCGGCCTGCTTGATATTGTTCAGGTAGGTCTTATTGCTGTTCTTTAGTTTGTTGCTATCCTGCATGCCTTTCTTTGTTTAAAATGTCTCTTTTTTCTCCCTTAGGTATGCAGAGCTTCAGCGCTGCGAACTGGCTTGGTTGAGCCCCGCTGGTAAATGATGGCGCATTAAGAGGGCTATGATGCGGTAAGTAAGCGCTATGCGCAGCGCTGCGAAGTCTTGCCTTTGCTAACCTGTGTTTTCCTTCCTTGTAGATTGCGGTGTTGTTCAGCGCGAGTGGAATGTCCGGAGTGGTGCCAGCCGAGAGGCGACCAGCCAGGTAAGCCTTTTGAGCAGTTCGTAATTTGTAAATGTCTCTACTGCTTTCTTTAATTTTGCCTCTATCTTCCTCTTTCAGGTCGTTCTGTCCAGGAGGCGTGCAGATTCGAGGAAGCTGTTCTCAGTAGCTGCGAGTGTTTAAAGATGAAGACTGCAGATAAGATGCTGCTGCTAATGATGTTCCTTTTGTCTCCTTGCAGGTTCTGCTTCTCCGAGGTTCGAGGGAATAGCTGGACACGGTGAGCGTCACTTTGCAAGCTGCAAAGTAACGCTAAGCGTGTTGTCTTGCTCCGGTGTGGTTTAAAAAGCCCCAACAAAATAGTCCAGGTAAAGTAGTCCCTAGACTACCACACCCAAAACACTAGACTGCATAGCTTGGTTCTTAGGAACCGAGCTATGTGGATGCCTCCATGTTGGCTGACAATACAATAAAGTAGTTCCCAAGCACATTGTTTTTCATGGTGTATGAGGGCTTTTTAAGAGGATGCCAGGCTCAAGAGGCCTGAGTCCTGACTCCACCTGGCCAATGGATTTGCCAGAGGGGGTTTTGGGCGAGGGTCGTGACAGCACTCCCCCCTAAGGACCCTCCCATGGTGTTCCTTCTGTCTGGCCCAGAAGTTTGGTTGGGATGTTCCGATGGAATTTCCTGATTAGACGTGGTGCGTGGATATTCTCAGTGGGCTCCCAGGATCTATCTTGTGGTCAAAATCCTTTCCAATCGACAAGATAATATAGCTTGGTCCTAGAATATTTAGAGTCCAAGATATCTTTGACCTCGAATTCTGGTTCTCCGTCAACAAGTATGGGCTTAGGTGGTGTCCCAATCAATGTGCCGGGTTGCATTGGTTTCAGGAGGGACACATGGAATACCGGGTGGATGTGTAGATTAGGTGGTAAATCCAGTTTCATGGCTGCTGGGTTGATAATTGCCTTAATGGTATAGGGTCCTAAGAATCTGGGATGAATGGTCCGGGTTCCCTTGATGGGTAGGAATTTAGCGGCTAGCCAAACTTTGTCTCCTACTTGATAATCAGGGGCCTTTTTCCAGTATTGGTCGGCGAATCTCTTTTGTTTTTCTTTGGCATGAATAAGGTGTTCCTTTGCTCTTTCGAAAGCCTGAGTAATGGTTGCGTGTAGAGTCTTTACCGCTGGCATTTCCAAGCTGGCTGGAAGGTCTAGTTCAGAGGTACGTGGATGTCTGCCATAAAGGGTATAGAAGGGCGTTTGTCCCGTGCTTGAATGAAAAGAATTGTTATATGCATATTCGGCTATCTATAGTAGGTCTTTCCAATTCCTTTGTTCGTGGTGCAGTATGCACATTAATATTGCTCGAGTGTCTGATTGGTTCTCTCGGGTTTGGCCGTCTGTTTGGGGATGGTGACTGGTAGATAGCCGAACGTCGATCTGTGCCATTGCACAACATTTTTTCCAGAAGTTTGAAACAAACTGGCTGCCTCGATCAGAGACCAGAACCGAAGGGAAGCCATGTAGCTTAACCATGCCCTCCAGGAACACTTTTGCTAAAGTGGCTGCGTCTGGGAGGCCTTTGAGAGGAATAAAATGGGCAATCTTCGAGAATAAGTCCACAACTACAAGGATGGTGTTGAACCCTTGGCTTGGAGGTAGATCAGAGATGAAGTCAAGGGAAAGAGTGTGCCATGGAACTGGAGGAATGTCCAATGGTTGTAGGAGACCAGATGGGTTTTGTTTCTGTGATTTATTTTGTGCGCAGACACTGCAGGCCTGAATATACTGAATGATGTCCTTACGCCAGGTAGGCCACCAAAAGTTCTCTTTCACCTTAGCTAGGATTTTGGCGATCCCAGGATGCCCTTCGATCAGTGAATTGTGATAGTTTGAAACAATATGCTGTTGTAATTCCTTCTTGGGTACATATAGGCGATCCCTAAAAAAGGGTAGACGGTCCTTGATGGTTTATTGTTCTCCTTGAATTTGCCATGCGAGGTAGGCATCAGGATTCATTGTCCGTTGGATTTCTTTTCGTAGTTCTGTTTGTGTTAAGGCTGTCGTGATACCCAAGAGTTTGTCTTCAGGTATAATAGGTACTGGGTCTGGAGTTGTGTATACTATTTCATCTATGCCCATGCGAGATAAGGCATCCGCCTTTCCGTTTCTGACTCCTGGTCGAAATGTGATTACATAATCATATTCGGTGAAGAAAAGGGCCCACCGTAATTGGCGCGAGGACTGGGCCTTGGCTGTTTTGAGATATTGCAGGTTTCGGTGGTCTGTGATGACTGTAATGGTGTGTCTGGCCCCCAGAAGGTAGTGCCTCCAGGCTTTAAAGGTCGATTTGATAGCCAGGAGTTCCTTGTCCGTGATGGCATAATTGATCTCTGGAGGTGAGAACTTTTTCGACCAGAAGGCCACAGGATGTAGCTGGCCGGTTTCCGGGTCTCTCTGTGAAAGGACAGCCCCCATTGCGAAACTAGAGGCATCAGTTTCAACGACATAAGGGAGGTCTGGACGAGGATGTTGCAGGATTGGAGCGGAGGTAAACCTTCATTTAAGTTCCTGAAAGGCTTCTTCTGCTTCTTCGGTCCAAGCAAAGTTTTTATTGTTTTTTCGTAATAGTACTGTGATTGGGTTTACAACCTGAGAGAAATCTGGAATGAACCGGCGGTAGAAGTTTGCAAAGCCCAGCATGCTTTGTACCCCTTTCAGAGACGACGGTGAAGGCCATTTCAGAATGGCATCTACCTTGTGCACGTCCATTCTGATGCCTCCTGGAGTAAGGATAAATCCAAGAAATTCTACTTCGGTGACATGAAAAAAGCATTTTTCAAGCTTTGAAAACAAGCGATGTTGACGGAGCTTGGTGAGGACTGAACGAACGTGCCTGACATGATCTTGTTCCGAGGCTGAGTATACTAAGATGTCGTCTATGTACACTAAGGCGCACACATCAATTAACTCCCTTAAGACGTCATTCATGAAATACTGGAATGCCGCAGGAGCGTTGCATAACCCGAACTGCATGACTTGATATTCAAACAAGCCGTACCTAGTACGGAAGGCGGTTTTCCATTCATCTCCTTTTCTGACTCGGACCGGGTGGTACGCTCCTAGAAGGTCCAATTTGGTATAAATCTGGGCATCTGTCATGCCTGCGCCATGGGCGCATACATTGGCGATCAATATGGACAAATTGTTATTCATTTATCTACAGAAAACTCTTGGATCAACCGCTATTCACTATTTGGACTTTATTTCCCATTTGCGAGATTTTGGTGCTTTTTTTATTTTTCCCAAAAAACTACACTTACCATAATGCACTTGGCTATAACGATCTATTCCTGGCTATTCCTATTTTTCTTCATCAGAACTACAATCCCCAGAAGCCCTAGGGATTTGCTCTGCTTCCACCAGCTCAGGAACAGAGAGGGAGGTGGCCGATTGTCTGCAGGTGTGCTGAGCCAGGTGCAACCAATTAGCCTGCCTCTGTGCTGGGCTGGGCAGCATAAAGGCTGCTGCCTGCGAGAGCTCAGTCTCTTGCATTGAGAGTCCTTCCGGCACCTTTTTGCTTCGAGCTACAAACTTTGTATGCTGTTTCCTGCTTTCACCTGCTTTTTGTTCCAGAGCCCTGCTCCTCTGGGCGTCCTGCCTTGCAGCCTGCTACACCCTGCTGTCTACAGCCCTAGCCTTTTGGGCTCCCTGCCTCAGCCCTGCTCTTCCAGGCTCCTGCCTTGCAGCTGATCACGCTCTGCTGCCTTCCAGCCTCCGCCCTTGCCCTGCCAGGCTCTCCATATTGCAGCCGATCACGCTCTGCTGCCTTCCAGCCTTCGCCCTTGCCCTGCCGGGCTCTCTACATTGCAGCTGATCACGCTATGCTGCTTTCCAGCCTCAGTCCTTGTCCTCTGGGCTCCCTGCTCTGCAGCCTGCCTCACTCCGGCTGCCTACAGCCCTTGTCCTCTGGGCTCACTGCTCTGCAGCCTGCCTCACTCCGGCTGCCTACAGCCCTTGTCCTCTGGGCTTCCTACTTTGCATCTTATCACGCTCCGCTGCCTACTACCTACCTTTTTCCGCTGGGTTCTCGGCCTAGCAGCCCTCTACAGTCCTCTGCAACCCTCTACGGTCAGCGGCCCTGCCCCTCAGGGCTCACTCCTTGCTGCCCGGCCCTTCTGGGTTCCTTGCCGTGCAGCTTGCTTTACTCTGCTGCCCTAGGCCCTTTCCCTCTGGGCTCTCTACTTTACAGCCCTGCTCCTGTGGGCTTGCTCATTGATTTCCTGCTCCTCTGAGCTCTCAACCTTGTTCCTTACTGTCCTCTGCTATTCAATCCTGTTACACGACTTTCCCTTCATTTCCTTCTGCTAGGCTGCTATCAACCTCCTTTTCCTGGATTTGTCTGTAAGTATCTTCTCTTGTACTGTTTGTAGACCCTTTTGTACAGAGCTTGTCTGTTGGTTCCCATCAGTCAACCTCTGCCCCTTCCCTTGTCTCGTTTCTACATTACAGACACCCATAGCTGCTGTTCCAAGCCATGAGCAAAAAGCGTGGGCCTCTGATATAGCAAACTGTGCAGAAGGCTAGAGTATTTCCTAAGGTTCGTGGAATACTATTTTCCTATATCTGCATACACCCCATGAGGGAATTCATTCTGTACCTTTTTCCTTGCTACTCTTGCCTACTCTTCGTTCCCTTTCCTTTCTGCTGTGTGTGTACTTATCTGTCCACTTTATTTTGGCACAACCACCCAAACCCTTTCTGGGTGTCCTGTGCCACTCTTAATAGAGTGCCATCCCTGACAGCATCTATAACTTGGTCTAGCATCTCAGGGATAAGTGGCAAGGGGTAGCGGTTCTTCACGGTGATCTGGTTCAACGCGCGGTAGTCAATACAGGTTCTCAAGTCTCCTTCCTTTTTCGGTACGAAGAACAAAGGACTGGCTGCGGGGGACTTCGAAGGACGGATAAATCCGTTTGCAAAGTACTGGTCTAAATAGTATTTCAAATGAAGGTTTTCTGGTTCTGTGAGAGCGTAGATCCTGCCGCAAGGGATTTGTGCACCAGGAACAAGGTCGATCTGACAGTCATAGGGCCTGTGCGGCGGCAATGTATTGGCTTGGTCCTTTCGGAAAACATCCTGGAAATCATGATATTCACTTGGCAAGGTATTAGTTGCTCCCAGGGTTGATACTGTCGCTCCGGGAGTCATGGGGAGACAGACGTTGGGTTTCTCCTCTTGGTAATAGCAGGCAGGGAGCAGTCACTGGGGAAGGTTAATTTTCGTGCCCGCCAGTCTATCAAAGGGTTGTGAGCAACCAACCATGGCATCCCTAGTATTAGCCTCAACTGAGGTGCCTTGATGAGATCGAATGAAATAGACTCCCGATGTCCGTCCTGGCACAGCAAGGTTACCATGGCTGTGCACTGGGTTACTGGTCCGGAAGTCATTTCTGTCCCATCCACAGTGGTTACCTTGTCCATAGTTGGCTTAGAACACAAAGGAAGCCCCATCTCTGCTGCCAGTTCTTGATCAATATAATTTCCAACTGCTCCGCTATCGATGTATGCTTCAACGGCATGCATTCTTGATGACTGTTGGCGGTTAATTAAGATCACTGGTATTGCAAAGTGCGAGGTCAGCAACTCTTTCTTCTCACTCGACAAACTGACCTCTATGTTTGTCGAGCTTGGTAGTTTCCCGATTCCTTAGCTTTATCCTTCTCTGTGGCCCGACTGTTCTTCTTGGGGGTTTTACTGGACAGTCCTTCAGGAAATGTCCTGGTTTCCCACAATACAAACAAAGCTGTTGTTGTTTTCTTTTGTCCCGCTCTTGTTTTGTTTATGGAGGCCGTATCCCTCCAATCTGCATGGGTTCTACAGCATTTTTAGGTACACAGGGTGTGTTTTCCCTTGGTCGAACATACACGGTCCGAGGGTCCATCTTAGACCGGTCTGCCTTTCGGTCCTGCAACCGGTGGTCTAGCTGCACGACCAGATTTATGAATTCTGAACAGTCTCTGGGTGGATCAACCACCTGGGCTAAGACGTCCTTTAATTTGCCTCATAAGCCTCGATGGAATAACATGGTTCTTTTGTTTTCTGGCCACCTAGCTTCGGCAACCAGTCTGTTGAAGATGGCAATGTACGTTAACAAGTCCTGATTCCCATGTCGGAGGGACAAGAGTTCATTATCTACTGATTGTTCCTGGGTATGGCGAGCAAAAAGTTTTTCCATTTCTCTCTGGAACCCCCAAAGTCATGTAATAGAGGATCGTCATGGGTTACCAACGGCACCGACCAATCTGCTGCACTACCACTCAGGTATGACAGACAAAAGCTATCCGTGCTTGGTCGTTTGGAAATGCTCCAGGCCTACAAAGAAAATGAAGGCAGCACTGATTGATGAATGCCGCATACTTCCGTGGGTCGCCTGAGAACCTTTCTGGTGGTGCCAGGGGCACTGTTCCAGGTAACGTGATCTGTACCAGAGTGGGTGGTATGGCGGGGTTTTGCATCGTTGGATTGCTTCCAGGTAGAGGCGTCTGTCCTGCCTGTGATTGCAAGTATTGCCTGCTAATTTCTTCAGTGCGTTCTTTGGTCACTATTAGGCCTCTCCGGATGGCATTAGTCTCTTGTCGGGCAGAATAAACCTCAGCACAAAGCTTTCCTAGTAATTGGGCCAATCGATCCATTTCTGATGTCTCCATGGTGCCCAGG
This sequence comes from Ambystoma mexicanum, assembly GCF_040938575.1. Classification (NCBI taxonomy): domain Eukaryota; kingdom Metazoa; phylum Chordata; class Amphibia; order Caudata; family Ambystomatidae; genus Ambystoma; species Ambystoma mexicanum. The sequence goes on from NC_090936.1 coordinate 153,852,352, forward strand.
TGGATTTGTTATGGTAGGCTTCGCGTTCTGTTATGCTCACCTGGTATCCACAGGGACGCCACCCAGCCGGGTTACTCGCTGGTATGCTTCTCACTTTGCCCTGATGTGGTCTGCGGGGAAGGTTCTGCCTGAAAATACAGGAGGACTGTGTTCAAAACTGACCGACTGGGGTAAGTATCCTCCTCCACCCCGGTATGCTTTCAGTCCCTCTGGCGCCCTCTCCTCACCTTGTAGTAGAATTAGGCGTGCTCTCTGTCCTGCCTTCTTTGCAGGGGCGCGTTGTCTTTCATGGGCGAGTGTGGTCCAGTTACTTCACTGATGCCGGCTCGTTTGATATTGTTCAGGTAGGTCTTATTGCTGTTCTTTAGTTTTGTTGCTATCCTGCATGCCTTTCTTTGTTTAAAATGTCTCTTTTTTCTCCCTTAGGTATGCAGAGCTTCAGCGCGGCGAACTGGCTTGGTTGAGCCCCACTGGTAAATGATGGCGCATTAAGAGCGCTACGATGCGGTAAGTAAGCGCTATGCGCAGCGCTGCAAAGTCTTGCCTTTGCTAACCTGTGTTTTCCTTCCTTGTAGGTCGCGGTGTTCTTCAGCGTGAGTGTAATGTCCGGAGTGGTGCCAGCCGAGAGGCAACCAGCCAGGTAAGCCTTTTGAGCAGTTCGTAATTTGTAAATGTCTCTACTGCTTTCTTTAATTTTGCCTCTATCTTCCTCTTTCAGGTCATTCTGTCCGGGAGGCGTGCAGATTCAAGGAAGCTGTTCTCAGTAGCTGTGTGTGTTTAAAGATGAAGACTGCAGGTAAGATGCTGCTGCTAATGATGTTCCTTTTGTCTCCTTGCAGGTTCTGCTTCTCCGAGGTTCGAGGGAATAGCTGGACACGGTGAGTGTCACCTTGCAAGCTGCAAAGTAACACGAAGCATGTTCTGCAGTCAGGGTGTGGTTTATATAGCCCAGGTAAAGTAGTACCAGGGAAAGTAGTTCCAGGCCTGCCACACCCAAAGCACTAGACCGCATAGCTTGGTTCTTAGTAACCAAGCTATGTGGATGCCTCCATGTTGGCTGACAATACAATAAAGTAGTTCCCAAGCACATTGTTTTTCATGGTGTATGAGCCTGACGCAATAGGCACCTGGACTGGCCCACATGAGGGCTTTTGAAGAGTATGCCAGGCTCTAGAGGCCCGAGTCCTGATTCCACCTGGCCAATGGATTTGCCAGAGGGGGTTTTGGGCGAGGGTCGGACACCGGCGGCCACTAGCACAGTAAATGACATTATCTGCTGCCCAATGCTATTTGCCCATTGAAGTTGCTCTCTGTTGACCAATGCTCTTTGCCCATTGAAGTTGCTCTCTGCTGACCAATGCTATTTGCCCATTGAAAGTTGCTTGCTATTGTCCAATGCTATTTGCCCATTGAAGTTGCTCTCTGCTGTCCAATGTTATTTGCCCATTGAAGTTGCTTGCTATTGCCCAATGCTATTTGCCCATTGAAGCTACTCTCTGCTGCCCAATGCTATTTGCCCATTGAAGTTGCTCTCTGCTGCCCAATGTTATCTGCCCATTGAAGTTGTTCTCTGCTGCCCAATGCTATTTGCCCATTGAAGTTGCTCTCTGCTGCTCAATGTTATTTGCCCATTGAAGTTGCTTGCTATTGCCCAATGCTATTTGCCCATTGAAGCTGCTCTCTGCTGCCCAATGCTATTTGCCCATTGAAGTTGCTCTCTGCTGCCCAATGTTATCTGCCCATTGAAGTTGCTTGCTATTGCCCAATGTCATTTGCCCATTTAAGTTGCTCTCTGCTGCCCAATGCTATTTGCCCATTGAAGTTGCTTGCTATTGCCCAATGTCATTTGTCCATTGAAGTTGCTCACTACTGCTCAATGCTATTTGCCCATTGAAGTTGCTTGCTATTGCCCAATGTCATTTGCCCATTGAAGTTGCTCTCTGCTCTCCAATGTTATTTGCCCATTGAAGTTGCTTGCTATTGCCCAATGCTATTTACCCATTGAAGCTACTCTCTGCTGCCCAATTCTATCTGCCCATTGAAGTTGCTCTCTGCTGCCCAATGTTATCTGCCCATTGAAGTTGTTCTCTGCTGCCCAATGCTATTTTCCCATTGAAGTTGCTCTCTGTCGACCAATGCTATTTGCCCATTGAAGTTGCTCTCTGCTGCCCAATGTTATTTGCCCATTGAAGTTTCTTGCTATTGCCCAATGCTATTTGCCCATTGAAGCTGCTCTCTGCTGCCCAATGCTATTTGCCCATTGAAGTTGCTTGGTATTGCCCAATGTCATTTGCCCATTGAAGTTGCTCACTACTGCCCAATGCTATTTGCCCATTGAACTTGCTTGCTATTGCCCAATGTCATTTGCCCATTGAAGTTGCTCTCTGCTGCCCAATGTTATCTGCCCATTGAAGTTGCTCTCTGCTGCCCAATGCTATTTGCCCATTGAAGCCGCTCTTTGCTGCCCAATGTTATCTGCCCATTGATCCTGTTAGCTGTTATTTGTCCACTTGACGCTGCTACCATTAGTAAGCCGTGTTCTACCCAACCTGAGAAAATTAACACCTATAAGTCAGACCAGCATAGTGAAGATCACCAAACCATTTAGCCCATACCCCAATAAGCACCAGCGCTGCTCAAAACCACCATGTTCAATGTTGCTAACTGTCCTAGCCATCATCATGTTCCCGTTCTGCATAATACCAAACTCCATGCCCTGTACAGGAGGTCACTTCACCGCATTCAACGATGGACTCGCGAGACTAGGTTGCCAACGCCACCACCCCATTCCCTGCCCCACGCCATTCCTCCCACCCCCCCCCCTTTCCCATCACAAGTGTACACTGTAACACTGACAACATGCTGTTTGCTCATTGAAGTTGCTTGCTATTGGCCAATGTCATTTGCCCATTGAAGTTGCTCACTACTGCCCAATGCTATTTGCCCATTGAAGTTGCTTGCTATTGCCCAATGTCATTTGCCCATTGAAGTTGCTCTCTGCTGCCCAATGTTATCTGCCCATTGAAGAAACCCCTCTCAATTGCACATAGAGACTATTAGCTACCTTCATTGTATGTATACTCCTGCCCATTTCTGAGTTTCTCCTGGTCACTACCTCAACACATTATAAGTTTGTAACTGTACATTTATGTAATATTGTAAATTTTATTAAAATATTATACATTTTATTCATTGTAAATTTTATTCATGTAACATTGTAAGCTTTGCATATACTTTCTGCTGCGCCCGGTAACCTTTGGGTCTGGAGCGCATTATAAATAAATAAACAAACAAACAAACATCTCCAACACCACCCCAGAAGTCCTCTCCACTCCATCCCGACACTACTCTCTATACCAGGCACGCAACATAACTAACCACAAAACCACTCCCTCGCTGGGACCAAATAGATTATATAGACTTAGAGCCAGAACCAGACCCAACTTTCAAACGCCCAGACCCATCGCTAACAAAGACACCGGCACTAAATTAGCCTTATCCACTAACAATAGGCCATCCGAAACTTCCGTCATGAAACAAAACAATCCTCCGGCAGCAGCCAAAAACAAAACGACGCCACTGATCAGAGGTGCACTTATCAATGCTCGCTCTCTATGTGCTAATACCATAGAAATCCATGACCTTATTGTAGATCAACAACTTGCCTTTTTAGTAGTCACCGAAACCTGGCAGGACCGCTACTAGCCATTGCCATCCCCTCAGGGTACAGTATCCATAGAACAGACAGGAACAACCTCCAAGGAGGCGGAGTGGCACTAATAGCTAGAACTACTCTGCAATTCAGAGCTAGCCCCCTGGAACAAGTACAGGGCTATGAACTCCTTCTAGCCAAATTCTCCCCTAACCCTAAAACTACAACCAACTTCCTAGTAATATACAGATCGCCCAACAAAGCTAGCCAGCTGAGTTTAGACATCCCCCTGCTACTTACGCCCCTTATCAAGCCCAAGACTAAATTCATCATTCTAAATGACATCAACCTAGGCTTTAATGATCCTCTTGACAAGTATGCAACCGCCTTCCACACAGCCATGTCAGACATGAACTTTACCCAGATGATTAACAAACCTACTCACTCCAAAGGAAGGACACTGGACTGGATCCTATCACTCAACTCACAAGTTACTATAGAGTCTATCCTCCCAGTAACTTGGTCAGACCATTCTATCATCACCTTTACCCTGGAATATAAAACTACTGAATACACCAGCCCCAAGGCACCCGATACCTTTGAAGCTGGAAATATCAAAATCTTACAGTTGACAATCTTTCACCCACCCTCCAACTGGCCCTAGCCAATGTCACCCCGAACACCAACAACCCTAACTGCCTAGCAAACTGCTATCAACAGAGCCTCACTAGTACCATTGATCTACTTGCTCCCGTCACTACTAAAACGCGGAAATCCGATAAACGATCCTGCTTCTGGTTTGACGAGGAACTAGTCACACTCGGACATACCAAAAGATCACTCGAGCACCTACATAGGAAAATTAACACCAATGAATCAGCACAGGAATTCACTAAAGCCAACAAAAAAGATAAAACAGCCATAATCTCGCACAAAGCTAATGCCTTTAACACATGCATAACCAATGCCAACTCGGACAGCAAAGAACTTTTCTCCATTCTTAGGGAGCTTGAAAACCCTTGCCAAGTGACAGCACCCCATAACTCCAGCAAATCTTGGTGCACTAAAATACAAAATGTGTTAGCTTCCAAAATTACTCTTCTACAGAACAAAATTGACAGCAAAAAACACTCCTTGCAGGAAAACACTACCCAACATAACAGCTAGCACTCCCGCGTTGACCATTTGCAGTCCATTCCAATTTACCCCAGTTACCAACAAAGAAGTACTTGATACTATCACGAAGCTCAAAGCTTCCAACTGCAAAGAAGACCAATTCCCTTCCCATCTAGTCAAGCTCTGCGCCCACACACTATCACCTATCAGCACAGAATTTGTTAACGCATCCTTTGGCTCAAATACAGTTCCCACTAGTATCAAAAAAGCATGGGTGACTCCCCTCCTTAAAAAACCAACCCTGGACCCCTCAATCCCCACCAACTACAGACCCATAACTACCGTTACATTTCTACTGAAAATCATTGATAAAATTGCTTACTCACAAATTCAAAATCACTTAGAACAGCAACAACTACTAGGCGACCGTCAGTCAGGATTTCGCCCTAACCATAGGACTGAAACAGCCCTATTTGACCTAAAGATCCAAATGGGCGCTTAGAGAGTCAGACAAACTCTGCCTACTCATGCTCCTTGACCTCTCTGCAGCTTTTGACCTGGTTGACCATGACAAACTCTGCGCCTCCCTAAACAACAACTTCAACCTATCCAATAATGCCACAGAGTGGATCAAATCTTTTTTTTTTTTTTATTTATTTGTTTTTGGTTTTAAAAGAAAACCTTTACAAAAGAATAGTGCATTTCCTTAGATAAAATTACAAACGGTTCTCGGAAACCAGGGAATAACTAGAATACTGAGAGGCCAAAGAATGTCAACCAGGAAGCTCAGTAGGCTGTGTCATCTTTTGATACTTTGTTAGAATAGTAAGTTCCTCTGATACTTTTACTATCGCTGCAGTGAGCATGATTTCCTGGCCGGAGATCAGTCTGTTCCAGAATGCATCTTGAATTAGACTCTCTTCTCTGCTGACAAATCACCTCAGTAAAGACACTCTTATGGCCCATGTGCCTTCGCACTCCAACAGTAGATGTTTCAAGGTTTGGAGGTTCGAAGTTTTACAGATTTCGCAGAATTTTATTGCCTTCTCTCCCTGGTTTCTTTGAGCCAATATTTCTCCTGTGTAGGCTAAGTTCAGACGTAGTCTGAGAAAGCTGTTTCTTATCTCACGATCTGGGAATTTTTCCAGGTAACGTGGCATGGTTCCAAGTTTCCTGTCTGCTATCAGGAAGGAGTTCGGTGATTTTAGGTTTCTAACTCTTGTGATTGTGTCGATCCAGTCAGCCATTTTTAGATTTTTTTTTACTTTCAAGGGGTTTTGTAGAAGGATTTCTGTTGTTAAATCAAGCTTATGCAGAATCTGTCCAATCTTCTCTTCTAGGCTCGAAAGCTGGTTTGATTTTGCTTTCTTTAGATGTTGGTTTATATCGAAAAAGAGAGTGGCCTTACTGGCTGTGATTATATTACGGTAGAGTGAGAGAAGTTTCCACTCTGCATAGCAGCTCAATGAGGTCAAGCCTAGTTCGAACCTCAGACTGACTGACGATGTGCACATTGGTAGCGAAATGGATGATTTCCAAATGAGGCCCTCAATTTTATTCCAATCATAGTTCCACAGCAAAGGTTTTGCCTCCAATCCATAGAGGAGGACAGGAACTGCTTTGCCTACATAGAATTTCTTGAGTGGTGACAATGAAAATTTACAAAATTTTCCGTTTAAGTTTTTCATTTGCGCAATGATTTTCGAGATCTTGTTGAGAATTGATGAGTTCACTTTATTTACAGTTGGATGGGCTAAGACTTCGTATCCCAGGTATATGAGCTCATCTACTCGGGGAATTTCCTCGTTGTCCAACACCCAGATCCTTGATGTTACCTTTTTTCTTGGATGTTTGAAAAGCAGGACCTTAGATTTTAGTGGGGTGATTATTAGGCCATTTAACTTGGCATATTCATTGAGTTTGGATAAAAGATGTTGCAGTCCTAATGCTGATCCATCCAAAAGAACAAGATCATCCGCATAGGCCAGCCAGTGAAGTCTTCTGCTGTTAATCCTGGGACAGATAAGCGACGCCGAGGCCAGAAAGTCTCCAATGTCTGATAGAAAAAGGTTGAAAAGCAGTGGTGCACCCAAGCATCCTTGTCGTACCCCTTTAAGGACCTGGATTGCTTCTGAAAGGTTGCCGGCGTCATCCAGCCTCACTCTGATTGTAGTATTTTTATGTAGTTCGACGAGCATAGCCAGCAGGGGGGCTGGAATTCCCCGTTTGTTCAGTTTCTGCCAGAGGAGTGATCTGTCCACTAGGTGAAATGCCTTGGACAGATCTACCCATGCCCCATACAGCGGCGAGCCTTCTTTCTCATTCGAGCTTTCGCTCAACAGGTTCAGTGTAAGGCCATTAAGGCTGGTAGAAAGACCCTTCCTGAAACCTGTTTGGTGCGGGGGGAGAATCTCATTTGAGTCCACCCAAAGAGAAAGTTCCCTCATTAATATTCTCATGAATATTTTACTGTCTATATCCAAGAGGGCTATGGGTCGATAGCATGTTGGACTTAGCCTATCACCCCCTTTGAAGAATGGAATCATCACTGCATTCTTCCACGATGGTGGAAAAGTTTTTTCCCTCAAGATTCCTTGAAAGAGATGGAATAGCAGTTTTGACCAGAGTTTTGGCTGATTTTTTAACACCTGATATGTGAGGCCGTTCGGACCTGCGGCTTTCGAGGTAGAGGATAATGTTATAAGTTCTTCAATATCCTCTTCAGTAAAATCCAGAGACCAGGTGATGTTGCTGATGTTAATGTCTCTTGAGCCTGTTGCTTCGAAGTTCTTGGCCAGATGTTCTACCCACTTGTGTTCCGACACTAAGTTGCAAAGAGAACTATTTTGGCCAGTTTCAAGTTGATTTAGAGCTGCCCAAAAGTTTCTGCAATTATTTGTACTAAGAAGCGAAAGCATTTTCTCCCCATCCTCTTGAATTTTTAAATGTTTGTGATTCTTAGACCAGTTTCTATAAATTTGTTTGGTTTTTTTGAGTTTTTGAATACAGCCTAAAGGATCTTCTGCTCTGGTCTGTCTTATACTTCGCAGTGTTTGTCGCAGAGTTCTTTTTCTTTTGAAAGTTTCCTCGTCGAAGTGATGGAGATGTGTCTGTTTCCCCACTATTTGTACTTCACTTGGTCGGCAAGTGGACCATATAAACTTTCCGAATTTTTCTGGATGACACTTTTTGGCCACTATTGAGGGATGAATTATTGCTAGCTGATCATTCAAATTTCCCCCCCCATGTTTGTACTTGAGTACTTTCAGTTTCCCTTTAGAGCCCTCCAAGTCCTCTCTGATGCGTGGGTTTGCAGAACACTGAATTTCAGGAAAGTAGAGTTCCATCCTCGCGTGATCACTTCCCCCTTCCCAATCTAAGGTGAGATGATGTTGGTGCAGGGTAAGTGATGATGAGGCGAAGATGTAGTCTATAATTGATTGCAACCCTCCCTGCCGCCATGTTGGTCCGGGGTTGTCCGTACTGCTATCGTCTTCAGATATCATGTCGAGATCCCATGATTGGAAGAAGTCCCACCATTGTTTACCTTTCTGTGTGGTACTGTGTTTAGGTAGGCTGTTTTTCCTATTTCCTACACTAATGAGATTTGTGTTCAGGTCCCCTGCTACAACAATCTGTGCTCCTATGTGATTCATCTTGACCCTAGAGAAGAGTTCATTTAGAGTTTCTATGAAGTCTCGGAGTTTGGAGATGGCTGGGTTCCAATAGATGTTTACCAAAATGAGATTGGCCTGGCAGTCACTCTGTCTTATCTCTGCTTTACAGGCCTGAATGCCCACTGGGTTATTACATAGCGTGACCACATTTTTAATGGCGGAATTTTTGTTGGTTGCTATTAACATTCCTCCTGCTGGTCTTCCTTTGGCTTTTTGAGAGGCCATGAGGTTTTGCACTGTGAAGCCCTCTATCTCGATAGAGTTAGCTAACCATGTCTCCTGGAATAATAAGATGTCATTGCGCTCTAAGAGGTCGTTTTTGAGTTGCTTTTTCTTCAAAAAGCTTGGGCCTCTGGTGTTCCAGGAGACTAATCTAAGGCCTCTCCGACTAAAGACTGTTCTGTTCCTCACCCAGTTTCTGGAGGATTTGCGAGATAATTTCTGGGAGTTTAGTTATCAGATCGTCTTTTAATCTGAGACCACTTGTTACTTTGCTGTACCCACAGCAGTGGGTGCGGGTTCCTCTACGGTCTGATTATACCACCGGTAATTTCCAGATATTCCTTCTTCCTCTGATTCATAAACCCAGAGCCCTTCTTTAGCCAGATCGTCTTTATTATTGATAAGCGCCTGATGTGCCTTTCTTGAGGTGAGAGCTATCTCCACAAAGAATTTGTCCTCCCTGAATGGGAAGGCTAAATATTCAATGTCCTCTGAATCAAAAAGAAAGAGGTTGTAATTCTTTTGAATTTCTGACAATAGGACAGATCTGCATAGTGATGTCTTTGTACTCTGATTCTCTAGTCTAAGCCACAATCTTGGGATTGTAAAGTTTGATGCCGCTACTTCCTCTTTTCCTACCATAGGGGTTTGTTGTTTTTGTTCGTTTTTCTCTCTTTCTCCATATTGAGGACACCTTTCCAGGTTTTTAAATTTCCCGGACCCGTTCCAGCAGACAACTTCATTGAATGAGAAGCTTGGTGATGTCACATCTTTGATGGCTGACACGGGAGGTGTATTTTTTTCTTGTAATGCAGGAGCTTTTTTACCTGACGGTTTCAGAAAAATAGGGGCCATTTTTATAAATGCTTGCTTGGGCTCCCCACTGAGTTCCTTTCTTGGTTCTTTATGTAAATTTTGTTTTAGAAATATTGGAGCAATCTTGATGTTTGTAGAGACCGGTGTGCTTTTTTGATTGTCGGAAGCTTCAGGTAATGGAAATATAAAATCCGTTTGCATACCAAAGTTTGATGTTTGAACCTTGATTTTACTAGGACTCTCTCTGCCCGTTGAGCACGTCTTTTTGCCCTGGGTTGTCTCAGGAACACACTTGCTTACGAGGGCATCATGTGCTTTTGATGTTTGTGAAAGGTTAGTAACTGGAGATGCAATAACGATGGAATCAGCTGTCTTTTCAGCTGTGGGAGTAGTAAGATTTTTCAGGGATGTGTTTATCCCTGCTTTCTTTTTTGCCTTATTTTTCTGGTTTTTGGGTTTCTTCATTGTTCCACCTGAAGGTTGAGAAGAGGTAGCCTCTCTTTGTTTGCCCCTTTTGTGACATTTTCTCCTTCTCAGTATCTGTGGAGCCTCGATATTCTGATTTAAACTGTCGGTTTTCTTTTCTTCCTCCTCTTGGGTTTTATGAGGGCTGTTGTTGATGACTTCTATATAGTCAATATCTACATTTGCCAGCCTTCGAAATTCTTCCAAGATTGAGTCTGAGAGTGGTGTATCATCGAAGAGATCTTTTGGCCCTTCTTCGTTTAGAGTCTTGTTCTGTGTTTGCAGTTTTTGAATTTCTGAGGGGATTGTCTTTATGAGTTCATGAGTGGTTGAATTACTTTTTGCCCCCTCCTTCAGTAGGCTTTGAATTTGGGCGATGTCTAGCCCCTGTTTGATGCCCTCTATTTGTGTTTCCTTTAGAATTGGAATCAGAATGCTATTCATGATATTGTTTACAGCAACCATAGATGATTCATTTTTCGCAATTTCCTGCGACATTTCCAAGAGATGTCCTGCTTGTGTTTGCACCTCTGTTCTTAGTAATTTGAACACTGAGACCAGAGAATTTAAAACATAGCTCAGGGCTGCCAATGTGTTTTCAGATGCCAATGGAGGACCTTCTGGTGAGATTGCCAATGGCTCTTCTTGTTGGCTGCGGTTTCTCAGTAAGATTGCCCTGGTTCCTTGAGTTTTGTTTGTTGGGGTGGTGTTTACTTCTGACCCCTCTGTTGATGTATTTGTGGCCGGGGTATTGGGTTTATGTGTTGGTAAATGCCAGGTAGTCTCAATAATGCCCTCTAGGTCATTGGTGCTCTTGTTCCTTTTCCTGGGGAAGTGATCGTTAATTCTTGTCTGGATTTTTTCAGTTGTCAGAGTGTACTCTAACCCTCTTTTCCACATTTTTTGAATGTTAAGATTGGGGAATCTTCCCGCTGGAGTTTGTTGTGCGTCAAAATGGGTTTGAGTCTCCTGTGTGGCTACTGGATCTACGTCTGAGACAATAGATGCCCCCCTCCCTGGCTCGCACCCTGCCTCTAGGTAAGACCCCTCTTGTACATCCATGTCTTCTTCAAGAGGCGAGCTGCGCAGTCTCATTACGGTTGTTATAATTATTGCTTGATGGCGTAGGTGCGCGCAAAATGCGCTAGTTAATTACCTGTTGGGTGCGCCTCAGACCGCCAAACAGCCGCACAACAGCCGATGGGCTTGTCTCCTGCCGGGCTTAACGCCGCGAGGGTGGTAAACTCCGTCCTTTGAGTCCGCCCCAGATCACGTGATCAGATCACGTGTCCAAACGAAGCCGCGCCTCCTCCAGGAAGCGCGTTGCAGTGATCGTTGCTGGCAAGAGTCTGTGAGAGAACTCGCAGTGCCAGATAGGATGTAGAAGGTAGGTCCGCTTCCAATCTCAGCGCTTTTGTGACTGAGAACACAGCGGAACGGGCGACAAACTCCGTCCTTTGAGTCCGCCCCAGATCACGTGATCAGATCACGTGTCCAAACGAAGCCGCGCCTCCTCCAGGAAGCGCGTTGCAGTGATCGTTGCTGGCAAGAGTCTGTGCGAGAACTCGCAGTGCCAGATAGGATGTAGAAGGTAGGTCCGCTTCCAATCTCAGCGCTTTTGTGACTGAGAACACAGCGGAACGGGCGGCAAACTCCGTCCTTTGAGTCCGCCCCAGATCACGTGATCAGATCACGTGTCCAAACGAAGCCGCGCCTCCTCCAGGAAGCGCGTTGCAGTGATCGTTGCTGGCAAGAGTCTGTGAGAGAACTCGCAGTGCCAGATAGGATGTAGAAGGTAGGTCCGCTTCCAATCTCAGCGCTTTTGTGAGTGGATCAAATCTTTCCTCGCTGATAGGACCTCAAGAGTTGCCATTGGAAAACAATCAGCAGACCCGATACCAGTTCCACTAGATGTCCATCGAGGCTCTTGCTTCTCCCCGACATTATATAACGACTACACCAAACTGCTATTTGCAGCATTGGACGCTATGGGTGTCATCTACACCAACTTCGCTGATGACAACCAGATCCTTATACCACTAACAGGTAACCATGAGCAAGATTCCCTGATCATCAATGAAATATATGCAATCATCCAAAACTGGATGGCTAACAACAGCCTCTGTCTTAACGATGACAAAACAGAGTTACTCATACTAGGCTCATCGTCCAAACTCGCCACCCTTAAACCTATATACTCTTCATTCACCATTGACGGCACCACAATCGCAGTGCTCAAACAAGTAAAGACCCTAGGGGTTTACCTCGATGCGACACTCACTATGACTAAGCAAGTAAACACCCTAGCCTCCTCCACCTCCTACACAGTCAAACTCATTTCTCTCAGTCGCAAATTCCTAACACCAGAAAATTGCATCACGCTTGCTAGAGCGCTTATACTATCAAAGCTCGACTATTGCAACATCCTCTTCCTAGGCACGTCCATCACCAATCTATCCAAACTCCAATTTATGCAGAACAAAGCCCTTCGAGCTGCACTACGCTTAAAAATAAATGACCACATATCTAACATCAGGAGACAAAACCACTGGCTTCCCATCAAAGCTAGAATTCTCTTCAAAAACCCTTTGCATCTCGCATAAATGTATCACCATTAAAGCCCCTAAATACCTGTAACGCTCACCTGGCTCCCACGGAGGCGGGGGTCTGTTCTGGATAGCTGTGACCTCTTCTAGCGTGATGCGCAGGACTCGGAACACCAACTGTACTCGACCCCCCAACTCTGGCTTGTCTGGCCCGTAGGAAGATCTTTCTTATGGTTTGAAAGGATGAACTCTCCATCCTGCTTCTGATGCAGGGGCGCGTTGTGATCCAGTTACTTCACTGGATCATGGATTGTAGAAATTCGGTGAGTTTGTTTGATGAGAGGTTCCTTTAGTGTCCTTGCATTATTGCACTAATGCTTGTGTCTTTTTTCCCCATAGGGGCCGGGGTCCGGAAATGCCGGAGATATGGCACCGACCCGAAGTGAAAGGTGCAGTTCCAGTAGATATCAGGTAAGTCTTTAATGAGCGTTCAGGTAATGTCTTAGCATTCGCTCACTAACGCTGATGTCTTTTTTTCCCATTAGGTGCTGGGGTCCGGAAATGCCAGGATTCGGCACCGACCCGAAATGAAGTGGGAATGACCCAACAGGTAAGTCTTAAAATGACTGATTACGGTTTTCTTATTCTCTTTCCTAGCTCACCTTTGTTCTTGTCTTTTTCTCCCTAGGCGCTGAAATGTGGTTGCGGATCCAGATGGTCGCTGATGAACATGAGGCGCCTAGTAAAGGTGAGTGGAATGCGGCGCTGCAGCGATCGATGCAATGTGCTTTTAAAATGAATGTCTTCCTTTTCAGGATCGTTGGTGAAATGTCTCCTGAATGCGGATTTAGCAGGTAAGGGCTCTTCTGTCTCCTATTCTCTTCTCTTCTCCCTTTGCAGGTGTTCCAGGATGCTGGCGGGCGTGGCAGAAGTCAGGATGCAGGAGCAGACACGGTGAGCGTCCAGCTGCTAGATGCAGAACAACGCGAAGCACGTGTGGCAGTCCGGGCGTGGTTTAAATAGCCTTGGAAGAAGTTCCAGGTAAGTATTCTTCCGCGGTCCCCACCCAAGTAAAATAGTTCCTTTAATAAAGTAGTCCCTCCTAAGCCTCATTTGGCTTGAGGCTTTATGCAGCATGGTCTGCGTCAGGTAAGTGCACCAAACACCTTCTTTTATGAGCCTGGCACCTTTGGCGCCAGGACTGATGTCCAATATGAGCCTGGCGCCGAAGGCGCCAGGACAAAGTCCAAAGAGCCCCTATTAGGGGCCGCTGGTTTTTTTCCCGAGGGAATGTGCCTGCTTCCGGGGGTTCTGGGCCTGTCCCGGTGCTCTGGGGGCAGGCATCATGACAATACCTTCTCAACACACTCTCCAAGAAACACCACACCAGACTGCTAAGATCTAACAACAGCGAAAACCTCAAAATCCCCACTACAAAAGAGAAAAAGTAGGAGGCAGCAGTTTTAAAGTACTCGCTCCTAGGCATTGGAATACCCTACCTATCAACATCAAGAGAGAACAATCATTCCCACTATTCAAAAAACTACTTAAAACAGTGTTATTCAACCAATATTAAGTTGAGCCCTAGCACCACGCTCCCCAATCTAATCTCATTTCCACACTGTAGATAGATAAATGTATCCAAATTAGAGACAATCAGTGCTGTAATGTGTAATGTGTATCTTTTATTGTATTGCTTCTCTAATGTGTTGCTCTAATGACTTGACTAATTATGTACTGATCATGAATGTAACTATGCTGTGATACCTCAGGGACTGGGCTTACAACAAATGTAATAAAAAAATAAAAATAAATAAAATGTTCTGGCCCATGGTTTGGATGAGAATGGGGGGAGGGTATTTTCCCATTTTCCCACTTCAGTCCCCCCTCTGGTCGACTTGTCGACCACAAAATTATCTGTTCTCTTTTCTCTGCGTACTCTCCATACCTTAGTTATTCCTGCTAGGTGCCCATACTGGTTAATGTGGTCTTCAAATGACCAGTACATGTATACACATCCACCGCCAGGCTTTTAATAAACCCACTTTCCAACGTAGTTCTTCAGGTTCCTTGGGTTTTCTACCTTCACTGATGGTGGATATAAGTCTGCCTCTATTATCTGCTGGCGTAACCATTCTCTTTCCTTTATGATGATGTCCGTATGTTTGTTGTCTTCAGCTGGCATTTGGGCGTGCTTGCCTATCATTTCTATCATTTCATCAGTAGTACGTGCTGATCTTGCTTTCCATAACCTCATGCCCAGCAGGGCGGCCATTAAAAATATTATGCATCCTGCTATTATTTTAAGGCCGTTTGACAGCCACGATGACATCCATGACCACAAGTACGAAAACCAGCTACCAGCTCTCTTCACTCCCTTTGCTTCATCTTCCATCTTGTCGTTCATCTTGGCAAGTTGTGATACTGCCTCAGAAAGCGTGCCATTGTCTGCGTCGTTGGCAGGGTTAAATGTGCAACACGAGCTCCCAATTTTTGCACAAACTCCTCCTTCCATTGCTGTTAGGAGATCCAACACATATCGGTTCTGGAGTGCCACAATTCGTACTGCCCTCAATTCTTCCTTTATTGCGTTGAATCCATTGACGGTGGAATTGATTGTCATCATTAGTTCCCATCTTGTAATCTGGAGCCATTTCGCATTTGCATATGCCTGCATCCCTGGATGTATTATGGAGGAGATGAACATTGCTGCTCTACTGAATAGTCTGTGTTCTGGTGGGATGTCACTAAGAGTCGTTTCTGATCTTCCCCACAGGTATTTCCCCGTCAGTGGTTCTCCTTGCCCCTTCACTCTCGACAGGCTTGCCGTTTTGTTCCTTTCCCTCCTCCTCCTATCTTCAGTGACCTTTTCTTCCTTTTGTTCCCCTTGTCCATCTTCGGGAAGTTCCCCAAGTTGCATATTTCTGCGGTACTACCAGAGATGGTATGTTGATGTGTACCATAGTGCATATTCCATTCCATGATGGTGGCAAGCTGTGGTATGCCTTTTCTCTACATGCCCAATAGTGATCCATCAGTACTGTTGTACTGGCACCCCCCTCAGCTATCATTATTGTTCTTTTGCAGTTGCTGTTTCTTCCAACATCGACATTCCCATCGTGTTGATAACATAGTGTAGGTGAGTTAGTGGAAGTATTGTTATTGGTTCTTCGTCCTTCTCTAGCCATGTTACTAGTGCTGCACTCCTTGTCCATCTGTTGTAGCATTTATTGTTCTCTTCATTTACTGTTACTACTGTTGCCTTTGCCAATGTTATCATATTGCTTCCCACAACCCCATCTACCCATCCATCTTTTGTGTATACCTTTCCATTTATTAATATCAGTGGTCTATCCCAGGAACTTCTCTTGCATGCCATTCACATGGTAGGTAATTCAAGGTAACTTCCTTTGTTTCTCCTTTATCAGGTCCATCCGTCACATATTGGAGTCCTTGTGTATGCTGCCAGTAGTTGTCGTACATGGGTAGTGTTTTTATTACGTTATTTTCATACGGGTACGTGTCCCTTGATTTCCATCTCAGCGTTGCTAATCTCCCTTGGAATCGTCCTCTTGTTTGGAACAGGGCCAGGTATAGCAGGCACTCCACTGATGTTGCAGTTACCTTATTCGCCACAAATGTTCTGGATGCGCACATGGCGTATCGGATCAACGAGCACACATAGCAGTTGTCCCCTTACCAATTTTGGACATGTGCTGGTACCACATGTTATTTGAGACATGTGCAGACTCTGTAAGATATGTGTTTACCCTGTTGTTTTGAATAGAAACACTACATTTATCCCTTTTCCTGCTTTCTCTTGGATTACTTGTACCACCTGACACTGTACCTGTTGCAGCCGTGGTGGGGGGTTTGTTAGTAGAAGGTGATGCCATAACATAGGAAGCATGATGTACCTGCCAGACAGTGGCAGCAAGTAGACCAGTGATGAAAAATACTACTGTCATTTTTATTACAATTGCTAATATCACTGGCATAGATCTCTTACCTTTGCTCCAGTCCTGCAGCTTCTTTTCTTTGGATGATACAGATGCCTGCCTGAACATTCCTCAAAATATGCGTTATTTTGTTAGTGGTTTCAAGCTCTCCCTATCATATAATCATTCAAAGCCCAGGCGAAAAGCTGTTCCCACGCTTTCCTTAGCGTCCTATCTCTTAGGACTGGTAAGTGTTCGTGGATATGTGGGAATGATTGTTCTATGATCAAAAGAAATATGTTATTATACGCACGTATTTTTCTTTTCATTAAGTGCTTTGGTCTTTTTTTAACATAAACAAATTGGTGTGACAATGCCTCTGGGGTGTTGTCATCTGTGGGCAGCATTTACCTCTGGGCAATGACGTATGCGTTAGTAGTTTATACTCAACTCTTTCTATATTAACTGTACTATACGGTACCTGCATGTGCAAGACAAAAGAGAAGAGAACATGCACGTGTCTACACAGTGTGGTGTAAAATTGCAGATCTGTTTGGACAAGTTCTTTATTTAGGTAGTGGCTGCGGCGGGGTTTGTTTTACTTTGGGACCTCGTGACCATGGGGTGAGCTATGGGCGATTGTTCACTCGTGTCCTTAGGGGGGTTTGGGGTCTGGGCTGTGTTGTTGTTGTCGTTGGTTGCTGTTGTTGCTGCGTTGGCCCTGTCGTCGATGCAAGGGCGAGTCTGATCTTTGTAGGGCTTGGTGTCATGCAGGTGGGTCCAGACGTTCTTTTCCCTAAGATTAACAGCTCTAGGGGCTGTTTTCTCCACCTGGTGGGGCCCAGTGAATCGGGGGCTGTTCCAACCGATGATTAAAATTACGCAGAAGGACGTGGTCCCCCTCTTTTACTGTCCACTGTGCTGCTTGTTCCAGTTCTGTGTTTGTATTTCCTTCTTGTTGGGTGTTCTTCGACCCGCCCCACGTCCGTTCGATCTGTTGAGAGATAAAGGTGACACTAGTAATCAAGGAAAATACATATTCGTACATTTCTTCACCAAAAACTTTCTGCGATGCATGGCAGTCTGTTATAGCTCTTGATGGTGGTGTGAGTGGAAGGTGCATTCGGCGTCCAGTCACCACCTTGTGGGGTGTGAGGTGGTGGTCCGACCCTGGCCTGTTTCTCAACTCGAAGGGGAGGCAGTAAAGCCAACTTTCTTTGGTTGTTTGCTGAATTTTTGCTATCTCTTCTTTTAGGAGGCCGTTGAGGCGTTCACAGACGCCATTTGCTTGTGGGTGGTACACGCATGCAAACTTATGCTTAATACCAAGGAGCGCAGTTATGTGTTGGAACATTTCATTGTTAAAGTGTGGGCCATTGTCAGACCGCAACACTTCGCATACCCCCCACCTCGAGAACACCTCCCTGACCAGGAATTTTGCTGCTCTGAAGGCGTCTGCATGGGAGCATGGACCGGCCTCGATCCACCTTGAAAACGGGCATACTACCACAATCATATACCTGTATCCTTGACATACGTTGATCATGTCAACGTAGTCAATATGTAGGTGCAGAAATGGTCCTTCAGGCCGGGGCATAGTACCTTTGATCGCTTGCAGCGTGTGATGGGCTGTAAATTGTTGACAAGTGATACAATTGCTAACGAAGTTTGCAACGTGTGACTTTAGCTCGGGACAGAACCACACCTCTTTTATTCATGATGCAATCACCTCCTTTCCTGTGCGTGGGATGGTGTAGTGGGGCCAATGCTGTTTTCAATAGGGAGAGGGGCATTACTATTTTGCCTGTCTTATTTTGTCACCATAGTGCGTCTGTGGGAGACATTGTGCATCCTCTTTTAACCCATAGCTCCTTCTCTGCCATAGGTGTTGCTGCCTGTAATTCCATTATTTGCGTTTCCGGGATGTGTGTATACCCATCCTTCATCAACATCTGTCTTGCACTCCCCTTATCTTTTTCTTTTTCTGGGGGGGTCCAAATCTCGCCAAAATACGCAGCATGTTTAGCATGTGCATCTGCTGTTTCGTTACCTTTGGAAATGGGATCATCCCCGTTTGTATGGGCCTGACACTTCACCAAGGCTATTTCTATGGGGTCTTCAATTACTTCAATCAGTTCAGCTAGTAGTAGAGCATGCTGTACCGGGATGCCGTCTGCTCTTCTGAACCCTCTTCGCTGCCATTTAATTAAACCTGAGTGGACTGTTGATGTGACGTATACACTGTCAGAATATATGGTTACTCTTTTGTCATTGCTTTCCTTTAGAGCTAAAATTAGGGCCACTAATTCTGCTTCTTGGGCTGAGTAGTGGTGTGGTAACTGAACACATTTTACTGGGACATAGGTCCAATCATCTCTCAGTCGCACCACTGCTGCTCCTGTTCTAAGTATCCCATCACTCTGGTCAATTGTTGAGGACCCATCAATGTACATTATATCTCCCCCCTATAGGGCATTTTCCTCAACTTTTCTTGTGCTGGAATACATTTCAATGGCCTGTGTGCAGTCATGAGCGTAGTTGCCATCTTCTACTACCTCTGCTATAAACCTCGCTGGGTTTATGTTGCTCCACCTCACAATTTTTAATTCTGGTCTGGACAAGATTATTTCATACCCTGATGCTCTTTGGGTGGTCAAGGTTGATTTTGCTTTGTTCAGGATTGCAAAAAGGGCATGTTCCATGTACAGCGTGGTTGGGCAGCCCATTGTTATTGAGGACGATTTTTCTACCGCAAAAGCTGCGGCGGCCAGGCTCTGTTCACACGGGAAGTGACCTAACATTACAGGGTCCAGATGTCCACTGTAAAATGCTACTGGCTTGTGTCCCATGCTAGTTTTTTGCGTCAATACTGCCTTCATTACTGCTGAGTCACAATGTGAAAAGATAAAAACTTCTTCATAGTTTGGGGTGGCCAGTACTGGTGCTGTCGATATGGCATGTTTTAATTCCTCGAATGCTTCTGTCATTTCTCTGGTCCAACTCAACTTTTTCTCCCCCCTTGTGCTTCTTTGAGGGCCTCAAGCAGTGGTCCTATGTATGAGCTGTAGTCAAAAACCCATGCCCTGCAGTAGTTGCATAGGCCCAAAAACTGCTGCAGTTCTCTCACTGTCTGTGGCTGTGGTGTGTTGGTTATGGCCAGCGCCCTTTGTGGTGCAATACTGTAAATTCTCCTTGTCTACCTTGTACCCTTTTTCTGCTAACATCATGAGCATCTTGACAGAGTCTTTTCTGCACTTCTCCTCTGTGGTGCTGCAGATGATGATGATGTCTATATATAGCACCACCGTGCTTTCAATGTCAATATTACTCAAGTCCATTTGTATCACTCTATTAAAGATGGACAGTGACTCGCAGTACCCCTGTGCAGCCTTGTGTATTTCCATTTTGTGTCGCAGTATGTGAAACTTGTCAGATCTTGTGAGTCACGGTGCCGAGGTATCGAGAAGAATGCGTTTTTGAGGTCAATCACAGTGAACCGTAAGGCCTCTGCTGGTATTCCACATAGTATAGTGGCTGGATTGGTCGCTATAGGATATCCTGTTTCTACAATGTGGTTGAGGGGCCTTAAATCCTGGATAAAACGCCAAGACCCACCCTTGCTTTGTGCACGGGGTTCAGCAGTGTTACATGGATATTCTGATGGTACTGTTTTGCCACTATTCATGAGGGCTATTATTGTTTCATATATCCCCTCATCTGCTTCCTTTGATAGTGGGTGCTGTTTTACTCGTGGCAGCATTGCTCCATTCTTCAATTTTATTTTTACTCCTCCAATGCTTTTGATGCAGCCCACGTCATATGGACTGGTGGTCCATAGAGATGCTGGTACTGCTGCCAGATCCTTCTCATAAAATGGCACAGCTGTAGTGGCTGGTGCCTCTAGCGCCAGTGTCATGTTTTGTGCTGCTTCCTTGTATGTCACTGTCACCCAGCTGTGAACGCTCATCTCAAACACCATCTCCCCCTCACCATTATAGTCCGAGAAGAGCTCCTCATCTGATACCTGTGTTAGCCTGCACCCCTCTGCTAATGCTATTACTGCTCTCCATGCTCTTCCTTCTCTGTCCTGGGCATGTACTGCAATGTAGTCTGGTGTTGCTAAAATACTCTCAATGCTCACTGATATCATTGCCCCTTCCTTCTCACTGGCTGGTGTTTCGGGTCTCAAAAGATAAGCTGCTGGTCTCCTCCAAATTTTCCCTTCAATTCCTGGTAGACATGCTATTGCCATGTCTGTCCCATATTGGAAGATAACTCCATCCACAGGTTCTGCCCTGGCCACTGTTTTGCCGCAATAGGCCTGCAGTATTTGTCGTGCTGTGAGCATGTTAATTCCTGGTGTGGAGCATATTGTTCCCTTTTCAGTAAAGGACATGGTCATATTCAGTCTGCTCATGATGTCCCTCCCTAGTATGTTTACTGGTGATTGCTTTGAGTACAGTAGTGGAAGGGACATATCGTGATTTCCTACAGATAAGGAGATGTTATCAGTGAAGGGAACCAACCCTTGAGCCCCAGAGAATCCTTGTGTTCATAGCTTCGCCTGACAATTTAAACTTTCCCTCCCTTTTGCATGACCTAGTAGCCCCTGTGTCAACTAAGAAGGAAACATTTTTGTCACCTATCGCCACCTGTATGCGTGGTTCCTCCGCAGGGTTAGGTTTTACTGATAGGATGGGGCACATCAAAGACATCTGTGGGCTGTCCTATTATGGGTAGTGACTGTCCATTGCCCGTGTAAGGGTTGTGACCCAATATTGTCACCCTCCCCAGCTGTGTCTGTGTTATAGGTGTGTCAGTCGATGATATTGCATTTTCCTTTATTTGTATGAACTGCTGCACTGTTTGGACCTGCTGTTGTTGTTTTGCGATCGCCTGCTGTTGTGGTTGGTGTTGTATCTGTTGTTGTGTGGGTGTGTATGTTTGTATTTGTAGCTGGGGCTGTTGCATCGGTGCTTGTTGTTGTGGTAGTGTTTGCTGGGTTTCTTGCTATTGTTGGTAGATTTGTTGTTTCCCTATAGGCACTTGCTGCCCTTGCTCTCCCCAAGCTGCTTGTGCTGGTCTCATTCTGCAGGTGCGTGACATGTGCCCCACCATTCCACATATCCAGCATATTGGTGGTTCCCGGGCTTGCCAATGATATCCCCTTGTGTTGTCTGAGTACCCCTGCTGTCCATATAGGTTGTTACCCCGGAACCCTCCCCCTTGTTGTTGTGTTGGTGGGCCATAGCTCCTCCCCCTCATGTGGCCGCCCCTCCCTCTGTAGTTATTTAAGTACCCATTTCATGGTTGCATATAACCTCCTCCCGCGTGTGCTGTGTATGGTGGGGGCGGAGGCATCTGCTGTATCATTAGCTGTGCTTGTTGTAATGGTGCTATCTGTTGTTTTGGTGTGTCTTGTGCTACAGTGACTTGCATGGGCATGGGTGCTGTTAGCAGTGCCCCTTCCATAGCATATTTATATAGTTTCTTTTGGACCAATTTCGCTTCCTCTGTCTTCCTATCTTCCTCCTTTTGTTTCATCTTTTTTTGTCACCTCCTGCAGTGGTGTACTATTGTCAGTTGTATTTCTGGCCATGCCTTTGCTTCCATTCCCACTAATTTCTTCAACTGCCTCTGTACCTCTTCCGGGAGCCCTTGTATTAGTATGTGGTAAAAAATTGCCAGCGTTTTGTCCCATGGCTCCCGCATTTCAAGGCACCACTTCTCCTGTATCTCCTGGACGAAATCAACAGGATCTTCATTCTCACGCATCTTGCATGACGTTATTGCTCCTATGTCTGACGTGTCTGGGTATTGGACCCTCAATGCCTGCCAGAGCGCGTGCCTACAGTTGGCGAATGGCGCTCTATCATGTGATGTGTCGCTTATTGTTACCCCTGGGAATCCCGCCCTCTTCCAAATCTCATCTGCAGCATCCCCCAGTATTGAAATGAGCAACCCCTTTACATCCCCCACCACTAGTTTTTGCCCCACAGTTTGTTTTTCCATCTCATATATCCATTTCCCGGCTCCCCCACTTAGTGATGGAGGCCTGCATTTTATATTTTCCTTATCGCCGTGCTTCCACGGGACATATTGTGGTCTAGCTCCTCCCCTTTCTAGTAGTGGCATTAGGGTGTAATCCCTCACCTGTCCTGGCGTCCGCTTGTGTGGGGTTATGTTAGTATATTCATCATCTTCCTCCATGTATGGTAACTCTTCAATGCTATCAATATTACAGTAGTCTACTCTATCACCTCCTATGTTCTTCCCTCCCCTCCTGTTACCCTCTTGCCCCATCATGGGTGTGTTTGCTCGCACCTCCTGTCTGCATCCTGGGAGGTCCCTAAGTCTGCCGGCATATGGAGTGTGTACAGGTGTTGGCGTTAGTGGGCGTGGTGTTTCCCTGTTTGCTTCTCTGCTTTTCGTTTCTTGTGTGTTTTTTTCTCCTTGTGTCTCGCATGCCCATGTTGATTCGCAGTTAGTGTGCGTTATGTATAATTTATCTAAACTCTCCCTATTCCCATCTCCGCCACCTGCGCACGACTCTTCCTCCTTCTCACTGCAAAATCCATCAGGAAATGTCAATCCCCACTCTGTGCGTTTTCCCCCCACTGTCACTGTCCTTAAATCTATTAGGTCCACATCCATGTACTCAACCCCTTTGACCGCGGCCACCTGCGTTGATGTTGTTGCCACCTCCTTATCCTGGCGTGTATATGTTTTTGCTCCATGTTCCACTCTCCTCTCACCCCTTTCATCATTCTTCTTCTTCACTACTTCGCCACCAATTTCCGCTCATTTCCTATGAAGCTCTTCCATTACTTCTTCGCTCACCTTTGCTAATATCCTCTCCTCTTCTTCTTTTCTCCCCCGTATTCCTCCTTCCCTCTTTAGTAAGCTCTCTATAACCTTTCCTTCTTCATATTTCTGCGCGCTTTCTGATATAATCTTTTTCCACAGTCTCATTTCCCTGTCATTTTCTTCCCGCTCCTCCTCCTCCTTCCTCACCTCCCTTTGCTTCGTGCGCGCCACTCTTTCTGCTATTGCCCGAATGCGCGCTTCTTCCTTCTCCCTTTCTTCTGCTTGTTCCTTCATTCTCTCCTTCTCTCCCTTATTTGATTTATTTTCCTCCTGTCTTTCCCGTGTTTCTTTCTCAAACTGTTTGATCAGTGCGCTTCGCACGTCCCGCCAACCTTTCCTCCAGCATCTCTTCCTCTTCTCGTAATAGTCGTCCCACTCTCCTTTTACTTACCTCGTGCCCTGTCTGTGCGTTATCCATCTCTTCCTTTCTTACCTTCCTCACTGCATCCTCCTCCTCCCCTGTTAGTGTCCCCCGGAGCTTCAAAAGCACCTGCGCTGCTATCCATTCATCTGGCCCTATGTTTGTGAAGTTTCCCAGAGCCCCCCTTCCACCTCCCTCATCTTCCCATGTTGTGGTTGAATCTGCCGTACCCGTCGCCGCCATCCCCTTTTGGCAGCTATCTATTGGGCCATATGGTGGAGGGCTGTACATGGGGTTTGAGTACCCCTCAGCAGCTGTTAGTTGCTGTCGGGCGGCTTCTCTAAGTTCTGTTAGTGGATATAATCTCCCTTCCTCCTTCATCACTACCTTAGCCATGATCACGTCCTCTGCCCCCTTCTTTTCCACCCTTGCCTCTGCTACCGCAAACGATCCTTCTTCCTCCTCCTCACTTTCTTCAGTGTTGGGTGGGTGACGTACCCCCACCGCCTCCCTTAACCTTCTCCTCTTTTACCTCCTTCTCTTCCCTTATCCCTTTTTCCTCCTTCACCCCTTGTACTGCGAACATCCCCGGGGCTCCTGGTGTACCTCCCTGGAACATCTTCCAGAGATCAAAAACCTCTAAATGGTTTGCTAACTTTTTCCCTTTGTATGTGTTGTGTAGCTATGTCAGCAAGTAGTGTTGGGTAAACATGTTGAAGCTGCCGTTGGGCGGCCACGGTACCCTTATTTTGTTGTCTGTACCTTGTGTCCACTCAATACTATATTGTATCATTTTCTCTTTGTGTGGTGACAGTGTCGTGCAGATGTGTTGGAGTGGTGTAGTTAAAGCGCTTGCTCTAAATCCCAACCCTGCTCCTGCCCCCGACCCATTGTACGTGGCCCTGTTACAATTTTACTTTTCTCAACGTCAACCTTTTACTTGGCCCCATAA
Source organism: Ambystoma mexicanum (assembly GCF_040938575.1). NCBI lineage: Eukaryota > Metazoa > Chordata > Amphibia > Caudata > Ambystomatidae > Ambystoma > Ambystoma mexicanum. Next base: position 153,876,964 of record NC_090936.1, read on the forward strand.
GCTGGGGACTTTCGACAGTCCGCTGAAAATGAAGGCAATCTCAATTTTACAAAAATGTGCTTTTACTGTTCTTTCTTCCCGATGTTACAACTACGGCCCCCCTTCGGCCATGGCGCACAAAGCCCCTGCGGCTATGTGCCCTGTGTGGCGTGCCTTTGAGCTGCCCCACCTTCCTGTGCCGCCTGTACTTGGCACACCTTCAATTTGTTTCCTCCTCCTCCCCTTCAACCCCTTTGTCGAGCGTGGCTGGCGTTCTCCGTGCACGGCCACCTCCCCCTCAGCTCCTCCCCCGTCGAGCGCGGCTGGCGTTCTCTGTGCGCGGCCACCTCTCCCCCTTCGCCCCTACCCTTCCGTACCTCCTGCCCTCGACCACCCCAGGATGAACACGAGATAGTCGTTTAGTCCTATACAAGCCCTATGGGTGACGTCACCAACCTCTACAAGTTATTACAAGTATGTACGATTTTAGAACCTTATGAATGCGTGCTATCCTTTGACACTTTTATTCCCCTTTAACCCTACAGCTGCCTTCCCACTACGTCTGGAATGGAGTAATGAACAATCAATTACTTAGTATAATCGGACTGAGCATGCTGCGTCGCCTCGAGTGTGAAATGCCCCCTCTCTAGGGGAGCTTAACCAGGCAATTATCTTCCGCACTCGGGAAACAAACTAACTACCTCCTGCGGGAAAACATCACCTACCTTACGAGCCTCCAACTTGTCGGGGTGATTTCCCGGGGGCCAGCAGAGCCTTCCGCAGACCTCCGGGGCTGGGGAGGCCCCAACTCCTCCCACGTCCCAAAAGGAGCATGAGGCACACACAAGAGCAAAGTAATTACTGCTGTTTATTATAGTAGCGGCAGGGATAGTTCTCAGCTTGTATGGATCCGGAGAGACTCTCAGCATCAGTGGGGCTCGCAGGCCCTTTTTACCATAGTATGATGCGCTATTTGCATCACCTGGGAAAATAGTCACAAAACCTAACGCCACTTCGGGTTGGCTCCCTCAGTGGTAGGATCAGTATGGTTTCATATAGCAGAGAGGATCATTGGATAAGGACAGGTCAGGTGGTACACTTGGGTTGTCCCTAACAGTTGCTACACCGAAATTGTTACAAGGGGACACTTGGTGATTGGCTAGCCAAAATGGGATCAGTGGTGAGCCCCTCGTATTCTGATTGGTTCCCTCACAAGCCCCAATCCTGGGACCATCGCCGTTCCCAGCTTGCGATGTACCTGGTGCTGGCAACAATGTGCAACTATGTGTTAGTGGCGGACAATGGACAGGTCTGACTAGTGGCTGATGTGCATGTCTTTCCCATCGCTGTAGGTGTCCAACTTGTCGCTTCGTTGTTGCAACCTGCATCCCAGACGTGGGACTCCGCGACTTTCTGTCTTGTAAGCTTGGCGTCTTGTCAGTTCGACTTGGTCACGTGTGGAGAGACGTGGCTGGAGCAGAATTATGAGCATTTGATTTGTATTTTGGCTCTGAGGAGCACTTGGTGATGGCAGGTGTAACCTTGGCGCTGGGAGCGCGGCATGTGGGTTGCAACATCGCGGCCTTGGCGGTGGGCTCTCGTTGGGGCTCGTTCTGCATGGTCAGCGCTTTGCATTTTCATCTGAGAGGATTTTCGTCTGAGAGGCTCCTGCCTGGGGACTTTTGCTTTTTGCGGCCTACTTTGGGCCTAACTTCTGGGTGGCAGTACACAATCTATATGGGGTCGTGAGGGGCGACAGAGTGTCACAAGCAACAGTAAATACATAGGGTGGCGTCCTCATAGGGATAGGTAGCAAGAAAGCATCTGCAAGCATGCATACACGAGCTCTTCAGGCATCTTGCGTTTCTGCGGTGCTGGAGGAGGTCTATGTAAAAAATAACAACAATGCGTGTCTGTGGGTGACCAGTCCGCTGCGTCATAGCACTGAGTATGTTCTTCGTGTGGGTTATTGTGTGAGTGACCAGTGTGCATGGTGGCACATGTGTTCATGTCTGTTGGCTATGTCGTCATTGCATCTCTAACGATGATGGTGTTTGTGGCTATTGTCTAATCGAGTTGGTCCATGAGGCTGACGTCGGCTTGACCAGGACGTGGTAGTGGGCAGGCTCCCCGAGCGTGTGGGCCATGGACACATGGGGTCTTGTTGTCTGGTGATGAAGTGAATGGGTCGAACTCCTCTCGCGGGGGTGCTTGAGTCTTGATGTCCTGGGCCAATGTTTGGATGAGAATGGGGGAGGGTATTTTCCCATTTTCACACTTCAAACTCATCTGATTAATAATCTAATCATGAATTTGAAATCCTGGCAGACTGCATGCATTTGGACAATGAACACCTTCCTAAATGGAGATGCAATGATGGACATTGGAAATTGAAATATACGCTACAGCTGTAGGCCGTAATGCTGACCCCGCTCCTCTCAGTGCCCATTGTACAGCTTAACTTTTCCTGATTTTCAATCTAACAGACTTTCCTGAATACTATTTTCCCCCCACCCATTGTTCCATTCCTGGCTTTCTCTTCCCTGCCCTCTCACCCTCCTGAACTAACACTCTTCCCTGTTTGATAATGTCAACGCACCTACATGCTGCCGTCAAATATTTATGCTTCGGTCTTCCACCCCAACATTTATTTATTTATTTATTTATTTTAATTCTTGATAACGCGCCAGATCGCCTGCAGGCCTCATAGCGCACTTTTGTTTCTTTGTTTATTTTACTTATATAGCACACTTGACCCAGGGGGCCTCACTGGGTCGTCCCCTTCTCCCTCCTACTATCTTATCTCCTTCGTTGTAATAAAGTGGACGTTACCCTGAAACCTCTGTTCCACGGCCCTTCCCCTAGCCCTCTCTTTCTGCCTACACCCCTTTTTGTCCTATTATTTTTCAAGGTGCCAGCCCCGCCTCCTGTCCGGACTGCTCACCAGTCAGCAAAGCTCTTCCTTATCCTCCTCTTACCGCCCCAAAGCCGTTACTTCCCGGTCCCTGACTGCATCTTGGTACGTCTCTTTGTTCTGGGCAATGGAAGTGGAAAGAGTATTTTGGAGAGACCACCTGCGAGACCCTTTCCTGGTTCTAGTGCTGCCACCCTCTTTTGAGGTGTCAAAACGGGAAGGAATTAGTAGCTGCTATCTGGCAAATTATCCTCTGGGAGCCATTCTGGAAAGGGTTCCTACCTTTCCCCATTCAGAAAGATACGGCAAATTGGAAACTCCAGACATTCTAAATGCACAAGGCCATTAACTGCCCTCTCTTCTCCATTTTGGATGCTTAAATCAATGATATTAAAAATCCATTCTAGCCCTCACAACTATATACACTGCACGCTTCAAGTACTTATAAACTGTTGTCACCAGAGGCAGGCCCTTAAATGAATCCATTGGAAAGGAGAAAGGGGAGACTATTCTGTGAGATTTCATCTCAATCTAATGTAAGGTTAACAGGATTTCTACTGTGCTTTGATGCCCTTTGCATGGCCTTCAGGCACCACGATGGGTGCACACTTCTTTAGACTTAGCAGGTATAAATGTAGACTAAGATCCTTGCTATACAGAGGAATGAATTGTTCCCTGCCTATACTGGACACCTTGGAGATTGTGGAAATGTAAAGTTGCATAGTCAGATCTCTATGGGTTCCCTAACGCGGATGATCATGCTTTCACAGTAAGATCTCTGTGGGTTCTCTAACGCGGATGATCATGTTTTCACAGTAAGATCTCTGTGGGTTCTCTAACGCGGATGATCATGCTTTCACAGTCAGATCTCTTGGGGGTTCTGTAATTTAGCTGGTAGCTGCTTTCACAGTAAGATCTCTGTGGGTTCTGTAAATTGGCTGGCACCTGTTATGGCAGTCAGACCTCTGCGTGTTCTCCAATGCTGATGGCACAGCTTTTCACAGTCAGATCTCTGGGGGTTCTGTAATTTAGCTGGTAGCTGTTTTCACAGTCAAATCTCTGTGGGTTCTGTAATGAGACTGGTACGCCTTTTCACAGTCCGATCGCTGCAGGTTCTGTAATTCGGTTTGTAGGTTTTTTCACCGTTAGATCTTTGTGGGCTCTGTAATTCGACTGGTAGGTGCTTTCACAGTCAGATCTCTGTGGGTTCTGTAAATTAGCTGGCACCTGTTATGGCAGTCAGACCTCTGCGTGTTCTCCAATGCTGATGGCACAGCTTTTCACAGTCAGATCTCTGGGGGTTCTGTAATTTAGCTGGTAGCTGTTTTCACAGTCAGATCTCTGTGGGTTCTGTAATGAGACTGGTACGCCTTTTCACAGTCCGATCGCTGCAGGTTCTGTAATTCGGTTTGTAGGTTTTTTCACCGTTAGATCTTTGTGGGCTCTGTAATTCGACTGGTAGGTGCTTTCACAGTCAGATCTCTGTGGGTTCTGTAAATTGGCTGGCACCTGTTATGGCAGTCAGACCTCTGCGTGTTCTCCAATGCTGATGGCACAGCTTTTCACAGTCAGATCTCTGGGGGTTCTGTAATTTAGCTGGTAGCTGTTTTCACAGTCAGATCTCTGTGGGTTCTGTAATGAGACTGGTACGCCTTTTCACAGTCCGATCGCTGCAGGTTCTGTAATTCGGTTTGTAGGTTTTTTCACCGTTAGATCTTTGTGGGCTCTGTAATTCGACTGGTAGGTGCTTTCACAGTCAGATCTCTGTGGGTTCTGTAAATTGGCTGGCACCTGTTATGGCAGTCAGACCTCTGCGTGTTCTCCAATGCTGATGGCACAGCTTTTCACAGTCAGATCTCTGGGGGTTCTGTAATTTAGCTGGTAGCTGTTTTCACAGTCAAATCTCTGTGGGTTCTGTAATGAGACTGGTACGCCTTTTCACAGTCCGATCGCTGCAGGTTCTGTAATTCGGTTTGTAGGTTTTTTCACCGTTAGATCTTTGTGGGCTCTGTAATTCGACTGGTAGGTGCTTTCACAGTCAGATCTCTGTGGGTTCTGTAAATTGGCTGGCACCTGTTATGGCAGTCAGACCTCTGCGTGTTCTCCAATGCTGATGGCACAGCTTTTCACAGTCAGATCTCTGGGGGTTCTGTAATGTAGATGGTAGCTGTTTTCACAGTCAGATCTCTGCGGTTCTGTGATGTGACTGGCACAGCTTTTCACTGCCAGATCTCTGAGGGTAATTCGGTTGCACATGTTTTGCTAGTCAGATCTCTGTGCGTTCTGTAATGCGACTGGTAGCATTTTCACAGTCAGATCTCTGCAGGTTCTGTGATGTGACTGGCGCGTCTTTTCAGATGTTTTGGGACTGTGATAAAGGTAAGCTCTTTTTGGAAGACATTCAGAGAGTAGGCTACATTACTAAAATGTCTACCCGCTCAAATGCATTTTGGGGCACATACATAGTAGTCCCAAGTTGGGTGCAATTACTTTAAATGCAGAAGAGACGGATAGAAATTTGATAGCATTTTTGCAGAACATGAGTGGAACTATGGAAAATAAGAAATTGTTTAATATGGATATAGAGACCGGTTTTGATATAGTAATGTACGCCAAACAAATATCTGTTTGGACTTAATATTTTGTGACTACTTGAAAGAAATAATTGTTTGCCATTTTCAGAGTTAACTACTCGCCCCTTTAACTCTCATATAAATGCAAAGACATTTTTTAAAAGAAATACAAATCGTTACAGTTATTAAGTGAAGACAATGGAGTGTACAACAAAACACACTTTGCAGAAATGTAAAAACTGGTTAAAAATGTTACAGGCAGCGGTGAGCCTCTGAACGATGGATGTGTAGCCTGAAAATTCTAACCAAGAAGAATTCAAAAGAATTCTGGAAAAGTCTAAATAATATCTCGAAAGCCAAAACTAAGAGGACTCTCATGTCTTTTAAGGAAGCTGAATGGGAATCCTTCATTGATATGATATGATAGGTTATTTATAACGCGCTTCATACCCAGAGGTTTCTAATCGCGGACCTGGGATCGAACCTGTGTTGCTCCGTGTCGTCTTGCTTCCAAGGCGAGCACGTTGCCCCTGAGCTGTCCTCCCGAGATCAAAGGATTACTTGGGCAGCGGAATTTGCTGCTAGAGATGGTCCCGGTGTTTGTTCCATCCGTTTAAGTTGTCCGGCCGGTGCTCACCAGATGGTACCAAGCTGGTAGGTGCTGCAGGGGTAGAAAGCAAGAATTTCAATATTTGGGTTGTATAGCAGAAAGTGAATACTTGGCAGCTAGTGCTTGTGATGCTGACATTTGTTTTCAGTATGAGGACCATTTGTTTGCACTTACATCTGTGAACGGATCTGGAACACTGGGCCAGATGGTCTAGCCAACATTCTGACTCTCCAAAATTCCAAACTTTGGCCTGACTTTGCATGGCCTCTTTTTAATGACATCTCAGCAAGTGGGATCGGACCCTCTTTCTGGCATGAGTAATTGTTGGAACCCATTTAAAAGAAGGGTAATAGATTAGATACTTCTTGATATAAGATGATTGCACGTCTAGATTCTCTCAGTAAAGCATTTGTCTTTTAAATATAAAGGAGAAGAAAGATGTGGTTGTCTGATAACCAAATCATACCTCTGTTTCAGGTTAGGTTTAGAAAAGCCGGTTTTACTATTTAAAACCTATTAGGAGACAGTAATACTACTTGGAGAAAATGGCCAGGCTGAAGTATAGGAAACCATTATTCGTGGCATAGATTAATTTCTCGTAGCGTATGCAGAAGCTATCTTATTTTGTTGCGTTATAGGGCAGGATTGGACTTGGTATGTTGCAGATGCATAGACATTTTATGTTCTGACACCTCCGTGCGTGTTAGGCTGGACGAGAGGGCTTTACTCGACAGATAAAAACCAATAAAGGCCTTAAATATGTCATGTCTATCTGTTGTATTTGCAATCACACCTTCAAATAGCACACTCAGTATTACCTAAATTGGGCAACATGCACATTGCCTGGTCATTGTATACAGACGATCTGGTGCTATTTGACCATACTCCGCTGGCCTCACGGAGAACTCTCAATTAACTGCACAAGTATGCTGAGAAAAATTATCCAACTACTAATTCGGAGGAAACCCCAGATAATGATCTTTTCAAACAGAAGTCAGAGAATTCTCATGTTATATGGCACACCACAAACTTGAGCTAGTGAAAGAAATTAAATACTTGGATATGGAAATTTGCAATACGTTTGATGAAAATAAAGTGATAGAAAAAAGAACGAAAGAGTGGTTATATTAGGAGCACTGGAAAGAAGGCTGAATTGCAAAATGGGTTGTTATTCACCAATTACCAGCCAAAGGTTAAACCTATAGAACTTTGGTCCCCAAACACATATGGTTTGGAAATCTTTTCTAAGGATAGAGAAAGAGAACTAGCAAAGAATGAGGGAAAATGTTGGGGTTCTATTCTGGGCATTCCTAAAAACTGCTCCTAAGAATTGAACTGGGTCTACTGGCATCAAGCACAATGATTTTAAAAAAATGTGTTAGTTAATTTAAGATTAAAAATGCAGACCAAGAAAATATGAATTGGCTACTTAAAAAGGACATGGATAAATCTAGTATTATTATTTTAGTTTTTATTTTATTGCTTAAAGCACAGACCTAGCTCGAAATCTGTGGGTCGCTGTACAATGTTTTGGAAGCCCCCGTTTGATCTGGCATCTCAACAGTAGCAAAGTACTGTGAGTTGCGGTCTGTGTGTCAGTCTGTGCATCCAATGGTATTAGTTCTTGGAAAGGTGTTGTTGAAAAAGCCAAGTTTTAAGAGAATTGTGAAATTGGAGTATCGTGGTGGCATTCAGAGCCGGTACCAGGATCAAGTTCAAAAGGGTGGGTGCATTACAGGAGAAGGATTGTTTACGAGTCCTTTCTTTGTGGGTGAGTTGTGATTCAACCCGGTTGGTCAATTTGCTGTGCGAGGAGCATGTGCCACTAAATCTGTGGAGTATATATATGCTGGCATGCTACTTGTGACTGCTTTGTAGATGATACATGCAGTCTTGAACAGTATCCTGGTCTGGAGAGGAAGTTAATGTAGCTCACATACGAGGGGGTGATTTGGTCAAATTTGTGTGTACCCAAAGTAATAACTTTTAATATCTGCCCAGAATAATGACATTTTTTCATAGAGAAATAGCTTTAAGGTTTGAACGTAAGACATCTACAGAAAAAGGAATCTCTACAAGAATATTATAAATACATACCCAAATTTGGCCCTTTACATAAATATATTGAGTGTTTTCCAAATAGAGATTTTAGATGACTTTACCTAAAATGTAGGTTTAAACTATTGGAGATCCTAGAAATATTATGGCCCCTCCTTATGATGTATCAGAATATTTAGTAAGTGTGTCAGAATCTTGAAATGAAGGACATTTTGAACCATTAGATATTATATTGTCCAGTGTGAGAAACCAGAAGGTGTCTCGCCCGGGAATCCCGGGGATCTGTCATCCAGGTGGCCAGGACACTGCCATCGCTTTTGGATTCAGTTCCTGGGGGTGGACCAGTGCGGGGGCGGATCATCTGGATGGGGGGGGGTCTTCGGGGAGTGGGATGCCGGACGGCAAAACACGGTATCTTCTTCACTGTAACACCTTTTACCCATCCTACTAGGTAGGATACTTATGAACTCAACATCCCCCTTTCCCAACACAAACACTTTATGACGGACAGCTCACTGTGAGGGAAAACAGACTAACACCCGAGCCATATACCTGACATGTCCCAACACAAGGGTCAGGCAGTCAGGCAATTACTGATAATTGCACACACCTGACTTCCATCACGCTTCCCTCCACAGATAAAAAGAGGAGCACAAAAGCACACTCTGAGCAAGGCAAAACACACAAGGAAGAAGCAGTTCTGAGATGGCAGTTTAATACAAGGAGAAAGACAGCAAGACCAGAAAGGGTTGCAAGGAGGGAATTGCCCTTGGCCTTTTTTGGAAGAAAACTGCTACTTTCACGAGCCTCCGAGAATAAGAAACATAAGACCGGGAATTAAAGCTGAAGAAAGGTGCATTGTGTGTCGAAGGTACCCGAGGCTCTCCTGCATTGATAGCCAACGAAGGGAGTAGCGATTGCCGCTTTGGTACTGTCCTTGGCTCCTACAACAAAGCAGCACCAGTAAAGTCAGCAAAGCCGGTGAATCGGGTAGACTGATAGCAGACCGGTCTGTATTAGAACCAAGGTTGCAAGCAGCAACATTGTATGAAGAGATCTGCAAAGAACAGAGTGTGAGGCCTATGTGATGAGTGAAGCTGATATAATTAAATATCCAGGGAGTGACTGAACTTTTTAAACCAAAATAGATACCAAATACATAGTGGTCCAGCACTATGTGGGTGCTCATTCGAAAGGTCTCTGTTAGGTATCCAACAGAGAGTGTGATATTTTGAACTGTAAAATCGAAGTTGTCCTGCAACGGGTCAATCTAAAATCCATGCACATTCGAAAGTCTTCGATAGCTAATACGAACTGTTATTGGTCCGAGCCCAGCTGAGGGAGACTAATTGTGTAAAAGGGATCCGAGCTCGGCTGAGAGGGATACGGAGTGAACCGCGAGTCACCCGAGAAAAGATATTCTATAAGCATTGGAGAAATGGATCTGAGTCCAGAAGAGGGGGATCCAAACTGAAGATTGTGGCAGAAAATGGACGTGAGCCGGCTAAGGGGGATCCAGGTTGAAGAGTGAATCGCCCAACTTGAATATTTGTAAAGGAACCTTTTGTTTGTTTTGGTACATCAGGCCCTCTGAATCAAGAGACTTTGGTGACTTAAGAGACTTGGGCACAGAAGGCCCTGATGTTGGAAATGAAGGAAATGTACCGAAATTTCGGCCTCATTTGTGCGCCACCACAGTCACTGCGACTTTGAGGGTGCACAAAAAACAGACTCCTATTACTGCCTGAAGCAGAGAGGGGTTGCAGGGGTGTCCCCCGCTCTCCTTGTGGGCAGTAACTGGAGTCGAGGGGTTGCCGGGGACAAGAACTTTTTTTTTAAAAAAGCACTTGCAGCGTCAGCTCTGACCCACTTAATTGGGAGGATCTGACACCGCAGGGATAGCGGGGAGTCGACGAAGCACACATAAGTGTGCCACCGTGAAGGTAAGTGGGGTGGGGGGGTCAGGTAGGGGTATGTGGGGTGGGGGAGGTGGGTGAAGTGATCTATTTGATCACTGCGCCATAATTGGTGTTGACATTTTTGTCAGCGCAGTTGAGGGCGGCGCAGTGATCACATAGATTCGTAATGAACTGTGTCCTCGTGCCAGAGTGTGTTGTTCTCTAGTGAACTGCCTTGTCCCGTGCTGAAAACGTGGGTTAGGGCGGCAACGGCCAGAACATCCTGACTTATCATTTTGTGAACACTTCTTTCTTTTTCATGAACATTACCCCCACACTATTTGTAAATTAGCTGTAAGGATTGGCAATAGTTTTTTTTAGTATAGGCCCTTTTATTTTGATGAGACTCCACTAGGACTGTGTTATTATTATTTTATGGTCGTAGCTTGCTCCCATCTGTAGATTTAGGCTTAAATAGGAGTTTATCACCACCCTGATAACGTTCAATAAATACCCTTGAACTGTGGACACTTACGTCTGTCTTACTTTGATACCATGTCTTCCTTACACCAGCTAGTTCATGTTGCAGGTTACACTTTTTGGTTTACTTATTTGAGAATAGCCCTGTGGGTTTGTGTAAGGAGACATTTTGGTTATGTTGTATGGAGCGATGTCAAATAAGTTTGATACTGGGATGGGCGTGGCTACGAGAGCCATGTAGGAGGACGCGTTCTGGAGGAGCTCCCGAGATCCTACAACGATCCGGGCAAATATGTGCGGTACAATGGACCACTGACCAACGACGATACACATGCTGGTGTGTGAAGGTGTTGGCCACGCACTGTGAACCTCTGGAGAGTACAGGATTAACGGCGACGGAGATCGGTGACTACGAGTTAAAAGACGCCGCGAACAAAGGGCGACTCAAAATGGCCGACCAGGGCCCGGGACAGGAATAGAAGCAAGCTGCACGGTGGCCCAGCTGTGAAGGTGCACTGTACACACACTTGCTACTTGAGCAGCCGGTTGATTCCCTGAGCCATGTCGAGCAGGCCAGTGCGACCGAAGGTGAAACAGCCTACCTTAGACGACTTCACTAGAACGTCCCCGAGCCAGGACACTACCAAAAGTAAGGATGCGCTGGCTGTGAGTAGCGCGACGTCTTCGTGCACCAACCAAGGAATCCTGGCGGCGATTGCGGATCTGACGGCGGCCTGGGAATCAAAGCTGGAACTGGCCGTCACTGAACTAAAAACTGCGCTGGACCGCAAGGTTGGAGAGGTCCAAGAGGACGTTAATCTGCTACGACAGGATGTCAGGGCCCTGGCTGAGCGCACGGAGTCCCTCGAAAAAGAAGTTGGCCCGAATACAGCAGATTGCGCCACCCATAAGGCCGATTTGCATGCCCTGACACAAAGGGTGGGCAACCTGGAGAGCAGAGCGGAGGAGGCAGAGGGACGAGCCCAACGCAACAACATCCGCATCGTGGGCCTACCGGAGGGGATGGAGGGCCGTGACCCTACGGATTTCATCGAATCCATGTTCTTACAAGAGATACCTGGAGGGGCCCTATCTCAAGGATTTGCAGTAGAAAGAGCACACAGAGCCCTAACGAGGAGGCCGCCTCCGGGGAACCCGCCTAGGCCTATGATCGCCAAAATCCTCAACTACCGCGACCGGGAGAATATACTGGAATACTTCCGTAAAGGAGGGATGATCACGAGAGGAGCGGCAAACATCACGGCTTATCCAGATTATACTTTGACTGTACAGCGTAGTCACATGAATTTTGGGTCTGTAAAGCGGAGGCTGAGAGAAGCGGGCCACAAATACCTGTTACTTTATCCTGCAAAATTGAAGGTCATTCATGCACATAAAACTTTGTTTTTTGAGACCCCGGAGGATGCTATGGGATGGCTCGATGCGCAAGGATGCCCCCAGGAATCAGAAGTTCGGCCCAGAAAGGGCTCGGAAGAGATACGGGAAGCGTAAAATGGCATCGCAAGATGGCGTGGTTCGTGGGACTTGAATATAGTCGGTGTGACACCTTCGGTAAAGAAGGTCAGATGATTGCACTATTTGTCAAGACACTGGCCCTCATTACGACCCTTGCGGAAAGCGACTGACCGGAGCGCCACAGCGTAAATAGCGTTTCCGCCATTGTACGAAGGAGCAAAGTGCGGCCCATTCCGACCCATCGGGCACGAGCACCACGCCACGGCGGAAGTGCAAAGTCCGCGATGGCGGAAATGACCCCAAAACGGCCCACACCGCCGCCGTACGGCGCCCTAGGTGCAATACCGCCACCCCTCTTAGCGGTCACCGCAGTGTGCGCCTACCGGAAAGTACGGTGCCCGGAAATATACGGAAACGGAAGTTAAAACATGGGCCCGGAACGGGAAACATCCCGGCGTACACCTATAAAAACACTAAAACCACACAACCACTAAAATCACCACCCTGAAACACACCCCAACCCGTCAACCACCCTAGCGAAACCAAGAAAAATGGGAAAAGTAGCGAAGAAAGCGTGCGACCGCAAGCGGCAGGTCCACTTCTCCCGTGAGGAACTCACCGTGCTAACAGAGACCCTCCAGGAGAATGCTGCCGTCGTCTTCTCCACGCAAATGACCAGGACGGCACTTGCAAACAAGAAGGCCATATGGGCTCTGGTGGCACAGCGGGTAAGTGCGGTGGGGACCGCACCCCGCACCCCACAGCAATGCCGCAAGCGATGGGACGACCTGCGGATACGCGTCCGCAGCATACTCTCTGCCAACCGCAACATTGCCACAGCCACCGGGGGAGGTCCTGAATCACCCATCAAGTTGACCCCCTGGGAAGAAATCTGTGCCTCCACCATCGGAATGGAGAGCATAGAGGGAGTCGGAGGGATGGAGAAAGGAGTGCAGACATCCGAAGATTCAGGTAGGTGGGCCAGATAAAACAATGCCAAATCCACACAGTCCATCCATGTGAAGTACCATGCGTCCACATAGTGCAACAGAAACACATGTCCAGGAGAACGTCCACACACATCGGCCTGAAAGCGCACGTCAAAACCCACAATAAATACATAAATAATTAAAAACCCCTAATACACGCACTACACGTGCAGCAGGCACACCCTAACTGCAGGCTGCCAAACAACTGCACCCTCACTCCACACACAAATCAAAGCACCTCCAAGACCCCGACCCAAATCACCCTCAGGTACCACCCCAATGCATGTGATACAATGCCATTCCAATTCCCACTGACCCATCAATAACCCTCGCCCTCCTTTACTCCACCACAGGGTCCGATCCAAACGACGAGCTACAGGACACCCCTACCAGCACACCTGCAAAGAGGGCCAAGACCAACGGCCAGAGACCCTCCACCTCAGCTGCACGCATCAAGACACGGCAGCAGCACAAATCAGGTGGCAGCACAGAGGAGGGAACATCAACAGGCACCCCAGCAGCCAGCATGCCCACAACACCACCACCACAGGTCCCCCCAATGGATGCCACAGAAGGCACTGCCTCTGGTGGCAGCAGCACCATAGGTGACACCCCATTGATGGCAGCATGCTCGGACACAGAAAACGGGGATGCCGAAGTCAGATCCATCCATGACCTGTCCCAATCCCCCTGTCTGTCCCATCCCGTACAACATGAGGATACCACGCAGGGGCACCCACAAGACGACGACTGGCCATCCCCCACAAGCCCTGTGGCAGGGCAACATGAGGCGAACAGCCCCTCTGTGACACCACCGCAAATGGCCATGGCCCAGCAGAGGCAACAGTCCCTCGACCAGTTGATCGAACAACAGCAGCAACTGGCCACACTCCTCAAGGACCATGCCGATGAATGTGGGGGCACTAAGGCAGACATAGAAACATCAACTGAGACACTTAGGGCAGAAATGGAGAAAGGTACAGAGACGCTAAGGGCACAAATGGAGAGAAGCACCGAGAGCCTGAGGGGGGAACTGCATGCGACGTCCAAAGACGTATGTGCCGAACTTGCCGCAGTGCGCCGTGTGCTCACTGAGCTCTCGCAAACCCTTAGGGACATGCATGGACGTGAGCAGGCAGACACATCATCCGTTGCAAGTTCCGTCCAGGGCAGCCCCCAACGTAGATCTGGAAGGAACCTGCGCTCCACAGGCAGGGGTGCCCCTGATACCCGCAGAGGGGGCATGCAATAGCGACAGCCCACTGACAATGAGCATCTTTGGACACTGGTGTTCGGGGGGGAGGTAGGAGGGTGGAGGGGGTGTGTTGGGCTCACTTGGGTGGCGGGTCGATAGGGTGTTCAACATGATATCACATATGCCATAAAAAGTGCACGATCAACCAATGAGAAGTGTGGACATTGATCTTTGTGTACTAGGCCATCATAGGCGTACAGTCCATATTGTGCATGTCCCAGACACACGCAGTGCCACGAGTCCCGTGTCCATGTATCAGCCACCAGGCGTGAGTGCTAGAAGCATACATCAATGAGATGCTGACGAATGTCACGGGCCTCCGGTGCCTCGCAGACTCCATGAGGTGCTGCCACATCCCCACCCTCATCATGACCATCATCAGGTGCTTGCAGTTCAGCGTCAGGGGGCATGGGCACATTTCTACGTACGCACATGTTGTGGAGCATGACACATGCCATCACCATCTTTGCAACCTTCTCATGGCGGTACAGGAGTGCCCCGCCAGACCTGCTGAGGCAGCGGAAACGGGTCTTCAGTAGGCCGAATGCCTGTTCAATGACTACACGGGTACGTGAGTGGGCATGGTTGTAGTCCTCCTCATGCTGGTCCCGTGGGTTCCGGACTGGTGTGAGGAGCCATCTCTTCAGTGGATATCCAGCATCACCTGTATGTGGACGAGAAACGTATGATGTGGAATGCCATTGATACGTACGCACACCCCCCCCCCCTTCCTGGCAGGTCATTGACAATTCACATACCCCACATCATCATGCATGTAATGAGACTCACCGAGTAGCCAGGATCTGTTCCCTGCGTGTCGCTCCATGTAGCGTGGTATTGTAGAGTTCCTCAAGACCATAGAATCATGGGTTGATCCAGGGAATCGGGCACAACAATGTGTAATGATCCTGTTGGAGTCACACACCATCTGTACATTCAGGGAATGAAATTGTTTTCGGTTGCGGTACTGGGCCTCCATGGCATGTGGGACGACCAATTCAACATGGGTGCAGTCGATGGCACCAATGCAACCCGGTATGCCGCCAAGTGCATGGAATCCCACTTTTGTGTTGGTTATTTCCTGCTCCGAGCGTGGTAGAGAGATGTAGTCGTCTGCGTGCTTCAGGAGGGCATCGAGCACTTGCAATAGTGTCCGTGAGAACAGTGGCTGAGAAATGCCATGCAACTGTCCGACTGTGTGCTGGTAGGTGCCTGTGGCCAGGAAGTGGAGTACAGACACCACCTTCAGTAGGGGTGGGATGGCGGTTGGGCTATCTATCATGCTGACAAGGTCAGCCTGTGTCATGTCCACAATGGCGGCTATGGTGTCCCGGTCCAGACGGTAGAGGGTGTGGATCTGCTCATCAGTGAGGTTGAACGGATGTGCTCGGAGGCGTGGAATTGCGGGCTGCCTGCGTGGTGGTAGTGGCTGTGCTGGTGGGCCTTGCTGGCCCTGCCTTAGCCTCCTCCTCCTCCTGCGTCTCCTCCGTGCGGCTGGTTGTAGTTGGTGTTCGTCTACTTCTTGGAGTCGGAGCACTTGCAGTGCTATCAGGTCCCCCAGGGCCAACATCGCGAGTCCTGCCGGTAGCATTTCGGTGTGGTTGTGGGAGGAGACTGGCTGTGCAATTTATGTGTTTTCAGGCTGTATGGCCTCCACCTGTGGTGATTGATTCCACCTGTGCAAACTGCTCTCCCCTTTGGCCGAGCACGTCCCGCGCACAACGCTGCAATTCGGGGAATTGTATCTTGCTATTGCAATCATGTATTTGTACCCGATGGCCGTGTAAGATTGGTTGATATGTTCATTCTGCTGTGGTCCCATTGTTTCACATACTATCTGTGCAGTCGCGAACAGACTTGTGAGGGGTCAGTGGGACGTAGTACTCGAGTAACGGTGGGCCCTCATGCATCACTGTACCGAGTTGCAACGACGGGCGGGGCGTCCCATTCGTGGGTGAAGGCAGTTGCCATTTTCACACACAGCCGCACTCGATGGAATAATTAGTGATTTCAAACGGCCACAGATGCCTTTTCGACGTGATGTTGCAAATGAGGAATTCGAAGGGCGGCGCTTTCGGTTTCCAGCTAGCGGCGAGGAGATGCCCACAGGTCTGACTGCAAATGTAACGTTCTATTGTTCTATGTCCTTGAGACAGGGCCCATGGCGAGGGAGCAATGATTGATATGAATAGTTTGGGATGCGCAATAGCTACGTGGGCGATGAGGCCGTCCGTTCCCAAATACATGTTACTTCACAACACTGGAATTACGGGCTGGGGCACTGTGGATTTAGCAGGCTGCATAACGCACAGACTCAATGGATGTTTCTAATGTTATGTGAGTAATTATTCAGGCATTTTGATCCCGGGATGAGGGAATGATGGATGGATGCATGGGCAGGTGATTTGATACAGAGTTTGCCATGTACAGGGCTTCTTGGGATCTATCCGCCTCCCCTACGCTATGTGATGCAGGGCTGCCATAGTGGGACCATCGTCCATCTGGCCTTGTTGAGCCCTCCCTGTCTCGAGGCGCCCTCAGACACTCGTTTGTGATGGTGTTTGCACCTCGATATAGATGGTTATGAGTCGCAAGTGGTTTTGGGGTGGTGATGTTCCTTTGGAGTGGGCTAGCATGCATATGGCTGTGGATTTCGTGTGATCATTGAAGTGAGTTGTTGGTATGTAGTTCTGATGGCCATTCTGTTCTTTTTCTTTTCTTTTGGTTGACAGGTATCTCCTCCCCTTTTGCCACTGCCATCTGTATGCCACTCCTGCAGATGGATTTTACTCCCGACACCTGCTGCTTCGTGTTAATCAGTGGAGCAGCATTACGATCTTATGGGACGATCGCCAATGGGCCACATGCCCTTACGCAGTACTGGTGGCTCAGAGCAACATTTCGGCCTTTCAGCTGGACTAGTGCCTCCCCATTGGGACGGCCCTGCGGTTCTGTGCGCTTCCATGTTGCCTTTTCGTACGTGAATGTGGCTCTGTGTACCATGGGGGAACAGGGCGACACACAGGTAGTGGCTGGTCATTTCTTGCGGAAGCAGCCCACAATGGTGATTTGTGTTTTGGAGTTCATGGCCTGATGGCTGTATGGGCTTGGTGATTTTGATGTGCATTAAATTTCTATTCTGATTTGGCCCGTGTAGCGTTTTTCTTTGCAAGTGATGTGGCATATGCCTATTTGGGGGGCGATGTATTGTGAGGAGATCTGCATTGGGTTCCAGCTTCGGGGTTTAGTTGCGTGGTACTGTGCTGTGCGCGTTTGCCTACGAAGCCCAGTGAGGTCAGGGATGGGGGCTGCCAATATGCCAGTTTGAATGTTGTCATGCTCAGGGGCGGGGGATTGGGTTTTGTGTAACAGATGCCGGTCAGCCAGGTGGACTGGTGGAATGATGTGGTTTTCGGAATATTGCTGGTCACAGGTGCCTGTGTTTGCGTGCGTTTCTTGGTGGGGGACTGTGGTCATGTCCATTGGGATGGCTTCTGTATTCGTGCCATCTGTGCCCTGCAGCTCCCATTGGCCCCTCTTGTGTTTCTTTTGTTCGTTGGCATGCATGGGTGACTTGTACATTTCAATGGTTGCATTGTGGCTTCATTGCACCTACGGGGAGTTGTACTTTGTGGGCAGGGAGCGGTGTACAGGCACTCAGTGGGGCCGTTTACGGTTGATTCGCGATGCCGTACTTCTCGCCATGGCGGAATGGTACATTACGCCGTGCCTGATGGCGTTAGGTACATGTCCGCTAGGGTCGGAATTGGCGTACCGTTGCACCATGGTGGTGTTTGCGGTTTGGCATGGCGCGCGCGCGCGTGCTTGGTGCAGTTAGCGTTGGCGTTCACTACGGTGTCGCTAATGGCTTCGTACTTTGCGGTGACGGGTCATAGTCGCACCGAGCGCTATTCGATGGCGGTATTGCATTTCCGCCATCGTTTTTCGATTTCCGCCAGGGTCGTAATGAGGGCCACTGTGATTAATGTTTATTTGACCGGGAGCCTTACGGGGCGATACTCTTTACCCCACAATAGTTTTAGTTGGGTGGCCATTAGGGTGACCTCACCCTACTGGGCTCCGTGCACCGACCGGTGCTTGCGGAGATAGATGTGGGGGTGCCTGAGCTCTGAGGCTGGAGCTGGGCAGCAGTTGGGGTGTGTGATGTTGGGGAAGGTATGGGTGGGGGGAGGGGAGGGAAGTTGGGGTTTTGTTGTGTGTATAGTTAAAGGGAGTTTGAGCTTATATGAGGAGTTACTGGACCGAGACGCTATCTGTGTCACGTGGGCAGTTGGGAATTGCTACGTGGGAGGCAGGGAGAAACGCACTTGCCATGGGAGACCTTAAGATTGTCACCTGGAATGTCAGGGGACTTAATAGTTATTTAAAAAGGAACAAAGTCATGTTGTACCTCAAAAGACAGAGGATTGACATTGCACTACTGCAAGAAACACACCTGACCCGGCACAAGCTGGAACTGGTTGGGAAAAAGTGGAGTGGCACGGTGGTGGGCTCCCCGTACTCTGCCTATGCCAGGGGAGTGCTAATCTGGGTAGCACCGCACGTTCCGCTCAGAGTCACGTGGCAGGAGGTGGACACGGAGGGCAGGCTGGTCATGCTCAGAGCCCTGGTAGAGGACAGAGAGGTTTGCATTATTAACACATACGCTCCCAACCAGAATGCTGCTGCATACTTCAGGACCCTATGCACCCGTCTGGGCACATGTGTGGGGGGAGCGATCATTTGGGGAGGGGACTTTAACTGTGTTCTCGACCCAAGGGCGGATAGGTCCGACGATAGGATTGATCGGCCCACCCCGGCGGCCAGAGTATTACAGACATTGCTGGGCGACTTTGGGCTGGTGGATGTTTGGAGACTGAAATACCCTGATACCTCGCAGTATTCTCACTACTCAGCCCCACAGCACCTACACACGAGATTGGATTACTTCTTTGCCACGTCAGAGGTGGTGATGGCGACCACTCAAATTGAATATAGAGCGAGGGTCCTATCGGACCACTCGCCCTTGGTGTTGACCTGGCAGTATGGCCGCCCTCGTGCGCGGATACCTACATGGCGCCTCCGTGCGCTTAGGGACTCGGTCTTCAGGGAGGACATCAGGGAAGCGATCCAGCGGTTCTTTGAGGTTAACACGGGCAGTGTAGATTCGGCTGGTACACTTTGGGAGGCATTCAAGGTTGTGTTGCGAGGGGACGCCATTTCCAAGTCAAGGGGCCTGCAGGGTGGGGTTCTGATGGAGCTAGAGAAGGCGGAGAGACAACTGGAGTGCGAATGCAGCAAGGCAGGAGGGGACGCAGATCTAGTACTTGAGCTGCAGCAGCGGTGTTCGGAGCTTTGGGAGAGGCTCTGTAACCTTAACTATAGAAAATATGTTGAGAGGCAGCATGCGGGTGGAGACAAAACTGGCCGCCTACTGGCATGGCTATATAAGAGGGAAACCCCTAGGCCCCCGATCAGGATGATAGTTAGAGAGGACGGGGAGGAGGTAGACACCCAAGAAGGAGTTAATGCAGCCTTCCTTGATTATTATAGAGCATTGTATGAGGACAAAGGGGGAGAAAATCAGGCAGAGATCAGAAACACATTGGAAGACATAGAGCTGCCCAGGATTAGTAATGAAGAAAGGGAGGAGCTGGACACACCTATTACACTGGAGGAACTGGAGGAGGTAGTGAAAAGATTGCCCACCTGTAAGACCCCGGGCACAGACGGACTCCCGAGTGAGTTTTATAAAGTGTATAGGGCAGAGATACTCCCCCCGATGCTAGAGATGTTCAATGAATCTTTCGAGAAGGGTCGGTTACCGGAAACGCTCAGAGAAGCGCTGATAGTGCCGCTCCCCAAGCCTAATAAACCGAGACAAAGCTGTGGATCGTATAGGCCGCTGTCGATGTTGAACCAGGACAGCAAGATCCTGACGGCGGTCCTGGCCAATAGGCTACGAAGGGTCATCAGTAAACTGATACACCCGGATCAGACAGGCTATGTCCCCAATAGAAACATAACTCATAATCATAGGCGACTCCACCGGGTGATTGAAGAGGGGAACAGAAGTGATGAAGAGATGGTGGTAGTGTCCCTAGATGCAGTTAAGGCATTTGATTCAGTGAGGTGGCCGTGGTTGCTGGCGGCCTTGGAGGGGTACGGGTTTGGGCCTGGCTACGTGGGGTGGGCGAAACTGCTGTACAGCGAGCCACTGGCCAGGGTGCGCACGGGATCAGTGATATCCAAAAGGTGGCGACTTAGTAGAGGCACCAGACAGGGATGCCCCTGGTCTCCGATGTTGTACATATTGGCCCTAGAGCCCCTAGAGGTGTATCTCAGACAACAGTATGACTTGGTTGGCATCGAGGTGGGAGGAGAGAACCATTTGATATCCCTATATGCTGATGATCTGTTATTGTACCTGAAGTATCCGGAGGAAAACCTCCAGTACATTTTAGAGGTCATGGAAAAGTATGCGGAGCTGTCCGGCATAGCGGTTAATCCCGGTAAATCGAGCATGTTCCCGCTGGGGAGCTTCGCTGGAGTCCCTCTGGAACGATTGCCGGTGTTGCCCGTGCCCTGGGCAACTGAGTCTTTCCGCTACCTCGGAATTGATGTATATCATACTGTGAAGGAAGAACACTTGCACAATACCGAGGCGGCTGTGAAGAAAATCCGCGAGAGTATGCGGTTTTGGGAGAAGCTGCCGCTGGCAATGGTGGGCCGGGGGGCGATGCTTAAAATGGTGGTCCTGCCCAGGCTTTTGCACTTTTTCAGTAACATACCATACCTGATACCCAGGAAGTTCTTTGTCAAACTTGATAGTGTATGCAGGGACTTCCTGTGGCACGGCATCCGCAACAGGGTGGCCCTGTGGAAACTGCAAAATTTCCACGATAGGGGAGGCATCAAGCTGCCGAACTTTGAGGCCTATTATGTGGCCAGCCAGTTGCAATACGTGACTAAATGGCTCTCTGATGAGGAAACTCCTGAGTCTAGGCTGGTTGGGCGGGACTGCGCCCCGTTTTATCTAAAAGAGTTTGTCTGGGTCCCTAGATCGGACTTGCATGGACGCCCAAGTATGTTGCTGCTTGGGTGGAGAATTTGGCGCAGAGCGTGCCAGTTGATTGAGAGCCTGTGCCCGTGTTCCCCACAGGTGCCGCTGGTCGCCTTAACTATGGGGGACAGCCAGCTTAGGAAAATTATCAGGACATACTGGGAATCGGTTGGGCTGGCCACATTGGGAGACATATAGCAGGATGGGGCCATTAGGGAATTCGTAGACCTAGGAGAAGAAACAGGGCTGCACGGGGGCCAATATGTTACGTACCTAAGGTTGGTACAGATCATCCGTAAGACTTGGCCGGAGACGGTGCTGGCGGAAGATCCGGACGCACTGATCGGAACGATATATGATATATCAGAGGGCGGGCATGAGATCTCTAGATTATATGAGGTGGTGATGACCCGGGTGGGGAAGGATTTGATAAAAAAAAAAATAAATAAAGGAAAAAAAAAAAGTTTGATACTGGCCATATGTATGCATTGGTGTCATGTCCCGCGGGCGCAGATAGACCCTGTGGCAGTGGTGGAAAAGGAATGTATTGGTCAGCTATGGTTCCTCCAAGATGGCGCTAGTAAGAATGTGCTGTGTTCCAGCTTCTCGCAGCACTTAGCATTGGCTTACTCCGCCCCCTTTGTCAAAGAACAGATATCAGGCACTTGAGACAAAGCAACATTGCGTTACTACTCTCCCCCTAGCTATGGTCAGTGAGTTTGTGCTCCCCATGAAATCATTCTCTTCTGTGTCCTATTTCTTTACTGATCTAATCCCTCTCTTCTTTCAGCGAGTTCTGCCGTTAGCTGCAGCAATCTCGCTTGCCGCGATAGCTCTGAGTCTCTCACTCGTACCTCATGTTCATTTCAGTTAAGGGTATGTCGTGCTCCATATAAATCTCTCGGTGGGAGCATATAAACTTTCATTCGTACTCACCGGTCCACGCTCTGCCGAAACAATCTGCTTTCTTACACTCAGCAGTATTCTGACGATGCTACGCTGTTTCCACAGCAACAGGAATTGCTTGACGCTTCCTTACTGTGAATCCTGGTAGGGACTGATTCTACTTCTTTCAGAAACATATATTCTGTATGGTGTACACTGTTCACTCACTTGGTCTAACGATTCCTTTCCTACTCACGGCAGTACTTACAAGTTCCTCTGGTGTTCGTACGAAACGCCTGCGCTTTTCTCCCTTCAATCACTCTTCCTCTGAGTCTCTCACGAATGGTAAGCGTGATTCTTTTAGGTTAAGTCCTGACCCGCAGATATAGTACTGTTACTAATCAGACGCATTGTATTAACAGATACAGTAGGCAAGAACAGTGCAATCCCACACTACTAGAAACTAAATAGCAGATCCAACACAGCAGTACTCCATCAGAACATAAAGCCAGGAGGTGCCAACCCAGCAAGAACCGACGACGGGGTTTTCTTCCCCAGAGGGTTTCCCTGGAAAGCCAATTCTCTCCTGATATTCCGTTTTCAGGTAGGATTCTCCACACATCGCAACTACTGCTTTTGATCCAGGTGGGTGAACTTCAATTTGGATTCAGTTTATCACAGTCTGTAAATACCAAGAATTACAGTTAGCAACGCCTAACAAAGAAATACCAACATGGATCAAACGCAGCAATTAGTAGCTGCAGTTCAGTCCTTAACAGCCGAAGTACAATTACTAAAACAGGAAAATACTGCTTTACGACAGCAAATGGTTAGATCTCCCCGTTGTTCGGAACTACCTCCAGGTCCTTTACCTGGTGGCAGGTTCGACGGTAACCTGCATAAATTAAAATAATTCCTCGAAGCTTGTACCGTTCAGTTTACTTTTAAAGCAGCCTTTTTCCACACTGATAGGGATAAAGTGGGTCACATGATCTTGCATCTTACAGGGGCAACTCTAGCTTGGGCTACTCCTCTGGTGACAAACAATAACTAGATCCCTGATTCTTATCCTGCCTTTGCCAATAGTCTGAGAACCATGTTCGGACGACAAGAGATAACAGTTTCCGCTCAAGAACATCTTTTAGATTTTAATCAAGGGTCTCAAGACTTGGGGACATTCATCACGCGATTTAAGCAGATGGCAGCCGATACCGCGTGGCCTGATGACGCTCTCATAACCTTATTCCGCAGAGGACTTTCTGAAGAACTCAAAGACTAGGTTTCTCGGGTTCCATGACCGGGGAATTTAGCAGAAAGGATAGCATTGGTAAGGCAGCTTGATTACCGTTGGCAGGAACGACACCAGGAAAAAAGAAGAAACAGATCCCACCAAAGCCTTCCGAAGTTTTTGCCTCAGCCAAATAAGAATCCTTCCACCGAAGAACCTATGCAGTTAGGCGTTGCTTGAGGCCCCTTGTCACCCGAGGAAAGAGCACAATGTCCCTTGGCCTGTTTATGGATTGAGGATCTAAAGAACATATTGTCCAAAACTGTTCTATTGCTCCGCCAAGGCGACAGGGAAACACCAACGCCCAGTCGTAGGGGGAACCACGACTCGGGAGCACTCAAACGGTTCCCTGCATCTGCACTTTGTCCTCACACAGAATGGAAACTCCAGACTCTCCCATGGTGGTACTTTGTATCTCTTTTATCTGGGATAACAATCAGATGATCATTGTTCCTGCCTTAATAGATAGCGGAGCAGCAGAAAACTTCATTGATGACAGATGGGCAAGTTCAAATGGTATTCCTCGGTCTGCAAAATCCTTCTTGATCCCTGTAGAGTCAGTGGACGAAAGTCCCCTTACTTCTGGCCCCATAATTGAACAAACCCTTCCTTTACAGATGAAGATCATGTCCCCCAAAGAGAAGATCGTTTTAGACATAATAAAGGCAGCCCACTACCCAGTCATCTTGGGCCTACCATGGCTAAGTGTCCATAACCCTTACATGAACTGGACCGCAAGAACATTCTATCTGGGTTTGGACTATTGCGTGTCACATTGCCTTGCCCATAGAGCAATGGGGCTTCATACTCCTTCGACAAACAATTCCAGGCACTCAGACACCACAATTCTCAACCATATATAGGAGATACCTGAGCCTTACCTTTCTCACCAAGACGTCTTTTCCACTTCATAATACTCTGAATTACCACCCCATCGCAGAGATGATTGTTCCATTAATCTGGTTCCAGATCCACCGATTCCTTTCGGTTGGATGTACATTTTGTCTGTTAGGGAGAAAGAAGTGTTGAAGGGGTATCTTCAAACCAACGCTGTAATGGCCTGATCACAGAATCCTCCTCCCCTGCAGGGCTATGCCTCTATTTTTTATACCGAAGAAAAACACCACAGAGCTACATCCGTGTATTGACTTTCGCAGTCTTAACAAAATTCCCTTCCCTGACAGATATCCCATGCCTCTAATTCTGGACATCCTTGAAGCAGTTAAGGGATCCAACATATATACCAAGTTAGATTTACGTGGAGCTTACTACCTAATCAGAATGAAACCAGGCCATAAATGGAAGACGGCCTTCCGCACTCCCTTTGGGCACTATGAATATCGTATGAGCGCCCTTCGGATTATCCAATGCCCCTGCCGTCTTCCAACGATTTATGGATCATCTCTTCGCCGATATTCTACTGCATTATGTGATTGTCTATTTGGTGACATCCTGGTGCACTCTAAATCCAAAGACAAGCACATGCGACAGTCTTAAGCCGACTCCAACGCAACCATTTGCACTGAAAACCCGACAAGTGTGAGTTTCCCAAAATCAGGTTTCCTATCTAGGATATATTTTGTCAACAGGAGGAGTCGCGATGGATCCAGCAAAGGTGAATGCCGTACTAGAGTGGCCTTCACCAACTTTGGTCAAGAAAATCCAATGATTTTTAGGATTTGCGAATTCTTACAGGAGGTTTGCTCCCAGTTTCTCAGCCATTATCCTTCACTTGATCTCTCTCCTCAAGAAAGGGGTCCCGTTTGTTTGGTCCAGTGAAGCTCTGCAAGCCTTGGACAACTTAATGAATCTGTTTACCACTGCTGCCATCCTGATTTCTCCCGATGAGAACAAGAAATTCATTCTTAAATCGGATGCTTCCTATCAAGCCCTAGGAGCAGTTCTTTTACACGAGAACAATCAAGGGGTGGAATGCCCGGTGGCTTATCTCTCTAAAACACTTTCCTCATCTGAAATGAACTACACGCTTCTGGAAAGGGAGCCGCTAATCATTAATCGCTCCTTCGGGGAATGGAAGCATCTCCTGTTGGGAGCCCAGCATCCCATAGAGGTACGGACCGATCAACATAACCGGCGAGGCTTACAATATGCCCAGAAGAGGAACAGCACGTTGGGCCCAATTATTTTCACCATACAATATCGTATTCACTTTCATCCCTGGTAGGATTAACCTTCGTGCTGATGCCTTATACCGAAAAGAGCCTGTTCTATTTTCTCATTATCGTTCTGAACTCCTATTCCCAATGCCTCTGTTCATTCATGAAATCACAGACTTCCTCCAGCACATCAAAAAAGAATCCTGCAATCTTGAGTCTGATAGCCCTCCCACTCTTTCCTGTTTTAATCCTACTTAGGAGAATGGATGTTTTTTCCAGAACCAGAAGGTGTTCCTTCCCATGGTCTCCCTCCAGAAGGAAGTGCTACGCATGTGCCACGACTCTGTTGCGCCTTTGCACCGGGGTACCCGTAATACTGCAGAGCTCATCCAGAGACATTTTTGGTGGCCCACATTGTTATCCGACGTACAGGACTATGTAGCCTCTTGTACTGTGTGTCTCCAATCCAAAAGTCTGCGTTCTCCCTCTTTGGGGAGTTTGACTCGGGTGCCCATTCCAGGCAGACCATGTCAGATAATCCCCACCGATTTTATTGTGTACTTGCCCCCCTCCCGAGGCTATACAGCAGTGATGGTTACTACAGACTCATTTACCAAGATGACCTATTTCATACCTTTACCAGGCTTCCCTCTGAAGCCCATATGGTGCGTCTTTTCATCGAGCGTATCTTTTCTCTTCATGGCCTACCGGACACTATCATCTCAGACAGGGGCTTGCAATATACCTCTCGGTATTGGAAGCACATCTGTGCCATTTTGCATATTGATCGTGCTCTGATCTCCAGGTTTCACCCACAGATGAATGGCCAGACGGAACGTCTGAACCAAACCCTGGAGGGTTATCTGAGGTGTTATATTTTGGCTGTACAGGACAACTGGGTGGATCTCTTATCACAGGCGGAAATTGCATATGATAATGCCTCTCATGCCTCCCTTGGTGCTAGTCCTTTTTATTGCACATTTGGATTTCATCCGAGCTGTTTCCCATCAGTGATGCCTTCGGCTACCTCTTTTCTAGACATTGATGGGTCACTTCATGTCATTCAGCAAGACCATCAGTCTGCCAAGTCTGCTTTGCTTGAAGCTCAGGAGTGGGTCAAATGCTTTGCCGACCGCCACCGGACTCCTGCACCTGCTATCTCGGCCAGGGATAGAGTGCGGTTGGCATCCTGATTTCTACACAACCCCATATCCCTTTGAAGCTCTCTCCCCGCTACTTTGGCCCTTTCACTGTGTTGGCACTACGGGGAACAGCTGTCTATCGCTTGCGACTCCCACAGTCATGGGCAAGAATTCATCCGTTTTTTTATGTGTCTCAACTCAAGAAGGATATTCATGATCGATTCGGCAGAGGGTCTTTGGCTAGACCTCCCCCTGTGGCTACCTCCTCAGGCCCTGAATTTGAAGTCTCTGGCATGTGATTCCCGCTATCGTCAGGGGGTTTTGCATTATCTCGTAGAGTGGAAGCGGTACTCCCCTGCAGATCGCAGTTGGGAGCCCGCTACTGCTGTCCATGCCCGTTTGATCAGTCGATTCCACTCACTTCATCCGGGTAAGCCTGGAACTTCCGCCTTTCAGAGGGGGCAGACTGTTATGTCCTGCAGGTGCAGATGGTCCCTGTGGCAGCAGTGTAAAAGGAACGGATTGGTCAGTTATGGTTCCCCCAAGATGGCGCTACTAAGAACGTGCTGGGTTCCAGCTTCATGCATCACTTCCCATTGGCCGACTCCAACCCCGTTGTCAAGGAACAAATATCAGGCACTGGAGCAAAGCAATGTTATGATATGATATGGCATTTGTAACGTGCCTATATACAAGTGTTTCGAGGCGCGACGAGGCAAGGGAGGGGGAACAATGGGAGGACAGACAACGATCTTACTAGACCAGGTGTCATTCAGATCGCGCAAGTGCATGGGAAGGGGGAAAGGGAAAAGTGCATGGGGGAAGGGAGAGGGGAAAGTGCAGTAGAAGGGGTAGTAGAAAAAAATAAGATAATAAACAGCCAGAGGTGGCAAGTGCAAGGTAAGTGCAGACATAAGTGCTGGTACGGGGACTGAAGGGATACAGAAAATAGTCCCCAGGTGCAGGGGTTGCCAGGGAGGCAGTGCAGGTGTGCAGCTGGCAGTGCCTGGGCCCGGGATCAGGCAGGGTGGCCAGGTACCCAGTGCAGTTTCAGCCAGGAATTCAGCAGGGGAGAGGGGGAGAGAAAGCAGAAGCAAAGAAGAAGGTTTTGAGGTGCTTCCGGAACCAGAGATGATTCTCCTTAAGTTTCAGGGAGGTAAGAAGGCTGTTCCAGAGGGAGGGCCCTGCCGAAGAGAGAGATCTACCACCAACTCGCTGCTTGGAGAAGCGACTGACCCTGAGGGAGTTAGAGGCGGATGAGAGAAGGGCTCGGGAAGGAAGGTATTTAGGAAGAGAGAGTTGAAGGTATTGCGGCCTCAGGCCCCAGCAGGCCGTGTGGACAATGCAGAGTGTTTTGAACTTAATCCTCGCAGCCACTGGGGGCCAGTGCAGAGATTTCAGTCCTGGTGAGATAGGATCCTTGGGCTTGAGGCCAAGGACAAGTCTCACAGTCCTGTTCTGGATAAGTTGCAGAGGGCGGAGAGTAGAGGCAGGCAGATTTAGATAGAGGCTGTTACAATAGTCCAGCCTAGAGAGAACCAGGGCTCTGGAGACAGTGAGCTTCTGGGGGAAGGAGAGGAATGGAAGAATACCTCTGAGGAGGTGCAGCTGGTAGTGTGAATTCTTAGAGACATCAGAGATGTGAGGAGAGAAGGAGAGTGTGGAGTCGAAGATGACCCCGAGGTTTTTAGCCTCAAAGATGGGAGCAGGAGGAGGGTCAAGAGAGGCCGGCAAGAGAGCTACAGGGAAGGAGGGAGCCGGTGTGCCGATGAGGAGAATCTCAGTCTTGCTGGCATTAAGGCAGAGATCATTGGCGGCACACCGCTCCTGGATAGCAGACAGACAGTCAGGGATGAGGGACGGGGAGGAGGAGGAGGCAGAGGGTAGCCTGAAAATGAGCTGGGTGTCATCCGCATTGCACTGGAAGTTGGGGCAGAGAGTGGCGATGCTGTGGGCAAGGAGTGCCAGGTATTGGTTGAAAAGCCAGGGAGAGAGGTTAGACCCCTGGAGGACACCACAGGTAGAGTAGAAGATAGAGAAGAAGGACCCAAGTTGGACCTGGGAGGGTCGGTCAGAGAGGAAAGAGGTCAGCCACGCCAGAGCCTGACCAGTGATACCCAGGTTATCACGGATACGGTTGAGCAGGATGGCATGGTTGACAGTATCAAAGGCAGAAGAGAGATCAAGCAGGATGAGGACGCAAGGGGTGTTAGAATCAAGGTTGGAGAGCAGGTCTTCACAGATGTTCAGGAGAGCAGTTTCCGTGCTTCTGGCAGCTCTGAAGTCAGACTGATGGTCATGAAGACAACCAACAGATTCAGTATGGAGATTCAGCTGGGAGATGGCCAGTTTCTCCAGGAGCTTGCCCAGGAAGGGAGTGATAGAGATTGGGCGATAGTTAGCCGGGCAAGTGGGGTCAGCAGAGGGTTTCTTAAGAAGGGGGTGCACAGGGAGTACTTCAGAGGGGATGGGAAGACTCCAATGGCGAAGGAGTGGTTGCAGAGATCAGCCAGGGCAGGAGCCAGGGAGTCGATGTGGTCCTTGATAGTTTTGGAAGAACAGGGGTAAACCTGTTTCGACAAGACTTTCATAGATCGGACTTGTCTAGAAACCTTGTCTGTGGAGAAAAGGGGAAAGGAAGAGAAGGAGGGAGGAGGGGTGGCTGCAAAAGGGCCAGAGTAGGAGCAGGGAGTAGGGGGCCTTACGGGATCCTTGCCGTGCAGTCTGCTTTACTCTGCTGCCCTAAGCCCTTTTCCTCTGGGCATTCTACCTTACAGTCCTACCCCTGTGGGCTTACTCATTGCTTTCCTGCTCCTCTGAGCTCCTCTGAGCTCTCAACCTTGTTCCTTACTGTCCTCTGTCCTCTGCTATCCTATCCTGTTACACGACTTTCCTTTCATTTCCTTCTGCTAGTTTGCTATCACCTCATTTACTGGATTTGTCTGTAGTATCTTCTCTTGTACTGTTTGAGAACCCTTTTGTACAGAGCTTGTCTGTTGGTTCCCATCAGTCAACCTCTGCCCCTTCCCTTGTCCTGTTTCTACATTACAGACACCCAGAGCTGCTGTTCCAAGTCATGAGCAATCAGCGTGGGCCTCTGTTATAGCAAACTGTGCAGAAGGCTAGAGTATTTCCAAGGTTCGTGGAATACTCTTTTCCTATATCTGCATACACCCCAAGAGGGTATTCATTCTGTATCTTTTCCCTTGCTACTCTTGCTTACTCTTCGTTCTCTTTCCTTTCCGCTGTGTGTGTTCTTATCTGTCCACTTTATTTGGCACAACCACCCAAACCCTTTCTGGGTGTCCTGTGCCACTCTTAATAGAGTGCCATTCCTGACAGTTAGTGCCATCTTGGTGGCTCGTATCACCCGAAGCCTTTTGTACTACCTAGTCGACTGGTTAGGTTACGGTCCAGAAGAGAGGTCGAGGAAGCTTGCTGCCGATGTCCATGCCCCTGTTCTTGTGTCTCATTTTTATCACGATAATCCTTCTTGCCCAAGTGGTCGCAGGCCCTTGGACGGGGTTCTGTCATGCATGCCCTATCATGCTTAAGTATTGCCCCAAAAGTACGCAACACAAGGTCCACACGCAGTTCTGCCAGACATGCCCCATCACACTTAGGTACCACCCCTACTTTACACAACATGAGGTCCACACTCAGGAGTAAAGGTCCCGTTACCTCACAGGTATGGCATTTTCTGTACCCCAAGTGGTGTTTGCCATGGCGCTTGGGTAGACCTGGGGGCCCTCCTATTTCAGCAAGAAGACGTATCTTGCGCTTACCGCCAGACAACACGGCCTTCCGATCCTCTGCCCTAGCCTGTCAGCAGTCACGTGACACAGTGTCACGTCACACAATCCACCCATCGTCAGGCTCAATAGCCGTTCCTACTTCTGGGTCCCATGACACCCGACTCAGGACGTGGTACGGGTCATGCAGTCAACCAGGAAATACGGTAACCGACACGTGATGCACGTGCATAGATTCACGTGATTCGGGACGTGTAGCTGGATGCTTAAAACGGCTGGGTTTCCGATACTACGTGCTTCTCAGCTGCTTTTTCCAACATTTAGCGTCCTGGTTACCTCGGATCCTGTCTTTGTCATTTCAGACCTTGAATTTCGTTTCATGGACTGCCTCTTGCCTCTTCCTATTCGGCTCAACGTTGTTATCTTGCTACGCCTCCTGCTGACTACGGACCTCTTAAAACAGACTGTTTTGGATTTCCCTTTTTGTTCAATCGCTTGGTTTGAAACACGTTCTGCATCAGCCTCTGGATTCAAGTGCTCCAGGTATTCTTCACTCCGCTCTTGTTCAGGTGCTTCCAGCAGGTTCCACTAACTGGCCTTCTAATTTCCATTCTGACGGTTGTTTTCTGAGCCTTCTTAGGGAACGGGCTTTACTCCTGACATTTCACCACACTGCAGTACTCCTCCCAGTTTATACGAACTGCATTGTACCTCCTGGTAGGTGTTCCTCTCTCTGTTGTGCTGACCCATTTTTGTCTGCACTTACCTGGTTTTTCTCTGTATTTACCTAACCTGCACCTTGTTTTACAGCAGCCATTCGAAGGACCTGGTGTTCCTGTTCCTGCCACCTGTGGCCCTAATCCTCGAACAGCAAGTATATTTCATATCTTGCTGTTGGTTGCTTAGGGACAGAGGTATTCATACTCTTCGCAAGCCTCAAGTCTCGACAATCCTTGACAGAGGAGGAAGTATCTAGGAGGAGTAAGAACATTGTAGGGAAAGTAGAGTGGTAGGAGGAGTAATGCAGAGTAGACCAGAAAAAAGAGTAGTAAAGGGAGAGGAGAGATTGAGCATAATAGGCAGAAACTGAATCTATCATAGTGCGTGTACAGTACAATACACAAGCCCGTTAGATTGCTAACAACTGGGTAGAGTAGAGACAGGAAGCCCCTGGGGGAGTTTAGACAGCCAGATTTTAGGTCATCCCTGGTAGTATAAGATAGCCCTCAGTAGCACTAAAAAGGGGTTACAGAAGCCTTGGGTAAGGAGGAGGTTCGACATTGAAGGAGAGCGCGAGGGACGGCCATAAGGCCCACAAAGATCCTAATAAAAACCCTTGAACAATCCTTGAGACTCACAGTAGTTCATGTGACATTTGTAGGAATGGACACAGCAGGACGAGTGGACTGTTAAGAGTACATTTTGAAGGCTATTGAGAGAGGACACAGAGGGTTACAGGTAAAGGACACAGGTGAGTGAGGGAAGGCAGGCCCAGTCTTGAATAGGTTATTGGCAGCTGGGCGGTTGTGCTCCAATCAAAGCTATATTCCTATCATCTTCACTTGATCTTACCTTCCCAACTGCACTGACGAGTCCCTGGTCTACATCAATGATCCTCTCCATTATCTTCTGCTATGAGAGAGGAAACATGTTCCCTTTTAATCCTTTGAGAAAAACTCAAAGGCGGGAAGCCATTAGGTATGGACCTTCCATACTGTTCCTGCCTTTTTTAATGTCAATGATTAGCAGCATTATGAAACATGATTACATCATGTAACTAACCACAGTGGTTTATAAAGGTTTGTGTTCTATACAAACAAAACAGACAAATAATGAAGTGCTTTCTAACCATTTTTCTTCAACTCCCACAATAACATCAACATTCATATTTTATCAGTGTCCTGCCCTTAGTTTCCTCTCAAATATATTAACAAGTGCTTTCTCTCTGAAATAAAACCAAGTTAGATTACTTCAAGCAATAGAAAATTGATCAATAACTCTTTGAAAACACATTTATTTTTGTGTCACTTGAATTTGTTTTTAAATCCATTGTAGTTTATGAAAGATTGATAAATATATATGTCTGCATATACAGCATACACCAGAACATTAGGTCAGATCTTCTACATTTGCTTTAAAAATGACAATTGAAACTGAATATACTTTAAAACAAATAAATTAAATTAGCTTTAGTAGACATTGAAGGCTGATTCAGCATCCGTGAGTGGCGAGGCATTATTGAGCTTGTGCAGTTGACATCAGCAGTGATGCACATGTGAATAGTGCTGCACGCGTTTCGTTGCAGCTTGCTGATTTGGGACACACATTTTTCAAGGAAGAAATAGAAAAACAAATCATATACAATAAATCATTATCAATATTTGTCATAAATTACTGTGAAAAAATACTTCTTTTCAGTTTCATAAGTGCAAGAATCATAACATAAGGTTTCGTATTTTAATATAATAAAGGTAGAGCATGATTCAGTAGCATAGAGACGATATATTTATTTACCCATAACAGGCCAGGTTTCCATTTCCACGGCCTAAATTATAACAGAAGGATGTTCGTAACTTAGTAAAAGAGAGTAGAAAGTTAACCCTTTAGTATTTATATGCTTATTATTGCAACTAAAGCCAAATGTATCTAAAGTAATAGTTTGTTGGGAGATTAGTTTCTCTTATCA
Source organism: Ambystoma mexicanum (assembly GCF_040938575.1). Classification (NCBI taxonomy): domain Eukaryota; kingdom Metazoa; phylum Chordata; class Amphibia; order Caudata; family Ambystomatidae; genus Ambystoma; species Ambystoma mexicanum. The sequence goes on from NC_090936.1 coordinate 153,910,129, forward strand.
ACAATTTACTATTTCTTTAACGAAAGTAAATATCATTAGCTGAATGTGTACAGCCACTGAATTCTTCGGTGTAACCTACCTTGCCCTGTCATTCTTCATCAATAAACAAACTGACAACGAGGTTGGGCCCACAGAGTGTCATTTGATCATTACAAATGATTTGTTGTTCACTTGACGGGTCCATGTTTAAGGACTAAATCATGCTTTGATACATAACACCAAAATGATGTTCTAACTTTTATACTATGCATCACACTTGCTTGCCACATAAATTGGCTACTGGCGACCTGATAATCGAAGTTTCCATGTTCATTCTAGACTGATGTGTCCTGTAGCAATGATGTCCTGTGATGCACTGAAACGAAAGCAGCGAAGGGAACCTGAAATGATCAAAATTCTCAAAGTACAATTGAGGGCATTCTTTAGCTCCAGAGAGACAGTGCAATCATCCATCTAGCTTTTCTTCTACTGAATCGTCAAGAAACTGTTTTGACATTAACAAGCAAGGTTGGAATAATAGTGATGTGGAGGAGGGAGAAGTAGTGTGGGAAGGGGAGTCAGAGTGAAAGAGGAAGGGGTCTGGGAGTGTAAGGAGGAGTGACATCAAAGGGTGGAGGCATTATTTAGGAGGAGTAAGAACAATGTAGGCAAAGTAGAGTGGTAGGATGAGTAATATGGAGTAGACCAGCAAAAAGAGTAGTAAAGCGAGAGGTGAGATTGCGCATGATAGACAAAGACTGAATCTATCAGAGTGCTTGTAAGGCACTATACAAAGGCCTATTAGTTCACTAAAAACTGGGTAGAGTAGAGACAGTTAGGAAGCCCCTAAGGGAGCTTAGACAGTAGGCTTTTAAGTCATCCCATGTAGTATAAACTAGCTTCAGGAAGTAGGGGTTAACCCTAACTAACACTAGGCGTTACAGACGCCTGGGTTAAGGATTATGTTCGACATTGAAGGAGAGAGTGAGGGGCTGCCTAATAAAAACTCTTGAACCACCGCCCTGAACCATTATTTACCTCCATAGAGACAGTGCAATCATCCATCTAGCTTTTCTTCTACTGAATTTTCAAGAAACTGTTTTGACATTAACTGTCAAGTTTCAATACAACCAAGAAAGTGGACAGAATTCTACATTCAGCAATGGCTTCCCTAGGAAATGATGGGCAATCATGCTTATGAAGTTTGGGATTATATATAGAAATTAATATTTTTTTCTTCTCCATTATGTTAAATTTCCGCTGTGTATCCCTACTGTTTTGGAAACCTATTGCATTTACATTTTGACTTTCTTTCTTCATTGGTGAATCAGTTGGAACTATATATGAGGGCTCCATTTTGGCTTGTGTTGGAGCGACTCAAGTTCACTTGGCACAAGATGATTTACACTGTTAAGGACATTTTCTTCATCTCATATTAAAAGGCAAATCCAGATTGCCATCACCTTTATGCTTGGTTTATGTGGGTAATTGAGGTTTTACCCAACAAGGGCTTATTCTTCACCTAGGGTTCCTTATTTATGATATTGTTTTAGGGAAAATGGGAACTCTTTCATTTTTAATTGATATGAATTTCAAGAAACTCAAGATGAAATATTATCTTGCAATCTGAGCTTTAACATATTTTGATGTTCCCTCACATTCGAGCCTGTTAAATGCCTTTTCTATTAATATTTTATTATCATTTATATTTTTTCTACAGAACAGTATTTCCTATAGGTGAACAAAGTGTTTAACAGGAAGTGGGACTAGACTGAGGCAATATAGGGGCACTGAATTCTATATATTTTTCTTTGTAGCATCAGATCAGCATTGACATATCTTGGATTTGCGATTCTGAGAGAATCTTCAGGCATGTCAACAATTTTGGGTAGATGTGATGGGCAATACATGTATTGTTTAGGGCAGCTGGTTTATTATAGTTTACTTGGGAATGGCAGTTGGTCTTCAGCCTTATAAGTGTACAGAGAGGTTATTCCCGATGCAAGGAGCAAGACGTGTGATGAATTGTCTGCCCACCTTGCCGCATCAAAACGTAGTGGGGATTGGCAAGACAATGCAGGGGGAATCTCTGGAGGAACATGCTTGCCCCATTATTGTAACCATGGAGCTATTTACATGGTAAGAGAATCTTCAAGGCACAAGTCATTGCAATGTCAAACAAGTTTTGTAAAACAAATTAGGAAAAGGTAAGAAATGGCATCTTAACAAGCTACAAATTGTGTGCACATCTTACATCTTGATGACAAAATGGAGAAGTTAGCAGATACATTTTCAACAAATTTAACTATACTCTGGTTCTTCACAATTTTAATAACCCATCCATTCATTAATTTGGAAAATTCAATACCTAAAGCACAGCATACTTCAATTTTCTCTTTCAAATGTATCAATCAAGTATAAGACTGTGCACTGTTGCAATACACTTTAGGTTCTAAAGATCACCTGAGTAGTTGCCATTAGGTCAACAGTGAGTTAAGTTGCAGAACGCAATTGACAAAAAATCTCTTCCAAGCCTCAAACCCCTTCCTGTATACTTTATTTTGCCATGCATGCATCTAGCACACTTAAGCTTGTTTGTTATTGCCATTCACACCACACTTGTCAGTCTCCCTGCTGTAAAGCATCAAACGAGTACCCTCGGTTTAAGAGGCACAAACAGAAACTTATGGGATAGTAAATTAATCAAAACATCTTACAAATCAAGTTAAGACATTTCATTGCCACTAAAGACATACAGGAACAGCACCCGTTTACGAACTCAGGCACGAGGTCAAATCAGTGAAGCCCACGTAGAACAATCTTGCACCAGCCGACACTACAGCAGGGACATATTTTGATGGATCTGTGTAAGCTTTGCTGACCAGAAACAAAGTCACTGTCCTGTGATAATTTACCTCCAGATGTGAGCCCGTGCACCACAAAAAGAGGCAGGGAGACTGATACCACATGATAATTAAATCTCCCGCCAGCAGTTAGTCAAAGTCCGAAATGTCGGCATGAGCAAGAAGCCAAGGAATTTTGAAGCTCACACTGAATGCAAATATTATTCTTGTAACCCTTTCCATTCCAGGACTTCCAGGCTCTCATATGGATTTTTTCTAGCACTCTCTGACTAAGTGTAAAATCATAGCAACAGGGCCCAACATCTAGAAACAACTCATAGCAAAATACAAATCCTTCTAAATTGTCTTTCATATGTTTAGATTTAGTAAAGAACTTCATTGTAGAACTGCAACAAGACCAGCAGCTGCATAACTGTTAATGAGAAATAAGTGCAAAGGTTATTTCAGAGCAACAGCAATGAAATGCAAAGGCATTTGTTGACTTTCCTGTTCACCCACTCTCGACATTTTGTGTAATAGAAATGGCTAAAGCCTCGAAATGAATGCTACTGTGAACTGAAGCCTCTACTTCACGGAGCCATGTCAGTATGTTTATAAGATCATAAATACATTCAATACAACTGTTAGGGGGACATAGGAACTGCATTTTAAACAATGCGAACAATGGCACAAAATAATAAATAAATATCATGCTTAATATAAGATAAAGTAAAAAATCAAATCAGAATCAATTTTTGTTGCTGACCTCTAAGATGATTAAATAGACGGTTCCATCAAACAATTAGGCCTATGTCTGGCTTAACACTGTATATCGGAGTGGAAGTTGAGCCACTGCCCAGACATTTACATTTTTGGTCCGTCCTTATATTGTAGCTGTAATCCCAAAATGTGTAGGTAAACTGTAAAAAGAATCTCCTTGACACTTTGGCTCTGTGCTTTGTGTGTTTCATCTCAAGCATCTCTCCTTGGCCACGTGTGGTGTTCCCGGTCAATGGCGCCTTTGAGAGGGAGTGCCATCGAGGCCCTGAAGCCCTTGTCGGCAGACCGTATAGCACCTCGGTTTTTGTGAACTGTTCCCAGTTTGTCAGCTCTCTTAGGTGGCCCATGAAGGTTAGGGACAAGGAGGAGTCTTGGAGAGACTGTTGAGAGGGGCACACGGAGAGCTGGAATGAGACTGCTCCTCCTGTAGAGCTACACTAGGACTGTAAAAGAGAAAAAGGAATACAGAGAAAACAATAAGAAATATATGCTCGAAAACTAATGAAAAACAAGCAACAGGAACTGAGTAAAGGATGCTTGCACATGATCTTCGAGCTAATGGTAACGCTCAGGTAGAAAAATGTAATTGTTTTATTATTTTTTTATTTGTTTAGCTGATAAATTAACTTTACAATTTATGAATTTTTCAATATACCAGTCCCTCAATACATATTTCTTATTACGTGCAATTGAAAATCTGTACTTACACACGGTTTACACAGTGATAGAAGAGAAAAAAGAAATTAAATAAGTAAAATCAAATGTAAATGTACGCAAAGGGAAGATGATATTGACGTTTTTGGTTCTATTATGGATGAAAGTACAATCTTATCTGTGTATCAGTCTCTCTCTCTCTCTCTCTCTCTCTCTCTCTCTCTCTCTTCCTTCAGTAGTCACAATATAACATATTTTCTCTACCACTCTTTGTTCTTGGAGCAAATTCCCCTAGCATATCAGTAGCGGTCTGTACTCCACTCCTAAAAGCATTTATCACGACATGTCATGAAAAGCTTGACCACTTGCACTCCACTAGGATTCAAAATGCATTTTAGGATTTGGGAGGAAGGTGTGTAATGTACCGTCACAGAATATTTTCAAGGATTTCATTTTGTAATATTGTACAGGTCCCTATTATATCATATAATCAAAAGGATATTAATTAAACATCTTCACGAAGCACACAGAATGGCCTTGTTGCAGTAAAATACGCTTGATGGCCTTGTGGCAGGCATTGTGTCTACCGCTCAGATGGTCTGTGCGTGACAAACAGCTTTCAGCTCTGAGCCACGATGCGTGGATCTGATTGGTACATACAATGCTCAGTGTGTGTGACACTCGCATGCACCTAGCATGGCAAACCGGATATTAACTGGGTATTAAGCGCGTTATAAATGACCAATTACAATGACCCATTCTGAAGTCCTCTAGGACTTGGTTGGGAAATGGTGGCAATGCTACTGGAGGTAGTGCCACCATGTATATGCTAGAGGCATCACATCATCTGCATACAATTGCCACTGTTAATCCAGGGGGCTCAAAAAACAGGAGGTAGCTCTGTTTCCTCGCCTTTATGGAGTTTCCTTCAAACTCATAATGGTCTGCTGCCATTTCCTGCAGCACATACTCAGCATATTATTTTGTGCCTGTGGATCTGGGCACCGCGGGCACAGCTCAGGAACACCTAAAAAAATGGTCAGAAATCAAAAAAAGGTACCCCGTGTCATTGTGTCACTTTTGGCTTGAGCGTCATCACTGTAGAAAAACAAGTCTGACATTTCTCACAGTAAAAACGCAAATGTGAAGATGTTTTAAAACAGGTGCCATTGTAATGATTGCGAATATATAAAAGTTAATATTGTGTTTTGAAGAAATAAACCACATCGTATTTTCAGAAGGATCTAGATTTGGGCTGTCCGGACAAACCATGAGCGGCTGACATTGTTTATAATTCATCTCATCTAATCAAATGGAGATCTAGGGCCAAAGTAAGAGTCAGACACCCCGGAAGATAACTCAGGTACAACAAGCTTTAAACATGGCTTCGATCCCCCAGTCAACCTTAGAAGCTGAAGGAGTTCAGCATAAAGCCGTATATGGAACAAGCACCCCGACGGGGTGCAGCGCGTCGCCCTTTATGTTGTTCGCCCTCGTGGTGGTAGAAAATGGCTCTAATAAAACGTCTATGGACTTTTAACACTTAGTCCTGTGTTATGTTACACATTGCAGCGGAGTGCAATCCCGGCACGTCCTGTGCCATTCTTGTTTTTTTTTTTTTTTACAGTGCAGCGGTTGCCAGACTATTATAGTTAAGTTGAATATTGAGTTCCAAAGGAAGCACGAACAATAAATGGCTAATAACCTTTGACTCGTATGGTGGATTTGGCTGAATGTTTGCAAACAGAATTGTACTCCCGGTCCCCTCCAGAATGTCCATTTTGGGAAAGATCCATTAAAATATAAAAAGGTTATTAAGAAAGTAAAACAAGCTGTTTCGGCCTAGTCCCCATTCATTTACCCATAGAGAAAAAGTCAAATTTTTGCTCAAGCACGCAGCTAAAACCGCTGGACAGAATTGGACCGGTACGAAACAACTTGTGCATGAAGCGTTGACTCGATATATGGGAGGTGTCTGGGGTTATTGCGACCAGTAGTTTTTAAAACATTTGACGCAGAAGAGGGTTCCCGCTTATGCCAAGATAATAGCTATATCTCCCGTGGTGCTTTGCAGAGAGGCTAACAGGATTTTCAGAAATGAAAAAGCAGTCATTTTACCCCAAAATTCTATTGCTAATAACTTTTGACTTGCTGAATGGAACTGCATGAAATAAAATGTTTGCCAATGGCCACCCCAAACTGAAAGTTATGGGAACAATACGTAATAAAATGAAAAAGTTATTAAGAAAACAAAACACCACAGTTTCAAAGTTTGCAGCCTATTAATTTTCCCATAGAGAAAAAGTGTTTTTTTTTCAACAGCCATAGCATGAAAACCGCCGGGCGGATTTGGACCAAATAGGAAACAACTAGGGCAAAAAGCATGAAATTAAAGTGTTGGGCAGGTTTGGGGTAAATACATCCAGTAGTTTTAAAAATATTTGACGGAGAAGGGGGTGCCCCCTGCTTCCTAAAATCTGTATAATAGCCTTGGTGCTTTTTACAGTAGAGAGGCTGAGCAGGGCTACTACCTTTTGACTTGCTGGATGGAGTTTGATTAAATATTCCAAACAAATAGTTTGTCAAGAGCCCCACTAAACTGGAAATGTTGTGAACAATCCATTGAAAATGAAAAAGCTATTAAACCTTTATATCGGCCATGGTGCTTTGCAGCAGAGAGGCTGAGAGAGGCTAATGCAATTTCCGGATGGGCTCTGGGGTTATTCCATCCTGTAGTTGTTAAAATATTTGATGGAGAAGGGGGTGCCACTTACTCCCAAAATTATAGCTATATACCGTCATTAATATTTTGCTTGATTCGAGAGATAACCGTGGTTATAATGGGTATAACCAGGGTTAGCAGAAAACAAAAAGTGGAAATCAGTGGCATCAGGCTAGTGGTGAGGAGGGAGCAAGATGACTCCATGTGAAATTGGGGAGTTGGGAGGTTTAGGGGCCAAGGTCAGAGCATGAACGTTTTTGCATAACCAGGGTTATCGTGAATGAAAGTACATCAGACGTAAGGACGAGAGATTGGGGGAATGTGAGAGGTTTAGTGAGGAAAAAAGAACTTGAGGAGAGTGGGGGCAGCCTGGCTAGAGGAGTGGGCACTTGCTGACTGCCTGGGAAAGCATGGAAGAGTTTGGGATTTTGCACGCTTTTGACAGATAACGTATCGCTATTTGTGTGCATTTACAGATAACCACAGTTATCTGCAGTACATTGATAACCACAGATATGGGGACAACATTTTTTTTATTAAAAAGAGAGTTAAATAGTATTAAGACTCAAAAAGGGGAATTTTACAGCTACAGTGAGGGGGCCAGTAAAGGGTGTGGCCGAAGGCTATGGCTAATGGGATACTTTAAGGAACAGAATGTTGCAACATGGGAAGTGGTCAGTGCTAAAGGGCTTGGGTAGTGGGCCCAAACAGAACCTATTGGGCAGCACATCAAGGGGCCACGGCCAAAGGCCATGGCTATTGTGCTAAAAAGAAACCTAGTGCTGTGACCACGGCAGACGGCCCGGGGCCACTGCTCTCATTTAGGAAACCTATCAGAGCAATATGTAGAGAGGGCCGCGGGCACTGGGCATGGTTGTAAGCCATAGCTAGTAGGACAAGAAGAAAGATAATGTGGCAACAAGTGAAGGGGCCACAGATGATGTCCGGGGCCTAACGTCATGAGAAAAGGCCATGGCTAGTGAGTGGGAAAGAAAGGTAGTGTTTTAAAAGATACAGTGGGTACGACTGAAGGCTGTGCTCGCTGGCCAGGGCTTACAAGTGCTGTTGCTGAATTGCTGGGCCTGCTGCATTATTGCTGAAAAGAACGGCGTGGAAGTATGCTCCGAAGCTCCCCCACTTTTCCCAGAATGCACTATATCTACATGCACGTGTGCACATTTTGAAGTGCTTACAAGTGCTGTTGCTGTTGCGTGTTGAGTGCAGTGATGGAAGACAGCTTTCATAATCTGTATGCCGTAGGTGTTCTATTGAGGTGTTAGTTTGAATTCTTTAACGAGCTGTGTGACTACATATTGTTTTAGCTTGGGTAAACTTTCTTGGTTATATCTGACTTGAGGCCCAGTGGTTACCTTAACGTGGCTTTTAGAACAGTTTCTTTAATCGAACCTAACAGCGTGCATTCATTTATTCATTCAATCAATCATTGAAGTAGAAACTGTGGTGGGCTAAACTGTGCCGTGCTACTATCTGTTGCTCGTTGTGGTCAGGGTACAACGTCCTTTCATCGCCTGCCTTTTCATCCCAAGTAAAGTGCACATTCCATCGAATGTGCTCATCAAATTTTGTAGGGGGGGTGGGAAAGGGCAGATAAGGGTTTGGGCGGGTGGTCAATGGCAAAAAATAAGTGTGGGAGGGGGGTTGAAAAAGAAAAACCGATGAGCACATTCAATGGCATGGGCACGTTTAAAAGCCTGGGGATGAAAAGGCAGGCGATGAAATGACATGGAACCGTGGATTATGATGACGACGATGATGGAGGCAATGCCGGTAGCTCACCCCGCTAATATGATAGACTCGCCTATATGTGACCCTCCTATTGATGCTGGCCCTCAGAAACCCATGCAGAGGTGCCGGAGGACATGTACACCTAAAACTATAGCCAAGACCCCCCCCCCCCTGGTCCAAAATCAAAAAGATTGACTACGTATTATTCAAAAGTTCAGCCCTTAAGGAGAATAGAGGAAGAAATGGCTGCAAAAGAAATTGTGGAAGACCTTAGCGCAACTTTAGGTTGTGTTGGGGTCAAATTAATTGAATCTGTTATCTTAACTCTGGATGAAACAGCGTGCACCCGTGGTGGCGGGGAATCTACCAGTGTATCTACCAGTGTAAATGGCATGGAGCTTCCTGTTAATGTCCCTGATCAAGTAATGCCGCACCGAGATATGCATCCAGAAAATGCAAACCTAACTGTAGCAAACGCCACTGAAGTCCAAGAAAAGGTGCTGGCTACTGCAATGGTACATAGTTGTGTAGATGCAGCTTGCGATCTCTCATTTAACTCCCCCCCCCACTAGTTTCGACTTGTCTTGTGATGCGCTTGAAGTGGAGTATATGGGTGATATTATGGATCTGACATCCACTCCAAACCATGTTGATACAGATCCTCTATCCTTTTTTGAAAGACGAATGAATGATCAACAAGGTTACCCTGATTGTGGTAATAAAACTGAGGGAGTGCAAGAGTGTTTGCAAGAGTGTTTGTAGTCCATACCTGTCCTGAGTGTGAGTCAAGTGTTTGCTATGAATGCAGCGTCGACCGCCCCTACCGACACCCCTATTATAAGCGTGAATGATACAAGTAACAATAGCATGTCTTCAAATGACATGTTCTGGGATTTAGAACATCTTTTGACAACCGTAATTGCGAAATACGAGCGTCTTGAGAACAAATTGGATATCCGATCTGTTCGCTTACACAAAAGCGTTAATCGCAGTCGCAAAACTGTTTGTGATCAAGGCACGTGCACTGACGCAATTTAAACCGCAGTCTTAAAACCAACAGAATTAGATAATGCCCTTATTTAAATAAACCACTGTTAGAGATGGGTGAAAATGGCAGGAAAGTAAAAGAAATTGCTCTTGCAAAGCGTAAGTCAAAAGCCATTTCACAGGCATTTATGTAAAATAATCGCCTGAAATTACATAAGATTGCCTGTGTTGTCAGTGATAATGGCGGACCCAATATTGAGATTGTGCAGGATTTGTTGAGTGGTGAGGCATCCGCTCCTGTTCCTGATGGTTTGGTTGGTCCTCAGACATCTACGTGGGTGTGTCTAGGCCTATGGGTGCACCTAGTGTTGAGTCAAGTGACAAGTTGGTTGAGACCTGGATTCACTCCGGGGAGATTAGAGTTGGTGCAGGGAATCCCCCTGCCCCGAGCTGCAACTGCATATCGCTACCTAGACTGGAGACCCAAACCAAGCTTCCAGATATCTGGGCTACAAATATAGTGAATCCAACCATACCCACCCCTGTACTACCGGTACTAGCAAATGACATGTTAGTCAAGGCACTTCAACTTCAGCCGGTGTCGTCAACAACCAATCTGCCTCCACTTAATCGAGCAGCGATGCTATGGTATTCTCTGCTCAGCATTCAATACCAGAGCAGATTGTATGGACCTTTGAGGGACCACCACTTGAACAGGTTGAGGTCTATAAATATCTGGGTGTATATGTCGATGAAAAATTTAAATGGGAAAAGCATTGGCCAGAAACCAAAGTTAAGTGTATGATATCTTTGAATGCCGTAAGTGTTTCTATTGGTTTTTACTGGTAAAAATGGGGAAAGGTGTTTCTGCTCATACGATTTTGATGCTATACACAGCGAAAATCACTCCCTTGTTACATTATGGTATAGAGAGATATGGGGTCATAACTACCTATCGGAACTTAAAAGGTTTGAGGCAAAGATCCTATGGAAACTATTTAGGATGCCTCATAATGTAACAGTTGAATTCATTTATATGGAATTTGAACTGAAAGGTATCATAGTTGATTTCACTCAAAGAACTGTAATGTTTTATGAAAACCTGAGGCTGCAAGATAATGCAACGATCATTGTTCCCTATATGCATGCATTTCAGAGGATTGACAGATGTAAAACTATGGGAATGCTGGGCAAAATGGGGTCTTTACATAATAAATGGTCAGCAGACTATCCGTGTAATCCTAGGTTAAGGCAAGTGTGTAAATTCAAAGGGTGGCTGAAACGAAAATTGAAAGATCATAGCTAGGAGTGTAATCTAGTGCAGTTGTCCACCACAGGTGATAGTGGCCAATATCTCCAATATAGGATGGTACGCACTGCAATGCCCTTATACATGATGGCCTATCCTAGTCCACAGATGTTCAGACAATATTTACTATTGAAGTTTAACATCTGTGATGTGTTAGAGATAAAAGAAGCAAGGCTAGGGATTATGCGCTCTGAAAGAAGGTGTCGTTTATGTGGGGAATTCAAGCTGGAACCATTAGAACATCTTTTTCTGCACTGCGATAGTTTAACTGCCATTAGGACAAGTTTCTTGAATTTTTTTTAAAAATTCTCATGACCCCAGTGATGTCTCTATGTTATGGATCAATTTTATGAAGGGTGATGATATACATTTTTATATGGTTACATTTTATTGTAAGTACAGCAGAATTAGATAATGCCCTTATTTAAATAAACCACTGTTAGAGATGGGTGAAAATGGCAGGAAAGTAAAAGAAATTGCTCTTGCAAAGCGTAAGTCAAAAGCCATTTCACAGGCATTTATGTATAATAATCGCCTGAAATTACGTAAGATTGCCTGTGTTGTCAGTGATAATGGCGGACCCAATATTGAGATTGTGCAGGATTTGTTGAGTGGTGAGGCATCCGCTCCTGTTCCTGATGGTTTGGTTGGTCCTCAGACATCTACGTGGGTGTGTCTAGGCCTATGGGTGCACCTAGTGTTGAGTCAAGTGACAAGTTGGTTGAGACCTGGATTCACTCCGGGGAGATTAGAGTTGGTGCAGGGAATCCCCCTCCCCCGAGCTGCAACTGCATATCGCTACCTAGACTGGAGACCCAAACCAAGCTTCCAGATATCTGGGCTGCAAATATAGTGAATCCAACCATACCCACCCCTGTACTACCGGTACTAGCAAATGACATGTTAGTCAAGGCACTTCAACTTCAGCCGGTGTCGTCAACAACCAATCTGCCTCCACTTAATCGAGCAGCGATGCTATGGTATTCTCTGCTCAGCATTCAATACCAGAGCAGATTGTATGGACCTTTGAGGGACCACCGCTTGAACAGGTTGAGGTCTATAAATATCTGGGTGTATATGTCGATGAAAAATTTAAATGGGAAAAGCATTGGCCAGAAACCAAAGTTAAGTGTATGATATCTTTGAATGCCGTAAGTGTTTCTATTGGTTTTTACTGGTAAAAATGGGGAAAGGTGTTTCTGCTCATACGATTTTGATGCTATACACAGCGAAAATCACTCCCTTGTTACATTATGGTATAGAGAGATATGGGGTCATAACTACCTATCGGAACTTAAAAGGTTTGAGGCAAAGATCCTATGGAAACTATTTAGGATGCCTCATAATGTAACAGTTGAATTCATTTATATGGAATTTGAACTGAAAGGTATCATAGTTGATTTCACTCAAAGAACTGTAATGTTTTATGAAAACCTGAGGCTGCAAGATAATGCAACGATCATTGTTCCCTATATGCATGCATTTCAGAGGATTGACAGATGTACAACTATGGGAATGCTGGGCAAAATGGGGTCTTTACATAATAAATGGTCAGCAGACTATCCGTGTAATCCTAGGTTAAGGCAAGTGTGTAGATTCAAAGGGTGGCTGAAACGAAAATTGAAAGATCATAGCTAGGAGTGTAATCTAGTGCAGTTGTCCACCACAGGTGATAGTGGCCAATATCTCCAATATAGGATGGTACGCACTGCAATGCCCTTATACATTATGGCCTATCCTAGTCCACAGATTTTCAGACAATATTTACTATTGAAGTTTAACATCTGTGATGTGTTAGAGATAAAAGAAGCAAGGCTAGCGATTATGCGCTCTGAAAGAAGGTGTCGTTTATGTGGGAAATTCAAGCTGGAACCATTAGAGCATCTTTTTCGGCACTGCGATAGTTTAACTGCCATTAGGACAAGTTTCTTGAAATTTTTTAAAAAATTCTCATGACCCCAGTGATGTCTCTATGCTATGGATCAATTTTATGAAGGGTGATGATATACATTTTTATATGGTTACATTTTATTGTAAGTACAACAGAATTAGATAATGCCCTTATTTAAATAAACCACTGTTAGAGATGGGTGAAAATGGCAGGAAAGTAAAAGAAATTGCTCTTGCAAAGCGTAAGTCAAAAGCCATTTCACAGGCATTTATGTATAATAATCGCCTGAAATTACGTAAGATTGCCTGTGTTGTCAGTGATAATGGCGGACCCAATATTGAGATTGTGCAGGATTTGTTGAGTGGTGAGGCATCCGCCCCTGTTCCTGATGGTTTGGTTGGTCCTCAGACATCTACGTGGGTGTGTCTAGGCCTATGGGTGCACCTAGTGTTGAGTCAAGTGACAAGTTGGTTGAGACCTGGATTCACTCCGGGGAGATTAGAGTTGGTGCAGGGAATCCCCCTCCCCCGAGCTGCAACTGCATATCGCTACCTAGACTGGAGACCCAAACCAAGCTTCCAGATATCTGGGCTGCAAATATAGTGAATCCAACCATACCCACCCCTGTACTACCGGTACTAGCAAATGACATGTTAGTCAAGGCACTTCAACTTCAGCCGGTGTCGTCAACAACCAATCTGCCTCCACTTAATCGAGCAGCGATGCTATGGTATTCTCTGCTCAGCATTCAATACCAGAGCAGATTGTATGGACCTTTGAGGGACCACCGCTTGAACAGGTTGAGGTCTATAAATATCTGGGTGTATATGTCGATGAAAAATTTAAATGGGAAAAGCATTGGCCAGAAACCAAAGTTAAGTGTATGATATCTTTGAATGCCGTAAGTGTTTCTATTGGTTTTTACTGGTAAAAATGGGGAAAGGTGTTTCTGCTCATACGATTTTGATGCTATACACAGCGAAAATCACTCCCTTGTTACATTATGGTATAGAGAGATATGGGGTCATAACTACCTATCGGAACTTAAAAGGTTTGAGGCAAAGATCCTATGGAAACTATTTAGGATGCCTCATAATGTAACAGTTTAATTCATTTATATGGAATTTGAACTGAAAGGTATCATAGTTGATTTCACTCAAAGAACTGTAATGTTTTATGAAAACCTGAGGCTGCAAGATAATGCAACGATCATTGTTCCCTATATGCATGCATTTCAGAGGATTGACAGATGTACAACTATGGGAATGCTGGGCAAAATGGGGTCTTTACATAATAAATGGTCAGCAGACTATCCGTGTAATCCTAGGTTAAGGCAAGTGTGTAGATTCAAAGGGTGGCTGAAACGAAAATTGAAAGATCATAGCTAGGAGTGTAATCTAGTGCAGTTGTCCACCACAGGTGATAGTGGCCAATAACTCCAATATAGGATGGTACGCACTGCAATGCCCTTATACATTATGGCCTATCCTAGTCCACAGATGTTCAGACAATATTTACTATTGAAGTTTAACATCTGTGATGTGTTAGAGATAAAAGAAGCAAGGCTAGGGATTATGCGCTCTGAAAGAAGGTGTCGTTTATGTGGGGAATTCAAGCTGGAACCATTAGAGCATCTTTTTCTGCACTGCGATAGTTTAACTGCCATTAGGACAAGTTTCTTGAAATTTTTTAAAAAATTCTCATGACCCCAGTGATGTCTCTATGCTATGGATCAATTTTATGAAGGGTGATGATATACATTTTTATATGGTTACATTTTATTGTAAGTACAACAGAATTAGATAATGCCCTTATTTAAATAAACCACTGTTAGAGATGGGTGAAAATGGCAGGAAAGTAAAAGAAATTGCTCTTGCAAAGCGTAAGTCAAAAGCCATTTCACAGGCATTTATGTATAATAATCGCCTGAAATTACGTAAGATTGCCTGTGTTGTCAGTGATAATGGCGGACCCAATATTGAGATTGTGCAGGATTTGTTGAGTGGTGAGGCATCCGCCCCTGTTCCTGATGGTTTGGTTGGTCCTCAGACATCTACGTGGGTGTGTCTAGGCCTATGGGTGCACCTAGTGTTGAGTCAAGTGACAAGTTGGTTGAGACCTGGATTCACTCCGGGGAGATTAGAGTTGGTGCAGGGAATCCCCCTCCCCCGAGCTGCAACTGCATATCGCTACCTAGACTGGAGACCCAAACCAAGCTTCCAGATATCTGGGCTGCAAATATAGTGAATCCAACCATACCCACCCCTGTACTACCGGTACTAGCAAATGACATGTTAGTCAAGGCACTTCAACTTCAGCCGGTGTCGTCAACAACCAATCTGCCTCCACTTAATCGAGCAGCGATGCTATGGTATTCTCTGCTCAGCATTCAATACCAGAGCAGATTGTATGGACCTTTGAGGGACCACCGCTTGAACAGGTTGAGGTCTATAAATATCTGGGTGTATATGTCGATGAAAAATTTAAATGGGAAAAGCATTGGCCAGAAACCAAAGTTAAGTGTATGATATCTTTGAATGCCGTAAGTGTTTCTATTGGTTTTTACTGGTAAAAATGGGGAAAGGTGTTTCTGCTCATACGATTTTGATGCTATACACAGCGAAAATCACTCCCTTGTTACATTATGGTATAGAGAGATATGGGGTCATAACTACCTATCGGAACTTAAAAGGTTTGAGGCAAAGATCCTATGGAAACTATTTAGGATGCCTCATAATGTAACAGTTTAATTCATTTATATGGAATTTGAACTGAAAGGTATCATAGTTGATTTCACTCAAAGAACTGTAATGTTTTATGAAAACCTGAGGCTGCAAGATAATGCAACGATCATTGTTCCCTATATGCATGCATTTCAGAGGATTGACAGATGTACAACTATGGGAATGCTGGGCAAAATGGGGTCTTTACATAATAAATGGTCAGCAGACTATCCGTGTAATCCTAGGTTAAGGCAAGTGTGTAGATTCAAAGGGTGGCTGAAACGAAAATTGAAAGATCATAGCTAGGAGTGTAATCTAGTGCAGTTGTCCACCACAGGTGATAGTGGCCAATAACTCCAATATAGGATGGTACGCACTGCAATGCCCTTATACATTATGGCCTATCCTAGTCCACAGATGTTCAGACAATATTTACTATTGAAGTTTAACATCTGTGATGTGTTAGAGATAAAAGAAGCAAGGCTAGGGATTATGCGCTCTGAAAGAAGGTGTCGTTTATGTGGGGAATTCAAGCTGGAACCATTAGAGCATCTTTTTCTGCACTGCGATAGTTTAACTGCCATTAGGACAAGTTTCTTGAAATTTTTTAAAAAATTCTCATGACCCCAGTGATGTCTCTATGCTATGGATCAATTTTATGAAGGGTGATGATATACATTTTTATATGGTTACATTTTATTGTAAGTATATTGAAATTTAAATTTTGTTTATGGAAAGGCATGTATTTATGTTGTTGTTCACCCGAGTGTTTTGAAGACCTTCTACACAATGTATAATAGGATTTGATGTATGTTTTAGCTTCCTCTTAAATATTACATTTTGTGGATTTTATATGTGTATGTATGTTTTAAATGTTGTATTTACAAAGCCATACGGCTATAAGTATATTAAAGAATAAATAAAAAATAAATATTTACAATGCTTGACAAATATTTTCAGACCTTCATAAAAGACAAGTTATACTGGATCTATGCTATATTTTTAGATACAGTCAGAAATGTTTTCCCATGGCTGGTACTTACCAGTGTGGACATTGAGGAGGTCGCAGATGATGTCCTGCCTGATTTCTCATATGATGTCGTCATTGATGGCATCTGACATGTCCTAAGTGCTAGGGGGTATGGTTAAGTGGAAGGGATGCACATGTTGCAAGTATTGTAGATTGTGGACACAGCTTGGCTTACATTCAGTGCTTAGTTGGAGTCAACACGCATGCAGATGTCAGTCTGCGTGTCCATGAAAATGTGGCCTATCAGTGAAAGTCACATGATTTCAGGCATAGTGCAATGTCAATGCACATGTGTGACATACTGGGAAATGTACACATACGGGCAGTGTACCCAGATACTTCGCCATATGACAGCAACAGCTTTTTTAAATGTAAACACCAATCAAGCTGAATCCACCCTTATATGTTATGTGGTCTTGTACCGCACAATCCTGTCACTTGCATGGTCTCTTGGTGCTCGGGCAGATCTGCAATGGAAGGAGGGTTGGGGGGTTTGTTAGTGAGATTGAGAGGAAGAAGAGCAAGAGAGCTTTGATGTGCTGTTGGCAATTTCAGTTCGGACAAACCAGTCACTGAGCATTGGTCTGTTTTCGGTTGGTAGCCGCCATATGGTGTTGATGTATGATTGTGCATGTGTGCTTGTGTTTGGTTTCATGTTAGATGTTGTGAAGTGTGTGCGGTTTGGGGTGCGGTAGAAGTACGGTTATGTTTAGTTTAGATTTTGAGGGTGAATATGCAGAATATTGAGTTTTTAGTACAGTTATTAAGGTGCAATACATTTTCTACTCCCCAGAATCCACCTAATGCGGCACATTTCCTACCCTGAAAATCCATCTAAAGGAAACACATTTTCTTCCACACAAATCCATCTAATTGCAACAGATTTCCTAGCCCCAAAATACAGCTAAGTGAATTAGCCCCAAAATACAGCTAAGTGATTTTTTTCCACTTTTTGTTTTCAGCAAAGCCTGGTTATTTCAGAAATTACCCTGCTTATCACCTGCCGGGAAAAAAAAGGTGGCTTTTTCATTTCTGAAAAGCGACTCTGCTGCAAAGCACCATGGGAGATATAGCTATAATTTTGGGAGAATGGGGCACCCCCTTCCCCATCAAATATTTTAACAACTACTGGACAAAATAACCCCAGACCACTGCTGGAAATCGAGATTTTGACTTTTTCTCTATGGAGAAATGAATGGGAGTAGGCCGAAAACAGTCTTTTTTTGCTTTGTTAATAACTTTTTCATTTTTTAAGGAATCTTTCCCAAAATTCCCAATCTGGGGGACATAGAGACCCAAGCTACTCCTCAATATTGAGGCCCGACGAGGCTGAAACATGTTTGAGGATGCTTGTGTTCTCGTGCAGTTGGGATGGGACCAAGCAGTTTTGGCTGGACTTCCCCTTTTGGGGTGGGACCAAGCCTGATTTGCATCAAACAGTGATATGGGGGGGGGGGTGGGTGGACGGTGCAAAAATATTGTGCGTTTTTATTTCTAAGGTTGGGGCAGTGTTTGTCATGCTCCTTCATTACAGCAGTGCTGCTGTTTCTTGGGGAGGAGGGATGGCCTTAGCTGATGTCATTTTCAGATAACTAGAACTTTTGCTAAACGTATGTAATGTGCACTACATTGTTAATGGCTCACTACCAATACGTGTTGGCACTGTGCAAGGCAAATGTTGCAGGTGGACATTGCTACATCAATATAAAATCTGTTTCCACACTGTCCACGAGGCAAACATCTTACTGTTAAGTGTTTACGGATTCTGGGACACGTTACCGTGCTGTACACCAGCATAATGTCATGTGGTATTCTCCGCAAGGTGTGTAAATAAGTCAGAAGTTACTTTACATTATGGTTACGTGCCACTACTATAAACCGATCATCTTTAGCAAAAAAACTTTGCAAAATGCACGGTATGGTTAAGTTGCTCTACTGAAAACCTGTGAAATTGAGTAAAAAAAACTTTGTTAAAGGGACGTTATGGTTAAGTTGCCCTGCTAAAAACCCATAAAATTCACTAAAAAAACTTTGTTAAGGGGACATTATGGTTAAGTTGCGCTAGTAAAAATCTGTGAAATTCACTAAAAAAACTTTATAAACGTGACATTATGGTTCGAAGTAAAACCGAAAACCCCCTGAAATTCGCCAGTTATGGTAGGCTAAGCAACCATAACTGGCAGAACCACTGTGCACTGCTAACACTAACAGGACATCAAAGATGACATCACAAATGTCATTGATGACATCACTGATGACATCACATGTTCATTTAGTTTTCATGCAGAGGCTCCACAAGGAATTGTAATTGTATTATTGGCAGAAAAGTATCAGAGATGATTGAAGAACTAAGATATGCCACGTAGGTCATTAGGCAATGCATTGCTGAAAAAAAAAACAATTCCATTACTCAGCTCTTTCAGTACATGAACAAACTCATGAAGACATGTAGGCATTGTATGCAGCATGCACTACAGAGGTGCAATATTTGCAATCTTCCCATGTTGCATACCACATTGATAAATGCTACCATTACAAATGTTTACATACTGTCAAACTTAAGTATGTACGTATGTTTCCTTTACTGCATAATTGCACTATTGCTCACAAAAACATAAGGAGAGCACTATGCATACAAATATAAGCATATACAGGGAACGTAAAGCATGCACCAAAAGGTTTTAATAGAAAATGTTCATACCCGACCTAATTAACTCCATGCACAGACAACATTTTTGTGTTTCTGGATTCCTTCTTCTATGCATATGTATGATATGATGTAACCTTACCTTAAGGAAAGTATTGTTAGACCAAATGAGAAGGGTAAGGACTACAAATATAGAACTTTTACCTTCTTAAACTCCTGACTGACAGTGAAGAAAGCCACCTGGCTTACATATGTCAGTGAGCAAAAAAAGAAGGAGCTACACATGTAATGTAGTCTGTTCTGTCACCATAGAACTTTGTACTATAGTATAGTGACTTTTTAGTTCCTGCCTGTTACTGCCCCAAATATATCAGTGAAGGAAAAACAAGAGTGAGCCAAACATGTGATGTCATCAGTGATGTCATCAATGACATTTGTGATGTCATCTTTGATGTCCTGGGTGTTAGTGTTAGCAGTGCACAGTGGTGCGGCCAGTTATGGTTGCTTAGCCTACCATAACTGACGAATTTCAGGGGTTTTTCGTTTTTATTTCGAACCATAATGTCACGTTTATAAAACATTTTTTTAGTGAATTTCACAGGTTTTTAGTAGCGCAACTTAACCATAACGTCCCCTTAACAAAGTGTTTTTAGTGATATATATATATATGAATTTGTGCTGTGGAACTGTGCTGCGCCATACCTTTAGAATTACGTTTTCCTGTTGATGATGTCATGATCATCATCAGAGAAAATGGATTTCAGGAACTAGGCTGTGGCAGCAAGGTGTGCCGCAAGGTAAGTGTGTTTTTTGGAAAAAAAATAAACACTCTTAGCACCTGCATGGTATCAGGGGTGTCCAATTAAAAATAATATGACCTTGCGGTGTGACTCTGTGCTGTGCCATAGTTTCCGAAGTCCCTTTCTTTGTTGATGATGTCACAATCATGAACAAAGTAAAGGGATTATAGGAACTAGGGCGTGGTGCCGAAGTGTGCCACAAGGTAAAACATTTTTCTCCAACATCTCCAACATCCTTAGCACCTGTGTAGGAAACTACATGAGTGTTGATGGCAATATAATCTGTGGTGACAAACCGAGACTGCCAGTAACGCTACCACTGCCTACGTTAACAGTCCCTTTTTTCATTTGGGCTCTTCACTTGGGCATTAGGCAGTTACCAGTAGGGTTAGCCCGTGTTGCTTAATGTTAAACCCAACTTTGCCAGTTTAGGGTGGCTCTAATAAGAACCTTTGTGGGGTTAAGGAGGGGATGGGAGAGGGATGGAGTGGATGCAGGAAAGATGATACTTTATTTTTTTACAAGTTTTACATTTTTGGGGGTTTTATTGTTATTTAACAGTCAGGTAAAAACAAACCTGAAAAAGAGAGTAAAAAACTCTCAAAAAACAAAACTACTGCCAATTTCACCCATGCTCCAACCAGGCATCCACAATTGCCTCAATAGTTGCATTCAGTGCTATTGGCATGTAGTCCTTGCAGCACCTTCTGGAGACCTACCCTGCCATGAAGGGTCCAACACTGGAGCGGCAGAGGTGATACTCCCATCATTGGTACCAGATGAAGTTGACGGCAGAGGTGTCGAGGATGATGCAACTGATGATGATGTTACTGCTTCCTCTGTGTCCTGTGGCGTTGCAGGTCTGGCAGCGGATTGCAGGGCATTTCAACCAAGGTGAAGTGCCTGTTGCCAGAACCTGCTCCTGTAAGGGTCATGCACTTGTGGCCAGTGGTAACATATAAGGTGGTTCACAAACGTTGTGGTGCCCTGGCTGTGTGCAGGAACCATGGAAAATCCTCTGCTTCACACCTTGCCGGAAAATGTGCTCTGTCCCTTCTCGACATCTGACAGGGGAGTATCTTTAGGCACCTTGAAGTAGTGCCAGCACAGGGAAGGGTAAAGCTCCTGTGGCGGCACTAGTTGAGCGGAGCTGGCTGCTCTACCCCCTCAATGTTTTCCGGGTTTTCAGGGACTGTGACAACATCAATCTCTGCATCGTTGGTGGGTGCCTAAGGATGTTGTGTTGCCATCTCCACAAAATAATCAAAAAGAAAAATTAAAAGAAAAAAAATGAAAAGAAAAAATATAAAAAAAATCCATAAAAAGCAAACAAAAAAACCAAAACCAAATATAAAATAAACAGAAAACAAGGTACAACAAAGGGAAAAGGTTTGGATAGTGTGACAAACCCATGGTATCACAAGTAAAGACACAAAACAAAAGAGCATGTTCAAGTGTGTTCATTATACACTTTTAAATGGGTTGGGGACTTCCTAGCTTGCCCTAATACTAAAATGGGAGAAGTCTCTACCATCAAATAATAAAGGAAACACAGTCCTAGTCAGTCTATGCCAAATCAAAATGGCCTATACTAAAACACCTAATGCCTGCCCTATCTCGTAAACACACATTTTGTAAAGGGAAGTTTGTATGTAAAGGAAAGTCAGTGTTATAACATAAAGGATCAAGGTGGCTGAGTCAGCTCTCCTCACCACGTTGGACAGCACATAGTAAGGCGGCCCTCGTAGAAAGGATGATACACTCTGGCTCAGGATATATAAAAAAGGCAGTTCAAACGTGGTTTGAGGCCCACATGGCCTTCCACGTTAAAGGTCACTTACTTTCTGTTCACCAAAAGTTCTTTCACAGTTCAACAAAGGTTCAGATAGGTCTCCCTCTGTCGGGCTCGGATCTTTCAATACATTAACAGTTCACGTGGGTCTCCCTCAGTTGGGCTCGGACCTCTCTACAAAAAGTACCTGATTCAACATAGATTTCCTTCAGCCGGACTCAGACCTCGCAATCGCAGCACTTGCAGGGGTTCCCTTCCCCAAGCTTCATTCACATTTGTTAGGGGTTCCCTTTCCCTAACTTATTTCACATTCTAGGTCTCCCTCGGTCCAGTTTGGACCTTTGACTGATGTCGAAGACTTTTGAGTGTGCGTTTTTCTTTTAATAGACCTCCACAGGACCACTTCGACTTTCACTTCAGCTCTCCCTTATGTTATTTGTCACAGTGTCTCTTGGTCTCGGTAGTTCCATAACATAACCAGAAAAGTTCAAAGAAATCTTTCTCTTAAAGCTTTCACCCTTTAACTTCCCCTTTTGTAGGGATTAATCTTGATAATTTCGCATTTCCGAGTTTGTTCACTTTGTCGCTTAAGAACAAAACATCAAACATTTTGCGGAGAATTTCAAGTGGGCTATTTCCTTTCGCCGGACCACACCGTACTCTGTATCACTGGCTTCAGAGTTATCAGTAGGTTTAAAGTTCACTACTAGTTTGCTTTCTTTCGTGTCTCATCAGCACGTGCACAACCTTCAATTGTGAATTACACTCTTGTGGCTTCAATCTTTCCTAGACACAAACCGGCCTATCATGTCTTTTGCTAACTCACCGGTTGTGTGCATTCCTTTCTTTTCTCGGCAGCTTTTATTCATGAGTCAAGGTTGATACCACAGGCTTGGTCTCGCCTCCCCAACTCTGCCGTTCACCCGGGAGGGTTGCTGGTGTCCTTGAAACGCAGGCTTCTTTGTGTCTGGGATTTGGCTTTCTTTGCGTATCCTTCAAGTGTGAGTTTCCAAAACTGCCAATCCTATAATGCAACAGTCACTTGTCACTTTGCTTCCTATTTCAATTTAATATTCAGATTCCCGCTCCAGCCCAGGTTTCCTCTCTTTCTTGTCATGAGACTCACCCGGCTGGCGTGGTGCTGGCCAGCAACTTCTTGGGGATCTCTGGGTTGAAGTCAGGGTCTCTCCACCTGCCCCCACCTTCTCCCCAACTCCTTCATTCACCCGGGAGGGGAATTAATGCCTCTGGGAACGTTGGTCCTTCCCAACTCAGTCTTTCACCTGGGAGGCAGTGCACTACAGTTCCCATTATGCTCTTCTTCCTCTGCTCCTTAATGCCCCAGAGGAGCGAGCACTGGGCTGGACATGGCCCATTGTGAGCAGCTCTCCTTGTTCTGGCTCCTTGGAGACACAGCTCCCTCGCCCTGCTGCAACCCTTCAGACACCCCGAGCCAGCATTCAAGCGTGCCGCTCTCTGTTGGTCCAGATAACAATTTAGGCTGGGTTTTAGAAGAATTCCCAACTGCTGCTGTCTGAGTGCTTGGTATTTATTTATTTATTTATTTTTACTTGTTAGGTGCTTATACAGCAAGTACATTCTGTTTGAAAGCATCCACAGGTCAACAGGGAGGGGACATGGGGATAAGAAACATTAACATATAAAATACAGTGTGGGCGGGGGTAACAAACCTACTATGCCTTGTGAGTGTTCAGAACATGCAAGTGCAGAAGAGAGAGGGAATGAGGGTAGGTGATGCGGTGTGTGTGGGTGAGTAACAGGTGAAATGCATTGTCTCTAAGTGCGAGCCTCCAGGGTGGAGGGTATGCCTAGCCAAGTGCTAAGGATAGACTGAAGCTGTGGTGATTCGATGTGGGAGGTCAGGGCCCAGGGGATCCATAAGGGCACTCTGGACACCAAACGGGCAACAGTGAGATTAGCAGAGGAGAGAAGGGGGAAGAAGGAGGTAAAAAGGAAAGTTTTGAGGAGCTTCTGGAATCTGAGAAAGTCCTGCTCAAGACGGAGAGGGAGGGGGAGTCTGTTCGAAAGAAGGGAGCCAGATGATGAAAGCGATCAACCTCCTACCCTCTGTTTAGCGAAATGAAATGAGGGATGAGCAAGGGGAAACCTGTTTGGAAGAGACCTTCATGTAGCCAGTTTATCAGAGGGTGAGCCTGAAGTTTGCCACTTCCGTTCTGCCGCTCTGCACTTTCGTTTCATGGCGGCGAGTTTGGAGTCGTGCCAGGTGTTGTGCTTAGAGGCGTGTTTTAGGCAGATCCTCATGTCGGGCAATAATGTCAAGGTTGTTGGTGATGGACAGGTGGAAGTTGCTGAGAGTAGTGTCAGTGGTATATTCTGAGTTTGGGGGCAAGAGGGATAAAGGTAGAAGTGAAGGCAGCAGCTGACACTCGTTTCATCGGGCAGATGTTCGTGAACAAGGTTGGCAGGGCTTTTGGAGGTGCGGTCCAAGGGCCATAGGGAGCCATGTGGGAGGAGAGAAGAGAGTGGTCTGACCAAAAGAGGGGGGGTGACTAGAGGAGATGAGAGATGGAGGTCAGAGTGGAGGATGGCATCCAGAGTGTGTCCAGCAGTGCGGCTTGGACCAGAGGGGAGAATGGAGAGGGATAGAGAGGTGCAGAGGTCAATGAAAAGAGTGGATGCTGTGCCAGGGGAGACCAATTGGATGTTAAAGTCGCCTAAGAGGAGCAGGTTGGAGGTGGTTGAAAGTAAGTAGGTTTCCCAACACTAAGAGGGACACCAGGGTTAAATACACTATGGTCGATCCTGGTTAAACTATCAACAAAATAGAAAATTGAGACTCAAAGGAGGGAAATAATTCAATTCACTCCTTGCTGTATAATTTAGTCTAATTAGAAAATATATCAAGAGTCAAGTATAGAAAAAGGGTAGAACATTTTTATCTCATTTAAAGCTACAGGTTAATAATTGCAGTACACCTTGTAGATCATATTTTTAAAAACCATACACATGTACAGAAATATACATAGGTTTCTCAACCATATGTACACAAACAAATATAGAAAGAACTGTGGAACATTCAGAGAAAATACTCCATATGCAATTCAAATACTAGTTCATAAAAATAAATTAGATATACAGTTTGCTAATTTAATCAATACCTTTTCAGAACACTTCGTCTAAGAAAATACAGGCTAGTTCTAACCCGACATGTTTCATTCCTATTAGGCCATTATATATTCATTTTGGAAATTCTTCTGGGGATTTTCTGTGGTTATTTTTCTGATTGCATGGTGATAAGCCTTAACAAAAGATGTGGTTCGCTCCTTTTCAATTCTATGGTCACCCATTCAATTAATTAAGAATCGAATTAACGGAGACGTTCACTCTCTTCTTGAAGAAGTGTTGTCAAGTAGCTAATAGGTGTTTCACTTTCCAGGATGGGTATAGTCTACAAGAGCGTTGCCGTTCGCCAGGTCAGAGTATCGTAAACTGAAGATGATGCATATTTGAAGCTATGTAGCTGAAACTCCATCCGTTAATGGAGCAATCATTCGCTGATGTTACGTGCATATTTGGGTGTTCACCAAATCATGATGTATCACCCGTTAGTCTCATGTGTAGTGAATATATTTATTATTTGTATGGCCACACGTCACACACTTCGCTTGTACTCATTTGCAATCAAGTCCTTCCCTACTTTTGTTGCGTTCTTCGGTATTTTAAAGAATCCGTATTCTGTGTCTTGTACTAACAATGTCAGTAAAGAGGAACAGAAATCAGCCCATTCAGAGAGGTAGCGCCGGGAGGCTGGTAGATGGTAGCAATGGCCAGGGTGGAGGAGGGAGAGATGACTAATTTGCATACCAGGCGCTCAAAGGAAGAGTAAAGCTGGGTGGGTAAGATGGAGAAAGGAACCCACTCAGGGAAGATTAAGTCAACCCCACAACAAGCATGGTGAGGTCGCGGCTTGGAAATTATCCTAAAGCCGGGAGTCAAAAGCAGTGACTGAGCTGTCATTGAACCATGTCTCAGTAAGAGCGAGAATGTCAAGGTCAGAAGAAGGTGGCAGATGTCAGCAGAGTGTTTGTTGGCTGAGCAGGCATTACGAGTCGCCAGGTGGGAGAGGCAGGAGAAGGAAGAAAGTTAATGAGGGATGGCAGGATACGGTCAAAGAGGAGGTTGGCTTGAGGACCCTGAAACAGGATAGTGCAAGTGTGGTAGACATTAATGATGCAGAGTGATAAAAAGCCTGCCAAGAGGTTTTCCCACTTGGTGCCACCATTAATGGGAGAGGATGTGAAAGGGGGGGAACGGAGATGAGATGAGAAGTCCATAGGTCTGGAGAGGGGACAATGAGAGAAAAGAGGATGACGGTGAAGAGATCTCTGAAAAATGCATTGACCTAACTGTCTGCGATGGGAAGGACAGAATGTGCTCCCAGGATGCCTTTTTTGTGCTTTTTATGTCCAGATTCTGTTGTGAGCGAGGGGGGATAGGTGATAGAGTAGCAGTTGGGAAAGATTGGAGAGATGGTGAGTGCCATCACAGAGGCAGAGGATAGATGAGAGGGGAAAGAGGGAGGGGGCCTGCACTGCACAGTCCTGGCCCTTACTCGAAGGCGGCCTAGTAGTTAAGGAGGGCACAAATACAAATGTAGAGCAATAGGTGGGGCGCAGGATTCAATTTAAGAAGCACAATCACAACGGAGTGCACAAAATGGATGCAAGATATAAAGCACACCACCTAGAATTGATTTTAAAATGGATCACAATTCAGTGCACAAAATGGATGCACGATGTAAAGCACACCACCAAGATTCAATTTTAAAAAGGATCACAATGCAGTGGCACCCAGGGATGTTTAAGGAAGGCATGGTATAAAACAGTGAAGACAGACACAAGTGATCACAGTTCAAGGGTGTTTCTTGAACTTCAATGAGTTGGTAAAACGCCTATCTAAAACTAAATCTAAGTATCGGAGAAAGCAACGACCATCAAATAATAATAACACAGTCCTAGTGGAAGCCGTCAAAATAAAAGAGCCTATACTAATAAACCTATTGCCAATCCTCACTTCTAAATACAAAATGGTGTGGGATAGCAATGTATGCAAAAGAAAAGTGTTCAAGAAATAATATGTCAGGATAGTTGAGCAGTTAGCTTCCTTTCCCCACGTTTTCAGCCCGGGACAAGGCGGCTTGTGCAGGCTTCGCACACACTCGAGCTTCTTGGCCACGAGGTAAAAGTTCAACACATAGTCATCAGTGCCCTCTGCCAAAGTCTCTTTCGCAATGACAGTCTCTCAATGGATGGGCCTGATGCAGCAAACAAAACACAAAAGATCCTTTACTTTGTCAAGGTTTCCCTTTCACAAGTTCAAGATTGGTCTCCCTACTTCAGGCCCGGCCACAGGTCCCCCTCGTCCAGGCTCAGACCCCTTTTCTACAATGTTCACAATTTTGTCTCCCTCGGTCGGGCTCAGACCATGGATCCCCCTCGTTTGGGCTCAGATCCCCCTTTCCACAAGATTGACAACTTGTTCTCCCTCATTCTGGCATGGACCATGGATCCGCCTCGTCTGGGTCCGGATCCCCCTCGTCTGGGTTCAGATCCCCTTTTCCATAAGCTTCTCAACTTGGTCTCCCTCATACAGGCTTGGACCATGGATCCCTCTTGTCCAGCCTCTGATCCCCTTTCGATGTCAGAATCGAACACTTTGGAATGTGCAATGAGTATTTCTTGTGCCGTCACAGGACCACTTCGATTCACTTCACACAATTTACACTTCACATTGCTTTTCTACTTTCGTTTCCTTTCGTCAAGGTACCGTAGAGAGACCTACGATTGAGCACATTCACAGTGTCGGACCACTCTGTCAGCGATAACCTATCTTTTCTTCTAATGTTCAAAAATTCACCAGCAATTTAGCTTCACTCTCATCTTTCATCACACGCGTTTAACTATGTTCCTGCCAGCGCTCACTTTCCAATGTCTCCCCAACTCACCGGCTTTGTTGTTCTCTGTCTCTTCATTGTTCTTGGAGTCTAGGACGATACCACATCATCTGTTGCTTGTCCCTGCATTGGTCACTTATGCAGGATGACCCTCGATATTTCCGACTCACAATGCATGATTCTTTAGCCTTGTTTCCTGGTCTTGTTTCTTGGTCTTGAAGATTTCTTGAGAGTAACCGCTTCCTGTCAACAAGGTAAAGGGTGTTGCCCCTCTCACAAACACCTCTCACGAACCTCTCGTGTCTGGCCGTCTTTCTCTGCTTGTTCAACTGCCAACTTGAAACTGCTGTACCTTTGTGTGTTTTGCCTCGCTTAGAGTGTGCTCTCATGCTCTTACTTTTAAGCGTGTGGGAAGTGTAATGGAAGTCAGGTGTGAGTGATTGTCGATAATTGCCTGACTTTGCCTGACCATAGTATTGGGACAGGTCATGTACACGGCTCAGGTGTGAGTCTGTTTTCTCCCAGAGCGGGCTCTCCATGAGAAAGTGTTTGTACAAGAAAAGGGGTTGGGGGATAATCTTAATATTCCATTGGGTAAAATGGGATAAAGTTGTTACTGGGAAGAGAGAAATACCGCATCTCACATCCGGTTTTTCACCCCCACTCCGAAGACCCCTCACCCAGGTGATCCTCCTGCACTGGTCCACCCCCAGGAACTGGATCCAAAAGCGATGGCCGTGTCCTGGCCACCTGGATGACAAGTTCCCAGCGACTAGGGGTGAGACACATTCTGGTTTTTCACAGAGGCGAGAAGGAAAAGGAAGAATAACAACTTCAGTGAATTTGCCAATTGTAGGACACAGAGTGCAGTGAAGAAAATAGCAGGTCAAGGGAGAAAAGGCAGAATGTGATTGCCATAATTACGGCTCAAGGAGATAGGTGGAGGAGGCAATAGGACAGTTCAGCCATCACTCACAATTGCACAGAAGGCAGGGCCTGGGGTGCTGGGGACCAAGTTCATGAAGAACTAAGACGTGCAAAAGGGGCTGCAGCATTGTTTGTGGAGGGGCACTGAGGTAGGGGCCCTCCCGAGCCGTACCATGCTTGGACAGGGCCAGACAGGGAGAAACCTGGCCCTTAGATGGAGGCCCTTTGAGGGGGGCCGGTGATCGCCTGCCAACTCCGGGGTCTGCCTCAGGGTTCAAGAGAGGCCCAGCCAATTAGGCGTGCCGGCAGCCAAAAAGCAGGGTCAGCTGTTACATCGACCGTGCTGGGCGGCCATGTAGGAAGGCCCTCGACGGTCAGTGTTATCGAGGGACACAAAGATATCAAGGTGCGGGCAGGCCGAGATGTGACGCCAGTCCAAGTAGTGCACACACAAGAAATAAAGACCCAGAGAGCAATGCCTCACCTTTAAGTAAGGCGGCGTTGATGGGGACTGCCGAACGCTTGCCAACTCTGGGGTCTGCCTCAGGTTTCAAGAGGCCCAGCCAATCCGGCGTGCAGGCAGCCGGAAAGCAGGATCAGCTGTTACATCGACCGTGCTGGGTGCCCATCTTGAAAGGCCCTTGCCGGTCGGTGTTATCTAGGCACACTAAGATATCAACGTGTGGGCAGGCCGAGATGTGATGCCATTTCAAGTAGTTCACACACAAGAAAGAAAGACCCAAAGAGCGATGCCTCACCATTAAGTAGGGCGGCCTTGTGTAGGCCCGGCGAACACCTGCCATCTCTGGAGTCTGCATCAGGTTTCAAGAGAGGCCCAGCCAATCAGGCATGTGGGCAGCTGGAAAGAAGGATCAGCCGTTAGATCGACGCGCTGGGTGGCCATGTTGGAAGGCCCTTGCTGGTCGGTATTATACAGGCACACAAAGATATCAACGTTCGGGCAGGCCGAGATGTAATGCCAGTCCAAGTAATGCACACACAAGAAGGCTCTGCCGGACTCAACCTTGCAGCCTCCCACCTGGCTTCCCAAGAGCAACTGACTCCCTTTCCCCTGCAGTCTCTTTTCGTACACCTGGTAGAGGTTAATTTTCAGCTGGTGTTTGGTCAGGGTTGGGTCTGCCTGACCTTGCCTGTCCTCGTTAACTGAACAACCTGCTGTCAGAATAAGAGAGTCTGTCCTCTATGTCTTTTTTTTTAACCATTTATATTGATTTTATTCCAACAACCAACACAAACCAACTTACAGTGCATATAATAATATTTGAATACACATCACATTATCCATATCCACTGTTACACCCATTCCCACCCCCCATCCCGAGCCTACTCTCCCTCATGTTCTGTTTCTCCATCTTGCAATAGGGATTCCATTTCAATGTTTACTGTTTGATCCTGACCACTTGCCTTATCATGCGTGAGCCCAAACAATTCACCTGTTCGTTGTTTCCAAGCTATCAAGGTTGTAGCCTTTTCATCCCCCCCAACATTACTTGCATCTTGCCATACTGCAGTCTCCGCCTCTGCCCATTTCTGTAGATCTTTCCACCATATTTCTATCCTCGGTCTATGGCATGCCTTCCACCCCATACCAATTCTTCTCTTCGCTAATACATATGCCAGATCTTTCAATTTGCTCACATGCTTGAGTTTACGTGGTCTAGGAAACCCTCCTAACAGGCAAGCCCACACCGTGTCCACCATCATTGTGATCCCTTTTTCTTCCATTCTATGTGCTATTTCTCCCCAAAATCTCTCTATTATTGGGCATGACCAGAACATGTGTAACATTCTGGCGTTTTCTTCGCCGCATTTGGGGCATGACTTTCGTCCTGCGTTTTTGAACTTGGCTATCTTTTGAGGTGTCATATACGCCCTATGAGTTATGTATAATTGTATCTGTTGTAATCTAGCATTTCCTGACACATTCTTGTGATATCCTTGAGCACGCTCCCACATCCCGTCACTCATTGGGGTACCCACTTCCTCTTCCCAGTCCTGTCTAAGCTGTACCACTTCCTTCCCCGCTTTAGTCATCATCAGCTCATATAGACTTGCTATATAATAAATCTCATAATTAGGTAATTTTATACCCCCTTTTTCGTGTGAGTTTTGTAGCTTCCAAAGGGCTACTCTGTTCCTTGTCCCCTGCCAAAGGAATTCCCTGCATATGCTGTTTAGTCTGACAAAGAATCGCTTGGGTATGAATTATGGGATGTTCCCAAAATAGTGCAGCAGTCTCGGCAGGACCACCATTTTCAGCATTGCCCCTCGTCCCATCATTGCCAAGGGGAGCTTCACCCAGAACTTCATACTGTTTTCAATGTTCTTAATAGCTTTCTCAGTGTAATGTTGGTGCTCTGCTTCCCCCGTATGGTATATATCTATTCCCAGATATCGGAATGTGCTGACCTCCCATGGTATCTGCAGGATGGGTAACTGCTCTACCGGGATCCCTTTATACCTGCCCAGTGGAAATACACAAGATTTTTTGGGGTTCACAGCTATGCCTGAAAGCCTTGCAAATCGCTCCATCACTTCCAGGACATACTGAAGGTTTTCCTCAGGGTAGCGTAAATACAACAACATATCATCAGCGTACAAGGAAATTAAATGCGGTTCCCCCTTTATGGTGATGCCTATTATGTCATACTGCTGTCTCAGGTATATCGCCAGGGGCTCCAAGGCCAAGATTTACAGCATGGGAGACCACGGGCATCCCTGCCTAGAGCCCCTGCCAAGCTGCCACCTCTCTGATATCACCGCTCCCGTCTTAACCCTGGCCAGCGGCTCGCTATACAATATCTTGGCCCACCTGAGATACCCCGGTCCTATTCCATAATTAGTCAGGGCCGCAATCAGCCATGGCCATTTGACCGAGTCAAAGGCCTTTATTGCGTCCAACGAGACTATTGCCATCTCGCCCGCATCCCCGTTTGCATGTTCAATGACTCGGTGGAGTCGCTTAAGATTGTTGGATATGTTCCTACTGGGGACATAGACTGTCTGGTCGGGGTGTATTAATTTATTAATGACTCTCCTCATCCTGTTTGCCAGTACCGCTGTCAATATTTTACTGTCCTGGTTCAACATCGACAGGGGTCTGTAGGAGCTGCACTCACAACCTGGTTTATTGGGCTTGGGAAGTGGTATAATAATCGCCTCTCTTAGGGACTCTGGTAGTCTTCCAGCTTCGTATGCCTCATTTAGCATCTCTAGGAGCGGGGAGGGAGTACCTCATTTTTGTACATCTTATAAAATTCGCTGAGGAGTCCGTCAGACCCCGGGGTCTTACTGGTGGGTAGTTGCCTCACTACTTCTTCCAATTCCTCTAGAGTGATCGGTGCAGCTAGCTCCTCCCGCTCTTCTGGTCTGATTTGCGGAAATCCAATATTCTCCAGTGTTTCCCTTATTTCCTTACTTTCGCTGTCCTCTGCATCTCCATACAGGATATGGTAATAATCTGCAAATTCCTGATTAACTCCCTCTTGAGTGTCTACTATACACCCATCCTCTTTCGCTATCATTCTGATTATGGGTCTGGAAGCCTCGCTTTTGTATAACCATGCCAGGATTCTCCCTGGTTTGTCCCCCCCCGCATGCTGCCTCTCTATGTATTTTTTATAGTTGAGGTTACACAACCTTTCCCAGTATCCTGGACATTTCTTTTGCAGCCTTAGTATTTCTTCATTGTCTGCCTTAGTGTTACCTCCCCTTTTCAGTGCTGATTCTAGCTCCATTTCCGCTTCTTATAGGTCAGCCAAAATCCCTCCTTGTAGCCCCTTGGACTCAGCTATGGCTATCCCCCTCACTACTACTTTAAACGCTTCCCAGAGCATACCCGCTGGCTGCACGCTACCAGTATTTATCTCAAAATAGCTCATTATTTCTTCTCTCATGTCCTCCCTAAAAATATTATCTTTCAACGCTTATGCTCGGAGGCGCCATGTTGGTATCTTTGCTTTCGGGGGTCGATATTGCCATACTAGTATCAATGGTGAGTGGTCTGAGAGGACCCTTGCTTTATATTCTGCCTGTGCTATTTTAGTCATAAGTTCATGTGTGACGAATATATAGTGCAGTCTAGTGTGTAGACTCTGAGGGGCTGAATAGTGTGAATATTGTCTATCCTGTGGATGGTGCATCCTCCATGCATCCTCTAACCTGAGATCCGCTAACAGGGACTGCAACGACCTGGCAGCTGGGGTGGGTGTATCTATTTTGGTAATTGAAGTCACCTCCCCAAATCACCGCCCCCCCGAGGCTCACACTGAGTTTGCCATATAAAGTTCTAAAGTACGCCGCCGTATCCTGGTTCGGGGCATATGTGTTTATGATACATATTTCTTTGCTTTCCACTAACCCCTTTATTATTACCATCCTCCCATCTGGCGCAACCGTAGAGTGCAGCAACTGAAACGGGACATGCGGCGTGACCCAAGTAATCATCCCTCTGGCATAGGCTGAATATGATGCGCCCACGACTGTCCCCTTCCACTTCTTTCGGACCAACACCAACTTTTCCTGCATCAGGTGAGTCTGTTGTAGCAAAGCTATGTCTATTTTCTGCCTGCGCAGGTACATCATAACCTTATTCCTTTTTAAATAGCTATTGAGCCCCCTGACATTCCAGGTAACTACTTTAAGGTCTCCCATGACATGTTAGGTTCCTGCTCTTCCCTTCACATGTGCAGTCCATGTATCGTATTTTCAGGGTGTAGGCTCGTACCCCCACTTAAACTTCCCCCAACCAATCCAACCCCGCCCTCCCCCCCTTCCCAACCCCGTCACACTCCCCAACTGTTCCCCAACTTCCCCCTCTCCCCCCTCCCCTCGCCACCCCAACTTACCCTTCAACTCCCTCTCCCCTCCACCCTTCCCCAACTGTTGCCCAGCTCCATCCCTGAATCTCAGGCACCCCCGCATCTAGCCCTTTTCGGCTATTGCCGTACTCGTGGCTTAGCAGGGAGATATCGCCCTAGTGGCGTTCCTACTATTCTAAATCTCGGGGGTAGGGCCTCTCCGTCCCGTTGCTCCATTCTTCTAATCAAGTCAAGTGCGCCTAAAGCTGATTGCATTGCACTGTCTATATTCCAGTCCCACATATTCAAATGGCTCATGTTACAATGTCCCATCACTATGACTGCTGGCTTGCCATCGTTTTCTTGTCTGCCATCTCCATCCCGGCACCCCCTGCCCGCCATTTATCATACATGTCTATATAATCATTTATCATGTTCATCTCGGCCTCGCTACTCATCTTGTTCCTGCGACCATTCCTTTCGTGCACCCCCCCATCTCTCACAGTTGAGTTCTAGCTCAAGTCACTTATCTTGTTCACCGCTTCCTTGCTCGTCTCCAACATCCGGGATCCCCAGAGCCTCCAACCAGTTTGCCGCCATCTCCGGAGTCTCGAAGAAGTGTGCTTTGCTTTTGTGCAGGACCTTATGTTTCGTGGGGTACAGCAACATGTATTTGAAGCCAGAAGTTCTCAATCTTCTTTTCACCGCCATAAAGCTGTACCGTTGCTTCTGTACCATCATCGTATGATCCAGGTAAGCAGTGACCTCCGCCTATGCGCATTTCATTGTATCCCCTTTCCGAAAAAAAACTCCAGGATCTCTTCTCTGTCTATGTAAATCAATATTTTGGCGATGATTGCTCTGGGTGGGGCTCCCGGTTTTGGCCTTCTCATCAGGGCCCTGTGCTCCCGTTCCACTGCGAATCCTTGTGAAAGCTCA
Organism: Ambystoma mexicanum; assembly: GCF_040938575.1. Taxonomy (NCBI): domain Eukaryota; kingdom Metazoa; phylum Chordata; class Amphibia; order Caudata; family Ambystomatidae; genus Ambystoma; species Ambystoma mexicanum. The sequence continues at coordinate 153,944,653 of NC_090936.1, forward strand.
CCGGCTCCAATTTTCAGAATAAGCATATTTTCCACGTAGTCCGTAGGGTCAGGTCCTTCTTCACCTTCTGGCAAGCCCACCACCCAGACGTTGTTGTGTCACGCTCTCCCTTCTGCCTCCTCAGCCCGATTCTCCAGGTTGGCTACTTGCTGCTTCAGTATGTGGACTTCCTTGGCGTTAGCATTGCTTTTCTCTGTGTTCATTTTTACTGCGCTCTCCAACCCGCTGGTTCGTTCGGCCAGCGCTCTTACATCTTGCAGGTAAGCTTCCAACCCTACTGCGTCAATCTTTGTTTCCATAGACACTTTCATGTCAGCCAATGCAGACCCCCAGGAGGATTTCAGTTCCGTTATGGCCGCTAAAATTTGGTGTTCATTTGTCAACGGGGTCACTCCCTCTGTTGCAGCAGCCATTGCTTGTGTAGGCGTACCTGGAGTCTTTTGTGGTTTGGCAAAGATGTCCATAGATGGTTGTTTGATTTTACTTTTGCTTCCTTTGTGAGCCATTACCTCAGCTTTCTGTCCTCAGTCTTCCACTGTATGTCGTTATGTGCAGTTCGTTGCGGCTTGGCGTCCTTTCGAGCTTGCTGGTGCGCAGACTTGCGTGTTCTTTATTTAGCTCTGCGCCGCCGCACTATGGAGTTGCTCCTCAAGTGGCTGCCGTTGCAGTGCTTCAGCTCCTCCGACCCGTCCACTTTCTGTAGTCTTCAGGAGTGCTCACTCCGCTTGACAAGGTTCTGGGGTCTCACCATAGTGTCCTACGGTCCTCTATTGGATTGCCTCTCCGTCCCCCTTCTTCCTGTGCGATAGCATGCCTTTCATTGAGACGCGTGCATGTGTCCCGCCATGGCTTAGGTTCCATTTGTCCAAGTAGAATGGGACCACTGTCCACACTGCAGATGGGGTCACTAGGTGCACCACGGCCAGGTATGGTTCAGTCTGTGTGGGACGGACCTAGCATTAGCTCAGCAGGCCACCCACAGGGTCATTTTCAGGCAATCCGCGCCTGGGCGATCCGGCACTGTCACAGCCCTGCTCAAAGGTCTTCCTCTTACCCTCTCTCGTGGGCGCACCTCCCGGTGCCAGTTTGCATTGTGTGCTGCGGGCAGCCAAGCATTTGCTTCAGAGTGCGCATAGCCGGCGGTCAAAACCCAGGACCCACAGCACTGGGCCTGCTTCCGCCAGCCGGCGACTTCAGTTGGCAGGCAAAGAGACAGGCTACCAGTCGCTAGGGGTTAATACAGTCCAAGCGGCCGTTGTGGTGCCCCTTGCCAATCCCAAAACAATCAACGGGCTGCAGAGAACAAAGTCACATGCACTGAAATGTGAAGGTGCCCCAGCCGTGGTGCGTTGTGCTGGCGTCACATGCTACCACCCATGCTGCATTCCGACCATTGTTGTAGTACAGGGTGTTTCAGATGGCGAGCGTTGTCAGCGCCAGTATCGGTTTCATTATAACTTATTCTGTGTCAATGCCTGCGTTCAATTACGTCTCTTTTCCTCCATATGCCACTTGATCAGCGTTGGGGGTGGGGAAAACCAGCAGTGAAATCTTTGGCACGGCCGCTCTGGAGGACACGACCACCCAGAGCGGATCGTGTCCGTGTAGTTGTGGCAGCCCTAATCAGTTACTGCTTACGCTGACTCCCAGCTGGAAGCCGCACAAAAATCCATTGAGATTGCTCGTCGGGCAAAAATGTGACTATGTTGGTGATACAATGTATAACAGTGCTCGCCGACCGCTGCACTCTCCGCGCCCGCTATGAGCCCTGCTCGGCAGTTACACTGTACATGACACGGGTATTGGCCTCCCTTGAACTCGGTTCCAAGCATCGGTCCGCACTGCATGATGAGCGGGTCCTTGTGTCCTTCCATCCGCATCGCGCTGATCAGTATTTCTCTCTGTTTTGTCCCCGCCTGCCTCATATAGCGACGCCGCAGCTGCTGCTCTTCCAATCCGCCTTCATAACACGTCCCTTGTACCTGCGGCAGGGCCTCGCTTTACATCTCCGGCGCCTCCTCGCCCTTTCTTTGTTATATTTCGGTCGCCATTTTGCTGCTCCTGGCCGCGAGGTCGCTCCAACTTTGCTGTCTCCGTGCTCTCTCCCACACACACGGTTCCCATCGGGCTTTCACCGTTTCACGCTCGTCCACTTCACGTTGCAATAAGTGTGGATCCAGGCTTTCTAGTGGGTTTTTAATGCATCCTATTCCGTGGCCATGTAGCCATACCCCCCTCCTCTATGTCTTAGTGTGTTTCTTGTTGGAAATCTTTACTCCTCTAGATTGCCTCTTCTTCTTCTTGGCATTGTGTGAAAATAGGGGGTGGGTGGTTGTTGTGTTTTTGAAAATACCCCAGAAAGAGAGAGGGGTATGTGATTGTGGGTAACTGGTAGAAGGGGGAATACTGCATCTTCCCCGAGGATGTTCCCTCAGCATTCCCCAAGGATGCCCTGCCCAGGTGATCCCTAGTCACACGTCAGCCATCCGGTTGGGATCTAAGGACGATGGCCCTTCGCTGGCCACCTGAACAAAGGATCTCGAGGAACTTTCAGTGAGAAGACCCACTGGTTTCTCACAATAGGAAAATGTGCCAGTTGAGCAAATTTGGTACACAAAGTGTTCACTGTTTCTACTGGAATTTGTCTCCAAAGCAATGAGCATATGTATGGATTTCTGGAGTATGCATGTGTGATTCGCAATCTGTATGCCTGTCAACCAATCAGCTCTCAAATATCATACCATGCACGTACCCATAGACCTATCCGTTTGCAGATTTGTATGCATCCATGAATAGCAATTCGAAAAGAAAAGAGTCTGTTTTTATTCTTTTTATATTAAGGATTTTTGAATATGTTAAGAGCCAATTTGACTGTTGATAACATCAGTCGTGGCAAATACGTGTTCCTACAAATGTTATATGCATGTTTTTCCTTTTATGAATGTTTTTACGAATTGCGGCTTTTGAATCGAATGTCGAATTTTAGTGCTGCTCACATTGCGGTTTGAATCACAAAGTTTAGCAAAATGGTGTGTTTGTTCTCCAAACTTATTGAACTTTTTCGAAGAGGGTGTGCAATTGTCCATTTTTTTGTAGCGTTTACATTAAATGCTCCCTTCACATAAAATTAAGTTATTGGAAGATTAAGATGTCGTTTTTATTTCGTTGGTTGTATACATAAACATAATTCCTGATCTGACTTGTTGCTCAATTTCTCGTCTCAGTATCGTCTGAATAATTTGGAACATTATAACTTCTCAATTCACATACAGTCTCATATCTTTCCTTTTTTGTTAATTCTCAATCTCATAACACAAAGACAAAGATATTGTACATGAATCTAATTCTAATATCAGCATGTCACTCTTCCTTGTCCCAGTACTTTCGTAGATCTCTCAGTATTACTTTTGAAAGTCCTTAAAAGGAGTTCTGTGTTAATAATGTGTACGGTATATTTGTGCATCTCCTCAGTCTTCCTTGTCACAGTCACCCACTAACCACGCCTCACTATTCCTCATCACAGTCACCAACTATCCCACCTCACTCTTACCTGTCACAGTTCCTAACTACCCACCTCGCTCTCCTTCGTGACAGTCCCCAACTATACAACTTTAGTCATCCTCATTACAGCCTCCCAATGATCCCACCTAACTTTTCCTTGTTACACTACACCATTACTAATCCCTTCTTATCCAGTAGACAAAAAAGAAGAAATACTTGATAAACACGATGTTGTGTAGCTCAAGAATAGATATTGATAACAAATTATATGGTACCAGGTATTTTATCAGAAAAAGAAAACAGAATTACAGGTGGTGGGAGGTATTATACTAATAAAAGGCCAGATGTATGTTTGTCCGAAATCATCCTGCCCACTTCACCTATTATCACCACTAGGTGGTCTTACGCATACAACAATAAGACTTCCAAGTTTATCTACCAGGTAAACAAAATGTGTATTTCCACAACATTACTGCTAGAAGGAACTGTTGCCTTACGCATAGAACAATAATGTTTAAAGTTCATCTTCCAGGTGAACAAAATGTGTTTTTCAACTATGATAACATACAATTAGCTGCAGAAAAGGCACACTAAGAAAATATATATATATATTTAAGAAAAAACATATAAACATAAATTCATTTGATTATGCACTATTAATCTAACAAAATGAATGACTTTTTTATTCAATGTAATTATGTATCATGTAATTATTCATTGTAATATATTTCTTGGGATGTATTATTGTTCATGTACGTTTTAAACTTTAGTTGACTTCATATGTATTTACAGTCTGAAAATGTCTTCCTTTCGAAAACCTTAGCCCGTGTACACAGGTTTTTCCACTAGTAGCATAGTAAAACGCTTGAATTCAGTGAAACAACTTTAGTTGAGGCAACGTTACGGTGAAACAATCCGATGCAATGAAGCCCTTGACATTTGGTGAAAAAAACATTCATTAATATGACATTAAGGTGCCTATTTAACACCACAAAACCGCTGAAATTCAGCCGGTGTTGCAGCTGCGCCACCTTAACTATGATGCTCTCATTGCGCAGCCACTCAGCACACTGATGAAATGCACTCCCAGCATTCAGGTGGTTGCAGGGAGAGTTATTCACGGTCTGACACTAATGTATGCAAGTGGGCTGGCCAGCCCATCATTTGTGATGCAGCACGGCTAATTTTGTATAATTTTTAATGCTGCACATTTCTGTATTAAGTGTTGCCATAAAGTGGATCATGAAAGGCTCAACTAACTAAAGTTTCAATAAATAAATCAAATCCCTCCTAACTGATATAGAACATTGACATGTATAATGGTTTCACTACTGTATGGGAGGTCCAAAGCCTTGTGTGATTTTTGCATGGTTCTTAACTCTAACATTCCCTTATGCTGTTTTTTATCCTATACTTTTAGGTGTCTGTGCAAGATTATTTACTCCCTGATTTATCAAGATAATGAGCATACCTTGTCCCAGCTCAAATACCTGCTGTTCGACCATAACATGATTGAAGTTACCAAGTGAGCAGAGTCGCAGTGAAGGAATATGTTGGAGGTGAGAGGAGCGGAAGGGGAGACTGGTGTGAAGGAAACTGGAGGAGAACAGAGGCAAGGAGAGAAGGGGACTTAGAAAAGAAAGGCAATGACTGGGAGAGCAAGAGTGAACATCAGATGAAGGTGGAGACTAAGAGAGGATGGGAAGAATGATATCACGGGAAGGTGATGAGACAGAAAAAGGAAATACAGGAGGAGGTGGTATAAAAATACCAGGAAAAGCTGGTGAGACAGCAAGAGGAGGAGAAATATCAGGAGTAGTTGGTGAAATGTCAGGAAATGAAAGGCAGTCAACAAGAGGTGGTGGTAAGACATCTAGAAGTGGTGAGAGATGAAGAAGAAGAAAGAGTAGAAAGACATTAGTAGGAAGAGGAACTTATAGACCAGAATGTACAGCCATTGCGTAATGAAGCAGAGTGAAGGAGTAGCTTGCGTAGGCATAGATGAAGAGGGACGTTATCCCAGATACACTACATGCCTGGTGGACCACTGTGGCGGATTAGAGTACGTACGAGTACATGGTGGGGTGAACAAAAGGTAACAGGAATTCAGGATATGTAACGGTATATTATGAGAGTAGATCGGGAAACAGAGGAGGGTTCCTGAGTAGCAAGATTGTTATAGAGGGGTGAAGAGATTAGACAGAAGAGGAACTTGGGCAGCAGTAAGCCATACCCCAGTTGAGGCCCAGACTAACCACCCTCCGACACAATCAACCGCACAAAAATGAGGAGCAGGCCTTGAGGCTTAAACTTTGTGGATTGCAGCCTTATTTCTGTGGTCGCTAAAATCTGGATATTGTCAGCAGGCCACCCCTAGAACTGGAACTTCAAGAAGGTGAAGAAGGAGAAGAAAACAGTTATTGAACACCTGGAAATGAGTACAGGGGCACTTAACTACCCCAGGAAATCCAAAATATTTTAATATTACAGGACGGTAATCCAAAATGTTTCTTGGCTAATGGAATCATTAAGCGCCTGAGCCTTAATTGGGCATGGACATCTCATGAGCTTCCTGATCTAAATCTGATCAAAATGGTCTGGGGACTATTTGCAGGATATCTGAAGCAGGTTCATAAACCCATGGACAAGGCACAGCTAACTGATGGAGTCAACAAGTTTTGATTTGTAGGGCTATCATGCAAGATTTGCTGCAGAACAATTGCAGATGTTAAAAAGGTCCGACCATTGGCCATCAAAAGGAATAGGATAGTGACAAAAATGTGATATGTGTATTTAATGCATGTTCCATGAATTGTATTCTTTCTTTAGCCTCCAATTGTGATGAATAAAAGAACTATGATATCCTGTATCAACATATTGTATATCATTTTCAATTTGGAGCTGTTTTGGGGGTAGGTGGCCAGGCCAGGAGGTCACACCGGGGGCATTGTGGGGTTTTTGGGCGAGCAATGTTTTCTTTGACCAAAATAGTGACAACGTTGGGGTGGATAGTGCTCTAAAAGGTACAGTAGCTGTGATTACCCTGAAGTAGGTCTCTGTGTAAAAAAACATAGACACAGTTACAGTCCCAGTAAAAAACTTCACATACTTTCTAAGGCAGCATTTCCAGGATTCCCATTCTATTGAAAATGATCCTAGCATGTGATCTTTGTGCAAGAGAGAAAACATACAGCATGTTAACGTGATGGGAAGTCATTATAATGCCACACACTATGGTATCCACATATAGACCTACTACCAGGGCCTATAATGTAGAAAGGAGAAGATACATGGCCTAGCTCTTACTGTACTGCAATAGGTACATTGAAGAATGCACCATGGAGCATAGACATTACCAGAATGGGTTTCATAGATGTATATTTGAATATGTGCTAAAATAAAATCTCTGGAGGGGAAGCACAGGGGAGAGGTTGCACTGCATGTTGCAGGTGCTTTGAGCTCACCCTAAAATGATCTTGTGTGGAAATCATATAGCAGCGTTGCCCGGGGCCATGCAAAATACCCTTTATGGATGGCCTGAATACTACAGCATACATTTAGGCAATCAGTCTGGTGAATGGGTTGGGAAGGGAGGCATGAGGAGATCAAGGTGTGCTTCTATCTGTGGGGGAGAGGAATTACAGATAAGGGCCGATGCAGGTGAAGGAAAAGGAGGCAAGTGTCCATTCACCCCTAAATCTCACTACATAGATCTTGCCCAAATCAGCAGTTCTATTTTTCTATACACATTCATAGGGAACTGAGTGCTGTCTTTATATTTATTTGAAGGTATATATATATATATTTTTTAACCAAATTGTTTTCCATAATTATATACATGCCCCATAAAATGGTAATAGAATAAACACTGGCAGGGGGAGTTCAACTGTGATTGGCTGGGCCAACTTTATTGAGTGGTTTCCATATATGCATCCTATACATTGATCTACCAGCAATGTGAATGCTAGGAGCCTAAATGCATGTGGGGTTTAAGAGCTTCTACAGTAAAGAGTTTGCTGGCCCTGATGTGAAACGTACAGAGCGCATTCCCTGGATTCCCATGCTTATATGCCATTAGGGTGCAGGAGTTGAGCACACCAAACAAACATATTAGATTTGCATATAAAACAAACATGCTGAAGTACTGTTTGACATGGATTTACATAGGTAGGCACAGTACCAAAGAAAGCAGGGAATACATAAAAACAAAAAATAAAAACAAAATACAGTATGCTCAGTAGTGTCTACTGTATGCAGTTACAGCATACCATTGGTGGAGTGGATCAAAACCTGGGGCCTCATTACGAGCATGGAGGTAATGAAAAAAGGAAGGCGGAATGGTATTACCGGCATCGCTAACGGGTCCAGCCCATTACGAGCTGACAACCCGGCAATACCGCCACCGCCTGCACCGTGCCCCTTCATACCGGCATGCGCACGTATGCACGCCCCTTCGCGGAGGAAATACCGGGATGCCGCTAACAGGAGGACATCACAAGTAACGCACGCATGCACTTACCGGCATCCTGAAGGCGGTAAATAGGGCCTGCACGATGGCGGCAATACAGGCATCGCAGACCACCCGCAAATAGCAACCTGCAGTGTAGCCAACTGCCACTGGTGCACACAATCACCACAGGTGGAGTCAATGGAGCCTTTCCCAGTACAAAATGAACACACCCACACACCACACCCCTTCCCACACCAAAATGATCCCACTAGCTGTTGCAATCCTGGGGCTGGAGGACATGCCTCTACTGCTAGAACAGCAACAACAACTACAACAACAAGGAGACGCAGGAGGAGAAGGAGGGTGAGACAGGCCCAGCAAGTCCCACGAGTGCAGCCAGTGGTACCACATAGGCAGCTACCAATCCCTCACATCAGTCCATTCAATCTAGCCCCTGAGCAGATCCACACCCTGTACTGGTTGGACCGGGACACCATCACCAACATAGTGGACATGATACACGATGACATCATCAGCCTGATAGAAATCCGCACTGCCATCCCCCCTCTACTGAAGGTAGTTACTGTGCTCCACTTCCTGGCCACAGGCACCTACCAGCACACAGTGGGGCAGCTGCATGGAATATCACAACCTCTCTTTTCACGCCTGCTGACCCAAGTGCTGGATGCCCTCCTGAAGCACGCAAGCACCCACATATCCCTATCACGGACTGCCCAGGAGCTTGCTGAAACTAAAGTAGGCTTCCACGCACTTGCAGGCATGCCCAATTGCGTTGGTGCCCTCGACTGCACCCATGTAGAATTGGTGGTCCCTCATGCCATGGAGGCGGTGTACCGCAATCGCAAGCAATACCACTCCATCAATGTGCAGATGGTATGTGACTCCAGCAAGATCATCACACATTGTTGTGTCCGATATCCACACATGATGCCATGGTGTTGTGGAACTCCACGCTACCCCGCTACATGGAGCGACATGCTGGACAATGTGCCTGGCTGCTTGGTAAGTTGCCTGACAGGCCCATGGCAGTGCAGTGAGGGTGTGAGACGGGGGGGGACGCATACTTCACCTGGGTAAGATGGGGGAGGCGCATACTCCACCTGGGTGAGATTGGATGGTGAGTGGACAATGCACATACAGCGAAACACTGTAGCCCTGAACATCCCAACCTGAACATAACACATCAATGCCACACATAAGACCAATGAAGCAGAGCAACTGACAATGTGCCAGACGTGCATGCAGGCCACCATGGGAATGTCAAGCGATAGATGACAGAACATGATCACACCTGTGGCAATGCCGCTATTGGGAATACATACAGATTACCACACATCACCAACATGGGTGTTTAAACATTGTCCTGCATCCACAGTACATCTGCATCAGCATGCAAGTGAACGCCCTGCATCAGTTGGACAACGCAATGCACACCAGCAGAACATACTACTGTACACCTTGTGTGAAATGAACCTGTGTGCATGCATCCAGGGACATGTGCATGTCAACACCGAATAGCTGCAGCCATGGTAGTGACCACTAAGGCGACCGGTCTGATATCGACTAACACATACCTCATTGTGCCCCCATGCAGGTGATGGTGGCTATCCCTTGAAGCCGTGGCTACCTACCGCTGTACGGAACCCGCAGAACAGACACGAAGAGGAGCACAATCAGGTTCATACCCGTACCCGTGTTGTGATCGAGAAGAGCTTTGGCCTGTTGAAGGCACGGTTCCACTGTCTCAGCAGGTCTGGTTGAGCACTCCTTTACAGGCCTGAGAAGGTGGCAAAGATCACCATGGTCTGTGCCATGCTGCACAACATGTGCATCCGGAGAAACATAATAATGCCACCTGACATTGACCTGTATGCACCGGAAGAGGAGGAGGATGATGATGGAAGAGGAGCAGCACCCCTGCCAGTTCGCGATGCATAGGATGACCGTGCTTTGCGCCAATCACTGATTGATGATTTCTTCTGAACACAGGGATGCTGATGGGTCTGTGTTAGTACTACACTGGGCACTGGGATCGAGCAGATATGGACACAGGGTGTGTGGGGAGTTGGGCACTGTGCGCATTCAAGAATTGAATAAACACACACGAAATGAACAATGTCCAGTCATGAAATGATTTTTAACACAACAGGTGCATTGGAATATAAACAATGTAGTGCTAGAACCCTCCACCTCACACACACCCTCCCCCCTCACCCCACCCTCCAACACCCTCAACACCCCATACCCCCCATAACCCCAACACCCCATACCCCCCAAAACCCCAACACCCCCAACACCACCTCCCCCCTTACCCATTGTCATCACACACACAATGTTCTATTCAAGAGTTTTGCAAGGTGGCACTTGGCACATGCAGGGTGGTCCTGCTACTTCCGGCTTCTCTTCGGGTCTGGGGTGGGCATGTCCGTTTGGCGTGCACTGCGCCTCACCATGTGCTCAGGACTAGAGGGAGTCGAGCTGGAAGGTGTGGTAGATGGGGTGGAGGTGGGTGGGCGTGCCACTGCCGGCGCTATTTGTTGCTGCTGCATATTCTCCAAGATCCTGCCAAGGACCTCTGTGACTGCAGCTAAGCTGTCCCTGATCACTATGGTGTTGGCATTCATGGCAGTGATGGAAGCCGCATTTGCCTCCCGAATCTCGCGGCGGGTCTGTTCTCCCTCCGCCACATACTGGCGTACCAGCTCAATCAAACAGTCCTGCCGGGCCTCAACCCTCGTGAGGCGGGCCTCCATGTCTGTGGTGGCTGTGGAGGTGGAGGGTGCTGTGGCAGGGTGGCCCAATGCTGGACTGCCCTCAGATGTTGTGGACAGGCATGGACTGGCCAGTAATGTGGCATGTTCTAGCATGGGCATACAGGTGTGCCCTATGTGGAGTGCAAGGGGGTGGGCTGAGGACTGGGTGTATGTGGACATACAACATGGATATTTTTCTCCATGTCAGAGAATTCCTCTGCGTGGCCCTCCATGTCGCTGAGGGGGGCAATGGCTGCTACCTCCCCTATGGAACTTGTGGTAGCTGACTGGGTTCCATCACCCTCTGCCTCTGCAGGAGTAGTCGACTCCATTGTGGCTGTATCGTTGCCTGGTGTTGTCTCCTCCACAGCCGCCCTGGCCTGTACTGCTGGCCTTTGTTGGACTATGGGCGCTGTTGTTGCCCTGGAGGTGGAAGGTCCACTGGCTTCTTGTCTGGCCCTGGCACCCTTTGAGGCAGACTCCTGGCCATCACTTTCTGCTTCTGTGCCTGTGGGGGTACAAGAGATGCAGGGCATCAGTGATGGTGGTACGTGCAAGATGCATGATTTGGTGCAGTTCAGTATTTCACATTTCATGCATTGCTTTCTTGTAGGTGTGATGCTCAGGGTACTTGCAATGTGGGGTTGCCATTTGGCATATGCAGTGCACTCTTATTTCTGGACTGTTGTGTTCTTGGTGGCATATTGTTGTATTGCGGTTTGCATGATGTGCGTCATGTGATTGATCCCTGTGTGTTGGGTGTCTGTTAGTAATGGTATTGGCACGCAGCATGCATTTCATTGTGCCAGGGTTTTTGCCCACCATCTGGACATGGATGTGTATATGTGTGTATGATGGCCCATACATTGACTTGGTTCACTTTCACATCTGTTGTGCTGCATCATGCTTTAGTTTACTGGGGTTTACGGGGTCACTCACCTCCATCTTCTGATGTCGCCGCACCTGTCTCCATTTTACCAAAGCCCTCTATCGACTCCATATTTATCATGGTGCTGCAGGTCTCCTCCCATCGCATCAATTTGGTGGGTGAGTGGTCCCCGCTGCCTGTGGCCATGGCCAGGCTGCGGTTTGATGCTAGTATGTTTCGCACCCGGAGACGTAGATCGTCCCACCTTTTTCTTGTAGTCTTTCACCGTGCGGGGGATGGTGCCAACCGCTGTCACCTTCCTTGCCGCCTCCTCCCATATTTGTTTTTTCTCAGTTGGGCTTCGCGCTTCAAGTTATGCGCAAACACCTCATCTGCATGGGCTGCCAGCGTATCCGCAAGCATGTTGAGCTCCTCGTCAGAGAAGCGCTTCTTGCGCAAGCGGGGGGTGGAATTCCGGGTTGCCTTTGACATGATGGGATGATTGGGCCTGCTCTCCACTCTGTAGCACTGCTGTGTTGAGAGGATTGCAATGGATTGTGTTTTTTAAGATGGCCGCCGGCGCAGTTCCCATTCCGGCGTGATGACGTCACTTCTGGGTCCGGTATTACGAGCCTGGTATTTGCATGATGGTATTGCCGGTCTGTTATTAAGGGGTTGCTCCTGGGCAGAGGCGGTATCGGCGGGTCCTGTGATGGTGCTATCGGGGGACTGGGGGGCCTTTAGCGGCATGGCGGTGCAGCCATTACCGGCACGGGGGTTCGCGCGTGCTCGCGCTCTCGTAATCAGCCGCTATTAGCGGCCTCGAGGGTGCACAGACGCGCTAATAGAACCATGCCAGTAATGACTGCGATTTTACTGCGATTCTCATAATGAGGCCCCTGGTGTACAGTTGATATAAGGGTACACATTGTTGTTGATGCCTTCACCATGATTGAACCCTGGTTCCCAAACAATTGTGGTTACACGAGCCAGGCACACAACCGAAGTTCCACCAATGTTGCAGGGAAGGATTGTTGTTTGGATGCCTCCTGTGCTCGAAAGGATCGATATCACACTCTCTTCTTCCTCACAACACATCCATAGGTGTTTGTGGCCAGGGCATGCAGGTGCAGGTGTGTTGACCCCATTGAGTTACAAGGAGCTGAGAAATGGCCTCTCTGAAGGCTGCGACTGGCCAAATCAGAGTGATAATCATACACAAAAGACAGATTTCAATGCCACAGCTGCATCAGCATTTGTTGTAAATTTGCTAATACCCAGACTGACGCCACATAACCTACTTTATTTATTGGAAGGATTATGCCATAGACTTGAATTTTTAAGAATGCCTTTCTAAAGAAAAGGCATGGATAGTTTATGGAATGACCAGGAGCATTGTTAAGGAGGCAATGTGTGTGATGATGACTGATATACAAACTCCACTGTAGTAGCACGTATTTGTGGAAGCTTTTAGTTCTTCTATGCAAGATTATTCACTTCCACAGAGAGAGTATGATTGCAAGGTAGATACTTGTAGAAGTGAGTCCTTGTGCAACTATGTCTTGACTAAAGAAAATCATGTTTTCAAACAATGCATTGAATAACATGTGCAGATGATTTTTATTCATTATTCCATGTTAATGAGAGCAGATCCACTTTTTGTGCTCAAGCAAACATCTTGCATAGATTATCCCAGGCAGCGTGAAATCTTCTACCCCTAATTAGTAAACTATATGATCATTTGCAAGCAGCCGCAACATGTGCTGTTGTAGATCCACATTGTTTGGTCGGATGGGCTGTCACAAAGGAGGTGACTGTAAAAATCCATTTGAAGATCAGTTTGCCACTTCTGAGTATAAGGTCATGCTTTTTAGGTTATTTAATGCCCCATCTGCTGGCATATACTTGGAAGAAATTTGTCTGACGACCTCTAGCACTATTTTTATCAGAATAATTGGGGGTGATATGATGATAATTTTAAAAGACCAGATGCCACCTCAACAATATGCCATCTATGTATTATCCAGACTATGAGCCAACAAATTACACACCCAGATGTAGACATATGTAACCCTAGTATTGTTTATTTGAAGTAAACAAACTATGAAACCAATGCTTTGGTTTAGTCCAAGGTTCAAGCAGTTGTGAGGAGCCAGGAATGACACATGAACACAGAGGACTCATGGTTTTGGCAAGACACTTTTATTTGAAATAAAAAAGGGTTGGAAAAGACCTCCCTAACCCTAATCTAGGAGGTATTTCCCTGTCTCTACCAAAACTAATGGGTCTGTCCTTCAAAATGTTCAAGTTCAATACACAAATGTAAATCTAACCAAAACGTTCCAAGTGGACACATTTTCACATTTGCAGGGAATGGCTCCCTTCCCCAGATTCCACAACAACAAAAGCTTCAACAAAGATCAAGCTCCTTCTCCGTTCTGGGGAATGACTCCCTTGCCTAGGTCTTCTCTTCGGGTTTCATCTATTGTAAACTCCTAAGTGCATGTGACTTCCTAGACATTTCCCCTTTACTGTATTCCAATTTGGGTGTGGTCCAAGACACACAGGTAGCCTGGTATACGCTCCTGCCAAGCTCTTCTTCACAATCTCAAAGGCATGTGTCTTCTTTGAGATTCTCTTTCCTTCTCTACACACTTCCCACTTTAGCCTTTAAACGCACTTGACTCTGCCTGGTATACTCTCCTGCCAGGACTTTCACAAAGTTACTTGTTAACACTTAGCTTCACCTTATATACTCTCCTGCCAGGACTTTCATGCAATTACTTTTAAACACTTATCCTCATTTGGTGTATTCTCCTGCCAGGACTTTCACACAGTTACTTTTCCCATTCATCCATTAAACTATACTAACCCAGCTTTGCTGTATAGTTCCTTGCTTAACAATGTTTGTTTCAATAATAGTTCACTTTTTCATACAATGGGCTTTTAACCCTTTTGCAAGTCTATTTGCATTTATTTGACTCTTCTGCTGTTTGGATCAACTTCAGCACTGTTTCCTGCAGTGTCCTCTTCCCCAGCGTACTGGTCGGTATCCGCCCAAGTGGCCATGCAGCTCAGCATCTGCAGCTCTCTCTGCTTGCTGTCAGCTGCTCTGGTTTTTAAACTTCCCGGCATGGTTGAATGATCTCCAAAGACTAGACCGCTATGTGGGCTCTTCATTATTCTTTCCCTTTTCCTCGTCTAAATGGTTACCATAAGATTCTTTATATGATGTTGAAGAAGCTGGCATGAGATCTTATTGGGAGTGATCATTACTGCTCCCTGTCTCTTCCTTATTTAGTAATCGATATACTGGCATTTGTGCCAGGTTGGGGAATTCTAAGAGTGGGCCTGGTAAGTGATTGAGGGAGAGTTTTACAGTATGCCATTAAGGCATGAGAACTGGAGGGAACACCTGCACAGTGGAATGGGGGGCGTGTGAAATCTTCCACTGATATGTCATTCCCCTGAGGGTACCCTCCCCCAAGTGGTCCTCCCTCATATAGCCAGACCCAGGGTCAGGATGAGGTAGCAGCTGCCGTGCCCTGGCCTCATAGGGAGAGGCTACCTCAGGGAAAAGAGTGATGACATCATCAGATTCATTACACGGTGTAGGTGTTACAGAATATGAAACAGATACAAAATAATTCTACATCATATAACTTTTTGACAAAGCGATAATGCCAAGTTTTGTTAGTAGCTGTGTTAATTCATCATGAAATGTGTATGGAATGAGTAGACTATGAAGACATATCTCGGGTTAAACAGCACATCCTTTTATGGTTGAAACTCCTAACAACCAACTCCCTCTGAATTTCACAGAAACATTTAGATGAAAACATGCAAACCAATTATTGATATCTGGACCAAGAGGTGAGATTTGCTTATTTTTCTTGCTGGTGCAACAATAGGACCTACTCTGTCCCATGTTTCGCCAGGTAGAATCCAAAGATAAAACATAGAGAACTGAAGGGGCACAAAGAAAGGAAGAGACCAAGGAGGAGCAGAAAAGCTATCTCTGATCTTGACACATCTACCTGTGTTGGCATCAAGAAAGGATTCAGAAATGAGCAAAGAAAGTAAGAAAGTAAATCAGCCATAGAGCAAAGGGCAGGAAAGAAAGTTCCGCCAAGATAAGGGGGATTGCAACATGACCGACGAAGGTCCCAACATTCGTTGTAAAGAAAGGTGTCCCATGTCTACCCTCACCTCCCCATTGTGGAATGGTTATCCCTTAGGACCTGCTGGATGTTCCCCGGAGGATTATATCCAGTACAGGAGTAGGGCAGCTGGAGTGTGCCCTGAATGTAGCAGCCCAGAAACATAAAGAAGCATTGTCTGAAGGTTCTCACCATCATTTGGACCAATATTTCTTCCACACCAGTGGCCTCTTTGGTAATAAATGTCAGGGAAGACATATAGCTGCTTAAGTGGCTAATTCCCAAAGTGAACAAATGAGAAAGTGCATGAGATTTCTTTTGAGATGCAAAGATAAATAAAATCATAATATATCATTGTATAGTTAATTTTGCATGTATCTGTTTAGGTTAACAACATTTTAACATGGCTGCCACAAGAGAGAAGTCTTTACTCCTAAATGTAACGGTTCATTAGCCAATATTGCACTCAGGAATTCAAGCGGCCTCCTTCCCCTTTCGAGATTGCCACTCCTCAATTCTGTCCCGGTTATTCACTCAAACATGAGGCTTCAGTATATCCTGCACCTTTCCCCAGCGACCCAGATCCACTGGGCCTTCCAGCCACCAAACTCAACTTGATTTTCACTTCCATGCCAGAGAAGCTCCAAACCCTGAATGCAACCAACACCCCTCAACTGATACTTAGCACAGTTGTCTCTCTTGATCTTTTTGGACCATCAACATCTGAAATGATCAGACAGCTGATATTCCTCGAGAGCTTGCGGAAGAACAGAGAAGAGGTGACAGTCATTAAGAGTATATGTACTTGATGGAAGAGACATGCAGTGTGTTGTTGTTGTGAAGTACAGGTCTACTGCTAATCTTTTCAAGAGGCGTACTTATCACAACAAAACCTTTTTCAGATGAAGTGGGAAGTGCTGACCATTTTAGCTCGAATTCCCCCATCAATGTCCCCCATGACATCATTTTTGTATCTCCGTGTTGATTGCTGCTGTATTGTCATTTATGTGCATAATGGCAGAGTAATGGGAATAGGGGTGGGCTGCAGTCAGGAAGAGGTGAACCCCACAATAGACTAGGGTGTACTTGTGTGGTGAGGTTAGAACTTGTGGTAGAACATTAAGTGGGGTGAGAAGAGAGAGCACGGGTGAAGAGAGAAGGCGAAGGATAGGTTCCATTAGGCACATGACCATTTCAATCCATCGAGTAGGTCTGGGCAGGGACAGGATCTCAGGACAGATAACTGGCAGGTAGAAATGGATGAAACAGTAAGCTAGGTTTGCAGCCACCTGGTAGATGCTTTAGTGTTTCACAGATCCTATTCAGTCCCAGCCTCAATCTTGCTGCAGGTCTAATGTGTGGACACACAAGGACCTAAGACCCAAGAGCCAGTGTCTTCTTGGAGACGAGTGTGAGAAGTAAAGAAGTAGGGACCATTGAACAAGGAGACAAGAGACCTGGGGGACACTTAAAACCCCAGGTTTTGAGTGATTATAAACTGAGCATCTATCCAGGGTGGGGCCCTGGGTTGAATTTGCAGGGTAAAGATAAAAACTTTGCATTACAAGGAAAGGCCATCCTGGTTTGTGGGACATTACATATTCCGTCCCATCCCTGAAAATACCACTAATATATCTTTGAATATATCTCTGTGTCTTACCCTCCTGTTGATCTTGCTCTGCTTTGTGACAGCTGCCAATGGACATTGATTTGAGACCAGCAGAAAGGTAGGTTCTAGAGACCATTGACATTGCAAGTCTTGAAGGGTTGGCTAGGGTGACCACTGAAAGACCTATGACAAGCAAGAAGGTGGTCTATGGCACACAAGTAGTCGCCATCATCAAAGACTGCAACAGGTCAGTGTTGAAGCAAATGTTGTCATATATAAGTCAACAGTTACTGCTGACATTTCATACTGGCTCTAATTTTCTTTTAATGTGCAATATTGTACAATGGGTATTGGGCACTGAGAAAGAATACATTTAATATGAACACTCCTGAAGAAAGTGGCAAAAGTGCTGTTGAGGTAAGAAAAGGTGAAACCCTTATTATGGGAGAATGCAAGTGTTGAGATGTTTACCTGCATCGATACATTCATATATGGAAAGGTATACATTAGGCATAAAGGATATGTGTAAAGTTCGGTAAGAGACACTGCTTTTGCCATTCCTGTACTAGCACAGAATGCTAAGTCTCATTGGTCCTTCATTCTGAGGTTCAGCACTCCGGCTCAGCCCCCATACCTGCTTTGCCTGTGAGAATAGTCCTATCTTTCGGGCTACTGTGGAATGTGCTGTCTGTATATTGTGCAAGTTATAGCCTACCAGGAGTACACATCGAAATGAGAGACCTTGGTTTTGGCACTTCTGAGATCAGAGGTGCAGGAGAACTGCAGACAAACAAAAGCTATTGTTTAGCAGATGGACAGTAAGCAGATATAGACTGACTACACCATGTGTGTCTGTTCCTGTGTGTTTTGTTGGTGGAACACTAGGAAGAGGACTATCACTATTGTTCTGTACAAATAGGTGATTCTGGGAGAGAGGAGACAGGCTGCAGTACCCCTTCATGCTGAGCCGTGTTCCCATGGAAAGTGGCTGGGATAGAGTTGTTTACCTCCATCTCCTGTGTTTGTGCTGTTTGGGGGTCGGGAACTAGGAACCCCCATGTATGTTAAAGGGGGATCTATATGAATATAGCACATTTTTTACTGCAAATCTGAAAACATCACATTTATTTCTTATGTTTTTACACATTTAATTCCAAATAAATGTGGGGGCGACCCCCCGCAGCCCACCCCCCACATCTTTATTAATACCCCAACCCTACCCCCCCATCTATTTATGTGAAGAAATGTGCAAACATGTGATTCACATTTTTGTTTGTTTTCTGATCCGTAGTAATGGTCTGCAGTGCTTCGTAGCGACACCTGTTATAGGTACTAGAAGAACTGAGTCTAGTATCTGATTTCAATACTCAGATGCCCCAGCCCTTTGAGAATGAAAAGATCTCAACGTGGGTGTCCAACCAGCATCATGGACTCCTCAGCCGTTCAAGGTATGTCTTGACTTGACCCTATTCTGTTCACATCTTGAAAGGCAAGATTGATGGCCTCAGGAGGCTCCTCTGGGGGAAGGCAGGGAGAGATTAAGGATCGTCCTTCAGTGGACGGGTACATTCACTTTGCGGAATAGATGCCTTGAAGCATGGCACCTTGAGAAAAAAAACATACTAAGCGAAAGATGCACATATAGAAAAGATAAATAAAGGAAAAGATGAATTAGTGAAAAATGTAGGAAACCCTGCAAAGGAATGGCAGCGTAAAAAGGAGGATGAGCGTCCATTGCAGAGTGAGAGAAAAGGGTGTTCGCTTGAATCAAAAAGGTCATAAAAGATGCAGTGGGCACAGTACAATGGAAATATACCAGTACACTGCTTAAAGATTTGGGGGATGTTTTGGATGAACTCATCCACTTTGGGGTGCTCAACTATCCAACAAAAGAATACAACTGCAGTGTCAAGGGCCACTCTGTGCAAAGGCTTCCGATTCACTCTGGAGATATCTCAACCCCTGTTTACTGGTTTGGAGTCAGAGTATAGATGAGTAAAGGGCTTCAACAAACTAACTGCAGCCTGCATGTGAAATGTTCATGAAGCCATCAAATACCGTTCTCCCAAGAATGGAAGAGTGTACTGGAGGGAGAAATTGGAGGAATAGCAGGGGGAAGTTTTAGAGTTGGTAAACAATTTAGAGAGATGCCCGCAGGAATGTCAAGAGTGATCTAAAATTAAAGAAGTGTTCGATTTGTGTGTTATCAGTGCTCTCATGGAGGCAGCACAAACTAATTTTTGAAAAGGGTGAACAACCCCCACTCTATTATATTGGTGCTTTCAAAGGGCAAGTGTGTAGGAGTATGGGCTCTGAATTTTAACATTTAGACTCAGCATTGTAGCATTCACATTTTAGCATGGGTTTGAACTTCAACTGTGGATAAGGGTGTGAAATGCAGAATTAAATCGATGCCAATGCACAGAGATTGATCACTTTGTCCATAATGCTGTTTCAATAAACTGAGCAGTCTGATGAGAATGCATAATGCTCTGAAAATGGGAAGAACAACTGACTTTATACGTGCTGGCTGGATTTGCGCTGTGTGGTCGCTGAAAAATGTGAAGTTCTGTTCTGCTAAAACATAACTTTGTTTTGGAGCAGGAAGCGCAAGAGAAAAATGAAATCTTTTTCTCTACAGCGATGCAGTTGAGGGTACAATGAGGAAAGCACACAGAGGCAGATCGCGTAATTCTTAGTGGGATGATCTGGTCAAGGGGAGGTGTCTTTCTAGATTGACAAAGGTGTTTGATAAAAAGGGTTTTGAGACAGAGTAGGATTTCATTCCTCTTTGGGTGCAGAAAGAGGAAGGAGCAGAGGGCTGGCTGGGCAGACAGGGTTCAGTGCTGGCAAGCTGACTGATGCTGAAGCTGTTCTTATCTGGGATGACCGTGTGTGAGATAGGCAGAAGGACTGGGGAAGATTTTCCTGCCAAACTGAGTCAGGAATACCGCCAACAAATCTAGGTTAGGTCAGGGGCTGGTGATGTGAATGATACCAGGTAGCCTAGGCCAAGTAGTTCACTTCATTTTAGGTGCTGTATTAGAGATTCTATTTTTAACATGCATGTAATACCGTGTTTATATTTCTCAAAGTCTTAAAGTGTTTTTCTCTTGCCAAGTTTCACGAGGCCAAGGACAATTGGCAGGGCTTTGCACAGCTAAAGCGCTGAAAGCTATTGCAAGAAGAAATGTAATTGCACTGTGAAATATAATGTGGGCCTAAGTGTCATTCTGTGTAACTTGCATGATTCTATTTTACGATAAAAAACAGATTAAAAAAGTAATTTAGTCTCATTATGTTTATTCCGCATTCAGTCCCTTTCATTTGGCATGCCTAGGGAGACAACTAAAGTAAGAAATCTCTCAAAGTAAAATAGCCACTGTGAGCTGTTTATCTAGGGAGATTGAATGAATGTTCAGTATTTCAATTGCATGCTTTACATTTGTTGAAACTCAGCCAAAAGGGCGTAGTGTGGTATTGTACATAAGGTACCACAGGAGGGCATGAGCCATCTTTCCAGAGTGTATCAAGTCCAGTATTTTGTTTGATGTTAGTGACCCTGGTAAAAATAATTATTAGGCAGTATTCTGAAATTAGTCTCACTACTATAAAAATACCACCAAATACCACCATAATGAAAGAATTCAATGAATTGATGGATATAACCTCAAAATATATCTAACAAGTGCCAGCAGCCTCACTCCCAATTACCATAAAGCAGGGAAAAGAGAGCAAATATTATGAAGTTGACACAGTGGATGCATTGCCAGAGGAAGGTAAAAAGGGAACCATCCTTGTGAGCAGATAATCCAATTAAGTGGATTGATTGACAGCGAAAGATAAGGAGGCAGAGGTGGTAAGGAGGAAATTGAGAGAGGAGCTCAAGATGTTAGGAGCTGAAGGTGGATGAAGGAAAGGATTTGCTATCATAGTGAAGATATCTAGATGCTACCAAAACATATGTCAAGGAATACAAATCAAAGGGGCACCGCACAATATTTAAAACGGCAGAATTAAACAAGTAACTCAGCCTTATAAAGGGAATAACCGTTGAGAGACATACCAGTTGATGGCTGAGGCATGAATGAGTGGCTGGAGGCTTGGTGATTCCAGTTATCAAACATGAATTGCAGAACCAAGCCATATGTAGGGTTCAGTACATGTATACCTATGAAACCATTCCAAACACCAGGCGACAGGGCTCTAGATTGAGTGTTAAAATCATAGCAGCTACATTATACAAATATTTTGCCATTCAATGTTGGTTGGATTCATTTGCTACACTGACTCCAAAGGATGATCATTTTCTGCGGGAGTAAGGTGTTGCCATAAAGAGTTTTTGAAGGGAAGCAAGATTTGTCGATGAAATAGAAATTTCGTATTTTGTCGACTTTGCTCCATAAAAAAGAGGAATGTAAGACGGATGTAGTGCAGAAGATGGCAAAAGAGGGCAGATAGAAAAAGATATTGGAACAGGTAGGTCAGGAACATATGATCCAAAAAAACATTGTATCTGTAAGGGAATGTAAAAAGTGGGCAGATGGAGCTTAACCATAAGGAAGCTGGGGAGGAAAAGAGGTTAGAAGTATGCCCAATGAATAAGGGGAGGGGTGCCAACAGCAAGGACCCTCAGAAGAGGGAAAGTTTGGAGCACAAGAGGGAGGATGGAGAGGAGGAGGACAAAAGAGGGGCTGGGCACATATGTCGGAAAGAGCATAGGATTTGGTAGAAGTAGAGTGATTTGGGATAACAAAGAGAACATGATGTATGAGACCTCGGACGGTCATGTGAGGCCATGGATGAGCTTCATATGAATTAGACGGTGAGGGAAAGAATGCCCAAGAAAGAGTGGGACAGTTAAGGGGGCAAGTGATAAAGAAAGGGGCAGTGACAGCCAATAGGCCAGGAGAGCCCGTACCAGACCCAGAAGGTAGGGGAAAATGTGAACCGGAAAAAACCTGGCACTTACTATGCAAATGGGGAAAAGCCAGTGCAAGACACTGCAGGAAGGGCCACCCACAGTTACTTGACAAATGGGACAAGACTACCATGCAGTGCACTTTTAGTGCCTGGGGAGTCAATTATGAAACCAAAAGCATTAGTCCATTGTGGGGCTGCAATGTCTTTGACAGTAACAGAATTCCTTGCCGAGAAAGAATACAAAACCATTGAAATTCAAGGATTAGGAAGGGAAGCCACTCCCCATTCTATGGAAAATATGAATTTGAAATGTGTTAATTTTGATTTGAGAGAACATCGATGACGATTGCAGTCTTTGAGGTTTACAGCCCCTTTTGTGCCACAGACTCTGCCTTCTTGATTGCCATAGGTCTTTCATTGGTCACCCCGGCCAAAACGTCATTGAATGCCAACATATTTGCGTAGAATAGCTGCCATGGTCCTTACACTCTCCAGCCCTCTCGCCTCATATTGTGAATGGTTTCCATAGGTACAAATGCGCTGAGCCCTACGTGTGGCTTGTTTCTGCAGTTCATTATTGAACATAGAGGTGCAGCCTTGGAGGAGAAGGAATGTTGGGAGGTGAAGTGATAAAATCAGATACATTCTTTTTGGATTTTGCTAATACACCACTGTGGCAATCATCTGAAAATGGAATTGATTCCAATGTGTGCAGCCACAGGGAGTGTGAACAAGAACTAAAAGTTAACCATTACCACTGATTTGGACAAAACACAAAGTAGATTTTGGGAGTACAAAAGATTGCATAGAAATGCACATCAAACCTAATACAAAAAACATGAAAACATACACTGTGCTGCAGGAGTGTTGAATCTGTTACAGAGACTTTTAGGGAATTGTGAGAGAGCAGTCTTTGCACTGTTTTCACTGATAAAGAGGAAAGCCAGGTGGTGGATACTAGTGATAGATTATAGAGAGTTGAACAATGTAGTGTCCAAGACCGCCCAATTGATTGTTTAATTGCCACAAATGCTTGATAGGGGAGGGGGGGGCGGTCTTTATAATCCTTGATGTAAATAACAGCTTCTGAGTTTCTCCCCTACACAAAGACAGTCTGAAGTATACTGCACTTGGATCCGAAGGAGAATTATTTCTCTGGTGAGTTTTGACCCCGGGGTTACCGGATAGGCCCACAATATGCCACTGAGTAATGACAAGGATCTTGGGTGATCTAAATTGTGTAAACATGTGGCTCAATATGTTGATGCCATTTTGATTTGTAGTAAGAATGAGCAGAAACATGACAAATATTTGAAAGAAATGGTGACGCGAACCGGGGAAGGGAGATTAAAACTAAAAGTCACAAAAACTCAATGGAAAAAAGAACAGGTACAATTGTCAGGTAGGTCTTTATCAGTAAAGGCCAAAGGCACTGTCAAATACAGACTACCAAGAGGACATGTTGTTACCAAATCCCAAGGCTCCGAAAATCTTTGCAGTCCATATTGGGTATCGGGGATTTTCTAGACAATTTACCAGAGTTTTTTCAGAGTTGGCAAAGCCCTTGTTGATTGTTTGAGGCAGAAAGAATTTCATTATTTTGGTCCATTTAGCTTTATTTATTTATTTTCTTGCTCCCATGCTGCAGCAGCTGACTGGACATCTTTATTTTGCTTCCTATCTGCACATTCATATTTTGCTTTTGTTTTACTTTCTGTCCATTATTTATTGTAATTAACTTCTGGTCCTTGTATGCTGTGTTTGCGGCGGGAGGGTGCCTGGCCTCCCAAGAGCGCGCTGGTGGCTTGTGCACGGTAGATGCTGTTTTATTTGGCCCTCACTTGCACGCATGGTTTCCGCGCAGTCTTTCTTCCAGCCCTAGCAGACAGGAGTGGGCTGATCGGCAGCTGTAGGCTCTTGGCCCTCACAGTCTCCTTTCTCCCTCAGTGACAGGCACGTATCTGCAGCCTCCTCGGTATCATTTCATTTTCTATTTTTACTGATACTGTGTGTTGGTTCATTTAGCTTTATTGATTTATTTCTTTTTAGGCACTGGGCTGCTGCCGGGCTGCGGCGGCTGACTGAACGACTTTATTTTATTTCTATCTGCACGTTCATATTTTTCTTTTATTTTACGTTCTGTTCATTATTTATTTTAATTTACTTCAGATCCTTGCATGTGGTGTTGATGTCTGGAGTTTGTCTGGCCTCCCAAGAGTGCACCGATGGCTCGTGCCCGGTAGACGCTGTTTTATTTGGCTCTCACTTGCACGCATCGTTTCCGCGCAGTCTTTCTTCCAGCCCTAGCAGACAGGAGTGGGCTGGTTGGCTATTGCGACAACATGTCTATACTTAAGGTCACAGGCCCACGTGAGCACAGCAGACATGCGCAGCGGCCGCGTACCTTGCGCGCAGAAGTCACGCCTAAGTCCTGCCCGCCTGTGCTCTTCCATTTGCAGACCGGGCCATGGACTCGTCATTTTTGGAATGCTACTTGCCCCATTGCACTGGTATGCAAGGAGATAACTTGGTTGGCACTAGCTGACAGTGTGCTACCTTCTGTCTTTGTAGTAAGTTCTGCTCTTAGTCCATCGATCGATATCCAGGTAGTGGACCCCCACAAAGGCCTTTTAGGAAATGCGCGCTCATTGGTTGCACACTTTGCTTTCTGTTATGACTTAATTTCTGAGCTGCATCTTGAGTTCCTCTGCCTGAAGGAAACCTGGTTTAGGGACTTATCTGGTCCCTTGGCCACCGAGGCTCTTCCCGACAATTACAACAACATATGTCTTGACCATATTTATTTACACCCCGTTGGTGGGGCCACTGTAATCTATTCTCAGTTTGTGGCTACCTCTCTACCTTTGGCACACGACATTAAGTTCGAGGTTCCTCTGGTTTGTCTTACCATCTCGGCCTCTTGGCCAGTGCACATTCTGACTGCCTATTGCCCCGAGGCACCAATGGGGGTATAGTTTTACTGAATCAGGCAACATTCCCCACTTTCCCATAGGCAAAGAAACACTTTGGTAGACCACACTCTGTTGTAGTTACAGATGGGTTTCCTGGGCTCCGGGGAATTGGTGGATTACCTCACATGGGAAGTACATTAGATGGGGCTCCTCCGGTGTAGCTTTCCGGGCTCATGGCCCAGCCTTTCTTCTTGACAGAATAGGTGGAGGAGGGTTTCAGTTCAGTGGATTTCTAAGTTTTGAGGCGCTCCATTGTTGAGCTCTTTGCATGCTGATGGCTAGCTCTGGAGTGAGTTGATCCAACTCTCAAACCTGTCTTTGGAGATTTGGGGGTAATGAGAGCGAAAACTGTTCCAGACTAGCATTTGTTTGAATTCTTCTAGATTTTCCTGGGACAATCATTTCTCCACAGGCTTCTCGTCCAATAAGACAGCTACTGGGGGGTTTCGTGGGCAGCTCTTGGCTTCCCACAACTGTTGATGTTGGTATTCGGCATCTCGCCCAAGCCTTTCTGATATTCCTATGCAGGTCACCCGCCAGCACTACGGTTCTAGTTAGCCACTTGTAGCTCTCTGGCCAGTTGTTGGGCAATGTAATATGGTCAGCTACCCCGGTCCCATTTGGCCATCTCTGCTATCTTTTAAATGTTTTGGTTAAGTGCATCAGGGTTTTCTTTTTGGGTGAACTTCTACAGGAAGGCACTGGTGGGTCTTGGGGTCTGCAGCTGGCCCATGAGCCCCAATTGTCCCTCGATCAATGTAGCCAGGAGGGATTCAAGAGTAGGGGACTCTGTCCTGCTCTGGTTGGCATCCACTGCTTGGACCTTCAATGGGATTTTTTACTGGGGTGCAGGAACAAAATTGGGCTAACTGACCAGGGCAGTGCATTTAGGTTTATTCTGCCTAAACTGGCCGCACAGACCAGGAATTAAGCGGGGTAGAATAGTCTAGAGGTTTTTATGCCCAATGACAGTGGTTGGGAACACTGCTTCTGCCATCTACTATCTGTTACATTGTGGACATGGAGCTGCTAAGGATGTTGTCATCCTACTTGGGATCACCCGAGCCTATTCATGCATCCTTTCAGTCAAAGGTGTATCTATGTCCTTCTTCTGCACTAGGAGAGGATCCACTGATAAAGGTCGCCTGCTCAGGATCTGTGTCTGAGGTTCCAGCTTCCCATTGGAAAAGCTGTCATCTCACAATGTATTCAAAGTTGACACTCTGGGTTTGGCTGCCTTGTTTGACAGACTGATGTTTCGCTTATCTCCCTGACGCCATAAGGGTACCCATCTGCTCCCCTCCTCACGGTTCTTGTGGGATTGTGGATAGCTTATGGGGTCTAAGCTGGCATTTCCAATGATGACACCATCTGACAGATGGCCCCTGGGAATTATATACCAACTCGAGTTAAATGTTTGGTTTTGATATTTTTATTATTGTTTATGTATGGGAAAAAACCTGTGAGCTCTGTATCTATGCATGATCTTTGAGAAGTCCCCCCTAATCCAGGACAGGGAAAGGTCTGTTGCAGTCACTTCTACCCAAAGAGTCTCTTGTGCAGGATTCCATCGGAGAGGTCCTGAATCCTCTTTGGTAATCCCATTAAGATGTAGTTCTTCAGCAGGGTATGGAAACTATTGGTACCAGGTAGGTGTTAAAGTGTAAGACTGTGTTTTTGCATCACTGTTGCCTGGAATCTCTGTTCTTGAGAGTAGGATGCAAGGCAGCTCTTAGATCAGAATGTGGATGTGGTGGTTGGGTGTATCTCTGAACTCCCTATTGATCCCATCCTGACTTCTTGTTTTTCCTGTCCTTTCATCACCATAACACACTCTTCTTCCTCTTCCCATCTGGTCTTGTTCCATCTCTGCTAGTTACCCTGTTAATGACAAATCGCTCTCCTTCATCTTGCTGAATATCCTCTTATTATCCTCCATGAATTCTCCCACGTCCTTGTCTGCTATTTCCAACCTATACCTCTCCCACCTCCTCCCGATGTTCTCCACATTCTGCCATTAATGCTTCTCTTTCTCAATATGATTTTAACCTTAACTTATAGTCCAACTTCCCCTTCTGTTGTTTTCCAGTCTCTTCCAATAACTCTCCACCCTCCTCCTTCTGATTTTCTCCAACCTCCTCCAATAAGCCTTGCTTGTTAATGTCCTCCAAGCTCAGCCAAAAAGTCTCTCCTGCTAATGTTCTCCAAACCTCCTCCAATAATTCTACACCCCCAATGAGTCTCTCCTGCTGCTGTTCTCCAAACCTCCTCCAATAATTCTACACCCCCAATGAGTCTCTCCTGCTGCTGTTCTCCAAACCTCCTCCAATAATTCTACACCCCCAATGAGTCTCTCCTGCTGCTGTTCTCCCAACCTTCTCCAATAATTCTACACCCCCAATGAGTCTCTCCTGCTGCTGTTCTCCCAACCTTCTCCAATAATTCTACGCCCCCAATGAGTCTCTCCTGCTGCTGTTCTCCCAACCTTCTCCAATAGTTCTCTCCTGCTGATTGTATCCCATCCTCCTCCTATTGATGTTCTACAGTTCTTTCCAGCAGCTTCTCCCCTTTTAGTTCTGCACCCTTCTGCCTCCACTGCACTTTTCTCCTACAGACTATGAGCATCTCGCTGATTCCGCTTACCATCCTTCATCTGCTCCTACATCCCATTGATTGGGATGAGTGCTCTGTCTTTTAAAGTATCTTGTTCCTTTACCTGGTCTGGATTTGTTCATTGGCTTCCACCTGTACCCCAGGGAAGGGGTGGCTTAGGATTGGGTAGCCCCTGATATCTTCACTGGGGTGAACCTCAAGAGAGAGATGCTATACAAATATGTAAGTTGTCTCCCTGCATGTAATGGTATCAAACCAGTTCATAAGAAAAAGGATTTCGATAGTATCCCTGGTAACGAGCTAGGGGATACATTGGGCTGTTGTGCCTTGTCTCAAGGATGTAAAGAATTCTTCGAACAGAGGGCCCAAATAATGAACTCCATCTGTACTAAATATGCCCCACTAAGAATAAGCCCTCCTGGAAGAGTTTCCAGGGCCTGGTATACTCCACAGCTCCTGGAGCTAAAAACTGAATATAAGCATCTTGAGAACAGATGGTTCTCTTCTAAATTGCCTGAACATGCCTTGTCAGCAAAACTAGCTCTGATTAAGTATAAAAAAACTATTTATAGAGAAAAATCCAACTTCTTATCAGGTAAAATTACAGCGGCAGCGAATCATCTGCAAGAGCTTTTCAAAGTAATTACCCATTTTGTTAAGCCTAACACGACTGCCCCAGTGAAGGAGTCATCCACAGACCATGCAAACGGGCTAAATACTTTTTTATGCATGAAATTACGAGTATTCAGGATAACATTAAGTCTCAAAGGGAGTCAGATAGTACGATCCTCTTGAATGTCACAAACGAAAATACGGCCTTAATCAAAGATGCAGCTGTTGGGATGAGTCCGTTCACTTTCAAGCAGGTATCAGAGGAGGACATCTTTAACCTCCTGTGGAAATTGAAACCCATGAATGACCTACTTTTCCCAATTCCTGCGTCCATTGCCAAATGGATCTCGTCAGAGCTAACCCCCTTTATGACGAGATTCGTAAATGCATCATTCGAGGAGGGGGTAGTTCCAGACCTCCTGAAATTGTCGGTCATTTCTCTGATGTTAAAGAAGGCCAGTCTTGACCCTGAGGTCTATCACAATTATCGTCCTATTGCCGGCCTCACTTGGCCAGGAAAGATTGTGGAAAAGGTGGCTACAAGCCAGTTGCAGAACTATGTTGAAGGTAAGGGCCTCCTTCACCCTTTACAATCTGGCTTCCATACCAAATGTGGGACGGAGTCCGCCTTGATGACAGTATGGGACGAGTTGTTGCTGGCAGGGGATGAGGGTAAACTCTCCCTGCTTGTGATGCTCGACCTATCTGCCGCTTTTGATACAGTAGATCATGGTATTCTGCTAGACCGCCTCAAAAACACAGGGAATGTGGATCCCTGTGCCTTGGATTGGTTTGCATCTTTCCTGGCAGTGCGTAAACAACATGTTCAGGTGGATGGTTTTCTATCTGAAATCCTTGCACAATATTGTGGTATTCCACAGTGTTCAGCACTTTCTCCTCTCTTATTCAACATCTACCTCTGCCCATTAATGGCCATATTGGAGAAATATCAGCTTGGGTTCCATGCATACGCTGATGACACACAGTTGTATATCAGACTTGATGATGTGGATGGTTCCCTTGCTAAGGTGGGCAGATGTTTAGAAGAAGTAGGGGTATGGAGGGCACAGAACTGGTTACAGATCAATCCCAAGAAAACAGAGGTGATCCTCTTCAGACCAAGACATCTCTTGGAGGGGAAGGGTAGTCTGCCCCCACCTCAGTTTCTAGGTTCCACACTAAAGTATGCCCCAAAGGTAAAGAACTTCGGATGCATATGGCAGAGTGACCTGGGATGTGCTGGCCAGGTGTCAGCCAAAATTCAATCTGTCGTCTATAATATCTGTTTTCTGTGGCAATTGCTCCTGTATGTACCTGAAATCGATCGCCCGGTGGTTGTAGGAACTTTACTCATTTCCAAATTGGATTATTGTAATGGCTCCTTACTGGAGTGCCGGCTAAACAGATTCATAAACTGCAAAAGCACAAAATGCAGGAGTCAGATTAGTGTTTGCTGCATAAAAAAACACTTTCACTTCAGGCCTTCGCCATTCCCTTCACTGGTTAGCAGTGGAGGACCGCATAAAGTTTAAGACTGGCTTCTTAGTGTGTAGGTGTATCAATGGTTTAGCACCAAGCTATCTAAGCAGTAAGCTGAATCTGTATAGCCCTGCTCAGGCTCTGAGGACGGAAGATAAACTCTTGCTTGTTGTCCTGAGGACAAAATGTGTTTCAAGAGGAGACTGTCGATTTTCGGTTGCTGGACCTAGATTTTGGTACAGCCTTCTGCTGAATTTAAGAAGGACCAATTCCTTTCTGGCATTTCGACCAGGCTTAAAGACCCACCCTTTTTAAATAAAAGCCTCCTTTTTTCTTGATCTCAAGGATATCACTATTCGGCTGTATGATTTTACACTCAATCTTTCTTTGTCACATGCACCAGGATTCTATTCAGTTCGTTGTGTACACGTTATAAATGTGTCAAATCAAATCAAATATAAGAAAAGGGCTGGCCATCCTGGATTCTATTTGGCCAGCCAGGTTTACTTTGGTGGTTAAGTCACCTTTTCATTCTCTGCAAGAATATTGTGATTCTTGCCTTGCGGGCATCCTATGGCTTCTCGATGGGATGGCCATGCTTGAGTTTCTGCAATAGTGTTAAAAGATCTACTTACGCAATGTTGGTTTTGCAACCCTTGCAGGAACTGAACTTCTCTGATAATTCAAATTGAGAGGTCACAGATGTCTCAGCAAATTTGCAGTGTCTGCAAACGCAGGAAGACCTTGGGGTTCTACAGGGTTGGGTCTATCGACTTCTGGCCTGCCTGCTCAATTTCCTTACCCTTATACAGGGCTGCTTGAATTATCTGAAGGAGAAGTTTCTTTGGTGTTGCAGATACAGGGAGTTGTGCATCTGGTAGTTTCTTCAGGACAATCCCCTGCTAAGTGAATGGGCTGTGGGTGAGGTCCAAGGGAATCCCCCATATTTCTTCCCTGGGGCAATCATGTTGGAGCACAGGGGGTCACCTGCCCTTGAGTTATATGTGCCAAAGAACCTGTAGTCAAGCAGGGGACCTAATCCCAGTGCCTGGAATTATCCTAAAGGACTATTTTGGAGATTCTACCCACTCACTCATTGTGCGATAATGGTAGTAAATAGATCTCTGTCAGATGTAAGCTGTTAAAAGAGTGGCAAACAACTCTGGCTAAACAACTCTGGCTATGTTCTTGTGAACAAGATGAAGGTAAAGATGGGTTGACCAATAAATATCCAAATTGGGTGTACGCTCCTGTGGGGTTCAGGATGATCGCAAGGATAGCTTTTTGAAAACAAAGGTAGCCTAGTGAGTGCTAGAAATTGGAGAATTTGGTAAGGGAAGATAGCGTTCATAAGTGTTGGAAGCTATGCAAACGCAAAATAGAGCACATCTCAGCCATGTCCCAGACCCTGGCAATCAACCTAAACAATTTGTATTTACTTGAAGATTAGGGATGTTATATAATATCAGAAATGACTTGCACTAACATATTTACAGATTGTAGTGGCATTCCCCTGAAAGTGTGACTGTAGAACAGCACAAAGATACAGGTAGTGAGCCTGTTTGCAAACAAAGTGGGGCATAGACCAATAACTAAACAAAGCAAATAAAAACATAGGGGGCAAGTGCTGCAAATTAAAAGTAGTACTGAACAAACATATACAATTACATAATTAATTACACAGCACTTTAGGGAGTGGATGGGTCATGTAGGGGAGATGGGATGATTGGAGCTCCCCCTTTGGCCTACCAGTGAAGTTTAAGCCATGCTTTCAGGAGATCAACAGTCGGGCTGGCTTTGATTTTGATAGGCAGTGGGTTCCAACGGAGAGGGTGAGTAGGAAGAAGGAAAGAGTAGAAGCAAGAGGAGACAAGGGGAAGGACTTTGGCTAGAGGGAGGAATGAGTAGGGAAGTAGGCCAAGGAGTAGGCATGAGCAGTAGTCGAGTTTGCTGAACACGTGGGTTGCGATAAGAGCTTTCGTAGATTGGCAAATTAGTAAAGGATGAATTTTTGGGATGTTGAGAAGGTTAATAGAGGGAGATAAAATCGAGGGAGTCGTATTGGTGAATGATTGCAGTCAGAGGTTGCTATCAAAATTAACCCTCATGGTTGCAAGCCTTGTGAAAGGGAGAAATAAGGTCAGGTGGGAAGCAGATAGAAGAAGGGAGTGTTGGGAAGAGTGTAGGGTTCAGCACCAGGCAACAGAGAGTCCTTCAATTATGGATTGCAATGAGACAGTTGGGAATCCGTTCTGAGATAGATGGGTTGAAGGAGGGAAAGGAGCAAAAGATGCGCGTGTTGTCAGAAAAGACGTGATAGTGAAAGATAATGGGTGAGATAAGTCTACCTAGAGCAAAGTTATAGGGTGTGAAGAACAAAGGTTCCAGGATTGATTGTTGTGTGACACCAACTTGGACAGGGGTGGGGTTATTTAAAGGAGCAAACTTCCAGGTAGGAGACAATCCAGGCTAAATCGGAGGTGCAAACCCGAAGGTCTTGGAGAGCGATGAAATGAGATGGGTGGCTGACAGAGTCAAAAGTGGCAGAGGGATCCAACAAATTGAGTACAAAAGAGAGTTTGGAGTGCTGAGCATCAGAGAGAAGGCTGAAGACCTGCATGAGAGCAGACCTCGTATGGAAGCCAATTTGAAGTGTACCTCCAAGGCCATTATCCTCAAGTTGCTTAGTGATCTGGTCGAAGACCACCTATTCAAGGACCTTTGAATAATGAGGTAGGAGGTAAACTGGGCAATAGTTTGACAGGACATTTGGGTCAGATTTGAAAGAGGCACATACAAGTCCACTGAAAAGAGAGGTTAAAAAGCTAAGAGATGAGGGCAGATTATTGGCACTAAGTATTTGGCTATTTGAGTTGCAAATGGGTCAATAGGAGCACAAGATGGGTTGGTGCTGGAAAGGTGAGGTGCTAATTCAGTACGAGAGATAGCAGAGAAGTAGTCAAAAGTAAAAGTGATAGAAAGTTGAGGTAGTGTACAGAATGAGGGAGAGGGTGGAGAAAGAAAGAATGAGAGTGTAGAGTATTTTGGAGATTTTAGGGGAAAAGTAGTGGACAAATTAATTAGTAGAAAGAGAGGTTGCAATTGTTGTTGATTTGGGAGGTGTGTGAAAAGTTTGGAGGGTAGATGAAAGCTTGCAGGGATGGGTAAGAAGGGAGGAGATTATGTTTGTAAAGTAGGAGAATTTGGCAGAGTGAAGTGTAATTTGAGACCGTAGCAAGGGCATATTCATAGGAAACGAATAGGGTGGAGTGGGATATTTGCATCTAAAACGTAAGTCAAGGTGCATGTTTGTATTGAGGGTCATGTTCTCAAGTCATCAGGGGCTGAAGATGGGGTGGGAAAGTGTGAATCTGCAGGCAGGAAAGCAATGGTCAAATGGAGTCATACGTGCACAGTCAAAGTCACAAAACATATGGTCAACTGAGAGGCATAAATAGGGAAGATAGACAGGAGAGAGTCCTTGCATCATCAAGGTAAAGGGCATGCGATGTCTGATTGAATTTCCTTTTGGTCATTGAAGAGGGGAGAGGAGGGTGGAGAGACTGAGACGTGACAAGGAAACATAGAGTGATCGCAGGGAATGGCTTCAATGGAGAGGTCTGAGGAGAAGAGCAAAGTAGAGAGAAATACAATGGCAAGAGAGTTCCCACTAGAGTGGGTAGGCTGGTCATGGAGAGAGTATGCAGAGTGGTCAGGTCAGAGAAAGTTAAGTTCAAAGCGGGTGGCTGCAAAGTGCTTTGAAAGGTCAGTGTCTGAAATAACTTTACAAAGGGATGGGAAGTAAATCAAGGTGAAGATACAGCTCATGGAAGACGGATATGGGAGGGTAATGGGGTCAATAGAGAGCTGTGGGTAAAAAGACAGCCCCAGAGCAACAGAGATGGAGAGGCCATGTTAGGCTCAATTGTGTGAGTGAAGCTGGCTAAGTGTGGAGTTCTATAGAAATATAAAAGCCAGTACAAAACAGTGATTTCAACATGAGGCCTAGTGAATGAGTGAGAATGGGCCTCCCTCCATTTTTTTAGAATGTACAGGCATTCAGCAGAAGAAAAGGGAGACTTAGAACTCGAATATTGTTAACTGCATCCAATGGATTCCAAAAGACATGTGGCACTGCAGATGCTGACTTTGTTTAAAGGCACATGTGACAGATTTAAGGCTGCAGAAGTGTGCATGGAAGGAAATAAATACATTTGAAATGCTGTGCATTTGGAAGCTAAAAATGAGCAATGATGCCTTACATTTAAATAATAAAGTCGAATGACAAATTGCCTCCCTGAGGAATAAAGAGACTTAATTTCAGCACATAAAATGACAACATTTATAAGGAAAAGCCTATTTCGTTTTTGTAGCAATGAACTCTGGTTCTTATGCAACTGTGGCCTAACTGTGTGCACTAGAGTAATAGTGAACCTACCTCTATTTTCTAATGTAGTATAAAAGAAAGATTGTATTTATAAACAACAAGCATAGATATCATGCTAAAATGTTACATGTAAGCACATCTTGTCGATTTAAAGCTGCATGTTCTGAAGGAGGGGTGCAGCTGGTGTGTTTCCCACTAAACTGAAAGGTCTGTGCATTTGAACTCAAGACATTTCGTTGAGGACCCCTAGGAGAAGAAAGTCTGTTTGTCAATTTAAATGCTTAAAATACACAAAGAAGTAGATTGAAATTATGGGATTTACAGATAACACGACCAACAGAAATGACCTTCAAGGTTAGGTTCCCCATAAAGTGTGCATTAGCTCTGAACAAAGACCCTTTGAAGCTCAAGAGAAGAGGACAGAATAAACATTGGCCAGCCAGATGTCCTGAAGGGAAATTAAACTGCTTGGGGTGATCATAAACAAAACCACCTCTCATATAATGCATTGCCATATGTTTAATATTGAACACATTGTCCTAAATAAAAAATGCATCGTGTGTCCCAGTTGGCTATCCCCAGGTTCATTTTAAAGGGTATACAAAGCCAGTTGGGACCATGTAAAAACACAATTTTTGTGATGTACATAGTTTGTTATGATCGAAATTATGATTCTAGCATTTTCATAAATCTGGGGAATTGGAAATATTGATAGAATGATGGACGGTGAAATTAATGTTGGAAGTATGTAGTGTCAGAGTTGTAACCATTTTGGCTCAGCAGCAAACCATGAAAAATTGTGTCTCCGCCAAGAAAGATGTGCCATAAAAATTTAGAATCCAAAAATATATAGATTTACATAGTTATCTGAAAAATTAGCATAGCTGCCATGTTGTGAGATTTTCAGAACCCAAAAAGGTTAAACCCACTTGTAATTTTGGGATGACAAATCTTTCTCCTCTCTCCACCTACATCATACATATCTCCCAACCTTTGGTCCTATCAGCAGCCAGTGGTCGTCTTGGTGAGAGGGGAAGGGAGAGTGCTATCCAATCCTTACAGTGGGAATTATGATAATGTAGGACCTTCATCAGCCCTATAAGAGATACATTTTGCATCAGATCAGGGCTTTTTCACTTGCTTCAGAGAGGTAGCTTGCTGCTGGACTCTTGTGAGGAATAACTAGCAGAGAGGCCTCAATCCTTGCATTGGAGACAGTGTCAGGGAATTCTAGAAGTGAGCTGGAACCCAATCTGAGGAGCCAGAGGGAGTCTGGGTACAGCAGAATATCCTTTACTGAACCCCTTGACCAGATCTGTGCTGTGCCCAG
This sequence comes from Ambystoma mexicanum, assembly GCF_040938575.1. Classification (NCBI taxonomy): domain Eukaryota; kingdom Metazoa; phylum Chordata; class Amphibia; order Caudata; family Ambystomatidae; genus Ambystoma; species Ambystoma mexicanum. Next base: position 153,980,331 of record NC_090936.1, read on the forward strand.
AGGAGCCCTGCTGTTTTTCTCTGACCAAAGCCTCCCATGTAAGTAGAGATATCCTAAATGCCATCAAAAGTGTGAGGGGAAACTGCCAGCCTTGATCTCCATCTCACATAGCGAGTAAGGGGTTGGTACTGGGAAGGCCATTGGCACATAGTATTAAATCCAATTCAAATTAATTCCACTATAGAAAATCAACCTATCCATTTAAATTGAATTGTGTTGGTAACAGCTCGCCTTAATCCTTTCCATTAATTTGTGGAGATGGGGGAAACTGTGTAGATCCTCAGCGCATTGAATTGAAGTTAAATCAATGAATTTCCATATAGAAAATCACAGGATGAGTGTTGTTTGAATTCGAAACTAGCTGAGTTCATGCCCAGTGTGTATAGACAATAAAGACTTGGGTGACTGTCCTTCTGAAACCCCTTACTCCTGTACCGAAGGTGGTGTCCATCATCCCAAAATAAGTACCCCTAAAACACTGCTATTCAAGTAGATGTAGAGGGTGCCAAACAATATTTCCCATTGAATCCCTTGCCTCCCAAACCAGAATCCCAAAGCACTGCTTGTCCTTTGAATGTGTTTTGCAGAATGAATTTTCCATTGTATTGTGAAAGTTTTCTATTGGTTAATTTTCAATTAAATCTGATATAAGTTGTGACTGCATATTTAAAAATGTTACCTGTGCCATATCAAAACTTTAAGTCCTTTAAACCTGTGTTAGTCAATTGGTGCAATACATTTGAATTTGTGATATTGTGCAGTGCCACAGCATTGCTGTTTGATCTTTGGGTTGCTATTCCATTTTGTCAAACCTTAAATAAATATATATTCTTACTATACACCGGCGTGGTTCCTAGTTAATTGGTGCCATAGGGTATTTTTTGGGTTGGAGGCCTCACTAAAGTTTTATCTGTATAAGTGCTTTGGGTGTGCGCCACCTTGCTTGGGGGGGGGAAGGAACTCCCTGAGTTGAATGCGACCGCCTAATAAACTGCAACAGAGCCAAAACAGTGACTGGAGTCGAAGGCAGGGCTTGAATAGCGTGGCGTGTAAAGCAGGTGGAGAGCTGTTAGTGTAGCACCGTCAGATGATGAAATCCATGCTTCTGCAATAGCAATAACCTAAAGTTGGGTGTGCTGAGGGTTGACGTGGTTCAGTGATGTACAAAGACTTGTTGCAGAGATTTTATGCATTCCAGATGCTAAGTTAATGAGTAATAGGAGGTGGGGGAAGGAGCAGTTGTTACGCAGTGGGCGAAGGGAATAGATGAAGTAAGGGGCTGGGGTAATGGGAGCGCTGGGCATGATGGGTGTAGGTTCTGGGGGATAGGAAGAAGATGGGTAAGGGAGAGAGTGAGGTAACCATGTGACTGAGTTTTGGCTGGAGGCTATGAGTGAAAGGGAGAAGGGCTAGTGTGAGGAAAATGAGAGTGAATTCAATTTGTATGATGGTGGCTAAAGGAAGCAGGGAAATAAAGACAGTGGAGGAAGGGTGCAGTCCAAGAGGGGCCCAAGGCTACTTTATCTCCATAGTGGACCCTTAGGTCACTGGCCAAGGCCTCTGGTCACATTGCCCGGGTTGGCATGCTCCAGGCTACCCCAAGTAGCCCTTTAGCATTAATAATAGGTCTTCAGTTATGTTTTACCTCTACTAGCCTGCACTACACATACACCTATACAATATGCTTGTTTTATATTGTGAAAAAGGCGAAGAGAACATTTTACTCGGATGGGTATATTCCTGTGATTTCCTGTGTGATTCCATCAATTATGTCATCAGTATGCTCTAGTTTCCTGTGATGAATTGACAATGCAATAAGTGATATCGTAAGTGATGTTTGTGATGTCATCAGTGTGTTTGTGGGATGTACAATGGGGGCTCAGATTTAAGGTGAAGTATTTTCCAACACTTGCTGAGGTTCAACAGTTTTGTGTTTAGCTATCTATCACCTTCACGTCACTTCAACTAAAGATTTTCAATGATTTTCCCGTATTTTGTTGCATTGAACGGTTTCAGCTTAACTCTCTCTTAACTAATGTATTTTCACTGAGTTTCAACGATTTTGTTATGTTATATCTCACACCACATGTAGTTATAAATGTTTTTTTCATTTCGTATCATCACACTTGTCATTATTACTATTATCAGTATGCTTCTAATCTCTGCACCATGTGACCTGACCCCATTTTGGGTTTGTTGCCCACTGGCAACCGCTTCTGGCCATGACCAGTGGCCACTTTGCCAAAATGAGGGACTGGGACTAGAATGCAAGCATAATTTGGCAAGTTATGATGGACATTTTGAAAAGGGTTTTTGGTGCTTCACCCCTTGTTCTCAAGAGATTTGTTCATGAAAAAATATAATTTTCCATTTATAGTGAGGATATCTCTCATGAGAAACAGCATGCCACTCGCGCACAACATTTTTCTGAATACTCGCAAGAAGAAAACAACACATTAAGAAAAATGATATCAAGTCCCCCGGTTTGTGCCGCTTCTGAGATAAATTTAAAGCAAATCCGTCCAACGGATTGGGCTGTGCGCCTGTTTAATGACCGCACATTTTCCCAATGGGATAACCAAAGCACCAAAAAAAAGAACCAGCAATTTTGACGCTTTGTAACTTTTAAATTGTTAGATGAATTTGCAACAAACTTGCCAGTTGTAGATGTCCCCGGCCATAACCTATCTTTGGAAATGTTACATAGATTCGCTAAACGTTATTAGCATGAGCACTCTCACAAAGTGAACGGGTAATACTGTTCAGTGCCGAAATATCCATTAGGCCAAGTAGGCACCAGCCCATGGGCCCCACTCCTTTTAGGGGTCCTGTGACATCGGATCAAAATGAAGAGGTGCAGAAAATGTAAAACGTGTTAGGAGATCATTTGTGAGTGGGGACCCCCGACATTTCCACTGCCCAGGGGCGTCCACAGGGTTTATTCCGGCACTGATAGTGTTCATTTTAGCTATAGGGCATCCATCCATCCATCCATCCATCCATCCATCCATCCATCCATCCATCCATCCATCCATCCATCCATCCATCCATCCATCCACTAAGGATGCCGGTGCATATGAGGACTGTAAAAGACCATGCACCCAACACTTGCACAGGAACACCACACACACACACACACTCACTCATATGTGAAGTGCAAAGAGATGCGTAAGGCACAACCATTGACAGTAAAACAAGACCTTGCCTGCATGGATCAGCGGCAGAGAGGAGAGTGGAGCTCGGGCAAACCTAGCAAAGGAGAGGTGAGCTCGGGGGTGGTCCAACAGATAAGGGAAGAGGGGAGTGGCGATGGAGGAGATGAGACTGCAGCTTGTCCCAGCCGAGTAGAGAGGAGCTTTGGGTTGGCCAAGTGAAAGAGAGGAGGAACGCACAGTTTGGGTGCAGGCGTAGCCCAGCAGATGAGAAAAGAGCAGAGTCCAGGGGCAGCCCAGAAGAGGGAAACATGTTAGAGTGCCCGGAGCTGAGGAGAGTGGAACTTGATGGTAGCCCAGTGGATGTTAATGAGACCGTAGAGCTTCAGTGGAGGATAACCGGTACAGCTAGCTGTATTTATTTTCATTATAAATGATGTATACCACACATAACAAAAGAGAAATAAGGGTGTCTATAATTAGGATTCCTGCACTAAATATTATGGAGCTTACACATGAGAAATGTGTATGTAACCTTTTAGAAAAGAACAACATTAATCATTATGGGACCTTACAATGTATTCCAAATATTATTATGCATTAATAATGTATAACTTGATATGGATTTTACTATAATTACCACAGACGCTCTTTATTTCACCCTTATTCACTTTTGTTCTATACCAATGTATTAACCCTTTGTGCACTGTGGCCGATATACGTCCTTCTGTCAAATGATTCCATAGAAGCCTCATTTAAACTTTTGCAAATTTGCTGCATATTATTCTGTCATTAGAGTACTTTATGCACATGTAATCAAGACGCAATGATATGTTTATTATAAAGCAAAACTACAAACTGTGTTCAAAGGTAATACACACCATCATTGTATATTGATCGAGTCTTCCACTTTCGCAAATCCCTTAACGGGACGAAGACACTTGAAGTAGTACTAGCCACAGCGCCTACTACTGCCAGTGCCCTCACTGCTGGGCACGTGTAACAACTTATTTGAAGGCTTGGCTACTTAATTTGAGAGATAATGATCAAATGATTGAAGCATGTAGCACACTGAAGAAAGTCTTGATGCATTTTTCCAGTAGAGCAAATTAAGTTGTGTCTGGTTACCAACCCATAAGCATTCTTACCTTCTTGTTTGTAAACGCTTCACCTTGGAAAACATGCAATTTGATGCCATGACATGCCCAATTTCATTAAATCTGATGTGACAGTGGAAGCAATGTAAATGACATATGGGGCTAAAATCTGTCTACGGGTGACCATTTCCAATGTTTCAACAACTCATCCATTGCTACATATCCTCTTCACAAGTTACAAAGCAGGGGAGGGCGTGAGAAAAGGAGTGCGTTGATGATGGTGGCAGGATCACAGGCCCGGCATGCAGTGTAGTGGAAGAGAAGAGTTAGCTGAACTTTACCTGACGACCGGGCAGTCTGGCCCCCCGGCTAGTTGTGAGAGATGTGGCGATATGGCTGCAGAAGGCTGCTGACAATCTACGAGAGACTGATACATTAGACATATGCGGTATACAGAGAGATGACAGAAAAAGGTCAGAAAGCAGACAGTACAACTCACAGGGAAAAGCTGCAGAGTGTAGCTAGTTAGTCCACAGACACACATGTAAAACAATGTGCACTTTGAAGAGAAAACAATGATACAGCCTGGATAATTTGGTAATCAATTTATCAAGCGAGGTACTTCTGTTGCCAACTATCCTTTCCGCTCCAGCTAGGGGACACCCTGATTGATTTTGAAATTTCCTGAACTGACTTGTTTTCTAAACTCATCAATTTGCAAACTCTAAGAAGACACCATTCAATATTTTGAGGTTATGATATTTTGAGAAATGTACTCCAATAGATTTCAAGCTTATGAAGAAGTGTGAATTCACATCCAAGTTCCTTCCTTATTGACTACATAGAGAAACCACAGGAAATGTGACATGTTAAATGTGACACTAAACCTTTGCAAATCAATACAAAGTGGTGGCGCCTGGGAAGAACCTTGGTGTGTAATTTCAAAAGTAAATAGCACGCTCCCCATCATCACCCTACCGCCACTAATATTTAGAATTTTTCAATCTCTTAGGAGCTTGTTATTTTGTTGTCATTTGCTTTCAACATTATGCAGTAAAAGATGTACAACAATACATTTCTTTAAATTCAAAGTAATTTGTAAAATAAAAGTAACGCATAAAACACATGCCATATCGAAAAAAAGTCTAATAAATGTTGTTTTTATGCAAAATAACATTTGATTCACTTCTTATCCCCAGTGTATTTGGGTGCCTACAAAGGGCAGTAGCATTGACAATCATCCAAGACACAATGTTAACTCTGACTTTCATTATAAATAAAGTGATTAAGTCTGGGTAGAATGGCACAAATCACTCTAATCTTTCTTTGCAACCCATTGCATAATCACGGGCTGGGCACGGATCACCTGGCCATTCCATCCATTCATCCTATCCTTTAAGGTTAGAGTTTAATCTGGTCTTTATAAACAGTGCCCTGACTTCTGTGACTACAAATGTTTTCACATAATCTTCTAATAAAAAGGGACTCTTCTCCTGCCTATTCGTGAATGGGAAGTAGTAGCACCATAACATCAATTATTAATAAGGTGGGCACCACCCAAAAGCATCAAATACATCTAAATCCTATGTTCATACATTTAACAGACACATGTGCTGTGCACATTAGCTCCCTGCATTTTGCACACTGCGGATGCACACAATTCACATATGGAAGAACAGGATGTTGTGTGTTGCGCTTCTAAGACCGGTATGTCTCTTGATCATTGATTTTTTTGGTTTGTACATTTTTTATAATTCGATAACTTTTTGCCTTATTATTTTGTTCAGCTGTTGTCATTGTAATTGCTTTATGCTCTTCAGAGATATGCTTCCTGATGAAGGGACGGTGGTGTCCAAAATGCAATGGATCATGGCTTCTTTCTCCGTCATCACTTTGATCGTAGGTCTCGCACATTAACGAATTTATGAATATGTGGATGTCTGCGACATATTCAATTTCAGAAAAAGTGTATAAGAATTGCTAACTGCAGCAGCATTAACTACATGGGAGCACGAGGCACTAAGGACTGTTTTCCTTGGTCTGTTTTTGAATTGAGGAGCATAACATCACCCCGCCACTACTCGCTCTCCTCTCCCTGGTCTAGTTTTTCAAAAGTTTTCTCTGCTGAGCAGGCATGATGGATGCATGGTCATTTCAACTCATAAATAGTTCAAGGCTTTCCCAGTTAATAATCTCTCCTTACTGTACTTCAGCCAAACAAAATACATCTCATTGATCCTTTCATCAATTTCATCTAAACACATTTGAAGAGTCTTTGCTTTTTTCCTAATGTCACATGCTCAGGAAGTTTTGGGATCACTCAGGCTTATTGTAAGGAATTCATTTTGAACTATCTCAAATTCTCCACAAAGGTTGTGTCCACAGATTTTCTGCTGGATAATAGCATTGGTACAAATCTTGCTCTAAAGATTTTTAAACATTCAACCAAGGCTTGACTGCCCAACAAGAAAAACAATTAAAATATTCCACCTGATGCGACTTGTGCCTTGTTTCTACTTTCAATTTGATGAGGACTCTAGAAGACTCTTGAAACAAAAAGAGGGCCCACATAACAATAGGCTTTTACCATCACAAAGCTTCCACGCTCGAGGGGGCACATACTCTTGACGTTGCCTACCTCAAAAGGCTTTCTCACTGTTCTGCTTACATTTATTTTCAACACTGCTTATTGCAATTCTCTATTTATTGTTATCACTGACCGCAGATGCATTTGGACTAAAACAGCGGAATCATGCGTATACAATAAGGTGTTGCTCACTTGAAAGGAGCACCCTGATCCTTTGCTCTGTGAGCCCTCACAGACACGGACAAAGGATGGAAAGAGGTGGGGCTAGAATACTAGCCTGTATAAACCCAGGGTAAGTTGCAAAACATTTAGCCATTTTATCTTCAGGCCCTCATTTAACACCAAGAAACTTGGCCACAAAAAGTCTGTTGAGTAAGAGACTTCAGTGAAAAGGTGAACGGCCATAATCTTTAAAAATTATTGATGAACAGCTGCTAATGCCAACAAGACAATAATGCATAAAGCACATGATCATAACAAAAGCTCACCTCTGTATTATGCACGTTCCATCAAATACATGTCACCCGAGAAAGTCTCAAAAATCTGTTTCAATGAGTCGGCTAGAAATCTACTAAACAACTCAGATTTCTTCCAATTTCAGTATTAGTGCTAAATGTGTTTCCCTCGCCCTCTTGCGCCTGTGGATAAGGAAAATGGTATCCCCCCATTTCTGTATGAAGCATTTTACAATTATGGCAAATTTTAACCAACAATTCTCAGAATGCCACTGAATAATCCAATAATTTGCTTTATCATAATTCTGGTCTGAATCCCAACTAACCAACATTTCAATTTTGCTCATCAGTTGGTGCGATTCTCCCATGATCTTTATCGAAATCTTATGACAAAGCTCATTGTTTACTGGCCCTTCAAGAGCAGTTGTTTTGCAAGGCAAAATTACTTGATCTTAACCACCCAGTCCATAAAATAGTAAAATCTTTGCAGAGGCAGGTATTTTTTTTATTTTTTTAATTCCATTTGGAGTGCTATGTGCATGCATGTGACTGAACTTGAACATCCTCGCCCCATGATAACACTTATTCACTTTTATACTTTTCTATCTTATTCCAACAGTTTATACATTTCTGAATACTTTACAACTTCGCCTTTTATGTCCAGTACTCACTTACCTACTATATCCACGATATTTTTGTAAGAATTTTGCCTCCATGTGGATATGTAAAAAAGTCTATTCTAGCCTATTCTGATGCTATGTCTTGAAATGACCTGAACATTCCATCTCTATGTAGCTGGATTATGTTTGATTTATTTTATTGTTACATGGTTAAAATAACCTTTAATAAATACAAACAGATACAAAAAACAATCAATTAGAGAAATACTAACATGGAAATTATACCACACATCTCATTATTCGGTGTTAGTTCATCATCATCATTCCCTATCACATTAAAAAAGAAGAAAAGAGACAAACTACAATTAATATCAATTCTAAGATAATATAACTTTACAAGGTCAGAACCTCCTTTAAAAAGTGAATTGTTGCAGTCATCCCTTTATTATGGCCATAGGATACCATAATAAGCTGCCAAACCACTTCATTAGACAATAATTCAAATTGATGGGAGTAAAAACCAAAATAATGATAGCGCCGGTCATTCAGAGCCTGGCAGTGTAACAGAATATGACATAGAGATTCCAAACAACCAGATCCAACGCAGAATCTATAAGTTCTTTGGTCTCTTGGTGTCTTATTTCTGTCACCCATGATTTCCCGGGTTGGTGATAAATTCAACCATAGACGCATTATCAGCGCACGCCATGAGGAACTCTGGGACGTATTCAAATAGGCCGGGCAAACTCCTACAGGTCTTGCATCAATTAACATTCTTGCAGCTGGATTTCTAGCAATCACCCTTTTGGTTTTCCACTTCAATACATCAGCATTCCAGAAGAATAGTTCATTGAGCCATTTGAGGTCTTAATGGCCTTCTCATAACTTTCTAATGCTTTGCTTGTTTTCTGTTGTTATGCTTGTGGCCAGGGTCAAGGTGCTTAGGCCCAATACCTTTGTTTTACAAGTAATGAACCACTCGTATGCTTCAATGTGACTCTTACCCTTGAAGAGATGGTCTGAGCTTACGTGCCACTGCAGCAGGTGGCTTCATTTGGGGTCCTGTGGGCTAATTCCTCTACAGTAATGCAGCAGCAATGTCCATGGAAGTTTCACCCTCGAATTGTGCTTGTTTAGTACATCCAGGGACAACACACGTAATATAAAGGATCACAATTTATCATATCTTGTACAATCTCTTGTAACTATGATTCTAACTATTCTAAATGTATTGCTAACTTTACGCTAATTTGAATGAAAGATGAAATATTAATAATCAGGAATGTCTTAAAGATTGGTGAATGGGTAGTTAAGACCTTTTAAGTGTCAGTGATGGTTTTGGGTTAGATTTTTCACCATTTGGGACAGAATGAAAATGGTGCTATTGGTACAGAGCGTGTCATACTATATACCATAGGTCTACAACCTTTGGCAGATGTTTTTGACTAGACTTCCAAGAAGCCCTAGACAGCAGCGTCAATGGTGAGGAATAATGGGAGTCTTAGGCCAAAACATCTGCAGAGTTGCAGGTTTCAGAACTCTTCTATACCGATAGGCAAATGCTTAGAAAGGACAGATGTTTGAACGGTACGCAGTGTTTGTATTACAAGTAAGTGACCAGAATAAGGAAATGGTAGCTTGATTTTGCACACAGGGGTGATTCCAGAACATGCTCTCTGAAGCTTCTTCTCTCTGAGATTTCTCCCAACATGGTGGGAGGTCTCTGACGTCCTCTTTCTGCTTCCCTAACCAGAAGGTGGGCAGCTCTGACTGTGTGATGACGAATTTGGCGCAAGTAATAATGGAAAGGGGAGTGTTTTTAGGTAGTGTTGAGGGGACCCATGTCGATGAGTGGTACATAGGGACCAGGATGGCCTCTTCCTCAAAAATGGATGCTCCGAGTAACGATACTCTGGGTGGATGGGTAAGGAGAGGTATGGGGGAGTTAGACCCTGCCCCCAATACAGCATAAAAGGAGTGGTTTGGGAGGGAGAGAAAGGGCAGGGTGGGAGTGAAACCAGAAAGGGTTTGGGGCAGCAAAGCCAAACAAAAAAACAGTCAAATAGAGGGGAGTCAGGAAAGGGAGAGGCGCTGTCATTTGGGAGAATGGGCAGTGGGAAACGGAAAGTTAGAAAAGGGGCAGAGGGCAGGACAGCCCATAGAATCGAGAATGTTCCCAGGGTGGGAATCAAGACAATGCTGGTGGGTGAATAATCATTGGGCACAGTGGCGTTGGCATTGCCACCTAGAACTCTTTGAACAACTGTTTGAACTTCCATTACAAGCTGTGTGGAAAGGTCTCTGAGCCTTCTCACCGGTGTGCTGATGTTTCGGGAACGGGATGGCTTCACGGCTACTGTCCATGAAGAACCCTACAAAATTAACTAAAACGTCAATTGATTTTGCCAGTAGGCCTTGCTAAAGAATTTTAAGAAAGTCACCCACCATTTGCCTACAATATTCAGTATGCTCAAAAAGAACCAAGTGCATAGCACATCAGGCTTTGGCCAGGAAATCTGGTCCTAACCAAAACATGTATTCATGGCAATCCATCTGCCAACGGAATGACCATTTTGTTCACATCACTACTTTTCCAAAAAGTAGACTTCACATCTAAAACTAAGCTTGGGGTTCACGAGTGGTCTCGGGGACCACGAAATCATAAACCCAGTTTTTGGCCAACTTGATATGATACGATAGGTTATTTATAACACGCTTTATACCCAGAGGTTTCTAAGCATGGACCCGGGGATCGAACCTGTGGTGCTCCGCGTCGTCTTGTTTCCAAGGCGAGCACGTTGCCCCTGAGCTATCCTCCCGATGCTTTAGACATCTTATCCGAGACCAAAGCAGTGTCCCATTTTCACCACATGAACTTCTGACACACAATATAAACCTGCTTATCCATGGTATGTGAGCGATGACCAAAGTGACCCATTGCAATATGAAGAGTTAACCCTGCAATGCCAGAAAAGGGTTGCTCTAGCAAAGGGAAACCACTGGTTGACAAGTTGTTTCTTAGCCAGGACCTCTATGAGACGTAGCCCAGCCTGGCATCCCATGGCACAGAGACGTGTTCAATGTTATAGCCCATGGGTCTTTCTCTGGTATCACTCTTTGCCTTTTGGGGAACTTCCTGAGGTCTTTCCTGTCCTAAATACTGCATCCGCTTATGACTCCTCTTTAACTCCTATGCTTTTCCCGCGGATCCTGAGAGACTGCACCATGTTGTCTTTTATAGTAAAGGCCAAGCGTTGTGTTTTTGGCCCATTTGACAGCGCAGCCGCTAAAATGGGATCTGAACACCACCGCCCCCTTCTTTGAAGAATTAACCTTCAAGAAGTACAGATGACAATAGTTTGCCAATGTCTGTATTTTTCAATACTGGGAAATTGTGAGGTGAATCCCATGAGTGTTGTGTCATTAAAGCACATCACGATGGACACCCTCCCGCCCCCTGCCAGCCCCCAACTTGAGGTGAGAATGAACACTCGCTGTGCAGAGTGCAGGCAAGTGCACCATGAAGAGACTTTGCACCGATGAAGTGCAATTAGCGCAAGGGCAAAATCCTGACGCTGTAAAAAAACAGATTCTTTAAGTGCATTGTTGTACTAGGGCCAAGGACTGGGAGTAGGGAACACATTGCCCTGGTGCAAACATGTATTGAAAGTATACGCTGTTTGGAATAGGGCACTTGTTGCCATGGCGCTGATTGTACTAGCGGAAATTGCCAGCAATACTAAGGAAATTGCTAAGTAATTCAATCTTTTTCATCAGAGAAAAACATGCACTTGCAATCCTCGCCTAGGAACATGGAGTGGAAGGTTCCCTTCTTTTAACGAAAGTGGGTAAGGTTTACTGTACATTTTAAGACACAAACAGAAAATATGGATGTCAGTTTTCCCATATCTTGTAGAATTTGGTAAAAATGGTATGTAGTAGAAAAATAACAAAAATAGCATCGCACAAGTAGAAATGTGACAAGAGGGCCTGCAGAAGGGCAATTTAATTAATAGTGTGCCGTGCAGAACATATCCATTAATGAACCAACACACATTCTGAAATTGCCTGATTTGGGAGTCACAAATGGCATTTGATTGTGCATTTAATTTAATATTCCAATATTTGCCTTTGAGACACCATTTAAATTTACAGAAGTCTAGAGTAGGAAGCCCTTAAGATTACAGCGAGTAGATACCAGTTCCTGATCTAAAATGATTCTCCGTTCTGTGAAAATAATATGCTTTACCTAACACAGTAATCATAGGACAAATGCTAAATTGAAAGTGACATTCAAATGGAAAAAATAAAAACACTGAATTAACACTGGCCAGTCTACATTCTTGGCAAAATACCACAATCGTGTGTCTCGGTTGTGTGTGACTTGCACCACCCTTGTTCCACTTGGCGTGGACACTGAGCTGCACATCCACATTTTAGCTTCTGAAATTCTAGCACCCCCATAAAGAGGTACAGTGCAAGGTTCTGTGATCGAGGACGGGAGAACGGTACAACGTCCTTTCATCGCGGGATGAAATGACGCTGGGTTTTTCTCCGTGGATATTTCAACGAGAAAACGCATCAAATTTTTTAGGGAGGGTTAGAAAAATATATATATGGAGTGTGTGTGTTCGGGAATAGATAACAAATTAAGGGGTTTGGGGGTTCAGGGGAAACCCACCAAAAATATTTATAAAAGAAATTCGATGAGTTTTCTCGTAGAAATATCCGCGGAGAAAAACGGAGAACATTGAATGGATATCCCAAACATCTGTCGAAAGGATGCAGAAAATAAGAACCACCACTGACCGATCCTCTGGCGTGCTGGAGCGAGGCCACGGTTGCCAGGGCAACCTCCGTTTGATGCAGTCAAACCAGGCCGAAGGCTCACAGGTAGGCGATGGCCCCTGTCACAGGGCTTGCATGCACTTTGCAAATTCGAACCCTGGCAGGCCCGGTTCAGCTCTTCATCCTTCTGATATCGACACAGCAGGTACCATCACACTGGATAATGATGGCAGCCATTAATACAGTGGTGAGAAACAGGAAGAATCCAGCATGAAGTGCTGTATAAACACATGTTATCATTACTGTTTCCCTAATTGAGCTGGCACAGCTGGTTGCTAATTCCAAGTCACCAAGGTATCCCTGTGCAGATGTGCCGCAGTGAAAGCATGTCACCTGCGAGCAGTCTCTTTGGCACAGTAGGACCTCAGTGGCCCAATTGTTTTAATCATCCAGTGGCCTTTGTCTGAGTCTTGGGAGGATAGCTCAGGGGCAACGTGCTCACCTTGGAAGCAGATGACAGGGAGCACCACAGGTTCAATCCCCTGGTCCGTGCTTAACGTTATAAATAACCTATCATATCATGTGTGGAAGTGTAGCCCATCTGACCACGTGTGTTAGCTTCCCACGAATTAGGTCTGCAATGGCTCATAAGAGACTGGATGGATTCCAATTTGCACTGCATAACCACAGTAACATTTCAGAATCCCATAGTTTGGAAGCCTTTAATGCTGATGTCTGCAGCTCAGTCTGAAAGAGTGTGAGCCTTCTTTATTCACTTTTGTGCACACACTTTTATAGATTCATGGTTGTAATTTCATTAAATTATTCTCTTATTTAAAGATGTATTTGTGCTTTTTGAGTGTGAGACATTTGCACTGTTTATATGACAACTGCAGTGTCCTGTAAATATTGCATAACATGAATTTAATTTAAGTATACCTGGGAAACCAATGATTTTAACATATCAATAAAATGGGTTGCTTTTCTTACATTATAAATTGCGCTATAAAGAAAAACTCAGATAAAGGTTTCATTCCGAATTCGACTTTGATCAAATTGTTCATTCCTTGGCCAATCATTTCACTTCACTATGGTTACCTTTCCTGTCAGTCACAATTGACATCTCATGAAAGTTATTTAGCCGGTAGGGGGTGCTATAGAATTAAAGGAACCTCTTACTTGAATATATCTTATAATGATCTTTCATAAATAACAACAATGTTGACCATTTATGAACCACACACAACAAACTAAATGATCTCTTGGTTCTTTAGTGTAAGGTCGTTCATAAAGACGGATAATCACAAGTCTTTGGCTTGCGCCCATTTTGGTCGGTGCCTCTTTGTGTGCCCTCATACAGTGATTTTCAGAGGTGGCACAGTGGGTAAGACACAGGAATGAATGCACGCAACCATATGCTGGCAATCCTATCCAGTTACAGAAGGGCTTGAAGGGTGCCGGAACTCTGGGGGTGGACATCAATCCTTTGATTGTGCATAGGATGCGACTGCCAAATTTACAAGTCGGTTACTTTTTATCTCCGTTCGATCTGCTTAGCTTGTGGTGTTGCACAAGGTCCTAAGGGGGGCATAATACCTGGTTGGAATTTTCACTTTCCAAGGATCAGGCACTCAGGACATTCAGGGGACAGAGGTGGGTGGGTCAAGGCCGTGTGTGGTAGCGAGTGGTTTCTTTCTACTTCTTTTTCTTCTTCAATACTTTATTCGGAATGAAACCATACCGTACATATAAAAACGGACTTACGAAAGGTAAATAATTTGACTAAAACCATCATACATTTTACAAAATCAGAAGATTTTCAAGCTCATTTCCTAAACACAGAAGCAATTTCAGACTCTTCACCTAAAAGGGACAGTAAAATAACGAGAGTATACTCACAGACTCATTAAAGTTAAGATATAAAATTTTAAATCCCCATAAGTGGTGCCCTTCTCTAATATCTTCAACCTAAGCAACCATGTCCTGTGAACATATTGAGAAACTGCAAATACAATATGGTGCTGGTTAAAAGACCTGCAGAACTTCAAAGCTTCAATAGCTGACCGGAGGCCGACTATCCTAAAAAGGGGGCTTGAGTATCGGATTCTCAGTTCTTTCAATTTACCACAAACAAGCAAGAAATTGACAAATGTTTCCATTGCCAGGCCACATAATGGCAATATTCCTGATCGCGCTGACCCCAGGATTTAGTAAAAAATATCAAATTGGAGCGTTCCCATCCTAAACGGAATGTACATAGATTTCTCATATAGCGGTTGGATGAAGTCTAGGTAACAACCTAAACCAAAATCTGGTTTGCCCTCAGGGTAAGCTGGTCCCAGCTTAAGTCTTTGAGCTGTGACCGACATCAGCTCTTTGTTTAGCATTTTTACTGTTCTCTTTACCTGGTCAGTGCAGCTGATCTATCTTATCCAGAAAATCCCACAATGCGGCCCCATGCACCCCTATTAGCTCCTTCTTAACATGAGCTGGTCATGGGGTACAGTTTCTCCCTTCCAGGCTCAGTAAGTGCCCAGACGGATAATCGCAAGTCTTTGTCTTGCGCTCATTTTAGTTGTTGCCCCAAAACTGCTGTGTGTGCCCGCAAGCAGTGATTTCCAGAGGTGCCACCGGTGGCAAGACACAGGAATGAATGCACACAACCATATGCTGGCAATCCTATCCAGCACCAGAACGGCTTAAGGGGCCTGGAACCTGGGGGGTGGGAATCCTTTGATTGTATAGGATGCCACTACCAAATTTACACGTTGATTATGTTTTGTCTCTGTTCGAACTGCTTAGCGTTAGGCTTGTGGTGTCGCACAAGGTCCTAAGCAGGGCATAATAGCTGTTTGGAATTTTCGTTTTCCAAGGATCAGGCACTCAGGACTTCTCCAGGCAGGGAAATTGACATTCAGGGGACGGAAGCGGGTGGGTCGCGAAAGGTTTTGCAGGGTAGCGAGAGGTTTCTTTCTGAGGTCCGAGAGTCCTTGAGACTGCCGATTGCATGGCAGATGAGGTTGGTATTTCTCTCTATAGGTGACTATGTATTACCACCACCACATTTGAATCCAATACAACTTCTTATTGCAATAACGAGATGGTACAGACAAGAGACTTGTGCTGATTGAAGCTGTGTCTGCTCTGACAATTAGGCATGCAATTTGCATGTGACTGCATGTTAGTCATTGTGCATGTGTTCTGTATGTAAAGTATAGAAGAGCCCTCAACTATAGACAGTTGCCCTAGGGATTGATAAACAATTTATAAAACCCATGCCCCCTCTCGTACTGCAACCCATAGAATACAGCTGAGTCCCACAATAAATTCGGTGCAGCTGCCGCATAGCCATTGGCATAGCAGTCTTCCCTGCACCTGAGCAATATGCGCTGCATGATCCAACATGTTTTGACGTAGTCAGCAAATTCTAATAACTGTTCGCGCACATTGTATTGCTCCTTTTATTTACATGTTTCCACAGACTACGGTCTTCCGAAAGGCGTTCAACCACTGCAGTGCTTGGAAGCCATAACAGTGGAAGTAGGCACTGTACAAATATGAAATAACCTAACATGATATTTATAGTGCTTGCACATTCCACAAACTCTGATCTGGTCAAGTGACAATATCTTTGCAATCAATACTGTCTACCCCTGCTATGCCCTTGCGTGAATTTGTTTGGATTGTGATTTGAAATTGCCTTGTGGCGCCTGGACACACTTGTGTATAGCTGCCGTACAAATGGCCAATAAATAAATAATTACGGATGCTTGTCAGGATCCTACACACATGCTACTCAGCACCACTGCATGCATTCATTCCAGGTGTGGTCTGCAGCATGAAAACTGTTCTGAAACCTAGAGACTGATTTTGCATTCACTTGTGTGCTTTCCAGGTACAATGTCGGCGCAAACTCAGAAAGTTGGAGGAGGGGGTTGGGGTGCATAATTGCTTTCACCTGACTCAGACAGTACCACACTGGAGAAAGTTTGAAATCAGCTGTTGCACGCTAGAGAGGGATGGAGAAGTAAACTTGATTGCTCTCAGCTACCTCCGGTTGCAGCCTGCTCTGCCCCGCGAGTGTGAGCTTGAAGGGGTCGCGCGCACTCACTTTCAGCAGTAGCAGTTCTTCTGGCAACTGCCTCCACTGGGAGTTCCTGCGGCCAACATTGCTATCCTTTCCCTGAGATCTTGCATTTGATTATGAAAGTTGCCTGCTCAGGCTGCATCCTGCCCTGTCTGCCAGTGCAGTGCTCCAATTCCCTGCATGGATATGTGCTGCTTTTCTGCTTCAATTCTGAAACTCCCCAGGTTTCTGTCAGATTTCCTGCCTGATAGTCTGAGTTTTTGGCAGTGGCTTACTGGCTTGTCTGTGACTAGTGATGTCAGTTTCCTGATATTCCCAGAATGCTAAGATTCCTGTAACTAGTGATGTCAGTTTCCTGATATTCCCAGAATGCTAAGATTCCTAGCATCCCAGGCTCCTTTGGCAGTTCTCCTTCTCTCCTTCCCTGCTTGTCCCTGGTTTCTGTTCTGATTCTTGGCCATTGCTTTTATCTCTAGTAACATTCTTTGTGACCTTTAAGTGGGTGCTAGCATAGCTCCTTTCTTTTCACCCCATCCTCAGGTTTCACATTCTGCTGATTTTCACTGACTTGTCCACTCTGGTTTTCTGTCACCGGTGGCAATTGGTGCACTGTTGTGCCTTTGTGTCAAATCTGTATATATTGTGAGCCATGGTTGAGTCTGCATTAGAAATTAGCCAGTGGAAAATGGGTTGTTTCTGCCTAATCCAGTGGAGTCCTGCCTGTCTCGGTTTATGGTCCCCAGCTTTAACTTACATTGGCCCTCATTAGGACCCTAGCGTTAAGGGGTTAACGGCGCTGTAAAAGGCTGCGGCGCCGTTAACCCCTTAACCCCTTACTACGAGGTCCCTTTGCGGCTCCCGACCTGAACTGCTGGTTTGGACCAGCCGTTAAAGTAGGGACCCGCAAAGGGACCTTGATGGCAATTACGGTACCGCAATTTGCGGTACCGTAATAGCCGCCTTCCCCATTCCCATTGAGCCCTATGGGGCAAAAATGGGAATGGGGAAGGGCCATGGAGAAAGGGGGAATTACCGCCCCGCCAACCTTGGAATGGGGTGGTAATTCCCCCTTTCTCCACGGCGGACTCCGGCATGGACCATGGTGCTAACAGCACCATGGTTTAGCGCCGGAGTCCTAATGAGGGCCCTTGACTACATCCGCCTCATGAGGAGATTGGAGTATGGCAGGTGTTAGAGTAATCTATTGGCACCAGTTCCAAGGGCTTTCTCTAATCTCCCAGGGGACACCCTTATGATCTTCTAGCAGATATCCTATGTGGATCAGTCCCTGGTACCCCAGCATATCTGCTTGCCTTCTCTTTCCCTCTGTGTCTCTATGCTTAGAGCCACTTTCTGCCCCTTCGGTTTCTGAGACGATCTGCCTCAGCCCGTATCTGCCAGGTATGTACCCTGTTTCTATTACATGCTAAGTGCTTCCTCCCATATCATCCTGAACCAGCAGGCCCTTCTAGTATACTGTGATAGATTGCCCTGTGCTACCCTATCAATACGGTATAAGGTATACGTACCCCTGACGCATGTCATCTAAAAACAAAACATTGCAACAGAAATGTCTAAAATCATATATTTTAAGTGAAAATAATAATGTAAATTGCTACTAAATGATAAAATCGTTTTATGTCATATTTTCGTTTTTTGCAGGTCGCCTAACAAAAAGACCGATTTCTTTTTGCCGATTTTAGGCAGCCTGCGGGAAGCAAAACTATTCCCATGCCTTACCCCCCCCCACCCCCACTCTCTCTGCCCAGATGACTTCTAAATCGGGGGTTCCACCTCGTGACCTGTGTTCCTCACCTGCCGCAGCCTCCCTCCCCACCCCTGACATCCCGTTGCCAAAAACACACACACAAACCAGGGCTCAAGTTGAGGGTACACGCGTTGGGACTGAGTCCCCCCACCTTTTTTAGAGGGTGGACTCAGTCCCCCCAAGCTAAAATGAGAAACATTGAATATCCTCTTTGAATTTATGCATTAAAGCCGACCACGAGGATCGATCCACAGACATCGGGTTTGTAGGCCGGACACTTCACCACTGCACTGTAAAACCTGATGAAAATGAACAGACAACTAAAGGCAAAATGTCTCATTTTGGTACTGCAATTCCCAGGGAAAACATTTGTATTGGTTCTTGGAGTTCAAAACATGCACACCTTTTAACGTTTTCAAAAACACTATTAGAAGAAAATATCCTCTCTTGGTTTTGTTTGTGTGTTGCTTTTATGAAAGGCAAATGCCACTCCTCCTGTGCAATTTGGGTGGTTATGCAAAGCCAATGTAATGAAATTTGCATATTTCACATTGATATGCTAATTTCTGGCGACGTCGCATTCCCTTGCATTTGTTGATGAGTCCCCCCACTTTAATTTTTAGGACTTGACCCCTGACACAAACAAGCACGCAGGCACACACAGCAACACTTACCCGTTCTCCTGTGTCTGTCAGCCCTGCACGCACTCGTGTTCTCAGGGGCATGACAGTTCGATTTGTGCGGTCACAGAACAGTCTTTCTAAATCGATCTTCTTTGAATTCGGGCTAGTGAAAAGTATCGCTTCACTTAGTACCAATACAATGAATGCTCCAGTGGGACAAGATAAGGATGAGCAGCAAAACAATGACTCTGCTGCTAAAAATAAGTTGATGTGAAAGGGTCCAAACAGGGGTTAACATGACAAATATAGAAGGGGTCAGATCTAGCAGGAAGGAATGGAAGTGGGGTACACAGAGGCCTATAAACTGGAGCATGCAGTATGGATGGATGACGGCATGGAAGGAAACTAGCGGAAGATGAGGGGAGTGGCTGGGTAGAAGAAATTATAATTATGATTGGTTGTTTATAACACGCTTAATACGTGCAGGTTTCTAAGAACGGACCCAGGAATCGAACCTGTGGTGCTCTGCATCGTCTTGCTTCCAGGCGAGCGCCTTGCCCCTGAGCTATCCTCCCCAGACAAATTGGACAACTGGGTGAGGTTGAGCATGAAGGAGTAAGGAGGTATCAAAGGGAGGGGGCAAAAAGAGGGAGGAGAGAGTTGGAGGGAAGGGGGAAAGTGTCATTGTGATGGGGAGGTGGTAAAGGGGTAAAAAATGAAGAGAGCAGGTGGGCAAGAGTAAAAGATATTTGAAAAGTGGCGTGGGGGCCACTCAGAGAGTGGGAACAGGTGGTGCAAAGGTAAGACACAATGGGCCTCATTACACGGACGGCGGTAAGGGTTAACGGTCACCGTTAATGGCAACGGTGACCGTTAACCCTTACCGCCGTACTACGAGGTCCCTTAGCGGGTTGGTGCTTTAACGCCTGCTTTTTGCAGGCGTTAAAAACCAACCCGCTAAGGGACCTCGGAGCTAATTACGGCACCGCAAAATTGCGGTGCCGTAATTAGCGCCTTCCCCATTCCCATAGAGCCCTATGGGGCAGAAATGGGAATGGGGAAGGGCAATGGCGGAAGGGGGATTTACCGCCCCACCGACCTTGGAATGGGGCGGTAAATCCCCTTACCGCCAAGGCGGTGCCGGTAATTTACCGGCATGGTCCAGGGTGCTAATAGCACCCTGGATCACCGCCTTCCGTGTAATGAGGCCCAATGTCAGGAGCAAGCATGAAGAGGTCCCTGGGAAGGGAGGGTGTCACCATTTCTTCATTAAAAATGGCCTGAACCAGCATGCTGTTTTTTCCCTGCCACCATGTGCTCTGAGTTTGTTGCCCATGAAATGTACATTAGGTTGTTTTCAAAACTATATATATATATATATGTTGTGCTAGAATCTCATTTTTTCATCTGATCACTTTGCTATTGCCCAGAATCGGAGTGTTCTCCTTCTGCTGTTGTTCATTTGATTAAATGCTACCCATCAACCCCATGGGCCGAGCAGATCCCTGGAACTTCCGGTCTCCCTCAGGCTCCCTGCCATCTGCCACAGTGAGCACGATCCACATGAATAATTAGTATTCTATCGCTGAGTTGCACAAAGCTCGCTGCCGCCTTGCGCACACCTCTGTAGGAGTATCATTAACTATTCATGGATTGATTTACGTCTTGTCAAGGGTCTACCTCCACGTTTCCACATTTGTTTAGAAGTTGCATACATCCATCAGGATCAGCGCAATAGTCTTGCTGCACAAAAAACAAGTAGGGCCTTGTGACGAGTTGGGCAGTAAATTCGCCGGAATACCTCCCAACTTAATTACCGTTACCGCCACTTGGTCTGGCGGTAATTACAAGGGGTGGTAGTGTAAATCCCAATTTTGCATGAGTCCATACGACTCTATGGACTTTTTTGGAGGAATGACTGCAGCGGTAATTCCGCCGAAGTAATTCCACCGATTTTGTAGATTTTTCAGCAGAGAGGAGGAGGATTTACCGCCAACACGATGCTCTTCGTATGGCGGAGTGTGAACATTGGCGGTAATTCCGATGTAATGCGGCCCTATATAGTGTCTTAAAGTCATTGGGCCACATTTAGAGTCTGTCGGTCTGGAAACAATGGTGGCGGTAAACCTGCCGCCACTGTTGTCCCCGGACTGGCAGACTACGAGTTCGGCAGGTGGGTGGTGCCACTCGGGAGTAACGCCACCTGCCTGCAGACGGAAATGGAAACACCAGCACCGTTATTTACGGTGCCAGAGTTTCCATGGTCCCCATCCCCATGGAGTCCTATGGGATTCCACGGGAATGGGTATTAATGGAATTCCGCCTTCGTAATTACCGGGTCACCGGGGTTGTAATGCCCCAGTGATTCCGGCAATCACAGAGGCAGTAATTCACTACAAGTCCGGCGGCAGGCTGCCGGTTTTTCCAGCACAGCTACCGCCGGACTCGTAATGAGGCCCATTGTCTTTCTATCGAGATCCTGAGTCATACTCTAACACTACCATTTTTTAATCAGAAAGTGGTCACCATGCCAGCATGCTGCCACTACCCTTGCACCCGGAATGGAGGCATACATCGTACTTGGACCCCGCAGCTCAGGCGTCAGTGCAGGTAGGTGGTGTGCGTGTCTGGTTTAGCAGCAAGAAACCACTTTAGTCTCGGGAGGATAGCTCAGGGGCAAAGCTCTTGCCTTGGAAGCAAGATGACACGAAGATGACACGAAGCAACACAGGTTCAATCCCTGGATCTGCGCTTAGAAACCTCCGGGTATTAAGTATGTTACAAATAACTAATCATAATCACCTCTGCTTCTTGGGCCCGAAGTAAAATACTTTTATTTTATTAGGCACACATATAAAATAAGACATTTTCACTGGAACAATATTTTGTGTGCAGGGTTAGCTTTTAACTGTACACAGTGAACTGACTTCACTGTAATTGTTATCGGCAAAAGCAGCTTTTAAAGCAGGGTGTCAAACTCAATCCGACAGGGGGCCGGTTTGGATTCAAAAGCACCTCTCACGTGATGCACACAAAATATTGCAATACTTCAGATGCCAGATTACCAAGACTACACAGAAGCATTTCTCAAAAGCAAATCCTGGAAGTGCCCGTCAGAACATTGTGAGCACAGGACAAACAATAGAAGCAAATCTGTATGTGTACCATGACATTGCCGGCGAGGGCCTGATACAGTTGCCACGGGCACACAGGGGCAAATATCAGTAGAAATGACACCATCTTAAAATATGAATTGGACGAGATTGATCACAAACTGCAACCTTTAATTTAATGTTACAGTGTAAGTTTACGATTTGAGTTTTTCATAAAAGGTGCTGTAACCTTGTTAAGTGCTTTTATTTAGTAAGTAAAAAAGAAAACGTCAGGCGGGCACTCTAGATCCCAGTCTTTTTAATCCTCAAACTAGTAATAACAGGGTTTGATCCCAGAAATGTTCAAGCAATTGGCAACAGCTGAATATAAACACAGCCTCCCTGAAGAGAGTTGGAGACTCGAAAGTACTCGGAGGAGCAGAACTATTGTGCATTTGAACTGGCAGTAGGGACTTAACCCTGGTATATTTCTTTTTGAACATTTTGTGGCAGTTGGGATTTAACCCTGTTCTTTTTTAACATTGCTGGGATCAAACCCTGTTATTACTAGTTTGAGGATTAAAAAGACTGGGAACTAGAGTGTGCGCCTGACCTTTTCTTTTTTACTTCATGTTGCAGGAAGCCCCGGTCCTGGAGGCAGCAGCACCGGGGGTTATCATGCCCTCACTTTTGAAGAGCCATAATCATGTTTTTTTCCCCCTCCCCAATTTTGGGTAAGATGTGTGTGTTTGGAGGGGAGTTAGTTCCTGGTCTCCTGAACAACACATTGTAGCATCACTACCAAGACCAGAATTCCTTGAGACTGTAATTAAACAAGCAATTGGCAACAGCTGAATATAAACACAGCCTCCCTGAAGAGAGTTGGAGACTCGAAAGTACTCGGAGGAGCAGAACTATTGTGCATTTGAACTGGCAGTAGGGACTTAACCCTGGTATATTTCTTTTTGAACATTTTGTGGCAGTTGGGATTTAACCCTGTTCTTTTTAACATTGCTGGGATCAAACCCTGTTATTACTAGTTTGAGGATTAAAAAGACTGGAAACTAGAGTGTGCGCCTAACCTTTTCTTTTTTACTTTTATTTAGTAAGGATGCAATTTACGACGCGCCAGCAGCAATGTTGCTCTAGAATTCCAGGAAAAGTTAGTTAGTAGTTTAATAATGATTGGGGATTCATCATTTTTCAGATATTGAACAGTTATTAGGTGTGGCCTCCTTCAATGGCTTGTTCCAAGCAACCGTGATCTTTTACATGGCTCAAGTTTGAGAGGGTTAGAGAGGCCATTCCAGAGGGAGGCACCTGCAGAGGAGAGGGATCTACCCCCCACTCTCTGCCTGGAGAAGCATCTGACCCTCAGGGAGTTGGAGGTAGGTGAGCGAAGGGCTCTGGAAGGAAGGCATTTTGGAAGAGAAAGTTGTATGTAGTGCAGGCCCCGGCCCCAGAAAGCCTTGTGGACGATGCAGAGGGTCTTGAACTTGTTGCTTGCAGCCACGAGAGCCAGTGGAAAGATTTCAGGGCTGGAGGGATATGATCCCAGGGCTTGAGGCCAAGGACAGGTCTCGCAGTCGTGTTCTGGACTAGTTGCAGAGGGCGCAGAGTAGAGAAAGGCAGATTGAGAAAGAGGCTGTTGCAGTAGTGCAGCCTGGAGAGAACCAGGGCTCTAGAGACAGTGAGCCTCTGGGGAAAGGTGAGAAAAGGAAGAATACCTCTGAGGAGCTGCAGCTGATAGTGGGGCTTCTTGGCAAGGTCTGTGATGTGAGAAGAGAAGGAGAGAGTGGAGTCAAAGATGACACCAAGGTTTTTTGCCTCACAGGAAGGCAAAAGGAAGAGGGCCTAAGGAGGGCGTCTAGAGTGAGAGAGAGGAAGTGGGAGAAGGGGCCCCAATGAGAAGGATCTCTGTCTTACTGGCATTAAGGCAGGGATTATTGGAAGTGCACCAATCCTGAATTGTGGATAGATAGTTAGGAATGAGTGAGAGAGAAGAGGAGTGCCTGAAAGAGAGCTGAGTGTCGTAACAATGAAAGTTAGAGCAGAAAGTAGAGATCAGGTGGGCCAATCGGGCCAAGTAGACATTGAAGAGCCACGCCGAGAGATTAGCGCCCTGGGGAACACCACATGTGGAGAAAGAGAGGTGGTGGTGAGAAAGGACCCAAGTTGGATCTGGGAGGGTAGGTCCAGGAGGAATGAGGTCAATCACTCCAGGGCCTGATCCGTGATGCCCAGGTTCTCACAGAGTCTTTTGATCAGGATGGCATGATGGACCGTGTCAAAAGCAGAGGAAAGGCCAAGGATGATGAGGACAGAAGGAAGGCTAGAGTCAAGATTAGAGAGCAGATCTTCATGGGTGTTCAGGAGAGCAGTTTGTTGAAATGAAGACACCTCATGCAGTTTGGAACACCTTTATTCACCAACCAGAGCAGCGACGTCCCTGTTCCCTCAGCCACAACAAACCGCTCTCCTTTTCAAAACACTACAATCCAAACTAGAATGTAAACATGAAGTGTGGAATTCCACTCTGTGGAATTCCACACCACTAAGCTACATACAACACTCCTCCCCCCCTTACACATTCAACAAAAAACAACATACGCACACACACAACATACTGAAAAGGGATGATCGGAAAAAGAAACCGAGAAGAAGGAAAGAAGGAACCTAGGGGAATAACCGTGCGAAAACACCAGAACAACTAAAAGAATTTAAGATCACCGTACCACAGCACCGAGAACAAACTCATTGTATTTAGAGGGGATCCTTCTCTCCCTTGAAGGATGCAATTTGCGCCATCCAGGGTCAGAACCACACACTCTGGGAGCTTGAATGGTAACACCCTTGCAGGGATTGGGAGCCATACACTCCATGTGACCCATTGGAACAGATTCAGTACCCCCTGCTCGCGACCCATCAGCGCTGGCATCCTGCTCGCCAGACACAAGTCTACCAGAAGGGGACGGTATTCCATCACGGCCACCATCAGCAGAAGGAGCAATGTTATCATGATCCACACACACACCACTCGCATCCCAGGTGTCATCACTTCCATCAAAGGTATTGCACACATCAAGGGCACTTCCCAAGGGCTTCCGCATACCCTCAACAACCTCACCTTTATTCGTGACCACCACACGCCTGACGCTCCATCTAGAACCGTCATCCACTTTTACATATCCCCATTCCACCTTGGACACAAATCGTGGCTGCATGTACTTACTCAAACCTTTAGGTACGAATCTAGGATTCTTCACAACTACCTGATCCCCCCACATCGACACGCAAAGCCCTCCTGGATTTCTGCTGCCCACACCAAAATGCCGCCTGTTTACCGCGCACTCTATCCAAAACTTTATCCATGTCCACTGTTGACCGACCTCTGCCTCCAAGAGCAGCAACCCTCAATTTGGAGCCATGCTTCCTGCCCCTCATCAGTTCGAAGGGAGATAACCCAGTAAGGGACGACGGTGTAAGCCTATAGGCCTTAAGTGCCTCAGAAACCACACTACACCACGGCAACCTGTTACCAAGAGCTAACTGTACAGCCCCCTTCACGAAACGGTTCATGCGCTCAACAAGCCCGTTGGCCGCCGGATTATACAAAGCCACCCTGTGGTGCCGAATTCCTAAACCGTTGAAGAATTCTTGCATGGCACCAGACACAAACTGCGTGCCATTATCCGTGACAACCCCCGCAGACACACCCTCCCTATCAAACACCATAGAAAGAAACTCTATCACTTTCTCAGTGGTGGCAGAGGAGAGTGCAGTCTACTCTACCCACCTGGAAGTGTAGTCCACCATCACTACAATAAATCTAAGACGCCCACCAAGGGAATCAATGGGCCCCGTAATATCTACGGCCACCTTAGACCACACATTCTCAGGAACCTCCACGGGGTGAATGGGTTGAGCAACCATCACCCTGCTTTTGTCATTCGCGGAACACGCTGCGCAGTCCTTAACCACCTTCTCAACATCATCATCCATCCTTGGCCACCAATAGATCTCTCTGAGCCTCCTTTTGGTCATTGACCTGCCCAGTTGTCCCTCATGGGCCAATTCAGGAAGACTACCTTTAAGAGATTCTGGGGGAATTAGCCTCAAACCCCTGGAGACACCCCACGGGCCCTCCGATAATTCAGACCAAACATGACCAAACCATTTCGACAGCTCCTCATTGCGTACACCAGTTCTAAGGGCCGACCTGATGCCAGACAAAACCGGATCCCGACTACACTCCTCACTCCACTCCTGTTCACACACGGCAGGCGTGACACCAGCCACCAAAGCACAATCATCACCGGCCAGTTTCTCAGTGCAATCTACCTCACACTGACGCGGAAAACGAGATAAGCAGTCAGCGACAGCGTTCCTAGGACCAGGCATGTATTCAACCTTGAAATTAAACTCCCCCATGTCGGCCATCCAACACATAATCCTGGACGAGGACTGTGACAAACCTTTGGTCGTTAAAACATAAACCAATGGTTTGTGGTCAGTGCGCAAAGTGTACTCAACACCCCACAGGAAAGTTCTGAAATCCCTCGAGGCCCAAACAGCAGTGAGAGCCTCTTTCTTAATTACAGCATATCTGCGCTCAGTATCCCTCAAGGCCCTGGATGCGAACGCTACAGGACGAAATGCACCACCTTCCCATTGTTCCAACACATCCCCGACCCCGTATTCGCTGGCGTCCACAGTCAAAACAATCTGCCTTGACGGACAAAACGATGCCAACGAGGGAGCCTGGTCAACATCCCTTTTCAACCTTTCAAACTCAGCTTGACACTGCTCCGACCAAACAAAATGTACACCCTTCCTTAGTAAAGCCCTCATAGCAACCATCTTGTCGGAATATGCCGCTACAAATCTACTATAATATTCTGCAAGGCCCAGGAAGGACCTCAATTGCTCCTTACTGGTAGGGGAAGGCGTATCCTGCAAAACCCTCACCAAATCATCCTTAGGGTGGATTCCAGAAGCATCCAAAGTATGACCGGGGTAGGTCACACTTTTCACTCCAACCTTGCATTTACTCATCTTAACCGCGAGGCCACTATTTTCCAATATGCCCATCACACGCACAACTCTCTCATCATGTTCCTCGCGGGAACACCCCCAGACTAGAATGTCATCCTGGAAGTACTCAACTGCACGAACACCAGCAGATAACTTCTGCATCACTCGTTGAAATACGGCTGACGCTGAAGCCAAACCAAAAGGCATTCGGCAAAACCGAAATGCCCCAAACAGAATGATGAACAAAGTGAGGGGGCGTGACTCCACATGTAAATCTATTTGATGATAGGCGGAAGAGAGGTCAAAGGTAGAAAAATAGGATGCCCCCCACCAAAGTGAGCATCTCATTGATGTTGGGCAATGGATGTATGTCAACCCAGATGCTACAATTTAAATCTCTGAGGTCGACACACATCCTCATGCTCCTGTCTGATTTGCGTGCTAGAACCACAGGGGCCAACCATTCTGAACACTCTACCTCCTCAATCACACCATCTTCCATGACCATACCAAGTTTCCCTTTAAGAGATTCCGGGCTGCAATAGGAACACGCCTGACTTTGTGAACCACAGGAACAGCACACCTTTTTAGGACAATCTTATGGGAGAAACCCTGCAACTTGCCTAACTTGGGGGTGAAAACAGCGGGAAAACGGCTCTGAAGTGACTCTGCCGTCAAAGACATGGACAGTTCCCTCATACCATCGCTCCCACCGCTCACACTCAGAACTGGGACAGGCTTTCCAGGGCGAACCTCAATCTCCAGGGCAGCTTGTTCATCCCAGCCAACTACAGGATCGCCCTTGTGTGCCACATACAGTTTTCCTTGAGTCACTCGCCCCTGAAATTCTATACTCACCCGATCAAAACCAAGTACCTTAATAGGAACGCGCCCATAGGCGCACAGATTGATGTCTGAAAGATACAGATCAGACACCCTCTTCTTAAACTTGGTACAGTACAACTCAGGGGATATCATGGTGTATCGCACTGTTCCTTGTCGAACCCACACTCAATAACAAACCCTCCCTTGCTTCTGCGCCACTCCTAAGGGAGGAACCCACATAGCTGACCACCGTAACCTCCTCGTCCCCATCAGCAGCATCCACCATCCTCACGGTCTCCTTGACGGACCCACCTCCCTTGCACATACGGGCGTAATTCCCCTCCCTTTACACTTCCGGCAAACCACATTAGCTGCAGGAGACTCCCTGGACCCAGGCAGATGTCTGCGCCAACCACATCTCTTGCACACATCCCTAGAAGTGAACATTCCCTTGAGATCCTTGTCTCTAGTCCTTGCATCATCAGACTTGCGTGTTTGAACCATGTGTACATTGTCACTCCTGTCCACCATCTCCTTTACACTTTTCCTTGACTCCTCCATGGCACGAGCAATTTCAATCACCTTCTCAAGGGGAGGATCCCTCTCTGTCCACAGCCTCTCCCTTACTCTACTGTCGCTTATCCTCATCATGATCTGGTCCCAAATGTACTCATCTGCCACACCAGTGAAATTGCATGTAGCAATGAGTGTGCGCAGAGCAGTGACATATGCATCAATCCCTTCACCTACACCTTGCGCCCTTGTAAAAAAATGAAACCTTTCAAGAACTACATTAGCCCTTTTTCCAAATCGCTCCTCCAATTTGTTAAGAGCCGTCTCATATGCCAGCACGGGACCCGGGGCACCGTCGCCCCCTTCACCGCCATCCGGAGGAGGCGCTCGTACACACGTTCCAGGGAAGTGTCTAAAAACCCTCAGGCCCTCTGTGCCAAGGCAGTTCAGCAAAGCTGCCTCCTTATCATCATCATCAGAGAGCCTTGCGCCCCCAGACGCTCTTAGATAGACCTTGAAGGTGTCCACCCACAGTTCCCAGGGAATGAGAGGCTCCCCCGGGTTAGACAAAAAGGCAGTAGGCGGTCGAGCATTGTTGATTTGCATCGTGGGAAGCCCTGCACCAAAAAGTATCCAGGACAGTGGCAACTCAGTATTGTTTAACTGTGGAACATAAATCCAAAACGCAGTGCAGAAACAACTGAACCAGGAACCAAGTGCCACACAGCGCTGAGCAAAACCCACAAAGTTTTGCCTGGGAAACTAAGCGTTACCTCCCTGAAACAGGAAAAACCAAGCCAAGTCCTTGAAGCGAGCAAAGTGTTAACTCTCTTAGCAACTCCACAGAGAGGGAAGGGGCTATCTCACCAAGCCACTCTGAGATGCCAGAGAAAGTCCTTACGCGCTTGCGACGTGTGATTGGAGACAGGAAACACCAGAAACATAGCGCCACCGTTCTGCAGCAGCTCGATCCTGCTTGTCGAGCCTGCAGTCCCAAAACAACATTCCAACACGCTGTGGAGAGGCTTCACTCTTGTCGGCAGCGCGATCGCCCAAGGTACGCTCCTAACGTAGCAGCTGAAGCGCTAACCCCCCCTCCCCGAGCAGTTGGCGCGGCCCCTCTCACCTCAAATCGGGCCCATAGAGGAGCAGTCGGTGTGCCAGGGCCGCCGCGCTCCACCCGAGAAGGGGAGCGCAGCTGGCGGACGTAGACACGAAGAGAGGAAAAGTCTCAAAGCGGGGGGGAGGGGGCGGCGTCAGGCTCACTCAGCTTATGCAGGGTGCGATCCGGTCTCTACAGGAATCACAGATCTACGTCGCTGAAAACAAGGTTGCGTGGGTAAGCTGGCTGGTAGCTCGTCGCCAGTGTTGAAATGAAGACACCACATGCAGTTTGGAACACCTTTATTCACCAACCAGAGCAGCGACGTCCCTGTTCCCTCAGCCACAACAAACCGCTCTCCTTTTCAAAACACTACAATCCAAACTAGAATGTAAACATGAAGTGTGGAATTCCCACTAAGCTACATACAACACAGTTTACATGCCTCTGGCTGCTCTGAAGGCAGACTGATGGTTAAGGAGATAACCAACCGATTCAGTGAGCAGTGTAAGCTGGGAAATGGCCAGCTTTTCCAAACGTTTGCCCAGGAAAGAGTGACAGAGATCGGGCAACAGTTTGCCAGACAGGTGGGATCAGAAGATGGCGTTTTCAGGAGAGGGAGCACAACGGGGTGCTTGAGGAGAGAGGGGAAGGATCCAGTGGCAAAAGAGTGATTGCAGAAATCGGCCAGGGCTGGAGCGAGGGTGGCAATGTGGTCCGTGTTGGCTCTGGAGGAGCAGGGCAGCACCTCTTTGGAAAACACTTTCATGGATCAGACTTCGTCAGAGGTTGTCGGAGAAAAGGAGGTGGTGAGGGAGAGGTGGCCAGAGGGGGGCCTAGAGAGGGAGAGAGAGAAAGAGGAAGAGGAGAGGGAGGACAGAATGTCCTGTGTTTTAGTGGTGAAGCCAGAGCCGTACAGAGGGACTTGGAGTGAACAGGAGAGGTGGAAACTGCAGAAGGATTGGCCAGCTCCTTGCAGATTTTAAAGAGTTTGGTAGTGTTGTTTGATGCCGCAGAGATGCAGGCTTGGATGGAGAGTCTCCTCTTGGACAGGACAGAGAGTCTGTATAGCCTTTGGAGTAGGCGGCAGGCCAGTTTGTCAGAAGATGCGTCCAAAGCCCTACACTTTCTCTCAGCCACCCTGCGTTTCAGGGAGGCGAGGTCAGAGCCATACCACGAGTTGCACTTCGAGGTAGGCTTCAGACAGATTCTCATGACAGGGGCACGGACGTCCAGAGTGTTGGAGATGGAAAGATGCATGTCAGATAGAGCTGTGTAACAGTGTGAGTAAGCCACAGGCATAGTAGGAGGAGGAGAGAAAGTAGCAGTAAATACCTCCACTGACACACGCTTCATGGGCCGAATGACCAAGAAGGTAGGTGGCAGTGCTGGGGTAGGCTTAGCCAAACTCACTACTGCAAGCTTCCTGTTCTGTGAGCCTTCGCCAGAGGGGGGCAGCATCGGTCTGCTTCTCTGCTCTTTGTATTCCGTTCCGCTGCCCCTTTTCAGCATGGGTGCTGGTAGCTGGAAATGGACCAGAGGCGTTCTCGGCAGACATCTCCAGAAGTCTCTGCTGGGGGTTTGCTTTCTGCGGTTTATCCTCGTCGCTAGTGGAAAGATGCTGCTCCACACTCTGGGTAAGTTAATAAACTAACTTTATTGTTTAGGAGCACAGCATAAAACCCCAGCACATCTAGCCTGAGCCCTGATCACCAAACGTTTTCTCTCAGAACATGACATTCCATCCCTTGCTGTGCTAATCACATTCCATGTCCTGGTTCTATGTTCTGAGGCAAAGAACGCATTACAACCGTAAAGAATTGTGATTTGTGTTCTTTTCAACCCACTTCTGTGATTAATTTATGTTGCGAGAAGTGTATTGTTTTGTGTGCCACGGATGAAGTGGTGTTTCACTTTTTAATGCGATTTTCTTAACATCTAATTCAAAAAAACATATATTTCCCCTACACTGGCCTGGTTCTTGGGTCATTGGTTGCTCAGTGGGAGGGATCCAAGGCTATTAGATGAATTGGCAATAGGGCAGAATAAAATAACTGACATTATGTCACACTTAGCTTGGGGAGGGAAGGAACTCCCTGTGTTGAGGGCGGCCTCTCAATAAACTGTTACACACTTGAAATATGTTGGCAATAACGGCTTACCTGTGGCTCTCGATAGCGCAGACTTTATCTGCTGGCCTTTCACACGGGGTCGGTCTCTAGCTTGCCAGTTTGAATCCTACAGCAAGGCCAACTCTCCCTATCTTCGTTCCCAGGTCAATACATTAAATATCATTAAACGGGGTAATGATAACTCCTATATACTATTACAGCACTTGAAGGCCACTAGAATAAAAAGTGCTATGTAAGCACACACATTATTATTACACTGCCACATATCAGCAGCAAATCTGATTACACTTTTTCTGGCACCTAACTTGTCATGAATAATTAACTGGCATAAGACCAATAATGCACATTATATGACCTGGCGCAGTATTTAAAACTGCCATTATTTCTGCTTGCATAGGAATAGCGACAGGCCTTTTTTCCCAGTGGGGTATATTGTAGCAGATAAATACTTCTCCTACGGCACCAACCTTTGTCTGCTGTGGCTTGACTTGTTCCCACTTTGTCAAGAGGCAAACACATGAGTTCCCCTTCACAACTGCCCAGAAAGCCATGATTCTTTAGCAGATGCAAAACGCTCTGCGAAGTGCCAATGTTGCCCCATTGCTCCTGAACTCTTCTATGAGGCGAACCTCTTAAGCCTTTCCTGCTGGGGTGGAGCTTTATCACTTGGATTACCCCCTCTGTGAAAGTTTACCAGATGGGGCTGAGTCCAGTTCATTAACAAATACAGGTGTTTGATTGCTTTCAATCGAGGAAAGCTGGGTTGTCTTCAGGATTTAGAGTTTAAGGCACCTTCTCAAATTAATTTTGAAAAAAAGCATTTGGACACAGTAATCGATATGACAGCTGGTAACATTTCCTACGATGGGTAATGAATGCATGTAGTTAATCTGATTGCATACAGGTGGCAATATTTCCTAGGAAGGACAATGAGTGCAAGCAATTGTATCCAGATAATTATTTTCCAATTCCAATAATATAGTTAACTGCGGAAGTGGGTGGACGAACATAACCACCCTTAGCACTTATGGGTGCTCAGCAAACCTGAATGCTGCTCAAGCCTACTCCTTTGCCTTTCTATCTACTCTTTCCACCCTCTAGCCAAAGTCCTCATCTTTGCTACCCACACCCTCCATCTACCCAGATCCTTCCCCACGTCTACCTAACATCAACATGCTGGCTGGGTCTCTATGCACTGCGGCTCTCTTGTCGAGTTCCTTCTCCTAGTTTAGAAATCAATCAATGGTCTTGCTTTTCAGTATCTGATTGTATCTCAATTTACTGACCGTCTCATTCCCCCCGATCCTCCTCGGCACTCCGTCTTACCGTCCCATACACTTCTCTCTTTCTCCCTAATCGTAGCACTTCACTGCAACCCACTGCTAATGCTAATAAAAGCCAGCCCAACAGTGGATCTCTTCAAAGCTTAGCTTAAACGTCACTCACTTGCCGAAGAGGGAACTCCCGCTGCCCTCTTTCCCCATCCTCCCTACCTGTCCCCACCACCACCTCCAGTGACACTTAACAATGTAACTTTGTCTTTTTAAAAATGTCTCCTCTCTTGCTTGAAGCACATGCCCCCTTAGGTTAATGTTACCTTTGTCAGTCACCTGTTTTCTGTTGGTAAATGTCACACTTTATTAACCCCCCCCCCGCCCCGACCCCCACAAACTTGTTCACCAAGTGTTCTCATCTTTGTGCTATTGTACAGTTACCCTTTAAGTGAATGGCGCCAACATGTGTAACTGTGTTATTGTAACTCGTTTCTGTTAGAAATTGACATCCTTGATCTCCAAATAAATACAAGGCTATTGCATTGCCCTGATTAGAAGCAAAAATACACTATTTGCCATTTGATTTCTGAGGCCTCCTAATCTACTGGGAATTACCTTACCATGTGGATATGGAGCCAAGGTAGCCATGGCAACTGTTAAAGGCCCTGATAAATAGACAAGATCATAATGCAGCCTGGCAGCCATCAACGATCATACGATAAAACTGACGCGCTCTTGATTCATTGCAAGGAGAGCAGGACAGCAGTAGGTGGCATTGCTTTGCGTGGTTCTCTTATGGATTTCCTTTTTCTTTTCAGTCCTATGTGAAGGACGAAGATATATGACTATTCTCAAATCTCATACAGCGATATTCTTAGGAATTTAAACATGTTTCGACTGATTCCAGAGGCAAGGTCGTATTCTGGATTCACCTGGCATCACGGTGCCATCACACTGTGCAGCATCCTTGATGATATCAAGGTTTCCTGAGCTGAAAGAAGGTGAACAAATACCTTTTCAATTAATCTTCTGAGGATTACACTGCTGACAAAGGCTAGGTGCAGGACATATTTTCACGGGGCACTACACCATACAAATGATCTCCAGCATCAGTGCACTACCACCCCATTATATACTGTGATGGGTGTGGTGCACCACGAACTGTCACACCACACTCGCCGCTTTCCTTTGTCTACTGGATGTTATGGACTTCTGTCAGTAAAACCAGCAGCCTTGCATTGCGTTCACATACTGGGCTCCATGCTGTTCTGCTGCCAGTAACGCAAAATACCAGTCGAACAAAGACTAGCTCAAGAGGAATGAGGCGCTTTATGGTCACGGTATGCATGCAGCAACAAAACACAACCTTCGTGCAGCTTTTTCTTGGAGAGTAACAGAAACAATGTCTGAACTAGGTGATCCCTTCAATGGCCAAAGACGTGCAGATACTTGGACGCAAAGCAAATGGTGTACTCATGAAATTCCATATCACCAATGTTATTTATTTATTTTATTTTAAAAGCTTTTATGGCTAAATTGCTCAGAGTCAGATGGAGAAAGACAGAAACAGATAGATAAAAGAGCACAAAACAAAAAAAAGCAAAACAACAAATACACTTGCACAACACAATATTCTGCAATAAATAGACATTTGTGCAAACATTAACAGTGAAAAACATACATGGGAATGAGTAAATGATTCAGATGGAGATTTGCATATTGCCATATAAATTGGAAATCATGTTTTAAAACTAGTTTAAGGTAATGGTTTAAAGATTACTTCAGAGCACCAAAAGATAAAAAGTAAACAGTGATATCCTCCAGTCTACAAATTATACAAATTTGTGAAATTGTCATATCTGCTTCTTGTACTTGTTGTCATAGGCAAAGCGGGTTGTTGTATTCAAATGTTTAGTTAATGGTAGGGCCAATATAGACCTTTCAATCTATGGAACCTGTCATAAGTATTACTGCTGGGATTCCCAGGTTTTTCAAGATGCCATCTTTGATTGTCCAAGCTTCTCCATTAATCGGTGCCTCCATGTTGGGATATCTGCTGCACAAGTTGATATATTCCTTGTCAATGTTTACATAGCACCTGCTGTCAGAGCTCTTCAGATTGGAAAGGGATTTACTAGAGTTTTTTGGCTGTGCTTTTTAACTATTCAGGTCTTATGTTATACCAGCTGCATATTAGTATCATGCATGTACTTGACTCATGTACAGCTGCTGAGGCGGAGAATTTGCAAAGTGCTCTTCTTCTAGTTAGTTTGATAACATGACTGTTTTGCTGGTAAACCACTGTGCAAGCCGAATGAGCATTAGAAGACCAGCCTTGGGAATACGTTCAGAATATTCCGTCTAGTGCGCAGGTCCTGAAGAAATACCTCACTTCCTGTCTGGTTGCTCAGATGAAGTTAAAGCTCTGGAGTCTTCACAGGTTTAGTCAATACAGGTTCCATGAAGTGGACCGAGAAATCCAAGCACAGGCCTATAGACTGACACAGGCCTTTCCATC
The DNA here is from genome assembly GCF_040938575.1 of Ambystoma mexicanum. Lineage (NCBI taxonomy): Eukaryota > Metazoa > Chordata > Amphibia > Caudata > Ambystomatidae > Ambystoma > Ambystoma mexicanum. The sequence continues at coordinate 154,015,998 of NC_090936.1, forward strand.
ACTGTTAACAAGTCTGTGCTTCATGGTGGTCTACGGAGGTTATCCTCACTTACGGTCTGGTGAACAGATCCAGGAGACGGGCAGCTGAAATGAGATTGCTGAATAAGTCACTGCGCAGACAAACTGCTTCATTCACATCAATGACAAACTCCCTGCTGGACTAAGAGGCAATGCATTGACTGGTGACAGTGATACCAGAAAAGGGGCTGTTTAAGGCAACATTATCATACAAAGGATGGATATTAAACTTTGCTGATGGGAGAGATAGCCTTCCAGGCTTGGGTAAAGCAATGGCTTTCTAGTTGGCTGTCACTGCTTACGGGTAAAGAAGTGGCATGTGTTGTCTTAAAGGCTAATACAACCTTTAATTTCTTTTCAAAGTCCAAAACCACACATCACAACATATTTAATTGAATGGTTTTATGAAATTCTGAGGTGGCAATAAAAAAAAATGAAGGAAGGAAGCAATTATTGGAATTTGGATTTTTATCAGATATTCTTCATGAAATATTTTCAGTAAAAAAATAAAATAATTGTGTGGCCCCTACCAATGCATACTATAACATAATGGACACTGATGATTACTCAATCCCTTAATCATGTAACTTAACAAGTAACATAATGGGCAACAAAATATAATGGTCCTATCGTTCTTTATAGTTTTTAAACACTGCACACTAAGATGAGTCAAAGCACAATGAGACAGAGTAAAAAAAAACAGACACATACAAAAAAACACTGCCAGAACCAGGTCAGCCAGGTCAGCAATGCGAGGAAAAACTGAATGACACTGTTCCTGAACAAGATTAATGCCAATCTTCAAAAGACACGACCTCACGGAAAACAGGTGGAAAGAACAGACTTGCTATAGAAGTTCATGACATGCGAAAACCTATTGTGAAGAACTCCTCAATTGACGAAAACAAAAGCGTTGCAAGGGGTAAACAAGTGTAATAGTAAGGAAGGAGCTTAATGGAACACTGATATATGAAATCATGATGCAGCAAGTAAGAGATGCATGTCAACAGCAGTCTATCTCTCTGATAAACACAAACCCTCAAATCCTGTCCAAAGTTCTAGGTAAACGGTTTGAAGCTTAATGCGATCAATGATAGATTAGGACCAGGCACTGTCCGTACTAGATGTGTCCTCTATGGAATGGCATTTGTACTGTCATACATGCAATATCGCAAGGAAAGCTAAAATCCACACTTAGTTTAGCCTCCAAACACCCAAAAGGTATTTGGCAGAGTAGATTGTGGGAAAGGTTTTGCACCATTCGCTAATAAAGATCTTAGAATAAAATTACATATGGTAATATGTTTGTGCAGGGTAATACAGGGTTTTCCTTAACCATTCACCGTAGGTCCAGGAACTAGACATGGGTGCTCATGTTCACTTCATCTCTATCCTTTCAGGTCTGGAGAGAGTAACTTTTGTAATACAAGATAATTGATTCGTGGGTGCTTTGCACACACAAGCAGGAGAACTAAAAACCCTATTGTAGGCGTAAGGTTCTTTTGTCACAGTGAACGATACTAACACGCCAATCCAAGGATTCTTGGATGTAACACAAATTCTGAAAGTTTTCAGACCAACACAATTATTTGAAAAGCAGAAGATGGTGGAAAGGTGGAAATACCAGTCGTTTATACAAGGGTCTTGACAACACAAGCTCAGACTGCAATAACCCATTATTATACAAAAAACAGGCACACCTCAGCGAATGGGATAGTTAACATACATTCTAAGTGGACAGGGTCAAAAAGCTCAAGACAATTGAAGCTCCGAAATTAAATGATGTAATTGGGATGTTGTTTTATCTGGTATATTCAAAGCTATTGTCAAAGGGATCAAGATGTTTATCGGGGTATCTCAAAATAAGCTTTAATCCATTAAAACTACACATAGGTGCAACCATGGGTGGGCACCAGTTGTCTGGCACAGAGCTAAATTATCCATTCCATCATCATGCAGGTTATAGGCCTTCTCTGCCAAAGTCGAAAAAGCACATACGCCTGATAAGGCAGCAATGGTTTGGGCGTGACATATGAACATGGGAAAGAGCTAAGGCACTCCCAATACCATCCTTTTCCAGTGCATCAAATTGTGATTCAGTGTAATTTAACACAAGCATGAAAATAGAAAATGTACAGTGTACCATCTGTTTCTGCCTCCATTACATGCCCTGTTGTTTCCCACAATGACATCCTGGTTTCAGTAATCAGATAATCACCAGAAAGCCCCCCACTGTCCCCAGAAACACACTTTCCTTTACAGTTGCTTATACTTGAAATTGAACTATCAGAATACAATGTTAGCTATACAATGGTCCACTGAGCCTTGAAGCAAGGTCCATGCCTCATAGAAGAATGCCTTACAATTGAGAAATCTTGTCACTATCAACCGCCTTTGAATTCAGATGTGGTGGTGTGTCTGTGTTTGTGAGCAACCCTTAAAGTGTAGAAGACCAAACCTAGCATTGAATTCAGAAAGCTTATGTCACATTAAAATAACTAACAATTCGGAAAGGCAACATAGTCCTTATCCTTACTGCTCCCAAATTGTCACTGGTGCTCTACTGTTTAGGAATTTTTGCCTATATTGGTATTTTTCCATGATATAATGGGTGGTATTTTACTAATGGCCATCATTTACAGTCATTTCTGGTTTATTGTTGCCACCCTGACCGTAAGGAGAACAATTGCCATCGAAAAGTTGTGTCTCATAGGAGGCCATATGTCAGCGTGTGACGGTCATCAAATTATATTTAGATAGTGAGATCCTTAATTTAATCATCAAAATGATCTCATGGATTGTCTAATCTAGTAACCTTCTAGACCATGTAAGTTGCTTATTCAAATATTCACATTTCACACTCGGGAAGCTTCTTCAAAACACGCGACACTGCATCAGTGGGCAGAAGTTTATTTTATAACTGAAATGCCCCTAAGTGAGAAGGACTAAGTGTTAGGACTACTCCTGAGCAGATTAGTGTAAGGCATCATAAGGGGTAGAATTGTTCACACCAAGATAGGAATTGGCTCATGTTCAAAGGCAATTTCTGAAGCAACAGAAACACTTCCGGGGGTTAAACATTCAGACAGAAAATGTATAAACTTTTTAAGTAGTATAGGCTTTCATCAACAAGCAGAGGATCCCTCCCCCCCAGGGCACATTCAAAGCCTTTAATCACTTTCTGATTACAAGCCTTCTGAAATATTCAGCTGGCTATCCTCCAAGATATCAAAAAGAGCACATCCAAACAAACATCCAATGTCCTCCTGTGCAATGATAGGTTATTTATAACGCGCTTAATACCCAGAGGTCTCTAAGCGCGGACCCGGGGATCGAACCTGTGTGACTCCATGTCGTCTTGCTTCCAAGGCAAGCACGTTGCCCCTGAGCTTTTCTCCCAAGTCGAATGCAAATGATACCCCTCTTTCAAGAAATAAACACTGAGTTCCAGAAAGGTCTTCTCCGCCCCAAGTGTGCTCAGACAGGGGGATTTGCTTTGGAAATTGTCTAATTTATTTACATCTCGTCTGTGTGTGGAGTATGTTCAATGCATCGAAACAGTCCACTAAAAAGACTTTCTTATACCTTAATGATATAATATACAGAGAAATGTTGTTACCCAACTGCAGGAGTTTGGAGAGGAAATATCAGCATCGCACCAAAGCACAGGACAGAGGTAGATTTTATGTCTGTCAGGAATGACCAATTGGCCAAAGATGATGCTAGCTCGCACCCCCTGCTCCTATTGTTGGACCAGTCTGTGACATTTAGAACAGTGGACCATGCCCTCCTGGTAACCCTTTTAAAGACAGCCGATCAGATTGGTTCTATATGATATTTACACATTCTGCAGGTCAATCACCAAAAAGACCAATTTATTTTGGTTGTTTTGGTGTCGCCTACAAAATACCAAAATATCAAGTATTTGGCCCGACACTCACTGTGCCCTTGAGAGGAGGACAGCGTCGTAAGGAGCAAGGTAAGTGCGGGTGGGAGGGGAGTGGAGAGGCCATTTTAGGTGGTTGAATGGGGTTTTAGGATCGATCTTTCTAAATCGATCTTTTTAGTTTCGTACAATTGAAAACTATATTTTAACTTAGTACCGTCAGATCGTGTGGAGGCCATTGGAGTGGTTTTCGTGCCAACCTTATTGATCAGCTGCACCGAGTGAAGCTTTGGATAATTGTGTCCTTTGCCATTTGGGGAGAATGTGGTGTTTCCCAAGGAACCCCACTGCCCATAGCTATTTAACCAGTAAATAAGATATTTGCACTAGAAACAGCCAAACAATCAGACACAAGTGGCCAACATGGGAAATGGTAATGCAAGAAAGGATTGAATGTGCCTGTAAAAAGTATAAAATAAATAACCTAAATCATGCCACAAGGATCTTAAATCACCACGAAGCTGCTATTCCGCACGATCGACTGATCATCTTCTTTGGAGATGGTATCCCAGAAATGACCAAGAAAGTTATGATTTTCCTGGGAGACGTCAATCGAAAACGGGCACAACTCATGCTCATAGAAGCCAGAGTTGGGGGGGCATGGTCGAACACCAACAAGATTGCCGCTTAGCCCTGTCGCTCCGTCCCACACATAAGTAATTAAGGCATTTTATGGGACTTCCGACGCTTCTGTGCCCTACCTGATGATCCATCCCATGTTAGCAGGTCCTTGCTAAGGTTCTGGCGCTGTTCCGCAGCATTTTCGAGCCCCCCTACGTGCTCCGGTGCTCAGGCGCTTCCTCACCGGCTGCTTCACCCAAAAGTATCTGCCCTCCGTGTGGAGAAATATGTTGTTGCACGTACTGCGACGCGCCTGATATGGCCGGTAGGCCCCTCCCACGCAACATTGCCGCCACTGGTGCTCGGATCACACTGCATGAAGGTATACAGAGGCCTCTCAGGAAATAAATGTTTCTTTTTGCACTATAACTTACATAAAATGCAATGAGAGGAATTAGACGTTCTGAGTGCAAACTCTGGCCATTTCTCTTCATGACACCCCACCAGCAAATGGCACGGCCCTCAGCATTTACTTTTAATATTTTATATATGTAGAGGACTCTTTCTGCTGACTCAAGTGCTTCTTCTCAGCTAATTCAGGATTCTGCTTTAACACGTAGCAGTCTATTCTTACCTGAGCATTTCAATTTTATTTATGAGTGTTTGGTGACATCTCATGAGGCAACAAGCATCGCTCTTTCTTCGAGTATCTTCTGGTCAATCTTGGATGTGTTTATGCTATCCGAATTATTATTATTTTTTTCTTTTTGACCACTACTGGATATATCTGAACCACACACATCATTATCAAGACGCACTAATAGAGTTTCATAACTTACCTCCACAGTTTACTCCTTATTATCCTCTCTGACTTTTGTTTGAACTCTTCTAACAGGATTAAAGCAGATTGTATAATATGGACATAATAATTGTAATTACTATTGGCCACAAAGCTGAAATTAAATCATGATTCTGTGCCATCTTGAAGACCACTCCCTGTTTTCGTTAATAGCAACATCAATTCTTGCCGCACAGAGCCTTCGCTCTCTTACCTGTGACCTACCTTCAATATTTTTCTACCAAGCTCTGCTGCCACCATGGCCACTCGCAAAACTACTCAAAAAGGTGCACCCAATACTAAAGAATCTAATACCTCATCTACGAACCTTAAGAGACCCAAAAGTGACTTGCCACCGCCACTTGGTATCTCTGATCCAGCAATTGCAGCCATACTATCAGAAATTAGATCTCTTAAACTCTTCATTGAGACCACAAATCTAAAATTGCAACAATTAGATGATAGATGGAAGGGCTTCGAAAACAGAATGGTTGAGGTGGAAAGAAGAGTCGGTCTGGTGGAAGATGTATCCCCCAAAGTGGCCAAACTGAACAATCTCAGAATTTCTGGGCTGCCGCAGGGCGCAAATACCATCGCATTCCTGCAAAAATGTCTTCCAACCTTGCTTCACTTATCCCCGGAAACGGCACTCAATATTCAACCAGCCAATAGAATTGGTCAACTATCTGTCTCCGCTCCTCAGCATTCATCGTCCAGAACATCGATTTTCTACTTTCTTGAATATTCTCAACTTCAGCTAATCCTGTCTGCTGCAAAAGAACGCAAATCCCTCATTTGGAATGGTAATAAGATATTTATTTCACACAATGTTGCTAAAAGTACGGCCCAACGCAGGAAAGTATTTCTGTCCTTTCGCCCAGCTTTGAAGCAGCTCAATATTCGCTATGGACTTTACCACCCTTGTTCTTTTAAAATCAGACACGAAGGTCCTACCGCCTAGTCTCCATCAAGTCTGATGGCATGGACACATCCTCTTCTGCCAGTACCTCTGTTTCTTCTATTACATGAATATATTACCCTCTCTCATGCTTAGCTGTATTCCACTTAATGCCTTGAATAACCTTTCATTATAAACAGGTGGGACGGGTGTCGCGGCTACGCCTGTCTTCCACTCTGAGTCGCTCTTTTTCCTTTTGACGACTCAGCAGGCGTCACCCATCCCTACAACCTTTTCCCCTCCTTTTCCCCTGACCCTCGTTTGATCTATATATCTGTCTTTAACTTGGCTATCCTGATTATCTTTTTATGATCAGACACCCCATCCCCCTTCCCTATTCCCAATGTGTTCCCCTTTTGTGTCTTTCCTTGAATATATGCAATGTTTATCAGATCTATATGGTACTAGATATATGTATTTACAATGGCTTTATACTATATTACTTTCATTATTGGAACGCTTAAATTATTTTTAAATGTATAACATGGAACATTAAAGGCTGCAACAACCCCATCAAAAGATGTAAGATCATGTCTCACCTCAATAAATTCAATCCATCCGTAGCCTGTATACAAGAAACACACTTATCTAACAAAAAAGCATTGAAAGTCAAGTCCCTTTGGGTCAAAGAAATGATTTTCAGTCCAGCAGTTGCTAAGAAAAATGGAGTTGCCTTATTAATTAGCTAAAACTTACACTTCAAAATCATAGATCAGGGTGCTGATATTAATGGTAGATGGGTATGGGTGAAGCTCTTGGTTGAATCTACGCATGTTACGATTCTAAACATCTATGGTCCCACTATGCCTGACCCCAATTTGTGGGTCTCCATTAAACAAATGATACTTAAAAATAACTTCTCTAATTTAATAATGTGTGGGGATGTCAATCAGGTCCTTGACCCTTTTTTGGACAGGAAATCGAGTTGTATGTTTAAAACTATCAAATCTCATAAATCCTTTCTGGGATGTTTAGCTGAAACAGGCCTTATAGACACCTCAAGACTATCCTACCCCACTCAACTTGACTACACTTTTCATTCTACCCCACACAATACTCTATCACGCCTTGATTATATTTTTTCCACCAAAACCCTTACCGGTTCCATTGTTGATTCTAAGATAGCTAACATCATAATTACAGATCATGCCCCTGTATGTACCTCCTTCAATCTTTCAGATGTGCACAAACCTTCATCTTCATGGAAGCTTAACAATTTTATATTACAAGGCCCACAATTCATTCTCTCAGTCAAATCATTTAATCACCAGTTTTTTGTTGACAATCTAGACTGTCACACATCTGTCGTGAATAATTGGGATGCATATATGGCGGCCCATAGAGGACACATTATGGCTTTCTCTGGGAAAAAGAAGAATTTGCGCAGTAAACATTTAGATGACCTTTACTCTTGGCTTAATGTAGCCGAGCAGCATTTTTTTAAAAAAACTTGTTTTTATTGGCATTTCAAATTTTAAACAGTAACAATAACAATTCCCTTCCCCCTTCCTCCCCCCATCTGGGTCCCCCCTCCCCACCCAAGGATCGCAGTTCCACTGATTTCCTGAGGTAAACGTTCAGGGTGCTTCAAGTCAAAACTCATAGAATGTCCAACAATCTTAGTTTCTGGGGGCACCATTGTTCCTGATAGTCTTTATGCAGGTAGTTTAAAACCAAGTCCCATTCCGCTCTAAATGTCTTCCTCTCCACTATCCTTCATCGCCTGTGGGCCAAAGATACCCCTCATTTCCTGGATTATCACATCCCAAGTGCCATTGCACCATAATTCTTGTCCGCATTTCCCTGATTTGCATGCTTCTCATAAGCTTCGGGATTCGCTGCCGGCAAACTTCCCACCATTGCTCCTCTGATAGCGGTAGCGGCAGTGTGTCCGTCCATTTTTGCATGTAGGGCCATTGGGGCTGGGTTGATGGCTTTGTAAATATCCTGTATAGATTGCTGACCACTTGCCTGTCACCTGAGTCTATAAGGAGGTACTTTTCTAAGGGAGTAAAGTCCCACGGCTGCCGATTTCATGTCATGAGATATCAGCCAGTGGCGCAGCTGGAAGTACTGGTACCTGTCTTCTTCCCTCAACCCCAAAATGTCTTTGCATTCTTTTTCTTTTTTTTAATTCTTTTTATTATTTTCAGCAAAAGAAAGCAGCACATATACAGATTATAATCACAGTAAAGTAACTTAACAGCGAGTGCATAACACTTGACATTACAGTTGATGGTAAGTCCTTCGAAGGGGTAGGGGGGTAGGCGTGCTGTGTCGTGTGGCGGTGCAGGGCATGTCCAGGCTCTTCTCTGTACCTGGTTTTATACATGTTCCTCCCACTTTCCCCATATCTTGAGGAACTTTCGGGGGCACCCCCTTGCCGTGTAGATGCGTCTTTCTAGGGAGGCGCACCTGTCCATTTCATTGGACCATCGGTCGATACCTATCCTGTCCGCAGAGCCCCAGGTGCTTGCCGTTAGTCTCTTTCCCAGCCCTAGTGCCACACTTAGAAATGTCCTTTCGTATTTGGTCAGGTCCGTTTCTTCCCCTATTCCCAATAGGATGAGTTTGGGGTCGTGCGGGATTGGGACTCCCAGCACACTGGAGAGGCGCGACAGGCATGATGTCCAAAATTCCTGCAATACCCCACATTCCCAGATCATATGATAAAAGGTGCCCTCTGCCCTCTGCCCTCTTGCAGCGGAGGCAGATTGCATCGTTGTCTCCCCCCATCTGGATGTTTGTGTTCTGGCATAGTACCACCTGTGCAGGATCCTGAGTTGTACCAGTCTGAGTTTTGCGTCTATTCCGATCTCACGTGGGGACATCAGTGCCTCCACCCATTCTTCTGTTTCCAATGCCCCCAGATCTTGCTCCCATTTCCCTCGGAGGTGTGTGAGTTCCCCAGAGCCGAAGGAGTTGATCACCTGGTAGAGGGTCGACGTGACCTTGGAGGGTATTCGGTGTGGGAGGGTGTTTGTTTCTAGGGGGGAGCCTGCGGGTATGTCGGTGAGGTCCTGGAATTGGGGGTTGATGGCGTGTGTGAGTTGGAGATATCTGAAGTGGTCCATAGGCCTTAGTCCATGTATTGCATTCAGTGTGCCAAAGTCTCTCAGTTGGCCCTCGTGGATTATGTCCACCAGTGTACATATCCCTTTCCTCGCCCAGGTGTCAAAGTGGCCCATTTGCAGGATTTCGGGAAGGTGTGCATTGTGCCATAGGGGCTGTATCAGGGTTGGCTTGTTCTCCCAGCCAATGTCTCTGTGTATCTCTTTCCAGATTTGACAGGTGTGCAGTGATCTCCTGGGGACCCCTTTGAGGTTTTCTTTGTTGTTGTATAGTATTTGTAGGGGAGGTGGGAGGCCGGTGTCTATTGTTTCGATCCGGATGTGTGGGAGCGTTGGATCCCCATGTAGCCAGTCATTTGCCTCGCCTGCTTGTGCGGCCCAGTAGTATGTGCGGATATCGGGCAATCCTATGTCTCCCTCCCACACCGAACGACCAAGTGTTTTGAGGGAAATGCAGGCTTGTTTCCCGCCCCATAACAACGTGCCTAGGTACTTGTCAATGTCTGTGAATGTGGCAGCCGGGATTGGGAGTGGGGAATTTTGGAGGACATATAGAATTATCGGGAGCGCCAACATTTTAAATAGTGCGGCCCTACCAAACACTGAAAGAGGGAGGGTTTGCCAGTGAGAAACGTCTTTTACAAATCTATCCATTATTGGGCGTAGGTTCAGTTTGAGGAAGTCCTCTGGTGTGGTGGTTATTTGTATACCCAGGTAGGTAAAGCCTAGTATCAAGACTGAGTACATGCAGGGGGTCTGGGATCGCTTCTTCTCCCCCTTGAACAGGGAAATATATTGTTTTCTGTGTAGTTACCCGAAGGCCCATGAATTGTTGGTACTCCTCCAGGGTCCTGGTTACCGCCGGGCAGGAGGTTACTGGTTTGCTCAAGTAGATCAAGAGATCGTCCGCATATAGTGAGACACGCTCCTCACCTCCCATGGGCCAGGTGATTCCCGTCCAACTTGTGCCTGTTCGTAGTCTTATTGCTCTGGGCTCGATGGCAAGAAGGAATAGTAGAGGCAAGAAGGGGCAGCCTTGTCTGGTCCCGCGACCCAGCGAGAATGTCCGTGATGATTTCCTGTTGACCCGCACAGATGCTACGGGGAGGGTGTATAGAAGTTTTGTCCACGACATATAGTAGTACCCGAATCTCATGCGTTGCATTATGTCCCATAGGGCCTCCCATCCTAGTGAGTCGAAGGCCTTTTCGAAGTCAACCGCAAGGAGGCCGAGCGGTTCCGAGATCTCTGCCTCTCTGTCTAAGACCACCCGAACCCTGCAGAGATTCATTCTTGTGGATTTGTCAGGCATAAAGCCACATTGGTCCGGGTGGACCAGAGATTCGATCACCCCGAGCAGCCTGTTGGCCAGAACTCTAGCTAGTATTTTGGCTTCCCTGTTAATTAATGATATTGACCTGTACGAGGCACATTGTTCTGGGGGTTTCCCTACTTTGGGGATGACTACGATAATTGTTTTCCTGATGTCCGGGGGGAGATAGCCCTGCTCTCTGCTGCGGAGGAACATGCTATGCATGTGTTTCGTTGTGGTTGCACCTAATCACTTCCAGATTTCTACCGGGAAGCCGTTGGGGCCCGGGATCTTCCCCGATTGTAGCTGTGATAGTGCTTCCCCGATTTCCTCTTCCGTAATCTGTGTCTAATTGTTCTATTTGTGATCTGGAGAGTTGGGGGATCTCGATCTGTTCAAAGAAGCGTGGAGCGCTTGTGTGGGGTCTTCTGCTAGTGGAGAGTATATTCTTTCATAATAATCGGCGAAGGCCTCCGCGATCTCAGAATTGCCCGTTAGTATTTCCCCTTCTTGGGTTTGAATGGCCCGTATTTGACCCCTACTCTGTTCTCGTCGTTCTAGCCAGGCCAGGGTCTTGTCGGCTTTGTCCCCCATTTCATATATCTGGCTTCTGGTTTGCCATTAGGCAGTTCGGCGTTGTCCAGGGCCAGGTCTTTTAGGATTGTCTGAGCTGTCGTTAGGGCATCCTGTGCCTCTTGGGTTCCCTCTTCCAATAGTTGCTCCTCTCGTCAGGCTACTTCGGTCTCTGCTGCTATGATTGCCTCGTTATGCTGTTTTTGGTGTGCAGATACCAGGGAAATTGCCTCCGCCCGCAGAACAGCTTTGTATGCTTCCCACAGCACGGTTGGACAGGCAACCTCCTCTCTGTTTAGGTTGAAGTATTCTGACGTTTTATCCTTGAGTCCTTTCATTATCTCCGGTATAACCAGATAGTAGGCGCTTAGATGTCAGGTGGGGTCCTGCTTCTGTTGTTTCCCCTTGAGTTTGATCAGTAGGGGGGAGTGATCCGAGATCCCTCTTGCCAGGAATTCTGCGGCTGTTAGTCGTGGATCATGTTCATTGGGGTGAAGATGTAGTCCAGTCTGGAGAGGGTTCTATGCGCGTTGGAGTAGAACAAGTAGCCTTTCTCTGATGTGTGGATTGTCCTCCACGTGTCCAATAGTCCCATTGTGTCGTGAAAGTGGACAGCTTGGTCGGGGTGTCTGCGGTCCTGTTGCCACTGTGCGTTCTGTCCTGTCCGATGTCCATGACCTCATTGAAGTCTCCTCCGATTGCCCACGCATCCGCCTGTTCCTTCAGCATGATGGGTTGGAGCTTGGTGAGAAGTTCAGCCATGAGCGTGGGGGGTGCGTACACTACGCTAAGGCCCCAGGTCTCTCCACCCATCTCTTCCAGCACTACCACAAACCTGCCCCGAGGGTCTGATATCACTTTATTGGTCTTAAATGGGACCCGCTTGTGTAGGAGGATCATGACTCCTCTGGAGCCTCTAGAGAACCCTGCCATGTATGTGTGTGGGTAGTTGGATTTACTGAAAAGGCCGCTAGTAGTACCCATGAGGTGGGTTTCAGTGATAAATGCAACATTCGGGGAATTCCTGTTGAGATATTGGAGCACCAATTTTCGTTTTATACTTGACCCCAAACCGTTCACATTCCAGGTCAATAGGGAGATCTGTCGTGTTTTGGCTACGTCTGCGTGTGTCCTTCTGTGTGATGGTGGCGAAGGATGTGATGCGACTTCCATGTCTTTGTCACTTACGGTGTGTTATTCTGTTCCGGGCTCTGACACCCCTTTGTGGTCCCTCTTGCTGTTTTTACATTGTGGTGTGCCTCACATACAAACCTTGAAACGTTGATCAATGAACTTGAGGTCGGCTCGGTTTGAGTATGAGTGGACATGCTCGGGTCTCTAGGAGTGGTATACCTATTTCCTATACTTATGCAGCGAGGATATTTCCGATGTGGCATGTTGCAGGTCGCTGGTGTGTTTACTGTCCGTGACCATTTCTTTTAGTAACTTAAACCCCTAAACTCCCCCCACCCTGCACTTCCTCCCAACTTGAAGTATCTGTCGTCCAAACCAACCGAATCATGAACTAATTACTGTAGGTGGTCAGGCGGACCAAGTGTCCCAACTCGTGCAGTCTGTAGCCACTCTGCAATCAGGTGGAGTGCGGGGAGGGCGCGCTTCTTTAGGTTCCTCTCTGCCCGGGCCGCCCGGCTTCAAAGTTGCTCCTTGATTCCTGTGGGCTTTATTTTATTTGGCTGGGTTCTCAAGTGGGCCCGCTTTCAGCCAGTGTTGCATGCATCTCGTCCGTCCCCCGTGGTGGTGTCGACTGCTTAGGGGGGTGGCGGGTGCCTATGTCGCTTCCTCAGGGTGTGTCTTTACTTGGGCTGGCAGGGTGTGGGTCCGAGAGAACCTGTGTTTCGAGCCAGTCCCAGGTTTCTCCGGGGTTATGGAATACCTGGACCACCTCTTTGTGGTAAACTTTAAAGGTTGCCGGGAAGAATAATGCATATTTGATATTCAGGGATGTCAACTTCTTCTTAACGGAGTCATATGATTGCTGTGACTTCTGGACTTCTCTCGTGTAGTCGGGGAAGAAGCCGATCCGATTGCCATTATAAGTAATTGGGCCCGTTGCTCTCGCCATCTGGAGGAGTGTGTCTCGGTCTCTATAGTTCATCAGTTTGGCGATCACTGTGCGTGGGGGGGCCCCGGGAAGCGGTCTGCCAGTCGGGACCCTATGCGCTCTTTCAATAGAAAAGAATTTTGAGAGTTTCTTAGGGGCCATCAGATCTGTTAACCAGTCCTCCAGGAAGAGTTCCATGGCGGGTCCCTCTTCTTTTTCGGGCAGGCTGAGAATACGGAGGTTGTTGCGGTGGGATCTTCCCTCGCTGTCCTCGGCTCTGTGTTACAGGAGGGTGATTTTCTTATCCACTTGTTCCAGTCGGTCTCATAGGTTCTTAACTGTGTCCTCCAATTCAGATATTCTTTGTTCTGCTTCTCCTACCCTGGAGGTTAGGTTCCTCAGATCCTGTCTCAGGAATGACACCTCATAGGTCAGGCCATCTATTTTTGCCTCCACCGAGGTCCGGGAGTTGTGTATCACTACCATAATGTCCTTGAGTGACAACGCCAGGTCCGTGTTGCCACCCCTGTCTTCCTCCACCCCCTCATTTGATGGTCCGGGGAGCCTTGCTGGTGTGCAAGTTGTGTATTTATCCATCTTATTCTGCGTTGCCCCTCTGCGGGGCAGATCCTTCCCCATGGTTAGTACCTCTGTTGTTTCCCTCACCAGGTCGTCCCTAAGGATTGTCGTTATTTCTCAGATCTGCTCTGGAGTGCGGTCTCCTTCCTTCACTTGCGTCTGGGGGGTTCCCTGCGAGGGGTATGCACCTTTGTCACGGTTTGGTGTGTTGGTGTGTCTGCTGTTTGTCCTGGATCCCTGATTGGGGGTGATTCCGGGGCAGGATCCTTTATTGACCCCAGGTCTGCGTGGTATGTGCTGCAGGTTCTTTGCCAATCTCTCCTGGATGCCTCCCACGTGGTCCCTGGTATTGCCGCTGTCCCTGTATCATGTATCCGCCTTTATTGCTGCCAGCGGGTATACTAGGTCCCCAGGCTTGTTCCACAAGGGGTCTTCCCCCGCTATCAAGTGGCAAGGCCTATCTTCGCCCAGTCACTTGCTGAGGTTTCAGCAGTCTTAGTGGCCCAGTTTATGGGGTGCTTCGATGTGTGGGCATATGGCACCCCCCCGGTGATGGTTGTTGGGTGGGACCCCTACCGCTCCATGGGGGACCCCGACCACAAGTGGGGGCGTGGGCTTTGGGCTTTTGCAGGGCTGGATCCCCCGCTGCCCTTTACGGGGGGGGGCCAGAGGTGTGAGGGGGAGAAACAGAGAAAGCCCCCTGCAGTTGCAGCCGGTGGGGAGGATGGGAGGCGGGAAAAGACAGAGGAGTCCCGCAGTGCCCCGGTCCTCCTCCCGCCGCCTCAGGAATGGGCATATCTGTAGGGCCTCCCTCGACCTGAACGCCCAGCCGCTCGCACACAGCGCACACGGCGGGCATCGGGGAGGAGGGCCCCTCTCTCGGCGGTTGTGCGTTGGTGGTCGCTGGGGCAGGAGAGGAGAAGATGGGGGCCGCTTTGCCCACCTGGTCCCGGGTCCTAATGTTATTTGAAACGTGGGTATGGGCGCCCCTCGACCCGATCGCCCAGCCGCTCGCTCCCAGCGCACACGAAGGGCGTCGGGGAGGGAGGGCCTCACATGCAGCGGTTGTGTTGGTGGTCGCTGGGGCAGGGGAGGAGGGAAAGAGATGGGGGCCGCTCTGCTTACCTGGCCCCGGGTCCCGACATTATATAAGTCACGGGCGTGGGCACCCCTCGACCCGGGCGTCCCGCTGCTCGCTCACAGCGGACACGGCGGGCACCGGGGAGGGGGGCCCCTCTTATGCTGGCCTTGTGCTGGGATGTTACAGGGCAACAGTTCTCTGTCTCTGCAGGTTCTTTGGCTGCTACTGGGACCTGGCAGCCCTTTTCTGGAGTCGGATTATGCGTTCAGCATCACTGATTCTGTCGAGGGCGCGGGGGGCCTCAAAACACCCTGATTTTCTTCGGGTCTTGTGAGGGTGGGCGCAAGTGCGATCCCCTTCCCAATTTTCCGAGTTAGGTTATGTGCACCTCAGGGTTCTGCCAGGATTTTGCAGGATTCGGGCGGCCCGGACGGAGCGACGGAGAGCTAGACCAGCATCAGGCGCCCCCTAGTGGTTGGTGCCAAGCAGCATTTTTATCATAATTCTAACCCTAATAATCTCTGTAAGGTCATGTCTTTATGTTTCCAAATCAATAACGATATTACTGACCTAGCCGTAGGGACCATTCGTAAATCTAAAACAAAAATCTACCAAACATCCAATAAAGCTGGCAAAGCACTTGCCTCTTACTTGAAAATGAAAAAAGAAAAATTCTTCATTTCTCATATCAAAGATGCAGCCGGCACCTCACATCATCATCCTAATGATGTACTAAACTGTTTTAAACGGTTTTATGCCAATTTATACACTCCTGAGAACCCTATTCTCCATAATAATATTACTTCATTTCTTGATAACATTAACAGATCCTCATACCCTCAATTAGAGCTCTCCCACTAAGATACTGATATCACCAGTCCTGACATCACTAAAGCCATTAAAGGTTTCGGCAAAGGCAAAGCCCCAGTCCCGGAGGATCTTTACACTGAATTCTTTGATAACTTATCTAACTCCCTTACGCCTAAGCTTAAAAATCTGCTCTCTTATTTGATTTCCCAAAGATCCTCCTCTGGTTCTTTTTCTGAAGTCCTACTTGTTTTGTTTCCAAAACCTGATAAGGACTCTACACTCCCTGGCAATTCCCAGCCCATTTCCCTTATCAATGTTGAAAGCAAAATCTTTGCGAAGATCCTAGCTAACAGAATTGAATCCTCACTTCCTGGTCTAATAAAACCAGATCAAGTAGGTTATGTAAAAGGTTGTAATATATCTTCCAATGCTAGGCTACTTCTGGATGCGATTCGTTTATCGGCCAAAGATAAAAAAGGATAAGCAGGGCTATGCGGCCATTGCTTTAGATGCTGAAAAAGCTTTCAATTGTGTCAACTGGGACTTTATGTTTCGGTCCCTACAATGGCACGGTTTTGGGGATGAATGTATTTCCCTAGTCAAATTACTTTACACTTCCCCCAAATCCTCAATATGTATTAATGGCATATCTTCCTCGTTCTTTCCTCTCCTTAGAGGTACTAGACAGGGCTGCCCTCTCTCACCTATCCTATACATTCTCTCTTTAGAACCACTATTAGAATTAATTAGATCCAATAAAACATTCCAGGTATTTCAAGAGGAGCATCTCATAATAAAATTGCAGCGTATGCAGACAATATCCTGATTCTTATCAAGAATCCCAAACTGCACCTTCCTAACTTACTTTACATATTACATCTATTTGGCCAAGTATCAGGTTATAAACTTAATAAAGATAAATCCGATATCATGCCTTTGAACTCTTATTGTCTCAAACATGATATTGGCCCCTTTGGTTTCAAATGGTGCAGTTCCTCTCTTAAATATCTAGGTATACGGTTTGCACCATGAAACGTAATGCTCAATCTTTACTAGACAAACTTAAAGAGCTAACCTCTAGATGGTCCCCCCTTTATCTTTCATGGTGGGGACGGCTTGATACAATTAAAATGATGCTTTTGCCAATTTTTTTATATTATCTACAACTCCTTGCGATCCCTATACCTTCTTCTTTTTTTAAATCTATCTACTGTATCCTGGTAAACTTCCTTTGGGGTTCTGGGAAGAGTAAAATAATTGCTTTAGCCAAATTGAAGGTGCCCTATGATAAAGGTGGGGTTATGTTTCCCGATTTTAAATTATATCACTCTGCCTTTCTTCTCAAACAAGCTCGAAGTTGGTTCAGGGTCCTGCACTAATAGACACTCCCACATGGTGTACATTAGAGAAACGTCTGGTTCATCCCCTTGAAATCGCTGATCTCATCTCCATATTTAATAATTATTCCTCGAATATCTCTGATCCCATTAAAGCCTCTGGCTCTGCCCTATAAAACTTTCTCTTTCTACACACAAAAAACCCCAAAAAATGCCTCTCTCCTTGGGTCGGAAATCCTGGTTGAATAAGGGCATTAGATTTATACAACAAATCATAAGCGGCCCTCTATTCTTTTATTTTTTTTTTTATTTTGATATAGCTGAAGACATCAGCTTTTCAAAAATAATTGGCATATAAAAAGAATCATTACAATATAAAATTGTTAACACAGTATAAACATACATACAATATCAACAAGCAACAAAAATGGAGAAGAATGACCAAAAGAAGCAAGGTTAAAATTAGGCCTATGGACTAAAATCTGTGTTCAATTTGAAAGTACACTTAGGTCTATGGGGAGTAGAAGCCATATTAGTAACAGTAGTTGTAACGATACTAATTCACATGTATGGGGGTAAATACTCACAAAAAGGCTATTTTAGATCGATATCTCGTCAGGTAAAACTGCCTCTAAAAAGTGAGTTATGGCCTTCATTACTGAAAATCTAACGTCCTTAAATAAAATACTCCATATCTCGTTGTCATTCTTCTCCATATACATAGATAATAACTTACTACAATGTCTATCACGAGTGGCTATTAAATTTGGGCATGACACAATTATGTGTTGCAGAGTTTCCTTTACATTTTGTTTCTCACAAAAACGGCAAAAGTGGAGGTCCGCTTGGATAGATTTGCGTCTAACCAGGATTTCTCTCGTCGGCCATAAATTTAGCCTTGTCCGCAAAAATTTGCTGCGTATATGTGCAGATGGGCATTTCATAAGATAGCCTGCCGCTTGGCCTCGACATTTAGTACCAAAGAGGTTAGGATCAAAATCTCTATATTTTACGCAAAGATCGTAATTTGTAATCCAATCCCAGTTAAGGAACTTCCTTTTTGCTCGTGCCGGATGGTCAATAAGAAATTGTAAAGAGATATTTGCTCCAACTAAGGTGTCCAAAACAGTATTTCTCCATTTTAGCGAAAAACCAGATGTAGACCCAGATAGATGGCGAGCGACCGTACTCAAGATGTTATTATTGGTCAAGCCGAGGAGGCTTTTGCGAAAAAAGGCACACATTCTCCATTTAACTCTACTATGGAGAGAGTTCAAGCCCAATTCAAAGCGTAGTATTGGGAGCGGTACGCAATTTGGAAGCCGCAAGACCTTTTTCCAAAAGGTGGCCTCCAGTCTATTCCACATGCTATCCCTGGCATACAATCTGGATTCAACACCATAGAGTAAAATGGGGACAACCTTTTGTTCATAGTACATCAAGATGTGTTTTAACGTAAATTTCCCAAACTTATAAAGTAAAATTTTCGCTTGGGATGTCAGACTTAACAATTTCGAGTCTAGCATATGTAGCAGTTTCCCATCACTAACCGTGTTTTGTATAAAGACACCGAGATATTTATACTCCAGAACGATGTCCATAGTTTGTTGTTGAAAAGACCAAAATCCCTTATAGGATTTGCATCTAGTGGTGGGACTGCAGACCATAATCTGGGATTTGGTTAGATTTACTATTAGGTCATTTACCTCCACATAGGTTGCCAATGCGGCTAAAAGATTTTGTAAACCTATCGGGGTCTGGGAAATCAGTACCAAATCGTCTGCATAAAGCAGCCAAGAGATACGTTGGCCCCCTAACTCCGGAGCATCCACTGTGATTCCGCGAAATGATAAACCTAAATCCAAAATGAAAAGGTTGAATAATGAGGCCGCCAATGTAAGCCAGTACAGGTAGAGAAGGAGGCGGACAAAAGTCCTTGCATTGAGAGTCGTACTCTCATGGTAGTATCTGTATGTAGATGAATAATTAAAGACAAAAGCGAGAATGGGCAGCCAAGATCTTTTAGTTTGATAAAAAGGAGGTTTCGGTTTATGGAATCAAAAGCAGAACTAAAATCAATAAACGCAAAATATAAAGTTTGATTCCTGGATGCATATTGGGACTTCAACATATTAATGGTGATGATATTCGGGATCGTCCCCAGGCCACTAACAAAGCCAGATTGGTACGGATCCCTTTTGAAGTTCCTCTTTGTCCAATTGTTAAGATCTCGCAATATGAGACGGGTATAGATCTTGCCCGAGACATCGAGTAATGAGATGGGTCTATAACTAGACGGATTGGCACGATCACCCTTCTTATATATTGGGATAACAACAGATCGTCTCCATGATATCGGAATTTTTTGTGACGTGTTAATTGATTCAAACATGGTAAACAATATATCTGACCATATGTTGGGGAATTGTTTAAGATGTGCGTTTGATAGGCCATCAGGGCCAGGTGCTCGGGAATTACTTGCATGATTGATGTAATACAAGATATCATCTTTATCAAAGTGTAAATAAAACGGATGATTAAACTTTAGTTCCAGAGCAAAGGTATGAGGTCGTGGAGTTGCAAATAGATCCGAATAATAGCGTACCCACGCATCCTCTGTTACATCATTTGTTTGACAGGCAACCTGATGGCCTGATGTAGATTGGTTTATAATATACCACGACTGAGCAGAATTTTTGGCTGCTAGAGATGCTAGCATATTTCTCCCATCTGTTTGGTAAAGTTTGGCTTTTATTCCCCTTACCCAATTTCTATAACCAGTTTGTATACGTAGCAGAGCAGCCCCACGGAGATCTGATGGTAATTTTGACGCTTGCCTTTTTTCAGCACGAACCCTGGATTTTCTAAGTCTTATTTCATGGTTGGGAGTATGCAAATGCGAAGTTTGTTTATGATTATAAGTGATAGAGCTTGTTTGAAAAAGCTGCATAAGGTCATGGAAAACCGTGTCTGCCGTCAGATGGTTTAAGTCATTATTATTTAATTCGCCATGGTATCGTGTCGAAAAGGCCTTCAGAGACTGCTCCGACCACTTTAGTCGGTTTCTAGCAGGGTTTATTTCGTACGTTCCCTTAAGAAAGGCAGAGTGTGGTTTGGAAATAAGCATATTCAAACTGAGGGTGGTACACAGGATATTATGATCGCTCATCTCTGATTCTGTTATTTGGAAAGATGTGACCATGTTTGACATATACATGTTAACATACGTAAAGTCAATAATCCCATGACTACATGCTCGATGCCACGTAGCTCTAGGTGGTATGTCTTGTGAATGTGCGCCGTTCAACATATAAAGATTCCGTGATTTAGTAAATAGTAGCCACTTGTCCAAGCGTTTTTGTTCAGATTTAAGAGAAGGGCCCAAACAATGTAGGTTCAAATCACCCGCTAAATAGATCATATCTATGGCTCCATCCATCGTAATTATGTCAAAAGCCTTAGATATAGCTTCCATAAAGGAATCATCTGAGATGCCAAGAGGGTTCCAGTAAACGTTAATAATGGCACATATGTGGCTTTCACATACAATTCTGGTCATTTGTATGAAGTTATTTGGGCAGAACCATGGGAAGATTTTTAGGCCAGACGACTGTTTAACAGCCGTTAACAGGCCAGAGGTTGGGCGACCCATTTGGTGCTTTACAGCAGGTAATATACATATATCATAATTGTTCCAAGATGGTGATGTAACCAGCCATGTTTCTTGCAACAATACAACATCATACTTCAGCAGATGGGAAGAGTAATTATTCAATAAGTGCCGATTCCCTCTAGAGTTCCAACTAGCGAAGACTAGCTCTGATGTAAGGAGAGGTGAATGCTAAGATTGCTTGCTCTGATTTTGACAACTACAAGATTTTCCGGGGCGAGCTTGAGGGTTATTGGGAGGTTTGTTTTGAGGGACATCTATACACCTAAGAGCTCTATCTGGAACATCAGGGGTGAGAAACACCATGAAACCAAGCTCATCAATTTGTGATTTCACGGTCCATATGGTGTTAAGAACCACCCTTGAGTTAATCCATAGGTTTACAATAGACTGATTAGAAGAGTCTGGAAACTCCACAAGATCTATATCTATGGAACTAATGTCATCAAGCTCTGGAATCTCACGAAATATCGAGAGAACAGAAGCCCGATTTAAATTATACTGCTTAGCCGGCAATGGCTGGCAACTAAGAGTCAGGCAATGAATTGCCGGTCGCTTTAGATGTTTAATTGTTGGTTTTTGTTTAGCTGGTACCAATAGCTCATTAGTGTTTATACAGGGACTAGTCCCTGTTTTAGGTTGGTGAGCTAATTGAGGGGCGAGAGAGGTTTCCAGAAACTTGGCGAAGGTGGATTGTAGAATTCGTTCTATATCACCAAGTGATTCTGTTTTAGCGTTACCAGTTCCGCCCGAACATATAGGCACAAAATTACCAGAAGTGGCTGTGTCCACAAAGACAGGGGGGCTGGATTTTTTCAGGATTGGAGTTACCACTGGCAATGATTCACTAGCCGAGATGAACGGCGCAAAAGTCACATGTTTAGGGGTTATTTTGGAGGATAGATATTCATCAACTGCTCTTCGTATCTCTTTCCCCATATACTCATGGTCTGATTTCTGTGCCACAGGAGTTTTACCCATGAGACTATTTGTGATTAGGTTAGATACACTATCCTCTTCACCACCAAAGTTGCCCATCCTTGGTTTAGTGAGGGCTTTATGTGACAACTGCTCAGCCACACTGATCAGTTGGCTTAAAGGGCTGTGTGCCAAGGAAGGAACAATGGGAGTTGGCTGTAACTTAGCTTTTTTTGCAGATTGTTGTGAATATTTTCTTGTGATGGCTTTAGATGCCAAAACGGAAGAGGATGCTGGGGATGAGAGTTTGTTAATAAAGGCTTTGATTTGAGAAGTATGAGGTGATGCAGATTTAATGTTTTTCGTTTTTTTTTCCTGTTTTAGCGCACGAGGCTTTTTAGGTAGTGGATTCTGGGGATTCTGAGGATCGGGCACAATGGGTTTAGTCCCAAAAAGGGAATACATAGGTCTCTTCTGCCAATCAGTTTTAGGCGCGACTGCCTTTTCCATCGTGTCAACTATGGGTTCAGGTATAAATGGTATAGATTGATAGACTTGATCCATGGGTTCAGCCAAGTAAGAGGTTTGTGAAAATACAGACCTTTTACCATTTATAGCAACGTCAGGCTGACCCAGGCTCCCAAGTCTATTAAAAAGTACAAATTGATTATCAAGTAACAGATCAAGCTAGTTTGATTGAGTTTCTGCCTTTACAACTAGGACTTCAAACAGTTTAGCAAGGGCTAAAATAGCATTATTCATGGATGTGAGTGCTATGCTAGTACTGACAGTCTGGGAATCATGGCCGCCAGTAGTAGCAGGTTTTTTTTCATCCATTTTTCTGGGAGTCGGAGCTATAAAAGACAAATTTGTAACTGAATTTGAGGCACTAACATTTGTAAATAGCACAGGAGATTTTGACAAATTAACCGATGAAACTTGAGATGACTCAATAGAAGCAATAGTATCTAGATTAATTACAGGTATATCCTGAACAGCTGAATTCAACAGTGGATTTACAATTGATGGACCACTTACAGTGAAAACAGGAGTATCACATACATCAGGATGCAAAACTGCGACACCAGTTAGAACATTTGTTAGAATGGCACTATCAGTAAGAGAAACATTTTCTTTCGCAAAAGTAACAGATTGGCCAGACATTGTACCAGTTTTTAGAGTCTCACCAATTCTGGCATCTATCTCAGTAGCTGGAGGCTCCTTTTGACAAGTTAAACACTTTGCAGACGTGCCAGATTCCAGCTCCGACCCATGCGTAGTATCTTTTTGACTGAAAGAGGCCATTATTGGCTGATATGAAGTAGTTTCTACAGCATTTTCAATAGGGCGTGAGCTAGTTTCAGTGCCACTGGGATTTCTACAGAAGGGACGAATATCCATTCCTTAGAGCATCTCAGATCGGCTCTTAATAATGCCCATAGCGCAAGACCTCGGCGTAGAACTAAGTCGTGGCTTTTTTATAGGTACAGAGTGAGGGATCTGGAAACGGCTTGAGCCATTGAACCTATGCAGCTCAGTAACCGGTGGCATGCCGGTTGTTAGAGATTTCATGTTACGTTTCATAGTCAACGGTAATGGGATTACCTACTAAGTTGGAGCTGGATAAGGAGTAGATAAACTGCTAGGTGGGCTAATATGCCGCGGCGAAGGGGGACTAAAGGGACTTACTTGGATCACAATATAGGAATCAATAATGGAGCGTCCTCGCCACCATCCACTTAACAGCCGCACAACAGCACAGCTAGCGGCCTTGTCCCCACCGGGCTTATCGCCGCAAGGGTGGCGGCCTCTGCCTTTTCACGGCGAGGAAGAGTCACGTGATAAGGCACGTGACCTGGGAAGCTCCGCCTCCTCCAGGAAGCGGAATCAATCCGGCAAGAGCCCAAGAATGCTTGCAGTGCCGGCAAGATGATTGCAAGTGCGTTCGTTCGCTTTATGCATCAAAGTCCTTTTCCGGGTAAAACACTCCGCTCGGGCGGCGGCCTCTGCCTTTTCACGG
Organism: Ambystoma mexicanum; assembly: GCF_040938575.1. Classification (NCBI taxonomy): domain Eukaryota; kingdom Metazoa; phylum Chordata; class Amphibia; order Caudata; family Ambystomatidae; genus Ambystoma; species Ambystoma mexicanum. Next base: position 154,039,752 of record NC_090936.1, read on the forward strand.
CGAGGAAGAGTCACGTGATAAGGCATGTGACCTGGGAAGCTCCGCCTCCTCCAGGAAGCGGAATCAATCCGGCAAGAGCCCAAGAATGCTCGCAGTGCCGGCAAGATGATTGCAAGTACGTTCGTTCGCTTTATGCATCAAAGTCCTTTTCCGGGTAAAACACCGGCCCTCTATTCTCTCCTTTCAGCAATTTAGACACCTATTCCCAATACCGATTTTAATTTTTACAATAAACCAGTTAATTCGTGTTTGGATGTACTTCATCATTTTTCTAATAATGTTCTCATTCCTGATGCCTCCAGACTACTACAGCGTGTCATGCTTCCTCGTGTCAAGGCTTTCAAATTCTACAGTATTGCCTCATCCTTTAAGGTATGTTCTGTGAGATTAAAATGGGAAAATGACTTCGGCCACACTTTGGATGACCACACTTGGTCTCTCCTTTTTTCTAAAACTAAAATCTTATCTGTGTCAGCTAATATTACACAACATTTCTTTTTCTTTATACGCAGAGTCTTCATTGCACCGCTTAAATTGTCAAAATCTAAGTTAAACAACAGTGATAAATGTTGGTTATGTGGCTTTGCTCCAGCCTCATATGAACATATGTTTTTCAACTGCTTCTTCACTTTCAGGCTCTGGCAAGATGTACGGAAATACCTTAAACTTATTTTTTGTGTGGATGCCCCATTATCTTTTCTAAATATTGTGCTGGGCAGCCTTGCAATTGCTACCAAATTGCCACATGAAGCTGTCAAACTTCATGATCTACTCATCATTATTGCACTAAGAGCTATAACTGCCAATTGGAAAGACTTTCGCTCCCTATCTGTTAGAGGTTGGTGGAACAACAAAGAATGGAATTATGTATGACAACCAATTCAAACTCTATTCCTAAATAGAACACTACATGGTCATTTTTCATTCGCTATCACAAAGCGTTGTGATAGCGATAGCACTGATATCACAAAGGTTTAGTTCATGGAACTTTAAATGCCGTAGATTCTTCATTTATATCCCTACGCCTCCCTCCTCTTCCTTCTGTATCATGTTCGTTCTTGTTAGTCTCTCTGTTGGTCTTTCCCCCCATTTTCCTATCAGTTTTGCAGTATCTTTAGTTGCTAATATTACAACAATTGTTATTCCTTATCTCTTGTGTAAATTAAATTGCTTATTGTTCATAGTTAACATGTTTTAAACAGTTTCAGGAGCTTCATTATACTCCTTCATTTGTGTCTTTTTTCTGTTAATTAATGAATTACTGCATTGTATTGATCAATACATTACTGCTACGTTATAAAAACCTCAATAAAAACTTAAAAATAATTGAAAAAGAAGCCAGAGCGGACCCATTAAGCACACCAAGTAAGTCAATGAATCCATGAAGGGGGGTGAAATGTGGCATTGTTTCACGGCACAACTACATCAGAATTATTCTATGCTGGTGACTGTCTTGATGTCGAAATCCTGGAGCATATACTCGCCTTTAGGAGGTGTTACATCCCCATCAGGTAGATAATATCCTCAGTGGCCCTAAATCACCCAGAAAATGCCAGGGAAGGCACAGGGGGCAAGTCCTGGGGAAGCCGGGGTTGTCTGTACTGGTCCTGTGCTGGCTCAGCCTCGCCGACTGATCACGGACCGCAATGTCATAGTAGAGGGGGGGCATGCTTGGGGGAGACATAGCTCAGAAGGGGGGTGGAAAATACTGGGTATCGCCTCAAATAAACAGAGGGCACAGTTATTCTGAAACTAAGGCGGACATCTTCTGGAGAGAGGGTCAGCATTTATGATGTGGTTTTGCAGAGGGGGGGGGCAGACATAGCGTCCTCAAATGAACTAGCAGGCCGGGGGCATCATGGAAGCAGATGCAGAAAGGGCACTGTCTCTTTGTGTGGAGTGATATGAGGTGGGCAGTGGTATGAGGGCAAGGATGTGGTGCATTTGTGAGATGAATCATGCTCTGCTGCGATGAAAGGTGGGAGGTTTGGCGCAATATGAATCGAATACAATACATGTATAAATGAATTAACCTATAAATAAATAAACGCTTTAAACAGAGTCGTGGGCAATTATAGGGCCGGCGAAAGGCTAGCGTTGTCATAATTAGCTTGTAAAACATTACCAGAAGCTAAGGTTTCTTATGTCGTTAGGTACATCTAAAAATATAAAAGGCCAGATTGCCTTGTATGTTTGACCGATGCAGTGGCTTCACCTGTTCTCACCACTAGAGGGCGCTGTAGGCTTAGGATATATAGTGGTCCTATTGTGTCAATGAAAACCTGGACTTTGGCCTGTGTACACGGGCCTGTAAACTAGTACCCAATAGACGGTCACTACGTATCTATGTCACTTGTCACTGTGTACAGCTCACTCATTCTCATGACAGAGGGATGTGTAAGCTTGTAGGACACCACCCTGGTAGGTTACCCTTTCTGCCCATCAGTCACCAGGTTCCTTCGAATTCCTCAGAATGTTTGGGTCACGACTTGGTAGGCCATCTTTCAACGACGGTATGTTCAAGCTCCCATGCCCTTTACTGTTCCGGAGGGGCTGCTTATCACACCTATGTCCCATTGCACGGGGACATCCCCGTGACCCCTGTTTTTTTTTTAAAAAGAAAATGGAATGCATAATTCTTCATGGCTGAAACATTTCTGCTGTAATGTGAGCCACCCCTCTCGTGTCGCACAGTTTAGCTTCTCAAGTGATGTAGCTACCGTGAAACGTCCTCTTTGTTCCGACCTAGTTCCGGAATATTCCATTATTTCATAAGAAGGTAAGACAAATTATCAATATCAAACACCATTTCTTACTCCTTCCATGAAGGTGGTCCACACACGTCTATGACATCAACCAGGGCCTCAAAAGACATACCGCTTACAACCAGGGCCTCAAAAGACCGACCGCTTGCAATCAGGGCCTCAAAAGCCATACTGCTTGCAATCGGGGTCTCAAAAGACCTACTGCTTGCAACAGTGGCCCCAAAAAGACATACCGCTTGCAATCAGGGCCTCAAAAGACATACCGCTTGCAACCCGGGCCTCAAAAGACCGACCGCTTGCAACCGTGGCCTCAAAAGACATACAGCTTGCAAACGGGGCCTCAAAAGACATACCGCTTGCAAACGGGGCCTCAAAAGACATACCGCTTGCAATCGGGGCCTCAAAAGACATACTGTTTGCAATCGGGGCCTCAAAAGACATACCGCTTGCAACCGGGGCCTCAAAAGACATCCCGCTTGCAACCGGGGCCTCAAAAGACATACCGTTTGCAATCGGGGCCTCAAAAGACATACCATTGCCGCTGCAATTGGGGCCTCAAAAGACATACCACTTGCAACCGGGCCCTCAAAAGACCGACCGCTTGCAATCAGGGCCTCAAAAGCCATACTGCTTGCAATCGGGGTCTCAAAAGACCTACTGCTTGCAACAGTGGCCCCAAAAGACCGACCGCTTGCAACCCGGGCCTCAAAAGACCGACCGCTTGCAACCGTGGCCTCAAAAGACATACCGCTTGCAAACGGGGCCTCAAAAGACATACCGCTTGTAAACGGGGCATCAAAAGACATACTGCTTGCAATCGGGGCCTCAAAAGACATACTGTTGCCGCTACAATCGGGGTCTGAAAAGACATACCGGTTGCAACCGGGGCCTCAAAAGACATACCGTTTGCAATCGGGGCCTCAAAGGACATACCGTTGCCGCTGCAATTGGGGTCTCAAAAGACATACCACTTGCAATCGGGGCCTCAAAAGACATACCGCTTGCAACCGGGCCCTCCAAAGACATACCGCTTGCAACCGGGGCCTCAAAAAACATACCGTTTGCATCAGAAAATAAGAAATACACACTTGACTTTCGTACATTTTGCAAGGCCCAAAACCAAAACACACACACAGATAGAGACAGCAGAATGTGGAATTTGAGTACCATTCCTATCTATATTGTATACATCAAAGTTTGCAATTCAAATCTCCTTAAAATAAATTTTTTATCTTTTTGTCCCCAATGATCTTGCAGTTTAGTTCCCTTATTTGGGGTTCTTCGATAAACGGGGTGAATCAGGAAATGAATAGTTTTTATTGTATGCAATCAGTGTTTCGCTCCATTTCCTTGCAAGGTCATGGTGTACGGTATGCAGTCTTTATATCGAAAATCTTATAAAGTATGAATATATATTGAATATTTTATAAGGAAAAACGTTATGAAGAATGCACTTAGGGGTGGGGTAAAGTTTTAAATCTTGTGGGGAAACGGTTGGGGTGGGTTTTTAGGGGGGAGAAACAGCAGTATGGGAGTAAAAAAGTCATGTAACCATTTCCTGTTTTGTGCTTCCTGTATCCACATGTAGGATCCCTGCACTGTCGCCTCTTCAGTGCTAAAACCCTTACTCTTTATACATTTCCCAAAGTATGTGCGAATTGTATGTTATGGCTTCTAGTCATGCGCGGCTCATGGATCTTCTCAAGAGGCCCGCATGCCTCCACTTCCCTCCCTGCCTACCTGGTTTTTCTTCCCTCACTCACTCATGGCACCCTGAAGTGACCTATTTGCGTACAATCCATTGCAAATCACACGTGACTGATCAAGCATTGGCGGAGTCAATAGACTTTGGCTGTCATGGCAAAGTGAAGGCTCAAGCACCCCAATAAACATCATGACCTGAGTACATTCCAGCAAGACATATGAGACCATTACACATTATAACACTCATCACTGTACTTAACACAAAACAGGTCTGCAAGTCACACAAGAGAAGCAGCGCGGAACAAAGACTGTTCTGTCAAGCCCCGGACATCAGGGAGTCTTTCTATGACAATGGTATGCATCTAGGACATGCACCGAATGTTCACCTGTCAGCAAGCTACAATGCCAGAAACATACAAAGGGCAGGAGTAATAAACAACATGAATAAAGGCGGATATGCACTCATATACATATGCCATCCACCAGCATCCGCGCCAATAGTTTCGTTTCTACCAGGTAACACTCATGAAGCGCAATCGAATAAATAAAGGGCGCCATTGAGCTCGAATTTACAAGGCTTGCAAAGCAAATCCAGACACGTGACTCACAACCAGATTATGTTATTCGTGTCATTTGTTCACGGAACACTATGGGCCTCATCACGAGTTGGGTGATAGGGCGGCCGCTATTAGCGCTACCGCCAAACCCCCGGCGCTAATGGCGCCGGATCACGGGTTTGGCAGAGCGGTTGGTTCCCATTCCCCATTGAGCCCATTCGGGAATTCCTCATTCCCCATTGGGCCCAATGGGGAATTTTCACGCTATTACCGCCGGCGGATTTCCCGCTGGCGGTAATAGCACTGAAAATCGACACATTTTCGGCGGATTGCCCCCCCAGCTCAGAGCTGTGGGGAAATCAGCCAAGGCCATGATTTGGCAGACCCTTAAATGCGGCGGTAGTAGTGCTACCACCGCATTTAAAGAATTACCGCCAAACTCGTGATGAGGCCCTATGTCACTGCATCCTCCAGACCGGTAGCCTTGCTGCTTAAAAAACAAAAAAGAGCGACACCTATTTAAAGTTAACTGCAAATGATCGGAGCAATTTAATTGGTAGGTTCCTGGAACTCAGAGGCACAAATAGGGATGAGGACTGAATGATGGGAAACTGCTGTATCGGCAGGCAGTAAACATGTTATAGGGGCAATCATAGGGAATTGATTTGTCTACTGCAGGAGGTGCCCAATCAACATTCTCGGTCCACCGGGCGAGCCGCTGACATGCCCACGTCTCACCTTTCCTTGGGGAGTGATTTGCTACTGAGTGAAATACCTGCTTGAGTAGTTTGAGCCCACGGTGGCTCGATACTGAAATTCGGCGTCTATGATACGCGCCCAACACTCCACATCATCGTATTCCTGTGGGTCACATCAGGAAACCACATTACAACCTGCCTCAGGAAACGACGACAGACACGATCCATTAAAAGGCTCCTTCAGACCTCTGCGTGAAATGCGAAGGTCAGTCCCCCTGGATCATAGACGTCTGTAACGTAGAAACTGTCGCTGGCATTGTTGACGACAACATATGGAATTGCCGATCAGGGTATGAAAAACCGAGTTGTTTCTGCCAAATCGGAGTGAGCCACTAGGGAACGCAACTCACGATCACGCCATTTGCTTCCTAGCCATGAAAGAATTGTGTTCTTTTTCCTATTTCCTTTTTTTCCCATTCTCTCTTTTTGCTCTTGCGTGCTGTCCTTTTCAATGTTTTACGTTCTTAATTTTATATCAAAGGATGATCCTGTGATTAAAGGTTGTCAATTGTATAACCATGTAAATCACGTTAAAAAAAATAATAACAATTAAAAAAAAGAATTGTCTTAAAAGGGTGTGGCTTGAATGGAGATTGGTTCCCCAAAGCTGAAAAGAGGATGGTACATAGAGACAATTATGAACCGAACAATGCACACATGAGACTAAAAAGGGCAGGAAATGCATCTAAGACAAACCCGTACGGTTCCCGCTTGGGGTGGACGCAACATTCCTGCAGCGTTTTCTACAGTGTCAGGGGAAACTCTAGCCTTCTGAGCAAGTTTCTGTTATGGCGCCCCACTCTGAACGCTCATGGAAAGGAGGAACAGGAATGCACAGGTGTGTCTGGACCTTAGTGCACAGATACGAAACAATGCTCACAAGACAATAGCCTGTAGGGGTCCCTCGGGAAGAGACCAGTGACTGCCTTCGGAAATGGGAACCAGCACAATGTTACGAAATTGCCGTGACGGAGAAGGCCGAGAGGTGACAAAGGAAAGGGACAGATGTGCTGGGAACCCACTATGGGCCTGATTCATGAAAGTGTTTTATAATGGCGCAAACCCGTAGGAAATTGTTCTGTGAATCAGGGCCTATATACGCCCAAGGGAGGACACCACATGCCTTTATAGTCAGGAAAAGAACAGGCTAAGTAAAGTTTTAGGCAAAAAATGGGATCAAGAGCATTAGCAAGAGTACTACAGACTAGGAACAAGGGTGCTGTGGACTCGAACTGTAGACTGAAAACTATTGACTGACATCAAGGTGCTGCAGATTGGAAATTATGGACTGGAGTCAAGGAAACTTTGGACTGAAACTAAGTATTAGAATCTAGGAAACTATGGCGTAGAATCAAGGAAACTATGGACTGGAATCAAAGAAACTATGGATCGAAGCTATGTACTGGTATCAGGGACTGCAGGTAGAGAGGAAAGGGACTGCATGAGGAGGAGCAAATGGACTACAGGAAGAGGAGTAAATGGGCTGCAGGAAGAGGAGCAAATGGGCTACAGGAAGGGGAGCAAATGGGCTGCAGGAAGAGAAGCAAATGGCCTGCAGGAAGAGGAGCAAATGGGCTACAGGAAGAGGAGCAAATGGGCTGCAGTAAGAGGAGCAAATGGGCTGCAGGAAGAGGAGCAAATGGACTACAGGAAGAGGAGCAAATGGGCTGCAGAAAGAGGAGCAAATGGGCTGCAGGAAGCGGAGCAAATGGGCTACAGGAAGGGGAGCAAATGGGCTGCAGGAAGAGGAGCAAATGGCCTGCAGTAAGAGGAGCAAATGGGCTACAGGAAGAGGAGCAAATGGGCTGCAGGAAGAGGAGCAAATGGGCTGCAGGAAGAGGAGCAAATGGGCTGCAGGAAGAGGACGAAATGGTCTACAGGAAGAGGAGCAAATGGGCTGCAGGAAGAGGAGCAAATGGACCACAGGAAGAGGAGCAAATGGGCTACAGGAAGGGGAGCAAATGGGCTGCAGGAAGGGGAGCAAATGGCTTGCAGGAAGGGGAGCAAATGGGCTACAGGAAGGGGAGCAAATGGGCTGCAGGAAGAGAAGCAAATGGCCTGCAGGAAGAGGAACAAATGGGCTACAGGAAGAGAAGCAAATGGCCTGCAGAAAGAGGAGCAAATGGGCCGCAGGAAGAGGAGCAAATGGACCGCAGGAAGAGGAGCAAATGGGCTGCAGGAAGAGGAGTGAATGGGCCGCAGGAAGAGGAGCAAATGGACCACAGGGAGAGGAGCAAATGGGCTGCAGGAAGAGGAGCAAATGGGCCGCAGGAAGAGGAGCAAATGGGCCGCAGGAAGAGGAGCAAATGGGCCGCAGGAAGAGGAGCGAATGGGCCGCAGGAAGAGGAGCGAATGGGCCGCAGGAAGAGGAGCAAATGGACCGCAGGGAGAGGAGCAAATGGGCTGCAGGAAGAGGAGCAAATGGGCCGCAGGAAGAGGAGCAAATGGGCCGCAGGAAGAGGAGCAAATGGGCCACAGGAAGAGGAGCAAATGGACCGCAGGGAGAGGAGCAAATGGGCTGCAGGAAGAGGAGCAAATGGGCCGCAGGAAGAGGAGCAAATGGGCCGCAGGAAGAGGAGCAAATGGGCTGCAGGAAGAGGAGCGAATGGCCTGCAGGAAGAGGAGCGAAAGGGCTGCAGGAAGAGGAGCAAATGGGCTGCAGAGCAAATGGACTACAGGAAGAGGAGCAAATGGGCTGCAGGAAGAGGAGTGAATGGGCTGCAGGAAGGGGAGCAAATGGGCTACAGGAAGAGGAGAAAATGGGCTGCAGGAAGAGGAGCAAATGGGCTACAGGAAGGGGAGCAAATGGGCTGCAGGAAGAGGAGCAAATGGGCTGCAGAAAGAGGAGCAAATGGGCTACAGGAAGGGGAGCAAATGGGCTGCAGGAAGAGGAGTGAATGGGCTGCAGGAAGAGGAGCAAATGGGCTACAGGAAGAGGAGCAAATGGGCTGCAGGAAGAGGAGCAAATGGACTAAAGGAAGAGGAGCAAATGGGCTGCAGGAAGAGGAGCAAATGGACTAAAGGAAGAGAGCAAGAAGGTGCAGGTCAAAGAAAAGGATGCAGGGCACGCAACACGGGAACGGGAACTGGAACAGCAACAGCACTGGGGCTCAGAGGGAAACCACGCGTCAAAGCAAGACGGTCTGGAGTAAGGCGCAATGCAAGCAAGCACAAATAGCTCTTGCAGCCAGCTGCTTAAATACAGAACACCCTAGGCTGAATCGGGCGCGCTGCCTGCCGCTGGGGCGCCACATCTACTTCGTTGTCTTAGGACCAGCCCGCAGAAAACATCTGCCACAAACAACACACTCCAGATTCTTCTAAAAAACATAGCTCAACGACCAAAGTGCAGTCACATATTCCCTTTAAATAGTACTTTGTTCAAACAATCTCTTGTATACCCAGTAACACCCAGGGGTTTCTCTTCTACCTTGATCTTTAACGCTGTCTGCTTGGTTTTACTTATAGTCTGAGATGTGCAAGTGAAGAAAGTGTATCTTGTGAGAACCAACACATCCTCGTCCATCTATCGAGCGACTGGCGTAACTATGGCATCACGTAGTGTAGATGACATCACGACTGGCACTTGTTTTTTTCCCTGGGCCCCAGTCCCCACAACTGCATATTGTATTGTATTGTATTTGGTTATTTATATAGCGCTCTTTCCCCATTTGTGTGGCCTCAATGCGCTTTGTGGTTGGAACGCCCTCATTGACCGTAGTCAAAGTGCTGGAAGTTCTAAGAGTTTTTAGCCGGTCAAGTGGCACAGCGAGTAGAGCGCTCGCTTTCACATCCGTGCAGAGCCTGCCAATGCAGGTTTGAATCCCGGCAGGGCCAAACTCAGCCTTTCATCCTTCTGAGGTCGATAAATGAGCACCACACACCGTGGGTAATAATAAGCAGCGCTCAGATACCTGAGGGTTCGTAGCGCTATATAAATGCCAAATTATTATTATTATTATTGCTATTTATTATTTAGATTAGGAGATGCATGTGTGCATTTTCGCCGGTCTAGGACTTAGGTGGCTGGCTGGGCTCGACTAAGCAGCCCAAAAGTCAGGCCCGTGGGTGGGCGCTGTTGGTGGTTTGCGATAGATTACTATTGTTGAGAGAGTCGATGTGTGGCCAGCTAGACCAAATTTCTTTTTGTTGGTAGTGGCTGTATGCTAGTGGCATAGGACAAATTCTGTTTCACACTCACTGACTGAGTATGGCCTTCCTGCACATGTTTACTGCACGGCTTCTGCATAGCACGGTCCTCTCCACCACAGTTCATGCATGCTGATTCTGTTCAACCAGACTACTTTGCATCATGGCCGCCTCAATATTTTGCATAACACGGCATAACTTAGAAACGCCAGCCACATGACCACCACGCTTACATTTGAAACATCTAAATCGGGGCAGGAGGGGGCACACACTTTACAACTTGCAACCTTTCACACCCGATACTCAAATATTCAGGCCTGACTTTAGACATAAAGGCACCTGTAGCGCAGTGGCCAGGCCACCATTTCCTCCTCCTCATTCCTCCTACCCACTATTTATTTATTTTATTTATGTTATTTAGTTATTTATTTTATTTATTTATTTTATTTTTATTTATTTTGTTTATTTATACCGTGCCAGTAACCCGTGGGCATCGGGGCACACAATTACAGGCAGGGAACAACCATTAAAGACAGGATACGCAAGGTAGCTGATTCAATGTAAAAGGCGCGGGTAGGAGCTACTTGAACAGCAAGGTTTTCAGGAGTTTCCTGAACAGACCCAGATTTTCTTCAAGTCGAAGGGCAGGAGACAAAGAGTTCCAGGATCCAATCTTCTCACTTCAGCCACATTGCCGTGTTTAGGGTCTTCCATCAAGCGCCTCAAGTCTATACTAAATCGTGTGCCATAATGTAACCTTTTACACCTATCCGCACTACGTATCGGCGCATCAGACATCACAGAATTCCTGTCCTTAGCCATACCTGCTACTTCGACCAGAAACTCCTTTTCTCTGGGGCCATGGAGGACCCCTTCACACCTCATTGCCTCCATTTCGCTAGAGCCCAAATGCATCACGGCATACCCGCACGCGAGTCCTGAGCCACAGCACCACCCAGGGGCATCATTCCTTGCATATCCGGTGCGCTTGGCATTGCCAAGACCACTATCCATAGACATATCTACACAAGACCTGCTGCTGTCTGCTTTCAACTTCTTTAATCCCAACAGCCAGAGGGATGGCCACTAGACCCGGAGGAGGCCTCTCCCATTCCAGACTCCAACAGAACCTTTCTTCAACCAGTTCTGCATACTGCCTCCCATCCATCGCAGCTCCAGTCCCGCCGCTCTGGTAACAGGTTGCCAGGCCCTGAAAAAGTGTGATATCCAAGACTTGTCCTGGGTGGCTGCCACAGCCATCATGGAAGCATGCAGCAAGCATCACATCAGATTGGAATCTTCCTCCAGCCTCCCCAAACCGTCCTTTGTAATTCTGGTGATTGTAGTTCTCAAAGTGCTATTTGGGGCGCAACCACAAACTGGTGCATTGTGGGGCATGACGTTTGTGCAACTGAATATTACACTTCCTAATGGAATGCAAAGTCAGACATAGGCATGAATTTAGATCAGGGTCGACCGTGGCAAGGTCTGCATTCACGAGGCAGAGTAGAGAGAATAAAGGCCTTAGCAGGGAGGTTCCACAACACCTAATGCAGCCTTTTGAGCACTATGTCCCAAGTAGGGACCACCATTATCCTCAGCAGGTGCCTCCCTCTGGAACAGCCTCCCTGCCGCCCTCCGGTCTTGAGCCTCATCTTCTTAAGTTCTGGAAACTCCTCAAGACCTTCCTCTTCTCTTCTTCCTTCTCTCTTCCTCTACCCTGCTAACCTACCTCTCTGCTCTTTCCCTCGCCCCTCCTTTTCCACACAGCTGACTGACTGGCCGCCTGCCTGGTATATCTCAGACTCTCACAGGTCCCGGGCACCCCCGCCAGTCCCCTCTCGCACTTGCCTCAGGACCCTGCACTCTCCCCACCCTCACTTCACTTGAGAAACGACCCTTGAGAGTTGCTCTCTCTGCACCTAACCAGTTGACTCGACCGACTGGGTGAACTTAGACCTCCCCCCAGTTTCCATCTGTGCACTTGCACGGTCCGATTGTACTGTTGCCGCAAGATTGTCTGCTCTCCCCTGTCTTCACCCCTTAATCGCACTGGTAAAGCTGCAGAATCGTCGTCAGGCCTATTTGCTGTGTCTCAACTGTAATTGTATTATATGCACTTACTCGGCCTGTGCAGACTTTTATCATCTCAGAATTTCAAGGGCTCTGATTCGACTGTTTTCCCATGTTCCGACCCTCCTTGAGCACTTTGAAACACTTGCCTTGTGTATAGGCACTTTATAAATAAACATTACCACCAATACCACCATTAAAGGATGCATATTGTGTTTCTTGTTCCGAAGATCACTTTTGTAAGAAATGAGTGACAGTCAATTTTGTGCACAACCATGGCCTGAGATAATGTCTTCTTTATGCTGTGGAGGGCTCCCCCCTGCTGCATGGGCCTGAAAACACATCTTTTTGAATAACAAACTTACCATAAATTAAGCTTCTATCAATGGTAATTAGCCGTGATCACAGATTAACATATTCTGTAAAAGCGTGGCCTGCAGTCAACTCAGTTTTCAGGAATGCAGAATATTTCCTTTTACTCACTCACTCACTCACTCACTCACTCACTCACTCACTCACTCACTCACTCACTCACTCACTCACTCAACTAATAGACAAATAATGGAAATCTTGAGCAATCTCTAGCATGATTTTGGAACAAAATTACTTTCTGCTAAGTGTTAGGAAAGCAAAATGACCAAAATTGAACAGTTAGACAAGTTTTCAATAGTTTTCTGAAGGGAAGTAGGGAAACGGCTTGACACTTTCAGAGCGGCGTCAGAAATCTTCTACCTACCCTGATGCTGTATCAGCAGTTGGGAACCTTGAGCAGATACAGGTCGGCTGATTAGATATGTTCGGACGAGAGATGGCCAAGGATCCTGGCCTCCATATATTACATGGCAGTATCGTGCACTCATTTAAAGGCCAAGCAAGGCAGCTTGAATGGGATCATGTCCTTAATTGTAAACCAGTGCAGATGTCCAGGGAGAGGAGAAACGGTTGCTGTTCTAAGAGGCCAACAATGATCTTTCAGGCAGGGATTTGATCCCTTTTGTAGCCTTGCAATTTGGTTGGCTGGGAGCTGTGTATAGACCAGACATTAATCGATTAAAGGACCTTGTATAGCAGAATGGTGCTCTTTGGCAAGGAAAGGGACGACGGTTTAAGGGTCTTCTGCTGGAAGACGCAGGACGTAATAACGGCCCCAGTTTGCAAATTCTTCTTCATGTGGATATACCAGATCAACCCTAAGTGCCATACTTTGACGAAGATGGGAGTGGAACGCCAAAAAAGGGAGAGATCTGAAATTGATTGGTTTTTATAGCGGGTTTTCCTGCATTTAACTTCACACTCTTCATCTTCTTCCATTTTCCCCAGAGCTGGCAAGCTGGGCGAGACATTTATAGAAGATGGCCGTGCTGTTCATTCCGATGTCTGCACCATGAGAATTTCCAGCATCTGCAAATGGCCCATGTGTGGGAACCCTTTGCGGGATTGGATGCAAGAAGTCATTTTTCCAGTGGCGATCACCAGCCTGATCCCATCAAGCAAGGTGTTTTCCCACAGACTGTGAATCGATGGCCGCCGTTCTTGATATGATGACTACTATTGCATATTTTGATTCTGCCCATAGCAGGCTCACCCCAGGATCTCCGCTTCCAGGTGGATCTCGCGTTTCCACACCGTTCGGCGCAGGCATGCAGCGATCCACTCATTCCTCTCCTCCGCGTGTGGAAGGGAATTAGAATCTTGGGAAAGAGCCTGAGGTTTGTCAATGTGAGGTATTTCTTACCTTGGACACGATTGGAACCCCAGATATCTACCCGGGTTTGAAGTAAGATTAATTGGCTTTTATCGCATTATAACAATAGATGTTACATTAAGCAAGGCCAACACACCACACGTACTGAACAAGATGGGCTCCTTTGCCCACCAAATGGCAGCCACAGCCTCTCATTCATGTGTTTAGCCAAGATTAGGCACTAAGTCTAGACTTATAGATGGAGGCACCCCCTAGTGTACCCTTTCTCCATGCCAAAAGAATTATGGGAGATTAGGTGTAGGCTGAGCTGAGTTAGTGTCTTTCTTGTTAATTTTTATTTTATTTTTCTAGGTTTCTGGGTTTTGATTAGTGACCACATTAAAGGTGCCTTTTCAAAAATACCATCTGCCCAACACAGAGGCCTTTAGATTTAGGAGACTGCATGTATTCAACGCATGCCAGCCTGAGCCACAGCAGCGCTCTAGTGTTGTATCGAACGTTTATTACAGGCAGCGCGTTGCCGCGACATCTCGTAAAACAGCCCTGCGAGCTGGGAGAAGCGACGGCGCAGCGGTTTGCGAAGCATTGTTCAACCTCTTGAAGGCATCAACAACGTTCCGTTATGTTCGTGCACAGCTATTCTGTGCACCTATGCACAGATATCTCATTCCACATTTGGAGTCTCATCGTAACGGGATGCATAATCCCCTTTGTTTTCTCGTTATCGCTATAGTTATAATGTTCATCTTCGGCACGCGGCCTGTAGGCCTTACGAAGTACCCGCCACAGAGGCTATTCTCGCGCCGGGCTGGGCTTCTATTCTTAGACCCTTTTTCTTGTTCTGCCACTGAGTTCCATCTAGGATCCCCCGTGAAAGGACAGACACACAGGTCTACATGTAACTAAACGGAGTACTACTGCGCCATTAAATGGAGCATTAGAGCATCCCGGTACACAGGCCTTTCAAAGAAATAAAGAGTGTGAACTCATTTTAGTGTGTTTGCAGCAGGTCTGACATGGAGCCTTGGTATATTTATGTGTTACAGTTTCAAGGGCTCAGGAGGGATTCGGATCCCTGTCATAGGCCCTCATCACAAGTCAGGCATTAAGGGTTTAACGGCGCCGTCGGCGCCGTTAACCCTTAACGCCAGATTCACACTTTAACGCCTGCTTTTTGCAGGCGTTAAAGTCCAAGGCGCTAAGCGACCTTGGTGCTAATTACGGCACCGTAATTTACGGTGCCGTAATTAGTGCCTTCCCCATCCCCATTATGCCCTATGGGGCAAAAATGGGAATGTGGAAGGGTAAATGGTGAATGGGGAATTACCGCCCCACTCACCTTGGAATGGGGCGGTAATTCCGCCATCCACCATGGTGGAATCTGGCATGGACCATGGTGCTAATAGCACCATGGTCCACCGCCTGACTTGTAATGAGGGCCATAGTATTGACCAAGATTTATCCT
Source organism: Ambystoma mexicanum (assembly GCF_040938575.1). Classification (NCBI taxonomy): domain Eukaryota; kingdom Metazoa; phylum Chordata; class Amphibia; order Caudata; family Ambystomatidae; genus Ambystoma; species Ambystoma mexicanum. The sequence continues at coordinate 154,054,928 of NC_090936.1, forward strand.
TTCATCCACGTCCGGCCTCCTTGAGGGAGGACCCTTTAAGTGAAGGTCAGTAACAACCGGGCTGCCATGATCAGCGCACTGCAGTCTTTCTTGCTGTACAAGACAAACAACCCAGATCGTGGTGTTTTCCAACAGGACACAGCTTTTCTTGGTGCAGAAGAAGGCAGCCAATTATGTAATGCCAAAACGTCCAGGGAAGGCGGGCCATTAGGAACACCTGCAAGACTGAGTACTTGTCTCGATTAAAGCCAGTGTCTAGCGACGCCGACCACGAATGGGCCCCCGAATTGACAAAGAATGAACGTATAGTACTGATTCCAATTTCAAGGGTTTGGGGTTTTTGGCATGGAAACGTTCCAAATTGAGCCACTGTATGTAGGTGGAACCAACACAATGGTAGACATCGAAGACGGGTACTTCCTAGAACCAATTAGGAAGCTTTGAGCAATTTGTTTCCCTGACTTTGCACTTTGTATTTTGCACATGGTATTGTTCTTTATTTGCGATGTTTTGCACATTACACATCGGGTATCTCTTGAGTGATTAGCAGCCGGAGAAACGTTGCCCGTTTTGCACATTGTCAATGTATCTGTTGTGGGTATTCGGGGATCTGTTTTAGAGTTTGTATGTGTGTATGTTTACAGTTAAAATAATGAAGCACTTTAGCCCTTGATAAAACGGGTGGGTGCTTTGTGTTTAAGAAAAACTGCTGCCAAAAATTGAAAGAATGTTTAGGTGATAAGTACACCCCAAGTCAACAACATTGAATTCTTTTTCTTGAAAGATTGTTTGGGATTATGAGACATTAAATGTTACTTTTGAAGTGATGCTGCACAAAAAATTGCAAATGAATCTTTGTCTTAGGACAATCTCTGTGTTAGATACCTTTTCCCCCCCAGGTCCTAACAGTAGGGGTGCCCATCCCGTTAATATACCTGTCTGGGACGCAAACTTGTGAAGAGCAAGCCACCCTCATACCAGCGGCCAGTGCTTTACTCCTGCAGCTGTGCACCCTTGCCACGCCAAGCCAAACCTCTCTACTGAGCTCATGGTCTGCACACACATTGGCCCTCATTACGACCCTGGCGGAATTCGCGGTGCTAAATGCACCGCGGAGCCCGGCGGAAAGCTGCCGATAGCGCCATGGGGGTTGGCGGATTTTCCACCCCATGCCGACCTTGGCGGAGCGGTAAATCCCCAATCCCCATTTTGCCCTTCCCCATTCCCATTCTTGCCCCATAGGGTATAATGGGAGTGGGGAAGGCGTTAATTACGCCACCGTAAAGTACGGTGGCGTAATTAACAACGAGGTCCCTTAGCGCCATGGATTTCTCCGCCCGGTAAAACCAGGCGGAGAAAAGCTCCATGGCGCTACGGGAACTCGTAGTAGGGCGGACGGGTCCGCCACGATTACCGCTGGCGGTAACCCACTCCGCCAGGGTCGTAATGAGGGCCATTGACTGTTCCTGGGAGAGAAAGCCTAAACAGAGCAACAATGCACACGTAATCACACCCAGACACTTCTAAGCCGAACGCAGCCAAAACATGTAATATGAACTATTTAGGTGATATGCGCAGAATCACACGATTTCAGTCAAGTGCCTTGCCCAGGATTTGAACACAGGTAACCACGGAACAAAATGCAACAATCCTCCCTCCACTCCCCACCGCAGGTAACCCTGGCACATGTATCCCACTCACAATTTTTGGGAGGAACTTTGCACCCTAAGATTCCCTCCAGCCAGCTATGTGTGCGCTATAGAAAACCCCACACACAAATGTATACGCTTTTTTTATGTGTTTATGTCACAAGATAACATATTATTTTCCAACTTAATAAACACCAAATACTGTTCATATCTGCAATGGCAACGGCACAGGTGCGCCATGTCACCAAAAGTACCACAAACTCAACATATATGTTAGCCATGGACGATTCCTCTTAAAAGGCCCTGTTGTTGGGGACTCTCCTCCGACCCCCACCTGCACAGAAACACTGGACCGAATGCTACACCTTTGAAAGCGAAATGGTGCAATGCATACAACTATTTAGTACATATTTGCTGTGCATCGTTTAAAAAAAAAAAATACTGCACATATTAGACCTTTAGGACACGATGCGCACGTGTATGTGCGTGTGCATTCTTTCAGAGCCAGACACGTCCCTAATACTTACAGGATGGAATACTGTGAATGTTGTTTAATCCAACTTTCAATAAATTCGTAACATTGAAACGTGGAGAAGTCTGGGATAGATATGTCCGTTCACCTATTTTGTTTAAAAGCCTGAAACAAAACTAATTCGGGAACAAATTATGTAACAGCTCTCTAGGAAAATGGACAAAAGGACAATAAGGGATTCTAAAAATACAGGCTCACTCCACTAGATGGCGATATATGACGAGAAAAGAATCCGTGATTATCGGAGCTATTGTCCATACACTTTCCTCCTGCTACTGTGGCCGCGAGAAGGTGAAACGCAGCAGGCACCCCACAGACAGACGAAACCACCAGGATCTCGGGATGTTTCCTGAACCACTGCGTCTCTTATAGTCCGGTGGTAGCTATATATTAGATAACTGAAGGGTCCGCGGGAAATAACGAGGAAGTGAACTACTGGGATTTTTCCTGTTCCAACATGGCCTGGGGCTTGATTGGTTATTTACGACGCACTTAATACCCAGAGGTTTCTAAGCGCGGACCAGGGGATCGAACCTGTGTTGCTCCATGTCGTCTTGCTTCTAAGGCGAGCGCGTTGCCTCTGAGCTAAGCTTCCAGTAGCCAGACCGGGGCCATGTATTCATCTGCTAACTGCAGAGGTCTCACAACGACCATGATATAATTTACTCTCATGGTTTCATAATGCTTTGCCAAAAACGAACTGGCGTATTTGGTGTGGCAGAATTGAAGCGAATTTTGTCTGGCAGTTTTGCTTTGTGACTTCAAGGTGATTAAAAGCTGGGCATTCCCTGAGAACAGTCTACCTGTGGAGCCGGGAAGCATCTCGCTGCATGCGCGTGCTAAGAATCCATGCCACCCCCAGAGTCCTGCCGTGTCTGTCATCTACACTCTCCACATGACCTGGTCCCGTTCAGAGTCCAGCCTTACCTCGAGCCTGCCCCCACTGCATTGGGCCTGACCCAAACCTCAGCCACACGGTACAGTCATCCTGAACGCTTGGAGATTACAATTGGACAAACGACGGCTGACCATCCAATCGGCCATTTTATAATGTCCCTTGCTACACCATGCACCCTCATAAAAGAAAAATGTAGCTAACAACATTAGTACCTGGTGAGGGACAATCAGATTCTTACAATCGCTCTGATTGGCCCTCGCTGGGTCGTTACACACCTTTATTTTCAAATTGGTTTTAGTGATTTCCAGCATTACATGCTACATCATCACAACATAACAGTCTTAGCCGATGACCTGCTGTAACCTTGCCGCCTTTACGTGTAGTTACATTGACAGTAATATTAATGTGCCTCTTTATGCCATTATGTTATCCAAACTCGTCCATAAGAGCACAAAAACCAACAGTAAACAAAACAACAGAGCTGTGTTGAACCTACCCACCGGCAATGCCTTTGGTACCATAGGAGGGAGTCATAGCACTGACATGAGTGGGACTGTCTTCGGGGGGGGTTTGGGGGGGCGGGTCACCATAAATCAGTAGCAGACATTTCTCCACCTGATGTCACCTATAACATAATATCTTTCTTGCTCAAGGAGTTTTCTTGTCAGAGGATGGGAACATCCGTGCATTCGAGTCTCTCCATGCAACATGTGCGTCTGGTTGCTCAGCTTCCTCGCCTCGTGTAGCCCCAGGCCACGCTTTTGTTCCAGCAAGACACCAGCGTTCAATTCCTTGTACCACTGGTTGTACTGGGGGGCTCTGTTTACTTTTCCAGGACATAGCAATGCATCTCTTTGCCAGAACACCTGCCAGATGTGTACATGTGATCACATGCTTATGTTTGGCGGGCCTGGGGTATATTCCCAAAAGACATTCCAGTGGGTTCCACTCAAACTCGCGCTCCCCTGCATGCCTGCTCAATGCAACACCATAACCTCCGCACCCTCGTGCACTCCCACAGCATATGCATCAAAAATGCCCTCTCTTTGTTGCAGCAAAGGCAGTCGGGCACCATTTCTTTGTTAAAGTTGGCCACTCTACTGGGAATCATGTATCTACGGTGCAGTACGTTCAGTTGGATAAGGCGAAACCTCACATTTCCAGACACCGTCTTAATGAAAGACAAAGCCTGTTCCCATTGTGTTTCCATGATCTGTAAACCCACATTCCTCTCCCATTTGCATTTCAGCCTTTCGTGTGTTGTGCTGGACTTACCCAGGAGACTTTCATAAATTCTAGATGCTGGCCTACAACCATCCTATCAAATCAAATAACAGGAATACAAGTACTTCCTCATCCGGCTCATCAGGCCATCCCTTCCACTTTGTTTAGCCACCTTCAGCACCTTCATATATCGTAAGAATTGGCCACCGGCTAAATTTCCCGTTAGCAAACGTAGAGGAGCAGCTGAATGCCTCTGCAGGAAGTCCTGCCCCTATTTTGCCTATATGTTGGAAACTGGAAATTGTTACATGTGCAACGCCAGTAATGGTCCCTATAGCACGAAGAGCCTTGGAGACAAGGTATCCATGGAGAAAACACTATATGAAGTATCCCTGAAGAGATGACGGTCTCCTGAGGGAGGTGCCGGAAGAAGTGTGAAGATGTGAAAAAGAGAGGCTGGTGACATCACAAGAAATGAGCGTGACTCACTGAGAAGGATGGCCGAATGGGAGAAGGCATAGACCTTCTAGAATGTGATGGCGAAGTAAAGAATCGAAAAGACTTTCGTGTGCGGAATGAAGATTGCACTTGTGAAGAAGCCCTGCAGAAAATGCAAGTTGTTTCGTAATGGTACAGATGCCCTAACGCAAGTAGACTAAGTAATCAGAAAGGCTATACATAGTGAATAGACTGCAGGCGGTGCCGCCCATATATATATATATATATATATATATATATATATATATATATATATATGTGGAATCTGGACATTCGATGTCACAATTTTAGTACGCTCTACCCGTGGAGAAAAGAAGGATTGATAGCTGTGTGTGTGTCGCAGCAAAGAAATAAGCCAAGGCTTGAAGATGGAGCAAAGGAAGACTGCTTGGCCTGGTGTCAAAGGCTAAAGCAGCCAAAACTGGTTATCAGTCCTTGAAGAACAGTGACTGTGAGACAGAGAGGCATCCCTTATTAAGTTACAAAGCGAGAACACCATGAGTGCCAAGTTTCTTTATTCAGGACAATTAAATGCTATAAAATGCATCGATTCATGGTCTCCTGTCACACGAGTCCAAGAAGAAAATAGATGCGGGCATGCAGACCTGAACCTTGATAAGAACGTGCTCACACTCCCTTATATTCTCAGAGAGGAAAACCTACTACGAGGCCAAGCTCAAAGACTATCTCAATGGCAGAAGGCATGAGTGATGAGAGATGATGGGCTAATTGGGTGGGGAGGTACGGTCTAGTCACCCCACCAGCACCTGGGGTACAAGCGTACATGCTGCTAGAGAATCAAATGTTCCAAAAGGGTACAAGCATGCCAACCAATTGTAGAGGGCCATATAACTAAGGGCCTTATAGTTTGAGAACCACTGAGATATCGTGTTTCTAATCACTGTCAAAGATGACTTGCATAAAGAGACCCAATCACAATCCAATCTCTTATAGAAGGTATACAGTTTTCCGCCACTGCATGGGGAGGGGGAGAGCAATCCTTCCCGCTCACACATGTAATTCAGTCTCTGTGGCAGCCCGGGTCGCCCCAACACTTCGGTTCCTCTTCTTCAATCGCCCGCTACTCCGTTCCTTGCTTTGGGTCCAATCTAGCCACCATCTTGGGTCCTCCCATGTTGATCTTTCACATGATCTCCCAGACTACGGGGATTCTGTTTCTTTAATCAAAGCAGGACACAGCACAGTCCTGAGTGTACGCCACCAGTAAATTGTTTCCGATGTGTCAGAAAACACCTTTAAATGCCCCTTTTAGGATCAGTTCGTAGCATCTCAATGGGAGCTCATGCAGGTCACGGAGGCACAACATGAGCTCAGGCCATGCCCCCCGGGTCATTACACAAAGACTCACCTGCTTTGGCCGCGTGCATCTGATCGTTCCTGATCGGCGACTGGCCACCATGAACAGGGAGAAGGGACTATGTCTAGTCCCTTCACTCCGTTCCATGGTGGCCATTTTCTTCCTTTATTTTTTAAATATCTTTTTCATGGCCGCCTAGGTGTTGTCCCTTCTCCCCAATCTGTGGCAGCTATTTTTTTTAATGTATTTTTTCTCGAGTTTCGAAACGGTTTCCATGCCGTTTCCCAACTCGAGAAAAAAATACTGTCCATACCCTGGTACAATGTGTATGGGTACTAATAGCAATAGAACCCTTGGAGGGAGGGCATTACCGGTCGGGTACATTTAAACCCTCGCTTCGCTCGGGCTTGTAACTCTCGCTCCGGGAGCATTACCCGACCGGTAATGCCCCTCCTCCTCAGGTTCTCTTGCTTTATTCATTCGATTTAGTGGTAGGCGGAAGGGAGCTTGCGGGGGACAGTAGCAATGTTCAGGGCTAACCTTATCGCCGTACCCCGCTTCCCGGGGGGAACCCTTCTGGGATTTCACCTGCCAGCCGCTAGGTGGCAGCATGACACCATTTGCAAAGCTCGGTGGGCCAGCAGGCCCGTGATGGTTCATTAGGTCCTCATAGAGGTAGCACCTCCGCGTGCCACATGTTCACCTTTCTGTCGCCCCAGTGGCCGTTCTCTTAATGGGTCAGGATCTCTGCCCGCAGGGCGGCTGCCTGGCCTATTTGCAGCTTCTGCAATGTATTTTAAAAAGAGGTTTCGTTATCAGTAGAAATTGGTGGTTCCATACTCTGGATCTTTTGCACACTATTAAGGGTTAATTGATATTCCTGCTACTCAGGGACCACTTTGACTGGGGATGCTGATGTAATCCACTCATTGCTTTTATTTTGGTTTGTATAATGCAGCATATGCCCTTTGGATTGCAGTATTTTTATGTTTTCAAAGATATTTTACTTATTTTCATAATTTGTCTACTTTCATGTTCAAACATTGTTCTTGTTAAAAGGTAAGCATATATTTGTCAACAGTTGCAACAATGACATAGCACCACACAAGTTTTTTCAAATAATTTGATTTGTAATCCCATTACGCTCTTCGTGGAAATACTTTCATTTTTAAAGCGCTCACACAGCCGGGGGACATTGCGGCGCTGTTACAGAACTTTTTTTGTTTTGTCTTAGTTGCATAATTATGAGGCGCTTAAATACCCAGAGGTTTCTAAACACGGAACCGGGGATCAAACCTGTGTCGCTTCGTGTTGTCTTGCTTCCAAGGCGAGCACGTTGCCACTGAGCTATCCTCCCGGCTTAAAGTTATAGCTGTTGAAAGGGGAGGCAGACGGTTGGGCACTTTATTTTGGACGTGGGGCTGGATGGAGGTAGGTGCTTTGCAGTAAAATCTACATATTTAATCAAGAATGCCTCCTCATTCCAATCTCTTTATATACACGGTTCGAACCGTGCACTGACAGATTCTCAAACATACCAAAACAGCACCTGTAGAGCCCGTCCAATGAAAAAGACATCCCCACAGTTGAAATAAAAGTAGCAGCATGCAAAACACTTATATAATCCCTGCCTTGTTGCTTAGTTACAGGGCAAAGAAACAGAATCTTTTCATAACAAAAAGCAAAAAAACGTGGAAGGAGCGAAAATGCATCTTCTTAAAATAAACGAAGGACTCGTCACTGGCTAATGATCACCGCATATTCGAGCATCCGTTATCCCTCTTTAGACCAGTAGTTACTGCATGGCGACACACACCTGGCAGCAAGCCTAATATCAGACACACACATGTATGACCGACCACACGAGGCCAACCGCGATTCCCATCCATTGGCTCCTTATTGAAGGCAGGTGTGTGCCGGACTCACAAGATCTTCTGTCGCGAATTCCCATAATCTCACCAGGCCCCAACCTCCTCTTCTTGCCGGTGCAATTCTCCTTCTCCCTTATTCATACATCCAATGAGTGAGGACCACACCTGCTGGTGGTGCTGGACTGGACGAGCCCAAAAAAGCCCAACCATGAGAAGTGTCCAGGCCCAAAAAGTTAAATGTTCAATGAATTGAGATTTGAAAGCAATGTCTCTTGCTCTCAGTGGACCCTAAGACACTTTGCTGGCTTTTAAACCTTCCTATGTATGGAGACAACCCTTTCTCCTTCTTGCAGATCTAAGGCCATCCCACTTGGTTAGGTGAAAAGTGGTTTGGGATAATTCTAGTGGCCCTGTTGCGGGGGAGCAAGCATCTGAGCGAGCTACCATTGAGGTGAGTAGAGATTTAAAAGCAGAGGCGAATTCTTTTTGGGAAACCAGCGGCTGGACATCTCTATCCCTTTTAATTTTATGGTGAAACCTACACCCCAAAAATGCTCCTAATAGATTATCATCCTTCATCCCGAAGTGTGCTAATGCTCTGATTCGACGAAAAACATGGTTAATTGCAGGGTGTCGGGACGATAGCTCCGGGGTGAATCCCTTGCCACCGACAGTCGCAAGTGTGAATCCTGTCCAGGCCGACTCAGCCCTCAATCCTTGCAAATTGATCAATACCATTAGATTGTGTGATAATGACTATTATTACTGCAGACATTAGAGCACTGTATGAATGCCAGATAGTGTCATTATTACTCTGGTTAAACTAACATTTACATTCCTATGTTTCACAAACAAATCCACTCCTCAGAAGGGTTGAATGCTTGAACCTGATCAAGGGAGTTCATAAACAAATAGGAAACTATTGCTTACCAGTAATATTATTTTTACAACTTGTATATCCTTTAGTCACACACCATGCATAGTTTGCCATTTAGTGACTCGTCCAGAATATTACAACTTCTTCACTAAACTTGAACTTGAGTGTGAACAAGGTGATTCAGTAACAGACACCATGTATTTCGCGAACATGCTACACACATTGTTTCTTCTTATCAATGACCCCCTCTGACTGTTTCATTTCCTGTATATTTTTTCTACACAACATTGGGCCTCATTACACGTTTGCCGGTCGGGGAACTACGGTACCGGTAAGCTTGCCAGTACCGTAGTTCCCAGACCGGGTGCCTTTCTGCCCACTAGGTCGGACCTGGCGGGCAGAGCAGCACCCGTGAGCACAGCACCGTTCATAACGATGCTGCTGCATCCGGCTTCCCCATTCCCATTGAGCCCGAAGGGACTCATTGGGAATGGGGAAGAATTTTTCCCGGTGCCCAGGAATGGCCAAATACCAGGTCCGGCAAGGCCGTAATGACCCAGTAATTGGCCATTTCTGGGCGTCGGAAAACATAAAATACCGTTGGCAGCCATGCCTGTATTACAGGCATGGCTACCACCAGCCTCGTAATGAGGCCCATTGTGTCTTGAGGAAAGGTGATTTTCCATCTGTATATAGATTTCAATTTCTCTAAACATATAAATTTACTTCAAAAATGAATTTCACTCAGTAAACATATCTGGTCGCTACCCATTTGAATTGAATCCAGAAGATGCGGTACGATGCTTAACCCGTGCCGCTCTCATGCTCAAACCACAGAACCAAGGCGAAAATGATGACGGTGTCAAACCACCAACTTGGCGGCGCTTGCACATGCGAAAAGGAACATGTGTGACAGGAGCCTTTGAAAGATAAACTACGGCTACTGGTGGAAATGGGTGTACCTGCTGGGGAGGTGGGAGGGCAGTATGGAGAGTGGTACTGGTTATCTAGACTCCTTCCTGCCAAAAGTATGCAGAAACCATGATTGGTGAAAGTCCTACCACGGAATGCCCATGAACATAACCATTTTCTGGATTGCAGCAAAGGACACAGATTGCTGTACGACTTTGAAATATTTCTCTTGCAGGATACGTGGTTGACCTAAGACATAAATATAGATGGGTATACGTTATTCCAATGGCTGGCCTCAAAGGGGGAAAAAGACTGCGCATCTGGTGGACTTATAATTGTGTTAAGTAAAACTCTAGTAGCAACCTCCTCTTATTCTTATAGTCGGAGTTAAAAAATAAAAATGTGTAGTTGGTCAATTTATACATCCCGCCAGGGGGGGCTAGAACGTGCAATAATCTGAATTCAGTTGGATTGGTGATGGCGGAATGGCTGAGTGCTTCTGGAAAGAACTGGATGCTAAGGCGACATACATGTGCTCTGTAATTGATGGGATTAAGGGCAAGGACAGGTACCTGCACAAAACCGATTACTAAGCTAGATGGGCAATGCAGAACCTTTGCCAGGGAATGGGGATTAACCATTCTTATGGGCAATACGAAGGGCAATATGTCCAGTAAGAGTACCTGGAGGGGTAATGGTGCAGAGGCTGTCCACGACTATTTCCTAATTAATAACGCAAGTTTTGAAGCGGTAGAAGAAATGAATGACCCCTTCACCACACATAGCAATCATGCTATGGTCTCCCTTAGCCTCCAAGGAGTTTATGCTAGGAGCTCACAAAAAAAAAAGATTGTCGATGTGAAGGTAAATGTCGGGGTAACAAAGTAACCTCGTCTGATAGGAATACAAAGTCCTTTAATTACCTATTGGGGTCTTATATGAGTAGGAGCACATCCCACAAAGGACTGGAATTGGTGTGCGACATACTCAAGCTGCCTACAAAGCTTCTTAAAGGTTTTACTCAGTGGTCCAATGATATGTTGTCACAGGTGATCCTGTTATCTGGCAACTGAAGCTTCAAAGTGTTGTCTAAGACAGCAAATCAGACACATTAAAAGATCCGCATTGACCAAAGAATTGATGATTGCAGATCAGAATCAAGAACAATGCCCCTAGAAGCTGTCTAAAGAAGTGGTACATGAGCATAAACAACATCCAGTGGCAAAGAATGTGTAAAATTATCAGAACAACAGATGCAAGAAAACTATGGAGAACTTTCAGCTAAGGGGGGGGTGGAGCAGATGCTGACCAATCCAACCAATGAACTAACATGGAGACCACATGTACTGAGAGTATTCAGAGGCAATAGCCAAGTGACATCTCCATTACATCAAAGGCATGGTCCATCCAACTTTTGACAAAGATGAGATCGAAAGAAAGCTAAAGAGCTCACGGGCCCCAGACCCAGACGGGATACCGAACCCCGGTTCTGAAACAGAGTACTGAATTATGTGGTCATTTGCTGATGAAACTCTTTGAACGAGTATGTGGAGATGGAGTGCTGCCAATCAGTTGGAAAAAGTCTATTTTAGTTCCGGTTTATAAGAGGCTCCAACGCAATGACCCCTCAAAGGATAGACTTGTTTCTAAGCTAGACGCAATGGGCAAGCTGTTCGGGAATGTTATCCTGGACAGGTTGAAACTTAGGACACTAGAAAAACAAACACTTAGCACATTTCAGATTAGCGCCTGGACCAGATCAGGCATCTTGCATGGACTATTGCTGTTAAATATATTGGTTAATCGGGTAAGGTTACACTCTGGCCCCCCTATTCATGCCTTATTCGTAGACGTCAAAGCAGCCTTTGATACGGTTAACCACGACATACTGTGGCGGAAGCTGGACAATTGGGGTCTGCCGATACATCTGCTGCGAGTAAAAAATGACTTTCACACTGATAACGTTGTGCAGGCTACGTTGGACAGCATGGGCACTTGCACCACCGATATATCAATAAGAAAGGACCGAAAATAAGGGGCTGTGCTGGTGTCCATGCTCTTCAACTGGTTCCGTGTGTTAATATCCCCGCAAAAATATTGCCAGATTTTTGCGGCAATATTAAGGCATGGAACCTGCGGCGGACACCCCCTCAACTCCTGTATTATTTTAAAAGGAGCAGGGGCACCCCGCTCACAAAAAACCTGTAATGCTCACCTGGTCTCTGCGGGGACGTTGGGGCACGGTTCGAGACCTCCCTGGACTTCGCTCTCCTGGATCGGTTCTCTCCCCCAGCTGCTGCAATGTTCACTGCTCCGGTTCCTGGTACTGCCTCTGAGGGAATATGAGAGGCAATGAGAATGGTGTGGTGTGGTGCTATCACGATTCCCCCCGAACCCATCGTTCCAAAACGAGATGAGCAAGCGTTTTCCCATGTACGCTCACCTGATTTCTTGTAAGGATGAGCTCTCCGTCCTGCTTCTCATTAGCAGGGGCGCCTTGGATGGATCCAGTTGCTTCACTGGGCCGTGAATGTGGTGGCCCAGACCGGCTGCAACCGACCACTTGGAAGGTAAGAGTCTTTTAACAATGATTATTGTCCGTGTTCTAATGCAATGTCGTTTTTTGCCATGATTATAGTTCAGAATTCTTGCAATGTCTTTTCTCTCCCCTATAGGTGTGAAGAGCACTGCACGGAGTTGCTGTGTTTAGAGCGAGCCCCAAGGAAGCCCAGGAGAATGGCGAAGCTCCCAGGTAGGTGGTAAATTGGCTTTCAGGGTAGAACGCAAGACTTAGGTGTTGCGTGGCCAAGCGTAAGTTATTTATGCAGTTTCTAACCTTGTGTGTTCTTTTCTCTTGCAGGGATGGTCTGGCGACGTCAAGCGGGAGGCGGCTGTCCAAAGGCCTGTCCGCGGTTGCAGGATGGAAGACACCATGAAGAGGATGGATGGAAGAAGCTCCAGCATAGCTGGATGTCTGGAACAGGTAAGGATGCGCTCCAACTCCACTGACTATGGAACCAGGTAAAATGCGATGCGCTGCAGGCGATGGCGTAGCTTGAGCCAGGTAATGCGCTTTCAGCGATGGTGCAGCCAGACCCAGGTACAATGCGCTTACAGTGATGGTGTAGCTGGAGCCGGGTGAGATGCGCTTCGAGGTGATGAGCTGTAAAACAGGTAAGGACTCTGCAGGCGGTGGTAAGCGTTATGCTGCAGAAAGCAGACTAACAGGAAGCGGCAGGATGCCGGTGGGTTGGCCTTAAATAGGCTGGCCCCAGGCCCCTCCCTTTGGCCCCGCCTTGTGGCTCCACCTTGCCACTCCCAGAGGTTCTTGCACGTGCTCCCCAATGTTCTCCGATGGCCACACCCGACCTGGGTGCATGTGCCTTAGGAATAAAGTGTGCAAAGCACACTTTTGCATGAGCCTGGTACCAGAGGCGCCAGGACTGTGTCCATTTGGACCCTGTAGGTGGTAGAAACATGGGCCCTTGTCCAGTGGCCATGACAAAACCCTAATATTATCCCCACTAAAAATATCTCCTATGGCCGTTCCCGACGACCATATATACAGCAATATTTTTGGTGGGGATAATATTACCTGATACCCTTCAACCTATATATGGTGGACTTGAGTAAATCGAATAATTTCCACCAAGAATCCTCCCGGTCCCGGGAGGATAGCTCAGGGGCAACGTGCTCACCTTGGAAACAAGACGACACGGAGCAACACAGGTTCGATCCCCGGGTCCGCGCTTAGAAACCTCTGGTATCATATCATAAGAATTGGTGCACAGAGCATTGGAAGGGTCTCGTACGCAGACGATCTGGTCCTATTGGATCAGACAGTGGTGGGTCTAAATCTTTCGGCAGAGTATCTTCACAAATTTGCCAAGCACAGTGAACTAAAACTGAACTTTGACAAGACAAAGTAAATGACTTCTGGAAACAAGAAATCAGAAACTGTGGTCGTTGTTATATAGCGGGGACGCCCATAGAGCGGGTGGTGGAATATAAATATTTGGGTGTTACCCTGAATTAAACAATGATCGTCAGCCATCTGCGGGCTGAAAAATGTCAAAGACAATCATGAAAGGTTTCAGCCTAGCTGGAATATAACTATATATATAAACAATGTATAGTTCGGGCAGTTACTTATGGCATGGAAACCTCATTTCCTCATCTTGGGAGGATTTCTCAGGAGCAACGTGCTTGCCTTGGAAGCAAGACGAGACGGGGCAACGCAGGTTCGATCCCCGGGTCCCCGCTTAGAATACTCAGGGTGTCATATCATGACAGGCCAACCACAGCTGGCTAAACATAGTGGAAGGAAAAATCTGGAGATGCATACTGGCATTGTGACAGGGTGTCCATGGTACAGGCACTAAGGCTGGAATCAGGCCTATGCTCAATACAGGCTATTGCGTTGACCAGATGTGGGACACTATATATTAACAGAAGAAAGAATGGCAGTGGCCCCTTGCTTTGTATGATGGGGAAAGCTCTGTTTAATGCGGGATTCAGGGGCCTGACATTTCTTGGGGACCTGTGTGAGAATTAGTTGGAAAGAATTGTCTGGCCGCCGGTTTGGGAGCAGGAGAATGGGGTTTTGATTAAGGAGTTCATCGTGAAGTTAAGAGCGTAGGATTGGGGTCTAAACCACAGTTATCTGTTGGGTTTCAAAACCTATAAGGAAACACTGAGATCCAAACCACATTTTTGACTCCACAAAAGTACCTATTGAAATCCCCATCGCCAGCTGTGAGAGCTTCCGTCATGGCACTGAGATTTAGAGGTGAAAGGTGAGTGGACAAGAATACAGAGGGAAGAAAGAGGTTTTATTTATATGCTAATAGGGTGCTGACAGCCCACAGCATCATGGCGCATAAACCTGAAACATGCAACAGGGACGAGACCAAGACAACTGAGTTACCAGGCTTTCCAACGCTATGTGGGGGGTTTATGGAAACAGATGTGTTTTGAGGTGTTTCCTAAAGGTTGAATAATTTGATTCAAGTCGCAGGCAGCAGGGCAACTTATTCCAGTGCTGGGCTGCTCGCACTGGAAAGGCTCTGCCAGCGCCCATCACGCGGCTGAATGAGGGCACTTGTATCCTGCCTTGAGCTTCTGTCCTCGGAGACCGAGTCAGAGTGCACCTGACAATCTTTTTCTTAAGGTAAGCTGGCGCCAAGTCATGTAAGAACCTGTGCACTAGGGTCAGAGATTTGAAGAGTCCTATCTTCTATCCTGAGCCAGTGCAGTGCGTTCCTTCCTTCAGAAACATGATCTCTTTTATTGATCCCTTTAATGACCCGTACCGCGTTTTTCTCCATAATCTGGCATCTCTCCAATCCTTTCCTTGAGGCCCCGAGCAACAGAGAGTTGCCATAATCCAGGCGGGACAGGATGATAGCCCTGGAAACAGTGGCAGTGTTCTTCTCACTTAAAAGTGGTAAAAATGGCTCTCAGTAGGCGTAGATAGTAGGAGTTATTTTTGTGTAGGTAATTCACCTGGGCCTCATCCCCCAAGGATGCCTCCATCATCATCTCAAGGGTTTTAACCTGAGCAACCACTTGGATGCAAGCGTGTTTAATATGGAAAGACTTGTATTCTGCTCCTAGCTTAGCTAGATGGGTGCAAAAATCATCAGCTCCGTCTTTTTACTATTCAGGCCCATCCAATTGCCCTGCATCCGCTTTTCTATGATGCTGTATTCTGCTGAGATTTTGGCACAGTCGCAAGAATAGTCTCCATCCAGCACCATCTGGGTGTCGTCGGCGTAATTGGGGAAGAATACGCTGAGGCTTTCTAATAAATTGGACAGACATTTCATATAAAGATTAAAAAGTAAGGGAGACAGACTAGCTCCCTGTAGGACCCTGAAACTTATGTGGGCAACCTTGGAAGACCTTTCCCCCCAATTGACTTTTGCTTTGCGGTCCGCCAAGAAGGATGTCAGCCATGCCAATGCCACCGGGGAGCACCCCGCCGTTTTGTCCAAGACCTGCTGCAATAGTTGGGGGTCAACCAGGTCAAAGGCTGCACTTAGGTCCAAGAGCAGGATATGCGCAGTGTGCCTGATACTGGAAACAGCGCAACATGTGTTAACCCACTGTTATACATTGTGACATTTATACATGACATATATCTGTTATTTCGTGCACCGGATGGAGGGAATTAATAGCGATCACTTTTGGAAGAAATGCCTTATTGCTTCAGACCATAGATTGAACATTGGTAGATTTAAACTTTGGTTTAGGATTAAATACTACTGGACCCTGAGATAGTACAGCCACAATTAAAGGGTCCTTTTTACTTATGCCTCTTCTCTTTGAAAGATCTGATGTGACAAATTTCTAAGGGAAGTGTGTTTCGAGGGTCTATGGATTTCTATATAACACAAGTGTATGTGTTTCATTTATATGTTATTGTTTAACTAAGTGTTTTCCTTCTAAACCTATTTTTGTCTTGATGCATTTGATGGATTTATTAATTGTAATAAATATGTGCAAAAGTTCTGTGAAATAAAAGCACAAAAAATATATATATTACATAACCATCCATCTCCAACTCGCTCAGGGTCAGCCGCTTCTCCAAGCAACGAGTTGGGGGTAGATCTCTCTCCGCGGCAGGGACCTCCCTCTGGAACAGCCTTCCCGCCGCCCAGAAACTTGAGGAGAAGCATCTCCGGTTCCGGAAGCACCTCAAAACCTTCCTCTTTGCTTCTGCTTTCTCTCCGCCTCTCCCCTGCTAAATTCCTGCCTGACTGAAACTGCACTGAATCTGCAACTGGGCCACTCTCACCGATCTCGGTCCTTGGACCAGCCACTCTCCACTTCCACTGCCTCCCTGGCAACCCCTGCACTGCGGGACTGTCTCTGTATCCCTACAGCCCCCTCCCAGCACTTGTCTGCACTTACCTTGCACTTGCCACTAGCTGGCCTTATTATTTATCTTGTTATTCTACTAACCCTGTACTGCACTTTCCCCCCTCCCTTTCCCCTTGCACTTTTCCCTTCCCCTCTACCCATGCACTTGCACGATCTGAATGACTCCTGGCCTAGTAGGATTGTTTGGTTTGCAAAGGTAGCGGGCGCCCCTCTCTCGATAGAACAAGGCTTGATAACCTGTTCAGTGGTTATTAACCACTTGAGAGTTCGCAGCCACTGCTTTTTCTCACTGTGCCTTTCACAGATGGGAAATATCCATTTGCATATCAGTCTTTGTCCTACCCAGGGGCAGTCCAGCACCGAAATGCAATGGCAATTCCAACCTGAACAAGAGTACCACCAGCAACCCCATACACGTGTTTCACCCTTGTTGGGGATCATCAGTGAGGTGAAGCTGATGCCTCTCTAAGCACAGTGAGAGGGAGACCACGTCTGGTTGCCCCCAGGAGACCTAGGGTTACCAATCCCAGGTTCCTTGAAATTTGGTTTGCAAAGGTAGCGGGCGCCCCTCTCTCGATAGAACAAGGCTAGTAGGATTGTTGTCTGTCTTCTCTTTGTTTCCCCCTCCCTGCCCCGTCGCGCCTTGAAACACTTGTGTATAGGCGCGTTACAAATGCCATATCATATCATATCATACACATTTCTTTTTGTTTCCTTTACTTCCCTGTGAGTAGTACTTCCGGCTGGAAACATATGTGATACCAAACATACAAGCAGCAACAATAGGTTTACTGGTAAATAACCCTTTACTTGATAGCTTGTGAATCTGTTTTACATGCATGTACAAAGCAAACATTAATGAGCAGTATTTACTCCTGGTGGGGGATGTGTGATAGGACAGTGGTCAATACACTTCTTAGTACTGCGTGCCCCACATGAGCACCTGCCCACGTGTCTGCCTATTCAGTAGTGCTGCATGGAAGTGTGCACTGAACCCCTAAATTGATGCTTGCATTTGGCATTTGCCAGGAAGGCAAGCAAGGGTCACTCCAGTTGCCCCTGTTGACTGGATTCTTCATGTATCCACTGGCTGTTTGTTGACTAGCTTACAGCATTGTGGACACAACGTCCAATCCACCGTGATATCCCTGCTTTGCTATTGTGATGTTCTCTTCGCACAACGTCAAAGGCTACTAATAATAGACTTCTTTTCCTAAAGGGACCTGTTCTGTCCATGCAAAACATGGCAGCCCTGTGCTCACTTAGTATTATCCAAGTTAGGCTGTAGTTTGCTGAAAAATATGGGCATTTCAATTGTCTGGTTGACGTGGAATTTAGGGAGGAATTTTGGTGAGAGCATTTGATGTACCCTAAAAAACCCAATTGTCTAATGAGTTACAAGGGGAAGAGTTTCTCCACAGACAGTTCTCATAGCTTGTGTACCCTTCTCAATCAACTGGTTTCTCTAAGAACGTGATCTTCATGAGAACGGGTGCATTGGCTTGAAAGGCTGAAGCTCTAAACCTATCTAGAAACCTATTTAAAAGAAGGCTGGGCGACATATGGGTGGATGTAAACTTTCTAGCCGCACTATGAATGCTCTTATAGAGCACGTGATGGGTGTACTTGGAACACATTAGATGCTAGTTCACTAGGTAGTAGGTATGCCACGTACTTAAATATATATGTTTCTCAGTATCAAAGTGGTGGAACCTTTTGTTAGATTTGTGAGAATATCCCTCAGTATGCCTAGAAATCTTTCAGGCAGATGTTAATGTACAACCCCAGTCGCCATTTGCTAGGTTAAGAAGGTGTGAGGCTTGGCAGTTTGTGACCTTGTATTGTTTCCAAGTTACGGAGAAGATTTAGAAGTGAATTGCGGGCGCCATACGAAGCAGGTTTGGATACCATACTTGTCTTGCCCATGTTAATGCATTTCTGCCTTTGATGTATTTGTCTTAAATTGTATCTAATGAATATACTGTAACAGCTCCATGATGCCTCTGGGCCCCCGGGCGCTTTATAAATCCAAATAAATAAATAAATAAATAAATGAGATCAGTAAGTGGGAAGGCCCTGAAAGGGTAAAGTCAAATGGACGCAATGCCTTGTCAAAAAAGTAGACTTCCCTCTGTGTGTCTTGGAATGGTCCTGAAAAGCTGACCCACAAACACAACTGCATACTTATTCCTGAATTCATAGACATCTATTATGCCTCAAATAGTCAATACAATTAGGGGTTGAATTAGATGGCCTTTAAATCATGAAAATCTCAATGTTCTTCTTGATCTCAAGCACTGCATTGTAAAAATCAAACAGACTGGAATTAAAATACTTTTCTCTGAACTTCCATCTTCCTAATAAAGACCCCATTAACATATGGACTAGGCTACAGGCCAATGGGAAAGCTTGTTCTCATGTATGATCATGATTGTGTCCTTGTTCTTCTTCTTGGTGGTTATACTAGGGCTGCACTTCTTTTCAGGGTCAACTAGAACATTTCTATTTACTTCATGATTCCGAACAAAGCTTTTAGCATTCACACGTCATCGGACAAAGAAGCAATGAACCTTCCTTGATCGTCGCGTTCTGTTTGATGAAGTATCCAAATGGGTATGGAAATGTCCTGCGCCGGGACAGTGTTTATGATGATAATGAGTGTGGGCGGCCGATGGTCCACCTGCATGGCATCCTGATGGGATGAGCATGAGTGTCACGTGAGGTCGCCTCATCTTTTGCATCCCCCAGTGAATCCATGATGCAGATGGAAACGCATATGCAAATGTCCCTGACCAAATCATACGTAATCCGTTGCCGAGGGACCCCGCTTGTGGGTATCTGGAGATAAGGGTGTAGCATTTCATGGGTTCCCTTGAACAATCGTTCAATTGTTTGAGCCTGTTGGAATCTAATTCCCACCCTTGGATCTGTCGCTCTTGGCAACTGTGACCATCTTTCAAGCAATTTTCTATAAATGGTACGTGTTGCATGATCTGAGCGGTTCACCTATTTAGACACTAGTGTCAAATCTATTGGGCTACCTGAGAGAGGTTTTGGGGACGTGTCCCCCCCCCCCACCGCCCCTGTTTTAAGATGTAAAATATCGCAGCAGTGATGTTGATTCGGTTCCATGTCTTAAAATCGCTGCAAAAATGGCCTTTTGGATACAAAATAGCATGGCAAAAATGCAGTGGTTTTGCCACCACAATCATGTAAAGGATGCGGGGGACAACCCTGCAACCCCCGGACCTATTATACCATTTAAGGGGAGCAGGGGACACCCCCGCAACCTCTGCTCCCCTTAAATGGTATAATGGGGTACACCCTTACTGGGTCAAACCACAGCATTTTTGGCGTGATTTTTTTTACCGGCAACATTTTTGCTGCACTTTTATTACCTGCTACCGTTAATTCAGACTAGCATGTGTGTCTCTCGTCTGTGTTTGGACATTTTGAAGTTCTACGCTGTTGCCATTATCTGCAAGAGACTGTTGTGCAATGTCTGTTGTCTTTGTGGCCACCTGGATTGTCATTGAAATGAGATGAGCACCTCATCCTATGAGCAATGCCTCTACTGTCATTATCGTTCAAAGGTTGGGGGACTGTGACATGTCACTCTCTTATGCGGTTTCCTGTGTTTCACCATTTCATCAATGGACAGAATGATCTTTGGTGCCACAGCCAGTTGGCCTTCCCAGACCACTTCCATCTGAGACCACTGAGCACTGTGCCAGTCTTGCATGGATCACATGTGTAGTTGTGCATTTGGCATTCTGACATTCATCAGTGTCAGACACTGTGACATCTGATCAAGGGGACCACAAAGGCTTGTAATCTCTGCTGTGAAGGAAAGACCAGTGCCTTATGGCTTCCAGAAATCACTTGTGGTGTGTGGGGTGTAAGCTGAATTTGTGCACATTGATCATGAATCCCACATTATGCATGAGGTGCACTGTGGCCCTTGCATTGTGTGGATGTGTTCCTTGTTATCCGCATGCACTGCTTCCCCGCAGAGATGTTCTGCTACCATTTTTGTTAGCACATTCGGTGCCAATGTTATTTCTAATAATGGTCGTACTTTGAATTGATAACGACAAACACCCATTTGGAATAGAACATATGTTCGATGTGTAGATGCATGGAAATATAAAAATAGGCATCCTTCATGGCGGCCATTGCCAGTCTGAGTTTCTGAATTTTGATGTACCTCTGAGTTTCTGAATTTTGATGTAGCTCTGATTTTCTGAATTTTGATGTACCTCTGCGTTTCGGAATTCTGATGTACCTCTGAGTTTCGGAATTTTGAAGCACCTGTTCAGTGGTCTGAGATCCAAGACTGGTCTTGGTGTCCCATCTTTTGTGGGGAATAAGGAAGTACACGCTATACATGGCTTTATTGCCCCTCCCCTGAAACCTCTTCTATTGCTCTCTTTTTCGGTACCTCCAATAGCAACAGAGGCAGGTGTTCTTGATATCTCTAGTCTTGGTGATTTAAGACCTGGTTTTTTGAAGAGCTTAAACCAATATCCATCCTTTACAGTCTTTAGTAACCACTTCTTGGCGAGAATCCATTTCCCTTGTGGGCATAATACTGTACCCTTCTTGGGTAGTGGGAAATGGTACCAGATTAATACAGTCACTGTTTATTGGAGACTGGCCCTTCTTTCGGTTTCATCTCTACCTGTAACCTTGTCCCTGAACCTATGTGATGTGAATTGTCCTTGTAGATATTGCTGTGGGTATTTGATGCCATGAGGCATACTGCGCCCAGGAGTGCTGCTAGTAGCAGGGGTTTTTTAGCACCTGTTCCCACTTTTGTTTGCAGGGCTTCCGCTCCTAGAATAAGGTTTGGTGCTAATTGCTACTAATGTTTTTGTGCTATCATGTTCTTTGCTTGATTTTTGAAATGCCTTGTTTACTGGTGGGCAAGGAAGTGGGCCAGAAGTGGTTACTGGTGGTGCAGTCTGTCTTCCACCCTACCGTGACAAGTTTGAATACTATAAAGAAGCTAGCCCAGCGTGGAGCGCTGTGTGGGCAAGGAAGTGGGCCAGAAGTGGTTACTGATGGTGCAGTCTGTCTTCAACCCTACAGTGACAAGGAGGACTCTTATAAAAAAGCTAGCCCAGCGTGGAGCGTAGCACAGGCAAGGAAGTAGGCCAGAAGTGGTTACTGGTGGTGCAGTCTGTCTTCCACCCTACCGTGACAAGTTTGAATACTATAAAGAAGCTAGCCCAGCGTGGAGCGCTGTGCGGGCAAGGAAGTGGGCCAGAAGTGGTTACTGATGGTGCAGTCTGTCTTCAACCCTACAGTGACAAGGAGGACTCTTATAAAAAAGCTAGCCCAGCGTGGAGCGTGGCACAGGCAAGGAAGTAGGCCAGAAGTGGTTACTGGTGGTGCAGTCTGTCTTCCACCCTACCATGACAAGTTTGAATACTATAAAGAAGCTAGCCCAGCGTGGAGCGCTGTGTGGGCAAGGAAGTGGGCCAGAAGTGGTTACTGATGGTGCAGTCTGTCTTCAACCCTACAGTGACAAGGAGGACTCTTATAAAAAAGCTAGCCCAGCGTGGAGCGTAGCACAGGCAAGGAAGTAGGCCAGAAGTGGTTACTGGTGGTGCAGTCTGTCTTCCACCCTACCGTGACAAGTTTGAATACTATAAAGAAGCTAGCCCAGCGTGGAGCGCTGTGCGGGCAAGGAAGTGGGCCAGAAGTGGTTACTGATGGTGCAGTCTGTCTTCAACCCTACAGTGACAAGGAGGACTCTTATAAAAAAGCTAGCCCAGCGTGGAGCGTGGCACAGGCAAGGAAGTAGGCCAGAAGTGGTTACTGGTGGTGCAGTCTGTCTTCCACCCTACCGTGACAAGTTTGAATACTATAAAGAAGCTAGCCCAGCGTGGAGCGCTGTGCGGGCAAGGAAGTGGGCCAGAAGTGGTTACTGATGGTGCAGTCTGTCTTCAACCCTACAGTGACAAGGAGGACTCTTATAAAAAAGCTAGCCCAGCGTGGAGCGTGGCACAGGCAAGGAAGTAGGCCAGAAGTGGTTACTGGTGGTGCAGTCTGTCTTCCACCCTACCGTGACAAGTTTGAATACTATAAAGAAGCTAGCCCAGCGTGGAGCGCTGTGCGGGCAAGGAAGTGGGCCAGAAGTGGTTACTGATGGTGCAGTCTGTCTTCAACCCTACAGTGACAAGGAGGACTCTTATAAAAAAGCTAGCCCAGCGTGGAGCGTGGCACAGGCAAGGAAGTAGGCCAGAAGTGGTTACTGGTGGTGCAGTCTGTCTTCCACCCTACCGTGACAAGTTTGAATACTATAAAGAAGCTAGCCCAGCGTGGAGCGCTGTGCGGGCAAGGAAGTGGGCCTGAAGTGGTTACTGATGGTGCAGTCTGTCTTCAACCCTACAGTGACAAGGAGGACTCTTATAAAAAAGCTAGCCCAGCGTGGAGCGTGGCACAGGCAAGGAAGTGGGCCAGAAGTGGTTACTGGTGGTGCAGTCTGTCTTCCACCCTACCGTGACAAGTTTGAATACTATAAAGAAGCTAGCCCAGCGTGGAGCGCTGTGCGGGCAAGGAAGTGGGCCAGAAGTGGTTACTGATGGTGCAGTCTGTCTTCAACCCTACAGTGACAAGGAGGACTCTTATAAAAAAGCTAGCCCAGCGTGGAGCGCTGTGTGGGCAAGGAAGTGGGCCAGAAGTGGTTACTGATGGTGCAGTCTGTCTTCAACCCTACAGTGACAAGGAGGACTCTTATAAAAAAGCTAGCCCAGCGTGGAGCGTGGCACAGGCAAGGAAGTGGGCCAGAAGTGGTTACTGGTGGTGCAGTCTGTCTTCCACCCTACCGTGACAAGTTTGAATACTATAAAGAAGCTAGCCCAGCGTGGAGCGCTGTGCGGGCAAGGAAGTGGGCCAGAAGTGGTTACTGATGGTGCAGTCTGTCTTCAACCCTACAGTGACAAGGAGGACTCTTATAAAAAAGCTAGCCCAGCGTGGAGCGCTGTGTGGGCAAGGAAGTGGGCCAGAAGTGGTTACTGATGGTGCAGTCTGTCTTCAACCCTACAGTGACAAGGAGGACTCTTATAAAAAAGCTAGCCCAGCGTGGAGCGTGGCACAGGCAAGGAAGTGGGCCAGAAGTGGTTACTGGTGGTGCAGTCTGTCTTCCACCCTACCGTGACAAGTTTGAATACTATAAAGAAGCTAGCCCAGCGTGGAGCGCTGTGCGGGCAAGGAAGTGGGCCAGAAGTGGTTACTGGTGGTGCAGTCTGTCTTCAACCCTACCGTGACAAGCTTGAATACTATAAAGAAGCTAGCCCAGCGTGGAGCGCTGTGCGGGCAAGGAAGTGGGCCAGAAGTGGTTACTGGTGGTGCAGTCTGTCTTCCACCCTACCGTGACAAGTTTGAATACTATAAAGAAGCTAGCCCAGCGTGGAGCGCTGTGTGGGCAAGGAAGTGGGCCAGAAGTGGTTACTGATGGTGCAGTCTGTCTTCCACCCTACCGTGACAAGTTTGAATACTATAAAGAAGCTAG
Source organism: Ambystoma mexicanum (assembly GCF_040938575.1). Classification (NCBI taxonomy): domain Eukaryota; kingdom Metazoa; phylum Chordata; class Amphibia; order Caudata; family Ambystomatidae; genus Ambystoma; species Ambystoma mexicanum. The sequence continues at coordinate 154,079,111 of NC_090936.1, forward strand.
CCCAGCGTGGAGCGCTGTGTGGGCAAGGAAGTGGGCCAGAAGTGGTTACTGATGGTGCAGTCTGTCTTCAACCCTACAGTGACAAGGAGGACTCTTATAAAAAAGCTAGCCCAGCGTGGAGCGTGGCACAGGCAAGGAAGTGGGCCAGAAGTGGTTACTGGTGGTGCAGTCTGTCTTCCACCCTACCGTGACAAGTTTGAATACTATAAAGAAGCTAGCCCAGCGTGGAGCGCTGTGCGGGCAAGGAAGTGGGCCAGAAGTGGTTACTGATGGTGCAGTCTGTCTTCAACCCTACAGTGACAAGGAGGACTCTTATAAAAAAGCTAGCCCAGCGTGGAGCGCTGTGTGGGCAAGGAAGTGGGCCAGAAGTGGTTACTGATGGTGCAGTCTGTCTTCAACCCTACAGTGACAAGGAGGACTCTTATAAAAAAGCTAGCCCAGCGTGGAGCGTGGCACAGGCAAGGAAGTGGGCCAGAAGTGGTTACTGGTGGTGCAGTCTGTCTTCCACCCTACCGTGACAAGTTTGAATACTATAAAGAAGCTAGCCCAGCGTGGAGCGCTGTGCGGGCAAGGAAGTGGGCCAGAAGTGGTTACTGATGGTGCAGTCTGTCTTCAACCCTACAGTGACAAGGAGGACTCTTATAAAAAAGCTAGCCCAGCGTGGAGCGCTGTGTGGGCAAGGAAGTGGGCCAGAAGTGGTTACTGATGGTGCAGTCTGTCTTCAACCCTACAGTGACAAGGAGGACTCTTATAAAAAAGCTAGCCCAGCGTGGAGCGTGGCACAGGCAAGGAAGTGGGCCAGAAGTGGTTACTGGTGGTGCAGTCTGTCTTCCACCCTACCGTGACAAGTTTGAATACTATAAAGAAGCTAGCCCAGCGTGGAGCGCTGTGCGGGCAAGGAAGTGGGCCAGAAGTGGTTACTGATGGTGCAGTCTGTCTTCAACCCTACAGTGACAAGGAGGACTCTTATAAAAAAGCTAGCCCAGCGTGGAGCGCTGTGTGGGCAAGGAAGTGGGCCAGAAGTGGTTACTGATGGTGCAGTCTGTCTTCAACCCTACAGTGACAAGGAGGACTCTTATAAAAAAGCTAGCCCAGCGTGGAGCGTGGCACAGGCAAGGAAGTGGGCCAGAAGTGGTTACTGGTGGTGCAGTCTGTCTTCCACCCTACCGTGACAAGTTTGAATACTATAAAGAAGCTAGCCCAGCGTGGAGCGCTGTGTGGGCAAGGAAGTGGGCCAGAAGTGGTTACTGGTGGTGCAGTCTGTCTTCAACCCTACAGTGACAAGGAGGACTCTTATAAAAAAGCTAGCCCAGCGTGGAGCGTGGCACAGGCAAGGAAGTGGGCCAGAAGTGGTTACTGATGGTGCAGTCTGTCTTCAACCCTACAGTGACAAGGAGGACTCTTATAAAAAAGCTAGCCCAGCGTGGAGCGTGGCACAGGCAAGGAAGTGGGCCAGAAGTGGTTACTGGTGGTGCAGTCTGTCTTCAACCCTACAGTGACAAGGGGGACTCTTATAAAAAAGCTAGCCCAGCGTGGAGCGTGGCACAGGCAAGGAAGTGGGCCAGAAGTGGTTACTGGTGGTGCAGTCTGTCTTCCATCTCTACCGTGACAAGGAGGAGCCCTGGGACTCACTTCATGTTTAATACTATAAAGAAGCTAGCCCAGCGTGGAGCACAGCGCGGGCAATGAAGTGGGCCAGAAGTGGTTACTAGTGGTTCGTGGTGGGGCGGTTTGGGGTGTATGACCCTTCGGAGCCATAATGTAACCCTTCGGAGGGTGCTCTTTGTTTCTCATCCGCCCAAGCTCATCTGAGTTAAAGGGGCAGAGGGGTAAGGAGACTTCCTGTGACTTCTGGTGACTTTGGTATCTGGCATCCGTAGTAGATCAAGTTTATCCCAAACAGCTCCACTTCCCCCATTATCGTTTGCTGCTCGAACTAGTCCCTCCAATTCTCAGTCCTAACTTACGTTCTGCACTGTGTCTATGTGACCTGGACAGGCACAAAGTTTGGTGAGTCTTGTCGGGTGTGTCAAGCCAGTGGACGTCAGCGCGAAACTAGGAGCAGAGCTCGCCCTTTGAACTAACCAAGGCTCATTTAACATTGGAATTAAAAAAAGGGCCAAAAGCTATAGAGTGGGACAGGGGGAGGGACGGACTACGGCAGCTCCTCGAGTTGTGGGGCGTTCCCTGCCCTCCCGGGTCTGCCAATATTGTCCCCACCTGGGTACTTGCCGATGTAATTAGACACTGTACCGTCCTGACTAGTCTAACTGGCAGTCCCAGTATGACTGCAGGTTCCCTCCATTTCTGCATTTCTACAGGGAGTTCCAAAGGTCCAGAGTCTGTTATGAGGACTAACAAGTATTAACTGCCCATGTTTACATCTATTTATTTGTAGTACTGTTTGATTTTTTCTTTGAACGATAGGAGCACCATGTTTTAATTGACTGTTTAACATACTTTTACTTTCATTTTTATATAACTTTTAATATAATTCCTGGGTTTCATTGTGTGCGTGGTTCCTTTTTTTAACGATAATAGGTATTCCAATTTTAGCACTTTTGCACATTGCATTTTGCACCTTGGTAGTATGCACAATTATATATTTGCACCAACGAAAGTTGGCTGAACGTGTTTGATAGTGTTTACATCAGCACTGCCACTTTTGTAGTTCATTTGTCTGTTAACCCTGTCTTTCTCGGGGTGAATTAGTGCTATTGCAAGTACTCACATCCCTTTGGAACTAGAGGGTACCAAAGGGTGCTTAAGAGTGCATTATGGTTAAACGAAAGGCCAATCGTCTGGCCTCAGCTGAGGTGAGTCGTAAGAAAGTGTATACATTATTCGAACCTATTATGGAAGCTAACATTTTATTGGCGAAATTGAAGGGCTGCTCTATGATCTAGAGGGTGTAGGACCAATCTCTCGACAACTGCCCATTGCTAATTCTAATTGTGCTGTTACTCAGGGTGGTTGCAAGGCGGTGGGTGCAATTGAGGAGTGGAGGGAGCAGGGCCCTGTGAGTGAAGGAGGAAGGAATTCGTCCCATCACTCTTTTGCTGGCACAGGATAACAACCTAGGAAGGATCCGCTGGCTAAATATATGGCAGAGAAGGCAGGGGGCCAGGAGGGAGGGGTAAACTACCAGCTCCCACTCCATTGGCCAAAACTAGCAGGGGCTGGATGATCGCAAACTGGTACATTAATTGAAGTTCACTCTCATACTGTTTGTATTAATCGAATTGCCCAAGTGGTTCTACAGTCCCCAACATATTTAGCAACTCAAAATGCCACAAGTAAATCAAACATTAGTGTAGATCCAAATGCTATGAATGAGGCAGAATATATCATGGCAAGGGGCGTAACTCAGAGTGGTTTAGAGTCTGATGGCTTTGGAATCTCTATTATGGTTCCAGAAATCCGTCTGTCCAATACATTCTCTCCCTGAGCCAATACATCTTTGTCTGATAACGGGAATCCCACCCTTATCTCGTAGAGAATGATAGGTAATGGCACTTGTGATACCGGTCAAGGGCATCTGTTCCCTGGCAAGGCACCACAGAATAGTGGGGAAATTCAAAATGTATCATCTGTTTTGGTGGGGGGGGGGGTCCTTGGCCCAAGACCTGTTCACTCTGGTTGCATGTGTAATTGCGAGTGGGGAAGCTCTTTCGGGGATCTAATGTCACAGATATGCTATCTTAGGGGGAGGGTCGTTAGCCCGTCTAGTACTGTGATATCCCAAGGAGAAAATATTTTGGAAGCCCAGAGGGAGATTATTCATTTGTCTACCGAGAAGCAGCCTACACAGGTACATTTTTCTGATCCATCTAATGGTCCGGGTGATCGGGCGACTCGGCATAGTAGTTCCACATTAATGCACCGGGTGCAGTTTTGAAAGTACTCACAGTGATGAGACCTGCAGACTGGTGACTAGAAGAGCCGCCCTGAAATCTCTACAGTTCCTTGGGCATCAATGATCCGGCATGTAGACGCTCCAGGGAAACCCCAGAAAGGGGGAAAAGAAAACTGTGTTGGCAGGAACCATTTTAGAAGCTTTGTTCGGTTCCGGTGTTAACTGTCTCTCACTAGGTCAAGGATCAATCTAGAACAGGTCCAGGATGTGAGAGGACTGCAATAAGAGGAATCACTATTGGTTACAGTCTTACAAGGTACGGCAAGCTCTGGAGGAAATGCAAGTACAATTACCATCTGACTCGAGCTAGGCACTTTGAGGCAGGAGATGGGCGGGCTTCGATAAAGAAGTATCCGGAAGGAAACACTCTGGGAGAGGTCAGAAAGGGAGTTAATGGGAGACTGGGGATAAGAAGCAGAGGACAGTATAAAGAAAACATAACTCACGCGCATATAGGGAGAGCGAAGCAACGCACTGTCTCCTGCATCCAAGCTTCATATCCCGGCTGCTCCTAGGTGACACAAGGGCGACAGCCTTTACCTGGCGCGCCCCCTCCAAAGGTACTAGAACTGCACACGGCACTCCGGCGGCCATGTTGGAAGACTCCGAATTCAGGCACACCGAGGACACCCTCCTCCACCTAGACCACAAGGTCAAGGGACGATGTTAGGATGTAACGATAGGGGGAATACAGCCAACACTAATGAGTTCAGTAACAAACTGAAGTCATCAAATTCCTGCGCAGCTAAGGGTCCGATATAGGCAAAATACAACTGATACTAATAACAAACGTGTAGCAACGCATTCCCCCCCCCCCGAACTCTGAGTAAGCCTAGGCATGGTAGCTATAGGTTTGTTCCCCAACTAAGAGATAATGCTTTCTCTGCCTCTAGGTTGGTTTCGGAACAACACAGCAAGTCCATGTTCATGTGTAATGTTCCCAAACATAGGTCAGGTGTTTTTGAAAATGGAGACTCTTTGATAAACAAAAGCGTTCATTGGATCCAGTATGTGAGGGAGTTTGTCTCTATTATAAGAGATGACATTATAAGGGCCCGTAGGGGATCTATGGGCCTGAGGTTGATGGACTATGTGGAGCTGGTTTTTAAGAAGCCAAATTTGGTAGATGGACTTTTGTCAATCGAGATTAGGACGTATCCACTCCCAAGCTCCACCGTTTCCTTGAGATTCTCGTTACTTGTGATCCCCATCAGGTACCCTCTTAGGATCAAAGACCTTCGCATGTTCAGGGTTTTATCTCAAGGGAGGAGCACTTGAAGGAGGTGGATTGATAGTCTTGTCCTCCCCCATTCAATTCCTCTGGCCCCAGTGGCACAAAGCTCCTGTTTTGGAAAGCAGCAGGGATTTCTAGGCATCTGGCAGGCCCTGAATGGATTGCTTGTATATCTCTGTATGATATCATATGCCTAGGAGAAAAAATAAAGGGCGCCTGGCGGAGTCCTGATATGCCCTGGAGGGTACATACATTGATAACAAAAATAATCAGGATGCGAGATCCTCACAAAAATCCACAGTTTTTGGAAATATTTATTTCAATCTCAAAAACCAGTGTCTTCAATTATTACAAACTTTCGCTAAGCACGAAAGCGATAACGGACAGATTTCAATATAAAAACACAGGGAAGTGCAGTTGTGCACCCTCATCAGGATGTGGAGGATGAGTACCCTAATGACAAGCACATGAGAGTATAGGCAGTTGGTGACAAAAGTAATTCAGATAAGTGCTGCCCGAGGCTGTTCTTCAACCCGGGTGTGGTTTAAACAAAAACAGTGTACACAACACGAAATTAGAAACATACAACAAAGGGTATTTTCACAGTTGTGCCACAAGTGATCGACACTGTTGTGTTTCGGCCACATTGGCTTGGTAGAAGCTTGTAGTTGTGGTGGCCTTCATCAGGAGAGACTAGTTGGGAGAGTCTGTCCGTGGGTAAGATCTGTGGGAGGGAGGAGAACTATGAGGATCTCAAAAGGTACATATTCACTCAGGGGTTACTAAATAACAGCTCATTGGTGCTAGAGAAATACAACGGTGGTGTATGGGAAAGCGCAGCTTACGTCCAACCAGAGTGAGGCGGTATGCTGTCAGCCGAGCTAGATGTAATCGTAGGTCTGGTGGTGTGAAAAGATTCACCAGTGGGTGTGGATCGGCCGTGCCGGAAAACCGGATTGAGACGGCGCTGGGCTTATGATTAGCCATTGATCTAAAGAGGGGGAAACACAAATATATACCCCTATCAGAGAAAAATGGTGACGAGAGGCACAGTTCATGAAACAAGACGTGTCAAAAGTGCAGCAGTCTTATAATATGCAGGAGTCATAAGGCTCTGGGGCCGGCTGGGACATGGTTTACCAGATTCGCATTCTTTGAGTTCTTGCTGAGTTCACGGCGGCGCTGGAAATGACTGCCTGCCATGAATCAGCAGATATGACTGAACGGGTGGACACGCCCCCTATGTGCTGGGCCAATCCCAGTGCGGCTGTGTGGGGGACTCGTAAAGGTGTCGTATACAACCTATGATAGGCTTTTAGGTGCTGTCACTCAACGGGAGCCATCCCGTGTTTGGGGTGTATGCTTCCAGTGTGGAGTAGAACAAAGAAACTACACTGGGATGTATTGTGGGAAAGGTAGTCCCTGAAAAATGCACAGGTGATAGGTGAGAGAGGTGAGCCAGCCCGCTTGTCAGGGGCTCGTGTGAATCATCATGACAACGTGGTCACGTGAGGTAGGAGGGGGACACTAATGCCACAATCAGTGACTTCGTTTTTTGTATTTTATTTTTGTATATATATCTATACGCATGTCATTCCGGGAGGAAAAACACGGAAGCAAACTGAACATGCACGTGTCTGTTTCTTACACAAGTATATTCACGTCCATATTTTGTAGAAATAGTAGAACAACACAGATTCTTGCTGCACAAATGTGTGAACAAATCGAACGCATAAAACATTTTTTGTTGCATTTTTTCTGTACATTTGTGAAAACAACTCCAACCTATTGTTGGCAAGAAACCAAAGTATGGTGTGCGGTTGGTAAAAAGGAGGTATTAGGGTTCCACACTCGGGGTACTAGTCATGGTTCTAGGTCTGGGGTGACGGGGTAAGAGTGGCATCTGTATGCAGGATAAAATACTCCCCAATGACTCTATAGGGCCCCAGGTCTGGGGGAAGTAGGTGGTTGGCAGGGATGAGAAAAAACCTTATACGAGAGTGGGGACTAGTCCCAGAAGTGTTTCCACTCTACTGTAATATTGAGTCCATTCTTTACAGTGTCCAGTCTGTGGACCCATTTCTGCTCCAGTCTTGTTAGAGCGAGATTGATATCTCCTCCTCGTTTATGCGGTGTTAGTTGCTGGAGGACGGTCCATGTAAACTGTTCATGTGTGTGTCCTTTTTTGGCGAAGTGCTCAACCAAAGGCTTGTCTTGAACAGAGTTTTTGAGGCAGGATCTATGCTCATTAATCCTCTGTTTTACAGGCCTTATTGTTTTGCCAATGTATATGAGATCACATGGATCTGATGACATAAATGACGTACTTGCTCTCGCAGTTCATGTGATTTCTCATTGTCCATTTGAAGTTTTTGTGGCTGAAAGCTTTGCTGGTCTTGGTGTATCTACAGGCTACTGATCCTGCAGAAATACAGTGTTTTAAAAAAGATGCAAGTTTACGCCATATTCATTGACCTCCAGACCACCTTTGACAGTGTCCCTAGGCACCTGCTCTGGCAGGTCTGTTGAAGCAGGGGGTCCCATATCATCTGTTTGCAGTGATCATCCAACTATATTTTTGTAACACTGCTGTGGTGAGATTCGCTCCAGCAGGCGAAACCACAAGTCAGTTTCCAGTCAACAGAGGCATGCAGCAAGGCTGTGTCCTTGCCCCAATTCAGTTTAATCTTTACATCAATGAGATTGTTCTGGCCCTGCTGGCCGATTGCCAGGGTGCAAATCTGGATCCACCAAAACGAGACATGGATGTTTTCCAGCTTTACCTTTTGCAGATGATTCAGTTTTGCTGGCTTTATCTCCAATGGGTATCAAATGGAGCTTGGAGTGTTTTGTTTCTAAGTGCTGCCAGCTGGGCTTAACTTTGCACAGGAGTAAGGCCTAGGCTATGTTCTTTCAGCCAAGAAGGCCAGGGACAGCTTTGGAACAGGTTACATATTATGACTACCTCAGCATAAGGGTTACTGGTAACGGAACCTGGGCAAGCCAATTGACCAAATCAAAGACCAATTTGGAAAAGAATAGTGGCGGCCTAAGGAGGTTTTTTGTTTCCCATGGTGAGCAGGCTGTTTAACCTGCTCTTGACATTTATGCGATTCAAGTCACTTTGGCTGTGCTGCATGGAGCCGAGATATGGGATATTCCAACTACTCCAGTTTGGGGGTGGTCGAGAACATATTTCTGAAGAAATTCCTAATACTACCGTACAGTACCCCGAGTGTTCCAATAATCATGGAATGTGGCCTGGTTCCTATAACTTGTCAATTAATGTGGAAACCTGTCCTTTATTGGGTCAGGTTATAAAGTTCCCCCGGACCTTGGTAAATATCGGGAAGCTCTTACTGATTTGTTGAACTATCCGCGCGGTCGTTCCCTTGGCTGTCTCATGTAAAGTAATGTTAAGCTGTCTGCTAGGCCAGGTACCCAGGAATGTTTTGTTAGTTTGTGTTTAAGACTGAAGTTTGGACAGGAGTATCTCTTCTCGAACCCTATTTTAGATGGAGAGATTTATTTGGATCTCATTTCTCCTGCCTATGCTCATACCTTGCTTATTAAATTCAGAGTGGGCACTTTACAGGTAGCTGCATGTACTTGTGGTTGGAAGGGTGGTTCTTCAGAAACTTGTCCAGCCTGTGGCATGGCTTCTTAATCGGTAACACATTTTCTGTTATTTTGTGAATGCTATAGTGTTTTAAGAAAAATGTAGTCATTCCATTGTTTAAGAGAGAACGTGTTAGAAGCGGCTTAGAAGTGGTTGCCCTATGTCGGTCCACTGTATCCATTAATATCTATTTTGCGGCTAACTATATTTAGCACGCTTGGCTACGCAGGAAGATTGCATCCAGCTTTTGACTGTACTCCTACCGTTCTGCTTTTTATGGTATTTCATGTGAATAATTCTGAAGGTTTTGTTATTCTTTTATGTGAACTATGAAATTGTATTGTGTGTGCTGATGGCAAAATGTGCCGAATAAAGCATTCTTTGATGATGATGATTATGATGGCTTGTGGGTCAAATGAAGTGCCCATCAAAAGGCATATCAATGAATTATGCTTGCGTCTCTGGTTTTCAAATGTGCTACTTTAAACCATGTATATAATTTGACATATAGATTGATGGCTGTTTGCCCACCAGCTGTCTCTGCAGCATCTACATTCCATTTAATAAGTCTGCTGAAAGTTGTCCTTTCTTCTGTGCCTTTGCTCTTCCTTCTCCTAGAATGTGTTTTACCAGGGGCTCCATCTAGTCTCCTTTTTTGAAATGTCATACCAGGCCAGGAGTGTTTTTGAGTTATTTCTTCAGATGATGTAGGCCACTATTTTGCTGATCTTCTTGCCCAGGGCATTTGTATTTGTTTATTGAGGATACAGGTGGTCAGGGCGGGTTAGTAAGGATGGACGGTGGCTCTTGAGCAAGGACATTAAGGAGTGGAATTTAATGGCATTTTTGAGATGTGGAAGAAGGGAGTTCCAGTGGTACAGGAAAAGAAGGGAGAATCAGTGGAGTGAGAGGTAGAGAGGGGCAGAGAGCTTGAGGAGAGAAGATGATGATGTAAGGGTACACAGCAGTGAGTATTGGGTGATAGTGTTATCCCGATCGCGAAGTGTAAATCCAGGTAGGGATGTGAACACAAGCATTACGAATTTAAAGAGGGACTGGTGTTTCATGGATAGCAAACCAGCATTTAGGTGGTGCTGCAAAGTGCAAGACAAGTGAGGGAGATTGTAGAGAGTTTGGGTGGCAAAGATGAATACTTTGTCAAGCGGGGATGATGAGCAGAGAGGCAGGCCTAGGTGGAACCTGGCACAGTTGGCAAGGGGGCGGATTGTCCAGTTGACAATTGAGGTCTTAGTAGATTTGCAAGTGATGAGGGTACAGCTTTTCCTGATATCCAGTAGGTTAATCTGGGACTCAGTCACAGTAATCATAATGAAGTGTTAAAGGTCAATGTTAATGTAAAAAAGGACACTAAGGTTCATTGGGGGAGGCTTAGGGGAGAGTAAGTCAGGTGGAAATGAGAGTGTTGAGGCTGGCAGAGAGAGTAGTTAGTTCTTGGAAGAGTTCAGCATAAGACATTGGCATACCAGTCAGCGGCGAATAGCTGAGAGACTGTTAGAAATGTGAGCAGAGAGGTCAGATGTAAAAGAGGAAAAGGAGATGAAAATGTGATTTCCATTAAAGAGGTAGTTGGAGAACCCAAAAGAGAGATGATTTGCCAAAGGGAGGAAGTGTAGAGGGTGATGAGAGGGTGGATGGAGTCTTGAGGGACATCACCAGGAATGGCTGTTAGGTGAGCAGTGACCATGTTCCAAGAGACAGAGAAGAACTGATGAGAGCGGCAAGAGGCAGCACAGACAAGAGCAGTTTCCCATATTGCAGGATCAGTGAGGCTTCAAAGGTGGGAAAAGGGGTGCAGCATATCAACTGCAGCAGGGTGATCCAGAAGGATTAGTATGTAGTGGAGAGGAGATTTTAGGAAATTAGACCAGTGATAGAGGGCGGATTTGGTAGAAGGACAGCTACGAAACTCAGATTGGAGGAGGTCTTGGATATCATTTGAACATAAGTAGGAAGAAATCCTGTTAAAAATCAGACTTTCAAGGATTGTAGTTAGTGACGGAGGATGGGAACATTGATATTTAGGTTGATTCTCAGGTTCAACTCAGGGCTTCTTAGGGATAGGTATGAGGGTTGCAAACTTGAAGCAAGGGAGAGAGGTAAGTTGAAGAGTGAGGAGTGATAGGAGCAGGTGAGAGGAGCCAGTTCCTTGGTGGTCTGCGGATCAAACAGATCAATAGGGGCTGAGAAAGTGTTAGCAGCACTAAGGATGGGCGTTAGTTTGTTGGGGGAAGTAGCAGGAATGATAAGAGAGAGGAGGAGGTAGATATCGGTACAAGAGAGAAAGTAGCATCAGGAAAGATAAGAGGATAGCGAGGGTGTTGGCAGACGTTTGAGTTTTTGAAGAGCAGTGGTTGGAAAAGTTGTTTGAAGAGTGGGAAGAAGATATCACTTTGGGATCCAGAGGAGCCCACATGACTTAAAGCGTGGAGGAGAGCTTTCCTGGATAGAAGTGAAGGGTAATGATAAGGTTGATGAAGTAGGATGATTTAGCAGAGTCAAGCAGGTGGGAGGAGTGAAAGAGTAAAGGGCATGCTTGTTATTGAGGATAAGAGGATGGGTGTGGTTGTTATGCCATTTGCGAAGATGAAGTAGCATATCAGTCTTGAGGATGCAGATCTGAGGGCTGATGCAGGGCTGGGAGCGAAGATTAGAAGGTGTTAAAGTGAGAGAGGGATAAAGGAGGTCCAACGGTGCATGGAGAGTTGATATAAAGTTAGAGAAGAATTCAATAGTGGGTCTCAAAAACAATTACTACAAACAGAATAACACTCAAGAAACTTTTATGAACAAATAATTGTTGCTATACTAATAGTGCACAGCCAAAATAACCATAATAGTACATAGAAATAAGGTTTTAGCGCCTTTCATAGAAATAGAACAGTACTTTCAAATATACAATTCCAATATTTTTCACATCACTTATTTAATATAAAAAATATTCAAACCTGCAGTGTTTTAAAAATGAAGAAAATTATTTCACAAATGATAAACATGTGAAGTCCACATCATATAATAATCATATGAGACAGAAATGGGAGTCTTTTTCACCTATCTTACAAGACCGCGTATTCGTATTCTGATAGTAGCAGATGTCTCTCTACTCTCTCTACATGTTTTGGCCAACAAATAAATCCTTCGTCAGGACATAGGAAACCCAACATTGTACAGTAAATTATAAATAAGAAATGCAGCATTCATGGCTATCTGTATGTGTACTACAATATCCTTCCAATTTCTACCTGTGTACTCAAAAATCCCATGAAACAACTAGCTTCAAATAACTTGCACAACTACCATTCTTCTTCAGCAAGTCCTATATACAAAATAACATATCAATATAACACAACCTGTGTGTTAAATTCTTCAAACAGTATAGTAAATCTAATAATTGTCCAATTCTTCCCATCATCCATAGCGCTGTAGGAAAACCAGACAATAATGGTACATCAAAAAATTAACAATGAGGAGAAAGAAGCATGTTCCAAAGTATTGGTTCATATGGCGGCTTCACCGAAAAGCAATCTGTAGGGAACGAATATTAAGGCATTTTTTAAACTTAGTAAGAGTAGGACAGAAAGGGATATCCAAGGGTAAAAAATGCCATTGTTTAGGGGCAAGAGGTTGAAATTAATGAAAACTTGTTGAAGCACAGGCGGCAGAGGAAGATACAGAAGAAATTGTGAGGTTGACCATACGTTTGTATTAGGGTAATAGAAATCAAAGAACAAAGATAAGGAGGAGCAAGTGCATGAATCATTTTGAAGACTAAGCAAAGAAACTGATATTCGAGTTGCTGTTGAATTGTAAGCCAATGGAGAGGAGCCAGATAAGACGTGACATTAGAGGAGAGAGGGAAACCTTACCACTGAATGTAAAAAAGAACATAAGGGAAAAAGAGCATAGTTTGGAAGACCTACATAAAGGGAACAGTAATAATGTAGGGGAGAAAGAACCTTAATTCGTGGAAGAGTATTAGTTGAAGCAAAGGCAAGCAAATGACAAATATTTTATATTAAGGAGGTGATAATGTCAAGATTGGACAACGACTGCAATGTGGGTCTGTTATGAGAAGGAAGAATCAAATATAACACCAAGACTATGCACCTGGAGAAAAAAGAAGATGGAGTGAGGAAAAAGAGATAAAAGACGGCGAAGAAATCCTAGGAGAGGCCGGAAAGAATAGAATTTCAGTTTTTTAGGATTAAGACAGAGGAAGCGAGAGGACATAACAGATTTGACAGCAGAAATAGAGTATGGAAGACGCTGGTGAATAGAGTTATTGAAAGAAGGAAATCAAAGCATAATATGTGTGTCATCGGCATAGAGTTGAACCTGAACCGTGATCGGAAATTAAGGAACCCAAAGATATAGGGTGTAAATAAGAGTGGGCAAAGAACTGAACCCTGTGAGACACAATAGGGTAGAGAAAAAGAGCAGGAAAGAGAATCTTTCCAAAGAATTGTAAATTGGCGATTGGAAGAGAACCACTGGGCAGAGAAGTCCATAGAGGAAAGAGTAGAAAGCAGAGTAGGCTGGGCAACTGTGTCAAACGCAGCACTAAGATCAAGAAAAAACAAATAGAAGAACGTTTAAGATGCCAGGCATGAACAATTGAATTTGAAACAGAAAGCAGTGCAGTTTCAGTTGACTAACCAGTCTGAAGTCTTATTGTTCAGAGGAAGCAGATAAGAAGACAGTTGACAGTTAACTAGCCATTGTAACAGTTTAGACAGATGAGGAAGAAGGGAGATTGGACGACAATGTGAGGGTTCAGTTTGGTCGAGGAAGTAAAGTAATAATAGTAGTTATTGTAAACACAGAGGAAACATTTCTAGAAGATAAAGTGAAATTAAATAGAGTAGTAAGAAGAGGAGCAAGGGCAAGGAAAACAGATTTAACTAAAGAAACATGAAGAGGTTCCGTGGGAGCAGCATTAGGGTGAATCCGGGAAATCAAAGAGATGATAGGGCACTCAGAAATGGGCGTAAAAGAAGAGAAAGAACCCCAAGAACAGAAGAACTGTGTTAAGAGAAGCCTTTAATACAGATACAGCCACAACATCATGATTTAAAGAAAGTCTAATAGGTTCAATAATGGTCAGAAAGAAATTAGCAAAAGTTATCTGAAGTAGGAGTAGAGATAGTAGAAGGACCAAAAGGAAGAGCAAGTAATGGACTGGGACTGAATAAGAGTTTGAAAATAATGTGCCTATTAATAATTCTCATCAGGTGAGTAATCGTCTCACACGCTCTCCTCCCCATTCCAGCGACTGTTCTTCGTCCTCTGGGAAGAAGGGATCATCTATCCGCTATGCAGGCGTTAATCAGCATGAGTGCACCCTTGGAATTTTTAAGGATGTGGATGGTTATTCTTCTGCTTGCTTTCTTCTACCCCTTGCTAGCTTGTCTTGCACGAGTGTATGCAGACTGGATGAGGCCTGGTGGAAAGTAAGCTGCCCCTCTGTTGAGTTGTTTGTTGTCCATACATGGCCATGGTGGCCTCAGAATTGGAGTACCATTGCATTGGGCAGATGTTCTTTCTTCATCAGTGTCCCGTTCTCTTCTATGGAAGTCCTCTGATTCTTTTTCCTCCCTTGGAATATCAGTTTGCTGGCTTGTTACCGTGGTAACTGTGTGTAGCCTTTCAGCATTGGACGGTTATTTCCAGTGCCATGTATCTGTTCAGTGCCATGGCTGGTCTTGGTGCTCTCTTATGCTTTTACTTAAGTATCTTCTTGGCTGTCAACACTGATGTGGGTTTCATGGCCGGTATGGCTTTCATTACCTCTGCATCTTTCAATACCGTAAATTCTTATTGTTCGTGTACAGTATTTTTGATAAACAGCTTTTTGACATTGTGTGGCTTATTGCCTTCCTAAGGGCCATGCTGATCTTGCTTTTTGAGGTTAACTTTTTTGAAGAACTGATTTTTTTTTTTTTTTGGGGTGGTACCAATAGCTGGTAAGATAGCTCAGCGGATTGAGGGCTCACTGCTGGGTTCTGTGTAAGATCCGGTGGTCACAGGTTTGAATCCAGGCCAAGCTAATCCAGCCTCTTATCCTTCTGAGGGCGATAAAAGAGTTCCAACTTTGATGGGGTGATAATTGCATGTTAATATGTTTTATGTACAGCGCTTCGGCGAAAGCGCTAAATAAATAAGATATCATTCATATTTTAGCTTTTGCCTTTTTAGTGAGTTTGCTCTGTTGGTTGCTTTCTATGAGCATATCATCAGCCAGAGCCTCAAAACATTTGATGGCGCACGCGAGGAGCTGTGCTAGCGCGTCTCCTCACTTGCACCAGAAAAAGGAGCTGCCCAATTTACAAAGAGCATTTTAATGAACACGTCTTAGCAGGAGGTGCTAATCATGACAGGGCCATTTCTAACACTGCCATGATTTGTTTTTCAAGTGTGTCAGCCTCGGGTTAAACCCTGGCTATCGCACTTTATTTTATTTTATTTATTTATTTCTACCGCACCGGAGCCCGCAGGCATCTGGGCGCCACATATACATGCAGAGTCACATTAAACAAACAAGGACAACATGAATCTACAGATTTTCAGGCAGGTTTTAGCTTAGATTAAGGGCGTTATCTAAACAAGTGAGTCTTGAGTTTCTTGAGTTGAGTTGTGGTATTTCCAACCCACAAACAGGGATGGAAATGCTTTTGGTTGACTTTGGGCATTTTACTGAGACAGGCCCTTTAACGGACCATCTGGTCCCATATGTTTTCTCTGAGACTTTCTTGGGGGTGTCTGGGAGTATAGGGCAAATATCAGTGGGAGCACCGTAGGAAACTTTGGGATTGGGACCAGCATACTTCACCAAATGCACCATCTTAGTGGCCATCACTTCTTTTGGCGTTGCTAGAGGCTCATGTTTTCTGGCTTCGATGGCATTTTGACTTCTATCACCTCGACCTCTGCATTGTCTTTTGACTGCACTGAGGCCTCTGACTTCCCGCCCCCATGGTGTAGGCGGATCAGCAGTATTCCTTTCATGCTTTGAGTGGATAGGAAGCACCGGCCCCCGGTCTGCCAGTGCCTTGTGTGAGATTTTTTGGTGCACCCCCGCCTTTAGATATGAAACCGCAGGGGGCTCAATTTTGTTGTTCAGCTGATACTTGTTCTTGATAGTATCAGCCGAACAACACAACTGAGTCCCCTGCTGTTCTTGTTATGTCTGATTAAGGATGTGGCGTGATTCAACTGCTGGGCTATTATGATAGTCTATGCAAATAGGACGAGCATACTCATCCTCAGCACTTAAGGGGTCAATTGGTGCTGAGACAGACAGAGGGCCTCATTACGAGGAGGGCAGTAAGGGGTTCATGGCATCGGTAAAGATGCTGGAGCCGTTAACCCCTTACTGCTCCATTACGAGGTCCGCTCGCGGGACCCGCTCAGGATGCCTGGTTTTACTAGACGTCTTAGCGGGTCCCGCGAGCGGCTCAGCATGCTAACAACGGGCCCGTCATTAACGGGCTTGTTGTTAGCATGCTCCCCATTCCCATTGAGCCCTGTGTGGGCTCAAATGGGAATGGGGATGGACCGGGTCCGGGTTCCCTGAATGGGGAAATACCGGTCCCTGCAAGGTCAGAATGGCCCGGTATTTCCCCATTCAGGGAACCCGGACCCAGGTTTGGGTGGCATGGCTACCTTCAAACTTGTAATGAGGCCCAGAGTCTTAAGTTTACATGACACTGAGCTGGAGCCTCCAGCTCAATGCCATGTAAACTGGAGGCAAGGCGCCAATTATTTGCTGCACCGGTGGATGCACCCTTGTGCGGCCACACCCCCTGAGCGCACCTTAAGCCGTCTGTCGATAGGTCTCAATTTCTGCAACGATCACCAACTGTTTTCCTTGCGAACCTGCAGTAGACATTATTTACAAACCCTATGAGTGTCTATTCATGGGGACCTGTGGTTACCGGAAGGGCAAAGCTCAAAAGGAGTTTTGCACATGGGGCCCAGGCACCGAAAACAGGAGCAAGTATACATTATCAAAAATATTATGCATTCACTGCTATATCAACTCTCTCCCTGATGACTTCACCAAACACCCACTGATCAATGTGAGGAGCATCTTTTAACCCTCCGTTCTTCTACCAATCCTTCATTCTTGGCAGAAATTGATGCCTGAGGAGCACATCAACTAAAAGGCGCATTGTGAGTAGCATGCACATGTCATATATGATTTGAAGTTTAGTAAACAAATTGGAATACTCCGGACCAACCATGAGATGGTGGAGTTGCCTAGCAGGTGAATCTAAATCAGATCCACAAGCTGAATATAAATATTCTTATGTGGTTACCAACTTTACCCTTCACTCCACGGTCACTGTGGATCCACTGCTGTGACTGACCCAGACTTTTCTCATCTTAACATCTTGTCACATTTTCTTGCTAATGTATTAATTCCACAAGTCCACACTCTGCTATATGTAGAGAGCTATTGCCTTAGAACAGACTGTTGATGGCTGAGCTGGATCCTACGCATACCAGTGAACTAAATAATGGGTAGTATATAGGGTTTAATTGGGAAGATAGTGGCTTTAACAAAATGGCTGACTAGCTTGCAGAAGAGGTGTCATATTCAGAAAGCAATACAACTTTCCTCTATCTGGGTCCCTCTTCACCCCTTTATCGAATCAACTAAACATTTGCAAAACACGGTATTGTCCCAATTTTGAGAATGTTTTCCCCGGATATTTCTACAAGACATGTAAATAATATTTTTTTTTAAATATATATTTTTATATATATATATATATAATGCTTTAGTCTAAAGTGATTTACATAGGACATATTTACATACATAACTTTTTTAACCCAATCCAAATTGGTAAATATTTTGTATGCCAAAATGTTGAATGAATTATGTAGATTTTTTAAATAATGATTGGAAATTGTTGAATTGGAGAATATATTACACTACATTGTAAATACAACAAAATGAAAAGAAAGAATTAGAATTAACAGACACAGTTGAAAGAGATAGAGACAGAGATTGTCGGAGGCGGCCAAACAGATACGCTGAGCGCAGAGCGTAGCTTGTGGTGCAGCTTGACAGTCTTGTGTCATCGTGTGTAGGTCCTTTCCTCCAGCTGTGCGGCGCTGGAGGACGTGAGTAGACTGAGACGGACGGACGAACGAAGAGGGGACGAAGATCTGCGTTCGCTTCCGCGTTCACCTAGAGGAGCTGGGCTCAACTTTCTATCCATACAGCATCCTTCATCCTTCTCCCGGACCCTTTGGACCCCTGAGCCCATGATTTGGAGCAGGTAGGTTTTACTGTTGCTGCTTGCTGTAAGCTACGTGTCATGTAGCGCATTCCATTCCACGTCTGTGGTGCGGTGTGTCTTCCACCTCTGTGCATACTTGCGAGGTCAGAATTTTTTTAATCCTTGGAGCCAAGGCCCCGTGCCTTGAGCTCGGGCAGGGAGATGGAGAGGGTCTCCATAAAGCAGGAAATCCTCCCGTGCCTCCACTGCTCTCTATTGCCCTCCACTGCCCTCGATCGCACACCGTACATTGTGGGTTAGCACCCTGCACCCTGAGATCTGAAGAGCCTTAAGCTGAAAGGCGTAGTGGACTGCAGAGTGAAGCCCGGTGTGAAGTGGTGCAGTCAGGGGCGGTGCTTCGTTTTGTGTCCATGTTGTCTTGCTACTGTCTGGTTCTGGAGGGCAGTGGATCAGCCTCATAGCTGCCCCTCGAATAGCCCCCGCTCCGGCTGAACTTCTCGCCTGACCCAAAGTAAATAAAACTCATCTTAAGACAAGGCTAGCGGTGGTCCAGTGTCAATTGGGGTTTTCTTCAGAGGTGTGGCAGACTAATTAGAAGGGAATTAATTCCCCTCTACTTCTCTTTATTCTCTGCTTCGTCAACAGCTTTCTGCTAGGGGTAAGAAGAGAGAAGGAGAAAAAAAAGAAGGAAAAAACAAAATAAAAGTTCATAATAAACCATATTAGCATTTTGCGGCGTCCTTTGTTCTATCTGGGACGCACTCTCCTTGTATTTTATTGTCAGCAGGACATGAAATGAGACTTCGTAGTACCCCTATCTTGGAAAATATGCCTGATCAGGTAGGCTCATACTTGGAGCAGTCCCAGAGTGAAGGGGAAGAACTTGGGACAGTTGCTCCGAATACCCCTGCCCCAAATTTTCATCAGCCCGCCCCTATAACTACACAAGCACTTATTCATTCATATGCTCATCAAACAGCTGGAGAAACTGCTCCTATTTCCCTCATACAAAAAGGATGGAAGCGGGGCTTGGAATACACCATCACGACGAAGAAGATCCAGAGCAGAATCAATTACCATTTCTCCAGAAACAGGTTGGAAAAACAGGGGGGCTCCTAGACATCCTTGCCTCAGCCCTTTGAAGACCTGTATTAAATCTGACAGGTGACCCTGGTCGTCCAGCCTCAATCTTATGATGGTAGTCTTATGAAGTTCGATAAGCATTGCTAACAAGGAGGCTGGAATCCCCCAACTATGTAGTTTGCGCCAGAGTAGGGATCTGTCCACATGATCAAATGCCTTAGAAAGGTCTACCCATGCCCCATAGAGGGGGCTGCCCTCTTTCTCATTTGTCTTTTCACTAAGAACATCCGAAATGAGCCCATTGAGACTTGTGGAGAGACCTTTTCTAAAGCCTGTTTGATGGTGTTTGAGTATCTGCCTTGAGTCCACCCAGTATGAGAGTTCTCTAAATAGCAGCTGCATGAAAGGTTTACTATCTGTATCGAGGAGGGCGATTGGGCGATAGTTTGCAGTGCTTAGCCGATCGCCCCCTTGAAAAATGGGATAACTAAAGCGTTCTTCCATGATGGAGGTAAAACCCTGGTCTTTAGGATTTCTTGGAAGAGACGGTTTAGAATCTTGGCCCAGAGTTTTGGGTTGTCTTTTAAGACCTGACAGGTTAGGCCATTTGGGCCTGCAGCTTTTGATGACGAAGAGTTGGATATTAGTTCCAAGATGTCATGTTCATCAAACATGAGAGACCAGGGGGAATCCATAGGCATGTTGAAGTCTGTGGACCCTGTTGGTTTGACATTTTCTCACAGGTATTCTACCCATTTTTGTTCATGGACTAGGTTACACAGGGAGCTGTTAAACCCTGTCTCTAGTTGACCCAGCGCTGCCCAGAAGTTTCTGGAGTTGTTTGCATTTAACAAATAGAGCATTCGCTCGCCATCTTCCTGTAATCTTTGATGTTTTTGATTTTTGGACCAATTTCTGTGGGACTGTTTAGCTTTTTTTAGTTCATGCAAAAGGGTAATGGGGTCGTAGTGCCTATTTTTCATGTGGCGCAGAGTTTGTCGAAGATTTCTCTTTTTCTTTTGTGTTTCTTCGTCAAAGGGATGAAGATGTTGTTTGCCACAGGCGCCCTATTTCACTTGGTGGGAGTATGGACCAAATAAAGTTTCCACATTTTTCCGGATGGGATTCATTGCTCCAAGTTGAGGACAGGACTTCTTCTAGTCGTTTGTTCAACCTTTTCCCCCCTTGCTTGTATTTTGCAACTCTCAATTTTCCCATTAGGCCCTCGATTTATTGGGCAGTCTTGATGTGCCGATATTTTTGCAGATCAGGAAATGAGAGTTCCAAGCTTGCATGGTCGCTGCCCCCCTCCCAGTTTGTAATTAGGGTGGAGCACAGACCAAAAAGTCCTGAGGAAACAAAGATGTAGTCTGAGGTGGACTCTAGGTTCCCTTGACGCCAGGTTGCTCCTGTTTTTTCAGTTGCAGCAGGCCTTTCTTTTAACATCTCGAGATCCCAAGAGGTCAAGAAGTCCCTCCACAATTTTCCTTTTTGCAATGAACTCCTTTTTATTTGCCTGGTCTTATCGCAGCAAAAGGTAATGTAATCTGCATTAAAGTCCCCTGCTAGTAGGATATTTGCTCGCTCATGCTCTGTCTTCACCATTGTTAAAAGAGAATCCAAGGCTTCTAAGAAGTGCTGGAGTTTTGAGCAGGGCGGGTTCCAGTAAATATTGATAATAACCATGATGGAGTGTGGAGTGTCCATTTTCAATTCTAATTTGCAAGCTTGAATTCCCAAATCGTTGTTACATAGTGGTGTGATCGTTTTAATAATAGAGTTTTTGAGGGCGATTACCAACCCTCCCGCTGGTCTCACTTTGGCTTTCTGGGAGGCCCGGAGGTTTTGAGTTGTGGAACCCTCTATCTCAATTGGTTTGACTAGCCACGTTTCCTGGAATAACAGAATATCATTTTGCCCTAGAAGATCTTCTTTCAATCTTTTCTTTTTCATAAAACTGGGACCACGGGTATTCCAGGATACTAGTTTCAGGCTCCTTTGCCTAAAGACAATTTTCCTCCACTCCTAGTTTTAGGATGATTTGGGAGATGATCTCTGGAAGCTTTGCTATAAGGTTACCGCTTATACTTGAACCTGAGGCCAGGCTCGTATCTGTCACTTTTGAATCTCCAGCTTTGCCATCTTTCTTGGAGCCTTCTCCTGCCCCGTAGCGTTTCATATTAGAGAGGACTTCAGTTCTGTCCTCCTCTCCGGTGTTGCAGACCATGAGTCCGCCTCGCGCCAGATCATTTTTGTTGTTGAGTAGTGCCTGCTGCGCTCTCCGCGATTGAAGTCCAATTTCCACGAAGAATTTATCCCCTTTAAGAGGCAATTTCACATAGTCGATATCCTCTGAGGCAAAAAGAAACAGGTTTTGGATTTTTTTTAACCTGGGACAATATCACTGATCTACTAATTGAGTTAATGTTGTTGTGTCTGACAAGCCTTAGCCATACTTTTGGGATTGTGTAATCAGACACCTCCAGGTCTTTCTTTTCAGCTGGCTTTATTGGCACATTTTCGTCTTGCTCCTCCGTGCAGCTCCTACCGCTTGGAGACTCCAGATTTCTGCATTTTCCTAGGCCGTTCCAGGAATCATTTTCATTTGAGCTGGTCTGTACTGGAGCTTCCTCTCGGGTATGTGAAAAATGACTGGGAGCGCCAGTTCCATAGAGTGACACAGGTTTTACATTTGGTCTCTCAGAAAATGTGGTGCCAATTTCACAGGGATCTTTGGAGCTACTTTTAAGGATTCAGAAGCTGTACTAGATTTTTGAGCCCTTGATGCAGTGTTTTTCAAAAATATTGGGGCTATTTTAATGCAGTCTTGACCCAATTTATGACATTGCTTGCTCAGGGTCTTTTGCAGAGATTTTGCTGGATCGGTTTGCAGACCGATACTTGTGCTATTTGGCTTGAATCCCTTAGATCTTGTGCTTTGTCTCAATTGGACATTTTCCCTCCCTTTTTTCCAGGACAGGTTCAATCAGCCTATTTTGGTTTTCGCTTGAACTCTGCACCAATTCAGGGATTAAAGTAACAGAGGCAGAGATTTCCGGTGACTTGTTAAGATCGGGTAATGACAAATTTTTCAAAAATAGGTTTGCTACTGTGTTTTTCACACCGTGAGTTTTTCTCTGCTGTGGCAACAGTGTTCTGGACCGCATTCTGCTTCTTTTTTTCCGCTTTAGCCTCCTTCTTCCCTTATAGTTTTGACAGGAAGCTGAGGTCCAAGTGGCATCGGGAAGAGAGATACCTTGGATGTTCTTATTCTTAGTTGTCGACGGATTTTCTAAAACCACCACATCCTCGTCCATGACCACGTTTGTTAATCTCCTAAATTCTTCTAGGATTGATTCGGATAATGGGGCATCATCGAATATTGGGTTGCCTTCAAGGACCTCTTCAATCGGGGGATGACTGGAGGTTTGTGGGTTCAGGGCTTTCGATGAAAGATCTTTTAGGAGCTCATATGTGGTATCATTCTCCTTTTTCCCCTCTTTGAGTAGATGGAATATTTGTGCAATATGAAGCCCTTGTTTCACACCTTCCACTTGAGTCTCCTTAAGAGTAGTAATCAGAATGGTGTTCATGATATTGCTTAGGCCCACCATTGCTGATTTGCTCGTAACCATCTCGTTCGACAGTTCCTGTAATACACCAGTTTGGGTTTGAACTTCCGATTTTAGAAGTTCGAATACCGAAACCAAGGAGTTTAAAACAAATCTTAGGGCCGCCAGTGTGCTTTCGCTGGCTTGAGAAGAAGCACTTTGGAAGGCTTGAGGAGATTTATCTGGAAGGACCTGCATTGAAAGTGGGTTCGCCTCACTTTGAAGATTAGAGTTGGGTACAATGTTTTTTCTTCAATCCATTTCCAAGAGGGAGGCCCTGACTTCACCCTCTTGAGTACAATCAGAGGATTGCCATGCGCTGTCTATTATGTCTTCATAATAGACAACGCATGTCGAAGATTCTTACATTCAAACATCTGAAGAAGAAAACAGGCTACGGAAATTGGGTTTTGGATGGTAAAGCAGTCCCCCGCGTCAAAGTTCTCAGGTGAATAGGTGAATACAGCAATTGTCGATAAAGCCAAAAAGATCATTCCTGAAATGAAAAAACTGAATGCAAAATTTTGAAAATTTTCTATTCTCCCACTTTTCAAGTTCTACATAGCCAAAGCAGTTCCAGTCCTCCTCTATGGCCTGGAAGCAAAACCCTTGCTTTGGCATACTAATTGGAACAAATTAGAAGGTCTTTTGTGGAAAAAATCTCTGGCTCTTCCAATGTCACCCCTCTGGTGAGCCTACGCTTCGAATTGGGTCTAACTTCTCTTGGATGTCAAGCAGACTGGAAAATCATATTATTCAGTGAAATTTCAATCGCAAGCAAGACCTCTCTCTACTCTGATGGGAATGAACATCTTAAAAACTCAAGATCCCAGTTACTTCTCATTCTAGAGAAGAAAGTCAGAGGTATCCTGCTTAAGCTCGTCATGACATTACAAACTTTAGTATCCAATCCCTTGAAAGTGAAAAATACCCTAGAAACTAGTGATTGGTTTGACACCATTGACGGATTGAGGAATCTCAATCCCCCCAACCATTTTCTAAAGGTGTATAAAAATCTTGGTTCTCTTCTTCGCTACCTTCAAAAGTTTCCAGATAAGGGAATAAGATACAATTTCTTGAGACTCAGGCTAAACCTAGCCCACAGCGGGGAAATTTTGGCTAGAAGAAACTTGGGGGACCAAGCAAAATAACTCTGTAGACAATGCGACTCTCCAAGCCAACAATCCCTAAGACACCTTCTTTTGGACTGCGAAGGAACTTGGGAAACAAGACTGCTGTTGCTTAGGAGATTTGTGGCTAAGGAAGAGAGTCCAACAACAGAGTTTTTCTGGGACAGGCTGATTGCCGGCCAGGAGACTATGCTGACGGCAACAATAGTAGAAGTCATGAAAAAATGCTCCATTCTATCATAGAAGGAAATCATTTGTCCCCGGAAACAGCACGGCCGTGATGCAATTGGTCCCCTCTGTAGTCCCTGGGTTCTATTTGTATTCTTTTTATTGTATTCACTCATTTTCTCTTGCATTTTTCTTTCTCCTGCTTGTGCGCTGTAGTTTTACTTTTTTACTTTTTTGAGCTCAATTGTGAAAAACTTCTTTTATTTTTTTTAAAAAAAAGTAAATAACAATAGGGGCGGCCCCCCACTTACACCCACTTTGTCCATTGCTTTCCTTTTCCAGTACGCTCACTAAACACAAACCTTTCCAGGACATTAAACCCTTATGCCCTGGGCTACTGCGATTCTATGTATTATTAATTCAATATGGTTTGATTCTCCATTTTTCATTCAGCAGTTACCGATATCTGCATTGGGTTAACCTTGCACACACTGTAAATTATGCTTGTATGGAACATGTGCTTGTAATCCTAGCCTATCAGTAAATAATCTTTGTACTGTTTGCAGGTGGGATAGATCACAGATAAATATTGTTATATTTATAAGGCATCCTGGAGCATTATGAAGCACAGCTAGACATGTGTGGCCCACCACCTTCACCCCTGCATTTCTGAGAGATCAAGCCATTTTGAATCGAAACACAGGCAGTGGAGCCCCAAGGCATGCCAAGTCTCCTGGAGAGCATGGCAGCATTTCTGGACCACATGGATTGCTTTAGCAAAAGCCTGGCTGTCCATTGCACAGTGTAGCAGCCCGAGGCCCTGCAGTACATGTGCAACTGGACCTTCTGTGAAAGGGGGCCATGGACCTGCCACACAGAGCAGCTTCAAAGACTTCTTTGGGGTCCCTTTTGGATGCATGGCGCCTGCAGGGGGTGTCTCTCTCTCTCACACACACACAAACATGCGCGCACGCGTGCGGTATGTTTGCATGTGATAGAAAGCATGCACATGACCTACGCACGGGCCCACATTTAATAATAAGGCCTCAGTGAATCCAAATTGAAAAGGAGTGTGGAGCCCCTCTACTGAGAACAAACATGGGTCAAAAACCCTGTTTTATGGAATGGGGTTAACACCCCTGTTTTATGGAATGTCTTCCAATCAGGAGGGTCTACTACCACGATTTAACTGACCCTTAACAGAGGAGAAATACCATTTGTCCTGGACTACCCTTGTGGGTGGGACAAAGACTGCTATGCAAATGAATATTCCTCCTCTGTGAAGAGTGCAGTGAGCTAAAACCTGGTTATAGACCCTCCCGAGTGGAGGAAGTTCCCAGAGAACACGGTATTTGATCCATGTCCGTTCTCAGTAGAGGGGCTCCCACACTCCCTTTCAATTTTGTAAAACTTGAGGTTTCACCCTAAGTAACCCAGGGTAATAAAGACGTGGACCCCTTGCTCGTTTTGCCTTAGAGAGACTCATCTTCACCTCACTGGGGAGGCCCAACAAGGCCGAAGCACGTGTCTGCGGTTGCCGATGGTACTCTTGTTCAGAGGAGATTTGCTTAGCATTTCGGTGCTGGACGGCCCTTCTTGGTGGGACAAAGACTGCTATGCAGATGGATATTCCTCCTCCGTAAAGGGTGCAGTGAGCTAAAACATGGGTTAAGACCACCCTGAGTCGAAAATATTCCACAGAACAGCGTATTTGACCCATGTTCGTTCTCAGTAGAGGGGCTCCCACACTCCCTTTCGATTTAGATAAATCGAACCCCAAGTTTCAGCTCAATTCGATGGAAATAAAGCCATATGTTCACAATATTCAATAACGTATGCTGTCCCAACCACTGCCATTATGTTTTCCATACCCTCCAAGCCCGACTTCTGTCCCCATTTTATTCAGGTTAGTTTTTGGCAAGTAAAAAGGCACGATTTATGTGATAACGACACCAGTAAGTGCTTGTCAAAATTATTGGGGAGCATCAGATCAGCTTCCGCATAGGTATAACTTCTAATATCAATTTTACATGGTACCGGCATCATTTGCATGTCCCCACGCATTGTTGACAGCATTAAAGGTGCCACTTTTAAGCATGGACATTTTCCATCCGCGCTTGCACTTTTAATGAACTTTGATCATCAGCGGGAATGCCCTGTGTTTGCTGCCTTCTTGAGTTCTGTTAATTCATGAGCCTATCACACGATCTATTAATGCCACCTTTATTGTACCAATCTTGAAGCATATACACCATTCACTATAATTCAAAGTATTTCCCATCTGCCCCTGTCATGTGTCCTTTTCCCCATCCTACACTTGGTCATGCTTTATCCCTCCCAGCGGTATTTCCGCTCGTCTCCTCCCTCGCCCTGCATAGCATGGTAGTGATTGTCGCTTAAGCATGCTCCCTGCGGCATGAGGAGTATCGAAGAGAGTGGGCACTAGAATGCAAGGGAGAATCTTCTCTCAGATCCTTGGCGAGGGTATGAAATGTTATAAATGTGAGGGTTCTACGTTGTTACATTATTACGACTGTGCCGGTCTGGAAACACCGGTGCCGGTAAGCCTACCAGCACCAGTGTTTCCGGACCGGCAGAGTACGACTCTACAGGCGGGTGCCATCCTGCCCACCAGGGTCAGGCCTGGCGGGTGGAATGGCACCCGCCCACGAATTTTCACGGAAGCACTAGGGCCGTTATTAATGGTGCCAGCGCTTCTGTGTTCCCCATTCTCATTGAGTCCTATGTGACTCAATGGGAATGGGGGATTACAAAATTACCGGCACCTGACTTCCCAGCCGCCGGACTCGGAATAGCCCTGTGGCACTGTGAAGTCAGGCGCCGGTAATTAATTACGGCTCCGGCAGCAACCTGCCGGTTTTACCGGCGCGGTTACCGCCAGACCCGTAATGAGGCCCATTGACTGACTTTTGAAAGTCTTCATTCTGGTCGACTCAATTTGGTCAACCTTTTTTTGATCTTTTATTTTCATTTTGCGGTGGCGCCACATACCCCCCTCCCCAAGTGACACCCTACTCACCACCATTGTACTACCCTGGTAGCATCGCCCAACCTGAGTCGACCCACATGAGAACTCTGAAGCATGTGGCTGCTGCAGACTACAATGGAACTGTATACACCCTTTATTATGATGACCCCCATTCAGGACCCCGGTACGGGAAACGTAAGCACAGGCTTATTTTGGCTGATTTTTGCTGTTCACAAAAAGACATAATACAAAACAGAGGTTGGAATATTCTTCAAAGGAGAATTTTGAAACTGAGTTTAAGGCAAAGCCGTTTTGCTCCATCGTTTATTTTACCAGTGCGGAAAATTGTGCAAACTTTTCCCTGATCCAGAATGTTACCAATTCCCATGATCAGTACAATTGGTCAGCCCTCTTTGGGGATCTTGTGCCAGAGGGGTTGAGCGTTAAGAAAAGAAGTTGATTTTTGATAGACGTTTGATATGGGCCACCCACACTAATACGCTTGGGTCTCAATCGAGCAAGCCGTTCTGTCACATTCACAAGGTGAGTGCGTAATCACAAAATTCCACTGGCTTCCAAGTTGTCTTCTTGATCGCGGCGTGTAACGCAATCAAGCAAACGGCATGTAGAGCGATTCAATGTGTAGTTTCTATTTAGATTATGAGAGGCTATTAGCAATGTGGCTACACCTCTGATGATGTTTAATTTCAGTAGCCTCCTGTAATCCAGTCACACATACATAGTGGCAATTGTGCCACACACTGGCGGGGTAAGTGAGGAGGTGAAGTGTGGTTTGCACTTGACATGCGCAATATACTCCAGGAATATGACCGGGAAAAAACTTGCTTGGCCATCAGACTGTCAGATTAACATCTCAAATGCTCCTAATGGCACAGGGTGGTCATATGATGCAGTTTTGAAGGATTTGTGATCTTGCTTTTTATTTTATTTTATTTAATCTGAATTTGTGTCCAGCACTGGTCCTACCCAGAGAGTCCTGGAGTGTCTTACAATGTCGAAAAGGTCGAAGTGTCAGAGGTGAAACAGACGTTACCAAAACATTTTTTAGTACAGGATATGAAGATTGGCATAGGCAGGTAATGGAAGGTGGGAGGGAGGGCTGGATTAGGGGTTTGGAAAGAGGTATGTTTTAATACATTTTTAGAAAGTGGTGATGGAGAACGTGCTGCAGATGTGGAGTGGTAGTGCACGTAGCGCACTGTTGAGAAGTTATTAAAGTGCAACTTAATTTTTATTTTCCCATTCATCAACTCATTCATACACACACAGAGTAGGTGGGTTAAATACTTTGAGCCCGATTCATGGAATTTATTGCATGGTTCGGAGTGACTTTGCCCTGCAGAAAAGTGGCTTTTTGTAGTACAAATGACTTGGCACTGACTTTGCACTGCAAAAATACACTTTGCACAGTTCCATGAATCAGGGTTTGCATCAGCAGTGCAAGGTCCCTTGCCAGCAGTGCAAAGTCTCTTTGAACCGTGCAAAAGATTCCATGAATCTGGCCCTCTGTGTCGCATTTTTAAAGTCCTCACAGTGAGAATTAATTAATGTGCAAAAAACATGCGTAATTTGTTTATGCATGATTTTGCACGTGCTTTAACACTGAGGAGGATTTTCATATTTTTGAAAGTTGGAGTAGGTGCATTAAATGAAACGAATGTCTTCACCTTCCCCACCTACTGAACCTGCAAAAAATAAATACTTTTACGTAAGCACTTTATTTTGATGGTTGTGTAAACGCATTATCTTCTGATTGAATCATACAGCTTTTAGCCGCTGCCAAAGGCTTTCATATTCTAAAGGCATCCATGGTCAATGCAATCCACCAAGTATTCATTATGGGAGGTATGTTCACGCTTGTTTACATAAAAACGTCCAACTATGACACGTAAACCTGGGTCTGCCCTGATTACTTGCAAGATGTTCACGTTGTAATGCAAAACATTACATTTGAACACAGGGGTATGCATTGCATGCAAATGTGAATGTTGGCAGTCACTTC
Source organism: Ambystoma mexicanum (assembly GCF_040938575.1). Lineage (NCBI taxonomy): Eukaryota > Metazoa > Chordata > Amphibia > Caudata > Ambystomatidae > Ambystoma > Ambystoma mexicanum. Next base: position 154,108,150 of record NC_090936.1, read on the forward strand.
GATTCAATTTGCACCATTTCCTTTTTGTAAATTAGGGTCTTTGTTCAGTAATTTACACCCTATTTCTGCAAAAACGAATTGTTTCGTTTGTGCTCTTTTACCAGCTGACATCTGGAAAATGCCAAAGAGTAAGGAACATGTCTTTACCCACGATGAACGGCTTCAGTATACTTTCAAGCCCCGAAACAACACCTTTTGCCTTTCCGTTATTCGGCTTACAAGATCACAGTTCCAAAACATTTGTGGGTGGGATTTTCCCAATGCATGAACTGCACATTAGTTTTGTTAATCACCTTAGCAAAAAGATAAGAAAATGACTGAGCAAGTCAGCAGTTTGTAAGAAAGAAGACACAAGCATGGGTTTGCTTGAGGCTTAGATCACCAGAATCAACCATTAATGCACATGAATTTGCCAAATACCACTTGGTACTAGTCCAGAAAGTAATCTATTGTACCCTACCCTTTTCCCTCTGGGGTATGATTCTTGACATTTCTTGCCAGCTTCTTACTTGGGGATTTGAACCAATATTCTGAATGTAATGCTTTCATGCCTTAGCTTTCTCCGCTATCTGGCCAAAGACAGGTTTGCTTCAGTTTATTCCAACTTCCGTTTTTGGAAATAAAACCCATTCCTCTGCGACCAAACAACACTGCCTCCAAGTTATCAGCTGCTCCCAGCCCTGGAGGACGAACTCTCAAATCAGAAGAGTTAGCTCGGGTTTGTCTTTTGTATTTAAGAATGGTTAATGTTATATTGCTGCAGGCAAAGTGGTGTGTGGGTAATGAGGGATGGCTATGGTCTTTGGCATGTTCCTCGAGTGGTGCAAGTACTGTCTGATTAGAAAGAGGAGGGTGCATACATTAACATTCTATGGGAAACAATAAGTACTAGTAGGTGATCATATGCTGCATTTTCTTTCACTGTGTTTTTTCAGTCTTCACAGAACTGTTCTATGCTGAGATTCTTCAGGCCTGCATGACTAAAGGGTTTTGATTTGTGTGTGAAGTGCAGGGTTGGCAGGATCTCTGGTTGGTTTTTATTTTAGGGGAGGGAGACAGTGTGAAGTAGAACATCAACAGCATCTGAGGTCCCCGGAACCCAGTCTTGGCCTCTAGGACCATTTCACATTACAAAATAACAATGTCAAGACCTGGAAAACACTATTTACTTTGTTTTCTAATTGTCACAATCACCTCTAGAAACAAATGATTTCAGGGAATTAACGCATAAGGGTGCACACCTACTGGAACAATAAAGCCATATTTTAATTATCATAAAAAGAACTTAAAAGATTCATCTATTTACAGGGGATCCATCAAACTAGCAGGAACGTTCACATTCTTCAATGCCATGAGTAATGCCTGCTTTCAATATTTCACTGCTGCAAGTGTGGCTATTACAAGGAAACCAACGATCATAGATCATTAATATTTTCAATCACTTCACTCTTGTTTTTAAACTAAGATCTCAGTGCGACTCATTGGGCCTCATTACGAGTAGGGCGGTAAGGGATACCGGGCACCGTTAACGAGACCTGTGCCGGTAATCCCTTACCGCCCTTCTACGAGGTCCCTCAGCGGGGCCCTCCTTCAACGTCTGGTTTTACCAGGTGTTACGGACAGGACCCGCTAAGGGACTTCAGAGCTAATAATGGTACCGCAAATTGCGGTACCGTTATTAGCTACTTCGCCATTCCTATTAAGCCCTATAGGGGCTCAAATGGGAATGGGGAATGTTTTTTTCAATGGGGGCTTAACGGTCCCGCAAAGGACGGACTACACCGGTAAGTCCCCATTGAACGAGACCGGTGCCGGTACTGATATTGGAGGCAGTCATGGCGCAAATAATGCCATGACTACCTCCAATCTCGAAATGAAGCCCATTGTGTTGTGGTCAATTGGGAGCTAAGCTTTATCTTCCCCCAAGATAGTTAGGCTTTCATCAGAACAATTACTTATAGAACAATAAATGATTTCTAATGCATCCGTTTTGCATTAGTATATGCATTAAATAACTAATACAAGACCCATTAAAGGTGTGCAAAGCTCAATATGACAACCCCTTAATTATGTGAAACGTATTAACATATTAGCATGTTAAAATCAATATTAATATGTTATAATTAGGCTTTTTGTATTTTTTGGAAAAGAATCTGATCTAATCCAATTTCTGTCCCTTGGAAATAATGTTCCCTTCAGGGATTAATCCAAAAAGGTGCAAACTAATCCAGTAGATGGCAGCGCTGACCTTGTTACTAATGGATTCCTGTATTCATGTGAACATTACAAGTAAGGTCAGCACTGCCACCTAGTGGAAATATTCAGTCATTTTCATACAGAGTTTGATTTAAACAGAAATAAACCATATGATATGTTCCCCATAATAATGATTTAATCTCTGGCCAGTACATTTTTTTAAAAAGTAACATAATCATGTTCATTATTGGATTCCTGAAGCAACAGGGCTGGAAAATATTAGTTAGCGACTTGTCAGAAAAGATCCAAATGGACTACTTGATCAATGAACTTCCATCAAACAGTAGTCTGTTGAATTTCTTTTGGGTAAATGGGTCAATAAAACATCACCTTTATTCACAGAATGCTAAGTTTTTAGCAAAATGTTACGGTACAGTTCAGTTAAAGAATAGCAGAGTTTTGACTGTGATTTGGAATCCTTCATTCCCGGCAAATTAAATAACAAACTCTTTTTTACGGTTCCAGAATCTATTTAAGCATCCACTTAGTAAATATGAAAATGGCATTTTTTGGCCAAGGGCTTTATAGTAATCTGTATGATCAGAAGATGAGACCCCTGCAAGTGTTTATTTTCACAAATTGATCAGTTATTTGTCATGCATGTAGCTTTGAAAGTGAATATACAGATACACCTACCTCTTTATATTACCTTTTGGTAGTGCATGTCTTTGGGTTTACTGCAAAATTAATGTAACCTCTTACCTTGCCCCATATCAGGGAACTGGAGCCCATCAAGCCCATCAAAGTTGTTTGCATTTTTGTATGTGCAGTTTTCCTATCCAGTGATAAATTCAGGACTACAAGTCCAAAAATGCAAAGACATATCAAGGGCTACACCAGCAGAACCTGTGATGTTGTACTTCAAAAGAATGATGCATAATACACATTGAGCAATAAAACATACATTTTTGTCAACACTGAAAAACGCAGTTGTCTGTGATTTGTTTGAGGGAAAGAATGGGTAAACACTAATAAACACAGATTTTGAAAACAAAAATCAAGATCCTGTAAAAACAGCACTAGAATAAGAAAAACAAACACGGAAAACAGGAAACCCTAATTATAATTATAATTAGGAAGATTGTTGATTAGCAGTAAATATATTTGTTGATATGCTGCTAATAAAAACTAATTCAGATGATAAAATATTCATATTGATCTAAATGTTTTAATTATTGCTGCTAATCATTTCAATTGATATATGACTAATTGTTCCTGATAATACAATATAATATAATAACTATAAGTGTGATTTTGGTATGTTTTGATTAGGATACAAGCTAATGATCCTTAATGATTGGCATTAATTGCAAACAGATCATTTGGAAATGTGAATAGCCCATTTGGGTTATTATGTTCACATCATTTTAAGTGATTGTCATATTGAGGTTTGCACATCTTTATTAGATTTTTTGTTAATGTGTTTACAGCATACACTAAAGAAACACTGCCGCATCAATTGATTTGTTAGAAACTTGTCCTGATGAAGGCTGACTAACTGGGGAGCAAGAGGACATTTAGCAGGTCATGTGTCGACAACGAGATCTTATTTTAAAATGAGGCTGAAGTGATTGAAATTATTATATGATATATTGATTTTTTTGAAGTAATCACACTAGCATTTGTGGAAAATTGAAAGTCGGCATTACTTATGGAATTGAAAAATGCAGGTGTGCCTGTTTAGTATGATATATCCCTTGTAATGAGACGAATCATGTAGGTTGCTTTTATGATTGATAATTAGAAATAATAAAAATAGGTTTTTTGGTTGTCCTGATAGGTATGAACCCTTATGTGTTAATTTCTTTAAAGAATTTGTTTCTATGATTGATTGAGAAAAGGAAGTAAACTGTGTTTTACAGTTCTTACATTTTTGTTCTAAAGGGTCAAGTAGTAGTCAGGAGGCCAAGTAGGGGGTTCTTATAATTTCACATTATATGTGGGGGTAACTTTGTGTGGACAGGATCAGGTGGGGGACAGAGAGCTACTACCTTTTTGTATACTTTGACAACTGCCACTTGGTGACTTTGTGAAATCCTACATTTCCGATTCTGCCTTTAATCAATTGGGCCACTATCCCACAGTAAATATAATTAATGTGTGTATTTTTGATCACCATATTTACCAATGGACATCTACTGTGTGGGCATACTGCTTTTTTTTTTAAAATAAGATTGTGGCAATCAGTCTACTAGTAAGTTTAGAGCTAAAATACTATAATGTAAATACTTTTGCTAATATGTACATGTTCTGTACAACAAAACACCATTTGCATTGTCCCCAGTGTTTTTCCTTGTTGTTCAAGGCCTAAGCAGCTTCCTACAGACTGATCTTACCATTAGACTGCTTGACTTCAAAGTAGTGCTTCACAGTAGGAGTTGTGTTACCACTCACTGTTGGATACTCTGCTTCACGCTGAAACTGCACATTGATTCCAAAGGATCGCACAAAAGTGTCAATAAATAGGTTATCCTGCAGATATGTTGGCGAGCCATGTAAATATACTTCCCTTTTTTTAATAATACCATCCAGTTCTACAATTTGACTGGTGTATAGACATAGCAATTGAGTACATTATACAGGTGTTTTACTTACAGTGCTTATGCATATTTTACAAATCACGCATGATGGTTCATAATTAGTTTCCTGTGCATGTTTGAACTCATCATAGAACCGTTTGCAACCAGGTCTCTAATCAGACATGTTATAAAGATATATAATTGCAACTGGGAGTGCTTGCTAGAATTAAGGCCCCTTGATGCAAAAAGGGTTTTTATTTTTGCAATATTACAAAGAGTAATTACACCTGGGATATATATTTGTTAAGTTTTTATTAATTATAAAATATTCTAGAATTGCACTTTGTAACAAAACATAAGGACCTCGGTACTTTGGAGATTCATGAATTTTTCAATTCTTTTCTGTAAAACGCCATTTAGAAAAATGCAAAAGGAATATAAAAGCCGCAAGACGTTTGTCCACTTGCCCGCTTATTTCTCTGCCTGTTGACATGTTACAGGACTACCATCAATATTGCCACCCTTTTGTGCAAGCTTCTCATGCAGGACCGCGCGTGTCTGCATGGAAGGAGGTTGGTGGTCTTGCAAGTGAACGGATACCGCCTGCAGACTTCCTGCCAAGGACGTATACACTCTATGCTGCATCGCTTTACTCAAAGAAGACAGTTTAAAATAATTACTTGGGACTTTCAATGTGGGAAGCTTCTGAAGCAAGATTTGAGGGGGTTATAAAATGGGGAAGAGCATAGGACCTTGACGAAAATGCAGTTTGTACCTGGTATATGGACCTTGGAGCTGCTGAGTTTAGGCTGTAACTGGGCCGCTGCGGTTGCTGCAGCGTGTATCTGGGTGTTTCTGCAGCAAGATAGTAACTGTTACCTTTTTGTCTGGAGCAGGGGGCTGATGCAGAAAGAGGTCCATGGTCTCTGGTGCTGGGAGGAGCTCTCGAAGGGAAATTGAAGATGGTTTTCTGTGGTCTGTATCTGTGTGCGGCTGCAGTCTGTGAGTAGCCGTGATCGGCTGTTGAATGAAGCTGAGAGCTGCTGCAGTGATGTCCTGTGCTGCTTGTCATTGGGTATTGGTGTGACTGAAAGGAAGAAGGAATCCTCTGGGGACTGGAGTGGGGTGAAGAGGATGATGATGATGGCGATGCTGCTGCTGTCCTGAGAAGAATGGTGTCCTGTGCTGCTTGAAACGGGTGGGTGCTGCTGCCGCTGCTGCTGCAATAAGACGGAAGCGGCATCCTGGGCACTGGAGCGGGAAACTGCTGCAAAGACAGCAAACGGGTTACGTGGTGCCTGCAGTTGAAGGAAGATCTTCATGTCACAGTATAGAGATAAGATCTTAATTTGGAATTATCTGAAACACTAGTGTTGCAATCTTGGTGTGGGATTCGACAAAGCGTGCAGCTAATATGTGGTATGTGGAAACTGCTTTCAAGGAAGGCTACAGGTGGAAGAGTGGATATCTTTGCTACATATTCTTATTTGTTTCAATTTAACCAAAACATCTTCAACTTTACCTACCACTGTCACTGAGTTTACAGCCTGTTTAAACTAAGAATCCTTTGTTCTTTGTGGTGCACTGCAATGCTTCAACAAACTTAACCTTGAACTAAAACTCACACATTGTATCCGTACTACTAGGTGTGATGTCGGCTGATGGCATGAACAGCCAGTACACCTTCCTTGGCTAACTTCAAACTATGGCAGTAAACTAATCTGCCTGGCTTATTGGATTTGATATCAAGCTCCGCGGCTCAGGGTCACAAAATATGGACACATGGAAGTGTCAGAATTAGCCCTCAGGTTCCTTAGTTCCACCACCAATGTTTAACCCACTTGACTGCATGCACCACAGGGGCTATAAAAAAGACAGTGCATTGAATAACTAGGATATGTTTAGGGGAAAGGCGGGTATGTCTTTAAGGTATGACATTTTATGATTACATTAAAGCACACCATTGTTTTTAGGTAACCTCCTGTCGAATGGCCGTGCAGCTGTTTTACGTATGGAGTATGGATGCTATCTTAACCCATTCAAGTCAAAATCAATAGATTCTAGTCAAATAGCCATGTGCACATATTTTAGGAGAGTTATTTCTAATCACTTCACACATTCTCACATAGAGAGAAAGTCAATTCCACTGCACAAGGCCTCACTTTCGGAAAAGGCCAAAGAAGCCCACCATTACAACACTCAACTCACTGCCTAGACGAAACCATTAAAATGTCTATATACTGCCTGAGTCTTGTATGACAGGAATGGAGATCTCTAGGTACTGGGTAAATTAAGGATGGAAGGGTGTGTCATATTAGAGAAAGAATAGTATGAGTCCAGGCGGAAATGTGGCCTGTTGACCGGCACCAGGTATGCCATTACCTGGTGCCTTTCAACTGCAGAGGGATTTGATTCAGCAGAAGGAATAGGAAATGGTTAATTGTGTGCATAAAAAACATTTGAAGAGGACACTGCAAACACATGTCAGCCTGATTGTGATTAGAAACCCAATTATCACAGATTACATTGTTTTAAATGACACATTTCTAGGTAGCACAAAATAAGCTCCAATGGACAATAATACAGGTCTTAAATTTGGATGGGCAGCACTTTCAAGCCCCCCTACACCCATGGCCTTCTGTTGAATCAAAGAGAAGAAAACCTGCATTCTTTCTCTGATCCATGCTGAACAGCAATGTATGGCACAGCTCTAGGACTTGACCTTTGGCATGACACTGCGTCCTTTGAGTAGCATGGGCACCAGTCCTAGGATTGTAGTTTTCTGTCCACATGACTTGGCAGGATACACATTCACTAACTTGCCCTTGATCTTCAGGTAGATCGTTCCTCAGGGAGGCCATTTGGCAGCTGTAGTAGATGGAGACTTGACTCCAATCTTTGGGCATGAGTTTGTAATCATTAGTTGATTGCCAGAACACACTAGAGGGATTTCAGCATTTTCACATCACGCACCTACTGTTTTTCTTCCCTTTGTACCCAACTTTGGACCTCAGGCCACTTGCAACTCTTTGTTGTTTTTGCTGTACTTCATCCTTCGTGTATATTTGGCGGTTCAGATTTCCTGTATGGATATGTCTCTTAGGTCCATGTTGTGCACAGTTCTCTGTGTGCTCACAGGTTCCTCAATGTGTCCATATTGCCTTAATGAAGAGAGGTGACAAACACAGAAGTTCTTGAATGGGGTCCTATTTAAGCTTTTCAGTATAGGGCATAGTTGATTGTGAGAAGTAAATCAGGGTTCATTTAAATTCCAAGACTAGGTCTGCCAGGGAATCACTGCCCGCTTAACGCATCCCCTGCAGAGACAATATAACAAGCTTCACGTCTGCAACAAGTGTGCGTTTATTCAGAGAAAGATTGCATCCACATCTTCTCAGCTTAAAATATATTCTCCATATTTCTGTTTGTAATATTATGTAGTTTTTGCAGCCTTTTCCATTGTTCACAGTTAGCTCTCATTTGCTTGAGAGTTGGGGGGGCACATGTTTTCACGAACCCACGTATGTGTCGTAGGCATTGTTCTGAAATTCAGCAAAGTTTGGAAGGCACATTCTTCAGTAAGTTGTAGGTATGTTGTGATAGATGTATGTATGTGTTAGTTATTTGGCAACAAAGCTGATGTTTATTGTGTCTTCTAATATCTCAAACATACAAGCTATTGACGTTTATTATAAACCAATACCTAGCACCACTGAATGGTGACAATGCCTGTCATCGCATGGAGAGTGAACGAGGTGGTGGCAGCAATGGGACACGCATTTACACACCCTGCTGCTGTTAAACAGTAAAGCAGTCTGAGCTTTTCAGTAAACAAGAGGACACTGTATGGTGACATAATCATGTGCTGTGGTATATCCACACTAAATTTCAAAGTCCCTGAAAAAGGTTTCAGGGGATGAGTTGTGTTACCGTGCACTTTTATCAGCATTATCGGCTGCCCCGAACAATAAGATCTATGAGCTTCGTGTTCCTTGAATCATGGAGATTTGAGACACTTTTTAAGTAAAAAGACAAGCAGATAAGTACAAATATTTCCAACTTACTACTAAAAGCCACAGGAAGTGGCTCTTTAAAAATGTTCCAAATTATAGCTGATCCTGCATCAGTGCCCTAATCTGCTTCAGGAAAGATAATTTACTGTCACTTTTTGGGCATATGACACAGTGGTAAGGTTTGTCCTAGAAAACACATTCCTCATGTATTTAATATTTTGGAATGTGTCTGTTGAATCTACACTTCCTCATAGTATTCAAATGGCCTCATTACAAAGAGGAGTACCTTATCTCAGATGACAATTGGTGAATAGTACCTATTGCAGAGCAAGCAAGTAACTTCCAGAGGAACAACTCTCTTCCAGGTTATCACTTGTGGCAAAAACAGGACTCTAGTGGTCATTACTTAACAGCTGGATATCTCATTCATAGAACAAATGCCTGAAAATGCCTCCCCAAATAACAGCTCCGGTCTTGAAAAGTGAAAAATAGAGAATAAGTGGCACCAATGTAAAGCAGAGACTAGATACGTCATATGAGGGAAATATATTAGCACCACCATTCATGTCTACGTAACATACATGCTATTCTCATGGATGGTACAGCCCGATGAAGCTATGTTTAAAACCATTCATACTATACCATCTAAAGCAGAGCTAATGCTGACTACAAAGTTAAATCTGTCTGATACTTAATTAGCACCCAGGGCAGGTTGCTCAGAATGCAAGCGGAACCTCACGGTACAAACCCACAATCCAAGCAATCTGACAGCTGCTTGCACATGCCCCATCATATCCCCTTCCTCGAATCCCTGCTCATCTCCCCTACCCCTCTCTGTCCCCATCACATGGCTGCTGGCTGCCATGAAAATTGTCATGGCAGCCATGTTGCATGAGTGTTTCTTTAAAACAATAGGTCCTTGAGTGTTTCTTTAAAACAATAGGTCCTGTCCTCGCGGTGACCAATTGTTTTAAAGTAATACATTACTATTAGCACCCAGGGATGTTAACCCATGGCACGAATAGTCATAATCACGCGTTCTGAAGGCCTTAATGAGTGGTAATGTCCTGGGGCCTACTCGAGCCTAGTAATTCGGGCCCATCTGTTACCACCCAATACGACTCTGTAAATCACCTGCAGGTCACCTGTAAGTGTTCATCTGAAGTTACATTTGTAGTTTGAAAAGCCCAATTCCAGAGGGAAATTTGAATACTGGATAAAGGGATGTGACAGGCAACCAAAATAGTAAATGGTTTTCTGTCACATGCGTAATGAAGGGAAGCTGAATTTATCTGAGCATGGGAGATATAGGCATGGATAACAGATGTTTACATTCCTAAAGGGAATAAACAATATACAATAAGAGAGGGAAATCATCCTGTGGATATAGAGTGGGCAGCTCAGGAAGTAACATTAGAAAAGATGATTTCTCTGAAAAAATACTGAAGGCATGTACATAAACCCATCAGAAGTGCTCAATTCAAAACAGCTATGATATGATAAGTCATTTATAAGGCGGCTGTACACAGGTGTTTCAAGACATGAGAATACAAGGAGGGGGGACAGAAGGACAAAACAACGATCTTACTAGGCCTTGTGTCATTCAGATCATGCAAGTGAGGGGAAGAGGGGTGGGAGAAGTGCCAAGGGTGTGGGGGGAGAATGCAGGTAACTAAATATTTGCTGTCGGAGGGTGGCTCATAGGTGCAGAGAGACAGGGGTCTGTAGGGTTGCAGATACAGACCCTTAAGTAATGGGGGAACCTGGCGGCAGTGCAAGGGCAACTGGACAAGCAGGAGCCTGGGCCCGAGTTAAGTGAGAGGCCAGGTGACCAGTGTGCGGAGCAGTCGGGGACATCTGCAGGGGAGAGGAAGAGAGAAAGAAAAAGTGAAAAGGAAGGTCTTGAGTTTATTCCGGAACTGGAGGTGGTGCTGCTCAAATTTGAGAGAGGCAGGGAGGCTGTTCCAGAGGGAGGCTCCAGCTGAGGAACGAGATCCACCCCCACTCTCTGCTTGGAGGAGCATCTGACCCTCAGAGAGTTGGAGATGGATGAGAGGAGAGCTCAAGAAGGAAGATGTTTAGGAAGGGAAAGATGGAGATAGTGCAGTCCCAGGGCCCAGAAAGCCTTGTGGACTATGCAAAGGGTCTTGAACTTGATCCTTGCAGCCACAGGGAGCCAGTGCAGATTTCAGAGCTGGAGAGATACGAACCCTGCGCTTGAGGACAAGGACACGTCTCGCAGTCCTGTTCTGGATACGTTGTAAAGGTCGAAGAGTAGAAACAGGCAGATTTAGAAAGAGGCTGTTGCAGTAGTCCAGCCTAGAGAGGACCAGAATAGGCAGAATACCTCTGAGGAGGTGCAACTGATAGTGTCACTTCTTAGAGACGTTAGAGATGTGAGGAGAGAAAGAGAGGGTGGAGTCAAAGATGACACCAATGTTCTTAACCTCACAGGAAGGGGCAGGAAGAGAGCCCACGGTGTGCGGCCAGAGAGAGGAAAGGAGGGAGCAGGTGTCCCGATGAGGAGGATCTCAGCTAAACTGGCATTAAGGCAGAGATCATTGGTGGAACACCATTACTGAATTGTGGCCAGACAGTCTGGAATGTGAGAAGGAGCAGAGGTGGCTGAGGGGAGCCTGAAGGAGAGCTGGGTGTCATCTGCATACGACTGAAAGTTAGAGCAGAATGTAGTGATGCAGTGGGCAAGAGGTGCCAGGTAGTGGTTGAAAAGCCAGCGAGAAAGGTTAGACCCCTGAGGAACACCACAGTTAGAGAGAGAGAGAGAGAGAGAGAGAGAGAGACAGAGAGAGAGAGGGAGAGAGGGGGAGAGAGACAGAGAGAGACAGAAGAGAGGAAGGACCCCAGTTGGAGCTGGGAGGGTCCTTCAGTGAGAAAGGAGGGCAACCAGGCCAGGGCCTGACCAGTGATGTCCAGGTTGCTGCAGAGGTGATTGAGCGGGATGTCATGGTTGACAGTGTCAAAATTAGAGGATAGAGTAGAATGAGGACAGAAGGAAGGTTAGAGTCAAGGTTAGAGAGCTAGTCTTCACCGGTGTTCAGGAGAGCAGTTTCCGTGCTTCTGACAACTCTGAAGCCAGACTGGTGGTCGTTAAGAATTCAAAAAGATTTTGGGAGTACACTTGGGGATAATAGAAAGAGGCAAGTGCGCATCTGAAAATATATGCTCAATGCATCGTGGGTAGTCGTTCAGGTTGGATGAGTCTGGCGGTACTTGCCTGACGTCAAATTCTGCATAGCTAATGTAACAGTAGTTCTTATGAAGTTATAATACTTTGTTTTTTATTTAATGCTTACTCCCTGCTTTTGCTCTTTAAGCATGCAGTCAGCCTATCTTGAAACGATAAACATCCAAGTGGGCCCTGTTGGGATTCCAACCACATGACTGCAAATTCAAGTCAAAATTCTGTCCCAAGTACATCATTTACCAATCTCACAGGCATTGAAATACTAGACTAGACCAGACCAGAACATGGATCAATTGGAAGTTGCCATAAATGGGCCTCATTATGAGTTTGGCAGTGTTACAGTGGTAAATCCACCAAAATACTGCCAAACTCAATTACCAGTGTGGCAACTTCATCCCGTGGAGTTACCACGGGATTTCAAGTGGTGGTAGTTCCCCATCTTTGAATTCCATGGCACTCCATGGGGATTTATGGCAGATTTACCACAGGTGGAATTACTGCATGGTAAATCCAATGATTTTTTGAGATATGGTGGAGAATTTACCTCTAGCAACAAGCTGGGGGTGAATCTGCCACGTTTCCTTTGGAAATCATTGTATTTAATGAACATTAATTCCACTGGTGGTAAATCTGCCAAAAATTCCACTCTTAGAGAAGGGAGTCATTCTCCTGGACCAAGAACATTGATGGAACCTTCTAGTTTAGTTATAAGTGTATCAGACAGAGTTAGAGATTTTGACACATGACAGTGGACTCTTCAGTTTACAAGGACATTCTGACGGACAACTTTAGCATAATAGTTGAGGCAGGGAAAACTCTCTCAGAAGTAGGGTAAGTTAGTTTTTCTCCTTATTTTCTGGGCTAATAAAAGTCTATAACAAACACTGTGCCACCTGTGTGTCAGTCTCCTCCTTCTGCACCCTTACAAAACTCACATGCACACACGAATGAGCATTAACCCATTGGGCCCCCAGGGCATGGAACACCCTACCTCCCTACATACGCACTGCATCCTCCATCACCACTTTCAGAAAGAACCTCAAAACACACCCGTTTGCCCACACGTAGCCGTGCCCCCTTCCACTGCTATCACTTGTCTATCCAAATATTACTATCCTTTCCTGAAAACATTTTCTAACTTAATTTTTCAACTCCCATCTTTTCAATAATTGAAACATGTTAAGTGCTCTGAAACCCTCTGGTAGCGCAAGTGATAAAAAATGTAAATAAATACATTAATCCCTTACCTGGCAGATATTCCAAGACAATTATCTATATGGACATATCCTGACACATCTAGAAACCAACCACCGACTGGGCCAGGCACAAGTTGGCTTCAGGCCTATGAGAGGAGCTGAATCAGTACTGCTCTCCATCTGGGACGACCCCAAAATTAACTCACACTCCAACATCACTTCCGCCCTGATAATTATAGACCTTTAATTGGCCTCTGACACACATGACCATCAAAAGGATCTAGAAATAGGGATAAGCAACACTGACTCACAGTACATACAATCCTTCTGGAAATAACTAAGAATGGCAATAACCTAGTTACCACCTTTCCGCTTAACACCATGCACATCCAGCTGTGTAGTTTCACAAATCCCACCCCTCTCACCACTACTGCTCAACATTTACATGACCTCTGTGAAGGCATCAGGAAGTAGACACAGACAACTGAATATAAGTTTGGTCTAGAAACTTTTATTAAAATAAAATCAGGGTTGGTAGAAGGCCTAACTTGCCCTACGCTAAGGTGGGATTTCCCTACCTAAATAAACCAATGATAGTCTGTGTCAGACAGTCCAAAGCAAATGTCTGTCTGTGTCTAAAACCTGTGCTTATCCTCACATCAAATTGTATACAATGTGTAGGAATGTCAGGATCAAATGAGAAGTGTTCAAAATAAACAATCAGTGCTTCTTCTAGCTTTTGGGTGGAAAAGAGGTTCCCTTCCCCAAACTTTCAAGTATTCCAATGTTCCAAAATAACACAATTCCTAGGGATACCTCCCAGCTGTTCTGATCTGGTTACCTTTCACAAATGTATAAAGTTCAGTTCCTCAATTTCAGTTCACATAGGTTTTCCTTTATTCAATCACAAAGTGGCTTTTCCTTAGGTGGGTGTATTCGGTCTACGCGCACTTGTCAGACCACACGGTCCACCCACTACAGGTCATGCAACCGACATACCTTACTTGCATCTGCTTTATAGGTATCTTGCCACAGTTCCAACTTCAGAGTGAGGCTTGGCTTTTTATCCTTTGGCATGGCCTTGATGCTTTATTATTACTTGTTTATCCACCATTCACTTGTTTAGTAACTTTCACTTGCAAAGACCCACATAGGCTTCTCAGTACACTCTCCTGCTAGGAAACTCTTTCACTTTTATAGTTCTCTTGACCAAAGCATCTGGCACCCTTTGCAAAGTTTCTCTTGCATACAGGTTTTCTTGACTCTTGGCAATGCTTGTTTGCCTCTTGACAATGTTCATCACAACCATTCATTACTTTCAGTAATACCTGATGATATCTACTTGACTCTTGGCAATGCTTAATTGACTCTTGGCAATGCTTAATTGACTCTTCGCAATGGTTGTTTTAACAGTTCTCGGTTCCCTTTCCTCAGACCTTTAATATATTCAGGTTTTCTTAACTTCTTTCGTTTAATCGACACACCCTGCGGTTCCCCTTCTTTCTGGGCAGACTCACCAGCTTCCAGTCAAATGTCTGTCAGCTTTCCACGGCCTTGGGTTCCCTTCTAAAGGACTCCGCTTTGCCCTGCCGCCTTCTCTGGAGCACCGGTAAGCACTGTCCTTGCGGTCCTGCAGCTGCAAACGCCCAGAGAGCCTTTCTCTGCTCCCAGCATCTAAGCAGCATTCCAGAATACCAGTTCAGCTCCTCCCAGCTCACTCACGACTCTAGATCTGACTTCTCTCTGGTTCATGTTACTCCGCTCCTCTAGTTTCTTATTCCGTGTCCCACTGTGTTCCACCAAGGAAGAAGTCAACCTCCTTTTGCCATTGTTTCCTCCTTTTAAAGTTCCCGGTATCAATTACGTTTTCAGAAAGACTAGACAGCTCTGTGTCAAACCAACAGTCTTTCTTTAGTGTTTGATGCCTCTTCCTCGTCCCAGTTCCAAAGTGATGTTCATGTGTGTAAGAGTCAATAAATAGAGGTTGTATGGCTTTGATTTGTCTCTTCCTCGTCCCAGTACCTGACTGCTGATTACTGGGAAATGATTTATGAAAAAGATAGGGAAGGGACTGGTAATACCCTACAAAGGCTGGGGGATATTAGACTCATTAGAAAAGGGAAAATAGAGATACCGTGTCTCACTCAAGGGTGTCTCATCCCCACTCCCCAAGTCTCCTCCACTGAGGTAATCCTCCCTCACATATGCACCCGCAGGGTCATGATCTTATACCAACAGCCTTTCCCTGGCCAACTGAGAGAAGATATTGGTGAAAGAAGTGAGGATGCCCTCAGATTCCTCACACCTGACACATAAAACTCATCAAAGGACATGGGCTCACCTGCTACAACTATGCAGATGATAACGCAAATTATCTACAAAAACAGTAGCAGCGAAGACATATACCCTTACCAACTGCCTCTCACAAATCACCAGACGGATAAGAAGCAACATCCTTAAACTCAGCTCAGACAAAACTGAAATGATGCTCACGCCCAATAACTGCTCCATTCAACAGGACTTACCATGGCCTATTGAAATGGGAAACAGACCTGAAGCATTGAAAATAGTTACATATCTCAGAACTAAGATGAACAGCGTAACACTGGAAGCCCAAGCCAATGCAGTAGTGAAGAAATGCTTCTTCTAACAATGCACAATCCAATGGATACTACGATTTCTCCCTTTCCAAACAGAACACTTGCCATCCTCTCTCTCATCATGTCAAGAATAGACTATGCAGCAGCATCTACCTTGGAATGCCAGAATACATCACCAAAAAACTGCTATGCATGCAGAATGCAGCCGCGCGACTACTCCTCAGACCTGCACTAAGATCCCTACACTGGCACTCAGTCAAGAAAATAATGTATTTCAACCAACTCTGCATTGTCCACAGAGCAGGTCATGGCCAAGGAGCAGACACCCTGCAAGAAGAAATCTCCATCTATAGATCAAAAAGATCCCTGAGATCTACCAGCGACATATGTCTGGAACCAAAATAATATAAAAAAATGAAATATGGTGGACTAGCCTTATGAAATACCTCAGCAAAACTCTGGAATGCAGTCCCCAGGGAAATACACACTAGAGGAACATGCGAACGTCAGGAAATCACTACATGTCTGGCTCAGTCATTTGTCATTCTAAAAAGCCATGCTGGGGTCTAAAAGAAGTGTGCAATCTCAATACAAAGAGGTACACCATGAAGCAGCGGGTCCTGTTTGGGAATACAAGTTTAAGTCAACCAAGCTGGTTAGCCTCGAGCGAAAGAAGCCATAACATTGTTATCCACTGCACAAAGGATTTCAGTCTCAACTCCAAACAATCTCTGCAACAATGGCACGCGATCACCGCCTTCCTACCATTAACCCTACTAGAACTCTCCTTACTCCTGCAAACACACCACACACTGACCAAACAATGCACTCACACACCGCTCCCAAAACAACTACTCTAAAAGCATACACTAAGAATTCATACCTGATCCAATAACTCACACAATCACAACACACTCTATTCCAATCCCACGCCACAGGCACACAAAGCAACCCATACAGACGCA
The DNA here is from genome assembly GCF_040938575.1 of Ambystoma mexicanum. NCBI lineage: Eukaryota > Metazoa > Chordata > Amphibia > Caudata > Ambystomatidae > Ambystoma > Ambystoma mexicanum. The sequence goes on from NC_090936.1 coordinate 154,124,904, forward strand.
AATGCCCAAACACCCACCAACCCATACCACCTAGAATCAAACCCAACATACAGTGACCTTTTTTCGGAACTGAAACTACCAATAAACACTAACTTCACTAGCAAACCCCCCCGACACCTTTTTTTTCTTTTCTGCCCTGACAGAAGTTCTGGAGACCATAAAAAGGGCAGTGCTGCGTGTTGTGTAAATCGCATTAACATAACAGAACATAACATACTCACTAACTAGAATTCTGCCTTGTGCATGGACTGGATCAGCACTTGACACAAACAATTGGCCCTTTGTTATATTGCTTCTTCTGTCTGCATCTTTTTTTTTTATTACATTTTTAACATTAACACAATCAAAAGACATGACACTCCCACCAGAAATCTGCTATACAAAATTTGAGATACACATTGTTGTTGACAAATCAGGACACGTATGAACAGTTTCAAAATTAAATCATCAGCGCATCTAAAAACAAATGCGCTGAAATAAAAAAAATATATGAAAATAGAACTGTCACGCCCCACGAGTGTGCGCACGGGCTGACAGACACGTCAGGGTGGAAGGAGAAAGTTGCTGGCGGTAGGTGTGCGTCATATGATATGAAAGGTTATTTATAAAGCGCTTAATACCCAGAGGTTTCTAAGCACGGACACGGGGATCGAACCAGTGTTGCTCTGTGTTGTCTTGCTTTGAAGGCGAGCGCGTTGCCCCTAAGCTATCCTCCCATGTCCCATGTGTGAGTAATGATTGTGGGTGGAAGGGATCAGTCGAGGGCAGAAAGCGCGGAAATGTGAGCGTGTGCATGCTTGCGTGACTGTTAGTGTGTTCGTGGTGGGGTTGGGGGTGAGTGGAGGAGGAAGGCTTTGGGTCGGGAAGGGAGGCAGTTGTGGAGGAAAGGAGGATTTGGGGGGAACAAACCCCCTGATTTTAACAAAATCCCACCATTGTGGGAGGGGGAGCGGGCGGGCAGAGAATTGGGTTCGGGAGGAAGTTTGGGGGGGTCACTGAAATGTCATATTTTCTCCTATTGAAGGCCACAAAAAAGCAGCCCCAAAGGGAAATCTAATTTTTGTGTTCTACCTTTAATATGCTGAAGTATCACATAGAACCCAAAAAATATACAAATATGAATGGAAGTATAAGACTGTCATCCTTATCCCCTTTCCTAGCCTATTCAATGACCTAGCCCCCAGTTCATCTAAAATCACGCAATCAATGTCCTTTGAATATTTAAACTCCTGAGGCATCATTTTCAGAACATACTTTTCCCATTTGACTCATATCTTCTGATTTTTCTGTGAACCTTCTCTCAATCGATAAACCCCAGCTTCTACGGAGCAGCAACAGTCGACCCCCATTTTCCACCCTGTTAAACTTGGGAACCTTCCCCACACCCCATTTAACAGCAATGTCTCTTTTTGAGGCCATCAAAAACATGTGCACACATTTGTTTTTCATGTTTGCTCAATTCTCCATCACTCCATACCTTCAAAAATTTAATTTGTGGACATCTCTCCAATGGTAATGTGTAAGAATTCTATCTAATACTGTAAATATCTTCCTCCAGTATTTCTGAATTTTGGGGGGTCTCCCTGCGCATACATGTGGAGTAAAGGGGTTTTAAAAAAAAGTCCCCATTTTCGGCCATCCCAATAATCCCAATAATCACATAGATCCGGACCAGCCAGAGTCTACTGCAGGTGCAATCTCTCGAGCTCCGTTAAAGCCTCCGCCATTCTTCCTCCTCCATCCTGCCTATGTCTTTTTCCGAGTTGGACCTCAACTTAGCCAAAGGGGGTGAGGAGAAGTTTGTGATTACCTGATATAGTGTGTAAATTGGCTTATTTTGTATCTTTTCCGACAGCAGGTGGATCTCTAGTGAGGACTGTTCCAGTAGATGAGCCACCCAAATCAGTTTGTAGATAAGTTTTGAGTCTAGTGTATGGGTAGATTTCTGTGTTTTGCAAATGCAATCTGCTCTGCATGTCTATAAATGTCATCAGCACATCCAGGGATGTCACTCATTTCCTCAATGTCCTGGTTCACCCTTGACGGGAAGACCCCCAGTTTTTTTTTAATTTCAGGCAAGTCTCCCATGCCTTCAGTAACTGTTACTCTGGGGCAGATCACTTGTTTGGTGTCCAGTGCTATCCTTAGCCTTGTCATTGTACCATATAGAAACTTGAAGCCATGTTGTTGCACAAGTTATTGCGGTTACCAAAATGCATATCCGCTGAATATTTATATCTTGGGTTCAATGTGAAGAGTATTGAGTTTGAATGTATTAGAAGACTTGTCATGTGTTATGTGAATCTCACTAACTTAGTAAATGACACAATTGTGGTTTCATACATGGAGGCTTTTGAACAAATTGAGAACAGCAAAGCCATGGGCACACTTGGCAAAATTAAAACCATATACTCTGTTGGCTTTGTCCAAAATCCAGAATACAATTCCCACCAACAGTTCAAAGGTTGGCTAAAGAAGAAGTTGGCTATAGTTGGACATGAATGTTGTACTATAGAACTAGCACCGAAAGTCCACAGAGACTCTTACTGCCAATACAGGCTTGAACGTGATTCGAAACCGAAATACATTATGGCCTTTCCTAGCCCTAACACATTACATTATTACCTGCTGATGAAATTTAATAACAGTGAGGCATTAGAAACAAAAGGTGCGCAGTTAGGGTTACCGAGATCTATGCAAATGTGTTGCTTATGCTATGCCGACGACACACAAGTCCTACTCCCTCTATCCAGTATCTACGAACAAGAAGCTGCAGCCCTAACCAAAATCTACACAACCATCCAAACTTGGATGGCTGCTAATGGCCTCTGTCTCAATGGAGACAAAACAGCGATCCTTGTGGTAGGCACCAAAGAAACTCTCAATAAGCTCTCCCTCCAGTATAGCACCTTCAACATCGACAATACCACTATCACTGCATACTCAGCAGTAAAAACTCTTGGAGTGTATCTTGACGCCTCCCTGTCTACGACACGTCAGGCCAGTGCCATAGCCTCATCCGCTGCACCCTCCACTAAGATCATCAACACTGTTAAGCCTTTCCTCTGAATCAAAAACCACCTGTATATTGCTCAGGCCACAGTAGGCTCCAAGCTTGACTACTGCAATGCCCTCTCCCTAGGCACCTCCGCCAAAAACATTAACAAGCTCCAAGTTACCCAAAATAATGCCCTCAGAGCAGCTCTGAATATTCCCAAAAGGGAACATATCTCACAGGCAAGGAAAGATGCACACTGGCTGCCAATCAGAGAACATATTCTCTTTAAAGCCCTGGCCATTACACACAAATGCCTGTCTCTCAATGCCCCTCCCTACCTTTCTGACAGAATAACCACCCACACCTCGACCAGACCCATCAGAGCATATCTATCTAATCTAATCTATGTACCTACATTCAAAAGAACAAAAGCAGGAGGCTCCAGCTTTCAACACCTAGCTCTCATAAATTGGAACTCCCTCCCCCACGGCACTCAGAAATGAAAAATCTTATCACGTCTTCCGCAAAATGCTGAAAACCAAACTGTTCAATTATGTGTAAACGTGTACTATCGCCACTTGCTTCTCTCCTCTGCTTGTCATGATGCACTTTTGTAACCACAGAACATGCATATCTCTCTCTGCCACCTTTCTGTATGTAATTTAGCTGTAACCACTTTAACCTGTATAAGTAATCTTGTCTGTAACAGCGCCACGATGCCCCAGGGCCGCTGTGCGCTATATAAATTTAAATAAATAAATAAATACATAAAAATTATGCGGCCACGAGGTAACAGAATCTCTTTAACACTTGATGGTATACTGTGATGGTCTGTTGGAAAAGCGATTTAAATATCTTAAAGCTTATGATAATAGTTTAGATATAAATAATCTTTCCAACATATGGCAACAATTTATGAATGGGTATGATTGTAACCTCATTTATTATATGTTTTTATTTTCTTTACTCATTTTAGAAATTTTTAAGTGTTTTTAGTATATGCAATCCTCGATTAATATCATATAATATAACTCAAGAGAACATTAGAATTAAATTATAGTGGTGTTAACTCAAAATTATAGGAAAACGTAGGGCTTTTTTTAATTACTAATCACTGGTTTTATACTATTTAAAAGTTATCTAAAGGTGACGAAATTAGAAAAATCAATGTTTTTAATTGTGTGATTTTATCATTGAAAATATTGTCGATGCGGTAACAGAGTACCATGTATTGGAAACTTTTTTTAGATTCTGTGTATGTCATTGTTTGTAATATTTGTTCTATATACACAGCCTTCCGGCTATAAGTATATTAATAAAACACTACACCATAAATGGCCTTTAATGGTGAGGCCTTCCCCACAGATGCCATCTCTAAATTTAGAGGCACTTTAGAGTTCCGTTCAACAGCCAATCATTAGCATTCAGAGGTTCGGAGGCCCACTACTATTGACGAACATCCAACAGTTGAATCCCTCCCTCTCAGACAGATTTGTAGAGGGATCTAGTGTTATCCTTGATGTTCTGTCTGCCCGTACTATTTTCTGGCCCGTAGTGAAATGTTATTGAAGTCAGAAGTTGGAATTCCCACCATAGTATTTTCGAAAAAGTTAGGCAGTGAGGTCATTTTATGTAGATTGGCCCAGCCTACGTGTGAGACTGCAAGTGTTAACCAGTAGAATGCTCCCTCTTTTAGTCTATTCAGGATTAGAAGCAGGTTTTTCATCAAGATGTCCTAGCCCTTCGTAGTCGGAGGATTCTCAATTGATTCACAAGGCAAAATTGCTTTGTATTGCTTCTTCCCCTCTCACACTGGGATAAGCACACATTTTCCCAAAAAAATCCTTAACCAACTATACTTGCCAAATTCCTCCTCTACCATACCCATTAGCTTGCCCAGGAATATCAGAAGATCATCTGATCTGCATATAGTGATATCTGGTCTTCCCAATCCCCAGCCAGCTAAAACCGTGTACAATGGTATCTTGTCTGATCCATTCTGCAAGTGGTTACATGGCCATTATGAACAGAATTGGGAACAAGGAGCATCCCTGTTGGATACCTCTTTGTTACGGGAAACATTGCCAACTAAATCCATTCACCCTGATCCTTACAAGAGGATGTGTATATAGCAATCACACCCAGCTCATGTATTTGCTCCAAAAACCGATCTTTTCCAGTCAAGCCGATAGAAAACCCCACCTTATGGAATCAAACGTTGTTTCTGCGTCCAAGGACATACGCTCATAAGGGCCCTGGGATACATCTGCCACTGATAGGGTGGTATGAAGTCTTGTTATGTTAATTCTTGGTGCTCTCCCAGGGAGAAAACAACACTGTTCCAAATGTATAATAACTGCCCTTACCTTTTTTAAGCTTTTTGCCAAGATCCTACTAGAATTTTAGTTTCCTTATTCAGTAAGGCAATAGGGCAGTATGAAGCACAAGATTATTGGGGTTTCCTGACTTTACGTACGACTAGAATAGCTGCTATTCTAAAACCTCCACCCATTTTCCACTGACCACAAATAAATAAACCAAGCGTTGAGTAATTTTCCCTCTAAGGGGCTACATTTCAAAGTCCCTGTAATTTTTGGGCAGGGACTCATTACATATACACTTTCATGTACACGGGTGCCCACCACCACATTTTCCTCATTTGCACAGTGGAGTGAAAAATTGTAGGGCAAAAGGGTGGCGTGCACATTTTGACGCCACCATCTTGCACTCCACTGTGAAAAATGAATAAACGCTGCCAGCCATGTCATATGGCCAGCATGGCAGATGAAATTTACAATGGATTCCTATAGTGTCTGCCTATTTCTTACTGGTGAAAAAACCCAGCAGACTTCATAGGCATCCCCAGCATTTGTCCCGGCCATGCCTGCGCAAATGCTGGAGTATTTGTATGGCCGAGAGGAGGGGAGTGGCGGAAATGTAAGTTATGTTCCGCCCCTCCGCCTCGCCATAGAAATACTTGAAAATGAGCCATGATGTAAGAAACATGCCTTATGCATGGCTTTTCTGCATTTTCTTACGTTACACCTCATTGAACAGGAGCTGCTCAGTGCTTATTCACAGTGCTTATTCACAGTCCTATTGGCAACCGTCTGGGAGCACCTTCCCTCACTGGAGTTAGATCTTGTTCGTGGGGTCAGATAGTAGAGTGTGATATGTGGTAGGAAAAGCCATATGCCTATCAAATTCCTGCTGTTATATCAGCATATGCCTATCAAATCCCTGCTGTTATATCAGCATATGCCGATCAAATCCCTGCTGTTATATCTCCATTTGCCTATCAAATTGCTGCTGTTATATCACCATATGCCTATCAAATCCCTGCTGTTATATCAGCATATGCCGATCAAATCCCGGCTGTTATATCTCCATTTGCCTATCAAATTGCTGCTGTTATATCACCATATGCCTATCAAATCCCTGCTGTTATATCACCATATGCCTGTCAAATCCCTGCTGTTATATCACCATATGCCTATCAAATTGCTGCTGTTATATCACCATATGCCTATCAAATCCCAGCTGTTATATCTCCATTTGCCAATCAAATCGCTGCTGTTATATGACCTATGTAGCTGTTGGTAGAAGCTTGCAAATGCTTCCGCAATTTGCTCCCCAGTCGTATGATGCTCACCCCAGAGTGTTGATATTTCTCTTATCCTTTGGTCCCTTTCATCTCATTTTTATCCCCCATCTCATACAGTATCCTCTTTGAGTCCAAATAAGCCTCACTGGCTGCATTATTCACTATTGGTCTATATGCTTCTTTAGCTCCCTTCAGTTCTCTGAAAAAGTCTGGGTTTCCATCGGCTACGTATAGCATTTCCCATCCCTTTGTAGCTTTTTCTACTACCTGTAGCTTTTTTGTTCTGTCCTTTTTTTTGCTGACAACGTGGCCATTATTCTCCCTCTGGGGATACATTTATAGACATCCTATAGAATAAGAGGACCTTTTTAGCCACTCTTCATTCTGTTGGAAATGTTCATCAGTTTCATCATCTAGCATCCCCACTATTTCAGGTGCTCTAGGTGAAATTAATTTATTTTGGTTGCCAAGTTGTCACTTGTCTGTGTTACTGCCATAAAACTCTAGCTAGTGAGGGAGAGTGGTTGGATATCTCCCTAGGCAGGTATCTCAGTCCTCTCTTACCCTGTTTCCCACAACACTTGCCCCAGGGCCCTTCACCCAACCCACACTCACTGCACTAAAAATGTAACCCTAGAGAGGGGCTCTCTCTGCACTTACCTTAGTCTCCACCGACCAGGTGCACTTGGACACCCCCCTTGACCGTCTGTGCACTTGCACGATCCGTACGACCCGTGCCGAAGATCTGTGTGTTCTCCTTTGTCTTCACCCCTTAATCGCACTGGTAAAAACTGCAGAATATCGATCAGGCCCATTTGCTGTATCTCAAACTGTTAAATGTATTTTACGCACATATTCTGCCCATGCAGACTATTATCGTCTCAGAATTTCAAGGGCTCTGAGCGACTGCTGTTTTTTCCCCTGCTCCCACTCTCCTTGAGCGCTTGGAAACACTTGCCTCTGTACAGGTGCTTTAAAAATAAACAATACCATACCATACCACAGTTGCCTATTTTAATCATGTTGCATCAGCACTCTATATCCGGGGATTGGCATTCAGTCTGAAACACAAATAGTAACTTCTCTATATCTAAAATGTCTTGCGGCCCCCCCCCCCTCACTCTATACTTCCCCTCAACCAGAAGCATCTGTCAACCCTTAATGAATCATTATCAACACAACAACCAAAACATAACAACACTTAGATTAACTCCAGAGCTGCACTTGGATGTACCAGAGCCAGCTCTGCTGCTCATTCAGTTCCCTTTTGGTATAATTGCCTCAGTTGGTGTAATTATTTAATTAATGTATAGATGGTTCGCAGTTCACTGCCTACCCTTGTTTTTTAATTTTGTCAGTTTTCAGTCTTAGCCCTTAGTGTCAAGGCCGACACTAAGACCAGCAATTCCAAGACATTTCAACAACACAGCGAGAGAAGAAGCAAAGACCACAGATGGAATAAACAAGGATTTAAAGAAGTCGTATAGAACCAACCACCCTTAACATACCATTCACCACCAGAAACTGGTGAGACAACAGAATTCAATGCCACCCCCGATGGCAACACCGACCTGACGCATCCCCTACTCAAACTACTCAATGAAGAACTGGAAACAATGAAGGTATATACCATGACCCGCACACCAAAGCCAACCACAGGACCAAAAGAAGGCATTATCACCTTATCCACTCACCCCAAAGGACAAACTAACTCAGCCAAACAGGAAGATTTATTGCAATCAGGTCAATGCCGGATAAATTTCAAAGCACAGCACAGTAATACACAAGCTCCTCGTTAATCGTGCAATTGACAATATTTTCCTCACAGAAACCAGGCTAATGCAGAATTTATAGGGAGTTGCACACAAATCCGCCCTCCGAACAAATTAAAACTCAGACAGGTGAATGAGAAGGACAAAGAGAAGGTAGCCTAGCCTTTGCATAACCTGTCTTTCTTAGGTCGTACTACTTCCCTCCCATGTATGTGCCGACTCCAGTCTGTTATTTCCTCTTCCTGTTGTCTCTGATTCGGGATTGCATTCTGGAGTTTTTCCCCCCTCCTTGTGTAACCAGTTCCAAGTATCTTTGGAGTCTGACAGGTTTTCCCTTCCATCATGATCTTGAGGGTTGCGGGGTACATTATGGCATTCTTAATGTTGACAGATTGCAGACTTTTTTTTAATCATTTCAAAGGATTGTTGTGCCTTTTGTACCGCCTGCATGAAGTCTGGGAATATTGCAACTCTAACTTCATCGACATTCAGTTTACCTTTCTAACTGCTTATAAGAAAACATCACAGTACCTGCAGTTTACCAATTTTTCCACAACTAGTCTCATGGAGCCAACAAGGGGAGGGGACATGGTGGTGCCCTGTGTGCTTGTTCCAGAGAGGAACCCACAAAAATCCATCAGTCCAACAATCGCCTTAAACCTTTTTTACTAAGGAACGGTTCTATAGACGGGTCTTCGATTCATTTGGTAACCTTCCCTAGACAATACAGTTTGGACCGGATTGTCCTTCATTTCTCCATCTTTGGAGGACACCTTGTGCAGGTGTTGCTGGAGAAGCCCCAAATCCAGGCCAATCGGATATATTTTGATCTAAAGAATTTCCTCTGTTGTGATGGGTGTCGTGTCACTATTAGTACTGCCTGACACTGGTGACTTGGTACTGGGATCATATAGCTGTCCATATAGCACACCCCTGCTGTTTTTGTCTTTCTTTGGCTATGTGGTCTAATTCGCAGGAAGGGCCCCGGATAAAGGAGTTGCTGATGCTTCCATCCACCGCCCCGGGTTCTTGTGCCAGAGTGGAACTATCCCGGTAGTTAATATGGATAAGCCTAGCAGTTTTACCTTCGTGTCCAGTGTTAACAATCAGTATGGAGAGAGGTAGTAGTTCCCTCGGGAGGTCTCTGCTAATATTACGATCCCATATGGTACGATACTGCCATTTCTTGGGTCTCTCTGGGATGTGGTCATACCCGCATTGGTTTTGCCGCTTGTTGTAGATACTAAGTGAAGGTGGATCCCACCAGCCCTAGCTCCCCTCACTGAGACAAGGCGTCAGCCGCTACAGTGCTTGTGCAGGCTGCTCATCCCACCATTTTCTCCTTGCCTCCTAGGGCATGGGCTTGGGTCTCTTCTGCTATCCACTGCCCATAAGGTCCCCGGGCGTTGATCACACTTACTGCCTCCACCTTAGAACATGGGTGCATGGGGGACTGAGGAGCCACCAGCGCGTCTATATTCCGCTGCTCCCACCACCTACATTTCTCAAACAGATACTCCAGTCCTCCCCGTCGGGAAGAAAATGTGTCTCCCTGCTTGGGCCTTCTCCTCATTGATACTGACACCATGCACAGAGGGCACCCGATCAGGGCCTCAGGGCTGGTCGTGGGACACCTTGGCATTCTGGCAGGCTTACCCATCCACTGCTCGTTCCCTTCGCCTTAGTTGCGGCTGGCATCTCCTCCACAGTGACCAGCCACTGGACGCATTTCTGCCAATGGTCGTCTTGCTCTATTAACAGAGGTCGATTTAGAAACTCAACAGGTGGCTGGAGTGCCGCCCCTGTATCTGGAAAACATGAGACAGGTTTCTACCAGAGCGATAGATCCCAAATTATTTAGATGGGCAGCAGCCCTGTACTCCTCCACTCCCTTTAACTGGCTGCATGCAGGCCTCTATTTTACAGAGCTAGTGCAATGGCAATCCTCCCCTCCCACAGCTATATTTTCAGCACCACTTTGTGGAGGGAGATCACCGGAGACTTTTTGTCCTCTTGCCTATTTTTTTTTATCCACTATACTGAGGATATATTCAGGATTTTGAGCTTTGGAGCAGAGCAGACACAAACACATTGGGCCTCATTACGACCCTGGCGGTAGGGGGTTAACGGCGCCGGCAGAGCTGCCGGTGCCGTTAACCCCCTACCGCCTCATTACAAGGTCTGTTCGCGGGACCCGCTAAGGACGCCTGGTAAAAACAGGCGTCCTTAGCGGGTCCTGCAAGCAGACCAGGATGCTAAAAACGGGCCCTTCATTAACAGGCCCGTTGTTAGTATACACCCCATTCCCATTGTGCCCTATGGGGGCTCAAATGGGAATGGGGATGTACCAGGTCCGGGTTCCTTGAATGGGGAAATACCAGGCCCTCCAAGGTCAGAATGGCCCGGTATTTCCCCATTCAGGGAACCCGGACCCGGGTTTGTTTGGAGCCATGCCCTTATTAAGGGCATGGCTACTTCCAAAATCGTAATGAGGCCCATTTACGCCATAGCTCACTCACGACCCCCTGTCTGCATATTTGTCTATTGTCCTCAGCTACCCGATACCTACACACCCACACCCACACCCACACACACAAGGCCCCCTGATTGAGGCCAAAAAACACTTTGGGCCTCATCACGAGTTGGGCTGTAGCCCTTAAATGTGGCGGTAACGGTATTACCGCCATATTTAAGGGCCTGCCCTGTCACAAGTTGGGCACTAAAGGGGCTGTTTTACCTCCAGCTGTTTTCAGGCAGTGAAAATCCTATTTAGCACCCTGTATTACCTCCGGCTGTATTAGCATGCAGCATTACCACCAAAAATGCCCCATTGGATCCAATGGACCCAATGGCGGATGGGGATTTACCGTTAGCGCCCAACCTGTGATCCGGCGGTAATACCGCCAGACGGGTGTGCGCTAACCCTCTTGCAGTTGGAAACTATTCCAGCCGGGATACCGCCCAACTCGTGATGAAGCTCTGAGGCTTACGCTTGAAGATTACATACAATAGATGGCAAGTTTGATCCTTTATAATGCAGCATCCTTGTTCCAAGATTTTGCATAAAATGACCCCTTTGCAATGGAAGCTCCAATCCTCTGGAAGTCCATCCCCTGCACAATACTAGGTGAGCCTGATCACTTTGTGTTCCAACTGAAATCTAATCATGCTTTCTACATTCATGCCAACCAATATGCACTCATTTGGATTCAACATCCTAATTCTCGAACTTCTACCTTGTATCTACCTTCCCCTTTCCAACTTCTCCCCCTCCCTTTAATCCAATGTTTACCTCCAATGAAAAATCTAACATCATTAGAAAAACCGTGCACTTCCTGTCAAAGGCGGGAAAACATCTGATGTGAACAATAAAAGAGGGTTAGAAGTGGGTATCTCTCATGCCCAGCTTCTCACAACTTTTGCCATGTAATGCACAAAGGGGTCAGAATGTAACCTTTGGAACAGTTCTTAAAAAGAGTGGTGATAAGAATCACTAATTCACACAATAATTTTCTACCCTCAAAATGAGGTTAGAAATCGATTTTTTTAAATATAGAAAAATAAAGCATACATATTTTTAGAAATACTCCTTGCAGTATTTTGTTGAAATCCACACCCGGTGTTGTCCTTGCTGGCAGATTCTTCCTAATGCGGCAGATTTACATGAATATCAAATGGGGTAAATTATTTACCCCATGTAGTATTTCCCTATGAAAATCCACCCTAGTGATAATGTGCACCTACAGTTTTTTCTGATCTTTATAAGCACAAGGATTTCTTTATGTGCTTGAAATAAGTGGGAAAAGAACAATAGGGCCTGCATGACAAATATTTGCGCTGCAGAAAATGAGGCGATGCCTGTTAGCATCACCAATTTGCATCTGCTCCCTTATACCCACTACACAAAGCCTGAGACTGACGCCAACGTACATGCTCATATGGGCATCGCCTCATTTCCTCCAGTGCAAATCAATGGTACAACGTCCTTTCATCGTGGGATGTTTTTTGGCAGGTTTTTTTTTGCGCAAATCTTTTGCCGAAAAAACTCATCAAGTTTTTTTGGGGGGGTTAGAAAAATATATAAATTGGATGTGGGTGTTCGGGATTATATAAAATAAAAATTCACTGAGTTTTTTTGTAAAAAAAATCTGCGGTTAAAAACCCTGCGAAAAAACATCCCGCAATTAAATGACATGGAACCAAACCAATATGACCCAGTTCCATCGTCTTGTTCAATTTGCATTCAGTACAAACCATTGGCAGTGGCTCTTCACCTTATTCTGCATGTGAGAGGACATTAAAGAAAGTGACAAGCATTGACTATTGACACAAACTCATCACAAGAAGTGACATCAAGCAACCTTTCACCCCAGCACAGTAACAGGAAGTAGATGAAAGCAATTGCTAGAGTAGGTGTAAAAATAATAAATAACTTAAACAGCTCACAGGAGCAGAGGCAAAGCAGGGATAGAAGTGGCAAGGAGGGCTTAAGTAACAACCGCTGGCCAATGCTAAATACCACCCACAGTGCTAAATACCACCATAGTCAACACAGACTTTAATTACTGTGCCACAAAACGCCTGGTCCCAGTTGTTTGTTATGGGAGAGAGTGGCGCACAACAGAATCTGCACCTCTGCTGCCATGGGTATTAGAGAATTGAAAATGTAGAATGCCAAATGACGTCAATGGGTAGATGTAATCAAATGCTCCTTTCTTTCTGCGGAGAGGCTGGGTGCATTACTGACAGACAGCCTCTTCGATTTAAAAAAGCGACACGTTCTGCACATTTTCCATGGTGAAATATAAGCCCATGTGAAGTTGAGTGGACCACCTGACACATGTTTCTATACCGGCACATTGACACCTCTTTAGGCTAGGATCGTGGCAACTGCATGATTGCCATAATCGCATCTCCTGCACAGGATTGTGTAGATGCAGGGGTCTTGTAAAGATTGACAGCTCAACAGTCATGCGGTCTGGCAACGTGAACCATTCAAAGATATCCTAACGAATCAGAAAACAATATTTGGGCGTGGTGTCTAAGAAGTATCTGCCACAGCCTGGGTTTTACAACTAGCAAAGGAACCTTTAAAGCACATCTGGCTTATGTAACCAAAGGAGTGGCCTAACAGATGTAGTCAAGTTTTCATACCTGATACGAAAGGGGACAATCTATTTAAAAATGTGAGTCAAAAACAATAATTAATCAGCAGTCAAAACATCAACCAAAATTAACATATTGAATACACAAACTCAAATCAATATAGGCCAATGCAAGTTACCATACCTTATTTCTTTTGAGGTAAACACATGATCCCAATGTATTAGTTTTATTCAATCATTCTAGTGCCGAAACGGGAAAATATATATATGTATTAGGTGTTGCCTGCGACTTTGCTCGCATGGATTTTGGAATTTGGTACAATACTGGTTTTCCCTTCATGTGCTAGGATTACCAGATAGTTAGGTGAGCTCACTCTGGAACAGTCCACATAAAACTGCCCATGCAAGAAGCAGTCTTCCCTTGGGTCAATCCCCGCTACCTTTAAATTCTTCCCCTGAGATTTGTTGATGGTCAAGGCGATACAAACCTTTAAGGGGAACTGAAGTCTTTTGAATTCAAACAGATATTCTGAAGGTATAAGAGGTATTTGTGGTATAAACACGGACCTCCCCCGGCCAGAACCGGTTAGCACTGTAGCCTCAATCACATTTCTGTGGAGAGCTTTTACTCGGAATCTGGTGCCATTACAGGGCTTAGGTGGGTTGAGGATCTGCAATAATATCACGGGTGCTCCGACTTTGATAAGAAGTTTGTGTTCAGGAATACCAGTATGATTTAAAGGGTTCAAGAACTCAATGGGGTTGTGGACTGCGTCATCACTTTTAACCACTAACTTTACAGATCTGTACTCCATTTGGACTCCTACGAAAGAATGAATAAGTATCTTATTGATCATGGCAGCCATGCTGTCCTTTGGCGTTAAACTGGCATGCTCACATAACCATTCTGTAGATTTCTCCATTCGATTTTTTTTATGCCCGGGTACATTTTGGATGTGAGGTCTGCTAGGGAATTGGTGATTCTGCCTAGGTCAGAAGGGATGACCATTTTGCTCTGAAATACTGGATTCTCTCCGTTACCAATTTTAAGAAGCAGTTCAGCGACTTACTTTATAATGAAGATTTTCTAACATCTTTGGCTTGTGAGATATGGTTATCCTTCCCCAAAAATTCACCCCCCTTTTTAACCCCCTTAACCAGATTTTCGGAAAATGGTGAAACACATGTTTCTCTATTTTTGAGGAAGAATCTAAATACCAATTTTCACATCTGTAACATCTTCTGTTTTTGAGATATAGGTAGCCTCATAAAATAATTCATGCCCCCTTTTCACCCTCTTAGGGACGGAATTTCCAAAAATCCTTCCTTAGTGAGTGCCTACATCATGAAAACAATGTACCTTCCAAATTTCACCTTCCTAGGTTAACTGGTTTGAGCTGGGTGTTGATGAGTCAGTCAGGACTTCTTTTTTTTATATATATTGATATATATGTTGCTAAAATCAAACAATGAAGAGTTTTCTATATTGTATTTTTACCTTCAGAGTATTAAGTGCATAATAATCGAACTCCAAAAGTATAAAATTGATGATGTGAATCTAAAAATTGAATAATTGTGACATATATTAGGCAAGAGCAGTATGCCACTCATTAGGGTGCCAATCAGGTTGGAAAGACTAGCCGGATCCCAACTCCAGAGCAATTCCGGCAGTCCGACAAGGATGAGCCCTGCTAAGCCCCCAACCCATTAAAACCCTTGCAGATCTCAATTAAAAAGAGATAGGCCACACTGAAGACTGATTTAGATATATACCAAAGCATTGTCTGAATGTTATCATAACTGTTCTAAATATTGTGCAACATGAAAACACAAACACACACACACACACCACTCCTGAACCACCTGCAGAGCTGGCACGGGATGTGTATGACATGTTCCACTCACCCCAATCCTATACCAGTGATGTTGGTGAGACTGTAACAGGGGCCTCCCAGGAGGGCATAGGGTAACAGTGACACCATTGCCGAAAGCACAGACTTGTTCATGCATTGAGCGAATCCTGCACGCAGAGTGATGGGTTCATACCTACCCACAAAAGGGCTAGGCCAACCACAGGTGCCGTTCTAGGGAATGTGAGAGACAGGGTCAATGACCCGGAAAGCAGTGCCATGTACAATACTGCACAGCAGATCTGGAAATTGTGCCTAGTATGCAGGCATGTCCTCAGCCAGGGAGAATTGTTGCATGGGGCAGTTATGGCCTGTTCACAGCATCATTTTCAGAAGCAACTCTCAGAACGCCTTTGAGTGTTTTGCACTGATGGCGTGGCACAGTGGAATTTTGTAAATATTTTTTATTTTGTTTCTTGCATAGGGGGGATATTTATCTTGTTTTCGTTTTCTTCTTCCCTCCCTTAAATCTTTTTTATACATAAATTATTTTTTACAAAAGATCAACATTTGAAAATAATCTAAAAACCAAAAAATAAATATCCCCCAAAAAAGACGTTGGGCCTCATTATGAGTTTCGAGGCAGCCATGGAGCCATTAGCTCGATGGCTGCCTCCAAACCGGGCTCCTTTTCCGGGTTCCTGCAATGGGGACTTACCGGGTCATTCCGACATAGGAGGACCCGGTAAGTCCTCCTTGCAGGAACCATTCCCCATTCCCATTTTAGCCCCCATAGGGCTCAACGGGAATGGGGATGGAGGTAACAACGGGCACATTATGAGTGTCCCATTGTTACCTCCTTCTTCCCCTCGCGGGACCCGGAAAGGACACCTGGTTTTACGCGATGGGAACCTTGTAATCAGCCCCCCTTCATTCCGTGAGCGCCTGCCTCGTAATGAGGCCCGTTATGTTATACTAATTTATTGAGCGCAGACATTCACCGCAAGAGCATCCTGGCGCTAAAATCGGGAAAGGGCAAACCCGGACGAATGAAAAGACTAAGAAGAACCTAAAACAGGAAAGTTTTCAACAATTGTCAAAATAAGAAATGATCTTCAGTAGCAAGCAAAAGGGGGAGCTTATTCAATAGCTGTGCGGCAGCCACAGAAAAGGACCGACCCCCAATGCGTGAGTGAGAAAAACAGGGCACAACAATAAGAGAAGCAGTTGCAGAGCGTAGAGGGCGAGCAGTAACGCAAGGACCGAATTTCTCCTGTAAATAGTCAGGCCCAGTCCTATAGAAAGCGCGTTGAACAATACAAAGAGCTTTAAAACTATGAGCCTCATTACGACCCTGGCGGAATGGGTTTAACGGGGCCGGTAGAGCTGCCGGCGCCGTTAAACCCATTCCGCCCTATTACGAGGTCCCCTATGGGGGCTCAAATGGGAATGGGGATGGTCCGGGTTCCCCGAATGGGGAAATACCGTGCCCTCCAAAGTCGGAATGGCCCGGTATTGCCACATTCAGGGATCACGGACCCGGACCCGAGTTTGGAGGCAGCCATGCCCTTATTAAGGGCATGGCTGCCTCCAAACTCGTAATGAGGCCCATATATGTGTTTTTGACCAGAAGCCAATGTAGTGACTTAAGAATCGGCAAAATGGAGAATCGAAAGCCAGAGCCAGTGGCAATTCTAGCAACCGTATTTTGCAGGAACTGAAGACGATGGACAAGATAGGCAGGTTGTGCAAGGTAAAGGGAATTACAGTAATCCAAAGTCCCAGAAACAATAGTAGCCACAACCGGCGGGCGGAGATGTGAAGGGATTGACAAAATGGCACAAAGGGTCACACAACTGGTAATGAAAATGTAATGTTGAATTCCAGCAGGTTGTAACAGATATTTTTAGATGGTGTGTAGTTTGTGCTGCACACCAACTCACTCAAAGCATTTCTGGTATCGTATGACTGGTTGAAATGAGAGCACATCTTGTGTACCACAGCAAGCATATCCACGCTGCTGCCACCTGCTCCACCTAATCTAAGATTTCTCCTCTTGTGTGGCTGTTAACATCAAAACCTTGCATACACCAAGTGCCTAGTTGGCGCACAGCATCCAGCTTCTCCCGCCCCCGTGAGATAGGAGAGTGATAAAAATTCAGGTTGTGCCCTCATTCATGTGAGACAGTAGGGATGAAAAATGGAGCCTGTACTCCCATGCCTGTAAAACAGGTCAGATGTAGAAATTGAGCGTGTGCCCTCACCACTGTAAGACAGGAGAGCAGGCACGTCATTTCACCAAAATGCTAGGAGTAGTGGAAGTGACATCACATAACCCTTGACCTCTGATGACATCACAGGAAGTTATGTCATTTGACCCCACCCCAAAGTGACATCACAGGAAGCGATGGAACACAACCTTTCACCCCTTGACAAAGCAGGAAGTTGCATCACATAACATTGTTCCTAAGTACACTAACTTTACAAGTTCCTAAGTAAAATATGGTTACTATATCACTGTTACATGATTTACAATTCATACAAGAATGGATCATCATATGAATCTTTAATATTTGTGTGTATAGGCCCATATTACCAAATTACTTTGAATGCAAGCAGATGTCCAAGGACAAATGATAATGATGTGTTATTATATAGCACTTATGTGTAAGCGCTTTATATAGAACAAATATACATTCAATATTACCCATCCTGTGTTGGTACTCATTTATCAACCTCAGAAGGATGAAAGGCTGAGTTGGCTGTGCCGGGATTTGAACCTGCAACACACACATCGTGGCAGTGAGCACTCAACCCACTGATCTATCTTACTGGCTATAGCTATCTTACTGGCTATATAAAATGAGCAATTACATGTCTGAATGTTCTCAAAGTCAGAAAACAAATTACACTGTAGTGGATACCATTACACTGGTAACTGAGATTTAACAGCATGCTAGTTCATCTACAGGTCTAGTGCAAAGTTGGCCACACGTCAAGCCTGCGTGTATCTACTTTTCAGGCTTCATAGGTTGGCAAAATACATACCATTGGGAGGGTTCATACCTGTTTATTAAAGAATGAAGAGTAACGCAGGGAAAGCAGCGCACTCACGCGGCATCCCGTACTCTGGGCACTCGTTACCTCATACATGCAAACAAACATCCTGAACAGCATTCCAGGGAGATAGGAAAGATAGACACATTACAACAACGCATTTATTGTGGCACAATGAAAGCCAGGGCCACTTTATGTGCTATGGTCAAACATTTCAACACTGTACACAAGCTTGTGATGATTGTAACAGAGACAACGGCAGAAAAAAACATGCTATAACTGCAACTTGCAAAAAGCAAAATACATAGTCCAAAATGGATGCTTATTGTACTCTAAATGCTTTTTGGACTTTTGTGTCTGCATTGTGCATTTGAAGTGTTTAAGAACAGACTAAATCAGTGTTTCCCCCCCTGAATGCCTGAACTAGACGTTTACTGTGTCTAGCAATTATTGTATAGAATTCCAGAAAGACACATTATTTGTTATTCTATTCTTTCTTATTCAGGAGCACGGCTCAAAGTGTTACACTTGTGGAACCCCCTGTTTTTAAGCGGCCTGAACAAGAAAGCCAGCCACTCAAGAAACAAAGAGCCACATGGCACTGGCCACAGCCCAGGTGCTTCAATAGAATAAATTTAAAACATACTTTTTTTTAAATTATTTTTTAGGGGTGGCAAGGGAGACAACAGGGGTAGCAAGGGAGACCTCAGGAGTCGCAGGTGCGACCCCTGGTAACCCCGAAATGATGTCCCTATAGGAGAGAGAGACATACAAATTGAGTCTGTGCCCCCTCCTCTGCCAGGCAGAAGAGACATAAAAACTGAGTCTTTCCTCTAACTGCTACAAGACAGGAGAGATGCATACATTCAGGCTGTGCCCCTACTCCCGCGAGACAGGAAAGACATACAAATTCAGTATGTGAATGACTGTTCAATCATTGGAACATCTATGGTAAATTGATGATGTACACCAGTGTTATACTCTGACAATAGACACACAAAATGCAGGACACTTGGTACTTCAAACTCTGCATGGGTGCATCATCAAAATTGCTGTCCTTACCCGGCTACTAGAGGGGAAGTTGACTCAATGGGCCTCATTACGAGGTAGGAGGTAGCCATGGGGCTATTAGCACCATGGCTACCCCCTTACTGCATTCCGGGTCCGGGTTCTCGGAATAGGGACTTACCGGGTCATTCCAACCTTGGAGGACCCGGTAAGTCCCCATTCTGAGAACCATTCCCCATTCCCGTTCGAGCCCCCATAGGGCTCAATGGGAATGGGGATGGAGCTAATAACGGGCCCACTAACGGCGGGCCCGTTATTAGCTCCCTGGTCCCTTAGCGGCTCCCGCTAAGGGCGCCTAGTAAAACCAGGCGCCCATAGCGGGACCCGTTAAGGGACCTCGTAATGCAGCGGTAAGGGGTTAACGGCAATGGCACCCTTACCGTTGCCGTTAACCCCTTACCGCCGACCTCATAATGAGGCCCAATGCCTTTTTACAGCCAGTCAACTCCGTTTTTGCGTTTCAGACTGAATCTACTACCAACAGAAGAAATATAGTCTATCTGTCTTAAAACAATACGACTAATATTTGCAGCTTGTGCAATTTTAACGGTAATTTACAATCTTTAAAGCACTTATTGATGCCCTGCCCAGCGTTGCAAAACATATGACTGATGCTAGTGAGTAGATTCACACATAATGACCTATGGTTAACAACTCAAGAATTTTGGAATAGAATGTCGAGTGGACATGAAATATCTATGACAATGGCAGTGTTGCATTTTTTAAATCAAATAGGTATAACTTCAATCAGGTGGCAATTAAGTAGCTTGATATTCAATAGGGATTTTGAGTTGGCATGTAGTTATTTTATGTTTTTTCTCTTATTAAGCATTTGTAAATATTGAGTATTTATTTACTATTTTAGGAGAATTTCATCGACACATAAAATCATTTTGAATTGGCAATTCAATTTGTATGAATGTATTGGATTATAAATGTATAATGTTATTAATGTCTTGTTTTAAAATAGAGTTGATCTATGCACAGGCACTTAAACATTTGTACCCTATTTTGGCACATTAGGGGAGATGAAAAATCTTGACGTTTATGAAGGATGGCTAGTAAATCATTTGGAAAAATTGAATGGACTATAACTGTGATTTTCTACCAGTTCTATGTGGGTAAGATGTCTAGCATTATGTTCTGGGGTTTTTACCTTATGTCTTGCTATAAATTGTTATTTTTGTTTTGTTTTTGTGTAAGGTTGACTTCCATATGACAATAAAAAAAAAAATATATATCTATTCCATAGAAAAGCTTCTCGATGTATATTTGTCGCTTGCCTGCTAACGCTTTACATTCCAAAATCAAATTGTGTAGGATTTCAACAGCATCAGGAGCTCTACAAAATCTACATAGCCTATCCGGTCTAGCTATCTTAAGGTAAGCACCCACTATTTTCTTAGTTGGGAGGAGATTTAAACTAAATCGCAGAAACGAGGCCCTGCGTTTTGGATCCGGAAATTTCCTTAAATAGTATGGTGCAAAGTTCAGGGGTTTTGCAGTTTCCATGATTTGAGCAGAAGAATAATAATTCATTAGACTTTCCCTTGTTAGGATCCAATAATTGATTCAAAGTTTTTACCTCACCAGCATAGTAGAAGCAATTAGGGGTTTTGACGGTTAGCTCCAACGCATTTAGTAGATTGCTACCTTGTTTGACCCACTGAGCTACTTCGATTTCTGTCTTCTCAACAACAGCTGGATTTAGGACACAAAATAATGTTTTTTCAGTAAGGACCAATATTGTTATATATATAGTCAAGTCTTTCCAGCTTAGCGGGGCTTAGAGGGATAGCAGGCCCAGCTCATATCTGATGACAGCAGCCGGTACACATTCAAGTGAGTTCAAAACTCGCCTCCAAAAGAGGCCTTCAAGTCTATCCCACAGACCTCCATCATCAGATCTTACGACTTCAGCTCCATAGGAAAGAATAGCAGTAACCTTTGTCTTGTAAAATTTGACAACCAGAATTAAGGAGTAATACCCATACCGCATGCTAATCCCTTTAGCTTGACCCGCAGGAGCAATACATTTCTCTCGAAGCCCCCCGTAGTGGGCCATTGTCCTATTCCTCACATAGGATTGGGAACCCAGATAAGTAAAAGAGGTTATGGCCTCAATGGGAGAACTATTTAATGACCAGTTTCAGTTGTTTTTACATGTATTGCTGTTTTTTGACAAAATATACAAATCTTAGTTTTTATCGGGTTAATAGCTAGCCCACTGGTTTTCACATATGTATCGAGGGCAACTAGCTGATGTTGAAGCTCAATGGGGGTCTAGTTCAATAAAACCAAATCATTGGCATTCAACAGTCAGCTGGCAGCAAAATGTTCAAATGTCGGTGGAACATTTGACCTAAGGTCTCTCCAATGTCTGTGATGAACATTTTAAAAATAAATGGTGCCAATTCGCAGCCTTGACAAGACCCCCTGCAGGTCGGGATTGGTTGGGATAAAGTACCTTGGTTATTCAACTTAATTTGTACCTTTGTGTCTGTATGAAGATGTTTTAAGATGGATATATATGTTAAAGGACAACCTCTTAACTGAAGTTTCTTCCAGAGAAGAGATCTGTTGACACAGTCAAAGGCCATTGTCAGGTTTATAAAGGCCACATGAATGAGTTGCTGTTTGATGCTTAATGCTCTAGTTTGGAGAAGAGAGAGAATTAACCTGTTGAGAAAGGTTGAGAAAGGTTCCCAAACATGTTTCAACACCTGATTGATTTACATAATGGATCTTCCCCTCATTTGCCAACTTTTCCAGATGTTTCAAGAGAATCGATGAAAAAAGCTTGCTGTATACATCCAGCAAAGCTATCGGTCGATAGTTTATAGGGAGCACCCCATCTCCTTTTTTAAAGATAGGACAACGTGGGAGAGTTTCCAGGATGCAGGTGTGATTTTAGAGAAAATGTTCTGGTCAAATAAAGATTTTACGATTTTAGACCAAAGGACTGGATGACTTCTCATGGTGATATTGGAGAGCGAATCAGGTCCCTGTGCTCGCAGCGGTTTACCTTTTTTCATTAGATGGCAAATGTTATTGATAGCGAAGTCCAGGGCCCAAGGCACATCGGAAGTGTCTATATCTACCAGAGAATGCAAGGGTTTAGCATAGATATCAATTTTGGATCGAATTTCCCTCATAACCTTTACTCAACAGCCTATATGCCCGAGTGGAAGATGAACTGTTGATTAATTTCCGAAAACCTGCTACAGTGTTGGAGGATAGGCTAAACAGCAGCAGCTTGGCCTCCCTCTGTAACATGCAATATTTGTAATTTCTCAACCAGTTTTATAGTGCAATATAAGCTTGGTCGTCTCCTGTTTAACATTGGTAGTTGACATCAAAGTCAGTCATTTAAATATTTGTCTCAATTTAAACTTCTTATCCCTGATGGTAACATCAAAACCATGATTACATTTGGGAGCCTTTCGTAATTTTGACCCAAAGGCGGTATTAAAATTAACAAAAAACAACAAAAGCAAAGTGACTATTCAATCTCAAACGATTTCCTCCATTGTTAATTGTAAACTCAGATATTTTAGTGGCTAGAGGAGGTGAGTTGTGGATTAAAGTCATCTTCCATTCTGCCAATAGTGGTAGATAGTCACTAGCCGAGGATTTGATTACCTTAAACCTAAAGAAAGTCTCAAAGTCAGTGGCAAACATACAATCTATGAGAGTTTTCGAGTTTGCTTAGTGCCAGGTGAATTTAGATGGAATATCTCCTGGAATGTTACCATTAAAATGATGGAGACCCCAGGTGTCCATGAATTTAAACCACGCTTGCTCTCGGGACAGAGATTCTCTGTAGTAGTGCCACAAACAGTTGGGGGGAGCCCACCCAACTCCACATGTGCAATTCAAGTCCCCCGTAATAAAAACGTTTGCCATGTAATCAGTGCTTTGCCTGCTTTTCCACCTATCCATAGTGAAATATACTTTCTCACCTTCTGACCTGTACAATGCCTTTCTCACCGCTAGAACTACTGCATCATACAACACACAACGTCGTGCATAAAAAGTAGGCCCAGCTGGGAATTTGCCAGAAGACATCAACACTTGCCATCAGCTCACTGAATCCTTTGTTTTCAGCAAAGGCATATGGAATAGGGTCTTCTGTCAGCATTATTGCCAATTTAGCATTGGACATATTCCTGATTGATCAAATGACTCGCCAAGACTGGGCTGGCATATATCATTGTTCCTTTACTGATACTTTGAGTTTGGGTGCTGCTGATGGCCCTGACAGGCAATCTATTTGTCTGCTGTAGTCACAAGCCACTGTGAAGGCATCATAAAGCAAGACAAAGACAATATATTTAAAGTTCAAAATAAAATGGTTTATTTTATTTTGGATTGTTGAAGGCCTAACTTGCCCTATGCTAAGGTGGGATTTCCCTAACTGAATGAAACTAAGGAATGTCTGAGTCAAAGAGTTCAATTTAAAAGTCTGTCTGTGTCCAAAACCTATCCTTGCCCTCACAACTAAAGCTTAATAATGTGTAGATAGGTCAGTAATAAAAGAAATGGGGATCAACACAACGTTCTGAGCTTCTTCCAGCTCTTACCTTCCTTTTCAGCTCCCCTTCCCCAAGTTCAAGAAAGTTCCACAAAAGTCTGGAGATTACCTTTCCCAAGTTCAAATAGTTCCACAAATCCTTGGGGTTCCCTTCGCCAAGTTCAAGGCAACATAGTTCCATACAAAAGGGATTTGAGGGCTATGTCCTCAAGACAGCATTTCAGGTCATCAAGCCTCAGGGTTCCCTTCCCCAAGACTTTAATGTAGCAACTTATCCTTGTTTCAGTCTTCCAATGTTCAACACAACTCCAGGTCAACTTGACACTTCTTCTGGATTGCATTAACAGTTCACTTACAGTGATCTTTCTTGGTTTGTTTCTCAATGTCTTTGGCTTTCACAATTGAGGGTTCCCTGGTCTAGGCGCAGTTGTCAGACCATACGGTCCACCCATCACAGGTCGCGCAACCAGGATCCCTAGGCTCTGTGGCCCACACAGGTTCTTCTGCCTCTGTCCCTGTGTGTAGGTTCAGCCTTAATCTACTTCTCCTTGTCAGCCTTTTGGCTTTATGTGAAGGGTTCAACCTCAGATTCACAAAACACAGTTTCTTGGTTTCACGAGATTCACAAAGCAAAGCTCCATGGTTTCATAAGATTCACAAAATAAAATTCCTTGGTTTCGATCGCTGCTTCTTTTGGGCTCAACAACCACTTTCTCTGTATTTGTCTGGATGGCCTTTCGTTGGGTGTGTCTCCTCGGTCTAGGCATTGTTGTCGGACCACCCGGTCCACCTACAACAGGTCACGCAACCAGGATTTGTCTCTTTACCATTCTTTAATGTTTTCATTAAGATACGATTCCACTGTTTCAGCTTCTCAGTGGGAACCTGACTCACAGATATGTCAGGTTTGGATTTCCATTCTTTTATGTTCCTTCTGTTGGCTTGGCACCGCCTCTTCTATTGTGCTCTGCTTTCACTCATATGACTTTGCCAATGCTTGTTTTCTCAGTATTGATTTTACGGATTTTGGTAATGCAGGTTCAATTGGTGTGCAAAATTGAATGAGTTCTCTCAGGTTTAATGACAGTTAAATATTCTCAATGGAAAACAAACATTCTATGTCTTCCGTTTCACTTGCCAGTAGCCTTAATTGATTCACCAATGAAGAAATACCTTTCTTAATGCAACATGTGTGTTAGAATCTTTAGAAGTTTACTTCTACAATGGAATGCAACTTTGTTTCTATTCGCATTCACTCGATTCACCTCATAACTAGAATAGAAGAAAGGAATCTCACTTGCGTGCTATTAGTTACAATGTATTTGATTAGTACAATTGCGTACGGAGTAGTCCGGGTTTTTCCACTCATTGAAACTCAACGGCTCTTCAGCATGTCTCTGATCAAACGTGGGTCTCTCCTGGTTCCAATCTCTGCCAGAGCTTGACTGCTGGTTGCCCCCTTCGGCTCTGCTGGGGTTTTCGTCTGCCCCTCTGACACTCCAATGTTATCATAATACGCTGAGGTAATGAGCACTTACAGACATTTTTTTCTGCCATAAATGGTCTGGTACACGACCGCTGTCTGTGGCATAACCTCTGCAAATTAGAGCTCCTGCTTTAGCGACCATATCAGGACCCGGCTTTACTCTCCCGCTTATCGTAGTCCTGGCGTCTTCCGCCCAACAACGGTTCTGCTTGGCTTCTTCAGTTACGGCATCAGACCCCCGGCTTCCAACTCGTCTGGCAGCTCTCTCCAGGCCTACTCCACCAATTGGAAGGTATTTTTATATCTGCTGAAAGTGCTACATGGGCCCATATGTGGGCCATTGAATTTCCTTAAATTGGCAATATCTAGCCTAGGCACCATCTACCTGTTAATCTATGTTAAATAAACATTTGTTGCACTCAAAATAAGTTTGGAACCAGTCCTAAATTGTATATTAGATATTCTTTAATTTCTATTAATTCTGAAAACATTGCCAATACGTGTTTGCAACTTTTAAACAATGGTCTTCATCAGGACTTTAGACATCACAAAGTAGTTATAAATATCAAAAATAAAAATAAGATACATTGAAATATTGATATACAAGCCAGTAGCAGGCCAGCGATGTTGCCCAACGTAGGGAAGCAAAGAAAACATTAAATATAATACATTGAAAAAAAAAACATTATTATTACTATTAATCTCCAAATATTCTGTCTATTGTATTCCACATGTACTTGAAAGTCATTTTAGCATGCCCATACGTATGTATGTTGACACCCTTTGATTCTTTTAACCTTAAAACCATTCTAGCGTCCACCACCAACACTCAGTGTATCTTATATTAAATAATGGTCTGTCCTAATCCATTCAAAGCAACTAACGTGTTGTCATGACCAAACGCTGGAGCCTTTGGAGATGCTGGTGGCGAGACTAATGTTCGGTCAGGCTTTGTACAAACCGACATCAGCGGTCTAGTGTTTTTCCCACGATGGCCACCGTATGTACTTCTCTCGATCAGTCCTCCGCTCGGCATGTTGCAACCCTCGATTTTCCGGGTTAGAGCTGCCGAGTATTGCTCTTGTGTTTGATTCCCTACTCCACCTTCGCTTCTTGGCTACCTTTTGTCCCTCTTTCATCTGGCGGATCTGCAGCTATTGCTATTCCATCTGCCTGCTTTCTGCATCTTCTTACCATCCTTGCTCGCTTGTTCGTTATTCCTGCTTGCCTCTTTTCTGCCCTTCCATTCTATACTGTCCACTTGCCGGAGCTTCCTGCAAAACAGACGGACCATTGTTCCGTGGACCTGGATATTTTCTACATCCTTCAGGCCAGCAACATTGGGAACACTTTCAGGGTTTTCCACGTCGTAAGGCTTTTTCCCTTTTGAGGGTTGGCTCCACAGAGTCCATTCGGCCTGGCTTGTTCTCCAACCAGGCAAGGTGGCCACCGGAAGAGCTCACACTTATCTCTTCACTAAGAAAGAGAAGAAACACGGCCCTAGAAGAAGAAAGAAGAAGGGTGAGCATCAAGGGGAATCACCTGAAGATACAGGTGAGGAGTTTGAAGAGGAATTTGTCGCCTAATTCTGAGACGTGACTCAACAAAAATCTGTGTTTGATGTGATTTAACTTTAGTATTGAGCAATAATTGCTGTTGAAACTTCTTTACTAGAAAGATTCCAATTGTTTCTTAAGATGATTTTTTCTTTTTTTTTCTTTTATTTCTTCTTAAATCACCTCATAGTTACGACTTCCAGTTCTGTCATAAATTAAGTAAGTTTGTACACTTTTTTTGTCACTAACCTAAATAAATAAAATATACTCAATGGTTCTTTCCTACCACTTTCAAATAATAATCACGGTTGTGAATATTTCAATATCCTTCGCATTTGATCCCACTTCCTGAAACCTGATCGAAGACATGCAAAACTCCATGTCACAATTCACATTGCCCCTCACAATCATAGTTTGTATATTGTCAAATGGCTCCAATTCTTACCTAATTGCTCAGCACCTTTTCTCAAAAAGGATTTTCATAATGTCCCAATTTAGTTCATACAATCTTAGTCATAGCGAAATCGATAAACTTCCATGAGGCGATCGGCAAGCGCTGTAGTGTCAACTTTCACAAATTCATTCCACACAGAACTCCTGGAACTGTCTGTTCCCCTGTATTTTTCATAAACATTTTCAACACATTACAAACCATCCATTTACCGTCCTGTACAGCAATGTAATGGTAACTTGCTACTTAATACTGTCCTAAGCCACCAAGGACCCACAGTTAAAACCATATATTCACCATCCTCTACAATAGTGTAATGATATCATAATACTTACTACTTCCCTCAGTGACTAAGGATCCAAGGTTTGTCTATTGCATGGCCTGATGGAAAAAAGCATCTACATAAACACCTCAAATTGTTAATTTAGTCTTGTTGGCGGACACTGAAACTTGTCAATACCTCTATTATTGATCTCTCCACAACCTCCAAAAAACCTGTATAAACAATTTTATAGATATATTAAATCTGTTAAATATTAATGTCTAAATAAACACCAATATGGGAGTACAGAAAGATTTTTTTTCTAAGAATCAAAAATTATAACCTACTTGTTTTTTGTACAAAAACAAGTTCAATTAAATATTGACAAAGAATATTGAATGTCCAAACTTTAAAGGAACATCCCCATTTCATGATTGGAATTAAGGCCTCTCAGAACTGTTCTATATTTGCAAATCATTATTGCTTCCAACCTATGAAGCTCTTTCTGTCTGTCACCATACCTGTTTTTTTGTTGTAAAGTTTTTAAACCTATGATCCTGATTCTTGCCTGGTCATCCATTGGGTGGCATTCCTTCCAATGTTCCACTAATTGCAGTTTTACGTCTTACTTATGCAAGGTATTGACTAGCTCTCTGATTCTCATTCGAAGCTCACATATTTTTCTCCCTATATATATATTAGGTCGCACACACAAATGATAGCATAAACTACAAATGTACTTCTGCAATTTATTAATTTTGTGATGTTTAATTTGTCGACAATGTTGATTTTCATACTTTTACATTCAAATGTGTATTGGGACATGCTAAAGTTCCCACATTTAAAG
Source organism: Ambystoma mexicanum (assembly GCF_040938575.1). Lineage (NCBI taxonomy): Eukaryota > Metazoa > Chordata > Amphibia > Caudata > Ambystomatidae > Ambystoma > Ambystoma mexicanum. Next base: position 154,153,494 of record NC_090936.1, read on the forward strand.
AAACCAAACGCATTAAATTCACAATTAATAGTCATGTAACAGAGATTGATTTTTTAGACACAAGCTTGAATGTTAAAGGAAACAGGATTATGTCAAAAACATACAGGAAACCTACTGAAGTGAACACTGTTTTGTCAGCAACTAGTTGTCATAAACCTAGTGCTATTAAGAATATTCCAACTGGGGAATATATTAGAGCAAGGAAGAATTATAAAGAAAGTGCAGAATTTGAAACAGAGTGTATGATCCTCGACACTCGATTCAAACAGAGGGGTTATGCGGCAGATGTTGTAAAAAAAGCAAGAGAAAAAAGTGTACTGATAAATCGAGTTGATTTACTTAAACCAAAGGAAAGAATCAAGATGGATACTTTGCAAAAAGTGCAAATGGTAACCCAATTTTCTGCAGATGGGAGTGAACTATATAGGATATTGCATAAGCATTGCAAAATAGTGCTACTCGCTCCTGATCTAGTCAACTATGTAGAAGATAGACCAACCATAGTATATACTAAAGCACCAACTTTAAAACTGCATTAAGCCCATTGTTCTTGCAACCTTCACAACAATCAAGGACATGGTTACATCATAATTTGTTTGGTTTCTTTAAACGTGGGAACTTTAGCATGTGCCAATACACATTTGAATGTAAAAGTATGAAAATCAACATTGCTAATCAACTTTGCTGAGGAATTAAACATCACAGAATTTATAAATTGCAGAAGTAAATTTGTAGTTTATGGTATCATTTGTGTGTGGGGCCTAATATATATATATATAGGGAGCACAACATGCGAGCTTCGACTGAGAATCGGAGAGCATGCCAATAGCTTGCATAAGGAAGACTTAAAGACTGCCATTAGCAGAACATTGGAAGGAATGTAACCAAATAGATAACAAGGCAGGAATAAGGTCCCTAGGTTTAAACCCAGGGGTGGTGACAGACACAAAAAGCTTCAGAGGTTGGAAGCAACAATGATCTGCAAATATAGAATGGTTCTGAGAGGCCTTAATTCCATTTATGAAATGGGGGTCGGGGGGGTCCTTTAAAGTTTGCAAAATAAATATTGTGTCAATATTTGATTGAACTTGTTTTTGTACAAAGAATGATTAGGTTATCATTTTTGAATCTTAGAAAAAAATCTCTTTCTGTACTCCTGTATTGGTGTTTATTTAGACATTGTATTAATATATATATATTGTTTTAATTAGTTTAATCAACTACAGATTTTTACAAAACAAAGAACAGTGAAGTAAGGGACATCAGGTGCAGTTGAAGTATATCTTCCATTCAACATTTGTTACTTATTCGTAAATGAGTCCAAGTCTAGGGTTCACAGAGCGATTCCCGTTGTAGCCGGTTGTTGACAATATACTCATGGATCTTTGCCGTTGTGATCTGCCAGTTGGTTCTGTCTCCGCCAATCAGCCTGTGCCACCAGGTTTCCTCATTTGATTGCATGTCTTTTTCCAGCAACTTGTTTAAGTATTGTAGTCTGATCGATTGAGTTCCTGTACATGAAAGTAACAAATGCTGTATAGTTTCTTTTTGCGGGGACGTTGTGTCTAGGCAGAATCGGCAGTTCGCTGACAATGAAAGGCCTCTGATGTATAGAATTGTGTTTGTTTTTCGAGACGGTTTAGCCTCGCTCTTAGGATCAGATCACGTGCTGCCCTATTTGGAAATTTACTTATGAGGTTTTGTAGCTCATTTAGTTTTTTTGTATTATGCGGTAAGTGTAAGATCAGTTTGTTCCTTGCCGCCATTTCAGTGGTCTTTATCCCGTCTAGATCTTGAATTTTTCGTATAACCCTTACGGGGTTCTGTATAAGCTCTTCTTCACGGCTAACAATTGGATCTAGTAGCAGTTCATTTTCCTTTTTCCAGTTTGGTAATAACTCACATTGATTTTCTTGCATTTCTTTGTTGATCATTTTGTAGATGGTGTTACAATCTGTCATTCTGCATTTCCTATATAACATTAAGGAATTGCATCTTACCGTGCATTGAAGTGACTGAAGACTCAGCTCTGTCTAATAGCTACTCCTGATGTAGAGTTGGGCAGGCCTAAAACAGATCTCCAAAAGGCAGCTTCAAGTTTAGGCCAGAAATCGGTTGGACTTTCAGGCATAGCCTCTGCCCCGTACGTCACGGGGGGCACAACCTTCATTTTTTAAAGGTTGATAGTGGGAATTAATGAGTATCGTCCACATTTTTTGTCTATCACTTTTGCCTGCGCCGCCAGCTTTTGATTTTGCCTTGCCATATCACATTTAGAGCTGTCTAGTGTGACTCCTAGATATTTAAAGCTCTGGACTGTCTCTATTTCAGTTTCAGCCAGGAACCATTTGTTTATGTTATTTTTCTTTTTTTATTAATATCTATAAAATAGTTTGCAAAGGTGTTTTGGAGGTTGTGGAGAGATCAATAATAGAGGTACTGACGAGTTTCAGTGTTCACCACAATTTGAGGTGTTTATGTAGATCCTTGTTCTATCAGGCTATATATTAGACAAGCCTTGGTGACTTAGGGCAGTAGTAAGTAGCAGGTTATCCTTACATTGATGAACAGGAAAGTAAATATATGGTTTGTAATGTGTTAAAAATGTTTATGAAAAATGCAGAGGAACGGGTAGTTCCAGGAGTTCCGTGTGGAATGAATTTGTGAAAATTGGTGCTATGGCGCTTTGCAGATCCGTGCATTGCAGTTTTATCGATTTCGCAATGACTAAGATGGCATCTGTACCAAAGGCTGCTAAATGGTATTTTGCAGCTTTATGAAAGGATGAGCCCGTTATGATTAGCGGTTGTGTTGACACATGTAAATTAGAGCCGTGTTTCCGCTTTGATGCGCCGTGCAGTAGACTATATAATGAGTCTGAAACAAATTGGTGCCCTCGCGCCGCACGGTTCGCAGCAGAAGTCAGAATGCAGTGGAGCTGAGGCTATTAGAAGCTTAAAAGGTAGAGGTTCAGCGAGAGAGATGTCTTTCAAGAATATTTGAGCCCGTCAAGGTTTTTGGGCGAAAGGTGTTTGTGTTTTGGGGGGGACTTTGGAATCTTTTTTGTGAAAGTGAATATGGTGTGTTAGAGTTAAGTAAGGCAAGTTCACACATTGAGTGACTATAGGAATAGATTTTTAGGAATCGTGAGCAAGGAGCTTAATTTGAACTAAAGTGGGATATTATGAAACTCGTTTTTGAGAAAAGGCACTGAGCAATTAGGTACGAATTGGAGCCATTTGACAATATACAAACTATGATTGAGAGGGGTAATGTGAATTGTGACAAGGAGTTTTACATGTCTTTGATCATATTTCAGGAAGTGGGATCATATGTGAAGGATATTGAATAATTCACAACTGTGATTATTATTTGAAAGTGGTAGGAAAGAACCACTGAGTAAATTTTATTTATTTAGGTTAGTGACAAAAAAGTGTAAGAACTTTCTTGATTTATGACAGAACTAGAAGTCGCAACTACGAGGTGATTTAGGAAGAAATAAAAGAAAGAAAATATCATCTTAAACAATTGGAATCTTTCTAGGAAAGATGTTCTAACAGTAATTATTTCTCAATACTACATTTAAACTGCATCAAACACAGACTTTTCGTTGGGTCACGTTATTATCATGGAATGGTTTAGGCCAGACCATTATTTAGTATAAGATACCCTGAGTGTTGGTGGTGGACACTGGACTGGTTTTAAGGTTAAAAGTATGGGCATCCTAAAATGACTTGCATTTACATGTGAAAAACAGCAGGCTGAATATTTGGAGATTAACAGTGAGAATCTGTTTTTTCTCTTTCCATGTATTATTTTTATTTTTCTTTGCTTCCCTGTGTTGTAATACATCACTGGCCTGCTACTGGTCTGTTTATCAAGATTTCGATTTATCTTATTTTTATTATTCATATTTATGACTACTTTGTGATGTCTAAATCCCTGAAGAAGAACATTGTTTAAAAGGCCGAAACACGTGTTGGCTATGTGTCATAATGTGCTCGTGCTCTGTGGAATGTTGATGCTTCCCCAGCAATCAACATTCCACAGTGGCGGTTGGGCTGGACTGCTGAAGGAAGGAGCCTGCGCTTGTGGGGTCCAGTAAATAAACCTTTACCTTATACATGGTGTCCGTGGATCTTGTCAGTGGCGACGAGGATTTTACTGGGCCCCGATCTTGTCACAATGTTTTCAGGATGAATGGATATTAAAGAATAACTAATGTACAATTTAGAACTGATGTTTTTTTGTTTCCAAACTTATTTTGAGTGTAACAAATGTTTATTTAACATAGGGTAAAGGGTGGATAGGGCATAGACTAGATATTGTCAATTTTTGTATTTGTGAGTCTTCTTTTGGCTTGAATCTTTTTTCTTGTTCCAGCAAAGATGTGGCAGGCTTTAAATCAGTTATTGGATTTTACTGAATCAATTGATTATAAAAGTGGTTAGCGCAGTGGAGTGTGTAAGCTCACATGTTACCTTAACATTGAATTTCCTTGCCTGACCTTGGAGGTCTCTATTATGAGGACACACCTGGTTGTTCCACAGGCAGGCCTCTTCAAAAAAAGTGCCCTCAAACCATCATCCGTGAATCGCATCATTTCACGACTTTACAAAAAATTCTACTTATGGAGGGTTAATGGTGTTATATAGTGTGCTTTATAATTGCACATTATTACTCCTGCCTTTAAGTGCTGTAATAGCATTATAGCAGGCGTTATTATTCCAATGAATAGTGACCAGTGTATGAACCACCTCAGAAAGATATCCAAAACAAATCCAGTGGCAAAAAGACAAAGACCCCAAGCGCTTGCACACAGAATATATATGTTAGAGATGGCAGCGGGTGATTGTATGGCATGGGTATTTTGCCCAACACTCCACAGAAAAATGATTAGATTAACAAATGTAAACAATCGCACTGCGCCAATCACTGTAAAGTTGCATGCAAAGGTGCATAAATGTTTATTCTTTCAAAGGTCAGCCTGACACGTGTTTCGAGCCTAAGGGTCTTCTTCTGAGGCTGAGTTAACAATCATATCATGTACAATTCATTGAATTCGACATTATTTACAAATGTTATGTGCGAATTGTACAAATAGTAGGTGATGGATTTTTGAATCATTGCTTATGATATTGTTGCATATACACTATCACGTTTGGATGCAATTAATTTTGTTCATGGCATCTCCTGTTGAACCTTGGACTTGTGCCTCACTCCATGGTATATTGGTCAACTTATGTAAATTATGAATTGTACATGATATGATTGTTAACTCAGCCTCAGAAGAAGATCCTTAGGCTCGAAACACGTGTCAGGCTGACCTTTGAAAGAATAAATATTTATGCACCTATGCATGCAACTTTACAGTGATTGGCGCAGTGCGATTGTTTACATTTGTTAAACCACCTCAGAAAGATGAAAGGCCAAATGGACTAGTGCATGATTCGAACTTGTGGAGTGCAGGCTGGCTCCACCGTTAGCGACAACAGCAGGTGGGTAGTTCATTTGTGAGTGACCCTCCAAGGTACTCCAGGCAGTAGCCATGGCCCGGCCTGGCATTTGATAATGATTTGCTATTTATTTAGTGCTTTTGCCAAAGCACTGTACATGGAACATCTTAGTACACCCTCATGCATGATCTACACACTCTCAGCCATGCTATGTGCACACTCACTCATGTGCATTCCATTTCTGGGCACCCTGAACCAACGGAACACCATTGGCCGGGATCTGCACTCCTTCATCCATAGGAACAAAACGTGTTTCCCTAGGAATTTTTGAAGTGACTGGGTCAGATCAGCCCTAGGTAGCCCCCATCTTGCCGAAAACTTTTACCATCCTATATTCCCCCAAACTCTGCGACCCACAAAAGAGTAGGAAGAGCATCCCCACGCTTTGAAGGCCACTTACGTGTAGCGGTTCGGTGCCAGTCTCTGCCAACCAATGTCAGTGGAAAAGCAGCACAGCAGTGTCAGCAGCAACTGGATACCATGCACACTTGTAACTAATGAATTACTTCAACATGGGATATTACTGCGGGGCAACCAATAGAGCAAGGACAGGACCCAAATTGCTCATCTACCAGATATTTCTGGATGCTCATTGTGCAAAATCAAGGAAGAGACAGCAATGACTACATCCGGTCCAGCCCCCGAGAGAGAGGGGTAGGACTAGGCAGAGGTGGAAGTGTAATTTAAATCATTGGTATGCCGTACTAGTTCTCTTAATTTTTACAGAGCGTATGTTTAGTTCAAAGGCTCAAGAAACGCATCCTTGACGCTTTGTCTTTCTTCTGAGCCACATATCGAATCGGCTCAGGCCGGACATTCAAGCACTGCCAGTTTCCCAAGTCACAGCTAGGCAGGCAGACACACACACACACACACACACACACACACACACACACACACACACACAGTACCCGTGGTTATGCAGGCCATTAAGGTGCTCAGGTTGCAAACGCATTCCTTTTATCAGTGGCACTGGCCGAGCCTTTCATATGCATAAACATTTCCAACTCAAAGAGCTCACAAAACATCAGTTACCTTGCACATCTGTGCAAGTTCAAGTCAGCAACACAAGACGCCCACTTACAGATTTGCTATATCTATGATGTCTACTGTCTTGCTATGCAAAACAAAGTTGCTTTAAGTCACTAATCAACATCATGAATAACAACAAGCTGGAAGTTTGGGACAAATAATCTGCAGGTCTATCTTTGTTGATTCCACAAATAGATTGTTCAGGTTGGCATTATCGTGCATTCTGGGATTTAGAGTTTACTATTCAGGATGTGAAAGTTAAAGCCACAATGATATTCTTTTGGCTTAACATGCTGCTATAACTAGTATTCACATGGTGTCATGTGGGTGTGGCTTTATGGACCCAGAGGCGTCACCTAAAGATTACACATCAATCTCTGTGGCAGCAGGTCCACATTAGCCTGAGCTGGATTTCCTAGCAGGCTGATTGTGAATGCCTCTCCGACAGCGCAACTGGCAATACTAGTCCCAATTAAGGTTACCTTCAGTTGTATTTAGTTAGACGATGCAAATTTGAATAGGATCTTGTTAATTGTTAATTGTTATGGTGATCCTAAAGTATTATTAATGTGTGTTATTTATTATTATTGTCTGATTAATTTTAGTTTATGATCTAACAAGATGATTATTAACAATGATGATATTAATGTTGATGATGAACTAATAGCATAGTTGAATGAGATGAAATGAAGTAAGATTTATGAATGAATAGTGTGGATGATCAAAATTGAAGTAATTTTATGATGTTTTATGTAAATATATTTATACTGTTGTAAAAGTTCATTTGGACTAAAAACAACAATAAATAAATAAAATAAATACTGTCTTGTGTGGGACTGTGAGAACGTGGAGGGCGGTTGACCTTTATCAGCACCCGGCCCGCACAGCAGCAGGTCAGACATTGCAAGAGGCCTCACCATTGTGGTTTCAATAGGGATGTGCGCCTGGTAGGCTCTTGTGGAAAACGTTTTGTTTAAAATATCCAGAGGGGTGTTTGGAGATTGGCTCTTGGCGCGTATTCCGAGATGCGGGGAGGGTTGCGTCAGCGACACTACATAAAGCATGCATCAAAGGGAATTCACTTGCCCGCCAACCGTTCTGCAAACTTAACAGCAATTCAATGATGTGTGAGTGAAGGTTCATCCAACTTTGTTTGCAGAGACCCTACAGTAAGTTAGAACGTGGGACATGCCGAGCCAGCGCGAAGACGCTGGTGGTGCTCCAGGCAGGGCATTGCGGGCAAGGGGTCACGAAGCATACCAGCCGAAAATTAAAATGTATCATAAAAAGGGGCAGTATTGCGAGGCACATGCTATTCCTGGAAAAGCTCTAAAATGTTGAAAAGAAATCAAATCTTACTACTCTCCTCACCATACACCCTCCTTCGCATTCTTATGTTCCAATTTATTTTAAAACTCATATTTGTATACATCCGGATCCATTGCACACTGCAAGTCGCATGCTCCAATGCTATGCGTGATGGTCTCCATTCTGTTTCAAGTACCCTACCATAATAAGGTCCCCATCCACATGTATAAATCATTACAGAGATTGTTAAGCCAACGTGTATAATTGTTGGATTTTTAACCCGAGACTACAGATACCAGAATGCATTTGTGCGAACACAAAACAGGGGGCACACAAGCTAACTCTGGCAGGAGGCACCCAGAAATTACAATGACCGCTGGGCGAGGTTGGACAGGCAAACACTGACATAGAGCTAGGTGTCAACAGATTGGTGACCGGTGGTCAAACTGATCTCATTGTGATTGCCAGGGAAGCCAAACACGAAGGAGGGTAGATAAGTGAAGAACGTGGGAGGACTGTCCTCGCTGAGTATGGAGGGGGGCCTAAACTGCATGGAGAAGGGAGGATGTGGGCCACGGGAGAATGGAGGCTGGCCACACAGGCCCACCCGTAGCATTGCGCAACAATCTCAGCCCAACTCTGCCACAAGAGCGAAGTCAACTCCATTGCCCCGCTCAAACCTCGCAAAACTAAACCCACCAGACACTCTAATGCCTGGCTCACCCCAGACCTTCTCAAACTTTGCACGGAAAAACTGGCATGTTGGCAAACCACCCATGCTGACAAAGACAAACTTGACTTTAACTCTCGCTCAAAGGAGTACAAGAAAGCTATCACCCGCGCCAAGTAAAATCCTTCGAAAGCCAGAATTTCTGAAGCCAAGTCCAACACTAAAGAAATCTTCTCAATTTCCAGAGAACTAGAGACCACAAACCCCCAGAACTTCACCAAAGACAAGGCATGGTGTGACGAAATACAAACAGCCATGCGTAACAAGCTGAACTCACTCTAAACCAACATCCAAACCACCAAACACTTGCTAACCAATATTCCCACCCTGGCCCCCTCCACCTCTCCTGACACCTTCTCCCTATTTTCATTTAAGGCCATACAGGAGCATGATATGATCAACCTTATGAAAACTATAAAGCCGTCCAACCGCAAGGGTGACTCATGCCCTGCCACAATTATCAAGGACTGTGCTGACACTCTCGCTCCATTCTTGACAGCTTTCGTCAGCTCCTATCGGAAGCTACGGCCCACATCCCTCGTAGCACAGTCTCTGAGACCGGGGAGCATAGCCCGCACCATCCGCATCTACGATTGAGCCGGGAACAATGGACATTACACTGCTCAATCCACACAACACATATGCAGACAGGTTGGATAAGGCAGCAACCAGACTCTCCATCCCCTGCCACAGCGAACAAGCCAAATGCGACAAGTAGCAGTCAAAGATGGCAGAAGGCTCCAAAGCACAACCTACTCTGGAGGGCCTGGCCCATGCCTAACAAACTCCAATCAGGTGTTCTGGAAGGTTGAACAACCTTGGCCACCCTGACGGAACAATTCCACTGTGTCTAAATATGCTCAGGTCTCATGCCATGCTCCAAAACATCACTTCGACAAGTCATATTCTGGTATCATGGAAGATTACCCGTTCTGACCCTCTTAAGGGAACCAGTTCTGACTTCCGAGAGAAACCAAGATAGGGCCACCCACACGGCTGCCAGTGCCAAGAAGTCATCGCTGGAAAAAGCGCTTGTCAAACAGAATTACATAACTTTCAAACCACTGTAGATTTCCTTACCGCACAAACTGGGGTTGCAATAGTCCTCATTCGCTTTGACCATGCTAACAACCTCAAGCGTGAATTCTCTGTCTATATTCCCTGGACATTAGATCATGTCCAAAGCACTACTGCAGGCAACTGCTTCACTTAAGCCGCAGAACCCGCATCAGCCATACCCACTAGCCCCTGCACCGGGTTCCAGTTGAGCTTCCGGACTCTTTAAAAAAGTAAAAGGCAGGCAGAGCACCGGCACCAGCCCTTCCCTTTCCATTTGCAGAATCCCACCATGTCTGAGATGACCTAGCCGGCCCCGCCCCTTGTTTTGTTATTTTTTTATTTTACGTACTGTGTGACTGACTTGACTTCACTTCGCTGAGCCTGTCGGCCCGTGTCCAGCACTAGAGAGTCCTCTCCTCAGCTGTGCTTGGGCTCGGCAAGGCAGGCTGCACCACTAGCACTGTGATGACTGTCTACAGCCTGCAGCAGGCCAGGCAGCATCTCCCAGTGGGCGGTAGCACGTGATTTTGCTTTGGCCAGGCCAGGCTAGCCACAGAGCCTTCCTTATAGGTCCTGACACGTCCACAATCTGTCCCGAGTCCTCTCCTGATGTCTTCCTCTTGCTGGGGTGTCACCCGGCGGCGGCCCTCCTCCCGGCTCCAAAGCAAACTGTCTTGATACTGACAAAAGAAACACAAGCCAAGAGATAGAGAGTCACAAGCTCAGCCTCTCTCTCTCAGTTCAGGAAACCAGAAATTTGTTGAAATGCAACCTCCATGTAGAGTCTTACTGAAATGATGTGGAAATTGAAATCACACAACAACAATAGGAGCGACTGCCTCGGCCTCCCGACTCACGCCACGCCGGCGGATGGCTAGGGCAGTGCCAGCACTGTGCATGGCCACAGCCTAGATATTGTGATGCATTCATCAAAGAAAGGAACACTTAGGTGTTAACTTTCTTTGATGAATGCATCTGCATTGTGCGAGCTGGCTGCCGGATGGTCGCAGCCCGCAGGTAACCTTGGCAAGCAATAATATAACTTACGTTACTTAGCGCAACGCAAGTTACTGTTTACCAAAAACCAGCCCCAGGGCTGCCAAGTGGTTCGGCCCATGGCCGAACGGCCGAAACCCCATTCCACCCCTGGAAGTGGGGGGTACCATGTCTCATCTGTGGGGACTTCCTTCTCTCTCTCCGAGTCTGCCCCCCGCAGGTGATTCTCCCTTGCATATTCCCTCCCAGGGTCAGGATCCACAATAGATTGTCTTTTTCTGGGCACCCGGGAGGAGAATGTTTTGGGGGAATAAGTGTGGACACCCTCAGATTCCTCACACCACCCATTTCTGCATGGGACAGCGCCAGCATGCTGCTGAGAATTTGTTTGCTCCTGGGTGTATGCTGTGTAATATGTTTGTCCCATTCTTGGGTATCGTGTTGCTTCATATGACCCAGCAGTGATGATGTACCCAGATTGGGCCCTGCCTTCCCACAGGAGACACCTGTTCAGCAAGAATGCATTTGACAAGATGCTGCTTTTGACTCTGTACAAAGAAATTCCACACCATAGATCTATGCTGTGGATTTGCAGTGTTTGTCACTGACTGTTGAGCAGAGACATAAGAAGAGGGAACCTGCAAGGTGCACAGATGCATGAGGTGGCACTGGTTGCTGCGATAGCCTGCCAGGTGCTGTTGTTGATTGACACACACCACTGTCAGCTGACAATCTTTTCGGTGTTACGAAGAGTGTGTGGACAGTAGGAATGATTTGTGGTGGCATTTCTGCACTTTTCACCCAGGCAGGATTTATGGTCGCAGAAGGCACTCTTTCAGGCTTTGTTTGTTCCTCCAACCCTTTCTCTGGATCACTATTGGGATTGGGTTCAGTATAAATGCTCATAGCCAAGAAACCTCTCCCAGTGTTCTCTTATGAGAAGAGGGGATTTAGTCAACGTCTCAATCATCATCACCCTCATCATCATCATTGCCATCATATAAATCAGAGGCCAAAGGAGTGAAAGGGGTGAGAGAGGCGCTGGATGTGCTCGGCTGGGAAACATCCTGCTCCTGTAACATGGCCAATAGGAAATGGCTCTGCTGCCCCTGACCTTCTGCTGAGACCTACAAATTCAAACCCCGCTCAAGAACACCTGCCTTTTCTGCCACAGATTCAGTGGTAGTCTCTTCAGCTGGCATCTCACCGGACCCCTGTAGAACCTGGAGATGTAAGTTGCTCTGTTGCAATAGAGTAACATAAGATACATTGCCACTTGCACCAGACGCGATCGTAGGGAAGTTGGGGTTTGGGCTGGCTGCATGGAAGGGGAATTATTACTATAATCATAATATAAGGGGCAGGAGCAGCTAAGCCAGAGATGCCATAGGAGGGACAAGTTGCCTCCTGCACAACCAAAGCTTGAATGATTGCAGTACTTGTTGTAGCAGTGATGGGTGCACAACCTCAAATTAGTGTCTGATGATGTACTATTCTACTACCCAATATTCATGCATTGCCAGCAGTTGCAACAGCTACTGTTCCAGCAGTGAACTGTTCAACAAGTTCACTGTGCCTTCCCCACCCCTTCCGACATACAGCCTTGACATCGGAGGACGTCTTAATTGGTGATACCTTTTGCCTCAAACACCACATGCATTGGCAGCTCCTGATTCAAAAGGAGGCAGTGCTCCATTCTCACCACATGTTATCGCTTGCACCATCTCCAATAACTTTTCTGTCTCCACCCACATTCTTTCCTGTTAGTCCAAAACAATTCAAGTGCTTGCTTTGTGTGTGAGCGCTCCCGTTCAAGCAAGCTGTCCAGTGCAAATGCATCTCCCGGTGTACTGTTCAGTGTGCACAAACAGGGGCTGTGTTGTTAGACAGCCAATCAACCTGCCACTAATGCCCATTGCCCCTAAATCAACACCAGCACCTCCCAAAAAATGTCCAGCACCTGCAAATTCGTTTCACCTGAACCAATTTAACTGCTTGTTTTGGGTGTGGCTGCAGCCATTTAAAAGAACTGGCCAAGTGAACTGTGCCGCGCTGGCCTCCTGCCCTTTGTGCACAAGGAGATGGTGTGTTTCTTCACACAGCCAATTAACCTGCCACCTGTGATAATTGCCACCACCTCCACCATTTTTTCTGGCACCCCCAAATTCTTTTCTGTTCCCCCAAAACATTTCAGCTGCTTATTGTGTGTGTGAGGGTACCTGTTCAAACAAGCCAACCCAGTGCAAATGCCTACTGCTAAGTGTGCTGAAGCAAGAGTTGGTTTGTGTCGCACAGCCAATCGGCTTGCCACTAATACCTGCCACTTGTGATCACTGCCACAACCTCCAACAATTTTTTTCTGGCAGTCCAAATTCTATTCTCCTCCCCCAACATAGTTTAACTGCTAGTTTTGTGCAGACGTTCAAACAAGCACCCCGACTGTAGATATACAAAGTAAATTGTTGAGGTGCTTGGCAGAGAAAGTGAAATCTCTCAAACAAATCAACAGCCAATCAACCTTCAATCAACCGTCCAGTAATTCCCACCTTCTGCGATCACCACCGCAAACAATGTTTAAAGTTCCCCCACATTTTGCTCTCTTCCCCGAAAATGGGTGGCAAATACATTCAATTTTAATGCTTGTGTGCTAGAGTGTGTTCAATCAAGCATCTGAGTGCAAATAGGCAAAGTAACATTTTGGGGTGCCTGGCAGAGAAAGTGAATTCTCACTAAATAATATCCCAAACTGCCTTTCTGTGAAATGGAGATTGCTTTTAAGTGGTGTATTCAAAAATAAAAAATAAAATTGTGTTATGTTGCGCACTGCCTGAAATCATCCTACCCAGGTTCTCTCCTTCAATATTGATTGCAATGATGTTTTGGTTCAAAGTCCAATAATCCCTACCAAAAAATGAAAGTATAATGCTGTCGCTCTCAAAGAGCGTGCGACACCTAATGCTTCATCTCCTTCTACATTTCCCTTCTTTCTGTCTCTCCTTAGGAGCACAATAAATGTAAAGCCCAAAAGGCCCTACCTAGAAAAGAAGGTTAAATGCTGCAGATCTCACACGACCGACACCAATCCATACCACCCTCATCAGTCTCAGCGGAGGCTCAGGAGCTCTGGCAAGCTTATACAGCCCGGTGAATCTAGCTACCCAAACTCATTTGCCCGAATCTCCTAAAAGTTCGGGAAGACCAGCAAATCCTGAATACTTTCAAAATTCTGGTGATTCGAGATTCGGACGAATAATTAATTTCAGGCTTAATCTCTAGGTTTGTTTGGTCTTTCTTCCTTCCAGCACATCTCAGGGTGCTGACCTGGGGGGGCGGGACCAATCTGAACCCTTGGATTATAAAAGATGTTTTGGGCTGTTCCCTGAGATGGCAAATATAGATATCAAGAGTAGAAATAGGATATCTTGACGCAATGAAAACGTACATGTCTACTTCATAATTTGGCAAGAAACAACGTTATTGAAAAATGTGTAACAGAAGTCAATTGATTTGAAAGAAGTCACATCTTCAACCAGGAACTCCCTGTATTTTATTGCAATGTACACACTCCCAACTCCAGAATGTATTCTCAGAATTAAGTGGCATGGGAAATTAAAAAAAGGATGCCACCTGTGAATTGATTGCTCATGGCACGTGAAAATAGTCTATTGGTTTCCCCTTGACAAGGCCTGATCCTTGCCTGACGTTTCTAGCAGGTCTGCATCACATCTCATTACTTAGAATGATGCATGTGGACGTGCTGCTGGTAACAAGACCTAATGAGAGCAGGTGCTACTTGCGCCTTTTAAATGGATGAGTCACAGATGTCCCTGGGCAGTGCAGCTGTCAGCCTCACTTATTCCTACAACTGTGATGCATGCGGGCTCCGGGCTCCGACGCAATATCAACAAATAAACAAACAAACATAAGGAGGCAGTCCTCTGCGCGAGTGCTAAAATGGGGTGCAGGTCTTACCGGCATGCACCCCTGACATTTCGAATGACACGGCCAGCAGACGCAAGCAACACAGCCTTATAAACTACATAACCCTTCAATCTTCCACAGACATGGCGTGTAACAGGATGTTGCAGATACTGAAACTAGTCAACTGATGCCGAGAAAAAGTGGTAAACTACAAGGACGATATAATGAGGGATGGGCACATTAACAATAATTCCATTTCTAGAGAATACACTGGAAACCGTGATGAAATGCCTCCGAGGGCCTACATCTGCCATTCGAGCAATCAACAAAACCACCCTTTTCGATTTTGTGCAGGCATGTGATAGGAATTTGATAGTCGATGCCATAATGGTGCTACATGGCCATACGATGGCACCAGTTGGACATTTGTGTGTGTAGCTGGGCATATAATAACAGTGCCTGGACA
This sequence comes from Ambystoma mexicanum, assembly GCF_040938575.1. Taxonomy (NCBI): domain Eukaryota; kingdom Metazoa; phylum Chordata; class Amphibia; order Caudata; family Ambystomatidae; genus Ambystoma; species Ambystoma mexicanum. The sequence continues at coordinate 154,168,522 of NC_090936.1, forward strand.
AGCCACAACGGTTGGCTTTGCCAATGCTTGAATTCAACAGGACATCAATGCAACGAATGGATGTGAGAACATTCAATATGTTCATAAATCAAGTGGCTGGAGGCACACTTTGTTAAGATTTTTTTTTTTTTACACCAGTAGTAAATTTACAGCTGCAATTAAGTCATTCACTCTCAGAAGACTGCTTAGAATTAACATTGGCACCCCTTTTACAGCACACATGTTGAAGTTACTGGTTGTTACAGTTAGCTCACAGACACCCCAAGAGGATGTGTTTTGGGTGGTGAGGAGTCGGTAGTGGACGGACATGACCATATGGATTAGGATGGCCATCGGCAGTCAAAGGGTGAGTAAATAACCAAACGACATGCCACAAGCTGTGTGTCTCTCCCCCATCCCATCTTCTTCCTTTCTGCACTCCAGTGGAATAATTTTAGCTTATAGATGGAAATTAAGTACCTCCCAACATCCAAAACTAAAAGGAGATGCCTAACTGTAGATGCTTTTCAGACCTTCTCTGGTAAATTAACATTTTTGGAGATTCCAGGAAACAGGAAGTATTGGAATTCAATTCACAGACCTGCTAAACAGAAAACACTTTTTTCTTTCAGCTCACAAAAGACAGTTGCCAATCCCCCAGTAGTAAACCCACTCCTCGGTGTCCGGATATCTACACAAAAGACATTTGAATACAGTCAATGTAAATGGGGGTTAGTTCATTATTTTCATGGCTAATGTTGGAACTGTTCCCAGCACGTCCGCTTCCGATAGCCGTCATGGAAAGGGAAAATTGACTTTTTTAGTAGCCCGGTCTCGCAGATCTTGCGGGCCAGGGTACTAATAGCTATATGCCCCTCGTGGCGGGGGCATTACTGACTCTGGTTATGCCCCGGGGCCTTCGTTAAGACAACAAAGAAGGTAAGTGGGGCTTGGAGGGCGGAAGGTAGGGAGAGAAAAAAAAAAGAAAAAACAAAAAGTACTTGGGTCCCCGGCGGGGGACGATAGAAGCCTCCAGAGCAGTGTGGAGGCTTGGAGCGTGGATGTCCCCGCTTCGAGCCTCCTCATTGGCTGAGGGGCAGCCACGCCCCCTGCCGGGATAAAGGCATGAAATCCCGGGCGAGGGATTCCCGGCCTGGTAATGCCTCGGCGAGGGCCAATCAGAATGGTTCTTTCATTCTTATTGCGCCCTGGCCGGGTCTAATATTGAAGATGGGAACGTCCTCTGTTTGACACACCCTGTTGGCCAGCACCCAGGCACCAGCCTAAGTCGCCAAGTGCTTGCCTCGTACCTGTGGGATGGTGCACTCGAGCCTCAGAGTTGGAGACCCCTGCAGTTATGGTCATTTACATTTCTACTGGTGTTCTGGTGAAGTGTAATTGTGATGAGCAGGTTCCAATCTTCAGCTTTGTGCTGCACATCATTGCTACACACCCACAAATGGATTTACTGCTGACCTTTATTTTGCACAAAATTCAATTTACTCACATTAGCTTACCACAACTCGTTTGTGTAATTAGCAGTTTCAATTGACCAGATCTGGATATATGTGTCTACATTTTCCATTTATCAAATATCCATTTCAAACGTTAGATGTTGTTTTTGAGTCAGGTGGAGCCCGTGGCTTTTTATTGATGTTTAAGCATTAGCACAACATCACGGACGGGTTTATTCCACTCCCACCCTTAACATGCACCACTGCTGCTACGAACGCACACTATCCGTTTCAACCCCCTGGACCTTTCCATGTGACACAATACACCACTAGTTGCACGAACATCCACACTAAGAAAACTACAGTGGTGACGGCACAGTATAAACGCTTTCAAAGTAACATAACATAATATACCATAAAATATTTTGCAATGCCAGTTTTTCATAATGTCTGATAGCAAAAGCCCTTGTCAAGAATCACTAGATAAATGGCACAAATGTTTGGCATGGCTTGCCATCCCGGACCGCTCATATTCATTGTCAATGTGTTGATCCATATCTTTTTATCCAAAAACGTGGACATGAAAAGTCTTCTTCATACTTTACAAATTGCCCTATCTTAAATCTCAGTTCAATTGGGTCTAAAATGGATCCGAGAAATTCCTCAAGATGATGGTGCAAACTGCAAACTACCTGCTGGACGACTGCCTCTTAAGGACATGAACTGAATTCACTGCAATGTCTTAATTAATCAGAATATCAAAATAATGTTCTCTTCAATCTATAACCTCCATCCATTGACAAGAAACAACTGTTTGCCTTCACACCTTGCCCCGTCACCCTTGCTTGCTTTGGGATCAGCAAAAAGCCCACGTCTAAGTCTCCTGAGCCATTTTCAGCAAAATGTGCCCGATAACATATTTATAATCATTCCTGCACACATGACTCAAAATCATCAACTACCAACTTGGCCATAGCATTTTCCCTGGTGTTTACTATAAAATAAATCCCTGGAACCAACTGGTAACCAAGTACCTTAACATCACTAACTTTTATTTCCATGGTAGAGAGGTCAAAAGGGGTGCCACAAGCCACCTTTCAGGACACATCCAGCACAATGTTCTCTTCAGTCAACCCAATCTTGCTTCTTCCCTTAGTGCAGCCAAGAAAATTCCACACTCCAAAAAGATTACAACTCACCCTGCATACTAAATGCCAAAGAGGCATGCCTCTGTCCTTCTCTCTACATCTCATTTTCCCAACACAATAAGTCATTCTTACTATAAAAAAAAAAAGAAATCACCACATGCAACTGTATATATATGGCATAACATTACTCATCGTAATCGTATTTCTGATGCTTGTATCTGCTTAGAGCACATGCTATGCATAGACCGACATCTAGTGGAAGCTGCAGAGTATTACAGTTGTTGTTTTTGAAACTCGAAAAAAGGGACATCGACAGGGCGTGCCAGTAATACTATCCCTAGTGTGACGTCCGTTGTACCCATGGTCCGTCACGCGCTGAGGTCGCTCAGATTGTTTTGTTTCTAACACGAGGTAGCATGAAGTGTAGCGTGAGTACAGGTGTAGTAAAACAGATGTGATAAGATAAAGCTCTATAAACATCTATGCACCTTCTGTCCAAGGGGAGGAAGGGTGGGCGCATGTGAATCTAAGCAGATACAAGCATCAGAAATACAATTACAGTGAGTAATGTATCAATTCTGAGGCTTGTGGAATCTGCTTAGATCACATGCTATGCATAGATTAGCGAGCAGTGTTAGAAGGTGGTGGGTTGTGAGAAGGTCCAGCGGCAAAAAGATGTTTTAGAACTACTTGTCCCACCTGTGTATCTGCTTTTGAATGAGTGTCAATGCATTAGTGCTGAGTGGAAGTGTGAACTGAGCTCCATATAGCTGCTTTGCAAAAGGTGTCCCGCAGGACATTTGCGATAAAATCCAAAGTAGCTCATGTCCCCCTTGTGGAGTGGGTTCTTGGTGTGAAAGGGAGTGTTTTACTTGATAGTGAGTAACAGAGCTGTATGCATCTGACTATACATCGTGAGATGGCATTTTTTGAAATGCAGTCTCCATCTCTGCCTGGTGCTACGGAGACAAACAGTTGGTCTGTTTTTCTAAGCGGTGTGGTCTTGTTTACATAGTAAAGGACCGGCCTCCTTACATCTAGTGTATGGAGTTTTTTCTCAACTGAGCTTGTTGGATTCTGGAAGAAGGCCGGTAGCTCAATGGATTGGTTCACGTGAAATTTGGAAAAGAATTTAGGTGAAAACCTAGGGTGTGTAATTAAAACCAATGTATCCTTGTGTATGACAAAGAATGGGTGCTGCGCAGACAATACTTGCAGTTCACTAACTCTTCTTATGGAAGTAATAGCCACTAAGAAGGCAGCTTTATATGTCAGGTGTTTAAGATGACTTATGCATAGGCTCAAAGGGAGGTGCCATGAGCTTTGCGAGTACTACATTGAGATCCCATCCTGGCGGTGGGTTTGAAATTGGAGGGTGGAGTCTCTTTACTCCCTCTATGAATGCCTTAATGACTGGAGCGTTCAACCACAATACTTTACTCTGAGAGGTAGTGTAAGCTGATAAAGCCGCCAGGTGGACCTTTATAGAGTTAAATACTAACCCTGAGTCTAACAAGTGGAGCATATAGTTAAGAATGTGGGATGGAGTACATTGTACAGGGATTATTTGTTTAGACTGGCAGCAAATTACAAATCTCCTCCACTTGTCGAAGTAACAGTGTCTGGTGTTTGGTTTACGTGCCTCCTTGAGGATATCCATATACTTTTGTGGTAGATTTAGATGTCCAAACTCTATGAACTCAGGAGCCGTGCTGCCAAGTGTGTTGAGTGAGGTTGAGGGTGTACTGTTATCCCCCCATGTTGAGTCAGTAAATTGATCTGGCACAGGAGTTTGATGGGATCGCACATCGCCAGTTTGCACAGATGTGGGTACCATGGTTGTCTTGCCCACATAGGAGCAACTAGGATAAGCGTAATATGTTCTCTGTGAATCTTGTTCACCACTCTGTTCGTTAGAGTAGTAGGGGGAAAAGCAGAAGTACATTTCCCTGGCCAGTTCATCCATAGGGCGTTCCCCTTGGAGTATTGCTGGGGAAACCTGGACAAGCAGTCTGTGCATTACTTGTTTTCTTTTGTAGCGAACAAGTCTAGCGTGAGCTAATCCCACTGTGAGAAGATGTGGTCTACGACATTTGTGTCTAGTTGCAACTCGTGTTCCTCTTGTAGGGGATCTCTGCTTAGCGAGACTATCACAGTGTTGAGTTCCCCTGGAACATTTTGGAAAGAAAGGCACATCCCCCATCTGAATGTCAATTTCCATATTTTCTGTGCTAGCTTGGACAGTTTTAGGGAATGTGTGCCCCCCTGCTGGTTGATGTAGAACATTTCAGTAGTGCTGTTGGTTAGGATTTGTACCGACTGATTTGTCAGCTGTGCTTCGAACGATTGAAGCGCTTTGAATACTGCCAGAAGCGCCAGCAGGTTGATGTGGTTCTGTGCCGTGATTTGAGTCCACAGACCATGTGCTATGAGATGAAGGTGATGTGCCCCCCCCCAACCCAACCAGCGTATGTTGTAACTATCGCTTGCACCACCGGATCGTGGAAGGGTTTTCCCTTCAACAGATTCTCCTTTGTCCACCAGCGAAGATCTTGTACTAGTGTTGGTGAAACGACCACTAGATCGTCCCACTGACCGCTTGCCTGCGACCACTGTTTTGCCAACCACTCCTGCATTGGGCGCATGCGCAGATGTGCGTGTGGGACCAGGAAAATGCAAGATGCCATCAAGCCGAGCATACTGAGGTATTTGCAGTAGCATGTTTTGGACCCTTCTTCTGTGTTTGTGACAACTCTTAGGAACTGTTTGATTGTGCTTGGTACAAAAGGTTGATTGTTTCTCTTTTATTGAGAAACCCAATTGGAAGAGAAGGTTTATAGATCTCTGAGTGTTTTGCCTGCAAATATGAGGAGACTCCCCTCTGATCAGCCAGTCGTCCAGGTAGGGGTACACTGGGATTGCCTCCCTGCGCAGCTGGACTGCCACCACCGCCAGTACCTTAGTGAATACCCTTGGAGCGGATGCTATGCCGAAGGGTAGCACCTTGAATTGGTAGTGCTGGTTTGCCATCTTGAAATGTAAGAATCTTCTGTGCGCTGGGAACATTGAAATATGAAAATAGGCATCTTTCATATCTAATATTGCCATGTAGTCCCCCCGCTTGTGGGATTACTTCTTGTAGCGATGTCATGCAGAATTTTTGTGGCTTGACATAGGTGTTTGCAGGGTGTAGGTCTAATACTGGACGCATTGTTAGATCTTTCTTTGGCACAAGGAAGTAGGTTGAATAGATACCCTTGTTTACCTGGTTCGCTGGGACGATCTCGATGGCATTCTTGAGCAGCAGCGTTGCAACCTCCTCTAGAAAGATTTGTTGTTCTTCCTACATTGTTAGTTTTTGACGCAGCGGGTGGTTTGAGGGTCGCTGAAGTAATGCCACGCAATAACCGCCCGCTACGGTAGATAGCACCCACTTGTCCGAGGTGATTCCCTCCCATGCGTGGGTGAAGTGTAATATACACCCTCCTACTGGAGAGGCATGGTAGGGGACCTGAAGCGGGTGGTCATTGTTTAGGAGGTGTTGCTCCACCTCTGGAATAGGAGGACCTCCCCCAGCCACAAGATCTAAGCTGGCCTCTCTGGAAACCTTGCAAGGCTTGTCCCTGATTGTTTCCCCAGGATGATCACTGACGTTGGCCATAACCGGAACCCCTTGGTGAGTTTTGTCCTTGAAAGCGACTAAAATTGCCTCCGCCTCTTTGGCCTGGTGGCTTATTAATTAGCTAGCATCATGATTTCAGAGTGTCATACTCTTCTTTGGCCGATTTTAAACCACCCTCAATGGCTTTCCCGAACAGGACATTGGGTTCGATTGGCATGTTGAGGAGTGTTGCCTGCGTCTCAAGTTTAAAACCAGATTGGCGATGCCTTGTATGGCGTTTAATGATTGTCCCTTCTTCAATGATCCTGCCTGCGTTGTCTACAGCATCTAAGTTGTTCTTGAAGATGCAGCTGAACACTGCCTTGCCTTCAGCTACTGCAAGGGACAGCTGAGATTTCAGGGGTTCTGGAGCTGAAGCCATTAAGGTTGCAATTTCATCCCACTTGTGGCAGTTGTAGCTTGCCAATAAAGTGGTATTTTTTGCAATCCTTGTTTGAAAGGACGCTGAGGTGGCCACTTTCCTCCCTACAGTATACAGTTTTTTACTTTCCTTATCGGTGGTGCTTCCGATGAGGCTAGCTTGTGTTCCTGCCCTTTTCCGTGTTGTGGTCGTTGTGGTCACCACAAGTGAATCTGGTCGCAATTGCCCCCTGATGTACAGTGGGTCTGTGGGTGTAGGGTTAAACAGCTTTTCAATACGTGGGTTGACCGCCCACGTTTGGTTTGGGGTCTCTAGAGAAGGTTGGATTCTTCTTTGAATGGACTGAAGAATCTGTATAAATTGGGTGGCAGCTTTCCTGTCCCCTAAAATGTCCTCCACAAAATCTTTAACTGGTCCCCTGGGTCTGAATTTGAGTGCTCAGCTGCCTTTATGAGCATATCATTATACAGAGGTTGCTTTTCCACTGGTGAATCTGCCACTGGTGGGTCTAAATTGACGGCAGAGGGTAAGTTATACACATCCTCTTCATCATGCCCATAGTATTAGTCTGCTTCCTGTATTGTATCAATATCCTCAGTGTGTATATCTGGATCATATGAATGAATATGGACTGGGTCTTCCTGAGGGGAAACTAGGAGGGGGTCAGGACGTGGCCTCTTTGGTGGGGGTTGAGAAGATGTGGCGCCACTAGTTAGTAGCATGTTTTGTAAACTAAGCATAGCCTGGGGGATTTTCTCAAAAAAGTCTGCCATTAATGTCATTCGTCTCATAACCATGTCAATGTCATCAGAGGTCCACTGAGATGAACTTGGTATAGTGTACTTATCTTCTCTCTATGAGGATGGTGACTCTTTGAGGAGTGTTTCTTTGAATTCTTCCCCTTAAGGAGGCTTTCAGGGTCATGCTTTTGCACCAGGTGAGGGATTTTTGAGGTCTTGGTGGTTTTTGCCATTTTTGCCATTTGCACGGTGTGTCGAACTTCGGTGGTAGTGAGGGCCAAATCCACGTCTTCCGACGTTCAGCTCTTGGCTGTTGGTTTGGACACGGCGTCCTGCGTCATCTCTTGACTTTGGGGGCCTGTCATGTGGCGATCGGGGCCTCGAGTGCCCTGAGGACAGGGAACTGGTGGACCTTCCATTCGGCGCCGTGTGCGGGCGTGTAGACGATGTTGTTGTCGAGTCTCGGCCCCAGGGTATGTGTTTAGTGTGGGCTGTAGTGTGTGTGCTACTGCCGCCGGGTGTCGGACCCGTAACAGCGCCACCAGCCTGTCTATTGGGGTCAGGGGCTAGCACGTGGGAATCAATCGGTCCCCCATCGCCGTCTGAAAAGACAGTGATGCTGCAGTCGCTGGAGGCACCCTCCACATCCATGGCAGCCACGGCCTGCATGGCGTGGTAGGCCCAGCGCTTGGTCTTTTGGTCCTTGAGTGTTTTTGGTTTGAAGAGCTGACAAGCTTGACAATGCCCCTCATCGTGGTCCTGTGCAAGACAAAAGTTGCACACTCAGTGCTTGTCTTTCCAGGGGAACTTTCTATTGCAACTAAGGCAGAATTTAAAGAGTGTGTTTTCCATTTTGGGATGGGTGGGCAGCCAGGCGAAAATAGAGATGGTAAAGGGGAATATTGTAACGCTCACCTGGTTCCCACGGGGGCGCTGGTCTAGTCTGGATTGCTGTGGCCTCTTCTAGCGTGATGCGCAGGACCCGGAACACTGATTGGACAGGACCTCCAAATCGTGCTTGCCTGGCCCGTAGGAATATCCTTCTGCAGATGAGAAAGGGGATTAACAGTCTGCAGAATAGTGTGCTAGCTCCCCCCTTTCCCCCTTCCCCCTTCGTTCCTCTCTAACTTCCTCCAAACCCCGGTTTAAGCTCACCTTATGGTTTGGAAGGATGAACTCTATCCTGCTTCTGGTGCAGGGGCGCGTGTTCGTCCAGTTACTTCACTGGTTTTCAGAATGGCGCTGGCAAAATCCACTTGACTTTCCTGAGCGATGCGCCGTAAGTATGAAAGTTCAAAGTTCAAGTGAGGCCCCCTTTATGTTGTCTTTCTAACCTGTGATCTGTCCTTTATTTCAGGTGCAGAATGAAGGCGATGCGTCGAGGGGTTAAACTGCTGAGGTGAGTAGTGATGAGGGCGATCCCTCTAAATGTCCTTATCATTCCCCAGAAATGTCTCTTGTCCTTTCCCCATAGGGGCCGGGGTACGGTACCTGCCAATGGGGCGGCGCCGACCCGAAATGTGGAAGAAAAGCCGGTAAGTATTATGGCTGTTAATCAGGCTTTCCTTATGTGTTCCTTCTGCTCACCTTTTGTTTCTTCCTCTCTCCCCTAGGTGCAGAGATGTGGCGTCCGATGCTGACAGCCGCGATAGAGCCGGGAGATGTCTCGAGGACAGGTGAGTGAAGCGTGGCGCTGCAGCGAGCAACGCAATGCTTTTAAATGGAAGTCTTTCTTCAGGGATGCTGGCGAGAAGATTCCGGATGCAGGTAAGAAGTTTGAAATAGTCCTTCGTTTTCACCTTTCTCTTCTCTTCCTTCCTTGCAGGTCTTCCAGGTTCGAGGCGGGCGTGGCTGGAGTCCAGGAGCAGGAGCAGACACGGTGAGCGTTAAGCTGCAGGAAGCAGAACAACGCGAAGCATGAGCTGCTGTCTGGGCATGGCTTAAATAGCCTCCAAAGAAGTCCCAGGTATGTATCCTTCCCCAACTAGGTATGTATCCTTCCCTGGCCACGCCCGAGTGAAAAAATAGTCCCTATGAAAAAATAGTCCCTTTCAGGTCTCAGGGAGGCCTGAAGCGTGCAGCATGGTCTGCATCAGGTAAGTGCACAAAACACCCCCCTTTATGAGCCTGGCGCCTATGGCGCCAGGACTGAGTCCAAAGAGCCCCTATAAGGGGCAGCTGGGCTTTTACCCGAGGGCATGATGCCTGCTTCCGGGGGTGCTGGGCCTGGCCTGGTGCTCCGGGGGTAGGCATCATGACAAATATGCATTCTCTTAGAGCCGTAAGAAATATCCACCCCCTACTCTACCTAAAGTCTGGACCGTGGCCCAGTGTGGCCTTCCAAGACCAAAGGGTTGCGCCGAAACAAGGTCTTTGTCCAACGTTCGTCCTTTTCACCGCCGTCGAAGATGTTGCAGGAAGTCAGTGATTAAAAGGATAGAAAGAGTAACTAACTCTAATTAAGATATAATCAATGGCATTAGCCGAATTTGGAACTCTGCGATTTAGAGTCTGTCGATGATGATGGAAAAAAACAATCTGAGGGACCTCGCCGCATGAAGGACCATGGGTACAATGGACGTCACACTAGGGATAGTATTACTGGCATGCCATGTTGATGTCCCTTTTCGAGTTCGATAACAACAACTATAATACTCTGGAACTTCCACTAGATGTCGGCCTATGCATAGCATGTGATCTAAGCAGATTCCACAAGCCTCAGAAATATGCTTTTATAGACTGAATTCACCATCCAGGTTGAGCCTTCTTAAAGCAATCCAAATTCAGTCCAGCTCAGTAGCCATTTGGGACACATACATGTTCTATACAGTCACAAAGTTTTCTCAACCTTTGCATTGAGCCTTTCCCTCACGTTGAAAGCACTAAGGGTGCATGCTGAGAGACAGAAGAAAACTCATACTTCTGTATGGAATCCTTCTGCAGGCTTGAAACTTCACAACCGACCAGCCCACATGCAAAGATAGTTGTGCATCCCATCTGTCGAAGTTATCACCCACTGGTGTACCCAGCGTACCATTCTAGGGTATAACCGTGACCTCCAAACTGCCTCTCAAAACATCTTTGTTTGTTGATTTATTGCATAAAGCACGCATACACACAAAAGCTTTGTGGTGCTAATTCTCACAAGCACAGAGTTAGCATAGGAAAGCCAGGTATTAGCATAATTGACCTAAAAACATTTGACATAAAACATTTGATTGAATTTTTTTGACATTGTTTGGTCACATTTTATTAAATATATATATGGGGGTGGGTAAGAGTAGGTTGAGGGGAAGTGGGGGGCTGCAGGGAGTCTCCCCACGCTGTTTAGACTAAAAAAAGGTCAAATAAATTCGATCAAATATGATTAGGTCAAATGGACCCAAACCAGAAAGCCAAGCTAAGAATTCTTCCCTGGACCGCAGGCAGCTAAAGGGGGCTCCAATACCCTGAGGAAGGGAATTCTAAAGATTAGGGGCCAAGACTAAACGAGCAGCACCCCCATTCCTCCTCTTTTTACAAATTCTCAGTGCCTAAAGCAAGAGTGCACCCCATTACACTTGCTAATTCTTCCCAATTCCACCTACACCTTAGATTATGATAAAATCACACATGTTCCCTTCAGTTCTACTGCATGATGCTAGCCCTCATCCTCTCTAGAATGTGATCCGGCAATGCCATCCCGACAATCCAGCTAAAATCTACACGCTCCCCCCTCGGGTCTCAGCCCAGGCCGGCAGATGGTGCCCATTACTCTGGCATTGTTTCCCCAGACTAAACCCCTTTGCTTTCAGCATTACTCTAGTCCGCTACGGAACCGTCGACTCTAACCAACATTACCGACAAACTCTACCGCTCCAGTGGCATGCTCCCAAAATGAAGCTCATGAGTCCTCTGCTTAGAGGACCCAGACCTCATCAATGAACCTCACTCGTTCCTCTTCCAGAAATGTAGATTTTCATGCATCCGACATCCCTTACATCTTAATGTCATAACGTGTATACTGTATTCATGTGTATGCGCAACTACGCTTAGATATAAGTTATTGATATTCAAAACATTTCTCAATTGATCCCCAAACAACCAGCCTAAAAGTTGAAGGAACTGGATGGATGACAGAAAATGTATTGTAACAACCATTCCGCAAGCAAACCATGTCTGTTGAGAAATATTGATAGCTAATTCCATGCACTGAATGTCTGACAGGAGGGTCTCCAATAGAAAGAAATAAGAGACTGCATAGCACATGGAAGAAATACTCTTAGGAATAGCCGATATCCACTCATATTCTTAGCTGATACCTGTCGAGACTCAATACAAGAAAAGTCAAAGACGTAAAAACTAGAACCTAGAAAAATTCCTATGCTCTAAATCACAATTCAGAACAGAAGATACATGAATGGAAATAAAGTTGACTTGCAAAATCAACCATAAAACAGCAAATAAGACGGTGAGTAGCAATGGAAACAGAATCTGTGGGCAGAAAAAACTTGAAAAAGCAAATAAAGGTGGTTGTGCAGAAGCAAGACAAATGGAAAGACCGTGTAAAGCATTGTGTCCTATCCTCTCGCCCCTGATCGGCTGCATGTAAATCATTAATTGAAACTGAAATCACCTGCCAAGTGATTTTGTCCTGTTTGGGAATTTTGAATAGGCCCAAGAGTTTGGGCCGCATGTTTCAGCAGTTGCGGGTTTACCAGTGTGAGATCCTGATTACCGGGTCCAGTTTTCTTTCGCAGACCATGCAACCATTCAGCTGCCGGCACAAGCGGGCGTCCATTTTGTGTTGTGCTTGCCGTAACGTCCAGTGATTTGGTCAAATGGCAGTCTGAATTGTCCATGATGAATGGAGTTCTGCAATTGTGTTACCCGTCATGAAAGTAATGGCACCATTCTTCTCGCGTCCTGCTCTGGCCTTGCATTCGGCCAACAAGAGCCATGTTTGCTTATTGCGGGCCAGGGTTGCTATTTGGTGCATTCCAGGTTGCTTCTTTTACGTGCCAGCAATCATGCCAAAAGTAAAGCTCAAGCTCTAGCAATGTGCCTGCTGATGGGGCCACAGAAGTACTGCTCCATCAAAGACCAATATTATTGCCCATGTTGGAAATAAAGACAATACTTACAGTGCACACATATAACAAAACATTAGCCATGCACAGACATGCATAGCACATGGAAAATGTCTCCTCTTGCTAGGCTCCATTTTGAATTCCTATGCATTCCTATAATGTGCAAGGGCCCATCTTCATAAACTTACCATTATATTATCACCAGCGTCCAAAGGTTACATGAAACAATCCCTATGTGCAAGGAATGTATACACCCTCTGTACTGCATAGGATCCAGACTAAGACTGCATAACATGACAATACAATAGCTTCGATGCTAACATAGCAACACCACATGTGAGTTACTGGTACAGAACCAATGTACCTTGCTTACCTGGATCCAGGCACTGATGCAATTAGTGTTAATGAACTGCACTGCAACATAAAACCTACACAATTGCTTAAGTGCCAATGTGAGTGGTAATCTGCGGCCTGAGAACACAACAATCAATAGCAAATGTTGATGCTTGTGTGAATTGAACAACATACTTTTGGTCCTATTCTATCGCCCCACTTTTATTCCAGGCTTCTGATATCATTTTATAATTAAACTGTGACATCACTGCGTGTGTTATCACCAAATTAATAACGAGTTCATCTATTGCGGAGCTCATTGTTAACCTGTCTGTATCTACAAACCAAGCTTTATACATTGACAATGGTATGTATTTCTGTGTCTGAAATACAACATCCTTTGGTATTGAAGTACCTGTTTAGTTTGTGAAAGAGAGTGTTCATAAATGTATAACACCATGTGTGCTTCTTACTCAATGAAAGAAAAACACTTTTGTAAAAGAATGGCTGCCCTTAATTTCTTTATATCTATCAGAGCTATCTATACACATACTTTTAAACAGTTTTTACTTTACCTTCTGTCGGGACACCGGCATAAGGTACCTATGTACCTTATGCCGCTGTATCTTGCGTATAAATGCATGGGTGCCTTTTGTTTACCCACTGAATTAATTTCAGGAAAGTATCTCCCTGGAGGTTTAAATCTACCTATATTATCTTTTGATAAGGAAGACCAACTCACACTCTCAGTGTTGGCCAAACAGGACACACTACCTCACAATGAGTTGGTTGTGCAGCTCAGGGGAGGTGCAGGATGTTATATTTGGAAAACCACTAAAAAGTTACATTAAATCATCCTGTTTCAATAATGTTACTGGACACCTTGTCAGTCCAAGAGAGATTTCATTTAGCTGAAGAGTTCATGAGTTCTTTAGATATCACCAGTTGGTAGCGGAGGAAGCAAGTTCAGGTAAAACCAACGATGCGTTGAATATTTTGTGAAAGCACTGTGGTCAGGTGGAGCATTCACAAGCAAGGGGATGTTTGGGCAACAGTTTCCTGCCACTCCTAGATAGTGTATTGTGTTATGATGGACAACTGTGATAAAGCACTGAGTAGCACTTCTAAGTGCTGTGATCCACAGTAGGGTGTCCAACGCATTACATCTTTAGTGATAACAGAACCAATGTTCTCTGAAGCAGAGCTTTACACCTCATATCATAATCCAGCTCCATGTTCCCAGATCTGATATGATCAGAAGAACATATCATGTAATTAAACATGAGACTGGGCTACCCCAGGACAAAATGTTACAATGATATCAAATTCAAAGATCTACATATTAGGTTATTTAAGTTCTCATCAAGGCCACATGTTCTTTAAGTTCTTTCTCAAAAGAGCAAGGAAGAGGTAATCAAATGTTTTCATTCTTGTGAAAATGTTGTGCCACAGGTGTGCTAAATTCAAGGTTAAAGAGTGGGTGGATCATTAGTTTAATAAGTGCCCCCCCACACACACATGCCCCCCACACAATCACACACACTTTCTATCCTCCAGTACATTTCTTGCAATGTATCAGTTACACAACATTGGCTAATTTACTTTATATAATCCTTGAAGTATTGTTCTTTGATTTGCAGTGTTTTCATAAATGATCATGTGTTTTTGTGTTGGCAGGTTTTACAGTGATTCACATGTATGCGGCGTGTCCTAGTTTGAAGAATAGGTCTAGGCAAATGCAAGTGAAGTCAGAGACCCAAGCAGGATGCAAGGTTCTGGGGTCAATATCAGTTGCTTGTCTGGACAATGGGTTTTCAGAGAAAAGTCTCCCAAACAAGGATGTCCAGGATGAAACCTTCAACATCTTCAGCTAAACTAGATTGATGCTCTTAACAAAGAACTGTTAAACGGAAGCAAACACTACTGATGGGGGCGAGTGCTTATCGAGGTCAAAACAGGCTGTGAAGTCGTTGGATTATCATAGCAGGTGTTTCAGTGGTCTCTTTGGAGTGCAAGATAATCTCAGAGCAGAGTCTGTGGCTGGGTTATGGCACACGGTTTTGCTGCCCCCTGCCGGTCTCCAGGAACTGTTCTTAGTCAGACAAAGATCTTGAAGAAGGATTTGACTAAGGATTTATGTGCTCCACAATACATGTTCTACCAGCAGCTATGGCTGGTCATAACCTAATGTCCACTGTCTGTCTGTCTGGCCAAGTGTCATAAAGGGCCTCAAAGGGCCTCAAGTAGATTGGGCTAGCACATCCTTTCACACATCTGGATCCAAGGTGACAGAGTACCTTACGCCATTAGTTACCAGTTAACAGTTCGGTGAGTACCACACAGGAGCCGTGTGCTGTCCCACAGGATTGGCAAAGGTGATTCCAGCTGACAGATCTTTCCCGCGGGTCCAAAGTTTGAACAGAGGTGCTCACACTATTCGAAGCTGCCAAATCAGGGACTAGGCCTGTTCAATTCTGGAATGTAGTGTTCAGTCCCATTAAGGAATCTTGTGAAAGGAAACTCTTATCTGGTGCATCCCTCAGCATGTAAAACGTGTCTGGCTCACAAATTATCCCCTCAAATGGGAAACTGGTCAGCAGATTGGATCTTTAAGGCATTGATTGCTGTGTGCCAGATCAAAGAATGTGTTGTCACAGGGGTGAGTTAATTTAATTGAGAAGACTTAAGGGGGTTGGCTACAATCTAGTGTAGCAGATTTCTTTTCTTCCTCCCTAGGAAGACCAAATGAAGTTCTAACCTCATTCGAGGGTGCACCCATCCAAGCCTTGCTGTGCTCCTGTGGAGGATTTCCCTGGGTTGCCTTTTATGACAGTCCAGCTCACTGAGTGAACGGCGTGAGCAGTTGCCTCCACATCCATCAGAATAGCAGCCGGCCTTCACAGGTGTCTACTCTTTGGGCAGGATTGGCTCACTAGCGAGTTTGAGACAGACAATATTGCACAAACTGTCTACAGAATATAAAGTAACCTTGAGCAAAGAGCATATTTCTATTTGACGAATGAAAAATAGAATCAAAGGTGTACTTTGAAAAAATGTGTAGACTTCGGAGCCTCTGGGTATTAACTTAAGGTGATAAACCAGTTACGCAAAACAGAAAGTGATGCTCTGCAGGGTCTTTCTATAGGTGCGACTGATTGTAAGTGAAAAACATCAGTGCTCCAATGACACTCTACCCTGGCTGCTTAGATGTCCTGGAAAGTCCATATTGATTGTATTTGTGACCGACTGATCACGCCAATCGAGAGAACGGCAAATGATGACACAGCTAAAGCGCAAGTATTACAGACATTTTGGCACTCGGAATGGTTTCCATCTAAAAACAAAGTACCCATAATGCAATGCATCACTCTAGGCCTTCTAGCAGTTTTGTCATGAACCATCGGACGCGTCCTTTCTGGACTTCATGGTCCCTGACCCATAGGGGCCTGCACTCGGCAGTACTACCAACATGGCTGCCGAACGCGGAACGCTGTTTGCCAGTCTCTGCGTCATACGCACGACGTTCTACAAAGCTGACACGCCCCCGCGGCCCTGCACGTCTCAACGCTACCGCTTGCAGTAGCCAGACGTGTGCTGCCATAGTTCGTACAGCGTATTCCTTTGATTCCTGGTTCCCGGTCCCCTAAATTCCTCCTCCTTCATCTTTTCCCTTCTTGTCCTCAGTTTGCTTCCCGGATCTCCTTTGCACTCGCCTTCCGAGTGCACTCCTCGCCGTT
The DNA here is from genome assembly GCF_040938575.1 of Ambystoma mexicanum. Classification (NCBI taxonomy): domain Eukaryota; kingdom Metazoa; phylum Chordata; class Amphibia; order Caudata; family Ambystomatidae; genus Ambystoma; species Ambystoma mexicanum. The sequence continues at coordinate 154,185,025 of NC_090936.1, forward strand.
TCCTGGAACTTTCCCGGACATCTGAACATTTCCTGGAGACGGGACGCAGAACGCATGCTGGAACCCGAGGACCTACACACTGGGTTTTACAAGACCCGAACTGTGCGAAAGAAGACTTCATCGAAGAACTCCAATAAACAACACAGACAGGTGAGAAGGGGGGAAACCTGTGATAAGTTTGGTCTAATTGGTGGCGGGTGGTTTGCTCATTTGTGAACTCTGACCTTTATCACTGAGATGAATTATAATCTGAGGGAGAAATATGTCAGGAGTTGCTTATCATTTAGTTCAGGTGACCATGGTGTTGGCTTATGTCATTTCCTGTTTCATTGTGGGCCGATTAAAATAATCACTAGAGTAAAGGCAATTAAAAGCAACACGTAGAATCTAATTGATGGATTCATGCATTTTACTTGGAATTTTCTCTGTCCAAATTTTGTGCTATCTGGAATTTTCCCCCCACATTTTGCATCTTTTGTGCACTGCCTTCCGGACGTTTTTCCGCTGCTTCTGGGGGCCTGTTCAATTAAAAGGCGTTTAGGAGGAAATTATTTAAGAATGGGCATTTCATTATGGCAATCACAGCTGAGGATATTGAAGCAATGACAGCATTGCAATGAGGGAATGAGTTGTTGGGTGAGTAAGTGAAGTAGTGAGTAAATCATAGCTCTGCACTGGTCGCCAACTGTCTCTTTTTGCTGACATGATGAAATGTTATAATGCACTGTTCTACCGGCATTGTATTTAGTTTATTTATGTCATTGCATGTACACAAAGACACAGGAAACAGAAAAAAGTGAGCTCTTTGATCACAAAGGAGAGTACAGGAAGTAGAACATCAGATGAATGGGAAGTAGTGAGCCTCTTACAAGGGGGAGAGTTCAAGTGGCATGATAACTGGGTTTGAGAAGGGGTAAATGGAACAGATACGGAGCAATATCACAGACAGAAGTAGAAGAAGTAAGTGGCATCATTTCTGTGCATGTAGGCAGTCTGGTTGTCAATCAATTGCTCAGATTGCAAACTCGTATTTGTAAGTGCTAGAGTGTTGGGAAAAGAATGTGAAAATTCTAGTAGGTGGAGAAGGTGAGGTAGCAAGAGCGTAGAAGGTGAAGGTAGCATGATTTGAGAGCAGAGTGTAAGAGGACAGCTCACAAGCGAGGGGGGACTTAAGGTTTGTTTTATAATACATCTACATGGGCCTTGCCTTGATTTGGAGCAATATGAGGCACAGTGTGGGTGAGGTGCCCCAAGAGCGGCGCAGGAGGCGGAGCAAAGGTGGAGTGAGGGTTTGTAGAGGTTTATAGAAGAGGATAGATATGGGGGTGCTTTACCGTGGATGGACATATGTACTAGTAGGAGACATTTGAATTTGGCTCTGTTTTGCATGGTTAGCCAGGCAGCTTGATGGCGATAGGAGGAAGTAAGGGTGAAGTAAGGGAGCTCAAAGAGAGTCCTGGTCGCAAAGGTGATAATCTTGGTAATGCGGAGAATGAATAGTTAGGAAGACCAAAGAGGATACTGGCACAATTGACTACTTTAGAGAAGACAAGAGTGGTTATGAGATGTTGTGCAGTTTAGAAGGGAAGGAGGTGTCTCATTTTCCTGTTAGTTAAGGAGGTTGAGGCAGACCGCCATTGTGGTTTTAGGGATGAATATGGAGAAGGTGAGTGAAGAATCAATGGTGACGCCAAGGTTTCTAGCGGAGGAGGAGGAGTAGGGAAGCGTGTCGGGTGGGAACTGATTAGGCATTGCAGGAGAGGAGATGGAGAGTTTTGCAGGAAAGTAAAGCGCTTCAGTTTTGGAGGCATTTAAAATAAGGGAGTAAGATGCCTTCCAGTATTTAATAGCAAAGAGACAGTTGGAGATTTCGATGGATAGAACCAAAGAGAATTCAGAACAGGAGAAAAAGATATGTGTATCAGCCAAGAGTTGGTATGAGAAGCCAAAGGAGAAGACAAGAGCCCCGAGAGCAGAGTGTGAATGGGAGTGGACCCAAGACAGAACTTTGGGTGAAACCCACTGTGGGAGGCGTGAATCGTGAGGAGGTGTTGTTCTAGGAAACAGAGAATTGGTGAGGTGCCACGTAGGCCTCAATCCAGGCGAGGGCTAAATCATGATTCCCAAGCACAGAGACAGTAGTGAGGAGATAGGAGTGATCAACTGTATCAAAGGCAGCAGGTACATCGAGAAGCTTTAGGATAGATGATAGGTTAGAATGTTTAGCAGAAGTAATAGAGTTGAAGACATTGACGAGAGTCTTCTCAGCGTGGCAGGAGCAGAAGCCAACTTGAAGAGGGTCGCAAAGGTTGTGCCTGTCAAGAAAGTTAGTTAGGCGGTTGAATGCAACTCTTTCCAACACCTTAGAGTAATGAGGGAGAAGTTATACAGGACGAAAGCTGGCCATTTTGAAAGTAGAGTGAAAGCAGGTGGAGTCAAATGATAGGTTGACAAGATTAGCATGGTGAGAGGCCACTAAAGGGACAATAGGCTTAACAAGTGGAGGTGCAAAAGGATCTGAATGGGAAAAGGAGGGGTGTGCCTTAATAAGGAGAGAAAGGACTTCCTCAGTGTTGGTATGATTGAAGTGGGAGATATAGGCAGGCAGGGGAGGCAGAGTAGGTACATTGTAGGAAGGAGGAGGAGGGAGTGAGGTGAGGAGAGATTCTCTAATTTTGGAGATGTTGGACACCAAGTATTCAGCCAGGAGAGTAGATAGTTGAGGATTTAGGAGGAGTAGGGAGAGAGTTGTGGGTGCCTTGGAGCCGATGGGGATGATTGGAGTGAACATCAATGAGACAGAGGTAGAAGATCCTTTTAGCACTACCAGGAAAGATTTGAGAGAGTCTACGATAAAGAGGTAAAGTTGCAGGTCTTGAGTGTATCCATCTACGTAGGAATCATTGCAAATTAGTGCAAAGACTGTGTATGGCTATGGTGACCCATGGTTGAGAACGCAGGGTTTTTGTGGTGAAAGTTAAAAATGGAAAGTGAGAAGAGAAGGTGTCATGAAGTAGCAGCTGGAAGCTGGAGAAAGAGGAATCTTGGGAGGAAGGATCTGGAAAGCAGGTGCAAAGTGACAGCTCAAGGTCAGAGAGGAAAGGGGGAATACTATCTCCATTCTGTCCTCATTCACCTTGATCTATCCTCTGCTTTTGACATGGTCAACCATGCCATCCTGCCCAATCATCTCTGGGACAACTTTGGTATTACTGATCAGGCCCTGCCCTGGTTGCCCTCCTTTCTCACTGACCGACACTCTCAGGTCCAACTGGGGTCGGAGTTGGAGGGTCAGATGCTTATCCAAGCAGAGAGTCGGGGGCAGATCTATCTCCTCTGCTGGGGCCTCCCTCTGGAACAGCCTCCCTGCCTCTCTCAAACTTGAGCAGAACCACCTCCAGTTCCGGAAGCAACTGAAGAACTTCCTTTTCACTTCCGCTTTCTCTCTTCCTCTCCCCTGCTGATGCATCTGACTGCTCCGTGCACTGGTCACCCGGTGAGCCTCTGAACTCGGGACCAGGCTCCTGCATGTCCAGTTGCCCCCACACTGCCTCCGGGCTCCCCAGCACTTAAGGGTCTGTATCTGTTACCCTATAGTCCCTTCTCTCTGCACTTATGAGCTACCCGCTGGCTGCACTTGTGAGTTAACTGCACTTCCCTCTTTCCCTCCCCCCTGGCACTTCTCCCCGTCCCTCTTCCCCACACTTGCGCAATCTGAATGGCACAGGGCTTAGTAAGATCCTTATTTTGTCCTCCCTTGTTTCCCCCTCCTTGTCTTGTCGTGCCTAGACACACTTGTGTACAGGGGCATTATAAATGGCACATCATATATAATATCAAATAGGGTTTCAATGTTCATTTGGAAATGGGCATGGTAGGTGGAGAGGAAAGGTTGGAGGGTGGAAAGATTATGGTGGTGGATACAATAGGGTAGGTGGTCCAAAAGAGGTGGTGTGGCAGTAGTGTTGGATGCAGAGATATAATTTGAGATGAACAGGAGGTCAAGGGAGTTACCCACAGAGTGAGGGGGTAGTTTGTGAATACAGTGAATATCATGGTTACTGAGAAAAGCTTGAAGGTCTGATTTTTGCAGAGTGGTAGGAGAAAGAAGGTTAAAGTTACATAGCTAGAAGGATGACGTGATGTGACGGGGAGAGAGAATCGAGGAATTGCTCTTGTTCATCAAAAAATGGTCCTGTGGTACCAGGTGGCAATTTATAGAGATGAAAGGGGAGTTGAGTGAGGAGGAGCAATAGTTGAGAGTGAAAATTCAAAGGAGGAGGGAGGGGATGAGGCATTTGGAGGGTGTGAGATATGCCGGCGAGAAGTGCCCGACACCACCGTTCTTTCCCGTTAGACGCAAGCAAGGGAATCCGGGGGAGGAGGGGTAGAATGATAGTAGCCAGTGATGAAGGAGGTTTTTGTGCATACAGACTGGGCATTCCAGAGTGCAATGTTCCGCTGATGTGTCAAGGAGGAGGAAAGGAGTTTAGTTTTAGAGTGGAATAGGGTAAGTAGATCGGTGATAGGGGTGACTTATTTGGGTGGATGGTGATGTTTGTACATGGGTGGAGGGGGTAAGGAGATGAATTGGTGAGAGCGGCAGGGTGTGACTTTAATGATAGGAATAGGGAAGTTGAGGGATGTAGCAAGTTTGGGAGAGAACAATAGGACGATGAAGAGGAGCATATGGAGAGAATGCATTTTAGAAATGTAGCTGTTGGTGTTAGACACTAGGAGGATGGGGGGTGGGTGCAGGGGAGAAGGTGGCATAAGTCTCAAAGATAAAGAGGCAAAAAGACTGGGAGTAAAGGCTGGGCCAATGCCCTTAGCTGTTAGCCCTTTGCTTGTGACATCCCAGTAATGCAGAGTAATGTAGTAGGGAGAGCAGAGAGCATCGGATGGTGGGGGGGGAAGCTGGAACTCCAGGGGGTGGGGGGGGGGGGAATCTGGATTCCCTGCATCCCCCAGGTTTGGCTTGACTTAACAATGTGTGCCCTCCTTAAAAGGGAGCCTGTTTGATTGGCATTATTCCTTCTGCTTGAGAACGCTTCTTTTGACACCACTGTGCTTTGAAAACATACACGGTGTAGTCTTTATAACGAAAATGATATGTAGACATGCAAATAACTTTTACAACCACAAAACATAACGAATGTGTGTGGGCATGGGTTAAAGGGTTAAATCTTGTGGGAAACGGTTGAGGTGGGTTTTTAGGGGTGAGAAATGGAGAGTTGGGGGGGCAAAAACAAAAAAAACAAAAAAATGTGTTATTTTGTTTTCATTGTCAAATGTTCGGTATAAGCGCATTCTACACAAAAATGTGTCGTTTATAAAGACATGTAACCAACATAGACATACATGTCTAGTCATTTGATGCAACATTGCTTTTTATTTAAATGCACCCCCTTGACTGCGATCTGAAAAGAGGACCCCCCTGGGCACAAAACCAAATGCACCCCACCCTCTCTGCACTCAAAGACAAGTACCCCTGTGTGCAGCATAACTAACTGCCTGAAATGTGGTATGCAGCGATTTTACCGAATGGAATAAAAAGATCAACATTTTTACCTAAACATTTTTAATGGAAAAAAATACTGAATTCTTTTAAATATTTGTATGGGTGGTGGGGTAAGGAGTTAAAACGGGTGAGCAGGGGTTTGGGGGTGGCATTACAGACAAGGGAAACGGGTTTGGGGAGGCCTTTTTAGTTACAAAGCTTTTCGTTATTTTTCAATTCGGTAAAATGACATGTAACCCTCTGTAGAAGAGAGAGCGCCCAGCATTTTGGGAACACGCTATCAGCACTGCCTGGCAGTTTCGTGTGGGATTAGATAGGTGTGCAATGCGATCGATTTCCAACGCTGAGTTCCTGCCACGTTTATCACAGGAATGCATGTGCACTGGGAGTTCATGAGAAGTCACAGCACCCTATACTGGGTGCATATGCTTATCATATCAGTGTACGACAAATGTTCAGTTACTCGGGGACACCAGATTAAAGAAAGTAAACATTGTGTTTTTTCCCCGAAAAAAGAAAGCCTGTATACATTTTAAGCTCCTGTTTATTCTGCAAGCACTTGCTTGTTTGTATCTCTGACTTAATAAGAACAGAAAAGCGGCAGGCTCCCTATTGTTATTAAAGGCGCCCATGGTGGCGGGCCGCATTTACTAACAATAGGGTGCGGATGCAAAAGCATCCGCAACCTATTGAGATGATTACCTCCCCGTTCCGATGCAGGAGCAAAGCAGTTTTCATGAGAATATGGTACTCAAGCATTAGCAAATTATACTTACAGCATTGTTTCCAAAATAGCAAAAGGCCTCCAACTCGTGTAGCATTGTGACATAGTCATCAACTGGTTCGGACGGCTCTTGTTTGCGACTGTAGAACCGAATTCTATGCAGTACAGTGTTTTCCTTGGTGGCAAATCTTTTTACGATCTGTCACGCGCTCCACTAGATGGAGCTTGTGGAATAGATGGAGGATGCACCTCCATTGACAGATCACAACACGTTTGTGGCTACCGTGCTTTCACAGTCTAGTTTATTTCCGACATAGCCGCCGCCGGCTGCGTTTAGTCATTTCGCAACCAGCGTTCAGCGCGTGGCAACCCCATAACACTTTCTACTTTAGGTAAGACGTTGTGATTTCCTCTGCGCTCGTCCAGTGAGCTCCGCATTCCTTTCTCTCTTCTGTCTCTGGGGATTCTCCCGCTTTCCCCTCTGCTCGCCGCCCTCTCACGGGTGCACTCTATTTGTTTCCTTTCTCCCTCTTACGGCTTTGCAGTTCGCCTCCCTCTCTCATGTGCCTCTACTCTGAACGCTCCTGGTTGTCCCTGTCTGCTGGCTCTCTCTTTTCCTTCTTTCTGGGTTTCGAGTGGTCTCCCTTTGCTCAAGTGGACACACAACTACCAAATCGTGCTGCTACCTTCCTTCTCTTTCTCTGCAAGGAATCCCCCTCTGGGTTTCCCATCTCTTCTATTGGATCTCCCTTCGCCAGTCGAATCTTCCACTACCACAGACCTTGTTCATTTGGCTCTCTTTCGGGCTGCTGTGCCTTCAGACATCCCAATCACCTAGCTATCCTTTGCCTTGTTCAAGGCTGCCATACTCTTTCTTTCTGGTTCATATCCATTGGACTTTTGAACTCTCTCAACCATTCAAGGAACAACAAAGCTACCCAAGACCACAGTACTAACAAGGGCTTTTTTCTGCCTCAAAAGGCTTTTTCCTCTCCGTGGCTACTTCGGGGAAGAGGTCACTACCCCGCCAAGTACTAAGGCATACATAGTGGCTTCCCTCTGAGGTAGGCCATACTTCTACACGAAGAAGAAAGACACCAGGACAAGAGGAAGAAGGAAGGAGTTCAACACTAGCTCCAGTGAATCAGGTGAGGAAGAGGAAGTATTGTCAGAAGTAAGTGACGAACCCTGTGAGAGTGACAGTTTGCAATGCCAAGATACCAGGATGTCCACAGCAGAACAGGTCCAGGAGCTAGTGGCCGCTGCCCAAGGATTTACCCAAGAGGTCCAGAACTTAAAGACAGAGAATGCTGTGCTTAGGCAGCTCGTCACCGCACGTGAATTAGACCCTATGGAACTACCCCCGATGGTCTTGGCCTCAGGAAAGTTTGACGGGTCGCCGAAATGGCTGAAGGAGTTTGCGGAGGCTTGCATTGTATACTTCACCTTTAGAGCCAATACCTTTTCTTCAGAACACGCACGGGTTGGGTACATGATATCTAACATGGTGGGAAATGTGCTAGCATGGGCTACATTGCTGGTTACCAGTGGCAATCCAGTTCTCCAAGACTATGGGGCCTTCCTAATGCTATTGAAACAGACGTTTGAAAGACTAGAAACAACGTACATAACCTGTGAAGAATTACTGCATGTAAGACAAGGTTCGACGGACCTGCTTAGCTACATAACCAACTTCAAGAGGCTGGCCTCTGACGCCGATTGGCCCGAACCAGCTCAGTATGCCGTTTTCTGATGAGAATTAAAGAAAGAGATCAAGGACTAGTTAGCTTGTACTCCTTGTCCTAACACCTTCTCTACCCTGTTGTCAACTGTTCTCCAGATTATCGGTTGACGGAAAGGAAGACTGAGAGAAGGAAGTTCTGAAGCCTCCCTGGGCACACAGACCTGTTTCCTCAACTAGCCCCCTCGACATTCAGACGCTCGAAGGAAGAGCCGATGCAGTTTGGAGCGGCTTGTTCCCCACTCATACCAGAAGAACGAAAACACAGAAGGGACAAGGTTCTCTGCATGTATTGCGGCTCAGAAGCTCATTTACTGAGAGATTTCCCGGAGGCACCACCTCGCCGTTCAGAGGGCCGGGTTACCTAGGTCCAGCTTCCAGTCCCCACATCTGTCTGACAGTGGCCTCACCTGTTTCCACCGACAACTCCCGACTGTTGGTCGTAGCCATCCAGCTGTTGATCAACCAGCAAAAGATTGACTCTTTAGCAGTCATCGATTGTGGTGCTGCAGGAAACTTTGTTCACACCATCTGGGCCAACAAGGTTGGGATCTGCCAGATAGAAAGAAAGTAAGACCAGAATATGGAAGGAGTCAACGGGAAACCACTCAGTTCAGGCCTTTTCACCCAAACGACAGAAGAGATTCCAGTCTTCATCCTTCAACACTCTGAGAAGATTCAATTTGATATCATTTGCGCTGCCCACTTCCCAGTCATCCTGGGAATCTCTTGGCTCCGTAAACATAACCCATGCATTGATTGGACCAATAACCTGGTGAATTTCACTTCAGCCCACTGCCCGGAAAGATGTTTTCAAGAGGCGCTCTATGAGCCTGTTAAGGCTATGTCAACCTCCATTACGGAGACCTTATGGGTGCATTTTTCCCGCAGAGTTAGCAGAGTATGGGTATTCCGGGATAAGTCCCCTCAAGACCTGCCACCACATCGACTCGAGGATTGCGCCATTGATCTTACTCCAGGAGCCCTGATTCAATTTGGTCGAATGTACTCACTGTCCTTGACAGAGAAGAAGGCACTCAGTGAATACTTGTGTCCTTGACAGAGAAGAAGGCACTCAGTGAATACTTGAATGCTAATCTCCATAACCGACTCATCCAACCTTCCCGGTCACCCGCTGGAGCATCGCTCTTCTTCATCCCGAAGCGGGATACCAAGGAGCTCAGACCATGCATTGATTACTGGGGGTTCAACAGGGTCACCATTTGTGATCACTACCCAATGCCTCTGATCAAGGATATCCTGGAGGCGGTGTAGGGAGCCGTCATCTTTTCTAAACTCGACCTGCAGAGCGCATATCACCTCCTCAGGATTCAGGCAGGGGACTAATGGAAGACGGCCTTCCGTACCCCATGTGGGCACTTAGAGTATAGGGTGATGACCTTCGGGTTGGTCAATGCCCCTGCGGTTTTCCAGCGGTTCCTGGACAGATTATTCTCGGATCTTTTGTTTCACTCCATGATCATATACCTGGATGATATTCTAATCTTTTCATCTTCACTACAAGAACACCAGACTCATCTCAGGGAAGTTTTGCAATGATTGCAGGACCATCAACTACTGGTTAAGCCTGAAAAAAGCCTGTTCGGGGTTACCTCTATTCCATACCTGGGATTTATCTTGTCCGGGCAAGGAATACAAATGCATTCCAAGAACGTATCTGCTATTCTAGAGTGGCCAGCTCCGTTCACGGTTAAAGATATTCAGAGGTTTCTGGGACTAAGACATTTCTATCTAAAATTCATTTCAGGCTTCTCCAGGGAGGTGCTACCCATCACAAGCCTATTAAAGAAGAATGTAACTTTGTTTAGATGGAACGAGACCACTGACGGCGCCTTTCAACACCTTAAGACTTTCTTATGCTCAGCCCCGGTTTTGCGCCAACCCGATCAGTCACGTCCATTTATTGTGGCAGCAGATGCCTCATCATCCGCCATTGGAGCCGCCTTACTCCAAGACCATGAAGGAGTCGAACATCCTGTTTCATACCTCTCCAAGACTCTGATGCCCAGTCAGCTCAACTACTCAGTCATCAAAAAAGAATGATTAGCCATCAAGTTAGCTTGTGAAGAATGGCACCATTTGCTGCAAGGGGGCACACACGCATTCGTGATTCGCACTGATCACAAGAACCTCAGGGTCCTCCAACAAATGGAGTGCATCAGCTCTTGCCAAGCTAGATGGGCACATTTCTTTGCACAATACGACTTCTCTGTGACGTACTTACCTGGAAGTGAAAACATATTGGCAGACATTCTTTCTCTGGGCTATGCTTCTAATTGTTCTGCAGGTCAGATGCCTGAATATCTTTTTCTAAGGAATAAGATTGTTTCACAAGTTAAAACTTTTTGCAAGAAATCGAAGCATCTCTAGTCAGAGGTGCTCTGCTCCTCAAATCCTCCATTAAAGATAGGATCGAGAATAAGGACGGTCTTCTGTTTGTTAACCATCGCTTGTACATTCCTGAAAAGGAACAGCGCCAACGCGTATTGTCCTGGTTTCATGACAGCAAGTTAGCCGGTCACTGCAGCAGTTCTAACAACTTGGAACTGGTAAGATGCAATTCTTGGTGGCCTGGACACAACGCAGATGTCAAGGAATACACTCAGGCCTGCTCGGTCATCGCACAAGGCAAACACAACACACATAAGCCTGTTGGGCTATTAGAACAAGCATTGATTCCCTCCAGACCCTGGAGTCACCTCTCTACATACTTTATAGTTGAACACCCCCGGTCTCAGGGATGCACCTTCATCATAGTTACCGTGGATTCCTTCTCCAAAATGGCCCACTTCTCCCCGCTCCCGGGTATATCTTCAGCCTCTGAGATGGCCATGGTGTTCGTTAAAGACATTCTTTGACTGCATGGATTACCATAGAAGATTGTGTCTGATCGGGGAAGTCAGTATACTTCCAAGTTTTGGAAGGCCTTGTGTAATCTTCTAGGCATTCAGAGAGCTTTATCTTCCGGTTTCCATCCTCAAACAAACAGCCAGACAGAAAGGCTAAATGGAACTCTTGAGCAGTATCTGCGTTGTTATATCAACTATCAAAAGGACAATTGGGTGGCTCTTCTGTCCCCAGCAGAATTTTCATATAACAACATGGTCCATTCTGCAACAGGTATCAGTCCACGTTTCTGCACATACGGACAGCATCCTCACAGTATATTTCCGACAACTTCTTTGTCTTCCAACATGCCATCTGTGGAATCTGTGTTATTTGAGATTACAGAAGCACACAAACTCGCCAAATAATGTCTGCAAGACAGCCAAAGAAGGTACCAGGTCCAGGCTAACCGCCACCGTCAATAGTTTCCTGAGTGGAAGCTGGCTTTCTACCAAGTACTTACCTTGATCAGTGCGTCCCTCAAAGTTGTCTCCTCGGTACCTTGGTCTTTTTGAAGTTCTGGCAAAGATGAACCCAGTTTCTTTCAGATTGAAACTACCCAAATCCCTCAGTCGCATACATCCTGTTTTTCACTCCTCCCTCTTGCGGGCCTTTACCACTGACCCCTACGAATGCCCACTACGACAGCATTGGGTGTCCCGGGCGGAATTACCTAAAGAATACAAAGTGTCACAGATTTGTGATTCCCTATATAAGAGAGGTAGGCAGGAATATCTGGTATGGTGGAAGGGTTATCCCAGTTCAGAAAATGTGTGGGAACCCAGTACTTATGTTCATGCCACCAGGTTGGTATAGAGATTTCACAGGACACACCCAGGAAAACAAGGAGGCCCCCGATTCGGTAGGGGGCATACTGTCACGCTCTCCACTAGATGGCACTTGTGGAATTGGCAGAGCACATCACGTTTGTGGCTACCGTGCTTTCACGGTCTAGTTTATTTCCAACATGGCCGCCACTGACTGCATTTAGTCATTTCGCAACCGGCGGTCGGCGCGTTGCAACCCCATAGCACTTTCTACTTTGGGTAAGACGCTGTGATTTCCTCTGCGCTCGTCCAGCGAGCTCCGCATTGCTTTCTCTGTTCTGTCTCTGTGAATTCCCCCGCTTTCCCCTCCTCTCAACGCTCTCTCGCAATCCACATGCTCGTACCTCCATGGTTGGCTAGCGTAAGGGAAGATAAAGAGGTGAATATGGAAGATGAAGTATGGAGGATAAAGAACAGCAAGGCCCAAATGAAGAAATGGAGCGATAAGTGGAGAGCTACCCAAGGTCGAGAGGTCAGAGAGGGGGACTGGATCAAAAGTCGATTGCCGATCAAAGATCAAGTGACGGCATCCAAATTCAGTCAGCCAATTAAGTTAGTACACTGTGGGACAAACCATGCCCGCACCCAAGATGGGCGCACGTTGAACATGGAACGAGTGGCAATGTTTGAGAGGCATCAGTTAGCAGAGGAAGCAAGAGAAGAGTCAAACAATTGAGAAAACCAACACGAAGAGGCGGCAGGTGAACCGGAGTCAGAGGCACAGAAGGCACCACACAGAGAAAGTGAAACCGGGAACGAGCTGCCGGAGGTGACGTTTGAAGCAATCCACATGCCGGCCGGCGAGAACGAGAAGGAGGACCGGGCGAGGAGAGAGCGCAGAAGACCAGTCAATATAATGACTACGTGATGGAATAAAACTTTTGTTTGTGTTATCAATTGACGGTATGTAGGACCATTCTCAAGACTCGTCAAAGCCTAGTTTTCGTGAGACTGCAAGAGAGAAGCGCGAAAGTTGCCGGAAGTGGCAGCCACGAAGCAGAGGGCTCCTGAGCGATGGAGCAGCAGCAGCTCCTGGCGCTGTTCCTGCATATGAAGCTAGAGACTACTTAACTATCTAAGGCTGCTAGAAAACCTCAGAGACTTGGACATTAGGAGCCCGTGATTCAAACTGTGCCTTATGATATCATGTATATATGTTGCCACTGTGGTGCACCATTAAAGACCCAGTTACAATACTGCAAGAAGCCTGATCATTATACAACAAAAACCTTTTGCAAATCAGGCTCATTGTGTTGGAAATGAATAATAATCGATCTATCACGGTATTGCAGCTTTTTGCAGAGTGGATGTGTTGAACAGGACAGGTGATTGCATTGCTAGCGGTGGTGGGGATGGTCCCCATAATGCAGAATTATATCACCTGACTGTGCCTAATCTGATGGGCAGTGCAGTGCTGCTATGATGCCTTACTTTAGGGTACATCATTCTGCATCCTGATTATTAAAGGATTGAAGGCATGTTCATATGCCAGGTAACAGCATGCAAGGGTGCAAGAATGCAGAAAGGACAGGTCTTCGACCACAAGCAAGAAAGGTGGGTTGCATACATAGAATTTACCTCTAATGTTCTCTCTATTCAGTCTCCATAGGGGGAGGGGAATGGCCAGCCATAAGCCACTCGCCCTCTCTACTTAGAGACTCAAGCTGCACCTAACTGATGAGTGACTACAATCGAAAAACACACATGGGGTTGCCTGTTGTCTCCAGCCGAGGGTGGGTCTGCAGGCGGCTCATGTGATAAAACTGTTAGTGTGGGAGTGGTTGGACTGACTTGTATAGGGTTAGTTCACTTAGATAATGGCACGGACCAGTCAAAATGCATAGAGAGCACTGTACAATGGACACAATAGTTAAGCGCCATTAGCATAAGTATTTGGATCACTGTTTCCCCAGGGCTATGCCAAGGCACAACATTTGCATTTGCCACTACCCATTGGCTAACGATAACTGACTCTGCATGCGTACGTAATGGCGTGCTGTGTATATGCATATAATTAAGATGGGGCGTGACTTTCTATGGCGGGCTAGTAGTTTACAACTTGAAAGAATGTTTTAACCCTTGACATGCTGTGACATTTTTGGGAACCAAACGCGTGGATTAGGATTTGAAGGCAAAGATGTGGCAGAAATGATGGCATACACTTCTAGGAACCAGTCCATTTTATGTCTCATCCGCCTCATGAGCCATGATAGTACTGCGTGGAGCTCGTAAATGTCCTGCAGCGGTATCAGTTCTCCTGGCGTATTGTGGGCATTGCGCCCACTGTTGGGAACAGCATGAAACATCTGAAGGGCCTTGGTTGCTCCGCTTTACCGTTGTGGTGCCACTACTATTTGCAGACGTGCAGTGTCTGCCATGTCCTGTTACACTGTTGTTATTGTTTCATGTCGTTTATCCAGCACCTTGCTGCTGAGACCTTTGGTAAAAGTAAAACACATTTAAAAAAAAAAAAAGGAAAATAACGTCGTACATGCTCTTTTCTATCAAAGTGTGGTAGAGCTTTGCGGAGCGTACATTCCGTGGCGAACACGGGGATTTTCTCATATTTATTATGGATAAGAATGGTTTGCCACCGAGCAATCTGGGACATTCCGATTTTCGGTTGATTACAACTTGCACTGTTACCCAACTGTGACAAGGCATTGTAAATGCATTGACTCTTGCTGGAAAAGAAGGCAGCTGATTACTCACACCGTCTTTGTACAGAAATGGGTTACCATCGTCTGTGATGTACGTAATTCATTGATGAGTGAAACAGCTTCTATTGTGAGTTTTTTGCCATGGTGATGCATTCATTCTTATAACAGCGTTTTTCATCTCAAATGAGTGTCTTCTATATAGAGACGAGTGCCATTAGAGTGGTCCTATCCACTGGATTGTCGGATGAGCGCCATTCGCTTTCTGATTCACTCTTGAACCAGGTTGGCCTCCTTAAGGTTAGTCAAAAACAACTTGCATCTGATTTTTTATTAGATAGTATAAAGGACTTTTAGGATGCTAGTGCATCAAATGTATTGTCTAGTACCATTTTAAATCTATCCAGGGTATTGGGCAGCAGAGCGCCCAATCTAAAGGTAGGGTATAGTGATCCAAAAAATTGGCAACTGACTCTAAGAGCATATTATTCCAGAATGCTGGCAATGCCTGTGTGTTCGTTGGTCTGAATAATATTTGTTTTAAATGAAAAGGGATTGCCAAGTGATTTGCCCATGTAAGGATTAAGGGTGTAGTAGGAAAAAGGAATTGTCCCTAGAAAAAGCTAGGACCAATATGGCCTCATTACGAGGTCTATGGTAAAACCCGCCGCTAGGCCATAGGCTACCGCCGACCCTGTGACACTGTTTCCGCCACCCGATATACCGGTGCCACTGGGATATCATGAGCGGCAGCGGAACGGTAAATCCCCATTCCTGTGGAGTCCCATCGGACTCCAGGGGAATGGGGGCCCAGTGCTTCAATGAAAACACTGCTAGAGGGGCCCTGATTTCCTGGCAAGTCAGGCCTGCTGGGAGATCTGTGCCCCTACTGGCAAATTCGTAAATTCGTAGTTCAGCATTCCGGAAAGGATGCTGGTACGTTGCTACCGTCACCTGTATTTCCAGATCGCCAAACTTGTAATGAGGCCCGTCTTTTCCCATGTGTGTGGGTCAGATTGTACAGGCTGAAAGCATGGAGAACTAAAATCTCCCAAACGATATTTCAACACAGAGCAGGAATTTGTTTCCACCCAAAGATGTTCCCCTCCAGATTAGTGCTAGCCCCCTCGTTGGCCTTTTTACAATGTTGGCAGGTGATTTTATAGACTGACGGCACCATTTTATCTATTAGATGGACAGAGTGTTCTTCTATCACGGTTTCAGTAATACATGAGCAATCAAGGTAATTGTCTATGATAATGTTATAATTATCAGATCTGTGCTTAACAGCTGATCAGGCATTAATTAAAATACAATCCAGTTCATCCTTTGTAGCTACAGTGCTTTCATTTACCATTGATGAAAGAGGCAGTTGGATAGAGGCAGATGAGTACAGAAGTATTTAGCCTATGATGAGTGAATAGACTTTAATATTGAAGCAGTACATCTGAAAGCATGACTCCCTAGCTGTAATGGGTGATGAATGAATGGCACCATTTTGGGGGCAGATTCAGAAGCGGCTGCTCAAGTGGGCTGGGCCTGGCGTGCACGGGTGGCGACAGGCTTGCCATTTACGTGCCGCTACCATGTGCTCTGCATGTGGCTGCCTCAGTCCCTGTTCAAATCCCTCCCCTGTGTAAGACATGACTAAGGGTCTGTCGGTACCACTGTTGTTCCATGTAAAAGTTATCAAAGTGCGATGTGCAGGGTACAATTGTTTCTTCCACCAGAATTATCCCTGACAAAGTGGGATCGAATCAAGAAATCGTCAGTAGAGAAGGACTGGTAGAATTTGTTCTCCAGTACGTCCACCTCATTTTAAGAAGCTAGGTGCATATGGAGTATTTTCAAGGTATTAATAAAATGGAACTCTGTTTCTATGTGCAGAGTGTACAGTGTATGTTTGATGATGTTCTTGCTGGGAGAGAAACTTTGCTATTTTGATATATTTATATTTACATCGCTCAGTCCTTTCTATATCTATAAACTACTCAATCCTTACAAGTGTCCTAAGTAGGTTGTAATTGTAGCTAATATTGTGTAATGACGAATGTAATACAATACAAATCAATGTTATAACTATACTTGCAAGTATTCTATTGTTGCAGTAGATATTCATAACACACATAGATTGAAGTCGTTCCAATTTTATTTGATACTGTTCTGGTCCAATATTGCATATTTCATTTGAGTGCCCTTAGTGGTTGACACGTGTTTCGGCCATTAGGCCTTTTTCAAAACCGGGCTTAATTAAGCAACATAACCCTTGCGTCGGGGGCATTACCGACTCAGGTAATGACCTGGGGCCCATAAGTAAGGCCCCGAGCGAAGCGAGGGCCTTACCGAAGGCCCCGGGACATTACCAGAGTCGGTAATGCCCCTGACGCGAGGGTTATATTGCTATTAGTACCCCGGCCCGCAAAAAATGCGTGACCGGGGCACTAAAAGCGTTTTTTTTTGTCCCAAAACGATGCAGCATTTCGGGAGCAAAAAAAACAAAAATGGCCGCCGCCATGGAAAGGGAAAACGGAGTCCGTTTTCCCTTTCCATGGCGGCCATTAGGAGCAGGCGCGCTGGGAACACAAGTGTTCCCAGCGCATCTGCTCACGAAAAAGGATCAAAAAGAAGGTAAGTGGGGTTGGGAGGGTGGGAGTGGGATGGGGGGAGAAGAAAAAAAAAAAAAAAACCTACATGCGTCCCAGCGAGGGACGAGGGAAGCCTACATCCGTGTGGAGCCGCGGAGCGGGGGTGGCCCCGCTCCGAGTCTCCACACAGCTGGAGGCTTCCCTCGTCCCCCGCCGGGGACGTGGGAACAAGAAGGTAAGTTGGGGGGGCGGTGGGAGGGAAGGGAATAAAAAAAAAAGACTTACCCGAGTCCCCGGAAGGGGGCGAAGGCAGCCTCTCAGCCGCGCGGAGGCTCGGAGCGGGGATGGCCCTGCTTCAAGCCTCCTCATTGGCTGAGGGGCTGCCACACCCCCCGCCGGGGACAAAGGCCGTGGAATCCCGACAGAGGGATTCCCGGCCCGGTAAGGACCCGGCGAGAGCCAATCAGAATGCGTGTTGCATTCTGCTTCGCTCTCGCCGGGTACTATTTAAGAATGATCAACACTTCTGATTATACATTATACATACAACACCATTGAAAACAGAAAATAAATGAAATAAAAGGAACAGAGAATCAAGGTTGGTGGTAGGTAGGATTGGTTGGAGAAAAGAGACAGTGAAATTCATTACGATTTAGTTGTACTTGGTCCACATTATTTAAATCCTAGCAAGTTGAAATGTTATATTTTGATACAGTTTCTACTCGAGTACATTACTACGTTAGATACCTCGTTCGCATTCATATTAGCATTCTCAAACTCAATTTTGTAAAAGAGACCCAATCTATTTCAGATTAATCAATACTGTTTTTCTAAGTCAAGTTTGTAAGCTGATTGTATTGGTGTTTCTACCTCCGTGCAATTTAATGAATTTCACTGTCGCTTTTCTCCAACCAATCGTACCTACCACCAAACCGACTCTTTTAATTAAATTTATTTTCTGTTTTCAATAATATTGACTGTATAATCAGAAGTGCGGATCAATATTAATTAAGTCCAGTTTTGAAAATGGCCTAATGGCCGAAACACGTGTTAACCACTAAGGGCACTCAAATGAAATATGCAATATTGGACCAGAACAGTATCAAACAAAGTTGGAACGACTCCGAGCTATGTGTGTTATGAATGTCTGGTGCAACAATAGAATACTTGCAAGTACCATTTTTCAGATGAAGGAGGGGCACTCCATTGTATTCCTAAGTGCGACAGACATCATTACTTGCTTCAAATAATCTTTTGCGCAAGGAGACAGCCTCTATACCCCACCCTACCTTTGTACAATGCTATAATTAGTATGATAGTTTTGTCAGTTGTATTTTGTATTCTTATTTGGCTCTATGACAGCATTGTTGGATTTGGGTAATAATCTAATACACTTGAATTTAGTTGTAAGGAGTATTTGTCTATCAATGATCCATTCTAAGTGTCGATGTTAACCTCATTCTATTGTCTCTTCAGTGGGAACAGATTGCGATCCCATCCTGTTTGTCGTTCCATTCAACAAAACATTGACTTTTGCAACAGATATCAACATGGTATATTTCTTTTAGGATCAAATTTTTTTAAAGATTCCTTTTTGACCAAATTATTACAGAAGTGTTCTAGGCCAATGGATTCTTAAAGGGGATTGCAAAATAAGGACTTGCCCACAGTTCTACACTGTAATTTGTGCTGTCCTGGACGGCTATAAACTGTTCATCATATAATGCGCGACAAAACAATAAAACCCCCAATTAATCAATTGTAAATTGATGAAATATCTGCTGTCAGTCCTTTGGACTTCTTTAACGTTTCAATGAATTGAGATATATTCCATTTCATTCGTTATGGGACCTTTTTTATTTGAGACAATACTTTATATACAGAGCAGAGGCCCAGTGTTAGTTGACTCTTCATGGAGTGTTCTGTTGGTAAATAGTTAAAAGGCTCAACTAAATGGTTCATTCTGCCCCAGCTGCAACCTGGCCCACGTCTGTGAGACTAAGAAGGCATGTTTTTGGCCTACGCGTTGCTCAAGTAGGCAGCATTCAAACTGAAGAGTCCTAGGTTCACAATCTGGAAACCTTTTTACTGTGAGGTAGTCCTGCTGACTTTTTATTTTATCCTTTTCTTGCCATCAGGCGGCGAGTGGCTTTCGTTGAAGTCTGACCACTGATTCAGCTCGTAGCCCTCACTGCAAGCATGCCTTTGCCACTCAGTGGTGCTGCTGACCTGAACGCTAGGTTGTTCTGACCCCTGACTGCACGCTGGGGAAATGTCTACGGGGGGCGGCTTGTTTGGCCCCTCCTCACTTACTTTAGGGCTGCCGATCTTGCTCTTTCCAAGCTTGCCTTTTGTACGCCGGGACTGTTCATGGTCGAACTCAAGGTCCTCCAGCCGCTGGGTGAGGGCGAGCTTCTGCTGGATTGCCATTCGCAGCAGGGAGTTTAGGGTCTTCTTTTCATCCTCCGCGGCCGCCAGCTGCCTCTGCATTTCATCCAGCTGTGTGACATACTCATCACATCTGCTCAAGCAAAAGAACAAAAAGACATCTAGTGACAAAGTACTGCTCTGTATTCAGCAAATAGGAAATGCATTTCTACTATTTAATATGCACATCAAACTTGCATTTATATCAGTAAAGGTTTGCAAGGATACAAAACATGTACAAATGGCAGTCACGTAATTAATACAGTTATAGTTGCATTGCTGGAACTTAGGTTTTGTTATATCTCCCCCAAAAGTCCTAAACATAAAAATACTAACAAGATCAACTTAATCCCTAGGTCCCTAGTCTCATGATAATCCACACTAAAAATACTTGATTGATTGATTGAAGAGGTGAGATGCGCTAACACATCTCCTACAACTACGCCATAAAAAGTTGTGCCCAGTTCACAAAGCCCACCTATAAGTGCACATCTTCTGATGATGCACACATTAAGATGCCCCTTTTCCCCTTCAGTGTGCAATTGAACAAATAAGGGGGCACTTCGGTGCATTACAATGTGCATCCTGAATCCACAACTTGGATGCACTTTGCAGGGTGCAAAAACTGTAATCATGGAGCTGTCACCAACCGCAAATCGTCTGTGTGCCAACCAGAGGATCCTGATCGCTGAGGCGAAGGCTGCTTACTACTCCACCACCATTGTGGCAACCTCAAACAGGAGCAAAGCCATCTTCAAAGTAGTAAAGCATTGTACTAAACCCTCCCCCGACACTAAGGCACCAGCAACACAGGAAAAAAGCGACAGAATCAATCCCTTTTTCATTGAAAACTAAATCCGACAGATCATCGAATCAACCTCTCCTAGTGTTAGCCCCCCTGCACCATAGCATGCACACTGCCTCTCTCGGCCAAATACTCTCCTCCCTCTCCCAAGGACCTCCTAAAAACGCTCACCTCCCTCAAACTTAACTCCTACTTTGACAATATCATCCAAGCCTCCATCATTAAACAACTGACGGTCCCGGCGCTCAAACACTGCTCAGCATCTTTTAATCCTCCCAGAGTGAAGGGTCATTCCAGTACACCCTCAAGACAAGTCTCATATGACTTCTATTGGAAAAGCCGGACGTATCTGCTGCAGGACTTCCGAACCGCTAGGAAGGCCCTTTTGGTCTTGCAACGCGACAGGGGAATGCTTTCCTGACGGGTCTTCCAGCCTTGGCTCCCCTAAAAGCAGTCCACCATGCGCAGCATGCCTTATTATGGATAAGTGGACATTTCATCAAATCACTTTGTCCCCTTCCTTTCCAGGCCAGGATACTGTTCAGAACTGCATGCATCATTTACAAAGCAGTCATGAGTAGCACACCAGTATACCTGGCAGCTAAGCGCCACTTATTTGGTGATACATGCTCCTCGCACAGCAAACTGACCAACCAGCCCAAAACACAACTCGTCGACAAAGAGAGGACCCACAAACTATCCTTCCCTTGTTATGCACCCACCCTCTGGAACTCTATCCCCGTATTGGCTCGGAATACCCCCACAATTCTCCAGATTTGCATATCTCTAGAAATGTTGATTTTTCATCAATGCCCAGGCTATGTGACAAATCTGCTCAATTCATCCCTTCTCCACAGAGAGAAGCCAAACCGTGTGAGGCTAGGGAGGTGAGCCCACTCTGCAAGACCCTCTCTCTAGGAGTCTGGGCAAGTGGGACCTCACTTGGAGTGACTCACCTCTCGGGAGCAAGGACTCCCAGTCGGATAAGGATCTCCAAGTCTGGAATATATTGTCTGTCTACTTGGGACTTGGGGAAAACTGTTTTTACTCCTGCTTTGACTCAACCCACCAGTGACATTCATTCCATCTCTTTGGCTTCAGATAATGCTGGATTTCGTCTGAGTGCCACAGTCAAAGAAAAAGAACAGACTCTTTTTGTCCGTGGGGATGTCATTAAACCCAGGAGGAACTGTGAATGGAGGGGAAACTCCCATGCAGAGAGGAGAGTGATATCTATGCAGAGAGATGCCACTGTATAGGGGATGTCCTGGAGGGGCGGAGCTTGCAGTAGCATGGAGAGCAAGACTAACGCTAGCTGTATGCCGCAAGGCTAGCGTTCCATCTGACCACGAACTAAGGTTGGAGGAAGAGGCATAGATGGAAAAGCACCCGTTTCCTCTGATGGTACAACCACTGGAAAGTTGTGCTGGTTCTGGGGCCCGGTAACCGACGCCGAGACCAGATCGCCTGGGAGAGCATGGATGCCCAAGCTCTACACCAGAAGGACACGGGCTGCCGAGAGAAGAAGCAACCGTGAACCGAACGTTCCTACGGAGAGACTACCACTTAGAGTTACAAACACTTCAAATCAAGCCTGGGAAGCTCTCAAAGTTATGGCAACCTGAGAAACACGAGGATGTATGTCCCCTTGGTGAATCAGAACGAGAGAGGTACAAACACTTTGAGTCAAGGCAGCAAAAGCCGTCAAGGTTACGGGACCCTGAAAAAGCCAAATGGGGAAAAAGCCCTATGTGAATCAGATTGAAATAGTTATGAACACTTTGCATCCAGGCTGCGAAAGCTGACAAGGTTAAGGCAACCTGAGAACCAAACGGGCAAGTGCCCTATGTGAGTCCAAGCAAAGGAGATATGAACACTTTGCATCAAGGTTGGGAAAGCCAACAAGGTTGCGGGAGCATGAGAAACCCGATTGGGCAAGCACCCCATGTGAAATACATTGATTGAGAGAAAGCAAGTCTGCCATAAGGCTGCACGACTTCAGGGGGTGCGGGGGGGGGGGGGGGGTCCAAGAGCCACAAAATTGTTATAAAGAGAACTGTATTCAAACAGAACCTGAAGAGGGTCTGAGAAAAACCCTTGTTTACTGAGGAAGAGGGAACCGTACAGAGGATATTTTCTTTTGACCAGCAAAGTCTGAGGGAAAGTTGTTTTTATCATTTTGACAAACTGGAAGCTAACGACAAGCCATCCAAGTGAATGGACCAGGCAGAAGCCTAAGATAGAGGCCATTTCTCCTGCCTCTCTTTTTAGTGAAGTTTTCCAAAGTGGTAGGGCCAGATTAGTTGGATAGGATTTTGGACTAAGGACTGTTTTCTTTTGACGAGCACCATTAGTTTTAGTTTCTAGATAGAGAATGTTCCTCATAGATGTAGGGTAAGCTAGGAGTTTTTTTTTTTTTACTTTTAATAAACAGCATTGAAACATGTCAGTCATTGGTCTGAGTTCTTCTTCTGGTTCGCTACAGCAAGGACAAATCGTGATGGAGGCACAGACTGACCCACAAACCACAATTCACAGTACTGTGCTACTGTTAAAAGACGCCAGCCCAAATGCTACCTACCCACAACCTGCATTGTGCTCTGCTGCTTTCAAACTAGGTGAGCACAATAAAACAAATAAAATGACTGTCAACAGCACAGGTGAAATGTGCACAGCCTCCAGACTAAAGCCAGCTGGTGGCTGCAGCATTTTGCAATAGTTGTAACTTATGAATAAGAGAATCAGGTAAAATAAAATATAAGAAGTTAACATAATTTACTCTTGCAACCACCATTGTGCTGGTGAGAGACCTTTTGAGGATGGAAAAATATGAGAAAAGTGTTCTTACAATTTCAAACAAGGTACGTTTTATGTCCTCCCTTCAGGTTAGGCCTCTGCTGGCCCCAACTGCCACTGGCCAAATGCCCAACCAAAATAAGGGAGACAGAGACTGTGAGAAAAGGATGCTTCTTTATTGACTTTTTCTTTCTTTTCTGCCGCGAGTCGGGCAAAACAGTATTGCGCTTACGCGAGGGCCTGCATTCCTATTGGTCCAGGGAAATGCATGACGAGGCTCCTCATCTCTGCATTAACCGTGTCCTTGCTGTACACATCTTCCCCTCTCAGGCAAAAACAAAACCCACATTACTCACATTAGTTTCACATTTCCTCAATCAGTCTCACAGGCCTTCTGATGCATCGGTGTGGTCTTACAGTCATCTCCACTGACGGTCCAGGCCCTGTAAAACCTGCATCATAATTTCTTGACCCTTCTCGACCGCTTTCTTCACTGCTCTCCTCCTTGTCATGTTCCTTCTCTTCCTCGCGGTACAGCTTAAATTGTGACACATTTCGTGTGATCACCCTTCCCGGAGATCAGGCAGTCACCATGGATCCCTTGATCGGTTTGATGACTAGATGAGCAGGATCAAATCTTGACTCCGACTTCCGCTGTTGTTTCTGACACTCAAGAAACTTGTCCCCCGTGTGAAATGTTGATGAATTTGCTCTCCGCTTTTCATCAGCATATCTTTGCATCTCATGTTTCCTGGCCGCATCCTCAAACTGCAGCGTTGTGCGGTCATTCGCCTGACGCTGTTCTCTATGGGGAAGTCTAATTCTCGCTTTCCTTTGAAACACCAGCTCTGATGGGCATCTTCTCATCGTTCTGTGTGTCAAATGTCTGTAGTTTCTGAGCATGCTGCATACTGCTTGGTTTAATGACATCTGGCTCAGCCCATTTTGTTGGAGTAATTTCTTTAGACTTCCCATACATTTCTCAATCATTCCATTAGCTCGTAGCCAAAGCGGTGTGATCTTCCCGTGACATATGCCCATATGACTCATTAATCGTGCAGCAAACTACAGACTGCTAAATGGCAGCCCATTGTCATAATACAATATCTCAGGAATGCCCCAAGCCGCGAATATGCTGTCTAATTCGGGAATTACTGTGCTCGCAGCCGTGGAAGAGATCATCTGCACAATAGGGAATCCAGAGAGCTCATCCATTACCACCATCCAATATCTTCCCCCACTAAGCGGTCCAAATGAATCAAGTGCCATGTGTGTCCATGGAGCCTCTGGCAGCTCTGACATCCTGAGTGGTTCGAGGTTGTCGGGCTTTGACGTGCACTGACACAGGTGGCAACTTTTTACTGTGCTTTCAGCCATTGAGTCAATCCCTGGGAACCACATAGTATCTTTTATCTGTCGATTAGTGGCCACCATGCCTCGATGCCCTTCATCTGCTAAATCCACTACCAGCTGGAGTAGGTTCATGGGTATGATTATCCGCCTTCCACGCATCACAAGGTCACTGACAACTCATCCCTCACTTGTCTGAACGCTTGAATTTCTTGCTTGAAGCTCTCCTGGCTTCCACATGCAAACTGCAGAATACTGCCTCTCCACCTTCGAGACATTATGAGTTCTTTCAATATTCTGTCACTCGTTGTGAGCATCTTCGTCGGTCCTTGGTGAATGAGAACATTTATGTACTCCTCTGCCATGAACGGGTCCCCATCTTGTTTCACAAGTCGGTGCCGAGACATAAAGTCAGCTGGGTTATACTCTTTTCCAGACATATGGATGATTGTGAAGTTGAAATCTTGTAACCTTAAACCTCATCTCTCTATTCTAAGAGGCATCCTACACAGAGTGTTTCCATAGATAGTGACCAGGGCTTGGTGATCAGTATCAACTGTAAATGGTTTCCCTAGCAAGAACATCTGAAAATGTTCACATGCGCAGACGACAGCCAGCCCCTCTTTGTCCGTTTGTGAGTATTTTCTTTCAACTTTGTTCAGACGTTTGGAGCCGTAAGCAACAATGGCTCTTGGGATGTCTCTCCCTGGTCTGTGTTGCTCCAAAATGGCACCCAGTCCTACCGGGCTTGCGTCCACCATCAGTGCAGTGCATGTCTTTCTTTATCTGTGCGAACGCATCTTCACAGGATCGGTCCCGCTGAAATTATTTTCCTTGCTTGGTGAGCTCTCTTTACGGCGTGCTGATGGTAGCAAAATCCTTCAAGTATCTACTGCAATGGCTGGCCACCCCCAGAAATGTTCTTACCTCGCTCACGTCTTGTGGGGGCGAGATATCCATAATTGCAGTTACTTTTCCAGGATCAGGACTCATTCCAACTTGGGAGAACACATGTCCAAAGAACTTGAGGTGTTTCTTGAGAAATGCACACTTTTCGGCATTTACCGTTATCCCCGCCTGAGAGAGCGCCAGAACCACCTTATGCAGTGCCTGATTGTGTTGTTCCAGATGCACCCCAAAAACCAAAGTATTGTTGCTGTAATTCAAACAGTTTATGTGTCTAATTACTCTCCTGGTGGTCTCCTGAAAGGTTTCGGCAGCCAACGATATCCTAAAGCCTAAGCACTTATACCAAAATAAGAACGTGTGGGTCGCAAATGTTCTTATGTACCGTGACAGTTCATCTAATTTAATTTTGTGGCACCCTTTGAATAAGTCAAGTTTAGTGAATATCTTGGCCCCATTAAGCAGACTACTCTCGGAGGCTTGAGCTTCCCTGTGATTGTAGCCAGACATTGGCTTGCCCTCCCGTATGAACTTAGAGTGGAAAATTCATTCTGGAAGGCACTCAAAACATGGTTATTTAACCATCCTTAATCCTGCTGTGCAACCCCCACAGCCCACTTACGTCCATCCCTTTTATCCTTCCCTTCCTGACTGCTCCTGCTTTGTTACAGACCTGGCACGCCTGATGCAACCTTGTATGAATCCATGATGTTATGATGTCCTCTCTTTTTATGCTTGACCTAATTGTATGCCAACTTGTACATGCAATTGGAACCTGTAACAGTGCTGTGAAACCTCTGGATTAATGGGCGCTTTATAAATGAAAAAATATATAAATAAATAATCATGACATCCAGATGCATGCCAGGATGCCGTTCTCATTCAATTGCTTTGTTCAATTGACGCATGCCGTCCACACACAAACGAGTTTTATCAAATGATCCTTGCTTGGGCATCACCACCACATGCGAGACCCACGGGTTGGGGCCACGGGCAGGTTCTATGATGTCCTCCCTCAACAGGCACTGAATCTCTATCTCCACTTGTGCTGTAGGTGAATGGGTGTTGGCCGAGGGTGTTACGCTACTGGAGGTACTGACCCATCTATGTGAAGAGTGACTGGCTCTCCTTTCAAGCATCCAATTCCTTTAAATAGTTCTGGAAAAAGTTGCGTCACTGAGACTCCATGTTGCATGGTGTACATCACAGCAGCGATCTTCATCTCAAGGGCCGTGGGTCTGCCTTACCGGTTTTCTTCTCGGCACTTCTCCTTGAAGGACATGAAACTCTGCCATGGCCTGTCACGCTTTGTAGTTTAGTTGCATCGAGAACTTTCAATGATTTCGAACTGGAGCCCTAGCAGCCCACTGGAATACTTTCAGTTCTGACGGTATCAATGTAGGTGGCTGGGCAAAAAAGTCTGACATTCACATGATATTCAACAAGGCCGCTGTGTCAATGATGAACTTGGCAGGGTTTTGACCTACTTGGATGTCAATGAGGGTCATTACGAGGTTGGAGGTAAGGGAAAAACGATGCCGGTAAAGGATTACCGGCATCGCATACCGCTCCGGGCTATTCTATTCCGAGCTTAGACCCCGCTAATAGAGGCACCGTTAATAACGGTGCCTCTAATAGCGGCATGGGTGCTGGCACGCGGCCCATCATACCGGCAATATCGGCATGCCACTAATGGGAGGAAATCACAAGTCAGGCGGACAAGCAAATACCGGCATCCTGAAGGCGCTAATAGAGGATACCGGCATACCGGCATCATGAACCAACCGTAAAAGGCTATGTGCAGTGTTCCCAACTGCCACAGGTGCACACAATCAGCACAGGTGGAGGCAATGGAGTCAGGGCCAGCACAAAAGGAGCACACCCACACACCACACTCCTTCCAACACCAAGATGATTCCAATAGTAGTAGCAATACTGGGGATGGAGGACATGCTTGCATTGCTACACCAGCAACAACAGCAACAGCAGGCACCACAGAGGAGACGCATGAGGAGAAGGAGGATGATTCAGGCCTAGCAAGTCCAACCAGTGCAGCCAGCGGTACCACGCAGGCAGCCCCCAATCCCTCGCATCAGAGCCAGTCCATTCAACCTAACCCCTGAGTAGATCCACACCCTGTACCCTCTGGACTGGGACACCATCACCACCATCGTGGACATGATACACAACGACATTGTCAGCCTCATTGAAATATGCATCGCCATCCTCCCTCTACTGAAGGTAGTGTCAGTGCTCCATTTCCTTGCCACAGGCACATACCAGCACACAGACCCAACAATGCCTTACATCAGACCAATGGTTCACACCAATGACGATACGCCATACGTAGAAGCAGGCCACATCCCTCAACGCGTCCACTGCACATCAACTGAGCATACCCTCTATGACACAATCCAGCAACATGCAGGGAGTATGCCAAATGCACATGAAGGCAGCAAAGCACAATACATTACATCTGCAAGAGCATGCAAGTGAACACCCTGAAACATGTGGACTACGCAATCCACACCTGCGGACCATTGTCCAGCACACATTGCGACAAATGTACCTGTATGCATACATCCAGGGACCTGTGCATGTGAACACCAAATAGCTGCAGCCATGACAGTGATTACTACAGGTGTAATGCCACAAATTGACTCACACATGGAGGTGATGCTGGCTATACCTTGAATCCCTGGCTCCTCACCCCTGTTTGGATCTCGCAGACCAGGCACGAAGAGGAGTGCAATGGGGTCCATATCCGCACCCGTGTTCTGATCGAGCAGACCTTTGGCCTGTTGAAGGCACGTTTCCGCTGCCTCAGCAGGTATGGTGGATCACTCCTTTACAGGCCTGAGAAGGTGGACAAGATCACCATGGTCTGTGCTATACTGATCAACATGTGCATCCGGTGGAACTTACCCCTGCCACTTGACATTTCCCAGCAACCACCAGGTGAACATGGGGTTGATGAAGGATAAGAATAGTACATCAGCCATGGGCCAATGCCCATGAGGGACGTGCAGTGCGCCAATCAGTGATGGGCATTTACGTTTCATGCACGGTGATGAAGAGGGTGCATCAAATCACGCTGGCTGTGCACTGGGTTCGGGGGACTCTGGGGAGTGTACACTGTTTGGCATTGAATCCTGACACACTCAATAAGCAATGTCCAGTCATGTTATTTGTATCAAAATGTAATGTAATGATCAATAAAACTATTTACATAGATGAACAGCCCACCCACGATGCAACAGAGTCTACCGACCCACCCCCGTACCCTCCCACCACCCTCCACCACTCATCCCTCTAACCCCCCCACCCCCCAAACACCCCCCATCCCTCAACTCCCCCACATAATAATGTCCCGGAACACATGAGTTCTAACAGCCTCCATCCCGCATGTCTGTCCGGCTACAGTCGGCCCCTTTTGCATAGAGGCTGTGGCTCTCCTGGCCGGCGCATGGTGTGTAACGACCTACGCACTGGGATGGTCTGAGCTGAGTTTACAGGGGTACTGCTCGTGGATGGCGGGGGTTGTGACTCGGCAGGTGCTGCAGGGCATTGTGCCATGGTGGCAGCCAAATGTGTGAGTGCCTGGGTGACCGATTCCATGCCTTGGCGCACCTGCCTAGCAACATGGTTCACAGCACAGGTGAGTGCCTGTGTGCTGTCACAGTGGGCCTGGCGTGTGGCTTCCCCTACAGCAATGAACTGTCGCAACATCTCGTCCATGGACTGCTGATGCTCCTCCATGCGGGTGATGCAGGCCTCCAGGTCACGCATGTCCTTGATGGCTGGTGATCGCATGGGAGCTGGAATTGGAGTTGGACTGAATTGAAGGGCTGAACACGGCTCAATCTCTATCCTTCCTGGAGCTACCACCACACGACCCATGTCCCAGGGAGTGCTGTGGTGTGTGCCCCATGGATGGTGTCCCCTCAGTGTCCTCCGACATGCATTGCCCTGCCTTGTCAGCCTCATCCTGTTGGACATCATCCTCTGCAGTATCTCTTGCACATTGGGCCACCTCCCCTGGGTCACTAGTGGCCTGTGACTGAGGAGCATCACCATTGCTGGATGTTGGTGTACCCTCCTCGTCCACATGTGCTGGCTGCAGTGGTGCAAGGGCCGTTTGGTCTGTGGGCTTGGGAGCCAGTGTGCCATGTGGTAGGTGTGCAGTGATGGAACCCAATTTCCCAGGCCGGTGCACATTCCCTTGTGTCGGAGGTGGATGCTCCTCAGGTCCTATGGGCTGTGACACCTGTTTACCAGACTGCTGTGGCATGGGGGTGGTTGTTTTCATCCTCCCGGCCCTTGACGTGGACGGCCTGGTGCCATCGTCTTCCCCTCTGCTTCTGCCTGGTGCTGTCTGATACTGTGCCTGTGTGGGATGGAGAGGCAGGGCATGAGTCATGGGTGTAGGGACATCTGACATATATTGATCTAGGTACATTTTGGGTCCTGTGCTTTGCTGTCTGCATGTTGGACGGGCAGACATGGTGCTTACAGGTGTTGGGTGCGTGGTGCAGTGTCTGTGCGTCCTTCTAGCGCATCCATGTTGTGATGCATTTTGCTTGTTGGATTACGGGTGTGTAGTGGATTGCGTGCGGTGTGCATGCCTTAGGGTGTGCGTTCCATGTGATGTGTCTCCAGGGCTCAGGTGACACACTTGTTGGTGGAGTTGTATGCACCATGCAGTGGGATGTGATATTGGTGGGGCCTGCTTCTCTGCAGTGCTGCATGTGTGTGTCTGCATGCTGGTGTTACTTGTGTTTGGAATTGGACGCTGGTGGTTTGTGTCAGTGGGGTTGGTTGCGTGCGTCTGTGACAGGGGTGTGGCATTTCTGTAGGGCAGCCATTAGGTGAGTGGTGATGGGCAATGTACTTGCTGTCATGAACTTGCCATTGGATTTGTGTTGGGTGTGTGTGTTCACTTTTGTGTAGTGCCAACGCTCACTCAACTTCGTCAGCCGAGGATGTTACTCCTGTCTCAGCACGCCTGACCCCTTCTCTGGCCTCCATGTGTAACAGGGAGCAGCACATTACCTCCGACCCTGCTAGCTTGATGGGCGTGGATGGTTCACTTCCTGTTGCCTGGGCCTGCTGACAGTTGGTAGTCAGTATGTTGTGGACACGCAGCCGCAGGTCGTCCCACCTTTTCCGGCATTCTTTTTGTTTTGTGTTGCGTGTGGTTGTCCCCATTGCAGACACCTTCTGGGCCACCTCCTCCCAGATCTGTTTCTTCCTCCTTTGTGTTGCACGGCGCAGGTCTGTGCTGAACACCACATCTGCATGCTGGGCCAGGGTGTCAACCAGCATGATTAGCTCCTCGTCGCAGAAACGTTGTTTGCGCAGACGAGGTGTGCCTTTCAGGGTGGACTGTGTCATTTTCTGACAGGCTGGGATCTCAGTTTTGTATTTCAGTGCCTGTAGCCATGGGATTGCAATGGATTGTGATTTTAAAGATGGCTGACGTGCACTTTCCCATTCCGGCGCGATGACGTTACTTCCGGTTCCGCCTATTAGCGGGCACCGTTATTATCGGGCAACTCTAATCGCGGTGTCAGCTAATGCCATATCCATTGATGCCGATAGTGTTATCTGCGCTTTCCATGATGCCGCTAAGGGCCATTTTCGGGACTTTAGCGGCATGCCGGTAATGTCGTTACCGGCATGACGCAAAGCTTGTGCACGCAAACTCGTAATAGCCCCCTATTAGCGGGTTCTTACCTACACGGACACAGTATTAGCTCAATGCCGGTAAGGGCAGTTACTTACCTCCAATCTCGTAATGACCCCCAATGTCTCCTTCTGGGGCAGTCACTACATCATTCATCATACACACATACTCATATTGGCTTTTTTCCTGCACTGATGGAGGTAATGGGGATCGTCCGGTGATTTTCTGAACGTGGCTGGCCAAATCTCTTCTCACATTGACATCTCTTCCGGGCAGTGGAGGGTGCATGTCATGCTCTGGTCTTGCTCCACTGCCACTGTTTCCCTGCGCCCTGTGCGTTGGCGCATTGTATACTCTCCATGTGGTTTTCCCTTCCGCAGTTCGCACATTTGTGTCCAAATGCAGGGCATTGCATGCCTTCTTTGTGTGGGAATAGTATCTCACACTTACAGTTTTTTTCCGGTGGTGCCATAGCTTCTTGATGGGGTTGCCAAAGTTGTTACCTTTTCCACCTAGACAGATACAGTACACTTGCTCTTTCCTTGTCCCTTGTTTGTCTCTGTCTGTGTGGCTTGGAAATCTGCCCTCGCTTCCATCCATGCCATTTGCAGAATGGTGGCGAGAGGAAGAGGTTCACTTTTCTTGTTTCTGAATGTGGACGATAAACACTCTCCAATGATCCTCAACCTGATAGCTTCTTCATTTGAAAATGTGTGAAAGTCACAGTGAGCCACCAGTTTGGATAGCTATGGATGCATCTGTGTACAAGATGGGCGGTCACAGCGATTTGTCGACAGATCGCCGTGACCCCAGAGATGCTTTCCAGCACCTTACCCAAGGACCATCTCAGCACTATACCCTATCGCCTTGATAAAAACCCATTGGTCGAAACACGTGTTGGCTTTTTTCTCATGTGAATGGCAACATCGGCGCTCTTAAGACTGTAGCATCCGCTTGCCCATTAAAACCAATACTGCACGTGCACTAAACAGTTTCAAGACTCATCATTTGCCGAACGATGGAGGCACCAGTACAATGCCTGAAAACAAATATATCCAGCGCCTAATTGAACGGGATTCCAGCACCATCTTTCCCTCCCTTCAGGTTAGGCCTCTGCTGCCCCGAACTGCCACTGGGTAAATGCCCCGCCAAAATAAGGCACATAAAGACTATGAGAAAAAGGATGCTTCTTTGTTAACTTTCTCTTTCTTTTCTGTCGCAAACGCGGCAAAACACAATTGAGCATGCGCACGCGCACATATTCCTATTGGTCCAGGGAAATGCATGACGAGGCTCCTTGTTTCTGCATCCTCGCTGGACACGACATTAAGCACCACCCTCACCTGGCATACTAATTCTGGAATCATTCAAAAAACAAAGTTTCCAACATCATTAACTCGGTTATGGGACGTCACGCGCTCATCTGGTCAGCACTTCTGAAATCAAGGGCTATATTACATAAACATTTGGGGTCAGAGAAAAATATGAGTTTGAATGATAATTGTACTCTAGAGCTATGTTTGCTTGATCACATTTTACCCAGAGTGTGTTTTTGCTTTTCTGGGACCCGTAGTTTCCTTTTTTGAGGCTACGGGTGCCCATAAAAGATTCCTGCACCAAACTTACTCTGGAAAAAATGAGAGGAGTATATGGTGAAACTGATCACCAACGACACACTTTTCAATGACCGACAGCGTTATGGAATCTTACCCCTGGAATTTCAATGTTCCCCAACATCATGAATCTTTGTCTTGCCATTCATCATTGCTCAGGAACACAGTAGAATCCCAGAACATAACCTCCTGCAAGAACACAAGATTGACTTCTGTCCATGATGCTGCTGTGAGACCAGCTCATGCAGGTCATCAGGAACGTTCCACATATCCTGGACAATGGGGTCCCCAGAATCTAGTCCTGCTCAACCACTCAGCTACCTTCAACACAGTTGACACCAAATTTCTGCTCACCGCACTGCACGAGACGTGACGACGCTGTCCGGTGCTGGTTCATGTCCTACTTGGATGACAGACACCAGCACAACCGGAAGGGCGAAAAACAGAACTCTCCAACAAACCAACTAACCCTGTAAAATTAAAGAGGACTGCACTCTGTCAGCAGCCATCTTTAACTTCTACATGGAGCCATTGAGAGTAACTCCTGCTCAATCATGACATTAAGGCATGCAAAAATCCTGACAGTACATAGCTCTGAGTGAACTCTGTCAATGACTTCCATGAACTGAATACCTGCCCCTCCCTCAAAGCTGGATATGACATGCCCAGTTCAGGCTGAAACTAAACATTTCCACATTATCCATTGCGTTCAGGAGGCACTAGTCCCTGCCTGCTTTGAACTTTGCACTCCTGGGGTTTATAATGGGAAAATCCAAGACTACACATCAAAGAATGCAAAGTTAAAACCGGCACTGGATTAGTGTCTCAAGAATGGAATGGGTAATGTTGGCATGTATGTGAAACCCACAAAGCCAAATGTCTTCTACAGGCTGAATGAAAAGAAGCTCCAGGGATTCACTCATCATTTACTCCCATCATTTACTCCCAGCACTTACTCCCAGCACTTACTCCCAGCACGTACTCCCAGCATGTACTCCCAGCACGTACTCCCAGCACATACTCCCAGAACTGACTCCCAGAACTGACTCCCAGAACTTACTCCCAGAACTTACTCCCAGAACTTACTTCCAGAACCTAACCCTTCCTATTTATCATATACATGGCAATCTTTTCTTCAAGACCAATAACTCCCAGAAGAAACAGCCTGACATCATCAGCTCATCCTTCAGCACAAGATCAAGTGTGCAGGCCAGTCAGTGGGTTGGGGATTGGCTGAATACATATTTCTGTGAGTTAGTCATTCAGTGGCTCTGAAAATCAGTGAGCAAGTAGTTAATTGAGTCTGTGAATGAGTGAGCCAGTAATTGAGTGAGTTTGTGAGTGAGCAAATGAATGAGCGAATGAGAAGGTGGTTTAAATGCGTGTGTGACTGACTGGGTATGTGTGCATGCCAGTAAGTAAATGTGTGAGTGACTAAACATATGAGTAGTGAATGTATGAGTGAGTAAACCATCATGAATACATCAGTTAGTGAAGAAATGGGTATGTGAGGGGCAGGCCCATATGTCAGAGAGGCAGTGCATGTTGATACATGAGTTATTAATTGACTGAGTGCAGGGGTGGGCTCACATATATGGTACTCTAGAGATTTCCCGCTAGGCCTCTGCACCCTGGGCCTCTTTTGTGTGGTATTTCCACATTTTCCCATGGGAAAATAGTTGGGTTTGCTGAAAATGTGTAAAATGCGGGCACTTTGAACATTATTTCCAGGGTCTATTTTGGTTCCCAGTCCATCCCTGAAGTGAGTCAGTAACTGTGAGACAGTGTTATGTTATGGAAATGTATAAAGTGCTCGGTCACCCGGGGCATCATGGTGCTGGAGAGAGAAAGGTCAGCGATCCATCTCCATCTCGCCAAAGTCATCTAAAACAAATAGGTTTTTAAAGCCTTTCTGAATGCTCAGTGATTTGGCAGGTTTTTCAATGCCAATGGAAGGTCATTCCATAATTAAGCGGCAGCCACCGAAAAAGCCCGGCCTCCAATGCGGGAAGAGCGAAATGAAGGAATACACAGCAGACCCGCCGAGGGTGATTGTAACGACCGAGCGGGGAGACAGCGAGTGAACTTGGCACAAAGGTATTCAGCACCTTGCTTGTGCACGGCCCGATGTACCAAGCAAAGAGCTTAGAACCCAATACGCGAAACAACAGGCAACCAGAGCAGAAAGCGCAGAACAGGTGAGATATGAGCCCCATAAGAGAGCCCATATCCACCCGGGCGGGATAATTTTGCAGGCGCTGAAGCCGCTGGACTATGCCCTTAGGGTGGTCCAGGTATAATGCATTACAATAGTTCAGGCGACTCAGTATCAAGGCTGCCACCACTGGTGTTCGCAGGTTCGGGGATACAAGAGGAAGCACCTTTCTAAGTATCTTGAAATGGAAGTGGCCTGCTTGACAGACTGCCGATACTTGTGCCTCCATAGAAAGGGTAGCAGAAATGACCACACCCAAATTATTTACCTTAACCACCGGGACCAGAAGAGGGGCAAGACAAGATGGCCAGAAGGAAGACACCCACAGTGAGGGGTTGGGGGCAACTCAGCACCATCACCTCCGTCTTGTCTCCATTGAGCTTCAGCCAACTGTGGTTCATCCAAACACCCACGGCAGACAGGCACCGATGCAGGCCCGACGACAACTCGGCCTGATCAGGATCTAACTGGATGAGGATCTAAGTGTCGGTGGCATATGAGTAGCACCTGACGCGGAAGGAGCGGATGAGACACACAAGAGGCCAAATATAGATGTTAAAAAGAATGGGAGACAAGACAATGATTGACTGAGTAATTATGTAAGTGAATTAGTCAATATATGTATGTGTCAGCATATTAGCAAGTGGAATGGCAAATAGGTCAGCCAGTCAATTGGGAAGTAAATTTATGAGTGGTACATTAGTGGTTTGGAAAGTGAATCTGTCTAAGTAGATCAGGAAAATGTGAGCTACTAAGTCAATCCGTGAGTGAGTCAGTGAGTTAGTGAGAGAATTCAACTGAGTGAAAAAATGAGTGAGTTATTGTGATATTTAGCAAATAAGTCAGTCAATCAGTGACAAAGTGTGTAAGTGTGTATCAAAGTGTGTGACTGAATGAGTTGGACTGAATATGTGTGTCGAGGCGTGTACGTCTGTGAATGACTCAGTTGTGAGTGTGTTTAAAAGTGCAAATAAGTCTGTGTTTGAGTGGGTGTGGGCATTTCAATGTTTGAACAAATCAGTGAGTTAGTCTGACAGGGAGTGAATTAATCAGTTTATGATTCAGTGAGCCATTGAGTGAGTATGGGAGTAAGGAGTTGCAATTGAGTGAGTCACTAAATGTGATTGAGGGAGTGAATCAAGTCGGTGTGTAATGTCTTAGCACAGTTGTAAAGCACATACGCATCCCACGCGTCGCCCGTGTCGCCCGTTAGGACAGCTCATGGCTGCGCGGTAGCCATGCATGGGATGAGCGACAGAAGCATGCAGAGGTGCGCAGTAAGAAGACAAGTGAGCAGGAGGTTGACGTGCAGGCGAGAGAGCAAGTCTGTATAAAGGAGAACACAGTGCACAAGGTTGTGGCGCAGTTGAGAGTGCAAGCTAGTTGCAATTATGGCCTCTGTGAGCCTAAGTAAACTAAAGCACTGGTTTGAGTTCACTCAATCCTGTGTCTGCAGACCTGTGTCCCTGCAGGTCAGGCCTGCGCTGTGCATCCTTCCCCTGAAGGAGTTGCTTGTCAGAGCACCTGCACTGCGCTTCCCTCTCTTGACAGGGATCACAACACAGTGCTGCTGTCAAGGCTGAATACGAGTGTGTCTGCCAGGGTGTCTCTTTGTGTCACAGTACTTATTTGTAAATCTTGTAGTTGTTGTTATTTCCTGTAGTGCCCGGGCTCCGTCCTCATAGATGCAATCATAGATATCACCGCCACTTTCCAGCTGAATCACTTCCTGGTTTAGGACAACCAGGAAATGCAATAAGTGTAGTTGGCGCTGCAGAAAGGTAAATGGCTTTATGGACTAGACAAGTTTAAGGTCCCACAGACACATTTGAAATTGTGCTCATCGCCTGAGCTACGGAAACTTCTTCTTTTGCTATTTGTAAATAAATGACCTATACTTGCAGTTAGTGGCCCTGAGCCAAGTATCCCTAAAGAGGGCAGATCCTGCCGCTTATGCGGTTTAAAAGAAAAAATGGCGTCTGCACAACACGTCCTCACAGAGTGTTTTGCGAACACGGCCCCCTGTATATTAAGATGTTGGGACCTTTCGTGATGGACCTTGATCATATTAAAAGTGACTCATTCTGGGCCTACTGTTCGAATTCCGAACACAAGCCCACGCATATGGCAAGTTATAATGTTTGGAGAGGAGTCTTGGCCACTGGGAAGTTGGTAAAGCAGAACCTAGTTTGATCTGCTCACATTTTGCTAAACTTTGCACATACTGAAAATGTTTATATTTTGTACTTTTGTATTTCTTTTTGTATTTTTTTTAAGTTTAAACCTATACAAGGATAAAAAAAGAGGTCAGGGCGCCCCTCTGCAAGAAAGAACACGGCATGATGACCTGTTCTGTGGGAATGTACCCACTCAAAGTCCGCAGCCACATGTTTTAGCTCACTGTACCTTTCACAAAGGAAGAATATCTGGGGTCGCTGTTGGTACTCTTGTACATAGGAGGTTTGCCTGGCATTTTGTGCTGGGACTGCCCTTGTGGGCGGGACAAAGATTGATATGCAAATGGGTATTCCTCCTTTGGGAAAAGTACAGTGAGAAAAAGCAATGGCTGCAGACTCTCAAAGTGGGAAAAAAACGCAGAACATGTTATCATGCCATGTTCTTTCTAGAGAGGGGCGCCTGCTATCTTTTTTGTATTTTTGCAAGGAACTTGGGGTTGGTCACCCTAGGTTACCAGGAGGAACCCAGGCGTGGACTCCATGCTCACTGTGCTCAGAGAGGCACAGCTCCACCTCACTGATGAGGCCCAGCAAGCCTGAAACATGTGTCTGGGGTCGCTGTTGATACTCTTGTTCGAAGGAGGTTTGCCTGGCATTTCGGTGCTGGACTTCCCTTGTGAGCGGGACAAAGACTGACATGCAAATGGCTATTCCGCCTTTGTGAAATGTACAGTGAGAAAAAAGCAATGGCTGCGGATTCTCAAAGTGGGAAAAAACCACTGACAGGTTATCATGCCATGTTCTTTCTAGAGAGGGCCGCCTGCTACCTTTTTTGTACCCATCCAAGGATGATTGGGTCTTAATTAACTGTGGAGATGTGACTATAATGTTTACCCGTAATGACATTTCTTGATTTTTTAATTAAATTAATTATTTTAGAATGTATATTTAAGGAGTGTATATATATTTTGTGTTATATATGTGATGTTTTTGAAATTTAATATGATATTATATCATGTTGAGCTATAACCATAACAATACATTTATGGATTACTGGAGAAAAAAAAGCTCCTCAAGAGTTTTTTTTTTAGCTATTTTAGTGTTACTCTTTCAAATAATGTTTGGAAAGATTTCCAAGTTTGCCTTCATGAAACCTATACAAGTAGCTTTTCAGGTCCCTTTTTGTCAATCCTCCTCCATTAAAATCGAATCTTGACCGGATCAAGGCAGCACAATACTGGCCAAAGAACTGCACAAGATAAAAGGCTGAATTATTTGTTGTTGGTATTCTAGCATTCCATTTATTCTATTCTAGAGAATGTTTATAAAGCGCCAACTCGCCCGCAGGCTTCATAGCGCTGGATGTGGAAACCTTGTGTTTGCGCCTTGAGCAGTCAGAAATAAGCTCCACTTTACAGTAAAGAGATGTTCCATCCATAAACGACAAAATGGCCTCAAATGCATTATGAATGTAACAGGAGCATTGTTACTTCTAATACAAAAGTAGCATAAAGCAAAAATGCAGTAATCTGATAACACTTAGGTCAGCCTGATGGGTAAGCTCTTTGAAAGATATTGATTTTTTTCTATAGTGATGAATAATTCAATCCATAAGCAAGGGCAAGGATTGCATGGAGAGGATCATGCTCCATGGTCATGGCAAGTAATAGAGCTTTTATATTTAGAGTGCAGAATGACACGCAATCCTAATATTCTAGCGGTTGTATGGGATTTTCACGAAATACATTACCTCCTTGTAATTTACTTTGTGGAAATTACTTCGAATTTTTACTCCACATTTCTTTTCAATGTGGGGATCCCACCCACAACCTCCCTTTCCCTTTCTTTACTACCACCCCTTCCCCAAACCTCTCTCCACCCACCTTTTACCCCTTAATCCACAATTATATATCATTTTTGAAGTCATTTTGAAGTAATTTCCGCAAAGTAAATGATCACGCAGTAATTTACTTTATGGAAACAACGGGAGACCCTTCCAGTGATAATATATCTAGGGAATTGCTCATGTTGAAAAAGAAGGACCACATGAAAAGAACAATAGAATAGTCTCTGAAAAGCAGCTCTCCCCAGAGTAATATTACATAATAGTACATGTTTAACTGCAATGGATGCCTGAAGTGTCCAAGCAACTATCAGCCCTGTGGCCTTAATGTATGCTCTAGTACTTGGCATTGACATTTGTAATGTCAGCCGAGACATGGTGTGCTCTTTACCCCCGACATGATCAATTGCATATCACGAGCTACATAATCCCTTTATTTGTTGCCTTCCATGTTGCTCTGCCAAAAACAGAAGGACAACTCACGAAACAGTGGTCTCTATCTTGGAATGGCTGTTTCAGCCACTGTTTTGTAGAGTATATTCCATAATATTTGTTATTGATGTTTACGGATTCCTTAAACAATGGGCACCATTACGAGTTTGGAGGTAGCCATGCCGTTTTTACCGGCATGGCTATGCCCAAACTCAGGTCCGGGTCCCCAAAAATGGGAATTACCGGGCCATTCCGACCTTTGCGGGCCCGGTAATTCCCATTCGCGGGACCCGGTACGGCCCCATTCCCATTTGGGCCCCCATAGGGTTTAGTGGGAATGGGGAGGATGGTAACAATGGTCCCGTTAATAACGGGACCGTTGCTACCATACTGTTCTGCTAGCAGGTGTTCTCTGCGCATCTGGTCTGACCAGGCGTACAGAGCGGCTCCGCAAGCAGAACTCGGAATGTTGCTGCGAAGTAGCAATGGCGCCGGTAGCACCTCCGGCACCGTTGTTGCCTTACCACAACACTCATAATGAGGCCCAATGTGCCTGTATACATTGTTTACAGAGTGTTTATGTGGCGCTGTGAAAAACAGGTTTAACTATCCACGACCATCAATCCAATCACTATCTCTTTGGATTCAGTTTCCTGTTAGTGGTAGATGGCCAGTAGCCTGTTGGGAGTTGTTGGAACCCAGTCCTGTAATAACCCACATTAGTTCCTGCTACATCTCTGACTACTGGAGCATTTCTCATCTGCTCGGATCTCCCGTACTGCGGCTACCAACCCTCCCTAGGGTGTTGTTATCACTCATATTACCAGTTCTACACCTTAACAACTAGAGAGATATCAGAGTGACCTGTCCAGCTCGTAGGTCTGGAAATAAGTGACAGATTTCAAAGACCACAGCACACATAATTGTAGAAGGGAAGATAAAGGCCAAATAATAGAATTGAACTAAATAAAAACAGCAGTTATACCAGAAGATTACAATATTACTTGCTCAAATTGACTTTGCTGCAGTTGCAACACCTGGGGGTATAGTTTTGTCAAATTTCCTTTAGCAGAGAGATTTAGTGGAGAACCAAAACAACTTCAGGTCTTTGTCAATCAATGTCAAAGACACTCCTTATAATGAGCTCAGGCCTATTTCACTGAACAGGTCAATGGGGCTTTTAGCACCTCATTGGCTATGCTGTATTTTGACACTAAAAATCCAGGTTTTGTGAATTTTTAGCCAGAGTTCAAGATGGTATACTCTACAAAACCAGTGGAAGGAACAGAGGAGGCAGAAATGTTGGACCTGACAGGGTACATCATTGACATATGTTTGGATATAGCAAAGATCTTGCCTGAAATAGACTGCAATTAATCTGCACTACTTGTTAATTTTAGAAAATAGTCATATTGATGACATACATGATGACTTGGTCAATGTGGAGCTTACACAAGAGTAATGATCTGACTGTGAAAAAACATTAATCTAGTGCTACAAGGGAAAAAGGCTGTAAAGAAAAAAAGCAGCTTCATTGACTGCCCCCAACCCGTGACTTTAGAGAATTTGCAACCAGAAACCAGAGAGGATCACCTAGAACCCATGCAGCCAGGAAGTAGCATGTGGCCTCCCCTGAAATCAGTGAGAGAGTGTATTGAGACACACTTCATGGCTCTGTGTATACTGTGGAAATAAGTGGCATGTCTTGTACGATTTTGTTACCCGACCACCATGTGGAAATTAATCGGCTCTTTCTTAAGGGAGCAAACCTATCTGCCAATGATCTCATTTTAGAAGCACGGTCCACCATCACTCAATACCTACCGTCCTTGCAAGTGACTTCTAATGCTAAACCTTGGTTCCATGCTACAGGTTTCCGTTGTAGGCGGCCATAAATACCGACTGGATATGGATCTTTTATACAAGAAAAATCAGGCAGACTCTTGTGAAAAAAGAGAACCCAGAACTAGTTAGTGCTGCATATAGGAAACCTGTTTTTTCTCAGGGAAGATCATGCATCAGACAGAGTAATTACTCATTAGTTGTGACATTCATACCAAAAGGATGGGATTCAACCTCATTGATGCACCACAATTCAAGACAATTCCTGGCTTCCACGGCTACTGGTTTACAATATGACGATTGACTGGGTGAAACAAACACTTATGGTCATTTAGTCTTCTGCAGAGACCACTGCTTCAGTAACAGCTGTTGCGAGCCAGAAGAAAGATGCAGACACTCTAACTACATGGGTCACTGATTTTGATTGAAGTCAGGTTATAAGGCCTAGTTTTCTCTATCACTTTGGGTGATCCCTGCCTTTCTTCAAACTAAGGTGCTTGTCTGTCATATGTGAGAGCCCAAAAAGAAATAAGTCCGCTATCCAAACGAACCGGTCTGACCCTACGACTAGGGACACTAACTTATAACAGGAGAATTACTCCCTTCTCCTGAGGGTACTTCCATTACCAGTCGACAGTGTCCTTGCTTAATAAACCGTTCTTAAATAGTCTCTTGTGACTTAATGGATTAGTCTTTGTAATTCTTCAAAGAGGCTCCTGACTGTTAACGGGACCTTGGGAATTACTTTTGAGATCTTTTATCCAGGTTGTTGATTTCTATGTATTCATGCTTTAGATTATTATTCTGACAGCCTTTCTCTCCTGGATGATTATAATTCGGTTCATTCTGGCCTATTTGGCTTTATACACATTTCACTTGCTTAGTTCTTCTGAAAAGTGATTCATTAAGATTCTTTCTCTTTACTATTCTGTATTTCGTAGACAGAATGTTGACTGCTTTTCTCCTTTCCCAGGGTATTGCTATCCGCTGTACATTACTCTTCAAGCTTATATTATTAGAATTTGTTTCTCTTGTGTCACAGCCGTTACAGCTCATTAACTTCTGATTTAACTTTGTCTCGTCATTTCTACTGAGACGAACTACTTGCACTGAATGACAATCCCTGTCGGTCCTCTCATTACTCGCGTCCTCCCCGTTACCTTCACGTATGCTAGAGAACGTCCTCGGGAGTCTCGTACTTCAGGGGCCCTCTGACTGATATCATCTTGCTGTTGGCATGTCTCCATCAGCATTCTATGATTCGGGGTTCCATTGACCGGTACGTTCTCTGTGTCTCAGTAAGAGGCTGGATACCACCCTGTAATATCTCTACAGTGGTGTCTGCAAAATTTTGAGGACCAGCTGTCCACCGCGCACGTTCCGTGGTCTCGCCACCACCTTTCTTCCGGATCCTGCCCTTTTGGTTGCTCCATTTGGGATTCGCGATAGCGTTGGCGTTTTGCTCTACAACGTCAAGTGAGTTTGAAAGTAGCGCCTCCTAGCCCATGTGCGTATCCCTCTATCTCGGGTTGTAACGTAGCTCTGGGTCCACCTGTGCCTACATGTGGCTTTCTCTCTTTCCTGGTCTCTCTCATTAGGTGTTGCCGGGTCAGCATTCTTCGACCTACTCGTCTCAGTGGATTGGACATTTTGATTTAAAGGGACATGTTCTCTTTCCTGATAATAACAACGTCTATGGAGTGTTTCTTTGTCCCAGTCTTGATCTTTAGTAGTTTCTAGTATTGTAGGGCATCCCATATAGGCCATAGTTTGCACAGTCGTAGGGAGTTCCTCACAGGAACAGGAGTCATTGTCCCCAATGGGGGAGTCTCCCCCGCAAGGTCCCAATTGCCTCAACCCCTATGAAGGGTGTTTCGGAGCAGGCTCACCTCCCTAGCCTTGCAGGGGATTTGGGGGCCTCCTGCTTTGGGAGTAGGGACAAATTCCCTCGATTTTTCACACAGTTCAATGGAATGATCTATGACCCAGGCCACCCACAGGTATCAGAGCAGCCAATTGCCTGCCTCCGTTTGATTCCTATTGAATTTCAAAGCCACTAGGAAGTGTTTAATTAATAGGAGGCAGAGTCCATTCCTTTACATTGCAAATATGATTGTGACATACTTATCCAACATGACTTTTATTTAACTAAAAGAATATGCCTTACTGACGCTATTGGTAATAGGGAAATTCCCTACCTAACATACTTTAACTAAGGATGCTTATCAATATTAGTCAAAATAAATAATAAATCTTGTTCTGTGCCCAAATCCTAACTTCTAAACTGGCCCTGCCACTTAGAAAAAACAACTTCAAAGGTAAAGCAGGCAATGCAGGTTGGGTCTCCCCACTAGAATCCAGTATTGATTGGTTTTGGGTTCCCCTTGGGATGATTCCTTACTTGCTTCCTATAGCCCTCCTCGCTCCCTTGCTTCTCTTGTTCCCACTCTCTCGCTTGATTCATAGGATATGTGTATCCCCTCTTAGTATATCTTTCTCTTGGATTTTTGTATGCAGCATGGGGCAGTTTAGAAGACTCTAGAGCTCAGGCTTATGGGGTTGCTGTAACTACTTTCATTAGTTATTCATCTCTCTCTGTCTGGACCTCGTTGCCACTCGGAGGGGTCTGGGTTCTTCGTTTCTTGGAATGACATCTTACTTGCTTTATAGGGCCCTCCTGG
Organism: Ambystoma mexicanum; assembly: GCF_040938575.1. NCBI lineage: Eukaryota > Metazoa > Chordata > Amphibia > Caudata > Ambystomatidae > Ambystoma > Ambystoma mexicanum. Next base: position 154,228,760 of record NC_090936.1, read on the forward strand.
CTCCCTTGGCTCACTTATTCCCACGTTTCCACTTGATTCATAGGGGTATAGATCTCCCCACTTAATATATCTTTCACCTGGCTTTTGTATGCAGCTTTGAACCATCTGACTAGTTCCAAGGCTCTGAGTTTTAGGGCTCCCCTAGCCACTCTTATTATGCAGGTCCATCCCTCTCTCTGGACCTGGTTGTCCCTTGCAAGAACCTGGTTGTCCTTTGTTCCTTCTCCCATTCTCACAATCTGGTCTCTAAGTCCCCCTCCATTGAGAGAAACCTGTGTGCCTTCTCCGTGTCAAGTTCTGCTCCAGCGAGTTTGCTTCGACTCGATGAAGCTGGCATTCTGCCTGAGAATACTTCTTTACTCACCGCTATGCTGCCCTTTCTATGATTTTGCATAATGTGAGTGGGGGACTCGTTCCTCTCGCGCCGGGTTCCGCATTGTTCGTGGGCTCCGGGCTCACCACGTCCACTGCGTGGTCACACCTTCCCACAAGACCGACTCTGCTTGGCCTCGCTGTCTCCGCACAGATATGTGCCTCATCGGCCACATTGCTCGTTCTCTCGTGCTTCTTCCCCGGTTTCTCTCCAGGTCTCCCTCAGGACCTCCTTCCAGGTTAATGTCTGCGCTACTGCCGGTTCTACTCGGCAGCGTGGCGCTGCATCCCAATGATGTTGGTACATCAGAGGCTGGCCTCTGCCTATGGATTCTCATTCTCCATTAAAGATGGAAAATCCTTTTATTCTTGCCACTAGATACCAAAGGGGTGTGTTTAACTGTCAGGCCCAGTGAGAGGGCAGCATTTCCTTGAGCCAACAGTTCTAATGCACTTTTCACATTATTTGGAGTTTCACATGCTGAAACATCTGAATTTCCTGCCAAGGTGGGACAGGAACTCCATGAGTGTGGCAGCTGCAATAGAGGAGAGATTTGGATGGTGCACATTGGAGCAATGGCACATGATGGCAGAGCACCCAGCCGGTGTTGGTCCACCCTCATCAAGTGCAGCTCATTCATGCTACCTCAACAAGGTTGGGCCCGGCAATCAGAAGACTGAGGCAGCAGTGGTGTGTCAGCACCCATACCTCCAGTAGGTTAGTGGAATAGAGGAACACCTGCAGTGGCGTCCCAGAGTGCCGCGCTCTGTTGACAATGCACTGTTCTACTCGGCAGCGTGGCGCTGCATCCCAATGATGTTGGTACATCAGAGGCTGGCCTCTGCCTATGGATTCTCATTCTCCATTAAAGATGGAAAATCCTTTTATTCTTGCCACTAGATACCAAAGGGGTGTGTTTAACTGTCAGGCCCAGTGAGAGGGCAGCATTGCCTTGAGCCAACAGTTCTAATGCACTTTTCACATTATTTGGAGTTTCACATGCTGAAACATCTGAATTTCCTGCCAAGGTGGGACAGGAACTCCATGAGTGTGGCAGCTGCAATAGAGGAGAGATTTGGATGGTGCACATTGGAGCAATGGCACATGATGGCAGAGCACCCAGCCGGTGTTGGTCCACCCTCATCAAGTGCAGCTCATTCATGCTACCTCAACAAGGTTGGGCCCGGCAATCAGAAGACTGAGGCAGCAGTGGTGTGTCAGCACCCATACCTCCAGTAGGTTAGTGGAATAGAGGAACACCTGCAGTGGCGTCCCAGAGTGCCGCGCTCTGTTGACAATGCACTGCTGGTGGCTCCCCCAAAGTGCTGCTCAGGCGCACACTCATGGATAAGCGGGCTCACACGTAGGGGCTGCCCGGTCATCAAGCTCTGCCATGAGATATGGAGGAATGCAGCTTGATTGTCTTGCCCCACGCATGCTGGCACACAGGTTATGCAAGGTGTGGGGTAAGTGAGACGGTGAGCATTTAGAGGACAATGGGGCCCCAAGTGTGCATAGTATTCAGACATAAATGTGTGTGGAAGTCCGCAGCAGCCTTCATTCATGGTTAAATGTATATATAGTTATGAAAAGAGTGTTTGCATTGCACTGGATTACTGATATGCTTCGTGTGGTTTTCTGGAACATACAAATGATAGGCGATATCCAGGAAAGGCAGCTGAGGTCCTAGGTCTAATATGGGCAAGGAGAGGGACTTCAACAGGGGATCCCCTATGGATCCGTTTCTGCTGCGCTCACCGAGCCGCATTTCCAAGTCAAGGGTAGGTGGCAGTGGAAGCATGAGGGCAACCCAGGAGCCATGCCATATGCATATTACTGCATGTATGTTAATGATCCAAGTGTATATACACAGTTAACTATTATTGTGAAAACTCATGGGTAACAGCCCATTCTTGTATCCACCCACGTTCCTCTCACTGAGTGTAACTAGGTAGGGGGTACTGATGCTGGGTAGATACCCTGTATCTAGGCACCATCTCATTTTTTGTGGTACCCTCTAATGTACTGCACCATTCATTTGGCACTTCCTGTTGCTGCACTGATGTTAGCATTCCATATAGTTTGAGCCATTTGTCAATAGAGTTCCTTTCAGGACAAACGCACTCAATGTCCTGTGGCCTGTTCACCCTTTATTTGGTAACCCTCCGGGAACTCGGGCACGTAGCCCACTCCTGTTATAGTGTTAGTGCCAATATCGTCTATTGCAGGTTGCCTAGCACTATTTTCTCTGGCAGCTGGGCAGGTTTGTGTAGTAGTCCCACCCTGGCCTGGTGGCAAGGGCAACAGAAGCAGGCCGGGGCGGGGGGTCGGGAGAAACTGGCCTACACAAGCATTGTTTCCTTGGCCCATAGAAGAAACAGCAAGATGTGTGAATTAATCTAGATATGGAGCAGGACTCTTGCACCAACCCTTTGTCCAAGCTTTCACTTCTGGATTAAAGTAATGGAGACAGATGAACCACCTGCTCACCCACCTTCTCGGCAAACAAATACCTCCATCTCGCTGAATTCCACATTTCCACATGAGCTATGGATTCACTGGACGGCTTTTCGAATACTGTCGGATAACAATATTCTGATTCCGGCTAATCTTACTGAAAACCAACGCGATCCTGGCAATCAGAGGAAGCTCGAACCACAACACCTGTCGATACTGTGATTGTAAAGACAAAGTGGAAACAATAAGACACCTGTGACGTCTTCTAAGAGAGCCACTCACATGGGTCACCTCTTCAAAGATGCACAGACCCTTGAAGAGGAGTTCTGGTGGGATCACCTAATGAGAGGTCAAAGCTCAAGACTTTCGATCGCAGTCGGGCAATTTCTTCAGAACATTGGTTTAGAGACAATGGCCCTCATTACGACCCTGGCGGAGAACCATGGTGCAATTTGCACCATGGTCCATGGCGCTAAGCTGCCAACTCCGCCATGGTGGTTGGCGGACTTACCACCCCATTCCGACCTTGGCGGGGCGGTAAGTCCCCAATCCCCATTTACCCTTCCCCATTCCCATTTTTGCCCCATAGGGTATAATGGGAGTGGGGAAGGCGTTAATTACGCCACCGTAAATTACGGTGGCGTAATTAACAACAAGTCCCGTAGCGCCATGGATTTTTCCGCCTGCAAAAAGCAGGCGTAAAAATCACCATGGCGCTACGGGAACTCGTACTCAGGCGGAAAGGTGCGCCATGGTTTACGCCGGCGTAAACCCCTTTCCGCCAGGGTCGTAATGAGGGCCAATGGGAGTTGTGGAAATGGGAAAAGACCAGCTAAACCGGCAACCCACCAGAGCAGGACTTGAGCTAGGAGACTTTGATGAACTAACAAGTCTACATTGTTACTAAACCTTTAAATATTCCGGTTAATCCCCCTTGTTAGAAGGGTGGCTTGTTTCTGGGGAATCCCTTTTGGGCTTTTGAGGTTGTTGATGGCGTCGAGCCCTGTAACCTATACCTTAGGTGGACTGAGCTAACTGGTTAATTTTCCATTGACACAGCCAAGTGAGGCCCGGCATCGCAGGAGCGGAGAACTGCTTTCTCTGCTGCCTTCGATGGGCAGCGTCAGCCGGCTGCTGCTTCCCTAAGATGTGGGAGGAACTGGCAGGAGTTGCTGGTGCACTGCTCTTCACCAACTGTTGATGAACATGCCCTGGCACGCATGACTTTGCACTAGGAGTAGTTGGAGTCCTGGCCTGGAAGAGCAGCAGCCAAAGTGATGCTTGGGTTTGGGCAGGCAGTTATAATTAATGTATTTATACAAAGTTATTTTCAATAGTTCCAAACTTGGCAAACACCCCATCTTGTGTCAAAGTACCTCGATTTTTTTAAATAATTGGATCAAACGCGAGCATGGCACCGGCGTACATCAGACTAGACAATCCTAATGTATATCATATCATATCATGTACCCATATCAGAGGCAATAGGTAAGGGGGGATAGCTCAGGGGCAACACGTTTGTCTTGGAAGCAAGACAAAGCAGCGCAACACAGATTCTAAACCAATCTCTGGTATTAATCGTGTTATAAAAGAACAATTATAATAGTTGTACAAGTACAAGGGGTAGGGCAGGGTCACAGAGAACTTACATTCAGGCAAAGATTAATTGGGTTCTAGGTGATGTAAGGGGTATTGATAGTAAGGGAGTTGCAAGGGGAATCCAGTAACCAAAATGGCAGGGGTGTTAGAAGAGACATCACATTTCAATTACATCACAGGAAGAGACGCTACATGGCAGTTAACCCTGATGACATCACAAGAAGAGCTGTCACATGCATTTCAACCCTAATGATACAACAAAAAGTGAGATTGTGGATGTATACAAAAATAAAATAACCTAAAGAGTGATATAATAACAAATAGTTACTAAAGCATGCACAAGACAATTTCAGCTATCAGCCTCATTTTAATCAGTTCGGTGTGCTTTCAATGGGCTTATGGGGCACATCCAGTAGATTCAGTGTAGGACACGGGCACTGCCTTCATTTGCCAGTACAGCGTGTCCCAACGTTGCCACTCACTTCCACCTTATGTTAGTTGGAGTTTCACATCCTATGTTATAGTTGTTACATAATAAATACATTCCGCATTGCAAGGTGATGCCCGATTGTACCAGATGTAGCATTCCACATTCAGACGATGTCCAATAATGCCTGTACTACAGTCTTAAATAAAATGCACAGCGTGATATATTTGGGGGCTGCCATTACATACCAATTGCAGATTAAAATGAATGCTGAAGCACTGCTGGTTTGCGCATCATATGTATGAAATATTCGGCATGGTGCAGCCTCACATGGGTGGGTGCTACCATCATATGCAAAGTACAAACTCTATGTCTCTGTAATACCGCCCACATTTAGCTAATGCCTCATCCTGCATGGTTTATATCCACTGGAGATAAGGCACGACTGTCATATACCAAGAACAGTAATGCCCTCCAAAGCCAACCAACGATTCATATGCATGGTATATTCGCCATTAGACCATTGCAGCCTCACACAGCCCTCATATGCCTAATAAGTCTCAAATGCCCCTGCTCTGATCTCTTCTGACCTTCCCCTCTCTGTCCCTCTCTCCACTCCTCTCTCCTGGAGTGATCACTTTCTCCTATCCTCCCACCTCACCTTCCCTACCCCACTGGCAAAGCCACCCTCATCACTGCCACCCACCTTTGCGGTCATCCGACCCATGAAGCGTGTGTCAGTTGAGGCTTTCGCTTCCACCTTCTCGCCCCCCTCTCCTCCTTCGGCTGACTCCCACCCTGACACAGCCCTCTCCACTCTCCACTCTGCTATATCTGATACCCTTGATATCCTTGCCCCTGTCATGAGAATCCGCCTGAAGCCCAAAGCCAAATGTAACTCCTGGTACGACTCGGATCCTGTCACCCTTAAACGCAAGTGCAGGGTGGCAGAGAGGAAATGGCGTGCTTCATGTTCATCCTCTGACAAACTGGCCTGCCGCCTGCTCCAAAGGAAATACCGGCTCTACGTTCTCACTAAGAAGAGAGCCCTTATCCAAGCCTGCATCTCTGCGGCATCTAACAATTCGGCCGAACTCTTTAAAATCTGCAAGGAGCTGGCCAACCCTGCTGCAGTCTCTACCTCTCCTGTCCCCTCCCAGGCCCTCTGCACGGCACTGGCCTCTCACTTCATTTCAAAAACTCAGGACATCCTGTCCTCACTCTCTTCCTATCACCTCCCCTCCTCTATTCCCTGTGCTCCCTCTGGCCTTTCTGCAGCCACCCCTCCTCCCTCCTCCTCTGCAATTCCCCTTTTTTCTGCTGACGAGGTTTCGAGACAAGTCGGATCTATGAAAGTCTCGTCAAAACAGGTCCACCCCTGTTCCTCCAAAACTATCAAGGAACACATCGACTCCCTGGCGCCTGCCCTGGCTGACTTCTGCAATCACTCCTTCGCCTCTGGAGTCTTCCCATCCCCCCTCAAGCACTCCCTTGTGCACCCCCTTCTTAAGAAACCCTCTTCCGACCCCTCCTGTCCAGCTAACTATCGCCCAATCTCTATCACTGCCTTCCTGGGCAAGCTCTTAGAGAAGCTGGCCATCTCCCAGCTTAATGTCCTTGCTGAATCTGTTGGTAGTCTTCACGACCATCAGTCTGGCTTCAGAGCTGCCAGAAGCACGGAAACTGCTCTCCTGAACATCCGTGAGGACCTGCTCTCAAACCTTGACTCTAACACCCCTTGTGTTCTCATTTTGCTCGACCTCTCTTCTGCCTTTGACACTGTCAACCACACCATCCTGCTCAACCGTCTCCATGATAACCTGGGTATCACTGGTCAGGCTCTGGCGTGGCTGACCTCCTTCCTCTCCAATCGACCCTCCCAGGTCCAACTGGGTTCCTTCCTCTCTGACATCTTTTTCTCTACCTGTGGTGTCCCCCAGGGATCTAACCTCTCCCCCTGGCTGTTCAACCAGTACCTGGCACTTCTTGCTCACCACATCGCCGCTCTCTGTCCCAACTTTCAGTGCTATGCGGATGATACCCAGCTCATTTTCAGGCTACCCTCGGCCTCCTCTTCTCCTTCCCTCATCTCTGACTGTCTTTCTGCTATCCAGGAATGGTGTGCCGCCAACGACCTCTGCCTTAATGCCAGTAAGACTGAGATTCTACTTATCGGCACACCCACTCCTTCCTTCCCAGCAACTCTCTGGCCGGCCTCCCTTGGCCCTCTTCCTGCTCCTACCTGCAAGGCAAAAAACCTTGGGGTCATCTTCGACTCCACACTCTCTTTCTCTCCTCACATATCTGACGTCTCTAAGAAGTCACACTACCAGCTACACCTCCTCAGAGGTATCCTTCCTTTCCTCTCCTTCCCCCAGAAGCTCACTGTCTCCAGAGCCCTGGTTCTCTCGAAACTGGACTACTGTAACCGCCTCTATCTAAATCTTCCTGCCTCTACTCTCCGCCCTTTGCAACTCATCCAGAACAGGACTGCGAGACTTGTCCTTGGCCTCAAGCCCAGGGACCGTATATCTACAGGACTGAAATCGCTACACTGGCTCCCAGTGGCCGTGAGGATTAAGTTCAAAACCCTCTGCATTGTCCACAAGGCCTTCTGGGGCCTTGGGCCAAAATACCTTCAACTCTCTCTTCCTAAATATCTTCCCTCTCGAGCTCTTCGCTCATCCACCTCCAACTACCTCAGGGTCAGCCGCTTCTCCAAGCAACGAGCTGGGGGTAGATCTCTCTCCGCAGCAGGGGCCTCCCTTTGGAACAGCCTTCCTGCCTCCCTGAAACTTGAGGAGAACCATCTCTGGTTCCGGAAGCACCTCAAAACCTTCCTCTTTGCCTCCGCTTTCTCTCCCTCTCTCCCCTGCTAAAATCACTGAACCTGCACTGAATCTGCAACTAGCCACTCACCGATCTCAGTCCTTGGCCCTGCCACTCTTCCCTGCACTGCCTACCTGCACTACGGGACTGTCTCTGTATTCTACAGCCCCTTCTCCCGGCACTTACCTTGTACTTGCCACCAGCTGGCCCTATTATTTATCTTGTATTCTACTAACCATGTACTGCACTCTCCTTGCACTTGCCACCAGCTGGCCCTATTACTTATCTTGTATTCTACTAACCATGTACTGCACTTCCCCTCTCCCCTTCCCCTTGCACTTTTCCCAGTCCCCCTAGCCTTGCACTTGCGCGATCTGAATGACACCTGGCCTAGTAGGATCGTTGTTTGTTCTCCCCTTGTCCCCCCCCCGCCTCATCGCGCCTTGAAACACTTGGGTATAGGCGCGTTACAAATGCCATATCATATCATAAGTCCATCCAATGCCAGTTAAGGACTCGTAGGCAAGGTATAGATGACCCACACTCCGTCCGAACCCTCGCCAGTTAACCCTTGACCCCAACCCGCATGCCCCACTGTCCTGGACTTCAGCGACATTGATAGGACCCTCAAAGAAGCCACCCAACTCCTCCTCCTCTTCAGGGGAACTGCTGATGAATCTGTGGGCCTCTTCCTTCTTTTTTGAGGCACTACCCAGAAGGCCATGCACTCCCTCCATTTAATCCTGTTCTTGCTGTCCCCCATACACCATGTCAGCAATATCCTGCTGACACAGCGAGGGTGAGGAGAGATATGTCTAGTCCTTTATCCTACGAATAGCCGTTCAGCAACCAATACTAGGCGCAGAGGCAGTAGCGGTGGAGGCAAAGAGTGGAGACTATTGAATGTATGCACTGCTCCGATAATAGGTGTGTTTACTTTATAATTTGTACTGTGCTGAAATATCTGTACGGGGGTTGCGAATACAGTGCTAGCGGTCCCCTAGTGTCTCGGCTGGCAACCACCAATAGACATCCGTGGGAGGAGGAGCAAAGGTTTTGCCACAGTTGGACCAGTATATGTGGTAGGTGCCCTACCCAGCATTATTGAGTTGCTGCTGGCATCCCGCGGTGCCAGTCATTCTTTCAGAGATTGTTAGAGCAGCTCAGATTTCCTGAATATTTTGAATATTAGATGATGTGACTGTGCTCAAGGATAGAATAATGGTCTTCCAGAGCCTGAGTGTTGTATAATAAATGGGTCTACATCTTACTTGAAGTGACAACTTTATTAGCTGCAGTATAAGAACAGGTAAGTAACATTAGATCAATGCCATAAAATGCACATGGGTTATAGGGTGGGGTGGTGGAGAACCTGGGTGTACTGTGATGCTCTGATCATTCTCTAGCAGTCTTTAAAGGAATGGTTTGCCCAAAAAATGTTATTGCAAAAAAAGATGAGCAATAATTTTAAAAAGTGCCGATCTATTTTTTTTAAGTCCCAATTCAAAATTGAGCAAATGAAGCTCAAACTTTACAAAAGGAAGCACATGGGGGCATCCATTTTGTGAAATCGATGCCCGCCTGTGCTTGCTTATGCGGCACTAATGAAGGAAAAGCCAGCCAGCTGTAGTAAACAAAAGCTACCACTGGGTGGCTTTTCCTTCATTGGTGCCGGGACTCGGAGGACGCAGAGCGGAGACTACAGGCAGAAAAGCTGCAGCTGCATCTCGGTAAGTGCTATTTATTTTTTTTTAAAATAAGCACTAGCTGTGTTTTTTTTCTACGTTTTCCGGGCTGAAGGAGCCCGGAAAACTTAGAAATAAAACCGCAGCTTTAAAAACGTTGTATTTATGTTTGCGGTAGCTTTGGAAGCTACCGCAAACATAAATACAACGTTATTGTGTTTGAAAACTCTGCGGTTTTTCCTTCTAAGTTTCTCAGGCTCCCCCGAGCCGGAAGAGCCTGAGAAACTTAGAAAGAAAAACCGCAGCGTTTTCGAAACACAACCGCGTTGTGTTTCTGCCTAAAGCTGCTTTCCCATTTGGGGCTTTCGGGCTCCCCACGGGGAGCCCAAGAGCCCCAAATGGGAAAACAGCTTTAGGCAGAAACACCGCGGAATGGAAACACAACCGCGTTGTGTTTCTGCCTGCCTTGGCTTTCACTTTGGGTCTCCGGTGCTCCCATGGGGGAGCACCGGAGACCCAAAGTGATAGCCACGGCAGGCAGAAACACAATGCGGTTGTGTTTAAAAAATGCTGCGGTTTTTATTTCTAAGTTTCTTAGGCTCCTCTGAGCCGGAGGAGCCTGAGAAACTTAGAAAGAAAAACTGCAGCGTTTTCAAACACAGTAACGTTGTATTTATGTTTGCGGTACCTTCAAAAGCTACCGCAAACATAAATACAACGTTTTTAAAGCTGCGGTTTTATTTCTAAGTTTTCCGGGCTCCTCCAGCCCAGAAAACCTAGAAAAAAAAACACAGCTAGTGCTTTTAAAAAAAAAATAAATAGCACTTACCGAGATGCAGCTGCAGCTTTTCTGCCTGTAGTCTCCGGTCTGCGTCCTCTGAGTCCCGGCACCAATGAAGGAAAAGCCACCCAGTGGTAGCTTTTGTTTACTCAGCTGGCTGGCTTTTCCTTCATTAGTGCCGCAAAAGCAAGCAGAGGCGGGCATCGATTTCACAAAATGGATGCTCCCATGTGCTTCCTTTTGTAAATTTTGAGCTTCATTTGCTCAAAATTTTACATAGGGACTTAAAAAAAAAGGTGCCAATCTATTTTTTTTATTATTAGCCATCTTTTTTTGCAATACATTTTTTGGGTGAACCATTCCTTTAATCCCTAATCAGGAAGAGGCCCGGGAGCGCAATGTGCTCCGTGAGGTTTGCGCCGTAACAATCTTCTTTGCTGTTTTGCACGGCTGTGCGCACTTCCGGGGGAGGTCTCGCGAGACTTCGGCCGTGCTGAGTCTCACGAGCTGCCTACACTGAGGCTCTTCATTAAGACGGGCCTACCCCATTTTTTGACAGGTAACAAAGTAGGTTTCAGGTTGTGTGCGTAGTGTAGGCCAAAGCTATGTTGGCATCCTAGCTGCTTGCTCCAAAAGGCTTTGGATGTGTTCCTAGAGACAACTAAAGAGCGAATGAGCTCTTGGTCTTTCATGGCTATGCATTTATTTCAGCATATTAATTAGGCTTCTGGGGTGGTTACTGTGGATTCAAATGCAGGCCATAGGCAAGTTGTTATTCCATTTCAAGAAAAGGGCCTTTTTGGGGCCGTCACTTTCCTGTAACAGGGCCAGATGTTCTGCTTTTCTGGCTAATTGGGAGGAGAAATAAATCTTCATTTGGGTTACTGTTATTACTCCCAGTAAAGCCACTCTCCAGATTTCAGATCACGCAGAATATATTAATACAGTTGGTTTGTGACCTGAGGAAAAGAAATCCAATTTCAGAGACTCACAGGACTTGTATTGGTTCTACTTGATCTAGATACAAAATACATGCACAAACATCTAACCTGTAAGTGCTTACTTGCTATTGTTCCTACCTCTATGTAATGCATAACGAAAGCCTATAAACCTCCCGCTTCCTTGTGTCAGCCAATATACTTCCTCTGCAAACTTTAAGCGTCAGCTGTCTGTGCAAAGGATAGGAAACGTTCTAACTCCATGAAGCCATCTAACGGAACGTACCATTGCATGAAATCTGGAAACCCCTACCTCGACATCGATCTCGACATCCCTACGGCTGGAGATGAAGAACCGCTTGTACCAGACGACCTACCCACTAGCAGCAGTTGTCCCAGTTTGAATGTATGGCCCAGTATATGAGTGTGGTTCTTTAGTTCGTCAATATATGAGGTGCAGTCCCATGTATGTGGTGCCTGGAAGTAAACGGCTCTATATTGTTTTGAAGATGAAATTAGTACCTCATGAAAGAAGAACTGGATTTCTGAACAGCTACTCAATGCCCCTTCATAAAACACATGCAAGCCACCAATATCAGCATTTGCCCTGAAATGCTCCATAGTTACCTGGTTGCAAACATGGCCCTGAGGGATGAGAAGGTGGCTGCATCCTCTTTCAAAGCCTTGAGCTCATTGCGCAGTTTTGTCATGGTCTCTGTCACCATCGTCTTCTCGTTCTCATATTTATTTTTCAGGTTTGCCAGCGCCACCTCCGCCGTCTGAAATGAGGAGCAGAGTGGGTGTCAGGTGAAGAAGAAGTCAAACCTCTCGGGTAATTAAGGATCAACATTTTGGTGAATTATTAGTTTGAAGCTTTAGGGTGGATTTCGAGTTTGGTTTAATATTCGGTTCTGGAATATTTGAAGAAATCATCTGGAGGCATGCAGATAGAAACTGCCTCAAAAACAAAGGATTTTCAATGAAAAGATGGCGGATGCTTAGAGGTGAAGGGACATAATAGTTACAGACGTTTAGATGTCCTGGTAAAGGTTTCAGTCATTTAAATTTCATCTTACAGAATCAAAAACACTCACATTCTGACTTCACTCAATACTAGGCATGAACTAATGAAAATTAGCGTCTAATTTGTCGTCACCATTATTCATCACAACAAACACATACAGGGGGAGTGATGTCCGAAAAAATAAACAAATCACCATAACCCCCAGGAGCTTTTTGTCGAATTTCCAGACATGTGAATGCCAACCCCAAATCTCTGGCTTAACCGTAGACTTACCTAAAAATCCATCCTTCAATCGGACATGTCAATTGGAATATGAAAAATGACTAGTTCACACACCAATCTATACTGTAATCGAAAAGCTGACGCAGCAAAGAGGCATGGAGATGGAGTGCGAAGGGTTAATCCACTCATCATCAGGTGACAGAAACGTCAAAGCTCTCAGTCCATGGACCAAATAACACTCCTCGCTATCCTGCACGACGAATCGGAAAATTGAAAATGCCACACTACACGGATCCATGGGACAAATACGAAGATAATGAAAGGATAACACAATATTTGTCTAGGGCTGGTTATACAAATCCAATGCATCTTAGACGACACCAATGCACAATCTGCAAGATGGATCCCATCAATCACAACAACTTACAACCAGAGCCAAGACTACCGTACGTGGAGTGATAGAAGCATCAAGACAAGACATTGTGGCTGTCAGGACTGTAACAACATCACACCACATGGACACGTTACACTCTCTCAGATCACTCAACTGCTCACACACTCGCATTAACAGTCGCTTTACGCACTGATGAGGGTGACACTGAACACATCAACAAAACCCACATGATCCTCATCTATGTGGAAGGGGAGGATTTCCTATGGTGTTGGCGCATGCGGAGTGTGAGGTGCAGTGATTGTTGTGATTACACTCGTTATTAACCACTTGATTATTTCCCATGTGCTTGCAGCTGAATGCTGGACGGTGGTTGCACGCTCTACATCTAACGAAATTAGCTAGCGGTAAGCTATCTTCAAGCCTCAGTGCTCCCAATAGGCCCTGGTCCTCCCCTCTTTCTTAGGTGATCCTTGCCTTCATTCTTGCATTAACAAATGACCTCATGCTTATAATGACTTTCAAGAGGGGCCCTTGGCATTCCACTTCAATGTGACTATATTGCCATGTGAATCAGGCTCAGGCTGGCATATAGGGTAATGGAAGAGTGCATGAAGTGCAGGTCCAACATGTTAGTGTGGGCCAGTTTTATTGCCTAAAGTGGGCCAATTAGTTGCTACACTGTAGCATTTGTTTTACCACATATTCTTGGAGGTTTTGCAATGTGCATCACATTTTACCAAACAACTCCCCCTTGGGTACTGCTCAAACAGTCTATACACAAAAGTAACAAATTGCCATTTGCTACAGTGGGGCACGTAGTCACTGAGGCCCAAGAGCAATTGTATGCCTCAGTCCAACCGTGATGTGGATTGCAGCAGTGCACTACATTGTGTGAGCTTCCAGTGCTTTCTTCATGTGGGGTGAATATTGCTTGGGGATGCCTCCGCAAAGTAGGTCTTTGGCCATTTGCCTCACAGTTATCGTTTTGTACAGATATGGTTGATCCGCATCTGTTGTCAACCGCCTATCACTGCCTGTGAGCCATGTGCTATACTCCCATTTCTAACCCTTGCTTTTTGTTGTGTGTGCTCCTCTCTCACTAGTGCTCTCTGTGGCTGGTGAGGCAGCTGACCGTCCTCTCCTCTTCTCACACATTTCCTAACTAGGTGCATCTGTCTGTATGCAGCGTGCATGTGTTTTCCTCCTGCGTGTGTGTATAGGGGCTCACAGTCATCTCATGGAAGGGCAGATGTTCTCACAACTCATAACTAGTATCTATATTTAGCTATGCTGACGATGAGGTGGCTAAGTTAGTGACATGTTTAGTATGTCTTATTAAGGGTATGGGTGTCTCGGAGATGACGTGTTGCGCTTCACTTTCTAAATATCTGTATGATCCATGGTACAGCACAAGTCCAGCTCTTGATGGCCCGTCAAAGTGAGCTTGACCTGCTGCCGATGAACATATCCTGCATTATGATAGAGGATACCTTGATGGACACTAGACCGTCCCCTGGCTGGCTGCGCTTCGCGAGCACTAATGCCTTCGGCGTACCATTAGATGGATGTTCAGTCCACAGCAGCAGCCTCCTGGAAAGAAAACCTCTCACCGTAAATTCAGCGAAGCCGCGAGACGGCGGGGGAAATTGATGGGACGAGCAGCCTGCCTCATTAAGAAAACATGGCCACCTCTCCCAAGCCTAGACAGGAATATCGACGTAATGTGGCAAGAGGAATAGAAACGGTTGATGGGAGCTCCTTAAACACTGCAGTTATGTGGAATAAGCCCTTTTAGTTCCGATACAGTGAATGCATCTCCAGCGTCTCCATAGTGCTGATAACAAAGGAGGAGGAGGAGTGGACGCAGACTCCTGCTGCAGAGTTAGAACTCTTCCACTTGTACTTTCAAATATTTTGAAAACTAGAAATTCCAACTCCATTTTGAAGCATGACGACAAAACTATTGGTATGTTATGTTGATTTATACCACGCACCACTATGGTCCATCTACTTTCAAAAGTGATCTGGAATTCAAGACGAATTCCTACATAGAATGAATGCAATCAGCCACCCAAAAAACCACAACAGTCGCTCTTAAAAATTGTTTTCCTTCATTGACATAATTGGTATAGAACCCAATGCATGCTGCTGTACGAGTCGTGTGTGTCTTTAACAAGCAGGACATGTGTCTGCCCTGCCATATGCCTGGTATTGGATCCACTAGTTACACTAGCATTCGCAACACTATCTCTGTAGGTAACTGTTCTCGAGAGCTTTGCGAACATCTGACAAGGTATTCGACAAGATAGAGAGGAATCGGGTTCTAGTTTTGAACACTCCCGTGCTGAGCTCTATTTATTAGTCTTGTGGTCATAGATTTTTGTGTGCAAGGTCACAGGTAGGTAGAGGTGAACCCACACCTCCAGGTAAGTATAGAGAGACAGTCCTGGTTACCTCGCAATGCATACATTTGAGAATCCTTTATATGAATTGATTCCTTCGCAAATGCGTCTTTTTACAGTGACATTTTTATTGTGGTGTAGACTTGTAGTCTGGTAGTGGTCAGCCGACACGTGTTTCGACCTCGAGGTGTCTTTATCAGGGCTGATATTAAATGTTACATTTGCACACATTACATCAGTTGGTTGCAATACATGACGATTGTGAGGTAAGTGACATGTGATTAAACAATAAGTGAGTAAGTGAGTATCTGTGAAGCATACATGTTATATATAAAGCCTTGATAAAGACCCCTCGAGGTCGAAACACGTGTCGGCTGACCACTACCAGACGACAAGTCTATACCACTATAAAAAGTCACTGTAAAAAAATGCATTTGCGTAGGAATCAATTCATATAAAGGATTCTCAAATGTATGCATTGCGAGGTAACCAGGACTGTCTCTCCAAGGTATTAGACAATACAGCCTTTTAAATGGGCAACTGTGAAGAACAGGAACCTAAGAGTTGGGGGCTGCCCTTTGGGATACCGAGTGTCGGCATTAGAAAAAGTGGAATTTGTTGTTATTTGGTAGTAAAACCTCAACATACACTTAAAACTCAGTCCATTTTCTGTGAGCTGGACATACTATATTCTGTCCAGAAGTGTGGTATGATTGTGCTTGTATGAAAGCGCTACACTCATGTTCTTTCCCAAAACTTGACTTCAGCCTCCATTGGGATCAACAGGTTTGGAGGCCTTCCAGCATCCAGGGGATCGAACATAAAGATAAAGACTTATCTAGTGCATGGAGCCTTAATGTATATGTATTCATTTCTCGAACATTCTTACATTGTAGTTAACATCTCCACACTCGGACTCTTTTGACAGCTTTTGTGGTAGGGGCAATAAATTGGAGCCTGGGGGTGCACAATCAGCTGCCTCAATGGTTTTTAATTTGGGTCCCTCTTGTAGTCAGTCTTGGAGCCGGTGGTGGGCTGCAAGCTACCGAGGGGATATAGAAAAGGTTTGTGGTGAAGTCTAATGGCCAGCAGAATTAACTAATGTTGCTAAATGGCGGCCCGCTTTGCTACGTCCGATTTACCCTACGTGCTTCATGGAGCTCAGTCCCTAATCATAGCAAAGGGGGCACGCAGGGTGATAGCGATTGAATGCTTGGTAGAAGAGTTCATTTTTCAGCTCTTTCCTGTAACAGTGTTGATTTGGTTGTTCATCGGTGGCTGGGTTAGATTGCTGCACGCCATGTCTTTTTAGTGCCCTTCTCTGTGCTTCTTCTGCCTCATTTTATCTTGACAGATCCAAGAAGTTTTAGTTCAAAGCCAACAGGTTTCCAGGGAACATTAGCCTTCCCACTACACTTTAAAAAGTAGGGATTTTGCTCAATTGGACTTAGAATTTAATTTAAGACTGTCACTAAACCTCCGACTAAGGAAATTGTCAATTGCTGTCATTACAGTTATGTTGCTGCTGGTAGGCAGCCTGGCTAAGGAAATTGTCAATTGCTGTCATTACAGTTATGTTGCTGCTGGTAGGCAGCCTGGCTAAGGAAATTGTCAATTGCTATCATTACAGTTATGTTGCTGCTGGTAGGCAGCCTGGCTAAGGAAATTGTCAATTGCCGTTATTACAGTTATGTTGCTGCTGGTAGCTAGTCCAGCTAAGGAAATTGTCAATTGCCGTCATTACAGTTATGTTTCTGCTGGTAGGCAGTCCCGCTAAGGGAATTGTCAATTGCCGTAATTACAGTTATGTTGCTGCTGGTAGGCAGCCTGGCTAAGGAAATTGTCAATTGCCGTCATTACAGTTATGTTGCTGCTGGTAGGCAGCCTAGCTAAGGAAATTGTCAATTGCCGTCATTACAGTTATGTTGCTGCTGGTAGGCAGCCTGGCTAAGGAAATTGTCAATTGCCGTAATTACAGTTATGTTTCTGCTGGTAGGCAGCCTGGCTAAGGAAATTGTCAACTGCCGTCATTACAGTTATGTTGCTGCTGGTAGGCAGCCTAGCTAAGGAAATTGTCAATTGCTGTCATTACAGTTATTTTGCTGCTGGTAGGCGACCCGGCTAAGGAAATTGTTAATTGCCGTCATTACAGTTATGTTGCCGCTGGTAGGCAGTCCCGCTAAGGGAATTGTCAATTGCTGTCATTACAGTTATGTTGCCGCTGGTAGGCAGTCCCGCTAAGGGAATTGTCAATTGCTGTCATTACAGTTATGTTGCTGCTGGTAGGCAGTCCGGCTAAGGAAATTGTCAATTGCCGTCATTAGAGTTATGTTGCTACTGGTAGGCAGTCCGGCTAAGGAAATTGGTAATTGCCATCATTACAGTTAGGTTGCTGCTGGTAGGCAGCCTGGCTAAGGAAAATGTTAATTGCCGTAATTACAGTTATGTTGCTGCTGGTAGGCAGCCTGGCTAAGGAAATTGTCAATTGCCGTAATTACAGTTATGTTGCTGCTGGTAGGCAGCCTGGCTAAGGAAATTGTCAATTGCCATCATTACAGTTATGTTGCTGCTGGTACGCAGTCCGGCTAAGGAAATTGTCAATTGCCGTCATTAGAGTTATGTTGCTACTGGTAGGCAGTCCGGCTAAGGAAATTGTCAATTGCCGTAATTACAGTTATGTTGCTGCTGGTAGGCAGCCTGGCTAAGGAAAATGTTAATTGCCGTAATTACAGTTATGTTGCTGCTGGTAGGCAGCCTAGCTAAGGAAATTGTCAATTGCTGTCATTACAGTTATTTTGCTGCTGGTAGGCGGCCCGGCTAAGGAAATTGTTAATTGCCGTCATTACAGTTATGTTGCCGCTGGTAGGCAGTCCCGCTAAGGGAATTGTCAATTGCTGTCATTACAGTTATGTTGCTGCTGGTAGGCAGTCCGGCTAAGGAAATTGTCAATTGCTGTCATTACAGTTATGTTGCTGCTGGTAGGCAGTCCGGCTAAGGAAATTGTCAATTGCCATCATTACAGTTATGTTGCTGCTGGTAGGCAGCATGTAGGCAGATTTGCAACCCCTCTCATATAACCATTTTGGTTACTGGTCTGTTGAAAGTCAGTAAGCCTCCAGCATTTGCCACTCTTATTAATAGGGGATTGGTTCCTTTTTATCAGCACCTGATTGTGAACACGCTGCAGCATTCATTTTTCAATAAAGACGTATGCCTAGTCATAAAAGTCAAACACCATGTGATGCCACTTCCTGTGAGGCAAAGGAAGTCAAAATAAACATAATGTAGTGGTCCCAGTGGGGAAAGCCGGGATTAAGCGTAATTCGCATAAAGAACTTGCTCTGTGTTGAACATGCAAAGCGCTCATTACTAATCCAAATTGCACTGGGCTTCATTTTTATAATCATAATAATTAATTTAGTCCACATGTGTATTATGAGCAATGATGCTAAAAATTGAGTGAACAAATGTGCTTTTTCCCCCGTGACACAAGCATCTTTATTACTGAAGAAGGGGGGCCCTGGGGTGAAAGCGATGTATTTCCCCCGGGTTTGTTTTGGGCGCTGCACAGGCCAGCGAGATGGCCTGCATATAGAGCGCAGTCGGGGTATTTAAGGGGGGCAAGGAA
Source organism: Ambystoma mexicanum (assembly GCF_040938575.1). Taxonomy (NCBI): domain Eukaryota; kingdom Metazoa; phylum Chordata; class Amphibia; order Caudata; family Ambystomatidae; genus Ambystoma; species Ambystoma mexicanum. The sequence continues at coordinate 154,247,519 of NC_090936.1, forward strand.
GGTTCAAGAGCAGGCGGTGGTTAGGACGAGCGTTTGTCCTGGTCGCCTGCTCCCGAGCCTTCCCTGTGTTTTGGGCCTGCTAGTGGGTTTTAGCAGCGGTGAGGATTTTGGGCGTAGCCGTTAGCTGGTGGCGGGCAGGCAGGTAGGTACAGTAGCAGGTTACTTTTGTTTATTTTAATTTGATTAATAAAATAGCTGGGGGTACCGTAGATAAGGTACCCCCTCCTACCGCGGTGTTAAGTAGGTCCGCGGCATACTGCGGCTGGTTATCGGGTGGTGTGTTCCAATGGGGGCGCAGGGGCTCCTGTCAGGGCTATGTCTGTTCGGGTGGCTGCTGTGGCAGCGCGTTCACTTGCTCTGGGGAAGGTGCGTCCTCCGGGTGGTTGGGGGCCTGTCTGGTCTTTGGGGGTGGCGAGGGCGCAGGTTCGGTGGGTCAGCTGGCAGGTCGGGTTACTGGTGGACGTGCGCGGCGGGCAGGAGCTCGTGGGAGTATTGGCGCCTGTCAGGCGGCTCCCCATTGGGACGGTGCTGCATGTGGTGACGTACAGCGGCCTCCAGGTGGCGGTACGGAGCCCTTAAAGGGCGCAGCCACATTCTAGTAGGCTAACGCCATTTGTAGAGGGGAACCAGCTGTGCCTTTCTTTAGCGGGTTTGGTGACACTCAGGGGTTTAGGGGGCTAAAAAAATAATAATAATAATAAATAGAGGCAGGTTTCAGGTAGAGAGCCTTAGTATTGCTTATTGGTGTGTCAGATATATTGTCTTAACTACCCAGTGTTGGGTTAGTTAAAATAAATAAAAGAGTGAAAGGGAGGTGGGTTGGAACTATCAATCTGGAATTTATCTAAATTGGGTAAAATAAATAGGTGGCTGGGCAGCCCTCGGCAGGTTTTCATATAGTTCCCCTGGGGGGCTGGGGTCTTTTGAGTTGGGGCAGTAGCCTGCTCCCCTCCCTCTCCCATTTTAGGTTAGGCTGCGCGCAAAAAAAAAATCATAATTAAAGGAATAATAACAACATGAATTAAAAGAGGAGAGGTAATATTAGGTCACAGCAATTATATTTTAAAAAAAGGGAGAGGAATACTGGAATAAATTGGGTTGGTGTAGTTATTTTGGACTTTAAGTGGGCAAGGACCCCTTGGCTGTGGCTCATTAGGTGAGTTAGGGGGTGTTAATTGGGTTTCTATTAAATTAGAGCCCCCCCCCAACTCGGCAGGCAATCCCTCTGGTAGGTTCTGGCTCGGGGGCTAGTAGGAAGGGGAAGCAAGCAGCATTTCTTTGCACACAGTTAGTGTATTACTGGTGTGCCATGGTGGGACAGGGGTCCAAGAAGAAGGGACTGGTGGATGCCAAGGCGCTGAGGGAGGCTTTGGAGATCATTAGTAGGGCATCTAATGCCCAGCTGGAAGGGGTTGTGGGGGAGGTTACGGGCGAAGGGGAAGACGGTGGAGGAAGGCCACAGCGGAGAGCAGCGGCAGATGGGGCTCTCGCGGCACTGGTGGCATGTAGCCCTGCGGCTGGTAAAGGGAGGTCTGGGAGTCGAGGGGTAGGAAGATGAGGAGGGAGATTAACAGGAGAGCGTCCAGGGGGGTAGTGGAGACAGGAGAGGAGTCAGGAAGGGGTTTGGGGGACAGAGACCAGGTGGAGGAAGGGGACGTTAGGAGTTTGCAAAAAGGTGCAGGGCGGGTGGGGGGTGCAGGTGGGGGTGCGAGGAGCAACAGGGCAGAGGGGCAAGGGAGGAAAATACCGGCAGAAGAGTGCAGGTGGGAGGAGGAGAGAGCAGTCCCCTTCGAAGCCTCTGGGAGCACATTTGATGACAACAACGAAGGATAAGATATGGGCAGGGGAATTTGTGGACGTGTTCAAGCTTCTACATAGGGAGGTGAGAGCCAAGGAGGGTTCTAAGGAGGAGGAGGAGAGGGAGCTGGCCTTGCGTCCAAAGGTGCAGGTGACGATCGAGTATTGGACGTCAGCTTTTCTTGTTTATGCAAGTGTCTATTGTGAGAAATTTCCAGAGAGATGTGTGGCTCTGTTGAAGTACATGGACGTGTTCAGAAAGGCATTTATGAATTTCAGGGGTTTCGCATGGGTGCAGTACGATGAGGAATCTAGGGCGAGGGTAACAGAGGACAGCCAGGCGGTCTGGGGTGAGATAGATATGGACCTCTGGCTGCAGTTGATTGGTACCGATAAGGTCAGCTCCAACGGTGCACACGGCAAGTGGCTTACCCGTGCCTTACCAGCCCTTTCTTGGTCGCCCCACCACAGAAGGGATGGGGGAGGAGGCAGAGGTCAGCCCTCAGCAGCATGTTGGGCTTTCAAAAAAGAAGGCTGCACAAGGATGATGTGCAAATTTAAACACGAGTGCAGCAGGTGCGCGGGTCGGCCTCCAATTACACAGTGTTTTCAGGCAGGGGATAGAGGGAAAGAGCGAGGAGCAGGGCAAGGAGGTGGGGGGAAGGTCTGTATGCTAGTTAAACTGATAGGGGGTGGTGGCCATCATTGGAGGGTGGGGGAGACGGTGGAGAAGCACTCACGCTTGCCGCTCGACATGATAAGCTAGCTTTGGGGGACGTGAGAGGGTTATAGCGGCACAGAGTCAATATGGAGAGACTCACAGAGGTTAAGAGGATATCGCAACTTCGAGAGTACGGTAGTAGCCCCGGTTTGCGTGATGGGCAGGAGGCAGGGCACGCGCTAGAGCGGGAATTGAGTAAGCCCAGCATGGGAGGAACTTGGCTCATTTGGCCCTTGGGGCAGTGGGGGCAATGAGGAGAGGTGACTGCATGGAAGGGTGTGCGGGAGCGCCCCTGGTGCAGTCGGGGGAAGTGAGGAGATGTGACTGCATGGACGGGGTGCACTAGTGCCCCTGGTGCAGGTGGGAAACATGGTGTGATGGACGCAAGGTGCTGGAAGAGTATGTTTTATGGTTTGGACTGCATGGCCGGGGCGCAGGTTGGCCCCTGGTGCAGTGGCAGAGAGAAGGAATGAGAAGAAGGGCCTGCATGGATGGGGGTGCACGTGGGCCCCCGGTGCAGGGGCGATAACACGGTGCAATAGTAGGAAGGTGATGGAGGGTGGGGGGTAAGTGTGAACAGGAGGGTAATAGGACAGAGCAGATAAGGGGTCTAAGTGGGGGTAGGTGCATTTTTTAGAAGAGGGGGTGTAAAAGGTGCAAATTATAGGTGGGCCAGGTAGGAAATGGCCAGGGGGTGTTTCCGTAGTGGGAGTAAGGAGGTGGTCAGGTGAGGATGGGTTGTCTTGGGGAGACAGATGGGGGTAAATGAAGGGAGGTTTTTAAGAGTTAATTTTGAGTTTGCAGCACTGGCAGTAAGGTATTAGTGGGTCACGAGGAGGGTTTGAGGAAGTGGAACAGTGAGCAGAGAGGGGGTTTGTGGGCCTGAAGGAGGTTAGCGCAAGGCATGGGAAGGCAGTTGTAGGGGGGACTAGCAGAGGAAGGGGGAAGAAGGGGTGGAGGGTGTGGGGATAAGGGAAGTTCTGGGGATAGAAGTGGAGTTTTCTGGGAATTAGGGGCAGATTGGGAACAAGGGCAGGAACAAGGGGGGTGGTTTGGCAATGGAGAAGAGAGACTCATAGCTATTTTCTTTTGCAGATGGGGGCTTGAAAGAGAGGTGAGTTGCAGTGGACGTGGAATGGCGGCCAGCGAAGGGTTATTGGAGTGGGGTAGGTGCGGAGAGAGATCGGATTGTTGGACGCCACCGAGGACGTAGTCATAATTGTGTTTTAGGGAGTTAAGAGGATTAGGGGGTCTATTTGCTGTCCATGTTGGTGGCGAGAAGGGTGTGTCATGGGGTTTCGGAGGAATTTATAGTACACGCAGGAGGTATGGCTTAGAAACTTAATGAGGAGTAGCTTTGCTATAGAAATAACAGGGGAACTAGCTGGTTTTCGGGAGTGCAGCCCAAGGTAAGGTGGTTGGTCAAAGTTGGCACCGAGCAGGGTTGCAAGGGAATGTTATTTGAAGGGGCAGTGGATAGGTCTAGGAGGAAGTTTTACGGGTAGTTGTTGGGGCAAGTGGGAGGCACGAGCGCTGCTGCTCAGGGACACATCTGTGGGAGGATTGCTTTTTAAGAGGAGGGAGGGCATCTATTGGTTTATGGGAATAGTTAGTGAATTAGGGGTCGAAGTGGGCGGTCCAGGACATAATACAAATTGGGAGGAGAGGTAAGCTAGGAGGGGTGGGGCAGAAAGAACACCTCAGTGGAGGGTTTTTCTGTTGTCGGGGGCATGGTCCCTCTGGATGAGGGAGGAGTGAAGCACAATGGGGGAATAGCGCGGGAAATGATGGGGGTGGTGCTGTTTCGACAAACGGGCTACCCCGGGGGAACAGGTATTGAACCTGGAGGGGCATGGCCCCGGGGAGGAAGCGGGAAGCCTTGAGAAGATGGTAAGGAGACGGTAGGGACCAAGGGATAGGTAGGGAGGAAGTGGAACTGATTTCATTATTTAATTGTTGGGGGGAATTGAAAGTTTATTTGTGAGCTTTGGCCTGTCACATTAAAGCGACCTTTTCCACTACAAGCGAGTCTGGGTGTTTTGTGCAGTGAGCCCAAAGTGCTACTCTCTTGTACGGAACTCGTGTTGATTAGCCTTTCCAAGAAACTGTCCACATTTCTTTTTTCAAGCCACTAAAAAAAGACATCACTTGGATACTAAACACGTGGAATCAATGACTAATTGCACTGGGAAAAGCAAAGTAGCCCCGGGAGGTAAAAGAGGTTTTGAGGGTCGTGTGATGTCACTTCTGCCATATGTGCAATTTTGTCGATATGATGTCACTAAAAAATGCACCTCCCATCTGAAATGTGAGGTCAGAGGTTAGAGCTGTGTGTGACATTTTCTAAAAGTACTTGGCAGATGGTGCTACTTGGTCTTCGATTCTATGTCCCTACATCGTGTCATTTTTCGATGAGTTTTTGCTGACAGTTTGTTGCCGAAAAAATTCATCGAAAATGTTTATTTTTTATTTTGGGAGACTGGGGGGGTTCTCCCAACCCCCCATTACATACTCTCAATTCCCCACCCCCTACTCCTTATACCCCTTACCCCCACCCATATTTTTCAATATGTTTTTTCAGCAAAAAACATCATCAAAAAATGCACTGTCGATGTAACAACGTTGTACGCGGTTGTACGCGGTCTTCATTGCGGTTGCCACTTTGTATGAGTCACTGCCTTTCCTAGAAGCCATGCCCACGAACATGAAGTCAGATTCCAAAAGAGCGATGACTCACCTATGAATGTAAAACACCCTTGGTGGGGTGTGTTCACAGGAACTAATTGATAAGAGAACCTGACAGTGATGAAAACAGGCTTTTTTCACAGGCCACCAAAAACATATAGTTCACTATGGCCAAACACGCCTGCCGGCGGGCAGGCGGCAGGGTTGTGATTTCTGGAAGCAAATTGGCAAATGCTGTTTCTATTACGCCTGGCATTATCAGTGAGTAGGCACAAATTACTTATGCAGACATTCCTACATCCTTTCATGGAAACAAATCTTCGAAGCAATTTATAAGCCCATGTCACGGAAATAGGATCAGGGTGTTAATTAAACAGAGTAAAAACATACACTGCAAAGTAAACAACATTAAAAACAGTGGTATTCACAGGCATCCTACCCTTTTGCAATTAAAAAAGTGCTATCTTGTAATACATTTCTCAACAAGTTGTCTTTGAGGTAATCACTTTGTTCTTTGCTCTGAAACTGAGTTCGGCAAATGCTAAGATCAACTTGTTATCAAGCATGAGAGTAAAATAAGCTACGTTGCACTTTGACATGTAGATTCTGTGACCTCAGAGTCATTGTCTCGGGAGGATAGCTCAGGGCCAACATGCTGGCCTTGAAAACAAGACGATACAGAGCAACACAGGTTCGATCCCCGGGTCTGTGCTTAGAAACCTCTGGGTATTAAACGCATTATAAATATCATATCATTGTCACAGGGGACTGTGAAAGTAACTCTTCAAACTCTACCCCCCCCTAAGCCAATTGACCCATTCTATTTTGAAAAACCCAACATACAAGAACTATGTCTCCCAGAATTCCTCTGTTCATCTTAAGGAATACCTTGAATGGATCAGAGAGTATCCACTACTGACTCAGGTGAAGGAAGTCTATGGGAAAACCCTAAACAGGTCTACAGAGGCAGGAAACAACCTGGCAAAGTGCTAGATATAAACCACAAACACCTCGATTGATTTATATAGGATTTTTGTAAAGTATAACAGGAACATATCCCCGGCACAGCTTCTGCCTTGGCCACTCTCCAACAACTCTTGTGCCTGGAGTCCTCATTGTATAATAACATTCTGGATGGAGTGTTGCCTACAGCACACTCCTTACATAGCTAAGTACACCATAACACATCTCCCTTTGTCTAACCAACTCTATTCACCACCGCAATCCTATTCTTATTCCACAACTAACCACCACTCACTCGCAGAGCACCATTAAGTACGACCACCACCCGGACGGGATCTGAGTCCAATAAATCTCCCTTCCTCTTAATGACTCCTATCTTTATCCTCAACCAGTCACCACACTCCACTCTCCAATCTTTCTTTCCCCGTCTCACATTCTCTCTCATCACCCACTTCTCTTTATTTTCCTTTAACCTCTTCCTCAACTCATCCACCACACAATGCGACTCTCTCTCTCTGCCCAGCCAACGTGGGCTCACCATGTTATTCGCCTTGCTACCCCTCATATGTTCAAAATATCCAAGCAGGTCAATCTTATACTGGTTGTAACCCCTGGGGTTGAAATCTGGTTCTATAAAATTCCGAACATCACCTTCCATATCCTGCTCAAACACCATTCTGGACATGAGCAATATTTTCGTAACCACAGTCTGCCATCAATGATATCTCCTTCTCATTCACCCTCAAACTCGCATATGGATGCACACACTCCTCATTCACACCCTGAACAATGTTAACAGTAACATTTTCAACATGGCATCCATCCTCCTCCGCAGAAGATCTTTGCCCTTCTTCATTTACTTATAAGACCCTCTTCTTATTAAACTAAAAGTTCTTGCAACAGTTAGCAAAATGTCCTCATCTCTTGAATTTTGTACACTCAACTCCTTGACGGGGACATGCAATTGATCCGGCAAAGTGTGAATTGCTGGCACATCGAAAACATACACGTTCTTCTCTCCTTTCCCCTTTTGATCTATTGTTCTTGTGGTCACCGTTTCCTTTCACAACAGGTTTTTCCTTCGTTTTCTTCTTCTGCTTTCCATCCACTACACTTAACACCTCCACTTTAGCCTCTCTGCTCTCCTTTTCTGACAATTTCGCAACACAGGCCAACGAATGTTCAACTCGCTTAGCAATGTCTAACACCTAATCCAATGTGGGTTCGTCGTTTAGCCATAACCGCCCTCTAATCGTATTTCTATTGCAGTGAATCATTAATTGACCATGTATGTGCCCATGAAAAGACTCTCTGAATTTGCACGACAGAGCTAAATGTCGTAGGGCTGCCACACAGCCCTCCACACTTTCGCCCTGCTCCTGTATCCTGACACCAAAATTGTACAGCTCCAAAATGATGCTTGTTTTGGGGTTGAATGCACGTCCATCTTGAGCAGTGCATTGTCTAGCTCATTTGCACTGTCGCCACCACCCTCATTTGCCAGAGGAGGTAGAATGTCATGTATGCGTGGCCCTCACACCCTATAAAGCGCATCAAGAGCGAAGGTTTCCTATCATTTGTGTAGGAATTCCCACAGGCAGCTTTTATGTAGTGGATAAAACCCTTCTTCCATTGGTGTACAGTTCTTTTGCCACAGGATTTTTCGTTGCAGGACTTTTCATCGCAGTTTTTTTATCGAAAAAAAATCATCTTTTCTTTGGGGGGGGTTTAAAAATTAAATATTTGTGGGTGAAAGGGAATAATGTTTTTTTAAAAAGATGGTTTTGGGGTATTACCCCCCCCCCCAAAAAAAAAAAACGATGAGTTTTTTTCGATAAAAAAACAGCAATGAAAAGTCCTGCAATGAAAAATCCCACAGCAAAATAACGTAGAACCCTTCCATTGTGCCCATTTCACTGTTGCAGGGCCCGGAGACGCCATAAAGACAGAAGGACCATGTTTACTGCAGCAATATGTGAAGTGGGAGACTTTCTGCTCCCTTTTCTCCCTTTCTCATCCTTTTTTTTTTTTTACTTGTTGGCTCACTGAGTTATAGATAGTCAACGTTGTAGAGGAGGGTGAGCGTGTCTCCAGCAAGCTTGTGCTTATTGCTAGGTGTGTGCCTTCACGTCGTCATGGAGATGCAGGCCGGGCTTCATGGCGTTGCTGTCTCACACCTTCGCACATGCGCAATCCTCTTTTGTCTCGGGAAGGAGGGACAGGCGGCATCGCTCTCCCACTGCGCATGCGCAAGAGCCTGCGGCTCGGAGGACAGCTCAAAAAAAGGGTGCTTTTCGGCGGAATTACCGTCAGCAGTAATTCTGCTGCTTCTGGTGTTTTTTGGCAGCAAGGTGGCGGATTTGCTTCTAGCTTTTAGCTGGAGGTGTATCCTCCACCTTACCACACAATCTATAGTATGGCAGTTCAGTAAAGCTGCAGTAACAAGTCACTAATGGATCTACTGCCAAATTCATCGCCTCAATGCACTTTTAATGAGCCCCCATATCACTTACTACTACATAACATTGACACTGATGATGTACCTAATCACAGGCATATCACTTGATATTCTGTGAGATGAAAACAAAAAGTCCTGATGAAAAATAGGGCCCAATCCCAAAGTAAACATGAATGGAAGTAAACGTGAAAACAGGACTGGCTAGCCTCAAAGCCTCACCCCAAATCAGGTGGCGCTATAATGCATGCAACCTTGTCCCATACTGGTAGACATTATTCCTGCCTAATATGAGGAAAAATAAAAATAAATAAATAAAATAAAAATAAAATTCAAAAGTGGGGCCTACAATGCTGAAATACACCAAAATGTCATTAGTACTAGAAAGCAATACAGAGCGGAACCTGACTGTATCTTAAAAACCTTACTTTATCCCTTTCAAGGTGAAAAATGATACTTCATCCTGTTAGGACGTACACAATCAGTCGTATGCAGCAGGTCCCTGTTCTGTTTCCACACAAAGAACAAGGCTCCCTTTCGAAATACAACGTAAACCCAGAAGTGTTTGTTTCTGTAAATGCTGAAAATATACAACAGCGCCGGTCAGGTCCCTCTCATGCAGAGACAGAGGGCTCTGGCCAAGGGGTGCGTATGCCTGCAGCAGCGGCAATTGCTGAGAGGAATAAACAAATGGCAGATATATAACTTTCAAAAACGAATCCTTCGTGACTGACTGTATTAACGAACTGCTGTTTCTGAATGTTCAAGACTCTTGTGCTATAATGATTTACCAATTCACGAGTAGTGGGATTGCTACCTGATGTACACATGGAAGGGGATTTATCCAACAACGTATCTCATGTGAGGAGGTTCTGATGATAACATGTGTGACTTGTATTATGAACAAGTAATTTGATATGGTATTTATAACGTGCCTGTACACAAGTGATTCAAGGCGCGATAAAGCAGGCGCACACCATAAGGACCTCCAGCACTTGCACCGGCATTAAAATCCATACCAGAGCAAATGCTAGAGCATTTGTATGGCAGAGAAGAAGGGAGCAACGGAAATGCAAGTTTTATCCCGGCCCTTCTCTCCGCCATACAAATGATTGAATATATGGCGTAGCATGAATGGAAGGCCTTAAAGGCGTACTCAAGGAGTTTACACTTTTCATTCACGTTAGGCCACTGAAGAACATGAGTTTGGTTAAGTCCATGCATGTGGGCGCCCAGTCAATGAATCCAAAGTTGGATCTCTATAAATCAATATGGTATGGATTCAATGAGCCACCATTTCAAATTCTCAGTTTGTACTAATTCCAAGAAATGCCGTACCATCAGGGATTCTCGCTGCAGCATACAATGCTAGAGCTTCTATTTTTGACTAGCCTAATTGTTTTCCCCATTTACCTAAATGTTCAGTGCAATAAATGGCCACCCTGGTGTAACAATTGCTCATTTTTCTAAGTACCCAGTTTATGGATCCCTATTTGAAGTGTGTGGTCCATGTGGTAAATGCACATGCTGCACAACTGTCACATGCAAAATGGCCTTTAGTTGGTGCCAAGCTCGACACTGCTATTTGACTCTCTATTGTGTGCACATTGATGTATCTGGAATGCACAAGGAAATCAAACCTAGTCTTTCCCATTTTGAAAGCATAAAGTGGTGGATTCATCTCAGGGAATGACGGGCCATTGTTTCTTAAACATCTTGCAAATTATCCAAGTTTCACAGTAAAAGTAGTAATCAGGCCATTTTTGATGCAGAGATGTGTTTTTCCTTTAGAGTCAACAATATTTCTCTGTGTGAGAAAACTTGTGCATTTATTTGAATCTCTCCCCAGCTTCTTCTGTAACCTCTCATAATCAACTGTCAGTCCAAGTCCTCAGCGTGTTTCATGTAATCGCCTAACAAGGGAACAATAAATGTATGTGCAATTGTGCCTAATGGTGAGGTATTTACCATATGGAAAATTGTCACAGAGTGAACTCGAATGGTAACTTGAGTAATATAGAAGTATATTTTGGTCAGTCATTTCCGAAAAAAGGAAGTCCAAACATTCAATAATGTCCTTGTTCATGGTCATAGTGAACTGTTTATATGGGCTAATGGAATTCAACCAGGTCTAGAACAGTCTCAGTTTGATTATGTCACCCCACCAGATCATGATTATATTGACTATGTATGTCTTCCATAGCAGGATATGATCCGTAAAGGTGTTAGTAGAGACCATAATGTGTTTCTCCTTAAATTATGCCATAAAGAAATGACCATGTTGGGTGCAAACGGTGCCCCCATTGCAGTGCCCATAGTTTGTTGATAGAAATGTGTTGAATTGAAAATAATTCCACTCTAATGCTATTGCCATTAATTTAACAATAAATGCTTTGGACGCACAATATGGCAGATGAGTATGTGAAAGTTCAGTGTTGCTACACTCTATAGATTCTGGTTGAGAAATATTACTACATAGGGTCCTAATATCGAAGGTCAACAATAAATCAGTAGCTGTATCTAAGGGATGTTTCTCAAAAAGATTAATCACAGATGTAATACCTTTCTGATAAGAGGAGGTTAACATGTGCAACAATTGAAGAAATCTGTGTATATATTTGCACAAATGTCCTAAAACAGTGCTGCAACCTGATACAATTGGTCTGCAAAAAACTCTGTATTTTTGTGGATCTTGGGCAAGGAATAAAAGGAAGGAACTCTAAGTGTCTCACAATAAACAAATCAAATCCAGGCCTCAAAATCCAATGATGTACTGATTCCATGAGTGTTGTATCATAATTCAAATACCTGATTCCATTGATGCGATCACATGGAAGATGTTAGTAGTGTCCTGGGTCATTCATTACATTCATGACCATTTGTTCATATTGTACTTTTGACATAAGAACTGTCTGTCGGTTTAATGATCAAATTCGTGCACACCCTAAGGTTGATTAGAGCAAGCTTCTTGTCCTTATCCAAGTTGCTTGGAATAAATGTAGGTATTTTCTTAAGCTTTGCTACCTTAGCATCATATTTTTCTCAAACAGAAGGATTTCTGTTGGCATAGTATCATCCGATGAGTAAAATTGGATTCGGGGCTAAGACTTGTATTGGTATCTTCCTCCTGTATTACTTGATCCATGAAAAAGACTTTCAATTTGACTGCACAAAAAACTGCGATAATTCGATCTTTAGTTTGAATCAATCAACCAAATTGAATGTTACAATCAACAAACCATGACTCAGCACAGTGTTTACTGATGGTGACAATGTTCTATTAGTTATGTGAAAGATTGCAGGGATCAGGGCTCTTTTCTGGTATGCTTGAAGCCTGGTGCAGAAAATCCCAGGTGTCACAGGTTTTGTGTTTTCTCACCTGTTTATGTTGCCTTGCAGGATCCTTCGCCAGGGTTTTCTTCTGTGCTGTTCGGGTCTTGTATAAGCCCGCTCGGCTGTCGTCGGATTCCAGGATTCGTTCAGCTTCTTCGTCCGGGATCAAGGAAACTACAGGAAGACCAGGAAGGAAGACTGCACACGGGGGAGGTGTGCGTGGATCACGGAAAGAACAGGTACAAGGAAATGGAAGGAGAGGGTCCGGGAATTAGAGCAGCAACGCGACGCACGCCTAGCCTCAGCTAATGATAGCGTTGAAACGCGTGGAGCCGCAGGGGCATGGTTAATTTATGGAACGTGCTGCATGGAAGTAAAGGTCGATAGACCGCGTTCTGCGAAACAGCCATGTTGGGTGTACTACAGCGAGTAACCCCCGACGTGCCAGGGACCAGGAGGACCAAAAGGGGCGTGATCGATGGATCATGACAGCATGCCCCCTTCTAAAACTCGTTCCACCGGGTTTGCCTGGATGTATTAGATGACATTTTCTGAGCAATCTGGGGGAGTTTAGGTTTGAGACTGGTTCCCAGGTACGTTCACTGGATGGATAGCCCTTCCATTCCATCAGGTATTGAAGTTGTCCTCGTCTATATCTGGAGTCACATATTCGAGACACTTCATATACTAGCTGGTCATTGACAATCACAGTACTGGGTCTAAGATTAGTCCGGGTGGTTTGGATGTAAGGCTTCAATAGAGATTTGTGAAAAATTGGATGAATTTTCTTCCAGGAGTCTGGTAGTTTAAGTCGAAAGGCCACAGGGTTAATGACTTCTTTTATAGGAAAGGGCCCATAATATCGAGGAGCCAACTTATTTGGTCGGAGATGTCGGGGCAGTAGCTTCGAGGATAGTCATACTTTATCCCCAATGGTGTAAGAAGGCCCTGGCCTTCTCCTCGAATCTGCATAGTGCTTAGTTTGGATCTGTGCTCTTTCTAGATGTTCCTTGGCTTCTCTCTGTACATTGATGAGTGTTTCAATCCAGGAATCGACTGTTGGAACTGGTGTAGGATGCGGAAGGACTGAAGGTAGTACCGCAGGGTGGAATCCATGGCTGCAAAAAAAAGGGCTGATTTTAACGGCCGAATGGTCCGAGTTGTTGTAGGCGAATTCTGCCACTGGTATCAGAAGCGACCAATCGTCCTGGACCTTAGTAGAAAAACAACGAAGGTATTGTTCAAGGGTTTGATTCACTCGTTCTGTGACTCCATTGGTTTGGGGATGATATCCTGAGGAGAGGGCTCGTTGGATTCCTAGTATCCTGCAGAGGTGTTTCCAAAATTGAGAGATATACTGTGGTCCTCTGTCCGATATAATCTTGGAAGGAAGTCCATGCAGTCGGAAGATGTGTTCCAGGAAGATTCCAGCAAGTTCTGACGAGGATGGTAATTTATACAAAGGTGTAAAATGGGCCATATGAGTGAACAAGTCAATGGTGACCATGATAGTGGTGTACCCTCTGGATGGCTCTAATTCTACAATAAAATTTGTAGCGATGACTTCCCAAGGTCTTGTTGGTGGAGTAGGCTGTAATAAGAGTCCTGCTGGTTTCTGGTTGTCATGTTTGTTTTGATTACAGTCAGAACAAGATTACACGTACAGTTGAACGTCAGCCTTCATTCTGGGCCACCAGAATTGTCTTTGTATTAGACGGAGGGTGTTGGAAATGCCATGATAACCGGAGTGAGGGGTATCATGGCAGAGGTTTATTATCTTTTGTTGTAGTTTCTGTGTGGGAATAAACAGGTTGTTATTTTTAAACAGGTATCCGTCCTGGGTTCTCAGATCCCATTGAGTCCTTTTGGAAGGATCCTTCCAGAGTTCCAAAGTCTGAGTTTGCATACGAATGTCTTCCAGGAGATTGTTTGCTTGAGCTACAAATATTGTATGGGGAAAAATCTTGGGATATGCCCGATCTCCCAGCGTTTCGTAGTCTGGACGTCGAGAGAGGGCGTCAGCTATTAGATTTTGTGTCCCGGGAACGTGGTGAATCTGGAACTGGTACTGGGTAAAGAAGAAGGCCCAGCGAGCTTGACGGCTGTTCCTACATTCCAAGGCCTGCAGTACTTGTAGGTTTCGATGGTCCGTGCGGACCTGGACAGGATGCTCCACTCCGAGGAGTAGATGACGCCACTCGGTGAAGGCTTGACGGATGGCCAGCAGTTCCTTTTCCAAGACTGAGTAATGGGTTTCACTGGGAGTTAACGTCCGGGAAAGGTAAGCGATGGGGTGTTCCATCCTGTCCCCGAATAGCTGTTTGAGGACGGCTCCAATAGCGTAACTGGAGGCATCTGTCTCCAATATAAATGGTCGGTTGACATCAGGTTGAGCCAGGATGGGAGCTTGTGTAAACTCAGTCTTCAACCGTTGAAAGGCTTCCTCTTGAGTTGTGGTCCAAAGGAAGGGTACATCTTTCTTTAATAGGACAAATGATTGGTTGGATTATCTCGGAAAAGGAAGGTATGAATTTCCTGTAGAAATTAGCTAAGCCCAGGAAAGACTGGATTTGTTTCACAGAGGTGGGGCTTGGCTAAGATAGTATAGGCTTAACCTTGGATTGATCCATTCCAATGCCTTCTGGACTAAGGACAAATCCTACGTAGTGTACAGTAGAAACATGGAAGCATTTCTCTGGCTTTGCCAGGAGCTTGTTTTCGCATAGTCATTGTAACACTGCCTTTACATGTTCTTCGTGCTTGGAAATGTCCATCAAAAATATTAGGATATCGTGCAGATAGACAATCACAAAAAGGAATAGCATGTCTGAGAACACCCTATCCATGAAGCGTTGGAAGACCGTCGGGGCATTAGCAAGTCCAAAAGGCATGACCAAGTATTCATAATGACCAAAGGGTGTTCTAAAGGCCGTTTTCCACTCGTCTCCTGCCCTAATGCGAATCAGATGGTACGCACGCCTGAGATCCAACTTGGTGAAAACAACTGCGCCCCTTACTGCCTCCAGAATGTCTGAGATCAAGGGTAACGGATAGCGATCCTTAAGGGTGCATTGATTTAAACCTCGATAGTCCAGACACGGTCTGAGTTCCTTGGTGTCTTTCTTGGGAACAAAAAACAGTGAGGCCCCTGCTGGGGATTAAGAGGGTCGTATGGTGCCATTTGCAAGATTAGTATCCAGGTATTCTCGAAGGGCTTTCTTTGCAGGTTCGGATAAGATGAACATCCTCCCAAAGGGAATTACAGCGCAAGGGTCCATTTCTATAGCACAGTCTTCTGGCCTATGGGGAGGTAACGCCTGGACAATGGCAGTGGAGAAGACATCAGAGTATTTCTGGTATATCTCCGGAACCCGGATAATGTTTGAGACAGAGATTGTACCCTGGTGATTCGTAGGAGGTCCTTCTGATGGTGTCGGAGTATGGTCTGACAATAAACAGTGGGATACAAAATTCTGAGCCCAGGAACAAGGAACCCACTGCTCAATTGATGTACGGATTGTGTTTTTGAAGCCAGGGCATTCCCAAAACCATTGGGTAGTGGGCCGACTTGATGATGTCAAATTTTATCCTTTCTCGATGGTGGTTTATGGCAAGTTCGACGTCCTTGGTCTGAAGGGTTATGGATCCTTAAGAAAGGGGTCTTCCAATAGCTTCTACAGATTGCATGATATTCCGGGATTCGCAAGGATTATGGTGTTAAGAACCCATTCTTGGTCTATGAAAATTCCCATAGCTCCACAGTCCACCAGTGCCAGGATGGGATGCGTTTCCTTCTTGGATGGCGATAAGAAGGCCTGTAAAATCACCAAGGAATTTTGTCCAGGAGAGTTCAAGGATGGAATTGATGTGGAGCAAGCATCTCTCTCCCGAACCTGTGCTCCATTTAGGATCGGGAGCTGGCGTTTCCCGAGCGCCGTGGGGGGGCTATTGGGCACTCTCTTACTAAATGTTTGTCTGCTGCACAATACATACACAACCCGGTATGGATCCTACGCATTCTTTCTTGAGAGGATATGGGTCCACGGAATGCCCCTAGCTGCATAGGTTCAGGCTCGTTACCTGAAGTGGAAATACCTTCGGGGTTTGAGGGTATCCCAATGGGGCTCTTCTGGAGTGGCGACTTGCTTTTCTTTTTCTCTGCCTTTCTCTCCTGAATGCGAAAGTCAATCTGCAGGGCAAGATCCATTAGGGCACGATAAGAACTTGGGCGCGCCACTCTGGCTAGTTCATCCTTGATGTCTTCGTTTAGCCCTCTTCGAAATAGGGTAAAACAAGCTTCAGGGGACCAATCTGCCTCTTTAGCTAGCTGTTTGAAGCGTGTGACATACGTAAGCATATCCTGGGTTCCTTGTTGAAAATCGAGTAGACGTTCCTGGGCACTGTAGACCTGCTCTGGGTGGTCAAACATGGTTTTAAGGGCCTGTATGAAGCCATCGTAATCATCCAGGAGAGAATCCCCAGAGTTAACTAGTGGGATGGCCCAGGTCAAGGCATTGCCGGAAAGATGCGAAATAATAAAGCCCACCTTAGCCCTGGGTGTAGAAAAATAATAAGGCTTGAAAGTAAAGTGGGCCAAACATGAGTCAAGGAATCCACGAAGACTCTTTGCGGAACCATCATATTTATCAACAACGCCGCCCAGTATTACACTCTCTTTCGTAGCGGATTCACGGGACAACACCAATTGCTTTAAGGCGACGTTCTCTGCCTTTAAATTTTGCACTTCAGTCGTCAGCTCTTGCATGTCACGCATTAGGTCCTGGATTGCCGCTTCCATGTCTGTGTCGAATTCAGTCAGGTGGCGTCTCAATCTGTCACAGGTTTCGTGTTTTCTCACCTGTTTATGTTGCCTTGCGGGATCCTTCGCCGGGGTTTTCTTCCATGCTGTTCGGGTCTTGTATAAGCCCGCTCGGCCGTCGTCGGATTCCAGGATTCATTCAGCTTCTTCGTCCGAGATCAAGGAAACTCCAGGAAGACCAGGAAGGAAGAGTGCACACGGGGGAGGTGTGCGTGGATCACGGAAAGAACAGGTACAAGGAAAGGGAAGGATAAGGAAGGGTCCGGGAATTAGAGCAGCAACTCAGTTCCAGGAGCACAACGCAACGCACGTCTAGCCTCAGCTAACAATAGCGTTGAGACGCGCAGAGCTGCAGGGGCGTGGTTAATTTATGGAACGTGCTGCATGGACGTAAAGGCCGATAGACCGTGTTCTGCGAATACGGCCATGTTGGGTGTACTACAGCGAGTAACCCCCGACGTGCCAGGGACCAGGAGGACCAAAAGGGGCGTGATCGATGGAACATGACACCAGTAGAGCCCTGATTCAAGTGACCTTTCTAAAAAAGGATCCCGGTGGCAGCCTCTGCCACATCCCCAATCTAAAAAAAGGGTATCTATTTTAGGGGTATTATTCTGGTTCTAATGATGGTTTCTGTTAGTGTGAAAAGTTGATTCCAGATGACTCCTAGAACGTTACCCATTTATGGCAAGAGAATGGAGGACTGTGTTGGGAAAATGTCCCCTACCCTCTGTTTTGCTCTAGTTGGATTTTCAAGGAGCGATCAACTACTAAATAGGGATAAATAATTTCACTTTGAAATCACGAATATCCTTACTTAGTCTGTTAGATTTTTTAGAAATAGTCACCAATCTGTTTAATAATTGAAATCAATGTGTTCTGTAGTGCTGGGTTAGTTTAAAACTATTTTTCTGCAGCATCAAGAACCTTTTAAAATGTTAATGCTAATCTGTTGTGCGATGGTGATTGTTAAAACCACCAAATCTTGGCTCTCACCACTAGCTATATGACTAAAGGTGGTTTTATACTCAACATTGTCAAGAAAGAGACATGGTCCATTAAGTACAATGATGACAGCTGGTTTAATGTTTGCTTTCATGAGCTCCCTTAAAGAATGCCCATGGAGCCCAGTTCTGAAAACATTTATTGTTCAATTTAATTACATCTTCACCTGATACTTTTGCATCAAAACAATGTGGACACCCAGTGGGATTAAACAGCGATGGAATGATAGTTCCTGAATAATCTCCTGTCTTGGTGGCAACAAACCCTTACAGCCTAATCGCTGTACCAAATTAAATAAACCAAAAAGGGGTTAGGCCCTCATTGAAGACAAGAGCCTGAACTATAAACCTACGCACACATAAATTCTCTTTCCTGTTCATAAATCAAAAATATGTGCCTTGCTTGCACTGATAACTGAATATGACAATGAATGATCTTTAATGAACTCCTGACCCCTCAAAACAATTCATTGTGTATTACAATATAGACAATGTAGTAACTTTAACAATATGCATTGAACAAAAATCACAAATCGTAGAGAAAAAAACCCACTGTGTGTGAAAAAAAACCTGCCATGAACAATTTTAACAACATATGAACACTTGAAAGACAACAAAGAGAATAAAAAACTGTGTCTCGTTGGATCTAAACTCTCAAGCCAGAAGTCAATAAATAAAGCATGTAATCATATCCAGCTTTGTTATTCCCATGATAACACAATCGTTGATTAGATGTGAATTATCGAATATATGCAGTCATACAAATCTTCAATCACATAGCTTAAATGTACATAGCGACTCAGTACAGGACCTTTGCCCTCACAACAGGCCCCCTAAGCAGTCAGAGAGAAGATGCCAGCAGCAGTGCCGCCAGGCCATCAAAGGCTGCGACAACCACCCAGGATCAGCAAATCAGTGCCACAAGCATAACATCTTCAACCACTGCAGGCCAAGGTTCAGCAACCTTGATAATAGCACAGGCTAGGGACATTGCAGACACTGGAACACTGTAGCTGACACTGTGGTCGGTGCACGGGCCCTTCCTGCTGCGCATGCGCCTACCTTCCTTCTTAACTGTGTGCCAAGCATCAGATGTGCTACATCTGTACCAGTCCATCCTTAACCCTGTCAGTGCTGGGCTAAGTGGACATGATATCTCCCCCAATGAAACAAAGTTCCTTGGAGCCTTTTCACTTTCAGGATACTGAGATCTCTTCTATGAGCGCCTCTGGCTTGTTGGTTGCACCGGGCAGGTCAGGACGAAATGTTCCACTGCTCACTCCACTCAGCTGGAACCATACTTACTATGAGCTCTTCCAGTGGTTGTTCTGCACGGCTATCATCAGTGTCCTCCATGCTGTATTTTTTTTTAACTGGACCATGCTTCGAATTACCACACGATCAGGCGTTCTCGCTGTCACCATGGATTCTTTGACGTCAGACACTGTCAGAAGCCCTGGATCGAGCCCTGAGCTTGACTTTCTCTCTGGCTTGCGGTGAACCAGCACAAGATCCCACGTGTGCATGAGAATCCAGTCTGCGTGTCTCCTGCAATCAGCATATGCTTTCATGTTTGCCTTCCGATGATGATCGGTTGCAGACACTACTCGATGCACTTGCTCATATCAGGTCAGGAGGCGCGGCAGCCTTGTCTTCACTTTTCTTCCGGACAATAGGTAAATTTCCTGTGGTGCCATGAGGCAAGTTCCTGTAGTCTCTTGGCATATTGGATAATGCTTGATTGAGAGGAATCAAGTTTAGCTTGTTTTGCTGCATCACTTGCTTAAGGTTGCCCATTAACCTCTCAACCATCCCTCTGGCATGTAGACACAGGGGAGTTATTTTCTTGCGATGAACTCATTATGCATTTTATGAAACAGGAAAATTCCATCCCGTTGAATGGGGTTTATTGTCGGACTTGAGCAACTCCGAAGGTCCCCATGCCCGCCAAGATATCATCTAGCTCGGGCTTGACAAAACTTGCGGCTGTGGACGTCTCCATCTGTAAAATGGGGAATCAGGAATATTTGTCCAATGCTATGAGTCGATACTGGCCCTCTCTGATGGGTCCAATGAAATCTACTGCCACACTACCCCAGATTGTTTCTGGCAGCACCGACTTTCTCCGGGTTCTTGGACAGAGGTGACAGTTTTGTATTGTGCATTAAACAAGGGCATCGATCCCAGTAAAAACAACATGGTCTCCCTAATTTGATGTTTTGTTGCAACCACGCCCTTTGTGCACTAGGTCAACAATTTGTTTTTGTAGTTTGGATGGTATTATTATACAGGAACCTCTCCTTATAAGCCCTTCCACCGACAAAGAGAGCTGATCCTTCACCTGTTTGAAAGCACACAGGTCAGTCGCGGAGCAATTGCTTCCTGACTGATCATCCGAGATGACATCTCCGATAAGAGACCCCTCTCTTCTGGACGCAATGAGTTCCTGCACATTCCTTAGTGTTCCACCTTGTTGCGTATGCTCAATAATGAGGGCCATCGACACAGGTCCATTCGGTAAAGTTTGGGCTAGAAAACATATGTATTCCTCTGCAATGGAAGTGTCCTGGGCCGCATCAGGGAGGGGAGGTTGGGCTGTACTTCCCAGGCAAGTGAATAATGCAGACGTCTGACACCTACAGGCAAAGGCCCCATCCTTCTATTCTAGGTGGCATTTTGCACCGTGGATTTCCATGTATGGTGAGCAGGGCCTGGCGATCTGTTGTCATCGTGAATGGCTTGCTCGGTGCTCACACGCCCATAGCACAGCCAATCCTTCTTCCAGCTGCAAGTAGCGCCTCTCTGTAACAGGTAGGCTTCTGACGGCATAGGGGATCACAGACCATGGAGATTCTCTGCCAATGCTCTGTTGTACAAGTACAGCATCTAGGCCAAAGGGGCTGGTGTCTACAATTACCTCAGTGCAGCGAGCGGGGTCAAAGTACGCCATGTGATCTGCTGACACAATGTCCTGTTTTATTTGTTGAAATGCAATCTCACACGTGGAGGACCAATGACATGTCACACCTTGCTTGGTAAGTTCCCAGAGTGGTGTGCTTGTGGAGGGGAAGTATTTGATGTACCTGCTGCAGCAACTGTCGCTTCCTAGAAATGAACAAACATCACCAGCATCCTTGGGGGTCGAGATTTCAGCAATGGCTTTCTCCTTTCCTGGATCAGGTTTCATTCCCTTTTGGGAGAAAATGTGCCCATAGAACTTTAGATGTGATCTATAAAATGCACACTTTTCTGCATTAAGGGTCAGGGCGGCTTCCACCAATGCAGAGCACACTTGCGAAAGTGCTTGGTCATGCGGTTCCAGCGATGACACCAATATTAAAATGCCATCACTCTAATTAAAGCAGTTTCTAATGTGTCGTATCAGCTAGTGGATGCTTTCCTGGAAGATTTTGCTAGTCGAGGAAATGCCAACGCTTACATGCTTATATCGAAATAGGCCCATATTTGTGGAGAACGTAGTTATGTACCTTGATTGTGGGTCCAGTTCTATTTGATGATAACCTGTGTTCAGGTCTAGCTTCGAGAGCAATCGTGCCCCATTGAGTTGGCTTATCCTGTCGCTCAGATGCAACCCTGGATGCCTTTCTCTTCCTATTGCTTTGTTTGCCTGCCTCATGTCCACACAGATCCGTATCTCGTTAGCTGAGTTTTTCTCCAGAGCGGTTACAATGTGGGACCTGATGCCGGCTCGATGATGCCATTACCTAGTAAGCAATTGATCTCTTTCTTCACTAGTGGCTGGAGGAAAATCAGTATTCTTCTGGGATGTTGTGCTACTGATGTAACTGAATCATACACATGTAGCACAACTGGATCACCTTTAAGGCACCTCACACCCTGGAAAAGAGAAGGAAACAGTTGCATTATAGAGTGCAACGGTTCCATGGCGTACATCGCGGCTGCTATGTTCATTGCTATGGCTGAAGACCACCCTAGCAGATTGCTCCCAGGGACTTCTAGCTGGACATGAACTTCAGATAACAACTTTCGTTCCTTGTACCGAAGCGTGGTCCTGAACTTGCCATGATTTATACTCTCAGTTCAGATGGCATCAAGACTCGTGGCATGGCCATTCTAATACATTCAGAGACACACATAATGTTCAGTGTTGCTTCCGTATCGATGATGAACTTTGCAGCATGATCTCCCACTAATACATCTACCTCACTTTCTTTTGAATTTTCCAGATCAGACATAATGTATGAGTAGTCATCAGGTCTCTTCGGTTGCTTGTGTCATGTCTGGTGAGTGGGGAGTTGTAGGTGGTCATATCATGTCTTACTGACAACGAGTTGCATATGTTTGTTAGGTGATTTCTCTATCACAATGGCTGCATTTTTGCCCTATAGCAGGACACTTCACCTTCTCATCATGTGGAAATGGTAGAGCACATCTATAGCTCTATCCACGTGACGAATATCTCAGCTCTGGCGGAAAACATACTGTCCTGTTCTCCAGCGAATGTTAGACTTGGTAGAGCTGTTCATTTTTGGGTTCCTTACCTTTTTCCATTTGCGTGACTTGCAAATCTGCTCTTGCTTTGATTTAGGTCATCGTGAGAATATTCACTAGTTGTAACAGCTCCCTCAGTAGCTTTTTCCAAAAAGCAGACAACAAGCAGTCACCTGTGATCTGAAGTCGAATGGTCTCCTCATTTGTGAATTTATGAAAGTCACAGTGAGCTAAAAGTTTGCGGGGCAGTGTTGTAAAGGTGTCTATCAACTCTCCTGCTGAATGACATGATGTGTTGAACGTGTGTCTTTTGTGATCAGTGTTCCTTTGAGCATTGAAATAGGCACTCATAGCTTACTTCTGTCACTAGTATGAGTCAATCGGATCAGGAGGGAGAGTGGGGATGAGTTATTTAACTTTGTCTGCCAACCAGGTTGATCATAAAATGCCTACCGAATTTGACTGATGATTTTTCAGTTTAGGCCTCCAGGCATTTTGCGAATCGCTGTAAGCAACGCTCCGAGCGCCGGCCGGGCGCCTGCGGGTCAGACATGTCAAACAGTGTGGCCGGTGAAATGCAGCTGCTTTGCTTGGTTCACTAGTGGTGACTTCATTATCAGACGCTTTCTGGATTTCTCCACTGTGAGTAACTTTTCTAAGAATGTCCTCTGTGGCTTGCTTTCATGCAGTCACCATGTATGAGGTTTCCAGCCTTTGTATTCACACAGGTCTTCTTTCTAGCTATTGGAGTTCAAGGCGCATTTGGGTGTGTAAGCCTGTTCCTTTACCTGGACACATTCCTGAGGGTCATCACTTCTGTTGCATACCACCTTTGTCTAATACTACACCAAAAATGGAATGAGGATACATTTTATACAACAAGTGTTTATTTAATCATTGTATCATTTTATAAAGCCACCAAAGCTGGCTAATACTTTTGTTGGAAACACATATTTCAAATCGACAAATGCAATTTCATTATTTAAAAACCATCACAATATACACACATATATAATATCATAAAGTGCACAGTGTAACGTGCAAAAATAGCTAACGTCCTACCACTACAATACAACAACTGCGGATTAGTGGTAGAAGACACTGTATACACTCTAATAAATGAAGCTACACAAATATTTGTACATCCTGGACACAAAACCCTAAACATAGGTGATCTGATTAGTTTGAGATAAACATCATCAAATGGAAACAACCATAGTCTACTAGGTGAGAAATATTTAGCAACTGTCTTCCAAATTTTAAAAGCACTGTGCCGGTGCGTGTGACATGCATTACTTACCGTAATAGCATTTCTGATGATTGTATCTGCTTAGATTCACATGCTGTGCATATGGTCCGACATCCAGTGGTAACCGCAGAGTATTGCATCTTGTCTTTCGGAGACCGAAGGGGGACGTCGCATAGGCGTGTCTGTAACACTATCCCTATTGTGGCGTGTAGTGTACCCAACAACCCTCACGCGCCGAGGTCCCTCCGATTGTATTTTTTCTGCCATGAGGGAGCCCAAGGCTATTGTGAGTGAGTACATGAAGAAGAGAGAAGTAGTAAGACGTCTATGTTCCTTCCACTCCGAGCGGGGAGGTAGGGAGGCGTGAATATAAGCAGATGCATTCATAAGAAATGCCATTACAGTAAGTAATGCATGTCTTCTGATGCTTGTTAATTTGCTTAGAATCACATGCTGTGCATAGACTAGCGAGCAGTACCCGTTGTTGGAGGTGGGTTGTGAGAAGGAACAGTTGAGAAAAGATGTCTTAGTACTGCTTGTCCCACCTGAGAATCAGACCCAGAATGAGTGTCTAGGCAATAGTGTTTTGTAAAGGTGTGTACAGAACTCCAGGTTGCCGTTTTGCAAATGGACTCAAGGGGAACATTTGCAATGAATGCTATGGATGCCCCAGTGCCCCGAGTAGAATGTGTTCTAGGCTTAAAGGGCAGTTCTCTCTTAGCAAGATTGTAACATAGTTTGATGCATTTGACAATCCACCTTGAGATAGCTGATTTAGAGACAGGATCCCCTTCTCTACCAGCTGCAACTGAAACGAAAAATGTGTTTGTTTTCCTCAGTGGTTTAGCTCTTTCCAGGTAGAACATGACTGCCCTGTGCACATCTAGTGTGTGTAGGCTTCTTTCGGCCATGCTAGTGGGATTCCGGAAAAAGGTAGGTAGTTCAATCAATCGGTGCACATGTAACTTCGAGATGAATTTAGGCGCAAATCTGGGGTCAGTGCGCAGAACTACCTTATCCCTTTGGACTGTAACAAAGGGATCTAGAACAGAAAGTGTCTGTAGTTCGCTAACCCTTCTAATAGAAGTGATAGCCACTAGGAAGGCAGTTTTTATAAGTCAGGTCTTTTAGACTTGCTTTATGCATTGGCTCAAAGGGAGCTCCCATGAGCCTGGTCAAAATTAGGTCCCACCCAGGAGCTGGGTGAGAAATGGGAGGCTAAATCCTCTTAACCCCTTCCATAAAGGACTTAATCACCAGTATCTTCCACCACAACACCTTTTGTTGTGATGTGGTGTAGGCTGAAAGAGCAGCCAGATGAACCTTTAGATAATTGAAGACCAACCCAGTGTCCAACAGATGAGTTAGGTACAGCACAATGTGTGTGGGTGAGCAATCGATGGGATTGACGCCCTTGGAATTACACCAGATGACAAAACGTTTCCATTTGCTGGCTTAGCAATAACATGTGTTAGGTTTTCTAGCTTCCCCCAGTATGTCCATGCACCTCTGAGGGAGCTGTAGGTGTCCAAACTCTATGACCTCAGGAGCCAGGCTGCTAAAATCAGAGTTTGTGGGCATGGGTATAGGGTCTCCGCCCTGTCCTGAGACAACATGTTGTATGGACAGGGTAGTTTTACTGGTGGGGAAAGGGACATTTCCATCAGATGAGCGAACCATGGTTGGCGGGCCCACATGGGGGCCACCAGTATCATGGTAACTGGTCACTGGTGCATCTTGTGCACTATCTTGTTGAGAAGGGGAGTCGGGGGAAAAACATAGACAGATTTCCCTGACCATGTTATCCAGAGACCGTTCCCCTTGGAGCGGTTCTGGGGGTACCTGGAGGCGTAGTCTTGGCATTGGGCGTTCTCCTGAGTTGCGAACAGGTCGATTTCTTGGAAGCCCCATTCTGCAAAGACGTTGGACACAATGTCTTCATGCAGACCCATTTGTATTCTTCGGGCAGAGGAAAATCTCTGCTGAGCACGTCTGTCAGAAGATTGAGTTCCCCTGAAACATGTTGGGACAACAGAAACATCTTGAGTCTGAGAGCCCATATCCAAATGTTTTGGGACAGCTTGGATAGCCCTGGAGAGTGAGTACCCCCCTGTTTGTTCAGGTAATACATGGCTGTAGTGCTGTCTGTTAGAATCAGCACTGTCTTCCCTTGTAGTTTCATCTGAAAGGCCTTTAATGTCTTGAACACTGCTAATAGCTCCAGTAAATTTATATGGTTGGACGCTACTTGAGGGGACCACACTCCATGTGCTGTCTGCTGAAGCAGGTGAGCCCCCCACCCCGTGAGAGATGAGTCTGTCGTGAGAGTGGCTTCCACTGCAGGGGTGGTGAAAGTCTTCCCCTTCAAGAGGTTTTCTCTTGACCACCACTGCAGAGAGAGAACAAGGGCTGGCGAGACAACTACCAGATCTTCCCATTGTCCGCTGGCCTGACACCACTGGCTGTTGAGCCACTCTTGAATGAGACGCATGCGCAGCTGCGTGTGGGGAACCAAGTATATGCACAACGCCATCATTCCTAGCAAACGCATGGCTTTGTGCACCGTCACCTCCCGACTGGCTACATATTGAGGGATCTGATAAAGCATGTTCTGAACCCTCTCGTTGGGGTGAATACAAGGCTGTCTTTCATCCGGATTAGAGATCCCAGAAATTGTTTTATTTGACTGGGGGTCTCGTTGATCGAGAACCCTATACTGAACAGAAGGTCTACAGTCTTTTGGGCGTTCAAAAAACATGTGTCGTACGAGTCCCCTGTTATGAGCCAGTCGTCGAGGTAAGGGTAAACCGGGACGGATAACCTGCGCAGGTGTGCTGCAGTTACTGCCAAGACCTTCGTAAAACCCTTGGCGCTGAGGCGATGCCGAAGGGAAGTACCTTGAATTGGTAATGCCTGTCCTCTATCATGAACCTTAGATATTTCCTGTGCGCTGGTAACATTGAAATATGTAAGTATGCATCTTTCATGTCCAATGTTGCCATGTAGTCCCCCTGTTTCAACAGTGGGATCACCTCTTGTAGCGTTACCATGCAAAACTTATGAGGTTTTATGAACTTGTTCGCTGGGTGCAAGTCTAGAACAGGGCGCATGGTGAGGTCCTTTTTAGGTACAAGGAAGTACACTGAATAAATACCCTTGTTTACCTGAAGAATAGGGACGGCTTCTATGGCGTCCTTTCCCAGCAGCACTTCCACATTTTGATTCAGGATCTCCAGATGGTCCGGTGAAAGGCGCAGTGAGCACGGTGGTCTGAATTGTGGAGGTCGGGTGAATTCCACGCAGTACCCTTGGGCGACAGTCTTTATGACCCACTGGTCTGAAGTTATCCCCTTCCATGCCGTGAGGAAAGATGTTAAGCGCCCCCGACCGGGGTGACATGGGAGTGGACCTGGATCTGATGGTCTTTTCTGACCGGAGGCTGTGGCTCCTCTAGGATTGGGGCCTCTACCTCTGGCTTTGCCGCATCGCTGACCCCTTGGAGGGTGGTATGCAGGGCTTCCTGATGTTTGTCCGGCATTGAAGTTTCCCGGGCTATAGTTGTTCTGACTTGCACGGGACTGCCCTGGAAAGGACAGCTGAGAATTACTTCCTCTCTGGGGGGAAGGTCTTTGAGTGATTTGTTGCAGAGACTTAAGAGTCTCATGCTCTTCTTTGGCTGTTTCTAGGGCCTCATTGTAACGCTCACCTGATTCCCGTAGAGGCGCTGGTCTTGACTGGGCATATACCGTATCTTCAAAGGTGATGTGTAACACACGGCTGGCTCTTTGGGCTGGACCTCTGTGCACTGTATGTCTGACTCGAAGGGTAAGATGTCTGCAGATAGAAAATATGGGATTAATGAACTGGGTTATTGAATGTCTCTCTCATCTCCCCTTTCTCTTCTCCTGTAGAACCCCAAAGGTTAACGCTCTCACCTTAGGTAAGTGAACGCCGTGCTCTCCATCTGCCTCAGGGCAGGGTGCTGTAACCAGTTTCTTCACTGGATAAGGGGAGCAGGTCTCTTGACTTCAGAGGACTGCTGTCCGTCGTTTACTGCACGAACGGTAAGTTTCGAGTAATTCTAATGTCTTTAAAAGTCTTTAGTAATGATGTCTCTTGTTTTGCAGGGTTCCGGCGATGGCGGATGACGGGCTGAAGTGAGTTGAAGATGGAGCCCGTGTGATGAATAGAAGCGCCTGGAAGCACGTAAGTAAGCGCTTGTTGCCTGCTTCACGATGCGCTCTAACTGTCTTTTTATTTTGCAGGTACAAGTTCGGAGCGGCTGCAGGGTGCCGGAATACCCACTGGGTTAGATGTGGAAAGGAGTAATGGCACGTGAGTATTAAAGTTCCCCAATGTCTTTAAACGCACCTTGTTTTGTCTTTCAGATGCGGGATGCAGCGCCGAAGGCCTCCGGAGAGTGCGAAGAGTTGGTAAGCTTTTGCCTTTCAGATGCCGGAATGCAGTGCGAAGACCTCCGGAGCGCACGAAGAGTAGGTAAGCCTTTGTCTTTCAGATGCCGGAATGCAGTGCGAGGTGTTGGTGACAGCCGATGGACCAGGTAAGTGAAGCGCTGTCACTGAAGACCGTAATGCTAACCTGTTCTTTCTTGTCTTTACAGGTGTTGCTGAAGACTGGATTCAGGATGGAAAGCCTTTTTCCTTAGGCCCAGGATCAGATGCAGAAGACACGATGAGCGTTCTGCTGCAGAGGATGCAGAATAACGCAAAGCAAGATTCATCCATCGGGTGTGGTTTAAATAGCCTCCTGTAGTGCTTAGGTATCTCCTTCCACAGCCACGCCTAGGTAAGAAAAGAGTTCCTGCTTTCCAGAAGAGTTCCAGTGTTCTGAACCTAGGGAGTGGCTCCTGCCCCACCCAACAGGAAAAGTAGTTCCAAACAGAAGAGGATCAGAGGCTCAACTGGCAGGCAAGTAAGCAGCATGGTCTGCTGCAGGTAAGTCCACCCAAGCAATATGAGCCCGGCGCTTCCAGCGCTGGGACTGGGCATATTTATGAGCCTGGTGCCACTGGCGCCAGGACTGGGTCCAAAAGGTCCCAATTGGGACTGGTTGGCACTCGGAACCTGGGTTATGGATCTGCTTCCAAGGGAGTTGGGAAAACCCTGACCTTTTGGAAGCAGAGATCATGACAGTACCCCCCCTCAAGGCCCCTCCCAAACCGGGCTTCTCCGGGGGTTTTGGCTTGTCAGGAAATGTTCGGTGAAATCTTTTGATTAGGCGAGGAGCGTGGACATATTCAGCAGGTTCCCAGGATCTCTCTTGGGGGCTGTAGCCTTTCCAGTCAATTAGGTAAAATAGTTTAGATTTGGAGATCTTGGAGTCCAGAATGCTTTTGACTTCAAACTCGAGTTCTCCATCAACTAGGATGGGTTTTGGAGATTTAGTTAGTCGGGTTTGAGGTTGCACGGGTTTTAATAGAGAGACGTGGAAGACCGGATGTATCTTCATGTGCGGGGGCAAGTCCAACTTGACCGCTACTGGGTTTACTATGGTAGTGATGGAATAGGGACCAAGGTATCTTGGGTTGAATGTGCGTGGCCCTTTTAGAGGTAGATATTTGGTGGATAACCAGACTTGATCCCCTACTTGATATTGAGGGGCTTCCTTCCGATGTTGATCTGCTCCTTTCTTGTATTGTTCTTTAGCCCTTTGAAGGTGAGAAACAGCTTCCTTAAAGGCTTGGGTGATTGTAGAATGCAGGTAGTCTACTGCTGGTGTTTCAAGATCTTGGAGGGGATCTAACTCCGAGGTTCGAGGGTGACTGCCGTATAAAAGAAAAAACAGGGTTTTCCCAGTTCCCGAATGGACAGAGTTATTGTAGGCATATTCGGCTATCCAAAGGATGTCTTTCCAAGTTTTTTCAGTTTGTTGCAGCATGCAGCGTAAATACTGTTTCAGAGTTTGATTGGTCCTCTCGGTTTGTCCGTCGGTCTGAGGGTGGTGACTGGTCGAAAGTCTCACATCAATTTGAGCCGACCGACAGCAACTTCGCCAAAAATGAGAAATAAATTGACTACCTCGATCCGAAATTAGAACCGAAGGAAAACCGTGCAGTCGGACGATGTTTTCGAGAAATTCTCGGGCCAGAGTTGCTGCTGTTGGCAAGCCTTTGAGCGGAATGAAATGCGCCATCTTGGAAAATAAGTCCACGATTACTAGAATCGTATTGTATCCGGAGCATGGAGGTAGATCGGTGATGAAGTCCATAGAAAGCGTATGCCAAGGGCGAGGTGGGATGTCAATAGGGCGTAAGAGGCCTGCTGGTCTTTCCTTTTGACTCTTGTTTTGGGCGCATACTCCACAGGACATTATAAAGTCTCTGATATCTTTTTTCCAAGACGGCCACCAGAAGTAGCGCTTGATCTTTTCTGAGGTCTTGGCCATACCGGGATGTCCTTCCATTAAAGAATCGTGATAACAAGAGATTACTTTTTTCTGTAAATCTGTGCTGGGCAGGTATAATCGTTCTTGGAAATACAATAAGTTGTCCTTTACTGCAAAGTCCTTTCCCTGCAGATGCCAATTCTGTATGTCTTATGGAGTTACAAGTTGCCTGGCTTTATCCTTAACTTCCTCTATGGATTGTGTGGCGATTACACCCAGAATTCTTTGTTCGGGAATGATTGGTACAGGTTTAGGGTTGATCAAGTGTTCTTCCACTCCCATCCGAGAAAGGGCATCAGCTTTACCGTTTTTTGTACCAGGTCGATAGGTAATTATGAAGTCAAACTCGGCAAAGAATAATGCCCAACGGAGTTGTCTAGAGGATTGGGCTTTTGCGGTTTTCAAATATTGCAGGTTTCGGTGATCCGTAATCACAGTAACGGTGTGTCGGGCCCCCAGCAGATAATGCCGCCAAGCCTTAAAGGCAGACTTGATAGCCAGAAGTTCCTTGTCAGTAATCGTGTAATTGATTTCAGGAGGCGAGAATTTGCGGGACCAAAATGCCACGGGATGCAACTGATTGGTTACCGGGTCCTTTTGTGATAGAACTGCCCCCATAGCAAGGCTTGAAGCATCAGTTTCCACGATGTAGGGGAGTTCAGGGCGAGGGTGTTTTAAGATTGGTGCAGAGATGAATTTAGTCTTCAAATCCTGGAAAGCTTGTTCCGCCTCGGTAGACCATTCAAAACGTTTGTTTTTCTTTAACAAGGCAGTGATGGGCTGGACTATTCGAGAAAATTCGGGGATAAACCTGCGGTAAAAGTTAGCGAAGCCTAACATGCTTTGCACACCTTTTACGGAGGATGGTGATGGCCATTTGAGAACTGCATCGACCTTCTTTGAATCCATACGCACTCCGCTAGGTGATAATATGAATCCCAAGAATTCAACTTCAGTCACGTTGAAAACACATTTTTCCAACTTAGCGAAAAGTTTGTGTTGACGCAATCTTTCGAGGACCATTTTCACGTGTTTCCGATGTTCAGATTCCGATGAAGAATAAACGAGGATGTCGTCAATGTAAACAACAACACACACATCTATGAGCTCTCTGAGGACATCGTTCATAAAATATTGAAAGGCGGCCGGGGCATTGCAAAGTCCGAAGGGCATGACCTGATATTCAAATAGCCCATATTTGGTGCGGAAGGCCGTCTTCCATTCATCGCCCTCTTTTACTCGTACCAAGTGGTAGGCTCCTCTAAGATCCAGCTTTGTATATATGCATGCTTTTCTGACTTGGTCCAGGAGTTCAGGGATCAAAGGTAACGGATATCTATTCTTGACGGTGATCTGGTTCAGGGAGCGATAATCTATACAAGTTCTAAGGTCTCCTTCCTTTTTTGGAACGAAGAACAAAGCTGAAGAAGCAGGGGACTTGGAAGGACGAATAAACCCATTTGCCAGGTATTGATCCAGGTATTGTCGAAGGTGAAGGTTCTCAGGCTCGGTGAGGGCATAAATTCTACTACAAGGAGGAGTAGATCCAGGTATCAGGTCTATCTGGCAGTCATAAGACCTGTGAGGAGGTAGAGAGTTAGCCTGATCCTTCCGGAAAACATCTTGGTATTCTAGGTATTCGGGAGGTAACTGGGGAGTCTCTGAAGAAATTGCTGCCAGTGCAACACCAGGTGGAGGGTGACAAGTAGAGACACATTCTGGAAACTGGACCGTTCTTGCTCGCCAATCGATCAGAGGATTGTGTTTCTCTAACCAAGGTATTCCTAGAATAATCTGAAACTGAGGAGCCTTGATCACATCGAACACGATCTTCTCATGGTGTCCATCTTGACTTACTAGCGTCACTTCTTGAGTGGTATGCGTTACTGGTCCGGAGGCTATCTCCGTTCCATCCACCGTAGTAATGACGTCCTTTACAGCCTTGGGACAAAGAGTTAGATTCATCCTCAAAACCATTTCATGATCCACATAATTGCCGATGGCACCGCTGTCGACATAAGCTTCAATTGCATGTAATCGATCCGGATTATCAGGGCTAATGAGGACCATAGGTAACACGAAATGCGAGGTCACGGAACTGGTTTTCACGCTCGGCAAGAGGACCTCTATTCTTGTCGGGCGAGGTCGTTTCCCTGCTCAGAGTTTGTAACTTTGGTAACTGCAGCTCCTACTGCCTTCTTGGCAGGTTTCACCGGACAGTCTCGAAGAAAGTGCCCTGAGTTTCCGCAATAGAGGCATAATTGCAACTGTTTTCTCCTTTCCCGCTCCTTTTGTGTTAGAGGACATTTCAGGCCCCCTATTTGCATGGGTTCCCCGGAGTCTACTCCTTTGGAAGGAGTCGGCGGTTTGGAAAATACTCGAGCATCAAACTTGGAACGATCGGCCTTCCTGTTCTGCAGTCTGTGATCTATTTGAACGACTAAGTCTATATAGTCCGAACAATCTTGTGGGGGATTCACTACTTGGACTAACACATCTTTGAGCTCTCCACGTAGACCTCTATAAAACAGCGTAATCCTTTTGTCCTCAGGCCATTGAGTTTCCACTATCAGTCTGTTGAAAGACGCAATATAAGCCAAAAGGTCTTGATTACCTTGTTGCAACGAAAGAAGCTCATTGTCCAAGGCCTGCCCCTGTGAATGTCTTGCGAACAGTTTTTCCATACTGAGCTGAAAAGCTTGAAAATCATGGAGTACCGGATCATCTTGATTTACTAGAGGGATCGACCAGTCTGCCGCATTGCCACTAAGGTACGAAAGCACGAAAACTACTTTAGCTTGATCAGTTGGAAAGGCTGCTGGCCGGCATAAGAAATGCAACCGGCACTGATTGATAAATACTGCAAACCTCTTTGGGTCACCAGAAAATCGTTCGGGCGGAGCCAGAGGTACATTCCCAGGTAGGTTGATCTGCACTGGATTCATAGAGGATGTAGAAGGAAGATTTTCCCCAGATGCGGGTAACGGGGTCTGTCCGGCTTGTGACTGTAGCAATTGTCTAGCGAGATCATCTGTTCGCTCCTTGGAAATAATCAGTTCCCTTCTTAGAGCGCTCGTTTCCTGACGGGCTGCATGCACTTCTGCCCTTAGTTCCCCAAGTAACTGGGCTAGCTGGTCGGTATCCGAGGTTTCCATAGCGCCTGGACGGGAGTTTTGCGGTAGGCTTTGCGTTCTGTAACGCTCACCTGATTCCCGTAGAGGCGCCGGTCTTGACTGGGCGTATACCGTATCTTCAAAGGTGATGTGTAACACACGGCTGGCTCTTTGGGCTGGACCTTTGTGCACTGTATGTCTGACTCGAAGGGTAAGATGTCTGCAGATAGAAAATATGGGATTAATGAACTGGGTTATTGAATGTCTCTCTCATCTTCCCTTTCTCTTCTCCTGTAGAACCCCAAAGGTTAACACTCTCACCTTAGGTAAGTGAACGCCGTGCTCTCCATCTGCCTCGGGGCAGGGTGCTGTAACCAGTTTCTTCACTGGATAAGGGGAGCAGGCCTCTTGACTTCAGAAGACTGCTGTCCGTCGTTTACTGCACGAACGGTAAGTTTCGAGTAATTCTAATGTCTTTAAAAGTCTTTAGTAATGATGTCTCTTGTTTTGCAGGGTTCCGGCGATGGCGGATGACGGGCTGAAGTGAGTTGAAGATGGAGCCCGTGTGATGAATAGAAGCGCCTGGAAGCACGTAAGTAAGCGCTTGTTGCCTGCTTCACGATGCGCTCTAACTGTCTTTTTATTTTGCAGGTACAAGTTCGGAGCGGCTGCAGGGTGCCGGAATACCCACTGGGTTAGATGTGGAAAGGAGTAATGGCACGTGAGTATTAAAGTTCCCCAATGTCTTTAAACGCACCTTGTTTTGTCTTTCAGATGCGGGATGCAGCGCCGAAGGCCTCCGGAGAGTGCAAAGAGTTGGTAAGCTTTTGTCTTTCAGATGCCGGAATGTAGTGCGAAGACCTCCGGAGCGCACGAAGAGTAGGTAAGCCTTTGTCTTTCAGATGCCGGAATGCAGTGCGAGGCGTTGGTGACAGCCGATGGACCAGGTAAGTGAAGCGCTGTCACTGAAGACCGTAATGCTAACCTGTTCTTTCTTGTCTTTATAGGTGTTGCTGAAGACTGGATTCAGGATGGTAAGCCTTTTTCCTTAGGCCCAGGATCAGATGCAGAAGACACGATGAGCGTTCTGCTGCAGAGGATGCAGAATAACGCAAAGCAAGATTCATCCATCGGGTGTGGTTTAAATAGCCTCCTGTAGTGCTTAGGTGTCTCCTTCCACAGCCACGCCTAGGTAAGAAAAGAGTTCCTGCTTT
The DNA here is from genome assembly GCF_040938575.1 of Ambystoma mexicanum. Classification (NCBI taxonomy): domain Eukaryota; kingdom Metazoa; phylum Chordata; class Amphibia; order Caudata; family Ambystomatidae; genus Ambystoma; species Ambystoma mexicanum. The sequence continues at coordinate 154,281,750 of NC_090936.1, forward strand.
CCAGAAGTGTTCCAGTGTTCTGAACCTAGGGAGTGGCTCCTGCCCCACCCAACAGGAAAAGTAGTTCCAAACAGAAGAGGATCAGAGGCTCAACTGGCAGGCAAGTAAGCAGCATGGTCTGCTGCAGGTAAGTCCACCCAAGCATTATGAGCCCGGCGCTTCCAGCGCTGGGACTGGGCATATTTATGAGCCTGGTGCCACTGGCGCCAGGACTGGGTCCAAAAGGTCCCAATTGGGACTGGTTGGCACTCGGAACCTGGGTTATGGATCTGCTTCCAAGGGAGTTGGGAAAACCCTGACCTTTTGGAAGCAGAGATCATGACACTCATCGACCGCCTTTCCAAAGAGGTTAGCTTCTTCATTTGGTTTATTGATGAGCGAGGCCTGTGTTTCAGGCTTAAACCCTGAGGTACGCAGCCAAGCGTGCCTTTTGAGTAAGGTTCCTTGGGCCAGAGACCTTCCTGCTGTTTCAGCCATGTCCAGAGTGTTCTTTATTACATTCTGGTTCACCTGCCTGCCTTCGGCCACAATAGTGAGAAGCTTGGACCTGACGGGCTCTGGGACCTCTTGGAGACCTTCCTGTACTAGGTTCCATTGAGCGTCAGCATAACTCACCAATAGCGTAGTGTTATTTGCCATGCGCGTGGTATATGTGGCAGCCGAGGTAACTCGTTTACCTAGGGCATATAGACTCTTGAATTCTCTATCTGGTGGCGCCTCCCCCGTAGCAAGGGGTACTCCTGCCCGTTTCCGGGTGGTAGTCACTACCAGGGAATCGGGGGTGGCGTGCCCTTTAATGTATTCAGGGTCCGAGGGAGCCGGTCGAAATAACTTTTCAACTCTTGGGTTCACTGCCCGGGTTTGAGCTGGTGACACCAGGGAGGGAGCCAATCTTCTCTTAATAGAATTAATGAGGGGAATGGCCTGGCTAGAGGGAGGTTTATCTTAAGAATATCTTCTACAAAGTCTTGCTCAGGCACTGCCTCTTGAGTAGAGATTTGAAAATGTACAGCTGCCTTCTATAACATGGTATTGATGACCATTTGGTCGTCTACAGGCGACGCCTGGCGAGCCAGGGTGGACAGAGGGGAATCCAGGCACAATAGATCAGTGTCCTGATCTTAATGGGGAAGCGTCCATGGGTCCGTCCCCACTTGCTCGGTTTCTTCCCAATTGTCTGTGGCATCCGCCTGGTCCTCATCATAATTCTGTAGGAAGGAAGGTTCTTCATCTTCACTGTAAATGTCCCTATAAGTATCCATCTGGACAATTACTTCATGATGGACGGGGACAGAAGGCTGATCTTCTTGGAAATGTGAAGCAGATTGAAGATTAGGCTCTCCACAAGATCTTTTTGGGGAAGGATGCTCAGAAAAACTGATAATTCTTTCAAGGCGGTCCATACACCCTTCAAATTTCTCCCTTGTCCATTTAGAGGACCCAGAAGGGCCTACGGGTGGAAAAGCGTAGTCTTCCGCCCTTCGGCGCCGAAAATTGTCTCTCAGGGTGTTGGAAAGAGGCTCTTGACTGTCCTCATAGGTATCGTGAGAATCGGGGCACCATGGTGTATCCAAAGATTTGTCCGCGGCCTGCCCCATGTTTTTGCAGAACAGGAATAAGCCCAACTGCCAAAGTAATTCTCGCAATGCTGTGTTTGATTACCGCTGAATCGGCAAGAGTTAGTGGGTCCGAAGGGCTATCGGTAGACGTATTGCCTTCTGCGGCGTTAGAGGGCCTAGCAGTCGGTGTTTCGACTTGAGGCCTAGTCGTGATATTTGGGCCTACCGTGGCCTTCGGGAGCGTCGTAGCGTTGGATTTCCGCACTTCGACGTGTGAACCTGATTTAGGGGTATCACCCTTGTATCGCCCAGTCGCAAGACGCTGCTGCGGATGCGGGGAGGGCTTTGGATCTGTATGATCCAAGGAATCTGCTGAAATTTTCGACGGCCCTGCTGGCGCTTTCACCTTTTTTCGACGTACCTGTCGAAATAGATGTAGGGGTTGCGTGCTTAGTGAAATGCAATTGTACGCCGCTGTCGCCGGGTGAAGCGAGACCAGGGTCAGGCCTTAAAGGGACAGGGACGGGCGTGGCGGACCTAGAAGTGTCCGCCTCGAGATCTATTACATCCGCAATGGATGTTTGGTCATCGGAGGTGCCCCCGTCACTTTCGGCGGGTCTGGCGGTGTGGGAAGGGGGTTCCACCCGCGACATATCGTTCGCGGCCCACCGCTTTACATGGCGCTACTTAAGGATTTTAGGCCGAAGGAGTTTACAAGCAGCACACCGCTTCTCGTCGTGATCTAAGGGGAGACAGGAGTTACACGTCCTTTGTTCGTCCTTCCGCGGATATCTGACCCTAAACTTAGGGCAAAACCTAAAAGGAGTCCTTTCCATAGCAAAAGGGGAAGATGACCCGACCTAGAGGGTAAAGAGGGGGAAAGAGGAAAGACATACCGGAAATATGGCCACCCCGGCCACACTCTCCCTACTGTGCCAGAAGGCCCGGCACGTGGATGCTTCAGTCGCCGGATCGTAGGCGCCAAATTCCACCGCCGTAGACAAGTCCCCTATAGTCTTCGTCGAAGTTGTTCTTGGCGTTGAAATTACTTAAGGTGGGAATAACCAACGATAGGGATAGTGTTACAGACACGCCTATGCCGACGTCCCCTTTCGGTCCCCGAAAGACAAGATGCAATACTCAGCGGTTCCCACTGAATGTCGAACATATGCACAGCATGTGTTTCTAAGCAGATCAACAAGCATCAGAAACTTATTTTCCCTCCTCCTAGTTTCAACATCCCTCATGTGTGAGGAAAAACTTTAACAACCACCATCGATGTCATAAATGTCTTCTAGGATTCATGCATCCATCATACCCCATTACATTGCATGATTATATATTTGCCCAATTTGTTCCCATTGGTGCATGAATCACCAGGTAGCACTATCACTGACTTAAATAAGTTCTTAGGTGCATTCCTGTAAGGAAAGCAGAAGTCCCGCTGTCCTGACTCAAGTGGCAACCATCGGAGAGTTCAGGAGATATGATCTACTAAATCCTGTTCGGAAATCTGCCCGTCATGCTCATCGGGGCCCAAACGTCCAATATGCAGCTCCTTCTTTTCTTCTTCATCATCACTGTCATTGTGCAAGTTGCCAGCTGTTGACTCAGGGGCATGTCTCCTGATGCAGAGGATAACCAACATACAACATAGAATGAGGATGTCAGCCATCTTGTCAGTGCTCTGCTTACTGGCTGCAGACAGCGGAATCTTGCCTTCAGGAGGTGAAAAGCCCTCTAAATTGGGCATCTGGTATGGCTGTGTGCCAAGTTGTAGCATCCCTCCTGTGGACTCTGGGGGTCACAGTATGGTGTCGGTAGCCGTGGCAGGAAGGGGTCGCTTGCATCCCCTGTGGTGATGGATTAAAGGGAATGTCACTGCACAATATTAGAGAAGTCAGCATTTGATGGCAAATGCATACATGCTTGATGGCCTGCGTAGGCACAACTGCAATGCTGTTAAGAGATGTATTCTGAGCTTGCCGAGTCCATTTTGTGTTCCTCCGAACATTTCCCCATGTATTCCATCTGCATACTTATCCTTGACAATGTTTTTGATATTTCTGATGCATACTCACCCCCTGCCTTTTCACAGACATTCCTTATGTGTACCCACCCCCCATCGTTTCCCAGGTGTTATCTTTGCAGAGTCACTTGCAATCATTAGCTAGCATTCGCTTTGCATACGCACTCCTCCATCATCTCCCAGGTGTTCCTTTTTCCTGGTCAGCCACCCCCATCTTTTCCCAGATATTCCCTCTGCATGCTCAGACCTCCATCTTTTCCCAGATATTCCCTATGCATGCTCAGCCCCCCATCTTTTCCCAGATATTGCCTCTGCATGCTCAGCCCCACCATAATTTCCCAGATATTCCCTCTGCATGCTCAGCCCCCAATCTTTTCCCAGATATTCCCTCTGCATGCTCAGCCCCCCATCTTTTCCCAGATATTCTGTCTGCATGCTCAGCCCCCCATCTTTTCCCAGATATTCCCTCTGCATGCTCAGGACCCCCATCTTTTCCCAGATATTCCCTCTGCATGCTCAGACCCCCATCGTTTCCCAGTTATTCCCTCTGCATGTTCAGCCCCCCCATCTTTTCCCAGATATTCCCTCTGCATGCTCAGCCCCCCAATCTTTTCCCAGATATTCCCTCTGCATGCTCAGCCCCCCATCTTTTCCCAGTTATTCCCTCTGCATGCTCAGCCCCCCATCTTTTCTCAGATATTCCCTCTGCATGCTCAGACCCCCATCTTTTCCCAGATATTCCCTATGCATGCTCAGCCCCCCATCTTTTCCCAGATATTGCCTCTGCATGCACAGCCCCACCATAATTTCCCAGATATTCCGTCTGCATGCTCAGCCCCCCATCTTTTCCCAGATATTCCCTCTGCATGCTCAGCCCCCCCATCTTTTCCCAAATATTCCCTCTGCATGCTCAGTCCCCCCATCTTTTCCCAGATATTCCCTCTGCATGCTCAGCCCCCCCATCTTTTCCCAGATATTCCCTCTGCATGCTCAACCCCACTATAATTTCCCAGATATTCCCTCTGCATGATCAGCCCCCCATGCTTTCCCAGATATTCCCTCTGCATGCTCAGCCCCCAATCTTTTCCCAGATATTCCCTCTTCATGCTCAGCCCCACCATACTTTCCCAGATATTCCCTTTGCATGCTCAGCCCCCCCATCTTTTCCCAGATATTCCCTATGCATGCTCAGCCCCCCATCTTTTCCCAGATATTCCCTCTGCATGCTCAGCCCCCCCATCTTTTCCCAGATATTCCCTATGCATGCTCAGCCCCCCATCTTTTCCCAGATATTCCCTCTGCATGCTCAGCCCCCCATCTTTTCCCAAATATTCCCTCTGCATGCTCAGCCCCACCATAATTTCCCAGATATTCCCTCTGCATGCTCAGCCCCCCCATCTTTTCCCAGATATTCCCTCTGCATGCTCAGCCCCCCATCTTTTCCCAGATATTCCCTCTGCATGCTCAGTCCCACTATAATTTCCCAGATATTCCCTCTGCATGATCAGCCCCCATGCTTTCCCAGATATTCCCTCTGCATGCTCAGCCCCCCATCTTTTCCCAGATATTCCCTCTTCATGCTCAGCCCCACCATAATTTCCCAGATATTCCCTCTGCATGCTCAGACCCCCATCTTTTTCCAGATATTCCCTATGCATGCTCAGCCCCCCATCTTTTCCCAGATATTCCCTCTGCATGCTCAGCCCCACCATAATTTCCCAGATATTCCCTCTGCATGATCAGCCCCCCATCTTTTCCCAGATATTCCCTCTGCACGCTCAGCCCCCCCATCTTTTCCCAGATATTCCCTCTGCGTGCTCAGCCCCCCCATCTTTTCCCAGATATTCCCTCTGCATGCTCAGCCCCCCATCTTTTCCCAAATATTCCCTCTGCATGCTCAGCCCCACCATAATTTCCCAGATATTCCCTCTGTATGCTCAGCCCCCCATCTTTTCCCAGATATTCCCTCTGCATGTTCAGCCCCCCATCTTTTCCCAGATATTCCCTCTGCATGCTCAGCTCCACTATAATTTCCCAGATATTCCCTCTGCATGATCAGCCCCCCATGCTTTCCAAGATATTCCCTCTGCATGCTCAGCCCCCCATCTTTTCCCCGATATTCCCTCTTCATGCTCAGCCCCACCATAATTTCCCAGATATTCCCTCTGCATGCTCAGCTCCCCCATAATTTCCCAGATATTCCCTCTGCTTGCTCAGCCCCCCATCTTTTCCCAGATATTCCCTCTGCATGCTCAGCCCCACCGTAATTTCCCAGATATTCCAACTGCATGATCAGCCCCCCCATCTTTTCCTAGATATTCCCTCTGCATGTTCAGCCCCCATCTTTTCCCAGATATTCCCTCTGCATGCTCAGCCCCCCATCTTTTCCCAGATATTCCCTCTGCATGCTCAGCCCCACCATCATTTCCCAGATATTCCCTCTGCATGCTCAGCCCCACCATAATTTCCCAGATATTCCCTCTGCATGCTCAGCCCCACCATAATTTCCCAGATATTCCATCTGCATGCTCAGCCCCCCCATCTTTTCCCAGATATTCCCTCTGCATGCTCAGCCCCACCATAATTTCCCAGATATTCCCTCTGCATGATCAGCCCCCCATCTTTTCCCAGATATTCCCTCTGCTCGCTCAGCCCCCCCATCTTTTCCCAGATATTCCCTCTGCGTGCTCAGCCCCCCCATCTTTTCCCAGATATTCCCTCTGCATGCTCAGCCCCCCATCTTTTCCCAAATATTCCCTCTGCATGCTCAGCCCCACCATAATTTCCCAGATATTCCCTCTGTATGCTCAGCCCCCCATCTTTTCCCAGATATTCCCTCTGCATGTTCAGCCCCCCATCTTTTCCCAGATATTCCCTCTGCATGCTCAGCTCCACTATAATTTCCCAGATATTCCCTCTGCATGATCAGCCCCCCATGCTTTCCAAGATATTCCCTCTGCATGCTCAGCCCCCCATCTTTTCCCAGATATTCCCTCTTCATGCTCAGCCCCACCATAATTTCCCAGATATTCCCTCTGCATGCTCAGCCCCCCCCATAATTTCCCAGATATTCCCTCTGCATGCTCAGCCCCCCATCTTTTCCCAGATATTCCCTTTGCATGCTCAGCCCCACCGTAATTTCCCAGATATTCCAACTGCATGATCAGCCCCCCCATCTTTTCCCAGATATTCCCTCTGCATGTTCAGCCCCCCATCTTTTCCCAGATATTCCCTCTGCATGCTCAGCCCCCCATCTTTTCCCAGATATTCCCTCTGCATGCTCAGCCCCACCATAATTTCCCAGATATTCCCTCTGCATGCTCAGACCCACCATAATTTCCCAGATATTCCCTCTGCATGCTCAGCCCCACCATAATTTCCCAGATATTCCATCTGCATGCTCAGCCCCCCCATCTTTTCCCAGATATTCCCTCTGCATGCTCAGCCCCCCATCTTTTCCCAGATATTCCCTCTGCATGCTCAGCCCCACCATAATTTCCCAGATATTCCATCTGCATGATCAGCCCCCCATCTTTTCCCAGATATTCCCTCTGCATGTTCAGCCCCCCCATCTTTTCCCAGATATTCTCTCTGCATGCTCAGCCCCCCATCTTTTGCCAAATATTCCCTCTGCATGCTCAGCCCCACCATAATTTCCCAGATATTCCCTCTGTATGCTCAGCCCCCCATCTTTTCCCAGATATTCCCTCTGCATGTTCAGCCCCCCATCTTTTCCCAGATATTCCCTCTGCATGCTCAGCTCCACTATAATTTCCCAGATATTCCCTCTGCATGATCAGCCCCCCATGCTTTCCAAGATATTCCCTCTGCATGCTCAGCCCCCCATCTTTTCCCAGATATTCCCTCTTCATGCTCAGCCCCACCATAATTTCCCAGATATTCCCTCTGCATGCTCAGCCCCCCCCATAATTTCCCAGATATTCCCTCTGCATGCTCAGCCCCCCATCTTTTCCCAGATATTCCCTTTGCATGCTCAGCCCCACCGTAATTTCCCAGATATTCCAACTGCATGATCAGCCCCCCCATCTTTTCCCAGATATTCCCTCTGCATGTTCAGCCCCCCATCTTTTCCCAGATATTCCCTCTGCATGCTCAGCCCCCCATCTTTTCCCAGATATTCCCTCTGCATGCTCAGCCCCACCATAATTTCCCAGATATTCCCTCTGCATGCTCAGACCCACCATAATTTCCCAGATATTCCCTCTGCATGCTCAGCCCCATCATAATTTCCCAGATATTCCATCTGCATGCTCAGCCCCCCCATCTTTTCCCAGATATTCCCTCTGCATGCTCAGCCCCCCATCTTTTCCCAGATATTCCCTCTGCATGCTCAGCCCCACCATAATTTCCCAGATATTCCATCTGCATGATCAGCCCCCCATCTTTTCCCAGATATTCCCTCTGCATGTTCAGCCCCCCCATCTTTCCCCAGATATTCCCTCTGCATGCTCAGCCCCCCATCTTTTCCCAGATATTCCCTCTGCATGCTCAGCCCCACCATCATTTCCCAGATATTCCCTCTGCATGCTCGGCCCCCCCATCGTTTCCCAGATATTCCCTCTGCATGTTCAGCCCCCCCATCTTTTCCCAGATATTCCCTCTGCATGCTCAGCCCCACCATAATTTCCCAGATATTCCCTCTGCATGCTCAGCCCCACCATAATTTCCCAGATATTCCCTCTGCATGCTCAGCCCCCATCTTTTCCCAGATATTCCCTCTGCATGCTCAGCCCCCCATCTTTTCCCAGATATTCCCTCTGCATGCTCAGCCCCACCATAATTTCCCAGATATTCCCTCTGCATGCTCAGCCCCCCATCTTTTCCCAGATATTCCCTCTGCATGCTCAACCCCACCATAATTTCCCAGATATTCCCTCTGCATGCTCAGCCCCCCATCTTTTCCCAGATATTCCCTCTTCATGCTCAGCCCCACCATAATTTCCCAGATATTCCCTCTGCATGCTCAGACCCCCATCTTTTCCCAGATATTCCCTATGCATGCTCAGCCCCCCATCTTTTCCCAGATATTCCCTCTGCATGCTCAGCCCCACCATAATTTCCCAGATATTCCCTCTGCATGATCAGCCCCCCATCTTTTCCCAGATATTCCCTCTGCATGCTCAGCCCCCCGTCTTTTCCCAGATATTCCCTCTGCATGCTCAGCCCCCCATCTTTTCCCAAATATTCCCTCTGCATGCTCAGCCCCACCATAATTTCCCAGCTATTCCCTCTGCATACTCAGCCCCCCATCTTTTCCCAGATATTCCCTCTGCATGCTCAGCCCCACTATAATGTCCCAGATATTCCCTCTGCATGATCAGCCCCCCATGCTTTCCCAGATATTCCCTCTGCATGCTCAGCCCCCCATCTTTTCCCAGATATTCCCTCTTCATGCTCAGCCCCACCATAATTTCCCAGATATTCCCTCTCCATGCTCAGCCCCCCCATCTTTTCCCAGATATTCCCTCTGCATGCTCAGCCCCCATCTTTTCCCAGATATTCCCTCTGCATGCTCAGCCCCACCATAATTTCCCAGATATTCCATCTGCATGATCAGCCCCCCATCTTTTCCCAGATATTCCCTCTGCATGTTCAGCCCCCCCATCTTTTCCCAGATATTCCCTCTGCATGCTCAGCCCCCCATCTTTTCCCAGATATTCCCTCTGCATGCTCAGCCCCACCATAATTTCCCAGATATTCCCTCTGCATGCTCAGCCCCCCCATCTTTTCCCAGATATTCCCTCTGCATGCTCAGCCCCCCATCTTTTCCCAGATATTCCCTCTGCATGCTCAGCCCCACCATAATTTCCCAGATATTCCCTCTGCATGCTCAGCCCCACCATAATTTCCCAGATATTCCCTCTGCATGCTCAGCCCCCCATCTTTTCCCAGATATTCCCTCTGCATGCTCAGCCCCCCATCTTTTCCCAGATATTCCCTCTGCATGCTCAGCCAACCATAATTTCCCAGATATTCCATCTGCATGATCAGCCCCCCATCTTTTCCCAGATATTCCCTCTGCATGTTCAGCCCCCCCATCTTTTCCCAGATATTCCCTCTGCATGCTCAGCCCCCCATCTTTTCCCAGATATTCCCTCTGCATGCTCAGCCCCCCATCGTTTCCCAGATATTCCCTCTGCATGCTCAGCCCCACCATAATTTCCCAGATATTCCCTCTGCATGCTCAGCCCCCCCATCTTTTCCCAGATATTCCCTCTGCATGCTCAGCCCCACCATAATTTCCCAGATATTCCCTCTGCATGCTCAGCCCCCCCATCTTTTCCCAGATATTCCCTCTGCTTGATCAGCCACAACATAATTTCCTTGCCACTTACATTGTATACACATCCTTAAATGTCAGCCTGGGATTGTGCAGGCGGAATGTCCGTTGTCTTCTGTGGGTGGCCATGTGAGTGCCAGTTGGCCATGGGCGCTTTGAAACCGAGCCAGGAAACCGGGATAAGGAGTGGTGGGTGATTCTAGGTCAGCATCATATGCCAGCTGCACACTGAGTGTGTGTTTCGTCATCTGATTCCTTTACACGCGCTTCCAGGCATGTGGGGACACCATTGGTACATGTATAAAGTCCAGGGCATCCATAACATTAGGGAATTGGGCAATATTGTAGAATCTTTCTCTGATAGCAATGATGGCTTCCATGGTGGTGGGAAGTGAAATAAGGGCTGCGGCACGGCAACAGAGGACACGTTATACCTGTGTGAGCATGCCTGAGAATGTTGACCATTGAGTGCTGGAAAGTGACAGTGGCATGGAAATGGAGAACAGACACCAACGTCAGGTTAGAGGTTATGCCTGCGTGTATTCGAATGTGACACTGCAAGAGATGCAGGACTTCCATGATGGTGGAGGAGAGGCCAGAACATTGTCTTTTTAACCCCCAACAGAAAATATGAAGAGAGTGGAGGAACGGATATCGGGAGGCAGAGCATTCCAAAGTTTAGGAGCCAGAAGAGAGAATGAGAGGAAACGAGAAGGGACACAAGGAGGCTTAAGGAAAGTAAGAAGATGAAGATGGTGGTAAAGAAGAGGACAGGTAGAAAGATGTCGTAAATAAGATAAGAAGGGGCAAGACCATGACAGCATTTAAAGACAATACAAAGGAAGTGAAAGACAAGATGAGAGTCATATGGGAGTAGAGAGAGATAGAGAGAATAGAGGGAGTACTAGACGGATAGCAGGGTTGAATACAGAGGCAAGAGGAGTGAGATGAGAAAGTGGTGACCCAATGTAAAAGGCAGAACATAGAAGTAATAGGATGGTTCACTGCATTTAAGGAAAGGGCACATTTTGCGAATATTAAAGAGATAAAGGTGGCAGGAGCAGGCAGTTAAGGACATATGGGCGGAAAAGCAAAGGGAGGAGTCTAAGATGGCAAGATTCGGTGCAGTGGAAGAATAAGGCGGTAGAGAGGGAGGGAAGAGAATGCCAGGCTGAGGGGAAGAGGTGTTTGAAAGGTTGGTGGAAAGCAGGGGATCTCTGTTTTTGAAGGATTGAAATTAAGAAAGCTGGACGACATCCAAGACTGTATGGAAGAAAGGCAAAAAGACACGCAGGCACTAGGAGAGTCAGAGAAAGTAAAAAATGAGAAAAAGATCGGAGAGCCATCTGCATAGAAGCGAGAGGAAAGGTTGAAGGACTCAATTAGGGAAAATAAAGGAAGGGTATATATAGAGAACGCAAGGGAGGCTACGTACAAAACCCTGCGGGACACTGTAGCTGAGAAAACCAGGTGTGACCTGCCCAGGATTACAGAGCTAAAAGTCAAACCAATGGGTGATTGACCTATTAAACCCTCTGCATTGTACACAAGGCCTTCTGGGGCCTGGGGCCAAAATACCTTCAACTCTCTCTTCCTAAATATCTGCCCTCTCGTGCTCTTCGCTCATCCGCCTCCAACTCCCTCAGGGCCAGCCGCTTTTCCAAGCAACGAGTTCGGGGTAGATTTCTCTCCTCGGCAAGGGCCTCCCTCTGGAACAACCTTCCTGCCTCCCTGAAACTTGAGGAGAACCATCTCTGGTTCCGGAAGCACCTCAAAACCTTCCTCTTTGCTTCTGCTTTCTCTCCCCCTCTCCCCTGCTAAATTCCTGACTGAAATTGCACTGAATCTGCAACTGGGCCACTCTCACCGACCTCGGTCCTGGGCCCAGCCACTCTCCTCTTGCACTGCTTCCCTGGCAACCCCTGCACTGCGGGACTGTCTCTGTATCCCTACAGCCCCCCTTCCCAGCACTTGTCTGCACTTACCTTGCACTTGCCACCAATTGGCCCTTATTATTATTTATCTTGTTATTCTACTTCCCCTGTACTGCACTTTCCCCTCTCCCTTTCCCTTGCACTTTTCCCTTCCCCTCTACCCTTCGACTTGCGCGATCTGAATGGCACTTGGCCTAGTAGGATTGTTGTCTGTCTTCCCTTGTCCCCCCCCCCTGCCTCGTCGCGCCTTGAAACACTTGTGTATAGGCGCGTTACTAATAAAATATCATACATTTCATACACAAGCCAAGTGCAGTGAGAGCGCAGAGTAATGTGGGGTGGTCGACAGTGTCAAAGGTGGCAGAAACATCTGGAAGAATGAGAATGGAAGATTTGTTTTTTTATGATGAGTAATGGGAGAGTGTTAGTGACATGGAGAAGAGTGGTTTCCGGTGAATGCACAGGAACGTAACTGGATTGAGTCAGAGGAACAAGTGAATGAAGACTAAGGCAAGCAGAGATTTGAGAATACGCACGAGGTTTCGAAAGAAATGGAAGAAGAGAAATGGGTTGATAATTAGATAAAAAAGAACAAAGCAAGAGATGTTTTAGGATGACAGTGATCAAGGCATGCTCAAATGAGGATGGGAAGGTAGATACATACAGTGAAAGATTAAAGAGAGACATCAGGAAAGGAATGGTGGAGTGACAGATTGGCAGAATAAGGCAGGATGGCAAAGGATCAAATGGGGAGGCTGTGGGATGGGCATGGGCAAAGAAGAGAAACAGTGTCCGAGTCACCAAGAGGTGAAAATGTAAGGAAAGAAGGGGAAGATGGAGGGGAGAGGATACAGGCAAGGGGAAGATACAGGGGAGAGGGTACAGGCAAGGGGAAGATGGAGGGGAGAGGGTCCAGGGGAAGCTGGAGGGGAGAGGGTACAGGCAAGGAGAAGATATAGGGGAGAGGGTACAGGGGAAGATGGAGGGGAGAGGGTACAGGGGAAGATGGAGGGGAGAGGGTAGAGGCAAGGGGAAGATGGAGGGGAGAGGGTACGGGGAAGATGGAGGGCAGAGGGTACAGACAAGGGGAAGATGGAGGGGAGAGGGTAAAGGGGAAGATATAGGGGAGAGGGTACAGACAAGGGGAAGATGGAGGAGAGAGGGTACAGGCAAGGGGAAGATGGAGGGGAGAGGGTACAGGCAAGGGAAAGATATAGGGGAGAGGGTACAGGCAAGGGGAAGATGGCGCCGAGAGGTACAGGGGAAGAGGGAGAGGAGAGGATATAGGCAAGGGGAAGATATAGGGGAGAGTGTAAAGGCAAGGGGAAGAAATAGGGGAGAGGGTACAGGCAAGGGGAAGATGGCACAGAGAGGTACAGGGGAAGATGGAGGGGAGGGGATACAGGCAAGGGGAAGATATAGGGGAGAGGGTACAGGCAAGGGGAAGATGGAGGGGAGAGGGTACAGGGGAAGCTGGAGGGGAGAGGTACAGGCAAGGGGAAGATATAGGGGAGAGGGTACAGGCAAGGGGAAGATGGAGGGGAGAGGGTACAGGGAAAGATGAAGGGGAGAGGGTACAGGCAAGGGGAAGATATAGGGGAGAGGGTACAGGCAAGGGAAAGATATAGGGGAGAGGGTACAGGCAAGGGGAAGATGGCACAGAGAGGTACAGGGGAAGAGGGAGGGGAGAGGATACAGGCAAGGGGAAGATATAGGGGAGAGGGTAAAGGCAAGGGGAAGAAATAGGGGAGAGGGTACAGGCAAGGGGAAGATGGCACAGAGAGGTACAGGGGAAGATGGAGGGGAGAGGATACAGGTAAGGAGAAGATATAGGGGAGATGGTACAGGCAAGGGGTAGATGGAGGGAAGAGGGTACAGGGGAAGCTGGAGGGGAGAGGGTACAGGCAAGGGGAAGATATAGGGGAGAGGGTACAGGCAAGGGGAAGATGGAGGGGAGAGGGTATAGGCAAGGGAAAGATGGAGGGGAGAGGGTACAGGGGAGGATGAAGGGGAGAGGGTACAGGCAAGGGGAAGATGGCACAGAGAGGTACAGGGGAAGATGGAGGGGAGAGGATACAGGTAAGGAGAAGATATAGGGGAGATGGTACAGGCAAGGGGTAGATGGAGGGAAGAGGGTACAGGGGAAGCTAGAGGGGAGAGGGTACAGGCAAGGGGAAGATATAGGGGAGAGGGTACAGGCAAGGGGAAGATGGAGGGGAGAGGGTACAGGCAAGGGGAAGCTATAGGGGAGAAGGTACAGGCAAGGGGAAGATGGAGGGGAGAGGGTACAGGGGAAGAAGGAGGGGAGAGGGTACAGGCAAGGGGAAGATATAGGGGAGAGGGTACAGGCAAGGGGAAGATGGAGGGGAGAGGGTACAGGGGAAGATGGAGGGGAGAGGGTAGAGGCAAGGGGAAGATATAGGGGAGAGGGTACAGGCAAGGGGAAGATGGCACGGAGTGGTACAGGGGAAGATGGAGGGGAGAGGGTACAGGCAAGGGGAAGATATAGGGGAGAGGGTACAGACAAGGGGAAGATGGAGGGGAGAGGGTACAGGGGAAGATGGAGGGGAGAGGTACAGGCAAGGGGAAGATGGTGGGGAGAGGTACAGGAAAAGGGAAGATGGCGGGGAGAGGGTACAGGCAAGGGGAAGATATAGGGGAGAGGGTACAGGGGAAGATGGAGGGGAGAGGGTACAGGCAAGGGGAAGATATAGGGGAGAGGGTACAAGCAAGGGGAAGATGGCGGGGAGAGGGTACAGGCAAGGGGAAGATATAGGGGAGAGGGTACAGGCAAGGGGAAGATGGAGGGGAGAGGGTACAGGCAAGGGGAAGATGGAGGGGAGAGGGTACATGGGAAGATGGAGGGGAGAGGGTACAGGGGAAGATGGAGGGGAGAGGGTACAGGCAAGGGGAAGATATAGGGGAGAGGGTAGAGGCAAGGGGAAGATATAGGGGAGAGGGTACAGGGGAAGATGGAGGGGAGAGGGTAGAGGCAAGGGGAAGATGGAGGGCAGAGGGTACAGACAAGGGGAAGATGGCGCAGAGAAAGTACAGGCGGTGGAATAGGCCAAGGTGACCAAGGTGAAGACTAAGCAGAGGTGAACGCAGATCAGAGAACTTTGAGGTAAAGAAGTCAGCAAAATCAGGAGAGGAGAGAGGAGAATATCTGGATGGGTCGGAGACAGGGGGGACAACGCACTTTGTTAATTACCTGAAAGAGACAGCAGCAGTGATGAGATAGAGAGAGAGGCGGTAAGGGGAGAGAAGTAGTGTTTTTTAGCCGAGATAATCAAAGCATCATACGACGACGAATGAAGTACAGATTAGACAACAAGATCAGAGGGAGTGTGTGCTTTTTCCACAGACGCTCCTCTTTATGAAAAGACAAGTGGGGAGAGCGAAAGCCGGGAATTAGCTACGGCTGCAGAGCTTTTCCAAGAGGGGAGAAAGGACTCAGAGGGATATGATATGATAGGTTATTTATAACGCGCTTAATACCCAGAGGTTTCTAAGCGCGGACCCGCGGATCGAACCTGTGTTGCTCCGTGTCGTCTTGCTTCCAAGGCAAGCACGCACGTTGCCCCTGAGCTATCCTCCCGAGTCAAAGCATGAAGCAAATCAAGCATAGAGGAAAGGGAGTTATGGTGAGTAGAAGGGGCTCAGTCAATTAAGAATGTAGAGATGTTTGATTGTGTTCTTGGTTTACTTTAAAACCTTACACAACATTATAACGATAGAGATTCCATGCCCTTCTTCTTGGCCCTCTGCTGCTGCTGTCTAGCATTACATCTGCTGCTTTAAAACATGATCAACATCTCTTGAGTGTGGCGGGACAGAGCGCCACCTTGCAGCATGGTGCGGCTTGTCTGCCGTGCTTTTTGACTGGCACTTTTCTATGGCCTTCTTGCTGATATCAGGGTCCTCTGCTTGATTTCAGGGCACCTTGTACTCTTTACCGCCTGCTTTTGGCAGGTGGTAAACTTCAGTGGTGTTATCGGCGCTATTTGTGGTAGCGTCAGTAATCTGAATCTTGCAATGTTTACCAGTTTTCCTGTGAGTCCTCGCTAGGTTTTTATTGCATGTGGTCTCTTACTTTTACCGTGTGCGCTATTTTGCACTTGTCAATGTGAGTTACCCTTCTGTGCAGTTTTCCCTCTAAATATGAGCCAGTGGTAAACGCGTGTGGCATTTAAAAATACTGCATGTTTTACTATTACCCTCCTACTCTAAATGAAGCCCTAGGTATTACACTCCTCTTACTTAAAATGCTCTAAGACACATAAATGGGCCTCATTATGACTCTGGCGGTAGACGTGCCAGTAAATACCGGCACGGCTCCCGCCTGATTCATTTTTTTTTTATAGCACCCAGCAATGGGGACTTACCGGGGCATTACAGCTGCAGCGGTCCCGGTAATTCACAATTGCCGGGTGCCAGAAAATATTACTCCCCGTTCCCATTTGAGTCCCATGGGAATGTGGAAGACGGATGCACCGGTACCATTTATGAATGGTGCCAGTGCTTCCGTCGTGGTCTACGAGCGGGTGCCGTTCCGCCCGCCAGGTCAGACCTGGTGTGCTGAAAGGCACCCGCTCGCAGAACTCGAAGTTTGCTGGTCCGGAAACAACATACCGGCAAGCTTACCGGTACCGTTGTTTCCGAACCAGCAAATTTGTAATGAGGAACATTGTCTAATTTCTGGTTATTACTGTTTCTATTTTGTTTTTAATTTGCATTTGTATTTGTATTTTATTGTTTATATAACGTTTTACTCCAAAGCACTTTACAGCATAACAACCAGAAAACATCAAACAAGGAACATAGAAGCAATAAAATATACATGAATCAAACCAGAAAAACAGTATGTGGAGCAATTTGCATTTGGGAAGGAAGAAAAGAGGAGAGGTATGGGAAGGAGAAAAGGGAAAGTGAAAAGGGGGTAGAGAGAGTAGAAGGGAGGGTGTAGATCACAGGGGAGACAGGGAGAGATAAAGGAACAGGAAGATGGAGTGGGGAGGAGAAAGAAGGGGAGAGAAGTCAGGGAGGGGGTGAAGAATGAGTGATTTTAAGGAGGAACAGAAGGAGGAATAGGTGGACATGGAGCGGATAGAGAAAGGAAGGGAGTTCCAATGTAGGGGGGCAAGGAGCTGGAAGGAGCGGAAACGAGAAGAGGCACAAGGAGGTGGGGGAACAGAGAGTAAAAAGAGATCAGCAGAGCATAGGGAGCGAGGGGGGGCATAGAAGGAGAAAAGAGAGGAGAGGTAAGGAGGGGCAAGGTCATGAAGAGATTTAAAAACGAGACAAAGGAAGTGGAATTTAAGTTGGGGGTGGAAGGGAAGCCAGCCTAGGATTAATTAATTAAGACCGTAGTGGACCGGGAACACCACATTTGACCTAATCTAACGCGTGGTGCTCCACTGGGCTTGCCTGCTAATGTATTTACCCCATTTGCCTTCCTCCAGGAGCCATATGAATGTATATTGTGCATCTAGAGCTCTAATAATGAATGGGACCTATCTTTCTGTGTGGTATTTTGGGTTCTGAATGTGACTATGCGGATGCATTTTTTTTACTGTGCTTACAGCTTGCTTTCCTTTCCACTAAATAGACTTTTAGTGTGCCTAGCTCCAGTTAGTAGGCAACACATGTAGTTTAGAAGGAGGTTGGGTCTTAGCTGACCATATGTATTTTGTTTTTTATTTATTCGCCTGATCCCATTCTGCTGAAGCTATATGAATGCAATATGTCTATAATGTCTGCTACAGGTCTTTAACCCTGTTTTGTATGTTGTATGCATCATGGAACTAAGTCATTTCCTTGTAACAGCACCTCGATGCCCCCGGGCTGTTTGCACGCTCTATACATTTAATAAATAAATAAATAAATAAACTCTATTATTACTATGTGTATGTTTTATCCCACAGTATCTACTTCACCCAATAGCGATTGTATGTGTGATTCTATAGTAAAGTGTATATTTTTCTGTACTCCTGTCTAGTGTAGTCTTTGGGGGTAACTGTGAGGAATTACCTGTAATTCACTACCAGCCTTCCTCCCTCCATTCAATCAAGCCTGATTGCTCTGCCATCCCTACCACTCTAGAGTGGCCTGATCTTTCCGTTTGGTTGGAACCCGGTTTCGCCTTAGTTGCAATGGTTTCATCAGAAGTCTGTGGACAAGTCTCCCTTAGCTCTGTCTTCCACACACTGCAAGTGACCAGGTAGGGGGTGCTTCAGGTGGTCTGCCAGGTGTGACTTCAAATGACAATGTTGTCGAGGTATGCCACAGAGTACGCTAGATGGAGCTGGAGCACTAGGACCATTACTTTTTGGAAGGTAGCAGATGCACCATGTGCATTAATGTTTACTCAAATGGGACCGTCTTGGTCCAAGGCCCTCAGGCCAACCTTCACCTCTTTGATTGACGCTTCCCGTGCCTCATCAACTTCCTTTCTTCTCCAGCTGCCCCCCCCCACTTTCCTTGGCTACCTTGCCCTGCCCCTCCCTCTCTGCCCCCTCTCCGGCTCCCTCTACACCTCCGCAGGGCGTACCTCTGATCTGTACCCCTCCCCGCAACCTTCTCCACACTGCCACTCTAAACTCTTGTTCTGCTGTCAAGCACTCCTCAGATATCTGCTGCCTCCTTGAAGAACTTGACCTCGGTCTCACCGAGACTTGGTTCACAGCTAGCTCTGTCACCAGCTTTGACACACTCCTACCTGACGGCTACAAGATCCTCTCCGCTCCCAGGCCTTTCCGCTCTGGTCGTGGTGTGGCCCTTATCTTCCCCGAGTGATTTCCTGCCTCTGTCATTCCTACGCAGACCTACTCCTCTTTTGAATGCCTTGTCTGCAGGCTCTCTCTCTCCCCTAGCCATTCCCTTACTGTGGCTACTATCTATCGGCCACCTGGTCAGATTTCTTCCTTCCTCTCTGAGTGGGCAGACCTTATCTCCTCACTCATGGCCTCAACCACTCAACTCCTCCTTCTTGGTGATTTCAACATCCACCTGGATGCCTCTTGTCCCCCCTCTGCACTCTTCGGCGACCTCTGCGACTCTCTCTCACTCACCATTCTCCCCTCAGGCCCGAATCATTCTGCAGGGCACACTCTCGAGGCTCTGATCTACTCTGACCTTCCCCTCTCTGTCCCCCTCTCCATTCCTCTCTCCTGGAGTGATCACTTTCTCCTATCCTCCCACCTCACCCTCCCCACCCCGCAGGCCAAGCCACCTCCATCACTGCCACCCACCTTCTCAGTCATTCGACCCATGAAGCGCGTGTCAGTTGAGGCTTTCGCTTCCACCTTCTTACCCTCTCCTCCCGCTTTGGCTGACTCTCACCCTGACACAGCCCTCTCCACGCTCCACTCTTCTATATCTGATACTCTTGATATCCTTGCCCCTGTCATGAGACTCCGCCTGAAGCCCAAAGCCAAGTGTAACTCCTGGTATGACTCAGACCTCATCACCCTAAAACGCAAGTGCAGGGTGGCCGAAAGGAAATGGCGTGCTTCATGTTCATCCTCCGACAAACTGGCCTGCCGCCTAGTACAAAGGCAATACCGGCTCTCCGTCCTCACCAAGAAGAGAGCTCATATCCAAGCCTACATCTCTGCGGCATCTAACAACTCGGCTGAACTCTTTAAAATCTGAAAGAATCTGGCCAATCCCGCCCCAGTGCCAACCTCTCCTGTCCCCTCCCAGGCCCTCTGCACGGCTCTGGCTTCTCACTTAATTTCTAAAACTCAGGACATCCTGTCTTCACTCTCCTCCTATCGCCTTCCTCCCCCTATCGCCTGCTCCTCCTCTGGCCCTTCTCCAGCCACCCCCCCTCCCTCCTTTTCTTCCTTTCCCCATTTCTCTGCAGAAGATGTTTCTAGACAAGTCCGATCTATGAAAGTCTCATCGAAACAGGTTCACCCCTGTTCGTCCAAAGCCTTCAAGGACCACATCGACTCCCTGGCTCCTGCCCTGGCTGATTTCTACAATCACTCCTACGCCACGGGAGTTTTGCCATCCCCGCTGAAGCACTCCCTTGTGCACCCTCTTCTTAAGAAGCCCTCTGCCGACCCCTCCTGCCCGGCTAACTATCGCCCAATCTCCATCACTCCCTTCCTGAGCAAGCTCCTGGAGAAACTGGCCATCTCCCAGCTTAATCTCCACACTAAATTTGTTGGTTGTCTCCAAGACCATCATGACCATTCAGAGCCGCCAGAAGCACGGAAACTGCTCTCCTGAACATCCGTGAAGACCTGCTCTCCAACCTCGACTCCATCACCCCCTGTGTCCTCATCTTGCTTGATCTGTCTTCTGCGTTTGACACTGTCAACCATGCCATCCTGCTCAACCGCCTCCGTGATAACCTGGGTATCACTGGTCAGGCTCTGGCTTGGCTGACTTCCTTCCTCTCCGATCGACCCTCCCAGGTCCAACTTGTGTCTTTCCTCTCTGATATCTTTTTCTCTACCTGTGGTGTCCCCCAGGGATCTAACCTCTCCCTGGCTTTTCAACCAATACCTGGCACTCCTTGCCCACCGCATCGCCGCTCTCTGCCCCAATTTTCAGTGCTATGCGGATGATACCCAGCTCATTTTCAGGCTACCCTCGGCCTCCTCCTCTCCTTCTCTCATCTGTGACTGTCTGTCTGCTATCCAGGAGCGGTATGCAGCCAATGACCTCTGCCTTAATGCCAGTAAGACTGAGATTCTACTCATCGGCACACCCACTCCCTCCTTCCCTGCAACTCTCTGGCCTGCCTCTCTGGGCCCTCTTCCTGTTCCCACCTGTAAGGCAAAAAACCTTGGGGTCATCTTCGACTCCACACTCTCGTTTTGCCCTCACATCTCTGACGTCTCTAAGAAGTCCCATTACCACCTGCACCTCCTCAGAGGTATTCTTCCCTTCCTCGCCTTCCCCCAGAAGCTCACTGTCTCCAGAGCCCTGGTTCTCTCTAGGCTGTACTACTGTAACAGCCTCTATCTAAATCTGCCTGCCTCTACTCTACGCCCTCTGCAACTTATCCAGAACAGGACTGCCAGACTTGTCCTTGGCCTCGAGCCCAGGGATCGTATCTCTCCAGGACTGAAATCTCTGCACTCGCTCCCGGTGGCTGCGAGGATTAAATTCAAAACCCTTTGCATTGTCCACAAGGCCTTCTGGGGGCTGGGGCCGAAATACCTCCAACTCTCTCTGCCTAAATATCTTCCTTCCCGAGCTCTTCGCTCATCCGCCTCCAACTCCCTCAGGGTCAGCCGCTTTTCCAAGCAACGAGTTGGTGGTAGATCTCTCTCTTCGGCAGGGGCCTCCCTCTGGAATAGCCTTCCTGCCTCCCTGAAACTTGAGGTGAACCATCTGCGGTTCCGGAAGCACCTCAAAACCTTCCTCTTTGCTTCTGCTTTCTCTCTTCCTCTCCCCTGCTGATTCCTGGCTGAAACTGCACTGGTTACACGGCCTCCCTCTCTGCTCACAGGCCCGGCCCAGCCAGTTGCTCACCTGCACAGCCTCCCTGGCTACCCTGCACTTGGCGACTGTTTCTATACCCCTACAGTCCCCCTACCCGCACTTACCTTGCACTTGCCACTTGCTGGTCATTATTTATACTTACCCTTTTTATCCCATGTATTGCACTTTCCCCTCCCCCTGCACCCTTGCACTTTCCCTTTCCCCCTTCCCATGCACTTGCGCGATCTGAATGACACCTGGCCTAGTAGGATTGCTATCTTTCCTTCCGTGCTCCCCCTCCCTTGCCTCGTCGTGCCTTGAAACACTTGTGTATAGGCGCGTTATAAATGCCATATCATATCATATCTTGTAATGCCATGAATAAGTACAAACGCAGCGGCATTAAGAATGCTGTTTTCTCTTGGTCGTCCGGTGCCAAAAGTATCTGCCAATAGCCTTTCATGAGGACTAGGCCAGAGCTACATTTTGCAGGTCCAATCCTTTCGATCATCTCTTCTACCCTTGGTATGGGGTGGGACATTTATTTTAACAGTATTTGGCTCTGAGACATTGATGCAGAAGTGGGAGCTTTCGTTAGGCTTGGAGACCAGAATAATCGTTGATGACTAGTGGCTCTGTGATGGTTTGATTACCCAAAGTTGGACAACCTTCTGGACCTCTTGCTCTGTAGCCTTTTTGTGTGCATCTGGGAAGTGATCAAGTGAAACGATCGAAGCATGACAGATTTCCCTAGCAAGGTGTAAATTTGATGGTCAAAGCCAGTTGCCCTCCGGAATGAATCACAGAATACTTCAGAGAGATACCTTAGGTAAACCGGGAGATCTTTCTGCTCAGGCAGGAGATAGGCCGGAATCAGGATTGTGAGTTCTGGCAGATAGGCATTGGGGAATAGAGGGGGCATCAAAGAGGGTTCCTCTGGCTCCCGCCATGCTTTTAACCAGTTCACTTTGTACACATGACTGGTCTTGCATCAATCCTCTTGCTGGGCTCTATAGTTGTGGTCACTGAGCATGCTGTTGACGTCATACAGACCTTGCCACTTGGCTTTAACTTGTTCTCGGAGTTGGGCAACAGGAAAAGTATCAGGCCCCAAACCTTGAAGCACCTCAATATACTTCCTGGTAATATAATTGTTTTTGCTTCTCTTGGATGATCTGTAACTACAGGGGTCAGATGGTCCTCAGTCACTTCTGAGTTGCCTGGATAAATTATCCAGACTTGTGCGTCAGGACTTCTGCCAGCGCCTGGTCCATCTGGCATCAGTGGGGAAGGTGTCATCCCCACAGGATTGGGTCCCCTCCAAGATGGCGGTGGATAGGGTCGATCCGCAGGAACTCCGGCAACGCTGTAGAGCTTTCCAAGATGGCGCCCGGCAGTAGCGCGATCTCTTCTCGGGACCAAAATATAAGGCTGTGAATCAGGTGAGCACATCGCGTTGCTTCTTTCTTGGAGCACCAACGCTGTTTGCCTTACTATTTGCTTGCCTTCACTTCGCTACCTTTACTCTCAGTGCCATTCTGTTTCTCGGCGTACGCACCCCGGCGCAGTCTTGCCTTCCTTCTCTCATCCTCCCATTTTCCCATTTCCTTTGTTCCGGCTAGATCCTCCTTGCCTCCTCCTGGGGGACTCTCTCATTCCCTATACTTCCACTGTTTTTGGTGCAATCTTTGGAGAGACGCCCTTCTCTTCGACCCACCTGGAGGCTGGATTATCTTCTCTTCGGTTCACCTGGAGGCTGGATTTCCTGACAATCAATTGCCTAGTTCACGAAGGATCCTGCTTCCTACCTCTTCCTTCCTTCATTGTGGACAAGGGTTTTTCTTCCCTTTGAAGGGTTTTTTCCCTTTGGGACTTGGCCCACAGAGCATCCCTTGTTGCCCTGTTCCCATAGGGCTCATAGGAGACTGTGTGGGCTTAGTCTTATTGCTGCTTTCAACAGATGAAGTAGTGGAGGCTCATCACTGCTTGATCAGGTCAGTCCCAGATACTGAACCCTACAAGTGTGTCCTTGATCACTGTCTCCCACCCAGCCCTCTTTCAGAATATGCAGGACATTGTGGGGATACCGACCACAGTCAAAATCAAAAGTGGGGAAGGAGATTAAGGCCTGCTGTGTTTTCCTGACAGCAAACAGTGCTCAGGGAAGTAGCGTGCCCCAATTTCTTTCATCTTTAGACGCCAGTTTTAGAAGAAGGTTGTTTAAGGGCTGGTTGATACACTTCCCTAAGCCACCGGTCTGGGAATGGTAAATGGAGGTGTAAAGGGTTTCTAACTCTAACAATCTCATACACTCAGCCATTATTCTGGATATGAAAAGAGTTCCTTGGTCAGTGAGAATCCCTGTTTGGAAACATTAATCAGGAGAAATAAGGCAGGACATTCTTGAACATGCTTGGGAATGGTTACTTCACAAAGGAAATGCTTGAGGATATTCAGCGGCATAGCCAGGGATGACTAGGAGGTAACAGTGTTGTGAGTTGGTCAGGGGAAAGGGCCCCATAACTTCCATGCTTATGTTGGGGAAGGTTCCTCAATCAATCAATCAATCACTCAATCAATCAATCAAACATTTGTATAGTGCTAATCAGAACCGGTGGCATCGAAGTGCTGGCATAAATGCAGATGGAGAAGACTGGCCATGATTTAACAGAACAAATAAGTCTTCAAAAACTTTTTTGATAATATTGAAGCCTGAAATCATTTGGAGTGAAAGAGGTAGTTCATTCCATAATTTTCAGAACTGGGGAGGGGCCAGCAGTTGGTAGCAAGTCTGTCCATTTTCCTTTTCATTATTAACAACCCTCGAGAGAAGTCCCATTAGCTCTACAAAGTAATGACCTGTTTGGGATTGGCCTCTCTCAAGGTCAATCGTAAACAAAGGTTGTTATGTTGGGACAACAAAGCACTTCCATAGAGCTGGGCCCTTAGGGTTCCTTGGGACCAGTGGGGGGTCTCAGGGTCATGGGGCACACAACCTCTGTGAATTTGGTGGCTTCACCAGGAAGGTACGTTGACATGAACCTGGCTGCTCCCCTATGAGAGGTGTCCAGCTCTGGGTCTATTTAGGGCTCAAAGATGGCGTATGACTTGCAAATTGAATATGCAACAGGCTTCCTCACAAAAAGTACACTGAGCCATGGTTGAAAATAAAGACATAACTGTTCTCCAAAAGTCCTAATCAACAAAGCTAGCTCCTATGTCAATCCCATCCCTGACGATTAAGACAGATTTAGAGGCAATGTGACAACAGGTTGTTTCTCTGAATGCCATCCTTAGTCCAGTAGAAATCATTGCCCATCTTTTTGTGGGCATGTCTACCATGTCTGTAGTATACCGAGTCCATCCTGCTGAATCTAGGATGGCTCTTGAGTGAATAGGAGGCATGGGTACAATACAGTGTACATTTAGCTGAGGGGTGGTACAGACTTACATCACAGTTTTTGGTCACCCCACTTCTGGCACCACTTGTTATGGAGACAGGGTGGAATGCAGAAATGACTGGACTCAGAAGATGAGGTTTACATGCCTCATTTATATAGGGCAACATGGTCGACATAAAAGCCAAAGTAGCCAACCGATAAGTCTCAGTGATATTCTCACCCTGGTTGCTCTTATCTAGAAGGTGGTTTCTGCTCTTTGTGGACTAGTTAATTGTGTGCTTCCCTAGGTCCCAAACCAACAGCTATATAGTACAAAGCGTCTATGCCAAGCTCAGAACCACATTGGTTTTCTGTGGATCTATGTGATTATTGCGACAGCCGAAAATGGCAACTTTTTTTTTTTAACCCTTTGGGGGGAGACCCCCTGCAGCCCTCCCATATTAATATTATACTCTTAACCCCTCCACATATATATGTGGTGTAAGGGGGGGTGTTAAAAAATAAAAGTCAGCATTTTTTGCCGTTGCAATTACCAGGTCGACATTTTTGTACGATTTCGTTTTCTGTCATTCCTCGTTGTTGTACTGCTGCATCTACTTCACCAGCTGTAGGTATAATACAAGCTTCTCGATGGGCTGGAGTTGGAGCTAGGAATCCCCAATTAACTGTGCCTACTTCCAGTGCACATTTAAATATTTAGAGCTGCCAGATGACTTTGAACATATCTCTTATAGGCTCCTCTGTGCCTGCCTGGATGTTACCTCTTCTACGCTACACTCTTCTCTGGTTCTGTTCTCTCTGCCAGTGACTCATACCTCCTCCCGCCGTCTTGACATGCTTTGGGACACCCTGGTCTCCTACTACCACCCCCTCTAGATTATCCCACCGCATTTTACTAATACCTCCACCAGATCTTCACCACCTCCTTATACTAGTACATCCTGCAATTCTTGACCTTCTTGACAATTCTTGACTCTTGGCTCCTTCTTTTCCAATCACCTTCAGCATCTACCACTCCCCCACATCTTTGTATTTTGCTCCAACTTCCTCCTATCATTAGCCACAACCAGCTCTAACAACCCAGACCGAGCAACTGAGGCAGTTGGATGTTATATTCTACCCCCTCCTCCCCTTGGGCCTTATCACAAGGGTATGTACCTTTGAGGGGAATTTGAGTCTGGACTGTGATCCGCTTTTACTTTGGGCTATTCCTGGGTCAGAATGAGGTCTAGGGGGCTTTGTTAAAATTACATGAGGCCTAGCTGCCATTTTGGAACCCTTTTCACTCTTTCTAGTTCTCCACTTACCTGCCTAGGATAATCTTGGGCCGGGGAAACAATCACCAGCTAATGTGTGGCCCAGAACTGGAACTGAAATGCTTTTGACTCTTGTTTTGTTTATTGCAGGATGGGTTGGTGATGCCCAATGTTGGTCTCCCCAGTCAGGGGAACATTGAAGCTTCAGCCCATGCATTGTTTTTGTAATGACTGGCAGCTCATGAACCTGATATAGAGCATGCACAAGATGCAGGCGTACACCATGGTGAACTGTGTTCTTACTAACTATAACTCCTCAGAGCTTGAGTGCGATTATTGATGTTTCTGGAGATACACTACTGTTATTAGCCCTTTGAAAAGCCTTTCCCTTAAAGGGCCAGGCTCTGGATTTGTAGATGGAGCTGCAGGGCTCCTGGTGAAGCAATGCAGATTCTAATGTTGGGAATGGGGCATTCAGCATTGGTCCACAGAGCATCTTAGTGCTGCTAATGCGACTGTCCCCTTAAGGCATGTATGTTCATCCTGAATTCCCATAGGATATCATTGCAAGCTCCGCCCACTACGCAGTTAAGTGTTTTAAAGTAGCCAGAGGATCATTTCCATTCTATCACTGTGTCCATCAGCCACCGGCTCAGAAGGACACCTGACCCCCTGAGCCACTCCCCTGATGGTCTGCAGAGCTAGGCAGTTGACTACATCACTACTATTTTAGCCTGAACCATCCAAAACATTTTCCCGAACCATTGTTATTGTTCAGAAAACCTTAATTTGTCAATATTCAGATTTTTCGGAATATGGCTGAATACTTTCATCCAGGTTTAGTTGTAACTGTGAATGCATGCATGGGTTTGTTCTGTTGACCCAGTTAATCTGTTGTGCTGTCTATAGCGTTGGATTCAATCCAGGGGTCTCAGGTCAAGACACCAAGAGCATTCCATGTTCTCAGGATATCAACATGTAATACATTTGAATGAGACAATCCCAGTTACATGAATTACATTTGAAGGTATTTAACTCAAATAGAGAAAGTAAGGGCCCAAAGACCCAACTGTCTCTGGTGTAAAGGACTGAAATTACTTGTGGCAAGGGTGTCACTCTTTGTTAGAAACTCTTTAACATTTGCTGTTGATACATGTTACAAGTGCAGGGGCGCTGGGATTTAGGCCCTGCATAGAATCATGAATTTGAGCATGCAAAGCAGCTGTTTTGGGCGCAGCCAATATATAACAATTATACGTCTTGCAAGGGGCGCCCAATGAGCAATGCTGTAGTATTGATCTCCAGATTGATCTGAATGTGAGTAGCCTATGGGGATTTCATCGCAAACCTTGCTGGCACATTCTAAGGGCTCCGCCCCGCTGAACAATTATGTTCTGGCCTTGGTGTTCAGGGGAAGACACTGGCCAGGAGTCTGTATGACTGCCACATTTCCAATATATAAGGGCCAACACACCTTTGGTAGGATTGATTGGTGACTGAAGGTAGGCAACGCATGAAGCAACAGTTCATTTAGAGATTTGGGGGTCATCATTGGTTGACTATAGCGATGGACGATACTGGGGAGGTGATGACAGTGCCATAAGATAAGTTCTCCCAGTTTACGGTCTTTCCATCTAACGCCATTGCATCTAATGCCATTCGATCGAATTTTTTCCATCTAAAATATTTGCATCCAATGCATTTTGTTTTTGGTGGGGTTCCCCTCCCAACCCCCCTTTTTTTACCCTTTATAATGCACCTAAACAAAAATTAACCCTTTAACCCCAAAAAATAAACATTCGATGGACATTTTTTAGATGGAAAAAGTTTGATGGAATGGCATTAGATGGAAAGACCAGATACCGTTCTCCCTAATGATTGTGCATTGTGTGGAGCCTGTGAAGCATTTAGAGGATGATCCTGATAGTGACTGCTATTCATCAGTATATAGAGGGTAATCATTTGCTCAGTTGTGCACAGCTCCCTATTATAGAGTATTCCTCCGAGCAAAGTTGTAATGTCCCGGTGCCGGTTGCAAGTGGATTTATAGAAAGAAGTTCTGTTTGTTACACTACACCTTACTACGGATTGCCTCTGCAATACCACTTCCTTCTACCAGGTCTAGGGTGTTGGCACAGTTCCAGAAATGGACATTATTTAGAGCCACAACCCCTACAAATCCTGAGCCTCTTTGTTTGGTTTCATGCGGGCCATATCCCGATTCCATAGCACACACAAAAGTAGCGATGTAGGATTTCTGTGCACCACCTCCACCCTTCAGGTCCCAGTAAGAGCCTGAGAGCCCGGGATTGTGCGGCACAGTAATTGATTGCAGGAGCATTATTTAGGTATGACCAGGGGTACAGGGCTTTTCCCTGCGGCTCATATGTGTATCTTGAAACTGTTTCTAGGAGATTGTGGTTATCTGTTTTATACTTAAAGGTAGGATTTTTGTATTCTCTTTTATGATTTCATCAGATCAAAATCTATGTGATGTCACTTTGTTTACATATATTATGATCAAAGGTAATGCAATATCACTGATTTGCATATGGTCTTTCCCTTTTTGTAATGGCTTGGCAGGCGAAGAACGATGGTCTTGAGGGTTGCCCAGAGCAATGCCACAGGTCAAGATTTATTCTAAACCTTCCAGCCATCAACTCTTTTGTTTTGCTATTGTCACCCCGAGTGGGAAGGGTATGCCCAGACGTGGGTCCCTTGCCTGCTGGGCCTAGAGACCCAAGCTACTTCTCACTGATGACACCCAACAAGGCTGAAACATGTCTGGGGATGCTTGTGGTCTCGTGCAAAAGGGATGTGACCTAGCAGTTCGGGCTGGACTACCCCTTTGGGGGTGGGACCAAGCCTGATTTGCATATGGTCTTTCCCCTTTTGTAATGGCTTGGCAGGCGAAGAACGATGGTCTGGAGGGTTGCCCAGAGCAATGCCAGAGGTCAAGATTTATTCTAAACGTTCCAGCCATCAACTCTTTTGTTTTGCTAATGCAATATCACTGCCTGTGTTGTCATCTCATTGCTAAAGGTCTTGCAGTAACACTTGTGAAGTCCTTTGATTTTGGTGAAATGAGGCCCATGCATCAAATCTATTGATATCACATAAGGGGGCACGACTTAACGATAAGTTGGGTCATCTGGCATTGCTGAAGATGCTAATGAGAAAGGTATCCCCTGCGTGGCTTGTTATCAGAGGTGCCACACCCTAGGATCAAAGCTAGATGTGGTAAGGAATAAGAAAGCTTTTAGATGATATTGCTACTTTATTACACTGATTATTTACTGGGTGTGCTCTCAGATATTTCATGATGCAGTGGCGGCTGGTGAACTTTTAAAGTGGTGGGGCGTAAATGTATGTTCCAGTGAAGCCGGAGCGAGCGTAGCGAAGGAGCTCTACTCCGAAAAGGGATCTCCCCCCACCAAAATATATTTGGAATGAGGAGTGAAAATGGAGCATTTTCCAGCACGATTTTCAAGAAAAGTTGTAGAAGAAGACCTAAGAGGCCCCTTCAGACGAAGGGGCCGAATCGTCTCGCTGTTTGTGCATTTAGTGCTGTTGTTACTGCATGATTGCGTGCACATCCAAATGCGCGTGTTTACCTTTAATAGCATGAAATCTAGAGTAGCCAACTTTGCAAAATGGTTTCGTAGGACACATTGGACATGGTAGCTTATCAGAAGTGGCCTGCAGTGTGCGCGTGCTTTCATATGGTATTATTCGCGCCAACCCCAGATCAGCTTTTTTGGCAACGTTAGCAGCAGATATGATATGATATGATATGATAGGTCATTCATAACGCGCCTGTACACAACTATTTTTAGGCACGACAAGACAAGGAAGGGTAGACAGGGGGAGGTCAAAACAAACGATCTTACTAGGCATTGTTTCATTCAGATCGTGCAAGTGCGAGGGGGAGGGAAGAGGAGAAGTGCTAGGGGTAATTTTATTAACTAATATTAGATGGCATTTTAATCTATACACATAATAAAATAATAAAACTGTAGGACCAGTACAGATGCAGACAATTAACCTATTATAACTTTGTCCATGCAATGTGGGGCAGAATACATGCAAACCTCCTAAATAATGTGTTGACACCAACAGAAGTCACTTCACAGGAAAGGGGATTGTAGAGCATAAACAGTCTTTGATACTGGAAGGCAACATAAGAAATTACATTACCAAAAGTTGCCATTTTTTTGCTGCTTTATTTAAGGGCACCTGGTTGGATTTCAACCCTTTTCACTAATCAAAACAATATGATATATTATCAGGAGCGCTCATGATCCATGCAATCAATAAAAAAAAATAATCAAAAATATGATAAAAAGAATACATAAAGATTACAAGTGATTCAAAATTGGACCAAATAAATTTGCTTTGTTTCCTACATCATATCTAAAATAATAGTTTAATACTATATTGCGTATCTTAAAATTCACAAGCTAAAATGATGTGATACATGACTCAATCTAAAAAGAACTATATCACAATACATTATCTTCTAATAAAATATGTTTTTTTATAAACAAATCTCATATAAGACTTCTGTGAAATAAAAGGAGCGCCACAAGGAGCTTGGAAGTCAAATCACAGAACTTTGTGGTCTAATAATAGAATAGCCCTGAGCCAAACATGTTACGCAGCGGAAACCATCACATATGATTCCGCTGCAAAGATCATGCTCCAAAATTGGTCCGATTCATGTCTGGCAAAATTTGCATAGGCTTTAGCATAACAAGCTCCCAACAAAGGAAAGGGTAATGCATCAAGATATGGCGTGCTGTTTCTGTTTGTTTTCCACATAGCCGACAAAGGCGCTTCTCAGCGGAATCCCGAAGGGCAGGCAGTTGCCACTTTATTAGATATTGCTGCAAGCTCTGGCTAAAGCCCCCCTGATGAGTATACTGTATATATTTACGCCTTTTCTCAAGGGAAGCCAAGTTAAGTACACGATCAGGGTCCCGACTCCTGCAAGGAAGCTTTTTTAGAAACAGCGGAACATCAATTTCCGTGCTACATGATAAAGAGATATCCTTGCAGTGCGTCAGGACCATACGTTCCAGATCTCTAAACCATGTACGGGAGTAGCATGGCATGGGCCGTAGCACAGTGCAATAAAGATTTATAAGTGCCCTATCCTCCCAATTTTTATATTCACCCAAAGTTTACAAGCAGCAATGGTCCACTGGGCACTGGGACAATAAAGACTGGAGACCTAGTTCCAATCTGATGACTTCCACCGGGACTGAGCCATGCAGGCCCAGTAGGGACCGTAACACTTTAGCCTCCAATTTAGGCAGGCAGCAGATTGCCCTTTTTAGCAGGACCTCCAGAGCATACAATATGTCCAGCACTATTGCTGTTTTATAGGCCACTAGCTTTGCCTCCAGGGAACGAACGCCCCAAGTATCAATTATTTACCTAATGGCCAATCATTTGGGTCACGCTTTCAGGACAACTATATCATATAAATACGAGAAGGAGGGAGAAGCCTTAACCTGAATGCCCAGATACCTATATGTGTCAATTTGGGCCCATTAAGTGTTAACGAGCTGCCAACTAAATTTAGCTCCTCCATATGCCTTCTTTCCAATTGGCATCTTTTTGGTTTTCTCCATGTTTATCCAAAGGCCATTCATGACACCCAAGGTGTACGGCGCATTTGAGAAGTGTTGGAGACCCACAGCTGTTCGATCTAAGATAACAATGTCATCCGCGTAGGTAAAACATGTTATGGCTACGTGGCCAAACTGCGGAGTGTGAGAGCACACTGTCTTCAATGCTATATCAAGATCTGCCATGTATAGATTATACAGTAATGCAGCCAATGCACACCCTTGCTTTAAACCCACATTTGTCACAAGAGGTTGTGCTAGGATACCATCCTGCGATAAGCAAACTTTGACATATGTATCATGGTGCAGCTGCTTAATAAAATAAAGAAGGGAGGGCTCAATGCCCCAGTTGGCCAATTACGAATAACGGTATCAAAGGCTGAACTGAAATCGAGAAAACAAACATATAACAAAGTTCCTGGGTGACTAAACACATCTGAAATTAGATTTGATAGAACCCAGAGTGGATGTTGGGTGCCAAAACCCTTTCTAAAGCCAAAAGGGTGTGCACGTAGTAAATTATTTGTGTGAGATCAGGTGTTAAACATGTTTAGCAAAATGGTGGCAAATAATTTGGAACTACAGTCTAACATTGCTAAGAGTCTGTAGCATCCTGGATCCACCCTAGTGCCCTATTTATACACTGGAAGCAAGATTGAATTTCGCCAGGAATTAGGGATATAGCCTGTTACACAGATACGTAGGAAGAAACTTCTAGCAAATCAGCCCACATTAAGGGATCTTTCTTCAGAACGATGTTACATAATCCATCAGGACCCATCGCCGCGAGGGTTTTGCTTTCATAATGATCTCCACCATATCTATGTTTTTCACATGATCCCAGACTGCAGAGCCCTCCGTAGAAGTAACCGTGGCACAGACCATAGGTTGATTACAATCCCAAAAACAGTTTCATGTGCCCTGCCCATACATCCTCCTCAATAGGGCAAACTTCCAAAGCCATTGGACCCCCTCTAAAGGAATGGATCACGTGCCAAAACCTTTTCCTATCATGTGTGTGAATAATCATATTCATAATCTTGCATTCTGCCGTGGTATCCCTACACCGATATTCAAGTAGCCACTGCTTAAAGGCAGTTTTTATCTTTACAAGCCTACACTTAATTTCCGCAGAGGAAAACAAATTACTTCTCTTTAATCTACGAACCTTTCAGTTGAACATTCTACTTTTTGGCAATGACAACATCAAAGGGGGCCCATGTTTTAACACCTTTATCTTTGGCTACCGTCCAGGGGTAATCCTGGGCTATTACATCTGTGACCATGTGATCTAAGTTCCAGGAGCAATTCCTGAGTAAAACGTCTACATTATGACCATGATTTTTAATCACAGCATTTCATTTACTTACATTATTAAGTGTCCAACAGACGATTACCCTGCAGGTTCACCACTAGATTATACTTGAATTTTGTATGGAATTTTGGGATAGGTAATTCGCAGGTCATTCTTGATGTAACATGGTCACTCAAGACCTTTCGTATTTGCAAGTCAGGAAGTAAATCTAGGATCACGTGATTTACAAAAATGTAGTCAATCAAGGAAAAATAACTACCGTTAGACCATGTATAATGTGTTCCTGGTGTGTTAATCACAAGGGGGACAAGGTCAAATTCAGCAAGTAATGCCGTCCCTCCTTACCACGACTTGTGGTGGGGCAGTATGCCCACTAGTCTCACGCAAGGGAGGAGCATTAAGGCAGGCCGTATTAACATCCCCTGCTAGTATAATGACACCTTTCTTGTTTTAGTCCGACCAAACGGGAAGAGTGAATTTACCCCCGGTGGAGTTTGTATAATGTTGCTACTAACGTGCACCGCATACATGTGGGAAACCAATCAATATGGTTGCCAGAAAATTCTCATGTTCCCTAGTAGCCATATACTGAGGAAGTAAATATTGATTTGTTGCCCCAATCCACAGCCCACATTTGGGACGGTGCATGATTACAGGGGTCGACAAACGAAATAAGGTTGTATAACCATCCAAATACAGAGGGACTGTTAGCCACCTCTCTTGCAATACGAATACATTTGACTTAACCAACTCACAAGAACATAGAGGATTGTCCAAAAGGAACGATGACCACAGGAATTCCAGAATAACATTGAGAAGGTACAGGGATGATGCACTTTAAGTCAATCCAGACAATCATATGCCCTTACCCAATTGCCCTGTATTCTAGCATGATTGATGTATCCCTCCGACCTATACAGAGTTAACGCACTAGCAACCTCATTGTTTGCATGTTGTGTATGAATGTCTGGCATGTTCCTGTGCCTATGTGTAGGAGTTGGCTTACCCTGTGCTATGTGGGGATAAAACATGGATACTTCAAAGCCAAGTTCATACAAGGCTTTGGCCATCTTACACACACACACACACACACACACACAATCGGCCACTAGTGGAGAAGCTAAAGTTGCAAATGCCCATTTAGTCGAACTATACTATTTGGGCAACTCTAAACATTCAATGTCTTCTGAAGATATCATACTTAGGTCCAGTATCAAATGCAATATAATCTATCAACCGAGATCTATTTAAGAAAGGGCTGGTCAGGGTAGGCTCAATCTCCACAATTGTTATATGTGTGGAGGGTACTGGCTGAGCAAGATCCCGACCTGGGATAGATGGGAGCAAAGCAGGCACTTGTTCAAACCATGGTGAGGCAGCAAAACGGTCAGATTGATGACCCCCCCCCCCCACATGCTAAGTATAATTTGTATCAGTGGCAGGGGCCATACTGGTATTGACCCCATCTGGATCCCGCAACCTAATACTGGGGGTTGCCCGAGGGCAAAGACCCCGCTTAAGTGTGACGCCGCCATCTGTTGTCCTTGTATCTGACCAGGGTGTCTTATTTAAGTGCAATTTTGGGATTCAAGACATGAGTTTAGTGGATGACGCCCCTGCTCAAAGGGCACTTGGAGCACTAAAGTAATCATGGCATTGCAATTGGGGGCTGCCTTGCTGGCCTCAGTTCTATTCAATGCTATCTCGTTTCTAACGGGTGTGGGCCAAGAGGAAAGAGTCCAGTTGTCAAGTGGTCCCTGTAAAATAACTTCTCTTAAAATGCCATCACCCAAATCATTATTAACAATGAATTTCCCATCATCAAGCGCCTTCATGCGGAGTACAAGGGGTTGCTTTGAGGGGTCCTTATTACTCTCCATAGCCAAACTGGTAGGCACTTGTTTGCTCCTTCGCAACGTTTGCAACCGTGTTTTGCGTTTGCAATGTTTGGATCTACTAGGGGAATTTAGGGCATTAAGTAAGGATCGCTCTGCACAGATGGACCCAGGGCTTGTTCCCTATTAATTGCCGTAACAGTCCCGGGTCTTGCTTAACGCCACTTGAGTGACTAGGTCAACTATTTCTATGCAATCTGGCGAAGTAGATGCAGCCTTACCCAATGAGCGTATATCAGTACTAGAAGTAGCTTGGTTATTTACTTCAATACTACTGGAGCTTCCCCTAACCTCATAAGCATCATTCTAGCCATTCAGGCTTGAGGAAATGATAATATCAATCACAAGTGACAATATACGATTTGTTTCACATTGCTCTTCAGCCATTTTTGTACATAATAGCAAAAAGGGAGTCTAGTTTATTGGCAAGGATGTTAGGTTCCAGCGATTGACGACCATTTATCTCATATGTGACTGCGAGTCTGAGTCATAAACTGAGACCTCTAATTCACTGTCACTTTTGCCGGAAAAGTGGTCCAAAGGTGACAAAAGTTTTTCCAGAACCGGACTGGCCGATAAGTTAATTTCAATAATATTGCCATGATGATTATTTTCCAAATGGAAAGAGTTGCATTGCGATCCTAAGCACAGGTTTAACAACGAACCATTATTGTCCATCATAAAAGGGCTAGAGGCAGGGTCACCCATAGATATAGGATTGAGAGGATTACTAATGTGTATAGTTGTTGCAGGCTGTGAGGGCTCACTTCCTCCAGATCCTAATGCAAGCTCAGTTCCAGCCTTGTCAAGAACCAGAGTGCTATTCTCAAAAAACCCGGTAATTACCCGCTGGGATATGACCTTACCAACCTTGGGATTTTTCTTCCCTTTTTGGTGCACTGTAACATTGAGGCGCAAGTATGGGCTGCAGCCAGGCTCCTCAGACGTTTGCCTGCACATGCACCAGTGCTGCGCAGGCTGCATCTCCCTCTTTTGCCCTTTTTCATTTTTCCAAAGAGTGGCACTCCTGTTACAACCAAACCTCAGAGAGCAGGCGTGATAACAATTCGCTTCTTGGAAGCAGTTACTTTGTCTACAGTCAATAGCGAAAGTAGATTGCACAGTAACTCTTTACAATGCCAGAAAACTGGCAGGCAAAGTCCCCCGGGCACACACAGGGAGTCAGCGCCTCACCTTTCTCTCACGATGGAGTACGCTTGCACATGATAGACTGTTCTTAATCCAAAGTCACAAAAAAAACAATTTCACATGTTATGTGGGGATCATTAGGTCAATCTTATCCTCTATGCAAACTTGACAGCACTTTTCATAAAACACAATCTTGCTGTTTTCGTCTTTTGGCTCGCCTTCTAGTCACCGGCCAGTCATCTTAGTTTTTAAAATTGCTCCAATGGCGATTTTCCAGATCTTTTCAAGTAGCCAATCCACAAGGTACTGGGAGGGGCTACAGGCAGAGACGCACAAGAACACAAGAACACATGACACTCCTACTCACTTCACATACTTCGCCTTTATCAATTTGTTGTAATAATGGCCTTTGCCTCTCCTGCCTCAACTGCCTTAACTGTCCTTCCCCATCTTTTGTGGCGCTTCGCCCCAGAACTGGGTCTTTAAGGGCAGTACAGAGGCTCCTCTTCCTCCACAGGTGGTCGTAGTTTTAGAGATTGATGAAGGACCACCAGTAGTTCTTGTTAAAAAAAAACGAGTGGTTCAGAATTGTGCAGCAGAAGGCCAAACGCACACCAGAAATGCTTTTCTTTATTTTTTTTTTATTAGCATTTAGCTTCAAAAGACGCTTTTTACCATTTACAGTTTGAATTTAAAAGAAAATTCCATGACAGTAAAAAGACATAATACAATCATTTCATCTAGTGAATACGGAAAGAAAAAAAAGGGAAAAAAAGAACACAAAAAGAAGAAATAAGGATAATAAAGACTGAAAACCAAAGATAGGCAACAGCTCTTACTGTTAAAATATGCAAAATGAGCTCTTATCAATCTAAATTCACTTGTTTCCTTTAAGCTTTTTGAAAATGATTGATACCATCTCTAGCAAGGCAAATGTTACAGATAACC
Source organism: Ambystoma mexicanum (assembly GCF_040938575.1). Classification (NCBI taxonomy): domain Eukaryota; kingdom Metazoa; phylum Chordata; class Amphibia; order Caudata; family Ambystomatidae; genus Ambystoma; species Ambystoma mexicanum. The sequence continues at coordinate 154,318,611 of NC_090936.1, forward strand.
TTGAACCCTGTAGCAGTTGTAACCAAATGTCTTTTGCCGTTAGGGTTTGATTGTTCGCGAAAAATCTGCCTAATGGGTCGCGTCGAATATCCATGACGCCCTGACAGCTCATGATAAGATGGCGGAGCGTTTCCATTTTATGACCACAGAGCCTGCATTTGTAGTTTCTTATACTCTTTGGTTTCCTGGCTACGAGAGTTTCTTTTGTCGGGAAGATGTTGAGGCGCAGTCTAAGAAATGCTTTTCTTAGAGGCAGTATCTCCTGCCTTAACCGTCCTTCTCTGCGCTAAGTGCTGGAACTAGGTCTTTAAGGGCAGTACAGAGGCTCCTCGTCCTCCACAGGTGATCGTAGTTTTAGAGCTCGATGAAGGACCATCAGTAGTTCTTGTTAAAAAAACGAGTGGTTCAGCATTGTGCAGCAGAAGGCCAAACGCACACCAGAAATGTTTTCCCCAGAGGCAGTGTCTCCTGCCTTAACTGACCTTCGAAGTTGCCATACATGTGAACGTGTGGAAAAGTGAAGAAAACATATGGCAAAAGGAAGTGGAAGGACAACATGTAATGAAGAAGAGAGAGCCCAGAGGGAAGAGAAAGCATGGGAGAGAGAGCACCGGGGAGAGAGCACAAATTAACCTTAGTACTAACATGCTGCAAAAGACGGGAAAGCGGGACAGTTTACTTGGGTGACAGAGAAAGAACATGATATGGGCAAGAGGAAGATGCACGTAGAAAAACAGATCACTCACAACAGCGAGGAGGAAGAGAATGAGGAGAGCGCACGCACGCACGCACTACAGATCACTCACAACAGCGAGGAGGAAGAGAATGAGGAGAGCGCATGCACGCACTACAGATCACTCACAACAGCGAGGAGGAAGAGAATGAGGAGAGCGCACGCACGCACGCACGCACTACAGATCACTCACAACAGCGAGGAGGAAGAGAATGAGGAGAGCGCATGCACGCACTACAGATCACTCACAACAGCGAGGAGGAAGAGAATGAGGAGAGCGCACGCACGCACTACAGATCACTCACAACAGCGAGGAGGAAGAGAATGAGGAGAGCGCACGCACGCACTACAGATCACTCACAACAGCGAGGAGGAAGAGAATGAGGAGAGCGCACGCACGCACGCACGCACTACAGATCACTCACAACAGCGAGGAGGAAGAGAATGAGGAGAGCGCACGCACGCACTACAGATCACTCACAACAGCGAGGAGGAAGAGAATGAGGAGAGCGCACGCACGCACGCACTACAGATCACTCACAACAGCGAGGAGGAAGAGAATGAGGAGAGCGCACGCACGCACTACAGATCACTCACAACAGCGAGGAGGAAGAGAATGAGGAGAGCGCACGCACGCACGCACTACAGATCACTCACAACAGCGAGGAGGAAGAGAATGAGGAGAGCGCACGCACGCACTACAGATCACTCACAACAGCGAGGAGGAAGAGAATGAGGAGAGCGCACGCACGCACGCACTACAGATCACTCACAACAGCGAGGAGGAAGAGAATGAGGAGAGCGCACGCACGCACTACAGATCACTCACAACAGCGAGGAGGAAGAGAATGAGGAGAGCGCACGCACGCACGCACGCACTACAGATCACTCACAACAGCGAGGAGGAAGAGAATGAGGAGAGCGCACGCACGCACGCGCGCGCACACACAGACACACACGCGCGCGCGCGCACGCGTGAAAGTACGCCCACTCAGGAAGAGCATAATGAAGGCGTTGGGGAACCTGGGTGTGATTCTAGGTAGATCGAAAAGTCCATGTCTGTGCATATAGACGAACAAATGGATGATTGAATATACATGCAGGGGTGCAAGGGCTGGGTAAATACACGGGAGGAGGGGTGGATAAAGTCCTGCGAAAAGACAGTACGCACAATGAGACGTGAGCACACAGGAGGCAGAACGGAAGTACACACTGCACAGGGAGTGGAAAGTAAGCCCACAGATAGAGGTTAACAGCTGCAGATCGCTGGGGTGAAAACACCCGATTTTCTTTTTTGGCGGGTGAGAGGCCATAGAAGTGAATGGGCGTATGCAGGGCTTGGCGGGTGATTCAGCTGGTTGCACGGCGGGTGACACTCGCCAAAAGTGGGTGAGTTGAGAGCTATGGCATCCCCAGAAGCTCAGTGCAGCCTTGGCCAGGTGAGCACAAAAGGAAGAAAGTTATAGGTCGGACAGTGGGACATGGGAGAGATTGTAAACACATATTGCAAAACGCCTGCTCTCAATGTGCACGGCAGGAGACTGCTCTAGCGCCGCGGCCCGGGGCTTAGCCACTGGCAGTTCATGTTACTGCCATGCGCTGAGAGGCTGATGATCACGAGGTGAGAATAGTTAGACCGGCACGTACGCCATCAGGATACTTAGATGGATGGAGGGGAATAAGGAATGGGCAGCTCCAGGCGCTGCATACGATTCAGCAGTCTGGGCAGCTTGCCACGGCAAAGCATGGCTAGGGACAGCAGTGCACACAGGTGTAACACACATTTAACAAGGCGGCTGTGTGTGTTGCTATTGGGAAGCTTTTACATGTGGACTTTGAACATACTGCGTGTCCACTTTTAAAGTTTGAATGCAGTACACGTCCAAATAAAAAGATTGCATTTCTGGCAGAGCAAACAAACAACACATTCAATCTAAGTCAAAGCTGAGAGGGCAAGTCTTGACAGCCAGGGCATACAAGTTAAACTCTCACATTTCATAATGTACACTGCAGGGCAGTGTGAGAGGCAGGCTACCATCACTTCATAACAAGCCAACCGCATATTTTAGGTGACATATGTTGTTGGTGGCTCAATGCCCTTGCTTTCAATAAGCGAAACATACTATATTGTCTAATTAAAACAAATAACTGACTGTGCCAGTCATGAGGGCTTCTACTTCTTTTGGCGCCTAAACAGTGCCTCGTGGTAGTGTGTTCAACAAACACCCAGTGGTGTCCCACCCGTACAGGAACTTTGGAAAGAGACCCGAAACCGAAACTTCGTTTTGATTTCATTTCGTTTGTTTCCCTTCACAACATGGGTGGGGCTCCAGTGACATCAGCGTGTTGTCCTCCAGTCGCCAGCCTCTGAGCATTGACCCTCCTCAATGCTCAGAGAGACTGGATCTGAGACCTGAGGCTTCCCACCCCCGGCCCTATCTCTTGCACAGTCTGGGGTGGGTCTGCAAAGTCCGACCCCACCCTAGTCTGTAGTGAGACAGGACAGAGGGCTGTGTGTTAAGAAAAGGACGCCTTGTGGGCGTTGCTTTCTTAAGTCCGCCATGCATCTTTTGCGGGGGCATCCCATTGCCACGGCTCTCCCTCCTCCCTTCACCCGTCTGGCCTGCCCTGCTCGGCCGCCCCCCCCCTGCCACCCTCCCAGCACCTGCATCCACCAGTAATTTGGTAACCTGAAATAACAAGCCATACAATTTTGTAAAGGTTGGAAATCTTGATGCCACAGCAACTTTATTTGTATAAAGTCTTGGAGTTATCTTAGAGGTGATCCGTAAATTCACCACACCACAGGTTCTTCTACGCTGTGTGAGGCTACCTAGGTATGCATCGCTTAAACCACCCCCCCAGTGTGCGCGTCCGGTGGACGCCTCGGGTTGAGCCCGGCCCTTGCTACCAACTTCTCTCTACCCATGGCCATTCGATATGTTGCCTTGTATCGCACTTCTTGACATTTCCCCCTTTGCTCTAAGGTACCTGTTTCTAAGCCCCCCACCCCGACACTCATCTCAGTGTCCTATGTCCTGATTCTAGCTAAAACAGGCAGCCACTCTGGTGCCACGCTATTACGTAGGTTCCTATACAGACACCACTTTTCGGTGCCCCAAAACATCACTTACCCCACATCACGTATTCTATACAGAAACCACCTTCCGGTGCCAACTAACACGTTTCTACCTACCTATACAGTCCTCGCTTTGCGATGTCCAGCTAACATAGCGCACATTTCTACTCTAGGCTCCCGTCCCCAACTGGGCCGCTTCTACTCTAGCCCTACCTCAATGCATCAGGCCCCAGGTGTCCCCATTCCACCTTGCTGTCCCCAGGGCAGAGCTTCGCCTTATTACCCGTACTCCCAGTGCCCCCCCCCCCCAGGTCCTCCTCCGAGATCTTCCCCAGCGCCCTCACCCCCGTCAAGTTCCGTAGACCCTAGCCCTAACACTCCCTCTCTCCGGTTTGCTCCTCCCCTCTCCTGGTGCCGCATTCTTATGCGTTGGGCCACCTCCCCCCCGACTTTCTCCCCCTACAGTTCCTAGGGCTCCCTTCTCCCCCAAAGACTCCCCCCGTTCTCTCGTTTTCCCCCAAGTACCCCCGTCTCTTATCCCCCAGCCTTGGGGCTGTCCCCCCTTCGCTTCCTTGGACCTTGTGCCCCCCCGTTCCCTCTTGTCACCTTCCAGCCCTGTCTTTGACCCCCCCCACCTCCCCCTCTGTGTCTCCCTCCTTCCGTAAAGACTTCCCCCTACTGATTTGGTTGGCAACATACCTGAGCCCCCATACTTTCCTCTTGCACCCCCCTGACTACCCTTGAAGACCTTTGTAGTGAGTTTGTGTTTTATTATCCCCCCCCCCCGCATTTTTGGGTTGGAAATGGCTTCCAAGTCCCCTAAATCCCTCCCCTTTTTCCCCAGTGCCTCCCCTGAGTCTGGTACTCTTGGGGCGCCGTAGGATCTAAGCTGTTGGCTGAGCATTCCCCTATGGGCCTGCCAGTGCTTTGCTAAAGGGATCGACCTGTGACTCCTCCAAGACTATCTGCTGGTTGCCGGCGGCAGAGAGTTCCCCCAGCCTGCGCAGGTCGCTCCTTTTCCGGCGCTTGTTTGTTGCTCGTCCTCAGGCCCTCACCCCCTTTGGTGGTGGGTGGTGGGGGGGGGGGATTCCCCCCCCTGACGGGCCCACAGACACTGAAGCGTACGACACTGAACAATCCGCCTCATCCAACCAGTCGTTGACTGACCCCCCTTTTGGGTGGGATAGGTTGTGGATGAGGCGGAATTTACCTTTTTTTTTTTTTTTGGTACAATCCCTAATGGTGAAATAATCAGATCATTCAATAGTGCTGCCTGGTACGGGCCCGCTATCCTGCCCAATGCCAGTTCTTTACTGATCTTCTCCCGGGCCACCTCGGGCCATTCATTGATTGATTTTAGGTTGTTCGCTGTTCTGGCTCCTATGGGCCCTTTGTAGGGGATGTGGAACCCCATCGTGAAACCCCCCAGCCAACAGGTCTCTTTCTTGAGACAAAGGATACCATGATAGCCAAGGGAGCAGCTTATCGACCTTGATCGGAGAAAGACCTTTACTGTCCAGTCCGTTGGCTACCCCCCCATTTCCGCCCTGCCCTTGGCCCCTGGCGGCCCTGTATTACCCTTGTGGCTTTGATTGTTTGCTCCAGCCGGTGTGAGTGCCCTTGACCATTCTCTTCTTGAAGTACCAGATAAATAGCCACCTTAAAGAAAGAAATGTTTAATTTAGTGTACAGCATGCTTAATCGGACATATGCATTGAATGTAATGAACAACAGTATGGCGCCTGGAGCCTTGTGCCCCCTGCTGGGAAAGTCTTATTGCGCCGGCTTCATTTGTTCGTTTGCCATCGCCCACCCCTGGAAGTTCTTGCTGGGTGACCTTGTGCGCCACACAGGGAGCATGTATGCCTGAACTTGCAGTTTATGCCCCAATTGCATAGCCCATCATTGTAGAATCTGCAATAGAGCGGGACCCTTCCATTAGGATGATTCCCCAGCCCTCCACCCCCCACCCTCGGAGTCCCCCTGGTGGACCCCAGCCAGTCCTTCACGGATTTGTGGGTCCATTTGAGGTCAGGGTCATGTTCCATCCTGAGGCAGAAGCGCTGGTCCCTGAGGAGCCATTCATTGCCCCCAAGTTGGTTGTGTTCGTGTATGACACACGTACTGTACCCCATTAATGCCGGCCCTAGGGCTGGGTCCTTTTGACAGATTGTTTGGGCCAGTATCTTCAATGCAGCAAGCCAGTTTGCCAGTGTTTCCGCTGGTCTCACTCTCTTCCTGGCCTTCGCTGTCTCCCTCGCACCTGTTTCTTGCAATGTATCCTGGCCCTTCATTTCATGCTTGAGAAGGGACAATAAATCAATGAATTTCCCCGCCCATATCTGGTTCTTTACCCATTCGGGGAGGAGCCAGGTAGAGTAATCGTCCCCTGTTACGGCTGGAAATTTGGTGAGGTTCTTAGGGCCTGTCCCCCCCTTTTCCAGGTTCCCCTGGGTGCCCACCCCGCTCCCTACCTCTGCGCTGGTGGCTGGCCTGCTATTGCTTGCCGCTTGTTCCTTCCCTCACCACACACTGCTTGCCCCTGTAGTGACTGGCTCCATGTTGTTGGCAACTGTGGGGGCTGGTATAGCTCTTGTTTCTTGTAGTGCCAACACCGCCCTCGCAATCTTTTGTATTAATTCCGACTCGCCATCCTTGTTCGAGGGCACGTTGCTCAAGCCAGCCCCCACCTCCCTATCAGGGAGAGTGACGAGTTTAGGCAAAGTCTTGGACGCGAGATTATGTGGTTGTAGCGTGGGCTGCGGGGCTTTGGGGGTGCTCAGGCTCAGGGGGCCCGCGGGCAGCGCCCCAAAGCGTGCCTTCAATGCAGCTAACTCCTCCTCCAGATCCCTTTTTGTTTTGTTTTCTTTTGGTGTGGGCCCCCGCTTGTCTTTGCCGTTCTTTTTCGAGTGGTGCCAACCTCCTGGCCACCATTCGGTGGCGGGAGGTCGGCCCCATTGGCGATCTCATTGCGTGAAAGGTCTTTGTCCTCAATGACTGTTTTGTCCGCCTCTGGGTTGGACCCAGGGGTTGTGTTCATATTGATCGATGATGGGCCGCCCAACCTGGTGATGGCTGCCTGCCACCCTGTGACCTCCGCAAGGGCGGCATATTCTGCCCATGATTCGACATCCATAAAACGCCCTGCCGACGACGACGATCCCGCCACTTCCTTCTCCGTATGCCCGTCCTCCAATAATACGAGTTCTACGACATCGAGCCCCGGGTTAACTGTGTTTGCGTGAATCGACATGTTGATCTATTTGGAAACAAAATTTGTCAAAACAGTTGTGTCACTATAGTCGTGCTGCTGCATTCGTTCGGCATCAGTGGTTGGTAACTACAAGTGAGCTGGCCGGGATGCCCAAACTGCCCCCTCCCTCTGACATGGATAGTGCACCAAGGTTGGTGTTTTAGTCTACACATCCCCTTCACCCCGGCCTGACATGCAATCGATAATTGCACCAGCAGGATGTACACAACGGCAGGGGAAACTCGGCAAGTACACAACAGCAGGGGAAAATCAGAAAATACGCAACAGCAGGGGTGACCGCCTCCTAAAACATGCTCTGGGAAACATGTGCACCGCCCCACAGTGCGACGATTGCACCATGGCACTGCGGTGCACACAAAACGCATTTACCCATTTGTCACTGTGCGCCGCAGCCTTGCAAACCCCTGCTCCCCAAGCGTGTCCGCGCACCTAGCGCAGTCCGCGGCCGTTGCCCCACCCACGCACGCAACAGTATGTTGCTTAAACCTACCCAAACGTTGCCTGGCAGCTATGAACATGTGGCTGCCTGCCCCATAAGTGAGTAAATGCTTCACATGATGACACCCCCGCTTGTGAAAACATGCTGCCAACCCGACTTCAAGCGTGGCGTGGCGGCCCTCCCCGTGGGGACAACAAGCTATGGTAATAGCCCCAACGCGTTGCAGCGGCCACCCAAAATTGTAAATAGACGTTCCGTTTGCTATACCAATACATGTGAAAAGATGCTGACAATCGTACAGTGGCGCGGCGGCCCTCGCTTTGCGGAAACATGTAGTAACTACAAAAAATGCGGCGCGACAGCCACCCAAAATGCTGATACCTGTTCCACTTACTCAAAGCTTGCATCCACCTATTGCAGATTGCTGCCCCTATTACAGAAAATGTGGCGCGGCGGGCATCACCTTGTGAAAACATGCAGCAATAGACAAACGCTGTGTGGCGGCCACCCCGAAATGCTACTGAATATACCACTTACTCAACCAAATGCACCCGATTTGCGGAAACATGCCATAAATAGCCAACCCTTGGCGCGGCGGCCACCCCAAAATGCCAATAAATGTCCCACTTGCTCAGATCATTGCACCCAACTTGATTAAATGCTGGGAATAGTACAATAAACATGGCGCGCCACGGCCATCATTTTTTAGAAGATTCGCCTTAAATGGCCATCCGCGGCGCTGCGGCCCCCTAATGTGAAATCTTGCTGCAATAAGGCCACCCCAAAATGCTAATAAATGTCCCACTTGCTCAAACCATTGCACCCCAAATTGATACAAAGCTTGCCAATAGGGAAACGAACATGGCGCGCCAAGGCCATCATATAGAGAACATTGCATTAAGTTGAAAAGGCTAATAAAATGTCCCACTTGTTCAAATCATGCACCCCACTTGATGACAATGCTGGCAATAGTACCATAAACATGGCGTGCCGTGGCCATCATTTTTGAAAACATTCGCATTAAATGGCCCCACGCGGCGCTGCGGCCCCCACAATGCGAAACCTTGTTGCAATAAGGCCACCCCAAAAAATGCTAATAAATGTCCCATTTGCTCAAACCATTGCACCCCAACTTGATAAAAATGCTGCGAATAGTAAAATAAACCTGGCGCGCCAAGTCCATCATATAGAAAAAATTGCCTTAAATTGAAAAGGCTAATAAATGTCCCACTTGATCAAATCGTTGCACCCAACTTGATAAATGCTGGTAATAGTACAGTAAACATGGCGCGCCACTGTCGTCATTTTTGGAAAATTTGCATTAAATGCCCATACGCGGCGGTGCAGCCCCCTAATGTGAACCTTGCTGCCATCGATCGTGGCGCGACGTCCACCATCTACTTCCGAACCCATAAATAACTTATTCAAACTTTACCTCCAGCTCCTGAAAATTGCAGCCCATATAACATTGGACGTGGCGCTGCGGCCATCACGTTGCGACAACATGTAGTAGAGACACACGCTGCGCGGCGGCCACCCTAAAAACTAAACAATGTCTCAATTGCCCGAGCCTTTGCACTCAACTTGAAAACCATTGCTGCCAAATAGTGCAATGCATGTGACGCGCCGCGGCCATCGTGTTGAGAAAGTTTTTCATTAATTCGCCATACGCGGCGCTGCAGCCCCACATAAGCAACATGCAATTTTATAAAAGTAATGCAAATCTGCTCGAGCTGGCAATGCGACCAGCGAGCAGGCCCCGACACGAAGCAACACAGGTTTGATCCCAGGGTCCGCGGTTAGAAACCTCTGGGTATTAAGCACATTATAAATACCCAACTAAGGGACCGATTCCTGTAACAGCGCCTTGATGCCCCCGGGCTGTGTGAGTGCTTTAAAAACGCAAATAAATAAATAAATAAATACCTAAATAAATAAGTCCTGGCCTGTTTCACATTGTTCTCTGTATTAACCTTTGGCAAGAATTTCGGTGTTGTGCATTACTACCTTGCCAGCATCTTCAATAGCTAGTAGGTGGGGTGTGAGTGTAGCAAGCCTTATTATGTGACATACATCTGAGTGTGGTCAGCTTTAGCACTGGGTCTCAGTGCCACTGACTAGCATTAGTAAATGTTCAGTACTCACACTTGAAAGGAGTGATTCTGATCCATCTCAGTGTTGTAAATCATTCAGTGATTGTAAGCATTAATTTACACCAAGCCCCCTGTGCCCATAAGTATCCTTTAACACAGGCATAACTACCATTAGCCTACAACGATTCACACCATGAAGCAGGCATCGCCCATAATTATTTTGTGACTACCAAGTGCCTCATAGTGTTGTGTTACCCCCACAGTGCGCAGTGACCTTAAACATTTGCTAACCTTTCTGCACTCAGCAAACATGAATGTATTGGGCCTCATTCTAAGTTTGCCAGTCTGGAAACAACAGTGCCGCTAAGCTTACTGGCACTGTTGTTTCCGGACCAACACACTACGGGTTTGCCTGCCGGAGCCGCTGTGCCCAACAGGTCTGACCCTGCCGGGCACAGCGGTCACGGCAGGCAAAGTCGTCAAGGAAGCACCGGCACCATTAACAACGGTGCCAACAGTGCCGGTGCTTCCGTGTCCCCATTTCCATAGGGTCCCATGGGACTTAATGGGAATGGGGATTAACAAAATTGCTGGTGCCCGACTTCCCGGCCGCCGGACTTGGAATAGCCTGGTCGCACCGGAAGTCAGGCACCGGTCATTCTTTACGCATCTGGCGGCAAACTGCTGGTAGCACCGGCAGGGTTACAGCCAGACCCTTAATGAGGTCCATTGTGTTCCTAAGCACTTCAAACAAACATTACTACGTGCAGTGACCGCTCAATCAACTACAAAGTTCTGTGTCCTGCAATAGCCAGACAGAATGGGCATCGTTATGAGTTTGGCGGTATTTACAGCTGAAATACCACCAACCTCAGATAACATTACTGCCACTCAAAATCACACTACATCCCCCTGATTAGGCGTGACCATTTAGCAGTGTTAATCCTAATCTATAGAGTCCCATAGGACACCACTGTGGATATGGAGGAATTACCACTGCCAGTAATTCAGCCTGCAGTAAATGTTCCATTGTTTTGGAGTTAATATGGAGGACAAACCTCCAGCCAGGTGTCCTCACTTCCCCTCCAAACTCCCAATATGGTAAAATAGAAGAAAGTCTGCTATTGCCACTTTACAACCACTTTTTACCACACTGGCATTCTTTAAATGAGGTGTTATTGCACGGCAACATTCCCTAACATTCGTGTGCATGATTGCAGTACGCATAGACCAAGAGTGGCCGTCCACGGGGCATGTGATGGAGTTCACCATGGCAGAGGGATTTTAGGGCAGAGTATTGGGTGATGGCAGCTGGTCAGGTCTGTTTACAGGACATACACTTTCTTTCAACATCAATCTGTTTAAATTGGCAGGCGTCTACAGCTTTAACATTTAAACATTACTGTGGGGACTTCCTGACGCGATCTCGCGAGAACAGCACTGCGAGAAGCCCGAGGGAATGTGCTTCACGCCAGAAGCAGGCGACAGAGCGCAGCAATAGGACTGCCCCGGCGCTGCTCCAAACCCAAGGAACTGTCAGGCTTCCAGGCCTGACAAAACAACACACACACACACCAGAGCGTAACGCCATGGCTGAGGACAGCCTCCTGGGGGCTCTGGTGTGATCTGTGTGCACCTCCCAGAGACACATGAGCAGCACAGAAACAGCGCCCTTAATAAGACTGCCAAACTGTGAGTCCCAGTTGCACCCCCTTGCCCTTGGACAATATACGCCCAAGTTGACCCCCTTACCTCCGGTATCAAATAAACACCACAGTTACCCCACACGGTGTCCTGTCTTCAATGAGACCACCACAATTACCTTTACCCCCAAGTCCCATGTCGTCTCTCCGCGTGCACTGGCCTTCGGCAGGACCCTTCTTTATAAAAGAAAGCTGAAAATGCACACATGAAGAATACAGATTGAGAACAGACAGGTGACATTAGCTGATAGAACTCGCAGGCACATTGTAAAACACCTTCATTTCATACCAGTATTTTCGATATCTAACTTCATTTGCAAAATGGCAAGACTACGCTAATGATTTAACCTTTCCTCGGTTCATGTCCCTTGCTTGGGTTCTAATTTTCATTCTTATTACTTTGAGAAGCTTCGCATTTCAGATCAATGAGAACCCAATCTCAGTTGTGTTACCACCTGAAACTGCCAACGCAGTAAGAACCTGTCGGAGTCGACCACAGGTCCCTTCAACTACTTTGTAGATGGTGTCCTCTTCTTACCACAAGTTGCACATCTGTAGGTTTGTGCCAACATTCATGTTTTGTTGCCCGGGGCATAAGGGCAAATGTGTATGGTAAGGACGCATGCCTATGCTATAGAATCCTGGCAATGGTTTGCACAGTACACGCCGTTCTCTAAGCCCGCACTCTATATCAGAGAAATGACCACATTTTCCCACTGCATCCTACAGATGTACATTCTCGGGAGGATAGCTCAGGGGCAACGTTCTTGCCTTGGAAGCAAGACGACACGGAGCAACACAGGTTCGATCCCTGGGTTCATGCTTAGAAACCTCTGGATATTAAGCGTGTTATAAATAACCCATCATATCATATCATTCAACAACCCAGTGGCAAGGGATGCGTGGCTGCATGCAACACCAGGCGGTAGGGGGTGCCTGGTTGCACGCCAAGCGCCAGGGGATTCCTGACTGCAAGGAATGGGCCATCTAGCTCCACACTCTAGTCTATACTTTCTAACTTTGACTGGTTCTTAGCAGTGCAGAACGCTGGCCATTCCTAGGCCTGGGAACATCCAACCACCTGTTGTAAAATGTAATCAAGGTTAAGAACACACACAATATATGCAAATCGTCCTCTGTGAGATTCCATAGACATACATTTTCATTGTGCATCCCCTGATGATCTGACAGCATTTCACTATTTGGTGGGATGACGGGGCCCGCCGTAGCCATTTTTGCTTGATCTTCCATTTGGTATTTAGAGCTTCTTTGTAAAAATTTCTTTTTGTTTTACACAGGCTCCCCATCCTGCCTAGGAAGTGGTTCAAAGTGCATGTCGCACCTACAAGACAACCACTGCCAGTAAAGCAGCCTACCTGATGACCAATCTAAAAACACTGGGTGGCATGCCAGTAAACCAGCCTACCTGATGACAATTCTAAAAACACCAGGTGGCATCCCAGTAAACCAGCCTACCTGATGACCATTCTAAAAACACCAGGTGGCATGCCAGTAAACCAGCCTACCTGATGACCATTCTAAAAACACCAGGTGGCATGCCAGTAAACCAGCCTACCTGATGACCATTCTAAAAACACCGGGTGGCATGCCAGTAAACCAGCCTACCTGATGACCAATCTAAAAACACTGGGTGGCATGCCAGTAAACCAGCCTACCTGATGACCAATCTAAAAACACTGGGTGGCATGCCAGTAAAAACACCAGGTGGCATGCCAGTAAACCAGCCTACCTGATGACCATTCTAAAAACACTGGGTGGCATGCCAGTAAACCAGCCTACCTGATGACCATTCTAAAAACACTGTGTGGCATGCCAGTAAACCAGCCTACCTGATGACCAATCTAAAAACACTGGGTGGCATGCCAGTAAACCAGCCTACCTGATGACCAATCTAAAAACACCGGGTGGCACACGGTCATCTCTCAGTAAGACCATGGCCCGCCTGGAAACTATACTATCTCACAAAGAGGAATCTAGAAAAAAAAGTCCTTCTAATGTTACATTCTGTTTCTCTGGAACGCCATCCTGGTTGCGATCTGAACTGCTCCCAGTCTTCTTCAGTTTAGGAAAGAACTGAAGACTGGCCCTTCCACCAACACCTTGTGAACACCCCATCTGTACACTGTACAGTAATAATGACTACTGATGTTTATTTGATGACTTATAAAATTCTCACTACCAATGTTTTGCTCTATGCCCTATGCAGAGCCCCATGGCGCCGGAGATGGCTTGCACTTAAAACATATATTATAATATTATGCATTAATAATGTATCTTCTTATTGGGATATTGGATTTTGTCAGGTGCACTAAATCCGATTTAAGTGTGTGCAGAGTGCCTTTCATTAAATAAATGAGTATCAGCGTGTCCACTATCCTCGGATTAGGAAGGGATGCTTGCAAGTTTTTTGGTGCAAGGTCCTAATGGACATTGTTAATGGAATTCCAAATGGTATTAGTACATTGACGATTTAGAAAGCCACACCCCGATAATGAGTTCATTTATATAGAACTAATAGAGGCTGTTACTTTTTAGTAGGAATTCAGATTATAATATCCATAATCATCAATTAGGATGAAAGAAGCCTCCCCTCCATTCCTTGGGACACATCCATGGTCCTACGTTGTTCTCAATACTTGTCAATAATGGGTATTACAAAAAGCAAGACTACTTTTGGGGACAAAATGAGGCTCATGAGCATAAATTATCACATTTTTGGTGTCCCATTCTCCCCTTGATCAGACAACTCTTGCAACAATGACATAGTGATTAAAACAAATTGAAAGGTGATATCATCTCTTGACTTTGGAGAGGGATGGCTGGTGCTTAAATAAACTGTCAAGTGGCATACAGAATATTGCAGTCCAACATTACAGATCCCTGTACAAATAAATAAAATCTATAGCTGGTACCTGTTTGTTAGCTTTTAAAACCGCTCTAAGGGTTGCGATTTGCTCCCGCTTCGTACTCAGCAGCGACTTGAGTTTCAGGATCTCCTCCAGTAAGGACTCCTTGTCCTTGTCAATCATGGGCACAAGTTCCCTTGCTGCCGCCCGCTGGCGAGACAGCTGCAAGGACCGGTCCACCGCCTTCTGCAAGTGCTTGATCTGGTCCCTGATGATGGCATTAAGGTTGTAAATGTTCATGGGCTCCTTGCGAATGTCGCTAGCGTCCGAGACCGGGGATGAGGGAGGGGCTGTGATGACGGGTGAGATGGTTGGTATTTTGGGTGAACTTTGTTCCTTACCGGCATCCGGAGTGTCTTTGAGAACTAGGTCAGATGGACTCTTTGCCTCGACCGGGGATGCCATGCCTCTTCGGGTGAGCCGTGGGGACAGGAGACCTTTGGGATCATCAGGACCTTTCAGACTTCCGCTGCGCGTTACTCTGCATTGCCTGTAGTAGTCTAACATGACCCTGTTAGGCGTTTCATTGTTGCAAAGACACACGTGATGATAGAGCTGCGCGAGCTCCTCGCTGAATGTCACCAGCTCATCCTGGGCTGTGTTGAGGGTGTTATGGTTTTCATTCGCTATGCTTGTCATCATGTGCAGTTCTTTCTCCATGCTCATCAGTTTCTCATGACTTTCCTTACTGTCTTTATCCATCCTTGTCACCTGTTCCTCATACATTTGAACCCTAGATGCAAACTTTGCCTTTTCTTCTGTATAGTTTTCCACATACTTACTGTACTTTTCCTTCAAGGCTTTGAGTTCGGCTTTCAGGTCAATCACTTCTGTGACAGCCACCTTGTATTTGCACTCTAGAATCTCCAGACCATTAATGTCCACATCGTAGTCGTGAGTGCCTTCCCCTGTGTCTATGGCTTTGGAACAGTCCATTTCCCCTTTGAGCTCCTTGTCGGTATTCAGCATCCTCATGGAATTGACGTGTTCCGTCAGCCGATGCACCTGCTCGTGCTGCTTTGTTAGCGCCCCTTGCGTGTGCTCCAGCTGAGTTTGGGACTCCTGCAGGTTGGTCAAGAGCATGGCCTTTTCCCGCTCCACCTGCAATGCAAAGAAAATATCAAAATTAGAGCAAGAAAAAACAAATATTCACGCAAATCTCTATTTCATGTCCACAAACCAAGCTATTCACAATCATGGAACATTTGACTGAGTTATTAAATATTATACAGGAAAAAAATCAACCTACAAAAGTAGACAGAGAATAACAGAGTAGCTTGATGATTCCAAGGAGATCGTCACCTGTGCCCAATATCTGCCAAGACAGAGTATAAACGAAGGAATCAGCCCACTGGAGGGGTGTACTATCGCCAATCAATCACAGGTTAGTTATGGTAAGCCTGCAGAATTTAATAGCAGCACCTTGAAAGGATGGAGGCATGCCGGCGAGCAAGAGATTGTCGGTATCAGCCATCCATGGGAGGATGCGCACTTGAGAGGGGAGAGAAACGCTGGGGGCAGGCATGCCGGAGCAGTCGCGAGAGGCTGCAGGGGCAAGAAGGCCTTGCATGGCCATGGTGGAGCGCAGCTGGCCCACAGCATAAGTGAGACCGCACATCCTACAGAGCCGCGACAGAGAGAGGGGGGAAGAGCCTTTCCCAGCTGGCACGCAGCCTGGCGGACAGGTCGCACAAGTGACTCCCTACCAACCTGGAAGCCCTGAACCTGAGAAATAAAGGCCTCCGAAAACCGAAGGCGAGCACAGCTGAAAAGTCACACCAGTGGTTGTAATGTAACCGACGAACTTGCCCAACTTGATGCCCATCCCATGGAGCACCCCAAGAAGCAAGCAGGTACGTGGTGGCTGCATGGTAATGGGGGGGCAGTCAAAAGAGAAAGAAACAAAGTATTCCAGAGTAGGCAGTGAAACAAAGAAGAGACCCAGAGTGGGGTTAAACAGAAAACACTCCAGAAGGAGGAGTGACAACAAGGAGAGCCCCATAGTGGGGAAAGGAAACAGACATCCCAGACTGGGGACTGAACAGGCTTAGAGCCTCAATGTGGGGAAAAAGAGAGAATAGGGGAAGTGATCAAGAAAAGTACCCCGGAATGGGGAAAAGACAGCAATTTCCTGAGGAAGTGGGGGTAAGAAGACCTCAGCGTGGGATGAAAGACTGAGAGAACCCCAAAAGAAGGGGGAAGAGAAAAGACTGAGAGGCTCCCAGAGTGGGAGGATCCGAAGGAAGACCTGAACTGGAATTCTTTGTAGAGTTCCTCGCACCCAGGAGTTGCCTTGCATGAACTGGAAATGTGAGCCAAAAGGCTTCAATGAGAAGAACAGGAGTGGTGGTAAGAAGCCAGCATCCAGCCCCTCACATTCCTACCCCTCAACACCCCCCGCCTCCCCGAGTAATTTGTTGTCATTTAGATGTTTTCTTTGATGAATAGAGACTGCACTAGGTTAGGACGTAGAATTGTTATTAGTTTATGGACATTATGAAAGCACCTTTTGTCTATCTTTCCTGATTAGAATGGTGAAGCTAACAGGGAAAGATTGTTTGAAGCTGACACAATAATAGAACCTTTCACCATGTCCCATTGTCCAAGTCCTGATTCTGACCTACCACAGAACATTATAATTTAGGAGTGCGGGGGACGATGCTTTGCATTGAGGTGTTTCTGGTATTGAACTCAAGAGCAGGCGAGTGCCTTAAAATACATACTTATCTGTGTAATTGCATTACAAATAACTCAGTGTCCTCCACCACATGCAACGGTTCTCTACTCTCTGAATCCCCTGGAGAGTTGCAGTTCCCTCAATTGAAATCATTGGGGGACAGATTCTATTTTAGAGGTCTCCAACAGGTAGCTGGGCAGCTTCTAGTAGCCATGGTTGCCAGTGAGTAGCTTGCCAGTTGCCTTAAGCAATGACACTTTCTTAACAGTTCCACAACAAATTAAACGTTGAAATGTGGAAAACCAAGTAACGCAGAGGATTTAAGAGTCGGCACATGAATCCTCTTTCTTTGTCTGCCAATAAAAGGCACAGTAGCGATTACACTCTGGACAATGTGTCCTGCTTTCTATGCAAAGCATTGAAAAACTGGGCAAGAGGGGAAAAGAGATTATGAACGTGACGTAAGCGCAACAGAAAACATTCAGTGTTTCGAATAAGGAGGGGGAGCGAATGGAGCAAGTTGAGAACCACAGTAAAAAGCAAAGCAGGACATGTAGGAAGCTGTTGTGTAGCTGCAATGCAACCCAAGTCAAGATGTTTGTGCATTTTAGATTTTAAAAAGGACCCACAGTAAGTTAGATAAAAGTCACTGTTGCTTACAACACAGTGAAAGAACAAGCAGACAACAAGCCATATATAAAAGAAATATATTTCTATAAATCACATTTTTGTGTTAAGGTTAATTGGTAAAATATACCATTTAACCAAAAAAATGTATAATAAAATATCACAAACAATTTCATGTCAAATAATAAAGCATAGCACCAATATACAAGTTAAAAAAACAAGAACATAAGTATTTCAATTTCATAGCATTTAAAAATTAACAACTATTTTGACATATTCAGTTCATTCTTTGATTTTAAGATACTCTTTTTTAATCAATTCCCATTAATAAAATGCTGCATCATTTAATTTTAAATTGCCTCCTGAATAAAGGTGTGTCCAAAATTGATCAGTGTGCACACTTGTTATGTCTATAACCACATTACTATAACCCTTGATGCATAGATTAAGATCGGGCATGCTGTCAGTAGATGGCGTGGTGTTTCAATATGAGATGAACAAATACGGCCCAGTCTTTCCTCGTGAAGAATCTTCAACCAGCTGCCCAGTCTTTCCATGGTAGGCAGTTGATAGAATTGGATCCTCATAATAAAACCTCGGATCTTGCTATTTCGTGCACTATAAATATATTTAAAGGGTTGGACTTAGTGGCTAAATAGTCAATGTTGTGTATCCTGTGCCATTCGAAACCTTTTTCTTTATCTGCTTGATGTCAAGACCGACATTTCTAGGGAACTCTGCTATAACCCCTGTAGACATATTAAAATTCTTAATGTCACAAGGCCATTTCTTCAGTATCCCAGTCGGGGTATCTAAATCCAACATATCTTTAAATAGGCCATACATGTTTTCGTTCTTTGCTCTATAATCCAGGATTTGCAGGTGGAATACACTCAGTTTTATCTTACAGGGAGTAAGCATGGACGGGAGTCCCAATTCATTACTAGGGCCTCAACAATGGTATTCGGAAGAACCCCAAAAGCATTTTGCCAGATTGGTCTTCCAAGCACCCTTAACCAATCAAGTTCTCTAGCTTGGAAGATATCTAATCCATAAAGAATTCTAGGGACAATGCAAGCATTAAAGATGTTTAAATGGCCTTCCGTTGAGAAGCCCCCACCCATGGGTTATGAATGACTTAGTCGCATAGAATGTATTTGTAATGTTACACGTAATGTCATTAGCCATCCATTTAAAATTAAAAGAGTCATAAATGGGCATACCACAATAGACATATCGGGATAAAATTTCAATTGATGTTCCCTTGATTTTCCACAAAATATTCTTAGTTCTGGCATCCTTCTTTCCATAAATAACCATGATTTTGCTTTTCCCTAAATTAACATTTAAACCATTGACCTTAGAGTAATCTTGTAGAGTTTTCAAGCTACGTTGGAGTCCTATTGGAGCACGGTCTAAAATGACTGTATCATCTCCAAAGTACAACCAACTAAAGGTCTAATTTCCGATTTCAGGGGGAAATTATGTCAATTATATAATTAATCTTCTAGTTCTGTTAGGTACAGATTGAATAACACTGGGGCTACAGTGCATCCTTGCTTTAAGATATGGTTTGTTGGGATGGCATCCCCCGGCCCACTTCTTGGTCAATTCACATCAGGGCCATAGTATCTGAATAGAATGCCATGATAAAATGTAGTGTAGTATAATCAAGTCCCTTCTGAAATAATTTTAGCCATAGTCTCTGTTTATTCAACGTATTGAATGCCTTCTTATAATCTATAAAAGAGACATATAAGGACTCCATTTTTTTGCGCGTGCAAATCCAATCCCTTTAAGAAAGCTGTCTTTTTTTTATAGCATATTATTAGTTGTTATTCAATTATTGACTCGCTTTAAAATAAATTGGCAAAAATATTTCGACAGGGAATCGATTGTTGCTAAAATCAGTAGTTTTCAGCTAATGCTCTCTGCCTTTTCTTATAAATAGGAATAAGGATGGACTTTTTCCAAGTATTAGGGATGAGGCCAGTATTCATTTTTGCAGAGAAAATATTTCCAAAAATCATAGACCATCCACTTGGATTAGCTTTGTAAACTATATTTGCAACTGTATCTGGTCCTGGAGCTCTAGAGCGTCTTAATTTAATAAAGCTTTGTTCAATGTCTTCAGCTAGAATTACAAATCCCTCTCCTAGGTATGATCATATTTTTTCATCCAAGTTTTTGCAGATATAGGATTAATTTCATTCTTATTAATGATAGTTGTATGGCGATTATAAATGCTGCGTGGTGCCATAGTGAGTTATACATCAAATGCCACTTTATGGTGGCCATCGATTGTTTATGGGCTCGAGTCCAGTTCCTATAATCTGTTTTAAACTTGGTTAGGTTGGATTCAGTAGCAGTTATAGGGAGTGATTGCTTATTTATATCTAATACTCTCCTTCTATATTCATTCTTTTTTGAAGCAATAGCGAGGTCATAGATGTGGCCAGGTCTAATAATGGTAGAGGTACTTTTTTATGAGCTTTTACATAACCCTTCTACCATTATTTCAATTTGATCATAATACTCTTTGAGGTCTACAATCAAGATTTTGAAGGAATAAGCTATTATATCCTTTGTTTTCCTAGGGAATTTTTCAACATTCTTTTTTGACCAAATAATACGATGTAATGATTTTTTTTGTATTGTAGGTACCAGGTAAACACACTGAATTCTTGGGCACACCAATGGAAATACTTATTTTATTTTTCAGAGTGGTTGCTAGGGGTGTTAGGAATAAGCTCCAAATGTTGTATGTATTTAGGAGATCATCCTGGATTAAAATGTACTCAATCCAAGAGTAGTGTTTACCATTGGTCCATGTATACAGTCTAATATTTGTTGAAACAATGTTGATATATATTTGTAGAAGTTTCCAACTAAAAATAAATTCTTCCCATCTGCCAATTACATAATTAGTATATTCCTGATCCATGCCCATATCAAATGTCCTGACCTTGTGTACATTTTTACTGAAATGGACCCCTGCGTCTTTAGCATGGTTGGTCGACCTAGAGGGATGCCTTTGAAAAGATCGCCCATAACTAAAAAAGTGCCTCCCGGGATGGTTATGAGCTATTCACTTAATATCGTTTATAGATGTAGAATGATTTTTTCAGTGTTTTCATTACAAAGAGGATCATAAATATTAACAATTAATATGCTACCAAAGGGGATATGGACCCTAGAATAGATAATTCGGGCAAGCACATATATAAATTCAGATTTAGGATTATACTCTTCCAATGTCAAGTCGTTTTTGGCTCCAATGATAAGGCCACCTGAGGGCCTACCAGCTGATTGAACTATTGGGGCTTTCTGTAGAACAAGGTATCCGTCTAGGTAAAATTCCTTTGCCAACCATGTTTCTTGCAAAAGAAAAAGATCTGATTGCCTGAACAATCTTTGACCAGTTGGATTAGTAATAAAAGAATTATAACCCTGGGTATTCCAGTGCTTATTTTCTAAAGTATCTTGTGCAGAGCATGTTGGTCACACTCGTCTTATTAGAGCATTTCCCTTCGTAGGTTTATCTAAAAAGTCAGTGATAACCTGTAGGGCTAAAATCAACGTACCCATAATGTTCTCTAGTCCCCCACTTTAGGGGCAGTCTGATGTTCTTTTCTTCTACTCAGCATAAGGCACTACATGTTTATGAACTGGTTCTGGTACCCGCCCAAGGTGATAACCTCCTCTAAGAAATGATTGTGAATTGGACATAATGAATTCGACAAGAAACGGTGAGACCAGATTAACTAATATCTAGTTTGCCTCTTTGTAGCTAAGTGGAGGTTCAACTTGGACAAAACCTTTAGATGAAATTAATTGCAACTGGGGGATACTATGAAAAATGTGAAATATTCGAGATCGATTTAAAAAGACGCTACTATCAGTGGCTAAAACTTCATATACCATATTTTTGAAGCATGTTTCGCTCTGGGTCAGGATTTCGGGCTTAGTAGGCTCACTAACAAATGTGTAGCTATTATAACAGTCCTCATTCTGTGAGTCAGACGTCAAGCGGGTTCCATGTTTAGATAGCCATGTGCCCAAAGTTCCTTTTGTACATGAAACGTTGGCTGTTTAGTATCAGAGTAGTCCAAATCCGTGGTCAAGGAGCTGAATCGGCTTGACAATTCTAATTGTGTGGTAGCTAACGGTCCCTGGGTCAATCCAAGTGCAGGCAAGGATTTAGCAATTGGCTCAGTAATCAATGCTGTTGATTGATCAATATTTGCCCATTGCTGTCTTAATTCAGCTCTTCGCTTCCTCTTGTTTTGCCTTCTCACAAGTTCACGTTTATTAAGTGGAAGTTGTTCCTTGCTTCCTTTATGCTGATTATACGCAAGGCTGGCTTGAGTAGCAGTGCTGTTGTTCACCTTTCCTAGAACATTTATTTCTGTTACCTCGGTATGAGACACTTGTTGAATAGGAATAATTTTTTCTAAGTCCAGAGAATCGTATGACCACTTTTTGTAATTTTCTACCGCTGGTCTTATATGATCAGTCCTCTGGCTTGAATCTTGTTTGCGAGCTTCCAACACCACATCTATTAATTTTGTCAATCCAGATTTTAGTATTTGCTGGTCACTATATAAACTATTTAATAGTGATAGCATTGCCTTGAGCATACTCATAGATTCCATGTCTGTAATGGATTCCAGCATAGAGGAATCAATAGAGTCCGAGGAGGAAGAAGTATCATATATAGCTGATGAGGCATACACAATGTCTAATATGCGCACCAAGTTGGGAGACTTAGATAAGTAAGAAGAGTTAGTTAAGGCAATACCGATTATAGCCTTATTCAAAGCTTGTAAAGACTCTCCTATGGAATCCCTTTGTAGGTTTAAGCACGCGTTAAGGGGAGAATTATTATCCACTGGGTTAGACATGGTGGTCCACATGGTCTGGTACACCATGCATTTCTAACATGGATTCAGCTTGGACTCCAATGTTAGGCGGCTGTAGTATGGGTTCCATAAATGAGGTGATTTTGCTGGAGATTGTCGTGTCGTACGCGTATCTTCTACAGCCCCTACAATGCCTTCCACAGTAGCATTTGCATGAAGTTTTGTGAGCGGTCGGCCTGATTTATACTTATTTATATCAACCTGGTGTCACTTTCATGGGGATGATACCAATCAATGAGCACATGTGGAAAGAGTCACTTAAATGCTGATATCCTCTGATTCTTCACCATTTTTTTTGAGAACTAGTTGGAGATGGGGAAGGTAAAGGACAAGGTGGGTTATTAAATAGACAATCAACACCTGCAAATCACAGGAAGAAGTCAGCTCTGTATTTTCTTTCTTGCCCATGATCACTTGACCCCAGGAGTGGTACTTCAGCCAATTTAAGAAGCCAAGCTGAACAGTGGAAAGGGGTCATGCAATTCAGCTGTGAAGGTGCTGGCGAGGGGAGGGGAGCAGGGGCATGAGAACAATTATGAAGGGAGTGCACTGAGAGAGGTAGTCTATAAACCTTAGATGGTGAGAGGATCTCAGCAGCGGGGGAGGAGAAAGCCAGCTCCATGATGGATACAAGCGCTGTGAAGACGAGGCAGCAAACCTCAGAGTATAGAAGGAACCACAGACATACCAGCTAAATACCTTTGCCAAAAGGGTGAGAATGCTGCACCAAATGAGAGTCGAAGCGGGAAGTGAAGGACTGTTTTGCCATAAGGAGAGATGAAGAGGACGCCGGGAGGAAAAGGGTGGCCACCACACCAACCTCAACAAGGACCAGAAGGTGCACGCACAAACAATGAAGCAAAGCCTGGAAACTGAAGAAGGAGTAGGAGTGAACATATGTCCTGCTGAGAGAGAGAGAGAAAGAGAGAGAGAGAGGGAGGGAGAGAGAGAGAGAAAGAGAGAGGGGGAGAGAGCGAGAGGGAGAGAGAAAGAGAGAATCTCCTCCTTTCAAAGAAGTAAAGATGGGTAATGGGAGTGAAGCGTAAAAAACGCCAGGATCAAACCGAATGCCATGTTTACAAGCAGGGTGTAGCATCTGGATGCTTGGAGAGTGAGTTCTGAGAAATAGAAGAAAATAAAAAGACGGTGAGCCAGAAAGAGTCTCCCAGATAACAAGGAACTAATGCGGATGATATGGATTGGGGAATTTAAATCACTTTTTTCCAGACAACAAGCATTCACCATTGTTAGATGTGAGAGGCATCAGACATTGAACTGTTCTTTTTACCCAAATATTGCATGCTGGGAAAGGTAGTACCAGAAGAAATGCCACATTGAGCGGATACTGGGGCGAACTGCTAGCCGATAGGGGGGGTTTTCATAGCATTAAAGAATACAAAATCAGTGGTATAAAAAATGAGTCAAATATTCTCACCAGAGATTACACAGGGATTGATCCAATCAGCAGTATCCATGAAGAGGGGGAGACTAGGGCACCCCAGTTTCTGAAGGGGTGCCCGTTACACCTTTGTAAAAGGCACGGGGCACGCAGAGCGCAATGTTCAGAATGTGTTGTGGCCTTTTCCTTTCAACACTTATATTATCATGTACACTTCCGAAATGTTAAACGCAAAACATGTAATTATGCAAATTGACGTATCCATTGCTTCCCACGGACCTTAATGAAGAGATTCCCTCCATGCATGGAAAGAGAAAGCCAGGGAGGGGTGACTCTCGCTCCCTGATAAATCAATTGGATCATTACGTTCCTTCAGCCTATCAGTGAGGGGGCACCACCCCATCCCCTATCCCCGCCCCCTTCTCGTGCACGCTGTGGGTTGGTGCCCCCTCACTGGTAGGCTGAAGGAACGTAATGATCCAAATGACTTATCAGGGAGCGAGAGTCACCCCTTCCTGGCTTTCTCTTTCCATGCAGGGAGGGAATCTCTTCATTAAGGTCCTTGGGAAGTAATGGATACGTCTATTTGCATAATTACATGTTGTGCGTTTAACATTTCGGAAGTGTACATGATAATATAAGTGTTGAAAGGAAAAGGCCAGACGCCGCTGGCAGTACCCGGCAGACAGTGTCTATTAGATGCTACTCTGCTATCATTTGCCTGGAAGCCTGCTCTGCACTCGCCACAGTCAGCAGATCTATTTTTAGATCTCGTTCCTACACCAGTAGATAGGAACACAAGCTTGATAGGGAATGCAAACTTCAGTTGCTCGGTGTATAGGATTAAGAGGGGATTTTCCATTGGCACAGCATGGGACACAATATCCAAAAAAGGTAGCAGGCAGGCGCCCCTCTCTAGAAAGATCATGGCCTGTGTCATGTTGACGTTTGTGTTCCGGGGCAGATGGGCGGGATGGGGCGGGACGGGGGCAAGGAGGGAAGTGACGGGGTGCGGGATGGGTGAGTCAGTACGTGTTTGAAGGAGATAGAATACAGAAATGTTAAGAACACTCCTGGCTCCGTCGAATTCTTACTGTGCAGCGTGGCGCACGACCCAAGCCCACCCGGCCGTCCCTCACGAGGAACAGCCACCACAGCATGATAACCTGTTCTGTGCTTTTTTCCCACTTTGAGAGTCCACAGCCATCGCTTTTTCTCCCTGTACTTTTCACAAAGGTGGAATTTGCATATCATTCTTTGCCCCGCCCACAAGGGCAGTCCAGCACCGAAATGCCATGTTAAATTCTTTGTGGACACTTAACTTGCTGAAGCCCATGACTGATCATGTAGATGGAACGAGGGACTGGGGGGCATATTGCGGACATGGCGAAAGACAGCAAGAGGCAGCCCGGAGCTGGATGTAAAACAGACAGTGGTCAGGCGAAGAGTACATCAAGCAGAGAAGAGATCAGGCAAATAAATAAGACAGGATCGGAGACGGCAAGAGTTATGGGCCGACTGGGCATCAAGGGCAGCAGATGTGAGGGACGTCAGTGTGAGAAGGAAGCACAATCGGGAAGGGAACTGGGATGCATGTGAGAAAGAGAAGGAGAGGAAACAAGGAGAGGTGGGAGTGACCTGGGATAAGTGAAAAGCTTGAAAAGAGAAGCAGAGCAGAGTACTCGAAATTGCAGATGATATCTTATGTAGCTCAGTGGGCTGTACGCCTGCTCAAAGAGTTGTATGTCACAGGACCGAATGCAACCTTTCATACTTGCAATCCCAATAATGTGTGCTCCCTTCAGCTGGAAAATGATATTGCCCAGCGACGATTTGCTATGTTGTCTGATCTATATATAAAGCAACTAGTTATACTGGTTATTGGAGTTCTCTTTCCTCCCTATAAGATTGTCCACAAATCAAAACAGCTTAGGCTACCTGAGAACCCCCTGTCTCCCCATTTTTTTAACCCATCCCAACCCCCTCCCAACCGGTTTGAACCCCTTATTCCTGTTGTATCTGAATAGAAAGCGAAGCAGCCCCTTTAAGAGCAAGCAAACACCCACACACAGACACACACACACGAGGGCGGAAGGAGGGCGGAAGGGGAGGGACAGGGGGAACGTTGAGCAGTTAAAACTATGTTGAGAATAAAGGAAGTTGACACCAGCAGCGCTCAGCGCATCATTAGTGAGAATGCGTATGAGTGAATAAGGGAGAGGCGCTAACAACTGGTGACGAAGGGACGAGAGCCCATGCTCGCCACCTAGAGCCCTGCACCCAATAGGACCCGAGTGCCCAGCAGTGTTGGTGGGCCCGTGTGCCCAGCAATAACAGTGGGCCTGTGTGCCCGGCAGTGACGGCAGGCCCGTGTGCCCAGCAGTGTTGGTGGGCCTGTGTGCCCAGCAATAATGGTGGGCCTGTGTGCCCGGCAATGACGGCAGGCCCGTATGCCCAGCAGTGTTGGTGGGCCCGTTTGCCCTGCAGGAACATAGGGCTCGCACGCCCTGCAGAAAAGGTGGAACGGTGGGTCTGTGTGCCCTGCACCGACAGAAGCCAGGAGAAGGACCCGTAAGCCCTGGCAAGGAAGAGCCCAGCGGAGGAGCCCAGGAGGAGGGCCTGAGAGCCCCAAAGAAGAGGAGCCAGGAGGAGGGCCTGTGAGCCTGAAGCAGAAGAGCCCAGGAGGAGGGCCCGTGAGCCCCGCAGCTGAGGCGCCTAACACCAACACAGCCACGCGGAAGACAGCGTCGCAGACTGAATTGAAAAAAAAAACAGTAATTTGGGTGGGGAGACCACGAACCTGGCGAAAGGCCCCAAGCCGACAATAACACCCGCATCACAAGAAACACCCAAATTTAGGTGGGAAGCCCGCAAAGTTAAAAAAAAAACTGCTACATGACGCAGAAGCTCGCCAACAACAAGACAAGGCGAATAAAACACTGAATGAACTAGTAGCACCGCACCCCACCAGTGCAATCGCCTACACCCTGCCCATGCAAACACGCTTGCCACAAGACCCCAAGGTAAAACCACCAATTTGGAAAAAAGAAAGAGTTCATCCCACTCGAGCTCACAACATAACTACCTGCCCGCCACCAGAGTGCCACCATGACAGATCCAGCACAAGTAGCTGCAGACGCAGGGAAAGCCCCAGTTGCCAACGCCAGCCTCACCTCGAATGCCAGCCTCATGAGGAGACCAAGCCCATTCACGCTCAACCCGCATCACGACCAAGGTCAGCGTTGAGAGGAATGGGTTGAGGAATTTGAGGACTTTGTAGGTGCCATTGGCACAAAGACCCCCCGAAAAAAATGTAGCATCTTCACCAATGTCGCGGGAAGAGTAATCAAAAACATAATACGCACAATTCCCCCACAAGACCATGCCACTTATCCGCGCCTTCTGGAAGCCATTAATGAAAATCTGGTAATACCCACACAGAGGACCATGCCCTGCAATCGGCCAGCGATGCATGCGATGTTGACAAGAAAACCACTTCCAAGCTATGTGCAAGGAACAACTCCCGGAAGCGAACCCAATCCGCCAACAGACCACCGGTCGCACATCGGAGACACTAAGAGAACAACATGACCAGCGCCCTGTTGAAAGAGGGGTGACCTATCCCGCGAACATCTACCAACGCCCAAACACAGTGAGAGCGCTAGAAGGACTACAAATTGAACACGACAGGAAAGATCACAAGCTCTATGATCTCCGCCACCATGACCCAGTGCAACTGCCTGCGCAAGAGAGAACATACACCAGAGACCACCTGCCACTTCACGAACAAGACAGTCATGACCTACCCTTCCCATTTTACACCGACCCATATGCTAACTCCCCGCCGAGATATCATCAAGACGAAATGCAACAATTCCAATACCTACAGGACGGATATGACAGCGAATATATCTGACTCCTCAGCGTTGACATCGAGGACACGCCGGCCCCCAGAGGTATGATACAAATAGGAAACACCAGGAACAGATTTGTCGTGGACACCAGAGCGACAGTAAGCGTCATGAACGAAGAACTATACCAGGACATTGCTGCCCTCTACCCTCTGAGGAAGTCCAAAACACACATCTTCCAATGGGGAGCGGCCTTACCCGTGACATCCAAAGGACAATTTCAATGTGGCCTGACACATCGAGAACTCATAACAACCGCCACAATCCACGTCATAAGGAGTCCCTCTGTGGGCCGCTGCCTCCTCAGCTACCGAACAGCCAGAGCCCTAGCACTCATTGACCTACAATACGACCAGTCGGAAGTAATAAAAGGACACCCATCAGAACGCGATGCCATTATGTCAGTAACATGCCATTGGCATGTTACTGACATAATGGCATCGCAAAAGAGGATCTCAAGGCTCAATTCCCCAAATTGCTTGAAGGAGTAGGAATGCTCAAAGACTTTGTTGTCAAATTACACATCGACCCCAAGATCACACCGGTACCACAACACCCCGGCAAGGTGGGTTTCCCCATCTAGGCCCAAGTATCAAAAGAAATCCAACTTCTCCTGCTCAACGACATCATTGAAAAAGCAGAAGGACCAACAAACACCCTGGGTATCCCCCATAGTATTAGTTCCCAAGGAGAATGGACGCTTACGCATATGCGTCGATATGCGCATCCCCAACACCGCCATTCAAAGGGAGAGACACCCAGGCCCATGCTGATCAGGCTGAACCAAGCAACACATTTTTCATAGCTAGACCTCAAACAGGGCTATCACCAGCTCGTCATAGACCCTGCCTCAAGAGCAATCACCACCTTTGCAACACACGAAGGGCTGTTTAGATATAAACGGCTCAATTTCGGCATATCTTCCGCCGCGGAAATTTTCTAAGAGACAATCAGACGCCTAATATCAGCCGAATTGAAAGCCCTAAATTACAGTGATGACATCCTCATCTTTGGGAAGGACCAAGAACAACACGACGGGGCACTTGTGGCTGTCTGCAAAATCCTCCAAGAGGCAGGCTTAACGCTGAATGGGCCCAAGTGCGACATCAACAAGATCAGCCTGACATTTTTTGGACACATATTCTCAGACAAAGGAATACAGGCCGACCGAGACAAGATAAAAGCAATCTCTGACCTGCAAGCTCCCACGACAACTGCAGAACTACGCTCATTCCTATGGATGGCAGGGTACTGTGCGTGCTACCTTCCAAACTATGCCACGATCACTGACCCACTCCGTGTCCTCCCCAAAAAGGACCAGCCATTCACCTGGGATGGACACTGCCAGACGGCATTCTCAACCATCAAAGAGAACCTCGCCAACCATCGCCAGCTAGTATACTTCCACCCGGAGTGGCACACCATCATCACATTCGATGCCAGTCCGTTTGGCCTAGGGACCATCCTGGCCCAAACAGACACCAAGGACAACACACAACATGCAGTCGTAGCCTACGCCGGCCGCGCTCTATCACCCACCGAAAAAGCTTACTCCCAAGCTGAACGAGAAAGCCTCGCAGCTGTATGGGCCTGTGAAAAGTTCCACCACTTCGAATTTTGGCCAAAAGTTCACCCTTGTCACAGATCATCAAGCGCTCCTCTCAATATTTGGAAACCCCAAGACGAAAATGCCTCCCCAGATATAGTGCAGGGACGTCATTTCACCAAAATGCCAGGGGTAGCGGAAGTGACATCACCCGACCCTTGACCCTCTGATGACATCACAGGAAGTGATGTCATTAGACCCCGCCCCAAAGTGATATAGCGGGTAGAGATGGAACACGACATTTCACCCGTTGACAAAACAGGAAGTGGCATCACATAGCATTGTACACTATGAAAAATATAGTTATGATATCACTATATGATGTACATTCATACAAGAATGGATCGCCATATGTTTATTGGCCCGTATTACCAAATGACTGTGTATGCAAGCAGACGTCCATGACCAAATGATAAGCGTAAGTGCTATATAATAACACATCATTAAGCGCTTTATATAGAAAAAATATACACCCAATATCACCCAACCTGTGTTGGTACTCATTTATCGACCTCAGAAGGATGAACGGCTTAGGCTTAGTGAGGCGTTTAAGAACAGACTAAATCAGTGACTCACCCCCTGAAGTGTGCCTGAAATAAAGATTTAATGAGGCCAGCAATTACTGTATAGAATTCCAGAAAGACACATTATTTGGTATTCCTATTCTTTCTTATTTAGGGTCAGTGCTGAAAGTGTTAGAACAAAAATAAGAACAAGTGCCTCAAGTCTTTCTTTTTAAGGGGCCTGAACAAGAAAGCCAGCCACCCCAGAAGTAAAGAGTCACAGCCCAGGAGCTTGCATAACTTTAAAAAAAAAAAAGAAAAAAAAAATTTTTTTTTTTTTTAGTAGAGGTCGCAAGGGACACCACAGAGGTCGCAAGGGACACCACAGAGGTCGCAGTTGCGACCCCTGGTGACCCCCAAATGACGTCCCTGATATAGTGCTGGGGGATAAGGTTACAAGAGTATGACTATGTGATCATCCACAAGCCCGGAGGAGAAGCCAACCCGGCAGACTACCTGTCAAGACACCCACCGATGGGAAATGATGACACCCTAGCCCATGAAGCCGAAGAATACGTCTCGTACCTGTCCTCCAACGCCATTCCACCAACAATTTCAACAGCAATATTTGCAGAATGAAGTAAGGCCGACCCGACAATCAAAGCCGCCATACACCTCACCCGCTCCAACAAATGGAGAGAATGGCAAGAAAGAGGAAACCGAGGGGAGGGGGCAGACAAGAAAGACCTAGACCGCCTAGCCAAAATACACATGGAGCTGGTGGCCACCGTCCAAGACAGACTATTACGAGGGAATAGGCTAGTGGCCCCAAAAGACCTACGGAAGACACTAGTAGCACTAGCCCATGAGAGCCACAGGGGAATTGACAATACAAAAATTATCCTAAAAAACCACATCTGGTTCCCGTACATGGATATGATAGTGGAAGACATGCTGGCACACTGCAGACCCTGCCAACTAGCAGCGAAGAAGTCAAACCCAAGCCCCCTACAGCCGATGACACTTTTAGAGAGACCCTGGAAAAAAGTTGCAATGGATTTCTACGGACCACTAGAGGAAGGCGGATACCTACTTGTAATCATCGATGAATACTCAAGGTTTCCTTTCATCAAACATACGCCCTCAACATCATTCTCTGATACTGCACCCATCATAGTTGAACTATTCAGTTAATGGGGCATCCCCAACATTGTCAAGACGGACAATGGGTCCCCATTCCAAGGACGCGAATTCGCCAAACTCGCAGACCATGTTGGCTTTCACCATCAAAAGGCTAACCCACTCTGGCCCCAAGCCAATGGAATGGTGGAACGATTCATGGTCACCATAAAATTAACAAGACAGAAAGCCCCATCAGAACAAGTATCTCAAACTCAGGCTATCTGCGGCATGCTCCGAAGCTACCGAAATACGCAACACGGTGCGACTGGGAAAACGCCAGCCGAACTAATGGTGAGGTACCGACCCCGGACACGTCTCCCACAGTAGGATGACTATACACCAGAAGAAGACGCAGTCATAAGGGAACGAGACGCCGAAAAGAAGAGGAAAGCCAAAGAGTGGGCCGACAAAAAGAGGAATGCAAAAGGCCCCAGCTAGAAGTAGGACAAACAGCCCTAGTATGACAAAACCAGAGGAGGAAAACGGATACCCGCTATGACCCTGAACCTCGAATCATCACAGCCATGAAGGGACCCATAATAACTGCAACAGGCGAACCAGGGGAGATAACCCGGAACGTATAATTCTTCAAAAGACTGTACCTCGATGATCAGGAGGCGCCAGAGGTAACCGCCAAGGACTCAGAAGAAGAGGACGACACAGCCCCCCCCGGTTGAGGCAACAGGCGAAAGTCGAGAGTCTCCAGGCAGACCCCACAGGACAGTGAGGAGACCGTGAGACTCATTGAACAGATGTGACCCCGGCTTTCATGTTAAGCATGGGGGAGGTGTTGTATCTGATTAGAAAGGGACGCAGCCCTTTAAGAGCAAACACACACACCAGGGCGGGAGGGGGGTGGATGGGGAGGAACAGGGGGAACGTTGGGCAGTTAAAACTATGTTGAGAATAAAGGTGGTTGACACCAGCAGCGGCTCCACGCATCATCAGTGAGAATGCGTATGAGTGAATGAGGGAGAGGCCCTAACAACTCCCACCATATATATATATATATATATATATATATATATATATATATATATATATATATATATATATATATATATGTGTTTAAACTTATTTTGGTAAATTATTTCTTTATTTTGAGTTCGGTAAAACGTACCTCGCTAAAACATTTTTCGTTAAAATCACAGGATACCATCCCATAGGTCTCCATGGAATGGGATTGCTGCAATCACTAGCACCGGTAGTACCAGTGCTAGAGATTGGAGAAATCCTTTGCCGCTAGGGGTCTTAACTCCTGGCCCTGAACTCGGAGTGTGCCAGTCCGGTAAAAAGGCCGGATCTGGTATTACCGACCATTTTACTGAAATTGTTATTACACCAGCACATTCATAATATGGTTCAAAGTCAGGAGTAGCCAGGCAAATCTTTTCTGCAGCAACTATTCCAGTTCATGGTAATGGTAATGTTTATTTATAAAGCACCTATACACAAGCCAAGTGTTTCAAAGCGCTGAAGGAGGGTGGGAACATGGGGAAAGACAACTGTCGAATCAGAGCTCTTGTAATTCTGAGACGGTAATAGTCTGCAGAGGCTTAAAAAGGTAATGGGTGGGGTCTTAAATGTCAGTAGGGTCCCTTAAAACAGACCAGGGAGACAGGAACACTATTGGTACCTTTATTCTTGCTTTGTAGCTTTTGGTTGTTGAACAGGAAGTGTGGAAGCTTTTGGCACCAAGCTGGGTTTGGATCAGCCACAATGGGATCCAATGGTTCTGTGTGTGTTTACCCCTGATTTGTTCACACCAAAATATTTCAATTTGGAATTTTCATCATTTTAAAATTCAGACGAGCAGTAACATGCGTGAGTGGACCAACATGGCTCCCCATTAAGCCACAACACACCCCAAAAAGTAATTACTCCTTTTCTAAAATTACTAACTGTACCTTTCTTTAAATGGTGAATTTCTTGGCGATTACTATTCTGCACTGAAGAATGTGTGTAGTGAATATTCTGCAATGAAATCCCTGGGAACCAATCTAATGATGCAGTGCTGTTCAGCAGCGTATACGGCTTGCGGGTCAAAGACGGTAAGAAATAGCAGGCAATATCAGGTCTGCAGCACTGGAAGACTTACTATCCATAGATGCGTACATGTGAAGACTTGGTGGGGAGCATGCTCCACTAGCTCAACTGTGTGTCATGGTACTGCAGCAACAACAGCTTGGGGCCAGAAGAAGCTGGCAACAAGGCAGACGGTGTCGAGTTGGGGGCGCTAGAAGATTTGTCAGATGCAGAGACAGCAGCGCTTCGACATCAACGTTGAGAAAAACTCTGCATGAAGCAGTCAAAGGTGAAAATGAATCTGTCATTTCCCTTGCAAGCCTGGACAGCCTTGAAGCAGTTTGGAGAAGCAGGGTGAGCCAGTGGTGACTTCTTTGGTTCGTTGTTTGCTGGGGGACCCTATTCAAAATCTCCAGGGGCAAGGTGAATCCCTAGTTCTGAATTTCCTAGCCAGGTAGGCTTCTAAAGAACAATTGTAGGGTCTGTCACCTCCACTGAGCAGGATTCTTGGTACCAGCTATTGCATCAGGCCTTGCCCAGCGAGTAGTTCCCTCCAAATGTTTATCTAGGATGGTTGATGGAAATGGTGTCCCCTTTTCTTGGGCGTCTGTGTATTTGTACCTCTATGGAGTAAAGCTTTGGAGCAGACAGTTTTCCCAAAAAATGTTCCAGGTGTATTCCTTCTTCTTTAGTATTCCAAAGATCATTTAAAAAGACTGGGGGTCCAAACCTGGCAGTCCAGAATCTTCTGCCTGAGGATGTCATACCCCTACTGGTCTGTACAGGAAGTTTGGCAGTAGGAAATCCTAAAATGGTGGAACCTCTCTCTTGCTGGAAATTCCTATTCTGGGCTACCATACTCAGCCCCTTCTCCTGTCTAAATACATCCAGTTTCTGTTATTTACCACCATGGTGTAAGCTGCCTTGGGGAGGTTTTCTATGTTCTAGAGGAGGTGACAGGCCTTATCTGAGAGATCAATTGGGGGCGGGTGTTCTGGGCTTGTCCCAAATGGTTATTTTGGGGGAAACTCAGTCCCCAGATGCTGATGCACATAAGGCCCTGTCCTTGATTTAGGCGTCAATGAAGCTGACAATATAGTGACACCAATAGGTTTTAGCGAGTATACTTGTCACTTGCCAGACACCACCATGTCAAAACTAGACATGCCTTATATTTATATATTCATCTGATAGCAGGATCTGGGGGTAAACAATTTTACAATTTAATATAAGATCAGGACTAGCGATGGTTAAAGGAAGATCTGAACTGCATGACGTTTGGTTTCATACGCCTTTGGCAGAAACACACATGACAGATTGTAACTACCATGTCGTCAAACTACTAGGCAGCTGCTAAGAGGTGTGTAAGTAGACAGGCCCAGCAGAGTTATTTTTGAGGAGTGAGTATTATTGAAGTGGGATATGATCAGAAGATATCACAGAGACAGAGTTACCCTCATCATTTTATTCCACCCTCACAGTTAGCATTCTGTCACATGAACCAGCTCAGTCTGTGATTTCTCTATTCCCTTCTCTTTTCTAAACCATCTCATCATCACAACGCTCCCTGGCTCCTCCATCTCATCCTTCACCCCTTTGGGCTCCTCCCATGAAGCAATTTCCAGCCATCTATGGTCTTTCTCTCCTTCACGCCCTTGGACCTCTCCAAACTCCTACACTCTGCTCTCCCTTAGACTAAGGACTATTATTACCTCAGTCTCTATTTGTTCACCTCCTCCCAACTCCTGATACTTTTTTACAGGAGGGCCCAACGCCCTTCCTAGGGTCTTGACATCTCTGGATCAGGAATGGCATTCTTGAGACTAAGTTTGAAAGCAGGCAAAGAGGATTTCAAGGGCTTCTTTATTCTTCGGGGTACAGCAAGGCAGGATACACCAGTCATCATAAATCAGGACTCCAAAAATTCTCCAATAAGCTCTGAATTCTGCCTCCTTATATATATTTTGCATTTGGCACAGCATTCTATTTCATGATGCAGTTCACTCTTATTGGTTTAAACACTCAAAGACAAGCCCTTTTACCTTCGAGGGTTGGTTGACTGAACAGTCATTCACCAAGCTCCCATGTCATATCTATGCATGCAACTAATTAAAATTGTGTGTAATACACTTGACCTTTACAAGGAATCCTTTGAGGCATCAAGAGAGAACATTTCTGACGTCCGTCCTGAGATATTTATAGCAAGTTGCACCATGTCTCCCTGTCACAGGTTGTCAGCTGTGTGCCCACTCTGCGAACCCAACAAATGTTGCTAGTTTGAAACAGCTGCATGCACTAATTGCTATCTTCCCTTAAACACTACATGGCTTCCCCGGCCCACCACTGTCAAGATAACAGCCCAGAAGTCCAGACAGTATGTTCTCTTCTTCTGGACCTCCAATGAACTGCTTATGACAGAATTATATAATTATTTCTGACATGACTTGCAAATAACTACCATCTTAGAAATTGCCTCACTATGCCTGGTTATCACATAATGGTGGAACAACCTATTCTTGATCAGAACTTGGTACCTGCTCAGATTTGAATCTAGATTTTGAGTAACTATGATAAGCATGCACTACTTGACATACTCTCTACTGCGCAAGACATTCTGACCCCAAAAATGTATGTCGCCCTACAATGTGTTTTCTTGCCCCCATAAACCCTACAAACCTGATTGTTGCACACTCGGAACTATTGATCATCCTGACAAGTTATCTGCATTTGGTTTGAGGGGGTTGGGGTCTATATACATTATATTCAGTTTGAGGGGGAGGGGGCTACCTTTTGTACACTTGACTACTATCCCCTTGTAATGTTCTCCTGCTTAAACTTCCTGGTATTCTCCTCCATGTCCATTGGTCCTCCTTATACCACCACTGGGCCCATCATGCACTAGCATGGGGAGACACCTAGCCCCCCTGATAGCCTTACTTGATGTCCCCAGAGTCAAGCAGGCGACTTAGTCATAATACATAAATACATAATCTCCTGAACATCTACAAAGTCCATCCTGATCTCACTTTCTACTCTATCAACCAAAACAATCATCATCAGCTTGCTCCACAGCAGGCTGGATTACTGGCCCACACTCCTCATGTAACACCCCTCTACTCCTCTAAACAAGCTCCTGAAATTGTCTACCCTTACTCTATGTAACCTCCTACAGTCCTTGCTTACCTCTGTGCAACTCCTTTACGACGGTGTCTAACCATTCACAGTAGATCTAGATTCAAGTGTATTTTTCTTATGTTTAAATCCATTGTTGGACTAGACCTCTGACCACCTACCTGCCTTCAGCTATCTTTTTTACTCTTACAATCACACTCTGCAGTGAAAAGCTCACTTCAACCTAACCACCCCCTTCAACCTTGTGAAGTCCCCCTTTGTTGCTTCCTCACCCAAACGGACTCCCCTTTACTTGCACTCCTTACAGCCCAAAATAAAAAAAGATGTCAGCCGCCACTGACTTCAAGATTTCCCCCTTTGATGCACCTTCTCTCCCATGGGGGAACCCTAGAGTCTTCGAGTGCTATCACCCTCCCTGCAATGACCCTCAACCACCATCACTCCTGGATTGCAAACCATCATATACCTGCCAAGACTCAAGATGTGTTTAAAGAAGGTCTTGTGCTGTCTCCATTCACTTTTTCCAGCTCTTTCCCAGTCACCAGGGGGTGAACTGCTCCAGCCATCAGTCTGCCCTTCCTTTAAAAGTGCTTCTCGGTGAATCACTTTTCATCTTCAGTAAACAAAATAAATAAATATAAAAAAAGATTAGACTTATATCAAGGTAAAGTTCCTTGGGGAGTTTTACATCAACCTGCTGCTTACAATGAGCAGATTACAAAATGATTAAAGTTTATTCTATAAAGCATTAATATGCGATAACTGCCCTTGACCTTTGGTATGTGCCCTCATGCTGGCATTGACACCCATAGCTTAGGTGGTGAAGAACTAACTCGTAATTATGTCATATTGAATGTTATGTTATGTATGAAGCCCACCATCCCTATCCGCATGCCCTTGAAACGCTGAACAGTAATTCATATTATTTTATAGGACAATGGACCAACAAAGAGCAGGAATGGATGACCCATTTCTTCATACTATGAATCCCAAATATCTGTGTGCCTTGCCACACGAAAAATACTATTAAAAATACATCCAGCTGGATTCTGGGGGTGCGACAACGGCACCCCCCTTCCACTGCTGATGTTTTTACCATGCTGAGCTGGCCTCTGGGAAAGATAATTGGCTGACATCAGCTATGAACCCCACACTGGGGAACCCCGACTGCGTTCACAAAGCTCTCAATTGGGCGCTACACGACCTCCCCATTCCCAGTGTAGTAATTCTTTTTTTATGTGTTTAAGACACAATAGGTCTTTTCGCAGCATATAAAATATTAGCATGTAACATATCAACATACCAAGCCATTAGCATGGCCCT
The DNA here is from genome assembly GCF_040938575.1 of Ambystoma mexicanum. Taxonomy (NCBI): domain Eukaryota; kingdom Metazoa; phylum Chordata; class Amphibia; order Caudata; family Ambystomatidae; genus Ambystoma; species Ambystoma mexicanum. Next base: position 154,356,166 of record NC_090936.1, read on the forward strand.
TTGAGGATTATGAAAAAGAAGAAGTATAATCAGTAAAATTCATCAACCGTGGGATATTGCCAAAGATTACATTTGCTGATACATAAAAACCTCTAACTTCATGGTACAATTCATGCTTATGGATTATTATACATAGGTGGGTAAATCATTCACACACGATCATCTAAGAAGGTTACTTACAAATATTAATATTAATATATATATATATATATTTTTTTTTTTCTTTTTGTCCCTGGAGGATAGCTCAGGGGCAACATGCTCGCCTTGGAAGCAAGAGGACACGGAGCAACATAGGTTCGATCCCTGGGTCCGCACTTTGAAACCTCTGTGTATTAAGCATGTTATGAATATCATATCATATACTTTTTAATTTAATGTTGTAATTGGTTGGAGCCAGGTGTGATGAACAGGGCATGGTCTGAATGTAAGTCGGTCATCATGCTTCCCTGTAGCTGATTATATGAAGTTGAATAGCTTAGAACATGACCGCTTTCACAGCAATATGATTGATGTGTGCCCACAAAGAAAATACATGTCTTGATGACTGGTGTAAGATTGGCCTTCACCCTTGCCAGCTTGCCGTAGGCACTCTGGAGGCATTCCCACAAAGGGAACATAACTTGGCCTATTTTCACAATTAATGCTTTAGTCTTAGTACTGATGCAAACAGGCATCAAATGCCTAAAATGTGATGTCTGTACAATAACATTTAATCGATCAATGGGGAGGGAGATAATAGATTCAAACTTTGCATAGGATTGGTGCTGATCCCATAGCCATTTGTTTCGTGAGAGAGGTCTTCCAGACAAAAGCCATTATTCTGAACCCATTTAGCCCTTTTATCGCTCGGCATATTACAAGACACTAAACATTGCAATTATTGTGAGCGGCAATGCATCCACTTAGGGGAAACATCAGCACGAGCCGAGCCAGCTGCAGAGGGTAGACCCCATACACTCTATGGTTTGAAAAGGGAACATAATAAGAATACATGATCACTATAGATTTAAGCAGAAGCTGCTCATCAATAATGAGCAAAGGTGTGCTGACCCACCACCCATTATGGATGGGTTACGCCAGCCCAATGACTGTGGCGTTGCCCGTAATGACGGGCTTACGCGGCGGCGTGACGTTGCACGCCGCCGCCGAGAGTATAAATAAAGGGGCGTTCCCAGCCGCGAGCAGAGCGACCGGGAAGCCCGAACTGAAAGGCTGTGTGTGTGTGTGGCCTTTCGGGTGGGGGCTTACGGGCACGCAGTGGGGGCTCAGGACCGCCCCCAACAGTGGCGACGAGCGAGTTCGGATGCCTGGGCCCGGCGGTGCAGGCTTCTGAATTTTTTCTGCATGAACGGAGCGCCTGGATGCTCCGTCTTACGGCGTGGCTGTGGCTCGTACACGCAGCCGGCGACCATTTTGTCTGGTAGGCCGCGGATGTTCTCCGAGCTCCGGTTTGGAGGGGGAAGTGAATCCGGGCCAAATTTTTGGAAATTCTGCTTGCAGGCAGCATGATCTGCACACCCATCGTTGGATTGTGGATTTTCATGTAGTTTTGGTGCTACTACGTCGTGTGAAAGCCAGGAGAAGGGTTAACATGGCTGGACCTGCTTAGCCTACTCCATGCTTATGGCTTAATTTTTGGAACACCTATACATTGGTGGATGCCAGCGGATGGAGACAGCATTTTTCTTCGTCCCCTTCATCATCAAGTGGCTGTAGTATCTTCTTCGTCCTCTTCATCATCGGAGAAGGCTGTGATTGAGAGACATTCACACCAGCATGCTTGGTTCCTGGTCCTTGGAGCTGGTGCCCGTCCCAGGTGAGCTGTCAGGCTCGCAGTGTGTACCTGGTATCGGATTTGACTGTTATAGACACTCACACTGTGGATGGTGAAGGGTGGCTGAGTTGCAACCTCCAGGACAACTGGTGGGGGTGCCTGTGCGCTCAGACCTATGTTTGACTCTGAAGATTCGGATGACGGGGCAGGGGCTGCGCCGATCCCTCAACAAGCTGGGCAGCCTCCAGTAATTCCAATGCAACAGCCGATACCGGCTCCACAGTTGCCCCTGCAAGGACCTCCAGCAGTGCTGCCAGCTGCCCAACCTGGAACCCCATCATGGCTCAGGCAAGAGCACCTGCGGCCCACGCTGCTCTGCAGCCCATTCCGGAATTTGACGCATCGGGGTCACCTTCGAGAATGGGCCCCCGGTGGAGGAGATGGATGAGTCACCTTGATATGTATTTCAGGGCCTCTCAGGTGACGGACGATGACAGCAGAGTGGCCACCATGCTGTACTCCGCAGGGCCTGCGGTCCAGGAAATATTTGAATCCCTCACACCTGCCAATGCCTCCTACGATGCGGCCAAGGCGGCACTCCTTGCACATTTCCTCCCCCTTGCTAATGTGGACTATGAGAGATTTGTTATGCTGTCGGCCAAACAGAAAGATGATGAAAGGCTGGACACCTTCTATGGTCGTTTGCGCCGCCTCTCCCTAGGATGTGCGTGGACGGATGCGGAAGACATGATGCGCACAATGTTAATCCAGGCATGCTCCTCCGGCAAACTCAGGAGGCAGGTCCTGAGAGAGCCAGGCATCACTCTGCCCCGCATACTGGAGCTCGGCCGTTGCCATGAGGTGGCGGAGGCTCGGGCCAATAAGATGGAGGCAGGATCCCGGTCAGTGAGATCGGAGGAGGTGTGCGTCGTGTGGCGAGGTGGCAGAGGCATGAGACGTCCTGGTGGAGGACCCCGCGACAGGGCAGGCAGAGCCGGGAAGTCGTGCCAGAAATGCGGGTACGACCTTCCTCACCCGGCAGAATGTCCGGCGGTGGGAAAGACCTGTGGCAGATGTGGACTGGCCGATCACTTTTCAAGGGTATGCCGTGCAGCCCTGCCGGTGATGGTGCCGAGAGGCCAGGCACGGACTTGGAGTCCACGCCAGAACCCGCCGCCGAATGTGGCCCAGGTAAATCAGGGCGAAGTGGATCCCCAGGTGGAGGGTGCTGAGGAGGAGGACGAGGAGAACATCTTTTTCGTCTCGAGCGTGGAAATCCTGAAAAGAAAGAGCCGGAGGCAGCCCAGATGTGTGGTGGAGGTCAATCACTCCCCAGTCCCGGTGCTCGTGGATACGGGGGCCTCCGTCAATATAATGGCCAGAGGACATTATGACACGCTTGAACCCCTCCCAGGTCTGGACACACCGAAGGCTCGCATATTTGCGTTTGGAGGGCTGGAACCGATTCCACTGGATGGTGCCTTTATAGCCAGTGTTGAACATGACAGCTCACAGATCAAGGCTTGCTTCTATGTAACTCCTGTGAGTGACAACACCCTGCTCAGCTGTGCCGCTGCCGGGGCCCTGGGGATTGTCAGTTTCGCCTATTCAGTCTACATGGAAGACATCAATGATCTCCTAGACAAGTACGCAGCACTCTTCAGTGGGATCGGAAAGATGACCGGTGAACCGGTTCGGCTTCACATTGATGAGTCGGTCCAACCTATTGCCCTGAAACACCGTACCGTTTCATCTAAGAGAGCAGGTGGACAAGGAGCTGGACAGTTTGGTAAACCTGGACATCATCGAAAAGGTGGAGGGCCCGACCCCCTGGGTGTCTCCGATCGTGGTGGCCAGAAAACCTAAGCAACCTGATTCTGTCTGCATCTGTGTCGACATGAGGCTCCCTAACAAGGCAATAAAGAGGGAGCGGCATCTCACACCCACGATCGACGACATAATTGCGGAAGTACAAGGGGCTCGGTTCTTTTCAAAACTGGATCTCCGAGCAGGTTACCACCAGGTCGTTCTCCACCCCGAGTCCAGGTACATAACAACATTTACCACCCACCGGGGATTGTACCGATATAAGAGGTTGATTTTGGGGTGTCAACTGCCGCTGAGGTGTTCCAGAACATTATTAGGGGTGCCCTGGCAAACCTCGAGGGCGTCCTCAACATCAGCGATGACATTCTGGTGTTCGCGAAAACAGATGTGACCCATATGAGGAGGCTGGGAAAGACCCTGGAACGGCTCCAGTCACTGGGCCTTACCCTTCATAAGGAAAAATGTGAGTTCATGCGCACCTCCATTGAATTCTTCGGCTTTGTGTTCAAGGAGGGAGGGGTATCGCCCGATCCAAGAAAGGTCCAGGACATCAAATCGGCACAACCTCCCGAATCGGTGTCTGATGTGAGGAGTTTTCTGGGGATGGTGACCTACTATGGGCGTTTCATCCAAAACCTCGCCTCAAGATCGGAACCACTCTGGGCCCTAAAGAAGAAGGAGTCAACGTGGCACTGGGGCCCACTTGAGCAGGCCGCTTTTGAGGACATTAAAACTGCCCTCACGACGGAAGACACCATGGCATTCTTCGACCCCGCCCTGGAATCAGAGATCGTTTTTGATGCAAGCCCTTTTGGCCTGGGGGCCGTGCTAACTCAGGTGGACCGCAACGGGGGAGTTCGCCCCGTGGCATATGCCAACAAGGCACTCTCAGAGACTGAGCAGAGGTACTCCCAGATCGAGCGGGAGGCCCTGGCGGTGCTGTGGGGCTGCAGACATTTTCGACTCTATGTCTTGGGTCGTCCGGTGACGGTGGTAACCGATCACAAACCGTTGCTTCCAATCCTGGTTGGGTCATCGTCAAGGCCCCCAGCCAGGATTGAGAGATGGATGCTCGCCCTCCTTGAGTACTCCGTTACCTTGGTATAAAGGCCCAGGGCCAACAATGCAGCGGACTACCTCTCCCGCCACCCGGGGGTGTGCGGGGGAGAGGGGCATGATATCTGCGAAGAAGAGGCTGGCAGCCATGTACGGATGGTGGTGGAGGCGGCCACACCAAACGCGATGCCACTGGCGGAGCTGGAGGCCGCGGCGGCCCAAGACGAATGCTTTCAAATACTGAGGCACTCGATGCAACACTGCTCCTGGAAGTCCGTCCTCGAGGCTGTGGCCGGGCGGACACAAGAGGCCAGAACAACACTTGAACAGCTGTGGAAAGTGAAGGACGAGTTGTCGTTTTCGGAGTCGGGCCTGCTGCTCCGGGGTGACCGGATTGTCGTCCCCCTGTCAAAAGTGAAGGAGGTCATCACTTTGGCCCACCATGGACATCAAGGCGCAGCCAAGACCAAGGCGCGGCTCCGGTTGAAGGTCTGGTTTCCTGAACTAGAGAAGAGGGTTGATGACTTTGTAGCGGCATGCGTGTGGTGTCAGGCAGCCTCTCCTCTGCAACGGGAGCCGGCAATAGAAGCGATGCCCCGAGGCACACGGCCTTAGGAGGTCGTCATCGTGGACTTTGGATCGACGTCGGTGGGCACCCACTTCCTGGCAATTGTCGATGAGTACTCTAGATATCCAGAGGTGGAGTTTGTCGAATCCGTGGCGTTTGAGCATGTGGTGGTGGCGGTGGAGAAGATCTTTGCAGCCCACGGGTTTCCCCACACTCTGTGCTCAGACAATGGGGCTCCTTTCCAAAGTGAGCGGTTCTCCGAGCTCAGGGAGAGCTGCGGGGTGCAGCACAGGAAGGTGTCACCGCTGTGGCCCCGAGCCAATGGCGATGCGGAGAGACTCATGCGGACTCTCTCGAATCGCCCAGGGACAGGGTCTGCCCCTACAACGGGCCCTGTACCAATTCCTGCGGGTGTATTGCACCACCCTGCATGCCTCAACTGGAGTGGCTCCCGCAGAAGCGCTGTTCAAGAGATGCCCCCGGGGCCTGCTACCCGAGGCTGTGGAGAAATAGCCTGGAGTGATTGATAACCAGCGGGTTGAAATGGAAAGGCGAGTGAGAATTGACCAGGAAAACCTGCGAAGGGGTCTCCGGCCTCAACGGCTTGAGCCGGGAGACGAAGTTCTAGTCCGAAACCGACACCCCCATGGGAAACTCTCACTCCCCTATGAACCCGAGCCCTTGGATGTTGTGGCGGTCAAGGGATCCATGGTGACGGCCTTGGATGGGCGATCTGCCGTCACCCGGAATGTGAGTTTCTTCAAGAAACTGGGTGATCCACGGACTGAAACGCCACCTGAACCTGACCCACCAGAGGACCCTGATGATGGAGATCTTCGGGAGGATGTCCCAGACTCCCCAATCCGGGGAGCCGCGGCTGTGGGACATCACGGGCCGGAGGTAGGCAGGGGGTACCCCCAGAGGGCTGGGCGAGGGAAACCTGCTTACCTCAGCGAATATGTACTTGGACACTTAGCCAGTAAACTGTGATGAAGGGATCCGGGTGGTTGACAAAGAGGTGTTGGGTGTGCAGTGGTGGTTTGCAGTGTAGCTGTGTGTTAAGAGTTATTATAGTTAAAAGTGCAGTTGTTGTGGTTCCTCCCGAAAAAGGAGGAGTGTGGCGTTGCCCGTAATGACGGGCTTACGCAGCGGCGTGACGTTGCACGCTGCCGCCCAGAGTACAAATAAAGGGGCCTTCCCGGCCGCGAGCAGAGCGACCGGGAAGCCCGAACCGAAAGGCTGTGTGTGTGTGTGTGTCCTTTCGGGTGGGGGCTTACGGGCACGCAGTGGGGGCTCATGACCCCCCCCCCCCAACAATGACAACACTGGGTGCTCTCTCGGCAGAAGCAAGGCAGGCTTTAAATATGAAAGGGAAGTGGTTTCTCTTCGACAATTTTCAGTACCCGGGCATGATTGCCAAATGGGCCATGCAAGGTCAAGGGTGTTATGCTTCCCCAGGCTTCCATATGCCATTGGGGATGTAGGGTGGGGTACCGTGGGCTTCAATGTGCATAGGGGCACTCCTTTGACTTCCCGCACATTTAGAGAGCCTGTTATAACAAGACGTGATGGGCAATGCCAAAGGTTTGGGTTTTGGAGTAGGCATGGTAAAGGCCCGTGCCGGGCACTGCCGTAGTGGTATTAACTGGCCCTTGATGGTAGCAGGTTCAGAATGGTGCATGAAACTGGGTATCTAAGAACAATGCCTGGCAAATGCCTAATACTTATAAGCAAGCCAAAACTGGTGGCTTTGCCAATGATTGTTTTAGCAGAACTTCATTGAAGGACAGACACAGTGCTTATCAATCGAGTGGGTAAAGGCAGAGCTGGATAAGACATTGTTATTACACCAGTAGCAGGTTTACAGCTTCAATTAAGCCATCAACTCCCAGAAGACTGCTTTGAACAAACACTGGCTGGCACTTCGAGTGCACAGTTTGATGGTACAGCTTGAGTAAAGCGAGCTCGCAGAGTTCCCATGAGGAGGTGTTTTGGATGGGGAGGGACAGGAACTGGGTGGAAATGGCCACAGGAATTAACATGGCCATGGGCAGCCAATGGATGGGCAAATAACCAAACAACACTTACAAGCTGTGTCCCTCCTCATATGCCATTCCTCCCTGTCTGCACTCTAATTTAATAGTTTCGGCATATAGGTGGCACTGTTGGTCAGCGTGCTGGGCGTAGACGCACAACCGATCTTTTTAGGACTACGGAAGACGTGTATAATGGTGATGGTGGTGACGGACCTGGTGAATACAAAGAGGTGAGAAGAAGGACTGTCTGGTTTGGCAGCTAAGAGAATACTGCATTACACAGACTGAATTCCTATAGCAGGACATACATAAGGAATGCACGCACCCAGGTAGGATTTTGTAATAAGCCTCAGGGAGTTGGCAATAAAATGTGACTTTGAAGACTGAACAGACAAAATGATCGGCAACGTGGTGATAATTCAGAGGAAGAACCCACAGATTCAAGAATAGTTTACCCAAAAGATTGTAATAATAATAGTCCAATAAATAAATAAATAAATAAACAAACAAATAAATAAATAATTTGACAGAAGAGGTAGCTGCAAGACGCAGAGCCAAGGAAGAGGATGTGCACCAAAGGGATATGAAAGAGATGCTGCAGCACAGAAAGCATGCATCTCGTGACCAGAGAGTATTCTAAGAAGGTACCAAAGCCCAAGTCAACAAAGGCTCAATAGTGATGCTCACGTGACCAACACAAAGACTGTGCAGCCAGAGGTAATGTAGGCTCTTTCTGAAGCTGCCTAGGCTCCTACACAAAAGCATGCAGTTCAGGATCCTCCAGACCAGCAGTGGTGGCAGGAACAGACAGCAATATCAATGGCCCTTGGAGGGAATCTGATATGATAGTACCTACAGTCCAACTGAAAGGACCAGCGCAGGGAGAGGACCCTCACTGCAAAGTATACATAGATGGAAACCCTATCACACTCATGCAAGATTCAGGGTCAAGCCTCATGTTTATCCCTTTCGTCAAATTCAAAGCATTGTAAAACAAAGACAAGCTCAAAACGAAGAAATCAGACGTCTGACCGGGGGCATCTGGTGGAATCAAGATACACCAACTGGGGTTCAAGGACCATATCCTAGATTTCAAATCTCAACCCAAATAAAGGAGCATCTACAAAGTAAAGAAGTGCCTTCTCATCCTAGGATGGCGCCACCAACGAAAACTACAGATCAAAATGGACCCTTCCCGAGAAGACAAGGTACTCATTGTGAACGAAGGTATGTGTCGTTGCATCGAGTACTCAATATGGCCTATTTCCAGGGCAATATACTCATATATGGTGAGCCACGGATAAACCATAAGAGAACGCAGGACATAGAGTTCCGAATATAGCAGGATGCTGGCACCCGGAAGCAAACGTGAGCAACAGGATGAGGAATAGGGAGTGGCACTGATGAAAGGACCTGGTAGCTGAACATGTAGACACTCTTGCCACTGAAGCAAACGATCAGATGAATACTTTCATGGGAATGACACAAAGTATTACTCCAAATTAGTAGAGAATACACCACAAAACAGATCCTTTGAGAAAACTGCCGAAGTAAGGGGAAGAGTATCTATGGAACTCAGAAACAGGATCAAAGTGGGCATGGTCGATGCTTCCTATCTCCGGCCACTTGATCCCACACTATCCATATGCATCACGGTGGATAACAGTGTGTTCATGCTTGGTGCTGCACTCATGCAGACATTCAAAGGTGAGAGGCAAGTGGTTGCTTTCACCTCTGAGGCCCGGGCCGCAGAAGAACCAAACTGTTCTTAAGCAGAGAAGGAGATGCTGCGGTGTACATAGCTACTTACCACTTCAGAAGCTACGTTGGATCAGGCCGTTCAGTGTCCCTCCTGAGCCAGGAGGCACCAAACCATCCACCCTTCATTTTGCACGGCCATTGCCTAAGATGCAAGAATCCCTTACAGTGGTACGCGTACTCGGGTGGAAAAACAACAGGACTAGCTGTCCCCCAAGACTGCCTGTGAACACTGAATAAGAAGTGACATGCTGTTAGGACAAATGCACAGTGGTCGTAGTATAGGGGGAAATCATGTACACTGATGCCTCATTAGGTGAAAAGAAATTAGAGGTCAAGAGAGGATCAGAAAACTCCATGGCTGAATTAATGACCTCCGTAAAAAAAAGCTGTTTTCCTCATCCCTTTCAGCCCGATATGAAAGAATCCCCAGAAATCCCAGCAGAACAAGAGCTAATCCTGAGAACTAACCAAGTAATTCCTCTGAGTGGCACAAGGTCAGATCACATCCATGGCTCATAAGGGATACACAAATACACACATGTGAAACGTGTAACCACAGTGACACAAGCTTCAGCACCAAGCATGCGTCCCTCCAAAATGTCTTGTTTGAGAAGTGCATGAGAGAAGTTTTCAGGGTGCTTCACTGCACTGATGGGGCAGATGTGGCCTGAGATCAGATCCGGAATTCTGCTTGTAGACTGTTTCTCCAAGTAGATTGAGTTATATGTTATGCCAGGAATAAATGCAAGAGCCAGCATTAGGAAACTCGAACCGATGTACCAAAGAGGAGACGTCCCTCAGGAGGTGGTGATGGGTGCTGGGGTTCAATTAATGTGGCACAACATGAAGACATTTCTATGAGACGGCAACGTCAAACAAATCAAGGTAGCTCTGTATCACCCCCAAATAAAAGGCCAAGTAGAAAGGGCCAACAGGTCGAAGAAAGCCTGCAACGCACAGCTTCATCAGGCCAAGCTCTAGCGGAAGGTGCCGAGACAGCCGTAGCAACCCACAGACGTACGCCCCGAATTGGAACACGTGAAAGCTCATTCCATATGCCGAGAGGGCATAGGGGACAGGGGGTGTGCAGGTCTCATACCCACAGGTCTACACAATTTCCAGAAAAGACATGTCTTCCCTTACATGCCAGAAAAAGGCCCTAGATGTTTCAACTTCCTTGCACTACCTCAAGTGTTGCCTGTACATATGATTCATATGCCCGCCTCAACCTTGTACTTCAACAAACTAGAACAGTCTGCTCCTCTGGCACTAAACATCTATTGGAATCCTCCCTGGATGTCAGGATCATTCATAATAATAGGTGTCTTGTCTTCAGTAGCTTTCAGGGACTGTTTGGGTAGACAACAGCCTTTCGTGGATTTTTAAATATGAAAAAAAAATGTTTTTAAGGAAGAATTGGTGTTGGTTTTAATCCCCACAAGAGCATCTACCGGGTTCTCCATTCATCTAATCGTGGCTAGGTATTTGGTTTCCACCTCAAATTCACCTTGGACATCTGAAACTCCAACATCACACTTATGCAGAGGTTCCTGTAGTGGGCCATGCTGGTCTGTAAGTGCTCAAACAGTCTCAAACATTGGTATCCAGAAGACGGCAGTGTTAACAAGCCCCTTCTGGCCATGCCCTCCCCAGGGCTGTCTCAGCTATCCAAGGAATCCCCCTGAATCCTTTCAACAATTTCATTGGTGGCTGTGTATACATTGTTGTGACTCACAAATGACAACCTGACTGAAACACACATTTTAGTTCAATGGCTGACACCGCTGTGTCACGTGTGGGTCTGAAAGGTGCATTGGGCTGTTTTAACAAAGGCAGCTTATGAGAACAGGACCCCCAGACAAACACAGCAATCTCTGAGAGGCCGGTTCCACGGGATAGTGTCGGCTGTTTTGTTGCCCAATGTGGGCTGTTCAGATGATTGTACATTTAACAAGCTTTAGTCTGGAGGAGGCCAAGGAGGTTGAAGAGGTGTCTTCTGTAGGTAAGTACCTTTATTGTAGACATTCATGTACATTTGGGTAGTTAATCCGATAGGGGCAGAAATACTTGCCGTCCGCAGCCACCATAGAGGACAGCAACTGTCCTTAACTGTCAGACTTAGATCCCCCACATAGATCAGTCACTCGAGGACGTCTTACAACTGTCACTCTCCAGGGATCCATACAGCAGACATCAAGCATGACAGTATACAACTGCCTTTCCAAAATACACGTTCCACATAAAGAGTGTGATGCAAAAAGTGAAAAAATGCAATTTGTAAATGTTCATTGATATATGATTTCTGACTATTTTTGACCCATTATGTCACTCCTTGTAAGCGATTTAAACCTCCTGTAGGTTGTATTCGTATTTTGCATTTGGGGCGTTAAATGGCGAAAACCTTAGTATCACGCCATTGTTAGAATTATGAGTAGTAGATTATTAATTCAGATTCATCCGTTGAATGTGCAAGGTTTAAGGACAGTAATATTGAAGTTCACCCGATAGCTTTTTGCAGTATTGTTAATTGAGTCAAGATTGATGGGTTAACTATGTTTCCAATCTTGCTCATCAGTGGTCAATGTACCTTTAGGACTTACCTTGCCCCTTTCTTGTGCTGCACAAGAACGATTCCTTGGAAATAGTGTGTAATGTTTAACCTAGCGATGTACCCTATACCTAGAACACTACAAGGCAGTAGAGATATACATTTCAACACTTGTATGTCCAATGTTTTTTTCACTTCCAATATGGCGTCCATTCAGGGACATTGAACTGAAACATCAACACTGTTACCGGCTGTGGGGAGTGTTGTGCGGTTCGGGAGAGAATTTTCCATATAAAGGTTACACCGATTCCCCAGAACCGTTTCATGGCTGCGGGAAGGTTCATTGTCATAACAAAGATCTATTGCGGTTAGCATTTTACCTGAACTTTCAGCGCTTAATTGTTTTACTTATTGTTTAATTGGTTGTGGTGAGTTTATTCACCTGTTGTCTTGGTATAGTAAAAGCCACAGTTGTGCTTGGTATTCTGATTAAATGAGTGACGTATTATGCAATTGAGCTTTAGTTATTTGCTTTTATTCAGGCTTGGATGGGGGTGAGGCAATTCCTGAGGTGTAGGACGTTCTGGGACCACTGGCTCTTGGGTATGATTGGGTATCATTCAAGTATTGGTGGAGTGCAATGTTGAGGCATTTGAGAAGTAAGCCCAACAACTTCACAGATAGACAAAAGATCACTACGGAAAGTACTGAATTTTGTGGGAGGCTATGGGTGACAGCGTGAAGGTCTGGCCTGAGGTTGCCCATCTGGGGGGCTTAGTGTCGATCCGAGAGTTAAGGTGAGAACCACTTCAGAACTGTGCCCAAGAAGCCCACTCTGTTTGTGATTTGGCTGGTCAATGTGAGGTGATCTACTGTGTTGAACGCTACAGGTCGAGGAGCACCAGGAGGTACGAGTCATCTTTTGCTCATAATTTGAAGAGCGTCATCGATGACCTGGATATTGGCTGTTGCAGTTTTGGTCTGAACCCAGATTGGTAAACCTGTAGCAGGCCATGTTGGTTAATTGGATCATGGACATGTAGTGATCTTTCAGTAGTTTGCAAGATTGTCTGGGGTAAAGTGAGATATTCTAGGAGCGGGTAGATTAGTTCTGTTTCTAGGGTGCTTGGAAAATCCCTTGCATGAATGAGACATTGACTTTTACAAGCAGGGGATTGGGGGCAGCCCATTTGATCGGCTTAGGATGCCAGCAGGAAGAGCATCATCTTTGTATATGGTTGGTCCTCGAGGTGAGTGGAGTGAAGGCGCTCCAGGTGTAGGTTACGCAATGTGGCGTTGAGTACCATGTGCAGCCAATTCTGTGGCATTGATTTCTTGTCATACATTATCTATCTTGTTGATGAAAAACTTGTCAATTGACTTGCATGTTTTTGTAGACTAGGGGGCCATCGAGTCGGGCATGGACGTGAGCAGTGTCTGAATGCTGTGAAGAGAGCTTTACACCAGTTGTCAGCTTCTGAGAAAGCTGAGGAGTAATTCTGTATTTGGCTTCAATCGTGAGAGATTGCCATGTACTGCATGAGGCCTTGCGGGTGGGGAGGTATTCGATCCTCAGCGATTTAAGCCAGTGTTTTTCAAGTGACCGGATGGTGCACTTTCCACGATGGTTTGGTTAAGAATTGGCAAGAGGGCACTGATATGTTAGAGAGCGACAGAGTCGCTATTTTCCATTCCTTACAAGGGGACATCCTTAAAGGAGCAACTACGGGGCATAGACTGTTTACCCTATGCCTTGTTGGATGGGTGGGTATGTGTAAAGAGAATGGGGTTGGCTGCAAGGTATTGCGAGTCAAGTGGGATAGGAGTAAGACTTTTTTTAGGGGGGGCGATCTACAGATGAGATTGAGTACTCTTCCTCTGATGTGGCGGGGGGGTTAGTTAATGCTGTTGTATAGCCGGATATCCAGAGAATCCATGAGGTGGAGGAGAGCATTCCTGGGGCAATTAGTGGCATGGGTTCATGGCAGATTTAGGTCACCAAGGAAGATGTTTGTTGAGTTTGCGATTGCTGCTGAGGTGATAAGGTCAGAAATGCCCTCATGGAACGACCCACACTTATGAGGTGGGTGGTAGATCAAATGGAATGTAATTGTTTATATGATAGTGTAAGTTGTTGGCTCCATACGTGTTGTTGCTAGTCTTGCCAGTGTTGGGGTTTTTGTGTCTTGTTGATGTCGAGTCTTTGCTGGTATTTGGAGTGTTGCTGTAACAACTATTGTTAGTGTTCGTGGTGGTTGTGCTGATGTTGCTAGTGCATAGGACATTATGTGTGTGGGGATAGTGTTTGGGGATGCTGGTTCCACAGCTGTTTGTGTTAGTGTTTATTTCTTCAGTGCAGTGAGATCCTCATGGTGATCAATCTTCTTCCTTCATCAGGACCTCGAGGCACTATTTCTATATCTACGATATTAAGGGCACAAGCACTTCTCCCCTATCTGCATTTCCACAGGGTAGAGTCTCTTCAAACTGTCAAGCCAATCTCCATTTCTCAACCAGAAACCCACGTTCCGGGTTTCTAATTAGAAAAATGCCTGGTCGGACATTTTCTTTACATTAATTTGTGTTTATGTATTACACTGAATCCTAGTTTGTGAAAGACTGTGACTAGGATATAATTACTGTTGGGTGTGCCTTGTACGCCTGCTTGCTAGTGGCCTGGTGCAAGGTCCTTGCTAACCCTGACTGATTTCCACACACAAACCTACACAGCTTCGGAGATTGTATATTATCGACTCCTCCTTCTCCTACTGCCGTTAGGCCTCCAGCTGCCACATCCTCTGCCAATTACCATTCTACTGATGCTTCGAGTGCAGCACATATCATACATCTTCCTCGGTAGACCTTTTACCTCAGAGTGTGTCTGTGACGCACTTTCAGGAATGCACATCTCGGTGGCTGGCCAATCACTGCTAGTAAGCACGCATTTCATGGCACTGACTCAGCAGAAGGACACCCCGGAAGAAGCAGCGGTTGAACCTTTCTCTGGGCGAATTTGCACTGCAGACAGCCCGCGCTCCATTATTCAATTTAAGGAGGCGTGGCCCCCTGGCGAATGCAAGCTGTCTGCTGGTTTGAGTGCATATAATTATTGCAGTTGGATATTTCAATTCTCAGTGTGACTTTCATTGCTTCGCCCAAAATAGCAAATCTAATGCTACATTGTGGTGTGAACCTCCTGCCCTCTCCTCCCCACACACAGGCATGACGTATGTGCTCGTATATTGCACTGTTAGCACGGAAAGCTGTCACAATCTATGAAAAATGTTATTACATGAAAAAATGCTTTTTAACTGAACGTTTCATTTATGGTGCAAACACTGATATGATTTTGCAGAAAAATACAAACAAGCGAGATTGTGTTGGCAACGTTCAACAGACGTTTAGGGGAGTGGGAAAATGGAGACCAAAACTCGAGGGCAGAGGAGGTATGGTGATTGATTCAGGCCAGGATCTGCATTATTTTAGTTTTGGATCAACAGTGCTACTTTTGCACTACCCAATGTGAACCAAAAATAGAGCTATGGCGTGTGGCGAGAAGGTGGGGGTAATTTGAGGAGGATAACACGTTCACGCCAGTGCCATCCTACCCATCTCCTGTCCTCTTGATGCATTGTTAGCTTGTTGTGAAAATATGTTGATAAACGCTGACCATTTTCCCCCAGACTGCTTCTGCTGTCCACCTGATACAACAGTCTCTCTTTCCATCAAAGAGTGACAGCAGGAATACCAAAGGAAAATTGCCAGGAACACTGAAAAGGACCCTCAAAATCATTGCCCACATGCTCATAATAGATGCTTATGAGGACTCTTGAAATGATGTAGCGCGTCCAGCTAGGTAAGGAAGCTACGTGCAAAAATCATGTTAAAAGCCCTACCTCGCCCTGCCAGACATAGAAAAATAACATGTTGAGCTGCTGATTAACATGCAACATTTTGCTTGTGATCAAAGAAATAGTGTTTCCACTATTTCTAGACTCAAAGTAAAACTCAAAATTCATGTTAGCGGGCGCTTCTAAAGTCCTCTTGCGCCTCCTGCAAGGTTGCTTTTGCCAATGACACATAATACTTGTCCTATGTGTGATGGGACTGGGGAGATCTTTCTTTTGCAGTGTGAAGCAGCAGGGAGAATATTGGAGGGAGAACTTGGTTTAGGAATTTAGAATATGCAGCATGCAGGGGGGAAGAGAAGAATGGCTTTGAATGATGGTAGAGAACTTGGAACACTTGGTGAAACCCGCCCTATGCCAATAACTGGAGAGCGTAGGAGCACCGAATCCCCTTCTCTGACTGGGTCAATTCCCAGCTTGGGTGCTACATCCCTCCCTGTACATCTGCCTATCATTGCCCGGTGAGGTCAAAAGTGTGTGCACGCTCCCCCACCCCCCAAGGAGGAATTGTCTTCCCTGCCGGATACTGAAACATGTTCTGGGGAGGTTCCCCCTTTTGCGGTGGCGTGGGGGGGAGGAGGAGGGGAAATCACCCAATAAAAAAGAAGGACCTTCCTTTTTAAGTATGTCACTGGCACATGATCCCTTATGCAGCACCAATGTGCTCCACCGCAAAGAACTGGCTTTTTACGCAGAACACATGGGTCATCCGGTCGCTACGTTGGCTAAAAGTAAGTGGCATAACGAGTCCTTTTCAGCAAAGAACTAAAATAGATCCAACTAAGCAGCTTGTTATTGACCAATGAGCGCCGAATCCAGGTTCAATGTTAGATTGCTGCATTTTCTTGTACACGGGTAAAAACACAGCAGGCGAGACCCCCATAACCACCATCACCTAGCTCCACCCACCTTACTTAAATCCAACCCCCCCGAACCCCATCTACTTGTTAGTGGTATAAAAAATCGGTAAATTGTATTTTTTGTGTGTAATTGGTTATTTACAATGGGCTTAATACCCAGAGGTTTCTAAGCGTGGACCCGGGATCGAACCTGTGTTTCTCTGTGTCATCTTACTTCCAAGGCGAGCGCGTCGCCCCTGAGCTATCCTCCAGTGCCCTAAAAAAAACATTGGATGGTTTTCCTCTCGACCAACATGGTGTGTACTGTGAGGCACATTTCACCTAAGTTCTCTCAGCCTACGGACACAGCATTCAATGTTTTTAGCCAAAAAGAAAAAATGTGGTGATCTAACATAGAACCAATATCCCACCTAGCCAGTATGGCACCTCAAAAAGCATGTGCCTCAGATACGTGCATGTGTGCGCGACCTGCGGTCACATGTTAAAATCCTGCCGGGCCGACAGAGCCATTCACCCATTCCTCAGAAGTCGATAAATTGTGCACAATTAAATTGGGTGATGATAAAAGCAATTATTGTAGCACTAAAAAGTGGGGGGAGGATCTGCTGTGGAGAAACACATGAACATGTAAAACTGATACTTGTATTATTATTGTTGATGAGGCCCAAGGAGGCAGGAATGCATTTGCTGATTTGCTATTGCTCGCCTATGGCGTAATAGGCGGGGCCTAGCAAGACTGCCCCGTTTGCGGCTATACTAAGACTGATTTGCATTAAGTTGGGGCTCTTGTTTAATGGCACAGACGAGCAAACAAAGGTGGACATTCTGCTCTGGAGTCTTCACAGCGCTTAGGAAGTACTAAAGAATTCATATCACACTGCCTCTTCTCTAGACTCTGCCCCATACAAAGATATCATATATATCATACGCCATAAGTGATACTGCCCCATTTCTGCCTGCCGGAAGAGGTTTATCTGAGCAGGAGATGGGGCTGAAAATGTTTTCTTCCTTTCTTGAGGTCTCAGCAACATAATGGTACAAGACTTGTGCAGTGGAAAGAACATTGTGTTGAGTGTTCAATCAAAACAACAGTGCTTCTTTGCAAGCGCAGCCAGAAGGGAGGTGCTAACCACTCATCTTTCTTCCCATGCTGGCAGAAAAGGTGCCATCCAAAAGCACAGAGAAAAGGACCACCACTCTATGATCCACCAGTCATCTGTCTTATGTGCAGAATGGTTATACCTTTTAGAGGACCATCCACATTCCTTGATAAGTTTTGTGTTATATTAATTTAGAATAATTGTAAGGTATTCAATCTGCTAGAATGCCACTTCTAAATGATGGGAGGGGTTTGTGGGGAAGGGGTCGGGCGAAGTGTTGCTATGAGCATAGGGAGACAGATGATACATTCTAGAGCCAAGTCATGACCTAGGTGCCCAAAACAGCACAGATCAGGGGAGCCATCAAGCCCTGCCGAACCTCAGACAGTCCGATTCTACACAGAGGAGCCATGACAGTGAAAAGATAGTTCCATGCAATATTTTCGAAGATTGAAAGCGGCATTCCAAAAAGACTGATTTTTTTTGGCCCAATTTGGGGAGGCCCTAAATATTTGTGAATATCACTTTTCAGGGGGGTTTCACCCCCACGATCTGCCCTGCTATCCCGTCCCTCACCTGCCCTTACCCTTTAAGACAGGGGGTTAGACACTGAATGCTTCTGTCTTCCTCTGCCCCCTCCCCACCTTAAACTTTACTCTCTGTACCTTTACTCTCTGTACCCCCCTCCTCTCCCTTTACAGGCAGACACATAAACAATCATACACACTTATTAGCCCACCCGTCCCCTCCCTTGCACGCAAAAAAAACAATTGTCCTCAAACACACACACTTACACATCCCTTCTCCTCCAGCCCCACTCTCTTTTCTCCTCGCTACAAAAATGCCTCCCCAAAATACACACATAAACACACATGTACACACACGTACACATACACCTGGCCATCAAACATGATCACCTGATAATCCTCGGGGACTTCAACATATGGTCAAAAAGAGAGCGAATGCAAACTCATATACATAACTAATTAAGCAGCTTGAAACTAAAAATCTATGACAGATGGTTAAAGTAGCAGCACACACAGCAGGACTCACTGTGGACGCAATCTTCACCCACAAAAAACTGATCTCATCTGTGCCACCAATACAAATACTATGGAGCGGCCACCTTATCCTACCGTTCGTGATCCAACTACCATCCAAAGCACCCAAACAGCCCCAAATGTTCCCCCAGATCTGGAAAAGAAACGAACACCACAAAAGCTGTAACTTAAAAGAACAACTGGAATCCTCGAAACCATCGAGCACAACTCAGGACGGAACTGACCTAGATGAAAAAGCAGACCTAATCCAGAAATGGATTACTGAAACAATAGACAGCATCTACACAGAAACACCCTTCATCGCATCACCAAAGAAAGCAGTGGCAAGATAGTTTACCCACCTCACCTCAATACAATGAAAAAAACAAGCCGGGAACTTGAACTAGAATAGACAAAAAACTTCGACCAAGCCAAAAGACTAAATTATTCACAACAAATCCGAGCAAACAAAAGGAAATTCTCAAAGACAGAAAGAATTATGACGACGACCGAAACACAAAAGCCACCAATACCCAGAAATAACTATTCAACGTCATAAACGAGATGAGAAATCCCGCTGGATGCAATAACACGTTACCTTCACAAAAACTATGTGATGATCTTCCAGACCACTTTAAAACAAAATCACTGGCATACGTTGGATCATACAAAGAAGACCCATCAACCAGACCGTGCACTTTCCTCTACCTACTCTGGAACCACAAAACAAACTGCAAAACTTTGCCCAAATGTCAAAAAAGGAAATTCCTCAAACTGGTGAAACAAAGCAACAAAGCAGGCTCTCCAATCGACCGCCGTCCACCTGACAATTATAAATCAATCTTTACACAGGGCATGCCATTGGAATGCCACATAAACCTCTTCAACATATCACTCTGAGCAGAGAGAGTACTGCTGGCTTTCAAATCTGCGTACATCAAACCACTCCTCAAGGATACAATGGGCGATGTGGAAAACCTCTCTAACATCCAACATCCCCTATCCGGCAAAATGATTAGAGACCTATGTCTATGAACAAACACTGGAACGTGTAGAAAACCACTTACTATTGGAACAAGCGCAAGTCGGCTTCAGACCCATGAGCGGGACAGAGATGGCACTTCTCTCTATTTGGGAGGACCTAAAGACCAATGCAGACTCCAACACAAACTCAGCACTGATACTTCTCGACCTCTGCAGCATTCGACACAGTCAGCCACAACATCCTCACCAAGATACTGGAAGAAATAGGGATGACCGACATAGCGCTGCTCTGAATTAAATCCTTCTTGTCTGAAAGAACAGAAACCATATGGATAAAACCATTCAAATCTGCACCGTGGAACTCCACCTGTGGAGTATCACAAGGATCCTCCCTATCACCACTCCTCTTCAACATCTACATGACTCCACTAATAAACCCCATTAAAAGACAAGGCTTCACTTGCTACAACTATGCAGATGACATCCAAATCATCTACAAAATCGAAGAAGCACAAGAGGAGATCTCAACACTAATAGGCTGTCTCAAAGAACACTACGAATGGATGAACACTAACAGCCTCAAAGTCAGCCTGGGAAAGACGGAAATCATGATTATATCCAAAAACCAAGGAAGCAATTAGTACCTCCCACGGCCCACAGAACTAGCAACAGCACCCACACCATCCAAAAATTGTCAAAAACCTTGGAATCATAATGGACAAGGAGCTCACCCTAGAACCGCAAGTAAACATGATAATCAAGAAATGCTTCTTCCACCTACACACAATCAAAAAGATTCTACCATTTATCGCCTTCATTCACACAAAACACTAGCCATCATCTCCCTCATCATGTCCAGGATAGAGTATGCCAACAGCCTATACCTTGGAATGACGGATTATTTACTGAAGAAACTGCAACGTTTACAGAGCGCAGTTGCCAGGCTTCTCCTCACAATCTCACAAAGGGATCACATCACGACAGCACTAAAGATGCTACATTGGCTGCCAGTCAAAAAATGAATTAGCTTCAAAACAATGTGCATAACACACAGAGCAATCTATGGGCAGGGAGCAGAATTCATACAAAAGAAAATCACCAGTTACCAGCCAACTAGAACAGTCAGATCCAGTGACGACATCCACCCACAACCTAAACCATAGACAAGGGAAAAGCGTGGTGGTTCAGCCTTCTCCTGCCTAGCCGCAAAACTTTGCAACTCCCCCACAGAGCAATGCGAACCAAGAAGGACAATCTAAAATCCAGCACATTTCTAAAAAACGGGCTCTTCAACTCAGAACGGGATGAAAACAAATTAGCAACACCCTCGCCCCATAGAATGAATATATAACTGGAAAAGAAGGGGGACTAGGACAAACCACAAAGTAGTGCAGGGAAGTAGAGGACTCTGACTGGGAGGGAGACCTAGGGGCAACAGTTCCAATATCGGGGCCCTTCCGGAAGCAAAGGAGATAGATGGGAGTGACCTAATTGAACCACAGATAGAGGGCATTAGAATTATGGAGAGAGAATGGCGACCGAACAGATGGGCCACGGGGCACAGGGTGCTGAAGGGTGCAGAGAAGATGTGCCCCCTCCTTGAGGGACCCGTGGAGGCGATGGTTGCTGCACACCGGGATGTGCCGGGGGTAAAGTGATGTGGTCATCCATTAGTCTGAACATGGGGGGTGGAGAAGGTACCACCACTAAAAAGCCCTCTTAACGACCCACACCCCTGCATGGAAAATAGAAGTGGGAATTGAAGCGCATCACATTGCACAAATTGGAAGGGATGTGTGCCGCAGGCAGCCAAAACTGCGGGGGTACGATAAGATATTGCCTCTAACTAACCACATCCTCTGCATACACTTCTCAAACTCTGAACTAAACACAACCATACTGTGACAAGGCGGTGGAAAGGAAGGAAGATCAGAGCCAGGACAAGGCCTCTAGCAAGAAGCCAATCAGACCTTGGTGGATGAGGTCATAATGGAGGGAAGATCAGAGCCAGGACAAGGCCTCTAGCAAGAAGCCAATCAGACCTTGGGGGATGAGGTCATAATGGAGGGAGGTTACAACCTCGGAGAGACAGACAATTGGACCAATGATAATGCTCTAGAACAAGAAAGGTTGCAAGAGTGTCATACTGACACAGGTTTCTGGTTTCTGTCTTTTTTGATTTAGAGAGAAGAGTTGGAGGAGGGCCCGGGGCCTGAGGAGGAGGTGGCCTATGAGTGGGCCTATTGACGTCCGACCGTAAGGAAGCAGTAATCCAAGTTGCACCCGTTGTGCCCTATCCTGTTATAACCCGTTTATAGAGACTTGCTAAGACATTTATCCCAAAAGAAGAAGTTAGCCCTGAAAGAGTTGTTGCTGACGACCCTAACGGCACTTGAGACCCAGCTGGAGACGTCTCTCATCCGTCCCTCTCATCAAAGCAGCGGTCAGATCCACTCGCAGTACTCGCAGCTGTTGTAAGTCACCGAGGAGGGAGCCGGAAGCAAGGGTGAGCGTCAAGTGAATGAGAGGAAGAGTGAATGAACAGAGAGGCAAAGGACCGTGTTAACGGTTGTCCAGGAAGCCTTCCCCAGAAGGGGAGGGGCTGGGCCAAAGAGGCTGGAGTACAAGCAACACCAGTGAGGGTGTGAACTGGAGACTTCCCCTCTGGAGAATAATAGAGAAATGAACAGGGAGGCTTATAAGACAATATGAGACTTTAAGGAATCGATGGTGAATGAGCCCTAGGAAAACAGTTTCCACAGAATAAAAGACAATAGAGCCCCATCTCCTGGAGAAAACTCCCAAACACTGTTAGCCTCAGCAGAATGATTCCTGAACAGTATCTTCATCTTTTTGAGAAAGAAAAGCGGATGGCATGTTTTCCCCCATTTTCCCCAGAATTAAAGAAGCTGTTGTTTCCGCAAATAAAAGTCAGTAGGTCTAACTGTTGAAGGCTGTTCTTCTCATTTCCAAGTGACTACATTTGGTGGCAGCGGTGGGATCAAGAAACACGATGAAAGAGTTGATAAAGTCACTAACGGAGGGACAACAACTGCTGCAACAAGCCCTTCAGATACAGAGCCAGCAAGCCCAGGCTGACCGGCAAGCTTTCCAGCAAGCTATTCAAATGCAACAGGCTCAGCTGCTAGAAGCTACTGCAGTTAGAGCCCAGCCACAAGTACCTGCGTCAGTGTTGCAGAAATACTCCCCAGGGGAAGATCCTGCCCATTTTTTTGTTAACTTTGAAAGGGTAGCCCGAAAAGCTGAATGGCCAGTCGAGAGGTGGACACACTATATTGCTCCCCTTATGATGGGGGAAATGCAGAGTGCATACCAGGCCGCTAACCCCTTAGGAGACACTACATACCCTGAGATGAAACGGGCCGTACTAGAGAGGATGGGCCACGATGAAGTAGCCTACAGGATCAAGTTCAGAGATACCAAGCTGTTACCCGAAGAAACCCCCCGACAGTTGTTCTACAAAATCAAGGAACTTGGGGACAAGTGGTTGAAAACCACTTCTGCTACTGTGCATGAGATGGTAGAGAAGGGGGTCCTCGAGCAATTCGTGGAGGCCCTTCCTCCTCCAATGCAGAGATGGGTGCGACAACACCATAAACCCACCATACTCGATGCAGTGGACATAGCTTCCGCCTACCAGAAAGCGGGACAGGGGAGATTGGCCTCCTATCCTCCTCAAGTTAGGGCTGTCGGAGTCCCTAATAACATAGGCTCTAGACAGGCCAACAATCCACGCTGGCCAAACTCGATGTTCCGCAGAACAGACTGGCATCCGTCAAGAACCCGACCTAACCATGAAACTCCTGGATCAACCTTCCCTTCCCGAACCCCAAGCGCCCCGCTGCGGGGCCCCCAGTGTTTTGAATGTGGAGAATGGGGGCACTTGGCAAGGTTATGTCCAAAGAAAATCAAGTCAGAGCCAATGGACATCGGATGTTTTGAAAGAGCTGGGGGAAAGGAGGTAGATCCATGCAGTTCAACCCCAAGTCACAAGATCACCTATCCATTTCTTTGTGAGGCTGAAGTGGAAGGTCGGCCAACCAGAGCCTTGTTGGACTCTGGAAGTCTACAGACAGCAGTCCAACCGGAACTGGTAAGAGAGGTGAGAAGTTCAAATGAAAGTATACCCATTCGATGTGTTCACAGGGATGTTAAAATATACCCACTTAAGAAAATCAAGATAAAGTTAGCAGGGGAGCAAATGGCTGTAAAGGCCGCTGTGATGCCAACGTTGCCTGAATCGCTTTTGATTGGCTCTGATGTTCCAGATCTTCCCTGCCTTATCCACAAATTAGAAAACCACTGCCGCTGAAAGAAGCCCCGTATTATGACCAAGACCTAAATGCCGAAAGCCTAAATTGAAGAAGAGTAAGCCTACCAAGAGGCTAGAAAAAAGTGGCTGGATAGAGAAAAATATGTGTCCGCTGGCGATAGATTGGAGGATTGATGAACAGGGGGACAGCTTTCGCATGGCACAAGAGCTAGACCCAATCCTGAAACACGCAAGAGCCTCAGTGGTCGACAAACCGGATGGAAGAATGCCATGCTTTGTGAAAGAGAACGGCTTATATTATCGCCTTACAGAATATACAGAAAAAGCAACCACACAACAACTTCTGGTCCCTAGCAAATACTATCAGACTGTATTAGACGTGGCTCATCTTCAAGTGGGAGAGGGACACCTCGGAGCGGAGAAGACCACTCAGAAGATCTTGGCAATATTCTACTGGCCAGGGATTTATGGCCAGGTGGTACGCTTTTGCCAGCGTTGTCCTGAATGCCAAAAGAAGAACAATCCCAACATTTTAAAGGCACCCCTCCAAACCATGCCGTTGATATTGGAACCCTTTCAACGTATAGGGATGGACATAGTCGGACCTTTGGACCCTTCAAGTCGGGGCCACAAATACTTATTAGTAATAGTAGATTATGCCACCAGGTACCCAGAGACCTTTCCCTTGCGTTCTGCGAATACTCAACAAATATGCAACGTCTTGGTTCCTTTCATGGCCAGAGTGGGGATCCCCAAAGAAATAATCACGGATCGAGGCACTAATTTTATGTCCAGTATATTAAAGCAAGTATGCGACACCCTATGTATCAAGCAAATCAGGACGGCAGTATATCATCCCGAGACGGATGGACTCATCGAAAGATACAAACAGACGACAAAGCAAATGCTGCGGAAAATCATCCTGCCGGCAGAGAGGAATTGGGACCGACTAATACCATGGATCTTGATGACGCTGAGAAATACCCCTCAATCATCTACGGGCTTCGCTCCTTTCGAGTTGCTATTCGGCAGACCAGTAAGGACTCTCCTGGATATCCTAAAGGAGAGTTGGGAGGAGCAGCCAAGTACAGAAATGTCGTTGACCAAATATGCGGCTTAGCTGAAGTCCAGAGTGGAGAAATTGCAGGAGGTGGCACAGTCACATCTACAACAGGCTCAAGTCAAACAAGAGCGTTATTACAACCAAAGAACGAAATTACGTACCTTCCAGGTGGGGGACCAAGTCCTTGTGCTACTCCCTACTACAGAAAATAAGATGCTAGCATCTTGGAAGGGTCCATACCAGATAAAAGTTGTTTTGGGCCCTGTTACTTACAGAGTCCATCAACCTGGGAATAGAATTCCCTTTCACACATACCACATTAATCTTTTAAAGGAATGGAAGGAGCCGGTGGCCACAATAGGGGCGTCCAAGACGGAAGAGATCCCATCAAAGCAGCTACTAAGGCTAGGGGGTCACACCGTTAAGGAAACTTCGGATATTAATACTGAGCATGACCAAATAGCTCCAGAATATCTACCCTCATCAGAAGACCACATAGGAAAAGAAGCCCTGAATGTCAACCCAGACCTTGGCCCACCTCAAAAGAAAGAACTGTGTGACCTAATCAATCGTTACACAGGGATTTTTTCTTCAATCCCAGGTAGAACATCATTGACATGTTACCACATACAAACATCCCCAGGTACAAAGGTGAGGCTGAGACCATATAGGATCCCGGAAGCTAGGCTACAAGCGGTTAATAAAGAAATAGAAGAGATGCTACGCCTGAAGGTCATAGAAGCATCTCACAGTGAGGGGTGTTCACCATTAGTAATGGTCCCTAAACCAGATGGGAGCACTCGCTTCTGTATGGATTTTAGATTGTTAAATGAAGTTTCGAAATTCGATGCATACCCTATGCCCAGAATTGACGATCTGTTAGAGAAGCTGGGCAAAGCGTAGTACCTGTTGACAATTGACCTGACAAAGGGGTATTGGCAGATACCACTGTTCTATGCTGACCACGAGAAAACGGCTTTTGTATCCCCGGCCAGGTTGTTCCAGTTTACTGTGTTACCCTTCAGGCTACATGGTGCCCCAGCCACATTCCAGAGGCTAATGAACTATTTGATAAAGGGCCATGAAGAATACATCGGAGCACATCTAGACGACATAGTGGTATACAGTCAAAGTTGGCCGGATCACTTAAAACATTTAAAGGCGATATTCCAAACCCTAAAGGAAGCCGGCTTACATGTCAATCCCAAAAAGACCCATTTGGCCAATACATATACCAAATACCTTGGTTACTATGTCGGTCGAGGAGAAATCCGTCCTCAACAAGAGAAGGTAGAGACCATCAGTAAACTACAGTTCCCTGTAACGACTAGACAGGTCAGAGCCTTTCTGGGCTTCGTAGGGTACTACAGGCGATTCATCCCACACCTCGACAATCGCTGCCCCCCTGACGAACCTTCTGAAAGCCAATGCACCACGTAAGAGAGAATGGAGGAACACAGAAACCGAAGAGGCGTTTGTGGCCCTTAAGAGTGCCCCATTCTAAGGTGTCCGGATTTCGAGAAACCTTTTTACCTACATACAGATGCCTCTGGTTCAGGGTTAGGCGCTGTACTCTTCCAGAGTAAGGGAGAAGAAGAAAGGCTTGTCTTGTTTATCAGCAGAAAGCTCTGAACTCATGAAATGAATTACGCAACCATCGAAAGCACAACAAACTGCATGCCCTTCACTACACCACAACAATGAAACAAACCACACATACCCTCACACAACAGCACATGATGGCTAGTGACTGAAAATTCACAACTACGCTCAGCGAACGGTGTAAACCGAACTGAAGCTGCCAAACGCACATCACAGCTCTCTTGCTCTTTTGTCCCACTCAGTCCTACCAACTTACCCCGCACACCTTACAATCTTACTTTACAGATGCGCCAGGGGACCACGGAGGTAGTGATAGTGTGCGGTATAAAAAACCTTTAAGATAACATAACATACACACTTAACTTCCTGACCCATGTCTTCTGGGCAGGCGTTGCCTGTCAACCCCTGCACATATTCATGTGCAGAAGGGGTGTGAGAGTTCGATCTATAAAGACTGCTCTCAGCAGTCTCAGAGCGGTCTTTTCTAGAGTGACCTTTTTTTAATTTCAGAAAATAATAAAAGGTAATTTAATTCCACAAGAAATAGATCTGTCCCCAAAATGGATTTTAGTATTGGAAGGTCAACTTGAATTCTTTAATAACACGCTAAGTACCGGGAATCTGTGTTGCTCTGCGTTGTCTTGCATCCAAGACAAAAGTGTTACCCCTGAGCTATCCTCCCGGCCCTCTAGGCATTTGGGTGACAAGCACCAAATTATTTCTCCATAACCAATTCTTGTATAGCCAGTCAGCACTCACACACCGTCTTAGAACCCAAGCCAATTCTGCACTCACAGATGGCCCATAGCTATAAGGGTTGGTTAATTCTCCACCCTGATCATGCAGGGGCACAATGATGCCATATTCGAATGTTTGCAATACTAGTTAAGACGGTTGTTGACATTTCTATTGGGGACACGCCACCATGGCAGCGCTTTGTCTAGGCGCCTGAGGACTCATTGCAATCTAGCCTACGAGATGATCAATATATGCTCCAAATCAAAGTGCCATGAAGGTACAGGACAAGTTCCCCAAAACTGTGGAAGCTATTCCCAAGCTAGATAAATATTAAAGACATTGGCTACAATGTTTATAAAGAGTGGTGGCGAGGAGGACCTCTTGGCATAGACTGCCACCTTGTCTCTGCTCACTGATACCCTATTACATGTAAAAGTGCACTCTGCTTCTCTTTTGCTTCATTAATGCTCCTTAGAACCCATGCCAACTAGATCCCATGCCAGCTGTGGCATTTTCACTAAAACAAATGACAACACGTGGAGAAATACCCCAGATTGAAGGGGTGAGTTGAAGGTTGAGAATTTGGGGGAATGTCACATTCAGGATGGCGCAAGACATTGCAAGATTGTAACTCCCTTTTGTGCAGGCACACATCCCTGTAATAAATGCCTGCTGACGGCCACGAGACAGCTTGAACCCCTAAACGAACCAAGAGCGAAGAGCAATATATTGGATGTGTCAGCCGCCATCTGGAAGTTCTATCGAAAATATTCTTTAGAGTCATCCTCTCCTCTGGAGAGCACAGATTGTGCTGTCTGCATGAAAGGACGCGTGCCCCTGTATCTTGATATGTGCAATCACACAAGGACACAACAGAGCTGGTAACCCGAGCATTGCTGAGCGATCGCTTTTTAGCGGCATAGACATGTAATTGGAGGCCTGCCTGCTCGAGGGAAGAGTCCCTCTGGAATCCTTCACATTAAAAATGTGTGCCTTAGTGCGAGCTGGCTTAGGGGTGAGTGTTGTGCTGACGCCTGACCTTTTCATGAGTCCTTCTCAGTAGGAAGCCTTAACATGACCCACCATGCAGCAAACAGGAGACAATCTTATTGCCAACTATGCTTTAGCAGAGCCGAATGGCCGCTGCTTAGCCAGCAACCAAATATCCAGGCTTACGATGTTACCACTGGCATCTGCTACGATGGGCTAATGGTACACCTGTACCCACACTTCTTAATTTTTCTGCGCGCCTTATAGGGCATTACATCAGCCACAAGTGGTTTGTGTTTTTTTGGGAGTGTATTTTGTCTGTTTAGGTTTTGATTTTCGTTGTAAAGATGTTGAGACTATTGTTTAATGGTGAATGTTGTGTAGGGTGACGCGTTTTCTTTTTTTAAATCTGGACAGGCAATAGACATAGAAGTAAGACTAAAGTAAACACAAATAAAACTGTAGTCCTACTTCTATGTTGATGGCCTGTTAAGGGGGGGGTGATCACAGGCACATTCCTCTCATTCGAGAAGAGCACTGGGGTGGGGAAGGGGGGGGAAATGGGTGCATGAAAAGCATTCACGCTCCCATGCACACGCAGGAAGAGTTGCGCCGGGCCCGATTTCGGGATTTCAAAATCAGGTCCCGGCAAAAACCCGGGACCGTAGCCACCCACGCTTCCAGTCCTGGGACGGGGTTTGTAAAATTAAAAAACTCCCGGGACCCTGGGCGATTTCCCGGGATCGTCCCAGGAAAACCGGGACGTCTGGTCACCCTAATGTTGTGGGACCCTGGTTCATAGCCAAGCACCTACAGTATGTCCTCAAGGTTCACTTTCGTGCTGTCACACATAATCTCGAGGTCGAGAGGTTAATTAAACTCTTTGAATGAACATACGATTTTAGCTGGACATTAAGCATATCTTTTTTCAACTTGTATCTTGTAGAGCCTGATACCTTGCAAGTTTGCTGCAAAGTACCCTTTTGTTCGGTTTCAGTTTTAATTTATTATTTTGATATCAAGTTTAAAATAAAACATACAGGAGCTCATTTTATTCGAGCTCGTAATTTGACGTTGGGGAGATATTACATAAACACTTCAAAGTAAAAGGCTCCCGGCTGCCACATTTTAGTCATGTGCACGGCGGAATGGAAGAGGGAAGGGCAAGAGGGGGCGTACAAGCTTGTCCGCCACCTCTTGTCCGCCCCTTTTGCACTCCGCCGTGCGAAAGAAGTAAATGCTGCCTGCCATATATGCATGGCAGGCAGCATTTACAATTGATCCCCATGAGGCCCACCTACGTTTTGTTGCTGCATAAAGCAGGCAGACCCCATCCGCAGCATTTACACTCATGTGAATGCACGTGGGCAAAAATGCTGGAGGATTTGTATGGCGCTGAGGAAGGGAGCACACGTTGCATTCCGCCCCTCCTCTATGCCATACAAATGAATGAAAATAGTCTGCACTGTAAATTGAAAGAGTGAAAGTCCTATGCATACTTCTATGCTTTCAAGTCACGGTGCGCCAGGCTGAAAATTAGCCTCATAGTTTTAAAAAAGTTACTGAAAAATAGGTGTGGTGTGAGTGGTCCAGTCGGCACCCAACATGAACGTGGTTGTTAAGTTGCGCATCTTTTGTAGCCTTCCTTGGTCTTAATTTGCCGCATGAAGCTCTGCCAACATTTTCCAGGTGCTGCCTGCTAGCGTAGAGATGTGAGAGGAAGCATATGCTCCTCTTCCCATCTCCAATCACTGGTCTTGTTATCAATGTCCTATGTCCACTGTTGTTACGAATTGACTAGATCTAGACAGTTTGTTGATGATGATCCCCAGTTGTCAAGATTCAGCATGTGCGTACAATGGCGCTTGCTGACATGGCTATGGAGCATGTGTCATGTCGAGTGATAGCGTCTTCAGGAGAATTTGCTGCACCACAGATTGGGACAGATTCCAAGATCACATTGCTGTAGATTCCACCCCCTGGGTCCTCTTTGCTCTTAGGAGACTGGTGCACACCCATGCAAGGTTTATCTGTGTGGCACCGCAACTCTCATGGCTGTCTGATCAAGGTTGCTGTCTCCATTGGGCATTGTTGGCCATTCCCAATCCACTATTGGCCTACAGCTTACTTGCGATTTTTGGCATTAGACATTTCTGGAAAAAGCTGGTATAAAAATGAAGCATTCCCTTTTCTCATCTGCAGGCCATGCTTCAAGATTTCTCTTTAATCTGTGGAGTTTCTCGTTGTTATAGTTCTCATGGCTAGTTGTCTCGGAAACTGTTTTTCTCGAACATGGCGAGTTGGGAGGACTGCCCATCTTGCTGTGTGAGGCTGACCAGCTGTTAGGGACTGGGCTTGTCTGGCTCCTACCCAGAAGTTGGAAGCCGTGGCATCCCCCGTATGTTCGCCACCCACACCAAGGCATGATATTTCACCTACAGAGGTATGCAGATCCCGGCTTCCAAAATACCCACAAAGATAGTATCAGGGATTTCGAATCAAAGCCCAGTACAAGACTCTCATACATCCTTCAACAATGCCTCTTTAGTGTCCATCGCAAAGCTGGAACATAGTGCATGGTTCATTCCCAATGATAAACCCCTTACTAGCAATAAGAAAACACAGCTCTGCCTTATCAGCACAGTGCTTGTAAATCAGAGGGCGACCTCCGTGCAATGTAAACAGAGAAGATCCCGAACGTACATTGAAGGGTTTGGAAAACCATGGTCCTCACAGTTAGGCAGAAAAGGCCGCAATACATCGCAGACATTGAACACTGCAGAAGCCTCATGCACACCGGAAGAATTCCAGTATTGCAGCAATAGTGCCACCCACATTTAAAGATTTGGAACGAACAGGTGAGCAAAATCACCTAATTAACCAATGCAAGGTGAGCCAGTTAAAGGGATTTGAATATCTGTCTATGAGTCAATACCAACTAAGCTCCAATCTAAAATCTTGATAGAAACCCATAAAAGACCCGGGTACTTTCCAGGGCCAAGACAAATAACAAAATTCCAGAAGAGCTATAAAAGAAAGAGAAAGAACGAAAAAGGTGTGGAAGAAGCTTGGGGAGAAGCTTTGAAGAAAGCTGCTATGCTCCCTTTAGGACCCCGGATACACTGGAAGCCCGCTGCTTGGAACGAGACAGTGTACATCTTGGCCAGTCTCTAGGCGTTGCTCTGGAGATGGATAATCTAGAGGACCGACCTACAGGAGTGTAGCCTGCTGAGCAGAGAGGTGGACTTAGCAAATGGGCTAAGCAAAAGGCGGCCTGAAGGCAAAGTGCTTAAAAAGGAGGGATCCATGGCAGAAGAGCGACATAATATGGACTCCTTGAAAAGGACCCAAAATGAGTGGGTGAGAAATATCAATTGAAAGTGAGTGCTGATGAACCTGAAGATCGGGAAGATACTTCAAGTGAATGCTAAGGGAACTGAAGGTATGGGAGAGACTGCAAGATAATGTGGAATAAACCCAGAGACGTTTTTATGGGAGGGCAAAAGGGGCACGTGCCCCGGGCCCCCACCTTGGAGCGGGGCCCCACAAGGCTGCCGGATCGAAAGAAGATTCCATTGTTCAACATACTTAAATAGCACACTTCAAGATATTTTATGGCATGCTGCTGAGGCTCTAAACCCATTGCCGTCTTTTTTGACAAATACATTCTGCTTTGATCAATTCATCATGTAATCTTGTGTGTTCACTGTGGTATACAGAGTTTGTGTGTTCCTTACCGCACAACTCCTGGAGCATTCTTTCCTTCATGTGGGAAATATGTTGATCATGTGCAATAGTCAAAGTTTAAATGCATATTGATAAATTGTGTCACTATGGTTCCAAAGTTAGCTCAGTGTGTTAAGCACCCATTGTAGAGAAGAGATATGTGTTCATATGCAAAATTAGAATAGCACATTCCTGTAAGGCTGGCTGAGGCTTTGCTATGTCAGAAGTTTGTAAATCTGTTGGCATATGTACTTGGTTTTGGAGCACAACAGGTGCTATTATCAGCAATGACCTGCACCAGATAGGGGTTGCCATAAAAACAAACATGTCTGGTGAAGGTCTAGAAATTGGGTCGTTCAGATGGGGTGTTGTAAAACCTAGGCAATCACCTCCACCGATGAGCATAAACTGTTAGTCCAAGAAGTGAATAAGTATAAAAATGTGGAGCCAGATCTTTCATGCTTGTATCCTGGCTTTGCCAGCAGACAATAGTGTTCCTGGTCATAGCATCTAATATCTTGTACATTACTGTGCTGTCTTCTGTCAAGTTTACCTTCTCGCATGCTGGTGGCATCGTTTAGCCCATTACTTGATCTTTTTTCTCATGTATCTAATGATGAAATTGCAGTGTTGGCACAAATCCCAGCTTCGCCCCTTAACCAATGTGTGATCCCGGGCATCTCATTTAATCTTGTATTGCCTAACCTCTCAACATTGTCAGTCCCCAAACCTTTCAAAATTGTCAGACCTTCAGAGTGAATTCCTTCTCATGGTATGATATTCAAAAAAAGCCCCACTCATGGTTCCACTGGCTATAATGTTGCTTCCACTATATTAGTGAGAATTGATGTTTTGCACACGACAGGCACTTGTTCCTTTGATCTCTAATGGCAACACTAATTGAAAACCATGTCCCACTTCTAATCTCTTTCTGGCTACAGACACATCCCTGGTAGCTTCTAATCTGCTTCCACTACCCATGCTAGGGTATGTGTAGCTTTCTCCTTCCTTCCAATTGGACTCCTCTATTCATGCTTGAGCATTTTTGCATTCTGCGAGACAGCTTATGTGAGTTATCTATTCTGAGTTACATGTACCTGTTAAACACAGTCCTGCATTAATACTACAAGCTGCATACCTTCCAGGATGCTATACATATCCGGTATCTATACAAGAACAGAAGTAACCTCTTTGTATACTGCTTATGTTGGCCTTAAAATGCAACTTGCATATCATTCTGATTAGAGCAATCATTTTGCAGGTAAGGGTACATAAAGGGATTAACATACTTATTTTGAATGCTGGGAGGCAGCATATCAACCTATGGGTTGTGATCGCGACTACGGGTGGTTAGGGTGAACCAGATGTTCTTGATCACTTACTTCCTTTTTTGGTGGAAGGGGGCCCCAAAGATGGCCATGCCCAGGGCCCCACAAGTGCTTAAGATGGCCCTGATTAAACCTAAGGTCTGGGAGGGATCTCAAGTGAATGTACATGAAAGACAAGGTCTGGGAGTGACCGCGAGTGAATGTTGAGAAATTCACATCTCCAAGCAGTGTTGTGGGAAACCAAGTACAAACCAGAGGCTGAGAAAGAGCGTGAGAAGAGCAGCCTGGGAATACTGATACCTGGGGGAGGTCTTGATATACCCTGGGGAGGTAGCAGAGCTCAGTGGCAAAGCATTTGTCTTGGAAGCAAGACAACGCAGAGCAACACAGGTTCAAATCCCGATTCCCTCACTCAGAAACCGCTCATTGGTATTAAGCAAATTATAAAAGAACAATTATAAATATAAAAAGTAAAAGCAAGACAACAGAAGAGGGTTCAATACTCTAAGTAAACCCTCAAAGGGACTCCCCATGAGAAGTTGTTTGTTTTGTTTTGTTAGATTAGGGATGGACATTCTGACATTAGAATTTGTTAACTCTTCTATTGGGCAAAACTTGGAAACATTTTGTTGAAGGATTAGGGTAGCCAGGAGACATGATATGATGGGTTATTTATAACGCACTTAATACCAAGAGGTTTCTAAGCGCGGACCCGGGGATCGAACCTGTGTTGCTCCGTGTCGTCTTGCTTCCAAGGCAAGCATGTTGCCCCTGAGCTATCCTCCTGAGGCTAAAAGACCTGTTAAGTATAGGGTTTGGAATGATCTGTTGGCCACGTATTTCGGATATTGTTTTAAAGAACTGGGTACCCCAAGAGGGGAAAGGAGTCTAAAAAATTGATTTAATAACTTAATGATTTGAACACTCATCCTTGTGGGTGTTTGATGGTTCAATAGAACCCCACTTTACATTGACCCATCTCTGACACTATTTTTTGCTTTAAGGTCATCTTTAATTTTTGTAGATACAGCCCTAGATCCTATAGCAATTTGCTCAAACCCTGTCCCTGAACACAGAGCTAATACAGCTATTTCTTTTGATTCATACTCATTGTGACTGCTCCACTTATTTCCTTGTTTATCTACATTACACCATATGATGATGCCTGGAAGCACCACTCTTCCCCTGTCCGCTGTCTGAACAGCATTGCTTTATGTCTAGTATGCAGGAATGAGCTCTGTATGTGGCTATGAATGTTGATATGAAAAAGTTTTTTATGAATTTTATACTGTGGAAAATGGTTTTCTCATATGCTAAATTTGGCTAATAAAATGTGAATATGTACTAAAGAGTGTCATCTCTTCTCACTGATCCAATCTTGGATATTTCTGTACTATACCTGAAGGATCAGGGTTAAAGCCCAGGTCTACCCCTTTATTTTCCCCTTGTCGAGTACAGCCTGTGGCTGCAGGGGTCTACACATTTATTTGTGTGAGGAATTTTTCCTCGCTTACCCTACAATCCGAGATGGAAAATGTGAATCTTTTTTCATTTTTGGATGACCAGTACAAGAAGTTGCTGGAGACACCAATTGTGCCGTTTGGAGATGGCCCAACAGTGGAAAAATTAGTTGCCACTAATGAAGTTGAACATTTTTTACAAAAAATGAAAAAGTTAACAAGGACTGACCTACATGGCCAGTTCATGTTACAATACTTAAGGGCTGGAATTATTCCAGAGGGCCTGCAGGTGAAGAATATCCCAAGGATATTTATTGACAACCCCAAGTTCCAGAAGAACTTTAGTGGGGTTGGCAACAGGTGTTCTCGGGACTGGATAATGTTAATCATTGAAACAGCGCAGGAGGAAACTAAAAAACAAGGGATAGAGTTGGAAATATTGGAAAAGGCTTTTTTGGAAAATACCACAATCAAAGATGCGAAAAAACAACTTGAAGCCTTAGAAGAAGAAATCAAAAAATTCAAAGGTTTGAATCTAGAAAGAAAAATTAATAATTTAAAAAAAGATATTTCAAACTACAATGAAGAAAGAACATACCCCTATCTAAGAAAAGGTTTCTTTACTGACCCCCCAGTGAGTGGATATAACTTTCGGAGAAATAATCGTTACTCTAATTTCTCTTATACCTCAGGATCATCGAGTGGATCAGACCCTGCCCCAAATGTGCCACCTAATCCTGGCACGAATGGGAGAGGACAAAACCAACAACAACAGTTTTTTTTCAGAGGGGGACAGCAAGGCAGGCCCAGACAGCAACAGCCCCAATATGGACAGGGAATGAGGACCAGACAATGGTACACCAATCAGTGACCCCTGAGACTGGAGATCAGATGCCCATTTTCAATCTATCTCAACATCTTCTTAGCAAACCTGATCTGGACCTTCTGTCCAAAGGGCTCTCCTATGTCCCCACTATGAGAGCTGATACCTTTAATATGGAATTGGAACTCCATAGATTTTTTAGAAACATCAGGCTCAAGCATTTTTTTGAGGTATATCTTCCGGCTCATCCGTATGAAAAGGGGTCCACCCGGGATAAAATACCCAACATCAGTGGTCTCAAATTGAAATCTGGCTTCACCCCACCCCACTATACATGTCCACCCGAGATTATGGCATTCGAAAATATTGTTACACGAGAAATACTAGAGGCCATTAAGTCAAAGAACCACAAACCAGACAATTTGACTAAAATGGAGAGACTTAGCCTCACTAGACTATGTAATGATGATTCGATTACTATAAAACCTGCAGATAAGGGAGGTAGGATTGTAATTCAAGATACATCCACTTATGAAGCAGTGTGTAGAGGTCATCTGGATGATACAAAATCATATAAAAAACTGGAGAGGGACCCCACAATACGTTTACAAGAAGAGATAAGAAGCCTGATAGATCATGCTTTGGGTGAAAGATGGATTAGTGATGAGGAGGGCGTTTTTCTGAATAAAATGAAACCCAAGAGGCCAGCATTTTATACGCTCCCAAAAATTCATAAAAATCCAACTCATCCTCCTGGTAGACCTATTGTTTCAGCGATTGATTCACTGCTGGAACCTTTATCTGTGTATGCAGAGTTCTTTCTTAAACCATTTGTACTAATAATGCCATCATATGTAAGAGATTCAACTCATATGATTAACATCATTAGGGGTATCACAACGGAAGAAGGTGACATCCTTGTAACAATGGATGTCGAATCACTGTATACAGCAATTCCGCAGATGGAGTGCTTACATATTTTGGGCCTCTATCTGGACAAACGGCCCAGACCACATTTGCCTCCCACAGAATTTATTCAAGAATGTATCAGGTTGGCCATGACTGAGAACTTTTTCCTGTTTAAAAAACAAATCTATAAACAGGAGAAAGGGGTCAGTATGGGAGCGACTTTTGCCCCAGATATCGCCAATTTGTACATGGCTGATTATGAGGATAAGTTCATACTGGGACAAGATAATGAGCTAAAAAATCATCCAACTTTGAGTACACAAACTGATGGAATTCCATGAATTGGTGAATCGTTGTGATGTGAACATAAAATTCACTATTGAACATAATCATCGTCAAGTCAGTTTTCTTGATCTTTTGATCAAAAAGAATGGGAATCAACTAATTACGACTCTGTTTAAAAAACCTACTGATAAAAATACTTTGCTGCACTTTGACAGCTTTCATCCTGCTAGTTTGCGCCAAAACCTCCCCTATGGACAGTTCCTACGGATCAAGAGAAACTGCTCAGAGAGGGATGGGTTTAAAGTACATGCAGAACAACTGAAGGAAAGGTTGACCAACAGGGGGTACCCGAGAAGATTAGTAAAGGACCAATTGAAGAGGGCAGAAAATACTAACAGAGAAATTTGTCTCACGAAACAGAGCAAAACGAAATCTGAACGCTTGGTGTGTGTTACAACTTTCAACCCAGTGAGTGGGGATGTTAAGCGAATAATAGGAAAACATTGGCATCTAGTAAAACAACCTGGGTCTCTAAAAGAAAAACCCATGTTTGCATTTAAGCGCAATCAAAATCTTAGACAGCGACTAGTGCACACATACCGAGAGCCAACTAAAGAGCTTACCATCAATGATCAATAGGGATTACCACCCATTATTGGCCACTATAAATGTGGCGGTTGTCTTGCATGCCCCATGACAGAGACAAAACGAGAGTTTCAATACGGTAAGAGAACCTGGAAGATGAACTGTCATACCAATTGTCTTACAAAAAATGTAGTTTACATCATTACCTGCCCATGTCGTTTATTGTATGTAGGCAAAACAACTCGGGAAATCCGACAGCGTATTTCTGAGCATAGAAGCTGTATACGGAACAAAGTAGCAGATAAACCGTTGGTTGAGCATTTTGTAAGAATGAAACATAAAGATACTGATATGAGGTGGTTTATATTACAACATATCAAACCTAATATGAGGGGAGGCGATACTGGTAAAATATTGCATCGTATTGAACAAAAATGGATCCATGCCCTGAATACAGTGGATAAAGGGTTAAATATATCGGTCGAATGGAACAATTTGGTCACAAACAATTGATCCAATTACAAAAAGTCTATACCTAACTTCCTTAAATATGGCAACTAGAAATGTGTTGTTGAGGAATTTGATTGGTGTCCATCGTGTATAAAAAGGTCATGTGTCTATGCATGTTTACAATATTTTGAAGAGCTTGGCTATAAAGATACATATAAATTCACGAATCGAAAGAAATGGGCAAATGAATTATTCTAGTAACTAAATAAAGCTCTCTGGTGATTATGGACCATAGATAATGTAATATGACATATTTAAGTGTTACTGCTTTATAACAGATTGTTTTTCCGTACAACCAGATTGCATAGTAATCTGTTTTCATTGTGACAATATTATTCGTTTGAAACAACAAAATATAAAAAGATATGCTTATCGGTTGTTGTGAATGTTATGCCGATTAATTATTTTGTTGTAGGGACAATTGTAAAACAAACTTAAGAATGATTTGAGATACTTGACTATGTATATGCAAATGGACTCAGTGCCTTGAATTAGGGAGCTCGACAATATATGGTTCTTTTACCATCTCACACAAAATAAGTTTCCTACATGAAACGTGATGACGGTTTTTTGGTCCTTTGGTATCATTAATGGGATCATATTGGGCTCTGTTTGGGTGTAGTCCCAGTGGTAACAGGTGTTGTTGCTATGGCTTCTGATATCATCACTGTTCCTTTGTAAATGTGTATCTATGTGCTCTTATAATGCTGGATATATATATATATATATATATATATATATATATATATATATATATATATATATATATATATATTATTTTTTTTGCGGGCTTTCATTCCTCCTTCTTTTGAGTGTTTAGGAAGACTAGCACTATTAGTACGACAGTCCTTTATTCATTAGTTTTTTTAAAAAAAATTTTCAATCGCCAATTTCGAGTGAGATACGGTAGTTGTGCTAACCCTGGGGCCATGGTCCTTTTTTAGTGTTTAGGGACGTGAGTACCTCTTAAAAGAGGTAGTCCCTCACTTATGTTTAGCATCCACCTATTTCGAAAGGGTTTGAAGTCAGACGTGGTTACCGTGCGGGTAAGTTCAGGAATACATGTGCCATGTTGAACACACGTTCAAGTATGCAAGTCTTTTTGAATATGGGCCGAGTTATCGGAGAGTGGACAACTGACACGTGATAATATGCGTGCCTTCAATCTTTGTTGCTGTTCCTTGGCACTCCCTTACGCTGGGGGTGTTTCTCACTTGCGGGTCCCAGACCACTGGGTTGGGCATGCTCTCGTGGCGGGGTGGATCTTGTGGACGAGCGCGGAGTACTGTTCTTTCTCACTGGTGTCAGTGGTGCATGGTCACTGAAAGATGAGTTGCGCGATACAATCAGTGCGCTTTTGAGTGTACCCTTATGGTACATTTCCCATTTTCCGTGAGTTAATAATGTCAGGACTCGCATTGAGCCTTCCCATTAGTGTGTCCAACGTGGGTTCTTCTCACTTTCCGTCACTTCTCGCGGGGTGTTTAACATTGTCACTTTGGGTTACTTGAAAAGAGATGGTACTCTCAGGACTGGTACATGGTTTTTTATTCCCAGAGTGTTCTCTGGGTCTGGTGATACTGATTTTATCGTAGTCTGATGGTGCATGATGCACTAACGTATAAGTCATGTAATTGGTAGTGGAGTTACATATGGAATTTTACTCATATGGCATCTATGCTGTTTTTTGGCAGAAATACAGTAATTGGGACATCAAGCGTGCAATTTCTATGCCGAAGGCCACGGTAGAAACATCACGACTTTTGGTCTCAAGCTGTACCATGGGCACAAGTAAGTGTGGCTTCTAATGGATGCCGATGATTGATACAATCTGGTGGTGAAATTCAGATACCCCCATTTGGATAGTTTTAAAGTATATGTTTGTATTGGTTCCACAGGTTCAGTAGTTGCACTGAGGCTAGTGGAGGATTAATTTCCGATATCCTGTTCATCTTCCCTCGACTTGGAACTTGGGGGTGAGTAGGGTTCGAATGTGTCGAGATATCTGTAACACATTGTGACACTAATAGTCACCTTACAAAACAAAATGGGATGACACTCTGTTTTTATGGTTGTTTTTAGATTGGTCACAGGCCCACCCATATTAAGAATCGGGGCGATGAACTTTGCTTTGCCTCACGTCCTGAGGAAGGTCTCCGACCAAAACACGTGTCGACGTTTCTGTGTGACAAATACCTGACCCAAAAATCTGGCGTTAGATACACCACGACACCTAATTTTAGGGACTGGGTCTATTAGGGTACTTAGGCAATGAAGTTGTATACTTAAAACCCAATGAGAGATGAAATATCATGGGTGTTGATATGTGTGTGAATGCAAGAATGAGCTCTGTATGTGGCTATGAATGTTGATATGAAAAAGTTTTTTATGAATTTTATACTGTGGAAAATGGTTTTCTCATATGCTAAATTTGGCTAATAAAATGTGAATATGTACTAAAGAGTGTCATCTCTTCTCACTGATCCAATCTTGGATATTTCTGTACTATACCTGAAGGATCAGGGTTAAAGGGCAGGTCTACCCCTTTATTTTCCCCTAGTTTGCATTAACTCAATAAATGTTACAGTTGGTATTTCCTCCTAGGTCTGCCTTTTTGTCATAATCACCAATGTATCAACTGAAAAGGATATAGTAACCAATAAAGGATACAATTTGGTAGGGCTCTTCCGGATCCTATTTTCACACGACTTGATTGTAGGCAGGTCAAATTAGACCTTCCAAATGATACAACTCTCTGACTGGATGAAACAGGCAGAGAGATGGATCACTGGAAAGGGCGTGGGAATTGTGTAGGAAGTATGCCTAGGATAGATAAAGTATCATAAGAAACTGTCCCAATCGAATTACTAAGATAACACAGTTTTAACATTAATTCAGACACTGACCTTATGGCATAAACTGAAGTAATCCACGAAAGTTCCTTGAAGAAATCAGGAGTAGAACAAACGACAAAGGAAGGGAATATTAGTAAGGGAGACTTATCCCGAACGGCACAAGGCTCTCGCTAGATACCGGGTTGGTGCACCACAGGATAGCGTCCAAAGTACTCTGCACAATAACTTTCCAATAGTTTATGAAATACTTCCTTTCCCACGATGAAATAGAAAATAGAATTTCACCTGTTAACTGTCACAGGTACCAAAGGTTCAAAAATAGTTCAGAAAACCACGTGCAGGATAGCACGCGATAGAATACACGTAGCTCAGGACAACCGCGCTTGCAGACAGCGTCCGCGTGGAGATTTGACACGTGAACAGGATTCACGCAGCTCAGGACAGCCGCGCTGGCAGACAGCGCCCGCGTGGAGATTTGGCACGCGAACAGGATTCACGCAGCTCAGGACAGCCGCGCTTGCAGACAGCGTCCGCGTGGAGATTTAGCACGCGAACAGGATTCACGCAGCTCAGGACAGCCGCGCTTGCAGACAGCGTCCGCGTGGAGATTTGGCACGCGAACAGGATTCACGCAGCTCCGGAATTAGCGTGTGAAGGAAAACACGCTCAAAAATAGGCCAAAGAAGTGCTGAAGGGAATGCAGGAACGCAGGTCCGGAGTTTAGCTACAAAAATGCCAAAATAGACTTAATCAGAAGCAGCGATCAGAGTTTCCACGCTGCTTATGTACGCACTGCCGTTATACACGTGACAGACCTAAGTCACGTGAATTTTAACAACGTGAACAATGCAGACGTCGTTTTCCGGGCAATGCATCGAACAACCTCCATTTTGAGTAGAATGGTCTAATGGTCCTATGGGCGTAACTCATTTTGTATGGAGAAGTCGTTCCTGGTCCAGAGGTATGTCCAGCAGTCATGACACTTTTCTTGTAAAACGTTGCTTTAATCCCTTAGGTGGCTATTGGGTTGGGAGACCCTTTTTCTCCTCGTGTATGGCAAAATTAGAGTGAAGTGTTCATTCACAACTAGCCACTAACTGCTTTAGATTCCAGACTTGAAGGTATACATCGGTCTGCGTCAATTACAGAAACTGATGTTAGGGGTTTAGGCCCTCACCTTGGTTGCTCAGTCCTTAGAAAACAAGATTGTATTTTGCACTAGAAAACACTAACATTATATCCATCTTTTAATTGGAGAAGAGATCTTAGGCATGATGGCAGCCCCAATAAATTAAAATTGATATGTGAATGAGTTGTGTAGAGTAGAGTTTGGGAATCTGGTTGACAATCTATCATCATTGAACTGGGCGTGGATTTGCAAATAGTGGCATAAAGGGTTCCCCCCATGATTAATTCAGTGCCTTGATGACTGAGAACAAGATAATGTGGGATCACCTGGATTTGTACTTGATCAATTAAGAGGTGATTGTAGGTTTACAATAGGCAATTCCAGACATGGTATTATATGTAATAAAATGTAAGTAGGAAGAGCATAACACCACCTTTTGTTTGTGGCACTCAGTATGGGATTAAGCAGGACCGGAGGTCGTTTATGGTTTGTTAAACCTAGTCCTGTATAACGATTATGGCTTATTGGAATGTAATGCACAGACGAAAATGGAATGAAGGACTACCATGCCTAGATATGTGATCTGCTAAACCAATCATATCGGCCTAAACAGTATTGCTTTGTTACATCGGCAGGTGCTTTTTTGAAGTAATTTTTAATGAAAATATTGATTCGGAAAACAATCCTCAAAATATATAGGGGATAAGGGGTTATAAGAGGTAGGTAGGGGCTTGGGGGTAGGGAGAGTCTTGGGGGGGGGGGAACCCCCAAACATAAATCAGAAATGTCTATGAGTTTGTGAAGTAATTTCTTTGAAAAAAATTATTTCGAAGCAACTGTTCTCTGTAAAACGTCATAGAACTGCCCCAAACAGTGAAGAGTCTACACATTTGGGTGGGATTCGGGATCCACTTTCTGAGGAATGAAGATGTCATAGGCCATTTGGCCTTTGTCTTCCCTGCGGGCCAGGAATGCCCTCTTTGCAAGCAAGAAGCCAGGAAACAGTGAGATGTTGAGTGAGAGAAATGCAGAGGTTCTATTTTATTCTTGTTCCCTTGTGAAACCATGTACACAATCACAGAACATGGCGCAGGGGCCATGCGTATTCTTATTTTTATTAAATATGATGTGATCAGCCGCATTAAGGATGGAGGAAGCACACCTGGTGAATTCAGGCCTCTGAAAATAAAATGGAATATGTTACAGCTAAAAAGGATGGTGATCCTCAATCTTTTATAGATTGAGAATTGACCAAATATGAATGTTTCGTGGCTTTGCCAACATGATCGGACTATCAATTGGTCCTCTTTGAGTATCGACATGGCCTTTGAGTTCTGTTACACAAGATATATGACATGCTCAAGTTTCTGGGCATCTAGATTTCTGAGTCCAACTGTGGCTGTAAAGGTACAAATTGTGTCCATTGTGCACAATCAGTTGTTTCCTTTGATTAGATACAAAGCCTGTGTGTAGTGGAAAAAGAAACACTTAAGAACCACCTCCTGAAATTCTTCAGAAACTACCCAGAGAAAGGTCTCAATCTCCGGCTGGTGCATCACTCCCCCTTGGTCCCGAGTAGAACAAGGATGAGCGATAAAGTATAGACATTGAGGTCTGAACTCGGTGATGATAAAACACTTGTATCTCCTCCCTGCTATTGGTTACAGATCTGAATTTCTGTGTGATAAGCTCAATTTAGAAGAAGTGTGCAATCGTCTGCGAGCCATGCAGGGAGAGAAGTGCAGAGCTCCTGTAGGACTACTGTTAGGCATTTCAAGAACAAAGTTACGTCCACTGGTCTAAGCAGTGCCCCAGAAATTGTTTGGCCTGCTTCCATCCCAATTCTTTTCCACTCAGGGCAGTGTGGTGCATTTCACCTCAAAGGAACGTAGCCGGGACCAGGACTGCAGTTACCACAGAAGTCCACTCCAAGACAGAGGCCTACATTGGACACAGTAAGCCAATCCCAGTTCGACGTAGACTCAGGATCATTACTGGTTCTGCTGTATGGTTTGTGACCTTTCGAGGAAAATATAGTATGAAAGGGTACATGCTTATTTACTGTGGTGCACCACAACATTTCCCGCTATCTCTCTGAACCACGATATTTGTTGCTTTTGAATTCGTAGTACAGGTCCTCTTGAGTGAGCCTGTATTTCTTTACATTAACTGAAGGCTCTTTGAGTATCAACTTGAGCCTCTTTATTGATTCCCTTTCTTTGAACTCCATCGAAATAGGATTCAGCCTTTCCCCTCAGGAATTTCCCCCAGATTAAGCACTTTATTAACATACCTCTAATCCCTCAAAAGTGAGGCAGAAAAAGCATAAACATCCCTCTTGACAAATATTTTATCATAAATTGGCAGGAATTCTCTCGGCTGGATAGCTCAGGGGCAACGTGCTTGCCTTGGCAGCAAGACGATGTAAAGCAACACAGGTTCGATCCCCGGGTAGTGCTTAGAAACCTCTAAGTATTAAGCACGTTATAAATAACCTATCATATCATATCATGAACGTAACTTTGGCTTCCAATTGGATCTTGCTGATTTGTAAATAATAATAATTAGTGTTTTTTTATAGATAGAGCCGGGTAGCACTATTCCACGTTCAGAGTGTTTGGCTACAAGTTACTAATTTCCATCCTTTGTACCCATGACATTTTAAGGGTGAAGGCATGAGCGAGCAGGGCGGGGTATTAAACCCTTATCTGAGAGGCCCATTGTCCTTCATTGGACACGCTTGAGATATGTGTAGAGCTATTGTTGCCAATGACAGGGCTGTATCTAACCAGAGGCAAGGGGCCTCCTGACTGAATGCAGATATGTCTACTCAACACATGGTATTATGGGTATGTTGAAGGGGGTGTACAGTGCATGCTATGAATTGCATTGCCTCTAAACACTTCCAGACCAGAAGAAAATGTGGGCACAGGTATGCATAATTTAAGACCATCTCAGAAGAGACATGCTTTCAGTTGTTTCCTAAATGAAAGAAGCTTCTAGCAGGTTCAGAGCCTATGTGGGGGATAATCAAATCCTTTAGCGATAATTGAAATTCTCCTACTTCCTTTTGTGGATCAAATAGGGCTTAGTTGGTCAATAAGATGTAAGGAACTGCTTAATAATTGAATGTAAAGGTGTATTAGCCATTTTTTTTTTCATGCACAATGGTAATCAGCTTCAACAGCACGTCATCAGAATCTCCGAAAGGGTGAGAAATGTACACAAGTGGTCAT
Organism: Ambystoma mexicanum; assembly: GCF_040938575.1. NCBI lineage: Eukaryota > Metazoa > Chordata > Amphibia > Caudata > Ambystomatidae > Ambystoma > Ambystoma mexicanum. The sequence continues at coordinate 154,401,161 of NC_090936.1, forward strand.
ATGCTGGTTATTATTCTGGCAACTGGTTCCTGGACTCTTTGTAGACAGAGGAAGGCTTTCTGTAGGAGGTAAAGACTTTCTATAGGAAATGAAGGTGCAGAATTTCATTATAGCTGCATTGTCGGTCATTTCTACTGTTTATTTTGTGTATGTTGTATACTTTGGACGATCATTTAATTTGAATGTTTGAATTTGGACTACTTCATTTATTTGGTTTTATAAAGTGAAACGTTCACCAGAAATGACTCCAATGTCCCTTGCTTGCGTAGCTGAAGAGATGTACTCTACAACAAACCCAGCCTCAAATGCACTAGGACTGTTCAACACTGAATACTGGACGTGTGTACATCTCCTCCAAACAAACTGCTGGTTTCGAAAATTGCCTTGATGTGACAACTCCTGGATATGCACGCGCACTTCACATCCAATAACGCATGAATACCTTAAAAGTGGCTACTTTCACGGCATAGTGGAAGATCACCAGCAAGTTGAGCTGCCCAGTCTTTGGTCCTCTGTGAGGGTTACAAAGATTTGCAATCATGTTACCTAATTCCTGTATTTAATCACAAAGGCGTCAGGACCATTAACTCCGAATTGGAATTACGCAAGAAGGCCAATGATCTAAACGTTGTATTTTTTGTATCTACGTTTTTATTCAGGGCGTGGTTAAGAAGGTCCAGATGTTCTAATCTAGTTTTAACCTGATTTCTATTGACAACATGAGATTGTACGTAGCTTTATTGTATTCATATGGTATTCAAAGTGTATTTTTATCAAATGTTTAATGCCCTTATGGTAAACAAAGGCAGAATAAAGCTTTGCTTCATCATCATCTAGAACAGTATCAACGTGTGTTGATTTTCAGCGGCGTGCCTGTGTTTTGCAGTCTACCGTTTTTCTCCATTTATTTGATTTCAGTAAGTCTGAGTGCCGTCAACCTTTTCTGAAACTCCGGTTCACCTGCGTAATGTACAGCAAATCATCACATACTAATTTAGCAAGCAAAAGCCTTGAAGCACTAAAGATAATACTTGATAGTATTACTCCTTGATCTTATTTTTATTTATTTAGTTCTTCTTGTATTGTGCTGAATTACCTAGGCTTAATTAACTTTGAAGCATGTTGAAATATCAAGACTCTTTCCCCCACTCTGATTTCAACACTCACTATTTGAGACTGCAGGGTTAGGCAGGAACATGGATATTCTCTTGTTGGTTTCCTTTTATCAACAGCTTTTTTGGGAAATAGAAGACCCACCACTTTCTCAGTGTAGGCCTCTCTTACAGTTTGAAATTCTCATTCCTCGTCACCACTGAAATATCCTTCATGGCTATGGAGAAATTGCTCTGTTGTAGGACTGTCCCTCAAACTACAACTAAGGAAGCTCAAGACACGGGAAATAAGAGGAGGTGGGAGCTATGTGGCTTCATGGATTCAATGAAACTATATTGAGTGCTTTCAGCCTATTTTTATATTGATTTTGCTGGGACACAATTACACACATTCCTGGTACGATGACGTAAGATCCTGCCACTATGATTATGTTCACATCTCTTTATGGAAAAGGACCGGATCATTGCGCTGCCCACACCATGTGGCAGGGTTCCATTGGCACCATGTGATACTGAGGACATTTTTCTTCCCTTGGTTGAACTTGGAAAGGATGGAATGGTTTTTGGTTTGTACTGATGGTAGGTAGCTGTGGAAGGTGGGTAAAATCACATCGACATAGAACGAGGGGAGGGGGTAGCTGAGCTATGACTCACATACACTGCCCGACTTACTTCCAGATCCAGTCCAATACAGCCAAGAAACCGGTCTGTTATAAGTGGCTGACCGAAGGAATGCCCTGCCCCATTTACATCCAAAACGGCCTTCCGATAATTTTGAATATGAGTAGTATAGTGATGGATAATCTGTGTTCTGGTGAAAGCGGAAGGGACCCTCAGTCCTGGCCATATCGTTCTAAGGCCTATTATTGGTACAGCTTCCATGCCTTTCATCTTGTTTGTTTGTTTGTTTATTTATTTATTTGTTTGTTTATTTATTTATAATGCGCTCCAGACCCAAAGTGACTGCAGCCGATGCCTCGCCAAGACGGCGCATGGCAGTCTGTGAGGCAGAGCTGCTGGAGATTGCAGAGCCTCTGAAATGGTCGCAAGGGTCCCCCAAACAGAAGCTTTGAGCCCCATAAGCCTGTACTTGATGTTTTTCTCTCGCTTCCAAGGCCCACTTCAGTTCAAATACAGCAAAGCAGGGCTGACAAATAGAAATTCCCTTAGACAGGGGAAATACTGAATACGGTGAACGCATTGTAATCCAGGCACTTAATAACTGGCTTATTCTATTATCTGGCATCTCCCATTGACAGTAATGGAATTGCTCTGGCTAAACAAAAGGTGCCAAATATCAATGTTTCCCTGCTGGATACCTGAATATCTGGATGGCAGTGCCGGTAACCAGAGGTAAAAAAAGGAAGCATTGTTAACTGAGCTGTTTGCTCTGTTCACTGCTTTCTGCCACCCGGATAACCGGCATTCGGTTATTCGGCACGTTTCCTTATTTGGCATCATTGGCTTCCCAATGTTGCCAGGCAACAAAGCTTCAACTGTTGGATGTGTTGCATGGGTGCATAGGGGGGACTTCTATGAGGTTAATCACCCACACTGAGGGAATTCTGCAGCAGGTGAGTTGGGGGAGTTCAAGAGTGATTCAGAAGTGATGGGAGGGAAGTGAAAGGGTAAAGGCATCCAATGAGTCTCAGGGTGAGAGGGCATACACGTTGTTTGAGTTCCCCCAACTGCATTGCCCCCAATTAAGGCAAATAGCTTTTTAAGTGGACTGTGCAATGCTGATCAACAAAGCATCCAGCAAAGCACCAACAAAGCATCCTATCTGCAACCATTGGTGGACCCATCTGTTGCTATCCTACGTATATATGCCTGTAACATTCTCAAGTTTTCCAGCGCCCAGTTACCTCAGGGTTAGGTGCGCAATACAGATAATAAACAAATACAAAATACAAATACATTGATTTCTCGTCCACCTCATATCAGCATGTCTAAACTGCTTTCTCCTGAACGAACACTGCTTTTTAATTTGCATAGTAATTGCATATTGAAATGAAGACAGTACATGCAAACGTTTGGACTTTACTTCAGGATGCACTGTCTCCACCCAGCCCAGTCCAGGGATCGCGTGTAGATCCAGAGTGTGCAAAACATACACATACCTACTCATTAACCACAGAGACAATTGAGTGGCATGAAGTCCACTGTTAGGACCAGGGACGTTATGCCAAGCAGCTAATGATAAGTGCCAGGCATCCTTACCTGTAGTCCATTTGTGTTTTTCGTGCACGCTTTAGGATCTGACGATCAGGAGAAATTGACGAGTCAGCAAAATTGATCAATGTAAACCAAGTGGATGCACAAGGGCTGATAAAACACTGATTGGTTATTATTTGTTGCAGTCAACTCTTACCTGCATCAGTTGCTGCTTCAGTTTCTGCATTTCTGAGATATTAAGTTCACTGAAGAGATCGGACACCTGGTGCAGGCTGGTCTCCCCCTTCCTTACTGCTGGAGTCCGATAGTCCCCATTAAGTTTCACCAGCGGCCCATGGATGTGCCCATTCATTTTGTCATCGTTGTTCGGTTCGCGTTCACTCCCGTCCTCTGAAAACTTTAGCCCATCCACAGAGATGCTGATGTGATTGTTGTACATGCTGTCGTTAAGGTTGATGTACTGGCAAAGTTCTTTCCGCAAGTTGTTCTTCTGCTCCCTCTCGTTCTTCAAGGTTTCCAGGGCTTCCTCTAGCTGATGCTCCGCAATCTCCTTTAACCGAATGGCATCTTCCAGCTGGCTGTTCAGCAGCACTGTGTCCTCCTCAAAGCGCTTAATTTCATGTTTTAGACCTTCATATTCGACCTGAAATATACAAAAGACAAAACGCTCAGAGAGTAACAGTTTAAGATAGTGACGATATGACATGGTCAGGGTGATGTTAGATCATAATTATAAAAATAAACACACAGTGTACAAAGGGGAGAGGCTAGACGTTGGCATATTGCGCCACATGACAAGTTTGAGTGTGCGGTAAAAAATGGCAGTAATTAGGTTATCGCCATGTTTTGGAAGTTACAGATTTCCTGCCATTTTTACCACACCTCCTCCTCACTGAGAAACTCAACATCTCCGGAGGCCAACGATCCACCAGAAATAAGGACATGTGCAGACTTGAACTCCGCCAGTGCAGAAAGGAAAGCACCAGAAGACAGCCCTTGTCTGCCTACACCCCAAGACTTTGGAATCTCCTACCCATCAACATTTGACTCTCCCCCTCGCTTCAGCAGTTCAGGAAGGAGCTCAGCACCCTCCTCTTCAAGGAATGGCTCCTCACCAACACCTAATTCCTCACTCAATCTCATTTCCTGAGACTGGGTGATGTGCTCTCCACTATTTCCTCCTCTGGTGGCTTCTAGATATCTTGCTGCCAAATTACCCTTCCTGCCCCACTTTTATTGTTAGCTCCCACCTTGTTTATCTGCTTCCATCACTGAGTAATTCCCCCTATGTTTGTAAAGCACCCCATTGCCCCCCAAAGCTAGGTCTGCACCCAATAAATAACAAATAATAATTATAAATACCCTACAAATTCTGAGATTAGGGATAAAGTGGGGGGCATACCTCCAGTTTATAGAAACTAGGGAAGAATTACCACTGGCGTAACTACCATGCACAGAAATACAGCCACAGTCCCCAGTGGGGACTAAGATCACTTCAAACACAGGGATTAACACTGTCATTATGACACTTATAATAGGCAGGATATAGCCTGATTGCAAGTGGTGGTAACAGCAATCGAGATTAGTGGTAACTACAAAACCTAACATGGAACAAACTAGACAATGGCAGGTAAAATACCTGTGTGCCGTTGTTTTTTTAATTTTCTTTTTGCAGACTTCTCAACCACTGTGTGAAAAGATTTCCATCCCTCCAGAACTAAGCTGGACTCCAACACCCAGACTCCTCTACCAGGAACCTGCCCCAGTAAATTCACCACAGGGGCCATTCTCTCTACTACCTTCACAATCCTCCAATGGAACACCAAAAGCAACCTAACCGTGCCCTAAAGCCTCTTACCCTGTTCATTTAAAAATACCTAAGCAGGAATTTAAGGTTATATGTGATTTTACCAACGGACATCAAAGAGCTAATTTCATTGTGAAACAAATACTGAAAAACGCTGAATTGTTATTATTTTTATTCAGGGGGTCTCCATGAACCCATCTTCTAAAACTTATAACCTCACCCCAACCCCATCCCGGACCATTTGAACCCCTTTACCCCACTACCCTTTATATATTTATTTAACGTTTTCAGTGTTTTTCAGTATTTTGGTCCTTTGTGAAATTTACCATTCTGTATTGTTTTTGGTAAATTGACTGGCTACCAAACTGAACACATAAAGGGAGGTGTGGGGGATACCTCTATATAAAGACCATGGAACATACCATCTCGAAAAAAAAATATTGCCTAACTTTATTTGACAAATGCTAGCACATCATTTGCCATCATATTGGCAAATAGTACATTTAGTGTGGAATATTTCAATTCCTGCCTGGCATGATAAATATCAGCTACCTACCAGAAGTAGATGGCCTTCTTTTATTTTTCCATTGCCACCTGAAGTTTGCACATGAAGTATTATAGTTTCATTCATTCTTTTTTCTAGATGGCTAAATTGACTCCCAATATTCTGTGCTCTTATTTTTAAATTATGCACTCTATTTCACAGTGTGGCAATCGAGTGCACTATCTCTCTACTGAAGTTCTTATAGGGATATCTTAAGAGGATCTTGGTATCGATCAGTTACTCCGTGATACAGAGAATTCCGCGCATTAGCTCACACGCTCTTAATGTTATCCATCTTTTATTTCCATCCTCCTCTGAACTCCTTTCCATCTAAAAATAAAACAGAAATGCCCACAACACTGCAAGAACCAAGAACATGTTTTCTCCCGCAGGACATTAAATATGATTCAAAAGGGTCAATTCACTTTTTCAAAGAATTTGACCAGATCTACAGGAATTTGAAAAACAAACACTACTTGTGGAGTCTGGCTAAAGTTATAACACAGATGTCTATTAACAATTTAAAAATATTATGGATAGCCCTCTCTGATAGGGCTCATGCCCCCCTTAAGAAATAGTATTTTTTTCTACTTCTAAAGTGGACCAGAGAATCCTTAAAAGAAAGAAAATATTGCCTAGAGCACTAGATCCTAAATGTTGTTTTACAAGTATTACCACATTTTTCAATGAAATCTCCTGCAATCATATCCCCAGAACATATACTATTTATAAACATCAGGGCGATTTCTCAAAAATATGCTTAATATAGTTTGTTAAAGAATATTTTGGTTTCTGCTAGAGAGGGCATGTCTGTGCAGGGCAGAGGCCATTTTTCCATTGTTCTAAAATCCCTTCACAGGGAGAAAGAAAAAATCCATGAGGCAGCTTAGAGCCATCCAGTGGCCGACGTCAGTGAGGTAGTTGATTATACATTCAGAGACTGCGGATCTGAAGGAGAGGGGCATAAGCAGAACTGAGTATCGCAGTACAAGGTGATAGAGCATACTGAGCTGATCAGATGATCAGGCGAGGAGTATAGGTACATAACAGTGCACCTAGGACTAATCCTTGTGGAATGCCCATGAGGAGGGTTGCCAGGGAGGAGAGGCTGGAGTCCCACTAGATAGAGAAGGAGCAGTCAGAGAGATAGGAGGATACCCAATTGAGTACAGTCTCCATTCAGCCAAGCAGAGAAAGAGTTGGTCTGAAGGAGAGAGGCATGATCCACGGAGGCAGAGGAAAGGTCTAGAAGGATGGGAATGGAGGAAGGGTGAGAGTGGCGGGCAGTGGTAAGAGTGTTGGTGGAGATACTGTAATCCTCACCCTCATCCTCATGTATCTGCAAAACCAAACAGAATAAAATGGGTTTGAAGTCAATTCTGTCGTCAGTCATGCACAGCGACAGGGTGGTGAGGGGAGGGGAAGAGGATGAGGGTAATTCATGATTTGTTCTGGATACGGTGCACTTTAGGCATGTAAGCCCAAGGCCACCCAGATGTATATGCCTAAAGTACACCCATCCCTAAAATAAGAACATTGAATGGGCAGGGTTTCTTCTAAACAAGTGTAAGTGTAAGCGCTTCTCTCTGTGCAATTCATCTTTTTCGAAATTCTGCTCCCTCATTTGAATTTAGGAGATTAAAGAATGCTTTGGAATTGGAAACATAACATGTTTACCCTGCAAAGAATAATTTTTTTACAGAATATGTAAAGCTCAGAAGGACCCAGGATGAGCTTGAACAGTTGGTCATTTAAGAAAAAATAATTTGTGACACTTTACAAAGGTTTAACATATCAGAGTTCAACAGTGGTGTTGATATTTTGGTAATCAGTTGCGAATACTGCTTTGTTCTTTGAGAGCGTGCGAGAGTGACTAGGCACTCGAGTGTGGGAGTGATTGAAAGAACGAGGCAGCGAGTGAAGGCTTGAGGAAGGGTGTGAAGGATGGAAGTAGAGTGAGTGACATGGATTAACAGATCACTAGAGGAAAAGTGTAAGTGAATGATCGCTTGAGTTAGTCAGTGAGCAAGTGAGAAAATGAATGATGGAGTCATTGAGAGAAGAGGTGAGTGACTAATCGAGTGAAGCTCCATTTGACTGGTTTCAGCACATCACCATTAGTCCAAAGAGCATTGTATGGTCTTGTTCGCAAGTTATGAGACACCTCCATTGCCTGTGAACATTATCATGCAAGTGACTTTTACCCCCCTCCCTGTCAGAACAGACATGCATTAGTCTGCGTCACATCTAGACAGGTTTGTGAATATTGGCTCACGTCACATCTGGACAGGTTTGTGAATGTTAGGCTGCATCACATCTAGGCAGAATTGTGAATATTAGCCTGTGTCACATCTAGACAAGATTGTGAATGTTAGCAGTTGCCACATCTATATAGAATTGTGAATATTAGCCATCGCCACTTTTAGACCAATGTGTGAATATTGGCCTGCATCACATCTAGAAAGCTTTGTGAACATAAGCTTGCATCGCCTCTAAACAGGATTGTGAATGCTAGCCAGGCCATATGTAGATTGACCTGCGAATATCAGCCATTGCCACATTTAGACAGAATTGTGAACAATAGCTCGCTTGACATCTAGACAAGACCATAAATGATTGGCTTGTATCACTCTTAGACAGGTTTGTGAATGTTAACAAGTGCCACACTTAGATATAATTGTGAAAATTAGCCGTTGCCACATTTAGATAGAATTTGAATATTAGCTTGTATCACTTCTAGACAGAATTGTATATATTGGCCTGGGTCGCTTCTAGACAGGGTCGTGAATATTAGCAAATACCGGATCTAAATAGAAATGGGGAGATATTCACGCCCCACATCTAGAAAGACCTTGGAAATTAGCACATATCAGATCTAGATAGCGAGGCCAATAACCAACCCACTAACAATCTCACCCCACTACATACACCACTCAAACTCTAACTAAACACAACCACAACCTAAAGCACACCAAACTGCACAAACTTCACTACACCGCAACAACAAAACAAATCACACATTGCTTCACACAACAGAACACAACGGCTACCGACCGAAAAGCACACCTAAGTTCAGCGAACGGTGACAACCGAACTGAAGCTGCCAACAGCACATCAATGCTCTCTTGCACTTTTCCCGCTCGGTCCCACTAACTCGTCCCCTTTCCTTTTCAGATCCACCAGCGCGCCAGGGGAGTACTCCGGTGGTGATAGTGAGTGGTACAAATATCCTTTAACATTAACATGTCATGCTTACCTGATTTTGCTTCAGCGTTGACACCAGCTTCTGTAAACTGATATTCTCCTCTTCGAGCTCAGTGTAGTCCTGGAGGAGTCGCGTCTCCCGGAATTTGTATTCTCGAATTTCATCTTTCATCCGTATCCTTTGGAGCTCTAAGATTTCATTATTCTGTGAGGCAAACACAGCACATACAATGTTACTATCTCCTCGTGGACAGACATTCCTCAACGTACCAATTAAACTCAGACAGAAAACATAGCTTAGAGCTGGACTGTGAAACCAGGGCTGGCTACAATAGTTCCTGTTATTAGCTTTACTGTCGGAAAGGGGACCAGCATATTAAACTTGAATATGGGTAGACAGCTTCCACTGATGATTTCTAGAAGGGAGACCAAATGAATTTTCAGTAGGGAAGAATAATGTTATTGTATTATGCATTCTTTACTGTGTTGACCAAATTCAAAGCTATTGAAATAATGTATGGACAATATAAAAGTATTTTTACCAGCAATGAAACACATTTCATACTGAGGAATTACAGACATTAGTCATAAAGCATTGACGAAACAGGAGTGCAGTCACTGTGTTCCCAGCGTGTTGCCGAAGTCCAGTATCCATAGGTCCTTCTGATAAGGTGATAATGAATATCATTAAAAGAAGTGCAGTTCCAATATTCTCCACCCCCTGTGCATTTAGTGAGATGCTTGGGGTCGGTGGTTGTTCTTGGCATGTGCTAGTTCTATTTTTGGGGGTAGGGTATGTTGCACTAATTTCACGCACATGAAGGACGCAACACCAGAGGAGTATGCATAAACACATCTGCTTTATTTCACGGCTACATAGGGTCTACCATTTCCTTCCTTGACTCCTCCCTATCCCCCCTCTCGCTTCCCGGCAAATGTCCTTGCCTCTTCCCTTAAAGGTGCAGAGACTCATGATAGGGTAGTGCTCAGAATAATTGTACCTTTCTTGCTCATCTGGCCAGTCTGCAATCAGCTGTGCCTCTTTCAATGTGCATAGTGAGTGGGAGGTCCCTAGGATTTCAACATTGTAACTCACTGTGGAATGGCACCGGGGGTTTGGCGGGGTCTTCAACCTTCTACCTCAAACCCTGGTTTGGTGCCCAGGGCAGTAGGGGGGTGAACTGCTCTACACTAACTCTAGGATCAGTTGCTAGGTCTGGCTGATATTATACCCCTTTGGGGAATGGCGCTGAAGCAGCGGATGCCAGGTAATGCTCAGGGAGTGTTCCCTTCCCCACAGCTAGTCTACTTTTGGGTGGTGTCTGTCCAAGCCGCTAGTGGATGACAAACATTGTAGGTTTGCACAAGGAGTATTAAGGGCCTCACCTGGCTACCTTGGTGCGTGCACCAGGCTGATCCAATCGGGGTCTGTGTGTATGGGAGAGTGAGGTATTATAACTCACAGTTATATGTGCCCTATTATGCCAAGTGACACTGTAGAGTAGTGAAAAGCTGTGGCTCAAAGGCAGCAGCAGCAGGGCCATCATGCCTTACAATGGAGAGCCACAACCATGGCTTTTCCCCTACCCCCATCAAGGGGAAGATTTGTGCTATGGAGGGAGTTGTTTCCAGTCTCCTGCCAGTAAAATCAAGTGCGAAAAATACAAGTACCAGAATCCTCATAGTAAATTAACTTGCCACACCTGAAAAAGAAATGCAGACATGCCTGAAAAAGCAAAGAACCTCAGCCTGCCTGAAGATAGATGGAGTAATGAAAACGTGCGTTTGGAGAAGAAGCTAATGACTGGTAACAGAGCGCCTGCCTTACCAACTTTTAAACAATTGAGAGCCACAACCATGGCTTCCCCCCTCGCCCCATCAAGGGGAAGATTTGTGCTATGGAGGGAGTTGTTTCCAGCCACCTGCAAGAAAAATCAAGTGCGAAAAATACAAGTACCAGAATCCTCACAGTCAATTAACTTTCCACACCTGAAAAGGAAATGAAGACACGCCTGAAAAAGCAAAGAAACACAGCCTCCCTGAAGATTGATGGAGTCATAAAACGTGTGTTTGGAGGAGAAGCTAATGCAGGAAATCTTGACTGGCAACAGAGTGCCTGCCTTGTCACCAATTTTTAAGTAATATCCTAACGGGGATTAAACAATACTTATTTAATTAATTAGTATTTTGCCATTTGTTGCCCATCTCGGTCGCCTGGGTCTTCACTTCCAGCATTACTGATATACTGCTTTCACCCCTATATCACCAATATCGTCACACCAATTCAATTCAACAGCAAGGGACAGTGCATATAATAGCACTTGTACTCAACTTTTGCACCTAGTACATTGTAGTTTGCCTATCAAAATGTAACAGTTTATATTCGCTGGGATAATTCACCAGAAACTTGGCAGCAATGTTGAACCAGATTTAAATATGGGACCAGATTTATGCCAATGAATAGCAATAAGACTAAAGTAAAGTGAGTTGTTGGTTGCGTACATATTTTCCAAGAAAAGGAAATTGAATTTTGAGGCCTGATGACAACTGAACATGAAAACAAGACATAAATGGCATGATTTGCAAATTCCAACATGTCTACTCCTTGTGGGGTCATCCTTGGACCAAATGTTTCAAAAACTAGTATACTAAGGAGTGGATGCCCCTAGTTGGAGCAGTCATGCTCTCCCTCCGTCTCTGCAAGGTTTGTCATTTGGGTGCCTACAGGTGGAAGTAAAACACTGTGTAGTGGGCTTCAGGGATAACTTCAGAGTCCTATCTGGTGTTTTGTTCCAGAGGTCATCCCTAAGATCTAAAGATCCATATTGCGGTCTGTTACCCTGGAAGAGGCTACAGTTAAGAAAGTGATATCACACCACTGCAACCACTGGGGGAAAATGGGAACTTTCCTGAGGTGAATAAGCTGCCCAAGTGGCAATCCTGGGTGGCGTGTGGTATAATAAAAGTGGGGGATGTGATAGCAGAGGGGATTACTAGGCCCTTTGAGGATTTATTGCTGTTATTTAACCTCCCAGCAACCGAAAGGTATCACTACACACAACTCCAACATGCATTACAGCAACACCTACCCGCCCTGTCCAATATGCCAGAGAGTACCACAATGGAAAGAAATATAGTCTTGGAACGGATTAATACTAAAGTCACCACAGTTATGTGCGCTGCTATCACCTCCTTTGCCACACCTGAACTGTTGAGTCTGAAAACTAAGTGGGAAAGGGAGGTGGGAGATATTATGCCAGATAACTGGATGAAGGCCCTAATGAACCCACGTGAAATGGGCATCTCGGCTAGGTTACGTCTGATACAATTAAAGATACTGCACAGGGTATATTATCCGAGAGTGGCACTGTATTGCTGGGGCAAGGTGGCAGAACCCAACTTTCTGCGCTGCCGGAATGCGGAAGGAACATTCTTCCATATATTATGGGACTGCCCGCGCATATAGCACTTTTGGTAACAATGCTGTGATATACTGTCAAAGGCCTTGGGTCAAACAATCCCCAGAGATCCCAAAATGGTGTTGCTAGGAATGGAAGGTGAGGGGGACTTGTCCCGGTATGAAAAACTGTGCTTTTCGACTGCTACCGCAGTGATTAAGAGAAATATTGCAAAATTATGGGGTGCTGCAGAGTTGCCAACGGTTGAACAATGGATCACAGATGTACTGATGTGTGCTGGTATTGAACAAAGAGTATACAGAGCACGGGGATGCCCGGAGAAAGCTGCCAAAATCTGGCAATGGTGGGATGATGCAATATGAGCCTTTTGGCCTAGATATTGTTCAGGGCGTCATCTAAAATTGTCAAAGCAGAAAATGTTGTGATGCATGAAACGTGAGTAACCAATTCGAATCCGATGCCTCTTTTTGTTGATGAGGTTTTGGCTCTTATGGGGTCTGTTGTTATAAGTTTAAAGAAAAACTAATAAAATATGATATAAAAAAAGAAAGTGATGCAATTGGGTACCATTTTGGGCCTTTTCGTTGACTCTCCTTTCACAGATTTTGTGTTTCCCACTGACCCTTCGCCTATGAAAGATACCACTCAATTTATTTGAATTTGTAATTTACCCAACTTGAAGGAAACTAAACTCCAAATAAAGATTGCGTTAAGGATGTGATCGGCAGAATGAAACATGCCTCTTTGGGTCAACGGAATGTGAGTTTGAGGGGAAAATATGAGGTCACAATGGGTGCAAAGATAACGGGAGAATAGCTCTGGAGCAACACGCTCGCCTTGGAAGCAAAACGACGCGGAGCAACACAAGTTCGATCCCGGGTCCGTGCTTAGAAACCTCTCAGTATTAAGAGCATTATAAGTAACCAATTATAATGAAGATAAGAGTCTTCATTTGGGTTGCTGCTAGTGCATTCCAACAATGTCAGACTCGTTGTTTTAAGTTCAAGATTTCATTCTATTTTCTGGAATGTACAGCGTGCTCATGGATTGCTCTGTCTCATGTGCCTACTTTAACAGATTTGGTAGGTTCTGGGAAGTTTGTTTTTTATGTCACATTATTGGAGCAGGAGACTTGGTATATTCCAGCAAGGTTTTTGGCCTATCATAGTGTCAGGCCCATCAAGTCAATAGTTGTACAACTTCTTGTATTCTTGGACCCCAGATTTGTTGGCACTGTTGCAAGCGTTGGGTTTCTTTCTGGCAAAGCGAACAGGGGAAAGTTCTGGGACACTATTGTGTTTCTGGGAATTGATCCGGATTTCCTAAAATAAAATTAGGTTGCAGAGAGGTGCGATTTTGGAGTGCAGGGAATGTGACTTCTTGTGCTTGCCGATGACCAAGATGGCCCGGCCATAGTTGCAGTATTTGTTGGGCCAACGTAATGTTACATTGAGGTTAATTTCCATGGAGAGTGCATTTTCTTTGGCCATTAAAAGCACTTTATTTGATGTACGAAAGAAACACAAAAAATCTACTTGGAATTAAGGCACTATTATCTATGCAACTTTAATGGTAGGGTGCTGATGGGTTTGCTACGAGCATCCAAGGACCAGTTGTGTTTGCTTATGGAAGATGAAGATAACATGGTTTTTAGGTGAATACAAGTGTGACTGTTAGCGTAGTACATGATGAAATTAATAAGGAACATGGCATCCCCCAAATAGATTCCTGTGGAAACTGCTGTAAGAACTTGGAGTATTTTGATGTGGATGAGGAACATCATCTTTCAGGAGGACAAGTTGTACGAGATACAAGTAATTTACAAGCAAAGTGTAAGGTAGGGGATGGCTTAGAAGCTCCTGGGTGACTTGATTTCATCATGTCTGCAGAAGAACCAGAATGTGAGGGCTCGGTACACGCCAGCTGTTCACCACAGATTCCTCAACACTCCTGCTGTTTGTGATCTGGCACATCTGTTGTTTCCTGAGGTTCTACAAAGGTTTGTTGGCCAATATTCACAACCTTCCTGTTATTTAGTAAGAGAAAAGCTTTAAGAATCAGCCTGCAGATTTTCCATGCTTTTGTATGAAGATGAAGAAACAAACGGGTTGATCGTCCTCATTTTCAATACAATAAAAGGACGTAACTGGTTGGGGAATATTTATCAATAAGAAAAGGGCTCCAGAGGTTGGAGAGACTTGCCCTGTGTCCACAGAACGAAAAGCTGACCCTCCATTCAAGGAAAATTGATGCAGCTTAATTTTACAGTGCTCCCTTTTTCAAGTCCCTTTCTTGAGGTATTGAATGGGCAGTAAAATATTGGCAATAGACAAGTGGACTATGTTAGAAGGATTACAAATGTGTAACATCAGATTTGAGAATGAAGCGATTTCCTCATAAGTGTCAGGACATTTGGATTTTAAATCCCCAGTGGGTGCACCATTAAATGATAGCAGAAGTACCCCAAAATCTGTACGCGGGTGCGGTGAGCCACGACAAATTGTACAAGGATTCAGAGGTTGGTGGAAAAAATCATATATTAATTTTCCCTTTGGACAATACTATCCTTTGTATTAGACCAGAATCACTTTTTCATCATCTTGGGTACTTATGTAGGGGTGTATGCTTACAGCCCTACTCTTTAAGTATGCATGAATAGTTTGAATTCGGATACTCTGTGTATTGTGGCTGGCCATCTGCTATGTCTGCTTCATGCAGACAACGTGGTTCTTGTTGCTAAACCAGGCAATTGTTTACAAACATCGACAACCGGTTACATTCGTTACATGGAGTAAAGAGAACAATGAGAAACATTAATATATCCGGTATGATGGAACTTGGCCAATCAGAACCCCATAGAGTTTGTCTACTAGTCTCTTTGTAACCTGGGTCTCTAGCCCTTTCTCTGTATTCTGTTCAACCAGTACTGGAGCATGCATTGAGCATGCATTGGGCCCAATGATTAAACAACACTCCACTACACTCCTTACTGCTCGTACTCGCGTCCCTCCTCTCCTGTAATTGGTTTTATCATTCAGGGTTCTTTCCTCCTCTCACTTTTTCTCACCTCACTCTGTCTTCTCCCTTCTCGCCACTCTCTCTCATGTATCTTTTGTTGGGTCGCCTTGCTCCCTCTGTCTTGATGATACTCCATCTCTTCTTTTCCCCCTGTTTCTGCTGATGTTTCCCCTCCTCCTCGAGCCGCAACCTCCCCTCCTAATGTCCCTTCCACTCTACTCCACTTTCCCCTCCTTGATAACTCCCCCTACTCACCCGTTTCCCATCTCTTCCCCTTGATGACTCACCCGTCTCCTCTCTCTCCTATGTAGTTGTTCTACTTCTCACCACCTTCCTCCATCCAGGGTCTTTCTCCTTGCCATTCCATCCTCACTTCTTATATATGTCTCCTCCTCTCTCCCTCGCACAACTCTGTCCTATCCCTTCTCTGACTTCCATCTTCCTCTCCTCACCACTCTCTCTGTATTTGTCTTCAACTCCAGCACTGCTGGTTAGCTCCTCTATATATTGCCACCCAAGTGATTTTTGGGCTTTACCACCTCCTCCAGCTGCTACCTCCCCTCCTTATGTTCCTTTCACTCTACTCTACTCTCCCCTCCTTCATATCCCCCCCTTATTGGGCTCTCATTTTAATAATATGTGCCATGTGGTGGGTGGTCATAATTTCGAAAAAAAAATGTCGACAAAAAAAAGTCGAAAAAAAAAATGTCGACTTTCGTTTTTTTTAATTATATATTTATTTTAGGGGTTCGGGAGTTAAAAAAAAGGGAAAAATTCAAAAAAAAATTAAAAAAGAGGGGTTGGGGGGGGAACCCCCCCATTTAAAAAAAAATGCATTGAAAAAAAAAGTCGACATTTTTTTTTCGACATTTTTTTTTCGATATTTTGACTTTCGACATTTTTGCTGTCGAAATTATGACTATAAACCGTGCCATGTGTAGGGTAATTGGTTGCAGGCTCATTAATCAGTAACTTTTGCCTGGACAACTAATGCCTCATGTGATTTTATCTGATCTTCAAGGCTGTCCGTTGCTTCAGGCACTGAAGGATGCCCACAATTTTGGAGTCCAGTGCCTTCATTTCCATCGCTGTCTGGCCCCACGAGGGCCTGGTTAAGGAATGCCACTGCTGTGCCTCTCCTCTCATGGGCTACCCCATCTTGCCACTGGGCCTTCAGGGTCCCCCTGCTAATGTGGAGACCTCTCATGTATCTGTATTTGTGTTCCATCTGATAGACCATTGTGATGAATCTAAGGATGTTTTCCTTTCTCCCCTCTGGGGGAGACCTGTCCCATGGAACCAGGGCGGTGCGTCCACAGTACAATAGTCCCCCTTGTGCCCTGCACAGAGAGAGGATCTCATGGGAAAGGAATCCCATTATGGGATTGTGGACGACCATTCTCAGACAATGCGGTATGCCCCCGCTTTAATATACCCAACCCCTTCTACAATATCAAATCCTCCTTCCTCCTCTCTAGATAGAGCCAATGTGTTCTATTGTGAAGTCAGTCAACCTAATACACTTGACAAGACTGAAATACCAGAGAATGTAAATTATGTTGCATATGTTTTTAAAACTAGTACTGTGAAGAAAAAGATGACAGGGTCTGAGGATCACTCTAGAGAACCAAAGTGAGTTGTCTAGCTTCTCACAGCAGGTGATTGGCCCAAAGCAGTACAGCTGTCCAGTGCTGGAGTTTAAAGGTAACTCAGATGGGATGCTAGAAGAGAGCTATCCTCTGAAGAGCAAATGCAAGAGCTGTGCACTAGACAAGCAGACGAGAGCTGGAAGGGAAGCTGTGAACGGAGGAGAAGGAGAACCCGAAAGAGGTCCACGACAGAAGGACTACTCGGGCTGCTGCTGAGTCAAACCTCTGGGCACCCCATTCCCCAGCAAAGTGCGAGAGAGAGGGAGGACGCACAGCCGGGAAGAGTCAGATGTCTGCAGAGCCACTGCAGACCCCGGCAGTTACCCAAAAGCTACCGGAGTCTCGAGAAGGGACGCAGCTGCTCGGGAAATGCTGGTACCGGCACAGAAGAGACAAACAGGTATGCGGGTTACCCCAGGACTGGGAAAGCAATGGGGTGAAATCAGGAGCTGGAATGAGAGGGCATGGGACCCTGAGAAGAGATTGCAAGTGTGGGCCTCACACCCATATGGAAGTCAAAGTATAAGGGAGAATAATCAAGAGAGAGAAACAGGAATCGTTTGTTTGGCAGGAGAGTGAACCAAGCAGATACGATAACGAATTGCAAGTCTGGGACCCGCACCCATATAAGAAGTCGAGAATAAGATGGTCTGGGACCCTGATTGTAAAAGAAGCAAACAAGGAAGGGTTGCATGCTTGGCAGGGGAGTAAACCAAGGGGATACAATGCTACATTGCGAAGCTGGGACCTTCACCCATATGAGAGACCAAAGTTTAAAGTAATGAAGAATAAGTTGTGCAGAATTCCTGTTCGCATGTTGTGAGGGATTTCTTACTTTTGACATCATCTAAATTCTGCCCAGTTTTCTCCAGCTTCTGGTGGTCTTCAGCATTACATAAGAGTCTGCTATTATGCCTCTAAATGTATACAGCACCCTGAAGCTGGGGGCTGCCTTCTAGCCACTTACACTGCCCTTAGGTGTTGACATCCTACCCGGTTAACGTCAGCCACTGAGGAGTGTGGCTCCCAGGGTGTGTGCCACCCACCACCTCCCAGGAGTCAAGTCCTCACATCATTGTTGGGAATCGGCTGCTAGACTCACCTTTTCCATTTCATCGCCCCATATTTGTATGACTTTTATCTTTTACCTTGTTAGGTTGTAGATTTCCAACTTTCATTTTTACTCTTTTTATATTAATGTGTGTCAGTCCCTATGCTGCAGGACTACAGGCATGCCCGCTCTCCCACAAGCGGGCACACGTTATGATGAATGACGGAGGCCCACACAGTGCATCTGGCTTCAACTCTGTACTTTATTGAACTAGCTGCGTGCCCCCGAGGCTTCCTGCTTCTCTATGTCACTTCCCTTAACCTGCCCCGACCCTAGCCCCGCCTCATACTTAATGATGAGGAATGCCCAACGTGACAACGTGCATTGTGTTATTACACATTAAATCTAAGTGTAATATCCTTGTAATTAAAACAAAGATACACATTTGTCTCCGTGGATTTGCACCCTAAAACCCTTCAACATTATGTATATTCTGCTGCCGCAGGCTTGTAAGTTTATACATGGCGCATAAGGGTTGCTTTCGGACTGTAATCATGTATGTAACATGTATGTACTCCCACAGACCACTAAACATGTTCAAACAGAAAATGATGCATGTCTCTTATAAATGACAACTTGATGGTTTTGTGAATGGATACAGATCCCCTGCTGGGTGTGTCCCAATCACTTATGCCCCTAAACAAAAGGCATAGCAAGCTTGCGTGACTACCACGTGGACACCTTTGTTCACTCTAAGTGCCTCAAGTATACTAGCGAGTCCTGTATGTTCCAACAAGTTCTCCCCAACATGTGGATGTACATGGGTGCCTGCTGTGGGAGAAACCACATGTCTGCCGGGCTTAGCCCTGTGTGTGAGCCACAAAGCTCATGCATTCCGGTCCAATACGAGCCCCTGATTCTACAGCGTGTAGTTTTTCTGCTGCTCTTGGTGATCATCTTCCATGCAAAAATAGTGCTGTTGCCCACATGAACTAGAACCTCGGGCATACCTTAAATGGCAAGGTCTCTGCTCTTCCGCAGCTTCTGGCTTGGTTTAACTCTCACCCAGTGCCAACTTGGAGAGAAGCAATGAACTGTGATCTCTTCTGAGTGTCCTTCTGGGATACTAAAGGAGACCTTGGTGGAACCTGCAGTGTGCCATAGGTCACCGTAGTGTTGATCTCTACTCGGGTAGATGGTCCCATTTTAGAGGACATGGACCGATGTTCATGACTTAGGGAATAAAGGCTCAGGATAGACTGCACTATCTGCTTACTTCTACTAGTGAAGAGACATTTAGCATCCACAGCATCCCTGCTACTGGCATTGATCTTTTAGGGTGGGGAAAGGAAAGACACTAAATACGATGTTGGAAAACACAATGACATCATACCGTGCATGCAAGCTGCTATCACCAAAGTACATGAGCAGTGGAGATGCAAGGCCCTATGTAGTCTCATCTGTTATGTGGATTCCTGCATGTGCGTGTTTCAGTATATCATAGGAATTGTCAACAGATCACTACACTTTGGTGTGGATTCGTCAGAGGAAGGAATCTTTTCCTAGGGTTATGCAGTGGTTCATGGATCATCAAACCTATTGCTTCACAGTGGAACACCGAAAGGGCCGAGAGCAAGGTAACGTGGACTTCCTCTCCCGGTTTCCATGTGAAGCACCCCGGTCCAACACACATAGGGGAAGAGTAAGTGAGAAACCTGAGGGTATCCTCACACCTACTCCCCTTGGAGCTTCTACTCAGGTGGCCTGGGGAAGGCCTTCGTTTTCGGATCCTACCCTGGGGGTGGAGATGCGATGGAGGATCACCTGGGTGGAGGGCCTTTGGGAAGTGAGGGGGGATATCCACAGGCAAGACATGGTATCCCCCTTTTCCAAATGAAAACCAACATCACCCTCCACCTGCTTTTATAGGCTGTTGTAAACCCTCTCCCCTCAATTCCTCTAATTTATTTCACTATCGCACTGGGACGCAGACTAGGCGACTATGAGTAATATACACTAACAGGTCCTTTTACCATTCTAGTACTGAGACGAGGAAGAGGCTTACAGACTGGTGCAAGGGGCAGGCATGTCTAGAATACTTCACTAATTGTGGGCAGGCGATTGGGCCTGAAGACTCACACCTGCAACCTGTTAAAAACGATTGCAGGTGTATAAAAGGTGGAGTCAGAGGGAACAGTTAGAGACCAACAGGGAGAGCTGCAGAGTGAGAAATCCTGCAGAGTATGAGGCAGCCGTGGGTGGTCCTGTCGGGAAACCAGGACACCGGCAAGAACTGGAAGAAACTGTGGCACCGGAGCCAGGAAGGGCTGTGTGAAGTATTGAAAGCCTCAGTGGCTGGTACCTGCAGCAAGAACTGCAGGCTGGAGAAGAAATCTGATCATTGTATGTCACAGGCAGCGCCCACGGGTTGTGGCTGGAGCTTGCGGGCAACCCATAAAGAGAGACATAGAAGAGCAAACTGTGAGCGTGACTCGCTGTCCACCAAGGATGTGTACATGGAGCGCAGCAGCAGTTGACAGCCGCCCGGAGGAGATGCTGAGGAAAAGGCATCACTCAAACCGGTGCGCTCCCGGGGCTGTTACGTGGCAAAAAGGGAATGATGAATGAATGAGAAGTAAAGTGCAAGATACGGGGAACCAAAGTAAATGGTTCCTGTGACTACTGCAAAGTGTGAGCAAATAAGAACTGGAAACTATTGAATACCGAACTGAATGAAAGCTTTTGATGAGCATATGAAAGCTTTTAATTAAACCAATTTACAAACAATAAGTTGGTGTGAAGAGTGATTACCATATATTGCAAGTTAAGAGCAAATCTGATGAAATGCAATGTAAAGCAAGTATGGAACATTAAGGACTTTGAGAGCAACGTGGTGAAGGTAAAAGAGCACCACGAAGTGAACTGTATAACTAAACTCATGGTGGCAAAGCCCAGAGACTAGCAAAGAGTGAAACACGTTACAGCCTTGTATGTTGAACTCACCGACTCAGACTATCCTTAGTTTCTTTACTTAGGGAAGTCCCACCTCAACATAGGGCAAGTTAGCCCTTCTACCTTCCTGACATTTAAGGTAATAAATCATTTTTATTTGAACTTGTAATCTGTTGTCTGTGTCTTGCTTCATGATGCCTTCACAGTACACATAGGTGTGTTTGCTGTTGTTGCAATGCTGATGGTGTTGTAGTACATTGTTGTCGGCATCTGTAGGCACTTCACATAAACTGCAATGTATGGCTTTACCAACACACACAAGGTTAGAGGACTTGAAAGTGTGTATAGGTTATACAATGTAAGGTGGTGTGTAGTTTAAATGGACTCTAGAGAGTCCCATTTTGAAGTGTTGGGGCATAACGGGAAAAAAGGGTACACGCAATACATACCTGCTTTCCCTGTATAATCCATCTCCCTGCTAAACATGACATTACCAGAAGTCACTGCATCTCATAGGGGAGGAGTGGGCAGTTAAAGCTCTAGTCCATGAAGAAGAGCTAAGTGAAATACAAACACTGTCGAATCTCCAGAAGTGCATGTTACTACCCAGCACCATACATACAAGCAATGTTTTCTTAATCAATGTCTCTATCCCCAATCACTTCTACTAGCATAGCCACCATCACATAAATGCCTTAACCCCTATGGTCTGATGGCTAAGTTTTATAGTATGAACAGTGATCATTGTATTGATAAAGTATTTATTCAAATGCACATACTTATTTACAAACACATTATATATATATATTATTTTTTATTGTCCCGTCCTTTGCAAATTAAATTCTTTGCGTAAGACACGGTATATTCATCACTCTTCAGGAAGTGACACATTTTCCAAAGAACTATTTCACATATTAATATATATAATCAAACTTGTAATATTAGACATGTACCCAAAATTTCCCCACAATATTACATACCATGACTGTGAAAATTACCTGAATTCTGAGGTTTTTAAACGATGAGTCACTCGTTGACCAGTTGATATCTTTCCCTCAATAATATGTCCAGCTGTAGGGGAAGAATCTGGGTGAGGCCTACATGTTTCAGTTCCTTGATCCAGAGCTTTTTTTAGGGGCAATAGATGCAACTTTTGTAACAGGGTCTACTGGGACGTTCCCCTCCTTTTTTATAATTTTTGGTTAATATTCATTATCTTGCGTAGATTCGAGTTATCAAGTGAGGCTTTCTTTTACCTCATGAAATCGTTTATGAAGTTTAATTCCACATCTGTATATCTCTCGCGTAACGTAATTGCTCAATCATTGTAATTCTCCCGTATAAAATGCAAAAACATGCCAGATGTGGTTCTTGCTGGTCAAAATGTCTGATGGTCTCTTTTGTAATTACAACAGCAGCTAAACAAGAGTGAGGCACCTCCCCGCGTGTCACAAAAAGAGCCCATCAGACTTAATAGCAAGCAAGAAACACCTATGACAAGTCATGCTTTTACATGTTGAAAAATGATGGAGCTACTGATTATTTGGACATTCCACACACTTCCTACTCCCTGAGCCTCAATGACTCTTTGATCTCCTCGGCTTTTCATCTGATGTCCAACCCACCATTATAAACACGCATATTATTGTAGATTTGCCGTTGAAGACAATTCCCAATGCTTCCATTTCATATTGTCCGACATATTGATGAGGAATCTGTTTGCTCTGCAGCTTTCTTTAGTTATAATCCCTTGAATCAGTATCTATCTTGTTTATTCCTGAAATCAGGGGTCAGAAATTCAAGTTGCAAGCTACTAGTCAGCCAAAACAAACGTTTTACGCCACCTCAATTCTTTACATAAACACTGCACACCATTCCTTACTCGCCAAGAGTCAAAAATCACCAGCCAATGTAAATGTTGCACCCTGCTGAAATCATTGAGGTTCCATTTCCATACCAATGAATCCCTGTCATCTGGATTAGTCATGGATGCTTTCTTCATGTAAATCATGTTTGTATCTATAGCGCCATTCAAGGGCTCAAAACCAAAATCAGAACTACATCACCGCACTCTGCCCCCAGCCC
Source organism: Ambystoma mexicanum (assembly GCF_040938575.1). Classification (NCBI taxonomy): domain Eukaryota; kingdom Metazoa; phylum Chordata; class Amphibia; order Caudata; family Ambystomatidae; genus Ambystoma; species Ambystoma mexicanum. The sequence continues at coordinate 154,424,177 of NC_090936.1, forward strand.
TGATACGGGTACTATCGGTTATGAATACAACCTTTGTTTTACACAATTAAGAGGAATGCCTAAAGGGGGGCACTAGGGCACACACAGAAGAAATGTGGGCGATCACTCAGTGAAATACATTCAAGTGAACCCCTGTGCACAGAAAAGCCCGATTCGAGGCTGGGATGCTGGCAACATTTCTTTGCATCATCATCATCCCAGCTCATATATATTTTTTAATGCAATACGTAGTGGTCGAAGGGAGCGGGAGCAGTGCTCCTCTACTTTATAAAAAGCTTTTACTGTCCCTATACTTTTATTTTTAAAAAGAAACTGTTCCGGAATGGTTTAGTTTTAAAATAAAAATGTAGCAAGAAGTTGAAACGTGCACTTCAGTGCACTGCAGTGAACATTTTGTTTAAATAGCAGGTGTGCTTGTTAGGGGGGTTTGGATTGGGTGTAAGAGGGGGCGTGATGTTGGGTGGTTGGGTTGGGGCAGGCCAGCAGGGAACATAGTTCCATTACTTCTTTTCGTACACTTCGACCACTGGCAATACGTACTTGAGTGGGTTTACAGTTGTGCAGGAGGACAGGCAATGATTCAAGCACCTTTTCATTAGGAACTCGTTTCACAGTATAGTTTTCAATAAAGAAAGCGCACAACATGATGTGTCTTTACACACTCCCACACACCAAGGACAAGAAGCTGGATAAGGTTTGGCTGCTGTTGTGAGGGAAGCGGCACAGAACCGCAAGGGTTAAGGGAACGAGATGCAGCAGGAGGAAAAGGAGGGGCCTCAGGGAGGAAGGGGCGGCAGTTGAATTAAAGTTACAAGTTCTGATAAGATGTGTCCTGTCTTCCTTGTGCGAATGCTGAATAGATGAAAGATAATAACTGGCAACGAGGATAAAAGGGTTATCCTGATCGGCGTGCAAAGCAGCCGTCCTTCCTTGTACAGTACACGGTCCACTGCTGCAATCCAGGCGTTCTTCTGGGCTGGAGCCCGTCCTTGCTGGGCCGGAGTGCCAGCTTGTTTCTCATGGAGAACAGAGCCGGCATTGATGCACCGGAGGAAGTGCGTGACCCACAATGCTCCTACAAATAAATAGAGGCCCCGCCCGCTGAGTTCGCACGTCCCTCAGAAGTGAGCCACAGTGCGACCCACCCACGGTCGCCTGCATGACTGGTGCTCAACTGCGCATGCGCACACATTGAAAACAAGAGTCATTTGAAAGCAAAACGATCCCGTAACACTGACAGTAAAGTGAAAAGAGATAACCATCCAGGGCAAGCCTGATAAGGGAAAGATGAAACAGTGGAGGAGTTCATCACACGACTCAGCCAGAAGCTGGTTCACTGCCAACTTTCAGCCTTTTTGGACGATGAAATGATCCAGCAGTATTTCATCGAAAGATACATGTTGTCTGTGCTCCGCAAACAGCTCCTGAAGAAGCCTTTGACGATTGATGAAGTGACAGATGGTGAGAGTGCATTAGAGGGTGCAAATTCAGGCGTCCGCCATACAGACCCCGACAAAGAAAACGGAGAGTGACGACACAGTGGTAGCCCTTAACAGTGGTGGGAACACTGAAAAGAGGCACACCAGACCACCAGATGCCACCAAGAGGACTGCAGAGAGGGGGCTACCCACAGATGAGACCAGGCCCCCACCCACAGAGGTTGTGCTACCGATGTGGACAGATTTATCCCCATGTCCAGTGGTGCTCCAGGTGCGGCAGAGAAGGCCCCTTCCAATCTGTCTGCCGAGAAGTGAGACATTTCCCGAAGCCCCGCCAGCGCCAGGCAGCACCAAACAACGTGAGACAGTCATACAGGCCCAACCTGCCGATCACGCAGTGGGAATAATCTCAATCTTACCCACAACAACCAAGGAGGATGATGAGAGCAATGGACCAAGGTATGGACTACGGAGACATGCCCATGAATGACCTACCAACACGGTCAGAATACTATGCAGACGCTTACGGCTACCCGGACGATTCGTATGCAAACTGGGAGAATTTTCATACGGACAGGACCGAGAATTCCTCAACGAGTTTGTCAACCTCATACACAGAGAACAAGACAGCAGCGAAACACCCAGTGTACTGGAGATGATGGATGTCAGGAAATACTCAAGACTTGACACCGTCGAAGGCTATAATTTTTCAATCGGGAGCCAGCGTGCCACTACTGTCAATAGGGCAATTCAGGTAGACATTCTCATTCAAGGGAAGGACGATCAACACCACCATCCATGTATTTAGGAGCCCACTGCAAGGAAAATGCTTGCTCAGCTACCGCACAGCAAAAGTGCTCGGTTTGATAGACATTACATTTCAGGATGGTGACGTGGTGGTTTGCAGCGGGTACCAATATGGCAATGAAGTTATATGCCACCTGAAGGGATCACCAGCAAACAAGGAGATGATCAGGGTGCATTTTCCGAACTCTTCGAAGGCCTGGGGAAATTGAAAGACACAGTAATCCACATACACATCAACGACCAAGAAAACCTGTCCCGCAACACCTGAGGAGAGTTGGAGTTCACCTACAGGAAGCGGTGTCACGAGAGCTGCAGCAACTCCTGGACAATGACATCATATAAAATGCAAAGTGGTCCACACCATGGATCTCATCTCTGGCAGTGGTACCCCAAGACAGAAACAGACTGCGGCTCTGTGTTGACATGAGAGTGGCGAATACCGCCACAGAGAGAGAGAGACATCCATGGACAAAGATAGAGGACATGATTGTCAACCTGAAGTGTGCAATGACATTTTCCAAGCTAGACCTCAATCAGGGGTACCATCAGCTGGAGTTACACCCCATCTCCAGAGGCATAATGACGTTTGCCACCCATGACGGTCTCTTTTGGTACAAGCGGCTGAATTTTGCACTGTCCTCGGGCACAGAGATGTTCCAGGAGACCATCAGGCATCTGCTCCTCCCAGTCAAGACGGCTTTCAACTACCCTGATGATATCATAGTGTACTGCACCACCCAAGAAGGACAAGTTGAGGTTCTATGGCCATATCTTCTCGGGGAAGGGGGGATTCAGCCTGACATAAGGTGTGTGCCATCAAAGACCTCTAGCCCGATACCTACAGAAGTACGCCATTACCACCGAGCTGTTGGGATGACTACTACGAAAAGACAAGCCGTTCAGATGGTCGCGTGACTGCCAGGAGGCGTTTGATACAATCAAATTGGAACTGGCGAGTGCTATACAGCTGGCATACTTCAATCCACAATGGGACACGGAACTGGTGGTCGACACCAGCCTGGTTGGTCTAGGGGCATCCTGACCTGACACCCCCGCAAGCTGCGTTGTAGCATATACGAGCAGTTCACTAACCCAGACAGAGGGTGCATACTCACAGGCAGAGAAAGAGAGCTTGGCAGCAGTATGGGCCTGCAAATACTTCCACCACTTCATGGTCGGAAAAAGGTTCACCCTTGTGATGGACCACCAGGCCATTCTCTCACTATTTGGCAATCCGAGAACCAAGATGCTCCCCAGAATAGAAAGATGGGGCATTCGCCTTCAGGAATACGATTATGCCATCACACACCGGCCAGGGGGAGGCAGCAATCCTGCTCACTATAGGTCAAGACACCCTATGACAGAGAGTTTGCCACCAAGGGAAGGTGATGCAGAATACTTGTGCTATGTCACGGAACAGGCCTTACCGCCCCGCTCTCACCACAAAGACCTAGCCAGGGCGACACAAGCTACCCCATCCACCAGATGGGCCAAAGTATTCACTGTCTCGAACAAATGGAGAGACTATAGAAGATTGTTGCATCATCGAGGCGGAGTAAACAGACAGGAACTAGAATGCATGGCAAAAGTCTGCACAGAACTGGCAGTGTCTGAATAGGGGATACTGTTAAGAGGATGCTGCATCGTCATCCCATCATCCCTCTGGATGGGGCTGGTACAACTGGCGCATTAACTGCATCAGGGAGTAGAAGCAACCAAGAAACTACTCTGACAGTCAGCCTGGTTCGCACTCATGGATACAATGGTGGAGGACGTTGTCAGAAGCTGCCTTCATTGTCAATGTGCAACGAGAAGCGACCCGCCACACCCCATGCAACCTACGGGCATCCCTGAGAAGGTGTGGCAAGGGGTCGCAATGGACACAGGGGACCACCCCTTGGTAATAGTAGATGATTTCTCCAGATTCCCTATCATCAAGCACACGCTGTCCACGTCATTTGCCGAGGTCATCGGGTCATAGACAAAGTGTTCAGCTAGTGGGGCATCCCCACCTCAGTGGGCCGCCGTTCAGTGGCCAAGACTTCTGCAGGTTTGAAAGGCACATGTTGTTCACTCACCAGAGGATTACTCTGTTATGGCCACTAGCCAACGAAATGGCAGAGCAGTTCATGTCATCGTTAAAAAGGACCATCCAGCAGGCAACCATTAAGGGCATGATGTTCCAGAAGGCCATTTACTGCATGCTACATCATTAAAGAAACACACCACATTCTGTAACCAGGGTACCCCCTGGGGCCCTGAGGAGAGCATACTAAGCCAAGACACGCCTCCCTCAGGGGGTACAGAGACCTCAGAGGACCCCAGAACACAGAGAAATCATAGAGGGCGAGGTGAGAGACAGAGACACAATGGCAAAGTAAGCAGCAAAAGAAAGGAAAGACCGGACACAAACCATGAAGGTCAAGGAGTTCAAAGAAGGGGAGGAGGTACTCGTGAAGCAACAGGTGCAGAGGAAAATGGATGCAAGATACAACAGCACTCCCCTCAGAGTGACTGACGTGCAAGGGACCATGGTGACTGCTGCTAACACCCAAAGGCCGTTACGAGGAATGCGTCATTCTTCAAGCACTTCAGGCCGGGCGAAGACCCTGGACAAGATACAGAGGCCCCAGAGGCGGAAGGAAGAGAGAGTGAGAATGAAATTGTGGCACCAGAGGAAAGCAGAGAAGACGATGACACAGCAGGGCGACCAAAGCGAACTATCAAAAGGCCCTGCAGACTCATTGAGGAGGTGTGACACGGACATAAGGAGATATGTCAGGGGGCGGTGTTGTGAGGGAAGCATCAGGGAACCGAAAGGGTTAAGGGAACGAGATGCAGCAGGAGGAAAAGGAGGGGCCTCAGGGAGGAAGGGGCAGCAGTTGAATTAAAGTTACAAGTTCCGATAAGTTGTGCCCTGTCTTCCTTGTACGAATGCTGAATAGATGACAGATAACAGCTGCATGTGTTGCATCACTCACCCAAGCGAGCAGCCAGGTCCTGGGCTGTATAGCCACCAAACTCTCCTGAACATAATTATTCATTAAAAAGGGACTTGGCTGCTGTGCCCCACAGAAATTATACACAGGGAGAACTACACTTTGTAGCCCTGAATGATTCGTAGCGAACACTGTCACAGTCGCACACATAACAATGAGCACTCATCTCTGCAATGTGACCAGGACACATTACACACTTCTGTGGCCTAAGCCACCACTTGTCTCCATTTTACAATCCAACTTTAACAACAAGGAAGTGGTAGACGAGCACAAAAAAATAATGAGTCAATGATAACTCAAGCACAACGATTTGAAAACCCAACCACCAATGAAATACAAAGATGGAATATTAAAAATATACAAGTAAGCAGAGGTCCATAAAATCACAAAATAAAATAAAAGTCGGACATATAGTGCATTGCTAATTAGATATTATGAAACTCCAAAGAGATACTCCAAGAGATTTTACTGTGGGGATTATGAATATATAACTAACATCTAACTTCTTTAAATTGAAAGATACATCGGTTTTTGTAGATGATACTAGATGACATGATAATGATCTGGAATGGAGAAATTTACTTTTAAGAATGCTTTCAATGGCTGAATAGGCATAAGCTGCACATTTTATTAACCAATGCCGTGAGTACTAGACAGGTCAACCTTTGGACCTTTTAATATAAGAAGATACATTGGTGTGTTCCCTGTCCTCAAGGATACTGATATAATACTTCCATATAGTGCATTCCATCTGGGGGAACTAAGTGATAATCTTCCATAAGGGCAGTGCTCACATATCAAAAGGAATTGTAGTACTGCCATGGATTTGAATATTCATGCACAAGTGACAGATTAATGACTTGGGGCCTCTGCCTACCCCAATAAACTTGTTGTTACATATCGGTCTTGCTCCCGCAATGCCCGTTTAGATTTCGGCAGGCGGAGCATGCTTTCGTTTCTCCAACGCTGGAGGTTACCTTGGAGACGCGGGGGACATGACGCGCGGCTCCATACCATGTCACGTGTCAGGTCAGGTGATCGTGGCACATCAGGGTCCACCCACCAGCAATACAGTTATAACGCTGCTCACAGGAGAGGACGGTGCTTCTAATTAGCGTTTACTTACCTAACTTCATCTGAATCCTCGTTTATTTTGTGTATCACACCTCGGAATTTCATCTGACTCTGCTACTCATCTCTCCCTTGAATCTGGCGAACCGGAACCGGTCCCCTTACCAGTGACTCTTTCCTATCTCTGCAGTATCCCGTGGATTCCTCGGCTGCAGCTTCCCGTGGATCCATCTTCCGCTGCAGTCTCTCGTGGTGTGTTCATACTAGCAGCTTTCAGCACGTTACTCCAATACCACTCGTGCCGGTTGAAGTTGCATCAGGCGGGGATTGCCATCACTTCCTGCTTCGAACACGCGATAATACTCAGGTGAGCCTTGCCCACTCCCTGTTTCTCATGCCTTATTTTTTGTTGCTCCTATCTGAGGGGAACTAGGACAGTGTTTTGTGCTTCTCAACTTCCAAGTTAACTCAAGAGGCCCTTTGACCTTCATAGAGACTTGTCTTGTGTGGAACTGTATGTTTGTTTACCCCACTGGAATACTAGTGCACTGTGGACGCTATCCTGGTTAGTGCACCATCCCGGCTCTAGTTGCGTGCTGCTTGCCATCCGGGGTACTTCTCTATACTAACCATCCTGTTTGTTATTTTCTCCTGTCGTTGTCTTCCTTACTTTGGGACCATTCCAACCTCCCCGAGGGTAAGATTCTACAAATTACTCCGATTAACATTTTGTATTAATTTAGGGATACCTGGGTAATTGCTGTTTTTGTTCTACTTTCCCTAGTTGGTGGCTATCTTGAGAAAAATCCCTTAATTCTCCATCCTTGGGTCTTTCAGGTAGATAACCTCTAGAACAGAATAACATTTCACTATCCTTTTTCGGGTTGACTAACGTGTTCCTTTTTTCCTTACAGCCCTGTCATAGCGGTGTGGGTATCTCCGCTCTTTTGAGTAATCCATCAATTTGTCTGTTACATCCACAGCAGAGGGGTATATTGCCTAAAAGAGCTCCTCAAGTTGAGGAGACCCGGTTCTGAGTGTATCCTTGTTTGGAGACACACAGCTTGGGTTGAACTATAATCTGGAGCAGCTCCCTCTTATCTGCGGATTCGAGGTCGAGCAACGCCCCGGCCTGTTCAGCTATTGGTGAGTTACACTTGTACACAAGTTCCATAAGAGAGCTGATCTACCCCAAGTGGCTAATTTTTAAGACCAAAAATGTTGCATAAGGAGGAAGATCGACTAATATGTGGAACTATTTTTATCCCAATATCTCCAGCATTAAGCAGGTCACTCCCAATCACTGGCAACCTGTTCAACTTAGTTTACCAGATGTACAAAAGCCAATGTTTGCACTGAAAAGACGGAAGAGTTTTATTGGTCAATTAGTCTACTCAAAACTTTCCTAAGATACGCTGTGGAACCTAACACGCAGACAAGGGGCATTTCTCCTGTGGCATGTGTTCCATAAGTGAATATAATTAAAACAATCAAGGTGCTTTGCTTCATTCAACATGAGTGGGGTCTCCGTAACTTGACAAAATATCCTACTGCGGATAACTGCAAATAATCCTCTGGGTCAGTGTATACAGGCAAAACATTCAGAACAGTGCGTATCTGCATAACCGACTACAGATCACGTATTAGGCGCGAGATCATGAATGCACCATTGACCAGAACCCTATAGAAAATTGCCATAAATAAAACAACATATTTTGGAGGGTTGTGGATGTTGAATGCCGGACTTTATGTATGAACATGACTACCTGCCTGTTATTTAAGGAAAAACAAGAAAGATTCCGATTGGGGAACCACGTTGAAGGTTTACATGATCAATCTGCATGGGCTTCTTTATTGATATTGGAATGTAGGGTTTTATCTAAAAACTAACGTCTATTGGTCAAAACCCTGTTATGAATATGCAGGAAGCAACTGTTTACGAATGTGTATATTACTATAGTATCTTACACACCCCCATTTTAGCAGAGCCCCATGTTATAATATTTGACCTTACCCATGTGATGCTATAATGATAATGCACAAGGTGAGCTGACCTTCTCTACTATTTGCTTCCTGGATGTTTACTCAACTTGGGGGCTTCTCAAAAATACCCTGATGTATGAGACCAATTGTGTTTTCACTGGCCAATGCTATTCAAAAGTGCCCTTATGGAAGTTGTGTATTGGTTAATCCTTCTCATTGGAGGGACCTGGCCCTCCATCTTGGTGTTTCCATTAGTTCATTTCACTGCAAAACTGCACTTAGTAGTAAGGGGCAGGTATTAATGTTCACCCTCTTGTACTGCTGTTTTAGTTTCCATTACCTTTTAGATCCCTTTATATTGAAAATGAAGACGACCAACAGGGCTTACTATTGCACTTGACTGATCACATCATATTAACTTTAATTTAAGTACTTGTTTCTTTCTTTTATGAGGTGACAAAGTGTATGAGTAACAACTGTTTATAAAACATTGATTTGCAAGAGTAATCAGTAATTTTCTTGTTTGGCATTTACAGGCAGGACTAAAGTAATATCCCGTGTGTGCTGGTCCTCAGAATGCGTTCTAGATAATTCTGTACATGCCAAACCATATATGCTTTATATGATTCTAAATATTAATGTAGAAACAAAGATTAATATGAAAAGTATACATCTACTGTGACCAAAAAACCCTGACATTTGACCACATGCTTTCCTCTTTCGGCAGCTCTTCAATGGTCATTCCCATGCCCTTTCATTCCATTCTGGTCTAAGTGATGCACGGGTTTGTTTAACTTAATGTTTTACTTTTTATTGTTTTCATTCGCCTGTTAGTTATTCATTTTGAAGCTAGTGCTGTTATCGTTGTGCTCTATGGTCTTGTCATACTTTTCATTCTGTGTGACATTGTGGATAAAAAATAGTTTTCGAATGATTTTGTTTTGCAGTATGATTTAAATTAATGTCATGTGTATGTCTGTAAGAATATTACTATTGTGATTGAATATTGTCCCCTTTTGAATAATTGATGTGTCATTTGGTGTTGACTAAATACAGAATAACAAGAATGAAGATTAAAGAATAAAATAATTTGTGGTAAAGGACCAACAACAATACAGCCTTTTGGCTGTGTGTATGTTTGACGACTGTTCTAGCCAATGATCTTGCTGGTGATACAGGTAGAAAATGTGTTGGTGGTGGCTGGGTGTGAAAATAGAGGATCTAACTTAGACCATGCACAATGTATGTTTTAACTAAACGGGTAAGAAAATAAGGTGAATGTAATACAATATCAGGAAATAAAGAAGGGGACATATAAAAGACAAACACCTTTCCCCTCTGTGTCTCCCTCGCACTCCAGAGAAGCGAAGAATGAAGCCTGCTCAGCTGTCCCCAGTTACATCATATCCCCCATTCAACTACAGCAGGATAGCCAGTTACATCATATCTCCCACCAAACTACAGCGGGAGAGCCAGTTGCATCATATCCCCCACCCAAATACAGCAGGAGACCAAGTTACATCATATCCCCCACCCAACTACAGCAGGAGAGCCAGTTACATCATATCCCCCACCCAACTACAGCAGGAGAGCCAGTTACATCATATCCCCTACCTAACTACAGCAGAAGAGCCAGTTGCATCATATCCCCCACCCAACTACAGCACGAGACCCAGTTAAATCATATTCCCCACCCAACTACAGCGGGAGAACAGCAGGGCTAAAAGAGCCATTACAGGAAACGTAATACACATTTTTATGGAAAAATGCAGACAGGAAAAACATTGAGAGGAAAAAGGTGGAAAGGGGACTTTCCCAAAGAAATAGCTTTTTAAATAGATCCCGCTTTGCCCAGATAGAACCGGGAGCCTTAGCTCCCTTACCCCACCCGTAGCTACTTGTCTCTCTGGGGGGGAGGGGGAGGCAGCAGAGCTGCAGCCACCCAGTTCCCAAATTTCTTAAACAGCTCCACTGCTTGTTGCACAATTAAGTCGAATGTGTCTATCTTTTTTTAAAGGGTCTGTGTGCAATATTTATGATATTTTTTCCAGGGGTAGGGGAGCCACTGTACATGGAATACAGAGGCTCAGACACTGTGTACAGCACCAACACATGGCAGGAACTGCGTAAACACGTGCATCGAGACCAGACAGATGCACAGTGTGTTATGCGCGCAGCGCTTGTACATCAACAGGCAGCCAACAACACAAGCAGTATAAACAAACTGGAGGCTAAATAATGAACAGGCAAAGTGGGACACTCTCATCCACGCTGGGTATATGTCAGTGAAACAAGGGGTTTGCAGTATTCTTCAAGAAAAAGAGCTCCTTTTCCTTGGCTGCTTCACTTTTAATTATGAACCTTTGAACCTACTTGGATATTTGTGACTTCCCTCTGACTCACAACAAATTCTCTTGCTATATAAACACATTCCAAAATTAGAACATGACAGTCTACGGCATACTGTCTCATGTTTAGTAGTTGTCTTATTTGTTGGTTGCCTAATTTGCAAACCACCTAATTTACCAATTGTCATTTGCTTCAAGCCATTAGGCTCTTCAGGAAAGCATAAACCATGTGTGATGCTAGTAATTAGCGTGTTTCAAATAATCACTCTACAAAAATCAGCAAGGATTACGTTGCTCCTACGTATACATGTGTATTTCTGCCATTGTCATACAGTAAGTATACAGAAACACTTGATCTATACTGCGTTGACTGGTTGCCATCATTCATGTATTTATTAATTTGTTTATTTATTTATTTATTTATTGTACAATTAGTTTAATTTATTATGGTTCTGATACACACTGATGATACATTGATGAGGATCGAAGAGAGCACATGTCCCAAACAATTTATGCTGATTAGACATAAGATTAGACATACAGATATAGGAATTTACCAACCTATGTTTACGGGATATGAAGAGGAAAGACAAAGTGAAATATTGAACATGCACGAAAGAAAGGGAAAGTGGTGAGTAACATTTGGAATCAAGCCAGTACAGACGAAGCATTTTGGCAGACTTACTGTACGGCAAAGGTAGTAATACACATGCGTACTTAGGAGCAATGCAATGTTTGCTGATTTTTGTAAATTGCAAATTGGGCAATTGACAAACAAGCTAACTAATAACTATGAATATTACTATACCGGCTTATTTTGCATCTCCAGACTAAGGTCTGGATAACCATGGTGGAAGCCGAAAACACCACTCCATGGACAAGCTTAGGTGCTCTGACGCTACTACAGTGTGATACGACACAGTATAAAAGCTTCATAACATATGTAGGTAAGCCTCCCCACCCTATAGATGACTACTGATGACTGCTGGGTGCACATCTCCAATGTAGCAAACTCATCGGACTCCCCATTGCCTAGCATTCCATCTGTAATGCATTGGAAAAAGGCTCACCTTTCATTTTTGATAGGGTCAACTCTTATGTTACTTCATGCACAATTGAATCTGCTCAGAGTTGTTGAATGTTCTACAAAGGACAGGAAGAGTGGCAGACCATGGTCCCTCTGACCTGCGACCCTTAGGATTTCCCTCCCTGTCTCTCGCAGCTGCATCGAAGAACATCGGCCATCCCGAAAGGCGGTGGAGAACCTTTTTACTCTGGGATAGGCTGTCCCCTTATTCCTGGGACCTCACCTGAGAGCTTCCCAATATAACCCCGGACCGTATTATTTGGGCATTAGCAACACATTTGTCACAATTAAATGGGAATCCAGCGACTGCTCACTATGAACATCTTTCCAATGTAAACTCAAAATGTGATCACTTTTAAAGAACAGTTCCATCTTTTTCATCTGTTACAGGAGAAGCATAAGCACGCCTCTTTCCACTATCCTCTCGCTAGAACAGCTCAGCCGCAACGTGAAGCAAGATGACACACACAGGATAATCCCCGGGCCTGCGCGGTATTAAGCGTGTTATAAATAACCTATCATATCATATATCGTATCAATAGCAGCAGCTCTCCTGAAGCATCCGTGTATGTTCCCGAGCGTTCACTATCTTAGGACTCCACATACTAAGCTCCCCCTTTCCCTGCTCTCCCCCGAATCATCTTTTTCTCTCATCTGCATCTTTGCATTTCATCTCCCATAGACCATGATCAGCAGCAAGGGCAGTTAGATGGAAAAGACACCTCATACCTCAACATCTCTGCTTTTAGGAGGGCGGTTACACTTATGGAAGGCCGATAAGTAATGGGAAAAGGGTGTGAGGTGAAGAAGAGGCCGGGTATATTGATAGAAAGATAAGGCACATCCAAATCTCATTCAAGAAATCTCTCTACCCTGCACCCGGTGTGTACACTACACACCGTATCTTCATCACTGGCCATGAGAGGAATTGCCGGTTTCATTGACATGCATCAGACAGTCTGACTAATCACCCTTTCCAGACATTGATCTGAAAAATCAATGCGGGAGAAGGATGGGAAGGTAACACTTGCAAAGGCGGCCACCTACGTTCCGTGCAAGCTAAGAATGAGTGTACGATGAGGGTGAAGGTAGAGCGCGAACTCATAAAGGTGTGTGTTGTCTTGAGCAGACCCTGCTTCTGTTCGGGGGTTGCAGAAAGCGAAGTCAGGAGTTGCTCACACTCAACGAAGAAAAGAACATCATTTTTGATATTTTTAAGAAAATTAGCCTAGTCATTCCTTTGCAGCATTGTGTGATTCCATTGCACGCACTGACTCCGCGCTGCATTCTTATTGGTGCACATCGATGTGGCAGCGAATGTGGAATGTGTAGTCTTACAGATGATCCTGTATAAAACTCATGCATGTTATTGCTTCAGATGCCTCTGTTTATAGAGGAATTCTGTCCTGACAGAACTCTGCTTTCTGTTATCATCATACTGTCTGAACTGGCTATTTTGCAATCCATAAATTACACCCATACCCATAATATCTCATATGGGGATACATGATGGGTAATTGTGAAATATTTGATTGGTTATACAGTAGCAGACCATTGGCCCATCCGGAACAATGTATACTAAGGTTATTCTAAAACATTGCTGAGCACTAAGAAGTCTTATACTGAGTGTTGGTCTGGATCCTCTAAAGAGGGCAAAAGGTCATAGAGAGTGCTAAAAGACGCCCCCCCCCCCATTAATTTTGATGTAGAGTTCAATTGGTGAGCAATTATGGAAAACCTTCCGAGTAGAATGCAAGGAGTTAGTGCACAGCCCCTCTCCTTTTAGAATGGTGTGCATTAGTTGAGTTTTCAAAATATATATAGACCCATAAATATCCAAAGTGGGAGCACGCAGACACGGCTAGTCAAGGGTTATGTTTATTATGTGGTCATCTGTCGCATAGGGTGGCGATCCGAGCGGGGCTGTGGATAAACACCTTGAGTTCCATCTCCCCCACAGGACTTCATCAGGAGAAAGGTATAGATCTCAGTGGGATGTACTATGGGTACCTCCCACTTTATTTGATCACGGGGGGCCTGTCTCGTTTGGGGAAGGAACGAGTACAATGCAAAAATAATAGGATACCAGGCTACCCCTCCCTGTTCACGCCTTTGGTAATATTGGATTACGACACCAAGTGCTAGAGCTTGATTACATCAACTGCATATTCACCAGAAGTCTGTTAAAAACAGTTTAAGGATTCACTACTTCACATAACAAAAACATATGGGGTAAATTCCTGTTCCATATTCAGATTGGCGCACCCTAAATTCATAAAACGTAATAAACAAAGTCAATATAATAAACACACCATGGGGTTAGTGAACTGTAGTGTCAAACAACATTAATAAATACCACATAACATCACAAATACATAAATTATGACAAAAAACACACGTTGCATTTTCCATCTACTAGTCGGAGCACTTAGATTCTGTATGTACAATTGTTTAGGCTCTTTCTAAATATCACTGGATTGTATACACTGTACAAAGGCCTAGTACGTTGTAGAGGAAGAAAATGTTTTAATAATCAAACAAATCAGGGTGGGAGGTCACACATTCATTTCATATTGATTTCCAGCAAAATATCAACAATGTTTCTTAGGTTGCAACAAAAGTCAATCACAAAAATTGTTTAGACCTTATGTGTTTAATTTACATATTTATAACAAATGTGGGGACAGGGTACACAGGGACATTCAGACTTGGCATTTAAATTATACAATACAGATGAGTACAACCCAGTCAGGTGGACTGGATTTCGATAAACAAAAAACATGTTTTGCTTACATTCAACGGCATATTGTGTTTTACAAATACAATGTGAACACAGAACACATTTCAGTGAACATAACAAACGTGCATCAGTGTGTAGGGTCAACACTGAATCAGTAATGGAATCGTCAAACGTCAGCACTATGGTGTTTCGGCCCAGAGACAAGCTGTGAAGCTTATGTGTAAAGGCCTTCATCAGGACGTGTGGTGGATGCTGAATCCAGGTCCTGGGTTCTCGAACGTAGATTGTCCTGAACTAAGGAAAGTCTGATGGTCCACTCTTGCGTGGATGACAGCTGGCGTGTGAGTAACCAACAAGAAAAAATGGCCGTGAGAGGGAGATAACTACCTCCGGATCCTATTTCCTGCGTGAGTTTTGAAGGGGTGTCTGATTCCCAAAGTGAAGGAAAGGCAGCTGGACCAAATGCCAGCCGTTGACGTACGAAATGTATTCGTGAGAAGTGGCATAGGCAGGTGCTAGTCCTTTTGTTTGGTCTGCCACTTCTCAAGAACAATTTCTTGCTAGGTGTCCATGCAACCTAAGTTATTTATTTATCTATTGTTTATTTATATGGTGCACTATACAGCAAGAGGTATTTCCAAGACAAAAGAGGGAGGGGAACATTGGAGATAAACAATAATAACGGTCCTACTAGGCCTTGTGACATTTGGATCGTGCAAGTCCAGTAACAGGAAGTGCAAGAAAAGGGGTGGCGACAGGGGTGGGAGAGGATGGGTGACAGTCGGGGGAAGGAAGTATTTAGGGGGAGAGAGTTGGATGTAGCGGGGTCACAGGCCCTAGAAAGCCTTGTGGATGATGCAGGGAGTCTTGAATTTGATTCTTTCAGTCACCGGGAGCCAGTGGAGGTGATTTTAGAGCTGGAGAGATGCAGTCCCTGGGCTTGAGCCCAAGGATAAGTATTTCAGTCTTATTCTGGATTAGTTGAAGGGGGCAAAGGGAGGAGAGAGGCAGATTGAGGAAGAGGCTGTTGCAGTAGTTCAGCCTAGAGAGGTCCAGGGCTCTGGAGATGTTGAGTTTCTGAGAGAAGGTAAGGAAGGGGAGAATGCCTCTAAGGAGATGAAGTTGAAAGTGGGCCTTCTTGGCAAGGGCTGTGATGTGAGGCGAGAAGGAGAGAGAGAGGAGTCAAAGATGACACCAAGTGTTTTTAGTCTCACAGGATGGTGGGGGGGAGGCAAGAAGTGCTGCCAGAAAGAGAGGGGAGGGAAAGAGGGATCAGGGGTCTCAAAAAGGAAGATATCAGTCTTACTGGTATTAAGAGAGAGATAATTAACTGTGCACCATGCCTGAATAGTAGTCAGACAATCAGGCATGAGAGAGGAGGCAGATGAGATCTTTGAGGGAAGCTTGAAGTTATAGTAGGTGCATTGTGCTGTTTAGGGTGCTCCTCTTGCATTGGACCTTTCTCCTGGGCATCACAGCCAGGATCATAACAACGCTCCCCCCGCCTCACTGTATGTATGTGTAGCCCTATCTAGCCAGGCCCAATTTGGGCCACGAGCTACATAGCGGCAAGAAAGGGAGAAGGGATGCCCCGAGAGCCCAACTCACAATGGCTGGGGATATGCGAGCCAAGTGCCCTGCGTACAAAGCCTACCACTACTCATTCTTCATCATTGTTAAAAATAATATATCAATAAAGTCATGAATAGATGTATGGTATGTATGTACATGTGAATGGGAGCACGTGGTAGTGGAGTTATACAGAGGAGAGGAGATAGGCTGGGAACCTCTGCCCTGGTTCCCAGCCTATCTCCAAGTCCCAACCGACACACTGTGGAATCCCCAGGCCTCCCACACTCCAAGCTCCACCTCATCATTCCATGAGGCCCCTGCATACACACAGCCAGTCACCACCATGATACCAGGATACCACAAGATGCAATCGTTAAAACAAATTATTTCACAAAGAAATCGCATTGCAAACATTTCATTTCACAGCAACTCAAAATATAAATTACGGAACATCCCCTTTAAACTCATTGAATTACCCTCCATAACTCAATGTTTCAAAAAACACCTTTTCACAAACATGGTAATTCAAACCTTCTAGTTCACAGCAATTTTCAACTCAAATTATTAAGCCGTGTACTCAAACTCATTGTGACGTTCCTCGCATACACAGAATCCCAATGTCTGTACCTTTTAAATTGTACATGAGCTATCTCCTGTTATCCCCCAGACCGTACACCCACAGTGTGCATGCCTGCAGCCCATGCGTTGTCTTTCCTTCAGGTCCCATTCTCCAGCCGACACGTCCAATGACTGGAATGGATCCCATTACACTATCCTCCTTGTACACCCCCTAACTCATTCAGCGATATGAAAAATGGTGGCGTAAAAATAAAACATGCATTGAAGCTTTCACTTTAATTTAATTTAACACAAATGTATAGAGTGCAACTAAGGCCCTTAGGCGTCTAGGCACTAAACACAAGCGAATATTGGGGAAAGGGAGGCCCAACCAGTGAAAAAAAGGCAGCCAGTTAGAAAAGATGGGTTTTAAGAGCCTTATGGAAGGGAAGGTATTCCTCGATAACTCTCACAGACAGCGGAAGCGTATTCCATAGAGTAGGATTCAGTACCGAGAAAGAGCGACCACCTGCCCAGGCTCTTTGATATGCTGCCACTCTAAGGAGCGCCAGAGAGGATGAGCGAAGACATCTAGTGGGATAGTACCGCTCTATCTTTCTTTTCATGTAACTGGCACCTACGTCGTTAAGAACCCCGTGAGTAACACAGACATCCCTAAAATCGACTCTTGCCGAAAGAGGCAACCAATGGAGTTGGCACAGCAGACCCAAAGACGGGGTCAGTCTAGGTGCATTTAGGACCTTTCTGACTTTGAGTTTGCCGAAGCCAGCATTACAGACAGCCGGATTCTAGGCTTCACGAGAACCACTAGACAGAAGCCTCACTCCTAGGCTTTTAACAGAAGTGCTAGGCGTCGGGGAAGGGCCCAGAGAGCCAGGCCAGAACTGAGAACTCCAGCTGTCTGTGGGCAAACACCAGCACTTCTCTTTTTCCCCCTTTAAGTTTCAGCCAGTTGGCGGACATCCACCTGCCTACAGTAGAAAGAAAATGTCTAGGTTTAGCAGGAGGCTCGGTCGTGGGGGAATCCAGACGAAACATCAACTGAATTTAAAGGAGTTACATCGACCAGATTTCATGTGTAAAGCTAATACACAAGCCTATCTATACCAGGCAGGTGAGAGGGTCACAAGGCATCAAACGAAACTTTAAAGCTGATGGTGCTACAGACGCGCTTGCTTAGGGGTCATCTGAGTCGGGGCAAACCCAGACAATACCTCCCAAGGGCGAGGGTCTGTTCCCCTCAGCAAATGTGGGTCTCACAGCACCGATCCCCCACCCTGCTTTAAAAAGGGAACGAGGGGGCGAGGGTGCGAGGGAGATGCAGACACAGCCAGTGGCTAAACACAAAAACAAAAGTGATCCCTAACTGCAGGGAAACATGTCATGGTGAACAGAGAGCATCGTGACATCAGCCTCGGACTGGCCTATGGGGCAATAGGCCAAGGACCGAACCAAAAATGCTAAATGCCAGAGTTGGCCAGTATTCTGGTCCAAGTGGGCCACTTTTTTTGGCCAATGTGGGCCACTTTTTTGGCCAATGTGGGCCAGTTTGATAGGTTAATTCACTATACAGCTAATAGTTTTGACCAATTTTGCTGAATAAATATTCTTATAAATTATATGTAATCAAAAAAAACTCCCCCTTTGGTACTATTCAAACAGTCTGTCAGAAAAGGAATGAATTGCCTTTTGCAACTGTGGGGCCCTTTTTCATTGGTGGCCGAGACGATTTTATGGCCCAGTGCAACCCTTTTTGACTTATGCGCTGCAAAAAGGCGACTTGGTGTTGTTATCCATTGTCTATTGCTTTTAAAGTCGTTTTTCTTTCTTTTCCTGAAATACAT
This sequence comes from Ambystoma mexicanum, assembly GCF_040938575.1. Lineage (NCBI taxonomy): Eukaryota > Metazoa > Chordata > Amphibia > Caudata > Ambystomatidae > Ambystoma > Ambystoma mexicanum. The sequence continues at coordinate 154,442,646 of NC_090936.1, forward strand.
TATCTTCTCAGCCAACCAAAGGTCTTACGGCCGAACTTGATTCACCCACTTAAATTGCCTGTGAGTGTTTTCCGGTGCTCGGGAACGATCAGGCTTATGGCATTAACAGTGCAGTTATCACAGTAAGTTGCTCCCGTTTATCTATTCCATATAGTGAGCTCGACGGCTGCTCACGTGCAGTGGGCATTGGGAGATTCGATTGTAGTTTGGAAAATGGTGTGCTTTAGCTGGTCACAGGAGCAGGGGCGCCGAGTTCACGGGTGCTCGGCACGTCTCCCTGGCTCCCCCTGTGGTCTCCCTTGCCACCCTTAAAAATATAAATAAAAAAGAACACATAAGCTCCTGGCTGTGGCCAGCGCCATGTGGCTCTTTGTTTCTGGAGTGGATGGCCTTCTTGTTCAGGCCTCTTAAAATAAAACAGTGGGTTCCACAAGTGTAACACTTTGAGCAGTGACCCTAAATAGGAAAGAATAGGAATACCAAATAATTTGTCTTTCTGGAATTCTCTGCAGTAATTGCTAGACTCATTAAAGGTTTATTTCAGGCACACTTCAGGGGTGAGTCACTGATTTAGTCTGTTCTTAACCACCTCAACTCAGCCTTTCATCCTTCTGAGGTCGATAAATGAGTACCAACACAGTTTGGGTGATATTGGGTGTATATCTTTTCTATATAAAGCGCTTTAGCGTAAGGGCTATATAGTAACACATCATTATCATTTGGTCTTGGACGTCTGCTTGAATTCACAGTAATTTGGTAATATGGGCCTATCCTATACACACTGATCTTAAAGATACATATGGCGATCCATTCTTGTATGAAATGTATATCACATTATGGTGATATCGTATCCATATTTTTCATAGTGCACTTATGAACAATGCTATGTGATGCCTGTGTTTTCAAGGGGTGAAAGGTTGTGTTCCATCACTTCCTGTGATGTCACTTCAGAGTGGGGTCAAATGACATCACTTCCTGGGATGTCATCAGAATTCATGGGTCATGTGATGTCACTTCCGCTACCCCTGGCACTTTGGTGAAATGGCGTCCCTGCGGGTGCTCTGGGCTTGAGCACCCACCCAGGAAGACAATGTGGAATAAACGTTCCCATGCTCTCGATGGAAGGTCCTGAAAATACTGTCACCCCCATTCCCCCCTCCCGGAAATTCAAAAGTAGGCTCCTATCTACAGTAGAATCCCTACCAATACAGCACCCCATACCCTGGTCTGGCAGCTTATCCCCGAGGCAGGAAGAGGGAGAGAGACCAACATAAAGCGACCATTGACAAGCCATCAAAACTGCAATGACTGGGTGCCATACCCTGCCCTTCGTTAACAGGTTGCTGCCCCTTCATTTCATCCATCACTTTTTGATTGTTTTAGTAGGTCATCCATAGTGAGAGGTTTTATGCCCCAACGTATGTCCTCTTGCTTGGAGATCCTAGTGTATACGACCAGGGGGAGGGGGTGGCCAAAACTGTCTCAACTAAGATGTAAAAATCAAACACATGCTTGTGTTCAAAAGGGGCGTGGCCTAGCCTCCATGTTTACACTGCTCCCATTTAGGGCTAAGATCAAGACCTGTGTGCATACTTCCTTCTGTAAGAGCATAGATGAGTTGAAAGCCATGGAATTGAAGGCTATCTAGAGGAATACTCAGTGGTTAAGATGCCTTTTCATCACAACATTTTGGATTTGTTAGTACAAATGAACCTAGAACAAAACGGAATGTGTTTAAATGCTCAATGGCTATGTTCACCTGATTCATGGAAGTGTTTTATAATGGCACAATCCCATAGGAAAACGTTCCATGAATCAGTCCCTAGTCTCTCGCTCTCCTTCATGGCACTCCAAGCCACACATGTCATCTGAGTACTGAGGGCAGCATGAGCGTATTGGTCAGGACCCGTGCCAGAATGCTGCCGACATTTGCACTGGTACATCCAATGCCTAATATGGGCTTGATATGAGAGGCAGTAAGCAGGCAGGGGAAGCCTGTTGATCTGCCTGGGCACTTAGCATTGCTCTCTGCACCAGATGACAATGAGCAGCATTTGCTTGTGATATGATCACTGTGGCTGTAGACAAGATATATAGATTTAGCAGTGCATATCTCTCAAAGCAGTGATTTGTAGTAGCCAAGGGACATGCATCTTTAATGGTCTAATATATTTTCTCCCCAAATTGGGAGAACATGTCTTTTTCTCCCTGACTTGTTTCTGCGGAGTGAGATTTTAGGATTCCATCAGAGATGGTGCTTTGACCTGTGTATGCATTACTTACACACACACACACACTCTCTCTCTCTCTCTCTCTCTCTCTCTCTCTCTTTCTCTCTCTCTTTCTCTCTCTCTCTCTCTCTCTCTCTCTCTCTCTCTCAAGAAAGTTATATAGATGCACTACATTCCTTGTATTTCATTTTGTTCACATGTGTTTGGGAATGTTTCACCTTTGGAATGTCCCCATGTTGAGAGTACTGTTGCCTCTTCTTTGCATTATTGACTTCCTTTTGGTGCACGACTTAACATCCCATTTTAGCTCATGCAACTTTGCTCAAGTCAAACATTGGTATGTCCTTTTCATTGACTAAGTACGATTGTTTGCAGTCTCCCTTTGGCTTTGGTGCTTAAGACTGTGAGCTATGCCTATAGAAGGGGCATGTTATCATAGCGTGCTCTCATGATGAAGATCAGCAAGAACAAATTTACATGTATGGTCGCACTCAAATATTGAATTAATTATTTTCAATTCGAAAATGAAGACACCATTTACAATGTTATGATATGATAGGTTACTTATAACACGCTTAATACCCAGAGGTTTCTAAGCAGGGACCCGGGAATCAAACCCGTGTTGCTCCACGTCGTCTTGCTTCTAAGGCTAGCGCGTTACCCCTGCGCTATCCTCACAGAACTGATGTTTCTTCTAGAGAATCGGTGCAACACTAAGTGGCTCACGGTCCAAAAAGCCACAAGAATTCAATTACCCAAGACCTCCAGACTGATCTAGGGAAAGAGTGTTGCACCCACGCATGAGACACAAGCAGTGCTCTAGGTAAGATTCTGAAGTGTGAGCATTTTACTCCCTATTTTTACAAGTTGGGAGTAAAATATTTTTTTAGCGAGTAAAAAAGTACTTTCTACTGCTAATGGGAGCATTTAATACACAAGTAAAAATATATTTGAACAACTGGCAAACAGAAATGTTTTGTAATAAATATTTCTTTGCTCCTAGTTATTCATGCATATTAAAAAGATATACATTTACCTTTTCAGATCAGCAATAATAATGATAGGTTCTTCTTGTGGCACGAAGTGTGCGACTTTTCCAAACATCTAAGGAGCTGTGTGAATGTAAACAGAGTGACAGGCTCCTATGCCTGTTTGCTATTTTTTGTTGGGAGTATTTCTACTCCCTATTTTGGGGAGCATTTGCCGATTTCTAGTGAATAAAAGTGCCTGATACACACCTTATCTGTAAGGCTGAACACACGTCTCTTCAAAATAATTCAAAATAATTCAAGACGAGTATTGCATCAAAATGTAAAGGTGATATATTGATAATGTATCATATTATTCAACACAATAGACAATACATAGTCATTGTTTTTGCAAAATGTATACCAAATAAAACGATCAATGTTTAAAAAGTGTAATCCATATTCAGTCATACTTAAACACATAATTACAACACCAAAACTAATAGTTAATTCAAGAATATCTACCCTACTACCATCTAAAGTCCTCCAACGATGAGAAAATCATTTGTTAACAAGCATGAAAGACAATTAAAATTAGTGTAGAGGTCTGCAACATCGTTACAAAGAGATAACTTTAAAGCGTTTGAAGGTAATCCCTTCGTCGGGAAGACAGACTCTCTAACTTCAGATGTAATTTAAATAACTAGATAGTAAATAAGTTATCGAAAAATAATAAAAACAGATTAGTAGTATGTGTAATGCCAGCATTCAATTAATATTTAAAGACAAATCTTTCCACAGGCGATATCTTCCTCCTTGTGAGTAATAGAAGTGGTAAACACACTCCAAACTGGTTCAGAGATTCAAAATCAAAGTAGAGGACTATATTTGTAAACTTGAGATAAAAAGCATCAGCGGTTTAAACAAAAAAAGCCTCTATTTGCTTAACTAGTCGCTAAGACTCATCATCACTTCAAAAAGTGTTATGTAATTAAATCAAAAAGTGCCTCTGAGTTCTCAGACACTGTATCAAAGAAGCCGCTCACTTCTATGAAGGACATATGACATCATCCAAAAGCACCATCTGTTCATAGTAAAAGATCAGTCACCAAATGAGAATAACCTAAGAGTTTCATAGTGTTTCTCATGAGAGTTTCACCGCTCCTACCTAACTGGCAAACTAATGGCATTCTCCAGTGCTCGCAGGTAAACCATCCAACTGGTCTGTGTTCTCTTATATATGGTGTCTAGAAAACACTTGTTTAAAGGTGCGTTATAAATACCAAATCATATATTATATGGAGAGGTGTGCCTCAAAGTGTACAGACCATTGACCACTAATATGTCCATTCAGTTAAGCAGAGGGGACACAAAACAGGACGTCATCTTGGAAGCAGAGATTTCTAATTACACTATAAATGTTACTGACAGGTTGAAATAAGGTGAGGTTGAATGATCACATTTGATCATACTAAAATTGTCTAATAACTCTCTATTCCTCATTATAATTTATAATTATTATAATACTACTAGTGTTTCTAATCAATACTCAACTCACGGTCGATAAACAACCATTTTAACAAAAAAAGCTAATACCTTAACAACGGATATTGCTACCTGGTAGTATCAGGTGTGCTTATATTCTACAGTCTAATCACTTAGTAGGTGCACACAAAATATACAAAATAATGATACATAGTCTCCACTAATGGAAACATCTGGATCGTAAGAGCATTATTATGTCTGCTCACTTAGTGGGTGTATGACAAGTATGTGGATGATGATATATCATCCCTGCTGAGGGAAATGGTCGAATCATAGGGACATATAATATATTGATTGTCAATAATAAGAATAACTCCAATTCAACCTGAGGCACTAATACCACCTACTACATCAAATAGCTAGTCGGAAAAAGTGAATTTGAGTAAGACAGATATTGCAAACTTCTCTACGCTCAAAATAATCAAAGTACCATAATAATCATACAGCATTTTAAATAAAACAACCAGAATCGGATTCTGAATTCATACCCTTCGGTGTCAGGGCAAATATCACATTAATCCAAAAAGTGTATTTTTGAGGCAATAACCTATTTAAGTTTCCACTGGGAGAAGGTACATTTACTATTTCAAAAATAACTAACTTCATTTGCGCTACTGTGTGGTGAAACTGCAAAATGCATAGCAATAAGGGATTTAACAGATTTTGGTCTAATGTCAGACGTATGCTCTGTCCAACGTATTTTGGATTTCTGTGCAGTCATCCCCACATATAAGAGAGCAAAAAGAGTCAGAAGCTACCCCTGTTTGAAGACACAGTTAAGGGTGGGTCTGAGTTGCAACAACAAGCTAGGTTTGACAAATACTAGCCAAGAAGCATGGTCAAACAAAGTGCAAAGTGTATTCAAAATTTATTTTTGGACAAATATCTAAAAGTTGGTAGGCCTGTAACTCAAAAGAAAGGCCTTAAAATGGAAATACATGAGCCCATGAGGGCAAAAATACACAATGATACGTTAAACTATACATTGTAGTGAGGGTTAGTAGCAATAATATTTGTGCAGATTTCTGTACTACTTAATGATAGTAGTACGCCATTATTGTTGACACATTATGTAGTTGGTGTTTCTGGTTCGGAATATCGATGACATCAGCAGTTACGGTGTCTTGTCAATTTGTCTGAAGGGACCGAACTGTCATCAGGACGAGGATATTGAAGGACCGGGTACTGTGGCGTACTTATAGAATTGGATGACATGATATGATGTATGTCAGTGATGAGCGACCAAGGGTCGATATTTAAAAAAGGGGGGAGCTGCAAATCAAGGACCTACCTTGATATGTCATCTTTTGAACTCAAGTGAATGGGTGGCTGCCCTGCTTGATACTGGCGAAATTTGCATAGATTCTTGTTGTCTAAGAAAAAGGGAGAATTTTTTACCTATACTGTCTGTAGAATATATCATATAGCAGTGAAATAAATTGGTATAAAGTAAAGGTACCTGCTATGGTAAATAGAACCAGGTGAAAGAAGAATTGGGGAGCTGACTGATGATTCCGCAATGGATGCAGTGCAGACCTCCTGAGGGGTGAAACGAGAATGGTTGCTTAGTGAAGTCCTAAGGTTAGCTGATGTCAATGTAAGTTAAAGTATTTTTAACGACTTTGCTTATAATACTTGTGAAATTTAGCGAAAGATCCCAGTGAATTGTTGAGAAATTAGAGCCGTAGATGCGCTTAATAGCAAGAGAATTCATGTGCTGGGGCTGCATGCATTGGTTTTCTCTGAATCATGACTAAACATGGTGGAAAAACCTCGAAAACGAGCCTGTTTGTTAAATTGTACATGGTGCAGCGTTCAGAGCGAAAAATCGAGTGGAGACGCAAAGTGCTTGTTCAGTGTCTATTCGGGCTACTTACGGTATCACCAGGCCCGGTGCATTTCAATGAGGGTGCTGGTAGAAAAACCGAGATGAACATTGCGAGTTTACAGTGCGCTCAGTGCAGCTCATCTAATACCTTGCGCTATGTGCGATATTGCCAAGGGTGGAGCATTGCGATCAAGGTGCTGGCAAAAAAAGAGAAAACCCCCTTAAACAAAAAATAGGACCCCCCTTGCCCTGCCTATCCCTTATTCCTTGGACAACCCATTGGTTGTTGGGAATGATAAACTCCCTCAATTAATGGAGAACGTGAATATCGTCAGTTTCTCTGACGACTTCTATAAAAAATGATTAGATACACCATCTCTGTTGGGCAACAAAACACCAACAGCAACGCCGACCCAAAATCCGGCATCAAACAACCTTGACATTTTGTTTGCAAAGAGAAAAAAACTTATAAGAACAGAATCAAATAGACAATGTTAGAATATCTGCAAATTACAGAGACTTCCATGGGGGCAAGTTTGGCTCCAAAGTACGCTAACATCTTTATGTATTATTTGGAACATCGCTTTATCATCAATGAGTGACATTGGCAGCAATCATTGAAATTTTATAGGCGGTGTATTAATGATATTGTTAAAAATGGGGGAGGTACTGAGGCAACTTTAAAGGAGTTTTTGGAAAAGATCAATACAGTACACACACACATTAAGTTCACTATGAAATGCATGCTACTATGAATGATAATATACTCAACATGATATTGTTTGTAAAACTGACTGATAGAAATAACTGCCTACATGCCTCCAGTTTCCATCCTCAACAGATGATTAGTAACTTACCACTTAGCCAATACTTGAGCGTCAAAAGAATAGTGTCATCTGATGAGAATTTAGCACTGGAAAATATGAAACTCAGAAATACATTTGTGGCCAGAGGATATCAATGTACAAGTGCGAAGATTGAAAATTAGGTTGCTAATGTTGAACAAATTACATTGTTTCAAATTATACCCCCCAAAGAATTGACACGACTAGTTCATGTCTCCACTTATCCTCATGAGAGCGAATGGATTAAGAAAATTATCCAGAATAATTGGCATATTTTACATTATGACAAACTTCCCAGAAGGGTTACAAGTCAAAAACATCCCATGTGTCTTTTTAGACAATCCCAGGTTTATGACAAAATTAAGTGGAGTAGGAAACAAGGGCTCACGCAACTGGGTCATTCTTGGCATTGAATCTGCAGAGGAAGAAACTAAAGCCCAAAAAACAGAACTCCAAACTTTGGAAGAAAAAATTAAAAACGGAAACGCGATTCCAGACATTAAGATGCAACTTGAAAAAACTGACGAAGAAATAACAAAGTTTCATAAATTTACCATAGACAAGAAACTATGGAAACTCCAGAATGATATAAAAACTATAAAGAAGAAAAAACATATCCATACCTGGTACCTGGCTTCTACAACCAAGCTAATCAAAACGCACAACAGAACAGACAGAATCCACGTCGTTTTCAGAAAAAGTTTGTTACCTTTTCCAATAGCTCAAACAGCAGTGATTCCGACTCAACAAACTCTGCACCCTCTACTTCCAGCCAAGCTCCTCCACAATAATTGTTTCAAGGACGTGGCCAAAAAAGCAGACCAAGACAAGAACGGCAACACCAAATGAGAACAGGACAATGGATGCCTCAGGCGAAACAAACCTGGTAATCCCCATCTTCAACCTAAGTGACTACAATTTATCAGCAGATGAAATCAGCATCCTAAGCAAAGGGCTCAGTTTTATTCCAGCGACACCAGCAGATAGATTCACTTTCTAGTCACCCTTGACGTAAAATCCTTGTATACAAGTATCCCCCAACGCAAATGCATGGAAGTACTCTCCTCATACCTTGACAAAAGAACCACCTTGGAACCACCAACACCATTCCTCCTCGAATGCATCCGGATTGTCCTTACAGAAAACTACTTCATTTTTGAAAAAACATTCTATTAACAGTCCCATGGTACAAGCATGAGAGCAACTTTTGCTCCCGATATAGCCAATCTTTTTATGGACTCCTTCGAAACCAATTCCATCTATGACACCACCAACCCATTCAAATCGGTTGTTGGGTATGTTACATTGACGACGTTCTAATGATATGGAAAGGAAATGAATCACAGCTATCTGAATTTATGATCTGGCTAAACAGCCGAGACACCTGCATCCAATTCACCATGCAGTACAATGGTACAAGCATGGGAGCAACTTTTGCTCCCGAAATAGCCAATCTTTTTATGGACTCCTTTGAAATGAATTCCATCTATGACACCACCAACCCATTCAAGATGCAAATCGGTTGTTGGTTATGTTACATTGACGATGTTCTAATGATATGGAAAGGAAATGAATTACAGCTATCTGAATTTCTGATCTGGCTAAACAGCCGAGACACCTGCATCCAATTCACCATGCAGTACGATCGAACATCAATTTGTCCACCAAGTTGAAAGCGAGGGGCTATCCCGACACATTATCCGCAGAGCTCGTAAGAGAGCAAAACATACCAGCAGAGAAACATGTCCGAACCCAACACCACGTGAAAATTGTCAAGATAAGATTACCTGTGTGACCACCTATACTCCTCTAAGCAACTCAATCAAGAAAACCATCCTTCGGCACTGGGATACTCTAAACACGGAATCCTTCAAACCACCGAAACCTCGTTTTGCGTTCAAACGCAGTAGTAACCTGAAAGACCATTTATTGAACATGTACATCGAACCAAGTGTACCACCCAATCCACAATCTACACTATGGAACCTACCTCCAGTCATAGGCCACCACAGATGCAGAGCTTGTTCTGTCTGCTGCCTCACCATGGACCTCAAATCCATTGTTTTGAATGGCAAAAACCTGGACATTCAATACCTTCACAAATTGTAGAAGCAAATGGACAGTTTACGCTATTCAGTGTCCATGCAAGCTACTATACATAGGCAAGTGTAAACAGGAAATAAGACAGCGTATCTGCGAACACAGATCATGCATTAAAAACGCCATGCCAGACAAACCTATGGTAGCTCATTTTCAAGAAAAAAATCATAGTCACAACAATATTTTTTGGTTTTTTCTCAAAACAGCCAACAACCCTTTCAGAGGCAGAAACAGAGATCTTGCTCTGCTCAAACTTGAGCAGCAGTGGAATTTTCGTCTAAATTCAGTAAAGCAAGGTCTGAATGTGTCCATCGAGTGGAATCTGTTCTTTAGATAAGCTCACCCTCCAACGACTGAGTGTTCAGCAATCCTCAATAAATTGCAACTTATATGAACATAGATGACACACCCTGGTCATATTATATTAAAATACATGACCTTTCACTGTATTCCAATCTTTGTGAACTGTCCAGAAGTTGCATTATCCAACTTCTGGATACATAAATAATATATTTATTCTCTCCCTCTCGAAAAACAGTTTTGTCCGTTGTACCACCTAAATCATTTACCAACAGAAAATGTTAGTCTACCAAATTGTCTTATGATGCTGTTAACTAGGTCTGTCTTACTAAGATAGATACCACAGATGTATTTGGTCACTACAAAGCATTTAACTATGTAGAATCATAAAATTGAGATCATCACATTTCACAAACATACACCGATTTATTAAATGGTTAGTAGGCTACAACAAGTTTGCCAGTGTAAAAACCTACTTTTTGCAAAAAGTCATGTAACTTAATCCAATACATGATGTGGTTTTCCCAACTGTCATGTAACACAGTGTTCCATAAATGAATTTGTATTGCACTAGTTCAATCATCAGAACAACGACAAGCGAAAGACCCTAAAATCTATACAAGACCTTGGATCCTCTACACACGGGTTGGATGAGACCCCCAAGTATCTTTGCAAATTCCCCTCTCGATACCATCGAAATCAATTCATGCGTTTGTGCTTCAATCTTTATAAGACTAAATCCACACTGATGATGAAGCGAGTTCCAGAAACAGCAGACAATCAATGTAGATACTGTAACAGCGCAGTTGAATCTGCCAAACATCTAATAATTGAGTGCGCAGCCATTACAGCACAAAGGACGCTGCATCTCGCTCCAAAAAACGACAACATGGAAGATTGGTGGAGCTATATAATTGCAGGAATAACACCAGGCTGACTGTGCAGTAATCAATTTTATGGACTCTTTAAATGAAAAAACGAAATTTTGTACAGACACTTGAGTAATCTGACACGACGACCTGCCAAACTCAATTTAAATTGATTTCATGTTAAGAAATGTAATAAAAAGTTTGAATTTTTTTTGTGAAAAAAAAAATGCAATAAAAAAATTTAAAAAATTAAGATAATATCTATTCACAGTTATGTTTTGCATAGTTGTCACTTATAGTTTTGAGAAGTTGATATTTGATACGTGCATTTGACAAAAAAGTGTGTGTGTTTCACACAGAAACATAGTCAATTGTCTTCACGTGCTCTGGAAGGGAGGATTTGTAATCATATGAATGCACAGTAGTTTGGCATGTAGTGAATTGGCTGTTACTGGTATTCTGTGTCCTGGAGAGTTTTCACAAACAGCATCTGCATGCCAGAGAATGAACCTAGTTCTTGCAGAGATACAGGCACTGCAGGTCCTCGTGTGAGGCACTGTTTCACACAGAGGCCTGCAGGGCCTAGGTTCCTGCAATCACTAGGGGGCAAAAGGAGGTTTGCCACATGAAAGGGTATTTCAATGCTCTTCTCATGTCCTACTGGGGTCACATGAATGTGGGACTCACAGAAAGAAGTTATTAAACAACTGCTTTGCCTTTTCGCTGTGCACAGGCAGAAGAGTATGTTAAAAAAGTGGTTGTGTGCATGCGAGAGTACTGTGCAAATGGGTGTGCCTTTGTGAGCTTGTATGTGTTTGCATGTGTGTGCATGTGCTTGTATGCCTGTGTGTGTGTGTGGTTGTGTGTGCATGTACAGATGACTGCAACCATGAATATATTATTTCATTATAGCAATAATGTCATAATTTGTTGGGTGCAGGCAAAATTATATATTTTACAGGAGAATCCTGGTATTCTTTGGGAATTGACTCAATACGAATGTGTTCCTAAAGAAGCAATGCTGACATAAAATGGGCATGCAATCTGCAAGAAAACATGTTTTGCAGTGGCAATGCACTGCTTTTTAATTACTTTCATTTAATGTCATTATTGTTCATTATTATTTTGGCAAAACTGATGGTATGGCAATAAAGTGTTTACTCAAAGGGACAACACTAGCATATTCTGAGCATGGCAGGCATGACCATGTGTTGGCATGCTCACATATGCTGAGCACAGCTTGCATGAAAACGTGTTTTCATAGTGGTAATAATGGAATGTTTGGGGCATAGCAAGCATACACATTGTTTTTACATTGGCAGTATAGCATATATCTAACACAGCCTGCATGAAAATGGTTTTCTTCCAGTAGCATGCATAAATACATTGGACACAGGCAGTATGAACATGTTTTACAGTTGAATTCAGGCCTATATTGTAAACAGACTGTGCAAACATGTATTTTCACAGTGGTAATGTTGGCCTATATTGGGAACACAGCCTGCTTTGTTTCATTGACGTTGCTGCCATATGTTGACATTGCCAGCATGATAGGCATATATTGGACATAGCAAGCATGGACATGTTGTTTTACAGTGGCAAAATGGGCATCTATTGAGCACAGCCAGCATGAAAAGGAGTTTACAGTAGTATGCTAGGATATTTTGAGAACAGCTGCCATGAATATATTTATGTGCAGTGGAATGTACATGGAATGAACATTTGTTTTTACAGTAGCATGGAGGCATATATTGGGCACGGGCAACTTGTAAATGCGTTACAGTGGAACCGTGTAATACTGTATATTAGGAACAGTCAGCAATAAAATGTGTTTACCGTGGCAGTGCCGGCTTATATTTGGCACAGCCAGCATGGAACTGTTTTTAGAGTTATCTCTTAGTATATATTGTGCACAGCCATCCCGATTATGTGCTTTTACAGTGGCAATACGAGTTTATATTGGTCACAGCCACAGGTCTCTATCATTGCTGTTGCCTTCTGGCTTATATGAGTCAAAGCCAGCAAGGGACATATACCGACATATAATGTTGGCATGGCAGAATGAAAATGTGTTCCATGGACCAATGTTGGCATATATTGTTGAGACATGCCTCATGTTTTTTGTTTGGACACAGACAGTATGAAAAAGTGGTGCACAATGTTCCTGTGCACTCTTGGTTACTGGCTAGCAGCATCTATTGAAGTTTTTTATGTGCTCCCCTAGAGAACTATTGTATTCCCTTTCTGCCATTTTGATTTTAATACATTTGTGGTGTAAAATGCACCATTTGAACCCACTACTTTAGAACATTTCTCACAGGGGAATCTCCCCCGCCTACCCCAACGTCCGTATTTGTTGCTGCGGTCCCTTACTTGGGCCAAATCAGGAAAAATATTCATGCATCTACGACTTGAAACATTCGCCAGCTGCCACTGGTCACAGCCTGCCTTCTTCCCATATTAAAAATGCAGAGACTAGTTACTGCTTGCAAAGGAACAGGGGCAAGTATCACACATAATGAGAACAAATGTGCTCGAGTCCAAGGACCTTCGGCAGCGCTGCATCCATCGATTGCTGTGTACGCATGAATTATAAATAAAGAAGCGCAATTTCAAAATGTGGAGAACAGGAAATGAGCTCCACAGTAGCCGCAGGTTGCAGGATTTATGGGCCGGCGACGGCCATCTTTGTCATGCTTCCTGCAAGCCAAGGGAAGCATGACATTCTCTCAATGCAAATGTAGCTGCTTCCCGCAGGTTCTGAGGGAGCGGAAAGAGAGAGGTGGTTGAGCAGTAGCTTGAGGCCCGATTCTGCGCTAAGCAGGCACTTATTTATAAATAAGTCCCCTGTGACTTTGAGACTATTGCAACCTGATTCACAGTGGGATCCCGGGGGCGAATGCACGCCGCCTCAGAGTAGCACCGCTGGCTGCATTGTTGGCATGGAGGGCCTCCTTGCTATGCTCCTGCTTTGTGACACAATTAAGCACATGAAAGGTCCATAATGCGCATTCATTGCAAGATACATATATACATGTTTTGGAAATGGCCTATATTTGTTACAATGTTATTATTTTGATAATCTGCCCAAAAACAATGCAAATAGTCTGCACTGATATTAACGGCTTGCATGTACTAAATCCATCCCCAGGAGCAGGATGCGGAAAAGGAGGGTGCAAGTCTCATCACTGTTCCACCTGTACTATAAGACATTGGGTGCAAGACCGCGGGAGGCAGCATTGCACAGTAAACGGCTGAGCCATGATAGGATTCCTGTGGTACTATTTGCTGGGAGCACTCAAATTCTGACACAGATTAAGCACACACTGTTTCCACTTCTTGACGTTTCGAGGCCTTCTGGACAGAGAAACGCTTAGACTTGAATTCATCAGTGATTGCAACAGGAAGTGGGAGTCAAGAAGAGGAACGTTCCCTGACTGGATGGCTTGATTTGTGCAAAAGCTTAATCGATTTGATTATCCGCGGTAAGGGTTTCCGCTTACGCCAACTGGCAACACCAGCCAGATGGAAGCACATTGGTGCTCCAAATAATGGCAGGAGGTTGTTGTCTATCGACAACAAGTGGGGCACGGTAAGGCCCAGCCTGGATATCTACCTGGATGGCTGGAAGGTGTTATATTATGTAGCAACAACTAAGCTGGCAGCTACCTAGAATGATTTCCTGAAGGGTCTGATAGGGGTGACAAGGGGAACCTCCATCTTGATCTTTGTGGCTGACTTGATCTGTACATTAAGCCAATGACAATAAATAAAATAGGTTATCTGACCACTGTATGGGTAAACAAGCAGGAAGGCCTTTGCCAATGGACATGAACAATTGACAGGCTAGATAGCTGTGAGTGATTGGATATGTGAAAGCGGTACCATAAGAATCTAGACAAAATAGCCTGTAGGTTGGCAGAGGTAAAATATTCTGGAGGCATTTGTGGGTAACATGCACATTGGGCAGAGCAAAAGTAATTTCAATGAAGGGTCAAGGGCATAGTAAAACTGGAAAGGTGGGTTTGGAAGGTCACTTGCGCTCAGCCTGTTATGTTCTAGTTCACAAAGAATGTCTAAAGTGGTCGTTAGTTAATGAGTTTTATTGGATAAATACCAATGGTATTGTCCTACATAAAGTTGTGCCAGCATACTCCCTTTGAAGGCATGTGCAACTGTTTCGCCTTTACCCGGGCTTTTTCAAGGCACGGTTGTGATTAAGTATACAGTATTGTGCATGCTACTCCATTAGTACACTTCTGCATAAAATGTTCTCACAGAATACATTTATAGGCATAGTTAAGTGTGTTTCACACAATGTTCAAGCATAAGTGATGTATATGTACGTTTGCATGTAATTCAGAGCAACTGAATGCTAAGTAGACAAGCTTAGTGGCTAAGATTATGATAAGGTTCTATTCATTCTTCTTGGGTTATTTACCCTACTTGTGTCACGGTTAGTGAGGCTAGTTAGCAGTAATTTAAGGTGATCCCATTGCAATGCAATCAAGCATCTGAGTCCACAGCCTTCTATGATAGCTTGTCAGGGTCTCCTAAAGGTTAATTCTTGTTTGGTTTCCAGGTGTTCCTTAATCTTGCTTATCTTTAATTGGTAAGGGGCTTCTTTTCGGTTCTGCCTCCTTAATAAGTTTCTTTCCAAATCACTCCACTGAGTTTGAGTTCTTGTTAAATTCATCTATGGAAATACGGTGGAATTCAAGTTAAACAACTCATACTCAATGGAGTGAGGGCAGCAGTTGGAGGAGGACGTGGATGCACGTCTCAGCCACACTACACGCACCCTTCTCTTTACAAAGTTCAACCATATTTCCATAGAAGTTGCAGGGTCCTCCTCTACACATATTCTCTGAGATGTTCTAGCTTCCTATATGACCTTCCAAGCCTTGAAGTGAATGTCATTCCATCTGTTATTCTTGGCAAGGAAAAATCACTATGACTCTTTCTCACTGTCATCGCTCTCCACACCATCCGATCTCCTTCTCATCACTGTCACCCTCTCCATATTCCACACTCTCCCACCTTCCAACCTAATGGCATGTTTGAACACTTCATTCACCTTAATGTGATCTGACCATCTACAGCCCCCATCTCTGAGGGTTACATGCAGTTTGTTTCTGACCATGTCCCAGACAGCAGGGAGAATGCTGCCCCTCTTCACACCCACGCTGTCACGTAGTAATTTGTCTGTCAATTGACCCTGCCTGATATTCTCCACCGAGTTCTACCCATCCAAGCAGGTAAGAGCTTAGTATTAGCATTCTCCACACCTTGCTGATCTCAAATGGCGAAACACTGGTGGTGCATTAAGTGGTGAACCTGTGGGCATCCTGTTAAAACGCTCCACCACCCCATTGGTCTGCGGTGATATGTGCAACAATATTCTTCCATCTCTCTCAACCTGAATTGTGACCTATTATCTGTCACTATGACACTTGGATATCCCTCACAAGCACACACCTCCTCCAATATATCAATCACACTCTTTCTCACAACATTGGCCTTAATCAACACTTCCGGCCATCTTATGAGCAAGTCTATCACCATCACACAGAAAGACTGCATACCATTGCTCCAGATGGTACCAAGCATGTCCATCCCTAACTTGTCCCACAGCCGCTCTGGGATATATGTGACAACCATAGGATGTCTGGAACCCACACACACTTTGTCCCTTCTATTACAAAGGATACAATCTCCCACAATCCTCTCAATCTGTAGATCACAAGCTGGCCACCATTAGTAATTTCTTATCCTTTGTTTAGTCTTTATGATATCCTGGTGACCTTCATGTCTAGGTTCTATGAGACAATCTCGTACTTCTTGAGGTGGAATGATTTTGTCTCAGTGCCTCAGCATACCACTCTGGACATACAAGTCGTCCTTCACATTCCACAAGGAAGACAGACCAAGTTCCTTGAACAGTCTTCTACTGGGTTTACCCTTCACCAAATGGTGCATGATTGTATGCAAATTGACATCTTGCCTCATTGCTTCTTCCCACTCCTCTCAGGCAATTGGCATGGAGGGCATTTCCAGAACCACTTCTTGGTCCTTATCCTCGTCTTCTGGTTCCTCTACTGACATCATCCTCGACAAGCAGTCTGCAGCATCATTTCTAACACCTGGTAGGTACTTGATCGTGCAACTGTATTCTTGAAGACGAGACAGCCATCTCCCGATTCTGGCTGAAACCTTGTCCAACCCATTGAAGGTTATTATTTCCACCAAAGGCTTATGGTCTGTGAGAAATTCAAATTCCGTTCCCCAGATAAAACTCCTAAATTTCTCTGCAGCCTATTTTATTGCCAGTGGTTCTTTCTCAATTGTGGCATAATTTTTCTCAGCTTCTTTCAATAGTCTGGAGGCAAAAGCAATGATAAATTCCGTTCCTCTTTCCTCCTGTGTCATGAATCTCATCCTCGTCGCCAACTATGTAATGTCTCAGGTACGGGAGACACAGGGTAATTTAAAATATATTTATTCTTTATAAGTAAGCAAATATAAGATAAATACAAGGAGACCTGCCTGCTCTCACGACCTTCCACGTCCTCCTCCAACCACCGCCCTCACTCCATGCAATCTCCTTTGGAACCCTCTGAGTCTCGGGAGCTCTAGGGGGGGCTTCCTGTGGCTGCACGGCTCAGCCGCGCTACACAACCATAGGCGAGGCAGGTATCTGGCACTCCAGTCCCAGATTGCTGGTGTGGTGTTGAGACTGTCAGAATCTCTGGACATTGCATGGAAGCAAAGGGAGGAGTGTCTGTAAAGAATAGATACAGGGGTAGTAGCGAGCCCTTGTGTAACGGACACCAGGCCCCACTTTCCACCATCCTTCTCAGAGTGAACAAAGCTATTTTGATTTTGATACATTTTTTGATTCCTTTTTATATCATAGCTTCTTTTATAAAAAGTAATACATTTTTATCTTGGATGGTATGTTTGTGGAAGGGGATATGACTTATTTTAATTACATTTCTGTAGATTGGCATGAACACTAGGAGTAGGACTACTGATGTGTTTATTGACCTTATATTAGCAATGCATTTTTCTAACTTACATTTTGGACAGGTGATGAGTAATGCTTACATCAAGTCAGAAATCACAGTCTTCTAATGTTTTACGTGTAAAGATTTGTTAGAGAATTTGTGTTATGATGCTTTTGATCTCCAGCAGACCTTAAAAATAATATTTGGAAATGTTCTGTTTAACCCTTAATTTCTTGTTGAAGTTGCATTCTGCTTTTCTCTCTGTTTGGAAAGAATGGGCTATTACTGCTGAAGGGTCTGCATGGCACAGGAGTCAATGGTCCCTTTAATGTTTCTACCCCTAAGGGATGAAAGGGTTCCTACCATTGAGTTCATAATGATAATGTGTTATTTATGCAGTGCTTTACATACAATATCACCCAACCAAAGTTGGTACTCATTTATTGACCTCGGAAAGATGAAAGGCTGAGTTGGCCTTGCCAGGATTCAAACCTGCACCCTGTAGATCACACACAGATCGCAGCAGCGAGCGCTCAACCCACTGAGCTATCTTACCAGCAGTAGGGAGCTCATGCAACTAATTCCTGAAAAGCAGAGGTGTTATCAGTGCCAACATCACAGGTTTGTTGTCAAGCCTAATACCCACAATAGAAATAGCACAACAATCCGATTAAGATAAAGGGACAAGAGTTTGACTTCAATTACAGCTGTGAGGCGGTCCAGGAAACTCCCACTGACATGCACCTCCTTCAACTCCTTTTCCGGTTACATAAAAAGGGCTGATAGAGAGAAGGGCTTTAGTTCCCTGATCCACACTATGCTTGCATGAAGATCTTGTAACTTGTGCTCGCTTTGGACTTTGTGTCCCTTGTTAAGGTGTGCAAGGGACTCTAATGGAGTGTGAGAGAAGGAGAAAGGAGGGGGAGGGAAAAGATCCCCCCTAACCCAGCACAATGCTAAACGGATCTGCGAGCGGGGGGCTTGTTGCCCTTCCAGAAGGCAGGAGTGTGTTAAGTAGAGAAAAGGTGACCTGAGTTAGGCTCCCTGGTTGCTCCACCACTGTCCTGAGACTGGTGTGAGGGCTGACAATGCTCACATGCATCAAGGAGTCGGACTGCGCCCTTGAACAGCGACTTGAGAAGGAGGAAAGGCCACCAGGCTGCCTTTTTGAAAACTACACAGCAGTTTGACAGTTTTAGTCTTGAAGTTTTTTTATATATATCCTTCTGTTCCATTTCGACCCTCATGGTTCTGAGAGACTTGGAAAAAACATCCTGGCACACTCACTTCAAACAATCGCCCTCATTGGCCAACCAATCTACTCCAGACTGGGGACCACGCCCACCACAATGGGCACATTTTGAAGTTAGTCCTGATGTACTCCAACTTCATTTTGACTTGTTTCATATGAGGTCCATCAGCTGTGGGGCAACCCCTCTACCTACCTGACTGACCTTTGTCTTTAACACGTTCAAAATGGCCTACGTTTGGAACCCAGATTGCACCCAGATTATGCTCATTAATTATCATTGAACACTGTTCATTTCTTTGGGCGGTTTGGGACATTTTTTATTGTTATGTTATGTTAGTCTAAGACCTTTGTTTTGGCGCATGGAAAGAAATAGTGCCACGGTCATGCCAGTCATATTTTAAGTTATACTTATTATCTGAAGGTTACATATTTTTTATTATTGAAATTTGTAAAAAGTAGCTCAAAGCTTGCCTAACTTTCATAACTTTGCATAAAGAGGTGTTATTGTAGATGCTTTGTTGCACCTTTTTCATTTTGATTGTTCCCGAAGGAATTGTGTATTTATTATCTCCTTGCATGTCATTGAGCGGCTCACCCGACCACCTATCCTTCGAGGATTCAGACCCAAGCTGCTTTTTTCACTACACAGTGGTCTCAGTCCGAGAACATCCCCTCCAATGTTTGGGTTAATGCACCTGAACTTGATTATTCCACATTCGCACCCGCGGCAGGTTGCTCAGCAAATCAGGTGGCTGGAACAGCAGGCGAGAACACACTGTGTACCGCTTGCTGTTTCCAGCCACCGGAGGCCCTCCCCTGGGTGGCGTCATCTTGATTGTGGGGAGGTAAGAGGGAACATCTCACTTTTGCCTCTGCATGCCCCCTAACCCCCAAAGGGAACCCGCTTCCTTTCCCTACCTCCCCACTTAAATTCTGGACTGGTCCTGAGCTTTGTGCTCCGGTCCCGGAGCTCCTCCCACCCGCGGTGGCAGCCATGGAAAAAGAAAAGGGACTAAATCCCTTGTACCACTCTGGCGGCCATCTTTTTTGTGGGGGAGATTGGGCTTGCACAATAGATTGGGCCTCATTACGACCCCTGCGCTAAAAACCATGGTGCTATTAGCACCATGGTCCATGCCGGGGTCCACCATGGTGAATGGCGGAATTACCGCCCCATTCCAAGGTTGGCGGGGCGGTAATTCCCCATTCACCATGGCCCCTTCCCATTCCCATTTTTGGCCCATAGAGCTCAATGGGAATGGGGAAGGCGCTAATTACGGCACCGTAAATTACGGTGCCGTAATTAGCTCCTAGGTCCCTTTGCGGGTTGGTTTTTTAACGCCTGCCAAAAGCAGGCGTTAAAGTGCAACCCGCAAAGGGACCTCGTAATCAGGCGGTAAGGGTTTAACGGCACCAACACCTTTTACGGCGCCGTTAACCCCTTAACACCTCGGTTGTAATGAGGCCCATTGAGTCCATCTCTTGCAAAAAAAAAAGAAATAAATTACACCATTCGTGCCCCAGATGAACCCCGTGGGGGAATGGCTATCACGCCCATATCATGGAGCAGACATGGCCGGTAACTGTCAGCGGCTCTTGCTTTGCTCAGGCCTGCCGAGACCCAGGCTCACGGGCGGTTAGCGACCATGTCCGCCCCCCCAACGCAGGAGTGATTGTCACAATGTGAAACAGCAACTTGAGGGAGTTGTTTGTTTAAATGTTATACATTGACCATCATCTTTCTGGTCCTGGAGTGACATGCCACAATTACTTAAAATGATACATGAAAAAATGAATGAATATTTAGGGGTGATTTACAAAACCTGCTGGTTGCAGTATATGAAGGTGTGTTTAGAAATAATGTATCAAAATGTATTTAAGGTGATACAACGCATGCGTAGCGATTCGTATTTACAACTATTCTGGGACGAAGAGACTACCATCTGCTCTCATTCTGCGCTGGCCAAATTTATAATACGGCAACCATCTTGCAGTGATTCGCAGACGGCGTTGATTTTTCAGGCTAAGTTGTGCTGCCTTTTCAGATTTCCAACATATACAGCTCTGGACCTCCCTAGACTGTATGGGGCGCCTTCCAGGTCATGTCTTAGTCTTGAATCTCCTTGTGTGACTGCCTGCACTACATTGTAATGGTCGTTACAGCAGCTTGTTTTTCATCAGAATGGTAACATCCACCTCCTGGGGAAGACGTTGGGTTAACCACCACTACACGTCGAAATCGGTCGAGAGATAAACTCTACAGGGATGCGACCATTGCACTTGTTCCTTTGATCCACCCTTACAATAGATTGTTTGTGAATTATTTCTATCGTTTGTTAACATCACAATAATATGTTTCATTTTGGGGGCTACAAATTCCTTTTCCCCACAGGTTTTTAGTATGTTTCTTGTGTCTTTTAGCATTTCGGATGTATGTCACGGTATGATGAGTTGTGTGAGAATGAATGCACCATGAATGGCTAGTGTGAGTGATGATGTTTTAGCTGATTTTTGGCATATTGTTGCTGCTGTTTTGCTATATTAAATTGATCAGTGTATAATTATTTGTGATTTACTCACCAGTTTTCAATTCTTTTATAACCTTAAATAAATGTTGATACATTTTTTCTCTGGACATATCCATTCTGTTTTTTGATGTTATTATAATACTCTGGTACAGAGGCTAGAGTCACCCTGCTCTGTTCAGTTTTTGTGCAGGATATGAAGACCAGCCTGTCTCTCCCATCCTCCAACTGGAAGTGCTAGGCGGAGTTACCATTGCATATTCACGTGTCAAGCACAGACATGCACTGGTCACTACTTTTACCTCTTTCTTTGTAATGGAATCTTACATTCTTTGCCCATTTCCATCAGTAGCCGCATGTTGACCTACTGCAATTTGGTGCAATTCACAGTGCTCACATTTCTAGAACTCTCTAACGTGGCGATGGTAGCAGGACTATTGCCATTGGCACATGCTTTTGAGCAGCATTGTACATGGTCTATCTAAAATAAAAGCACTGCGGCTAAGCAGGAGGAAATGTTAATAAAACAACGTGCTCAGAACCTGGGCACTCACACCAGGTAATTCAAGAGTCATGGTAGAACCCCCGTGGAACATCTGGCTGCAGAGCATGGGCCAGGCGAACTACACCCCTCAGGTTGGAACAGGAGGGAGTTGGGGTGAATGTAGAGGCTTCGTGCAAGTTCAACAACAAGGAGTTAAAGGGTCTTGGGCACTTAATCTAAGAATAGGTCAATGTGTGTGGTATGCTTGCAGCGCATTTACTCGGAAACACTTGCATTAGCATGAACAAGTTGATCGATGTAACTGTAGGCTATGCTGCAAGGGCTAACTCTGAGCACTGACCCTCCAATGGATTTGCTGCAGCGTTTGCTATCAAGTGGAAGTAATGCATATTTATTCATGCAACATTAAAAGTACATATTGTAATTTATCTTATTCCTGTTTAAGCAACTGCATAGCAACCTGCTGTAACTAGCCTAGGCTTGTGTGCTTTCTTTTTTGTGACCTTTTTTGCATATCTTTTCTACTGTAACCTATTATGTAACCATGTAACAGATGCAAAGCGCCCAGATACGTCAGGGTTTGGCGTGCTCCACAAATAAATAAACAAACAAACAAATAGTTTATTTTGGGCACACATGCTTGAAAGTTGAAATTATCTGTATATTGGTAAATTTACAGCTGCAAACATTATCTAGCATTTCTTGGAAAGTTAACAAAGGTGCCCAATTATATTGCAATTAGTTTGTTCTAACTTTCAAAGAAATACTGAACCGTAGAGGTCAAGTGCAGGTTATATATCCAAGATAAGCAAGCTGGCTGAGTGTATGTGAGTGTTGAGGGTAAATGCATAGCACTCAACCTGTCGAAAAAGTATGTGGGTCTTCTGATGTTAAAATACTAGTCAAAAATGACATTTACAATGAAGTTCATACTAGCAATTCAATCATGGAAAAAAAAGGCTTGACCTTCCAAATGGATGTCGCTTAAAAGCAGGGCCGGTGAAACTAATAAACCACTGGGGTTGCTATTAAACATAGAGGACGGTGATGGCACTTTGCCCGCAGTGCACTTGTGCTCCGAAGGACCACATATGCTTCAGCAAAGCTGCACTGCCCTGCAGGATTAGGCCTTGCTCCAGAGGCGTTGCTGGGGGGGGGGCTAAGAGGGCTATAGCCCCTGGTCTTTTGGTTGTAGCCCCGGATAGAATCTCAGGAGCTACAACCAAAAGGCTAGCTAGCCCCCAGTCACGACAGTTCCGACATCAGCGTAGCCCCGGGTCTTTTCCAGACCTAGCAACACCCCTGCCTTGCTCCCTGGATGTCCACTCAACCTGATATTGACTAGTGGGCATTATTTGGCAGACTTGGCAGTGGAGACTTTTTGCAACGGGCATGTGTATCTGCGTGAGCGTGGTTTGTGCAGTCTAGCAACAGCCGCACTTACCACCCCATCTTCACCTGACCCTTTCATCCCACAAAAATAAGGCTGGTAATGAGCTATTGAAGAGACAGAGTACAGTGCCTGCCCCATTCTCCAGCCAGCAAACAGGCCCTGCTGATCGGGTCACAGGACGATATTAAATATGCCAGTGCCAGTTTGCAGAGAACTTGCAATGACCCTGCCCATGCTGTACCCGTCTGTGAGGGAAGCGTGTAGGTACCCTGCACATACTGCATCTGTTTGTGAGGGAAGCGTGCCTGGCCCAACCCATGCTGTCCATGTAGCAGTTTGAATAGACCTGTCCATGCTGTAGTTACACCCACTAGTGAGGAAAACACGCACAGACATGTCCACTCAATACCTGTACTTGTTTGTGAGGGACAATTGCATTGACATTTTTGGTGAGGCAACTTCCACTTGACCATAGTGAACGTTTGTGAGAGAAGTTGTTTAAATGTTGTATCTGTTTGAAATTGAATCCTGGACCAGCGTGTCCAAGCGATAGGTATACTCTGCTGTTCTGGAAGCTTGTAGTGACTCTGCACACACTGTACCTGTTTGTGGAAAGAGTTTCCCTGGTCCTGCCCATGCGGTTCTTGATGGATTTTGTGTTTTGACGAAGGCCTGCAATAGCCTGGTCTATGTTGCACCTGTTTCGGGGACGCCGGTACTGGTCCTACCTATTTTTTTAAGTCACACTTTTTTGTATTGCGCTTCTGGCACACACAATATTATCAATTATCAATTACACGATCAATGTAAAATCAAAATAGAGTATGTTTATAGACTATCAGGGTCTTACGGTGAAAGTAGAAAATCAAAATGGGCGCCAGACGTTTTTTCGCAAGGCGTGCGATGTCACCGCGCGGCGTAACGTCTGATGTCATCGCGTAGTGCAACGTGATGACGTCATACGTCACGAGATCGCGGGGAGGACAAAAGAGTGAAAAAATCCTGCATTTAGTGCGGATCGTGGCATTCAGAAGGCAATCGTACCAAGGGCAAAAATAAGGTAATTTCTAACTTTTGTGAGGAATAGATTCTGGGCTATAATGGAATCCTGCATTAGAGGGACTAGATAGCCTTAAGCCATGTAAGAATAGGAAAGTTTGGGTCTAACCTCGATACCCTTTCTTACTATTTTTCAGAAACCTGCTCATATCTAGCTCTATTATACTTAAAAAGCTAGATTCCCATGAATGAGAAAGGATAATATATTTGAAATAATACCACAAAATTCAGAACTTTGGTGAGTATAACTGAAATGCTATAATTACCTTCAATACTGTTTGTTTTTTTGATCCAGTCTTACCTTTTGCAAAAATGTTCTTTTCCCAATCAGAAACTCTCCTGATGAAACACGTGCATTTCACGTGGGGAAACACGTGTTGAGAGGAAAGAAATATAAGGATGTGTACTAAGAGGAGTTTACTATAAAGATGTGTACTTATGTATGAAGAAGGAAATTGTAAGAATTCAATGCATATAACTAAAAAAACGAATATGAGAGGAAAAAAATAAATATAACTGAATAGAATCATCTTGTTGGTGTGATAATATTGTGTGCCAGAAGCGCAATACAAAAAAGTGTGGCTTAAAAAAATCAATAATCTAAATATTGCAGCAGCCGCAATATACACTTGTTGGTGCAGCATCTAGGCAAACATTTGAAGTTATTCTATGCACAAAGAAATCGCCAAGGTAGGAAGTTAAAGCCGCCAAGGACTGCAAATAGTTAAAGAAAAAACTGGTCCTACCTATGCTATGAAGGTACCGTTTTTATTTGTGAGGGAAGTATGTGCTGGTCCTATGAATATAGTAAGTGTATGTGCTGTATTTGTGATGAAGGTGTGCACGTTCAGAAAACGTGCACTGCTGCCTAGATTATGACGTATGGGGGACCTTTAAAGGAATTTGGACCTGCAACTTCCCATGCTGTATCTATTTGGTGTGGGATAGTGGTTGCGGTGGTGCTCAGCATGATATCCGTCCAGTGTGTGATGGAAGCTTTAAATGCTGCTCCCCATGCAGTTCCTGTTCTTTGTGCGAGGGTCACTCGCATGGGTAGCCATATTGTGCCTCTCCTGTTAGGGAAGTTTCAACTTCTGCTGCATTTGTTGTCTTTTCTGTGTGTGAATAAAGTTTGCACTGTTTGTGCCAGGAGTGTACCTGGTTAGTGAGTTAAGGAAGTAGTGTGCACACTCATGAAAAGCAATGAATGACTTTACACAGCAAACTGGGTAGTACCAGGAGAACCTTTTTATGGACATGTTTTGAGAAATGGGACATTTCCAAGAACATTGGGCAAGTAAAATGGGTTACAACTCTCAGCTGCACGGTGCACTTAAGCCCCTATTTAGAAAACCTGGTGGAAGCAGAGTTTTCACCACATCTCCAATCCATCCCATCCGGTGGTGGCCTGGCCGGGAGGCACATCCACTGCCCTATTTGCATATCTGTCCCTATGGCAGCCCATTGGCTGTCCTCAGCCTAGTTTAAGAAGGTTCGCCAGATGGATTGCCTGAAACACCAGAAGGTGATGTGAGTAGTGTACCAGGATGGCAGGGGCTGGCTCACTCCTGTTCCCATCTCCATCTCTGAGATGCCAAAGGAATACCCTTATTATCTGCCATCCCTGATACCTGCAAAGAGGACGTGAGGGGGCCACCACCCCCCAGAACTAGTGTCGGTGGTGGCAACGGTACTGAGAGCCACTAGCACCCTCTGACTCTCAGTGACTCGAGCAGAAGTTTCTGCCACTCGCTTTGTGAAGGCTTAATGGCTGCAAGCGGAGGCGGGGCAGAGGCGGAGATACGGCACACAAGACCAGTGGTAGTTCCACTTCCGAATCGAGAAGTGATAGCCTCCTTCCAACAACCTTTAAATAGGTGCTTACCGTAGGTAATGAAAGTGGCTCACAATAGCCCAGAAAACCGTAATTGAACTCTACTGATATCATAGATTTTTCATGAAGCTGCCTATTTGTATTGTTAATCCTTCCTCATCTTGTTATGAAAAGGTCTAAACATTATGGAGAAATGCAGCTTGTGAAAGTAGTGGGCAAGACGTGCAAGCATATGGTTGGTACATGGGGGTGGCAAAATTATCATTCGCCTAGAATGGCAAAAATCCATGCACTGGCCTATTTCCCATGTGATGGTTTGACGGGGGGGGGGGGAATTAAGACCCAGTCTGCAGATTTGGCTGGTCGGTGCCACACATCCCCGAAGCCCCTTGAAGTTGCGCACCCACCAACCTCATCTGCTCCTTCAGGCACGACTTACCCTCAACCACCATCTGCACCCTGGGTGACCTGTCTCCCTCTGCCCACCACCAGGGACAAAAAAGGGAGTCACAGAGCTCTGTTTACTGTATTCCATGACGCCGTTTTTGTTTATATAACAAAAGCGAACAATCGCACCACTAGCTACCCTGTTTTCTACTACACAGGTTACAAATACCCATGACCCCATACAGGTAATTTTCTAAACATATGAAATGCTGCCTTTTCTTGAAAAAGATGCACTGGCATTCTGGGTGATACTAAGGCGCTCCAACGATTTATGTCTCCTCCTCTTACTTTATAGACATGGAAATGTTCCTAACGATGCTACATTAACGATGAGCCTAATAATCGACAAATACATTTGTTCCCTACACCAAGTGAAATCAAGTGGAAGGTTAGTAGGATATACTTCTCTACACAACACAAGCCTTTTGATTAAATGGATTGACCGTATCCCTAAAACAAGCATTTTATCTTTACACCGATCGGTTTTTATGTATGGTGCACAGGGCCATGTGCATGGAATTGCATTCTCCTTGTGCTCAAGTATCCATAGCGTCCTGAAGACGGGTCTCGGCAACACACTGACTTTAAGAACTGTTCATTTCCGGTGTGGTTGCAGACTCCCAGAAACACATTTCAGTGTTGACGCCCCATGTCAAAACATCTAACATCACATTGGTCTCAATGACAAGTTGCATCCCATCCATAAGTATCAAAGGGGTGGGTGCACTGTGTCTCTCTTTTCTTCTTCAAACGCAATTGAGAATTAACTTTGTAAATTGTTTTTATTTGTATTTTATGTTCTAAGGTTTTTATAAAAATATGTTGTGATATAGTAATTAAAATATGTTCTTTCATGGCTTCTGGTCTTTGGCTTATACACATTGGATACAAATAGCCGTGTGTTACAATGCGCCTCATTCCGAGTATGGCGGTAAGGGATAGCGGCCACCGGTAACGAGACCGGTGGCGGTGATCCCTTACCGCCATACTCCGAGTTCCCTTTACGCCCTCGCCCTTAACGCATGCTTTGAGCAGGTGTTAAAGTCGAGGGCGCAAAGGGGCCTGCAAGCCAATAACGGTGACCGTAATGAACGGACACCGTTATTTGCATCTTCCCCATTCCCATTGAGCCCTATGGGGGCTCATTCGGGAATGGGGAAGACCCTTGGTGAATGGGGAATTACCGCCCCGCCAACCTTGGAATGGGGCGGTGATTCCGCCATCCACCAAGGCGCTGCCGGTCCGGGTACGGCGTCAACCAAGGCGTTAATTAGCGCCGTACTCAGAATGAGGCCCAATGTGTAGTGTTGTCCATCTACAACCTGTGTAGGAGGAAAGAGGGTAGCTAGTGGTGGGATTGTTCGCTTTTGTTATATATGCACTTCCTCATCCACCACAGCCCCCGTAAACAAAAAAGAGGACAAACTTTTGCTCACATCTATTTGAGCCGTTTTTGTTTATACTTTTTCAAGGGAAATCTGTGCACACTGTGTGTGCAAAGCCCTTTCCCCTAACTAAATAAAAAGCCATAAGCTCCCCCGTTCACATGCCCAGGGTGCTACTACCATCCATTCCAAGGGCCATACCAGGTGGCGACACCCTATGTTGGAGGCCTGCATGGGTGTTATTGCTTAAATCTGGCACCCTGTGGCATCCGTGTGAAACAACCTGATTACATTTTGAGGAATAAGACAAAACCTTTAATTACCCTTGGTCAGACAATATATGATATGATATGACAGTTATAACGCGCCTTTAAACAAGTGTTTCAAGGCACGACGAGGCAAGGGAGGGGAAACAAAGGGCGGACAAAGACAACGATCTTACCAGGCCTAGTGACGTTGAGATCGTGCAAGTGCAGAAGATAAAGAACCAAGTGGACCTGGGGACCTTTAGTAAAAATACAGGACTACTAGAAGTATTGAAACAGGTGTAATTAGAGTTTTGAGAACATGGAGACCATTAATCATGGTACACAATCAGTTGCTAAAATGTATAGCGGAGTCTACAAGAACCCAGTCCATGAAACACTGCCACATTAATGGGCCAGAACGATGCTAATATATGAAGGGAATATTTTGTATTTTGAGTTTGGATTTTAGAGGTGTGCTTTTAGTTAAATGTGGCTAGAGATTGCACAGGGACTGAAACATAACATGCTGTATGATATTATATGATATGATATGGCGTTTAAAACGCGCCTATACACAAGTGTTTCAAGGCGCGACGAGGCAAGGGAGGGGAAACAAAGGGAGGGCAGACA
The DNA here is from genome assembly GCF_040938575.1 of Ambystoma mexicanum. Taxonomy (NCBI): domain Eukaryota; kingdom Metazoa; phylum Chordata; class Amphibia; order Caudata; family Ambystomatidae; genus Ambystoma; species Ambystoma mexicanum. The sequence continues at coordinate 154,471,617 of NC_090936.1, forward strand.
ACGATCCTACTAGGCCAGGTGTCATTCAGATCGCGCAAGTGCGTGGGAAAGATCTGTATGCAAGATGCTTTCTATCCCTGCACCATCTTGGAACAAGTGTCAGTGCTCAATTAGATTTAATGGAGCTATTTGAAAATGAACATCCATGGACACGCATAGCACGTGCCTTTGTCCACGTGAGGATGTGGACTTTCATAAAAACGGATGCCATTAGCCCACGTGACTTACAATCCGGGATCGGCTACTAGAGTTCGGGAGGGCGACAAAGGCCGGCACAGAGTGAGGGTCAGTCACTGCAAACATCTAAATTAGCCTGGAGACATAGTTCTGACAGCTTTCTGGGCAGGCGGGGTTAGGCGTGCAGGAAGTGTCAGGATATTGTCCACAGTGGGCTAGAAAAGGGGAGTGGCTATTGTCAAGGAGAAAGGGATGGCAAGAGGTACAGGACATATACCATTGAACTGACTGATGACTTCCTTTGTCTGCATGCGAGAGAGAGGGAGAACAAGCGAGAGAGAGAGGCAGAGGCAGGGGAAGGGGAGAGCTAGAGAAAATGAGAGAGAGATAGAGAGTGAGAGATGGCGAGAGGTAGAGATACACAGTCTGCCTGAGGGAATGGCTGCTGGGGATATGAATGAAGGCATGTCACACTGCACGCCCGGGCTAGAGCCCTTCGTTTCAGACACCTTCTGGGGCCTGCTGCTTGCAGTGAAACAGGGTGTCTGTATCTCACTGGACCGCACAGCACAGCTGTGAGCAAAAGGTGGGGAGAAGTGAGGCCCTTCAAGCATTCAGGATCCGCGGCCAATTAGAGAACGGAAACCAGCCTGACGACCAATGAAAAATGCAGGTGCTTTCATCATCGAATTGGGGTTGCCTGTGGGCTCGTGCAGAAGTATGTGACCAAGCAGTTCGCGCTCAAGTGCCCTTTTGGGAGGGGGTAAGCTTGGTTGGCATAACATTCCAGCCATCACCTCTTATGTTTTGCATACGCACTACTGTAGCCAAAATGAAGAAGCATTTTCAACGCCATCTGTTTTTGCATTCGTGTTTGGCATGGGATGCGTATTTTCCAGGCACTGCCATAATGGTACTACCCGGACATAGGATTTGAAATAGCTGGCAAATGGTACTAGTACCTGGGCATATTATGGAAGTGTCTGGCAAATGCCGATCGAATGCATGTACAAGAGCCAGAGGTAACCATGCACCTAGCATGCACATTTGGAACATAAGCCTTGGACAGTTTTCTTTAGTGACCCTGTTTTGTGGGGACCAGTGACTTTACTTCTTTTGCTTGATAAAGAATTGTTTTAGTTTCGCTGAATTTGTGCCAATTAGCCCATAGTGTGGCCGTCATTCGTATTTGATCCAAATGTTCAACTTTTAACTCATCCATTTATTTTCTTCATTTTAACAAGAAAAACAACACATACAATATGGAACAGTAAGCCATACTTTGCAGGTTTTAAAATACTATCTTCTGCCGCTGATGTTCTCAGCAGTAGTCCACAAAAAATCCTACACCTTTACTGCCCACTATCCTCATGTCCTCACGGACACCTTCAGCCAATTGTTACTTTCTAGCAAATAGTTCTCTGTATTCTGGGCATTTTTAACAACATTCAAAATTGAGAAAGATGAGCTATCTACCTCCCTCCCCTTACTTGTTTTTTTTTTTCGATCAACTCCCACTTACCCCCCCAGCACTATCTGAAATGTCGTCAGGCCTAGTATGATAGTCGCTTGTTTTGTTCCTCCCCTCCATTTCTGCACCCCTCTCCCTCACCTTTTGTTTTTCTCCGGCTCTACCAGAAATGTCGTCAGGCCTAGTATGATAGTCACCTGTCTGTTTTAATTTCCTCCCCACTCTCCCCCTCCCTTCCTTATCTATGTCTTAGCTCTTGCCGAGTGCAATAGTTAATTTCACATCCTTACTGTCCAGGGCCTGTAAGAATGTCATTGTATTTTCCCTTGTCCCCTCCCTTGCCTTGAAGCGCTTTGAAACACATTGTGTACAGGCGCTATATAAATAAACTATCATATCATTTCATATAAGTGCCAGCCTGCTGTTGGCTAAATTGGCACTGGGTGTAATATGGTGACCCTCGTGACAGGAGGCCGGTTTACAACTTTGCACATTAGGAAACAGAAATTCAATTACAGGCTCATTAATCAGGTGACACATTCATTTCGGACAATGTTGCACGTTTTTAGAGGCCACAATTATAACAGAAGATGTTTGAAACCACCACAAAAAAAGGAATGATCTCTAATGCGAGTTAATAATTGATAATTTTTACCATGCGTTTGTGCGCATGAAGCCGATCGGGTTTCTAGTCCTGCGTTCCAGCAGTGTCAGCTTTTTCGCAGCGACAAGGGTATACGTTTCTGTGGCTCACCATCGGACAAGCAGGAATTAAACTGTCAGCGACTGATTGGGCTAAATCTAATTAAGCAAAGAAAAGGTTAGTTTATTCAGAAGGATTGCTGTTCTCGTCTTCTAGTTAGCGTCCCATGGGAGTTCTCACATGGCCATAACAAAATTATAAAAAATGTTGCTATTTGCCCCTCGCCTCCGCCTATCCGGCTCTCAAACCTTGAGTGCTTCTCCGTTTTATTGCTGTGGACTCGATGCTTCTAAACTCTGTCCTTTTCTTCCTTTATCTTTCTAGTTTGGTCGCTTTCTCTTTCTTTTCCTTTTGGATTGATCAAGTTCCTTCCTCTTGTAAAGCATTTTCTGATCATTTTCTTTTGTCTAGCTCGTTGTGTCCAATCAAATCTTTTTCACTGTACCGCTATAACAAGACTTCTACGCCGCAGGAGTATGAGGATGAAACCACCCACTCATTCCTCACACGTCTACAAACCAACAGTGACCCCAATCATAAAGGTAAAACAGGTCCAGCCAAGGGATATACATCCTTTGCCTTTTGTGGTAACCTGGGCTGCGGGAGAGCTATACTCTTAGAAGGGGTGTGAATGTGATCTAGTAGCAACAAAAACAGCAATATTAAACATGTTACAGAATAAAAGAGTACCAGATCGGTGTTCTATAACAATATATATAATTTCAATAAACAAATCAATCATACAACTATTGTCAAGGAGGATACTTTGGATACTCTCGCAGGGAGGAAACGGGCAAGAAATCCAATCATGTTATTCAAAAGGGTACGTATTTGGTGGAAAAAGATGCAAAAGGGACTTAACCAGTCTCCAGGGCCCCAAAAAGTGACCCCTGTGGATAGGGTCGCTTGAAACTACCTGAGTCCAATGTTAGATTTTTCGATGGTGTCTTACCATGCTTTGGACTGATGTGCTTGCGGGTCAAACCAGGTTCGAAGGCAGCGAGTCAGCGTTGATTCGGGTTCAAGCTGATGCTGTGTGTTGTTCGAAGGTGGGGTTTAGTAATGTAAGTGGATAGGTCACCAGGAACAGTTGAACAATTGAGCATGGTTTGAAATCATGAGTACCACTGGTTTGGGTCGATGAGTGACGCAGTGATCCAGCGGTTCAAGTCAAGCTGTGATGTGAAGTCCTGGATGTACGGTGCTTGGTTTCGATGGTGAGGAAGTTCAAAGTCATCTGCACGGTGTGCTGATGCACAAGCTGGACGGGTGACACAGCACTGCTGGGGCGATTGGACGATGAGCCGGTTGAAAACAGTGCTGGTTTGAAGTTGGAATGAGTGCCAAAGGCAGCACTGCTTGGTTTTAAGGTGTTGAGCGTAGTTTGTAGGTAGTTTGAATCAGTATGAATGGCAAAAACGGCTCTCAATGTGCTGGTATACACACTAAAGGAGACTAAGCAAGGTGAGTCATGTTCAATCTCTATTCTCCTAGTTTAGGGAGGTTTTCAAGCAGAGTGGCAAGGTTGGTCATCAGCAAAGTCTCTGCCAAATTGCCCTGGGATTGGGTAGGAAGCAGTGCCTCCCTCTGCTTTGGAGCACTCCTTCAACAACTCAATGGCTAAGGGCTTTGGAAAGGCCAACTCTACCAAAAGAGGTCCATATGAATTCTTCTTGAAGTCCAGGAATGGATCAAAGAAGGAGTGGCAGACACTCTCCTTTATAGGTAACTAGCAGATGTACCCGTTCTCCAAACGGGTTCTGTAGACAGACATGATAACACTGATCCTGTTTATCACTGTTCCGATTCCCTAAAAAGCCAAAGGGCATTGTAGGAAAGCAAGCATGCCTTAAAGGGTCCAACTGCCATCCTTGAGACAAGTGACCCTTTCCACCGGATGTCATGCACAGATTGCCTTGTTCCGCAGTAAGCGCAGGGCACAGGAAAAAGGAGAACATTCTGACAGAAATGGAGGAATGGTTCCTCAAACCCACTTCTGCTCTCTGTTTGTCCTAGCTCTGGCCCTTTCCCAGCCTTCAGCTTTAAAGGCTCTGGGATGTGCAGTCCCAGAGTGTGAGCGAGTCCTTTGACATGGAATTGCCCCTTTTATGCCAGAATCTCAGACCATCTAGCTGGAAGATTCCAGGCTTGGCAAGGGCGGAGATACTTCTCCGCCCAGAGAGCCAACAGAGGCATGCATCCTGCCTTCTGTCCCATTCACTGGTAAGCAGACAGGCAGGTGCATGACATCTGCATAGCCTCCCATAGCTTGATCTGAGCACACGTATATGACATTGATATGCTACATATCAGAAGTGGCTTTAATAATTATGTGAACTACCAGCCACCATAATAAAACCTATGTGTGGCTTATATTTCCAGATTATCTTGCCACCAGATTGGTAGTTTATCATAATTATCAAGGCATGTATTTATTTGCAGCCTGTGCACTGTGGTGAATTTGCAGTCACAGCAAGTGTCAAACAGGGCACCTGTAGCCACTCTGCCACGGGCGAGCAGGACCTGTAGATCAGGGTAGATTGATGCAACCGAGAGCAGTTGTACACTTGGCTTTTGGCATGAAGTTTACCAGAAAGGGGTCTGTTTAGCAAATCACTGTTTCTGAGATGGACTTACCTGCATCATTTTATTATTTGATGCAAATAGAAAATCCAGGCCTTGTACGCCCATACTAGATGGAAATTCATCACAGAAAGTGCTTGGTAAATCCAATAACATTAAATAATTGAACTTCGGCTCTAAAGCAAAGTTCTGAACTTTGTGTTTATCCTTCATTCTCATTGTCTCCCCCCAACAATTCCAGGATCTTTTGTTTTAATGTTCTTTTGGTTCTGGGGTGCTTGAGACCACTCTGGTCAAAGTTCTATTGCACCCACCCGTCCTTGTGAGCCTGCACTGTCACCTTTACTGTGGAACCATTCAACAGTCTTACTTGCAAACACTAACAGTTTCTGAGAGCAGAGGATGTAGGTGGCAGAATTATTGATGCATCATTGACCCCACACCTCCCCACTTTGCGCAGTGATGGGTGGCCCCATGGAGCAAAAGGGAGTACAGGGGCTTTAGGAAGGAATTAAAGGTGGTGATCACAGAATATCAGCAGCAACTTCTATGATACATTGCCTCTTCTCAGGGCCACAAACATGATTATGATTTGTTATTTATACAGTGCTTTCGCCAAAGCCATGTACATAGAACATGTTTATACGCAATGTAAGGGCGTGGAAGGTGCAGCCCGGAACACAGGAGGTATGTTTCTGGCTATAGACTTTTATTTGAGATAACTTAAAAGAGAGACCCCTGTCTGACCCTAGTTCTAAGAGGGGATTCCCTGCCTCAAATAATACTAAGGAGTGTGTCAGGATGTCAGTCTAAAGCAAAGTGTCCATTGTCCTGTTTCCAAAACATATTTCTGACCCTTAGACTATATACACACCTAAAGAAAAGGGCAGGTCTTCTTGATTCAGGAGAATGGTTTCTTTCTACGGGATGATAGCCGCAAGTTCACTTCTGGGTCATTCAAAATGAAATGTTCTTCTTAAGGGATATAAATCAAAAGTCTAAAAAAGGTTCTGTGGATTGAGGATTCAATAAGGCACATAGAACAAAGAGTCTTGTATCTTTACAATGTCAAGAGTAGGAGGACCCCCTAATCTTGATTCCTTTTACAATGTCCACAAATACCAGGGGATATGTCTCCCTTCCCCTGGTCTTTTCCACAATGCTCACTGTGTCGCCAGCCTACCTGGTTCACTATCCTGCAAGGCACTGTGACTAGAACAAAGGATTAGTGAGTATTATGTTATTGGATGTGGATCCCTATTCCTTCTTGGCTTTTCCTGATTCTTAACAGTTTGTACATGGTTCACTATCCTTCCAGGTATTCTTGTTGTCGGGTCCCAGACACCTGTGATATTGGCCTCTCTCTCTTGGGTCCTAGACTCCTTTGGTTTCTTGCTTTCGGGTCCCAGACCCCTTTGGTTTTGTACCCGGTTCACTATCCTGCCAGGTATTCTCGTTCTTGGGTCACAGACCCCGTTGGCTTCTTTCTCCTGGGTCCCAGACCCTTTTGGTTTCTTGATTTTGGGTCCCAGACCACTTTGGCTTTGTACCTGGTTCAGTATCCTGCCAGGTATTCTTGTTGTCGGGTCCCAGAACCCTGTGGTATGGACTTGCTTCTCTTTTGGGTCCCATACCCCTTTGGTTTCTTGCTTCTGGGTCCCAGACCCCAGCGGTGTCTTGCCCTTGGGTCCCAGACCCCTTTGGCTTCTTACTCTCTTGATCTGGGCAGCCCTGGTCTTCCACAATCACAGGGACTGCCACAAAGAAGATTTCTCTGGAGGACACTCCTTATTGGACCTGTGTCCCATTGCTGTATAGTATGTAAGGGTTCCCAGCAAGCCTCCTGGTTTCCCAAACCTCCTCTGGTTGGTCACTGGTCTCTGTCAGCTGCTTCTGGGTCTCTCGCCCCGTTCAGAGACCTCCTGCGTTTGAGTTCTGCAGGAGCTCTGCAGCAGCTTTCTGCTTTCGGCATCGCGCCCCAGGTGGATCGCGCTATCCAGCTGGCGCTTCAACTTCTTGCTTCCAGACATGGCACGACCACAGTGGAGCTCTGCAGAGCATCTCTGCTGACAGGTAAGTGTCCCGTCCTTGGTTGCTTAGATCGGCTCCTGACTGCTGGCTTCGCAGCTCCTGGGCGCTTCAGGGAGGATATCTCACTGAGTTTGAATTTCCTTCTTATATTTCACTCATGTCTTGGCCAATAGGAAGTCCACAAACACTATACTGCTCAGTAGGATTCACTGAGGTGCTCTCTATGCTTACACTACTCCTCCTCTCCATACTGATCTTGAGGGCTCCTAGTGTGTCAGTTCGACTCTTCTTCTTTGTACTGATCTTGAGGACTCCTAATGAAAAAAGGAAACTTTGAGTATCGTTGCTGTAAAGTGCAAGCATGTGTTCAAGCAAAGCGCAGTGTATTTTCTGATTAGCAATCACATAGTTGCAGTTAGGCAGTTAACATTCTGTGGCTTTTTTCTTTATGTTGTAGAAAGATACATTGGACCTCATCACAAGTTGGGCAGTATCCCGGCGTTAAATTCCCCGGGATACCGCACAATGCAAAAAGCAGAACCGCAACTCGGTACGGCGCTATTAGCACCGGATCCCGTGTTGTGGTGGGGGTGGTAACTCCCCATTCCCATTGGGTCCTTTGGACCCAATGGGGCATTTTGGACAGTATTAGCGATGCAGTAAAAGCACCGTAAATAGGCGTAAATTTGCAAGATGTACCTCCAGCTAAATCTCCAACTTTCCACCCAAACTCGGGATTGGGCGGAGTGGTAATGTAGAGGTAACAGCGTTACTGCCACATTTTTACCGCTCCGCCCACTTGTGATGAGGCAGTTTTTATGTCCTGACCTGTTTATGCCTCTTCAGCAGTTACACAACATCTCAGCTGTTGACCTTTAACTGCTGTGACTTTTCCAGGCTTGGAAGTGACATTTTATGTCAACGACTTGACTTCAAATGGAAGAAATTAGAAATTAACGTACTGGTGAACGATCCAACAGCATCACTGTCTCCGCCAATTAATTCAGTGGCGCTGTCGAATTTAACACTAGAAAATCGCAGCGTAGGCACGTATCATGCGCAAGAACAGAAAGAACAGAAAGGCCGCAGGGTAGAATTGCTGCTTCAGAAATTTTGCAAGGGAGCACAGCATTATTTATGCAATGGCAAAAACCCAGATTTTTTCTGCCATGTTTATTACAATGAATGGCATGAAGAGAAGCTTGATCGGCCTGAACGGAAGAAGATTTAGCTGGTATAGCATGTAGCACAACATGGATCTGACACTTTCATGAGGTAGTAATGTTAAAAGCAGCAACATAGCATCATGTGTCCTTTTGCACATCAGCAAAAGTAATCTAGATAAGAATGAATGAAGTCCCTACCAAATTGAACTGTATGCATCTGCCTTTTAGAAAATTTCAATAACTTCACTTGTCTTAGAGGAGAGCTAGTGCTCTTTAAGATATTAGCAGTGTACTCTGATTGTGCATCTATGGTTCATCTTTAAAATATCAATGTGCCCCCCATTCAAATAAAACTCTCCAGGTCATAAAATGTAGTATTGCTGTTTATTTTTTAGGCTAGTGTTTCAAATATACAAATAGATGTGTACTTGTTTTGTCTAAAAGCATCCAAACCTTTTGTAGTGTCACAGTTTTTGTCTTAAAACTCCTGCACTTGCTTCATTGACTGACCCTGCGAGGCAGTGCTTGTTTTCAAAACATGCCTCATTAGGCAGACACAGGAAAGACAAGGAAGATTCCTAAATCCCAGATATCTGGGGTACATCTCTAGAATTGTAAAGAAATTCCAATACAATGGTCATCATGCCATGGTCTAGTATGAGAGTCTGCTTGGCTGTCCTCCCTATCGTGGTACAAAGAATGGGGATCGCCGCCCTCAGGAGACCCGAGTACTGAAGGCTCTACAGGGTGATCCGCCCGAAGGAGGGGACCGGGGCTGCCTAATTTAGCTATGAGGAAAGATGAGAGTATCACTGAATCGGCTATTGCACTGCTTCTCTCCCACTCAGAGAGGGAAACAAGAAGCTGAGGCAAAAGCACTGGCAAGAAAGAGGTGCCTGAAGACTCAGGAAATGGGCTCCCGGACAGGCGTGGCAACTGCAGCTTGTGACATGAAGTCAGGGCCATCTATACAGGTTCTGGGGGCCGGGGTACAGACTGTCTAGTGCCCAACACCCTAAAGCCCATGTCACCCCCCGAAACCATTGCCCCCTCCCAATCCACAAAATGAAAGGATTACATACCTTGACTCAAATACAACAGAAACTCGTCTAGGCTTTAAATGGATTATCTAGTTGTCAATAAAATATAAACATTACACACCTCTGTTACCTGCTGCCCCACGAGGGTGCTATTTTGAAGACATTTTCCCTCTGTTTTTCGAGTAATATGTTAATTTTGAAAGAACATAAAGGAACATTATTTGTAAGCAAGCATGTTTTTCATCAAATAATAACCTAACAGTTCAACCTGGCCATTGCTTTCTGTATGAATGTGTCCAAAGTACGTGCCCATGGAAAGATACTACATGACTAGGCAGCAGGGAAAACAAAAAGGCATATAACAAACATTAAAATTCACTCGGCATTTCAGTTCCTGCCCACACAGCAGACACATTAAAGTGTTGTCAGAATGAATGACATGAGAGGCACCCAGGGAGTGTGTGCTTTCTACTGCACAGCTGTGCCTGAAGCAATGCCAAGAATAAACTAGATATTTACATCTAACTTTACACATTGCAAAATCAAAAATGGGGTCAGAAAATTCCATCTCTTAAACCATTCCAGACTCAGTGCTTAACAGAACCAAATAATTCAATCCGGCTTCAATCATAAAGGTAAAACCGGGACAGTTAAGAGGTATACCTCCTTCCCCTTTTGTGGTAATGTGGGCCGAAGGGAAGGCTATGCTCTTATGAGGGGTTTGAAGGTGAGCCAGTAGTGACCCAAAAAACACCGGACCGCAGTGAAAAATAAAGGGAATGCCCAATGAAGGTTCTGTAAAAAAATATATATATACTTTAAACACACCACCTGCAATAGAACAAATAGAAAATACTGTACAAAAACCAACCCCAAAGGAAGAACAGAGACAATGTAAGAATAAACCTGCACTCTAAATGTTGTTACAGGGGTGGTAGGAGAATTATTTGCCACAATAAAGGATAAGTCGATGTTGAAAACAGGTCCGATCGTGACCTAACAAGTCTCTATAGCCCAAGTAGACTGAGGGGAGAGTTCAGGGTCAAACGTACCTGGATTCAGTTCTTTGGGGGCAGCGAGGAGGGTTGAATGTGGTCACTCTGTGCAGCAGAAGGGGTGCTCTCAATGGCGCAGGTCAGTACGTTCCCAGGATTGCTTCGCAGTTGAGCCAGGCCGAGTAGGCTTTAGCCGCTGGGGAGAGGCAATGGGTTGATGAGTGATACTTCAGAGGTTTGAGTCGGCAGGCAACGGTCATCGAAGTAGTGACTTTTGGGGTTGTCGATGTGCAGGTCAATGAGGCCGCCATTCAAGGGCTAGCTGGGCTGAGTTGTAACCCCTGTTCAGAGTCATTGTGTGATTCCCCAGTGATCGGCGTTGAGCAGTCGATTTGGGCCGAGCAGGTGATGGGCTAACATGCGGCATGAGGCAGCGTCAAGCTGATTCGAGGTGCAAGCAATAGTTCTACTTGGTGAAGGAGCGCAAAGGCCAGAGCCAGAACCTTCCCTCTCTTTGTGGTACAAAATACACAGAGTGACCGGTTCTGTAGAACAGAGAGCTTTGGCTGGCCTGGCCCTGCATCTGCTGTGAAGCCCACTCAGGGGGACTAAAGGACAGGATGGTTCAATTCAGGATCTGCACTCCCGGATTCAGGAGATTCTGGCGCACAGTGGTAGGTCCTGGTCCACCGGAAAGGTCTCTCCTGATGTGCCCTGGAAGTGAGTAGGGGGCATACCTTCCTTCCACTTTGGGCAGTTCCTTCACCTCAGGCTGGGGGCTTCGGAAAGGAACTTTCCCAAAGGAAGTCTAGTGAGTTCTTCTCAGGTGAATCTTTGTGCCTTGAGACGATCCAAGAGGATCTGACAGAATATAAAGAAAGGGTGGGAAACCCCTTCTTTTAAAGGCAAAGGTCCCCAGGTGATTTGACTAAAGCTAGCCTGACTTATTGGTCCAAACCCTGTTCTTGAACAGAGTGGACTTTGCCCTTCTGATATCACACCCAAAGTGCTTTGCTCCAGAGGAAGTTGAGGGGACAAGAAAGAGAGACGGAGAGAAACAAGAAGGTGGAAGTCTCATTCTATTGACCAGGGCCTCCTGCCAACTCTAATCCTGCTCCCTTTCCACTAAAAACTAAGGCCGTAAGAGATGCAGCACCCTGGTGTGAGGCTACTCCTTTTGAATGGGTGTGCTCATGTGATGCCCGGTCCCAGGACAGCTGCCTCTGGCGGTCGGTGTTATCTGCCCACACAAAGAGATCAAAGAAGAGTTCTGGTCCTCCAGGTTCCTGTCCTGCCATTTGGCCGTCCCCACCCTGCTGGACAGAATACACATCACCTTCCACAACAGAGCTAACTCACAGGAGCGGACACATGCAATATCAATCAGGAAGTAGTGCCATGCACCATGCCTAAACTCAGGCATGGCTTTATTTAGAGTTTACCCTGCCACCAGCATGGGTGACTCCTGATCATCGTAGTTTTGGTATGGGGGCATATCTTAAATGCTAGCACTGCATGGCAGAAACTTAGCGGTCGCTGTGGCTGTTGAGTGGGCATCTTCTGATCTTTGAATCTTCTCTATGCCAGGAGCAGAGCAGGCTTTGTGGATCAGGCAACCAGTGCAGCAGAGCACAAGTACACTATGATTTTGGCATGGATTTGATGAAAAGGGGAATCTGATTGGCAGATTACCCTTTTGGAGATGGAAATTACTGTATCATTTTATGTAGTAACACAAATCAAAAAAGCCAGGGCATTGCACCCTTGCCAGATGGCAATTCTTCACACTGTGTCCATTTCTAAAATGTGTCAAACATCATGCTCAGGAATTGATTAGAAAAGCAGGACCTTGGTCAAAGGGGACCCATAATATGAAATAAAACATCTCAAAGAAAGCACAAATTAAAGAAAAGTAAAGAAGAGTTGAAGGGGGCAATTATAAAGAGGCTTTGAGAAAAGCTAACATAAGTTCCCATTTCAGATTTTGCATAAACTAGTAGATCGGTGATACTGAGAAATACAGAAGCTATCATTTACCTTACAATGCTGCTCTTGCTATAAAAATATTGGAGTGAGGAAAGAAATGCACCACCACTATCTAGACCACCACCATAATGATGCTATTTTAGTTTATATAAATAGTTCTGTTTTTTTGGTATGTTGTTTAGTAGCACAGTAAGTGCTCCTATCACAACATGTATATACTCCAGCACACTAACACAGACCTCTGCAATAAGTGCGTAACTCACTGAGCTATGTTGTTCACCATGATGGAACTCAAACTTATCAATGTTCAGTTCAACTTTGATTATTGCACTTTATTAACATATTCCCCAAAGAAAGATGGAATTGCCACAAAGGTTGTGCTGTAGTGAATGAACAAACTGGGCATTTAGAGGTTCAGTTGATCTTATCTGAACTTGCGTGCAATACCTCATCAGCACACTATGCATTATCATGATGTGTTTAAGTCTTTACCCGGGTAACCAGGTGGAGGCCCCTCCCAAAGAGCAATATCTCAATGTATGCAGACAAATAGATCACAATTGTCCCGTCTGTTATCACTCTCCTTTTATTGTCAGTCATCACATTAGGTAGGCGCTGATTGAGATTTACAAGGTGCTAATGGCTATGGTATGGATGCCAGCCCTGCACCAAAGATGAACTGTAACAGGTGTACTGTAAAGCGCACACTCGCAAGTAAGTTAGCATGTCAGTGTTTTTTGTTTTTCAAAATGATTGCCAACATTGAGCGGCAGCGACTAAGGCGAGATTGCAACCTATATCTGTTTATTCTAATATGTACAGCACCTCCTACAACAGTTCAACACTCAAATCATTGCAAGAGAACATATTCTCAATGAAAGTCTTCACACACCAAAACATATTTATTGTGCATTGGGTCAACATCATTTCCATTACTATTACTTTCCTGTTACATCTGGGGACATGGCCTATCTGCCACCGGATTTTGTTTTCTCTTGGAGACACAATCTCCAGGGAGGTTATGCCGGCCAATAATGACTGTCAATCAAATGTGACATGGCTTATAAGTGACCCAGTATCTGACTGAGATAGCATTTTCCGGGCCTATGTGTGCTATACAAATAATTAGAAGACAAATACATAATTTAGCTCGTACAGCATGCTGTGCAAAAACTATAATCAGTTGCTTTCAGAATTGTTGCCCTCTCAAGCTATACATCCCTGCTTTCTGAACTCTACACTTATTTATGGACCCTCTGGATGGGCGAGCCCCATCGCTGTGTGCCTTGCAGAATCAAGGGTTTGTGGGGGTTGCCACGCCAGAAATATGTTCCACCAAAGTGAGGACCTGTCAATCCCCTCTCAGGCTCCCTCCCCAAATGTGATGACCACATTTCTTCCTCTGACAAGCACTTCTTTTAAATCTATGAGTCATGTTATTTTGGGCACTTTGAACTGAGCTGGCGCTTATGTAATCAGGGGTTACAATGCTAAGCTAAACCATACTCATTTGATCTGCCTCTGAAAGGATGAAAGGCTGAGTTGTCCCTGATAGGGTTCAGAAACTGTAACCTACAAGTTACAGGGCTCAGCGCACCATTTCCTTTTCCTTTAACGTTGTGTATATTTATTGTTCTCTGAGCAGGTTATTTCAAAGCTAACATAATGTAAAAGGTGAACTGTTAATGCCCGTCTCCTGTATCCTGCTGTTTAAAAGCTGATATTTGAGATACATGGTGGCACGGCCCCCTCAAACATGCTCTACTACATGCTTAACAATCTTGCCTTCGGGCTGTGGATGCCAAATTAGAGAATCCTAGACGTAATGGGACGATATTAGCACACGGCAGCACAACAGCTGGTGGCTACAATTTCACATCTCATTCCGCATAATTGTACTTTTAGACATGGGGAGATGCAGAGATTGGTCCAAAACAACACCATAATGATCATGTACTGAAGCTGGGATTTAAACCTAAGTGTCTGCGTGCTAAATTCAATAATGTGGACACTAGGCAACAGATCACAATTCGTTGTCACTGGGACTTGGCCGCAGATGCCAGAAGTGCTGTGCAAATAATAACCTACAACATGATACATGAGGACCCCTCCAAGCGAGGCCGCCCTGCCCGGGCAGATTGCCTCTCTGACTGGCACTCCCCTTGTGAGGGCCCTGCATGGATAATGAATTTACATACCTTCCCCAATTTGATGACCATTGGTCTCCCTCGCCTCAAGCCTCGAGGAAGAGCGACTTGAGGAAGAGCTCCTCAGGCTCCTGACTGGCTCTCCTTGTGTAGCAGGCAGGCTGTAGCTAGCAAAGTGGAAGTGCTAATTGTTGAGGGCAGATAAAGAGTGACAGTGGTGGTGACCTGCTACACCACCCAGCAAGGGAGGGCAGAGGCAGAGCACCGCCTCAGGCAAGCTGCGGCAGTGTGCCACATGCATAGAAGGCAGGCAGGAATCAGGATAGAAGCCCGGGTCTGCTGTCTTCCAAAGCATGGGTCCTCATGCTGCTTGGTTCTGAGGCTTGTGTTGATCCGCTCACTCGCTTTCGCACCCCTGGCAGTCAGGGAAGGTATAGAGAACAGTGACAAATAATTGGCTCACTGCAAAGAGGGGTGGAGCCATCAGACAACACAAGCACCTCCATGTGAATCATAATTTCTGTTTTTTTGTTTGGTCTATTAGGTGTCACTTTAGAGCAACCTATACGCCGAAACTATTGCATTACGGTACAGATAGGGAGAAATGGCATATGATGAGGGACACAAAGCTTGTAGGTGTTGTTTGGTTATTTGCCAACCCATTCACTGCCCAAGGATATACCAATCCCTATTGGCATTCCATCCCAGTTCCTGCCCCTCCCCACCCAGAACTCCTCCTCATGGGAACTCTTTCAGCTCGGTTTATTCAAGCCTTACCATCAAACTTTGCTCTCAAATTGCCTACCAGTGTTTTTTCAAAGCAGTCTTCTGAAAGTTAATGATTGAATTTCAGTTGTAAACACGCTACTGGTGTAATACAAATAACAACCATGTCTGCCTTCAGCCACTTGATTTATAAGCACTAAACGTGTCCTTCACTGAAGTCCTTTTACAAACAAGCATTGGCAAAGCCCACAGCTTTGGCCTGTATATAGGTATTAGGCATTTGCCAGGCACTGCTATTAGATGCCCAGGTACTGGCACCATTTTGCGCCTGATCATCATTACCCAGTAATAGCAGTATGCAGTTCCTGGCAAGTGCCTTTCCAATGCCTTCACAAGAGCCCAAACAGTTGGCATTGCCAATGCTTGTTTTTTGTGTGTGTCAAACGTTCGTGCAGGCATGCACACACAAAACATGTTGTTTTCAGTGTCTAAATGATGATGTAAATGAAAGATAGAAATAATGCAAAAAGGTTTCTGGCCTTGTGACTTGGCCACACACCATAAAGTACCAACCTCCCTTACCCCTACAAGCAGCGCCACCCCACGTCCACCCATAAGAAAATGTCTACATGAAGGATGTGATGCTTCAATGTCCCGCTAGGCAATGTGGTCCTAAAAAACTTCAGGGTGAAGTTATCAGGCAGAGAAGGGAAGCAAGACTCAATGAGGTCCCTGGAAGAGTGTGTGAACGAAGGAGAAAGACATAAAGACCCTTTTATTTTGCACATGTGGATCCGATCCACGTCAGAATCGCCAATTCACTGGTGGCACTGAGGACCATGAGAAAACATTGACCTTGGTTGGCTTTCTTGTGCTTTATTATATAGAAAATGCAAAAGATTTCTCATATTAACTCTTGTAACCGTATAACAAGGAACAATTGTTCATGCAATGAAATACTTTATCTGACATAATTACTTATTTGCTGGTGTAATGAGTTATTGACTTGCCATGCTCTGAGCAATAGATGTGATATTGTGCGAAATCAAAAAAACAAGATTGGAATACAGCAGGAAGCTATGAAAATGTTATTAAGGCTAACTCTTTATATTGGCTTCCCAGTATTTTGCCATTAGTCAGTGTTAAATGTGAACACCAACCTCAGCAAAGCATTGCATATCCCAAATGATGTAATGTGAATTGATCAAGGCCATGCGGTGACTCCTTGCACAACAGCATTAGGGTATTTAACAAGCACAGGAATGATGTGTCACCACTGCAGTTTTAAAAGCTTCCCGGCTTGAGTTGTTATTGGAGCCTATTGGCCCTGTAACAGGTATTGGGAATGTGCCTGGGCCAGGTTTGTATACTGCCTGTATTGTGCATGTGTCACAGAACCTTAAGGCAAACAGTAGTGACACACCCCTGGCTACGTGCATGTCTGGATCGGGTTCCCCTTGGCTAGCAGGTAACAGTCCCTCTTAAGACTGCCTTGGACAACAAAGGGTATTGTAAGGAACTCATGGTGGCAAGAGTAAAGACAGACAAGTGATCACAGTTGAACAGTGTTTATTACACTGTATAATAGGTGAGAAAGACACCTAATCTAAACCTAAATCTAAGATGGGATCCAGCTACGACATCAAATAAGAATAAGCAGTGGTCGAAGTGTACGAAAAGAAGTAGTGGAGCTATGTTCCCTGCAAGTCTGCCCCACTCTCCACAAACCCCATCACTGCGCCCCTCCCACACACAGTCCAAACCCCCAAACAAACACACCTATTATTTAAGGTAAGGGAATGTTCAGTTCAGTGCACTGAAGTGCAAGCTTCAACTTCTTCCTACACTTTTATTTTAAAGATAAACCATTCCAGAACGGTTTCTTTTTAAAATAAAAGTATAGGAACAGTGAAACTGAAAAATTTAAGTATAGGAGCACCGCTCCCGACCGCTCCCACCCACTTTGACCTCTGATAATAAGGCAGTCCTAGTGGCGTCTTGTCAAATACAAAGGGCCTATACTAAAAAGAAATATTGCCAATCCTTACAACTAAGTTACAGAAATAGTGTGGGACAATGTTCTCAAGAAAAGAAAGAAATGTTCACCGAATAGTGTCAGGATGTTATGGCCGGGGTCTCCCTTCCCCACGTTTTTAGTATGAGACAAGGCAGGACATTTGAGCACAGCACCCTCCTGGGGCTCGCCAGTACGAGGTAACAGTTCCTTTCGATGAGGCCAGAAGCTTCCTGGCCCAAGTCTCTTTTCCTGTAATAGTCTCTTGACTTAGAAGGCCAGCTGTTCTAAAACAAGTTCCTTTGGCAATCTTTTTCAGCTTGGGCTACTGCTCCTCACCCCTTGGGTCCCCCTCAGCCAGGCTCTCATCCTTCTTGCAATGTCAGCCACCCTCAATCGGGTTCACTACGGCCTTTCACTCAAAAACATATTGCTTGGCAATCTCAGTATCCTTTGTATCAACTATCCATTGTGTACATCCCTCAGCCGCATTCATATTTGTCAGTTCACATTTCTCAATTCGCAGGCATCCCTCTGTCGGGTTCACATTTGCCACAATTCACACAAAAAAGAATTTTTGTTTGTCAAAGACTTTCGAGTGTAAGAGGGGTTTTGCTCAACCCTCGCAGGACCACTTTGACACTTTACATTAGCCTCTCCTAAGGCCTCTTAGTCTTTGTAGTTTGACCACAAATATAAGCCCCCCAAAAAAAGACTTCAGTCAGAGTACTTTGAATGAGCGGCCTGCAACGCCTGACCACTCTGCTTCTGAACCTTTTCCTTGGGTTTCTTTAAAGTTCAATTACAGGGTTTCTTTGTTCAAACAAGGTTGCTGCCTGCAACCTTGGGTCCAGCACAGTTCGGTTTCACTATCTGTCTTCTCTGACTCAACGGCTGTGCTGAACTGTTGGAGTCTCTTGTCTCTGGAGTCAAGAACGGCACCACGGTGGCAGGCCCTTCTCCCCGCTTTATTAGCGCAGGAGGACCCTGTGTACCGTTGACACCTGTCACATCACATGCCAGCTGGAATTCCCGGTCTTATGTTTTCCCTTTCGGGTGGTTTGCAGGTCTGATGTGAAAAGGGCAAGAGTAATTTCCTCCTCGTTGTCCCTCCGCCTTTCTTCTCTGTTTGAACTGCTGATCCAGAATGGCTGCTTCCTCGTGTGTTCGGCCTTGCTCAAAGTGTGCTCTTGTGCTCTCCCTTTTATCCCTGTGGGGGAGGGAAAGGTCTGTCAGGTGTGCATAGTTATTGTCGATTGCCTGACTCTGCCTGAACCTTGTGTTGGGACATATCAGATAAACAGCTCGGGTGTTAGTCGGTTGTCTCTCACGATGTAGGAAAGTGTTCGTGTTGGAAAAGGGGGTTGGAACTTCTGAATATCCTACGGGGTAGGATGGGTAAAAGGTGTTATAGGGAAGGGGGTACCGCTTCTCACCCATCAGTGTCCCACTTCCACTCCTGAGGACCTCTCATCCAGGTGATCCTCCTGCACTGGTTCACCCCCAGGAACTGGATCTAATAGCGATGGCTGTGTCCTGGCCACCTGGATGACAGATCCGAGGGGACTAGCGGGTGAGACACCTTCAGGTTTATCACAGTATTCATTATAGTTGAAGAAGAGAATTGCCAACATGAATTTCATCAATGATGTCATTACTGCTGACCCAAAACAATGCAAACTTGTTCTATCTAGACTACATATATGTCAATTTTCTCCTCAATACTTTTCTCCACCTCAATGTACACTTTCTTTGCTTTACAGAAACTTGTCTCAACCCTTCCAACCTCCTCAATCCAGCTGCGCTGTTCTCCACTTCTACCCCTGTCTTTAACACACCCACTGCTTGGGCCATGGGGGTGGTGTTGGTATTCTCTATCGCCCCTCCTACTCTCTTGCTCATCGTCCCCCTAATCTCCCTCTTTTTTGTCCTTCAAATATCAGTTCTCTTGTTTTACTAAACCCTTTCCTATTGCTCATTTTTAATTAATTTACCATCCTTCTGGTCCTCCAAACTCGTTTTGTGCTGATCTTGTCCTCTTCCTATCTTCTCTTCTTCCTCTTGATGTTCTGCTGTTTCTTCTGGGTGATTTCGATCGCCATCTGTTTACTACCCACTCTTCAGTTCCACTCCTTTTCTTGATTCCTATTTCCTCTCACCAGTCACTATCCCTCCTTCTAACATCGCTGGTTCATCCTTTGATAAGATTTTCTCTTCCCTCCCTTTTAGTTATGTTTAGGCGCTGTGGATGGCCTCTTTGGCATCGCTGGCACCGTGTGATGGGGTTGCATTTGTCCCCTCTCAAGAGGGCCTCTGCGAAGCAGCTCAGTGGTGCAGTTCTCGCAGAGGATGTGACTGGCGTGGCTCCTCCCCTTCACCCGGATCCTGTACTTCTGATGCCGTGTGCAGAGCAACAGTGCATTGCTATTGTCATAGCAGCCATGCTCCGCGAGTCTCGAAGTAACTTAGGACTACTAACCCTAGGATCTTTTTGGAGATTCTAACTGTCTTCATAACTTCATTCTACTTTCTCTTACTTCCTCATAGAGACTTCTACCTTCCCGATTCTGAACCGCTCCTCTTTTGTTTCCGGAATTGTCATTGGAAAACTCAGAGGCAGTAATTTTTCATATAACGTAGGTACCTCGAGTCAGGCTCAGACTCTCTCACCAGGCTTCGCCAGCCTCCCGATAACACCATTCTTTTCACTTCAGATTGCGAGGGTCGATTCATTCTTTCGAACTACACTACCCATCATACCTCACAGTATACCATCGACGCCAGCCTCCGCTTGCTCCAACACAGTCTTGCAGCTTTCAGCCTCCGGTAGGAATAGATTCTGCATTACTCTTCTAATCTTTTCTCCTCTGATTTCTTCTCCTTTAATCTGTTTCTTTGATTTAAAATCTTCAATGTTCGCATTCGTTACCGAAGCCCTTAACTCCACCCCCCTTTCATCAGTGCCATTCTCAGATGATATTCTACTAAAAGGGTAAACGCTTATTATTCATTTATACATCGGAAAGGCAGACCTTGGAATCCGTAATTACAACCACCTCTCATTACATCACAGACACGCTGGAAGCCCTGAACGGGAAAGGAACAGCTGTTTACAATTCCTGACGTCATCACCCAGCGCTCACTAGCTTCAAAGTGTTTTCTCCCCCACAAGGGTTTCCCTGGCGATTTCACTTTGTGCCTGATCTTTCAGGATTTGAGAGAGACGCCAGGTGAATTTCTCATTTCTTCAAGCACTTTCTGAAAATCATAGAAAATGGACTAAAACCTTTACACAGCTAGTGAGCTGGATAGGTCAAGGTTAAAGAGTTAGGATAAAGTAGGGGATGGATGTGAAGGTATACAAGACAGAGGTATGACAGATAATATTGATTTTCTGATTATGTGCTATTGAGATAAAATAGCCGGTCATGAATTCCAAATTAGAAATGTTGAGAAAATGAATGGACCTATGTTACCTAATGTGCTTCAATCAAAAGCCCTAGCACAATCCTAACCGCAAAACCAACTTTTTGGAACACCATATGTTCCGAATGTTTTCTTGGACAGAATGAAAAAATACATTATATATATGTATGTATATGCATGTGATGTTCTTTTATTACAGGAAACTTGGTTAACAGAACCACCCATGCAAGATTATATATGCACTCTTTCCCTGGCTAAAGAGGGTCTTTTGGGGTAAACACAGTGGACGTCTTGTATTGCAGCTAGAAACACATTCAAGATAGGGCAATTTGAGGGCATGAGCAATAGCAGGCTTGTGTTTGCAGGGGTTTTAAGAGGCAGGAATGAAATTAAGTATGAGAGCTATCTATGTTTCACTGTATATAGTCATCTGAGCGGTGCAGTGTGTGACCTAATAGTTAATGATTTAATCACAATTTCTTAACTATTGTTTTCTTGAGGTATACTTGGTAAAATCATCCTCTCCAGAGATTTAAGTGCAAAATGTAAGGCTGCCTATCGACAAATGTTGAGGGACGATGGCAATGAATATGGTGATATTCCCACTCCTCAACTTCTCCAAAACAGAGAAATAAACATGGCAGTTTTTGGCAAAACTTTATGAAAGACTGTGATTTACACATGTTTGATGGGTGAGTCAATGTTGATACCCTAGGCAAATGTATGTGGTACAACAGTGACAAGTGACATACTTTAGACTAACTTTTCACCACTAACGATGTACTTAGGGAAGGGATAAAACTAGATATTGAGAGAAATTATCTTATTGACCATTCAACTTTATGATTAACACGGGAAGATTTTATTGAGGTGCCCAATTGGGTATTCAAAGTAGTAAGACTGAGGAGAATTTAAACAATTTCATATTTAGAAATGAGGATAATATTGAACCCGAAACTGTTTCTAAATATGTGAAAGAATGGTCTTCGAAATGTTCAGTGGTTCAGGGACTGCCAGTAATAGGGAACGGTGGTAAAAGAAAAATGTTCTTTTGATGCCCAAATTGACCACAGAAAAAAACAGTTACATGAAAGATCTTCTTGAACTATGTAAAAGAGGTATACCTATGAATGGCCTGTTTGTAAGGAAGCAAACAACAATAAAACAGGGCAACAGAAATTGGTTGTAACATCATAAAGTCAATAACTTTGGCACTTCTTTGTTAAATATTCTGGAGGCAATACTCAAAGGGATTTAAAAGGTTCTTGGAACAGTTCTACTGGATCATCAAAGTGCTACACAATCTCTTTGAAGATATTACAACAATGTGCTTGGTCCCACATACTTGGGTGGAAGCTTTGGTTATTCTAATTTATAAAAAAGGTATTAGAGAACACCCTAGCTTATACAGGTTTATAGAGCTATTAGATGTCTCTACCAAGATGTTTGCAACTCTGTCACTTGATGAGCTAAATTCCTGGATTAATGAGATAGATACCCTTCCCATATTTTCAACAGGGTTTGGGTCATATATGGGAACTAAAGTTGATATTATGTTAGTTAATGCCTTAAAAAGTAAATACAGGAAGATAAATGTCCCCCTTCGCGTATTGCCTAGCGAGACTTGTCTGCCGCCTATGATATGGTAGAGAGAGAAATATTATGGCAGTAACTGGCAAAATGGCTCATAGATAAGGGCTGACTGCAATTAATCATTCTTCTACACACACATATGTTGATATGCATAAGACTGAAGAGTGTGGGGGCTTTCACTAATTAAAAAGATTTGAAATAACCGAGGACTGAAACGGATGTGTCCTCGCCCACTACCAATTTAATTTGTAGTTGGCAGACAGAGGTGGCTTTGCAAGACATTCTGAATGTTCCCACTGAGATGGACACTAAACATATTAATTAGGCTGGCCTACATAGGTTGATAAGGTTGTTTTCGATGTCACCAAGGTTAGGCTTACAGAGAAACCTTTGGACTATGGTACAGTAGGCTGATCAGAATACATGAGTACAAAATTTAGCCAAATGCAGAATCATGGTGTGGAAAACGAATAATAAGAAAATGTTAATGGGGCACTATTGTTTCCTAAGAATGAGAAACGGGAGGTAGCTACCGAGCACTTCTATCTTGGCATTTGTATTAGTTCCCAAAAATCCAAAAATTGGTGAGAGATGAAAAGTAAAACAATGGCGAAATCCCTCATGACCTCATTCAAGGCTTTGATTTTAAATATTGGGGGTTTATGCTACTGCCACTAATTGAGGCATACAAAATGAAAGCTATTCCCACTATCCTTTATGGACTGGTGGCTGGAGCTGCCTCTATTTATAAATGGTGGGACGATTCTGGACTATTTGCCCCTTCTCCGCAGACCGGTGCCACTCCCTTTGAGGATTGTGAGTCACTGGGAGTGACTCCCCTCTTGGGGACAACGACTCCCATTCCTGTGAGGAACGCCATGTCCAGAATACATTGTCTGCCTATACGGGAATTGGAAAGACTTGTTACTTCTGTTTTCGACTCTTCAAATAGAGACATTTCTTCAATCCCTTTGGCTTCAGGTAATTCTGGACCTCGTCTGAAATCCACAAAGAGGAATGACGCACCCCTTTTGTTTGTGATGACGAACATAAAACAACGAGGAACTTTGAATGGAGAGACAGAATACTATGCAGAGGCAATCCTCTGATGGGAGGACGTCCTGGAGTGGCTGAGCCATGCTAGACTGTATAGCCAGAGGTAGCGTGGGAAGTGTACTGATCGCTAGCAAGATGCCAGAAGGCTGGCATTCTGGATGGTACCAATGCTGAAGTCGAAAGAGAGACAGAGATGGTGAAGCCGCCATCCTACCTAGTGGTACGACCAAAAAGACATCATGGTGAGCCTGGGGCCCGTTAACAGATGTCGAGAACAGACCGCAGTGGAGAGATCGGATCCTCGATCTCCGCAAAAGAAGTGCACTAGCTACCAAGCAGGGTCGGGTAAGTGCAGAAAATGCTCCCAAAGAGATAACACTGCTGAGAGGGACCAACGCTGGGCTGGCTGGGAAAGCCTTAAAGGTTACTGGAGCCATGAAAACCCAAACAGACGATTCCCAACCAAGGCCCCCCTAAATTAAGCCAACCAGAGGGCCAAAGGGATATGGGGAGCCCTGAAAAGAGAGACATTGTTATCCAAGATGGGGAAAGCCTAAAAGGTTGTGGGAGCCAGGAAAACCTGATCGCGAAGACCCCAAACAAGGCCCCACTAAAATAAGCTGACCAGAGGGCCAAGGGCTCTGGAGAGCCCTGAAAAGAGAGACATTGTTATCCAAGGCGGGGAAAGCCTAAAAGGTTACGGAGCCAGGAAAACCATAACGCACAGACGCCCATCTGTGTCCCTGCTAAAGTAAGCCGACCAGAGGGCTAAAGCACTTTGGGGAGCCCTGGAAAGAGAGATTTTGATATCAGAGGCTGGAGAAGCCGGAAAAGGTTAGGAGAGCCAGGAAAACCCAAACAGGCAAACACCCAACTCAGGCCCCACTAAAGCAGTCCTACTTGAGGACCAAAGGGCCTTTGAGAGACGCTGGAAATATAAAGTTTATAAAGTAAGACAGGGAACAGAGAGGACCAGGAGGATTCATGTGCACAAACCAAAGGAAAGAACATTTTCCAACATCAAGTCAGAAATGGTGGCATTGTATTAAAGTGACACTTTTTTCCACATAAAGAAGTGCATAAAGATTTAAGACTGGCCATGCAAAGCCTTCAGAGAGGCTGGAAGGCCACATTGGGAGAACTTAAAGAACTTTTAAAACCATCTCTTGGAAAGAGATCCCAGTAATTGGGTCGAGCAAAACCCAAGGATAGAAGCTATTGCTCCAGTCCATATTTTTGTTATGTTTTTCTCAGTGGTAGGACAAGATAGTACATAGGGTTTAGACTAAGGACTATTTCTTTTGGACATTTGCGAGCACCATTAGTTCCAGTTGTTTAGGTAGGGAATTTCCCTCGCAACGGTAGGGCTATATAGGAATTTTCTTATTATTTAACTAAACACCCTTGAACAGGTCACATCTTAGTCCGATTCCTTCTTCTGGTTGACCACAATGGTTAGATTTACTTTTTTATTTAAATTATGGTGCAAGCACATCAAAAGTAGATGTCGTTCAACATAACAGTAGATTATTACATGGGTCCAAAACCCCTGCCATAATAATCTAAAAGAATATATTGCAGGAATAATATGTGTTACTAATAGCAAAGTTTACATTAGTCAGACATTAAGTCTGGTAATGGAACATCCCCTCCCGTGCCATAACCTCTTATTCCCCCATATGCATTATCGTGCACCGTCAAGGTGACAGGAGCTAAGACCATTAAAGCAATGGAAAATGACAAAATAGATTTGGTTTATATACAATGTTCAGGAAGTTAGTAGCGTATTCGATAAAAGGTAACGATTTATTAACATATCTGGTATATTGCTCCAAAATCAGTGCAGGAATTTTTTCAGAGGCCAGGACATCCCAAATTGTCTCCCAACACATCTGAAATATGGGGCCCTCTGTGTTTATTCAATGTTTTGCTTTAATGTTCTAAGCAGCAGGTTAGTAATTAATGTGGCTGAGTGGCCTTCCAGCAGGTAGGACCTTCTTCCGTATCGCCCAGAAGTACTAATCTGGGTTCTAGAGGGAGCGTTATCTGAGTAATCTATTTAATTCATGTGAGTATTTCTTTCTAGTATGCCTGCGTTTTTGTAACAGGACCACAACATATGCATTAAGTCTCCCATCTCGCCCCAACCTCTCCAGCAGGCCGGGGAGTATGCTGGTAAAATCCTATTCAATCTAGAAGGAGGCAGATACCATCTGTAAAATATCTTTTACACACATTCTTTATTAGTTAGGACTCTTCCCCAACTGTGACACGTATGGTAGGATTTCAGATGGTACCCACCGGTCTCATAGTTTGTATAGCGTGGACATTTTTAATTTGTGCAGCCCAGAGCGGAAAAGTCGTCTCCAGCGCGTTCAACTCTCTGGTGTCTCTGTTCCTTATCATTTGGTGCATGATCTAGTGTTGGATCAGGGTGTACCTAAATCCCTCAACCTCGCCAATCCCAAATTTCACTTGCCATTCAGAAAATGTCAGGGGGTATTGTCATTGTGAACTGATCTAGTGTCTGTAACCTGCCTTGTCTCCAGGATCTCTAATTACCCGCCTGCATTCCCAGAGAGAATTCCGGGTTTCCTCATATTGGTGACATAGGGCCAAACCCGGCAATGTCCCCCGCAACTTGGCAGCTTTATTCCAGGATGCTAGTGAGGCGTTGGTTGCGTTCAATAAAGAACTCTTTTTTATGAGCTTATCCAACGCCATGAAAGTTAAGCCAGCTAGTGGAGTCAAAGTCATTGTCTGCTTAATTTGTCCCCATCTAATGTTAGTAAAGTCCCCCCCAAGTTAAACATCTGTGCCAGTTGAGCTGCCAAATTGTATCTGAGGAGGTCCGGGACTCGCCAGGCCTTCCGTGTTTGTGCTTCTTAACAGGACTTATTTGATATGCAGGCTCTATTACACTGCCAAACATAGTCAATCAGTTTCTGCTGCAGTCGAAACAAGGCCTGGCTGGGAATAATGATAGGGAGTGCCTGAAAAACATATAGGAGTCTAGGTATTAGGTTCATTTTTATCGTTGTGATTCAAACCAGCCAGGAGATTTCCAGGGAATAAAATCTGGTCAAGACAGCTTCCAATTCCTTCCCCAACGCCAGACAATTGACATTGTTTATAGCATCAGAGGAGGCAGGGATCCTTATCCCAAGGTACTCAATAGCCTCTTTTGTCCATTGTACGGAGCACACCCCTTTGAATCGTTTAGTTATTTCCAGGAGAATAGAGACATCCAGTCCCTTAGATTTGTGGTAGTTAATACAACATCCTGAGTGATCACAGAATTCTTGTAAATTCTTCATTAAAGCTGGGTTGGATGTTAATACATCAGTTAGTGTTACCATTATGTCATCTGTATACAGCAACATCTTATATTCCGATTATCCAATCTTCAACCCCTTAATCAGACCATTATCCCTCCAAGAATTAATGAGAACTGTATTCAAGCAATTAAAATCTCAAGAGGATCACACCAGGAATGCCCGCTGTCCGAATTATTCGCATTATCGATGGAGCACCATACAGGTGCTTACAGTGTTTAATTTGAAAAATAAAGAACACAATTCTCTTGTGGTGCACCTCAATACCACGCCCTAGTTCCAAAAATCAATTTTCTCTGTTGATGACTCTGATATCATCAACAAAGAAACCGACTTCAGAAAGTACGGCACAGCACACTGCAACACCACAAGGTCATATTTGAACATCCTGTGAGGGGTCAGAAATATGAGGTGGACAACTTGGTAAAAGTATTTCACAAGAAGCAATTTTATTAAATAAAAAAGGTTTGATAAACACCTCACTCTCCCTAACCTGACGTGGGTTTCCCTGCCTATGAAACTAAGATTAAAGGAAAACACTGTAACCTACAAGGATCTCTGTCCCTCACACTTATAAGTACAAGTAATTTGGGTATTTTAATGGCTCTTCAAATTCAACAAAACAATATTCAGAACCAAATATTCTTGTATGCAGAGTCGGTCCCCCTTCCCCAGGATTAAGGCAGAACTTCCAAATAAAAGAAATATCGTAACCAGGACTAATGTCTGGCAGAGGGACTCCCAGGACCCCCCTTGTTAATTTGCATATTTAAGTAACTTTGGTTCTCACCCTAAGTTACTAGGGGAATACAGACGTGGACCCCTTGCTCACTATTCTTAGAGAGGCACAGCTCCACCCTACTGATGAGGTCCAACCAGACCGAAACATCTGTCTGGGGTTGCTGTTGGTACTCTTGTTCAGAGGAGAATTGCCTAGCATTTTGGTGCTGGACTGCCCCAGGGCAGGACAAAGACTGATATGTTTGGGATATTTCTTCTCTGTGAAAGATAGTGAGCTAAAGGCTCTGGGTAAGTCTCTCGTAATCAGGACTAATGTCTGGCAGAGGTACTCCCAGGACCCCCTTGTTAATTTGAGAACCAACCTTACCCTGCCCCTTCCTCCATAGTCTGTTTTAAACCCTCTCCCCTCACTTATTCTCATTCAGACCATTATAGTACTGGGACAAGGATGAGGCAACTAAGAGTAGTGAAGAGTTAAATGTTATTACAGAAAATACCCAACAGGGAATGCTTTTTCAGCTAAAACAATAACAGTGAAAACAAAAAGTATATATTTTTTCAGGGGGACCTCCCTAAACCCCCCGTTTCTCTATGTGCTTAAACCAACCCCAACCACATTCCCACCCATTTACCCACTTACCCCACCCCCATGTCTATTTTTCATAAATGTTGATGCTTTTTTCTCTGTTATTGTTTCTCTGTTATAGCATTCTCTCTAATTGAATTCCCGAATTATCACTGGATACCGTAGTTGAACACTAATATACCCTTCACCACGCTGGTACTGAGATGAGGAAGAGACGACTAAGAGCAGTGAATACTAAAAGGTCATTTCACCACTCTAGTACTGAGACGAGGAGGAGGCCTGAGGACTGCTGTAAGGGCCAGGCATGTCCCAATAACTATGGTCATGCAAGTGAAACTAAGTGTTCACACCAGCAACCTATTAAATGGTTGCAGGTATATAAAAAGGGTCAGAAGCATCAGAGAGGGGAACCAGTTGGGTCAGAGAGTGCGGCCATCTGATGTCGAGCGGGCAGAGTGTGGGTCAGTGAAAATGACACTGACAGCAGAGAAGCCAAGAAGATGCCGTGGCCATTGCGGGCCGCAAGAGGGTTTTGGAGCTGTGCAAAGCCCAGTGCTTTGTTCCCTGTTGGGAGTGGGGAACACAGAGACGCTGCTGACTGCTGCAGGAAGAACTGGTGGGGGTGAGCGCTGCCTGGCACAGCTCCTCGGGAGTGAGAGAGGAGCGAGCAAGAATCCAGAAGCAAAACCAAAGCACCTGGAGGAGAGGCGGCACACCAGTGAGTGACAGGAAAGGTTCACTCAGACGGGGGCTCTCCAGGGGCATGGTGTGGGTTGCAGCAAATACCGAACAAGCAAGAATATACGATAAAGGGGTATGGAGACCAAAAAGTGAATTTTTGAATACCAAATGAATTGCCAAGAAAATAATGAGTCTGAATACTGCTAAATGGGTCGGATGACCAAATATGAACTATTGAATACTGAAGAAGTTGAAAAGCAATGAATACGTTTTGAATGCTGAGTTAAAGAAAAGGATATAATAATCGATTGAAAGGGAAAGTGAAGTGTATTTGCGAACAAGAGGAAATTGAAGAAACAGCATTTGCAAGCAAAGCGGAAAGAGCGAAAAGCAAAACACCATTGGACACTGTAAAAGCAAGGTGGTAACCAGGAGAAATACCACAAAGGAAAGTGTGTGAGAGTCACATGTTGATAAAGGCAAGATAAAGACAAGAAGCCAGTAAGGTGAAGCAGAAGTATAAGTCGACGTATAGCACAGATGCAGAAAGTAAACCTGTGCTTTCAAGGATGTCCTATGAGAAAGAATGAGCTGTTGTAAAGTGCCAAGGATTATCGTTGTGTGACGTGTGATGGGTGGACCTTGTGGTCCAACAACTGCGCCTAGACCAGGGAACCCTTCCTTGGAGTAAACCAAGAGAAGTCAAGAGGCTGAAGCTGGTCGGCCTACGTTGTTCAAGTGATGGAAAGAAAAAGCAAACTAAAGAAGTTGGTGAGACTGTGAATTTGAAGCCTAAAGAACTGTGCTGAACTTGGGGAAGGGAACCCCAAGACCATTTTGTGGAACTGTCTTGAACTTGGGGAACGGAACCCCAAGACCCTTTTGTTGGTAAAGTCTTCAACCTGGGGAAGGGGTGCTGGAAAAAGCTCAGAACTTTATTTGGAGCACGATTTCTTTCATTGCTGACATCCCTACACATTGTTTAGCTTTAGTTGTGAAGGCAAGTTTAGGTTTTGGACACAGGCAGACTTTTAAGTTTAACTTACTGACTCAGACTATCCTTCATTTATTTAGGTAGGGAACGCCGCCCTTAGTATACGGCACGTTAGGTCTTACACCATCTCAGCATTTAACTTAATAAAGACTTTTTATTTGCACTTTGAATCTGTTGTTTGTGTCTTGCTTCATGATGCCTTCACAGCTCGCATAGGAAATGACACAGGTGCTCAGAGTTGAGGGAGGACCGGGGAGGGGAAGGATGCACAGGGTAAGGGGGGGTTAGCAAGCCACACCCGGGCTGCTTATAACACAGGCTTATGCTGGGGAATAGAGCCCATTTTCAAAGTATCTTGATTTGCAAGCGCCCCCAATATTGAATGTGTCACCAAAACATGTCACAGTCCGAGTCCCTTTTAGGAAGGCAATAGTCACTCCTTCCAAATGCTGAGACCAATAATATATCCAAAGGTAGCACCATATTGGCATTTCAAATTGAAATTGAGATGCTTGTAAGAGAAAGGAAGTTTAATGCTAGGGAAATGAAATGTCATTGCTGCTTTGTTGACTTGCTACAGGATCATGAGAGTCAGAGATTAGATAAAAGCTTTCAAACTCCCTTTGCAGCTGTCACCCAGAGGCCTTGAGGCTCCTAATCATGTTGGCAGCTTATGCATGCCCTACTCATCAACATCAGTCCTGTGTGGGAATATTGGACACCATTCACATATAGATGCCTTCATACCTACAAGGAAGATCACACAAAAGTAAAACTAGGTCCTTTTGCGTTGGAATCCCATATGTTAACCCGTGGCGTTCCTTGACTGTCATGTAGGGTTTTGATATGTGTATATGTCCACTGACCAGTATGGAGATATATGGAGACGATGCACAATCATTCTGGTCTTGGGGATGGATGGCAGTGTTATGTCCGTGGTGGTGGTCCTGAGTGGGTTGTGTGATTGTATGTGTGAGTGGATGTGCATGGGGGGTGTATCCTTGCTTTATGTGTTCTGTTGGATTCATGTTTGGAAAGGGTTTGTTTGGTTCTTTTTGCTGTTAAGCCGTGTTGTTGGTAGTTACGATATGTTCCAATAGATAAACAGGATATTCTGATTTTTGCTGGTGGGGATTTATTCCCGGAGTTATCTTGTACTCTTTCGGTTTTGTTTGGTTTCTTTTCCTTTGTGTGACACATTGTAAAATCTGTAAATAAAAAGTTTAAAAAAAGAAAAAGAAAATATTGTGCCATGTAAGCATCTTGACCCTTTCCATGTGCTTTCTGCCCTCAGCATCCATTGCAGCCCCTTGAGGCGCTGCTTCTATGATACCCTACCTCCACAATGACCCACAGATGACAATGGAAGGCCTGCAATCAGTTTATGACATCCTTCAGCTGCGTCACTGTGCTACTATAATATTACTCCTCCATCAGATTGGACTTGAGGATGTTAGTTATTGTAATAAGAAGTCAAATTATTGTTTATCCCCCTTTCCCTCTGAACCTCACCCCCATACCAGTGGTGTAACAAATGGTTAAATCTGTCACTATTTGCTTTCAATTTGTATGGTTTACCTCCAGTCAACTTTATTTATTCCTTTTATTTTATTGTATATAACTGTGTATATGAGGTAAAACTAATTAATGATTACTTGGATAGGAAACTGGTCAAATAGACAAGCTGCTAATCTGCCAACTTGGAGTGGACATGCTATCCAACGACCATGATCACCCTCTTCTGATACTTCTTTAGTTAGGATCTGCAGTGCCCTGGCTACAGCATCCGGACACTTGTACTATGCATGATTCCTCAGACATCAACTATTTGTTCTGTCTGAACTCTAGGCTTGCCCTTGCTAACCAAATTAACACACTGTCAAACTACTTGGAAAATAGTAAACAGACAATTCTAGCAACTTAACTTACACAGACACTACAGCACATTTGTAATGCAGAACACATCTTGCGCGCGCGCGCGCGCACGCACGCACGCACGCACGCACGCACGCACGCACACACACACACACACACACACACACACACACACACACACATATTTAGCTTGCCATTCTCTGACTGCACATTAGTCAACCTTCAATTGTGATTTATAATTGTTAGACCCACCATCCCCTAACTCCTAATATCATTCAGTCTACAATATCTGTGGTGTCTCTAGGTTCTCTGACATTATGTTAATTAGATCTCCTTCTCATGACAACATGTTATCCTTTCAATGCAGGAGGCATCACTTTGGAAGTCCCTACTTCAAACTACGAGTGACTTCACATTACAACTTTCTTCTCATAGATCACTGATAATTTGGTCATTTCAAAGTAATGAGTTGGGAAAGTAGACTGAGCCTATCATGACATTGCTCAAGTCGGCCTTTGTAGCTTTGTACTTGCCAGGGACCAGGGGACACGAGATAAACGAGGGAAAATCTGGATAGGAAAAGGACCACAACGGGGATGGAAAATGTGTCCTATGTTGGAAAATGGGCAGTAAGACACTCAGGAGACCTAGATAACACATTCTGTTGGTATCCAGAATATATGTATTATGCCACATTCAATTCCAAGATGGCCCCCGGATTAGGACCAGTGCAGAAACAAAGTAACAAGACACTACTGGATAGATGAGGACTATACAAACCCAGAGTCAGCATCAATACATTGATTGGCACAATCTTCATAGGCTCATTTGTTGGACTTTCTGTATTCACTCTCAGTTGCTCGGGTCTGTTTTCTTTGTGGGACTTTTGCTTTCCCTCTTTATCCCTGAATACTTCCCATTCCTCCTAGCAGGCTTTTCTGCCACCGTCACTCTTCCTGCCTTGCAACCTGGTCTTCAAGCTGGACGAATGTCTACTCTTAGTGCTATAAGAAGCAGTCTGGTTCCACGTGGCTGGTGGCATATTTTGGTATGGCAATTCTTCGCTGAGGCTTCTGTTTTTATTTTTCTATAGACAATAGGGGATAGGGTAGGGGTCAGGGAGTGCCAGTAGGTCACCATAGCCAAATGCCCTCTCCCAGGTAAGTTATCAAGATCCTTTGCCTATATTCAAATCATTACTTATCACCTACTGCTGAATAATGAATGTTTTTTGTCTTCATCCGGAATCTTGTGAGGAGCCTTCTTCTGATCTTCTCTTGTTTTGCCTCTTCCCTTTCCATGCCTGGCCCTTAGGACCCTTGGGTTTAACATTCAGCCAGATGCTCTAGGGTCGAGTAGAAAGGAAGAGATTGGCTTTCTAGCTCTCCCGATCTCTTTCAAAACATGACATGTTGCTAAGCCTTAATAAAAATGAACTCGGGTGTGGGGTCAGGGGGGGGTTGCACAAGCTATCCTGGAATATCAAAATCAAGCAATGAAAGCATGCACAGTACAATGTCTTTGCTCCGTAAGTAACAGTCCGGTTCCACTTGACTTCTTGTGTATTTTGATGAGGCAGTTTTTCCCTTAGGCTTCAGGGATTTTTTGTGTGCCCCAGGATAGTATAGGGGCAGGTAGGTGTTTTGGGGGGACTGTAAGCAACTACAATCTTCCGGGTAAGTCCCCAAGATCCTTATCCTGTATAGGAATCATTACTGATCCCCTGCTGGTTTCGAATGGTGGCTTTTTTGGTTCAATCATGGATACTGTAAAGAGCCTTCTCCAGACCTTGCATTGGTGTCTTTCGCCCCCCTCAGCCCTTGGCCTTGGGACTTTGGGACCTTGGAATATAGCACTAACCCGGGAGCTCTAGGATTCAGTAGGAATGAAGGGATTGGCAACCATGTTCTCCAGAATCCTTGGCTAATGAAACACTTCTTCAGTAATAGGGTTTATAAAAGGGTACCACAATTTGCAAACCCACAGAACCAGACATGCCATATTACTGGACTTATCTGCGGCGTTTGATTTGCTGGACCATAAACAGCTTCAATGGGTATTGGAACACATGGGTGGCTGCTCAACAGAAGTTATCAGCTGGGTGATCTCATTCCTGACGGAACAGAGTTCAAAAATCCACTGGGGAGGATACATTCTCTCAGCCAGTACCCCTCAACTGTGGAGTACCGCAGGGGGAAGTTTTTCCCCCTGCTGTTTAATTTATACCTTTGGTGTCTATGCACAGTGCTCGACAACATTGGAGCATATTTTACGAGCTATGCAGACGACACACAGTTAGTGGTGGAGCTAAGTGGCTACTAGGAAACAGATACCAGCAAGGTGGCAATGATTTATAACACCATTGAGCGCTGGATGAAAACCAATTGGATGTGCTTGCATGGGAGTAAAACCGAGTTAATGAACTTTGGATAACACTAAGCATGTGCCAAATTAAGCCAAGAATAGAAGACATTCCAGATCAAAAAACCCCATCAAAGTTCTCGGAAAGTAAAAACACTTGAGATCTACTAAGAAGCATCACTAAGTGCAGAATCTTACGTTGCCAATCTGAACAGAATCTGTCAATACTATCTGCAACTCCTAAAGCATACCAGACCATATCTGAATGAAAAAAACAGTGCAACCACAGCAAGGGTCACGGTTTTATCCAGGCTTGACTATGCTAATGCCCTACTGATAGGAGCAAGTAGTGGGTGCATTACGAGATGACAAACCATTCAGAATAACGCTGTAAGAATTGTCATGAAGAAATCGAGAAGGGAACACATTACAGCAGAAAGGAAAGCCCTCCATGGGCTGGTACTTCAGGACAGGATCACCTTCAAGGCTATGACTATGGTGCATTGCTGTCTATTTGGACAGGCATCGGCCTATTTGAAGGAAAAGATTACCGATTATACCCCGGGTCGCTCTCTGAGATCAGAAGCACCTCGGAAAATTGTTTGCCCATCTTTCAAACGATCCAATGGTCTAGATCGATCCTTCCTAGTCAGAGCTGCTCAGATATGGAACGGGCAACCGATACTATTGAGGCAAGAGTACAATCACATAGCTTTCAGGAAAGGACTGAAGACCACTTTATTCTGAGCTGACTGAGTTTCCACTTAAGAATAGGAAGTAGTACACTGTAGTCCTGTCATATATGTATGTCCTTTGTCTAAGTGTGAATGCCCTGATGCCTGCGGGCTACGGCCCGGTATAAATAAATACAAATAAAATAAAAATGCCCATTACTGAGCACAGCCAGGCTCTGCACTCAAGGGAGATATTAGTAATGAGGACCAATCACAGATGACTAAGAGGCTTCGCTAAACACAGCTCTGGTGCCTTCAGGAAACATAGTCTTGATTTGGCTAAAGGTGTCACGCTCAACTAAAAACTCAGCAGGAGCGATGGATTCTCTCGGCCTCTGCTCTCCTGTCTGAATTCTGTTCTCTCTCTCTCGCCTGGGGTTCTTTCTGTAAGGGTAGGTAAAGAACGGGTTAAATACTATACCTTGCCCTGATAAAAAAAAAACTCCCAGCTCCCTGAGTGTGTGCAGTGTTTTGGGGCTCACCTCCTAATGTGGTAAGGCGGGCTCTCCGTCCTGGCTCAGCAGGGGCGCTATGGTGCGGGGCCGGATGGCTGGTGTGCTGTATGGGATGCTGTCCCCTTTTGTGAGTGTTGCGGCAGAAGACCGCCTCTTCGAGTCTTTGGTTGTTCCGGGGATCCGGGAATAAGTCCAAGGGCAGTTTATTCACTGACCCTTAAATGGCTGAAGTGTCCTCCGAGGCCTAGTTACTTCACTAGGCGCAGGTAAAGATGAGATCCAGTTACTTCACTAGGCGCAGGTAAGGAGAAAAGAGGTATGTCCTTTGGGGTTCTTGTACCAGAATTTTCTATAGTGACTAATCCGCCTTTCTTTTGTCTTTTCCCAACAGGTTTGTCAAGAAGTACCTCTGCAGAAAAGGAAATCCAGATGAACTGCTGAAGCCAGATGGTCCGCGTGATGAAGATTGAACTGGAAGGACGATCGGACCCGCCGAAGTACAGGTGAGTAGAAAAACGAAGCTTACTAATGCTTTCTGTTGTTTTCCTTCTTGCAGGTGCGGAGCTCGAGGACGCGAGGATGTCGTCCGGCCAAGGATCGGAACTGCAGGAAGCCGTAGAATAGCTCCGGAGACTGGACCAGGTAAGCGCGTGCTCACTGCTACAGAGAACACACACGAAGCAAGTCCTGCTCTTTGGGCGTGGCCTTTTATAAGAAGCCTCGTCCAAAGACTAGAGCGTTGCATCCAGTCCAGGTTAGCACAAAGGAAGTCATGTAAAATGAACAGGAAGTCCCTCAGTATTCTATGGGAGTAAGCGGTTTCTAAATGGAATCATGGATATCAACCTGACCTTGCCCTCCAATCTCTTACCCATACTGCTCCCGCCTGATTTCTCCTTGTGCTACCATGAGCTAGATATGAAATCAACTGGCCTGTTTGACCTAGCCTAGTACCCATGACAAAAGGGCAATTAATTCAGTTCCACCTTTCGGTAAAAAAAAGTAATAGAAATAAATACATTAATGGATACATGAAGTCTTCCATTACCAAGAAATATTTGGTGAGAAGTGTATTCAGTTGGATTTTGTAAAGCACTTATTGGAGCTGAGCGTGAAACTATGTCCATGCTCCGGAGAAGGTAAGGCCAGCTACAGCATGAGGCCAGGGTAGACTGCTCTGGAGGTTGTGCTCATCTGATGTATCAGTCGGCAGTGTAACAGTTTCCACCTGCAATTCAAGGCATCTTTTTTTTATTATAAGGTGTAGGTGGCCAGAGCTGCATACTTTTGATCTTTGAGTATGAAGGGTTCTATGGTAGAGTCGTGTTTCTCTAGGTTTTTACATAGTGGGCTAGCTTTGGGCAGCGTATATTAGATATCCGATTAGCATGGAGGGCTCGGATATTGCAGAGAGGTAGTCCAGGGTGCAGCTGCCTAATGCTACTGTTTAATACCCTTTGTATTATACAGAGGGGCATACCATGTAAGCTCTCCTTAATCAGAAGCCAATTAAGGGATTTTAGTGTAGGCATAAAGTGCTCAGAAGATTGTAATCTGAATATGAACGGTGTCCCATGATTGTGGGCTCTCTTGAGCCGGGTGAGATACTTTGGTCGGAGAGGTGCATACTGGGCATTGCAGCAATTGAGTAGCAATAGCACTGCACCAGGATCAAAGCTATTATCAGAGGAACATGCAGTCAAGGTAGCATGCCAGGTAGCTGGTGTAGCGGATGTAGAGTTTTTGGATGACAACATGCACTTACTTATGGGGTGAATACGATGTTGTTATCTAAAATGTCTCCATGGTTGCATAGCTTTCATACTGACATGGGAGGTGAACCCAAACAGTCCAGACAGTTCAGCAGCAGTGGCTATGGATCTGCTATTAACATGAGCAGAATTATGTTTTTGATTGGTTATAGCCGAGCCAATCTTGGCATCCATTCCCTCTAAATGCTTTAGTCTCTCCAAAATTAGAGGGTTATTATTAAAGCAATCTTATTTCCTTTTACCATTTAGATGGATCTGTGTATGATTCACCCATAACAATCATCTGAAGGTTCAGTCCTTTCACCAATCCTAGCCATTTTCTCAAAGCCTACCACATCAGCTTCCAAATAGTGATGACCTCTCCACGGGTCCTTGCTAGAGGAAAGTTGGGCTGGTTCTCCGTAGCCTGTTAGGCAATCCCTCACTGTGGACTATGCTATATATTTCTCATCTCTATTTATGCGACACTGAATTTTTTAAATATCGCTCCTGCCCAATTTATTTCATATTTATGTACAACCTTCATTTTAAATTGTATGCTTCTGTATAGTTTTTTCAGACTGGAGGGTGGGATATTTGTTCAGTGGGCGGGTAGCAAAACATCCTACCTTGTCCTATTCCACTATATTTTAATTAGATTTGCTAACTCAATATAAAAATACCATTACCACATTTGAAGATGAAGGTCAGATCACTAGCCCTATTATTTACAATATGTTGGTTTAGGTGGTACCTTTGTGGACTACATCCTTCCTATCACGGGAGGATAGCTCAGTGGCAACGTGCTCACCTTGGAAGCAAGACGACATGAAGCAACACAGGTTTGATCCTCGGGTCCATGCTTAGAAACCTCTGGGTATTTAAGCGCGTTATAAATACACAACTAAAACAACAACAATTACCCAACAATTCCTGTAACAGCTGTGTGAGCGTTTTAAAAATGCAAAATAAAATAAATAAATCGCTTGAGCAGCGCACTCCACAGATAAGGGATCATGCCACAAACCTGCTCTCTGCTCTTGGGTACAGATGTATCACTGTCTTTATGACACAGCAATCATATCACCTTACAGAGGAGCCTCAGGGCCGGCAGAGAACAATGGGGCAGGTGGGTGGTGGGTGGCGGGTGGCGTCCTGATGCTTTATCCCATGTTTAAAAACAAAAGTTAAGGGTGTAGTAGGTGTTTCCCACATGTTTACGGGGTAAGGGAGAGCGGACAGAAAAATAAAAAGGGAAAGAAGGGGAGTGCAGTGCTCCCCTATGCAAAACAGAGAATCACCCACTATAAAGGTTGGCAGGGCATTTGTCGCGGGTGGCTAGCTCAGGGGCAACGCGCTTGCCGGGTCTGCGCTTAGAAACCTCTGGGTATTAAGCGAGTTATAAATAACCAATCATATCATTTTGAGTGGAAAGGATCATGAGGGTGTAAAGAACGGGTATGAAAAAGAACACTGCAGAGAAACATGACTTGATAAGATGGCCGCCCTTCGTGAAGTTAAAATGAGCGCTGTT
Source organism: Ambystoma mexicanum (assembly GCF_040938575.1). Taxonomy (NCBI): domain Eukaryota; kingdom Metazoa; phylum Chordata; class Amphibia; order Caudata; family Ambystomatidae; genus Ambystoma; species Ambystoma mexicanum. Next base: position 154,509,778 of record NC_090936.1, read on the forward strand.
ACGAAAGGTCATGACATTGAGCACCTTCATCCAACGGCCATTGCATGTATTAGGTTCTACCCCTGGCCGTCATTTCTCATGAGCTGAGCTTGTAGCAACTCGCGCGTCCTTCCTCTTTAAACTCTCATCCACAAATATGGCAAGGACAACACCAAATGGAGGCGCGATAAGTAAAGCCAGGCGGCATTCAGTCTGCAAATGCACAACAGATGCAGCCCACTGATCAGATCGCCACTTTGGGAAAAAAGAACTCTCAGGAGGAATCGAAGACAGCAGATCAAATCTACGCCAGCAAGAAAAACAACAACAAAAAAAGAAATGGCGTCGCGGCTGGTGAGCTGGTCCGTTAGCTACCCTAGCTGCCAAGGGAAGACGCAAGCACACACTTTGATTGGAATTCAGCATATAAACCCAGAGATGCTTTCTGGGGGTCAAACTCACTTGCATGTCCTTGAATGACTCCAGCCCTCATACAAGGCTGGAGTACAACTCGGTGGCCCACGAAATGAGGGATAGCTTACAAAGCAGACATTCTCGTTTACGTGTTCCTTACTTGCACTCCAGATGGATGCAAAGGGCGGGAAGGAAAACGAAACAAAATCAATGTCCATTTGATTACTCACTGCTGGTGTCAGGTGCAATATCCCACCAGCATCTCCAACTGTGGTCGAGAGGCCCCGGAGGAGAGGAATCCAGGCATGACATCATTTGGAAAATGTGAAGCAAAACTGGCAGGACATGAAGTCGGAGGAGATAGCGTTGCAGAAATGCAAGTGAGGAGCTTTTATCTCAGAGATTTAACAAAAGGGTGGTTGGCAGCAGAAAGGCCCCAAACATCTGGCATGTGTCTAGCTCAGGGGTCTGCTACCTTCGGTTTGGACCACAATTCCCATGCTCCCTCGCCATTGACTGTGCTGGTCGCGGGATGATGGGAGTTGTAGTCCAAAACATCTGGAGAGCCAAGGGTTGCAGGCCCTCGGTTTAGCGGATCATCTCTATGTCTGGTTCTTCCGTTTTTATCTTTGCACATATTTAACTATTGAAAAGTCTTGAAAACTTTCCGGTTAGTCAATGACAGCTTCTAGAAAGAGATCAGTCCGCAATTGATTTCATTAATGTCAGTTTAATTGTGTCATGCCTACCACAAAACCTGCTTTACAGCAATTACATCAAATGAAATCCATATGCAAATGCAAGACGTGGGGAAAAAAGGTATGCCAACCAAGAGATCCAAGTTCAAATAGGACACCTGGAGAATATGATATTCCATTTTGGATGTGCAGTGCTGGATTATCCATTAGACCAAGTAGGCACTGGACTATGGGCCCCACTTCTTTTAGGCGCCCCAGGAAGGCAGAGGACTTTATCCGCTATTGCATTGTGCAATAGCCTGTGCCGCGTTAGCATTCTTATAATTTGCGAGGGCGGCCGAAATCTCGACTGCCTAGGGGCCTCCACAGGGTTTAATACAGCACTGTGGATGCGGCATGGTGGCAGAGCACATGCATGGATAGCAAGCGGTCACATGGGTAAAGGGCAAGAAGCCATTAGGTGTGACAGTGGGAGAAGATGCAGAAGAATGTGAATGGAATTCCAAAGTGGTTCACAGTGGCCCACTGGAAGTGGGGGAGGGGGGTGGGTGGGGGGCAGGAAGATCCTCACCGATGCAGCAGAAGACACGACTTATTATGCTGAGATAGTCAGGGGACACTGTGATCCATTGAGAGCCAACCAATAGTGCCATGGCAACAGTGCCAAGTGAGGAAGCCACGCCGCTAATGGCCGATTCTTAAAGAGGACTCACACACTTGGGCAAGACTATTCAAACTCTTCTGGGCGGTGCAAATGAAGATATCTATGCTAAACTAGCTGTCCCGGTGCAATATATACCAATTTAGCACTATCCATCTCGTTCTCACACTCTCTGCACTCTTGCTCTTTGTCTCTCTTTCTCTCTCTCTCTCTCTCTCCCTCTCTCTCTCTTTCTGCTCTACCTCTCCCTGTGTCACTCTGTGTCCCTCTTTGTCTCTGTCAATTCCTGCAATTCCTATGTGGATGAGAGGTGCGCGTTTGCTAGAGCTAGCCCGGCTGTTGCTGACTGCTGCGCGACCAGAGGAACAAAACACATATCTTGAGGGGTGTTAAAAAAGTGTATCTATCCACAGTTGCGTAATGTTCATTCTAATATTCACGACCATTATATATAGTTTAGCAATAGTAATAACGTTACACTTGTCTCACTGGGTAAAGCCATTATCAAACCCTAGAATAGCCATATACATCATTTGCTGATAGAAGGTTATCATTCTTAAGATTGGCAGTCTGGTGCACTCCTATTGCATTATTTCAAACTTCCCTGATGGGAAAGGGGAAGGCAACAAATAGCCCCAGTGAGAGGTGTAGGCTGCTTTGCATGTAATCAAATAGGATTTTGAAAACATAACAATGACCACAAATGTGGATACCTGACAGATATGTCTGTGGTAGAACGGGTGTACTCTTGAATCACTACGTATAATGTTTGCAACATTGAACCCCATATACTGAACCCAACAGGTGATAGCAGTCACAACATTGGGGTCAACGGTCCATCCATGCAATTCATTTTAGCCGGGTCTCTGGAAACAAATAGCTATGCAAATTCTTAGTTCCAAATGCACAGACATACTAAGAGAATTACATATCTAGGATTGCACTTCTGGGCTAGGTGTGAGATTATCTCGCACCAACACATGACATCCATTTGCAACATTCAAACTGAGTGCTTTGCTATATCGCCTATGGATTCCTCCATCCCCCAATTCTTCCTTTTGCATGAAGTTAGTGGCAACGGAAGGAGAGGCAGTGGTTAAAACTAGGACTTCCTTGACTAATACGGCCATAGTATTGCAGACCAGCCACAAGCTTGTGGCAGGTGGGTACTTTCATGGAAAAGGGATCCGCAGGCAACTCAAGAATGTGTCTGTTCAATTTATCTTTTATTGTTATTATTCAGAAAATCAGGAATTAGGTTCTAGCAGATCCCATAGGATGGGGTTCTTCTAGCAAACAGCTGGGCTTTCTTAAGCACTGTGGTCCTGAGTCCTTGCCTCTCTCCCATAAATCGGCGTTCTGAGAGGAAAAACAGCTACATCCTCTAGGATTTATAGTCTCCCAGAATGATTGCTTGTCTTTCTGTGAGCTTCTCTTGAGGGGACCAACTACCTTTTTAGGATGCTGTGCTCTTCTTCTAGGGCTTGATTCTTACCTGACACAACCAGCCCTGATGCCTTGGACCATCTTTATGGGGGTCAGCCCCAAACTCGTTCAGTGCCGGTGGAATACACGATTTTCAGGTTTCCCTCCTGCTGGTACAGGCAAGTCTCATCAATGGGGACCTGAATGTCAGTGGCTGTCACCTTGGGCTTCTTCACCACTGGAAGAACCTTCCAAGTGCTAAGGATTCAGGGACTGGCTCTCGTTCACTTTTGATCTCCGTCTTCCACCATTCTATGCCCTTCTTCTTGAGTGCTCTTCTCCCCGATGCTTTTTCCTTTGTTCTTTGCTTTTTCCTCTCCTCCATTCTCTCCCTCTCCTTGAATCTTTTGCTTCTCCTTCTCTATCTCTTCTCCTTTCTCAATCTTCTGACTCTATTCCCCTTCCTCTTGCTTTCTTCTCTCGTCTGGTTCTACATTCTTTTTTCTCCCTTCCTCTCCTTTGCCATTCTTCCTCATCCTCCCCTGCACCTGCTAGCCTCTTCCCTTTCTCTACCTCCCCTTTGTCTCCTTTCTCCTCCACCATGCTTTATCCTTCCTCTCTCCCTCCCTCCCACCTCCACTCTCTTTTTCTTCTCTCCGCCTCTGTTCCTCTTACTCTCCGCTCTACCTCTTTCGCTCCTCTCTCTTCTCCACCTCCTCGCTATTCTGTCACACTCTAATGAACACCTGCCACTTTGCACTCCAACTCCTGACTCGCAGACTGCTCACCTCTTGCGTTACCCCTACATAGGCCTGTGAGAGTAAGGCTGGGCCAAGTAATTAGGTGTGTGGTGAGGGCCGGTGTGAACTACTAACTTATTGTGGAAATTGTAGAGACGACTGCCTTCTGACTCGGCCAGTGGAGCTTACAGAGGGTGTGTCTGCTATTTTGGATTTAGTACAATAGCTGCCCAGATTCTGACAGCTCCTCCCACACGCAGGCTGGCCTGCCCACTGCAGCCTTTAAGATGTGTCCCTTCCGTTGACTGTCTGAGCATTCCTTGCGAGTGGTGCAGTTGATCTCTCCTCCTTTCTTGAGCACATGCGGCCTTGGGTATGCGCACAGCAGCCCACAGAGGAAGGTGCATAGGCTACTCTGACTTCCTACACGTCACATTTTGTTTTGCTCATAGGTTTCCTATGCTCTAGCAATGTTTCAAGGCTAGTGGGAGATCCTGTGTAATGAGGCGCGGGATGGAATTGGGGACCTGGCAGATCCCTCGTATGCCACCTCTTGGGAATACATCATGAGTAGGTGGTAGGCCCCACCCCCAGATTCACCCTAGCTCCATTATCTGCTGCATACAGGCCTTGCTGTGTAGTTTGAATGCGTAGGGGCATGAAGGCAATCATCTCGGATGACAAATCAATGGTGGGCATAGGGGCTACAGAGTCAACGTCCTAAATTGCCTACTTTTCCAAGGTTCAGTAATTTGGTGATGGTGGTGGTGATTAAGCAAAAATGTAAATCTTGTTATCAAACTCACAATCCACCGTGCTAAGCCTAGCCTTTTTGGCAAATTTCTTCGGCTTCCTGTATCCTTATAGCATAGGTGGCAGTTGCCGTGGCGTTTGAGGCAACGTTCTGGACATGCTTCATCTGCATCCGCTACCTACGCAAGCCTGAAGGACTTCTGGCTTTCAAATAAAACGGAACGCTTCCGGGTATCGGTGCTTCTGATTGAAGTTAAAGTGATACCCTCTAGCTGTACATACCTTCTCAGCTAGTATCCACATTCTTCGTCTAACTGTTGGACCTTTTTAGCCGTTCCACATCAAGCATTCCTATTTCTCCGCCGCCTCGCAGCATACAGGTTTATCTCAACTCGCTGTCCCGCGGCAAGCAGTTTGTTTCTTTGCTGCCTCGCAGCACATGGACATTCTTATCTTGCTGCCCCACAGCAACTCTACTCAGCCCTACTACTGATCAGCAGCAAACAGTCCCTCTCCTCCTTGCTGTCTTGCGGCAACTTTACTTCATTGCCGTTTTCGCAGCAAACAGCCTTCTTCCTCATTGCTGTTCCACGGCAACGTTTTCTTGCATCTTTGCTGTCCTACGGCAAAACTGAACTTCCTCGTCGCCATTCGGCAAAAGATTACTTCACTCTCCGTGGGGGTTCTAAACCCAGCACACTCACTTCAGACTGCCTCAATGGATTGAAACTTGGATTACCCTTGGCTTTGGATTTGCTCAGACATTTTCTTTTCTTTTTCTTTGGTTATTCCTGGTAACTGGACCTTGGAACTTCTCATAGGAAAAGATGCTGTGCTGAATGCTGGTATACTGAAGAGTCGTTAGAGAGTCCTCGTTCAGTTCAGGGTAGGTCCCTACTAACCTTCCTTTTTTAAATTTTATCCTCCACGTTTTCCTGGATGTTTTCACTTACTGGTCTCCTCCTCTCCTATTGTGAAATCTCATCCATTGTTCTCTGAAAGAGCAAAGACAGAGCAGTACTGCCATAACCTAGGATAAAGGAATTAGCATTCTAGCTATCAGGTTAGTCATATTTCTGCTACTAGATAACACGTTTTGTTACCAATTCCTAGTACTTAATGATCCTCTTTTCTCCCTTACAGCTTGGCTCTTACCTGATGGTAAAACATTGTTCTTTTATTCTAATTACTGTCCTGTCTGTACTGTTAGCAGATAGGGGGTGAAGGTCACCCTGTAATCAGGAGACCCCAGTGAAGGGGTTCAAGAAAGAAAACTAAAGCAGCAATTAATCACTTGATCTGTGAGTATTCTTACACAGTAGCGCTGTAACACAAACAAATCATTCCTACTCTAAATTTCAACTAAAGCGCTCACTGTGCAGATATTAATTATTTTTTCTGTAACATTGTTTGCACTGGAAAGGGTAGCAGAGACAGGGTGTCTGATTTCAATGTCCTATTTACTAGACCGCCTAATGCAAAATAGTGGTCTATGTAGTCACCTGAAGCATGTAACTGGGTTTCCATAAACTACGTCACAAACTTGAAAAACACTAAAATACTATTGTGTACTTTTGATCCAACGTGCCTGGTCCTCGAGGATTTGCACAGCAGTATTTCGGAGATACCCATGAGCATATCAAATTTGCATCTTCCACTTTATAGCTGATTAACAAAGTCCTAAACCAGAGCTCCTGTCATCTGTCATGCCGCCGAGTTCCTGGCGTCTATGGAGCCGCTGGCGACGCGGAACTTAGTCCCGTCCGCCAGCGGCTTTCTGTCACGCCCCCTATTTCCTGGTTTTTACTTTCCTTCTGTTCTCATTGGATGAGCGCTCCGCGGCCTGGTGTTTTAACCAGCCACTTCCGGGTCATGGACGTGTCGCAACGCTTCCGGTTTCGTCCCGTTAGCCCTGAGTTGCTTGCTCGCTGTTACGCTCTACCTTGGTTACTCGTTTTCCGCCGGTTGGGTCCTGGCGCCCAGTCCGGCTCCCTTTCTGCTCATCCTTCGTTCCTCCTCTGTTTCTGTCTGCCCTTTTTCCGCTCCCTTTGCTTTGCTTCTCTCGCCCGCCTCCTCAGCCCTCCTTCCAACTTGCTTACCCTCCGTCCTTCCCATCTTCACTTACCGCTCTTCTTCCTCTTGTCTGTTCCGCTTGCTCCGTCCTTCTGTGTCTTTCTTCCTCTCGCTCTGCTCCGTCTCTTCCGTGTACCAGTTCCCTGCTTTGTCCATTGGATTTGCTCTCGCCTACCACTCGGATAAGTTTGCTGTGACCTTCCCGTGTACCAGTCTCCTGCCTGTTTCCCCCGGACTGCCTTTGCTTACTGTTTTGTTACCTCCACTTCTAGCCTCCCGTGCACCAGTTCCTCGGACCGCTTACTGGACTGTCTGGGTCCTTGGGGGGTTCACTCCCACGTGTTGCCTCCAGACACTTCATACCAGCACTCACCCTACAAGGATTCCTGGTTCCACTCCTCCAAAGCCCCCGGCGATAGCACAGGGGTTTTTTGTGCCTAAGGGCTTTTTCCCCTCCTGGTCGTTCCCGGGGGAGGGGCCCCTTGGTCTCCATTCTTGGGGGGCACAGTGGCTTCCTCCCGGGGTCGTCCCTATCTAAATAAAAAAAGTTGCGATCACAAAGAAAGGAAAAGAAGGGTTCTTGGAAGGAAGAAGAAGGTGAGGAGTCGGGGGAGGGGGAGATCTCGGAATCTACACTGTCGGACGAAGATATCACCGACCCCGGTGACATCATCTCACATGCAAATATGATTTAAAAATATTGGCTGATCCCAGAGAAGCTTCATGCATCTACAGATTTCCTCCAAGCGATGGCTTTCTGAATCTGGTACGCAGTGGCAGAGTCGCACGGGCGGGGGTGTCTATCCTCCCTGGTGCTGAGTGTGCCCCCCACCCTCTCACTGGCACCCTTTTATCCGCCATCCTCCGCCACCAGAAGCTGCCTCCAGTACTGATGGTATGAGTGGCCAGTCTGGGATGCTCAGAGGTACCTCATAGCTTCCTCCAGGGTTAGTCGCCTCCATTCTACACTCCTGGAAGGGCCTGAAGACCCTGCTCTTCAAAGAACATCTCCCCAATTGCTGATCACTACATGACTCACGCTAAATGCACCACGCTCCCTTGCTCCCCCAATCCTCCGCTTCTACAACCTCGCTCTGGTTTCTAGTTCCCTGGGTGTGTCCCCAATGTACAGCGCTCCATAGCTTTCCAGTCGGGCTTGCACTTAATACATCCCATAAACAAACATGCAGTGACAATCTTTCTTAATCCATTTCTTTCGATTCATCTTATTTTTCACAGAATCATTTATGTCAATAAAATATAAAACAGAAAAAAAGCCTCAATGGTTCGAGTGCAATCTGTAGACTGGTCATAACTGATTTTTCCCGAAACAGTGATTTTTTTAAAATCTGAATCCACATTTGAAAGGCCAAATATCTGAATGTTGTCAGAATCTCAAGTTTCTCCTGCTGTTTTAATTGACATGTGTGGCTTGTGTATGTTTTAAGCACCTTTTCACTGTTGTTGCAACGCTTATATAAGCATGCTTTCACATTTACCTCACAATCCTTCCCTGGCCCCCGCAGGTGTTTCTTGATGGGCCTTTTGGTGGCAGAGACTTGCACGATAAATCCAAATGAATTGGAAATATTAAAGAGTCTTTGATATCAGCCCCAGAGTAGTTATAGGTAATATGTATTGGCTAACCAACCTTGCTTTGTGTAGAGGACACATTAAAATTGTTGTGTCTGGCTTAGCTTGGTAGTGGGAATGCAGAAGGAATGTTGTGATGTCATGTGGAGTGTTTGTGTCTGAGTGTTGGAATGCCTGAGGGAAGGTTCTATGTTGGGCAGGTAGTCAGCCTGAAGCCTGGGTGATGGGCTGCCAGTGTTTTTGTCCTATTAATGTAACTTACTTAAGGACTATGTAACTGCTTGTGAAGGTGTCCTGAGAAGCTGTACTAAACCTAGCATGTCAACCTAAGAAGACTGGGAGCTGCTTCATAACATTGGCGACGAGTCGGTCTTAAAGAAGAAGAACCCAAGTGCAAGAAAAAGTAGGAAGCTGAAGAAACCTGCTGCGGGGGGTGCAGGAAAGGAAAGGACAAGAAGAAGGACAACACTGCCCCCAATACAAGTAAGACCCATCACCCAGGGCGCCAAAGGGGGAGGAAAAAGACCCCGTAGACCCGTAGCATGAGGGACCAGCAGCTCATGATCTGGAGGGAGAGCTGAGTCCCAGGGGCTGGAGAGGGAGCTGGGCCAGAAGATGAAAGGAAGCTGTGTCCCAGTAATGAAATGAGAAGTCATGCTGCATAGGATGTAGAAAGGAGCTGGCCCATATGGAGAAGAGTGATGCTGTCCGGTTAAGTGAAGTGGGAAGTAGTTGCTTTCAATGTAAAGTGGGAGGTTTGCCCATAAAGGAAGAGCAGAGCTGTCCCATTAGGTGTAATCATATGTCCCAGCAGGTGAAACAAGGGACAAGGCAAACCAAGGCAAAGCTCCCCATGATGAAGAAAATGAAAGTAAATGAAGTCATTTACTTTAGACAGGGCGAAAAAAAGAAATACCTGCAACTCAGCCAAACATCTAATGTGAGAGATTCTGTCGGATTGAATTCCTTAGGGGCTTGGTTTAAGTTCCAACAATGAGCCACATTTCCTTGAACTCTGGCCCCGTTCTCTGTACCTGCTGGATGGCAGTATTGCAATCCGTTGTACGCATGCGTCCCAGCGGGTGTGATGCGGCTGTTTCGCATTGCAGCGGATTGGAAAAGGTTTGATCATATCTTGAAAGGCTACCTGCAGCTCTTCCGGGTCGCAGTGGGAGGAAGGGATATGCTTTGACCTCTTGCGTTGTCTCTATGCATGGATCTGAATTTTTTTATTTTTTGAGGGGGAGCGCTTTGACATACTGTGTGCAACGGGCAGTAGCCGTGAGCTAAGCAATCCCGTGCAGGGTGCTGTAGAAAAGGTCAACTTAAAAGTAGAATAGGTTGAGCATACAGTAGAGAAAGGGGGAAGGATTTCATGTGTGAACATTGAATGGAGACAACACAGATAAGACAAAAAAGCAATGTCCATTATTCTTTATAGCGACTTTTATACTGAAGGAATTGTGACCTATGAACTTTATGACCAACTTGAATATTTGACAAAAGACATTTCTGCAGATAATGATGCCCTGCACTGCACAATCTTCTCCCCTGCCATGATTGTGAATATTTACAGCGAGTACAGTGGTATTCATTTGAATAGGTGTCAGAGGGAGACGACCCGCCCGGAGGGTGCGGTTGCGCATTCCCTGCGTAGCGGGAGTCCTTTGAGGGCAGTTCTGAAGTCTGGCGGTGGCCTTGTCTTCGCTGTCCTGTGATAGGTTGGTAGCTGGTGCCCCACCTCTGGAACAGCAGGAGCAGGGAGCAGCACAGGCACTGGGAGGGACTGGTAGACTGAGTAGGACAAGCGACCCCAGGGTGCAACAAGAGGAGTAGCGAGAGATGGAGATGGCAAAGTGTGGGGGTGGGGGGGCAAGGCAGGAATGAACTGAGGTACCAGGAGAAGGAGTCTGAAGAGGCATCTGTGTTGCATGAAGAGACAGCATGTGTGAAGCTGGTGGGCACATGCAGGAGGGGAACGTGGGAGGTTGCAGGGAGTGCCAGTAGCAAAGTTGAGAATTGTAAAAAGGAGGGCGGGGTGTGAGAAGTACACAGCCAGCCACAGAAGAAGTCCAGAGCAGCGGTCAAGATGGCTGACACCAGAGTCAAGAACATATTTTTAGTAGCGTTTAAAGTGAGGTGAGGATGAATCTTATTTATATTCAGCAGGTGTGCAACCTTGCCACAGTGGCAGTGGAAGTAACCCATCGTTGGAACTTTCAATCACTGTCAAAGTGGACCCAAGGTTGCAGCCTGGGTGGGAGTGAGGCAATTAGGGGCAGCTGAGCGGAAGGTAGAGGTCTTCAGTCCTGCTCGAGTTGAGCATGGGGTTCACAAGTGACATCTGATGGACAGTTGGATACGCTGAAGGGTAGCTTAGAGATACAGGAAGGAAAGGAGGAACATATTTGGGTGTAGTCAACACATAGGTGGTAAGAGAAACCAAAGGAGGAGATTAGCTTGCTGGTAGAGCATCAAGAGAATGCGGCTAAGAAAACACTCTTGGGGGACACTTGCTAGGTGGGAGATGGGTTCAAGGATGCTGGCATTGCCGGAGATGGAAAAGAACCTGTCAGATAAACAGGAGGCAATCCAGTCTACAGAAATGTGGTAGATGCCACTGCGACAGACGGCATGTAGGAGAGAGGGGTGCTCGACAGTGTCAAAGGCAGCAGGCCCTTCTCCTTCGTACCCGATACCGATGATACGTCTTTGTATTGCCAGGAGATTGTTCATGTGAGCTCGATACCAGGCGATCTCTCATCTCAAGTTACAGAAGATGTTTGCGTGTGTGCTATTGTATGCTAGTAGGGGCGTCTCTTTTTGCTTCTTATCCTATACATGCAAGACACAGTCCGTTCCTCAAATGTTTTGTTCATCAAACTGCCCCTGAACCTTCCCTGTATGACCGGGAGGTGCCAAACGGTGCATTTTATTCCACTGTACCACTCCAAACATATCCAAGCCTTCCGCTGCCACCCTCTGTTTTATTTCTCACCTTCATTTCTGACTGAAATGCTATTTATGATTATAAGGCGATTGTCCACATACTTATCTGTGGGATTCGGAAGCAGATTGCTGCATGGTGTTGACTACTTTGTATCTCCTTTTGTTTGGTGTCCAGGCTGCTGAGCCCGCTGGCATTCCCGGTTCCCTGTGTGACGCCTGCTACTGTGGTCCGCTGCTCAAAGGCTTCTGCGTTTTGCACCTTAGAAGCCGTCAAATCAATCAAATCTGTATAGCCAATCCAGTTAAAGAAAAAGAAGAAAAGGGCGTTCCCTTTGGAAGAGGCTTATAAAGACCGATAGGGTGGCTGGCGGAGAAACGAGACACACCAAAGAGTGATATTCTAATGCTACTCCAATAAACAGAACTCTAGACAAATGTGATGGTAATACTTTTGCTACATAGCTGACCAATCACGTCTTCCTTGAAGAACCCCCCTTGGTGAAGTACATTTAGTAAATTACAGCCTTCAAAGGAGAAACAAATAACACTTTTGATATATTCTGTCTTGAAATGTTATTTATGTATTTATTTATTTATTTATTTATTGTTCACTTGTTAGGCGCTTATACAGGAAGCAAATACTGTTTCAAAGTGCCCACAGGGCAACACGGGAGGGGACAGAGGATGATAGACAATGAAATTACAACAATGTTAAATAATGAAATATATTGTTTGTCTCGGGAGGATAGCTTAGGGGCAACGTGCTCGCCTTGAATGCAAGACGAATCGGAGCAACACAGGTTCAATCCCTGGGTCAGCGCTTAGAAACCTCTGGGTATCAAGCGCGTTATAAATAACCTATCATATCATAACAATTTACGAAGAGACAATGAGGGGGGAAGACGAACCTACTATGCCTTGTGAGTGTTCAGAACGTGTGAGTGCAGAGGGGAGAGGGTATGGGTATGACATCGAGAGCAGCAGGTGAAGTGCTATGAATAAAGGTAAGTGCAACCTCCTTTGGTGAAGGGTGAGCCGAGGCAAGTGCAGAGGATAGAAAGCAGTAGGGCTGATAAAATGTGGCAGGTCAGGCACTGAGGATGCATTAGGACCCTGCACACCAGTCAAGCTACTGTGCGATTAGCAGGCGAGAGAGGGAGGGAAGGAAGAGGTAAATAGGAAGGTCTTGTGGCTTTTCTGGAACTTATGGAGGTCCTGCTTAAGACGAAGAGCGAGTGGGAGGATGTTCCACAGAAGGGAGCCCACTCAGGAAAGCAATCAGGAAAGGACCAGGGAAAGCTAAATGCAAAGTGTGGCTGTGTACCCTTAACAGAAGGTGCACTTGAGCATTCATTTTCTCTGGCTCACCAAAAAGGAGGGGGACTTTCTTCAGAAACAAAATCAATTTAATTTAACCCTGATCGAATTTGTTTTCTCTCTTTCTGTTTGTTTTATTTAAGCTACACAAGTAGATAATACTATTAATTAATATGGTACTTCAAATTGGATTCCTCAAACCTTCAAGTGTATAATAATAACTTTGATTATTATATTAGTAAATTGAGTACTATTTACTTGGATAATAAACATAAAGGGCTGAGACGGCCTGGCTGGGATTAAAAAATGCAGCAAAAAGGCCCTCTCGAGCACTTAGCGAGTGAGCCATTCACCTAGTCAAGTTAAGCCGCTAAGCTCTTTGAAGCATTTAAAGTACTACTTGTACCATCACTAAAACAAGTAAAATAAAAGATTAAAAATAAATAAATGCCACTTTTCTTATAGCGAGGGCAATACAATATCCATAAAAGCATGTGCATGGCTCAGGAGTCTAATGCATCCACTACAGGGATCTGTGCTTGACCATGTGGTCACAGCTTCGAATCCCAGCAGGTGCGCTCAGCCTTTCCTCCTTCCCCTTTGAGGAAAGGAGTGGCAGTCAGTTGGTTAACACTATACATCTGCCAGCCATCAATCGCATGAAGAACCCCTTGGGTGGGAATGCACATGGTATTATATTATGTTAAGAAATACACATCAGGGTAATAAACAGAGGAGGTATAATCTATATGGCCTTGAGCCATTAATACATAATCCAAGCAGGTGTATGGAGAGTACTATGATATACTGCAGTTTAAAGAACAGATGTCCATTTTACTCCGGGATGGCAATATCCTTCTGAAGGCCAGTGCTTGGTTTTAGTCATCGAAATGCGAGCTTTGATTGGTATCATAAGAGGATTTATCTGGAACTTGAAGAGCCTCATGGACATCCGAAAAACTGGTTCAAGAGAGTCAATTGCTGGGGCCAGGGTGTACCATAAAGCAAGATAACAATTGAGTACTGGCTTGTTTAGATCTCTAACTTGGGCTCAATGGCCCTTACCAGCCAGAAATGCCACTCTGAGGGGTATATTGTTGAAAGCAGCCCTGGCAAGAGATCCAGGTTCTAATAGCTATTTTTTGAGGGAATTCGACCCTGCATCTTGCACGCATGAGTCCCATTACAAAAAACTACAAACTAAGATGGCCAAACTAAGACAAAGGTGTCTCCTTTTTCTATGTCCATGACCGTGGCACTTGGTGGTGGAGATGGCAGCCATGTTGAGCGACCAGAAGACGAATTATGTGGGAGTGGTTGGGTGCAGAGTGAGGTCTATCGAAGCATGGGGAGTAGGGGTCAGTGATGGGGGTATCGTGGAGAAACATAAATGGTAGGGGAACCAGTGCCCTATGCGGAATGCAGACTTTACCAAATAGTAAAGCCTTTTCCCAGCCACCTGATTGGGAGGGTGCTAAATAACTGTTCTCAGCATTCAAACTATTGCCCCAATGCCTTTTCCTATAGTCACTTTTATGATCGGGTTAAGTTATTTAATTGGTTTTATAAGCAGATTTGAATTATAAGGTGGTTGCAATTTTTTGAGATTATGGTTCAGGCAGCTGCCTCCCCCTCTCACTCTGTTGCTAGTTTTAGAAACCCAATGGATAATGAACGAATCATGACCAATATCCTGGCCTTGGCATCGATGAAGTGGTCTTGGCGCTAAAGTGAAAGCAGCCCAAGGCCCAGCTACCCAGTTACCCTGGCATGGGTGGTAAATAGAACAGGTCCAATTTCAGATTGATTTGTCTTGGCTTCTTTGTTTACAAAGCACAGCAAATACATTCTTTCTAAGTGCATTGAGGCTGCAACAACATAGAAACAATGTGATATATTACTGGAATAAATGTGTTTACCTGAAACAAATGTGGAGTTCATAAAATCAGATGTGTTGCGGGAGAGACTTTCAGGACACATTTCCAGCCACAAAGGGCCAGCAGTTTCACTTTGCGATCCGGGGAACTTTGGAGACCGTTGCAACTACCCAGAATGGGCCATGTAGGTTCTAGTTTGTAACATACATTCCTAGCCAAACGATTCCTGATCAGCTATCCAGTCGCTGGCATGGGGCCGCAGTGCATGCAGTTTCAGGAGCACGGCGTGCAGGCATCACTTTGTTTTTGCGCCCAGGGTACCCTTATATACCACACGGGACCTAAGGACTGTAGCATCAACCACAGTGGGACCTTGGTGAGGAGCTACTTTTAAGTCTGGCAGAAGAGAGCTTCATCTCATTGTCATACCTGATGGAACTGAATACAGAAAAGCAAAAAGCCCTCTGTGTTGCCCAAAAATGTGTTTACAACGTTGGGCACAACAGTTTTCATTGGTGGTTCTGTGTACAACAATATTTGATTCACTTTTGAGGTTATCTACCTGCCTCTACTCTCCACCCTCTGCAACTAATCCAGAACAGGACTGCAAGACGTGTCCTTGGCCTCAAGCCCTGGGATCGTATCTCTCCAGCTCTGAAATCTCTCCATTGGATGCAAGGATTACATTCAAAACCCCCTGCTTTGTCCACAAAGCTTTCTGGGGCCTGGTTCCAAAATACCTTCAGCTATCCCTCTGCAAATACCTCCCCCCTCGTGCTCTTCGCTCCTCTACCTCTAACTCCCTCAGGGTCAGTCATTTTTCAAAGACACGAGCTGGGGGTAGATCTGTGTCTTCGGCTGGGGCCTCCCTCTGGAACAGCCTCCCTGCCACTCTAAAACATGAGGAAAACCATCTCCGGTTCCGGAAGCACCTCAAGACCTTGCTCTTTGCGTCTGCCTTCACCCCCCCACCCTGCTGTTCTGTTCTCTCTTGTCACCGTGCACCTGGCCCCTCTCTGTCCTCCGGGCCCAGGTACCTGCTCACCCTGCCACCCTCCCACACTGCCTCCGGGCCACTCCTTGCACTGGAGTCTGTATCTGTACCCATACAGTCCCCCCCTTTTTCTTTCTGCACTTATCAGACTTACCCTGCCTGCTGCCTTAAACCCAGCACTTGCTGGCTGCACTACCACTGTTTTTACCTTTATTATTTATCTATTATTATTTATCTGTTTCTCCTTTGCTCCGCACTTTCCACTTCTCCCCCTTCATGTACTTTTCCCCTCCCCCTAACCTATGCACTTGCGTGTTCTCAATATCACTGGGCCTAGTAAGATTGTTGTTTTGTTCTCCTCTGTTCCCCTCCCTTGTCGCGCTCTGAAACACTTGTGGACGAGCACGATAGAAATAAATGATCAATTCAATTCAAGGAGTGTGAGTGTAACACTCATCTAAGTGTCAAACCTTGTGCATCTCTAAGCATTAGCGATGAGAGTTCCAAGGTGCTTCGGAAAACATCTTCGTGTGAAAAGTCCTGTGGGACTAATACGCACGCGGGAATTGACTGTAAGGGTAGTGTGGAAGGCCTTGTCATGCTAACTACCTTTGTCTGTCCAGGCTTATCCTTCCCAGCCGTGCTGCTGCAAGCCAACCAACGCTAATGCTTCAACTAATAGGAGCCAAGCAGGGGGAGGGCTTTAGGGGTGGGTCTTGGGTGGCTGCCCAGGAAACTATTGCTTGAGGCATGCCTCAGTTCCACTGCCATGCTCTCCTGTGAGAACCCACTGTAGAAGGCATGAGACACTCATCATTGTCTTGTTCACCGCTTGCTCTGCCAATAAATACGTGATGGCATATTGCCAGGATATCTGGGCATATGATGACCTTATCTGGCATTTAGGGGTAGCACCTGGGCATTTGCTGGCAATAGCTGGTCTGTAGTGGAAACACCAAGGGATATGAATGCAATAGCTGCTATTCTCTGTGCAAGTCTCTGATGCTATGATAGGAAGACATCTCATGTGGTAGGAGTGCTGGTACATATGATGGGATACCTGAACCGTGACAGGAGTATTTGGACATGGCATGCTAGTATTTTGGGTGTTAGTGTGGGTTTGCAAGTGTACCTATGAGTTGCCTGCCTGTGTATGTATATGTGTGCCTATATGTGACAGCTATGTGGGCATGTGTGCCTATAATCTTGGCTTAGAGGAGCTCTGCTGACACCCAGCATCTGATAGTGTTGGTCTTAACATATTGCTGCAGGCAACTGTTAAAACTACCGAAAGACTGGTCGGCTCTTAAGGGGGTAGTTAGGGAGTTCCAAAGCTGGGTGGCCATGACAGGAAAGCTATTGCCCCCTGTTTTTTTGCAGCTTAGATCTGGGGACCTTTAGGTAGAAAGAGGTTTATGTCCGGATAGGCCGTGTAGAGGTAATTCTAGTACAATTCTCCATTAAGTATTTGGGCTCAGGGTTGTTTAAGCATTTGTACGTGAGGGAAACCGTTTTAAGTTGTATCCTATCCTTAACTGACAGCCAGTTGTTCTTTCATCTATCATCGGAGATGTGTTGTCTATTAGGGATACTTGGTGCCGTTCTAAGTGCATTATTTTGTGGTATTTGGAGTTTGTTGATGGTGTATTTGCAAGCACCGAGGTAGAGTTCATTACAATAGTCGAGTTTGGAGAGAATGAGAGCTCTCGCTAAATTAAGGCAGCTGTCTGTCCATAAGGAGGGTTTAAATGTATGGATCAATTTACAGGTATAAACTGTTGCTGTTGCTGTGGCATTGACTGGCTTTCACATATTTAGAGCGGAATCTAGGTAAAAACCTAGGGTTTTTACTTCTTTCGCCACTCTGATGTCAATGCCTTCAATGTTGAAGGATATGGATTGATTGCTAAGTTTATTACGGCTGGGCGGTGCCCCTAGGAGCAGGAGCTCCATCTGGACTTCATTTAAGCATAAACAATGCTGGGCCATCCAAGCCTGGATAACCAGATAGATATTATTAACTGTGGCTAAATCCCGGTCATAGTCGCCAGTCAGTGGTATGAGGATCTGGGGGTCATCTGCATAATTAGTGTAGGTGACACACAGATGGTCCAGGTCATCAAACAAAGGCTATGTGAAGATCTTGTACATAGCAGACGATACGCAAGACCCTTGCAGGACTCCGCCGGTGATAGGTATGGGATCAGCTGAGGCTGACTGTGAGAAGACTCTACTAGATCTATTATTCAGAAAGGATTGAATCCATGCTGTGGCTTCCGGTGAGAAATGGGCCTCTGAGGATAAGTGCTTGCAAAGCACATTGTGATCCACCAGATCAAATGCGGCTGACAGGTCTAGTAGGAATAGGAGCACACATTTCCCATTCTCCTTGAGTGCATCAGTTTGATTCTTCAGGTCAAGTAAAGCTGTTTCTAACCCGTGTCGCGGCCTGAAGCCAGACTGCCGGAGCCCTCGGAGGTTATCAGACTCAAGATACGATTGTATATGGAGGTAGGCTGCTTTGTCGATTATCTTTAAGAAAAATGGGACCGTTGTGATGGGTCTACAGTTAGTTGGGTTATTTGGGTCCATAGATGGTTTCTTCAACAGTGGAAGGACCCAAGCGTCCTTAAGGTTAGTCGGGACTGTACAAGTTTGAAAGGAAGAATTGATTAAGGTAGTGATGAAGGGGGCTAGGTCACTGGCCGCTTCCTTGATTATAGAGGCTGGGCAGGTATCTCCCTGGCATCTGGATGGTTTGACAGATGCTATGATGTTTTCCACCTCATGATTAGAGACTTGGGTAAATTTGAATCGCTGAAAAGGTTTAGGTTCATTGGCTAAGGCACTCTGAGGGGTGCCTGGGTTTGGCAAATTCAATTTCTTAGCTGCTATTTTATTTTGGAGAAGGGCTATTTTGTTCGCCAGGGCATTTTGAATATTAGTACACCAACTTTTGTCTTTGATGCAAGTGTCTGTTAGAAGGGTGGGGGATTCCATTTCTCTCAATATGACAAAGAGTTCTCTAGTGCTAGAACTAGATTTATTTATCCTAGCGTTATAGGTGTCTCGTTTTATCTGTAAGATTTCCAATTTGTAGTCAGTTGTGATTTTCCAAAGGTTATCTTTGTTAGCTACTGTTGGGTGCTTTCTCCAGATGGCTACCAACGTCTGTTTTTTCTGCCGAAGGGCTTTAAGTTTAGAGGTGAACCAAGTGCGTCTATCCTGGGGGTGGGTGTACTCTCATGGTCAGCAGGGGTGCAGCCGTACATGAAAAACCGGAACTCCATGGAGCCCAGCAAAGAGGAGCAGGAAACAGAGCATGATGCTTGAATAAAGATTGCCACTTGGAGCGCAAGCTTTGCTGTTCTTTGTTCTTCATAGGCAACACTAAACGGGACTGAAAGCTACATGCGAAACGTCAAAGAGAATCCCTCATGCAAGAGAGGACCAAGTAACCAATTAAGTCTCCCAAAATGAGCAAGAAGATAAAGAAAGGCAATTGATCAGACTTTGTGACCCAAAGATGTTAATCCTTTAAGACAAGGAGCAAATGGCTTCATAAAGAAAGTCCTTCAAGCGACGTGACGTCCGATTCTGATACTGGACACATTGGGAGGATCATTCTGGAAGAATCTGTAACCGGAATCACCTGCTTCTTCGTTTATTCAGCACAAAGGCACTGGTGTCCCACCTGCAGTTATTTGTTGTTTGCCATTTTGTATGTAAAGGTATTTTGACTGAATACAAAATCCGAAATTGGAAGCAAATGGAAATTGACTGTGGTTTTTGTACACGTGTCCGTGCCCTATGACGAGAGCCAAATCCCCTATCCTGCTTAGCAATTTTCAGATTGTGGTGCGATTGTTTCTCCGTCAAATTCAGGCACAAGAGTTCAACTACAGTAAAACTGATCTGAATGGCACGCGTGCTGTTACACACAGGGATATGCAAAACCAAGCAGGTATCAGACAATTGATTAATTTAGGTGCATTGTCTGCATTGACACAATGAGACAAATGGCAGGAGATTGGAAATTAGCCGTCAGCGTCCTCAGGCGTTCATGTTGGTTGCTGGCGCTTCTCTCATTCTGTTGACGAGGAGAGGAAATTACTGATGGGCCCATTGGTCAGTACTCACCCTCAAAAACTAGTAATACAAGATAGCTGCACCATGCGAGGACAGAGTGCAGGATTCGCATACTCCAGCAAGGATAATAATCAGGACTCAGTAAATTGGCAAAGGGAAGTCCGTTTAATGATACATACATCAGTTTATGGAAATCAGCAGCATCACAAACACCTGCTTCACCCCGACTTCCTCGAACATTAGTCCAACAGCCTCTTTTATGGGCAAAATCCGTCATCATTGACGTCTAATTCTAAAAAAAATCATCATGCAATACAATTGGTTGGGAAAGGTAACTTAAGTATAGGTGCTATAACTGTATATGGAAATAATGCAAGTGTATTAGATAACTCTTATCGGGTGGGCGTCTACGCCCTTCCCTCTACACCACACGTGATTGACGTCACTACAAGTACGACGTCTCATTGGTTACAGTGTCTATAGGACCCTAGATGACATGGTCCCTTGTGATTGGGCAAGTTACACCCCTAAACATAAATCTCCATTTTAATTAGCAGCTTTAGAGTAGACACCCAGGTGCCTAGTGTCCCAAGATTCACCCTTCCTCCCTTCCATCAATCAGTGTTTTAGGGCTGTGTGTCAATTAGTTGGCTGGGTATGGCCTCGGGTCTGTAGTCTCTTATCAGGAAAAGTTATGGCACCCTCTGGATCTGGATGACATCAGGCGGTGGTACATCTTCACGCCTGTCTGGTCACGTGTTGGTTCACCGTGAATCTGCTTCAGTTTCCAACCTTTTGTGTATTTAATTCTGTCTGTGCTCGGCCACCTGCATGGGCCTCTCTTATCTTGACCTTCACGGGCGGGCTGGTATTCTCTGTAGTTGGAGTCTCGTGAGCTCATGCTCACCTCCCCTTCTCTGGTTGACCTTGATCTCCCTGGCATAAGCCTCTCTTTGTTGAGTTTCGATTCCGCTCCTTCTCTGGTCTTTGCTGGGTTTCTAAACTCGGCCTGTCAGGCCTTTGGCCGCCTGGGTACATTTCTGCTTCCACAAAATGGAGTCAAACGTGTACATTGTGCAGTATTGAGGTAGATATATGGTTGGCGCTTGCCGCTCTACTCTTCTACTAAGCATTGCAAGCAGTATCGATTTCTTAGCATCTTGCATTTCAAGCTTATTTACACACATTCAACAGGGCAGTTGCTTCCATCTTGCCTTATGGCACCATTCTCTTATGTTTTAACAGTGTCTCACCCCTGCATCCATTATCATTATCCTTGCAGTTACTAGTACTGGCATTCGTGCTTTCAGTAGCCAAGTCTGTTTGTTTTCGAGGCTGCTCGGGCCCTTGGTTTATTTTCATTGGCCTTCCATTAAGACTTTAGGGGTCTCCTCGTGGACCGTGTGCAGGTATTCCTCATTCCTTATCAGTGGCTGGTATGGCTGTCTGATAGGGTATCGTGCTGCCCAGGGTTGCCTGGTTATGGGCATTTGAACAGGTACTGATCTTCTAATGTACACAGGGCAGAGGCCCATTGCAGCCCTTTGTTGGTTCAGCTGCTCCTCGTACGTCACATACCTTGGCGAGTACTTTACTGGCAACTCGAAATGAGGGGCAGGGTTGCAGGCCATGTCTGGGACCTCCTCTACACTTCCATCACAGTGAGCGTTAACGCTTAACTAAGCATCCACTGTAATTAACATTTAAACTCACCTGTGCTGGGCGTGGCGGGCCTGGCAACCCATTTGGTATTCACCCCCAGCACCATGATTTTTCTTGCCTCATCTAGCTACCGGTTTGGTCTGGATAAGGCGCAACTGCTCTCTTCGATCCTTGTTCTGGGTTCCTCAGCCATCACTAGTGGCTGTTCCTCGCTGCACTTGATCTTCAGCACAGCCTAACGCGGTCTCCTCCGTTACATGCTCGCGCCAGGCCTGTTGGTGTGCACTTTTACTCACACCTCACCCAGCCCACCCACTGTGTAGAGGACCCTCATGCTCCCATGCTGAGTGCTCATATTTCCTCCTCTCCAGCCCCTTTGAGTCTTTTTCCCCATAGCCTGAACCACTCATTTTCTGAGAGCTTTCGGTCAGCGGCCCTCCCCACCCCTTAACCACATGTGCTAAAACTGCGTTTCCTGTCGTCCTGGGCACGTTTTCTTCTACATTGCCTTCTTAGTTTGTGGAGTCCGTGTGGTGTGATAAGGGGTCTGTGAAGGCAAATACTTCTCGGATCCTGTCCAAGGGCTGGTCAGGATTAGCTCAGGGGTAACTTGCTCGCCTTGGGAACAAGACAACACAGAGCAACACAGGTTTGGTTCCTGGTCCGCGCTTAGGAACCTCTCCTAAGCGCATTATAAATAACCAATTACAATCTGGTGATTTCCTTCCTGACGCTATGCACTACTGGAGCTTGCAAAGCTGTACATAATTGATAGAAAAAGACTGCATTAATGTTTTCCATGAACACCTATGGAAGGACGGCACATCCACGGCAAACAAAGAAACAATAAATACTTTACTTCATTTTGATTTCACAGACATAGTGCAGGCCTATTATGGTGATGTTACGAATCTGCACACTGCACTTCAATTTGCTCAAACACAGTTTTCTGGCTGGGCTTGCTTATTGCTACAGCGCTGAGAAGTGGGAGGAATAAGAAGTGGAGCGCTGTAGGAAAATGTGGTAACATTATGTTTATGTTGGGTCTTTCAGAAAAATCTTTCCAAAAAAACTTTACCCTGAAAGTTTTTAATTCTCATGAATTAATTTAGCTAGCCACATTTTCACCAATGCTACCATGGTGTGTGGTAAAAAAGGAAGGCCATCTTCATTCGGAGCTCTGCACCCGTAGGGCCCGATTCATGGAATATTTGCGGGGTTCAAAGGGAATTTACACTGCTGAAAAGTGACTTTGCACTGCCGTCACAAACCCTGATTAATGGAACTGTGCAAAGAGTATTTTTGCAGTGCAAAGGCCGGCCAATGTCAGCACCTAGTCATTTTTGCAGTACAAAATGACTTTGCCCAGACTTTGCACGGCAGAAATACCCTTTGCACGGTTCCATGAATCAAGGTTTGTGTGGGCAGTGCAAAGTCACTTTTCAGCAGTGCAAATTCCCTTTGAACCGGGAAAATATTCCATGAATCGGGCCATTAATCTCTACAAAAATGTGTGCATTCTCCTTTTCGTAGGGCTATAAACATTGGAATTCAAAGCTTATTTTCTTGAACAGTGTGTTGTTGGCAATGATCACTATTTTACTTGAGAAAGCACTGCAGCTTACATGGTGCCGTGCCTCTCTAAGCGGCTCCATTAAAGCTGGAGCCTGCTGGAAAGAGGGAGGCTTTGCAAACCTCCACTCCAACGGTGGAACTGAACATGGACTCGTGCAGCCTGCAAAGCATTCATTCATGTCTGAGTGTCTGCACGTACACACACACCAAAGGCCTCTGCCAACCCAAGTCTACGTCTCTCAATCTGCGGCTTAGCCCTGGATTTCGCCAGCACAATGGAGGAGTGACAGCTCTGTCTGACCTCCCGGTGACCCCGCGCCCTGGTCGGCACACTGCCTGACACTCACCACTGGCAGGCCTGGCTATGAGTCATCTGGCTGTAGAGGAACAATGCTAAAATACAGTTACCCTAACTACAGTGGTGTAATACAAAATGGCGTCAGGAATGGGCGCAAAATGAGCCTACGCCCCCTAAATAGTGTAAGAAAACTGCTAGGCCTTAGTGTAAGCGCCCCGCTACTCTAAAATACACAGTATTTCTGTAGATCCAATCATGTCGATTGCATAGAATTTCATTAGAAAACAGTGGCCATTGCTAGTTCAGAATGTGTCCAGGAAGTCATGATGTATATACAATGCATCTGGTTAGTTGGCATCCTGGCCATGAGTTTCACTGTCTGGGGTTTTTCAAGGTTAGTACATCCTCAGGGCTCAAGTCGAGGGGAGACGTGGGTGGACAGAATCCACCCACTTTTTTCAGAGGGTTGACTCAGTCCCCTCCAGCTAAAATGAGGAACATTGAAAGTCTTCCTTGAATTTATTAATTAAAGCCGATCTCAGGGATCGAACCTGCAGTCAGGTTGGCAGGCTGGTCATTCACCACTGCACCATATACCCTCAATAAAGATAACAAACAACTACAGGTGAAGTGCCCCATTTTGGTACTGCAAGTTCCAGGGAAAACATGTGTATTAGTTCTTGGAGTTTAAAACATGCACACCCTTTAACGTTTTCAAAGCACTACTGGAAGAAAATATCCTGTCTTGGTTTTGTGTGTGTGTTGATTTTTATGAAAGTCACATGCCATTCGTCCTCTGCAATCTGGGTGGTTATCCAAAGCCAATTGAATGAAATGTGAATATTTCACCTGGATATGCTAATTTCTGGCGAGGTCACATCCAACCGCGTTTGTTGATGAGTCCCCCCACATTCATTTTTAGGACTTGACCCCTGAAAATCACTGCTCTGTACAATTGTAAATGCATCAATCATTCTCGCTGCATATTCTGTTATTAACTCTCTCCTTTGTAGGAACTTACTAACGAGCTGTTAGCTGTGTACTTCAAATATATGCATTTGTAAAAATCCTCCTAAGCCAATCCTTGGTCTTCGGATAGTGTAGTTAAAATACAATATTCATTGAATGTAGATCCCTTCGTGGCGAATTTGGCGTATTCCACTTTAGTAGGGTCAGTTTAAATTCCCATATTCTTAATCTTGTAGGTATTGGTTCACCCAGCCGCAATCGACAAATTATGGAGTACACCCAATTAATATTGTATTTTAACTACACTAGTGAAGACCAAGAATTGGCCTAAGAGGATTTTCAATGACCACTCTTTTCTAATGAAACACTATGCTATCCACATGACTGGATCTACAGGAATGCTGTGTATTTTAGAGCATTGGGGAGCTTACACTAAAGCCTAACAGTTTTCTTATTTTATTTAGGGGGGCATTGGCACATTTCGCAGCCCATCCCTGCCCGCAGTTCATATAACACCACTGTAGTCACATTCAATGCATTTCAGCTTTTCTCATTTACAGCCATATGACTGGTCGCCAGGCCTGGGAGTGGCACAAGTCGGGCAGTGTGCTATCTACATGATTGGGTCTGCAGGAATACTGGAATTTTAGAGTATTGGGATGCTTACACCAATCTAATCTATCTATCTATCTATCTATCTATCTATCTATCTATAAAAATGTAGATTGCGCCACGCACCCAAAGGCCTCCGTGCGCGCACATGACACACAGACATGAAACATAAAGCAGGAAGAGTGTGAATGAACCCACGCAAAGGAGATGGGTGCAAACCTCATCAAGCCTATGGTCATGTGATTATCTTAATCCAGTTTCTTATCAAAAGGAAATGTTTTTAGACGTTTTCTGAAAAGTGGAGTAGGCCTAACAGTTTTCTTTTAATTTGATATAGCATAGGGTCGTATGCTATGGCCTTTCCTTTATGGCAGCCCTAAACTAATGTACACATCTATCTGTATATAGCATAAACTTAACGCATATACAGGGGGCGCAGTAATACAAACTGACGACCCAACCATTTTGTTTTCCCCTTAATAGGGTTCCATGTGTTAAAATCGCAGCAAAAATGGCTGTTTACACAAAAAATTGTGGCAAAAAGGCAGTGGTTTTGCCGCCGCAATCCATGTAAAGGATGCGGGGGACACCCCCGCCTCCCCCAGACCCATTATTCCATTTAAGGGGAGCAGGGGACAGCCACACAGCCCCCGCTCTCCTTAAATGGCATAATGGGGTACACCTTTACCGGGTCAAACCACAGCATTTTTGCCGCGATTTTTTGTAAAAGCGACATTTGTGTCACAATTTTATTATTGCATACCCTTAATAGTGGGTCCATCCTGCACCAGAGGATTACTTTGAGCAGCAACAGTGGAAAGATGATGTTTGCAATTCATTTAGACACACCTTTGTAAACAATTAAAAGAACTTTAAAAAATCTTAGTCCCCAAAAATATTTCTAGGAGTTTTTGTCCATCCCTCTGTACAATTCCTTGTCTTTCAATTTTACGGGGGCTCCCTCCCTCATACACATTTAAAAAAACATTTTTTTTACATTCTCTTTCTTTTGCAGAGAAATACAGCCAAGTCCAGAACTTCTTTCATTTCCCTTCGATAATATTCTGAAGGAACTTGACCGCCTTCTTATGAATTGTTCTACATTCACCTGTCCTATTTTGATTTCGTTCTGGCTGGAATGGATTTCCTGTGTGAGTCAATGCTTGACGACCGCTGTGTAGGTAAGAGCCGGATCCTTACCTTTTCATACTGGAAGCACATTATATTATTGGTAAAGGCACCTCTTGGGTGGGGCCAAGCCTGATTTGGAATAGGTCTTCATCCTTCTGTAAAGGCATGCAGCCTGAAAAGGGTGGCCTGGAGGGTTGGACACAGCAATTGCCAGTGGTAAAGATGAACTGATAATGTTGCAGCCATCCACCTTCTGTTTTGCGGGATCAGCCTTCTGACACACACTCATTAACATGTTCTGAGGTATGCCTTTAAGGTGATTGCTGTGGCGTGTGCTTTTGCTATGGGAAGCCAGGCCAGATAATTGTATGTTGAATGGTGGTTGCGTTTTGGGTTTAAATTCTTATATGATAAACCAGATGTAATCCGGGGGATCGGGGTGATTACGTATTGGACAATCTGCTGATACATGAAGGCTATAAAAGATTAGAGGAGGGAAATGTAGACTTCCTATAGTAAACACCCTTGCATTATAACTAAGGTACAGCTTGGAAAGAAGGGGATCGACGGCTAGCGCTGTGGTGTGCACATTATTCACATAATACTAAATTCACATGGTCTTAAATCAATGATTTCTTATGGGAATAAGGACATATATATGTTATATATATATATATATATATATATATATATATATATATATATGTATTGTAGTCAATGAAAAAACATTGTTAAAGGGATGTAATGCTTACCACGAAAGCCGAAAAACCTCAAAGATTCGCCAGTTATGGTGAGCTAAGCAACCATAACTCGCACCACCACGGTTCACTGCTAAGACTAACACCCAGGAAATCAAAGATGACATCACAAATTTCATTCATGCAACAGGCACTTAGATACTAGACACTCATAGGCCTAATGCCACGCATTTACAACACACAATCTTACACCACATACTCTTGCACCACACACTCTTACACTGCACACTCTTACACTACACACATTTACACTACATGCTCTTCTGCTGTTATGCCATATGCGTGTAGGCCACGTACTCTTAGGCCACAATCTTACACCACATACTCTTGCACCACACACTCTTACACTGCACACTCTTACACCACACACATTTACACTACGTGCTCTTCTGCTGTTATGCCATATGCGTGTAGGCCACATACTCTTAGGCCACAATCTTGCACCACACACTCTTGCACCGCACACATTTACACTACGTGCTCTTATGCCACTTACATTTATACCACATAAACTCATGCCATGTGCTGTTACGCCATAGGCGTATAGGCCACACACTTACACCACATGCCCTTTAGCATTTTGCACTTAAGCACTTCAACACGTTTCCACTTAGATGATTGTCAGTAGCTTGTACTTTGCACATTGCAGTTTGTTCTTATTCCAGTTTGCTGTGGGACCTGATTTTATACACTGCTTTTGGATTGTGTGCTTTAATGCATCTTGTCCCGGGAGGGTAGCTCAGCGGCAACGTGCGCACCTTGGAAGCAAGACGACACGAAGCAACACAGGTTCGATCCCCGGGTACGCGCTTAGAAACCTCCGGGTGTTTAAGCGTGTTATAAACATGCAACTAAGACACAATAAAACAAACAATTTCTGTAACAGCGCCTCGATGCCGCTTCGATGCCCGCGGGCTATGTGAGCACTTTAAAAATGTTAAATAAATCGATGAAACTGGTAATAATGTAGCTATATCATGGGAAAGTGCGTACTCTCCTGTGTTAATTTGCTCCCTAGTACAATGTACTTAGATTTACAGGCCGATTCATGGAATTAATGTGCGCTGACATTTTCGGCGCGAGCGTGCGAAAGCGTGCAAATCGCAGTGCCAGTGCAAAAATCACAGCAAAACCCGCACACAGCGATTCATGGAAGTCCGTGCGCGTGTAAATCCCAGGATGTGCGCCAAAATTCTGCGTGGCGCACGCTGGCGCACACGTCTCCAAACAGCGTGCACTACGTGCACAGCGAAATCGCACATAGCGCGGTGCACACAACAAAAGTAGGAGGAACAGGGGGCGTGACACGTGGAATGGGCAACAAAGCGTGAAAATGTGGGCGTCACGGGGGAAGTACAGTGTCACACCTCGGCTCCGTTCCACACTACGACACCGTGCTCCATACCTACCTCAGGGCCGGCTGCGGAAAAGGACATCCGACAAAACTATTGCGCTGCGCCGTTCTCTTCGGCATTCTGCAGCGCCATTCCTGATGAAGTGGAAAATGCCCTGGAGGCTAACGACTACTGCAACAGCCAGACGGTTCCGAACTACGATTCCCATGAAACCTAAGGGTATTCGTAGTCCTTAACATCACGTGATCTCCACTCACTTGGCTCCACCTCCTCATTGATATAAGCGGCTGCAGCCCGGAGGACGCTGCTTCTGTTTGATAGTTACAACCGGCGCTTAAGTTCCTTCTTTTCGCCCTACTTCCTGAAGCTCCTCCTTACGGTTCTATTCTGCTTCATCCCGTGCTCAGGTAAACAAACCCTCTTTTGAACAAAGGACTGCCTGTCTGCCTGCTGATTTGTTACCTTCTTGCTCGCCAGTGTACCGACTTATGGATTGTTATAAGGACTGTCTGCCTGCTGATTTGGTTACCTTCCTGCTCGCTCGTGTACCGACCTTTGGATCGTTATAAGGATTGTCTTCCCATTTGGCTCAAGAGTTCAAGGACATTGGTTGTATCGGATTCCGTCCTTTAAAGTGCACTTTGGGGACGCCTTGAAGTTGTGCACCTACCCGGATCTAGTGCGTCCCTCGTTCCGCCCGGGACTAGTTACCCAACTAACATTCCCCGTTTATTATTTTGCACTATCGTTGTTGTTCTGCATCCTGGAGTAAAGGGAACTGTGACTTCCTAGGGGACTATCAGAACATTGTGGTATCAGGCTCCTAGGATTGGGTTGTTCAGGTACTATTCTGTCCTATCCCCGTCTATTGATAGTCGCTGTTATTCCAAGTGATTAATTGTATGTTGTTTCTTGCAGCTGGGTCCGTGGCGGCGCGTTTTCTCCCCGCTCTTTCGGGTGATCGGTCCCTCTGTCTGGCTTACATATCAGCAGTGGGTCATATCATCAGAAAGGTCGTTTTCCCTTATAGAGAGGAGGCTCGGGTGGAGGCTCCAACCCGAGCTCTTCAATCAACGCACAGTCTCGCTGGTTTGGCCTCCTATCTTGTCCACTCCCGTGCGGTGAGTAACATACAGGAGGCAAATGCGCGGAACGCCCACATGCACGTTCAAAACACTTATTCATGGAAGCGAACGGGGCTAGCGCGTGCGCCAAAAAAGACGTGCTAATCCGGAACCACGTATGTCAGCAGAAAGCAGGCGGACGTGGACCCGCGCAGCATAAAAGTGCGCGCAAACAACAAACAAGCTCAGACGCCAGGATGAATATACCGTTCCTAGCAGCAGTGGTTGTGGGACACCGCAGGAGGAGGAGGAGGATAGTCAGGCCCAGAATTTTTACACCCAGAACCAGCCTTTTTGGGATGCCTGATGACCAGGTGTGTGGGAGGTACAGGTTTCCACCTCACATAATACTCGACCTGGTCAGTGAGTGGGAGGATGACCTCACATCACCCACCCTGTGCTCCCAAGCACTCAGCCCCCTCCAGAATGTCCTCAATGTACTGCACCTCTTGGCCACTGGATCATTTCAGCGGACAACTTCTATAGTGGGGGGGGTGTCACAGGCCACCCTGTCACGCTGCCTACACCAGGTGTTGGCCATCATGACTGCACGCCCATCAGTCCGCAGGCACATATACCTGCCCAGAACACCTGCAGAAAGGCAGGCTGCTGTCCAGGATTTTTACGGGGTGGCACAATTCCCCAAAGTGCTAGCTGCCATTGATTGCACCCATGTGGCTCTACGTCCCCCCCGGGCATCTGAGCACATCTACGGAAACCACAAGCACTGGCATTCCATCAACGTCCAGGTAGTATGTGATGCCAAGGGAATCATCACCTCAATATATGCCATCTATCCAGGGTCTACCCACAACAGTTTTATTTACTGAATGTCAACCCTAAACCGGGACCTAGAAGCTGGCCGGCACAGCGATACATGGCTGCTCGGTGAGTATAAATGCCTCTGCACATGCATGCATGTCAGATACTGAGTAATGTCACAACCCCACTAATGATACCCATCATCACCTCCCCAGGGGACAGTGCCTACCCTCTGAGCACCCACATAATGACGCCAATTCAGAACCCCACTACGCCACCCGAGGTAAGATAAACACAGCCTATATTTCAACCCGGGGCATAGTGGAGCGCACATTCGGAGTGCTCAAGTCACGCTTTCACTCCCTTGACCGATCTGGTGGGCAGCTACTATACGCTCCCCCAGTAGTGTGCAGGATCATAGTGGCAGCATGTGTCCTGCACAACGTTGCAACACGCCGGGGCCTGCCGGTGGACATGGTGGTGCACCCACATCCTCAACCACATGCACACCTGCTGCGCATGGGAGGGAAAAAGGGCACATGTTGAGGCAGCTCGTACGCGGCTGGTGGCTAATTACTTCTCCTAAAATCACACCCCTGCGGAGTGCACACAGCCCTGGCACATACCAGCTGACAATCAATGATGATGACATAAGGGACAGTCAACTGTCACTACCATACCAGCCTGAGATTGGTCACCTGGAAGTGCTACATTGTGTGCATCCATACCTACTTAAACACAACCAATGATGTGTGATAAAAAGACACATTCATGCTGCATGAGTGACTACCCCCTTGCAAAATACAACATGAAAATAGTGCCAGTCACCCAACCGCTCCCCAACTCAGCTACCCAACACACCATGGCATGTCATGCAATGTGAAAGCAACCAAATGAAAGCAGAACACATGACACGTGTCACAAAGTGCAATGTCCGAAATGGAAACAGGCAACAGACAAAATGCTCCCAGTAATCAATAAGAAACAGCACACATGAACAAATATTTACCAGCAACACAATACAGAAACACTGGATGAAACAGTGGCAAAATATGACAGTACAAAATCAAAGTAGTGCAAGTCTTACAACCATTAATACGCCAGTACATCGACCCCTTCCAACTGTACAGTGTTACTGCCACGCAAATGTCTCAGTGTACTGCATACAACATGAACTCCATCTGCAAAGTAGACGGCCTTGTGAAGACATGAGGAAGGAACCTGCAAATTAGGAGGAAAACATGGATGCACAAGCACATATCAATACACCATGCAGTGTACAAAACAACAACAATATCACTAGGAATGTCTACACAGTATTGACTACAGACTGCCCACACAGCTCATGGGAGCCCAACGTCACTGTGTGATTCACTGTCACTTGGGCACACCCTTTGCAAGCCCATGGAAACGGAAGCAGGAGGGGTGTGTGTCTCGCAAACCCAAGCATCTAACCCAAACTCAGGACAAGCCTGCATGTGCCCAGCCGGAATACAGTGGATGCCCACGGGAGCCACACAAGGCAACACACTGTAAAAAAAAAAAAAAAATCAAAAATGGCCATGTGGGGGCTAGAGGGGGTGGGGGAGGCCACCCAGGAGGTTCGAGGACAGGGTGCACACCAACACCCACCTGCGTGGATGTTGGGAAAAAAAATACCTCCTTGGGCTCATGGCCTGCACGGCTATGCCATTGTGGAAGAACTGCTGTCGCTCTCCTCAGCCTCTGCTTCTGCATCAGGAGGTGGTGGCACTATGGGAGGCAGCCCACGCAAAGCCTTGGTATGGTCCTCCATGGCAGCAAGCATGCAGGTCTGGAAGGTCTGATTCTGAAGGATTAATGTGCGGAGATCCCATGCAGCACCTCATGGGTTGCCTGCATTTCTGCACGCATGGCCTCGCGTGATGCCCGGATCTCCTCACGTGTTCCCTGCATCTCAGCTGAGAGCGAACGTGTGAGCCGCTCCAGCTGCTGTTCTGCCCTAAGATTAGTGGAAGCCTCAAGGTCAACCAGAGTCAGCCTGAGGTTATGGAGTTCTACCCTCCGGGCTTCCCTGTGGGCCTGGGACTCTATTGATATCGATTGGCGCAGAGTCTCCAGTGCCGCCCATCGGTCCCTGTTGGACGCCAACATGTGTTCCCTGTGTGAATGGCAAATGGAGTCTGTTGCCTGCTGTTGTTGCTCCATCTGCCTTTCAGGGGGCAGAATGGAAGCGGCCACCCTCTCCATTGCCTGAGCCATCATTTCTACTGATGCTGCCTGTTGGGTTGCAATACCGTACAATGAGCTTTACCATACTGTATTGCCTGGTGGCGCATGGCCACCGCGTCGACGGGCACCACACCTGTTTGGGGCAAGGCGATTTGCACCTTGCTGTGCTGGCACTGCCTGAGGCTGCAGGACTGCATTCCCCCTCTGATCTGCTGGCCCAGGAACAGGATCAGATGCTGTGGAGTGTGACCCTGCATCTGTAACCGCCAAAGGCACACCTAGCAACACTGACATCCTCATAGAGGGTTCTACCCCTGGTGCAGGTGGGTTGGACAGAACAGAATCCCTGCCAGAAACACTTACCTGCGACGGCACTTAAGTCTCATCATCCGATTCAGCACCCGAATAGAGATCTGGGGAGGTGCACCCAGAGACACCTCTGGAGAGTATGGTCTGCAGTAACATTGGGTTCTCACCCACCACCACACCATGTCCCCCACTGGTGCCCTGTCGTGCCAGAGATTCCTCCTGGGTCTGCACCATCTCCTCAACCTCAACAGCATCAAGTGCGTCATCACCTGCAAAAACATGAAAGACAACAAATGGAAACGGGCATGAGCACCATAGCACACACATAGGCCGTGACAAGCCACAGATCCAGTACATGATCAAGACATGTCCCACATGACTATAACCCTGCCATGCATGCACTGTCAAAGAGTTGGAAGTGGAGTCAAAAAGGCAGACAATGGGGAGAGCAATATGGAAAAGCAACACATTTGTAGCATGTTGGGTAGCACTGGCATCACACATCAGGCTGTGAGTGGCATGTCCAATACACATACATGACACATGGCAGCACACAGATGTCATGTAGCATAGGCACGGTAAAGTACAAAACTATAGCAATATGTCAGTGATTGAGTACATCCATGTGACATCGACATGATGAGAAGATTAATGCTGAATAGTCTTTCAAAATATGCGTGTGCCACACACAGAAACACATCCAGTGTCCAAAAATACTGTCATTCTGGGCTGATCAATGGTTGGTCACTTTGACATCACAGGAAACATCTGTCATGTTGCACATGCAAACAGCCCCTTATAATATTTTGTATGCAGGCCAATACTCCATCAGCCTGAATGGTGTAATCATTAACATAACCAGGTAATAATAGTGCCCCAGTGTGGCCTGTAAACAATGACCGAAGCATATCACATATGTCGCAATAGGTCATAAAATTTTCTTGCAAAAAGGGGAGAGTGCAAACAATCAGCATGAATGAAGACTTACTAAATCAGACCAATGTAGTTGCACGACAACAGTTCAAGGTACAGTGCACAAATGTGGGCTTAATAGGCAACTGTGGCCAGAAGGGATACAGGCATACCCAAATCCAAGGCACGTGAATGTATGGGAGGAGGCACATGGGTGACCCATACCACTCAGGTACACACCCTTCACCTGGCACTCAATCTGAACCCGTCACCCAAACAACATACACATGGCTCACACACACATGCATGGGCACTCACCGGACAATGCATCATAATCAGGTAGTTCTCCCATGCCTTCGATCTGTTCCTCTGTGATGAAGGCCCCAGCAACAGACTCATGTTCAGTGAGTTTGTTGTCCTCTTGTGGAGACCCACCGCCAGTCACCAGAGTAGCAGCATGATTTGAGGCCAGCTTGTTCTTTGCTCTGCGTTTCAGGTCTTTCCACCGCTTGTAGCAATCAACAGCTGTGCACCTCACAAATCCAAGGGCATTTATGCAGTCGGCGATGATCTGCCAGTGTGCCTTACGTTGACCAGTTGTGGTCTTGGACCCTGCAGTCACCAGCATTTCGTGGCTATGTGCCGACACATAGGACACAAGTGCATCAAGTTCTGCGTCATTGAAGCAAGGCTTCCTTGACGTGCCGGAGTGTGTAGCCGTGTCTGAGGTCTCAGCCTGTCGTGCCAGAACACCGTTCTTACTCTTCTTTAAAGGTGGAGCGGAGCCAGAGTGGCTTATGCTACTCTGGTCAGTAGGGGCAGAAGCACCGGTGGACTGAGTAGTAGGAGTGTGGGAATGCACAATGACCATAGGCCTTGGTGCAGGCATTGGTTGCATGGTAATGGTGGCAGGGGGAACGTCAGTTTGATGGACCTGGACCGACACTGTCCTGGCTGGGAGAGTCAGAGCTGAGGCGGATGGAGCTGCAGCTGCCCCTGCAGCCTCCCCACCCTGCATACTTGGGGCAGCAGATGACATAGCTGCCCCAGATCCACGTGGCTTGGTGACAACAACTTGCACCGCCACACGTGGCCTAGACTTTCTGACCTGGAAGTCAGCCTGGGAGTCATCCTGTGCCAGGTCAGGTGCCACAATGGGCTGGTCCAACAGGGGCTGAGCTGGGATGGTGTCAGCCATGTTTCCCTCAAACATGGGGGGGGGGCATGGGTGTCCCTGATTGTTCCTCCACACATGGGGCAAAGGGGCACCCTGCAAATCCCGGCCACGTCCCCTACCGTGCCCACCATGCCCACCTTTTGAAGGTCAGCCACCTTTGCCTCCCTTACCGTTTGGTCGCCTCCCAACCATGGCACTGATGTTGTTGTGCGTATGGGAGTTGCAGTAAACTAATGTCCTGGGCAATTGGAGGTCAAAGGGGTAGGGTACTAGATGGAATTCGTACCCTAGTGCTCTAACAAGGCTGTCTGTGACCCCTGGGGGAAGATGACGGGTCACGCAACGCACAGGCAGCCCAAAATCAAAAATTAACGTGCACGCAACCCCTCGTAGACCACGTGCGTGAAAAAATGACCCCACACTACCCTGTGGCACCCAGAAACACAAAAATAAGCGTATGCGTAATACACGCAGCCTACAATGACCTCTGAAGGGGAACACGACACACGGGGCAAGCACAGTTGCTAAGTACGTGCGGAACTCACCGTCTGCCTGGAAAAATAACATGAAAAATATGCACGTGTGCGCGTTGGCAACATCCCTGCCAAAAGAAGAATTGTACGCTGTCTGAGGGGACAGGACAAAAGGAGAAGTGAAGGACAAAAGGAGAAGTGAAGGACAAAAGGAGAAGTGAACTCTGTTTGAGGAAACAGGCCCAACCAAAAATCAGAAAAGAGCTGTCAGAGGTAACATGGAGTACGAACTAGAAACGCTGTGAAGTAATCGCATGTGAACCGACAAGAAGTACAGATTTCATCCACTTGCTCGCCACGAAAGGCACGTACAAGGAAATGGCGTCCTACACGTAGCTTTTAAACCAGCCCACACGTACACGTCAGATACGCGTGTACGCGGGCCCTTTCCTCCAATTACACGCAATGACACTCGGACGTGCAGTTTTTTCATGTGTGCTCTGTCGTCACGTGCTATGAGCGAAACGCCCGCGTGCGTAATGTAACTTACGCGCTTACGCGCTAAGGGCCTTTGGTCCAATGAAATCACGTACATGTGCTGACACACTTACGCGCTAAGACCCTTCCCTCGAATTACATGCTGACGTGCACTTTTTTCACATGCCAGATCACTCCGTATCAAGCTGGCCAAGCGAAAAACACACGGAAGACCACGCTCCTGCCCAGAAGGCCAAATTACTGCTCCCCAGAGCCCCGAGCACACTCCGACCTGCCATCTGCTGCTGCCTGACTGCCTGCTGCCCACGTGCCCTGCCATTTGCTGCCTGCACGTCAGTCAGGAGTGTAGTTGCTGTGACCCCCCCTGCTGGAACCGAAGACTCCCGACTGGGATTCCATCGCTCCACAGCCCAGCCCCAGGACCCAGTTGCCCACCCATTCCTGTCTCTGGGGTTGCCATGTCCAGCACAAAACCATCTGGCAGCACTGGCAACCCCCAGCCAGAGAGGCAGAGGGCCACCAGCTTCACTGCCACCAAAGTTGGTGTCCTGGTGGAGCATGTCCTGGGGCAGTATGATGCCCTCTTTGGAAATTTGTGTGCTGACAATGAAGGACGGACTAGGATCTGGATGGACATCGTGACTGCCATCAACACGGAGGGGGTGGCAGTCTGCGACTTACATCATGTCAAGAAGCGCTGGGAGGACTTCAGGTCCAGGACCCTCAACAAGACCCAGCGCCTCGCTAAGGCAGCGCATGCCAAGGGGTGCCAGGGCCAGCTGTCGAACCATCAAATGAGGGTCCTGGAACATATATGCCCAGCGCTTTACATCCAGATCCTTGAGAGGCAGACCCGTCTGGAGTCGAGCGGTAAGTGTACATGCATGGTGATAGTACACTGTGCGTGTCGTGGTGTGCCAGTAGTGTGCAGGTTGCACATGTGTTTATGTAGGGCCATGTAGGGATGTGTATGAACATGGGCATGAGGCTGCCACATGTGAGTCCTCTCAGTTGTGAGACACATTGATGGTGTATGTGTTGGTAAGCATGCTGGGCAAATGCAGGTGTGGGAGCACACATTTGAATTTCTGTGTATCTACATTGGCATGGTTGTGGCATGGATGGTGGGTCATAATGCATGTATCTGCACTGTGTACATGTGCATGTATGTGTATCTGACAAGTGTGCAACTGTGATGCAACATGGATGCACGTGACACTTATATGTAGAAGGATGAATGGCAGATGTGAC
The DNA here is from genome assembly GCF_040938575.1 of Ambystoma mexicanum. NCBI lineage: Eukaryota > Metazoa > Chordata > Amphibia > Caudata > Ambystomatidae > Ambystoma > Ambystoma mexicanum. The sequence continues at coordinate 154,546,417 of NC_090936.1, forward strand.
ATGTATGACGATCTCATCACTGCAACAGTTGGAGGAGATGTAGACATGCATTTAAGTGTGGTGGTGTGTGCGCGTGTATAGTGCACTCCTTGTGTTTCATGTGATGTCAGGCTCACCTTTGGTTGTTCATGCTGTTGTATGTGTATGGATGGTGCTGCTTGGTGCAATATTGCTGTTGAAATGTTCATGTGTGTGAGTTAAAATGACATGTGTGTCGTGGAGTGTGATGCTGTGTCTGAAGTTAAACAATGCACTCATGTGCAACTGTCATGTGTGTATCAGTCCATTGTACAGTGCCCTGATGCCTGTGTTTTATCTCTCCCTGTCTGCAACGTCAACTGAAGAAGAGGGCGGAGAGGGTGCTGTGGAGCACAGCAGCAGGGATCGTCCCGCCAGCCAGAGATGCAAGGCCCGGCTCCCCTCCCAGGTTGTCATCTTGTCGGGGAGTGAGGAGTCCGGTGCCACGTCCCAGGCCGCAGCTGCTGAGGGAAGGTCCAAGAGGCGGAGGTCGGAGTTGGACTCCTCGGTAGCAAAAGGGGCAGCTGAGACCCCACAGGGTCCGACGGAGGAAGATGGCACAGAGTCATCCAGGTTGGTGGGGGGTTTGGTGGAGGAGGAGGCCGTGCAAGGGACAGACACGGGGTCTGGAGGTGGGGTTTCCACTGGTGCTAGTGGTGCAGTGCAGGGGCAGGGACAGGAGGCAGCACAGGCCCCCGCGGAGGTGCCTGTGTGTAATACTGTCCCTGATCCTGTGACTGCATCATCCCGCACCAGCAGGGATGCCTACGTCCAGACCCGTTTTCAGGGAGGGGATCCGCTTACAACAACTGGCCTTCCTCTCCCTGCGGACTTGGCTATCCGGGACCGGGTTGAGCCTGTCCTGGGTGGGGTGGCGTTGCGTCAACGGGCCATGCGAGGTGACCTGCAGTCTTTTCATGAGGAGACTGCACGTCATCTCGAATGGCTTGTTGACCGTGTTGACCTACTTGGACAGCTCACCAGGACCAGATTCCTCTGTTTGCTAGACCTTGTTCTGACACCCTCCTCAACTGAACCCCCTATGCGCCAGTCGTACTCCATGCCATCTTCCCACCCATGCATCACCTGGGTACCCTGTGGAGCTGCCTCTGACCCTGCGGCCAGGCTGGTGGAGGACACATCCCTGCCACAGTCGGGAGTCGGACGTCCAGCAGGGGTGGCCACATCAACAACTGCACCCCAGTCGGAAGAGGATGTGCAGGCAGCAAGAGCCAGGGCACAGGCAGAGGCACAGCAGCTGCAGCAACAAGGTGGGAGCCATGATGGCTCGGGGTCTTCGTCATCGGGGGGGAGGGCAGGCATCGGCCAGAGGGCAGGAGGACCCAGGACTAGAAGTGTCTTCCATGTGGCAGCGGTTAGGCCATGCTATAGATGCGGAGGGGCAGCGGGCAGAAGAGGCACGGCCCACGATGGTCAGGGCGGAGAACTCCATGCGGAGGGCCCTGAGGCGGGCCGAGTGCCTCAAGGCAATTTGCAGGGAGTTGGAGGAGAACATGTCGTCGTCCCTGCGATCCCTCGGGGCAATGGAAGAGGACCGCCTCCAGGACATTGAGCAGGAGTTCGATGATGCCTTGGCCCGGGACATCCAAAAGTGAGCCGTCAGACTAGCCCGCTGCCATTGTAAATAGTTTTTAGAGTTAGGTTTCCTTTTTGTTTTCCTTTTATTTGTGGTCAATGGACAATGCCACACACATTTGAATATAGTTATATTTTTAGGTAGTTTCTTAGGTAGGTTTCATTTGTTTTGTTGGGCTCATGGACCCTTTACATCGTTGGACAATGGATTGATTTATTTTTGGGATTTTTGCACATGGATTAATGGATTTTTATTTTGGACAATGGATTGTATATAGTTACATCATGGATTCATTTGGATTTTTTTCTTCATTATGGACATGGAGTAATGTTTTTTTTTTTTCAGGACAATGTATTGTAAGTAGTTGGACTATGGATTGATTTAGCATTTTTATTTTTCATTATGAACATGAAACAATGGATATCTTTTTTTTACCTTTTTTTGGATTTGCATTGGTGGAGGGAGAGTTTGGACTGTTTTTCTTTCAAATATTTTTGCATTGCTTATCATTTTCATTCACTCATCTTTTTCACATGCTTTTCATTTCATGTTTGATATTTTGGTATGCTTTCATTTCATTTATTTATGTACATAATACATTTTCATATTTTAGTTTCATGTGTGGGATTTGCTCATTGGGTTGATGCATGTGAAATTGTGGGTTTACACAAGCAATGCCAACCAGTGTATGTGTGTGATGGACATGTGTTAATGTACATAGTTGAGTTTTGGTTTGTGTCTTGAGATAGGCATGTCAGCGTGGGATGGATTGGGAAATCATTGCGTCTCAAGAATGGGGTGGCGTGATGTGGTATTTTTTGGTGTAGAAGTGGGCCATGATTGTGCATCTTTATTTCATGTAGGGGGGGACATGAGTGGTACATGAGTGGGGGCCTTTTCTCAGAGGTGCCCTGCACTGCTGGGGTGTGGGGGTGCAGGGGGACATGAGTGGGACATGAGAGAGGGCCTGATGGCAGGTGCCCCACGCTGCTGGGGGTTGGGGGTGCAGGGGGACATGAGTGGGACATGAGTGGGGGCCTGATGGCCGGTGCCCCGCACTGCTGGGGGGTGGAGGTGCAGGGGGACATGAGTGGGGGCCTGATGGCAGGTGCCCCGAACTGCTGGAGGGTGAGGGTGCAGAGGGACATGAGTGGGGGCCTGATGGCAGGTGCCCCGCAATGCTGGGGGTGCAGGGGGACATGAGTTGGGGCCTGCTGGCAGGTGCCCCTGACTGCTGGGGTGCGGGGGTGCAGGGGGACATGAGTTGGGGCCTGCTGGCAGGTGCCCCTGACTGCTGGGGTGTGGGGGTGCAGGGGGACATGAGTGGGGGCCTGATGGCAGGTGCCCCACACTGCTGGGGGGTAGGGGTGCAGGGGGACATGAGTGGGGGCCTGATGGCAGGTGCCCCGCACTGCTGGGGGGTGGGGGTGCAGGGGGACATGAGTGGGACATGAGTGGGGGCCTGATGGCAGGTGCCCCGCACTGCTGGGGGTTGGGGGTGCAGGGGGACATGAGTGGAACATGAGTGGGGACCTGCTGGCAGGTGCCCCGCACTGCTGGGGGGTGGGGGTGCAGGGGGATATGAGTGGGTGATCAGTAGTGCAAGCAGACATGTGGCTTGGCTGGGGGGTATGGCCATGGTAGATGGGCTGCCTGCGGGACATGACCAGGGGTGCAGGGTAGTCCCCTGTGGTGGGCGCTGCCTGCAGGGGCCGTGGAGGGTGTAGAGGGAACACCTGGGAGGACCCACACTGCCAATTCATGTGTAGGACTCCCCGCGCACCCCCGAAATTCACGTACACCACTCTGACAGCAAAATCGCGTGTGAAACTTCCCGCGCACCCCCGAAATTCACGTACACCACTCTGACAGCAAAATCGCATGTGAAACTTCCCGCGCACCCCAGTTATACACGTACCCCACTCGCACAGGGCCAATCGCGTGTGAAACTTCCCACGCACACCCGAAATACACGTACCCTGCTCAAATCGCGTGTGAAACTTCCCGCGCACCCCAGTTATCCAAGTACCCCACTCGCACAGGGCCAATCATGTGTGAAACTTCCCGCGCACCCCCAAAATACACGTACCCTGCTCAAATCGCATGTGAGGCTTCATGCGAAACCCAGTTATCCACGTACCCCACTCGCACAGGGCCAATCGCGTGTAAAACTTCCCGCGCACCCCAAAAATACACGTACCCTGCACAAATCGTGTGTGAAACTTCCCGCGCACCCCCGTTATCCACGTACCCCACTCGCACAGGGCCAATCGCGTGTGAAACTTCCCGCGCACCCCAGAAATACACGTACCCTGCTCAAATCGCGTGTGAAACTTCCCGCGTACCCCAGTTATCCACATACCCCACTCGCACAGGGACAATCACGTATGAAACTTCCCGCGCACCCCCTAAATACACTTACTCTGCTCAAATCGCGTGTGAGACTTCACGTGAAACCCAGTTATCCAGGTACACCACTCGCACAGGGCCTATTGCGTGTGAAACTTCACGCGAACCCCAGTAATACCCGTTCCCCGCTTGGCGTTTGCTGTTTGGCAGCCCTGTGAACTGGTCCAGGGTTAGCGCAGCCCATTGCGCTGGATTGGGGATTTTGATGGCTTTTCCATGCGCTAGGGGCGATCTTGGGGGCGTAACTGGCGCTGCTCCAGGGTCGCTGCGCCACTCTGCGCCACGGCTGGTTTGGGAGGCTGAAATCCATGAATACGCTATGAATAATATCCATGAGTGCGCGGAAATGGATTTTAACTCACGGGCTGGCGCAGACATCCGCACGCGCACACTGTGCGCCAGCCACGTGCGCCACTTGTGCGCAAAATTCTATGAATTACCCCCTTAGTCAAATAAAAATAAGAACAAAAAAAATGGCTTCAGAATAATGAACTCTCAGCAACCGAATCATAATTATTGACAAAACCAGATTTCAACACCTTTTCATTAAGAGCGCGGGATGAATGATGAATCATTAGATTGGAGTTATGCAACGTCACACAAATAATATCCAGGAAGAGTTTACTGCCCTCATGGAGATGCAGGAAGAGATGATGTAAATACCTTCAGCAATTATTATTTATTAATCATCATCATCATCATCATCATCAATAAGAACGAAAACGAAGAACTCATAAACACTAACTTATATGGAAGCAGCGAACTGAGTTACAAATCGCATTCTTAATGTGCTTATTTCCCTAGAAATCCCCTAGAAAGAATGAAGCTTTGAAGTGACCCGGAAGGGTTATCAATGGCACTGCCTTCACTGCAGTAAAGAAGGGCGACCACAAAGATGTCAACAGATGGTGCAGGGAAAGATGAAGTCACCATGAACCCACATGGCCATGAGTCACATATCTTCCAGTAGGGCGATTGGTGGGAAACACTAGTCTCGGCTTAAGCACTTGCACCCGACACAGATCTTGGACATGCCACTCTAAAAGGAGCACACATGGCCACCCCGAACATGCAGATGGCACGCATGGGCGATGTGAACTGAAAGACATCAATAGAGTAGTTATGGTGTATCATAAAATATGGAATCGCCCAGAGGGACAATTCGGAGTACATTATGCAAATTATTTCTTCCCCTACCATTGATGCATGCATTTCACGCACAAGAGCAAAGTGAGCCTAAGTGAGAAAGCGGCGTCTCAGAATTGCAGAATGAGTTTGCGATGAAAAGCATTGCAGGACAATGTTAAGGGAAATAATAACCTGTTTTTTGTTTTTTCACAAATGAAAATGCATATATCAGTCTTAAAGTAGCATATATCAGTTCTAAAAATAGTCACAGTCACGCTTCGCTACAGTACTGTTTCCTCAATTAGGATCAACGGAATTCAAGATGACGTTTGAATTAAGTATTGTATTGTATTTTATTTTATTTATATAGCGCACCGAACCCTGAGGCAACCGGGCACATTTCTTGGGTACATAAGCAGATACATTAATTACATTATTTACAGTTACAGTCATATCATACAGTGGAATATCCAATTATGCACATTGGTTATACAGTTTACAGATGGAGTCTGTGTGATACAGGACATTTACATAGTGGGAACAGAAGTGAGAGACATGAACTCAAGCGTCTGTAAATGTATGTCACTGTTTATGTATACAAGTAACCATGTAACCTCATGCTTTTTTACAAAGAACAGCGGCCAGATGCCTCTGGGTTGGGTGTGCTATACAAATTGCAAAATAAATAAATAAATAAATAAAGTGTGGTTTTACTGAAAATGGCAAGGATGTTGGTAGGTGAACATCCAGATGCATGCAACCAAGACAAGCTTTTATGACCTAGCATGAAGATGCTTTATCCTTTCTCTGTAGCTCGCTTTCTAACGATTCATTGCACTTCCAATTGATCCTTAAGCCATGTTGGCTTCTATTAACAGGCTGGGAGGCTGGCACTAATCCTTTTATAATCCGTTGAGTGCCCATCAAACCGAAGAATGGTGCATTTCACGACTTCAGCATCAAATATAATCGGATTCCATCTGCTAAGTGCACGCTGGCATTTCTATTTATTTCTGGCGAGGATTCATTAGCTAGAGCAGGGCGCGGGATAAGATCCCCACACGCGGCGCAAGCAATGTACACATTTAAAAGAAAGCAGATGAGATGTACCGTAAATATTAAAGAAAGGCAATTGCCCAGAGATTAGTAAACTGTGGAAGGGGTGGGCAGCCTCATTAGGGGAGCAGGGAAGTTGGTGGGTTTCGCTCCTAGCAAGGAAAACCGAGATTGCCCTTTGGGTGGCTGCTTAAGTTTGACCTGCTAAGAAAAATGAACAGAACTTGAAACCCCTTTGTTTACTCTTTTATTTCAAATCTAAGTGAATGTATGGCACTACATAGAGTTAGTGGGAAGGGGCAATGGCTTTCACTGACTGATGTTCCAATGCACCTCCCTACCTACTGTGAAGGCCTCATGAAGTAGACACAGACAACTGAGCTCAAGTTTGCTGTTTATACTTTTATTAAATCAAAATGAGGGTTGGAAAAAGGCCTAACTTGTGCTATGCTAAGGTGGGATTTCCCTACCCCCTACCTAACGAAACTAAGGATAGTCCATGTCAGGAGGTCTAAAGGTAAATGTCTGTGTCCAAAACCTATACTTGCCCTCACATCTATTTATATACAATGTGTAGGGATGTCAGCTTCAAAAATCATAAGTGTTCAAATAACAGTTCCAAGCTTTTCCCAGGTCTTGGGTGGAAAGGCTTTCCATTCCCCACAATTCAAGATAGTTCACAAAGTCTAGAGGGGTTTCCATTCCCCAAGGCCTCAAGGTAGTTGACAAAGCACCAAGGGGTTTCCCTTCCCCAAGGTGTCAGGGTAGTTCACAAAGCACCAAGGGGTTTCCCTTCCCCGAGGCGTCAAGGTAGTTCACAAAGCAGCAAGGGGTTTCCCTTCCCCAAGGCGTCAAGGTAGTTCAAAAAGCAGTGAACTGAAACCGGGAAGAAGTCCCTAGTATGGGTGGTTGCGCACTACTTTAAATAGTTAATGTGAAACTGGATTAGTCCGAGAGGTTAGCTGCAATAGTGAGGCAAAGAAGGGTGATTCTCCCGGTATCCCTTCCAAAAAAGTGTACACGTGTATTAGAAAATGTCTCACAAGTTGCGCTCTCCCTACACGTGTATGTTGGAGGTGTTATTAGCATAGTTACATATACATCCAATTTCTGTTTATGCAGACAGGTAACCAGAAGCTATATACATAAGTATAGTCTCCGTCAGATAGTTTTAGAGGTTTATTCACAAACACTACACGCCAACACGTGTTTCAGCCCTCTCTGGGCCGTCCTCAGGGCGTTTAGTTAGGTGAGCTAGGGCGGGTGCGTATTTAGCACCCATAGCTATTCCCTTGGTTTGGGTGTAGTACTCATCTTCAAAAATGAATTGATTATGATTAAGTGTAAAGTCTGCGAAGGACTTGAGCATCTGAACATGAGCTGCATGTGATGCTGAATGTGATCTAAATGAGTAGTCTATAGTTTTGAGGGCTAATGTATGTTCAATAGATGTGTATAGTGCAGTAACATCTAGGGTGACTAAAAAGTAGTCTGTTTCCCATTGGATATTTTCAAGAATTTGTAACATATCTGTTGTGTCTTTCAAATAAACTGGAATTTGTGGTACAAGGTCCTTAATACACGAGTCAATGTAGGTTGCTAAGTTCTCTGTGGCCCCTCCCTGGCCACTCATGATAGGTCTAACAGATGGCAGTTTATCAAATGGTTTATGTATCTTCGGTAACAGATATAGAGTAGGCATAACGGGACTGGTATTATTCAGAAATTGTTTTTCCTCATCAGTAATCATACCCTGTTGGTACCATTCTTGTACCAGTTGCTGTAGTTTTTGTACAGTTTGGGTCATTGGGTTATTTTTAAGCTTGAGGTAACAGCCCGGAGTTGCTAAATGGTCATGAGCCATGCTGATATAGTCTGATTTGTTAAGGATGACAATGTTGCCTCCTTTATCCGCTTCTTTAATAATTAGAGTACCATCTGCAGATAACTCACGGAGAGCCAATTGTTCAGCTTTAGATAGATTACGATTTTTACTGACGAACCCTTTTTTGTGACCATCAATATAGTGATGTATTTCTTTGGTAACTGCTTTATAAAAGATTTCTATTGCATTGTCTCCAACATTTGATGGCATAAATTTAGATCTATTCTTATGCTCCAAGATATCCATATTCCGTTGGTGTATCCCTAAATCTCTCTGAATCTCAGCAATTGATTGGCCGTTCTCACCTGCAAGGTTGGCTAGAAGGTGTATATTCTCAATCTCCTGAATACTCTTACTACTTGTAGGGGGTAGCTCTATCCGTGGTTGAAAAGTATTCGATTTATTGTGAAAATATTTTTTCAATTTCAGTTTTCTTGTAAATTTGTATAAGTCTATTTGTACCTCAGTCATGTCGGATTGTGTACTGGGTGCGAAGGAGAGGCCATAGTTAAGAACAGTGGTTTGTTGCTGTGAAAGTTGTTTGTCTGAAAGGTTAATGACTAGACTTTTAGGATTGGCTTGGGTTGTGGTACTTTGAGACTGGATCTGGTGAATCTTTTCCTTATGTCTCCGGTTCCCCCTCCTCTTTGCTCCTCTTCCTCTTCTTCCTCTGAGGTTATTGGGGTTGTTGGCATATTCGAGCCTAAAGGGAGTGTTTTCTGGAAACGTACATGTTTATAATTGGCGTTGGAATTTAGGTAGTTGCCCTTTTTATATCTTTTGATTTCCGCCAAGAAACACCGCCTTAAATGACGTTATTCTTCAGCCGTCTGTGCTGAATCTGTCCCTGGCGTGCTGCCCCTATGGTTTGCTTCTAGTTCTAAGTCAGAATCCATATCCGAGGTAACTGGTGATAAATTGGGAGTTTTTATATGAGTTTGGTCTCCATCATATTTAGCTTGAAAGGTGTAAACTCTGTCATTAATATAATCTCTTTCATCTCTGTAAAACTTTCGAAACTTCCTCATTTTGATGTCATTCTGGTAATCCTCTAAAATAGTATTCATTTTTTCATAATTTTTGTCTTTAGTAGCAGTACGATTAGGCATTTCTGAAATTTCTTTGTGAACCTGATCAATTTCTGCGGTAACTCTTTTGTGTTCCCTCTCTGCATGTTGAACTAAGATTTTCATCATGTTTTCTGAGCTCTGAGTCAGGTTCGCTTCCCAGTCTGATGCTAAGTCCTGGTCTTCCTGATGACTAAGATCCGGAAATATAAGTGTGCGTAGACCTCTAGGAATAATTTCTTGTTTAAGGTAATTTTTCAATGACACCTGTTCCCAATATTTATTAATTTCTTTTTTGCTTAAACGTTCGAGTTTGATAAATTTTTGTACAAAGGTTTCTGTTTTTTGCGTCCGGTTCTTGAAAGGGTTACTATCTGTTCCTCGTGGGGCGAATAGGGCAGCACTGTCCTCATCTCGATTTTTAAGGTATTTGGCCATGTTCGTAAGTTATTCAAAAGGAGAGACCAACGTGGTTTGGTGGTTTGGTGCAGCACTCCCAAAGGGAATAATAAGTAGTGAACTGAAACTGGGAAGAAGTCCCTAGTATGGGTGGTTGCGCACTACTTTAAATAGTTAATGTGAAACTGGATTAGTCCGAGAGGTTAGCTGCAATAGTGAGGCAAAGAAGGGTGATTCTCCCGGTATCACTGTTTGTGAATAAACCTCTAAAACTATCTGACGGAGACTATACTATATATAGCTTCTGGTTACCTGTCTGCATAAACAGAAATTGGATGTATATGTAACTATGCTAATAACACCTCCAACATACACGTGTAGGGAGAGCGCAACTTGTGAGACATTTTCTAATACACGTGTAGTTCAAAAAGCAGCAAGGGATTTCCCTTCCCCAAGGCGTCAAGGTAGTTCACAAAGCACCAAGGGCTTTCCCTTCCCCAAGGCGTCAAGGTAGTTGGCAGAGCACCAGGGGGTTTCCCTTCCCCAAGGCGTCAAGGTAGGTGACAAAGCACCAGGGGGCTTCCCTTCGCCAAGGCATCAAGGTAGTTCACAAAGCACCGAGGGGTTTACCTTCCCCAAGGCGTCAAGGTAGTTCACAAAGCACCAATGGGTTTCCCTTCCCCAAGGCGTCAAGGTGGTTCACAAAGCACCAAGGGGGTTCCCTTCCCCAAGGTGTCAGGGTAGTTTGCAAAGCAACAAGGGGCTTCCCTTCTCCAAGGCGTCAAGCCAGTTCACAATGCACCAAGGGGTTTCCCTTCCCCAAGGCCTCAAGGTAGTTCACAAAGCACCAAGGGGTTTCCCTTCCCCGAGGCTTCAAGGTAGTTCACAAAGCACCACAGGGGTTCCCTTCCCCAAGGTTTCAAGGGAGTTCACAAAGCACCAAGGGGTTCCCCTTCCCCAAGGCGTCAAGGCAGTTCACAATGCACCAAGGGGTTCCCCTACCCCAAGGCGTCAAGGTAATTCAAATCTTTCAACAATTTCACCAAGTTAAATTCTTCAATTCGAGTTCACACTAGGTTTCCTTTAGATTCACCCACAAGCCCTGTTGCATGTATTTCCAAGTGGCGTTTCCATAGGTGGGTGTCCTCAGTCTAGGTGCAGTTGTTGGACAACACACTCCACCTATTACAGGTCACACAACTGACACACCTAACCTGCTTCTCCTTCATCTGCACGTTGCCACTGTTTCAGCTTTACAGTGGGATTGGGTTCAGGCTCTTTGCCCATCCTCTTGATGCTTTACCAATTACTTGTTTGCCACTAGCCACATGTTGCCCTTTCACATACTCTTGTGGCTCTTGCCAATGCTTGTTTTCTCAAAACACACAGTCCCTTGATATTCATACGGTTCTTGCCTTATTCTTATATTCTCATGGCGCTGTCATTCAGTTCAATATTCAAAAACCTTACTTTCATTCAGGTCAGTATTCAAAAAGTGCTTGTTTCTACTTAAAATGTCATCTACATTTACTTTGCTTCAGCTTATCGGGATATGGCTCTCTACTTGAAATATCATTGGTATTTACTATGCTTCAGCTTATCGGTATATGGCTCTCACAAGTTAACCTGTTTTCTCTCCCTGCCAGGTTAATGCTTTTCCACTTTCTGCTATTTCTTCACCTCCAATATGCCCCGGTGTCCCTTTTCCGCTTCACAGAACTCACTGGGCTCTTCTGCGGCCTTTTGTTCCTCTTGCGGTGGACCTTAGCAGTGGCTACAGTGAAGTCTGTTTTGCTTTTGCTTCCTTCAACTTCCTCTGGCTTACGTGGTCTCCACTTCTCCCAGTGTCTCGAGTAAGAGCTCCGGAAAGCCTTGTTCGGCTTGCCCAAATCTGCGAATGCCCTAGAGCTTCTCCTCTGCTCTCAGCATCCTCGCAGCCTGCTGCTTTCTTGCCGCCGTTCTTGTCGTCCTCGCTCCACCACGCCGGCACTTGCTCTTCCTTTTGCACGGCTTCCCAGGGAGGTTTGGTTCTTTTGTGTCCACAGCCATAGCCGACACTGTCCTCCTCCTTCTTGCATCGCAAGGAATTTAAACATCTCGCCAAGCTGATTGGTTCTCTGACTATTAGACCGCACATTATTGGTTCTAGAGTCTTTTGTCTCTTTTTGTTGCCACTTCCTCATCCCAGTACCAAAGTGGTGAGTGTAAGAGTGAATGTCAATAGGTAAATAGGGGTCTGACCTACAGTAGCCGACAAAGTTCTGGGGGATTAAGGGGACATTTGAAGAGGGAAAAGGGGAATACCATGTCTCATCCAAGGGTACCTCATCTCCTGTCCCCAAGTCTCCTACACCCAGGTAGTCCTCCCTCGCATATCCACCCTTAGGGTCAGGATCTGATAGCGACAGCCTTTTCCAGGCCCTGTGGCAGGAGGATATCCAGGGAAAAGAAGTGAGGACGCCCTCAGATTCCTCACACTACACAGTACCTGACCTGTCTGACGGTAGTCAAGGGCCTCCACCTACCAAAATGGGGGCATGGGAGACTTGTAGGAAACCCCAAAGCATCAAGACTGCAAGTAGTCTATCAGCCACCTCTTACAAATCGCGATGAGCACTGTCAATGATTGTTTCAGTGAAGGGATATAAACAGCCAGAGAGTCCTGGGACCAGCAGGACTTCTGTACCTGATTTACCCCCCCCCCTTCACTAAAACAGCAAAATAGCATAGAGTGGTGTGCAGACACTCATGAGTTAGTGGTCCTCTCTGTGCTAGTTATGGGTCTTGCAAAATGGCTCCCAGTGCCTCCTTTTTTTCTCTTTCCAAATTGCATTGATAGGGACTCAACTTTATGGGAAGACAATGCTTCTCCTGCTTTTGTTGCACATACGACCAATATACGGCAAGAATACATGCCTCCCATGCATTATCACTCTAAGCACCTGACATTACTTCCTTGACCATCAATGTATGCCTTACTGCATTGTTCTGCTTACCTGCTGCCATAGTAAACACACCAGCTAGTTTGCATTAAAAACATAATAGTTCTTGGATTTCACTAAATGAAATGCTGCTCTAACGATTATGTCCTTAAGAAGGGATGCTCAGTAAATACTATTTTTTTATTTTTAGTTGTTTTAATCAAGAAAACTTGATTTTTCAACTTACATAATTATACAAAATTTACAAAATCATAAATTCACTAAAATGTGTGTAACAAATTCCATACAAACAATAGAATTTAAATATTGGATTATGCATATAAAATATATAATACATGTTATAAAAATGTACAACATAAAAACGATAAGAAATAATGAAGAAATCACTACAATAACATATTTCACAACATAGTTCATATCCTACGTGTCACAATTTACTCACGATTACTGATTTTTTCAACAGACCTAAACTGTATAAAAAATTAAGAATGGCATATCTGATAGGTGTACTTGTACCGTGGGATAATAATTCCAATAGTATTACACTTGTTATGTTTCGGTGCCCATTAAACAAACATGCAAAATGTAGGATTCTCTGCGATAACAACATTGGACATTTTGTACACAGATGTTTCATCGTTTCGAGTGTGGTTTTACAAAATCGACATTGTAAATCAGTGTCTGGTATCATCCTACGTATGCACAAGACTTCATATTTGTTGGCCAGATGTTTAGGTGAAACTGCAGGAAATCATCTCGCTATCACGAAGCAGGGAATATGATTAGATAACTTTCAGTCTCGCCATAACTTTCTAGGGCAAAAGGATTACCTGACAACTTACGATATTTAAGACATGCACTCCTGGTTTGAATCCAGTCATATTCCCAGAGATGCTTTTTGGCCTTGTCTGGATTTTCAATTAAGAGCGCCAATGAAATACCAGTATTGTTGATTACCTTCTGTGCCTTATCCCTCCAGGTTACAGCAAAGGTATCCATTGATTTCAAGAGATATTCCGATATGATATTTAATAGGCCAGACTGATTGGTGGCCATCATACATTTGCGGAAGAATTAACATAATTTCCATTTATACAATGCGTAAAGTGATAACAATCCAAGCTCATGCCTTACAATACAAATGGGTTCGATAGTGGTAGGTTCAGGACACGTTTCCAATAAGACCATCCTAAAATTGACCAGTATTGATATTCTGAAAATGAACTTTCCTTGATCAATCTCTGTTCTCCAAAAGACAGATGGTAAAATAAAATGTGAATTTACATATTAATGAAACATGGTCCTGAGGAAGAAGTGGCTAAAAGTGTTGCCACAGATGTTGACAAGTGCATTTCGACCAGCTGCCACTCCATAGCCAGGCTGTAACACATAGGTGGCCTGTTCCAAAATATAGCCATTATGACTAACCACATATATAGAGAGCACAAATCCGTTCCCAAATACTGATGTGTACTGACCAAATTAAGGTATCTCATTATGCTCTGATTAATGAGAAATTGTCCATTACAGCATCTTTATTTTGCTTGCAATTGTTGTGTATACTATCTTTTCTTTATTGACTGTAAATAATTGCAACAGTTTTCAATATTTGTGTAATTAATGTTAATACAAATGTTCTAATATTGTTCTCAAATTACATTACATATTTGTCATTACAATATATTTTTTTTCCCTGTGAGTGATAATGTGTGTTAGTTCAATTGTCTGTTAATTATTTGCTTTTTCATGTATTATTAAGTTTGTAATAGATACAATGCTTTGGTTGAAGGCCTCAGGACTTGTATGTGAAAAGCATTATGCACATTGTAAGTGAAAAGCCCCCAAAAACACATATTGCCTGGTAGCTTCTGGGGATCGCTAGGTGATCACCCGGCTTGCTAGTATTCAAGCTAGGTGAGGCAGAGGTGAAGAGAATCAAAACATGTTTTGGTGAGTCATCTGGCTTGAGGCAAGAGCAGTCAGTCCCCTGCTCTTTCAGATGAGCATTGTTGGCATCATTAAGGGTTTTCAATTTCACAATCACATATTGTGCAGCAGCTCAATGAGATGTGGCCGACTTAGGGGTCTGGGGAGAACAGAGATTAAGGAGGTCATTCCCTTTTGAGGAGTCAGAAATCACTATCACCAGGTCCTACTGGGCATGACTAGAGGACACTAGTGACAACCACAATGCCAAGGGTAAAACACCAATTTCCAGGTCCTGTCGTTAGACAATGTGATGGGGAAAGTAGCAGTAAACCTTTACTGACACGTTTTCCAGTCCGCGTCCTTTTCCCTCATTTGGCAGGTGGAGTTGGAGACCCGAGCGGATTTCACATCATCCTCCTCTTCCACTGCAATCCATTGTAAAGGATTTGATTTGCTTTGAAAGCTTATATTGCGCGTGCTACCTAAGGGGGTAACTAAGCGCACTTCCAAAGATATAGGGATATTCATATTTGGTTGTAGTCAGAGGACTAAAGGACTCACCAACTCTATAATCACTAACAGTGGGGGCATTTACACTCTTTCAATCACCTAGTGGAAAAGTGAAGGTGACTTTGCATGTCTTTTACACTGTACCCACTATGTGGTGGAAGGGATCAACATTGCAGAGGAGACACAGTAGTGCATATGGATGTGGTCCCCTCCAAATTAGGTTTTAAATTAAAATGACCCCCATAGCCACATGTAACAAAGTGAAGGCAGAGTAAACCACTTATACCATTGGTAGATATTTACAAGTCAAAGAGGCAAGCGTCACAGAACATATGTGCTCATGTGCAGCTACAAAGAACTACAGATGTGACAACAAGACAACCACACAAACATCAAGGACAACAGCTATGTGGGCTCATTCCTATGTATTCCAGTCGTATGGCCGCTAGGCACCAAAACTGGCAACACTAAACAACCGCACTAGGGGTTCAACTTTCTCATTCTATAATGCAAAACCAAGTTTTAAGTGCCTTAAGGAACCAGTGTTTTTTTTAAACATCTTTTTATTAGATTTCCAACAAAAATAATTCCATCACATAGTGCTCAATGAATTACAACAATAAAATCTAATACAACAACAATAACCATTCAATAACACGAGTAATAGATATCCAAAATACCAGTATACCCTCACCCAAATATATCAATATACTATCACCCTATGTAAATAGCAAAAAATGAAACAATCATAAAATCCACACCAACACACATAAAACACCACAAAAGACAACAGGAAAAGGAGGGGAAAAAAGGGAGGTGCCCTCTCACTCCTCTCTCCCACCTTCCCACCCTCTCTCTACTTCGCCACTCATATAAAGCATTGAATGGCCCCCATAATGAGAGATAATCACCCTCTTTACCTTTATCTTTCATTGAGATCTTTCCGTACTTGGACAGAACCTGCAGCTCTACCAACCAGCCCTCAACAGTAGGTTTCTTTCTAGTCTTCCAGACCCTAAGGATTAGCTTAATCACCACCATTACAGCTTTATCCATCTATCCAGATATTACATCTCCTAGTGTTCGCACACCTTCCTCTATGTAAAAGCAGGATCACATTCGCTGCCGACCTTTGCATGACAATATCAAAAACCATATCAATCCTATCAATTACATCTCTCCAAAAATCCTTCACTCTCGAGCAGTCCCAAAGTAAATGCAATAGGGTACCCCTGTCTCTTCCACAACTCCAGCACAACACATCCATCCTCAACTTCAATCTAAACATCTGAACAGGTGTCCAATAAATCCTAGCAACTATTTTCTGCCTAACTAAAGACAAATTCTTATCCTTTCCCAAATGTACGCCTACTCTAAGAACATCTCTCCAATCTTCTTCCGAAATGACCATATTAACATCATTCGATCACATATTCCACATTTCATTCCAAGCAACTATATGTCCTACCTCCATGAACATGAAATTCATATAGGTACGTACAATATATTCTTGCCCAACCAACAGCTTGCAGATCTCCGGTTTCTTCCCCAATGAATCACCAGCCATACTCATTCTTTGATTAATTAATTAAATAAAATCCAGATATCTCCTCCGTTCTCTATTTGTTAAATTATACTTACCTTGCACCTCCTCAAATTGCAATAGTCGATTTCCATCAAACAAATCACTTAGATTTAATATACCTTTCCCGATCCAACTTTGCCAATGCAAACACCTATTATCAAGTTATAATATCTCATTATGCCATATAGATGCATCTTGACAGAAACCAAAACTTTGTTAATTTTCTCTAAACCAAGACCACAGAACCTGTCTAGTGGCAATTTTAGCCTCTTATTTGGCAACTTTCCCTTAGTACAAAGGTTATTTAAGTGATATGGCGCACAAGTCTCTCTCTCCATATGTAACCAAATTGGTTCTTCAACATTCTCTTCTCTAAAATAATACAAACTTTTCTTGAGCAAAAAGGCCTTATAATATTTGACCAAATCTGGATAGCCAAACCCACCCTCTTCAACTTTTTGCATCAAGACATATTTCGGGATACAAGGCCTTTTACCAAGTCCCCATAAAAAGGATTGAAAAAGTTTGTCAATCTTTAGTAGTTGTTTCTTATAAATCAATAGAGGTAATGATTGTATTATATATAAAACCTTAGGCAACAAAACCATTTAATCGCATTACTTTTTGCCCATAGATTCAAGTTCAACTTCTCCCATCTTTTAATAGATAACACAATGTTATCTAATACCTTACAAATATTATGCAGAACAATTTTCTTCAAGTCACCAATTATATGTATACCCAAATATTTAACACCTCCGGGAGACCATTTACAATTCCAGGACCTTACAATTCCCTTATTACATGTCTTAGATAGAGGAAAAAGTTCAGTTTTGTCCCAATTTACTTTGTGCCCCGACAGTTTCCCCACTTCTTCAAACATTTGTTTCAACAAGGATCCACATACATCAGGATTTGATAGGAGAATCATCATATCATCCGCATAAGACAGTATTTTAACTTCTGTTTTTCCTACACAAAGTCCCTTAATTCCCTCACATTGTCTGATGTATGCTGCTAAAGGTTCCAATGCCAAATTGAACAAAAACGGTGACAAGGGGCCCCTGCAGTGTGCCTTAAGTTAGAGGAAAGGATTCAGAAATCAATCCATTAACAAATACCTTTGCCTTAACGTCACGGTGGATACAATCAATCATTCGCATGAATACCGAACCAACCCCCATTTTCAACAGCATATATTCCAGGAACTTCCAATTAACTCTATCAAAGGCTTTTTCAGCATCAAAAAAACCTATAATCCCAATTGACTCCTTGCCATAATGTACTTCAATAACATTCAAGACAGTCCTTATGTTATCATAACCAAACCTTCCCGGAGTAAAACCCACCTGAGATTCATCAATAAGATCCCCCATACAAGTCATCAGCCGATTCGCCCAAATTTTGGTAAAGATTTTAAGGTCCACATTCAACAAAGAGATTGACCTATAGTTAACACATCTTTTAAGATCTTTATCCAGCTTTGGAATAACAATGATCAATGCATCCTTCATCGAGTCACACAATGCCCCTGACGACATAAAGTTATTAAAGATCCCACATAAAATTGGCGATAATTGAGTCGCAAACATCTTATAGAATTATAAAACAATACCATCTGGCTCCGGTACTTTTCCTCCTTGAACTGTAATATTGCATTATAAACTTCAGCAACATCAATCATAGACTCAAGTTTAATTTTCTTTTCAGCAGATAACACCAAAACAGTAATTTTATCAAAGAAGTTACCCAATTCTTCTTCACTAAGAGAGAGTTCTTCCCTATATAACCGCATATAGAAATCCCGAAAATATTCACAAATATCTATGTTCCTATGAAAAGTGTCCCCTTCTTCAGTTTGTATGGAAGAAACACATGTATCAGTCGTCATCCCTTTAAGTTTATTGGCCAACAACTTACCATTTTTATCACCAAATTCCCCAAACCTTTGATTTGTATAAAATAACCCCTTTCCCGCCAACGTTTGTACATAGTTCCTCAACTCACCCTCTAGTTTTTTCAATTTTGTCCTATTCATCTCTGTATTTACAATCGCACAAGTCTTTTGTAACTCTTTAACCTCCTCTTCCTTTTTTTTATTATTTCCTGACTCTTCTTAGCATGCGTCGCTCTGCTTATCAATTCACCTCATAATACTGCCTTAAAACAGTCCCAAACGATCTTGATATCAACTGAGCCTTCATTCTCCTGAAAGTATCTCTTAATAAAATCCCCCAACCCTGCAACTGCCAATGGATCCGTAAGTAGATTGGCTTGCATCTTCCACCTTTTGGACTTCTCTCTCACTCCCTTAAGATGAAGCTGCATGTCAAGCAGTGCATGGTCTGAAATGCCTCTCTCTTTTCAATGCTTGAGCTCAATGTCTGACTAACCAGTTCCTTACTAATGAGATAATAGTCAATCCTCCAGTAGGAATTATGGACTGGAGAATAGAAAGTATATTCTTCTTCTCCATGATGAAATTCCCTCCGTACATCAATTGGTTTATACTTAAATGCAAAAGTCTGTAACTCTTCACTAATATTGTAATTACTGTAGCATAGTGTTTTCTTATACTTGTTCTCTGAATCTTCAGAACTTCCTCCGACAGTCATGAGTTTTAAAAGCCAGAGCCCCCCGCCCACTAAGCTGGGCCTTAAAACAGCAGGGCACTAGAAGAGTGCTGTCCTTTTGGGAAGTGTGCAGAATGTCCAAATGTGTCACACAATTATTGCTGGACAATACCAACTAACAGAGCTCCAGTGATGACTTTTGGGAGAGGAAGACATACATTCCTTGTGGTGGCACTTAAACTACTCTGTGGCATGCATCCGTATCCCCAGAAACGCAGACAATTGTGCTTTTTGAAGTGTAAACACAGAGGTCTGCCTCCTTGAAAAGGTCTTCCTGCTTGAAAACCTAACAAACTTTTTTCGTTGCATACTGTAGGTAGGCACTAACCAGGGCTTTGCAGTGCTGTGATGATAAAAGCAACAGCTGGCCTTCACAGGCCCCAGGTCATTCCCCAAGTCTGTTTCTTTTATGTATTATCTTTTATTATTGGGCTGGGGCACAAGAGTGAAATGGAGGGTGCTAATGGCTGCTTTCCCTGATAAGTGACAGCTCACTGGGAAAGGGTGGTATCTAGACTATCGAAATTAGATTAATTGAATGAATATCCAACGAATTATATTAATTGAAGGCATTTCCATCGAAATGCACTTTCATTGAATATAATTCATTGGATTTCGATTAGGGTTAGGGGGGTGCCCTTGGGGATTGGGGGAGGGGTTGGGGCGGAAGAACCCCCCCCCATTAAATAATAAACACTAAAACGTTACATGAAGCTGGCCAGTGCCGAAATACTTTGAAGATTACAGCACTGGACAGCTCCATGTAACGTTTTAACGTGAAAAATAAATGCATCCAAATGCTATCTTTTACATTTAGAAGTATATATCCATCGAAACTTGTCCATTCCTATATTTGATTGATAAGCTTCGAAGGATATGTACTTTTAAATGTAAAAGATAGCATTTTGATGAATTTGTTTCCGTTGCATTTTTTAGATTGATGTTATTTTCAATGGTTTATTTTAGATGTAAAGACCATAAACCGGAAAGGGTCAGTAGCTTTCCAAAGCCCCTCATTCTGTGTATTCTCCACAGTAAATGGCTGCACCACATAATCCTGAAACAGTATAATGCATGCACACTTGCACATTTTATTCAGAATAAGCTTGTGTGAAATAATTCTGTACTGTGAACACAAATAGGGCAATACACAGAAGTCTCTGGTTGTCTCGTGCAGGTAAGCCATTTCCAAGCACCACAGTGTTGTAATTGTTTACGGACTCATTGATTTCAGAAATGGGGGTGGAGGGAGGTTAAATGAATGTTGAAAACAAGGAAGGGGGGGGTGTTTTATGAAAATGGGGACGGGCATGGGTACAACTTTAAACTCAGAGTGCCACCACAGGGTGTAAATGCAAACCATGTAAATGTGGATGTTATTGTATGTTTGGGGGAACTCAAAATACTCCTATGCTTATAATTTTGGGAGGTGAAAAGAGAGTTTCTCCTACTTTCTGATCTTCACGTCTAAGAAGAAAAGTATGACAAAGTAACAATTGGATTTGTGAAAGTCCAAATATAGCCAATGGGGGTGGAAGGAGGGACTCTGGGGAAGTGCGAGGAAAAATGTAGGGCCATAACCATGTTTACGAAGACTTCAGAGGCTCCATAACTGGAAGTCAAATTTTACACACACTCCGCAATCTATGAAGTCTGAGGCATCCTGGTTCTTGTTCTTTGGAGGGAAATTGTCTTTTTCTGTACTTAAAAACATCCAAAATGTGGCTTAAATGAACCACTACAGATAGCTTTATATTTTGTGAGCTTTAACCACCAGTACAGAAAACCGAGCGCAAGGGTGACATGATCACCGAACAAAAACTTAAGAGAAGCTGAGCAGCAGAATTATCAACCATGTGTGAAGCGTCACTGGTAAATGAGAGAGATAATAGGATGGCATTGATGGCTGTGGCTCAAAGTGGAAAACCCAAGAATCTGGCTCTTCAAATATCTAAGATGACGCTAATCTAGATATTACGGAAAGCTTTGCATGGGATCAATTTAAACATTTAATTGTACTAACTCCATAGCCAGCAATCTATATCCTCCAGTCACGGTACACGTCGTGAACGGTACGCGTCCTAGCTGGCACTTGGAAATATTTGCCATCAGAGTAATTGGAAGTAGTAAAGAGGCTATTTTAAAAATGAGTCTGTCGCCAGCTTCAAGTGTGGCATCCTGCACATTCAAGATGGTTTCAGGCACTGAAACAAAGGTAAGGTTATTATTTGAACCATATAGGTTAAAAATGGCTCATTCCACGTAAGGTTCGGATCAAGACAACCAACATAAAAGATACATTAAGATCTTGCTTACCGTCTATGCCGGACAGTGGGATCAAAGAGGATCAGGGCCTTTGCACCCGTACCATATAAATACCATTTTAGATTATCCAGGATTGTTATAAAAACTGGTTTTTCAGTTACAGGGGCACCATGTCAGTGAGGCATGGAATGAATTACCTCATATGACACACAGGGAGTTCAATCTAGCTATTATGGTATGGTCGTAGGGGACATAACACATGTATAGAAGAATCTTTTTTGCCTTGGGTGTGAGTTCACCACAGACTGCAGTGATGTGATGCCTGTCTAGAAGGGATAGGAGAACATTGAAATCAATCCACCTATCATTGAACACCTTTGCTGTTGTGTTGTGTTGTGTTGTGTTAGAACAAGAATAAGCTACAGATGAACTGCATTGGCGGGACCCAAAAGGCCAATGCGGCAAAAAACTGCTAAAAGGGAAAAACAAAAAAGAGGGAATTCCTAATCATGAGGTTTAGTTCCTTCAATGTCGAGTTTCAGAGTATCACCAATACATATAAAATATCCCTGTGTGTTTGGTCAACCAGTTTCTGTAACACAAATTAGTTGATAGCATTCTTCGGGACATTCACCATACTTAGTTTTAAGTTTTTATACTTCGATTCATGGTTCAGATAATGTATTTACTGCAGGACATTGTTCTTGGTCGTTCCTTGTTCTATATATGGAAACATAAAAATTTAATTTTCTCTAAGAACTTGGAATTTTTTGGGGATTTGCTTTATTACTTGCAGCATTTTAATGTCACAAACATGGTTGACAGCGATTTATTGAGCATCTGTATGGCACCTATACAGTCAATGGTGTTGCAGGCGCCACAAGGCAGGGGCTCGGGGGACAGAGGAGAAAAAATAATGATGGTCCTACTAGGCCTTGTTACATTCGGATTGTGCACGTGCAGAATAGGAAGGTCAAGGGAGGAGGGATGGATAAGGGAGAGTGGGAGGGGGAAGTGCAGGAGGGAGGGGGCCAGGGACTTGGCAGTGCTAAAGGGGGCCCAAGAGGGCAAGTGCCTGGGAAACAGGGGGTAAGGGTGAACTAGTGCGAGGACAGGGGTGGGCCAGAGTCAGTAGGTTGGTCAGGGAAAGGTGCCTGAGGGCAGGCAATGGTTATAGAGGTGGTGGGGGGGGGGCTGGTCATGGAGGGGCTGACCCCTGTAAGACTCATAAGGGACCAGGGGCCAGTCTCATCAGCAGGGGAGCATTAAAAAGGGAGGGGAAGAGGAAAGGAGGAGGAGAAAAGGAGAAAAGGAAGGACTTCAGGAGCTTCCGGAACTTAAGTAGATCCAGTTCAAGTCTGATACGGCCTGGAAGGCCATTCCAGAGGAAGAAAGAGATCTACACCCCACTCACTGCTTAGAGAAACGTCTGGACTGCAGAGAGTTGGAGTTAGAGGACCAAAGGACTCTATCAGGGAGGTATTTAGGGAGAGAAAGTTGGATGTAGCGAGGTCCCAGGCGCCAGAAAGCCTTGTGGATGATGGAGCGGGTCTTGAATTTGATCTTTGCAGCCACCGGGAGCCAGTGAAGAGATATTAGGGCTGGAGGGATGCGGTCCCTGGGCTTGAGGCCAAGGAGAAATCTTGCAGTCCTAGTCTGGATTAGTCAAAGGGGTGAAGGGAAGAAAGAGACAGTTTGAGGAAGAGGCTGTTGCAGTAATCCAGCCTGGAGAGAACCAGAGCTCTGGAGACATTGAGTTTCTGGGGGAAGGTGAGGAAAGGGAGAATGCCTCTGAGGAGGTGAAGCTCAAAGTGGGACTTCTTGGCAAGATCAGCGATATGAGGTGAGAAGGAGAGAGAGGAGTCAAAGACGACATCCGGTTTTTGCCTCACATGAGGGTGAGGGAAGGGAGCCCAAGGTGGGCAGCCATTGAGCAGGAGGAAAGTAGGGGGCGGGAGTCCCAATGAGAAGGATCTCAGTCTTACTGGCATTAATGCAGAGATCATTAGCAGCAGACCATGCCTGAATAGCAGTCAGGCAGTCGGGAATGAGAGAGGAAGGTGAGGAGGTAGAGGAGGGAAGCTTAAAGGAGAGCTGTGTGTCATCAGCATAACAGTGGAAATGAGGATACAAAGTGTAGATCAGGTGGGTAAGAAAGGCAAGGTATATGTTGAAAAGCCAGAGCGAGAGGATAGTGCCCTGAGGGGTGCAGCAAGAAGAGAGTAAGGAGGAGGAGAGAAAGGGGCCCAGTTGGACCTAGGACGGTCGATCAGAAAGGAAAGATCAGAAATCTACAGATGAGAGAACACTGGAAATAAAATCTAGTTATTTATGTATCAGACAGCTATGGAACTTCAATATGCCTTCTATGTAGCATTTTATTTTCAAACATATCGACTTTTTTCTATGACTTCATGACTGTGAAGTGAATTGTTTTAAGACTCTCTATACCCTCTTGGGGTGAATGAGGAATTCCACTTTGGAGTATTTCTTTATATTAAACAATTGACTTACTTTGGATCTAATTTACCCATCTAACATTGGATCCCTAATTCGATTCCTGAAATAATGAGAATTGGCCTTCTTTCTAAAGTTATCTTTACTTCTGATAACTGTATTACAGAACCTACCATCTCAATGTAACTGATTTGAGAGCATCACACATATGATGGATTCATTTTAGCGAATAATCTATGATAGACAAATATTGGAGAACCAATATGTCCAACTGTAGATTATGTTATTATCAATACTGTGATATTAACCCTTCAATGTTGTTATTGTTTTCTACTGAACATGAGTGAAATAACACTTTCATGCTGGACCCATTTACCATTAGCACCCTAATCTTATTTCTGTAATTATAAATATGGTTCTTCTTTTTAAATTAATTTTTATTTCTGACAAATATATTTCATAACCTATCATTATTATGTAACTGACTTGAGAGCGTCACCAATATGATGAATTAATTTTGAGTGAAGAATCTACGGCAAACATATATTGGAGTATCTGTATGTTTTATTGTAGATTATATTATCATCAGTACTGTGATATGAACTTAATTACAATTCTCCAGTTTTGGCATTGTTTTCTGTTGCACATGGTTGAAATAACATTGTTGGCATATTGTACTATCATGCTTTGTTTTAGACAGTAAGTGTGTAAAATTAATTCTATGTACACATCTTTTTCATTTGTACTCGTTTCATACTGATCAGTAACAACACTCGAATTGCTGTAATGTAATGCACCTTACATCATCACACACACTGCATAACTCAATCACTTCCTCAAAAACATTTTTAAATCATTCTCCAATTTAGACTCTTTCTCAATACAATGTTTATCATTGTATGTTATCAAATTCTAACACGTCATGACCCCAAGTGTCTGATGTCAGAATACGATTAATACCCTGTGCCACACTTACCCACACAATTTTGGAGGTAAGCTATATCTACGCTCTTAGCAGTCGCCTCAGTTATCATCCTTGATGATATTTTGTCATCTTGCCACCTTCATATTTTGCATGCATAGATTTCTCTAAGCATACCTCGATTATTGTCTATTTCCAGAACACCATAAATGTTCCAAGTCATATTTGGTTATACCAATTTGGAGGGAAGTCACATCCTCTCAATATATGGTTTTGCATTATTATACTCAAATACCCTCTTACCATTCCTCCATATTCAATTCCTTAACCTCCATAGAACTTTCGAGACATCCTTATGAGGAGACCATGCTATTCGACTGCCATCATTCCTGCAAGAATTTGTTCATGTTCCTTAGCCCCATAAAGACTGTGTAATGTTTTTCACCTAGGATAAATTAACTTAGAATTACACACAAGATGAGGAATCTGAATTATGTGCTTAACACACTAATCGATTGATATTAAAAAGTGTTCATTTCCATAAATCTTTGTTCTGTAATCCACAATTAACAGACTCTAAGAATTAAGCCCCTGATGAAGGGACCCGTTTGTCCTGAAATGCATTCATGGATCTTCCGAATTTATTAATATGAATAACAGATTTTCTGTTAATACACTTCTTGATCAAATTGAAGTATATAATTTGTACATTTCAAAGTATGACAATATATATTCTTTTAAAAATAATGTCTAAATGAATTCATGAATATACTTGATGTTTGATACCAGCGTTTTTGAGTGAACTAAGAAATATCTAACCATCCTAAACATTTGGCTGTTTCAGCTTTCATAGTTTGCAGGGGATGGGAGTATCCTCAATTTATGGATACTTATTGTGTCTGTTGTTTTAAGACTTGGCCACATAAAGTTAGGACCCACAATATGATGCCATATTTCTATCAGAAGACCTAATCCTATTTTTTGGCGGTCTGTGTGGATGTGTTGTAAACATCCTGCTTGATTGCAGTGAGATGTAAAATGGGTCCAAAACCGTAGTTCATTCAAATGAGGGCATCAAATTCCAGGCCTCAATGGCTGCTGACATACCTCATTAATAGTCATGAGATACATTTGTATAAAATGATTCAGGTGGATGCAAATTATCTTATGAATATTAGTGAAGGATATATTGAAAATCCAACATGTCTGTGGCCCTAAAAAACTGGAGTTTGAGACCTCTGATGGAGACTGGCTTAGAATACTTGAGGCATGAGCATTAGGCAAGCTAAAGATTTCAGAGGAACTCTGAAGTTAAAAGGAATAGCTGAATGGTCCCACAGGCATCTTCATGGGGCGCAGGGGAGCAAAGCATAAAAAACGAAAAAACTATATATAACTTCCACTGAAAATTAATAAGTTAAATATGAAGAAAGCTAAATATGCTGACTTGAATATTTCATTAATTACAAAACGAAAATCACTTCTGGACAGGGGAAGCATGATTTAGAGCAGGTGAGGATGGTTGTAGAAAGTCCCTCATTTTGAAAGTGTGCCTTCTAGGAGAGAAATGGATAAGTGTCAACAAAGGGCTTACTGAGTGGCTCTCAGAGACTAAGGAGGGGGTTACCCTTGTATTACCAAATCAATTAAAGAAAAACACATGTGTAAACAAGATACACGTCTCGGTGGAATCACCTTTCCATGTTAAATTAGTAATTATTACCTCTTCTTTTTGAGTGCTTCATTTTCAGTCTGGGTCATTATTCCTGTTATATTATAACATAGAACCGGGGACAAATAGAATTACATTGTAAATGTCAGATGTAAAGTCTGTCATACATTTTAAAGTCAACAAAACAGAAGAGGTGATGGCTAGAAGGTTTAGAATTAATCCTAACCTCTGGCATTGCTCTGGGCAACCCTCCAGACCTTCATTCTTCGCCTGCCAAGCCATTACAAAAGGGGAAAGACCATATGCAAATCAGGCTTGGTCCCACCCAAAAGGCACCCGCCAGCCAAAACTGCTAGGTCACATTCCTTCAGCACAGAACCACAGGCATCCCCAAACATGTTTCAGCCTCGTTGGGCCTCATCAGTGAGGATTAGTTTGGTTCTCTAGGCCCAGCAGGCACGGGACCCGTGCCTGGGCATATCTGTCCCAATCAGGGTGACTACATCAGTAGAAAAGAGGTGATGGCTGGAAGGTTTGAATTAATCTTAGCCTCTGGCATTGCTCAGGGCAACCTTCCAAACCATCGTTCTTTGCCTGCCAAGCCATTACAAAAGGGAAAAGACCATATTCAAGTCATCTGAAATAGTCAGTTTATTGCGATACAGTTGGATCTCGGAATTAGCATCCTGAAAAGTATCTGTAAAGATAGCATTGGAACCTGAGAGCTTACATAGTACCATAAAAGCATGTATGTTTGTCCTCACAAAATATATAATGAACAAAGACAGATGAACTGGTGGGGTTATAATGTGAGAAAGCAGTGTTGCAAACACGGTGCCTAAAAAGAGCCAACGCCATCCCACCCTGGACCTTGTCCTGAGGAGTAGGCACAATCCTTTAGGGCTTGAGACACATCATGGTAAACATTGCTACTGGCAGTACACTACTCCACTATTTGCATCTTCATTGTGGTGTTCTTCTTCCGGGTGGTTTGTTTCACAATCTGCTAAGTAAGACCTTCCTCCATCCACCTGCCCATGACACATTGCTGAGGTCTCCCTCATAAAGACAGCACACGTGAAGGAGTTTGTGTCTCTATGACAACTATGTGATATGATGTCTACAGCAAGAAACTAACTAAATGATCTCACCTGGAAGGGGAAAACACCAAACTACCTGTGGAAATCACTCCTCTCAACAAGGAGTAATGAGCTCAGGCACAATAAGAGCACTGGGTCATCAAACAGGTTATTTATTTACAATATCAAACACAATTCAAAAGTGACCCCAGTCTATAGTGAACTTGCCAACAAAGGGAAAAGAGCAAGAAACTCAAAGTTAAACAACTCTTTCAATTCACGTTTCTCTTCTCACTCTTTGTGACACCTTTTAACTGACCTGTCTGCCTACCCCTCTTGAAGCCTAGTTGCATCCTCCTCAGCCTGTTCATTTCAATCTTTCTTGATCCTCATAGGTTCAGATTTCTTGCCTGTGCTTTTAGAAGCTCTCCACATTCCTCATCCTAATATTAGTGCCCCCTTTGCTCTCAGTGAAAAACTCCCCTACCTACCACACATACATCTTACAATATCATCCACAGCAACACTATCCCTTGCTCAAGCCTCTCTGTCCAAAACACTTGAAACACATGATTCAAAGCTCTCACCACAAAGGAACTGCTCTAGGTTCCCATCCCAGCCAGAAAACTCTTTAAGACTGCTTGCATCACCTATAAGGCAACCTTTCAAACACCTGCCTACATAGCTGTGCAACTATGAAGCCCTGGTGCGTCATTCTCCTCTAGATTCGAAGCCAAAATGCAGGGAAAACAATAGGAAACGGGCCTTCTCTTGCTATGACCTTGCCTACTGGAACACCATCCCAATGGGAATCACAGACTTGCAGTTCAGGAAGGAACTCAAGCCCTTGCTCTTTAGTAAATACCAAGGTGCCAACATCCCACCGCCATGGCTGGAACAATCAGGCCACACATTGTAACCCCACTACCTGCCTCATATGCTAGCCTCGAAGACAAGTACTGTGCTCTGTTGCTTCTTAGATAGGTTTGCGCGAAATAAATGTACTACAATTCCATCTCTGCTGTCTTCCACTAACAAGACCTAAGATGTCACATTTCTCTTTAAGGCATGGCGCATCCAAACACTTGCCCAACCTTAACCTCCCCATGACGTCCAATCCAATACACCCCCCAAACAAACTCCCCAAACAACTTCACTGGAGGTGTTTGGCTATCATATATAAATATGCTCACCTTTTTCGCCCAAAATAAGTTGAACACTTGCCATCTGGTGAGTGTGTTGATTCTGTATATCTTTGATGCTGGCACATTGGTCTTCCATTTTAATCCCACAGTCTAATTCATTGTGCAAGAGCTTGCCCTCATTATAAAATATCTTAATCCGGTGTACTCTTGCATTATTGCAGGAAAACAATATCATATTCCTTGAATTAAGAAAAACTGGTTAAATCACACTTTCTAAATCATCACACTCCTTAAAGAAAAAGGAACCTGTCGCAACATCCTATACGCCAAATCTACACAACCAAACACCCAAATCAACGTTGTCATCAATTTTCCAAAAACACATTTTTGACAATTCAACTACTAGAGTTCCTTTAACAACTGTGTTAAGGTTAACCTTATGCCCCCTTCAGATTTACCCCCATTCTCTTGCCAGGGCTTTTAGTGGCATATGCATGTGGACCTTCAAACCTCTCCCCACAAATGCACTACGCTCCCACTACATTTCTGAATGATTTTCCTTACAAATTCGCTGCATATATTCTCCTCTGTGAAAACTGCATCCAATTATGCACACCTGAGCAGCTCACACTGTTACTCTGCAAATATATGCTTCCTCTCATCATTCTAGCTCAACGTGTTGATATTGTCCCCCTTTGTTTCAAAGCTGGCCGATATAGCCAACTCCTGAACGGATCAATCCCAGTAACGGCCATTTTAATACAGGCCTACCTCAGCTCCTTTGTTTCTACAATCAGACTTCCTTCTCTTGCAATGGTTCTTCTTCAAGGGCTGGAGGATGTACTAAACATGTTTCAGGATGGCAAAGCCAGTCAGTCAGTCCTCCTATACATATCTGCGGCATTTGATACAATTAGCTCTCTGACACTGATCTCCACCAAGGTAACATTCTTGATTGATTAACATTGTTTTTATTGGACAATACTCAATATGTGCAGGTGGCATCATCAGGATCCTACCTCTGAACTGTGGAGTACCTCAAGGTTCAATCGTGTCACCTCTGGTGTTATGGTTATTTGTGGAAACACTTGGTGATCCGAATGGAAGTAGCAATTCATAAGTAAGCTGGGGACCCTTCGCTTTGAATCAACGAAAGCAATAGCCTCCTCCCAAACAGTATCCTGTCGACCCACCCCTCTAAATTCTAAACAAACACAAGTAAATTGATTGTCTCATTGTTTCTGTATCATAGCAACCGACTCAGAAATACCTTTACCTATTGTCGCTCAGCAGTATTTCTCTCACATAGAGCACTTATGCAGGGTCTCTAGTTTTAATTGGTTTTAGCCGTTAAATTCAAAGCCATATTAACCAAATCAACAAATGCAGTCTGAATCAACTTTGATGGTGCAGGCAAATTAATACATGCTTCCCGGCCTGTGATTACCTCTCAGTTGGTAAAACCCAATACTGGCAATGGTGTTGTTGTTTTCATTCATTTTTTTCCCATTGTCAGTTTATTTTGGCGATAATAGTTA
Source organism: Ambystoma mexicanum (assembly GCF_040938575.1). Lineage (NCBI taxonomy): Eukaryota > Metazoa > Chordata > Amphibia > Caudata > Ambystomatidae > Ambystoma > Ambystoma mexicanum. The sequence goes on from NC_090936.1 coordinate 154,576,653, forward strand.
GATGTTGGCTTAATACACTGGCATGAACAGGAAAAAAACAAAAGCATACCAGGCCTTCAAACAAACAAAGAATAATGACTATTTTCTCTTCTTGATCGTGGGCCATGGCAAGGATGCCATTGTTGACCCAGTCTTCATACAGCTCATGGATATTGTTACCACTGCCATTGGGTCCAGTCTGGTAGGTCAAAGATCTGTATGGATAAGGAATTGTCAGAGGTGCATTGACAAATGTGCACCAAATCCCTCAATGAGCCACCTGACTCTGGCCAGTCCCATTAGTCCTTCACCTTAATGGACAATAGTGCATTAACCTCTTTGTTTGTAAAGGATAAGATATGAAAAATCATACGCAGGGATGCAGTTTACATATTACTCATGGGTATAACTATAGATAAGTATACATGTATATATGGACACATATTGAGATAGCTAGAGTATTTGGACAGAAGGTAGAACATGCAGCAGCATAGTGTACTATTATTGTCACCATAAGCATGTTGGAGGGGCACTGGGTTAATGATTTACCTCTTTCAGGTCCCGGACAACAGCCGTGAGTCTCTCATTCTCTCCTTGAACATTGGCAACCACAGTCCTGCTCTGCTTCACCTCGTTCTGTATCTCAAGGATCCTCCCCAGGTAATATGCCTCCTTCGAGGCGTTCTCCTGAAGAAGAGTCTCCTCCCTGGTCTCGCCATCTTCCGCAACCTTGCGATGGATGGAGAAGGATTGACCAAAGGCCTGCAAGAGAAACAAATCGAGGCATCAGAGCAGAATGAAACAATACTGCAGGTTATTCAACACAGTGGATGACACGCTTGGCTTAGTCCAATTACAATCAGGCAATGGTGACCTTATGCAATGGTACAATTTAGAAAGGAAAAGGGGACTATTCCCCCGGGCCCCATTGCAGTTTGTAGTGGTAATATCATTGTCCTACACTTTTGCTATTGTCATTTCAATAACACTCACACACACTGTAGGCAGAGCCTTGTAGGCTACTCAAGTGTGATCTATCACTGACAATACAAGACCACATTTTCTAGTGGAGGATGCTGCGTATTGGCCTGGAACATTGCTACCGACATTCTCTCCAGTAGGGAGTAGGACTTCCCTACCAGCCACCATATTAACTCTTGCACTTAGGCACAGTATTTGCACACCACTCTTCTGCCATCGTCACTTCTACACTGACTGAGGTAAGGGAGATTGGAAAAGAGGTATTCCTGTTGAACAGACCTTACACAGTGCCTCGTTTAACAATAGAAAGGAAGAAAGAAAAAAATATGTGGGCAAGTAAAAATGGAAAACTATTTTATTTGGTGTTGAATGAGCTGCTTTTAGTAGTCCAAAAATAATTTTCTCACAAATGGCTTATAAGTCTATATAAAAAAAAGCAATGTGCCTATGGTATTTGTGAGCCTATCTTCTTATTCATGAAATGTTCAATACTATATGCCTGATATTGGTCATAGGATATGAATATGTTGTTCACCAATATTTATCATTTGTCGCGTCGACTTTTTTTACTGTGTGCATTACTGCATTACGTTATTTTGAATGTATGGCACAGAACATTTGTTATTACATTAGTCACAGATGGACATATGTTCCACTATAATTAACATAAATAATAACACATTAACACAAGGTGAACACCCCTCTCTAAACCATTCATAAAAGTAAAAAATGTAAAGGAAATATTCAACCAACTAGCCAATGAGTACATGTTAATTATTTGTAGGAATTATAAAAATATACCAGTGACCAATTGATGGGAGACTGTCAGAGATTTTGCTTAAGTACATCTGTCTTAGAAACTCTCATGGACAGAAAACCACACACACGAGAATGCATTCGGATGAACTATTGTAAGATTTGAGAATTGGATAAAGGTGCTGCAGTCTGGCTGCATTAGGCTGTACATGCGAATCTTGTAATGCAAAGACTTTACACTTACTTCATAGCAAAAATCATAGAATGAATCAACTAAGGCTAAAATGAAGAGCTTCATTTCATATCCTACATAGTCGTCGACTAGTCACCGGTAGAAATAGGTCAACAATTCAACCGGGTGGATAAACAGCAAAAGAGAGAAACACTCTGGTCTTAAAGGGTCACAGCTTCACACTTGGAAGTCAAGTCAGTCTCTAAATTAACAAATAACATGTATTTGCTCTTTGTAGTACTCAGCTACTTTGGCAGGGTTCAAGGCATTAGGATCAGGGGTCAAGTCCTAAAAATAAAAGTGGGGGGACTCATCAACAAACGCAATGGGATGCGACCTCGCCAGAAATAAGCATATCAAGTTGAAATATGCACATTTCATTAAATTGGCTTTGCATAACCACCCAAATTGCAGAGGATGAATGGCATTTGACTTTCATAAAATCAACACACACACAAAACCAAGAGAGGACATTTTCTTCTAACAGTGTTTTTGAAACGAAGGTGTGCATGTTTTAAACTCCATGAACCAATACAAATGTTTTCCCTGGAACATGCAGTACCGAAATGGGACACTTCACCTGTAGTTGCTTGTTATCTTTCATCAGGTTATATAGTGCAGCGGTGAAGTGTCCGGCCTGTAAACCTGATTACTCGGTTCGGCTTTAAATCATAAATTCAAGGAAGACTTTCAATTTTTCTCATTTTACCTGGGGGCGGGGGGACTGAGTCGACCCTCTGAAAAAAGTGGGTGGACTCTGTCCACCCGCGTGTACCCTAGACTTTAGCCCTGGTTAGGTTCAGCTTTTTAAAAAAAACACAATCAATTAAAATTGTCTTCCACTACCAGTCTCTACATGTACACTCGTGTATTCTTCTTTGTGCTGGGCATCTGTGTGGGCCATGGACACAAAAAAAGAAAATGTAGTCTTGATGGAAAGAAATATACTTGTCTGATTGATTAAAGGAACTGCGAAATAAACTACAGCAATGCTTCTGAAAGATAGATATTAAGATTCTTAGGTGACAAGTTTAAAGAGCAACACATTGATTCCTGTATGTGCGCATCCTTGATATAAAAATAGGATCACCAGCTAAACCATAGGGATCTAAAAGAGCAGAGCATCAGGCTCAAGCACAGCAGAGGCTGGAAGCAAGCAGACTAGAGCAGAAAGAGGCCAAGGACTGCGAGTGAAAAGAGGACTAAGAGAGAAAGTGTGATCCAACAGGAACAGCTGCTGAGGGAAAAGAGGACTAAGAGAGAATGTGGGATCCAACAGGAACGACTGCGGACGGAAAAGAGGACTAAGAGAGAATGTGGGATCCAACAGGAACGGCTGCGGAGGGAAAAGAGAACTAAGAGAGAAACTGAGATCCAACAGGAACGGCTGCGGAGGGAAAAGAGAACTAAGAAAGAAAGTGAGATCCAACAGGAACGGCTGCGGAGGGAAAAGCCGACTAAGAGAGAAAGTGAGATCCAACAGGAACAGCTGCGGAGGGAAAAGAGGAGTAGAGAGAAAGTGGGATCCAACATGAACGGCTCCGGAGAGAAAAGAGAAGTAGAGAAAAAGTGGGATCCAACATGAACGGCTCCAGAGGGAGAAGCCGACTAAGAGAGAAAGTGAGATCCAACAGGAACGGCTGCAGAAGGAAAAGAGGAGTAGAGAGAAAGTGGGATCCAACAGAAACGGCTGCGGAGGGAAAAGAGAAGTAGAGAAAAAGTGGGATCCAACAGGAACGGCTCCAGAGGGAAAAGAGGAGTAAGAGAGAAAGTGGGATCCAACAGGTACAGCTGCAGAGGGAAAAGAGAACTAAGAGAGAAAGTGGGATCCAACAGGAACAGCTGCAGAGGGAAAAGAGAACTAAGAGAGAAAGTGAGATCCAACATGAACGGCTGTGGAGGGAAAAGAGAACTAAGAGAGAAAGTGAAATCCAACAGGAATGGCTGCTGAGGGAAAAGCCGACTAAGAGAGAAAGTGGGATCCAACAGGAACGGCTGCAGAGGGAAAAGAGGAGTAGAGAGAAAGTGGAATCCAACAGAAACGACTGCGGAGGGAAAAGAGAACTAAGAGAGAAAGTGGGATCCAACAGGAACAGCTGCGGAGGGAAAGAGAACTAAGAGAGAAAGTGAGATCCAACAGGAACGGCTGTGGAGGGAAAAGAGGACTAAGAGAGAAAGTGGGATCCAACAGGAACTGCTGCGGAGGGAAAGAGAACTAAGAGAGAAAGTGAGATCCAACAGGAACGGCTGCAGAGGGAAAAGAGGACTGAGAAAGAAAGTGGGATCCAACAGGAACGGTTGCGGAGGGAAAAGAGGAGTAGAGAGAAAGTGGGATCCAAAAGAAATTACTACGGAGGGAAAAGAGAACTAAGAGAGAAAGTGGGATCCAACAGGAACAGCTGCGGAAGGAAAGAGAACTAAGAGAGAAAGTGAGATCCAACAGGAACGGCTGCGGAAGGAAAGAGAACTAAGAGAGAAAGTGTGATCCAACAGGAACGGCTGTGGAAGGAAAGAGAACTAAGAGAGAAAGTGAGATCCAACAGGAACGGCTGCGGAGGGAAAAGCCGACTAAGAGAGAAAGTGTGATCCAGCAGGAACGGCTGCGGAGGGAAAAGAGAACTAAGAGAGAAAGTGGGATCCAACAGAAACAGCTGTGGAGGGAAAAGCAGACTAAGAGAGAAAGTGGGATCCAACAGGAACAGCTGCAGAGGGAAAAGAGGACTAAGAGAGAAAGTGGGATCCAACAGGAACGGCTCCAGAGAGAAAAGAGGAGTAAGAGAGAAAGTGGGATCAAACAGGAACGGCTGCAGGGGGAAAAGAGGACTAAGGGAGAATGTGGGATCCAACAGGAACGACTGCGGAGGGAAAAGAGGACTAAGAGAGAAAGTGGGATCCAACAGGAACGGCTGCAGGGGGGAAAGAGGAGTAGAGAGAAAGTGGGATCCAACAGGAACGGCTGCGGAGGGAAAAGAGGACTAAGAGAGAAAGTGGGATCCAACAGGAATGGGCATAGAGGGAAAAGAGGAGAGGACTAAGAGAATGTGGGATCCAACAGGAACGACTGCGGAGGGAAAAGAGGACTAAGAGAGAAAGTGGGATCCAACAGGAACGGCTGCAGGGGGAAAAGAGGAGTAGAGAGAAAGTGGGATCCAACACGAACGGCTGCAGGGGGAAAAGAGGACTAAGAGAGAAAGTGGGATCCAACAGGAACGGCTCGAGAGGGAAAAGAGGAGTAAGAGAGAAAGTGGGATCGAACAGGAACGGCTGCGGAGGGAAAAGAGGGGTAGAGAGAAAATGGGATCCAACAGAAACGACTGCGAAGGGAAAAGAGAACTAAGAGGGAAAGTGGGATCCAACAGGAACTGCTGCGGAGGGAAAGAGAACTAAGAGAGAAAGTGAGATCCAACAGGAACGCTGCGGAGGGAAAAGAGGACTAAGAGAAAGTGGGATCCAACAGGAACGGCTGCGGGGGAAAAGAGGAGTAGAGAGAAAGTGGGATCCAACAGAAACGGCTGCAGAGGGAAAAGCCTACTAAGAGAGAAAGTGGGATCCAACAGGAACGGCTGCGGAGGGAAAAGAGAACTAAGAGAGAAAGTGAGATCCAACAGGAACGGCTGCGGAAGGAAAGAGAACTAAGAGAGAAAGTGGGATCCAACAGGAACGGCTGCGGAGGGAAAAGCAGACTAAGAGAGAAAGTGGGATCCAACAGGAACAGCTGCAGAGGGAAAAGAGGACTAAGAGAGAAAGTGGGATCCAACAGGAACAGCTGCAGAGGGAAAAAAGGACTAAGAGAGAAAGTGGGATCCAACAGGAACGGCTCCAGAGGGAAAAGAGGACTAAGAGAGAATGTGGGATCCAACAGGAACGGCTGCGGAGGGAGAAGAGGACTAAGAGAGAAAGGGGGATCCAACAGGAACGGCTGCAGGGGGAAAAGAGGACTAAGAGAGAAAGTGGGATCCAACAGGAACGGCTCCAGAGGGAAAAGAGGACTAAGAGAGAAAGTGGGATTCAACAGGAACGGCTGCAGAGGGAAAAGAGGAGTAGAGAGAAAGTGGGATCCAACAGGAATGGCTGCGGAGGGAAAAGAGGACTAAGAGAGAAAGTGGGATCAACAGGAACGGGCATAGAGGGAAAAGAGGACTAAGAGAGAATGTGGGATCCAACAGGAATGGCTGCGGAGGGAAAAGAGGACTGAGAGAAAGTGGGATCCAACAGGAATGGGCATAGAGGGAAAAGAGGACGAAGAGAGAATGTGGGATCCAACAGGAACGGCTGCAGAGGGAAAAGAGGAGTAGAGAGAAAATGGGATCCAACAGGAACGGCTGCGGAGGGAAAAGAGGACTAAGAGAGAAAGTGGGATCCAACAGGAACGGCTCCAGAGGGAAAAGAGCAGTAAGAGAGAAGAAAGTGGGATCCAACAGGAACGGCTGCGGAGGGAAAAGAGGAGTAAGAGAGAAAGTGGGATCCAACAGGAACGGCTGCAGAGGGAAAAAAGGACTAAGAGAGAAAGTGGACTCCAACAGGAACGGCTGCAGAGGGAAAAAAGGACTAAGAGAGAAAGTGGGATCCAACAGGAACGGGCATAGAGGGAAAAGAGGACTAAGAGAGAAAGTGGGATCCAACAGGAACGGCTGCAGAGGGAAAAGCCGACTAAGAGAGAAAGTAGGATCCAACAGAAACAGCTGCAGGGGGAAAAGAGAAGTAGAGAAAAAGTGGGATCCAACAGGAACGGCTGCAGAGGCACCCATGAGATAGAGGTATATCATGGGTTGTAGCTACTGCCTTCAGAGTTTGCCTAACGCTGACAGTAGTTCTGAGAATGCAGACTTTTTTGCTGGCTAAATTGAGGGCCAGATTCTCAAAACGTTTTCTGGCGCCAGTGAGGAGATGCGGCAGCATATCTCCTTACTTGCACCCCAGAAAATGGCAGCCCAATTCACAAAGGGCATCTGAATGAGCACATGTTAGATGCGCTCATTCTGATGTCCTTTTTCCCCTCTTTGCGGATTTACGTAAACAGGGCGGGCGTTTCTGGTCATTTTAAAGCACATCCCAAATTTACAAAACACCCAGAAACGAGGGGGGTGTTCCCCACGGGCGTAGGGGTTTAAGTATGACAGCCGCGGCATACACTGCGGCTGTCACAGTAGCACTTAAATGTTTTTTATATTACTCGATCATGGTGAAATGCGCTCCAGGCAGCAGCGTGGTTGCTGGGAGCCAGTTATACATTAGTGCTGGGAGTGCGCTCCTGACGCTAACGTATGCAAGGGGGCTGGACAGCGCGTCTTTGCTCTAATGCCCAACCGCTCCTGAAAAGGCTCAGGTGCCCTTGGAGAATAAGGGGACCTGAGCATTCAGCAAAGAGCACACGTGAAAAGAGCACATTATCTGCACTCCTTTCATTTCCTTTCACAGGGCCACTACTTAGCTCAGAGGATCTCCATAAAAACACCCGCCAGACCATCCAGGTCTGCGTATGCCAATCGCCTCACTGTTCCTCATACACGAAGAGTCAGAGCCGGTGGCTCCAGTTTCCCTACCTTGGCTGCAAGTCACTGGAACACCCTCCCTGCCCAACTCAGGATGATCGAATCACACACAACCTTCCGTAAAGCCCTGAAGACCAAGCTTTTTACCTAAATTGCCTCCCCCTACTGTCTCAGTCTATGACTGTCTATGCTTACTGCACCTGACTTGTAACCTACTGTATTTGATGTAACTGTTCTATCAACTGTACTGGGCCGCTATCTTGTAACCCTCAAGCAAGCTTGCATATGTATTCTTCTCAGCGCCTCTATGCCCACGGGTTGCAGCGCGCTATACAAATACTAAAATAAAATAAAATAAATTTGCGCTCATGGTTTAGAATCTGGCTCAGGGCGTCTCTGCTGTGACGAATGGATTTTACTTCAAGTTTTTTCCATAGGCAATGGAAACTTAACCCAAGTTCCACTTTTTGCTTTTTTTAATCTATGCATCACTCTCGGCTTCCAAGCATTCTGCTGGGAGAGATACTAGGACTTCTGCAATGATGCAATGAGGCCTTTCTGGATCTGGGATTACAGTGCATGGCTTAGTAGGTCATTAACACGCCTTTCCCTTTGTGAAATCTGGATCTGCCTACAGCGACGACATGGCAGAGACGACAAGATACATCATCAGCTCGCAAGACATCACAGCGCTGGGGTACGACATCTTCTCTGCCGCAGGGCTGTTGCTGGGTCTGGAAAAGCCCCGGGGCTACGCTAATGTCGGGACTGTCGGGACTCGCGGCTAGCTAGCCTTTTGGTTGTAGCCCCTGAGCTTCTATCCATGACTACTACCAAAGGACCCGGGGCTATATCCCCCCCCCCCCAAGACCCATCCCCCTAGCGATGCCTGTGTATCTGTGGGGTATTTTCTTTTTACTTTTTGAGTTGCTGTGAAGTGATAAGAGAGGGAGGGAACCTGCCATGTTTATACTATATAAAGATTCCCCCATGGCGCTCACCCCCTGCCTCCAATGGTGGTTAATGGGGACAGTGAAGGGAGTACAAAACAGACACACGGGGCCACATGAAACAGGAAATTATAGATGGGTAGCTTTTAACTATCGAGTGTACTCCACCTTGGAATTCCTCGATAGGTATTGTTATTTATCAGATATCAATTGGAGCTCCGCAGTGGAATATATCCCTGTAGTTGACTACTAACACCGCCCCCCGCCCTCCCCTTCCCCCGAGAGAAACTCTCACTTGGAGATATGCAAATGATACATGTTTTACAAATCTCCGGCCTCCTCCCGGCTTCTCGGAGTGAGGAATACGCAGCACTTCCAGGTCGAAAATAGTAATGGCAGAAAATGACAACTTAGAAAAGAGCCAATCACGCCCGCAACATAGATATGTAACACATGTGGCTCCTTCATGCCTGGCAGCAGTGTTTCGAACAGCCTGCTCTTGATTTAACACTGCAGGGACATTAGCACCCGGCCAGGGGGCAGCCAATCAGGAGCCTAGCACCCGGCTGGGGGGCAGCCAATCAGGAGCCTTGGAATATACTCTGTATTCACCAGGGTACACCCTGATTTGCACCTCCCTCTCAGCGTTTCCACATCTCGGCCTTGCGCCCCGACGCCACCACCCGTCTCTGTACCATAGTCACTGCCCACACCTTCCCTGACATGTCTGTACTCGCCTCCTCCGCTGTGTCCGGCCGCCTTCTTCTGATGCGATCAGTCTGTAATGATCCTGGTGTCCGCCCTCAAGTGACTATCACCACCCTGGAGAGGTGGTGGCTGCTCATAGTGGCAGAGGCGGTCTCCGTGGGGAAAATCGGCTGGTAGTGGCCCAGAGCTTTCGCTGAGACATTCCCTGTGCTCAGGCCTGCAAAGGCTTGGGCTGGTGGGCTGTAACTGGCCAATGGCTCTGCCGCACGGTATCCAGTGATTTTAATCAAAAACATTTCATAGAGGGATATTTTACTGAAACAAAAACACCTAAAAAATCACCAATTCTTTAAAAATGTATATGGGGGTTGGGGTAATGGGGTTAAACAGGTGTGGAGGGGGTTGGATTGGGGTTAAAATCATAGGGAAATGGGGTGGATTGGTGAGGGGACCCCAACCCCCTCAAATAGAAGAATCTAAATATTTGGTGATTTCTTTCTGTGTTTTTTTTCCTTTGGTAAAACATCCCTCTGATTTCCTTTTGCTAAAATCACATAGCACCCTGCCGAACGTGGGCTTTACAGCTCCATTATTTCTAACTCTCATAGATGTGAGTGATGTCGAAATTACAAAATTCACCATGGGTCAAGGCAAATAAAAAAGAGGGAGGCTGCATCATTCTCCTTGTGTCTCTGAACCTGAGGATGGGAAATGGATTGTTAAAGGGGGACATGCCTGCCTATACCACGAGAAATAGGGTTTTATTGGACTACTAGGGTAAGAGCCCGTGTACACGGGCCAAAGTGCAGGTTTTCATGGACGCAGTGGGACCACTACATATCGTAAGCCTATAGCTCCCTCTAGCTGTGAGTACAGGCGAACCAATGCAAATTGGCATTGTCTCTATGTATCCTAAGGCAACAGCTCCCTCTAGTGGTGACAACAGGTGAAGCTACTGCATCAGACAAACATACAGGGACAAACATACATGCCGCCTTTTATTATATTGTTAGATTAGATTTATTTTCACCTAGGGATATGTCCATCTATATTAGAACTGAAGTGGTATGAAAGTCATATCCAACTACGTCTTAAAAGTGCACATGGAATAGCATTATATGGAAGCCAGGCATGCAAGTAGCATGGGGGAGGTGGAGTCAGTAGGGAGACACAGCATAAAATAGGTTGGTAAGATAGAATACTGGAAAAAATGTCAATGATATCAGGACAATGTCTACAGCACAGGTCTGTATGTTGGACTGCAACTCCCATCAGCCCTGCCCAGGACAACCAATGGTGAAGCATCATGGAAGTTGTAGTCCAAACCATTTTGGAGCACCAACGATTTCAGAAACCTGCTCTACAGCATAGCCTGCCACCTTCTTTAGAAGTACTGTGTCAGGCTTTCAATCAGAATCACAAGAAAACATGGTGGCTCTAGATGCTCACAAGAACCTTCCATGGTCGCCTACAGCTCAACCGCTCAATTTAGTAGAGCAGCACGCCTACTTGCAGCATCTCCTAGATATCAACTTCTCAGTAGCTCCTCTTCATCAAATCATGAAAATTAGAGGCAATGCTTTGGACACATGTGGTGACATACATGAGGGATGCTCATGTACCTGGCTGTGCAAGGGGCATATGGTGGGAGGGGGCGGGGTGGGGTGATTCCATTGTCCCTTGTGTGGTGGGGATGTCCCATCCTTTGCGTAACTTGGATATGGCAGATATGGAGTCTAGGTTTTGGTAGCATACTTTAGGCAGAGCACAGCAATTCGCAAGACCCCCCTTAATTGTGGGGTGTACCCCATGAATAGGTATGTGCAAAGGCTGTATTTCTTTTTCTGTGGGGGGAATAGAATTGGCAGTGGGAATCAGGCCGCAACGATTACACTTCGGTTGCAGGAGGAAACTGCCTCCAATCTCGCACATCTGCAGAATAAGCAGTCGGGAGCTTTGCTTGTGACGACAAAGTGTCCTTTTTTTTTTTTTTTACTAAAGTTGAACAATAAAATAAAAAATAAAATGTTCTTGCTGGGATTAGAAAAAGCATTTGAGCCCCTCTAAAAATAAAATCTATCTTTTTTTTGGAGGGGCTATGATTAATCTCTTCGATTAAGGGTGTGTCTGCATCTTTCGAACAGTAATTATTCTTGCTTTGACTAAGATATGCAAATGAACTGTCAACTAACCCTGCAGTATTAATATAAAAACGATAGTAGAGGTCCGGGCACTTGTGTACTTAAGTTGTGTCTTCGCATTGTACCGCCACTAGTAACTATTATGGAAAGAGTGACAGTGAAATTGGAGGCGGTTATAATAATTCTAACAAAGGTTAGTCTTGCCAAGTTGTGTTGTTTTACATTGGGCCCACTGCTGCAATTTTACAAACTGAGAGCCACCTCACAGGTTGTGTACAGTGTAGAGCTGCACCCCTTGTCTGTCAGGAGTTGGTTAGGGATATTCGAGGGTCAGTTCTGGCGAGCAGTCCTGGGCTCTCCCAGGTCTGTCCCCTTAACTGCGATTCAGTGGGAACTAGTTGCACTCTTCAATACAACACACTGGGCAGTGGTCAAAGTGAGCAGGAGCAGTTGGGAGCGGCGCTCCTCTACTTTTTTAAATTAAGTTTTACTGTTCCTATACTTTTATTTTTTTAAAGAAACCGTTCCGAAATGGTTTCAGTTTTTAAAATAAAAGTGTAGGAAGAAGTTGAAACTTGGACTTCCGCTTAAACAGCAGGTGCATATATTTGGGGGTTTGTATTGTGTGTGGGAGGGTGGCGTGGTGATGGGGTTTGTGGGCAGCGGGGGCAGGCCAGCAGGGAACATAGTTCCACTACTTCTTTTCGTACACTTCGACCACTGACACTGAGGCTGCATTTCAAGATTAAGGACGATAAAGGAGTGTCCTTGTTTAATACACTGGGGGAGGTCTGCAAGATGGCTGGAGCAGTTTCTGTTGCGAACTTTATGGAAGGATGTGAAGAACTCCTAAAAGAAGCCTCTTTTAATGTTGAGAGTGGCCTTCTTTGTCTCAAAACAAAATTGAAACACTAGGATAGGACTGAAAACTGGGATGCGATTCAAAATGTTGAACTGGGATGAGGAATTTAGGATAACTTTAGTTGGCCTTCGGGCATCTCTGCCCTAGATTCTGAAATCTCCATCAAGATTTTTTTTTTTATGTCGGGTGATTTGCTTGCGTAGACTGGAGATACAGGGGCCGCGGATTTGTTTATCTCCCGAAAGAAGATCACGTAGACTGTGTAAATGACAGCACGCTGAAGCCTTATGGCACTCGATATTGGACTCCAGGAGTGTTGCTAGGTCTGGAAAAGACCCAGGCTACGCTAATGTTGGAACTGTCGGGACTGGGGGCTAGCTAGCCTTTTGGTTGTAGCTCCTGAGATTCTATCCGCGGCTACAACCAAAAGACCAGGGGCTATAGCCCCGTAGCCCCCCCCCAGCAATGCCTTGTAGATGATCGGATTAGGCTTTTGGGCAGCTTTGTCAATTCTACAAAACTAGTCTTTAGCGATGGTCTGTGGACACGTTGGAGGCTGCTGGGACACTTGATCCTTATCCATTACCTTGGTGAATTTTCTAAACATTATTTTTGAGCAATTGTGGGATAACCAAGCACGTACAAATGAATTGTTGAATCTGCAGACTTAAGAGTCCGAAGGGTCCCTGCGGTGTCGCATTCCATTCTACTGCCAAGCCCAGAGGGGAGTCATGCAACCTGTTTAGTCAAAATATTTATGGAAATGAGGGTGACTAAATGGTTTTTCATGTTGATCTAAAAAACCTATCATGAACTGTATGTATGTGACTGAGCGCATTTGATTTGTTATAAACTGTTTGTGAGCATATTATATTTTGTTGCAATAATCCTTAATATTAACCAATACACACACAAAAAAAACAACTGCAAATGAGGACACAACTACCCCTGCGCCCCAGAAATAACACATCCTTTTGGCCTGAACCAAACAATGTTCGCAGATTTTGTATCGCTGTTATTGCTGGCAACCTTGTAACCTTTGCCCAATGAAAACATGTTATCACCCCAAGCTACCAGCAAAGCAATGTCTGCCACCGGCAACGATGTAACCACATTATCCTCTGCATATTATTCTTATGTACTGCAATCAATACTACAACTATGTCAAGTGCAATTATGTAACCTATGCAACTCACTCTGCAGGTTATTTGTCAAGAAATGCGCCTAGATCTTTTCAGGCTTTGAGCACTATATAAATAACAAATAAATAAATAAGCCACTCCTTTTGGTCATTCTGCATCAAGTGTGCTGCCCAGACTACTTTAACCAATGCCCAAAGCATGTTCATTGTATGCCAATAGGCAATCCCTCCTCCAAACAGTTAAAACTCCTCATAATATGTCCACTTTTCGATAAATGGTTCTTGATTTTTTCAGTGTATTGACTGATTCTATGGAATTAATACGTTACTATAGGGCCAGCGTTTCAGGAAATGCAGTGCTTTTTTTTTATCTGGCTAGGTAAAGCGCTGTGGGCCCTACAGGAGGGGGGCTATGGAGAGGGGACTGTGGTGGTCCTGAACATTTGTAGGAATCCAATAAGAGTCCAATTGAGTTGGAGGAATCCTCGGTCAAACGCTGAAGCGCGTTAGCCCAGGCTGGTTCCAGACACCCGCTTAATTAGCTGCTACACCACACCCCAAAATACGGATATAACAATAATTATTTAATTGTACCTTTGCAAAATATCTTCTACTACTGGGATGTGGCAAAACAATATTTTTCCCTCCCTTTTCACCCCAATTCTTGAAAATCCTGACTTTTCTTCTGGGATGGAACCTTTCCACGTTGTAGCGTGGGAAGCGAAGGACTTGCCAGTTCTGAGGCAGGCATATGGGTGCAACCTCATACACCTTTAAATAAAGGAAGCAAGAGTTTTTTTAGAACCGGATCAGCTTCATTATATCCAGTCATGACGTCCGTACCTCACAATGTTGATGGGGAGGCGATGGATGGCTGCCTCGTCCCTTAGGGCGCTTCCAGCATGGTCTTCTTCCTCCCAGTGGAAGGGCATAGTTGCACAGCACCGCTCCACCCCCCTTGAAGAATACTCTGATTGGGCGGTGGATATTTGGATACAGGTTTATCCATTAAAGATCAGATTTCCCCAGACTTAGATTATTTTCTATGCAGAAGGCCTCCGCTATGTAATCCCCATATTGCCTCTGCATTGCCCCCGATCCAGAAGTGTAACCCTCTGGTGGACGTGCAGGTCTCCTTAACTCCTTAGACAGGCCCTGTAATAAACTGTTGCTTTTTCATTTTGGCTGATGCGATACATGCTCATGTGTCTGCAGTTATGGGATGTTATTATTGGTTTACGTGATGCTTTAAAGCCGCTGAGATTATAACAATCGACTTTAATTCCATTCTGGTGCAGCTGCTGCACTTTGGAGACTCCACTGCCCACCTGCCAACCAGGCAAAATAAGAAAGAGAGAGAGAGAAAGAAAAAAAAGAAAGAGAAAAAAGAAATAAATGAAAGAAGGAAGGCAGCAAAAGAAGGAAGGCAGTGGGGAGGGAGGGAGTGAGGGTGATAAGGGAGGGTGTGAAGAAGAAAATAAGGTGGGAGGGACTGTGCAAGTTCTGTACGGGGTCCACAGTGCAGGCTCCAGGGCTCGCCACCTGTGAATCACGTTGCACCCGAGGAATTGTTGTTGAGATAGTGGTACCATACACACGTTCTTAATACAGAACACATTACATCTAAAAGCTAACTGACAATACGAATACGTCGCAGCCTACTGCTCGACCGATCTGCATTCAAAATGGTGGCTTGGAAGACAATATCAACAATTTATTTCATTAGAGAAAAGTCAACATTAGCATAACTCCTGGGGTATCTGAACTCTTTATTAAAATCCAGGCATGAACGGTGACTCATTAGAGCTGAGAGATCTTTGCAGGGGGCCAATTAGACGGCGCACCACAATGCATGCCTCCAAGCGTGTCTTCCGTTAATTGCTTCCCAGGACCTGCAATGAAGTGCTTGGCAGGAGGGTGTAAGCATGCAATCATCATTCAGTTTACGTTGTGTTGAATTTCAGTGCTCACATGTAGTGAACCCAACCGTCCCACACAGTACTATGGGCAACATAGACCATAGTCTTAGCGCGGTTTGCAGCAGCAAACAAAGTTGTGTTCGGTCATTGTAGAAAATGTAAACCCATTAAAAATCCATAATCCGGAATCTGTGGGACTGATTCACAAAGAACTTGCTATGAGCAGCTCCAAGTAATTTCTGGAGAGGAAAAGTATTCCAGCAAAGGAGTTACCATGAGTTGCTTTCTACTGTAAGGAGTATGTCAGATGCATCTCCAATGCGAATTTAATGGTGTCTCAGGCAGAAAGCCATGTACTTTAGTTATTTCATTGAGGTCAATTGCATCGTCGGAATTTAATTCACAAAGTTATCTTCCTATGATGGTAAAAAAGGTATACATGTGTGGAGTGGTAGTGGGCTTTGGAGAGGGGTAGGGGAGAGGCAGTAAAAGGGTGGGTAGAGGCGGTGTCGGGGGACTCCCCCCCCATTAAAATAACCAAAAGGAAAAAGCTGCAGAGTAATTTCTGCGACGTAAATTACCTCGATGTAATTTATTTCGATGAAACCATCTAGAGGCATAAGGCAGGGTCAATTTATTTATTTATTTATTCAGATTTATAGAGCGCACTTCAGCCCGGGGGCATCGAGGCGCTTGTTACAGACAAAATCTTAGTTACATAGGATACAGTAATTACATATAATACAGAATTTACAGTAGACATGAATACATTAGCAATGCAGAATATTTACATGGATTCCTGAGAGTTTCCTAATTATTTTGTAAGGAATGAGGTTTTTAGTTGCCTGCGAAAAATGTGGAGTGAGTTTTCCGCTCTAATATCTGCAGGGAGCGCGTTCCAGGTTTAGGCTGCAATGAAGGGGAAGCTCAGACCTCCGGATTTGGCTTTTTTGATGCGTGGGATGCAGATAAGGTTGGAGTATTGCGTCCTGGTGGGATGGGAGGAGGAAGGTTTGAGGATGGTTTCTGATAGATAGGACGGGGCGGAGAGAGAGAGGCATTTGTGGGTGAGGGTCAGGATTTTGAGAGTGATCCGTTCTTTGACTGGGAGCCATTGGGCTGAGTGCCTGGCCTGAGGGATATACGCTCTTCTTGGGATACTAAGAGCGGCCCGGAGAGCATTGTTTTACGTGACTTGTAATCTGTTTATGTTTTTGGCTGAAGTGCCTGCTAGGAGTACATTGCAGTTGTCCAGTTTGGCTCCAATGGTTGCCCTCGCTATAGAGAGGCAGTTGGGTTTAGAGAGGTAGGGCTTGATGGCGTTTATGAGTTTGGTGGTGTGTGCGGATGCAGAAGTGATTGCGCTGACTTGTCTGGTCATTGAAAGTGAAGAGTCTAGGTATACTCCCAGTGTCTTTACGGCTGTGGATACGGGGATGATGGAGTTGTCAATGGAGAAGTTAGCGTAAAGTTTGTCAAGTTTGTCTAGGGTGTTCTGTTGACCTAATATCATGATTTCAGTCTTGTCACCATTCAGGCAGAGGCCATTAACTGCCATCCATGCCTTAATGACGGAGTAGATTTTGTGGAGTGCCTTGGCGTCTTCGTTGTAGGATCCTGAAAGGGATAGAAGTACTTGTGTGTCATCCGCGTAGTTCGTGTATGTGATGCCGTATGAGTCAAGTTTGTCAAAGAGGGGCTTGGTGAACAAGTTATAGAGTGTGGGTGCAGTGCAGGATCCTTGAGGGACCCCGCAGTGGATTGTCGTGGGAGTGGCGTTGGCGATGTCCGAGAAGACTTTCATGGCTCTTCCCTCTAGGAAGGAAGTGATACAGAGGGCTGCTTCTTTGGAGAAGTTGGCAGAGTTGGTGAGGTGTGAGGTGAGAGTCTTGTGATCAACCAGATCGAAAGCGGCTGAGAGATCTAAAAGGAGCAGAAGAGCAGGCTTGCCTTTGTCCATGATTTGGGTGATCTGACTCTTCAGATCTACCAGGGCTGTTTCTGTGCCATGTCCTGTCCGGAAGCCTGATTGCCTAGTCAATTGCTCATGTAGTGAATTTATGAATTGCCTATAACGTTTCTCCTGTAGACTTTCAATAACATACTTTGGGCATGAAAAGTATTGCCAAGTCTTGATAGAAGGCTACTATCGATGGCTGTTTTTCTACTTGTCCATGAGATGTCAGTTTCTTTCCAGGTGGGTCCTGTTAGGCAGAAACCTGTGCAGTTCCCTTTGGGAACACTGCAAAAGATTTAGGACTCCAGGTGTTAGCAGTAAACCCACTTGGTAGCAGTCTGTACCACCCAGATTTACCTGGTAGCTGTGGCTGAGCAGTCAGACTTCCCTCAAGAAGAGTTAGGCAGTATGCAAATTATACACAATAGGCACTCAGACACAATAGCACAAGCAAACACTGACCAGAGCTTTGGTATCAAAGTATATAATTATTTATTTAAAAACACACTGTTTGAAACACTCCAGCACTCTTATTGTAAAACACTCTAAACACAGTTACTATTATAATATATACAACCCTTATTCCTTATCAGACAAGTCTTAGTTAACACCACTTATTTCCAGACAGAGGTGAGCGCAAAACTATTGAGATGGTCAATCTGCCTGCAAGGGTTTGATTTCACCATTGAGCACAGGTCCGGGTGTCACCATCAAAATGCTCTCTAGAATGTATGTCATCGACTAGAGGTATGAGGTTCATACAGGAGTGGATTAAATCCTCCTGTCCCTTAGTCTGGGGGGGGGGGGCGAGTGTTAGGAAGAATTCTCTGTTTAGGCTGAATTTCCTAACCTAATGAGTCCCCCAGCAGCTTTGCTGGATTTTTGAGGGTTCTAAACCTCTTAAGATACTGGGAAGGGGTCTTCCCAAATCTAGCTATCAAAGCTAGTTTCACACATTCATACTCTTTCCTATCCTCCTGCCCCAACTCCATTACCACATCAGTTGCAACAGGGGGAAGCCTAGAGAACAACCAGGTGAGTAAGTCATTTCCTGTGATGTTCTGGAGCCCATGATTATATTCAAACAGAGACAACCAATCCAACACATCCAACTTAGGCTCATAAATACCAACCAATTATTTAGGCATCCGGGGTCTTTTAGGACTGGAACTTCTAGAGGAGCCAGAGAGAGAAGCATTTTCAACAGACAATTTCTTCATTTCTAGCTCATGCTTGAGCTCCATTTCCCTTAGCCTTAGTTCTTGGTTCAGTTCCTGGTGTCTTTGTTCAGCCTGAGTATTAAGTTTTTTAAACTCTAATTCAAGTTTCATCTTCTCTAGTTCAAGATATTGAGGACTAAGTGCGGGACTTGGCAAAGGCCCAGTAGGTACAGCAGGTAGAGCAGACAGAGGCCTAGGGGGGACAGTCACAGCAGCCTCACCCTCCTCTTCTGACTCTTCCTCAAGATTATCAACATTTTGTTCAGTTTCAATCTCAATACTGTTATCTACAGTTGTTGGAGTGGTAGGTTCCTCTGAACTATCATCCAGGCTTTGGTTAGCTAACAACCTTTCTATTAGCTCAATTTTCTTGCCTCTAGTCAGGAGATTCTAATGCTTACAGAGAACTATTAAACAATCAGCAGTTTTTGTAGCAAGGAACTCTTGACTATAACTTTCCATAGTTAACATGATAGAAAGATTACTTTTTCAGTGTTAGGCTTTGTGGTTAGTTGCACTAAGGTATCCTAAAGCACACTAAAATGTATACTCAATACAAATCCCACCACTGCCACCAGTGTTATGCAGAAACCTGTGCAGTTCCCTTTGGGAACACTGCAAAAGATTTAGGACTACAGGTGTTAGCAGTAAACCCACTTGGTAGCAGTCTGTACCACCCAGATTTACCTGGTAGCTGTGGCTGAGCAGTCAGACTTCCCTCAAGAAGAGTTAGGCAGTATGCAAAGTATACACAATAGGCACTCAGACACAATAGCACAAGCAAACACTGACCAGAGCTTTGGTATCAAAGTATATAATTATTTATTTAAAAACACACTGTTTGAAACACTCCAGCACTCTTATTGTAAAACACTCTAAACACAGTTACTATTATAATATATACAACCCTTATTCCTTATCAGACAAGTCTTAGTTAACACCACTTATTTCCAGACAGAGGTGAGCGCTTAACTATAGATGGCACTCCAATAAGTTCATGAAGAAGGGAGGGGAAAAGACAGAATATGTGAAGATACACCACTCTAAGATTTAGGAACACTTTTAGCAAGGCAGAAGAGCAAAAGGCACTTGTGAGCCAAAGTCCATAGGCTGGGCCCACTCTTAGAGAGAGCAGAGCACAAATGCGCCCAAGATCACACAGTTACACTAGGCTTTGAAAGTCTTGCAGAGAGTTCGAAAAGAGTTTAGAGAGGCTCAGAAAAGTTTAGCCAGGGTGTCCCAGGCTAACCCAGGTTCGAAAGCCGGGGGTTAAATCTACCCCGTACAGTCGGTGGCAAGGGAAGCCAGGTGGAACACGGTACCTTAAGTGGGAAGGATCCTCCAGCGGTGGCAGTTGTTCCTGGCAGCGGGTGCAAGTCTCGGCGTCGTCCAGAGGAAGAGAAGATCTCGACTTGGAGGAAAGATGAAGGTCGTTGCACTGCCAGGGAAGAAACCAGCCGCTGAGTTTTCCGGTTAAAGGTATTACCCTTTATTTCGCGGTCGTGGTAAAACGTGGTATTCCGGTTGCCGGGGTGCTTGGCACAGGCAAGGCGGCCACGAGATGCGTTGGGAAGGCGAAAAAACGGTGAAACTGGTTATCCCCACCAGTCAAAGGAAGAAGACTCTCTGGCGGGAGATCTCCTCTGTCGTTGGGAAAAGTGGTGAGACGGTTCAGCAGGGCTCCACCAATGGTGTCATCGTAGCAGGTCGGCTCAGCTTCTCCCTCGTCGGATTCTTAGGTCCTGTGGTGACTTCTGAAGTTCCAGTCCCCAAAGCCCTGCTTTTATGCAGAAAACCCCCATTCACTCAGCCTAGCTGTCACTCAAACATGCTAAGTAGTGAGCCGGCCGGCTCACCACTTGGGCCAATCAGGACCGAGTGCGACTTGAGTTCCAACCTGTGTTGCTCTGCGTTGTTTTGCTTCCAAGACACATAGCCTGATTCATGGAATTATTTGCTTCGAAAACGCAGATTTGCCCGAAAATCCAAGTTTGAAGTATGGGGATTTTCGGACAGAAAGGCGCGCACATCTGCATTTTTCAAGCAAATAATTCCATGAATCAGGGTGAAAATGTGTTTCTTTTTACTTATTTAAAAAGTAGCACAATACAACCTAGCAAAGGCTGTCTGTACAGTGCACCACATACCAGCACATTTAAACATTCACGCGAGACTTGCAGTACAATGCATCACAACACAATATTATTAAAAGGAATCAGACAACACATGCATCAACACAGTATTTTAAAAATGAATTCCACCCTTGCTCAAGCTTGGTCAAATGACAGATCAGTCCATCATTATTCCCCCGGTAATAAATTGACCATAGTATGGATGAATTAGCCTGACAAATATCAACTCCACCTGCTACTAAGGAGGCCCTTTTGATGTCAATAAGAGCCTCAAACTCCGTAACCAGATGTTTTACGTCTCCAAGTCGTTTGCACCACACAATCTACAACATAGCTGGTTTCCAGCCAGTCCCATCAGGTCCCCAACAACCTCGCAAGTATCAACAAGATTGAATTCAATCCACAGATATTTTGCAGAAATCCAATTATCTGGATATGCTGTCAAATAACCGTGAGCCCCTGGATAACTCATGTGTTGAACGACATATTCCTGGCCTAAAGGTTACCAAGGGATCGCTCCTGATCAATTTCATAGATCACCTTTTTATGCACAGATTTGATCTCCAGATTAACGAGGGATCGCTCCTGATCAATTTCATAGATCACCTTTTCATGCTTAGATATGATCTTACCAGATGGATATTCAATTAAAGAGCAACCAAGGCGTTGCAAGCATCTACAGGCCTCCCTATGCAATTTATATATCGTTCTTTCCCTACAGCCCAAAGCTAGTGCCTTGATTAGCTGCCAATTTGAACCCAATAGTGAATTAGCAGAAGCTTGTGCCGCTTTCAGATATACATTTACTGTGTACAGTGCTCAGCTTAGGTTCAAACAACATAAATTCAATGAGAGCAGAGACGGTTAAATTAGAGATAGTATTTAGGAATCTCTTCTCCATCATTCCTAATCCAATGGTATGTTTGGTAGCCCAAACCTCAGCTCGTATAACCTCACTGTATGGATTTTGGACTTATATTTGTATAAATTAAGAAGAGAAATCAAGGAATAACCCGCGTGCTCCCTAGCAAGATACACAATTCCCTCTTTTAACTCTCAAACCTTCACTTCCAATCTACTGAGATGCATGTCCCAATTTAAGCAATGGTCAATCGTAAGACCAAGATGGTCATATGAGGTGATGTGTTATTTATATAGCGCTTTTGCCAAAGTGCTTTATATGGAACATATTTACATACAATATAACCCAACAAAGTTAGTACTCACTTATCAACCTCAGCAGGATAAAATGCTGAGTTGGCATTGCTGGGATTCGAACCAGTAACATGCAGATCACACACAGATGCAACTGGTGCTCAACTCGCTGAGCTATCTTTACAGCAATTTTAAGTTAAGATGAAACGAAGTTGCTGTTTATTTTGCCAATATTGGTCTTTATGAAAGTCTCCCATTCTTCCCAATTAACATTAACAAACAATAGTGCAGACCTAACCTGAGGCACAACCAGCTGCCCGAATAGTCTACAGTTATTATTTTGCACAGCTGACATAAGCACTTGCCATCTCTCCAATTTTTGTTTGCTATGATATTGTTTAAGCCAGGAGGAGTAGAGCCTTTTTCTTGCTCTAACAAGTGCTGCCAAATCAAAATCCTAATGATTATGAGTAACGATAGCCCGTAAAGCCTTTCATAGGGCCCTTTTTGCTTCCCGTATTTCATTATCATAACTATGTGAAGCACAGAAATGTTCAATTAGTCGCGGAACATGATGCCAGCCCTGATAATGCCAACGAGGCAGGCTAAAATAAGAACAGCCCAGCAGCCAGCGAAGGTGGCATGTTGCACATCTCTCTGTTGAACTAGATGAATATTTAAGGCAGGCGCGTGGGCGTTAGCTTGGATGTCATTGTGATTGTTCCACTCTCTGCAAAGATAGCTATAGACAGAAAGGCCCCAGTGGAGCGGGGAATTGATAAAATGCCAAGCATGAAGTTTGTTTTGTCCTTCCATGCCCTCGAGGAGCAATTATTAAAATATTTGAATGTGTTGATTATGCTGTATATTTCACACTAGAAATGAATTTACAGAGGAGCGTTAAAGTGTACTAGTACCCGGCGAAAGTCAACCAGAATGTAACAAACATTCTGATTGGCCCACGCCAAATCCATGCCTCGCCGGGAATCCCTCGGCTGGGATTCCATTCCTTTGTCCCCGGCGGGGGGCCATCCCTGCTCCGAGCCTCCACACGGCTGAAGGCTGCCATTGTCCCCCACCGGGGATTCAGGTATGTTTTTTTTTTCTTTTCTCCCCCCCTCCCAACCACACTTACCTTCCTATTTCTGCCTTTTCGGCGGCGCGAACGTACCGGGAACACTTCTGTTCCCAGCGCGTCCGCTCCCGATGGCTGTCACGGGCTCCGTTTTCCCTTTCCCGGCGGCCATTTGCTTTCACATTTTTTTTCTTTTCTTTTCCAAAACGCTGCAGCGTTTTAGAGCAGAAAAGAAGGCTATTAATACCCCGGTCTTGTGGGCCGGGGTACTAATAGCAATATGCCCCACGGAGCTGGGGCTTTACCTGACTCGGTAATGACCCCGCGGCTGGGGGCATATTGCTCAAGTATCTCACGCAGCCACCACCCCTCTTCTTTGCTATCGCAGTGAAAGGTAAAATGTAAACAGACAGTAAAGTCTGTCTGGCTGTTGTACCTTTGATCGCAGTGTGCATCAAGAGTGGTGGGCTGGAATTGCACTAGTACCTCTGGTGTGATCAGAGCGCACCAATGCCTACAAGGTAAATGCTCCACTGTGAAAGCTACTGTGCCCAGAGAGTCGGACACAGAAGGTGATTGTGAATGCTATTGATCACAGCCATTTGTAAAGCCCATATATTTTCATTTTGGCAGGTATTGGCAATTATGGTCATCATGTGACTAGGTACTGCTGCTGCCAGACTCCGAAAGAGCGGAGGACTCTCGAAGCGTTCGAAACAAGAAAGGCATGAAAATACTTTGTAGGTTTAGCCACCAGAGGAAGATCTGTTGGATCGAAACATGTACATGAGGTGGACGATATAATTTAAAAAAACAAAAAAGAATAAAAAAAATTGGAAAATATCTAAGAATTAGGACTGCATTTTTGGAAAATAAAGGTGGCGATATACCATAACGAGTGAATTTTGTCTCAATGTGCAGCAATGAAAAATTGCTGTCTGACCAAAACTAGTGATCCCTGACCAGGACAAACGGTTGAGACAAATAGTATGTTATACAAATGTACTGCTGCCATGTGCCAGGTATCACCATGCGGTCGCTGTTGCCATCACATAATACAAAGGGCTGTCAAACGAACAGAGAGTAAAAATTGCCAGGCATTGATATTCCATTTCCCGAAAACCGCACCTTTTGCCATGTATTACCACCCTAGGTCAAGGAACTGCAACTGCTTGCCAGGCTTTACCATCAAATACCAATAAGTCAACAGCATTTGGCTCACATTGCCATCATATGCCTGGTATTTGTATCATTATTTGCTAGGTAATGTCACATGATGGCCAGTACCTATAGAAGGTATCGCTAGGATATACCATTTATTGACATCATACGGCCATATTCTTGCATTATAGCTTATGCATTAATATCATAAACTCAGGTGGTCCCATCACATGCCATGTTTTGCCATTATTTGTTAATTGATACATATACAGTGGGCCTGTTTTTGTTTATGTGACCGGGCACTCCTTTGGCATGTATTGACATTATATGACCATGCACTCACAGTATGTTCCAGCTATCGCCATAATCTGCCTAAGCACAACACTTGCCCATGCCGGGCATTCCTTTCAATCATATACCAAGTGTCTCTCACTGTTTGACAGGCATTCCTTCCAATGATATGCCAAGTGGCTCACTGTTTGCCAGGCATTCCTTACAATCATATGCCAGTTGTCTCACTGTTTGCCAGGCATTCCTTCCAATCATATGCCAAGTGGCTCTCACTGTTTGCCAGGCATTCCTTCCAATCACATGCCAAATGTCTCACTGTTTGCCAGGCATTCCTTCCAATCATATGCCAAATGTCTCACTGTTTGCAAGGCATTCCTTCCAATCATATCCCAAGTGTCTCTCACTTTTTTGCCAGGCATTCCTTCCAATCATATGCCAGGTGTCTCACTGTTTGCTAGGCATTCCTTCCAATCATATCCCAACTGTCTCTCACTTTTTTGCCAGGCATTCCTTCCAATCATATGCCAGGTGTCTCACTGTTTGCTAGGCATTCCTTCCAATCATATGCCATGTATCTCTCACTGTTTGCCAGTTATTCTTTCCAATCATAATCCAAGTGTCTCTCACTGTTCGCCAGACATTCCTTCCAATTATATGCCAAGTGTCTCTCACTGTTTGCCAGATTTTCCTTCAAATTGTAATCCAAGTGTCTCTCACTTTTTGCCATGCATTTCTTCCAATCATATGCCAAGTGTTTTACTGTTTGCTAGGCATTGCTTACCATCATATGGCAAGTGTCTTTCACATTTGAGGATGATTTGCCCAGGACACGTTGCAGGACATCACAAAGTCCAAAAAGTCAACACAATCCCAACTTTAATGGGTTTACTTTGTATTTCTTTTTCAGGTGGATTGGAAAAGAGCTAGACTTTCAAAACCTTGACAGCACCCTCAAATTTAGCTAGGCTGCCAACACAAGAAAATTGATTCCCTGTCCGACTACAAACCTTCCAAGGGAGAGCCAAACGTTATCCTAACTTCATCTCTGTAGGACTCACCATGCTAAACAAATCCTCATCCATCTAAAAAGGCCTTCTGAAATGCCCTGATGGGTTGGATCCATTTTGTATAGTAATTCTTAAAAGACATGTAACATAAAAATAAACATGTTGGTTAAACACTGTTTTCCCAATACTAAGGTAACATTTCTAGCATGCGGAAAATGAGTTAAAAGTTATTTAGGTTAAGAACAGTGTCGTTTGGTGTTGACGCACACATCCACCTCCGGAAAATCCAGATCATTAGTTTGAAAGAAATGAGTGCAATTGTTGTGAGAAAGACCAGAAATGGTGAGAATGGAGGAAACATGAGACATTCAAGGGAAAGGGCGCACATATCTGCTCTAGGACCTTTAATGCAAACATACTTCGGATATTGGTAAATACATGGGGATTATCATTAGCAATTTTCTTTCAGCACCCTTTTATACTGCACTGGTGCAACATCCTGTGTACATGGGCTCAAGTTGTGTTGGGTGGAGATTTCCCATTATTGTTTTGTTAGATTTTCGTTGAGCTGCATTTTCTTGATCAGTGATGTTAGTGTTAAACATTTGTGTTGTTTTTCAAGCTTGTTTTCCCTTTCAAGGGCTCTTCCTGCAACTGTCATATTCATTCTACGGGCTGCAGAACGTGATCATTGCATGTCCCGTTGGAGAGCTGTTTGCCATGCTATCATATTGGCCCTATTGTTTAGTTTGCTTGCTGTATTGTTTTCACGTTGACTTGCCCATTGCTGCTCAGTCACATTTGTCCAACGTATACGTTGAGCCTCATTTCTTCGTCGTTTAACATTTGTTGAAATTCTCTTCGGTCGCATTGTGTAGGAGTGATATGTTGCAAATACTTGTATTTATAGAAAGCCCTCTGTATGGTGGAAAAAGTTATCTATTTTGTTGGAGAAATAGTGCTTAATCAAATAAATTTCTGTTTATATGTTTTAAAAAAATATATATATATTCTCTTAGTGAATGCAACTTGAAGTATGCTGTTAAAGTGGTATCCGTGACTTGGGCCTTTTATGCAGCTAATTGTATGTTATCATTGTTGAAATACACACTTTGTTTGAATCGAAGATGAACTTAAAGTCTTATTATTTTATGCGTAAGGCAACAACCCTCTCTAGTGGTGATTACAGGTGATGAGGGCAGTCTCTACTGTGCAACTTGAATTCTTATTGTTGTATGCATAAGGCAACAGATACGTCTCATGGTGGTAATAGGCCAAGCGGACAAACATACCTCTGGCCTTTTATTATTAAGTAGGATATTAATTAAGGTAATTGACAACAGTAGTGAAAACAGATCTACACCTCTTGGGAACTCATTGTCATGTGTGGAGCAGCTGCGATTTAATGAAAAAGTCTTCATTTTTCACAGGATAACCTTTTCAAGGGCATGCGAAAATAGATAGAAATAGCTTTGGCATGTAAAAGCCCATGATAATTGTTTTAAAACATTGCCATAACGTGATATATATCACCCTATTGGGATAACATGCAACATACTGAGATGCAACCACTCCCATTTTGCATGCATACCTTGACTCCATGTCACCCACTTCAAACCTTCCTGTGTCCCTCCCTAAGATTGTTAGAACAGCACCAGGAGCTAAGGATGGATTATCTAGAAGACTGTCGACTTCTTGATGATGATGAATGCAGGAGGGAGACACGGCCAGCAGTGTGTTCCAGTCCGCAGAGCCGGCCCAGCGGCTTGATGACAGAAACAGACATCTGCGGGCAGAGGTGTCTGCTTGATCAATGAGCGCGCAGCAGATACATGCATTAACAAATATAAGCTGAACAACAAAAATTCTAGATTAGATAGCAGAGGCTATCAAAAGACAATTGTCTTCCTCTCATTTCTCTAGAACAATATTCTTTCATTATATTGTGTTGAATTTCTGACCTTCTATCTTTCATTTCACATTTTTCCAGAAAGGGCTCATTAAGTAGAGAATGTGGAGAGGGTTGTGGTTTTTGAGGCCTTCACAACAGTGTGTCATAAAATAGACACATTGTAAAAGAGACACAACATCAAATCTCAATGTCATATATTACCAAGCTGTTCAGAAATATGCTGTCATAGTCATACTTAAACTGGGATAGACAGGGCAACAAAGGTCTCACTAAATCTAAAATGTGACTAAACCTTTGTCCATTACCCTCCTGAAGAAGAGGGTCGTGGAACCATTTATCGTGGATTCTAAAGTGTATTATAAAAATGGAACCCACATTGCAATCTTTTGAAATAAATTGATTTGAACTAATTGCGAAATTAGAAGTAATTAATTATTTTGAAAGAAATGTGCAAATTATATTCAGACTTGTATTTTCAAAACTGAGCATGTATATCACTGCTATGAACAAGTGGGCATGCTCATTAATACAGTGGGCCTCATAAGGAGTATGCAGGTATGGTACATTTTTGTGGCAATTCCATACACGGCACTTTTTTTGGCAGTAACGGAAATATTGCTAATTTTACCACACCACCGAATTTCGAGCTTGGAGGTAAAGTGGATGATTTTGCTCCTGCGACTAGCTGCACAAGCTTTGGTAGGCCCGAGGGATGTTTTCCCTCCAGCTGGGGCGTGAAAGCTATTTGCATCCCGGGATTTACCGGGGTGCAGATAGTTATTTTTTTTCTTCATCCGACAGGAGTTGAGCTCTGCGCGAGCCCATCTCCCGTCGAAGAAAAATAAATGCAAAATAAATGGCTGCCACCATTGAAATAGAAAAGGGACTATGTCCCTTTTAGGATGATGGCAGCCATGGAGAACATGTTCCAAAATGGTCACTGTCATCCAAACAGGGACCTAGTCCCTTTTCTATTTTGATGGCGGCCAGACGACAGGAGCCCGCGGGACCGGAGCCTTAGGCTCCGGTCCCGCAGGTAAGTTGGGGTGGGGGGGGGGAGAAGGTTTTCTAGGAGGCAACAGGGAGAGCCTACCTGTTGCCTTCCCACGTCAGAAAAGACAAAAAAAAAGCACCACCCGGGGAAGGGCCTCAGGCGGCTGGAACAGCGGCGGGGATTGTGTATTCTCACCCGCTGTTCCAGCCACCCGATTGGCTGAGCACCCTTCCCCGGGTGCGAATATACTTTCTTCATATTCTACTAGCAAAGAGACCATCTTTTGTGAGACAGGTCCTCACAGCCTTTTCTGCTGCTGATCCTGTTGAAGATGCCCTGGCTGGTAAAATCACAGGGAAGAATTGGTTTGTTCGCAATTAGGACATTTACAGGACATATGACCATAATGATCGTGACAACACAACTTCTTTTCTGAGGCTGGTGGTTTCGCTGGACTAAATCAGATTAGAAGATAAGTGCCTAAGACCCCTATAAGGCGCCCGCCCCTGATGGAGTCCCCGTGATTTATATACTGTGTGGCTCCTGGTTTGGGGCCACACTCCTGATAAACTTAATTATCTGATTTATAGGGTTTTACCAGGAAGATGTCTAACTGCTGGAATTGTGCCCATCTTGAAGAAAGTATGGCGGGATGACCCGAAACGACGGGCAAGGCCATTGTTCCACCCGATCTTCACAGCAATTGACAATCACACATTCTCCCATTCAATGTGGCCTCGGATCTTCGTTTGGGGCTGACGAGCAATGATCGAACCACTCGCCCAAAGTAGACAAATCCAGGGGGATCAATGGGCACCCCCTCCATTGTCTTCATTCATTTATCTATTGCATATGATAACATCACATGGCAGCTTTTGTGGACAATCCACAGACAAATGGGACTAGGTGAAAGTTTACAAAGTTTCGTCATGCTATTATATATTAACAGAAATGCTTATACTGCATATGGTAAGAACGGAGACATGACCTTTGACTACAGTGAGGCCATGACATGTCCTCGTTATTATTTATGGCATGACCTCCGGGAGCATTTAACGGGTAGCTCTTTAGAGACACACTGCATGAGAGGCTGATATTTACCTCATCTAAATGATTTTGGTTTCGTAATGCTGTTTTACAGGTTGTATTAAGTGAAATAAAAGCAATAAGACTGACTGGTATTCAACCTATCTACTCTCGGAGAATGGGTCTGCCGGTTTTTCAGGTTCTGAAGTGGAGGCTAGCACCAGAGCAGAAATATATCTACTCTGGGAGAATGGGTCTGCTGGTGTTTGAGGTTCTGAGGTGGAGGCTAGCACCAGAGCAGAAATATATCTATTCTGGGAGAATGGGTCTGCCGGGGTTTGAGGTTCTGAAGTGGAGGCTAGCACCAGAGCAGAAATATATCTACCCTGGGAGAATGGGTCTGCCGGGGTTTGAGTTTCTGAAGTGGAGGCTTGCACCAGAGCAGAAATATATCTATTCTGGGAGAATGGGTCTGCCGGGGTTTGAGGTTCTGAAGTGGAGGCTACCACCAGAGCAGAAATATATCTACTCTGGGAGAATGGGTCTGCCGGGGTTTGAGGTTCTGAAGTGGAGGCTAGCACCAGAGCAGAAATATATTCTCTCTCGGAGAATGGGTCTGCCGGGGTTTGAGTTTCTGAAGTGGAGGCTAGCACCACAGCAGAAATATATCTACTCTCGGAGAATGGGTCTGCCCGGGTTTGAGGTTCTGAAGTGGAGGCTAGCACCAGAGCAGAATACATCTACTCTCGAGAATGGGTCTGCCGGGGTTTCAGGTTCTGAAGTGGAGGCTAGCACCAGAGCAGAAATATATCTACTCTGGGAGAATGGGTCTGCCGGGGTTTGAGGTTCTGAAGTGGAGGCTAGCACCAGAGCAGAAATATATCTACTCTGGGAGAATGGGTCTGCCGGGGTTTGAGTTTCTGAAGTGGAGGCTAGCACCACAGCAGAAATATATCTACTCTCGGAGAATGGGTCTGCCCGGGTTTGAGGTTCTGAAGTGGAGGCTAGCACCAGAGCAGAAATATATCTACTCTCGGAGAATGGGTCTGCCGGGGTTTGAGGTTCTGAAGTGGAGGCTAGCACCACAGCAGAAATATATCTACTCTCGGAGAATGGGTCTGCCGGGGTTTGAGGTTCTGAAGTGGAGGCTAGCACCAGAGCAGAAATATATCTATTCTGGGAGAATGGGTCTGCCGAGGTTTGAGGTTCTGAAGTGGAGGCTAGCACCAGAGCAGAAATATATCTATTCTGGGAGAATGGGTCTGCCGAGGTTTGAGGTTCTGAAGTGGAGGCTAGCACCAGAGCAGAAATATATCTACTCTCGGAGAATGGGTCTGCCGGGGTTTGAGTTTCTGAAGTGGAGGCTACCACCAGAGCAGAGATACGTGATTACCTCACTGTGCTAAGGGCCCGGAAAGCTGCAAATACAGAGCACACCATCCCCTAACTACATTTAGAGACAATGGACGTTAAGGAAGGTTGCAAGACCCCATGCCGTCAATGATACAGAAAGCCACAACTACAGAGCATATCACCCGCTCTCTGTACATGCGCAAGACCCGCCCCCATGCATTTTACCATACAGAAACCACAATCAGAGAGCTCACCACCCACTGACTACACATAGACAGGTGTTGCGGTAGATTGCAAGAGCAACCCCCTTATGAGCTATACCATAGGGTGACATACAAATACAGAGCACAACATCCACTGTCTACAGCAGGGGTCCGCAAACTTTGGCTCTCCAGATCTTTTAGACTACAACTCCCAACAGCCCCAGCCCGCATAGTCAATGGTGATGGATCATGGGAGTCATAGTCCAAAAGACCGTGACATACGCAGATTGCAGTCCTCAGAATATGCAAACACAGCTGTTGGGCAAGACAGCAATACATTCTCCCACTGGCCCCTATGATCCCTTCCATATGGAAAGCTACAACTAGCACATAACAACCACTGTTTACACAAACCCGGGTGTTGGGAAGGTCAGCTCCCCCCACCCTACCGAATCTATCAAGCATTGTTTTGTACGTATGCACTTAGAAGTTCTGAACTGTGCTGCATGCAGATGGGACTACTCTCGAGCCCCATGGACCCACTACCCACAGGTACAGAGTACACCGTTCACAGACTAAGCTTACAATAGTGCTGGGGAAAGTTTCAAGAACCTGCTGCCTTCGGGAAAAGCACACGACCCACTGTCTGCATATACAGCGGCGGCGGCGGCGGCGAGCAAGGCCACCTGGACCAGCACTTTATTGGAACCCCTACCATAGGGGAAGCCTCAACTAGCAGATGAGGCCATGCTAATGGAAACGGAAGTCAGCATCTAGAGCCTGTGCAAATGGCAGATGCTGTGCTTTACAAATACGGTGTAAATCAACACGGTGCAGTAAGCTGCATTAGAATTCAGGAACTCCGAAACAGTGGGATGCAAAGTGGGTGTGTGTGTCCTAAGTGTATGTGTGCATGTATGAGAGGGAGCGCAGAGAGAAAGAGAGAGAAAGAGGGAGATAGAGAAGGAGGGAGGGAGAGAGAGAGAGAGAGAGAGAGAAAGAGAGAGCGCGAGAAGGCGGGAGAGAAAGAGAGAGAGAGAGAGAAAGAGAAGGAGAGAGAAGGAGAGAGAAGGAGAGAGAAGGAGAGAGCGAGAGAGAGGAGGGAGAGAAAGAGCGAGAGCGAGAAGGCGGGAGAGAAAGAGC
The DNA here is from genome assembly GCF_040938575.1 of Ambystoma mexicanum. Lineage (NCBI taxonomy): Eukaryota > Metazoa > Chordata > Amphibia > Caudata > Ambystomatidae > Ambystoma > Ambystoma mexicanum. The sequence continues at coordinate 154,608,443 of NC_090936.1, forward strand.
GAGAGTGAGAAGGAGGGAGGGGGAGGGAGAGAGAGAGAGAGAGAGAGAGCGAGCGAGCGAAGGCGAGAGAGAGGGGAGGGAAGAAGAAAGAGAGAGAGGGGAGGGGGAGAGAGAGAGAAAGAGAGAGAGAGAAAGAGGGGGGAGAAAGAAGGAGGGAGAAAGAAGGAGGGAGAGAGGGGGCGAGAGAGAGGGGAGGGAGAGAGAGCAAAAGAGAGAGAGAGAGAGAGAGAGAGAGAGAGAGAGAGAAAGAAGGAGGGAGAGAGAGGGGAGGGAGAGAGAGCAAGAGAGAGAGAGAAGATGGAGGGAGAGAGAAAGAGAGAGAGGGGAGGGGGAGAGAGAGAGAGAGAGAGAGGAGAGAGAAAGAGAGGGAGAGAGGGGAGAGAGAAAGGAGGAGAGAGAGGTCGAAAGAGAGAGGGGAAGGAGAGAGAGAGAGAGGGGGGGAGTAGAAAAATAGAGGGAGGGAGAGAGAGGGGGAGAAAGAAAGAGGGAGAGAGCGAGAGAGAGGGGAGGGAGAGAGAGAGAGAAAGGGGGGAGAAAGAAGGAGGGAGAGAGGGGGCGAGAGAGAGGGGAGGGAGAGAGAAAGAGAGGGGGAGAGAGAGAAAGGAGAGAGAGCACGAGAGAGAGAAAGAGGGAGAGAGAGAGGGAGAAGAGAAAGAGAGGGAGGGAGGGAGAGAGAGGGAGAGAAAGAGGGAGAGAGAGAAGGCGAGAGGGAGGGGGGGAAGGAGAGAGAAAGAGGGAGAGAGAGAGAGAGGGAAGGAGAGAGAGAGGGGGGAGTAGAACAATAGAGAGAGGGGAGGGAGGGAGAGAGAAAGATAGAGAGGGGAGGGGGAGAGAGAAAGAGAGAGGAGGAGAAAGAGAGAGGGGAGGGGGAGAGAGAGAGAGAAAGTAGGAGAGAGAGGGCGAAAGAGAGAGGGGAAGGAGAGAGAGAAAGAGAAAGAGGGGGGAGAAAGAAGGAGGGAGAGAGGGGAGGGTGAGAGAGAGAGAGAGAGAGAGAGAAAGAGAAAGAGAGACAGAGACAGAGGGCGAAAGAGAGGGGAAGGAGAGAGGGGGGAGTAGAAAAATAGAGGGAGGGAGAGAGAGGGGGAGAAAGAAAGAGGGAGAGAGAGCGAGAGAGAGGGGAGAGAGAGAGAGAAAGAGGGCATGAGAGAGAGAGAGAGAGAGAGTAGGGAGAAAGAGAGGGAGGGAGAGAGAGTGAGAAGAGAGAGTGAGAGGAGAGAAAGATGGAGAGGGAGAGAGGAAGAGAGAGGGGCGATAGAAAGAAGATGAGAGGGAGGGCGAGAGAGAGGGGAAGGAGAGAGAGGGGGAGTAGAAAAATAGAGGGAGGGAGAGAGAGGGGGAGAAAGAGCGAGAGAGAGGGGAGGGAGAGAGAGAGAAAGAGGGCGTGAGAGAGAGTAGGGAGAAAGAGAGGGAGAGAGAGAGAGTGAGAAGAGAGAGAGTGAGAGGAGAGAAAGATGGAGAGGGAGAGAGGAAGAGAGAAAGAAGATGAGAGAGAGGGGGAGTAGAAAAATAGAGGGAGGGAGAGAGAGCGAGAGAGAGGGGAGGGAGAGAGAGAGAAAGAGGGGGAGAAAGAAGGAGAGAGAGAGGGGGCGAGAGAGGGGAGAGAGAGAGAGAGAGAGGGCGTGAGAGGGGAGGGAGGGAGAGAGAAAAAGAGGGGGGAGAACGAAGGAGAGAGAGAGGGGGCGTGAGAGAGAGGGCGAGAGAGGGGAGGGAGAGAGCAAAAGAGAGAGCGGGGAGAGAAAGAGAGGGGGCGAGAGAGAGGGGAAGGAGAGAGAAAGAGAGAGGAGGGGGAGAGAGGAAGAGAGGGGGAGAGAGAGAAAGGAGAGAGCACGAGAGAGAGAAAGAGGGAGAGAGAGAGAGAGAGAGAGAGGGAGGGAGGGAGAGAGAAAGAGAGGGGGAGAGAGAGAGAGAAAGAGAGCAAGAGGGAGAGCAAGAGGGAGAGAGAGCGAGAGAGAGAGGGGAGGGAGAGATGGAAAGAGTGAGAGAGGGGAGAGAGAAAGAGAGCGAAAGAGAGGGAGAGACAGAGAGGGGAGGGAGAAAGAGAGGGAGAGATCTTGGTTCATAAAGGGGTACATGTTGCATACATCAAATATTAGCCGCAAACAAAAGCCACTCGTCACAAATACATGTGTAGTATTTCAGACTCACATGACCGAGTCAGGTTGCATTGTACATTGCAGTCCATCGCACAAGAGTCATGTTTTTAAGAGTACCAGCATAAGCTCGGCCAGGCTGTTAGCATGCTTTTGCCTGGGATTACAATGCCCTCTGGGCAGGAGAGAGTCAGTGCTGCAGCAGGGTTTTACAGTCAGGATTTTGCCTGACCAGCATGACATTGAAAATCACAGCTGCGGCTTCTCCCTGACCCTGCATCTTCCCCCAGGGGCACTGGCATTGATGGAATGCCTCTTACCATATGAAGGAGGGAAGGGGAGATTCTGGACAGTGGGGAAATGGAACTTGAATTACGGGAAATGTGGCAATATCATGTGTGCCTGAGAAACAGTAATAATTTAGATGAACCAGAAAAATAGGGACAATTTGCACACCTAACTAATGAGCAATGGGGGGTACCAAGATGACAACCCTTAAGAGTCTCGGGAGCTAAGAACCTGCCAATCTTGCAGCATGACCAGGAACTTAATCAGTTCTTTCTATGCTAAAATATGAGATGTACCAGGGTCCGGAATTTCCCCTATTGCACAGCATTTGCAAATCACCTTGTAACAAGGACGCTCTCTCCGAGGATTCATTTCACCCACTCCCCTCTTGCGCCTTTCCCCAATTTTCTGTATGCACTATGAAATATTCTGTATACCAGTAGCCTTTTATAAAACAACAACAAAATGAAAGAATCAGTAAAAATATAATAAACAAGAGTCATTGGCATGAGTGGCACTGTGTGCCATAGCCGCAGAGGAACGCTTGGGTACCAGTGGAATATAGTGGCATTAGTAATGAGGGACATTGGACCAAATAATATATTTTGAAACTTGTACATTGAAACATGCCACCACATGGCGGCCTCAGGGTGCCGAAACAGTGCCGCCATCAAGTTATTCATGCAAAGCCTGCTTGCCACAAGGGTGTTGTCAGGATCAATCTGGTGAGTACAAAGGCAGCAAATATGGCAAGGGAAATGTGCACAAAATCGCACAGTGAATAACCTTGAATCAAACAACGTGCACACAAGAACCAAGACTCATGTATACTAAAACCCAGGAGTGCAGATAGAGTGAAACAATAATACAAATATATGAAAAGGGATGTGGGGTAAGCACTTAGAACCTCCTTATGACTGAAAGCTAAGTCGGCAAACTCCTTACCCACTATGCTATTACAGATACTGACAGCGCTAAACCCACGTAGAGGGCAAGCAAGGACAGGATCTGTGAGCTGACACTCTTGATGATATTGAAATAAATAACTTAAAGACAGTACTCACGAGGACTGGAAATACCACTAGAATGTCAGTAAGCCCACGAACCCTGTTGATCAAACAGGGACCCAGAAGGCTATAACAGCAATGGGTGGAGGATAACTAAATACATAAGACTCAAGACAAGGGGCAAGTAAGAATTGTGATTATAGAATAGTGAGGAAAACAAAGGCATTCACACAGGAGCTAGCTACAACAGCACACCACACCTAATAATCAATGGAAATAAATGCAGAAGTGCAAGGGAAAACATGGAATGGATTCCAATAGAAAGTAAGGAGCAGGGAAAACGATATTACAAAAGGCAAACATCTCCCACCCCTCCAAGGAATAAAGGCAGGAAGCTAAATCTATAAAGGGAAAGACTAAAGCATCAACTTTTTCAGTAGCAAAGGACAACATCAAAGAAAAAGAGAACACAGGCAAAATGGGCTGCATCAAAGGGGAAAACACTGAGAAAGGCTGCCTGCAGACAGAGGAAGACAGAAAGGGAAATCCAGAAAGCAGAAATCAATTAAGCACATAAATTAGAAATCCAGGGTAGAGGAACAAGAAACAGAAACTAGGAGCAAAGCGCAAAGCTAAGAACCAGGAACAAGGGACCAGTCACAACAGGAACACTGCAACAATGACCAGCGCTGGACTGAAGCAAACTGAGGCTTTTAAAGCTGCTTAACGAGCACACCCCTCAGGTGTGCCGCTTGCTGCACCTGCAGCCACAGGTGTTGCCTATCCTCCACCCAACCTTGTCCAGCAAGGGAGGAGATGAAGCAGTGAGCCAGGCATTCAGGGAAGCATAGTCATTAGATTAAAGAAGCATGCTGGCTGCCAAAAACCTGGAATGGATCCGGAAGGGAAGTAAATTGGAAAATAAGGTTTTAGCGCTCCCAATTCATCACAGCACTGTAGCATTAGTTTCAGAGGAAATGTCCAGTAGGGAATAAACCCCAAAACATGCCCCCAAGTGGCGGGAACGGGAGCGAAGGGAGCGAGTTGTGACAGTATACCCCCTCCAACGGCCGTCTCCAGGCGACCGTCACCCGCACAAAACATCTTCCTTCCATGATAGGAGCGCTTTGTCTTTGGAGGTGGCACTGATGGAAACGGTAGCCTGTGGGCAAAAGCAGATGGACTGGAATGAATAGAATCAGGCTGCAGTCTAGAAGAGTCATAGGCAGGCTTATGGTGAGGAAGAGTCTCATGGTTCGAAGAAAGGCATGAAGGACTTGCAGGACATGAAGCAAAGTTGGAAGGTCCAGGAAGCTCAGTCACTGGGAGTGGACACTTATAAGTCTTTGAAGAGGGAGGCAGGCTGGTGCAACATGCCTTAGACAATGGCAGAAGCTCTGTTAGCCTTTCTGCCGAGAGTGGACACGCAGGAGGTGAGGAAACTGCAGGTTTCAAGAAATGTTTATGTTCAGCAAAAGAAGGTGGCGGCCGAGGTAGAGGTTCGGATCTTCTTCTGTCATCCATCTGGGAAAAGGCTTGTGGTTGAAAGTGACTAAGGTTTGACTGCATATGTTCCATGCCTTGGAGGCCTGGAAGTCCTTTGGGTTGTTCGAGGCTGGCACTCCCGCCCGGTGACAGTCGTGTAGCCACCTTGTTGCACGTGGGATACAACCGCAGGGACGTTTGGCATACTGCTAGGAGTGATAGACGCAGTACTTAGTACATCAGGCACACTCACAGCAGGAGCAATAACAGGCACATCTTGAACTGCAGCAGGCATTCCCTTCCTTTGGCTACTAGCACCCAACTGGTGCTGCTGCTGGGGGGGCCGTGCCCGTCCCCTCCCTCAGGCTCATGTGTGATCCGGCAACAAAAAAGCTGTCAAGCGGCTGATCCGAACTGGGCCCCAGATGCGAACCACCCAGCCCGCTATCCTGGTCGGCTACTTGTTCGGTGACTGGGCCGTGGCGGATGGTATCCGTCTCCCTCTCGTAATACTCCAGGCAAGTCCAATGGCCTCGCATGTAAGGCTCTCCCGAGTCGTGATCCAGCTTGATGTTTCTGAAGTGAGAGCTGGTAGAAGTTTCAGACTCAGATGTTGCATATTCGGGAGGCTCTGATGCTACAGTCAAGCAGTTGGGAGAATCGTCTTGTGTAAAAGGCAGGCATTCTGGTGATCCCCCTGAAGCATAAGAAGGGCAGGCTGGACGTTCATCAGTAATAAATGGTTGGGATTCAGGAGGAATCTCTGGAGCAGAAGAATATGCAGCAGGATCTGACAGTGTAGACAGGTACACCTCCGATATTGGCAGCGAGGCTGAGCAGGATACAGGTCTCTCATGAACTGAAGCCAAACTAGCAGTAGGCTCTGGGACCGAAGACATGCACTTAGAATGTACTACCGGAGGCTCCATGGCTGAAGGATAATCAGCTGGATGAGTCACTGTAGCCGAAGACAGGCATGCCAGAGGAAATTCTGAGGCTGAAGGCATGCAAGCTGGAGCCATCTCGTTAGCTGAAGACAACTTGTCAAGGTCTTTGGCACTGACCACGTACATGTTGAAGGCTCTTGAGTGAATGGCAGACATGGCAGTTGTTCATTGATTGAAGACATGTGTGCCAAAGATGACTGCAGAGCTGTGGACTGGATAATATAAGAGTCAATGGTTGTAGGAGGACAGACTGAAGTCCCAGAAGTCGACAGACACATTTGTGGCTCAGGAATGGAAAACACCTTTAGGGCAGTTGACTCCTTGGCACCAGTAACCAAAGACTGAGCTGTACCCCTGCAGTCCCTCTCCTTAGTGGATGGCACAGAGTCTCTTCCTTTGTAGAAGTCAATATCAACCAGAGGAATCACCATAGTAAAGTCTCTGTTAATCAGGATTTTGTCAATTGTCCATTCCTCTGTCTTAGCTTCTGAAAGTGGCAGATTAACAATCAACAGTTCAGGAATCGCCTGCCAGGTTTTTGGTTCCGTATACTGTGGAATGAGTCCATCAAAACCTGAAATCTGTACTGTCTGACTGTTCGTTGTGACCAAAATTGGCAGAAGGAAGAGCGAACACAGAGGTAGCATCGTTTTCCACATCAACTTGAACGTCTACTTCAGTCTCAGCAGCTAGATCAAGAGCAGAACCTAAGCCTACAGTAGTGACTGATTCTGTGTATGCCACCATTGTGGATTGTGTTTGGAAATAAGAAGCTGGTATGTGTTCAAGCTCAGAGTTATGTCAAACTGCTACACAGGAAATCTTAGGTAAAGGAGTGGCTTGTAAATCTTCAGCTAACTGCAATCCCTGACAAACAGCAGAACAATTGTCAGAAACTGTGCCCAGATTAAGCGCTGTGCTAGAAGAAAGACTTTCACTCCCAATAGATCTAACATATTGACAAATATCATGGTTTACCAAAGTCTCTGCACTCAGGGGCTGAACAGTGTTCACTTCATCAACATCAACGGATAAAGTCTGAGGTGTATTCAGTAAAGAATGCAAGGTTTTATTCTCTTCTTGTAAAGAAATGAATTCTTGTTTTAACTCCTCAAGCTTAGCTCTTAGCATGTCCTGCATTAACTGTACATCACTATCAGTAGGCACAGGGGGAGGCATGGTGGCATCAGGGCTGGATCCTGCACTAGCAATATGAATGTGCACCGATTGTACATTGTCATCTACTGCTTGCAGGTTCTGTGATTTATACTTTCTCTTACCAACTTGGTCTGTGTTTCCCTTCAGCAAACTATTGACATTAGACCTCTTGGCATTAGGGACTACAGTATGTACTTGTGCAAAGGAGTATGCTTTAGACTGAGGGTAGAAAACAGAAGTTATGCAAGGAACCCCTCCATTCTTTATGTTTGTATCATGAAACTGTTCAATCTGAGGTGAAGCACAACTGGAATCATGGGGTTCAACAACAGAGGTACTCTTGTATAATAAGTCTAACAGTGTGTTGTTTTCTGCTGCTAAAGCTTGTGCTGACATAGAATCTGGATCAGAATAAAAGACAGAACTAGGATCAGGCAATGTAAGATGTGCCATCCTGTGGGAAAAATACTCTGCACGTAAATGCCCATTCGTGACAAGGAGTTCATTTAAGTCAGGACTAGTGATTTGATTGTCACAGGTAAATGTAGGGGAAGCTTTCTGTACAAACTTGTTAGAGGCCTTGCTGCCTTTCTTTCTTAAACTTGCCATATTCAATGGGAATTTAGGGCTGGTCATTCTGTCAGGATTAATCAGGTGAGTACAAAGGCAGCGAATATGGCAAGGGAAATGTGCACAAAATCGCACAGTGAATAACCTTGAATCAAACAACGTGCACACAAGAACCAAGACTCATGTATACTAAAACCCAGGAGTGCAGATAGAGTGAAACAATAATACAAATATATGAAAAGGGATGTGGGGTAAGCACTTAGAACCTCCTTATGACTGAAAGGAAAGTCGGCAAACTCCTTACCCACTATGCTATTACAGATACTGACAGCGCTAAGCCCACGTAGAGGGCAAGCAAGGACAGGATCTGTGAGCTGACACTCTTGATGATATTGAAATAAAGAACTTAAAAACAGTACTCACGAGGACTCGAAATACCACTAGAATGTCAGTAAGCCCACGAACCCTTTTGATCAAACAGGGACCCAGAAGGCTATAACAGCAATGGGTGGAGGATAACTAAATACATAAGACTCAAGACAAGGGGCAAGTAAGAATTGTGATTATAGAATAGTGAGGAAAACAAAGGCATTCACACAGGAGCTAGCTACAACAGCACACCACATCTAATGATCAATGGAAATAAATGCAGAAGTGCAAGGGAAAACATGGAATGGATTCCAATAGAAAGTAAGGAGCAGGAGCAGGTAAAACGATATTACAAAAGGCAAACTTCTCCCACCCCACCAAGGAATAAAGGCAGGAAGCTAAATCTATAAAGGGAAAGACTAAAGCATCAACTTTTTCAGTAGCAAAGGACAACATCAAAGAAAAAGAGAACACAGGCAAATTGGGCTGCATCAAAGGGGAAAGCACTGGGAAAGTCTGCCTGCAGACAGAGGAAGACAGAAAGGGAAATCTAGAAAGCAGAAATCAATTAAGCACATAAATTAGAAATCCAGGGTAGAGGAACAAGAAACAGAAACTAGGAGCTAGGCGCAAAGCTAAGAACCAGGAACAAGGGCCTAGTCACAACAGGAACACTGCAACAATGACCAGCGCTGGACTGAAGCAAACTGAGGCTTTTAAAGCTGCTTAACGAGCACACCCCTCAGGTGTGCCGCTTGCTGCACCTGCAGTTACAGGTGTTGCCTATCCTCCACCCAACCTTGTCCTGCAAGGGAGGAGATGAAGCAGTGAGCCAGGCATTCTGGGAAGCATAGTCATTAGATTAAAGAAGCATGCTGGCTGCCAAAAACCTGGAATGGATCCGGAAGGGAAGTAACTTGGAAAATAAGGTTTTAGCGCTCCCAATTCATCACAGCACTGTAGCATTAGGTTAGGAGGAAATGTCCAGTAGGGAATAAACCCCAAAACATGCCCCCAAGTGGCGGGAACGGGAGCGAAGGGAGCGAGTCGTGACAGGTGTGGTGTGCCAGGTACGGTAAAAGGGCGTCCTCCAAGGATACCCAAGAGCAATGACAGACACTTAAGATGGAGGAGGGTCCCACCAAACAGCCAACAGATGCGTCTGATGAGTAACAGACCTGGTGGGCAGGTGTGAGGAGCACTGCAGATCCCGGCACGTATGGCTATTAATAGCCTTAAAGCTGAGTGCCACGGAAGATGCCTACTGGCCAAGGCATTCGAGTGCACTGGGGAACGCGCAATGAGTAGCCAAGATCACAGGTGCTGGTACCGATTGGCACCAGAAACATTCAAAATGATGCACTTGCCAGTAGCTATACTCGGCCACTGTCGCTCAGACCATGCCAGGGAGGAAGTGTAGAAATACTGGCACAGCAAACCTTTGATAGCAACTCTGAGGGACAGCGGAAGTACTGGGGGGCACGGGACCATGGCACTTAATGGCCATCTGGGCCATTGACTGATACTCAAGTGGTGTCCTCAAGTAGAGTAAGTATAATAATAATATGTGTATTATTAGTAGTAGTAGTAATAATAATAATACTACGAGGAAGAACAATGATAACTGTTTATATTTTTGGTTATTTGGTAGCCTGGCAGACATTTCGACCACAATGAATAACAGCACAAACAGCAGAGGCAGGCGCTAGACAGGTTCCTTTGCTAAGGTGTCATGATCGCATACAAGGGGTGAGCTAGTTGGTGAAGTGGTAATGGAATAGTTAATAGAAAGAGGACAATTTGTGACAAGGGTCACTGGCCAATATTTACACGGGTCCAATAGAAAAATGCACATTTGAATGAACTCCAGGTAGGGGAGGCAGGGCGGTCAAATGAGGTGAGCCTGAGGTACTCCTTCGCTGGTCACCAAGTGGAGATTGAGTGTGGTCATGAATACCTCAAGAGATTGGAGAGCTACCATCATATCTATGGGGTACTATCAAGAAGAAGAGGAAGTGGGAGGTGGTACAGGGTGGGAGGGGACAGGGACGTTGTGGAGAGGTGAGGAGCAGAAAGCACAGAAGGGAAATTGAGTCATCAAGACATTTGTGCGTAAAGTCAGGCACGGATTTGAAGGCAAGGAGCAGGAACTTGAAGAGGGAGCCGTTTTACATTGAGAGCAATCCGGCATGGGGTCAGGATGCCGAGCTGGAAGAGGATCTAGGTAGGTTGTAAAGGGCGAGGGACTTTTTTGAGATGTGTGAAGAAGGAGAGGGAAAGACCCGGGAGTAGGCTACAGCAGAAATCGAGCTTGTGACAGTTTTCGGCTTAAGGTTTCGGTTGAGCAGAGGGTAAAGCGGGGTCACAATTTCCTGATATTTAGAAGGTTAATCCTAGATAAAGTGGCTGTGATAAGGTGGTTGACCTTCAGCCTGGAAAAGAGGAGCTGATGGCGTCGCTTCACTTCATGTGACAGCAACACAACTGCCTTCCTTGGTAAGTTGAGGGGAGAGAGAGAAAGTGGTGACGTCTGTATTTACGGCAGTGGGAGTGACAGTGCTGTGAGGGGAGTCCATCTTTTGTTTACAGCCATCAAGGAGAGTTGAGGCAATGAGAGTTAAAGAGGTCAGTGAGGGAGGAGGGTTCATTGTATAGGTTTTGGACATTAGAGAGGCACAGAGTCTGGTCTCTAGGGGAGCAAGAGGGAGTAGGAAGAGCAGGTGGGGTTTCCAGGGATACGAGTGGGGTAGATGAGGTTAGCGTGGCTACGGTAGGGGCAGGAATAGGGATCAAGGTGTCGTTTGAGAAAATGCAAGGAGAATAGGAATAAGAGGTGGGGGTGGTTGGGAGTAGTAGACATGTTAGTATAGTTTGAACCTACTAATGTATGCATGCACACCGAGTTTATAAACATTCTCTACTGAAATCTCTGGGTACATTAAAAAAAGACTATGGGTGCAGGGGAGGAATACAGGCCCTGGCACGAGGCCGACACAATATACAATTAGTACAACGTGTCTATCATAGAATACACTCCTGTCCCCTGCACACCTATATAACTGAACATACAGTCAACAATTTAGCCAAATGGTTCATGCTTTTTAATATGTACAATAAATCAAAACACACATGTTCACGTATACATAAATGCAGAATATAGATTTATGTATATGTATATGTGAACATGTGTGTTTTGATTTATTGAACATATTAAAAAGCATTAACCATTTGGCTAAATTGTTGACTGTATGTTCAGTTATACAGGTGTGCAGGGGAAGGGAGTGTCTTATATGATGGACACTTTGTACTAATTATGGTAGTATAGTTTGTCAGGGAACGCAGAAGCACCAAGTGAGGGAGCTGGTAGTCGGGAGAAGCATTAAGGTGAGTGGGGCGTGGTGTCCAGATAGCGGTATGGAGGGTGCTAGTGAGGGGGGCTGTGGATTTGAGGGAGCCAGGTGGGGGGTGGATCTGTTTACTGCGTTGAGACTGGTGTGGTTAGAGGTGAGGGTGGGTGCTTGAAGTCCTCAACTCTAGCAGGCCCGAACAGGATCAAATACAAGCCGCCCTTAGCATAGGTTCCTTTTACCAGGTACGCCCGGAAGGGTGGACGTTGAGGCGGTCAGTGGTGGGGGTGGGGGGTTAAGTCATGTGAGGAGGATGCCAATCTAAAGCCCAGACAGCCCTGATTGATGTTGCAATGATCTCCAGCCGGCTTCCAGAGGCGCAGTAGAAGGCTGCTGTGGGGGAACGAGGGAACCCCAGCGTCGGGATGGAACACAACACAGAGATGAGGCACGGGAGGCCCCACCTCTCCGCCCTCTAGAACAGCACAGAGATGAGGCACTGGAGGCTCACCTCTCCTCTCTCTGGAACAGCACTGAGATGAGGCACGGGAGGCTCATCTCTCCTCTCTCTAGAACAGCACGGAGATGAGGCACGGGAGGCTCACCTCTCCTCTCTCTGGAACAGCACAGAGATGAGCACGGGAGGCTCACCTCTCCTCTCTCTGGAACAGCACGGAGATGAGGCACGGGAGGCTCACCTCTCCTCTCTCTGGAACAGCACGGAGATGAGGCAGGGGAGGCTCACCTCTCCGCTCTCTGGAACAGCACGGAGATGAGGCACGGGAGGCTCACCTCTCCTCTCTCTGGAACAGCACGGAGATGAGGCATGGGAGGCCCCACCTCTCCGCCCTCTGGAACAGCACAGAGATGAGGCACGGGAGGCTCACCTCTCCTCTCTCTGGAACAGCACGGAGATGAGGCACGGGAGGCCCCACCTCTCCGCCCTCTGGAACAGCACGGAGATGAGGCACGGGAGGCTCACCTCTCCTCTCTCTGGAACAGCACGGAGATGAGCACGGGAGGCCCCACCTCTCCTCTCTCTGGAACAGCACGGAGATGAGGCACGGGAGGCTCACCTCTCCTCTCTCTGGAACAGCACGGAGATGAGGCACAGGAGGCTCACCTCTCCGCTCTCTAGACCGAAGGTGACAATACAAACGCAATAGTAATACTAAGTACCGTTATTAATAATTATTGGTTTTCATAACATCTAATTCTACTTTGTACCACTTCCTACACATGGAACACAGAGGCCCGGATTCACAGAGCGCTCTCATATGGGGCGTCGCCATTATACAACGCTTCTGTGAATTAGGACCATTGGGTTCACTCAAAGCCAGAATTGCCAGGGTCCGAGCCTCCAGAGCCGCAGTCACACCAGGTTTTCAGGGTGACCACAGAGTACAACAATGTCTCACATTTAGGTTCCCTGTATGCAAATGTGATTGCAGATGTGTTTTGGGTGGATATCCTGCAAACATGCAGTGGATTTGGCCCTTGAGGACAGCACTTGGAGACCCCTTTTTGAAACACATTTTAAAAGGCCTAGTCAACTCAAATTTTCAGAGCAAACACGAGCACCTCCCGAATCCTTGGGGTACGCATGAACTGTTTAAATGCTGACATGCGAGCGCGAAATTGGGCTCCGAGCTTTTGTCCTAGCCATAAAATAGGCTGTCATTATTTTTAGCAGAAACCCGCCCTTGCATGAAATCGCATCTTTCTCCGAGAAGTCTCCTATGCTTGCGCACGCGCGCCAAAAGACTTGCAAATTAAAACCACGATTGGAAATTCTGTCGCTTAGAATTATTTTAAAAATGTTGCCAAGCATCGAAGCAATTAAAACGAAAAAACAACGTCTACCTTTATCTGGAAACATCTCCGTTTTATTGTAATGATTTATGTATGGCTACATTTAGGGACGGTGTCTTTAAAAAAAAATCCTTTTCCAGCGTCGGTAGAGAGAGGGGGAGGCGAGAGGAAGAGAGGGAGCGAGAGAAACAGAGGTGCAAAGGGAGAAAGAAGAGAGGAGAGGAGAGAGAGAGAAAGAGAGGTGCAGAGGGAGAAAGGAGAGGAGAGAGAGAGAGAGAGAGAGAGAGAGAGAGAGAGAGCGAGAGAGAGAAAGAGAGGTGCAGAGGGAGAAAGAAGAGAGGGGAGAGAGGAGAGAGAGAGAGAGAAACAGAGGTGCAGAGGGAGAAAGAAGCGAGAGGAGAGAGAGAGAGAGAGAGAGAGAGAGAGAGAGAGAGAGACTGTGTAATAAGCACAAGATGTAATGGACAGCACTCATCTGTGTAAAGATATATCGGTCATTTCAATTTGCTTCCAAATAAAAGGTGCCGTTTGCTGTTTCCAGGAAGGCTGAGCTAAGCAAGAAACATATCATTTGAAAGGCAGAGCTTAGGAAGAGTCCCGAAGGCTGAGTAGGAGCAGTCTCCCAACACACATCCTTTGAAAGGGAGAATTTAGGAAGAGTCCTGAATGCTGAGTAGAAGCAGTCTCCCAACAAGCATCCTTTGAAAGGGAGAATTTAGGAAGAGTCCTGAATGCCGAGTAGGAGCAGTCTCCCAACACACATCCTTTGAAAGGGAGAATTTAGGAAGAGTCCTGAATGCTGAGTAGGAGCAGTCTCCCAACACACATCCTTTGAAAGGGAGAATTTAGGAAGAGTCCTGAATGCTGAACAGAAGCAGTCTCCCAACAAGCATCCTTTGAAAGGGAGAATTTAGGAAGAGTCCTGAATGCTGAGTAGGAGCAGTCTCCCAACAAGAATCCTTTGAAAGGGAGAGCTCTGGAAGAGTCCCGAAAGCTGAGTAGGAGCAGTGTCCCAACACACATACTTTGAAAGGGAGAATTTAGGAAGAGTCCTGAATGATGAGAAGGAGCAGTGTCCCAACACACATCCTTTGAAAGGGAGAGCCCAGCGAAGAGTCCAGAAAGCTGAGTAGGAGCAGTCTCCCAACACACATCCATTGAAAGGGATAATTTAGGAAGAGTCCTGAATGCTGAGTAGGAGCAGTGTCCCAACACACATCCTTTGAAAGGGAGAATTTAGGAAGAGTCCTGAATGCTGAGTAGGAGCAGTCTCCCCACACACATACTTTGAAAGGGAGAATTTAGGAAGAGTCCTGAATGATGAGTAGGAGCAGTCTCCCAACAAGCATCCTTTGAAAGGGAGAGCTCAGGAAGAGTCCAGAAAGCTGAGTAGGAGCAGTGTCCCAACACACATACTTTGAAAGGGAGAATTCAGGAAGAGTCCTGAATGCTGAGTAGGAGCAGTCTCCCAACACACATCCATTGAAAGGGAGAATTTAGGAACAGTCCTGAATGCTGAGTAGGAGCAGTCTCCCAACACACATCAATTGAAAGGGAGAATTTAGGAAGAGTCCTGAATGCTGAGTAGGAGCACTCACCCAACACACATCCTATGAAAGGGAGAGCTCAGGAAAAGGCCAGAAGGTTTTGTCAGGTAGAGATGAGGGCCTTTTTTCGATCCACTTAATCAGCCATGCTGAGCACGCTCAGAAGCTAGTAGAGATACCTTGTTGGGATAAGATGGGGAACTCCTTAATCCACACTGGCACCATGGTGTGTCTGGGGCACCAGTTCACAGAGAAGATGCCGGATGGGAACGCCAGGGGAATAGAATACTGAAACTTGCATATTGCCCCCGCATATACATATGCAAGTACTCTGATGCATGAAAGGGACTCATCCCTCTCCCACGAGCTTACATAAGTCCTGGATGCATGAGCCACACTCATATATGCATATATATATATATATATATATATATAGCCATACGTTAACCGAGTGGTGGGTTCGCGCAGTAACGCTGACATTGTGCAATGCTATATGTCACCAGGTGCACCCAAGCTCCATTTAGAAGGTCTCTCCCCCACCCCTCCCCCACACTTGCTCCCTTCTAAGTGGCTCTCTGTGGGTGCATCCTTTAGTAACATAATGCATGTGCATGGGCAACAGGTTTCCCCCCTTTAAATCGGGAACGCCCCATGCAAATGAGGGAGTGCTGCAAGGCACACCCACGAAGTGGAGCCGGTGCACTTTTGATGTTCCAGAGTGCGCTTTGCGGCCCTTTCTGTAGCGCCAGCGTGCGCTCCCTGAAGGCCACATGGCACAGGGCACCTGCCTGGTAATAAGGAGTGATCATTTCCCATAGGCTACATACGCGTGCAGTCTGGGTCACAACTGCGCTATGACGTTGGCCATAGGTGTGCTTTCTATTTGGATCTGTCAGGCGGCATAGTGACAGTACACTTTATTGTGATCGTGGGGTACACAGCCACACACTCTCAAACCCATATGCCTTGCTTATCAAAATATATGCATTTTCATGTGTGCTCCTTTTGAAGAGTGACTACAAGAATGAATGGATCTAACATCATAGAAACCTACAAGAGGTGGGGCATTGGGAGGGGGAGGGAGAGAACAATCCCTGCTATGCAAAAGAGACTCGGCCCTTGCAAATGAGCCGAGCAGATAAAATAGCCATTTAAATTAATTGTAATGTAATAGGTTTATTTATAACGCACTTAATACCCAGAAGTGTCTAAGCGCGGACAGGGGGATCGAACCTGTGATGCTCCGCATCATTTTGCTTCCAAGGGGAGCGCATTGCCCCTGAGCTATCCTCCTGCAACATCAAAGAGTGATGAGCGTTTCAGTGTTCTGTGAAAATCCTGCAAATGTCTAGCAGGAGAGATGAGTGGGAGGGAGAGAAAGGGATCAAGGGAGGGAGAAAGGAAGAGAGAGAGAGAGAGAGAGAGAGAGAGAGAGAGACCTATGCAGAGAGAGGCAGGACACAAAGAAACAGAGAGAAAGAGCAGAGGAAGAGAGCTAGAACATGAAAGAGTCAGAAAGAGAGACATGGACAGAGAACATTTGAAATAGAGAAAGAACAAGAATGTGTAAGAGACATAGAGAAAGGCAGATAAAGAGTAAATATAGAGAAAGAGAAAGCTAGAGTAAGAATGATAGAAAAAGTAAAGGAGAGTGGGTGAAAGTGAATTAGAGAGAACTAGAGCTAGAAAAAGAGAGCAAGAAAGAGAGAGCGTGATCTCAGAATGACCTGCTTGCAATGCAAGGGAACTCCACCATTGATTATTTGCTATTGATAAAGCAGTGACTATGATTGTTATGAGAGTGTCCTCCACAAGTGTGGCTCCCCGGTGCTGTGGTTGAATCATTGTAACACACCATAATATAGTGATGTCTCAGCTTGACAATAAAGACCACACCCGCAAGCCTTTGCGGGACACTGAGGCACGAGATGCTCAAAAACAGAGGCCTCCTGTGGCTCTCTCCTGTGGCATCCCGAGGCATCCTTAGGAATGTAACAACTGGCGCTGAGTCAAGGCTTAATCTGTGCCTCTGACGCATCCAAATGCACTCCGCATCCCTGGTCGTAATACAGTCAGAGCCCTGTGTGTGTCATCAGTGCAATGCCCTCAGTAAGCCTTGTGAAGAACTACCTCTCCAAGATCAAGCCTTCACAAGATTCACTGTTTGATACAATCGTGCAGATCAAGCCTTCACAAGATTCACTGTTTGATACAATTGTGCAGATCAAGCCTTCACAAAATTCACTGTTCGATAAAATCTTGCGGATCAAGCCTTCACAAGATTCACTATTTGATACAATCTTGCGGATCAAGCCTTCACAAGATTCACTGTTTGATACAATCTTGCGGATCAAGCCTTCACAAGATTCACTGTTTTATAAAATCTTGCGGATCAAGCCTTCACAAGATTCACTGTTTGATACAATTGTGCAGATCAAGCCTTCACAAAATTCACTGTTCGATAAAATCTTGCAGATCAAGGCTTCACAAGATTCACTGTTTGATACAATTGTGCGGATCAAGCCTTCACAAGATTCACTGTTTGATACAATCTTGCAGATCAAGCCTTCACAAGATTCACTGATTGATAAAATCTTGCGGATCAAGCCTTCACAAGATTCACTGTTTGATACAATCTTGCGGATGAAGCCTTCACAAGATTCACTGTTTGATACAATTGTGCAGATCAAGCCTTCACAAAATTCACTGTTCGATAAAATCTTGCGGATCAAGCCTTCACAAGATTCACTATTTGATACAATCTTGCGGATCAAGCCTTCACAAGATTCACTATTTGATACAATCTTGCGGATCAAGCCTTCACAAGGTTCACTGCTCGATACTCACGATGGTGAGGCCTCTGGTAGACTGCTCTGAATGATGTGGCTAGGGAGCCTAGACAACGATTTCCAGTCCACCAAAGAAACTGACAGAGGTGTACAGCGCTCAATGCTCCCTCATTTGGTGGGAGAAGCTGTATATGAAAGGTTGTCATCACCATAGAACATCTGAACTATTTCCCTCCCACCAGAGAAGACGACACAGAGGTGTAAAGCACTCCATGATCCTTCATCTGGTGAGAGAAGATGCACATGAAAAGTTGCTGTCAATATAAAACATCTGAACTATTTCCCGGGTACCGGAGAAACTGACAAAGAAGTTTAAAGCGCACTATGTTCCTTCATCTGGTGAGAGAAGATGCACGTGAAGGGTGTTTGTCGCAGTGGAACATCGGAAATGAGGATGATTATGATATGATATGATGTAAACACATACAGCCGTCAAAGTGCTTCTGCATCCACGGGTGAACTCAGATCACAAAAGGCTCAACTTGCAGCATGCGAGACAGGAACACAAGGAATCACTCGATAGCTTCCCCAACAGGGTTGTCACCTGGTGAGTTTGTGAAAGGTACCTGACACTGAAGATAATGTGTGCACTGGTTATTCAAGTGTGCCATTTATGAAAACATCTTCTGTGCATCTACAGATAATCAAAATTGCCTACAACCACTGGCGTGCAGACACCAACGCATTAGCCATAGAATCTGCAATAGAAAGGCTCAAGTGAATGGGAGTGAAAGCCTTCACGACAGACAGCACAAAGGGCTCAAATTCGGCCCACCCTACAAAAGTAGGGGACATCAAACCACGTCAGAAGCCTCTGTCAGGTGGACACTGCAAAGGCAAGCCACATGTGTTTGGCAAATGCTCTGCATGAAACTATGCCTGTTGATAGTGTGGCAAACTCAAACTTTTCCCTTCAGTCTCCAGAGCCACAAACAAGCAACACTTGTGTATGAGCACGATATAAATATCATATCATATCATACATACAGCTCAATGCTTGGAGAGTGGTAGTCAGAATTGAGGCCACCAACCATCAAATGGATTAGAGGTAGAAGCAGTGAGATCCCCAAGCTTGGAAGTAGTGTTCCTGGAGGTTGAACACATCCTGATAACATAAGACATCTTGATGGGCTGCCCACAGCCACAGGTGCTTTGCTATTATTCACTTTATGATTCTGGAACAACTTCTATGATTACCAAGAGGTTTGTACATTGATTCTATATTTAAGAAATGTTGACTGAAGAACAGATTATCACAACAGAGACACCCCCTTCGTTTTGAGAAACGTTATGTTTCAGTATTTCTACACGTGATTTCTTTTTTCTAACATCTTATTTGAGACTTTTTAATTGACTATTATGATTTTGTAATAATGCAGTTAAGATTGGTATACACAAACGTAGTCTACTGTGTATTCTCCTAATAATTGTCACCGAACATATCTATTCTTTTGATTCTTTATTGACAGATGTATATATAAGAGTATCAGAAAGTAATCTTGATATTTAAATAATAAAGTCATTTTGGAGGCATATAGTCTTCATTATCTGGGTTTTATGTTTGCAACGAGGAACCACTTAACGATAGTAAAAACATTAGGTTGTGGACAAAGTTTACGCCATGATAATACAAATGAAAATCATCCATGCAAAATTCTGTCAATTTTCCTTGTCCCCTCTACTACAATTTCATGAGTAGAAAGTGGTCCTGAAGATTACTTACGGCCTAGAGGTACCCCCTTCAATTAGGGATTGGAGATATTGAAAGGTCGATTATGGAGATCGGTTTTAGGGCTCTCAAATTCGCTCCCACTTCCTGTTATACTCTGGGAATTGAATGTGTCTTCCTGGTGGTTTACATATAAATGCAATAGGATTGGATTATAATGTAAGATTAAATCAGACACAGGCTCTAACTTATTTAATTAACTCAGACATGTGCATATAAAGAGAGAAGAAGATAAGATCATGAGTTTGATGAGTTCTTGTCAAGATATTTGAACAGAAGTGGATATCAATGTGGACAAGGGCCCTTAGGTATGAAACAAAAGCTAAACGATTGGGATAGGGTGGAAACATGATACACATTTCCAACATTTTAATTGCATAGAGAATATTGCATTACCTCTGGGTCTGTTGAAGCCTCTGCCTTATTTGTCAAAATACCCATCAAGAAAGTTTAGAATGTGAATTGTTTGCTTACCCTGGAGGTTCTAGGCCCTAGGACTGGTTTGGCACCAGATACAAGGGTGTGTAAACTCTGTAATCTACAAGAAATGTAAACCCTTAGACATCTGGTTCCTGAAAGCACCTTCTTGAACGAATTGAAGGTGAAAGACAGTATTTTAATTTTTATGAATTAAGAATTGTGCATTCTGTATTTTTCTATTAATTGATGATTTTATGAAGCTGTGTTTGATATGAGCATGATGTTTATGCAAATAAATGTATTGATGTAACTTTGTGAAAGGTTTAATTAACCACTTCACAATAAAAAATTCAATAAAAAAGAAAAAATATTTCTCCCGATTAAGGGTATTTTTTTCACAAAACGTGTTGAACTTCAAATCTGAATCTGAGATACATTGAATTTAAAAGAATAAAATCAGAATCTGTAGTCCTTATATGTCATGCCTTATCTATGCTATTAGCTAATCATTGAATACTACTGTTTGAACGAAAATAATCAAACCTATTGAATTTTGACTGGTTCTAAACAGTATAAAGGTGTGCAGTGGGCCGGGGTATCAGCTCCCTTTGACACCATCTATATTTTTACTTTACCGCACAGCATTCCTAAGGTGATCAAGACTGATAACAGACTTCCACTTGAAGGGAGGGAATTCCAAATCTAGACCACTCAGTGTCAAGCCCACCTGGAGGGGACACAGCATCTCCCGGTGTCCTAAAGTCAATGCAGAAGAAGAAAGATCAATGAGGACTCTAAATGTATCTGCACTGCATAAGAAAAAACCCAATGAATGGAGTTAGAGGTTTGCAGATTACCAAGAAACGACACGAAAACCCTAAAACGCGTCCACATGGTATACCGCTACAAACATCTTTAGTGGCCAACTTGTTGCATTCGCCACACGATCACACAGATTCTGGATTCTCCTTGTACCAGAAATAGAAGAACAGCAAAGAAAGAACAACAGATAGAAGTGCCTTAAACACCATTAGAAAGGGTCATCCATTTGCCTGGCACAGGAACAGAACAAACCAGACGTCCTCAGGGGAGTGCCCGCACCATCTTTGACAGCTCACAAATAACTCAGCTGCTCATCAAACAATTGAAACGGACAATAGTGACAGCCCAGGATCCCACAGGACTCATGAGCCACGACTTTATGTACTTCAGAAAACTGAAAGGATACCCCGGGAAAGGCACTGTGAGCTGAAAAACTCCTGCAACTATGATGATCACGATCATCCTTGGAGCCGTCCTCGTGAAAATGTCCGACTTCTCGAGAATTCAATCTCATGCTTATGTTTTGATTTGTATCGAGTATGGAGTAATTTTGATGTGTTTTTTAAAGTTTTGTATAAACCAATAAAAAAAAATGTTTTTTAAAAATGTCCGACTTCTCAGAAGTGCAGTCTCCAAGGATGCCTCAGGAGACACTCCGGTCCACTCAGCACCTATGTTCCCCAACATGACTGCATTGTGAAGCAAGAGAACCCAATGTCATCTGTGCAATCGTCTTGCAGTTCCTCAGATTCAGAACCCAGCTATTGCTCGCAAGGCTAGTTGGTCACGTAAGTAAATTACGTTAACGTATGTTGAAGGGAATGCTGTGTGAAGGCTCATATACAACCGGGTCTGGCCTGAGGCTCTCTAGCCGGCGACACATGTATCTGCACGTATATGTAAGACACATGCTGCAATGCGGGGTTGTCAGAGTCTGGAAATAAGCACACTTCTCGCAGGCGAGGTGGAGGGGGATGCTGTGGTTCTAAAATTATTAACTAATTAGACCTGAGAGTGTTTCGCGCTTTGCATTCAAGGTATCCAAATGGTCCATCAACACGAAAAACTGAATTACTCGTGCATGTAGGTGTCTGTATCAATTGTGCTTTAAGAGATGAGTCCATCGGTAACTTAGCCTAACTTCGATTTGAAGTCTTACATTCATGAAAATAAAGAGACTGTTACGTCACAGTTTGTAATTTTTCCCAATCTGAATACTTTAATAAAAATTGACAATAGTGTGCATTCAGGTAATTATGCAGGTTAAAGAGCAAATTGCATGTTTACGGTTCTGGTACATTTGGTTCCAATTTGTTGTTCTAAAGTTAACACTGTTAACATGAATCCTGTTACATCACAGAGAGATTCACATTAGCTTAATGAATTCCGGTTTGTTATAAAATGCTGTCCTCTTAATCACTGTTACTTCACAGTTTAGGATTCCATTTGTAAAGTACCTTGGATGCACAAAGGTAATTGTTATAGGTCTGTGCCCTCTTAATCACAGTTGTTTCACAGTTTTAAGTTATTACTTATCTCAGTTTCGTACCTTTGAGTTTAACTGCTGTGGTTCTACCCTGCACCAAAGGGAGGCATTATTAGGCAGGCAACAACATTCTCCGGGATCTGTAACTCCTTGGTGGCACATGGCACTGTACAGCCACAATGCAAGTCATAGCACACCATATAGGCAGAATTGTTTGCAGTCAGTGACACACTCGGGCACGCTGTGACAGGTAGGTAGAAACAGGAGGCTGTGGTAGTTTATGGGTGCAGGGAGCAGTTCAAATGGATCCATCAGTGTTAGAAGTGTACAAAAAAAGGTAGTGGAACTGCAGTCTTGGCAGGGGAGAGTGTAGGCGGAAACAAGTTGTTGCAGCCAGGTAGGGCTTTAAGTGGGCCGGGCCCAGCCGGGGCTAACTCCCGGCAGGCTCCGAAATCTCGTTTTGAGGCAGGACCCTGCCGGGCTCACTAGTCTCCCCTGGCAGCCCCGGCCACGACATGAAAAGGATTTTTTTCTATAGCCTGAAGTTCTCGCTCGTCTGCGAGAGCTTCAGATTTGAGAATAAAATGCCTTTCATCCATTATGGTGGCGCCACACCTGCGAGGCATCCCTTAAAGCAAGAGCTGCCCGTGGGCCAGCGCCACCATTATGGAGAGAAACATGAGGCCGCTGGAAGCACAGGCCTTGTTTTCTAAATCCTGAAGCTCCTGCCCATTCGCGGGAATTTCAATCTTTAGGAAAAAGGCCTCAGCTTCCAGATGCCTCACCCTTTCAGCCTTAATGGTGATGCTGGCGAGGGGCAGCGCCACCATTAAGGGTGAATAGGCGAGGCGCGCTGTCCCCTACCAGGCAAGCCTATAGAAAATAAATGCAGAGATCAGCACACTCTCCCCCATAGGGAGTGGATGCTGATCTCTACAAAAGGCTGCCTGGCAGGGGTGCCAGTAGCCCATTGAGCCGAGTTTAGTCAAAGGGGCGTGGCCTAACAGGCCAGCAGGCAACCCCCGCCATTAGGCCACGCCCCCTTGGTGAGCCCCGGCTCATTTAGCAGTGCCACTTACGGCACTGCAGCCAGGACATTGCAATAGTCTAAGTGACTAGTAACTATGGCTCCTGTTACAACTTTACACTGGCACAGGGACATGAATGGACAGGTTCTCTGTATAGAATGGTGAATATGGTCGTAAAAAGTAGAGGAATGGTAAAAAGAAAAAAAGAAAAGTAATGAAACACAGCTCCCGACCGATCGGGCTCACTTCGATCACTGGCCTCCATTGATCTCCACCCACTAGATAATAAACGGTGAGCTAATTGTACAAAACCAGTCATTTCTGTGAACTTATTGTTATTTATTCGGTAATTAGCAAGAAGGTTGCAGATAGTATTGGCCTTTAACCAGTTATTTAGAAGCTGCAACAACACTTGCGTGGGGCCTTCTGCCACCTTTAACTGGTTGCAAATTTTAAAATTCCATCTGCTAGCAACCTTATACAACTCCAGAGGGGTCATGATTGTTTGGGATAATGACCCCTCCCAGATTTCTGGGCGGGCCATTATGCGTGTTCATGACCACTCGCGCCAAAGCACAGGCTTATGTAGATGTCATGCCTATGGACAGAAGCAGGCAATGTAATGAGCAAAGAAAGCATTAGTCAATATCTTTCTTGCAGTTGACTATGGTCCAGAAAAGAACAATGGTGAAATGACCCCCTAGATAACAAGCTCTTCTGCACATTCATTACCCAGGCCATGATGGACTGCTTCTGTACTACCATGTCTTTTCGCCTCGTCAGCATATGTTCATCTTTGCGAACTGCCTTCCAGATTGGGGTGTAATTGCTTGGGAAATTATAAACATGGACGCTCTGGGCCCCAGGGAGATCAATGGCTATGTATAGGTACACGGTTGCAGTCGTTGCAGGAGACAAGTTAAGAGTCTTTTTAAAGAAACTTCAAGCGATGCATAAAGAGCACATTTTAAACAGCACCGCACTGACATCACACTGCGCACAATACAATAGAACCGCTCCCATGGCCCCTTGCCCTGCACGCAGGATACCCACTGTGGTAGAGAAGCCCCTTACCTCGGTGTGAGTGTGTCCAGGATACTGTAGCCCTCATGAAGTTAGGTTTTTCACAGGATTACCACATGCACTAATTACGTTCACCGCACGGGGAAATTCAGGAATCTGCTCCATTGCGGAGATACCATTTGTATGTTAATAATAGGTGCATACTTAATGCAGGATTCCTGAAAATCCGTCTCCATTATTATTTCATATTTTAAAAAAATCTATGTTAACAACTGTTTTGAGAATGCAAATAGACTACATAAAAGGAACATTTTTTTAAATGCACACAATGGTTAAAAATGAGTCTTTAGTGCATCCAGTGGCAAAGGTGCCCCCCTCACTCTCCTTGTACACACGCAAACACGTAATTGCTGCATTGAAATATCACGCTTTTGCTTTCACTCAGTACACGAAAAAAACTTTGTGAAACTTCAAGGGAGTTTTTACAATGTTTAACTTCACTGCTTGGGTGGAGTTAAACAATATGGTATACAACAATCCCTTCAGAAAACAGATGGAGTGATCCGTGCCATCGAGGAACCGGGACTGGTAAGGGGTAGTGGGGAAAGGTTGTTAAATGATTGTAGTCAAAGTTAAGCTAATGTTCAAATTTACACCTAAAAACTGTAACACCAATGGTTAAGATGTGGCCGTAGCAAAGGCTATGTGTTAAATTAATCACATTTTTGGCCAACACAATATTTTAAAATGATGGTGTTTGAATAAATAAAGATGGTTAAAAAAATATATATGTGTGGTATATGCCCTTACAATAAGGGAGAAATTACTGCATGCAGGATTCCAATGCAGCAAGTAATACTTCCATCAGGCCCATCATCAGGTCGGTGGTAAAAACAGGCAGCATTTCCATTTACCACCTTTTTTTAATAGTATCACAATACTTGTAATGAAGACCCATGCAGTACTTTCAAAGTAACACCCGTTAGAGAATAAATGCCGCTGCATTCAGGATGCCATTGGAAAGAGCCAAAGGGCCTGATTTGCAAAGCCTTTTTCAATGGGAACATCAGGCCTAACGATTTTGACTTAATGTAGAGAAGTCGTTTTGTATGACATTTAACTACCAGGCTATTATGCAAGTCTATGCAGAAAGGACGAGCATACTCGTCCTTGGCACTTAAGGGGTTACACACTTTTTTCATGTTAAAATTGTTCTAAGTAAAGCTTCGATCGCAACATGGCCACAGTTGACTTTGAGTAAAATATAGTGTTTTCAGGCACTCGTCGCATATTGACAATGGCCGCTAATTTGGAATAACGGGATCATTGGATGCTTTCGTCTGATGCAGAGGTAACATGGCCCTGTAGTTTGTGCAACCTATTGGGAGCAGGGCTCAAATGATTGGCACTTGCTTGGATCCAAGGCCAGTGCCCGGAATTGCATAACTAAGTCAGAGAATAAAGAATCATAAGTATCGACTGCTAAAAAATATAAAGACAGTATTGTCAATGCAAACAAAAGAGAGTATGAAACTTTTATAAGCAATGCACGGTCTGAAATAAAGAAACTTTTCAACAATGTAAAGGAAATGGAAACTCCCACTCCTCATGAAACTAGACTAATTAACGATGAACAATAGTGCACATCTATTCAAAAGGCAATGACTGATGAAATCATTAACATCAGGAAGAACATTAGAATAAAACTTGGGAAGACAAACTCTCAAGAATTAACAGAAAATAAACACAGAGTGTGTAACCTTCCGCCTGTATCATTAAAGGATAAGGATTAAAGGATAACGAAGAGCATTTTGTGCTTAAGGAAATCACAGAAAGGGAAGCTGCTGGGATAATTGCCCAACTAAAACCAACCACATGTAGAGGCAGCAACTTTCCTGCCACATTGGTGAAGGAGTGTGCTCCAGAACGTGTCCCCTTAATTACAAAATATATTAATAGAAGCAGGCTTGGATCACGTCTCTACTGAAAAAACCCTCAGTGGTCTTTAATATAACCCCGAATTATATACCGATTACCAACGCCCCATTCTTACTGAAATCCTAGATCGGGCTGAGCATATACAAGTTCAGAAATATCTGAATACGCATAATATTTTGGGAAAACGGCAATCAGGATTTAGAGAGGCTCATAGTACAGAAACAGCATTATTAGACCTAGGAAATAACATCTATAATAGATCAGGGTAGCATCGGGCTAAAAATGCTATTAGACCTTGCAGCGGAGTTCGATTTGGTCGACCACGATATGATAGTTGACAGATCACAACACACTGCTAATTTTTCAGATGAAGCTGCAATATGGGTAAACACGTTTCTAGCATATCGTTCATCTAGAGTATAAAGGGGGTAATTCATAGAATTCAGAGCACAAGTGGCGCACGCGGCTGGCGCACAGTGTGCGCGTGCGAATCCCTGCGCCAGCCGCGTGCGCCAAAACCCATTTCCGCGCACAGCGTATTCATGGATTCCAGCTACCAAAACCAGCCGTGGCGCACAGTGGCGCAGCGACCCTGCAGCAGCGCCAGTTACGCCCCCAAGAACGCCTCTCGCGCAGGGAAAAGCCATCAAAATCCCCAATCCAGCGCAAAGGGCTGCGCTAACCCTGTACCAGCACGGCAAGCAGGCTACGTGTATCACTGGGGTGCACGGGAAGTACCTCACGTCATTTCAGCTGGGTACGTGCATTTCAGGGGTGCGCGGAAAGTTTCACACACGATTCCATCAGGGTACGTGTATTTCAGGGGTGCGCGTGAAGTTCCACACGCAATTTCAGCAGGGTATGTGTATTTCAGGGGTGCGTGGGAAGTTCCACACGCGATTTCAGCAGGGTACGTGTCACAACCGCTGGGTTCTGGCGGTTATGGAAGAGGTGGAAACATGGCGGTCGTCAGACCGTGCCGCCACGTTGTGCTCACTAGCGCTGTTTTACGTTCTAGTCCTTTCCAACATGGCCGCCGCTGTGTGTACTTCTCTGTTCACGCTCGGCGGTTCGGCGCGTTGCAACTTCTGAATTCTTCTTCGTTGCTTGCGCTCCACAGTACACTCGCTTAGCGGAGTTCCGCTCCTATCCTATATTCCTCCTGTTGTCCTTCCTATCTCTTACCGGTGCTCCTTCTTGTACTCGGGCACGGTTGCTCTCCTCCCTTCTTCCCTCTTACCTTACTTGTTGTAGTTTCTCTCTCTGGCCTCCCCCCTCCTGCTCTACCTTGATTGCCTCTCCATACCGTCAGTTTGCCCGGTATCCCGCATTCCAGCTGGCTTTGGATATTCCTCTCGTTCCGCACCGTCGGATACCTACACTCCAAAGGGGTTTTTGTGCCGTTAGGCTTTTCCCCTTGCCGCACTTGTCTGTCGCGGGGGGGGGGGAGTCCCCGCGAATTCATTCCCAAAGGGTCGCGGTGGCTTCCTCCCGAGGCAGACCCTATCTACACAAGGAGAGGAGGACTTTTACTCGTCGACCTCGTGGAAGGAAGTTGGACTTCTCGTCTTCATCAGGTGAGGAGGAAGGGGAATTAAAAGACTCTCAGGGTTTGAGTGGGGTGGACCACATCACGGACAACCCTGCTGATACACCCACAGCGTCAGACATTGTTGATAGCTTGCAACGCCCGGATACAGACATGGCAACTCCCCAGCAACTTCAAGAATTGGTCGCGGCAGTACAAAACTTAAACCTAGAAGTTCAAGCACTTCAAACGGCAAATACCGCTCTCCAACAGAGAGTCACCGCCAGAGAACAGCAAGTCACTGATTTACCGCCTTTGCCTTTGGTGTCGGGAAAATTTGACGCATCTGAGAAAAAAGTCAAAGAATTCTTGGAGGCTTGTAATATTCATTTTACATTCAGACAGAACACCGTTTCCTCTGATCATGCCAAAGTGGGGTTTATGATCACTCACATGACTGGAAATGCCCTAGCTTGGGCTACCCCTCTGGTGTCCCGGTCCGACCCAGTAATACAGGACAATGTAGCTTTCAAAGATCTTCTCAAGCAGGCATTTCTTCGCACTGAAAGAGCTCTCCAGGCTAGTGAAGACCTGTTGGATGTACGTCAGGGTGGCTCTGACCTACTCACTTACATATCCTCCTTCAAAAGACTAGCTGCTGAAGCCGGCTGGCAAGAAGAGGCTCAATATACCATCTTCAGGAGAGGTTTGCGCGAAGAGCTAAAGGACGAGCTCGCTAGAATCCCTCGCCCTGATTCTTTCTCAGATCTCATAAAAGCAGTGGTACAAATAGACTTTCGCTTGTCTGAAAGGAGAAATGAAAAGAGAAAGAACCGTAACGTCAGTTCCTACCCCGAGACTCACCCATCGACCTCCTCACCTGCCGCTCGTCCATCCACCCGGGAAGAACCTATGCAGATAGGAACAACCAGATCGCCCTTGACTGCTGAAGAAAAGAAAAGGAGAAGAGAAGGCAACCTGTGTCTATACTGTGGCTCCTCCACTCATCTCGTGAGAGACTGCCCAGATGTACCTCCCAGGCGTTCAGGAAACGAACGCCCTCGGTAGTTGGTAGGACGGACTACCGAGGGGCTTTTCTCAGTTCCTATGTAACAGTTTCCGTTACTTCTGCTCAACCCTCGGAGGACCAACGTCTTATGGTGTTATCTGTCCAGCTTCAGTTCAGAGGAAAGGAAATAGAGACCCTGGCCCTGCTGGATTGTGGAGCAGCCGGTAACTTCCTGGACACCCTATGGGCCGACAAGATAGGCCTTCGTAGGATAGCCAAGAAGGTAGACCAGAAGGTAGAGGGTGTAGATGGTACCCCTCTGTGCTCCGGCCTCATTACCCATACCACAGAGGAAGTACGAGTATCCATTCAACAACACACTGAAGTACTGTACTTCGACATAATCCGAGCAGCTCATTTCCCAGTCATTTTGGGGATTGGATGGCTCCGACGACATAACCCTACCATCGATTGGTCGGCTAATCTCCTAAGTTTTCATTCGGCCTTCTGCCAGGAGAAGTGTCTTCCAGGACCCTTGTTCGAAAGTGTCAAGACGGGGTGTGCCCCAGAGAGGAGCACGATCCACTGTATCCCAAACAGTTTCCAGGAGTACGCCACGGTGTTCCAAGACCAACAACCTATGGAACTTCCTCCTCACAGACCGGAGGACTGTAGGATAGACTTAGTCCCTCAGGCTCTGGTTCCGTTTTGTAGGATGTATCCCCTTTCACTGTCGGAAAAAGAAGTCCTTAGACGTTACTTAGATGACAACTTAGCCAATGGGCTTATCCGACCGTCCAGATCACCAGCAGGAGCATCTTTATTCTTCATTCCAAAGAGGGACTCCAAAGACCTAAGACTTTGTATCGATAACCGAGGGCTCAACAAACTTACCATCAAGGACCGGTACCCTATGCCCATCATCGCTGAGATCCTGGAGGCAGTCCAAGGTTCGGTAGTGTTTTCCAAACTCGACCTACGGAATGCCTATCATTTGCTCCGCATAAGAACTGGTGACGAATGGAAGACGGCTTTCCGCACTCCCTATGGACTGTTCGAATATCAAGTAATGCCGTTCGGATTGGTCAACGCTCCCTCAATCTTTCAAAAGTTTATGGACCGTATATTTTCAGATCTCTTGGGTCAAAACACCGTTGTCTATTTAGACGATATTCTGGTTTACTCCCGTCAACCCGAAGAACATACCCGTCATGTGAAGGAAGTATTACGCAGGCTGCAACATCATCATCTACTAGGCAAGCCGGAAAAGTGTGCTTTCGCTAAGTCCTCTGTCTCCTATTTGGGCTTCATCTTGTCCAGCGAGGGAATCGCCATGGATCCTAAGAAGGTCGAAGCTATACTAGACTGGCCCTCCCCTTCATCGGTTAAAGAGATCCAAAGATTTTTGGGTCTGGCCAACTTTTACCGGAAGTTTATTCCCAAATTCTCCCGACTCACCCTGCCCATTACCTCCTTACTGAAGAAAGCCTCCAGGCCATTTCAATGGTCCAGGGAAGCCGAAGAGAGTTTCATCTGCCTGAAAAAAAGGTTCTGTTCGGCCCCTATACTGAGACAGCCGGACCAACTGCTCCCCTTTATTCTTGAGACTGACGCCTCGGCGGGTGCGGTTGGCGCCGTTCTTCTACAAACAAATCAAGGTCGAGAACATCCCATCGCCTATTACTCTAAGACCCTCAACCCTAGCCAACAGAACTACTCCGTGATAGAAAAAGAACTTTTAGCCATGAAACTGGCTTGTCTTGAATGGAGACATCTTCTCCAAGGAAGCTTACACCCGTACCTGATACGGACTGATCACAAGAACCTACAGATCCTACGCCAACAAGAGTGCTATAACACCAGACAAGCCCGATGGGCACATTTCTTTGCACAATTCCATTTTCTCATAACATACATACCCGGAACCCAAAACCAGGTTGCGGACGCATTATCTCGCAGAGATGAGGCCTCTCTGGGATACGAGAAAGAACTCATGTTTCCCCATATCAAGATCATTTCCGCCGTATCGTCTTTCCTGGAAAAAGTGAGAGAAAGTTCTCTTTCCCCTGAAGAAACACACATGCAAGTGGGGGGGACTCCAGTGGATCTGAGGGATGGTCTGTACTTCTCTCGAGGAAGGCTTATCCTTCCTTCACAGGACCTCAGAATACATGCTCTCCAGTGGTGCCACGACTCAAGGGTAGCCGGGCATAGAGGATTACGAGGGACCCTGGAATTACTGCAGAGATCTTTTTACTGGCCCGGTATGCGAGCTGACACTCAGGCATACATCCAGACCTGTCTTATCTGTATGCAAAACAAGCATTCCACACAAAGTCCCCTTGGCCTGCTTCAACAAGACCCGATTCCTCCAGGCCCCTGGAAGCACATATCTACAGATTTCATCGTAGACCTACCTAATTCCCAGGGCTGTACCTGTATTATGGTAACTGTGGACTCCTTCTCGAAGTTGGTTCATTTTTCCCCCCTACCCAGAATACCTTCGACCTCCCTTATGGCAGAAGTCTTCATGAGAGATATCTTCAAATTACATGGTCTCCCCAATAAGATCGTGTCTGACCGTGGGAGCCAATACACCTCAAAGTTCTGGACAGCCTTGTGCAGACTGCTGGGTATCGAAAGGGCTCTATCTTCTGGGTTTCACCCACAGACCAACGGACAGACAGAAAGGCTAAACGGTACTCTTGAGCAGTATTTGAGGTGTTTCACCAACCAACAACAGGACAACTGGGTCTCCCTCTTACCAACAGCTGAGTTTTCTTATAACAATTCAGTACACAGCGCACTGGGAATCAGCCCTTTCTTTTGTACGTATGGGTACCATCCTAAATCCATAGTACCTACCTTCTGGACTGAGACTCCCATACCATCCTTGGAAAACTCTTTGTCTAGATTAAAGGAAGCCCATAACACCGCCAATCAAAGTCTTCTAAAGGCCAATACCCGTAACAAACTACAAGCGGATAAACACCGGAGACCTGTACCGGAGTGGAAAAGAGGATCTAAAGTCATGCTATCCACTAAGTTTTTACCCCGCTGGGTACGCCCCTCTAAACTATCCCCCCGATTTATTGGTCCCTTCGATGTTCTATCCAGGATCAATCCAGTGGCTTATCGCCTCAAACTGCCTAACAATCTTAGTCGCATACATCCGACCTTTCATGCCTCTCAATTACGTCCCTTCAAATCAGGGAACAGGAAACAGAATACCCCCAGTCTCCCTACTTTACCTGCTCCCACCTCTGAAGAATACGAAGTCTCCCATATCCGGGATTCACGTTATCGCAGAGGTCGCCTTGAATACCTTATTCATTGGAAGGGGTATCCTTCCTCGGAAGATACCTGGGAACCTAGGATCCATGTACATGCTCCCCTCTTGCTACGTAAGTTTCACAGATTACATCCCGGCAAGCCGGGGGGAACCCGACTTCGAGGGGAGCATACTGTCACAACCGCTGGGTTCTGGCGGTTATGGAAGAGGTGGAAACATGGCGGTCGTCAGACCGTGCTGCCACGTTGTGCTCACTAGCGCTGTTTTACGTTCTAGTCCTTTCCAACATGGCCGCCGCTGTGTGTACTTCTCTGTTCACGCTCGGCGGTTCGGCGCGTTGCAACTTCTGAATTCTTCTTCGTTGCTTGCGCTCCACAGTACACTCGCTTAGCGGAGTTCCGCTCCTATCCTATATTCCTCCTGTTGTCCTTCCTATCTCTTACCGGTGCTCCTTCTTGTACTCGGGCACGGTTGCTCTCCTCCCTTCTTCCCTCTTACCTTACTTGTTGTAGTTTCTCTCTCTGGCCTCCCCCCCCCCTGCTCTACCTTGATTGCCTCTCCATACTGTCAGTTTGCCCGGTATCCCGCATTCCAGCTGGCTTTGGATATTCCTCTCGTTCCGCACCGTCGGATACCTACACTCCAAAGGGGTTTTTGTGCCGTTAGGCTTTTCCCCTTGCCGCACTTGTCTGTCGCGGGGGGGAGTCCCCGCGAATTCATTCCCAAAGGGTCGCGGTGGCTTCCTCCCGAGGCAGACCCTATCTACACAAGGAGAGGAGGACTTTTACTCGTCGACCTCGTGGAAGGAAGTTGGACTTCTCGTCTTCATCAGGTGAGGAGGAAGGGGAATTAAAAGACTCTCAGGGTTTGAGTGGGGTGGACCACATCACGGACAACCCTGCTGATACACCCACAGCGTCAGACATTGTTGATAGCACGTGTATTACAGGGGTGCGCTTGAAGTTCCACACGCGATTCCATCAGGGTACGTGTACATCAGGGGTGCGCGGGAATTTTCACATGCGATATCAGCAGGGTACGTGTATTCCAGGGGTGCGCGGGAAGTTCTACACGCGAATGTCCAGGCCACGTGTATTTCGGGGTGCGCGGGAAGTTTCACACGCGATATCAGCAGGGTACGTGTATTCCAGGGGTGCGCGGGAAGTTCCACACGTGAATGTCCTGGCTACGTGTATTTCGTGGGTGCGCGGGAAGCTCCACACGCGAATCTCCTGGCTACGTGTATTTCGGGGTGCGCGGGAAGTTACACACGCGAATCTCCTGGCTACGTGTATCTTGGGGTGCGTGGGAAGTTTCACACGCGAAGTAAGCAGGGTACATGTATATCAGGGGTGCGCGGGAAGTTACACACGTGGATGTCCTGGCTACGTGACAGCCCTCGCATGTGTTAGCCTCACGGTCCCCCCACCCATACTCGGCCTCATACAAACAGATGTGCAACCGGCACACTACTGGCACATCACCACACGCACAGCTTACAATCATGATGCATGTACACTTACCGCTCGCCTCCAGACGGGTCTGCCTCTCAAGGACCTAGACGTGGAGCGCTGGGGATATGCGTTCCAGGACCCTCATCTGATCTTCCGACAAGTGGCCCCGGCGCCCCTTAGCATCCGCTGCCTTCAAGAGGCGCCGGGCCTTGTTCAGGGTCCTGGACCTGAAGTCCTCCCAGCACTTCTTGACATGTTGGAAGTCGCGGACTGCCACCCCCTCCGCGTTGATGGCAGTCACGATGTCGTCCAGATCCGAGTCCGTCCTTCCTTGTCGGCGCGCACACTTCCGTAGAGGGCATCATACTGGCCCATGACTTGCTCCACCAGGACACCAACTTCCCTGGCACTGAAGCTGGTTCCCCTCTGCCTCTCTGGCCGGGGGTTGTCAGTGGTGCCAGATGTTGCAGTGCCCGACATGACAACCCCAGAGGCAGGAG
This sequence comes from Ambystoma mexicanum, assembly GCF_040938575.1. Taxonomy (NCBI): domain Eukaryota; kingdom Metazoa; phylum Chordata; class Amphibia; order Caudata; family Ambystomatidae; genus Ambystoma; species Ambystoma mexicanum. The sequence goes on from NC_090936.1 coordinate 154,642,141, forward strand.
TGGGTGGGCAACTGGGTCCTGGGGCTGGGCTGTGGAGCGATGGAATCCCAGTCGGGAGTCTTCGGTTCCAGCAGGGGTGGTCACAGCAACGGCACCCCTAGCTGATGTGCAGGCAGCAAATGGCAGGGCACGTGGGCAGCAGGCAGTCAGGCAGCAGCAGATGGCAGGTGGGAGCGTGCTCGGGGCTCTGGGGGGCAGTAGTTCGGCCTTCCGTGGTCTTCCGTGTGCTTACGCGTGGCCAGCTTGATACGGAGTGATTTGGCACGTGAAAATTCGGCACGTCAGCGTGTAATTCGAGGACAGGCCCTTAGCACGTAAGCGTGTCTGCATGCATACGCAATTTCATTGGACAGAAGGCCCCTCAAGTGCAAGCGCCCCTGTGACGTAACGCGCACAGGCGTGCATGGGGATTTCAGTGCGCCTGAAAAACTGCACGTCCGCGTGTAATATGAGGAAAGGGCCCATGCGCGTAAGTGACGTGACGCACGCGTGCGTTTCCCTCAGCACGGGTTAAAGGTGAGCGGGCCCAGCAGTTCGCTGTACATGCCTTTCGTGGAGACCGACGTGTGTTGCTGCTTCCTGTTTCGCGCGCCATCACAACTTCACAGCTATCAAGGACTTATCTCTTCTTTTGGCGGGGGTATTGGCTATGCGTGTTTTTCTGCATCGCGCTAGTCAGACGGTGAGTCGCACACGCTCTTTTTCTCACTGCAGGTGCCCCTGTGTATCGCACCCATTTTCGATGTCATAGTAGCCTGCGTGTCCCACGCGTACGCGTTATTCGTGTTACTGGGTGCCACCCCGTACTGCGGGAGGTTGAATCCACGCACGTAGGCTGCAGGGTTGCATGCATGGTTTTACTGCAGTTTTGGGGTGCCTGAGCATTGCGTGACCCGTCACTACATCACCGGGGTCACATACAGCCTTGCAGGTGCAGGGGGGCTGTTAACATCTTGCTTCCCACCCCCTTCACCCCAATTGCCCAGGTCAATTGTGGTGTACACCTCCCATTGGCACCACTCCATCTGTGCCGGCACTACTACATCTGTGCCATGGTTGGGAGGCCACCAAAGGTGAGGGGCGCCTCAGCTGGGCGTCCTCCTCGTGGCGGGCGTGGTCGGGGACGTGGCTGTGGTGACCAGGGAGTAGGGGGACTCCAGGGTGTCCAGGGCAGCCACAGAGGGGGAAGAGGCAGGGGTGCGCCACTTGAGCACAATGTTGTGCCATGTGTCGGTGCAGTCATGCCACCACCCCCTGTGGTTCCGGGGGATGCAGCTTCTGCATCTGGCACTGGTGCCCGTGTGACCCGGCAGTCCATTCCATCGACTGCCACGGGCCCAAGGGTAGTGGTAGCTGCAGGTGCAGCTGAGGACACCGCCACCCAGGCTCGGGGTCTGCCAGCGCAGGCTGCGTTGGCACTTGAAGAGCCCTTGGTAGATCTCCAACAGACCAGGGGGGAAACCATATGGGCAGGCCGGGCTGCTCAGACCAAGACTCGTGTCCCTGGGGCAGTCATGTCATCTGCTGCCCCGAACAGCCGGGTCTTGGCAAGTGCAGGGGCAGATGCACCCAACAGCACCCCGGTTGTGAGTCTGCCAACCAGGACCATTGCGGTCAATGACCCTGCCACAGGTGATGTTGCTGCGCAGGGTCCATTAGTGGGCACCCAGCTTCCACAGACACAAGTCAGGCCTTTGGTCATCCCTCCACCTGCCACTCCCTTGGCTCAATCCACTGAACCCACTGGCCATACTGGTCAGGGCGGCATTAGCCAGCCAGGGTCTGCGCCACAGTCCAAGAGGAGGAAGGTTGCACCTGCAGCACAGGCTGGGACCCCACACACACAGCCACGACCTCCTGCACGTCGAGGAAGAAGCCTTTCTGTAAGCAGGAACTGGACTTCCTCGTGGACTACGTGCGGGGCCACAGCTGTGACATGCTAGTGGGTGCCAATAGTCAGACTACGGCTGCCCAACGTGACACCCACTGGAAGCATGTTGCGGAACATGTCAGTTCATTCGGCCATGAGGTGCGCACGCCGCAAGAGTGCAAAAAGCGTTGGAATGACATCAAACGCAGCACTAAGGCTAAGCGTGCCTCTAATTACAACTTGACTCTGGTGACTGCCGGTGGGCCTGCACCAGAGGAGGAAGAGCTCACTCCGCATGAGGCACTCGTTGCAGAGTTCATACCACCTGAATTGGTCGAAGGAGTGGGAGAGATGCTGGACTTTGATGCCCAGTCCAGTGAGTGTTGATGCGTGTTTGTTGAGGACGTGTGTGTTTCACTTGTGGGATGTGTTGTGCATGATTGCCGCTACATGTGACGTGTACATGGTTCTGATGTGCAATGCTTCTGTCATACATGTCTCCTCTGCCTGCATGCGGGGACTCCATGTAGGCATGCTCCCTTGCCCCTCCTCCGCCACTCTGCACCCCAGTTCCACCTTTGCACTGATGTTCTTCAATCTTGCCAATGTGTACTTTCTTGTTCATGCGTCCTGTGTAGATGCTAACTTCCAGCGTAGAATCTGCCAAACATATGCCGTGTGGTACAGCCTTAGTACTTAATGCAGGGTATCTCACTTGTACTGTGCATAGGTCAGATGTCCCGCAGGGACATGAGTGCCCATTCATGCTCCATGTGCATTGCACGCATGCCCCTATGTGTTCTTGACTGGATGATCACTGTAATACAAGTCCTTGGTTACATACATTGCCTGCCATCTCATCAGCCTTCCCATGTCAACTGTGGCTCAGTCCTGCGTTGCACACATGTTTAGGGTCTGACAATCTGTGTGGCTCACAGGCCTCAGATTGTTCAATGGCCAATGACTCTGTCCAACTGTTGTTGTGTCTTCTTCACACTTGGGCAGAATCCAGAGTTTTCATCATGTGCCCTGCTTACTGTCCCTGCATCATTTGCAGCGTTGTCACTTGAATCACATTCAGCTGTTGATGCCAGTCAACACTGCCTGTCAATACACAGGTGTATGGTCAGCCTTTTGATACCAGGCTAGGCATCCCTGCTTTGGTACTGGGGTGGAGGGGTGCTTGGCTTCTAGATATGGTACACATTGAATGCACAATGCACGTGATGTCTGAATTTGACATTGCACTGCCTTCACATTTCCTGGCACACACCATTGAGTCCTTGTACATGTAGGTAGTGAGTGGCGTACACATTTTCTGCACTGCATAGACCCACTTCCATGGAAACTGCCACCTTTCAACAGGTCTGATCACAGAAGCAATTCAAAGTTGACCCAGCATGCATGGCAGGTTATATGTTGTGTGTCACATGTCTGCCTGATGTGTTTGCTGTCGGTGTGTGTGTGTGTTGTGTGCTTCTGACATGTGTAGTGACCTTTTTTCTCTCTATTTTTCAGGTGATGACGCAATGGACGCGGAGGATGGTGTTGTCATGCCAGACACAGGGTTGTTACCACAACATCAACCCGGCACTAGTGGGGGTCGTGGGGTGGTAGGCCACGAAAACCCCCAAGTGCTACAGTCCATCTTGTCTCTGGCTGCCTATGAGTCCAGCCTTGATAACGACTCTGACGTCCATGTTGAGTTGGATGAGCATCAAGTCCATGTGTCAGGGGTGAGTGATTCTGATGTGGACACTCCTCTGTCTGCGACCCCTGCACTGAGGGATCAGACAGTCTTGGTTCCTCCGCCCGTGGTGGATCGGGACGCAGGGTCACCCTCCACACCAGTCACTGATGTGCCTGGGACATCACGTCGACGGGGGCATGTAGTCATGCAGCCGCGGGCGGTGCCAACACAGCGAGGACCCCCGGTCCTTGGGTCCCGCAGGGGTCAAGCCCAGCAATGCGGTCGCCACGCGCAACCGCAGTATACTGAGTGGGAGCAAGGCATGACTGCCTATTCAGAACGGCAGGGGGCAGCAATGGAGAACATCGCTGAGAGCATGGAGCGTGTGGCCCGATCTGTGCTCCCCCCTGCTAGGCAGGTGCTTCTCCAGCAGCAGGCGGCACGGTCCACAGCCCGCTCGCTCAGGCTGGGCATGGCAGCCTCAGACAGGGCACACCAGGCTGAAATGTCGTCTCTGCGTCAAGCAATTGCTGCTCACGCAGAGGCGCACATGGATGCCCTGAGGGAGGAGTATGCTTCCCTCAGATCCACTCTGGGTGTCCTTATGATGTCCCAGAGGCAGCAGGCAGAGGAGAGGTTTTCACAGCTTGAGCGTACCATCTCAGCTGAGCTACAGGCTTCCCGGGAGGTGCAGCGGTTGTCCAGCCAGGCCTTGCAGGAGGAACTCCGTGTTACACGTGATCACGTGAGGTTCTGCATGCAGACCTACATCACATCGCCACACAGAACCAGACTCACCCGTCCGGCAGACTTGCTGCCGACGAGGGGCAAGCTGCGGCTAGGCGTGGCCAGGCTACTGTGCCACGTCCTCCTTTACAGGATGAGCCAGACTCGGACGACCATCTATCTCCCACATAGGTCGGGCTGTGCAGGCGTTGAGCCCATGGAGGTTTTTCTTTTTGGCTCAGCACCATCGCATGTGGATGTTGAGCAGCACCCTGTACCTCCCCCCTCCTTGGTGCCTCCCCTCCCCCCCGGGTCGTATGTGGCCATTTTTGATTTTTCTTTTAGTTTAGTTAGTTAAGTTTCTGTTTGATAGTTAGTTTAATTAGGTAATGTAGGTTTTCCATAGTTAGTGTAATTAGTTAATAGTTACTATAGTTTAAAAGTGTTTGTCTATTGTGCTTTCATGTGACGGTGCGGTGCTTTGTGGCTTTTGAAGACATCCACTGTCTGTTCCAGCTGGGCCCTTCAGGCTTGTCTTGTGTATGTGTTTGCTGCTTGGGGTCCTTGACTCACATATGCCACTCCTGCCTCCCTTATCCATGGGCTCGCAAGGATAGTTCGATGTCACAAACTTTTACACAAGGCCTTTGGACTGTCATATCTGTGGCATTTCTGGTGCTGTGTGACTTGTGTTTACACCCCTAGTGGGGATGATTTTGGTGTTATTGTCCACTGTTCAGCTTTTGCTAGATGGGGTGTTTCATGATTAATGTGTACATAATTGCTATACATTGTGTAGTAAATTTCTTATCTTTACTGTACACATGCTTGTTGCAATTCATGCTGTAGATAGTGTTCCACACTTTGGATGTGAAAGACGGACTGATGGTGTGATTTATAATGTGACTCTCTGACATGGTCAAGTAATGAGATGCCTGAAGAGAAACACACAGATGACTTTGAAGCATTAATCATGTGTTTCATGCCCTTTCTGCAGGGGGATGAGCCTCCAGAGCACCTTTGCCAGCAGACATGGCCCATTGGACGACGGAATTCTGGACACGTTTGTTGGTGCCCACATGCACATGTGTGCACAAGCAGAGGCACAGGGATTGCAGACCTACATCCTAGAACTGCTGACGTGTTACAGGAACTCCAGGCAAGGTGAGCAGCACAGGGGGGCCACAACACAGCAAAGCTTGCACCAGGCGAGTTGCACATGCAGGCTTAGTCACAGCACTGAGGGTGAGCTTGGACGAATATTGGTGTTGAAGCACACAATGCAGCTCAGATGTGTTGGTGGACTGATGGCTGTTGATTGTAAGGTTGTCTGGGACACCTGCAGGGGCAGTGGCACATGCCCTCCGGTACACCAAGGTCCATTGAGGCACTTGTATCAACCATGTAGCCTTCCGAGGGACATACAGCAAGGGACATACTCGGGTGCAGTGCATTTCATTTCCATTACTTTACGATAAATGCACTGCCAACTTTGTTTCGGTCATGGTGGTACGCAACTTTCTCTGAAGTCATGGCTTGCTATATGGGTCTGTCTGCTTACCCAGGGAACATTGCATGTTGTGTGAATTGTGACACATTGGTGCTCCATTTGCCACGCACCCACCGGCTGACTTACTGCATTGACTGTGTATGACCCATCACAGGGGTAATGTTATATATGGGTACAAAGCATCTACACCAGATTGTCTGTTTGTAGAGTAGTTTGTTGCTATGGGGCATGTTTGGTGGTGTGTTTTTGTGTAATTGGCACATACAGGTTGTTGACTGTGGCTCTCTTTGCAGCATTGCAGTGCTCCTGTAACCGGACCTGAGAGTGCGCAGGCAGGAGGCCAGCACTCAAAACCAGAGCTAAGTGTCTTGTTGTTTTTCTTTCAAACTGCTCTGCATAGGCTTGCTGGGGGGTGCACTAATGCATGGATGTATGTGTGATTCAATTTGGTATGTTTTTTTCCCCCTAATCACCCGGAATCCCATGCAATTTTGAACCCTGTACCTCTACCCGGTGTTCCTGCTTCCCGTACCTATCCAAGCAACGTTCCCTAACCCTCTTTCCCCGCTGGGGTTGCGGATGCCTGTGTAAGCCCCGAACTTGCAGGCGCTAAAACCGTAGAGGGGGTGGTGGGTTCGTACCACTCCTAAGCCTGGACTACAGAAGGTCATGACAATGATGTCCAAGTTTGTTTGGATTGTGTATGTGTTCATGCAGGTAGTACATTTTCGTGCATTCCCTACTTTCATGTGTCATTCCTCCTCCCCTCTCCTGCCACTCATTCCAGTTATCCAGTGTGCCAACACCTGTCCCGACTGCATATCCCTGAACCTCCTTCCCCACCAAGGTCTCAGGGGCCTGTGTGAGTTTGACCTTGTAGGCACCCGGGGCACGGTGGGGGTGGTTGTTTCGTGACACTCCCGCGCCTGTACACGGGACCTGTGACAGTACACATCCGTTCATGGTGCATCATCCTATGTTATGTACCACACATGGTTCACATCCTGTTGTGACATTGTTTTACTGTGCTACCTTGGTTGTTGCATCATTGTGGTAGTACTTGGCCTTTGTGAGGTACTGCTACGTCAAGTCATCTACTGGAGGGTGTTCGGGTTCGTTTTTATGGCTTGGATTTTGTGATTTTGGAAATGAGTGTGGATTCTGAGGGTGCAGGCACCTTTTTACACACAAGGTGGGAGATGGCGACGAAGGGTAAAGGTGATCCTGTGGCCAGGTGGAATTGAGGGTTGAAGGCTCCATGACCCAGGTGCAGTTGTTTAGTGGGTCATGGTCATTTGTGAGGGAGGGGGGGTGTTGTTGATAGTTGCCTTGCCCTGCAGTGTGATGGGAACTCTGACATTGTAATGGTGGTATCCTATGTACATGTTGTGTTGTGCTGATCAATGCCTGTTCATGTGTTGTGTTTACCTTTCAGGTGCGAGGGGATAGTTGTGGTTTGACATGCTGGGGTGTACACATGGTGAATGTTCACATGTGATGTGTAGAGAACACTGATGGTCACTTGAGTGCACATGCATATGTTGAGTGCATGTCCTTGCAGACCCACACACTTGCACTCTGATGCACTACATGTACTCCCACCCTTGAAAATCCACGCGTACACTGTTTGCCTTCTGGTGGCCACTGTGTCCCTGCAGCACATGGTCCGTGACCAATTATGGATCATGTACATGCCTAATTTGCTTTTTGATGTGGTCTGTCGCTTAGATGTGATGCTCAGGGTGTGCATCACACACAATGGCTGTTCACTGTGATGTGCGCTGAGCAGTGTGTTGCAGGAGTAGGACACAACACACAGAAGCTGCAGTGTTGATTTTGCAATGCACAATGTGCATGCAGACAGGCATTCATTGTTATGTTCCGTCTACAACTCTTGTAATGCATTTGGAAATGCTTATTTTGGGTGGGAGGTTGTTGGTCAGTCATTTCATCCGATTCCAGGTCAGGCATCATTGTCTGATGCCACTGTACATTTTGGACATGGCAATGTGTACCTTATTGTTACTGTGTTGGTGTATGGGTATTGCTTGCCATGTCATGTTGTGGTTTGGGAGGGTTTGAGTGACATAACAGTGATGGCCATGGCCTGTTTTGCAGGTGTGTGTGATGCACACCTTGCATGTCAGGGTCATCCGCTTCTCAGAGCAACTAGCTGGGGGTAGATCTCTCTCCGCGGCAGGGCCCTCCCTCTGGAACAGCCTTCCTGCCTCTCTTGAACTTGAGGGGAATCATCTCCGGTTCGGGAAGCACCTCAAGACCTTCCTCTTTGCTTCTGCTTTCTCTCTGCCTCTCCCTTGCGGAATTCTTCACTGGAACTGCACTGGATCTGCAACTGGGCCACTCTCACTGACCTCGGTCCCTGGCCCAGCCACTCTCCACTTGCACTGCCTCCCTGGCAACCCCTGCACTGCGGTACTGTCTCTCTATCCCTACAACCCCCCCTTCCCAACACTTGTCTGCACTTACCTTTGCAGTTGCCACCAGCTGACCTATGTATTTGTTTTTTGGCCTACTTCCCCTGTACTGCACTCCCCCCCCTTCCCCTTGCACTTTTCCCTTCCCCCTACCCCTGCACTTGCACAATCTAAATGACACCTGGCCTAGTAGTACCGTTGTCTGTCTTCCCTTGTTCCCCCCTCCCTGCCTCATCGCACCTTGAAATACTTGTGTATAGGCCATATCATGTCATATGTCATATGTGTGCCTTTTGGTCACACAGGATAGCTTGTGTTTAAGTCGCTAGGGATGCAGACGATGTGGCACTTCCATGGCAACTATCTCAGGGTGGTAGGGTTGTGACAGTTGACTGTCTCTTTGTCATCATCGATTGTCACCTGGTATGTGGCAGGCCTGTGTGCACTCCGCAGGGGTGGGAGTTTAGGTGAAAAATGTGGCCACAAGCTGGGTCCGGGCTTCCTCGCCACGTGCCCTGTCCCCTCCCATGGGCAGCGCCTGTGCCTGTGGTTGGGGATGTGGGGGCACCACCATGTCCACCGGGACGCCCTGCCGTGTTGCAACATTGTAAAGGACACATGCTGCCACAATGATCCTGCACATTACTGGTGGTGCATAGAGTAGTTGCCCGCCAGAGAGGTCAAGGGAGCGGAAACGTGACTTGAGCACTCTGAATGTGCGCTCCACTATGGCCCTGGTTGCAATATGGGCGGCGTTGTATCTTACCTGGGGTGGTGTGGTGGGGTTCCGGATTGGCAGCATCATGTGGTTGCTCAGAGGGTAGGCACAGTCCCCTGGGGAGGTGATAATAGTTGAGATTATTAGGGTTTGGGTATTTGTCTGTGTGTGACTTGCATGCATGTGCAAGGGCATTTGTACTCACCTAGGAGCCATGTGTCGCCATGCTGCCCAGCTTCCAGGGCCCGGCTCAGGGCGGACATTCTGTATATGAAACTGTCATGGGTGGAGCCAGGGTAGTTTGCATAGACAGAGGTGATGATTCCCTTTGCATCGCATACCACCTGTACATTGATGGAATGCCAGTGCTTGCGGTTTCGGTAGATGTGCTCAGTGGCCCTAGGTGGACGTAGGGCCAAATGGGTGCAATCTATGGCACCAAGCACTTTGGGGAAGTGTGCCACCCTGAACAAATCCAGGACAACGGCCTGCCTTTCTGCGGGTGTTCTGGGCATGTATATGTGCCTGCGGACTGAGGGGCGCGCTGTCATGTTTGCCAGTACCAGGTGTATGCAGCGTGACTGCGTGGCCTGTGAGACCCCCCCACTATGGCAGTAGTCCACTGAAATGACCCAGTGGCCAAAAAATGGAGGACATTGAGCAGCATCTCCAAGGGGCTCAATGCTTGGCAGCTAATGGTGGGGGATGTAAGGTCATCTTCCCACTCCCTGACCAGGTCTAGGATGATGTGGGGTGGAAACCTATACCTGCCATAGAGCTGGTCGTCAGGCATCCCAAAAAGGCTTGTCCGTGGTGCGAAAATGCGTGCCCTGGCTATTCTCCTCCTCCTGCGGTGTCCCACGATCAGTGCTGCGACAAATGGGGCATTCATCGTAGCTGTATATACGTGTTTGTTGTTTGCGCGCACTTTTGTACTGTGCACGGGGACGTTACCGCCTGCCTTCGTGTGGCGGACGCGTTAACGCCTGTGTGCGTCTTTTGCCGTGCGCGGGTTTCCCGTATTCGGATCCATGAATACGGGTTGTTCGCGTGCGTGTGGGCGTTCCGTGTAGTTCCCTGCAGTACTTCCCCAGTTACGCCTTCTTTTTCACACGTTGTTCCCCATTCCGCATGTTACGCCCACTGGTCACCCCACTTTCGTTGTGTGTGCCGCGCTATGTGCGCTTTTGCTGTGCGCGTAGCGCACGCCGTGTATGCCTGCGTGCGCCATGGCTGGATTGAGCGCACGGACAGCGGGATGCACGCGCAGCGTCTTCCTTGAATTCCCCTGTACTGCACTCCCCCCCCTTCCCCTTGCACTTTTCCCTTCCCCCTACCCCTGCACTTGCACAATCTAAATGACACCTGGCCTAGTAGTACCGTTGTCTGTCTTCCCTTGTTCCCCCCTCCCTGCCTCATCGCACCTTGAAATACTTGTGTATAGGCCATATCATGTCATATGTCATATGTGTGCCTTTTGGTCACACAGGATAGCTTGTGTTTAAGTCGCTAGGGATGCAGACGATGTGGCACTTCCATGGCAACTATCTCAGGGTGGTAGGGTTGTGACAGTTGACTGTCTCTTTGTCATCATCGATTGTCACCTGGTATGTGGCAGGCCTGTGTGCACTCCGCAGGGGTGGGAGTTTAGGTGAAAAATGTGGCCACAAGCTGGGTCCGGGCTTCCTCGCCACGTGCCCTGTCCCCTCCCATGGGCAGCGCCTGTGCCTGTGGTTGGGGATGTGGGGGCACCACCATGTCCACCGGGACGCCCTGCCGTGTTGCAACATTGTAAAGGACACATGCTGCCACAATGATCCTGCACATTACTGGTGGTGCATAGAGTAGTTGCCCGCCAGAGAGGTCAAGGGAGCGGAAACGTGACTTGAGCACTCTGAATGTGCGCTCCACTATGGCCCTGGTTGCAATATGGGCGGCGTTGTATCTTACCTGGGGTGGTGTGGTGGGGTTCCGGATTGGCAGCATCATGTGGTTGCTCAGAGGGTAGGCACAGTCCCCTGGGGAGGTGATAATAGTTGAGATTATTAGGGTTTGGGTATTTGTCTGTGTGTGACTTGCATGCATGTGCAAGGGCATTTGTACTCACCTAGGAGCCATGTGTCGCCATGCTGCCCAGCTTCCAGGGCCCGGCTCAGGGCGGACATTCTGTATATGAAACTGTCATGGGTGGAGCCAGGGTAGTTTGCATAGACAGAGGTGATGATTCCCTTTGCATCGCATACCACCTGTACATTGATGGAATGCCAGTGCTTGCGGTTTCGGTAGATGTGCTCAGTGGCCCTAGGTGGACGTAGGGCCAAATGGGTGCAATCTATGGCACCAAGCACTTTGGGGAAGTGTGCCACCCTGAACAAATCCAGGACAACGGCCTGCCTTTCTGCGGGTGTTCTGGGCATGTATATGTGCCTGCGGACTGAGGGGCGCGCTGTCATGTTTGCCAGTACCAGGTGTATGCAGCGTGACTGCGTGGCCTGTGAGACCCCCCCACTATGGCAGTAGTCCACTGAAATGACCCAGTGGCCAAAAAATGGAGGACATTGAGCAGCATCTCCAAGGGGCTCAATGCTTGGCAGCTAATGGTGGGGGATGTAAGGTCATCTTCCCACTCCCTGACCAGGTCTAGGATGATGTGGGGTGGAAACCTATACCTGCCATAGAGCTGGTCGTCAGGCATCCCAAAAAGGCTTGTCCGTGGTGCGAAAATGCGTGCCCTGGCTATTCTCCTCCTCCTGCGGTGTCCCACGATCAGTGCTGCGACAAATGGGGCATTCATCGTAGCTGTATATACGTGTTTGTTGTTTGCGCGCACTTTTGTACTGTGCACGGGGACGTTACCGCCTGCCTTCGTGTGGCGGACGCGTTAACGCCTGTGTGCGTCTTTTGCCGTGCGCGGGTTTCCCGTATTCGGATCCATGAATACGGGTTGTTCGCGTGCGTGTGGGCGTTCCGTGTAGTTCCCTGCAGTACTTCCCCAGTTACGCCTTCTTTTTCACACGTTGTTCCCCATTCCGCATGTTACGCCCACTGGTCACCCCACTTTCGTTGTGTGTGCCGCGCTATGTGCGCTTTTGCTGTGCGCGTAGCGCACGCCGTGTATGCCTGCGTGCGCCATGGCTGGATTGAGCGCACGGACAGCGGGATGCACGCGCAGCGTCTTCCTTGAATCGCACGCGTGCGCGTGAGCTGCGTTTCTCACGCTTGCGCTCCCTTGCGCCTGCTTGCGCATGGATTTTCGCGCACGTTTGTTCCATGAATCGGCCCCTTAGTGTCAAAAAAGTTGCAGAGCCCATTAATATCTCCTGTGGCGTTCCGCAGGGCTCTTGCCTTTCCCCTGTGTTGTCTAATATATTTAAAAACACCTCTATTTGATCTGCTAGACAATTTGGGTGTCACATATTCCAACTACGCAGATAACACCCAGTGCCTGATACCCATAACTGGGGATTAAAGAGGATACTCAAGAGTCATCAATGAGGTCTATGCACACATTCAATCATGGATGGTTTTGAATGGCCTAGCTCTTAATGATTCAAAAACCAAACTCATGTTGATGGGTACAGCTAAGAGGCTAAACAAGTTAAGCCCAGAATATGAAAGTATATACATTGCTGATTATATGATACTAACACAAGACTAAGTGAAAACCCTAAGCATTTGAACTAAATATGAAAGCTTAGGTTAATAATATTACAGCTACATCATCCTGGCATGATGTAGCTACATGTCCCAGGAAGATAGCTCAGCAGCAACGTGCTCGCCTTGGAAGCAAGACAACACGGAGCGACACAGGTTCAATCCTCGGGTCCACGCTTAGAAACCTCTGGGTATTAAGCACATTATAAATATCCTATCATACTATATCAAATTCTGCCTTTTTTGTCAAAAGATAATTGTGCAACATAAGCAAGGTCAATCATAGGATCGAAGGTAGACTACTGCAGCAGTTTATTGTTTGGAATCAACAAAGGAAACCTGTCTAAATGGCAGGTGATCCAAAATAGCAATGTACGTATAGTGGGAAATATAGTCAGAAGAGAACATATCGCAAATGAGAGACGTGCACTCCACTGGCTACCAAACAGTCCTCACATTGGTGTATACAAGTCTTACAGATATTGGACCGACATACTTATCAAAAAGGATTTCTTATGGGCCGATTAGAAGAAACTTGAGATCAAATGCAGAGAACTTGTTGCAGGTCCCAAGGTCAAATTTGGCTTTGGTGGGCAAGACCGTCTTTTCCATTGGATCACCGAAACTTTGGAATTCATTACCATTGGAATCTCATAAATATCACCACACTGACTTCATTCAAACAGGCCTTAAAACATATTTGTTTAACTGAGCTCCTAAACATTGTATCTATTTCTTGAGGAAGAGTATTGTGTTGTTATGATTTTTAGTATATTTGTTTGTTTGTTATGAGCACCTGGATGCCCATGGGCTTAATTGGCACGATATGAATAAATAAATAAATTATCCAACTTAAGGCACATCAAATTTTTGGCACGGCTCTAGAGCCGCATTTGAGGTTTTTCACATCAATATGTTGCTGCTTTGCCTATTTCTGCCGTGTAATGGTTTATGGAGAGGCAACCCTCAACAGAGGGAGTTCCTTCCCTCCCCAATCAGGGTGTCAAACAACAAACTGCTTAATGTCAATTCTTTGTTCGGCCCTATTTCAGATTCATATCATGTCCCTTGGATCCCTCCCCCTGTGCCATCAACTAGCCAAGACCCAGGCCGGTGTACAGAAAATATATTTATATTTGTTTGAATTATAGGTAATGAAGATCAACTAAAACTCCACACGCCACCTTCTCCGTGTGAAAAACACAAATCACAATACTGTACTTTATCTCGATTTCAATTCAAGAAATAATCAACACTGGTCAATGATCAAAATCAATTTACATATGCAGTGCTGTGCAATTATGATTTTCCAGAGCACTTAAAAGGGCTAGCAGTTTGGTATAGTAGGTTGGATACATGAGGTCTCAGTTTTGCAAGTACTTCTCCCCCTGACCCATAGCCCAAGCATCAATTTTATGCCCACCCTTCTATTCAAAGGCCAGGTCTAGGGAGTGGGGACAGTTTCAGAAGGTTGTTTTCAGACCCCCCTTGCTTAAAGGCCTGTGCTTGGGAAGCTGGACAGAAAAAAAAGTGATGTAGGACTTTTGGATTGTCAGACCCCCCTCCACTTAAAGTTCTGAGTTGGGGAATCTGGACAGAAGAATTGGGATGATCTATGCATTTTGGGATTTCAGACACCCTCCACTTAAAGGCCTGTGTTGGGGAAGCTGGTAGTTTAGGAATGTTTCTAGTTTAGGGACAAAGACACCCAGCACTGGAACCAACAAGCCAATGCTTCTGACTTACCAGCATGCACAGCGCCTCCCACATTCCAGTCATGCACTGGCTAGGCCATTTGCCATTCTGTTGTTTGAAGTAAGTGGGCTGCGGTCATAAATAGCTGGGATTCAAGAGCCTCAAAATAATTCTCTTTCCAGAACAGAAGGCCAACAGGTCTGCAGTGGGGGAGTCCTTTGTGAAGTCTGCCCAACAACAAGCAAAAGGGTCTGCCTCTGGCTTAAATTAAATTTACATGTGACCCATGGAAACAAAGTGGCCTTTTATTTTCAATTGTTGCCAGTATTTTCCACGCAAAGCATAACATACATTACATCTTGTCAACACAAACCAAGTCTTTTCCCTGATATCTTTATGTTAGCAGGGGAACATGTTTGCCTTGCTTTAAAACTGTAAACACCCATGCAAAGCCAATTTAGTGTCAGTGTTTGAAAATCCTGCTTTTCATATAAAAGGGGCCTTTGAATTTCTTCTGCCACTGTGAATTAAAAGACTGCTTTTCAATTCGAACATCCCTTTTGTAATGACAGATAAGACTTTTGATTTCCAGTGCTTGGCCTTTTCACATAGAGATTCCTTGTGTTAGTTGCAGTAACCCCCCACCGTCTGCCTTAATAAGCCCCTTTTCAGTGTGAAGGTTTTGAAGACTGGCAGGTTATGTTTCCAGTGTGCCCTTTCTTTCTGTTTTTTGGGGTCTTTGATTAAACCCCACAGCTGGTGAGCAGCAGCAGGTCACCTAGAATCACTGTTTTACAGAAGTGGCATTGCCCAGGCTGGTCCTCTTCAGTAATGGGAAAGACAAACAAAAAAATAGTGTAAAAGTGTCTGCAAGCTATTTTCAATGCATTTTAGTTGTTAGCTCGAGCTCTATCCCATGGTATGCCCACCACCAGGAGCAGAGGGCAAGTTGGACTACCTAGAGAGCACCAGACCTCCTCAAATAGTGCTTCTGCTGATCCCACTGAATGCAGGATCCCTTCTGCAGGTTTGTGCATGCTGCACAGCACTGGAACCAACAAGCCAATGCTTCTGACTTAGCAACAGGCACTAACCGTCAGACAGAAGTGCCACCAGAGGTATTAGGCCAACGGATAGTCAGACAACCACCAGCCACCAACAACAAAGACATTTCAGCGGGCAAAGAAGGACATCACATCCAGGTTTACTGCTGAGACATACAAAATGCACCTTGCACACACAAGTAGGGAACCCAGTCACATGCACACATGCACACAGGCACGCAGTGCTGTAATGGAAGATGTGCGAGAAGACTTGACTGGCAGGAGGTGCATACAGCCATTGTAGAAGGAACTGCACGCATGTCTGTAAAACCACTTCAGAAAATTAGGGCTGTGTATATGAAAATTGATGCTGAATATTTTGGAAACCCCCTTGTACCAGGGCAGGTAGCAACAGACCACAGACGTTCCTTGTCCCCATGAGGCACACCACACAACAAATAGCGATAAATATGTCCTGATTTTGTGACAAATTATCACAGTGTTTTTGCATCATTGATAAGTAGTCAACTTCCTTCGGATGACCCTTTGTCTAGTAGTGATTTTCCTTCTACAAAAATATAATGACTTTTATGCACACCTCGTGATCCTGCTTAGTAGGTTCCAATTTTCATGAGCTGGACGAGCTGTCCTGAAAGTGGACACAAATAGCCAGAGCACATGCCGGAAAATTCCCAGAACAATTGCCGGCATCATAAATCAACCCAAAGCCCTGCAATGAGCCAAAGCTACAACATAAGCCCCAGAAGCAAGACCCGATAAATCACCTTTGCCAGCAGTATTGCTTAAAAAGCACTTTGTGGCAGCTGACGGCTATCGTAGGTTCTGTGACTATGGGGATGTGACTTTGCATGCAGCGCTTGGTTTTAAGCAGGCCATCCTTCTCTAGATTTGAAAAAATGCTGATTGCAATTAGGAGCATGCACTCCTGAGGAGGACTAATTGGACAGAGAGCTGCCAACGACAGACAATGACGGATAGTGCGGAGTTAGTTACAAGGCAGATTGGGTCGTGCTGTTGAACTAAACAAACTGTTAATATAGTACTGTAATGTGATCTACAATTTCCAAAATCAAAGATACATGGTCCAACTATTACAATGTTCCACTCTGACCACAACGATTCCTATCTAGAGTAATTGATTGATTGATATTTTATTTCTATTGCGCTCGTATACAAGTGTTTCAGGGCGCAACAAGGCAAGGGAGGGGAACAGAGGAGAACAAAACAGCGATCTTACTAGGCCCAGTGACATTGAGAACGCGCAAATGCATGGGAGAAAGGGGAGGGGAAAAGTGCATGGAAGGGAGGAGAAGTGGAAACTGCGAAGCAGAGGAGAAACAGATAAATAACAATAAATAAATAATGAAGGCAACAAACAGTGGTAATGCAGCCAGCAATTTGCAAGTGCTAGGTTTAAAACAGCAGACAGGGTAGGTCTGATAAGTGCAGGAAGAAAAGGGGTGGGCTGTATGGGTACAGATACAGACCCAGTGTAAGGGGTGGCCCAGAGGCAGTGCGGGAGGGTGGCAGGGTGAGCAGGTACCTGGGCCCGAAGGTGCACGGTGCCAAGAGAGAACAGATCAGCAGGGGAGAGGGGGAGTGAAGGCAGAAGAAAAGAGGAAGGTCTTGAGGTGCTTCCGGAACCGGAGATGGTTCTCCTCAAGTTTTAGAGTGGCAGGGAGGCTGTTCCAGAGGGAGGCCCCAGTCGAAGACAGAGATCTACCACCAAGTCGTTTCTTTGAAAAACGAGTAGAAACATAAAACATGATGGCCAATAGGAACAGCCATGCCCATATAGCTTGCCTTTTTGTAACACACCTCTACCTTCAAAATTCCTCCCGATTTCCAATGTTGTTTCCAGCAAGTAAGCTCCATAAGCAGCCCAAGCCCTGCTGCATTAAAAAAGATCAACACTGCCAGCAGGAAGTTGTCCAAAGCCTTCACTGAACTTTCACTTATGCAACTCCTGAATACATGCCCCCACACAAGCCACATGCGAGGACGCGTACATATAGAGACAGTCTTATGATAAACACGACCCCCTCTTTCAAGGTGTTTATAATACTGACTTCGATAGGAATGTGTTTCTTATGCGCTCTGAACAGAGAGCTCCAGACGACAGTTGTTTACATGCCCCATTCCTGGTGAAGTGGCAAATGCCCACCAAGTAGATTTAAAGAGGCCAAGGACATCACGGTTGTGTGTTTCTCATAAACAGGTACTTATTACTAACTAAAGTACTTGAATTGGGACTTTTAGGCAATTTGTCTAGGATGTGTAGTAGTTTTATAAGTTAGCATATGCTGGTGTCAACGTGTTTACACTTCTCTGGAGCACTTTATAAATAAAAAAAAAACATGTCGAATTGCTTTCTCTTTTTTAGTTTGGGAGCCCCTCCCCCCAAACCACCCGTTTCCCTAGTTGTATTACCCCACCCAACCTCCCCTTTCCCTTTTTTTATCCCTTACCCCATGCCCATATATACTTTTAACCCAAAAATCGATATTTCTTTGTTATTTATTTTTCGTTATTAAAGTGTTTCGTTATTTGGATTTCGTTATAATCACTGTATACCACTTTATTTTTATATTCTGTGGAGCAATTAATATTTTTATATAAAAGAACAGAAATGGATACCTGTGTCTATGTGAATATCTAGCAGTGGAGGAGTCTGTTCACACAGACACTTTACACATTGCTAACACAATATTTGCATCTAGTATGTGAAATAAAAGGTTGGTAACGTGTTTCAGCACTTTTGTGTGTATCAAAGTTGCAACTTCCTCGTGACAATATTGGTTAAGGACAATAATCTCCAAAATGGCCAAATGGGTAGCCACTCTGTACAAGTAGATGTCAGCACCAGTATTACCAGACTGTGGGCCTCATTACGAGGTTGGAGGTAGCCATGGTGCTATTAGCGCCATGGCTGCCTCCAAAATCGGGTCTGGGTTCTGTGAATGGGGAATTACCGGGTCATTCCAACCTGGGAATGGGGATGGAGCTATTAATGGGCCCGTTATTAGCTCCTTGGTCCCCTTGCGGTACCTGCAAAGGACGTCTGGTCTGACGTAATAGGGCGGAATGGGTTTACCGGCACCGGCACCATTACCGGTGTCGTTAAACCCATTCCGCCCACCTCAGAATGAGGCCCTGTGACTTTAAATTAATAACTTGATAGACCAGAAGCAATGATATATTATCAAAAACATAAATGCTATACAGCCTTGATTGCCAATATTTTGCAGCTCAGATTTCAGTGTCAGAGTGGCGAATTGAACACTCAGAACACTGTTTAACTTGCAAACATGGGCTGTACATAGCTCAGTGACACAGTTTGACTGCTTCCCCTAACTCATTGGAAGAGGCCGTGAAGATGCTCTCCTAGAGTAAGGGCTGAACTCCAAGGGTCTGCTGGTTGTAACACGGTAGGAGCAGTCACGTGAACGTAAAGCTGCAGCACGTTTCTGCTCACATAGAAGGGCCTAGACTTGCTGACATGACTTTTCGTGGAAAGCTAAAGTGGAAGAAGGTGCGCACAGATCAAGATTGGGGTACATCCCATGAAGGGCTCCAAGCGCTATCAGAAGACTAGGCAATACGATAAAGGCTTTAGAGAAAGGATGTAAATTAAAATGTAAAAAGCCCTTAGTAATGGTGTCCTTGATCACAGGTATCCTGTGCTACCATACAAAAAATCTCTTAGAAGATCCGGAAAAGGGAGCAGTATATTTAAAAAAAGATCTAGAAAACCCGATGCATAGAAAAACACATAAGGAAAGGCAAGCCACTCACTTTTCTTCCATGCTCCTGTTTGTCCCACTGTACATTTACCCCACTGTGTTGTTGATCCCTGGTTCCCCACTATAATTGTGCGCCTCAAAGGTTTTGCTTCTTGGTGTCCCACTGTGAATTCACCCCCTGGGGCCCAATGCAATTAGTGCTCTACCATGATTGTGCTCCCTGGTGCCCAATGTAAGTCATGTGACCGGCCCTAGGGAATCAAACCTTCACTTGATAGCCCGCAGAGCGCTTTACAGGGACCCCACTAGGACCCTGAGCTCCATGGGATGCCCATTCTGAACCCTCCTTGTGTAATAGTCTTACCGCTGTCTGCTTGATACCCTCTGCTGCACCCTCCATATGCCTTGCACCCCTCTCTTTGTACACCCGCTCTGGACTGAGGCAAGTCGTGGCACGCTGTCCACTGACACAGGTACCAGCTCAGGACATTTCTGCACTTCTAACTTAAGTGAGGAGCACCACCACTGAAGCCTCACCCTTAAAGGCACCTCTCCGGTGAGGTTGCCATGTTCACACGGGATTGAAGCTCCATAGTTCTCGCTGGGCTCCCCACTAACTTCTCAAACACTTGAAGACACTATTTGCATATGAAGCAAGCCACTCCCATGTGCAGGGGGTGGACTGGCCTATAGGGAACTGGGGAGATTTCCCGGTAGGCCTCTGCATCCTGGGCCTCTGGTGTGGTATTTCCACATTTTCCAATATGAAAAGGTTTGGACTTGAAAATGTGCCATATGGGGCCACTTTCAAAATTATTTCCAGGGCCTCTTTTGGATCCCGGTCCACCCCTGCCGGCAATGTTATTAAATAACTCTCCCAACAGACATCAACCAGCAGATCACTATACCTCTGATAACAGCTTGCATATCACAGCCCCAGCGAATACACTGAAGCACCATGGCTAAAGGGGATCCTCTCTCAAGCCAAATGCCTCTACGCTCTGGACAGACCGGCACACAGAGCTCAGGGTACTCCCGGCCTGCACATATCAACACAACAACAAAGCCATTTTACAGTTTCCTTCTCTTCCCATTAGCTTATCGCACGCCTCAATTTCAGATGCGCTAGAGCACCTGGAGACCATGGGAAGGACAGCGGTCAATGGAGTTCCTCGCATTACATCATTCATGCCACCTGTGAAGAAGTAAAGTACACCAGGGATGCTGCATGTGCAAGTACACATTATACTAGACATTTTACCCATGGAGGGGTCTTCCCTGACAGGAATGCTAACTATTAAGTTATAAACAGTGTTTATCTGGATTGAACTTTGCTTCGCCGCATAATGCAGCATTTGCCAGCGTTTCCGGCTAAGCGGATTTTCCACAGTCTAGAGTAGCAATATTTAGCTACAGGTTGCTACTGCTCATGTTGCACTACCTGTGTCTACATACGTGCACGTGAACGCCATTTTCACTCATATAAAAGGACCGTGCTTAGAACCGCCTGGTGATGATGATGTTGGACGAACATCTAGCGAAGCTGAGTAAGAACTTCTGCCAAGGACTGGCTCAGAACCCAAACCCTCTGATCAGAAGACTCACTGCCACCACTGCAAACCCCTTAAACCGATACCCGCATCCCATCACAGCGAAGACCCTGTGAAACCAGCCCTACTGTGACAAGTCCACACAGACCAAGAAAAATCCTAACCCACGACTACATACTCGCCCCGAGAAGATGGAGTAATGAGGCTCAACCCCTCGGTATCCAAAACTCACCGCTCATGGATAAAATCTATCAGCAAGAAGAAGACAGACAGTTGCCTGGTGCAGAGAAACACTTGGTAGGCAGCCTTATTGTTTACACCCACGATGAAAAGCACCCGCGAGTGACACAACGTCTACAAGCCAAGGGCTCATTTTTTTACAAATTGTATAGATGGTTCTTAACATCTTAGTAATGTAATTCATCACATTTATCTGCCCATAAAAAAAGACACACCAGTACAAAAGGGGTCTTGCTTGCCAGTCGCCTGCTGGCGTGAAGTACCGTGGAAAGCAATGCTCTGGTGAACTGGTGTGTATGGTCACCATTCCCTGCAGCTGTTTCCCTTTTGCACTGCGTTCAAGCACTCCTGTTAGCTCTTCTCACATCCGCACTACACGCCCTTTACTTCTAATGATCTCCTTGGTGTTTGGGGGGAAACTTTTTTCGAGTATCCACCCATTCACTTATATCATTTCACTCCAGTAGCCAAAGAAGTATTCCTACCACATGCTACTTGTCTGTCTCTCCATCTCCCGCTCTTCTTTTCAGGCTTTGAATTTGGGATCATACTGGGATGTAATGCTGGATTTGGTAGGTGCCCTACTGGACATATCGTGGACGTATCGTTAGAAGTAGCTTTTCTACCTGCCTGGATGGTGATCGAGGTGATAACTGTCCAAAGGCCTGTTATTGGACTATCTCTGTCTAAATACCCTCCCCCTTACTGCAATCTGGTATTTGTGTCTACATTTCTCATAGAAGTGTGCCAGTTTGCTACTACATACAGAAGGACAGTCAACTGGACCATCTCTCCCTACTTGGTTTGTCGCACATCCACCTTGACCTTTCACACAGTCTAATGAATACAGACAGCGCAGGGAGTTCAAGGTTTCCTTTTTCACTATCGATGGCTATGTGTAGAGATGCCAAGGCCAATAAGCCAGCAAACTTCCAGGATTGCCCCAGCACACACTCAAGACCCACATGCTTACAACTAGACATTGGGCCTCATTACGAGTCCAGCAGTCACCCTGCCGGTGCTACCGGCGGGTTGGCACCGGACTCTTAAAATGTAACCGTTCCTGCCTTCCCGCTGCCACTGGTGATTCAAAGTCTGGCGGCCCGGGAAGTCAAGAGGACTCTATGGCAGTGTGGGACACGGAAGCACCGGCACCGTTGCTAACGGTGTTGGTGCTTCTGTGACCAGTCTGCCTACCGTGGCCACTGCGCCCCGCAGGGTCAGACCTGTCAGGCACAGCGACTCAGCAGGCAGGCTCATAGGTTGCCGGTCCGGAAACAAGGGTGCCAGTGAGCTTACCGGCACCCTTGTTCCCAGACCGGCAAACTTATAATGAGGCCCATTGTGTCTTAACCTACAATCCTCCAAATCCACCCTAGAAACACAACCCAATTATCACAGCACCTTAGGACATAGCCACCTCTTCCTTTTTGCTGAACTATTGTCCTAACCAGACTGACATGAACCAATGGAATCACAAAATGTTCCCAACCTCTTATTTTCCCCTTGCTAATTTTCTTTCCTCCGACAGAATAAGGTCTGTTTACCCTTGCTGGGGTACTTTATGGGCAGACCTACATGTTCTGATACAGTGCCGATTTGGCGTAGTATAAAAGCATATTAACATAATGTAACGTGACATAACACCACATTATCTTGTAGGGCTCTTCCTCTGCTCACGTAGCTTCTTTTTAATTCACTAGTTCCACTAGTCAGGTCCTTCAGTTGCCCTTTTTTCCTGTACCACAACAACTTCAATACAGATACTAGCCTCCTTAACCAGGAAGTCTCTACCTCTCCAACACATCATCTTCCAGGCCTGGCATCTCCACCCTATCCTTACACTGCATCTCGGTACCCATTCCTCTTTTTACCCAGTGACTACATCTTACCCACCCAACTCTTCATCCTCAGAACTGATCCATTTCTCGTGCTGTGTAAACATCTTCTTCCCCCAGCCCAGTTCCTTTCCCTTGACCAGGCCGCTGTCCAGTCATTTGGTCGAAAGACATTTGGTCGAAAGACAAATGGTCGACGGAATTTGGTCGAAAGACAAATGGTCGAATTTTTTTTTAATTTATATATATATTTTTTAGGTTTTCGTTTAGGGAAAAAAAGGGGTTTTTTTTAGAAAAAAAAAGGGGTTTGGAGGGGACCCCCCAAAAAAAAAAAAAAAAGTGAAAATAAAAAATGGTGTCGACCATTTGTCCTGTCGACCTTTTTTTTCGACCAAATGACTGGTAACCGACCAGGCCCTGATACTTCACTTCCAGCCGGACCGCCTGCCAAGGTCCCTTGACCAGGCCCTGCTACTTCACTTCCAGCTGGACCACCTGCCAAGGTCATTTGACCAGGACGTGATACTTCACTTCCAGCCGGACCATGAAAAAAAAAAAAAAGTGAAAATAAAAAATGGTGTCGACCATTTGTCCTGTCGACCTTTTTTTTTCGACCAAATGACTGGTAACCGACCAGGCCCTGATACGTCACTTCCAGCCGGACCACCTGCCAAGGTCATTTGACCAGGACGTGATACTATTAAAATGATTGATTTTCTTTCCAATTATTTGTATTTTTTGTTCAGTGCTGGCTCTAAGCATAGGGTCTGGGTGCGCCTTCTAAGGTCGCAAAGTGCAAGAGGTTGGAGGTGACGCAGAAGTTACAAAATGTCTTCAGGGTAGGATAGGAAGATTAGGATAGGTAGGCGATAGCAGGGGAGGTGGAGAGGTTGGATTAGGTGTGGGGAAACATGTATGTTTGGAGTCTTTGTTCAGAAAGTGGTGTGGGTGTGAAGTAGAATAGAATGTAAAAGAGTGCAATCCCTCTGCCTGGGCAGGGGAATGCTTAATGCTTTTTAATTTCTGCTGGCATGATGGGACTGCCTCTCATTGTACGCCCTGCCCCACGGCCCTTCTTCATTTCCCCCAAAGCCTCTTCATGTCCACTGTGGCCTATCGCACACTCCCACTCCACATTGTGTTTGGTTGCACTGTATGCTGTATCTGCCGATGAGACAAGGACTGTACACAATGCCTAGCTGCCAGTCAGTGACCCTGGGACAATAATACAATACGCGCCTAGCTCTGATTATTTGCTGAATCGGCATTTACTGAACATGCGTCTGGACCATTAGCACGGATGAAGATCGTGGTTGAGTGGCAGCACACTGTAGGGCGTCGAACGTTATTACAAGTAGCTTAAACGGCAGCAACCAGGGCTCAAGTCAAGGGTACACGCTGGGGGACGGAGTCCCTCCACTTTATTCAGAGGGTGGACTCAGTTCCCCCACCTAAAATGAGAAACTTTGAATGACCTCTTTGAATTTATGAATTAAAGTTGACCTCATGGATCAAACTACAGTCATCAGGTTTGTAGGCTGGGGATTTCACCACTGCACTATATAACCTGAGGAAAAATAACAACCAACTAAAGGTGAAATGTCGCATTCCGGTACTGCAAGTCTCAAGGAAAATATTTGTATTGGTTCTTGGAGTTTAAAACATGCACACCTTTTAATGTTTTCAAAAACACTATTAGCGGAAAATATCCTCTCTTGGTTTTGTCTGTGTGTTGATTACATGAAAGGCAAATTCCATTCGTCCTGTGCAATTTGGGTGGTTATGCAAAGCCAATTAAATGAAATGTGTATATTTCACCTTGATATTTTAGTTTTTGGCGACGTTGCATCCCATTGCGTTTGTTGAGGAGTCCCCCCACTTACATTTTTAGGACTTGACCCCTGGCACCAACACATATGTGGCAGTGTTTATAACATGAGTAATGTCAGCCAAGATAAAACAGCAAAAGCAATTATGAGTTGGGAGGTAACAGTCAAACTAGTGGTGTTTGCCAAATGACCCCAGTTTTACCACCCTTCCAATTCCCAGGAAGAGGAATTCCCATCGCCATTATTCCACGGGAGCAGCAGTGCTGCAACCACTGCTTGAGGCATGGGAAACATATTTTAATGAGGAATATGTAAGGGGCTAAAAATATTCCAATCTCTTTTGCTAGGCACCACCCCTCTTACCACCACACCGCCACCTTTCCCATGTAGTGCACAGTAGTGGTCTGAACCACTTTTGTACATTATACATGTCCACCCTGCTTCAAGAAAATGGTGAGAATGGACAACAAAAATAAAAAAAAGAACTCAGTGGATTTTCCTGGAATATCTTCCGAGGTATTCTTGAAATACCACTGTCATTATCACTGGGGCAGTTGTAAACTCTAAATTAAGCAGATTTTCAGAAATACCATTTGTGGAAGTAGCAATTACCATCAGCAGTATTCCTGAATGAAAATTTGCCGTACTCGCTATGAGACCCTCACTATTAGGGTAATTTCTGGAACTCCTGTGTCATCACCTTTCACTCGGCGCCATCTGACGAAGAGCTCTGTGGGACTCTGAAAGCTAATGCATTGCTCCATCGCTGCATATCTTCAGCTAGTCCAAAAAAACGCATCAAAACCGGTATTATCTGAGGGTCAACATCTCCGAAAGTCAGTAGCCAATGCTAGGGGTAAATACATCAAATGTAGGAGAGCCAACATTCTGGGGGAATGTGGAAATAGCAGACCTCTGCACCTATTCGATATGTCATGGTAAACATTCTGGGACTGTGGGCAGTCTCAGATCACCATCACACATCAGAGCCGCACTACTGTAAGCAGGGTCGGATTGGCCCCTCGGTCTTTCAGCCCGTGGCTGGGCCGAAATCGTCCCTTGGGAATGGGGGCCGATTTCTGGCCATGCCTGGGTTGGTTTGGGAACAAAAAATATATACATATTTTTTTTATCCTTTTTTTTTTCTTTTTTTCAAAAACCTTTCATCCTTCTTAGGTCGATAAATGAGTACCAACACAGGTTGAGTGGTATTGTGTGCATATTTGTTCTATAAAAAATAGCTTAAGCATAAGTGCTATACAATAACATATTATCATTTGGCCTTGGACGTCGGCTTGGATTCACAGTAATTTAGTGTACAATGCTATTTTATGCCACTTCCTGTTTTATCAAGGTGTGAATGTTTCATTGCTTCCCGGGATGTCACTTTGGGGTGGGGGTCAAATGACATAACTTCCGTTGATGTCATCAGAGGTCAAGGGTTGTGAGCCAAGGGGTGGGCCACTTTTTTGAGGCGAGCGGTGGGCCACTTTTTTTTGGGTGACCGGGCCCATTTCTTGTCCCAGTCCGATCCTGGCTGTAAGTCTTCAAAGACTAAGGGTTGGCATGCAGACACCCATATGACTGAGTTACTCATTATAAGGCCCATGGCATGGGTCGCGTCCATCCCCTTTGCACCAATGTCTCTGCTCTGCCTCATCAGTCCAATAAAGCTACACCCTGAATGTGGCATGCCTGTCTCACTGCAGCTTGTGGGCCCCACAGCAAAACCTCACCAGTGACCTAAAAAAAAGATAGGACTGATATAGAGGTGAAGAAGAAACAAAAGGCAGAGAAAAAGAGAGGAGGATAAGACATAATGAAAGGAGGGGAGACCAAGAAGTAGAAGGACAGAGAGAGGGAGAGGGAGGGAGAGAGAGAGAGAGAGAGAGAGAGAGAGAGGCAAAGGTTAAGCGAGAACAGAAAGAGAAATGAAGGATAGAAAGACAGACAGAAGTAAAACAGAAGAGATTTAGAAAGAGGGAGTGGGGTGGGGCATGGAGGGGGAAACACGATTATGGGAAGGAAAATGAATTTTAAGTTACAGAAAGGCAGCATGCACAAAATAAATTGTGACGGATAGAGGCAAAAAAAGAGAAAACTTTAAAGCAAGGAAGGTTTAAAAAAAGACGGAGAGGAAAAAAAAGAGAGAAAGTGATGAGGCTTGAGAAAAGATTGCCTAATAACTTCTTTTCTCAGTGTTGACTTTGACAACACTTTTTGCTGTTTGGTACAATTTTTTCATATTTAGCGAAATGTCTCCTGTCTCTTTCTTAATTTAGCCACTTCAACAATATGAAGGCTGGGTTCGACATGACAACATTAAAAGTGATTATCTACAGGGCAGAGACCAATCACAACTCAATGAGTTATCTTGCCAGCTGATAAAACGAGAGGGGAAAAAGAAAGAAAGGGAAAATGAAAGCAGGGAGACAGCAAGGACAGAGAGGAAAATAACAGAAGGAAGTAGGAGCAGGAAGGAAGGGGATGGGTGCAACAGAACATTAATACTAGGCATACCGGTATCTGGGTATACAGAGGCTGGCCATACCTAGTATTCTACCTACCAAGGCCAAATCTGCTTACTACTCAACCACCATTGCGGCAGTCTCTAACAGGAGCATAGCCCTCTTTGAAGTAGTAAAGCATTGTACCAAACGCGACGCGAGGTACCAGCGAACGAGGAAAAATGCGACAGAATGAACACATTTTTTATTGAAAAAAATAGACAAAATCTGAGAGACAATCGAATCAATCTCTCACATCATTAGCATCCCCTGCACTATGGCACGCACACTGCCCCTCTGGACCGAATTCTCACCTCTCCTTCCCTGGATCTCCTAAAAATAATTGCCTCCCTCCAACCTACTTCTTACTCTGACGATATCATTCCGGCCTCCATCATTAAACAATTGATGGGCCCGGTGCTCAATGTGCCCCTCTGCATCATCAATGTCTCCCTCGCAGAAGGATCATTCCTGGACACCCTCAAGACTGGTCTCATACGACATCTTTTGAAAAAAACAACCCTAGATCTAGATGACCTGGCCAACTACAGGCCCATTAAAAACCACCCGTTTATTAGCAAAATCTTGGAAAAAGTGGTTGCTACACAACTACTCACCAGAATCGAACAACTCCACCTCCTAAATGACTGTCAGTCAGGGTTCCACCCAATATTTAGCATCAAGACATTCACCATCCAGGTGGTGGATGATGCTCTCCAAATCATTGATATGGCCTCCTTGTTCACCTTGATCCCTCGGCTGCATTCAACACCATCGACCACTGCATCCTTCGCTCCGTCTTTGCTGACAGGATGGGATTTTCTGGCAATGTCTTGAATTGGTTTACCTCCTACCTCTCAGGCAGACACCAGGCTGTCAGATGAACTCATTGCATCCTAACCGAATACAGGTCTCCTGCGGAGTCCCCCAAGGCTCCATCCACTCGCCAATCATTTTTAACCTTATCATGGATCCTCTGGGCACTCTCCTCAAAGATCCCAATATAGCCATTCACCTATATGTGGAGGATACACAGTTGTACATGAGAGTAAATAGCATGCAGGACATAATTTGTCTCTGTGATTACCTAACCATCATCTAGTCCTGGATGTGGACTGCCAACCTCAAACTAGACCCATCCAAGACTGAATGTGTCCTTATCAGTTCACCTGCTAAAAACGACTTGCCCAACAATAACTCAATGATATCCACCCAGAAGGATTTGATCCACAACTTTCAGACTCAGCAAAATCCTTAGCCTTTACCATTGACAGCAATCTGTCCTTCTAGAAATACATAGCCAAGGATGCCAGAATAGCCTAGCTCAGAATCTCTAACCATCAAAAAATCAAACCCTTCATCCTGCCGCAGGACTTCCGGACCTTGTGCAGGCCCTTGTGGTCTCACACATCGATGGGGTATGCTCTCCAGATAGGTCTCCCTGCTGCTCACTTGGCTCCCCTAAAATCAGTCCACTATGCTGCAGCGTGTCTTATTACGGGAGCATGGAAATTTGACAGAATTATCCCCATCCTATGGAAACTACATAGGCTTCCACTCCAGGCCAGGATACTGTTCAAGACAGCATGTATCATCTAGAAAGCAGTCACGAGCAGTACGCCAGAGTACCTGGTGGGTAAGGTCACATATCTAGTGGTACATGCTCCTCGCGCAGAAAATCAATGAACCGGCTTGAATCACAACTCGTCTGCAAAGAGAGGACCCGCAAACAATCCTTTCTTGTCATGCACCCACCCTCTGGAACACGATCCAGGTGTCGGCGCGGAATGCCCCCACAGTTCTCCAATTTCGCAAATCTCTCAAAACATGGCTCTTTCAACAACACTTGACCAACGAGTAATTCCAATGGACGCACATACCGACGCACAGAACTCACAATACTGCGCTGCTGTTCAAGATGCCAGCCCAAATGGCAGCTAGCCACACTCTGTATAGTGCTCAGCTGCTCACGAGTTAGGTCTGCGCTTTAAACAATAAAATAAAATATTAACAAAAAATGAAAATTGTCCACATAGAGGAAGGCCATGCATATTGCTGGGGGGTGTTGTTAATCATTAGAGGTCTGGCCATACCTGTTCCGAGCCGTTCTACAATGAAAATGCTTGCTTTAATAGGAAATGAGAAACGTGGAAAATCCACAGTCACCCGCGTAAAGTTAACACGCTTTGATCAAGGTGACTGGCCCAATGGGCTTTACAAAGTTTGATTTGATAATCATTTTACAAACATATCCATGTGAAGAACTGACATACATGCCCATATTCTTCTAACATGTCATCATATTTGTGGACAGTGTTGCCCCATTTGGCTTTATTATTAGGAGCTTCCCTTCAGGAGACAGCCATTAGACCTCTCTTCAGTGTGGTCCTGCAATACTGGCATGCTTGTCAATGTTACTGGCACAATGGACTTTTCCATTATTTGTGGGCAAAAATGACTTGTGGTTGGGGATGCACCCAATCCCCCCTGTAATATTTCTGAAATCCCACTGTAAAGTTTTAAAATCCAAATGCACTTTCATGATTCTTCTTTTCACCACACCAATTCTTAATATTTGGAAAAAGAATACATGATTTGGTGGGATTCTGCTTTCAATACACCCGAGGATTACTTTTTGCCTGTCTGGAGTGGGATGGTGCCCAATAGTTAATGTGGTCCCCATACAAACACCAGTCCCAACTGCCTATGTAATTATTAGGTGTTTCCTAAAGAGCCTCATCAATAGGAACCATCTGCTTAAGAGGGGACTGATTCACAGGCGGCGTGAAATCAGGAGGAACGTAGCTAAGCATCGCAACGATACTGTTTGCCAAGTGGTCAACTCTGCCAGAGGCCCCACTGTTGAGCATGCTGTTGCTGTCGTGTCTCAGTTGACCTGTTGAGCCGGATGACAGTGGGATGAGGCCAGCACAAACACTACAGATATTTAGAGGGAGGGGTCAGCCCATGGATATACTGGTAAGATAGCACAGCCAGCTGAGTACTCATTCTGACATCTGTGCGGAGGCAGGTTCCGTTCCCGGCAGGGCCAACGCAGCCTTTCAATAGAGTAAGCCGTGCTGGCCTGGCAGTGCCCTGAGCCAAGCCATCTGCCGGTGCTGGCGTGGCTGGCGCCTTTCAGGAGGCCGCAGAGGCAGCTAGTCCGCTCTTATTTGTGAATTGCAACATACTCGTGCACACTCACACATTGCATTTGCAAGTTGCTTTCAACTTTGCAAGTGCAACAACAAATTGTTCTCTGGGGGACGGGGTGTGGTGGGCCGCTAAGCTTGTACCTCTCTTGTGTCATGACTTTCAGTTTAGTTGTCTTGTCAGTATCAAGTTTGCTTCAAGGGTGGGGGTTGTGTTGCTGGGCCTGCCCGGGGGGCATGCGCATGGTGGTGTGAGCCTGGCTGAGTCTGGGTGCAGCCATGTCACTCACACCCCAGCACGAAGTAGCGCAGGACACAAACGGAACTCCGAAGGAGCAGGTGGACCAGACCGGTCTCTGACTACAGGCCAAAGCAAAAGCAGGTGCGCGCATGGTGCCGGTGCTGCAACCAACCAATCACAGAGTGAGGGGCCAACTGGAGCGGTTGGCTGCTGCAGCAATGAGTGCCCCAGCAAGACACTCGCAGGCAGCCTGTGCCTGACCAAGGCCCAGCCCGCCGAGGAGAGGACGACTACACGGGCCAGCGTGTTCTGCTCAGCCTCTAAGTACTACTGTAAAATAAAAATAAAACTAAACAAGGGGCCTCTCCTCTGGTTGCATGATGAATTTCGCGTACACGCATTCTCTGAACCAACCATCCCCGTCCCCAATACTCTTGCACACACTCTGACACACACCTCCTCGCCCAATGCTCCTATAATGTACACAAGCTTTGAATTGTCCCACTGCTCCCTGCAGCTTTTGTACGTGTTGGTAAGCCCCAGTTCATCGCAGGTCGGGCGGTCCGGAATTAACAGTGGCGGTAAACCCGCCGCCACTGCTAATTCCGGACCGCCCGATCCCGAGTCCTGCAGGCGGAAGGTGATTTTCCCGCCAGGTCTGACCTTGCGGGTTTAACACTGCCCGCCTGCAGGCAGACGTGGAAACACCAGCACCATCACGAGATGGTGCCGGTGTTTCCACTTCCCCATTCCCATTGAGTCCTACTGGACTCAATGGGAATGGGGATTAACACCATTCCGCCTTCGTGACTCCCGGGACACTGGGGCTGTAATGCCATGGTAATTCCAGGAGTCACGGAGGCGGAATGGTAATACGAGTCCGGCGGTAACCAGGCGGTTTTACCGCCACGGTTACCGCCGGACTCGTAATGAGACCCATTGTTTCTCCAACTAAGTCGGTGCTTAGGTATATTCCAACAAACCATGAATGCATGGAGAATCTTGGCCGAGTCCACATTGATAAGTGCATTCAAACCCCCTTTGAGACGCGCAGAAGCAGCACAGTAGAGTGTAAGCGCGACTAAAGCTGGAGACCACGCAGCATGCTTGTGTCGAACAGGGGACTGGTGAGGGTGCCATTCGACGAGGGGTGGGGGGGTCCTCTGTTCCCATGTGAAGTGGGGATAGCCAGGGCTGTGAGCTTGATCATGTAACAGAGGCTCAGGTCTAGCATTAATGCTAGCTTGAAATGAAATTCAGAGGTCCTCTATCTGTGAAGGAGGAGCCCTCACTGTGCATCACAGGAGGGATTATAGGGCTCCCGGGAGGGTCACAAGTCACGGGCTTGTTGTGCAAGCTGAGGACAATGGATTGACAGACACAGACGCAGTTCCGTGCACTTTTCTTGTGCATTTGGGGGGGGGGGAGATGGTGCAATGCTTTCCCTGAAGGGTCCTCGGAGAGTCATCAGCAGGAAATGTGAAGCATGCCTCGAGCGCAGCTCAGATCCATGCGCCTTGCAGCGCTTGCAGCGCGGACCCGCAACCAACCCAAACGCTGCAGCATGCACAGGTCTCAGGAGGCGGCGAGAACACGTGGGGAAGTAGTCCACCAAGGAAGGATGAGGGGTAGGGTGCCAGCTTTGCCACCATGTCATAACTATTATTAGTTACATATCCAGAGGATAGCACTTATCGTTTCCTTGGTGTTAGGGGGGTACACAACAGATCTATCATGCAATTCAGCAGAGACAATTCTTCCCTCCAGTTTGGTTTACATTGTTCAGGACCAAAAAATCAATTAATGTTTCTCCGATATCTAATAAGACTGATAATATTTATTTATTTTGCAATTTGTACGGCGCAGCCAACCCGGAGTCATCTGGGCGCTTAGTCTTAGTTATTGTGTTCTGGGGTAACGTTGCCTTTCCTTTCCCCTTCAACTGCTCAGGCCGCATGGGTCCAGTTATTTCTCGAGAACTGTACTGACCAATTAACAGAAAATCTTGGGTCGGATCTGCAATTCAATTTGTATCACTGGCTTTTACCCTGATAGGGGCGCCCAAAGGGCCTGCACTGCTCTTCTTCAAGTGATGACGTTTTTTTCTATTGATCAACATATTAGCTTATTCTCTAGCTTTACTGTATTGGGCTGAACTTGTTTCTGATTTTAGGGTAGTGGCATCAGTAGTTGCTTTTCTTTTCGTCATGGCAGAATTCTTTCAGCCACGCTCCGAGTGCTATGATATGATATATTTTATTTATAGCGCACCCATACACAAGTGTTTCAAAGCGCAACAAGGCAAGGGAGGGGTGCAAGGGAGGACAAGACAACGATCTTACTAGGCCCAGTGACATTGAGGCAAGGGGGAAAGTGCAACGGGCAGGGGAGGAGTGGAAAGTGCTGAACACAGGATCAAAACAAACAACAAGTAGTGCAACCCGCAAGTGCAAGATTTAAGCGCAGGCAACGGGTGTCTGATAAGTGCAGGAAGGGGACTGTAGGGTTGCAGATACAGATCCAAGTGCAAGGGTTGCCAGGAGGCAGTGCGGGTATGCAGCTGGGTGGACAGGGGCCTGGGCCCGAATTCCGATTCTAAATGTATGTTACTAAAAGTGCAGTAGAGTTAAAAGGTTAGTATTTGAATATTGTGCCAAGATAAAAAAAAAAAACAAGATCATAGTATTTGGATGGCTCCTATTAAATATGCATCTCATAAAATAGTTAAAAACAAGATGAAAAATTAAGCTGTCTCAGTAAAGTGCAAAGTTGCGCTCATATTAAGAATTAATCCCACAACTCACCTTTCCTCTTATGGCATGTGTAATAATCTATAATGCAAGTTCCAGTCAGCTCTGGGTAAGCCCGGCGGCTTAAGGGGCAACCATAGCCCGACTCCCTCCTACCGAGACTGGCGTAAATTCTCTCCATTGATTCACACACTACGGCCTGGCCGACAACCAGGCCAACCTAGCTGCACCTATAAGAGGTGAGCGCAGCAAACTAGTTAGATGGATATGGGAGCAAAAAGCCTCCTTCGTGGAAACAGAGCTGAAGCCAAGCAAATCCAAGGGATGTGTTGGAGAGAGGGAGCTCAATAGCCAGCGAAGCTAGTCTTGCGGCTCTGTGCACCCGCTGACTGATCAACGAGGCTCTGCCACGGAACGTCCGGAGGGCCGCCTTAGTCCGTCTCCATCTTCTATGCTTGGTAGCCTTTAGCATTCAGAGCATAGCATTGACTTGGGGGTATCGTATTAGAACTAAAATGACCACCGCTGCTTCAGTAGGAGCATCACTCAGCAATTACAGAGCGTAATTATGATGCAGTCAGCGTCTGATGCACCCTACCCCCATCTGCCAATGGGACATTTGATACAGGAAGCTCCCAACTGGGGCAATGCCTACCTCCCTCCCTCTGTCCCAACCTAGGTCATGTGGGATTAAGTGACAAAGAAAACGAGAGAAGTTAGAGAGTAATATGAGAAAACTGCGGGTGGTAGAGAGAAAGGAAAGATAGAACTAGAGAGGAAGAGACATAAAGAAATAGGGGTGCAAAGGGACAGAGAGAACGAGAGCGCTAAAGGCACAAATGAAACAGAAGGGGAGAACGAACAAAAGGGGACAAGATAATGGTAATGTATATTCCAACAACCCCATTCCACACCTTGTCTTTATTTTGCATTCTGGAACTTGTAGTGCTAGATGTCTCCCTTGATAAATCCAAGAACACAAGTTCCCAAATGCAAAAATAAAGGTCCGGACTAGCATCAGGCTGAATGAAAGATGGAATGTGCACATGTTTGTGGATGGAATGAGGGAGGAGGAAAGGAAACCACATGAGTGTGAGAGGGGGACACCCTTAACCTCTCCCTAAACCTCATTCCGGTTTCCCTATCCCCCCTTCCTATCCAACCATTGTCACCCTAACCCTCCTTTCCTGCTGGGGTTGCAGAGCCCTGTATAAGCATCGACTTGCAGCAGTTCCCAAAACCACAGTGGGGGAGGTTGGTTCACGCCACTCCTGCGCCTCGCAGCTGCGGACCCTGTCACAGAACTGTATGCAAAGTTATGTTATTTTATGAGTTATGTTGTAATGTAACATTTGAGCATGAATACAACTGGCAAGGTACTTTCCGGTGTCATCATTTCGCTGTACTGCTTATTAAATGCAACTCTTATTTCATTACTGGTG
Source organism: Ambystoma mexicanum (assembly GCF_040938575.1). Lineage (NCBI taxonomy): Eukaryota > Metazoa > Chordata > Amphibia > Caudata > Ambystomatidae > Ambystoma > Ambystoma mexicanum. Next base: position 154,676,795 of record NC_090936.1, read on the forward strand.
GCAACGAGTAGACATGCCTTGAGTCTGGTTGTGCAAAATAAGTATTTAGCTTTGTGATTATGTTTTTTTTAAAAAAGAACAAAAGGCATGTTATCACTTTCTCAAGCGTTTACATAAAACATAACATGCAACTAACACCATTAACCCTCCATTAGTAGCATTTTCTGTAAAGTCGTGAATTGATGCGATTCACGGATGATGGTTTGGGGGCCACTTCTTTTGAGGTGATTGGTGGACCACTTTTTTAGGGTGCCCGGGACTATTTCTTTCCCCAGTCCGAACGTGGCAGGAAGGACTCTCAGTAAAATCAGAGGGTACTACTCCTGCTCTGAAGCCTCCGAGAGTTCACCTCTCAGGGTTTGGGAGTCCATGTCGTGTTTGACACTAAATCCTCATTCACCGCCGGTCGGTACTGGGAATGCAATGAACAGCTGACGCATAAGTTACAACTTCAATAGAACAATAATTATTCAAACAATTCAGTTTCGAATACAACGAAACTGGATGTGTGTGGGCAGGTTCCGTTCTGCAGTAGTCATCTAGTCAGCGCCATGTGGCTTGGTCCTCCTCTAATTAAGAGGGCTGTTGGGCGTGACGTCATTCAGGGGGCGGTGCCACTAAAGCGCCATCTGTTCCTAAGCCGCGAGCCGGCATGGTGGAAGGGCAGCCTCTTCTGACTGACCAGCAGTGACTACAGCATTGGAAAGAGCAGCATGGTTTTGTGAAAGTTTACTAGTGCGGTCTATGCCAGATGCGCCCCCCCCCAAAGAACTCCTATGAAACTCCTCTGGAGGACCCTACAGCACCTCAAGTATCGAAAAAGATATCTTACCCCACTGATCTGCAGAGAGGATGGGGTTCCAGGGCCGCATGAGTCAATCCTGGATCTTTTCCCGCCACAATTTTAAAAATAGTTCGAAAATTTACGGGACCTTGCACCAACCAATATTTAGGTGGTTCGAGATTCTTGTAACATAGTTTTCCCATTGCTAAATGTTACCCATGTGTGCCAGATAGAGTAAAGGCAATTGTGAGCCAACACAATTTGTACTGCATGCTGAGGAGTTGCAATACATTTCTGAATTCTGGCAACATCCGTCGTTCCAAGCAGGCACACACAAGTGCAGAGGCGTTGCAAGGGAGGGGGGGCCTGGGGGCCCGGGTCTTTTGGTTGTATCCCCGGATAGAAGCTCAGAAGCTACAACCAAACCTCTAGCTAGCCCCGAGTCCCGACTGTCCCGACATTAGTGTAGCCCCGGATCTTTTCCAGACCTAGCAACACCCCTGCACAAGTGCCTCACCAAAGTAATTAAATGCCTGTCCCGGGTACCGCCAAATCATGAATCCTTTCAAAATACACCTGGTGCAGAAACACAGGACACTGAGAATAGCCCACTCTTCCCTTTGTCTCAAAGTAGACCACCTTCGCAGGTATTCCCAGTTCCAGCAATAGCAACTCTGTCCACAAAACGGCACAAGACCTTCCATTTGTGGAATCAAACTTCACAAGCAGCAGTGCTAGCTGTTTCAGCCAATCAGGATGTTTAGAAGGCACGTGCAATTTACTGGCAAAAAAGCCAGCGTCGGCATTTAGATGTCTGCTGTACTCCCCTCCCAATTACCTCCAGTTCACCCCCCCCACCTTCCCCCCTCCCCTCTACGATTGCCCTGAAAATAGGAAAGAGCACTGCACTTACCTACTTGTTTTTGCTGAACTGCCAGTTGCCTACATCTCGGCTTTCAACCATGGAGAGAGAAAAGGGACTCATGTTGAAGCACCCTTTTCCTCTTTCCATGAGGCCATTTAACATTGGGCCAGGTTTCCTTTGGCCAAAATACACTCGCCTGCGAATATCATTTCTTGAGAGGAACAGTAAGGTCCAAAACCCCTGGGTGCTACCATCATTGGCAGGCTGCTACCAGTTGTTATGGCCCACCAGCTAGGTTGCTGTCGCTTTTCTGGTACTCAGCTTTTGATGTCAGTCAATGTACCAGCCAATTAAAAAGCTTGTAATGCGAGCCTTACCTTTTGGCATCGGCCCAAACTTCCAGCACACAGATTCGGTGGATTAAACTTGTGCCACCATTCTATTTACCGCATTTCTCCCCGCTTCACCCTATGTCTCCCTGACCACTCTTCTCATCCCCATTCATCCAACCGCTAACAAAACCCACCATCACAACTCTCCCCAACCCCAGACTAGGGGAGTAGACACTTTGAAGTTCTTATTTTAACTCCTTTTAATATTTTCAATAAATCTAATCCATAATTGAAATGATGATTATTGAAAGGATGTAATTAGCAATAAAATACTTTAATATGAAACTTGTCTGTGAATTTACAGTAAAAGTCTTAATTCATATGAAAACATCTAATCATAAATAGGAATTGACTGGTTCTACCAGTAATAAGGTGTGCAGTGGACAGGGGTATCCTCACTTTCAGACACCATTTTCACAGTAACAGACAGCAAACCGTAATATGGCGCCCCTTCTAGGGAATCTAACAACTCATTGTGAAAAAGGCTCAAACGGCTTGGATTCAGATCTCACAACTCTACAAGGTCGCGCCCTTCTCGACCCCCGCCCCCAAGACTTCCGAGGCCTGTTGCAGCAGGCCCTTGTGATGTTCCTGGGGAAACACCCTCCTCGCAGGGCTCCCGGATGCTCAGCTAGCGCCCTCTGCAGGCTGCAGGGGTGTCAGTTACACCTCTGAATGTCAGCGAACGAGACACGAGTTTTCCTAAATGGGTGATGCCATTTCTCTAGACGTTTAGAATTGACAGCAGGCGCTGGCAGCAATGCAACAATGCAACAATGAAACACAATCCATAGATAGCAGCCTCACAACAGGGTACGTATGCATGATCAGACGTGCTCACAATTGTCTCAGTTTGCATTTATTGCGAGAAGTAGGCCCACATGTTCTAACTACCATTAAGATCACTGCAGCTGAATGTTTACAAGACGTATTTTTCTAATAATACAAAAAATAATCTGTTTTGAGCTGTGTTGCCTGCAGGCCCATGGGTAATTAAAGGCTTATTGTCAAAAGAATGAGGAATTTCTAATTTAGAAACAGCGATTGTCCTTCAGACTCGACAACCTCTCTCTCTTGAGAAACAACGTTGTACAGGCACTTCATTTAATTTAGAGTGCTGCTGAAGGGGGCCATTAATGCCGTAATGGGAGATTAATGCATTCACTGCAATCAGGAAAGCCTCGAGCAGAGTTTGCAGGAACATGCAGCCTCTTGTGTGCATAGCAGGCCATTATGCCAGCCGATGGTAAACGCGCTTGCGCGGCTTTCCCTTTACCCACCCCATGCAGGGGGTAAGGAGGGTGATGGTTGTGGGCGGGAGGGCAGAGGGGGGCTCAGTAGGGCACCCCTTAAATTAAAAACCGAAAACACGGAACGGCACACCCATCGTTTTATCACTTAGAGTCTAGTTTTGGCCTCACGGGCAGATAGCACAGCAAGTAGAGCGCTCGCCCCTGATATCCAGCCTGCTGGGGCAGGCTCAAATCATGGCAGGGCCAGCTCAGCCTAGTATGTGTCTGAGGTCGATAAATTGAGTACCACTCTCTGGGATAATAATGTCACCTGTTATTTCAGCGCTCTGAGGCCCAGGGGTGCGTGGAGTTACATAAGAAACAGACATTCTTGTAAGCACAGAGATCCCCCTGTCCTGTTTTTACCACTGGTAACACATCTATCTATATGCACGCATGCTGAGAATGACCCTGAGACCCCTGATGACTGCCCATTTAGTTGGTTAGTGTAACATCCCCATACTCTACCTAGTCTCTGGCTTTATCTTGGATGACCCCAAACTCTTAACGGCTCTTTTGGTGAGTTCTGCTACGCCGTCCACCTCTGCTGTGTACACAGGCTCACGCCTAGCATGTGGCTTGCTCCAAAGACTCCCATTCAAGAGGCCTTGCTTCTTCCCAGCTATCATGGGGCCTTGCTCCTCTCAGGGACACGCCAGAGTGCGATGCGCCAGGCATCTTGACCTGGGAAAAATGCACACCTGTACAACCCTGTAACCATGTAACTTTGTAGCCAAGTATACGCCAGTGTGGAACCTGTAACATCACCATCGTTTACTGCCAAGAACAGCACCTAGATGCCTTCGGGCTTGGCACGCTATATATAAATTGCAAAATAAATAAATAAGTGAGACCGGGTCCAGCATAAGTATGCTTCTAGGAAAATGTTCTTTCAGTGTCAGAGACAGTTCTACTTTCAATGTGCTGTTGTGTGAGATGTAGTCGAGCAGTAGAAACCCCTTGGCCATTGAACATATATGATGCTTGGTTTAGAGCAGGGGTCTGCACCCTTTGGCTTACCAAATGTTTTGGACTAACATTCCCATCAGCCTTAGAGGGCACAGAAAATGGTGAAGCATCGTGGGAGGTTTAGTACAAGAAATCTGGAGCGCTGCAGGCTGTAGACCCCTGGGCCTAGTGATTAGACAGGTGGTGTATCAGGGACGTCATTTAGGGGTCGGCAGAGGTCGCAACTGCAACCTCTGGTCTCCCGTGCGACCTCTAAAATAAAAAGAAAAAAAAATGTTTTCTGTATTGTTTTTTATTTTATTTTTTGCAATGCAAGCTCCTGGGCTGTGGCCAGCACCATATGGCTTTTTACTTCTGGAGTGGCTGGCTTTCTTGTTCAGGCCCTTTAAAAAAAAGAAGAAAAATAAGAACAGGGGTGCCACAAGTCTAACGCTTTCAGCACTGACCCTAAATAAGAAAGAATAGGAATACCAAATAATGTGTCTTTCTGGAATTCTATACACTAATTGCTAGACTCATTAAAGGTTTATTTCAGGCAAACTTCAGGGGGTGAGTTACTGATTTAGTCTGTTCTTAAACGCCTCAACTCAGCCTTTCATCCTTCTGAGGTCGATAAATGAGTACCAACACAGGTTGGGTGATATCGAGTGTATATTTTTTCAATATAAAGCATGTAAGCGTAAGTGCTATATAATAACACATTATTATCATTTGGTCATGAACATCTGCTTGCATTCACAGTAATTTGGTAATATGGGCCTATACACACTGATCATCTTAACAATACATATGGCAATCCATTCTTGTATGACGTGTACATCACATTATAGTGATATCGTAACCATATTTTTCGTAGTGTACAACGCCATGTGATGCCAATTCCTGTTTTGTCAACGGATGAAAGGTCGTGTTGCATCGCTTCCCGCGATATCCCTTTGGGTGGGGTCAAATGACATCACTTCCTGTGATGTCATCAGGAGGTCAAGGGTTGTGTGATGTCACTTCCGCTAACCCTGGCATTTTGGTTAAATGACGTCCGTGTGGTGTATGTCAGTCAGGGATTGAGTGCGTTATGGCATTCAATTATATAATGCACATTAGTACCCAGCGAGGGTGCATTCAGAATGCAAGAGCCATTCTGATTGGCCCTCGCCAAGTCATTACCAGGCCGGGAATCCCTCTGTCGGGATTCCACGGCCTTTGTCCTCGGCGGGGGGCGTGGCAGACCCTCAGCCAATTAGGAGGCTCAAAGCGGGGCCATTCATGCTCCGAGCCTCCCCGGCTGAGAGGCTGCCTTCAACCCCGCCGGGGACTCTGGTAAGCTTTTTTAATTTTTTTTTTTTTTTCTTCCTACCCTCCCTCCCTCCCTCCTCCCTGCCCTCTCCACCCCTCCCCACCCCACTTACCTTTTTGCTGCTGCGTCCCCGCTGGGGAACGATTGCAGGCTCTAGCAGTGTGGAGACACATGGCTGGAGGTTTGCATCGTCCCCTAGCAGGGACGCAGGTACTTTTTTTTTTAAAACATTTTTTTCTTTTTCAACCTTCCCCTGCCTCACGCCCTCCCAACCCTACTTACTTTTTGCTTCTTTTTTTTTTGGGGAGCGGACGTGCTGGGAACACTTGTATTCCCAGCGCGTCCTCTCCCGATGGCCGCCATGGAAAGGGAAAACGGACTCCCGTTTTCCCTTTCCCGGCAGCCATTTTCTTGGTCGTTTATTTATTTATTTTTCTTCCTGTCCCGAAATGCTGCGGCTTTTCGGGACAGAAAAAAATGCTTTTAGTGCCCCAGTCACGCACATAATGCGCTCGGGCTTCGCTCGGGCCTATAACTATGGGCCCCGGGTCATTACCTGAGTCGGTAATGCCCCCACCACTCGGGTCATATTGCTTAATTACAGAATTAGCCATCGCTTGAGGTATTGGGTAATAATTTCCCCCTACATAATGTCCCCATACACATGTCCCTTGCTCCCCTTGTAAAAAAATAAATAAATAAATAAAATTGAGGGTGTCCCCCGCATGTTCAGTGTAATAATGTCTCCCCAAAAAACGGTGACTTTTTTGTCAGGAGGCATTTTTGCAGGGACATTATTACATGGAACCTCCCTTGATTGCTGGTAGAGATCAGTTGACCACAGCCATCAACATAAAACACCCAGCTGCACCAACCTCTTCACTCAACTTCTTCTCACAAGTTAACATTGTCTCCGAAAGCATCTTCAAGCATATGTTCTATTACCGGTTGTCTTCCCAACTCTGACCCCGCCTCACAGAACCACAACGGTGTTTCTGATTTGCGCGTTATCTTCTGGCGACCCAGCCCTGGTGGCCTCCCACTGGCTACACACACCGTGCCTAGTACAAAAGGCGCTGCATGTACATCCTTTGATACCACGTGATGCTCGGCTAAGGTATTCCATCCTTGCAAGCTGGCCAGAGAAAGATGGTTAGCATGGCACCAGAGGCTTGGCGGTAGCTCACTTCGTATAGAACGTACCGTCATCCCAGACTCATTCCCCCTTGCCTTAGGCACAAAAGGAGACTTCCTTGAGAGACCAGAGAGGGCTGAAAGCTCCTGTCTTCACTAGGACATACGCCTTACAGTTATCCTGATCCTCAAGGCACCGGTAACACCGGGAATGGGACCATACAAACTGATGCAGTGTTGGTGACTTTTCGGCAAGCACACAGGATAGGAGCAAATCATATGACCCGAGGCAATAGTCGTATTATTTTGCCGCCAGAACCCTGCCTATCCTCATGGTCCACTAAAGTGTAGTATGGCGACTAGGGGGATCAGGCTGATGCCATTCACCCCTCCTGGGGGCTCCCACGTGGCTCCTGTTTAGAGAATCAGGGCTATTGGACCTCCTGTAATAACTAGAAATATCACGCAGGCTATCCGAGGGGCCGCTCTCTCCTGTGGTCACGCTCCACTCACAGGAGCGAACCTGGCACCTTGCTAGCCATGAAAAGGGCTTATCCCAGCCTCTTTGCTGCCTGTAGGGGCACCGCCTTCTGTAGGACACCTGTAGCTGCATACTCTCAATTCCATGACCCCATGCCACTGCCCCAGTATTTTATCCACTACACCACCATTCTTCAGTCAGCATCTCAGTAGGAGGGCACGGGTATTCCCCTGGCTGAAGGGTTTACACACTTCCCCTAGACTTCTCCTCACTCACTAAGTTAGGGCAACTCTACTGTGCCCTCTACTGGCCGGTTAGTCTGTCATCCATGATGCCTGACACCTTCCCATGGTGCCTCACGCGTGCCTAACTGCATGAGCTTGCCCCTCTCCAGGGCCTGGTTCAGCATACTCTGACCCACATAATGTCCGTTTACCTGTCACTATGTGATTGGATTCTATCCTCCCCGCTGGGGGAGTGGGTGGTGGTGGGGGGAATCTGAGGAAATCCTAAATGGGACTCCTCTCTGTCAGGGACTCTGTTCAAGTCAGCACTCGCCTGGAACATGTCTGGATCTTACTCAGGCCGCTCATTGTCTCATCTCAGGAAGCCCCGGCTTCCCTGCCATGTCAACAGTCCTCACGGTCAGTGTCTCTGTGATCTGTCCCCTATGCAGTCACCAGGAAACAGCTACCACCATCCAGTCTCTCAGGGGACTCCGTACTGCCACCTACAGCCAGGCACCGCTCAACGCAGTTCCAGGCCACCCAGCCAATGAGCAGCGAGCATGGCATCACACCAGGAACTACAGAGCTGAGAGTTCAACCGCTTCAGTTCCAGGCATCCTCGTGTGTCTATCCCATTAGCAATAATACAGGAAACAGCTTTCCAAGCTCACTGAATGATACGGCGAATACACAGTGATCCAGCGATTAAGCCGAAGTGGTCTGGGAACGGCAGAGGCTTGATCTAGGCACACAGTACGCATACCCTACAGAGTGGATTGTAGTTGTTGTAGTTGTCTATGAGTGTGTAGTTTAGCAATGGTGGCGGAGTGGTATGTGCTTTTTTAGCAACTGTAAGTATAGTTTAACATGAAGGTGATGCACCATAACAGCATAGTAAGAGTGTTCTGCTTGTAGAGCCGGTGGTGGTTAGTGAAAGATAAAGTGGCTGAACATAAGACAGCATCTACCCAATATCTGAAGGATGGTATTAGAGGGGTCTGTCCCTTTAAAACAGGGACAGAGAACACGTGTGGGATGACGCAGGAGCGGGGAGGAGGAAGGAAAGGCAGTACGTTCCAGAATGTTAAATAAAGAAGACGTGTAACTGCAGCTCTGGTGTCGCGTCCTTATTGTGTGTAGGCCATCTGGCCCAACAACTGGCAAGAAGGCGGCTCCTTGCGACCCAGAGTCCTTCCTCCACACTGTCAGTGATCCCACAGGGCTGTCCGCTGATCCCAGCGTCCCACAGCAGAGTGCACTCCCCGCAGTCAGTGATCCTGCCGTGTTTCCAGATCCTAGTTTTGCTTCCAAGTGAGGGAGCGGACCAAACACTCCTCACAGGGTGCCTGTTAAGGGCGACAGCTACCCCAAGCCGCGCGGCAGTCCGCCAGCAGCTGGTCCTGCATCGCGCCATGTGCAGGAGCACAGCAGCAAGAGCGGATCCAGCAGGTGGGTGCCTCCTCCCTCCCACGGACACAAAGCAGAGTCCCCTCTGCTGCCAGCATTCCCACGAGCTGCTGGGCCCCTTCCCCAGGTGGCCCGGATCCCCTGTGGGCCCCACTGATGGGAGAAAATCAAAAGGGGGCTAGGGCTAGAGAGGAAAAATAAAATTAAAAAAAGTAAAAACAAAGAGGGAAGCCACGTGGCAACCCCCACGGCAGCAATTCCCTCCAGGCCTAGGGCAGATACAGGCCCGATAGCACATCCCAGAAAGGGGCAAAAGAGGGCCACATGCAGTGCACGCTAGAAAAAAAACAAGCCCAACCAGCCCTCACCAGAGGACAAGGACTGCATACTGGCCCCAGCCAGGCCTATGACACCTAAAACGTCCCTGCATCTAGCACAGGGCAGAGACAGAGACCACCCACTTGAGCATTATTCTGTCCTCGCCCGTCAGCGACTGCTGGAGCAGGGCCAGACTTTAACGGCACACAATCTCCTCAACCGCCACACATACCACCATGAGTGCACCGGCCACACCGGCTGCACCAGTTCCACTACCTCCTGCCATGCCAGACCCCCCTGCAAGATCCACGGTCACCGCATGGCCCATGCCACCGCCATTCTCCATGACCCCGCAGGCAGATAAAGGCCCGAGGTGGGTAGAAGGGCTGGATGATTTTAACAACTTCGTCAAAGCAGCTGGTGAGGAGAACTCGCCAAATTTACGGAACATGTTTCTCAACATCGCTGGTGGCAAAGTCAAGACGCTCATCGCTCATCAAGACGATCCTCCAAGAGGACCAACCAGACTTTGCATCACTGCTCACTGACCTCAACAAGAAACTGGTGATTGAGCCTAATCACGACTACGAACGTTATATATTCAATCACTGTACCCAACGGGGAGAAGAAACAGTTGACAAGTTCATCGCTCACTTATGGGTCAAAGGAGCACACTGCCAATTTCATGCTTTTTCGCTGGAAGAGGCAATACGCCTCAGGTTGATAGAAGGATGCCTCTCTCAGTCCCTGAAGAAACAACTGTTGAAGAAGCCACTATCCATTGATGAAGTCAGGGAGATGGGCAGGATTTTTGAAAGGGTAGACACACAGGCGGCCTTGATGTCAGGGTGCGGCAGCGTCAAACCAGACAAGACTGAACTTATCGCAGCAGTGCAGCAGACCAGCCAACGTCCAAGCAACGAGGGGCCACGGGAGTGAACCAGATGGGACCTAAGACATAAAGGCAGTGCTACCGCTGCGGGATAACGTTTCCCCACGCAGGGACATGCCCTGCCATCTCAGAGAGGTGCGGCAACTGTGGCAGAGAAGGCCATTTCCAGTCTGTCTGCAGAGAAGGCAGACCATTTCCTACTCCGCAAGGGCCAACTCAACCGCAGTTTAGGATGTACGGTCGGACCCCGCACAACCCACCTTACCAGTTGCGCCCCTACCAACAGGGCCTGAGACGGTACGTGAAGGTAGTGGAGGACCATTACCCAGAAGAATACCTACAAGAGGTGGAAGCATATGAACAAGGACCGTATCTCTGAGACTAATACGATGGACCACCTCAGCCGCGCCTCTCCCAGAATATGCCAATGGGACACGGACCTCCCTATGAATGTGACACATATGACCAGTATCCCCAAGATGACTATATTAACCTCATCCTGGATGACAGAGAGGCAAGGAAGGTGCCAAGGATACCCATCAACATTGGAGGTAGACAATTCTGCTTCTTAGTCGACTCCAGAGCGACCGTCAACATTATGGGGGAAAAGGAATTCTTACAAGTCCCCGACTGACCAGCACTGACCCAGATGACGTCCAGGATCTTCCAGTGGGGTGCGGACCTCCCCCTTCACTCCATTGGGCACTTCAGGCGCCAGCTCATACACAAAGGACTGTCCAACACCACGGTCATCCATGTGATCCGGAGCCCTACCAAAGGCTGATGCCTGCTGGGCTTCCATACAGCGTCCTGCCTGGGGCTCATTGATATACATTTCCAGGAGGAGGACATAGACAGCTGCACCTCCAAGGGACGTCGAAGAACACGTCCACTCGATGCCAAACATGCATGCAACAGAGGCCCCATCACAAAAGACACAATTCTGGCAATGTTCCCGCTCCTCTGCAAAGGGCTGGGGAAAATGAACGCACCCCCCCCATCAAACTGCACCTAGACACCATGGTCCGACCCGTTCCCCAACATTCGGGGAGAGTAGGGTTGCACCTGCAGGCGTCGGTCTCCAATGAGCTCAATCAGCTGCTCAACAATGGCATTATTTTCGCCATGCAGGAAGTCCTCTTATTGGTGGTAGTTGAGAAATAACCTATGCAAGGAGAAAATGCCATCTTACAGTGATGTAGTTAAAACCTAAAGCACTGGCTCGTACTATGAAATGGACATTGTATAGGACAGGGCTGGGGACGCATTATGAAATGATGTTGGTGGCGTGATTAACCCGGAAGCTATAATCTGAAGCAGGTCCCAGGCTATGATTTCCAATTAGGCACTGTCCAAAGTTGCAAACCTATGCGTAACTCAAACGCTGCAACTGCATTCTGATAGTTACATCAATTAATTCATCTCTCCTTGTGAGCTGTTACAGATAGGGCAGAGGTTGAAAAGTAAGACTCTTTGGGCCTCATTACGAGTTTGGCGGAAGCCATGGAGCTAACAGCTCCATGCTTGCCGCCAAACCGTCTCCTTTACCGGGTTTCTGCAATGAGGAACAACCAGGTTATTCCAACATTGGAGGACCCGGTCATTCCTCCTTGCAGGAACCATTCCACCATTCCCTATTCCCATTTGAGCCCCCATAGGGCTCAACGGGATTGGGGATGGAGGTAACAACGGGAACATTATGAGTGCCCTGTTGTTACCTCCTTCTTCCCCTCGCGGGACCCGGAAAGCACGCCTGGTTTTACCAGGCGTGCGATCCAGGTCCCGCGATAAGAAGCTTGGAATCAGCCCTGTTGGAATGAAGGGGGCCGGTCCCGTACCGGCCCCCTTCATTCCGACATTGCACGGGTTGTAATGAGGCCCTTTGTGTCTGGAATGTAGGTGTTACGCTACGGCAGCAACAAAGGACATTACCGAAAAGATCGTTCCCACGGAGTATCTCGCAATCAGGGAATTCGCTCTGGCAGCGTTACAAGTTGTTAGGAAAGATTTCGTTATTTTAGGGAACTTTCCTTCCATGTGGCAACCCCTAAACTTTTTGCTATTGTTTTCAACCTGTTTTCTTGACTTTGCCAGAGAAGTGCAGCCTTCTGCCGTACTCCTCTGGGCTTTCGCTCCTTTCTTACGGGGAAACTGACATGCCCTTAAGACAGTCAGTACCGGGGAACGCTGTTTCCCGTAGTTTCTTTTATCGTGTCGCCATTTTAGTGCAACACGACACAAGAGGGCACTGTAAGCTAAGTTACAGCTCTCTTGGGTCTCTAGCCTTCTACAGACCCTAGACACTCTTGTAGGATGGTTTTTGGATCGGTGCAAGTCATTCAGGGACTGGGCTGGTGGCAGCGATCATTTGGTTTATTTTGAGCTCCTTTTGCCGTTCTGAGCACCTTTTTGCCGCGAACACAAAAGGGTGGCCCGGCTACCCAATATGGCCGGACCACGAGGCTCCTTTGTCTCGTCCACTGTCCGTCTTGCTCCCTTTACCTTCCCCCGGGTCAGGCGACCCGGGGCCTTCCTTATTTGGGCATGTAGTTTCCCGCGAAACACGGTTGCTTTCGCGGGCTTCTACATGTCGTTTGAGTGCCCCCAGGATGTGGGCTGGGCTGTCTGGTCCCAATACACATCCTGGGTGCCAGAGAGTCTAGGGTGGTGTGAATGCCTGGGACCACTGTGGTCCATGATTGGTCCACGTATGGTATGTGTGTTGATGAGCGGATCTCCCATTGGTTCCCCTCCGTTTTGGCGCGAAGGGAACCGTGGATAAGAGGGAGCTGGAAACACCACTACCATGTCGATCTCCTGAGTTCTTACGAACCCAGGGATACAGGAGCCAAGTATCCTGCGAACACGAGGCTGGACCGAGGAATCGCTGGTGACCCCCTGAAGAACTTCTGCTCCTCATTGCTGTCGTCCGGTGAAGCCCTTTCCACCTAAGATCGAACAAGAAGGCCTGTACTGGCGCTTCGACCTATTGGAATAGCAGGACCAGCTATTCCCGGCACCTTCATCAACTCCTGCCGTAAGCCTTCGGAAGTGTCTCTGGGCCATCCAGTTGACTGACCAGCTTACTAAGGAGTCCTGCTCTGTAATCGCCGACAGGTTGGGTGGTATTCTGAGTCCGGGGCACGCTCACACGCTTCGTTTGCTTAGCAACCCTAAGCTAGAGGTGAACGGTGCTCGTTTGGCTTGAATACACCCGGCCTTTCCGTTGCCCTGCCGTGGCGACAAAACTGTGCAGGATTCTTCGATCGGGACGTCTTTTTACTCTGCACGACGACGAGACGTTCCCTGCTCTTCAGAACCTGCCAGAAGCTGCATCTATCGAGGAGAAGCTCGGGCCTGCTTGCTTCGGGGACCGGTGAGTAGATTAGCTAGGATCTGGTCGCCCTCCTGCAGTGCCCCTTGCTTTTCCCCGCTGTAAATACAGCTCCCCTTGTCCGTACTCGCGCCCTACTTCTGCCTCATAGTGGAGGCTGCGCTAGAGTCGCGGACCGTGTTCTCCTTCATTAGGGCACCCTACAGAGCTGTCCAACGTCCTCCGAAGAGCTTCACCTTCTGCCCATTGGCACCGGCGGGTGCAGGTACTTTTGAGCGCTAGGCTCCACTCTTCGTAGGGATTGGACTACCATCTAGTTAGGGGCCTCAGAAGGCGGACATATCACACGCATTGGTTCGCACTGCCTGTTTTTCTTCCCCTGCAGGTGGATAACATATTTCGTGCTGCTAATGCTGTGAAACTGTGTATTCTGTATATATATTGGGTGGATAGTGTATGTGTTGGTTTAATATCGTTGTATATTGCTGCTTTTACTGTGGTTATTAGTTTCAAGGCCTTATAATAAATGTGTATCTATTTTTGATATAAACAACTGTTTGGAGTAGTTTGTAAGCGCTCTTGCTTTGTGTGCTCACTGCGGGCTTTCAGTCACCCTCACCCCTCTTGAGACCTAGTCTTGACCGCCGCGATCGCTACCTTGATTGGTCTGGCTTGTCCAGAGGTTACCCTGTTCCAAGTAATTAGGTTGGCCTTCTGAACTTCTGCGCCACCAGGACAGAGTTCAGAAATCCGTCTTAACAAATTGGTGTACAGCGGTGGGATACGACTGAAGGTATCCAGTGTTGCGCACGAGCTAAGGCGTTTTCAGGTTATTCCAACCAGGACACGCAGTAAAGTATTGAATATAACGTTAAAAAGGCCATAGTCCTATCAACAGTATGGAAACGAATACTTTATTAACCTTAAATGCTTCGAAATCTGAAACATTGAAGAAGATGTGTGCGGAGAGAGGGGTTTCCTCTCAAGGCACTAAATTGGAAATGATCCAGAGAATCGTGGCGTGGCAAGAAGCGCAGCTTGACGCTATAACTTCCGAGGACAGTGCAGAAGGTGGTGGGGCTGCTCTCACTGGCAGAACCGACGGTTCTGCCGCTGCACTGATCCATCACGACCACGAGGACAGGGAGGATGTAATGTCTAACGTTTCCTCTGCCAGTGTTGATGGGGAGGCTATGCTTGAATTCAAGAAGCAAGAGCTGCGGTTTAGGCAGCAGGAGCTTGAATTCAGCATAGCCAAACTGAAAATCGACCAGGCAGAAAAACAAAAAGACAGGGATCACCAGTTGGAACTGGCCAAGCTTCAGTTCGCAAATGGGTCCAAGGGTCCTGGACATGGTTCTGGGGCTTCCTCTCATCCACGGTTTCCAAAAGATCTGCTCAGTGTGTATGAGGAACGAAATGACATTATGGACTGGTTGAATGCGTTTGAGTATGCATGCGAGGTTCAAGAGGTTGATAATGCGGATAAGATTGCATGGTTACTCAGCAGACTGCCCCATTCTGGTTGCAGTGCCATTATGGAAATGTCGAAGGCTGAGCGCGCTGATTTTGCAATGTTGAAGCAGACTCTCATTTTAAAGTTTGGGAAGACTCCGACCCAATATTTGAAAAGGTTTAGAGAGTATAAGAAAAAGGAAGGTGGTACTTGGGTGTCGTATGTAGCTGAGTCCCTGAAAAACTTGACTGGCTGGGTTGAAGGTTATAAGGTTTCTACCTTCGAAGGCATGATCAATCTGGTCATGCTGGAACACATTTTTGCTTCTTCTTCCCCGGAGCTTAAGCAGCATTTGGCCGATTCGAAGGAGATAGATCCTAAGAAGCTGGCCATTGCAGCAGACTTATGGGTGTCACATCGAGTGTCCCATAAGGACAAAACTCATCCTGGTAAGCAGGAGGAAGGGAAAAAGTCCAAAGATATGGAGGGTGGGGAATCTGCTAAATCTTCTTCCCATAAGGGCCACAAAAAGAAAAATAAGGGTAAGCCATACGAGAACTCACAGGGTAGCGGAGGTTCGCCTCCGAAACAGAACTCTGGTTATAATAAGCCTCCCTACGTAAACAGACCCAATGGGGCTTGTTTTTCTTGTGGAGCAACTGACCATGTGAAGGGGGATCCCCGGTGTAAGGTTAAACCTTTGGGGGTCCACTCCGCTAATCTGGCCTTCTCCTCCTACGAGGAAGAAGAGATTACAGGAGCGTCCTTCTCCTCAGACTCGTTTCCCAGCGGGATCGAGGCTGAGGTAGTTTTAGTGTCCCTGGGTTCCTGGGAGCCTAAAGTCGCAGAGGCGTATGCTAGGATTCCGGATAATACCAAGCACTACTTTAAAGACAGTGTGCTGATCAATGGAGTGGATACTCCAGCTCTTAGGGATAGTGGGTGCAGTCGAACTGTAGTGGATTCTACCTTGGTAGACTCAGAGGAAGTTGCCAGAGCTCCTCTGATGCCCACTAAGTTGGCTGACGGCCCCCTCCGTATGTTTCCCGTGATCCCTGTTAATCTAACTTTAAATGGTACAGCAGTTAGGATTCCAGTGAGCATTCAGAGAAACGTCCCGGGAAAGGTCTTGTTGGGCAATGATCTCAGAGCTCTAGGGCTCGTAGGAGACACTGCCGAAAGACCCTACACACGGTCTCAAGCACGGGCAGCATTGGCCAAGTCCAATACGCCGCCCCAGCCGAAGGGGAAACCCAAGGCGAAAGGAGTCAACAAGTCCCGACGGGGAAAGAGAATATTCCCCCGAGCTCGCCTACCACTGCGGTGGAGGGAGTTGGTCAATTGCCCGAGCCTGACGAGGAGGTGGCGATGCCTGAAGTGTTCGACCCCAACGACCATCCTGAACTAAATGACTTGTTAGTTGAAGGAGGTCCTGATAGGGACGACTTCAGTAAGGGCCAACGTGAGTGCCCATCTCTGGAAGGCCTAAGGAGACAGGCCTGCTCCCAGCTTGAGGGGGAACCTCCTGGGAAGCATCGGATTTATTGGGAAGGTGGACTCCTGTACAGTGAGCCCACAGAGTCTACAGAAGGAGACCATAGGAGGTTGGTGGTTCCCCTTTCTGTTAGACCCTTCCTCCTGCAGTTGGCGCATGAAGTTCCCCTTGCTGGTCACCTTGGAATGAAGAGGACCAAGCAAAGGTTATCTATGCACTTCTACTGGCCCAAGATGGGGGTGCAAGTAGAAAGTCACTGCAGGAGTTGTGCCTCCTGCCAGTTGTCTGGTAAGGTTGGCGCGACAATCCAAGCTCCGTTGGTACCGCTCCCAGTTGTGGGGGTACCATTTGAAAGGGTAGGGATCGACATCGTTGGTCCCCTTGACCCGCAAACATCCTCAGGCAATAGGTTTATCCTGGTGCTGGTCGACCATGCAACCAGGTATCCTGAGGCCATCCCATTAAAGACTGTAACTGCCAAGTCAGTTGCAAAAGCTTTACTCGGCATATTTACTAGGGTTGGCTTCCCTAAAGAAGTTGTGTCAGATCGTGGCAGCAACTTTATGTCGAAGTATATGCAGGCTATGTGGAAAGAATGTGGGGTCACCTACAAGTTCTCTTCTGCATACCACCCCCAGACCAATGGTCTGGTGGAGCGTTTCAACAGAACGCTAAAGAGCATGATTGGGGCTCTGGAGGAGCCCCAGAGAAGAAAATGGGATCTTCTTTTACCATGCTTGCTGTTTGCCTACAGAGAGGTACCACAGGAGGGTGTTGGCTTCAGCCCCTTCGAACTTCTGTTCGGTCATCCCGTACGGGGACCCTTAGCCATCGTCAAAGAGGGATGGGAGATGCCCACTCCCCCTGTTACTACCAATGTAGTTGACTATGTGCTAGGGCTCAGAAAACGGATGGTACTCCTGATGGGCTTGGCTAGTGAAAAGTTGAAGGCAGGACAAGCGCTGGTGAATCATTGGTACGACCAGAAAGCTTCCTTAATTCACTTTACCCCTGGTCAGCAAGTCCTGATCATGAACCCTATAAGGCCTCGCGCTTTACAGGACAAATGGTCAGGCCCTTACACAGTGGTGGAGCCCCTGGGTGAGGTGAACTATTTAGTGGACCTTGGAAGGCCTGGACAGGCTCCAAAAGTGTTCCACGTAAATAGGCTGAAGGCTTTCGTCCCAAGAGTCGAAATCGCAGCACTGCTACTGGCGTCAGACGTTGAGGAAGAGGAGTCAGAACCTCTTCCCGACCTGTTCCAAAGCGGTCCTTCAGATAGCTCCGTTGAGGGTGTCCGAGTGGCCCCTCACCTGACTTCTGATCAGCAGGCTGAGGTGAAAAGTTTGCTTAGGCAGTTTTCCCCCCTGTTTTCACAGTCGCCTGGTTTGACACCTTGGTGCAAACATAACATTGACACAGGAGACAGTGTACCTACCAAAAGTAGGGGATACAGGATGTCGGATAAAGTACGGTCTTATATTAAGACCGAGGTCAACAAGATGTTAGACCTTGGGGTGATTGAACCCTCTAGTAGTCCTTGGTCCAGTCCTGTGGTATTGGTTCCAAAGGCAGGCACTTCTGAATTGAGGTTCTGCGTGGATTACAGGGCTCTGAATGCTGTCACCAAGACAGACGCTCACCCCTTGCCTCGAACTGACGAGCTGGTGGATACCTTGGGTGCCTCCAAGTACCTCAGCACGTTTGACCTGACTGCGGGCTATTGGCAAATAGCTTTAGCAGAACATGCCAAGGAGAAGACAGCATTTTCAACTCCCGACGGGCTTTACCAATTCCGGGTAATGCCGTTCGGATTGAAGAATGCACCTGCCACTTTCCAGAGGCTTGTGAATCATGTGTTGAATGGGTTGGACGAATTCTGTCTTGCATATCTAGACGATATAGCAGTTTTCAGTGCCACCTGGGAAGACCATGTGAAACACCTCGGGATTGTGCTCCAGGCTCTTCAGAAAGCCCACTTGACCATAAAGGCGAGTAAATGCCAGATTGGACAAGGCTCAGTGGTTTACCTTGGGCATGAAGTAGGTGGAGGAAGGATACAGCCTCTCCCCAGTAAAGTACAAGCAGTACAAGACTGGCCTACCCCCACTACACAAACCCAAGTGAGAGCCTTCTTAGGACTCACGGGTTATTACCGCAATTTTATGGCAGACTATGGCACCATAGCTGCTCCTCTGACTGCCCTCACAACTCCGAAGAAACCCAAGAAGGTAACTTGGACTGACGAGTGTGAGAAGGCCTTCAATGGCTTGAAAGACTCCTTGTGCCAGGCCCCTGTGCTCAGGGCCCCTGATTATCAAAGACCTTTTATCGTGCAGACGGATGCCTCTGACACTGGGATAGGAGCTGTACTATCACAAGTAGATGAGAAGGGTAAGGAACACCCTATCGGTTTTATTAGTCGCCAGCTTAAGGACAGAGAGCTCAGATGGTCCACGGTAGAGAAAGAATGTTTCTCTGTTGTGTGGGCCCTAAGGAAGCTGCGGCCCTACCTCTATGGGACCCACTTCACTGAGCAGACTGACCATAAGCCGTTAAAGTGGGTAATGAACATGAAGGGGGAGAATCCAAAGTTGCTTAGGTGGTCCATAAGTCTACAAGGCTTCGACTTCACTATTGAGCATAGGCCAGGTGTCCAACATAGCAATGCTGATGGGTTGTCCAGAATGTTTTACCGACCTGAACAAGAGACTCATCCAGGGGTGGATTAGTTCCCCCTGTCCATAGTCTGGGAGGGGCGAGTGTTAGGAAAGATTTCGTTATTTTAGGGAACTTTCCTTCCATGTGGCAACCCCTAAACTTTTTGCTATTGTTTTCAACCTGTTTTCTTGACTTTGCCAGAGAAGTGCAGCCTTCTGCCGTACTCCTCTGGGCTTTCGCTCCTTTCTTACGGGGAAACTGACATGCCCTTAAGACAGTCAGTACCGGGGAACGCTGTTTCCCGTAGTTTCTTTTATCGTGTCGCCATTTTAGTGCAACACGACACAAGAGGGCACTGTAAGCTAAGTTACAGCTCTCTTGGGTCTCTAGCCTTCTACAGACCCTAGACACTCTTGTAGGATGGTTTTTGGATCGGTGCAAGTCATTCAGGGACTGGGCTGGTGGCAGCGATCATTTGGTTTATTTTGAGCTCCTTTTGCCGTTCTGAGCACCTTTTTGCCGCGAACACAAAAGGGTGGCCCGGCTACCCAATATGGCCGGACCACGAGGCTCCTTTGTCTCGTCCACTGTCCGTCTTGCTCCCTTTACCTTCCCCCGGGTCAGGCGACCCGGGGCCTTCCTTATTTGGGCATGTAGTTTCCCGCGAAACACGGTTGCTTTCGCGGGCTTCTACATGTCGTTTGAGTGCCCCCAGGATGTGGGCTGGGCTGTCTGGTCCCAATACACATCCTGGGTGCCAGAGAGTCTAGGGTGGTGTGAATGCCTGGGACCACTGTGGTCCGTGATTGGTCCACGTATGGTATGTGTGTTGATGAGCGGATCTCCCATTGGTTCCCCTCCGTTTTGGCGCGAAGGGAACCGTGGATAAGAGGGAGCTGGAAACACCACTACCATGTCGATCTCCTGAGTTCTTACGAACCCAGGGATACAGGAGCCAAGTATCCTGCGAACACGAGGCTGGACCGAGGAATCGCTGGTGACCCCCTGAAGAACTTCTGCTCCTCATTGCTGTCGTCCGGTGAAGCCCTTTCCACCTAAGATCGAACAAGAAGGCCTGTACTGGCGCTTCGACCTATTGGAATAGCAGGACCAGCTATTCCCGGCACCTTCATCAACTCCTGCCGTAAGCCTTCGGAAGTGTCTCTGGGCCATCCAGTTGACTGACCAGCTTACTAAGGAGTCCTGCTCTGTAATCGCCGACAGGTTGGGTGGTATTCTGAGTCCGGGGCACGCTCACACGCTTCGTTTGCTTAGCAACCCTAAGCTAGAGGTGAACGGTGCTCGTTTGGCTTGAATACACCCGGCCGTTCCGTTGCCCTGCCGTGGCGACAAAACTGTGCAGGATTCTTCGATCGGGACGTCTTTTTACTCTGCACGACGACGAGACGTTCCCTGCTCTTCAGAACCTGCCAGAAGCTGCATCTATCGAGGAGAAGCTCGGGCCTGCTTGCTTCGGGGACCGGTGAGTAGATTAGCTAGGATCTGGTCGCCCTCCTGCAGTGCCCCTTGCTTTTCCCCGCTGTAAATACAGCTCCCCTTGTCCGTACTCGCGCCCTACTTCTGCCTCACAGTGGAGGCTGCGCTAGAGTCGCGGACCGTGTTCTCCTTCATTAGGGCACCCTACAGAGCTGTCCAACGTCCTCCGAAGAGCTTCACCTTCTGCCCATTGGCACCGGCGGGTGCAGGTACTTTTGAGCGCTAGGCTCCACTCTTCGTAGGGATTGGACTACCATCTAGTTAGGGGCCTCAGAAGGCGGACATATCACACGCATTGGTTCGCACTGCCTGTTTTTCTTCCCCTGCAGGTGGATAACATATTTCGTGCTGCTAATGCTGTGAAACTGTGTATTCTGTATATATATTGGGTGGATAGTGTATGTGTTGGTTTAATATCGTTGTATATTGCTGCTTTTACTGTGGTTATTAGTTTCAAGGCCTTATAATAAATGTGTATCTATTTTTGATATAAACAACTGTTTGGAGTAGTTTGTAAGCGCTCTTGCTTTGTGTGCTCACTGCGGGCTTTCAGTCACCCTCACCCCTCTTGAGACCTAGTCTTGACCGCCGCGATCGCTACCTTGATTGGTCTGGCTTGTCCAGAGGTTACCCTGTTCCAAGTAATTAGGTTGGCCTTCTGAACTTCTGCGCCACCAGGACAGAGTTCAGAAATCCGTCTTAACAAATTGGTGTACAGCGGTGGGATACGACTGAAGGTATCCAGTGTTGCGCACGAGCTAAGGCGTTTTCAGGTTATTCCAACCAGGACACGC
The DNA here is from genome assembly GCF_040938575.1 of Ambystoma mexicanum. NCBI lineage: Eukaryota > Metazoa > Chordata > Amphibia > Caudata > Ambystomatidae > Ambystoma > Ambystoma mexicanum. The sequence goes on from NC_090936.1 coordinate 154,698,087, forward strand.
AGTAAAGTATTGAATATAACGTTAAAAAGGCCATAGTCCTATCAACAGTATGGAAACGAATACTTTATTAACCTTAAATGCTTCGAAATCTGAAACATTGAAGAAGATGTGTGCGGAGAGAGGGGTTTCCTCTCAAGGCACTAAATTGGAAATGATCCAGAGAATCGTGGCGTGGCAAGAAGCGCAGCTTGACGCTATAACTTCCGAGGACAGTGCAGAAGGTGGTGGGGCTGCTCTCACTGGCAGAACCGACGGTTCTGCCGCTGCACTGATCCATCACGACCACGAGGACAGGGAGGATGTAATGTCTAACGTTTCCTCTGCCAGTGTTGATGGGGAGGCTATGCTTGAATTCAAGAAGCAAGAGCTGCGGTTTAGGCAGCAGGAGCTTGAATTCAGCATAGCCAAACTGAAAATCGACCAGGCAGAAAAACAAAAAGACAGGGATCACCAGTTGGAACTGGCCAAGCTTCAGTTCGCAAATGGGTCCAAGGGTCCTGGACATGGTTCTGGGGCTTCCTCTCATCCACGGTTTCCAAAAGATCTGCTCAGTGTGTATGAGGAACGAAATGACATTATGGACTGGTTGAATGCGTTTGAGTATGCATGCGAGGTTCAAGAGGTTGATAATGCGGATAAGATTGCATGGTTACTCAGCAGACTGCCCCATTCTGGTTGCAGTGCCATTATGGAAATGTCGAAGGCTGAGCGCGCTGATTTTGCAATGTTGAAGCAGACTCTCATTTTAAAGTTTGGGAAGACTCCGACCCAATATTTGAAAAGGTTTAGAGAGTATAAGAAAAAGGAAGGTGGTACTTGGGTGTCGTATGTAGCTGAGTCCCTGAAAAACTTGACTGGCTGGGTTGAAGGTTATAAGGTTTCTACCTTCGAAGGCATGATCAATCTGGTCATGCTGGAACACATTTTTGCTTCTTCTTCCCCGGAGCTTAAGCAGCATTTGGCCGATTCGAAGGAGATAGATCCTAAGAAGCTGGCCATTGCAGCAGACTTATGGGTGTCACATCGAGTGTCCCATAAGGACAAAACTCATCCTGGTAAGCAGGAGGAAGGGAAAAAGTCCAAAGATATGGAGGGTGGGGAATCTGCTAAATCTTCTTCCCATAAGGGCCACAAAAAGAAAAATAAGGGTAAGCCATACGAGAACTCACAGGGTAGCGGAGGTTCGCCTCCGAAACAGAACTCTGGTTATAATAAGCCTCCCTACGTAAACAGACCCAATGGGGCTTGTTTTTCTTGTGGAGCAACTGACCATGTGAAGGGGGATCCCCGGTGTAAGGTTAAACCTTTGGGGGTCCACTCCGCTAATCTGGCCTTCTCCTCCTACGAGGAAGAAGAGATTACAGGAGCGTCCTTCTCCTCAGACTCGTTTCCCAGCGGGATCGAGGCTGAGGTAGTTTTAGTGTCCCTGGGTTCCTGGGAGCCTAAAGTCGCAGAGGCGTATGCTAGGATTCCGGATAATACCAAGCACTACTTTAAAGACAGTGTGCTGATCAATGGAGTGGATACTCCAGCTCTTAGGGATAGTGGGTGCAGTCGAACTGTAGTGGATTCTACCTTGGTAGACTCAGAGGAAGTTGCCAGAGCTCCTCTGATGCCCACTAAGTTGGCTGACGGCCCCCTCCGTATGTTTCCCGTGATCCCTGTTAATCTAACTTTAAATGGTACAGCAGTTAGGATTCCAGTGAGCATTCAGAGAAACGTCCCGGGAAAGGTCTTGTTGGGCAATGATCTCAGAGCTCTAGGGCTCGTAGGAGACACTGCCGAAAGACCCTACACACGGTCTCAAGCACGGGCAGCATTGGCCAAGTCCAATACGCCGCCCCAGCCGAAGGGGAAACCCAAGGCGAAAGGAGTCAACAAGTCCCGACGGGGGAAAGAGAATATTCCCCCGAGCTCGCCTACCACTGCGGTGGAGGGAGTTGGTCAATCGCCCGAGCCTGACGAGGAGGTGGCGATGCCTGAAGTGTTCGACCCCAACGACCATCCTGAACTAAATGACTTGTTAGTTGAAGGAGGTCCTGATAGGGACGACTTCAGTAAGGGCCAACGTGAGTGCCCATCTCTGGAAGGCCTAAGGAGACAGGCCTGCTCCCAGCTTGAGGGGGAACCTCCTGGGAAGCATCGGATTTATTGGGAAGGTGGACTCCTGTACAGTGAGCCCACAGAGTCTACAGAAGGAGACCATAGGAGGTTGGTGGTTCCCCTTTCTGTTAGACCCTTCCTCCTGCAGTTGGCGCATGAAGTTCCCCTTGCTGGTCACCTTGGAATGAAGAGGACCAAGCAAAGGTTATCTATGCACTTCTACTGGCCCAAGATGGGGGTGCAAGTAGAAAGTCACTGCAGGAGTTGTGCCTCCTGCCAGTTGTCTGGTAAGGTTGGCGCGACAATCCAAGCTCCGTTGGTACCGCTCCCAGTTGTGGGGGTACCATTTGAAAGGGTAGGGATCGACATCGTTGGTCCCCTTGACCCGCAAACATCCTCAGGCAATAGGTTTATCCTGGTGCTGGTCGACCATGCAACCAGGTATCCTGAGGCCATCCCATTAAAGACTGTAACTGCCAAGTCAGTTGCAAAAGCTTTACTCGGCATATTTACTAGGGTTGGCTTCCCTAAAGAAGTTGTGTCAGATCGTGGCAGCAACTTTATGTCGAAGTATATGCAGGCTATGTGGAAAGAATGTGGGGTCACCTACAAGTTCTCTTCTGCATACCACCCCCAGACCAATGGTCTGGTGGAGCGTTTCAACAGAACGCTAAAGAGCATGATTGGGGCTCTGGAGGAGCCCCAGAGAAGAAAATGGGATCTTCTTTTACCATGCTTGCTGTTTGCCTACAGAAAGGTACCACAGGAGGGTGTTGGCTTCAGCCCCTTCGAACTTCTGTTCGGTCATCCCGTACGGGGACCCTTAGCCATCGTCAAAGAGGGATGGGAGATGCCCACTCCCCCTGTTACTACCAATGTAGTTGACTATGTGCTAGGGCTCAGAAAACGGATGGTACTCCTGATGGGCTTGGCTAGTGAAAAGTTGAAGGCAGGACAAGCGCTGGTGAAACATTGGTACGACCAGAAAGCTTCCTTAATTCACTTTACCCCTGGTCAGCAAGTCCTGATCATGAACCCTATAAGGCCTCGCGCTTTACAGGACAAATGGTCAGGCCCTTACACAGTGGTGGAGCCCCTGGGTGAGGTGAACTATTTAGTGGACCTTGGAAGGCCTGGACAGGCTCCAAAAGTGTTCCACGTAAATAGGCTGAAGGCTTTCGTCCCAAGAGTCGAAATCGCAGCACTGCTACTGGCGTCAGACGTTGAGGAAGAGGAGTCAGAACCTCTTCCCGACCTGTTCCAAAGCGGTCCTTCAGATAGCTCCGTTGAGGGTGTCCGAGTGGCCCCTCACCTGACTTCTGATCAGCAGGCTGAGGTGAAAAGTTTGCTTAGGCAGTTTTCCCCCCTGTTTTCACAGTCGCCTGGTTTGACACCTTGGTGCAAACATAACATTGACACAGGAGACAGTGTACCTACCAAAAGTAGGGGATACAGGATGTCGGATAAAGTACGGTCTTATATTAAGACCGAGGTCAACAAGATGTTAGACCTTGGGGTGATTGAACCCTCTAGTAGTCCTTGGTCCAGTCCTGTGGTATTGGTTCCAAAGGCAGGCACTTCTGAATTGAGGTTCTGCGTGGATTACAGGGCTCTGAATGCTGTCACCAAGACAGACGCTCACCCCTTGCCTCGAACTGACGAGCTGGTGGATACCTTGGGTGCCTCCAAGTACCTCAGCACGTTTGACCTGACTGCGGGCTATTGGCAAATAGCTTTAGCAGAACATGCCAAGGAGAAGACAGCATTTTCAACTCCCGACGGGCTTTACCAATTCCGGGTAATGCCGTTCGGATTGAAGAATGCACCTGCCACTTTCCAGAGGCTTGTGAATCATGTGTTGAATGGGTTGGACGAATTCTGTCTTGCATATCTAGACGATATAGCAGTTTTCAGTGCCACCTGGGAAGACCATGTGAAACACCTCGGGATTGTGCTCCAGGCTCTTCAGAAAGCCCACTTGACCATAAAGGCGAGTAAATGCCAGATTGGACAAGGCTCAGTGGTTTACCTTGGGCATGAAGTAGGTGGAGGAAGGATACAGCCTCTCCCCAGTAAAGTACAAGCAGTACAAGACTGGCCTACCCCCACTACACAAACCCAAGTGAGAGCCTTCTTAGGACTCACGGGTTATTACCGCAATTTTATGGCAGACTATGGCACCATAGCTGCTCCTCTGACTGCCCTCACAACTCCGAAGAAACCCAAGAAGGTAACTTGGACTGACGAGTGTGAGAAGGCCTTCAATGGCTTGAAAGACTCCTTGTGCCAGGCCCCTGTGCTCAGGGCCCCTGATTATCAAAGACCTTTTATCGTGCAGACGGATGCCTCTGACACTGGGATAGGAGCTGTACTATCACAAGTAGATGAGAAGGGTAAGGAACACCCTATCGGTTTTATTAGTCGCCAGCTTAAGGACAGAGAGCTCAGATGGTCCACGGTAGAGAAAGAATGTTTCTCTGTTGTGTGGGCCCTAAGGAAGCTGCGGCCCTACCTCTATGGGACCCACTTCACTGTGCAGACTGACCATAAGCCGTTAAAGTGGCTAATGAACATGAAGGGGGAGAATCCAAAGTTGCTTAGGTGGTCCATAAGTCTACAAGGCTTCGACTTCACTATTGAGCATAGGCCAGGTGTCCAACATAGCAATGCTGATGGGTTGTCCAGAATGTTTTACCGACCTGAACAAGAGACTCATCCAGGGGTGGATTAGTTCCCCCTGTCCATAGTCTGGGAGGGGCGAGTGTTAGGAAAGATTTCGTTATTTTAGGGAACTTTCCTTCCATGTGGCAACCCCTAAACTTTTTGCTATTGTTTTCAACCTGTTTTCTTGACTTTGCCAGAGAAGTGCAGCCTTCTTCCGTACTCCTCTGGGCTTTCGCTCCTTTCTTACGGGGAAACTGACATGCCCTTAAGACAGTCAGTACCGGGGAACGCTGTTTCCCGTAGTTTCTTTTATCGTGTCGCCATTTTAGTGCAACACGACACAAGAGGGCACTGTAAGCTAAGTTACAGCTCTCTTGGGTCTCTAGCCTTCTACAGACCCTAGACACTCTTGTAGGATGGTTTTTGGATCGGTGCAAGTCATTCAGGGACTGGGCTGGTGGCAGCGATCATTTGGTTTATTTTGAGCTCCTTTTGCCGTTCTGAGCACCTTTTTGCCGCGAACACAAAAGGGTGGCCCGGCTACCCAATATGGCCGGACCACGAGGCTCCTTTGTCTCGTCCACTGTCCGTCTTGCTCCCTTTACCTTCCCCCGGGTCAGGCGACCCGGGGCCTTCCTTATTTGGGCATGTAGTTTCCCGCGAAACACGGTTGCTTTCGCGGGCTTCTACATGTCGTTTGAGTGCCCCCAGGATGTGGGCTGGGCTGTCTGGTCCCAATACACATCCTGGGTGCCAGAGAGTCTAGGGTGGTGTGAATGCCTGGGACCACTGTGGTCCGTGATTGGTCCACGTATGGTATGTGTGTTGATGAGCGGATCTCCCATTGGTTCCCCTCCGTTTTGGCGCGAAGGGAACCGTGGATAAGAGGGAGCTGGAAACACCACTACCATGTCGATCTCCTGAGTTCTTACGAACCCAGGGATACAGGAGCCAAGTATCCTGCGAACACGAGGCTGGACCGAGGAATCGCTGGTGACCCCCTGAAGAACTTCTGCTCCTCATTGCTGTCGTCCGGTGAAGCCCTTTCCACCTAAGATCGAACAAGAAGGCCTGTACTGGCGCTTCGACCTATTGGAATAGCAGGACCAGCTATTCCCGGCACCTTCATCAACTCCTGCCGTAAGCCTTCGGAAGTGTCTCTGGGCCATCCAGTTGACTGACCAGCTTACTAAGGAGTCCTGCTCTGTAATCGCCGACAGGTTGGGTGGTATTCTGAGTCCGGGGCACGCTCACACGCTTCGTTTGCTTAGCAACCCTAAGCTAGAGGTGAACGGTGCTCGTTTGGCTTGAATACACCCGGCCGTTCCGTTGCCCTGCCGTGGCGACAAAACTGTGCAGGATTCTTCGATCGGGACGTCTTTTTACTCTGCACGACGACGAGACGTTCCCTGCTCTTCAGAACCTGCCAGAAGCTGCATCTATCGAGGAGAAGCTCGGGCCTGCTTGCTTCGGGGACCGGTGAGTAGATTAGCTAGGATCTGGTCGCCCTCCTGCAGTGCCCCTTGCTTTTCCCCGCTGTAAATACAGCTCCCCTTGTCCGTACTCGCGCCCTACTTCTGCCTCACAGTGGAGGCTGCGCTAGAGTCGCGGACCGTGTTCTCCTTCATTAGGGCACCCTACAGAGCTGTCCAACGTCCTCCGAAGAGCTTCACCTTCTGCCCATTGGCACCGGCGGGTGCAGGTACTTTTGAGCGCTAGGCTCCACTCTTCGTAGGGATTGGACTACCATCTAGTTAGGGGCCTCAGAAGGCGGACATATCACACGCATTGGTTCGCACTGCCTGTTTTTCTTCCCCTGCAGGTGGATAACATATTTCGTGCTGCTAATGCTGTGAAACTGTGTATTCTGTATATATATTGGGTGGATAGTGTATGTGTTGGTTTAATATCGTTGTATATTGCTGCTTTTACTGTGGTTATTAGTTTCAAGGCCTTATAATAAATGTGTATCTATTTTTGATATAAACAACTGTTTGGAGTAGTTTGTAAGCGCTCTTGCTTTGTGTGCTCACTGCGGGCTTTCAGTCATCCTCACCCCTCTTGAGACCTAGTCTTGACCGCCGCGATCGCTACCTTGATTGGTCTGGCTTGTCCAGAGGTTACCCTGTTCCAAGTAATTAGGTTGGCCTTCTGAACTTCTGCGCCACCAGGACAGAGTTCAGAAATCCGTCTTAACACAAGTTGCCTTGGAAACTGTTTGGGTCACGTAGATCTGCTAGTCAGCTGATCAGACGTGCCTCGCTTTCACGGAAGCCACGCCTCCTTGTTCCTTAAAAGCAGTTAGCCGCGGGAGCTTCGTTGCTGCTAATTGATCGTTACAGCGTTCCTTTTCGTAGCCTTCCTACGGCTTGTTCCATTCGGATTACCCTCCGTATATCCTGCTTTGTATTTGATCTACCGTTACCAGACCTTGGCTTCTGTCTCCTGTTTTGCTTCCTGGATTTGTCCTTCGATCTTTGTTGCCTTGGTTTTGAATCCGCTCGCAGTCTCCTTTACACTGCCGAGCTCCCCGCTCAGCCTGTCCTTCTGCCAGGTTTTTAGCACGCCATTCCCTGCTGAGAACGGAATTCCAGTCTTCAGTTTTCTTCTTACAGCAAGCGCCCTTACTTCCAGCGGAATTCAGTTTTCTATCAGTTTAGTCCTATTTCCAGCCTTACCTAATTAAGGATTTACTTCTACCTCACCTACTTTGGACTGTGTAACATCCTGTGAAGACGATGTGTATTTTCCACTAAAGTGCAGTACGAACGCTTTCCAGATTTGCACCAACCCGGTCCTAGTGCGTCCCTCGTGCCGTTCGGGTTGTCCTACCTATACTAACCTTTCCATTTGTTATTTTATCCTTTCGTTTTCATCCTTCATTTTGGAACTCTGAACACTTTACTGAACTGATACAGGACTTCCTCTCAAGGTCTTCAATTCCACTACCTCAGGTACTAGCGATTCTATTGTGTTCAATAATTGTATATACCTATCACACCAGGTTGGCGTTATACTCAATACCAATAACACTGAGGAGGAAAAGAGGGAAGAAAAGCCTGTGTTGGACCACCCTCAAACAAAGGTTAACAACCTTTAAAACTAAACATACAGGTCTAACAGGTATCTTGTTTCAATTCGACGTAGGTAACTCAAAAAAAGGTTATACTCAAAACAACTTTTGTATTTTTTGCAGAATTGCTTGGTGGTGAGCTCAATTCTGCTCTTTTGCATTATAGACTACTCTGTCTTGTTTTACATAATAGCAGAGTGGTACGTCGTGAAAAAGAGCCCCTCTCTAAGAGGAAGCCTGATTCTTTTGAAATCAGGGGATCTGGGTTTTCTGAAGACTTCCTCGGCTCGCCTCACATCGCGATCCAGATCGGAATCAAGTACTCCTTCCGGTTCGGTGAGTAACAGAAGGGTGTAGACCCTCGGGAATGGTAGAAGGGGAGGAGGGATTTGGGGAGGAGCGATGAAGGGGAACATTATTTACATAATCCCATCCAGGCTCCTGGAGAGGGGGGGACGCGCCTGGCCTTCAGCAAGATGCAGAGCCCCTGATTTCTCCTCCATGAGCACAGGGGTGGACTGAGAACCAAAAGAGGCGCTGGAAATAATTTTCAAAGTGGCCCCATATTACCCATTTTCAGCAAGTCCAATCCTTTTCCTATGGGTACATTTTGGAAATGCCACACAAAAGAGGCCCAGGGTGAAGAGGCCTACCGGGAAATCTCCAGAGTTCCCTCTAGGCCGGTCCACCCCTGCCCAGGGTGCAGAGGCCTACCGGGAAATCTCCAGAGTTCCCTCAAGACCCGTCCACCCCTGCCCAGGGTGCAGAGGCCTACCGGGAAATCTCCAGAGTTCCCTCTAAGCCGGTCCACCCCTGCCCAGGGTGCAGAGGCCTACCGGGAAATCTCCAGAGTTCCCTCTAAGCCGGTCCACCCCTGCCCAGAGTGCAGGGGCCTACCGGGAAATCTTCAGTGTTCCCTCTAGGCCGGTCCACCCCTGCCCAGGGTGCAGAGGCCTACCAGGTAATCTCCAGAGTTCTCTTTAGGCCGGTCCACCCCTGCATGAGCAATGGATAATGATCAGTCCTTGGTGATTTCTCAGTCTATCATAGTGTCTGGACACAGAATGTGAACTCCACCCCCGGGGAGGCACATATTATTCTAGCAATGATTGTGCAAACCCTCGTGAATCATCTCGGCATTCATAGGGGTGAATGGCTGCGTCACTGCTCCTGGACGTTCTCCACCCATGGGGGGAGGTCAAGCCACCTTCCTATGGAAACTCCTGCTAATTGTCTCCCAGAAGGTCGGCAGAAGCCGTACCCCTGAACAGTCTTCTATTTGGCATTGATCACTGGATACCAGATACACAAGGATATTTTGGTGATGCTAATGTTGTGAACCTACTTCTTCACAAGCATCTTATAAGGCTCTGCGCTAGGCCACTGCCTTCTCCTGACCGTCCCCGCCATCCACCTCCCCCTGGAACGTACCTTGATCCGGCTTGTTTATTGTAAACAATCATACATGCACACCTCCTCCGCCCCCATGGTTGGACATGACTGTGTTATTATCCAGCTAGGTTCACTGTATACAAATGTTACTATCTAGGCAAGGCCCAGAACAGGTTCGCAATTTTCCTTAACTCGACTATCCGAAGAAAGGTGCTAGGATATTTTTTCGAGTTTGACTTCACTTTTGGTTTCTGGGGGAAAACAACCGTGTGCGATTACTGGCAAATCAATGATGATTTCTGTTCAAACAACTAGTTTTAGTTGTTGTCTTCTTTTTCCTTCATTGCTATTTGATGTTGGATTTTCTTTCTGTGTCATGCCATTTTTGTAACATGGGAACTTTTCTCTGTTCGTGCAGGCAATGGAAAGAAAAACCAGTGGTGTCAAGATGAACTGAGTATGCTGGTATTGTGATGGTGTGCTACATAGCTGATTCTTTTCCTAATTGTGTATTTCCTCATTGTTATGTTACATTGTAAAGTGCAGACCCATCCTAGGTTTGCCCTCGTAGCCAGTGATTGGAGGGGCATTAATATTTTCCCCAAATATGTCCGAGTGACCGAACATAGCAAGGTAGTCTGAACCAACCAAGGGGGCTTTTGGGAATGGGGGGTCCTTCTCAAGAAAGTTTTTGGATTACTGAATTATGTAGTACACTTTCTGTGAAAAATTGGGTTAAACAGCTTTCAATTTGCTTTCTAGTGTGACAACAGAAATCAAAATGATGCAAATCATCACAAGTGTGCAGAAGCATTTCACAACACATTTTCATGATGCTGTTGTCCAAAATATATGGCAGTATAAAAACATTTCCACGCTGGTTGTGCCCATACATTTCCATGCTGACTGCACCAATATATTCCAGTATTCTCATAGAAGAACATAGTGCTGTGCAGATAATGCCAGTAATGATACTATAAGAAAACACGTAAACGAGGGCAAAGCTGGCTCTGCCAATATATTGGTAGTATCCCCATATAACACTATATTCCTGTTGGCTTTGCCTTTAAAAATGCCATGACACAATACAATGTCCAAACTGGCTGCACATTGTAGGCCAGTTTAGACATGTAATACAACTTATGTTTGCTTTACCACTGAAGCCCAGTAAAAAAAAATAACATGCCACAGTAAGAAAGAGCTAGACAAGCTGGCCAGTCTAGCCACATAGAAACATTTATCATGCTTACTTTATAATAGATACCTAGAAAAGAAAATGCCATGCTACAGTAAGAAATAGCTCGACTGGCTATACCAAAATGTCAGTCTAGCCACCTAATAACACTGATCATGCTTGC